>NC_090939.1:634171443-644171443 GCF_040938575.1 Ambystoma mexicanum
GTGCTTCTAGTGAGTACCTGGTAAAAGAGTGTCCGGTAGCTCCCTCAAGGCGTTCGGGAAACGTCACCTGTTAGGGAGAATTCTCATTCTATTGCTAATTTCCCTTACCTATAGAGTCCCCCAGCAGATTTGCTGGATTTGAAGGGTTTGTTTTTTCTCCTGCTAAGAGTGAGACTCTTTTTCCCACTCTTAGGCATGTTTTCTATGTGTGTTCTAGGCTACTTTTTGTGTTTAATGTCTATGGGGTTTATCTCGCCCTCATAGGAACCATCTTTTTACACATGTGTTACACAGTACCCTCAGTGCCGTAACACAGGGGTGTCATAGTGACCCCCAAACATAGACTCCATACCCTGGGACTGACTACTGTCTCCCAGGGTATGTAAAGTCCCCATTGACTTTACTACTCAATAGTTGCGAACTAACTAGTACAAACCATCTTACAATGGAAGTACTGGAAAGGGTTAATCATTTTGTCCTTATGTTCATTTTCGAGAGGGTACCGTACAGTCCCTCTCTCAAAGGTTTCTGGCTGGTGGCAGTGGTTACTACCATAAATATTCGACCGCAAATATTTTCCTATGGGATTTTCCCATTGTTCGAGGCTACCACTTTTACTGCCAGCCTCCAACGAACCGCCGGTTTATATTTTTATTAACTTTAATCCGGTTGTTTTTTTTTTGCCAGAACTTTTATAATAATCCTTTCTCGTGTCTTTCTCTGTGATCCTAACCCAGGTCCTTTGTTCGTCATTTTGGCGGGCTTCTGCCAAGAGGCGCTCCTCTCGGCGCCACTGAGTCTGGGGTGGACCCATTGTGTGGGAGGGGGAGTAGGCACCCTGGACAGGGTTGCCTAAGCAACCCAAGTCGCACTCTGCCGTGATGGGCTGGAGGGTCTCCCGCCAGGATGACCACTCCACTGTGTGAGTGACAGCTAGGCTGTATGAATGGGGGTCTTTTTGCATAAAAGCAGGGTCCGGAGGACTGGAAGAGCAAGAAGTCACCACTGGAACTAAGAAGCCGAAGAGGAGAAAAGCCAAAGACATCTGCAACGACTGAACCACCAGTGAAGCCCTGCTGCAGCGTCTCACCACTTCTTTCCACACGACGAGAGAAGATCTTCATCTACAAGAGCCTTCTTCCCTTGAGCTGGTGGGGCCAACCAGTTTGCCAATCGCCTTCCAGGACCTGCCTTGGACGAACCGCCAGTGCTCTGCACTCGGAGACCGGATAGCCACACACTCGTCCACCACGACCGCGATTTAAAGGAGCGTACCTTTTAATCTGTTTCGGCATCACCGTGGCTGGCTTCTTCCCTGGGCAGTGCAGTAATTCGAACCTTCCTCCACGACGAGAGCCTCTCTTCCTCTGCTGGACAACACGAACTGCAGGAACTGCCAGGAACCACAGCCACCGCAGGAGCCGCTTCCATTTTTTCAGGTACATTGTTCCGCCAGGCCTCCCGTTTCGTGGGGTACTGCTAAAGGTGTTTGAAATCCTTTACCTACCTCCTGGGTTGGCTGCCCCTATCGACTAACATTATCTTTTCCCTTCTGCACCCTCCTTTTGAATCAATAATCCAAAGACTTGACTGCAGCTACTAGAACAGTTTGATCCTGGGCACATTGCCTTGTACCACTAACTCTGGCACAGGCCTATTGACTTTGGCTAAATCTGTTACAACTGCCTTCACTAGATTGCTTTTCACCCTCAACTGTGTGGGTGCACCAAAACTCTTATCACCACTCTTCCTTCCCTCGTAAGTATTGCTGAAGTGCCATTTTGCTCGGTTTTCACCTATATATGACAATTGCTAAAGTGCTACCTTGCCTAACTTGTTCACAATCCACTTGGGAAGTGTTGCTCGCGTGTCTAAGAGGTTAACTCTGTATAACTTGTCCTTTCCCTCCCTTTTGAGAAATTACTAGAGTGCCATTTTTGCTTGGTTGACCCTGTGCCGTTTTGCTCAGTTTTCACTCTTGCTCAAACTTGTCTAGAATTTAAATAGGGAGTTGTACATACTTTTCTTGACGGTTTTAACTAACTTTTGTAATTGTGATTTATGTGTTGAACTAGAAGTGTGTAAAATAAATATATATATATTATTTTTAATACAAAGCTTTGGTCAGTGTTCCCTTGTACCATAGTACTGTAGTCCTAGGGACTCATTACGATTTTGGCGGTAGCCATGCTGGCTGCCGGCAAAATCGGGTCCGGGTCCGGGTTCCCAGAATGAGGAATTACCGGGCCATTCCGAGTTCGGAGGGCCTGGTAATTCCTCCCTCTGGGAACCTGGACCCAGGCCTTCCCCATTTCCCATTGAATGGGAATGGGAGAGGGAGCAAACAACGGGCCAATTACGAGTGGCCCGTTGTTTGCTCCCTCTTCCCCTCGCGGGACCCGCTCTGCACGTCTGGTGAAACCAGACATGCAGACCGGGTCCCGCGAGGGGACCTCGTAATCAGGTGGTGCGGGGTCGACGGCGCCGGTACCTTTACCGGCGCCGTTAACCCCTTACCGTCTGACTTGTAATGAGGCCCATAATGTGTAAACCCTGAATACTGCTCAACTTCCTCTTGAGATAAGTCTGACTGCTCAGCCACAGCTACCAACTAAATCTTTGTGGTACGGACTGATACCAAAGGCAATTTATTGCATATACCTGTAGTCTTAATCTGCTGTAGTGCTCCCCAAGGGAACTGCAGTGGATTCTGCCTAACATCACCTCCCGATCGTATATGGGACGAACGATCGGAGAAGTACACATAACTCAAGTCCCGTTACAACTATCTTGTCCAGCACTGGGGCCACAGACCAGCAACTAGTGGAGACCAGCAACTAGTGGTTTTGAGAATAAACATCTTGCTTTCCGAGGAACAATCAGTGAAAGTTCCAGCCCTAGTGGATTGCGGAGCTGCAGGAATATTCATGGATACCACCTGGGCAATCAACAACAATATACCTCACGTGGGAAAGAAAGTCAGTCTACCAGTTGAAGGTGTTGATGGAAGACCACTGCTTTCTGGTCCCATAACCCAAGAATCACTTCCTATACGGTTATGCAGCGAGACCCCTGTAGAAGATATTGGGCTTCATTACAAGTTAGCTGGTCTGGATTTAATGGTGCTGGTAAAACCGTACCGGCACCGTTTTCTAGACCGGCTAACTATGAGTTCTGTGGCCGTGTAACGCCACCCGCCGCAAACGGATGCGGAAATACAGGCACCATTACCGCATGGTGCCGGTGTTTCTGCGGCCCCCATTCCCATGGTGTCCTACAGGACTCCACGGGAATGGGGAGTAACGGAATGCCGGTGCCGGAATTACTGGACCACCGGGCTGTAATGCCCCAGTAATACCGGCAAGTCCGGCACCGGTAAATCCCCATGAGTCCGGCAGCAGCCTGCCGGTTTTACCGGCACATCTACCGCCGGACTCGTAATGAGGGCCATTGTATCCGACTTTATAAAGGCAGCACACTTTTCCATTATTCTGGGACTACCCTGGCTGAAACGACAAAATCCCTACATAAACTGTTCTTCTGGAACCTTATTTCTTGGTTCAGAATGCTGTGTTCATCATTTTAACTTGTCTTCCAGATGAAACAAGCATACCACTGTTTAGGGCATTCCACGTTTTTCATCTTCCACCTCTATACAGCATTTCTCTACTGCACCAGCTGAATATCATTACTATCAGGATGTTTTTTTCCAGCAACAAGACCAAGGTTCTACCCCCTCATCGCCCTCAGGATTGTGTGCTTGATCTAATTCCTGATCCACAAGCACCCTTTGGAAGGATGTACACTCTTTCAGAACCTGAAAAGAGAGCCTTACAAGAGTACCTGGATGAAAATCTTCAGAATGGCCTAATTGTTCCATCCAAATCAGCAGCAGGAGCCTCTCTCTTTTTCGTACCAAAGAAAGATTGCAAGGAGTCGCAACCATGTTTGGATTACTGTGGCCTCAATAAAGTAACTATAAAGGACACGTATATATTACCCATAATCTCAGACATCCTGGAGGCAGTACGCGCGCAACAATGTTTAGAAAATTAGACCTTCGCAGGGTATACCACCGATCCGTATTAGGTCAGGTGATGAGTGGAAGATGGCCTTTTGCACTCCTTTTGGACTGTTTGAGTATAAGGTAATGCCCTTTAGACTATCCAATGCTCCTTCTGTTTTCCAAAGGTTCACGCACAAGATATTTTAAGACCTCCTCCAACTATCAGTAATCATATATTTGGATGATATCCTCATTTAATCAACTGAGCCCGAAGAACATATCACCCATGTAAGAACCATACTCCAACGCCTCTGTGGTCATTCTTTACTAGCTAAACCTGAGAAATGTTCCTATCACTAGAAATCACAACCTTATCTTGGATATATACTTACTGCCGACGGTGTATACATGGATCGCAGGAAGGTCACGGCCATCCTTGAATGGCCTGCTCCAACAACCATCAAAGAACTCCAACGATTTTCGGGAGTGGCTAATCTTTATCGGAAATGTAACCCGAGCTACTCTAAAAAAGGTTAACAGCATGAACCAGCTATTAAAGAAAGGGAAGACATTTTCTTGGGATGTCCAGGCAGCAAATCTTTTTCTAGAAGGAGAAATTACTCACCATAATGATCTTTCTATGGATTCTATGGATTCTTCTCGTGCAGATTCCTTATCTGATAGATATCTTCATCCAGCTGTGCTGCTTCGGAAAACTTAGAAAAGGGGCGTAATGGACTTCGACTCACCAGAGAAAACATTGGGAGACAAGGCTAATCAGCCCACAAAAACCTGAAAAAGGGAAACATACAAGGAATCAAAAAACTTTTTAGAATAAATGGAAATCTTTTACATTTTTCTAAAGCAAATGACTAGCCAGATAGGAGCAGTCACATCAGAGCCATCACCAGGCATCTCTTCACTTAGATAGGTGCGCCAGGCCATAAGAACTTTTTAAGCAGGAATGGACGGGAGGGGCGATGAGGAATCTGCGGGAGAAGAATCCATATAAAGATCATTACGGTGAGTAATTTCTCCTTCAATGGATTGCTTTTCTCAAGCAGATTCCTCATCTAATAGACTCCACAAGTAGTGAAGATGACAGAGGTGGACAGAAAGTGTTACAGTAGCAGATTTTGCAGCACTGCCCTACCAAAGCTTGTGTCAGCCCCGCGGGCAACATCCAGACAATAGTGTCTAGTAAATGTGTGCAAGTATGACCAAGTGGTCGCACAAATGTCTCTAATGGGGACTCCTCTCTGCAAGGCCGTAGAGGCTGATACTCCTCTTGTCGAGTGTCCCCTGATGCCTGAAGGAAGCTATTTGCCTGCAGATTGGTAGAACTAAGCAATGCAAAGGATGATCAACCGTGATAGAGTCTGTTGAGTTACAGGCAGACCTTTGCGCAACAAAGAATGGGCCATGGACAGCTGGTCAGATTTCCGGAACTTGGAAGTCCTAACGAAATAAAAGCTCATGGCTCTAAGCAATGAAACCGCTCCTCCTCCTTAGATGGATGTGGTGGAATGTAGAAAACCAGTATGTCTAAGGCCTGAGAAGAACAAGTTACTTACCCCTGGTAACGTTCTTTCAACTGGCTGTTCCTCCCATTTATTCCTCCTCTTATGATATCTTCATTTCCAGCTTCAGCTGCTTCGGAAAATATTTTCTCCTGGCAGAGGGCGCTATGCATCGAGCCGGTCAACTCGATGTCCCTCTAGGGCTTCCATCTCAACTGACGTCATCGTCGAGTACCTATACCACGTCTGTTTTTTTGCCAGCCATATGCAGAATTGCCAGCCTTGATAAGTGCCTTTAAATTATCAGACCTTAAAAGAGCATAAAGGTCTAAAGCTCGGAAATTCGACAGAGGCGTAGGTTGGGAGGGGGATGAGGAATACGTGGGAGGAACATCCAGTCCAAAGAATGTTACCAGGGGTAAGTCATTTGTTCTTCGAATGGATTGTGTCCACCCACGTATTCCTCATCTTATGATAAAATGGCCAAAGCAGTATTAGGTTTTTTTGGAGGAGGGAGTAAGAATTGAGATTTTTTTTAAACAGTTTTTATTATTTTTATATAAACATAGTAACTTACAGATTTGTATAATCATGTACATCATATTACACATCAAATTATGACCGCCTGCTTCCCCCACTCCTCCCAACTCCCCCCACCCCTTCCGCGGCCTACGCTGCCACAGTACTCCATCACCTTGTAACTGTCTTGGCATCAGTTTCCTTCTGTACGGGTTTATTCCTCCAAGTTTTTAATGCCCTGCTCTGAGGTGGCCAAATCCGCTATCAACTGCCTCCAAACATCTACCCCCATCTCCTTGTTCCGCGTCCCAACCCACTATCACTTCCCACACCTTGGTCTCTGCATTTGCCCATTTTAACAGGTCTCTCCACCAAACCTGCAATACTGGCCGTGAATGTGCTTTCCATTCCATCGCTAGCCTACGTTTTGCAAGTATATATGCCAAATCGTTAAGCTTACTCACATGTCTTACCGCTTTGGGCCTTGTGAAGCCCCCCAGCAGACAAGCTAGGGGGGATCCAATATCCAGGGTCATATCCGCCAGTGCTAACGCTTGGACAATTTCCTCCCAGAATCTTCTAATCTCTGTGCAGGCCCAAAGCATATGAACTAGATCTGCGTTAACCTCTCCACACTTCGTGCATGATTGTGCTGTTGCTTTGCTAAACTTGGCCATTCTGTTCAGGGTCAGATATGCCCTGTGTGGCATGTGTAGTTGAATCAATTGTAAACGTGCATTTCTAGACACCTTTTTGTGGTACGCCATAGCTCTAATCCACCTCGCCTCTGACATTGGTTCTTGCAAGTCTCCTTCCCAACTATGTCTCGTCTGCTCCAACGCATCTTCCACCTTAGACATCTTTTTTTAGTTTTTTTTGTTTATTGTGTTTTAGCCAAATAAAAGATAAAATTATGACTCTTAACACATCTGATACATCAAAATCTCTTTGAGCTAAAGAAATCTTCAAAATAGAATAAATTACACAATCATAAAAATGGTTAAATACAAACAATACATAAGGGCCCGCATTAGGACCCTGGCGCTAAGTGTTTAACGGCGCAGTAAAAGGCTGCGGCGCCGTTAAACACTTAGCGCCTTACTACGAGGTCCCTTTGCAGGACCCGACCTGAACGGCTGGTCTAGACCAGCCGTTAAAGTAGGGACCCGCAAAGGGACTCTCGAGGTAAGTATGGTACCGCAATTTGCAGTACCATACTTACCGCCTTCCCCAGTCCCATTGAGCCCTATGGGGCAAAAATGGGAATGGGGAAGGGCCAATGTTCAATGGGGAATTACCGCCCCGCCAACCTTGGAATGGGGTGGTACTTCCCCATTGAACATTGGCGGACTCGTTACGATACCGGCACCAACCATGGTGCTAATAGCGCCATGGTTTAGCGCCAGTATCGTAATGAGGGCCAAGGTGTAAAAGAAAATACATAATGTAAAAACACATATCATATAACAATCCAAAAACATAAAAACCCACCTTAGACATAAGTAACTCATAAATCCTCGAGACTTCATGTCCTCCTTCTGATACATCATAGAAAGTCTCTATCGTCTGGTCTACCTGCAAGGGCATCTCGGTCTCCGGCCATCTGCATCTAAATTTCTTCAGAAGGCAGTAGTACGTCCGATGTTGCTCCTGGTGCACCCCAGTATTTTCCGTCAGTTTCCCAAAATCCATGGGCAACTCTTCCTTTAGCACATCTCCCACTGTCACCACTCCTTTAGGTTCCCAGTACTTCCTAACATTTAACCTCAATTGCTTATCACCGCTTTTAGCACAACAAGCAGAATTTGTGGGGAATACAGTGTAGTGTTCCCCAGCAGCTGGCTGGCTTTACGCCACATTACGCACACCAGCTGCAACAGCCCGGGCGGGCGAGTTGCGCAAGGGTTAGTTATCCATATCACTTCTTTCAAAAAGAACGGCGCACTCACTGCCTGCAGTAACTGTAATTCTGGTGTTCACTCATCAGGCAGCCATTGTTACGCTCAACTGGCTCCCACAGAGGCGTCGATCTGAACTGGACAGCTGCGGTCTCCACCAATGTGACGCGTAGGGCCGAGTTGGCGGATTGGACTGGCCCACCTAGCTTCCTTTGCTTGGCCCGTAGGAATATTCTTCTGCAAATGGAGAAAGGGAATTAACCACCCGTGGGGTTCAGCGTAAATCCCCCCACCCCGCTGTTCTCCCCACTGATCACCTTGGATGTCCCCTCTTATAGTCTCATCTGATGGTTTGAAAAGATGAGCTCTCCATCCTGCATTGAGCGCAGGGGCGCGTAGATAACCAGTTGCTTCACTGGCTCGAAGGAATTGGTGAGTTCCAGAACAATATTGACTCCGATATTACCGGCAAGACGCCGTAAGTATGTAGTTCATAAGAGTTCAAATGCCTGACTTTCACTCTTGTCCGATTCCTTGCAGGTTGCAGCTTGACCCTACTGAAGAGTTCCTCGTGGCAACCGGTAATATTCTGGTAAGGATTTGTATTATCCAACACAGTTCGATAAAATAATGTCCATATGTAACCTGTTGCTTTCTCCCTTATTCAGGCGCTGAGAGAAAGTATGAAGTCTCGGGGAATAATGCCTCCGTCGGTAAAATCAGGTAAGTCTTTTGTGGTGAGGAGGGTTCCCCTTGTTAGACCCTTTGTTTCACCTTCCTGTCCTTTTGTTTCCTCTTAGGGGCTGGGGTTCGGCTAGGATGCAGTGGAAGCTGCGCCGACCCATGAAGAGGAATAGTACCCCCGGTGGTAAAATCAGGTAAGTCTATGGGGGGTATTCCTCTGTGTATTCCCTTGGCTCACCTTGCTGTTCTTGTCTTCTCCTTAGGTGCCGGAGTGCGGCGGGAACATGCAGGAGGATGCAGTGGAATGTGAAGATGCTGAGAAGGCCGGTGAGTTCAGCGCGGCGCTGCAGCAGGCGAGGCAACGCGCATAAAATAACTTCTTTCTTCCAGCTCGAAGGCGCGGTGGATCGGGAATTCAGGTAAGGATCAAAGGTATTGCTCTTGTTCTAACCTTTTCTCCTTCTTTCTCCCTTTTTCTAGGACCTCGAAACTCGAGGCAGGCATGGCAGAAGACTGGATGCAGACTTGCAGGCACGGTAAGCGTTACGCTGCTGGATGCAGAATAACGCAAAGTGTGTGCTGCTCTTCGGGCGTGGTTTAAATAGGCTCCAAAGTAGTCCCAGGTAAGTATTCCTCCCCAGCCCCATCCGAGTAAAAAAAATAGTCCCTAGGTAAAATAGTCCCTTCCAAGCCTCTTTTGGCTTGGAGCTCTTCAAGCATGGTCTGCATCAGGTAAGTTTGCAGCATGGTCTGCATCAGGTAAGTTTTAATCTATGAGCGTGGCGCGTTTGGCGCCAGGACTGACTCTCCATATGAGCCTGGCGCCATAGGCGCCAGGACTGCACCCAAATAGCCCCTAGCAGGGGTTGTTGGGCTTGCTTGGGGTAACTTGATGCCTGCTTCCGGTGTTGCTGGACTTGGTCTGGGTCCCCGGGGGTAGGCATCATGACAGCCATTTGGCCACAAATTGCAACTGGCTAGCAACAAAATATACTTCAAAATTGGGCACCTTTATTCCTTCCCATTCATACGAGTTCTGGAGCTTCCATATTGCCACCTTGCACCTCGAATTGTGCCGCAGAAGAACAAGTTACTTTCTTACCTGGTGACGTTCTTTCGATGGGATGTTCCTCCGACATATTCCCCATCTCTGACAGTAATGTCCACAGCTGTGCTGTTTAAGAAATGTTTTGGGCGTCGGTGTCCTACGTCTGCTTGGTAACAGCTTGACATAAATGCCATCCAGCATATCCTACAAATAGCTGATCGTCCTCTCTGACCCGGGACATCCGTGAGAGATAGAAGCTCAAAGCTCTCCTCGGATCCAACCTATGGAGCTTCTCCTCTTCCTTACCCGGATGCAGAGGAGGATAGAACGCCTGAAGAATTACCTTTTGGCTCAGAGGAAATTCCGACACCTCCTTCGGAAAAAAAGAAGGACGAACCCTAAGGACAACCCTGTCCTTATGGAACACTGTGAAAGGTGGCTTGGCGGACAGTGGCTGCAACTCACTCACTCTGCGAGCGGAAGTAACCGCAACAGAAAATACAGTCTTAAAGGTCAATAGTCTCAAAGGGCAAGAATGTAAGGGCTCAATCGGAGCTCACATTAGGAATTTTAGAACCAAGTTCAAATCCCATCCTGGCACCTGAAAAGGTGACGGTGGAAACACATTAGTAAGCCCTTTTAGAAACTGAGAAATCAAAGGAATCTTAAAATAAGAACACTCCTCAGACGAGTGCTTAAATATGGACAGCGCCGCCAGGTAACCTTTAATGGTACCCACTTGCAGGCCCTTGTGGGCTAAAGAAAGCAAAAAAGACAGAACCACAGGAATTGAACATTGAAAAGGATCCACATTCTGTACCCTGCACCAGTCGCAGAACTTTCTCCAATGGCAATGGTACAGGGATTTTGTTGCAGGCCTTCTGGCCGAAAGCAATACCTCCATCACGTCTTTTGGGAGGTCCCAATCCTTATACCTCAACCTTTCGGATACCAAGCATGAAGGCTGAGGGACTTGACCTCGGGATGGAGAACCCGACCCCCCTCCCGTGAGAGCAGATCGTCTTGGTAGGGAAGACAGCGTGGAGGGCAGATGGACATGTCTAGAAGGTCCGGGTATAACGCTCTCCTGGCCCATGCCGGAGCAATGAGGATAATTTGGGAACCGAACATCCGTAACCTCCGCAACACTTACGGAATGACGGGAACTGGAGGAAACGCGTACAGTAGTGGGAAGGACCACTCCACTACAAACGCGTCCCCTAAGGCTCCTCTTGGAGGAAATTCCCGCAAGCAGAATCTTTCGTACTTCCGGTTGACACTGGTGGCAAAGATATCCACTTGCGGTGTCCCCCAAAGGGCGAAGATCTCCAAAAGAACTCCCTCAGCCAGCTCCCACTCGTGAGAGACTACTCTGCCTGTTCAGAGCGTCCGCCGCCGTGTTTTCGTCTCCAGCCAGATGAACTGCCGAGATCGAAATTTCCTGCTGGATGGCCCAGAACCAGAGCTGCATCGCCTCTCTGCACAGTGGGAGTGACCCTGCCCCCCCTTTCTGTTGAAGTAGTGCAGTGCCACTGTATTGTCCGTCATGATCAGGAAATTTCTCCCCCGCACAGACGGCAGAAAAGCCCTCAGGGCTAGCCTGACAGCCCGCAGCTCTAACAGATTGATGTGGAGTCTGGACTCCGACGGATACCAACGACCGCTGACTGTCAACTCGTTGGCATGAGCTCCCTATCCCGTGAGGGATGCGTCCGTCAAGATCGTCACCTCGGGCCAGGGTAGCCAAAATGGTGCTCCATTCATCAGATTGCCTTCGTTGGCCCACCACAGAAGATCCTGGGCAACCGATGGCGGCACAGGAATGGGATCCGACATCCTGCTGGAGGACTGTGACCATTGCATCTTGAGAGCCCACTGCAGAGATCTCATCCGCAGCCTGACCTCTGGCACCAGCAGAATGCAGGATGTCATGAGGCCGAGCAACCGCAAGAACTCGAACGCCGGGAGATTCTGGGCACGTTGAAACTTGTCAACCATTTGCAGAATGTGATGAGCCCTCACCTGGGGAGGCGGACACTGCCCCAGGGATGTGTCGAGCACTGCTCCGATGTACTGCAGCCGCTGGGTAGGTGTCAAATGAGACTTCTTTAAGTTGAGGGAGAAGCCCAGCTTGTGAAGGGAGTGGCAGGTGACGGACAGATGATCCAGGGCTTGCTCGGGAGAGCGCGCCCTGATCAACCAATCGTCCAGGTAGGGGTAGACGTGAATCCCCCTTTCCTGAGATACGCTGCCACCACCACCATTAGCTTGGTGAAGACCCTCGGGCGCAGGTCAATCCGAACGGCAAGACCCGAAACTGAAAATGCAAGTTGCCAACCGCGAACCTCACGTACTTCCTGTGCTTGGGATGAATCGGCACATGAAAGTTAGCATCCTTGCGGTCGAGAGAGACCAACCAGTCCTGAAGTTGAAGGGCCTGGAGGACTTGAGAGAGAGTAACCATCTTGAACTTGTTCTTCCTGAGGAACTTGTTCAAACCATGCAAGTCCATGATGGGTCTCAATCCCCCGTCTTTCTTCGGGATTAAAAAATATGGGTAATACCATCCCTTGTTCCTTTCCGCTACAGGCACCAGTTCTATGGCGCCTTTCTCCAGCAGGGATATGATTTCCTGCGCAAGGAGTAGATCTGGACTCTTCAAGAGAGCTTCCCCGGTGGATTGTCGTAGGCCTCTGCCAGAAAGGAAGCCAGTAGCCGTGGGCTATGATCTCCAGAACCCACACATCTGAAGTAATGGCACGCCATTCTACAAGATGCTGCGCCAGTCTTTCCCCAACCGGCGAACCATGGGACATGGCCTCATGACTGAGCGGGAGCGGCTGCGGCAGTGCCTGAGGACAAAGAGGCAACTGCCCGAGCAGCTTTTGCACCTCGAGTACCTTGTTTTCCACCTCTGGTACTCCTACCTTGGCCCCTTTGACTGGCAGCTCCCCTCGATCTACCAAAGGAAGAGTAGTATCGAAAGGAACCTCCCCTCCATTGCTGTCCCCTAGGATGAAAAGGCAGAGGTTGACATACTGCAGCGCTCAACGTCTTCGCTGCAGCTTTGGAGGTCTGCAACCTCTCAAGGCTCTTGTCAGCCTTGCTGCCAAAAAGATTGACACCATCAAAGGGCATGTTGAGAAGCCGGGACTGCACCTCAGGAGCAAACCCCAACTTCCGCAACCAAGCAAACCTGCGCATCATGGTGCTCGCCGCCATGGACCGGCTGACACAGTCTGCCACGTCCAGACCCGACTGAACAGTTTCACAGATGGCATCCTTGCCATCCTGCATGAGGGCCAGAAAACCATCCTGTTCCTCCCCTTCAGAAATATGTTCAGCTGCCAAAGATACACAATTCCACAGAATGTGAGTGAATCTTGCCAAGGCACAAAAGGAGTTGGCTGCCTTTAAAGCCGTACCCCCAGACGAAAATACTTTCTTCGCCCAACCGTCAAAGCGCTTGTCATCCCTATCCAGAGGGATAGTAGGGTACGCAGCCTGCTTTGTTGGGACCGTAGCCGCCTGCACCACCAAACTCTCCAGAGTGGGGTGCATAGACAAGTTGCAGGGGTCGCCACTGGCCGGACGGTATTTTTTCGGTAGCGACTTATTCACTGCTGGGAGACTCTCCAGAGCAGTCCAAGCCGCTGCCACCCTTCTTTGTAACGCCATATGAAATGGCAGCATCGGGTCAGTGGGTGGACCTTGGTCCAATATATCTGTCAGGTCATCCGGCAGAAAATCCACAGGTGGAGCAGACCACCCCAAGTACTCAGTCACCCTTGACATGAGACGCCTGTACGAGGACTCAGCATGTCTGCCAGGCACAGGCCTGCCAAACTCAACCTCTGGTGAGGTGTCCAGACCACTGGCGTCATGTAAGGACTGACGCAAGTCTTCCATCTGGCTGTGACCAGACAACAGGTCATCAGGAACCTCAGGAGGGACCACCCCCTCCTCAGCTGACCGTTCTTCCACCTCTGAGATGTAATCCAAAGGCTGGAACAAATCCCTGGACGAGGGTACAGAAAAAGGCTCAAACACAGGCCTCACTGATTTACTGAGGGCCTTCCTCGGAGGTTCCACGGCCCTCCGGGACACCTCCGGTAAATCCTCCACAAAAGGAGTTGAGGGCGCCGATGAAATTGGCGTCGACGTCGACTGAGGCGCCGATGACTTCGACAACGGCTTCGAGGCCGGAGCCCCGAGCGTGTCCTTCGACGGCTTCGGCACTGATGGCGTCGACGACTTCCTCGGAGCCTCGAGGGAGTCCCTCGACAGACATGGCGCCGGTGGCATCAATGCCTTCTTAGAAGGCCTCACAGGCTCCGACGGTCTCGAGGGCGTCGAGGACCGGGACCTTGACCTGGCACGGCTATGGCGATCAACCTTGTCCGATCGGGACCTCGATGGCTCCCGAAGATCGCGCCGACTGCCTGAGCCCAAAGGCATGCAAGCGGTGGCCCTAGCTCGTCGGCTTCTCTTGAAGGCGCAGACATAACGGTGCCCTGCGATTCGAAAATCGCCATCTCCTTGCGGAATGCGTCCCATTCCGCCGGCGATGAATGCTTGTTGGGACAAGCTACCCGCTGTCTGGTGGAGTCCTCTGACGAGGACGGGGAAGGCGACCGGTAACGGCGCTTCCGAGAGTGCCTAGAAGAGGCAGAGGAATGGCGGGACCCACTCCGAGAACGAGACCCCCTGGACTTACGCCGACGCGGAGAGTCGCCCCTCGAATCATTGGTCGAAAGCCCAGCAGATTTCGACTTACGGGGTTTGGAAACCCTACCTACAGACAACTTCTTCTTCCGCTCCTGCAAGGCCTTCGATGTCAAGGACTGATATTCATCGCAGTCGTCGGTGGCGTGGCTCTCGCCGAGGCACCAGAGGCAGACGGCCTGCGGGTCCGTAAGAGACATCTTGGAACCACAAACCCGACACTTCTTGAAGCCCGACCTCGGGGTAGAAGAAGACGAAGACATAGGGCCTCATTACGAGTCCGGCGGTAACCGAG
Source organism: Ambystoma mexicanum (assembly GCF_040938575.1). Taxonomy (NCBI): domain Eukaryota; kingdom Metazoa; phylum Chordata; class Amphibia; order Caudata; family Ambystomatidae; genus Ambystoma; species Ambystoma mexicanum. The sequence goes on from NC_090939.1 coordinate 634,186,139, forward strand.
GTGGTAAAACCGCCTGGTTACCGCCGAACTCGTATTACCATTCTGCCTCCGTGACTCCCGGAAATACCAGGGCATTACAACCCTGGTGTCCCCGGAATTCCGGAAGCAGAATGGTGTTAATCCCCATTCCCATTGAGTCCCATAGGGAACGGGGATCATGGAAACACCGGCACCATCTCGTGATGGTGCTGGTGTTTCCACGTCTGGTGTTTGACGCCTCCGCCTGCAGGAGTTGTGATCGCCCGGCATGGAAACAACGGTGGCGGCAGGTTTACCGCCACCGTTGTTTCCATACCGGGCGATTTGTAATGAGGCCCATATTCTCGATATATTCAAGTTAGAAGAACCGATTCAACAGGAGAAGAACTGAGGTGTGCTGAAATTCCGAAGCGAACACATTCGCGGAAAAAACAGAACTGAGGCTTCAGGCGTCGTGCGTCCTACATATAACATCTGGTGACGTCGGCTCTCAACACTGACGCCGAAACATTTTCTGAAACAGCACAGCTGTGGACATTACTGTCAGAGATGTGGAATACGTTGGAGGACACAATCCACTCGAAAGCTCCTACATATACCATTCAGCCTCTGGAAAAACGCGTTCGGTATCACAAACGGGACATTTGCAAAATAATGAAGGAGTTTCGGTAGCATCACCCTCTTCAGCAATGCTGCTCGCCTCATCATGGACAATGGAAATCTGGCCCAGAAAGACATGGAGTTCTCGATTTTATCTAATGCCTTCTCTGGGTTCTGTGTGTGTTCTATTTTAGGATCATGATAAATGTCCACACTGAGGTACCTAAATGTATCTACCTCCCATTTAATTGGCAGCACCGGCAAGTTGTGTACAGGCTTTGCAGCATATCCTCCCAAAGGGAAGAGATTCGACTTCTGTGGGTTGATTGTTATACCTGACAAGGCCGCATATCACTCGATCACATCCAGGACGTATTGTAAATTCGTCTCTGGGTGTTGCAAGTACAGGAGCAAGTCATCTGCATACAATGAGATCAGATGCTTCCCTTCCGGTGTGGCTATGCCAGCCTCCTAATATTCTTCTCATAAATATACCGCTAATGGCTCCAGCGCTTAGATGAAAAGCATCTGGGACCACGGCCATCCCTGCCAGGTGCCTTTGCTTAACTGCCATTGTTCCAAGACGATTGTGCCTGTTTTGACCCTCGCTATTGGTTCATTATACAGCAACCGCATCCATTTGATGTACGTGGTTCCAATACTGAACCTCTGACTGAGTCAAACGCCTTGACTGCATCAAATGACGCCACAGCCAATTGTCGTGTACCTCCTTGGGTACAATCTATTATGTCGTGTGATCTTCTCAGGTTATTTGTGATATTTCTGTGTGGGACATATCCCGTTTGGTCCGAATGTATAAGCTTGGCAATGGCTAGCTTAAGCCTGTTTGCCATTAAAGCTGTAAGAATCTTCCCATCTTGATTCAGTAATGAACGGGGCCTATGCGAGCCACAGTCTGTAGCCAGCTTGTTTGGTTTAAGAAGGGGGACAATTATCGACTCTCTCAAAGACCTGGGCAGCCTGCCCATGTCCAGCGCCTCATTCAGCATCGCCAGCAGTGGAGCCAGGACTTCTGTTCAAAGTGCTATATAAACTCTAAACATAAACATAAACATAAAATTCACTGGGAAGCCCATCCGCTGCTGGGGCTTTGCCCGTCAGTAGTTCCTTTATCACATACTCTAGTTCTTCTATGGTGATGGGGATTTCCAGTCTGTCTTTCTCCTCCTTGTTTAGCTTGGGGAGCCTAATCTCTGACAATGCTTCCTCTATCTCTGACCTGTGGCAATCTGAGGTTTCCTCATACAGCTGCTTGTAATAATCATAAAAACATTTGTTCACCCCGACATGCGTCTCACACAATTCTCCATCCTGCCCACAATCGCTCTGATTGTCTCGCGTTTATTCTCATTCCTATAAAGCCAGGCTAAGAGGCGCCCAGGCTTGTCCCCCTATGCATGGTGTCTCTCCACATATTTCCTATAGTCTAGTTTGCTTAGCCTATTCCAATGTTCTCTACATTCTTGCTGCAGACGAGCCACTTCCCTAGCCTCCTCCAGGAACCTATCTCCAGCCTGCTCTATGGCTTCTAGTCATTCTTCTGCTTTTTGTAGATCTCATGTAATGACGTCTTGCATCCCCTTCGATTTTGCTATAGCCACCCTCTCACCACTAATTTAAAGGCCTCCCATAGTGTACCCGCAGATTCCACAATGCATGTATTGTGCACAAAATATTCCTCCACCTCTTCCCTCAGGTGTTCCCGAAACCCTTTATCCTTAACTGCCTCAACTTTAAGTCTCCAGGTCGGAATCCTAGCTCGGGGAGAAAGGAACTGCCACGTAACCAACAAAGGGGCGTGGTCCAAGAGGACTCTTGTTTATATTCCGCCCTTATGAACTCTCCCAGAGTTTCTTCTCCGGCAAACACGTAATCTAACCTCGTATAGAGGTTCTTGGGAGCTGTATAATGAGAGTATACTCTGCCCTGCGGGCACATTATCCTCCATACATCAGCCAACTTAAATGCGCGTAATAGCGTGTTTAAAGCTTTAGCTGAAGGAGCTGCATTAGTGAATTTGCCATCCGATCTATCCATTACCGGGCCCAACGTACAGTTAAAATCCCCCCTCATATCAACGCGCAATCGCTATACAAGCCTATCTTGGGGTATAGGGATCTGAAATAGGCTGCCATGTAGTGATTTGGTGCATACGTATTAATAACACATATTTCTCTGTTGTCTACTATTCCCCGTAGCACTATCATCTTACCGTTCGTGTCCAGGAAGGTCTGGAGTACCTTGAATGGGACGGTCTGTGCCACCTATATTAGTATCCCTCTGACATATGCTTAATATGTTGAGCCCAAAGTCGCTCCCTCCCGCCACTTCCCTGCCAAGGTCTTCTGCCTTTCCTTAGTAAGATGAGTTTCTTGCAGGAGAGCAATATCTATTTTCTGGTCTCTTAAATATGCCATTATCCTGTTTCTCTTAATGTAGCTGTTCAGGCCCCTGACGTACCAGGTTGCTATGTTAAGTTTCCCCATCCCATCTAGTGGTTCCTGCTCTTGTTCTCTACATGGTGCATTTGCTACCCCACCCCTGTGCGTATCTGTAGGCCAACTCCCCTCTAACTAACCCAACTCCCTTCCCTCCCCCGTTCCCAACAATTGCCCAGCTCTGTACTTGGTGCTCAGGCATCCCTGCGTCTCTCCCTTATCCCAGGCACTAGTGCTGGTGTGCCGGGCACAGTAGGAGGATACATAACTGCTAGTATCCTAACTAATCTAATCTAGTATGGGGTATAGGCCGATTCCTCTACGTGCGGTCCTTGTGAGGCTCGACACTAGTGGTTCCTGCTTGCTAGACATTTCTTAATGGCGTTTTTATCTTTCTTTCTTTACAAACGTGCTTGATAATGCCTTATGGGCGTATATTTGCATAATTACACCTTGGTTATGCATTACCCTCCCGCTTGTCAGTCTCGCTTCTCGGCTGATCTTCGGCCTCGTCCATCAGGTTCGCTTCATCCATCCGAAGAAGATAGCTTATCTTTTGCATAGGACTTTCAATTTGGTCGGGTACAGCAGCATATACTTCATGTTCGCACTCCGCAACCTCGTCTTGACTGCCATATAGTTCTTTCTCTGTTTTTGCACCAAAAATGTATAATCCGGGTATGCCGCAAGGTTAGCCGATGCCCTATGGATCGTACCACCCTTGCAAAAATGTTCAAGGATTTTCTCTCTATCGTTGTAGTTGAGTATCTGAGCTATTATCGCCCAAGGTTGAGCCCCTGTTGGCGGCCTTCTTGCCAGAGCTCTGTGCGTTCGCTCTACCGTGAAGTCTTGGTGAGGGCCCCCGGACCTATTTCCTGCAGCAGCATAGTCTCAATGAAGTCCATTGCGTTTGCGCCCTCCTCTCCTTCTGGGAGCCCAATGATGCTGTTAGGGAGAATTCTCTGTTTAGGCTGAATTTTCTAACCTAGTGAGCCCCCAGCAGCTTTGCTGGATTTTTGGAGTTTGTTTTTTTCTCCTGCCAAGAGTGAGACTCTTTTTCTCCCACTCTTGGACATAATTTTTGGTGTTCCTTTGAATGTTAATGTGTTTCATGGGCTATGGGGTCCTTTACTCCATAGGGTCTCATGTGGTTTTCCTATATGTGTTACACAGCACCCTCCGTGCAGTAACACAGGGGTGTCATAGTGATCCCCCACCATAGACTGCATACCCTGGGACTGACTACTGTCTCCCAGGGCATGTAAAGTCACCATTGGCTTTACTAGTCCCAAATTACTAACAGAACCAGTACAAACCATCATATTGTGGACGTGCTGGTAGGGGCAATTTGATTGTCCCTGGGTCTGTTGTTCGAGGGGGCACTGTCCCATCCCCCCTCGTCGAGTTTTGGCTGGTGGCAGTGGATACTACTTTTTATATTCAACCGCGAATATATCTCTATGGGATTTTCCCATTGTTCAAGGCTAATACTTTTTTACATAGCCTCTAACATACCGGCGGTTTATTTATTTAATATTAATTCACCGGTTGGTATTTTCTGCCAAAACTCGGTTTTAAAATGGCGTTTGTGTTCGCCTCTGTAACTCCAAACCAAAGGTCGAGCCCTTTGTTCCACTTTTGGTGGGCTTCTACACAGAAGCCCTCCAAAGTGGTGCCACTCTGTCTGGGTACCACAGGGGGTGCAAGAGGGGGTTTGGGCACTCTTGCGTGATTGGCCCAAGTGGTGAGCCACCCCGCTCACCACTTAGCATGTTTGATTGACTGCTAGGCTGAATGAATGGGGGTTTTCTGCATAAAAGCAGGGCTTTGGGGACTGGAACTTCAGAAGTCGCCACAGGACCTGAAAATCCGACGAGGGAGAAGCTGAGCCGACCTGCTACGACGACACCACCGGTGGAGCCCTGCTGAACCGCCTCACCACTTCCCAACGACAGAGGAGATCTCCCTGCTGGAGAGTCTTCTTCCCTTCATTGGTGGGCACAACCAGTTTACCTTCTTTTCTCGCATCCCAGGACGTCTTGTTGTCAAATTGCCCATGCCAAGCACCCCGGCAACCGGAGAGCCACTTACCACTGGACCGCGAATAAAAAGGGCCGCTCCTTTTAATTGAGAACTCTGCGGCTGGTTTCTTCCCTGGCAGTGCAACGGACTCCTGTTTTCCTCCCCGACAAGATCCTCTCTTCCCCCGGACGAAGCACCGACTTGCACCCACTGCCAGGAACAACTGCCCCCGCTGGAGCGTTCTCACCATTATAAGGTACCGTGTCCGCCAGGCCTCCCTTTCTAAAGATTGCTACAAGGTAACAATAACCCCTTAACCTTCTGGACTGGGCTGGCCGCCTTGACCATCTAACTGGTCCCTTTCTGTTGGTCCAACTCTTTCTGAACCTTTTGCAAGACTTTTTGGCACTTTCAACCGTGTGACCTTGGACACATTTCGACCGGAGCCTCTTAAAGTGGGTCCGGCCGGTTTAACTTTGACTGTACGGTTTTAACCTGCCTTCTTCTCCTACTGTGTTCTCCGAAAGTGTTGGGATCTGTTGCTATCTTTGCTCTGCCTTTCTCTCCCTCTTAAACCGATTGATTAGAGTGCCATCTTCGTTAAGCACTCACCGCTGTCTGAAAATAAGTGTTGCTTTACTTAAGACTTGTCTAATAATCGTTGAAGGGAGTGTATATCTTTTAGTGACCGTGTTTTTGAACTGCTTGATATTAGTGCCAGTGTGTTTAACTAGATGTGTGTTTAAATAAATAATTATATCTCTTTTACACCAAGCTCTGGTCAGTGTTTGCTTGTTCTACTGTGTTCTATTGACCTATTGTGAATACTCTGTATACTGCCTAACTCTTCTTGAGAGAAGTCCGACTGCTCAGCCACAGCTACCAGGTAAATCTGGGTGGTACAGACTGCTACCAATTGGGTTTACTGCCAACCATCTGTAGTCTTAAATCTTTTGCAGTGGTCCCAGAGGGAACTGCACAGGTTTCTGCCTAACAGATGCGCAATTTGTTCCTTCTGGCTCGTACTTCTGCTTCCTCCGCTCTGGCCTCCAGGTTCCGAACTTCTTGTTGCAGCAAAGAGACTTCCTTGGTACTCTCACTAGAATGATTTTTATTCACTTGCACCTCCTTTTCCAATGTGCCTGTGCGTTCCGCCAACAACCTCACGTCTTGTCTCAGGAGGTTTACATCAATACTTATTGCGTCGATCTTGAATTCCAGTGAGGCCTTTAAAGCTGCTATGGCTTCCGAAATTCTCTGATCTCCATTACCCGGGGCCACTGCGTCTTGGGTCTCTGGAGTAATCGTCTTCATGCTTTCCAATGCTTGAGCAGGGTAAGCAAACGTGTCTATGGAGGACTGTTTCCCCTTGCTTTTGTTGGCTCTGGATGACGTGACTGCTTGAACAGTGTCACTGCGCTCTTCGGTTTCTCAATGGACCAGAGCACTATCCTCCCTCAGGGAATGGTTTTCTCTGTTTGGGTGTATCCGAAGCTTCTTCTTTGGTCGGTGTCTTTCTTGTCGCATGCAGTGGTCATTAGCAGTCACTACAATACTCTGTCAGTTGTTGGTTGCATCTCTATCATGGTATGAGTGCTGAATACTCACTTCTTTCCTTTGTTACAGCTTTACCATGTACAGCGTTGACGTCCCAATCTGCCACTGCACACGCTTTGTATGGTGTCTACCACTGTACTCTGGCGTGCTTCTTTGAGTTATTATTTCTAGAGTTAAGAGTTATATCTGGCATGTACAGGGTCTGTGTTCTCCCAGTCTGAGCTGTGAGTCCCTGCAGACCCACAGTCCCTTTTCCGCAGAGGGGAGGATTACTCTCCACAAGCTACCTTGCCCACCTCACTAGTCGTCTGGGCCAGTGCACTTTCCCTTAGGCTCTTGTGCTTTGTGGATCCTCTACCTCCGCTCTCCCATGCGTGCACCAGGCTCACCTTTCTCTAAAGGTTTAGAGGACACTGGCCTTGTTGTGCCTTCTGGGCCTCTTGTGCCATCCCAGGGTCACACTCTGCGCTGTAAATCTTGCAGATCTGGTCTTTGCCCTGTCAGGGGAGACGGCAGCCCGACCAGCCACGTTTGTGCGTTACTCTCCAAGTGCCTAGCTACAGGTTAGGGCACTCGCGTTCCTCTTGCCGGAGAACGGATAGATCTTCTACTGGTGCTGCCGAGTGTATAGGTAGCTGCGCTGTAGGAGCCAGGTGGGTGGGCTATTCGCTGCTCGGGCCTTTCCATGTTGTGGCTTCTCTGCTTGTACCATTGGAAGTGTGCAAGTCTGTTTCAGGGACTTATTTTAATACTTGGACACACAATGTAACTTGATTCTTGCCCAACAATTCCTCATGTGTCCAGTGTCACTGGCTGTTGTGTTTATGCACACATTCTCGAGCGGGAGGAGTCCCCACGGGGGTCGGACATCCACTAGGAGTGCCCTGCGAGGCGCGCTCCTACTGACAGCAGCCCTGTCCGTTTATATAAATTCGCTTCTCTTGGGCTCCATTGGTGGCGCAATGCTCCCATGTTTCAGCCTGCAACCTCTTCACTGTATCTCTGCAGCGCTCGATCAGAGCTCCCGGAGCATTTCAACCCGTCTCACCCTTCACCAAGCTGGCTTTATGCAAAACCCCTCCTCGCGGTTTTATTTTATTATCACAGCCTCTTTCTCCTACCGCCACTTGCATTGTGTTTGCATTTGGTCCGCCATCTTTCTTCCTCCCCTAGCCACGCTCCTGAACTTCTCTCGGCTCTCGCTGCTCGGTTGTTACAGGCAGCACCTCCAGCTCATACACAGTGCTGCTCCACGACCTTATGAGCCCAATATTCATTTTATACGCCTGGATTCATTCTATGACAAGACTGGAGGCGAGCATTATGCTTCATCTTCCTTTATTTCTACTCTTCAGCAGTTCAACAAACATATACAACAAAATCATGAAAAGTGTTCTAAAACTAGCAAACTTTTCTCTTATTCAAAACTACAAAATCCATGAGCCTCTGTAGTCCATGCTCACTCCACCAGTCACAACCCACTTCCTGTGCCTGGACTCCTCCTCTTCTTTTACTGCTCTTCAAGCAGATAAGTACTATTTCTTTCCTCTCCTAATGCCTGTAGACAATTTGGCTGACTGAAGAGGGGAAGTTTGGGTTAAAGATGTGCGGAGAGTGTGAGCACTTGCAGGGGGAACGCGAGAGAAGTTGTTTTGCACTTGCTTCGAAGTTTTTTACCGCAAATGGCACATCACGCGCGCGCGTGCTAGGCTTGGCGTTCTTTTCCCTTCTACAGGCGCATTCGCCGCGTGGGTCACTGCGGGGCCCCAGGAAAGTTCCCTTGAGTTATAGGGACGGCCGTGAGGCTGACGGCCCAGTGCCGTATACCCGGCACTTCAGGGGTTCGGTCAGCCTCACGAGCGACAGGAGCCGAGTCACGCATAGAAGATTGTGGCCCCTCCCACTGGAGGCCGGAGCTAGCGCACGAAGCGCAGTGCGGATCGCCTCAACAGCATAGCCCCCACCTGCGGGTGGGCGGAGCTAGCGCGCGAAGCGCGGAGCGTCTCGCTCCAACAACATAGCCCCCACCCGCGGATGGGCGGAGCCTACACGCGCGAAGTCGCGTAGCGTCATTCCGAAGCGGCGATCGTTAATTACCATCGCCAGCGTTCGTAGATGCAGAGTTTTCAACCCCAACTAGTTTGGAAGCGGAATATAGCGATCGTACGATCGCGCGCAGCACGATCAGCTGAAACACTAACCCCGGCACTTCTACAGACCTTCAGCCGCAAAAGCTGTGAGACTCGGGTCTGTGAGCCCTACACTGCCGTGAAGCAGTAGATAGTCGATTTGAGTGCGGAGACCGCAGTAGATGGTCGAGTGGAGTGCGGGGACCTCCGCATATGCCGGAAGGCTAAACAAGGACAAAGGTGCAGCCACTGAAAGTAAGAAAATAAGAAAGTAAAAAAAAAAAAAAAAGACATTTAACATCATAAGAGAGCAGTGGGCGTGCTAAGACACCTGTTCCAGGTATTTTAGGCACACAGCACAGAAAAAAATGTCAGACTTTGAGTGGAGTGAGGAGGAGCAATCGCAGGACCTCGCTGCCAGCTTCAAGCAAGTGCTGGGTAGCTCTCTTATGGATGCAGTGGCAGAGGGGGTGAAACCCCTACAAGAGAGGCTGGAGACGTTGGGAGCTATACTCTCACAGCCAAAGACCAGCACCAAAGTGGATAAGAGCACGCCCTCAGAACCCTTGAAAGAGGGGCATAAGGGGAGTAAGCAAGCCCTCAAGAGGAAAGCCTCTGACGACCCCCGGGGCTCATTAGAAGAGGCGATAGATAAGGCCTCGGAGGTGCCTGACGCTTTCGCTAAGCTTAAAGAAGCGTACCTACAAAGGCAGGCGGTGCGAACCTCACGACCCCCGCTCCAGGGGAGGACAATATTGGAGAGGACCTTGGCTCGGAGGAAGAGCTAGTAGAAGAGCAAGGCTCTTTAGGGGAGGAAGAAGCCGAGGAAGAAGACTGGGCTAGACCCCGTGGGGGCAAGAAAGCGAGGAAGGAGAAACACCTCATAGAGAACGAGGATGATATGTTCGACCCAGACAGCATACGTAATCCGAGGTCCACCGAGTGGCAACCATCCCCCCGAGTAACTCAGTATATGGCGGCAAGGTTACGCAAGCCACTAGACAAGGAGGTGAGACAGCGCCTACGGGCAGAGTGCCCGCGCCCAGATTTGCCAGGAAAGGTGGCGGAAGCACCTGAGCTCGACCCAAAAATGCTGACCTTCGTGGCCAAGACGAGCAAGGACCCCCGGAAGGGGATTGATAGATCCTGGAAATCCTGTCAGGAGAAGTTATTAGATTTAGCAGGTCCGCTCGCAAAAATTATGGACCTCGCAGAGAGGGCGAAGGACACGGGAGAAGAGGTTGACCCGGAAGCCCTCGCAGGGTGGGCTCAGAGAGCTGTCTGCCTGCTTGGAAACGCGAATTGTGCCATCGCGTCAGAGAGAAGGAAGGGCCTATTGCTCAAGATAGATTCAAAGTTGAGCGATTTGTCGTCATATGAAGCAGGGGAAGGTGCACAAGGCCTCCTGTTCGGAGAAACCTTTGGGAAGGAGTTGGGCCGGTTCGTAGGCACATTCGTGTCGCTAGAGAAGGCCCAAGCATCTATTCGCAAAATATTCCCCAGCAGAGTTTTTGGAGGGACCGGCCGCTACAGAGGTCGCGCAGCCGGTCGCAACCAAGGAGGGAGAAGACCTCAGAACACCAGGGCACAATACTGGGAGAACAAGAGCCAAGACACCTTCTTCCCGTCCAGGGGGAGATTCCCGAGAGGCCGAAGGCCCAGAGGATCGGGAAGAGGTCAAGGATTTACGCCAGGTGAGAGCGATTATGTATCCTCCAGTAGGGGGGAGGACGTGCAGATATTTAGAGAATTGGCGCAGGCTTTCAAGCGATTCCTGGATACTGCAGACCGTCAGCGGTCTGCAACTAGATTTCATAGAAACCCCAGTTCAGCGATACGAGCCGCGGGGTCAGAGATTAGCGCAAGCGGAACAAGCATGGCTAGACAGCGAGATAGCGCAGCTAGTCACCAAGCAGGCGATAGAGAAATGCGAGACAGCCCCGAAGTTTGTGAGCAATATGTTCCTAGTGCACAGGAAGGAGAAGGTACGCCCGGTGATAAATCTCAAAGAGCTGAATGGCTGAATCGTATATCGGCACTTCAAGATGGAGGGCGTCCATCAGCTCAGAGACTCCCTAAGAGAAGGAGATTGGTTGACGCGTCTAGATCTAAAGGACGCTTACCTCACAGTACCTGTTCTCGAGGAGTACAGACCATTTCTAGCTTTTCGCTGGCGAAGTCGATTCTGGCAATTCAAGTCGATGCCATTCGGTCTTGCTTCGGCACCATGGGCATTCACAAAGCTGATGAAGCCGGTATCGGCAGCAATCAGGGAGAAAGGAGTGAGGCTTATTATTTACCTGGACGATCTCCTGCTCCTTGCAGAAGATCGGGAGGTATTAGTATACCAAACGAGATGGGTGCAGGATCTTCTGACCTCACTAGGATTTCTAGTGAACACAGAAAAATCAGATACCATACCAGCGCAAAGGTTAGACTTCCTGGGATTTATTCTAGACACCAAGAAGGCGACCTTGAAACTTCCAGCTCGGAAGATGAGAGACATCAAGAGAGAGATCAGAGTATGCTTAGGGAAGCAGCAAGTATCTCTCAGGACATTAGCGAGAATAGTTGGGCTTCTAGCAGCCTCTATCCAGGCCATTTTCCCGGGGCCACTTCACTACCGTGCACTGCAGAGATTGAAAATAAAGCATCTGCAGCTAGGTCTGAAGTACCATCAACAAGTGCCGCTGGATCAGGACTCGATTACAGAACTAGAATGGTGGTTAAAGAATATGGACGCTTGGAATGGGCGGGCCATATTCGGAGACAAACCGGATTTGATAATAGAGTCGGATGCCAGTCGGAAAGGCTGGGGAGCCAGATGTGGGTCTTTACAGACCGGGGGCAAGTGGAGCGAAGAGGAGCTTCGTCTACACATAAACTGCCTAGAGCTCCTAGCAGGATCATTCGCGATCAAAGCCTTTACGAAAGAGAGAGTGAAATCTTGTGTCCTGCTGAAGATGGACAATATATCAGCAGTGCGCTACATCATCCATTTGGGTGGTACGAGATCCAAGATGGTCGCAGAGTTAGCGAAGGACCTGTGGCACTTCTGCCTACGATCAGGGACGTCGGTGACAGCGGAGTACCTGCCAGGGACACTGAACGTAGTAGCAGATTGGAACTCTCGATACCTGACGGATTCCAGCGATTGGAGGCTGGATCCAGCAGTGTTTCAGAGACTGAACACGAGATGGGGACCATTGCAAGTAGACCTGTTTGCTTCCCGGCTCAATGCGCAGAGGAGCAGCTATTTCAGCTGGAGGCTGGATCCGGGAGCGCTAGGAACAGACGCGTTTCTGCAAGAGTGGATAGGAGGTCCGCATTACGCTTTTCCCCCCTTCGTGATGTTGAGCAGAGTATTAGCGAAATGCCGGAGGGAGAAAGCAGAGTTGGTATTAGTAGCACCATTATGGAAGTCGCAGGTGTGGTTCCCCACTCTAATGGAACTAGTGTCGGACATTCCCAGAGTCCTCCCCGACGAGGAGCGACCACTCACGGACCCAGCTGGGTCGTGTCATCCTCTGAGAGTGAGAGGGACACTCCCGCTAGTCGCGTGCAGGATATCCGGAAACGGTGGGCCTTGCCAGGAATTTCGGCGCAGGCTGCTCAGCTTATCGCTGAATCATGGGCTCCATCCACTAGGAGGAGCTATGACGCAGCTTGGGCAAAATGGACAAGCTGGTGCAAGGACAGAAGTGTTCATCCCGTTTCTGCACCTGTAGTGGAGATTCTGAACTTTCTAGCGAACTTATTACAGAGCGGGAGAGCTTTTCGTACTATAGGAGTGTACAGATCGGCGATTTCTGCGGGTCACACGCCAATAGAGGGCGTCCCGGCAGGAGAACATCCTACGGTGGTGAGGCTCATCAGAGGAGCTAGGTTTAAAGCGCCACCGGAGCCCAGGTATAGCACAACATGGGATGTGGCTACAGTACTGCGCCTATTAGCGAGTTGGCCGACCAATAAATACCTCTCGCTTAAGCAATTATCTGGAAAGCTAGCTATGTTGCTATGCTTGATCTCCTGCAAGAGAGTATCGGACGTGAGAGCACTAGATGTGCACAGACGATCCTTCGGTCCGGAGGGAGTTACATTCTCCATAGTCAGAAGGACCAAGACAGGGACGTCTACGGTACATTATCCGTATTTCCCGAGTAATTCGAAATGGTGCGTAGCACGATGCATTAAGGAGTACGAGAATAGAACTGCGGAGTATAGAGCAGCAAGTACTACTCAGTTATTAATAGCGCGCAGGAAGCCCTATCACGCAGTTGCATCAGCTACCATCGCAAGATGGGTCAAGGAAGTTATGCATGCAGCAGGTCTGAATGTGAGCACGTATGGAGCTCATTCGGTGAGGGGGGCAATGGCCTCGTCCGCCGTGAGAGCAGGAGTGCCTTTGAATGAGATAATGCTGGCAGCAGACTGGTCAAGCGATAGGACTTTTAAAGAGTTTTACTTTAAGCCAGCGGAGAGTTTAGCAAGTACGGTGTTGGGTAAGCTTTGAACAAGCATAATGCTCGCCTCCAGTCTTGTCATAGAATGAAGATTACCCCTGCTATCTGCGCAGGGAGTATTAATTCTATTAAAGACTAGGAGGCGAGCATTAAATTCCCACCCGAGTCTGGTACTGTGTATACGATGTCAATGCTTTATTATGTATCAGTACGAGACGTTCGCACCACCCTAAAGTATTCTTTTGTTGTTCTTTTCATAGGAGAGGATCAGAAGAATAACTGAAGGTGATGACAGAGCAGAGAGGGTCAGGAGACCGGAGAGTTTTTCGGCAATTAAGTTAAAAGTTCAAGAGAGTCTTCGCACCGTGGACGAGGATCAGTTAGAGACTTTCAGAGCGAGTAAAAGCAGAGGAGGAGTCCAGGCACAGGAAGTGGGTTGTGACTGGTGGAGTGAGCATGGACTACAGAGGCTCATGGATTTTGTAGTTTTGAATAAGAGAAAAGTTTGCTAGTTTTAGAACACTTTTCATGATTTTGTTGTATATGTTTGTTGAACTGCTGAAGAGTAGAAATAAAGGAAGATGAAGCATAATGCTCGCCTCCTAGTCTTTAATAGAATTAATACTCCCTGCGCAGATAGCAGGGGTAATCTTCATTATGTAGCCATCACCATTACGGCAGATCATGCAGGAACATCAGGAGCTCGCAAAATGCCGTCCTACTGCATCTGCCACGCCCCCCCCCCAATTAAGAGTTAATGTTTGAGGGGAATGGAACATAGAACTGCCTTCCTAAACCTTCCTTCATTGCTAGAGGTGTCTAAATAATAATGTTTTGTGAACGTGTGAAAGGTGGACCAGGTAACTGCCTCCCAGATATCCTTTATCGGAACTCCCCTCTGAAGGGCAGAGGAAGTTGCTATGCCCCTAGTGGAATGAGTGCTTAACCCTTCTGGGGGATCTTTCGCAGCTAACCTGTAGCACGCCGAAATAGCCAGTATGATATATCTGGATAGAGTCTGTTTGGTAACTGGCAGGCCTAGTTTGTGCCCTGTATAACCAATGAAAAGTTGGTTGCTTTGTCACAACTTTGCCATTCTTGAAATATAAAAGCTTAGAGCTCTCCTCGGATCGAGTCTATGAAAGCTTTCCTCTTCCTTGCCAGGATGAGGGGGAGAATAGAAGGCCGGAAGCACAATTTTCTGTGCTAAATGGTAACCCGATACAATCTTAGGTAATAAAGAGGGTTTGACCTTAAGGTATCCTTGCAAAAAGTGGTAAACAGAGGTTTACAGGATACTGCCTGCAACTCACTTACCCTTTGGGCTGATGCTATAGCTACTAACAAAATGGTTTTGGAAGTTAGCAGCCTTAAAAGGCAGGAATGGAGTGGCTCGAAAGAAGTCCACGTCAAAAACATTAAAAGCAAGTTAAAGTCCAGAGTTGGTATTTGGAATGGTGTAGGAGGAAACACATTTGTGAGTCCTTTAAGAAATTGAATTATTAAGTGTAATTTGAAGTAAGATGCCTCTTACGAGGTGCGCTTGAATATGGAAAGCGCTGCTAGACAACTCTGGAATGTTTCAACCTGGAGCCCCAGATTTGCCAAATGTAGTAGAAAAGATAACAATGTAGGTGTATCGCATTGAAAATGGTCTACATAATTTTCCATACACCAGCTGCAGAACTTTTTCCACCGGCAGCAGTATAAGGATTCTGTTTGCCTTCTGGGCGAAAGCAAAATCTCCATTACGTCATCCGGGACGTCCCAATCCTTGTACCTCAGCCTCCCAGAAACCATGTGTGAAGGCTGACTGTCTTGACCTCTGGATGCAGAACCCAACCCTCCTCTCGCGAGAGCAGGTCCTCTCTTTGTGGAAGACATATTGGAGAGCAGGTGGACATGTCCAGAATGTCTGGGTACCACGTCCTCCTGGCCCAATCCAGGGCAAATAGGATCGTGGATTTCTAAAACGTTCTCAACCTCCTGATCACGTGAGGAATGACAGGGACTGGAGGAAATGCAGACAGGAGTGTAAACTCCCAGTCCACTATGAACATGACCCAGAGCTCCTCTTGAGGGAAATTCCCTGGAGCAAAACAGTTTGCACTTCCGATTAACACTGGTCACAAACAGATCCACTTGAGGGGTTCCTCAAAGGGTGAAGATCTATTGAAGGACTTTCTGAGCTAGTTCCCACTCGTAGGAGACTTTGCTCTGCCTGCTAAGAGCGCCTGCCGCTGTGTTCTCCTCTCCAGCTAGGTGAACTGCTGATAGAGAGATGCTGTCTTGAATTGGCCAGAACCAGAGCTGCATTGCTTCTCTGCACAGTGGTAGTGAAGGTTGATGTGTAGTTTGGACTCTGATGGAGACCAATGACAGCTGATTGCAAGATCGTTGGTGTGGGCTCCGGTGGGATATTTTGACCCACTCAGCTATGCTTCACTACATCACTTTGCTGCATTGGTGCAAGAAACAGCACAAAATGGCTGCGCTGATCGCTGTGCACACCAAGATCTCGAAACTGCGTTTGGACACAACCAGAAAATGGCTGTACTACCCTACCAACCCCATTTCAGGTGGGGTAAAACAGAGTACTCACTGCAGTAATGTGCCAGTGTGCTCTGCAACACTTTACATGGAGCAAAGGAAAGAAGCAGCATTACTTTGCTGTAAACCCAAAATGCCTCTTTAAAATGTCATCTTTTCAACCTTCAAAGAGCTGTTTGGCGCTAAATTCATCAATTCCTGCTGAGCCCCTATCAAAAGTATCTTTGAAAAAGCAAACCAGGGACTGTGTTTTCATTTTCCACGGGAAACGCAGCTATTTCTTTGCAATAAGTATCAAGAATCAGCTGTCCAGAGAAAGACTCTAAATAGATGCATGATACATGTATCCATGCTGCAAACAACTCCACCACTCAAGGAAAGAAATAGAGCTGCCCAAAGTGTGTATTTGCTGCAGAGGAAAACTGAATTTAAAGAAATAAGTTAGATGTGCTTTTGCCTGAATGAAGAGCAAAATCGCCTATTTTTAAAAGTCTATTGTTGTGTAGAGGCTTGATTATTTAAGAATGTAAAAGGATTGGCTACTGTTAAAAATACACCTATAAACTGTTTTAATTCTATAGGTTTAAAGTAAAGATTTAAAATGTGAAAATCAAAGCTAAACCCAGGATAAGTTGGTAAACTATATTTAAAAGAAAAAACCTGCTCTGCAAGTTGCTAGACCTGAGAAAGGGTGACACCTCAAACTGCTGGCCCAGGAAATGTGAATTGCTAGCTTGGAGGCTTTGAATACCCAGGACAATCGGGGTTTTCCAAGTAGCATCATAATTTCGTCTCTGCCCCAGGCTGAGACAATAGTAGGCTAAAACTCTCACCTTTCAAGTCGGAGGGGCAGGAAACTTCAGTCAAGGGAGATGCCCCTCATTCTGCTTCAAAAGGATTGACATTTGCTTACACTTGGAAAAGAAAAAAAAAACTGATCAAGTGACAGTTGGTTTTAAAAAGCCTATTTTGCAACTGAACTTTCAAGACATTTAACTTTGCCACAAGAATTAGGAAAAATCTGAAAGTTGGTAGTTTGAATTCTAAATTTATGCTATTCATTTGAAGACTTGGTAGGACTCAGTACTGCATAGGAACAGAAGTTATAAAGAATGACCAATTGCGCAGAAAGTATTATTGTTGCAAAGAACAAGTTACTTCTTACCTTGTAACGTTCTTTCGATGGGATGTTCCTCCGACGTATTCCTTATCTTAGATATCTCCTTCCAGCTCTGCTGGCCTCGGAAAATTTTTCTCTAGAGGGCGCTGCGCGTCGACGTCCGCCGAGTCGATGTCCCTCGACAGCCGCCGTATCGACGTCGACGTCATCCTGCCTATAAAGGCCGCGCGCAAGGACCCGCTGCTCAGTTCCGTTTTGTAGCCCACCGTATTTCTGTCTGGACTAGACTAATCACCCTGAAGGAGCGTAAGCTGCAACAACAAGGGAAGTAGAACTGCGGGGATGGATGGGAGGGTCGATAAGGAATACGTCGGAGGAACATCCCATCGAAAGAACGTTACAAGGTAAGAAGTAACTTGTTCTTCGAAGGGATTGTGTCCTCCGACGTATTCCTTATCTTAGATAGGCTCCCATAGCAGTATTCTATTATTGGAGGTGGGGGTACTGACTTCACGCTGCCTTCTATTGATGAATAGAGTGCAATACAGCCCTTCCAAACCTAGTCTCTTGACTGGAGGAGGAATCCAAGTTGTAAAATCGTGTAAAGGTATGGACGGACGACCATGTGGCGGCCGCACAAATGTCTTTAACCGGCACTCCTCTTTTGAGGGCCGATGAAGCTGCAATACCTCTGGTCGAATGAGCCCTAAGGTTTTGAGGGGGCTCTTTTCCTGCCAGTTTATAACATTCCAAAATGGCTAGAATGATCCATCTGAAAATGGTCTGCTTAGTTAATGGTAACCCCAGCTTGTGACCTGTGTAGCCTACAAACAGCTGGTCTGCTTGTCTTATCCTGGCCAGTCTACTGATGTAAAAACTTAAAGCCCTTCTAGGGTCCAGCCTGTGTAACCTCTCTTCCTCTTTCCCGGATGAGGAGGAGGATAGAAAGATGGCAGGGTAATCTTCTGAGTGATATGGAATTCAGAAATCACCTTTGGGAGGAAATTAGGCTTCACTTGCAGGACAACTTTGTCTTTGTGAAAGATTGTATGAGGGGGTTTACAAGAAAGAGCTTGTAACTCGCTCACCCTTCTAGCAGATGTAAGTGCTATTAATAAAACAGTTTTAAGGGTAAGAAATCTTAACGAACAAGAATGGAGTGGTTCGAAAGGTGTACCCATCAGGAAAGTTAGGACTAAGTTTAAATCCCATAGGAGAACCTGGAATGGTCTTGGGGGATAAACGTTGGTTAACCCCTTTAGAAACTGTATTACCAAGGGTAACTTGAAATAGGATGGTTCTTCCGCAGTGCGCTTAAAGATGGATAACGCTGCAAGATAGCCCTTAATGGTGCCAACTTGAAGGCCTGAATTCGCCAAATAGAGTAGGAAGGACAAAACCATTGGTGTACCACATGAAAAGGGGTCGATATTCTTTTCTCTACACCAGCTGCAAAATCTGTTCCAACGGCAGCGGTATAAAGACTTTGTTGCTGGCCTCCTTGCCGAAAGCAACACCTCCATAACATCATCAGGGAGGTCCCAATCCTTGTACCTCAGCCTTTCAGAAGCCAAGCGTGAAGGTTGAGGGTTTTGATGTCTGGATGGAGAACCTGACCTCCCTTCTGTGAGAGTAGGTTCTCTCTGAGTGGAAGTCGAAATGGAGGGCAGATGGACAAGTCTAGCAGGTCCGGGTACCACGTTCTCCTGGCCCAATCCGGGGCAATTAGGATCATGGTTTTCCGGAATCTTCTCAACCTCCTGATCATTTGAGGAATGACAGGGACCGGTGGGAACGCGTACAGAAGCGGAAACTCCCAGTCCACTATGAACGCGTCTCCCAGAGCTCCTCTCGGGGGAAATTCCCTTGAGCAGAACAGATCGCACTTCCTGTTGACACTGGTGGCGAACAGATCCACCTGAGGGGTTCCCCAAAGGGCGAAGATCTCTTGAAGGACTTCCTGAGCTAGTTCCCACTCGTGGGAGACTGTGCTCTGCCTGCTCAGAGCGTCCGCTGTCAAGTTCTTCTCTCCGGCTAGGTGAACTGCCGATAGAGAGATTCCTTCTTGGATTGCCCAAAACCAGAGCTGCATCGCCTCTCTGCACAGGGGTAGTGATCCTACGCCTCCTCTTTTGTTGAAGTAATGCATGGCCACTGTGTTGTCCGTCATTATCAGGACATTTTTCCCTTGTACAGCTGGCAGGAACGCCTTCAGCGCAAGTCTGATGGCCCTCAGCTCTAACAGGTTGATATGTAGTCTGGACTCCGATGGAGACCAACGACCGCTGATGGTCAAGTCGTTGGCGTGGGCTCCCCACCCAGTGAGTGACGCATCCGTGACTACTGTCATCTCCGGCCAGGGTTGCCAAAACTGTTCTCCTTTCAGAATGTTCTCCTGACAGGCCCACCACTGAAGGTCTCGAGCCACCCTGTCAGGAACCTGAAGAAGATCTGTCATTCTTCCTGAGAATTGTGACCACTTAGTCCTCAGTGCACACTGGAGTGATCTCATTCTCAGGTGAGCCTCTGGCACTAGGAAAATGCAGGATGCCATGAGGCCTAGCAACCTCAAAAAGTCAAAGGCTGGGAGACATTGGGCATCTTGGAACTTGGTAACCATCTGTAGAATATCTTGAGCCCTCACCTCTGGTGGCGAGGCTTTTCCCAGGGAAGTGTCCAGGATCGCTCCGATGAACTGGAGTCTCTGCGATGGTATAATTTGTGAATTCTTTAAATTGAGGGAGAAGCCCAGTCTGTGAAGGGTGTGGAAAACGTGATTTAGCTGGATCTGAGCTTGTTCCGAAGATACAGCCCTGATCAACCAATCGTCCAGGTAGGGGTAGACGTGAATCCCTTCCCTCCTTAGACTTGCCGCCACTACCGATATTAACTTGGTGAAGACCCTCGGGGCGGAGGTCAGCCCAAATGGCAGCACTCGAAATTGATAATGTGAGTTGCCAATTGCGAACCTCAGGTATTTCCTGTGTTTGGGATGGATAGGCACATGGAAATAAGCGTCCTGAAGGTCCAGAGATACCAACCAGTCCTGGAACTGAAGGGCTTGAAGGATCTGAGAAAGAGTTACCATCTTGAATTTGTCTTTCCTGAGGAATTTGTTCAATTCTCGCAAATCCAAGATGGGTCTCAGTCCTCCGTCTTTCTTTGGAATGAGAAAGTAAGGGGAGTACCAGCCCTTGTTCCTCTCCGCTACAGGTACCGGTTCTATGGCACCTTTCTCTAGCAGGTCCAAAATTTCCTGCAAGAGGAGCGGATCTGGAGCTTTCTGAGAGTTGATCCCCGGTGGATGACTCTGAGGTATGCGTAGGAGAGGCAGGCAGTAACCTTGGGCAACTGTTTCCAATGCCCAAGCATCTGACGTGATAGCCTGCCATTCCGCCAGATGTTGAGTTAACCTGCCTCCTACAGGTGTCCTGTGAGGGAAGTCCTCAGAGTGGTTTTGGGGCGGCTGATGCAGATGCCGATGGTAAAGAGGCACCTGCTGTTGCTGCGGCTTTTGAATATCTACCCCGTCCACCTCGGGTAGTTCTTCTTTGTCCCCTTTGAGCCGGTCGTCCTCTACCTCTTCCGAATGCAGAGTAGAAGCGAAAGGACTTGCCCCTCGCAGAGGTTCCTGTGGGATAAAAAGGTGTCTGACGGATTGCAGCGCCTAGGGATTTTGCTGCTGCTTTTGATGTTTGCAGTTTCTCTAAACTGTCATCCGCCTTTTTCCCGAACAAAGAAGAGCCATCGAATGGCATGTTCAAGAGCCTGGCTTGCACATCTGGGGCAAAACCAGACTTTCTCAACCAAGCAAATCTCCTGGTTGTTGTACTTGCCGCCATTGCTCTGCTGATACTGTCAGCCGAATCAATGCCCGTCTGGAGGGATTCGCACATAGCGTCTTTACCGTCCTGTATGATATTTAGGAACGCCTCTCTTTCTTCTCCCTCCGGGATGCAGTCAGCCGCTGTGGAAGCACACTCCCAAAGTGTATGGCTGAATCTAGCACGGGTGCAAGTAGCATTAACAGATTTTAACGCCATGCTACATGCCGAAAAAACTTTCTTTGCCATAGCATCATATTTCTTATCGTCCCTGTCCTGTGGGACGGTAGGGTAAGCAGTCTTGACGTCAGTAGAAGATGCTGCCTGTACCACCAGACTTTCTGGGGATGGGTGTTTTGACAAAAACTCCGGGTCTGCAGAAGATACCCTGTATTTTGTAGACAGTTTTTTATTTACTGCCGGGACGACATCTGGGGTTTCCCAGTTCGTCATAATCTTCCTCTGAAGAGCTTTATGAAAGGGCACTACAGGATCCTCCTGTGGACCTTTGTCAAGAATATCCGTGAGGTCATCTTGTTGGAAAGCCTGTGAAGGTGTAGACCACCCCATAAATTCTGTGATCCTGGCCATTAAGTAAGGCTCTATAGGGGGTTTCAGCATGCTCCCCCGGGTCTGGCCTAGCAAACTCCACCTCAGGGGAAGTGTCTAACCCACTTCCTCATGTAAGGAATCATGAAGATCCTTTAACCTGCGCTCTTCTGAGGATAACTCCTCTCTGACTGGGGTTGCAGGTCCCTGCAGCTCAAATGTATCTTCCTGTTCAGATAGTTCACCCTCTTCCAAAATTGAGGACATAGTTCTCAATTGTTATGAACTCACATAGGGTGTAAACCCCATCTCCAAGGCAGAGGGTGCCAAACTTGTCATAATCGGCCTCGAAAACGTCGATGTTGTCGACGCCGACGTCAAAGGCTTCGGGCGTGGCATCGAAAACAAAGGCGGAGGCCTCGAGGACCTCGACAGAATTGGGATTCTGCTCGAGGAAGTCGACAATCTCAACGCCATCGAGGACCTGGGTATAGCCACTGGGTGCGTCGTAACCGTGACTTTCCTTGGCGTCGACGCCGGTGTCGAAGATGGCGTCGAGTCGACAGACCCGTGTGTCGAAGGTCCCTTCGACAACGGCGTCGAAGACACCGACCTCGGCGTCGACGGAACCTTCGTCGATGGCGTCGACGGAACCTTCGAAGAAGGTTTTGAGGTCATAGCTTTACTCGAGGGTTCGAGACGCGCTCGAGAAGCTTCCTTCGCCGGGTACTGCGACTCGCGGCGTTTTTGACCTTTGGGTCTTTCGACCAGAGCATCGCTCTCGGCAGTCTTCGAGGGGGTCGAGGCCGCTTTCTCGAAGACGCTCATCATATTTTTGCGGAAATTCCTCCCATTCAGCCCGGGAACTATGTTTCTTGGGGCAAGGGATTCTCTTTGGAGAAACAGAGGAAGAGGAGGACGGAGAAGGGTATCTTCGACGTCTCCTCTTCGAGTGCTTCGATCTCAAGGAGTGATGGGACCCACTCCGAGACCTGGAGCGCGAATGGTGACGAGGAGACGAATGTCTCGACTTGGTCGAAGAAGAAGAAGCTTTTAAAGTCTTACCTTTCTCCAGCTTCCCCCTACGCTCCTTCAGGGCCTTAGCTGTCATGGACATACAGTCCTCGCAATCCGAACAATGGTGTTCAGCTCCCAAACACCACAGACAAACTCTGTGAGGGTCAGTCAGCGACATCTTTTTACCACAATCTCGGCATTTTTTTAAGCCGGACCGAGGAGTTGTCGGTTCCGACGAGGAAGCCATTGAGTACGGTATCGAATATCTCGAGGTAAATAGGATTAAATTGACAAAACTGAGCAACGGTATTCCGTGGCACTGAGTAAGCGCGGAAAAACGGAACTGAGCAACGGACGCTGCGCGCGGCCTTTATAGGCAGGATGACGTCGACGTCGATACGGCGGCTGTCGAGGGACATCGACTCGGCGGACGTCGACGTGCAGCGCCCTCTAGAGAAACATTTTCCGAGGCCAGCAGAGCTGGAAGGAGATATCTAAGATAAGGAATACGTCGGAGGACACAATCCCTTCGAACATAACATTGTGCACACATAGCCAAGGGGTAATTGCGCATATATGTACAAAATTGGGAATTGTTAGGCCAAATCTTTCATGGTTAAAATTGCCAAAATGTAGCAGAAAGGCAAAACCAGGTCCCACAGACTTGGGATTTAGATTGAAATGTGAGGTACAAAATACGTAACCTGTGTATCTGATTTTCTCAGAAGTTCTAAATGCATAAATATGTATTTGTGGGAAAGTTAGATTTGGTTCCAGTGGCTAGGGGAGGTTTCTGGACATTGTAAAAGTAACACCATAAACATGACATCCTTTTCTGTCATCCAATCAGTGAAAAGCAAGGCGGAAACTGTGCTCCTGCCCAATCCTAGCATTAGGGGTGTATACAGTAAGCCTGCCCCTGCCATATACTTTAGTGATGTCATTTGGCATGATAAATAAGGGAACCTGACAGCACACAGACACTGATTCCTGACTTCTTCCTGATTTTCTGCTTGGCGTCTTGTTCCTGATTTCTTCATCTTGGACCCTCATTCCTGATTTTCATTGCAAAGCCAAGCCCTATGCAGTGCTGACTCCTTTTTCAGCTATGTCAAATTCTAAAAAATCCCAAAAACCGAAGGGAAGCATTTTGATCCAGTTTCACTTACTACTACTGGATGCATGCCTGCAAACTCACCATCCCACTGATCTCCAGTCTCCAGTAAATCAGAAAGACCAGTCCAGACCAGTGACCAGAACAGTCCAGATGATCCTGTCCCGCCCGAGTTGCCCAGCTGTCCTTAGTTAGACCCAATCCGTGTGATGACCAGAACCCTTGACGGTCCAAAATCCTAAATTAAAGTGGACTGTAAGTATTAATAGGAAACATAGAAAATCATAGCATACCTTGCCTTGTCTCATATAAATCTCTAAACCATCCTATCCTTACCTTAAGAACTTGTAACATTGTCAGAATCCTTATTGCCACCATGCCTTTGATTCCTTGCGCTAGTGCTAACTTCTTTAAATAAATTTGTCTTGTGAAATCCTAAACCCCCAATCCTCCTTCGGGTAATCGGACTGGGTCCGCCAGGGAGGGCGCAGAGGTGCTGGGGTTGGTTCCGCGGATCAACTCTAGAGCTTACTGTGTTTCAATCTGGTAACCTAGCCTGAATGCCCTAGTGTAGAGCATAGCTATTCTTGTAAAAGTTGATTTCTGTTTTCTTTTTCGCGCATTTATTTTCCAAAACGCTGCTCATTCAGCATTGCATAACTCACTCAATTTAATAGCTAGAGACTTCATTTCAACTCTGGATTATAGCTACATCCCAACCCAAAAAACACACTAAAAATCAGTATATTTCACCCGTTTTTCTTAAAAACCGTTTGGTTAAATTTAGGCAGGAATCTGGATTTCTGCAAAGTTTTACACATGTGATTTTTGTTTTAAATAATTTCCAAACTTCCATTCAGATTTAAAGTGTTTACTTTTGTTCAAACTGTAGCTCATGATTGTTAGCATCTTTTCAATGTTGCTCCCATAGAAATTTGAATTGATTTAAGGATTTATGCACACATTTTGTTTTACATAGCCATTTTCGAATGTCATTTTAAAGTGTAAGATTTCAAACCAAACCCGTTTTTCTCCCTTGTTTGGGGAGGGAAGGTTGTATTCAAATTCTGTTTATTGTTCTTTATTCCTGAATACCTGCTGTTTCGCTGTTTCCTTAAATCTGTTTAGAATTGCTTATTTGTGGGTTGAGGAATTTTGCAGGGGGCAATAAATGCTATCTTTCCCAACAAGCCAGGCGTGTTCTTTTCCCTGGTGTTTTATATTTTGTGTTGCTTAAAAGTGAATTTAACTGCCTTACATACCTTCTTATCTATTATTGTCACCACCTTGGTGATTGCTGCTCCCTATTACAAAGTATATGTTTGATTTGAATTTTAAATAAATAGATATTACCTTTACCAACCAGCCTGATTCCTGGTCCATTGTGACCTGGGGTCTTTTGAGAAGGGGTGTGATATGTGTGGTATACCACTCAGAATATTGAACCTACAGACATAATAAAATAAGCATTTCAGCTGCGCGCTGCATACTAGGCTGAGACCAGGGTGTATCGCCTGGTTGAAATACTTGACACTCCCCACCCTGTGAGTGAGGCATCCGTCACTACTGTTAGCTCTGGCCATGGTTGCCAAAAAAGTTCTACTTTCAGAATGGTGTCCTCACAGGCCCACCACAGAAGGTCCTGTGAGACTCTCCTGGGAATCTGAAGGAGGTCTGACATTCTGCCTGATAATTGGGACCACAGAGATCTCATTCTCGGACGCGCCTCTGGCACCAGAAAAATGCAGGATCCTATACGGCCGAACAACCTCAAAAAGTCAAAGGCCGGAAGACACTGGGCAATCTGAACTTGGTGACCATCTGCAAAATGTCTTGAGCCCTCACCTCGGGTGGCAAGGCTTTTCCCAAGGATGCGACCAGGACTGCTACAATAAACTGGAGTCTCTGACATGGTATCATGTGGGACCTCTAGTACTTGAGGGAGAAGCCCAGTCTGTGGAGGGAGTGGCAGGTGATACTGAGATGTTCCTGAGCCTGTTCGGGTGAACGTGCCCTGATCAGCCAATCATCCAGGTAGGGGTGAGACTTGCTGCCACCACTGCCATTAACTTGGTGAAAACCCTGGGGGCAGAGGTCAGTCCAAATGGCAGAACTCAAAACTGATAATGAGAACCGTCAAACGGTGAACCTCAGGTAGTTTCTGTGCTTATGATGGATTGGCACATGAAAGTAAGCATCCTGAAGCTCCAACGATACCATCTAATCCAGGAGCTGGAGGGCCTGAAGGGTCTGAGAAAGTGTGACCATCTTGAACCTGTCCTTCCTGAGGAACCTGTTCAAGTATCTCAAGTCCAAGATAGGTCTCAGTCCTCCATCCTTCTTGGGGGGATAAGGAAATAGGGAGAATAGCATGCTCAGTTCCTCTCCATCACAGGCACTGGTTCTATAGCACCTTTCTCTAGCAGGGTAAACATTTCCTGCAACAGGAATGGATCTGGAACATTTAGTGAATAGTTTCCCGGTGGATAATCACAAAGACTTTGTATAAAGGGGAGGCAGTCACCCTGGGCTACTTTTTCCAGTGCCCATGCAGTCTGTCTCCCACCAGGGTGTTGTGAGTCAAAGCCTCAGAGTGGTTTTGAGGTGGCTGAAGCAGTGGATGATGGTAACGATGCTGCTGCTTCGGCGGGCTTTGCACCTCTCCCTCGTCCACCACAAGCGAATCTTCTCTGTCCTCTCTGACCAGCCTGTGCTCTCGCTCTTCCCACTGAGGAGTAATAGCGAAAGGTCCAACCCCTCCAAGATGATCAGCTGGGGTGAAAAGGCTGTGGCTGCCTGACTGCAGCACTTAAGGACGTGGCTGCCGCCTTTGAGGTCTTCAGCTTTTCAAGGCTTTCATCAGCCTTATTTCCAAATAAATGGGAGCCGTCAAAGGGCATGTTAAGGAGTCTGTATTGTACAACAGGTGCAAATCCTGACTTCCTCAACCACACAAATATGCGTATGATAGTGCTTGCCGCCATGGCCCTGCTGACGCTGTCAGCAGTGTCCAGACCTCATTGCAGAGATTCAAACATGGCCTCTTGCCATCCCTTATCAGGTTCATGAATCCGTCTCTTTCCTCACCCTCAGGGATGTGATCAGCCGCCATCGCTATGCGATCCTACAGGTTGAATGTGAATGTTGCAAGGAAACATGTAGAATTATCAGACTTTAAAGCTATGGGGCCGCAGAAAAGTCTTTCTTTGCCCAAGAGTCAATGCGTTTGTCATCTCTTTAAAGGGGGTATGGTTGGGTACGCAGCTAGCTTGGAGGCATATGTAGCTGCTTGTACTACTAGGCTTTCCGGAGTTGGATGTATTAAAAGATAGCCAGGGTCACCATTAGGAAGATTTCATTTCTGTGTAATTTTCCCTCCATTTGTGGACCATCCAAACTTTTTGCTTTTGTTTGTCTTTCCTATCCTGACTTTTTCAGTGGAGCCCAGCCTTCAGCTGAACTCCCCTGAGCTTTTGCTCACTTGTTATGGGGAAACTGACACGCCCTTCAGACTGTCAGTACTGACTATGTTGCCATTTGTTGGTAACTTTTTAACAGTGCACAATGTACCTTCCAGTACTGTGCGCTGGGGTCCTTTTTGTTTTATGGCCCTACACAACCTCGAAGGATTTTTTGGTGATTGTACGAGTGTGCCTGGACAAACTGGTGGCAGCAGTGACTTTTTAAAATGTTTTACTTCTTTTTACAGAATCGCACCGCGTTTACTGAATTTGGTTCAAGACTGTGGCCAGGTCCGAAAATGAACAAGCTACAAAGACTTTTGTTCTGTCCCATGGCCATTTTGTCCCTTGCCTTCACCCAGGTCGAGTAACCCGGGTTTTCCTATTTGGGCACGCAGCCTCCCGCGAAAACTGATCTCTTTCGCAGGCTTCTGCCTGTCACGTGTGTGCCCAGGAAGCGGGCTGGGACTGTCTGGTCCCAATCCACCCTACTTGTGCCAGAATGTCTTGAGTGCCTGAATGACTGAGACACTGTGGACCGTGACTGGTCCATGACTGAGATGCCTGCATGAGAGCAGATCTTTGATTGGAAGTCCTCGATATTGGCGCAAAGCTAATCTTGGATAAGAGAAGGGGCTCTGCATCCATTCCAGGTTGATCAGCTGAGATCTCACCAAACTACAGAAGGAGCCAAGCCTCCTGCACAAAGAAACAGACTAGTGAAACCGCTGGAGACCCTTTGGAAGGTTTTGGCACCTTTCACCCTCTGTTGTCCCGTTGGACCCTTGCTTTCTTCTTCGATCAAGAAGGCCTGCCAAGGTACTTCGCCCCTTTGGAGTAGTGGGAACAACTACTCTCTGCGCCCACTGCTTACTCACCGAACAAGGCCCTTCGAAAGTGTTCCTGGTCCATCCCGTGAACTGTCCAACTTCACCTCGGGGTACCCCGCAGACCCGCCGTCGTCTCGATTCCAAACCAGAGACTTGGGACATTGCTTGCTTGTGGTCCTGTGCATTCTCCTGTCAAATTCTGCAGGCCTAGCTCCTCTGGGTCCCGAATTAGGAGATTGCGTAACACTACCCGCAACTGCGATTCCCGGGTCACTACCTATTGTGATGGTCACTGCAGATCCCTTGCTTTTCTGCTCTCCTGTGCCCTGAAGCCTGCTGCACCAGAATTTTCTTCATACCTCCTTCGGAAGCTGAGAAAAGGCAACTGCCCCATCACGGATGATCACTTCTCCCCCGCAGCTGCTGAGAGCCGGAACGCCGCGAAACTCCAGGACTCGAACCTGCTAGCGACCTCCACTAAACTGGCAACGTTTGGTCCCAACTGTGCCGAGGGTCGGTGAGTACTTGCATCACTTACCGGTGGCCTCCTGGCACAACCGAACACTGTTACGCACAGATATCCCTTAAAGGTATTTGATCTTGGCTGGGTTAGCCTGCGCTCCCAAGTTATTCTCACCTTTTGAAAACTGTTATGCCGCCTGCTCAAATAGTGGGAACCAATTCTTCATTGCCTCAAGCCCCTTCCTGACTTGCTTCAGCCCTCCCAAGAAGACCTGCTTTTTGTTTCTTCTGTGCAATCGTGGGTTTTTATGCACAAACTGTACTGTTGGGCATAAGGCTCCACTCTTCTTGGGGCTGAATTCGAAAGTTAGGCAACAACTCTGAAGAATTGCCTAATGCGATAAATGTTTTAACACAACCCTCTCTTTACAGGTTGTGGCTGTGTTTTATCACTTTAGTGCATTAGGAAATGTAATGTATATCTATTGTACAGTATAAGGATTTTGTGTGATAACTATTTTTGCATAACTAAAGTTTACTTGTGTCTATTGGTCCGGCCGACAATAAATGTACAGATATTTTTCATATACACTTGTCTAAGAGTAATTTGTGGTTTGTCGCTGTGTGTGCGCATTGTGGGCTTCCGATCACTCTCACCCCTCCTGAGAATTAGTTTTGACCGCCTGCCAAGCTACCTAGATTGCTCTTGATTGTCCAGAATGTTCCCCTGTTTCACTAAACCGAGGTTGGCCTCCTAAACTTCTGCCCACCAAGTCAGAGTTTAGAAATCCATCTTAACAAATTGGTGTACAGCAGTGGGATAAGATCAGAGGTACCCATTGTTGCGCACTAGTAAGGTACCCAGGTTACACTTACACAAGAGACATAGGGCCTCATTACAAGGTTGGCGGTCCGGTAATAACGATACCGGTAAGGCATTACCGGCATCCTTTACCGGACAGGCCCATCACGACCTGCAATGCCAGCCCTATCGGCATCTACAGGGACCCGCTGTGGCCGTGCACCACCATACCGGCATGCGTGCGGACGCGTGGCCGCCATGCCAGTAACAGCAGCATGCCGCTAGGAAGAGGACATTACGAGTTGCATGGAAATGCACACACCGGCATCCAAACGCCAGGAAGAAGGGCCACCATGATGCCGGCAATACCGGCATCGCGGATCACCCGTTCATATTAAACTGCTGTGTTCCCAACTGCCACAGGTGCACACAATCAACACAGGTGGAGGCAATGGATCCTGGCCCTGCACACAAGGAGCACACCCACACGCCACACCCCTTCCAAGACCAAAATGATTCCATTTGCAGTTGCGATACTGGAGCTGGAGGACATGCCTGCACTGCTACTCCTTGAGAAGGCAGTACACCAGGGATTACAGAGGAGACGCAGGAGGAGAAGGAGGGTGAGACCGCCACAGAAAATTCCACCAGTGCAGGCAGTGGTACCCCACAGGCAGCCACCAATCCCTCGCATAAGGGCCAGTCCGTTCAATTTAACCCCAGCACAGATCCACACCCTGTACCGCCTGGACAGGGACATCATCAGCACCATAGTGGATCTAATACATGAAGACTTGGTCAACCTGATCAACATCCACACCGCCATTCCCCCTCTGCTGAAGGTGGCATCTGTGCTCCACTTCCTGGCCACAGGCACCTCCCAGCACACAGTGGGGCAGCTGCATGGCATCTCTCAACCATGTTTCTCCGGTGTGCTAAACCAAGTGCTGGATGCACTCCTAAAGCACGCATGTAATTGGTGCCCTCAACTGCACTCACATGGAGTTGGTAGTCCTGCATGCCGTGGAGGTGGTGTACCATAATCGGAAGCTATACCACTCCATCAATGTGCAGATGGTGTGTGATACCAGCAAGATGATAACAAATTGCTGTGCCAGATTCCCAGGATCCACGCATGATGCAATGGTGCTGCAGAACTCCTTGCTGCCCCGCTATGTGGAACGAGATGCTGCACGATGTGCCTGGCTGCTGGGTGAGTCTGCCCTCTGGGCCATGGGAGTGTTTTTTTTGGGGGGCGGGGGTACATGGATATGCAACCTGTCTGCCCTCTGGGCCATGGGAGTGTCCTCAATGGGGTGTCTGGACACTGTCCATGCTGGCAAACACTGTGCCCATAATCATTCAAATAAGATGCATGACACAGAAAATGGAGGCCGACATACTCTGGCTGCACACCAATGTGTAAATGTTAGACTCACAATCAGCGCACACCCCTGAACTTGTCCGCTGGACATCACCTGTCCGTACCCACAGCGCCACTGTTAGGCAGAAACCTGTGCAGTTCCCTTAGGGACCACTACAAAAGATTTTGGACTACAGGTGGTTGGCAGTAAACCCAATTGTTAGCAGTCTGTACCACCCAGATGTACCTGGTAGCTGTGGCTGAGCAGTCAGACTTCTCTCAAGATGAGTTGGGCAGTATATAGAGTATTCACAATAGGTACAGAGATACAGTAGCACAAGCAAACACTGACCAGAGCTTTGGTGTAAAAGTATATAATTATTTATTTAAAGACACACTTGTAAATTACACTAGCACAAAGAGAGGTAAATAAATTCAACACACAGTCACTATTATATATATACAACCCTAATTACTTATTAGACATGTCTTAATGAGAAACACCACTTATTTTCAGACAGAGGTGAGCGCTTAACATAAGATGGCTCTCTAATAAGTTATTAAAAAGGGAGGAAAAAGGCAGAGTTATGAAAGCACACACATTTCAATACTTTTCAAAGAACCACAGTGAGGCAGGTTAGGCAAAGTCAACTGGAGAGCAAGGAAGTTCAAATGCCAGGCCCAAAGAGTCTTTGTAAATAGTTCACAAAAAGATTGAGATCAAGTCAGGAAAAGTTAGTTAACAGGTCCCAGGCTAACCCAGCTTAGAAAGTCAAGGATTTACTGTCACCCCGAACGATCTGCCGCAATGGAAGCCAGGCGGGACACAGTACCTGAAGATGGGAAGAACGCTCCAGCGGGGGCAGTTGTTCCTGGCAGCGGGTGCAAGTCGGTGTTTCGTCCAGAGGAAGAGGAGGCCTCGACGTGGAGGAAAGCTGGAGGTCGTTGCGCTGCCAGGGAAGAAACTAGCCCCGGAGTTTCCCGGTTACAAGGTACCACCCTTTTCTTCACGGTAGTGGTAAACCGTGGTATTCCGGTTGCCGGGGTGCTTGGCACGGGCAAGGCGGCCACAAGATGGTCCAGGAAGGCGAAAAGACAGGCAAACTAGTTATCCCCACCAGTCAAAGGAAGAAGACTCTCCGGGCTGGAGATCTCCTCTGTCGTCGGGAAAAGTGGTGAGACGGTTCAGCAGGGCTCCACCGGTGGTGTCGTCATTGCAGATCGGCTCGGCTTCTCCCTCCTCGGATTCTTTAGGTCCTGTGGCGACTTCTGAAGTTCCAGTCCCCAAAGCCCTGCTTTTATGCAGGAAACCCCCATTCATTCAGCCTACCTGTCACTCAAACATGCTAAGTGGTGAGCCGGGTGGCTCACCACTTGGGCCAATCACACAAGAGTGCGACTTGAGTTGCCGAGGCAACTCAGTCCAGGGTGCCTAAACCCCCTCCCACACTCCCTGTAGTACCCAGACAGAGTGGCACTACTTTTGGAGGCTCCTGTGGAGAAGCCCGCCAAAAAGTGGAACAAAAGGCTCGACTTGGGTTGGAGGCACAGAAGCGAACACAAACACCATTTTGGAACCAAGTTTCGGCAAAAAATACCAACCGGTGAATTTAAACCGGCGGTATGTTCGAGGCTATATTAAAAAGTGGTAGCCTCGAACAATGGGAAAATCCCATAGGAATATATTCGCGGTCGAATATAAAAAGTAGTATCCACTGCCACCAGCCAAAACTCGGTCGGGGGGGACCGGACAGTGCCCCCTCGAACAACAGACCCCGGGGCAATCGAATTGCCCTGACCTTTACGTCCACAATATGATGGTTTGTACTGGTTCTGTTCACAATTTGAGACTAGTAAAGCCAATGGTGACTTTACATGCCCTGGGAGACAGTAGTCAGTCCCAGGGTATGGAGTCTATGTTTGGGGGTCGCTACGACACCCCTGGGTTACGGCACGGAGGGTGCTGTGTAACCCACATATCAAAAACACATGAAACCCTAAGGGGAAAAGGACCCCATGGCCCATAGAACACATACAAAGTCAAAGGAACACCTCAAATCATGTCTAAGAGTGGGAGGAAAAGAGTCTCACTCTTAGCAGGAGAAAATAATATACCACAAAAAATCCAGCAAAGCAGCTGGGGGACTCACTAGGTTTGGGAAATTAGCCTTTACAGAGAATTCTCCCTAACAACCACAAAGCACCATCATGCAGTTACAAAGCTGAATACACATGACCGCATCAGAGCACCTCGCAGGTCATGCATCCATGAGTGCGCAGTATAAATACCAACTCAGGGAAATCCCATGTCACTGCCCCTCCCCGATAATAACACTGCATAAAACCATGGCAACATGTGCAGATGAATACAAATGTGAAAACACATGTGACAAGGATGCCTCAAATTGGACTCATGCTGTATTGAACAACACCTACATGGGTGCGATTGGTGCGGGAATCACCCACAGCACATGAGTACCAGCATGCAAGTCGACACCCGGCATCATCCAAGGAACACATCCTTACACTGGGGGACCCTACCAACAATCACATTGTGCCATTATGGCTGGTGTGAACACGTCGAGAGACACGTGCATGGCGTCAACAATTATCTAAAAGCATGATAGACTAAACAAGATTTATCACGTTAGGCATCAGCCTAATGCATCAAACATTGCCCAACATGCATTTGGTCTCATCCCCTGCCACAGCACCCTCACATGTGAGTACATCATGGACATTGTCACTCCATCTGGGTGGTTGGTGATTCCAATGTCAAGGCCCCTAAATCGTGTACGTCACTCAAGACCAGCACCATGGATTGGCAAGTTGTGTAAAGGACAGTTAATAAGTGCCATTCACGATATACTGCATATGAGCATGAACGATGTATAGGCTGAGCAGAAATGGAATTGAAGAAACACCCTTACACATACCTTATTGTGCTCCCATGCAGGTGATGCTGGCTATCCCCTGAAGCCGTGGCTCCTCACCCCTGTCAGGAATCTGCAGAACAGGCATGAAGAGGACTACAATTGTGCCCATACATGCACTCGTGTTGTCATAGAGCAGACCTTTGGCCTGTTGAAGGCACGTTTTCGCTGCCTCAGCAGGTCGGGTGGCGCACTTATTTAGTCCTGAGAAGGTGGGCAAGATCATCATGGTATGTGCCATGCTGCACAACATGTGCACCCGGCTTAACATTTCTCTGCCACTTGACATGGACCAGCCACCACCAGGTGAAGAAGAAGATGGGGAAGGACAAGATGTTGCACATCGGCCAGTCTGCGATGCACATGAGGGACGTGCTGTGCGCTAATCAGTGATAGACCATGGTTTCTGACGCACTGGGATGCAGAGGGTGCTATGGATGTGGGAGCCTGGGCACTGTGATCGGGGGAATATGGGCACTGGGTTTGGGGAAGAATTTGCACTGTACACTGTCATGCAATAAATTGACACACGCTGAAGAAGCAATGTCCAGTCATGTGAATTTCTTTCACAACGGGTGTATTGAACAGATGAACAAGTTACTTCTTACCTTGTAACGTTCTTTCGACGGGATGTTCCTCCGACGTATTCCTCATCTTAGATATATCCTTCCAGCTCTGCTGGCCTCGGAAATTTTTTTTTTTTTCTCCAGAGGGCGCTGCGCGTCGACGTCCCTCGAGTCGATGACCCTCGACAGCCGCCGTATCGACGCTCGACGTCATCTTGCCTATAAAGGCCGCGCGCAGCGTCCGTTGCTCAGTTCCGTTTTGTAGCCCACAGTATTACTGTCTGGACTAGACTAATCACCCTGAAGGAGCGTAAGCTGCAACAACAAGGGAAGTAGAACTGCGGGGATGGATGGGAGGGTCGATGAGGAATACGTCGGAGGAACATCCCGTCGAAAGAACGTTACAAGGTAAGAAGTAACTTGTTCTTCGAAGGGATTGTGTCCTCCGACGTATTCCTCATCTTAGATAGGCTCCCATAGCAGTATTCTATATTTGGAGGAGGGAGTACTGACTTCACGCTGTCTTCTATTGATGAATAGAATGTAGTACAGCCCTTCCAAACCTAGTCTCTTGACTAGAGGAGGAATCCAGATTGTAAAAACGTGTAAAGGTATGGACAGACGACCATGTAGCGGCCGCAGATATGTCTTTAATCGGCACGCCTCTTTTGAGGGCCGATGAAGCTGCAATACCTCTGGTCGAATGAGCCCTAAGGTTTTGAGGGGGCTCTTTCCCTGCCAGTTTATAACATTCCAGAATGGCTAGAATGATCCATCTGGAAATGGTCTGCTTAGTTATTGGTAACCCCAGCTTGTGACCTGTGTAGCCTACAAATAGCTGGTCTGCCTGTCTTATCCTGGCTAGTCTACTAATATAAAAACTTAAAACCCTCCTAGGGTCTAGTATGTGTAACCTCTCTTCCTCTTTCCCCGGGTGAGGAGGAGGATAGAAAGATGGTAGGGTAATCTTCTGAGAGATATGGAATTCAGAGGCTACCTTTGGGAGGAAATTAGGCTTCACTTGCAGGACAACTTTGTCTTTGTGAAAGATTGTATGAGGGGGTTTACAAGAAAGAGCTTGTAATTCGCTCACCCTTCTAGCAGATGTAAGTGCTATTAATAAAACAGTCTTAAGGGTAAGGAATCTTAACGAACAAGAATGGAGAGGTTCGAAAGGTGTACCCATCAGGAAAGTTAATACCAAGTTTAAATCCCATAGGGGAACTTGGAATGGTCTTGGGGGATAAACATTGGTTAACCCCTTTAGAAACTGTATTACCAAGGGTAATTTGAAATAGGATGGTTCCTCCGCAGTACGCTTAAAGATAGATAGCGCTGCGAGATAGCCCTTAATGGTGCCAACTTGAAGGCCTGAATTTGCTAAATATAGTAGGAAGGACAAAACCATTGGTGTACCACATGAAAATCGGTCGATATTCTGTTCTCTACACCAGCTGCAAAATCTGTTCCAACGGCAGCGGTATAAAGACTTTGTTGCTGGCCTCCTTGCCGAAAGCAACACCTCCATAACATCATCAGGGAGGTCCCAATCCTTGTACCTCATCCGTTCAGAAGCCAAGCGTGAAGGTTGAGGGTTTTGATGTCTGGATGGAGAACCTGACCTCCCTTTTGTGAGAGTAGGTTCTCTCTGAGAGGAAGTCGAATTGGAGGGCAGATGGACAAGTCTAGAAGGTCCGGGTACCACGTTCTCCTGGCCCAATCCGGGGTAATTAGGATCATGGTTCGCCGGAATCTTCTCAACCTCCTGATCATTTGAGGAATGACAGGGACCGGTGGGAACGCGTACAGAAGCGGAAACTCCCAGTCCACTATGAACGCGTCTCCCAGAGCTCCTCTCGGAGGAAATTCCCTTGAGCAGAACAGGTCGCATTTCCTGTTTAGGCTGGTGGCGAACAGATCTACCTGAGGGGTTCCCCAAAGGGTGAAGATCTCTTGAAGGACTTCCTGAGCTAGCTCCCACTCGTGGGAGACTGTGTTCTGCCTGCTCAGAGCGTCCGCTGTCAAGTTCTTCTCTCCGGCTAGGTGAACTGCCGATAGAGAGATTCCTTCTTGGATTGCCCAAAACCAGAGCTGCATCGCCTCTCTGCACAGGGGTAGTGATCCTACGCCTCCTCTTTTGTTGAGGTAATGCATGGCCACCGTGTTGTCCGTCATTATCAGGACGTTCTTCCCTTGTACAACTGGCAGGAAAGCCTTCAACGCAAGTTTGATGGCTCTCAGCTCTAACAGGTTGATGTGTAGTCTGGACTCCGATGGAGACCAACGACCGCTGATGGTCAAGTCGTTGGCGTGGGCTCCCCACCCCGTGAGTGAGGCATCTGTGACTACTGTTATCTCCGGCCAGGATTGCCAAAACTGTTCTCCTTTCAGAATGTTCTCCTGACAGGCCCACCACTGAAGGTCTCGAGCCACCCTGCCGGGAACCTGAAGAAGATTTGTCATTCTCCCTGAGAATTGTGACCACTGAGTCCTCAGTGCCCACTGGAGGGATCTCATTCTCAGGCGAGCCTCTGGCACAAGGAAAATGCAGGATGCCATGAGGCCTAGCAACCCCAAAAAGTCGAAAACTGGGAGACGTTGGGCATGTTGGAACTTGGTAACCATCTGTAGAATATCTTGAGCCCTCACCTCTGGTGGCGAGGCTTTTCCCAGGGAAGTATCCAGGATCGCTCCTATGAACTGGAGTCTCTGCGATGGTATAATTTGAGACTTCTTTAAATTGAGGGAGAAGCCCAGCTTGTGAAGGGAGTAGCACACGTGATTTAGCTGGATCTGAGCTTGCTCCGGAGAAACAGCTCTGATCAGCCAATCGTCCAGGTAGGGGTAGACGTGAATCCCTTCCCTCCTTAGACTTGCAGCCACTACCGACATTAACTTGGTGAAGACCCTCGGGGCGGAGGTCAGCCCAAAAGGCAGTACTCGAAAATGATAGTGAGAGTTGCCAATTGCGAACCTCAGGTATTTCCTGTGTTTGAGATGGATAGGCACATGGAAATAGGCGTCCTGAAGGTCCAGAGATACCAACCAATCCTGAAACTGAAGGGCCTGGAGGATCTGAGAAAGAGTGACCATCTTGAATTTGTCTTTCCTGAGGAATTTGTTCAATTCTCGCAAGTCCAAGATGGGTCTCAGTCCTCCGTCTTTCTTTGGAATGAGAAAGTAAGGGGAGTACCAGCCCTTGTTCCTCTCCGCTACAGGTACCGGTTCTATGGCACCTTTCTCTAGCAGGTCTATAATTTCCTGCAAGAGGAGCGGATCTGGAGCTTTCTGAGAGCTGATCCCCGGTGGATGACTCTGAGGAATACGTAGGAAAGGTAGGCAGTAACCTTGGGCAACTGTTTCCAATGCCCAAGCATCTGACGTGATAGCCTGCCATTCCGCCAGATGTTGAGTCAACCTGCCTCCTACAGGTGTCCTGTGAGGGAAGTCCTCAGAGTGGTTTTGGGGCGGCTGATGCAGATGCTGAAGGTAAAGAGGCACCTGCTGTTGCTGCGGCTTTAGAATATCTACCCCGTCCACCTCGGGTAGTCCTTCTTTGACCCCTTTGAGCCGGTCGTCCTCTACCTCTTCCGAATGAGGAGTAGAAGCGAAAGGACTTGCCCCTCGCAGAGGTTCCTGTGGGACGAAAAGGAGTCTGACGGATTGCAGCTCCTAGGGATTTTGCTGCTGCTTTTGAAGTTTGCAGTTTCTCTAAACTGTCATCCGCCTTTTTCCCGAACAAAGAAGAGCCATCAAATGGCATGTTCAAGAGCCTGGCTTGCACATCTGGGGCAAAACCCGACTTTCTCAACCAAGCAAACCGCCTGGTTGATGTACTTGCCGCCATTGCTCTGCTGATACTGTCAGCCGAATCAATGCCCGTCTGGAGGGATTCGCACATAGCGTCTTTACCGTCCTGTATAATATTCAGGAACGCATCCCTTTCTTCTCCCTCCGGGATGCAGTCAGCCGCTGTAGAAGCACACTCCCAAAGTGTATGGCTGAACCTAGCAAGGGTGCAAGTAGCATTAACAGACTTTAACGCCATGCTACATGCTGAAAAGACTTTCTTAGCCATAGCATCATATTTTTTATCGTCCCTGTCCTGTGGGACAGTAGGATAAGCCGTCTTGACGTCGGTAGAGGATGCTGCTTGTACCACCAGACTTTCTGGGGATGGATGTTTAGACAAGAACTCTGGGTCAGTGGAAGATACCCTGTACTTTGCAGACAGTTTCTTATTTACTGCTGGTATTACATCTGGGGTTTCCCAGTTTGTCATGATCTTTCTCTGAAGAGCTTTATGAAAGGGCACCACTGGATCCTCTTGTGGGCCTTTGTCAAGAATATCCGTGAGGTCATCTTGCTGGAAAGATTGTGAAGGTGTAGACCACCCCATGAACTCTGTAATCCTGGCCATTAAGGCTTTGTAGGGGGTTTCAGCATGCTCCCCCGGGTCTGGCTTAGCAAAATCCACCTCAGGGGAAGTGTCTAACCCACTTGCCTCATGTAAAGAATCATGAAGATCCTTTAATCTGCGCTCTTCAGAGGAAAATTCCTCTCTAACTGGGGTTACAGGTCCCTGTAACTCAAATGTGTCTTGTTCGGACAAATCACCCTCTTCTAAAATTGAGGATGTAGTTCTCAATTGTTCTGAACTAATAAAGGGAGTAAATCCCATTTCCAAGGCAGAGGGTGCTGAACTTGTCATTATTGGCCTCGAAAACGTCGATGTCGTCGACGCCGACGTCGAAGGCTTCGAGCGTGGCGTTGAAAACAGAGGTGGAGGCCTCGAGGACCTCGACAGAATTGGAATTTTACTCGACAATATCGACGCCATCGACGTCGAGGGCCTGGGGATCGTCACTGGATGTGTGGTCACCGTGACTTTTCTCGGCGTCGACGCCGGTGTCGAGGCCGGCGTCGAGTCGACAGACCTGTGTGTCGAAGGTCCCCTCGACAACGGCGTCGAAGACCTCGACGTCAACGGACCCTTCGTCGACGGCGTCGACGGAACCTTCGAGGAAGGTTTGGAGGTCATGGTCCTACTCGAGGGTTCGAGACGCGCTCGAGAGGTTTCTTTCGCCGGGTACTGCGACTCGCGGCATTTTTGACCTTCGGGTCTTTCGACCAGAGCATCGCTCTCGGCAGTCTTCGAGGGGGTCGAGGCCGCTTTCTCGAAGACGCTCATCTTATTTTTTCTGAATTCCTCCCATTCAGCCCGGGAACTATGTTTCGTGGGGCAAGGGATTCTTTTTGGCGAAACAGAGGAAGAGGAAGACGGAGAAGGGGATCTTCGACGTCTCCTCTTCGAGTGTTTCGATCTCGAGGAGTGATGAGACCCACTCCGAGACCTGGAGCGTGAATGGTGACGAGGAGACGAATGTCTCGACTTCGTCAAAGAAGAAGAAGCTTTAAAAGTCTTACCTTTCTCCAGCTTCCCCCTACGCTCCTTCAGGGCCTTAGCTGTCATGGACATACAGTCCTCGCACTCCGAACAATGGTGTTCGGCTCCCAAGCACCACAGACAATTTCTGTGAGGATCGGTTAACGACATCTTTTTCCCACAATCTCGACATTTTTTGAAGCCGGATCGAGGAGTTGTCGGTTCCGACGAGGAAGCCATCGAGTACGGTATCGAATAACTCGAGGTAAATAGTACTAAGAACTGAGCAACGGTATTCCGAGGCACCGAGTAGCGCGGAAAAACGGAACTGAGCAACGGACGCTGCGCGCGGCCTTTATAGGCAAGATGACGTCGAGCGTCGATACGGCGGCTGTCGAGGGTCATCGACTCGAGGGACGTCGACGCGCAGCGCCCTCTGGAGAAAAAAAAAAAAAATTCCGAGGCCAGCAGAGCTGGAAGGATATATCTAAGATGAGGAATACGTCGGAGGACACAATCCCTTCGAAGTTAATTTCTACATGAATGAACCCTCCACCCCCCAACACCCCCATACTCCCCCTACCACTCCTCCCACCGCCCAACACCCCCACACACAACTCCCCCCACCCCCACCCCCCAAAACCCCCCACACACCCTCTCTCCCCTCCCTCCACCCCCCA
Organism: Ambystoma mexicanum; assembly: GCF_040938575.1. Lineage (NCBI taxonomy): Eukaryota > Metazoa > Chordata > Amphibia > Caudata > Ambystomatidae > Ambystoma > Ambystoma mexicanum. The sequence continues at coordinate 634,226,005 of NC_090939.1, forward strand.
AAACCCGCACACAACAAGAGCACAACATGTGTCCAGATGCACTGACAGTCAACACGTGCAGGGTACCCCTGCTACTGCCCCCCACTTCCCGATGGAGGGGGTTGCATGTCTGTGTAGAGCTGGCAGGCATGGTGGTGGAGGAAGTGGATGGATGTGGCTCGGTTGCCAAAGGACGCCGCTGCTCCATGGTGTTGGCCATCCTCTCCAGTATCTGGGCTACAGTTGCAAAGCCCTCATGGACCCGCTCTGAATTTTCATTTACAGCCTTGATGATGGCCTCAGTGTTCTCTCGCATCGCCCGGCGTGTTGCCTCCCCATCGGCACCATATTGCTTTACAAGGGCATGCATGGACTCTTGACGGCCCTCCATCCTCGACAAACGTCTCTCGAGGCCCCGTATTGCGGGGGAAGTGGATGTCTCCATGTCTGGTGTGGACGTGCACAGGAGACCACTCCTCCTGGCTGCCCTGGCCTTCAGGCTCATGCTAAGGGGTGACCTGTGGTGTGTCCTGCGGGCTGGGCATTTGTCCACCATGCCCCAACATGCTGCCTTCCACATGGGTGACCTCATCATGCCCCTCGTCCTCATCGGCACTATGTTGTGCAGATGCAGCAACCTCCGCAATTTAACTTGTGGCTGCCGGCTGCGTGCCATCATTGTCGCTTGGCACGGATGTGGGCACATCCTGTGAGATGTATGTCTCGAGGGGGGCAGGTGTTTGTTGGACCGGTGTTTGGGGCTTTACAGCCGGTTGGGCACTGGTGTGTGCCTTGTGAGCCCCTTGGCTCATCCTTGTGGCCCTGCACCTGGATGGCTCGGTGCCATCGTCCTGACCCATGGACCTCTTGGCAGGTGTCCTGGGCTGTGGCGCTGCATGATCCTCATCGCTGTCTGCATCGGTGCCTGTGGGGGACAGAGAGGCAGGGCATCAGTGATGGGAGTACTTGCATCATGCATGCATTGGTGTTTGTGCAGTTTGGGACTCGTAGTTTGTCACATGCTTGTTGGCGTGGTGGACAGGGTGCTTGCAAGATTGAGGGGGGGTAGTATTGGCATCCCTCAGGTGTAGTCATGTTTTCCATGGTGTCTCCTGTGAGGCCAACAGGTGTGTTGTGGGTTGCGTGCTGTGTGAAATGTGATTTTTGTTAGTGTATTGGGTGTGTATTGGGTGTAGGAGCTGTATGCAGCATGCATTTTGATGTGACAGTGGTGGGTCCAGCTTCTCGACAGGGATGTGTGTATGTGTGTGTGATGGGCTATGTATTTGCTCTCATCAGGTTCACATTTGTTGGCCTACGTTTTACGTTTTACTTCGGATGTCAGGTGTTTGTGGGGACTTCTGTGGAGCGCCAAGGGTCACTCACCTTCATCAGCCGATGAAGGGACTCCATACTCCGCTCCACCAACTCCTTCAATGATCGATGGTGGGGCTACAGGTCTCTTCCCACCTCGACAGCTTTATGGGGGAGTACTTTGGACCGCTGCCTGTTGCCTGCCCCTGGCTGGGGTTGGCCGATAGGATGTTTCGTACTCACAGACGCAGGTCGTCCACCAGCTTCCTGCAGCCCTTTATTGACCGTGCAGTGGTTCCAACCACACTCACCTTCCTGGCAGTCTCCTCCAATATTCTTTTCTTCTGTAGCTGTGCTGGACGGTGCAGGTCTGCACTGAATACTACATCTGCCTGCTCCACTAGCGTATCAGCAAGCATATTCAGCTCATTATCGCTGAAACGCGGTTTTCGCATACGTGCAGCACCTTTCTTGGTGACTTTCGACATTGTCCACCAGTAGGGATTGGGAAGTTGGCAGCTCAGGTCCTGTCTGCGGAGGATTGCAATGGATTGTGTTTGTAAAGATGGCCGTCGGTGCATTTCCTGTTCCGGCACAATGGCGTTACTTCCGGTACCAGTAGTGACGGTACCGTTATTTAAGATGCCAACGGCGCTGGGGGAGGTTTCAACTGATTCCTTGATGCCGCTATTGGGGGGTGTGAGGTGACTTTACAGGCAAGGCGGTGCATCCGTTACCGGCATGCTGGTACGCCCATGCACGTGGGCTCGTGATCTCCCGTTCATTACGGGCGCAGTCCAACACGGACACTTTCACACCGGCATGCCGTTAATGACGGATTTTTACCACCAAACTCGTAATGAAGCCCATAGTGTCCTTAGGTTAACGTTAACTGTAAGCCATCTGCATTTACTTATAGTATGGAAGAAGTTACAGACATTGCTTTGAGTGCCTCTACATCTGAGACACTAAGAAAGATTTGTACCGGAAGGGGCCTGTCGGCCACTGGTACTAACTCCAAAATGATACAAAGGATCACAGATTGGCAGGAAATGCGGATTCTGGCTTTGCCCTCCTATGATAGTGCAGAAGCTACTGGGGCTATCCCAAGTACCAGTAATGTATTGACTAGTTGTACTGTAGGTAGAAGCCAAAATGATGAGGAGGAGGATGATGATGATGATGATGTTCACTGGCCTGCTCTGGGGCTCAGGCCACGGTGGAATTCAAGAAGCAAGAGCTGCTGTTTAAGCAGAAGGAGCTTGAATTCTGCATGGCCAAGCTGGATTTAGAGAGGTCAGAGAAGCATAAGGACAGGGACCACCAGCTGAAGCTTGCTAGATGCAAAGCACCAATGGTTCCACTAGAGGGTTTGGTAATGGGTCTGGGCTCTCCTCTCCTCCAAGATTTCCGAAAGATCTGCTTAGTGTATATGATGACAAGAATGCCATTATGGACTGGCTGACTGCATTTGAGTATGCATGTGTGGTACAAGAAGTGGTGGATTGCATGGTTGCTCAGCCAACTACCCCATTCTGGCGCAGTGCTATTTTAGGAATTTCAAAGGCTGACAGAAAAAACTTTGCAAAATTGAAGCAAACTCTAGTCTTAAAGTTTGGGAAGACTCCTGCCCAATACCTGAAAAGATTCAGAGAATAGAAAAAGAAAGAACGTAATACATGGGTTTCTTATGTTGCTGATTCTTTTACAAATGTGTCTGGTTGGGTGGAAGGTTACAAGGTCACCACCTTTGAGGGTATGATGTATTTAGTCATTCTTGAACATATTTGTGCTTCTTGTTCCCCTGAGCTTAAGCAGCACTTGGCTGACTCAAAGGAGATAGATCCTAAGAAGGTAGCCATTGCAGCAGATTTATGGGTGTCACATAGAGTGTCCCGTAAGCACAAGCCTGCTTCTAGTAAGCAAGAGGAGGGGGAAAAGCACAAAGATAAGGAGGGTGGGGGATCTGAAAAATCTTCTTCTCAGAAGGGCCACAAAAAGTTTAAAAAGGGTAAGTCACCTGAGAATAGTCAGAGTAGTGGGAGTAGCACTCCCAGGCATAGCTCAGGTTACAGTAAGCCTCCCTATGTACCCAAAACCAGTGGATCTTGTGTTGCTTGTGCAGCAAGTGACCATGTGAAGGGTGACCCCAGATTTAAGGTCAAATCGTTGGGTTTCACTCTGTGAGTCTGGCCTTCCCCTCCTATGAGGAGGAAGAAAATATCACAGGGGAATCCATCTCCTCAGATTCCTTCCCCAGTGGGATATAATCTGAGGTAGTCTTAGTTACCCTGGGTTCCTGGGAGCCAAGAGTTTCAGAAGCTTATGCTCGGATACCTGACAACATCACAGTATGCTGATCAATGGAGCAAACACTCCTGCCCTTAGGGATAGTGGAGTTAGCAGAACTGTGGTGGATGCCACACTGGTCAACCAGGAGGAGCTTGCCAGAGCTCCCCTGATACCCACCAAGTTAGCTGATGGCCCCCCTCTCAAGTTCCCAGTAAGGCCTCTAGATCTGACAATCAATGGTACAGTAGTTTGGATTCCTGTGTTGGTTCATCACCAATATCGGATAAGTTCCCAAGCTCCTCACCTGTTCCTTCCGGACTCGAAGATGAGGACCCTTTCTTCTTCCTTTCTTCTTCTAATTCTTCTTTTTTGTTGTCTTTCTTTCCTTGATAAGGCCTGTTTTGGAGGAAAGCCACTATGTCTGCCTGAGAAACTGGCAGACTAGCGGCCTCCTCCCTGAAACAGCCAGGCAGGGGAAAAGCCTATACAGGCAGAAAACCCCCTGGAAAGTAGCAGTGAGGTATGGATCCAACAAGCAGCTACAGGTAAGGACTCAGATCAATGGGTTAGTCAGAGAGTCAGGAAAGAAATCGTTGTTGAGTCGGAAACAGATGCCAAAATTCCCAAGCACGGAATTGAGGACCAGGTAAGCGGGAGTCCAGGGAACGAGTGTTCTGGAGGGAGGCACAAAAGCAGAAGAGAGAGAGGCCGCAAACGACACGGAACAACGGTAAACCAAAGAGAGGAAACACGAACACAGAGGGAAAGATGGCAGAAAACAAACACAATGTAGGCAGCAAGCACGGGAGGGGAATTACAAAGGAAGATTCCTGCACTAGCGTCGTAGCCATAAGGAAAATCGAAGGGTTTCAAAGCGGTGCGTCGGAGATCCCGAATGATGTTATTCATTCAGGCGGCAGCCATGATGGAAACCATTAGTGCATAGCAGCACATTGCGTGACAGCGTGATGGGCCATTAATGGCAAAGGTCCATAGGTTCCATAGGGGCCACGGGGTAACAGTCATGATATCATGTGAGCATACAGAGGCAAGTCTGTGGTAAGTTCCTACTGGGAAATGTCCTCAGAGACTTAAGTCTTGTGGGGTACACAGCAGAGAGACCATACACAAGGTCACAAACAAGAGCTGCCCTGGCCAAGTTCAAGACTGAGCCAAAGAGGAAACCCAAGGCTAAGGGAGTCAGAAAGAGAATATTCCCCCTAACTCACCTACTACTGAGGTGGAAGTAGCTGGCCAAGCACCTGAACATGACCAGGAAGAGGTGCTACTGAAATAGTCAACCCACTTGACCATCCTGAACTCCAAGGTTTATTGGTTGAAGGTGGTCCTGATAGGGAAGAGTTCAGTAAGGGCCAACGTGAGTGCCCATCTTTGGAAGGCCTAATTGGACAGGCCTGCTCCCAGCTAGAGGGTGAACCCCCTGGGAAGCATAGGATTTATTGGGAAGGTGGGCTCCTATACAGTGAGCCCACAGAGTCTACTAAAGGAGACCATAGGAGGTTGGTGGTCCCCCTTCAAGTAAGACCCTTCCTCCTGCCGTTGGTGCATGAGGTCCCCCTTGCTGGTCACCTTGGGATCAAGAGAACCAAGCAAAGGTTATCCTTTAACTTTTACTGGCCCAAGATGGGGGTGCAAATATAAAGCCATTGCAAGAGTTGTGCCAATTGCCAGATCTCTGGAAAAAGTGTCTCAACAATCCAGGCTCCATTGGTGCCACTCCCTTTAGTGTCAAGTATCGGCAGAGATCATCTGTGTTGGGACGCCGTAGTTATCCGGCTTCCACGAGAACTAATGCTTGTGGCTCTCGTATTCGTCAACGAACGGTGGTTACGGTCCCTTTAATATCTCGTCTGCCGGGATCTTGGAAGTTGGCATGGAGACGATGGCGTCCTCTCACGTCTATCACTTTTCCCTCTACACGTTAAGTTTACGTATAGTGATCATGTGACTGTTATATAAGCCACGCCTGTTCGTTTTGCCGGCGCTTCTGAATCTTGTATTTCTAGCGGCTTGCTTTCTCTTATATTCCAGCTTCTTGTCCCCCCTTGCCTTGTCTTCCTACTATTCGACCTCGGATCGTCCACGGACCTGCTTTGGTTACTCCTTTGTACTTTTGCTGCCAGACCTGCTCTTCGACCTCGGATCGTCCACGGACCTGCTTTGGTTACTCCTTTGTACTTTTGCTGCCAGACCTGCTCTTCGACCTCGGATCGCCCACGGACCTGCTTTGGTTACTCCTTTGTACTTTTGCTGCCAGACCTGCTCTTCGACCTCGGATCGTCCACGGTCCTACCCTGTTAGGATTGTCCACCTTCATTGGAACTCGTCACCTTTGGTACACGGACTAGAGACTGCCTTATTTTACCTTTTAGGCGTCCTCGTGCCGTCGGGTTAGGTTTTGCTCTTCGGACAGTCAGCTTGGATTTTCTCCTGCTTCTTGCTTTGCCTTCATTTCTGGATCTTGGGTTGGCCTCTACCTTCCTTCCTATTCCTTCCTTTGGAATATTCGGAGAAACGGAGATTGTGAAGAACTACACAGGTTAGTGGTGGATTCTATTCTGATTACTGCGTTTATTTTGCATACATCGCATCTTTGTGATATCTGCTCGCAGTGCAGTTGTCTGGGGGTCTTGCCTGTACACCTTGTGAAGACATCCCGTTCCAGTATCCTGTTTCATCGGGTTCTGGATTCTTCGTTGACATTCCATCTTTCCGCCAATCAACTGTTCTGTTTGTTTGATTGTACTGACTAGTTCGGTAGATTGGCGAGAAGAACTCCTCGGCTACACTACGAGGGCAAGAGCGCTACTGACATATTCAGAAGCCTTCTATATAAATGGATGCCAACGAGTCTTTGTCGGCCATAATGCAATTGGTGGCGGACTTACGCAGTGAAATGGCTCATGCCCATGCTGCCACCGAAAGGCGCATTGATGAGCTACAGGTCGGTTTTCAGCCCACCGGTGCTGGGGCGCCTTCACCCGCTGTGGCCTCGGGTTCTGGGCTATCTCGCGCCCGTTCTGATACGGGGCCAGTGTACATGACTGCTCAGTTTCCCTTGGCTCCACCAGAGCGGTTTCTAGGTGACCCTAAGACCTATCGAACCTTCCTTAACCAGTGTAGGTTGCATTTCCTATGTAGGCCAGCACAGTTTCCGGATCCAACCACTAAAGCAGCCTTCCTTTTGTCACACTTGGGTGGTACGGCGGCGGCATGGGCCAATCCACTATTGGAAGAGGGCAGTCACCTCTTGTACGATTGTGACGCCTTGATTGAGGCTATGAGTCGGGTTTTTGATACACGCTATGCTACGCAAGCCACCGACTTACAGTTATTGGCCTTACAGCAGGGAACTTCTACCCTTTTGGCTTACTTAGCCAAGTTTAATCAATTGGTTGCCGAAACTAACTGGCCACAGGAGAAGAAGGCCTCCTTATTCTACAAAGGGTTGTCTGACTCCCTCAAAGATACTCTATCTACGGTGCCGGTAATCCCTACAGCATTCTCTGAGTTGGTTGATTTGGTACTTCAAATTGACTCTAGGCAAGCAGAGAGAAGGGGGGAACGGCGACCGCTTCCTCCTCTTACGACCGCCACGTCAAGTCCTGCCACCGGGTCCTCAGAACCAATGCAAATCGGAGCATTGCGGGGACCGTTGTCAGCAGAAACCAGGGAACACAGAAGAAAGAACGGCCTTTGTTTCTATTGTGGGTCATCAGATCATTTACTACGATCATGTACTAAGAAACCTGGCAAGAAACAGGGAAACGCGAAAGCCCGGCAATAGAAGGGGTTCAGTTGCCGGGTGGTTCTTACAGCAACCCCCTCATGTCTACACCTTATTGTTTATCCGTCACTCTCGATTCCACCTCCCTCGGTAGACGGGTGATTCCAGTTGTCTTGGATTCAGGTGCTACGGGGAACTATATTGATGGTGATTATGCTCGAGAGATGGGTATACAGATCGTTTCCAAAGACTGCCCCGAGGTCGTGAATGCGGTCGATGGCTCAACCCTGGTTTCTGGTCTAGTGACTGAACGTACTGCTACTTTGGTCATGAGGACGGAATGTGGGCATTCTGAAGAGATCACCTTTGACCTGATTGCCGCTCCACAGCTTAAAGTCATCCTGGGACTTCCTTGGTTGAGACTACACAACCCTGTGGTGGATTGGCAGTCGGGGGAAGTGAACTTAGTCTCAGAACATTGTGACCAGTTCTGTTTGACATCAGTTCAGAAAAACCCCAGTCCAAGCCGGGCTCTCATGGATGCCGCCTCTACGATAGGAGCGGTTCTTAACACTCAATTGCCCTCAGAGTATCGAGAATATCGGGATGTCTTTGACGCAGGTGGGGCAGACATCCTTCCACCCCACAGGCCTTTTGATTGTCCTATAGAATTGATTCCTGGGGCCAAGATACCATCTGGCAGGATTTATTCATTAACACCCAAGTAGGATGTCATCCTTAAGGAATACATCGATAAATCTTTAAAGTCTGGCTTCATTCGGCATTCGCGTTCTCCGGCAGCTTCCCCTCTGTTTTTTGTCCCAAAGAAGGAGGGGGACCTTCGCCCCTGTATCGACTATCGGGCCTTGAATGCTGTTACGGTCAGAAACCAATACCCGATTCCTCTGATATCAGTCTTGCTTGATCAGCTCGGCTCAGCCAAGTTCTTCTCCAAATTAGACTTACGTGGGGCGTACAACCTTGTACGCATACGAGAAGGGGATGAATGGAAGACCGCCTTCAAAACCAAATACGGTCTATACGAATATACGGTAATGCCTTTCGGCCTGAGTAACGCCCCCGCCACTTTCCAGTTCTTCATAAATGAAGTCTTTCATGATATGTTGGATCAATTTCTGATCGTTTATCTAGACGACATTTTGATTTACTCCCCCAACCATGAAGCCCATGTTGTTCAGGTCAGTAGAGTCTTACAACGTTTGCGGGACAACCATTTATATGCCAAACTGGAAAAGTGTCTCTTCCATGTACAAGAGGTCGAGTTTCTTGGCTTTAACATCACCAACAAAGGAGTCAAAATGAGCAGATCTAAAGTCTCTGCTATTCTGGATTGGCCGGTTCCTAACAATCTGAAGGCGTTGCAATCCTTTTTAGGTTTTGCGAACTTTTATCGACGTTTCGTTCAAGACTTTTCAACCATTGTCTGTCCCATTACGGCTCTGACTAGCTCCAAGAGATCTTTCCGTTGGGATGGGGAGGCTCAACAGGCGTTTGACTCTCTGAAGTCCGCCTTCACCTCGGCACCTGTGCTCCAGCATCCGGACCCAACCCAACAATTCATTGTCGAGGCTGATGCTTCGGATGTGGCCTTGGGGGCTATCCTGTCCCAACCTTGCCCAGACGATGCGGGTTTACATCCGGTAGCATTTCATTCCAGAAAGTTAACACCTTATGAAAGGAATTATACTATCACGGAGCGCGAATTGTTGGCTATTAGGGACGCGTTCTTGGTTTGGAGGCATCATTTGCTGGGTTCTCAAGTGCCTGTTCAGGTGTTCACGGATCATAGGAATCTCTTGGCCCTGCAGTCAGTGAAATGCACCACTGCACGACATGCCCGTTGGCATGAATTCTTTTCAATGTTTGATTTCACTATTTCCTATCGTCCTGGTTCTCAGAATTCTAAAGCGGATGCTCTCTCTCGTCTACATGGACCCGCCAAATCCTCTCACGCCACTGGTGTACCTCTGTTACCCACTCAGGTGGTTTGTGGTTGCTCTTTACGTCCGTCACTTAAGTCCTTTATACAGGAATGGCTTCGAAACGATCCGCCAGAAGTAACCAAATACAAGCTGGAGATCATTAATTCCTTGCCCTATTACCAGGGTAAGATATTCCTGCCTACTCTAGAGACGCGACGTACTGCTATACAATGGTGTCATGACTCCTCTCTGGCTGCTCATCCAGGTATTAGGAAGACGGTTGATCTAATGAAAAGATGGTGTTGGTGGCCGTCTTTATTGCAGGATGTCACTGATTACGTAAATACTTGTTCGGTTTGCGCTCAGTGTAAGACATCACATGGCAAACCCGTGGGTTTGCTCCAACCTATGCCTCTTCCAGATCATCCTTGGTCCTCCATTTCCATGGATTTCGTTGTGGAACTACCTCCGGTGGACGGTTTTGATACTATTTGGGTGGTCATCGACTATTTCACCAAAATGGCACTATTCGTACCTTGTCAAGGGATCCCTACTGCTCCTAAACTGGCGGATCTTTTTCTGCGGAACGTGTTTAGGTTGTTTGGTCTTCCTTCTATAATCATCTCCGACCGCGGTCCTCAGTTTACTTCACGCTTTTGGAGAGCTTTGTCGGCTGCATTAGGTATTGAAGCCCGATTTTCGAGTGCTTATCATCCGCAGACGGACGGCCAGACCGAACGTCTGAATGCCACTATGGAACAATACATAAGGTGTCTCATCTTTCAGCGTCAGGACGATTGGCTTTCGGTACTGTCCATGGCCGAATTTGCCTACAATAATTCGCTCCACACTGCTACACAGGTTTCTCCTTTCTTTGCCCTGTATGGTCAGCATCCGCGTTCCTTGCCTCTCGCACCTGACCTGCCGGCTCACAATCCTGCTGCCCTTGCCTGTGTTAGGGACATTTCCGGCACCCATGTCCAAGTTATGAGACAATTGTTGGAGGCTCAGAACAGGACCAAGTTATATGCAGACCGGCATCGTACCCCTGCTCCGGTGTATCTCCCAGGCATGAACGTCTGGTTGTCTACTCGCAATTTACGCCTGCCTGGTCAGAGGAAGTTGCTCCCACGTTTTGTTGGGCCATATGTTATATCGCATGTCATCAACCCGGCAGTGGTGCGTCTGGTTCTTCCCCAGTCGTGGAAAATACATCCAGTATTCCACGTGTCTTTGATCAAACCGTGCCGTCCTAACACCCGTCTTCCCTCCCATCCTCCGCCTCTCAGGGTTCGGGGTGCGGTGGAATATGAGGTGTCGGCCATCTTGGACACCAAGGTTCGGAACGGTAGAAGACTCTACTATGTTGACTGGAAGGGTTATGGTCCGGAGGATCGCACCTGGGAGCCGTGCGAAAACGTACATGCCCCGGCTTTGTTGTCCCGTTTTTGGAGATCTCGGCGTGTGGGGGCCTCTTTGGGGAAGGAAACTGTCAAGTATCGGCAGAGATCATCTGTGTTGGGACGCCGTAGTTATCCGGCTTCCACGAGAACTAATGCTTGTGGCTCTCGTATTCGTCAACGAACGGTGGTTACGGTCCCTTTAAGATCTCGTCTGCCGGGATCTTGGAAGTTGGCATGGAGACGATGGCGTCCTCTCACGTCTATCACTTTTCCCTCTACACGTTAAGTTTACGTATAGTGATCATGTGACTGTTATATAAGCCACGCCTGTTCGTTTTGCCGGCGCTTCTGAATCTTGTATTTCTAGCGGCTTGCTTTCTCTTGTATTCCAGCTTCTTGTCCCCCCTTGCCTTGTCTTCCTACTATTCGACCTCGGATCGTCCACGGACCTGCTTTGGTTACTCCTTTGTACTTTTGCTGCCAGACCTGCTCTTCGACCTCGGATCGTCCACGGACCTGCTTTGGTTACTCCTTTGTACTTTTGCTGCCAGACCTGCTCTTCGACCTCGGATCGCCCACGGACCTGCTTTGGTTACTCCTTTGTACTTTTGCTGCCAGACCTGCTCTTCGACCTCGGATCGTCCACGGTCCTACCCTGTTAGGATTGTCCACCTTCATTGGAACTCGTCACCTTTGGTACACGGACTAGAGACTGCCTTATTGTACCTTTTAGGCGTCCTCGTGCCGTCGGGTTAGGTTTTGCTCTTCGGACAGTCAGCTTGGATTTTCTCCTGCTTCTTGCTTTGCCTTCATTTCTGGATCTTGGGTTGGCCTCTACCTTCCTTCCTATTCCTTCCTTTGGAATATTCGGAGAAACGGAGATTGTGAAGAACTACACAGGTTAGTGGTGGATTCTATTCTGATTACTGCGTTTATTTTGAATACATCGCATCTTTGTGATATCTGCTCGCAGTGCAGTTGTCTGGGGGTCTTGCCTGTACACCTTGTGAAGACATCCCGTTCCAGTATCCTGTTTCATCGGGTTCTGGATTCTTCGTTGACATTCCATCTTTCCGCCAATCAACTGTTCTGTTTGTTTGATTGTACTGACTAGTTCGGTAGATTGGCGAGAAGAACTCCTCGGCTACACTACGAGGGCAAGAGCGCTACTGACATTTAGTGTGAGTGCCATTCGAGAGAGTAGGGGTTGACATTGTTGGTCCCCTTGACCCTCAGACATCCTTTGGCAATAGTTTTATCTTGGTGCTGGTCAACCATGCCACCAGATATCCTGAAGCCATCACATTGAAGACAGTGACTGCCAAGTCAGTTGCTAAAGCTTTGCTTGACATATTTACTAGGGTTGACTTCCCTAAAGAAGTTGTGTCTGACAGAGGCAGCAACTTTATGTGCAAGTATATGCAAGCCATGTGGAAGGAGTGTGGGGTCCCTTATACGTTTTCTTCAGCTTATCATCCACAAACAAATGGCTTAGTTGGAGAGGTTTAATAGAACTCTCAAAAGCTTGATTGGGGCCCTGGAAGAACCCCAGAAGAGAAAATGGGATCTCCTGTTACCATGCTTACTCTTTGCTTACAGACAGGTGCCTCAAGAGGAGGTTGGCTTCAGCCCATTTGAGCTTCTTTTTGGTCACCCTGTAAGGGGACCACTGGCCATAGTCAAGGAAGGGTGGGAGCTCCCCACTCCTCCTGTCACTACCAATGTAGTGGACTATGTGCTGGAGTTAAGGAAGAGGATGGTCCTCCTGATTGCTCAGGCTAGAGATAAGTTGAAGGACGCTCAGGCATTGGTCAAACATTGGTATGACCAGAAAAAATCACTTGTACACTTTACCTCAGGTCAAGAGGTAATGATCATGAACCCCATAAGGCCTCAAGCCCTACAAGATAAATGGCCAGGCCCTTACAAAGTTGTGGAGCAACTGGGTGAGTTTAACTATTTGGTGGACCTTAGAAGGCCTGGATAGGCCCCAAAAGTGTTTCACATAGATAGACTGAAGGCTTTCATCCCTAGGGTTGAAATAGCTGCACTGCTACTGGCATCAGATATGGAAGCAGAGGAATCAGAACCTCTGCCTGACCTATTCCAGAATGGTCGTTCACATGGCTCCATTGAGGGCGTCCAAGTGGCCCCTCATCTGACTTCTGACCAGCAAGGAGAAGTAAGAACTTTGCTGAGGCAGATCTCCTCCTTGTTCTCACTGATTCCAGGTTGGACAACTTGCTGCAAATATGAGATAGACACTGGAGATAGTGTACCTACCAAAAGTAGGGGATACAGAATGTCAGATAAGGTGACATCCTACATCAAGGCTGAGGTCAACAAGATATTGGATCTGGAAGGCGCTGGTCCAGTCCTGTGGTTTTAGTGCCAAAAGCTGCTACCTCTGAACTTAAGTTCTGTGTACATTACAGGGCTCTGAATGCTGTTGCGATGGTGAATACTGTGGGTGCCTCCAAGTACCTCAGCACATTTGACCTCACTGCAGGGTATTAACAAATAGCCCTAGCAGAATATGCCAAGGTGAAGACAGCATTCTCAACTCCAGAAGGCCTTTACCAGTTCAGGGTAATGTCCTTTGGGTTGAAAAATGCCCCTGCCACTTTTCAGAGGCTTCTGAACCATAATCTAAATGGGAAGGTTTAATTCTGCTTAGAATATCTGGATGATAAGGCAGTCTTGAGTGCCACCTGGGAGGAACATGTGGAGCACCTTAGAATTGTGTTACAGGCTCTTCAGAAGGCCCCCTTGACCATAAAGGCCAGCAAGTGCCAAATTTGGTCAAGGATCTGTGGTCTACCTTGGGCATTAAGTAGATGGAGGAAGGATTCTGCCTCTACCCAGTAAAGTACAAGCAGTACAAGACTGGCCTACCCCCACTACACAAACCCAAGTGAGAGCCTTCTTAGGATTCACTGGGTACTATCGACATTTTATGGCAGACTTTGGCACCATAGCTGCCGCTCTGACTGCTCTCAATACTCCAAAGAAGCCTAAGAAGGTCTCTTGGACTGAGGAGTGTGGGAAGGCCTTCAATGGCTTAAAAGACTCCCTGTGCCAGGCCCCTGTGCTCAGGGCCCCTGACTACAAACATGCTTTTATTGTGCAGACAGATGCCTCTGACACTGGGATAGGTGCTATACTATCACAGATAGATGCGAAAGGCAAAGAACACCCGATTGGATTCATTAGTTGCCAGCTTAAGGACAGAGAGCTCAGGTGGTACACATTTGAGAAATAATGTTTCTCTGTCGTGTTGGCCCTAAGGAAGCTGAGGCCCTACCTCTATGGGATGCACTTCACTGTGTAAACTGACCATAAGCTCTTAAAGTGGCTGATAAACATGAAGGGAGAGTATACAAAGTTGCTCGGGTGGTCCATAAGCCTGCAAGGGTTTGACTTCACCATTGAGCACAAGCCAGGTGTCCAACATAGCAATGCTGATGGGTTGTCCAGAATGTTTAACTGACCTGAACATGAGGCCTATCCAGGGATGGATTAGTTGCCCCTGTCCTTAGTCCGGGAGGGGCGAGTGTTGGGAAAGATTTCATTTATGTGTAATTTTCCCTCCATTTGTGGACCTCCCAAACATTTTGCTTTTGTTTGGCTTTCCTATCCTGACTTTTACCAGTGGAGCCCAGTCTTCAGCTGAACTCCCGTGGGCTTTTGCTCACTTGTTATGGGGAAACTGACACGTTCTTCAGACTGTCAGTACTGGGAAACTATGTTTCCCTTAGTCTTTGACTATGTTGCCATTCCTTGGTAACATTTTAACAGTGCACAATGTACCTTCCAGTACCGTGTGCTGTGATCCTTTTTGTTTTATGACCCTAGATACCCTCAAAGGATTTTTTGGTGATTGTACAAATGTGCCTGGGACAAACCGGTGGCAGCAGTACTTTTTTATAGGGTTTCACTTCTTTTTACTGAATCATACCGCGTTTGGTTCAAGACTGTGGCCAGGTCCGAAAATGACAGAGTCACAAAGTCGTTTGTTCTGTCCCATGGCCATTTTGTCCCTTGTCTTCACCCAGGTCGAGTAACCCAGGTTTTCCTTATTTGGGCATGCAGCCTCCCGCAAAAACTGATTTCTTTCGGAGGCTTCTGCCTGTCACATGTGTGCGCCCAGGTAGCTGGTTGGGGCTGTCTGGTCCCAATCCACTCTACTGGTGCCAGGATGTCTGGAGTGCCTGAATGACTGAGACCACTGTGGGCCATGATTGGTCCATGACTGGGATGCCTGCATGAGAGCAGATCTTCGATTGGAAGTCCTCGATATTGGCGCAAAGCTAATCTTGGATAGGAGAAGGGCCTCTGCATCCATTCTAGGTCGATCACCTGAGTTCTCACCAAACTACAGTAGGAGCCAAGCCTCCTGCACGAAGAAACAGACTTCTGAAACCGCATCTTTCGCCCTCTAGTGTCCCGTCGGACCCCTGCTTTCTTCTTTGATCAAGAAGGTCTGCCAAGGTGCTTTGCCCCTTTGGAGTAGTGGGAACAACTACTCTCTGTGCCCCCTGCTTACCCACCGAACAAGCCCCTTCAAAAGTGTTCCTGAGCCATCCCGTGAACTGTCCAGCTCCACCTCGGGGTATCCCGCAGAACCACTGCCGTCTCGAGTGCAAACCTGAGACTTCGGCCATCACTTGCATGTGGTCCTGTGCATTCTCCTGCCAAATTTCGCAGGCCTAGCTCCTCTGGGTCCCAAATTAGGAGAGTGCGTAACACTGCCCACATCTGTGATTCCTGTGTCACTACCTGTTGCTGACGGTCACCGAGAGCTGGAACGCCGCAAAACTGCACGACTCAAACCTACTAGCGACCTCAGATAAACTGGCAACGTTTGGTCCAGACTGTGCCGAGGATCGGTGAGTACTTGCATCACTTACCGGTGGCCCCCTGGCACAACCAATCACTTTTACGCATGGATATCCCTTAAAGGTATTCGATCTTGGCTGGGTTAGCCTGCGCTCCCTAGCTATTCTCACCTTTTGAAAACTGTTCTGCTGCCAAGGGCAGGACCGGCTCAAATAGTGTGAATCAATTCTTCATCGCCTCAAGCCCCTTCCTGACTTGCTACATCCGTCCCAAGAAGACCCACTTTTTGCTTCACCTGTGCGATCATGCTTTTTTTACGCACAAAATGTACTGTTGAGCAAAAGACTCCACTCTTCTTAGGGCTGAACTCGAAAGTTAGAGAACGACTCAGAAGAATTGCCTAATGCGATGAATGTGTTAACTCAATCCTCTCTTTACAGGTTGTGGCTTCTGTTTTACCACTGTAGTGCATTAGGAAATGTAATGTATATATATTGTACAGTATAAGGATTGTGTGTGATAACTGTTTTTGCAAAACTAAAGTTTACTTGTGTCTATTGGTCTGGCCGACAATAAATGTATAGATATTTTTCATATACACTTGTCTAAGAATAATTTGTGGTTCGTTGCTGTGTGTGCTCATTGTGGGCTGCCAATCACTCTTACCCCACCTGAGACTTAGGGCCTCATTACGACTAGTGCGGACTGGGTAAATGGTTTTTCCAGACGTCCATAGCGGGCCCCAGGGAGCTAACAACGGGCCCCATGAGGGCTCAAATGGGAATGGGGAAGGACCGGGCTCGGGTTCCCTGAAGGAGGAAATACCGGGCCCTCCGAAGTCGGAATGGCCCGGTATTTCCCCATTCAGGGAACCCAGACACGATTTTGGAGGCAGCTAATAGCACCATGGCTACCTCCAAAGTCGTAATGAGGCCCTTAGTCTTGACCACCTGACAAACTACCTAGATTGGTCTGTTTTGTCCAGAAGGTTGAAACTTATTGGGTTGTTACATAGGGCCTCATTACGACCCAGGCGGTAAGGGGTTTACGGCAGCGTAAACAGCGCCGACCCTTACCGCCTGATTCCGAGGTCCCTTAGCGCCATGGAGGATTTAACACCTGCTTTTAGCAGGTGTTAAAATCCATGGCGCTAAGGGACCTTGTTGTTAATTACGCCACCGTAATTTACGGTGGCGTAATTAACGCCTTCCCCACTCCCATTATGCCCTATGGGGCAAAAATGGGAATGGGGAAGGGTAAATGGGGATTGGGGATTTACCGCCCCGCCAACCTCGGAATGGGGCGGTAAGTCCGCCAACCACCATGGCGTAAACATAGTTTACGCCATGTTGGTAAAGGTACGACCCAGGCGGTAACTTACCGCCTGGGTCATAATCAGGCCCATAGACTTGTTCCCCTGCGCCCACATATTACCGAAAAGGATGACAAATGACTCCCTTTTCAGTGTTCAAAAACTCCACATCTTGTGGTTTATTTCAAGATATTCTTGTGCCCTATGTGATTACACGTGTTTCGATGACTTGCTCATCCTTTTCAAATCAGGGCTCTTAATATTGCATAGAAATTGTATTTTTTCAATGTTTAGACACATAGCATTATGTTCCCATATTACCGTCATATGAGAGTCATTAATATGTCATGTAAGAACAATCAAACAGAAATTCAAGACAAATTATTATATAAGAAAAGAAAAGATTGCCCATTTTTGAGGAGGGTGCAAAGGGTAGGAGTGTTGCGGGTTGAAGAAAAACAAAATGGTGAAAGAAAGAAAAAAATAATTAATAAATTGAAAAAAAATATATAACATATTGTTAGATTCTGCTAATATTTTTCAAAAATACACACACATAAGTTATGTAATGGTCCATCAAAGTCTTATTATTATGTTATCAGGTACTGAACACACGGTAATTGTACTGTTTCCCACTAGTATCCTTTTTGTCTTTTGAGCGATTGCATGGGTTAAATCCCTGATCCATCTACAAAGTTAAAAGAAATGTTGTTGGAAAAAGAACAAGTTACTTTCTTACCTGGTAACGTTCTTTCAACGGGATGTTCCTCCGACGTATTCCTTATCTTTGATATACGTTTCCAGCTTGCTGGTCTCGGAAATATTTTCTCTGTAGAGGGCGCTGCGCGTCGACGTCCGCTGAGTCGATGTCCCTCGACGGCCACCGTATGGGCGCAGACGTCACCATGCCCATAAATAGACACGCGCTGCGTCCGTTGCTCAGTTCCGTTTTGTAGTATAAGAAAGACATGCCTGAATTGGTTAGTAACCTTGAAGGAGCGAAAGCTGCAACCACAAGGGAAGTTATCACTGCGGGGATGGATGGGGCGATAAGGAATACGTCGGAGGAACATCCCGTCGAAAGAACGTTACCAGGTAAGAAAGTAACTTGTTCTTTGAAGGGATTGTGTCCTCCGATTTATTCCTTATCTTTGATAGACTCCCATAGCAGTGGTATGTAATTGGAGGAGGGAGTGATAGTGTTATATATCCCTTTAGGGATGGACCGAGTGTAATACGGCTTTGCCAAATCTGGTCTCTTGAGCAGTGGAGGAATCCAGGTTGTAAAATTTTGTGAATGTATGTGCGGACGACCATGTAGCAGCAGCACATATGTCCCGGACCGGTACCCCTCTCTAGAGAGCCGAAGAAGCTGCGATACCCCTGGTTGAATGGGCCCTGGGGTTTTGGGGTGGCTCTTTCCCTGCTAGTCTATAACATTCCAGGATGGCCAAGATAATCCACCTGGAGATAGTTTGTTTTGTTATGGGTAGTCCCAACTTGTGACCTGAGTATCCTACAAACAGCTGGTCTGCTTGCCTGATTCTAGCCATTCTGCTGATGTAAAAGCTGAGAGCTCGCCTAGGGTCCAGCCTGTGTAGCCTTTCCTCCTCTTTCCCCGGATGGGGAGGAGGGTAGAATGAAGGCAAGGTAATTTTCTGACTAATATGGAATTCAGAAACTACCTTTGGGAGAAAATTAGGCTTCACCTGGAGGACAACCTTGTCCTTTTGGAAGATTGTATGTGGGGGTTTACAGGAGAGAGCTTGTAGCTCACTCACCCTTCTAGCCGATGTTAGTGCTACAAGTAGGACAGTTTTAAGTGTGAGAAATCTTAATGCGCAAGAGTGAAGTGGTTCGAATGGAGTGCCCATTAAGAAGTTTAAGACTAAGTTTAAGTCCCATAATGGAACCTGGAATGGTTTTGGAGGGTAAACATTAGTCAGACCCTTGAGAAATTGCACCACTAGAGGAATTTTGAAATATGATGGTTCCTCTGCAGTGCGCTTGAAAATAGAAAGTGGTGAGAGATAGCCTTTTACAGTGCCAACTTGAAGGCCTGAGTTTGCCAAGTAGAGTAGAAACGATAGCACCGTTGGTGTACCCATGAAAAAGGGTCGATATTCTCTTCCCTACACCAGCTGCAAAACTTGTTCCAACGGCAGCGGTATAAAAACTTTGTTGCTGGTCTTCTGGCCGAAAGCAAAACCTCCATGACGTTATCAGGGAGATCCCAATCCTCAACCTCCTGATCATTTGAGGAATAACAGGGACTGGTGGAAACGCGTAAAGGAGTGGAAACTCCCAGTCCACTACGAACGCATCTCCCAGAGCTCCTCTCGGGGGAAATTCCCTTGAACAAAACAGATCGCACTTCCTGTTGGTGCTTGTGGCGAACAGATCCACCTGAGGGGTTCCCCAAAGGGCAAAGATCTCTTGAAGGACTTCCTGAGCTAGCTCCCATTCGTGGGAGACTGTGCTCTGCCTGCTCAGAGCGTCCGCTGTCAAATTCTTCTCTCCGGCTAGATGGACTGCCGATAGAGAGATTCCTTCCCGAATTGCCCAAAACCAGAGCTGCATTGCCTCTCTGCACAGTGGTAGTGAACCTACGCCTCCTCTTTTGTTGAGGTAGTGCATGGCCACCGTGTTGTCCGTCATTATCAGGACATTTCTCCGCTGTACTGATGGCAGGAAAGCTTTCAGCGCTAGTCTGATCGCTCTCAGCTCTAATAGGTTGATATGTAGTCTGGACTCCGATGGAGACCAACGACCGCTGATGGTCAAGTCGTTGGCATGGGCTCCCCACCCTGTGAGCGAGGCGTCTGTGACTACTGTTATCTCCGGGCAGGGTTGCCAAAACAGTTCTCCTTTCAAGATGTTCTCTGAATAGGCCCACCACTGAAGGTCGTGGGCTACCTTGTCCGGAATCCGGAGGAGGTCTGACATTCTCCCTGAGAATTGTGACCACTGACTTCTCAGTGCCCACTGAAGAGATCTCATTCTCAGGCGAGCCTCTGGCACAAGGAAGATGCAGGATGCAATGAGGCCTAGCAACCTCAAAAAGTCTAAGGCTGGGAGACGTTGGGCATTTTGAAACTTGGTGACCATCTGTAGAATATCTTGAGCCCTCACCTCTGGTGGCGAGGCTTTTCCCAGGGACGTGTCCAGGACCGCTCCAATGAACTGGAGTCTCTGAGATGGTATCATCTGTGACTTCTTTAAATTGAGGGAGAACCCCAGTCTGTGAAGGAAGAGGCAGACATAATCTAGCTGGGTCCGGGCCTGTTCCGGAGATACGGCCCTGATCAGCCAATCGTCCAGGTAGGGATAGACGTGGATCCCTTCCCTCCTTAGACTCGCCGCCACTACCGACATCAGTTTGGTGAAGACCCTCGGGGCGGAGGTCAGCCCAAATGGCAGAACTTGAAATTGATAATGAGAGTTGCCAATTGCGAACCTCAGGTATTTCCTGTGCTTGAGATGGATTGGCACATGGAAATAAGCATCCTGAAGGTCCAGAGATACCAGCCAGTCCTGGAGCTGGAGGGCCTGAATGATCTGAGAGAGAGTTACCATCTTGAACTTGTCCTTCCTGAGGAACTTGTTCAATTCTCTTAAGTCCAGGATGGGTCTCAGTCCTCTGTCCTTCTTTGGTATGGGAAAGTAGGGGGAGTACAAGCCCTTGTTCCTGTCCGCTACAGGTACCGGTTCTATGGCACCTTTCTCTAGCAGGTCCATAATTTCCTGCAAGAGGAGCGGATCTGAAACTTTTCGGGAGCTGTTCCCCGGTAAATGACCCTGAGAGATGTGTAGAAAGGGTAGGCAGTAACCTTGGGCAACTGTCTCCAACGCCCAAGCATCTGGCGTTATAGCCTGCCATTCAGTCAGATGGTGAGTTAACCTGCCCCCTACAGGTGTCTTGTGTGCAAAGGCCTCAGAGTGGTTTGGGGGCGGCTGATGCAGATGCCGAGGGTAAAGAGGCACCTGCTGCTGCTGCGGTCTTAGTACCTTTGACCCGTCCACCTCGGGTGGATCTTCTTTGGCCCCTTTGAGCCGGCTGTCCTCTGCCTTTTCCGAACGCGGAATAATAGCGAAAGGACTTTCTTTTCCCAGAGGTTCCTGAGGGGCGAAAAAAGGAGTTTGGCGGATAGCAGCTCCTAAGGATTTTGCTGCTGCTTTAGAAGTCTGTAACTTTTCCAGACTGTCATCAGCCTTTTTTCCGAATAACGAAGAGCCATCAAAGGGCATATTCAAACGTCTGGCCTGTACATCTGGAGCAAAGCCAGACTTTCGTAACCACGCATGCCTGCGGATTGTTGTACTAGCCGCCATGGCCCTGCTGATACTGTCAGCGGAATCGATGCCAGTTTGAAGAGACTCGCACATGGCATCTTTGCCATCTTGAATGATGTTAAGGAAGGCTTCCTTCTCCTCTCCATCGGGTATGCAGTCAGCCGCTGATGAAGCACACTCCCATAATGTGTGACTGAACCTGGCGAGCGTACAGGTGGCGTTGATGGACTTCAACGCCATACTACAGGCAGAGAAGACTTTCTTTGCCATAGAGTCGTACCTCTTGTCATCCCTGTCCTGTGGGACAGTAGGGTAAGCAGTCCTACTGCTGGATGAAGTTGCCGCTTGAACCACCAGGCTCTCTGGGGTCGGGTGTTTTGACAGGTATTCAGGGTCAGCAGCCGCTACCCTATACTTTGTCGACAGTCTTTTATTGACTGCTGGGATGACTTCGGGAGTCTCCCAATTGGAAGCAATTTTTCTTTGTAGGGCTGCATGGAAGGGGCCACCGGGTCCTCCTGTGGGCCTTTGTCCAATATATCCGTTAGATCATCCTGTTGAAAAACAGGTGAAGGCGCAGACCAACCCATAAATTCAATTATTTTTGCCATCAGGGTTCTATATGGTGTTTCTGCATGTTCCCCTGGGTCTGGCTTTAGAAATTCCACTTCTGGGGAAGTGTCAAGTCCACTGGCCTCATCAAGTGAGTCCTGTAGTTCCTTCAGCCTCCTTTCTTCAGAGGTGAAATCCTCTGCAGCAGGCAGTGAGGATCTCTGTAAACCAAAAGTTTCTTGGTCAGAGTCTTCTCTTTCTTCATAAATTGAAGAAAGAGCAGGGTATTCTCTCTGAAATGGAGTAAAGCCCATCTCTAGGGCTGAAGGAGCCAAACTCGTCGTTATCGGACGAGAAAATGTCGACGTCGTTGACACAGATGTAACCAGCCTCGAAGGCGCCGAAAATGGCGTTGAGAAAACTGGAAGGGGCCTCGAAGATTTCGAGAGGATCGGGATCCTACTCGAGGGCATCGACGACGGTCTCAGCGTCGTGCCGGAGGCCCTTGAAAACACCATTGGCTGTGGAGCCCTGGTCCTCTCTTTCATCGGCGTCGACGTTGGCGTCGACGATGGCGTCGAGTCGATCGACCGATGCGTCGAGGAACCCTTCGACAACGGCGTCGATGGCGCCAACATCACCATGCCCATAAATAGACACGCGCTGGCCATCGAGGGACATCGACTCGGCGGACTTCGACTCGCAGCGCCCTCTACAGAGAACAAATTTCCGAGGCCAGCAAGCTGGAAACGTATATCAAAGATAAGGAATACGTCGGAGGACACAATCCCTTCGAAATATTTTCGTCCTCTTGTGTTTCTTCCAGGCTTAATTAACAATAATATTGATATCCCATCTCATGTCTGTTTTTATAACTCCCATTTGTTTACTTTAACCGGCTTGTACTGGCTAATGTTTCTAAATTCCCATAATTGCCATAATGTAGAATTGTAAGTCCTAACGAGTTAGCAAAGGAGTAAATCATTCTATAAGCATTACTTCATTCACTATCCACTGCGGTAGTCGCAGCAAGGGGAGAACGTTACACCTCCATGTGTCGGTACTCGCATATTCCGATTGTACATTATTTCCCGAATTGACTTATAGCAAGCTGGCTGCCTAGCTTTCAAGCTCTGTGCCCGACTGCTGTATATCCGCCTGCATCAGCAGTTCCCTGCACCATCCGACGCTGGGAGTGAGCGCATTGTCTTTGCTGCCCTCGGAGCAACATATTGATCCAAGTCCGGGTGAAAATTGTAACTTTATCACCGAGCAGGACCCTTTTTTCTCCTCACCCGGCCCCCTCTCGCTGGGGCCTACCGCGCCACGTGACGCTGTGGCGGGCTCGGCCCCTGTGAGCTGCTGAGATTTCGACTTCCTAAACCTAGCGGAGCGGCTGTCTGCCTCTGGCGCCCTGTGGAGCCGTGCAACATCGTTGCGGGGGTGGCCCCCCCGGAGGCCGCTGGAGCGGCGGACTATATTTCTTCCTGGCCTGGCCGCCTGCGCACTTGACCCTCTGCGAGCCGCCTGGGCGATGTTTCTTTCCCGGGCTTGACCCCCTGGGCTGATGGGCGCCTGAGGCGGTTGCTGTCCTGAGCGGCTCTTGGTTGCTGGCTTGCCCGCGGCTGACAGATTTGAACTGCGTGCCGGCAGGTGAGGAGGTTTTGGGCTGTGGTTGGTGTGAGCGGAGCCCCTGGGTGCGTAGTCTGCGGTGGGCTGGCCTGCAGAGCGCGTCCCACCGGATCTGGGGTCCCTATACTTATCAAACTGCCGTGGAACTGTAGCCCCCGGCGATAAACTGTACCGCTGTGGATCCAGCCCTCCTCCTGCGGGCCCATCGCCCTTGGGGCCTGGCCCTGATCGCACCTGGCCGTCCATACTCTGTGCCTGACTTGCGGCCTGTGTTTGCGCCCTCCCTCTGCTGCCGCTGCTACCATCGGGGTCTGTGATCCCGCTTTGGAACGTTGTCACACATTGAACAGCTCAGCTCTACCCCTACACCGAATTTGGGTTCCCGGTAACGGGAGATTGAGACACCCATGCTTGTCCCGATACTACTGTACCCAAGGGGCCCAAGGACCACGGCCCTAACAGCCGGCAAGTGCGGTCCTGCGGTGCTCCGGCGCACTCCTGTAGCATGCCAAGTAAATCACGCGGGACCGACAAGGCGGGAGCAATGGACAAATATGCTAAGTCGCTTCCCAGACAGGAGCGGGGAGGCTCACCCCTGAACCAGGGCAATTCTGAGACACCCTTGGGCCCCCCTCAGCCAGACCTCACCACCTTGATGGAAACTATGGCGAAAAACTTCACCTCATTCCACGAGAAGCTGGACGACATAAATGCAAGTGTTGCCTCTATGCGGGCCAAATTGGATCAGCATGGTACCAGACTGGCGGAGGCCGAGACATGAATCGGGGCCACTGAGGATGGCGTGCACACTCTCCAAAACACTGTTTCTGAACTGGTGCGTGATATGAAGCAAGTCAAGGCCAAGTGCGATGATTTGGAGTCCAGGTCCCGTCGAAATAATCTCTGCATCGTGGGGGTCCCGGAGTCCGCACTCAAGGGCAGGATGGAGCTGGCTGTTGAAAATCTACTGAGAGACCTCCTGGGTAACCCCCAACTCTCCCCGGTCTTCACGATTGAGCGCGCTCACCGGGCGCTTACCCCCCGTCCCAAACCGGGAGACTTCCTCAGGCCGATCATTGCCAAGGTCTTGAGTTTTCGGGACAGAGACCACATATTACGCTTGGCCCGGGAGAAGGGGGAACTGAAATTTGAATCCCAGACCATTAGAGTTTTTCCAGACTTTTCCATAAGTGTGCAAACGGAGCGCAGGCAGTTCAACAGCGTGAAAAAACTGCTCAGGGAGAGGAAAATGGAGTATGCCATGCTATTTCCGGCACGCCTGAAGCTTACTCATTGCAACAAGCTGTACTTTTTCACGGTACCCGAGGAAGCAGTGAAATTCATCGAGGCCCATATCCGCTTCCCGACCCGGTCGAGGAGCCAATAGTTGATGACTGAAGAGGTGCACGCTGACCCATACAGGTGGTCCGCCACGGGCGCTACTGGCACACGCGCCGTCTATATTTCCCTTGTTGTACTCATGAATCTTGCATCCTATACATCCTCTGTTAAGTGTAACCTATTGTTAAAGCTCCCTGCATTGTACTATTTGATACCGCTACATGATAAACGGTGCGCTGCACCAATCTCACATTCAAGTTGGGTTAACAGCAACAGCGACCCCCGCTGCAGCTGCAATGCCGAGTTTGCCATGTTACGGCCGTTGTACGCGCCCCAGTTGGGCGCGCAGTCAGGTGCGCCCTTGTTCCGTTGGCCGCGCCCCTGCTGGGTATTGGGGTGGGGTCTTATGCACTGCTTGGTTGGGGAGGGCAGTGAGTGGCAAAGTTGAGGGGTGTTCTTTTAAAAATGGCAAGGAGAGTGTGGCTTGGAGGGTGAAAGGTTGTGTCTCTGCATCGATGATTACCACATGGCCAACAATCAAAGCTACGCGATGCTGGGATGTCCCTTAAGGGTGTAACATGGCTATTAGGCTAATGTCATGGAATGTTCGGGGGCTCAGTAATTTCACCAAGGCTCGTAGGATAACGGCATACGCCCAGAGGCATGGGGTCAATATTCTCCTTTTGCAAGAAACTCACGCACTTGCGCATCTCTCCACCTCCCTGGCGCCGGCATGGGGCGCCAATAAATTCTACACCGTATACTCCTCTCAGTCCAGGGGAGTGCTAACCTTAATTCCCAAGTCAGTGGAATTTTCCCTACGTACTAGCCACACAGATCGAGAGGGTAGATACGTGATCCTCCATTGCCTATTAGCCAACACGGAATGCCTGCTGTTCAATACATATGCCCCGAGTATAGACACCCCCGACTTCTTCGATGATATCAATATCCTACTTGCGAGATACATCGGGATTCCGGTTATATGGGGGGGGGGACATGAATCTCATACTAAACACTGAGCTTGACAGATCGGGCACTGCACACAAGACAATGTCCAGAGCTGCTTGTTGGCTCCAGGCACACATGGACCCAGCTGGCCTAATCGACGCCTGGAGAGCACTCAACCCACTGGCTAGGGAGTACACGTTTTACTCCTCCGCACACGACAGCCATTCCAGAATCAATCTCTTTCTCCTGTCGGCTGGGCTGATGGGGATGAACCTCAGCATGCAGATATTACCACGCACACTCTCAGACCACTCCCCAGTGACACTCGACATGACCCTACAACCTGCACTACCTCGTCATTCCAAGTGGTGCTTTAAAACTGAGGCACTACACAACATCGTTTTCAAGGCCGACATCCTTGCGGATATCAATACGTTTTTCGACATAAATAAAATGTCATGACACAACTGACGGGGTCCGGTGGGAGGCTTTCAAGGTGTTCATCAGAGGGATGTGTATTTCTAGGTAGGCAGGGGTCCTGAAAGACATTAGGAACTCTTTACAATGCTCCGAGTCAAAGCTCAAGGAACTAGAGCGTGAATACGCCTCTGCTCCCTCCCCGCCCAAGCTGGCTCAGATACGTACGGAATTGGAGACATTTGAGGCGCATGCCCTCAGGGAGATACGATATTATGCACGACCCATTGCGGCTCACAAATATGGCAAGGGGGAAAGGCCCGGTCGAACCCTGGCCAGGCTGGCCCGGATAGAGGGGGGCAGAACCCGTATTGACAGTATTAGGAGTAAGGACGGTGTCCGACACTGGGCTGACCAACCCATTCTTGAGGCCTTCTCGGAATTCTATGCTGCCCTTTACGCCCCATAGAGTGAGCACAGCCCTCAGGACCTGGATCGTCTCCTCGACAGTATCCCCATGTCCTATATATCTCACGCCACTAAAGAGCAGCTGGATCCTCCCATCTCTCTCGATGAAATCACGGAGGCTATCTCCGCCCTCCCCAAAGGCAAGGCCCCTGGTCCGGATGGCCTGACCGCTGAATTTTATCAAGAGCAAGTTGGTCTACTGGCCCCGCGCCTGCATGAAGTGTGGGACGAGTCCCTCTGCTACTGGCCCGCGCCTGCATGAAGTGTGGGACGAGTCCCTCCGCCTTGCCACTCTCCCCCAGTCCCTACGCGAGGTTATTATCACTGTACTCCCCAAGCCAGGCAAATCCCCGGAGGAGTGTGGCTCCTACAGACCTCTTTCCCTTATGAATACAGACACCAAAATTTACGGCAAGATAATTGCGAACAGGTTCCTCCCCATCATGACGTACCTTATCCACCCGGACCAAAGCGGCTTTGTCCCTGCCCGCTCCACTGCCTTAAATATCCGGCGCCTGTTCAACGTCATCTCCAGAATTGACCCTAAAGCTAACGCGGTCGCCGTGACACTAGATGCCCAAAAGGCGTTCGACATGGTGTCATGGCAGTACTTCTGGGCGGTGCTGGAAAAGATCTGCAAGATAATCAAAATTGGTACATTTTCGGGCTTCACTATAAACTACACCAAATCAGATATCTTCCCTCTCCCACCTGCAACCCCTCAACCATCATGCGAATTCCCACTCAGGTGGGCCCCAGAAGGCATTAAATATCTCAGGGTTCAGGTCTCACTGTCTAGGGCCTCCCTCTTGACTGAAAACTATAGTGCCGCTGCGCAGTACGCAGAAGCAAGAATGGA
This sequence comes from Ambystoma mexicanum, assembly GCF_040938575.1. Taxonomy (NCBI): domain Eukaryota; kingdom Metazoa; phylum Chordata; class Amphibia; order Caudata; family Ambystomatidae; genus Ambystoma; species Ambystoma mexicanum. The sequence continues at coordinate 634,253,348 of NC_090939.1, forward strand.
GTGGTGGTGCAGTCTCCCCCTGTCCCTAGCTGGAAGACTGTCGCTAATCAAAATGATTATAGTTCCAAAGCTCCTATACATATTTGCCAACGTTCCACTCTGGCCCGGGAAGCACTATTTCACAGACTTACACGCAGGGTTTGCCCGGTTCCTGTGGCACGGCGGGGCCGTCCGCAGGAAATGGCAGCATATGAGTTTACCATACGAGAAAGGGGGACTCCATGCGCCGGATATAGCACGATACTGGATTGCCGCACAGGCCCAACACGCAACTCACTGGTACAAACACCAAGACCCACCTCCTCATGTCAAACTTGAGATCCTGGCAACTGAGGAGTTAAATGTTATGTCCCTGATCCTTTTCCACTCTTATCAGTCTGACGCCCCGGCTGATCCAGTGTCCACCACAATCAGGGCATGGAAACATATGCTGCAACCCCACTCTAACCTCCGCCCGTACTATAAATGGCTACCCATATGGTCATTCCCAGGCCTCGCCCCCACGCAAGATAGACTTCTCATGCGACACTGGCAGGACCCGGGGTATCAGGCGCTTTCCGATCTGTTCCCCCAGGGTAAATCCATCACCCTGCAGACGTGGAGGCCAGGACACTCTGGCTCACGAGTTACTGCAATACTTTAGACTCAGAGCGGCAGTGCAGGACATGTGGCCCTCTTACACGGATGAACTCCCAGAGTCCACCGAACTCTGCTACATTGCCAACTCTGCAGGGGGTAGGGGCATGATATCCGCACTTAACAAAATGTTGGTAGAGAGTACTGCAGAACCATCCTATAAGATTCGTGATGCATGGAGCCAGGAACTGGGGTTGGCAATCACTGACGAAATGTAGGCGAAAATGTGTACACAGACGTGTAAAGTTTCCCTCAATTCTAGATTTAGATGTATACAATTCAAACTCCTTAATCGCCTGTATTACACTCCTCAAGCGGTTGGGGGGTTCGCACGAAATGAACCCCACGTTTGCCAGAGATGCAAATCCACCGAGGCGGATCATGCACACATGTTCTGGGCCTGCGGAGCGCTGGCCCCGTTCTGGGAGGCTGTGCTGGAGGCCCTCTCGGAGATGGTGGGGTTCCGGATTGTTCCTGACCCGCTGCCGGTGTTGTTCGGGAGGTGGGAGGGAGAGGGGCCTAGACGGGTTGCAAAATTTTTGAACGTGGGAGCCATAGTGGCCAAGAGATGCATTCTACAGTGTTGGAAGTGCCGATCTCCCCCTACACTAGAAATGTGGCTTAAGGCTCTCACTTGGACACAGGTGTGTGAGGAGGACTATATCAATACATTGACTGTGAAAGCTCGCCCCAAAAACATATGGACAGAGTTCTGTAGCTATCTGAACAGCAAAGCCGATTTGGAGCTCTTATCCTCGCCTCCATCGCCAGATCGGACAGAGGTGTAGGCAGAACTGTGGCTCCCCCCACGGGACTCGATCTGTCTTCTGTGTAAGCACCTGCCTTGTCACTAATGCACTGATTGGTTTTCCATACCCTTATACATGCAATATGTTTTTGTTGATGTAGTATGTGATCCACTTGCTACTGCTCCTTGCCAATAAAGAGAAGTTTAAAAAAAAAAAAAAAGAAATATAGCTAAGGGCGCTGAGGTCCAACAACAGGATAACCCCACACTAATCAGTTCCTCAAAAGACATAGTAATTGTCCAGAAGGTTCCCCCATTTCACTAAACTGATGGTGGCCTCCTAAACTTCTGCCCACCAGCTCAGAATTTAGAAATCCATCTTAACAGTCGCTACTGGATGGCCTGTATTTTTAGTCAGATTTTTGCTTACTGCAGGGCTGGACTTTGGAACCTCCCAGTTTGCTGCAACCCATTTTTGAAGTGCCACATAGAATGGTAATATTGGGGCCATATTGAGGACCTTTGTTCAATATGTCAGTCAGGCTGTCTTGTTCAAATGCAGGAGTTGGTCTACTCCATCGCAGAAATTCCACCACTCTGGACATTAGGCTTCTGTATGATGCATCTGCATGATGAGCCGGGTCCGGTTTCCCAAAATCTAGTTCTAAGGAGGTGTCTACCCCACTAGCTGTGTATAAGGTGTCATGTAGCTCCCTAACCCTGGTCTCTTCTTAAATTAAACATTCAGGTATATTAATATTTTTTTTAATATTCAGAGTATCCAATTGGAGAGCAAATGGAGGGGTGTCATCTGAGGCTTTATAGCCCTCATATATAGATGTTATGGATCCAAAAAAATCCTTATTAGGTAAAGGTTTAAAAACCTATTCCTGGCTTTTTTGTGGTAAAGGCGTTGAAGAATATACAGTCGGTGTCAATGTTTTTTGTATCAGCCTCAATGGTGTCGACGTCAGTGGCATCAATGGTGTCGACAGCTTGACTTTGGTCTTGTGCTTCGAGGGACTTGACCCTCGACTTGACGGTTTTGCTCGACACCCAGGCACCAGATGCATATCTTATGCTGGTTGTGATGGACACTTGGCGCCCCATTTTAGGCACTTTTTGTAACCCGTCTTTGGATTATTCGGAACTAAAGACAAGGCCATTTTGTTAATGTTTTCGAAGAAAACTGAAGCGCGCTGTAATTTTCGAAGTAATCGCATTTGCGGAAAACCGGAACTGAAGCCAACGGGCACTGCGCGTGGTATTTGTACTCGACAATTACATCAGCCGAGATGGAAGCCCTCGAGGGACATCGAGTCGAACGTCTCGACGCACAGCGCCATCTGCCAAGAGAAATATTTAGCTGGAAACAAAGATCTCTTTCTCTCCTGGCCTTTCTCTAACCATGGATGAATGGGCGGATCTCTCCTCCTCCTTCCTTGCCTCTACCTCTTAATCCTCATCCTCGGAGACCTTAACATCCACTTGGATGTTTACTGTCCTTCTGCAGGACTCTTTTGCAACCTCTGTGACTCCCTCCCTCTCTCGATTCATCCCTCTGGCTCGACTCACTCTGCAGGGCACACACTGGGTGTTCTGATTTCCTTAGATGTCCCCTTGTCCAACCCTCTCACCACTCCTCTCTCTTGGAGTGATCACTTTCTTCTTTCCACCCATCTCTCTCTACCCCTCAGGTCAAGCCGACTCCAGCACTGCCACGTACCTTCTCGGTCATTTGACCCATCAAGCGATTGTTAGTGGAGGCTTTTGCCTCTACCATCTCATCTCCTTCTGCACCTTTGGCTGACTCACACCCTGACACAGCCTTTTCCAACCTTCATCTTTCTATCTCTGACACTCTTGATGTACTTGTCCCTGTCATGCTTGAAGCCCAAATCCAAGTTCAATTCCTGGTATGACTCTGACCTTGTCACCCTTAAACGCAAGTGTAGGGTGGCGGAGAGGAAGTGGAGGGCAACAGGTGCACCCTCTAACAAACTGGCCTGTCGCCTGCTCTAAAGGCAGTACAGACTCTCTGTCCTCACCAAGAAGAGAGCTCACATCCAAGCCTGCATCACTGCGGCATCTACCAACTTGGCTGAAAATCCAAAAGGAGCTGGCCATTCCTGCTGCAGTCTCTACGTCTCCTGTTCCCTCCCAGTCCCTCCGTACGGCCTTGACTTCTCATTTCACCACTAAAACTCAGGACATCTTGTCCACCCTCTCTTCCTCTTCTTCCTCCTCCTCCTCCTCCTTCACTACTGGCCTTCTGGTGACCACCTCTCCCCCTCCTTTCCCTTACTTTCCACTGTTCACCCCGACAATGTTTCTAGACAAGTCCAATCTATGAACGTCACGTCAAAACAGGTTCTTCCCTGTTCTACCAGAACCATCAAGGACCACATCAACACTCTTGCCCCAGCCTTGGCTGATTTCTGCAATCACTCTTTTGGCACTGGAACCTTCCCCTCCCCTCTGCACCACTCCCTTGTGCACCCCCTCTTAAAGAAGCCCTGTGCTGATGTTTCCTCTCCAGCTAACTATCGCCCGATCTGCATCACTCCTTTCCTGGGCAAACTCTTGGAAAGGCTGGCCATCTGCCAGTTTAACCTTCATGCTGAATCTGTTGGTTGTCTCCATGACCATCAGTCTGGCTTCAGAGCGTCCAGAAGCACGGAAACTGCTCTCTTGAAAATCTGTGACGACCTGCTCTCCAACCTTGATTCTAACCTTCCTTCTGTCCTCATTCTCCTCAATCTTTCTTCTGCTTTCGACAAGGTTAACCATGCCATCCTGCTCAAGCGCCTCCGTGTTAACCGTGACATCACTGATCAGGCCCTGGCCTGGTTGGCCTCCTTTCTCACTGACCGACACTCTCAGGTCCAACTAGGGTCATTCCTTTCTTCTATCTCTCTCTCTACTTGTGGTGTCCCCCAGGTGTCTAACCTCTCTCCCTGGCTTTTCAACCAACCCCTGGCACCTCTTGCCCACCGCATTGCTGCTCTCTGCTCCAACTTTCAGTGTTATGGGGATGACACCGAGCTCGCTTTTAGGCTCCCATGGGCTGCCTCTACTACTTCTCTCATTCCTGACTATCTTCAATCCAGGAGTGGTGTGCCACCAATGATCTTTGCCTTCATGACAGTAAGACTGGGATACTCCTCATTGGAACACCAGTTCCCTCCTTTCTTCTCTCTCTCTCTCTCTGGCCGCCCACTCTGGGTCCTCTTCCTGCTCCTACCTGTGAGGCTAAGAACCTCGGGGTCATCTTCGACGCCACCCTCTCCTTCCTTCTTCACATCTCTGCCGTCTCTAAGAAGTTAAACTATCAGCAGCACCTCCTCAGAGGTATTCTTCCTTTCCTCATTTTTCCCCAGAAGCTCACTGTCTCCAAACATCTGGTCCTCTCAAGGCTGTACTACTGTAACAGCCTCTTTCTAAATCTTCCTGCTTCCACTCTCTGTTCTCTACAACTTCTCCAGAACAGGACTGCAAGACTTGTCCTTGTCCTCAAGCCCAGGGATCGTATCTCTCCTGCCCTGAAATCTCTTCATTGGCTCCCAGTGGCGGCAAGGATCAAGTTCAGGACCCTCTGCATTGTCCACAAGGCTTTCTGGAGCCGGGGACCGCACTACCGCCAACTCTCTCTTCCTAAGTATCTCCCTTCTCGAGCTCTCTGCTCATCCACCTCCAACTCTCGGAGAGTCAGTCACTTTTCCAAGCAGAGGGTTTGTGGCAGATCTCTTTCTTCGGCTGGGGCCTTCCTCTGGAACAGCCTCTCTACCTCTCTCAAACGTAAGCAGAACCATCTCCAGTTCCGGAAGCAACTGAAGACTTTCCCTCTTCGCTTCGGCTTTCTCTTTGCCTCTCCCCTCTTGATGACCCGTCTGTTCCATGCACTGGTCATCTGGCCACCCTCTGAACTTGGGCCCAGGTCCCTGCCTGTCCAGTTGCACCACGCACTGCCTCTTCGCTCCCACAGCACTTGTGGTCTGTATCTGTAACCCTACAGTCCCCTCTACTTGCACTTATGAGCCACCCGTTGGCTGCACAATTGATTACCTGCACTAAGCCACCCCACTGGTTGCACCTTTTGATTAACTGCACTTCTCCCCCCTTTTTTGCACCTATCCCCTTCCCTGCGCTTGCACAATCTGAATGACACAAGGCCTAGTAAGATTGTTGTTTTGTCCTCCCTCTGTTTCCCCCTCCTTGTCTTGACACGCTTAGAAACACCTGTGTACAGGTGGTATATAAATGCCATATCATATCATATCATATCATAAATCCCAGTTTGGGACAACAAATGTCATTGGCAGAAACTAATTTACAAGGCCCTTCAGGAATTGGGCCATAACCGGGATCGTGAAGAAGGAACCTTGATCCGGGGACCTTTAAAACACAGACAAGGTTGCCGAATATCCTTTGACTGTGGTGACCTGAAGGCCAGTGATAGAAGGAACTCCATCACAGCAGTGGTGGGGCAAGGGATGGGGTCAATCCCTGTACCAAGTCTCAAATCTTCTCCAGCTACATGTGTACAATGACCTGGTGGACAGTCTGTGTATTTCCTCAGAGAGGTTCCAGTCATCATATCTCATCCTCTCAAGAGCCACGCATGTAGGTTGAGGGACCCTGGGTTCAGGTTAAGTACCCAACATTCCGACTGATTCCGGAGATCTGGATGCCGAGGCAACTGGTGAGGTGGACAGATGGTCAGATCCAAGAGGTTGGAGTACCAAGTTCTCCTCACCCTGTCCGGGGCAATCAAGATCATCATTGCCCAAAACCTCCTCAACTTCCTGAGAACCCATGGGATGATGGGAACCGGGAAAAGGTGCAGTGGAGAGGGAAGGTTCAATCCACCAGAAACGTGTCCCCTGTGTGCCCTTCGCTGGGAATTCCCTTGAGCTAAACTGTCTGCACTTTCTTTCGGATCCATGATGAGGTACCCTAGCAAGGGAAGCCCTCCTCTAGGACTTCCTGGCACACGTCCCACTCACATGAAACCATGCTCCGCCTGCTCAGAGCATCCGCCAAGCCGGTCTCTGTCCCCAGCTGATGAACTGCAGAGACCGAAATTTGGTTCTCCAGCAACCAGAACCACAGCTGAAACACCTCTCTGCAGAGGGGGAGAGAGTGCATGTCACCATGTATGTTCAGGTAGTGCATGGCCACTGTGTTGTGCATGGCACCGAAGTGTGTCTAAGTGTGCTGGGCTGTTTGGCTGCATTCGCTGCTCTCCTGCTCTCCTACAAGCAGTCAGCAAGGAGAAGGTTGCGTTTAGTCGTACCACGTTTGGATTTTGTGGACTCTTGATGAACTAAACCTCGGACTCGATTTCAGCCCCTGTTCTGATCCCGCCAAAGGCCCCGCCCACTCCCCGCACCGATTGGAGCACTCCCGCTTCAAAACACACGGGTACGCGCACCGCGCGCGCACCAAAGTGTGTCTAAGTGTGCTGGGCTGTTTGGCTGCATTCGCTGCTCTCCTGCTCTCCTACAAGCAGTCGGCAAGGAGAAGGTTGCGTTTAGTCGTACCACGTTTGGATTTTGTGGACTCTTGATGACCTAAACCTCACACTCGATTTCAGGTACTCGTTGGCAATAGTGAAATTACCAGAAATAAGAAGTGATTGTGGCGTGCACTTCGTACACGACAGTGACTGCCTCCCCCCTCATTGCTTTCTAGCTCCTGACTTCTCTCTTTTTCTGTTAAAGCCCCTGTTCTGATCCCGCCGAAGGCCCCGCCCACTCCCCGCACCGATTGGAGCACTCCCGCTTCAAAACACACGGGTACGCGGACCGCGCGCGCACCGAAGTGTGTCTAAGTGTGCTGGGCTGTTTGGCTGTTTGGCTGTTCGGCGGGTCGACAGGGCGTCAGGTAAAATTCTTGAAAGATGCCCCTTTGAATTTTTCATGAGGTTTACATGAATTCAAAACGCAGTGTGTTTTCTATGTTAGATTGAACTATTTGTTCCTTGATTTAACTGCACGTATTTCTGTGTAACTTTGTGTTTGTACTCGAATCTGGCACTACTGCGTTTACAATACCATATTACTCTATTAATTCTATTACTCCAAAACCTATAGTAGTCAATTCGAGGGGGCCAACATAATCAACCATCATTGTTGGTATCTGATAGTAATCGAATAGCAAAATGGTTGTTAGTCTACGTAGCAGTAAAAGCCTTGCAGAAGGGAATTCTCATATAGGGATGAATGCATCAAACCCGGTGCGATTACATGACTCTGATCTACAATCAAATACAATTGCACCACAGGCATCGGCATTCGATGCTGCCATAAATGATACCAACAACATTCCATACAGCCTGCAATCAATGGCAACAGAACCTAATGATGATAAAATCAAACACCCTCCTTTCGGTACACCTAATGTATCAAATGCTGACGCTGTGTCAACCAAAACGCCCATTAATGCTAAAACCTCTGTTGTAGCAATTCAAAAGATCAAAGAAAAAGATTCACATGGGTTCTCAGCATTTGTAAAGCAAGATGATGAAAACCTTGTGGCTCCCAAAATTATTTCTGACGTTTCTTTCCTGGCCCCTGCGCTGATTGGCGAATGGGAGAAATGTTGCAGAATTTCTCTTACCCCGAACTCACCAGTAGTATTCTTACCATCGGAAGTTGAACGAATCTGTTTGCATAATATACAGGAGGGACAATCTATGCACTCTTTTGCTGGTACTGAACCCTACCTTCATGAACGAGTGAAGAGACCCTCCTGTAGTTCACCCATATTTTGCAAAATATCTAATGGCCATGGGCCTATACCGGTTCCCACTCAAATGATGAATGAAACATTTGATGAAGACATGTGTTATGAGGCAGGGGCGTGTCCTATTCCAGACAAAACTCCACAATCTAAGTCCCAAGGTCAGAATAATGATGATGATTTAAGCAACTTTCCGGTGATTTCTTCCCTTCTAAATCTATTGGACAAGGGTCATGATTTAACGCACATGCATATTAACTCCTTAAAAGAAGTGGTGTTGGATCTAACCAACAAAGTAGCTAAAATTGAGGGTATGCTGATTTCTCAATCTGCAGCTCATTCAGAAAAACAAGTACTTGTTGATGCATGCTTATTGAAAGCTCTGTCAGCTAATGGTCAGACGTGCAGGAATCAATATTCTCAAACAACTGCATCTCCCCAAATTATGATATCAGAGCAACGCACGTATGCGAGAGCTGTCGTGGAAGGACCTAAGGAGGATTGCACTCCCTTGGAATGTCCAGTGTCATCTATTCTTTTGGATGAAGTTAAGCAAAACTCACGGAGATTGGATGAGTTATCTTGCTTACTAACAAGACAGCATTTGGCATTAAAATTCGTGGGGGGCGACTTGAGGAGTTTGTTGATGCAATTGGCTCTATGCCTCTTCCACAAGAACCTGTACTCAATAGCCCATCACCCTTAGTGAATGCCATTATTGAAGCTGAAGAAGATCAATTCAGAAGCGATTCTATTATCGCTGAGAATCTGGTCGAATCAAGTGAAAAAGGAGGTGCTGTGAGCAGTGAATGTGAGGACAATGATTCTGAAGGGACTCAGAAATTATTTATGTCACGCAAAATGAAGCGTGCCCACGTTAGGGCAATCAAAAGAGAAAATAAACAGAAAAAAAGTTATCTAATGCTCAAACAACTCTGGACTCAAAAAAAATGATTCAAGAAAATAGTACAAATAAGAAGAAAAACAAAAAGAGGGTGAAAACCGCTGTTGATGTGGTTGAGATGCAATCATCCAATTCATTTTCAGGTTCTGCAAATGAATCAAAGATTGACTTGACACAACTGAATGAAGAATCCAAGGTGGTTCTAAATGTGGCTCCTTTAGTCGGTTCACATCTCCAAACGAATAAAAAGGGAGCCTACATGAGGAAACCATTGGATGATTTGGGGGCGGGTGACTCGGGACAGATGTCTCAAGATCGCCTATCGACCTTTTATCCACTCATTGGGAAAAAAACCACAGCATTAGGACAGATGAAAGACCAAACTCCTGATACGAATTTGGGTGCAGTTCCCAAACAAAAAAAGGTATGCGCTGTGAAGATAAAAAACAACTCTTCAAGGAATATGGATAATATTCAATCCGTTGAGGACTTTGAAAGACACAGTACGCATCCAGTAAATCAGGTAGATTTAATTGAATGTGAGGGGGCATCCAACACTGAGGCACTAGAAGCCGCAGACACCAGGGAATCTGACGAGAGCAAACATCCTTCCTGAGGCAGCCCTGAAAAAGGTGAAACTAAATATGTATTCAACAGAGACATAAGGTATTTTCTGGGTTGGTCCAGTGATCAGGCAATCAATGGCAAACAAAGGCTAAATAGATTCTTTCTGTTTAACATTTTTAAGGATAGTCCTCAACTGAGAACTCTCCACACGGATGACATTGAGTGGTTGAGATTGGCAAACCATAACAATCTCAGAATGATTTGTGCTCCTCACTCAGCAATGATACTCAGGTTATTGTGGGACCATAGAGAGGACTTCAACTCCCGTGGGCTAACACTACACCTGTTCAGGACTATTGAAGAGGCAGAGGAATTTCTAAATGAAGTATTAAAACCTGAGGTAGTAATGGGGGCCTCTCAAGCCACTCCATTAGCTGAGTCTGAACAAACTGTTGAATTCATCTCCAAAATATCAGAACTGGTGGGAGCCACTTCTAACATTCCGTGGCTTGCCCCTTTAATTACTTCTATTCTTGAATTCTCCAATAAGCAAAATAAACCATAGACAAAAAATGCTATAGCCTCGAATGCACAGAGTCTCAAAATATTGTCTTGAATTGTTGCGGGAAAAGGAACCTAGAGAATTGGTCATCCAATTATGTAACAATGGGATCTCCCACGATTACACTATTACAGGAAACTATGTGTGTCAATGAACTGAAAATTGAGGGATTTTCTAACTTCTGTTTACCGGCTGTAAGAGGTGTAACTGGTCGGCCGTATGGGGGCATTGCTATACTTATAAATAATGCCACAAATCACAACTCGAAGGTTATTTTTGCAAATCATGGAATGCTAGCAATTGAGTCCTCCTTATTGGTGTATCGACCTGTGCATTTTTAATTGTATGTTTGTATTATAATCCCGCCAATTCCTCGATTGAGGCTGAATTTGATAACATGGATGAGTTACTCGAGCAAGCTATGGTTAGAAACTTGAATTATATGATTGTCATTGGGGGTGACTTTAATGCTGTTTGTGCACCCCCAACATCTAAGTTAATTCACAAGTGTAAGCCTTCATCTAGTGCCTAAGTGCCTCTGGGGAAGCGTTGGGTCTCCTATTTCAAACAATGGAACATTCAACTACTGGATTATGAGACTGGTGACCATAAAGGGACTTGGAAGAGGGGGATTCAATCCTCCTATATTGACTATTTTTTTGTCTCATCTGTATGTATGTCCTTGGTAAATAATGTATCAATCCATAAACAGACCCAGAGTGACCACTATCCGTTAAGTACAAGTATAAGATGTGATTTGGCATCCTTGAATAAAGATGTTGCTCTGGGATTGGTGACCCTCCATCGAGCACAGACTTCTGTGGGGTGGCATCCGAAAATGTGTAGAGAACTTTAGTTTCTGGTCCAAAGAGATGCACTATTACGTTGCCAAAAATAAGATTATGAATCATTATAGGCACGAAATAAAATCTATAAAATTTAAAATGAAGCTTTTAGCGAATCAACAAATGATGAAGCATCTCATTACTCATGATACTAGGAACATTTGGGCTATACTAAATGGCAAAAAGGGGGCGTTGCATGATTTTGGTTCACCAATTGCTTCGTCCACATGGATTGGGTATTTCAAATGTAAATACAGTCTGCCTTTGAAATTTATAAAGTATAACTCAGGCATACTTGAATATAATTGTAAGGAACACTTATTCTTTTCCTTGAATGGAATTATTGACGCAATCAACCATCTTAACTACTCTAAGGCGGCTGGGCCTGATGGGCTGCCTGCCTGTATTTTAAAAGATGACCCCCATTTTTGGGGTGCCATTCTCTACACTAAGTTTGCCTATATTGTTTCGACTAACTCTATCCCTAAGTCATGGCTCAATGCCATAATCATTCCCTTGTACAAGAAGGGTAATCCCAAATTACCTATGAACTTCAGGCCAATTGCACTGATGGACGCCTCTGAAAAAGATTTTTCTATAATCTTACTTCAACGTCTCCAAAACTTCATCGAAACAAAAAGCATATTCTCCAAGTTTCAAACAGGGTTTCGAAAGCACATGGGGACTTCGTTAAATGCTCTCATTATTTCATACATATTTGCACAATCTAAAACACCAGAGTCTGGGTGTTAGGCAGAAACCTGTGCAGTTCCCTCTGGGACCACTGCAAAAGATTTAGGACTACAGGTGTTTGGCAGTAAACCCACTTGGTAGCAGTCTGTACCACACAGATTCACTTGGTAGCTGTGGCTGAGCAGTCAGACTTCCCTCAAGAAGAGTTAGACAGTATACAGAGTATTCACAATAGGTCAAGAGCACACAATAGAACAAGTAAACACTGACCAAGGCTTGGTGTAAAAGAGATATAATTATTTATTTAAAACCACATCTAGAAAGACACACAGGCACTAATAATAAGTAATTCAAAAACATGGTCACTAAAATAAATGCACTCCCTTAAAAGAATATTAGACAAGTTTTAAGTAAAGCCCCACTTATTTTCAGACAGCGGTGAGCGCTTAACGTAGATGGCACTCTAATAGTTTGTTTTAAAAAGGGAGAGAAAAGCAGAGAACAAATTGAAACAGATCCCAACACTTTTTCAAGTACACAACAAGAGAGGAAGGCAAGGTAAAACCATGAAGTTAGGGTTCAAGAGGCCGGATCCACTTTCAGAGGATCCAAACGAAATGTGTCCAAGGTCACACGGTTGCAGCGCACAAAAGTCTTGTAAAGGTTCAAAAAGGAGTTGGACCACAGAAAGGGACCAGTTAGAGGGTCAAGGCGGCCAGCCCAGTCCAGAAGGTTAAGGGGTTATTATTACCTTGTAGCAATCTTTAGAAAGGGAGGCCTGGCGGACACAGTACCTTAAAGCGGTGAGAACGCTCCAGCGGGGGCAGTTGTTCCTGGCAGCGTGTGCAAGTCGGTGCTTCGTCCGGGGGAAGAGAGGATCTCGTCGTGGAGGAAGACAGGAGTCCGTTACACTGCCAGGGAAGAAACCAGCTGCAGAGTTTCTCAGGTACAAGGAGCGGTCCGATGATTTGCGGTTCAGTGGTGAGTGGCTATCCGGCTGCCGGTGTGCTTGGCACGGGCAGTTCGACCACAAACCGGGCTGGGGTGCGAAGAAAGAAAGGAAAACTGGTTGTGCCCACCAGTCAGGGGAAGAAGCCTCTCCAGCCGGGAGATCTTCTTTGTCGTCGGGAAGTGGTGAGTCAGTTCTGCAGGGCTCCACCGGTGGTGTCGTTGTGGTAGGTCGGCTCAGCTTCTCCCTCATCGGATTCTCAGGTCCTGTGGCGACTTCTGAAGTTCCAGTCCCCAAAGCCCTGCTTTTATACAGAAAACCCCCATTCACTCAGCCTAGCTGTCACTCAAACATGCTAAGTGGTGAGCCGGCCGGCTCACCACTTGGGCCAATCACACAAGAGTGCGACCTGAGTTACCAAGGTAACTCGGTCCAGGGTGCCTAAACCCCCTCCAACACCCCCTGTGGTACCCAGACAAAGTGGCACCACTTTTGGAGGCTTCTGTGGAGAAGCCCGCCAAAAAGTGGAACAAAGGGCTCGACTTGGGTTGGAGTTACAGAAGAGAACACAAACGCCATTTTAGAATCGAGTCTTGGCAAAAAATACCAACCGGAGAATTAATATTAATTAAATAAACCAGCGGTATGTTCGAGGCTATTAGAATTAAATAATTAAAGTTGGTAGCCTCGAACAATGGGAAAATCCCATAGGAAAATATTTGCGGTCGAATATAAAAAGTAGTTTCCACTGCCACCAGCCAAAACTCGATCAGGGGGGACGGAGACGTGCCCCCTCGACTAACAGACCCCGGGGCAATCGAATTGCCCCGACCAGTACGTCCACAATATGATGGTTTGTACTGGTTTCTGTTAATAATTTGGGACTAGTAAAGCCAATGGTGACTTTACATGCCCTAGGAGACAGTAGTCAGTCCCAGGGTATGGAGTCTATGGTGGGGTGTCACTATGACACCCCTGTGTTACTGCACGGAGGGTGCTGTGTAACACACATAGGAAAAAACACATGAGACCCTATGGAGTAAAGGACCCCATAGCCCATAAAACACATCACCAGTCAAAGGAATACCATAAGTCATGTCCAAGAGTGGGAGGAAAAGAGTCTCACTCTTGGCAGGAGGAAAAAAACAAACTCCAGAAATCCAGCAAAGCTGCTGGGGGACTCACTAGGTTAGGAAATTCAGCCTAAAGAGAGAATTCTCCCTAACACTGGGGCTGTCTATATGGCAGCATTAGACATGAGCAGTGCTTTTGACTCAGTTATAAGAGAAGTATTATGGAGAAAACTTATAAAACTTGGTTTCCCAAAAAGAATGGTTCAACTGGTTGCAATGCTACATAATCATACAACGTATCAAATAAGAGTAAATAGGGATGGTGTTCTTACAGTTCCCATCATGACCATGACAGGAGTCAAGAAAGGCTGCAACATGGCCGCCACACTGTTTAATCTATATATCTGCGACATGGATATGTTGTGGAATGAAAGTGGCATGTTCCCTGTGAAATTAGGGGATCTGAAAATTTCGTGGTTATGTTTAGCAGACAATATTTTATTGTTTGATCGAACTCCCAGTGGACTACAACTGAAACTTGATCGATTCTCTAAATATGCAGCATCACATAATTTAACACCAAACTCTTTGAAATCACAAATTGTTGTTTTTCGTAACTTCAGAAAAATTAAATCGTACAACTGGCAACTAAATGGTATTGTCATTGAATGTGAAAACACAATTCGATATCTTGGGTACCCTCTAAATGTACAGTACTCTCTTAAATTTTGGCAATCATATTTAAAGACGAAGGTGCGTCCACTAGTATCCATGATGAAGGTTTTGCTAAGAACTATCTGTGAGTTCTCGTTGCTACCGTTGATCAATTTCTATCTGTTGAAAGTTGAACCAATCCTTTTGTATGGTTTGGACATGTGTCTTCTCGATGTGGGCGGCATACTAAATCAAACTCAAGGTAATGTATGGAAAAGCGTGATGGGGCTATCTACATCAATCCCAAATTCAATCATTAGACATGAACTTGGTCTATCTTCTCTAGCAGCCAGATGGTCTTGGAGAAAACTATCACGATATGCAGATATCATGGCGCCTCACAAAAATTCCTTGTATATGGATCTAAATGGGTTATTTGCTTCACCTAAATTAAAATCTATGAGCTTATTTGTTAATGAGATGAACTACATCCTAGAAGATTGCGACTGCGCGATTTTAGATCTCGTTATGCAGCTTCCTAAAGTTAAAAGGAATCTTTATGATCGTGATTGGTCTGCAACCTTGGATTGTAACAACTCATATAAATCTTATGTCGAATATGCTAGTAGGCCGCGAAAAAGAGTCAAGATCACCCTATCTGGTGTTATGCCCGTCAAGTAAGACACGTCGAGCGTACTTAAGGTTTAAATTGAATCAATACCACACACTTGAGAGAATTTATCACTGGCGAAAATGTAATGGTGCATTTACTAATCAGCACTGTCGTTTTTGCGATTGTGGGTTTACTGAAACCTTGAAACATCTTGTAGTTGATTGTACTTTTTTTGAACATGACAGAAACAACTATTTGGGGATATTTGCTCCAAAAGATACGGACATTTCTAAATCTTCGCTTTGGGATAGTTGTATGTATGGTGGGAGCAGGGCACTGATCATTTTGTTAGTACGCCTGTTGGGTAAAATTGAAACTGTACTGGAAAGTGTAAATGACAATCCAACCATTTCTAGTTGAATTTTTTTTAGTAAATGTCCTGGTATGTTTTTTGGGTAGGTTAAACCATGATGTTGGTAACGAAAAGCTTGTTCAAAGAATTGATTGATGAATCCAATCTTACAACTTCTCTTTTGCTGATTGCAATGGTAACAAAATGCTTGTACAAGGGAATGTTGTTGAATCCAATTTTATTAATTCTTTTGTTGATTGCAATTTTAAATGATCATGTTTGAAATTTCAAAGGTTCATGTTTACAGAGTAATGTTTGTAAAAGTTTTCTTTTGTAAAACTATATACAAAATTAAATTTCTTTTAAATAAAAAAAAAAAACTGTTGTTGGTCAGAATCATGAAAAGCTTCCCCTTGAGAGACGGGGCAAAAACCTTTAAGGCGAACCTGATGGCTCCCAACTCCAGCCTGTTGATGTACCACCTGGCTTCCATCGCTGAACAAAAGGCTGCTCACCTGCAAGTCCTCGCAGTGAGCACCCCAACCCTTCAGAGATGCATATGTGACCACTGAGGCCTGAGGACACAGAGGCCAAAAAGGGCTCCCGTGCCATGAGATTGCTGCTGACGGTCCACCAGGTGAGGTTGTCGACCACTGACCTGGACACCTTAGGGATACGTGACGGCTCTGAGGTACTGAGACCACTGACTTCTCAGGAGCCACTGAAGGGATCTCATGCACAACCTAGGCTCTGGCACAAGAAAAATACAGGAGGTTATGAGACCTAAGAGGCAGAGGAAAGAAGCCGCTGGTAATGTGGCGTGGTTCCGAAACAATTCCACCATCTGTGTTATGCTGTTGGCTCTCTCCTCAGGAGGGAAAGTCTTCCCTACCCGAGTGTCTAGAACTGCTCCGATGAACTGGAGCCTTTGGACTGGTGTAACTTGCAACTTCTTAAAGTTCAGGGAGAAGCCCAGCTTGTGCAGTAGCAGGCAGGTATACTCCAGATAAGACAAAACCTGTCCCACTGACTTCCCTCGGATCAGACAGTCGTCCAAGTACGGGAATACATGGACCCCGGATCTCCTGAGGTGAGCTGTGACTACCGCCATAAGCTTGGTGAAGACTCTTGGCACGGAGGTCAACACAAAGGGAAGCACCTTGAACTGAAAGTGCTTGTCCCCTATGAAGAACCTCAGGAGCTTCCTGTGCTTTTGATGTATCAGCATTTGCAAATAAGCATCCTGCAGATCTAGTGACAACAGCCAGTCCTTAAATTCAAGAGCATGGATAATTTCTCTCAGCGTCAGCATCCTGAATTTGTCCTTCCTCAGGAACTTCAAGGCCACAAGGTCCAGAATGGGATGCAGACCTCCTCCCTTCTTGAGTACCAGAAAATAAGGGGAATACCAACCCGATCCTCTCTGCTCGGGAGGTACCTCTTCCACGGCACTCTTCAACAACTGGGCTCTCAGTTCTTCCTGGAACTCCTGTCCGGGTTGGATTGGGGTAGGTGGGTGTATGTCCGAAGGATTTCTTAAAAGGGCAGACAATAACCCCACCAAACGAGCTGTAGAGCCCAGGCATCAGAGGGAATCTCCTGCCATTGGCCCTGCCAACCATCCACCAGGTTGTGGGAGGGGAAATCAAAGCGGCTTAGAGGGTGGAGCCGCACTCGCTGCTGCCACTGTTTGCTGGCCTCTCAGAGTCCCACTGTCCTTTCCGGGGCACAAGAAACGCCTCTACTCCTGCCTGGTCTGTGGGAGCTGCGCTTTTCTACCACAAGGCATATAGCATCTATAGCCTCTGCCTCTAGAGGCAAAGCTGACAACAGGCTCAGCTGGTTGCGCAGCTAAGCCCAGCGATTTTGCAGCTAATTTTGACTCTTTAAACTTTCCCAAAGACTCGCCAGCCTTCTGGCCGGAAAGGATTTCTCTTTGGAATGGCATGTTCAGAAGCCTATTCTGAACATTTGGAGAGAAGCCAGAAGTTTTAAGATACGCTTGTCTCTTCAAGACTACTGCTGATCCCATCAAACGGCCCATGCAGTCGGCCATGTCCAGGCCCATTTGCAGCGACTGCCTGGCCACCCACTTCCCACTTTCCACCAGCTGTAAAAATCCATCCCACATTGCACCTTCGGGGATGTACTCAGCCGCATGCTTCACAGCTTTCCATAAGCCAAAGGAGTATTTTGCAAATCCGCAGGCTACATTGTTGGCTTTCAGCGCCATGCTGCCAGAGGTACAAACCTGCTTGGCAATTGCGTCCAACCTTTAACCTTCTCGATCTGGGGGCAGATTAGAAGTGGAGGACGCAGGGCTGGTAGAGATTGTGACTGCCTGCACCACAAGCCCTTCCGGAGAAGGGTGAGAAGCCAGAAAAGATGGGTCTCCTCTCGCCGGCCTGTACTTGCATGTAAAGTTAGAGCTGACTGGGGGAATGGAACGGGGATGCTGCAACAAGGAGGCTAGGGGATCAGCAATTGCCGTATTGAATGGTATGTTGTGTTCCGTCACAAGACCCTCGTCCAGTATGTCCGTCAGTTCATAGTCCGGAGTAGGCACTGTCGCTGACGTAAGACCTTGGGTGTCTACAACCCTTTCCACTACGGCCCTGAACTTAGCTTGAGCATTAGTATAGGGCTGGCCCTGTTGGAGCGTTAGCTCTGGAGACGTGTCTAAGCCGTTGGCATTGTGTGGCCTTTGGGCCAGTGCCAACAGGTCCGCCTGATCGTCGAAATAAATCATCTCCTTCTGCCCCAGTATATATGGGATGGATGTACCCTTGAGCTTCGTCCTGGTCAGCGCAGAAAATGTATGTCATGGACTCGAAGAATCCCAACCGGGAGAGGGGGACAAAGGTCACCGACAGCCGGCACCAATGGTGTATCTTTTGACAACAACAAAATAGTCGCTGCTACCGATCAGGGCTTGGGTACCACTGTGACGTCGTCAGCGTCTTGATGGCCTCGGGAAGGACAGGCATCAAGGGCTTCTGCGCCTTTCTCTGCATTGAGCCCGAAGGCTTCTCTGATGTTGATGGTAATGATGGTTTGGCACATGAGGGGTCGGGAGTACCGAGCACCACTTCTGCCACCAAGGCTTGCTGTTCATGGGGCACACCCACACCCGCAGCAGCCAGCATTTGGCTCTTGAAATCTTCCCACTCCTCTAGAGTGGTCGGCCCAGCTGCACTCATGTCGACGACACAGTGCTTCTTCTTCTTGTGTGAAGAAGATGAGGAACTGCTTCTTGGTCTTCCGTCAATGATTTTCCTTCTCTTTTTTGGGGGTGGGCCCGTCAGTCTCACCCTTGAGTAATGGACGATTGATTGTGCCGGGGATTTCGGAGATGGTCGGCACAAAGCAAGTTTGGCGGCCTGCTCATGCAGGTACTCATCCCTCTGTGTCATCATCCTTCCCCAGACACCAAGGACAAATGTCGTGGGGGTCGGTCATTGACATTTTGGCACGGCAGTCAGTGTACCTTTTCAATCACAAAATCCGGGGAGTGGACATCGCGGTCAAGGTTTTTAGAAAAATGTGTTTGAATTTCTGACAAAAAACAGACTGGTTCCTCACAGCAGCGTGTCAAGCGCACAGAAAAAAGGAACTGAGGTATGGGACGTAATGACGCAGTATATGTACGACGCTTGGCATCACATCCGTAGCTGACGATCGAGCACCGAGCAAGATGGATTGACGATCGACAGCTGAGTCGAGGTCCACTATGCCCCCTGTAGAAGTTTTCCGAGGCAGGAAAGCTGGATGAGGATATCTATCAGATGAGGTATCTGCAGGAGAAAAGTAATCCATTGAAAGCGTTTGCTTCAGCACCCATCTTGAGCCAGAGCGACACAAAGAAACCATTCATAGTCAAGACTGATGCTTCCAATGAAGAAATTGGTGCTGTCCTTAAACAAAAACAAGAAGACGGCAAACAGCATCCTATTGTTTATCTAACCCATACCCTAAGTAGTGCTGAGATCATCTACTCCGTGCTGGAGAAACAAGTTCTAGCTATTAGACAGGCTTGTTTGGAGTGGAGACATCTGTTTCTTGGTTCCCTCCATCCAATCGAAGTCCGTACTGACCACAGAAATGTACAAGTTCTTCAGCAATTTGAGTGCCGTAATAGCAGGAAAGCTAGATGGACATACTTCTTTTTGCAGTATGATATCAGCTTTCATTATCTCCCCGGTTACAAGAACATTATAGCTGATTTTCGTTTCCCGCAAGAGCTATGGAACAAACAAACAAAACATACAACAGGAGAAGATGTTTCAACAGCTATATTTGTCTATGTGATAACTGATTTCCTACAGAAATTCCAGAATGTAACAGAGACCGAGAAAACCAGGACCCTTCATCCAACAAGGACAGATTACTTGTCATGAAGGTCTTCTATTATTTTTTTATGACAAAATGTATGTACCCAGTCAAGATCTTAGAAACAAAGTTCTTTGGCTGTGCCACGACAGTGTTGTTGCAGGACTCAAGGGCATACAAAACATTGGAAAATATTATTTGACATTTCTGGTGGCCTGGACTATATAAAGATGTGCACGTTTATGTAAAATCCTGTAGGATCTGTTCACAATCCAAGTCAATGCACTATAAACCTTTTGGACAGCTTCTTGTATCGGATTTACCTGACAGACCATGGCAATGTATATCTACTGATTTTAAAATTGACTTACCACCATCAAATGGGTGTACTACATCATGGTTACCATTGACAGCTTTACCAAATTGACACATGTTTGCCCCGTGAGAAAAACTCCATCTGTTCCAGCTATGGCTAAACTATTTTTGGATCACATTTTTTATTTACATGAGCTCCCGAGTGTCATTTTATCGGATAGAAGGCCACAATATATCTGAAAATTCTGGGCACAACGACTTAGTATTCAACGTGCAGTTTCATCAGATTATCACCCGCAAACTAACAGTCAGACTAAAAGGTTAAACCAATCTCTTGAACAATATTTACTCTGTTTTATTTCTCGACCTCAGAATAACTGGTATGACCGTATTCCTTTGGCAGAATTTGCCTACAACAACACCTTTCATTCATCCATTCAGAACAGCCCGTTTCACTGCACTTACGGAATCCATCCTCAAGTGTTTCCCACAGCAACATCCTCAGATGTTTCCATACCACTGTGCATGAATGTATAACATCTATTGAGAAAGGCCAATCGTAAAATGCCTAAAAGACTCTCAAGTTACTATGAAAAGATAGGCAGATCGCAAACAATCCAAATAACTTCCCTTTTCCGACAATGATCTGTAATGGTTATCTTCACTCTTTTTGCCTCATCATTTGGTTCCTTCTAAATTGTCACCGAAATTCTTTGGACCATTCAAGATATTGAAATGCATCAACCCAGTAGCTTTCCGACTTCAATTACCTGCCTCTTGGAAACGTAGCCACCCAGTTTCTCATACATCCCAGCTTAAGATTCATGATTCTAATCACTTTTCAAAAAGGTCACCTCTTCCACCTCCACCAGTCTGGACTGCTGATGGCTCTGAGTATCACGTTTCTCATATTTGTGATTCCTGGTATTATGGGAGACTACAATATCTTGTTGATTGGAAAGGATATGGTCCTTGTGATAGGTCATGGGAAGCATGTGAGGACACCCATGCTGCTATCCTTATTCGCTGGTTTGACAACTCACATCCTTGGACACTGGGCCGGCGGCTTTGGGAGGGGTCATACTGTCATGCAACACCACACGCAGCATCTATGCTCACTATAGAAATGGCAGAAGACGCGTTTTGTGTTACCCACACAAAGATGGCTGCCGGGGAAGACCATTGCGATGCTGCATGCCATGTCATCATGTCCATGCGATCAGGATGCTGTTGTTTCCCAGAAGACTTCCAATATAGGCGATCACAACAGAACAGGGTTTGTGTTGCAATTTGCACCGATAAGATTCGGCCTGTGTTGACGCTCCTGTTCTTCTTCGCTTCCTTGTTTCTTCTGTCCATTGGTTTCCCGTTCTTTCCTGGTCGTTTCCAACTCTGAATTTCTTCTATTCTGGAACCTACTATCCATTGCCCTTTGCTCTGGAGCCATTTACCTTATATAGCAAGAAAACATTGAACGCTCTTCATAACCTTCTAAAACTCTACTGTCTTCAAAGAGCTCTCAGGTCTTTGCCCAATTCTGTTTTTTTCCCTTGGCAACAGATTTGTCAACAATATCAATCCAGTTGCACTGCATTACAAGTTATGTGTACATGCTAACAATGGGTCGCAGTCCTGCAGCTTTCTTGGGAACCAAAAGATATGTGGAGTATCAACCCTGGTATTGCTCTGCTACAGGTACCCTTTCCACAGCACCTTTCTCCAGAAGGAAGATAATCTCCTGCAGAAGGAGCGTGTCTGGTTCCTGAAGAAATTGCTTGCTAGGGGGACAATCTGGGGGACTTTTCAGAAATAGGAGACGGTGGGGGGGGCGCTGTTGCCCACGGGAGAAAATGGCCGCTCCTGTGTGAGCTCCGGAGTGAACCAGGGCCGTAATGCAAATATAACTGTTCAACGGGTCCAGTTCTACTTCTATGAAACATGGATTGAATGGCAATCGCTACTGAACAGGGCTGTGAAATCTGGAAGCCAACGGTGAACGACTAGATAGCATTATACGAACTTCACGGACAGCGGGGATCGGAGCCTGAGGTCGAGCCGGAACTCGAGGGGAGGAGCTTGGCGGAAATAGGCGCGCTTTGCGCCCAAGACACTGGGGACCCATCGTTATTGGGGCCTGCTGCGGGTGCTCCGCTCCTCGTAGAGCGCCTGCCGGGTCCCCCACTGGCTCCCGCCACCCCCCTCCTTCAAGCACCGCTGAACGGCCGGCGCTCGGCCCCTGCCCAGCGACAAGAATCCACCGACAAACTGCTGGAGCGGTACCATCTCGGCGAGAACAACGCAGATAAGTGGGGCGGCGTGAGGGAGGTGGCAGCATTGCATAAAACACAAACTCTCCCGGCTCCCGCAATATATTTGGGGCGAATTACAAACATACACGGCAGACAGAAACGATTAGAAAGAATTTTGGTTTGTGCGTCGTAGACAGTATATACGAAGCCTCTCAGGGACACTCTCAGAACTGTATCTTCATAGCAGGCGACCAAGAGGCTTTGCGACAGGCCATGTCGAGCTTTTACCACGGCTCTGGTGCTGCGACACCGACTACGCATTACCTGCAACAAGCATATTGACACCGACCCCCCCCTTCCGCTGATAAGACTTTCCGCGAAACAAGTGCTGTGCACACCTCGACCACATATTGCAATTACCGCCATACGCCGATCAGAGAAGGCAGACACATTAATCCTGTTGAACAATCGATCAAAAAAACAAAAAAAAAGGGGATAACGCCCAAGAATTTTGGTCCTAAGAAGAACAAGGGGGCTATCGACAAATACACCATGGCTATCCAGAAAGATCCAACATCCGAGATGGAGGAGGTAACGATCCCGCTCGACCAGCGGGCTCCGCCAACCACGTTGATGGACCCGCAAGCGGTCTTCCTCGCAATGCAACAGGGGTTCGCAGCACTGAACGACAAACTTGACGGGATCACCGCAAACGTGGCGTCCATTAAAACAAAATTGGACAAAATGACAACACGTATTACGGAGGCGGAAACAAGAATATCGGGCTCTGAAGATGCCCTTGAAGCCCTGAAAAGTACGGTATCCATGATGGCGATCGAACTAGGAACGGTGAAGACTAAATGCGAGGACTTAGAAGCGAGGTCAAGACGCAACAATATTCGCATAGTGGGGGTGCCGGAGGAAGCGATGAAGGGCTCCATGGAAAAAGGAGTTGAGGCCCTCCTGCACACACTGCTGGGGGACCCCGGGTGGTCACCAATGTTCATTATCGAGCGAGCTCACAGATCTCTGGCCCCGAAACCGAAGCCAGGAGCGTATCCAAGACCAATAATAACACGTGTGATGAACTACAGGGACAGGGACCTGATACTGAGGGCGGCAAGGGAAAAGCAGGAGCTGAGATGGGAAGCCAATGTTATACGGATCTTTCCGGACTTTACACCAGCTGTGCAACAAGAAAGGAAACAATTCAATGGGGTTAAGAAACTGCTCCGGGAACGGCAGGTTCAGTACGCCATGCTCTATCCGGCAAGACTTAAAATTCAATATCAAAACAAGATCCACTTCTTCACCTTCCCTGAGGAAGCCGCCAGCTTCATAGAGACACATATCCCCACTCAGTCGAGGAGCACTGAAGTTAACGAACAAGAATAATATAATCTTCATGCGTGCACATTAACAGAATGTTCAACCAATGATGCATTAGTCCTGTAGCATCGGCTCCCCCTTTTGGGGGTAGCTTTAAGTGGGGGCGGGAATGTCTCAATAAGTGTGATAAGCTGCATTGCAATGTCCCCCGCTGACAATAACGAGTGTGAGAGCAACGTATGGAACCGGTTACCCTTATTCAAGGTTTGGAAAGGCATAGGCCCTGGAAATCGCCGCAGGCCCCCCTGTAGCAGGTGCATATGCAGTTGGAAGGGGGGAAGGGTTGGGATCCTAAAATCACAGTTGAAGTTAGGGGAACTGTGAGGGTGGGGGGAGGGGGAGAGTTTGACAAGCTGGGAGGGGTTATGTTATGTTGGGGAAGAAAGTAAAAAGCACACAGTTAATGTACACTGGCAAACCTGAAAGCATTATTATTATTATTATTCGCAAACGCACATTCACGATCATTTCGTGTGGAATGGCTGAAACAAGCATTGAAGACATTAAAGTAATGAGCTGGAATGTTCGAGGTCTAGACTCCAGAGTTAAGAAACAGAAAATTATAGCATACATTAACAGACAGACTCCCAAGATTCTTTTCCTACAAGAGACACACATTGGGCCACAACAGGGAGGACAGCTGGTTCCTAATTGGGGAACACACCAATATTACACAACTTACTCGAAAAGTGCTAGAGGTACAGCAATCTTGTTACATTAGACCTTGCGGTTCACGTGCAAAGAAGTGGAATGTGATTCTGGGGGGAGATATGTGTTAGTACATGGTACTCTACGAGATAAAGAGATAGTCCTCCTTAACATATACGGGCCGAACATAGATGACCCAGAATTCTACTCCACAATCTTCGGGAAACTGGCACACTACCCCACAGCCCATCTGATTTGCGGGGGGGACTTTAACACCATTCTTGATGTGAACATCGACCGTACTTCGACACAAGTGAGAGCACTATCCAAAGCAGCACAGACAATTATCACTCACATGGCAGATTTGAGACTGAAGGATGCATGGAGGACACTACACCCCTCTGCGAGAGCATACACATATTACTCGACAGTACACGACATGCATTCCAGGATAGATATTTGGTTGCTGGATAACACAGTATTATCATGGGTCACTGACACTCAGATACTCCCCAGGACATACTCAGATCATTCCCCCATACTGATTGCATTGCGAATACCCGGCGATGCGGTGGGCAGGCCCCCATGGAGATTCAAACCGGCTGCGCTATGGGATCTCGTCTACAGAAATGCAATGGACCAGCACATACAAGAATATTTTGAACTCAATGAGAACTCAGTGTCCTCTCTTGCGATATTGTGGCAAGCATTTAAGGTGTATATAAGGGGCGCATCCATATCAAAGGAAAGTGACATCCTCAAAGACATTAGGAATAAATTGCAGCGACTAGAAGCGCAAATAGCATCAATACAAGCCCAATATGTGTTCACTCCGACACCACAACTCACTTTAGATATAAAAAACAAGCTAGACGAATATACGGACACAGCGGACCAAGAGATCCGCTACTTTGACAGACCGGCGGCTGCACGCCTCTACAGTGAAAGCGAACGCCCGGGGAGGTTGTTAGCCAGAGCATTGAGGGGAGAAAGGTGATCAACAGATATCCCATGTATATAAACAGCGGACGGCTCGGTCACCACAGATCAGGGTAAGATACGTCACACATTTCACGCATTCTATGAAGAACTTTACTCACCTCAATCCGACGCCACGGATGCGTAGATTGAACACTACCTCTCCCAAATCCCAACGACATTACTGGTGGCGGATACCAGAGAGTTGTTGGAGACTCCGATATCTGAGGCGGAAGTCGTGGAGGCAAGCGAGGCACTCCCCAACGGGAAGGCCCCTGGCACCGATGGCCTTAGTACAGAGTTCTACAAGGAGTTTAAACTTCTTCTAGTGCCCAGACTACTGGGAATGTGGACCGAAGCCCTGGACAGGGGAGAGCTCCCAGAGACTACAAGGGAAGCAGTAATAACGCTACTGCTTAAATCGGGGAAACCCCCGGACGACTGCGGGTCTTATAGACCTCTATCATTAATTAATACGGATGCAAAGGTCTTGGCAAAGATACTCGCCACTAGGTTAATACCTTTGATGCCATATATGGTCCATGAGGATCAGGCAGGGTTCATTCCTGGCAGGTCCACGGCCACTAACATCAGAAGATGCCATGAGATCCTGACTACAACACCCCCAGATCAGCAAGCCATAGCCGTGTCACTAGACATGCGCAAAGCATCTGATACGGTTCCTGGCCCTTCCTGTTCGGGGTCTTACGAAATGATGGGTTCGGTCCAAACTTCCTGAAATGGATACAATTACTATACACAGGCCCCCAGGCCAGAGTTAGAATTAATGGCACCCTAACAGAAAAGCTCGAACTGCGAGGGGGCACTAGACAGATTTGCCCATTGTCGCCATTACTGTTCGCCCTAATAATAGAACCACTGGCGGACATATTGAGGGCTCGCTACAGTGCATACGGGCTAAGGATAGGGAATAAACTACACATCATAAATCTATACGCAGACGATATCTTGCTGTACCTAAAAAACCCAGACAGAACATTGGGGAGGGTCCTGGCAGTAGTAGAACAATTTGGTAGACTCTCGGGCCTACGACTTAACCCCAACAAATCAGAATTGTTCCCCATTACTGAAAACACGAGTAAACCCCATGACCTGCATGGCCTACAGTGGTGCCCGACACATTCTGAATCTGGGAGTATGTATAGCAAGGACGGCTCAGTTGTCTCGGGCACTAAACTATAACCTGCTGGCAGACGCACTATGTATGAAGTTAAAGCTTTGGAGTGCTCTCCCCATTTCCATGATGGTTAGAATCGCCTTAGTGAAAATGATAATTCTTCCAAAGCTGTTTTATTTATTTAGTACGGTACCGGTCTAGCCGGGGCGGGCCTTATTCTCCAAGATGTCTAGCGCATGTGTTTCATCTGTTTGGGGTGGTCACCCTAGGGTGAGCTGGAGGGTACTTACTGATGACTACCCAAAGGGCGGTTTGTAGTCACCAGACCTCGAACTATACTATTTGTCTGCACAGGCACAGCATGCCGCCCAGTGGGCCACAACATGTCTTAACCCAGCGGGCCCTGCACCGAACAGCCCGAAAAAGAGGCCGTGTTGGCGCTCCATCAACTTACGAGGCCCACTTCCAAGCATTCTAACTCCCTGAAACCAACAAAAGTGGTGACTACGGCGTGGGCCAAAATAGTTGAGATATATGGCACGGATAAGATATACCACCCGAGTATGCCGCTCTGGGGTGACCCCCAGACACCCTTCAATATAGAGGGGGAGGTAGCTCGCCATTGGTCCTCCAGAGGCATACCACAATGGGGTCAACTATTCACGGATGGGCACTTTACCCAGTGGGATGATATCAAGGATATAGTGGGGAATACGCACAGGACCAGACAACAATATTCCCGTATACGGGCAGCCATACAAAGTATATGTCCGACCTTTCCTGATGAACCACCACTTAATGGGATTGGGATAAATGTTCATGGGGGGATCCCAAAAGATAACGGCGTCAGCACTGTATAAGATTATACTCCAGGCAAGCCCGATAGAGCAATGCACAACTAAGGCCAAGTGGGAACAAGACTTGGGTGAGCAGATTGAAGACGATGAGTGATCCCGACACTGTGCACTCACCAAACAGATTTCATGTAACTCTAGATACAGGCTAATTCACTATAAGATAATACAAAGAACACACTACACTCCTATGAAGCTCAAACACATATATCCGGCCATGACTGGGAACTGCCCGAGATGCCATGCTGACAATGCAAACATTTACCATATGTTATGGGCGTGTGTTAAACTGAGGGGATATTGGGAGGAGGTGTGTCTAGCATTGGATGGGATGGCAGATCAACCAGTGGAATTGACCCCACGGATGTGCCTGTTGGGGGTAGTCGAGAAAATTAACCCGATATGGCGGAAACTGTTGAACTTAAGTCTGCTCCTAGCCAAGAGGGCGATCCTGCTCAAATGGAAGAGTGCAAATCCCCCAACCAAGGCGGATTGGGACAGGGACATGGTATGGGCAAACGACATGGAGGAACTGTACATAGACTCGGTACTGCCTGTTTCCCGGCCAAAGAATATATGGGAAAGATACAAACTGTACCTATTTGAAAAGACCGAGCGAGAACACTCTGACTCTGAACAGTAATTGAAATTGTACAATGTATGAACATATTAATATTACAGCTAAGTGTTTGTATTAACTGTGTGCAACAAAAATAAAGAATTAAAAAAAAAAAAGAAAAGAAATGGGAGACGGTACCGTTGAGCTACTGTCTACAACGCCTAAGCATCCCAAGTAATGTACTGCCATTCTTCTAGATGTTGAGTCAACCTACCTCCCACCAGAGTCCTGTGAGTGAAGAGCTCAGAGTGGTTTGGGGGGCTGTGGCAGAGGGTAGTGAGGAGGTGACTGTCTGAGCAGTTCTTCCTCCACGATCTCTAGAGCCACGTGGAAATCTCCTTTGCTCTCTGTGGGCATGCTGGTCTCTACCTCTTTGTCCAAAACAAGAGTAGAAATGAACTGGACGCCTTCTCCAACTATGAGAAGGAGGGCTGCTATTGAGTCTGACGGATGGCTGCACCCTATGACTTTGCAGCTGCCTTTGAAGCTCGGAGCTTCTCTAAACTGTCAATAGACTTTGCCCCAAAAAGGTATGACCCATGGAAGGGCATTTTGAGAACCCTCGACTGGACATCAAGCGCAAATCCAGATTTGCATAGCCATGCAAACCTCATTATGACTGCACTTGATCCAGAAGAGCTGTCAACACAGTCTCATGCATCCAAACCCGATTGGGGGGATTGCCATGCTGCTTCCTAACCATCAGTAATAATGTTGTTAAAGCCATCCCTCATTTCTCCCTCAGGGATGTTATCGGCTGCTTGGGTGATTAAATTCCACAAAGTGAATGTGTACTTTGCTAATGCGCAAGATGCATTAATGGCCTTGAGTGCAATACTCCCAGCAGAGAACACCCTTTTAGCTAGCATGTCATTTTTGTTGTCATCCCTGTCAGGTGGGATGGATGGATATGCAACTGCTTTAGAGGGAGACGTAGCCGCCTGTACCACTAAACTCTCAGGATTAGGGTGCCTGGAGAAAATCAGGATCAATAGCTGATGGTCTATACTTCCTAACCAACTCCTTATTGACTGCCGGAGTAGTATCAGGTTTCTCCCAGTTTTCCAAAATTGTGTTTTTAAGTGCAGAATCGAAAGGCAGCACAGGCTTTTGGGGGCACCTTTTTCAAGGATATCCCTAAGGTCATCCTACTATCTCCTTTGCAGGACGTCCCCAACCCAAATACTCAGTGACTCTCTTCATCACTGTCCTGCATGCAGCACTTGGAGGAGAACCTGTGCCAGGTGAAGCAAATTCCACTACTGGAAAAGTGTCTAAGCCACTGGCTTCCTTAAGGCAAGCAGCCAAGTCCATTAAGTGAGATTTCTCAAAAATTAGTTCTTCAGGGACGCTGGGCACACCAAAACGTTTGTACTCAAAGGGTACAACATCCTCATCTTCTTTTTCCTACTCAAAAATAGATCCAAAAGACTTTAAAAAGTATTTCTTTGATAACGGCTTAAAGCTCGGAGATGGATCCGAGGATGGTGTAGATTGTCTTGTCATCGAAGTCTTCTTTGTCGAGCCCTTCGCTAATGAAGATGTTGAAGCCCTTAGCTTTGATGCACTCTCTGCTGCAACCCTATTTATTTTGCATTTTTTTAAAGCGCTCACAGAGGCGCTGTTACAGAACTTGTTTGTTTTTTAATTCGCAATTGTTTTTTTTTTCCTCTTATTTGCGTATTTATAACACGCTTAAACACCCAGAGGTTTCTAAGCGCGGACCCGGGGATCGAACATGTGTTGCTCCGTGTCGCCTTGTTTCCAAGGCGCGCACATTGCCGCTGAGCTATCCTCCCGGGACCACCCTGTCAATGCCACTCGCGTAGGCATCTGCAAGACCGTCCGACCTGGGATTTGGTTGTGTGAGTTGAAGCCTTTGACAATTCCCTGCCGGCTTTTGACGCGCCGTTAAACCCATTCCACCCTATTACGAGGTTCCATTGCAGGACCCGCTCTGGACGTCTGGTCAGACCAGACGTCCTTTGCGGGTCCCGCGAGGGGACCAGGGAGCTAAAAACGGGCCTGTTCTTACCCCTATGGGGGCTCGAATGGGGATGGGTACATTGAATGAGGAATTACTGGGTCCTCCAAGGTTTGAATGGCCCGGTAATTCCTCATTCAAGGAACCCGGACCCGGACTCGAGTTTGGAGGCAGCCATGCCGGGCATGGCTGCCTCCAAACTCATAATGAGGCCCCTTGTCAGCTGTTTCGATTGGACAATACGACTGTTTTGATTGAACAATATATCTCGAAAACATATGAATGGCTGTCACTGGACAACACATTTTGGAAATAATTAAATACGTTAGGAGTGCCCGGGCCATTGCTATCCAGTGGAAACCATCATTGTAAATATGCAATCATCTCCACCCACCTTTAGCAGTCCAGATCGCTCACCACCTCATTCCGCCATCTCTGAGGCGCTCCAACCTCTAGTCCACTATGCGTCCCAGGTCAGCAGTGCCTCAACACCCAGATAGCTCACTACCTCTGCCTCCACTCGGAGACCAGTTCAGGCTGTCAGGCATGTCACACTGATTCCCCTTACCTGCATTTGCTCTGCCTATCCCCGAGCCCGCTCACAATATCTAGCAAGCGCCAAGTCAGCATCCAAGCGGTCAGAGACATCTTGTGAGGCCCGGCAACATCCACCATTAGGACCCGATTTCGCCAGATTTGGCCCTCAGCACATTCAGAGTGTCTCCAGCAAGTTGGAGCTCCAGCCCTTTAAAAAGAGGAAACTACATTGCAATCTGGGGAGAAAATGTGGGGCCGAATGTCATTCCACCATGGAGCTCATGGGACTCTAACTTTATGTCTTGCTGCTCAGCCATGGCACCCCATCTCTGGGTACCTTTAAAGTTGTTCTTCTTCCATGAGATGGACCAGTTACTTACCAACTATTTCGATTGGATGTTCCTCCCACGTATTCCTCATCTTAAATATATCCTTGCCTTCAGCTTTGCTGCTTCGGAAAAATAACTCCACCAGAGGGCGCTCCACTCGAGGCTGCAGCGTCGATGCCCCTTGGCGGCATCCGTCGAGCGCCGACGTCATCCGCTGTATAAATGCCTCGAGCGCGCCCATTGGCCTCAGTTCTGTTTTTTCGTATATTGTAGCCAATGGATTGTAGTTAATGGCATGCCTCTTTTGACCCAAGCCTTAAAGAAATTTTGAGTGTAAACCACGTAAACTGTACTGTGGGGTAGGCTGGGAGGGTCAATGAGGAATACATGGGAGGAACATCCAATCGAAAGAACGTTATAGTTGTTAAGTAACTTGTTCTTCGAATGGATTGTGCCCTGCCACGTATTCCTCATCTTAGACAGACTACCAAAGCAGTTTTGTACTGGAGGCGGGAGTACAGAGCTATTAGTCATGTACAAAATGAAGTACTGATTTAGCAAAGAGACCTCCCTGTGAAGAAGTCAAATCTAGGGCATAGTGTTTTATAAATGTGTGCATGGATGACTAGGTGGCTGCTGCGCAAATATTTTGTACTTGGACACCCCTTTGAAGTGCGGTTGAATGAGCCCTCAGCCCATCTGAAAGATCTTTCCCAGCCAATCTATAACATTCAGTTATAGCCAAAATGATCCAACTAGATAATGTTTGCTTTTCACTGCCAGCCCCAATTTACGGCCAGTGTATCCCACAAAGAGTTGGTCACACTGACTTAATCTTGCCAATCTTGAAATATAGAAACTAAGAGCCCTCCTAGGGTCTGATCTATGTAGCCTTTCCTCCTCCTTACTTGCAAGAGGGGGAGGGTAAAAAGCAGGCAGTGTTATTTTCTGTGACAGGTGAAAATCTGAGACAATTTTTGGCAAAAAAGAGGGTTTGACCCTAAGAACAATCTTAACTTTTTAATAGATGGTGTGAGGAGGCCCGCTAGAAAGTGCCTGCGGGCTGATGTAATTGCCACTAGAAGTATGGTTTTTAAAGTAAGGAGCCTTAACGGACAAGAATGTAAAGGCTCAAATGTGATGCATGTGAGGAACTTTAGTACTAAGTTTAAGTCCCACACATGTACTTGAAAAGGTATTGGAGGTAACACATTATTAAGACCTTTTGAGAATTGTGTAATCAAAGGTATTTTGAAGTAAGATTCTTCCTCTGAGGAGCACTTAAAAATAGATAGCACTGCTAAATAACCCTTTATCGTGCCAACCTGGAGCCCCAGATTAGCCAAGTATAACAGAAAAGACAATATTGTGGGAATATTACACTGAAAAGGGTCCACATTCCTATCTCTGCACCAGTTACTGTACTTGTTCCAACGACACAGGTACAGAGATTTAGTTGCTGGCCTTCCGGCTGAAAGCAAAATCTCCATGACGTCATCCGGAAGGTCCCAATCCTTGCATCTCAGCCTCTCAGAAGCCATGCGTGAAAGTTGTGTGTCTTGACCTCTGGACGGAGAACGTGACCTTCCTCTTGCGAGCGAAGATCCTTTATTTGTGGAAGATGCATAGGAGTGCAGATGGACACGTCCAGAAGGTCCGGGTACCAGGTTCTCCTGGCCCAATCTGAGGCAATTAGGATCATGGTTTTCCTGAACTTTCTCAACCTCCTGATTACTTGAGGGATCACAGGGACAGGAGGAAACGCAAACAGGAGTGGAAATTCCCAGTCCACCACGAACGCGTCTCCTAGAGCTCCTCTCGGTGGAAATTCCCTTGAGCAGTACAGTTCACACTTCCTGTTGACACTGGTCGCGGACAGATCCACTTGAGGGGTTCCCCATAGGGCGAAGATCTCTTGAACCTGAGAAAATCGAAGGCCGGTAGATGCTGGGCATTCTGGAATTTTGTTACCATCTGCAGAATGAGGTAAGCTCTCTCTTCGGGAGGCGAGGCTTTGCCCGAGCAAGTATCCAGGACTGCTCCGATAAACTGGAGTTTCTGTGATGGTATCATCTTTGACTTTTTTAAGTTCACAGAAAAGACTAGTCTGTGAAGGAAGTGGCAGGTCTTGGATAGATGCTCCTGGGCTTGTTCGGGAGAACGTGCCCTGATCATCCAATCATCCAGGTTGGGGTAGACGAGAATCCCCCCTCTCCTGAGACTCGCTGCCACCACCGCCATCAACTTGGTGAAAACTCTTGGGGCGGAGGTCAACCCGAAAGGCAGAACTCGAAACTGATAGTGAGAATTGCCAATCGCAAACCTCAGGTACTTCCTGTGTTTGAGATGTATTGGCACATTACAGTAAGCATCCTGAAGGTCCAATGATACCAACCAGTCTTGGAGTTGGAGAGCCTGAAGGATCTGAGAAAGTGTGACCATCTTGAACTTGTCCTTCCTGAGGAACTTGTTCAAATTTCTCAAGTCCAAGATGGGTCTCAATCCTCCGTCCTTTTTTGGTATGAGGAAATATGGGGAATACCAACCCTTGTTCCTCTCTGCTACAGGTACATGTTCTATTGCACCTTTCTGTAGCAGGGTTAAGACTTCCTGCAAAAGAAGCGGGTCTGAATGTTTGGCAGAGTTGTATCCCGGCAGACGATTCTGTGGTTTCTTTTGAAAAGGAAGGCAGTAACCTTGGGATACTGTTTCCAGTATCCAAGCATCTGAAGTAATGCCCCGCCATTCATCCAGATGCTGTGAGATACTGCCTCCCACCGGGGTCTTGTGGGTCAAAACCTCAGAGTGGTTTTGCGGCAGCTGGAGCAGCGGCTGAAGAGACAGTTGCCGTTGCTGGGGCAGATCCAGTACCTTTTCCTCGCCCCCGAGGAAATTTCCTTTGTCCTCTTTGACTAGCCTGTCCCCTTCCTTTTCCAAATGAGGAATAAAATCGAAAGGGACGACTCCTCCAGGAAGATGAACCTGTGTAGGGGGGTTGTTGAGGTTGTTGTATAGCGGCACTGAGTGATTTTGATGCTGCTTTGGAGGTCTGCAGCTTCTCCAAACTTTCATCTGCCTTGCTGCCAAACAACCCGAGCAGTCAAAAGGCATATTGAGAAGCCTTGACTGCACATCCGGTGCAAAACCTGACTTCCTCAGCCACGCAAATCTGTGTAGTACCGTACTAGATGCCATGGACCTACTGATACTGTCAGCCGTGTCCAAACCTGATTGAAGGCATTCCCCCGAAGCCTCCTTTCCATCCCTTACTATGGACAGGAACCATACACGTTTCTCACCTTGAGGGATGTGTTCAGCTGCCGCTGTCATACAGTCCCACAGGGTGTATGTAAATCTTGCAAGGGTGCTGTAACGCTCACCTGGTATCCACAGGGACGTCACTCAGCCTGTTCTGACCTCTTACGACCTCAAACCCTTCCATGGAGGCTATTCGACTGGAGACTGGGCCTGAAACACAGGATTGGTAGAGTTTAACTCCCTATTGTCTCTGTGTGCTTGAACCCCTTCTTCACCGGGGTCCAACCCTTCCCTTTGATCCACAGCTCACCTTGATTTCTTGGATAGTGTGCTCTCCGTCCTGCCTTCAGCGCAGGGGCGCGTTGATTGACGCGGGCTCGTTGCGGCCTAGTTACTTCACTGGCAAGAGTCCGACAGGTAAGTATAATGAGTCTTTTGAACAGTTCTCTAACTTTGTTCCTTTCCTTCCTTAGATGATGGCTGGCGTCCGGGGATGGTGGCGTGCTGCTGAGATGAGTAGCTCTGAAGGTGAGTGAGAGCGCGATGCGCGATGCACCCCTTTCGTATTTGCATTGAACTGAGTTCTTTTTCTGTGTCTTTTAGGTGCCGCGTCATTTTTAGCGTGGTTGCCGGTTATGAAGAACAAATGCAGTGGGTAAGCGCGGTATGCGGCGCCTCTAGATGTTTCCACGCTAACCTGGAGTGTCTTTTCCCTCTTGCAGATGGATGAGAATTTCCGGAGGCAGAGTTCCCCCAGAGCGGCTGGGATTCAGGTAAGAGTTTGAAGCTTGTACAGTATTTAAAAATAAGCGAAGATTTTCAGAATTCTTACTAATGCCTTTTTTCTGTTCTTTTCCCTTCTCCTTAGGAAGCGGCGTGCTGGGATGGGAATGACACCGCCGAAGATGCCCGCAGAACAGAAGGTGCGATGACTGATGGGCAGAAGCGCCGCAAGGTAAGGCTGTTGCTAACAGTGTTCTTGCAGGAGCTGAGCGCAGAAGAAAGATGCAGGCCTACTGGAGACCGATCCGAACACAGTGAGTGTCATGCTGCAGGTGCAGAAAACGCAAAGCATGTTTCTCAGCCTGGGTGTGGCTTAAATAGCCTCTGGGTATCCCAGGTGCCTCTGGGCTGAACCACACCCAAAAGACTAGACCGCACATGCAGTTCTGGGAACCGAAATATGTGGGGGCATCCATCTTGTCCCCATCAATGCACTACAAGTCCAATCCCCAATGTTATCCTATGGGAGTGAGTGAGTCTGGTGCCACAAGCACCAAGTCTGACTCCAAGTGGGTCTTTGGAGGGATGGAGAGGCCCTTGAGGGCCATGTAGGTGATCGTGGCCTGGCTCCAGCCTGACATCTTGGAGGGCTGGGGACATGAGGGGCAGGAATCATGACAGCACTCCCCCCCCAAGGCCCCTCTCAAGGTGGCTCTTCTGTCTTGTCCTGGTTTGGTTGGATGGTTTTGATGAAATCATCTAAGCAAGCGAGGTGCATGGATGTACTCACAAGGCTCCCATGTCCTGTCTTGTGGACCATACCCCTTCTAGTCTACTAAGTAGTATAATTTGGATCTGACGTACTTTGAATCTAGGATGTCCTTGACTTCGAATTCTGGCTCCCCGGCGACTACTACTGGCTGCTGTGGCATTGCTACCAGGGTCCCAGGTTGAACAGGTTTAAGGAGAGACACGTGGAACACAGCATGAATTTGCATGTTTGACTGCAAAGCTAGCCTGATCGCCACAGGATTTATCACAGAGGTGACAGTGAATGGACCCAGGTATCTTGGACGGAAAGTTCGGGCTCCTTTAATGGACACGTGTTTAGACGCCAGCACGACTTTGTCTCCCACTTGGTAGTTGGGGGCCTTTGCTCGGTGTTGATTAGCAAACTTCTTTTGACGATTCTTAACTTGAAGTAGGTGTTCAGCTGCCCTTTGAAAGGTTTGAGAAATGGTTGTGTGCAAGGTTTTGACTGCTGGCATTTCCAGGGTTGTAGGAACGTCCAACTCAGAAGTACGTGGGTGCCTGCCATACATGGTATAAAAGGGTAACTACCCAGTGCTGGTGTGTAGGGAATTATTATGAGCATATTCAGCTATCCATATTAGGTCGAACCAGCTTCCTTCAGCTTGGTGTAACATGCAACGCAGATACTGCTCGAGCGTCTGATTTGTCAACTCAGTTTGACCATCCTTTTGGGGATGGTGACTGGTGGATAGCCAGATGTCGATCTGGGCCATAGAGCAGCATTTTCTCCAGAAGTTAGATATGAATTGAGTACCTCGGTCTGAGACAAAAACTGAAGGAAACCCATGGAGCCGTACGATGCCTTCAAGAAATACCTTTGCCAGAGTGAAAGCATTTGGGAGCCCCTTAAGAGGAATGAAATGTGGCATTTTTGAAAGTAGGTCCACGACCACAAGAATAGTGTAAGATTGGGGCAGATGTGAATCTTGCTTTGAGTTCCTGGAAAGCCTCCTCGGCTACTGTTGTCCACTGGAACATTTTGTTGCTTTTCCTTAGTAATGACGTGATGGGATGCACAATTTGCGAAAATCCTCGGATGAACCGGCGGTAGAAGTTTGCAAAACCCAGCATACTTTGAACCCCCTTGAATGAATTTGGGGATGGCCAGTTCAGGATAGCATCTACCTTGTGTACATCCATTCGGATTCCATTTGGTCTGAGAATAAAGCCCAGGAATTCCACTTCGGAGACGTGGAATGAGCACTTTTCGAGCTTGGTGTAGAGCTGGTGTTGACAGAGTTTCTCCAATACGGATCGGACGTGTTTAACGTGGTCCTGCTTTGATGCGGAATATACTAGGATATCGTCGATGTACACTAGAGCGCAGACATCAATCAATTCCCGTAGGACATCGTTCATGAAGTATTGAAATGCAGCAGGCGCGTTGCAAAGGCCAAAGGGCATTACTTGATATTCGTACAAGCCGTATTTGGTGCGAAAAGTGGTTTTCCATTCGTCCCCCTGTTTTACGCGAACAAGGTGATATGCCCCCCTCAGGTCTAGTTTTGTATAGATTTGGGCATCTTTGACTTGATAAAGCAATTCAGGGATCAGTGGCAGGGGGTAGCGATTTTTTACAGTAATCTGGTTCAGTGCGCGATAGTCGATGCATGTTCTCAAGTCCCCCTCCTTTTTCGGTACGAAGAATAGAGGACTGGCTGCTGGAGACTTCGAGGGACGGATGAACCCATTGTACAGGTATTGGTCAAGATAGGCCTTCAGGTGCTGGTTTTCTGGTTCCGTGAGTGCGTAAATTCGCCCACACGGGATTTGTGCGCCGGGTATCAGGTCGATTTGGCAATCGTATGGTCTATGCGGTGGCAGGGTATTAGCCTGTTCTTTCTGAAAGACATCTTGAAAGTCCTGGTATTCACTTGGTAGGGTGCCGATTGCCACAGTCGCAAGTGTGGAGGTTCTGCTGTCTATTGGTTGTTTCTCTTGGCGATAATATGTGTGGGCGCAAGTCTCCGGAAAGGCCAATTCTTTTGCTCGCCAATCGATTTGAGGATTGTGAGCTACCAACCATGGTATTCCCAAAATCAACCAGAACTGTGGTAGCCTAATGAGGTTGAAAACTATAGATTCTTGGTGTCCATCCTGGCACAGAAGGGTTAAAGCTGCAGTGCATTGGGATACTGGACCAGAAGCTATTTCTGTGCCGTCGACTGTGGTAACAGTGTCGGTGGTTGATTTAGGGCGTAATGGAAGCCCCATCTTTGCCGCAAGATCCTGATCGATGTAATTCCCAATGGCTCCACTGTCTATGTACGCTCTTACTGCGTGCATCCGAGATGGTTGTTGGTGATTGATCAAGACCGCAGATAGTGCAAAATGGGAGGTCTGTAGTTCACTTTCTTCGCTCGACAAGTGGACCCCTACACTTGCCGGGCTGGGGAGTTTTCCCATTCCTTGATGGCATCTTCCTTGTCCGTGGCCCCTACCGTCCTCCTCAGTGGCTTCACAGGGCACTCTTTAAGGAAATGACTGACCTTCCGCAGTACAGACATAACTGCTGCTGTCTACTTTTATCCCTTTCTGCTTTAGTTAAGGGAGGATCTAACCCCCACGATTTGCATTGGTTCTCCTGAACCTTCCGTTGTTCAGGTAGTATTGTCCTTTGAATGCACATACATAGGGCGAGGATCTGGTCTGGTTCGATCTGCTCTTCGGTCCTGCAACCTATGATCCAGTTGAACAACAAGGTCAATTAATTCTGAGCAGTCTTTCGGGGGGTTCACTACTTTTGCGAGAACATCCTTGAGCTCCCCCCGCAACCCCTGATGAAATAACGTGGTTCTCTTCTCCACTGGCCATTCCGCTTCAACTGTGAGTCTATTGAACGTGGCTATGTATGTTAATAGGTCTTGATTCCCTTGGCGTAAGGACAGAAGTTCGTTGTCTAATGCCTGCCCATGAGTACGACGGGCGAACAGCTTTTCCATCTCCTGCTGAAAGCCCCTGAAGTCATGCAGCAAAAGATCGTCTTGGGCCACAAAGGGTGCAGACCAGTCCGCGGCGCTACTACTCAGGTAGAATAGCACAAAAGCGACCCGTGATTGGACATTCGGAAAGGCCCCTGGCCTACAAAGGAAGTGCAGGCGGCACTGGTTCATGAACGTTGCAAACCACTTGGGATCCCCCGTAAATCGTTCAGGCGGGGCCAAGGGAACTGCCCCAAGAAGGGTTATCTGAACGGGATTGGCTGATGGCGCTGGCATCGAGGGCACGCTTCCCAGCAATGGTGCATGCCCTGCTTGTGACTGGAGAAGTTGCCGGCTTAAATCATCATTGCGTTCTTTGGCTACTATCAGCTCTCTCCTCAGGTTGTTGGCCTCCTGCCTGGCTGCATGTACTTCGGAACGTAGCTGCCCCAACATGTGGGCTAACTGGTCGGTTTCTGACGTTTCCATGACGCCCAGGCGGATTTTGGTGTGAGGCTTTGCGTTCTGTAAAGCTCACCTGGTATCCACGGGGACGTCACTCAGTCTGACATCTTACGACCTCGAACCCTTCCCTGGAGGCTATTCGACTGGAGACTGGGCCTGAAACACAGGATTGGTAGAGTTTAACTCCCTATTGTCTCTGTGTGCTTGAACCCCTTCTTCCCCGGGGTCCAGCCCTTCCCTTTGATCCACAGCTCACCTTGTTTTCTTGGATAGTGTGCTCTCCGTCCTGCCTTCAGCGCAGGGGCGCGTTGATTGATGCGGGCTTGTTGCTGCCTAGTTACTTCACTGGCAAGAGTCCGACAGGTAAGTATAATGAGTCTTTTGAACAGTTCTCTAACTTCGTTCCTTTCCTTCCTAAGATGATGGCCTGCGTCCGGGGATGGCGGCGTGCTGCTGAGATGAGTAGTGCTGAAGGTGAGTGAGAGCTCGATGCGCGATGCACCCCTTTCGTATTTGCATTGAACTGAGTTCTTTTTCTGTGTCTTTTAGGTGCCACGTAGATTTTAGCATGGATGCCGGTTATGAAGAACAAATGCAGTGGGTAAGCACGGTATGCGGCGCCTCTAGATGTTTCCACGCTAACCTGGAGTGTCTTTTACCTCTTGCAGATGGATGAGAAGTTCCGGAGACAGAGTTCCCCCAGAGCAGCTGGGATTCAGGTAAGCGTTTTGAAGCTTGTACAGTATTTAAAAATAAGCGAAGATTTGCAGAATGCTTACTAATGCCTTTTTTCTGTTCTTTTCCCTTCTCCTTAGGAAGCGGCGTGCCGGGATGGGAATGACACCGCTGAAGATGCCCGCAGAACAGAAGGAGCGATGACTGATGGGCAGAAGCGCCGCAAGGTGAGGCTGTTCCTAACGGTGTTCTTGTTCTTGCAGAAGCTGAGCGCAGAAGAAAGATGCAGGCCTACTGGAGACCGATCCGAACGCGGTGAGTGTCACGCTGCAGGTGCAGAAAACGCAAAGCATGTTTCTCAGCCTGGGTGTGGCTTAAATAGACTCTGGGTATCCCAGGTGCCTCTGGGCTGAACCACACCCAAAAGACTAGACCGCACATGCAGTTCTGGGAACCGAAATATGTGGGGGCATCCATCTTCTCCCCATCAATGCACTACAAGCCCAATCCCCAATGTTATCCTATGGGAGTGAGTGAGTCTGGTGCCACAAGCGCAAAGTCTGACTCCAAGTGGGTCTTTGGAGGGATGGAGAGGCCCTTGAGGGCCATGTAGGTGATCTTGGCCTGGCTCCAGCCTGACATCTTGGAGGGCTGGGGACATGAGGGGCAGGAATCATGACAGGTGCAAGTTACATTTGTGTATTTTAAAGCCATGCTCCCTGACATAAAAATCTTTCGGGACCATGCATCAATCTTCTTATCATCCCTATTTGGGGGAATTGTAGGATATGCAGCATTTCTAGTAGAAGTAGCTGCCTGAACTACAAGACTTTCAGGTGATGGTGGTTTACTCAAATATTCAGGATCTGAAGAACAGGGCCTATATTTTGAAACATATTTTTTATTTACTGCCCGAATAGATTCAGGGTTTTCCCATGCAGTGTTCACCTTCCTTTGTAGAGCTACATGAAAAGGAAGTATGGGGTCTTGCTGAGGTCCCCCTGAAAGGATGTCAGTCATATCATCCTTCTGATAAACAGGTGAATTTCTGTTCCACCCCATAAATTCAGTTACCCTGTTCATCAACTTTCTATATCCTACATCAGCATGCTCAGCCGGGTCAGGCTTTTCAAATTCACATTCTGGAGATGTGTCCAGACCACTTGCTGACTGCAAGTATTCATATAAGTCTGACATCTTTTTTTTAAAAACATGTTTATTTTAAACCAAGGCAGGACGAAAAACATACAGCATTGCAATACATATCTCACCTTTTTCCAACATTTCCTTTTGGCTCGACTCCTCTCCCTACCCCGGTCTCAGGCCACTTCCCCTCCTGCTCCCCGCCTCGGGGGCCCGCCCTCCATGCTTCCCCCTCATGGGTCCTCTTGCTCCTTCAGGGCCCACCGAGTGCTGATAAGTTTATAGGTCAGGGCGGGGAAATCGGTGATCATACTCCAGCACTGGGGCCCAGATGTTCTGGAAGCGGTGAAGGACTCCTGCCCTTGCCGCGGTCACCTT
Source organism: Ambystoma mexicanum (assembly GCF_040938575.1). Lineage (NCBI taxonomy): Eukaryota > Metazoa > Chordata > Amphibia > Caudata > Ambystomatidae > Ambystoma > Ambystoma mexicanum. Next base: position 634,294,433 of record NC_090939.1, read on the forward strand.
TTCCGCAATTAGTATGTCCCACAGCTTCCCCCACCACTGAGCCATTTCCAGAAGCGGGCGAGCACAGTTTTGCCTGCTAGGAGACATTGGGTTAGCAGTTTCGCTCTGTTCCCAGCAGGGTGGGTTCGGGCTCCAAAGGGAGCGCAGTCCTGGTGATCTGTTCGATAGTCGACAAGCACCGTTTCCAAAATTGCTGAATCTTTGGGCATGTCCACCACATATGGAAAAAGGAGCCGGATTGGGCGCACCCTCTCCAGCAGGTATAATCCAGCCAGGAGTTCATATGGTGAAGCCTAAGGGGGGAGTAGTACCAGCGCAACATGACCTTGTAAGCACATTCCTTGTTGGTGACACAGGTCGACGAGGAGTGAGTACGAGCCCAAATGCCCACCCAGGTCTGGTCGTCAATCGGGTGTCCCAGGTCGGCCTCCCATTGGGCCATGCCTCGGGTCTTTGAAGTTAGAAAGTCTCCCAGAAAACATCTATATAGGGTCGAAATCCTGCCTCGAAGTGGAAGGTCCCTAAGCGTTAGTTCAAGAGCGGTGAGGGGGCACTTGGCCACCTGGAGGGTTTGAGGATGCGAGCACCAGTGGCACAGCTAGATATATGTAAATCTGTCTCTTTCCTGTAGTTGGAACACCTCCTTGCATTGTTCGGATGTGCAGGGTAGGTTCCCAGCGTATAGCTGTTCTAGGGTCTCGAGGCCTCCGTCTATCCAGTTCTGGAAGTTACGGGGGTTCGCCCCAGGTGACAAGGTTGGGTTGTGGAATATTGGCGATAGGGGGCTTAATCCTCTTGGGATTCCCTTTTGTTTCAGCGCCCAATCCCAGGAGCTCAGAGTCTGTTTGGTCGTCAGCAGGAGTCTCTTCCAAAGTTCTCTGAGGGGGGGTGGAATATGTGGGAGGAATCGCAGGGGCAGCGGAAGTTGTGCTTGTTCCATTTCCACCCATTTGGGGCGGTTCGTGACTGTCTGCCAAGCGTGGATGTGTGCCAGTTGCGCTGCCGCCCTGTATGCCTGTAGATTGGGGACCCCCAACCCACCCAGCCTAGAGCAGCCCACCAACATTTTATAGGGGATTCTGGCCTTTTTGCCCCTCCAGATGAACTTCAGCATTCTCTTCTGCAAGTCTTGAAGGGCTGGCGCTGGGATAGCTACTGCGAGGGAGGAGCAGGCATAGAGGAATCGCGGGAGCAAGTTCATTTTGCAGCCTGTTATGCGCCCCATCAATGAAATTTCCTGTGTTGCCCAGCGCTTCAGATCCCCTTCAAGTTCCCGAAACAGTCTGTGGAAGTTGGCCTGGTATGTGTCTTTTGGGTTCATCGTAATATGAACTCCTAGGTAAGGGATGGACTGTCTTTTCCACGTGATTGGGCACATCTTGGTTAGCGCCTCCTGTTCCTCCCGAGGGAGGCCGATGCCCATGGTCACCTATTTGGAGAAGTTTACAGCGAAGCCGGTGACCTCCCCATAGACCATCAGCGCGGGGAGTTAGTCTTGGGGTCGTGGGTTTGGAGTTCCATAATTATTGGAGCATGGTCAGGTAGGATCCTTGGGCTAATGGTCACCTCGTTAGCGTAGGCAAGAGTTTGGGGGGAAGTCAGGAGGAGGTCAATCCTCGAGAAGGTTCGATGGACACAAGAGTAAAAGCAGTAATACTTCTCTGAGGTGTGGAGTACCCGCCATGAGTCCACTACCTCCAAGGTTCTGAAAAGGTGCAGGAGGCTGACTGCCTGCATAAAGTCTCCAGGAGTGGGAGGGTAGGATTTGTCTCTGGTAGGGTCTGGTACTCCATTGAAATCCCCCCTATTATCGTCTGGCCTTCTAGAAAGCTAGAGAGAGAGGCGCCCAGTGAGTCGTAAAAGATCGCCTGCCCCGAGTTAGGGGCGTATACTGAGACAAAGGTATAGAGGTCTCCTAGTAAAAGGCATTTAACTGCTATGAACCGGCCCTCTGGGCATGCTTTTGAGTCCAGGACCTGGGATTCAGGCCTTTCCTAAAGAGGATCGCAGTGCCCCCCTTCTTGAAGCCTCCCGAGGCGAAGAACTGATGTGGATATATTCGGGAGCGGAGTCGCCCGAAGTCTGCCGGGAGAAGGCGAGTTTCTTGGAGCATCGCCACCCCTGCCTCCTCCTCTTGAAGTTTCTGTAAGATCGACTTACGCTTGGCGGGGGAATTCAGCCCATTAACATTGAGCAAGAGGAGTTGTAGGTTCTGGTGATCCTGAGCTAGGGTTCTACCCTCCCTGAAATTCAGTGGGGGGGGTCAGAGGAGAGCAGACTAGCCGCCATCACAGGTGAGGGTTAGATGTGTGTTATCCTGCTCTTGGGGTTTTAACACAGGCCCCCAACGGGAGGCCATAACTTTAACTGGTGGGGTGGTCGACATTGTGAGTGAGGCCGAACCCCTGGCCAACCGGGCCAATTAAGTCACTAGAAGTAGTTCGGAATTCCAAGGACACTGAGATGAAACGTACCTTGGAATGGGCATGGGCCGTGGGTGAAGCCCGCCGCCATGGTCAGTAATGGTTGTCAGCTGGGTCGGGAATGATAGCTCGCTGCGGGCGAGAGCTGGGCGCCCTATTAGTGTGTGAGGCAGAGTTACATGCAGTGCAACTCCCTCCCCGGCTACCTCCTCCTGTTGTTCCGTGGAGGTGCTCTGGACCATGAGGATCGCCTGGGTTTCGGGGAGGGAACGGCCTCCGAGTCTCCCTCTGCCTCCGGGCTTGGTGAAGCGGTCTCTTTGGGTGAGGACGGGCGCATAATCTTACTGGCATCTTCAAGAGGGGCGATTCTCCAGAGTGTGCCGTCATATGAAAACTGTAGGGTCGTTGGAAATGGCCATCTGTACCGCACCTGGCGTTCTTGGGGGAAAAGTGCCAGGGGCCGGAGTGCTTTTCTCCTCTGGAGGGTGAGGAGTGAGAGATCCTGATAGGTCTGGAGAGGTGAGCCCTGAAAGGAGAGTTCATCGTGGGAGCGGCTAATGGCTGAGATGGCCTCTTTTGTGGTGAAGAAATGGACCCTGATGATAACATCTGGAGGGAGGTCCGAGTCCACTCCCCGACGTAGGCGCAGTCTGTGGGTGCGGTCCAGCATTAATTGAGGTTTGTCCAGGTGCGGAAGCAGAGTCTGGAAAAAGTCTCCCACATATTCCGGCAGGTTTTTATCTAGGACATAGGATGGGATCCCTCGGATACAGAGGTTGTTGCGGCGGGCCCTATTTTCAAGATCCACATTCAAGGATTTCGCACTTATCTTGAAGGGCTCTAATTGAATGTTGGATCTCCCCCAGTGTGGATGTCTGGTCTTTAGAGCGGTCCTCGATCTCCCCCAGCCTCTGCTCCACCTCCATCACCCTTTGATTGGTATGTTCTAATTTGGTGGAGAGTTCTGTCATGCAGGACCTAAATTTGGCCTTAATATCTGCCATGAAAGCCAGCAGGTCTCCGCTGGTGGCAGGGGGATCTCCCTCCTCCTGGGGCTTCTGTGGGGTGAGCTTGGCGGGTTCGGGTTTTCTTCTTCTGTCTGATGCCGTAAGCATGGTAGCAATGTCCGCATTCTTACCAGCTTTTGCTTGTTTGGTCATGGTGCCGGTTCAGGGGGGAGAGGTGGTGCTAGAAGTTTCAATTTGGGTTAAGTCCAGAGAGCACCGATTGAGGTTGGGGCGCAGCGGTCCTGGGGTTCGTTGGGGTGGAACTCGGGGGCAGAGATCCAGCTCAGATAGCGCCGAAGTTTAGGTGAACTATCGCCTCCCGCAGTCCGGGGAGGAGGGGACGGGAGGTTGTATTCCCTGTGATGACGATAGTAGTACGCTAGTCTCCCTTGGTCCCTGAGTTGAGGGGAGGCAATTGAGCGGGAATATGGGCCGGGGCGCCCCAGAAAGTAAGTGAAGGATGTTTACACGTCCTAGGAGTGTGCGAGATCACTGGGGGGGCAGGTGGGATGTTTCGCTGCCTGGTAGATCCACCTGCCTCTGTCACGGGATGGTTGCGGGTTCCGGTTCTTGTGGAGGCCCAGGCTAGGTGCCGCGGTCCCGTGGTTCGTGATAGAAGAGACCCCCGCAGCTGATGTCCAAGTAGGATTCGGCTCCCGCTGATGGGCGAGGAAGAGAGGGGGGCCACAATTTGGTGAAGACAAGGCTGTGGTAGTTCCCCTTGCTCCTTTAGTTGGTGGGAGAGGAGCTGAGTGGGGGTATGGGCCGGGACGCCCCAGGAAGTGAGTGCGAGGTCCTCACGCAGTTCCAGAAGAGAGCTGTTGTTGCGGGTATGCACGCAGACCGTGGCCCCCCAGCACCAGTTAAAGAAGGAGGAGGGGGTGTGGTTCCAGTGCTGCTGAAAGTGTGGCGGTGTTCCAGCCGGGTTCGAGTGATGCTCGCAGGGGGGGAGAGGGTGTGGAGGGATTAGGGAGATGCTCCCCTCCCCAAGGCCCCCTTGTTGTATTGGTTTATGCAGCCAGCTCCTTCTCTCCCCGACCTCCGCGCTGAGGCCCAGGTTCACCTCCTCATAGGCTCACCCCGAAGGTGCCACGTCCGCTCCGCCTCTGCGCCGGTGCTGGTGCCCCCGTGATGTCGCAGAGCGCCATCGCATTCAGGATACAGCAGTGCCCCCTCTGGTGTTGCTCCTCATGGGGGTCCGGGCCCCCCCGGAGTGCGTTGCGGGAGTCACTCTAGCCTTGAGGGGCACTGTGGGCTCCGGTGCGTGCCACGGAGGTGGGGCCCCCACCGCTCCTCCTGCTGCCTCTATCGGGCGCTGCTGCTGTGGGTTCTCGGCCACACCGGGTCCATGCACGGGGGGGGGGGTCCAGGCAGACCGCGCCCGTCCCAGGGCATCAGAGCGCCTCCGCTGCCAGGACACTCATTAGGATCTGCTCCGCCTCTGTTCTAATGAGGGAGATGCGTCCGGCATCTTGGAGGTTCGGGCGCCGTCCGATGCCCAGGATTCCCGTCGGAGTTCCAACATAACGAGGGAGCGTTATGCTCTCATCTTTAGGCCAGTGGTGCCTGAGATGTTCAGAACATCTCAGCGGTTAACAGCGACCCCGCTGCGTTACGATAAGCTGCACATTTTCGCTTTGGCAGCGGGCCTCCGACGGATGGCTCTAGGAGAGCAGCCACATCGATGGCGCTCCAAGCCAGGCCCCCCAAGTCTGCCATCTTAAATTGAGGGTCAATCAAGCAGGTGAAACATCTTCTTCTCCTGATGAACCTGCCTCATAAATGGAGGACATGGTTCTAAAGAAATCCTGTCTACTTTCAGGATGAAATACCTTCTCAAGTGGCACAGACTTCGACACAGATGTCAATTTTGTAATCGGAATGAACGAAGACATGGACAAAAGCTTTGATGGCATCGACGTTGTAGTCATCACCTTCGATATCGTCGAGGTAATCTTCGACACCTTCGAAGGAATTGTCGACCCCCTTGAAGGAATTGTCGACACCGTCGAAGAAGCCTTCGACACCGTCGAATGTGCAATCGTCGTAACCTTTTTGGTATGGTTTGTCGACACCCTGTGCTCGACTGCCTTCGATAGAGGCTTCGAGGAAGTTTTAGAGGAGGGTTTTGATGGCGTATGAGTGTCTGACACCATTGTTTTGAGTTCTACCCCCGATTTTTGCACCGGTAGGCATTTTTTATGAGACGTCAGGGAAGATTCCCTGGACGATACCATCAACGATTTTTTGTCAGATTTTCTTGTCTTAGATCTTGCCCTGTCACTTTTTGTATGAGCAGGGGCATGGCCTTTGCTAGTCTGGGCCGCATTTTCAAAAATCTTCAGCATGGATGTTCTGAAGGCTTCCCACTTTTTTGGGGAATCATGTTTTGACGGACATGTAATAACTTTTTCAGACGACGTCGAGGAAGAGGGAGACTGGTTTTGTCTTTTCTTTGCCTTTTTTAAGGAAGAAGAAGAGGACTTCCTGGATCTACTCCTCGACCTAGATTTTTTGTGACCTTTTAACGAAGACTCAGCCAAGTCTTTTCTCCCCCTCGAAGAAAACTTTGAGGATTCCTCCCCTACCGCCAGCTTACCTCCCCGTTCCTTTAAGGCCTTATGTGTCATTGATTGACAGGAACCACACTTGTCTATACGGTGGTCGGAACCAAGGCACCAGAGGCAATTTCGATGGGGATCAGTCAGCGACATCTTTCTCCCACATTTCTGGCATTTTTTTAATCCAGTCTTCCGCGTGGAAGGATTAGATGAAGACGACATTTCTACAAACTGAATCACTGTTTTCTCGATCCGAAGGGAAGCTAACGGAAAAACAAAAATGAGGCCAACGGGCGCGCTCGAGGCATTTATACAGCGGATGACGTCGGCGCTCGACTGATGCCGCCACCTCGAGTGGAGCGCCCTCTGGTGGAGAGAAACATTTTTACAAAGCAGCAAAGCTGAAGGTAAGGATATATCTAAAATGAGGAATACGTGGGAGGACACAATCCATTCGAAACCTCTTTTTAACCTCCACAATCTTTACTACCAAACCGAAGACTGTCTCTGCCGCTGGTTAACTTTCACTTCTAAAACTGTTTTTTAACGTTTTGATGGCTAGAAGTTGCTTTTCATAGCACTTGCCTTCTGTTTTTGCAGCAAAGCATTGTTTTCTATGGGAGATTTGCATTCCCTTTAGGATAAACACTGACTTGTAAACATTCTAACCCTACTGGGTCAGCTCTGGTGCTTGGAGGCCTTCTTAGACCATGTACATGCCTCATGATCCTAACTTGGTAAGATCACATCCTAGTCTTTTGAACTATATCCATTTTAGAATGTTGCTCACCTGTAATCTGCTTTTCCCTTTTTTCCAGCACAACAAAAATATATATTTTAAATTGCCCTCCTAAAAGTGCTGGCTTGGCTGCCCTGATGTTTGTATTTCTAGGAGAGTCAGGTGGAATTAGACATGGACAGACCCCTCTTACATCCTGAACGCAGGGGCGGGCAATACCCATTCTAAAAGGGTACTCACTGGCACAGTGGAAGATGTCTTTTCCTGGCTAGCATGTCTACCTCTCCAGGGACGGAACTAGCTTGTTACCTGCAGCAGTAGTTGCTATTCCTCCCCTGAGTTGTTCCCCATTTCTGGTACTGAATATTGGAATAGTATCCTCGGTCAGGGGAAGTAAAAGATTTGGTGGAGGAAGGTGACAATCCATGACCCTGGAGGCTTTCCATTTTCCAAGCTGTCATCAGTTTTACTAGCAAAGAGGTCGAACCCTTAGAGGCCACACGTACAGAGGTTTGCTTTCGCCAGATTGACATTGCAGGTTCTGTCAAAGACATGATTAAAAAGTCATACCTTTGGTTCTCGACATACTATAGTCAATTGTCTCTCTGCACATAATGAGGATCAACCCAAATCATCATAGGCAAAGTGACTGCTTTTTCATTTACTAAAATCGTTAAATGTATTGTGGCAGGCAACATGCCACTCTTTGAAAAGTGTAGAATTCAGTAGGCATCAGAGCTGCAGACCAAAATAAAAAACAATATTAATAATCACGCCACCTTACGGCCAAAAAACAGCCATTTCAGTAGAATTACCGCCAGTGATAATTCAGCCGAAATCCCCATGGAGCCCATAAATGTGGACTAACAGTGCCATACTGCCACTTGTAATCCGGCAAAAATTCCGCCGGACCAGGTGGCTGTAATGGTAAATCCATTTGGTGGTATCTCCACAGATTTACCGCTAAGATACCATGAAACTCATAATGAGGTCCAGTGAATGGTCAAGGAAGCAAGGCAAAAAACCTTCAGCTCTGACTACCTAAGTAAAATATTGCCTACAGACTATACTGGTTATCAGTAAAATTGTTTAAACTTGGCGAGCTGGAAACAGACAAGTGCTCCAGGTGTGGGGGTGCCAGAGTTGACTACAACCACATGTTGCATCTTTTTTTATTAAAAATCTCCTAAACAGCTAAGCAGATTCACAGTGATAACATGGAATGAACTATTGTAACATACATACTTTTTCATGAAGACTTTGTTTGAGAATGTTCTGTTGCCTGAAAAATAAAAAGTACATTTACACATTTTCATTAATTTGCAGTAGTTTAAAGTAGGAGCATAATTACATTTTCATAGGCATTGACTGCTAAAGGAGATAAAGGAAAAATGACTTAACCCAGTAATGTAGCTTGACATCAACCTCCTCTGACAGTAGTCAGACAGGCATGGTATCAAGAGAGACACAGACGCAAAGGTAACAGTTTCAAAACATTTATTTAATAAAGTTTCTGGGTTGGTGTAATACCTAACTGGCCCTAACTCTAAAGGGATTGTTCGCTCAACTGATGTTTCTAAGGGCCGTCGATGTCTGTAAGTCCAAAACCAAAGTCTGTCTGTGTCTAAACCCATGCTTGCCCTCACTCTTAGACAAAATGTGTTCAGGGATCTTCCGGGAAAAAAAAAAAGACACAGTTCCTGTTAGGACTCTCAGGGTTCCCTTCCCCAAGGTTTAGGCCTTCACAATGTTAAGCAATGTCTCTGGTGGACCTCTCGGGGTTCCCTTCCCCAAGCTTAATCCTTTCTTCAACAAAATCAAAAATGGGCCTCATTACGAGTTTGGAGGTAGCCATGCCGTTTTTACCAGCATGGCTACCCCCAAGCTCGGGTCGGGTCCCGAAAAATGGGAATTACCGGGCTATTCCGACCTTTGCGGGCCCGGTAAGTCCCCATTCCCATTTGAGCCCCCTTAGGGCTCAATGGGAATGGGGAGGATGGTAACAATGGTCGCGTTAATAACGGGACCGTTGCTACCATCCTTTTCTGCTAGCGGGTGCCGCTCTGCACGTCTGGTCTGACCAGGCATACAGAGCGGCCCCGCGAGCAGAACTCGGAATGTTGCAGCGAGGTAACAACGGTGCCGGTAGCACTACTGGCGCCGTTGTTGCCTTACCGCAACACTCATAATGAGGCCCAATGTCTTTTGTGGTCCTCTCAGGGTTTCCTTCTGCAAGCCTATGCCCCCCTGGTTTCACACAAAGGTTCACCTTGTCAATATGCACAGTTTTAACAGAAAGTTCTTTCCATGGGTTAGTGTCAGAGACTTTAAAAATGCTGGGCTTTGGCTCCTCCCCTGCGTGACCACTCTGACTTCTGACACCTCTCTTTGTACACTGTCTCTTTCTTCTGGCGCCTTTCCACCCTGTGCCCTTACCAGTCTGACTTTATTTCTCTTCCACCTTTCTTTCCCTCTATGGTGCAACCTACACCCTCCTCTCTTCTTCACAGTGCTTCTTGCACACTCTTCTTGACTTTATCGTGCCTCTGGCATGCTGTCCATTGCTCATGCACCTTTGCACCTTCCTTAGCTTGTATTGTGCCTCTTGCACTTTCTCATTTCAACCTGTGGGTCTTCCGTACCCTGCTTTCCAGCTTTCAGGTCGCTCTTACCCTTTCTTTGCTTTCTTTGCCTTTATCTTTAACTATTCCAATCTGCCAGGTCGCTTGCACCCTACTTTCCTGTTTTGGGTTGCTTCCACCCTCTCTGTACTTTCTTTCACTCGTTTTCACTCTGTCAGGTCGCTCGCACCCTTCTCTCCTGTTTCAGGTCACTTGCACGCTCTCTTGGCTTTCTTCCAATCTGCTTTTCACTCTGCTCGGTCGTGTGCACCCCCTTTCCTGCTTCGGGTTCCTTGCACCCTCACTTTACTGTCTTTCGCTTTGCGCCCCTTGCACACTATGCTATTCCTTTCTTTCTCTTTCTTTCTACTTAACGCTTTACTTTTTGCTTTCTCCTTCAAGCTGCAGCTCCAGCCATCCTCACGCTGCTGGGTTCCTCTCCTTCACATAGAGATTCACCTACGGAGCGAGGCCGCCAAGCAGCTCCCCTGGATACAGGATGTGAGGTCAGGGTCTCACCACCTGCTCTTCAGACACTCCTGGGGCCTACACGTCCGAAGGGATCGAGTACCGGCCTGGATATGGCCAGTCAGCAACCATTCTCCTTCCTCCGGCTTCACAGAGACACGGCTCCTCTGCCAAGCTGACCCCTCTGGTACACCGGACCAGAGTCTCAGTGTTCTGTTCTCCTACGGTCCTCCCAGGCTTATTGTGTTGCTGCCTTCACGGTCCAACCAGCAATCCCAGCTCGCTCATACTCTTTGGCAGAACCACATCTTTTATACTGATGTAAAGAGTCAAGTGGAGTCAGGTGTGAATAGCCAGAATAAAGTGTCTGACCTTGCCTGACTCTATTAGTGGGACAATTCAAAGGTGTCACATGGTAGGCCTCACTGTTGTTTCTATGGGTAATCTGCATTTCTCCCGATCCCCTCTTCTTCGACCCAGTATTTATTGTAAATGGGGAGGGAGAGATGGGCTGTGATTGAAAATACCCCATTAAGGCTGAGGGAGAGTGGGTTGGTGTATAATTGGGAAAGGGGGAATACCATGTCTCGCCCTTGGGTATTCTCCTCCCAAACCCCCGTGACGTTCCACTCAGGTGATCCTCCCTCGCTTGTGCACCCCCAGGGTCGGGATCCAAAAGCGATGGCCCTTCCCTGGACACCTGAATGGAAGATCCCGGACGAGTAGCTGGGAGAATACCATCAGGTTTCTCACACAGTCCACCTCTATGGTCCCGGAAGTGATGTAGTCATATTTCTATAAGATAACTAATTATATATGTGTGTGTCTGTGTACACATGGCCAAAAGCTCCAACCATAAGGTTGTCAGGATTATACTGCACTGATGATCCCAAATAAGGGTGAAACCAGATATATTGTCGTCCTGGCAGTCTTGCAAATGTCTGTCTTGGGTTGATTAAGCTTTGTATAAAGTAGCACTGCCCTCTTAGACAAAGACAATTTCCTGGAGAGAAAGGTTTGCATTTGAGCTAATTTGAATAACCACAATGCCGTGAACTTCCAGTGATGGCTACTAGGTGGTGTTGTGGAATGTGTGACTTGGCTCAAATGGACTTTCCTACTTTAACATTTCAGGTGAAAGGGTTTCTTTGAAACCTTTTTAAACCCACCATAACTTGCTTGGTGTTACGAAAAAAAAGAAAACATATATCATAGGGTAGTGAAAGTGTAGGTGAAACCTGTGTACATAGACTTTTCCCAAAATTCGGTTGCTAGTAATCTTCCTTTGACTCGCAGAAGGAACTTGGTTGAAATTATCCAAACAAAGGTTTGCCACAGCCCCCACCAAACTGGACATTTTGGGAAAGAACAGTTAAAAAAAAGCTATTAAGAAAACAAAATAAACGCAGTTTGTGGCCGACTCACATACATTTCCCCATAGAGAAAAAGTGAAATTTTGTAACACCCGTAGCGTGAAAACTATTGGGCGGATACAGATTAAATAGGAAAGCCTGCTGCATCAAAAGGGCGCTGCTTTTCTGTTGGGCTGTTGCGCTAGTTGCTGGGCGCTGGGGCTGTCGACGTTTACATGCTGGAGTACATCCAGAGAGTGAAGCCTCTGCCCGTTGACGCAAGCCGTTCTTTATCGTGAGTGCCTGCCTTCATTGATACGCTTGCCATGGCGTTGCTAATCGCTTTGTTTTACAACACAAAAAGTCCTCCTTAGAGTGTTCACTCATTCGCACTTGCATTTATATCTGTGTAGGTTGTCTTTTTCAGTAACAAATTAGTAACGGTTGGTAGCAGATCTGCTTTGCCCCACTCTGTTTGCTCCCCCGTGATTCTAATCTTGAAATTGAAAGTACAACAGAACAGCTGTTCACACTAGACAAGAATTGAACTTTTGTGCAGAGGTGGGGAGTCAGACTTTGAGTGCCCCAGAAGCCAGTTGGGTGTTCTCCGCTCAGAATTCTTTAGCCTGTGGATTCTTAATTATGGACTTCCTGCTGGGCCTCTCTCTTTAATCAGAGTATATATTTGACCATAACCACACTTCACATCTGTTGATGGGGGGATTGAGTGGGCAAAGAACACAGTTTGTTGCTGCCTATGGTAATAAAGTTACAATGTATGATATATATAACATACAACCACCTATGTAACTTTCTTCACCTGTTAGGCTCCACGCTCTCTGTAACCCTGAGCAAAGCAATCATCGTTGTAACTAAGACACTTTCTTGCAACAACAGCGCCTCAATGACCCTGGGCTGTTAGTGTGCTTTACAAATCTAAAAAATAAAATAAATACAAACAACTTGATGTTAGCTGCAACACAAAGATGGCCGTTCGGTCTGGGACCTTGGAGCCTTCCTGTAAACTGTGCTGCAGCCACTCTCTTAAATCTATCTTTGCTGTTTATTATGCCCGCATCCCACTATTATACATTGCGCAGTAAAGAGCGATCGACTTGTAAAGGGCTCTAGCAGCTATACGTGTCGTAAGAGAAACTGTAAAAAAAACATATGCAACACCCTGAAAAGGTAATGACTGGTACTGTAAATTCTATCTGTGACTTAAAATACCATGGAAGAAAGTGATTAGGGAAAAATAACAGCATTCCTCTAACCCATATTGAGGCCTTCTATTATAGAAGTCTCTACTTCTAGAGAAATTTAGGAGGGGGCTGTAACTGACTCAAACTTATCTATGGATAGCCCAAATGATAACAACTCTCTTTTAAATGTATGCCTTAGTTTGCAAGAAGGATATAATAGGGCTACCTCTGCATTATTAACTGAAAATTATGAAAACCTGACTATTGAGCAATGTACTACATTGATTATTGATTTCAGCTAAAACTCCAGACTTAACTGACATAGCAATGAACACCTATGCATCGTCTCGTAGACATCCTTTGAGCAGTTCCTCTTCGGAGTCATCGGCAATGGAGGACCACTGGATGGAACCCGAATTGTTCACCATTATTAAAACTCTTTTTTCATTATGTAACAACATATTCAAAGAACAACAATGCATAAAACATGATTTAGTTAAATTGCTTGATTTATTAACATCCAAGCAGCTTCAACTTGGGGCTGTTGTTGTAGCTGGGAGTACTGGTACTACTGTACTTTCAAAACACAATACTCAATCTACTCAATTAACATCATTACAAGATTTAGGTGAGTTGTTGGTACATGCAGCACATCTTGACCCTAGAGATTCTGCCATCATAAATAGGGGGGGGCAAGATCCAGACCACCAGTGCCCCTGTTAACACTATAGAGACTGCTACACTGGGCAGAAAAAGAACTCAAAACACGTAAGCACTTGACGGTTGATAAATCCACCTCGAATAAGATTAACTGTACCTACTGTAGCAGCACAGGGTATGAGGTCCACTTTCCCGATTTAATTTGATTTCTGGATATGAAATTGCTCCATCAATGTCTCAGTTACCCAAGTCTGCAAAACCATTGGGCTATATTCCGGGGTTACGGATGGAAGGTAATTACTCTACTTATAAAGACACATTTTCAAATGTTGGCGCGCCTAAGCAAAACCAAATTGATAGTATGAATAAAGCTTCTGGTGGCATGGGATCCAGAGATCAGATGGCAAAGGTATAACTAGTGGATGGAGTAGGAGGTAGTAATCAGGGTAGGTGAATGTAGGTAAGGTATTTCAGGATGTGCTATTTTTTTTTTTTTATTGAAAAATCTACAGTTTTAACATGCATAAAAACTTGTGTTTCAATTCCATGAACATAACTCAATAGGCTCTTACAAAACCAATAACTCTTCACGTCAGAAAAAAGAAGTAAGCAAGCGAGCAAAAGCAAAGTTAAAAACACATCAGCCAGTTTATACATAACATGCGGAAAGTCGATTCTATCCCAGTTCATTACCTCCAAAACACAGAATAGAAGCTTGAGATCATTACTCAAAGCGGGCATTTCAGTAGTGCATCAAGATAGTTCATAATTGCACCAACATGTTTAACATTTGCACCAGATGAAATCTTAAGCCACCAAGCGAACATATCATTATCTAAAGGAGCAAATTGACTCAAATGTACAGAACGCAAGGCACTAGTTTTCTCACACTCGATAACTAAGTGTTTCAGCGATTCGACTGCCACGGAACTGAAGCGGCATAGATTGTCTTTTGCCAGTTTATCTTTTCTTTGCCAGAGAATTTCCTTGGATTTCAAGATGTTCAGTCGGAACCTGAGGAATTGCTCACGGTAATAGCGAGATGGAGAATGCATTAAATAATGTGACTGGAGATTTAACTTTTTTTGACCAATGCCTGGCCAATTTGTTGAAGATAGTTTTTCCCGTTTGTCGATGTTGATGATCCAAGCCCAAGATTCAAATTTCTTTTTTGCATGTTGTGGTCTTGTGGAAAGATCGAACTCCTGCGGCATCAACCCAGGCTTGTACTCTGAGACGCCACATGTCTAATAAGGTAACATTATTGTCAGAATAGGTTTTGTTGAATATTCGGTATGCAGGAATTGGATTTTCAACAGACATTTTTTGCATTAATGTCATTAATTTCCAGATCGCATAGCTATACAAAGAGTTCAGTGACAATTCATCTCATAAAGATATCATTGAAACGCATTGAGGTAGGTGCAGAACATAGCGCCAAAAACGCCCTTCTAAAGAGTTCCAGATATGCTTGCTGATGTTCCAGCTGACCTCAGCGCCAAAAGTTAATAGGAACTACATTTTGCAAGTAAAACGTCAGGACCGGGGATAAAGAAAATTTGCCATAGCTTTTGTTTATTTTTGCCGCTTGGAAGGCAAGACTCATGGTGTTTAGTTTCAGACTTTTCACCCATTGGTGTTCACAGATGGAGTTGTTGAACTGCACACCCAAGTATCTTATAGAGTCAACAGTATCAACGAACTGGCCACCTACGGCCCACCTGAATGCCTTGGCCTTTTTACCTGAAACAGTGCCAATTGCCACAATTTTTGTTTTTTCTGTGTTAATTGTGAGCTCATTGATCGAAAGGTACTCATGTAAAGAGCTGAGCAACCGTTGGAGACCAATTTGAGTTCTATCAATTAACACTAGATCATCCGCGTAAGCAATACAACTTACTGGAACTTGGTTGATGTTTGGAGGAAAACAGTGGACATGTCCAAGACGATTCGGTAAATCCGCCAAGAATAATTTGAACAAATCCGCGGCAAGGGGGCACCCCTGCTTTACACCCCTTGCCGTTTGGATAGAATCGGACAGTTCACCACTTCTATTCAGGCGTACCCGGATTGAGGTATTCAAATGAAGAGCTATTATTGGATCAATGATATTTTGTGGACAATTCCATTTTCTTAATTTGTTCCAGAGCAGGCCTCTATTTATACAATCGAAGGCCTGCTTCCTGTCAATAAATGCTGGGTAGATGTTATGCCTGGCTTTCTGAGCTTCAAATTTCAGAAGTGTGAGAATCAAAAGGTTGACATCGACGCCCACACCTTTTGTGAAGCCAGTTTGCCATATATCAGGAATACCAGCTAAATGCGCCCATTCAACAAGCTTCAAGCGCAGCTGAGAGCCAAAGATCTTCCCGATTGTATCTAGGAGGGCAATCGGTCGGTAGTTATCCGGGCAATTCCAGCTACCTTTCTTATGGATGGGCACTATAATGGATGTTAACCATGACACGGGTAGACATTTTTGCAAGACAATACTGGCAAATAATCGTTCAATGAAGATGGCCCAGACTGATAAATTGTCTTTGAGCATCACATTGCTAATCAGGTCAGGGCCAGCAGCACGAGAGTTCTTTAGACTCTTAATTGCTAGTTCAATTTCATTGAGCGGGATGTCAACAGCCCAAGAGCCATGACTTGCAACCGAGTAACACTCAAAGGAATTAATTGAACTGGCAAAAACACCAGAAAAATGTCTGGACCATCTATCACCTGAGATGGCGTTTTGAGGTGTGGCTGAACGGTCGGTTGTGCCCATGTTTAATAACTGCCAAATTTCCCGAGTGTTCTTGGTGATTATAAGCTTCATCATCAGCTTGGCACAATCTTGTTCGATGATAGCTTTGTGTGAGGTTTCCCAATTCCTAAAAATGGCTCTTCTAACTCTCACAGCATCTGAAACCATGCTCTTTGGTGAGTTCTTTTTTATGAGCCGTAAATCTTTACGCAAAGCTTTTTTTTCAAGTGCACAATTAGACTGAATGCATGGTTATGTTGGGTATGCTTTTGACCCTGAACCTTAGTGACAATCTGATGTTCGATCAATAGTGAGGGGTAATCAACAACATTCAATAAGCCATTAAATCTGTCAGTCAGGCTATTATATGTTATGTGTATCAAGACATGTTCTTTTCCTAAACTTCCCGACCTATCCAATTTTCCGGTGTTCCTAAACTCACCCTTCCCGTCCACAACCTCTACCTAATCCCTCCTCTCACCATTGGCTGCCACGTGGTCCCCTGTACATTTTACCATCAGGAACCTGTGCCAACCACGGTGGGAGGGTCGAGTTAATTTGGCTTCTGTGGTTTCGGAAGTGGGTGTCCATACCCTTTCCTCTTGTCTTGCCTTATTTGCACTGTGTGACCCCTTTCTTTGCAGGTTGTGGATCTCTACTGTGTAATATTCCTTTAGGCCATTGGTTACTGTATATATGTTTCATAGTTCGTGTTGTGTTGGTTTTGTTAATACTGCTGAGATTTACTTTGTGTTTGATTTAAATGCCTTTAATAAACGTATATGTATTTTTTATATAAACACCTGACTGAGAGTAATTTGTGGTTTTGTTTACTGTGCGTGCTCATTGGGGGCCTCGTCTTGACCGCCGACAATGCTACCTTGATTGGTCTGGCTTGTCCAGAAGGTTACCCTGTTCCAAGAAACTCGGCTGGCCTTCTGAACCTCTGCACACCAGGTCAGAGTTCAGAAATCTATCTTAACAACTGCCAGATGCAGAAAGACCAGGGGAGACACGCAAATCACCTGCGCAGCCACTCGGCCACAAAGAGACCCTTGTGCCTGATTGAAGAAATGTAAGCCACTAAACTTCCATGATAAGCAAGGGGGAGGTGTTGTGGCGAGGAAATTGGTGAGGCTCCTTTAAAGGGGCAGGACTTGGAGCCCAGGGAGGAAGGTGGGAAGAGGGGACAGGGAAAGGGTAAGGCAATATGCGGAAAATGGTGAATAAAGAAGAATATAACGAGAAGTGGCTCTGTGTGTTTTATTAAGGGCCTGTCCTGTACATAACACCTGGGTACACCCTCTCATTAAAAAACCCTCACTAGACCCCACAAACCTAACTAACTACAAGCAGGGATGCCCCTTATTCTCCCTGTTTCCAGGTTTATTCAATACATTGAAAACCATGGTGCTCTATGGTAGTGAGGATTAGGGCTACAGAGACTGCCACGAGCTTGACATCACTCAGAAACAGATCCTTAGGAAGATTATAGGTTTACCCCCAGGAACATCAGCAAGTGCACTAAGGCAAGAGCTGGGGATGACAAATATTAATTTAGAAGTCAAGATAAGATATGTGAACTACTGTTTAAAGAATAAACAGTGGCCTTCGGTTAATACAATTGTAAATATAGCCATATCTGAATTGGTAGTGGTGCAGTCAAAAATTAGATGGCATTAAGGATTTCTAAAATTGTGAAGACAATGGTCTGTTGAAACAGATTATGCAGGAGCACAACAACCAATGACTACAAATATGCTGGGAAAGTTCATATGGGAAAAAGCATACGAATGGGAAAGGACAAGAAATGGGTAATCTTTCCTCTCTCTCACTGTATTTGAAGAATATAGTAAGTAACACAGGAGAGACTGTGAAAAAAGCATCCCCAATCTGGAGAAGATGGGTATTGCTCGTTGGGTTAAACCTCCTCCACTTAAGACAACAAGCTAAATGGAAATATGCAGATGTGAGATGCAAATGTTCAATGCAGTGTGAGGAAGGCATGGGACCTCCTTATAAGTCTGGCGGTAACCGCCGGACTTGTGACACTGTTTCTGCTGCCTGAGATCCCACCGGGACATTACTAGTCCTGGCGGCCCGGTATATCAGGCTGCGGAAAGTGTAAGTCCCCATTCCCATGGAGTTCATGGGAATGGGGACACGGAAGCACTGGCACCGTTGCTAACGGGGCCGGTGCTTCTGTGAAAACTCTGCGGGTGGGTGCCCTTACGCCCAGCAGGTCAGACCTGCCAGGCGCAACGTCCCCACGCCCGCTGTGTTGTAGTGTGATGGTACAGTGCGACCGGCACCCTTATTTCACGACCGCCACACTTGTAATGAGGCCCATGGTCTACTTTTTGTTGATATGTCCACAATGTTTAGAACTACGAAGATTTCTGTCTTTTCAAGCCAATGGAATAAGGACACGCACAACTGCAATAACTTGTATTATAAATTGCGCCAAAGAATTTTTTTTTTGTTTGTATAATTTTTATTGGTTTTGCATTTAAACATGACAGTCAACAATTTCACTAACCCTCCCGCCTCCCTCTCCACCCCCACTGCCCCTGGATGGTGGGGATCGTTCATGAATTCAATGATTATAGTCTTACTTGGATTATATAATGTTCAGCATACAGATCTTGTGTGGGCTCCATTGAAGCATATAGTCGCTCTGCAGATATGTCAGGATACTGCCCCAATTTGACTGGAAGTCTTCTGGGGTACCTTAAATTTTGCATGTCATCCATTCTAATGAGATAAAATTCCATACTTTCTGGAGCCATTGCAGTTGTGTCTGGGGTTCTTTCTGCTTCCAGTGCTGGGCTATTGTTAGCCAGGCTGCTATGATTAGCATCATTATTCCTTTCTGCTGCTTTCTGGTATGGGTTTTTTGTGCTGGGTTCCACATACCTGCCAACCAGATCCTCTCTTCGAGGGCTCCTGTTCCATGTACCATTTTCCCCACTAGCTCTTTGACTTCTTTCCGGAAGGTAGTTATGGCTGGACAGACCCACCAGATGTGTCTCCAGTCACCCAGTTGTCTGCAGCCTCGCCAGAAGTTCTCTTTGGTGGCAGGATAGATTGCATGGAGTCTTTCTGGGGTATAGTGCCATTGGAGGACAATATTTTGCCACATCTCTCTCAGTTGTATAGAGCGTGCAAGTTTGGGGATGTTCTACCATACCTCCTTCGACTGGTCTCGTGGTATCGGTTCTCCCAGTGTCATCTCCCACTTCTTCATGTAGTTCCACTGCATCTCCTCTCCCTCCTCATTCAGGAGATTGTACAGGTTCAATATTAGTTTGCGGGATCAGGTGTCCTTTGTCAGGAACGTTTCGAACCTTGTTAGTTGTCTCGTGGCGGTCTCCCTGTTTGCCGGAGTTGAGAGCCAATGTGTTCGTTGAATGTGTTGGTACTCGTCCGACGGTTTTAATCCCACCTCCTGGATATATTCCCTGAACGTTCTGATTGTTGACCCCTTGAACATATCTTGAATCTTGGTACAATCCGCTTGTTTCCAGCTGGTGAATGCGTTGGAGTCCTTCCCCGGCCGGAAATCTGGATTTCCGAACATCGGGGTGAGTGGTGACAGGTATGTTGTCAGGTTGCCTCTCTTGACTGCCACCTCCCATGCGTCCAGGCTTGCTCCTATGATTTAGCTGCTTTTGGTGTCTGTATCTTTTGTCTCCCCAGAGTAGGTATGACAATGGGGTTCTGGCCACCGTCTCATCTTGTTTCGCCCATATGTGTTGAAGGGGCTTCGCCCTCTATTCTCTTAATACTCGTAGTTGCGCTGCTTCATAATATTTCCTAAAGTGGCAGAGTGCCATTCCGCCTTCTTTATTGTGCGCTGTCAGTGTTGTCATAGCTATTCTTGGTTTCTTATGTGGCCATATATAGGCAGTTATCATCCTATTCAATGACCTGAAAAACGTTTTCGGTAGCTTTATCGGGAGTGCCTGGAAGTAGTGTAGGAGTTTTGGTAGTATGGTCATTTTGACCACCGTCATCCTGCCTGCCCCACCATGATATGTTTAGGGGGTTCCATTTCTCCAGTTTCTTTTTCGACTGGGCTAGTAGGTTTGGGAAGTTGACCTGAGAATTGCGATGGCCGAAAATGCAGACTTTCTTTTTTTTTAAACCCCCCTTACACCACATATATATGTGGGGGGGAAAGGGATATTATAGTAGATTGGGGGCTGCGGGGGGTCTCCGCCGCATATCTATGTGGTGCAAAGAGGGTTTAATTAAAAAAAAAGTCGCCATTTTTGGCCATCGCAATTATGTGTGGTCTCAGTGATCACATAGATCCCTGAATTCCTATATATGTAATCCTGTCTAGGGATTTATATTCCTCCCCCCCATCTGGATACCCCTGATCTGTTATTGCATCCATATTTTTGTTAGTAGAGGTTCCAGGAATAGAGCATAGAGAAGAGACGACAGCGCGCAGCCCTGCTTTGTACCTCTGGTTAGTGCCACTCTGGGCGACAGGAGACCATTTATTGATATCCGCATCAAGGGTGGCTTATAGTTTGCTGTGACCATTTGCATGTAGGATTGTCCGAAGCCCATGCGTTCCATTTTTGAGAAGAGTTGCGTCCATTCGACTCTGTCAAACGCTTTTTCTGCGTCCAGCGCAACTAAGATTGCCTGGGTGTTCATGCGCTGTGCCTGCTCTAGCAGGTGGCATACTCTTCTGGTATTGTCCGCTGTCTGTCTCCCCGGGATGAATCCCGCTTGGTCCGGAGTCACCAATGTTGGTAAGTGTGTGGAGAGTCTGTCCGCCAGTATCCTGGTGTAGAGCTTGGCATCCAGGTTGATAAGGGCAATTGGACGGTACGACCCGGGTAGGGTCGGGTCCTTTCTCGGTTTGGGAAATATCACCAGTTTCACCTCATTCATTGAGGGTATTATGTTGCCTTGTGTTTTGAAGCTATTGTATAGTTTGGTCAGTCTGGGGACAAGTGAATCTTGGAATTTCCTATAGAAGGCCTCAGGAAAACCGTCTGGGCCTTGGGCTTTATTCTTTGGTCATTTTTTGATTGCCTGGATTATCTCCTCTGGTTGGATATCCCTCTCCAGGGATTGCTTGCTGTCTTCTGAAATCTGGGGTAATGTGATGTTGTCGAGGTATGTCTTCTGGTCATCTTCCCTTGGGTTCTCTGACCGGTATAGGTTCTGGTAGTAAGCCCTCATTACCTCCCCCATTTCTTCATCCTTTGTTTTGGTGTCCCCTTGTGAGTCTTTCAGCTTTAGTATTGTCATTTTTCTTCCTTTCTCGCGGAGTTGTCGCGCTAATAGTTTGCCTTGTTGGCGTGTATATAGTATCTCTGTGTGGTTTTCAGGAGGGTTAGTTCCACTTTTCTTGTCTGGAGTAGCCCTAGGTGTCTTTGGATGTGTTTCATAGCCCTTTTCTTTTCTTTGGTGGGATTGCTCACAAGTTCTTTTCTTGCTTCCGCCAGTTTCGCCTCTAGGTCTTCTTCCCACTGTGCCAGCTGCCTGTCTCGCTTTGCCTTTAAGGCGATCAGTTCTCCCCTTAGTACAGTCTTAAATGCGTCCCATACCATCCCCTGGGGGGTCATTCCCGTGTCATTCTCTAAGAAGCAGGTGTTTATCTTCTCCTGGATCATTTCCACTGTTGTGGGGTCGTGCAGGATGTCCGACGGGAATCTCCAGGACCATACTCGTCCCCTTGGGCTTCTTATGTTGAAAGAGGCTATTATTGGGGCATGGTCTGAGATTGAGATCGGGCCAATGTCTATGTCTGACACTTTCCCGACTAGGCCCGTTGACGCCCACATATAGGGGGTCATTACGAGTCGGGCGGTAAGGGATACCGGGCACCGGTAAGGAGACCAGTGCCGGTAATCCCTTACTGCCCGATTCCGAGGTCCCTTGGAGGGAACCGTAAGGAACGTGTGCTCAGACCACACATCCCTTACGGGTCCCGCTAAGGGACCAGGGCGCTAATAACGGGCTTGCCATTCGCGAGCCAGTTATTAGCGCCCTCCCCATTCCCATTGAGCCCTATGGGGGCTCAAATGGGAATGGGGAATGGTTTGTTCAATGGGGACTTACTGGTCCCACCAGGGTCGGACTACACCGGTAAGTCCCCATTGAACAACACCGGACTCGGACACGGTATGGGAAGCAGCCATGGTGCTAATAGCAACATGGCTACCACCCATCTCGCAATGAGGCCCATAGTCTATTCTCGATTGCGTATTGCATACGTGGGAGTAGTGAGTATAGCCTTGCCTTTCTCCATTCTTTGCTCGCCAGAGGTCATGGAGGGACAGTGTTTCAAACGCTTTTTTCAATGTTTTCGAGAGAGCGTTTGTTACTGTTCGTGTTTTGGCACTCCTGTCCAATTTGGGGTCGCATGCTATGTTCATGTCTCCCCCCAGTATGATGTCTCCTGTCGCTAGAGTGCCTTTCAGAAATCCCTCTTGTCCCGTATTGGGAGCATATATTGATGCCAAGGTTACTTGTCTGCCTTCCAGTGTCACGCTCATGAAGAGGTATCGTCCCTCCTTGTCCGCTCGGTAGTTCCTTACGTGTGGATTCAGTCTGTCTTGTATGGCTATGAGGACCCCTGCCCTCTTCCCCTCTTCGTTGGATTGATATACTTATGAGGTCCCTCTTACCTTCGTTACGGTTTTCTCACTCCTTTTTAAATGTGTTTCTTGATACATAATGATGTTGGCTCTCGTTCTCCATGCTTGCCTTTCCTGTTTTGCTCTTTTTGTCAGTGTGTTCATTCCCCTGACATTCTGTGAGAGGATCTTTATCTGGTTCATGTTCTTCTTATCCATAGTTGGTCCGTTTCCTTTTTCCTTTGTGTCACACTCCTGTGCTCCTTCCTTTTTCCTATCTTCGGTTCTCCACCTCCCACCTGGCCCTCCCACCTCCCCTAACCTACCCCCCCTTTAACCCTACCCCTCGGGGGTTAGGGGGGCTGGGATCCTACTTGCATTCGGACAACTTGTCCTGCGCTCCCGGCCCCTCACCCCCCTCATAGTCCTGTTGTGGGGGGTCCTAAACCCCACTGTTGATTCCAGTCGCGCCCTGGTCCCGTCAAGCCAGGCCTGCAATTGTTTGTTCGGGCGAGTCTTTGTCCTACCGTGTTTTGTGTTTGATTAGTTGCGTGGTATGACCTCTTCATTCAGCAGAGTTGGCGATCATTCTTGGGTCTATTTATTCTTTCCTCCTCTGCCTTTTTTCGTTACTGTTGTCCACCCTTCAGGTCTGCTTGGGCCCTTTACTCTCCTTTGCTGTGGGTCTTGGGTGTTTTTTGCAGTGTTCTGTATCCCCAGGACTCTTTCACCTTCCTCACAAGTTGTTACCCTGTGTTGGTTTCCCTCCCAGGTGAACAGGAGGCTGAATGGAAACATCCATTTATACTTCACTTGGCTAGTAGATAGATGGTGAACCACTGGAGCCATCCTTCGTCTTCTGAGGAGGGTGGATTGTGCCAGATCTTGGTATAAGTGGACCTCATGCCCATTTATTCTCAGTGGGGTTTTGTATCTTGCCTTTTGCATTATCTGCTCCTTTTGAGTAAATGACGTTATAGCTGCCAGGACGTCCAGTGGTCTGGACCCTGGTTCTGCTGTCCTTTTGGGGCCTACCATGTGGAGCCTGTCAATTTTCACCTGTGGCTCTGTGTCGTCTGCTAGAATTTCTGTGAAGAGTTTCGTTACTGTTCTCAGTAGATCTCTGTCCTCGATGGATTCAGGTAGATTCTTAATTCTTATGTTAGATCTTCTTGACTTGTTCTCCAAGTCTTCACATTGGAGTTCTAGGTTGGTGGATGTTTGGGCTAGCTGTTCCAGTGCTTCTTCTGATTTTTGTGTATCGTCTTCCACCTGTTGGACCTTTCTTTCTAATATATCCGTCCTTTCCTCGAGCTTTGCAATGTCCAGTTTGACTTCCTGGAGTGACTGTTTCATGTCCTCCCATAGTGTCTTAAATTGTTCTTGAACGGATATCAGTAGTTGGGACTGTAATTCTTTGAAACAATTCTGCATGTCCGTTTTACTCATTGTGCCTTCCTCCATGGCGTGCTGTGGGGTGGGGGTGTGTATGTGGGCCTGATGTTGACCCCTCCATTGTAGTGTTATCTACGTCTCGTGTCCCCCAGAGCTGTCTTAGATTCTGGTTTTGTTTCCTCTGAGGGGGGAGGGGGGTAACTGTGCCGGGGTGTTTGCCCTCGACTTGGACATCAATGCTTACAATGCAGACTGCCTGTGGGCTTCTTTTGTCACTGGGGCGATCTGATCTTTGTGCCTTGGTTTGCGTCCTGCGTGGTGGAGGAAGTGTGTAGTCGTCTTGGGATTCTAGCGCCTCCTCCTCTCTGTTTTAGTTGGGGGAATCCAGACGGAGTGTGATCCTTCCCAGTGGTCTCACACTCCTGGTGCTCTCTACCCCTCTGTCCCCTGGGCCCTGTGGGTTCTTTGGTTTAGAGTTGTGACCGCTCTTATGAATGCCCTTGTGGCTTGTCGAGCGTGATCCTGGTCGACCAGTTCATGGGTGCTTAACCGCCTTCAGCTGTGGGTTATCTGGTCACCCCCACCACCCCAGTGTGATTGCTCGCAAGTTGGTGGTGCCTGGGTTTTGTTATCGTAGGAGTTCGTGTTGGGGTGGTATGCGCCCCTCTGTGGAGCATCATGCAGTAGGTATGTCTCTCAGTACTCACCACCCTTCCTTCTGTTGATCCGGTCATTGCCCCTCGGTCTCTCCGTGGTTGCCTCCTTTGCTCCTTCGACTGATGTTTGGGCTTCCTCCGGGATAAGCACTGCAATATGCTGGCGGAGGTGGATGACCGCCCTGCTTGTCTCCCTTCTGCCAGTCTGGGGTGATTGTGGGTCCCGCCTGCGTGGGGGGTGGCGTTCGGGGCTCCTAGTTCGGGGCTCCTATGCCATGTCCCGTCCCAGCCGCTGTTTCGCTGTGGTGGCTCCCGTCTGTGTGCTCTCTAGTCCGCTTGGGGGTGCAGGTACATTTGCGGCCCTGGGGCCTGCATCATCCGGGGTGCTCCGTGGGGCTCTTCCCTTAAGCTGAGGTGCCCGGTGTTCTCTGTGCCGAGTATGAGGGTTCCGGGGTGCACTACGATTCTGCCGCCTGGGTGCTGGACTGCCTGTGCCACCGCTGATGCTCTCCTGAGAGTGGGGCTTGTTCTTGGCGTTCGGAGGCTCACCAAACTGTCACGCTGTTGGCTGCCGAGGACCCCGCTCCGGCCGTGTCCGAGGC
Source organism: Ambystoma mexicanum (assembly GCF_040938575.1). Classification (NCBI taxonomy): domain Eukaryota; kingdom Metazoa; phylum Chordata; class Amphibia; order Caudata; family Ambystomatidae; genus Ambystoma; species Ambystoma mexicanum. Next base: position 634,319,476 of record NC_090939.1, read on the forward strand.
TCCTCTGCAGTGTCCAGTCCCCAGACGTTGTTTCATTATGGCGACTCCTGCCTGCGGCCTCTCTAATCCGCTAAGGAGTGCAGGTGAGTCCATTTGTTAACACGGCCCTAGGGTCTGCATCATCCGGGGGCTCCGTGGGGATCCTCTCTTCGGCGGGGGTGCCCGGTGTTCTCAGAGCCGAGTATAGGGGTTCCGGGCTGCACTGCGACTCCGCCGCCGGGGTGCTCGTCTGTTTTCGCCTCCGCTGGTGCTCTCCTGTGTCTGGGCCCTTTTCTTGACGATCGGAGGTTCGCCAAGCTGTCACACTGTTGGCTGCCGAGGACGCCGCTCGGGCTGCGGCTGTGTTTTTTCCCACGGCTGGGTAGCTGGCAGCTCCTCTGTGGTGCGGCGGTCCACTCCTCCGCTACTTCTGTAGTTGGGTTCTCTGTTTTTCTGGTCTTCACGCTTATTATGTGGATTTAAACTTGCCTGAACTGCTATTTTGTACTGCTTGATTATGCGGCCCGGCGGGGAGAGACACTCAAGTACGTCTTGGGTAACAGAGAGTTTTAAATGTATTGATTTAAGATGATTGTTAGATAGGTTTGCAATATATGCTTTAATGACATTTTAGTTTTTGTAAATGGAGAAATCTGAAAAAAAATTGATTGATTGATTGATTGATTGATTGTTTGAACTACCCCCCCCCATCACAACAGTCCCGTTCCTATTGAAAATCTTGGACAGAGCAGTTTATCTGCAAATCCAACACTATCTGAAAGTCAACCACATACTGGGCATGCGCCAGTCAGGGTTTCGCCCAGACCATGGGACATAATCAGCACTTCTTGACCTGAAGAACTAGCTCAATGACATCAGGGATGAGGGCAAGCCTGCCCTACTTCTACTCCTTGATCTATCAGTTGCATTTGATCTTGATTTGAATGACGAAAAGACAGATCTTCCTGGTTGGTCCCTCGGCAGTAATCAATCTTGATGCCCAATATACCTCCTTCAACATTGATGGCATCCCGATCCCTGTCTCACTGTCAGTAAAGACACTTGGAGTTTATCTGGATGCTACACTTTCACTCACACAGCAAGTGAATGCCATTGCCTCATCTGCCACCTAAACTACTAAACTAATCAATGCATCTAGACCCTTCCTGTCCCCAGACAGCTGCCATACAGTCGCCCTAGCCACCATTGGATCAAGACTTGATTATTGTTATGCCCTCTTTGAAGGCACCTCTGAGCATAACATCCGGAAGATGAAGGTTATTCAGAATAACGCACTTGGAGCAGCTCTGAACATCCCCATACCTGAGCACATCACCTCAGCAAGGAGAAAGAACCACTATCTCCCCATTCGCATGCAGATTCTATTCAAAACCCTGCCAACCACGCACAAATGCCTCTCCAAAGAGGCCCCACCCTACCCATCACAGAAAATAACAAAAGCAAACTCTTCCAGACCTGCTAGATCGGTCTATGCCCACCGTCTCATTCGGCCCAAATTTAAACGGGCCAAAGCTGGAGGTTCGAATGTCCCAACCATCGCAGTAAAACAATGGAACATACTTCCGCTAACCATGTCAGCCGAGCATTCCTACTAGACCTTCCGGAAAGCACAACAAACTTTGCTGTTCACATAAATCTGGATCCTGTAACTGCTTGTTATACTTAAATGTTGATCCTGAAATTGCGTTATACACTGTCTGGCTGTTCATGCTCTGACTTTTCAAGTAACTGGTCATGTAACAGCACCTTGCTACCTCAGGGCTTAGTGCGCTATATGAATGGAAAAGAAAAAAAAAAAATATATATATATATATATATATATATATATATATATATATATATATATATATATATATATATATATATATATATACAGGTGCCAGCTGTGCAAAGAGACAAAAGTTGGCAATTTTCACCAGAACACAAACATGGGCATTTGATTTGATAATTTTTCCCATTAATCCACTTCCGTACTGGACAAAGAATCAGAAGATGAACATTTCTTCAAGAGATGATGCAATTATTGTGGAACATTTCAGGCAATAAATTACCTTCTGGCAACAAACGCAAATCTTACATGTACAAAAGAAGCTCATTAGAACTTCACTGACAGACATTCAAATCACTTGGCAACTAACCCTGTAACTCTACCCGAGTGCTGCAGTGGAAAGCTAAGTTGGCTGAGACATTTTCTTCACAGATTGTGTACTTGATCCAGCCAGTGGTGCACCTCATAGTATACCAGACCTCCACATGGCCTAAACATATTAGAGTGCTAAGACTGGGGTTTTCTCAATAAGTGTGGGTTCAGTGGGGAGTCATTTTTACTTCTGATTACAGCAGCAGTACAATGGGTATTCACATGGATGACAAGGCGGCCTAGTTTCTGTGCTTCATGTTCTCTTTAATCTCTAAGGGCTTCAGATGGTTCCGACCCCAGTGATGCATCTCTGCACCCATCTGGCCTTCCTCACAACTCGGATTGACAACTCGCAGTAAGCCATGCTTGGTAAATAGAGCAGGCTGACTGGCTAGCCTTCTGTTATATCCTGCATTTCTCTCTCTAAGCATACATGCCTATGACATCATGGAACTTTCACCTACTGGGCAGAGAAGGGTTCCATGATGAACAGTTGAGAGAGGCCTGGCTGAAGTAAGGATGGGTGACCAGTGACTGTCTATTGATATCTACTACTTGATGAGAAGAAACCATACAGGTTTGCTGTACTTAATAAACAGCCCTACATGAAGATGAGGGCACATCACTGCGTGCAATCATAGAATATAATACCTTCCTGCAGTCCTGGCTCGGGGTACACTGCCATTGACATCCTTATTCTTGGCCTCCACACAATGGCCCCGAGCAACTGGCAAGCAACATTTTAGAGCCAGGAAAGCAACACGTTGCGTGTGAGCTACACATTGGGGATCACTGGGCTAGTAAGAATAGGAGAGACCATCCAAGGCCCGTCCTGTGCACAGTTCGGCTGGACTTTGGCTTGCTTGACGTGTGTCAGCTGCGCTAGTCTGCTGTGCTTCCGGGCAGTGGAACCTGTATCACGACACATGGTATCGCCGTGAGCCAATCCCGAAGCACCTGGCAATAGGCAGTGAAGAGAGAACTGCATGCGGGACTGAAATTAAACAAACCTGACACGGGAGAACAGGCACCCTCCACCCGATTAGACCAGGATACAAGGAACCAAATTAGAATCAAATTATATCAAAGGCAACAGAAATCAAAATAAATAAAATCTGCTTGTGGGTGAAATAAAGAAACAGCCTGCAGTCACACACCAGGCATAAGCCTTAAATGGCACAAGTCAATATAAATGAAATGATTTAATTAAACAAACAAAGCAATATATCAAACAGGCAGTAGCCTTAATATATATCAGCAGCATTGCCTGCCTCTGAGTTAGGGGATATGTCAAGCACACTGGCTTCCCTCTGAGTTCTCTGCAATTGCAGATTCAATTCCTTGGACTGCTATTCGTGCTGGAGCCCTTTTGGAAGCTTAGAATCTTCATGGGACACATGTATGTGAAAAGAAAAGGCCCTGTAGTCATCATTGCCAGTATCAGATTTAAATATGTGCTTACAATTTTTAAATTTGGGTACTCCCCTCTTGACTCGGACATCTAAAGCCATCAGCTTCTTCTAGCATGAACACTAGCATGTTCTTGCTGTGCGGTTCTGACAACACCGGTGTCGGTCACAGAGTCTTAAGAGGAGCCACCAAAGTGATATACATATAGATGTGCACTGACGAAGTGGGGGCTGATCCTGACACCCATGGCTCAGTGGAAGACAATGGCTTGGGCGCCAAGGGAATTAACACATTAGAGGAGATGAGTTCCTTCTGAGTCGCTGGCACTGAAGATGTCAGAAACTTTGAAGCTTTATTTCCCAAGCCCAAGGTCTTAGGAAGGGGGATCAGGGTTGCAGGGTTTGTGCACACCTGAACTGTCCTTAATGGAAGCAGTCAGAACAGGGGAGACCACAAGGGCCAGGTCAACATTTTTCACCACAGCTTGTCTGAATGTCTCCCTCTCCTCTGAAATTAAGGTGGAATTGGGCTAGGCATGTTTCTGACATACCTTACATACATCTTCTGACTTCGAACAGGGCCTGGAATACTTATGCTTCTTACAAGAGGAGGAAGGGTGTTTAACGGGAAGAGTAGGACTTGCTTCTAGAATGATTATGAGTTTTTTCTTTCTTTTTTTCATATCTTCTTCACAGGACCTGTCGCATCTCTGCATCATCAGGTGACCCTGAAGATTTATCAGAGATGACTGGGCACGGCCTGCATGCTGCGTAGTTGAGTGGACAAGGAGAATGAAATAAGCATGCGCGCGGTGCAACAGTTTGCACCGGATGAATACAGGAGAGTACACATTCACGCTGGGCTACGTGTCCTCTTTATTTAGTTGCAGGGATCTGCCTTTGGCCCTCCTTACAGGGAAACAACAAAATGGCGATGAGGGTGGGATCTTGTTACACATCACCCGCTGCAAGGCTCCTCCTGCCCAGCTCCACTTACCTCTCAGGGGCTTTCTTCACGCGTTTCCCAGCACCTTCCCTCTGTGACTGGTTCATGGCATCTCTGCCTACGTTGGCGGTCCCCTGCGCTTCGCTGTGCAGGGTCGCGACGGTTCCTGGGCATGTCCGTTGAGGGCGCACCGTGCATGCACGGACTGCCATGTTCTTCGTTCTGTGCATGCGCTGTGTTCTGGAACCCATGCAATTAGGGGCCATACGTGGTCCATTGTCTGAGTCAGAAAAGCAACGCTGACGTGCCAATCTCCTCTGCCTATATTGTGGAGCATCTGGTCATTTTTTGGGTACTTGTCCTCTACGTCCTCCCACACATTTGGAAAACTAGATGGCTTGTCGTTAGAAAAGAAGGCAACGACAAGCCTGGTGTTCACTCCAGCCCTTCTTCCTGTGGCCCCCATGCAACCAGTATCTCTTCTTGTTCTAAGGGTCCAGATCGTTTGGGGTAACAGACATGAAGAAACCGCAGCTTTGCTCGGTTGTGGGGCATCCGGAAACTATATTGACACAAACTCTGTCTCCCGGGTTTGGATTCCAGTACACCAAAAGGAGAAAGCAACTCCTGTGGTAGCCATCGACGGGACACCACTATCCTCTGGTCCAGTCCGCCAACATACCCGACGTCTCTTTGTTCGCATCAACGACCATTTGGAACAGATCTTGTTCGATGTAATAAAGACACCCTTTTACCTGGTGGTTTTGGGTTGCCCTGGTTACTGTTTCAAAACCCTCACATAAAATGGGGATCCCAGACTTTAATCTTGCATCCAGTTGTTGTTTTCGGCATTGTTGTGTTGAACCTGTCTCCGAAATCATCTCTACCTCTTTGAAGTCTTCTTCGGCCAACTCGACACATCAGTTCTGTTCTCTGGATACCATACCAGTGGTGTACCACCAGTACCATCACGTGTTTTATGAGCCAGATCAGATTTCTTTGACTGTTCCATTGACCTTCTGCCAGACAGGGTGATACTGCATGGAAAAACCTACTCCTTGACTCAACCAGAAAAGGAAGTCCTACATCGATGACTGCTTGGCCAAGGAATACATAGTTCCCTCAAAGTCAGCGGCAGGCTTTCCTTTGTTTTTTGTACTGTCGAAGAAGGGTACCCTGCATTGATTATCCCCTATTGAATGAAATAACACGTAAGGTTTGGTACCCTTTGCCCTTGATCCGTAACATTATTGAATCTCTTCACACTGCCAAGTTCTTTATCAAACTGGACCTCAGAGAGGCATATCATCTGGTTCGGATCAAGACGGCCGATGAATAGAAGACGGACTTCAAGACACCCAGTGTGCACTATGAATATAGAGTGATGGCATTTGGTCTTTGCAATGCCCCCTCGGTTTCCAGCACTTTATGGACTCAGTCTTTTCCGATTTGATCGTCCTATATGGCTGGATCTCGATGACATTCTCATTTTCTCCACCACCCTGGAGGGAAATGTCCTTCATGTGCAAGAGATTCTGTCTCGTCTGCCCAAGAATCATTTTTACGCCAAGGCTGAGAAGTGCCTTTTTCATCAGGAAATTATTGAATTCTTGGGGTGATTAGCAGCTCTGGCATACAGATGGATCCCGCTAACGTAAAGGCTATTCTTCTAGGGGCACAACCGCAAGATCTTTACAGTGCGTCCTAGGCTCCACTAACTTCTACTGTCGTTTCATCCCAAACTTTTCTCACCTTCCTTCTGTTTTAACACAACTCACCAGCACCAAGGTGCCATATGTTTGGGATTCCGACGCTAAAATGGCATCCGAACACTTGAAGAAAGCTTTTGTCTCCACGCCCATGCTTTATCATCCTACGGAGGAGTCACCCTTTATCGTCGAAGCTGAGGCCTCAGACTTGGCTATCGGGCGGCTCTTCTCCAGAAGGAACCCAGCACTGGAATGGAACATCCTGTTGCATACCTATCTCAGAAACTGTCATAAAGTGAATGGAACTATACCGTCAACGAGAAAGAACTGCTAGCGATCAAGGCAGCCTTTGAAGAATGGAGGCACCATCTATTGGGTGGACGGTTCTTGGTGGAGGTTCGTACTGACCGTAGGAATCTCTAGTTCCTGCGCTCTCTTCAGTGTGGGAACACCAGACAAGCGTGGTGAGCCTTTTTCTTTTCCCACTACGACTTTACCATCTCTTATGTTCCTGGAGTCCAGAATCGGAAAGCCAACGCCTTGCCTCGATCCATGGAATATGAGAAGACACCCCACGATTCAGATATGCCTGTCATTGCTCTGAAACATTTCTTAGATGCATTGCAGCCTCATCTGGGTATCCTGCTTCGCAACACTTTGTCCGATGCAGCCAGGACTCACCTTTTTAGGTAAAAATGGTATCAGCTAGAGAGGTGGTCTAATATTCTACCAGGAACGTCTGTACGTACCCACCTTGGATCTGTGTCTGACGATTCCACAAGGCTTTCATGACTCAAGAGTCGGTATGCATCGGGGTGTGAAAGTTACCCAGGAACTGATCACACGACAATTTTGGTGGCCCGGATGGGCTCATCAAATCAAGGACTACGTGTCATGCCCGCGCCACTGGCGCACGCATTGGCAACCATCATGGACTACTTGGTACTCATTTATCCTCCTAATACTCCTTGAACAACTCCTTTTCACGCCTTGGTCTTTTATTTCCATTTGCTCAACTTTGGTTCTTTCTTATTTTATTCAATTAACTACATTTACCATAGTGCATCTGGCTTCAGTCCTCAATTCCTGGCTATTCTCAATCGTTATTGGGACCACAATCCCCAGAAGCCCTAGCGGCCAGTGCTGCTTCCACCTGCTCAGGACCAGAGAGGGAGGAGGCAGATTGTCTTCAGGTGTGCTGCTACAGGTGCTGTCAATTAGCCTGCCTCAGAACAGGGCAGGGCTGTATATAAGCAGCTGCCTGCAGGAGCACAGTGTCTTGCATCTTGAGTTCTCCCCGCTCCTGCTTGCCTTGACCCTTTACTTTGTATGCTGTTCCTGTTGCTGCATTATCCTGTTTCGTTCCAGTGCCCTTTCTGGGCTTCCTGCCTTGCAGCCTATTACAGTCCTCGGCAGCCCTCTACAGTCAGCGGCCCTGCTCCTCTGGGCTCTCTCCTTGCTGCCCTGCTCCTCTGGCTCCTTGCCCTGCAGCCTGCCTCACTCCGGCTGCCTACAGTCCTTGTCCTCTGGGCTCCCTGCCCTGCAGCCTACCTAACTCTGGCTGCCTACAGTCCTAGTCCTCTGCAGCCCGCCTTGCAGCCTGCCTCACTCTGGCTGCCTATAATCCTTGTCCTCTGGGCTCCCTGCTCTGCAGCCTGCTTCACTCCGGCTGCCTACAGTCCTAGTCCTCTGCTGCCCGCCTTGCAGCCTGCCTCACTCCGGCTGCCTACAATCCTTGTCCTTTGGGCTCCCTGCCCTGCAGCCTGCCTCACTCCGGCTGCCTACAGCCCTTGTCCTCTGGGCTCCCTACCGTGCAGCTTGCAACCTTCTGCTGTCTCCAAGCCCTTGTTCCCTGGGCTCCCTACCTTGCAGCCTGCACCTCTTTGCTGCCTACAGCCCTGCTCCTCTGGGCTCCCTACCTAGCGGCCCTATTCTTTTGGGCTCTCTGTCTGTCGCCTACTACTAATCTCTCTCTGTCCTGTTCTTCTGGACTCCCTGCCTTTCAGCCTACTACAGTCCTCCGCAGTCCAATACAGTTTGCCTGCACCTAGTGCCACTCTTGACTGCAGACCTGCTTCCTACTTTGCAGCCTTCTGTTTTCCTGACTGCTGCTCCTTGTTCTCTTCCTTGAGTCCTCTGTACTCCACTTTAGGTTATCTATTTCAGTCTAACTGCCTTTCCTTCATTTCCTTCTGCTAGATTGCTCATTGACTTCCTTTTCGCTGGATATTTCTGTTCTTGTCTTCTCATGTGTTTTATGTAATCCCTTTGTACAGAGCTTGCCTATTGGTTTCCGGCAGGCAACCTCTGCCCCTTCCTTTGTCGCGTTTTCAGTGTTACAGACACCCACTGCTGTTGTTCCCAGCCATGAGCATACAGCGTGGGCCTCTGTTATAGCAATCTGTGCAGAAGGCTGGAGTTTCCTAATGTTCGTGGAACACTCTTTCCCATTTCGGCATACACCCCAAGAGGGAATCCAGTTTGTTTGTACCTTTGTATCTTTTGCCCCTTTTGGCTCACAGCTACTGTTTCCTACTCTTCTTTCTTGTTGAACTTCCTGCTGTGTGTGCTTATCTGCTTACTTACCTCAGCACAGCCACCCAAACCCTACTTGGGTACCCTGTGCCAGTCTTGATAGAGTGCCATTCCTGACACTACGTGGATACATGCCAAGTTTGTGCCCAAACCAAGACCATGCACAGCAGACCTCTGGGGTTGTTGAAACCAACAGAACTACTTCCTTTTCCCTGGCACATCTTGGCCATGGACTTCATCGTGGAGTTGCCACCCTCTGAGGGACTAACATGTATCATGTTTGTGGTCGACTGTTTCTCGAAGATGGTGCATTTCATTCCTTTACCCGGGTTACCTTCGGATGTCCAGATGGAAAGGCCTTTCTTCATGACATCTATTGTGTACACGGTCTTCCTGAGAAGATCCTTTCTGACCATGTGTCTCAGTTTCTTTCCTTTTTCTAGTGTCAATTCTGTAAACATCTGGGGTGCATTGGGCTCTAATTTCTGGATATCATCCGCAGACCGACGGTCAAACTGAGAGGACCAATCAGACGCTTGAACAATACCTAGGCTGCTTCGCCAATGCCGCCTGGGCCAATTGGTGTTCCATCTTGGACTTGGCAGAGGTGGCCTAAAACAATTCCTTGCATTCTTACATCAATTGTAGCCCGTACTATTGTACCTACGCACAACATCCAAAAGTGGTTCCTTTCCATCCTGTCTTGCCTAGTCCTGTTCCATCGGCAGATGTCTTGGTTGCCAGGATCCAGTCTCAACACAAGCTAACCAGGGGACTTCTAGAGATGGCTAAGGTCCACATGAAGGAGCAGGCAGACAAACAATGCACCCCTGAACCGGTATTCGCAGTCGAGCACAGGGTTTGATTGTCATCCAGGAATCTCCTGCTTCGTAACATCTATGAAACTCCTTGTGAAGACAACACAGAGTTTTGGGCTCAGAGGTTATGAACTAGTGAATTTCCATGTGAAGGGAAACACAGGATTATTAGCTCTAAGTGCTTTAAGGATATGAACTTGTGAATTCAGTGTAAAGCCAACACAGGATTCCAAGGGGTGAAGGAAAAACATGTTTCATCTCGCAAAACAAGCTAGACAATAAGACATATAGCATTAACATCTAGCCTTAAGAACAAGACTGCTTGCTCACTTTATGTACTTGTTTCTTGTCTTTCACGCATCAATTTGCCTATCAGGTCATGAATATAGTGTTTATGTTGGGTTGCGATTCCCACGTGTGTCTTCCATTGTTTTTTGTGTGCTCATGTTGCTTTGCAGGTTACCTGCATATGTATCATGCTCAATGTTGCTAGGCCATTATCAGGTGCAAGACTCACTATCCGCTAAGGCCCTCATTGTATGTAGTGGGGAAGCATACTGTGCGTAAAGGTTCTGTTGGCAAGCGTTCCAGGGATCAGATGGCAAAGGTATGACTAGTGGATGGAGTAGGAGGTAGTAATCAGCGTAGGTGTATGTAGGTAAGGTATTTCAGGATGTGCTATTATATGTTATGTGTATCAAGACATGTTCTTTTTCTAAACTCCCCTACCTATCCAATTTGGTTGCCCTAACTTTCTTTCCGGTGCTCCTAAACTCCCCCTTCTCATCCACAACCTCTCCCTAATCCCTCCTCCATCCATTGGCTGCCACATGGTCACCTGTACATTCTACCATCAGGAACCTGTGCCAACCACGGTGGGAGGGTCGAGTTCATTCAGCTTCTGTGGTTTCGGGAGTGGGTATTCATACCGTTCCTTACCTCTTGTCATTACATAATAAGCTGCCCCCACATAGGGTTTAATTCACCACCCAAGCCAAATGGACATGACCACTCCCCCTTTCGCTGAGGCCTTGACGGCCTTACGCCTGAATTAGCTCATGCTAGGCAGGAAGCCACAGTGTTGAAGGCCCAAGTTCAGGGTTTAGTGGCACAAGGAAATCTGCTACAAGCAGGAAGTGCATGAGCATCTGGGGGGCCTAGTCGGCCTCCCACTGACTAGGCCCACGATAAATACAGCTCCTTCAGTATCGAGAACTCAATCATTACAGCCTCCACTGCAGTGAAAGCTCTCTGTGTATACACGGACTCCACCTTATCAATGGTCAGACAAGTCAGTGTCATCTCATCGTCAGCTGCACTAACTACAAAAATCATAAATGCAGTAAAACCTCACTTATCACCAAAAAACTGCCTTAAAATTGCTAGAGCCACAATTGGCGCAAAACTTGACTATTGTAACATCCTACTCCTAGGCACATCTCCAAATAACATTAACAGATTACAAATTGCACAAAACAGTGCCCTTAGAGCTGCTCTAAGCATCCCTAGGAGAGAGCACATCTAACAGGCAAGAAAAGACACCCACTGGCTCTCTATCAAAGAATGCATAACATTCAAGGCCCTCACAATCACGCACAAATGCCTCGCCCAGACAGCCCCAGCATACCTAGCAGACAGAGTTCACCAGACCCCGGCCTATAGACCAAAACGTGACCAATACGCTCACCTACTCTCAGTCCCAGCCTTCAACAGAGCGAAAGCTGGCGGCACCAGCTTTGAAGTCCTAGCACAAAAGCCTGGAACACGCTCTCACTCAGCTTAAGAAATTAACAATCCCTTACAATATTCAGGAAGGTGCTTAAAACAAAGCTATTTAATTAGACCAGTTGCTAAATGTACTGCCACCAAGACTGTTCCTCTGTAACATTGGAACACCATTAGCTATGTCATGTTAACCTTTACTATTGCACATGAAATACCTGTTATAACTTGTATTACTGAGTTATTAAGTGAATATACTGTAACAGCGCCACGATGCCTCTGGGCCGCTGGGCACTTTATAAATCCAAAATAAATAAATAAACCGTGATAGTACAACAACCAAGTAACGTACCGTTGGCCTCCCCGCAGCTTTTTGCAGGGGATTCTTGGAAATACATGACATTTTTGACGCAATGCCATTTGCATTTTTTTATGTAAACCTACAGCTTTCGAGAATATGCAGGTACGAACCACCTTTGTTATTTCCTATTTGACTGGGGATGCAGCAGCATGGGCCATGCCATTAGTACAAAAAGATGATCCTATGTTGTATGATTGGGATTTATTTCTGACAGAATTTGAGAGGTTATTTTTATCGACGGGAAGTGTCATTGGCACAGGATAAGGAGCTTCTGGCATTACGCCAGGGAACTCAAGATTTGGTTACTTATGTCACCCTGTTTAATCACTTGGTGATAGAGACTCAAGCAAGTTTTATATTATCAGGACTATGGGAGGAGTTGAAGGATGCGATAGCGCAAGTGGAACCACAACCTACTACTTGCACGGCAATGATTGATTTAGCTTTACATCTACACCATTGTCTAAATTAAAGCAAAGCGGACAGGAAGACACATTTTGCGCAAGGGAAGAGGCCCCAGACACACATAAAGTGGAGCCCATACAGATTGGAAGTGTAAGGGGGCCGTTGTCTACGGAAGAAAACTAAAAGAGGAAGATAAAAAATCTGTGTCTATACTGTGGTCAATCAGGGCATTTCATTTGAACTTATCCTAACACCCCTCAGAGAGGTATTGTCATGATGCCTGCTCCCGAGGAGCCAGGTCAGGCCCAGCGTCCCCGGAAGCAGACTTCATACTCACCAAGCAGGACCCAGCAAACCCCTATAGGGGCTCTTTGGACCTTGTCCTGGCGCCTTTGGCGCCAGTCTCATAAAAGGCATCTGTCCTGGGGCCATAGGTGCCAAGCTCATCATGGCAGAACATATGGTAATGCTTGGGTGAACTCACCTGAGGCAGACCATGCTGCATACTCACCCGAGGCAGACCATGCTGTCTGAAGCTCCAAGCCAACTAAGGCTGGGGAGGAACTATTTTCTTTCAGGAACTCTTTTCTTACTCGGGTGGGGCCAGTGGAAGAACACTCACCTGAAGCTCTTCCAAGGCTATTTAAACCACGCCCAGATGGCCACACGTGCTTCGCGTTATTCTGCATCTGCGATAGGACGCTCACCGAGTCGGCTCCTGCATCCTGGCTCCTGCCAAGCCCGCCAGCACCTGGAACACCTGCAAGGAGAGAAAGGCAAGCATTAGGACATTACCTACCTTCATCCAGCATCCGGATTCTTCACTCCGTCGATCCTGCAAAAGAAAGTCAAGGGTTAGAAACGCATCTCATCGCTCGCTGCAGCGCCGCTTCCACTTACCTTCACGTGGCGCTGTCTAGCTCTTCAGCGGTCATAGGCGACATCGGTCGCATTCAAGACCTACGGAGAAAAAGGACAAAACAAGGTGAGCAACGAACTAATTGCAAAAGGACAGATCACTCACCTTAAGTCTTACCTGAATTTTGTTGGGACCTCAGTTCCCTTTTCGGGTCAGAGCGGCTTTTCTGGCTTTTCCGTACCCCGGCCCCTATGGGGAAATAAGACACACTCATTAAGGTGTCGGAGCAAACCACTACGGCACACCTTCATTAAAAGTACTCACTTGAGCTTACCTCGGCGAATCCATTCCTCCACACGGATTCCTCACCTAGTCCCTGAAAATTAAACAAAGGCCAAGGGACAAATAAGACTTGATCTTTTGAACTATATACTTACGGCAGCATTTTGGTGAAGGCAAGCAGACATCGAACCCTTGCCAAATCCGAGATCCAGTGAAGTAACTGGAAATCTACGCGCCCCTGCATCAGAAGCAGGATGGAGAGCTCGTCCATACAGAAATTAAGGTGAGAGTCTGCGGAAGGCACAGCTAGGGTTTGAGGAGGGTGAGAAGGGGAAAAAGGGGGGAATCTCACACACAATCTAGCAGACAGTTAACTCCCTTTTCCCATCTACGAAGGATTATTCTACGGGCCAGACAGACGAGGTTTGGGGGTCCAGTCCAGTCCATCTTCCAAGCACTACGCTTTACCGTGGAAGAAGTTGTAGCAGTCCAGAACGGGTCGGCGCCTCCGTGGGAATGAGGTGAGCGTTACAGGTATACAGTCAGATAGGAACAAGGTAGAGGTGGGAAAAAGGCAGGCTCTACCTTAGAGGGAACGAAGGGTGTCGAGCCGAATCCCATATGAGTTCCCGAGTTGGGCAGCAAACACTAGGCAGGGTAAGACTCCTCATTTGTGCATTGTTATGACTTTGTTTTTTGCATTTACTAAGCAGGTTGTGTCCGCAATGACGGACTCAGCTGACACAGGTAACTTTGTAGACATCACATTAGCAGAATGGTTGGGGTTACCCTTGCAGGACAAGTCTAAGGCAGAGGGAGTACAATCTGTAGACGTAGCCCCATTAACTTCAGGTCCCATCAGAGGGTGGCGGTAGAGAGCCCAACCGTGATGGCGTCTCTTCCTTGAGCTCTGTGTAGAGCTCCTAGAAATCCTGATTAAAATTGTGTCTGAGGCGGCGAGAACGACGCATCGAAGATGCGGGTGGTCTTGTAGACAGCCCTCAACACCTGTATGGGAGTGGGACCTTTTGCGAGCCCCCACCCGGTGCTGTGAGAATAGCTGCGGTCCCACAGCCGGTAGGCAGATGAGCGAGCACTGACGAGGTAACGGACAATGCAGGAATAGCAGTCGAGTCTGTCGATTCCCCAAGAAGCTGGGGAGGGGGTTGCGTCGCCCTGTGGTGCTGCAGAGCCGTGTGGCCTGGGGTCTGGCCCTCGCACTGCTTGGACGGCGGCGCCGCGGGCCAGGAAGAACACGAGAGAGGCCAGCAGGTGCAACAAAAGAGACGCCTCAGCAGGGACTTTCTATGTGGTGGCGCAGCAACGAGTCCAGAGTGTGAGGAGACCTACTCGCAAGCTGGAGCAAGTGGATACCTGCGGCACTGCATGGCCTCCTTGACAACCGGTTGTTAGGGAGATTTCTCACCCAAGTGCTGAATTCCCTCTACCTCAGAGCCCTCCAGCTCTTTTGCTATATTTTGGGGCTTTGCACTTTTCATTTTCAATGTGTTTTACTTTTGTGTTCTTTGGTTATGAAGTTTTAAAACAACTCCATAGGTATCATCTTTTTCTGTGTGTCACACAGCACCTTCAGTGCAGTGGCACAGGGATGTCTTTCAGACTTACCAAGGTTTAAATACCTTCTCTGGGACGGACTACTGTCTCCCAGAGCATGTAGAGTTAAATTGACTTTACTCGTCTCCTTAAATTTACTGACCCAGCACACACTATCTTACTTTAGAGTGCTGGAGGGGTTGCCTAGCTTCCCCCGAGTCAAAACACTCATGTAACAATCAAATGTTACCTTTTCCTACTTTAAATGGCTGGTTGCAGTGGTTTAGATCAACTACCATGATTTTTTTTCTACCGCTAACAACGGTAGCTAAAAATCGGGACAGCCATGTTTTCTAATATGGAGCCCCAGACCTGTCTGTAAAAACAGACTCCGGTCATCTTTTTTCACCATTTCTTTTAGGAAAAGTCCTTCTTGTATTTGTTTCTGCGCGCCAAACCAGGTTTGGTCCCTTTGTTCGTTGGCCTTTGGCGGGCTTCAGTGCTGAAGCCCTCCTCTGGCACCTGAGTGTCTGGGGTGGACAGGATGTGAAGGAGGTGCCCGAAACTCCCTGTGCTTAGTCTCCTAGGAGACCTGAATGCACTCTGGCGTGATTGGTCAGCTGGCTGTCCAGCAAGGACAGCCACCCTGCTGTGTGAGTGACAGCCAGGCTGGAATGAATGGGGGAAAACTGTTTAACAGCAAGTCTCTGGGACTTGGAAAGCAGAGTCGACCACTGGAACGAAAGAACCAAAGACGAGCTGAAGGAAGAGGACTGCTGCAACTCCTGGACGACCGGTGAAACCCTGCTGCAGGTCCGAATTGCCTGAAACTCCATCGACAGAGAAGCCCTTCAAGGTTAACTTCTTCCCTTGAGTTTGGTGGGAACAACCAACTCGCAAGCCACCTGGACAATATCCCCATCTGGTTTAATTTTCATCAGAGTGCTGTTGAAAACCAGATAGCCAGCTGGAAGGAAACGAGCTTGTGGACTTTAAGGCACTCACACCTTAAACCAACGTCTTCCTACAGCTTTTGGCCTCATCCCTGGGCAGTGCAAGAACCTCCCGACGTCCTCCTTCTTGTCCCCATGACTGAAGCTCAGGAACAGCGAGATCTGCTCGAACTGCCAGGAACAACTGCCTCAGCTACTACTTTCTTCATTAACAAGGTACTGTGCAAACGCGGTCCGGAAATCTTTTCGGCCATCGGGGAAGTGCGTGAAACTTTCCTCAACTTCGAAGGCTTGTCCTTCCCTAAACATTTGTCAAACTTTTCGCCTAGCCAAATTCTTCTAAACTCTGTGGTAAAGACTTAACCATTACTAATTGAACTGTGCTATCCAATACAAAGACTCTGAACCATTGACTTTGGCCCAGGCCTATGAGAAGAATTGCTGGTTGTAGATAACTGAAACTCTTTGCCCTGCCTATACATGTATTTGGGCTGTCTATTCTTATAACCTTGTCTTTTTACTCCTTTAAAAAGTATGTGAAGTGCCATTTTGCTCCCACTTCATTGGAGCTAAACTTGTTAATTTACTTACCGGTTGTATTTTTGTGGTTTATTAGTGTGTGATATTGAGCTGCTTATGCTACTGTAATGTTTTCTAACTGACTGAGTAAATAAATGTATATTCTTTTACCAAGAAACCTTGAGTAAGTGTATATTTGAATCACTGTATTGGTTGGTCCTTTGTGTAACTTGTTCTTCTGCTCACTTAAACTCTTGAGATAAGTCTGGCTGCTCAGCCATCGCTACCACTTTACTGTGGAGAACAGGCTTGTACCAAAGGTGAAATTGTGCTTACACTTGTAGTCTTAATTGCCTGTAGTGTTACCAAAGGGTACTGCAGGTAATTCTGCCTAATACTGGTGTACAGCGGTGAGGATAAAGTATACTTGTTACATTTGGACTGCTACTTTTACCTTTGTTCAAATAATCCTCCCAAGGCTAAGCAACACTAGTAAAGCAATTGTTTTATCATGACTGATATGGAAAGCTACAGACAGGAGACCGTAGTGACTTTAACTGTTGGTCAATTGAGAGATATGTGTAAAGCTAGGAATCTCACTGTAAAAGGCAAAAAGGTTGAATTGATAGAAATGTTGTTAGAATACCAAAGTCTGAGGAGTGGGTCTGAAACTGTTACGCTCACCTGGTATCCACAGGGACGCCACCCAGCCAGATTACTCGCTGGTATGCTTCTCAGCTTTGCCCTGATGTGGTCTGCGGGCAAGGTTCTGCCTGAAAATACAGGAGGACTGTGTTCAAGACTGACCGAATGGGGTAAGTATCCTCCCTGCGGTCCAGTTACTTCACTGACGCCGGCCTGTTTGATATTGTTCAGGTAGGTCTTATTGCTGTTCTTTAGTTTTGTTGCTATCATGCATGCCATTCTTTGTTTCAAATGTCTCTTTTTTCTCCCTTAGGTAGGCGGAGCTTCAGCGCAGCGAACTGGCTTGGTTGAGCCCCGCTGGTAAATGATGGCGCATTAAGAGCGCTATGATGCGGTAAGTAAGCGCTCTGTGCAGCGCTGCCAAGTCTTGCCTTTGCTAACCTGTGTTTTCTTTCCTTGTAGGTTGCGGTGTTCTTCAGCGCGAGTGGAATGTCCGGAGTGGTGCCAGCCGAGAGGCGACCAGCCAGGTGAGCCTTTTGAGCAGTTCGTAATTTGTAAATGTCTCTACTGCTTTCTTTAATGTTGCCTCTATCTTCCTCTTTCAGGTCGTTCTATCCGGGAGGCATGCAGATTCGAGGAAGCTGTTCTCAGTAGTTGCGAGTGTTTAAGGATGAAGACTACAGGTAATATTCTGCTGCTAATGATGTTCCTTTTGTCTCCTTGCAGGTTCTGCTTCTCCGAGGTTCGAGGGAATAGCTGGACACGGTGAGCGTCACGTTGCAAGCTGCAAAGTAACGCAAAGCGTGTTGTCTTGCTCGGGTGTGGTTTAAATAGCCCCAACAAAATAGTCCAGGTAAAGTAGTCCCTAGGCTACCACACCCAAAACACTAGACCGCATAGCTTGGTTCTTAGGAACCAAGCTATGTGGATGCCTCCATGTTGGCTGACAATACAATAAAGTAGTTCACAAGCACATTGTTTTTCATGGTGTATGAGCCTGCCGCCATAGGCGCCAGGACTGGCCCCATGAGGGCTTTTGAAGAGGATGCCAGGCTCTAGAGGCCCCAGTCCTGACTCCACCTGGCCAATAGGTTTGCCAGAGGGGGTTTTGGGGGAGGGTCGTGACAGCACTCCCCCCTAAGGCCCCTCCCATGGTGTCTGGCCCAGGTTTGGTTGGGAAGTTCCGATGGAATTTCCTGATTAGACATGGTGCGTGGATATTCTCACTGGGCTCCCAGGATCTATCTTGTGGTCCAAATCCTTTCCAATCGACGAGGTAATATAGCTTGGTCCTAGAGTATTTATAGTCCAGGATATCTTTGACTTCAAATTTTGGTTCTCTGTCAACAAGTATGGGCTTAGGTGGTGTCCCAATCCGTGTGCTGGTTTGCATTGGTTTCAGGAGGGACACATGGAATACCGGGTGGATGTATAGATTAGATGGTAAATCCATTTTCACGGCTGCTGGGTTCATAATTGCCTTAATGGTATAGGGTCCTAAGAATCTGGGATGAAAGGTCCGGGTTCCCTTGATGGGTACGAATTTAGCGGCTAACCAAACTTTGTCTCCTACTTGATAATCAGGGGCCTTTTTCCGGTGTTGGTCGGCGCATCTCTTTTGTTTTTCTTTGGCATGAATAAGGTGTTCCTTTGCCCCTTTGAAAGCCTGAGTAATGGTTGTGTGTAGAGTCTTTACCGCTGGCATTTCCAAGCTGGCTGGAAGGTCTAGTTCAGAGGTACGTGGATGTCTGCCATAAAGGGTATAGAAGGGCGTTTGTCCCGTGCTTGAATGCAAAGAATTGTTATATGCATATTCGCCTATCCATAGTAGGTCTTTCCAATTCCTTTGTTCGTGGTGCAGCACGCACCGTAAATATTGCTTGAGTGTCTGATTGGTTCTCTCGGTTTGGCCGTCCGTTTGGGGATGGTGACTGGTAGATAGCCGAAAGTCGATCTGCGCCACTGCACAACATTTTTTCCAGAAGGTTGAAACAAACTGGCTGCCTCGATCAGAGACCAGAACCAAAGGGAAGCCATGTAGCTTAACCACGCCCTCCAGGAACACTGTTGTGCACAATAGGTCAGTTACACACCCATACAACACCTTGCATAACACTCCGATACAAAGTACTGTCAGGCTCCCCGGGTCACAGTCCAACCCTCCTCATGTCCCATCACCTAGGGTGCAGGGGAGTCGCCATCACCGATGGTTTCGGGTCACACGCAGAGGACGGTGTTGTTTGTTTCCTCGTCTCCAATGGCAACTGCCATGGAGATTGCGATCGGGCTGGAACAGCCGATCGCGATTGCTTCCTGGTTTCACATCAACTTCCCGATCACGTGCACGGAGCCCCGCTCACGTGATCGGGAGGCGGCTCGCATAAAAACCGGGAGCTTCGAATCACTCGCCGCTTCACAGCTGTTTCCTAAACACTGTTCGGCGCTCTTGACTCTTGTTTTTTGACCACATCGGATTTCGACCTCAGGCTTACTCATCACGGATTTGATTAACTCTTGCTCCTTGGATACGGTTGCCTGATACTCTGCACGGATACTGGTACTTTGGACCTTTGGCTTACGCATAACGGACTGCTTTGGATTTTCCCTATCTGCTCACTTGCTACAACCTGGATTTTTGACCCTTGGATTGTTTACGACCCTCCTTCCGTTTTTTATTGGAAATCATTACGTTCACCTTAAGGGTTACGGGTGGCCAGCCCGTACCTGCCTCCAGGTACTTGACTGTGTGAATCATCGGCGCTCCCTTGCACCAATACCTCAGGCACCCTTCCACTGAACATAGGTAAGAGAGTATCATTTATTCTCTATTAACTAAAGCACTGTCTTTGCCTGTATTAACCCCAACTTCCTTCCAACAGCCTCTGGGATCCTCGGCGCCACCTGATTCTACAAACCAACAACCACCTGTGGCCTCAAAGCTCGCACAGGGAGTGTTTATCTTTTTCTCCCTGTGGGTGATTTGTGGACAGAGGCTCAATACTCTTCACTTCGTGGCAAGTCTCGACAAACACTTTTGCTAAAGTAGCTGCGTCTGGGAGGCCTTTGAGAGGAACAAAATGGGCCATCTTCGAGAATAAATCCACAACTACAAGGATGGTATTGAACCCTTGGCTTGGAGGTAGATCAGTGATGAAGTCAAGGGAAAGAGTGTGCCATGGAACTGGAGAAATGTCCAATGGTTGTAGGAGATCAGATGGTTTTTGTTTCTGTGATTTATTTTGAACGCAGACACAGCAGGACTGAATGTACTGAATGATGTCCTTACGCCAGGTAGGCCACCAAAAGTTCTCTTTCACCTTAGCTAGGGTTTTGGCGATCCCAGGATGCCCTTCGATCAGTGATTCGTGATAGTTTGAAATAATATGCTGTTGTAATTCCTTCTTGGGTACATATAGGTGATCCCTAAAAAAGGGCAGATGGTCCTTGATGGTATATTGTTCTCCTTGAGTTTGCCCTGCGAGGTAGGCATCAGGATTCATTGTCCGTTGGATTTCTTTTCGTAGTTCTGCTTGTGTTAAGGCTGTCGTGATACCCAAGAGTTTGTCTTCAGGTATAATAGGTACTGGGACTGGAGTTGTATATACTATTTCATCTATGCTCATGCGGGATAAGGCATCTGCCTTTCCGTTTCTGACTCCTGGTCGAAATGTGATTACACAATGATATTCGGCGAAGAAAAGGGCCCACCGTAATTGGTGCGAGGACTGGGCTTTGGCTGTTTTGAGAAATGGCAGGTTTCGGTGGTCTGTGATGACTGTAATGGTGTGTCTGGCCCCCAGAAGGTAGTGCCTCCAGGCTTTAAAGGCGGATTTGATAGCCAGGAGTTCCTTGTCCGTGATGGCATAATTAATCTCTGGAGGTGAGAACTTTTTCAACCAGAATGCCACAGGATGTAGCTGGCCGGTTTCCGGGTCTCTCTGTGAACGAACAGCCCCCATTGTGAGACTGGACGCATCAGTTTCAACGACATAAGGGAGGTCTGGACGAGGATGTCGCAGGATTGGAGCGGAGGCAAACCTTTGTTTAAGTTCCTGAAAGGCTTCTTCTGCTTCTTCGGTCCAAGCAAACTTTTTATTGTTTTTTCGTAATAGTACTATGATTGGGTGCATAACCTGAGAGAAGTCTGCGATGAACTGGCTGTAGAAGTTCGCAAAGCCCATCATGCTTTGTACCCCTTTCAGAGACGTCGGTGAAGGCCATTTCAGAATGGTATCTACCTTGTGCACGTCCATTCTGATGCCTCCTGGAGTAAGGATAAAACAAAGAAATTCTACTTCAGTGCCGTGAAAAAAGCATTTTTCAATCTTTACAAACAAGCGATGTTGACAGAGCTTGGTGAGGACTGAACGAACGTGCCTGACATGATCTTGTTCCGAGGCTGAGTATACTAAGAGGTCGTCTATGTACACTAAGGCGCACACATCAATTAACTCCCTTAAGACGTCATTCATGAAATACTGGAATGCCGCAGGAGCGTTGCATAACCCGAAGGGCATGACTTGATATTCAAACAAGCTGTACTTAGTACGGAAGGCGGTTTTCCATTCATATCCTTTTCTGACTCGGACCAGGTGGTACGCTCCTCGAAGGTCCAATTTGGTATAAATCTGGGCATCTTTAACTTGGTCTAGCATCTCAGGTATAAGTGGGAAGGGGTAGCGGTTCTTCACGGTGATATGGTTCAATGCACGGTAGTCAATACTGGTTCTCAAGTCTCCTTCCTTTTTCGGTACAAAGAACAAAGGACTGGCTGCGGGGGACTTCGAAGGACGGATAAATCCGTTTGCAAGGTACTGGTCTAAATAGGATTTCATATGAAGGTTTTCTGGTTCTGTGAGAGCGTAGATCCTGCCGCAAGGGATTTGTGCACCAGGAACAAGGTCAATCTGACAGTCATAGGGCCTGTGCGGCGGCAATGTATTGGCTTGGTCCTTTCGGCAAACATCCTGGAGATCATGGTATTCACTTGGCAAGGTATTAGTTGCTCCCAGGGTTGATACTGTCGCTCCGGGAGTCATGGGGATACAGATGTTGGGTTTCTCCTCTTGGTAATAGCAGGCAGGGCAGCAGTCACCGGGGAAGGTTAATTTTCGTGCCTGCCATTCTATCAAAGGGTTGTGAGCAACCAACTATGGCATCCCTAGTATTAGCCTGAACTGAGGTGCCTTGATGAGATCGAATGAAATAGACTCACAATGTCATGTCCTGGCACAGCATGGTTACCCTGGCTGTGCACTGGGTTACTGGTCCGGAAGCGATTTCTGTCCCATCCAGGTGGTTACCTTGTCCATAGTTGGCTTAGAACACAAAGGAAGCCTCATCTCTGCTGCCAGTTCTTGATCAATATAATTTCCAACTGCTCCGCTATTGATGTATGCTTCAACGGCATGCATTCTTGACGACTGTTGGTGGTTAATTAAGATCACTGGTATTGCAAAGTGCAAGGTCAGCAACTCTTTCTTCTCACTCGACAAACTGACCTCTACGTTTGTCGAGCTTGGTAGTTTTCCGATTCCTTAGCTTCATCCTTCTATGTGGCCCCACCTGTTCTTCTTGGGGGTTTTACTGGACAGTCCTTCAGGAAATGTCCTGGTTTCCCACAATACAAACAAAGCTGTTGTTGTCTTCTTTTGTCCCGCTCTTGTTTTGTTAATGGAGGCCGTATCCCTCCAATCTGCATGGGTTCGACAGCATTTTCAGGTACAAGGGGTGTGTTTTCCCTTGGTCGAACATACACGTCCGAGGGTCCGTCTTAGACCTGTCTGCCTTTCGGTCCTGCAACCGGTGGTCTAGCTGCATGACCAGATTTATGAATTCTGCACAGTCTCTGGGTGGATCAACCACCTGGGCTAAGACGTCCTTTAATTCGCCTCGTAAGCCTCGATGGAATAACGTGGTTCTTTTGTTTTCTGGCCTCCTAGCTTCGGCAACCAGTCTATTGAAGGTAGCAATGTACGTTAACAAGTCCTGATTCCCCTGTCGGAGGGACAAGAGTTCATTGTCTACTGCTTGTTCCTGGGTATGACGAGCAAAACGTTTTTCCATTTCTCTCTGGAACCCCCCAAAGTCATGTAATAGAGGATCGTCATGGGTTACCAACGGCACTGACCAATCTGCTGCACTACCACTCAGGTATGATAAGACAAAAGCTACCCGAGCTTGGTCGTTTGGATATGCTCCAGGCCTACAAAGAAAATGAAGGCGGCACTGATTGATGAATGCCGCATACTTCCGTGGGTCGCCTGAGAACCTTTCTGGTGGTGCCAGGGGCACTGTTCCAGGTAACGTGATCTGTACCAGAGTGGGTGGTATGGCGGGGTTTTGCAGCATTGGATTGATTCCAGGTAGAGGTGTCTATCCTGCCTGTGATTGCAAGTATTGCCTGCTAATCTCTTCAGTGCGTTCTTTGGTCACTATTAGGTCTCTCCGGAGGGCATTAGTCTCTTGTCGGGCAGAATGAACGTCAGCACAAAGCTCTCCTAGTAATTGG
The DNA here is from genome assembly GCF_040938575.1 of Ambystoma mexicanum. Lineage (NCBI taxonomy): Eukaryota > Metazoa > Chordata > Amphibia > Caudata > Ambystomatidae > Ambystoma > Ambystoma mexicanum. The sequence continues at coordinate 634,342,844 of NC_090939.1, forward strand.
GCCAATTGGTCCATTTCTGATGTCTCCATGGCGCCAAGGTGGATTTGTTATGGTAGGCTTCGCGTTCTGTTACGCTCACCTGGTATCCACAGAGACGCCACCCAGCCGGGTTACTCGCTGGTATGCTTCTCAGTTTTTCCCTGATGTGGTCTGCGGGGAAGGTTCTGCCTGAAAATACAGGAGGACTGTGTTCAAGACTGACCGACTGGGGTAAGTATCCTCCCTCCACCCCCCATATGATTTCAGGCCCTCTGGCGCCCTCTCCTCACCTTGTGGTAGAATTAGGCGTGCTCTCCGTCCTGCCTTCTTTGCAGAGGCGCGTTGTCTTTCATGGGCGAGTGCGGTGCAGTTACTTCACTGACGCCGGCCCGTTTGATATTGTTCAGGTAGGTCTTATTGCTGTTCTTTAGTTTTGTTGCTATCCTGCATGCCTTTCTTTGTTTAAAATGTCTCTTTTTTCTCCCTTAGGTATGCGGAGCTTCAGCGCGGTGAACTGGCTTGGTTGAGCCCCGCTGGTAAATGATGGTGCATTAAGAGCGCTATGATGCGGTAAGTAAACGCTATGCGCAGCGCTGCAAAGTCTTGCCTTTGCTAACCTGTGTTTTCTTTCCTTGTAGGTTGCGGTGTTCTTCAGCGCGAGTGGAATGTCCGGAGTGGTGCCAGCCGAGAGGCGACCAGCCAGGTGAGCCTTTTGAGCAGTTCGTAATTTGTAAATGTCTCTACCGCTTTCTTTAATGTTGCCTCTATCTTCCTCTTTCAGGTCGTTCTGTCCGGGAGGCGTGCATATTCGAGGAAGCTGTTCTCAGTAGCTGCGAGTGTTTAAAGATGAAGACTGCAGGTAATATGCAGCTGCTAATGATGTTCCTTTTGTCTCCTTGCAGGTTCTGTTTCTCCGAGGTTCGAGGGAATAGCTGGACATGGTGAGCGTCACGTTGCAAGCTGCAAAGTAACGCGAAGCGTGTTGTCTTGCTCGGGTGTGGTTTAAATAGCCCCAACAAAATAGTCCAGGTAAAGTAGTCCCTAGGCTACCACACCCAAAACACTAGACCACATAGTTTGGTTCTTAGGAACCAAGCTATGTGGAGGCCTCCATGTTGGCTGACAATACAATGAAGTAGTTCCCAAGCACATTGTTTTTCATGGTGTATGAGCCTGCATGAGGGCTTTTGAAGAGGATGCCAGGCTGTAGAGGCCAGAGTCCTGACTCCACCTGGCCAATGGGTTTGCCAGAGGGGGTTTTGGGCGAGGGTCGTGACAGAAACCCCCACACCTGCAGCAAATGTGGAAAATGTTGATGAGGATGATAATATGTCAGAGCCCAGCTCGAATATTGTGGACGAGATAGATGAGGCAGAAGAGTCTCAGAATATAGGCCCTGTTTTACCTCTACCTGCTCATAGGCCTCAACCTTTGACCAAAGGGACCCCATTAGGTCCAAACCTATGTCCTGAATTTGTCTTTTTAGAAAAATTGAGACTTGAGTTAGAATTCAAAAGTATCCAAGCTCAAACTGAAAGCAAACATCAAGAACTTAGACTCAGAGAAATGGAATTGAATCATGCACTTGAAATGAAATGTCGTCTCTTGACACTGGTTCTCTCCCAGAGTCCTCTAGGTCGTCCAGTCCTAAGAGGCCTCACATGCCCAAAGATGCAGTACGTATGTATGAGGTTAAGCTTGATATTTGGATTGGTTGGCTGCTTTTGAATATAACCATGGGATTCAAGACATTACAGGGATTCAGCTGATTCCTTGGCTTTTTTCTAGGCTACCCCCTGTTGCAACTGATGTGCTAATGGAGTTGGGGGATATAGACAGAAAGGAGTATGATACTGTGAAGCTAGCTTTGATAGCTAGATTTGGGAAGACCCCTTCTCAGTATTTTAAGAGGTTTAGAACCCTCAAAAAGAATGATGGTACTCAGTGGGCTACCTGGGTGTGTGAATGTTTGAAAAACCTAGATGGTTGGGTACAGGGTTACAGAGTTAACACATTTGAAGGAATGAGGAATCTGTTTATGTTGGAAACTATGTTTGAGGCCTGCTCTCCTGAGCTGAGACAGCACTGGGCTGACTCTAAGGAATTAGATCCAAAAATATTAGCTAGAGCAGCTGAATCATGGGTCGCCAACAGGGCCACTCATAAGGATTCTGCGGCAACTCCCAAAAAGGATGGGGGGAAGCAGCACAAAGGTGAGAACACAGATAAATCTAATTCTATCCAACCAAAAGAGGCCCCCAAACATAAACAGGGTAAGCCACATGGGAAACCAAATGTAAGGCAGAATCCTGTGCAGATCCCTTAGGGAACACTGCAAAAAGATTAAGACTACAGGAGTAAGCAGTAAACCCAATTGGTAGCAGTCTGCACCACCCAGATTTACCTGGTAGCTGTGGCTGAGCAGTCAGACTTCCCTCAATAAGAGTAGGGCAGTATATAGAGTATACACAATAGGGCTAAAAACACAGTAGAGCAAACAAACACTGACCAGAGCTTTGTATAAAAAGTATAGAATTATTTATTTAAAACCTAGTTTAGGCAATATACTAGCACTCTAAATCAAAAGCAAGTTAAAACACAGTCAGGTAAAGTATACACACCTCCCTTGATAACTATCAGACAAGTCAGAGTTAAAACACCACGATTTGTTAAAACAGATGTGAGCGCATAACCTGATGGCACTCCAATAGTTCAGTTAAAGGGAGAGAAGAAAGCAGAGCATAGAAATAAAACAGGTCCCAACACTTTTAGGAGTTCTCAGCAAGGGAATAAAGGCAGTATATGCTCTAGAGCCAAAGTTCATAGGCCAGGCCCACTTTAAATGGAGCAAAGCTAAATGTGCCCAGGATCACACTGTTTAAAATGCACTAAAAGTCTTTGCAGAATGTTCAAAAGAGGTTGGGGCGATTCAAGAAGGACGAGTTAGAAGGTCTGGGGCCATCCCAGTTGGAAAGCCAAGGATTTAAGGGTCACCTTGGGCAAACCGAAGAAAGGGAGGCCAGACAGGACACAGTACCTTAAAGAGAGAGGAATCTCCAGCGGTGGCAGTTGTTCCTGGCAGTGGTTGCAGTTCATTGTTTCGACCAGGGGAAGAGAGGATCCCGTCGAAGAGGAAACGTGGAGTCGTTGCACTGCACAGTGATGAAACCAGCCGCAGAGTTCGTCGATAAAAGGTGTGTTCCTTTTATTCGCGGTCAAAGTGGTGAAGCTTGGCTATCCGGCCGCCGGGGTGCTTGGAACGGGCGATTCGACCAAGAGACGTCTTTGGAAGGCGAAAGGGGTGAACTGGTTGGTCCCACCAGCTCAGAGGAAGAAGACTCGTCCAGCAGAAGATCTTCTCTTGTCGTCGGGAAAGTGGTGAGGTAGTTGCAGCAGGGCTTCACCGGTGGTGTCGTCGTTGCAGATGGCTCAGCTTCTTCCCTCTTTGGATTCTTAGGTCCTGTGGCGACTTCTGAAGTTCCAGTCCCAAAAGCCCTGCTTTTGTGCAGAAAAACCCCCATTCAACAGCCTAGCTGTCACTCAAACATGCTAAGTGGTGAGCTGGGTGGCTCACCACTGGGCCAATCAGAATAGAGTGCAACTTGGGTTGCTAAGGCAATGCAGTCCAGGGTGCCAATTCCCCTCCCCACACATCCTGTGGAACCCAGACAGAGTGGCGCCATTTGGAGGGCTTCTGTGGAGAAGCCTGCGAAAAAGTGCAACAAAGGACTCGACCTTGGTTAGAGTTACAGAGACGGACACGAACGCCATTTTAGAAAAGAGTTCTGGCAAAAAGACCCAATCGTTGATTTAATATGAAATAAATAAACTGGCAGTATCTTTAACATTGCACCAAAAAGTGGTGCGTTTAAAATCAATGGGAAAATCCCATAGAGAATATTCCGGTTGAATATTTCGCTTGGTAACCACTGCCACCAGCCAGAAACTCGTCAAGGGGGGACTGGACAGTGCCCCCTTGAAAACAGACCCAGGGGCAATATAATTTACCCCTTCCAGTTCTTCCACAATATGATGGTTTGTACTGGTTCTGTTCACAATTTAGGACTAGTAAAGTCAATGCTGGAATCCAGGTTAGTTGTACGAGCACACAAACCCCTGCAAAAGAAACAAGAGACATTATTCATTGCGCTCGCTCCAATAACGTGGACACTTATTTCACTGCGCTCTCTCTCTCTACACGGTGCATACTTACCAGAAGCCTCCGTGCAAGCTTACCTAACCACCAAGTCTCCAGTAGCTCTGAACCCGGACTCAAGGCGTTAATACCACATAATTTCTCCTGCAAGGGAAAGGGAGAGACATTACCAGGCGCGCTCGAATTGAAGGCGCTGCGCAAACCTACCAGCAGCTAGCTTCTACACGCAGCGCTACTCACCCACAAAAATACCGGCAAACAAAGACAATAGGGACAATTTTGGACACTCAACATTCTCCGTGAAACATTCCCTTGTGGGAAGGACTTTCTAGTCAGTGAAGAAACTGGCGCCTTGAACTCTCGGCCTCGCTGTGAAGGCATAAAACAGTGTTTGGCATCTGAACTCAGCCTACAGACATTGGCACCAATCACATGAGTGAATCGCGCCCCTGCAAATGCAGGATGGAGTGCACACCCTACTAAAGATCAAGGTAAGCCCATAGGGGAACATCACAGCACACAGTAAAGAGAAAGGAAGGGCCCAGGGGAATCGGGTGAATACAGGTCTGAGTGTACACCTTGTATTTGACAGGTATTCCTCTGGGTGAACCAGTGGAAGTGAAGACTCGAGGTCAAGGGAGGCTTTTCCATCGCTCCTGCAGAGACACATGCGAGTGTGACAGAACACGAAGTTAATCCTCAATACCTCTGCCAGAGCGATGGAAACCTTTGAGGTAGACCAGCTTTCCCTATTGTTAGGTGAACTCCGGGCCGAGGTGCATGCAGTCCACTCAGAGACAAATGCCTTAAGGCGCGAACTGGTAGTCAAGAGGGACAAAACAGACGATTTGGCAAGACAGCGCCTACAGACCTAAGCTGCTCCAGCACCCCTACCAGGTGGAGTTCCACAGGGGCAGCCTACCGTGGCACCTGCAGCCACACCTGTTCAGGTATTGCTTCCAGGCAACATCCCTTTAGCACCCCTGGAACGCTTCTCTGGGGATCCCAAGAAATTTGGAGCGTTCATGAATCAATGGCGGCTACATTTCATATGCAAACCAGACACTTTTCTGAGCGACCAAGCTAAAGTAGCTTTTGTCCTCTCCTATTTAGGGGGGCACGCGGCTGACTGGTCTGTCCCGTTAGTGCTTAGGGACAACCCTTTACTGAGAAATTACCCAGGTTTTCAGCGTGAACTGGCAAAACTATTTGCCCATCGGACTCGAGGTCAGGCCCTGGATGATGAGCTACGCTCTCTGCGGCAGGGTGGTCAAGATTGTATCTCATATGTTGCCACATTCAATCGCTTAATAGCCGAATCAGGTTAGCCAGAGGAGAAACGAATAACGTTATTTTATCGAGGACTGAGAGGAGAATTAAAAGATGTCTTGGCGCAAGTAGTTAATCCTGCCGAAGATTGCAGTGAATACATCGACCTAACTATGCAACTAGACCACCGCTTACAAGAACGCAAGGCCAATCGAACCAGATCAGAGCATAGACCAGTGTATGTCCGACCAAAGGAAGCGTCCCATCGACAGGCCTCAGAAACACACTCAGAGCCCATGCAATTGGGTGTTCTCAGGGGACCACTCACCAAGGCAGAGAGAGAATGGAGGTGTCAGGAAAAACTTTGCTTATATTGCGGCCAATCTGGTCACTTACTCCGGAACTGCACGATTAAACCCCCACGCAAGACAATGGGGGTACTAGATAACACAGGGGTAGACACAGGTGCGGTAGTGGAAATCTCCAGCGCCCGGCAGATGTAGAGGTCGGTCTGTCGAGCCAGGAACGGAGCACTCAGATCTCACATTTCAGTATTCCTGTGGTTTTGGTAGACCCTTCACAGCCCACCCGAATGCATGCCCTCAAGGCTTTCATAGACAGTGGGGCTATTGGGAACTACCTGGACATAAACACTGCAAAGACCTTGGGATTAGCATTCCACCGTAAGGACACCGCAGAAAGCGTGACAGCTGTGGATGGCACACAACTCCTTTCGGGACCAGTAACACAGTGTACTTCCACCATCACCTTAATCTGCCAAGATGGCCACAGAGAAAGTATTAGAATCGACCTTATCGCTGCACCCCAATTCCAGCTGATTCTTGGGATACCGTGGCTAGAGATGCACAACCCAAAGATAGATTGACGAGCTCGAACCTTCCTCTTTTCCATGGAACGTGCCTCTTGTTACGACATCAAAGGGATCAAAGGAAGCCCATTGTTAGCTTCACAGGAAAAGATAGCAAGTTTAGGCTTGGTGGGCACTTTACCAGAGGAATACCAGGAGTTCCAGGATGCGTTTCTGAAGGAGCAAGCTAATACACTACTACCACATCGAGTTTACAACTGCCAGATCGACCTGCAACCAGGGGCACAAATACTGTGCAGCCGCATTTATGCATTCACTGAGGAAGAAAACACTCATCTACAGACTTACTTGGATCAATACCTGGCCTATGGCTTCATTAGACCATCTAAGTAACCAGCCGCCTCCCCACTCTTCTTCGTACCAAAGAAAGAGGGGGACTTAAGAACGTGTATTGATTACCGGGCCCTAAATCAAGTCACCATAAAAAATAAGTACCCGTTACCTCTGATACCAGTACTCATAGACCAGGTGAGACAAGCAAAGATTTTCACCAAGCTAGACTTATGCGGCGCATATCACCTGGTACGCATGAAGAAAGGGGACAAGTGGAAGACTGCGTTCCGTACCCGCTATGGCTTGTACGAATACCAGGTCATGCCCTTTGGGCTTTGCAATGCCCCGGCTGCGTTCCAGCATTTTATGAATGATGTGTTACGGGAACTCCTCGATGTCTGCGCAGTTGTCTACATCGATGACATTCTGATCTACTCCACCACTTCCCAAGAGCACGTAACCCACGTGCGAGCTGTACTCCGCAAACTGCGTGAAAACCAACTGTACGCAAAGCTAGAAAAATGCTCCTTCCACGTCACCGAGGTGGAGTTTCTGGGATATGTACTGACACCGCAGAGGATCAAGATGGACAATAGAAAAGTGGAGGCAATTCTCACTTGTTCCTCACCCATGTCTGTAAAGGGAGTAGAGAGTTTCCTAGGGTTTGCAAACATTTATCGATGCTTCATACCAGGAATCTCACATATTGTACATCCAATAATGTCCTTGCTGCGCAAACACCGAAAGTTCGAATGGACATCAGCGGCGGAAGAAGCTTTCCGAGCTCTCAAGGGAAAATTCATCTCAGCCCCAATTCTGCAACAACCACAGCCCGATTTACCGTACATCGTGGAAATGGATGCTTCAAGCATTGCCATGGGGGCCATATTGTCTCAACAAAATCCTGAAACCGGATGCCTTCATCCCATTGCCTTTTGGTCAAGGAATTTTTCCCCAGCAGAATTAAACTATGCAATTTGTGAGAAAGAACTCTTAGCAATCAAAAGTGCACTGTGTGAATGGCGACATTACTTACTAGGAGCAAAACACACCATCACAATAATAACAGATCATCGGAACTTGCAATACTTACGCAGAGCAGAAGCTCAATCTTCTAGACAGCTCCGTTGGGCGGTATACTTAATGGAATATGACTTTGTAATCACCTACCGCCCCGGAGTTAAGAACGGGAAAGCGAATGCGTCATCCCGCATAGGCACAAGAGAGGAAGTCTACAATGCCCCTAACCCGGTGGAGATCATACCCAGCCATAAAATTCTCGGCCTCTGCATCGGCCCATCTCCGTTAAATACTCTGCAGGAAACAATAAGAGAAAATATGTCTGAAGAAGACCTACTGGCTTGGGACACGAAGGGAGATCAGTTCACCATTCAAGACAAACTACCATACTACCAAAAACGCCTCTACGTTCCAACTAAGGATCTGCAACAAGCAATCATATCAGACTTCCACGACTCGCTGTCAGAAGCCCATCCAGGTATAGCCAAAACCGTGAAGAAAGTAAGCAAATCTTATTGGTGGCCAACTTGGCGAGAGGATATTGCCACCTACATAGGCACCTGTGAGGCGTGTGCACAACACAAAACATCCAGGCAAAAACCAGCTGGCCTCCTTCAGCCAATCACCATTCCGCCAGCACCCTGACACACAGTATCAATGGACTTCGTCAGTAATCTACCTCCTAACTCAGGTTATAATACCATCCTCGTAGTAGTGGACCTCTTCTCCAAAATGGCCCATTTCATAGCTCTAAAAGGTATTCCCTCAGCTCAGGCCATTGTGCAGGTTTTTCTAGACCGAATCATCAAGTTACGTGGATTCCCTACCATAATCGTTTCTGACAGAGACAGCCAATTTGTATCTCGTTTTTGGAAAAAATGTTGTGCCCTGGCAAGAGTAGAAGTCCGTCTGTCTTCTAGCCACCACCCTCAAACAGACAGCCAAACCGAGCGCACAAACCAGACCACATAACAGTTTTTGTGCTGTCTATTACACCAAACAAGCCAAAGCTGGACAGAAATTCTATGGATGGCAGAGTATGCCTACAACAACTCAACACATTCATCAACCCAAGCAACACCCTTCTTTACTATATATGGTTGAAACCCCAGAACGTCGGCCTACGATCCGCCAGAAAAGATTGAAATGCCTGCAGTAAAGAATCTACATGCCAGAATCATGAAAGCAGCCAGAGAAGCCAGCAGGAACCTACAGCAAGCCAAAGAAACACAGAAAAGAAACTCTAATCCCCATCGACGAAAACCCTCAGATCATCAAGTGGGAGACTCGGTCTGGCTGGCAACTAGACACATTGCTTTAAAGGGTCCCAAGAAATTTCAGCCTTGATACATCGGCACGTATACAATAGAAAAAATTATTAATCCAGGAGCCATGAGACTGGCGTTACCTCAACATATGCGTATACATCCCGTATTTCACATGTCACTATTGAAACCACAGGAACCCGAACTTCCACACCTCCCGCACCCATACAAGTGGGTGAAGAAGCACCAGAATATGAAGTAAAGAACATATTAGATTCCAAACAAGTACGAAAGACCCTGTATTATTTGATTGACTGGAAGGGGTACGGACCCCAGGAAAGATCATGGGAACCCAGCAAGCACGTGCATGCCCCCCGATTAGTGCGGAAATTCCATCGGGACCATCCTGAGAAAGCAAAGCCTTCATACACACCATTGGGAGGGGTCTTGAGGGGGAAGACTGTCATGGGTATCAGGCAGGTAGTTGGGGCAAGCTGGGTGGAGGCTTGGCAGGCCTGGCATAAGCACACAAAGAACCAAAAACAAATCCCTCCTTTCGTTCCTTCCTAGTGTTTGTAGTAACTTCCTGGTTACCACTTCCTGTTGCCAAACAGGAAGTGCATGATAACTTTTTTTTTAAAAAATGTTATTGGTTTTTACAAACCTTTAAAATACATACAACATATACACACACGTGTTAACATATATCATTTATCGAGTAACAGACGCCAGTGAATAATCCGTTTCCATGACTTCTCCATCAAGCATCATCTTAAACTAATTCACCCAATATCACTATTTACAAGAAATCTTCCTTCTGTTGGTATCAAACGTGCTTCAATTATTTCGAACAACCGTGTTAAAGGAAGTATTAACTTTAAGGCCCTCATTACAACCCAGGCGGTAAGTGTTTAACGGCGCCGTAAAGAGTGTCGGCGCCGTTAAACACTTACCGCCTGATTACAAGGTCCCTTAGCGGGATGGTGACTTTAACGCCTGCTTTTTGCAGGCGTTAAAAACCAACCCGCTAAGGGACCTTGGCGATAATTAGGGCAACCGTAATTTACGGTGCCGTAATTATCGCCTTCCCCATTCCCATTATGCCCTATGGGGCAAAAATGGGAATGGGGAAGGGGCCATTGGTGAATGGGGAATAACCGCCCCACTCACCTTGTAATGGGGCGGTAATTCCGCCATCCACCATGGCGGAATCGTAAACTTAGCGGCATGGACCATCGTGCTAATAGCACCATGGTCCTCCGCCAAGGTTGTAATGAGGGCCTAAATCAGTTCCCTATAACATCAACTTCCACCACTTGTCTGCACTCAGGGAAGGATGATTTAGGCTCCAGGGACCCAGGTGGATAGTCCTCTCAGATCTTAATTTAGTACAAAATAACACTAGATGTTTAAGTGATTCATTTTTACTTAAGCACAACCTACATTCCGGTGTCAGATGATCATAACCCTTCCATCAGCGAAGCCGATCAACAGTTTTAAACATGTTCAGTCTAAACAATATGAATAGTCTGCGTGCATGTGGATTAGGAAATAAAACTACGTAGTTCTGAAGAGTGTAAAAGGCACGTGCCTCTAATGGAACATCGCTCATACGACTGGCGGCTGATCTCTCCACACAAGTTTCATCCCAATCTATGCACCAGATTTTATGCTTGGCTGCGTCTGGATTCTCATGCAGCATGTCAACTGAGATATCATATTTTTTAAGATTGCCTCACATCTGTTTGACCACATCTGGATAACTTTGGAGTTTGCGGGTAAGACGTCATGAAAGATATCGAATTGTGGGATCTGTGCACGAATACAGGTCTTTCGATATAAGGTCAACAGATTCCAACATATTCTTGCGTGCATCGATATTAGTGCAAGCTCATATCTTATACAGGACGTATTCACACCCCTAGGGAGGGTTAATACCTTGGTCCAAAAACAATTATCTAGAGAAGACCAGGTCTCATAAGGACAACCAAGGGCATTTTCTGCCCCATATGTCACGACCGGGATTACCTTCTGTTGATAAAAAGACACAACGGGTCGTAATGAAAATTTACCGAATTTCTTATGGATTATCAATGCCTGGCTTGCTAGTTGTTTACATTTCCTTTTAGTTTCCGCAAGCCAGGGCCCGTCATTTATAGCAGAACTTATTGTCATCCCAGGATATTTGACATTTTGGGAGATCTGAAGCGTTTCTTGTACTAAGGACCATTTTATGATTTTACTATTGGACACTCCCCTGCCATTCAGGTTCTGCAAAACTAATATTTCGCATTTCTTAGTGTTGATTGGTAATTTATTGGATGTGACGTATCGTTGCACAGCATTTAATTTTCTTTGCAACCTGATAGGCGTCACATCCATAACGATCAAATCATCAGCGTAAAGCAGCCAACTTAATTGCGTGTTTGCAACTTTAGGTGGAAAGGACTTAACCTCATTGATTGAGTCGCCTATGTCAGAAATAAAAAGGCCAAATATGGCTGCGGCCAATGGGCAGCCCTGCTTCACTCCTTTAAAGGTGTCAGTGGAGGCTGATAACAGGCCGGATTGGTCCAAGCAAACACGAATGGATGTCTTTGTATGAAGTTCTCTAATGGCTGCCATTAGATCTGATGGACACCCCCAGGTCTTCAATTTAGCCCACAAGAGCGTTCTATCTATGGTGTCAAATGCATACGAAAAATCTATGAATGCTAAATACACCTTTGTGTTTGTTTTAATTGCCTCCATTTTGATTATATTTAGCAATAATAGATTTAGCGAGCAGCCCACCTGCTTTACAAAACCTGATTGGCGTTTATCCACATGGTTTGATGATATCGAACAGGCTAGCAATTCTTTTGTAGCATTGTGGCGTAGATTTTACCTAATACGTCTAACAGTGCAACTGGGCGGTAATTTTTCGGGTTGGATCTGTCGTCCTTTTTAAAGATAGGTACGATAATCGCACACTTCCAGGATTTAGGCGTTTGGCAGTTTTGGACTATCCTTTTAAAGAGTGTCTCACAAAACGCTGCCCATAACTCTGGGAACTGTTTGTCAGGGCCTGGTGCTCGCAAAATTTTTGCTTTTTTGATGATGTCTACTATGTCGTCTTTTGGAAAGACTAAGTCCCACGGTTTAGAATTTTCTGTTTCCGAGGGTTCTGAGGACTCAGATGAGTGATATAAGACTCCAAAATGTGTTATCCAGTCAGCTTCTGACACCATACATGCTTGAATTGCGTTTTGAGGGGCATGAAAGTTGTTAATAAGGCACCAGAAGTCCTTTGTATTTTTGTTTTGCAAGGTCCTCAGCATTAGTTCAGCATCATTTTGCAACATGATGTGCTTGTGAGATTTCACCCAGTTTTTATACCTTTGCTTTGCAGCCTTATTTACTTGCAGCCGGACATGTTCATCTAGCGTCTTAGAGTGTCTTAATTCACTTCGTAACAAACGCTTATGTTTCAAGATCTCCAGGTCAAAGCTGTGCACACGTGCATAGGACATGTTTTTAAGGCCTGCCCTTTTAGGTTTAAACTGCATCAATAGTTGGTCATATTCCAAAGATTGACTGGCATTACAATACTCGCTTGTCAGGTGTTCCAACTCACGCGTATCCAGTCTCAGGCAAACTCTATTAGATTCAACCTGGATTTTATGCTGCCACATATGTGTTGGAGCTTTTAACTTTGTTGGAAATTCTGCTACCAACATATCATGGTCGCTGTCATTTTTCTTTATGACCTTCAGTGAGCTTATTCGCGGATGTAAGGGTTCTGAAACAAACATATAGTCAATTGTTGAAGCTAGGCTTGCCCGAGGCCAGGGGTTGGCAGGTGGTATATCATTACGGGTATTCCCATTTAGCATCTGAAAGTTGCGTGCAGCCATCTCTGCTGACCAGGATTGCATTAAGGACTTTTTTCCGTGTTCGACGGTTTGAACAGATCAATATTCAGATCACCACAAATTATTATATTTGGCCATCTAGAATCCTCAATTAGAGAGTCCAAACTTTCCATTACTTTGTCTATAAAGACTTGTTTTCCGGCCCTTTTATGGTTCCAATACGTGTTTACCAGTATTATTGAGTCGATACATGTTCCAACGGGGCTGGGAAATTCTAAGGAGGTTATCTGAATGAATGGAGAGTAGTTAGTTGAATTTACAATCCTCCAGCCTGAAGATCTTCTGATCATGGTAAGTAGGACAGCCATTGGACGACCTTGATAACTCATGAGTTCTCTAGTGTTTGGGTGTGGCTGGCTATATAAGCCACACCCAAGATTCTTCCAGTGCTTCGTTTTGCTTACTGTGAGCTGTATCAGCAACACACTTGCCGGGCACTGGATCATCCTGCTTCTGCTTACCTGCTCTGGATCATCCTGTTTCTGCTTACCTGCTCCGGATCATCCTGCTTATGCTTACCTGCTCTGAATAATCCTGTTTCTGCTTACCTGCTCCGGATCATCCTGCTTATGCTTACATGCTCCGGATCATCCTGCTTCTGCTTACCCACTCCGGATCATTCCGCTTCAGCTTACCTGGTTCTTACTCCATGCCGCAGCTATCTCCAGTCAAGAGGGGACTTCTACACCAGCACCTGTAAGAACAAAGAAGAACTGCGTTAACACGCGCACATCAGTAACGCTGCGCATACTCACCAAATCTTCCCGCGATGCTGGAATCCAGGTTAGTTGTACAAGCATACAAACCCCTGCAAAAGAAAGAAGAGACATTATTCATTGCGCTTGCTCCAATAACGTGGACACTTATTTTGCTGCCCTCTCTCTCTCTACGCGGTGCATACTTACCAAAAGCCTCCGTGCAAACTTACCTAACCACCAAGTCTCCAGTAGCACTAAACCCGAACTCGAGGTGCTAATACCACATAATTTCTCCTGCACGGGAAAGGGAGAGACATTACCAGGCGCGCTCGAATTGAAGGCGCTGCGCAAACCTACCAGCAGCTAGCTTCTACACGCAGAGCTACTCACCCACAAAAATACCGGCATCATCATATGAAACGAGCAGCATCTATCTATATAAAGAAGGTAATGGTTTCACTGCCTAGACACGCTGGAGGCCGATGGGGTTCAACGTAGCAACATGGAATATAAGAGGAGGGAATAATCCTGCCAAGATTCGGAGAATCTCTCAATACCTTAAGAGACACCGCATTGATGTGGCATTAATCCAAGAAACCCATTTCACTCCTTTCTCTGAGGGCAGGCGGGGTGCCAGCTGGGGATGCCACAGATACTTTTCCTCCTACTCGTCCTATGCCAGGGGAGTGGCAATTCTGATAAGTAAGGGGGTGAAATTCCAGTTAATATCGGTGGCTAGAGATGACATTGGGAGGACATTACTGGTGCATGGAGTACTGGAGGGGACACAGATAGGCCTGGTGAATTCATAAGGCCAAAAGATAGACAGCACAAACGCATTTGACTGGGTTATGACACAACTAGCCGGGTTCCGATCAGCCACAATCGTGTGGGGAAGGGATCTAAATACCTCTCTGGACTTCCTGTGGGATAGGTCAGGAGCGACCCCGAGCGGGATGACCAAAGAGGGTCTTCAAATACAGGAAACTTGCAAGACATACAATCTTGTTGACACATAGAGACAAGGTCACTTAAAGGCCTGAGGTTTTACTGTTAGGGAAAATTCTCATTTATGGCTAATTTCCCTTACCTATAGAGTCCCCCAGCAGCTTTGCTGGATCTGAAGGGTTTATTTCTGTTTACCTGCTAAGAATGAGACTCTTTTTCCCACTCTTAGGCATCTTTGCTGTCTGTGTTCTAGGCTATTTTTGTGTTTAATGTCTATGGGATCTTTTCTCTCACCCATAAGAACCATCTTTATGCACGTGTTACACAGCACACTCCGTGCAGTGACACGGGTGTCGTAGCGACCCCCAAACATAGACTCCATACCCTGGGGCTGACTACTGTCTCCAAGGGCATGTAAAGTCCCCATTGACTTTACTAGTCAATCTCTATGAACTAAACCAGTACAACCCATCTTAATATGGAAGTACTGGAAGGGGTTAATAGTTTTTCTCCTATGTTCATTTTCGAGAGGGTACCTTAAAGTCCCATTCTACAAAGTTTCTGGCTGGTGGCAGTGGTTACTACCTTTTATATTCGACCGTGAATATTTCCCTGTGGGATTTTCCCATTGTTCGAGGCTAACACTTTTACTGACAGCCTCTAACATACCGCTGGTTTATTTTATTATTAACTTTACTCCGGTAGGTTTTATTTGCCAGAACTTTGATATAACTTCTTTCTCGAGTCTTACTCCATATTCCTAACCCAGGTCAGGGATCCTTTGTTCGCTCTTTTGGCGGGCTTCTGTCAAGAAGCCCTCCTTTCAGCGCCTCTGAGTCTGGGATGGGTCTGTTGTTTGGGAGGGGGAGTAGAACCCCTGGACAGAGTTGCCACAGCAACTCAGGTCGCACTCTAACCTGATAGGCTGGAGGGTCTCCCGCCAAGAAGACGACTCCACTGTGTGAGTGACAGCTAGGCTGTATGAATGGGTCTCTTTCTGCATAAAAGCAGGGTCCTGAGGACTGGAAGAACAGGACGTCGCCACTGGAACTACGGAACCGAAGGGGAGAGAAGCCACAGACATCTTCAGCATTTACACCACCGGTGAAGTCCTGCCGGATCGTCTCACCACTTTTCTTCCACACGACGAGAGGAGATCTTCATCGAAAGAGCCTTCTTCTCTTGAGCTGGTGGGAACAACCAGTTCACCCATCGCTTCTCCGGACCTGCCTTGGTCAAATCGACAGTGCCCGCACTTGGAGACCGGATATCCAGGCAGCTATCGAGCCGGACCGCGATTAAAAGGAGCGTACCTTTTAAACTTTGTTTGGCAGCACTGCGACTGGTTTCATCCCTGGGTAGTGCAGAGACTCGAACCTTCCTCCACGACGAGAGCCTCTCTTCCTCTGTTGGACCCCTCAACCTGCAGGAACTACCAGGAACAACCGCCACCACAGGAGCCACTTCTTCACGTTTAAGGTACATTGTTCCGCCAGGCCGCCCTTTCTCCGTAGTAGCGCTAAAGGTGTTTTAAATCCTTTAACTACTTGTGGGGTCGGCCGCCCTCTCTCTTAACATTGTCTTTCGCCTCACATCTACCTCTTCAATATTTTTCTACTAAAGACTTGACTGCAGCTACAAGAACATTTTTGCTCCTAAACTCTTGGTCCTGTACCACTGACTCTGGCTCAGGCCTATTGAGTCTGGCTGATTTGTTAGATCTGCTCTCACTAGATTGGTTTTCAATGAGAAATATGTGGATGTACCTAAATCTTCTAAACCCCTCTTCCTTCCTACTGTTTTAACTTGTGGAGTGCCATTTTGCTCAGTTTTCATTCACTTATCTTTCTGCTAAAGTGTTACTGTGCATTACTTGTTCCAAAACTTCAGGGAAGTGTTGCTAGGGAGTGTCTGAAGATATTTAAATGTAACTTGTGCTTTCCCTCCCTTTCGTTAAATTGTTAGAGTGCCATTTGTAGTTGGCTTTCACTGTGCCGTTTTGCTCAGTTTTCACTCTACCGCAAATTTGTCTACAATTGAATAGGGAGTTTTATATGCTTTTCCTTGACTAAACTTAATTTACTTTATCAACTGTGATCTATGTGTTGAAACTAGATGTGTATAGAATAAATATATTCTCTTTTTGATGCAAAGCTTTGGTCAGTGTTTCCTTGCTCCATAGTACTGTACTTCCTAGTGTGTAAACTCTGAATACTGTTCATCTCCCTCTTGAGATAAGTGTGACTGCTCAGCCACAGCTACCAACTAAATCTTTGTGGTACAGACTGATACCAAAGGGGATTTATTGCTCTCACCTGTAGTCCTAATCGGGTGTAGTGCTCTCTAAGGGAACTGCACTGGATTCTGCCTAACATTTACGTGTCCATGGCTCAAGCTCCAGATTAGACTACCTACTAGTGTCCCGGAGAGGGGGACTCCAATGGGGGGACAGTCACATTCTCCCGAGAACACTCTCTGATCATTCCCCAGTGCTACTAGAGTGTGCGCCTAAGACGGACGGAAGGGGGGATACTCCTGGAGGTTCAAGTCAGGTGCACTCCAAGAACCAGTTACCCAAGAGATTACCCAAGAGTTACGGGAAGAAATCCAGTCCTTTCTCCTACATAACAAAGTATTGGTCTCCTATGGGGGAGTTTTATGGGAGATCCTCAAGTGCTATGTCAGACAGAGGGGTCTGCATGTCCAAAGAAAATGGAATCCTACAGGTCATCAGAAGGGAGCTCACTGACGGGGAAACCCAGATTAAAGCATTAGAGGGGGAATACAAAGAAAAACAAGAATCCCAGAAACTGGCTCATCTTCGCGAGGAACTCGATAAGTTCAGGACGAACGCTGATCGAGAAATCCCGGTTCTTGGCCCGGGGGCATCAAGTGCGACAGTATGGCGAAGGCCAGAAATAAGGAGTGCTCTTGGCATGGCTGATAGCTGCTGATAGACGCCCACCCTTCGTAGAATATATACAGAACCCACAGGGGGAACTGGTTCACTCCGAAGAAGACAAGTATCCCGAGCCTTCTAACAGGAGCTGTATAGCTCCAAATGCCCAAGGGACCCAGAGGCCCTACGTGGCTACCTTGAAGAGACTTAACTATATTGGGTGGAAGGGAACCTACGGGAATCTCTTAATAAACCAGTCACCATTGACGAAATACAAGCAAAAATCAAGGAACTCCCGGGGTCCAAATCACCAGGTCCCGACGTACTAACAGGGGATTTTTATAAGGCGTTCACCCCTACTTTAGCACCACTCCTCCTCTGCGCGTATGAGGAAGCAATTAAAAAGGGAGTATTTCCCCTCACGATGTGTGAAGCTAATGTGATATTACTATACAAGCCTGGAAAACCTCCTGAGGACTGCTCCTCATACAGACCAATTTCCCTAATAAATGTCGACAGTAAGATCTTTGCCAAAATCTTGGCCAGAAGGCTACTCCCACTGATGCCCAGGCTAGTACTGGTGGATTAGGCAGGTTTCATACCCGGACGAAACACCTCGTTTAGTCTCCACTGCTTCTTTGGCATCATCGAGGCTCTGACCCCCCTCGTCCTAGGCAGTTGCGGTACTTTCAGATGCCGAAAAAGGCCTTCGACACTGTCAAATGGCCCTATCTCTTTGCTGTACTACAAAAACTAGGGATTGGGGCCTACTTAATAAAACTGGTCTCTCTTCTTTACAAGAACCCTTCAGCAAAAATTATAATGGGGAGAGTGCAATCAGCGCAATTCGATATGAAATGAGGGTACAGATAAGGCTGTCCTCTGTCTGCACTTCTGTTTGCTCTCGATATGGAACCGCTTTCTGCGGGTTTAAGAGGACGACGAATTGGGAGAGGACTCAGCCTAGGACCACACAAACCATCATATCATTGTATGACGACGAAGTGACCCTCTTCATTAGTGATCCAGAAATTAACCTGAATCCAGTGATGCGGGAGGTTCACAGGTTTGGGGTCTTTTCAGACCTCAAAATTAATCAGAGCAAGTCTGTGATGTTCCCCCTCAAAGCAGAAATCAGGGAATACTGTAACGAATTTGACCTTAGGTGGGAGTCCTCCAGCGTAAGGTACCTAGGGGTGCTGCTATCCCAAAACCGCAAACAACTGTTTCGCGATAACTAGGGGAGGACCATTGAAACGCTCCGCGAAAAGATAGCGAGGTGGCAACACCTTCCACTCATGCTCCTAGGGCGCATATCCATCGTCAAAATGATCATACTGCCCAAATTTCTGTATCTTTTTCTCAACGTCCCCTTGTTATTGTCAGGAGGCTTCTTTCGACGCTTGCAAGGTCTGATCCTAGACCTACTGTGGGTTGGGAAACCAGCAAGAGTAGCCTATATTATGCTTGTACAACCAATGATAAAGGGAGGCTTAGCCTTACCAGATCTAGAACGCTACTACTGGGCAGCACAGGCACAATTCCTGGGGCACTGGTACGCCACTCACGTTGTACGACTGCATGTCCAAATCGAACAGGCCTTGATGAGCCCCAGCTTGCTACGAGCAGTAATTGTCGGAGAGCTCTGAGTCCCACCGCATACACTAAATGTGGTACTGTTCATATACGCGATATGGAGGAAGATGGGCGCGAAGGGTGGTATCACCAGTCGATACTCACCCCTACTACCAGCAAAATACATCCCGGGCTGCCCATAACGAGCGAGCAGGTATATCTGCAATGGACAGATAAGCTAAGAATAGGGACCCTGGGCGACTTGTTTGTGGATGGGGTGTTCCTTACGATCCAACTAGCAAAAGTGCGGGGAGCTGACTCTGCCCTTGACATATTCCTGTATTTTCGGCTCTGAAATAGGTTAAAGTCCTTTTCCTCATTCCTAGCACAACCGCCAGTATGGCAGCTAGTGCATGGAGTGATTTAGACGCAAGAGGAAGGACGGTTGATCTCACGGATCTACAGCGATCTGATGTTTCACGGGTCGGGAGGGATGGAAAACTCAAGGAAAAGGTGGGAAACAACCGTTGGAGACCCCATTGAAGAAGAGCACTGGGCCTATATACTGATTCAGACCCAGAAGATTTCCCTCAATTTCAGGTATAAACGTATTCATTTTAACTTCATACACCAGACGTACCACACCCCAGTTAGACTACACAGACACTTCCAGTCCATTCCCGAGGCATGCGTTAGATGTGGCTATACACCGGCAGACTTCCTCCATCTAGCGTGGGAGTACCCCAGAGTCAGTCAGTTCTGGTCGGCGGTATTGCTCAAGATCTTGCTGACTGTTTGAGAAACACTAGAGTTGAACCTGCTTACAGCACTACTGGGATGTGCAAAGCCCCTACAGCCCGCCATGAGGTGACTTGCGGGACTGCTACTAGTTCTGGCACACAGGAGGGTAGCCACGACATGGGGGAGGGGCCACCCCCCCAATGCACAATTGTGGCTCCAAGATGTCGCTTACTGCCACGACATGGAAACAGCGTTCATTAGGACTCTGCCCTTGCATGCGTGCCCACCAATAGTCTGGGGCCCTTATAGTCACTATCTGATGACTTTTACAGACTGATAAAATGCCAAAAAGTGGAGAATGCTAACTGATACTTTACATGTCATTCATATGCACTGCTTGGAACTTTGTATTTCTTGGGGAATCAGGGGGAGGGGAGAACCAGACTCCATGTTATGTTGTTTGTTGATGTTGACAAATGCAAAAATAAAGTATTAAAAAAAATAAACTTCAGGTCCCATCACGAGACAAATGCAACCTATACGGATGGTGTATTTATCAGGGCACGAGGAGATTATGTTTGATTTAATAGCAGCTCCTCAGTTTGGTTTCGTTTTGGGATTACCTTGGCTGAGGAAACATAATCTGGTGATAAACTGAACCACCCATTTTTTTTAAAAAACCTTTTTTTATTGATTCATACGTAAACAGGTGAAACAAACACAATCAACAACACCCCTTACCCCCTTCAACCGACCTCCCTCTACACCCCCATACCCCTACCCAGTTGCCCAAACACCCCCGCAATGGATGGTACAGACACCAAGGCAGGTAGATAACATATCATAACGATGTGGAACACATTACACTCCAGTTGCCTTACCGACCCATCATGCTGAGCCAACCCAAGTGCACATCATCGAGAAACTGACAGGTTCAGCGAGTTCACAACAGTAGTGGTGGGGCACTTAATCACAGTTCAGAGGGTCCGGAGACCTGTCCCTCTCCCTTCGGAAACACCTAAACAAGGTCCAATAATCCAAGGGTCTGTTACTCAGCGGCATTGTTTGTATACAGTGATTCCAGTCTCTCGAATCTAGACATGGAGGCAATCCACTCCCCGACAGTCGGAGCTTTCGACGCCCCCCATGATTTGGCAATCAACCATCTTGCAACAATGGAGGCCATGCCCATGAGGTGCTTCTCACTCCTGGTTCCAGATTCTACCAGGGCCAACAGCCACATTGCAGGGGAGTCGGGTAGAGTTACATCAAGAATAGTCGCCATGGTATGCTGAACCCCAGCCAAGAAAGCCTGTTATGAGGAACATAACCAGGCCACATGCAAAAAGTCAGCCGGTGACAAACCACATTGCTTACAGCTGGTGGACCTATCCGGGTAGAACTCGCCCAGGCGGGTCAGAGAATAATACATCTGATGAACAAACTTGAAATGTATCAGGCGCAGTCTAGCATTCATAGCGATGTGCTTAGTTTGTGAACACACTTTACCCCACTGAGCCTCTGACAACAAGAAGCCCAAACCCTCCTCCCATCTACTTCTGAATTGGTTTCCTGGAGAAGGGGTGTTGACCCGCACTAATCTATATAACAAAGAGATCCCTTTCCTCCTGTCTTGTGAAGAGGTAATGTAGGTCAATACCGGGGAAATTGGCAGTGCTGCCGGGAAGGCCGGACACGTAGACCGCAGCGTTTCCCTGAGCCTATAATAGAGAAGAACAAGTTACTTCTTACCAGGTAACGTTCTTTCGATGGGATGTTCCTCCGACGTATTCCTTATCTTTGATAATTCTTCTCCAGCTTGCTGGCCTCGGAAAAAATGTTCTCAGTAGAGGGCGCTGCGCATCGACGTCCGTCAAGTTGGTGTCCCTCGACAGCCACTGTATCGGCGCCGACGTCACCATGCCCATAAATAGCCACGCGCAGCATCCGTTGCTCAGTTCCATTTTGTAGCGTAAGATAAGTCCTGCATGAATTGGTTATTGACCTTGAAGGAGCGTAAACTGCAACCACAAAGGAAGTATTACTGCGGGGATGGATGGGAGGGGCGATAAGGAATACGTCGGAGGAACATCCCATCGAAAGAACGTTACCAGGTAAGAAGTAACTTGTTCTTCGATGGGATTGTGTCCTCCGACGTATTCCCTATGTTTGATAGACTCCCATAGCAGTGGTGTGTAATTTGAGGTGGGAGTAAAAACGCCATGTTTCCCTTTAGGAATGAATAGAATGTAATACGGCTTTGCCAAACCTAGTCTCTTGACTAGAGGAGGAATCCAGGTTGTAAAATCTTGTGAAGGTACGTGCGGACGACCATGTGGCAGCGGCACATATGTCTCGAACCGGAACCCCTCTTTGGAGGGCCGAAGAGGCTGCGATACCCCTAGTTGAATGAGCCCTAAGATTTTGAGGAGGCTATTTCCCTGCTAGTTTGTAACATTCCAGAATGGCCAAAATAATCCATCTGGAAATGGTCTGTTTTGTTATCGGTAGTCCCAATTTGTGCCCTGAGTAACCTACGAACAGTTGGTCTGCTTGCCTAATCCTAGCAAGTCTGCTGATGTAAAAGCTTAAAGCCCGCCTTGGGTCCATCTTATGTAGCCTTTCTTCCTCTTTCTCCGGATGGGGAGGAGGATAGAATGAAGGCAAGGTAATTTTCTGAGTGATGTGGAATTCAGAAACCACCTTTGGGAGGAAATTAGGCTTCACCTGTAGGACAACTTTGTCTTTATGAAAAATTGTATGAGGGGGTTTTACAAGATAGAGCTTGTAATTCGCTCACCCTTCTAGCAGATGTTAGTGCCACTAATAAGACAGTTTTAAGGGTCAGAAATCTTAGCGAACAAGAGTGGAGTGGTTCGAAAGGAGTACCCATCAGGAAATTTAAGACTAAATTTAAGTCCCATAAGGGAACTTGGAATGGTCTTGGAGGATAGACATTAGTTAATCCCTTTAGAAATTGTATTACTAAGGGTAATTTGAAATACGATGGCTCCTCTGCAGTGCGCTTGAAGATCGATAGCGCTGCGAAATAGCCCTTGATAGAGCCAACTTGAAGGCCTGAATTTGCCAAATAGAGTACTCAACCTTTCAGAAGCCAAGCGTGAAAGTTAAGGGTTCTGATGTCTGGATGGAGAATCTGACCTCCCTTCTGTGAGAGAAGATTCTCCATGAGTGGAAGGCGAATTGGAGGGCAGATGGACATGTCCAGAAGGTCCGGGTACCACGTTCTCCTGGCCCAGTCTGGGGCAATTAGGATCATGGTCCTCCGGAATCTTCTCAACCTCCTGATCATTTGAGGAATGACAGGGACTGGTGGAAACGCGTACAGGAGTGGAAACTCCCAGTCCACTACGAACGCGTCCCCTAGAGCTCCTCTTGGGGGAAATTCCCTTGAACTAAACAGATCGCACTTCCTGTTGGTACTAGTGGCGAACAAATCCACTTGAGGGGCTCCCCAAAGGACGAAGATCTCCTGAAGGACTTCCTGAGCTAGTTCCCACTCTTGGGAGACTGTGCCCTGCCTGCTCAGAGCGTCCGCCATCAAGTTCTTCTCTCCGGCTAGGTGAACTGCCGATAGAGAGATTCCTTCTTGAATTGCCCAAAACCAGAGATGCATTGCCTCTTTGCACAGTGGCAGTGATCCCACGCCTCCTCTTTTGTTGAGGTAGTGCATGGCCACTGTGTTGTCCGTCGTAATCAGGACATTTTTTCCCTGTACTGATGGCAGGAAAGCTTTCAGCGCTAGTCTGAAGGCTCTCAGCTCCAATAGGTTGATGTGTAGTGTGGACTCCGATGGAGACCAACGACCGCTGATGGTCAAGTCGTTGGCATGGGCTCCCCACCCCGTGAGTGAGGCGTCTGTGACTACTGTTATCTCCGGCCATGGTTGCCAAAACAGTTCTCCTTTCAAAATGTTCTCTCGATAAGCCCACCATTGAAGGTCTCGGGCTACCTTGTCTGGAATCCGAAGGAGATCTGTCATTTTTCCTGAGAACTGCGACCACTGGGTTCTTACTGCCCACTGGAGAGATCTCATTCTCAGGCGAACCTCTGGCACAAGGAAGATGCAGGATGCCATGAGGCCTAGCAACCTCAAAAAGTCGAAGGCTGGGATATGTTGGGCATTTTGAAACTTGGTGACCATCTGCAGAATATCTTGAGCCCTCACCTCTCGTGGCGAGGCTTTTCCCAGAGAAATGTCCAGGACCACTCCGATGAACTGGAGTCTCTGTGATGGTATCATCTGTGACTTCTTTAAATTGAGGGAGAAGCCCAGTTTGAGAAGGAAGTGGCAGACATAATCTAGCTGGATCTGAGCTTGTTCCGAAGATACAGCCCTGATCAGCCAATCGTCCAGGTAGGGGTAGACATGAATCCCTCCCCTCCTTAGACTTGCAGCCACTACCGACATTAACTTGATGAAGACCCTCGGGCGGAGGTCAGCCCAAATGGCAGAACTCGAAATTGATAATGAGAGCCGCCAATTGCGAACCTCAGGTATTTCCTGTGTTTGAGATGGATTGGCACATGGAAGAACAGGTTACTTCTTACCTTGTAACGTTCTTTCGACGGGATGTTCCTCCGACGTATTCCTTATCTTTGATAATAAGTTTCCAGCTTGCTGGCCTCGTAAATTTTTTCTGTAGAGGGCACTGCGCGTCGACGTCCGCCGAGTCGATGTCCCTCGACGGCCACCGTATCGGCACCGACGTCACCATGCCCATAAATAGCCACGCGCGGCGTCCGTTGCTCAGTTCCGTTTTGTAGCATAAGAAAAGTCATGCCTGAATTGGTTATTGACCTTGAAAGAGCGTAAGCTGCAACCACAAAGGAAGTATTACTGCGGGGATGGATGGGAGGGGCGATAAGGAATACGTCGGAGGAACATCCCGTCGAAAGAACTTTACAAGGACTCCCATAGCAGTGGCATGTAATTGGAGGTGGGAGTAAGAATGCCATGTATCCCTTTAGGGATGGACCGAATGTAATACAGCTTTGCCAAATCTGGTCTCTTGACTAGTGGAGCAATCCAGGTTGTAAAATTTTGTGAATGTATGTGCGGACGACCATGTGGCAGCCACACATATGTCTCTGACCGGTACCCCTCTTTGGAGGGCCGAAGAGACTGCGATACGCCTGGTTGAATGAGCCCTAAGTTTTGGGGTGGCTCTTTCCCTGCCAGTTTGTAATATTCCACAATAGCCAAAATAATCCACCTGGAAATGGTTTGTTTTATTATGGGTAATCCCAACTTGTGACCTGAGTATCCTACAAACAGTTGGTCTGCTTGCCTGATCCTAGCCATTCTGCTGATGGAAAAGCTTAGAGCTCGCCTTGGGTCCAGCCTATGTAGCCTTTCTTCCTCTTTCCCCAGATGGGGAGGAGGGTAGAACGAAGGTAAGGTCATTTTCTGAGTAATATGAAATTCAGAAACCACCTTTGGGAGGAAATTAGGCTTCACCTGTAGGACAAATTTGTCCTTGTGGAAAATTGTATGTGGGGGTTTACAGGAGAGAGCTTGTAGCTCGCTCACCTTCCTAGCAGATGTTAGTGCTACCAATAGGACAGTTTTAAGCGTGGGAAATCTCAGTGAACAAGAGTGAAGTGGTTCGAATGGAGTGCCCATTAGGAAGTTTAAGACAAATTTAAGTCCCATAAGGGAACTTGGAATGGTTTTGGAGGATAAACATTAGTTAATCCTTTGAGAAATTGTATCACTAGAGGTAGTTTGAAATACGATGGTTCCTCTGCAGTGCGCTTGAAGATTGAAAGCGCTGCAAAATAGCCTTTTACAGTGCCAACTTGAAGGCCTGAGTTTGCCAAGTAGATTAGAAACGATGACACCGTTGGTGTACCACATGAAAAAGGGTCGATATTCCCTTCTCTACACCAGCTGCAAAATTTGTTCCAACGGCAGCAGTATAAAGACTTTGTTGCTGGCCTTCTGGCCAAAAGCAACACCTCCATGACGTCATCAGGGAGATCCCAATCCTTGTACCTCACGCTTTCAGAAGCCAAGCGTGAAGGTTGAGGGTTCTGATGTCTGGATGGAGAACCTGACCTCCCTTCTGCGAGAGAAGATTCTCTTTGAGTGGAAGACGGATTGGAGGGCAGATGGACATATCTAGAAGGTCCGGGTACCACGTTCTCCTGGCCCAGTCCGGGGCAATTAGGATCATAGTCTCCCCGAATCTTCTCAACCTCCTGATCATTTGAGGAATAACAGGGACTGGTGGAAACGCGTAAAGGAGTGGAAACTCCCAGTCCACTACGAACGCGTCTCCTAGAGCTCCTCTCGGGGGAAATTCCCTTGAACAGAACAGATCGCACTTCCTGTTGGTGCTTGTGGCGAACAGATCCACCTGAGGGGTTCCCCAAAGGACGACGATCTCTTGAAGGACTTCCTGAGCTAGCTCCCACTCGTGGGAGACTGTGCTCTGCCTGCTCAGAGCGTCCACTGTCAAGTTCTTCTCTCCGGCTAGGTGGACTGCCGATAGATTCCTTCCTGAATTGCTCAAAACCAGAGCTGCATTGCCTCTCTGCACAGTGGCAGTGACCCTACGCCTCCTCTTTTGTTGAGATAGTGTATGGCCACCGTGTTGTCCGTCATTATCAGGACATTTCTCCCCTGTACTGATGGCAGGAAAGCTTTCAGCGCTAGTCTGATCGCTCTCAGCCCCAATAGGTTGATGTGTAGTCTGGAATCCGATGGAGACCAACGACCGCTGATGGTCAAGTCATTGGCATGGGCTCCCCACCCCATGAGTGAGGCGTCTGTGACTACTGTTATCTCCGGCCATGGTTGCCAAAACAGTTATCCTCTCAAGATGTTCTCTGGATAGGCCCACCATTGAAGGTCGCGGGCTACCTTGTCTGGAATCCAGAGGAGATCGGTCATTCTCCCTGAGAATTGCGACCACTGAGTTCTCAGTGCCCACTGAAGAGATCTCATTCTCAGGCGAGCCTCTGGCACAAGGAAGATGCAGGATGCCATGAGGCCTAGCAACCTCAAAAAGTCGAAGGCTGGGAGACGTTGGGCATTTTGAAACTTGTTGACCATCTGCAGAATATCTTCCAGAACCGCTCCAATGAACTGGAGTCTCTGTGATGGTATCATCTGTGACTTCTTTAAATTGAGGGAGAAGCCCAGTTTGTAAAGGAAGTGGCAGACATAATCTAGCTGTGTCTGAGCTTGTTCCGAAGATACAGCCCTGATCAGCCAATCGTCCAGGTAGGGGTAGACGTGGATCCCTTCCCTCCTTAGGCTCGCAGCCACTACCGACATTAGCTTGATGAAGACCCTCGGGGCGGAGGTCAGCCCAAATGGTAGAACTCGAAATTGATAATGAGAGTCGCCAATTGAGATGGATTGGCACATGGAAATAAGCATCCTGAAGGTCCAGAGATACAAGCCAGTTCTGGAGCTGGAGGGCCTGAAGGATCTGAGAGAGAGTTACCATCTTGAACTTGTCCTTCCTGAGGAACTTGTTCAATTCTCGTAAGTCCAGGATGGGTCTCAGTCCTCCGTCCTTCTTTGGTGTGAGAAAGTAGGGGGAGTACCAGCCCTTGTTCCTGTCCGCTACAGGTACCGGTTCTATGGCACCTTTCTCTAGCAGGTCTACAATTTCCTGCAAGAGGAGCGGATCTGGAACTTTCAGAGAGCTGTTCCCCGGTGGATGACTCTGAGGGATGCGTAGAAAAGGCAGGCAGTAACCTTGGGCAGCTGTCTCCAATGCCCAAGCATCTGACGTAATAGCCTGCCATTCCGTCAGATGTTGAGTTAACCTGCCCCCTACTGGTGTCTTGTGAGGAGAGTCCTCAGAGCGGTTTGGAGGCGGCTGATGCAGATGCCGAGGATAAAGAGGCACCTGCTGCTGCTGTGGCTTTTGTATTTTTAACCCGACCACCTCGGATGAATCTTTTCTGACCCCTTTGAACCGGCTGTCCTCTGCCTCTTCCGAATGCGGAATAGAAGCGAAAGGACTTACCTCTCCAAGAGGTTCCTGAGGGGCGATATGGTGTCTGACTGATTGCAGCTCCCAGGGATTTTGCTGCTGCCTTTGATGTTTGTAGCTTTTCTAAACTGTCATCCGCCTTCTTACCAAACAAAGAAGAGCCGTCAAAGGGCATATTCAAGAGTCTGCTTTGCACATCTGGAGCAAAACCAGACTTTCGCAACCAAGCAAATCTCTGGGTTGTTGTACTTGCCGCCATGGCCCTGCTGATGCTGTCAGCAGAATTGATGCCAGTTTGAAGGGATTCACACATTGCGTCTTTACCATCCTTAATGATGTTTAGAAACGCTTCCCTTTTTTTTATAAAAGTTTATTAAATTATTTTGTTTTTGACGCATATGCATCTTTACAAAATTATTTTTCTCTTCTTTGCAACATACATCGTTTCACATCCTTACTTACATTTTTTATTTATTTATTTATTTATTAATTTTTTTATAAAAGAAAAACAAATATTTACAGGGTTATATAATATTTTTTACATTCATCCTAGGATGTTTTTGTGTTTTTCCTCCACTTATAATTAAAAAAGACAAAGCTTATCCAGCATATCAATTGTATATACAAATACAATAAAGGTTTAGCTTATAAATTCATAAAAGTTCCTCAAACAGGAAAAACAGTTACCAAATGAACAAGAAGCAGCGCGTAACACGCATAGGACTGCGAATCTATTCAGAAATAACATATTTCTACCATACCGATCAACATGTTTTACTTATAAAATAAGACAAAACATTAGAGAGAAAAAAGAGCAAAACCTCAACGCTTCACATGTTCACTAGCTCTCCACCTGCTGAGTGATTGCTTCATCAATGATTTTCACTAATCGGACAGTTGCCAAAATTATCGCATTACAAGATCCCCACATACAACGAGTCAAAATTAATTCTCTTGCATTTAAAGTGTTGGTGGAATTAAATGAAGTAATAATTTTTAGTCTCTCAGCTTCGAAAGTTGGACATATGAGAAAAAGGTGTTTTAAAGTTTCATTGAATTCTGGCATTTTACAGAATCTACAGATGGTATCGTCTGAATTGATGCCCCTATTAAACCAATGTTTGATTCTCATTTTAGTATGTAGCAAGTCTAAACGAAAACGCATATATAGTGCGCGAGTTTCAGCGCTAGAGGAGAGCATAAGGTATTGCAAGCGGGGTACCCGAGCATGTCTATATGTCGCGTATTCCGCGAAGGAGGGATATTGCGATATTTGTAGACAAGTGGCCGCCCAATCGTTCAAAAATAAGCGCCTGTGAGCAATATTGAGTTTGTTTTGTAAATCTTCTGCAGGAATATTGATGTTAGATAGAATAATCCGTATGCGCTGCTGAAAACATGCAATGGACCTAGGATGGGATTCTCTCAACATAATGAGGAAGTCTTCATATAATGAGTTTTCCACAGGGAAACTCATATTGAGGTAAGTTTTCAGGAGTCGCCAGTTGTGGCGCGAAGCCAAAGAGTTTAAACCTAGTTCATGGCGTAAAATCGCATTAGGAAGATATGCCGGAAGGCATAGAGTTACTTTCCACAACTTGGCTTGTAATTTATTTAAGAACATTGATAGATCTAATAGATTCAAATCAAGTCCATATAAGATGATGGCTTCTACCTTTTTGGAATAGAATTCTAGCAGAGGTACTAGGGAGAATTTACAATATTTGCGGAAAATGATTCTCATTTGATTTTGCAAAGGAAAAACTTTTTCAGCAATGGCTTGTTGCCAAAAGACTGCAGAAGAGTTATTTGCGAGATTATACTCTAGATAAATTGTCTGAGAGACAATTTGAAGGTATTTGGAATCTAAATGCCAACGAAACTTACGGACAAGAATGTTTGATTTAGAAGAATTTATGGTAAGGTTGTTTCCTCTACAAAATGAATTGAACACTTCTAATTTATTTTGAAGACCCGAGTGAGTGCTGTCAAATAACAAACAGCACATCGTCAGCATATGCAAGCCAAGACAGGTGAAGCTTACCCAGCTTAACTACATTAGATTTAGAGGGATCCCAAATACCTTCAATGTCAGAGAGGTATAAGTTAAACAGAACTGCTGCAAGATTGCAGCCCTGTTTAACACCAGTTGCTGTCGGAATAGCTTGTGTCAAGAGGCCTTTGTTGTTAATGCGTACCCTGAAAGACGTGTTGTGATGTAAAAGCGCAATCAGCGCCACCAAACCAGGGGAGAAATTGAGTTTTAACATTTTGTCCCAGAGTCTACTACGGATTACACAGTCAAATGCAGAAGATAGGTCCAGTGAGGCAATGAAAATCGGTCCATGTACTGGATAATGGGCTTCAGCAATTAAGTGCGCTAATATAGTAGCATTCAGTTGCGTCCCCATGTTTTTTCTGAAGCCTGTCTGGACTTTGTTCAGAATGTTCCTCGCTTTGATATGTTTCTCCACCTCTTTAAGTAAAAGAAGAGCGAAGATCTTGGCAGCAACATCAATAAGGGCAATTGGCCTAAAATTGTGAGGATCGTTCAAGGGGCCTTTTTTATGAAGAGGAATGATAATCGAACTAACCCAAGAAGGGGGAAGCGATTTATTTAGTTTTGAAAATCGAATGAAAAATCTTCAAAAATACATTAGCCCAAAATACAGGGTCATCTTTTATAATGCACGGTGGTAGTCCATCAGGGCCTGCACATTTTGAAGATTTAACTTTGCTATTGCGACAAGAATATCTTCTACAACCCAAGGACAAGTCTCTGGAATATGTGCCACTAGATCAGAGATGTTCACTTGATTAAATCTCTCCGGAAGTAGGTATTTTTGTTCAAAGAATCTAAACCAGGAAGTACCATCTATTGCAGATTCCAAAAGAGGCTGAGAAGAATTATTAGACCCCCTCAGAATTTTCCAAATATCTTGAGTGTTGCACGTACAGATTAAGCGGACCATATTCTGATTGCCAATAAGATGAAACGCTGAACGAGCCGCTTTAAACTTGTTTTTATATTTTCTTTGAATCGCCTTTTTGGCTATCATCCAACTGTTCCAATTCGTGATACCAAAGTTCCTCCTCCCCATACGTAATTCAGAATTTATTTCTTTTTTTAATTTAGCAAGGATATTTGCTAAGATATTGGACGGTTGATAAGGCTTATGCTGGCTCAACGAGGAGTCAGCTAAAGCCATAAGATGACGCTGAATCATGTGGATGTTCCAAGAGAGAATGACCTGAGAGTGTTTCTCAGCCGTACAGGAATCAGGCCACCAGTCTCGATTGACTAAAAATGTCAGACGTCGACAAGTGTGCATATTCCAACAAATAGAAAGAAACGGTCTGTCAGAGTGGGCCAAGGCTAGAAACGCTTCCCTTTCTTCTCCCTCTGGGAGGCAGTCAGCCGCTGATGAAGCACACTCCCAAAGTGTGTGGCTGAACCTTGCGAGCCTACAAGTAGCATTGATGGATTTCAACGCCATGCTACGTGCAGAAAATACTTTTTTGGCCATAGAGTCATATCTCTTGTCATCCCTGTCCTGTGGATCAGTAGGGTAAGCCGATTTACTACCTGATGAAGTTGCTGCCTGAACAACCAGACTCTCCGGAGTTGGGTGTCTGGATAAATATTCAGGGTCAGCAGTAGACACCCTATATTTGGCTCTTTGAGGTCGTCTTGCTGAAAAGCAGGTGAGGGTTTAGACCACCCCATAAACTCTATTCTCCTTGCCATCAAGGTTCTATAAGGGGTTTCAGCATGTTCCCCTGGGTCTGGTTTGGCATATTCCACTTCTGGGGAAGTGTCCAACCCACTTGCTTCATGTAAGGATTCTTGGAGGTCCTTTAACCTACCTTCCTCAGAGGTAAATTCCTCTGGTACAGGAGTTGCAGATCCCTGCAACTCAAAAGGTCTTTCCTGATCCGAATTCTCCCCTTCTTCATAAATAGATGATAAGGCTCTGGAGTGATCAGATCTTGGAAATGGTATAAATCCCATTTCCAGAGCAGAAGGGGCCAAATTCGTCATAATTGGCTGAGAAAACGTCGACGTCGTTGACGCGGACGTTAAAGGCTTCGAAGCCATCGAAAAAGGCGTTGAGAAAGTTGGTAGAGGCCTCGAGGAACTCGAGAGTATCGGAATTCTACTCGAGGTTGTCGATGACATTCTCGTGATCGAGGCTCTGGGTATGGCCACTGGCTGTGAGGTGGCCGTGGGTTTGTCCTTTCTCGGCGTCGAAGTCGCCGTCAAATCGACTGACCTGTGCATCAAAGAACCCTTCGATAATGGCGTTGAAGACGCAGATCTATGCGTCGAAGGGACTTTCGACGATAGCGTCGAAGACGCGACCTTGCCTTTACTCGAGGGTTCATGGCGCTCTCAAGTAGCTTCTTTCGCCGGGTGCTGCGACTCGTGGCGTTTTGATTTTATGGGTCTTTCATCCAGGGTATCACCCTCAGCAGTCTTCGAGGGGGTCGAGGCTGCTTTCTCGAATACGCTAAGCATCTTTTTCCTGAATTCCTCCCACTCAGCCTGAGAGCTATGTTTTGTGAGGCAGGAGACCCTTTTCGGGGAAACGGAAGAAGAAGACGAGGAAGGGGATCTTCGACGTCTCTTTTTTGAATGCTTAGATCTCGAAGAGTGATGGGAACTGCTTCGCGACCTAGAACAAGAATGTCTTTTGTGATGGCGAGGAGACGAATGTCTCGACTCCACCGAGGAAACTTTCGAAGAAGTTTTAACTGCCTTACCTCTCTCGAGCTTCCCCTTACGCTCCTTCAAGGCTTTCGCCGTCATGGACATGCAGTCCTCGCACTCCGAACAATGGTGCTCGACTCCCAGGCACCACAAACAGATCCTGTGAGGATCCGTCAACGACATTTTCTTTCCACAGTCTCGACATTTTTTGAAGCTGGACCGTGGAGTCGTCGGTTCAGATGAGGAAGCCATCGAGTACGAGTTGGTATTCTCGAGGAATAATGAAGTATATTTGACTGAAGAACTGAGCAACGATATTCCGAGGCACCACGAAGCGCTGAAAAACGGAACTGAGCAACGGACGCTGCGCGTGGCTATTTATGGGCATGGTGACGTCGGCGCCAATACGGTGGCTGTCGAGGGACACCAACTCGACGGACGTCGATGCGCAGCGCCCTCTACTGAGAAAAATGTTTCCGAGGCCAGCAAGCTGGAGGCGAATTATCAAAGATAAGGAATATGTCGGAGGACACAATCCCTTCGAACCATCGTTATCGGGGTCATGGCACCCCTCTCCTTTAGCTCGTCCCAATTAACAAATCTTCCATCCAGCACCAGGTCCCCCAATGTGTGAATACCCAGAGCACTGAATTGCTTACAGAAAGCTTCCTCCTGAGTAAAAGGAATGTCACGTACATTGTAAATGGCTATGTCTGGGGAGTACCAACAGTTCAGGCCCAACCTGGCCGCCAAACAGTCAAGCGCCTTAAGCGTAATTATTATAGGCTATATCTCTGTCCCAACACCATGAGCTCGCACTCCCCCCAATAACCCCTTCAAACTATCCGGGTATGTTATAACCTTCTCCAGGCGCGTATGCGGGAAATCCAAGGAAGGGGCCCACCACCAAGCTGCATACTGAGCCTGCGCAACCATATGATAGAGGGGAAGGTCTGGAATATCAAATCCAACCTGCGTGTATGGGAGGCATAATGTATCCAGCGAGATCCTAGGATGGCCACCAGCCCAAATCAATCTGTTCAAAAGGCTCCTAACGTGGACCCAGAATCTCGAAGGAGGCCAGACCGGCACATTATTAAAGATATATAATAGTTTGGGTAAAATCACCATCTTAGATAGCGCAATTATGTCCGCCTGGGAAATCGGAAGGGCCATCCATGAATCCACCTTATGTTCCAAGCCTTTCAGTGTTGACAAATAATTGTCCTCATACAATTTACTAGCAGAAGTGGACACCCAAACCACCAAGTAACGGATCCCCTGAGGGCGCCAGGCAAACCTATCCCCAATATCCTCCTGAGATACCCCCGTCGTGAGAGGGAGTATTTCTGACTAGGACCAGTTAATCCGTAATCCCGAAAGGGCCCCAAACTCCGAAATCTCCCTCATAATTGGCATTAAATTGTCCCTTGGGTGCTTCATGTTGATCAACATATCATCCGCGTATAACGACACAATAGACGTACATGAATATATACTTATACCCCTATGTGAATGAAATTCACGCAATGCACAGGCTACCGGCTCAATCGCCAAAGCAAAAAGGATGGGCGAAAGAGGGCACCCCTGCCTGGTTCAGCGGGAAGGACTGCGTTTGATTAGTGTAAACAACTGACTTAGGGGCTGTATACAACAGTCAAATCCACTGCAAAAAGATATTGCCTAAACCAGCCCGGCGAAGCACCTCGAACAGGAAGGGCCACTCGACAGAGTCTCTGCATCGAGGGCCGCGACCGCCATGGGGATTTTACTGTTGACATTGTGCATCAGTGAGAATAGCCTCCTCAGATTATTTTGGGTGGACCGACCTGGGATGAAACCAGCCTGATCCGGCAACACTAGGGCGAGCATATGGGGAAGAAGCCTATCGGCCAATATATTAGCTAGAATCTTATTATCAGTGTTCATCAGGGATAAAGTTCTGTATGAAGAACAGCTGCGTGGATCCTAACCAGATTTAAGGAGAACCGTGACCAGGGCCGTCCTAGTAGTCTCCGGAAGGGTACCAACCAGCCTAGCCTGTTCAAACATGTTCCGTAGCGGCGGGATAAGTAGTTCGGCATATGCTTTGTACATTTCGGCAGTAATGCCGTCAATACCCGGCGCCTTACCATTCGGAAGGGATTGGATTGCATTAAGGATCTCTTGGTCAGAGGGAGGAGCATTCAGCAATGCACCATGCTCCGGGTGTAGCCACCCCAGCGCCACTCTATCCAAATATTGGATGATACTATCATGCCACCTTCAGCTGAGAAGAATACAACTTCTCATAAAAAAACAGAAATGTGTCATTAATAGCCGCGTTATCCCTAACCATATCCCCATCTTCCATCTCTACCTCTAGGGTAGCCTCCTGCCGTTGTTCCTGTTTAATCGCCCAAGCTAGGGTCCTACTGGGGCGATCCCCCTCCGCGTATCTGGCCGCCGCTATAGGGTCCCCCAAAAAATGCTCTTCGCTGTCCATTAGCGACCGAACTTCCACCCTCCTCACCCCCAGCCGATCCTGTAACTCCTGAGATCCGCCCTGTGTTTGTTCCCGTTCCATGTCTTTATCTCCTTCTCCAGGGTCGCAATAGACCTACGTATGCACTTCAGGACCCCCCCCCCCCTGGACATACAGCACCCTCGGACATAGACCTTGAAGGCCTCCCAGACCGTCCTAGGGTCAGCCACCGAGTCCGTATTGGTAAGAAAAAATTTGGCTATATCCCGAAGAATGTCCTCCCTGAAGGCAACAACCTCCAGTGCCCGCGCCCTAAATCGCCATCTAAGCTGGCTCCTGGGAACTTGGGGTCTAGTAAATTGGGCCACTACCGGGGAGTGAGCCGACAGAGCACGGGGGAGGATCTGAGCAAACCGGGTCGTCCTGGCCAACTCCGAAGACAGTTGGATATAGTATATCCTGGAGGAGCGTCCATGGACTCCTGAATAAAAGGTGAATTCCCGGTCCGAGGGGTGTAACAGTTTCCAGGAGTCCACCAATGAGTAATCCCTCGCTATGGACCACTACTTCAGGGCCGCCCGCGGTGTTGAAGTTTGTGGAGATGAGGATCTGTCCATCTCCAATGTGAGAGCGACATTAAAATCACCTGCCCAAACCACATCATATTGAGGGAATGCTCGAAGATGATCCGCACATGTTTGAAAAAATTCAGGACAGTCATAATTGGGACCATATATATTAATAAACATTATTCGCCACCCCGAAATTTCTCCCGCTACCAGGACGAATCTACCTTCTGTGTCAGAAATCACTTTGTGCAACTTGAACTCCAAGGTTCTATGTATGTATATCGCGACCCCCCGAGAGTGAGAGGAGTAGGAGGACCCATACCTATGGATCCCCCAGCCCGTAAAATTGGTGAGGTTATGTGATTTAGGCAGATGAGTCTCCTGGATACACAGAACAGTAGCATCATGGTTCCTTGCATAGTTTGTAATTAGGCAAGTTTTTTTTACTATTTGTGAACCCACGTATATTCCAAGATAATACTGTTACATCCCCTCCCAGCTGTATATCACTCACTATGGAGGGCTCTGCATCCAACCTTGTTTGCAGGAGAACACTGCTAAGTAAAACATTAGACCACTCTAATCTACCCGTTGTATCATGCTAGTACCATCACCCAATCTTATACTACCGCCTACACATTTGGCAACTGGAAACCCCCCCTTTCCCACCCCGGACCGACAAAGCCAACAAACCAATAGAACTGACCCAAATCCCCACGCCCGCCCATGCCAGAAACCCCAACCTACTGCCCCCCCTGTTAAGTGACTTCAATTCAGCACTCCAACTAAGTCAATGCCTAGTCTGGGATGCCCAATGAAAGACCTTATTCATATATTTTTATGACTAGTTCATAGATCTGGATGATAAACCCTTTTATAACGCCCCTCTCTTTGAATCCCCCTGACCTCACTGAGCCAAGAAGTAGGTTTGTTTTGCACATTAAAAGATTTATTGAAAATTAAACAAGATATATATCACACTTTTATGAATAAATTAATATTTGATAGCACACTTACGAATATGACAGTGATCAACAATGGATAATATTACACTAGCACACTTTTTTTAAAATCACTTAGGAGTTGGTATAGAAAGGATAAGGTAGCTGAGAATACTTTATGGTTTCAAGGAAATGCAATGATGGAAAAGAATGCAGCACACGGATAAACTGATATGGTTTCAACAAGAGATAATATAATCACTTTTCCCCTTGTGGCAATTCTTTCCCCCCCTATGCAATATAAAGAGATGGAAGGAGAGCACACAGGTTTTCAGGAATACAATCAAAAGCAATACAAATTCTAGTTCCCCCTAGCAAGCTTAGAGCAACCGGTATGCTTTTAAACAGGCAAATAGACCTTTACATGTAATTAGCAAAGAAGTGAAAAATATGCAAAAAATGATTTTAATTCCCTATAGGAGATTCAGGGTAGGTGACAGCTACTTTGCATTAGTTCAGGTCAACACTAGCAATGATTCATGGGGGATTATCAGGTTGAAAACGAATTTCAGCAATGCAAGCTAGAGGCAGCTATTTTTTTAACGTGCGGTGAGATGGAGCTAGTTTTCAATTTGCGGCACTTTTTCCGAGTGCGTAAAACGCGATTATGAAAAACTATAAGGAGTAGAAATTCGGTTTAGGGTTTGTTGGGAAGCTGAGGATCTTAGCTTTAAAATGAAAATTAAATCTTGTTCCTAGTACGTATGGTTCAAAAGATACGGACAATTTAGTGGAGGTAGATTCTCAGAAATAAAGTAAGATTCAAATGACAAATGACACTTTCACAGGTTTGAAATCACAGAATGGACACACAATTTCTATTCAGTTCTAAATAGGTTGAAATGGTTTGAATTAGGTTATTTTAAACTAAGAGATTGGTTTTGCACAGCTGTGGCTGGATACTCACTCCTAATTTTGGAAGGAATGGGCCTCGTCACAGATCTGGTCAACAGGTTTAGCTGCGGTTCTCTCTGCTCTGCTGGTCTGGATCTCTGGTTCTGGCAAAAGTTCTGGCACTGCACAGCAGTCTGGTCTGGGTCTCTGGTTCCGACAAAAGTTCTAGCCAGAAGCGAACAGCACAGCCACGCTGTTAAATAGTTTGGTTATGTTGCTGGATTCTGAGGCCTCTGAAGGATTCAGCTTGTGGACTAGGCCTCTCTGCTACAAGTTCTGAAGTCTGGATTCTAAATTCTGGTCTCTGGATCTGTCTGGATTTGAAGTCTGGAGTCTCCCGTCAAAGTGCTTCGCAAGAAAGTGGAAAGTGAAGTCCCTACCTGGGTTTCAGTGGGTCTTTTTATGTCTTTTGAAAGTGGGTGGGAAGGCTGACTTTCTATGCCCAACCCTCTGAGGATCCTGATAGGCTATAGGATTCTCTGTCGCCTGACCGGGGAACAGAGTTGTGAGTCATCCAGTGCTACCAATTTACAATCTATTGAAGAAACGCCCCTTTGCTTTTACTTAGAAAATGAATTTTTCATAACTAACAGGTTTCCCAGATACACACGTCGTTGAAATTACATGTACACATCACAGATTGCTTAAGGTACAGTTTGGTTCAAGGCACATGTTTCTACGAGCTTGGGTTTAGAAACGACAACATTTTGCGCTTTTTTGTGACTTTCACCATATTGGTTTTTCCTCAAACTTTACAAAGACCTGCACCCTCTCCCTGGGCATATTAATATAAGTTATCATGTCTCTAGCATAAACCCAGTGTCTGCAAGATTAATAAATCGCAGGGTTCGGT
Organism: Ambystoma mexicanum; assembly: GCF_040938575.1. Lineage (NCBI taxonomy): Eukaryota > Metazoa > Chordata > Amphibia > Caudata > Ambystomatidae > Ambystoma > Ambystoma mexicanum. The sequence goes on from NC_090939.1 coordinate 634,380,938, forward strand.
CTCAGAACATCACACAGAGTTGAGCTTAGTCTCAAATTGTAGGTACATTTTTCATATTAAGAATCTCCAAATTGTACATTTCTGTATAGGAGATACAATATTTTATAAGCAAATTAATAAACATACATTTGCCCTTAATGGAATTCACATCTGAGCCTGGGTCTGTCCCCAGGAGCTTGGCTTGACTCAGAGATCAAATGTCTTCCTTCCCCCAGAGCAACTGTTGACCATTACACCTCAAATCAGCATATCCTATTCAGCTGAAGAGTCTATTGTGTTGACTGAGGTCAGCAGAGCAGGGTGCCACTCTGCATCCGGTTAACAGAAACCTGTGATCTCCTTGTGCTGTTGCTGGTAAGGGCAGGTGTGAATGCTTCCCATGGACAGAGGCCTCTTTAACTTTTAATTAGATCAGACTGCCTTCTGATGTGGGGCCTGGGAACAGTAGGTGTTAAGAATTCTCATTAACCAGCAAGGCTTTGAAGTTTCCAGCTAACTCAGGTTCCTTGTCAGCTCCTGAAAGACAGGCCTCCTGTCAGAGTTTAGACCGCTAGTGCCGGTTATTGCCGAGCACCGGTACTGCACCCCTTTTTGGGAGCTGTCTTGAATAAATACATTTCAGATTTTGAACAGCACCGTATTTCTTTGCACTGGTTTATGCTCTGTGTGTAGCCAAAGGATAGGGCCTGGCCATGGTCTCTTGTATTAACATTAACAGAGGCAAAAATGGATGGAAACCTATTTTTCATGTTTTCCTTGTGCATTTTCTGGGGAGTTCTGGCCACCATGATGTTTTCAATGCCAGTAATGCACAGTTCTGTGGTAGGGCTTGGATGCATGGGTAAAAACATCCCACACCCCTTTCCTGCCCCCCGCCCTATACCCCTCAAGCAACAAAACCAACATAACTAAGTAGCCATTGGGCACGGTGGGAGCTGGCGGCTACTGCGACTCCTAAAGTTCGGAGGCTCAATACCATTGATACATTATACTGTAGTAATCCATCTAAAGGGAGCCCTAGTTACCATATTCAAACATTGCAAAATAACATAGAAATCAGCTACAGCCATATACTGTCAAAGTGTCACAGCGGGACCATAGGTACACTCAGGCCCCCGCTCCGCTAAGAGGGCTCCGGAGCAGGGCTGCCGGAATCCAGGATGCTCATAGCAAACCTCTCAGCTGAATCCGGGGTAGTAAAAAAATGGACTTTCCCGTCTTGCACTACCCTCAGCTTCGCAGGATACATCATCGAGTATCGAATCCCCTTTTTCTTCAGAATGCTCTTAACATTTACAAAAGTTTTCCTCTGGTCCTGCACTTGCTTGCTAAAATCAGGGAACAAATGAATAGTCGCCAAGCCCCATTGTAGATTCTTCTTTTCTTTCGCCACTCATAGCAAGGTGTCACGATCCCTGTAATAAAAAATTGTGGCAATGATAGCCCTTTCCAGGGCTCCAGGCGGTGGCCTGATCGCCAACGAGCGGTGGGCCCGTTCCACCATAAACATACTGGTGACCGGGGGATTATCCAGGACTTCTTTAAGGAGTTGTTCAACAAAAAGCAACATATTATCAATGCAAGTACTCTCGGCCCCCCCTGTAATCCGAATATTATTTCTCCGAGACCTCCCTTCAAGGTGATTGTTTTTAGCAGAGACTCTCTTAACCGTCTGTTGCAGGGATGCCACCTCTTGCTGCAGGGCGGAGATCTTGTCTTCACATTTCCCTATCCTCTGTTCAGCCTTCGACATCCTCCCACACAATTTCTCAATTTGTACCGCTGACACACCTACTTTACAGGTTAAAACGTCTATTTTTGCTCCAAGACTGTCCGTACTGCCCTTTAGGGCTAGCAGTGTTTGATTTAAGGCAGAAATGTCTATATGGGACTCACCAAGTTCTCCGTCCTGACTGGTCGAGGCCCGGTCCGACCTGGCATATTGCTCCATCTTGGACTGCCGCTTCTGGTTGGCCATTACATGGGAGATGGGGTATATCAACCGGGCCTGCACAAACCAATTCACCCCTGCATGGACACAAGCCGGAGGGGGGTCAACTAAAGTTCGGAAGGGCCAGAGCACACCTCTGTCGCAAGTCTATTGGGCCTGGGGAGAGGGTACACAACCAGCCTCCGACCCTCTCAATAACGCCCCAACCAACTAGTAAGTTTTATAAGTTTCCGGTGTCCTCGCTCAGCAGAGAAAGGAGGGGGAGAAGGGAGGACAAAAAAAATATATATATATTTTTACCCGACCTGCATCGATCAGTCCACAGGCAAGGGCCACCAACACAAACCCTGCCATCAGGTCAGCCCTGGGAACCCAATAACCAGTAACAATAATCCCCACTGCACCCACCAGAAGATGAGCATTTGGTAGACAGCCCGCCCAGAACAGTCCACCACTCCACGGCGCTTGACTCCAGGTCACGGGTGCCCACGCTATCGAGCTGCAGATGGGGCACGCTTCAAAGCCAGGCTTGCAGCGACCTCCAACACGGGTACCACCAAGGGGGGGGGGCGCCCAACTCACCTCCTCCACCGCGGCACCTCCACATCGCTGCAGCCCCGGCCAGGCGCACGCCAGCCAGCCTGGGCCGCCCACAGGACAAGCAAGGACTCAGAGGGCCCCGGGCCGCTCAGCTGCCACATCTCTCCAACGCGAGCGAGCCCGCCTCTCCCAGCCCCTCTGCACATCGCCACCCAGCGAGGCCAGAAGCACCCACCGTAGCTCAGGACCCAGCGGCAACATTCCCGGTACAACGTGGACCACTCTGCTGGCTACGGGCAACCAGGATCCGGCAACACAGAAGCACCATGAGGTGGGGGAGGGGCAACTCCAGCTCACACGGCCGCCGCAGCCACAGGCCCTCAGGGGATTTCTCCGCAGGATGCCGACCGAACAAGCTGTGCGGAGCCCAGGAGGATCACAAAGTGATCCCGTTGCAGAATCCAGGTAAAATTCGTAGCCGACGATCCTTGTAGCTTCCCTATAGGGCAAAGTTCCCGAGCCTCCGATGGAGCGCTTTCAGGCCACAGCCATTTTGTTGCCGTGCAACAGCGCCCCCCCTGAACCACCCAGTTTAATCGCTTGGTGATAGAGACAGAGTGGCCGGGACCCAAGCAAACAGTGTTATTCTATCAGTTACTATGGGAGGAGTTAAAGGATGCAATAGCCCAAGTGGAAAAACAACCTACTACTTGCACGGCAATGATTGATTTAGCTTTACGTCTACACCATCGTCTAAATTAAAGAAAAGGGGAAAGGAAGAGGCCATAGGTCACATCTTTTGTGCGGTTGGTTAAGGGAAGAGGGCCCAGACCGTCTGAGCCGGTGCCCATGCAGATTGGAAGTGTAAGGGGGCTGTTGTCTACAGAAGAAAACAAAAAGAGGAAGATAAATAATCTGTTCTATACTGTGGTCAATCAGGACATTTCATTCGAACTTGTCCTAACACCCCTCAGAGAGGTATAAAGTCAGATAGGAAGCAGGTAGAGGTGGGAAAAGGGCAGGCTCGACCTTAGGGTGAACGAAGGTGTCGAGCCGAATCCCATATGAGTTCCCGAGTTGGGCAGGAAACACCAAGCATGGTAAGACTCCTCATTTGTACATTGTTGTGACTTTGTTTTTTGCATTTACTAAGCAGGTTGTGTCCGCAATGGAGGGCTCAGGGGACACAGGTAACTTTGTAGACATCACATTAGCCAAATGGTTGGGGTTACCCTTGCAGGACAAGTAAAAGGCAGAGGGAGTACAATCTGTAGACGGATCCTCATTAACTCCAGGTCCCATCATGAGACAAATGCAACCTATGTGTTTATCAGGGCATGAGGATCAGATTACATTGGATTTAATAGCAGCTCGTCAGTTTGGTCTCATTGTTAAGAAGGATTTCTGAACTCTGTTCTGGAGGAGCAGCGGTTCAGAAGGCCAGCCTAGTTTCTTGGAACAAGGTAACCTCTGGACAAGCCAGACCAATAAGGGTAGCTATGGCAGGCGGTCAAGACTAAGTCTCAGGAGGGGTGAGGGTGAATGAAGGACCTCAATGAGCACACAACGCAAGGACACCTACAAATTACTCCAGACAGGTGTTATATTAAAAATATAGACACATTTATTACAAGGCCTTTGTAGCATGGACGATAGCAAAGAATCACATTAACACTAAGTAAACCAATACATCACACTCAATACAATATATATACAAGACCAATGGGGTCTAAGGGGATAAACACACAAAATATGTTGACAACCTGGAGGGGAAGAAAACAGGCAGTGCACGTGATCTTTAGACACAGTTCCACATCAATAATACACCTAACTAAGAGGCAGTCCAAGCCCTACGAAGAGAGGAGCCTTGTGCTCAATAGTACATGCACGCGCTTGTGCCAATGGGCAGGATAGGGTCTCTTCAGGGGTCTCCAGCAGCTCAGGAAAGTGGGTGAGACGATGAGGAACAAGTTCCCACTATTCAAGAAGGGCCTCCACTTGAGGGTAGAGGCAGTTTGAGAGTGCGGGATGGAGTTGCTATTTCGCAGTATCTGTGGAAAGGAAAGGGGCCCTCAGGGGCCACTTGTGCATAAAAATGGGCTCCTGCGCTAGGGGCCGCCGGTTGGGGTAAGGATTACTCACCAGTTCCCGACCCAAACTTCACCAGTACGATCCACTTGACTGGCAGGTTCGAATGTGGCAAAAAGGACGTCTCAACACCTTTCAGTTCCTAAAATACAGCGATGATTTCCAAACTGGACAGAGGCGATTTCTCCACTCCAGGTGGAGTACTCGGCCCAGTTTCACTGCAGCAGGCTTCAGGGGCAAGAGGGTCACAAATGCAGCGAACTTGCACAGGTCGTTGCCACGGCAGGGCAACACAGTAACTGCGTTTTCTCTGGTCCTGGCGCACTCGTCTCACTTCAGACCTGGGAATGCCAAGTGTTACGAAATTCAGTGTGAGGGTGCCGTGGACACAGAGCTAGCAGTATACCAAGTTTCGAGGGCCTCCTCGAAACGGCGGCAGTGACAGAGCAAAGCAACTGGGTAAATTGGTCAGCCCACTGGTTGGCCCAGGGACACTTCAGAGAAAGTTACTTGCAGGGTTTGATAGAGGTGCCGAGAATAGTTGGTCCCACTATTCCAATGGGTCGAAGCGTCTTCGCAGACCTTCTAGGACGACCAGATGCAGAGGGGTCCAACGGGACGACAGCGGGCTCAGGGTGCCAAACCTTCCAGCGGGTCACCAGCGGTTCCTTGACTTGGCAGTCAAAGTTTTCAATGTGATGGCCTCAGGATACCTGGTGGCATGGTCGACCAGCACCAGGATAAACCTATTGCCTGAGGATCTTTGGGGGCTAAGGGGACCAGGAATGTCGATCCCTACCCTCTCAAATGGTACCCCCACAACTGGGAGTGGTACCAATGGAGCCTGGATTGTTGAGCCACTCTTACCAGATAACTGGCAGGAGGCACTACTCCTGCAGTGACTTTCTACTTGCATCCCCATCCTGGGCCATTACAAGTGCATGGATAGCCTTTGCTTGGTTCTCTTGATTCCAAGGTGACCAGCAAGGGGCACATCATGCGCCAGCTGCAGGAGGAAGGATCTTACAGCAAGGGGAACCACCAACCTCCTATGGTCTCCTTCTGTAGACTCTGTAGGCTCACTATACAGGAGCCCACCTTCCCAATAAATCCTGTGCTTCCCAGGAGGTTCACCCTCAAGCTGGGAGCAGGCCTGTCTCCTTAGGCCTTCCAGAGATGGGCACTCATGTTGGCCCTTACTAAATTCTTCCCTGTCAGGACCACCTTCTACTAACAAATCTTTTAGTTCAGGATGGTCATTGGGGTCAATTACTTTGGGTATCACCACCTCCTCGTCAGGTCCAGGTGATTGACCAACTACCTCCACCTCAGTGGTAGGTGAGTTAGGGGGAATATTCTTGTTCCCTCTTTTTGATTTCCTTACTCCTTTAGCCTTGGGTTTCCCCTTTGGCTGGGGCAGGGCATTGGTCTTAGCCAGTGCTGCACTTGTTTGAGACCTTGTACAGGGTCTGTCAGCTGTATCTCCCACAAGCACTAGAGCTCTGAGATCATTTCCCAGCAAGACCTTTCCTGGGACATTACTCTGTATGCTCACTGGAATCCTGATTGCTGTACCATTTATAGTAAGAGTTACAGGTATTACTGGGAACATGAGAGGCGCGCCATCAGCCAACTCAGTGGGCAACAGAGGAGCTCTGGCAACTTCCTCTGGGTCTACCAAGGTACAATCCACTACAGTTCGACTACACCCACTATCCCAAAGAGCTGGAGTATCTACTCCATTGATCAGCACACTGTCTTTAAAGTAGTGCTTGTGAATCCTAGTAGTGTAGTGAATCCTAGCATAAGCCCCTGAGACTTTAGGCTACCAGGAACCCAGGGAAACTAAAACTACCTCAGCTTCTATCCCACTGGGGAAGAAGTCTGAGGAGAAGGATACCCCTGTAATCTCTTCTTCCTCATAAGAGGAGAAGGCCAGATTAGCAGAGTGGACCCCCAAGGTTTTGACCTTACATCTGGGATCCCCTTTCACATGGTCAGTTGCTCCACAAGCAAAACAAGATCCACTGGGTCTGTTTACATAGGGAGGCTCACTATAACCAGGGTTCTGTTTTGGAGGCTGACCTCCACTACCCTGTGAGTTCTCTTGTGTCTTACCCTTATTTTTTTTTTTTTTGGCCCTTAAGGGAGGAAGCTTTATCAATTCCCCACCCTCCTTATCTTTGGACTTTTTCCCTTCCCCCTGCTTACCAGGATGAGTCTTGTCCTTATGGGACACTCTATGTGACACCCACAAATTTGCTGCAATGGCAAGCTTCTTAGGATCTATCTCCTTTGAATATGCCAAATGCTGCTTAAGCTCAGGGGAAGAAGATGCAAAAATATGTTCCAGCATGACAAGACATATCATACCTTCCAAGGTAGAGACCTTATAACCTTCAACCCAGCCAGTCAAGTTCTTTAAGGATTCAGTTACATAAGATACCCAAGTACCACCTTCTTTCTTTTTGTACTCTCTGAATCTTTTTAAGTGTTGGGTAGGAGTGTTTCCAAACGTTAAGATGAGAGTTTGCTTCAACATTGCAAAATCTGCTCTCTCAGCTTTTGACATTTTCATAATGGCAATGCAGCCAGAATGGGGCCGTCTGCTAAGTAACCATGCAAATTTATCAGCATTGTCAACTTGCTGAACTTCACATGCATACTCAAATGTATTCAGCCAGTCCATAATGTCATTTTTTTCCTCATATACACTGAGAGGAGGCCCAGACCCATGTCCAGGACGCTTGGATCCATTGGCAACTTGCAGCTTGGCGAGTTCCAACTGGTGATCCCTGTCTTTCTGTTTTTCTGCCTGCTCTATCTTCAATTTGGCCATGTTAAATTCAAGCTCCTTCCTTCTGCCTGAACAGCAGCTGTTGCTTCTTGAATTCAAGCATGGCCTCACCTTCAGCACTGGCAGAGGAAATATTAGACATTACATCTTCCAAATCTTCATGGTCCCTGGAGACCAGTGCAGCGACAGAACTACTAGTTCTGCCAGTGGGAGCAGCCCCACCTCCTTCTGCACTGTCATCAGAAGCTATGGCACTAAGCTGAGCTTCTTGCCAGTCCATGATTTTATGGATCATTTGCATTTTTGTGCCTTGAGCAGAGACACCTCTCTCAGTACACATCTTTCTCAATGTTTCAGATTTAGAAGCATTTAAAGTTAACAAGGTACTTGTTTCCATATTGTTAGATAGGACTATGGCTTTTTTCAGTTATACTACAACAATTCACTATATGTCCTGGTAGGAATAACTTGAAATGCCTTCACTAGTACGCAACACTGGATACCCTCAGTCCAATCCCACCGCTGTACACCAATTTGTTAAGAAGGATTTCTGAACTCTGTGCTGGAGGTGCAGAGGTTCAGAAGGCCAGCCTAGTTTCTTGGAACAGGGTAACCTCTGGACAAGCCAGACCAATCAGGGTAGCAATGGCAGGCGGTCAAGACTAAGTCTCAGGAGGGGTGAGGGTGAATGAAGGACCTCAATGAGCACACAAAGCAAGGACACTTACAAATTACTCCAGACAGGTGTTATTTTAAAAATATAGACACATTTATTACAAGGACTTTGTAACATGGACCATAGCAAAGAATCACAGTAAAACTAAGTAAACCAATACATCACACTCAATACAATATATAAACAAGACCAATGGGGTCTAAAGGGTTAAGCACACGAAATATGTTGACAACCTGGAGGGGAAGAAAACAGGCAGTGCAGGTAATCCTTAGACACAGTTCCACATCAATAATACACCTAAGAGGCAGCCCAAACCCTACGGAGAGTGGAGCCTTGTGCTCAATAGCACATGCACATGCTTGTGCCAATGGGCAGGATAGGGTCTCTTCCAGGGTCTCTAGCAGCTCAGGAAGGTGGATGAGACGATGCAGAACAAGTTCCCACTATTCAAGAAGGACCTCCACTTGAGGGTAGAGGCAGTTTGAGAGTGCGGGATGGAGTCGCTATTTCGCAATGGCTGTGGAAAGGAAAGAGGTCCTCAGGGGCCACTTGTGCGTAAAAATGGGCTCTTGCACTAGGGGCCACTGGTTGGGGTAAGGATTACTCACCGGGCCTCGACACAGGCAGTCCCAAACTTCGCCAGTACCGTCCACTTCGCTGGCTGGTTCGAATACGGCAAAAAGGACGTCTCAGCACCTTTCAATTCCTAAGATACCTCGGTGATTCCCAAACGGGACAGTGGCGATTTCTCCGGTCCGGGTGGAGGAATCGGCCCAGTTTCACTGCAGCAGGCTTCAGGGGCAAGAGGGTCACAAATGCAGCGAACTTGCACAGGTCGTTGCAGCGGCAGAGGAACACGGTAATCGCGTTTACTCTGGTCCTGGCGCACTCGTCTCACTTCAGACCTGGGAATGCCAAGTGTACGAAATTCAGTGTGAGGTGCCGTGGACAAAGAGCTAGCAGTATACCAAGTTTTGAGGGCCTCCTCCAAATGGTGGCGGTGACAGAGCAAAGCAACTGGGTAAGCTGGTCAGCCCACTGGCTGGCCCAGGGACACTTCCGAGAAAGCTTACTTGCAGAGTTTGATGAAGGTGCCGAGAATAGTTGGTCCCACTATTCCAATGGGTCGAAACGTCTTCGCAGACCATCTAGGACGACCAGATGCAGAGGGGTCCCACGGGACCACAGCGGGTTCAGGGTGCCAAACCTTCCAGCGGGTCACCAGCGGTTCCTTGATTCGGCTTCGTGTTGCAGGATACTTGGCTCTTATCCTTTGCTCGGTGTGAACTCCTGGTAGTGGTGTTTTCAGCCTCCTCTTATCCAAAGTTCCCTTTGCGCCAAAATGGAGAGGACCCAATGGGAGATCACAAACACACACTCCATACGTGGACCAATCACAGACCACAGTGGTCCCAAGCATTCAGGGCATTCCAGACTCTCTGGCACCCAGGATGTGTATTGGGATCAGACATCCCAGCACACATCCTGGAGGCACAGACACAAGGCATGCAGAAGCCCGCAAAAGCATTGGGATTCGCGGGAAAGTACATGACCAAATAAGGACTGACCCGGGTCGACTCGACTTGGGCAAGGTGAAGGGGCAAGATGGCCAAAGGACAGGACAAAGAACCTCGTGGCATGGCTATTTTGGAGCCAGGCCACCTATTCGTGCCAAACGTGGTTAACGCTGTTAACATGGCAGGAAAGGGTTAAAATAATGCCAAAAGATAGCTGCCGCCAATCCTGCCCATGATACATCTGCACAGTTCATAAAAAGTCCAGCAAGAGTTTCTAGGGCCTTTGGAAATGAGTAGAGACCCAAGTGTGCTGTATGGTAAGACACATTGCACACTTGTTACATGTTGCACAAAAGCTGCAACATGAGGAAAGGACTAAGGGAAACAAAGTCTCCCAGTACTGACTGTCTTAAGGGCATGTCAGTTTCCCCTTAAAAAATGAGCGAAAGCCCAGAGGAGTGCAGCTGAAGGCTGTGCTTCTCTGGCAAAGTCAGTCATTGGTGTCTAAACAGCAGCAAAAGGTTTGGGGGTAGACACACGGAGGGAACATTACATACAATTATGAAATCTTTCCTAACACTCACCCCTCCCAGACTAAGGGCAGGGGGAAATTATCCACCCCTGGATGAGTTTCTTGTTCAGGTCGGTTAAACATTCTGGACAACCCATCGGCATTGCTATGTTGGACACCTGGTCTATGCTCAATAGTGAAGTCAAAGCCTTGAAGACTTATGGATCACATAGGCAACTTTGGATTCTCTCCCTTCATGTTCATTAGCCACTTTAAGGGCTCATGGTCAATTTGTACAGTGAAGTGGGTCCCATAGAGGTAGGGCCTCAGCTTCCTTAGGGCCCACACAACAGAGAGACATTCTTTCTCTACTGTGGACCATCTGAACTCTCTGTCCTTAAACTGGCAACTAATTAAGCCAATAGGGTGTTCCTTACCCTTCTCATCTACCTGTGATAGTACAGCTCCTATCCCAGTGTCAGAGGCATCTGTCTGCACAATAAAAGGTCTTTGGTAGTCAGGGGCCCTGAGAACAGGGGCCTGGCACAAGGAGTCTTTTAAGCCATTGAAGGCCTTCTCACACTCTTCAGTCCAAGTTACCTTCTTGGGTTTCTTTGGAGTAGTGAGAGCAGTCAGAGGGGCAGCTATGGTACCATAGTCTGCCATGAAATTTCTGTTATACCCAGTGAGTCCTAAAAAGGCTCTCACTTGGGGCTGTGTAGTAGGGGTAGGCCAGTCTTGTACTGCTTGTACTTTACTGGATATAGGCTGTATCCTCCCTCCACCTACTTCATGTCCAAGGTAGACCACTGATCCTTGTCCAATCTGGCACTTACTGGCCTTTATGGTCAGGTGGGCCTTCTGAAGAGCCTGTAACACAATCCCCAGGTGTTTCAAATGGTCTTCTCAGGTGGCACTGAAAACTGCTATATCATCCAGATATGCAAGACAGAATTCAACCAACCCATTCAACACATGATTCACAAGCCTCTGGAAAGTGGCAGGTGCATTCTTCAACCCAAAAGATATTACCCTGAACTGGTAAGACCCTGTGGAGTTGAGAAAGCTGTCTTCTCCTTGGCATATTCTGCAAGGGCTATTTGCCAATAGCCTGCAGTGAGGTCAAACGTGCTGAGGTACTTGGAGGCACCCAAAGTATACACCAGCTCATCTGTTCTAGGCAAGGGGTGTGCATCTGTCTTCATGACAGCATTCAGAGCCCTGTAATCCACACAGAACCTCAATTCAGAAGTACCTGCCTTTGGAACCAAAACCACGGGGCTGGACTAAGGACTACTAGAGGGTTCAATCACCCCAAGAACCAACATTTTGTTGACCTCTGTCTTTTTTTAAAAAAAAAACTTTAGTTTGTATTAGCATTTTATAATAAAACAAACAAGAAATATTGGATAACCCCTTACCTCCCCCTCCAACCCCCCACCCCAACACCAACCCACTCCCCTTCCCCGTGTCCGGCTCAAACTGTTCGACTAAGGAGACTCGTAATGTTCACCCCGCTTCCTGTGCCTCGGAGGCGATGCGATTTGTGACCCGCCGTTCCCCAGGCCGTGGGACCCCCGGTTGATTGCTATTCCTATCGGGACCAGTCTCGCCCCTCTCAGACCGGGGACATTACCTTGGAGTCAATGAACTTCCCAACCCCATGTTTGTTGTACCCCATACCAGTTCGTGAGGAATGAGCTAGTGTCATTGTTCACCAAGGCAGTCAGTTTGTCCATCAAAAACCTGTTTTTCACCTTTTTCATCTAATCTTCCTTGAAAGGGATTTCCGGGCTCTTCCATTTCTGAGCGAGAGCTACTCTGCCCGCCCTCAGCATGGTTTCCCACATCCTTGGGTATCGCTATAGTTCCGCTTCCTCCGGCGGGATTCCCAGCAACATGGTCAGGGGAGTAAGTGGTAGGAGTTCTTCTGTTACTTCCGCTATCCAGCCCCTCACTGACCCCCAATAGGCCTGGACTTTCAGACAATGCCACCACATGTGGCCCCTGGAGCCTGTCTGACCACATCCCCTCAGGCATCTTGGGGACACCCCCGGAAACATCTTTGACAGTTTTGCTGGGTCTCTGTGCCACCCCTGCAGAATTTTAAAGTTATGTTCCATGTCCGAGGTGAATAAGTTCCCATGAAACGCTATTTTGAAAATTTCTAGCCCAGGCGTCCTCTGAGATCTCTTCACCTGCCAGGTCGTTCCAGAACATGCGGAAGCTCCTCCTACCCTGAAGGTTGTAAGTATTTAGGATTTTATACATACTGGACACCGCACCCTTTCTGGAGGTCACCGAGTCAAGGAGCTTCTCAAAGGGAGTCAGTTGTCTCCTCAGGTTTGGACCCCATGACTGGTCGCAGAGGATGCCCTTAAGGCGGAGGTAATCGAAAATGGAAAGAGATCCACCACCCAGAGCGTCCCTCAGGTCCTCATAGGATAGGAATTCGCCCTCCCTGAACATCTGACCCCCCCATTCCAAACCCATATCAGACCAGTGCTGGGTGTGCCTGAACCCCCTGCTACCCAGTTTGAGGGGGTGGCCCCATAGGGAGGTCATCGGGGACGGCCATGTGGTTAGGTGTTCTGTCCAGGGGCCCTCTTTCCAGATGTCCTAGAGAACTCCCAAGGTCGGGTGGGTCTTCACATGTTTCGGGATTGTCTTGCGCGGGGCCCACAAGAGGTCACGGACCTTTAAAGGGTGGACATCCATATCTTCTAAATATGACCAATACGTTCCCAGACCTTCTTTCATATGTTCCAGGAGGACACGCAAATTGGGCGGCATAGAAATATAGATGAAATTCTGGCAGCCCAAATCTCCCCTCTTCCCTTGGTAGAGTCAGGGTGGCTCTCCCGGTTCTATGGGTTTTCCCCGCCACGCAAAGTCCCGGACCCCATTTTTTAGGTCCCTGAAAGTCTGAGCGGGGACTCTGGTTGGGAGCGCTGTGAAAAGGTACAGAAGCCGTGGTAGTATGTTCATCTTTACTGCAGTCATCCGGCCGTACCACGAGAGAATCATCTTACCCCACCTCCTCAAGTCAGATGTGATCCTTGCCATTATGGGGTCATAGTTGGTGGGCCCCAGTTTCGATAAGTCCCTAGTTAGAAGAACACCCAGGTATCTTATAGCGTCTTTCCCCACTGCAATCCCAGGGGGTCTATCACAAGGTCTACTGTTCACATTGGGAGCAGGACAGATTTTGCAGTGTTAATTTTCAGGCCCGAGAAGCACCCGAAAGCGGCAACCAGGGCCAGGGGGGGGGGGATCGAGGAGCCAGGGTCTACCAGATACGCTAAAATGTCATCAGCAAACAGGGAAAGCTTGAATTCAACCTCCCCCCTTCTAATTCCCTTGATGTCTGGGTGAGATCTAATCGCTATGGCTAGTGCCTGGATCGTAAGGACATATATTAGGGGGGAGAGTGGGCAGCCCTGTCTTGTCCCTCGGGAGAGGGGAAATGATTTGGACAGCGACCCGTTCACCTGAACCCTTGCCGTGGGGGCTCTGTAGAGAGCAGCCACCCAACTCATAATGTGCGTCCCGAAGCCCATTCTCTGGAGAAGGACTTTCATGTATCTCCACTCGACCCTGTCGAAGGCCTTCTCCAAGTCGAGGGAGAGGACACACGCGTCGAGCTCCAATATTTGGGCAAAATGAAACAAGTCTATTGTTTTGCGTATATTATCCGACCCTTGTCTACCCCTAATGAAGCCCACCTGGTCCCCATGGACTAGCTTCGGCATAATCCCCTCCATCCGCCTCCCCACCTCCTTGGCCAAGATCTTGACATCAATGTTTAACAATGATATGGGGCGGTAGGAGGCACACTCCGTTGGGTCCTTCCCTTCCTTGGGCAAAACTGCTATTATGGCCCCCATCATGGATTCGGGGAGGATGCCCCGCTCCAGCACGGCGTTGAAAACTCTCGCCAAGTGCGGGGTCAGGGAGGAACGAAATCTCTTGTAAAAGTAAACTTAAAGCCGTCTTCCCTGGGGGTGGTTCCCACCTTCATCCCACTAATCACCTTATCCACCTCCTCCTCGGTCACCGGGCCCCCCAACCCCTCCGCCATCTCCCTCGACAGGGACGGGATTTGTATGGAGTTCAGGAAGTCCTCTATCTGGGAATCGCCCCCGTCATATTCTGACGAGTATAGTGACTTGTAATATTGGCAAAAGGCCTCTCCTATTTGGGGAGAGTCGCAGACAAGGGACCCACTAGCGTCTCTTACCTCCTTCACCCTTCTGCTTCTCTGGACCTCCCTCAACTTCCAGGCCAAGATCCTATCCGCTTTGTCTACTTTATCATAGTATTTTTGTTTTACCATTTGGAGGCTCCTCTCCGTTTTGTGTAGGAGCAGGTCTTTTAGTGTTACGCTCACCTGACTCCCACGGAGGCGCAGGTCTGGTTTGGAGTGTTGTTGCTTCTTCTATGGTGAAGCGCAGGACCCGGAAGATGGACTGGACCGGACCTTCGAATCTGGCTTGTCTGGCTCGCAGGAATATCTTTCTGTATGTGAAAAGGGAGTATTAACAATCTGCGGGAGAAAGTATAAGCCTCCCGCTCCTTTCTCACCCCTCTACGAAACCCTCCTGCGACCCCCACGTGAAGTCTCACCTTAGGGTTTGAAAGGTTGAGCTCTCCATCCTGCTTCTCATGCAGGGGCACGTTGTATCCAGTTACTTCACTGGGATTTTGATTGTAGAGGGTTCAAGTTTTGTTTTCCCGATATAGTACCGTAAGGATTCTGTTAATGAGTATGATTCCGCAATAATAATTGTTCGTTGTCTCTTTTTCAGGTGCGGAAACTATTCCGAGAAGAGCTGTGGAACCGAAGAATGAGACTCTGGTGAGCTTGATGAGAGTTCTCTCAGTGTCCTTGTATCAATGCGCTCACTAACGCTGATGTCTTTTTTCCCCATAGGGGCCGGGGTCCGGAAATGCCTGGATGCGGCACCGACCCGAAACGAAGCTCAATCCAGAAGAAATCAGGAAAGTCTTTAATGGGCGCTTGGGTAATGTCCTTTCATGCGCCCACTAACGCTGATGTCTTTTTTCCCCATAGGGGCCGGGGTCCGGAAATGCCTGGATGCGGCACCGACCCGAAACAAAGATCAATCCAGAAGAAATCAGGTAAGTCTTTAATGGGCGTTGGGTAACGTCTTTTCATGCGCCCACTAACGCTGATGTCTCTTTTTCCCCTTATGGGCCGGGGTCCGGAAATGCCAGGATGCTGCACCGACCCGAAATGAAGTTGGAATAACCCAACAGGTAAGCTTTGTAAAGGAAATTAAGGTTTCCTTGTTTTCTTTCCCCTCTCACCTTTATTCTTGTCTTTTTCTCCCTAGGCGCGGTTAAGTGGCTGCGAGTCCAGATGTCGCCGTAGAACGTGGTGCTACCTTGTACGAGTGAGTGAGATGCGGCGCTGCAGCGATCGATGCGATGTGCTTTTAAATTGATGTCTTCCTTTTCAGGACCGTCGGCGAGATGTCTCCGGAATGCGGATTTAGCAGGTAAGGACTCTTCTTTACCCTTTTCTCTTCTCTTCTGTCTTTGCAGGTGTTCTAGGATGCTGGCAGGAGTGGCAGAAGACAGAATGCAGGAGCAAACACGGTGAGCGTCCAGCTGCTAGATGCAGAACAACGCGAAGCGTGAGTTGCTGCTTGGGCGTGGCTTAAATAGCCTTCAAAGTAGTTCCAGGTATGTATCCTTCCTCTCAGGTATGTATTCCTCCCCTGACCACACCCGTGTGGTTAAGTAGTTCCAAAGATAAAGTAGTCCCATTCAGGCCTCAGAAGGCCTGGATGTTGCAACATGGTCTGCATCAGGTAAGTTAACACTAAGCACCTTTAACACAAAGTCCCCTTTTATGAGCCTGGCGCCTACGGCGCCAGGACTGTGGCCCGATATGAGCCTGGCGCCAAAGGCGCCAGGACTGAGTCCAAAGAGCCCCTACTTGAGGCTGTTGTGACTTCCCTTGAAGACATGATGTCTGCCTCTGGGGTAGCTGGGTCTTGTCTGGCACCTTGGAGGTAGGCATCATGACAGTACCCCCTCCCAAGGCCCCTCCCAAGGTCGTCCTTTCCGGGGGTTTCGGCTTGCTTGGGAATTTTCGGTGGAATCTTTGCACTAATCGCGGGGTGTGTACATGGTCACTTGGTTCCCAAGATCTTTCCTGAGGTCCGTACCCCTTCCAATCAACTAGATAGAAGAGTTTTGATTTTAACATTTTGGAATCCAATATGTCCTTAACTTCAAATTCTAATTCCCCATCGATTTGAATTGGTTTAGGTGGTTTGCTTAGTCTGGTTCCAGGCTGCACCGGTTTTAACAGTGATGCATGAAAAACGGGATGAATTTGCATGTTGGCTGGTAGATCGAGTTTAAAGGCCACCGGGTTAATTATAGCTTTGATGGGATAGGGTCCAATGTATCTGGGATTAAAAGTCAGCGGTCCTTTGAGAGGCAAATGCTTGGTTGCCAGCCACACCTGGTCTCCAATCTGGTACGAAGGTGCTTCACTCCGATGTAGATCAGCATTTTCTTTGTATTTTTTCTTGGCTTGTTGCAAATGAGTTGTAGCTTCCTTGAAGGCTCGGGTTATAGTAGAATGCAAATGATCAACTGCAGGCATTTCCAGGTTTTGAGGAGGGTCTAGGTCTGAGGTTCTAGGATGATGACCATACAAGGTGTAAAAAGGGGTTTGTCCTGTTCCAGAATGTACAGAATTGTTATATACATACTCTGCGATCCATAGAATATCTTTCCAGCTGTTTTCAGATTGATGCAACATGCACCGAAGATATTGTTCAAGGGTTTGGTTAGTCCTCTCGGTTCGACCATCGGTCTGGGGGTGGTGACTAGTGGATAAGCGTACATCAATTTGTGCCAGTTGGCAACATTTCCTCCAAAAATGGGAAATAAATTGGCTTCCTCGGTCTGAGATTAATATGGATGGAAAACCATGCATACGAACTATGTTTTCCAGAAATTCCTTGGCCAAGATGGAGGCTGAAGGTACCCCTTTTAAAGGGATAAAGTGGGCCATCTTGGAGAACAGAGCCACGATTACCAAGATAGTGTTATATCCATAGCAAGGAGGCAGGTTGGTAATAAAGTCCATTGACAAGGTGTGCCAAGGGGCCGGTGGAATATCCAAGGGTTGTAGGAGACGGGCTGGTCTCTTCTTTTGACCTTTATTTTGGGCGCAAACTCCGCAAGACATCACAAAAGATTTTATGTCTTTTCTCCAGGATGGCCACCAGAATTGTCGTTTGATCTTTTCCTCCGTTTTTGCGATACCAGGATGTCCTTCCATTAATGTATCATGATAGTGAGCAATGACCAATTCTTGCAGTTCTTTGTTGGGCAGAAATAACCGCCCCTGGAAGTACGGTAATTCGTTATTAACGAAAAAGTGTGACCCCTTTTGAGTCCATTCTTGCAAGGCTGTGGAATTTAAAAGTTGTTTAACTCGAGTTTGAACGTCCTCTATAGTTTGTAAAGAGGTCAAGCCTAAAATTCTTTGTTCGGGTATAATTGGTACTGGTTCTAAGTTTGAATTTGTTTCATCCATTCCAATCCGGGATAAAGCGTCCGCTTTGCCATTCTTGCAACCAGGGCGGTAGGTGATTATGAAATCAAATTCTGCAAAGAATAAAGCCCATCGGAGTTGGCGGGATGATTGGGCTTTGGCCGTTTTTAGATATTGCAAATTCCTATGATCTGTAATCACCGTAATGGTGTGTCTTGCGCCGAGGAGGTAATGACGCCAAGCCTTGAAGGCGGACTTAATAGCTAGTAATTCTTTGTCGGTGATTGCGTAATTGATTTCAGGAGCCGTGAATTTCCTGGACCAAAAGGCTACAGGGTGCATCTGGTTAGTTTCTGGATCCCTTTGAGACAAGACAGCACCCATGGCCAAACTGGAAGCGTCGGTTTCAACAATGTAAGGGGGATCTGGGCGCGGATGCTTCAATTCAGGGGCGGAGGTGAATTTGGTCTTTAGGTCTTGAAAGGCCTGTTCTGCCTCAGGAGTCCATTCGAAACGTTTATTCTTCCGTAAGAGGGCTGTTATGGGTTGAACCACTCGAGAATATTCCGGGATGAATCTTCGATAGAAATTGGCAAAGCCAAGCATACTCTGAACCCCCTTAACAGAGTTAGGAGATGGCCATTTGAGGATGGCGTCCACCTTTCGCGAGTCCATTCGGACTCCTTTAGGTGTCAGGATGAATCTGAGAAACTCGACCTCTGTGGTATGAAAAACGCATTTTTCGAGTTTCGCAAACAGGTTGTGCTGGCGCAATTTCTCAAGAACTGCCCTGACATGTTTCCTGTGTTCGGATTCCGAGGAGGAGTATACCAGGATGTCATCGATATATACGATGACACAAACATTGATAAGTTCCCGAAGAACATCATTCATAAAGTACTGAAAGGCGGCAGGTGCGTTGCATAATCCGAAGGGCATCACCTGATATTCAAAGAGCCCATATTTGGTGCGGAATGCAGTCTTCCATTCGTCGCCTTCTTTTATACGTACCAGGTGATAAGCTCCTCGGAGATCTAACTTGGTGTATATACAAGCATCTTTTACCTGGTCAAGAAGTTCAGGGATCAGAGGCAGAGGATAACGATTCTTAATCGCTATTTGATTTAGGGCGCGGTAGTCAATACATGTTCTAAGGTCGCCTTCTTTTTTCGGCACGAAGAACAGAGCTGACGAAACAGGAGACTTTGACGGGCGAATAAAACCGTTGGCAAGATACTGATCTAAATACTGACGCAAATGAACGTTCTCAGGTTTAGTAAGAGCATAAATCCTACTACAGGGCGGTTGAGCATTGGGTACCAGGTCGATTTGACAATCGTACGACCGGTGGGGAGGTAACGTGTTCGCCTGTTCTTTTTGAAAAACGTCTTGGAACTCTTGGTATTCAACCAGTAGTTGTATCGTGGTGGAAGTTACTGTGGACAGACCCATATCTGGATTTCTTAGATAACAAGTCAGTTCACAATCAGGAAAGGTTATTCTCTTTGCTCGCCAGTCAATTCGAGGATTATGTGTTTCTAACCAAGGGATTCCTAGAATTACTTGAAATTGTGGGGCCTTGATTACATCGAACACAATTGCTTCCCGATGTCAATCCTGTCCAACTAGTGTCATTTCTGTAGTGGAATGTGTTACCGGCCCTGAGGCTATTTCGGTTCCATCTACTGTAGTAATGACATCCTTGTTAACTTTCGGACGGAGAGGAAGATTAATCCTGGAGGCCAATTCACGATCTACGTAGTTTCCAATAGCTCCACTGTCGATGTATGCTTTTATAGCATGCAACCGCTGAGGCTGTTTCGGGTCCACGAGCACCATTGGCATGACAAAATTCGAGGTCAAAGAGTCTGTTTTCAAGCTCGGCAAGCGGACCTCTACGCTTGTCGGGCTTGACCGTTTCCCGAATCTGGTTCTATTAAATTGTTGTCCGTTGCTCCGACCACCTTCTTAGGTGGCTTTACCGTGCAGTCTCGTAGAAAGTGACCAGAAGCCCCGCAATAGAGACATAGTTGCTTTTGCCGTCTTCTCTCTTGTTCCTTCTGCGTCAATGGTCCTTTAACACCGCCGATCTGCATAGGTTCTGAAACGTCGGTACTCTTAGGGTTAGCGTGAGTTTTGATCAGCACTCGAGTTTCGAACTTGGACCGATCTGCTTTTCTAGTTTGCAGTCCGTGGTCAAGTTGGGCCACTAAGTCTATGTATTCTGCGCAGGCTTGAGGTGGATTTACTATTTGAGCTAGAACATCCTTAAGTTCTCCGCGCAGGCCTCGATGAAATAGTGTGATCCTTTTATTTTCGGGCCACCCCGTTTCTACAACCAGCCTATTAAAGGTGGCAATATAAGATAAAAGATCTTGGTTACCTTGTCGTAAGGATAGTAGTTTGTTGTCAAGAACCTGTCCCTGAGAGTGTCGAGCGAATAATCTTTCCATGCTCGCCTGGAAGCTTTGAAAATCCTGGAGAATTGGGTCATCCTGACTTACCAACGGAACAGACCAATCGGCAGCACAGCCACTGAAATAAGATAATACGAAGGCTACCTTGGTTTGATCATTAGGGAAGGCCCCAGGTCTGCATACAAAGTGTAGGCGACATTGTTTCATAAAAACGGCATATTTCTTGGGGTCCCCCGCAAAACGTTCAGGCGGGGCCAAAGGCATGTTTACAGGTAGATTGATTTGTACCGGGTTATTCGAAACCATTGACGAGGCATTACCCCAGAACTAGGTAAAGGAGTTTGTCCTGCTTGACCCTGCACCAATCGTTTGGTCATCAGTTCTTTCCTTGGATAAGATTAATTCTCTTTTGAGAGCATTAGTTTCCTGGCGGGCGGAGTGTACTTCTGCCCTTAATTCCCCCAAAAGCTGAGCCAGCTGGTCTGTCTCGGAAGTTTCCATAGCGCCCGGGTGGGAAATTGTAGGTAGGCTTCGCGTTCTGTTACGCTCACCTGACTCCCACAGAGGCGCAGGTCTGGTTTGGAGTGTTGTTGCTTCTTCTATGGTGAAGCGCAGTACCCGGAAGATGGACTGGACCGGACCTTCGAATCTGGCTTGTCTGGCTCGCAGGAATATCTTTCTGTATGTGAAAAGGGAGTATTAACAATCTGCGAGAGAAAGTATAAGCCTCCCGCTCCCTTCTCACCTCTCTACGAAACCCTCCTGCGACCCCCACGTGAAGTCTCACCTTAGGGTTTGAAAGGTTGAGCTCTCCATCCTGCTTCTCATGCAGGGGCGCGTTGTATCCAGTTACTTCACTGGGATTTTGATTGTAGCGGGTTCAAGTTTTGTTTTCTCGGTATAGTACCGTAAGGATTCTGTTAATCAGTGTGATTCCGCAATAATAATTGTTCGTTGTCTCTTTTTCAGGTGCGGAAACTATTCCGAGAAGAGCTGTGGAACCGAAGAATGAGACTCTGGTGAGCTTGATGAGAGTTCTCTCAGTGTCCTTGTATCAATGCGCTCACTAACGCTGATGTCTTTTTTCCCCATAGGGGCCGGGGTCCGGAAATGCCTGGATGCGGCACCGAACCGAAACAAAGATCAATCCAGAAGAAATCAGGTAAGTCTTTAATGGGCGTTGGGTAACGTCTTTTCATGTGCCCACTAATGCTGATGTCTCTTTTTCCCCTTAGGGGCCGGGGTCCGGAAATGCCAGGATGCGGCACAGACCCGAAATGAAGTTGGAATAACCCAACAGGTAAGCTTTGCAATGGAAATTAAGGTTTCCTTGTTTTCTTTCCCCTCTCACCTTTATTCTTGTCTTTTTCTCCCTAGGCGCGGTGATGTGGCTGCGAGTCCAGATGTCGCCATAGAACGTGGTGGTACCTTGTATGGGTGAGTGAGATGCGGCGCTGCAGCGATCGGTGCGATGTGCTTTTAAATGGATGTCTTCCTTTTCAGGACCGTCGGCGAGATGTCTCCGGAATGCGGATTTAGCAGGTAAGGACTCTTCTTTACCCTTTTCTCTTCTCTTCTCTCTTTGCAGGTGTTCCAGGATGCTGGCAGGAGTGGCAGAAGACAGAATGCAGGAGCAAACACGGTGAGCGTCCAGCTGCTAGATGCAGAACAACGCGAAGCGTGAGTTGCTGCTTGGGCGTGGCTTAAATAGCCTTCAAAGTAGTTCCAGGTATGTATCCTTCCTCTCAGGTATGTATTCCTCCCCTGACCACACCCGTGTGGTTAAGTAGTTCCAAAGATAAAGTAGTCCCATTAAGGCCTCAGAAGGCCTGGATGTTGCAGCATGGTCTGCATCAGGTAAGTTAACACTAAGCACCTTTAACACAAAGTCCCCTTTTATGAGCCTGGCGCCTATGGCGCCAGGACTGTGGCCCGATATGAGCCTGGCGCCAAAGGCGCCAGGACTGAGTCCAAAGAGCCCCTACTTGAGGCTGTTGTGACTTCCCTTGAAGACATGATGTCTGCCTCTGGGGTAGCTGGGTCTTGTCTGGCACCTTGGAGGTAGGCATCATGACATTTAGCTGGAGCCTGTAGTCCTCCAGTGCGGCCACCCGGTCGCGCTCTAGGGCCTGATCCGGAGAGCCCCCCGGTTGGAGACGAGCTATTTTGTCTCGCAGGGTTTTTTCCTGGGCCTCTCTCTCCCTTTTCTTCAGGGCTCCCATTTTTATAAGTACTCCTCTTAGGGTTGCCTTGAAGGCGTCCCAAAGCGTGTGCGTGCCCACCTCCCCGTTATCATTGAGCTCAAAGAACTCTGTTATAGCGTCCAGGACAGCCTGGGCCTGAGCCTCGTCTCTCAGTAGGGCATCATTACATTTCCAGTGTCCCTTACGTTCTCTACACCAGCCCACCGCTAAGGAGACTCGGACCAAGTCGTGGTCTGACCAGGGGACCGGGTCTATCCTGTAGCCTACAACATATGGACGAAGGATCTCATCCACAAGAATATAATCTATCCTAGAGAACGTGTTGTGGATGGTGGAATAGTAAGAAAAGGAGGGAACACCTGTCCGGGCGGTCGGGATCGTATCCGCCAGGCCCAGGCACTCATTCGCCCTCTGAAAGCCTCGCGCCATGGCTTCGTCTGCAGGTCTGGAGTTTTGTGGGCCTACCCGCTTTCTGTCTCTGGTTGGGTCCAGGACCATATTGAAATCCCCTCACACCACCAACGGGCCCTGTACAAACAGTTTGAGCCTGTCCCTTACTCCTTCCCAGAATAGGGCTTGTCCATCATTCGGGCCATACACTACCGCCAAAGTTAGGGGAGAGCCTGTAAGGAACCCTGCACCAACAGGAATCGGCCCTCAGGGTCCTTCAGGGCGGTCTCTTTCTCGAAGCCTACGCCCCTAGCTACCAGGATGGCCACCCCTCTTTTCTTTCCCCTATGGGATGCGTGAAAAACCTCCTCGATTCCTCCCCCTCGCATTTTTGGCTCTTTCCCCCGCGCCCACTGTGTCTCTTGCACGAAGAGCAAGTCTAGTTTCGCCCTCCTAAATTCCCTACAGGTCAGGGACCTTTTCGTAGGGGTGTTCAGTCCCCGCACATTCAGGGTACCCACTCCCAGGGCCGGTCGGTCATCAGCCATAATCTATGTTTCCACCTCTATTGGTCAAAAACGTTGCATCGTTACTCCCTCCCTGCTTCCTTTGTCTCCTCGTTTGGACACTTTTAGAACGTTTCCCCAACTGTCCCACCAACTTCTTCACAAACAGACTAACCCCAACTGATTTGTGAACCCCCACCCCCCTCCCTGGCGTCCAGCCAGTTAGTTCCGCCATTTCTGGCATTTTGGCCGGACCACCAGCCTGTCCCCTTCGGCCAGGCGTTGGTTGCAAAGCTCGCTTTCGTGAGAACCCCCCCCACCCACCCAGCTTCGTCCCCTCAGTCTACCCCACTTTACTTGCTTTTCAAGGGGACTCTAAGTTTGGCTTTACCTCCAAATCTTCGGGTCCCGATCTATGAATGGTCAGGACATTCCCGTCGCTTCTGTTGTCATCCACTCCCTTAGGCCGGATCTCCAGCCTACCTTCCTCAGCCAGGACTTCAGTACAGCGTTTCCCTTCCCCCCCATAGTTGTGCCCCTTCAATTGCCCCCCTCGTACTTGCTGTTCAAGGGGACACTGTATTCGGCGCGTCCTTAATGTTTTCCTTTTCCACTCCACTACTGACCAGGGAACCTCAGTCATCAACCCTCCAAGTCGATATGCTCCTCCTCTATTGCAGACGGCAGAGTGTTCCATTTTTTTGAATTTCCTCAAACTGGTTTTCCTCCTCCTGGCACCCGAATGGCCGGGAGTGCCCATACCGAGTGCTTCTGGGCCTACTGGGCCCCTCCGGGGGGTAGGCTCCGCCACATAATCCAGGATGGCTCCCTTTATGTCCTCTTCCGTAACCAACATTGTTAGTTGGCCCAAGTATTCGAAGGCCAGGGAGAAGGAATACCCCCATCTGTAGCGCACTCCCTTCTCCTTCAGTAGTTGTGTTAGGGGGCGGCACATTCTGCATTTGGCTAAGGTGTAAGCGGAGAGATCCTGAAAAATGGTGAACTGCGTGTTATTGTAAGTAATCACCCCCGCCTTCCTCGCTTCCTCCAGGACTTTAGTTTTTTTGGTATAGTAGTGGAACCGAACCAGAACTGACCTGGGGCTCCCCGCCCTTCCCCCTGCCCTGTGCACCCAGTCGAACGTGGGTTCTGTTGTCATTTCCTCTGCAAACAGGAGGGTAATAATGTCCCTCACCACTCGGATCAAATCTCTCTCCGTCTCACCCTCCGTTTCCGGGATCCCAAAAAATCTAAGGTTGTTCCTCCTTTCCCTATTTTCATAGTCATCCATTTGCCTGGCTCTTTCCTCGTCCCTCTTCTCCAGGGCCGTTAGTCGCATCCCAAATTGAACCTCCTGGGATGTTGAAGATGACTGGTTAGTTTCCACTTGTAGGAGTCTGTCCTCGACTTTGTCCACCCTTTGATCCATCTTTTCAAACTTCTGGGCAATGTAAGATCGCATTTCCCTGATTTCCTGAAGGATGGAGGCGAAGCCCCTCTCCATCGTCAATGCGGGCTGTGTCGAGGCCTCTGGATGGGCCATGTCCCCGGTGCGAGTAGGGCCACTGGTGTTGCTCTCCGTTTCCTTGTAGCGGAATGCATGCAGAGTCTCTTGTCAGCTCATATAGTCTTACAATGCAACCGCTGCAGAGTCTGCCACAAGCTGGGGGTCTTATAAGGGGGCACCTCCCTGCCCTGAGGCGACCTGGCTGGGGTGTCTCGCGGGCGCTCGTGGGTGATAAGTGCTCCTCTGTGGGAGGGGGGCAGCCTCCAGCGGGCACTCGCCCCACCAACTCAGGATGGGGGCCTCTCACCTGGATCTCGCCTCGGAGCTGGCGGTGCTTTTCAGGGCGGGAGAGTCGCCACCGCCGTTCCACTACCTCCGTCCGATGCCTTCCTCTGCCAGGCGGGCACACGCCCTGGGGCTAAGCCCAGGGGCCTCCACCTGCTGGAGTTGGGTGCGGGTGGGCGCTGTCCCTTTGCGTGCCTTCGGGATGGGAGCGGCCGCTGGAACCCTGGAGCCCTCTCAGGAGAGGGGGAGCGTGCTCCCGCCCCAACTACTGGTCTGCCGTGGTCCGTTTACACAGTGGGGGCCCTCTGTGGGGCGATGCGGCCGTTGACGGCCCCGCTCCTGGGGGGCTGCGGTCACTAGAGGGCAGAGGCGCTGTCCCGCCCCGTCTGTGGTGTGGTG
The DNA here is from genome assembly GCF_040938575.1 of Ambystoma mexicanum. Classification (NCBI taxonomy): domain Eukaryota; kingdom Metazoa; phylum Chordata; class Amphibia; order Caudata; family Ambystomatidae; genus Ambystoma; species Ambystoma mexicanum. Next base: position 634,406,269 of record NC_090939.1, read on the forward strand.
CGTTGCGGGGGGCCTTCACTCCTAGGCCCGCCCCGATATCGCCTATCCTCTTGTGCCGCCTCTGGAGGACGTCGGGACCCGATGCCTCGGCTACCCGGATCCCGGCGTCGGGTCTGGGACTGCGAGCCCCCTCTGACCGAGGGCGGGTGGGGGTGGGGGCGAGGGCCCAAGTTCCTTTCCGGGGTCGCTGCCCCGAGGTCACGTCCCCCCCCGCGGGAGCTGGGGGGTGGGTGTATGAGAAAGGGCCGGGCCCACTGCCAAGACTCCCTTGCTTCGGCGGGTCGCTCCTCCTCCTCAAGCGCCGGGGCTGAAGCTTGCCTTGCCGCACCTCCATCGCCGCCAGTACTCCGGCTTCCTGTGGTCCTGGAGCTTCGCTCTTTCGAGCGGATGCGTCACGGGGGGGTCACCGGCTCGATCCTGCTGGGTGAATTCGCCTGGGGGGTTCCGGGGGGCTCACTCCCTCACTCCCCTGAAAAGGCCCAGTCTCGGCAGGAACACAGCGATCAGGCAGCCATTACCTGTGCGCCTCCTGGTGGCCTCTCCTGACCTCTGTCTTAATGTAAGACCTTACTTTGGGCCTCATTACGACCCTGGCGGAAAGTGACTGACCGGACCGCAACAGCGTAAATAGCGTTTCCGCCATTGCACGAAGGAGCAAAGTGCGGCTAATTACGACCCATCGGGCACGAGCATTACGCCATGGCGGAATCCGAAAGGCTGCGATGGCGGAAATGACCCCAAAACGGCCCTTACCGCCGCCGTACGCTGCACCAGGTGCAATACCGCCACCCATCTTAGCGGTCACCGTAATGAGCGGTCACCGTAACGAGCGGGCACCGCAAATTACGGGCACCGTAAATATACGGAAACGGAAGTAAAAGCATGTGGCCGGAACGGGAAACAGCACGCCGCACAACTATAAAATCCGAATCCCAACACAACCATTAAAAATCCGACCCTGACACACATCCCAACCCGTTAGCAACCCCAGTTAAAAAAATAAATATGGGAAAGGTAGCCAAGAAAGCGTGTGATCGCAAGCGGCAGGTACACTTCTCCCGAGAGGAACTGACCGTGCTCACCGAGACCCTCCAGGAAAATGCCGCCGTCGTCTTCTCCAGTCAAATGACCAGGACGGCCCTTGCCAACAAGAAGGCCATATGGGCCCTGGTGGCACAGCGCGTAAGTGCGGTGGGGACAACACCCCGCACGCCACAGCAATGTCGCAAGCGGTGGGACGACCTGCGGATCCGCGTACGCAGCATACTTTCTGCGAACAGGAACATCGCCACAGCTACCGGGGGGGGTTCAGAGTCGCCCATCAAGTTGACCCCCTGGGAGGATATCTGCGCCTCCACCATAGGAATGGAGAGCATAGAGGGAGTCGGAGGGATGGAGAAAGGAGTGCCGACATCCGGAGAATCAGGTAGGTTGGCCAAGAGAAACAATGCGAAATCCACAAAACACGAACATGTGCAGTACCATGTGACCCCATAGTGCAATACATACTCTGCCCTGACAGCGCCCTCTAAAAGTCAGAATGAATAAACAAATCAATCAAGATGCCATAAACAACCCCTACATGTGCAGCATGCACCCCCTAACTGCAGGCAGCCAAATGAATGCATCCTCAATCCACACGAAAATGAGACCACCTCCAAGGCCCAGTCCCAAATCAGCCTCATGTACCACCCCAATGCATTTGATACGTTGCCATTCCAAATCCGACAGACCCATAACTAACGCTCGCCCCTCTTTACTCCACCACAGGGTCCGATACCAACGACGAGCTGCAGGACACCCCTACCAGCACGCCTGCAAAGAGGGCCAGGACCAACGTCCCAAGAGCCTCCACCTCAGGTGCAAGGATCAAGACACGGCAGCAGCAGGAATCAAGTGGCAGCACACTGGAGGGGACTGCAACAGGCACCCCAGCAGCCAGCAAGTCCACAACCCCAGCACCACAGGTCCCCCCAAAGAACGTATCTGATGGCACTGCCTCTGGTGGTAGCAGCACCATAGGTGACACAGCTGTCATGCCAGCATGCTCCGACACGGAAAACAGTGCTGGCGACGTAGGTACCATCCATGACCTTTCCCAATCCCCCTGCATGTTCCATCCCCTACACCATGACGAAACCACGCAGGGGCACCCTGAAGACGACGACTGGCCAACCCCCACAAGTCCTGTGCCAAGGCAACATGTGTTGAGCAGCCCCCCTGTCACACCACCGCAAATGTCCATGGCCCAGCAGAGGCAACAGTCCCTCGACCTGCTGATCGAGCAACAGCAGGAAGTGTCCACGCTACTCAAGGACCATGCAAATGAATGCGGGGGTTCCAGGGCAGCCATGGAAACATCCACCGAGACACTCAGGGCACAAATAGAGAAAAGTAGTGAGAGCCTCAGGGGAGAAATGGAGAGAAGCACCGAGAGCCTGAGAGCACAAATGGAGAAAAGCACCGAGAGCCTGAGAGCACAAATGGAGAAAAGCACCGAGAGCCTGAGAGCACAAATGGAGAAAAGCACCGAGAGCCTGAGGGGGGAACTGCATGCGACGTCCAAAGACGTTTGTGCTGAACTTGCTGCTGTGCGCCGTGTGCTCTCGGAGCTCTCACAAACCCTCAGAGACATGCATGGACGCGAGCAGGCAGAGACATCATCCGTGGCAAGTTCCGTCCAGGGCAGCCCCCAACGCAGATCTGGCAGGAACCTGCGCTCCACGGGCAGGGGTGCCCCTGATACCCGTAGAGGGGGCTTGCAATAGCGTCTACCCACGGACAGCATGCATATTTGGACACTGGTGTTGGGGGGGGGGGGTAGTAGGGTGGAGGGGGTGTGTTGGGCTTCACTGGGTGGCGGGTCCATAGGGTGTATAAATCAAATCACATTAACAATACAGCACCTCATCATCATCCAATGACATGTGTGGACATTGATATTTGCGTACGAGGCCTTCATAGGCGTACAGTCCACAATGTGCCTGTACTACACACACACAGTGCCACAGGTCCCCTTTCCGTGTAATAGGCACCATGCGTGGTTGCTAGAAGCATGCATCTATGATGCTCTGTCGGATTGCACGTGCATCCTGTGCCTCATGGACTCCTTGAGGTGCCTCCACATCCCCACCCTCATCATCATCATCATCTTCAGGTGCATGCAGTACAGCGTCAGGGGGCATGGGCACATTCCTACGTATGCACATGTTGTGCAGCATGACACATGCCATGACCATCTTAGAAACCTTCTCATGGCTGTACATGAGTGCCCCGCCAGACCTGCTGAGGCTGCGGAAACGAGCCTTCAGTAGGCCGAATGCCTGTTCAATGACCACACGGGTACGTGAGTGGGCATGGTTGTAGTCCTCCTCATGCTCGTTCTGTGGGTTCCGGATTGGTGTAAGGAGCCATCTCTTCAGTGGATACCCGGCATCACCTGTATGAGACGAATAAAGGGTGTCAGTGGAATGATAGTGCTAAGTAGCCCCCCCCCCCTCCTGCAAGGTCATTGACGCATCAAATGGGCCACGATGTCATGCATGGAATGAGACTCACCGAGTAGCCAGGATCTGTGCCCTGCGTGTCGCTCCATGTAGCGTGGTATTCTTGTGTTCCTCAGGACCATAGAATCATGGGTAGATCCTGGAAATCTGGCACAACAATGCGTAAAGATCTTGTTGGAGTCACACACCATTTGCACATTGATTGAATGAAATTGTTTCCGGTTGCGGTACTGGACCTCCATGGCATGTGGGACAACCAATTCAACATGGGTGCAGTCGATGGCACCAATGCAACCCGGGATGCCGCCAAGTGCATGGAATCCCACTTTTGCGTTGGTAATCTCCTGGTACGTGCGTGGTAGTGTGATGTGGTCGTCGGCGTGCTTCAGGAGGGCATCGTGCACTTGGAAGAGTGTCCGTGAGAACAGTGGCTGAGAAATGCCATGCAACTGTCCCACTGTGTGCTGGTAGGTGCCTGTGGCCAGGAAGTGGAGTACAGACACCACCTTCAGTAGGGGTGGGATGGCGGTTGGGCTATCTATCATGCTCACGAGGTCAGCATGTGTCATGTCCACAATGGCGATTATGGTGTCCCGGTCCAAACGGTAGAGGGTGTGGATCTGCTCAGCAGTGAGGTTGAACGGATCAGCTCGGAGGCGTGGGATTGCGGGCCGCCTGCGTGTTGGTAGTGGCAGTGCTTGTGGGCCTTGCTGACCCTGCCTTGCCCTCCTCCTCCTCCTTCTCCTCCGTCTCCCCTGTGCGCCCGGTTGTTGTACCTGTTGTTGTTCGTCGTCTTCTTGTAGTAGTAGCACTTGCAGTGCTATCTGGTCCCCCAGGCCCAACATCGCTAGTCCTGCCGGTAGCATTTTGGAGTGGGAGTGGTTGTGGGAGGGGTTTGGGTCTGCTATATATGTGCTGTCGGCCTGTATGGCCTCCACCTGTGCTGATTGAATGAATCTGTGGCAGATGCAATCCCTTCTGGCCGAGCACGTCCCGCACGTAAGGCTGCATTTGGCCGCATGGCATCTTGGGATTGGAATCATGTATCAAATCCCGATGGCAGTGTGATGTACTTTGACTGATTTTCATGCTATGCTCCCATTGTTACACATGCTATAATTGCAGCCGCTTACATACCTGTGAAGAGTCAGTGGTATGTAGGGCTCGATCGATGGCCGACCCTCATGCAGCACAGTAACGTACTTCACCGACGGGCGTGGCGTCCCATTTGTGATTGCAGCCAGTTAGCATTATGACACACAGCCGCACTACATTGATGTAATTGTGAATGCAAGCGTTCACAGAAGCCTTTTCGACGTAATGTTGCAAGTGAGGAATTCGAAGGCCAGCATTTTTGGTTTTGAAGTAGCGGCGAGGATACGCCCACAGGTCTGGCTGGAAATGTAACGTTCTATTGTAGAATGTCCTTGGGACATGGCCCATAACGAGCAAGCAATGAATGATATGAATTGAATGGGATGCGCAATAGCGTAGTGGACGATAAGGCAGGACGTTCCCAAATCCATCTTGCTTCACAACACTACAGATCCGGCCAGGAGCACAGTGGTTTTTGCAGACTGCATTACGCACAGACGCGATGGAAGTTTCGCATATTATGTGAGTGTATATTCATGCGTTTTCATTGCGGGATGAGGGAATGATGAATGGATGCATGGACAGATGATTCCATTTAGGGTCTGCCATGTACATGGGTTTTTGGAATCACTCCCCTTCCCCTGCGCTATGTGATGCAAGGCTGCCATAGTGGGACTTACGTCTATCTGCCCTTGTCGGATCCTCCCTGTCTCGACGCGCCTTCATACACTTGTGTCTAGGCACGTTACTAATCCCATGTCATGGGTTCTATCTTGACGGACGCATGCACAGTAACCGACGTTGCCAATGGTGTATTTACCTCGATTGATTTCGTTATGAATCGATACTGATTTAGGGGTGTGTATATTCCTTTGGAGTGGGCTAGTATGCATATGGGTGTGGATTTGGTGTGTTGAATGAAGATTGTAATGCATCATGAGTCCCGTAATGCAATCGGTTAATTTGTGTTTCTTTTGGGTGACAGGTATCTCCTGCCCTATTGCAGATGCCATCTCTACGCCACTCCTCCAGATGGGTTTTACTATCGACACCTGCAGCTTCGGGTGAATCAGTGGAGCACCATTTCGATCTTATGGGACGATCGCCAATGGGCCACATGCCCTTACGCTGTACTGGTGGCTAGGTGCAACATTTCGGCCTTTCAGCTCGACTAGTGCCTGCCTCATGGGACGGACCTGCGGTTCTTGCCGCTTCCATGTTGCCTTTTGGAACGTTGATGTAGGCCCTGTGTGCCATGATGGTACAGGGCGTCACACAAGTGGAAGCTGGTCAATTATTGCAGATGCAGCCCTCGGTGATGATGGATGTTTTGGTGTTATTTTGCAAATTGCTGTGGGGCCTTTGTCATTTGGATGTGCATTTAAATTGTATTCCGATATTTGTCGTGTTGCGTTATTCTTTGCAGGTGATGTGGCGATTTTCGATTTGTGGCGGTATGTATTGCGAGATGATCTGCATTGTGTTCCGCCTTCTGAGTTGAGTTGTGTGGTACAGTACTGGCCGCGTTTGCCTACGTAGCACAGTATGGTCACGGATAGGGGCTGCCATTGTGACTGTTTACATGATGTGCTGTTCAGGGGCGGGGGATTGGCTTTTGGCCGACTGGTGCCTGTCAGCCAGGTCGATTGGTGGAATGATGGGATGTTCAGAATGTGGCTGGTCACAGGTGCCTGTGTTTGCGTGCGTTTGTTGGAGGGGGACTGGGGTCATGTCCATTGGAATAGCTTCTGTATTCATGCCATCTGTGCCCTGCAGCTCCCATCGGCCCCTCTTGGGATGAGCCTGGCTGCTCAGTCACTCTGCCAACTTGTGTGGTACATGCTTCTGCTGATGGTTGGTTTGTTTACTGGCAAGAGTACAGGGCTGGTGCAATCCCCCTCAGGATGCTGTTTTGGATGTTGCCTTGCGCTGGTGGCAAGCGATGGGGGACTACTGTTGTTTTGTGTCATGTGTTCTTGATTTTCATTTTGTTGTATTGTACCTTCACATGCCTGTGCTGCATCAGTACGGCTATGGTGACATGCCGTACATGGATGCCCACTCACGGGGCGCTTTGAGCCCCTGCATGCATTTCTACGTTGGCATGCATGGGTGATTTGTAGATTTCACTGGTTGCATAGTGTGAGTACATTGCGCCTGCCAGGAGTTGTGCAATGTGGCCAGGGAGTGGAGTACAGGCACTCAGTGGGCCATTTACGGTTGGTTCACGATGCCGTATTTCTCGCCATGGCGGAATGGTACTTTACGACGTGCTTGATGGCGTTCAGTACATGTCCGCTAGGGTCAGAATTCGCGTACCGTTGCGCCATGGCGGTGATTCCGGTTTTGCAAGGCGCGCGTGCGCGTGCTTGGTGCAGTTAGCGTTGCCGTTCACTGCGGTGTCGCTAATGGCATCGTACTTTACGGTGACGGGTCATAATCGCAACGAGCGGTGTTCGATGGCGGTATTGCATTTCCGCCATCATTTTTCCATTTCCGCCAGGGTCGTAATGAGGCCCTTTGTCTGACATTATGTATCCCCTACTTTTGGTAGGTACACTGTCTCCTGTGTCTATGTTATGTTTGCACCAAGGTGTCAAACCAGGAGACTGTGAAAACAAGGGGGAAAATTGCCTAAGCAAACTTTTCATCTCAGCCTGTTGATCAGAAGTTAGGTGAGGGGCCACTCGGACACCCTCAATGGAGCTGTCTGAAGGACTGCTTTGGAACAGGTCAGGGAGAGGTGCCAACTCCTCCTCCTAAACATATGAAGCCAGCAGCAGTGCAACAATTTCAACTCTTGGGATGAAAGTCTTCAGTCTATTTACATGGAACACTTTTGGAGCCTGTCCAGGCCTTCCAAGGTCCACCAAATAGTTGACGTCACCCAGTGACTCCACCACTGTGTAAGGGCCTGACCATTTGTCCTGTAAAGACCTACGCCTTATAGGATTCATGATCAGGACTTGCTGACCAGGTGTGAAATTGATGAGGGAAGCTTTCTGGTCATACCAATGTTTCAGGAGTACCAACCTTTTTCTGAGCCCTAGCACATAGTCCACTATGTTGGTAGTAATGGGGGGGAGTGGGCATCTCCCATCCCTCCTTGACTATGGCTAAGGGTCCCCTTACAGGGTGACCAAACAGAAGTTCAAAGGGGCTGAAGCCAACACCCTCTTGTGGTACTTCTCAGTAGGCAAACAGTAAGCATGGTAACAGAAGATCTCATTTTCTTCTTTGAGGTTCTTCCAGAGCCCCAATCATGCTTTTCAAGGTCCAGTTAAACCTTTCAACCAGACCATTGGTCTGTGGGTGGCATGCGGATGAAAACGTATAGGTGACACCACATTCCTTCCACATGGCTTGCATATACTTCGACATAAAGTTGCTGCCTCTGTCAGACACAACTTCTTTAGGGAAGCCAACCCTAGTAAATATGCCAAGCAAAGCTTTTGCAACTGACTTGGCAGTCACAGTTTTCAATGGGATGGCCTCAGGATACCTGGTGGCATGGTCGACCAGCACCAGGATAAACCTATTGCCTGAGGATGTTTGGGGTCAAAGGGACCAGGAATGTCGATCCCTACCCTCTCAAATGGTACCCCCACAACTGGGGGTGGTACCAATGGAGCCTGGATTGTTGAGCCACTCTTACCAGATAACTGGCAGGAGGCACAACTCCTGCAGTGACTTTCTACTTGCACCCCCATCTTGTGCCAGTAGAAGTGCATGGATAGCCTTTGCTTGGTTCTCTTGATTCCAAAGTGACCAGCAAGGGGCACTTCATGCACCAGCTGCAGGAGGAAGGGTTTTACAGCAAGGGGAACCACCAACCTCCTATGGTCTCCTTCTGTAGACTATGTAGGCTCACTATACAGGAGCCCACCTTCCCAATAAATCCTGAGCTTCCCAGGAGGTTCACCCTCAAGCTGGGAGCAGGCCTGTCTCCTTAGGCCTTCCATAGATGGGCACTCATGTTGGCCCTTACTAAATTCGTCCCTGTCAGGACCACCTTCGGTAACAAATCTTTTAGTTCAGGATGGTCATTGGGGTCAAATACTTCGGGTATCACCACCTCCTCGTCAGGTCCTGGTGATGGACCAACTACCTCCAACTCAGTGGTAGGTGAGTTAGGGGGAATATTCTCGTTCCCTCTTTTTGATTTCCTTACTCCTTTAGCCTTGGGTTTCCCCTTTGGCTGGGGCAGGGCATTGGTCTTAGCCAGTGCAGCCCTTGTCTGAGACCTTGTGCAGGGTCTGTCAGCTGTATCTCCCACAAGCCCTAGAGCTCTGAGATCCTTTCCCGGCAAGACCTTTCCTGGGACATTCCTCTGTATGCTCACTGGAATCCTGACTGCTGTACCATTTATAGTAAGAGTTACAGGTATTACTGGGAACATGAGAGGCGCGCCATCAGCCAACTCAGTGGGCAACAGAGGAGCTCTGGCAACTTCCTCTGGGTCTATCAAGGTACAATCCACTACAGTTCGACTACACCCACTATCCCAAAGAGCTGGAGTATCTACTCCATTGATCAGCACACTGTCTTTAAAATAGTGCTTGGTATTATCTGGAATCCTAGCATAAGCCTCTGAGACTGTAGGCTCCCAGGAACCCAGGAAAACTAAAACTACCTCAGCTTCTATCCCACCAGGGAAGGATTCTGAGGAGAAGGATGCCCCTGTAATCTCTTCTTCCTCATAGGAGGAGAAGGCCAGATTAGCAGAGTGGACCCCCAAGTTTTGACCTTACATCTGGGATCCCCCTTCAGTTGCTTCACAAGATCCACTGGGTCTGCTTAAAAAGGGAGGCTTACTATAACCAGGGTTCTGTTTTGGAGGCTGACCTCCACTACCCTGTGAGTTCTCTTGTGTCTTACCCTTATTTCTCTTTTTGTGGCCCCTATAGGAGGAAGCTTTATCAATTCCCCACCCTCCTTATCTTTGGACTATTTCCCTTCCTCCTGCTTACCAGGATGAGTCTTGTCCTTATGGGACACTCTATGTGACACCCACAAATCTGCTGCGATGGCAACCTTCTTAGGATCTATCTCCTTTGAATCTGCCAAATGCTGCTTAAGCTCAGGGGAAGAAGATGCAAAAATATGTTCCAGCATGACAAGACATATCATACCTTCCAAGGTAGAGACCTTATAACCTTCAACCCAGCCAGTCAAGTTCTTTAAGGATTCAGTTACATAAGATACCCAAGTACCACCTTCTTTCTTTTTGTACTCTCTGAATCTTTTTAAGTATTGGGCAGGAGTATTTCCAAACTTTAAGATGAGAGTTTGCTTCAACATTGCAAAATCTGCTCTCTCAGCTTTTGACATTTCCATAATGGCACTGCAGCCAGAATGGGGCAGTCTGCTAAGTAACCAGGCAAATTTATCAGGATTGTCAACTTGCTGAACTTCACATGCATACTCAAATGTATTCGGCTAGTCCATAATGTCATTCTTTTCCTCATACTCACTGAGCAGATCCTTAGGAATCCTTGGATGAGAGGAGGCCCCAGACCCATGTGCAGGACCCTTGGATCCATTGGCAACATGAAGCTTGGCCGGTTCCAACTGGTGATCCCTGTTTTTCTGCCTGCTCTAACTTCAGTTTGGCCATGTTAAATTCAAGCTCCTTCTGCCTGAACAGCAGCTCTTGCTTCTTGAAGTCAAGCATGGCCTCACCTTCAGCACTGGCAGAGGAAACATTAGACATTACATCTTTCAAATCCTCATGGTCCCTGGAGACAAGTGCAGCGACAGAACTACTAGTTCTGCCAGTGGGAGCAGCCCCACCTCCTTCTGCACTGTCATCAGAAGCTATGGCACTAAGCTGAGCTTCTTGCCATTCCATGATTCTTTGGATCATTTCCATTTTTGTGCCTTGAGCAGAGACACCTCTCTCAGCACACATCTTTCTCAATGTTTCAGATTTAGAAGCATTTAAAGTTAACAAGGTACTTGTTTCCATATTGTTAGATAGGACTATGGCGTTTTTCAGTTATGCTACAACAATTCACTATGTGTCCTGGTAGGAATACCTTGAAATGCCTTCACTAGTATGCAACACTGGATACCCTCAGTCCTATCCCACCGCTGTACACCAATTTGTTAAGAAGAATTTCTGAACTATGTTCTGGAGGAGCAGAGGTTCAGAAGGTCAGCCTAGTTTCTTCGAACAGGGTAACCTCTGGACAAGCCAGACCAATCAGGGTAGAAATGGCAGGTGGTCAAGTCTAAGCCTCAGGAGGGGTGAAGGTGAATCAAGGACCTCAATGAGCACACAAAGCAAGGACACTTACAAATTACTCCAGACAGGTGTTATATTAAAAATATAGACACATTTATTACAAGGCCTTTGTAGCATGGACCATAGCAAAGAATCACAGTAACACTAAGTAAACCAATACATCACACTCAATACAATATATATACAAGACCAATGGGGTCTACAGGGTTAAACACACAAAATATGTTGACAACCTGGAGGGGAAGAAAACAGGCAGTGCAGGTAATCTTTAGACACAGTTCCACATCAATAATACACCTAACTAAGAGGCAGTCCAAGCCCTACGAAGAGAGGAGCCTTGTGCTCAATAGTACATGCACGCGCTTGTGTCAATGGGCAGGATAGGGTCTCTTCCAGGGTCTGTGGCAGCTCAGGAAGGTGGATGAGACGATGCAGAACAAGTTCCCACTATTCAAGCAGGACCTCCACTTGAGGGTAGAGGCAGTTTGAGAGTGCGGGATGGAGTCGCTATTTCACAATAGCTGTGGAAAGGGGCCCTTAGGGGCCACTCGTGCGTAAAAATGGGCTCCTGCGATAGGGGCCGCCGGTTGGGGTAAGGATTACTCACCGGTCCCCGACACAGGCAGACCCAAACTTTGCCAGTACCGTACACTTCGCTGGCAGGTTTGAATGCGGCAAAAAGGACGTCTCAGCATCTTTCAGTTCCTGAGATACAGCGATGATTCCCAAACGGGACAGCGGCGATTTCTCCGCTCTGGGTGGAGCAATTGGCCAAGTTTCACTGCAGCAGGCTTCAGGGGCAAGAGGGTCACAAATGCAGCGAACTTGCACAGGTCGTTGCCGCAGCAGGGCAACACGGTAACCGCGTTTACTCCAGTCATGGCGCACTCGTCTCACTTCAGACCTGGGAATGCCAAGTGTACGAAATTCAGTGCGAGGGTGCCGTGGACAACGATCTAGCAGTATACCAAGTTTCGAGGGCCTCCTCGAAACGGCGGCGGTGAAAGAGCAAAGCAACTCGGTAAGCTGGTCAGCCCACTGGTTGGCCCAGGGACACTTCCGAGAAAGCTTACTTGCAGGGTTTGATGAAGATGCAGAGAATAGTTGGTCCCACTATTCCAATGGGTCGAAGCGTCTTCGCAGACCTTCTAGGACGACCAGATGCAGAGGGGTCCCACGGGACGACAGCGGGTTCAGGGTGCCAAACCTTCCAGTGGGTCACCAGCGGTTCCTCGACTCAGCTTCGTGTTGCAGGAAACTTGGCTCCTATCCTTTGTTTGGTGTGAACTCAGGAGATCGACCTGGTAGTGGTGTTTTCAGCCTCCTCTTACCCAAAGTTCCCTTTGCGCCAAAATGGAGAGGACCCAATGGGAGATCTGCTCACAAACACACACTCCATACGTGGACCAATCACGGACCACAGTGGTCCCAGGCGTTCAGGGCATTCTCTGGCAACCAGGATGTGTATTGGGATCAGACATCCCAGCCCACATCCTGGAGACACACACACAAGGCATGCAGAAGCCCGCAAAAGCATTGGGATTCGCGGGAAAGTGCATGACCAAATAAGGACTGACCCGGGTTGACTCGACCTGGGGAAGGTGAAGGGGCAAGATGGCCAAAGGACAGGACAAAGAACCTCGTGGCATGGCCATTTTGGAGCCAGGCCACCTGTTCGTGCCAAACACGGTTAATGCAGTTAACATGGCAGGAAAGGGTTAAAAATAATGCGAAAAGATACCTGCCATCAGTCCTGTCCATGATACATCTGCACAGTTCATAAAAAGTCCAGCGAGAGTTTATAGAGCCTTTGGAAATGACTAGAGACCCAAGTGTGCTGTATGGTAAGATACATTACACACTTGTTACATGTTGCACAAAAGCTGCAACATGAGGAAAGGACTACGGGAAAAAAGTCTCCCAGTACTGACTGTCTTCAGGGCATGTCAGTTTCCCCATAAAAAGTGAGCGAAAGCCCAGAGGAGTGCAGCTGAAGGCTATGCTTCTCTGGCAAAGTCGGTCAATGGTGTCTAAACAGCAGCAAAAAGTTTGGTGGCTGACACATGGAGGGAAAATTACATACAATTATGAAATCTTTCCTAACACTCATTTTGGGATTACCTTGGCTGAGAAAACATAATCCGGTGATAAACTGGACCAGACAGGAAGTGACAATTGACTCTGAGGGTTGTAAAACGCATGTCCCAGAACTGATGGGGGCAGCTACATTTATGGAAGAAGGGGCTCAAGTGGTACAGTTGGTAGGTGTGGTGGACACAGATGTCCCTTCTCAGTATAGGATGTATGCAGATGTTTTTGACAAAGATGGAGCTGAGAAATTGCCTCCACATCGGACAAATGACTGTGTCATAGATTTGGAACCAGGAGCTAGGTTACTGTGTAGTCAGATATACGCTCTCACTGAGGCAGAGAATCAACATTTGAGGGAATATCTGGATGACATGCTGCAAAAAGGGTTTATACGGCACTCCACATCACTGGTATCCTCTCCTCCATTTTTTGTTCCCAAAAATGAAGGCACCTTGAGGACATATATTGACTACCATGCCTTGAATAAGGTGACCATCAAGAACCAGTTAATTTCAGTCCTTTTAGATCAAGCAGTTATTTACACAAAGTTGGATTTACGTGGGGCTTACCATTTGATCAGGGTAAAGGCTGGTGATGAGCGGAAAACTGCTTTTAGAACGAAGTTTGGCCTTTTTGAATATTTAGTTCTGCCATTTGGTTTGTGTAATGCCCCTGCAGCTTTTCAGCACTTCATGCAAGAAGTACTAAGAGAATGTATTGATGTTTTTGTTATTGTATATATTGATGACATTTTGATTTATTTTAGTTCGAAGGAACAGCATGTGGGGCATATAAAAGCTGTACTACAGAGGTTACAAGAATATCAGCTTTATACTAAACTGGAGAAGTGTGTTTTTCATACAAAGAGGGTAGAATTTGAGGGTTTTATTCTGACACCTGCAGGCCTTACTATGGATAAAAGAAAGGTTCAGGTGGTAACAGAGTGGTCTTCTCCTCAGTGTGTAAAGGATATCCAGTCCTTCCTGGGTTTTGCCAACTTCTACAGGAGATTTATTAGTAATTTTTCACACACTGTGACACCTATCACACGTTTACTTAAGAAGCCAGCACAGATTGTGTGGGATGAAGAAACGGAGAAGGCATTTCAGGAGTTAAAGCAAGCATTCACAAATGCCCCTGTGTTAAGACATCCAGTTCTGGAGAGGTCATTTCAGGTGGAAATGGACGGATCCAATTTGGCCCTGAGCGCAGTGTTGTCCCAGAAGAATGAAGGAGGGATATGGCATCCAGTGGCATATTATTCTTGAAAACTGACGGGGTGGGAACAGGATTACTCCATTACAGACAAAGAGTTGTTGGCTATTAGAGCAGAGTTTCTGGAATGGAGACATTACTTGCTGGGGACAAACATTAAGTAACAGTGGTAACAGATCACAAGAACTAGCAATATTTTAGGATAGCACACACTCCTAGTCCAAGGAAACTGAGATGGTCTCAGTACTCTAACGAGTTCGTTTTTGTGGTGACCTTTAGGCCTGGGAAAAAGAATGGGAAAGCGGATGAACTCACCAGGCAGCAACACTTGGAGTCAGTGGCTCTGGGGTTAAAGATATTATTCCTCCCGAAAAGAACTTTGGGGCAGTAACCAAGGATTTGTTAGAACAGATGCGCCAGAGTATGAAGAGCAAGGAATTGCAAGATTGCATGGCCAGTCATACGTCCCGGACAGTTCAGGAAGGTTTTCCATGTCATGCAGGGAGATTATACTTACCCACTAAGGTATTGCAAAGGAAGGCCCAGATCTGGTGTCACAAATCACCTTTGGCTGCACATTCTGGGGTGCGTAAGACTAAGTGTATGTTGGAGAAAAAATGTTGGTGGCCTGATACGCAGAAAGATTTACATGTGTACATTCAGGAATGTAAGACTTGTATGCGGAGTATGGCAGACCATTCCAAGAAGATGGGACTGCTACTACCATTGCCTACTCCAGAAAGGCCATGGACACATATCTCGATGGATTATTTTACTGACCTTCCAAAAGATAACAAATTTGACACAGTGTGGGTGGTAGTGGATTACTTGTCCAGCAGGCCCATTTCATACCATGCGTGGGGATCCAAGGGGCAAGTCAGTTGGCTAGATTATTTTTGCAACATATTGTGAAGTTACATGGGTTGCCTAGAAGCATCGTATCGGAAAGAGGACCACAGTTCACTTCAAGCTTTTGGAGTGCCTTTTACAATATATGAGGCATCAGTTGTGCATTGTCCACCAGTAACCACCCCCAAACAGATGTGCAGACAGAGAGAGTCAACCAGACACTTTAGCAATACATTTGGTCTTACATGGGGGATGGCATGTCTTCATGGGTGTGTGCCTTGTGGTTGGCGGAATTCATTTATGGTAACTCAGAACATGCATCCTTGGGTATGGCTCCCAATGAGTGCATTTATGGACAGGAGCAAAATATGATCCCAGAAATCTTGCCCAAACCAACCTAGGTCCCGGCTCTGTATGAGCGTCAAAAGCTGCTTCTTGACATCAGATGAAAGGCACGACAATATCTAGAGCAGGCTAAGGTAGCATATAAGGTTCAAGTGGCTAAGATAATATTCTACAGGGGTGGCCCCACACTCAGGTGATATTCCCTCCTACTAAGTGAAGATATATAATATGTACTTCAACAAAAGGAAGGAACACAAACAACAATCTGTATAAAACAGTTAATGTACCCTCAGATAGCGGAATCTCAAAACAGCCACTTAACAAATATGGGCTGCATTCTGTGTTCTATGTATTCCATAACAAACAGTGTTACCAAAAAATATCATTTTTAATATATTATTCTCTTTCAAGCACAAGTAATACAAACATTTAAAAAAACATATACACATCACATAGTCATATACATGTTAAAATCATTCCACCTCACAGTATCGAAAGTTGCCAAATACTCGATCAACAAACACAAAAATGGCAACTTAATTATTCTTATTCCCCATTGTGTAAACAAGCCCAACTTATTTAAGTTTCTGTCCTCTATGTTACAGGTAACTGGACATTCATCAGGGGCAGAAGTAGTCCTGTGCTTCAGGTAGATCCCTCCTATTCATACACCAGATTCCTATATCTAAGGGTAGAAAACAAGAACGTATTACTACACGGGCATTATAGGTCTGATTAATCAACCTAGCCAATCCCTAATCACCAATAGGGTGGAAGCTATACAGTGTGTTATATACCTGAACCAGTGGTCAGAAGAAGTAAGTGTCTTCGAGCTTGACAGCAAAACCGATTCTTGATCTTCACTGATTTAGCGGATAGGATTCACTTAGAGTACCTAGAACCAATTTAAAAGACTGTCCTTTAGTCAATAGCATTCTATAGTCATGCCATTTCATACCCCATTGTGGCCTATGAGCCATTCTATTGTTTATTCGCTCCACCTCACTTTGGTCCCTTATGGCCCCAACCAATGAGGTGACAGGGTTTAAGCTTCGCCCTAGTCGGCCATCTTCAGATTTTGAACCGTAGGAACTACAGTATGACGGGTGCTGTGCGTAGGAGCAGCCTCTAGGGGAGGCGGGTGGGCGCATGTGAATCTATGAAAGATACCAATGCTAGAGAAATACAGTTACAGGTAAGTAATGAAGACTTCTCCAGCATTGGATCTTTCATAGATTCAGATGCTTGAATAGAATACCAAGCAGTTAAAACATGCACCCATCATATATATATACATATTTAAGCAAAAATGCTGAAAAAATATTTAAACCTTTACCATACAGCAACACAATGATTACATACTCAGGGAAAGGCGGGAAAGGAGGCTGGTCCTACCTTATGCAAAGAGGTGGCCGAACACTGCCTGTCCAACTGCAGATTCTTTGTTGTTATCTTCTGCCAGGCAGTAGTGTTTAGCGAACGTGTGCGGAGTGCTCCAGGTAGCAGCTCTGCATATGTCCTTCAAGGCTACCCCTGCGTGGAACGTTACTGAAGCCGCTCTCCCTCTGGTGGAGTGTGCCAAAGGCGGCTTGGTGAGGGGGTCGCCCTTCTCTTGATGACAGTGAGTGATACATAGAGAGACCCATCGGCCCAGACCTTGCTTGGAGACATGCTGTCCTTTTGTGCGACCAGAAAAGGCAATGAACAGTCTGTTTGAGGAGCATAACTCCTTAGTTCTCTGTAAGTAGAATTTCAAAACTCTAGCCACATCTAGAGAACGCAATGCTGTTTCTGCTTCAGAGGTATGATTCTGGAAAAAAGATGGCAGGACAATGCGCTTTCAGGGTGTGTTCTCAAAATGACGCGGTCCTTCTGAAACAAAGTAAAAGGAGGTCCTGAAGATAAAGCTTGCAATTCACTGATCCTCCTGGCCGATGTAATGGCTATCAAAAAGGCAGTTTTCCAAGATAAGAATTTCATGTCACATCTGTAAATGGGCTCGAAAGGGGGTTCAGTGAGAGCCATTAACACAGTGTTTAGACTCCAGGTAGGGACCTGTGAGGGCGTAGGAGGGTAAGTACGCATCAACCCCTTCAGGAAGACCTTGACAGCCGGAAGAGAGAGTAATGACTGTGTTTATGGAGTCGTCGTGTATGCTGATATGGCCGATAGGTGGACTTTGATAGAGGACAGTGAGAGCCCCACCTTAGCCAAATGCAATAAGTAAGGTAGTATCTGTTCTACCAAAGCTGTAAGCGGGTTAATTGTAGACGTCTCTCACCACTTAGAGAAACAAGTCAATTTCCAGATGTACGTGATTCTCGTTGAGGGGGTATCTAGAGGCCCTGATTATGTCCCAACAGTCTGCCGGCAGATTCAGATTCATAAGTCTATGCTACTCAGGAACCAAGCCTTGAGGGAGAGGCTTGCTGGGTCGTGGTGAAGGACTTTGTGGTTCTGTTGCGCCAATAGGTATTGATGTGTTTTGAGGCGAATTGGAGCCCATTGGGATAGATGCTGTAGAATCAGGTACCAAATCTGTCACGCCCAGTCCGGCGCTATTAGGATCATAGAGAAATTCTGTTCCTTCATTCTGCATAGAATTCTCGCTATGAGTGGAATGGGGGGAAAGGCATACAGGAATTTCCCTGTCCTGTATACCGAGAATGCATGCCTGCTGATTGCTGTTCCAGGTACCTTGAGGCGAATTCTTGGCATTTTCTGTTGTTTCTGGTGGCAAAGAGGTCGATCTGTTGATGACCCATATGGAGAAAATCCACTGGACTTCCTTCTCGTTTAGCTCCCATTCATGGGATGACGTGTACTCCCTGCTCAATTTGTCTGCTAGGACATTGTCCACTCCCAGGAGATGTTCCGCCCTGATTTGGACTCTGTGGTGTAAGGTCCATGCCCATAGTAGTTGAGCTTCTTGTGACAAGACATCTGATTTCATGCCCCCTTGCTTGTTTGTGTAGTGCATGGAGGTTGTATTGTCTGTGTGGACGGTCACTACCTGTCCAGCTACTAGTGGAAGGAAGGATTCCCTTTTGTTTAGAGGTCTGCCAGGTGAGCTCCCCAGCCCGAAAGGGACGCATCTGTCCTTAAGAGAAGAGTAGATGTTGGTGTCTGGAATGGCATTCCTTTTAGCAGGTTCCACTGGGTATTCCACCACAGAAGTGCCTTGTGTATTGTCGTCGGTATCTGGACTACATCCTCCCATGAACCTATAGCTTCGTGGTCCAGGGCCTCCTGGACTGGTCGCATGCGAAGCCTACAATTTGGTATGAGAAATATACATGAGGACATCATGCCCAGAAGGGATTTGAAAGAGCGTACCGTGGTTGTCCCTTTTTCTATGAACCATGAGGTGGAGCGGAGGATAGCTGTTACTCTGTCCGCCGATGGTCTTACCCTGGGAATGCTGGTGTCGAACTCGGCTCCCAGGAAGAGAAATGTCTTGCTGGCAACTGGGCAGGATTATTTGTTGTTTATCGAAAAACCTAACCCTTTTAGGAGTTTTATAGTCTTCGACACTGCCAATTGAGCGTGACTGAAGGAGTTTGCCCTTAACAACCAGTCGTCCAAATATGGAAAGACTTCCGTTCCCATCCTTCTGAGTTTTGCTGCAACGGGCGCCAGAAATTTGGTAAACACTCTCGGTGCTGACGTTTGCCCGAGCGGTAGCACCCGGAATTGGAAATGCAGGTCTCCTACAGCAAACCTGAGGAACTGTCTGTGGGCAGGATGAATTGGAATGTGGAAGTATGCGTCCTCCAATTCCAGAGTGGCTAGGAAGTCGTTTCTGTTTAGCCACGGTTGGACGCCCTGAAGGAAAATCATCCTGAATTTGATGCGTTTGATGTATTTGTTGAGCGCTCTCGAATCTAAAATGGGTCTCCACTGGCCGTTCTTCTTCTTGATTAGAAAGAAATGGGAGTAGAAACGTTTTCCCTTCTGAGGGTAAGGAACTGGTTCTATTGCTGCCTTGTGCAGTAATTTTTTAACTTCGGACATGACTTGCTTTAGCATATGCACTTTGCGAGGGATGGGAGCAAGGGATGGAGGTTGGTGTAGGAATTCTATGGTGTGACCCTCGCAGACCACTTGTAACACCCACTTGTCCAATGTTATCGAATGCCACCATTGAAAACATTGGCTTACTGTTCCCCCCACAGGTGTGTGACATTGAGGGGGAAGAACCGACCTGTCAATTTTGTTTGTTCTGGGCTTTACCTTGGGTAGAGCTGCGTCTTCCTCTTTGGGAGTACTTGTTGGAGGATTGGTATCTGTTGCCCTGAAATGTGTTTCCTTGCGTCTTTTGACGATAGGAAGATTGATTATATCCTCTGTCTTTTGACGATGAGCCTCAAAAAGGGCAAAAAGACCTACGGTCTCTATATTTATCCTTTAAGGAACTGATGGCTCGAGCTGTATCCTTGTCTGTTTTTATTCCTTTTAGGTGGTCATCTACTTTCTTACCAAATAACTCTTGCCCATCAAAGGGCATGTCCAGTATTTGTGCATGCACCTCAGGTCTGAAATTTGTGGCTTTCATCCAGGCCTGTCTCCTTAGTACAGTGCCGTGAGCCATCTGCCTGAATCCTGACTCAGCCACATCAACTGCAGCATCGATCATGTGATCAGACGTAGCTTCTCCGTCTGCAATGATAGACTTCTTCCTGGAGATCTGCAGGTAGATGTTTGGTCAGCTTGGACATGTGAAGCCAAAGCTTGCGGTCAAACCTAGCAGTCATGGCCAGTGCGTTGCCCACTCTAATAGTGAGAGATGCTGAGGAAGACACTTTTCTACCCATGGCTTCCAACTTACTACCTTCCTTGTCTGGCGGTGATGACAGTGGTGATGAAGGGTTGGCTAACTTTTTTTGTCCGCTACAGTGATAACAGAGTCTGGCCTAGTATGACCTCTTAGACAAAGCGGTGCTGAGTCTGGTGCCTTGTATTTCTTTTCAGGTCTTGAAACCAGTGCCAGTATGGATAATGGCATGCCCAGTATCTTCGACCCAGACTCCCATATGGAGTCGAGAAAAGGAATGGTGGTAACCGTTCTTCTGCGCTTGTCCCTGTGCTCGTAAAGCACTAACTTCTTCTCTTCCAATGCAACTTGTAATTTGAACAAGTCTGCAGCTTTCCTGATAATAGTATGAAACGATATTAAATCGTCCGGTGGTGAAGAATCACCTGGGGAGTCTTTCTTTCTGGGCTTCTCAACAATATAATTGTCCCATTCGCTGGGAGCATCAGGCTCCTGCGTGATCTCCCCTTCTTCAGTGTCTGAGAAATCCCTGAACGGGTGCTGTTGCCAATCCGAGACTGACACAGACGATGGCACCATAGTTGGATCTCGAACTAGAGATCGAGGTCTTTGTGACGATGCTGGAGACGGGACCCTTGTCGGTGAAGCATTGAGTGTTCTGCTCCTGGAACTACGTGGAGGCTCAGGTGATTGTGCTCTTTTCTGTGGTCTACTCCTGGAAGGGGAGTGTCTTGGTGTACTATGTATTTGTATTTTTTGTGTTTGTTTATAATTTGTATCGCGCACCAAAACCTGGGGTAACTGGGCGCTTGAGAAACTTATAGGCAATGTACAATGGTACAGGCATAATTCATACAATAAGGATAACGATGAAGGACCCTGGTTACAGGTGGGTCAGTGCTTGAAAAAGGAGGCATAGAGTCAAATACGAGTATGAAGAACGCAAGATGTATTAATTTTGAATACAGTTCTTAAATACACAGTGGTGAATATGCAAGGTAGAGGTCTACTGAAGAGAAGACTTGCTGCTCAGCCAAATTTTTATATTAGCTTTGAAGGTGAGGAACGAGGGTTCCTGTCTGAAAGGGATGGGAATGGAGTTCTATCGTTTGGCAGCCTGAACTGGGAAGCTGCCTCCACCAGCTGTTTTCAGATTTTATCTTGGTACAATCAGGTTATGTGAGTGGGCTGATCTTGTAGTGAGAGTAGGAAGGTGTTTGCAAAACTGTCAAGGTGAGATGTCCCTCTGGGGAGTTCTGGACTCCTTAGGCACAGATGACCTATTCTTTTCTTCTTGACGTCTGTTGAATTCCTTGATTATCCTTTGCATCGATTCCATGAATACAGGATCATAAGGATCGGCAACAACCTCAGTAGACGGCTGTCAGGGAGGACTGTTTTCCTTGGGGGTGAGAAAAGGCTGCTCACCAGGAAATTCCATGTCTGCGAACTCCTCCTGAAGAATTATGTCAGGGAGTTCTGTCATCTCTTTTAAAGGAGATAATTCTGCTCCAGGTGGTTCAGGAGCCTCTGAAACTGGAGGCGTTGCTCCCATAGCCTTGCAGAGACTGCTCACATTGGATGGCTTATCCGTGACATCCGCGAGGGGCGTTTTGGGCCTTATTTCTTCTGTAGACATTTGCGGTATCGTCAACAGTACTTTCGTCGACGTTGGTTTCATGGACGAAGACTTTGAAGATGTTTGATGACCCCTATCTGTCGACGAGAGGTTCGTGGATGAGAGCTTTGTGGACGAGAACTTCGTCGACGAGTGATGAGCTTCCTTCGTCAACAACTGTTTTGTAGAAGTTGACCTTGACGACGACGATTCGGTCGTAGACGATGAGGCTTGGAGTGTTGTCATCGTCGATGAGGGTTTCGTTGACGGAATGGTCGTCGGTGGGTCTCTATCTTTACTACCGCTCGTAGACGGCTTCTCCACGGATGACTGCCTCCCCCCCGTGGTTTTTTTTAAAACGCCTCCTTACCTTTGGAGGTGGTTTTTTCTTCAGGATGTCGTATCTTGTGGCCTCCAGAGCCCAAGGGAGGCATGGAAGAAGTGGTTTCCAGCTTTCTCTTACTCTTTAGAGTGGGAGAGGAACTCCTTTCCACTGAACAGGCCCTTCTCTTAGAAGTTTGTCTCTCAGATAGTTTAGTAGACAGTATAGGAGCTGTTTTGGCAGACTCCTCGTCAGAGGACCGACCTTTGGCTTCTATATGTAACAGAAGTCTCCTGTGTCTGTATAGCAGGGTTTTGGTGGAGAAAGACCTGCGCAGGTCACATTTATTGATGTCATGAGGGTAAAGGAAGTAGATGCAGTGGTCATGTGGAT
This sequence comes from Ambystoma mexicanum, assembly GCF_040938575.1. Taxonomy (NCBI): domain Eukaryota; kingdom Metazoa; phylum Chordata; class Amphibia; order Caudata; family Ambystomatidae; genus Ambystoma; species Ambystoma mexicanum. The sequence goes on from NC_090939.1 coordinate 634,428,724, forward strand.
CCTTCATGTAGACCAGTTTTTTCCTGCACCTCGTGCAGTCCCTGAACAGGAAAGGCTTCTTGGCAGCCTGAAGTTCAGCCATGCTGAGGAGAAATTCACTCGACGAATTTGGGGCAAGAAAAAGATTCTCGGTGCCCAAAGGTTTAGAGTAGATAGCCCCTAAGCAGGGGAAAACAGTAGAATATATTTTAAGAATATATACTACACAAAAAAAGGAAAAAAGATTCGAAAGCTCAGAGAGCTGCAGGATTCCCTCTGTCTGTTAGGCTGCGGTGAAAAATCTGAAGATGGCTGACTGGGGCAGAGCTTTAACCCTGACACCTCATTGGTTGGGGCCATAAGGACCAAAGTGAGGTGGAGGGACTACACAATAGAATGGCTCATAGGCCACAATGGGGTATTTAGATGCATTCTCTATGGGATGATGGAGGTATATTAAAAAAAATGTAATAATTATTTTTATCACTGAGGATTCCCAGTCTGACGACGGGGAATATTCAAGCATCTGAATCTATGAAAGATCCAATGCTGGAGAAATAAAGTTTGCCGCCCGCCCGCCCGTGCCAGGTGGGGCTTATTGAGAGGATCATGGCATGGAAGGACGCAGCAAAGTGTGAGCATTGAGCAGCAGCTCGAGACCTGGGGCCGGAGGCAGTGACAGTGCTCAGGGTGGGTAACTCTCCGGGTACGTAGCAGGAGGCAGGAGACCCGAGCCAGACAGCAGTGATGCGGGCTGCTTGATGTAAAACTTCCCGACCTACACATTAGTGTCTGGGTTGCCGTGCGGGGTGCCCGGACCTTCAGTTAAGGGATTTGGTGCAACTCAACGGTTTTTATTTGTTCTGGCCAGTCATACCAGTATCTTTTCAGTAGGTGTTATGGCCTTGATACGTACACTTTTGGTATTTAAAGAGTTGTAGCATCTATGAAACTCCTTGTGAAGGAAACACAGATTTCTAGGCTCAGAGTTTATGAACTAGTGAATTTCAGTATGAAGGGAAACACTGGATTATGAGCACTAAGTGCTTTAAGGATATGAACTTGTGAATTCAGTGTAAAGGCAACACGGTATTCCAAGGGGTGAAGGGAAAACATGTTTCATCTTGTAAAACAAGCTAGACAATAACACATATAGGCGCTCTAGCCTTAAGCACAAGACTGCTTGCTCACTTTATGTATTTGTTTCTTGTCTTTCACGCATCAATTTGCCTATCAGGCCATGAGTATAGTGTTTATGTTGGGATGCGATTCCCACGTGTGTCTTCCATTGTTTTTTGTGTGCTCATGTTGCTTTGCAGGTTACCTGCATATGTATCATGCTCAATGTTGCTAGGACATTATCAGGTGCAAGACTCATTACCCCATTAAGGCCCTCATTGTATGTAGTGGGGAAGCATACTGTGTTTAAAGGTTCTGGTGGCAAGCGTTCCAGGGATCAGATGGCAAAGTTATGACTAGTGGATGGAGTAAGAGGTAGTAATTAGGGTAGGTGTATGTAGGTAAGGTATTTCAGGATGTACTATTATTTGTTATGTGTATCAAGACATGTTCTTTTCCTAAACTCCCCTACCTATCCAATTTGCCCTAACCTTCTTTCTGGCGTTCCTAAACTCCCCATTCCCATCCCAAACTCTCACTAATCGCCCCTCCCCCATTGGCTGTCATGTGGTCACCTGTACATTCTACCACCAGGAACCCGTGCCATACACGGTGGGAGGGTCGAGTTTGGCTTCTGTGGTTTCGGGAGTGGGTGTCAATACCCTTCCTTCTTGTCTTGATAATCTGGCCTTCCTAGGAGAGGGTATAGTGTTACACATCACCCGCTGCGAGACTCCTCCCACCCAGCTCCACTTACCTCTCCGGGGCTTTCTTCAAGCACTTCCCTGCGCCTTCCCTCTGTGGCTGGGTCATGGTACCTCTACCTGCTTTGGCGGTCCCCTCCTATTCACTGTGCGGGGTCGCAACGGTTCCTGGGCATGTCCGTTGAGGGCTCACTGGGCATGCACGGCCTGCCATGTTCTTCATTCCGTGCATGCATGGTGTTCTAGGCACTAGGCAACGACAGCTTGCGGTTCAAGCCTCGTTGTGGTGCTGGAAGCACAAAGGCTTCCGGAGAAGCACAGTGTACGCGTCTTAACGCGTGCACTCCACTCGTCCTCTCCTTTTGCTGCCCTTTGCCTTGCCTGTGCTGCTTGCTCCTCTCCTGCTCCCTCTGAAGTTCTAGCCTACCCCTCGTCCTTGTGCTGCTGGTCTGGACCCTGACCTCCTTCGGAACCCTGGTCTGCTGTCGACTGCCACTCCGAGACCGGACCATTGGACTGTACATCATCTGCATTCCCAGTCAGTGCTTGCACTGTTCCTGTGCCATGTTAATCTGGTAAGTGATGTCCCATGGCATGGGAAATTGATCCAGGATCCCCCAGTTGCATTCTGGTGGGTCTTGGGTGGGTTTCCTTCGTTGCCTTATCTACTTATCACAAGAAGTCTGGCGTCAACTTCACTGTCACCAGGATCATAAGGTACGAAGCTCCAGCGAGACGCTCTGCTTAACAGATCTTCATAAACCAGAGATGGAGAAATTACTTACCGTAATGTTCCTTCTATGGATCCCTCATGGCAGAAAAAATACAATCGGAGGGACCTCGGCGCGTGAGAGATTTTGGGTACTACACACGTCACGATAGGGATAGTGTTTCAGACACGCCTATGCCGACGTCCCCTTTCGGTCCCCGAAAGACAAGATGCAATACTCCGCGGTTACCACTGGATGTCGGACCATATGCACAGCATGTGAATCTAAGCAGATACAATCATCAGAAATGCTTTTACGGTAAGTAATGCATGTCATATTTTTAATAATGTGCCACTGTGGCCCCCAGTGCGCTTCTGGACGCGTGTCAGAAAAATGATGACCAAACTTGTTTGGAAAGGTAAACAGCCTAGAGTATCGTACGAAATTCTTGCCAGGCCATACGAACAGGGCGGTCTAGAGTACCCGGATATGTTTTTATATTATCTCGCAGCACAAGCACAATACATTGCCGGGTGGTGCTCTCCTGGCCTTCACACTCCTCACATCCATCTCGCGGCAGCAGTTGCCTTTCCAAACGTGCTCCTGGGGTTGCTGTGGGGTTATAGGGATTCCACTCCGAGGGGGGAGGTTCAACCACTAGCAGTGACATGTAAGGCTTGGGATAAGTTGTGTCAGATCCTCGAATCTTGTCCCCGGTATCAAGCTGCCCTCCCAATTTTTGATATAGTTGGGGTCCCACTCACTCATGAAAGATCCTTTAAGGAGCTCTTCTTGCGGCTGGGGGTACAAACTCTCTCTGATATTGTCCATAATGGTCAGATGGTGACCTGGGAGGAGCTCAAGACCAGGGGGGAGCATAACGCAGTGTCTTTGCTTCATTACTATAGGCTCAGAGGTGTACTTAAAGCTATATGGCCGGAGTTTCCTCGAGCCCCCTCTACTCACCCAGTTCTGAATTATATTATTCAACCACAGTCGTCCAGCAAACTGGTGTCTACTATTTATAAACTGGTCAGAACAGGGAGACAATCTGGCAATCACAGATACAAACATTTATGGGGGACTGCCCTTGGTGAGCATTTGAGCGAGCATCAATGGAAGGCAATCGGCATGCAGACTCGGCACATATCCTTAAACGGCCGATACAGGCTGACTCATTTCAAATTCATCCACCAGGCCTACTACTCTCCCGCCTCCCTCTGCAGGTTCTTCCCTGGGAGATCTTTCGTCATGCAAGAGGTGTGGCGCATGGATGCTGACTTTTACCACGTTGCTTGGTCCTGCCTCCGCATAAGGCCCTTCTGGTCCAGCATAGAAGCGACAATGAGCATGAAGCTACCTTCGATACGCTCTTTTACCCCAGAGTTTTGGTTGCTAGCTCTGACAGACGGCGACAGCTGCGCAGAAAAGAAACTATTGAGCATGGCCTCCGTGTTGGCTAGGTATCTCGTTGCCAGAAACTGGGGGGGACCCAAACCGCCCACCTTTTCTAAGTGGCTGGGGCTTATGAACACATCTGAGCGAAGAGAGACTGGATATGCCTCTACACTCCCCGGCTCCTGTCGTCCCCTTGACTACTGGCTACCATTGAGATAATATATGTCTGAAGTGTGCTCACCAGCTCACTCCTCTACATCTGTTTAGGTGTATGATCACTAGCGCAATCTCATGCTGGGAATGTTAGCCGCACCGTGGATTTAGGGGCTGGATATGTTTAATTTTACCCTGATGACATTACTGAATTGTATGGGTATCCTTGGTTTCAACGCTCTGGGTTGGGTGCGGGAGGTGGGGTGGGGGTGAAGGGTCGGAGGTTTGAAGGTAGCCTGTTGTTGTTGCTTGGTTGTTGTTTGAAACTCAATAATGAAAGTTTTTTCAAAAAATCATTTAAAAAGAAAACAAAAAGGATGTTTTATTGATTCTGGCTACTGTGGAAGTCTTTCCACGGAGTTTTTCATCCTGTTTGGGATGCGTGTTGCTCTTATTGGCTGTTTAGCCTTCTTCTCTCACTGTTTTCCTCTTCAGCTGTCGAGCTCTGAGAAAAAAGGGGAGAACTGAGGTACGGCACGTATTGACGCGGTATATATACGACGCCCGACGTCATGCGCAGAGCCGACGAACGAACACCGAGCAAGACGGATCGACCAGTCCACTATGCTCCCTGTCGAAGAATTATCCCGAGCAGCCGAGATGGATGAGGATACCTATCAGATGAGGAATCTGCAAGTGAAGAATTGGAGGTGGGTTGTGAGAAGGAACAGTAGAAAAAAGATGTTTTAGTACTGCTTGTCCCACCTGAGAATGAGACCTAGAATGAGTGTCTAGGCAATAGTGTTTTGTAAAGGTGTGTACAGAACTCCAGGTTGCCGCTTTGCAAATGGACTCTAGGGTAACATTTGCAATGAATGCTATGGATGCCCCATTGCCTCGAGTAGAATGTGCTCTAGGCTTGAAGGGCAGTTCTCTCTTTGCAAGAGTGTAACATAGTGTGATGCATTTGACAATCCACCTTGATACTGATTTAGAGACAGGGACCCCTTCTCTACCAGCTGCCACTGAAACAAAGAATTGTTTAGTTTTCCTCAGTGGTTTAGTTCTATCCATGTAGAACATGACTGCCCTGCGCACATCCAGTGTGTGAAGGCTTCTTTCGGCCATGTTAGTAGGTCTCTGGAAGAACGTGGGTAGTTCGATTGAATGGTTCACATGGAACTTCGAAATGAATTTCGGCGCAAATCTGGGATGTGTGCGCAGAACTACCTTATCTTTGTGTACTGTAACAAAGGGGTCCAAAACCGAGAGGGCCTGTAGTTCGCTAACTCTTCTGATAGAAGTGATAGCTACTAGAAAGGCTGTCTTGTAAGTCAGGTCTTTCAGACTAGCTTCATGCATAGGCACAAAAGGGGGTCCCATGAGCCTAGTTAAAACCACATTTAGATCCCACTCGGGGGCTGGGTGAGTGATGGGGGGATATATTCTTTTAACTCCTTCCATAAAGGCTTTAATCACAGGTATTTTCCACCACAACACCTTCTGCTGTGACGTGGTGTAGGCTGACAATGCCTCTAGGTGAACCTTTAAGGAATTGAAGACTAACCCAGAGTCCAATAGATGGGTTAGATATAACACAATGTGTGAAGGCGAGCAATCGGTGGGATTGATGCCTTTGGAACTGCACCAGATGACAAAACGTTTCCATTTGCTGGCATAGCAATAACGTGTGTTAGGCTTTCTTGCCTCCCTCAGTATGTCCATGCATCTCTGAGGGAGTTGCAGATGTCCAAACTCTATGACCTCAGGAGCCAGGCTGCTAAGTTCAGAGTTTGTGGGCATGGGTGCAGAGTCTCCCCCCTGTCCTGAGACAACATGTTGTACGGGCAGGGCAGCTTGACTGGTGGGGAGAGGGACATTTCCATCAGGTGTGCGAACCAAGGTAGGCGGGCCCACATGGGAGCCACTAGAATCATGGTGTCTGGTTCCTGGTGCATCTTGTGTACTATCTTGTTCAGAAGGGGAGTCGGGGGAAAAGCGTAGACAAATTTCCCGACCAAGTTATCCAGAGACCGTTCCCCTTGGATCGGTTCTGGGGGTACCTGGAGGTGTTATCTTGGCATTGGGCGTTCTCCTGAGTAGCGAACAGGTCGATCTCTGGAAACCCCCATTCTGCGAAGACGTTGGATACAATGTCTTCGTGCAGGCGCCATTCGTACTCTTCTGGCAGAGGAAAATCTCTGCTGAGTACGTCTGCCAGAAGATTGAGTTCCCCTGGAACATGTTGGGATATCAGGAACATCTTGTGTTTGAGAACCCATATCCAGATGTTTTGGGACAGCTTGGATAGCCCTGGAAAGTGAGTGCCCCCCTGTTTGTTCAGGTAATACATTGCTGTTGTGCTGTCGGTTAGGACCAGCACTGTCTTCCCTTGCAGTTGCTCCTGAAAGGCTTTCAATGCTTTGAACCCTGCTAGTAGCTCCAGTAAGTTTATATGGTTGGACGCTACCTGAGGGGACCACACCCCGTGCACTGTCTGCTGAAGCAGGTGAGCCCCCCACCACGTGAGAGATACGTCTGTCGTGAGAGTGGCTTCCACTGCAGGGGTGGTGAAGGTTTTCCCCTTCAAGAGGTTCTCCCTCGACCACCACTGCAGAGAGAGAACGAGGGATGGCGAGACAACTAACAGATCTTCCCATTGTCCGCTGGCCTGACACCACTGGCTCTTGAGCCACTCTTGCATGGGACGCATGCGCAGCCGCGCGTGGGGAACCAAGTATTGCATGACGCCATCATTCCTAGCAAACGCATAGCTTTGCGTACCGTCACCTCTCGACTGGCTATATACTGAGGAACCTGAGAGAGCATGTTCTGAAGCATCTCACTGGAAGGGAAGACAAGACCGTCTTACGTATGAATTAGAGCCCCCAGGAACTGTTTTACTTGGCTGGGGACTAAGCTGGATTTCTTTTCGTTGATAGAAAATCCCAGGCTGAACAGTAGGTCCACTGTTTTTTGGGTGTTCGAAAAACAAACGCTGAACGAGTCCCCCGTGATGAGCCAATCGTCAAGGTAAGGGTAAACTGGAACTGAAAGTCTGCGCAGGTGTGCCGCTGCCACTGCCAGGACCTTGGTAAATACCCTTGGCGCCGAGGCTATGCCGAAGGGGGTACCTTGAACTGGTAGTGTTTGTCCTGAATCACGAACCTTAGGAATTTTCTCTGCGCTGGCAGCATTGAAATATGAAAGTATGCATCTTTCTTTTTTTTTCACATGAATATTTATTGAGCATTTATAGTTTTCAACAAACAAAGCTCCATACAGGAAAAGTTGGAAAAAAAAAAAAACAAGGAAACTCCAAACCCGACCCCACCTCATCCTCCCACCCATCCCCCCCCGCCCCCCAAACCGTACCCAAAGTAATTTAGGAGAGCAAGGCCTATCATTAAATCGGGACCAAATAAACAGTCAATACTGGCACCACGGGCTCAAGTCATCGAAACAAAGGACGCCCAGCAACTCCCCAGATGGCCTCACAAATGTCCAAGACAGATGACAGATCTCACCGCTCAAAGTCTCATTGATTCACAATCTTGATGAAGCAGAACCAACATCCAGTCTTGCAAAAAGAAGTTCATGGTGTCATGAGTGATCGCCGAAAGCTTCTCATACGTAAAGATCACCAAGGGTTTAGCCAACCAGTCAGCTTTAGAAGGCACCACTGGGCCTTTCCATCTTTGAGCCAAGGCAAGCCTCCCCGCTCGCAACATGGCCTGAACCACACAGGACAAAGGTTCAGCACCCTCCTCCGAGACCATCACACCAAAGAGAAGCACAAGGGGCTGCATGGGAAGGACAGCTCCTGTAATCTCTTTAATCCAGCTCAGGAGTTCAGACCAAAAAAACTGGACAGAAGGACATCCCCACCAAAGGTGAAACCAGGACCCTCGTTGACCACAACCCTCGGGCAGACCGGGGAGGACCCAGAGTACATTTTGGCAATTCTCTCAGGTTAAAGGTGCCACGCATGCAGCATCTTGAAGTTATGTTCTGATGCTGCTGTGTACAGGGAACCCGAAAAAAGGACCTTAAAAATGGCCGCCCAAGTAGCCTCACCTATTTCGCCATCAACCCAGGCCTCCCAATGCTTCATAAAGGACTGCCTAGGCTCTACATCTGCCGTGATGAACACATTGTACATTTTAGATAGGGAGCCTTTCCTACTCTTGGAGTCTATTATCACCTTCTCCAGAGGAGTGGGGGGGCGGGTTAGGTCTTCAACCGACTGGGGATCGGTCATAATACCTTTAACTCGTAAGTAGTCAAAAATAGAAATTGAAGGAGCGTCCAGAGAATCCACCAGGCTATTATAGTCTATGAACACACCTGCCTGAATAACTGAGATGCACGTTCCAGACCCCCATCCGACCATCTCTGTGTCCCCCGAAAGTTCCTATTACCCAAATCGAATGGGGGTGCCCACACCAAAGACAGGGGGGAGGGCCAAGAAGAAAGGGAAGCATTGCCCTTATCCCTCTTCCACAGTGACCACAGCACAGACAAGGTGGGATGTGTTTTCACTGTCCTAGGAAGGGGGGTTCCCACTGCCCACAGGAGGTCCCTCACTTTTCTGGGATGGGCATGGACGTCCTCAATATATGACCAATAAGTTCTTATCTCATCCCTTAAGTGCTCAAGGAACACCCTTAACTGAGCCGCCTTATGGTACCGACGAAAATCAGGCAGGCCGAAGCCCCCATGCGAACGAGGGAGAGTTAAAGTGTCGTAACTAACCCTCGGCTTCTTTCCCCTCCAGACAAAGCGAACCACCTCAGCCTGAAGAGTCTTAAAGAAAGACTCTGGGACAATAACCGGGAGGGAGGAGAACAAGTAAAGGAGATGAGGAAGAACATTCATCTTGATCGACACCATACGGCCAAACCAAGACAGCGCCAAGGAAGACCAGCGCCGGAGATCACCGCGAATCCTCGCCAGAACCGGAGGGAAGTTGACCTCAAAAAGCTTTTTCAAGTCTCTCGGGATCCAAACCCCCAAGTAAAGTGTCGCCTCCCGCTCGTCTCTGATACCCTCCCAGGTCGCCCTTTGCCCCGCCTCAAACTCAGAGCTGCCCATCGGCATCAAACACGACTTTGTACGATTAATCTTCAACCCAGAGAAGGAACCAAAAGCACACAAAAGATTGAAGAGACACAGAAGTGATTGCTTAAGATTAGTCACATACACTAGGAGGTCATCAGCAAAAAGCGAGAGTTTAAAGACCAGATCACCACACCTGACCCCCGATATACCTCCATGCTCTCTAATCGCTGTAGCTAGAGGCTCAATCGCCAGCGCGTAAAGCAAGGGTGAGATTGGACACTCCTGGCGAGTGCCTCGGGAGAGAAAAAAAGGAGATGAGGACACACCATTGACTGACACCCTGGCCAAAGGGCCATTGTACAAAGTTGCTATCCAACTCCGGAATTTAGTCCCCAGACGCATTTTCAACAGAACCTTGCTCAGGTAGGCCCACTCCACCCGGTCGAAGGCTTTTTCCGAGTCCAATGATAACAAATATGCCTCCTCGCCGGTCAGGGCCACCTCATGCATCAACCCAAGCGACTTCCTAATATTGTCACTTCCTTGCCTACCCAGGACAAAGCCTTCCTGGTCACCATGAACGAGAGCAGGGAGGTGAGGCGCCACCTGTTCGCCAGGAGCTTGGCCAAAATCTTCACGTCCGTGTTTAGTAAGGAGATGGGACGATACGATTGACAACTTCTCGGGTCCTTCCCTTCCTTGGGAATCACCACAATACCGCCCGAAAGCATAGACGGCGGGAGCTGGCCCGAGTTAAGGACACCATTAAACAATTTGGCCAAGAAAGGGGCCAGGGCACCACGGAACTTCTTATAGAAAAAAACAGTGAACCCATCATCTCCCGGGGCTGTACCTGATTTCATAGCACCTATGGTGTCTATTACCTCCTGGGGCGTAATAGGCTCTTCCAGGAGGGTGGCTTTCTCCAGGGGTAGTGAAGGAATTGGCAATGCCTCCAAAAACTCATCTATATCCGCCCCATCACCTTGATATTCAGATTTATAGAGGCTGTCATAATACCTCTGAAATTCATCTGCCATCCCATGATCCTCGCAGCAGAGCTCCCCATCCGGAAGCGTGAGAGCCTCTACTCGCCTACTCTCCCTAAACCCACGAAGTCTCCAAGCCAAGATCTTGTCAGCTTTTTCACCCTTCTCCATATACTTTTGCTTAAGGAAGGACAGCTTCCTTTCGGTCTGCCCCACCAAGAGAGCAACTAGCTTCACCTTGAGCTGTTGAAGCTCAGCCAACTTCCCCGGGAAGATCTGAGATCTCAATTTACCCTTCAGCTGGATAGCCTCAATCTTGTCCCTAAGAAGTTTTTCCTCCTTACCCCTTTCTCGCTTCCTCGCCGCTCCCAACCCAATAAGGAGACCCCTGAGCGTTGCCTTAAAGGCTTCCCAAACCCCCTCCAGGCTCACCTGCCCATTATCGTTGAACTCAAAAAACTCCCCAATAGAGGACAAAATAGTCTGAGCTAGCTCTCTATCCTTCAGCAGGAGGTCATTACAGGACCACTGCCTCAGCCCTGGGAATACCAGGGGAACCCCCAATTGGACCTTAACCAAGTCGTGGTCAGACCACGGTGTCACCTCCACACAAACCTCCGAAATACTGCCATAGAGCCCCTTATCAACCAGGATGTAGTCAATTCTGGAAAAAGACAAATGGGGTTTTGAGAAAAAAGTAAAGAGGGGGTCCGGGCCTTCCCGGGCCAAGTGCGAGTCCATAAGCCCCAAATCATCGTTGGTGCTGTGGAAGGAAGACGCGAGGCGTTTTTGCAGCTGGAAATCCGTAACCGGACGGCTGGGCAACCTGTCACTCAAGCAATCAAGAACCATATTGAAATCGCCCCCTACCATTAACGCTCCTTCAGTAAAGGTAATAATTTTGAGCTTCGTCTCCGACCAGAAGCGATCTTGGGCTTCATTTGGTGCATATACGGAGATCAGAGTAACCTTGGAACCTCTACAATCACCCTTAATCATAACAAAAAAGCCCTCAGGATCGCTGATCTGGGCTCGAAAAGTAAAATGGGCCTTCTGAGAGATCACTATCACCACCCCTCGCTTCTTGACTCTGGACGACGCATGAAAAACTTTATGTATAGACCTAACCTTCAAAACCGGTTCTGCTCCTTTCACGCAGTGAGTTTCTTGAAGAAACAAAACATCAAGCTTCAACCTGTTTAGCTCCTTAACCACCAGAGACCTTTTATAAGGAGAGTTGAGGCCTTGCACGTTCAGCGAGCCCAGCGCCAGTGGGACTTCACCTTCACCCATTCAAGAAATAAAGACTAGACATTGGTCCCCGAAAGAGTAACCTCACTAAAGAAAACCTTGTCCGATGCCTCTCCAATAAACCCCCTAAACAGAAGCAACTACAACGACCAGTAACACCCCAAACCCCTTGAACTCAAACTGACCCCCATGACCCCCAAAAAACAAGCCCCCAAAGCCCCCCTCACTCCCCTTTACCAAGCGCCTGGCTAGACAGCAACATGCAACCGCTGCCACACCAGGCCACCAGTGGCCGCCTCCGCCCGGGCCGCCCAAGATGACAAAAGTATCACATCAATTTATGCCCCCCCTCGCACGCACAACTTGAACTCACTCACTCCATGACCCCCATACACCAACCCACTAACCACACTAGCTTAAACCACCCTCTTCAGGTCGTAACCAACACCAGCGAGACCCAAGAGGCCCCCGGATTCCCCCCCAATGAATAACAAATACCAGGAACCCCTTTGAGCACCATGTGAAACACAACCCTTTCAAGTAGGTTAAGAAGCAGGCTGGCTCGGAGAAGGTGGTGTCACACTTCTAAATTTCCTGTGGCCTCAGACTAAGCGCCACTCTACAAATCGAGAGGGCTTCCGCCGTTCAGTGACCGTTCCAGTTCCATCCGCAGTTCCAGCGCTCCCAGCTGAGTCCCCTAAGAGTTCACCCGTCACCCTCTGTATATCAGCTTCCGTTACAAGGGAGTACTTATATCCATCAAGTTCAAAAGCAAGAGAAAAGGAGTGGCTCCATCTGTATCGCACTCCCTTGGACTGCAACCATTTAGTCAAGGGGCCACAAAGCCTCTGGCGCGCCAGAGTGAATGCCGAAAGATCTTGGTAAATCATTATTTTAGAACTCTCCCAAGCAATGTGGCCTTTCTTCCGAGCTAAGTCCAGAATCTTAGCCTTCTCAGAGTAATAGTGGAACTTGACAAGGACTGATCTCGGGGCGCCAGCACGACCTCCTGCTCTATGGGCTCGGTCAATTGTCGGCTCACTAGTATTATCTCCGTCAAAGAGGTTACCTATTGCTTTGACTGCCCTCACAATGTCGGACTGAGTTTCCCCATCCTGCTCCGGAATACCCAGGAATCTTAGGTTAGAGCGCCGTTCCCTATTTTCCAGATTGTCCAGTTTAAGGGAGATCTTCTCCTCCCTTCTCTCCAGCTCCGCCAGGCGCATATCAAATTGGGTTTCAAAGAGATCTGATGACGATTGATTGGCCTCCAAAGCTTGGACCCGATCATCAACAGCGTCTAGCTTCTTGTCTAGTGAGTCAAGTCTTTTGCTTATGTCCGCTCTAAAACCCCTTATCTCCTCCAAAAGAGCAGCCATATTCTGACTCATAGTTTTCCCCTCCATAGGGTCCGACTGAGACACAGGACGCTTATCACCCCTATCCATGCTGCGCTCCGGGAAGCGCCGGAACTTCCGCAGGGATTGAGACCAGTCCATAAGACGAGGGGAGGCAGGCAGGGAGGGCCGCAGCACTAATCAGTGTGTGGATGGGCAGACACTGGATGGCCGACAGACGGGCAAACCCACAGAGAATCACCCTCTCCGACCCCTTGTCTGCCCCGGTCAGCAACTCCACTCCAATGCCAGTACTCCAGAGCCCCTCTCACCAACTCCTGGGCAGAACCTCCCACCAGGGGTGCCAAGGAAACAGCCGGCCCAAGCCGATACGGGCAACTATGGGCCTCGGAGGAGTCCCCAAACTGAGGGGCGCCACCACCCTGCACCACTTCCACTTCACCAGGCCAGACCCCTACAAACACTAGTGCCACACTGCAGGGAATGTAAGAGTGATTGCTCTCAACACCTGGAGCGCCGCCTTTGTTTTGAGTGGAGGAAATCAGTTCAACCAACGCTGCTCCTGATTTATTCCAGATGGTCTTTGATGGCTTGAAGGGCTACAGAGAAGGAAGACAAAGTGGGGCCAACAGAGCGTGCCCTACAGGGTGGACGTGGCATGGGGGACTGCAAACGCTGACGCTGAAACTATTACTCTATATGCTCCTGGATAGCTTGAAAACCGGCCTCCAATCGTATGACCTGGTATGCCAAGTGGCCAAGCAGCAGACAACCACAAGGAGTTTCAAGACAGTTAGGCCACTGGCCGAAGAGGATGACTAGAATGTTCAGAAGGCCGGGAGATGCATACTGGAAAAATGCGATGAGCTACTTAGGGCAACAATCAGAGCAGCAAAAATGCCCAGGCGCCTTCAGGAGTCCAAGCGGCAGGCCACGCCAGAAGCCTTGAAACATCTAGTCTGCGCTATTTCAAAAAGTGGGGTAAAAGCACGAAAAGCAGGTCCACACAGCCCCTTTACTCTCCCCGGGGTCAGGCGTTGCTCCAAAGCTTCCAAAACAATGAGGGCGCAGCAGCCAAACAGGTTGGGATCTCGGTGCCGAGCCGCCGTTGGCGGGCTCTCTCCAGGCCTCCTCCTCCTGTGCCGGAGAACCCGACACACCAGCCAGCTCACATTGAGCGGGACACACTCCCCCACGGGTCGGGCGCTTCCTCGCCGCTTCACGGGAGCTGCAGGCGGCCAACTGGAGAGACAGTGGGCCCCCCACCGGCTACGACTCCACCGACGTGCAGAGCCCCCAGACTCTGCTACGACCGCGCGGGCAAAACGAACAGCACCGTCCGCGGACTCTGCTACGACCGCACGGGCAAAACGAACAGCACCGCCCGGGGCCGTACTGCAAAGGATACGGTGGGGGGATCCCGAAAGTCGTGCCCGCACTCCCCCGCTAAAAACTCCTGAAAGGGACGCTGACCAGCACAGGATCCACCGGGGGCCCCCTCCTCACCTCTCAGGCTCCGACACAGTTCTAAGAAGGGGGGGCTTGACCACCAGGGAAGACAGCCGCCCCTCCCCCACCAGCCACTGAGAGGCATGTCGCGGAGCTCTTCAGCGGGAGCAGCCTCTTTCCAGGCCCCGCTCGCCACCAAGGCAGGTCCTCGTAGAGAAGCAGCAGCACCTCCGGGTCCAAAAAAACAACGCACAACTTGTGCTCAGGGGTAACAGCAACTCGCGGCGGGGGTCACAGAACCGCTATCAGCATGCTGGGGAGGGCCCACATCACAATTTTAGGCGATCCATGGCGGAGACAGCTCGAGGAGCGTCAACACATCACGGCGCCTTAGGTATTTTCCGTGCGCTGGCAACATTGAAATATGAAAGTATGCATCTTTCATATCCAATGTTGTCATGAAGTCCCCCTGTTTTAGTAATGGGATCACCTCTTGCAGTGTTACCAATGCAAAACTTCTGGGGCTTTATGAACTTGTTCGCTGGGCGCAGGTCTAGAACAGGACGCATAGTGAGATCCTTTTTGGGTACAAGGAAGTACACTGAATAGATACCCTTGTTTACCTGAAGAATCGGGACGGCTTCTATGGCGTCCTTTCCCAGCAGCGCTTCCACCTCTTGGATCAGGATCTGCAGATGTTCCGGTGAAAGGCGTCGATGTTTCGGCGGTCTGAACTGTGGGGGTCGGGCGAATTCCAGGCAGTAACCGTGGGCAACCATCTTTAAGACCCACTGGTCTGAAGTTATCCCCTCCCATGCCCTGAGGAAAGATGCTAATCGCCCCCCGACCGAGGAGACATGGGAGGTGACCTGGACTTGGTGGTCATTTCTGACCCGAAGTTGATGCTCCTCTGGAATTGGAGCCTCTGCCTCTATTCTTTCCGCGCTTCTGACCTCTCTGGGGGTAGTAAGTGGGGCTTGCAGCCGGTTGACTTGAGTTGAAGTTGCCCGTGCCGAAATAGTTTTGAGCGGCGCAGGCTTGTCCTCGAAAGAACCGCCGAGAATTACTGCCCCTCTGTCAAGAGGGCCGTAGCAATCTTATTAATGCTCTTACGGATAGTCACCGAATCTTCGGGAGACAAGGCCTCCGATGATGTGTCGGCAGTGAAAATGTCTTCCGCGGCTCCAGAAGGGCCAGCGGATGGCTTCTCGGGTAGAGGCCTACTCGTAGTTTTCGGGTCTGTACGGGCTTTGGAAACCTTGGAATCCGTCAAAGTTTCTTGTTCTGAAACTCCGGCGCGTGTAGTTTGGGGAGTAGCGCCCTTGTTAAGTTTGTTATGCCCAGTCGTCATGCGCTGCTGCGGATGCGGGGAAGGCTTCGGATCAGACCGATCCGTGGGCGCCACCGAAATTTCCAGCGGACCCGTTGGCGCTTTGGCCTTCTTCGACGAAGTCGTCGAGGAGGGCGCTTGGGTTGTGTGCTTTGTGCGGTACGATTGTACGCCCCTGTCACCGGGTGTGGTCCCTGTAGCAAGACCGGAGTCGAGCCTGGAAGGGTCAGGGACGGGCGTGGCGGCGCTAGAATAGTCCGCCTCAAGGTCTATAACGTTCGCGTTGGACGTTTGGTCATCCGATGTACCGCCGTCACTTTCGGCTGGTGTCACGGCAGGGAAGTGAGGCTCCACGCGTGACATACCGTACGCGGCCCACCGCTTCAACCGGCGCTCCTTAAGGGTTTTAGGTTCAAGGAGTTTACACGCCGAACACCGCTTTTCGTTGTGCTCTAGGGGGAGACAAGCGTTACACGACGTGTGCTCGTCTTTCCACGGATATCTGACCCTACACACAGGGCAGAATCTAAATGGAGTCCTTTCCATAGCAGAGGGGAAGGGTGACCAGACCAAAAAGGAAAGCAGTGGAAAAGAGGAAAGACATAATAACAGTATGGCAAACCCCGAGCCCACTCTCCCTACTGTGTAGTCCGGCCAGAAGGCCCGACCACGTGGAAGTCCGAACGCCGGATCTTAGGCGCGGAACCCACAGCCGTAGATGATTCCCCCGTAGTCTTAGTCGAAGATGTTCTTGATGGGCGAAGTGACTTAACGGGGAATAAACCGACAATTCGGTAAGATAAACAATGTCTCATGAAGAGCTCAGCTATGGGGCGGCCAGTTATCTGGGCGGAAAAAAACAATCTAAGGGACCTCGGCGCGTGAGGGATTTTGGGTACTACACACGTCACAATAGGGATAGTGTTTCAGACACGCCTATGCCGACGTCCCCTTTCGCCCCCCCCGAAAGACAAGATGCAATACTCCGCGATTACCACTGGATGTCGGACCATATGCACAGCATGTGATTCTAAGCAGATTAACAAGCATCAGAAATAACAGTTTAGGGAGTATGACCATTTTAGCCAATGCGATGCAGGCTGCCTCGGACAAAGGGAGCAGTATCCATGCCTCAACCCTCTGCTCTAGTTCCTCCAGGGCTTGTTTGTAGTTGTCCTTGTACAGGGTATCTGGCATGGTGGAGACCCTCACCCCTAGATAGCGTATCCTCTGTGGGCACCAACGGAAGCTGCCTCCCACATCTGTCCGCTGTACAGTAGGAGTCAGTGGAAGAACATCCGACTTGGACCAATTGATTCTGAGACCGGACAGTTGCCCAAACCAGACCACTTCCTCAGTCAGTGGAGTTAAATTCAGCCGTAGGTGTTTAACAAACAAGAGGATATCATCAGCGTATAGGGAAATCACAGCACGATGCTTACGCACCAATACACCCCTATGTGCATGTAGTTCCCGAATGTGACACGCCAAGGGCTCCATGGCGAGAGCAAATAGGACTGGCGAGAAGGGCCACCCCAGGCGGGTACCACGTGTCGGGTGAATATATTCTGAGATTAAACCGTTAGTGCATATGGCCACCCTGGGGCTGTATATAGTATTTTAATCCACTTTATGTATTGCAACCCGAACCCGGAACGACGGAGCACCTCGAACAGAAAGGGCCATTCGATGGAATCAAAGGCCTTCTCCATGTCCAGTGCCGCTATGGCTATTGGGATCTCCGGGTTGACGTTGTGCATTAGAGTGAACAAGCGCCTCAGATTGCACAGGGTAGAGCGGCCCGGGACAAACCCAGCCTGATCCAGAAGGTGCTGACAGGTGGGGAAGGATACGACCAGTAAGAATTTTTGCAAGGATTTTATTGTTGGTATTGATAAGTGATAATGGGTGGTATGAGGATAACTGACTGGGGTCTCGCCCGGGCTTTAATATCACAGTCACTAAGGCTGATCTAGTGGTCTCCGGAAGGGAGCCACTAGAGAAAGCATTGTTGTACATGCTCAGCAGATGGGGAAGCAGTAGGTCAACATATGCTTTATAAAATTCAGCTGTTATCCCATCCAGCCCAGGCGCCTTCCCGCAAGGGAGAGATTTGATAGCTTCGCGAATTCCCTCCTCCGTGATAGGGTCGTTAAGCAAACCACCCTGCTCCCGGTCTAACCAGTCCAGGGCAACCTCATCTAGATACAGTGTCAGAGCATCGTGGCCCGGCAGCGGCCACAACGCGTATAACTGATTATAGTACTCACGGAATGCAGCATTTATCCCTTGCAAATCCTTAACCAGGGTCCCGTCCTGCCCCACAATCTCTGTGACTATAGTAGCTTGTCGCTGTTTCCGAATGGCCCATGCCAGGGTCTTACTCGGGCAGTCCCCTTCACCGTATCTCATTGCTAGTATGGGATCCCCTAAATACCTTTCCTCACTCATGGCCAGGTGCAATAATTCCTCTCTAAGGGACGAGAGCTCACGACGGAGCTCAAGGGAGTCTGCCTCACCCTGCCTATTCTCACCCTCCCTAGTTTTATCCTCAAGAGTCCTCATAGATCTCCTGATGGCTTTAAGCACGCTGCCCTCCCTTGAGATACAACAACCGCGAAGTTAGACCTTAAACGCTTCCCAGATTATGCCCTGATCAGGGACTGAGTTAACGTTGAACTGGAAGAATGTTTGAATGTCCTGGCCTAGCTCAGACTGAAAGGCTACATCTTCAAGGGCGCGAGCCCTGAACCTCCACCGAAGGTGGCCCGAGGGGTCAGTAGGAACAGTAATGCTGACCAGCACAGGAGAATTGTCAGATAGGATGCGAGGAAGAATGGAAGCCTCAACAGTATCCCTCAGGAGCTGGGAGGTAACCATAATATAATCAATTCTGGAGCAACTGCTATGTGCTCCCGAGAAGAAGGTATACTCCCTAGTATCAGGGTGCAGGGATCGCCACACATCATGTAGGCCATAGTACTGGGAAATGGCGGCCCAGGCTCTGGCTGCCAGCGGTAAGGATGTTTGACTTGTAGCCGACCTGTCCAGCCCGAGTGAGAGGGCCAAGTTAAAATCCCCAGCCCATACGATCTCGTAACCCGGAAATGTATGTATATGTGCCGCACACTGATAAAAGAACTCCGCGGAGTCCCCGTTCGGAGCGTACACATTTATGAGCAGCACCTAAACACTATGTAGTTCTCCAGCCAGACTCAAGAACCTGCCCTTGTTGTCCCTTAGTTGCTCATGCAGTCTATAATGCAAGGAGCTGTGAATATAGATGGCTACACCTCTGGAGTGGGATGTATAGGAGGAATCGTATCTATGGACACCCCATCCAGCCAGCTTAGGAAGAATGACCCCCTTGGCGAGATGCGTCTCCTGAAGGCACAGTATGTTAACCCCATGATTCCTGCAGTCATTTGCAATCAGCCAAGTCTTCTTGGGGTTGGTGAATCCCCTAATATTCCAGGAAAGGATCGATATAGCCGTTAGCCTACCCCCTCCCACCATGTGCATGACTGTGCAACCAAGAAGGCGCTAAGATGAGGAGTGTGGGTCGTGAAATACAAGCTGACCTGTTCTGCCTATGTAAGTGGTTAGAAGGGCCCATCAATCGCTTCGGTAACCATGAACAAAAAACACCCCAGCCGGGCCCCCGGCTCTGCCCCTCCCCCCAATCCCTCCCACGCCAGAAACCATAACTGACCGGCATCACTACCCCACCCCAACACCAATCAAACCAAGTAACAAACAATCAAACAGCAGTACCTGCTGGTTTTAGTGGTGCGCTGCAGGCAGCCAGCACGCTCCAAAAAGGCCTCAGCCCATAGGAGATAACTCTTGGACTATTCAACCAGGACTGACGCTCATCTTTCCATCACATCTACTTGGCACCGTTGGAGTGCAAGGGAGAGCGAACCGAGGGGCCCACTCTGTCCGGAAGGTTCGAAGCAAAGCGTTCAGCAGCCTCCGGAAAGGTAAAGAAGACTGCAGTCCCATTGTGTTGCACACAAAGTTTAGCTGGGTACAACATCGCATATTTGATCCCTTTCCTTCTGAGTGTTGCTTTGACCGCTTGGAAGGTCTTATGTTGATCCTGGACCGCAGCACTGAAGTCCGGAAACAATCTGATCACGGAAGAGCCCCAGCGCAGTTCTCCCTTCTCCCTCGCGGAGCGCAAGATGGTGTCCCGATCACGATAGTTAAAAATTCTAGCAATGATCGGGCACTCTGGAGCGCCAGGAGGAGGCCTCGCCGTTGGCTAACGATGGGCCCGCTCCACCATGAACATCGATGTAAGGGAAGGGCGGTCCAGGTTATCAGCAAGAAGCGTTTCCGTGAATCTTTCCATGTTGTCAATAGGTGTGGATTCCGGCATATATTGTTCCGTCTGGAACGGCCTTCCAAATCCTCATTCTTGGCGGAAATTTTCTTGACTGCTTGTTGCAGATCTGCCACCTCGCGCTACAGTGCAGAGACTTTATCCTCACCCTCACCTATGCGCTGCTCCGCATCTGACATGTGACCACACAATTTCTCAATTTGTATAGTCGAGATGTCCACCTTGTTAGTTAAGGAATCAATTTTGGCACCCAGACTGTCCGTACTGCTCCTTAAAGCAAGCAAGGTTTGGTTCTGAGCAGCAACATCAATTTGAGATGGAGATTGGCTGGAGGAGGGAGACGGCGGCCTAGAAGGCTGATCGGTGCGGGCAAATTGGTCCATTTTGGCCTGCTTCCTATGATTTCCCATAGCGGCCGGGGCAGTAGACAGGGAGAACAGTGCAGGCAGCAGTACGGGAGCACAGGGGAAGTGTATTCCTCCGTAGACTGTACAGATATTCAAGGGCTATTTAAACCCCCTGCGTTCCGAAGATCAGAAGCATGTGTCGCACAAGTGCATGGGTTAGGCAGCCAGAGCCCCCTCCGCGCCCTTCGACTGGAGGGACGCAGATTTGCCGATGATGATCGAGAGAGGGAGGGGGAGCCACAGGAGCGCGGTGTCCCGCCGCGAATTGGAGCAGGCACCGTTGCTGTTATGGACAATCAGCAGCAGGGGAGAACCCCTTTTCTCACAACCCCCTCAGCACTGCAGCAGCATACACCAATGGCACCCCCCAACCATCTCCCCAATGGGTGCCAGCTGAAGGGTAGTCGCACTGCGGCGCAGTAGAGTCCCAACTCTCACAAGCCAGTGAGCGGAGCCTAGTCCCCCGTTGGTAGCAGCCTGAGGCCGCAGGAGACCAGCCCACCTGGGCGATGTATGAGGAAAGGCATATAACGTAGGAGTGTCAGTCGCAGGTGGCGTATGGATCAAAAGCTGGGGCCACAAGCACGCCACTGCATCAAGTATGCCATCACAGGGCCCAAGGTCCTCCCCTAGGGGCAGAGTGGAGCAGAAGGCGAGAATTGTCCCAAGTATATGCCAGCCCAGGATAGCACCCCGTTCCCAGACTGGGGGCCCAAATTGCAGCACTATCCCAAACAAAAAGGCAAGGCAGGAAACCATACAGCAGGAAGCCAGTGGTAGAGAACGCTATGCAGGGTGCCTCACCTTAGTAAAGTCCAGTCCCAGGGTCCAGATGGCACCAAGCAGCCATCACAGCCAATCCAGAATTGGGCACAGAAGAGAGTCCATCCCAGCCAGCGCCGTCCGCCCTCGACCCCCAGCCGCCTCAGTGTACATGCGGATCATTCAAGGGGAACAGGCAGCAGCTCCACCCGCCATGCCAGGCGGAAGGTTCCACCGCGCATCCCCAGCGCCGCGGTCCACACGGCCTGCAGATGGGCCCCCTCCGTTGTCCGGGGGGTGTAGCCAGGGAGAGAAGGCAGGCAGTAGGCCCCCCTGGGCAGAAAATAACGACGGGGCCGCACGCCCGCAGCCCGGAAACGCTGGCCGACTGAGGGGATGCCAAAGCGACAGCGAGCCGGCCCCAGTCAGGCAGCCGCAGCGTGACGCCGGCAGGGCGGGCTCGGAATCCTCAGCAGGCGCCCCAATCCCAACCGCCGTCCCCGGCAGAACAGGGTAGTTCCAGTGCCCACAGCTGGGAGTAGTGAGGGGGACAAGGTGCAGAAATGTGCCGCGTGGAGCACCCCTCCCCACACGCAGCTCCAGGAACACAGCAAGGCCGCCACCGGCACCTCTGCAGCCTCGCGGCTGGCAACTTGTCCTCAGGTCGCTCGCAGAGGGAGAAAAAACCAGCTCCAAGGGTGCCGCACAGTTTCAGCAGGTACCAGGCGAGCAGCCAGTGAAAGACGGGTCCAAGAAGAAGAGGATTTCAAGCAGGATGTAGAGGCCTCAGCCGGAGCCTCTCAAGCAGCCGCCATCTCGGATAGCCGCGCAACAGCGACCCCCTTCTTTTTAAATGATTGAGAAGAACATGCGGCTTGCCAGACTGAAAATGGTTACTCCAGGACCATCGCCAGGTGTCTACTCACTAAGCTGGACCACAACAACTGCCAACACTTTCGGAGCAGGGAAGGATAGGAGGGGAAATGAGAAATCTGTGGAAGAAGAATCCATAGAAAGAACATTACAGCAAGTAATTTCTCTTTCAATGGATTGTCTTTCTCCCGCAGATTTCTCATTTGATAGACTCCCCAAGCAGTGGAACAATGGAGGTGGGCAGAAAGTTCACAGTAACAGATTTTGAAGCACTGCCCTGCCAAAATGTGCTTCCACCCCACGGACAATGCCCAGACTGTAGTATTTGGTAAACGTATGGCGTGAAGACCACCTTGTCGCACAGCAAATATCCCTAACTGGAATGCCCCTTTTGCAAGATTGTAGATGCAGAGACCAGTCTGGTCAAGTGCGCCCTGATGCCAGGAGGCAGCTCCCAGCCTGCAGGCTGTTAGCATTCCGCAATGCACAAGATAATCCACCGGAATAGCGTCTGCTTTGTTACAGCCAGACCTTTTCGGGCTAGAGAGAAGGCCACAAATAGCTGATCAGATTTACAAAATTCTGAAATCCTTGCGACGTAGAAACACAAGGCCCTTTTGGGGTCCAGCTGATGGAAGTGCTCCTCTGGGTAAAGGTGCGGCAGTGGGTAAAAGACCGGCCGGTCTATGGCTTGTGAAAGGTGCAACTCAGATACCACCTTCGGCAGAAATTATGGCCTTACTTTAAGTGAGACCTTTTCCCGAAAGAATCACAAAAATGGGTGTCTAGAACAAAGGGCCTGCAATTCGCTGACCTGCCTAGCGGAAGTGATCGCAACTGTTAGGCAGAATCCCGTGCAGTGCCCTCAGGAACCACTACACACAATTAAGACTACAGGTGGCAATACAAGTTTTACCTTTGGTACAAGCCTGCACTACTATGTCAGAGTGGTAGCAGTGCCGGAGCAGTCAGGCTTATCTCAAGAGTATATGAGCAGTAGCAGAGATTACACAAAGGGACCACAATTACTGTGACTCAAGCAAACACTGACTCAAGGTTTCAGGTAGAAAAATGTAAGTACATTTATTTTTAAACCATTTGTTGTAAACTCGACACTTCTGTTAGATTTAAAACCACACAAAAATATACTACAACTAACCAATTCACTTTGTACAGTAAGTCTCAAGGTAAGTACCCTGTGTTTGAATGGACCGGTGTTATGAACAAAACATGTTACCGTGAATACGATTGCGATCACTTTTTGACAGTTCGGTCTAATAACTAAACGCGTATCCGTGACATGAAATGCTACCGGGGCAAAAACACACTTAGCACCTGAGATACCCAGAGGGAGTTGGAGGCAAAAATCACAGGCAATATTTTGGTTAGGCAGACAGAATCGAGAAACACTCAGAGACAGGAGTTCAAGAGTCAAAGGGCCGGAGCCAGGGTTAAGTGACACCAGAGACCTGTTGCCGAAGATCACACAGTCAGACAGTTCACGATTCAACATAGCCAAGAGTACTTCGATATTGTCACTGTTCGGAAGCGAAAGTTATAAAAAGGAGGGAAAACAAGGGCAAGCCTTGAAGATGAAGAAAAGGGGTTCACCCAGTTTCCTCAAGCAGAACACAGTACCTTATTCCAATGGTGCAGCTAGTGCCCTGGCAGATGTTCCTGTTGGTTTCCCGCAGACCCACGGTTCCTGGAGCTTTGTTGTGAAGGAGGATGTCTGAAGGGGGTCTGCACCACACGGGGATGAGGCCGGCAGCAGCGACAATGAATAAAAGGTGCGCTCCTTAAAAACAGGAGAGGCTCTTCAGGTGGCCATCCGGACCACTACAGCAGTGTGCAGCGATTTCGACCACGAAGGTGACCTTTGGCTGAAGAAGATGAGCTGGTTATCCACACCAGGCTCAAGGGAAGAAGACTCCGGACTGGATCTTCTCTTAGTCGTCGAAGGGTAGATAGCTCAGGACTGCAGCAGGGCTTCACCGGGACGGGGTAGTTGCAGCAGTCGTCGTTCTCTCTGCTTCTCTTCGGTTCCTTGTAGTTCCAGTGGCGACTCTTTGACTTCTAGCCCAAGAGACCTGCCTTTTATGCGCAAAACCCCCATTCACACAGTCTGGCTGTCAATCACCCAGCAGGGGGGTTGTCCAGCCTGGACAACCACCTCAGCCAATCATGGCAAAGTGAGACTTGGGTTTCCAAGGATACCCTGTGCAGGGGGTGACTACACCCCTCCCTCACATTCAGCCCACCTAGACACCCAGGCGCCTGGTGGAGGGCTTCTGGGCAGAAGCCCGCCAAAAGACGGTGAACAAAGAAGGCGAACCTAGTTTGCCGCGCAATGTAAAACACAACAAGGACTTTAACAAAAAGAAATGGCGAATAAACCCAACCGGAGCCAAAAGAAAGACAATTTGGTCAAGCAGATTTATGTTTGTGGCTAATATAATAGCCAAGAACAATACCACGTTTATCTAATATCATTGCGGTAGAAAAGTTAGGGTAGATACCACTGTCACCAGCCAAGTCTAAATGTTAAAAGAGCGAAACAATGCTCTAGGAGGTACAGATAAAAAGGGATACAAGTTAACCCTTTCCAGTACTCCATGGAAGATGGGGGGTACTGGATCTGTGGTAGATTGACTAGGTAAAGTTAATGGTAACTTTACCCTTTTCTGGGGGACTGTAGTCAGCCTCAGAAATGGAGTCGGGGGGAAGTCTCAAAGACAACCCTGTGCCACGGCACTGTAGGTGCTGTGTGACACACACGAAAAGGGGGCTACTGAAGTGGTGTATTTCCACAATCACAAAAACAGAGAAATATACCTGGCAAAACACAGGTAAGAGTGGGGGAAAAGCTCACACTCTTACCAAGTGGAAAAAAATAAACTCCAGAAGTCCAGCAAAGCTGCTGGGGGACTCACTAGGTGAGGGAAATTATCCATCAATGACAATTCTCCCTAACAGCAACCAAGAAGGCTGTCTTCAGAGTGAGCAGCCGCAAAGAACAGGAGTACATGGGCTCAAAGAGAGCCACCATCAAGAAAGTCAAAACCAGATTTAAATCCCAATCTGGGACAACAAAGAGAGTTTGCAGAAACTGATTCACAAGGCCCTTCAGGAATTGGGCCATAACCAGGATCGTTAAAAAATGAACCTTGATCCAGAGAGCTCTTGAAAATAAACAAAGCCGCCAAATATCATTTGACTGTGGTGACCTGATGGCCTGCAGAGGCCAGTGACAGAAGAAACTCTATCACTGTAGCGGTGGGGCAAAAGATACATCAATCTCACGTTCCCTGCACCACGCCTCACATCTTCTCCACATGCATGCGTACAGGGATCTTGTAGATGGCGTGCGTACTGCCAGCAATACCTCGAGCACCTCCTCAGAGAGGTCCCAGTCATCATATCTCATCCCCTCAAGAGCCACGCATGTAGGTTGAGGGACTCCGGGTTCGTGTGGAGCACCCAAACTTCTGACTGGGTTAGGAGATCTGGGAAACAAGGCAACCAGAGAGTTGGGTAGATGGTCAGATCCAGAAGTTCTGAGTACCCCTCCCTTGCCCAATCTGGGCCAATCAAGATCATGGTTGCTCGAGACCTCCTCAACCTCCTGAGAACTCAAAGAATGACGGGGATCGGAGGGAAGGCATAGTGGAGAGAGAAGATCCAATCCACTAGAAATGCATCCCCTAGTGTGCTGTTCGCTGGGAATTCCCTCAAGCCAAGAAGAAATTACCTTACTGTGTTGTTCTTTCTATGGATTCTTCTCCTGCAGATTCTTCATCTTGATAGCTATCCCTTGTTCAGCCCTGCTGCTCAGAATTCTTTTTCCAAAGGGGGCATAGTGGACCTCGACTCGGCCGTCGATCGTTGATCCGTCTTGCGCTGTGGTAGATCGTCGGCTCCGTAAGTGACATCAGGTGCTATACATATACCACATCACTACGCGCCATGCCTCAGTTCCTCCCACTTTTTCCCGAGCTCAACGCTGCATGGGAAAACGGAAGGAGGCTAACCAACCTTAAATTAGCACTATGGAATAGAAACCAACAGGTTAAAAACATTCCAATTAGAACAACTTTTTTTTTAATGGACGTAACTGAGATGAGCACCCCAAAGCCATAGCCAACGCACTTCATGAAATCATAAGCGAAGAGCCATAACACTTTCTGAGCGGGGATGGCTGGGAGAGCTGATGAGGTATCTGCGGGAGAAGAATCCATAGAAAGAACACTACAGTAAGGTAATTTCTCCTTCAATGGATTGCTTTTCTCACACAGATTCCTCATCTTGATAGACTCCCCAAGCAGTAAGCTAAAGGAGGAGGGCAGAAAGTATTACACAAGCAGGTTCTGCAGTACCGCTCTGCCCCATGTGCAACGTCGAAAGCATAATGCTTTATAAAACTATGTAAAGAAGACCATGTGGCAGCACAGCAAATGTCCCTTTGAAGGGCCGTGGAAGCAGAGACTCCCTTGGTGGAATGGGCCCTGATACCCAGAGGGACTTCTTTTCCCGCCGACTGATAGCACTCAGAGATGCAAAAAATGATCGGGCGCGAGATGGTCTGTTTAGTAATCGCAAGACCTTTGCAGGAAAGAGCATGGGCGATGAACAACTGGTCCGTCTTCCTGAAGTCCGCTGTGCGGGCAACATAAAAGCTCAAGGCTCTTTTAGGATCGAAACAATTAATGCGCTCTTCCTCCTTAGAAGGTTGAGGAGAGGGGTGGAAGACTGGTGAGTCAATGGACTGTGAGAGGTGAAATTCCGAAACCACTTTCGGAAGGAACACTGGTCTGACCTTAAGAGATACCTTCTCTCTGAAGAAACACAAAAAGGGGGGCTTGCAGCATAAGGCCTGCAGCTCATTAACCCTCCTGACCGATGTGATGGCAATCAAAAAGGCTGTCTTAAGGGACAACAACCTAAGTGAACAAGAATGCATAGGCTCAAACGGAGCCGCCATAAGAAAAGTGGTCCCAGCAATTTCTTGAGAAGGCCCCTTAGGAATTGGGCCATGACCAGCATAGTGAAAAAGGAACCTTGATCCGGTACCTTTTAAACACAGAAAGTACCACAAAATACCCCTTGACTGTTGCAACCTGAAGGCCTGCAGAAGCTAGTGACAAAAGGAACTCCATCACCGTTGTGGTATGGCAAGAGATGGGGTCAACCTCGCGCTCCCTACACTATGCTTCAAATCTTCTCCACCTGCACGCAAACAGAGATCTTGTAGATGGTCTGTGTACAGCCAGCAACACCTCAAGAACTTCCTCAGAGAGGTCCCAGTCATCATACCTAATCCGCTCAAGAGCCACGCATGTAGGTTGAGGGAATCCGGGGTCTGGTGTAGTATCCGACCCTCTAACTGGGTAAGGACATTCGGCCGCCGAAGCAACCAGTGAGGTGGACAGATCTAAGAGGTCGGAGTACTATGCTATCCTCGCCCAATTCGGGCGATCAAGATTATAGTCGCTCAAAACCTCTTCAACCTCCTGAGAATCCACAGAATGACAGGGATCAGAGTGAACGCGTAATGGAGAGGGAATGTCCAATCCACCAGAAACGCAGTAGCGTTGGAAATTCCCTCAAGCAAAACTGTTCACATTCCTGTTGACTTCCGTGGCAAACAGATCCACTGCTGGGGTACCCCAGAGATCAAATACCTGTTCCAGGACTTCCTGGCACAATTCCGACTCATGTGAGACCGCGCTCTGCCTGCTCAGAGCATCCGCCAAACTGTTCTCTGTGCCCGCCAGATGAACTGCAGGGACCGAGATTTGATTCTCTAGCAACCAAAACCACAGCTGCATTGCTTCTGTGCAGAGAGGATATGAATGGACTCCACCTTGCTTGTTTAGGTAGTGCATTGCCACTGTGTTGTCCGTCAGAATTAGGACATGCTTCCCCTTGAACGATGGGGCAAATGCCTTCAGAGCTATCCTGATAGCTCGCAAAACCAGTCTGTTAATATGCCACCTGGCTTCTGACGCAGTCCAGAGGCCGATCACCTGCAGATCCTCACAGTGAGCGCCCCACCCCTTCATGGATGCATCAGTGACCACTCGGGTCTGAGGCCAAGGAGGACAGAAGGGTTCCCCGCCATAAGATTCCTGCACCTATCCCACCAGCCGAGTTTGTGAACTGCCTGGCTGGACACCCTGACAGGATCCAAAAGAGCTCCCAGATACTCATACCACTGGTCTCGTAGGAGCCACTGAAGGGATCTCATGCGCAGTCTGGCCTATGGCACAAGAAAAATGCAGGAGGCCAAGAGACGCAAAAAGCAGAGAAAAGAAGCCGCTGGTAAGTTGGTGTGGTTCCGGATCAACTGGACCATCTGTTGTATGTTGAGGGCTCTCTCCTCGGGAGGGAAGGCCTTCCCTGCCCGAGTGTCTAGGACTGCCCCGATGAACTGGAGACTTTGGACCGGTGTCATGTGAGACTTCTTCACGTTCACGGAGAAGCACAGTCTGTGCAATCTCAGAGAGGTGTCTACCAGATGAGTCAAAACCTGTCCTGCCGACTTCCGCTGGATCAGCCAGTTGTCCAGGTACGGGAATACGTGGACTCTGGATCTCCTGAGGTGAGGCACAACTATTGCCATGAGCTTGGTGAAGACACTTGGAGCGGAGGTCAACCCAAAGGGCAGCACATTTAACTGATAGTGCTTGTCCCCAATGAAGAAATGGAGGAATTTCCTGTGCTTCTGATGTATTGGCACATGAAAGTAGCCATCCTGCAGGTCTATGGACACCAGTCAGTCCTGCAGCTCGAGAGCACAGAGAATTTCTCTCAACATCGCCATCCTGAATTTGTCTTTTCTGAGGAACTTGTTTAGAGTCCTGAGGTCCAGAAAGAGACGGAGACCTCATCCTTTTTGGGTACCAGGAAATACCGGGAATACCAGCCCGACCCTCTCTGATCGGGAGGCATCTCTTTCACGGCACCCTTCGACAACAGGGCTCTCAGTTCCACCTGGAGCTCCTGTCCCGGGTGAATCGGTGAAGACGGGGGTCTGTCAGGAGGTTTTCTTAAGAAGGGCAGACAATAACCCCACTTTAGCACCTAAGATACCCAGAGGGAGTTGGAGGCAAAAATCACAGGCAATATTTGTGCGAAGTGGCCCATCCCATGAGGCACACTGGGAAGCTGTTGTGGACAGTGTGCTAGTCAGACAGCACAGTACCCGGCCAACATGAGTGACACCGGCACCTGCATGCATATCCCACCCATAAATTGAATGTAGTGCCGTTGCATACCCAAATGACCACAACCCCCAAATGACTGAATATGTGAATGTAGCCATGTATGAAAGTTGGATTCCAAATCATCACTCATGCCGTCCCTCTCTTCTACCCCCACAGGCAGTGACCATGACAACGAGGACCATGAGACTAGCTGTCCCACCACCTCCAGGGGCAAAGGCAGGGTCCTTCGCATTCCAGCCAGGAAGAGCACACCTGGAAGCGCAACACCGGCTCCTGCAAGGCCCATGGAGGGTGCACCACCCCCACCCCTCCCTGCATTGGCGCTAGGAACATCGGCAACGCCAAGGTCGGAGGAGTCAAGCGTTGCTGGGGAGGTGGCAGCCACGCCCCCCCTGGAATCTGTTGACAGCCCCTTTTCCACCTGTGCACCGGCAGACACAGTCCACACCCCAGAGGCCAGCACCTACCCACAGGTCTCATGCAGCGAATCGGGCGAGCCAGACACACCTGGCCAATGTGCCCGTTGACCATCACAGGACCAAGCCAATCCTGTGCCCAGTCCACCAGGCGAAGCCCTGCCAGGTCATGGCAGCCCAATCCCCTGCAGGGACGACACACCATCGGCTGACGTGCAGCGTGCAGCGCAGCTCACCGCCCTCATCACCGAGCTGATGCAGGACAATCGGCAGGGCGGGAGGAATTAAGGGCAATGCGGCAGGTGGTGACGGACAGCACCAACCGTCTATGTGATGTCCTCGGACGCATTGCCGATGCCCTGGAGGCTGCACGTCCTTCACAACAGGCTGAGCATGAGGACACCCCATCTACCAGTAACTCGACACAGATGAGCCCACTGCGTCGGTCACTCCGTTCCCAGTGCCACTGGGATATGGCTGCCCCTGGCCCCGGGAGCAAGGAGTAACTTGCCTACCAGCCACATGTGGCCTACATGGACACCATGGGACTAGTGTTGGGGAGTTGGGAGGGAGGGGGAGGGTGGGCGAGGGTGTGTGGGGGAGTTGGGGGGGAGGTGGAAGGGGGTGGGGTGGTGGAGGGTTTTTATTCACTTAGGCATTTTCAATTTCAATACACCGTTTGTGTTGCAAAGCTAAACCAGTGTGGACATTCATCATTGCGCATGTGTCTTTTGATATCTGACAGTGCATGGTGTACATGTATCCCCACACCCAGTGCCCTATGTCCTCATGTCATGACACCCTCTGCTGGCTTGTGTGTCAGTAATATTGCCACATGGCATGTCCCTCCAGTGCATCGGCACCATGATGCTGTCCTGCCCCTTCTTCCTCCTCCTACCCTTCATCATCATCTGGTGGTAGCAGTCCCATGTCAGAAACAGGGGCACCTTCCAACGGATGCACATATTGTGCAGCATTACACATGCCATGGGGATCTTGGACACCTTCTCATGGCTGTAGATGGGTGCCCCACCCGAACGGCTGAGGCAACTAAATCGTGCCTTCAACAGGCCAAAGGCCTGCTCAATCACCACACGTGTACGGGTACGGGAATGATTGTAGGCCTCCTTGTGCCTGTTCTGTGGGTTGCAGACAGGGGTCATGAGCCACGGCGCCAAGGGATAGCCACCATCACCTGCATGAGAAGGGAATGAAGGTGTTTGTACATTCATGGTGGACAACTGAACTAGTCTTACATGGCAGCAGGTGATTTCTGCCAATACGCACATGTCCCTGGATGCATTTGCCCCATTCCTGGCCCCGCTTTGTGTCCTGTGCAATGGAATGATGGAGGGGGTAGCATCTTCAAGATGGTTTATGGTGTGCACTCACATCTTGTAGAACATGCATCGTATATGCATGCAGCAGTCTTGGGGTAAGATCCTTGAAGTGCTGTGTTCTGTGGGATTTGGTAGTAGGGAGTGTTGGCTGTAGTCAGTAGCATATTCGTCATTCTGCACTGATCCGTACTATGGTGATTTACAGCACTCCTATGGGTGTGCAGTACCAGTGACAGGATGTGGTATCCCTGTTGGGCTCAGTTCAATGCACTCCCAGGGATGACTCTCCGGTGTGGTGATATGCTGGAGGCAGCGACATAGTGCATATGCAGTGCAGAGTGCTAGATGCCCTTAAGGTGTGTGAGGGCCGCCGATGAGTGGTGCATGTGTTGTGGGATGTGGCCTGGTCACCTGTTAGTCATGTAGTGTTAGGTGTCGGCCTTACTTCATCACTGTGGGATTCGGTAGTCATGTGCTGTTTCACTGGCTCTGGGGCACAGTGTTCGGTGAGGTGCACAACGTGGACTGGCGTCAACATTTCCACCCAGGTGGAGTATGCATCTCCCCCCCCACTTCCCACCAAGGTGGAGTATGCAGGCACCCACCTCATAACCCCGATGCACTGCCATGGGCCAGTCAGGCAACTCACCAAGCAGCCAGGCATGTCGTCCAGCATGTCGCTCCATATAGCGTGGAAGCGTGGTAGTTCCGCAGGACCAAAGAGTCATGAGTTGATCCTGGATATCGGGCACAGCGATGTGTGATGATCTTGCTCGCGTTGCATACCATCTGCACATTGATGGAGTGGTATTGCTTGCGGTTGTGATATGCCACCTCCATGGCATGCGGGACCACCAACTCCACGTGGGTGCAGTCGAGGGCACCTATACAATTTGGCATGCCTGCCAGTGCATGGAAGGCAACTTTTGTATGAAGTATCTCCTGGGGAGTCCGTGGTAGGGATATGTAGTCCCTTGTGTGCTTGAGGAGGGCATCCAGCACTTGGTTCAGCATCTGGGAAAATAAGGGTTGTGATTTGCCATGCATGTGCCCCACTGTGTGCTGGTAGGTGCCTGTGGCAAGGAAGTGGAGCATAGACACTACCTTCAGTAGAGGGGGGATGGCGGCGCGTATTTCTATGAGGCTCACTATGTCGTCATGTATCAGGTCCACTATGGTGGTGATGGTGTCACGGTCAAGCCGGTACAGGGTGTGGATCTGCTCAGGGGTTAGGTTGAAAGGACTGGCTCTGATGCGAGGGATTGGGGGCTGCCGTCGTGGTAACGGTGGCTGCACTGGCGGGGCATGCTGGGCCTGTCTCACCCTCCTTCTCCTCCTGTGTATCCTCTGTGGTGGGGGCTGCGGTTGTTGTTGTTGTTGTTGCTGTTGTTGTTGTTGTTGCTGCAAGCAGGGCCTCCAGCTCCAGTAATGCTACTACTATTGGTATCATCTTGGTGTGGGAGGGGGTGTGTTGTGTGGGTGTGCTCCTTTTGTGCTGTGCCAGACTCCATTGCCTCCACCTGTGCTGATTGTGTGCACCTGTGGCTCTTGGAAACACTGCTCAGGCTTCTTAACACCTTCTCGGAAATGCCGGTATTTACTCCATGCCGGTAAGGTACTTTTCGGACTTCAGGAGGCCGTTATTTGCATGTCCGCATTACTTGGGATCAGCTCCGGTTTACGGCATGCCGCTAATATCGGCATGGTGTGTCGGGCGCGTGACCCTATACCGCTATTTACGGCATCGTACTTTACGGTGCCGTAAATAGCGGTCTGGTTGGTCAGAATAGCCCGTTGCGGTAAGGGATGCCGGTAATCCTTTACCGGCATCGTTTTTCCCTTACCTCCAACCTCAGAATGACCCCCCTTGTCTCTCAGCTTTGCTGCTTCAGAATATTTTTTTCACCAGAGGGCGCTGTGTTCGAGGCCGCGGAGTCATAGTCCCACCAGGGCCGCTGTCGAGCGTCGACGTCATATGCTGTATAAAGGGCTTCAGCTGCGCCCGTTACCTCAGTTCTGTTTTTACGGTTTTCACGGTTTCATCAGTTGATCAGGCTTTTAAGTCCTCAGGCTCTTAAGGAAGTTCGAGTGCAACTGGCGCAAACTGTACAGAGGGGTAGGTTGGGAGGGTCGATGAGGAATACGTGGGAGGAACATCCAATCGAAAGAACGTTACAGTTGGTAAGTAACTTGTTCTTCGAATGGATTGTGTCCTCCCACGTATTCCTCATCTTAGATAGGCTCCCAAAGCAGTAAGAATTTGGAGGAGGGAGTACCAGAAAATTCAATTATGGACTGAATGAAGGACCGCTTTTGCAAAGAGTCCTACTTGATATGAAATAGAGTCCAAGCAGTAATGCTTCACAAAGGTGTGCATTGACGTCCAGTTTGCCTCAGCACAAATATCCTGCACCGGGACACCCCTCTGAAGAGCCGTAGAAGTTGCCATGCCCCTGGTTGAATGAGCCCTTAACCCATCTGGAGGCTCTTTTCCAGCCAATTTATAGCACTCCGAGATTGCTAGAATTATCCATCTGTATAGAGTTTGTTTAGACACTCCAAGGACCAATTTGTATCCAGTATACCCAACAAATAGTTGGTAACACTGTCGAAGATTTGCCAATCTGGAAATGTAGAAACTGAGAGCCCTTTTTGGGTCTAGTCTGTGCAATCTTTCCTCTTTCTTACTAGCGTGAGGAGGAGGGTAAAAAGAAGGTAAGGTAATTTTCAGTGACAGATGGAAATCAGAGGTTATTTTAGGCAAGAAAGATGGTTTGACTTTTAGAATAACTCTGTCCGTATGGAGGGGGCGTGGCTAGCCAGCCATGTAAGAGGCTGGAGGGAACTGGAGCTCCTGCAGATCAGACAAGATCCTGAGTCTGCCCGCCGGCAGATTGCAAAGAAAACACTTTTAAAACAAAGGCCCAGCCACATAAGAGTGCGGGGCATGAAATGAGCCATGTCAGGCTTGCAGCAGTCCACCTGAGAGGAATATAACGACATTTCCAGTTTGCCGAATTGTCCGCGATCCCGCACCCAAAAGGCTGCCCGGGGAACAAAGGATGAAGATACAATGTAACAGGCTCAACGCAGTGCGGCACTTCAGAAGACACGAAAGAAGGAACTGATGCGGCTGCCAGCCAGAGAAAGCCATGTACAGTGAGCGGGCCATAGAAGTCTGAAGAATCGGAGCATATTTACAATGATACTGAAGACACATGGAGCGCACCTATACATCAGCAGCGCGCAGCCGAGTGAACGGAGACCGAACAAATCCGTGAGCAGCTTGGCAGTCCCTTGCTGGGGATGGGAGAATAACACGGATCGAAGAGAAGCTGAGTCTCCGTGACAGCAGCTGGTCCAGACAACGGCGCTGCACGGAGCAGATAGTAAGATACCCATATGGCCCCTACAAAGATTCAGTCAACGGAGAGCAGCTGAAGGAATGAACCGAGCAGGAGCGAACCTGACACGGACTGAGCAGAGTGTCCGTGGACTGAAAAGAGCAAGGAACACAAGGCTGCATGCCAAATACACAACACCCGCGTCAGATAAGCGGGAGCCTGAAGCCGGTGTGATACCAATACACACACCCGACGTAGGAAGCATCCACTGTACAGATCTGAGTAAGCTCAAACCGAATGCACCAACGCATAGTAACCTGCACTGCACTGGAGTATATTTGCTTTCAATCCGTAAATGTGCAACAAAAGTAGCAGGCTGCAGATCGTTCTAGGCAGCCTGGGCAGCCAGAGAGAGGCTCCGAGGACAAAGAATGGAAGGACCCCCCCGGGCATGCTGAGAAGGGAAAAGGGGGTCCCCCCCACAACAAACACTGCAACACCTACAGGTGGTGATAGGACATATGCAAGGGCCTGGCACCCAAAGACCAGTGCATGATACCAGCAGCACAGGTGCAGACAGACTACTATCCCCTTCGGGCAGCAAGTCAAGAAGAGGCAGCGCCAGGCCCACAGAAGATACATAGCCCACCATTACAATTGGGACGAACGAGAGTGGATGGGGACCTGCACACGGGAACACACACCACAAGCACCTGATAAGGACACTGGAACCCCGGTGGCAGCAGGTAGCATAGAAAGAGTCAAGAAGATGGCGGCTAAAACACTCAAGCTGAAAGGGAAACAGCCCACTATGGACGAATATGCCAAAACTCCAACAAAAACGGATAAAGCTAAGGACAAAGAAAGCACCTCACAAGCAGACACTGCAGTTATGAGCGGTGATAAACAGATATTGAAGGCAATAGCGGACCTGAAGGTCACCTGGGAAACCAAGCTTTAAGCAGTGATGGCAAGCCTCAAAACATCGCTAGAACACAAGATTGACGCAGTGCAAGTAGACATGACCCTCCTGCGACAAGATGTGAGAGCGATAGCGGAACGCACAGGAGTGCTGGAAAAAGAAGTACAAGCATATACTACCACCATCAAGTCGAATGCTTCCGAAATCCACACATTGCGCCAGCAAGTGAGTAACCTGGAGAACACGGCCGAAGAACCCGAAGGACGGGCCCGAAGAAATAACTTACGTATAATAGGGCTCCTGGAAGGCGAGGAGGGCCTTAACCCCACAAGCTACATTGAAAACATGCTGCTGCAGGAAATAGACTGAAGGGCATTGACACAAGGATTCGCAGTGGAAAGATCCCACCGAGCACCGATGCGGAAACCTGCACGGGGAGCTCCCCCAAGGCCGATCATCACCAAGATACTAAATTACCGGGACCCGGAAAAGATCCTAGAACACTTTAGGAAAGGAGGCATCAGCAGACATAATGGCATACCCAGACTACACACTTCAGGTGCAAAGACACCGACTGAACTTCGGAGTGGTGAAAAGAAGACTGCGAGAGGCAAACTATAAATACATGCTGATGTATCTGGCAAAACTGAAAATATTTCACAAAAACAAAGCCTTATTTTTTGAAACCCCAGAGGAAGCCTTGGAATGGTTGGATGCACAGAATGGCCTGTTGGAAGCGAGTGAACATCAGGATGACGGGAAGAGCAAACGAGGCGGCGGTCATCAAGACTGAGGTGCGGTATAAACAATGACACTGGGACTGGAATATAGACAAGTGTTGGACAGCCAACATTAGGGCAATGTAGTAGGCGGGCAAGCATATATAAGCACTGATGCAGGAGATGCAGTATACCCACCTCGAACCCCAGTAGATAGATGAACAAGTTACTCTCTTACCTGGTAACGTTCTTTCGATGGGATGGTCCGACGACGTATTCCATATCTATGACAGTAATCACCACAGCTGTGCTGCTTCGGAAAATCTTTCGGCATCTGCGTCCTGCGTCGATGACGTCGATACGCCGTCCTCGAGGACCTCCTACGACGGCCGACGTCACTGGATGTTATAAGTAGGACGCACGACGCCCGTAGCCTCAGTTGTAGTTTTTTCCCCAGAACGTGTGGCACCAGTCTTCTGCCAGTCTGACCACACAAAGCCTTGCGGAAACGTAAGCTCCAATCACATAAGAAATTTTGTAGCGGGGAAGGCAGGGAGGGAGCGATATGGAATACGTCATCGGACCATCCCATCGAAAGATCGTTACCAGGTAAGAGAGTGACTTGTTCTTAGAGGGGATTGGGTCCTCCGACGTATTCCATATCTATGACAGACTCCCAAAGCAATACCAATGCAAGGAGGTGGGAAAAGAATTTAGCAAAAGAAATTTAGAATGCCCAATCAAATTGCGGAGCAAAGGACCGCCTTGCCAAAGGCCAGATCCTGCCCACGGATGGAATCGAGGGAGTAGTGACGTACAAAAGTATGGACAGAAGCCCAGGTGGCTGCGTCACAGATGTTACGAATAGGAACACCCCTCTGTAGGGCAGTAGAGGCAGCCATACCCATGGTAGAATGGGCCCGCAAGCCGACCGGTGGGTCCTTACCCGCCAAGCGGTAACACTCAGAAATAGCCAGAATAAACCAGCGAGACAAAGTCTGCTTAGTCACAGCTTGTCCCAAATGCTTACCAGCGTAACCAATGAAGAGTTGATAGTCCACTCTGACCCGGGACATGCGTGAAATATGAAAGCTTAAAGCTCTCCTAGGATCGAGCCTATGGAGCCTCTCCTCTTCCTTACCAGGATGTGGAGGAGGATGAAATGCCGGAAGAACAACTTTCTGGCCTAAATGAAATTCCGACACCACCTTCGGAAGAAAGGAAGGACGAACTCTAAGGACAACCCTGTCCTTATGAAATACAGTGAAGGGTGGCTTAACTGAAAGTGCCTGTAACTCACTCACTCTGCGAGCAGAAGTGACCGCAACCAAAAATACAGTTTTAAGAGTTAACAGTCTCAAAGGGCAAGAATGCAAAGGCTCAAACGGAGCACCCATCAGAAACTTGAGGACAAGGTTCAAATCCCAACCGGGCACCTGGAAAGGTGACGGAGGGAACACATTAGTGAGCCCTGTTAGAAACTGAGAAATTAAAGGGATTTTAAAATAAGAACACTCTTCAGACGAGTGCCTAAATATGGACAGCACCGCCAGGTAACCTTTAACCGTACCCACTTGCAAGCCCCTGTGGGCTAAAGAAAGCAAAAAAGACAGAACCACAGGGATATCACATGCAAAAGGATCCACATTCTTAACCCTGCACCAGTCGCAGATCTTTCGCCAACGGCAACGGTACAGGGACTTAGTTGCGGGCCTTCTGGCCGAAAGCAACACCTCCATCACGTCTTCAGGGTGGTCCCAATCCTTATACCTCAACCTTTCAGAAACCAAGCGTGAAGGTTGAGGGATCTGACCTCTGGATGGAGAACCTGACCCCCCTCCCATGAGAGCAGATCGTCTCGGTAGGGAAGACGACGTGGAGGGCAGATGGACAAGTCGAGAAGGTCTGGGTACCACGTCCTCTGGGCCCACGCCGGAGCAATGAGGATCATCCGGGAACCGAACATTTGTAACCTCCGCAGCACTTGCGGGATGAAGGGGACTGGAGGAAACGCGTACAGCAGTGGGTAAAACCACTCCACCATGAACGCGTCTCCTAAGGCTCCTGTGAGCAGAACCTTTCGCACTTCCGGTTGACACTGAAGGCGAAGAGATCCACTTGAGGGGTCCCCCAAAGGGCGAAGATCTCCAGGAGAATCTCCTGAGCCAACTCCCACTCGTGAGAGATCGCGCTCTGCCTGCTCAGAGCGTCCGCCGTCTCGTTTTCGTCTCCGGCCAGATGAACTGCCGAGATCGAAACTTCCTGCTGGATTGCCCAGAACCAGAGCTTCATCGCCTCCCTGCACAGAGGAAGTGACCCTGCCCCGCCCCCTTTTTGTTGAGGTAGTGCATGGCCACTGTGTTGTCCGTCAGGATCAGGACATTCTTTCCTCGCACAGTCAGCAGAAAAGCCTTCAGGGCAAGCCTGGCGGCCCTCAGCTCCAACAGACTGATATGGATTCTGGACTCCGACTGAGACCAACGACCGCTGACAGTCAGCTCGTTGGCATGAGCTCCCCATCCCATGAGGGATGCGTCCGTCACGATCGTCACCTCCGGCCAGGGTAGCCAAAAAGGAGCTCCCTTCATCAGATTGCCTTCGACGGCCCACCACAGAAGGTCCTGGGCGACCGAGGACGGCACCTGAACAGGGTCCAGCATCCTGCCGGAGGACTCAGACCACTGGAGCTTGAGTGCCCATTGCAAAGATCTCATCCGCAACCTGGCCTCTGGCACCAGAAGAATGCAGGATGCCATGAGGCTGAGCAATCTCAAGAATTCGAACACTGGGAGACTCTGGGCAAGCCGAAACTTGTGCACCATATGCTGAATGTGATAAGCCCTCACCTGGGGATGAAAACACTGCCCCAGTGACGTGTCGAGCACTGCTCCGATGTACTGGGCCTCTGAGTTGGTGTCAAATGGGACTTCTTTAAGTTGAGGGAGAAGCCCAGCTTGTGGAGGCAGTGGCAGGTGACTGACAGATGATCAGGGACTTGCTCGGGAGAGCGTGCCCTGATCAATCAATCGTCCAGGTAGGGGTAGACGTGAATCCCCCCTTTCCTGAGATGCGATGCCACCACTACCATGAGCTTGGTGAAGACACTCGGGCGGAGGTCAATCTGAACGGCAGGACCCGAAACTGAAAGTGCGAGTCGCCAACTGCGAACCTCAGGTACTTCTTGTGCTTTGGATGGATCGGCACATGAAAATAAGCGTCCTTGAGGTTGAGAGACACCAACCAGTCCTGAAGTTGAAGGGCCTGGAGGACTTGAGAGAGAGTAACCATCTTGAACTTGTCCTTCCTGAGGAGTTTGTTCAAACCGTGCAAGT
Source organism: Ambystoma mexicanum (assembly GCF_040938575.1). Lineage (NCBI taxonomy): Eukaryota > Metazoa > Chordata > Amphibia > Caudata > Ambystomatidae > Ambystoma > Ambystoma mexicanum. Next base: position 634,467,914 of record NC_090939.1, read on the forward strand.
CCATGATGGGTCTCAATCCCCCGTCTTTCTTGGAAATCAAAAAATAAGGGGAATACCAACCCTTGTTCCTCTTTGCTACAGGCACCAGTTCTATGGCGCCTTTCTCCAGCAGGGATTGAATTTCCTGTGCAAGTAGAGGATCCAGACTTCAAAGAGAGATTCCCCGATGAATTGTCGTGAGGCCTCTGCCGGAAAGGAAGACAGTAGCCGTGGGCTATGATCTCCAGAACCCACACATCTGAAGTAATGGCACAGCACTCTACAAGATGCTGCGTCAGCCTTCCCCCAACCGGCGAACCATGGGACATGGCCTCATGACTGAGCTGAAGCGGCTGCAGCGTTGCTTGAGGGCAAAGAGGCAACTGCCCGAGCGGCCTTGGTACCTCGAGTACCTTGTTTTCCACCTCTGGCACTCCTACGGTGGCCCCTTTGACTGGCAGCTCCTCTCGCTTTACCAAAGGATGAGTAATAACGAAAGGAACCTCCCCTCCATTGCTGTCCCCTAGGACGAAAAGGCGGAGGTTGTCGAACTGCAGCGCCCAACGACTTTGCTGCAGCTTTGGAGGTCTGCAACCTCTCAAGGCTCTCGTCAGCCTTGCCGCCAAAAAGATGTTCCCCGTCAAAGGGCATGTTGAGGAGTCGGGCCTGCACATCAGGCGCAAACCCCAACTTCCGCAACCACGCAAACCTGCGTATTATGGTGCTCGCCGCCATGGAACGGCTGACGCAATCTGCCATGTCCAAACCCGACTGAACGGCCTCACACATGGCATCCTTGCCATCCTGGACCATAGCAAGGAAACCATCCTGTTTGTCCACTTTGGGAACATGTTCAGCCGCTAAGGAAACACAGTTCCACAGAGTGTGCGTAAAACGAGACAAGGCACACGTGGAGTTGGCCGCCTGAAGCGCCATACCCCCTGAAGAAAACACTTTCTTCGGCCAACCATCAAAACGCTTGTTGTCTCTATCAGGAGGGATGGTAGGATACAACGCCTGCTTTGCCGGGGCCGTAGCTGCCTGCACCACCAAACTCTCTGGAGTGGGGTGCTTGGTCAAGTAGCAGGGGTCGCTTCTGGCTGGGCGGTATTTTTGCGGCAAAGACTTGCCCACTGCCGGGAGACTCTCCGGAGCAGCCCAAGCCGCCACCACCCTCCTCTGTAGAGCCATATGGAACGGCAGTACCGGGTCAGTTGGTGGACCTTGGTCGAGGATATCCGTAAGGTCATCCTGAAGAAAATCCCCTGGGGGAGCAGACCACCCCAAGTACTCTGTGACCCTAGACATAAGGCGCCGGTACGAGGAGTTGGCATGAGTGCCAGGCTCAGGCCTACAAAACTCCACCTCTGGAGCAGTGTCCAGACCACTGGCATCGTGCAGGGACTGACGCAGGTCCTCAAATTGGCTATGCCCCAAGAGAATCTCATCTGGCACTGTATCAGGAACCATGCCATCATCAGAGCCCTCATCCACCTCTGAAATGTACTCAAGATGGCGGTAAGAGGGCACAGAATGGGGAACAAAGCCATGCTTGACCTTGGCCAGAGCCTTTCTATGGGGTTTCACCGTGCCCCAGGGCACCCCCGTCGAAACAGCCTCGAAAGGCGTCGAGGGCGTCGAGTGAATCGGCGTCGACGCCAAACGTGGCGCCGACAGCGTCGACACAGGCCTCGAGGGCGGAGCCCCGAGCGTGTCTCTCGACAGCCTGGGCACCGATGGCATCGACGACTTCTTCGGAGGCGGAGCCTCAAAAGAGTCCATCGACGACCTTGGCGCCACAGGCGTCGACGTCTTCCTCGAAGACACCACAGGTGCACACGGTCTCGAGCGCGTCGAGGACCGGGACCTGGAACGGGCATGAAGAGAACGATTCCCCTTGTCCGAGCGGGACCTTTCCAGCGAATCGTGCCGACCACCCGAGCCCGAAGGCGTACGAGCGGTGTCTCTCGACCGATCACGACCGACCCCACTCGGAGGCGCGGACGGACCAGTGCCCTGCGATTCGAGAATCGCTAGCATTTTCTTACCGAAGGAATCCCATTACTCCAGCATTGCATGCTTGGTGGGATAAGTGAGCCGCCGACGGGCGGAGTCCTCGGATGAGGACAGGGAAGGCGACCGATGACAGCGCTTCCGGGAGTGCCTCGAAGAGGCAGAGGAGTGGCGTGACCTACTCCGGGACCGAGACCCACTGGGCTTCCGACGACAATGCGGAGAGTCGCCCCTCGAATCGTCCGTCGAAAGCCCCGCAGACCTCGACTTCCATGGCTTGGACACCTTACCTACCGACAGTTTCTTCTTGCGCTCCCGCAAGGCTTTGGAAGTAAGTGGCTGGCAGTCAACACAATCATCCATGTCATGGGCCTTCCCGAGGCACCAGAGGCAGGTATTGTGCGAGTCCGTCACCGACATCTTAGACCCACATTCCCTGCACTTCTTAAAGCCCGGACCCGGGGTGGAAGACGAGGTAGACATCACAAAGGATATACTTCACAAACACACAGGTTCGAAGAACCGATAAAGAACAGAAACTCAAAAGAGTCGAGGCGTGCAGAGATCTCCGAAGCGAACACGTTCGCGGAAAAAAACGGAACTGAGGCTACGGGCATCGTGCGTCCTACTTATAACATCCAGTGACGTCGGCCGTCGGAGGAGGTCCTCGAGGGCGGCGTATCGACGTCATCGACGCAGGACGCAGACGCCGAAAGATTTTCCGAAGCAGCACAGCTGTGGTGATTACTGTCATAGATATGGAATACGTCAGAGGACCCAATCCCCTCGAATAGGTAGATTGCCATTAGAGTGGCAAACCCCTGCTGTGCCCTTGCACCGGACTAGCCGGGTCAGGACTAAATTGTGATAGCCTGAGATCCAGGGATGGAGCTGGGCAATTGTTGGGGAAAGGAAGTTGGGGCTGGGTGGGGTGGGGGGAGCGAAAAAAGTTGGGAAAGTTGCAGTGATGTGGGGTTGGGGTGGTTAGGGGCGGGGAACGTGCCTATATACATGGGAATTGGCACCTTAAGCACCAAAAGATGGAACACAAGGAAGGAGGTGGGACAAGGCTGAACGATGGGGGACCTTGAGGTAATTTCCTGGAATGTCAGAGGGCTCAATAGCTACCTAAAAAGGAACAAGGTAATGATGTATCTAAGGCGGCAGAAAATAGATGTAGCCCTTATACAAGAAACTCACCTTACAAAAGAAAAAGTGGAAGGGGATGGTGTATGGGGCAACGTATTCGGCCTATGCCAGAGGGGTGATTCCCTGGGTGGTGCCGCATGTCCCGTTCCAGTTATTGCAATCCACAGTGGAAGAGGACGGGAGGACGGTGGCAATACGGGGGCTGGTGGAAAATAAAGAAATATGTATCGTAAACACATACGCCCCAAACCAGGATACAGTGACGTATTTCAGGGCCCTATATAACAAACTGAGCCCGTACTTAGGGGAGGCGATGATATGGGGAGGTGATTTTAACTGCACACTAGATCCAAGGATAGACAAGTCGGATAAGAAAGTGGATAGGTGCCCCCCTGCGGCCAGGGCCATAAGGAGTTTGCTGACAGACTTCCGGCTAGAGGACACATGGAGGGTGCAACACCCACAAGATAGACAGTACTCACATTACTCTGCCCCCCAGAACTTGCATACTAAGATAGACTACATGTTTGCCACGCAAGATATCTCGGCAGACATAACACGAACTGAATATAGAGCAAGGGTTCTGTCGGACCACTCGCCTCTGGTTATAACATGGCAATACCGGCCCCCAAGAGCTAGGATCCCAATGTGGCGGCTTAGAGCAGAAGCACTAAAGGACATAACGTTTAGGGAGGACCTAAGAGAAGAGATAACACAGTACTTTGAAGATAATTCCGGAAGTGTTGACTTGGCCGGTACACTATGGGAAGCATTCAAGTTGGTGGTGAGAGGAATAGCTATAGCCAAATCCAAGGGGCTACAGGGTGGGATACTTAAAGAACTGCAAAAGGCGGAGAGTGAGTTAGAGACGATGATGAGTAAGGGGAGCGGTACCAAGGAAGAAGCAGAAGCCATAAGTCAACTGCAACAGGAATGTTTAAGACACTGGGAAAGACGATGCAATTTAAACTATAAAAAATACATAGAGAGACAACATGCAGGAGGAGACAAACAAGGGAGGATGCTGGCCTAGCTGTATAAGAGTGAGGCCCCCAGATCACCGATCAGAGTAATAATGGGAAAGGACGGGCAAACAGTGGACATTCAAGAGGGAGTAAACTCAGAATTCTTGGAATATTATAAACACTTGTATGAGAACAAGGGAGGGAGCGATAACGAGGAGATGATGGGCACGCTGGAGGATATAGGCATGCCACAAATAAGCTATGAGGAGCGGGCAGACCTGGAGGCCCCAAACACAGTAGAAGAGTTAGAAGCGGTGGTAGTGCAACTGCCCACCAGCAAGACCCCGGGGGCTGATGGACTCCCCAGCGAGTTTTATTAAATTTATAGAAATGAGGTGCTCCCCCCGCTGCTAGCAATGTTAAACGAGGCATTCGAAATAGGGAGGCTACCAGAATCCCTTAGAGAAGCAATTATCATCCCACTGCGCAAACCCAATAAGCCTGGTGAGGATTGCGGATCATACAGACCACTATCGATGCTGAACCAAGACAGCAAAATACTCACGGCGGTGTTGGCGAACAGAATGAAACGGGTCATAAGCAAACTGATACACCCGGAACAGACCGGATATGTCCCTTGCAGGAATATCTTAGATAATCTTAGAAGACTACACCGAGTTATGGAGCACACGAAGGGAGACTTGAGCGAGATTGCTATTGTATCACTTGATGCCACTAAAGCCTTCAACTCGGTCAAATGGCCTTGGCTAAGCGCAGCCTTGACTAGTTATGGGATAGGACCGGGATACCACAAATGGGTAAAATTACTCTATAGTGCGCCGCTAGCCAGAGTCAAAACAGGAGCGATCATCTCGGAGAGATGGCAAATAAGTAGGGGCACCAGACAGGGATGTCCATGGTCACCAATGCTATACATATTAGCACTTGAACAGCTAGCGATATACCTGAGATGGCAATATGAGGAAATAGGGATTAGCGTGAAAGGGGAACCGCATCTAATTTCGCTGTATGCAGATTATATGTTGCTAAACTTAAGATACCCGGAGGAAAACCTCCAATATATACTAGAAGTGATGGAACGCTTTGCGGTGCTATCCGGCATTGCAGTGAATCCCTAAAATTCATGTATATTCCCCTTAGGTAGGTACGTAAAAGTCCCCAGTGAACGACTGCCAATCTTGCCAATACCGTGGGAGACAAACTCGTTTGGATATCTAGGAATGGATATTTATCACACGGTGGAGGCAGAACATCAACATAACACGGAGAAGGCGGTAGTAAACATTAGCAATAGCATGAGGTTCTGGGCCAAGCTCCCCTTGGCAACGATGGGGAGAAGGGCACTGTTGAAGATGGTGGTACTTCCGAGGCTATTACATTTCTTTGGGAACATACCATATCTGACACCAAAGCGTTTTTTTTACTAAACTACAGAGTTTATGTAGGGAATTCATATGGCACGGAACTAGGAACAGAATTGCCCTTTGGAAGCTGCAAAATATCTATGACAAAGGGGGCATTAAGTTACCTGATTATGAGGCCTATTATCTGGCCAGCCAACTGCAATATGTAGCGAGGTGGCTGATGGAGGACCCGACCTCAGAATCGAGATTGCTGGGAAAAGAGAGTGCCCCGTACTTCCTGAAGGAAATAATATGGCTCCCCAAACAACAGTTGTAAGAGCGCTCAGAGATGCTGAAACTGGGATGGAAGATATGGCAAAAAGCTTGTCAGGTTATGGAGAACCCACCCCGTGTTCCCCGAAGGTGCCGTTAGTAGCGCTGACAGGAGAAGACGGGCAATTAATGAAAATGGTCAGAAGATACTGGGAACCAGTGGGGATAATAACAATGGAGGACATATGGCAAGAGGGGGAAATAAAGGAATTTGAGACGCTGGTGGAAGAAACAGGGCTACAGGTAGGACAATATATTACATATATCAGATTGACACAGCAGATTAAAGAGACATGGTCTGAAATAAAACTTGCAGAGGAACCTGATCTAACCATAGAAACAATATATCGGAGGGAGGGCATGAGATTTCCAGATTATATGAGCTTTTGATGTCCAGGGTGGGGAAGGAAGCGATGGGATGTGGGAACGAGCGCAGGGCTATCATCAGAAAGTGTCCAGGAATGCAAGGCTGCAGCAAATACAACTATATGTACCCCACAGAGCATATATGACGCCCCAGAGAATAGCTAAATTTAAGAACACAGAACAACAAACATGCCCCAAATGCGGAGAGGAAAATGCTGGGATGGCGCATATGTTTTGGGCATGCCCGGAAATTGCGAAGTTCTGGGCGGAAATAGCACAACGGCTAGACGAGAAAGGGATCAAATTAAATGTGGAATCAGTGGGGGCATGTATGATGGGAAGGTTCCCCAGACCTCGCCAGATGAAGCATGTAAGAAAATTGAAGGATTTGGCATATATACTGGCCAAGCGCAGAATAGCTATGGGATGGAAGGCATGTAACAGACCAATGGTGGAGGTCTGGTGGGGAGATCTTAAAAAATGGACTGAAGCAGAAACAGCAGTATGGCAGGAGGTGGGAGACAAGGGAGGGGAAGAAGAAGCAGAATCCCTGATGGCCTGGAAACGTCTGATAGCCACCTTGTATGATCCCACCTGAGACTGGTCTACGGACCAGGACTCGGTGGAAGAAAACCCAAATTGAAATTATATAGGAGATGTCTTGATCTCCTCTGACCTCCCCCTCTCCATCCCTCTGACCACTCCTCTCTCCTGGAGCAATCACTCCCTCCTCTCATCTCATCTCTCCCTCTCTTCCCCCCAAGCCAAGCCTACCCCAACACTGCCACCTACCTTCTCGGACATCCGGCCCATGAAGCGTGTGTCAGTTGAGGCTTTTGCCGCCACTTTCTCTCCCCCCTCCACCTTTGGCTGTCTCTCATCCTGATACAGCCCTGTCTCTACTCTACTCATCAATTTCTGATAAGCTTGATGCTCTTGCCCCTGTCATGAGGATCCGTTTGAAGTCCAAAGCCAAGTGCAATTCCTGGTATGACTCTGACCTAGCTACACTTAAACGTAAGTGTAGGGCAGCTGAGAGGAAATGGAGGACTTCCTGTTCATCCTCTGACAAACTGGCCTGTCGCCTTCTACAAAGGCAATACCGACTCTCTGTCCTCACCAAGAAGAGAGTCCATATTCAAACTCGTGTCTCTGCGGCATCTAACAACTCGGCAGAACGCTTTAAAATCTGCAAGGAGCTGGCCAACCCTGCTGCAGTCTCTACCCATCCTGTTTCCTCCCAGGCTCTTTGCAATGCCCTTGCCTCTCACTTCATTTCAAAAACCCAGGACATCCTGTCCACCGTCTCTACCCACACTCCTCCTCTTCCCCCTCCATCTGTGCTTGCTGACCCTCCTTTAGCCACCCTCCCACCATCCTTCTCGTCCTTTCCTCTTTTCACCGCTGACGAGGTTGCTAGACAAGTCCGATCTATGAAAGCCTCTTCAAAACAGGTTCATACCTGTTCCTCTAAAACCATCAAGGACCACATTGACACCCTCGCTCCAGCCCTTGATGCGTTTTGCAAACACTCCTTTGCCTCTGGATCGTTCCGGTCCCCTCTGAAGCACTCCTTTGTGCATCCTCTTCTCAAGAAACCCACAGCTGATCCTTCTTGTCCAGCTAACTATCTCCCAATTTCCATTACTCCCTTTCTTGGCAAACTTCTGGAAAAGTTGGCCATCTCTCAGCTTAACCTTCATTCCAATTCTGTTGGCTGTCTCCATGACCACCAGTCTGGCTTCAGAGCTGCCAGAAGCACGCAAACTGCTCTCCTAAATATCCGTGAAGATCTGCTCACCAACCTTGACTCTAACATTCCCTCTGTCCTCATCCTCCTCGATCTCTCTTCTGCCTTCGACATGGTCAACCATACCATCCTGCTCAACCGTCTGGCCTGGCTGACCTCTTTCCTCTCAGATCGACCCTCCCAGGTCCAACTTGGGACCTTCCTTTCATCTATCTTCCTCTCTACCTGTGGTATTCCCCAGGGGTCTAACCTCTCGCCCTGGCTTTTCAACCAATACCTGGAAACTCTCGCCCACTGCATTGCCATTTTATGCTCAAATTTCCAGTGCTACGCTGACGACACTCAACTCATTTTCAGGCTGCCCTCTGCCACCTCCTCTCCCTTGCTCATCTCAAATTGCCTAACTGCCATTCAAGATTGGTGTGCGACCAATGATCTTTGTCTGAATGCCAGCAAGACGGAGATCCTCCTCATCGACACACCTTCACCATCCTTTCCCCTCACTCTCTGGCCGGCCTCCCTTGGCTCTCCTCCTACCCCCACCTGCGAGGCTAAGAACCTCGGGGTCATCTTTGACTCCACCCTTTTTTTCTCCGCCCACATCTCAGCGGTCTCTAAAAAGTCAAATTTCCGACTGCACCTCCTCAGAGGTACTCTGCGTTTCCTCAACTTCCCCCAGAAGCTCATGGTATCTCAAGCTCTGGTTCTCTCTAGCTTGGACTATTGTAACAGCCTCTATCTAAATCTACCTGCCTCTACTCTCCGCCCTCTGCAACTAATCGAGAACAGGACTGCGAGACTTGTCCTTGGCCTCAAGCCCTGGGATCGTATCTCTCCAGCTCTGAAATCCCTTCACTGGCTCCCAGTGGATGCAAGGATTAAATTCAAAACCCTCTGCATTGTCCACAAGGCTTTCCGGAACCTGGGTCCAAAATACCTTCAGCTATCCCTCCGCAAATACCTCCCCTCTCGAGCTCTTCGCTCCTCTACCTCTCTACCTCCATCTCACTCAGGGTCAGTCGTTTTTCTAAGAAACGAGCTGGGGGTAGATCTCTGTCTTCGGCTGGGGCCTCCCTCTGGAACAGCCTCCCTGCCACTCTAAAACTTGAGGAGAACCATCTCTAGTTCCGGAAGCACCTCAAGACCTTCCTCTTTTCTTCTGCCTTCGCTCCCCCTCTCCCCTGCTGATCTGTTCTCTCTTGGCATCGTGCACCTGGCCACCCTCTGTCTTTTAGGCCCAGGTACCTGCTCATCCTGCCACCCTCCCGCACTGCCTCCGGGCCATCCCTTGCACTGGGGTCTGTATCTGTACCCATACAGCCCCCCCTTTTTCTTCCTGCACTTATCAGACCTACCCTGTCTGCTGCCTTAAACCTAGCACTTGCAAATTGCTGGCTGCATTACCACTGTTTGTTGCCTTTATTATTTATTTATTGTTATTTATCTGTTCCTCCTCTGCTTCGCACTTTCCACCTCTCCCCCTTCCATGCACTTTTCCCCTTTCCCCTCTCCCATGCACTTGCGTATTCTCAATGTCACTGGGCCTAGTAAGATCGCTGTTTTGTTCTCCCCTGTTCCCCTCCCTTGCCTTGTCGCGCTCTGAAACACTTGTGTACGAGCGCAATAGAAATAAAATATCAATCAATCAATCAATAAGAGGACGGAACGGAGTAGGCTCAAGTTGGAGGGTGGGAATGGGGTAGGCAGTAGTCATTGATTGGTATAAGTAAAATGTTGAAGTTTTGTGACATGTACTGCAAGTTTTGTTTTCTGTTAAAAAAAACTTTGTCCCTATGGAAAACAGTGTGAGGAGGCTTACAAGAAAGTGCCTGCAACTCACTTACCCTGCAGGCTGATGTTGTAGCCACTCACAAGATTGTTTTTAGAGTGAGAAGTCTTAATGGGCAAGAATGTAGAGGTTTAAAAGGGGCACACATGAGAAATGTTAAGACTAAATTCAAATCCCAGATGTGCACCTGAAAAGGTGTCGGAGGGTACACATTTGTCAGCCCTTTCAAGAATTGAATGACTAAGGGCATTTTAAAATAGGACACCTCTTCCAAGGAACTCTTAAAAATAGATAGCACTGCCAAATATCCTTTTATAGTGCCAACTTGGAGCCCCAAATTGGCCAAGTGTAATAGGAAAGAAAGTACTGTAGGAGTATTACATAAAAATGGATCCACATTCTTATCCCTACACGAGTTACTGAACTTGTACCAACGACACTGATACAAGGATTTTGTTGCTGGCCACTTGGCCGAAAAGCAAGATCTCCATTACGTCACCCGGGAAGTCCCAATCCTTATATCACAGCCTCTCAGAAACCATGCGTGAAGGCTGAGTGCCTTGACCTCCGGATGGAGAACCTGACCTTCCTCTTGCCAGAGAATATCCTCTCTTTGTGGATAACGTATTGGAGGGCAGATGGACATGTCCAGAAGGTCTGGGTACCACGTCCTCCTGGCCCAATCCGGGGCAATTAGGATCATGGTTTTCCTGAACTTTCTCAACCTCCTGATCACACGAGGAATCACGGGGACTGGAAGTAACACGTATAGGAGTGGAAATACCCAGTCCACCACGAACGCGTCCCCTAGAGCTCCTCTTGGGGGAAATTCCCTTCAGCAGTACAGTTCGCACTTCCGGTTGGCAACGGTCACAAACAGATCCACTTGAGGGGTTCCCCAAAGGGCGAAGATCTCTTGAAGAACTTCCTGAGCTAGTTCCCACTCGTGGGAGACTGTGCTCTGCCTGCTCAGAGCATCCGCCACCATGTTAAGTTCTCCGGCTAGGTGAACTGTCGATAGGGGGATTCCTTCTTGCATTGCCCAGAACCAGAACTGCATTGCCTCTCTGCACAGTGGGAATTATCCTATGCCTCCTCTTTTGTTGAGGTAGTACATGGCCACTGTGTTGTCCGTCATTAGCAGGACATTCTTTCTCTGTACAGAGGGCAGAAAAGCCTTCAGCGCTAGTCTGATTGCCACCAGCTCCAAAAGGTTGATGTGTAGTTTGGACTCCGGTGGAGACCAAGGACTTCTGATTGTCAGATTGTTGGTGTGGGCTCCCTACCCTGTGAGTGAGGCATCCGTCACTACCATTATCTCCGGCCATGGTTGCCAAAAATGTTCTCCCTTGAGGATATTTTCCTTGCAAGCCCACCATAGAAGATCTTGAGCCACTCTGGCCAGGCCTTGCAGAAGATCTGACATCTCTCCCGAAAATTGGGACCATTGAGTCCTGAGGGCCCATTGAAGGGATCTCATCCTCAATCTGGCCTCTGGCACTAGAATAATGCAGGATGCCATGAGGCCTAGCAACCTTAGAAAATCAATTGCCGGCAGATGTTGGGCATTTTGAAACTTTGTTACCATGTGCAGAATGTGGTGAGCTCTCTCCTCGGGAGGCGAGGCTTTCCCTGAGGAAGTATCCAGAACTGCTCCAATGAATTGGAGTCTTTGGCTTGGAATCATTTGTGACTTCTTGTAATTGGGGAGAAGCCCAGTCTGTGTAAGAAGTGGCAGGTCATGGCCAGATGTTCCTGGGCTTGTTCGGGTGAACTTACCCTGATTAGCCAAACGTCCAGAAAAGAGTAGATGTGAATACCCCTTTTTCTGATACTCGCTGCCACAACCACCATCAGCTTGGTGAAAACCCTCGGGGCGGAGGTCAGCCCAAATGGTAAAACCCAAAACTGATAATGAAAACCGCCAACTGCGAACCTCAGGTACTTTCTGTGCTTGAGATGGATTGGCACATGAAAGTAAGCATCCTGCAGGTCCAATGAAACCAGCCAGTCCTGAATCTGAAGAGCCTGAAGGATCTGAGAAAGGGCCACCATCTTGAACGTGTCCTTCCTGAGGAATTTGTTCAAATTTCTTAAGTCCAAGATGGGTCTCAATCCTCTGTCATTTTTGGGGATGAGAAAATCAGGGGAGTACCAACCCTTGTTCCTTTCTGCTACAGGTACATGTTCTATTACACCTTTCTCTAGCAGGGTTGAAATCTCCTGCACAGGGAGCAGGTCTGGAATGTTTACAGAGTTGGCTCCCCGTGGGTGATTTTGAGGTCTTTGATGAAAAGGAAGGCAGTAACCATGGGTCACTATCTCTAGCGCCCAGGCATCTGACGTAATGCCACGCCATTTGTTCAGATACCGAGTGATTCTACCTCCCACTGGGTCTTGTGGGTGAACACCTCAAAGTGGCTTTGCAGAGGCTGCAGCAGTGGCTGAGGAGGTAGTAGCCGCTGTTGGGGCTGATCTAGCACCTCTCCCTTTTCCACCACGAAAGGGTTTTCTCTGTTGGCCTCTTTGACTGGCCTGCCCCCTCCCTCTTCCAAAAGAAACGAAAGGGGCGACTCCTCTAGGAAGATGAGCCTGCGTAGGAGTGTTGTTGAGGGCTGTTTTATAGCGGCGCTGCGTAATTTCGCTGCCGCTTTCGAGGTCTGCAGATTCTCCAAGCTCTCGTCCACCTTGCTGCCAAACAGCATCAAGTCGTAAAAGGGCATATTGAGTAATCTAGACTGCACATCAGGCGCAAAGCCAGGTTTCCTCAGCCATGCAAATCTGCATAGGACCGTGCTAGATGCCATGGAACGGCTTACACCATCAGCAGTGTCCAGTCCTGACTGAAGGCATTTCTCCATAGCCTCTTTCCCATCTTTTACTATCGCCAGGAAACCATCCCGTTCCTCACCTTCCGGGATGTGTTCATATGACATCCGGGACGCTCATGTCATACAGTCCCACATGGTGTACGTAAATCTTGCTAAAGTGCAAGTTACATTAGTCGTTTTAAGGGCCATGCTGCGCGAAGAAAAAACCTTCCGGGCCCAAGCATCAACTTTTTTTATCATTCCTGTCTGGTGGCATTGAGGGGTAAGCTGATTGCCTAGTGGAGGTTACAGCTTGTACCACTAGACTTTCAGGGGAGGGATGTTTAGATAGGGATTCCGGATCTGATAAAGATGGCCTGTATTTTGCTACAAATGTCTTGTTTACTGCTGAAACCGAATCAGGAGTATTCCAATTTACCATCACCCTTTTCTGTAGTGCCTTATGGAAAGGAAGGACATGATCTTTTACACGACCCTCACTCAGGATGTCCGTCATATCATCCTGGTCGAAATTTGGGGAAGCTGCCTTCCAACCCATGAAATTAATGACCCTTCTCATGAGATTTCTATAACTAGGATCTGCATGATCTGTAGGGTCTGGTCTCTCAAATTCCACTTCAGGGGAAGTGTCTAGGCCACTGGCATTTTGGAGACAGTCATAGAGATCTGTTATCTTGGTATTCGGGTCCACTTGCTCTTCAGGCACCTCTGTGGCTCTAAACCTAACTCCAGCTGAAGTAACATCCTCTTCAGAGGATTATTCTTCAAAGATGGATGACATGGATCTGAAGAATTCCTGTCTGGGTTGAGTATGGAAAACTTTTTCACGTAAAGAGGGTAGTATCGACTTAGGCATGGGCAATGGTGTCGACTTGGGTATCGGGATTAAAGAATGCCTCGATAGAGGCGTCGAAGGTGTCGATAAAGAAGACGCTGGCTTTGACGTTTTCGAAGGAGGCTTCGATACTGTCGAAGAAGGCTTCGATACAGTCAAAGGTGTCGACGCCACTTTCATCTACAATTTCGACGCTGTAGTCGTCGACTGTGTCGAGTCGAGTTTCGACTTCGACGCCGATGTCGATTCCGCTACCGGATGTTTTGCCTTAGTACGAGGTGTCGGAGAACTTTCACCTGATGACACTCTCGACTCTTTTTCGACTCTCGCGTGTTTAGTCTTTGATCTCCCTCTGTCACTTTTAGAGTCGGCAGGGGCCTGATCTCCATGCAGCATCTTCGAGGGGGCCTGGCCCGCTTTCTCGAATATTTTAAGCATCAAAGCCTTAAAGGCCTCCCATTTTTCAGGGGAATCGTGTTTGGATGGATAAGTCAATCTCCTCTCAGAGAGGAGGAAGAAAACCTGTGATGTCGCTTTTTTGACTTCTTAGACGAAGACGAGGAGCATTTCCTCGAGCGACTCTTCGTTCTCGACCTCCTCGACCCATGTCAAGATTTTCGACTCTTTTTGTCTTTTAGAAGACTTGCTAGTTTCCTGCCCCACCGCCAGCTTACCTCTCCGTTCCCTAAGAGCCTTATTGGACATGGCCTGAAAGGAACCGCACTCCTCAACCTAATGGTCTGGGCTGAGACACCAGAGACTATTCCGATGGGGGTCAGTTATTGACATTTTCCTACCACACTTCTGACATTTTTTTAAACCTGTTTTGGGTGTGGTGGGAGTAGATGACGAGGACATCGTCGAGAGAAAACCTGATGCGCCATTTTGTGACACAAAGCAGTTGCTCGGAAAAACGGAACTGAGGTAATGGGCGCAGCTCAAGCCCTTTATACAGTGGATGACGTTGACGCTCGACGGTGGCCCTCGAGGGACTATGATTCCGCGGCCTCGAACACAGCGCCCTTTGGTGAAATTTGTTTTCCGAAGCAGCAAAGCTGGGAGACAAGATATCTAAGATGAGGAATACGTGGGACGAAAAGGTTGTCGACACTACTGTGTTTCGGCCAATTCATCAGCTATTCCATAAAGCTGGCAGATGGTTGGCCTTCATCAGGACGTGGAAACAAGTTGAACTGAAGGTGTCCTACTGATCTCTGTCGAAGGATGACAAGAGATATGCGGTTTAGAGTGTGTGTTGGTTCAGTGTTTGTTCACATTATTTATACAGGCTCCTAAATGCCAATTCATTGGGCAAACAGATCTACTGCTGGGGTACCCCACAGAGAGAACACCTCTTCCAGGACTTCCTGGCACACTTTCCACTCATGTGAGACCATGCTCTGCCTGCTCAGAGCATCCGTCAAGCTGTTCTCTGTCCCTGCCAGATGAACTGCTGAGACCGAGATCTGGTTCTCTAATGGTCAGAACCACAGCTGCATCGCCTCTCTGCAGAGGGGGAAGAAGCACAAACCACCCTGCTTGTTCAGATAGTTCATAGTCACCGTATTGTCCACCAATATCAGGACATGCTTCCCCTTCAGAGATGGAGTGAACGCTTTCAGGGCAAACCTGATGGCTCGCATCTCCAGCCTGCTGATGTGCCACCTGGCTTCCATCGCTGACCAAAGGACGCTCACTTACAATCCTTGTAGTGACTGCCCCAGCCCTTCACAGATGCATCCATGAACACTCAGGCCTGAGGACACGGAGGCCAGAAGGGTTCCTCCAAAAGTACATTTCTGCTGTTAGCCCACCAAGACAGGTCGTCGACCACTGACCTGGACACCCGGAGGAGGTCATGAGGATTTCGAGTTACTGGGACCACTGACCTCATAGGAGCCATTGTAAAGATCTCATTCGCAGCCTGGCCTCTGGCACTCGTAAGATATAGGAGGCCATGAGGCCATGAGGCATAAGAGGTGGAGAAAGGAAACT
Organism: Ambystoma mexicanum; assembly: GCF_040938575.1. Lineage (NCBI taxonomy): Eukaryota > Metazoa > Chordata > Amphibia > Caudata > Ambystomatidae > Ambystoma > Ambystoma mexicanum. The sequence goes on from NC_090939.1 coordinate 634,483,283, forward strand.
GCTGGTAAGGTGGTGTGGTTCTGGAACAGACTCACAATCTGGGCAATGCTGATTACTCTCTCCTTGGCCTTCCATACCCAAGTGTCTAGGACTGCCCCAATGTTTTGGAGCCTTTGGACTGGTGTCATGTGGGACTTCGGCAAGTTCAGGGAGAAGCCCAGCCTGTGGAGTAGTGAGCAGGTGTCCTCTGGGTGGGACAAAACCTGCTCTGCCGACTTCCCTCAGATCAGCCAGTCGTCCAAGTACGGGAAAAGAGATCAACTCAAAGGGTAGCACCTGATAGTTCTTGTCCCCTATGAGGAACCTCAGGAACTTCATTTGCTTTTGATGTATCAGCAAAACGAAGTACTTGTCCCCTATGAGGAACATCAGGAACTTCATGTGCTTTTGATGTATCAGCAAATGGAAGTAAGCTTCCTGAAGATCTATGGACACCAGCCACCCCTGCAACTCGAGAGTGTGGAGAATCTTTCCCAACATCACCATCCTGAATCTGTCTTTCATCAGGGATCTTTTGAGTCCTTGAGGTCCAAGATGGGAAGGAGACCTGCTCCCTCCTTGGGTACCAGGAAATACCCGGAATACCAGCCCAACCCTCTCTGCTCGGTGGTACCTCTTCCACAACACCCTTCAACAACAGGCCTCGCAGTTCTTCCTGGAGCTCCTGTTCCGGTTGGCATGGATGTGGTGCGGGGGCTGCACAGAGGTTTCCTTAGGAAGGGCAGACAATAACCCCACAGCAGGAGCTCCAGTGCCCAGGCATTGGTGCCAAAGCTCAGACAGCTGTCCACCAACCATAGAGTTGTGAGAGTTGAAAATCAAAGCGGCTTTGAGGATGGAGCCACCCCCGCCAATGCTTGCTGGCCTCTGGAAGCCTGCTGCCCCCTCAAGAGCGTGAGAAGCACTTCTGCCCCTGCCTGGCTTGCGGGAGCTGAAACTTCATGCCGTAAGGAATGTAATGTCTGCAGCCCCTGCCCACACAGGCAAAGCTGAAGGCAGGTTTGGCCGGCTGTTCAGGTAGGCCCAGAAACTTTGCAGCAAGCTTTGACTTCTTGAACTTCTCCAGGGAGTCATCAGCCTTTGGACCGAAGATGAATTCCCCATCAAAGGGCATGTCCAACAACCCACTCTGGACATTTGGGGAAAACCGAGAGGAGCGCAGTTAGGCCTGCCTCCTGAGTACAATGGCTGACCCCATCAACCGGCCAATGCAGTCGAGCACGTCCAGGCCCGTTTGCAGCAACTGCCTCGCCACCTCCTTCCCATCGTCCACCAGCTGTATAAAGCCATCTAATAGCTCCCCTTCAAGGATGTACTGGGCTGCTTGTTCAACCACCTTCCAAATGTTCTATAACCGATTGAACACAACAATGTTGATAAGATACCTAACGTTATATACCGTTGCAGCAGTATAATGTTTCTCAGAACTAAGGAAAAATGAATAGTAATAAACATTTGGTTGCTTTACAGATACATAGATAAGATACAATTTTCAAGGAAAGAATATATCCATGTTTGCCTAACAACCCTATCACCACTGGGAAAACTACTGTTTCTTAAAGAATACAAACAGTTTAACTAAGGAACCTCCTGAAGAACCGTCACAAACATAGACAGGGAAACACGTATCGAGGTGCCTCCATAAAAAATCAAGCTGTCTGCTTAGAATATGTTGACTACTACTTGGAAACATAAGGTTAAGAACAACAAAACAAAACAGAATTCAGAAAGGAAATTGAAGCACATCAAAGGAATCTACTAATCAGAAGTATATACAAACCAACTGAATGCAAACATAAAATTCAGTGACTGTTTTGGAAATACTAAATTAAAACTTTATAATCATTCTGAATTATCAAAAAAGCAACAAAACCAGTAACTGTTAGACAAACTTTTCAACCAATTGGAATTTTTCTTTTGACCTTCTCTTTCATTTTTTCTCTCATTATTTCACAATGGCGCAAATTCAAAATAATCTACAGCATTTCTCTGTTTATTTCCACCTTCCAAAGGCCAAAGGAATATTTAGCATTTCTCAATTGGGAAAAAACGAACCTTTCAATCACGCATTTCCCGACCTTTGGGAGCTGTTGGACGCTGCGCCTGTGCCTGGAGTAAGCGCTGGGAGTTGTCATCACTCGCGCACCCACAGGCAGCCACAGACAAGTACTCGCTTCCTGGAGGAGGCGGAGCTTTGTGGCTCACGTGACCGCTCACGTGACATCCTCTGCCACAAAAGCAGAGACAGCGCTGCCGAGCGGCGCATTTCTCAATTGGGAAAAAACGAACCTTTCAATCACGCATTTCCCGACCTTTGGGAGCTGTTGGACGCTGCGCCTGTGCCTGGAGTAAGCGCTGGGAGTTGTCATCACTCGCGCACCCACAGGCAGCCACAGACAAGTACTCGCTTCCTGGAGGAGGCGGAGCTTTGTGGCTCACGTGACCGCTCACGTGACATCCTCTGCCACAAAAGCAGAGACAGCGCACCCTCGCGGCGTTGAGCCCGGTAGGAGTAGAGGGCGCCGGCTGTTGTGTGGCTGTTTGGTGGCGTGGTACCTGCGCATACCCCTACACCTGACCCCCACTCAAAATAGTTGCTGGGATGAAATCATTCCTTGCAGCTCCAAATAAGCCGGAGACGGGGTTGAGAACAAGACTGCAGGTAAGGCAAAGAATGGCGTCACTCCCAGGGGTGACTGAGAGTAATGATTATCCCCAAAAATCGCAAATGATGAAACAGACTCGTTTACCTTTCTGTAAAAAGCGAAAAAGCGGTTCTGTGGGGGATATTACAGACATGGGGAGCATTAGCCCCCCTATGAGATCAAAATTAGACACTCTCTTATTTGTACCAAATACGCCGACTCAACCAATGGCCTGTACGGTTCCTTCACTTGGTGAGCCAACACCCCAGACAATCGGAGGTCAAGCTCAACCAACAACAATCAAAAGATCATTAGATCAGGTAAAGGTATGTTCGCACCTTTGTGGGAAGCCAGATGGAAACCACCATTGTGAGAGGGGCACTCCTCCTAAGGATTATACTATGAACCCAACTGAGCCCCATCTCCCACTGGAAGATCGAGCAGGGGAGATTTGGGATAACCTAGACAATATGGGACTTGAGGAAATAATCGAAGGACAGGTTCCTGAAAGTAACCTAGAGGTGAGAGAGGCGTTACCGGGACCTCCTAGTGAAGAGACCCCCTCTTCGGGTGAACTAGGTGATGACCTGATACAAAGATCTAATCAAACAGGCATTGAACCTGAGGTAAGTATGGAAGGCTCACAAGAGGTTGGGGAAAAGCCATGTATAAGTACTTCCCCTAAATTACCAAGAGAAACAGCAAATAATCTGGAGGTGGAGAGGGAAACACCCAATTACATGAGCAAGGATCCTCAAGTGTTAGAGGACTTTGGAGGTCACTGGGAAGACCATGAAATGGCCCAATGGGAAAAAGCCATCGTTGATCCTACAACTGTCAAGGAGGGGAAAATATCACTATTGAACCCAAGGGGGTCAAATTTAGAAACTTTTGACATTTTTCAACCTTATAGTGAAGATAACTGTGCTCCCTTAACTAAGGTCAAAAGTATTCAGAAAACACAAGATGGAAACCAGGTAGCCCACCAAGACTCAAAACGAAAAGAAGTCACCGAGAGGGGTTGTACATACGGGCCCTTTGAAAAGTCATCAATTGAAGTGCCCGTTTGTAATGAGAACTACCCTCCACAGAATTGCCTAGATAAGCAAGGTCCAATGGAAACGGAAGGGATGACCCCCCCAGGTACTCCAGAGACTAGCAGAAACTTGATGCAATCACCTATAAAATTGACTAACTTAAGCCTGGCAAATAAAATCAAGCAGGATATCATGATATTGACGGGGAAAATCGAAAGGGAAAAAAGGAGAAGTTTTTCCCTAATAAATGAGAGGATGGCCGCTCTGGACAGGGATCAAACCAAAGGGGGACCCTGTATGATGGATGACGTGAAGACTACTTTGAACTCCCAGTCACCCATCAATCAACTGCAAGAGACCAACTTCGAGAAAACCAAATCTATTTCAGATAAGAGACATCAAGACCCTAAGGGACAACCAATGGCCAACGATCACAATAGGGCATCGGAAATGACACAGACCTCGAAAATGGATGAGATAATGACACCGCCAGCTTTCCTTCAAAAAGATCAAATAATACAACTTATCAGTGAGGCCTGTGCAATCGAGAGAGCTAAAGACAGTGAACATATTCAAAAAGTGGTGATGACCTCACTGAATATTTCGCTGGCTCCTTTTCTGAAACTATATGAAGTCATTAAAGATTCAGTCCAAGAGGTAACCACGACGATTCTGCAAATTAAGGAAGCAAATCGGCAAACGGGTCTCTCTCTACAGAATTTAAACTCAAGAGTGGATAAAGAAGCAGAACAAACTCAGACTTGGCAAAATCGTCTGGGTGACATGGCCAGAAGAGACGCTAGTGATAAATCACTCCTTATGGAAGCAGTATTAGAAGACTGTAAATGGATGAGATCCCAGCACAAACAAAGTAAATTGGACCTGCAAGTCGTAGAACAGCCTAACCGAGGTAATGGCCCAATGAAATTGAAACAAGGAAAAGTCACTAAGCCCATCGAACCAGAACAGCGATGTGGAGATGTAATTCTTATCTCCCCGAGCAGTAAGGAGGGCCAAAAACAAGACAATTCCCCCATAAAAGAGCAATTGAGCTTTGCTATCTTTGCAGGTACGGGTAATAAATCCAAGGAACATCAACCTGAAACCGTGCCTGCAAATAATTTTAAAGAAAAGGGGAAAAAAACCAAAAACGAAATACTTAAACGAAAGGTGAATGGATCAAGAGCATTCCTGAGGAATCTAAGAACACCACCGAGAAGGGAAAACCCACAGTGTACCAAGAAGCCAAGAAGAGAACTCGTGATGGGTGTTTTGGATTGCATAGAAGCCGAGGGGGAAATTGCGTCTAAAACATCTGTGGGCTCAGTAGATGAAAAAATGGAGGACTTGGAACAAGCCGGTTTGAGTGATTTAATCGAACTTCTCTCAAATAACAGCGATGAAGAGGGGTGGGGAAACATCACGCCGTCGGAATGGAAAACAATTGACAACTGGGATAGGGACGAGCGGAATTGCCACTTGAAGGACAAGCAGACTGAGAAAAAGGATCGATCTAGTAAACCTAGGGAAGAAACAGAAAAAAGTATGATTTCGCCTTGGAATGATTATGACATTGAAATAGAAGATTCGAGGTTTAAAACACTAGAAGAAAAAAGGAGAGAGTTGGCTCATAAGGGAAAAACCGTCCACTTTGAACCAAGGAAGCATAGTCTAAAACAAAGTAGTCACAGTAGAGAAAAAGATTGTATGGGCAGTAAGACCAGTAGAAAGTTATTAACTGATAAGCAAACACCCTCCACCAAAGACCACCTTGTGAAACTGGGAACTACATCGAAGGGGCCGAGGAAGGCCCTTTTGAATAGATGCTACGTGATGTCTCTATGCAAACAAACTCCAGCGCTCAGAGCGATCTCAGCTGACGATATAAGAATTGTGGAATTCCCAAAAGAAGGAAGGATGGATCAAGTAATATTACATCTCGTCTCAAAGGAAGTAAAACAAAAATTCCTAAAGGCTGAAGTTTGCCTTAAACTAAAGGGCTATCGACTGGAGGACGTAGATTGCAGTAGTCAACTGAAGAACCCAAAAGAAACAACAAGGGGCAAAGGGAGACCCAGGGAAGTGGAGAGGGAGGACGGCAATAATAAAAAATATATGGTGAAGGACTATAATAATAAAGGACGAGATATGGAGGAATTGGGGAAAAGGCCCAGAAAACTAAGTGACAAAGTAAAGGAGGTGGAAATAAAAAGTGATACTAAATCTCAGAAAGCAAATGCCACCTTGATGAAGTTCTCAGATGAGAATTTGAAAAATCTGAGATTTACGGTGGACAATTCGGATAACCCAAAGAAGGTTAATTCTACATTGAACAAAAAAGGCCGGAAAGCGAATGAGCGGCCTGATCCGAAGACCACGAGCACCACTAAGAAGAAGCAATAGAGTGAGGAGGCCCAGCAAAGATCGGTCTCCTGTGCCTCATGGAATACCCGAGGCTTCCAACACTTATTCTCTAAGGAAAGTGATTTCCTGGCTGCCTACGACCTAATTTCGATTCAGGAGTCGTGGCTGCGTGAAGCACCTATGTGTGAAGGCTATGAAGTCTACTTTAATCCGGCTAAGAAAGGCCCTAGAGGTAGACCTTATGCAGGCCTTATGGTATTAAAGAAATTGGACTCGCCACTACAAGTTTTGGAACATGTGATCCCAAATCCCTATGTGCAGATATTAACAATCAACCTTAAAGAGGACACTAAGGAGAAATTTGAGAACATGACAAATAATCAACAAAAAAAAAAAATGACTACGGTGACTCTAATCAATACCTATTGGAGTGAAAATATGCCGAACCAGAAAAATTATCTAAAAACCATCATGAATGCAATAGATAAATCTATGATTGAAGACAAAGAACGGCTAATTTTACTAAACGGGGATTTGAATATCAAACTCCTTGACAAGAATGGTAAAATAAGAGATATAGAAAATCTAAGAGGTAAAGAAAGTCTCTGGACAAAGGAAATGTGTACTCGTGATATGAGGATGTTAAATAGTCAGACGCAAGGTGATCTAATGGGTGCGAATACATGGCATAGCGGTAAAACAGGGGCCTGTTTAGATTACTGCTTTGTCGGAAACAACACGCTACCCTGGATCAAAACATTTACAATAATCAAACAAGCAAATAGCGATCACAGCCTCTTGAGAACGGAACTAGCATGGAATACTACATTACCACCATTGATGAAAAAATGGAAGGAAACAGAAGTATCCTGGGGAAGAAACCGACTGAGACTTAAAAATCAAGTTATACCGAAGCTGGTAAAAGACTTTAAAGAAGCGGGTAACAAAGGCGATGAGACAGTAGAATATAAATGGCTCCTGGAAGCTTTTGTAGTTAAGTATGATCCAGCAAAAGTGAATAAAATTGAAAGAAAGCATGCGTACGATGATTCTGTGGTCACTAAAAGGAAGCAATATAGAGCAGAACTTAAACGCATTAAAAAAGAAAATTCCCCGGTGAAAGAGTTTCTCCTGCGGAAATGCCGGCAAACCTATAAAAACTGGCTGCGCTCGACCCGCTTCTTAAGAACTCAAAGAGATGCGGAAAAAATGCTGGCGGCACTATCTACCAACAACTCAAGAAGTACCTGGGACTTAATTAATAATAGAGATCTAAATCAGTCGGCAATTGGTGTAAATCAAGTCTCAGAGGAGGACTGGTATCGGCACTATAATGAATTGTTTAAGGGGAAAACCATGGGTACACCTCCAGAAAAAAGAAATACGAGTTCAGCATGGGATTTTGAGTTCGACAAAGATGATATACGGATGCTTATTAAAAAGCTCAGCAGTTCCAGGGCAACTGGTCCGGATGGCATTTCCAACAAAAAGCTAAAAGAGAACTGCGGAGATTGGACTGATTTGATCTATGCCCTTTTAAAAAAAATAGCAAAAAAAAGGCAAATTCCAACAACATGGACGGAGGCGTATATAGTTCCGATCTTCAAAAAGGGGGATCGGTCTAACCCCAAAAATTATAGGCCAATAGCCTTGCTAGACTCTATTGGGAAACTCTTTGCGGCCATCCTACTAATGAACTTAAAAAAATGGGCCATAAGAATCAACATCCTAGATGAAAGACAAACCGCCTTTATAAGCGGGGTGGGGACATCTCTAAACCTGTTCTTGTTAAACCTTTTGAAAGCTAAGGCTTTGAAAGACAATGTAACAACTTATCTGGCTTTCATTGATCTTCAACAGGCATTTGACAGTATCAACAGAGAGCGACTGTGGTCGAAATTGAGAAACTGGGGATGCCCGAACGCCCTGTTGGCAGCAATCCAAGCGCTGTATACCAATACCTCAATCCAGGTCCAAATTACTACTAATGGAGGATTATCTAGAAAAATCTATACCACTCGGGGAATCAAACAAGGATGTGCTCTGGCTCCCTTTCTATTTGTTCTCTATATGGCGGATATGAAGACATCCCAAGAAAGGATCCGTGCGTTCCCTCCAAAAGTGAACGGTATGGAAGTCCCGTGGATGTTATACGCAGATGATGCGGTATTTGCAGATCAGACCCCTATTGGTCTGCAACGGAGAATTGAAGCTTTCAACAAATACCTGAAAGAAAATGACATGCAAATCAATGTAAAGAAATCAATGATACTGTGCATGAAATCGAGTCGTGGAAAAAAACCTGCAGGGAAACGACAGATATGGATGCTGGACCAAGAGAAACTTGAAGAAGTGGATACTTCCATCTACCTGGGTATTAGGATAAATAAAAATTGCAATGAACAAGCACAATACACCCTTATTCGAGAGAAACTCGCAGCGCTAACTAATCAAGGAATCCTACTGCACTATAGATATGGAAAATTTTCGCTGCAGCCAATTATCACATTTTATAAGCAAAAGGTGGTTGCAGTGTTAACATATGGAGCAGAGGCACTTTTGTCTTTGGGATGGGAAAGCTGGAATCTGTGCGAGGCCTACTTTTGGCGAAGGATTTTACATCTTCCGAATTCACTGCCCTTAGTTCTGATAAGATCGGAACTTAGACTTCAATCTATGGTTTCAATCACGGTGTGGAAATCTCTTTCATTATTTCGGAAGTGTATTTTGGACAAACCGGCACAGCCATTTAATGTTTTAGCAGGACCTGGTATGCCCAATGAAGATATAATTTTTCAAGAATGGAAGAAGAGATGTGAGGATACCTTAGAACATCTAGGTATCTCACTGGAAATTCTAAAGTGCAATCCTGACAAGGCCAAAAGAATCCTGCGGGAAAAAGACTGGGAGGAAACCCAGGCCACTAAATTGGCAGGAAACTGGGCTCACAACATCGTCTGGGAACGCAAAGCAGTAAATATTCTCCCACCATATCTTCAGAAATTTCCATCTAAACATTATAGAGATCTGCTATTACGATGTAGATTAAACATCTGGCATTCCCGAGAGGTTAAGCTGAGAAGAAGGCTCATTGGAAAAGCATCAGCAATCTGCAGGTTCTGCAAAATGAAGGACCAACTGGAATCAGTGCGACACGTGATGCTAACATGCCCGGTTCTGATACCAAAGCGATTAGCGTTTTTGGGCAACTATATAAACAACATCACGATGGAAACAGAAGAAGAATACTGGGAACGCCTTCTAACAGCGGATAAGGTGGGTCGTACTATTGACGCACTAAAGTTTGTCGAATCCCTAAATCTGGACCAGGAAGAAACGGAAATGGAGGAGAGATAGGAGCCCTAAAGACTACTGGGTGCATCTGTTACGGTAAAAGGCTTCCATTGGAAGGATAACTAAACCGATTGGAACTCAAATAATACTTTAGTAGAGGAACTTTGGACTCTTGTTTCTCGGACTCTTATTTGAGGTTATTTGAGTTTTGTTAAAGGTTTACCTATGATTAACCAATAAAAAAAAAAAAATAAAAAAAAAAAAATAAAAAAATATTTAGCAAACCCACATGAAATATTAAGGCCATGCTCCCAGAGGTGAATATCTTTTTCGCAATGCCCTCAAGCCTCTTGCCCTCCCTGTCAGGAGGCAGATTCGAGGTGGATGAAGCAACAACTAGTCCCTCCGGAAAGGGTGAGAGGACAAAAAGGACGGATCCCCTCTTGCTGGCCTGTACTTGTTAGTGAAACTGGAGTTGACCGGGGGAATAGAGCGGGGTTGTTGCCACAAGGAGGCGACTGGGTCAGCTATCACTGGATTTAGTGGCATATGTCTCTCTATAGTGGGACCTTCGTCCAAGATATCAGTTAGTTCGTAGCCCTGGGCTGGTACTGCCGAAGCATTCAACCCCAGAGTGTCGACCACTCTGTCTACCAGTGCCCTGAATTTGGCATGGGCCTGAGATTATGGCTGAGCCTGTTGCAGCTCAACATCCGGGAATGTATCTAGCCCACTGGCATCATACAGCCCCTGTGCCAAGGCCAGGAGGTCTCCCTGGTCATCAAAATAATCTACTCCACCAACCCCAGAATATATAGGGTCAAGATAGCCCATATCGTCCCACCATCAGCGCTGAAAGTTTGCACCATATAGCTGAAGAAATCGGACTAGGAAAGCTGAGGGGTGGCATCAGTATCAGCCAAACTTTGGGTGCCAAGGGTGCGTCATGAGGGGTTGAGCCTTAAGGTTCACAGGAAGGTCCTGTCTTCAAAGGCTTAACCGCCTTCTTCAGCGCTGAGCCTGAATGCTCTCCTGACACTGATGGCATTGGCATCGGTGCTTGCATGGGGTCAGCGCTACCGAGCGCCGCTGAAGCCACAGAGGGCTGCTGTTTCAGGTGGTGAAACCGCACCTACAGCTGCCATTTTGAACATCAGAAGAATCTGCGACTTGAAGTCCTCCCATTCCTGACGAGTTGTCGGCCCCGCCGACCATTTACTTCATTCTGACCAGGAGCCAGAGTCGCGTCAGTGTTTGTGACGCCTCTTCTTTTCATGAGACGACGACAAAGAAGAATGGCTCAGTGAGAACGCTTCTTCGTCTTGCGCCGATGTCTACTCTCCCTCTTGGTGGTAGGTCCCTCTGTTCTGGCCTCTGAAGACTGAACGGTCAACCGTGCATGTGATTTTGACAGCGGTCGGCACACTGCAAACTTGACTGCCCGCTCCCGAAGAGACTTCGAGTTCATTTTCCTGCACAAAGCGCACCCGTCAGTGTGGTGACCCGTGCTGAGGCACAACAAACAGATGTTGTGTGGGTCGTTGACTGACATCTTGCAGTCGCAAGTCCGTGCAGTGCTTGAACCCCGAAATCCGAGGTGCGGACATCTTGTGGACAACAAAAAAAGAGAAATGTTCTTTCTATGGATTCTTCTCCCGCAGATTCCTCATCTGATAGATATTCGATCGAGCTCTGCTGCTTTGGAAAATTTTCAACAGGGGGCATAGTGGACCTTGACTCGGCCGTCGATCATAGATCTGTCTTGCTCGGCATCCGATCGAGGGCTCCGTATGTGACGTCAGACGTCGTATATATACTTCATCACTATGCCCCACACCTCAGTTCCGCGTGCTAACAGCCTGCTTGGGAACACAGAGATTTGATGAAAAATCATTGAATAAAGTCGAGGACTTGATGAGTAACTCAGTATGTTCCTCAGGAGCAGCATGTTGAGCGTGCAGAAAAAAAGGAACTCAGGTAAGGGGCATAGTGACGCAGTATATATACGACGCCTGATGTCAAGTCCGGAGCCAACGATTAAGCACCGACGGCCGAGTCGAGGTCCACTGTGTCCCCTGTCGAAGAATTTTCCCAGCAGCAGAGGTGGATGAGGATATCTATCTGATCATGAATCTGCTGGAGAAAGGCAATCCATTGAAACCAACTGCCACACTATCTGCTATTCTCAAACAGTGTATAGAGCACAAAGCAGAGAAAAGCACTCACATTTCATAGCAAAAACATCTGAGGAAAGGTACACACATTCCATTTAACCTTAACATGACATATTTACATAATTGAGCATTGCTACACTGCTACTCTGATCAAGATCAAGAGGTACTTACGAAACTGATAGCAGGTTAGAAAGTATTCCAAAAGGAGAAGTATCGCATGGCTCTCTTTCCAATGATGTTAAAGATGTTTGCACTGCCCAATAAAATAAACAGTTTATTTTTTACATTGCACTATGATTTGGCCAATCTCTTATTTATAAAAACAAATAAAGGCGTTACATCTACATTTTAAAATGCAATTCCCGAGTTGTGTACCACTGATGTCGGGCCAAAAATTTAAAGAATCATACTAGCAGAATGTGGTGTCTCGGCGATGCAGCGATGTTACTGTGATTTTGTGACCCTATGAGTTGGTGACTTTGAGGACGCTTGTTGATGTTTTAGGTAATGTTTTAATATTTTAAAGAGATATAGATTTTAGTATTGCTTGGTTGTATAAACATCTGTGTGCTACTGTTGTATTGTAAGATTTTATATGTGTTATATGTGTTTTGTATAATTTGTAAAGGTGCAAATTTATTTTTGCTACCAAAACAAATAAATAAATAAATACAAAAAAAAAAAAAAAAAAAAAAAAAAATGTGAACAATGCTATTCATTTTGTCACTAAAACGTCATTGCATTTCACCTCAGCAATCTATCAAGGTTGCCTTGCCCCCAAGTAAAAACCAAAACATGCATTGACAAGGCGTTGATTTTTATAAAATGAAACTGTAATATGTGTACACGTCTATGGCACCCAGTGGGCTGAATAGATGTGACCCCCATTAACCGTTCTGGGTATCACCCCTTCTAACAGTCAGTATAGGTTTGACCTTTGTCATAAAGTGTTCATAGCACCGCCACCTAATCAGGGAAAATAGGAATGTCATTCCCTCGCACAACTCATCAGGCAGTGCATGAAATGCTACCAACATGCACTACGGATATGCCCACCAACAAACGCCCATCAAATGCATAAACATGAACACGACCACATAAAGCATAATGTAAATGGCTTCAACCAACAGACAGTATATGTATTCTTCCCAATCAGGAAGTCTAAGTATGACCCATATTGGGAAATAAAGGCAATTACACAATATATGATTTGTCGCATTTAAAGAGATCATCAGGCAACCAAACACCTGCATATTTTAGTACACATAGATGTTTTTTACAATGAAAGTGTGTTATGGGTTTAGGGTATGTGGAAGTAAAAAATCCCCTGAAAGCAATAAACACCCCTCCAGTCGGGGGGGGGTGTGGCCAACAGCCATGCAGTGAGGACAATGAAGAGAGCACTCCTGCTTGATCCAGAGACATCAGTTGAATAAGGGTGCTGTTAGATTACAAAAGGTACTGCAAAGTGCAGAAAGAGTGGCACAGGGCATTTGCCGAGTGGAATCCAGAACCAAACAACCAAGATTGAGGGTACAGAGCCCTTTTGCTGGATATCGGGGACCTGTGGCGAGAAGAAAATGGCGACCGACAGCTGGTAACAGCAGGGAAGAGGTGGCTGCAGTGATAGACGGCGCAGAGCAACGCGGCTAAGAAAAGAAGGCGGACAAGACATAGGGCCTCATTACACGTAGTGCGGTAAGGGTTTACCGGTACCGGTAAGGGCACCGGTACCGGTAAACCCTTACCGCCTTACTACGAGGTCTCTTTGCGGGTTGGTACTTTAATGCCTGCTTTTTAGCAGGCTTTAAAAACCAACCCGCAAAGGGACCAGGGTGCTAATTACGGTACCGCAGTTTGCGGTACCGTAATTAGCGCCTTCCCCATTCCCATAGAGCCCTATGGGGCAAAAATGGGAATGGGGAAGGGCAATGGAGGAAGGCGGAATTACCGCCTTCCCAACCTTGGAATAGGGCGGTAATTCCCCTTTCCACCAAGGCGGTACCGGTAAATTACCCGCATGAACCATGGTGCTAATAGCACCATGGTTTACCGCACTACGTGTAATGAGGCCCATAGTGTCTCGGCCAGTGCAGCTCCACGAGGTCCCGAGTGGCGTTGGTGTAGTCAAGCGGAGACAAGACCAACAGGGTGCCGGGAGGACAGGAGCGGACCTGGCATCACGACGAGAGCCAGATTGAGCAGAGACAGCCTACGGAACCTGGTGAGGGAGGGGGACTGCAGACGTCTGCCACTGGAAGCCAGGCGCAGGATGGACTGGAGGAACCGGAGACACAGAGCTAAAGGGAGGTAAGCCACCCCCCCTTCCTGCGAACAACACCTGAAAGTGTGCCGTCGCTTACTCATGGAAGAGGCAAGTGCCCACCAAAGAGAGTTGGGTACAGGGATTTGCAGAGAGATTCTGCCTCTGAGAAGCGACCCAGTGGGGAGGCACACTAAGAACCAGAAAATCAACCCCCCACCCCAGCTCGCCTTGCAGCAGGACAGGGAGTGAAAATTAAGCTTCAGTAAGCGCAGGGAAGAGCAGAGTGACGTGAGAAGCCTACACAACAACACAATAACACGGATTGGGGGTGACAGCACTGGAGCCTAGCCTACTAACCTGTAAGACTATTAAGAGAGACTGGATCAGAGAGGGCCCACTCCCTCCCGGTAAACACATACTGCCGCAGTAATAGCGACACTGTTGACACTTCCCCAGGAACAGATGGCAAGCAAACCAAGCAAAGGGAAAGGCAAACAGACCACGCTGGAATCCTTTGCCAAGGGGCCCGAAGTAAACAATCGAAAGATTGTTGCTGTTGGGATAGACATAAGCTTGCTGCGCCAAGACATGCAAGCTCTGGCAGAACAAACAGGTAACATGGAGAAAAAAGTAGAAGAGAACAGCGGCAACATACAGACAATGCAAACTGACGTCCACATATTAAAACAGCAAGTGAAACTGCTCGAAGACAGAGCCATGGATGCAGAGGGATGGGCCCGCAGAAACAACATCAGACTACTAGGACTACCGGAGGGAATGGCAGGGACAGATCCTACGGCATACATAGAAAGCCTGTTCCTACAATAAGTGGGCCGAGGCAACTTGACACAGGGCTTCACAGTGGAGCGGGCATACAGAGCCCTAACCAGAAAGCCCTCTCCAGATGCACCCCCAAGACCGATCATAGCAAAAATCCTTAATTATAAGTGCACCTAAGTGTGCTGTTGTGCTGGACACCCTGCCTGTGACTCTTTGATTCCTAAACTCCTTGGAATTCTTCGTCCACAAGAGGAAGGTCTACTGCGTGCCACAACGCAGTGGTTACGGGGAACGTTTATCAGTGGAACCCATACTTTGAACTCTCAAGTAATGATTTGCTTATAATTCTTATTCCACGTACTCTCCACTTGAAATGTCCCCCCTTGAATTTTTTCCATTGTGTAATCCTCCTGTTTCTCTACTTACAGAGCCTCCCGCTGGACCCGCCCATCATCTACCAGAACACCTTATTTTCTATGTGCATGCGCACCAGGGCGCGTGCACCCAAAGTGCACCTAAGTGTGCTGTTGTGCTGGACACGCTGCCTGTGGCTCTTTGATTCCTGAACTCCTTAGTACTCTTCGTCCACAAGAGGAAGGTCTAATGCGTGCCGCAACGCGGTGGTTACAGGGAACGTTTAAAAGTGGAACCCATACTTTGAACTCTCAAGTAATGATTTGCTTATAATTCTTATTCCACCTACTCTCCACTTGAAACACCCCGCCTTGACTTCTTTCCTCCGTGTAATCCTCTTGTTTCTCTATTTACAGAGCCTCCCACTGGCCCTGCCTTCTTCTTCTTCCAGAGCTCCTATATTTTCTACATGCACACGCAACAGCGCGCACGCACCCAAAGTGCACCTAAGTGTGCTGTTGTGCTGGACACGCTGCCTGTGGCTCTTTGATTCCTGAACTCCTTGGTACTCTTCGTCCACAAGAGGAAGGTCTAATGCGTGCCGCAACGCGGTGGTTACAGGGAGCGTTTAACATTGGAACCCATACTTTGAACTCTCAAGTAATGATTTGCTTATAATTCTTATTCCACCTACTCTCCACTTGAAACGCCCAGCCTTGACTTCTTTCCACCGTGTAATCCTCTTGTTTCTCTACTTACAGAGCCTCCCGCTTGCCCCGTCCACCATCTCCCAGCACTCCTATATTTTCTACGTGCATGTGCACCAGCGCACGCACCCAAAGTACACCTAACTGTGTTGTTGTACTGTTTGGGTGTGCGGAGGCTCAGGGGATTGAGCTCTCCTTGTTACGGATCGAATGCGGTCTGCTCGGCAACCAAATACAATTTGTTGCTCGGTAATTGGTAAGAGCGCTGCACATGGAAACTCTTTGTAAAATCTGTAAAATCTTACATGTCTGTACTGTAATGTGTTTGAACCTCAAATGCAGTGTAATCGTCTAAATACTTATGTTTAGTGATTTAGAACTTCTGCCTTTAGCTCTTTTGGGGAAGCTGTGAATTTATACTCTTCATGAACGCAGCCTCCTAGCAGCTTGCTTAAAGGAAAACTTCTAACTGCTAATTAGAAAGATTGTATACTCTCAATGGCGGTCATGCAAAAGCTTATTTTATCAGATTGACTGCTAAAACGACAAAATGGCAGGCAGTCTGAGAAGTGGTAAGATCTGCAAAGCACTATTGAACCAAATAATGCAACACACAACCACATATCTCAAATCACAGACATGTTACCAGCAGATGGCAGCTTAATCATGCTCCTTCCCCAACTTCCTTTGGCAAACAATTCAGAAAATGAAGTAGCACATGATATTATCCCACAAAACAAAAAGGATGAAGCAATTGTTCAAGATGTGGTTTTCCCTTTAAGCATGCACAAATACATGCACCCTCTGACAACATCCGAGAAGGATTTTCCTTTCCCCTAAAAGAGATCTATAACTTTGATCTCTCAGTTCAAAATAGCTTTCTGAGTATACGCGAGAATGTTACTCATGTATGACCAACAAGGCTGTTCCAGAAAATCAAAATCACCTGACTTCCGACGTATCCATGATGGCTCCTGCTATCATGGCTGAGTTGAGTAAACGTACACGACTCTCCTTTGGACCATCCACCCCAGTTAATCGAGTTAATGGAGTTGGAGGAGGCATTGATAATGTGCTCCTCTATAACAGGCACAGAGAGAGCAGCATGACACACAACAATCTGCACGGGGGGACAGGCAGTGCAATGCATCTCGCCGCACCACTGCGCAAATTTACCTTTTCTAACCAACCCCAAGACTCAAATATAAACCTTGACTCGGTGCAGGCTCCTTGAGTCTCCTCTAACCACTCCTGAAGCCTCACATATTGATTTCTTGGCCAACTCACCATCACTGCATGACCTGGAAAACGCTGAGCTGTCGTACCCTTTAATAACACAAATACTAAATTTGTTGGATAAGGGGCATGAGCTAACTCATTTTGAAATCAGAGACTTAAAACGTATTTCCTCAGACTTACTTGCAAAAATCAACAAATTAGAAGGCTTCATGTGCGGTAAGGCCTCTGTCAACGTTCCAAATGCTGACACAAATCACTCTATCATTTCTCAGGGCGCCCAGACCAATGGATTCTCTGTATGTTCAAAATACTCACAAACAAATCCTTCTGAGAAGTTAAGCATGCCATCTAGTCGATCCTACACGCAAGCTTTGACTACTCCACTGCATATAAACCAAGCCAATAATGAAAATTAAAATACCAAACTAGCACTAAATATCGATGGTGTACATGCAAAAGTAAATAAGCGTGAAGCTATGATCTTTCAACTTTCTACTAATGTAATGAAATCCATTGAGCATCAGGGATCACATTACAAAGATGCTGTAGGCATGCCTACAAATGATAAACCGGACAGTCCTTCGGCACTAACAAACTTGATTGAACAGGAAGAAAGAGGGAATGTGGAACATGAAGTTGCACATGAAACTGTAAATGAGCACATTGAAGAGAATTCCTCTGGGCTCTTCCTATCACGCAGAGAAAAACAATTGCACTTAAGAGCAAGTAAAATAAGTGCCTTAGGAAACCTCAACACTATGAAGGTTGCAAAAAAACAAAAAACATTCTTCCTCCTAAGCCAAAGGGACATAACTCCCACATTAGAAATATTTGCAATCAAACGAATACATTATATTAGATATAGACCAACTAGAAGTAGAAAGACCTTCCAAATGCATGACACTTTACCCAAACTTGTCATTAATACTGACAAAAAAAATATGTCTAAAAGAAAAAAGAAAAAACTGTTAGCACTGATGCCGATAATGATGGAGCATTGGAAACCAAGCACACTGGTGGAGCAGTGTATATCAACGACACTTCAGCATCAATAATGCATATGCCGCCTACTATGGAAACTAAAGACCTCAAACAGTCGCAACTCTCTTCCTTTTACCCACTCATAAAGAAAACCAAAAAGCTTCAAGATAACGTATCTATGAACCAGGCACTATTAGCTGTCATTGAAGGATCTTCCACTCCTTCTATAATAAAAGCCAATACCAATGGCAATTTGTAATCACTCTCCATTACACAACCAGTATTGAGTGACACTGCTAATAAGGCACTGCAAAATCCTAAAGGAGAAAATGAACCAGGCCATCATGGGTCTCTCTCAACACGGGAAAAGGAAAAGGGGAATCCTCTTGAAATTCCTGCCACCGAGTATAGCCCAGACACCATTAACATTCTTGGATGGTTGAGCGATGCTGCTTTAAATTGTAGTAGAATGGTAGTAGAAGACTTAATCGCTCCTACATCCTACAAACTTTCAATCTCATTCCTGCAATGAGAATCCTCTGTTTAGAGAACATCAACTGGATAAAATTAAACAACACTAATAATAATCGTATGCTATGCCAGCTGTACTCGACAATTATAACAAAAATGATATGGGAGCATCGAGTAAACTTTGAAGAATTAGGATTAAGCCTCCATCGATTCAAGTTGTTTGAAGCAGCAGATAGCTTCTTCGAATTTCTAGATATTCCACAAAAAGAAACGACGGAAACACTAGCAGCTAACTTAATCTTGAACGCCACAAATGACACTGCCATTACACAGCTTGCCGCTTTAACTTTGGTCATTAAAGACTGGTCTTGGCTTGTGCCTCTGGTGAATAGCCTAAAAGATGCAAAGGGTTCCACTCCTTCCACGTAGTAACAAAGTTTTTTCGATAACATTGTGGAACTCCTGTGGGTACAACAACCTGAACGCATGGCTCAATTCCTCCCTCTCTACTGATCAGATTTCAATCACCATGTGCCAAGAAACTATGAAGCTGTGGAAAATCTACATAAATGGCTTCACGTCGTACTCGGCTGAAGTGAAAGGAGGCAGCACGGGACGACATTATGGAGGTTTAGCTATCTTTATTAATAATAGCTTGAACGTACATTCTAAATTAATGGTTGCAATGGAAGATATTCTCGCAATTGAATTAACTTTTGTGGATGCAAACACTGATCCATACATAATAATATCTTTATACTGGAATCCAGCCAAGAAACCACTCAAACAAATATTTGATCAGTTAGATACTATCTTTGAAGATGCTTACTCCAGTAATCCTTACTACAATATCTTAATAGGAGGTGATTTTAATGTGTGCTGCCTCCCACAACCTTCATCTAGAACAAATACGGAGCATTCCACCTATGATTTGACAGCTAGGAATAGAGGCAAAAGATGGAAAGATTTTCTGGAACAGTGGGAAATCCACTTCCTAGAATTTAATCTTCAAGCTTTACCATTCACGTGGCACAGTGGGACCAAATTCTCACGTATAGATTACTTTGCAGCTTCCCTCCAGTCCCATCTACTCTCACGAGAAACAAAAAAATATCACAGCAGACAAATTACTCCCCTACATACTACCTAACCTCAACACCTTACCTGACAAAATGGACCCCAATTCTCTAGTTGAAGAATACAATAAAGTCATGACTACTGCCCTTGACAATATCGCCCCTCTCAAACTAAGGAAGAGCAAACCCCAAAAACATTTTAATACCTGGTTCACTCCACATTTAAAAAATCTAAGACTAGTCAAAAGAAAATGTGAAACTGCCTGGAGACTCTCACCATCAGCAGAAAATAAACCAAACTTCACCAACATCTCAACCGAGTATAAGAATGAAATCATCCTGGCTAAACAGGAGACGTACAACGACAGAATATCACAGTCTAAATCCAGCACCAAAGAACTGTTCACAATCCTAAAAGAACAAGAAGCACCTATCCTACCACAGGAAAATTGCTCCAAAGATAAAACCTGGTGTACTGACATTCAGCTTGCACTGACTAATAAAGTCTCTAGTCTACAAACTAAAATTGCTTTAAAGAAAGCTGCACTTGCACCGCTGTCCACGCCTAACAAAAGGCAGTTGCCACAATGGAAACAAGAATCACGCTTCAGATTCTCTAAAGTCTCTGTTACTGAGGTGGAGAAGATCATACTCGCACTCAAACCATCCAAATGTAAGGGTGACCAATGTCCACCACAACTTATCAAGGATGCAGCAAGAGAACTTGCACCCTTCATATCAAAACTTATAAATGCCTCTTTTACATCAGGTACTGTCCCTAATCATTTGAAAGAATCCTG
Source organism: Ambystoma mexicanum (assembly GCF_040938575.1). Lineage (NCBI taxonomy): Eukaryota > Metazoa > Chordata > Amphibia > Caudata > Ambystomatidae > Ambystoma > Ambystoma mexicanum. Next base: position 634,503,471 of record NC_090939.1, read on the forward strand.
GGTACTACCCCTCCTTAAAAAGCAAACCCTTGACCCAACCATACCTACAAACTACAGACCTATAACAACAGTGCAATTTCTTTTAAAAATCTTAGATAAAGTGGCATATACTCAAATCGAGAACTTCCTGGAATATAATCTTTTACTAGGATCTCGCCAATCTGGTTTCCGTCCTCAACATGGCATGGAAACAGCTCTAATTGATCTTAAAGCCCAAACAGATGAATTCAGAGATAAGGGTCAATTAGCCCTACTCCTCCTCCTAGACCTCTCAGCTGCATTCGACTTGGTTGCCCACAAAGTCTTATGCTGCCACCTGGACTCTGCAGCCCATTTTTCCAAGGAAGCTATAATATGAATAGAGTAATTCCTGAGCAATAGTACTATGAGAGTCTTTTCACCCTCAGCATTAGCAGATCTGATCCCGATTACCTGTGGTGTACCCCAGGGATCCTGCGTCTCGCCGACTCTCTACAATGTATTCACTAAGCCCCTCTTTGATCAAATGGACCATTTGGATATCGCCTACACAAATTATGTAGACAATACCCAAATCCTCCTACCTCTCACCAGAGATTATGTCTTGGATCTGGCTTTGGTGAATAGAATTTATGGCATCGTTCAGGCATGGATGGCCACCCATGGACTATGCCTGAACGACGATAAAACAGAGATTATCAATTTAGGCACCACGGCCCATTTATCCACATTAAGTCCGGATTATGCATATTTCACCATTGATGGCAATAACATCAAAGTAGCCAAGGAGGTGAAGACCTTAGGCTTCCACCTAGATGCCACTCTTAACTTTACAAAACAAGTTAATTCTCTGGCATCCTTTTCTGCATACACGTGCAAACTAATCAGAGCAGGCAAACAATTTCTTTCCACAAATAGTTGTCTAATTCTCTCCAGAGTTCTCATACTTTCCAAACTGGACTATTGTAATGCCCTATACATTGGTGCGAACAAACATATCATCAAAAAAATGCAGGTACTCCAGAACAATGCTCTGAGAGCAGCACTTAATATAAAAAGAAAGGAACACATCTCTGTCGCTAGGAGAAAATACAATTGGCTATCTACTTATGACAAAAGTCGACTAAAAAATGCCACCTTCACCCACAAATGCCTAAATAATAAAGCACCGCCTTACTTAACTAACAGGATTATTAGAAAAACTTCCCACTCACTGACTAGATCAGCCAATTCCAACTGTCTCCTTGTATCACGCTTTAAATTCTCCACTATTGGGGGATCAAGCTTCCCAGTTAAGGCAGCTCAACTGTGGAACTCTTTGCCCCCTTTCCTAAGAGAACACCAAACTTTTGCCAAATTCAAACAGAACATGACTGACTGGATGAAAGATAATGACAAGTAGATCAACATGCCTCAGCGACCTTCACCATTAAATGCCAGTTTGAATATTCTTGCTATACTGTGTACATGATTTTTCATGCTCCTTCTCACTGTATACTTATCTGTATATTGACTCGTATCACAATGTAATTAGTCATGTATGTAATTTGCGTGTCTTTTATGATCCCCAATGTATACCTTATACCCATGTAACTAAGTTGAACGTATTCTTATGTCTTGCGCCCTGATACCCTTGGGTCTGGTGCACACTATAAATGAATAAACAAACAAACAAACAAACAAACAAACCTCTTTGCAAACCTGCACTTACTATAAATCTTACTATAAATAGGAGATCATATAATTATTTCAACCAGCATTTATGTCAATGGCTCCTTGCTTAAGACCGAACCGATGCTGAAATTACTGGAGATTGGTCGTCCTAAGCTGTCGATTAGATGGAGCTCATATTTATGTAAAAAACGAATTGCTATGATTACCAAAGAGGTCAGACACATTAACCTCAGAACGAGTAATGTTAGTATTTGCCAAAAATAAGCTAACTACAATAGAGTAACAACAAATATGCTGGCAAAACTTGGAGAAGAATATACACTTAAGTGTTCTGATAAATTACGTGTCTATAATCCTGAGGTTTGTGCCTCTAAACACCACAAAAATGAGTTACTCCACGAATTGAAGATACTCCGTTTATCTTCAGTGGAATACTTGAATAGAAAGAAGGCTATCTGCAATACACATAGAAATAAATGTCGTAGTGTGAAATACAGGCTCCACATTGCAGATCACCAAAAGATAATTGCTTATCAGTGCTCTAACAATAGAAGATCATTATGGGCTGCATTGAGAACTGTCTCCCCCAATCAAGCTGATTATTTAACATCTTCTATAGCAGCAGAGAAGTGTCTGCTTTTTTTTTGGATAAATACAAACTACCTCCTAGATTTAATAGTGTGTTGGCGCCCAAGAGCATTCACTTAAAACCTGAGATATAGCATAGACATAGCAGACATAGAATGCGCAATCTCTCGATTGAACTACTCAAAGGCCCCGGGACCAGATGGCATTCCTGCTTGCGTGATTAAACACGATCCATGCTTCTGGGCCCCGATATTGAAAATAAAATTTGATAATATCCATCTTTCAAATAAAATACCACACTCATGGCACTCCTCAATCATAGTGCCAATATTTAAAAAGGGCAACCCTGAAGACCCAGGGAACTTCCGCACAATTGCGCTCATAGATGTATCTGAAAAGATATTCTCCATCTTAATTTTAAGGGAACTTGAAACTTACATAACACAAAACAGTATTCTCTTACGTTTACAAGTTGGATTTCACCGCCAGATGGGGACCACTCTTAACGCAACCATCTTAGCACATCTACTTGAAAGGAGCAGGATGTGTGACACAGGGCCTATCTACATTGCGAAACTTGATTTAACTGCGGCCTTTGATTGCGTTAACCGCAATGTGCTATGGAGCAAGATGACTCGAATGGGCTTTCCAGGACCCTTGGTCTCTGTATTGGCCAAGTTACATGAGAACACGACCTACCAAGTGAGAATCAATCAACAGGGGGCACGGACCAAACCTATTCCGATTTACGTCAGAGTAAAACAGGAATGTAACTTGGCCGACCGCATTATTTAACTTGTATCTGACCGATACGGACATCCTATGGTCTCAGAAGCCAACATTTCCAGCTAGGCTTGGCAAGTTAAACATCCATTGGCTAGCCTTTGCTGATGACATCTTGCTCTTCAACAAGACTCCCTTTGGATTGCAGTCTAAGTTAGAGCTCTTTGCTCTCTATGGACAACAACTTAATCTGCAATCGAATGTCACCAAATCGAATATTATCATCTTCAATAACCGAAAAAAGAAAATCGTGGCATTTAAGTGGTCCATAAATGGCCTTAACATTGAACGCACACTATCTGTAAAATATCTAAGATATAACCTTTGCGATATATCATCAGCCACTATGTGGAAAAAAGCGCTCACAGATAAAGTGAAGACTCTCCTTTCGCAAATGAAAATAATATATGGCAGATACTGTAAATATTCTATGTCTCCCCTTTTTGACTACTGTACCTTGAAAGTAGAGGCAGTTATCTTATATGGATTGGATATGTGCCTGGTAAATCTTGAAACTATCTTAAACCAGACACAAGGGAAGATCTGGAAACAAACCCTTAGACTAGCCACTGCATTACCAAATGCAGTATTACAACATGGGCTGGGGATTATATCCTTGTCAGCAAGATACAATTGGAGATTATTAAATAATCTTGCTAAAATGTTATCTCCACCCAGTAACTCTTTGTATGAAAATATTGCTAACATGATAGCAGAGGATAACCCATACTCAACAAAGATATATCACGATAAGATGAATGCACTGCTAAAAAGTATTGCTTTAAATGCTGATTACTTGTGGGAAAGACCCACATATGTTAAAAGAGGTTATTTGAACATGATTGGTGTCTCACCATAGAGTCCTTTGTAAAATATAACCACCATAAGGAAATAGCATGTTTCGTTACCAAAAGAGTTCCATGGCAAATGTATCTTATACGTCTTCCCTGTAACAGGGCCCGGGATCTATGCCCGGGATCTCATTGGAGTGAACCAGTTCCACACCAATGACAAAACTCAATATTGGTTGAACGCAACTCAGGACGATACCAAGGGAACGTGTCGATTCTGTGAGGATGATACCCAAACTGAAACCCTGAAGCACTTTACTATGCACTGTAACTATTTTAATATAAATCGTTGGCAAAGAAAATCTTGGTACTACAACCTGTGCAAGAGATTCGTTGTGGACTCGATGTATGTGGGGACGAGCACAACTCTGGTGTTATCACTGACACGCTTTCTAGATATAATTAACAAAGAGATTCATGGCAAAACAAACCAGGAATATCAAAGGCAAATCTGGTGGCCTCTGGCTGGTATCGTTCACTCCTGTAACATGCTAACTGTGCCCAGCTCAAATATTGTGGAAGTGTAACATTAGCAATAGATATATCTTGGCAGAATGTAGTTCTCAAATATGAACAATACCACCTCTGATTATACGGAAAAAAATTCAATATAACAACACATAACCTCAATATTTTCTATATGGTGCTAAGAACACTGAACGATGCTGCTTTTAAATGCTCCTGCCTATACGCTTACTATGTATCCTTGTATTAGAAATAGTATTAATTCCATATTTGCACATGCAACTTTTTGCACAGATTGGTATGTAAGGGAATAGTTTCTTACCTGTAACTCCATTTCTCCAGCATTGGTATATTTCATGGATTCACATGCTTAGAATATTCCCCGTCGTCAGGCTGGGAATCCTCGGTAAATTATGTAGACCTTTTCCATAGGAAAACTTCCGACACTTTTGTGTCTTATCTACGTCGTTTTGGGCCGCGTACGGCCGCGCCACTAGGACGTAGAGGTATAAGTAGCCCCGCCACCGCGGCTCCCTCAGATTTCGACCCCCAAAGTAGTATGGGGGGATCTCTGGTTTGCATGCGTAGGGGAGGCTGGCGGGCGCATGTGAATCCATGAAAGATACCAATGCTGGAGAAATGGAGTTACAGGTAAGAAACTATTCCCTTCTCCAGAATTGGATCTTTCATGGATTCATATGCTTTGAATAGATTGTATAGCAGTATCCCCCAACATTGGAGGTGTGTATGCAAACCAATATCACCATAACCATAATGCATATTTATCATGGCAAAACATCACCTTATAGTATGTTAACAGTGAAAACATCACACTTCAAAGTACATTAGCCGAAGGATGTGACCCCTTAATTGGGGCTTACCTTATTGAAACAGGTGCCGTAGGACTGCACGACCCATCTGTGTATCCTCAGCATGTTGCTGTTCGAGGCAATAATGCCGGGTAAACGTGTGGTACCGACCAAGAAGCCGCCTGACAGATGTCTCCCAGCGGAATTCCGGACCACAATGCCGTCGACGAAGAAGTGGTTCTCGTCGAATGGGCCCTTGGACGCTTCTCCAGCGGTTTTCCGGCTTTTGAGTGACAAAAGGAAATAGTAGACGACACCCATCGGGCTAGTCCTTGTTTTGAGATCGGTTTACCTTAAGCCGAAGGGCCATAAGCCACAAATAGCTGTCTCGTGTCTCTGAAGCTTTGAGTGCGATGGAGGTAAAATTTTAAAGCTCTTTTCACGTCCAATGTATGGAGAGTCTTTTCCACAACCGACGAAGGTGTTGGAAAAAACGTCGGCAGCACTATAAAAGAGTGCTTATGGAACATGGTAGGTACTTTAGGAATGAAATGAGGATTAGTAGCCAACACGACTTTATTACTGAAAAATCTCAAGTATGGTGGATCGATCACTAAAGCTTGTATTTCTGACAGTCGTCGAGCCGAAGTAATAGCCACCAGAAAAGCCAATTTCCACAACAAAAATTTCAATGATGACGATGACATCGGCTCAAAAGGGGGCTTCATCAGCGCTGCCAGAACCAGGTTAAGACTCCAGCTTGGAGGAAACCTTTTCGCGGGAGGAAAGGTTCGGAAGAATCCTTTAAGGAAATGTTTCATCAGCCGGTCACTAAATAACGGAGTTGAATGTCTCTTCCGAGTAAATCTCGAAATGGCAGCCAGATGCACTTTTATGGATGAAACAAACAAGCCTTTTTGAGCTAGGAGTAGCAAGTATGGTAGAAGCTGTTCCGGTGTGATATCAAGAGGGACCAGACCTGGTTGACCTGCGCACCATATGCAGAATCTCTTCCATTTGTATGAATATGAAGCGTTCGTGGACGGCACCCTCGCCGCTTGCAAAATGCGACGACAGTCCGCTGGAATCTCTAACGTACTAAACTCGGAGAAATCAGGAGCCAGGCTGTCAGACTGAGGCTGTCGGAGTCGTGATGCCAAACAACCCCTTTCTCCTGAGACAGAAGGTTCAGGATTTTCTGGAACCTCATTGGTTCTGCCGCTGAAAGATGGAGTAGATCGGAGAACCACACTTGTCTGGCCCAGTACGGGCCACCAGGATCACCCGACATGGATATCTGTGGATCCATTGCAGCGTCCGACGTATGAGCGGAAACAGGGGAAAGGCATACAGAAACTTGTCCGTCCACAGGAAAGAGAACGCTTCCCCTAGTGAGTCTTGCTGTGGCCACCCGCTCGCGTATTGTGGGCATTTCTTGTCGTCTCTCGTTGCAAAGAGATCGAGGGCCCGAAGACCCCATTTCTCGAAGACACGGTGTAGTTGTTGGTCGTTCAGTTCCCATTCGTGTAGTCGATTCATCTCCCTGCTGAGAGAGTCTGCTTGCACGTTTTTGACTCCTGGCAAGTGGAACGCCAATAGATATATCTTCTGCTGAAGGGCCCAATGCCAGATCTCCTGGGCTTCGGTCGACAGAGTTCTGGAGCGAGTTCCTCCCTGTTTCCTTAGATAAAACATTGTTGTTGTGTTGTCTGTCATAATCCATACAACTGATCCCTTTATCCGTGGAAGAAAGGATTTCATGGCCCCACGCACCGCCCTTAATTCCAGCACATTGATATGAAGGCCGGCCTCCTCCGATGACCAACGCCCCTGAACCTGTAGGGAATCTAGATGAGCTCCCCATCCAGTTAGGCAAGCATCCGTCACCACGGTCATCTGGAACACCGGTTCCAGCAAGGGCATTCCCTTTGTCAGATTTATGGAAACTCTCCACCATTGAAGCGCCTGTACGAGTTTGCTGTTGATGGTCAATTTGTCCGACCAACGCCCTTGACTCTGTGCCCATCGATCCGCCAAGAATTCCTGAATCGGTCTCATGAAGAGACAACAATTGTTGATTAAGGGTATGCAGGTCGACATGGTCCCCAGTAGGGACATGTACCTTTGCACTGACACTCTGGTGTTGACTTTCCAACCCGATGCTTTTTGCTGCAGTTTCAGAACCCTTTCGATGGATGGCTTTACCAGTCCTGACTGCGTCTGGAACTCCGCCCCCAGAAAGACCAGGGTCCTTGATGGCAAAAAGGAGGACTTTTTGAAGTTTATTGCGAAGCCCAAACGTTGTAGGAGGCACATGGTGGCATTCAGACTTTCCTGTGCCCTTTCCGGAGACAATCCCCTCACTAGCCAATCGTCCAGATAAGGGTACACATGATGACCTTCTTTCCTTAACCAGGCTGCTACTGGAGCCAGACATTTCGTGAACGTCCTGGGAGACGATTTCAGTCCGAATGGGAGGACCTTGAACTGATAGTGGGTTCGTCTGACGACGAACCGTAGAAATCTTTTGTGTCGTCGACGCATCAGGATATGGAAGTATGCGTCCTGAAGGTCTAGCGACGACAAATAATCTCCCGGTTGTATCGAACGGATCACTTCTTGGAGTGTAAGCATCTTGAATTTTAGATTCTTGAGCAGTTTGTTGAGAGCTCGTAGATCTAGAATGGGACGCCATTTTCCATTGGGTTTCTTGACGACAAAGTAACGGGAGTACACTCCCTGTCCTCTTCCTGCCACCGGGACCAGTTCTATAGCCCCTTTCTGCAGCATTAGCGTCACCTCTTGCATTAGTATTTGAAGGTGGGGCTGCGTCGAGAACACCGGTGGAATGCGTGGTGGCTTGCCCTTGAACTGTAGAGAATGGCCCAGATGTATCGTGTCCAAAACCCATTGGTCTGTTGTTATGCACGCCCACTCGTCGACGTGACGAGACACTCTGCCCCCCAGGACGCTCTGTAAGTTGTCATTGCTGGCTTTTGGCCTGTTTATCCTTCGTCGACGAGGAGTAGGCGCCTCGTCGTCTGGAGGTTTGGTAATCTCTGCCTTTACGAGTAGCTTGGGCTGCACGTCTATAGCCTTGGGAAGAGTAGGAGGGTCTGCTGAAACCTCAGTCTCTCGATGATCCAAACCGGGAGTTACCTGATGCTCCTCTGAAGGGACGAATGGAACGAAAATTCCTACCACTCTGGAGGGCTCCAAGGGAACGAGCCGTGTCAGAATCTTCTTTCATGCTCTTCAAGGCTTCATCCACTTTCTCCCCAAACAGGTGTTCTCCTTCGCACGGCATATCCATTACCTTATATTGTACCTCTGGTCTGAACGTTGTGCACTTAAGCCAGGCTTGCCTTCGTAACACTACGCCATTGTTGATTTGCTTAAAGCCTGATTCCGCCAGGTCAACAGCAATGTTAATGGAATGATTGGAGGCCTCTTCTCCCTCACGTACGAGCAGCATGGCAGACTTCCTGTGTTCCTCCGGCAGATGGTCCAAGGTAGGAGCTAGTCGATGCCACATCTCCCTATCATACCTGGCCATAATAGCCAGGGAGTTGGCTGCTTTAACTGTAGTCGCTCCAACCGATAGCACTTTCTTCCCAAAAGCATCTTGTCTCCTGGCTTCTTTGTCTGGCGGGGTCATGCATTTGTGTTGCGAACTTGCCTTTCTGGCCGCCGCGACGGATACCACTGATTCCGGCGAAGGTTGAGACGTCAAGCACTTGGGAGTCGATTCCGGAGCCTTGAATTTCTTTTCCAATCGACCTTTTACTGCCGGTTCTGAAAAAGGGTGACGCATGGTTTTTAGTCCCTACTGCCAGACATGGTCTAAAATGGGATAGCAAATATCGCCTTTCTTCTCTTGCCCATATGATCGAACAGAAAACAATCTTTTTTCTCTTCTTTTGAGACTAGGCCAAACTCCGCACATGCCTTACCCATCATGGCATGGAAAGCACCCACATCATCAGGTGGTGATGGCTGCGCCGGACTCTTCGGAGTTTCCATCTCCGCTTCCGAGTCCCATGTATGGTCCCTTGAGGGGGAGAACGAGATGTCTGAACCCGACCCTTCACGTTCCGACTCTGACAGTTCTCCTTCTTCCTGTGGACGAGAACGATCGTCCTCAACCGGGTAAGCAGTAGGTATTCTGGACGGAGGGCGAGGAGCCGGACCTGGCTCGTCGACGACTGGCGAGGCCTGTAACACTGTCGGGACAAGCTGAGGTAACCGAGTGTCCAACCGCTCCAACAGCTTCTGTAATGTGTTCAACACCTCCAGGGACAGAACAGCCTGGGGATTCAGTAAGGAAGAGGTAACTGGAATGGCACTTCCACTAAAGAGCGACCCCGAACCAGTTGGTTGTAATCTCAGATCGGTTGGATGTGCGACCGGATCACAGTCAACTTCCGCCGGCGAGATGGAGAAAGCCGCTTCTGGTTGCAGCAAGGCCTCAGGCGGGATCGGATCAAAAACCTCCGGTTGCCATCCCACCGACGGGGCCACCGTCAACGATGACATCTTTTCAATAGGCGCTGTTTGACCTGACGAAATAGCCGTTGGAAGAGATGTCGCCGAAGACAAAGCAGGCGTCGACGACCGGATCGTCGTCGATAAAGTCTGTGGAGCAGGGCCTTGAGGCGTTCCCGCCGTTTTTGACCTCGGCTTGTGGGACGAGGACTCTCGACTCGAGGTAGACTTATGACGGTATCCTGAGAAGGATTTTGATGCGTCTTTTATCTCCTTTTTAGATGAGGAGGAAGAAGACGAAGCCTTATGTGAAGAGGAGGACTTCGCAGGATGTTTCTCCGAGGGGCGTTTTTCAGATGAGCGCGATTTCTTGCCAGAGGCTCCGCCGACCCTGATCGACGAGGGGGGACAGGAGACTTAGATCTCGAGGCTGTAGAGCCTACCTCCGATGCCGGGTACGCATCCGCTCCGTCATTGAGCCAAGTAACCAAGCGTCTGTTGCGGTCTTTTAGGGTCTTTTGTGAGAAGCCTTGACAGATCTCACACGTGTCCGCCGTATGATGAGGGTGAAGGCAGTAAATACAGTCCATATGCCCGTCTCCTTCATATACTTTCTTAAGACCGCATGTAGCACACGGACGAAATAACGTCTTTCCAGACATTCTTCGAAAAGAAACAGTCGAAGAAGAAGAAGAAGAACGCACAACCTAATAAAATAGTAGATACTCGAGGTAATCCCACTACTTTGGAAGACGGTTGAAATCTGAGGGAGCCGCGGGGGCGGGGCAACTTATACCTCTGCGTCCTAGTGGCGCGGCCGTACGCGGCCCAAAACGACGTAGATAAGACACAAAAGTGTCGGAAGTTTTCCTATGGAAAAGGTCTATATAATTTACCGAGGATTCACAGCCTGATGACGGGGAATATTCTAAGTATGTGAATCCATGAAAGATCCAATGCTGGAGAATGATATGGATTGTCATTCATAGAGACTTGGAGCTGGGATTAAGTCATCTGCAGCTATTCCTGTTTTAGAAATATTAACCATTGCATATTTGCCCATGCAGCTATTTGACTTGGAGCTGGGATGAAGTCACATTCCAATATGACTATCAATATCCCTATCCTAGGCATACTAATGAGTATATTTGCACACAGAGTTATTGCACAGACCTTTCTTAAATTTAAGCAATTGTCAAAAAACAATTGTATATCTCTTAGACTCTTTTAATTCTTATTATGAATATGAACCCAAGCGAAATTATGAAAAGACTCCACTGTGCTAAATTGCTATATGTCTAAAGATTGTCCTCTTTTTATTTTTATTTTCTATGTAACAAATGTATTGACTTAAAGGAATGTTGTAAAAGTTTGTAAATCAAGCTAAAAACAACAATAAATAAAAAAATAAAAATAAAAATTACAAGGACAGGGAGAAAATATTAGCATTCGCGAGAACCGGAGGTGTCATGCAGAGGGCGTATATTAAACTTGCGCTCTACCCAGACTACACATTCCAGGTACAGAGACGCAGGGCCCAGTTTGCCCACACTGAAAAAAGACAGAAAGGCTGGACTCAAGTACATGCTCATCTACCAGGCATGGCTAATAATTCTGCGGAACAGTCGCTCTCTCTTCTTTGACAGTCCTAAGGAAGTACAAGATTGGATGGATAAGGAGAGGATTATGTCAACAACAGAAGAAGTGGAGTCATGAGCACAAGGCCGACTCGAGCCAGAGGACAAGTAGAGTTAGCAAAAGCAACTATATTAATAAACTTGAGCCTTGCTTGTGAAGGCACCCAACTAAACAATTGTTGACGAATGGAACTAACCAACAAAATTAGATTACTACTTGATAAGCACCCTTAGGAAAAGGAAGCATAATCTAGCAGGAAACACTAAGCAACGTCACTGTAACGCTGTTTAGAGCAAAGCAGGCTCTGGTGTCACGACCCTTGTTGAAGGCAACCTAAGGTGCTAGCTTGGAAGCACCCACTTGCAGTGCACCAACGCCACAGGCGAGGTTTTGGGAGAAAGGGTGCTAGATGCGAGCACACCTGAGCATGCAGGTCAAAGCTGGGCGACAGTTTCAAGTTTGGGAGTTGGGGAGGGGAAATAGGGTAGAGGGGCAGTTCAATGGGAGATATTGCCTTTGCCGAATTATGGGATCTGAAGTGTGAGCGAGAGTACACTAAAGCCCAGCTACACAGTGCGAACAAGGTCCTGAATTACAAGATCCTGACAATGAAAGACACAGACACTGCTAGAAATGGCAAACAACATTAGGCTGGTGACATGGAATGGGAGAGGATATAATAGCCATATCATGAGGAATAGGGTTATAACATACCTGCACAGACAAAAGATAGATATAGCCCTGCTACAGGAGACGCACCTAACAAAGGCAATCCACAATGGCTAGGAAATGGGGGGGGGCACTTGATTGACTCTACATACTCAGCATACTCTAGAGGTGTTTTGACCTGCATCACCCCAAGGTGATGTTTCAAACAGACAGAGACAGACAAGAAGGTTAGAGTGGTACTGGTACAAGGTACACTTGAGAACAGACCGATATGCATTGGAAACACTTACGCAGCAAATCATGACACAACCACCTTCTTTAGGTCTATGCATACCACTATAGGGTCACACAGAGAAAGTGTTATAATATGGGGCGGCAATCATAATCGTACACTCGACCCAAAAGTAGACAGATCTGACTCGAAATTTAAGAATCCACCCCCCCAGCAAAAGTACTGGGAACGTTACTACATTCCTTTGCACTGGTAGATATATGGAGGCATCTCCACCCAGACAATCAAGACTACTTGCACATGATGTACATACTAGACTAGATTACTTTATTACAGGAACAGATACCTTGGCAGTATAAAAAAGGACGAGTCCTGCAGGGACGTCATTTCACCAAAATGCCAGGGTAGCGGAAGTGACATCACATGACTCTTGACCTCTGATGACATCACATGAAGTGATGTTATTTGACCCCACCCCGAAGTGATATCACGGGAAGCGGTGGAACTTGAAATTTCACCCCTTGACAAAACAGGAAGTTGCATCACGTAACAATGTTCCTAAGTACACTATGAAAAACATGGTTACGATTCACTATAATGTGATATACATTTCATACAAGAATGGATCATGATATGTATCATTAAGATCAGTGTGTATAGGCCCATATTACCAAATTACTGCGAATGCAAGCAGACATCCAAATGATAATGATGTATTATTATATAGCACTTACGCTTAAGCGCTTTATTTAGAATAAATATACATACAATATCACCTAACCTGTGTTGGTACTCCTTTATCGACTTCAGAAGAATGAAAGGCGGAGTTGAGGTGTTTAAGAACAGACTAAATCAGTGACTCACCCCCTGAGGTGTCCCTGAAATAACTCTTTTATGAGTTTAGCAATTATTGTATAGAATTCCAGAAAGACAATATTTTATGTTATTCCTATTCTTTCTTTTTTAGGGTCACTGATGAAAGTGTTAAACTTGTGGAACCCCTGTTTTTTTTTTAAGAGGCCTGAACAAGAAAGATAGACACTCCACAAGCAAAGAGCCACATGGCGCTGGCCAGAGCCCAGGAGGTTACATTTAAAAAAATCAAAAACCTTATTTTTTTAGGGGTAGGAAGGGAGACCACAGGGGTCGCAGTTGTGACACCTGGTGACCCCTAAATGACATCCCTGGAGTCCTATTAGTTCATGCTCTGTTGATTCTCAAGTGGAGGGTGGGACAACCGAGACCACCGGTGCCCAGCATGGAAACTCAGAAGTAAAGATCTCTGAGATGTAGCGTTTAGAATGCAAATCAAAGTTTGCATCAGTGAATACTTCACTTTGAACACGGGCAGCGTGAAATCCCTACAGGTTATTCTACATATAGGAACTGAGACGCTGTCGGAAGCGGCCGTTTTGCAGAGAGAGAGTGAGACTACGGTGCGGCTTGACAGTCCCCCCTCCGTGTTGAGAGGTCCTTTCCTCTATTCCTCCACTCTGAGCTACAGCGCTGAGCTACAGTGAGCAATGAGCAGCAGTGAGCAGCGGCGAATCCTGTGCGCGCATTGAGCACGCATTGAGCATTGAGAACCGAGCTGGCTGTTTTGTGCTCCTTGTCTGTCCGCCCCTGTGTCCTTGTATCTCGTGCCGAGGAGAGACAGAGAGTCGCGCTGGTACAGAGAGCCGCGCTGGAATGCACAGTAAGTTAATAGTTGCCGGTAGCCTGTGCAGTGAGTTTCGAGGGTAAGAGCGCCCTCTCTAGCTCATTTGCTGTACCTGCTCATCCGCTGCCACAACCCTAAGTGTTTAGAAGGTGGCAAGGAGGAGGAAATTATTTACTAAAGTATACTGTCTCATTTGCTGTACCTGCTCATCCGTTGCCACCATCCTGAGTGTTTAGAAGTTGGCAAGGAGGAGGACATTATTTAATAAAGTATATTGGGATTGCTGTGTAGTTTTACGGGCCGCAAAACAAACACCGGGTGTTGCCAGCCGGTAGCCCTATGCTGCACTCCGCACGGGACAAAGTCCCAGGTATACTTATATCAGATTATGAAGCGGGGTCTCCACAAAAGTGGAAGCTGCGATTTAAATTGGTATGTGAAAAAACTCTTAATTGCGTAAAGTAATACAAAACAAATCGGTATTCAATAAACGTACATATGTACATAAGGTGAAAAGAAGTCCCCTTAATCCAGTATAGCCAAGAGCCACCAAGACCGTACATAAAGCAGGTAGATAGTATATATTTTTATATAACAATTTAGAAAAACATAAAACAAACTGTTCGATCATCAGAGTGTGTCAAATAAATCAATTTTTGATTCCAGAAATCACAAATACAGTTGGGTACAGTGTCAAGCATAGGTACACAGTGTTTATTTGGATTTAAATAATCAACAGGATCATCAATTCAATTCAAATGACAAAAGAATTCAACACAAAAATGTGTGTAGTGAGTTCTATCATATGTCCTCAACACTCCTAGATGTTTAAAGGTGCCAACGCGTTTCGGATTCCGATGAATCCATCTTCAGGGCCAGGTGTGTAAAGTTTCATGGGAATTATCCTAAAAAAATAGAGATAAACTAATTAACTCTTAGAGGATTAACTAACTAACAGTAAGGGATGGTGATAAGTGATCTAAACTACTAACCTTTATAGTCGAAGTAATGAAGCAATCACTTCAACCTGCATTGAAAGCAAAAACAGCATAAACATCTTGCAACCGTTGAAATCCCTAAGATTTTATGCTCTGAAAGGTCAAACTACTCATGTAAGCACCACTCACCCGATCCGGAGGCAAGTGCATCGCCCCTGGTGTGAGTAGGCTGTTGGGAGGTCAGTCATACGGGGAACGTATTGCAGACTCTTAAAATCAAAATCAAAATGTGATGCTTGATAGTGAGAACACTAGATGAAACAGACATAAATGACCAAAGGTCTGCTTGAAAAAATCAAGCCGTGTTTTTTAATAGTGGGATCAATTGGTTGAAGCGACATAAAAAATTCCAAAGATCTGCTTAAAAGAATCACACTCACAACATAAATCTATGCGAGTAACAATTCTGGACCGAAACCCGATCACATTCCTCCTAAGTAGAGACAGGTGTAAGCAGCCAGATATGCAGACGCTGCTTACGAATAGATCAATTTATCGTTACCAGCGTGTGTTGTATAATTATACTGGACGAATAAACTTCGAGTAAAGCGAGCCTTGGATGCTCTATCAAGATACCTGATTTCTTCAACGGAACGCAACCCTTGAGACGCCCGTCAGTCAGATGCGCGGCCCGAGACTGCGATCTGTTATACAGAAACCATGGTGAAGACCCGCATGCGCATCGCCACAATGACAGCCATGTTGGTGGAGGCATAAGACTTAACAGAAACTAAAAGGCGAATCGAACGATAATACTAATCTTGTGCTGGCAATCAGGATAATCCCGATCCAGACGATCTAAGCGTAACATGCATGAAGTAATGCACAGGAACCCACCGCATATGTGAGTCTCTTAACACACTGGTGGGGGGATGTTGGTACTCGTGTGACAAGAAGGTTGCTATAGCAACAACGCAACCTGACAGTGCGTTGCTTGCTGCAGTTGCTTATAGAATTCCCTCATACAAACGGCTCGTACAATGTTTACTCCCAATGTGGGTGGTAGACAGGAATTACAGATGACACAGGGATGTCACCTTTTGTCATGGCTGTTACTCCAGCGTATTAATCATGCAAATGGGACACCCGCTGGGGTGCCGGGAAGGAGTGTGATTCTGAATTAGGCACTGCTTGGGTAAGAAACACTAATTATAAAGCGTGAGATGGGGCACCACCACAGCCAAAGACTGCGTGGTGCACCACCTCACGCTAGCCATTCAGAGTTTACATCCAGGTCGGACGGATGGGAATACAAACAAGGAGGTTGTCCCTGTGTCCCGACCATCATGGTGCAACACCAGGTCAATTAAGCCAAGACTCTACCGTACTGTTGTGACAGTGCTCCCAATTTGTATCAAAGGCCAGTTTAAATGTCCTGGCCGTCCCTATTTGGGGATATGTGTGAGATATTCCTAGTATTTTAGCAGAGCATCAATGGCGTCTATAATCCCATAGCAGTCGGTACATCTACTTTTGTGTTGATCAGACTAAAATCAATGCAAGGGTTACAAGTGATGTAAGGCTGTCATTATTTTCAACTATATAAGTGCAATCTCAGTGGTACATCTATTCCCTAGTCCAATAACAAAATTAGTGTTCAACAGGGGTGCTTCAATTTAACATTGCCATGCCAATGAGAATCTTGATAAAAACAAATATGTCTAAGATAGTTGGCAACAGATCTTATTGTCTGGCCTTGATGTTGTAACTGGAAATTACAGAGCAATCAGAAATTACAAAGCAAGTAAAAACATTTAACATCTCACAAAGCACATCAGATCAAACTCGCAGTTCATGCCTCTAGGGCTCAGGCAATCCAATAGGTCAATCCAAAGAATGTCCTTTTGTAACAATAGTTTATGCACATCCCCTCTCTTGGACCTGCTTGCACTTGTTCTAGAATGATGCATCTCAACTGAGCAATCGAATGCCTCGCCTCTACAAGGTGCAGTGTCACTAGTGATTTCAAGTTTTTAGTCCGAATGATGTTCGACTTATGTTCAGTCCATCTCAGTTTTGCTTTCCTCGTGGTTATGCCCACATAATAGAGCCCACAGGGATATTTAAGAGCATAAACTACATTGCTCGAATAACACGTGCAAGAGTGTTTGAGGGCAATGGGTTTACCTGTATGTGGATGTGGGATAGTGTTACCTGGTAGAATATTGCTGCAATGTTGACAATTGTAACAAGGTTGTGTGCCTTTATACCTAGTGGTTGCTGGCTGGTCCATTCGTGTCTCAGCTCGAATCAGGCTATTCTTGAGAGCCCTACTGTTCCTATATGCAAAGATAGGAGGGTGTTGGAAGAGAGATTGTGTTTCGGGGTCCATTTGCAACATCGGCCAGTTCTTCTGGATGATACTCCTGATTTTTTTTTTTTTACTTTGATTAGAGTGTGTAGTCACATATACCATACAGTCATCTTTGTTCTTGACTTTAGGCGTAAGCAGGGTGTTTCTCTCAATGTTTGCCACCTTCTCTTCAATTTTGGAAATAGAAGACGATTTATAACCCCTCTCAATGAATTTGTGACGCAAGGTCACCGATTGTCTCACATACTCAGACTCTGGAACACTCTCTATTGTCCTATGTGGATGGAAACTTGTCGCGAATAAGAGGCTATTCCTGTCTGTAGCCTTGGTGAATATCCTGGTTTCAAGATGTGTTCCTTTGACGTAGATTTCCACATCCAGAAAATTGATCTTAAATTTACTAGTCTGGGTGGTAAATTTGATCCGTGCATGCATACTGTCCGTCATTGAAAAGAAATTCACCAGCTCATCCTCCGGGACGGACCATATTCCAAACACATCAACAATGTATCTTACAAAGACGCTGAGGTGGCTTAGCCATCTTGCTGAGGTCTTCCCTTCGCCTAGGCAGCCTCATAAGGCTGCAATTCCCTATTGCTACGTTTGGTGGGCAGCTCACGCATCGTGAGGGAAGGTTTTATTGTGAAACCCGCTGCAGAGAAAAGGGGGGTGCGTAGTTGGGGGGGTTGCTGTTATATAAACTAACCTTTGTGACTGGATTGTGGCAAAAAACGGTGTGAGGAGCTCCTTACTAAGGCCGGATAGCCACTTTACTAGCCCTCTTAATTCAATCTGCTGGTTAGTAATGTAATGAAGCTGAGGAGTACAGCTGCCTTCGACTCTGCAAATGGGGCAGACTGGAATGGCTCATACACTGCTCCAATGGTGAACTCCACAACCTTGGAATCCCCGCATAGTGGAGACCAAAGAATAAGCCAAACTAAAAATCCAGTGGTTACAATAGCATTGGTGCATGAAACCCACACAAAAGAGACTGAAATACATGATATTCAAACTGGTCAGACAGTTACTGTAAACCAGTGGAGACGAGGTTTGGAATATACAGTTACAACAAAAAATATTCAAAGGAAGATCAAAGAATATTTTGGTAAAAAGAGACATAAAAGCTCAAATGATGTGGTCGATTTAAGAGAAGGGAGTTGGGGCTCGCCAATCTTAAGAGCAGAGGATGTCAGCAAGAGGATCGCCAGTTTAAGTCATACTAAAGCCCCAAAGCGGGGAGATCCAACAGGCCCAGAAAATGAGGAAGAGGAGTTGGAGATTCATACCAACCACCCAGAAGACAACAGGGGATTGGCATTGGAGAACACTACTCCCGAAGGAGAGAAGGAGAATCAGTCAAACGATCAGGGGGACAATTCAACCCTAAAGGCGTTAAGCTTTTATGCTTAACTCATTGGTGACAGTGTTTGAACTGTTAAAAGGAGAAGTCCAAAGCCAAGCTGGAATCCTCCTTGAACTAACGTATTAAGTAGCCAAATGTGATTCCTCGTTGGTGAGGTTAAAGAATACAATCATCTCCTCCATCTCCCCTATGCTAAATGACATACAAATTGAAGTGGCCAAGCAGGGGTTAGATATCGCCTCCATACAGAGACTTACCCTGGCAAACAGAAAGGAGGATGCCTCATCCTGAGCCCAAATCCGAGATCTACTCCAGACCAAGTTTCAGAAGCCCAGTTTACAGGCGCTAGAACCAAATGTTTCTGCAGGTTCCTCCAGTATTCATGATACTCGGAATCAACTTTGGAGGAATTCATGAGATTGGCTCATGTGGCGCAGGCCCAAGTGCTGGAATCCAGGGAAAGGAGTGTAAGTAGTGAAGGCTAGGAAGCCTTTGGAGATATGGGGGCTGCCGGCGATTCAGATTGGATTGTTGCGAGTAACCAAAATGCCAAGAGGAGGAGAATGAAAAGAAAGGAAGGGGGGAAAAAAGGGCAAAAGAGCACCCAGAAAAATATTAGGAAAATAAGGAAAAAAAAACAAAAAATCAAAAAACCCGAAAAGTAAAAAATACGGGAATCCTACATTTCGTGAACAACATCAACACAACGAATATAGATGTTCAACCAGATACGGCAAAAGAAGTCATCTACAATAAAGGATTTCCTAAGCCAACAAATTAGTTGGGGTCTCAAACAAACACTCTACTTACTCCAAATAGAGCGCAGCTAAATGTGAAGGCACTACAACAGAGAATAGTGGAAAGTGACCTCGCGATCTTGAGAGTAAGCGTGGGGATGGAGACAGAGTTCCTTCCCAGCCCGGGCCAAAATGCACGGAATCAAAAAGAGGGGGACTCCATTATCCCAAATCTGAAACTGGGCCCATTTTTACACAAAGTAAGACATCTAAGAGAAGATCGGTGGTTAAGAGTGCTGATACGGATGCAAGAGGAGGTAAGTTAAAAATAGCGCCAATTTTTCTCTCAGCAGCGAAGAAAGTAGGGAGTCCATCTATCGCAAGTGAATCAACCAACTTTAATGAGGCTGTATCCGATAAGGTTGGAGGGAAATCTATGTCAATCAAGGGGATATGGAACGGCGCAGGAAAATCGAAAGACATTGTTCAACATGAAAATGGACCAATACTTCAAGGGAACAGGAAATTGACACACAGTCCTCCACAAGAGGACGACCAAACTGGTTTCGAAGCCCCTAGACTGTGGTTAAAATCTACACAAAAGAACAATCACTATAAATCTTTAAGTATAAACACCATTCTAGGGGAGTTTAAGAAAGTAAAGAACCTGTACCTATTTGCCTCAGGGGATATAGAATACGTAAATTCCCTGATTGTAAAAACGGTTTTATGGTTGAACTGGGGCTGAGCTCCACTAGGGCCTATGATGCAATTATAAAAGCTGCTGGGGCGTTAGAAGAAAAAGGCCTAAGAGTGGCTGCAGATGAATTCGGGTTCAACTCAAATGAGTCTTCTAAAGGGCAAGGGCCTGTTCAGACAAATTCACAGAAGCAAGAAAGAAGCGCTGAGCTCCAAAGAAAAGAGGATAGCAGAGATATGGCAGAAACTAAGAAGGAAGAAAATGTTTTGGCTGCCCTCCCCGAAATCCTGGCCCAAGTTCTGACGAGTATAGGCCTGCGGGCAAGACAACTTTAGTCAGTCCGCCTTGCATTTAGTGGTTTGGTATACGTGGGGTTCCAGCACCTTTAGAGCCAAAATAATTCAAGGTGGCCTTTGGGGTAAGATGGATATTTTGATATTTCAGGAAACGTGGATGCTGAATGCAATAGAAATCAAAGGCTTTACCACTCACTGCTTACCCGCAAGTCAAAAACCGCTGGGTAGACCAGCTGGTGGTCTCTTGATAGCTCTAAAAAACAGCTCAGTAAGGAATGCTAAGGTGATCTTTAAGGACAAAATTGGCATCTTGGACACCGAAATTAAACTTAATTTCGATATCCAAAATCCGTGGCTGGTGGTGGTAGATGTTTATTGGAACCCCGCTTCTTCTACACTGGATACATTTTTTAATATGCTGGGGGTGTATTGTCCACAGTGAAATCAGACTTGGGTAAGGCTAATATTATCCTGGCAGGGGATTTCAATTCCATATGTAGCGAGAGCTTAAATTCAAAGGAGAGTGAAAGGGTTACAAGAATTACCAGAAGAGGGCAGAAATGGTTAGCTTTCATGAGCTCATGGGGTCTTTAAATGTTAAATGGGAGATAGGGGGGGAAAAAGGCGCTACCACGACCTGGAGACGAGGAGAGTCAACATCTATATTAGATTATATTTTCGTCAGCGCGAGCCTTTTCTCAAGAACATCCACGTTGATAGTAAATCATGAGTGGGGCAGCGACCATGCTAGGTTGGAGCTATCCTTCCCAGATATTCAGGGGCATCAGCAGTGGCTACATAAGCAAGATCTGGAGGGAAGGGGGGAAGAGTCAGATTAGCCAAGTATGGTCAAGGGGGGGGAAAATTAAACAAAGCGTTGAAGTTGATTCCAAACCCCTCCCTGATAGATCATTGTCATCCAGACAACTATATTCGCTTTATCTGGTCAACCGTGCCACCCAAAATGCCATCATTAGAAGTCAAGCAGCACCACCTGCATGAGTATGATGAGGAAACTATGTTCAGAAAGAGGGAAATGAGAAGTAATCTTCAGGGCCTTAAAAAACAGAATTTGGCACCAGACAGTGTCATGATGCCCGCTCCCGGGGAGCCGGTTCAAGCCCGGCGTCCCCGAAGGCGGACATCCAGTCCCCAAGGAAGGACCCAGCAACCCCATGTAGGGGCCCTTTGGACAGTGTCCTGGCGCCTATGGTGCCAGGCTCATAAAAAACATCAGTCCTGGCGCCATAGGCGCCAGGCTCATTATGGGAATGCTTGGGTGCACTTACCTGATGCAGACCATGCTGCAGGATCCCGGCCTCCTTGAGGCCTGAAAGGAACTACTTTACCTGTGGGACTAATTTACCATCTGGGAGTGGTCGGGGAAGGATACATACCTGATTGGAGGAAGGATACATACCTGGAACTTCTTCCAAGGCTATTTAAACCCCACCCGAACAGCTACACGTGCTTCGCGTTGTTCTGCATCTAGCAGCTGGACGCTCACCGTGTCTGCTCCTGCATCCTGACTTCTGCCACGCTTGCCAGCATCCTGGATCACCTGCAAAGGAAGAGAAGAAGAGAACAGAAGAAGGAAAGGTCCTTACCTGCTAAATCCGCATCCCGGAGACATCTCGCCGACAATCCTGAAAAGGAAGACTTTAATTTAAAAGCTCATCGCGTCGATCGCTGCAGCGCCGCATTCCACTCACCTTTACAGGGCGCCTCCATGTTCAGCAGCGATCATCCGGATTCGCAGTCACGCCCCAGCGCCTAGGGAGAAAAAGACCAGAACAAAAGGTGAGAGAGAGCAGGGAATAAGGAAAGCTAAATCTACATGTTAAGACTTACCTGTTGATTCATTCCCTCTTCATTTCGGGTCCGCGCCGCATCCTGGCATTTCCGAACCCCGGCCCCTATGGGGAAAAAGAGACATCAGCATTAATGAGCGAATGAAAAGACATTACCAAAAAACGCTCATTAAAGACTTACCTGATTTCTACAAGGATTTCACCTCTCATCTCGGGTCGATGCCTGTTCCCCGGCATTCCGTACCCCGGCCCCTATGGGGAAAAAGACACTAGCATTAGTACATTAATGCATGGACACAAGGGGAACCTCTTATCAAAAAAAACTTACCTGGAAGCCAAGCAAGTTTGGTTCTCACCAATCCGAAATCCAGTGAAGTAACTGGATACCAACGCGCCCCTGCATCAGAAGCAGGATGGAGAGCTCGTCCTTCCAGACCCTAAGGTGAGACGCTACGAGAAATCACAGAAGGGTTTCAAGGAGGGTGAGAGGGGAAAGTGGGAGGCCGATTGCATTACCCCGCAGACAGTTAATCCCCTATTTTCGCCTACAGAAGGATACTTCTGCGAGCCAGACAAGCCAGATTTGGGGGCCCGGTCCAGTCCGTCTTCCGAACCCTGCGCATCACCTTAGAAGAGGTCACAGCAGCGCGAACCAGGCCAGCGCCTCCGTGGGAGTCAGGTGAGCGTAACAGACAGTTTCTTAAAGGAAGCAAACGGTATTAGGAGTAAGTACAGGCATTGGTCAAAAAATCAAAGAATGGCTAGGCTACAAAAAGACAGCGAACGGATGTTGAAGCTTGTGGCCGAAGCTAACACGAGAGCGTTTTGGTCAGTAATGGGGCAATTGGACCAGCAATCAAATAGCACCTTGTGTAATCTGGTCTCAGAAGCCAAATGGGTTAATCATTTATCAACTATCTTTCAGAAACCAAGCGAGGAAGGGGAGCCAATGAAGTTGGAGACCAAGTGGTCTCTGCCCTTGGAAGAGGAAGAAATTGCAGAGATAATCAGGTACTCATCGCTACCTAAGGCCACCGGCCCTAGCGGGTTGATGTATCAAGTTCTTAAAAATGAGTTCTGGCGTGGGTTCTTGAGGAATATATTTGGGGAGATCTTGCTTACAAAACACTCCACATCGTCCTGGAAAACAGCATTGATCATCCCACTCTTCAAGGGGGGGGAAGAGGACCAAACCCGCTAGTTATCGACCGATTGCGCTTTTGGATATTGAAAATAAGATTTTTATTAGGCTGATAGTTAAGGAGCTTAGAAACTGGGTTGATGGTGTGGGGGCCCTGTCCCGCTTTCAAACAGGGTTTAGAAAGGGCCTTTCCACATCGTTGCTGAGAAAGGTGAACTACCCCTGTGTGGGGCGTGGAGTGACCTCTCGAAGGCATTTGGCCAGATTAGCTGAGGCTTGCGGTGGGCGAAACTCAAACTGAAGGGTGTCACCGAATCTCTATTGGCTATGTTAATAGAGTTGCATAGGGACACAACAGTAAGGGTAAGGTTAGATGACAAGGGACATCTGTCAAATGAAGTGAAGGTAGAGAGAGGAGTAAGGCAGGGGAGTTTGGGAGCCCCTCTATTTTTCAATCTTTTTCTGTCCGATTTGGGGCAAGATCTTGAATCGTCCGCACTGGCCAGTTCATTCCTTAATGGGAGTAAGATCTTTTGGCTGGCTTATGCGGACGACATAGTCCTATTGGACAGAATAGCCATAGTCCTCCAAAGACTTCTGACTAAACTGGGTAGCTATGCTGAGAAAAACGTGTTAGCAATAAACCCGCTAAAATCCAAGATTCTTGTGTTTAAACATCCAAGAAAGAAAATTAGCTTCGATAATTGGTCATTGAACGGGCAGATTATACCACGAGTGGATGAGCTAATCTATTTTGGCTACAAGATCTATGCCAGCCCGAGAAACCAGGAACATATCTTTACCAAGGTTTATGAACTGACCCCCCAAATGAAAAAAATCAAAGCCAAATCCTGCAAATTCTCCATCTTGCCACTGATCAAATATTATGTAGCCAAAATAATACCGGTTATTTTGTACGGTTTAGAAGCAAAACCCTCACTCTGGTGGGCAAATTGTGCCAGAATAAAAGGTAGAATTTGGAAAGTTTCTCTTAATCTACCTATGAGTACACCTGGTTGGAACTTGCCGTTTGAACTAGGCCTTGTCTCTTTAGAGTGCTGTGCAGAATGGAAGCTAATCGTACTGTATAGAGAGATAATGGGCCTCATTACGAGTCCGCTGACCCGGACTTAACGCCACCGGTATAACCATACAGGCACCGTTTCCGTAACCGTGAAATCACGACTCACGATCCCGGAAATACCAACACCACAAACCGCCGCCGCGGAGTTAAGGGATCCGTAAAATGCATCGGCGGCGAAACTCCCCAGTTACCGGCAACACGAAAAACCATGGGCATCACGAGTACCACAGACATGGAAACTCCCCCATAAAATTGGCGGAAAAACCGTGGCCACGGAGGCGGTATCAGCGCCACCGCGAACCTGACGTTAAACAGTGCCTGGTGAGCTGAATCAGGCCACAGGTGCCCCAAATGAGCCTGTCCCAGATCACAGAAGCTCTGGCTAGCTGCCGAACAGACCTGCAAGAAAGCTGGACTGGAAAGGTACGAATGAACCCCCAAGGAATTCCTCTTGGGCACCTACCATAGACTCAGTAAAATCAGGCATCTAGTCAAACTTATGGACATGGCGTGCATACTCGCGAAGAGAACAATAGCGATGGCCTGGAAGTCGCCTGCAGGCCTGCGATTTGGACCCTGGATCAAGGAAATGGAGAGATGGACTGCCGCAGAAACCAGAGCCTGGGAGGAGGGGAACAGCAGAGGCGGAGAAGATGTGAGTGCCACACTAGAGTCCTGGAAGGCTCTCATGAGAGACATGATCTTCTCGACGAATTTCAAACCCCCCTGAGCAGTGCGTTATGGCACGAACTGCAATGTAGCCATCCTGATGAGACCACCAAACCGGTGCACGCCCTGGCGCCACCCCCCGAAGACTGGCACGGAGAACGACCGCCCCGATACTGAGTCTACACGTGCCGAGTGGACCGCACTATAACAGCAGGAGAGAGGACAGTCTAAGTTGTTGTTATTGTTGTTTTGTTGTCATTTGTTGTTCAATTGGCGAATGTGTCACGCAATCAATATCACGAGCCATAACCTATGCCTAACTGCTTTATGTATGACCTTAAATGCCAATAAAAACATTTAAAAATAAAATGGAAATGTCGAAGGCTGAGCGAGCAGATTTTGCAATGTTGAAGCAAACTCTCATTTCAAAGTTTGGAAAGACTCCTGACCAATATTTAAAATGATTCCGAGAGTATAAGAAAAAAGAAGGTGGTACTTGGGTATCTTATGTAACCGAATCCTTAAAAAACTTGACTGGCTGGGTCGAAGGTTATAAGGTTTCTACCTTTGAAGGTATGATAAGCCTTGTCATGCTGGAACATATTTTTGTATCTTCTTCCCCTGAGCTTAAGCAGCATCTGGCAGATTCAAAGGAGATAGATCCTAAGAAGCTCGCCATTGCAGCAGATTTATGGGTGTCACATCGAGTGTCCCATAAGGACAAGACTCATCCTGGTAAGCAGGAGGAAGGGAAAAAGTCCAACGATAAGGAGGGTGGGGAAACTGATAAATCTTCTTCCCAAAAGGGCCACAAAAAGAAAAATAAGGGTAAGACACAAGAGAACTCACAGGGTAGAGGAGGTCAGCCTCCGAAACAGAACTCTGGTTATAGTGAGCCTCCCTTTGTAAACCGACCCAATGGATTGTGTTTTGCTTGCGGAGCAACTGACCACATGAAGGGGGACCCCAGATCTAAGGTCAAAACCTTGGGGGTCCACTCGGCTAATCTGGCCTTCTCCTCCTACGAGGAAGAAGAGATTACCGGAGCATCCTTCTCCTCAGACTTCTTCCCCAGTGGGATAGAAGCTGAGGTAGTTTTAGTTTCCCTGGGTTCCTGGGAGCCTAAAGTCGCAGAGGCTTATGCTAGGATTCCAGATAATACCAAGCACTACTTTAAAGATAGTGTGCTGATCAATGGAGTAGATATTCCAGCTCTTAGGGATAGTGGGTGCAGGCCAACTGTAGTGGATTCTTCCTTGGTAGACTCAGAGTAAGTTGCCAGAGCTACTCTGATGCCCACTAAGTTGGCTGATGGCCCACCTCTCATGTTCCCAGTAATACCTGTAAATCTTACTATCAATGGTACAGCAGTCAGGATTCCAGTGAGCATGCAGGGAAGCGTCCCAGGAAAGGTCTTGTTGGGCAATGATCTCCGAGCTTTAGGGCTCGTGGGAGACACTGCTGACAGACCCTGCACAAGGTCTCAAACAAGGGCAGCACTGACCAAGATCAGTGAGCTGCCCCCGCCAAAGGGGAAACCCAAGGCTAAAGGAGTCAGAAAACCAAATCAAGGGAAAGAAAATATTCCCCGAACTCACCTACCACTGCGGTGGAGGAAGTTGGTCAATCGCCCGGACCTGACGAGGAGGCGACGATGCCTGAAGTATTTGACCCCAATGACTTGATCTAAACGACTTGTTAGTAGAAGGTGGTCCTGACAGGGAAGAATTCAGTAAAGGCCAACGTGAGTGCCCATCTCTGGAAGGCCTAAGGAGACAGGCCTGCTCCCAGCTTGAGGGTGAACCTCCTGGGAAGCATCGGATTTATTGGGAAGGTGGACTCCTATATAGTGAGCCCACAGAGTCTACAGAAGGAGACCATAGGATTTGGTGGTCCCCCTTGCTGTAAGACCCTTCCTCCTGCAGTTGGCGCATGAAGTGCCCCTTGCTGGTCACCTCGGTATTAAGAGGACCAAGCAAAGGTTATCCATGCACGTCTACTGGCCCAAGATGGGGGTGCAAGTAGAAAGTCACTGCAGGAGTTGTGCCTCCTGCCAGTTATCTGGTAAGAGTGGCTCAACAATCCAAGCTCCATTGGTACCACTCCCAGTTGTGGGAATACCATTCGAAAGGGTAGGGATCGACATCGTTGGTCCCCTTGACCCGCAAACATCCTCAGGCAATAGGTTTATCCTGGTGCTGGTCGACCATACTACCAGATACCCTGAGGCCATCCCATTAAAAACTGTAACTGCCAAGTCAGTTCCAAAAGCGTTACTTGGCATCTTTACTAGGGTTGGCTTCCCTAAAGAAGTTGTGTCTGACAGAGGCAGCAACTTTATGTCGAAGTTTATGCAGGCTATGTGGAAAGAATGTGGGGTCACCTACAAGTTCTCTTCCGCATACCACCCCCAGACCAATGGTCTGGTGGAACGGTTCAACAGAACGTTAAAGAGTATGATTGGGGCTCTGGAAGAACCTCAAAGAAGAAAATGGGATCTTCTTTTACCATGCTTACTGTTTGCCTACCGAGAGGTACCACAGGAGGGTCTTGGCTTCAGCCCCTTCGAACTTCTGTTTGGTCACCCCGTACGGGGACCCTTAGCCATAGTCAAGGAGGGATGGGAGATGCCCACTCCCCCTATTACTACCAACGTAGTAGACTATGTGCTAGGGCTCAGAAAACGGATGGTACTCCTGATGGGTCTGGCTAGTGACAAGTTGAAGGCAGGACAAGCCCTGGTGAAACATTGGTATGACCAGAAAGCTTCCCTCATCAACTTCACACCTGGTCAGCAAGTCCTGATCATGAATCCCATAAGGCCAAGAGCTTTACAGGATAAATGGTCAGGCCCTTACACAGTGGTGGAGCCCCTGGGTGAGGTCAACTATTTAGTGGACCTTGGAAGGCCTGGACAGGCTCCAAACGTGTTCCATCTAAATAGGCTGAAGGCTTTCATCCCAAGAGTCGAAATCGCAGCACTGCTACTGGCTTCAGATGGTGAGGAAGAGGAGTCTGAACCTCTCCCCGACCTGTTCCAAAGCGGTCCT
Source organism: Ambystoma mexicanum (assembly GCF_040938575.1). Taxonomy (NCBI): domain Eukaryota; kingdom Metazoa; phylum Chordata; class Amphibia; order Caudata; family Ambystomatidae; genus Ambystoma; species Ambystoma mexicanum. The sequence continues at coordinate 634,531,470 of NC_090939.1, forward strand.
TCAGATAGCTCCTTTGAGGGTGTTCGAGTGGCCCCTCATCTTACTTCTGATGAGCAGGCTGAGGTGAAAAGTTTGCTTAGGCAATTTTCCCCCCTGTTTTCGCAGTACCCTGGTTTGACACCTTGGTGCAAATATAACATAGACACAGGAGACAGCGTACCTACCAAAAGTAGAGGATACAGAATGTCAGACAAAGTACGGTCTTACATTAAGACAGAAGTCAACAAAATGTTAGATCTTGGGGTGATTGAACCCTCTAGTAGTCCTTGGTCCAGCCCTGTGATTTTGGTTCCAAAGGCAGGTACTTCTGAATTGAGATTCTTGCTGGATTACAAGGCTCTGAATGCTTTCACCAAGACAGATGCACACCCCTTGCCTCGAACAGATGAGCTGGTGGATACCTTGGGTGTCTCCAAGTATCTCAGCACGTTTGACCTCAATGCAGGCTATTGGCAAATAGCCCTAGCAGAACATGCCAAGGAGAAGACAGCGTTCTCAACTCCAGACGGTCTTTACCAGTTCAGGGTAATGCCGTTTGGGTTGAAGAATGCACCTGACACTTTCCAGAGGCTTGTGAATCATGTGTTAAATGGGTTGGATGAATTCTGTCTTGCATATCTGGATGATATAGCAGTTTTCAGCGCCACCTGGGAAGACCATGTGAAACACCTCGGGATTGTGCTACAGGCTCTTCAGAAAGCACACTGGACCATAAAGGCTTGTAAATGCCAGATTGGACAAGGCTCTGTGGTTTACCTTGGACATGAAGTAGGTGGAGGGATGATACAGCCTCTACCCAGTAAAGTACAAGCAGTGAAAGACTGGCCTACCCCCACCACACAGACCCAGGTGAGAGCCTTCTTAGGACTCACAGGGTATTACCGCAACTTCATGGCAGACTATGGTACCATAGCTGCCCCTCTGACTGCTCTCACCACTCCGAAGAAACCCAAGAAGGTAACGTGGACTGAAGAGTGTGAGAAGGCCTTCAATGGCTTAAAAGACTCCTTGTGCCAGGCCCCTGTTCTCAGGGCCCCTGATTACCAAAGACCTTTTATTGTGCAGACAGATGCCTCTGACACTGGGATAGGAGCTGTACTATCACAAGTAGATGAGAAGGTTAAGGAACACCCTATTGGTTTCATTAGTCGCCAGTTTAAGGACAGAGAGCTCAGATGGTCCACAGTAGAGAAAGAATGTTTCTCTGTTGTGTGGGCCCTACAGAAGCTGAGGCCCTACCTCTATGGGACCCACTTCACTGTGCAAACTGACCATAAGCCCTTAAAGTGGCTAATGAACATGAAGGGAGAGAATCCGAAGTTGCTTAGGTGGTCCATAGGTCTGCAAGGCTTTGACTTCACTATTGAGTATAGGCCAGGTGTCCAACATAGAAATGCTGATGGGTTGTCCAGAATGTTAAACCGACCTGAACAAGAAACTCATCCAGGGGTGGATTAGTTCCCACTGTCCTTCGTCTGGGAGGGGCGAGTGTTAGGAAAGATTTCATAATTGTAGGTAATTTTCCTTCCATGTGGCAACCCCCAAACATTTTGCTGTTGTTTTACACCCTAATCTAGACTTTGCCAGAGAAGCGCAGCCTTACGCCGCACTCCTCTGGGCTTTCGCTCAATTCTTCTGGGGAAACTGACATGCCCTTAACACAGTCAGTACTGGGAGACTTCGTTTCCCTTAGTCCTTTCCTCATGTTGCAGCTTTTGAGCAACATGAAACAAGAGTGCACCGTAACTTACATTACCGCGCTCTTGGGTCTCTAGTCATTCCAAAGGCCCTAGAAACTCTCGCTAGACTTATTATGAAATGTGCTAGTGTGTCACGGATGGGACTGGTGGCAGCTATCATTTTTTTGTGTTTTGAACCCCTTTTTGCCATATTAACCGCGCTTTCCGCGTTTGGCCCAAATGGGTGGCCTGGCCTCCAAAATGGCCATGCCACGAGGTTCTTTGTCCTGTCCGCTGACCGTCTTGCCCCTTCACCTTCACCCAGGTAGAGCCGACCCGGGGCAGTCCTTATTTGGTCATGCACTTTCCCGCGAAACACAACGCTTTTGCGGGCTTCTGCATGCCTTGTGTGTGCCTCCAGGATGTGGGCTGGGATGTCTGTTCCCAATACACATCCTGGGTGCCAAAGAGTCTAGAGTGTCCTGAATGCCTGGGACCACCGTGATAGGTCCACGTATGGTGTGAGTGTTTGTGAGCGGATCTCCCATTGGGCCCTCTCCGTTTTGGCGCAAAGGGAACTTTGGATAAGAGGAGGCTGAAAACCCCACTACCATGTCGATCTCCTGAGTTCTCACGAACAAAGGATCAGGAGCCAAGTATCCTGCAAATGAGAAGCTGAGTCGAGGAATCGCTGGTGACCCGCTGAAGGTTTGGCACCCTGCACTGCTGTCGTCCTGCGAGACCACTCGGCCTCTGATCGTACGAGAAGGTCTGCAAAGGCGCTTCGACCCTTTAGAATAGTGGGAACAACTATTCTCGGCATCTTCACCAAATCCTGTACGTAAGCCTTCGGAAGCGTCCCTGGGTCATCCAGTGGACTGACCAGCCTAAACAGGAACCTTGCTCTGTCACCGCCGTCTGGCTTACTGCTAATTCCGTGTCCTCCGCACTCTCACACAATTCGTACACTTGGCGTTCCCAGGTCTGAAGTGAGACGTGTGCTTTGGGACCGGAATACACGCGGATGCCGAGTTGCCCTGCTGTGGTAACAAACCTGTGCGTGTTCGCTGCATCTGGGACACCCTCGACCCTGACTCCTGCTGTCGTGGAATCTATACGGCGTTGAGACGTCCCTCTGATCGTATCTGAACCTGCCAGTACCGAAACGGAACCGGAGAAGCCTGAGTCTGCCTGCATCGGGGACCGGTGAGTAGTCAATACCCTAACCGGTCGCCCTCCCGCAGGAGCCTGTGGCTTTCCATCGCTGTTGTAAACAGCAAACCCTTTCCCACACTCACGCTGTGCTTCTGCCCCCAAGTGGAGGCCTTGCCTGTGTCACAGGGAGTTGTTCACCATCTTTTCGTCCACCTTTCTGAACTGCCTGATTTCCCTGAAGAGACTCTCCTTTGTCCGTTGGCACCCGCGTGTGCAGGTACTTTTGAGCACAAGGCTCCACTCTTCGTAGGGCTCGGACTTCCTTCTAGTTAGGTGGCCTCTGATGTCAAACTGGGTCTAACGATTACTTGCACTGCCTGTTTTCCTCCCCATCTAGGTGGTCTGCATATTTCGTGCTTCTAACTCTTAAGACCCCTCAGTCTTGTATATATATTGTATTGATTGTGATTTGTTGGTTTACTGGTGTTTTACCGTGATTCTTTACTATGGTCGATGTTACAAAGGCCTTGTAATAAATGTGTACATATTTTTAATATAACACCTGTCTGGAATAATTTGTAAGCGTCCTTGCTTTGTGTGCTCATTGCGGGCTTTCAGTCACCCTCACCCCTCTTGAGACCTAGTCTTGACCGCCGCCATCGCTACCCTGATTGGTCTGGCTTGTCCAGAGGTTACCCTGTTCCAAGAAACTAGGCTAGCCTTCTGAACCTCTTCCCCTCCAGGACAGAGTTCAGAAATCCATCTTAACACCAATGAATATCCGATCACGCCCATTTTCTATGGACTACCAAAAATTCACAAAGTATTGACTACACCACCCATGAGACCTCTAGTAGCCGGCACGGACAGCATTTTTAACCCTCTTGCTATCTATGTTGATAAAGCCCTGCAACCAATAGTTCAAAATACCAGCACCTACCTAAAAGACAATCATGTGATGACACTAACATATATTAAGGAGGATGACATACTTGTTTCATTTGATGTACAAAGTTTCTACAAATCAATTCCGCATCAGGACGGACTGGAGGCATTAGAATGGTCTCTATTGAATAATAATTGTGAAGCTAACAAAACTTTCATTTTGGAACTGAGTAAGATTATCCTTGTTAACAACTATTTCAGAAATAAATCACAGTTTTATCTACAAGCATCTGGAACTTCAGTGGGCTCATCAATGGCCCTGGCTTATGCCAATTTATTTATGTTCCATCTAGAGAGTATGCACATATTGAATGCACAACAATGGCAAAATCATTTAATCACTTGGAAGAGATACATAGACGACATTTTTGTCGTCTGGAGAGGATCAAAAGAAGATCTGGGGACCTTTCTGAGCTTCATAAATCAGATGCATAACCGTATCAAGTTTACAATGGAAGTGGGGGAACCCAAATTGCACTTCTTGGATGTAGAATTACAGATTGGACAGGGTGGAAGATTAATTACTAATATGTACCACAAACCCACAGAAGTCAACAACTCACTACATTATTTGAGCCATCATCCTGACCACTTAAGGAACAACTTACCATATAGCCAATTCTTACAGGCAAAAAGAACAACGTCTGATACAACATCACTACTACAAGAGAACCAATTATTAACAGAGAAATACCAAAAAAGAGGCTACCCTATCGATATCATTGAAAAGGCCAAAGCCAAAGTTGAGATACGTGAAAGAAAGGACCTTCTTACCAACAAGACAAAATCTAAGGATACTCCGTCTATACATACCTTGAGGTATTCTGCACAAAGCCACCATATTGCAAGAATAATTAAGAAAAATTGTGGAATTATTAAAATGGATCCACAACTGGACAGATTATTCCCAAAACCTCCGCTTATTGCGTACAAGAGGGGCAGAAACTTCACGGATCAATTAGTAAAAGCGGAAAGAACAAAGATTGACAAACAGAAAACTTTGAAAAAGAAGAAAACAGGCACATATCCATGCTTAAACTGCTGTAACTGTAATAATGTTATGAAAGGAGGCTATGTGAGACATCCCCAAAGTGGACACAAAATCAGATTAAATGACTATACCACATGTGACACTAAATCAGTCATATATGGTTTAAGCTGCCCCTGTGGCCTTTTCTATGTGGGCCAAACCATCAGAAAAGCTAAGGAACGGTGGAATGAACACAAGAGCAACATACGCACCAATAACATTAAATCTCCAGTTGCAAGATACTTTGCCCAAAACAAACATACTGTAGCGCAACTTAAAGTAATTCTTTTGGAAGAAGTGAAAAAATCACCAAGAGGAGGAGACCATGTCAGACACATGAGCCAGAGGGAACTATATTGGATTGAGAAACTGAACAGCCTTTCTCCGAATGGAATGAACGAAGAATATAACCTGGGTGCTTACTTGTAGGATTTACAACTAATATATGTACATCAAGTTACCTAAACCATCTACAGCAGTTTTAAGATGTACAATATTCAGGTACATCATTGCCAGCTTTATCACATCTGGTTTAACAAATGAATACAGCAGGGGATAATGTTACATATACAAGAATATTGGTATCCTAGTATTCCATTTAATATCTTAGACATCCTTATAAGGCTAGTTTGTCAATATTCAAACAAAGCGTTAATAATTTTTTATGGCCCAAGTATATGTATACACATCAGATTGTGAACAATGTGATAATAATTTGATTATGTGTCAAATGCATTTGTATAACATAGACTGTGAGCATAACTGGATTGCTTCCTTAATCACCAGATGATAATTATATCGAATAGCATCTCATATGATTAGAATTTAGGATGAATTCAGCATTTTTTCAGTTTAGTTAAAGTCCCCTATCTGTGCACCCCATTGGGTGGATTCATTCAATAGAGAATGATGCAGGAGCCCCTGTGTGCGTTGTTTACCTTTAAAGTAAAAAATGTTCTAAAAAATAAACAAATCAACGTCATCGCGTCATTACGCGATGATGTCATCACGCAGGGTAATTATAATGGCGGCCATCTTAGCTATGCCGTTTAGGAGCATCATTCGATGGAGCTTGTTGTTGAGAGGCCTTTTTTAGGTAAGCCCCGATTTTTTGATAAAATGGTTCTCTGTAACCGCATAAAATTCAGTGCAGCTAGATTTTACTTGTGGCTGATAAACATAGGAAGCTGAATATTTGAATATAATTGCAGGTATCCCGTGTTGATGTGTTTGAATCCACTATTGGAAGCATATTCATCACTTAAAGAGACTACTGATAGGACAATATTAAAACCTACAACTTTTAGTGCAGGCAAGCCTGTTGCTACCTGGTTACAGAGTAACAACCTTGGTTAAGTTTAAACTGAATATACATTTGTCTATCACTGAATAGACCATCTGGACCAGGACTATATATCCACAGATACTCTCACATTTATTACAGATGTTTTTTGAAAATCTATGAGATATATCAGATGGGCTTTGAAGTGCATCAAGCGTCATCCGACCAAGTCACACTATGCTAATATGGTAAGATTCTTTGTCTGAGTAGGGTACCAAATGGTGATCCCGTCATACAATTAAATGTAGCTTTGGTTGTAATTTTTTGACTTTATAAAATCGGCTACATACATTTGTTTAATTTACAGGTCAGCATACGCATGTAAGAGTGCCTTTATGGCTACCTACAGGATGAGAGACTACTTGTAGCCGCCTATTTTACTGAAGTTAAACCCTACATTTACTTTGGTTAGATCTAACCTGTTTCCAGGTAATTATGGACATTTACTTTCTATTGAAACTATGGAAATTATATATTTGGTTACTTTTTTAATACTAGCAGCCCCCCCCCTTTTTTTCTATTGAGACTTATATACAGTCTTTTTTTACCCGTTTTTAGGATTGGCATCACAATGCACATCAAGTTGGCACTAGAGTCCTAAAAAAGAATAAAAGAGAAAGGCGAAATCAGGTGATTAATGATGGATATACATCCAGTTATGACAGACGAATATTAATTTGTGTTGAAAATATTAACATGATATCATTGGTAATTTATCTATTATTTCACGTAGATACACGAAGAAAAAAAGAAAAATTCTGGTAGACATCTTCTGAAGAAGGGGAGATACTTTCCACGAAATGCGTAAAGAGTATTGCACATTTTTTTTAAAAAAAGCTTGGGAACGTCACATACCACAGTAAAAGTGAGACTATGAGCTTATGCAAAGTACCAATGTTTACCTGTGTTCTAAAAATTGAATTTTGAGGAGTTGGTGTAATGTGACTATGAAGCAATAGTGACAACTTGAATAAACAATTTCACAAAGAAGAATTGAATTGATATTTGGTTATTTTGCTATAAATTTACACAAATGTTTTATTGAATTGTTTTTTGTATCAAAAAATCTTTTTTGGGAGCATAAAATTCACTGATGATTAGATCATCAATACATAAAGTTTTAATACGGATAATCATATGAGCTTTTGGTTGTTATTACAACATTAGGGTGTGCAAGTCTGTGGACACCTGTTGTTTTTGCATGATTGGACACAACCCAGTGTCAGGGTTGATATTCTCCCCCGCACCCCACTAACTATCTTAAAATATTTACCACATCAACAAAAAAGGTGTGCTCTAAACCATCCAGTTTATAGCTTTTGACAGTACACACCCGGCCAAATGAGACATACGACCAATGCTACCACAAGGCCATACAAGTTGATCCACTCAATACAGCCACCCACACTTAGCACCGCTGACCCCCCAATGCACATTACGGCTGCACATGAGACATCCTGCAACAGCCAAATCATCACAGCCCATTGATTGACTCCTCCATGTGTGCACGTCATTGCACAGTGCCATACTTACCAACCACTATTGTCTGCAAGGGCAACTGCATATGCACAGCAAGTCATTGGGCAATGTCCAATGTCCAAATGCCACCATCTACAACAATTACCCATGAATGGCAATCACCCATCCGTCCAACCACTGCTTGGCCCATATGGATGAATGAATGATGACACAGATTGCACTGCATCCGATCAAGAGATGAGACCACAAACACTGACATGTCCCACACATTTCCATCCCATGTAGGTGCTGCTGGATATGCACTCACGCCATGGCTTATGACGCCTGTACGGAGGCCAAGGAACAGGCATGAGGAGGCGTACAACAGGGCACACGTCCGCACACGTTGCATGATTAAGTGGACATTTGGCTTACCGAAAGCCACGTTTTGCTGATCTGGAGGATCACTGCTCTACAACCCAGTGAAGACGGTTAAAATTGTGCTTGTGTGTGCCATGCTGCACAATCTGTGCATGCGCAGGAACATTCCTCTGCCCCCAGACACAGAGAATGATGATGGAGTTGCAGATGGGGATGGTGATGGTGATGGGGATGGGGTGGCTCCACACCCTCCCGGGGGTGCACAAGATGACCAACAAGCACGGGATACACTCATTCGCATTCACTTTTGAGAGACTGCACATTGACAGCAATGCATGGATATGACGATGCCAGTGAATAAATGGATTGTCTGCAAATGAAATGATGGATGTCGATGCATTATGGTTGTTTTCAAAGGTGTTGTATTATCAATAAACCAGGAAAGAAAGTGCATTGGGTAGGGAAGCTGTACACCCGTGCCCACCCACCACCCAAACGTATCTACCCCCAACCAGGCTCCAAACAACTAACCCCCTAATGGACCTCCCCCACCATACAAACATACCCACCCCCCTACACCCATAGTGTCCCCAAATGTCATGTTCACTGCCATCCCCACATGGCACTATTTGCGGGGGCGCTTATGCGCAGAAGTGCCCTTGCTGGCGGGTCCAGTCAGCCGACTGGAGCGCCTCCGTGGGCTGCCAGTGGCAGAGCTGGATGGGGTGGTGCTGGCTGAGGTGACTGTTGGTGTGACTATGGCCACACATCCTTGAAACGCCTGCTGGGCAACCAACATTGACTCCGCAATGCTGGATTGCACACTGTTCCCTTCCCTGACATGGCGTGCCAGGGTAACAATGGTGGCCACAAATCATCAATCGACCTGGAGAGCCGATGCACCGACCTTGCATTGCTCTCACGCTGCAGCCTGGCCTCCTCCCGCTGATGCATGGCCTCCTCACGCTGCAACCTGGCCTCCTCCAGCTGTCTTTCCACCAGCTGCATCACGGTGGCCTGTTGTTGCTCAATGTGCTGCGAGTACTGTGCTCAGCCATGGAGGGAGTTGGGGAGCACATGGGGCTGTGCAGTTCTTGGGGGCTGAACTGTAGGCCATGGATGGGTGACAGCTCATCCATGTTGTCCCCTCACCCTGTTGTACTGCTTCGGCCTGCACTTCCATCACTCGATGCAGCCTCCTCAGCAGTGCAAATGGGCTGCAAAATATCATCCGGGGCCATGGCGGGTGCCTGCATGGGGATGGTGGCGTCTGCTGGTGTGCCTAATGCAGCTCGTGCTTGTGTGCCGGAGCAGCTAGCATCATCCTCCTGGGCAGGAGTGCTGCATTGGGCGCGTGCAGGTGGCCGCTGCGTTGCCTCTTGGCTATCGTCGCTGTCACTTGTCACAGCTGTGGGGATACAGAGGGCATGCTGTTAGTTGTGTGATGTTACTTAATGTGTCCATCACATGCATCAAACTGAACAATCCATGACCACTTGCATGTACACACTTGTGACTAATGATGCAATCAGGTGTGTGTGTCTCTGCTTCCAGTCAAGCACGCACTGTGTGCATTTCCAGGGGTCATGCATTGGGGATGTGGTGCTTGTCATCTGGGTGGTCAGTGGGTCCATTGGGTCACTCCTGCCCTGGTTGAGGGGGGCATTGTGAGTGGGTCCATTGGGTCACTCCTGCCCTGGTTGGGGGGGAGTGAGTGGGTCCATTGGGTCACTCCTGCCCTGGTTGGGGGGGAGTGAGTGGGTCCATTGGGTCACTCCCATTCACACTTATGGCTTTGTACTCTGTGAACTTACCGGCATCTGCAGGTGGGCTCACTCCTGCCTCTACGTCTCCAATGCCGTGGATGCCCTCGAGGTGCAGGACACTGCTGCAGCGCTCCTCCCACGATTGCAACTTGAGAGGAGATGCAGAGCCTCCACCAGTGCTAGTGCTGTGTTGGCGGTGTGCAGTGATGAGGTTGCGCACCCGGAGCCTTAGGTCATCCCACCTCTTATGGCAGTCCTTCACAGAGCGTGTGGTCACACCGACCGCTGTGCACTTGCGTGCTGCCTCCGCCCACACCTCCTTGCAGCGTTGCTGAGTAGCGTGCCGCTGGTCTGCACTAAAGAGAATTTCTGCATGCTCGACAATGTGCTCCACCAGTACTGTGAGCTCAGCCTCACTGAAGCGCTCCTTTTGCTGTCTGCGTTCTGGGATCCTGGATGCCATGATGGTGTTAGATGTGTTTTCAGTATCAGGGAGGTGTTCTGACCTGTGGTGTCTGAGGATGGCAGTGGATTGTGCTTTATATAATGGCCGCCTCTCTGTTTCCGTTTGTTTTCCCATGGTATTTCTGCTTCCGGTATTTCCGTGTCGGCGGGGGCGGACACGGGTTTTGCACCATTTTCTGTGGCGTAAAGTCTGTGTGGTGGGTGTTTACATGATGGCGGTGACACCGTTTGTGACCCACGTGCCGTAATCGGCCCTTCTTTCCGCAACCTTGCGGTCGCGGATACAGAGTCACCGTCGTCACGGAATCACCGGATTCCAGCACGGCGGACTCGTAATGAGGCCCAATGTCTCCTAAACCAGATTCCCTGTATGAAAATGTCAGAGGTCCCTTGAAAGGCTCAAAATCCAGAATCTTGGGAGGGTTGGAATTAAAAGCAAAAAACATACTGGACAGAGTAAATGCAGATCTTGAAACTCTGATAACTAACCCTCTTAAGGTAAAACGGGACTTGGAGCGTTTGAACTGGATTAAAACCATTTCTCTGGTGAGAATCTCTAAGCCATGTAATGCGTTTCTGAAGGCAGAAAAAAATGTAGGCTACTTGCCACGTTACCTAGTAAAATACCCTGACCCCAGAATAAGATCAAACTTTTTACGGGTGAGATTGAATTTGGTCCCCACTGGGGATGTCTTGGCAATAAGAAAGCAGGAAGATCTTGCGGTCCAGCTATGTAAAGTATGCTCCGATCCAAGTCTCCAATCACTTCGACACATTCTAATGGAGTGCGAAGGGACTTGGCCCCTGAGGATAGCGAAATTAAGAAGATTCACACATAAGGAGGTTGGTCTCGTCTCGGAGCATATTTGGGAAAGAATGATTGCAGGCCAAGAAATTCAGCTAACGGCAACAGTGGTTGAAATATTGGGAAATCTGAACCTGTTAAACTAATTATGTTGGGAAATGACCTGGACAAGGTTTGAGGGGTTGGGAAGCAGGTTGACTCACACTAAGGAAAACTAGCTCATGTGAACATCATTGATGAATGCTGGGTAAAGGGGAAGGTCAAATGTATTCCCTTATTGATTGGAAAGCAATTCATGAACAAAAGGAGATGGGGGTTTTTATCCCACGTTGGGTCTCAAGAAGCGGGGAGAATGGACTTATTTCATTGAAGTCAATGGCCCTCATTACGACCCTGGCGGAGAGGGGTTTACGCCAGCGTAATGCATGGCGTACCTCTCCGCCAGATTACGGCTTTCCGTAGCGCCATGGTGATTTTTACGCCCGGATTTTCCGGGCGGAAAAATCCATGGCGCTACGGGACCTCTTGTTAATTACGCCACCGTAATCTACGGTGGCGTAATTAACGCCTTCCCCACTCCCATTATACCCTATGGGGCAAAAATGGGAATGGGGAAGGGTAAATGGGGATTGGGGACTAACCGCCCCGCCAAGGTCGGAATGGGGCGGTGAGTCCGCCAACCCCCATGGCGGAGTTGGCAGCTCTGCGCCATGGACCATGGTGCAAATTGCACCATGGTCCTCCGCCAGGGTCGTAATGAGGCCCAATGTGTTTTAATTCTTTTCTTTTTAATTATTTCATTTGGTCTATTTTCCCCATTTCTGGGAATGTTAAATGGTATTAGTTGATTAATAATTGAAAAGGTTCTAATGAAATGTAAATATTTTCTTTTTGTGAACCAAATACAATTTTTAAAAAAAGAAAAAAAAAAAGAAATCCCTGTCCACGTTATGGGAGGCGTTTAAGGTGGTGATAAGGGTTGAAGCCATAACTAGGTCCGAGGTATACAGGCAGAGCTAATTCGAGCACTAGACAAAGCAGAAAAAGAGCTGCAGGACTAGAGAAAAGTTAAATAGTAGGAAAGGTATGGATCGATGTAGAGAAGTAGAATTAAAGCAAGAATGCATGAAATGCTGTGATAGGCTTGGGTAATTAAATTATGCACGATATGTGGAGAGGCATAATGCTGAAGGAGACAAGCCTGGAAAACTCCTAGCATGGTTGAATAAAAGCGATAGGGTTCGGGATGTCATTTGCTCGGTCAGTAATAGCCAAAGCCACCTCTGAAACACACAGGAGGAAGTTAATTCAACCTTCCACGAGTATTACACAGACCTTTATATGGAAGCAAACAAAGTACAGCATCCCGAACTGCAGGAGGCCCTAGAGTCTATCCCATTGCCGCACCTCAGCGAGGAAGAGGCAGAGATAATGGATGGTCCTATAACGGTAGCAGGAATACTGGCCACAATCAGATCATTGCCGACAGGGAAAACGCCTGGATTGCACAGACTAACTGGCAAATTCTATAAAGAATTCGCTTAAAGGTCTGGCACCGGCACGGTTAGGTATGTTTAATGTGGCATCCAGGACAGGATGGCTGCCGGATAGCCTCAGAGCAGTGGTGATAGTCCCATTACTTAAGCCCAACAAGCCCAAGACGGAATGTGGTTCATATAGACCCCTATCCCTACTAAACCACTATAGTAAAATATTGGCAGCGATATTGGCAAATAGACTACAGAACACAATAGGAATGTTGGTACATCCAGACCAAACTGGTTATGTACCAGGGAGAAATATGGCCTGGAACTTGAGACGCTTACATCACATGATAGACAACACAAGGCTATACCAGCACTATTGTGCAATGGCCTCATTAGACGCAATGAAAGCGTTTGATTCCGTACAATGGGAATAGCTATATTGAGTGCTAGAGAAGTTTGGCATTGGAGATGGGTACATTAGACGGGTTAAATTACTGTACACAAGACCCAAAGCGAGGATACGAACAGGGGTGTTGTACTCCCTTACAATCGTACTACAAAAAGGTATCAGACAGGGTAGCCCATTGTTGCCATTATTGTTTATCCTTGCAATGAAACCAATTGCAGAATACCTGAGAGTCAAGTTTAGAGAAGCAGGCATAGAGATAGATGTGACAAGGCACTTGGTGTCATGTATGCAGACGACATGTTGTTGTATGTTCAGCAACCTGAGGTTAATCTACAATATATTTTAGATACGCTGGAGAAGTTCAGTAAATTATCTGGCATCCCAAGTAACAAAGGAAAATCCTGCCTGTTCCGCCAGGCTGGATTAAGAGGCATGAAAAAAGAATCACTACCGAAGCTGACACTACAATGGAGCCATGACTCCTTTCGATACCTGGGGATTGAAATATTTCACGACCTGGTGGATGAACACAAGTATAACACGCAAAAGGCAGTGAACAAGGTCATAAACTGCATGAATTTCTGGGGTAGACGGCCGCTGATGCTAATAGGGAGGGCGGAAATCTTAAAAATGGTGGTACTACCTTGGCTACTACACTATTTTACTAACATCCCATATAATATCCCGAGATACTTCATCAAGAAATTAGATACGGAGTGCAGGATATTCTTATGGCAAAACAAATGCAATAGATTTGCCCTAAGTACTCTCCAAAGAACATATGAAGAAGGGGGGATAAAAATAGTGAAATGTGAACTTTACTTAATAGCATGCCAGTTACAATTCATGGTCGGTTGTTTGGCGGATGAAGCCAATATAGACACGCACATACTACAACCGGCAATAAAACAATTGTACTTAAAAGAAGTACTGTGGGCACCCACCTCGTACATTGGATGTCGCTCGTTATTGATGATGATGGGCAGCCATATTTGGCGCAGAGCATGTAAACCATTAAGAATAATAAACCCGGTTTCACCACAGATTCCACTAGTAGCAGTGATGACCGACGAGAAACAGTGGAAATCATACATCAGAAGATATTGGGAACCGGCAGAGGTGGTGACGATAGGAGACCTGATACAAGGGGATGAGTTAATAGATTTCAAAACACTAGTGGAAAATACGGACATAGCTAGAGGACAATTTTTACTCTACAACGCAATAAGACATAGCATCAAACACAGGTGGCCCGAATTCACTGAACAGGTGAAACAACAAGAGGCAATAGAAACAATGTATGATATAGCCGAATGAGGACATGCTGTATCGCGGCTGTATGAGCTACCACTCTCCAAAGGCACGAAAGGGGTATTAACAATCAGACAGAAGTGGGAGACGGACATGGGAAAGGTATGCACAGACTCAGAGTGGGGCAGGGTGTTGGGATATCATTAAAAAGTTGCCAGAAATGCAAAGTTACAGCAAAGACGGCTCTACATTACACATAGGGCTTATTTAACACCAAGTAAGATCTCTCTGTTTAAAGGGGCGGAAAAGCAGAGCTGCCTGAAGTGTGGCGATGGTGAAGCGGGGATGCTCCATATGCTATGGTCTTGGCCGAAGGTACGATAATATTGGGGAGACATTGCAAACATAATGTCTGTGGGGGATGTCACACTAGAAGTACAGTACCAAGGAGCTGGTTTACTAGGAATCTACTCACGCACCACAAGAAAGAAATATATATGACGAAGTTGATATACCTTGTATATAGCTTAGCAAAACACAGACTAGCTATGTCATAGAAATCCAAGGAAGCACCTGCTGCGAAGCGTGGTAAAAAGACTTGCAAAAATGAATAATGGCAGAGTCAGCAGTCTGGCTGCAGGCGGCCAGAGGGAGTAATGGCGAGGGCACTGAAGACATTACATCCTGGATTGAAATAACACAGCCTTGTTGGCGTCTAGGTCAGACCGAACGAACAATGGGTAACAAGATGAACACTATTTTATGGACAGGATTGAGGGGACCAGAAATCATCGGGAGCGTAGATTGATTAAAGAAGACAAAGGCGGGGGAGGGGGAGGAGGAGGAGTACTGTACAGAATGTTGAGTTCTTGTTGTAAAATGAAAATATATATATATTTTTTAAAAAGACCCCTGCCGTCTTTCCCTTATTGTTGGATTGCACTATATGAAAGTACCCTTTTATCCTTAACTTGTGGCTGTCACTCTTGTGTATGTGGGTCTCTTGTAGGGTCACATTAGGACCCAGGCGTTAAGGGGTTTACGGCGCCGTAAACGGCGCCGACCCTTAACGCCTGATTCCAAGGTCCCTTTGCGGGATGGTGATTTTAACGCCTGCTTTTTGCAGGCGTTAAAACCCATGCCGCAAAGGGACCTTGGTGCTAATTACGCCACCGTAATTTACGGTGGCGTAATTAGCGCCTTTCCCCATTCCCATTATGCCCTATGGGGCAAAAATGGGAATGGGGAAGGGTAAAATGGGAAATGGGGATTTACCGCCCCACTGACCTTGGAATGGGGCGGTAAATACGCCATCCACCATGGTGTAAACATAGTTTACACCATGGTGGTAAGGGTACGACCCAGGCGGTAACTTACCGCCTGGGTCGTAATGAGGCCCAATGTCTGGTTTTCCCCTCCTTAAGAATTGTTCTACCTTACATCTTTTAACCGGAGAGTTTAAACCCCTACATTCAATGTCAGCAGCTGGAACCCTCGTTAACCCCCCATGAACCGTTTGGCCTGGTAATTCTTTCAGTAACGGCTGTTGCCCCACCCCCACACCCCAACCACTTGGGTCGGACTCAACCCTCTTCCCCCCCACCCATGCAACAAGCCATGGGGGTTAAGTCTGACTAAACGCCCAGAGATAACTTGTTTGGGTCTGCTAGGACCCATACCCTCCCCTAATTCCAAGTGCCAGGATCACTTCCCACCTTCCTCGGCACAACCACTCCACCTTTCTACCACCCGTGAGTAATTACTCTACAATTGCCCAGGCTATTCCAGGTCGTAACCCCTGCCTCAGGACCCAGCCATAATGTACCTATTTGTCCTCGTTGGGGAGTGGGTTTGTCCATTGTTTGCCAGGACCACACAGGGCCCTCTTCTTCAACGGTATGTCTCGTACTTTCTTCCATTCCCATTGTTTAATATTTGCTGACTCTCGTGGCGGCCTCAAGTCTTGTTGCTCACCCCCTTCTTCCTCAATTTTCATGATCCTAAGACCATCTTTGCAGGAGGTAATGTAGTGCTGGCACCCCCCCCATGAAAACCACAATCCAAATGGGAGCTGAATGTATCGTACTTGAGCTTGCCACAGAGCCTTGACGACCGGCCCCTTCATTCTCCGCTTCACCAATGTAGATTGTGCTAGTTCTTGATATAATTGTATTTCAATGCCATTCACTTTGATGGGACTTGCCTTTCTAGCCGCTTGAAGAATTGCATCCTTTTGTCCGTATCGTTGGAGAGCCGTTACTACATCACAAGACCTGGTTCCGCTCTTCTAGGGCTCACCAGAGGCACGTCTCCCCCTCCTCCATCTCCAGCAGATCGGCAAATACCTGTTGCACTGTGCCCTTTAAGTCTCGGTCCTCCACTGCTTCAGGCAGCCCTTTTACCCTAATATTGGCTCTTCTTGAGCGATTTTCGAGATCCTCAGTCTGTATCTCTAGATTTTGTGTAGCCATTGCAAGTTGGTCAGTTAATGCATCTATCTTGCAAGTGTCCTCAGCCAGCTGTTGAATGGCATTTTCCGTGGTATCAAGTCTCTCCCCTAATTCAACAATGTCTCCTTTCACCTATTGAAAGGATTGAGCTAGCTCAGTTGTAATTAGACTCAACTGTGACTGTAGAGTCTCTGTCATCTGGTCGCTGAACTCTTTGAAGCATTGCTGAAACACTTCTTTGGTCACAGCTTGCCCAGTTGTCCAGATGGACGACCCTCTTGAGGCCTCCTGCTTCTGGGGAGTCTGTCTTCACCCAACGCTGTCTCCCTTTCCTTCCACCAGAGCTTCTGTAGGGTCCAATCTTGCTGTTTCTTTGCCAATTTGGGAGTAGGAGCCCCATCCTTGGGAACTTTAGGCGTGTTCCTAGGCATTTGTGCCAATTGCAGTCTAGTCCAGCGAGGGGAGCCTTATTCCTTATTCCTGCAATCCGCTACACCTGGAAAATTCCGCAGGGCTCGAACCACCGCCCCTCTCTCACTCGATTCACTACCCTTCTACATGCATCACAAGAGGCCTTGTCGAGGGATCACCTTTCCTTTCCCTGCTGATAGGGGAGTGTCTCCCCATGGCTCCACTCCGCCTTTACTTTCGAATTCAGATTACTTCCAGTTATTGGGAGCGCTGTCACTGTCTGAGGGCTTCCTCCCTCTTTCTCCCCCTCCGCACCATCTTTCGAATTAATCCAACATGCTGCGTGCTCCAGACAGCTCTGGGCTTGCTATTGCCAAAATACCTTCAATCCCTGTGTCGCCTCCTCCTTCAATGCCCTCTGCCCTACATGTCACTGCATACATACAGACACAGGTGTGTCAATGACTTCACCTTCTGCTGGAAATCGAGTGCAAAGAATTAGGACCAGCACTGCGGCAAAAACAGGATTTCTCCGTTGGTGCCGGAAAGGAGGGGGGACCAGTCCAATCCTCCATAGCTTACCCGGGCCTGGCTTCCAAAATGGCGATCTGCCGCTGCGGGGTAGGAAATAGCTGCTAATCGCTCAAAAACCAGGGGACCCATCTGAACTTTTGTTTCTCAGCGTCCTGGAACAATCCTTGGGCCACACCATAGACTAACAATTAACCCGGGGGGGAGGGGCGGTCCACAGTACACTTTCTTCATTGCTCAGGTGCTGCCGGGCGGGAGCCCTCTCTTCACGGTGTTCGTTTCCCGGTGGCCATCTTGGAATTGCCCATACAATGTCATTCTATCATACTACGAGATCACTTCATTCTGCAGTTAAAAAGCAGCTAATGGTACCCTCCTCCCGTTATATCCAAAGAGGAGATTTGTGTTCCTCTATATACAGACCATGGGCCTCATTACGAGTCCGGCGGTAACCGTGCCGGAAATTCCGGCAGGTTACCGCCGGACTCGTATTACCATTCCGCCTCCGTGATTGCCGGAATCACCGGGGCATTACAACCCTGGTGACCCGGTAATTCCGGAGGCGGAATTCTGTTAATCCCCATTCCCATGGAGTCCCATAGGACTCCATGGGAATGGGGAAGTGGAAACACTGGCACCATGCTGTAATGGTGCCGGTGTTTCCATGTCCGCCTGCAGGCGGGTGGTTCTAAACCCGCCTGGTCAGACCTGGCGGGAGTGACACCTCCCACCTATAGGACTCTTAATCAGCCGGTCCGGAAAGAACGGTGGTGGCGGATTTACGACCACCATTCTTTCCAGACCGGCTGACTCGTAATGAGGCCCCATGACTGTAGAATTCTTTACCTCTTGATCTTAGAAGCATCAATTCCCTATTTGCATTCCGCATAGCTCTTAAAACTTATCTTTTTAGTAACTGATGTTTTGGGCTTTGGGACTTTTCATACGCTTTCTACCACATGCAACCCACCACCACTCTACTGGCTCAAGACTATGGTTTTGACATGAATCTCGCCAACACATGACTGGCAGGCAGTCTTTCTGTTTGTAGGGTGCCCTTTTTGCTGGTCACTGCCATTGCATAAGTGGAGCGTTATTATATTCATGCCTCTTGTGGATGGGTTATTGCAGGTCTAGGTCAGATATATGTGATCTATATGTGTGAACAGCAGGACAGAGTTGAGGGACTTTGTTGAATACCTCTATCATGGGTTGGAGGGTAAGTGATTGTAGGGGACAAACTCCTTTCACTATAGGGGTTATGGGACTTACGGGTTATTCTGTTAAAAGGAATGATATTAAGGTTTTCTCATAGTCCCTCTCCCTGGTACCTTGGGCTTTTCCTTCTATCTCGATTAGGTGATTCCCTTCAGTGGAACCATGGGGTGCCTCACACTGAAACTGCGCAGTCCTCATTCCAGGAACCTCATCCCTCACAGGATTTTGTTCTGCCTCTCTCGGGGTCATCTAGAACCTAGTGAGAAGAACAAAGTACGTTCCCCTGGTAATGTTCGTTCTACTGGATGTTCCTCCCAGGGATTCCCCATCTTTGATATACTGATATCATGCTAGTAGCTCCGGAACCTACCTGTTTCGACAGCAGTCAGCGCCATGTGTCGTCGAGTCGATGTCCCTCTGCGGCTTCCATCCCCTCACATGGATGTGACGTTGGCATAAATAGCATGCACCACACCTGTCACTCAGTTCAAGTTTTTCCCCTTGCACAGCCAACTTGAGCATTAAAAAAACCCAGTAGGCATTGAAAGAAAGGAAGGTCTAAATTATCAAAAATCACCAATAGTTTGAGGGGTAGGTTGGGAGGGTGATGAGTAATCTGTGGGAGGAACATCCAGTAGAAAGAACATTACCTGGGGTACGTAATTTGTTCTTTTAATGGATGGTGTCCTTCCACGGATTCCTAATCTTTGATAGGTACCCATAGCAATTTGTAAATGGAGGAGGGACTAAAGAATTTTGTTATTGGTTTATGCTGTGAAGAACTGCTTTCCCAAATCTAGTGTCCTGTCCCAACAAGGAATTTAGGCAGTAATGCTTTTAGAGGGTATGTAACAAAGACCAGGTTGCGGCATAACATATTTCCTTCACCAGTACTCCACGTTGTAGGGCTGAAGCAGTTGCTACCCCCTGGTAGAATGTGCCCTCAAATTATCAGGGACATCCTTCCCAGCTAGGTAATGGCCTTCTGAAATGCACAGAAGTCTGCTTGGTCACAATCTGGTCTAATTTATGTCCAGTATAACCAACAAAAAGTTGGTTGTCTTGTCTAATGTTAGCTAGTCTGCTTATGTAGAAGCTTAGAGCTCTTTTAGAATCCAACTGGTGTAACCTCTCTTCATCCTTGAAAGAATGAAGAGGTGGATAAAAAGCCAGTAAAACTATTTTATGTGCCCGGTGAAACTCTGACACCCACTTGGGAAGGAAGGAGGGGCGAACCCTCAAAGCAACCTTTGCCTTTGAAAATATGGTGATCAGAGGTTTGCACGATAATGCCTGAAGCTCACTCACTTTGCGGGCAGAAGTGATAGCCACCAGAAAAATAGTTTTTAGAGTTAATAACCTAAGTGGACAGGAATGAAGAGGCTCAAATGGTACTCCCATTAGGAAATTTAAAAGCAAGTTCCGAAGCCGGAACTATGAAAGGGTCAGTGGAAAGAATTTTGTTAGTACCTTATGAAATAATGGGAACCTTAAAGTAAGAGGCATGCCCTTAAAAATAGATAGCACTGCCAGGTAACCTTTTGGCAGTAGACACCTGTAGCCCCTGGTAGGCCAGGTATAGCAGAAAAGACAATACAGTGGGAGTGTCACAAGTGAAAGGATCAAAGTCCTTAGCCCTACAACAGCTGCAAAATGTGTTTCAACGGCAGCAGTAAAGTGCTTTTGTTGCTGGTCTTCTAGCCGAAAGTAATACCTCCATAACGTCTTCTGGGTGATCCCAGTCTTTGTATCTTAACTTCTCAGAAACCAGGTGTGAAGATTCAGAGTTTGGATTTTTGGGTGAAGAAGATGGCCTCCCTCTTGCGAAAGTAGTTTTACTCTCTGAGGAAGACGAATTGGAGGGCAGATAGACATTTTCAGAAGTTCCGGGTACCACGTCTTCCTGGCCCAATCCGTGGGCAACCAGGATCATTGCTTTCCCGAACTTCCTGAACCTCCAAATGTCATGAGGAATGACAGGGACTGGTGGGAACGCATATAAGAGTGAAAATTCGCAGTCCATCACAAACGTGTCCCTAGAGCTCCTCTTTGAGAGGAAATTCCCTGCACCAAAATAAGTTGCAATTTGATTGTTCATCACATTCTTCTTGCAGGTCTATCACAGGAGATCATGTGCGATCTTGCTTGGGACCTGAGGAAGATCCGTCATCCTGCCAGAGAATTGTGACCATTGGGATCTGAGGGCCCACTGGAGGGACCTCATTCTCAGGCGGGCCTCTGGCATCAGGAAAATGCAGGATGCCATGAGGCTGAGAAACCTCAAAAAATTGAAGGCTGGTAGATGTTGGGCAAACCTTTCCCCGAGCAAGATTCCAGGACCGCTCCAATGAATTGGAGCTTTTGGGAAGCTATCACCTGAGACTTCTAGAAGTTGAGGGAGAAGCCCAGTTTGTTAGGGTAGTGGCAGGTACTGATGAGATGCTCCAGAGCTTGTTCGGGAGAATGAACTCTGATCAGCCAATCGTCTAGGTAGGGAAGGATGTGAATCCCTCCCCTCTTTAGATTCTCTGCCAACCCCACCATCTACTTGGTGAAAACCCTTGGGGCGGAGGAAAGCCTGAAAGGCAGTACTCAAAACTGAAAGTGAGAGCTGCCAATGGCTAACCTGACGTACTTGCTGTGCTTGGAATGTATGAAAGCCAGCATCCTGAAGCTTGAGTGACATCATCCAAACCTGGAGCTGAAGGTCCTGGAGGATCTGCGAAAGAGTAACGTTCTTGAATCTGTCCTTCCTTGTAACGCTCACCTGATTCTCGCAGAGGCGCCGGTCTTGACTGGGCGACTACCGTATCTTCAAAGGTGATGTGTAGCACCCGGTTGGCTCTTTGGGCTGGACCTCTGTGCACTGTATGCCTGACGTGTAGAGTAAGATGTCTGCAGATAGAAAATATGGTGTTAATGAACTGGGGTTATTGGGGTGTCCCTATCTCTTTCCTCTTCTCCTCTCCTGTAGACCCCCAAAGGTTAACGCTCTCAGCATAGGTAAGTGAATGCCGAGCTCTCCATCTGCCTCGGGGCAGGGTGCTGTAACCAGTTTCTTCACTGGATAGGTAGCGCAGGCCTCTTGACTTCAGAGGACTGCTGTCCGTCGTTTACTGCACGAACGGTAAGTTTCGAGTCATTCAAATGTCTTTAAAGTCTTTAGTAATGATGTCTCTTGTTTTGCAGGGTTCCGGCGATGGCGGATGACGGGCTGAAGTGAGTTGAAGATGGAGCCCGTGTGATGAATAGAAGCGCCTGGAAGCACGTAAGTAAGCGCTTGTTGCCTGCTTCACTATGCGCTCTAACTGTCTTTTTATTTTGCAGGTACGAGTTCGGAGCGGCTGCAGGGTGCCGGAATGCCCACTGGATTAGATGTGGAAAGGAGTAATGGCACGTGAGTATTAAAGTTCCCCAATGTCTTTAAACGCACCTTGTTTTGTCTTTCAGATGCGGGATGCAGCGCCGAAGGCCTCCGGAGCGTGCGAAGAGTTGGTAAACTTTTGTCTTTCAGATGCCGGAATGCAGTGTGAAGACCTCCGGAGCGCACGAAGAGTAGGTAAGCCTTTGCCTTTCAGATGCCGGAATGCTAACCTGTTCTTTCTTGTCTTTATAGGTGTTGCTGAAGACTGGATTCAGGATGGTAAGCCTTTGCCTTTCAGATGCCGGAATGCTAACCTGTTCTTTCTTGTCTTTATAGGTGTTGCTGAAGACTGGATTCAGGATGGTAAGCCTTTTTCCTTAGGCCCAGGACCGGATGCAGAAGACACGATGAGCGTTCTGCTGCAGAGGTTGCAGAATAACGCAAAGCAAGATTCATCCACCGGGTGTGGTTTAAATAGCCTCCTGTAGTGCTTAGGTGTCTCCTTCCACAGCCACGCCTAAGTAAGAAAAGAGTTCCTGGTAAGAAAAGAGTTCCTGCCTTCCAGAAGAGTTCCAGTGTTCTGAATCTAGGGAGTGGCTCCAGCCCCACCCAACAGGAAAAGTAGTTCCAAACAGAAGAGGATCAGAGGCTCAACTGGCAGGCAAGTAAGCAGCATGGTCTGCTGAAGGTAAGTCCACCCAAGCATTATGAGCTCGGCGCTTCCAGCGCTGGGACTGGGCATATTTATGAGCCTGGTGCCACTGGCGCCAGGACTGGGTCCAAAAGGTCCCAATTGGGACTGGTTGGCACTCGGAACCTGGGTTATGGATCTGCTTCCAAGGGAGTTGGGAAAACCCTGACCTTTTGGAAGCAGAGATCATGACAGTACCCCCCCTCAAGGCCCCTCCCAAACCGGGCTTCTCCGGGGGTTTTGGCTTGTCAGGAAATGTTCGGTGAAATCTTTTGATTAGGCGAGGAGCGTGGACATATTCAGCAGGTTCCCAGGATCTCTCTTGGGGGCCGTAGCCTTTCCAGTCAATTAGGTAGAATAGTTTAGATTTGGAGATCTTGGAGTCCAGAATGCTTTTGACTTCAAACTCGAGTTCTCCATCCACTAGGATAGGTTTTGGAGATTTGGTTAGTCGGGTTTGAGGTTGCACGGGTTTTAATAGAGAGACGTGGAAGACCGGATGTATCTTCATGTGCAGGGGCAAGTCCAACTTGACCGCTACTGGGTTTACTATGGTAGTGATGGAATAGGGACCAAGGTATCTTGGGTTGAATGTGCGTGGCCCTTTTAGAGATAGATATTTGGTGGATAACCAGACTTGATCCCCTACTTGATAGTGAGGGGCTTACTTCCGATGTTGATCTGCTCCTTTCTTGTATTGTTCTTTAGCCCTTTGAAGGTGAGAAACAGCTTCCTTAAAGGCTTGGGTGATTGTAGAATGCAGGTAGTCTACTGCTGGTGTTTCAAGATCTTGGAGGGGATCCAACTCCGAGGTTCGAGGGTGACTGCCGTACAAAAGAAAAAACGGGGTTTTCCCAGTTCCCGAATGGACAGAGTTATTGTAGGCATACTCGGCTATCCAAAGGATATCTTTCCAAGTTTTTTCAGTTTGTTGCAGCATGCAGCGTAAATACTGTTCCAGAGTTTGATTGGTCCTCTCGGTTTGTCCGTCGGTCTGAGGGTGGTGACTGGTCGATAGTCTCACATCAATTTGAGCCGACCGACAGCAACTTCGCCAAAAATGAGAAATAAATTGACTACCTGAATCCGAAATTAGAACCGAAGGAAAACCGTGCAGTCGGACGATGTTTTCGAGAAATTCTCGGGCCAGAGTTGCTGCTGTTGGCAAGCCTTTGAGCGGAATGAAATGCGCCATCTTGGAGAATAAGTCCACGATTACTAGAATCGTATTGTATCCGGAGCATGGAGGTAGATCGGTGATGAAGTCCATAGAAAGCGTATGCCAAGGGCGAGGTGGGATGTCAATAGGGCGTAAGAGGCCTGCTGGTCTTTCCTTTTGACTCTTGTTTTGGGCGCATACTCCACAGGACATTATAAAGTCTCTGATATCTTTTTTCCAAGACGGCCACCAGAAGTAGCGCTTGATCTTTTCTGAGGTCTTGGCTATACCGGGATGACCTTCCATTAAAGAGTCGTGATAACAAGAGATTACTTTTTTCTGTAAATCTGTGCTGGGTAGGTATAATCGTTCTTGGAAATACAATAAGTTGTCCTTTACTGCAAAGTCCTTTCCCTGCAGATGCCAATTCTGTATGTCTGCTGGAGTTACAAGTTGCCTGGCTTTATCCTTAACTTCCTCTATGGATTCTGTGGCGATTACACCCAGAATTCTTTGTTCGGGAATGATTGGTACAGGTTTAGGGTTGACCAAGTGTTCTTCCACTCCCATCCGAGAAAGGGCATCGGCTTTACCGTTCTTTGTACCAGGTCGATAGGTAATTATGAAGTCAAACTCGGCAAAGAATAATGCCCAACGGAGTTGTCTAGAGGATTGGGCTTTTGCGGTCTTCAAATATTGCAGGTTTCGGTGATCCGTAATCACAGTAACGGTGTGTCGGGCCCCCAGCAGATAATGCCGCCAAGCCTTAAAGGCAGACTTGATAGCCAGAAGTTCCTTGTCAGTAATCGTGTAATTGATTTCAGGAGGCGAGAATTTGCGGGACCAAAATGCCACGGGATGCAACTGATTGGTTACCGGGTCCTTTTGTGATAGAACTGCCCCCATGGCAAGGCTTGAAGCATCAGTTTCCACGATGTAGGGGAGTTCGGGGCGAGGGTGTTTTAAGATTGGTGCAGAGATAAATTTAGTCTTCAAATCCTGGAAAGCTTGTTCCGCCTCGGTAGACCATTCAAAACGTTTGTTTTTCTTTAACAAGGTAGTGATGGGCTGGACTATTCGAGAGAATTCGGGGATAAACCTGCGGTAAAAGTTAGCGAAGCCCAACATGCTTTGCACACCTTTTACGGAGGATGGTGATGGCCATTTGAGAACTGCATCGACCTTCTTTGAATCCATACGCACTCCGCCAGGTGATAATATGAATCCCAAGAATTCAACTTCAGTCACGTTGAAAACACATTTTTCCAATTTAGCGAAAAGTTTGTGTTGACGCAATCTTTCGAGGACCATTTTCACGTGTTTCCGATGTTCAGATTCCGATGAAGAATAAACGAGGATGTCGTCAATGTAAACAACAACACATACATCTATGAGCTCTCTGAGGACATCGTTCATAAAATATTGAAAGGCGGCCGGGGCATTGCAAAGTCCGAAGGGCATGACCTGATATTCAAATAGCCCATACTTGGTGCGGAAGGCCGTCTTCCATTCATCGCCCTCTTTTACTCGTACCAAGTGGTAAGCTCCTCTAAGATCCAGCTTTGTATATATGCATGCTTTTCTGACTTGGTCCAGGAGTTCAGGGATCAAAGGTAACGGATATCTATTCTTAACGGTGATCTGGTTCAGGGAGCGATAATCGATACAAGTTCTAAGGTCTCCTTCCTTTTTTGGAACGAAGAACAAAGCTGAAGAAGCAGGGGACTTGGAAGGACGAATAAACCCATTTGCCAGGTATTGATCCAGGTATTGTCCAAGGTGAAGGTTCTCAGGCTCGGTGAGGGCATACATTCTACTACAAGGAGGAGTAGATCCAGGTATCAGGTCTATCTGGCAGTCATAAGACCTATGAGGAGGTAGAGAGTTAGCCTGATCCTTCCGGAAAACATCTTGGTATTCTAGGTATTCGGGAGGTAACTGGGGAGTCTCTGAAGAAATTGCGGCCAGTGCAACACCAGGTGGAGGGTGACAAGTAGAGACACATTCTGGAAACTGGACCGTTCTTGCTCGCCAATCGATCAGAGGATTGTGTTTCTCTAACCAAGGTATTCCTAGAATAATCTGAAACTGAGGGGCCTTGATCACATCGAACACGATCTTCTCATGGTGTCCATCTTGACTTACTAGTGTCACCTCTTGAGTGGTATGCGTTACTGGCCCGGAGGCTATCTCCGTACCATCCACCGTAGTAATGACGTCCTTTACAGCCTTGGGACAAAGAGTTAGATTCATCCTCAAAACCATTTCATGATCCACATAATTGCCGATGGCACCGCTGTCGACGTAAGCTTCAATTGCATGTAATCGATCCGGATTATCAGGGCTAATGAGGACCATAGGTATCACGAAATGCGAGGTCAAGGAACTGGTTTTCACGCTCGGCAAGAGGACCTCTATTCTTGTCGGGCGAGGTCGTTTCCCTGCTCAGAGTTTGTAACTTTGGTAACTGCAGCTCCTACTGCCTTCTTGGCAGGTTTCACCGGACAGTCTCGAAGAAAGTGTCCTGAGTTTCCGCAATATAGGCATAATTGCAATTGTTTCCTCCTTTCCCGCTCCCTTTGTGTTAGAGGACCTTTCAGACCCCCTATTTGCATGGGTTCCCCGGAGTCTACTCCTTTGGAAGGAGTTGGCGGTTTGAAAAATACTCGAGCATCAAACTTGGAACGATCGGCCTTCCTGTTCTGCAGCCTGTGATCTATTTGAACGACCAAGTCTATATAATCCGAACAGTCTTGTGGGGGATTCACTACTTGGGCTAAAACGTCTTTGAGCTCTCCACGTAGACCTCTATAAAACAGCGTAATCCTTTTGTCCTCAGGCCATTGAGTTTCCACTATTAGTCTATTGAAAGATGCAATATAAGCCAAAAGGTCTTGATTACCCTGTCGCAACGAAAGAAGCTCATTGTCCAAGGCCTGCCCCTGTGAATGTCTTGCGAACAGTTTTTCCATACTAAGCTGAAAGGCTTGAAAATCATGGAGAACCGGATCATCTTGATTAACTAGAGGGATCGACCAGTCTGCCGCATTGCCACTAAGGTACGAAAGTACAAAAGCTACTTTTGCTTGATCAGTTGGAAAGGCTGCTGGCCGGCATAAGAAGTGCAACCGGCACTGATTGATAAATACTGCAAACCTCTTTGGGTCACCAGAAAATCGTTCGGGCGGAGCCAGAGGTACATTCCCAGGTAGGTTGATCTGCACTGGATTCATAGAGGATGTTGAAGGAAGATTTGCCCCTGATGCGGGTAACGGGGTCTGTCCGGCTTGTGACTGTAGCACTTGTCTAGCAAGATTGTCTGTTCTCTCCTTGGAAATAATTAGTTCCCTTCTTAGAGCATTCGTTTCCTGATGAGCTGCATGCACTTCTGCCCTTAGTTCCCCAAGTAACCGGGCTAGGGGGTCAGTATCCGAGGTTTCCATAGCGCCTGGGCGAGAGTTTTGCGGTAGGCTTTGCGTTCTGTAATGCTCACCTGATTCTCGCAGAGGCGCCGGTCTTGACTGGGCGACTACCGTATCTTCAAAGGTGATGTGTAGCACCCGGTTGGCTCTTTGGGCTGGACCTCTGTGCACTGTATGCCTGACGTGTAGAGTAAGATGTCTGCAGATAGAAAATATGGTGTTAATGAACTGGGGTTATTGGGGTGTCCCTATCTCTTTCCTCTTCTCCTCTCCTGTAGACCCCCAAAGGTTAACGCTCTCAGCATAGGTAAGTGAATGCCGAGCTCTCCATCTGCCTCGGGGCAGGGTGCTGTAACCAGTTTCTTCACTGGATAGGTAGCGCAGGCCTCTTGACTTCAGAGGACTGCTGTCCGTCGTTTACTGCACGAACGGTAAGTTTCGAGTCATTCAAATGTCTTTAAAGTCTTTAGTAATGATGTCTCTTGTTTTGCAGGGTTCCGGCGATGGCGGATGACGGGCTGAAGTGAGTTGAAGATGGAGCCCGTGTGATGAATAGAAGCGCCTGGAAGCACGTAAGTAAGCGCTTGTTGCCTGCTTCACTATGCGCTCTAACTGTCTTTTTATTTTGCAGGTACGAGTTCGGAGCGGCTGCAGGGTGCCGGAATACCCACTGGATTAGATGTGCAAAGGAGTAATGGCACGTGAGTATTAAAGTTCCCCAATGTCTTTAAACGCACCTTGTTTTGTCTTTCAGATGCGGGATGCAGCGCCGAAGGCCTCCGGAGCGTGCGAAGAGTTGGTAAACTTTTGTCTTTCAGATGCCGGAATGCAGTGTGAAGACCTCTGGAGCGCACGAAGAGTAGGTAAGCCTTTGCCTTTCAGATGCCGGAATGCTAACCTGTTCTTTCTTGTCTTTATAGGTGTTGCTGAAGACTGGATTCAGGATGGTAAGCCTTTGCCTTTCAGATGCCGGAATGCTAACCTGTTCTTTCTTGTCTTTATAGGTGTTGCTGAAGACTGGATTCAGGATGGTAAGCCTTTTTCCTTAGGCCCAGGACCGGATGCAGAAGACACGATGAGCGTTCTGCTGCAGAGGTTACAGAATAACGCAAAGCAAGATTCATCCACCGGGTGTGGTTTAAATAGCCTCCTGTAGTGCTTAGGTGTCTCCTTCCACAGCCACGCCTAACTAAGAAAAGAGTTCCTGGTAAGAAAAGAGTTCCTGCCTTCCAGAAGAGTTCCAGTGTTCTGAATCTAGGGAGTGGCTCCAGCCCCACCCAACAGGAAAAGTAGTTCCAAACAGAAGAGGATCAGAGGCTCAACTGGCAGGCAAGTAAGCAGCATGGTCTGCTGAAGGTAAGTCCACCCAAGCATTATGAGCCCGGCGCTTCCAGCGCTGGGACTGGGCATATTTATGAGCCTGGTGCCACTGGCGCCAGGACTGGGTCCAAAAGGTCCCAATTGGGACTGGTTGGCACTCGGAACCTGGGTTATGGATCTGCTTCCAAGGGAGTTGGGAAAACCCTGACCTTTTGGAAGCAGAGATCATGACATTCCTGGAAACTTGTTCAAGCGTCTCATGTCCAAGATGGGTCTCAGTCCTCTGTCTTTCTTGGGAACTAGAAAATAGGTGGAGTATCAGTCATGGTGTTGCTCTGCTACAGGCCACCTCTCCATGGCACCCTTCTCCAGCAGGGAAAGAATCTCCTATAGAAGGAGCGGGTCTGGTTCCCAAAGAGATTGTTTGCTCGGGGGACAAACCAGAGGTTTTTTTCATTCTTCGAGATGCTGAGATAATCTGCAGACCTGTGAGCAAAGAACTCAAAGTGGTTTTCATGTAGTGGCTGCAGTGAATGGTAAAGAGGTAGAGACTGCCTGGGCAGCTCTACCTCCACAACCTCCTGCAACATGAGGAAGTCGTCTTTGGCCTCTCTGGGCAATCTGGCCTCTGACACCTACTGACTCAGGAAGGACCAGCGGACTGAGCAGCCTCTTCAACTTTGAGAAGTTGACTGGCTTTGCTGAGGCTGGCTGATTACTGCTCCTAAAGATTTAGCAGCCACCTTAGAAGCTTGCAGTTTTTCAAGACTCTCGTCAGCCTTAGTGCCAAAAAGGTGAGACCCATCAAATGGCATGTCTAAAAGCCTGGATTGCACATCTGGGGCGGATCCCGACTTACGCAGCCACACAAACCTTCTTGTGACTGTGCTAGCAGCCATGGAACGACCCACTCAATCAGATGCATCCAAACCTGATTGCAAGGATTGACAAGCTGTATCTTTGCCATCCTAAATGATATTCAGGAAACCCTCTCTGATTTCCCCTTCTGGGATATTTTCAGCTGCTTGGGCTACAACACCCTGCAAGGTATGGGTGTACTTTGCCAATGCACACAAGGCATTTATGGTCTTCAGCACCATACTCCCATCTGAGGATACTCTTTTCCCCAAGACATCAAACTTTTTATCATCCCTGTCAGGAGGGATTGTAGGGTAGGCAGCCTCCTTTGTAGTAGATGTAGCTGCTTGCACGACCACACTTTCCGGGGTAGGGTGCCTAGAGAGGAATTCTGGGTCAACAGACGATGGTCTATATTTTTTTACCAGATCTCTATTGACAGCTGCCGTGGTGCCTGGTTTCTGCTAATATTATAGGATTTTGCTCCTCAAAGCTCAGTGGAATGGCAAAAATGGCTCCTTGGCGGGTCCCTTGTCCAGGTTGCGTGTCAGATCATCCTTTTCTATGTACTTGGCAGGACGACCCCAATCCAAGTATTCTTTCACTTTGTTCATGACAGACCTGTAAGCTACAATAGAATGGCCAGCTGGGTCTGACTTGGAAAATTCTACTTCTGGTGAAGTTTCTAGATGACTAGCATCTTTTAAACATTCTACCAAATCCTGTAACCTGGAGTCCTCAGAGATGAATTCCTCCGGTATGTTAAGAGTGCCATATCTCAAACCAAAAGGAGGATCATCATCCAGTTCCTCTTCCTTCTGAAGATTGACCCTATAAACTTAAAAAAGTATTTTTCAGTCAATACATTAAAAGCCGTCGATGGGTCAGAGGATGATGTCGATGACTTCAATGTTGAATGCCTTAACGTCAAGTACTTCGAAAGAGTAGAAGGAGGAGGCAGTGGCTTAGATTATTTTTGTGTCGACGAAACTGTCAATGCCATTTGAGAAGCTTTCTCCGACAAACTACCCGGGCTCTTAGGTGCACGAGAAGTCGTCTTAGATGACTCCCTCTTGGCCTAGTGAGGCAAGATGGAGTCGGAAGATTTCTTTGGTTCTTTCGAGGGACCGGCTGGAGGCTGCCTTCGAGAACAC
The DNA here is from genome assembly GCF_040938575.1 of Ambystoma mexicanum. NCBI lineage: Eukaryota > Metazoa > Chordata > Amphibia > Caudata > Ambystomatidae > Ambystoma > Ambystoma mexicanum. The sequence goes on from NC_090939.1 coordinate 634,562,221, forward strand.
TTCCACCATTTAAAGACGGAATTCCTCCCAATATGCTTTAGAGGCAGACTTACTGTGGAAGCTTACCTTTGTAATGTCGGGCGAGGAGTCTGATGACAATGATGAGCGATGACACCCCTTCTTCGATTTGCGTGAGGAAGAAGACGATGAAGAGTGCCATGAATCGCTCCTGAACCTTGAGCGCTTCCAGTGCTTCTTAGGTCTCTGAGGAGAAACGTCTCTCAAACTTTTTTCTTCATAGGATGTCCTCTTCGAGGGAGTGGACGAAGGAGATTTATACGCTGACTGACCTAGAGTGAGTTTTGCGTTCCCCTCTTCCAAGGCCTTGCTGGTCGTGGATTGACACGACCTGCAATCTTTGACCTTGTGTTCCACCCCAATGCACCTGAGGCCTATCAAGTGCAGATCTATGATCAACATTTTCGAATCACAGTCCGCACACCTCTGAAAACCTGTTTTTGGAGTAGACATACTAGAAAAACGTGAACTACGCAATAGGAAAAATCACAAGAGGTGATCGAACCATGCAAAGTGTGCTGTGCATGCCGGAAAAACTGAACTGAAACAACAGGAGCGTTGCGTGCTATTTATGCACTGTCGATGTCACATTCAAGTGCGGGGTTGGAAGCCACCTAGGGACATTGACTCAAAGACGCACAGCAGCCTCTGCTGTCAAAAAAGTTACCAGGAGAGGCCACCAGGGGGCGCACAGGCAATGGCTGCCTGAGCGTACAGCTCCCGCTGAGGCCTGGCCGTTTCGGAGGATTGACCCCCCCGAACCTCCCCAGGCGAACTCAACGTGGTGACTCGGTGTTGTGACCCCCCCGGGCACCCTAGGCTCGAAAGAGCGACCCCCGAGAACGCTGTGGAGCCTGAGAACGGGCCCCGACGCACACGAGGGTAGAAGGGAAACGAGGCCTGGGCGGCCGCGGCTCCAGAGGAACGGAGGCGTTTCACTGAGGCCGCGAGGAGGTGCAGAGCAAGAGCACGGACCCGCAGCACGAGGTGAGCCCTCGCCCCCCCACCCCGAGGCCGTCGGGAGGTGGGGGATTGGGGGACAGGAGCGGTGGAGCCCCCACTCATTGGGACGGGTCGTCGCTGAGCTCTGGACAGCCTGAAAAAGTTAAGCCGGGCCGGGAGGTGCCGCTCCCACCAGAAGAGCGAGCGGAGGGAGCACGAACACGCCGGCTTCAGTCGTGGAGGGATCCGCAGGCAATAAGTGAGGACGGCGAGATGGAGTAGCCAGGCCCATTGACCATTCCCTCCCCCGCGGGTATCACCGAGGAGGCCTGGGTGCGAGGCCCCCACCCGGCATCGGTGGGGCGTGTGCCCGCCCATAGACCCCCTCTGGGCCTGGCCGGACGAACCCAGTTGCCTGTGCCGCCAGAACCCCCGACTGCCACGGTGAAACTTGAGATGGTGTGAGGCCCCCGCCCAGCACCGGTAGACCCCGGCCCCGGACCCCCTCTCTCTCGCTGGCCCCCCGGGGCTCCCCAGGAGGAAAATCACTGGCTGCCTCACGACGGTGGGGGACTGGAGGTGACCAGATGAACTGGCAGAAAACATTGCAGGAATTTCGCTTTCAGGAGGCTGTGAATAGCATCCAAGGTACGACCCTCGGGAGCGAAATGGCCCAGCCGGAGGCTCGGCACCCTCCTCAGCGGCAATGGAAAAGGGTTTTGCCTCGATCCTGCAGGAGATCAGGGACATGCACTCGGACATCGCCCAGAAATTTTAAAAAATTGACCAGAGGGTGGATAAGGTCCAGGACAGACTACTACAGGTGAAGACCAACCAATCCTCATCTGCGTCCCAAGAAATACGAACAGACATGAGGCTAGCGGCCCTGGAGAAGAGAGACGAAGAGCGGGCCAGGCAGATGGACGACTTTGAAAATAGGGAACGGAGGAACAACCTCAGGATCTTTGGGGTCCCGGAATCAGAAGGAGAAACGGAGAGAGACATCATCACCCTCCTGCTCTCGGAGGAGATGACGACAGAACTCACATTTGATAGAGTGCATAGGGCGGGGGGCAGAGCGGAGGGCCCTAGGTCGATCCTGGTCCGGTTCCATTACTACTCAGAAAAGACAAAAGTGTTGGAGGAGGCGAGAAAAGCCCGGGAGATCACCTATAATAACGCTCAGATCTCAATATACCAGGATCTTTCGGCTTACACATTGGCCAAACGCAGAATGTGCCGCCCCCTAACGCAACTGCTTAAGGAGAAAGGGGTGCAATACAGATGGGGCTACCCCTTCTCCATGACTTTCGAATATATGGGTCAAAGGTCAACTCTGATCACAGAAGACGACATAAGGGGAGCCATCCAGGACTACGTAGTGGACTCGAACCCCCGGAGGGACCCATCGGGCCCGGAGACGGGCAGACCAAGCGGCTCTAGCCCATCAGGAGACAGGAGAAGGAAAACGGGCGCAAGAAAATTCTGAAAAATGAATACACCATCGCCAGCGAAGGACGGAGAGGGGAACGACTCTGAGGACTGAGGACAGGGGCATCCCATCAGGCTCCAAAATGGTGTAGTGGTGTCTCGGAAGTTCAATTACTCACAGCGTCCCCACGAACAGCAAGTATAAGGGGGCCAGGGAGGGGTCGCTGCAATTAGGGAGTAGGGGGGGCTCAAGACGATGAGCTTTACACAGATGGCCTGGTCGAGGTGGGCAGGCTGGTGGTTCGGCCAAAGCCAGCGATGGCAGAACTAATTGGCTGGACGCCGGGGAGGGGGGATACACGACAGTTGGGGTTGTTCAGTTCGGGACAGCGATTGGGGGACAGTTGGGGAAAAGTTTCAGGCCCACCCAGGGGGGCGGGGAGGGAGGAATGGGGGAGCACAATTTGAATTCAAGGGAGCATGCAGGACAGGGTGGTGAGAATATGTTGACAGGGTGAGGAGCGATCTTAGACAATGGCTGAAAGTCTGCCGGCCCTGGGAGTGGGTTCCCTTAACGTGCATGGCCTAAACACCCCCACAAAGAGGTCCCTGGTCTGTAGGGAATTTAGGAGGGCTAACCTTGACCTTTTCTTCTTACAAGAAACTCACTGGGCACGGGGGAAGGAGCCCAAGATGCGGGGGGAGGAATAGGGGAGGTTTTTTTCGCATCCCACAAGGGTAAAAAAAGAGGGGTAGCCATCCTCCTGGCGAGGAACATTGGTTTAAAAAAAGAGGACATACTGAAAGACCCTGAGAGCCGTTACTTGTTGGTACGGGGGTCCCTGGAGGGTGCCCCACTTACCCTAGCGGTGGTATACGGCCCAAATGAAGGTCAAGCCCAATTCTGGGAGGAGGTGGGGGAGAAACTCAAGCTTTTTGTTCGGGGTGTGTTGGTGGTGGGGGAGATTTCAACATGGTCCTGGATCCAACCCAGGACAGGAAACGGGTTGGTCCCCAGTCTTCCAGGGCAACGGATGAGTCCATGGCTCGGACCTTCCAAAGGGTTAACTCAGGGCTGGGTCTGGTGGACACGGTCCCAACTCCCAGAATGGGAGCCCCCTCCTTCACATACTATTCGGCCATTCACTCATCTTTTTCCAGAATAGATTACATCTTAGTGGACTAGACCCTGCACCCATTCGTCACTGGCCACAAAGTCAATCCCGTCCCCTGGTCGGACCACGACATGGTCCGAACCACCATTGCAAGGGGCTGGCTAAGCAACCTTAGGGGACGATGGAAATGCAACGACTCTCTGTTGAAGGATGAGGTCCGCGCGCAGGAGGTGCTAGACGCAATAACAGAATTCTTCGAGTTTAACGACAATGGGAAGGTAGGTCTGCACACCCTATGGGACGCCTTCAAGGCGACCCTAAGGGGACTCCTTATCAAAATGGGTGCCCAAAATAAAAGAGTAAGGGAGGCCCAGGAAAAATCACTGAGAGAGAAAATAGCTCAACTCCAACCGGGGGGTCCCCCTGCAGATCCATTGGATCGAGATCAGCTCGCCACTCTGGCCGATTATAGGCTCCAGTTGAAAGATCTCCTCCTGCACAAAACGGAACGGATTCTCCAGCTGGTTAAGCAAAAGTACTACGAAAAGGGGGACAGGGCGGATAGGATCCTGGCCTAGAAACTGAGGGAGGTGCAGAGAAGCAGAATAGTGAAAGCAGTAAAGAACGAAGAGGGGTTAATAGGCCACGACACTCCCCACATAGGAGAGGCATTCCGCTGATACTACGAAAAACTATACTCATCAGAATATAACGGGGTTGACGCGGAGATAGAAGGGTTCCTGAACTCAATACAAATGCCGGCCCTAACTAGGGAAATGGCAGAGGGGTTGGAGGGCCTGGTGACCGAGGACGAGGTGGAACACGCAATCAGCGGGATGAAGGTGGGCACTTCCCCGGGCGAGGATGGCTTCACAGTCTACTTTTATAAAAGGTTTCGCTCGACCTTAGCCCCGCACTTAGTGAAGGTCTTCAACGCAGTACTAGAGGGGGGGGACCCTCCCAGACTCCATGATGGAGGCCATAATTGTGGTATTGCCCAAGGAAGTGAAGGACCCCACGGAGTGCTCCTCCAACCGCCCGATATCCCTGTTGAACATCGATGTTAAGATCCTAGCCAAGGTAATCGGGAGGCGGATGGAGGAGATACTACCGAAACTGATCCATGGGGACCAGGTAGGATTTATAAGGGGAAGACAGGGCTCAGACAACATCCGTAAAACCATAAACTTGTTCCACCATGCCCAGGAGTCGGACCTCGACGCGAGCGTCCTCTCCCTGGACTCGGAAAAGGCATTCGATAGGGTCGAGTGGAGATACATGGAACTCCTCCTCCAGAAAATGGGATTTGGCGCACATTTCAGGGGATGGGTGGCTGCATTATATAGAGCTTCAATGGCAAGGGTACAAGTGAATGGCAGGTTATCGGATCCCTTCCCCCTCTCACAGGGCACAAGACAGGGATGTCCGCTGTCCCCCCTGATATATGTCCTTACAATGGAGCCCCTGGCCATAGCAGTTAGATCACATCCGGATATCAAAGGAGTTAAGAGGGGCGAAGTGGAATTTAAGCTTTCCCTGTTCGCGGACGACATCTTGGCTTACCTGGTGGACCCCAGCTCCTCCATCCCCCCACCCTCCTGTCTCTGGTGGGCGCATTTGGGTGCTTCTCGGGGCTGAAGATTAATGTGTCTAAATCAGTTCTGCTCCCCATGAGAACACGGGACCCGGGCTCAGACTCAGTGGGCGTACTTAACGGGATAGCAGTGGGCAAGGTCTACATCCGATACCTGGGTGTCCTCCTCACAAGGTATTTATCAAAACTCGTCCCAACCAACTATGACCCTGTTTTAGCAGGTATTACCGCGGACCTCAGGAGGTGGGGCTCAATGATTCTGTCCTGGTACGGCCGCATGACGGCAGTGAAGATGAATGTACTGCCGTGTCTGCTGTATCTCTTCACCTCCCTCCCAACCAGCGTCCCTTACCAAACCTTTAGGACTCTGCAGAATGCAGTCCGCAAGTTTATTTGGCAGGGTAGGACCCCGAGGACCGCGAAGGCGGTCCTGACCCTGCCGAGAGAAGAGGGAGGGTTTGGCTTACCAGACTTCCAAATGTATTTCCGCGCCGCCCAACTGCGCGTCCTCCTGGAGCACATGAGGGAAGGAATGGGCACCTACTGGTCCTACTTGGAGGATATGGATGCCCACCCTCTTGAAGTCCGAGACCTCCTCTGGGCCCCGCGCAGGTTCATCCCGAACAGACTTAAAACTCATCCTACCCTGGGAGTTCTCTGGGCAATCTGGAGGGAGGGCCCCCAGACAGCGCACCTAACGTCGTGGCCATCTCGGATGTCCTCACTCTGGGGACACCCCCTCAATATGGGTAGTAGGGGGCTCCGCAAGGCACAGGCCTGGTCCGACTCGGGACTGGAATGGGCGGGGCAGTTTTTCCGGGAGGGGGAATTCCTACCATACGAGGATCTGAGGGACGCTATTGGGCAGGGGTCCCTCTCCATATTCAAATATCTCCGTCTGAAGGGCATTCTTTGTGACCAATCATGGGGTCAGAACCTGAAGAGACAGCTAACCCCCTTTGAGAAACTACTTGACACAGCGACCTCCAGGAAGGGAACGTTTGTCAGAGATGTACAGGATCCTTAACACTGCTAATTTAGTGGAGAGACGGGGTTACTGCGCATTTTGGAATGACCTGGCAGGAGAGGTGATCTCGGAGGACGCCTGGTCATAGATATTTAAAATAGCATTCCAGGGGAATTTATTCACAGCCGACATGGAACACAACTTCAAGATCTTGCAGGGGTGGCACAGAGACCCCGTAAAGTTATCAAAAATGTTCACGGGAGTGTCCCCGATGTGTCCAAGGGGGTGCGGCCAGACAGGATCGAGGGGCCACATGTGGTGGCACTGCCCAAAAGTACAGCCGTATTGGGATAGGGTCAGGAGCTGGATTGCTGAAGTCACCGAGGAATTGCTCCCCCAGAACCCTCTGACGGTGTTGTTGGGTCTCCCCCGAGAGGCCACCAACATTTACAGGTACCCTAGAATGTGAGAAACAATGCTGAGGGTGGGAATGGTGGCCCTGGCTCGGAAATGGAAGATCCTGGAGACCCCCTCAAAGGAGGACTGGCTAAAAAAATTGAAAAATATGTTCTTAATGGACAAGCTAATGGCAATGATGAACAATGACTCTGGTGCATTCCAAGAGAACTGGTATGGGGTGCAGCAGACCTGGGGATGGGATGTCCACTGATGCCCGGTAGGGGCCCGGGGTGGGGCCCGGTGAGACGGGACTGGGAGGAACCAAAGACGGAACAGGCGCCCACGGCCCAAGGGTAGGCGGTCGAATCACAGCCATAGATGATTGTCGACGTTCACACTCTTTACCAAGCTCCGGACACAAATGACAAGTTTAAGACTCCCAACATTACGGTTCATGTTTGATTAAGGGGTGAGGGGGGTGGGCATGTTTTGGGGTGGGGGAGGAAAAGAGGGGGGGCCGGGTTCATTGGGCATGTCATATGTACTTCTTTTGAACATGCATGCAGCCCGTTTGTTATATTAAGAAAATGCTAATAAAACCAAAGTTTAAAAAAAAAAAAAAAGTTACCAAAGCGGTAAGTAGGATATCGGTATATCAAAGATGAGGAATCCGCAGGAGTATACACTGCATTAGAAGATAATTTCTCTAAAGCTGGTGATGGACTGGGAAACCTTAGGGATCCTCCTCTCAGCCCTACTGATGGAGACGCCAGTAACTCCCCATTCCATGGAGTCCCATACTACTCTATGGCATGGGATTGTCTGCATCACTGGCACTGTTAGTTACAGTGCCGGTGATTCAGGTATTTATCGGATCTTAGCGGCCTAATCTACCAGCAGGTCAGGCCTACCGTGAAGGTCAGTGACTCGACCGGCTGACTTGTAATTTGCTGGTCAAGAAGAATGAGTTACTTACCCCTGCTAATGTTCTTTTGACTGGATGTTCCGCCCACATATTCCACATCTTAGGATATCTTCGTTTCCAGCTTCAGCTGCTTCCGAAAAAAAACTTCTTGTTGACAGAGGGCACTGTGCGTCGAGATGGTCGACCCGATGTCCCTTGAGGGCCTCCATCTTGGCTGAAGTCATCGTCAAGTACATATACCACGCGCCGCGCCCTTTGGCTTCAGTTCTGTTTTTTCGCCCCCCATATGCAGAATTACTGCCAATGATAAGTGCCTTTAATTTATCAGACCTTAAAAGAGTGTAAAGTCCAAAGCTCAGAAATTCTACAGTGGGGAAGGTTGGGAGGGCGATGAGGAATAAGTGGGAGGGACATCCAGTTGAAAGACTGTTACCAGGTGTAAGTAACTTGTTCTTCAAATGGAGTGTGTCCTCTCACGTATTCCTCATTTTATGATAGACTCCCAAAGCAGTATTAAGTTCTTTTGGAGGAGGGAGTAGAAATTTGAGAGTTTATGTTTGTCAAGAATGGAGTATAGAACTGCCTTTAAAATCTTCCCTCATTGTTAGAGGTGTCTAAATAATAATGTTTTGTGAACGTGTGGATGGTGGCCAGGTAGCTGCTTCGCAGATGTCCTGTATCGGAACTCCCCTCTGAAGGGCAGAGGAAATTGCCATGCCCCTAGTGGCATGAGCCCTTAAGCCTTCTGGGGGATGTTTTCCAGCTAGCCTGAAACACTCCAAAATAGCTAGTATGATCCATCTGGATAGAGTTTGTTTGGTAACTGACTAACTTAATTGTGTCCTGTATAGCCAATGAAAAGTTGGTTGTGCTGTTTCAACTTTGCCATTCTTGAAACATAAAAGCTTAGAGCTCTCTTTGGATCGAGTCTATAAAATCTTTTCTCTTCCTTGCGTGGATGAGGTGGAGGATAGAAAGCTGGCAGCACAATTTTCTGTGCTAAATGGTAATCCGATACAATCCAATCCAAACGTTTAGGAAGAGCTTGAAGACTTGCCTCTTCAAGTAAACTTTAATGCTTAGCAAAATAAGAACCCGGTGAGACAGACATTAATTCCAAATGTGACCATTACATGTTGTTTGTTATCCGCGCCCTGATGCCTGCGGGCTGCCAGCGCTTTATAAGCACCCATAACATAACATAACATAACATAACAATCTTAGGTAGAAACAAGGGTTTGACCTTAAGGACAACCGTATACTTGTAAAAGGTGGTAAACAAATGTTTACAGGATAAGGCTTGCAACTCACTCACCCTACGGGCTGATGTTATTGCTACTAACAAAATAGTTTTGTAAGTTAGCAGCCTTAAAGGGCAGGAATGGAGTGGATCCAAAGGAGCACATATCAAAAACTTTAAAGCCAAATTAAGGTCCCAAGTTGGGATTTGGAAGGGTGTAGGAGGAAACACATTTGTGAGTCCTTTAAGAAATGGAGTTATTAAGGGTATTTGGAAGTAGGATGCCTCTTCCGAGGTACACATGAATATGGAAAGCGCTGATTTCCAGATTTGCCAAATGTGGTAGAAATGATAACACTGTAGGTGTATCGCATTGAAAAGGGTCCACATCTTTCTCCCTACACGAGCTGCAGAACGTGTTCCAACGGCAGCGGTATAAGGATTTTGTTGCTGGCCTTCTGACCGAAAGCAAAATCTCCATTACGTCATCCAAGAGGTCCCTATCCTTGTACCTCAGCGTCTCAGAAACTATGTGTGAAGGCTGAGTGTCTTCCTCTGTATGGAGAACCCGACCCTCCTCTCGTGAGAGAAGGTCCTCTCTTCATGGAAGACGTATTGGAGGACAGATGAATATGTCCAGAAGGTCCAGGTACCACATCCTCCTGGCCCAATCTGGGGCAATTAGAGTCATGAATTTCCCGAAATTTCTCAACCTCCTGATCACGTGAGGAATGATAGGGACTGGAGGAAACACGTACAGGAATGGAAACTCCCAGTACACTTCAAACGCATCTCCTAGAGCTCCTCCCTGGAGCAAAACAGTTTGCACTTCCAGTTCACACTGGTTGCGAACAGATCCACTTGAGGGGTTCCCCAAACGGTGAAAATCTCTACAAGGACTTCCTGAGCTAGTTCCCACTCATGGGAGACTGTGCTCTGTCTGCTCAGAGCATCCATCGCTGTGTTCTCCTCTCCGGCTAGGTGAACTGCCGATAGGGAGATTCCTTCTTGAATTGCCCAGAACCAGAGCAGTATTGCCTCTCTGCACAGTGTAGTGACCCTCCACCTACTCTCCTGTTGAGGTAGTACATGGCCACTGTGTTGTCCGTCATTATCAGGACATTCTTTCCCCATACAGAGGGCAGAAAGGCCTTCAGCACTAGTCTGATTGCTGTCCGCTCCAAAAGATTGATATGTAGTTTGGACTCCGATGGAGACAGATGACCACTGATTGTCAAATCGTTGGCGTGGGCTCCCCACCCCGTGAGTGAGGCATCATTCACTACTGTTATCTTCAGCCATGGTTGCCAATATGGTTCTCCCTTCAGAATGTTGTCCTCACAGGCCCACCATAGAAGGTTCTGTGCAACTCTGCTTGGAACCTGAAGAAGGTCTGACATCCTGCCTGAGAATTGGGACCATTGAGTCCTGAGAGCCCTTTAGGAGGGTTCTCATTCTCAGGCAAGCCTCTGGTACCAGAAAAATTAAGAATGCCATGAGGCCGAGCAACCTGAAAATGTCGAAGGCCGGAAGACTCTGGGCACTCTGAAACTTGGTGACCAGCTGCAAAATGTGTTGAGCCCTCACCTCGGGTGACAAGACTTTTCCCAAGGATGCATCCAGGACCGCTCCAATGAAATTGAGTTTCTGAGATGGTATTAAGTTGAACTTCTCATAATTGAGGTAGAAGCCCAGTCTGTGGAGGAAGTGGCTGGTGATACTGAGATGTTCCTGGGCCTGTTCAGGTGAAAGTGGCTTGATCAGTCAATTGTCTGGGTAAGGGTAGACGTGGATCCCCCCTCTCTTGAGACTCGAAGCCACCACCGCCATCAGCTTGGTAAAAACCCTCTGGCGGAGGTCAGCCTGAATGGCAGCACTCTAAACTGATAACGAGAACCACCAACGACGAGCCTCAGTACTTTCTGTTCTTGTGATGGTTGGGCAGATGAAAGTAAGCATCCTGAAGGTCCATCCAATCCTGGAGCTGGAGGGCCTGAAGGAACTGAGAAAGTGTAACCATCTTGAACTTGTCCTTCCTGAGGAACTTCAAGTATCTCAAGTCCAAGATGGGTCTCAATCCTCCGTCCTTCTTGGGGATTAGGAAATAGGGAGAATACCATCCTTTGTTCCTCTCCATCAAAGGTACTGGTTCTATAGCACCTTTCTTTAGCAGAGTTAACATTTCCTGCAACAGGAATGGATCTGGAACATTTAGCAAATGGCTTCCCACTGAATGATCCTGAGGTCTCTGTATGGAGGGGAGGCATAAATCTTGTGCTACTGTTTCCAGTTCCCATGTCCCGAAGTAATTACTCACCATTCTTCCAGATACTGTGACAGTCTGCCTCCCACCGGGGTTTCATGAGTCAAGACCTCAGAGAGGTTTTGAGGCGGCTGAAGCAGCGGCTGATGGTAAAGACGCTGCTGCTTCAGCGGGCATTGCATCTTTTCCTCATCCACCACGAGGGAATCTTCTATGTCCTCTTTGACCAGCCTGTCCTCTCGCTCTTCCAACTGAGGAGGAGTAGCGAAAGGACCTACCCCTCCAAGATGATCTGCTGGGGTGAAAAGGCTGAGGCTGCCTGATGGCGGCACCTATAGACTTGGCTGACGCCTTTGAGGTCTGCAGCTTCTCAAGGTTTCGTCAGCCTTGTTGCCAAATAAGTGTGAGCCGTCAAAGGGTATGTTGAGGAGTCTAGATTGTACATCAGGTGCAAACCCTGACTTCCGAAACCACGCAAGTCTGTGTATGACAGTGCTTGCCGCCATGGCCCTGCTGATGCTGTGAGCAGTGTCCAGACCTGATAGCAGAGACTCACACATGGCCTCTTTGCTATCCCTTATCAGGTTCATGAAGCCGTCTCTTTCCTCACCCTCAGGGATGAGATCAGCCGCCATCGCTATGCAGTCCCACAGGGTGAATGTGAACTTTGCAAGAGCACATATAGAGTTAGCAGACTTTAAAGCCATGCTGCTAGCACGAAGACATCCTAAGATGTGGAATACATGGGAGGAACATCCAGTCGAAAGAACATTAGCAGGGGTAAGTAACTTATTCTTCTTGAGGGCCTCCATCTTGGCTGAAGTCATCGTCAAGTACATATACCACGCTCCGCGCCCTTTGGCTTCAGTTTTGTTTTTTCGCCACCCATATGCAGAATTACTGCCAATGATAAGTGCCTTTAATTTATCAGACTATAAAAGAGTGTAAAGTCCAAAGCTCAGAAATTCTACAGTGGGGAAGGTTGGGAGGGCGATGAGGAATAAGTGGGAGGAACATCCAGTTGAAAGACTGTTACCAGGTGTAAGTAACTTGTTCTTCAAATGGATTGTGTCCTCTCACGTATTCCTCATTTTATGATAGACTCCCAAAGCAGTATTAAGTTCTTTTGGAGGAGGGAGTAGAAATTTGAGAGTTTATGTTTGTCAAGAATGGAGTATAGAACTGCCTTATAAAATCTTCCCTCATTGTTAGAGGTGTCTAAATAATAATGTTTTGTGAACGTGTGGATGGTGGCCAGGTAGCTGCTTCGCAGATGTCCTGTATCGGAACTCCCCTCTGAAGGGCAGAGGAAATTGCCATGCCCCTAGTGGCATGAGCCCTTAAGCCTTCTGGGGGATGTTTTCCAGCTAGCCTGAAACACTCCAAAATAGCTAGTATGATCCATCTGGATAGAGTTTGTTTGGTAACTGACTAACTTAATTGTGTCCTGTATAGCCAATGAAAAGTTGGTCGTGCTGTTTCAACTTTGCCATTCTTGAAACATAAAAGCTTAGAGCTCTCTTTGGATCGAGTCTATAAAATCTGTTCTCTTCCTTGCGTGGATGAGGTGGAGGATAGAAAGCTGGCAGCACAATTTTCTGTGCTAAATGGTAATCCGATACAATCCAATCCAAACGTTTAGGAAGAGCTTGAAGACTTGCCTCTTCAAGTAAACTTTAATGCTTAGCAAAATAAGAACCCGGTGAGACAGACATTAATTCCAAATGTGACCATTACATGTTGTTTGTTATCTGTGCCCTGATGCCTGCGGGCTGCCAGCGCTTTATAAGCACCCATAACATAACATAACATAACATAACATAACATAACAATCTTAGGTAGAAACAAGGGTTTGACCTTAAGGACAACTGTATACTTGTAAAAAGGTGGTAAACGAATGTTTACAGGATAAGCCTTGCAACTCACTCACCCCATGGGCTGATGTTATTGTTACTAACAAAATAGTTTTGTAAGTTGGCAGCCTTAAAGGGCAGGAATGGAGTGGCTCAAAGGAGCACATATCAAAAACTTTAAAACCAAATTAAGGTCCCAAGTTGGGATTTGGAAGGGTGTAGGAGGAAACACATTTGTGAGTCCTTTAAGAAATGGAGTTATTAAGGGTATTTGGAAGTAGGATCCCTCTTCCGAGGTACACATGAATATGGAAAGCGCTGCTTTCCAGATTTTCCAAATGTGGTAGAAATGATAACACTGTAGGTGTATCGCATTGAAAAGGGTCCATATCTTTCTCCCTACACGAGCTATAGAACGTGTTCCAACGGCAGCGGTATAAGGATTTTGTTGCTGGCTTTCTGACCGAAAGCAAAATCTCCATTACGTCATCCAGGAGGTCCCAATCCTTGTACCTCAGCCTCTCAGAAACTATGCGTGAAAGCTGAGTGTCTTCCTCTGTATGGAGAACCCGACCCTCCTCTCGTGAGAGAAGTTCCTCTCTTCATGGAAGACGTATTGGAGGACAGAGGAATATGTCCAGAAGGTCCAGGTACCACATCCTCCTGGCCCAATCTGGGGCAATTAGAGTCATGAATTTCCCGAAATTTCTCAACCTCCTGATCACGTGAGGAATGACAGAGACTGGAGGAAACGCGTACAGGAATGGAAACTCCCAGTACACTTCAAACGCATCTCCTAGAGCTCCTCCCTGGAGCAAAACAGTTTGCACTTCAAGTTCACACTGGTTGCAAACAGATCCACTTGAGGGGTTCCCCAAACGGTGAAAATCTCTACAAGGACTTCCTGAGCTAGTTCCCACTCATGGGAGACTGTGCTCTGTCTGCTCAGAGCGTCCACCGCTGTGTTCTCCTCTCCGGCTAGGTGAACTGCCGATAGGGAGATTCCTTCTTGAATTGCCCAGAACCAGAGCAGTATTACCTCTCTGCACAGTGTAGTGACCCTCCGCCTACTCTCTTGTTGAGGTAGTACATGGCCACTGTGTTGTCCGTCATTATCAGGACATTCTTTCCCCATACAGAGGGCAGAAAGGCCTTCAGCACTAGACTGATTGCTGTCCGCTCCAAAGGATTGATATGTAGTTTGGACTCCGATGGAGACAGATGACCACTGATTGTCAAATCGTTGGCGTGGGCTCCCCACCCCGTGAGGGAGGCATCATTCACTACTGTTATCTTCAGCCATGGTTGCCAATATGGTTCTCCCTTCAGAATGTTGTCCTCACAGGCCCACCATAGAAGGTTCTGTGCGACTCTGCTTGGAACCTGAAGAAGGTCTGACATCCTGCCTGAGAATTGGGACCATTGAGTCCTGAGAGCCCTTTATGAGGGTTCTCATTCTCAGGCAAGCCTCTGGCACCAGAAAAATTAAGAATGCCATGAGGCCGAGCAACCTCAAAATGTCGAATGCCGGAAGACTCTGGGCACTATGAAACTTGGTGACCAGCTGCAAAATGTGTTGAGCCCTCACCTCAGGTGACAAGACTTTTCCCAAGGTTGCATCCAGGACCGCTCCAATGAAATTGAGTTTCTGAGATGGTATTAAGTTGAACTTCTTATAATTGAGGTAGAAGCCCAGTCTGTGGAGGGAGTGGCTGGTGATTCTGAGATGTTCCTGGGCCTGTTCAGGTGAAAGTGCCTTGATCAGTCAATTGTCTGGGTAAGGGTAGACGTGGATCCCCCCGCTCTTGAGACTCGAAGCCACCACCGCCATCAGCTTGGTAAAAACCATCTGACGGAGGTCAGCCCGAATGGCAGAACTCTAAACTGATAACGAGAACCACCAATGGCGAGCCTCTGGTACCTTCTGTTCTTGTGATGGATTGGCAGATGAAAGTAAGCATCCTGAAGGTCCATCCAATCTTGGAGCTGGAGGGCCTGAAGGAGCTGAGAAAGTGTAACCATCTTGAACTTGTCCTTCCTGAGGAACTTCAAGTATCTCAAGTCCAAGATGGGTCTCAATCCTCCGTCCTTCTTGGGATTAGGAAATAGGGAGAATACCATCCTTTGTTCCTCTCCATCAAAGGTACTGGTTCTATAGCACCTTTCTCTAGCAGAGTTAACATTTCCTGCAACAGGAATGGATCTGGAACATTTAGCAAATGGCTTCCTACTGAATGATCCTGAGGTCTCTGTATGAAGGGGAGGCAGAAATATTGTACTACTGTTTCCAGTTCCCATGCATCCGAAGTAATTCCTCGCCATTCTTTCAGATACTGTGACAGTCTGCCTCCCACCGGGGTGTCATGAGTCAAGACCTCAGAGAGGTTTTGAGGCGGCTAAAGCAGCGGCTGATGGTAAAGACGCTGCTGCTTCGGCGGGCATTGCATCTCTTCCTCATCCACCACGTGGGAATCTTCTATGTCCTCTTTGACCAGCCTGTCCTCTCACTCTTCCAACTGAGGAGGAGTAGCAAAAGGACCTACCCCTCCAAGATGATCTGCTGGGGTGAAAAGGCTGAGGCTGCCTAATGGCGGCACCTATAGACTTGGCTGATGCCTTTGAGGTCTGCAGCTTCTCAAGGTTTCGTCAACCTTGTTGCCAAATAAGTGTGAGCCGTCAAAGGGCATGTTGAGGAGTCTAGATTGTACATCAAGTGCAACCCCTGACTTCCGAAACCACGCAAGTCTGTGTATGACAGTGCTTGCCGCCATGGCCCTGCTGATGCTGTCAGCAGTGTCCAGACCTGATAGCAGAGACTCACACATGGCCTCTTTGCTATTCCTTATCAGGTTCATGAAGCCGTCTCTTTCCTCACCCTCAGGGATGAGATCAGCCGCCATCGCTATGCAGTCCCACAGGGTGAATGTGAACTTTCCAAGAGCACATATAGAGTTAGCAGACTTTAAAGCCATGCTGCTAGCAGAAAATACTTTATTTGCCCATGAGTCAATGCGTTTGTCATCCCTATCAGGGGTTATCGATGGATACACACCTTGCTTAGAGGCAGATGTATTTGCTTGCACTACTAGTCTTTCCGGCGTTGGATGTATTGACACGTAGTTAGGGTTGCTACTGAATGGTATGTATTTTTTGTGAGATTTCTATTTACTGCAAAGCTGGACTCTGGAGCCTCCCAGTGTGCTGCAACCATTTTTTGGAGTGCCACATGGAATGGTAATATAGGGTCATATTGAGGACCTTTGTCTAATATGTCTGTAAGGTTGTCCTGCTCAAACGAAGGAGCTTGCCTACTCCATCCTAGGAAATCTACAACTCTGGACATTAGGCTTCGGTATGATGCATCCACTTGATCAGCCGGGTCCGGTTTCCTAAAATCCAGCTCTGGGGAGGTGTCTACCCCACTAGCTGACTGTATGGTGTCATGTAGCTCCCTAACGCTGGTCTCTTCTGAAATGAAGCATTCAGGAGTATTAGTATATTTATGAATACCAGGGGTATCCAATTGAAGACCACTTGGAGGGGTCTCATCTGAGGTTTTATAGCCCTCATATATTGAGGTTAAGGACCCGAAAGGAGAAATTACCTTACTGTAATGTTCTTTCTATGAATTCTTCTCCCGCAGATTCCTCGTCTGATAGATATTCCTTCCAGCTTCGTTGCTACGGAACATTTTCGACAGGGGCCTAGTGGACCTCGACCGGGCCGTCGACCATTGATCCGTCTTGCTCAGCGTCTGGTCGTCAGCTCCGGACGTGATGTCAGGCATCGTATAAGTACCACGTCACTACGCTGCAACCTCAGTACCTCAGTTCCCCTTTTTTCCAGAGCACCACACACTGCATAGGAAAACAGAGAGAACAAACGGGCTAATGAGCCCTTTAAAAAGAAATTAATTGTACACCTCCGAAGGAGGAACAATTAAAAAAGAACACTAAAGGTAGTGTTAGAAAAATATTTGTTTTAAGACTGTGGAAGGAAGACAGAAAACGGACACAGAGGACCATCATCAAGTCAACGTGAAATAGAAAGATGCGCACCAACCACTGACTTTCTGAGCGGGGATCGATGGGAGGGAAGATGGGGAATCTGCGGGAGAAGAATCCATAGAAAGAACATTACAGTAAGATAATTTCTCCTTCAATGGATTGCTTTTTTCCCGCAGATTCCTCATCTAATAGAGTCCCGAAGCAGTAATGAAGGAGGCGGGCAGAAAGTTATATCAAGAGATTTTGCAGCACTGCCCTGCCAAAACGTGCATCAGAAGTACGAGCCACATCCAGGCTATAGTGCTTTGCAAAGGTATGCAAAGATGACCATGTTGCAGCATGAAAAATCTCCCAGACCGGGTACCCCCTCTGCAATGCGGTGGATGCAGAGACCCCCCTCGTGGAATGGGCCCTGATGCCTGCTGGTAATTAATTCCAACCAGCCTGGTAACATTCATCTATGCAGAGAATTATCCAATGGGATAAAGTCTGCTTCGTTATGGGCAGGCACTTACGGGATAAGGAAACAGCCATGAAGAGCTGGTCAGCTCTCCTGAAACCAGCTGTCCTGTCGACATAGTAACTCAATGCCCTCTTAGGGTCTAGATGATGGAACCGTTCCTCCTGCTTAGAAGTATGAGGAGGAGGATAGAAGACCGGAAGGTCAATGGACTGTGACAAGTGAAATTCTGATACAACCTTGGGGAGGAAGCCAGGGCTTATCCTGAGTGAAACTTTCACCCAGAAAAAGGGCAGGAAAGGTGGCTTACAGCATAAGGCCTGTAGCTCACTCACCCGCCTAGCGGATGTATTAGCCAACAAGAAGGCTGTTTTCAACGAGGGAAGCCGTGGATCAAAAGGATCCGCCGTCAGAAATGTAACAACCAGATTAAGATCCCAACAAAGGGAGTTGGCGCAAAATTATTTACAAGACCTTTCAGTAATTGTGCCATTACCGGGATCGTAAAAAACAAACCTTGATCCGGGCATCTTTTGAACACAGACAAGGCTGCCAAATATCCTTTGACTGTGGTGACCTAAAGGTGTGCAGAGGCCAGTGACAGAAGGAACTCCATCACTGTAGTGGTGGGGCAAGAGATGGGGGGCAATCTTGCGTTCCCTGCACCACGCCTCAAATCTTCTCCATCTGCATGCGTACAAAGATCTTGTAGATGGTCTGCCTGTAGCCAGCATCACCTCAAGTACTTCCTCTGAGAGGTCCCAGTCATTATATCTCATCCTTTCAAGAGCCACGCATGTAGGTTGAGTGATTCTGGGGTCAGATGGAATATCCGGCCTTCCAACTGGGTTAGGAGATCCAGACGCCGAGGCAACTGGTGAGGTGGACAGATGGACAGGTCCATGAGGTCAGAGTACCACGTTCTGCTCTCCCAGTCCGGGGCGATCAAGATCATGGACGCTCAAAACCTCTTCAACCTCCGGAGAACCCATGGAATGACAGGAATAGGAGGGAATGCGTAAAGGAGACGGAAGGTCCAATTCACCAGAAATGCATCCCCCAGTGCATCGTTCACTGGGAATTCCCTCGAGCAGAATTTTTCGCATTTCTTCTTGGATTCTGTTACGAACAGATCCACTGCTGGGGTAACCCAGAGAGTGAAGGCCTCCTCTAGGACTTCATGGCACACTTCCCCCACATGTTAGACCGTGCTCTACCTGCTCAGAGCATCCGCCAAGTTGTTCTCTGCGCCCGCCAGATGAACTGCTAAGACCAAGATCCTGTTCTCCAGCAATCAGAACCACTGCATCATCGCCTCCGTGCAGAGGGGGCAGGAGTGCACACCACCTTGCTTGTTGAGGTAGTCCATTGTCACTGTGTTGTCTGTCGGAACGAGGACATGCTTATCCTGCAGAGACAGGGCAAATGCTTTCAAGGCTAACCTGTTAGCTCGTAACTCCAGCCTGTTGATGTGCCACCTGGCTTCCGTCATTGACCAGAAGGCGCTCACCCACAAATCCTTGCAGTGAGCACCCCATCCCTTCAAAGATGCATCCGTGACCATTTGGCTCTGAGGCCAAGGAGCCCAGAACAGTGTAATGCATGTGCGACAATGAGCTAAAACATGGCGCCGGTGCGTGGCCATTTTGGACATTCACTTCCAAAACCGCATTGAAAGTCTACATTTCTATGAGTGCAGTTAGAAGGCAGACATAAATTCTGCAAGAGTTGCATGTTTTACATTATGAACAGATGAGCTCACTATGAAGGATAATCAGCGTATTGTTCAATCAAGGACGCACCAAGAAGGGAGTTAGTGTTGTGCAGATTCAGTGATAAGGGGTGATGGGAATTGTCGCTGAGAGGGAGGACGCTCCGCTACAGATCCCGTTAGCACATCTGATCTCTCTGCCTACCTGCCCTGGGACTAGGTGGTGTTGTCGTGGCTGAGATGACATTTTCTCCTGCAACTGTACTAACAGTGATGTATTTTGTTGTATAATCATGTGTGTGTGTGTTTGTGTGTCTATGTATAACCAAGTATCTTTATTTCATTATTTCTCTGTATATCTATGAAGTATGAATAAATGGCCTGTAATGAGCCTATTATACTCTAATCGTGAGTCTAAGAGTGTCTTATTGCTTCCCTGAGTCCAAGAACCTTTGGTACGTGTAGTCAGGTAAGTGGTTTTACACATGACAGAAGAGCAAAACGTTTGCCGCTGTGATCAGGGTCTTTGTGCTATTATTGATGCCAAAGAACCCTGCAAATTTGGAGCTTAGACTCAGAAAGGCAAATGTCTTAGGGTAAATAGGACGAATGTGAGTGTGATTTAAGGTATTAAAGATACAGTGTGATTTAAGGTATTAACGATAGGGGACTTGAAGCATTCATTGACACCATGAGTTTCCTGTTTAGGAAAAAAAGGAAGGTCCGCAGGTGCAGACTGTTCCGAAGTAACAATCCCAGGGTGGACAAAGAGTCCATATGATAAGTTGGTACAGACTTTGGCGTATGACGAAGGTTTGAGTTAGAGCTGGGATACAAGTTTAGGAGAGGCAGGTCCGGCCGAGGTGGCAGGATATCTGCAACAGGTACCTGTGGGAAAGGGAAAGGAGTGTTCCGCCTTAGGCAGAAAAGGGTGGATTTTGTTGCATGCGTTTCAAAGGATACACAGAATGTAGAATTGCAGGTGCATGTTCTAAGATTGGAAAAAGAGCTGACTGCTGTGAAACAGATTGCGTTAATGCAGCAACTTCAAATAAAGTTGTATCATGACAAAGCAGATAAATAACAAGCAGTAGCCGAACGAGCTGCTGTGAGAGTTGCCCGATATAAATATCGAAAGAGAAGAGGGAGGGTGCACACCCACAAGTTAGCAACAGTGATTGTCTCTGCAGGGGTTGACTGGCAATCTGACCAATGGAACAGAGATGTTTTCGGCAGTACTAGTTCAGAGAGTGCCTCCTGCAGAAGAGGCGGATGAGGAATCCATGAGAATGCCTACCCCATACCAGCCGACATATGCTGATTTGCGGAAAAATGTGAGCGCAATGTTGAAGACAGAGTCCAAATACAGGCATTCAAAATATTACTGGGTTGGGAGGGAAAGAGACTTCCGCCGGTCAAACCTGAGTGGATAC
Organism: Ambystoma mexicanum; assembly: GCF_040938575.1. NCBI lineage: Eukaryota > Metazoa > Chordata > Amphibia > Caudata > Ambystomatidae > Ambystoma > Ambystoma mexicanum. The sequence continues at coordinate 634,582,579 of NC_090939.1, forward strand.
GAAAATTTGCAATTTGAAAAGGAGCACATATCAGGTGTTAATTGGGCCCATGCCTGAATATATCATTGGCTTTGACATTCTGGAGGGGTTGACACTAGGATTGGGAGGTAAAACATATCAGTTTGGGGTGAGTGCCTTGACGTGTACCCCGTCATTGTGGGAAAATTGAAGATGCCCCCTGTACAGGTTCCCCTGGCTACCAAACAGGTATCTATGAAACAATATCGGATTCCAGGCGGCCAAACAGAGATTTCAAACACCATCAAGGGATACGTGGAAGCAGGTGTGTTGCGACCTGTTACCATGGCTTGGAACAATCAAGTCTGGCCAGTTAAAAAGCCGGATGGAAGCTATAGGAAGACTGTGGATTATCAAGAGTTGAATAAGTACATTCCCTCGTCAATTTCCGCAGTGTCAAATGCGGTTACCTTGATTGAGAATGTACACAAATTTGAAGGAACTTGGTATGCGGTGATAGATCTGGCAAATGCATTCTTCACCGTGCCCATTGCAGAGCAGTGTCAGGAGTAGTTTGCATTTTGCTGGAATGGGAGGCAGTATACATTTCAACGTTTGCCTATGGGATATATGCATAGTATGAAAATGTGTCACCAGCTGGTGGCAGAACATTTGGATATAATTCTGTGCAAACAAGATGTGCAGATATCGCACTATATTGATGACATGTTAATACAGAGAAAGGACGAGCAGAGTGTGTGTGTTAGGCAGAATCACCTGCAGTACCCTTTGGCAACACTACAGGTAATTAGGACTACAAGTGTAAGCACAATTTCACCTTTGGTACAAGCCTGTACTACACAGTAAAGTGGTAGCTATGGCTGAACCGCCAGACTTATCTCAAGAGTTTAAGTGAGCAGTAGAACAAGTTACACAAAGGACCAACCAATACAGTGATTCAAGTAAACACTTACTCACGGTTTCATGGTAAAAGAATATAAATTTATTTACTCAGTCAGTTATGAAACCTTACACTAGCACAAGCAGCTCAATATCACACACTAATACACCACAAAAATTCAACCGGTAAGTAATTGAACAAGTTTAGCACAAAAATGAAGTGTGAGCAAAATGGCACTTCAGATACTTAATAAGGGAGGGAAAAGACAAGGTTATAGGAATAGACAGCCCAAATACATTCATAAGCAGGGCAAAAGGTTTCAGTTAGATACAACCAGCAATTCTCCTCAATAGGCCTGGGCCAAAGTCAATGGTTCAGAGTTTTTGTATAGGATAGCACAGTTCTGGTATGTTTGCCACAGATTTTTAAAGGATTTGGCTAGGCGAAAAGTTTGACAAATGTTTAGGGAAGGACAAGCCTTCGAAGTTGAGGAAAGTTTCACGCACTTTCTCGATGGGTGAAAATATTTCCAGACCGCGTTTGCACAGTACCTTGTCAATGAAGAAAGCTATAGCTGAGGCAGTTGTTACTGGCAGTTCAAGCAGATCTCGCTGTTTCTGAGCTCCAGTCGTGGGGACAAGAAGGAGGACGTCGGGAGGTTCCTGAACTGCCCAGGGAAGAGGCCAAAAGCTGTAGCAAGACGTCGGTTTAAGGTGTGAGTGCCTTAAAGTCTTCGAGCTGGTTTCCTTCCACCTGGCTATCTGGTTTTCAACAACACTCGGATGAAAATTCGATCAGATGGGGACGGTGTCCAGATGGCTTGCGAGTTGGTTGTTCCCACCAAACTCAAGGAAAGAAGTTAACCTTGAAGGGCTTCTCTGTCGTCAGAGTTTCAGACAATTTGGACCTGCAGCAGGGCTTCATCGGTCGTCCAGGAGTTGCAGCAGTCCGCTTCCTTCCTCTCCTCTTCGGTTCTTTCATTCCAGTGGTCGACTCTGCTTTCCAAGTCCCAGAGACCTGCTTTTAAACAGTTTCCCCCATTCATTCCAGCCTGGCTGTCACTCACACAGTAGGGTGGCTGTCCTTGCCAGCCAGTCAATCACTCCAGAGTGCATTCAGGTCTCCTAGGAGACTAAGCACAGGGAGTTTCGGGCACCTCCTTCACATCCTGTCCACCCCAGACACCCTGGCGCCAGAGGAGGGCTTCAGCACTGAAGCCTGCCAAAGGCCAACGAGCAAAGGGACCAAAACTGGCTTGGCGTGCAGAGACAAACACAAGAAGGACCTTTCCTAAAATGACCGGAGTCTGTTTTTACAGATAGGTCTTGGGCACCATATTGAAAAACGTGGCTGACCCGATTTTTAGCTACTGTTGTTAGCGGTACGGAAAAATCATGGTAGTTTGATCTAAACCACTGCCACCAGCCATTTAAAGTAGGAAAGGGTAACATTTTACGGTTACATGAGTGTTTTCACTCAGGGGAAGCTAGGCAACCCCTCCAGGACTCTATAGTAAGATAGGGTGAGCTGGATCAGTACATTTAAAGAGACTAGTAAAGTCAATTTAACTTTATATGCTCTGAGAGACAGTAGTAAGTCCCAGAGAAGGTATTTAAACCTTGGGGAGTCTGAAAGACACCCCTGTGCCACTGCACTGATGGTGCTGTGTGACACACAGAAACAGATGATACCATGGAGTTTGTTTAGAACACCATAACCAAAGAACACAAAAGTAAAACACACATCCAAATACATTAAAGAGTAGGAAAAAAAGGCTCACACTCTTTCCAGGTTAAAAAATCAAATCCTAGAAATCCAGCAAAAGTGCTCGGGGTCCCAAAAGGTAAGGGAAATTAGCACATTTGGAGAATTCTCCCTAACAGTGCGGACGCATCTAGACCTCATTACTGAGGGTTTGAGGAAGGAAGGATGGGAAATTAATGAGGCAAAAACCTAAGGTCCTGCAGAGACCGTGGTTTTCTTTGGAATTCAGTGGCATAATGGGCATCGGGAAATGGTGCCAAAGGCTAAACAAAAGATCCTAGAGTTTGTTACATCCATGAATAAGAAACAAGCTCAGCAGTTCATAGGGTTTTTTGGATTCTGGCCACAGCATATACCACAATTGGGGAAAATTCTTGCCCCCCTTTACAAAGTGACCCAGACAAGGTCTAGCTTCAAGTGAGGAGAGGAGCAAGAGAAAGCATTTCAGCTAACGAAAGATACTATGCAGAGAGTGCTTGATTTGTGGCCATTGAGGGCATGGGAAGTGGAATTGAATGTGTCTGTACAGGAGAATTATGCCAATTGGAGTTTGTGGCAAAAACAGGACCAAAAGTGTGTTTTCCGTTGGGATTCTGGAGTCGTAAGTTACCCGAAGCTGGTGACCGATATACTCCTTTTGAGAAGCAGCTATTGGGCGGTAGTGGATACAGAACAAATGACGGTGGGTCATGATGTATTGATCCCACCATAAATTCTGATTATGCCTTGGGTACTGTGCTCTCCCAAAACACATCGTATAGGACATGCTCAGGAGGCTAGCATCATTAAGTGGAAATGGTACATTCAAGATGGTGTTGCAATGGGAAAGAGTGGAATTGCCAAATTAAACAAGCAAGTGGCTTGTGTTCCGTTGATCGATTTGGAACCTTCAGAAGAGAGTGAGGCTAGTGAGTCTCCCGTGAAATAGGGAGTCCTGTATGGAGGGTTGACAAGTGAACAAACTGAACATGCATGGTTCAGCCAAGTATGTGGGAACTGAACGACATTGGAAGGCGGTGGCTTACAATCCCAAAATAAACAAAGTATTGACCACATCTGGAAAAGGGAAGAGTAGTCAATTTGCAGAACTATATGCAGATTATCAGCCATTGAATCAAGAAACACCTGGCTGTTGTTATATATATACTGACTCATGGTCTGTTGCAAATGGGCTTGCTGTGTGGCTGCCGACGTGGCAGAAGAATGGATGGAAGATTCATACGAAGGAATTATGGGAAAAAGAACTGTGGCAAGACATTGCCGACATGTCGCTACATACTACAGTGACTGTATATCATGTTGACAGTCACTGTGCAACAGACTCATTAGAACGTTGGTTCAATTCTGTTGCAGATGAGCATGCACAAATTTCAGCTATGGATGCAAGGTCTGAGAAAGATGATTTTGAAGGGATTTCTAAGTGGGCCTACCAGAAAAGTGGACACCTCTGAGAAAAGGCTATTATCGGGTGGGCACAAGATCGAGGAATTAGCATCCCTTTAGAAGTGGTAAAAACAATTATTTTTCAATGTCCAGTGTGTCAGCATCAGAAACAGAGATCTATTCCACATATCATACATGGTACTTTAAAATGAGGTACTTTTCCTGGACACATTTTGCAGATCAATTATATAGGTCCCATGCCAATCAGTAGAGGGTGTCAGTATGCGTGTACGATAGTGGACACGTGATCCGGATACTTGATGGCGCTGCCACGTAAAAGAGCCACGCAATTGAATACCATTAAATTGTTAGACCAAGCGGCCGTGTACTATAGAATACCTTTCCAAATCCCAAGTGACAATGGGTCACATTTTAAAGGAAGACTGATTCAAGACTATTGTCAAGACAAGAGGGTTGAATGGATTTTTCACGTCCCCTATCATCCTGAGGCTTCGGATTGATTGAGAGAATGAATGGCTTGTTGAAAGAACAGTTGCAAAAATCTGGTGAAGGCAGTCTGAAAGGGTGGCGTGAGCGTGTCATGGATGCAGTGCAAGTGTTGAATAACAGACCAGTTGCTAATGGTGAAACCCCTTTGATGCGTATATTAACGCCTGCATTACAAATGAAACCGACTAGATTAGTGGAAACCTTGATGTATTTGGAAATGTCACCTGGAGCACTAGCTCCTTACCGAGCCACACCAGAATCGGCTGGGGCGGATTTACATGCAAGGGAAGAGATTAGATTGGAATCAAGAGGACTTTGTGTGATCGACAAAGGAATTGGGGTGCAAATTCCGTCAGGACAAATGGAATTAATTGCCCCTAGATCTGGGTGGCATTGAGAGGAATCCAGATATTGGGAGGGATCGTTGATGCTGATTACCAGGGGGACATCAATGTGATTTTGATTAATAGTGGAGAGACCATGCTACCTAGGGCGATAGGTTGGCGCAACTGATCACCATACCTGTGAAATTGTCTATGTTAAAGAAGGGAGAGCCACCCACTGTGATAACTACACGTGGGGATACGGGTTTTGGCTCATCAGACAAAACAGTCCCAGGAGCGAAAGTTTGGGTTGAGAAACCTAATGGTCTGCCGGTTCCGGCCGATGTGATTGCAGCAGGAGAGGACCAAGTTGTTCTTGCAATGTAACCAGGGAGGAGAAAATTGAGTCATGTTCCCGCTGACAAATGTTATTTACGTGAGTGATGAACTCCACTGATATTGTGTACTTTTTTTCATTCTTGTTTTCAGACCCCATTTGTGGTATTTGCGCTTGTGGATGTGTGTGGAGTCCATTTGGGCGGGTCTGGGCACATGCGAGAAACCTCTTGCAGCTGAGCTTGATGATCTGGACGAACAATGACGAGTTTGATGTTACTACGCCACCTGCTGCCAGTTCCACTGCGTGGTATCGTGGCTACTGGAGGAATCGCAGTGGGCATGATGTTTTGCCCCCTTGTCGCAGTTTCCATGTTCTTTGTCTGGCATGGCTATTGTTGATCAACCTGAGAATATGTGGGTCTTCTTGGCCCAGCGTGTGCTGAACATATCACATTTCTGCTTGACTAACCACGATGCAGCAAACCTAATTTCTATGTGCCTAGTGGCTGTGCCAACGCCGGCCCCTGTTTTGTGGCACATTTTCAGAGTACTCCATAACAATTCCTTTGTGGAAGATTCAGATGTAAGAGGCTATTTTTCTGTCTATGAGTACTGCCGATTTTGCGCTGACACTGATCACAAATGGAAAAACGTGACTCGTATTATCACTTACAATATTGCTCCTGCTGATGTGTGCTATGTAATCACTTCTAATCTACAGTATATTGGTAAAGGTCAGCAACTGGACCTGACTGATGCTCAAAGCGGCACTGATTTTGAAAAACGCTTGTGTGCCCGATCTGCGTCTGTGTAATTTCACTGTTTTAGCGGCCAGTCATATTCGACATGTTAAGCTTCCTACTGGTTGGCTATTTTCCTGTGGTAATAGTACCTACTCTTATATCACTGCTAACATTTCTGGTGCCCTTGTGCCTTGACACGCCTTAGCTTAATGATGTTTCCTCTGCAGCCTACCATTCACTGCTCTACGCGTGCTGTTCACCATATTGGTCTGCGATTCTAATGTGCATCTAATGCCTGAAACTGAAGTGTTAGCACTTGTAATCTCTTTGGTGGGGGTGTTTGGGTTAGCTGCTGGGGGCTATAAATCCTTAATTAAGTTAGCTTGTGTGGTAGTGAAAGGACTAAATGAAACCTCCCAAGCTTTAACTGAACTGTTATTAGACAACAAACATTTTAGAAAAGCTATTATGCAAAACAGTGCTGCCATTGATTATTTATATTTGAAATACAACTTCAGATATTTTCATGGATTCCAGGAGCATTGCAATATACTTTTGTTTGTATTTTTGCTGTGTTCATTGTTTTAAATGTTTGCTGTTGTTGCATTTCCTGCATCCCAAATTTGATGGGGATGTTTGGTCAGTGTCAAGAACCGTTTTTTTGTCAATTGGGTTATGGCAGTTGATTGTCTAAAGGATGGAGTGTAATGCGTGTGCCAAAATGAGCTAAAAACATGACGCTGGTGTGTGGCCATTTTGGACATTCACTTCCAAAACCGCAATGAAAGTCTATTTTTCTGTGAGGTCAGTTAAAAGGCAGACATGAATTTTGCAAGGGTTGCACCTTTTACATTATGAACAGATGAGCTCACTGTGAAAGATAGTCGGCGTATTGTTCAATCAAGGACACGGCAAGAAGGGAGTTGGAGTTGTGCAGGTGCAGTGATAAGGGGTGCTAGGAACGAGAGAGCGGGAGACGAACTGGGTTTTTCCTCTATGAACTGGACTTTTCCACTCTGTGCTCCCCATGCTTGCTGTCTGTCCTTCAGCCGAGGACAGATGGCAACCAGGTGTGGGCAGGGGTTTACTCCCAATAAGAGAGGGGTTATCCGGGTAGTAGACACAGAATTGGAACCCCGGATGATTAAGTCTTGCTGAGTGGGAGGACGCTCCGCTCCAGACCCCCGTTAGCACGTGTGATCTCTCTGCCTACCTGACCTGGGACTAGGTGGTGTTGTCGTGGCTGAGATGACGTTTTCTCCTGCAACTGCACTAACAGTGATGTATTTTGTTGTATAATCATGTGTGTGTGTGTGTCTATGTATAACCAAGTATCTTTATTTCCTTATTTAGTTGTATATCTATGAAGTATAAATAAATGGCCTGTAAACTCTAATCGTGTGTCTTATTGCTTCCCCGAGTCCAAGAACGTTTGGTCCGTGTAGTCGGGTAAGTGGTCTTGGTGTTATTACACGTGACAGAAAAGCCAAACAAAGTGTTCCCCCGCCAAAAGACTGTTGCATTTTGCCCACCAGGACAGGTCATTGACCACTCACGCTGACACGCAGTAACCATTGCAGGGATCTCATGCTCAACCTGGCCTGTGGCACTAGAAAAATGCAGGAAGCCATGAGGCCTAGAAGGCAGAGGAAGGAAGCCGCTGGCAGAGTGGCATTGTTCCAGAATAAGTCCACCATCTGTGTCAAACTGACTACTCTCTCCTCGGGAGGGAAGGCCTTCCCCACCCGGGTGTATAAGACTGTTCCGATGAATTGGAGCCGGTGGACTAGTGTCATGTGAGACTTCTTTAAGTTTAGGGAGAAGCCCAGCCTGTGCAGCAGCGAGCAGGTGTCATGCAGATGGGACAAGACCTGCACTACAGACTTCCATTGGATCAGCCAGTCATCCAGATATGGAAATACGTTGGCTCCGAATCTCCTGAGGTGAGCCGCAACTACCGCCATGATCTTGGTGAAGACCCTTGGGGTGGAGATAAGACCAAAGAGAAGCACCTTGAACTGATAGTGCATATCTCCTATGGTGAACCTTAGGAACTTCCTGTGCTTTTGATGGATTGGCACATGGAAATAGGGGTCCAGTATGCCTATGGAAACCAGCCAGCCCGGAATTTCGAGAGCGTGGAGAATCTCTCTCAACGTCACCATCCTGAATTTGTCTTTCCTCAAGAACTTGTTGAAGGCCCTGAGGTCCAGAATGGGACGGAGACCTCTACCTATGTTGGGCACCAGGAAATACCGGGAATACAAACCCAATCCTTTCTGTTCAGGAGGTACTTCTTCCACAGCACCCTTCAGCAACAGGGGTCTCAGTTCTTCCTGGAGCTCCTGTCCCGGTTGGATTGGAGGTGGGGGCAGTCTGTCCAGCGGTTTTCTTAGAAAAGGCTGACAATAACCCCATTGAATGAGCTGTAGAGCCCAGGCATCGGAAGTAATCCCCTGCCACTGGAGCAAGTGCTCCGTCATCCGTCCTCCATCCAGTGCGCTGTGAGAGGGGAAATCAAAGTGGCTTCGGAGGCTGGACCGCCCCCGCTGCTGACGCTGCCTGTTGACCTCTAGAAGCCCTTCAGCCCCTTCGGGAGCACGAGAATTGTTTCTGCCCTTGCCTGGATGGTGGGAGCTGTGCTCTTCTGCCATAAGGAGCATATCTGCTGTAGCCCTGTGCCCTAGAGGCGAAGCTAAAAGCAGGTTTGGCCTGCTGCACAGCTAGGCCTAAGGATTTGGCAGCGAGTTTTGATTCCTTGAATATTTTCTTTTAAATAAACTTTATCTATTAGAAATAAGCCAATGATACAAGTCCACAACAGTCATTTATGAAGTTCCTTGTTTCAGCTGTCAGCTTTGTCGCACCTGTGCTGATATGTCACGCAGCCTGTCACAAATACTGATTTCCTTCACTCTACGGCCCCCTCTGTTTCCCTTCATTCCCTTGCCCCTTCTGCACACTTACCCCCGCTTACCCGATTAGGGCGGCAGCAGTGTGGTACCCGTTGGCAGCGCCCAGGGAAGCAGGTGGTCATCAGTGGTCGTCCGAATCGCCTGCATCCATTCCTCCATTAGAAGCTGCCTTGGTGTCTCACCACGGGTCGTCTCGGGCGCCAGCGCGGTTTGATTCTGCATCACGTGACCCAGAAAGTCCCACCAGTTGTTAAAGGAATGGTTCGCCCAAAAATGTTTATTGCCCAAAAAGATGGCCAATAATAAAACAAATATACTCACACTTTTTTTTGTTAAGTTCCTATGTAAAATTTTGAGCAATTCAAGCTCAAAAATTGGAAAAGCAAGCACATGGGCGCATTCATTTTGTGAAATGGATGCCCGCCTGTGCTGGCTTTTGCGGCACTAATGAAGCAAAAGCCAGCCAGCTGTAGTAAACAAAAGCTACCACTGGGTGGCTTTTCCTTCATTGGTGCCGGGACTCGGAGGACGCGGACCGGAGACTACAGGCAGAAAAGCTGCAGCTGAATCTCGGTAAGTGCTATTTATTTTTTTTTAAAAAATAAGCACTAGCTGCGGTTCCTTTTCTAAGTTTTCCAGGCTGGAGGAGGGGAGCACCGGAGACCCAAAGTGAAAGCCAAGGAAAACGGGAAGGGAGCTGGTCCCACACCCCACTAAGACACAATCCTTATTGTCATGCATGCTCCAATCTTTCAAGTCCATCCTACGGAGGATTTTGAGATCCGGTAATCTGACCACACCTGGGCCTGTTCTCTGTCTAAGCCCAGCTAGGACTTTAAACCGCAGGGCTTCTTTGGATTCATGACCATTAGCCTTGCTGATGTTAGTAATGATAAAGTTTCTTTGGTCCGAAACAAAGTTCTGAGTGCTTGTGTCTTCTATTATAGGCATCTGACATTTTTTCACACACAAGTTCTGGGAGGAACCAAGCTTGGAAAGGGCCTTAATCTGTAGAGGAGGTTTATGGGCCTATAGATCTGATTTCTGCGCAGCTGCTATAATGGCAAGAGAAGGGTCTAAAATAGAGTTGGGCTTTGTAGTTATGCTACTTTTATTAATCTGGAGACTGTACGGTACCAGAATTTCCTTACTACTAAGGTCCGATTGTGAGGCCTTGTCTATTAGCTCTTTTTGAACATTAATTTGACAGGCTTTGTCCAGGTTATCTGTCCAGATCCCAACACTAGGACAAAAGGAATCATTTGTTTGTGAGGCCATATTCTTGCTCCGAGATCTAGGATCCAGAACCAGTTTGCTTAGTGATTCCACTAGGAGACCCAGATCGAAAGGGCTTGTACATAGCAGCAACTCCTTAGCAATACTGGCCATGAAATCCGGCCAGTGATCAAGTATAGATTGATCTAGGGGGGACGGAGAAAATCCAGTCTCCCCTTGTGGGACTATTCACGTCTGACCCACCTGTTAATCTGCAGCCGAACGCATACCGCGTTCATCACCCGCTTAACCCACCTTGCTCCCGACACTCAATGCTTACAGTGTACACATCCCTGTGCACACTCACCTGCGCATGTAACCACGCATACTGTCATCACTTACTATTGATACACCCTGTAACCTTCCTGAAATGTGTAACTGTAACACGTACATTGTCATCATTTACTGTTAATGCACCTTATAACCCTCCTGAAATGTGTAACTGTAACATGTAAGCTTAAAGTATTCTTGAACACGCGCCCGGATACCCTCGGGTCTGGCGCGCGCTACAAATAAATAAACAAACAAACAAACAGTAGAAGGCTTAGGGTGCTTCAAGTTATTACCTGAAGGATTGTCACACCCCTCATGGGCAGGGGAGACAACAGGATTACTAACATGTTCCAAGGTGATACTATTTTCTGTATTTAGAACACTCCCTAGTACTGCGGGGTCCATAGGCAATTTGGGTTCAGGTCGCAAATTCTGCAATCTTCGTCTTCTCCTGGTACTAAGAGTCATGACCTCCTGTACCCGATGTCTTGTAGGCGAAGAAAGAGAGGTCACAGGGCCTGCCTGTTCCATTTCAATTGCGGTCTGACTTATGAGGACTTTATCACTAAATCCAGGGGAATGACTGGACTGCTCCTGAGTCCTTCGGCGTAGATTATGGGCAACCCCTTTTTTATTGGTGGCCATGAGAAAAAAATTACTCACAAGTTATAGTTAGTGCGCCAACAGGGTAGGGACCAGCTAAGCATGTGTGCAGCCTCTCTCACCAGGGAGAACTGGGCCCATATAAGGAACGCACACCTCCTCTCTATCTGACCTGTACTGCCCCCGCTAGGCAGCAAAAAAATAGGGAAAGGTACGAACAGAACACGGCAAGAGCACCGTGCCCCGCGTGCCCCTCCCACACTCACCGGCTGCTGGCCAGGGACTGCAACATCTGCTACGGCAGCCGTCGCAAGACACACGTGCAGATCCCCGCACCGGACGCAATTCCACAGTGCTGCTGACGGTGCTGTCGGATCTGGAGACCCCGACCGCACCCGCAACCTCCCTGGACGAGCTCCACTCACTTGCAGCCGGCACGCCTGCAGGATCACACTGACTAGAGGAAAGGACCTACAATTGGCAGTGGACGTCAAGCGCACGGCCGTAGCCGCCGCTTCCGACATCATTCTGACTTTAACTTTTACTGCAACCTTAATACTACGGAGCACGTGACACGGAAGTCCAGAGTACGTGCTGCAGGCAGGCATCACGTGACACCAAAAACTCGATCACCTGACTACTTGGCAACAGGCTAAAAGTGGCGATTAGGCGCTTGTCCAGTGCTTCACAGCTGTTCAATCCGGCACTGTTTGGCGTACTATTGACTTTTGAGTCACAGCTTTTTGATTACGGACTGCTTCACGGATTCCCCTCGCCTCCTCCCTGGATTGTGTGTCTGCATTCTGTTGCTTCTGGTTTACCGACCCTGGACTGCAATACTTGGTTTTCTCCTGATACTCCTTCGGATCTGTTGTTAATTTGAACTCTCTGGAAGTTGACCTCGGAACTCATACAGATTGTGTTTGGATTGTCCCGTATCATTGCTCCGCTCGAGTCTGCACATGCAGCTCTCACAGGTATTCCAGCGTGTGACCTCCTTCCACCCGACTGCTGCCGCTGATCACACACTGAGGGTGCTCTGAACGCTCCTCACTCTGCCTACCCTTAGACCGCTTTTGGTTGATGTTCCATCCTCCTCCCACATTGGTAAGCCCATTAGTGGTTCACAGTCTACCTTCTGGTTACTGCTTGTTTTTGCATTGTGGTAATTCCCTCTTTGCCTTGCAGCGGTTGGGGGTTTCCGGCGTCCTGGTTCCTGACACTCCAGCACCTAATACCTGTGGCCTCAAGGATCACACAGGGAGTTATTTTAGTATCTCCCTGTGTGATACTTGGGGACAGAGGCTTTCATAATCTTCACGACCATCAAGATACAACATGATAGTTTTAACTTTTATATAACTCCCCCCAGCCCCTCCATTTAACATATCAATACAAGGTTGAGATAGAATACTTTCTGCTGGTACACTTTCGTTGTTCTTACCAAGCTGATCCCCCGGGCCCCGAACCAGGTTTGCTGTCAGAGAGTAGAGACCTTACGAAGTACATTTGGCCTGAAATACACTTGCTCCCTGTGTACCATGAACCCGTGAAAGGGCAGTCAGGTGGCTAAAAACATTTGGTAGGTCACCTTTTTCATAGCCATCACTCCCCATAACCTCACCCATCACATGGCCACCACTGGCTCTTGCTCGTTCTTCCTGTGCCAGGTTAATCCTGGCCGCACTCAGCATATGGGTGATGAGGGCAGCACTACATCCCGTGGCAGCATAGGCTCCTTCCACTGTTGCTCCCAACAACACCACCACTGGATCAAAAGGTAGCTGAGACTTAGTCACTTCCTTAATGTGGCTTAACATTTCTTTCCAATATGCCTTCGCTACATGACAAACCCACCACATGTGAATCAAGTCCCCAGTCTGCCCACAGTCCTGCCAGCATGTCGAGGGCTAGTCTGTGTTAATGGAGCGCATGCGTTGTGGTGTCATATAGCACCTCAAACATAGTTTATATGCTGCTTCTTTAATTGGGATGCACTTCGAGCTTTTCATTGCCTGTCGCCAAATTTGACCCCATTTATCCACTGCTAAATGGTTCCCTGAAGTCCCACCCCCATTTTGACATGTATGGTAGGACTTCTTCATCAATTGGTAGAGCCTCGACACTACTTTCTTGGGTACCCCCTCTTTTACCATGAGTGCCAAACCTATTGGGCTTCTATTAGCCCCCTCCTTTACTTTTGTGTTTGAGATTGAATGCCTTATCTGGGTGTATCGAAATCACTCGCCTTCAGGTATTTGAAACTTGTTTTTACAGTTTTCGAATGTCAAGGGATTCCACTCCACATAGAAATCCCGCAAAACCAGGGGTTGCCTGTCTCCCCAGTGCATCCATTAAATTGGGTTGCATTCCTGGCATAAAATCTGGGTTATAAGCCATTGGTGTAAGTGGACCCCCTCCCAATTTTATTCTCTTCCCCCGTAACGCTTTGTCCCAATACCAGAGGGTAGTTTTTGTTGTCTCCAACAGCGTGCCCTCTCTTCCCCTGTGTTTTGGAGGTAGGAAGCAACGCTCTACAGGGGTATGTTCGTTGCCTCTCTTTCTCCCAGGGACCCCATTGATGCATTGGTGCCACCTGTGCCGCCAATAAGTATCTGCGAAGGTCTGGTAGTCCTAGCCCCCCAAGTGCCTGAGGATGGAACAAGACCTTTCTAGGTCCTCTAGCCCTCTTCCCTTTCCAGATAAAGGACACAATTTCCCTCTCCAGGTTTTTAATCGCTGAGCTTGGGATCTGTGTTGGAAGTGCACCCACCACATACAAGAACCTAGGTAGCAGGGACATCTTTGTGGCTGTAATCCGTGCAAACCAGCACAGCTCCTGCATATCCTGTTTGAGGTCATCTATCAGAGTTTTTAGTAATCTCAGGATATTAGCCCCATATAGCCTCTCGTATGTTGGTGTCAGGTTTATTCCCATATGTGCCATGGTTTTCTGTTCCCATTTTAATGGATAGCTCTTCCTCCTCTCCCATACCTGCTCTGGGTCTTCCGTGACGTTGAGTGACTTCGACTTAGCATAATTAATGTGAAACTCTAAGACCCTTGCAAACCTATCCAGAAACGTGATGACCCTGGGGAGAGATTGTGCTGTGTCCTTTAGGAACAATAAAACATCATCTGCGTATAGGGCAACTTTTTGTGTGCCACTGGCTTCTGTAAATACCCCTTGAATCCTTTGTTCCCCCCGGATTGTCTCTGCAAATGGCTCAATGGCCATGGCAAATATTAACGGGGATAATGGGCATCCCTGACGAGTCCCTTTATATATAGGGATGCTGCCTGTGAGCTGCCAATCAATCCAGTCTAGGTTGTCAAAAGCCCTGGTAGCATCCAAGGCCAACACCGACATGCGCTGTCCTGACTTTCGGCCCCATTCAATAACATTTATGGCTCTGCGAATATTGTCATATGTATGGCGTCCTTTTACGATTCCGGCCTGTTCTGGGTGAATTATCCCTGGACGAACACCGGCCAACCTCTGTGCCACAATCGTTGTGTACAGCTTTGCATCTCCGTTAAGTAATGAGATGGGGCGATAACTAGCACAGTCTGTTGGGTCCCTAACCGATTTTAACAGGAGCACTTTGGTTGAAGTGCCCATATCCCCAGAGATTCGCCCCGTATCACTTATGTGGTTGAAAGGTTTTGTCAAGGGGCCCACTAGTATGGGCTTAAACATCTTATAGTATGCATTTCTGAACCTGTGAGGGCCCAGTGATTAGTCCCCTTTCAGAGCGCTTATGGCGCGTCCCACCTCTTCTTCCGTTATCGGGGCCTCAAGCACCTGCTTGTCTGCCTCTGAAATCTGTGGTAGGTCCACTTTTTATTTTTTAAACTTTATTATATTTTACAACATTCAATACACACAACACATAACACAACAAACAGTCCAGAACTTTGTTTTGGGAGTTTCCACATTATTATCGTCCTGGCCAACTGTGCACGGATCACTGATTAGTTCTGCACAATTACATATTTGCACCTTCTAGGTCATCTGGTGCTCGATTCGTCCCTTCTTGGCAAGTGTGGTGCATCAGCTCGGGTGCTCTTCGTTCTCCTCTACATTCCTGTCTTCGCTTCCTGCTTCACTAAGATTGTCTGTGTCATCATTGTCCCTGGGTTTGAACAGTTCCTGTATCAATGCATTCCAAGACAGAATCTTGTCGCCACTCTCACTCTCCCTTCTTTGCAATGCTCCGGCCAATACTGTAGTTTCCGCTAGTGTCCATTTCTTCAAGTCTGCCCACCAGGCCTCCATGCTGTGTTGGATTTCCACACCATTGCAATACAACATTTTGCGAGAATGCTCATCAAGTCCTTCATTTTGGCTACGTGCGTTCTCGGCTTTCCGCCTCTTGGGAACAGTCCCAGCAGATATGATTCCGGTGATCACGCCTGCATGTGGATTCCACCTTCTGCCGCAATTGCCTTAATGCTTTCCCAGAACTTTGTGATTACTTTGCAGACCCAGTACATATGCAGCATGTCTGCGTTTTCTGTTGCGCATCGAGGGCATCGTTGGGTTTCCTGACTCCCCATACTAGATATTCTGCTAGGGGTGAGGTATGCTCTTTGCGTGACATACAGCTGCGTCTGCCTGAATCTCGCATTTCTAGAGACCTTCTTCGTGTATCTTAAGGCTCTTGTCCATTCCTGGTCAGTGAAGGTCTTCTGGTGCTCCGCTTCCCACTTTTGTCGCGCCTTCAGTTTGCGTGTATTGTTGCTTTTTAGGAGCTGTTCAGACAGCCTGGACACTGTGTGTCCTCTTTCTGACACGTCGTACCATGGATCTAGTTCGCCCTCTATCTCAGTGTCCTCGGATAATTCTGGCCATCTCTTTTTTATTGTTTGTACCATGCTGTTGTGCAGCATGAACTGGCCGATGTTTATGTCATAACCTTCTGTCAGGGTTCGGAATTCCACCCATTTTCCTTCTTTCCTTAGGTCTCCAACCTGTGCTATGCCTTTGGCTTCCCAGTGTCTTCGATACATTGTCATGCCTTCTTCCATAAGGTCAGCCACAGTATAACCAGGCTGGGGGGCGGGGGGGATTTGATCAAGGGCTTCTCCATCCATATAATTTCTCTCAAATGGCAGTGCCGTAGTGCTGGCTGGAATAATGGTGAATCTATGGATGTGTCGTCCCCAAGTCATCGAACCACGAATTGCAGCTGCCCTGCTAAATAGTAGCGTTAAAAGTCTAGCAGTTTGATTCCCCCCGACTCGTAGTCTCTTTGAAAAGTGTTCAGAGCCAACCTGTTTCTCCCTCCTTCCCACAGAAATGCTCGTACAATTGTGTTTAATTGTTTAAAGAATGCCCCGGGTATGTTATGGGGTATATTTGTGAAATAATATAGTAGGCAGGGTAGTACCATCATTTTCATCAGAGCTGCTCTCCCCATCATCCCTAGTGGTAATGTCTTCCAGAACTCTATGGCCTTCACCGTCTTCTCTAGGGCAACTTGTGTGTTGGCTCTATGTGTGTCCGCGGGGTCATGGTGCATGTCTATTCCTAGATAGCGTGGTGCCCATGTGAGACCCAAGTCTGGCAGTTGGTCTGTGGTAACCCATCTAAGTTCTGCCCGGGGATACAGAGAAGATTTTTCTTTATTAACCGAAACACCTGACAGTTTAGCAAATGCGTCTATCACTTCCAGAAAGTCTGGCAAGTTGACTCGTGGGTCCGCGACAAATAAGATATGTTATCTATTTTGATCCCTGGCTCCTTATATTCTGCTCTTAGAAAGGCTGCCAGTGGCTCCAAGGGCAATATATAAAGCATTGGAGAGAGTGGGAAGCCCTGTTTTGGGCCCCTGTATCATCCCCAAGCCTCCGAAATGTGTTTCCCCATCCTAACCCTTGCCCTGGGGACTTTGTATAGTAACTCGATCCACCTGAGGAAGCCCTCCCCTATTCCAAAGTGAGCGAGTGCGCTTAACAGTCAGTTCCAGTTCACAAATCGAAAGCTTTAACCGCGTTCAGGGACACTATTGCGCATTCTCCTCGTCTGTCGTTAGTCTGATCTACCACGTGGTGCAGCCTTTGCAAATTCCAAGTGGTGTTCCTATCTGGGACATAGCCCGTTTGGTCTGAGTGCACTGCCGTGTGTATGACCCGTTTGAGTCTGCTGGCTAGGGCAGCTATCAGGATGCAATCCTGATTGATCATGGAAATCGGCCGGTTTGAGCCACAGTATAGACGCGATTTCCCTGGTTTTCAGAATCGGTATTGTTATTGATTCTACCATACTGTCTGAAAATTGGCCCCTCTCATAAGCTTCTTCGTAGACTTCCAACAGTTTAGGTGCTATAATGTGTTTATACTTTTTATAGAACGCTCCGGGTAACCTGTCAGGTCCTGGGGTCTTGGCTGTCGGGAGACTGTTCATTACAGCTTCTAATTCTTCTGCTGTTAGAGGGGCTTCAAGTATCTGGACCTGGTCTTCGTTACATTTTGGCAGTTCAATTTGGGCCAGGGCGTCGACTATGTCTGAGACATCAGCCTTGTGGTTCCGCGAATACAGTTTTTTGTAAAATTGCAAGAATACTTGTTTGTTTTCTTCTTGGGTCTTGTCTTTTATTGCATTAATCAGGTCTTTCATTTTTTTCCTGTTTAAATTTCTGTATATATTTCCCATAATTTAGATTCCCCAACTTCTTCCAAAAGATATTGCACTGCCGCCGTAGCGATATAAGTTTGGCTGGTTCCTACCCGGTCATGCCCGCTTGTGTTTCCACTTTTTATATTTCACGTTCTATTTCCCCGAGTTCTGTCAGAATACTCCCCTTAAGTCCCTCTGTCTTCCCAATCGCCACTCCCCTGACCTTCACTTTAAAAGCGTACCATACCGTCCCAGATCTATCTACACCTCCTGTATTATATTAGAAGTAATCTTCTACTGTGCGCTGCATTTGCTCTTGGAAGTCCCCTTCCATTAGTGCTTCCGCCTGTAGTTGCCATGTCGGTATGGGGGCCTTCCTATGTGTATAAGCCCATGTTGCTACCAGTGGGGCATGGTCTGAGAGTGTTCTTGCCCTGAGGTGTGCACTTTTGAATTACCCCATGGTTTCGCTGCCCATAAAAATGTAATCTATACGTGTAAACGTACCATGTGGGGCGCTGTAGTGTGAGTACCCTCTGGTTTCTGCATGCAGTCTCCTCCAGACGTTGTGTAGTTTCAGCTGGTTCAGAGTCGTCTTCAGGGCTTTAGCTAGTGGCGCTGGCTTGTTATTTTTATTGTTTGACCTGTCCTACAGCGGGTTGAGGGTGCAGTTAAAGTCTCATGCCCAAATGAAGGTTGCCTCCCTGTATGTGGCGAGTCAGGGTGCAAGTTCCTTGAAGAACGTGGTCTCATCGTGGTTCGGAACATACGTGTTTGTCAGGCACACTTCTTTATTTTCCAGCATTCCATGCACTATCACCAGTCTGGTCTTGCTCCTGCTTTTTCAGCTGAAACGGGACTTTGGGGGCGATCTACATCAGCGTACCTCTGGCGTAGTTGGAGTAGGTGGAGCTAAACATTTGTCCACCCCACTTTTTAGCTATTTTTTTTGTTTTTATTGTACATTTTGTAGTTTGATCATACAAACTTTTATTACAATCTTTGTCTTATCTCAGTTCATCCAAAATCTACTTGACACTGTTTTTTCCTCCTTTTCGTTTTCATTTAACAGTTTTTAAAAAATGAAAAAAACTTCCTTACAGTTTCAGACATAATTATATATGGATTTGATCAATCAAAATCTTGTCCAAGTAGTTGACTATTACACAAGTCAACTGTACGTTTTTCCCTCCAAGAATAGTAAACCACCAATCTTCCATGTTCAGGTGTGCTGGGGCATATTTTCCCAAGTAAACTGTTCTTTGAGTTTTCAGTTCCACACATTCAATTGTTAGGTGTTTACTTGACTCTACTTCAGCATTGCAATACCTACATAGATTATCATCCATGTCTCTAGCATGTATCATATGTAGTATCTCCTTATTCCTCAAGGCATTCAGCCGCAATTTCAAGAACCTGTCTCAATGGTATCTCGAGGGAAATTGTTTTAGATAAGAAGGGGGCGAATCTAGACTATTCGCTACCCGCCCCAGGTAAACCACTTAGGCTAAATTGTTATCTCGTTCTTGATTCAATATCCATTGCCATTGTTTCATTTTTTTCCTTGCAATTTGTGGGTGTCCTAGCAGCGTAACCATTTGTTGCTCTGTTTTGGAATTTGAGAAAATTTCATACGCCGTCTCGGGTGTGCTTAGGCTCATCTTCCTTAGCAGTGATATTTGACTTCCATAGCACTGTTCCCTGCAATGAGTCTAAAGCAAGTTTGTTTCGGATCTTGATGATAGAGACATACTTGGGAAGCCTTAACACTTTTCTCCAAAATAGTCCTTCTAGGTAAGACCAAATGTTGTGGTTTAAGTTCCAGGCTGCTTCTGTGCCATATGTTAAGGCTGGTGTTACTTTCAGTTGATAGAACTCACGTACAGGCAGTAACGTGAACTTGCCGGAGAGTATGTGTTATTTTTGCAGCTTGAAGCGCGAATGTGATTGTTCGATGTATTAAGTCCTGTGACCACCCCCATTCTCTTATAGAATTGTTGAAAAGGATTCCTAAATATCGTATTTCAGTTGTTTTTCCAATAATTTCGGAGGTGATCAACCACTTAAAATGTTTGTTCCTTTTACCTTTGGAGGCCCCAATTGCCATTATTTTCATCTTCACTACATTGATGACTAGCTTGTTTAGATGCATATAATTGTCTAGAGCAGATAGGAGCTTTTGAAGTCTTATCTGCGTTGAGTCAATAAGAACGTTGAGTCAATAAGAACTATGTCGTCTGCATACGTGATTCCGCTTATTTGTTGGCCATTTATCTTTGGCAGAAAGCAATTTGCAGGTTTTAGTGCTGCTGGAATATCTGCAATAAACAACTTAAACAGTAATGCGGCTAGAGGACAGCCTTATTTTATGCCTGTGTTTGTGTTGATTGGCTTGGATAGATCACGCTTCTCGTTTAGGCGTACTTGAATCGTTGTGTTTGCAATAATTGGCTGTAGAATTTCTTCGGGACATGCCCAGCTTTTTAGTTTATTCCATAAGAGCTCACGGTTGATTGAGTCAAATGCTTGGCGCATGTCCACAAAAGCCATATATACATTTCTTTTTTTGTCTCAAGGCTTCTAGTTTTAACAAATTCAATGCCACAAGATTCACCTCAGTCCCCGCTCCTTTAATGAACCCGGTTTGTCTATGATCAAAACGATTTGTCGTTGCGGCCCAATTGACCAGTTTCTGCTGCAGGAAGGATGCCATAATTTTGTCAATAGTGTCTAACAACACGATTGGTGGGTAATTGTTAGGGTCTTCTCGATTACCCTTTTTGTGAATTGGCACTATTATTGCCGTTGTCCATGATTGAGGCAATAATTTTGCCTTTGCAATATGCTTGAATAGGATTTCGATGAACTTTGACCAGTCCATTCTGTTAGCTTTTAGCATTATGTTACTGATGCCATCTGCGCCTCCTGCTCGAGAGTTTTTTAATTTAGGGATTTTGGTATTTATGTCATCCAACGATTCAATCGTAGCCCACTCCTTTTGGATCGATTGATCTTGATTTGTTTCGCTTCAATCAGCGGTATAGAACACCTTAGCAAAGTGTTTTATCCAGGTGGCCTCGGACACACCGTTTATTAGCATTGCACTTTGAGATATCACCCCCTTGTTCAGAATGGACCAGATTTCCCTCGAGTTGTGGGTCACAATTAATTTCAACATCTGTTCTCCACGTTCTTGGTCTCTCATCGAAGAAAACGTTTTTAGCCAATTACAATATTTTGGTTTCCTTTTTTTAATCGTAATAGTTGTCAAGACTCCTGGATTTTTCTTCATTGTTCTTAATTCTTTGCACAGCTTCTTTTTTTCATTATGTAACATTTTGCTCCATTTATGCTTGTTTTGATGATTATTTCTTGTTGGACCCACCTGGAGTGTTCGAAATTGCGACAACAGAGGGGTATAATTTATCTGTGCCTCTGGGGAATCTACTTAGGATCGCAATATGTTAGTCATATTTGCAATCTGTTTCCTGTTAAGTCTCAGTCGATTACCCGCTTGATTAATCTCCAGGTGGCCTCCGAGCATTCTTTCAGCGTTTTTTTGTTCAATTGACCATAGTAACACCAGGGCATCATGATTGCTTCTTGTCATTGATCTTACTGTTAGATTTGCGATTTGGCCCCATAATTTGAGGAAACCCAGATATACGGGCTGATTCATGGAATAAATGTGTGCAGAAAAGGGGAGCGCAAGCGGGAAAATCGCAGCGCAAACGTGAAAATCGCAGCACACGCATGCCAAAGCCACGCACATCGATTCATGGAATTCAGTGCGCGTGTAAATCTTGGGATGTGCACTAAAATCGTGGTTGGCGCATGCGGGCGCACATGTCATTAAATGGCGTGCGCTACGCGCACAGGGAAAGCGCACATAGCGCAGCACACACAACAAAAGTGGGTGGAACACGGGGCGTAACACGCGAATTGGGGAACAACACGTGAAAATGTGGGCGTTACGGGGAAGTAGAGGAGGTAAATGCTCGCAACGCCCACACACGTGCCAACAACACATATTCATAGAATCGAACGGGGGAAAGGCGTGCGCCATAAAAGACGTGCTAATCCGGAAACACGTACGCCAACAGGAAGCAGGCGTAAGCGGCCCGCGCAGTATAAAAGTGCGCGCAAACAACAAACAAGCTCAGACGCTACGATGAATATACCGTTCCTCACAGCAGTGGTCGTGGGACACCGCAGGAGGAGGAGGATAGCCAGGCCCCGCATTTTTTTACCCAGGACCAGCCTTTTTGGGATGCGTGATGACCAGGTGTATGGGAGGTACAGGTTTCCACCAGACATCATCCTAGAACTGGTCAGGGAGTCGGAGGATGACCTCACATCACCTACCCTGTGCTCCTAAGCACTGAGCCCCTTGGAAAAGGTGCTCAATGTAATGCACTTCTTGGCTACTGGGTCATTTCAGCGGACAAGTGCCATAGTGGGGAAGGGTGTCACAGGCCACGCAGTCACGCTGCCTACACCAGGTGTTGGCCATCATGACTACACGCTCCTCAGTGCGCAGGCACATATACATGCCCAGAACACCTGCGGAAAGGCAGGCCGTGGTCCAGGACTTTTACGGGGTGGCACACTTCCCCAAAGTGCTAGGTGCCATTGATTGCACCCATGTGGCTCAACGTCCTCCCAGGGCCACTGAGAATATATATCGAAACCGCAAGCACTGGCATTCAATCAACGTGCAGGTTGTATGTGATGCCAAGGGAATAATCACTTCAGTATATGCCAACTATCCAGGGCCAAGCCATGATAGTTTCATTTTCAGAATGCCACCCCTAAACCGGGACCTGGAAGCTGGGCGGCATGGAGACACATGGCTCTGCACATGCATGCATATCAGAAACTGAGAAATGGGAAAACCCCACTAATGAGAACCATTATCACCTCCCCAGGGGACAGTGCCTACCCTCTGAGCACCTACATGATGACATCAATTCGGAACCCCACCACACCACCCGAGGTAAGATACAACACAGCCCATATTGCAACCCGGGGCATAGTGGAGTGCACATTCGGAGTGCTCAAGTCACGCTTTCGCTCCCTTGACCGCTCTGGTGGGCAGCTTCTATACGCGCCCCCAGTAGTGTGCAGGATCATAGTGGCAGCATGTGACCTGCACAACGTTGCAACACGCCGGTGCGTGCCGGTGGACATGGTGGTGCCCCCACATCCCCAACCACATGCACGGCTGCTGCGCATGGGAGGTGAAAGGGCACGTGGTGAGGCAGCCCGTACCCAGGTTGTGGCAAATTACTTCACCTAAAATCACACCCCTGCGGAGTGCACACAGCCCTGGCACATACCAGCTGACAATCAATGATGATGGCAAAAGGGACAGTCAACTGTCACAACCATACCAGCCTGAGATTGTTCACCTGGAAGTGTTGCATTGTGTGCATCCCTACATACTCAAAGACACCCAATGCTGTGTCACAAAAAGACACACATTCATGCAGCAGGAAAGATTACCCCCTTGCAAAATACCACATCAAAATAGTGCCATGTCACCCAACCCCTCCCCATCCCAGCTACCCAACACACCATGGCATGGCATGCAATGTGAAAGCAACTAAATGAATGCACAACACATGACACAAGTGTCACAAAGTGCAATGTTCCTAATGTAAACAGTCCACAGACAATATGCTCTCAGCAATCAATAAGAAACACCACACATGAACAAATACTTACCAGCAACACAAAACATCAGTAAAGGAAGAAAGCGTGGCAATATAAGACAGGAAAAAATTAAAGTAGTGCAAGTCTCACAACCTGACCAAGGCAGCACATCGACCCCTTCCAACTGCAGAGTGTTGCTGTCAGGCTAATGTGTCAGTGTACTGCATACAACATGAACTGCATCTGCAAAGGAGACGGCCTTCTGAAGACATGAAGAACCTACATGTATATAAGGAGAAAGACATGGATGCACAAGCACATATCAATACACCATGCATTGTAGAATCCAACAACAATCCCCACTAGGGATGTACACACAGTTTTGACTACAGACTGCCCACACAACTCAGGGGAGCCCAATGTCAATGTGTAAGTTACTGTCACTTGGCCACACCCTTTGCAAGCCCATGGAAAGGGATAGCAGGAGGGGTGTGTGTGTCAGGAAACCATGCATCTAACCCAAAGACAGGACAAGCCTGCATGTGCCCAGCTGGAATACACAGTGGATGCCCACGGGAGACACACAAAGCAACACACTGTAAAAAATATTTTTGAAAAAAAATCAAAATCAAAAAGGGCCATGTGTGGACCGGGGGAGTCGGGGGGGCCACCCAGGAGGCACGAGGTACAGCGTGCATCCCAACACCCACATGAAAAATATCTCCATGGGCTCATGACCTGCACGGCTACGCTACAGTGGGAGAACTGCCGTTGCTCTCTTCACCCTCTGCTGCTACATCAGGAGGTGGCCGTGATATGGGAGGCAGCCCACGCAAAGCCCTGGTATGGTCCTCCATGGCAGCAAGCATGCGGGTCTGGAAGGTTTGTTTCTGCAGGATAATGGTACAGAGATCCCCATTCAGCACCTCACGGGTTGCCTGCATTTCTGCCTGCATGGCCTCGCGTGGTGCCCGGATCTCCGCACATGTTGCCTGGAGCTCAGCTGAGAGTGAACGTGTGAGCTGCTCCAGCTGCTGTTCTGACCTAAAATTCCAGGAAGCCTCAAGTTCACCCAGAGTATCTCTGAGGAACCCGGGTTCTAACCTCAGGGCTTCCCTGTGGGCCTGTGACTCTACAGATATGGCTTCGCGCAGAGCCTCCAGTCCATCCCGTCAGTCCCTGTTGGACGCCAACATGTCCTCCCTGTGTGAATGGCAAATGGAGTCTGTTGCCTGCTGCTGGAGCTCCACCTGCCTTTCAGGGAGGAGAATGGAAGTGGCCACCCTATCCATTGCCTGAGCCATCATTTCACACAATGCTCCCTGGTGTGCTGCAATACTGTAGATGGAGTTCTCCCACACAGTATTGCCTGGTGGCGCACGGCCACCGCGTTGACGTGTACCACACCTGTTTGGGGCAAGGCGAACTGCACCTTGCTGTGCTGGTACTGCCTGAGGCTGCAGGACTGCATTCCTCCTTTGATCTGCTGGCCCAGGAACAGGAGCAAATATTGTGGAGTGTGACCCAGCATCCATAACCGCCACAGGTGGACTTTCCAACATTGACATCCCCATAGAGGGGTCTACCCCTGGTGCAGGTGGGTTGGACAGAACAGCATCCCTGCCAGAAACACACACCTGCGATGGCACATATGTCTCACTGTCCGATTCAGCACCTGATTCATAGAGGTCTCCGGAGGTGTACCCAGAGACACCCGTGGACAGTATGGTCTGCAGGAGGATTGGGTTTTCACCCACCACCACCCCACGTTCTCCACTGGTGCCCGGTTGTGGCTGAGATCCCTCCTGGGTGTGCACCATCCCCGCCTCCTCAACAGCATCAAGTGCCTCATCACCTGCAAAAACATGAAAGACAACAAATGGAAACAGGCATGAGCACCATAGCACACACATAGGCCTGACGAGACAGAGATCCAGTACATAAATTGCACATGTCCCACATGAATATAACTCTGGCATGCATGCACTGTCAATGAGTTGGAAGGGGAGGCAAAAAGCACACACTGAGGACTCCAAGATGGAAAAGCAACACATGTTCAGCATGCTGGATCGCACTGGCAGCACACATTAGCCTGTGAGTGGCATGTCCAATATACATACATGACACATGCCATCACACAGATGTCACATAGCATTGCCATGGTACATTTGACAACTACAGCCATATGGTAATGAATGAGTACTGTCACCCATCCATGTGAGATGGAGATGATGAGATGAAACATGCAAAATAGTGTGACGAAATACGCATGTGCCACACGCTGCAACACATCCAGTGTTCAATTACACAGTGATGGCAGGCAGATGGATACATCAATGGTTGGTCACTTCAACATGACAGAAGACAACAGTCATGTTCTACATTCAAACAGGGCCCAAAAATGATTGTGTGCAGGCCATTACTCAATCAACCTGAATGGTTAAATCATTCCCATGACAAGGTAATAAATGTGGGCCATTGTGGGGTGTAATCTATGACAGAAGCATGGCACATATGTGGCAGTAGGGTAGAAAAATGTGTCGTAAAAATGGCAAGGATTGAAACAATCAGGCTGAATGAACAGGAAAACATTTTGAACAATGTTGTTGCAAGATGGCAGTTGAAGGGCAACTGTAGTAATCTGGTGCAAATTGGCTACTGTGGTCAGAAGGGATACTGTCATACCCAAAACCAAAGCCGGGGAATGGTTTGGAGGAACCACATGGGTGACCCATATCAGTCATGACTACACACCCTCACCTGGCACTCAATCAGAACACATCACCCAAGCAACATACACATGGATTACACACACATGCATGGGCACTCACCGGACAATGCTTCAAGATCTGGTAGGTCTCCCACGCCTCGGATCTGTTCCTCTGTGACGAAGGTTCCAGCGACAGACTCATGTTCAGTGAGATGGTTGTCCTCTGGCGGAGACCCACCGCCAGTCACCAGAGTAGAGGCATGATTGGAAGCCAGCTTGTTCTTTGCTCTGTGTTTCAGGTCATTCCACCGCTTGTAGCAATCATCAGCTGTGCGCCTCACAAATCCAAGGGCACTAATGTGGTCCGCGATGGTCTGCCAGTGGCCCCTACGTTGAGCAGGCGTAGTCTTGCACCCTGCAGTCACCACCATTTCGCGGCTATGTGCCAACACATAGGCCACAAGTGCATCTAGGTCGGTGTCATTGAAGCTAGGCTTCCTTGACGTGCCGGAGTGTGTGGCCGTGTCTGGGGTCCCAGCCTGTAGTGCAAGAGCACCCTTCTTCTTCTTGGAAGGTGGTGCGGATCCTGAGTGGCTTACGCCGCTCTGGTTGGTAGGGGCAGAAGCGCAGGTTGAATGGGTACTGTAAGTTTGCGAAGGCCCAATGACCAAAGGTCTCGGTGCAGGCATTGGCTGCAGGGTGATGTTGGCAGGACCAACGTCGGTGTGATGGACTTGGGCCGACACTGTCCCGGCTGGGAGACTCGGAGCTGGGGTGGATTGAGCTGCAGCTACCCCTGCAGCCTCCTCACCCTGGCTACTTGGGGCAGCAGATGACATTGCTGCCCCAGATCCACGTGGCCTGGTGACAGCAACTTTCACCGCCGCACGTGGCTTAGACTTGGTGACCTGGAAGTCAGCCTGGGAGTCATCCTGTGCCGGTTCAGTTGACAATATGGGCCGGTTTAAGAAGGGCTGAATTGGGATGGTGTCAGCTACATTTCCCACAACCATTGGGGGGGGACATAGGAGGCCCCGATTGGTCCTCCACACACTGGCCTCTTGGGGCACCCTGCACATCCTGGCCACATCCCCTACCGCGCCCACTTTTTGGAGGACGGCCACCTTTCCCTCCCTTACTGCTTGGTCGCCTCCCAACCATGGCACTGATGTTGTGCGTATGGGAGTTGCAGTAAATAATTGTGCTGGGCAATTGGGGTGAAAGGGGTAGGGTATTAGATGGAATTTGTACCTAGTGCTCTAGAAAGGCTGTCTGTGACCCCTGGGGGAAGATGACGGGTCACGCAACGCACAGGCACCCCAAAAACAAAAGTAAACATGCATGCAACCCCTGGTACACTACGTGCGTGGAAAAATTAACCCGCACTACGCTGTGGCACCCAGAAACACAAAAATAAGCGTACGCGTGTTACACGCAGCCTACAATGACCTCTGAAGGGGTACGCGACACACAGGGGCAACCACAGTTGGTAAATACGTGCGTGACTCACCGTCTGCCTGGAAAAAGAACGTGAAAAAGACACACGTGTGCGTGTTGGCAACACCACCGCCAAAAGCAGAAATGAACGCAGTCTGAGGAAACAGAGAGTACGAACTGGAACCGTTGTGAAGTAATCGCGTGTGAACCGACAAGAAGTACAAGAATCACCCGCTCGCTCTCCACAAAAAGTACGTACAAGAAAATGGCATCCTACACGTACCTTTTAAGCCAGCCCACACGTGCAATGTCACTTAGGCGCCTATGCGCTAAGGGCCTTTCCTCCAATCACACGCAGTGACACCCGGACGTGCAGTTTTTTCACATGTACAATAAACATGCACCCGTGTTGTGGGAAACACCCATGCGTGTAACGTCACAGGCGCGCTTACGGCCTGAGGGCCTTTCCTCGAATTACACACTTACGTGCTGTTTTTTCACGTGCCAAATCATTCCGTATCAAGCTGGCCACACAAAAACACACGGACGACCACGCTCCTGCCCAGAAGGCCGTATTACTGCCCCCCCAGAACCCCGAGCACGCTCCCACCTGCCATCTGCTGCTGCCTGCCTGCCTGCTGGCCACGTGCCCTGCTATTTGGTGCCTGCACATCAGCCATCTGCAGGGGTCCAGTTGCTGTGACCACCCCTGCTGGAACAGAAGACTCCCGACTGGAGTACCATCTTGCTCCACAGCCCAGCCCCAGGACACGGTTGCCCACCCACACCTGCCTCGGGGGTTGCCATGTCGGACACAACACCATCTGGCACCACTGGCAACCCCCAGCCAGAGAGGCAGAGGGCTACCAGCTTCAGTGCTGCAGAAGTTGGTATCATGGTGGAGCAAGTCCTGGGGCATTATGATGCCCTCTTTGGAAGTTCACGCGCCGACAATGAAGGACGGAAGAGGATCTGGACGGACATCGTGGCTGCCATCAACGTGGAGGAGGTGGCAGCCCGCGACTTGCAACACGTCCGGAAGCGCTGGGAGGACTTCAGGTCCAGGACCCTCAGCAAGGCCCGGCGTCTCTGGAAGGCAAAGCATGCAAAGGGGTGCCGGGTCCCCCTTACCAACATGCAGATGAGGGCCCTGGAACGTATACACCCAGCGCTCCACCTCCAGGTCCTTGGGTGGCAGACCCGCCCGGAGTCAAGCGGTAAGTGTGCATGCGTACTGATTGGATGCTGTGCATGTTGAGGTGTGGCAGGTGTGTGCAGGTTGCACATATGTCTTGGAAGGCCCATGTATGGATGTGTATGTACAGGGACATGAGCCTGCCGCATGAGAGTCCAGCCATGTGTGAGGCACATCAACGGTGTATGTGTACAAAAGCATTATGGCCAAATGCATGTTGGGGTGCACACATGTTTACATATCTGTGTATGTACCATGGAATGGTTGGTGTGTGACACATGAATGCGGGTTCCACCTTCATGTACGTGCATGGTGTACATGTGTATGTGAGGGTATTGGACATGTGTGCCACTGTGATACACCATGGATGCATGTGACACTGACATGTAGGAGGCTGATTGGCAGATGTGACATGGATGCCGAGGATTTCACTGCAACAGGTGGTGTAGATGTACAGATGCATGTACGTCTGGTGGCGTGTGTGCATGTGTTTGCCAATCCCCGTGTTGCATGTGACGTCAGGCTAACCTTCGGATGGTCATGGTGTTGTATGTGTATGGATGGTGCTGGCTGCTGCAACATTCCTGTTCATTTGCGCGTGTGTGTCGCTTGAAATGATATGTGTGTTGGGGAGTGTGATGCCATGTGTGAAGTTTGAGACTGCCACTCATCTGCAACTGTCATGTGTGTATCAGACCATTGTACAGTGCCCTGATGCCTGTGTTCTGTCTCTCCCTGTCTGCAGCGTCAACTGATGACGAGGACAGGGATGGTGCTGTGGAGCACACAGGCAGGGATCCCACCACCAGCCGGAGAGGCAAGGCCCAGCTCCCCTCCCAGGTTGCCATCTCGTCGGGGAGTGAGGAGTCTGATGCTGCCTCCGCGGCCGCAGCTGCCAGGGGTAGGTCCAAGAGGCTGAGGTCGGAGGTGGACTCCTCGGCAGCAGAAGGGGCAGCTGAGACCCCACAGGGGCCTACGGAGGAAGATGGCACAGAGTCATCCAGGTTGGTGGGGGGTTTGGGAGGCCGTGGAAGTCACACACACGGGGCCTGGAGGGGGGGATTCCACTGGTGCCAGTGGTGCAGTCCAGGGACAGGAGGCAGCACAGGCCACCGCAGAGGTGCCTGTGTGTAATCCTGTTCCCGATCCTGTGACTGCATCATCCGGCACCAGCAGAGATACCTTCTTCCAGACCCGTTTTCAGGGAGGGGATAGCCGCACAACAACTGGCCTTCCTCTCCCTGCAGACGTGGCAATCCGGGACCGGCTTGAGCCTGTCCTGGGTGGGGTGGCGTTGCGTGTTCGTGACATTCGGGATGACGTGTGGGGTTCTCGCGAGGACAGCGCCTGTCATTTTGAATGTCTCGAAGACCGCGTCAACCTACTGGGCGGGGTCACCAGTGCTGGGTTCCTCCGTGTGCTGGAGCTTCTGCCGACCCCCTCCTCAACTGAACTCCCTATGCGCTGGTCGTCCTCCGTGCCATCTTCCTGCCCAAGTGTCACCCGGGCTCCCTGACCCAGCGGCCAGGCTGGTGGAGGACACATCCCTGCCACAGTCGGGAGTCAGAGGTCCAGCAGGGGTGCCCACCCCAACAACTGGACCCCAGCAGGTGGATGACATGCAGGCAACAACGAGCAGGGCACATGCACGGCAGTAGCAGGCTCAAGGTGGGAGCGATGATGTCTCGGGGCCAACAACATCATAGGGGCAGGCATCGGCCGGAGGGCAGGAGGACCCTAGATTGCAAGTGTCTTCCGTGTGGCAGCGGTTGGGCCAGGCCATAGATACGTAGCGGGGGCGGGCGTAAGAGGCACAGCTCACAATGGTCAGGACGGAGAACTCCATGCGCAGGGCGCTGTGGCGGCCGAGTGCCTCGAGGCAATTCGCAGGGAGTTGGAGTTGAACATGGCATTGTCCCTGCGAAACCTCAGGGACATGGAAGAGGCCCACCTCCAGGACATAGACCAGGAGTTCGATGATGCCCTGGAACGGGAAATCGGAAAGTGAGCCGTCGGACTAGCCTGCCCCCATTTTATATAGTTTGTAGTGTTAGGCTTCATTTTCATTTTCCTTTATTTTGGGGTGATTGGACTATGCCCCACACTTTTGTATATAGTTCTTTTCTTAGGTAGTTTTTTTGATAGGTTTCATTTCTTTCGTTGTGCTCATGGAACCTGGATGAAATCGGTCTACATAGTTGAACAGTGGATTTATGAGAGAATTTAATTTTTTTACTCACCATGGATCAATGGATTTTACAATTTACGTTTCCTTTGGATTTGATTTGGTGGACCGAGAGTTTGGACAAATTTTCTTTTGGATCCCTTTGGATTGGTTCTTCATATGTTTTTTTATTCTGTTTTGGACATACATTTCTCATTTCATGTTTGAAATATTTTTCATGCTTTCATTTCATTTCATTCATTTTGTTCATAATACATTTTGATTTCTTACTTCCATGTGTGGTATTCGCTCATTGGGTCACTGCATGTGAAAAAGTGGATTTACACAATCACTGGCACCCAGTGTGTGTGTGTGAGGGACATGTATTGATGTGCATATTTGACTTTCGGTTTGTGTCATGAAATAGGCACTTCAGTGTGGGGTGGATTGAGGACTTGATTGCCTCTCAAGACTGGGGCGGCGTGCTGTGGGATTGTGGTGGACATGAGGCCCATGATTGTGCATCTTTATGACGTGTTGGGGGGGACATGAGTCGGGGCGTGCTGGCAGGTGCCCATCAATGCTGGGTGGGTGGGGGTGCAGGGGGACATGAGTCGGGGCCTGCTGGCAGGTGCCCGTCAATGCTGGGTGGGTGGGGGTGCAGGGGGACATGAGTCGGGGCCTGCTGGCAGGTGCCCGTCAATGCTGGTTGGGTGGGGGTGCAGGGGGACATGTGTCGGGCCATAACCGTCAATGCTGGGTGGGTGGGGGTGCAGGGGGACATGAGTGGGGGCCTGCTGGCAGGTGCCCATCAATGCTGGGTGGGTGGGGGTGCAGGGAGACATGAGTGGGGGCCTGCTGGCAGGTGCCCGTCAATGCTGGGTGGGTGGGGGTGCAGGGGGACATGAGTCGGGCCATAACCATCAATGCTGGGTGGGTGGGGGTGCAGGGGGACATGAGTCGGGCCATAACCATCAATGCTGGGTGGGTGGGGGTGCAGGGGGACATGGTTCAGGCCATTACCATCAATGCTGGGTGGGTGGGGGTGCAGGGGGACATGTGTCGGGCCATAACCGTCAATGCTGGGTGGGTGAGGGTGCAGGGGGACATGAGTGGGGGCCTGCTGCCAGGTGCCCGTCAATGCTGGGTGGGTGGGGGTGCAGGGGGACATGAGTCGGGCCATAACCGTCAATGCTGGGTTGGTGGGGGTGCAGGGGGACATGAGTCGGGCCATAACCGTCAATGCTGGGTGGGTGGGGGTGCAGGGGGGCATGGTTCGGGCCATAACCGTCAATTCTGGGTGGGTGGGGGTGCATGGGGACATGAGTGGGGGCCTGCTGGCAGGTGCCCGTCAATGCTGGGTGGGTGAGGGTGCAGGGGGACATGAGTCGGGGCCTGCTGGCAGGTGCCCATCAATGCTGGGTGGGTGGGGGTGCAGGGGGACATGAGTCGGGCCATAACCGTCAATGCTGGGTGGGTGGGGGTGCAGGGGGACATGTGTCGGGCCATAACCGTCAATGCTAGGTGGGTAGGAGGGCAGGGGGACATGAGTGGGGGACTGCTGGCAGGTGCCCGTCAATGCTGGGTGGGTGGGGGTGCAGGGGGACATGAGTCGGGGCTTGCTGGCAGGTGCCCGTCAATGCTGGGTGGATGGGGGTGCAGGGGGACATGAGTCGGGCCATAACCATCAATGCTGGGTGGGTGGGGGAGCAGGGGGACATAGGTCGGGCCCTAACCGTCAATGCTGGGTGGGTGGGGGTGCAGAGGGACATGAGTTGGTAATCACTAGTGCAAGGTGACATGTGGGCTGGCTGGGGGGTATGCCCATGGTGGATGGGCTGCCTGCGGGACATGACCAGGGGTGCAGGGTAGTCCCCTGTGGTGTGGGCTGCCTGCAGGGGCTGGGGAGGGAGTAGAGGGCACACCTGGGACGACCCACACTGCCAATTCACGTGTGAAACTTCCCGCGCACCCCAGAAATACACGTACCCCGCTCGCACAAGGCCTATCGCATGTGAGACTCCCCGCGCACCCCACTGGATACACGTACCCTGCTCTGCAAGCGAAATCGCGTGTGAAAGTACCCACGCAGCCCTCAGAATACACATACCCCGCTATGCAAGCGGAATCACATGTGAAACTCCCCGTGCACCCCAGATATACACGTACCCCGCTCGCCCAAGGCCTATCGCATGTGAGGAGACTCCCTGCGCACCCCACTGGATACATGTACCCCGCTCTGCAAGCGAAATCGCATGTGAAACTCCCGCGCACCCCAGAAATACACGTACCCCGCTCGCACAAGGCCTATCGCGTGTGAGACTCCCTGCGCACCCCACTGGATACACGTACCCCGCTCTGCAAGCAAAATCGCGTGTGAAAGTACCCGCGCACCCCTCAGAATACACATACCCCGCTATGCAAGCGGAATTGCATGTGAAACTCCCCGCGCACCCCAGAAATACACGTACCCCGCTCGCCCAAGGCCTATCGCCTGTGAGACTCCCCGCGCACCCCATTGGATACACGTACCCCGCTCTGCAAGCGGAATCGCGTGTGAAAGTACCCGTGCACCCCTCAGAATACATGTACCCCGCTCAGACAGCGAAACTGCGTGTGTAAGTACCCGCGCACCCCTCAGAATACACGTACGCCGCTCAGACAGCGAAATCGCGTGTGAAACATCCCACGCACCCCAGAAATACACGTACCCCGCTCGCCCAAGGCCTATCATGTGTGAAACTTCCCACGCCCCCCAGGAATGCTTGTTCCCTGCTCGCCGATTGCAGTGTAGCGGCCCTGTTAGCTGGTCCACGGTTAGCGCGGCCCTTTGCGCTGCATTGGGGATTTGAATGGTTTTTCCTTGCGCAAGGGGCAATCTTGAGGGCATAACTGGCGCTGCGGGATGTTCGCTGCGCCAGCGCTCAAAATGGCTTGGCAATACCATGAATACGCGGTGCGCCAGAATGCTGTTTAGCGCACACGGCTGGCACACGCTGGCGCACGCTCCCTCTCTGCGCTGCTCGAGTGCGCTGCCTCTGGGCTGAAATCTATGAATTACCCCGATAGTCTAATGTTTTATGGCAACCCTCATTGTGCCACATTGGTTGTGGTGGTAAGTCTCCTACTACATTTCCGTTTGTCATGACACAGTTTCGCGTTTCCATAGCTAAAATCCAGTGCTTGCATCTAATCGCTGAATTTGAGCTGGCGCCAGATGTAGCGTTTGTTTGCTGATTTGTGTCGATTAAATCCGCAAGGCTAAAGTTATGATATGATATGATATGATATGGCATTTGTAACGCGCCTATACACAAGTGTTTCAAGGCGTGATGAGGCAGGGGGGGGGGAACAAGGGGAAGACAGACAGCGATCCTACTAGGCCAGGTGACATTCAGACCGCGCAAGTGCAGGGGAAGGGGGAAGGGGAAAAGTGCAAGGGGAAGGGGGAAGTGCAGTACAAGTAAGTAGAATAAGTAAATAAATAGGGCCAGCTGGTGGCAAGTGCAAGGTAAGTGCAGACAAGTGCTGGGAAAAGGGGGGCTGTAGGGATACAGAGAACAGTCCCTCAGTGCAGGGGTTGCCAGGGAGGCAGTGCAAGAGGAGAGTGGCTGGGACCAGGACCGAGGTCGGTGAGAGTGGCCCAGTTGCAGATTCGGTGCAGATTCATGTCGAGACTTTAGCAGGGGAGAGGGAGAGAGAAAGCAGAAGCAAAGAGGAAGGTTTTGAGGTGCTTCCGGAACCGGAGATGGTTCTCCTCAAGTTTCAGGGAGGCAGGAAGGCTGTTCCAGAGGGAGGACCCTGCCACGGCGAGAGATCGACCCCCGACTCGTTGCTTCGAGAAGCGGCTGACCCTGAGGGAGTTGGAGATGGATGAGCGAAGGGCTCGGGAAGGAAGATATTTAGGAAGAGCGAGTTGAAGGTATTTAGGCCCCAGGCCCCAGAAGGCCTTGTGGACAATGCAGAGGGTTTTGAACTTAATCCTCGCAACCACTGGGAGCCAGTGTAGAGATTTCAGTCCTGGAGAGATACGGTCCCTGGGCTTGAGGCCAAGGACAAGTCTCGCAGTTCTGTTCTGGATGAGTTGCAGGGGGCGGAGAGTGGAGGCAGGCAGATTAAGATAGAGGCTGTTACAGTAGTCCAGCTTCGAGAGAACCAGGGCTCGGGAGACAGTGAGCTTCTGGGGGAAGGAGAGGAAGGGAAGAATACCTCTGAGGAGGTGCAGCTGGTAGTGTGACTTCTTAGAGACGTCAGATATATGAGGGGAGAAGGAGAGTGTGGAGTCGAAGATGACCCCGAGGTTTTTTGCCTTGCAGGTAGGAGCAGGAGGAGGGCCAAGCGAGGATGGCCAGAGAGCTACAGGGAAGGAGGGAGTGGGTGTGCCGATGAGTAGAATCTCAGTCTTACTAGCATTAAGGCAGAGGTCATTGGCGGCACACCATTCCTGGATGGCAGACAGACAGTCAGAGATGAGGGAAGGAAAGGAGGAGGCCGAGGGTAGCCTGAAAATGAGCTGGGTGTCGTCCGCATAGCACTGAAAGTAGGGGCAGAGAGCGGCGATGCGGTGGGCAAGGTGTGCCAGATACTGGTTGAACAGCCAGGGAGAGAGATTAGATCCCTGGGGAACACCATTGGTGGAGAAAAAGATGTCAGAGAGGAAGGACCCAAGTTGGACCTGGGAGGGTCGATTTGAAAGGAAAGAGGTCAGCCACGCCAGAGCCTGACCAGTGATACCCAGGTCATCACGGAGACGGTTGAGCAGGATGGCATGGTTGACAGTGTCAAAGGCAGAAGAGAGATCGAGCAGAATGAGAACACACAGAGTGTTGGAGTCGAGGTTCAAGAGCAGGTCCTCACGGATGTTCAGGAGAGCAGTTTCCGTGCTTTTGGCCGCTCTGAAGTCAGATTGATGGTCATGGAGACTACCAACAGTTTCGGCATGGAGGTTAAGCTGGGAGATGGCCAGTTTCTCCAGGAGCTTGCCCAGGAAGGGAGTGATGGAGATTGGGCGATAGTTAGCCGGGCAGGAGGGGTCGGAGGAGGGTTTCTTAAGAAGAGGGTGCACAAGGGAGTGCTTGAGGGGGGAAGGAAAGATTCCAGAGGCGAAGGAGTGGTTGCAAAAGTCAGCCAGGGCAGGAGCCAGGGAGTCGATGTGGTCCTTGATAGTTTTGGAGGAACAGGGGTGAACCTGTTTAGACAAGACTTTCATAGATCGGACTTGTCTGGAAACCTCGTCAGCAGAAAAAAGTGGAAAGGCAGAGAAGGAGGGAGGAGGGGTGGCTGCAGAAGGGCCAGAGGAAGAGTCGGGAAGAGAGGGAGGGAGGTGATAGGAGGAGCGTGAGGACAGGATGTCCTGAGTTTTTGAGATGAAGTGAGAGGCCAGTGCAGTGCAGAGGGCCTGGGAGGGGACAGGAGAGGTAGAGACTGCAGCAGGGTTGGCAAGCTCCTTGCAGATTTTAAAGAGTTCAGCCGAGTTGTTGGATGCCGCAGAGATGCGGGCTTGGATAAGGGCTCTCTTTTTGGTGAGAACGGAGAGACGGTATTGCCTTTGGAGCAGGCGGCAGGCCAGTTTATCAGAGGATGAACATGAAGCACGCCATTTCCTCTCAGCCACCCTGCACTTGCGTTTTAGGGTGACGAGATCCGAGTCATACCAGGAGTTACATTTGGCTTTGGGCTTCAGGCAGATTCTCATGACAGGGGCAAGGATATCAAGAGTATCAGATATAGCAGAGTGGAGCATGGAGAGGGCTGTGTCAGGGTGGGAGTCAGCCGAAGGGGGAGGGGGGGCGAGAAGGTGGCAGCGAAAGCCTCAACTGACACGCGTTTCATGGGTCGGATGACCGAGAAGGTGAGTGGCAATGATGAGGGTGGCTTTGCCTGTGGGGTAGGGAGGGTGAGGTGGGAGGATAGGAGAAAGTGATCACTCAAGGAGAGAGGAGTGGAGAGAGGGACAGAGAGGGGAAGGTCAGAAGAAATCAGAGCATCAAGAGTGTGCCCTGCAGAATGAGTAGGCCCAGACGGGAGAATAGAGAGTGAGAGAGAGTCGCAGAGGTCACGAAAGAGTCCAGTGGGGGGACAGGAGGCATCAAGGTGGATGTTGAAGTCTCCAAGAAAGAGGAGTTGAGTGGTTGAGGACAAGAGTGAGGAGGAGAGGTCAGCCCACTCAGAGAGGAAGGAGGAAATTTGACCAGGTGGCCGATAGATAGTAGCCACAGTAAGAGAATGGCTAGGAGAGAGAGAGAGTCGGCAGACAAGACATTCAAAAGAGGAGTAGGTCTGCGTAGGAGTGACAGTGGCAGGAATCCACTCAGGGAAGATAAGGGCAACACCCCCACCTGCACGGTTGGGCCTGGGCACGGAGAAGATCTTGTAACCGTCAGGAAGGAGTGTGTCAAAGCTGGTGACAGAGCTGGCTGTGAACCATGTCTCAGTGAGACCGAGGACGTCAAGGTCCAGTTCCTCAAGAAGGTGACAGATATCAGAGGAATGCTTGATGGCAGAGCGAGAGTTAAGAGTGGCAATGTGGAGAAGGTTGCCAGCCTTGAAGGACTTCCGGGGGGGGGGGGGTACAGATCAGAGGTACGCCCTACGGAGGTATAGAAGAAGGAGGTGAAGAATTAGCACTAGAGGGGGCAGGGAGGGAGGGTAGAGGCAAGGTAGCCGAGGACAGAGGAGGGGGGACAGCGGGAGAGGAAAGGAAGTTGATGAGGCGAGGGAAGCGTCTATCAAAGAGGTGAAGGTTGGCCTGAGGACCTTGGACCAAGACGGTCCCATTTGCATAGACATTAATGATGGCCTTAGAGGAGCAGAAGGGGGCCAGGAGGACATCCCAACGGGTGCCACCATTAATGGGAGAAGAGGAGAAAGGAGAGAGCACAGAGACCATATGAAGGGTCCATAGGTCAGGCGAAGGCACAAAAAAGAGGATGTCAGTAAGAGTTTCCTTGGAGCAGGCACTGGTATAGGTGTCAGCGATAGGGAGGCCTGGGTTGGAGACCAGGATGTCCTTTTTAAACTTTTTCCTACCAGATTTAGTGAGGAGAGCAGGATAGTCGATGGAGAAGCAGTTAGAGAAGATAGGCGAGATAGAGAGCACCATGGAGTAGGAGGGAGTGGAGGGGGGGAAGACAGACGATGCGAGAGCCCGCAGACAGGAATAGAGCCGCAGGCACAGGTTTACCACAGTTCAGAACAACAACAGTAATGTGTATTAGGTACACAGTGGAGAGCCCACCTAAGTTTGAGAATCCTGCGAGGGGAGAAAAAACCCTAGTTAACCACAACTGTTGGACACAGTGAGGTGAAGACACCAATGCAAATGTAGTGGCCCAGTGTAGGTGGGGTGGGCCGGGAGAAGGTGGAGATAGAAAGTGATGCTGGCCACATAGTATGATCTTTCGGTCTGTGTGTTGCAGTTGGCCTTGATCTACTAAGGTTGTTATTGACTTGATGAACTGTGTCGTCGAGATCTTGGCCGGATTCCAGTACATTTTGACCACAAGCATATGTTTTGTTTTCACAGCTCCTTGTGGCTTGAAATGTAGCAATGTACTTTGTACGAAGGGATTCGGGTTGGATGTCTCAATCACATCCCAGCCTTTTTCCTGTTTGATCATTGTTATTAGCCCTGAGAATGGTCTTCCCAAGATATTTTTAACGGCCTGGTTTAACAGTATAGATAACCATATCTTGTAGGTGTTTCACATAACCAGGTCTCTTGCATACATATCATCAAGTTCGTCTCCAAGTCAATGGGAAATTCATTAAAGAGGTGTTGGAACCCCCTTGTGTTCCAAGATATTACAGTCATCCGGTCCTCCTCTTCATTATTTCATTGCTAGTTTAATTGTCTCCTAAATCTTCTATCAAATCTTCCCGCTTCTTTTGTTCGTCTTTTTTACCACTGTTATTTGATGATTCGACTGGAAGTTGCATCGTTTTTCTTAGGTTGAATCTTGACTTAATATGCAACAGTACTATATCTGTGCAGGCTTCTGTTGCATATTCGACAATCTCTATGTCATCTGTGGTGATTGTCCGAAGTGACGGTACACTCTGAAGCAACTTCATTATATTACTTCGCTTTAGGTTCACAGTGGCTTCGTCAGCGAACACATTTTCAACTCGCAATTTACACTGTGAGTCATGGGTGACAACTGTTGATTCTGTGTTTCCTCTTTTATTTAATCTTGTTCTTTGTGCTGTTGTTAATTTGGGGTTTAGGTTGGTTCCCATTCGATCAGGAATTTGAACGGGATCAGCCCGTCGTTTTTGGTCATTCTGATGGCTCGAAGCCGCTTTAATTTGTGATCTTTGAATCTTAACAAGTTTTGCTGGCCTCGGTGACATTGGTAATGTCTGTGTATTGCCAGTACTAGGATTTAAGCGGTCGCAAAATGTTCTTTTATGAGCACTCAGGACTTGATCGTCTAGTCCGTTGGACTTTGCTTCCGCAAATACCCTCGTGCTACAGTTGTTTCTGGATGGCGTGAGTGTGCCGTGTTCTTCTTCGGAACTGACTAAGTCGAAAGGTCTCCAAGGTCAAACAATGAGGCTGTAGAGTGTGCTGAGCATTCGCCAGAGTCTCGGGCCGGACGCTTTTTTGGGTTCTCTTTGCGAGCTGCAACAACGTCATTTATGTCGTTGTTCGTTTTTGATTTCTTTTTCATCTGCTCCGTGGGCTCTGGTGACCCACGCACAAAAAGGCTAGGCCTTACTGGTGTTGTTAAGTTTCTTATGAATTTTCTTGTGCGAGTGGTCTGACTTTTCGCGTCATAATTTTTGTTGTTATCTTTCTTCTTCAAGGTTATTGCAGTCTTGTCTTTAGATTCTTTGCTCAAAGTAACTTGGGTGGTCTTTGCTGACCCTTTAAAAATGTCAAACGATGGATTGTCATTTTTGGCAGGCAGGCCAGTCATGCCTACATATTTATTCACATTGTTAGACTTTGTTGTATTTTGTTGGAGGGCTACCAAGGCCTCCTGTTGTTCTGGTGATACGGCTTTGTTACAAATCTGAACTTGTTGGATAGCACACTCACTTGTTTCG
The DNA here is from genome assembly GCF_040938575.1 of Ambystoma mexicanum. NCBI lineage: Eukaryota > Metazoa > Chordata > Amphibia > Caudata > Ambystomatidae > Ambystoma > Ambystoma mexicanum. The sequence continues at coordinate 634,622,400 of NC_090939.1, forward strand.
TCAGACGTTGTTTTCGGATCTTTTTCATCAGAGGATTGCTGACTTTCTTTCCATAGATTTGACTCTCTAATTCCCATTGTCGCTTGATTATTAGCGTCGTCTGTGCTTTTTTGTGTTTTTCTGGTATTATTATCAAGGGCGCTTGAATTTCTGTGGCCACTGTAAGTTTAGTCAACTCAGTTGGTAAATGTTCTGACCGTTCTCTGTGACGGAGCCATTTCATACATTCCATCACTGCCTCCATTAGAGCTGTCTTGTCGTGGTTGTCTTGCATCGCAAGATCGCTTAGCCTGAGTTGCCAAGCTGCAGACGACTTAGAAGTTTTGTGTTTAGAATTTCCATTTTCGTTAATTTTTCATTAACTTTGCTTAGGATTGCACCATTTGTAGTTATTGCTTCATTGAGCGTTTCATATAACTTGGTGAAGGGAATGAGTGGTAACGAGGTAGCAGCTAATACGTTATTATGTATTTGTATCGAAGCTGCTGTTGATAGATTTGATTTAGTTGATCCATCTTTTGTTTTTACATCAAGTCTGTGATTTGCACTTGACTCCCTCTGACTATTTTCATGCAAGACCTCCCCGAGAGTTTTCTCCATGTCACTCGAACTTAAGTTTATTCTTGCATTGTTTTTGTATTTGTATAATGGCTCACACCCGTTTGATGTAATTACTAGTGGTGAGCTCATTCGAACAGGGTATATAAGTACTCTGTCATAGAGACTATGCGGCGTCAACGACTCAGAGTCTTCAATGCTGGCGCTTCTATCCTTTTTTTAAGCTTTTGGTGAGCTTCAGTTAATTTCATTCTCATGAGCTCGAAATCTCCTTTTAATCTCTGCATTAAGCGCGCTTCACGCGCTGAGAGAACTTGTGTAGATTCGATGACATGTTGCTTAGGAGTTTCCGTGCCTGGTCCCGATTTTCTCCGCTCGTTAGCATCAGATGGTGTAGGGCTTAGTTGTTTTCTTGCCAGGTGACTGAAGTCCTGTTCAAGCAAATCGTCAGCGTTTTCTTGTCTTGTGTGTGATGAAAACACTACACCTTCTCCTTTGTCAAGCCTCCATTTTGTTTTTGCCGCCGACATCTTGGCAAGTCGTTCCATAGTTGTTAGAGGGGCTACCTGGTTTTTCGTACTTGTTGGTATTCCTCGAGAGGATTGATGCCCTCTATCATATGATTCCAATGATGCTAAGTCTGACGTGTCAAACTGACGTCCTTCATGCAGGTTTGTCCCGTGTTTAAGAGTCTTGCCGAGCTCCGGCAAGCCGGTCTCTGCAAGTGCTGATGGTAGAGTTTGGTCGGGATGCTTTTACCTCGATGGGGACATCGCCACTGAGGCTTTTAGGAGGTCTCTGTCTGTTGCGTCCTGCAGATAAAGGAACGACAATTCGCTCTGTGCGCATTCCCCTGTTGCGGGCGTGTCCTTTCTTGTTGATACCTCCGGGCCTGTCGCATGCGGCACACAGCCAGAGCTTACTTTTGCCTCGTCTGTGGAGTATGGCAACTTTGCCAGCTCATGCCTCGAAGTTCCCTAACGCGGCGTGTTTACACTCGTATTCAAATTCGAGACAATAGAGGCATTCGCAACAGTCGAGTCGGCCCAGTTGCTCATACTTTTGATTACCAACTCAGATAGTCGCACTATCTCTTCTGCGTTGGTCGCACCACTCCTGCTTGCTTGTTCTACCGGGGGTAATGGCGGCTGGGCTCCTCCTTGCAGTCTGTTTGACGTTTGCCTAGCTAGCGGCATGATTGTAGAGACCGGCTGACTTTCATGCAAAGTTGTCAGGGGTTTTGCCATTTGATTCCTCATTTGAGGCAGCTGAAGGTCACACTGAAAATTGCAATCTAGGTGCACTCCTAGTGCAAGAGACCCGAACGGTCCTAGGCAAAGAAAGACATATCCCAGGGGCCCACACTGGGAAAGTATTCTGGGCCTGAGGGCCGGTTAAAAAGGGGGGAGTGGAGATTGTACTGAGCCTGAGATTTAGGCTCTCGGATCCAGTGCTGGTGGTCTCAAGGTCCATAAACACCACCAAAATAACCATGGTGTCTATTTACTGCCTAAACACCGGCCAAATGCAGTTACTGAGAGAAGCCATGGGGAGACCATGGACAGAGCGGAGGGCCTTCTCTTCAACATGTGGGCAGATAGAGAAAAGGATCACAGCAGCGGGGGCATCCCAGCAGGTAGTAGAGGTGGGCTGCAAGTAGAGGCTTCACTGACTACATGTGGAACCAGGGGCTTGTAGATGTCTGGAGGGATTCCAAACCGACAGTGAAGGGTTGTACCTTTTACTCACCGGTCCACGGCTCCAGAACAAGGATAGACAACTTCTTCCTGGAGCAACAACACCTCAGTAGGGTAGCTCCTGCGAACACTTCCCGATTAGATGGTCAGACCATGACCTAGTAGAGCTGAAAGTGACCCTGTCAGGCTTGAAATCCAAAGAATCGCTCTGGCGATGTAATGACCTCTTCCTCAAAGACACTGTCTTCGTGGATGAGATGAAGAAGGCCATTGAAGAATTTTTCTAATTAACGACACAGGGGATGTTGAAAGGGGAATGGTGTGGGACGCTGTGAAAGCAACATGGAGGGGCTTTCTTCTTAGGGAAGGAGCCGGAAAATAAAGGATTAGGTCCCTGTTATCTGGAAGCCTCAGGGGAGAAATCCGCCTCCTAGAAAAGGCAGCGGGTAAGGAGGCGGGATGGAGGGAGAAAGACCTTGGGGTGGCTAGGGGTAAACGCCAGGAACTAAAGGACATAGAGATGGGAAGGGTACTCGCCATGCCTGCAGTACCTGAAATAAAGATACTACGAGAAGGGGGATAAAGCGGATGCCATGCTGGCTGCAAAACTCAGAGGCCAGAGCGGTGAGTGGCTGGGATCGAACGGGAAGGTGGTCAGAGGCTTTCTGAGGCCGTCACGGTGGCAGGGGGATTCGCAGCGTTCTAGGAAAAACTGTATGTGACGGAAGGAACCCTAGACGAAGATAAACTGGGAAAGTATCTTGCAGGAGTCCTGCTCCCGAAACAAGCCAATCACACAAGAAGAGGTCTTGAGGGCGTTATCGGGTCTAAAATTGGGAAAGGTGCCCGGAGAGGATGGACACACGGCAGGGTTCTACAGGACCTTTGCCGGACCCCTGGCGTGACAACTGGCTGCCCTATTCACCAGCATCATGGCCACGGGAGGGCTCCCCCCTCTTTCGGGAAGGAGCTGATCACAGACATCCCGAAGGTGGATAAAGACCCTGCAGACTGTAAATCGTACCGTCCCATCTCCTTACTCAACATGGATGCAAAACTGTTCACAAGGATAGCCACGAGAATGGTGGGTTTTATCCAAGGTAGGCAGTTAGAGGAGTTGAGATACCTAGGGATTAACATAGTCCGCCTGGACCAGGAACTGGGCCAGGCCAACTACCCACCCAACTTTTCAAGATTATTCACTGAAATGTAGGCCTGGGGTAAGGGACAATTGTCATGGATGGGGCGACTAAACGCGATAATGATGAACCTCCTCCCAAGGATCCTTTACCTGTTTCAGATGCTCCCAACTAGTGCACCTGTGGAACACCTGAAAGAAGCCAGGTGACGCATCACAAGGTTCCGCTGGCAGGGTCAGAAGCCCAGGGTGGGTTATGAACGCTCATTTTTCCCAAGGAAAGGGGGGGAGTGGGACTGCCGGATTTGATGACATACTACAGGGCTGCCCAACTCAGAGCAATGGTCCCGGACCTGAGTGAAGACCCCGATAAACAGTGGGTGTTTTTGGAAAACCAACACCTGCTCCCGGCAACGGTAGGAGAATGGCTCTGGGTCCCTTGGAACCGACTTCCGAGACACACCAGAGAGCACCGGGTACTAGGGCCATGCTGGGAAGTCATGGCCATGGGGAAAAGGGGGACGGGGATCACTACGTGGCCCTCCCCGATGAGTCACATCTGGCCACCACCGGTCAGAGACGATATATCGGAGGTCGAGCGCTACCAGACTTGGTTTGAAGCAGGATTAGCAAGGGTAGGCCAAATGGTCCAAAATGGAAAATTCATAAGTATTCAGAAGCTCGAGAAAACACTGGGAATAAGCAGTCTGTTGGTTCTCTTGTACAGGTTCAAGGGTATTTTCATGTCCGACAAATGGAAAGGGCTTATCCAGAGGGAACTAACACCAGTGGAGAAGGTACTTGATGGGTATGCAGACATGAAAGGCCTCATCTCATGCCTGTATGGGGCGCTGCTGGAACCCAAGGTGGGGGCTACCAGGGGACTTTGATCACGATGGGAAAGAGACTTGGGCGTGGAGATGGGAGCAAATGTGCAGGCGCGCTTTCAAGACCTCCATCTCATGCCAGTATAAGCTACACACAATAAAATTGCTACACAGGTGGCAATATGATCCAGTCCGCCTCTCCAGAATGTTTCCAACGGTAGACCCCCACTGTTGGTATGGGTGGGGGTCCAGAGCAGACTATCGGGATATGTGGAGGGACTGCCCCAGGGTCCAAGTGTTTTGGTCGGAGGTCCTGGGATGGATCAGGGATGCAGGGGGTGGGGGGCACACAACCTGGACCCCCCGTTCATATTGTTCGGGCTGGAGAGGCACGAGGATAGTTGGGGCACGCCCGCACCCTTAATCCATTTACTCCTACTAGCGGCACAGGCCCGTAGGGCCAGACACTGGACAAGGGAACACCTCCCTACGATGCAGGAATGGTCCACCACAGCCAAGGACATATACTTGATGGAAAAGATCTCTGCAGCGCTCCATGGAAGTAGATCCTCTGTGGAAACCAAATGGTTGCAATTTCACAATGCGTTTCAGTGAGGTGGAGGGGTACGAGTGACTGGGAGAAAGGGACCGACTCGGCCGGTACAACTAATGCCTGGGCGTGGAGTGCCACATTACCCACTGAGGCATAGACAGCACAGTTACGGCCCGCTTGACCGGAGACTTACCCTTGAGAGCACGGTTCATTATTCCAGCAGCCTAAAATGTATCTTCACCTGTATCATGGGGGGAGAGCGGGGGGAACGAAGGTTGTACCAGGAAATGTTGTCTATTTTCTTGTTGAAAGGGTACTTTCCTAGTTTTGTCTTTTGCAAATACTGTATGACCCTGTGAAAATCTAATAAAAAGAAATGTACACAAAAAAAAATAGTCAACCTCTCCTGAACCCAAGAACATCGGGTAGACATCTTGGTCATCGGCATGTGATCGCTGAAGATACCGGTCATGGTCTCGAACCAGGGTTGTGGTGTAAAGACTTTGTCGACAACCTTCGACGTCAAGGGTTTGTCTTTCGGCACTGGCATTGTGGATGTCAGTGTCGACTGAGATCAAGACGCCATAACTTTGACATCCTTGGATGCACAGGAGTAATCCGGCTTCCATTGCATTTCTTTTGACGCCGAAAGATTTATCGGCGCCGTCATAATCGGTACCGGGGCACTAGAGGGGTCGGGTAGACAGAACTCCGCTCTTGGCTCTGAAGCATGCGGCGTGGGGGCCGCGCCGACTGCAGCATGCTGCTTGAACATTCCAAGCTTTGAGGATTTGAAATCCTCCCACTCCTTGCGGGCGGTAGGCCCATCTGAAGGTTTACCTTGTTCCGTCGACGACTCAGAATCACGACAATGGCGCCATTTCTTTTTTCGGACAAGAAAGAGTGAATCCTTAAGTGGGACCTTTTTTTCTTCCGCCAGTTTTTCCCAGGGGTATGCCCCTCGGTTTCGGGCCCCAAAGACCAAACCGTTGACCGTGCCACAGATTTTCAGGACAGTCAACTCAGGGTGAGTTTAGCAGCTCGGTCGCGAAAGGATTTTGGCTGCATTTTGGCAGACAACGGACACCCGTCAGTCCCTTGACGAGGCACCAGAGACACAACTCATGTGGATCGGTGAGGGACATCTTGGTGCCACAATCGAAGCACTGCTGGAAACCTGACACCCGTGCAACCAACATCTCGCATCGAGGATTTAGCGAAAGAGTCAAATCTCTGTGTTCCAAAGCAGCATGTTAGCGGGGGGAAAAAAAGAACTGAGGTTGGGGCATAGTGACTTGGCACTTATATGAGTCATGATGTCATTTCCGGAGCCGGAGACCAGACGCCGAGCAAGACGGATCGATGATCAGGTCGAGGTCCACTACGCCTCCTGTCGAAAACTTTCCAAAGCAGCGAAACTGGAAGGAATATCTAACAGATGAGGAATCTGCAGGAGAAAGCCAATCCATTGAAAAATCATTTTTAGGTAGAGGTTTAAAAACCTTTTCCTGACTTTTTTGAGCCATACGCCTTGATAAATGCATAGTTGGCGTCAATGTTTTTCTCATCAGCGTTGATGGCGTTGACGGTGTTGACGTCTGTTGCATCGATGGTATTGAAGGTATCGACGCTTTGTCTTTGGACTTGTGCTTCGAGGCACTCGACCCTCGACTCAACAGTTTCAATGACGATTTCCTGTCTCGTTGAGTACTCGAAGACTCTCGAGAAGTTTTAGGCTTATGACCCGAGCTCGAGGGCGTGCAGGATTTTGCCTTGACTTCATGCTTGTCATCGACCATAGCAGGGCCACTTTCATTATGTTTCCAGGAGTACGGGGCCTTTTCCTCGAAGATTTTACACATTTTCTTTCTGAAGAGTTCCCACTCATCATTGGAGCAGGCAGGATTTAGTCGGGCAGACTATGCTTCTTTCCTCTGATGAAGAAAAAGAAGAAGAATGAGAAGGTGATCTATGCCTTCGATTTTATTTTATGACGAAGGGGATTGTGTGCTCCTTGAGTGGGAATATTTTTTTGACCTTTTGTTATGAGGAGATGAATCTCTCAACTCGTGGGATGACCCAATTTGCAAAGGAATGCATGGGGGTTTCAGGACAATCCTACCCACTGACAGTTTAGATTTTTGTTCTTTTAAGGCCTTACCTGTCATCGACTGACAGGATCGACAGTCGGCGGTCTTGTGCTCGACGCCTAGGCATCAGGTGCATATTTTATTCAGGTCCATCAAGGACATTTTGACACTGCAATCTAGGCACTTTTTGAAGCCCGGCTTGGGAGTAGTATGTGTCGAAGAAGAGGCCATCTCGAAACGTTTTCGTGGAAAACTTAAGCGCGCTGTAATTCTCAAAGCAATCGCATTAGCAGAAAAACAAAACTGAAGCCAACGGGGCTGCGAGTGATACATGTACTCGCCGATGACGTCAGCCGAGATGGAGGCCCTTGAGGGACATCTGGTCGACTGTCTCGATGCACAGCGCCCTCTGCCAAGAAGAAAAAAAATGTCCAAAGCAGCAGAAGCTGGAAACAAAGATATCATAAGATGAGGAATACGTGGGAGGACACAATCCATTCGAAAGGTGCCGTTATATGTTATTACCGGCACCTTATTTCTGGACCGGCAAACATGTAATGAGCTCCTCTGTCACAGACTGCTCTTAAGCTCCTATTGGAAAAGACTCCATATGGTAGTAGAGGGAATTTTCCTATCAGTGACCATGACTTGACACTATGGGAATGAGTTCATCAGACACTTTAGGAATTACCCGTACCAGGCAATATAGTCATAACGCTCATCAGATGGTACTTGAAATGAGCCCCTATAGGCATGATATGAATGGCCCCCGTCAGTATATGACACGCCCTTGTCGAAAGCAGTATGACATGGCCCTTCCTCAGCTTCAATCCGGCAGTGTAGGAGGGACCACAACAGGGTGGGCAGCCTGGCTAGGGAACAATATGGAGGTGACTCCACAGAGCTCCAGGGAAGCCTGTAGGATTGAGTTTCAGTCTGAAATAAGTTCAAGTTAATTGTGAATCACACCTGGAGTATAGTGGAGGATCGTTTGTCACTTGGAAGTAAATTTACATGAATTGATAACGCTGTAGGATCAGAAAGCATGGTCTTTAAGATGGTACCAGTGGCTTTGACTTAGAGATTTCAGTGATACAGCCAAGAGAAGAGGGACCTTGGTCTGTGTAATGATGCCTGAAGTGCAGTGAGTGCAGAGGAGAGGTAGGTCACAACAGCTGCCAGAACCATCAGTGTCCATGAAGGTTGAGGTGTGGGATGGGATTCACAGAGTGTCTGTTCCTGAAAGAACCAACATGGGAAGAGAAGAACAAGTTACTTCTTACCTGGTAACGTTCTTTCGATGGGATGTTCCTCTGACGTATTCCTCATCTTGATAGATCATCTCCAGCTTGCTGGCCTCGTGTTCGGGAGAATTCTCTGTTAAGGCTAATTTCCCAAACCTAGTGAGTCCCCCAGCAGCTTTGCTGGATTTTTGGGGTTTATTTTTTTCTCCTGCTAAGGTTGAGACTCTTTTTCTCCCACTCTTAGACATGATTTGAGATATCCTTTGACTTTGTGATGTGTTTTATGGGCTATGGGGTCTTTTACTCCATAGGGTTTCATGTGGTTTTTGGTAAGTGTGTTACACAGCACCCTCAGTACAGTAACACAGGGGTGTCATAGTTACCCCCAAACATAGACTCCATACCCTGGGACTGACTACTGTCTCCCAGAGCATGTAAAGTCACCATTGGCTTTATTAGTCCAAATTTGTGAACAGAACCAGTACAAACCATCATATTGTGGAAGTACTGGAAGGGGTTAATTAGATTACCCCTGGGTCTGTCTTCGAGGGGGCACTGTGCAGTCCCCCCTCGTCGAGTTTCTGGCTGGTGGCAGTGGTTACCATGCAAAATATTCCTTAAGAATATTTACTATGGGATTTTCCCATTCATTTTAAACGCACCACTTTTTGGTGCAATGTTAAAGATACCGCTGGGTTATTTATTTAATATTTATTCCCCGGTTGGGTCTTTTCGGCAGGACTCGGTTTTAAAATGGCGTTTGTGTTCGCCACTGTAACTCCAATCCAAGTCGAGCCCTTTGTTCCACTTTTTGGCGGGCTTCTCCACAGAAGCCTCCAAAAGTGGTGCCACTCTGTCTGGGTATACAGGATGTGTGGGAGCGGGGTTTAGGCACCCTGAACTGAGTTGCCTCGGCAACTCAAGTCACACTCTTGTGTGATTGGCCCAGTGGTGAGCCGCCCGGCTCACCACTTAGCATGTTTGAGTGACAGCTAGGACTGATGAATGGGGGTTTTCTGCATAAAAGCAGGGCTTTGGGGACTGGGACTTCAGACGTCACCACAGGACCAAAGAATCCGAAGAGGGAGAAGCTGAGCCGACCTGCAACGACGACACCACCGGTGGAGCCCTGCTGAACCGACTCACCACTTCTTCCAACGACAGAGGAGATCTTCATCCCGAAGAGTCTTCTTCCTTTGACTGATGGAGATAACCAGTTTGCCCGCCTTTTCGCCTTTCCGGATCATATTGGGGCCGCCTTGCCTGTGCCAAGCACCCCGGCAACCGGGATACCACGTTTTACCACTACCGCAAATAAAAGGATGGTACCTTTTAAACCAGAGAACTCCGTGGCTGGTTTCTTCCCTGGCAGTGCAACGACCTTCAGCTTTCCTCCACGTTGAGATCTTCTCTTCCTCTGGACGACGCCGTAACTTGCACCCACTGCCAGGAACATCTGCCCCTGCTGGAGGATCCTCTCCACTTTCAAGGTACTGTGTCCGCCTGGCCTCCCTCGCAACGGTCTGTGTGGGGTGTCTCGTAAATCCTCAACTTACCACTTGGGTTGGCCCGAGGCTGGCTAACTGAACTTTTCTGAGCTGAACTGATTCCTTTTTAAACTCTCTGCAAGACTTTCCAAGCCTTTTAAACTGTGTGATCTTGGGCACATTGGTGTTCTACTCTCTCCAAGAGGGAGCCTGGCCTCTGAACTTTTTGCTCACAAGTAGACTTTGACTTTCCTGCCTTTCTGAGTGCTTCTAAAGTATTGTGTTGTGTGCTGTTCCTAATTTCTGCCTTTTCCCTCCCTTTTTCTTAACTTATTGGAGTGCCTTCTTTAGTTAAGCGCTCACCTCTGTCTGGAAATAACTGGTGTTAACTAAGACTTGTCTAATAAGGAATAAGGGATGTATATATATTAATAGTGACTGTGTTTTTGAACTTGCTTACAATAATAGTGCTAGAGTATTTCTAAGTGTGTCTTTAAATAAATTATTATATACTTGATACCAAAGCTCTGGTCAGTGTTTGCTTGTGCTACTGTATTTTGGTACCTATCTTGTATACTCTATATACTGTCTAACTCTTCTTGAGAGAAGTCTGGCTGCTCAGCCACAGCTACCAGGTAAATCTGGGTGGTACAGACTGCTACCAATTGGGTTTACTGCCAACACCTGTAGTCGTAAGCCTTTTGCAGTGGTCCCTAAGGGAACTGCACAGGTTTCTGCCTAAGACCTCGGAATTTTTTTTTCAGCAGAGGGCGCTGCGTGTCGACGTCCCTCGAACCGATGTCCCTCGACAGCCTCCGTATCGGAGCCGAGGTCATCATGCGTATAAATAGACTCGCGCAGCGTCCGTTGCTCAGTTCCGTTTTGACGTTAACAGTTGTTTTACATGAATTGGTTAGTGACCTAGAAGGAGCGTAAACTGTAACCACAAGGGAAGTTTTACTGAGGGGATGGATGGGAGGGGCGATAAGGAATACGTCGGAGGAACATCCCATCGAAAGAACGTTACCAGGTAAGAAGTAACTTGTTCTTCGAAGGGATTGTGTCCTCCGACGTATTCCTTATCTTGATAGACTCCCATAGCAGTGGTGTGTAAGTGGGAGTAAAATTGCCATGTTTCCCTTCAAGAGTGAACAGAGTGCAACACAGCTTTGCCAAATCTAGTCTCTTGGCTAGAGGAGGAATCCAGGTTGTAAAATCTTGTGAAGGTATGTGCAGACGACCATGTGGCAGCCGTACATATGTCTTGAATCGGTACCCCTCCTTGGAGGGCGGAAGAGGCTGCGATACCCCTGGTTGAATGAGCCCTAAGATTTTGAGGGGGCTCTTTCCCTGCCAGTTTGTAACATTCTAGAATGGCTAAAATAATCCATCTGGAAATGGTCTGTTTTGTTATCTGTAATCCCAATTTGTGCCCTGAGTAACCTACGAACAGTTGGTCTGCTTGCCTAATCCTAGCAAGTCTGCTGATGTAAAAGCTCAAAGCCTGCCTTGGGTCCAGCCTATGCAGCCTTTCTTCCTCTTTCCCTGGATGGGGAGGGGGATAAAATGAAGGCAAGGTAATCTTCTGAGTGATGTGGAATTCAGAAACCACCTTTGGGAGAAAATTAGGCTTCACTTGTAGGACAACTTTATCTTTATGAAAAATTGTATGACAGGGTTTACAAGATAGAGCCTGTAATTCGCTCACCCTCCTAGCAGATGTCAATGCCACTAATAAGACAGTTTTAAGGGTGAGAAACCTTAGTGAACAAGAGTGGAGTGGTTCAAAAGGAGTACCCATCAGGAAATGTAAGACTACATTTAAGTCCCATAAGGGAACTTGGAATGGTCTTGGAGGATAGACATTGGTTAATCCCTTCAGAAATTGTATTACTAAGGGTAACTTGAAATACGATGGTTCCTCTGCAGTGCGCTTGAAGATCGATAGCGCTGCGAGATAGCCCTTGATAGTGCCAACCTGAAGGCCCGAATTTGCCAATAGAGTAGAAAAGATAACACCGTTGGTGTACCACATGAAAAGGGGTCAAAATTCTTTTCTCTACACCAGCTGCAAAATTTGTTCCAACGGCAGCGGTATAAAGCCTTTGTTGCTGTCCTTCTTGCCGAAAGCAAAACCTCCATGACGTCATTAGGGAGGTCCCAATCCTTGCATCTCAACCTTTCAGATACCAAGTGTGAAGGTTGAGGGTTCTGATGTCTGGATGGAGAACCTGACCTCCCTTCTGCGAGAGAAGATTCTCCTTGAGTGGAAGACGAATTGGAGGGCAGATGGACATGTCCAGAAGGTCCGGGTACACGTTCTCCTGTATAGAAGTGGAAACTCCCAGTCCACTAAGAATGCATCCCCTAGAGCTCCTCTCAGGGGAAATTCACTTGAACAAAACTGATCGCACTTCCTGTTGATGCTGGTGGCGAACAGATCCACTTGAGGGGTTCCCCAAAGGGTGAAGATCTGTTGAAGGACTTCCTGAGCTAGTTCCCACTCGTCGGGGACTGTACTCTGCCTGCTCAGAGCGTCCGCTGTCAAGTTTTTCTCTCCGGCTAAGTGAACTGCCGATAGAGAGATTCCTTCTTGGATTGCCCAAAACCAGAGCCGCATCGCCTCTCTGCACAGAGGCAGTGATCCTACGCCTCCCCTTTTGTTGAGGTAGTGCATGGCCACTGTGTTGTCTGTCATTATCAGGACATTTTTCCCCTGTACAGATGGCAGAAAAGCCTTCAGCGCTAGTCTGATTGCTCTCAGCTCTAACAGGTTGATATGTAGTCTGGACTCCAATGGAGACCAACGACCGCTGATGGTCAAGTCGTTGGTATGGGCTCCCCACACCGTGAGTGAGGCATCTGTGACTACTGTTATCTCCGGCCATGGTTGCCAAAACAGTTCTCCTTTCAAGATGTTCTCCTGGCAGGCCCACCACTGAAGGTCTCGAGCCACCTTGTCCGGAACCTGAAGGAGGTTTGTCATTCTCCCTGAGAATTGCGACCACTGAGTTCTCAGTGCCCACTGAAGAGATCTCATTCTCAAGCGAGCCTCTGGCACAAGGGAGATGCAGGATGCCGTGAGGCCTAGCAACCTCAAAAAGTTGAAGGCTGGGAGATGTTGGGCATTTTGAAACTTGGCGACCATCTGCAGAATATCTTGAGCCCTCACCTCTGGTGGCGAGGCTTTTCCCAGGGAAGTGTCCAGGACCGCTCCAATGAACTGGAGTCTCTGTGATGGTATCATCTGTGACTTCTTTAAATTGAGGGAGAAGCCCAGTTTGTGAAGGAAGTGGCAGACATAATCTAGCTGGATCTGAGCTTGTTCCGGAGATACAGCTCTGATTAGCCAATCGTCCAGGTAGGGGTAGACATGAATCCATTCCCTCCTTAGACTTGCAGCCACTACCGACATTAGCTTGCTGAAGACCCCCTGGGCGGAGGTCAGCCCAAATGGCAGAACTCGAAATTAATAATGAGAGCCGCCAATTGCAAACCTCAGCTATTTCCTGTGTTTGAGATGGATTGGCACATGGAAATAAGCATCCTGAAGGTCCTGAGGTACCAGCCAGTCCTGGAGGGCCTGAAGGATCTGAGAGAGAGTTACCATCTTGAACTTGTCCTTCCTGAGGAACTTGTTCAATTCTCGTAAGTCCAGGCTGGGTCTCAGTCCTCCGTCCTTCTTTGGTATGAGAAAGTAGGGGGAGTACCAGCCCTTGTTCCTGTCCGCTACAGGTACCGGTTCTATGGCACCTTTCTCTAGCAGGTCTATAATTTCCTGCAAGAGGAGCGGATCTGGAACTTTTAGAGAGCTGTGCCCCGGTGGATGACTCTGAGGGATGTGTAGAAAGGGTAGGCAGTAACCCTGGGCAACTGTCTCCAATGCCCAAGCATCTGACGTTATAGCCTGCCATTCCGTCAGATGGTGAGTTAACCTGCCCCCTACAGGTGTTTTTTCGTGGAAAGACCTCAGAGTGGTTTGGGGGCGGCTGATGCAGATGCCAAGGGTAAAGAGGCACGTGCTGCTGCTGAGGCTTTAGTAGTTTTGACCCGTCCACCTCGGGTGGATCTCCTTTGGCCTCTTTGAGCCGGCTGTCCTCTGCCTTTCCCGAATGCGGAATAATAGCGAAAGGACTTTCCTCTTCCAGAGGTTCCTGAGGGGCGAAAAGGAGTTTGGCGGATTGCAGCTCCTAACGATTTTGCCGCTGCTTTAGATGTCTGCAACTTTTCCAGACTGTCATCAGCCTTTTTACCGAATAAAGAAGAGCCGTCAAAGGGCATATTCAAAAGTCTGGCCTGTACATCTGGAGCAAAGCCAGACTTTCGCAACCACGCATGCCTGCGGATTGTCGTACTTGCCGCCATGGCCCTGCTGATACTGTCAGCGGAATCGATGCCAGTTTGAAGTGACTCGCACATGGCATCTTTGCCATCTTTAATAATGTTAAGGAAGGCTTCCCTTTCCTCTCCTTCAGGTATGCAGTCAGCCGCTGATGAAGCACACTCCCACAGTGTGTGACTGAACCTGGCGAGCGTACAGGTGGCGTTGATGGACTTCAACGCCATACTACAAGCAGAAAATACTTTTTTTGCCATAGAATCGTACCTCTTGTCATCTCTATCCTGTGGGACAGTAGGGTAAGCGGACCTGCTGCTTGATGAAGTTGCCGCTTGAACCACCAGGCTCTCTGGAGTCGGGTGTTTTGATAAGTATTCAGGGTCAGCCTCAGCTACCCTATACTTGGCCGACAATCTTTCATTGACTGCAGGGATAACTTCAAGAGTTTCCCAATTAGATGAAATCTTTCTTTGTAAGGCTGCATGGAAGGGGACCACAGGATCCTCCTGTGGACCTTTGTCTAATATGTCTGTCAGGTCATCCTGTTGAAAAACAGGTGAAGGCGCAGACCAACCCAAAGAATTCAATAATCCTTGCCATCAGGGTTCTATAGGGTGTTTCGGGATGTTTCCCTGGGTCTGGTTTAACAAATTCCACTTCTGGGGAAGTGTCCAGCCCACTTGCCTCATGTAATGAATCCTGTAGGTCTTTCAACCTTCTTTCCTGAGAGGTGAAATCCTCTGAAACAGGTAGTGTGGTCCTCTGCAACCCGAAGGTTTCCTGGTCAGAATCCTCCCCTTCTTCATAGATTGAAGATAATCCGGGGTACTCTGACCTTGGAAATGGTGTAAAACCCATGTCTAAGGCAGAAGGAGCCAAACTCGTCATTATTGGGTGAGAAAACATCGATGTCGTCGACGCCGATGTGACAGGCTTCGAAGGCGCCGAGAACGGCGTGGAGAAAACTGGAAGAGGCCTCGAAGAACTCGAGAGGATCGGGATCCTACTCGAGGATGTCGACGACGGTCTCGGCATCGTGCCGGAGGCTCTTGGTATCACCGTTGGCTGTGAAGTAGCCGTGGTTTTCTCTTTCATCGGTGTCGATGTCGGCGTCGACGATGGCATCGAGTCGATCGACCGATGCGTCGAAGAACCCTTCGACAACGTCGTCGATGGCGCTGATCCATGCGTCGAAGGGATCTTCGACGACGGCGTCGAAGACGGTGCCTTCTTACCCGATGGCCCGCGACGCTCTTGGGTGGAATCTTTCGCCGGGTGCAGCGACTTGCAGCGTTTCGATTTTTTGGGTTTTTCACCTGGGGTATCACCCTCAGCTGTCTTCGAGGGGGTCGAGGCCGCTTTCTCGAAGACGCTTAGCATTTTCTTCCGTAATTCCTCCCACTCAGCCTGAGAGCTGTGCTTTGTGGGGCAGGAGACCCTTTCTGGGGAAACAGAAGATGACGAGGAAGAGGATCTTCGATGTCTCTTCTTTGAGTGTCTTGATCTCGACGAATGGTGGGAGATCTAGAATGGGAATGCTTTCGACGGCGAGGAGACGAATGCCTCGACTCAGCCGAAGAAACTTTCGAGGAGGTTTTGACTGACTTACCTCTCTCGAGCTTCCCCTTGTGCTCCTTCAAGGCTTTCGCCGTCATGGACATGCAGTCCTCACACTCCGAACAATGGTGCTCGGCTCCGAAGCACCACAAGCAGATCCTGTGTGGATGTCACGCCACTTACCTGGAGACCGGGGTCCTCCGCACCTGCTCGCTCTCCTCCCTCTTGGCGGATCTACCCGCGCTTTAGCTTGCGGGGATCCGCCATGGGGAGAGCTTCTAGGGTTCTCGTCGGGAGTCCTCTGCGCATGCGCGTGAGACCTTGGTCTTGGTTCTGCGCATGCGCAGTAGATTGGGCCCTCTCCACAGCGAGAGCTTGCGTTTGGAGCCTCGCTTTGGATGTGCCGGCCATCCTATAAAACGAGCCTCGATCAGGGGCAAGTCACGTCTCAACGCGGTTATGCCCTGATCGTGTTCTTCGCTTGTTTTGTTGCTCGCCTGTTCCGGCTCTGCATTTTCGCCCGCTCCTGCCTGAATCCTTCCCTGGGTTCTTGCCCCTACTGTGGCTCTGGTCCTTCCCTCCTTGGTGTGTTGGAGGTCCTTTTGGGTCCCGGGGTCCCCATCCTTGGGGTTCAGTTTCTTCTCCCCTGGGTTCCCGTGTTCTGTCCTTGCCCAGTCCTGTTCCTGGGTTGGTTTCCCAGTCCTGTTCCTGGGTTGGTTTCCCAGTCCTGTTCCTGGGTTGGTTTCACTGTCCAGTTCCTGGGTCTGGTTTCCACACTCTGCCTGAGCTGTTACCTGTTTCCTTTGGGATTTTGAGTCTACCAGCTGTTTCCCAGTCGGACCTTCCACCTGCCTGCGTCCTTGTTTCTCCAGTGGTTTGCGGGTACCTGGCTCTACCACCAACTTCGGACTCTACAGTCTAAGGACATTCGACATCTGCCTCTCCTGTCAGTGCTTGCACTGTCCTGACGCCACGCAAATCAGGAGAGTGCGTCCCGTGGCGTTGGGAGTCGGTCCATCTTCCACCCTGTTTCAACCTTGGGTCGCGGAGAGGCCGGTTCCCCGAGTCATTTACTCATCGGAAGACAGTCGTCAGTCTGGTTGCCACGTCAAGACCTTCTTCCAAGTCTTCAGGTACGCTTCACTCACGTGATACCCATCTTAACAGATTGAGACGCCTGCCTTCAGATTTGGAGATGGAAGATGGTCAAGACATCCGGAATGACCTCAAGCTCTTCCAGCAGAGATGACGGCATTACGTCAGGAAAACCAGACTTTACGTCAAATGGTATCTCAGGGGGCTATGAGTGCTTCGCAGGGAGAAAGTTTACTGGCACATACAACTCCGATCAAGTTCGATGGAGACCCCCGACATGTAACAGAATTTTGCAATCATTGCCGAGTTCATTTTCTCTTAAGACCATCTCATTTCACCAGCGACAAGGCCAAGATTGGATATATCCTGGGGAATCTTTCTGGGAACGCTCTCACTTGGGCCACTCCATTGGTGGCCACCAATAGTCCAATTTTGAATGATTTCATGGCATTTGAAAAGGCTTTCTTGGAGGAGTTTCAATCACCAAACCTGGCTTCCATAGCCCAGAACCAATTGATGGACATGAGACAAGGAAGTGCTGACATAATAACTTACATAAGCCGCTTCCGCCAACTGGTGACCGACTCCCAGTGGCCAGAAGTCACGCAAAGTACCTTGTTTCGTCGAGGTTTGAGAGATGAATACAAGGACGAGTTACTTCATATTCCCGAGCCCGAGACCCTCCAATGTCTTATCGAACAAGTGCTCCGGATAGACCAGAGGCTATCGGAGCGAAGGGCAGAGAGACGTCGGTCTGAGAAGTTTCATTCTAAAATGCCCAACGTACCAGTCGGATCCTTTGGTTCCCCGGAGTCTGGCTCTGAACCTATGCAATTAGTGGCCATGAGAGGTCCTTTGTCTGAAGAGGAAAGGAGAAGAAGAAGAACCCTGCGCCTATGTCTTTATTGTGGAGCGGCTGGGCATTATCTGGGTACATGCCCCCTACGCCCTAAGAAAAAGAAGGCGGAAAACTAGGAGACCTGTTGCGTAATGGAAGGGCAGCAACAGGTCCTACTTCTTTCTCAGGCCTTTCCGCGTCTTGTTTCACTTCTCACCCCATGCAACCAGCTGTCTTATTGACCTTGAAGATCAGGATATCTTTGCCTGATAAGACTCTGGAAGTTTACGGATTGCTGGATAGTGGAGCTTCTGGTAATTATATCGATGAATCGTTTGCCAACATCAACGGAATACCTCTGCTCTCCAAACAAACAGCCCTACCGGTTGAGGTCATCGATGGATCCCCTCTGTCCTCTGGACCCATCCGTCTTCACACCGTGGGGCTGGTACTGAGGATTGCTGATCACCTGGAGACTTTGGCCTTGGACGTGATCAGGTCTCCCATCTACAAGTTGGTTTTGGGATTACCATGGTTGCAATGCCACATATCAACTGGGGAACTTGTACCTTATCCTTCTCTTCCACCTTCTGTTCCCAGAATTGTAACCTGCCAGCCCAGACTCTTGTATCTTCAACTCCCTTGGAATCAATTGGCAGAAGTTTGAATCTTTGTTCCATATCTCAAGTTCCACAAGAATATGCCGCTTTTGGACATGTGTTCTCGGAACCAGGAAATATACCATTGCCCCCACATCGCTCTTTTGATTGTTCTATTGATTTGTTGCCAGACGTTGAAATTCCTCATGGAACACTGTATGCCTTAACCCAGGATGAGAGGCAAGTGCTACAAGACTACCTGTCGGATTGTTTAAGCAAGGGATATATAGCCCCTTCGAAGTCACCTGCGGGCTTCCCATTATTTTTTGTAAAGAAAAAGGAAGGAGCTTTAAGACCCTGCGTAGACTATCGACAACTGAACGATTTAACGATAAAGGACCGCTATCCCTTACCTTTGATTCGTAGTATCTTGGAAACTCTCCACACAGATCGGATCTTCACTAAGCTCGACTTACGCGGAGCCTATTGGTCTGCATTAAGGATGGGGACGAATGGAAAACCGCGTTTAAGGCCCCCTTTGGACACTTTGAGTATAGGGTGATGCCTTTTGGCCTGTGTAATGCCCCAGCTGTCTTCCAGAGATTCATGGATAACATCTTCAGCGATTTAATAGGAATTTCGGTTTGGATCTACTTGGACGATATTTTGATTTTTTCCAGATCTCTTGAGGAACATGTGGAACACGTTCGTGAAGTCCTTCACCGTTTATCCTCTAACCAGTTGTTTGCCAAGGCGGAGAAATGTTCTTTTCATCAACACAGCATCGAATTCCTGGGATATGTGATCAATCATACTGGTATTGAGATGGATCCCAAGAAGGTTCAAGCCGTCCTAGATTGGAAGCAGCCACATGATGTAAAGTCTCTGCAGCGCTTTTTGGGTTTTGCCAACTTTTATAGGCGCTTTATTCCCCACTTTTCCCAAACTACAGCGCCACTTACCAGGTTTACCAGCAGCAAGACTGTTTTCAAGTGGGATTCTCTTGCTTCACAGGCCTTCACCACCTTGAAGACGGCTTTTACCACCGCCCCAATCCTGCGTCACCCTCAGGACGAATTACCCTACATTGTGGAGGCAGACGCCTCTGATTTCGCCATTGGAGCGGTCCTTCTGCAGTGTGATCCTAAGACCTCCGTTGAACATCCAGTAGCCTATTTTTCACGCAAATTGAATTCCAGTGAAAGGAACTATGCGGTTATTGAGAGGGAATTGCTGGCCATAAAGATGGCTTTTGAAGAATGGAGACATCTCCTGCTTGGGGCACGCTTTTCTGTAGAGGTCCGTACAGATCACCGGAATTTGCAGTATTTACGTTCCTTACAGTGCCGTACGCCTCGCCAGGCTAGATGGGCTTTCTTTTTTTCTCCGTTTCAGTTCCATGTTACCTACATCCCTGGTACCGCCAATCTGAAGGCAGATGCTTTATCTCGGTCTCTGGAGAAGGTGGAGAGAGAGGTTGGTGTGAGTTCCCCATTGATTTCCCCACACCATTTCTTGTTGGCATTGTCTCCTCACCTGCAATCCATTTTTGATGCCACCCAAATGGATCCTGAATGAACGAACCTTCTGCGGCAATCATCAGTGTCAGAACGAGATGGTTTGCTGTTTTTCCAGAAGAGGTTGTACATTCCGGTGGGGCCTATCCGTGATGGCATACTACATGGTTTTCATGACTCTTTGATTGGGGGACATCGAGGAATCAAAGCTACGCAAGAACTAGTGTCTTGACAATTTTGGTGGCCTGGGTGGGCCAGTTCTGTCAAGAAGTATGTGGAGAGTTGCCCCGTCTGCGCACAGACGAAGGTACCGAGAAGAAAACCTCTAGGATTGCTTCTTCCTACGGAACTGTCGCCGTACCCGTGGCACACCATTGCCACAGACTTTATTGTAGACTTACCTCCCTCCGACGGATGTACATGCATAATGGTTGTAATTGACTGCTTTACGAAGTATGCTCATTTCATTCCCTTTAGCAAGATACCCACGGCTTCTCAGATGGCGTCAGCCTTCCTGCATGAAGTATATCGGTTACATGGCCTTCCAGAAAAGATTATTTCTGACCGGGGATCGTAGTTTGTGTCTTCTTTCTGGAGTAGGGTATGTGGCCATCTTGGCATTCACAGGGCTATGAGCTCTGGTTATCATCCACAGACCAACGGCCTCACCGAAAGGACTAATCAGACTTTAGAGGGGTATCTTTGCTGCTTTGCCAACGCTACTCAGTCCAACTGGAAGGAGTGTCTGGACTTTGCTGAAGTTTCGTACAATAATTCCGTCCATTCCTCTACGGGAATCAGTCCGTTCTAATGTTCTTCTGGCCAGCACCCGAAACTGATGCCTTTCCATCCTGTACCCACTAGTACGGTTCCATCTGCTGATGACCTGGTGTCTTCCATTCAGAGGCAACATGAAGTGGCACGTGAGACTTTGGAGTTGACAAGGAACCGTATGAAGGTTCAGGCAGACAGAGGGCGATGTGTGGAACCAGATCTCCAGGTGGGGGATAAGGTTTGGTTATCTTCAAAGAATTTGCCACTTCACAATTTACCGGTTAAGCTGGCTCCACGATATTTCGGCCCATTTAAGATAACTAAGCGCCTGTCCTCCGTGGCTTTTCGCCTTGAGCGCCCACGTTTTGGCATATTCACCCAGTCTTTCATATCTCCCTTTTGAAACCTCACGTCAATGACACCTTTGGTCGTTCCCCTCTTCGCCCGGCCCCAGTTATGGTTCAGGGTGTCCCCGAGTTTGAGGTTCAGGAGATCTGTGATGCCCGCTATCCTAGAGGGGTGCTACACTTTCTAGTGGATTGGAAGGGATACTCAGCTTGTGATCGCACTTGGGAACCACAACAGCATGTACACGCACCTCGTCTTGTGCGTGCTTTTTATGAGAAGTTCCCTTGGAAGCCTGGGGCCCCGGGTCTTCCTGGGAGGGGTCATAGTGTCACGCCACTTACCTGGAGACCGGGGTCCTCCACATCTGCTCGCTCTCCTCCCTCTTGGTGGATCTACCCGTGCTTTCGCTTGCGGGGATCCGCCATGGGGAGAGCTTCTAGGGTTCTCGTCGGGAGTCCTCTGCGCATGCGCGGGAGACCACGGTCTCGGTTCCGCGCATGCGCAGTAGATTGGGCCCTCTCCACGGCAAGAGCTTGCGTTTCGAGCCTCGCTTTGGATGTGCCGGCACCCAGTAACGAGACGGCTTGCGTTTCAAGCCTCTCGGGTGCCGGCCATCCTATAAAACGAGCCTCGATCAGGGGCAAGTCGCGTCTCAACGCGGTTATGCCCTGATCGTGTTCTTCGCTCGTTTTGTTGCTCGCCTGTTCCGGCTCTGCATTTTCGCCCGCTCCTGCCTGAATCCTTCCCTGGGTTCTTGTCCCTACTGTGGCTCTGGTCCTTCCCTCCTTGGTGTGTTGGAGGTCCTTTTGGGTCCCGGGGTCCCCATCCTTGGGGTTCAGTTTCTTCTCCCCTGGGTTCCCGTGTTCTGTCCTTGCCCAGTCCTGTTCCTGGGTTGGTTTCCCAGTCCTGTTCCTGGGTTGGTTTCTCAGTCCTGTTCCTGGGTTGGTTTCCCAGTCCTGTTCCTGGGTTGGTTTCACTGTCCAGTTCCTGGGTCTGGTTTCCACACTCTGCCTGAGCTGTTACCTGTTTCCTTTGGGATTTTGAGTCTACCAGCTGCTTCCCAGTCAGACCTTCCACCTGCCTGCCGTCCTTGTTTCTCCAGTGGTTTGTGGGTACCTGACTCTACCACCAACTTCGGACTCTACAGTCTAAGGACATTCGACATCTGCCTCTCCTGTCAGTGCTTGCACTGTCCTGACGCCACGCAAATCAGGAGAGTGCGTCCCGTGGCGTTGGGAGTCGGTCCATCTTCCACCCTGTTTCAACCTTGGGTGGCGGAGAGGCGGTTCCCCGAGTCATTTACTCATCGGAAGACAGTCGTCAGTCTGATTGCCACGTCAAGACCTTCTTCCAAGTCTTCAGGTACGCTTCACTCACGTGATACCCATCTTAACAGATTGAGACGCCTTCCTTCAGATTTGGAGATGGAAGATGGTCAAGACATCCGGAATGAGCTTCAAGCTCTTCCAGCAGAGATGACGGCATTACGTCAGGAAAACCAGACTTTACGTCAAATGGTATCTCAGGGGGCTATGAGTGCTTCGAAGGGAGAAAGTTTACTGGCACCTACAACTCCGATCAAGTTCGATGGAGACCCCCGACGTGTAGCAGAATTTTGCAATCATTGCCGAGTTCATTTTCTCTTAAGACCATCTCATTTCACCAGCGACAAGGCCAAGATTGGATATATCCTGGGGAATCTTTCTGGGAACGCTCTCACTTGGGCCACTCCATTGGTGGCCACCAATAGTCCAATTTTGAATGATTTCATGGCATTTGAAAAGGCTTTCTTGGAGGTGTTTCAATCACCAAACCTGGCTTCCGTAGCCCAGAACCAATTGATGGACATGAGACAAGGAAGTGCTGACATAATAACTTACATAAGCCGCTTCCGCCAACTGGCGACCGACTCCCAGTGGCCAGAAGTCACGCAAAGTACCTTGTTTCGTCGAAGTTTGAGAGATGAATACAAGGACGAGTTACTTCATATTCCGGAGCCCGAGACCCTCCAATGTCTTATCGAACAAGTGCTCCGGATAGACCAGAGGCTATCGGAGCGAAGGGCAGAGAGACGTCGGTCTGAGAAGTTTCATTCTAAAATGCCTAACGTACTAGTCGGATCCTTTGGTTCCCCGGAGTCTGGCTCTGAACCTATGCAATTAGTGGCCATGAGAGGTCCTTTGTCTGAAGAGGAAAGGAGAAGAAGAAGAACCCTGCGCCTATGTCTTTATTGTGGAGCGGCTGGGCATTATCTGGGTACATGCCCCCTACGCCCTCAGAAAAAGAAGGCGGAAAACTAGGAGACCTGTTGCGTAATGGAAGGGCAGCAACAGGTCCTACTTCTTTCTCAGGCCTTTCCGCGTCTTGTTTCACTTCTCATCCCATGCAACCAGCTGTTTTATTGACCTTGAAGATCAGGATATCTTTGCCTGATAAGACTCTGGAAGTTTACGGATTGCTGGATAGTGGAGCTTCTGGTAATTATATCGATGAATCGTTTGCCAACATCAACGGAATACCTCTGCTCTCCAAACAAACAGCCCTACCGGTTGAGGTCATCGATGGATCCCCTCTGTCCTCTGGACCCATCCATCTTCACACCGTGGGGCTGGTACTGAGGATTGCTGATCACCTGGAGACTTTGGCCTTGGACGTGATCGGGTCTCCCATCTACAAGTTGGTTTTGGGATTACCATGGTTGCAATGCCACAATCCAGTCATCAACTGGGGATTGCACATCCAGCGCAAATCTCGACTTCCTCAACCACGCAAATCTGCATATTACGGTATTATCCTTCTCTTCCACCTTCTGTTCCCAGAATTGTAACCTGCCAGCCCAGACTCTTGTATCTTCAACTCCCTTGGAATCAATTGGCAGAAGTTTGAATCTTTGTTCCATATCTCAAGTTCCACAAGAATATGCCGCTTTTGGACATGTGTTCTCGGAACCAGGAAATATACCATTGCCCCCACATCGCTCTTTTGATTGTTCTATTGATTTGTTGCCAGAAGTTGAAATTCCTCATGGAACACTGTATGCCTTAACCCAGGATGAGAGGCAAGTGCTACAAGACTACCTGTCGGATTGTTTAAGCAAGGGATATATAGCCCCTTTGAAGTCACCTGCGGGCTTCCCATTATTTTTTGTAAAGAAAAAGGAAGGAGCTTTAAGACCCTGCGTAGACTATCGACAACTGAACGATTTAACGATAAAGGACCGCTATCCCTTACCTTTGATTCGAGGTATCTTGGAAACTCTCCACACAGCTCGGATCTTCACTAAGCTCGACTTACGCAGAGCCTATTGGTCCGCATTAAGGATGGGGACGAATGGAAAACCGTGTTTAAGGCCCCCCTTTGGACACTTTGAGTATAGGGTGATGCCTTTTGGCCTGTGTAATGCCCCAGCTGTCTTCCAGAGATTCATGGATAACATCTTCAGCGATTTAATAGGAATTTCGGTTTGGATCTACTTGGACGATATTTTGATTTTTTCCAGATCTCTTGAGGAACATGTGGAACACGTTCGTGAAGTCCTTCACCGTTTATCCTCTAACCAGTTGTTTGCCAAGGCGGAGAAATGTTCTTTTCATCAACACAGCATCGAATTCCTGGGATATGTGATCAATCATACTGGTTTTGAGATGGATCCCAAGAAGGTTCAAACCGTCCTAGATTGGAAGCAGCCACATGATGTAAAGTCTCTGCAGCGCTTTTTGGGTTTTGCCAACTTTTATAGGCGCTTTATTCCCCACTTTTCCCAAACTACAGCGCCACTTACCAGGTTTACCAGCAGCAAGACTGTTTTCAAGTGGGATTCTCTTGCTTCACAGGCCTTCACCACCTTGAAGACGGCTTTTACCACCGCCCCAATCCTGCATCACCCTCAGGACGAATTACCCTACATTGTGGAGGCAGACGCCTCCGATTTTGCCATTGGAGCGGTCCTTATGCAGTGTGATCCTAAGACCTCCGTTGAACATCCAGTAGCCTATTTTTCACGCAAATTGAATTCCAGTGAAAGGAACTATGCGGTTATTGATAGGGAATTGCTGGCCATAAAGATGGCTTTTGAAGAATGGAGACATCTCCTGCTTGGGGCACGCTTTTCTGTAGAGGTCAGTACAGATCACCGGAATTTGCAGTATTTATGTTCCTTACAGTGCCGTACGCCTTGCCAGGCTAGATGGGCTTTCTTTTTTTCTCCGTTTCAGTTCCATGTTACCTACATCCCTGGTACCGCCAATCTGAAGGCAGATGCTTTATCTCGGTCTCTGGAGAAGGTGGAGAGAGAGGTTGGTGTGAGTTCCCCATTGATTTCCCCACACCATTTCTTGTTGGCATTGTCTCCTCACCTGCAATCCATTTTTGATGCCACCCAAATGGATCCTGAACGAACGAACCTTCTGTGGCAATCATCGGTGTCAGAACGAGACGGTTTGCTGTTTTTCCAGAAGAGGTTGTACATTCCGGTGGGGCCTATCCGTGATGGCATACTACATGGTTTTCATGACTCTTTAATTGGGGGACATCGAGGAATCAAAGCTACGCAAGAACTAGTGTCTTGACAATTTTGGTGGCCTGGGTGGGCCAGTTCTGTCAAGAAGTATGTGGAGAGTTGCCCCGTCTGCGCACAGACGAAGGTACCGAGAAGAAAACCTCTAGGATTGCTTCTTCCTACGGAACTGTCGCCGTACCCGTGGCACACCATTGCCACAGACTTTATTGTAGACTTACCTCCCTCCGACGGATGTACCTGCATAATGGTTGTAATTGACTGCTTTACAAATTATGCTCATTTCATTCCCTTTAGCAAGATACCCACGGCTTCTCAGATGGCGTCAGCCTTCCTGCATGAAGTATATCGGTTACATGGCCTTCCAGAAAAGATTATTTCTGACCGGGGATCGTAGTTTGTGTCTTCTTTCTGGAGTAGGGTATGTGGCCATCTTGGCATTCACAGGGCTATGAGCTCTGGTTATCATCCACAGACCAACGGCCTCACCGAAAGGACTAATCAGACTTTAGAGGGGTATCTTTGCTGCTTTGCCAACGCTACTCAGTCCAACTGGAAGACGTGTCTGGACTTTGCTGAAGTTTCGTACAATAATTCCGTCCATTCCTCTACGGGAATCAGTCCGTTCTACTGTTCTTCTGGCCAGCACCCGAAACTGATGCCTTTCCATCCTGTACCCACTAGTACGGTTCCATCTGCTGATGACCTGGTGTCTTCCATTCAGAGGCAACATGAAGTGGCACGTGAGACTTTGGAGTTGACAAGGAACCGTATGAAGGTTCAGGCAGACAGAGGGCGATGTGTGGAACCAGATCTCCAGGTGGGGGATAAGGTTTGGTTATCTTCAAAGAATTTGCCACTTCACAATTTACCGGTTAAGCTGGCTCCACGATATTTCGGCCAATTTAAGATAACTAAGCGCCTGTCCTCCGTGGCTTTTGCCTTGAGCTCCCACGTTCTTGGCATATTCACCCAGTCTTTCATATCTCCCTTTTGAAACCTCACGTCAATGACACCTTTGGTCGTTCCCCTCTTCGCCCGGCCCCAGTTATGGTTCAGGGTGTCCCCGAGTTTGAGGTTCAGGAGATCTGTGATGCCCGTTATCCTAGAGGGGTGCTACACTTTCTAGTGGATTGGAAGGGATACTCAGCTTGTGATCGCACTTGGGAACCACAACAGCATGTACACGCACCTCGTCTTGTGCGTGCTTTTTACGAGAAGTTCCCTTGGAAGCCTGGGGCCCCGGGTCTTCCTGGGAGGGGTCATAGTGTCACGCCACTTACCTGGAGACCGGGGTCCTCCGCACCTGCTCGCTCTCCTCCCTCTTGGTGGATCTACCCGTGCTTTCGCTTGCGGGGATCCGCCATGGGGAGAGCTTCTAGGGTTCTCGTCGGGAGTCCTCTGCGCATGCGCGGGAGACCACGGTCTCGGTTCCGCGCATGCGCAGTAGATTGGGCCCTCTCCACGGCAAGAGCTTGCGTTTCGAGCCTCGCTTTGGATGTGCCGGCACCCAGTAACGAGACGGCTTGCGTTTCAAGCCTCTCGGGTGCCGGCCATCCTATAAAACGAGCCTCGATCAGGGGCAAGTCGCGTCTCAACGCGGTTATGCCCTGATCGTGTTCTTCGCTCGTTTTGTTGCTCGCCTGTTCCGGCTCTGCATTTTCGCCCGCTCCTGCCTGAATCCTTCCCTGGGTTTTTGCCCCTACTGTGGCTCTGGTCCTTCCCTCCTTGGTGTGTTGGAGGTCCTTTTGGGTCCCGGGGTCCCCATCCTTGGGGTTCAGTTTCTTCTCCCCTGGGTTCCCGTGTTCTGTCCTTGCCCAGTCCTGTTCCTGGGTTGGTTTCCCAGTCCTGTTCCTGGGTTGGTTTCTCAGTCCTGTTCCTGGGTTGGTTTCCCAGTCCTGTTCCTGGGTTGGTTTCCCAGTCCTGTTCCTGGGTTGGTTTCACTGTCCAGTTCCTGGGTCTGGTTTCCACACTCTGCCTGAGCTGTTACCTGTTTCCTTTGGGATTTTGAGTCTACCAGCTGCTTCCCAGTCGGACCTTCCACCTGCCTGCCGTCCTTGTTTCTCCAGTGGTTTGCGGGTGCCTGGCTCTAACACCAACTTCGGACTCTACAGTCTAAGGACATTCGACATCTGCCTCTCCTGTCAGTGCTTGCACTGTCCTGACGCCACGCAAATCAGGAGAGTGCGTCCCGTGGCGTTGGGAGTCGGTCCATCTTCCACCCTGTTTCAACCTTAGGTGGCGGAGAGGCCGGTTACCCGCGCCATTTACTCATCGGAAGACAGTCGTCAGCCTGGCTGCCACGTCAAGACCTTCTTCCAAGTCTTCAGGTACGCTTCAATCACGTGATACCCATCTTAACAGTGGATCCGTTATCGACATTTTTTTACCGCAGTCTTGACATTTTTTGAAGCCGGATCGCGGCGTTGTCAGTTCCGATGAAGAAGCCATCGAGAACGAGTTGGTATATTTGAGTAAATGTAGAGGGTTCATCTGACTGAACTGAGCAACGATATTCCGAGGCCCCACAAAGCGCGGAAAAACGGAACTGAGCAACGGACACGTGCGTGGCTATTTATGGGCATGGTGACGTCGGCGCCGATACGGTGGCTGTCAGGGACATCGACTCGGTGGACGTCGACGCGCAGCGCCCTCTACAGAGAAAGAATTTCCGAGGCCAGCAAGCTGGAGAAGAATTATCAAAGATAAGGAATACGTCGGTGGACACAATCCCTTCGAAAGGCGTCTACATTCTTGTCTTTGCACCGGCTGCAGAATTTGTTCCAACAGCAACGGTACAAGGACTTTATTGCTGGCCTTCTGGCCGAAAGCAAAATCTCCATTACGTTATCCGCGAGGTCTCAATCCTTGTATCTCAGCCTTTCAGAAACCATGAGTGAAGGCTGAGTGTCTTGACCTCTAGATGGAGAATCCGAAACTCCTCTCGCGGGAGAAGGTCCTCTCTTAGTGGAAGATGTATTGAAGGGCAGATGGACATGTCCAGAAGGTCCGGGTACCATGTCCTCCTGGCCTAATCCGCGGCAATTAGGATCATGTGTTGCCTGGACTTTTTCAACCTCCTGATCAAGTAAGGAATGACAGGAACTGGAGGAAATGCATACAGGAGTGGAAACTCCCAGTCCACCATGAACGCGTCTCCTAGTGGTCCCCTTGGGGGAAATTCCCTTGAGCTGTACAGTTCACACTTCCGGTTGGCACCAGCCGCAAACAGATCCACTTGAGGGGTTCCTCAAAGGGTGAAAATCTCTTGAAGGACTTCCTAAACTAGTTTCCACTTGTGGGAGACTGTGCTCTGCCTACTCAGAGCATCCGCCACCATGTTCTCCTCTCTGGCTAGGTGAACTGCCGATAGGGAGCTTCCCTCTTGAATTGCCCAGAACCAAAGCTGCATTGTCTCGCTGCACAGTGGTAGTGGACCCTACACCTCCTCTCTTGTTGAGGTAGTACATGGCTACTGTGTTGTCTGTCATTATCAGGACATTCTTTCTCCGTACAGAGGGCTTGGAACCTGAAGTAGGTCTGACATGTTTCCTGCGAACTGGGACCATTGTGTCCTGAGGGTCCATTGAAAGGATCTCATTCTCAGGCGAACCTCTGGCACCAGAAAAATGTAGGATGCAATGAGGCCGAGCAACCTCAACAAATCGAAGGCCGGGAGACGCTGGACATTTTGAAATTTGGAGACTATCTGTAGAATTTCATGAGCCCTCACCTCGGGTGGCAAGCTCTTCCCAAGGATGTATCCAGCACAGCTCAGATGAACTGGAGCTTTTGAGAAGGTGTCATATGGGGCTTCTTGTATTTGGGGGAGAAGCCCAGTCTGTGAAGAGAGTGACAGGTGACATTGAGATGAACCAGGACTTGTTTGGGAGAACGCGCCCTGATCAGCCAATCATCCAGGTAGGGGTAGATGTGAATCCCCCCTCGCCTGAGACTCGCTGACACCGCCATCAGTTTGGTGAAAACCCTTGGGGCGGAGGTTAGCCCGAATGGCAGAACTCGAAACTGATAATGAGAACCACCAACGGCGAACCTCAGGTATTTTCTGTGCTTGTGATGGATAGGCACATGAAAATAAGCATCCTGAAGGTCCAATGACACCATCCTGGAGTTGGAGGGCCTGAAGGATCTGAGAAAGTTTGTCCATCTTGAACTTGTCGTTCGTGAGGAACTAAAGTATCTCAAGTCCAAGATGGGTCTCAGTCCTCCATCCTGCTTGGGTATTATGAAATATGGTGAGTACCATCCCTTGTTCCTCTCCGGTACAGGCACCGGTTCTATAGCAACTTTCTCTAGCAGGTGTAAACTTTCCTGCACAAGGAGCCTTCTGAAACCCTCAAAGAGTGGTGCCCCGGTCATGGTTCAGAGGTCTCTGAATGAAAGGAAGGCATTAACCGTGGGCTATGGTTTCCAATGCCCAAGCATCCAAAGTAATGTCTCGCCATTCTTTCAGATGTTAAGACGGTCTACCTCCCAATGGTGATTTGTGATTCAAAACCGAGTGAGGTTTTGAGGCGTCTGATGCATTGGCTGTTGGTAAGGAAGACCCTGCTTGAGCGGGCTTCACACCTCTCCCTCGTCCACCACGAAGGAATCTTCTTTGGCCTCTTTGACCTGCCATTCCTCTCGCTCTTCCAAGTGAGTAGTAGTAACGAAACAATCTACCCCTCCGAGGCTGTGCACTGGGGTGAAAAGGCTTGGCTGCCTAATAGCGGCACCTAAGGATTTGGCTGCCGCTTTGGCTTTCGTCAGCCTTGTTGCCAAAAATGTGAGACCCGTCAAGAGGCATTTTGAGGAGTCTGGATTGCACATCCAGCGCAAATCCCGACTTCCTCAACCACGCAAATCTGCATATTACGGTGCTTGTTGCTATGGCTCTGCTGATGCTGTCAGCAGAATCCAGACCTGACTAAAGAGACTCTCACATGCCGTCTCTAACAATAGCCAGGAACCCGTCTCTTTCCTCCCCCTCGGGAATGTACTCTGCCGCCATGGAAATACAGTCCCATAGAGTGAATGATAATTTTGCAATGGCGCATGTGGAGTTCCGTGCAGAAAATACTTTTCTTGCCCATCCATCTACTCTCGTCATCCCTATAAGGAGGGATAGTTGGATAAACTGCCTGCTTGGAAGTTGTGGTAGCTGCCTGTACCACCAGACTCTCTCGAGTGGTTTGGTTAGACAGGTAGTCGAGGTCACTACTGGAAGGGCAGTATTTTTTGGTCAGGTTTTTGTTCACTGCCGGATTAGTCTCTGCCGTCTCCCAATTTGCTGCCACCCTTTTTTGGAGAGCGATATGAAATGGTAAAATAGGATCCATCTGCAGACCCTTATCAAGGATGTCCGTCAGATCATCCTGTTCAAAGGGGAGGGCAGGCCTACTCCAACCCATATAGTCTACAACTTTAGACATTAGTTGTCTATATGAAGCATCTGCATGCTCACCAGCTTCAGGTCTACCAAAATCCAGCTCAGGTGAGGTGTCTACCCCACTGGCTATTTGTAAATTATCATAACCCCACTGGCCATTTGTAAATTATCATAAAGATCTTTCAAGCTAGACTCTTACGAAATAAAGCTCTCAGGTAGATTTGGTGTACCAAATTGAAGACCAAAAGGTGCATCATTGTCTGATGGCTTTTTTTCCTCATAAATTGAGGTGAGAGATTTGAAATAATCTTTCCTTGGTAAAGGAATATAGGTCTTGTCTGGGATAGCCATCGAAGGCTTAAGAAACTGTGAACTCGACGATCAAGGAGTTGTCAAAATCTTTTTCAACTTCGATGATGCCAATGGTTTAGATGGCACGGTTGGCGTCAACGGTACGGCTGGAGTCATGGGCGCAGCTGGAGTTGATGGCGCGGCTGGCGTTGATGGCGCAGCTGGCGTCAATGGTGTTGATGACCTCAACCTCGACTTATGCTTGAATTTACGGCTCGAAGGATCCTTCGATGACTTTTTATCACGTTGAGGCCTCGATGGCTCTCAATGAGGATCAGGCCTTAGTCCTGGACTCAAGAGCGCGCAAGATTTGGCTCAAGCCCTTTCCTTACAGGCTTCTTTGGAAGGCGCGGTTGGAGAATAGCTTGCAGAGGGTTTTCGCTTTTGAAATATTTTCAGCATTTCAGATCTAAATGTTTCCCATTCGGCAGGTGTGGAGCTTTTTATGGGGCAAGATACCCTCTCAGGGGAGGTGTCTGATGACAAAGTCGAAGAAGGCGACCCGTAGTGTCTCTTTTTTTACTTACCCAACGACGAGGAGTGGTGGGAGCCACTCCTCGATCTTGATATTTTAACCTTCTTCCTCTGAGGAGAGTTGCCGCTCGGCTCGTCGGATGAAAGTTTCTTTGATGGGGTAGTCAATGGGGATTTTGGGGGTTTTTACCTACCGCCAATTTCCCTTTTCGCTCCTTCAGAGCTTTTCTTGTTATTGACTGGCACTTGGTGCAGACCAAGGTCTTATGCTCCACCCCGAGACACTACAGACAAACTCGGTGTGGGTCGGTTAACGACATCTTAGAATCACAATCTCAACACTTCTTGAACCCAGACTTCGGGGTAGTCAGTGTTGAGGAAGAAGACATTATCGCAAAGAACAAAGGAAGTGCGCTGATGTTTCTTGAAGCAGTAGCTTACGCGGATAAATGGAAATGAAGCCAATGGGCGCCAAACAGTCAGTAGTTCATTGAAGAAACCAAGAGCTCAAGAAGAGCCTACCTGATAGTGCACAAAATACTATTGTAACAGTTGCTAAAGTGTGTTCTATCTTACTCTGAAACCTTCCCTCCCAAACTCAATGTGTAAAGGTGATATATATATATATATATAAAAATGCTTTTACTGACCTTTATTGATGTCACTGCTTGTGCTGGAACTGTGTAGCATAGAAAGAAATTACTGACCTGCGCTATTGTTTCGGAAATAACTTTATTTCCTCTCCCATTGAATGTTATTAGTAGTTGCTGCTTTTTAGTGTGATTAATTTGCCTTGTGTATTTATAAATCAGGTAGGCTCTTCTTGAGCTCCTCGGTTTCTTCAATGAACTACCGTTACAATAGTATTTTCTCCCAGAGGGATGTAGGTAGTCTTTCTCCCAGCAATAAGTGTGTCACACAATTAAAACCTTTGGGGTAACAAGCACTGCCAAAGCTAATAGGATTCAGAGGGAGAGCCTTTAGGAACCCAGGAAAGCCAAAGTCAATAGGACAGTTCCAGTTCTGATGCAGATCTTCTTAGAAAATGTTAGTTAAACAGTCAGTAGTTCATTGAAGAAACCCAGGAGCTCAAGAAGAGCCTACCTGATAGTGCACAAGCTGTTAGGCCTGCACAAGGGAGTTGATGTCAACTCCAAAGGATGGAAAATAGCACTTCCCAAGCCAGGAAGCACCGAAAGTGGCAAAAGGTAATTAAACCCCAAGCCCTACAGTATCTTAGAAATGAAGAAGATGTCCCAGCTGTCTTCCTTCCTGGTGCAGTATTGCAGACCCTTGTTCCTGCTCCTTGGTCGTGGTGATGAAAGGGGGGACTTCAAGCAGGCTCCTGTGACAGCACTCCGGAGAGGGATTCGGCAGCAATGGATTCCACTTGATTCACTGGCTCTTTGTGGTTTTGGCACCTTTTTCTTTGGCTCCAAGGAGGAACGAATATCCCTGGTTGGATTTTACTCAATCACTCCGTCCTGGACTCTGGTGAGGGGACCTTTGACAAAGATGTCCTGCTTCTGTAGACTCACAAAGATGCCTGCAGAGTTTCAGCCGGATTCGATCTTCTGAAGATGTTGCATTTGATAATGGTCCAGATAGGCCGGGTATTGGGATTCTGCAGCCCAGCAAGGTTGCAGAAAGTCAGCGAATGAGCCAAAATGAAGCATGTCTCAAGGTAGTTGGTCCCACAAGCCTAAGGGAGAAAATCGTACTTGGCGGATCTTCCCTGTTGATGTGAAAACGGGGTCAGCACAGTTGCAAGGCTTCACCAGTGCTTTTGCGGTCCTGGAAGGAGCTGCTGGCGTCTCTTCTCATCCTCTTCTTCGTATTCCTTGTTCCAGTGGTCGACTCTGCATCTAGTTCCACAATCCTCGGCTTATATGCGAAATCCCATTCATTCACAGCCCTACAGCTGTCAATCTCTCCGTGGAGGATTGTCCTCTAGGACAGCCACCGGCCCATTTGGAACTGGTCTCGGCGTACAGACAAGGGCGGTGAAGTTTTGGGCCCCTCCCTCACTATCTGCCTTCCCAGACACACTGGAGGCTGGGCAGATTCAGGGCTGAAGCCCGCCAAAGGCAAAACAACCTAGTCTAGTAGATAGAGTCAAAGGCCAGAAGGAACTAACAAATGAGAAATGGCAAAAAAGAAGACAAGAGCCATTTTGGAACAATGGTCACCCATGAGTGCTATAATGTAGCAAAGAAATCAGCCTGCTAGTACCCTGCACACAAAAAAAAAGTAAAAAAGTAACCGCTACCACCAGCCATTCAAGTTAGTTAGTATAATAAAAAGTTACATGAGAAGTGGAATAAGGAGTTATTGTGTAACCCCCACCCAGCACTCCACATAGGGTGGTGTGTGCTGGACCCGCAAAAGAGAAAGTTAGGTAAGATACAAGTTATCTCACTATTCTTGGGCACTGTAGTTCACACATGAAAATATATTTAAACATTAAGAAAAGTCCAAGGCACTTCTCAGTGGCACTGCACAGAGGTTGCTGTGTGGGCTGCGGGTATCTAAGGTTAAAAAGAATTAGCACAGAAATTGAAAATTCTCCCTAACACTCGTCCCCCCAGACTAAGGGACAGGAGGATTTAATCCACTCCTGGATAAATCTCTTGTTCCAGTCGTTCATACTTCCTGGAGATACCGTCAGCATTTTGATGATTACACCCTGACCTATGCTCAATGGTAAAATCAAACCCTTGGAGGCTGATAGACCTTTCAATTGCATTAACCATCTCAGGGGGTGGTGGTCTGTCTAAATAAGGAAAGTAGAACCATACAAGTATGGCTTAAACTTCTTCAGGGACCACACAATGGTAAAAAACACTCACGTTCTATGGCTGCCCACCTTGTTTCTCGGTCCTTCAGTTTTCTACTGATAAAGCAAATAGGGTGTTCCCTGCCTTGCTCATCCAGTTGACTTAAAACTTCCCCTATTCCTGTACTAGATGCATCTGTCTGTACAATAAAGGATTGGGTATAATAAGGAGCTCTTAAGACTGAAGCTTTGCAGACGGCCTTTTTCAGCCCTTCAAATGCCAACTGACCTTCTTTGGAAATGTTGGGGAAGAGGTGATAATCAGGGGAGAAAGCTATGGTCCCATAGTTCTCAATAAGGTTTCGGTAGTACCCTGTGAGACCTAAGAAGGCTCTCACTTGGGTCTGAGTAGTGGAGGTGGGCCAGTCTTGTACAGCGTGTACTTTACTAGGCAAGGGCCTAATCTCACCTCCTCCTACCTCATGTCCAAGGTACACCACCTTGCTCTGACCAATTTAACATTTGCTTGCCTTTATGGTCAGATGCACCTGTTCAAAAGCCTGTAACACATATCCAAGGTGATGAAGATGTTCTTCCCAAGTGGGGCTGAACCCTGCAATGTCATCCAAGTATGCCATGTAGACGTCCTCTAACCCATTCAGAACATGATCCACCACCCATTGGAATGTGGCAAGTACATTCTTTAGTCCAAAAGGAATGACCCTACACGGTACAAGCCTCCATGGGTAGAAAATGCAGTTTTCTCCTTGACATGGTCTGTCAGAGCTATTTGCCAATAGCCTCAGGCCAAGGCAAATGTACTGAGGAACTTGGCAGCTCCAGGTTTATCCACCTGTTCATCTGTCCTGGGTAAAGGTTGGGCATCAGTCTTAGTGACTGCATTCAGAGCCCTATAGTCCACGAATAATCTCAACTCGTTGGTTCCTTCTTTTGGCACTAGGACAACTGGACTAGCCCATGGACTGGTAGATGGCTCAATAACCCCAAGGTCAAGCATCTTGTTGACCTCTTCTTTTATATGAGTCCTGACATGATCAGACATTCTGTAGCCCCTGCTTTTGACAGGGAGACTGTCACCAGTGAGGATATCATGCTGGCCCCAAGGGGTCAAGCCTGGTGTGAGAGAAAACATCGAGGCAAACTGATTTAGCAGAGCTTTGCACTCTTCTTGTTGCTGTAGAGCCAGATTTGAAGATAGTTTTACTCCTTCTATGGTTTCATTTGAGATCAGGGAGGGGTTCACTCTTCTCCTCCTCTTGATCAGAGACTAAAAGCAAAGCTCCCATCTGGCCTAGAGACGGAGAAATTACTCACCGTAATAATCTTTCTATGGATTCTTCTCCAGCATATTCCTCATCATGATAGATATCCATCATCCAGCTCTGCTGTTTGGATACATTTCGACAGGAGGCGTAGTGGACCTCAACTCGGCCGTTGATCCTCGATCCATCTTGTATGGCTCTTGATCGTCGGCTCCAGAAGGGACGTGAATCGTCGTATATATAGCACGTCACTACGCCCCATGCTTCAGTTCCTCAATTTCTTCCCCCGAGATTGAACACTGCAGAAGGAAAAAATACAGGAGGAGGCTAACCAGACATTAAAACTTTAACAAGGATACTTCCCAACATGGTGAACCCCCAGAACAGTGTTTGAAAAAATATATACGTATTTTTTGTATTATTATGATTCTTTTTTTAAAGAGACAGAACCGGTCATCCCAGATCCATTACCAGATGCCTTCTCATTTGGACAGAAGCAATAACCCACAGCACTTTCTGAGCTGGGATGTAAGGGAGGGTCGATGTGGAATCTGTGGGAGAAGAATCCATAGAAAGATCATTACGGTGAGTAATTTCTCCTTCAATGGATTGCTTTTCTCCCGCAGATTCCTCATCATTATAGACTCCCCAAGCAGTTAGGATAACAGAGGAGGGCAGAAAGATTCACACCAGTAGGTTCTGTAGAACCGCCCTACCAAACCTTGCACCAGCACCCTGTGCAACATCCAAGGCATAATGCTTGGTGAAGGTATTTAAGCATGATCAAGTGGCCGCCCGGCATATATCCCTAACTGGAACCCCTGTCTGGTCGAGTGGGCCCTGATGCCTGCTGGAAGTTCCTTGAATGCCAATTGGTAACACTCTGATATGCACAAAATAATTCAACGTGGCAGGGTTTGTTTAGTGATGGCAAGACCTTTTCTGGACTAGGACTGTGCCAAGAACAACTGGCCCGACTTCCTAAACCCAGATGAACGAGCAACATAGAAGCTTAATGCTCGCTTGGGGTCAAGGCGGTGGAACCGCTCTTCCTCTTTTGAGGGATGTGGAGGAGGGTAAAAGACAGGTAAATCAATAGACTGGGACAGATGAAATTCTGAAAACACCTTAGAAAAGAATCTAGGTCTGCATTTAAAAGAGACTTTCCTCACGAAAGAACTTCAGAAAGGGAGGTTTGCAGCACAAGGATTGCAATTTACTAACCTTCCTGGCAGATGTGATTGCAGCCAAAAAGGCTGTCTTAAAGGAATGGTTTGCCCAAAGATTTTTAGTGCCCAAAAAGATGGGCAATAATAAAACAAACATACTCACACTTTTTTTTTTAAGTTCCTATGTAAAATTTTGAGCAATTCAAGCTCAAAAATTGAAAAAGCAAGCACATGGGCACATCCATTTTGTGAAATGGATGCCCACCTGTGCTGGCTTTTGCTTTTGCGGCACTAATGAAGGAAAAGCCAGCCAGCTGTAGTAAACAAAAGCTACCACTGGGTGGCTTTTCCTTCATTGGTTCCGGGACTCGGAGGACGCGGACCGGAGACTACAGGCAGAAAAGCTGCAGCTGCATCTCGGTAAGTTCTATTTATTTATTTTTTTTAAAATAAGCACTAGCTGTGGTTTTTTTTCTAAGTTTTCTGGGCTGGAGGAGCCCGGAAAACTTAGAAATAAAACCGCAGCTTTGAAAACGTTGTATTTATGTTTGCGGTAGCTTTTGAAGCGACCGCAAACATAAATACAACGTTAATGTGTTTGAAAACGCTGCAGTTTTTCTTTCTAAGTTTCTCAGGCTCCTCCGAGCCGGAGGAGCCTGAGAAACTTAGAAAGAAAAACCGCAGCATTTTCAAACACAACCGCATTGTGTTTCTGCCTGCCGTGGCTATCACTTTTAGTTTCCGGTGCTCCCCCAGGGGAGCACCGGAGACCCAAAGTGAAAGCCAAGGCAGGCAGAAACACAATGCGGTTGTGTTTACATGCCGCAGTGTTTCTGCCTACAGCTGATTTCCCATTTGGGGCTCTCGGGCTCACCATGGGGGGCCTGAGAGCCCCAAATGGGAAATGCTAAATGCTGCAGTGTTTCTGCCTAAATCTGCTTTCCCATTTGGGGCTCTCGGGCAAAGCAACGAATAAAAGGTGCGCTCCTTAAAAACCAAGCAGGGTCCGACCTTCCTGGCTATCCTGTTCACTGTAGCTCTGTACAGCAAATTCGACCACAGGAGGGAGTCCTGGCTTGCAGTTTGGGCGAACTGGTTGGTCCCACCAGCTCAGGGGAAGAAGATTCCTGGTAGATCGTCTCTGTTGTTGGAGTCTGAAGATTCGGACCTGCAGCAGGGCTTCACCGGGCAGTTCAGTCGTTGTAGGGGTCCTCTTCTGTCCGCTCCTCGTCGGTTCTTTCGTTCCAGTGGCGACTCTGCCTTTCCAATCCCAGAGACCTGCGTTTTATTGCAGTTTACCCCCATTCACACAGCTTGGCTGTCAATCACACAGCAGGATGGCTGTCCTGGCAGGACAGTCACCTAGCCAATCAAACAGGAGTGCGAT
The DNA here is from genome assembly GCF_040938575.1 of Ambystoma mexicanum. NCBI lineage: Eukaryota > Metazoa > Chordata > Amphibia > Caudata > Ambystomatidae > Ambystoma > Ambystoma mexicanum. The sequence continues at coordinate 634,660,409 of NC_090939.1, forward strand.
TTGGGTTACCAAGGGAACCCATGGCAGGTGTCCTAAAACCCCTCCCTCACAACATGCCTACCCAGACTTTCAGGTACCTAAGGAGGGCTTCTGTGGAGAAGCCTGCGAAAAGACGGTGAACAAAGGAACCAAACCTGGTTTGGCGCGCAGAGTAAAACACGAGAAAGACATATTCAAAAAGAAATGGCAAATAAACCCAGCCGGAACCGTATAAAAACGTATATGGTCCAGCGGGTTTAAGTTCGAGGGCTACCAAGATAGCCTAAAACAATACCAACGTTGTTTAAGATAACCGCGGTAGGACAAAAATAGGGTAGTTGCCACTGCCACCAGCCAAGTCTTGATGAAAAGGGAGAAAAACAATGCTCCAAGAGAAACAGACAAAAAGGGATAAGTATTAACCCTTTCCAGTACTCTATGTAAGATAGGGTGTACTGGGTCTTTGGATTTTAATAGACTAATAGTTAATGGCACCTTTACATGTTCTGGGAGACAGTAGTCAGTCCCAGAAAATTGGGTCTGGGTTGGGAAGTCTAAAAGACAACCCTGTGTCACTGCACTGAAGGTGCTGTGTAAAACACAATAAACAGATGATGCCTATGGAGTAGGTGAGGCTCCACAGTCTATGAACACAAGAAAATGTTAAACACACACAGCCAAACACATGTAAGAGTGGGAAACAAGGTTCACACCCTTACGAGGTGAAAAAAAAAATCCTAGAAATCCAGCAAAGCTGCTGAGGGACTCAGTAGCTAAGGGAAATTAGCCATTCTTGAGAATTCTCCCTAACAGTGTAGTGGAGAGGGAAGATCCAATCCACCAGAAATGCGTCCCAGTACACCGTTCATTGGGAATTCCCTCGAGCAAAACTATTTGCACGTCCTGTTGGATTCTGTGACAAACAGATCCACTACAGGGGTACCACAGAGAGCGAAAAACTCCTCTGGGACTTCCTGGCACACTTCCCACTGGTGTGAGACTGAGCTCTGCCTGTTCAGAGCATCAGCCAAGGTGTTCTCTGTCACCGCCAGATGAACTGCCGAGACAGAGACTTGGTTCTCTCGCAACCAGAACCACAGCTGAATTGCCTCTGTGCAGAGTGGGCAGGAGTGCAAACCAGCCTGATTGTTTAAGAGTGGGAAAAAGGGCTCACACTCTTACCAGGTGAAAAAAATAAATCCTAGAAATCCAGCACAGCTGCTGAGGGACTCATTGGATAAGGGAAATAAGCAATTCTTGAGAATTCTCCCTAACACTTACCCCCCCCCCCCCCCAGAGTAAGGGACAGGAGGATTTAATCCACTCCTGGATGAATCTCTACCTCTAGTCGGTTAAAAACATCCTAGAGAGACCATCAGCATTTTGGTGGTGACATCCTTCTCTGTGCTCAACGGTGAAATCAAATACTTGCAGGCAGATTGACCATCTCAGAAGTTTTGGGTTTTTCCTTTTCATTTGCATTAACCATCTCAAGGGTTGGTGGTCTGCTGAATCACAAAAGTAGATCCATACAAATATGGTCTAAACATCTTCAGAGACCACTCAATGGCAAAACATTCACGCTCTATGGTTGCCCACCTTGTTTCTGGTTCCTTCAGTTTCCTACTGATGAAGCAAATGGGGTGCTCCCTGCCTTTCTCATCCAGTTGACTAAGGACTGCACCTATACCTGTATTGGAGGCATCTGTCTGCACAATGAAGGGTTGGTGATAATCAGGAGCTCTTAGGACTGGAGCTTGACAAAAGGCTTTCTTCAGGTTTTCAAAGGCTTGAGTGCACTCCTCATTCCATCTAACCTTTTTAGGGAATTTTGGAGAGGAGATCACATTCAAGGGAGAAGCTATGGTCCCATAGTTCTCTATTAAATTCCTGTAGTACCCAGTGAGACCTAGGAAAGCTCTCACTTGGGTTTGAGTAGTAGGAGTGGCCCAGTTTTGCACAGCTTGTACTTTGCTGGACAATGGCCTTATTTCACCTCCTCCTATCTCATGACCAAGGTAGACCACTTTGCTCTGACCAATTTGACATTTGCTTGCCTTAATGGTCAGATGGGCCTGCTCAAGAGCCTGCAAACATATCCTAAGTGATCAATTTGTTCTTTCCATGTAGGGCTGAACACTGCAATGTCAACCAAGTATGCCATGCAGAAGTCCTCCATCCCATTCAGAACTTGATTGACCATCCTTTGGAATGTAGCAGGTGCATTCTTCAATCCAAAAGGCCTAACCTTGAACTGGTAGAGGACTGCTGGGGTTGACAATGCAATTTTCTACTTGGCATGGTCTGTCAGGGCTATTTGCCAATAGCTTGACGTCATATCAAATGTACTGAGGTACTTGGCTGAACCAAGTCGATCCACCAGTTCATCTGTCCTTTGCAAACGATAGACATCAGTCTTAGTGACTGCATTTAGAGCTCTATAGTCCACACAGAATCTCAACTCCTTGGATCCTGCCTTTGGTACTAGAACAACTGGACTAGATCATGGACTTGTAGAGGGCTTAATAACCCCAAGATCAAGCATCTTGTTGACCTCTCCTTTGATGTTGGATCTCACATGTTCTGACATTCTGTAACCTCTGCACAGGTAAACAGTCACCAGTGAGAATATCATGCTGGCCCCAAGGGGTCAAGCCTGGTGATAGTGAAAACAGGGAGGCAAACTGATTTAACAGAACTTTGCACTCCTCCTGTTGTTCTGAAGTCAGTTGAGAAGAGAGATTGACTCCTGTTTTCTCATCCAAAGGTTGGCCTCTGAGGAGGTCAGGTAGGGGTTCACTCTTCTCCTCCTCTTGAGCTGAAGCTAGAAGCAAAGCTCCCACTTCTGGTCTCGAGACATATGCCAAACAGTTGGTGTGAAAGACTCTGGGAGCCTCCTTAGGTCTGCCTAAATCCACCAAATAGTTCACCTCTCCAAGTTTGCCCACAACCTTGAAGGGTCCTATCCATTTGTCCTGCAAGGCCCTCTGCCTTGGTGGCACCATAACTAATACAAGCTGGTCTTGAGTAAACTCTACCATGCTGGCCGCCTGGTCATGCCAATGTTTGACCAGAGCCTGACCTGCTCTTAAGTTATCACTAGCTTCTGCCATCATGTATGACATTCTCCTACGGAGACCTATCACAGAGTCAGTCACTCTGACTGGCTTGGGGGAAAGAGCACTCTCCAACCCCCCCTTAATCAGGGCCAATGGACCTCTGACTGGATGGCCATAGAGAAGTTCAAAGGGACTGTAACCAACTCCCTCCTCAGGGACTTCTCTATAAGCAAAGAGAATGTCATGAATTCGTACTACTGCCCCCTTTGGACCTCCTGGTCTGTTCGACAACGTGCCTGTATGTTCCCAACACCCTCTTAACATGGCGGACGCAGCTCCTTTATGAGCGGTATAGTTTCAAGTGCGCCCAGATAAGCGCCACGCCCCTGCGGTTCTGCGCGTGTCAATGCGCTCACAATTCCTTGCTCGAGTGTAGTTCCTCGCGCTCGCTCCTAGGAATTTCATTCATCCCATTGTGCCTTCCAGGTTGTCAGTGACCGCGTCCCGCGGCCCTCCATCCAGGACTGCTTTCACGGCCGCCCTCGGACCGCCTTCGACTCACCGCGTCTGCGGCTCTCCATCCAGGACTGCTTTCGCGGTTGCCCTCGGACCGCCTTCGACTCACCGCGTTCCGCAGCTCTCCAACCAGGATTGCTTCGCGGTTGCCCTCGGACCGCCTTCGACTCACCGCATTCTGCAGCTCTCCATCCAGGACTACTTTTGCGGTTGCCCTCGGACCGCCTACGACTCACCGAGTTCCATGGCTCTCCATCCAGGACTGCTCTCGCGGAAGGCCTTGCACCGCCTTACCTCTACCCGGAATTCCTGGAGCTTCCGGACCTCAACTGTGGCTGCTACTCACCGCCATCCGCGGCTCTCCATCCAGGACTTCTGCAGTTGCCTTCGGAACGCCATAATTTGTACGCTGAACTCTAGGTTTACCTGCCATAGACAGTGTGGCGTCTGAAGAAGCCCGTCCTTACCTCCACGAGACCCGCACCACCAGGAAACGCGGGCAGCCAGATCCAACAAGAAAGAAGCTTACCAAGCATAAACAGGTGAGCCCTCAAACCAGTTGTGACAGTTTGACACGCCTACCATTTGACAAGGTAGCAGAGATGGATCCTACCATGCAGGATTTCTTGCGAGGCATGCAAGAACTCTCCAAGGAGGTACAAAATCTTAAGGCAGAGAATGCCGCCCTGAAGCAACTGGTTCTATCCCGAGATTTGGCCTATCAAGATAGTGCTTCCACAAGTGGAATAGTGGACAAATATGATGGTTCGTCTAAATTGCTCCGTTCATTTTGGATTCCTGTCTAGTGCACTTCACATTTAAGCCATACTACTTTTCCACCCCCTAGAAATAAGGTGGGGTTTGTCATAGCCCATCTTACTGGCAATGCCCTGGCTTGGGCCACTCCACTGGTTTCCACAGGAGATCCCTTGTTGGATAATTACGACGGATCTCAGGATATGCTGTCCTATGTTACCAGGTTTAAACAACTTGCCAAGGAAGCTGAGTGGTCTAACAAGGCGTGCCTTACCCTGTTTAGTCGTGGCCTCAATGATGAAGTAAAGGATGAGCTAGCCAGGATTGCTCGTCCAAGTTCCTTCCAGGCCCTTATGGATTTATCCCTACAAATTGACTTCAGAATTCAAGAAAGAAAGGCAGAAAGAAAGAGAACGCAAAATTCCCCTCCCAAGATCTCTCCCTTTGCTCCTACCACAAAGGAACACCCTCTTGCTGATCCCAAAACCCATGCAATTGGGAGCAATGAGAGGCCCTATCTCAAGCCAGGAAAGAAGCCGTAGATTTGACAGTGGTTTGTGCATGTACTGTGCCTCAGACAAACATCTGGTTAGGAATTGTCCCATAGCACCACCCAGGCGTTCGGGAAACGCCAGCTCCCGATCCTGAATGGAGCCCAGCATCGGGAGACCAAGGACCGCTCCATCCCTCCGATCCTGGATCCTTCATCAAGATGCAACCTGGTAGTCCTTGTAGTCACTCTACTCCCTTCCAATGGAACACCACAGACTGGTCTGGCCTTGGTTGACTGTGGCGCTATGGGTATATTTATGGACGACCAATGGGCTTCCAGGCATGATATACCCACAGAACAAAAGGATATCATTCAGACAGTAGAGGGAATTGACGGCTCCCCTCTGTCCTCTGGACCTATCACCCAACAAACCAGGAAGATCAGGCTTTCAATCCACAACCACCAAGAAAACATACAGTTCGACATAATCAGAGCCGCACACTATCCAGTGGTCCGAGGCATGCCTGGTTAAAGAAGCATAACCCATACATCAGCTGTGTGGAAAGGAGGGAGAGAAGGAAGAGCAGAGAGCTAGGTCTGCAGGGTAGGGTGAGAGAGAAGAAAGAGGAGAAGAGGAAGGTCTTGAGGAGATTCCGGAACTTAAGAATATCAGGCTCAAGATGGAGGTTGGCACGGAGGCTGTTTGTCATCCGCCACCACCGTCGCGAATGGCGGCTTCTTCCGCGTTGGAGACTACAGCGTGGGAGAAGGTTTTAGTCCCTTCTTAGTGTTTAGTGACTGACCATTGGACAGGCGCAGGACTGCCGGGAGGTTATCTGCCTCCTCCTCCCAGACAGTCGCTGCGTTGCAACCTAGCTGGATACGCTCCAGTGCCTTTCAGGTTCCCTCGCTCAGTGCTGTCTCTCTGCTGGTCTCCGTTCTTTGCTTTCTGGATCCAGCGGTCTGTACTTTTCTGCTCTCGTGCTTCGCGCCCCTCGCAAAGCGGTTGTTTCTGCCTCTCTCCCTCCGCTGTCGCGCTCACGGCAACGGGTTGGTTTCTCTCCCTCTTTCCGCTGCTCTGGCGGCGGGGTAGTTTCTCCCGTGTTTTCTGCTTACCTCTCCGCTGTAGAGAGTCTCCCCTCTACTGGCTCTTCCTCCTCCCTTCCTTTCTCCAGTTTCCTGCAGTTCTTTCCCCTCCGGGCCGTGCTCCTCGGTCCTAGCCGCACCACGGCTAGCATTCACTACGTTCCTGCCAGTGTGCCTATTCACTGGGTCCACTGGGGGTTCTCAGCCATCGGAGTTTCTCATCTCCTTCAGCCTGCAAGTTTGGTGCTGCATCTTCCTCAATTCCCGCCTGCTTCGCATTGGAACTATTGGACTTTTTGGAGGACTCTCTTCTCGAAGAGTTTTTTACCCCAAGTTGGGTTTTCCCTTCTTCCGGCTTGCTCCCGGAAAAGGAGTCCCGGGACGGCTGTCTACCAGCAGTCACTGTGGCTTCTTTCCGTGACAAGCAAGTGCTTCTCAAAAAGGAAAGAGACTATCTAAGCCGCCGGAATCTACAGGACACCGACTACTCTGAAAGCTCAGGTGAGGAGAGTGTGGAGAAAGGGGAGGAAGAAGGGGTTCATCAGCACAAATTATCACAGATTGCAACGCCAAAGGGTATCAGAATGTCCACTGACGAACAGATACAGGAGCTTTGGAAGGCTTTTCAGGCAATGTCCGTGGAGATGCAGGGGGTGAAGACGGAGAATGCCCTCCTTAGACAGATGGTAGCTACACGAGTACCCTTTCTCCCACCGGAACTGCCACCCATGGCTCTTTCTCCAGGGAAGTTTGATGGCTCTCCCAAGAGAGTGAAAGAGTTTCTGGAGGCATGCACCATTTATTTCACGTTCAGGCCTCGCACTTTTTCGACGGACCAAGCCAGAGTAGGATTCCTAATATCAAATATGACTGGAAATGCATTGACCTGGGCCACTCCTTTGGTGACAAGTGGTAATGCCATCCTTCAGGATTTCGCAGGGTTCCAGAATCTCTTGAAACAGACATTTGAACGTCCCGAATTGTCGTTTACCGCCTGTGAAGACTTACTAGATGTTAGGCACGGTTCCTTGGACGTGCTGACTTATATCTCTTCGTTCAAGACACTAGCTGCTGGAGCTGGTTGGCTGGAACAGGCTCAATACGCAGTCTTCAGGAGAGGATTGAGAGAGGAGATTAAGGATGAGCTGGCCAGATCTCCCCGTTCTCCTACATTTTCAGACTTACTCGCCGCGGCTCTTCACATTGAGTACCGTCTTCAGGAGAGAAGGACAGAACGCCGCAAACAAAGAGGTTTGGGAACTCCAGCAGATCCCCCTTCACACTCTTCCTCTGGTCGCTTCTCCATCAAAGCTTCTGACGAACCCATGCAAATTGGTGCAACTAGAGCTCCTTTGTCTTCTGCGGAAAGACGAAGAAGAAGAGAGAAGGGATTGTGCGCATACTGCGGTTCCGATCAACATCTCCTTAAAGACTGCTCCGAACTACCAGACAAGAAGTCGGGAAACGAATACCCTCGGCGCCAATAGGGGCCAGTGACCGAGGGGTTTCCGACCTTTTTCAGCATCCCTACGTATCTCTTTCGGTATCTGCTTCAGAGAATAAAGAAGATTCCAGACTCATGGTAGTTTTGTGAGACTGGATCTTAAGAACAAGCAGATCAAGACTCTAGCCCTCCTGGATTGTGGAGCTGGGGGGAATTTTGTGGATACCCTATGGGCAGATAGGTTAGGATTGACTCGGATCGCCCGGAAGGAAGGACAGAAGGTAGAAGGAGTCGATGCGACTCCCTTGTCTTCAGGACCCATCACCCATACCACTGAACAGCTTCAACTGACCATTGACCAACATTCCGAGGTTCTCCAATTCGACATCATTCGGGCGGCTCATTTTCCGATCATCCTAGGTATCACCTGGCTTCGCAAGCATAATCCTCTAATCAATTGGACTGAGAACCAGCTGAGTTTTTCTTCTTCATATTGTTCTGCCAACTGTTTTCCAGAGGAGAAAAAAGAAGTTCCACAGTCTGTCAGGATTCTCTCGGATGACCATGTGGGCATTCATGCTCTTCCTACTTACTGTGCAGAATTTTCAGAAGTTTTTCGAGAGAGCCTTCACGCCCGACTACCACCTCATCGGCCCGAAGATTGCACCATCGATCTCGAACCCAATGCCCTAGTTCCGTTTGGGCGAATGTTTTCCCTCACCCAGATGGAAAAGAAGGTGCTACGAAACTATCTAGATGCACATCTGGAGAATGGGCTCATTCAGCCATCGAAATCTCCCGCCGGAGCTTCTCTATTCTTTATCAAGAAGAAGGGTACCACCAACCTCAGGCCATGCATTGACTACCGGGGTCTCAATAAGGTCACCGTGCGGGATCCCTATCCTATGCCACTCATCACCGAAATCATCGAGGCTGTGCAAGGAGCCCGAGTTTTTACCAAGCTGGACCTCAGGATCATCATTTGCTCCGTATATCTGAAGGGGATGAATGGAAAACAGCTTTTCGCACTCCTTTCGGCCTATATGAGTACAGGGTGATGCCATTCGGACTTGTCAACGCACCAGCGGCTTTCCAGAGATTTATGGATAGGATGTTCTCCGACTTCCTTTCGGTATCAGTCATAGTTTACCTGGATGGCATCTTAGTATTCTCTTCCAGCATGCAAGAACACGTGGGACATGTTACCCAGGTATTGTCCCGGCTCCAAAAGAACCAGCTACTCATCAAAACTGAAAAATGCAAATTTGCAGTCCCATCTGTCCAATATCTCGGATACGTCCTATCCGAAGAAGGAATAGCTATGGATCAGAGTAAAGTTCAAGCCATTCTGGATTGGCTAGCCCCAACATCCATCCGGGAGGTGCAGAGGTTTTTGGGTCTTTCTAATTACTATCAGAGGTTTATCTCAAATTTCTCGGAAGTGGTGTACCCCATTACACGACTCCTCAAAAAGGAGGCCTCTCCGTTTCTCTGGTTGGTGGAAGCTGGAAAGAGTTTCAGTCATCTCAAAGGGCTCTTTTGTTTCGCTTCCATCCTTCAACACCCTGATCAAGCCCTACCGTTTATCCTGGAGACAGACGCATCAGCCATCGCAATTGGGGCAGTTCTCCTCCAGGAGATTCAGGGAAGAGAACATACGGTGGCGTCTTTGTCCAAGACACTCTCTCCCAGTCAACTCAACTATTTAGTGCTGGAAAAGGAGCTACTGGCCATGAAACTCGCTTGCGAAGAATGGCGACACCTACTCATGGGGGCCAGACACCGATTTCTGATCAGAACCGATCACAAAAATCTGAAGGTTCTTCAGGAACTGGAGTGTACTAATTCCTGGCAAGCCAGGTGGGCTCACCTTTTCTCTCAATACGAATTTCAGATCACGTATATACCGGGATCACAAAATCGCCTAGCGGATGCCTTGTCTCGCAAAGACTCCGCCAAAGAGGAGATCTCTGGTCGGACTGAGCCCATGTTTCCCCGCAATCGGATTCTTGTTCTGGTGAGTTCTTTCCTGCAAGAAGTTAAGACGGCTTTGGTCCAAGAACGACCTCGGCTCTTCCTACGTTCCCCACTTCATTTCCAACAGAAGGGGGACTGGATTTTCTACAAGAAGAGATTGTATATTCCAGAGGGTCCTCTGCGTACCAAGATTGTAGAATGGTGCCACAATTCTCGTTCATCGGGATAAAGAGGATCCAGTAGCACTCTGGATGTTCTCTCAAGATCTTTTCTCTGGCCGAATGTTAAGGAAGAAGTTTCAGATTTCGTAAGAGCCTGTCCTGTTTGTGCCAAAGCCAAGTATCGACTGGGGAAACCGTTGGGGCTTCTGACTCAGGTGGAGTTACCTTCCCGTCCCTGGGGACTTATCTCCACCGACTTTATTGTCGACCTACCTGTTTCAGAATCGTGTACCTGCATCATGGTCACGGTTGACGCTTTCTCTAAGCTGGCACACTTCTCCCCCTTCCTGGACTCCCCACGGCAGCCAAGATGGCAGAGGTCTTTGCACGAGACATCTTTAAATTTCATGGCCTACCTGAAAAGATTATTTCCGATCGTGGAAGCCAGTACATATCTAAGTTCTGGACAGCCTTATGTAACCGCTTGGGTATAGAAAGGGCTCTTTCATCAGGATTTCACCCAGAATCTAATGGGCAGACAGAACGTCTTAACGCCACTCTAGAGCAATACCTCCGATGCTATGTCACTCAACATCAGGACAACTAGGTCTCTCTGCTTCCTACGGCTGAATTCTCTTATAACAACGTCAAGCATTCTGCTACCGGACTCTCTCCTTTCTTCTGCACCTATGGGGTGCACCCTCATTCGTTGTTCATGGAAGTTCCCAGCTACACTAACTCTCCTGCTGCAGAAGAAGTCCTAAGGAACATCAAGGCAGCCCAGACTTCAGCTCTTCGGATTCTGGAAGCCAGCAGGACACGGTCAAAGTCCAGTGCTGACCGAAACCGCAAGGATTGTTCGGCTTGGGAGACAGGGGACCAGGTGTGGTTATCCCCTAGATTCTTGACCAGATAGACACGGCCTTCTAAATTATCTCCTCGATTTCTGGGGCCTTTTCCTATTCTCTCCAGGGTAAATCCGGTTGCCTATCGCCTCCAGCTTCCTTTCACTCTTCGCTGCATTCACCCAGTGTTTCACTCCTCTCTTCTCAAACCTCATTATCCTGACTTACACCGCAGACCCATTCCCAGGTCTACTCCTGTTCACCTGCCGGAGTCAGATGAATTCGAGGTATCCCAAATACGCAATTCCAGGTTCTATCGCGGTAGGCTGGAATATCTCCTGTCCTGGAAGGGCTACTCTGAGTCTGAGGACTTATGGGAACCGGCTTCCCAGGTACGAGCTACCAGATTATTGGCCCGGTTTCACCGCCTCCACCCAGGCAAGCCCGGGGCGGCTAGGTGGGGAGGGGGGCATACTGTCATCCGCCACCGCCGTCGCGAATGGCGGCTTCTTCCGTGTTGGAGACTACAGCGTGGGAGAAGGTTTTAGTCCCTTCTTAGTGTTTAGTGACCGCCCATTGGACAGGCGCATGACTGCCGGGAGGTTATCTGCCTCCTCCTCCCAGACAGTCGCTGCGTTGCAACCTAGCTGGATACGCTCCAGTGCCTTTCAGGTTCCCTCGCTCAGTGCTGTCTCTCTGCTGGTCTCCGTTCTTTGCTTTCCGGATCCAGCGGTCTGTACTTTTCTGCTCTCGTGCTTCGCGCCCCTTGCAAAGCGGTTGTTTCTGCCTCTCTCCCTCCGCTGTCGTGCTCACGGCAACGGGTTGGTTTCTCTCCCTCTTCCCGCTGCTGCTGCTCTGGCGGCGGGGTAGTTTCTCCCGTGTTTTCTGCTTACCTCTCCGCTGTAGAGATTCTCCCCTCTACTGGCTCTTCCTCATCCCTTCCTTTCTCCAGTTTCCTGCAGTTCTTTCCCCTCCGGGCCATGCTCCTCGGTCCTAGCCGCACCACGGCTAGCATTCACTTTGTACCTGCCGGTTTGCCTATTCACTGGGTCCACTGGGGGTTCTCAGCCATTGGAGTTTCTCATCTCCTTCAGCCTGCAAGTTTGGTGCTGCATCTTCCTCAATTCCCGCCTGCTTCGCATTGGAACTATTGGACTTTTTGGAGGACTCTCTTCTCGAAGGGTTTTTTACCCCAAGTTGGGTTTTCCCTTCTTCCGGCTTGCTCCCGGAAAAGGAGTCCCGGGACGGCTGTCTACCAGCAGTCACTGTGGCTTCTTTCCGTGACAAGCAAGTGCTTCTCAAAAAGGAAAGAGACTATCTAAGCCGCCGGAATCTACAGGACACAACTACTCTGAAAGCTCAGGTGAGGAGAGTGTGGAGAAAGGGGAGGAAGAAGGGGTTCATCAGCACGAATTATCACACTGTTCCAGAGGGAGGCACCTGCTGAGGAAAGGGATGTCCCTCCAAAGAGCTGCTTGGAGAACCGGCTCACCCGCAGAACGTTGGAGGTAGATGAGCGGAGGGCTCGAGAGGGACAGTATTTAGGAAAGCAACATTGAGGGTAAGTAGGTCCCAGGCCCCAGAAAGCCTTGTGGACAATGCAGAGGGTCTTGAGTTTGATCCTTGCAGCCACTGGGAGTCAGTGAAGGGATTTTTTTGAGATATCAGAAATGTGAGAGGAGAAGGAGAGAGCGGAGTCGAAGATGACCCCATGGTTTTTGGCCTCAGGTGGGGGTAGGCACAGGGCCATGGGAGGCCGGCCAGAGTGAGAGGGGAAAAGCGGGAGCAGATGTCCCAATGCAAACAATCTCAGTTTTACTGGCATTGAGACAAAGGTCGTTTTCAGCACACCATGACTGAATAGCGGACAGTCGGGTATGAGAGAGGAGGAGGCGCCTGAGGGTAGCCTGAAGGATAGTTGTGTGTCATCCGCAGAACACTGGAAATTAGAGGTGAAAGTAGCAATCACACATGCCAGTGAAGCCAAGTAGACGTTGAAGAAACAGGGGGATAGGTTCGAACCCTGGGGAACGCTGCAGGTTGAGAGGGTAATAGTTGAGAGTAAGGTACCAAGTTCGACCTGGGATGGCCAGTCGGAGAGAAAAGAGGCTAACCAAGCCAGAGCCTGACCTATGCTTCCCAAGGTGTCACGAAGCCGTGAGATCAGGATGTTGTGGTTAACCGTGTCAAAGGCGGAGGAGATATCAAGGAGAATGAGGACAGAGGGAGTGTTATTGTTAAGATTTGAGAGCAGGTCTTCACGGGTGTTCAGAAGAGCAGCTTCCGTGCCTCTGGATGCTCTAAAGCCAGACTGATGGTCGTGGAAAAAACTGATTGATTCCGTGTGGAGGTTTAGCTGAGAAATAGCCAGCTTCTCCAGGAGTTTGCCCTGGAAAGGAGCGATAGAGATCGGGCGGTAGTTTGAAGGAATGGAAGGGTCAGCAGAGGGTTTCTTGAGAAGAGGGTGCACAAGGGAGTGCTTGAGAGCAGTTGGGAAAACTCTATTGGAAGAGGAGAGGTTGCAAAGGTCGGTCAAGGCAGGTGCGAGGGAGTCAATGTTGTCCTTGATGGTTTTGGAAGGGCAAGGGTCAACTTGCTTGGATGAGGCCTTCATAGACCGGACTTGTCTGGCGACCTCATCAGGTGTGACGGGAGAGAGAGAGAGGAGAGTGGAATTAGAGGTGGGGCCAAGGGAGGCACAGGTACTGGTGTGTGCTGTGGTATGGGAGGAAGGAGAGGATGTCTTGGGTGTTTGTGGTGAAGTGTGCTGCCAGAGCCAAGCAGAGTTCCTGGGTGGGAGTGACAGAGGAGGAGGATGCTGGAGGATTGGCCACTTCACTGCAGACGTTGAAGAGTTTGGCCATGTTGTTTGATGCCGCGGAGATGCAGGCTTCAATAAAGACTCTTCTTGGAGCGGATGCAGAGTCGATATTGCCTTTGAAGGAGGCTGCAGCTAGTTTGTCAGATGGTCCACTTCCATTTCCGCTCAGCTGCCCTGCACTTGCATTTAAGGGCGGCCGGCCGGCCGGGTCGGAGTCGAACCAAGAGTTGCACTTTTTGGAAGGCTTCAGTCGGACCCTCATGACCCGGGCAAGAATATCAAGAGTGTTGGAGATAGAGAGATTAAGCAATAGTGAGGGCTGTGTCAGGGTGGGAGTCAGTCACAGGAATGGGAGGAGTAGAGTAGGTGGAGGCAAAGGCTGCCAATGTCACTTTTTTCATGTGTTTATTGACCTTGAAGCCGAGTGGCTGTGCCGGGTGAGTTGCTGCCAGAGGAGAGGAGAGCTTCAGGTGAGTTGATAGAAGAGAGTGGTCGGTGCAAGAGAGAGAGGTAGTCAGAGGGATGTCAGTGGAGATGAGAGCATACAACGAGTGGCACGTGGTGTAAGTGGAGCCAGAGGGTAGAATAGAGAGGGAGAGAGAGTCACATAGGTTGCGGAACGGTCCTGACAAGTCATGAGAGTCAAGGTGGATGTGGAGGTCACCAAACAGGAGGAGTTGAGAGGAGGAGGAGAGTATAAATGAGGCTAGGTCAGCCCATTCCAAAAGGAAGAGAAGGAGCTGTCCAGGAGGCTGATAGAAGGTGGCCATGAGGGGAGAAATTTTAGGAGAGAGTGAGAGCCTGCAGACTAGGCACTCAAAGGAGGAGTAGGCCTGAATAGGGATAATAGATACAGGTATCCATTGAGGGACGATCAGTGCTACTCCATCTCCTGCCTTCTGCAGCCTAGGAGCAGAAAGGATGTTGTAGCCTTCAGGGAGGAGAGTGTCAAAGCTTCTAACAGAGCTGTTCTTGAACCATGTCTTAGTGATGGCGCGCACATCAAGATCCATGAGTTCGAGGAGGTTGCAGATATCGATTGAGTGTTTTACAGCAGAGTGTTAAGGGTGGCAATGTGGAGTAGCTTGCCATCCTTAAAGTTCTTCTGCGGGGGGGCGCATGGGACAGTGATCCGCCCAGACGGTGGCAAGAGGGCCAGAGAGTTAGTAGTAGATGGAGGAGGAGTCAAGGCCGACAAGGGGGCCGGGGGAGTAGGCAGTGCTTAATTTGTGGGGGTGGTTGCCGGTGCCCAACACCGGCACTCTTTTTTGGGCACCGGAACTAATCATAGGGGGGCCAGCGCACATGCAATTGCTTTATTTGTTCTTCCACTTCATTTTGCTTCATTATAAATCATTGGGTTCGTTTGTCATTGTGATCTCTCGTGCTTGCAGGTGCAGGCCATGGCTGGCTGGGCCTCGGAGGGGCCACATTACACAAACACGGAAGCCTGAATTAATAAAGCCACCCCGGTGATATCCGGCTGGATGTGACTGTATTATTGATGACATTGGATCCTTGGAATACACAGATCCCAAGGTATATATGCTTACAGCAGATTTTTGGTGCTAAGGGTTCCCGAATGGGGACTAGGTACGGGTGGCTTTATTAATTCAGGCTTCCATGTTTGTGTAATGTTGACATACGACATTAAAAGTAGGTAAATCTTGGGAAATGTTGGTGCACACACAATTTTTTAATATGGTTGTATGTTTTTATAGATTGCATTAAGGATCAAGTTCAGATCCATGCCCACCAGGACTGGAGGGGACGATCACTGTAGAAATTTAAGAAGAGCTACCCCTGATGAATGTCAGACATCTAAGAGTCAACAGACAGAAACATGTTGGGTTATATATAGATTGCAACAAATGAATTTCTCACTGATATTTGTATGGTAAATGTTGTTTGTTTAGTTAATGTGGTATGGTTGTTTTTTTTACATTGATGTTGTGTATGTAATCGTCCTGCTTTTTGATAACCTGGTTTTAGGGTTGTTCCTTAATCTGTGTATTATTTAACACAGTTTTAATGAGAATTATGTCTTTTTTCTATAATGTGAGAGAGAGAGCCTGCCCTGCTGCACTGCGTGGTGCGGCCTAGTTGCTTCCTGGGGCCCCCCTCTGCCTGCTTTTTCATTTGTGCCAGTGTGTGCCCCCCCCCAGCCTGAGGCCCCGAAAGGAGAGAAGACCAAGTCCCAGTCGGTAAAAGCAGGTAAGTCTGGACCGTAAAACAGCAGCCTGCCCTGAGCCTGTCACAGTGATCAGGCAAGGAAGGCCCAGGTCGGAGACCGGGGGGGTGGCGCGGTCCCCTGGTGGTGTCCTGACTGCCCAGGAGTCAGGACCCCACCAGGGGCCCGTCCGCACCCGGGCTTCTGTCTGTGTGACCTGTGTGCTGCTGACTGCAGTGCCAGGCCCAGGCCATTTTCTGTGACCACCAGGCAGGGCTGCCGCGGCGCAGACTGAGTTGGATGACTCTGCTGCGTCGCAGGCCCATGGATTGTGCCCAAATTAGTACGTTTTTTACTTTTTTCTTTTAAAACCTGACCTTCCGTGGGGCCGGTGGCGGGGGCCCCGCCCCACAGAAGGTAGGTTTTAAAAGAAATAATTATTTTTGAGTGGCGGCTGGGGCCCATCACTTTGAAAATGATGGGCCCCAACCGCCCAAATATACGTTTTTTCTTTTAAAATCTTACCTTCTGTGGGGCCGCTGCGCACCTATTTTTCTCATCAGCATGGCCGCAGTGGCGGTGGCTGGGCGGCCCCACAGAAGGTAGCCTAAAGTGATTGAGGCAGCTCAGGCAGCAAGGGCCAGGACCGGGCGGGGCACGGGCAGCTGCGTGGTCCTCGTCCCTGGTTGAGTCCTGCTGGGTCTGTGACCCCTTTGTATTAGAGTCCGACTGGGGTGGCCGTGGCCGGGTGGCCCTCGTTTCTCGGGGAAGTTGCGAGTATTGAACATGGGATGGGTCACCCCAGGACACCGCATGCAAAGCCCCCCAGGACACTACGTGCACAGCCCCCAGGTCACCATGAGCACAGTCCCGGGACACTGAGCACAGCCCTCCCACCCCCTCTGGACTCCATGAGCACAGCCAAAGACCCCCTGAAACAATGTGAGCACAGCCCACCAGAACACTACGTGCACAGGCAGCCAAGGGGATCACTAATGCACAGCCCCCTTGGACACCGCATGCACAGCCCCCCAGGACACCTCATGCACAGCCCCCAGGTCACCACGTGCGCAGCCCCCCAGGTCACCACGTGCGCAGCCCCTCAGGACACTGCATGCACAGCCCCCCAGGACACTGCATGCACAGCCCCCCCCGGACACAGCGTACACGGCCCCTCAGGACATTGTGCACAGCCCCTCAGGACAGCATGTGCACAGACAGCCCCCTCAGGACTGCACAGCGCATGCAGCTTCATTTGTGTCAGTTAGCAATCCAGCCCCATGCCCCACATCACCTGAGCGAAGCCGCAATATCCTGGGGGGGGAGTGGGTGGGGGTCCCAAAATCCTTGGCCCAAGTGATGTGCATTTAGCCCCCCTTCACAACGCGGTACACGGTACACCACGAGGCCATGTGCAGGTTTTTACACTTGCATATTTCCTTTTCCATAATTTCGATCCTTCTGGCCCCCGTCCGCCTGTTTGACACCATTTTGATTACAGGCAGGAGCAGCCATGGTCTTGTCACCTATGCCTCTCTCCACTGAACTAACATACTGCACTGCTTCCTTCACCCCAAAACGCACATCCGGCAGAGTACCAGAAAGGATTCAGGCGATGCAGGGGCTGAGTGTTTCGTTTTCATTGAAAAGATAGCACTGGCTCGGATTGGCCTATAGGGCAAAAATAGCATCCGGCTCGGACTGGCCTATAGGGCAATGCACAAACCAAAAACACAAAATGCTACTGTGGGCCAGCTTTTTTGGTCCATGTGGGCCACATTTTTGTCCCATGTGGGCCAGTTTGACGAGTTACTTCACCATTCGGCTAGTAGTTTGGGCCAGTGTCACTGAAAAAATACTCTTTAAAATGCACAATTTGCCTCACATTTTATCAAAATGCCTCCCCCGTGGGTACTACTCAGTCTGTCACAAAAGGAATGAATTTTCATTGGTGCCCGACTCGAGACAATTGTATGCCCCAACAACACCATGCTCATGCTTGAAGGAAGGGTGAGGAGGGATGCATTTATGAGATGTGATGACTGATAAGGGCTTGAGAGTAAATTGATTACACAAAACAAAACACCTAGATGAGGTGACTGAAGAACAGGCCGAGTGGAGGGTGCTCTTCCTGGAGGTAACCGATTAACAATACTTGGTGTACTTTGACAGACTGTTAGATGGGGCAGAAGGGGTAGAGACAAATACAGTGCAACAGTGACTGATACAGAATGCTTTTTTATTTATTTGCATTTTTAAAGCGCTCACACAGCCCGGGGGCATCGAGGCGCAGTTACAGGAGGAGCATGTCTTAGTTGAGTATTTATAACGCGCTTAACCCAGAGGTTTCGAAGGGAGGAGTCAGGGATCGAACCTGTGTTGCTTCGTGTCGTCTTGCTTCCAAGTGGAGCACATTGCCGCTGAGCTATCCTGAGTCCCGGGACAATGATTGCAACGCAGCAGTGAAAAGGGACCTTTAATTGATGGGCGTACACAATGGATACCTACCTCCAACCCTGGAAAAGATGGCAAGAACAAGATCTTATAGTTTTCCATCCAGGATGTGGAAAATAAAGGTACAATGATATTTTGTTGGCCCAACATGCTGCTATATGGATTTACATGCTGTCATGAAGCTTTTATGCAATTTGTGTATTTTGCAAGTAAACTATAGGACATTATTGTAGGTCTTGTTGACAACCAAAACTGAAACATTTGTTCGATGTAAAGCATGGAAGAAGGTGGCTGTTCTGTTCCCAAATTGGGTTAACATCCCTGCTTTGCTGTTCAGCATAAGTGTGTGATCCCGGGCAAATAATGTAATCTCACCCTGACTTCAACTGCAAAGGGTGTCTCTCTACCCCCTTTTTCCCCTCTGCATTTTTGAAGGCAAGTGCAAGTCAAACATATGTCTGCGGGTGCTGTGATGGAGGTCAGTAAAATATTGTGCAGTGTGTAACGTCCTGTCATGTTAAGTCCACCTTGCCATAGAAACTTTGCCCTGTTATTAAAATGTCATGCTTGCAATACCTACAGATTTGGCCCACTGTGTCCTATGCTTTCTTTTTCCTACCCCCAAGTTTGAGTTTCTACAATCCACCGAGTGGGGAGTGTAAGGGTGTGCAGCTCAGAGCAGAATAACCTGATGCTGTATTACCAAGAAACAAGTAAGGGAGCACCTGTAAGATACCATCTGATAATAAAGCAACTGCGGCCTGTACATCCACAACACGAGTCAGTGTATTATTTCTGGGGGGGTGTTGGGGGAGGTTATGGGAAAAGGGAAATGTGTGGAGGGCCGCAGGTTAAACCAAAGTGAATTTATAAACCAGGTAAATCAAATGCAGGGCCTGTGGAAGGCCGGTGTGGGGTGTTGCGGCTAAGCAGGTGGATGCGTCGAGTGCAAGGAGGAATGTAGCAGACACCATCATAGCCGTTACATGCAGTCGGACACACTCGGGCCCATGTACCCCACTCCCCTCCAACAACAGGATGGGGGGATCAGGGGTGGGGGGCCTCCTCAGACTGGATGGCACAAGGAGACAGGAGAAGGGAGGGAGCAACGAGCTGCAAAAGGGACATTGGGGGAGCGGCCTAGACCATCCCCTATCTCAGGCTTAAAGGCACGGGGAGGTGAGGGAAACAGCCTCATTCTCCGACAACCAAGAAGTGTTTTCCAACTTTAAAGCATTATACTTTCTCAACCTATGTGTGCCCTTCCCCATCCATCCCACGACTAGTCTATGCCAGCAGTTGCTGCAGCACCAAACATGTGACATGGAGCAGCAGCAGTGTGTTTGGCTGGTGGTGGGCCGATCTAGGTCTAGCACTGAATTGGCACGGGCTGCGCGCCCGCACTACGGGCAGCGCCCCGCGCAGCATTATGGGGCCAATATTTTTTGGGCATTGGCACTTATTTTTTTACAAATTAAGCACTGGGAGTAGGGCAAGGTCCAGGCACCTGTACAGAGGAGGAGGCGGAAGGTGTAGTGGGCAAGGGGGCCTGTGTAGAGGAGCAAAAAGGCACAGTGGGCAAGTGAGCCTGGCCTTAGGAGGAGTTAAGATTGAAGAGGCGAGGGAGGAGGCTATTAAAGAGAATATGGTTGGGTTAAGGACCCTGAACCATGATGGTTCAGTTGAAATAGACATTAAGGGTGACTCTGGAAGTTGTGAAACGGTCGGGGAGGACCTCCCAGCGAGTGCCACCATTAATGGGAGAAGGGGCGATAGGAGAGAGAAGGCTGACCATGTAGCGAGTCCATAGGTAAGGTGAGTTAACGAAGAAGAGAATGTCAGTGACAGTCTCTCTGGCGGAAGCTGTGACATAGGTGTCTGCAATAGAAAGGCCTGGGTTGGAGCCCAGAGTGTCCTTCTTATGTTTCTTCCAGCCAGATATAGTGATAGGAGAAGGATAGATGATTGTGAAACAGTTGGAGAGGATAAGAGAGATAAATAGAGATATGGTAGGCAGAGGTGGAGGGGGGGAAAGACACTTGCCAGGCTGAAGCACTGATGCACTTGGGGGCGGGCAGGGGAGGGAAGAGACAGAGGGAGGTGCTCTTTCTGGGAGCACAAGCAGCCTCTAAGCACAACTAAAATCGATTATCCATCAGGGCAGGTGAGATGTAGCACACTAGACAGGTTAAACTCGATTTTAAAACAGGGCAGGTGAAATGCAGCACACTAGTTGAAATAGTTTTTGAAACACCTTACAAAAGACGATTGAAAGGATTACGTCAGTCCTCTATATCCAGGCATACACTGAACAATTGTAATTGTTTCACGCCATCCGAGCCCCCATTGTCCAAAACCACCTATCGTGATGTCACAAACCTTCCCACACCGCCCTGCCATTATGTCTCAAAGCATTACGTGATTGTGCTGACCACTGGAACTTTATTCTTCTGCCATTGGTCAGTTCCTATCAAACACAGAAGACAACCCGAGCCTTGCAAAGGGGAGACATTCACACAGCATCTGACGAATGAGGTGCCCCGCGGACATCAGCAATGACACAAAACACTGTTTCACCCTAGGGATAGACACCCAAACCTCTCCTGTGATTGGTTCCCCGTCACTCGTCCCCTTGCCCCACAGCCCTCTTCCCATGACCATCTGCCAAAGGGTGATTTTAAAACCACGCACCCCACTGTGGTTTGATTTAATTTGACTGCATTTAATTCTAATTCCATACAAGTTCCCAGCGAGCACATAGGTGACAAGCTCATTGGCCTCGAAAGTATCTACTGGTCTCATTACCCTGCGGCTACATTCTCCTGTGACCTGCCAACTTGCAACATTTCTCCAGCATACTGCTGTAGCTGAGCGCTCAAGAAGAACAAGTTACTTACCCATGGTAACGTTCTTTCGACTGAATGTTCCTCCCACATATTCCTCATCTTTGAAAATGATCCTTCCAGCATCAGCTGCTTCGGAAAACAATGTTCTCGCCAGAGGGCGCTGTGCAATAGCGTCAGTGACTCGATGTCCCTCGAGGGCCTCCACATCCGATCATCAACGTCATCCGCAGTATATGTAGCATGGGCAGCGTCTGTTGGCTTCAGTTCTGTTTTTCCATGTTTAGAGGAATTACTAGTGCCTCCTTAGACTTTAGAAGACTCTCAGAGAGCATAGAGTGTAAAACATGTAAATTCTGCAGTGGGGTAGGTTGTGAGGGGCGATGAGGAATATGTGGGAGGAACATCCAATCAAAAGAATGTTACCAGGGGTAAGTAACTTATTCTTCAAATGGATTGTGTCGTCCCATGTATTCCTCATCTTTGATAGCCTCCGAAAGCAGCAATAGTCTTCGTGGTGGGAAAATAATTTAGATTTGTCCTTAGCAGTTATCATGAACAGAGCGCAAGACAGTTTTCCCAAAAGCTCCATCTTGAGTAGAAGTCGTCTCCAGGGAGTAATGTTTTACGAAGGTGTGCATAGTAGACCAAGTGGCTGCCACACAAATGTCTTTAATTGGTACTCCTCTCTGAAGAGCGGAAGAAGTAGCCATGCCTCTGGTTGAGTGAGCTTTTAGACCCTCAGGGGGACCTTTACCAGCCAATTTATAGCATTCTTGGATAGCCAGAATAATCCATTTGGATAGAGTCTGTTTTGTTATTGCCAGACCCAATTTATGACCTGCATATCTGATAAATAATTGGTTTTCCTGGTGAATTTTTGACATTCGCGAGATATAAAAACTGAGAGCCATCCTAGGGTCCAGTCTATGTAACATCTTCTCCTTATCAGGATGAGGGGCGGGATAGAAAGTTGGTAAAACTATCTTTTGGGACAAATGAAAGTCAGAGACTGTTTTTGTCAAAAACAAAGTTTTTACTTTAAGAATCACCTTATCCTTATGGAAGACCATATATGGATGCTTATAAAACAGTGCTTGCAATTCGCTCACCCTGCGGGCAGATGTGATTGTGACTAGCAAAACAGTTTTTAGTGTTAATTGATATTGATATTGATATTTTATTTGTATCACGCTCATACACAAGTGTTTCAGAGCGCGACGAGGCAAGGGAGTGGAACAAGGGAGAAACAAAACAATGATCTTACTAGGCCAGTGACATTGAGAACATGCAAGTACATGGGAGAGGGAAAAAGGAAAGTGCAAGGAAGGGGGGAGAAAGTGGAAAGTGCTGAGCTAAGGAATAAAAATCAAAATAAAATAAAATAAATAATAAATAAATAAATAGTGAAAAGCAACAAACAGTGGTAGTGCAGTCAGCAAGTGGCAGAATGCATCATTCCAGTTTGACATGATTGAATTAGCCATTTGTACCAAATACCTGAACTCTCATTTATGCCTCCAATATTTCAGCCTACCATGCCTGAATGTGTGATAGCCCACTGTGGCTTCAATTAATTTGCCTGTTGTGCCTACACTGTACTAGCCTGTTGTGCCTACACTGTAGTAGCCTGACATGCCTACACTGTACTGGCCTGTTGTGCCTACACTGTACTAGCCTGTTGTGCCTACACTGCACTAGCCTGTCGTGTCCACACTGTACTAGTCTGAAGTGCCTACACTGTACTAGCATGTCATGCCTACACTGTACTAGCCTGTCGTGCCTACACTCTACTAGCTTGTTGTGCCTACACTGTACTAGCCTGTGGTGCCTACACTGTACTAGGCTGACGTACCTACACTGTACTAGCCTGTCGTGCCTACAGTGTACTAGCCTGTTGTGCCTACACTGTACTAGGCCACTGTGCCTAATTTGAACTAGCCTGCTATGCCTTCACTGTACTGGCCTAATTGAACAAGCCTGTTGTGCCTAACGGTACTATCCTACTAGCCTGTACCTGAATATACTAGCCTCCCTGCCAGAGTGAACCCTAGCGAACCGCTCACCCAAACGGTTTGTTCATTGCAACCATCTACAGAACCACTCTTACGTTGGTGACAACTCTTCACCTTCTCCTCCCTAACACCACAACCCTCCCCCTTGCAAGTCTACTACCTCAACCCGATCCACCTCAACGTCACACTTACGCCAAGACTAAAGGGTATGCTAACACTAAACAGACCGGCCTGCCAAACTGCGCCACTAGCCCGTTAGAATGGATATGCCGATTTGCTGCTCCTCCCACACCGTGGAACCCATGCCCAGTGAAGGACAGAAACTTGAGACTTGGCGCCCGGTTCTTACCCCCCAGGGCACCCAACAAAAACACCCCCATCGCTCTTATCCTAACCAACCACAAACTAGTTCCACGCACATTGTGGACAACACCCAAAACAAAACATTAGCATAGTTGAACACACCTTCATCAGAGGTGCTCTCATCAATGCTCGGTCGCTGGTCACCCACGCGCTTGACATTGCTGACCTTATCTCTGCTAACAGCCTCCACTTTTTGGCAATCACTGAAACATGGCTGCATCAGGCAGCTCGCCCAGCTCTGTCCCTCGCCATCCCAGAGGGCTACTCGATATTAAGGAATGACAGGGATTCAGGTAAAGGAGGAGGAGTAGCCTTTATCGCCAAAACAGCGCTTGGCCTTAGAGCGACCCCTTCGTCCAGCTTCCGGGCCGCTGAACTTCTGTCAGTTAAGTTCCAACTCTCAGTAGCACAAACTATCCTTATGCACCTCATTTATAGACCATCAGGCCCCATCTCCTCATTCGAGGAAAAGATATCCGACCTCCTGATTACTAATACTAAAACAGGATCTCAAATCATCATACTTGGGGATTTTAACCTAGGACTCGATGATCCTAATGGCGTCAATGCGCTATCCCTGGAAAATACTATCTCCCAACTGGGGTTCAAGCACAGGGTCACAGCCCTAACACATAACAAAGGCAGAACCTTGGATTGGTTGGCGGATCACAACTGCTCCACCTCCATCCTTAAAAATGAACCAGCTGCCTGGTCAGACCACCACGTCATCTCCTTCTCCATCCAAGGGAAGATGCAGCCGAACACCTTACTGGCTACTGTACCGCAAACCCTCTCTAGAAATAACCGCAACATCACCCTGCAAAGCCTCCTTCCTCTAATCCACAATATCCTTGCTCCTGCAAACTATTCCAACCTAGATGTGGATAAACTCGCCAACCTCTATAGTAAAACTCTTGAGTCAGCAGTAGATATCATCGCTCCTATCAAACTTACCAAAGCCAAACCGGCAGCTCACCTAAACAAATGGTTCACTCCTGAGCTTAAAATCCTTCGGACCGCCAAACGAGCGGCGGAAGCCACCTGGAGAAAAACGCCTAACCTGGCCAACAAAACACTATTTACAATAGCGGCCTCCACTTACAAAACCTCTATCCTCGGGGCCAAAAAAGAAACCTATCACACCAGAATCAGCAATGCCAAATCAAGAACAAAAGAGCTCTTCACTATCCTCAGGGAACTTGAGTCCCCCTCTTCACCTACAGAAACCTGCGTGAAAGATGCAGACTGGTGTGAGAGAATCCAAAAAGCCTTGGCTGATAAAATTGTCATGCTAAAATCTAAAATCGAACCGAAAAAGACTAGTCTAGCCAAAAAAGCAAACTCTCCATTACCACCTACCTCTAAAATTCCAACCTGCCCTCCCTTCTCTTTCGCCCCTGTCACAACGAAAGAAGAGGAAAGCATCATCAAAGGCCTCAAATCTTCCAGATGCCAAGGGGACTCCTGCCCAGCCTCCATCATTCAGGAAGGCGCAAACGATCTGGCCCCTTTCATAACAGCCCTAATCAACGCCTCCTTCAAAACAAGCTCAGTCCCTAATAGCCTTAAGGAGGCTGGGTCATGCCCCTTCTAAAAATAAAAAAAACCTAGACGCTAATAACCCCACTAATTACAGGCCAATCACCACTGTCCCCTACATCCTAAATATCTTAGACAGAGTGGCCCACTTGCAAATCCAGAACCACCTGGAAGAGAGCAACTTTTTCGGCCTTAGACAATCTGGCTTCAGGCCAAGGCACGGAACAGAGACAGCCCTTTTGGACCTAAAAATTCAGATGGATGTGGCGACGGACATGGGCCATCTAGCCATTCTCCTGCTGTTTGACCTCTCGGCAGCCTTCAACCTCGTTGACCACCAGATCCTCACGGAACATCTGACGGCTTCAGCTGCTTTCTCCAGTCAGGCGACCGCCTGGGTCAAATCCTTCCTAGCCGACCGAACCACACGGGTCTTTGCGCCGGGGGCTTCAGCCCACCCCATCCCCATCCTCTGTGGCGTCCCAAAAGGCTCATGCGTCTCGCTGACCTGATAAAATATCTTCACTAAGCTATTGTTTGACCGCCTCGACCTAGGTGTCACATACACAAACTATGCTGACGATACCCAGGTTCTCATCACCCTATCAGGTTGCTATGAAGAGGACTCCATACGGATTAACAACCTCTACTTGGAGATGCAGGCGTGGATGGCAGAACACGGCTTATGCCTTAACAACGGGAAAACTGAGCTCCTTCTCATCGGCTCCCAAACACGGCTAAACAAACTGGACCCCTGTTAAGCCTCTATCAACATAGATGGTAACCTAATCACAGTGGCCAAAGAAATCAAAACTCTAGGGGTTTATTTGGATTCCACCCTCTCGCTCAAAAATCAAGTAAATGCCACAGCCTCCTCCATGGCGTACACAAATAAGCTCATCAATGCCTGCAAAGCCTTCCTCTCGCCTTCCAGTTGAATTATACTAGCCAGAGCGCTAGTGCTCTCAAAAATCGAGTATTGCAATACTCTCCTCCTTGGCACTTCAGAGCGCAACTTGAACAAACTGCAGGTGCTGCAGAATAATGCCCTTAGAGCGGCCCTGAGTATCCCGCGGCACTCACACATCTCCAGCTATAGACAAGAAGCCAACTGGCTCCCTGTACGAGACAGAATCACCCTCAGATCACTCGTCATCGTCCACAAATGCCTCTCTAATGACGCCCCCAAGTACCTGGCAGACAAGTTCAACAAACACATTTCAGCCAGACCAACCAGATTGCTGTATTCCCACTGCCTATCCATCGCCAAATTCTCCCTAAAAAAAGCAGGCGGCTCCAGCTTCCCGGTCCTAGCTGCCAAACAGTGGAACGCCTTGCCTTTGAACCTCAGAGCAGAACCTTCCTTCTGGACCTGGCTCGCCAACAAGAACTCTCCCATTGCCTGACTTACTAACCCATTTTTCACCACTGTATTCTTCCTGTCTGCCCCTCGATGTTAGGAAAGATTTCATATGTGTATGTAATTTTCCCTCCATGTGTCAACCCCCAAACTTTTTGCTGCTGTTTTACACCCTGATCTAGACTTTGCCAGAGAAGCACAGCCCTCTGATGAACTCCTCTGGGTTTTTGCTCACTTTTCATGGTGAAACTGACATGCCCTTAAAACAGTCAGTACTGGGAGACTTTGTTTCCCTTAGTCCTTTCCTCATGTTGCAGCTTTTGTGCAACATGTAACAAGAGTGCAATGTAACTTACTTTACAGAACACTTGGGTCTCTAGTCATTCCAAAGGCCCTAGAAACTCTCGCTGGACTTTTTATGAACTGTGCAGATGTGTCATAGGCAGGACTGGTGGCAGCTATCATTTTCATATATTTTTAACCCTTTCTTGCCATGTAAAACGCGCTTACCGCGCTTGGCACGAATAGGTGGCCTGGCTCCAAAATGGCCATGCCACGAGGTTCTTTGGCCTGTCCTTTGGCCATCTTTCCCCTTCACCTTCCCCAGGCCGAGCCGACCTGGGTCAGTCCTTATTTGGTCATGCACTTTCCCGCGAAAAACAATGCTTTCGCGGCCTTCTGCATGCCTGGTGTGTGTGCCTCCAGGATGTGAGCTGGGATGTCTGTTCTCAATACACATATTGGGTGCCAGAGAGTCTGGAGTGTCCTGAACGCCTGGGACCACCGTGGTCTGTGATTGGTCCACATATGGAGTGAGTGTTTGTGAGCAGATCTCCCATTGGGTCCTCTCCATTTTGGCGCCAAGGGAACTTTGGATAAGAGGAGGCTGGAAACACCACTACCATGTCGATCTCCTGAGTTCACACGAATGAAGGATAAGGAGCCAAGTATCCTGCAACAAGAAGCTGAATCAAGGAACCGCTGGTGACCCGCTGGAAGGTTTGGCACCCTGAGCCCGCTGTCGTCCCGTGGGACCCCTCTGCATCTGATCATCCCAGAAGGTCTGCGAAGACGCTTCGACCCATTGGAATAGTGGGACCAACTATTCTCGGCACCTTCAACAAACCCTGCAAGTAAGCCTCTTCGGAAGTGTCCCTGGGCCACCCAGTGGGCTGACCAGTTTACCTGGGATGTTTGCTCTGATACCGCTGCCGTTTCGAGGAGGTCCTCAAAACTTGGTATACTGCTTGCTCTGTGTCCATGGCACCCTCACACCGAATTTCATACACTTGGCATTCCCAGGTCTGAAGTGAGATGAGGGCGCCCGGACCGGAGTAAACACGGTTACTGTGTTGCCCTGCTGTGGCAACGACCTGTGCAAGTTCGCTGCATTTGTGATCCCCTTACCCCTGAAGCCTGCTGCAGTGGAATTGGGCCGATTCCTCCTCCCGGAGCAGAGAAATCACCACTGTCCCGTTTGGGAATCCTCGCTGTATCTCTGAGTCTACACAGTGTCGAGACGTCCTGATTGTCGCATTCGAACCTGCCAGCGAAGTGGACTGTACTGGCGAAGTTTGGGTCTGCCTGCGTCGGGGACCGGTGAGTAGTTCTTACCCCAACCGCTGGCCCCTAGCGCAGGAGCCCATTTTTACAACAAAGTGGCCCCTGAGGGCCCCTTTCCTTTCCACAGCTATTGCAAAATTGCGACTCCATACCGCACTCTCAAACTGCCTCTGCCATCAAGTGGAGGTCCTGCTTGAATAGTGGGAACTTGTTCTTCATCGCCTCATCCACCTTCCTGAGCTGCTAGAGATCCTTGAAGAGACCTTATTTTGTCCATTGGCACAAGCGCGTGCATGTACTATTGAGCATAAGGCTCCTCTCTTCGTAGGGCTTGGACTGCCTCTTAGTTAGGTGTATTCTTGATGTTGAACTGGGTCTAAAGATTACCTGTACTGCCTGTTTTCCTCCCCATCTAGGTGGTCTACATATTTTGTGCTTATAATCCCTTAGACCC
Source organism: Ambystoma mexicanum (assembly GCF_040938575.1). Lineage (NCBI taxonomy): Eukaryota > Metazoa > Chordata > Amphibia > Caudata > Ambystomatidae > Ambystoma > Ambystoma mexicanum. The sequence goes on from NC_090939.1 coordinate 634,688,307, forward strand.
CTATGGTCTTGTATATATATTGTGTTGGTTGTGATGCATTGGTTTACTTTAGTATTACTGTGATTCTTTGCTATGGTCTATGTTATAAAGGCCTTGTAATAAATGTCTCAAAATGTTTAATATAACACCTGTCTGGAGTAATTTGTAAGTGTCCTTGCTTTGTGTGCTCATTGAGGTCTTTCAGTCACCCTCACCCCTCTTGAGACTTAGTCTTGACCGCCTGCCATAGCTACCCTGATGGGTCTGGCTTGTCCAGAGGTTACCCTGTTCCAAGAAACTAGGTTGGCCTTCTGAACCTCTGCCCCTCCTGGTCAGCGTTCAGAAATTCTTCTTAACAAATTGGTGGCAGTAGTGGGATAGGACTGAAGGTATCCAGTGTTGCGCACGAGTGAAGGCATTTCAAGTTATTTCAGCCAGGACACATAGTGAATTGTTGTGGTATAACTTTTAAAAAGGCCATAGTCCTATCTAACAGTGTGGAAACAAGAACCTTGTTAACTTTAAATGCTTCTAAATCCGAAACATTGAGAAAGATGTGTGCTGAGAGAGATGTCCCCTCTCAAGGCACAAAAGTAGAAATGATCCACAGAATCATAGATTGGCAAGAAGCTCAGCTTAGAGCTGTAGCTTCTGAGGACAGTGCAGAAGGAGGTGGGGCTGTTCTCACTGGTAGAACTGATGGTTCTACCACTGCACTGATCCACAGCAACCATGAGGACATGGAGGATGAAATGTCTAATGTTTCCTCTGCCAGTGCTGATGGGGAGGCTATGCTTGAATTCAAGAAGCAAGAACTGCTGGTCAGACAGAAGGAGCTTGAGTTCAATATGGCCAAACCAAAAATAGAGCAGGCAGAAAAACAAAAAGACAGGGATCATCAATTGGAACTGGCCAAGCTTCAAGTTGCCAATGGATCCAAGGATCCTGGGCATGGGTCTGGGGCCTCCTCTCATCCAAGGTTTCCAAAAGATCTGCTCAGTGTGTATGAGGAAAATAATTACATTATGGACTGGCTGAATACATTTGAGTATATGCATGTGAAGTTCAACAAGTTGACAATGCTGATAAAATTGCCTGGTTACTTAGCAGACTGCCCCATTCTGGCTGCAGTGCCATTATGGAAATGTCAAAAGCTGAGAGAGAAGATTTTGCAATGTTGAAGCAGACTCTCGTCTTAAAGTTTGGAAAGACTCCTGCCCAATACTTAAAGAGGTTCAGAGAGTATAAAAAGAAAGAAGGTGGTACTTGGGTATCTTCTGTAACTGAATCCTTAAAGAACTTGACTGGCTGATAAGTCTTGTCATGCTGGAACATATTTTTGCATCTTCTTCCCCTGAGCTTAAGCAGCATTTGGCCGATTCAAAGGAGATAGATCCTAAGAAGCTAGCCATTGTAGCAGATTTGTGGGTGTCACACAGTGTGTCCCATAAGGACAAGACTCATCCTGGTAAGCAGGAGGAAGAGAAAAGGTCCAAAGATAAAGAGGGTGGGGAAACTGAAAAATCTTCCTCCCATAAGGGCCACAAAAAGAAAAATAAGGGTAAGACACAAGAGAACTCACAGGGTAGTGGAGGTGAGCCTCCAAAACAGAACTCTGGTTACAATAAGCCTCCCTATGTAAACAGACCCAATGGATCTTGTGTTGCTTGTGGAGCAACTGACCACGTGAAGGGGATCCCAGATGTAAGGTTAAACCCTTGGGGGTCCACTCTGCTAATCTGGCCTTCTCCTCCTATGAGGAAGAAGAGATTACAGGGGCATCCTTCTCCTCAGACTCCTTCCCCAGTGGGATAGAAGCTGAGGTAGTTTTAGTTTCCCTGGGTTCCTGGGAGCCTAAAGTCTCAGAGGCTTATGCTAGGATTCCAGATAACACCAAGCAGTACTCCAGCTCTTAGGGATAGTGGGTACAGTTGAACTGTAGTGGATTCTACCTTGGTAGACCCAGAGGAAGTTGCCAGAGCTACTCTGATGCCCACTAAGTTGGCTGATGGCCCACCTCTCATGTTCCCAGTAATACCTGTAAATCTTACTATCAATGGTACAGCAGTGAGGATTCCAGTGAGCATTCAGAGGAGTGTCCCAGGAAAGGTCTTGTTGGGCAATGATCTCAGAGCTTTAGGGCTTCTGGGAGACACTGCTGACAGACCCTGCACAAGGTCTCAAACAAGGGCAGCACTGGCCAAGACCAATGCCCAGCCAAAGGGGAAACCCAAGGCTAAAGGAGTCAGAAAATCAAAAAGAGGGAAAGAAAATATTCCCCCTAACTCACCTACCACTGAGGTGGAGGTAGTTGGTCAATCACCAGGACCCGAAGAGGAGATGGTGATGCCTGAAGTGTTTGACCCCAATGACCATCCTGAACTAAATAATGTATTAGTAGCAGGTGGTCCTGACAGGCAAGAATTCAGTAAACGCCAACGTGAGTGCCCATCTCTGGAAGGCCTAAGGAGACAGGCCTGCTCCCAGCTTGAGGGTGAACCTCCTGGGAAGCATCGGATTTATTGGGAAGGTGGGCTCCTGTATAGTGAGCCTACAGAGTCTACAGAAGGAGACCATAGGAGGTTGGTGGTTCCCCTTGCTGTAAGACCCTTCCTCCTGCAACTGGCGCATGAAGTGCCCCTTGCTGGTCACCTTGGAATTAAGAGGACCAAGCAAAGGTTATCCATGCACTTCTACTGGCCCAAGATGGGGGTGCAAGTAGAAAGTCACTGCAGGAGTTGTGCCTCCTGCCAGTTATCTCGTAAGAGTGGCTCAACAATCCAAGCTCCATTGGTACCACTCCCAGTTGTGGGGGTACCATTTGAGAGGGTAGGGATCGACATTGTTGGTCCCCTTGACCCCCAAACATCCTCAGGCAATAGGTTTATCCTGGTGCTGGTCGACCATGCCACCAGGTATCCTGAGGCCATCCCATTGAAAACTGTGACTGCCAAGTCAGTTGCAAAAGCTTTACTTGGCATCTTTACTAGGGTTGGCTTCCCTAAAGAGGTTGTGTCTGACAGAGGCAGCACATTTATGTCAAAGTATATGCAGGCTATGTGGAAAGAATGAGGGGTCACCTACAAGTTTTCTTCCGCCAATGGTCTGGTGGAAAGGTTTAACAGGACCTTGAAAAGTATGATTGGGGCTGTGGAAGAACCTCAAAGAAGAAAATGCGATCTTCTATTACCATGCTTACTGTTTGCCTACAGAGAGGTACCACAAGAGGGTGTTGGCTTCAGCCCCATCGAACTTCTGTTTGGTCACCCTGTAAGGGGACCCTTAGTCATAGTCAAGGAGGGATGGGAGTTGCCCACTCCCCCCATCACTACTAACGTAGTAGACTATGTGCTAGGGCTCAGAAAAAGGATGGTACTCCTGATGGGACTGGCTAGTGACAAGTTGAAGGCAGGACAAGCCCTGGTGAAACATTGGTATGACCAGAAGGCTTCCCTCATCAACTTTACACATGGTCAGAAAGTCCTGATCATGAATCCCATAAGGCCTAGAGAAGGGGTGCACAAATGATTTTGACAGAGGGCCGAAAGTACCTTACAAGATGGCTATAGTGGGCCGAAAAGTAAATGTGGGCGGGGCGGTAGGCGGGACGTGGCAGGAGGCTTTTTCAGCCCCCAATTTGTATTAAACACATGGAAAAAGAATATGTTTTTGAGGGGTAACGATTTTTATTTGTATTTCAAACTTACATTTTGTACTACACATTTTCCATTGTTATAATGTATTTTTATTTAGTTATTGTATATCGTCTGTTTAATTAAATTATATTTATTTTATTGACCCTTGATTGGACATTCCATTATTTTGGACTGCTATAGTTTGCTGTTTGGGTTGCCCAAGAGGAATATGGCCTTCGTTGAGTCAGGTTTCCTCAAAAAGCAAAGGATGTACATCTCCTAACTGTGCCTGTTTTAGCTTTATTATTGGGTTCACTCTTGGAGTGCAACACTATGCCCCATGTCCCTCACCCCCAACCAAACACTATGCCCCATGGCTCCCACCTCCAAACAAACACTATACCCCATGGCCCTTCTACCCCCAACCAAACACTATGCCCCATGGCCCCCTCACCCCCCAACCAAACACTATGCCCCATGGCTCCCACCCCCAACCAAACACTATGTCCCATGGCTCCCACCCCCAACCAAACACTGTGCCCCATGGCCCCACCCATCAAGCAAACACTATGTCCCATGGCTCCCACCCCCAACCAAACACTATGCCCCATGGCCCCACCCCTCAAGCAAACACTATGCCCCATGTCCCTCACCCCCAACCAAAAACTATGTCCCATGTCTCCCACCCCCAACCAAACACTATGCCCCATGGCCACCACCCCCAACCAAACACTATGCCACATGGCTCCGACCCCCAACCAAACACTATGCCCCATGGCCCGATCACCACCAACCAAACACTATGCCCCATGTCCCTCACCCCCAACCAAACACTATGCCCCATGGCTCCCACCTCCAAACAAACACTATACCCCATGGCCCTTCTACCCCCAACCAAACACTATGCCCCATGGCCCCCTCACCCCCCAACCAAACACTATGCCCCATGGCTCCCACCCCCAACCAAACACTATGTCCCATGGCTCCCACCCCCAACCAAACACTGTGCCCCATGGCCCCACCCATCAAGCAAACACTATGTCCCATGGCTCCCACCCCCAACCAAACACTATGCCCCATGGCCCCACCCCTCAAGCAAACACTATGCCCCATGTCCCTCACCCCCAACCAAAAACTATGTCCCATGTCTCCCACCCCCAACCAAACACTATGCCCCATGGCCACCACCCCCAACCAAACACTATGCCACATGGCTCCGACCCCCAACCAAACACTATGCCCCATGGCCCGATCACCACCAACCAAACACTATGCCCCATGTCCCTCACCCCCAACCAAACACTATGCCCCATGACTCCCACCCCTAACCAAACACTATGCCCCATGGCCCCCTCACCACCAACCAAACACTATTCCCCATGTCCCTCACCCCCAACCAAACACTATGCCCCATGGCCCCTTCACCCCCAACCAAACACTATGCCCCATGGCTCCCACCCCCAACCAAACACTATGCCCCATGTCCCTCACCCCCAACCAAACACTATGCCCCATGGCTCCCACCCCCAACAAAACACTATGTCCCATGGCTCCCACCCCCAACCAAACACTATGCCCCATGGCCCCACCCCTCAAGCAAACACTATGCCCCATGTCCCTCACCCCCAACCAAACACTATGTCCCATGGCTCCCACCCCCAACCAAACACTATGCCCCATGGCTCCCACCCCCAACCAAACACTATGTCCCATGGCCCCCTCACCACCAACCAAACACTATGCCCCATGTCCCTCACCCGCAACCAAACACTATGCCCCATGGCTCCCACCCCCAACCAAACACTATGCCCCATGGCCCCCTCACCCCAACCAAACTGTCATGATCTCTGCTTCCAAAAGATCAGGACTTGCTCGACTCCCTTGGAAGCAGACCCATAACCCCGGTTCCGAGTGCCAGCCAGTCCCAATTGGGACCTTTTGGACCCTGTCCTGGCGCCAGTGGCACCAGGCTCATAAAGATGCCCAGTCCCAGCGCTGGAAGCGCCGGGCTCATAATGCTTGGGTGGACTTACCTGCAGCAGACCATGCTGCTTACTTACCTGCCAGTTGAACCCCTGATCCTCTTCTGTTTGGGACTACTTTTCCTGTTGGGTGGGGCAGGAGCCACTCCCTAGGTTCAGAATACTGGAACTCTTCTGGAAAGCAGGAACTCTTTTCTTACCTAGGCGTGGCTGTGGAAGGAGACACCTAAGCACTACAGGAGGCTATTTAAACCACACCCGATGGATGAATCTTGCTTTGTGTTATTCTGCATTCTCTGCATACTTGCCAACCCTACCGATTTAGGCGGTAGGATACCGCTTTTTAAGCAGTCCTACCGCCTACCGATTTTTTGACATGAAATACTGATTTTTTTTTGTAAAAAAAAAAAAAAAAAAAAAAAAATTTTTTTTTTACATTTTTTTTTTTTTGACCACGCCAGCTCGGGGAGTCTTTCAAGGGCTCCCCCGAGCTGGCGCACCGGGAGAATGCCCGGCATGCAGGCTTTTAATGTCAAAGGCACCCACGGCGGTGGGCTAAAAGCGCCCTTCCGCCGCGGGTGCCTTTGACAAAAGGCGCCATTAGCCCCCCACCACGCCAACTCGGGGAGTCTTTCAAGGACTTCCCCGAGCTGGCGTAGCGGGAGAAGGCGCAGCATGCAGGCTTTTAATGTCAAAGGCACCCACGGCGGTGGGCTAAAAGCGCCCTTCCGCCGCGGGTGCCTTTGGCAAAAGGCGCCATTAGCCCCCCACCACGCCAACTCGGGGAGTCTTTCAAGGACTTCCCCGAGCTGGTGTAGCGGGAGAAGGCGCGGCATGCAGGCTGTTAACGTCAAAGGCACCCACGGCGGTGGGCTAAAAGCACCCTTCCGCCGCGGGTGCCTTTGGCAAAAGGCGCCATTAGCCCCCCACCACGCCAACTCGGGGAGTTTTTCAAGGACTTCCCCGAGCTGGCGTAGCGGGAGAAGGCGCAGCATGCAGGCTTTTAATGTCAAAGGCACCCACGGCGGTGGGCTAAAAGCGCCCCTCCACCGCGGGTGCCTTTTGGTCAAAGGCGCCATTAGCCCCCCACCACGCCAGCTCGGGGGAGTCTTTCAAGGACTTCCCCGAGCTGGCGTAGCGGGAGAAGGCGCAGCATGCAGGCTTTTAATGTCAAAGGCACCCACGGCGGTGGGCTAAAAGCGCCCCTCCACCGCGGGTGCCTTTTGGTCAAAGGCGCCATTAGCCCCCCACCACGCCAGCTCGGGGGAGTCTTTCAAGGACTTCCCCGAGCTGGCGTAGCGGGAGAAGGCGCAGCATGCAGGCCTTTGATGTAAAAGGCGTCCACGGCGGTGGGCTAAAGGCGCCCCTCCGCCGCGAGTGCCTTTCACAAAAGGCGCCATTAGCCCCCCCACCACGTCAACTCTGGTGAGTCTTTCAAGGGCTCCCCCGAGCTGGCGTGATGGCAGAAGGCGTGGCAGGCGCCTCATTGTCATTGAATGCACCCGCGGCGGCGGGCTCATTCAATGACAATGGGCTGCTGACGCGCCCTATTCCTATCATTACCTCCTCGACTGACTATTTTTGAAACTTTAAGATTCCTACAGATTTTTGGTCACAGAATGTTGGCATGTATGTTCTCTGCAGCAGAACGCTCATCGTGTCTTCTGCTTCTGATCCTGGGCCTAAGGGAACAAAGGCTTACCATCCTGGAATCCAGTCTTCAGCAGCACCTGTAAAGACAAAGAAAGAACAGGTTAGCACTACGGTCTTCAGTGGCAGCGCATCTCTTACCTGATCCATCGGCTGTCACCAACGCCTCGCGCTGCATTCCGGCATCTGAAAGACAAAGGCTTACCTACTCTTCGCATGCTCCGGAGGTCTTCGCACTGCATTCCGGCATCTGAAAGACAAAAGCTTACCAGCTCTTCGCACGCTCCGGAGGCCTTCGGCGCTGCATCCCGCATCTGAAAGACAAAAGAAGGTGCGTTTAAAGACATTGGGCAACTTTATTACTCACGCGCCATTACTCCTTCCCACGCCGAATCCAGTGGGTATTCCAGCACCCTTCAGCTTCTCTAAAGCTCCGAACTTGTACCTGCAAGATAAAAGGGACAGTTAGTGCGCATCGTGAAGCAGGCTACAAGCGCTTACTTACGTGCTTCCAGGCGCTTCTATTCCTCACGCGGGTTCGATCCTCAACTCTCATCAGCCCGCCATCCGCCATCGCCGGAACCCTGCAAAACAAGAGATATCATTACAAAAGACTTTTAAGACATTTGAAGTGCCCAGAACTTACCGTTCGTGCAGTTAACGACGGACAGCAGTCCTCTGAGGTCAAGAGGCCTGCACCCTTATCCAGTGAAGAAACTGGTTACGGCACCCTGCCCCGAGGCAGATGGAGAGCTCGGCGTTCACTTACCTAAGGTGAGGGCGTTAACCTTTGGGGTTCTACAGGAGAAGAGAAAGGGAAGAGGAGAGAGGCACCCAATAACCCCAGTTCATTAATCCCATATTTTCTATCTGCAGACATCTTACTCTTCGAGTCAGACATACAGTGCACAGAGGTCCAGCCCAAAGAGCCAACCGTGTGTTACACATCACCTTTGAAGATACGGCATTCACCCAGTCAAGACCGGCGCCTCTGCGGGAATCAGGTGAGCGTTGCACAAACACTATGCCCCATGGCTCCCACCCCTCAAGCAAACACTATACCACATGTCCCTCACCCCCAACCAAACACTATGCCACATGACTCCCACCCCCAACCAATACCCATACAGACCTGAACCCCCCACCCCCCAACTCAGCACACACACTCTCAAGCATGCACCCATACAGACCCGAACCCCCCAGCCCCAACTCAGCACACAAACTCTCAAGCATGCACCCATGCAGACCCAAACCCCCCACTCCCCATCTCAGCACACACTCTCAAGCATGCACCCATACAGACCCGAACCCCTGCACCCCCCAACTCAGCACACACTCTCTCAAGCATGCACCCATACAGACCCGAACCCCCCACCCCCCAACTCAGCACACAAACTCTCAAGCATGCACCCATACAGACCAGAACCCCCACCCCCAAACTCAGCACACACTCTCAAGCATGCACCCATACAGACCCGAACCCTGCACCCCCCCCAATCAGCACAAACTCTCAAACATGCACCCATACAGACCCAAACCCCCCACCCCCCAACTCAGCACACACATTCAAACATGCACCCATACAGACCCGAACCCCCACCCCGCCTACTCAGCACACAAACTCTCAAACATGCACCCATACAGACCCGAACCCCCCCACACTCCCAACTCAGCACACAAACTCTCAAGCATGCACCCATACAGACCCAAACCCCCCACCCCCCAACTCAGCACACACTCAAGCATGCACCCATAAAGACCCAAACCCCCACCCCCTAACTCAGCACACACACTCAAGCATGCACCCATAAAGACCCGAACCCCCACCCCCAACTCAGCACACACTCAAGCATGTACCTATAAAGACCCAAACCCCCCAACTCAGCACACACACTCAAGCATGCACCCATAAAGACCCGAACCTCCCACCCCCCAATTCAGCACACAAACTCTCAAACATGCACCCACACAGACCCAAACCCCTCACCCCCCAACTCAGCACACAAACACTCAAGCATGCACCCATACAGACCTGAACACCCCCACCCCCCAACTCAGCACACACACTCTTAAACATGCACCCATACAGACCCAAACCCCCACCCCACAACACAGCATACAAACTCTCAAGCATGCACCCATACAGACCCTGCATCTCAACATACGCCGCACTTACACTCCAAAACAAACTTTCATGCACACCCGAACCCCCCCACCCCCGCATCTCAACAAACACTGCACAAACATACAAAAACAAACATTCATGCACACCGACAGCCCCTCACCCCTGCATCTCAACATACACAACACAAACATACAAAATCAAACATTCATCATGCCCACCTGACACCTCCCACCCACGCATCTCAACATACACAACACAAACATACAAAAACAAACATTCATGCATATCCGACACCCCTCCACCCCCGCATCTCAACATACACAACACAAACATACAAAAACAAACATTCATGCATATCTGACACCCCCTCAACCCCGTATCTCTACATACACAACACAAACATACAAAAACAATCATTTGAGCACACCCGACACCCACGCCCGCATCTCAACACAACACAAACATACACCAGAACAGACCCGACACACAAACACGAACACAAACAAACAGACCACTTACCGGACGTGCTGGAAGGCAGGCTAGCTGGAACACTGGCGAGGTCTCTGGCACTACGGCTGGCATGGGCGTGGCAAGGCTGAAATGCCTTCCGGCATCAAGCCTTACTGGCCACGTCAGCCGTACTGCTGGCCCTCCATTTGTGCAGCACACACGCACTACGTGGCTCGTAGGAGCTACGTGCTGCGTGTGCCCTCAGCCAATGAGGGCCAGTGTTTTGTCCGGCCCGGAACAGAAGAGTTTCAAAGACTTTCCTAATGGAGGGCGGCCGATACTGCTTGCGGGCCGCACTCCATTAGGAAAGTCTTTGTGCCTCGCGGGCCGGATAAAATGCCATGGCGGGCCACAACTGGCCCGCGGGCCGTATGTTGTGCACCCATGGCCTAGAGCTTTGCAGGATAAATGGTCAGGCCCTTACACAGTGGTGGAGTCACTGGGTGAGGTCAACTATCTAGTGGACCTTGGAAGGCCTGGACAGGCTCCAAAAGTGTTCCATGTAAATAGGCTGAAGGCTTTCATCCTAAGAGTTGAACTTGCAGCACTGCTATTGGCTTCAGATGTTGAGGAAGAGGAGTCTGAACCTCTTCCTGACCTATTCCTAGGCACAAAGCTCCATTGAGGGTGTCCGAGTGGCCCCTCACCTGACTTCTGATCAACAGGCTGAGGTGAAAAGTTTGCTTAGGCAATTTTCCCCCCTGTTTTCACAGTCCCCTGGTTTGACACCTTGGTGCAAACATAACATAGACACAGGAGACAGTGTACCTACTAAAGTAGGGATGCAGAATGTCCGACAAAGTAAGGTCTTACATTAAGACAGAGGTTAACAAAATGCTGGATCTTGGGGTGATTGAACCCTCTAGTCGTCCTTGGTTCAGTCCTGTGGTTTTGGTTCCAAAAGCAGGTACTTCTGAACTGAGGTTCTGTGTGGATTACAGGGCTCTGAATGCTGTCACCAAGACAGATGCACACCACTTGCCAAGAACAGATGAGCTGGTGGATACCTTGGGTGCTTCCAAGTACCTCACCACCTTTGACCTCACTGCAGGCTATTGGCAAATAGCCCTTGCAGAACAGGAGAAGACAGCTTTCTCAACTCCAGAGGGCCTTTACCAGTTCAGGGTAATGCCTTTTGGTTTGAAGAATGCACCTGCCACTTTCCAGAGGCTTGTGAATCATGTGTTGAATGGGTTGGATGAATTCTGTCTTGCATATCTGGATTATATAGCAGTTTTCAGCGCCACCTGGGAAGACCATGTGAAACACCTTGGGATTGTGTTACAGGCTCTTCAGAAGGCCCACTTGACCATAAAGGCCACTAAGTGCCAGATTGGACAAGGATCAGTGGTTTACCTTGGACATGAAGTAGGTGGAGGGAGGATAGAGCCTCTACCCAGTAAAGTACAAGCAGTACAAGACTGGCCTACCCCCACCACACAGACCCAAGTGAGAGCCTTCTTAGGACTCACTGGGTACTACAGAAATTTCATGGCAGAATATGGTACCATAGCTGCCCCTCTGACTGCTCTCAATACTCCCAAGAAACCCAAGAAGGTAACTTGGACTGAAGAGTGTGAGAAGGCCTTCAATGGCTTAAAAGACTCCTTGGGCCTCATTACGAGGTAGGTGGTAAGGGATTACCGGGCGTTATGGAAGGGACCCGTTAAGGGACTTCAGAGCTAATAACGGTACTGCAATTTGCGGTACCGTTATTAGCACCTTCCCCCTTCCCATTGAGCCCTATGGGGGCTGAAATGGGAATGGGGAATGGCTTTTTCAATGTGGACTTACCGGTCCCGCAAAGGTCGGAATAGACCGGTAAGTCTCCATTGAACGGGACCGGACACAGTACCGGTATTGGAGGTAGTCATGGGGCTAATAGCGCCATGACTACCTCCAACCTCGTAATGAGGCCCCTTGTGCCAGGCCCCTGTTCTCAGGGCCCCTGATTACCAAAGACCTTTTATTGTGCAGACAGATGCCTCTGACACTGCGATAGGAGCTGTACTATCACAAGTAGATGAGAAGGGTAAGGAACACCCTATTGGCTTCATTAGTCGCTGGCTTAAGGACAGAGATCTCAGATGGTCCAGAGTAGAGAAAAACAAGTTACTTCTTACCTGGTAACGTTCTTTCGATGGGAAGTTCCTCCGACGTATTTCTTATCTTGATAGATTTACTTCCAGCTTGCTGGCCTGTGAATTATTTTTTCAGTAGAGGGTGCTGCGCGTCGACATCCCTCGAGTTGGTGTCCCTCGACAGCCTCCATATCAGCGCTGACGTAATCATGCGTATAAATAGACTCGCGCAGCGTCTGTTGCTCAGTTCCGTTTTGAAGCTTAAGAGTAGCTGTCCATGAATTGGTTATTGTAGGAGCATAAGCTGCAACCACAAGGGAAGTTTTACTGAGGGGATGGATGGGAGGGGTGATAAGGAATACGTCGGAGGAACATCCCATTGAAAGAACGTTACCAGGTAAGAAGTAACTTGTTCTTCGAAGGGATTGTGTTCTCCGACGTATTCCTTATCTTGATAGACTCCCATAGCAGTGGTGTGTAAACGGAGGTGGGAGTAAAAATGCCATATTCCCCTTTAAGAATGAAAGAGTGTAACACAGCTTTGCCAAATCTAGTCTCTTGGCTAGAGGAGGAATCCAGATTGTAGAATTTTGTAAAGGTATGTGCGGACGACCATGTGGCAGCCGCACATATGTCTCGAATCGGTACCCCTCTTTGGAGGGCCGAAGAGGCTGCGATACCCCTGGTTGAATGAGCCCTAAGATTTTGAGGGGGCTCTTTCCCTGCCAGTTTGAAACATTCTAGAATGGCTAAAATAAACCATCTGGAAATGGTCTGTTTTGTGATTGGCAATCCTAACTTGTGCCCTGTTTAACCTATGAACAGTTGGTCTGCTTGCCTAATCCTAACAAGTCTGCTGATATAAAAACTCAAGGCTCACCTTGGATACAGCCTATGTAGCCTCTCTTCCTCTCTCCCTGGATGGGGAGGAGGATAGAATGAGGGTAAGGTTATCTTCTGAGTGATGTGGAATTCAGAAACCACCTTTGGGAGGAAATTAGGCTTCACTTGTAGGACAACTTTGTCTTTGTGAAAAATTGTATGAGGGAGTTTACAAGATGGGTCTTGTAATTCGCTCACCCTCCTGGCAGATGTCAAAGCCACTAATAAGACAGTTTTAAGGGTGAGAAATCTTAACGAACAAGAGTGGAGAGGTTCAAAAGGAGTACCTATCAGGAAATTTAAGACTAAATTTAAGTCCCATAAGGGAACTTGGAACGGTCTCGGGGGATAGACATTAGTTAACCCCTTCAGAAATTGTATTACTAAGGGTAATATGAAATATGATGGCTCCTCTGCAGTGCGCTTGAAGATCGATAACCCTGCGAGGTAGCCCTTGATCGTACCAACTTGCAGACCTGAATTCGCCAAATAGAGTAGAAAGGATAACACCATTGGTGTACCACATGAAAAGGGTTCAATATTCTTTTCTCTACACCAGCTGCAAAACTTGTTCCAACGGCAGCGGTATAAAGTCTTTGTTGCTGGCCTTCTGGCTGAAAGCAACACCTCCATGACGTCATCTGGGAGGTCCCAATCCTTGTACCTCAACCTTTCAGAAACCAAGCGTGAAGGTTGAGGGTTCTGATGTCTGGATGGAGAACCTGACCTCCCTTCTGCGAGAGAAGATCCTCCCTGTGTGGAAGACGAATCGGAGGGCAGATGGACATGTCCAGAAGGTCCGGGTACCACGTTCTCCTGGCCCAGTCGGGGGCAATTAGCATCATAGTCTCCCGGAATCTTCTCAACCTCCTGATCATCTGAGGAATGAGAGAGACTGGAGGACTCGCATACAGAAGTGGAAACTCCCAGTCTACCACGAACACGTCCCCTAGAGCTCCTCTCGGGGGAAATTCCCTTGAACAAAACTGATTGCACTTCCTGTTGATACTGGTGGCAAACAGATCCACTTGAGGGGTTCCCTAAAGGGTGAAGATCTCTTGAAGGACTTCCTGAGCTATCTCCCACTCGTGAGAGACTGTGCTCTGCCTGCTCAGAGCATCCGCTGTCAAGTTCTTCTCTCCGGCTAAGTGAACTGCCGCTAGAGAGATTTCTTCGTGAATTGCCCAAAACCAGAGCTGCATCGCCTCTCTGCACAGTGGCAGTGATCCTACGCCTCCTCTTTTGTTGAGGTAGTGCATGGCCACTGTATTGTCCGTCATCATTAGGAAATTTTTTCCTTGTACAGATGGCAGAAAAACTTTCAGCGCTAGTCTGATAGCTCTCAGCTCCAACAGGTTGATATGTAGTCTGGACTCCGATGGAGACCAACGACCGCTGATGGTCAAGTCGTTGGCATGGGCTCCCCACCCCGTGAGTGAGGCATCCGTGACTACTGTTATCTCAGGCCATGGTTGCCAAAACAGTTCTCCTTTCAAAATGTTCTCCCGACAGGCCCACCACTGAAGGTCTCGAGCCACTTTGTCCGGAACCTGAAGGAGATCTGTCATTCTACCTGAGAATTGCGACCACTGAGTTCTTAGTGCCCACGGGAGAGATCTCATTCTCAGGCGAGCCTCTGGCACAAGGAAGATGCAGGATGCCATGAGACCTAGCAACCTCAAAAAGTCGAAGGCTGGGAGACGTTGGGCATTTTGAAACTTGGTGACCATCTGCAGAATATCTTGAGCCCTCACCTCTGGTGGCGAGGCTTTCCCCAAGGAAGTGTCCAGGACTGCTCCGATGAACTGGAGTCTCTGTGATGGTATCATTTGTGACTTCTTTAAATTGAGGGAGAAGCCCAGTTTGTGAAGGAAGTGGCAGATATAATGTAGCTGAATCTGAGCTTTTTTTCCGAAGATACAGCTCTGATCAACCAATCGTCTAGGTAGGGGTAGACGTGAATCCCTTCCCTCCTCAGACTTGCAGCCTCTACTGACATTAGCTTGGTGAAGACCCTCGGGGTGGAGGTCAGCCCAAATGGCAGAACTCGAAATTGATAATGAGAGTCGCCAATTGCGAACCTCAGCTATTTCCTGTGTTTGAGATGGATTGGCACATGGAAATAAGCATCCTGAAGGTCCAGAGATACCAGCCAGTCCTGAAGCTGGAGGGCCTGAAGGATCTGAGAATGAGTTACCATCTTGAACTTGTCCTTCCTGAGGAACTTGTCCAATTCTCATAAATCCAATATAGGTCTCAGTCCACCGTCCTTCTTCGGTATCAAGAAGTAGGGGGGAGTACCAACCCTTGTTACTCTCCGCTACAGGTACCGGTTCTATGGCACCTTTCTCCAGCAGGTCTAGAATCTC
This sequence comes from Ambystoma mexicanum, assembly GCF_040938575.1. Classification (NCBI taxonomy): domain Eukaryota; kingdom Metazoa; phylum Chordata; class Amphibia; order Caudata; family Ambystomatidae; genus Ambystoma; species Ambystoma mexicanum. Next base: position 634,703,520 of record NC_090939.1, read on the forward strand.
CTGCGAAAGGAGCGGATCTGAAACCTTCAAAGAGTTGTTCCCTGGTGGATGACTCTGAGGGGTGTGTAGAAAAGGCAGGCAGTAACCTTGGGCAACTGTCTCCAATGCCCAAGCATCTGACTTAATGGCCTGCCATCCCGTCAGATGTTGAGTTAACCTGCCCCCTACTAGTATCTTGTGAGGGGAGTCCTCAGAGTGGTTTAGAGGTGGCTGATGCAGATGCGAGGGTAAAGAGGGAGAAGCCCAGTTTGTGGAGGAAGTGGCAGACATAATCTAGCTGAATCTGAGCTTGTTCCGAAGATACAGCTCTGATCAACCAATCGTCTAGTGTCTAGGTAGGGGTAGGCGTGAATCCCTTCCCTCCTTAGACTTGCAGCCACTACCGACATTAGCTTGGTGAAGACTCTCGGGGCGGAGGTCAGCCCAAATGGCAGAACTCGAAATTGATAATGAGAGTCGCCAATTGCGAACCTCAGGTATTTCCTGTGTTTGAGATGGATTGGCACATGGAAATAAGCATCCTGAAGGTCCAGAGATACCAGCCAGTCCTGAAGCTGGAGTGCCTGAAGGATCTGAGAAAGAGTTACCATCTTGAACTGTCCTTCCTGAGGAACTTGTTCAATTCTCGTAAGTCCAAGATAGGTCTCAGTCCTCTGTCCTTCTTCAGTATTAAGAAGTAGGGGGAGTACCAACCATTGTTCCTCTCCGCTACAGGTACCGGTCCTATGGCACCTTTCTCCAGCAGGTCTAGAATCCCCTGCGAAAGGAGCGGATCTGGTAACTTCAAAGAGTTGTTCCCCGGTGGATGACTCTGAGGGGTGCGTAGAAAAGGCAGGAAGTAACCTTGGGCAACTGTCTCCAATGCCCAAGCATCTGACGTAATAGCCTGACATTCCGTCAGATGTTGAGTTAACCTGCCCCCTACTGGTGTCTTGTGAGGGGAGTCCTCAGAGTGGTTTAGAGGTGGCTGATGCAGATGCCGAGGGTAAAGAGGCACCTGCTGCGGCTTTTGTACTTTTAACCCGTCCACCTCGGGTGAATTTTTTTTGGCCTCTTTGAGCCGGCTGTCCTCTTCCAAATGCGGAATAAAAACGAAAGTACCTACCTCTCCAAGAGGTTCCTGAGGGGCGATAGGGAGTTTGACGGATTGCAGCTCCAAGGGATTTTGCTGCTGCCTTGGATGTTTGTAACTTCTCTAGGCTGTCATCAGCCTTCTTACCAAATAAAGAAGAGCCGTCAAAGGGCATAGTCAAAAGTCTGGCCTGTACACCTGGAGCAAAACTAGAATTTCGCAACCACGCAAATCTGCGGATTGTAGTACTTGCCGCCATGGCCCTGCTGATACTGTCAGCAGAATCAATGCCAGTTTGAAGGGATTCGCACATTGCATCTTTACCATCTTTAATGATGTTTAGAAAAGCTTCCCTTTCTTCTCCTTCCGGGAGGCAGTCAGCCACTGATGAAGCACACTCCCAAAGTGTATGACTGAATCTTGCGAGCGTACAAGTAGCATTAATGGATTTAAGCGCCATGCTACACGCAGAAAAGACCTTTTTTAACATAGCGTCAAAACTCTTATCATCCCTGTCTTGTGGAACAATAGGGTATGCAGATCTACTGTTCGATGAAGTTGCTGCTTGAACAACCAGACTCTCTGGAGTTGGATGTTTGGACAAATATTCAGGGTCAGAAGCAGATACCCTATATTTGGCAGATAGTTTTTTGTTAACTGCCGGGATAACCTCAGGAGTTTCCCAGTTGGCCGATATTTTCCTCTGTAATGCAGTATGAAATGGAACCAGAGGATCTTCCTGTGGGCCTTTAATTAAAATGTCTGTAAGATCATCTTGTTGAAAAGCAGGTGAAGGTGTAGACCAACCCATGAATTCTATTATGCTGGCCATTAAAGTTCTATAAGGGGTCTCAGCGTGTTCCCCTGGGTCTGGTTTGGCAAATTCTACTTCTGGGGAAGTATCTAACCCACTTGCATCATGCAAAGATTCTTGAAGGTCCTTCAACCTATTTTCTTCAGAGATAAATTCCTCTGGTACAGGTGTTGTAGTTCTCTGCAACCCAAAAGGTTTTTCCTGATCAGAATCCTCCCCTTCCTCATAAATAGAGGACACGGCGCTGAAACAATCTGACCTTGGAAATGGCTTAAAACCCATTTCTAAAACAGAAGGGGCCAACCTTGTAGTAACAGGTTGAGAAAACATCGACGTCGTCGACGCGGAAGTCAAAGGCTTCGAAGAAACCGAAAAGGGCGTCGAAAAGGTATGAAGAGACCTCAAAGAACTCGAGAGGATCGGAATCCTACCCGGAGTCATCGAGGTTATCGACGACATCCTCAAGGTCATGGTGGAAGCCCTCGGTATGACTACTGACTGCGAAGTAGTGGCAGCCGTAGGTTTATCCTTTATCGGCGTCGACATCGACGTCGAAGACGGCGTCGATTCGACCGATCTATGCATCGATGGGCCCTTCTATAATGGCGTCGATGATGCAGATTTATGAGTCGAAGGGACCTTCGACGATGGCGTCGATGACGCGGTCTTACTGCCTTTGCTCGAGGGTTCGTGACACTCTCGGGCAGTTTCTTTCGCCGAGTGCAACGACTCGCAGCGTTTCGATTTTTTGGGTATTTCACCCAGGGTATCACCTTTAGCCATCACCGAGGGGGTCGAGGCTGCTTTCTCGAAGACGCTAAGCATCTTTTTTTGGAATTCCTCCCACTTAGCTGGAGAGCTGTGTTTTGTGGGGCAGGTGACCCTTTCCAGGGAAACAGAAGAAGACGAAGAAGAGGGAGATCTTCAACACCTCTTTTTCAAATGTTTGGATCTCGAAGAGTGATGGGAACTGCTTCGAGACCTCGAACGAGAATGTTTCCTGTGACGCGAGGAGACGAATGTCTCGACTCTGCCGTGGAAACTTTCAAAGAAGTAGAAGTTTTAACAGTCTTACCTCTTTCAAGCTTCCCCTTACTCTCCTTCAAGGCTTTCGCCGTCATGGACATGCAGTCCTCACATTCTGAACAATGGTGCTCCGATCCCAGGCACCACAAACAGATCCTGTGAGGATCCGTCAACGACATTTTCTTTCCACAATCTCGACACTTTTTGAAGCCGGACCGTGGGGTTGACGGTTCAGATGAGGAATCCATCGGAAAGAGTAAGATATACTCGAGGAATAAGTAGAATCTACTTGAAGAACGAACTGAGCAACACGATTCAAAGGCCCAAGAAGCGCAGAAAAACAGAACTGAACAACGGACGCTGCGCGAGTCTATTTATACGCATGATGACGTCGGCGCCGATACGGAGGCTGTCGAGGGACACCAACTCGAGGGACGTCGACGCGCAGCGCCCTCTACTGAAAAAATATTTCCGAGGCCAGCAAGCTGGAAGTAAATCTATCAAGATAAGGAATACGTCGGAGGACACAATCCCTTCGAAAGAATGTTTCTCTGTTGTGTGGGCCCTAAGGAAGCTTAGGCCCTACCTCTATGGGACCCACTTCACTGTGCAAACTGACCATAAGCCCTTAAAATGGCTAATGAACATGAAGGGAGAGAATCCAAAGTTGCTTAGGTGGTCCATAAGTCTGCAAGGCTTTGACGTCACTATTGAGCATAAGCCAGGGGCCCAACATAGCAATGCTGATGGGTTGTCCAGAATGTTTAACCGACCTGAACAAGAAACTCATCCAGGGGTGGATTAGTTCCCCCTGTCCTTAGTCTGGGGAGGGCGAGTGTTAGGAAAGATTTCATATGTGTATGTAATTTTCCCTCCATGTGTCAACTCCCAAACTTTTTGCTGCTGTTTTACACCCTGATCTAGACTTTGCCAGAGAAGCACAGCCCTCTGCTGCACTCCTCTGGGCTTTCGCTCACTTTTCATGGGGAAACTGACATGCCCTTAAGACAGTCAGTACTGGGAGACTTTGTTTCCCTAAGTCCTTTCCTCATGTTGCAACTTTTGTGCAACATGTAACAAGAGTGCAATGTAACTTACTTTAGAGCACCCTTCGGTCTCTAGTCATTCCAAAGGCCCTAGAAACTCTCGCTGGACTTTTTATGAACTGTGCAGATGTGTCATAGGCAGGACTGGTGGCAGCTATCGTTTTCATATATTTTTAACCCTTTCTTGCCACGTAAAACGCGCTTACTGCGCTTGGCACGAATAGGTGGCCTGGCTCCAAAATGGCCATGCCACGAGGTTCTTTGTCCTGTCCTTTGGCCATCTTGCCCCTTCACCTTCCCCAGGTCGAGCCGACCCGGGTCAGTCCTTATTCTGTCATGCACTTTCCCGCGAAACACAATGCTTTCGCGGGCTTCTGCATGCCTGGTGTGTGTGCCTCCAGGATGTGGGCTGGGATGTCTGTTCCCAATACACATCCTGGGTGCCAGAGAGTCTGGAGTGTCCTGAATGCCTGGGACCACTGTGGTCCGTGATTGGTCCACGTATGGAATGAGTGTTTGTGAGCAGATCTCCCATTGGGTCCTCTCCGTTTTGGCGCGAAGGGAACTTTGGATAAGAAGAGGCTGGAAACACCACTACCATGTCGATCTCCTGAGTTCACACGAACGAAGGATAAGGAGACAAGTCTCCTGCAACAAGAAGCCGAATCGAGGAACTGCTGGTGACCCGCTGGAAGGTTTGGCACCCTGAGCCCGCTGTCGTCCCGTGGGACCCCTCTGCATATGATCGTCTCAGAAGGTCTGCGAAGACGCTTCGACCCATTGGAATAGTGGGACCAACTATTCTTGGCACCTTAAATAAACCCTGCAAGTAAGCCTCTTTGGAAGTGTCCCTGGGCCATCCAATGGGGTGACCAGCTTACCCGTGATGTTTGCTCTGATACCGCTGCTGTTTCGAGGAGGCCCTCGAAACTTGGTATACTGCTTGCTCTGTGTCCACGGCACCCTCACACTGAATTTCGTACACTTGGCATTCCCAGGTCTGAAGTGTGACGAGTGCGCCCGGACCGGAGTAAATGCGGTTACCGTGTTGCCCTGCTGTGGCAACGACGTGTGCAAATTCGCTGCATTTGTGACCCCCTTGCTCCTGAAGCCTGCTGCAGTGGAATTGGGCCGATTTCTCATCCCGGAGCGGAGAAATTGCCACTGTCCCGTTTGGGAATACTCGCTGTATCTCTGAGTCTACACGGAGTCGAGACGTCCTGATTGTCGCATTCAAACCTGCCAGCGAAGTGGACTGTACTGGCGAACTTTGGGTCTGCCTGCGTCAGGGACCGGTGAGTAGTCCTTACCCCAACCGGTGGCCCCTATTGCAGGAGCCCGTTTTTATGCACAAAGTGGCCCCTGAGGGCCCCTTTCCTTTCCACAGCTATTGCGAAATAGCACTCTCAAACTGCCTCTGCCCTCAAGTGGAGGTCCTGCTTGAATAGTGGGAACTTGTTCTTCATCGCCTCATCCACCTTCCTGAGCTGCTAGAGACCTTTGAAGAGACCTTATTTTGTCCATAGGCACAAGCACGTGCATGTACTATTGAGCATAAGGCTCCTCTCTTCGTAGGGCTTGGACTGCCTCTTAGTTAGGTGTATTCTTGATGTTGAACTGGGTCTAAAGATTACCTGCACTGCCTGTTTTCCTCCCCATCTAGGTGGTCTACATATTTCATGTTTATAATCCTTTAGAGCCCTATCATCTTGTATATATATTGTGTTGGTTGTGATGTATTGGTTTACTTTAGTATTACTGTGATTCTTTGCTATGGTCTATGTTACAAAGGCCTTGTAATAAATGTGTCTATATTTTTAATATAACACCTGTCTGGAGTAATTTGTAAGTGTCCTTACTTTGTGTGCTCATTGAGGTCTTTCAGTCACCCTCACCCCTCTTGAGACTTAGTCTTGACCGCCTGCCATAGCTACCCTGATTGGTCTGGCCTGTCCAGAGGTTACCCTGTTCCAAGAAACTAGGTTGGCCTTCTGAACCTCTGCTCCTCCTGGTAAGAGTTCAGAAATCCTTCTTAACACTCGACTACCATGTAACCTGGTCATTTGTACTTACTGATATTAACCTTGTATTTCATAATCTGTTGTAACCTGCTCTAAGTCTCCAGTGCCCAGTTACCTCAGGATTTGGCGCGCGGTATAAAGAAAGAAACTAAACTAAACTAAATGCTAGATTTCAGGCAAAAGACAGGGTGTGTCTGATAAGTGCAGAAAAAAGGGGGCGCTTTAGGGTTACAGATACAGACCCCAGTGCAAGGGATTGGTAGGAGGCAGTGCGGGTGTGTGGCAGGGTGAGCAGGAACCAGGGCCCGAAAGTCAGAGGGTAACCAGGTGCACGATGCTGAGACAGAACAGATCAGCAGGGGAGAGAAGGAGCGAAGGCAGAAGCAAAGAGGAAGGTCTTGAGGTGCTTCCGGAACCGGAGATGGCTCTACTCAAGTTTCAGAGTGGCAGGGAGGCTGTTCCAGAGGGAGGACCCAGCCAAAGACAGAGATCTACCCCCATCTCGGGAGGCCAGCCAGCGATTGAGAGGAAAGAAGGATGGAGGTGTGCCGATGAGGAGGATCTCTGTCTTGCTGGCATTCAGGCAAAGATCACTAGTGGCACACCAATGCTGAATGGCAGATAGGCAATCAGAGATGAGAGAAGCAGAAGAGGTGGCTGAGGGAAGCCTGAAAATGAGTTGAGTGTCATGAGCGGTGGGCCAGAGTTGGCAGGTATTAGTTGAAGAGCTAGGGTGAGAGGTTAGACCCCTGGGGAACACTGCAGGTAGAAAGGGAGATAGATGAAAGGAAGGACCCAATTTGGACATCGGAGGGTCAGTCAGAGAGGAAAGAGGGCAGCCAGGCCAGAGCCTGATCGGTCATATCCAGGTTGTTCCGGAGACGGTTGAGCAGGATGGTACGGTTGACTGTGTTGAAGGCAGAAGAGTGATCGAGTAGGATGAGGACAGAGGGGATGTTAGAGTCAAGGTTGGAGAGCAGATCTTCACGGATGTTCAGGAAAGCAGTTTTCATACTTCTGACAGCTCTAAAGCCAGACTGATGGTCGTGGAGACAACCGACAGAATCAGAGTGAAGGTTAAACTGCAAGATTGCCAGCTTTTCCAGGAATTTGCCCAGAAAAGGAGTGATGGAGATTGGTCGATAATTAGAAGGGCAGGAAGGGTCAGCTGAGGATTTCTTGAGAAGATGGTGCACAAGAGAGTGCTTCAGTGGGGAGGGGAAGGCTCCTGAGGAGAAGGAGAGGTTGAAGAAATCAGCAAGGGAAGGAGTGAGTGTGTCAATGTGGTCCTTGATGGTTTTGGAAGAACAGGGAATAACCCGTTTTGACGAGACTTCCATAGATCGGACTTGTCTAGAGACCTCATCAGGGGATAACAGAGGAAAGGACGAGAAAGAGGGTGGGAGGGCCAAAGTTGACAGAAGCAGAGGCAGGAAGAGGAGGAGGGGACGAGAGGGTGGCAGGATATCCTGGGTTTTTGAGATGAAGTGAGAAGCAAGGGCCGTGCAAAGGGCCTGGGAGACGACAGGAGAGCTAGAGACTGCAGCAGGGATGGCCAGCTCCTTGCAGATTTTAAAGAGTTTGGCCGAGTTGTCAGATGCCACAGAGACACAGTATTGTATGTGGGCTCTCTTCTTAGTGTGGACAGAGAGCCGGTATTTCCTTTGGAGTAGGCAACAGGAAAGTTCGTTAGAGGATGAACAGGAAGCCCCCCCATTTCCTCTCAGCCACCCTACACTTACATTTAAGTGTAGCTAGGTCAGAGTTATACCAAGAATTGCACTTGGCTTTGGGCCTCATTCCGAGTATGGCGCTAACCAATGGCGCTATTAACGCCTTGGTTGACGCCGTACCCGGACCGGCAGCGCCTTGGTGGATGGCGGAATTACCGCCCCATTCCAAGGTTAGCGGGGTGGTAATTCCCCATTCACCAAGGCTCTTCCCCATTCCCAAATGAGCCCCCATAGGGCTCAATGGGAATGGGGAAGATGCAAATAACGGTGACCGTTCATTACGGTCACCGTTATTGGCTTGGAGGCCCCTTTGCGCCCTCGACTTTAACACCTGCTCAAAGCAGGCGTTAAGGGCGAGGGCGCAAAGGGAACTCGGAGTATGGCGGTAAGGGATTACCGCCACCGGTCTCGTTACCGGTGGCCGCTATCCCTTACCGCCATACTCGGAATGAGGCCAAACGGATCCTCATGACAGGGGCAAGAGCATCAAGAGTATTGGAAATAGAAGAGTAGAGCATAGACAAGGCTGTGTCCGGATGGGAGTCAGCCAGAGGTGGAGAGGGGGGAGAAGGTGGCAGCAAAAGCCTCAACTGACACACGCTTCATGGGACGGATGTCAGAGAAGGTACGTGGCAGAGAGAGGAGAGAAGGGAGTGATTGCTCCAGGAGAGAGAGGAGTGGTCAGAAGGCTGGAGAGGGGTAGGTTAGAGGAGATCAAGACATCAAATGTGTGCCCTGCAGAGTGAGTCGGGCCAGAAGGGAGGATAGAAAGGGAGAGGGAATCACATAGGTCACGGAAGAATACCGAGGAGGAACAAGGAGAGTCTAGAAGGAGGAGTTGAGTGGTTGAGGCCAGGGGGGAGGAGGAGAGGTCCGCCCTCTCAGACAGAAATGCAGTGATCTGACCAGGAGGCCGGTAGATAGTACCCACAGTAAAAGAGTGGCTAGGAGGCATCCAAGATGGCCGCCGTGTAGGAGAGACATACTCTCCATCGCTCCGAGGAAAAGGTTTTGAAAGGACAAAAGTTTCGCCGAAGGTCCTCGTCCCCCTCGGAAAGAGCCCGCAACACATTGTGTTGGCACCTTACACCTGCAGAGCGGCGGGGGGCCATTTGAGGAGGTGTACTCGCGATCCTGTGGTCTGTCCTGTGTGTTTGGCCCGCGCTTCGAGTTAATTCCAAACCCTGAAGTGGTGCGGCGGGAACGGCGTGGGGGCCCATCTTCGGATGGCGGCCTCCACCCTCTGCCTTCCCGCCCCCTGAATCAGTGGAACAGCAATTGCAGCGGGGGCAGTGCGGAGAGCGGCCCACTGTCTGGAGACTGAGAGGTGAACGGCGGCGGCACTCAGAGGTGCCGGGGAATGTGCACGGACGCCTCCTGCTGCATCTGATTGCCTCCGGACCTGCTGAACTCGGTCTGCTCCGCATGTTGTTCAGGCTGGTCGCGTCCATTCCGGGCTGGAACAATGCGAGTGCCCATCTGCTGGCGACGCCCACCCTTGCCCCCAGGCCAGAGCTGCGGTAATTCCGGGTGAGCGGCGTCGGCGCTGGGGGGCTCAGGGGAGTGAACGCGGACGCCTTTTGCGCCTGATTGCCTCCCGACAGGGAGAGCTGCTAAAAGAAAGGTACGGAGGGGGCGATCTTTGGGAGGGCGCACGCTTGGCTCAACAATTTTATCTAAGTGGGGGCGGAGAAACCTGGGAGCCCTTGTCATCAAAGTTGGAGGGACTGCCGGCAATACACTTGGGGGCACAATTGTGATACCGTACACAAGTCATTGGGAGCAGGCGGTGGGGTCCGTTAGCCTTTGGGGGTTCCCTCCCCCTCCCCTTCCCGTGCCAGTGAATTATCCAAGGCACACAAGTGAAGCCAGCGCACCAGAGGTATCACAGGCCAGGAGTGAAGTCTGTGGTCTCCTGAGCAGTTAAGGGTACTACATCAAGTAGTATTCCATAAAGTTTGCATCTGAGCCTCGGACACATTGCCCCATTTGAAAGACAGTTGGCATTGGACTGGCCTGACCCTGGTGATGTTATAAATTGGCCAAGTTAACTGGAGGTGAAGTGCGAGTGACATTTAGTAAATTGAACACATAAACAGAGGGCATATTGGGAACTCCAAGCAAGTGATTTTATCCGGATTTCCTTAACCTGAAATGTGCAAAGGAAACAAAAGGGGGTATCTATCTGAAGCACTCAAACTTAAAACAATCCGCACAACTGTTGCCTCACTCAAGTGTTAGTCTGGGAAAGTTTGGAAGAGGCTGATGCCAGGTGCAAAACCCAGAAGGGCCCCAAGGAAGTCTAAAGGGGTCCAACCCAAAGTGGAGTTCCAGATTGAGAGGTGCTGGAAGAATAAGCAAGGGGAGACGCTGCTAGCGCCAACGACACCCCAGAAGAAATCGGATACCGAAATTGTAGGAGCGGCAACAGACATGGCCTCGGATAAGGAGGAGCTATTAGCATCCCTGAAGGGAATGGAATCAAGAATGTTGAGCACATTCCAGAATCAGATTGGCCAACTGAAAGATGAGCTGAAGCTGGCGCTACAAGACGTCAAAAAAGAAATGAATGATCTCAGAGAGAGAGTAGATACGGTGGAAAACTGCCTTTCTTCTGTGGCAGAGGATACTAATCAGAATAGTGTTTTGCTGGAGCAATTAGCTAGAGCCACAACCAATCCGGAAATACAGGCGGAGGACTTAGAAAATAGATCCCGCAGATCGAGCATAAGAGAGTCAAGGGCCTGCCTGAGGACACAATCTGAACTTACAATTAATGGCAGCAGGGTACAACTCTACCAGCATCTGGCCCTCTCGACCCTACATAAGAGAAGACTGATGAGACCGGTGACGAAAGAGCTGATAGCCAGACACATAAGATATCAGTGGGCATACCCCTTCTGTCTTATCTTTGCGTGGGGAGGAAGAACCCATCGTATCACCACATGCAAGGAGGGAATGTCAATTTTGCAGTTGGAGGAGAATACGGAGCACTCAACGATGGCCTCGCGTCAGTCCCCCCGGAAACCCGGAAACAATCAATTGGAATGGTTGACGGTGAAGGCGGCGAGAGGGGCTCAGATGAGTGATTCCCCGATGGCTTCCCGCCCTAGCACAATCTGAACTGCAGGAATTGATTGATTCGAGGGCAGGCAAATTAATTTCTCTTGGAACAGTGAGAGGAGGAGCAAGAATAAGGTTGCATAAACACATTCACAAGCAAGGATGCAGAGCGATTGAGAGGCAGTTTTGGATCTCTATGCTGGACGAATTTGAGTCCAGGCGAAGAATAATGTTTGGGGAGAGGAAGGACAATGAGCTTGACCTAGGATCAAGCACAGGCCGGTGGGATTCTAACCAAACTGGGGGGAGGGCAGGGAGGGACGGGAAAAGGGTAGGGTGAAGGGATAAGGGTGGGATTATGGGAAACTGGGAATGTTAGAGGGAATAAAATCTCATTCTGTCCCCGATTGCAATTCTGGTCTATGAAGTCTGGCGAGCTTATAAAGGAAAATGAGAATCCAGGGGATATGAAAAGCAGGTCAGAGCGGCAGAATGCACAGGGCAGGATCAATGAGTGAATTGGTAATAGTATCCCTCAATGTGCAGGGATTAAATTCTCCAGCAAAGCGTTGTGCTATCCTGGGGAGGTTGGAACGTTTGAGGGTTTCGGTGGCGATCCTGCAGGAGACACACCTCTTCCCAGTAGACCAAAAGAGGTTGTCCCATAGGCTGTTCCCACAACAATTTATTGCTTCAGCGGGAAAGAAAGCTAGGGGAGTGGCAATCGAATTGAGCAGGGAATTGGGGTTCCGGAAGAATTGAGTGCCTGCTGATCCGGAAGGCAGGTTTATTGCGGTTAAGGGGCGTATCAAGGAAAGGAGTTATACAATAATAGCATTATATCTGCCAAACGATGAATACATCCAGGGAGTACTGGGAAATTGGGTGGTTGGTGTGAAGGGCAAACAATAATTGTAGGGGATTTCAACTGTGTGATGGACCCCTTGCGAGATAAAACGCTTCCTCCAACATTGGCAGATGCGAAGAATAGGCAAGCATTAGGCAAACATTTCCGAGAGCTAGATGCGATTGAGACCTGGAGATTCTTCCATGTAACTGACAGGGAATACACCCACTTCTCCCCAGTCCATCGGGGATATTCTAGAATTGATATGATCTTAGTATCTTCCACACTGATCCCGCAGATAACGAAAGTTGATATTGGGGTACAATATCTGACAGACCACGTACCAGTAATAATTTGCATAGATATGGGTGAAACTAATACGCAGAAGGTAAAGCGTTGGACCCTAAATGAACTCATGCTGAAAGACATCGCCCTTAGATCCCATATAGAGGAGTCGATCCTAAATTATATACGGGAAAATGACAGGGAGGAGATAGACTTTAGAACGATATGGGATGCTGGAAAGGCGGTTATAAGGGGGGAATTCATCTCACAGTCAGCCATATACAAGAGGAAACGGGCAATAATAACACAAAGATTAGAAGACGACCTCCGACAGGCGGAAGCCCAACATAAAATGAAACAGACACAAAAATCGCTGAGAGCGCTTAAAAAAATTAGAGCACAATTGGAGGCCCATACAGCAGCTAGAGTTGCACAATCCCTTCTACATACCAGACAGTCTTATTACGTCCATGGGGGAAAAGAAAATACATTCTTAGTTGCCAAGCTCCTAAAACAAAAATCCCGCAATAATATAGCAAAGCTAAGGGGTGAACGGGGAAAACTGTGTTCGACGGAAGAAGGAAAAATGCAGATCATGACAAATTACCATACAAATCTATTAAAACATGAAGAGCTTATTCCCCAAGCCCAGGACCGTTATCTGGCTGGGATGGCCCTCCCCCAAATTACAGCAGGAGAAAATCAAATATTGGAGTCGGAGATAACGGCACAAGAGATTAGTGATGCGATCTCGACTCTATCTTCGAATAAAACCCCAGGCCCAGATAGTCTCGGAGGAGAGTTCTATAAGATGCAAAAGCGGAAAGATGCAGGAAAACTCTATCCCCTGGACCAGATTATTATCGTAAAACGAGAAACTGAAGAGATATCCAGAGAGCAAAACACTATTACTTGCAAAAGTATCAAATTATTTTATTTATCATGATACAAAAATTTGAAAAAGTCAATTAATGGCATTCTACTTTGTAAAGCATCAATAAATCACGTAACACGACAGCATAGATGAACAAATTACTGTGACTAAAATACATCCATCTCAACAAACATTCATAGTGCAGCATCCAAACCATACATCATACATAGTGACATTCAACCAACCAACAATGGCTAAAAAAGTGACTGAATTAATTAACATTATGTTCCAATTGGGAGTGGGACAAACATTCATCACATCCCATTTGATTATTTTAATGTTTACAAATATATTGAACAAACAGCAATAGAATTCATTAAAAACAATCTATCACAAGGGCGGATCTGAGAGGAAAAGTGTTATGTAGATCACATCCCTAAAAGAATAAACTCAACCGGTTTCGACGTAGAGTGTGTAGTAAACAACGTCTTCATCAGGAGATACAAAGCGAGAAGCTGCAGGAAAAGAGCATTACTACATAAATATGCGGCAGTGTCCCATCTCATGAACTAAACTCAACAGTAGATTGTATATAGCCACCATGTGCCACCTGTTACGAACCAATGGGCGGCTGGAGTTAATGAGCACAGCCTAGCCGTAAATCTCAATGACCATGCTACATCGGCCGTGTGCCAGCAGCCGACTGAAGCCGTCGCTGCTGTGGACGTAAATCACGTAGAAGGTCACGTGTACTCAGTGGGAACGTGTTAGGTGTGCGTGACGAACCCAAAACACGCCCAGAATTAAAAAAACAACAACCAAGGTGCCGTAATTACAGGTAACAATTGACCGCTCTCATATGATTTCTTTGGTTGCTGTAGTCACTTTTTTACCTTATGTGTGCTTCAATCAATCTTTCATTTCCCACTAGTCACAGCTCCATTGACGATACGATTCCAGCATACGATCCATCTTTTGCATTTTGCATATTAATGGCTACTTATATAAGGTTTGTTCAGTCCAGCATATTGTATCTATTTAGCCATTATATTTTTATGTCGCATGTGGGGGTGTCTAGTGGTTTCCTGCCTGGGCTATTTCGACCTTTTTGGCACCTATGGTGCACCTTATTTTTGTTTTTAATTTTAATATTAATATTTTTTACACTCTCAGGGTCGGTGCTTCGCCTCTGGCTTTTCTAAATAAAACCCTGCTTCTGGGGTTGTTCTCATTTAGGTATACTTCCCCAGCACAAATGTTTAGTTTTATTGGTTCGTAACAGGTGGCACATGGAGGCTATATACAATCTACTGTTGAGTTTAGTTCATGAGATGGGACACTGCCGCATATTTATGTAGTAATGCTCTTTTCCTGCAGCTTCTCGCTTTGTATCTCCTGATGAAGACGTTGTTTACTACACACTCTACGTCGAAACCGGTTGAGTTTATTCTTTTAGGGATGTGATCTACATAACACTTTTCCTCTCAGATCCGCCCTTGTGATAGATTGTTTTTAATGAATTCTATTGCTGTTTGTTCAATATATTTGTAAACATTAAAATAATCAAATGGGATGTGATGAATGTTTGTCCCACTCCCAATTGGCAAATAATGTTAATTAATTCAGTCACTTTTTTAGCCATTGTTGGTTGGTTGAATGTCACTATGTATGATGTATGGTTTGGATGCTGCATTATGAATGTTTGTTGAGATGGATGTATTTTAGTCACAGTAATTTGTTCATCTATGCTGTCGTGTTACGTGATTTATTGATGCTTTATAAAGTAGAATGCCATTAATTGACTTTTTCAAATTTTTGTATCATGATAAATAAAATAATTTGATACTTTTGCAAGTAATAGTGTTTTGCTCTCTGGATATCTCTTCAGTTTCTCGAGTTCTATAAGATGTTCCGTGCACAATTGCTGGGCCCACTGGCAAAGCTTTTTAATCTAATTAGGGTGAAAGGTATAGGTATGGGTAGATCCTTAACCTTATTAATTCCAAAATCAGGAAAGGACCCCTTAGAATGCTCTAACTATCGTCCCATAGCATTGCTAAACTCAGATGCTAAGCTTTATGCCAAAATTGTAGCAACTAGATTGGGCAAGGTCCTCCCTCGAATCATACATCCGGATCAGACTGGGTTTATATTAGGCAGAAGCACCCAAGATAATGTGCGTTGTGCTATAGATATCATCGAGCTAGGTACCCAAACTACTCAACGCTTCTCATTGGTAGCCTTAGATGCCAGGAGAGCATTTGACAGCTTAGACTACTTGAGGCTGGTATTGGAGAAGTTTGGATTTGGGCCCCAATTTATTACTATGTTAATGGCAAATGTTCAACTTCCCTCGACGAATCTACTGGTTAATGGGCAAACATCTTAGCAAATTAAGATAGAAAGAGGCACCCGTCAGGGCTGTCCCCTCTCCCCTTTAATATTTGCCATGGCAATGGAACCATTTGCAGCACAAATTAGGCAAGATGATGATATTGGGGGGCTTAGTTGTGGCGACATACACCATAAAATTGCACTATACGCAGATGACCTTATGTTATTCATTTCCAATACCAGGGACACCTTGCCAAAGATAGTGCAGAAACTACGGGATTTTGCGGGGGTATCCGGATTCCACATTAATTATGAGAAATCCAAAGCTCTGAACATTACTGAATGCACTGAAGAGATTGTGGAGGCGGAGAAATCATTCCCATTATCCTGGGAAAAAGATTCCCTCAAGTATTTGGGGGTTCGCTTGACCCGAAAGGTTAATGATCTGTATGAAGTAAATATTATACCATTATGGAAGCAGCTGCAGGAGGATCTCCGGTGTTGGGACAAACAGGAACTATCTTGGTTTGCCTGGATAGCAGCGGTGAAAATGACCCTCTTACCCCGTATGCTATATACTGTTAATTCCCTGCCGATAAAGACTCCTCTGCGACTCTTGAAAGACTTGCAGCTAGCTATTTCGGCTTTTGTATGGAAAGGTAAAAAGCCAAGGGTACAACGAAAACTCATGACATGTCCTCCGTTACTTGGAGGTCTAGGATTGCCGGATATCCAAAGATACGTCTGTGCGGCACACATAGCACCCATGCTGCACTGGAAGATCCCTAAACCATATCTGGGTTGGACAATGATAGAGCAGGTGACTACTAGGACGCCACAAAAATGTTATGCACCCTTTTACCACACCACAGATCTGCAGGAGGTCAGTTATTAGAAACTACTAAATTAGCGCTCAATAACTGGGATGATGAGCTAAGAAGGAGGAAAATTCCACGTCGGTTGGGCCCACACTCCCCAATAGCATATAATCTGGAGTTCACACCGGGTCGTCAAGCTAAGTTCTGGGAGGGTTGGCCAGCACCTGAATCTCTGGTTCTCTCGGATATGTTTCTAAACGGAGAACCACTATCCTTTGAAGAGTGTAAGCAAAAATTCCAAGTGGGAGAGGGTCAGAGATACACATATATCCAAATAAGACATTGGATCACTCACCAAACTGTCAGAAAAGCGGCCAATAGAACACTAACAAGTCTTGAATTATTTATACAAAGGAGTGTAACAAAAAGTGGAATCTCTAGGCTTTATAAATTATTAGATAGGGCTCTCCCGGAAGACACTTTGCAATATAAAACGAGCTGGGAAAAAGACATCGGGGCCACCATCCCAGTCGAAGATTAGGTAAGGATATGGGAGAGAGCCCATAAAACCTCCAGGTGTACACTCATCAAGGAATCGGCGTATAAAATTGCCTATCGCTGGTATTTATCCCCCGCCAGATTGAACAAAATGAATCCTAAATATCCACCGCTCTGCTGGAGAAAATGTGGGGAAATAGGAGACTTTTTCACATGTGGTGGTCCTGTCCAAAGGCGCAAGTATTTTGGAAAGAGATCCTGGGGCATATTAAAAAGATGATGGGAATTGAGCTCCCAGAGGATCCGAAAGTTCTCTTACTGGGGGCAACAGCAGGGAGTCGATATGCAGCAAAGGGGCACAAAGCTACATTAATTACACATTTGCTTTCAGCTGCAAGACTCACCCTAGCCCAAGGGTGGAAAACTGAACAAGGTCCTATAATTGCATGGCGGTGGGTTAAAATATGGGGGAGTTCTGGCAATGGAAAAGATCTGTGCATTGCAATCTGGTACCTACCTTAAATTTTTGTCAATTTAGGAACCATTCCGTGAAATGGTAAAGGACAAAGAACCGCGCTTTTTTAGGCCCAGGATACTCAGAAATCCAGACTTTTACTAAAAAAAAAAGAAAGAAGAAGGATTTACTTGGACATAATCGCCGGACTCTTCCTAAGAGCAACCAAGATGGGACATGAATGAGTTGGGGGTGGGGAGGGTGGGGGCAGGGAGAACTGGGGGGAGGCGGGAGGTGTTTCTAAAGTTAAAACCCATGGTCCTAACAGAGCTAAGTAAAGGGAATATAAAGAGGTAGTGTTTGTAATGGTAAAATAATGCTCTAGCCATTTGTTAAAATTTTGTTCTCTGTTCGAGTCTGTGGAAGAAATAAACCTTGATAAAAAAAAAGAGTGACTAGGAGAGGGAGAAAGCTTGCACACAAGGCAATCAAAAGAGTAGTATGTCTGCATGGGAATGATAGAAGAGGATGGAATCCACTCAGGAAAGATCAGGACTACACCCCCTCCGGACCAGGTGGATCTGGGTGCGGAGAGGGTCTTGTAGCCATCAGGGAGGAGAGTGTCAGAGTTTGTGAAAGAGCTGGCCATGAACCATGTCTCAGTAAGACCGAGTGCATCGAGGTCAAGTTCTTCAAGGAGGTGGCAGATGTCAGAGGAGTGTTTGACAGCAGAATGAGAGTTGAGAGTTGCAAAATGAAGAAGGTTGCCAGTCTTAAAGGCCTTTCCGGGGAGGGGTACAAATCAGAGGTACGCCCTGCGGAGGTGGAGGAGAAGCCTGAGGTGGGGCTGAAGAGGAGGGAGGAGAGGGCAAGATAGCCGAGGGGGTGACGAGGGGACAGCAGGAGATGAAAGCAAATTGATGAGGTGAGGGAAACGCCTATCAAAGAGGAGGAGATTGGCCCAAGGGCCTTGGACCATGACGGTGCCATTAAGGTAGACATTAATGATGATTTTAGAGGAGTCGAAGGGAGCGATGAGAGCTTCCCAGCGGGTGTCACCATTAATGGGAGAGGAGGAGATAGGACAGAGCACAGAGATCATATGAAGAGTCCATAGATCTGGCAAAGGAACAACAGGATGTCAGTGAGGGTCTGTCTGGAGGAAGCGCTAGAATAGGTGTCAGGGATAGGGAGACCAGGGTTGGAGGCCAAGATATCCTTTTTGAACTTCTTCCTACCATATTGGTGAGAAGGGGAGGATAGTCAATAGAGAAGCAGTTGGAGAAGATAGGAGGGACAGAAAGCACCATGGGGGTGGTAGCGAGAAAATGGCGAGAAGCAAGGGGGGAGGAAAGCAGATAAGAGTGGAACAAAGTGAACGGTGAGGTCACTGGGCCTACGAGTTACAGAGAAGCAACAATACAAGCAAAGTGCAGAGCAAGTTACCAAACACACAATAATAGAATCTTAACCAAAAATTCAAAAACAGCAAGATTTGAGTTTTAACCAAAAAAGCAAAAACAGCAAGACTTGAGTGTTAACCAAAAAGCAAAAACAGCAAGACTCGAGTGTTAACCAAAAAGCAAAAATAGCAAGATTTGAGTTTTAACCAAAAAGCAAAAACAGCAAGTTTTGAGTTTTAACCAAAAAGCAAAAACAGCAGGACTTGAGTGTTAACCGAAAATTAAAAACAGCAAGATTTTGAATTTCCAATTTGGGTTCAGATGATAGCAAAGGGTGTAACAATGCAATGCAATTCAGAATGCTAACATGGGAGAAGCAGGCAGAGAGGGACAGTGAAAAGTCAGAAGAGGGTGGGAGTGTACCAGAAGGGGGGAACTAACCCATGGTTAAGGAGGTGTGAACGTCAAGGTAGTCCAGTTTTCTTTGCAGAGTTTTGTAGCAGCATCATGGAGGTTCAGGTGTTGGGGTGCAGCAAAGGATCAAAGTAGCGTTCTGGTGCCGGACAGGGGTCTTATGAGTCAGCCTTTGGTGAGGGGGCCGGCTAAAGCAAGCCGGTCCCCCGTTGGCCAGCAAAAACACACAGCAACCAATGGGAATGCAGAGGGAAAGGTAGTCAGGTCAAAGCATCAGCACCAGGAACAATAGCCTTAATGGACATGAATGCATGGGTTCAAAAGGGATGCATGTTAAGAATTTTAGTACAAGATTTAAATCCCAAAAAGGGACCTGAAAGGGAGTAGGCGTAAACACATTATTGAGTCCTTTAAGAAACTGAATGATTAAAGGGATTTTAAAGTATGAGGTTTCCTCTGATGAGCACTTTAAAATCGAAAGCGCTGCAAGATAACCCTTTATTGTTGTGACCTGCAACCCCAGATTTGCTAAGTGAAGAAGAAAAGATAACACTGTATGTGTATCGCACTGTACTAGATCCACATTCTTATCCTTACACCAGCTGCTGAACTTGTTCCAACAACAGCGGTTTAAGGATTTTGTTGCTGGCCTTCTGGCCGAAAGCAAGATCTCCATTATGTCGTCTGGGAGGTCACAATCCTTGTACCTCAGCCTTGACCTCTGGATGGAGAACCCAACCCTCCTCTCTCTCTCGCTCTCTCTCTCTCTCTCTCTCTATCTCTCTCTCTCAGAGAGAGAGAGAGAGAGAAGGTCTTCTCTTTGTGGAAGACGTATTGGAGGGCAGATGGACATGTTCAGAGGGTCCGGGTTCCACGTCCTCCTGGCCCAATAGGATCATGGAAATCCATGATCCTAATTGCCCCCCTATCGAGAGCAAATGGGAAGACCACCGATTTTCCAATATTCACCTTGAACCCTGAAAATCTCCCAAACTCTTTAATTACCTTCATGGCCGAGGGGATGGACTGGGCGGGATGCTTCAGGTGCAGCATGACATCGTCTGCGTACAGCCCGAGTGTAAGCTCTAGATTATCAACCTTGATGACCTCCACCTGTAGGGTTCTCCTCAGATACTCCGCCAATATTTCCATCGTCAGGGCGAACAGCAGGGGTGACAATGGACACCCCTGCCTCGTCCCCCTTTGTAGCGGGAAAGTCCGGGACAATCTCCCGTTGACTGTGACCCCGGCCGACGAACTTGCAAATAATGCCTGAATGCCCAGTTGTACCCCCTTGCCGAAGCCGAATTATTGGAGGACCCCTTAAAGAAAGCCCCAGTCCACTCGGTCGAAGGCCTTCTCCGCATCTACGGCCACCAGCTCCCATAAGTAGTGTCTTGCACAGGGTGTCTTCCCCCTGTCTGCCTTGGATGAATCCCACTTGGTCTGAATGGATGAGTCTCAGCATAAGGCCCTCCATTCTCGTGGCCAGTATTCTGCTGAAAATGTTTGCATCCATATTGAGTAGAGAGATGGGTCGATAGGATTTTCACTTCAAGGGGTCTTTGTCCGCCTTTGGTATAACTGTAATCAGTGCCTTTCCAAAGGACGGGGGGGCCCCCTCCCAGTGACCATGATGTTAGAAAATAGGTCTGCTAAGTGTCGCGCCAAGGGTCCTGCAAAAGTCTTATAGAGCCCTGCTGTATAGCCATCTTCCCACGGTGCATTCCCCAGCTTAAGTCCGGCTATTGCTTTCAATACTTCATCCTGAGTAATGGGTTTGTCTAGTTCGAGGCTCTCCCTGTTACGGAGGCTCGGGAAAGGCACTCCTGCAAGGTATGTCCCCAGTGTATCATCGTCAGAGACCCCTTCTTTCTCATATAGGTTTTCATAGAATGCAGCAAATTCACCAGCCACTTCCCCAGCTTCTGAGCGCCTCTGACACCCCTCTCCCCGGATCATGGTTACCCATCTCTCTGCTCTCTGGCCTCAGAGTTTCGCCGCCAGTAGCGCATCTGCCTTGTCCCCCTTCTCATAGTATCTTTGACGTATTGCAGGCTAGACAATACTTTTCCCATCTCTATGCCTCTCAGTTCCTGACGTTTACCTCTTTCCACCTTAAGGTTCTCTTCCCTCTCCCTGTCCTCCTTACCCTCGACCCTTTCTAAGAGGTGGATCTCTCCTCTGAGGTTTTGGGAAAACAGGGCCCTGATTCTCTTTTTGGCAGCACCTTCCTTAATGAGGAGGCCTCTCAATGTTGCCTTTGTTTCTTCCCATACCATGCCCCTTTCAACTTCTCCCGTGTTATTGAGTCAGAAAAAGTCCTCAATAGCCTCTCTCATTTCCTCCACAAAAACGGTGTCCCTGAGGAGAAGGTTGTTGCATCGCCAGAGAGATTCCCTGGATTTCAAACCTGACAGGACTACCTCCATCTCTACCAAGTCATGGTCCGACCAAATGATCGGGAAATGTTTGCAGCTACCCACTCTATTAATATGCTGTTGTTTCATGAACAGGTAATCCATTCCTGTTCTGGAACCGTGGACTGATGAGTAGAAGGTGTAGCCCCTCACCGTTGGGTGAGAGTCCCTCCATATGTTGATTAGCCCCTGGTCCCACATGTTATCCACAAATCCTCCATTTGCGGATACCCCCCTGCTCGCTGAGGGGATTTGCCCACCACTGTGATCCATTTCCCTGTCCGCCCACATGTTAAAGTCTCCCCCCATAATTAGGAGGCCCTCCGTCCTGTCCAGGATCTCTCCCATGGCTTCTCTCAAGAACTGCATTTGGCCAACATTTAGGCAGTAAATAGACACTATGGGCCTCATTACAGGTCGGGCGGTCCGGAATTAACAGTGGCTGTAAACCCGCCGCCGACTCCTGCAGGTGGGAGGTGATGTTCCCGCCAGGTCTGACCAAGCGGGTTTAACACTGCCCGCCTGCAGGCGAACGTGGAAACACCAGCACCATCACGAGATGGTGCCGGTGTTTCCACTTCCCCATTCCCATTGAGTCCTATGGAACTCAATGGGAATGGGGATTTACCGAATTCCGCCTCCGGAATTCCCGGGACACCAGGGTTGTAATGCCCTGGTATTTCCGGGAGTCACGGAGGCGGAATGGTAATACGAGTCCGGCGATAACCAGGCGGTTTTACCGCCTCGGTTACCGCCGTACTCGTAATGAGGCCCTATAGTTATCCTAGAATTTTCTATGGTCCCCGAAACCATGAGTACTCTCCTATCCGTTGGACCCCAGACCACCGGTTCTGATGGTCTGACCATCCGATTCAGTATGATCCCCACTGCTCCCTTTTTAAGGGACTCAGATGCCCAGAAGACTTGCTCAATATGTGCCCCCGGGATGTGCCTTTCTTCCCCCAGTACCGTTTGGTTTCTTGTACCAGGAGTACGTCTAGATTTCCCAGCAAAGAACGTTTTGTGGGAGAATTAAGGCCCTTCACATTCAGGGAGCCTATCTTGCAGACCTCCACCCGGCCTTCAGTCTCAGGGTGCGCCATCAAGAGCCATGAGTTTCCCTCCTGACCACTCAGTTCTGAAGAAATCTGTGTTTTCCCTATGTACCTTGGATCTGCCTACCCATGTATAGATCCCTAAGTCCACCCCATCCGCTTCCCCCTCACCCCCTGAACATTACACTGTCTGAGATGCCCATGCTACCTCTTCGCTCTTGATGACCTGGAGCACCTGAAGTGCCTCTTGTTCACTGGTTACTCGGTAGTCTACTTCTCCACGTTCGAATGTCAAGGCAAAGGACCACCGGTACCTGATACCCTTGTCGGTGAGCCATTGCTTGAGTGGACGGAAATCTCTGCAACGGGCCAGCGCCAGGGCCAAGAGGTCCTGAAACACCTTGATTGTGTCGCCTTCAAAAAGGAAGCTCCCCAGGCGGTTTGCTTTTTTGAGAACTTTCATCTTCTCCCTGTATCTAAGGAAGCGACCTCTAAGGACCTTGGGCATTTACCACCTCAGCCTCTGTGTGCCCTTTCCAGCGGCACCTCTTTGCCTCCTTCAAGAGTGAACAATTGGTTTATCAGGCCCTGTACTTTCCGTCCTACTTTGATTGCTGACTCCCCGTTCTGTCCCTTCATGTCGAGTATTCGTAGGTTATTGCGCCTCTCTCTGTTTTCTAAGTCGTCCAGCTTTAACAATGTTTCTTCTTCCCTCATTTTGAGGTCTGCTAGATGTGCTTCATATTTCATGTCGAGGACATCCATTTGTATGTGGTTGTTCTCCATTCCCTCCATTTTGTCCTCCTATTTTTCCACCCTGCCCTTGAGATCACAGATAGATGTTTGTATATCCATTCTAATTGCTTTGATCTTGTGAAATATGTCCTTCAGGTCTTCTCTGGTCAAAGCAGGGGCGGGAGTGTCCTCTCCGGTCGCCATCTCATAAGAGCTGGAAGCAGTCACCCCCTGGATGTTCCCTGAATGTCTCTGAAAGCGTTGCAGTGACAGGACACTTGTGAGGTCCCTCCTTGTGGTTGCTGCCTGCCCTT
The DNA here is from genome assembly GCF_040938575.1 of Ambystoma mexicanum. Lineage (NCBI taxonomy): Eukaryota > Metazoa > Chordata > Amphibia > Caudata > Ambystomatidae > Ambystoma > Ambystoma mexicanum. Next base: position 634,726,746 of record NC_090939.1, read on the forward strand.
GTGTCTCCTCCAGGGCAACTTGCTTTTTTTTGTGACTGAGGGCAATTAAGTGTGGTGGGCACGGTCTGTCATTCTACGCGTTCTGACAGTGTCTGGGCGTCTTCACACAGCCTTGTGTGTCTGTCTCCTGACTGTTCTGGGGTCGGAGGCCAGTGTGCAGGCCCCTGATGGAGCTTGTTCTTGAACTTGGGCGTCTGCCCTCCGTTTCCCTTCAACTATGTAGAAGGTGCTTGGGTTTCTCACCTGGGTTGGGTCCTCTCTCCGCTTCGGCTTGGCTACCGTTTCAAGTTGGCCCTCTCAGGAGGTGCCTCTCCCCCACAGTAATGTACAGCGCTGGTTCAGTGTCTTTCGCAAAGTGTGTGGGTCTGGGGCCCTTAGTTAGAACTTAGTGATACCCCGGTTCACTTCCAAGGCAGCCCTGCGTCTACTTCTGTCTCTGGGGTGCTTCTGCGTCTTGTATCTGCCCACAGGTTCGGAGCTTCGGAGGACCTTAGTATACGATGTTCCCCGACACCCCAACGAGGCTTGGAACTTTCCCCATGCCCCCTGGGGCCTCTTACCTCGTGAGCGCGGGGTGGGTTTGTGCTGGTGCTTCACATGTGGGTGTCCACTGGGAAGTTCTTGGATTCATCTCCTTGCAGGGGCTCTGTGCCTCTGCTCCCAGTCTGCTTGCCCTTCGATTGTCACTCAGTGCTTTCCACGGTCACCCCAAGATTACGCTGATGCCTCTGATCTTCACTCTGGCCAGCTCTGCCTTCGTGATCCCTCTCCCCACTCCACCGTGGGGGGTGTGCTCTTTTTTTTTCCCCCCTCCATCTGATTGAGTGTCCAGCCTCAGGTGCGATTCCTTGAATCCACAGTGAGGCCTCCTTCCCGGGTGAACATCTTGCCTGTGTTGGATGGGTGTTGGGACCTCTGAGTGTATGCGTGGCTCTCAGGCCAGGGTGTGGCCCAGGACTGGTCTCGGGGGATTCTCGCTACCCAGTGTCAGGTACAAAGTCAACAGTCCACCGGAGAGCTCTATTTTCACCCCTAGGCCCACGTTACAGTTTCAGTGGTGTTGCTCTCTCCCTCCCGGGCTCCTGCCGGCCTTGCCCCAGATGGTGTGGGCTCCCGCGGCCCTCTCACCTGACGGCACCTGCGCGTTGCGGTCGAGCTGCTCCTCTATCGACTTCCTCTGTATCACTCCATGCCCCACCGACACCGGGCTGCCACTCCTCCTTCTCTGGTCTCCTCACCTTTCTGGGATGTTCACCAACCGGATGCTGGGTGCTGGCTCTCCGGGACTCTACCTCTTCCGGTAGTTGCCCACGCGGGAATAACTGCGTTCTCACTGCAGGTGCTGTGTCTGCGGCACCAGACACTTCTCTGTTGTGGGTCGTGGACCAGCACAGGTCTTTTTGCTCTTCTCTGTGCATTCAGCAGTGAGTTTGTTCTCCTGCACACTTCGGGCGTGCTACTCAGCCTGGTCCCCGCCAGGCAGTTCCACAGCTCTCACTGCTTCCTAGGGTCCAGGCACCACACACCGGTCCCCCAACCTGCAGTTGTTCGAGGGCTGCCGAGGTCCTGAAGTGGTCTCAGGTCGCTGTTCCGACCTTCCGTCGGGTCGTGCTGCCTCCACTGATTTTCTGAGCGGGATGGGGCGTCAGAGCCCTCTCTGCCTCAGGTGCAGAGACCGTGAACCTCTTGCTATCCGGGACTTTTGGACCTTCACAGCCCTCCGGGCCTCTGTCTCCGACCTGGGCTGGGGGGGACCACAGCCCACAACACCCCTGAAGCCATGGGAGCCCAAGGGTGGTACCGGGCAACACGCACTCGACCGGGGGAGAACGAAAACCAGAAGGTCCAACGGCTTGGAGCAGAACAATGTCTTCACGCGACCATCCTGGTACGTGCCCCCTAGTGGTCTCTCCTGTAACCCTTTTTTGTAAAGCAATATGTAAGGGCAAAATGGGATACCTCTGTGGACCTTGGTCTAATATGTCAGTTAAGTCATCTTGATGAAAAGAAGGAGCAGGTCTACTTCTTCCCAAACATTCCACAACTTTGCTCATTAATTGTCTGTATGATCTATCAGCATGATCTGCAGGATCTGGCTTCCCATATTCCAGCTCAGCAGAGGTATCTACCCCATTGGCTGATTGTAGTATTTCATACAGATATGTAAGCCTAGATTCATCTGAAATAAATTCATCTGGCACATTTGGAGTGCCATATTGAAGACCAAAAGGGGTTTGATCACAGTCAGATGGTTCATGTTCTTCATAAATTGAAGAAAGAGATTTGAAGAAATCTGTTTGTGGCAGAGGTTTATAAGATTTCTCTTGTGTTGCCTTCAATGGCTCTGAAAAAGTCTTCTGAGTAGCTTCGAGGCCAATGGCATTGAAGTCTTCGACTTAGGCGTCAATGGCTTTGATATGGGTATCGAAGGTTCCGACGTCGAGGGCGTTGATGGAACCGATCTTGTTTTTCTCAAAGTTGTCTTCGAAAAAGCCCTTGAAGGGCTGGACTCTCAACTTGTCAAGGTCCTCTGCACTTTTTCATTCTTTCGAGGCTTCAACGGTTCTCGATGGTCGCAAGGCTTGCGTCCTGGACTCGAGGGTGCACAGGGATTAGCCTTAGACTTCCCTTTGTTGCTTTTTGCGGAGCGACCAGGACATAGGGCCTCATTACACGGACGGCGGTGGACCAAGGTGCTGTTAGCATCTTGGTCCATGCCGGTAAAATACTGGCACCGCCTTGGTGGAAAGGGGAATTACCGCCCTATTCCAAGGTTGGTGGGGCGGTAATTCCCCCTTCCCCCATTGCCTTTCCCCATTCCCATTTTTGTCCCATAGGGCATAATGGGAATGGGGAAGGTGGTAATTACGGCACCACAAATTGCGGTACCGTAATTAGCTCCCTGGTCCCTTTGCGGGTTGGTTTTTAACACCTGCAAAAAGCAGGCGTTAAAGTCTCCAACCCACAAAGGGACCTCGTAGTAAGGCGGTAAGGGTTAATGGTCACCGGTACCATTAACGGTGACCGTTAACCCTTACCGCCGTCCGTGTAATGAGGCCCATAGTCTTTCTACCGTTCTTTCGAGGTAGTAGGAGCTTCTCTCTCGAAGATTTTCATCACTTCCCTCGGAAACTCTTCCCATTTTGCTGGGAAGTCGGATTTCGTTGGACATGAGTTTCTCTCAGGTGAAGAGTCACTCGAGGAAGAAGGAGACCTATGACGTCTTTTCTTCGACTTCTTGGAGGAAGATGAAGAATGACGTGAACGACTTCTCGATCGAGAGTTCTTCGATCTTTTTCGACGAGGAGAATCTCTCGACTCATCAGAAGTACGTTTCTTTGGAACAGAAGGGGGCTTAGGAATTCTAGCTACTGCTAATTTACCTCTACGCTCTCTCAGAGCCTTGTCGGTCATCGCCTGACAGGATTTACATTCCTTCGTACGATGCTCCTTGCCGAGGCACCACAGGCAAACGCGGTGGGGGTCGGTGATGGACATCTTTGACCCACAATCCTGACATTTCTTAAAACCCATCTTGTGCGTCGATGGAGTCAACAGTGAAGACATGATGTTTTTTCTTTAAAGAACCGAAGTGTGCCATAATTTCTCTCGAAGCAAAAGCTTTTGTCGGAAAAACTGAACAAAAGCCAATGGGCACTGCGCGTGCTACATATACTGTGGATGACGTTGACGATCGGACGGCGACCCGAGGGACATAGAGTCATCAACACTACCACACAGCGCCCCTCTGTTGAGAAATTATTTTTCCAAAGCAGCTGAAGCTGGAAGGATAATTATCAAAGATGAGGACTACGTGGGAGCACACAATCCATTTGAAGTTCATGGTTAACCAGGACATGAGAACTGTGACTGCGAAAAGACAAATGCTTTACTTACCTTCAACCTATACTTCAAAATGACTTATGTTGTTCACATCTTGCTATACTACCCCTACCCCTGTCCTGTATCCTTATCCCCTGCGTGCCCCTTTGCCCCATGCCCCCACTCGGTACCCCCAAACCCACTCTTCCCCACAGACTTTTCTGGCTGCACACTGCGAATAAGTTACACATCACAGCGATCAATGATGTCCTCAGCCCCAGGAGTGCCCACTCCCCTTTTCCACTGCTTTCCCCCATCAGTTACATAATTGATAAGTGCGCCCCCCTTGGCAGGGTTGAATTTGCACCTTTCACTGCAAGCCCCTGGTCTGCATCTGTAAAAGATCTGTCATGTTGCCCGAGAACTATGACCGGACCTGAGAGTCCACGAAAGGGGCCTCATCCTCAGTTTGGCCTCTAGCACCAGAAAAATGCAGGATGCCATGAGGCACTCAAACCTTACAAAATCCAGGGCTGGTAAATTGGGGGCGTTTTGCAACTGTGTAACCATCTGCTGGATTTTTGTAGTTCTGTTCTCGAGGGGGAAAGCCTTCCCTAAGGATGAAATCAAAACTGCTCAGATAAACTGCAGCATTTGTAAAGGTGTCATCTGGGACTTTTTGAAGTTAAGGGAGAAGCCAGCCTGTGCAGGAAGTGGAGGGCATGGTCTAGGTGATCACGGCCCTGCTTTTGCGAATGGTCCCTGATTACTAAGTGAAAAGTGAATTCCCTATCTTCTTAGGCTGGCTTGGTGAAGACACTTGGGGCTGTGGTTAGCCCGAATGACAGTACCTTGAATTGGTAGTGTGCACTGCTGATCATGAAGCTCAGCTTCCTGCGCTTGAGGTGTATTGGCACATGGAAGTAAGCATCCTGAAGATTCAATGACACCAGCCAATCCTAAAGCTCTAGAGCCTGGAGGATCTGCAAAAATGTTACCATTTATAATTTGTCTTTCTGATACATTTTTTCAAGTGCCTCAGATCCATGATGGGTTACAGTCCTCCGTCCTTCTTTGGTAACATGAAGTAGTGGGAATATCACCTCTAATTCCTCTCCGCTAGAGGCACTGACTCCATAGCACCTTTCTATAGCAGGGAAGTAATCTCCCACTAGAATAGCAGGTCTGGAGGTTTTGGTCTCAGGACAGGAGGAGGAGGACAGGTAGAGGAGTGTCTGATAAATGGGAGACAGTAGCCTTGTGAGAATCCCTGTCTTAGCCACATACCCGCAGTAATGTTTTGCCATTCTATGGGCCTCATGACAAGCTCACCAGCACCCTTGTTTCGGGACCGGCAAACTACGTGTTTGCCTGCCGGAGCTGCTGTGATCAACAGGTCTGACCCTGCCGGGCGCAGCGATCACAGTAGGAAAACCCGTCATGGAAACACTGGCACCGTCAGTAACGGTGACAGTGTTTCTGTGTCCCCACTCCAACAGAGTCCTATATGAATGGGGATTTACACATTTACTGGCGCCTGACTTCCCGTAATGAGCCGGTGGAACCGGGAAGTCAGGCGCCGGTAAAATGTTACGGGTCCGGCGGCAACCCACCAGTAGCACCGGTTGGGTTACCACCAGACCTGTAATGAGGCCCAATGTAATGCCGAGTCAGATGCCATCCTACTTGCAAGGGATGTGAGGATTCTTTTTTTTAAAGGCTTTATTTAATTTTCCACAGGTATTATGCACATGTAATTACACTTTAATTGCACTTCATTTACACATCACACAGTTCACCCACAAAGTGACATTACACTGTTGTTTCCTCGTCATGAGCTGCACTGTCCATCATATGTTGTGTATACCTGCCCCAGATGTTTTTGGGTTGCGTTGCGGGATACATTGCACGTACAGCTCTTCGTTGTCGTTAGCCCAGATCATATATTTGTCCCAGTCAGTCCTGGTGGGTGGGGTCTTGCTTTTCCATTTTAAAAGAATGGCCCTGTTGGTCAGTAGCAGTCCGATGTTGAGCAGCTTACGCCACTCCTGATTCATCTTTCCCGTGGCCCCCAATAGGCAGAGCGTTGGGGACCATTCGATAGGTTGGTCAGCCATCTCATCCATTACCCCACATATATCTGCCCAGTATCCTTGTAGATGCACACAAGACCAAAACATAGGGAAGGTGTCGGCCTCCTCGCTCCCACATCGAGGGCACAGAGCGTCTGCTGTTGGATAAATACGTTTCAATTTAGGTAGTGTGTAATGTAACCTGCGTATGATTTTGTAGTGTATTAATTTATAGCGCATGTTACATAATATTTGCTTCTTGAGGCTACATACCTGAACCCAATAGCTGTCAGTGATAGGGTGTACGAGATCAGATTCCCACTTCTCTCTGGCCCCATGGACCACCAGGGTTCGAACTGCTAGTATGAGTTTGTACAATGTCGAGGCATTGACCCTAGTCTTGCCAGTCGTAAACATATATCCCAATCCGGGATGTATGGTCGGTTCTGACGGGAATGCCCCCCAAAATTTGGCTATAGCTGACCTCATCCGATTATAAATCAACCTCTGTCACGGTGTGTCTCCTATTATCTGTCTGATGGCTTCCCATGTGATATATTTTTTGTCGGGGAACAGATCTCCCAGCTGATTGATACCCCTTTGTGCCCTAGTGTGTCGCTACTTCCGCTTCCATTGTAGGAGGTATGTGTGGGGCGTACCAGATCGGCATGTTTGGATGATATAATGATTCCTTGCCCTGTGTTTCTACGATTTTAGCCCATACTGTGCATGTCACCAGTGCCTGGTCTGTGGTGTTCTAGTGCCTGGGGCGTACCATGGCCACTCCCTGCAGGTGTTTAACCGACTTCAGGGGCTGCAAGGTGTGTGTGGCGTTTTGGGGTCAATGCATTCGGTCGCCCATTGTGATGCGTAGCGTGCCTGCGCTGCCAGATAGTAGAGTTCAAAATCAGGTACATCAAAACCACCCTGTGGGTACTGGACAGTGAGTACCCGCCAGCTTAATCTTGCTTGTATGTCCCATACCAGCGATGTGCACGCAGCCCTTAATTTTGAAAAAAGTGTCCTGCCCGGCCATATCGGGACTGTGCTAAACAGATAGAATAGTTTGGACAAAATTATCATTTTTATCAGAGAAATCCTACCCATCACTGATGTAGGGCGGGACTTCCAGCGCTCCATTTTAATGCACAGAGCGTCAACTAGAGTCCCATAGTTTAGTGCACGGGACAATTGTGCCGTTCTTGCTACACCCACCCCCAGATATTTAATATGTATGGGGCTCCATTGGAGTCCATGGAGTTTCGTTGGCTGGGCCGTTGCCTCAGTCAGGGGAAAAATCTCAGACTTTGACGCATTTAGTTTCAAGCCCGAGTATTACCAAAGGTTGTGACCACCGTTAGTATTTAACCTAGGTAGCGTTCCGGGTTTCTTACGTATAACAGTATGCCATCTGCATAAAGTGTGATGATCTCCATCCTCCCCTCTAGTATCAAGCCCAGCCTCCCATATTTGGCCCTGAGTAGATCCGCCAATGGTTCTATCACGCGTGCAAAGAGAAGGGGGAAAAGGGGCAACCTTGACGTGTACCCCCCAGGAGTTCCAGCACCTCTCGATCCATTAATACATATTCTCGCATAAGGACGTGTGTAAAGTATCCTGATCCACCTTATAAAGTTCTCTCTGAACCCATAGTTTTGTAGTACTCTACGTAAAAAGGGGCAGTAAACCGTATCAAAAGCTTTTTACTTGTCCAGCGTAATCGCCACACCCTGCAGGTCTTTCGCCACCATTGCCAGTCCATTATGGCAGCGTCGGATATTCATCGCTGTGGATCTGCCTATCACGAAGCCTGCCTGGTCATCGTGTACCATAAACGGCATGAGTGAGGTTAATTAGGATGCGAGTATCTTAGCGAAGATTTTGGTGCCTGTGTTTATTAACGAGAGGGGTCTATATGAACCACACTCCTCCAGGGGCTTCCCTTGGTTAAGTAGTAGGGTAATTATAGCTTCTCTCGTGGTGTTCGGGAGTTCCCCTGCTTCCAGGGCTTCCGACCATACTGCGTGCAGTCTAGGAGCGAGGAGGCCCTATTTCTGCCTGGTCGGTGGTCACCACTCCTTCCGTGCTTGCTATGCATGGTATGGTTGTGTCCCCACGTTCAACCCTCACCATACTGCCCCCCCCCATACTGCCTCGCATTTGCAGGTCTATCAAAGTACTGGATCTCTCTGTCTGCTGCTTTCCTAAATTCCTCTATCTGTGTCTTAATTTCCAGCCCCAGTTGGGGGGACAGGTCTTGCACGTATCGCTCCTGCAAGGCTACGATGTCCCCTTTGCGTCTCTGGAGTTCATTGCAGATGTCTCTCAGCACCCCAAACTCTGTGGACATCGCCGTACCCCTTATGCAAACTTTGAATGCTTGCCAGAGTATAGCCTGGGTCGTCACTGAGCCTTCGTTGTGGGCGAAATACTTCTCTATGCGCCTCATTACGAGGTGGGCGGAATGGGATTAACGGCGCCGGTAATGGTGCCGGCGCTGTTAATCCCATTCTGCCCTATTACGAGGTTCCCTCGCGGGACCCGCTCTGGACGTCTGGTTTTACCAGACGTCCAGAGCGGGTCCCGCGAGGGGACCAGGGAGCTAACAACGGGCCTGTGTTAGCTCGAATGAGAATGGGGAAGGACCGGGTCCCCTGAAGGAGGAAATACCGGGCCCTCCAAAGTCAGAATGGCCCGGTATTTCCCCATTCAGGGAACCCGGACACGATTTTGGAGGCAGCCATGCCCTTATTAAGGGCATGGCTACCTCCAAAGTCGTAATGAGGCCCTATGTGTTGAACTAGAGTGGATTTGTAAACGTGGTCCGACAGGGCTGCCGCTTTGAATCTCCACGGGAGTCGATGTATTTTCAGGTCGGGGACCTGCAATGATATCTGTATTGGGGAGTGGTCCAAATATGTCCTCAGGTGTTGGTGACCCAGTTGATGACGTTGTGGGATAATAACCATACATCTATCCTAGAATGCATGTCATGCACCGAAGAGTAGTATGTGTATGCCCGCTCCGTGCCGTGTAGTGTGCGCCAAGCATCTTGCAGGTTGAATTCAGACATGTTGGACAGTATCGTGCGAGCTGCATTTGTCATAGCCCTGGGTTGATCTGATGTACGGTCTAACTGCGTGTCGAGGATGGTGTTGATGTCACCGCCGCATATCATGTATGGTGTGGGGTATCTGCATAGCTTTTGGAAGAGTGCGCTGTAAAAAGCAGGGTTGTCTATGTTCAGGCCGTAAATATTTATAAGTAAGACTTCTTTTGCCTTAAGGGTGCCGTGTACTAGGACATATCATCCTTCCTCATCAGTCTCTAAGCACAGGTGTGTAAATGGGATGGATCTGTGTATCAACGTCATCACGCCCCTTGATCAGCTAGAATATGATGGATAATATTGCTGTGGTCCACAGTTGGGGGCCAACTTTACAGCCTGGTGGTTCACTAAATGCGTTTCCTGGAGGAGTACAATCTTGGGACCCAGTCTGTTAATATAAGACATAGGGCCTCATTCTGAGTGTGGCGGTAAAGGGTTAACAGCGCCTGTAAGGATGCTGGTGCCGTTAACCCCTTACCGCCGCATTCGGAGGTCCTTTAGCAGCGGGTCCCGCTAAGGGCGGGTGGTAAAACCAGCCACCCTTAGCAGGAGCCGCTAAAGGACCAGGGAGCTAATAACGGGCCCCTTATTAACGGGCCCGTTATTAGCTCCCTCCTCATTCCCACTGAGCCCTATGTGGGCTCAAATGGGAATAGGGTTGGGTTTTTTGAATGAGGAATTACCGGGTCCTCCAAGGTTGGAATGACCCGGTAATTCCTCATTCAAGGAACCCGGACCCGAGTTTGGAGGCAGCCATGGCCCAATAGCACCATGGCTACCTCCAAACTCGTAATGAAGCCCATAATCTTCCTTCTTTTTATCAGAGACCCCAAGCCCTGCACATTGCAACTTAGTAAGGAAATAATATATTTGTCCCCTTCAGCCATAGTTACTTGGGTGCATTATGTTTTGTGCAACGTGTCTCCAGTGGTGTGCGTTCATCATTCCCTCACATGATAGTACCTTTGGTTTTTGTGTTTTGAAACCCCCTCTTCTCCCCCCTCCGCTTCCCCCCTCATAGTTCCCCGAACTTTAACTATGTCCCCTTCCCCACCCTCCTCCCCTTCTTTTTCTCCCATCATGCGTCTGCAACAGGGGGTGACTGCTGTAACATCCCGGGCCGGATGGTCTGTGTTTCTCCGGCTGTCTCAAGCTTCATATTGCTATAACACATTCTGAATTACTGAAACACCACTTTTCTCTCCACATTGATTCCGACATTCCGTAATAACAATTAACAGCTAACATGGGTGTAACCAACAGTTAAGCAGTTCTATAACATTTTCCGCTTTCAGTCGTCCCAGTGCTATCATGTCCCTTTAATGATGTCTGCCTCAGTTGCGACGTCCTAGTTGTCGACGTCTGCTCTCGGTTGCTGCGTTGGAAGCGGTATGCTGGTTTTGACAAAACTCGTTGCTTCCTCTGGGAACGTGAAAAAGTACGTTTTGTTGTTGTGCTGCAGCCTTAGTCTTGCAGGGTAAAGCATCGCATAGGGTACTTGCCTTTCCCGTAGTAGTTTCTTGATGCCAACAAAGGAACGTCTTTCCTGCTGTACCACCAGCGTGTAGTCCGGGAATATTCGAATAGTGTTGGCTTCCCAGCGCAATTCTTGTTTTTCTCGGGCTGCCCTTAACACCAGATGTTTGTCCCTGTAGTTCATTATAAGTGCTATAATGGGTCTGGGGTATGCTCCAGGTTTGGGACGTGGTGCCATTGATCTGTGCGCACGCTACACGACGAACATTGGAGACCAACCAGGGTCTCCCAGCAGATCTTTCAGGAGTGTCTCCACAGCGATTTCCATAGGACCCTTGAGGGCCTCCTCTGGGACCCCGATGATGCGAATGTTGTTGCGCCGTGATCTGGCTTCTAAGTCTTCACATTTCAGCTTGACTGACCCAAGATCTTTTGCCATGTCTGTCACCGTGTTCTGGAGTGATTCCAGTGCATCCTCTGTGTTGCTAATGCGGGTTTCAGCCTCCGTTATGCGACCAGTGGCCTTCTCCAGTTGGTTTTTGATGGTTGCCACGTTCGGCGTGATTCCATCAAGTTTGTCACTGAGGGCCGAGAAGCCCAGCTGCATTGCCGCGAACACCACCTGCGGGTCCATGGACGTTGCTGTCGCAGTTGGTTCTTCTGGCGGGTTCTGTCCGGTGGCCATGACCACAGTGGGGAGCTTCTTCGCCTGCGTGGTAAATATTTCTATGGCCCCCTTGCCTTTCTTAGGGCCCAATTCTTTTGGCATCGTCTAATACCTTGCAGGTTTTAGTCACAGGTCGTGCAGTCCAGAGCGAATCCCTCCGTATGGTGTGTGCTGTTCACGACTCATCCAGAGCCTGCCAGATCGCAGAGGTGCTGAGGAGCAGTCTGCACAATGCTGTAGGAGTGCGCCGCTGTGGGGGTTTCACGGTTGCGGTCGACTAGCTATCTCCTCAGTTTGTTCCAGCCTGTATATATGTGCAGTATTAGTCGTGTTTCTCCTGACAATGAGGGTTCACGTGTGATTTGCCAGCTGCTGGTCTTGCTCCGGAGTGCCACTTCATGTGCCTGGGGTCAGCCACCAGGTGTTTAATGTACAGTCTGCTGTGTCTCGTTTGTTTCTCAGGCACCTATCCCCTTACGACCACGATCCTCCCCTTTGTGTGGTTACACGGTATAGATGCCTAGATGACCTGCCCCAAAACGTAACTAAAAGGGAAGAGAGGTCTTCCCAGCTGTTGCTGCATGAGGTCTATCCATCCTCTCGACCCCCTTGAGCACCCCTCTATGGTCAATGATCTCCCCTCTATGGTCAATGGGTGATGTTGTCACCAGACGGCTTCCTCCTACGTGCTTCTACTCCGTGGGGGTTTCTCCATCACTCACCGCCAGTGGAAAAGAGTGGGGTAGCATCCCGCGTGTGCATGCCCTGCCTGGCCGCAGCTTGTAGGTGGCTAGAGGCTGCTTCTCTTTGTCTCAGGTGTCCTGTATGGGAGGCTGTGTGTGACATTGTGTTGGTACTCTTCCCCTCAGCTCAGCGCAAGCTGTATCTGTGAACTCTCGTATGCCGGCATTCTTTGGAGCTCGGTGGGCTGGCTGCTAGCGTACGATCACCGCCTAATGTATCGTGTACCTTGCCTTAATTGCCTTAAGACCGTTATTTGGTGGGGGCATGTAGAGTGTTGGGCCATATCACAGTCTCCTCGGTAGTCTGTTACGGGCCGACCACCCTGCCCCCTCAGCATGTGCCTCAGCACATCAGGCAGTGATTCCCTCTAAACAATGTCCGCTTTCTAATATGGTCCGGGTGTTTATCATGTGCGTCCTTTTCCACCCCAGGGCAAAGATGTTCAGGGCGCTCACTATCATGTAACGGTCACTGATCCTACTATGGGTCCTACGCCAGCCCCGGCAGGCAGTGTATGCTTCCAAGTAGGTGCGCCTTACCGGATTGGGGCCGTGGAGTGTTGGGGTCTGCCGCAGGCGTGCGGACTCAAGCAGGTGCTCTACGGACCACCGGAGCACCTGCGACCCATCCACTGATAAATGTCTGGTGGGCGAGGTGTGGTAGTGCTGTCGTCAGCCTGCCTGCGTAGCTGAGCCTTCCCCAGTGTCAACTGTCCCTCGACCCAGGTTGGAGCCGCCACCGTAACTGCTGGCCCAGGCCCCGGGCGGCATGAAATGCGGGACGATAGAGGGTCTGGGAGGTTAGGCGCGGGGTGGGGGAAAATGGCGCAAAAGCGTAGGGAGGGGCGTCCGAACGGCGCCACAAGAAACAAAAGCCCAGGAAAGGGCAGAAAGCAGCACCTGGGAAGGTTTGAAATATAGCAGCAAGGGGTCAGCGGGGGGTAACCTGGCTGCCCCCAGGAAGGAACAAAAGGCCGGGGGGGTATGAGTAAGCCAGGATAAGGAGAGGTGGCACAAACCAGGTAAGAGCTCACCTCTCTCGGGTAGGCTCTTAGTGCCTGGATAAGGGGAAGGGAAAACGTTTGCTCTTGCGGGCTCACGCATTTCCACCTCCTCTTAATTCGATCTAAACGTAGTGGCTACGAGTTCGCCCAGCTGTGCCGGAGCAGGAGCAACCCAGAAGTACCAGCTGCGAGCGAACAGAGCATTTTTCGCCGCGGACAAGCGAGACGGACGAGGAAGATTGGGAGTAGAAGACCAGAAAAAACAGAGGACGCACGGTGCGAAGGAACCCGACAGAATTCAGACGAGAAGGATGGCGGATGGAAGAGCAAAAAGGGCCCAAGAATTCTCAGAATGGGCGAGGAAGGCAGAGAAGGAATACGGGGCACAATGGGTGCTGGAGATAATGCAGAAAGAAGAAAGGGAGAAGGCAATGTCACTGCTGCTGTTCATAGAACACAGCAGCAGCGAGGGAGAAGACGAGGTACCTCAAGGACAGAAGAGAGGGAGAGCGGAGTCGAAGAGATCGGAGGAACAGACAGAGGCACCGACCAAGAGAAAGAAAAAAGAGAAAAATAAAGGTACTGTGAATGATAATGTGGGGAATAAAATCGTAAAAATGTTTAAAAATTGCGTCACGGTTTCGGGTAAGTCGTCCAGAACCAATGGCAAGAAGAGCAGACGGGAGAAGGGAGCCAGGGAGGAGCGGCAGGGGAGTTCCTCAACTGAAGCAAGCAATGATGACGAAGTAAGGGATCATCTAAGGGCTTGGGTAAAATGGAGAGGAGTGGTGAGCAAGGAGAAACAGAGAGGGGCAGGGGGGACAGGGCCAGAACCCAGGGAAACCCCGGTCCCAGCACCGCAAGGGGCACCAGTAGTCCCGGTGCCGCAAGGGGCACCAATAATCCCGGCACCACAAGGTGCACCGGTAGAGCCAAAGACAGGGGGAGCTCCTCAAGGACCCAACTCACAACCGGGGGTGCCAACGGGAGCACCAGGGTCAACAGTATCAGGGGACCCACCAACAGGGGCAGCACCGATGGTGGCAGCGGCAGAAAATGGGGGGCCACTCATGACGAAATATGGCAGGCCAACCATGGGTAAAGATGCACAGGGCAGGTCAATGAAAGCAATGGCTTGGTATATAAATGACAAAGTAAAGGAGAAAATATGGAGGAAGGAATTGATCGATATTTTCACATTGTTAGATTGTCAAAAGAGGGGGATGAATGTGGCCCTAGAGGACATGAAGGAGGACGAGAAAAGCTTACTAAAAAAGGGGCCAGTGGTAAGGAACTTTGACAACTGGATGTCGGCCTTCACCATAATGTCTACAAAGATATTACAAAAATTCCCGGAAGACGGGGTAGAATTAGTGGCGTATCAGCAGAGGGTGCTGAAGGTACACGCAGCGTTTGGGGGAGACGCATGGCTGGAGTATGATCACGAGTTCAGAAAGGAGATGGACTGCTTTCCAGATATGGGATGGGATGAGGAAAACTTTAATCTATACATATTTAATGTGCTAAAGGAGAAATGGGATTCCAAGGAGCGAAGCACAGGGGGGCAGCAGAGAAGGCAGTATTGGCAGAATGATTGCAAAGCGGATCATAGGTACAATAACAGAAGGTACGAATCCAGCTATGACAGAAATAGAGGCCAGAGTTTTCAGAGCAGAAATTATGGGTCACAGAGAGGGTGGCAGAGCAGCCTGCCCCCGACAACGCAAGGGGGGGGCAGCGGGAGCACGGGAGCAACACGAGCAGAACCAGGACAATGTTGGAGTTTTGAAAAGGTACCCTGTAGCTGGGGATGGAAGTGCAAGTTCAGCCACAAGTGCGAGAGATATAAGGGTGACCACAGCAGCTCCAAGTGCACAAGAGCCGCAGCCCCAAGCGGCAGAAGCGATGAGACACGGAAATAAGAACTGGGGTGGGAAGGGGGCCACGCCAGTAAAAATTGAGAGGATGGAAGGGTGGCTCCAGAAATACCCAGACCAGGAAACGGCAGATCAGATCAGACAAGGCTTTAGAGAGGGTTTTAACATCCCATTTACCGGGCAGGGAGCGCAAGACATTCCTAGGAACCTAAAACCGGCAACCGAGAACAGAGATATAGTGACCAGTAAGATCCGGAAAAGAGGTAGAACTGGGGAGGGTGGAGGGCCCCTTTACGGCCTTACCTTTCGAAGAATTTATATGCTCTCCACTGGGGCTGGTGCCGAAAAAAGACGAAGGGGAATACAGGCTGATACACCACCTATCCTACCCCCCGGGGGCTTCGGTGAACATTGGCATCGCCCAGAGCGATGCGACAGTATCATATTCAGACTTCGAGGAAGCAGTAGAACTGGTCAGGAAAGCGGGAAAAGGGGCATGGATGGTGAAAGCAGACATCAAATCTGCATTCCGCCTGTTGCCAGTCAACAGCAGATCTCAAAGATGGTTATGTATGCATTGGGAGGGGGAATACTTCATCAACAAATGTCCCCCGATGGGGTGCGCCATCTCATGCGCATATTTTGAGAGGGTAAGTTCATTTTTGCAATGGGCGGTAACAGAAGAGATGAGGGAGTCCATGGTGGTACATTACCTGGACAACTTTTTATTCGTTGGGCCCAAAGGTTCAGAGCTATGCAGGGCAACCCTGGATAAATTTGTGGAAATAAGAAGCGAGTGGGGTTTTCCTCTGGCGGAAGAGAAAACGATGGGCCCAACGCAGATTATCCAATTCCTAGGAATAGAGATTGACTCAAACAAAGGAAGGTGCCGGATCCCAGATGACAAGGTAACAGATCTGCTGAAGACGATAAAGGAACTACAAGGAAGAAACAAAGTGACGGTGAGAGAATTGCAAGCGCTGGCAGGAAAGCTGAACTTCGCAGGAAGAGTCATACCACAGGGAAGGGTGTTTCAGAGAAGTATTGAGCTGAAAACGAGAGGTGCTACAAAGGGGCACCACAGAGTCAGTATAGGAGGTGGATAGGGGGAGGAATCAAGAGAGATCTGGAAGTATGGGCAGAATTTCTGAAATGCTTCAATGGATCAGTGATATGGCACTCACCGGTAAACAAGGAAGGTAAAAGGGTGTTGTTCACCGATGCAGCAGGTGGCCTTGGTTTTGGCACGATACTGGGGAAACAATGGTGTGCAGGCAAGTGTCCAAAAACATGGCAGGTGGCGGAATGGACGAAAAACATAACGCTGCTGGAGCCCTTCCCGAGATGGGTCACGTTATGCGCATGGGGGGAAGAGTTAGGAAACAAGGAGTTGGCAGTATGGTCAGATAACATGGCGGTGGTGCACGTGTTAAATAAAGGAAGTGCGTCATGCATAATAGTGTTGGAATTAATGAGGGCAATCACGCTGAAAAGCCTAAAAATGAATGCATGCATAAAGGCGAGGCATATCGCTGGGGAAGCAAATGTGGTGGCTGATGCAATCTCTCGCTTTCAGTGGGAGAAATTCAGGGAGCTGAGACCGGACGCCGACAAGGAAAGAACGCCCACGCCGCGGAAGGCATGGGTGTCGTTGGAGGCACTGGAAAGGAAAGCACGGTTGGCCACAAGGTCGACTCAAAAGAAGTGGGCGAAGAGCGGAGAAAGGAAAGGATCATTGACAAGCTGACCAGGAACGCCCTAACGTACAAAACGGGTAAGCAGTACGAAAAGCATGTAAAAGATGTGTTGATGGAAACAGGTGGAAAAGAGGTGGAAAAAATGTCAACGGAAAATATTTGTGAATTTCTCGAAGGGGCGTTTGCCAAAGGAAAAAAGAAAAGCTGGCCAGCAGCGCACCTAGCGGCAGTGGCATATACCACAAAAGTGGCGGGCATGCCGGACCCAACCGACAGCGCTAAAATAAAATACGCTATGAGAGGGTGCGCGAAAGTTAGAGGGGAAGAAACCAGATAACAGAAGGCCGGTACATTTTGGGAAGTTGATAATTCTGCTAAAAGTGCTGCGAGACACATGCAGCAGCACGTACGAAACCGCGCCGTTCAAGACAGCATTTGCGCTAGCATACTATGGAGCTTTCAGGGTAGGGGAACTGGTGGCCAGTAATACAGTGGCAGGAGACGGCCTGGCAAGGAAAGACATTAGTATTGGAAACAAGGGGATGTCTATAATGCTAAGGAAATCTAAAACAGACCAAACGGGGAAGGGGAGAGCAATAGACCTCAATTGCATCAGAGAGAAAGACCACTGTCCCAGATGCATCACCCAAGAATTCCTAGATCTTCGACCAGAGGTCGACGGGCAATTAGTAATACATAGGGACGGCAGCGCACTCAGCAGGTACCATTTTCAGGCGGTATTGAAACAGGCGGTGGCAAAAGCAGGATGGGATCCAGCCGAATTTGGGACACACTCCTTCAGGATAGGAGCAGCAACCTCTGCATGGGCGGGGGGCCTGGGAGCAAAGGGTGTGAGAAGAATTGGGGGATGGAAGTCGCAATGTTTTAAAAAATACATAAGGTAGGAACTG
The DNA here is from genome assembly GCF_040938575.1 of Ambystoma mexicanum. Taxonomy (NCBI): domain Eukaryota; kingdom Metazoa; phylum Chordata; class Amphibia; order Caudata; family Ambystomatidae; genus Ambystoma; species Ambystoma mexicanum. Next base: position 634,744,124 of record NC_090939.1, read on the forward strand.
ATACAACACTTATCTTCCCCATTTCCATAGAGGCCGGACCCTACAAATCGGCATGGATAGTGGGGCACTCTTTCGTGACCAGGGCAGGCAGGTGGTTGGAAGAAGAGAATCAAGGACTACATTTCAGAAACACAATCACATCCTGGTGGGGCCTCCCGGGTATGCACTGGGAGGACATTCACGACAGGCTGTCGGACCTGATAGGGTTCAGGGACCCCCCCCAAGTACCTAGTTATACATCTCAGAGGGAACGACCTGGTGAGCACAAATAGGGGTAAATTACAAAGAAACATTTGCGAGTCGCTGCATAGCATAGGCCGCAGCTGGTGGAAAACCGAGATTTTTATGTCGGAGATAATACCAAGAAGGGCCTGGTATGAGGCACAGAAGAGACAGGCAATCGAAATAGCCAGAAAGAAACTAAATAAATCAGTAGAAAAGTACTGCAAGAGCACAGGGCTGCACTTCATAAGACATGGCTTACACCGGAATAATCCGGACATGTTTCACCAGGATGGGGTACACCTATCAAAGAAAGGGATGGGGGTTTTCTCCGACAACATTTTTAGGGCATTCCAAGAACGGGGTTGTAGGTAGGGGGCTTTTGGGGGGGATCTGAGCGGGCGTGAGGAACACCCTCTCAGGTGTGGCTGCATGTGCCCAGGAACGAAGGCCCAGGGATAACAAGGACACAGGAGGAGCCTTGGGCAACTCCGGGACTGGACACAAGGTGCCCAAAATCATATGGCAATGTATTATTTTTGTTGTGTTGTATTTTCTGTAAGAAAATAAAATGCCTACGGCCTACAACTTTTCCACACACATAAGTTGTCTGTGATTTATTACTTAGGTAGGGATCTGGTAAGGGGAGCAAAGCGAGCCCACACTTCTCAACCTATGTGTGACTCGAGGGGGCGATTGGGTCCCTCGATGTTTCTCTGCCATTCCGCCACAAAATCGCATCAAACCTTTCTTGCGCTTCATGTGAGGTTTCATTCACATAGTCCTGGTGGCTTGAGCAGAACCAGAGCTTTATTCCGAAGCAATGGTGTTTAAGGCCCGGGCTACCGTAGGAGCTCACACGGAGAGATGCATCTCAACGTGTGCGCAACAGCGCCCCCCCAGGGATGTGAGGATTTATTAAAGAGATTTTGGTGCCGCTGCTAAGCCTGATGGGATAGAAGAGGTAGCAGAGAACTGCGTTATCTTTCTACCTCTACCTCTTGTAGATCTGGGGAATCTTCTTTGCCTTGCAGTAGATTGACCTCTTCCTCTTGGGCTGAAAGAGCCGTAGTAAGGAGAAGGTTTCATTTTCCTGGCTGAGTTGTCTGCTGCTGAATTGCAGTACTCAGGGACTTTGTCACTGCTTCTAAGCAATGTAGCTATTCAAGTGTATCATCAGCTTTGGAGACAAAAAGACTATGCCCATAGAAAGCCATATCCAGCAACCAGTCTTGTACATCTGGCAAATAATCCAGATTTCCTTAGCCAGGAGAAACGCCTTAACATTGAGCTGGTACTCATTGCCCTGGATAGGCAGTCAGAGGTGTTTAAGCCAAATTGCAGGGCCTGGCACATTGCGTCCTTTCAGTCGAAGACAATGATCAAGAATCCCGTTCTGTTTTGCCCTACTAGACTGTCCTCTGCACCCTGTTAAATGACCGCCCACAAGGTGTGGGTATATTTGGCTAAGGCACAGGCAGTGTGTACTGCCTTGAGAGCCATGCTCTGTCAAGCAAAGACCTTTTTTGCTCAGGCATCTATCCTTTTATCATCTCTGTCTGGGGGGAGAGACGTGTAGGCTGACGGCTTACCCCCTGAAGTGGCAGCATGGACTACCAAGCTCTCAGGGCTTGGGTGCTTCGTCGAGAAGTCAGGGTCTGAGGATGCTGTCCTGTAATTCTCTGTGAGATTCCCTCTTACTACAGACACCAAGCCGTGCTTCTGCTATAGCTCTATAAGAGGGTCTTTTAGGGCTGCATGAAATGGCAAAACTGGTTCTTTACTGGGTGCCTGTCCAGAATATTTGTTCAATCATATTTTCTCACAGTTTTAGCCGTGGGTCTCCAACCTAGGGCCTCAGTTACCATCCCCATGACCAACCTGTATCACGCATTAGGGAGCGCATGGGGGTCCTGCAGGTAAAGATTACACTTCAAAAGGGACTTCTTCTCCAGCATCATCCCAAATTCTCTCAAAGGAAGACATGAAATTCTCCTTCGACCTCGGAGTGTATTGTGATACTGAAGGGCTTTGAGTTTCAATGCCTCTGGGCTTCTCGAACAAGGCACCAGGGTGGCATCGAAAAGCGTTGAGACGGATATGACTGTCGTCAAAGATGGGGTTTTATGAGGCTTTTGTGGCTAACTACTTGGGTCTGTAAACGCAATGGACAAGCTCTTATTAGAGTCTCTTCTGGCTTTATTGTGCATGGTTGGCTACAGCCCTTTTTTCATTCTTGGCTCTGAACAGGAGCTCGATGTGGCAACTGTCTGGTAGACATCAGCATTTTTTACCTGATATATTCCCATTTATTTGCTAAAGCAAATTTTGATGGGAACCTTACCTGCCTTTGCAGTGAGGGTTCCAAAGACCAGCATCGTCTTCTCTTGTCCTTCTTCTACGAAGATGAGTGATGGGAATCACTCTGCGAGTTCAACCTTTTGTATTTTCTTGATTTTCCTTTGGACTTCTTGGAAAATCAATCATTGACTCGATCTCCTTCTCAGAAGGTTGCACCTTCGAGGGCATGGTGCTCAGTGACTTTGTGGAAGATCTTCTGAGCATCAATTTCGATCGTCTTTCATTCAAAGCCATCAGTGTCATGGATTGGCATAAACCGCAGTTGGCCGTTTAGTGATCGGCACAGAGACAACACAAGCACATTTTGTTAGGATCGGTGATTGGCATTTTCCCGTCACAATCCTCACAACGCTTGAAGCCTAAGGGCTTCAGTGTCGACATTTCAATGGAAAATTAGGGCCGCTCCAGAAAATGATAAGCTCCTGAGGTAGAAAGCTTTCCATTAGAAAGTGCTGTTATGTGGAAGGACTGGCCGGAATTGAATAGCCTGTCTGGTTATGTTTTAAGATTCTGGCATAGCATTTTCTACTGGGGATTAAGATTAAAGCAAACATGATACATGTTGTTATGTGACTAGACGGGCCTGAATTGCTGCAAGCAGACTAGTTACATTTTCTTTTGTTTACTAGGCATTAAGGTTAAAACAAACATGATAGGTTTTGTGATGTGGCTAGACTGGCCTATGTTTCTGCAGCGGTCTGGTTACATACATTTTCTTACAGTGGCATGGAACTTTTAGATGACCACCAAGGTTAAAGAAAACACCATAAGTGTTGTTATCTTGTTGATTTAGCGCATGGCCACTGTGTTGGCCATCGTTATCAGGACAGATTTCCTCTGTATCAATGGTAAAACCACTATCAGCACCAGTCTTATAGCTCTCAGCTCCAATAGGTTGAAGTGTAATTTTGTCTCCACCAGGGACCACAGCCCCCTTACCAGCCACTCATTCAGGTGTGCACCTTCCAGAGGGGCATCCGTAACCACAGTTGCCTCTGGCCACGTTGCCAGAAAGGTTCTCCTGCCATCAAGTTCTCTGTGTGGATCCGCCACAGGAGTTATTGTAAAACCCTGCTCAGGATCTGGATTAAGTTTGACATGCTGCCTGAGACCTGTGACTACTGAGACCTGAGAGCCCACTGAAGTCTCAGTCGAACCTCTGGCACCAGACAAATGAAGTTTATCATGAGGCCCAGAAACCGTAGAAAGTCCAGGGCTGGTAGAATGAGGACGTTTTGAAATGTCATGATCATCTGGGGAATGTGTAAAGACCTCTCCTTTGGGGGTAAAAGCCTTCTTCAAGGAGGAGTACAGGACATCTTTAAATAACTGGAGAGTTTGTGACAGTGCCGTGTGGGACTTTTAGAAGGATAGAAAAAAGCCCAGTTTGTGAAGGAGGTGGCAGGTCTGGCTGAGGTAATCCAAAGCCTGTTCCTGAAAATGGAATCTTACCAGCCAGTTATCTGGGGAAGACATAAAACCACCTTCTTCTTAGACTCACTGCCACCAGTGGAAACACCTTAGTGAAGACCCTCGGGGCAAAGGTTAGCCCGAAAGGTAGGACGCAAAATTAGTAACAGGTATTGCTAATCATGAACCTCTGGTATTTCCTGTGCTTGGATGGATAGTCACTTGGAGATAAGCGTCCTGGAGGTCCATTAACACCAAACAATCCTGAAACTCCTGAAATCCTATAGGGCCTGGAGGATCTGCGTTATAATCACTATCTTGAATTTGTCTTTCCTGAGGAACTTGTCCAAGCACCTCAGTTCAAATTGGGATTCAAAGCTCTGTCTTTTTGCGGCACCAGGAAATAGTGGAACCCTCACTTCTGGCACTGCTCTGAAACAGTGATCTTTATGGTGGCCTTCTCCAGCAGGCTGCCAATATCCTGCAGAAACAGCTGACCCGGTAGCCAACAAGAATGAGGGGATGGAGGAAGGGAGGGCAGTAGCCCTGAGTCATCACTTTGTGCACCTATGCATCCTAAGTAATGTGCAACCATTCCTCAAAGTTTTGGACCAGCCTCCCTTGATCTGCTGGGACCTGAGAGGTTTTACTGTAGTTATGGTTCATGGGAGATAGTAGTCGTGGCTGTCTGGGATCCCTTGCCACCTCCTTCTCTTGCTAGTCTTGGGAACCTTCTTTGGCCTTACCAAGGGAATGACTACTCTTTCCTCTTTGGCTGACAGAGCTGAATAGCTGAAACAGCTGGCCCCTTCAGGCTGGCGATGTAGCCTGAACAGGTTCTTGCCGCAATGCTGCTCTTAAGGACTTAGCAGCTGCTTTGAAGGCCTGAAACTTTCCGAAACTGCCATCCCCAAACTGCCATCTGCCTTCAGTTTAAACACGTGTTCTCTATAAAATGGCAATCTCAAGTAGCTTTGCCTGAACATCTGAGGTGAACCCAGATGTTCTATACCAAAAGAGCTAGTGCCCATGGATCGGCGGACTTAGTCTGCAGCATCTAGTCCTGCCTGAAGAGCCTGGCCTTCTGCTTCCGTTCTGTCAGAGACCAAGTCATTCAATCTATTTCTGATCTCATCTTCAGGCATATGGGCTGCAGCCTCAGAAATTACCACCCGCACAATATACAAATATTTAGCAAGGACGTAGGACACATTGATTGCTAAATGGCCGTACACCATGACACAAATACTTTTTTAGCCGAAACATCCATCTATTTTCCATTCCTGTGAGGCGGAAGAGTTGGAAATGTGACCGATGAGGCTGCCTGCACAACAAGGCTTTCTGGACACAGGTGCTTTGATATAAATTCTGGGTCAGCCGGCGCTGGTCTGTATTTTCTTATCAAGTCTGTATTGACAGCAGATGATGAACATGGCTTCTGCTATATTTCCAGTGTAGGGTATTTTAGGGCCACATCAATTGGGATTACTGGCTCTTTTGGTGGACCTTTGTCTATTATGTGCCTCATCAGGGGTTGGGGGGAGCGTCAAAAATGTGGCGGTAATGCTATTACCACTGCATTACCGCTCCGCCCAATCCTGAGTTTGGGCACAAAGCTGGAGATGTACCTCCAGCTCTGAGCTGGAAGTAAATCACCAGCTTTCCGCCCATTTTCTGCACTCTTACTGCCAGTGCTATTACCGCCAACGGTAATAGCGCCGAAACTCCCCAGAGTCTACGGACTCTCAAGAAAATGGAGAATTACTACCTTGCCACTACTCAGGATCTGGCACTAATAGTGCCGGACCAGGTAGGGGTAACGCTAATAGCATTGGCAGTATCCCAGCACAATTACCGCCGGGATACTGTTGCCGGCCACCAATGGGTTAACTTGTTAGCCCCCGCCGTTGGAGAGGCGGAGTTTATGACAGGGAGTTGGGGAACGAGGGGAGTTCTGTGTAAGGCACGAGAAGCGCCAGTTATTGTTACGGAGGTTGAAATAAAGACGTGTTTGAGAAACCCCTCCGTGTGCGCGTCCTCCTTTTCAGGCCTTGCAGAAGGCAACAGATACCACCAAGGCTATGAGGCCCATGTCTCTTAAATCGAACTCGGAGACAGGTCTCGAGGGTGGACCACACCCTAGTGCTTCGAAGGCATTCGACATAATGTGCCTATACGGCGCATTGAACAATCCAAAACTCACTCCAATTGAGGTAAATTGGTAAACATATTTAATGGCAAAAGAAACAAATCAGCAAAGCATACATCAGACACGACAGTTTACCATAAACAAATCCAAATACGAACATGCCCCTCTCAAAACACAGCAGTTCTTATGCTTATCTGAACACATTGAATCCAATGGGAGGGGCGTAGACAATGGTGCTCATTAGGACAATCTTAGGGAGTGAACTGTGGCTTTCTGCTAATCTTACAAACTCCAAACGAAAACTGTCACTTCTTCTGGCCTTGTGTGGGGTGGCCCACATGGTAGTTGCAGCTGTGTCTTGTTACAAAAGATATATGTTAACTTTATCTAGTTCCAAATACAAAGCAGTGTCATCTAGTTTCAACTGATCCAATTATAAAGGTTAGAGTGAAAAAAATAATCGAACCGTGCAGGGCATGAATAATGCAGCGAGAAGAAGAATTCTTGCTTATGTGTGCCAAGTGGAAGCATGTGCAAGAGTGCAAGCATCTCACAGCAAACATGGAGTTACACATCTAAACAGGCCAGGATAGTGTTACATTGCACTGGCCTAAGTAGTAGAGCAGCATTCATATTAATTTGATCTTTATTTGAACTTGGTACATATCAGATTATAACATGCATTGACCTTTTTTATTTTTCACCACAGCCCCTTCTTATGAGACCATGGGGGTCATTACATTCATTACATGTTCCCCAGTCTGGAAAAAAAATGCTGGTAAAATTGCTGGTAATTCTGCCACCAGCATTTTTCCCAGACCAGGGAAACACAAGTTTGACGGTGGGGGCCACGGATCTACCTCCAGGCCTAACCTGCCGGTAGATCAGGCCCCCCACCCGGCAAAAACATGCTGCAATCACCTCCCTGGAGTCATTTCAGACTCCATGGAATGGGGAGTTACCAGCATTCCTGCCACCTGTAATATCCCAGTAATACAGGGATATCAGGTGGCGCGAATACGGAATCTGTTTTGGTGGCATACCGCCGGAATTAGGTCTAAACATGTGATTCATGGAAGTGTTTTATAATGGTGCAATCCCATAGGAAAACGTTCCATGAATCAGGCCGTATGCACTCAAAACTCTGTACAACAATGCCTCTGAGGTTTTCATGAGGCTTACAGCGGCCTTCTGCATACAACACAATAAATACTTGGCCAGTAGGAATAGACAATATGCTCTGGTAAAATGGTTGATCATAGAGAACCAAATGAGATTGGCAACCAGGATCATAGGGACCATCCAGAGGAATTGTACTCCCAGTGAGTGGCCACAGTTGTATGTATGTGGGAAATGAGATTGTTACCTTAGTCAGGAATACATGTGAAACCTCTGACCCAACGAGAGCACACAATCCCTTTTTAGATGCGAAGATGGTGATTAACACTATTTATTTTTGTAGTACCATGGATACCTGTTCAGGGGTGATCTTGCAAAGAGACAAAGCTAACTTCTCCAAAAATAGGAAGAGTTTAGAGAACCTGTCTTGGGTCAGCTTAACGCCCAAAGTAGGCATTATGTATACATTGCCATCAGTGGAAGTCTCCCATTCAGATTCTCTTTTTCATCTGGGGATTGATGGAAATTTGGAGAATGACAGATAGTAGGCATGATGTAACCCATGTAGCAACACCCACTCCAAACCATGGGCATCCATGAATAAGCATTGACACTGCATATGAAGTAAGTTAGCCTCTATGTAGCATACCGTGACTCAACACACGTAAATTCTTTGCAAAGGAGAAAGTAAAATTGTTAATGGTCATAATGGCATGGTGGAAAGATAATGTTGACATCTAGTAACCCCCATGAATATAGACCATTGGTTAGTAAGCAGAGGAGACGTGTAGCTGGAGCAGAAAAATGAATTGAAGCAGGTTTCTATGGAAGCTGAAAAGGGGGAGGACAAATCTGGAGGGCCATTAAACCCCATTTGGGAAGGCAGGCTTTGGGACCACAAGTGCGCGACACCACTGTAAGTTCACTGTATACATCTCCCCAGTTGAAAGGAACAGGGGCTACAGGGAATCCAGAGTCCAAATCATGAGGTAAATGAGCACAGATCTAGCGATCAAACACCCAGAATGCACAAAGGAAAGTATTTTTTGTTGTCAATCGAAGAGTGTGTGTCAGGGCCCGGTGATTCATAGCAGGTGGTGTTAAAAGTAACAATGGTAGTTGTAAAAGACAAGAATAGAAATTGTACACAAATGAACAGGATGTGATAATGACTTGGATATAACAAGCCTGTTATCTTTAGGCTAAATCTTGAAAGTCCCAAAAGGGACTGTTCCAACGGATAAGGTCGAACAAAGGACATTGTTCAAGAGTTCCTTTTCTCCAAGGGTGATCCAGGAATAGAGTCAATCAGGATCCCCACACAGCTATGAGGACATCCATGCCACATCCGATGTCGAGGAGTACACGCGTCAAAGGAACCTAACGCTGAAGTCGCACAACACACGCTGGTGGTCAAAGGTTTTTTGTGACCAGCTGAACCTGCAGGAATATATCTAAAATGAGGACTCCGGGCAAGGATACCACTATCCATTAGAAACTTTAAAAAAATATATATATATATACAAAAATCCCAAAGGTACTTTAGTGTCACCTCACAAGCATGCATGTATAAATGAGGGGGTAAGTGTGACCCTGGAAATGGTTGCGGAGACAATGAACATTTAAAAATAAAAACAATTTGTGAGGTTAGCACATAAACCAAAAATATTATGACGATGCTGATTTAAGTATAAATAACCAATGCATCACGGTGTCAAATAAATAAAAAAAGATCAACTAATATCAATAACTTGACAACACTTACCCATTTTGCTCTCTGTGCTCAACTCTTCCTTCACATCAGTAGAAGTTATTTGGTCCTGCATGACATTAGAAAATAAAGAAATAATGTATTTTAAAAAATCACGAAACTCCAGCCATTAAAATACTGGGCATTTTAGCTTTGATTTGTTAAACCCCATACTGGTATGACTTGCAAAGGGAATCTACCTCGAGGCTTGTCAACGCTGCTTTAGTGTGAAATAAACCTGCATCAGGAGCATGCATGAACCCTGTGCTGCTTTGCACAACTACAATATCAACCAACACTGGGTATTTAAAAAAAAAAAGAAAAATGTAAGGTTACTACTACCTGTAAAAAGTTAAAGTCTACAAACAGTACTGCTAACAATAAGGTTTAACATATTATTCAATACCGAACCTAATGTAAAATAGAGGCCACTAGAAATGCAACTTTAAAAGAAGTTTGGCGGTAGCCGTGCCGGTATAACCAGCAGGCTGCCGCCAAACCTCCGAAAATTTCCGGAGCCTGCGAATGGGCAATTACCGGGTCATTACAGCCCTGCCGGACCTGGTAATTGCCCTTTCACGCGCGCCGGAACTGAATGTTCCCCATTCCCATTTGAGTGCCGTAGGGCTCAATGGGAATGGGAAGGTCGGATGCACCGGCACCCGGTGCATCCGACATGCACTGCTCGCGTGATACGTTAGTCCTGGCAGCCGCAATGGCACCCGCAAGCAGAACTTGTATTTTGCCGGTCCAGAAACTACGGTACTGGCATGCTTACCGGTACCATAGTTCCCGGACCGGCAAACTTATAATGAGGCCCGAAATGCCAGGAGCTCTAACAGGCTGCCATTAGGGAAGTAAGCACTCAATTAAGACCCGAAGTGGGAACCACAAATTCTTTTGGCGAAATGCAATTGTCAATCCTTTCAGGAACTGATGAGAAATTAGAAGAAATACCTCTGCTCAGATGTCCTCCAAAAAAGGCAGCAAAATAATCTTCATTTGTTTCAATACTTTCACTTGACTTGGCCAAAAGAACAAATTACTTACCTGGGACAATGTTCTTTCTGAAGGATTGCTCCACCCATAGAGTCCTCATTTTCAAATATAACCTGGCTGGCGCAGCTGGCATCAGAAAATGTTTCCCAGCAGTGGGCATCATATGCCTTGGCGCCATGCAACTTCGGTGGTCCTCTCTTCGACTCTGGAAATGATGGTGTCTGTAGTATATATATGGAATAGCAGACCCTGTCACCTCAGTCCCACCCTGTTTTCCTCCTGTGATCAGCTGCTGAGGGAACATATTGGAAAACCTCTTACACCAAAAAACAGCAACGTCGCTCTTTGAAAGCGGGGATGGTTGAAGGGCAATGGGGAATCTTTGTGCAGATACATCCATCCGAAAGAAAGTATTTTTTATTACTCAGGTAAGTATATATTTTTTTTTAATTTATTAATGTGTTTTGGTTTAACTTAATCTTTCACATTACAATATAAAAATGTAAGATCAGTATCCAATGCATATGCAATTAAATGACATTCAACATCAAAATTAAACAAATTAACTTATCTTGCACACTTAAGTTTTAACCTCTTCAAACAAAATGTCCTTTAAAATGTAATTGTAGGGGAGGCCACCAGGGGGCACAGGTAAGATGGATGCCTGATCAGGCAGGTCCGGTCCCTGTCCTATAGAACTGAAATTTGGAAGTGGACAGCGAACCCCAGGACCCATGCCAGAGGAGCAGGAGAGAGGTGGCTGCCCCACCCACCTTCCTCCTCCCCCCGACAGCGTAAGAACAGTGGCACACCCCGTCCAGAGAGAGCCCCGCACCACGAGGGGACCGTCAAAGCCGATTCTATGACAAGACAGGAGGCTCATATTATGCATTACAATCTTTACTCTAAAACCACAGCAGCAAAGAAAAAACTTTTACAAACAAAAAAGTTTCATCAACAGAACTAGATAGAGTTCAATGTCAATGCATGGGGAACTCCCCAAACCATCATGGAGGACAGGTCATGCCCTGCAGGGGACCAATGAGCAGGGACCCTCCTCTATATATGTCCATTACTCTAACCCCAACCCCTCTTTCTTTGCTGCTGACACCACAGTTAAGTCCCCCTTTTAGTGTGCCTTACATGTTAGTCAGTTGTGGCATATGAATACTGTGTATATATTTATATTATATTTATATTATATATGGTGTGAAGGCAGTGTTTACTTTATAGTATGGCTTACTGTTTTCATCTTGGGAAAATGTCTTTCCTTATGTTATATTTTACTCGTTTTTATTGTGTTATCAATGAGTCGCGTGCGACCGGAGTCTTGTTTATGAGGTTTTCCCATTGGTGAAGCGAGCATTCTGCTTCTAATGACACATTTTTCCTTTTGTTTGTCCAACGCGCGCAGTCTCTTTGAAGCTCTCGCTCAGACCCGTCACGCGTGGATTGATGGCAATTAGCAGAGCTATGATGTTTTATTACATTTTATGGGAGCCGTGCGGCGCAGGTCTTTTGAAGCCGTTGGCTTCAGACCTCTGGCGCACAGGTGATTTATTACTTCATCTTGCCATCGCGTGCCTTCCAGAAGCTTTTTGCTTCAGTCCCGGCGCGCAGCGGGAGGTTTCATTTAGTTTTAGTGTCGGCTAACCACCGACCGGCCCCTCCCTCCCCGGAAACCTCGCGCTCAGGAGTTTAAAGCTTTGCTTTAATCCTGAGGTGGGGGGGAGAGGGCTGGAGCAGTTTTCCTGTGCCTAGGGGAAAGTGCAGCACATTTCCTTATATTGTGTTGCTGCCTGCCGTCTGACTGAGACTGTGTTATTCAAAAATGGGTAACTGACTCTCTCTAATGCTTTAAGAATACTTAGGTTCACAAGGTGCATACCGCACAATTGCAAGCAGGGGAAGCTACACTTCTTTATGCAATAGTTACCTAGCAGGGGAGACTCCATAATCTCTAAGGCGGTTCTCCCAGCATGAAGCTCATTCATTACACACTGGATGGGCGGACCCCTGCGATGTCCCCAAATGCGAGCAATGGTGCCTGCGGGTTAGTAGCGCATATAAAGGCTAAATAAATTTAAGTTTACCAAAAGTGAGACTTTTTTCCTTTTTCAAGGAAGATGAATGTACATGTTCCATGAATAAACACGCTTCAGTCCTCACGCGCAGCCTGGCAGCAGTTGTTGCTTAAGGGCTGCGCAGGGGGAGGAGGGAGCTCATGTATTATCCATCTCCCTCGTGAATTGAGTTAATTAAATTAAGAGAGTATCTCTTTCACTATTTATGGCAATACAAGATTGCTGCGCTGGAAGTTTTCGGCACAGGTTTTATGAGTGATGCTGCCTGCGCGGCTTCAGGCTTCGCCTGAGTTTGGATACGAGGTTTGTTCCTCAGGTGCTGCTGGTTTCCATACCCTGCTAGGGTGAGCAGCTTGAAGTGCGCTTGCTCAGCGTATTCCTCTATTACAGCAATACTTGGCCTGCTCGGCTTCAGGCTTCGCCTGAGTTTGAATAAGAGGTTATTTCCTCATGTGCTGCTCATTTTCACACCCTGGTAGGGGGAGCAGTTTGAGTACACTTACTCAGTGTATTCCTCCCTAAAAGTCAGCAACTTTGCTTGTGTGCTGCATATGGCATTGGTGATTACCTTAACTAGTTGTGTGCCATAACCTGCTCGGTTTCAGGTTCTACCTGAGTTATAGTGCGAGGTTTCCCCCTCGTGTACTGCTGATTATCACACCCTGCTCGGGCGAGCAGTTGAAGGCACACTTGCTCAGTGTTTTTCCCCCTTAAAGTTGGCAACTTTGTTTAGGTGCTGCATGTGGCAGTTGTCATTATCTTCCCTGTAGGTGTGCTGTCACCTGCTCGGTGACAGGCTTTGCATGTGTCCTCCTGCGAGGTGTACCCCTCGTATACTGCTGGTTCCACACCCTGCTAGGGTGAACAGTTGAGATGCACTTGCTCAGTGTATTTGTTGCTAAACAATATGTTTGCTTGAGGCCTGGAACACAGTTGCTTTTTCAGAATTGTCAGTAACCCGGACAACTTCTGTAAGGGGGGTTGGGACCCCTGTGAGGGCGTAACCCCTCGTCCTTGGGTATTTTATATTTGATATATTTATATATATGTTTTTATATTATTTATATTTATTTAATACTTTAAAGAAAAGAGTGTGTGGAGGTAGTTGTAAACAGACCCATGTGGGGGGATGTACCTTCCTCTCTAACCATCACTCTGGTGTTATCCTTCGTCTTTTAGTAAATTTCTGTCTCCCTTTACCTTAGTTAGTTTCAGGACAACTCAGTCCTTTCCTTAGGTTTTGCTTCACCGATCTCAATTTCTCCACCCAATACCCGTGCTGCTTAAGCTACAGTATTTTCTCTCAACATGAGGAAGATAAAAGAGGATGTGTTATGCCTCTATTGAGGTCTGCAGGGCTTAGGGCTCTCCTTAGTGGGGATGTGTTTTTTCCCCCTACTTTGTCCCATTGGACATTCGTTATTCTACTGGATTTTGGTGGAGACAGGGTCAGCTCGAGGGTAACTGTTCAGTTGTTGCGTGACAAGTTGTGCAACCATGTTTTACTTGGATGGAGTGTTTGGAAACACTTGATGGTATCAGATAGACGAGTTGCCAAATAATTACTTTATGGCGCCTGCCCCATGGTTTTCCTCCCAAAGCTTGGCCTATGGTTCAGCTAACCGTCTAACAGTGTGTTGCAACTTCTCCTCTGCTCAAGGAGTACAAGCAGGCTTCTGTACCCTCAAGAGCGTTACTTAACCTCTTTAGTTCTACTTATATATATATTTTTTTCTATAGTGCAGCAAATAGAGTGCTGTTTTTCACATCCGTGCTGACCCTACTGATACAGATTCCTAATTTTGGAAAGGTCTAAATCAGTCTTTTATGCTGCTGAGATCGATAAGTGAACACCTCACACCACACACCGTTCGTAGTAGTGATAAGCACCACTCGTATACCTGAGGGTTCTTAGTACTGTATAAGTACTGTTTTGCTATGGACAATGTGCTTAGTTTTTCCTTCCCCTGATTCCCTTAGTGGCCAGTCAGCCTTACATGAATACAGTGACTCAGACCTCAGGGTTTGAGGGGACAGTGGTCCCAGATTTCTTTCTCAACCTTGCATTTACGGGGCATTGATAATTATCCAGCGTCCTTTCCCCCTCATTCCCCTTCCCGCCATCCTTGGGGGAGATTGCATCGTAATAATACACCTCTGGGTGGATGGTTTGCGCTTTTCCTTTTTACAGGAGTTCTGACGTGTGACCAGTGCAGACTCGCACTGAGCATTTCCCTTCCATCAGTTACTTTCCTTTGTGCTAATTTCTGGTATTTCAATAAGTTAAGCGGAGCCTGTCCATGGTCAGGGGATTGGTTAGAGGCTAGAGTGTATTTATTTCTCTTAAGGGTGTAAAGCGGGGCTTTAATGTGGTCCTCAGGGTAGCTTTCTTCTGGGTTGCAAGGTTTTTCCCTTGGATAAGTAGGGGAGGTTTCTCCTCTTTTGGGAGGGCTCAATATCCGTTGGTGGGATAGAGGGGTCTGGGAGTGATACTAATCCCCCATCCACGTTATTATGACCCTCTATCACGATGCGTTCCAGCGTCTATACATTAACTATCAGAAGGTGTCTGCCGCTACGATTCCCAGAGTGCTGGGATATATATTTGGTTAATGACTTGATTCTCATAGTCACCTGCATGGCAGGTGGACCTTTGGGTTTTCACAAGAGTTTGTTTGCAGTAAGGTGCCAGCTCAGGGTGCTGTGAGCTTCAAGGATCTGCAAATTGGCTGAAATATAGGTTGGACCTCTTCTCGTGTGCAACTTCAGTTTAACTGTTTAGTGATCAGTTCTTTGCAGTTTAGAGTCTTGCTAAGACTTTGGAATTTTGGTGTCCTCCTTCGGTTACTAATCCTCTAGGGGATTTATCACCAGGGAGGAGGGAACAAGGTTCAAGCACCGGGCATATCTACAAGGGGGTTTAGATATGACTATAATGGTAGCGATTGGATGTCGGATACATTTTTTCTCCTTGCCAAGTTTGGCCTCTTAAGGATCAGGTTTGTAAATATCTGCCTTTTGTCATGGTAGCAGAGTCCTTCTTCAAGAGTTCGGGAGGTCTGAAGGTCTCTGTGTTGGCGGTTTGACGGGTTTAGCTTCTCAGGTGGGGCCCCTCTCTTCCATTCTGCTTCTGCCTCCAGAAGACTTCCCTCCTTAGTATACACTTATGTCTGAAGACAATTGTAGGTTAATTCTATTGCTTTTCAGCTCCGCTCAGGATGGATTGTCCTATTACAAATTTATAAAGTGACTTTTTACTCCCATTTTACCTTTTGAAGATTTGTCTTTCCCTCTTGGTTCCCCAGTGTAGTTCTGTGACATGCCCTGTTTCTAATGTGATATCTTCCTTTAATGCATGGGATGGAACCTACAAGACTTTCACCCATATGGGGTACTTTTCTTTATCTCCAGGAGAGCTAGGTGTTTGTTTTCTTTGGTTTGCTTTCTAGGTTCCCAAAGATGGTATGAATTTAAGTGTTTTGAATGTTTGATTGAACAACAGAGGGGTTTATTTCAGATGGGTTTTGTCCTAACCTATTAGTATAGGAAAACTTTGTTAAATGTTTTCCCCTCTTTTAACCAGTTGGTTTTGGTGGCCTGTAAGGAACGCTGGAATTGGCACATTTCCTGTTTTCTTGCAGTGGATTTGACTATGCCTTATAAGACAGTTTTTCGGGCAACTTAGTCTTGGGCAATTCTCTGGCGGTCAGCAGACTGATTTAATGAAAGCATTTAAAAAATGTTTCCTTTCCTATTATTTTATTATATTATTTATTATATTGGCTCTATTGTATGGATCATGTTGTACTAATGAGATGCAAGGGCTTTGAACCTGCATAATATGAGCCTCCTGTCTTGTCATAGAATGACTAATCCCCCACCCTAACGTGAGATGGGGGTTTAGATTCTATTAAAGACAAGGAGGCGATTATTATCCCACCCACCCACCTTGGATATGATATGATATGATATGACAATTGTGATACGCATGTACACAGGTGGTTCAAGTGAGAACATTCTTTGGTTTGTTCTTCCCATCCACCCACTCTTCTTGCTTGTTGTTCTTACAGCTATGAGTTGAGGTTCTGATCAGGAGTGTGGCTTGCAGTTACAAGTTCTGGAGTGGGTGATTTCAGGTGAGAAGTCCTATCCAGAAGAACTTCGTCATATCTTCAGGCTGCGGAAAGGTTGAGATCTCCGGTTTCGCTGGAACCTTTCTCCGCGCTACACAGTTCAACCGTTCCATTGGGCGTCTGGTGCAAGACAGCTGCAGAAAGAGGGGTTGGGGTTAGAGTAATGGACATATATAGAGGAGGGTCCCTGCTCATTGGTCCCCTGCAGGGCATGACCTGTCCTCCATGATGGTTTGGGGAGTTCCCCATGCATTGACATTGAACTCTATCTAGTTCTGTTGTTGAAACTTTTTTGTTTGTAAAAGTTATTTCTTTACTGCTGTGGTTTCAGAGTAAAGATTGTAATGCAAAATAATCGCCTCCTTGTCTTTAATAGAATCTAAACCCCCATCTCACGTTAGTGTGGGGGATTAGTCATTCCGAAGCAGAGGCCCGCCACACAGTAGGCGAGAAGGGCGAGTGATCGATCAATGGTGGCGCAGCGACCCGAGGCTGCAGCGGTGAGTCCCCTGCTGAGAGGAGCCGTAGTGTCGGGGAGAGGCAGCGCTAACGAGAGGGAGCCCCGGCTGTCCCCGGGGGCGCAGAAAAAAGCAGCCGCATGGCGGAGCGACCGCAGTGAAGCCAGGAAGCAGCACGGCACGGGGGAGGACGTAGCAGGAGAGAGGTGGATCCACCCCACGTACCGGCAAGGAGCGAGGGCCGGAAAGGGAGACAGCCCCGCTAGGACACAAGGCAAAATGGAAGTGAGGGGAGAGAGGCAACACATGGCAGAGGAGTGCAGAGACCAGGCATTATCCCCCACGGGACACTGGTTAACGTCCACAGAGCGGATCCCCGGGAGTGAACCAAGTGAGCAGCGGCAAGGGGTATGAGGAGCAGGAAGGAAGTGGCTGCCCCTCACACGTATACCAGTGGGGACACAGAGTCGATAAAAATTAAGGCCTGCTCTAGGGCACCGGTCGAGGAGGTGCATGGGGGCAGAGAGGCTCAGGGACACAGCAGAAAAAGCAGGAGGAACACACAGGGCACAGACCGGCCAAAAGTAGTGTGCTCCAGAGGATCACACAGGCCTAGCATTAACCCCTAACTAGTCAGTGGGGGCACGGGTGGCCCTGGAGCTACATGAGACCCCAGCAGTGAGGCCAGGGAAAGGTGCGAGGTGTCCCAGGAAAAAGACACAGGTGACAAGGAAGAGCCAGGGGGAGAGGGACAGCCCCACTCCCGCAGGGAGACATTCGCAACACCAACCATGGCTAGAGTGGAATCCGCAACAACGTGGGGCCGGTACCGGTCAGAGATTGCTGATAGAGCAGGAAGGAGGACATAGGGAACAGAGCTAGGGGAGAAGGTCCCCCTAAACCCTGTCACACCCTGGTGGGAGAAGTGAACAAGACACAGAAAGAAGAAAGAGAAGCAAGGTGGAACACCACAGAAGAACCCCAACAACACTCGACCCCCACCAAGTGAATGACTGGGAAGATAGCTCTCTCGAAGTTCCAGTACCTAGACAAAGGGGTCATGGTGGCAACAAAGGCAGAAGGGGGATCCCACCCATGTGCCATGGAAATAAGGACAAAAAAAGTGACATTCAAGTGACACTGGAGGAGATGCATGGAATGTGCACAGACATTGGGGTGAAAGTGGCAGACCTATGGGAAAAAGTAGGCAATCAGGAAGAAAGATGGGAGGGTATGGAAACAAATCAAAACCAGACTGTTTATCTGAAATTGATCTCTGTACGACCGCATTTCAAATGTAACCCTGCAGCCTCTTACAAGTATCTGAATAATGTAATTAGAGAACCATGCACGCATATCTAACCAATGAAGGGGAACTGTAACAGTCACTCACCTGACTATTGTATATACTGCATCCATGCGGGCCAATGTAACCGATTGCCCACCTGTGTGGTGCAACGAAGACGCATTCCTGTAACAGCGCCTCGATGCCCCCGGGCTGTGTGAGCGCTTTATAAATGCAAATAAATAAATCAAGCCTCAGCAAGTGTGTTGGAATCCCAAATAGAGATCTGCTTTCGGCACATTGAAAGGAGGGAGTATGACCTAGGGCTCAAAGGTATATAGAGGACCACGAGAGACGCAACAACCTCTACTTTTTTGGACTAGAAGAAAAAGAGGGGGAATCCGCAGCTGGTCTTGAAAGAAAATTAAAAAAATAATGGGGATCGTCCGAGGGGCCAAAGAAGGCGAACAAGTGGCTATAGGCCGGGCCAACAGGGCAGGAGAGGTGCCAGAAGACCCTGATCGGTCCTTGCAAAACTACACTATTACCGAGACAAGGTCGATATCTTGAACAAAGCAAGTAGAATGGGGATCATTGACTGTGAGAACTCTAAAGGGCCTATCTTCCAAGATCTTTCAGCACAAACCCTCCTTAGATGCAAGAAATGTGGTCCCATAACATGGCAGCTCCAGGAAAAAGGGGTGCGATACAGGTGGGGATACCCCTTCATACTCATATCCGAACTGGGGGGAGAGAGATACCAGTTGGTGCACGAGGAAGACATCAAGAGGGCCACAGAGGATTTAATAGGACACACGCAAGACCAACTAGGCGATGGAGGAGGGGTTGAGCCAGCCAAAAGACGTGAGCCCAGAGGCCCAAAGATGGAGCAAGGAAGGTGTAAAACACAGGGGGCCAGGAAATTTCAGAAGCTCAACACTCCGCCTCCCAGACAAGAGCCGACCTGAAGGGATATGCCTCACCTGGACATCAGTGGTTCTGACTAGGGGGCCCGAGGAGCTCAGGCAGCAAGGCTCTGTTTAATGGTCTAAAGTTGTTTTTCTGGAGGAAGTGTTGAGGCGAAACATGGGAGCGGGCAATATATATAGTTGAGAAGACAGAGTTGTTGGCCGTTGCCATGTTACTGTTCAAATTGTTCAACGGGGGGAAGACATCAGCGAACCATAGACCTGATCCTGGGGGCAGGGGGGAATTGACAGAAAGGGGCTCACACCAGGCAGGCGATAAGGGGTAGAGGGGTTGGGCAACGCTACAAGGATATTTGTTTGGGAAAGTTTAAAAATAAGGTGAAAGACAAATGCTTCATGTTCCTTCCCTTTTGCTTTGGTCTTGTTTCCCCTTGCCGACCACCAGTCCACTGCCGGGTCTGCTGTCGGGTTGAAGTCCCCTCCCACTATCAGCGTGCCCTCCCCCATTCCTCAATTATTTACGCAGGAATGCCAGCTGATGCACATTAGATGCATATATGGAAGCTACAGTGATTAAGCCCCCCTCGACCTGCCCTTTGACTGCCACCAACCTACCTCCAAAGCCCCTCTTAACCTGCACTTCCCTTAGTTGCATGGTTTTTGATAGGACAATTCCCACCCCTTTTTTTTTGCTTGTCTTGTGTGTGGCCCAAAAGGTCTGCCCCACTGCTAGTCCCTTGAGGGGACGTTCTCCCCCCCACCTGTAGTGTGTTTCCTGTAGGAATAGCACCGCTATGTTGACTTTGCGGAGCATGTTTGACATGAGCGGTCTTTTGTTCGGTGAGTTCAGTCCCTTTATATTTAACATTGCCACTTTCCGGTTAACCATCTACCCTTGTTCGCTTTCTCTCTGTGCGCCAAACCATGGTTTGACCTTTCCCCCGGTTTGGTTGTGCGGTTGTACTGCATTTCACCCTCCCCCCTACCTCCTTATCTATCCATTCCCCCTCCCCTTTATCAATATGAGTTCTGCTTACAGTTCTGATTTCCCTCTGTGTCCCCAACCCCCGCCTACTCCCTCTCTCTACTTCCCGCCCTCCCACCCTTCCCCGTTGAGGCGTTAGGCCTCCCGCTGTTGTATGTCTGGGCTTTATGGCCGAACCGCTTGAAGACCACTTCTGGGTGGATTTATGTAGGTCTAGGTTCGCCCAGGCAGGAGAGTACACCTTCTCACCCCCACAACACCATATACCAGGATCAACATCCTATTGGCTCCCGAAGAACAGGATGCCATGGTGCCATCACTGAAGGTGGAAACAGTGACATGGTCGGACAATTAGATGGTTACAACAGACTGGTGGTTGGAAGAGGGGAGGAAGGGATGCCCACGTTGGAGGTGTAACAACAGCCTCCTTAGGGACCCAGTATTCAGGGACTTCCTCCAGATAGAAATAACACAATATTTTGTAGTAAATGACACAGGGGAGACAAACTCAAAGATGGTTTGGAAGGAGGCCAAGGTGACAGTGAGGGGCCTACTCATAGCGTAAAGGGCCCGAAAAAGAGGGAAAGGGCACTGATCGAGGGGAAGATATGAGAACAGCTGAGGGACATGTGGACAAGGCTGACAAGACCGGGAGAATACAGAGAGTGTTTACTGGGCACAATATGGGACAAGAGGCAAGAATTGCACTTGCTCCTGATAGGGGAAGTGGCAAAAAAGCTGAGATACACTGAACAAAAGTTCTACGACACTGCTGGCAAACAGAGTCCGAGAATGTAGGGGAGACAGGAGGGATCACTGGGTAAAGGATGAAAAAGGGGCGACACTCGGATCTGAGGGCCATATCCCGACCACTTTGCAGACGTCTACGAGGCATTGTACTCCCAAACGCTAAATCCTCAGGGATGGGAGATCAAGGAATATTTGGGCAGGATCCCCATCCCCTGCCTCACGATAGAGGGGAAATCCATGCTCGAAGCGGAGATAACAGGAGGTCAAGAGGGCAATAGGTAAGTTGAAAACAGACAAGGCACCCAGGGAAGATGTCTACTCAGTGGGCTTTTACAAGCAGTTCCAAGACACCATAGCGGGGCCCCAAGCAAAGGTTTTTAACTCCATAAAGGGAGCCGAGGACATGCCCCCTACCTTCTGGGAGGCGCTTATAACGGTGATCCCCAATTAAGGCAATGATAAGGTGGAATGGGCCTCATATAGGCCCATATCATTGCTCCCCTGGCGAAGGTCTTTAACTCCATAAAGGGAGCAGAGGACATGCCCCCTACCTTCTGGGAGGCGCTTATAACGGTGATCCCCAATTAAGGCAATGATAAGGCGGAATGGGCCTCATATAGGCCCATATCATTGCTCAACGTGGATGCAAAGATCTTCACAAGGATCCTGTCGTCCTGTCTGGAGATACACCTCCCCGGCCTTATAGACCCAGACCAGACAGGATTCATTCAAAATAGGCAAGTGTCCAATAACCTAAGAAAAACCCTACACATCCTATATGACCCGACAACGCAAAGAGGGGGGGCCCTGGTCCTCTCCTATGAGGCCTAAAAGCCGTTTGATAGGGTGAAATGGTCATTCACTAGAATGAGGAGGTAGGGATGGGAGATGGGTCAAGGCCCTATACCATACCCCGAGGGCAAGAGTAACGGTGAACAGGAACATGTCGAGGACTATAGGATGCCCTCTGTCCCCACTGCTGTATGCCCTGTTGATGGAGCCATGGGTGATAAACCTGAGGCAGTCAGGAGACATAGCCAGAGTACACATAGGTGGAAAAGAGTATAAGGCAAGACGATGCATTGCCCTACCTCACTAGCCCGCGGTCATCTGTGCCAGCTCTCTTAGAGCGGCTGAAAGAATATGGGGAACTGTCAGGATTTCCTGGTCAACCTCTTCAAATCAGTGGCATTCCTAATAGGAAATGGGAACTGGCAGACATAGACTGGGTTGGTAAATGGGGATTCCAGACACAACAGGAAGGCTTCTGCTACCTGGGGATAGAAATTACAAGGGAACCCGAGAACCTATTTGGGAGAAACTCCCCCTCCCTGTGGGAGAAAATACCTTGGGTAGCATGCAAGGTGCTCCTGTTAACAAAAGAGGATGGGGAGTAGGACTCCCGAACATAGGAGCATATTACAAAGTGGCCCAGCTGTGGATCATGGTTGACCATCTGGATCACAGCACAAAGAAGCAGTGGGTCCATATGGTCAATGCCATCCTACAGCCGGTAACACTGGGGGAGGGGATGTTGGTCCCACAAAGCGAAATCCCTAGACTAATATTACCTCATCCCATCTTAGAATGTTCTGGTCGATCTGGCGGGAGGGAAGTGCCACTCGCTGGTTGTCAACCTGGCCCTCTCCCCTCAGCTTTATTTGGGCACCACCCATACAAAATCACATAACAGACCCTCTGACGTTCCAACAGTGGTATGAGGTGGGGCTCTCCATGTCATGGCAGTTGTGGGGAGAGGGAGAATTTATGTCATTAAACAGACTCAAGGGATGGCTGGAAATTAAGTGTCTCTCACCCTTAAAATATCTACAGTTAAAGGGAGTACTGACGAGACCGGTGTGGAGAGACAATCTATCCCGAGAACTCACCCCCTTTGAAAAGGTACTGTTACAAGAAACAATACCAAAGGAAGGATTTCCAGGCTGTACAGAGAGCTAAGGAGGGTTGAACCCATAGATATCTTGCCAGCACGTGGGAAATGGGTGGAAGACCTAGGAATTGGAATAAACAACCAGCTGTGGGGAAAAATGTGCAGGGGGTGAAGAAGACCACATTATCCATGCCATATAGAATGCAGGCATTCAAACTATTGCACAGATGGCATTATCCGCCAGCAACACTAGCGAAAATGTATCTGGGGTGGATGCCCACTGCTGGCGCTACGGGAGTGCGAAGGGGGATTACTATCATATGCGGTGGAAATTCTCACTAATCCAGACATTTTGCAAAGAGGTGCTGGGGTGGTTAAGGGGACTGGGTGGGATAGACACACTCAGAGAACCCAGTCTTCTGCTGTTTGGGGTGTGCAGGAAGGGAGAAGGAGGTGGAGGAGGGTCACATGATCCACACTCTGTTGATGGCAGTGAGATGCTGTATAGCTCAACATTGGAAGAGGGAAAGCGTGCCCACAGAGAAGGAGTGGGTCCAAAAAATAAGGTCCATCTACGATCTGGAATACCTAACACATCTCAGACGAGACGAGGACACACATAGAAGGGATCTGGCTGCCCTTCTTCAATAAATACGGTTGATAGCTCACCCAGGGAGGAAAGAAAAATTTGAATACGTAGTAGTACCCCGGTTGTCAGAAAGTAACAGAGGAGTCTAGTTGAACTGCATACAGGGGGGAGGGAAGAGGAGGGCAGGGAGGGGAAACGAAACAACTTGTATATGTTGTACAAATTGGTGATAGTGTTGATGGATCAAAAATGCAAGAATTTCAATAAAGATTTGATTAAAAAAATTAATTTCATTGTAGCTATACAGGGTGGGATTTGGTTTCCACTTATTATAGATTTCCAAATTTCAGATGTCTGCATGTATTGAAAGGACTCTGTATATTTTCTAAAGTGCTTTGTCCGTTGCGATTTAAGATTCAGACAGAATATACAAAGATGTTCCAATGTTTCCACTTTTAAATCTTGATCACAATAGCTACAAGAGTTTACCCTTACTCTTAATTTGGATCTTACACATTTTATCCCTCTAGTCGGGAGGAGATTCAGTTTACATCTTTGCAAATTGTATCCCCAGTATTTATCTGGGGATTTCCTGTGATAAGTTGGGATACACCTAACTCTTTTTTCAATGAGGTGGGAGAAGCAACATCATTTATATTTCATACAATCCTCCTTTGTTTTGATCTCATCCCTTGGGCTTGGCTTCTTTTTTGTTACATGAGGGAACCCCCTTAGTTCATCTTCTGTTGCCTCGAAAATTCAGGAGTGCAAATGGTGTCTCCTCCCTCCATTGAGTTAACATGGTGCAAGACTCCTTTACCATGATCTCATTAAACCTTTGGATGGAGAAATTACTTACTGTAATGTTCTTTCTATGAATTCTTCTCCCGCAGATTCCTCACCAGATAGATATCTATTCCAGCGTCAGCTGCTCAGAAAACTTTTTGACTTGGGGTGTAGTTCACTTCGACTCGACCGTTGATCCGCCCTGACTCGATGCGCGTTCATCGGCTCCGGACGTGATGTCAGTCGTCGTACATATACTGCATCACTACATTCCCATACCTCAGTTCCCACCTTTTTTTCCCCCAGCTCAGCCACTGCAGAGGAAAACTAGTGAGAAAAAAGGTTGAAACAGCCAAAAGAGAATGTAAAATGCAATCTCAACTTTGATATTTTTATTTTTAAATAGAGACCACAGAAAGCATGTAGTACTGAACCAAGAAGGGCACAGAAGATCAGAGAACCATTATTTACCTCTTTCCTCTCAAGAGAAAGACAGCCACTGACTGCAGATGCTTTCATATCGGGATGGATAGGAGGGGTGATTAGGAAACTGTGGGAGAAGAATCCATATGAGAAATCTCTCACCATAATGATCTTTGTATGGATTCTTCTCCCGCAGATTCCTCTTCTGGTGGATATCCTCATCCAGCTGTGCTGCTTTGGAAAAGCTTCGACAGGGGCCGTAGTGGACCTCGACTCGGTCGTCGATCGATCGTCAATCCGTCTTGCTTGGTGCTTGATCGTCGGCTGCTGATGTGACATCAGGTGTTGTACATATACTGCTTCATTACGCCCCATACCTCAGTTCCCCCTTTTTTCCCCATGTTAGAATGCTGCAGAGGAAGCAATGGGAGACAAGGCTTTGCTTTCTGACTAACACAAAAGCAAGTGGCGGCTGTCTGTCTTCACTGTCTAGACACAGTGGGAGCAGTTTGGCATTAGTGGAGCTATAAGTCTCCTCAGTACCGGCAAACTTTGGATTAAGAGGTACGACTCGTGGCAGTACACTAATCATTTGATTTCTGTTTTATCTTATACTCGCTCACAAGTTTACTTTCCTTTAAAAGCACCAGGTCATATGGCTATGGCGTGTGACTGGGCGCCACCTTCTTGCACTCACGCTACTCTGTAGCAATTATATTTTACTCTTTGATATTATTTTAATTATTTCTGACTTTTTAAAACGTCCCTTTCCTTTTATGTGGGTTATTGGCAAAGGGTGCCTGACCTCCATCCTACACCAAGGCTTGGCTCGGGTGTACAGGACTTTCTTTGCTTTCTGACTAACACGCAAGCAAGTGGGGGATGTCTGTCTTCACTGTCTAGCCGCAGTGGGAACGGATTGGCTCAGCTAATACAGCTTTAGCTCATGTGTTGTTTTGGCAGACTGCACATCGGTTGAGCGCAGCGGGAGAGAGCCTGTCGCACCGAATTGCGCCAAAGTTAAGCTAGTCTGGGCCCATCCGGTTCATGGACGGGTCCAACGGGCCGAATGGTTCAACTGGTAAGTTATGTCGTGTCTGGGAAGGACACAGTTAATGCAGCGTGACAAGGATCCTCGTCACGCTGAACTGGCACCAATGAGAATGCGCAAAGTCGCGCATGCGCATTAGGGGTTTTTCCGCGCTTGTGGGCAGTGAGAAAAGGAAAGTGAATAAAGGCAGCCTACTTTTCTTGTCTCTGTGTCCCTCATTTTTGCACGAAGCTGCGCAGCGACAGTTGAAGAGAACACAGGCCCCATAAAAGGTGGGACACAAAATCTGGCAACGAGGATTGGATATTTGCTCCTCCTCATATGAAAAAACAACAAAAAAGGAAATATTAATATATAAAGCTGGTGAGCATCACACCTTCCTGGAGAGCAAGGTCTGACATCAGCATGTCCAGGAGTGAAGAGACATAAGGTCCGAGGCCAGCAAGTGAAACTTCCAAGGATGAGCGGGCGAGCGCAGCTGCGTTTCGCTGACCAGGCCCCTTTGACATCCCTACATTCCTGCCTGAAGAAGGTAAGACATACAAGGGACTATATTTTGACCCTCAGTGCAACTTAGACCATGAGAGACATACGTTCAACACAACATGTCAAATGACAGGTGAGTGCATGGATGCACTTGCGACTCGACTGCGCAAAGTGGTGGCTCACTGTGTTTTTCACAAATTTTCAAATGAAGAAGCCATTAGACTGAGAATCATTGGAGGGTGCCTATCGACCACGTTCATGACAAAACCAACTCCGCGTACCTCTTCCCCTTGCCACCATCTTGCAAATGGCAAGGACCGAAGCAAGAGCTGATTCCCAGGCCACGCAGATTGAGACAAGCAAGGGACATGAAAAAAAGCAGGCATATTACATCAATCAAGGAGGAAGAGGCAACAACTCTAGCAATGCCAGGCAGGAAGGTATGGCTCAACTGGAACATTTTATAGATGTGGTCTACCATTCCAACACGAGGAAGGCACGCAATGCCCTGCATTTGAACAAAAATGCGCCAACTGTGGAAGGGAAAATCACATGGCAAGAGTATGTAATGCACCACCACACAGGGCAGGAGGAAAGAGCAGCTGTGGGGCCAGACCAGAATAAAGAGTGCGCACGGCAGGGACCAGAAGAGACATCCACGTGAGAAGAGATCTGGTCAGTCATGTCCAGCAAATAACTGGGAGGTCTCCATCACCCCCTGCAGTGCAGGAAAGAGGACCGTATGTGTATGCGTATATGATGAATTATATGGTGACTGCCCCGGAAGGAGACATTGGGTCTCCTTATAAGGCTGCCGCTCCCGGAATGAAGGGGGCCAGTACAGCACTGGCCCCCTTCATTCCGGGAGCACCGATTACGAGCCTCCCATCGCGGGACCCGGATCGCATGCCTGGTAAAACCAGGCGTGCTTTCCGGGTCCCGCGAGGGGAAGTGGGAGGCAATAACGGGCCAGATGTAATCTGCCGTTATTACCTTCCTCCCCATTCCCATTGAGCCCTATGGGGGTTCAAATGGGAATGGGGATAGGTTCCTGCATGGAGGACTTAGCGGGTCCTCCTATCTCGGAGTAAGCCGGTAAGTCCCCATTGCAGGAACCCGGTAATGGAGCCCGGAACGGAGGCAGCCATGGAGCCAATAGCTCCATGGCTACCTCCATTCTTGTAATGAGGCCCATTGATATCCAAGTAGGTCAACACCCCGCCAAGTTTGTCATTGACACGGGAGCCGCGCTAAACATAATTTACATCTCGGGATTTCACAAAATGATGCATCCACCCTAGTTGATACCATCAGAGTTGAAAGTATTCCAGTGGGCTGCCAGGGGTCCAGTACAAAAACATGGAAAGTTCTCGATACAACTCAGCTACAAAAGGCTACAAGCCATGACAGAGTTGCATGTCCTCCAAGGAGAAGTGCCGGTAAGTAATCTTCTGGGGAGACCAACAACCCTTGAAATAGAAATCGCTGCAGTGATGTATACCATGCAACATGGAGTGGCAATAATGCAAGGATTTCCAGAATTGTTCAAGGGAAATGGATGTTTGAAAGGAGATCCAGTTACCCTTCACATAGATGGGTCAGTACCTCCGGTAGTGCAGCACTCTCGACGAATACCCATTCACCTACAACTGCATGTAGAAAAGGAGATTGAATGCCTATTTAGAGAAGACATCATAGAACCTCCCTGCTGTCCCAGCCTGTGGGTCTCGCATGTGGTGGCCGTGCCCAAGTAAGTATCATTTGATAAAATTAGGCTGTGTGTGGACATCCGTCAAGCCAATAAAGCAATCGAACGAGAACAACAACCTGGTATGCATCTGGACGATATGATTAGCATGCTAAATGGAGCAAGAATATTCACTAAGCTTGATCTATACAAAGGGTAACACCAGATACTATTGGATGAAAAATCATGTCACATAACTACATTTTGCAATTTTCCAGGAGAGCACCATGAGAGCAATTAAGACACATCAAGAACTGCTTCAATTACAGTGACGATATTTTAGTTTTTGGTGTGGATCTCGAACAACACGATCGAACACTACATCTGTCAGGTGTGTCTGGCGCTCGCTCAAGCAGGGCTGACACTGAATGCCGAAAAGTGTGCATTTCACAAGAAACACCTCAAACTCTTTGGACATGTGTTCTCGCAAGATGGAATGAGGCCTGATCACAGCAAAGTGACCACAATTGACATCTCGCCCCCACAAGATGTAAGTGAAGTGAGGTCGTTTCTGGGTATGGCCAGTTACTGCAGCAGATACTTGAAGGATTTTGCTACGGTCAGCGTGCCTTTAAGGTAGCTTACCAAACGGGGAAATGAATATCAGTGGGACTGATCGCATCAAGAGGCTTTCGCACAAATAAAGAAAGGCATCGGATCAGCTAAGTGCGTGGCCTATTTTGATCCAGACAAGTGCACAGAACTAACGGTTGATGCTGGCCTGGTTGGTCTGGGTGCTATCCTGCCCAAAATAGACCGAGGAGAGACAGCCCAAGAGTCATTGTCGCCTAGGCCTCCAAAAGTCTAACGGATGTCCAAAAAAAGTACTCACAACCAGAAAAGGAAGGGCTAGCAGTCGTCTGGGTATGTGAACACTTTCAAATGTTCTTGCTGGGCAAGCTATTCACAGCATTTACTGATCACCAAGCCCTAGGGCCTCATTACAAGTATGGAGGTAGCCATGCCGCTTTTAGCGGCATGGCTACCCCCTATACCGGGTTCCTTGAATGGGGAAATACCGGGCCATTCCGACCTTGAAGGGCCTGGTATTTCCCCATTCAAGGAACCCGGACCCAGTACATTCCCATTCCCATTGATGCTAACAATGGGCCCATTAATGACGGGCCCGTTGTTAGCATCCTGGTCTGCTCGCGGGACCCGCTAATGATGCCTGGTTTTACCAGGCGTCCTTAGCGGGACCCGCACGCAGATCTCGTAATGAGGCGGTAGGGGTTTAACATCGCCGGTAGCTCTACCGGTGCCGTTAACCCCCTACCGCCTGGGTGCTAATGAGGCCCCAAGTCACTATCTATCGGAACCTTCATTGCAAAATGCCTCCCAAAATTCAGAGGTGGGGGCTAAGACTGCAGGACTTTAACTTCACAAGCCAAGAAAAGAGAACAATCCGTCAGACTTCATATTCCGGCACCGGCTTGGGAAACAAAGAAGGGACTTGTCCATGGTGGAGGAATACACCAATTTTCTCACCCAGCAGGGACCGCCAAAGCCACTTACGACAAGGATGGTGAGAGATCACACCCTGAATGACAGAACAATGCAGAAAGTGAAAGAGCTCATAACAACTTGTAGGTGGAGAGACAGTGATTTAGAGTATGCACAGGGAAATCAAGTGACCTGCAAACAAGAAATGCAAGCGTTCAGACATGTGAAGGATGAGTTGTCTGTAACTGCAGAAGGATTGGTGATGCGTGGGCGGCGCATAATAATACCTATGGATTTCCGCCAGCAGGTAGTAGACTTGGCACAAGAAGGACATTGTGGCATGGTGGCCACTAAGAGACAGATAAGAGATACCATGTGGTTCCTGGGAATTGATTTAATAGTGGAAAGTAAGGTAAAAAGATGTCACCTGTGTTAGTGCATGTCAATGCCGAACAACCCAGAACCGCTCAGGATGTCAGAGTTGCCAGAAGCTCTGTCGAATCATGTAGCAGTCGATTTCTTTGAACCATTTGGAGGAAGAAAATACTGGATGGTGGTGCTGGATGAGTTCTCTCGTTTCCCTCTTGTCCGAATGATCTCGTCTACAGCAGCTAGCACTGTCATCCCAAATTGAACAATATTTTCTCAGCATGGGGCATTCCTGAAATACTGAAATCGGACAATGGACCATTGTTCAGCAGTCTGGAATTTGCACGGTTTATTACATCGGCATAAGTCACTGAAAAATCACACTGCTATGGCCTCAAGCCAATGGAATGATTGAGAAGTTTATGTGGAGTTTAAAGAATGTGCTTCAACAAAACGAGCTGAGCCAAAGGTCATTAAATCAAGCGGTGTGCAACATGATCAGGAACTACAGAAATTGCCTGCAAAGGACGACAGGAAGGTGCCCATTGGAGCTGGTATTTCAAAGAAAAGTGAGAAAGAGACTTCCTCACAGAGAAGAGCCTTGGGAGAATGAATTCACTACATTACAGGCGGAGGATGCAGCCAAGAAATGTGAGATAAAAAGATATGCTGATGAGAAATGGAGAGCAAACTCTTCTACATTTCAAAGAGGAGACAAGGTGCTCATGTATCGGAAACAAGAACGAAAATCAGATTCAAAGTTTGATCCGGCGCATTTAGTAATCATGGTGACTGCCCAGTCTCCGGGCAGGGTGATCACCCATAATGTTTCACAGTTCAAGCTCTATCGCGAAGGAGAAAGGGAGCATGATGGGGAGGAGAACAGTTAAGAAAGCAAGCAAGAGAGGTCAACGAAATTATTATGCAGGATCAACGGAGCCTGGGTCCTGTGTGGAGATGTCAGCAAGACCCAAACGATCTATCACACGACCCGTGAGGTTGATTGAAGAGATGTAAATTGAACTGAGAGTACGGTGGTTTGTTTTGCCCGAGAGGGGAAGATGTTGTGTCCGGGAAGGACACAGTTATGCAGCGTGACAAGGAGCCTCATCATGCTGAACTGGGACCAATGAGAATGCGCAAAGCGTCATGGGTATCAGGCAGGTAGTTGGGGCAAGCTGGGTGAAGGTTTGGCAGGCCTGGCATAGGCACACAAAGAACCCATAACAAATTCCTTCTTTCATTCCTTCCTAGTGTTTGTAGTAACTTCCTGGTTACCACTTCCTGTTGCCAGATAATTCATGAGCTCTCTAGTGTTTGGGTGTGGCTGGCTATGTAAGCCACACCCAAGATTCTTCCATTTCTTCGTGTTGCTTACTGTGAGCTGTATCAGCAACACACCTGCTGTACTCTGGATCAGCCAGCACCTGCTTACCTGCTCCGGA
The DNA here is from genome assembly GCF_040938575.1 of Ambystoma mexicanum. Taxonomy (NCBI): domain Eukaryota; kingdom Metazoa; phylum Chordata; class Amphibia; order Caudata; family Ambystomatidae; genus Ambystoma; species Ambystoma mexicanum. The sequence goes on from NC_090939.1 coordinate 634,774,988, forward strand.
TCATCCTGTTTCTGCTAACCTGCTCCAAATCATCCTACTTCTGCCTACCCGCTCCGGATCATTCTGCTTCAGTTTACCTGGTTATTACTCCACGCCCAAGCTATCTCCAGTCAAGAAGGGACTTCTACACCGGCACCTCTAAGAACAAAGAAGAACAGCGTTAAAACGCGCACATCAGTAACGCTGAGCATACTCACCGAATCTTCCCGCAACGCTGGAATCCAGGTTAGTTGCATGAGCGCACAAACCCCTGTAAAAGAAAGAAGAGACATTATTCATTGCGCTCACCCCAATAACGCAGACACTTATTTCACTGCGCTCTCTCTCTCTCTCTCTACGCAGTGCATACTTACCAAAAGCCTCTGTGCAAACTTACCTAACCACCAAGTCTCCAGTAGCGCTGAATCTGGACTCGAGGCGCTAATACCACATAATTTCTCCTGCAAGGGAAAGGGAGAGACATTACCAGGCGGGCTCGAAATGAAGGCGCTGCGCAAACCTACCAGCAGCTAGCTTCTACACACAGCGCTACTCACCTATAAAAATACCGGCAAACAAAGACAATACGGACAATTTTGGATACTCAACATTCTCCGCGCAACGTTCACTTGTGGGAAGGACTTTATAGCCAGTGTAGAAACTGGCACCTTGAACTCTCGGCCTCGCTGTGAAGGCATGAAACAGCGTTTGGCATCTGAACTCAGCCTACAGACATTGGCAGAAATCACATGAGTGAATCGTGCCCCTGCGAATGCATGATGGAGTGCACAACCTACTAAAGATCAAGGTAAGCCCATATGGGGACATCACAGCACACAGTAAAGAGAAGGGAAGGGCCCAGGTGAATTCAGGTCTGAGTGTACACCTTGTATTTGACAGGTATTCTGCCGGGTGAAACAGGGGAAGTGAAGACTCGGGGTCAAGGGAGGCTCGTCCATCGCTCCTGCAGAGACACAGGTGAGTGTGACAGAACACAAAGCCATCCTCAATACCTCTGCCCGAGCGATGGAAACCTCTCAGGTAGACCAGCTTTCCCTATTGTTAGGTGAACTACGGGCCGAGGTGCAAGCAGCCTGCTCAGAGACAAATGCCTTAAGGCGCGAACTGGTAGTCAACAGGGACAAAACAGACGATTTGGCAAGACGGCTCCTACAGACCCAAGCTGGTCTAGCACCCCTACCAGGTGGAGTTCCACAGGGGCAGCCTACCATGGCACCTGTAGCCACACCCATTCAGGTATTGCTTCCAGGCAACATTCCTTTAGCACCCCCGGAACGCTTCTCTGGGGATCCCAAGAAATTTGGAGCATTCATGAATCAATGCCAGCTACATTTCATATGCAAACCAGACACTTTTCTGACCAAGCTAAAGTAGCTTTTGTCCTCTCCTATTTAGGAGGGCACGCAGGGGACTGGTCTGTCCCGTTAGTGCTTAGGGACGGCCCTTTACTGAGAAATTACCCAGGTTTACAGCGTGAACTGGAAAAACTATTTGCCCATCGGACTCGAGGTCAGGCCCTGGATGACTCTCTGCGACAGGGTGGTCAGGATCTTATCTCAAATGTCGCCATATTCAATGGCTTAATAGCCGAATCAGGTTGGCCAGAGGAGAAACGAATAACGTTATTTTATGGAGGACTGAGTAGAGAATTAAAAGATGTCTTGGTGCAAGTAGTTAATCCTCCCGAAGATTGCAGTGAATAAATCGACCTAACTATGCAACTAGACCACCGGTTACAAGATCGCAAGGCCGACCGAACCAGATCAGAGCATAGACCAGTGTATGTCCGACCAAAGGAAGCGTCCCATCGACAGGCCTCAGAAACACACTCAGAGCCCATGCAATTGGGTGTTCTCAGGGGACCACTCACCAAGGCGGAGAAAGAACGGAGGTGTCAGGAAAAACTTTGCTTATATTGCGGCCAATCTGGTCACTTCCTCTGGAACAGCACAATTAAATCCCCACGGAAGACAATGGGGGTACTGGATAACACAGGGGAAGACACAGGTGCGGTAGCAGAAAACTCCAACGCCCGGCAGATGTAGAGGTCGGTCTGTCGAGCCAGGAACGGATCATTCAGATCTCACATTTCAGTATTCCTGTGGTTTTGGTAGATCCTTCACAGCCGCCCCAAATGCATGCCCTCAAGGTTTTCATAGACAGTGGGGCTATTGGGAACTACCTGGACATAAACACCGCAAAGACCTTGGGATTGACATTCCACTGTAAGGACACCGCAGAAAGCGTGACAGCTGTGGATGGCACACAACTCCTTTCGGGACCAGTAACACAGTGTACTTCCACCATCACTTTAATCTGCCAAGATGCCCACAGAGAAAGTTTTAGATTCGACCTTATCACTGCACCCCAATTCCAGCTGATTCTTGGGATACCGTGGCTAGAGACGCACAACCCAAAGATAGATTGGCAAGCTCGAACCTTACTCTTTTCCATGGAATGCGCCTCTTGTTATGATAACAAAGGGATCAAAGGAAGCCCATTCTTAGCTTCACAGGAAAAGATAACAGGTTTAGGCTTGGTGGGCACTTTACCAGAGGAATACCAGGAGTTCCAGGATGTGTTCGCGAAGGAGCAAGCTAATACACTACCACCACATCGAGTTTACGACTGCCAGATCGACCTGCAACCAGGGGCACAAGTACCGTGCAGCCGCATTTATGCATTAACCGAGGAAGAAAACACTAATCTACGGACCTACTTGGATCAATACCTGGCCAATGGCTTAATTAGACCATCTAAGTCACCAGTCGCCTCCCCACTCTTCTTCCTACCGAAGAAAGAGGGGGACTTAAGAACATGTATTGATTACCAGGACCTAAATCAAGTTACCATAAAAAATAAGTACCCGTTACCTCTGACACCAGTACTCATAGACCAGGTGAGACAAGCAAAGATTTTCACCAAGCTAGACTTACGCGACACATATCACCTGGTACGCATGAAGAAAGGGGACGAGTGAAAGACTGCGTTCTGTACCAGCTATGGCTTGTACGAATACCAGGTCATGCCCTTTGGGCTTTGCAATGCCCCGGCTACGTTCCAACATTTTATGAATTATGTGTTGCGGGAACTCCTCGATGTCTGCGCAGTCGTCTACATTGATGACATTCTGATCTATTCCACCACTCCCCACGAGCACGTAACCCACGTGCGAGCTGTACTCCGCAAACTGCGTGAAAACCAACTGTACACAAAGCTAGAAAAATGCTCCTTCCGCGTCACTGAGGTGGAGTTTCTTGGATATGTACTGACACCACATTGGATCAAGATGGACAATAGAAAAGTGGAGGCAATCCTCACTTGGTCCTCACCCACGTCTGTAAAGCGAGTACAGAGTTTCCTAGGGTTTGCAAACTTTTATCGACGCTTCATACCAGGATTCTCACATATTGTACATCCAATAACGTCCATGCTGCGCAAACACCGAAAGTCTGAATGGACACCAGTGGCGGAAGAAGCTTTCCGAGCTCTCAAGGAAAAATTCACCTCAGCCCCAATACTGCAACACCCACAGCCCGATTTACCGTACATCGTGGAAACGGACGCTTCAAGCATTGCCATGGGGGCCGTATTGTCTCAACAAAATCCTGAAACCGGATGCCTTCGTCCCATTGCCTTTTGGTCAAGGAAATTTTCCCCAGCAGAATTAAACTATGCAATTTCTGAGAAAGAACTCACAGCAATCAAAAGTGCACTGTGTGAATGGCGACATTACTTACTAGGAGCAAAACACACCATCACAATAATAACAGATCATCGAACTTGCAATACTTACACTCAGCAAAAGCTCAGTCTTCTAGGAAGCTCCGTTGGGCCCTATCCTTAATGGAATACAACTCTGTAATCACCTACCGCCCCAGAGTTAAGAATGGGAAAGCAGATGCGTTATCCCGCATAGGCACAGGAGAGGAAGTCTACAATGCCCCTAACCCGGTGGAGATCATACCCAGCCATAAAATTCTCAGCGTCTGCATCGGCCCATCTCTGTTAAATACTCTGCAGGAAGCAATACAAGAAAATATGTCTGAAGAAAACCTACTGGCTTGGGACACGAAGGGAGATCAGTTCACCATTCAAGACAAACTACCATACTATCAAAAACGCCTCTACGTTCCAACTAAGGATCTGCAACAAGCAATCATATCAGACTACCACGACTCGTTGTTAGAAGCCAATCCGGGTATAGCCAAAACCATGAAGAAAGTAAGCAAATCTTATTGGTGGCCAAATTGACGAGAGTATATTGCCACCTACATAGGCATCTGTGAGGTGTGTGCACAATACAAAACATCTAGGCAAAAACCAGCCGGCCTCCTTCAACCAATCACCATTCCGCCAGCGCCCTGGCACACAGTATCAATGGACTTCGTCACTGATCTACCTCCTAACTCAGGTTATAATACCATCCTCGTAGTAGTTGACCTCTTCTCCAAAATGGCCCATTTCATAGCTCTAAAAGGTATTCCCTCAGCTCAGACCCTGGCGCAGGTTTTTCTAGACCGAATCGTCAAGTTACATGGATTCCCTACCATAATCGTTTCTGACAGAGGCAGCCAATTTGTATCTTGTTTTTGGAAAAAATGTTGTGCCCTGGCAAGAGTAGAAGTCCGTCTGTCTTCTAGTCACCACCCTCAAACGGACGGCCAAACTGAGCGCACAAACAAGACCATGGAACAGTATTTGCGCTGTCTATTACACCAAACAAGCCAAAGCTGGACAGAAATTCTACAGATGGTAGAGTATGCCTACAAAAACTCAACACATTCAACAACCCAAGCAACACCCTTCTTTAGTATATATGGTCGAAACCCCAGAACATCGGTCTACGATACACCAGAAAGGATTGAAATGCCTGCAGTAAAGGATCTACATGCCAGCATCATGAAAGCAGCCAGAGAAGCCAGCAGGAACCTACAGCAAGCCAAAGAAACACAGAAAAGAAATGCTGATCGCCATCGAGGAAAAGCCCCAGATTATCAAGTGGGAGGCTTGGTCTGGCTGGCAACTAGACACATTGCTTTAAAGGGTCCAAACAAATTTCAGCCTAGATACATCGGCCCGTATACAATAGAAAAAGTAATTAATCCAGCAGCCATGAGACTGGCATTACCTCAACATATGCTTATACATACCGTATTTCACGTGTCACTATTAAAACCAGCACACCCAGGAACCCAAACTTCCCCCGTTTCCACACCCATACAAGTGGGTGAAGAGGCACCAGAATATGAAGTAAAGAACATATTAGATTCCAAACAAGTACGAAAGACCCTGTATTATTTGATTGACTGGAAGGGGTACGGACCCAGTGAAAGATCATAGGAACTCAGCACGCATGTGCATGCCCCCCGATTGCTGCGGAAATTCCATCAGGACCATCCTGAGAAACCAAAGCCCTCATACACACCATTGGGAGGGGTCTTGAGGGGGAAGACTGTCATGGGTATCAGGCAGGTAGTTGGGGCAAGCTGGGTGGAGGCTTGGCAGGCCTGGCATAGGCACACAAAGAACCCATAACAAATCCCTCCTTTCATTCTTTCCTAGTGTTTGTAGTAACTTCCTAGTTACCACTTCCTGTTGCCAAACAGGAAGTGTGTGATATTTCATGAGCTCTCTAGTGTTTGGGTGTGGCTGGCTATATAAGCCACACCCAGGATTCTTCCAGTGCTTTGTGTTGCTTACTGTGAGCTGTATCAGCAACACACTTGCAGTGCTCTGGATCAGCCAGCATCTGCTTACCTGCTCCGGATCATCCTTTTTCTGCTTATCTGCTCCAGATCATCCTGCTTCTGCTTAACTGCTCCGGATCATCCTGCTTCTGCTTACCTGCTCCGGATCATCCTACTTCTTTCCACGCCGCAGCTATCTCCAGTCAAGAGGGGACCTCTACACCGGCACCTCTATGAACAAAGAAGAACAGCATTAACACGTGCACATCAGTAACACTGTGCATACTTACTGAATCTTCCTGCAACGCTGGAATCCAGGTTAGTTGCACGAGCGCACAAACCCCTGTAAAAGAAAGAAGAGACATTATTCATTGCGCTCGCCCCAATAACGCGGACATTTATTTCACTGCGCTCTCTCTCTATACGCGGTACATACTTACCAAAAGCCTCCGTGCAAACTTACCTAACCATCAAGTCTCCAGTAGTGCTGAACCCAGACTCGAGGCGCTAACACCACATAATTTCTCCTGCAAGGGAAAGAGAGAGACATTACCAGATGCGCTCGAATTGAAGGCGCTGCGCAAACCTACCAGCAACTAGCTTCTACACCCAGGGCTACTCACCCACAAAAATCCCGGCAAACAAAGACAATACGGACAATTTTGGCCACTCAACATTCTCCGTGCAACGTTCACTTGTGGGAAGGACTTTCTAGCCAGTGAAGAAACTGGCGCCTTGAACTCTCGGCCTTGCTGTGAAGGCGTAAAACAGCGTTTTGCATCTGAACTCAGCCTACAGACATTGGCACCAATCACATGAGTGAATCGCGCCCCTGCGAATGCAGGATGGAGTGCACACCCTACTAAAGATCAAGGTATGCCCATAGGGGGACATCACAGCACACAGTAAAGAGAAGGGAAGGGCCCAGCCAGGGAATCGGGTGAATTCAGGTCTGAGTGTACACCTTGTATTTGACAGGTATTCCTTCGGGTGAAACAGGGGAAGTGAAGACTCAGGGTCAAGAGAGGCTCGTCCATCGCTCCTGCAGAGACACAGGTGAGTGTGACACAAAGTGTCACATGCACATTAGGGGTTTTGCCACGCATGTCAGCAGTGAGAAAAGGAAAGTGAATAAAGGCAGACTACTTTCTCTTGTCTGTGTCCCTCATTTTGGCGCGAAGCTGCGCAGAGACAGTTGGAGAGAGCAAAGGCCCCATAAAAGGTGGGACACAAAAGTTCTATTCTAGGGCCACTTTACCTGAACTTCAACCTATAGGCACGACCCTACTTAATAATTTGTCTACAGTGCCGTCAGGACATGGCATTGGTACGTGTGTTGAGGATAGTTTATTGCATACTTTTCTAGTTAAATTGCTATCTGTGCCTCTCATGCTATGTTCGTCCCTGACCTTCTGTCTGAAGGATCACGGGATGCAGGGTTCAGGATGGAAATGTGATTATCGGAAGCATCTGGCCTAGCTCTCGCTCTCCCCGCTGATTATAATATTATTCGTTATGCCTGCAGTCATTTTTCGAACTGCTCTCCAGTTCTCAGCGATTCCACTGGATCATAATTGAAGATGCAAGCATTATTAGTTCACCAAACGGTGTCAGCATCTATGGTCTTATATACCAGCATCCCTTAGGACAAGGCAGTCAAGTGTATCAGACACCACCTCACCCTACACATGACCCAAAGGAGGGTTCCGGTTAACTTCATAGTTGCACTACTTGAGTTAGTCCTTACTAACAATTACTTTTCCTTTAATGACACGTTTTATCTGAAGACGTGTCGTACTGCTATGGGTGCTGCCTTTGCCCCTAGCATGGCCATAATTTACACGGCAGAGTATGAGCAAAGCTTTGTACTTAACACAGAGAACCCATTTCTGGAGAACATCTGGCTATGGTACAGATACATTTATGACATCATTTTTTATCTGGAAGGGACCTAGGCAAAAACTATACATCTTCTTTAACTGGATTATTGGCCAAACTCAAGAAATTAAATTTACCATCAATAGTAGCAATGTGACCATTAACTTTCTGGACCTTAACATCAGTGTCACAAACAGCCAGTTACAATGTTCCATCTTTAAAAGGGAAACTGTCAGGAACACCATCTTGTACTATAAGAGTCACCAACCCAAAAACGTATGCGATAACCTTCCCTGCGGTCAGTTCCTCAGAATCCGGAGGAACTGCACAGAAACCAGAGAATTTAAGATCCATGCTACTGAGCTACAGCGCAAATTAGAAAGCTGGGGCTACCCCAAGAAACTATTGAGAAACACCAAGAAAAGAGACTTGTACGCACCGAGGGAAACATTACTGACTCAGAAACAATACGACCCCTCTACTGAAAACATCATGGCCTGTGTATCCACCTTCAGTGCCAACACATCCCAATTTAAGGGGATGATCAAAAAATGTTGGCCCATTGTGCATCTCACCCTACCGGAAGAGCCCTTACCTAGGATGGCACTTAGGAAAGCCAAAAACCTCAAAGACTTCCTTACCCACGCAAGATCCAGACACAAAAATGCCAGATCAACTCTATGGAACATGCGCGAAATCCGAGGTCGCCACCCCTGTGGTAGCTGTACAGCCTGCAACCAAGCACGAAAATTGAAATAATTCCCCATAGAGGGCAAAGAATGGGAACTGAGGCAATTCACCAACTGTAAAACACCCAACGTTATCTACCTCATTGAATGTCCCTGCGGACTACGGTATGTTGGGCAAACTTCCAGACCCGTGCACAAAATGATTGGAGAACATAGATCTAGGATCAGGTGCAAAGCCCACACAGCACCACTTGTCTCGCATTTTATGGAATTCCAACATGGCTCTGATTCATTCAAATGGTGGGTGATTGACAAAATGTTGGAAACATCTAATATTGCCAATGCTCTCAACTTCAAAGAGGCATGGTGGATTTTTAAATTACAAACTACCACGAGGGGCCTCAATGAAGCAGCGCCCCTAGAGTACCATTGATTACATCTGCCCCGCCTCACAAGCACACTCTTATGCTTTCTGTCCTGACCTTGAGTGAGATCAGTAGACATGCATATCATGTTGCATGCAGATGCACATGCTCGAGTTCCGCGTCTTGATCCTTAGTGAGACCAGGACACACACTTCACACAGTGCCTCCAGTTGCCACTCTGCCAGGCCACCCTTGGCCGACTCCTGAGCTTGCCTTCAGGGCTCTAGGCCGCCCTGTCTTAGGGCAACCATTGTTTCAGAACTCTCACCTCTAACCGGGGGCCTCATCTCCGCCCCAGGTACATTCTGCACTACATTTAATGAGCCGAACCAGATGGCGCATACTGGTGACGGCTGGCCCTATTAAACCCATCTCCTTCGCCACCCCGGATTAGCTCACCCAGCCGGGGATGCGATTACATTTCCTGTACTGTTATACTTGCCTGCTAAGTTATGGACCCACACGGGATGCACACTAGTCTCTCGCCTCCATCTGGTTCCAGTACACTAATCCCGGTGCGCATGCGCATGGCTCTCAGCCGCTTATCTCTCACGCATGCGCAGCACGGATGAGAACACAGCTCCAGCTCCACTCTATGCGGATCGTACACAGACTCCTATGCTGCCCCAGAGGAGCCGTCTACTGCCCGCAAGGTCAGTGCCACCCTCCAATTACAGGGGGTGGGCATTTCTCACATCGTAGTATTCCAGGCGCCAATTTTACATGGACCCGGTCCTGTCCTTCTCTCTCTCCCCCCTTACAGATTCTGGGCCCTTCCTGCCCCAAGATGCAGAACCTCGGCAGCGGGCCATAAAATATATCCTGCAGGGAACGCAGTACTCATCACTCACTGGAGAGCAAGGTAATTGACACTGGCCACTTGATGCTTTTAGTCTCCAGACTTCCAGGCCATTCCTAACTCTTGGCTCCTACTATCAACCCTTTTGTACTTTTAGGCTATACCAGACCGCCCGACTCACCATCTTCTGGAGAGAGGAGCTGTCTATAGGCATTTACTACCACGCGTGGCTGCCATCTTTTTGAAGAAATTCTTTGTGAGCCCCTCTTTTACAGCTCACATTAAGGTCAGTCCTTTGAATAAAGGGCCCACGGCCTCTCGCTAATTTCTACCCTAATCTAAGGGTGTGTTAACCTCTTACTAGTCCTATTTAGGGACGTTCCATCTCTACGCCTAACACTGAGCACAAATGTGTTTTTAACCCTAGGGAGACCTACTAACACTTGGCCCCAGAAGAAGGCCTACACTCAATCAAGCTAAAACGTCAGTGGTCTCTGTGACCCCCGCTGGGGCTAACATGAACCAGGACCACATGAACTTTCTCTATTAACATCCAGACGTCAACCAATTTCTTGATCATCCCTCAAACGCTAGGCCTTGGTAGATCCTATCTTTAGGTCTCAGCTCCACATATAGTGGACTGATATACCGGACTCCTGTTTCCTGATACCTAGCCACAAGACTAACAAACCTCTATCCATCTCTCATGGCTGCATTGGCTACTGTGGTACTCCTATGTAAAGCACATCAGCTGTCTTAAGTGTATCAACTTGTGTTACATATGCATTTTTCCACACAGAATGTTTTACTGATTTTGTATAAAAATGTTGCATTCATAACTTCAGTTGGAATGGTTATATTATGAAAAATATGAATTTGTAATCATTTCATTTGATTTGACCAATATGAAGTAATATTAGTCAGGTCGTGTGTGTGTGTGGGTACCAGACTATGCAGAAAACTAAGACGACTGTTGACGACCGTATGCATTATTCACAGATGTGTTCTAGCAGACTGACTGAGGACTCCACCTTTTAAAAAAACCATTTTGTTTCACTTAAAAACATATGAACTCTACATTCTCAGCCAAATAAAAAAAGGCAGATGTAGGTAACTTTCAGTGGTTGGATGGTTCTTTTCCCAGTGACACAAACTTGATAATTGTTTTGCTGGGCATTCTTTGAAGGTTTTAATAACCATTGCAAGAATTCATTGCATTTACAAATGTTTTGAGGACAGGACAAACCCCTTGTACACAGTGTTTCTCTAGCCCATTTAGTCCAGCCCGATCCCGGGCTGTCCCTCCTGTTACCAAAGCATCTATGGTCTAGCATTATTTAGTGGTGTACCGGCCACCCAATCCTTATGTAACATTTTGTAATCCATTTGTAGACCTTGTGGAAGCCCTTCAGATCAAATTTGCAAACCTGGTGGTGCTGGGTGATTTTAACATGAGGCTCAATCGCCCTGTTCTACCTACTCTAGCCCCGTTTGGTGAGGCACTGTTGGATTTGGGCCGCTATAAATGTATAGCTGAGCATACCCACGTTCATGGCGGGATATTGGACTTGGTCTTCTCAGTGGCAGACAGTATCGCTGTCACCTCAGTTAAGCAAGTGATTTCGTCTGACCACAGCCTTATTGCCTTTAAGGTAAGGAGGTTAGCAGTGCCCACAAAAGTATCGCTGGTACTGTTCCCGAGACGTAACTGGCGCTCGGTAGACTCTCAAGGCGTATTGTCATTGATCTTAGACAAATGTAAGATTCCCGCTAATATGAACTTGTCCTCACTCTCGCTCATCTTTAATGAGGTAGTCGATCAGTTAGCTCCCCTGAAACTGGTACAAGCACGGAGGGCTCCTTCTGAGTCATGTTTTACAGACCAATTGAAAGCCTCTCGTATGCTTGTGAGACAAGCTGATTGGAAATGGCGAGGCTCTTATAATCCAGATGAGAAAGCTACACTGCGACTGATTACCAAATGCTATCACCAGGCCATCCAGTCTGCCGAACAAGCAAGGAACTCTTCTTGGTGGTGAAATCACTCTCTTCCATCTCCCATCTCTCATCAGGGGTCCAAACTTCTCAGGCACTATGCGATTCCCTTACTGATTTTTTTGTCTCCAAAGTAGAAGATATTCGGAACACTATCTCTATGAGGAGGTCATGTAGAGTGACCTCTCTCCCTTTGGTAGCCTCTGAGACCACCGTACAGATGTTGGCAAACTTCCCTATCTTCTCTGCAGATGAAGTCACACAGGCTGTTCTTCAGCTTAAGTCGGCCACTCCTTCTGATCTTATTCCATTGGCTATGCTTAAAGAAACTGTACCAGGCATGGTGCCTTTGGTCACTGATGCTGTGAACTATGCCTGTCAGTCAGGTTCGATTCCAGCTGAGCTGAACAAGCGACAGCTATTCCCTTATTGAGGAAACCCTCTCTAGACACATCAGTGTTAGCTAATTTCCATCCTATTTCTCTTCTTCCGTTCTTTATGAAATTACTTGAATCACTTGTTTCACCCTTCTCTCTTCTTTCCTGGAAACCTCTTTAGTCTTTGTCTCCTGGATTTTGCCCGGGACGGGGCATCAAGGCTGTCCTGGTGCCCGTGGTTGACGATCTAACCATGCTGGTGGATCAGGGTGGAGTGGGGGCTCTGATTTTGTTAGATCTGTCAGCGGCCTTCAACACTGTCGATCACTACTACATCCTGCTCTCCCGGCTAGTAACGGCGGGCCTCTATGGGTCTGTCCTGGCGTGGTTCACTTCTTTTTCTTTCCTGAGAGTAGGAAATCACTGTTACTTTCACCTTTTCTATCTTCGGCACGTGCTGTTACTTGTGGTGTTCCTCAAGGCTCTGCCTTGTCCCCCATGATTTTCAATACCTATGTTCAGACACTAGTTTGCCTCATCCACTCCCATGAGTTTCTTTGTTACTCTTATGCCGATGACACCCAGGTTGTAGTCTGGCAGGACAGTCGTCAAGGCTGCGTGAATGTCTTTCTGTAGTGGGAGAGTGGATGAGTGCGAACTGGCTTAAACTGAACGGGGACAAGATGGAAGTCTTGGTGGATGGTTCTGCTTCTCCTCCACCTTGGCCTTCAACGCTTAGTGATTGTCCTGTTCCTGTGACGGTGGTCAAAAATGTGGGGGTGCTTCTTTCATCTTTTCTTTCCATGTCTCTGCAGAAGAGTGCAGTATGTAAGACAGATCACTTTCTGCTTAGACTTCTTCAGAAAGCGGCTCCCCTTCCTCCCATCTCACCTGCGGCCACTTGTAGTAGCCTCACTGATTACTAGTCGTATAGACTACTGTAATGCTTTGCATCTGGCCCAACCTTTGGGTTCCATTCATCGGTTACAGCTACTGCAAATTCTGGCAGCACGAGTTGCCATCAATTCACAGTAGGGAGCCCATATTAGTGCTGCACTAAGGGCTCTGCATTGGCTCCCGGTAGCTCAGAGATTTAAATTTAAATCACTATGTTTGGTTCACTGAGCCTTTTATGGACAGGGGGCTGGATATCTTAAGTAAAAATTCCATTGCTGCATCCCAGTTAGACGGCTTCACGCTAGGGAGGCCAATCTATTGGTCATTCCTAAAATCAGACTGTCCCGAGTGAGAGATGAGCTTTTTCTTTTGCGCCCGCCAAATTGTGGAATGAACTGCCTGCAGTGTTTAGAGGGATGGAAAATCATCTCTTCCAGTGGGCTCTGAAGACTCTTCTGTTTTATTTGCTGGTGTTGGGTGTGATTTTATTTATTTATTACATTTGTTATTCGCCGAGACCCGTGGGTATCACGGCGAAAGATTCAATAAATTGTAGCATTTTTATACAGTGTTGCAGTTACCGTCACACAGAACATATTTAACTAAAAAAGCAAAAATCATGTAATCACATTTCTTATACCAACTTCCAATTGGTCAAAGTAGCAGGTCACATTTTGTTTGAACAGTAATTGCTGATCTAAAGGCGGCCCCTGGGGAGCATGAAGGACGTGGGGCTATGTTAGCTATTTAAATTCAGGGAAGGTTGTAACCAACGTGTGATTTCGGAATCCTTGCACTAAGATGCCATCTGGGTGAATGTGCATGCTACATATGTCAGTAGCATAACACAACAAGGCTAATCAGCCTACAAAAACGTGAAAAAGGCAAACATCCCAAATATGAAAAAGCTTTTTTAGAATCAATGGAATTTTTTATTTTTTTTTAAAGGAAACGACTAGCCAGATAAGTGCGGTCACATCAAAGCCATCACCAGGCGTCTCTTCGCTTAGATAGATGCACCAGGCCATAAGAACCTTCAGAGTGAGGATGGACAGGAGGGGCGATGAGGAATCTGCGGGAGAAGAATCCATAGAAAGATCATTACGGTGAGTATTTTCTCCTTCAATGGATTGCTTTTCTCCAGCATATTCTTTATCTGATATATTCCCCAAGCAGTTAAGATGACGGAGGTGGGCAGAAAGTGTTACAGTACAACATTTTGCAGCACCGCCCTACCAAAACGTGAGTCAGCCCCATGGGCAACATCCAGACAATAGTGTCTAATAAATGAGTGGAAGGATGACCAAGTGGCTGCATGACAAATGTCCCTAATGGGGACTCCCCTCTGTAAGGCCGTAGAGGCAGATACTCCTCTCGTCAAGTGTGCCGTGATGCCTGTAGGAATCTCTTTGCCTACAGATTGGTAGCACTGCACGATGCAAAGAATAATCCACCACAATAGAGTCTGCTTAGTTACAGGCAGGCCTTTGCATGACAAAGAATGGGCCATGAATCGCTAGCCAGATTTCTGGAACTCAGAGATCCTAGCGACATAAAAGCTCAAGGCTCTTTTGAGGTCTAAACAATGAAACCGCTCCTCCTCCTTAGAGGGATGTGGTGGAGGGTAGAAAACCGGTAGGTCTATTGCTTGAGAAAGGTGGAATTCAGATACCACTTTAGGAAGAAAACCAGGTCTTACTTTAAAGGAAACCTTTTGCCGAAAGAACCGAAGGAACGGGGGGCTTGCAACACAAGGCCTAAAGTTTGCTAACTCTCCTGGCGGAAGTTATCGCAACCAGAAAGGCTGCCTTCAAGAATAGCAGCTGTAATGAGCATGAATGCATGAGCTCAGACAGAGCCTCCATCAAGAGCGTTAAAACCAGATTCAAATCCCTGTCTGGGACAACAAAGGGAGTTGGCGGAAGGAGAAATTACCATAACGTTCTTTCTGTGGATTCTTCTCCTGCAAATTCCTCATCTGATAGATATTCCTTCAAGCTCTGCTGCTTCAGAAAACTTTCGACAGGGGCCGTAATAGATCTCATATCTGTCTTGCTCGGCACTCGATCGTCAGTTCCAGACATGATGTCAGGAGTCATATATAAACTCTGTCACTACGCACCGTACCTCAGTTTCCCGCTTTTTTCCTTGTGCCACACGCTGTATACAAAAACAGAGCGATAACAACAGGCTAATGAGCCCATATAAATTAATAACCATACACCTCCGAAGGAGGATAATATGTAAAGACGCCACAGATCGTATCATCAGGAAACAACTTTTTTTTTTTTAAAAAGCACATGGCAAGAAAACAGAAAACGGTCACCAAGGACCATCACCAAGTAATCGCTTGAAATAGAAGATGCACACCAACCATCAACTTTCTGAGCAGGGATGGATGGGAGGGGAGATGAGTAATCTGCGGGAGAAGAATCCATACAAAGAACATTACGGTAGGTAATTTCTCCTTCAATGGATTGCTTTTCTCCCACAGATTCCTCATATAATAAGACTCCCACAGCAGTAGATGAAGGAGGCTGGCAAAAAGTTAGACCAGAAGGTTTTGCAACACCGCCCTGACAAAACATACATCGGCCATGCCGGCAACATCCAAACTGTAGTGCTTAGTGAAAGTATGGAGGGATGTCCATGTTGCTGCGCGACAAATATCCCTAACAGGGACTCCCCTTTGCAATGCGGTTGATGCTGAGACCCCCCAGTCGAGTGAGCCGTGATGCCTGATGGCAATTCTTTGCCTGCAGACTGGTAGCATTCCGCTATACAGAAGATGATCCGGCAGGACAAAGTTTGTTTAGTTATAGCCATGCCCTTGCGAGCTAAGGAAAAGGCCACGTAGGATCAGCTCTTCTGGACTGGGCTGTTCTTGTGATATAAAAACGTAGGGCCCTTTTAGGGTCTAGGCAGTGAAACCACTCTTCCTCTTTGGAAGGGTGTGGTGGAGGGTAGCAAACTGGGAGCTCAAAGGATTGGAACAATTGAAACTCAGAAACAACTTTAGGAAGAAATCCAGGTCTCACGCTAAGCAATACTTTCTTCCAGAAAAAATGCAGAAAAGGTGACTTGCAGCCTTAAGCTTGCAGTTCACTAACCTGCCTAGCAGATGTAATAGCCACTAGAAAGGCTGTTTTCAACGATAAAAACCTCAAAGAACAAGAGTGCATCGGCTCAAAAGGAGCCGCCATGAGATAAGTTAACACCAGATTCAGATCCCAATCTGTGACAACTAAGGGAGTTGGCAGAAACTTATTTACAAGGCCTTTCAGCAATTGTGCTATCAGCAGGATTGTGAAATATGAACCTTGATCCAGGGATCTTTTAAACACAGCCAAGGCCACCAAATATACTTTGACTGTGGTTACCTGAAGGCCTGCTGAGGCCAGCGACAGAAGGAATTCCATCACTGTAGTGGTGGTGCAAGAGATGGGGTCAATCTTGTGTGCCCTGCACCAAGCCTCAAGTCTTCTCCACTGGCATGCATACTATGATTTTGTAGATGGCCTGCGTGCCACCAGCAACACCTCCAGAACCTCCTCGGTCCCAGTCACCATATCTCATCCGCCCAAGAGCCACGGATGTAGATTGAGGGACTCCGGGTTCAGGTGGCGTACCTGACCTTCCGACTAGGTTAGGAGATCCGGCCATTGAGGCAACCAGAGAGGTGGGCAGATGGCTAGATCCAGAAGATCCGAGCCCATTCCGGCGCAATCAGGATTATAGATGCTCGGAACCTCTTGAGCCTCCTCAGAACCCAAGGAATGACAGGAATTGGAGGGAAGGAGTAGGGGAGGGTGAGGGTCCAATACACCAGAAACGAATCCCCTAGTGCACCATTTGTTGAGAATTCCCTCAAGCAAAACTGCTTACACTTCCTGTTGGACTCCGTGGCAAACAGGTCCACTGATGGGGGTACCCCAGCGAGAGAAGACCTCTCTATGACTTCCTGGCACACTTCCAAATGGTGTGAGACCGTAGTCTGCCTACTCAGAACATCCGCCAAACTGTTCTCTGCCCCTGCCAAGTGAACTGCCAAGACTAAGATTTGGTGCTCTAACAGCCACAACCACAGCTGCATCGCCTCTTTGCAGAGGGGGAGAGAGTGCACACCACCTTGCTTGCTGCAGAGACTGAGCGAATGCCCTCAGTGCCAACCTGATGGCTCGTAATTACAAGTTGTTGAGGTGCCATCTGGCTTCTGTTGCTGACCAAATGCCGTTCACCTGCAAGTCCTCGCAGTGAGCACCCCAACCCTTCAGAGATGCATCCGGGCCCACTCCGGCCTGGGGCCATAGAGACCAGAAGGGTTCCCCCACCATGAGATTCCTGTTGTCCGCCCACCAGGTGAGGTCCTTGACCAGATGGACCTTGAGGGGATCTGAGAGAGCTCTGAGGTGGTGTGACCACTGACCCCTGAGTAGCCACCGTAATGTTCTGATGCACAGCCTGGCCTCTGGCACTAGAAAAATACAGGAAGCAATGAGACCCAAGAGGTAGGGGAAAGAAGCCGCTGATAAAGTGGCATGATTCCAGAACAAGTCGACCATCTGTGCCAAGCTGTTGACTCTCTCTTCAGGAGGGAAGGCCTTCCCTACCCAAGTGTCTAGGACTGCCCCAATTAAATGGAGCCTTTGGACAGGTGTCACCTGGGACTTCTTCAAGTTCAGGGAGAAGCACAGCCTATGCAGTAGTATACAGGTGTCCTCTAGATGAGACAAGATCTGCTCTGCTGATTTCCCTCAGATCAGCCAGTCGTCCAGGTATGGGAACACATGGACTCCGGATCTCCTGTGGTGAGTTGCGACTACCACCATGAACTTGGTGAAGACCCTTGGGGTGGAGGTCAGACCAAAGGGGAGCACTTTGAATTGATAGACCTTGTCCCCTATGATTAAACCAGGGGCTTTCTGGGGCCTGGGGTCTCAATACCTTCAACTCTCTCTTCCTAAATACCCTCCTTCTCGAGCTCTTCGCTCATCTGCCTCCAACTCCCTCAGGGTTAGTCGCTTCTCCAAGCAACACGTTGGTGGTAGATCTGTTTCTTTGGCTGGGGCTTCCCTCTGGAACAGCCTCCCTGCCTCCCTGAAACTTGAGGAGAATCACCTTCGGTTCCGGAAGCACCTCAAAACCTTTCTCTTTGCTTCTGCCTTTCCCCTCCTTTCCCTTGCCAACTTCCTGGCTGACACTGAAACTGAACTGGTTACCTGGCCACCCTCTGATCTGGGGCCCAGGTCCCTCCCCCGCCAGACGCACTTCTGCACTGCCTTCCAGGCAACCGACGCCCTTGGGGACTGTTTTCTGTATCCCTACAGTGCCACTTCCAGTACTTGACACCTGATGTCTGCACTTACCCTTGCACTTGCCACCTGTTGGCCATACTTTTACTTATTATTATTTATTTTCTTATCCCAAGTACTGCACTGTCCTCTCCCACTTACCCCATGCACTTCTCCTTCCCCCTCCCATGCGCGATCTGAATGACACCTGGCCTAGTAGGATCGTTCTCTGTCCTCCCTCTGTTCACCCTCCCTTGCCTTGTTGCGCCTTGAAACACTTGTGTATAGGCACGTTACAAATGCCATATCATATCATAACATTTCCCCCTTTTGTTCATCCTAAATTAACTAACTCCCCTGCAATACAATTGGCAGGTAAGTGCCAATATATGTTCTCCTTCCCCCTCTGCACCCTCTCCAACATTTCAGCTTCTATGTATGGAGGTGACCTGTCTTTTGGAACCCATGCTCTGCAAACATCTCGTAAACTTTCTCAAGACTGTGCATATTCTTCTGAGGTAAATGTCATGTAAATACAACTCCGATCGCCAGCTAAATTAAGCCAGTGCTCTGTGTAATTCTCGGGGTCCGGTGGGGGTGTAGTTATTGTGCCCCAAGGGTGCAAGGGATGATATATCTCTATCATACAGGGTTTGTTTAGGCGGTCTGTATGGGTGCTGTTCTCTGTGGTACTGCAAAGTGCTTTGGGTGCTACCCCAATTGAGACCATAATCATTGCGCTATTGGGTACTGCTTTGGTACAACATTGGAGTCCCATTAGGCATATGCAAAAGATTACCAAGATGAAGATGATGATATGCATCAGCATTTTCTTTTCACAATCACCCCCAGCCAGGATAGAGCCCAAGAAAAGGTCAGATCAAACCAGTCTTCATTTTGTATCCCAACCTCTTTCTTCATGCGCACTCCCAGGTTGTGTACAGCTTCGATTATGTGTGACAGAGAGCTCTTCTCTGCATCTCCGGGAGGCACGAATGTGCAACAGGAATCCCCTATCTTTTTGCACAATCCTCCCTCCATTGCAGTAAGCATGCTAAGACGTAGCGATTCTGAATCATCATTAAACTCAGGGCGCGGAGTTCCACCTTTATGACATTGGACCCTTGTTCTGTGACATTTGCCAGCTGTATCAGTTCCCAGCGGACATTTGCAGCCATTTAGCATTGGCTGCCGCTTGCAGACCTGGTAGTAGCATTGAGGCTAAGAATGTTTCTGCTTTACTGAAGAGTCTGTTCTTGTCTGGTATTTCATTGAGATAAATTCGATGAGTCTTTGGACAGATAGTTCGCTCTGTTCTTCCTTCGCAGTTTGTCATGTTTTCCTTTACGAGAAAGGGTGTGGAACTCTAGTGCTGGTAATGGGTTTCTTGTTTCATCCTCAGGGGTTGGACAGCTGGTAGGGGCAAAAGTCTCTGTTGGCCCCCCCTTACAAGCAGGGCTGAGTGCAGCCTGGCCAGCGAACAATAGCCCCTCCATGATGGTGGGAGATGAAAGTACGCTTGTTGGTCACACACCCAATAGTAATCCGTCACTGCCGCCATGCCTTTTTTGAGATCAAGATTGAGAAAAGTCTTATTGCAATGTTCGTTGGCCCCTACAAATGTCGTTCCAGCAGTATAAAAGCAAAGTTCATATGTTTCTTTTCTGTGCACTTTCACCGGTTTCTCCATTGCTTCAATTCATGTTAGTTTTTTGATGTATTCAGTCCAGAACGATGTACATGCTGCTTCCACCCGGGACAGAACCCTTTCTCTGTTTGATATGATATGGCATTTATAACGCGCCTGTACACAAGTGTTTCTAGGTGCAACAAGACAAGGAGGGGGAAACAAAAGGAGTACAAAACAACAATCTTACTAGGCCGTGTGTAATTTAGCTTGCGCAAGAGCAGGGAAGAGGAGAGGGGAATAGTGCTGACGGCAGGGGGAGGATGGAAATGTGCTGGACAAAAGGAAAAAACAAGAGTGCAGCCAACGGGTAGCAAGTGTGGGTAATCATAAGTGCAGCCAGGAGGTGGCAAATAAGTGTAAGGGAGGGGACTGTGGGGTTACAGACACAGACCACACATGTAGGGGAGCCAAAAGGAAGTGCAGGAATGCAGCTGGACATGCAGGGACCTTGGTCCGAATTCAGAGGGTGACCAGGTGACCAGTGCATGGAACAGACAGGTGATCAGCAAGGGAGAGGAAGAGAGACGGCAGAAGCAAAGAGAAAGGTCTTGAGCTGCTTCTGGAACTAGAGATGGTTCTGCTCAAGTTTCAGAAAGTCAGGGAGGCTGTTCCAGAGGGAGGCCCCAGCCGAAGAAAGAGCTATGCCCCCAACTCTTTGTTTGGAAAAGCGACTGACCCTCAGAGAGTTGGAGTTGGAAGAGCGGAGAGCTCGAGGAGGCAGATATTTAGGAAGAGCGAGCTGGACGTGGTGTGGTGCGCAGGCCCCAGAAAGCCTTGTGGGCAATGCAAAGGGTCTTGAATGTGATCCTTGCTGCTGCTGGGAGTCACGGAAGGGATTTCAGAGCTGAGAGATATGATCCCTGGGCTTGAGGCCAAGGACAAGTCTTGCAGTTCTGTTCTATTAGACCCTCTGCCATGCAGGTCACTGTTGTTTCTTGCCATTTGTTATTTGTGTATTTCAGTCCTTGCTCACCAGGTATGATCTTTTCAGGCATTGGTTGCTCTTTACATTGTTGTTGCACTGCAGGCGATCTGGATCGACAAGTTCAAGTCGCACATTGTGTGCCTGAAAAGTGCCCCTGAGCCTATATAGCACAAGATGTACTAGGCATTGAGCATCTAGAATTGGTACTTCTTGTGGCACTAAGACCTTGGTGCATGCAGTATCAACAAACACACATAACAGCTTCCATTCACTCTGTTCCTCCCCACGGAGCACATGTCCATATACCAACTATTAGACGGTTCTGGGTGATGCACATCTTCTATGGCGTCGCAACCAAGCCCCTGGTAGGTGTCATATTTAGCCCTTCGCGCTTGTCTCGTTCTACGATTTGGTGCACCTATATATTCATTAATAACAGTACTAATATTATTCATATAAGTAAAGGTGGTGTTATGAAAAGCATAGAGGAATCTTGGGAACAATAGGGACCTAACAATATATCCTAACAATCCAGTGTGAGGGGGTGGATTATTACTGCACACAGAATCGTTGACATGTTGGTGCGTAAAGCTGGGCCTTGGGGGAAATGCATATTCAGTTTCATTTCAGTGTATATTTGACCGATTATTTCCAGATCCCTTTCTTTTATATGTCCCGCTAAAATAAGAGAAGTTCCTAAATAAATTCCTAAAATAAACATTGACATAGCAAATATACCTGCTTTAAAATGCATTGCACACATATACGAATATGAAAACTTGGTCATAACACTACAAGTAAAATATTTTTGAATATCTAATGAGTGGTTTGAGAGTGTTGGTTCCATCTTCTTTACTATTTGAAAGGCAAACATGTATGCACAAGGGAAGAGAGAGAAAAAAAGAGAGAGAATGCAAGAAAGCTCCCCTTGTGCAAAAGTAGCGTTGTTAGCAGCTGTACGTGTGCACATGTTTGAAGTGGGTGGGGCAGTCCAAAATCTGAATGCTGGTAGTGGAAAGGTAGATGCACACTACCAGTCTTTTAAAGTGCTGGTGCAGCGCTCAAGGGTCCCTTCTGCACATCGAACAAGTGTATCCAATAACAAAGACCCTTAACTTTAACCACAAGAGGAGTGGAAAACACTTCCTCAAACAGTCCATTGAATCTGGGGCTGTCCCACCTGCAGACAAAGAACCGCAGGTAGACAAATTCTCCTGGAAGCAGCGGTTGGGGAATCAGTTGTGGAGTCAGCTGTAGCGCCTGGCACGTCGTCTGATCGGGGTGGTGCAATCTGTCGGGAAATACATTTGAGCGCTTGTGTTAGGGTTGTCAAATAGTCCTTGAATTTGTCGCCTAAAACAGCTGCTGCCCTATGTGCGTCTGATCCCCTTCTAATGTGAGATATTGATGTGTGAATGCGGCGACCAGTTACCACATCATGGGATGATAAATGGTGGTATTTGCTGGGCTGAGTGTGCAAACCGAACAGGGCCAAGGTTAACCAATGCACCCAATTTTTCTACAATGTGGTGCAGAGCTTAGACAGCTTACTTTTAAGGATTCCGTTGATCTTCTGCACAACTCTGTTGGCCTGGGGGTGATAAATTGTAAACATACAGTGTTAAATGCCAAGTAGTGCAGTCATCTCTGTAAACAACTCATTGAAAAAGTGTGTGCCATTATCTGACCTTAACACATCACACACGCCCCATCAGGAGAACACTTTGTGGACCAGAAATGTTGCTGCACATTTGGCATGTGGATGTGCACAAGGACCGCTTCCACCCAATGTGAGAAGGGGCAGGCAACAACGATCAGATACCGGGACCCGGTGCATCTCTCGACCATGTCCGCGTAGTCCAGAACAAGTCAGTAGGGAATTGTTTGCATCCTCTTCTGCCCAAAACTCTTTTTCCTCCTCCGGGTCCCATCCTTGTAATTCAATAATTTGTGCTATGGGCAGGGCATTGTATGAGACAAGTGGTTGGTCAGTGGCGGGTGTTTTGACAGCATATCCAGTTATAGTTGATACGGGAAGATATGCTGCTATTTTGCCGTGGTATCTACAGTGGCGTTTCCCAGCGACACTTCATCAGTACTGTTAGTGTGGGCTGCGCATTTAACGACCACAAAAGGCCGTGAGAGTGTGAAAATATACTTGACTCATCCGCCCTCCTAAGGCCCCTCCTTTTCCACTGCGAAAGACCGGTGTGCACTGTTGTAGTGACGTAAGCCGAGTCAGAATAAACGGTAATGTGACATCCCTGCAATGGATGTAGCACTTCAATTAGTGCAATCAGTTCCACTGCCTGTGAAGAATAATGCATCGGCAGCCTTTGTAGAATTAATGTCTCATATTCACCGTCCACTAGGCGCACCACCCCTGCGTCAGTATGTCTAAGGCCTGTGTCTTGGTCAATTGTCGCTGAACCATCAACAAAGAGGATCTCCCCCCTCCAGTGGCCTGTCCTTTGCCTTAGAGATGTCATCTTCCTCCCCCTCTTATGTTATACAGTCGGGTCTGAGTAAATCCTCATCAGTGCACATTTCTGTTATGAATGTTTCATGGTTCACTGTTTTACATCGTTCAATGGGGATATTAGTGCTGGAAAGAATGATTTCATATGCAGAGGCTCTTTGGGTAGTGAAGGTATTTTTTTATCTCTCTAAAATGTAAAATGGCAAAGAGGGCATGTTCCACGTAGAGTGTAATAGAAGAGCCCATAACAATTGTTGATATTTTCTCAATTACAAACGCTGCTGCCGCAAGTGCCTGCTTGCAAGAAAACTGTCCAAGCACCACTGAGTCTAGTGTGCCACTATAAGGAATACGTTACTTACCTGTAACTTCTGTTCTCCTGCATAGATTGACCGCCTTTTCCTTATGAAATGTTAGATAGGGTGGTTTCACAGAAAATGCCTATATTTCACTCACTCGTCTGGCTGAAGTTATGGCCACCAACAATGCTGTTTTCCAGGAAAGGTGTTTAATAGATTCTTCGTGCATGGGCTCGAAGGGTGGCTTCATGAGTCTTGAGAGTAGCACATTGAGCTCCCATGCTGGTGTCAGGCAACAGACCAGTGGAAAAGACAGGAAGAGCCCCCATAAAAACTCCTTGACTAGCTGGTTTGACCACAGGGAAGACACAACCGCTGCGCTTTTGTTCCTAGAAATCACCGCTAGGTTCACCTTTATGGAGGAATGCGTTAAACCAGATTGAGCCAGGGACAGTAGATATGACAACAGCTCATCCGGTAGGATGGTTTGAGGTTGCAGTTGCTGGCTTCTGCACCACACTTGAAAACGTTTCCACTTGCCCTTGTAACATTTCAAGGTGGACAGGGCTCTTGTCTTGGCCAGTACAGCTTGGCAATTTTGCGGAAGGGACAGCGCCCCAAACTATAAGAAGGCAGGAGCCAGGCCGTCCGACTGAGAGAGGCCAGGTCGTGGTGCAGTACTGCTCATTGATTCCTGGACAGGAGTGCTTGGTGAGGAAGCAGCTTTATCGGTGGGGCTGACGAGAAGGCGAGGAGGTCTGAGTACCAAGACTGTCTCGGCCATGCAGGTACAGTATGAAGGTGTGTAGCACTCGAGGCACCAGAGGAATGGGGGAAATGCATAAAGAAGCTTCCCCTTCCATACAATTGTAAAGGCGTCCCCCAAGCTCTCCAGATGGGGAAAGCGGCTGGCAAAGATTGTGCACCGTCTGTTCTCGTTGGTGGCAAAGAGATTGATCTCACCACGTCTGAAACAACAGGTGTAGCTGGTCGTTGTGCAGTTCCCATTTGTGGCAGGAGCATAACTCCCTGCTGAGGGAGTCCGCCAGAGTGTTCTGAATCCGCGGTAGATGGAGGGGGATGTGAAACATGCCCTGCTGTAGGGCCCAGTGCCATAGGGCTTGGGCCTCCTTGGAAAGCTGTGGGGACCTTGTTCCTCCTTGCTTGCGGACATAAAACATCAACGTTGTGTTGTTGGTATAAATTCGCACCACCTTCCCCTTCAGGAGGGAGAGAGAAGACCTCAGGGCCCAGACAATTGCTCGTAGCTCCAGCAGATTGATATGCTGACTCTTTTCCTCTTCTGACCAAAGCCCTCTGGTGTGTTGGCCTTGACAGTGGGCGCCCCAGTCCTCCAGTGAAGCATCTGTCATGACGGTTGCCTGGTGGACTGGCAGTGTGAAGGGGGAGCTCTGCATCAGGTGTTCCATTACGGACCACCAGCGAAGGCTTTGTCTGAAAGCTGGTGCTCGGGTAATGCAGTCGTCACAGGCCCCAGAGGACTGGACCCAGTGCGCATCGAGGAATTCCTGAACTGGTCTCATGTATAATCGCAGTTGGAGACTAACGGGATGCATGAAGGCAACATCCCGGCAGGGATTTGTAGTTTATTTATTTATTTATTTATTTAATTTATTTATTGCATTTGTCTCGTGCACTTAACCCTCAGGCATCTGGGCGCTTGTCTTAAGAATATGGTTACAGTTCATACTTAGTTGTACAGGTCAGTTAGCTCGTTATACAATACAGTAAAAATAGCAATTGCATGGTAAAGTTTATGTACAACAATGAGTGGCAACTAATAGCAGGTTGACAGAGATGAGCACACATAGGCATAAGATCCGTCCGCTAGGCGTGTCAAGGTTCTTATGAGTAAGGAGGGTGTGGCTTAGTGTCCTGTGTAAAGAGCCAAGTTTTTAGCTTTTTTCAAAAGGACAATGACGAAGGATCCAACCTTAGTTCCGTAGGTAAGGCGTTCCAATAGTTAGCTGCCATGACGGGGAATCTGGAGCCGCCTGCTCTTTGTCTTTTAAACCTTGGTGTGGACAGTTACCCTAGGTAAACTGAACGAGTGAGTCTGGCTGGTTGGGTTTTGGAAATCAAGCTAGACAGGTAACAGGGAGCCGTGTTAGATAGGCATTTGTGGGTGAGCGTAAGTACTTTCAATTTAATGTGGTCTCTAACTGGTAGCCAATGCATGTTTCTTCTGAAGGTAGTAATGTGTTCAGACTTGGGGATATTAAGTGCCGCCCTGATAGCATTATTTTAAACAATTTGGAGTTTCTTCATGGTTTTGGCAGAGGATCCACCGAAAATAGCATTACAGTAGTCAATCCTGGAAAGGATTAATGCTCTCGCCAAGGTGATCTCTGTAAGGTATGGTCTGCATGCAGTGATAAGTTTAGCAGTGTAGGGTGATGCCGAGGTGATGGCATTGACTTGCTGAGAGAGGGTAAGTGAGGAGTCGAGGTAGACTCCTAATTTCTTTACTTCTTTGGCAGTCTTGATGGGGTTTCCATCTATGTTGAATGATTGGTAGGAAGGTGGGAGGCTCTTAAATTTAGCTGGACAGCCCAGGATCAAGATCTCAGTCTTATCATCGTTAAGACACAACTAATTTTGAGCCACCCAGGCTTGGATAGTGTGATAAATTGCTTTTACGGCTTTGGCGTCGGTGTTGTAGTCCCCTGTGATATGAATTAGTATTTGGGTATCGTCAGCATGATTTGTGTATGTGACACCCAAATTGTCTAATTTATCAGCGAGGTTTTGAGAATGCGTAATACATGGTAGGGGATACGCATGATCCTTGGGGCAATCCACAGGTGACTGGGGTGGGGCCTGCTGCAGCCGTGGATGAGAAGACTCATCTAGCGGTTCGAGAGGAACGATTTGATCCATGATATGGCATTGTTGGAGAAGTGGGCATCACTCGCTAGGTTGCAAACTGGAGTCACTCGGTGGCTGCTGAGGTAGCGGACCTTGTGTTAAAGAGCTGCCATCCTTTCCTCCGAGGCTCTGACGGTGCAGGTCCGGGTGTCGAGTGTTGCTCTGAGATAGAGCGCCTGCTGCGATGGAACCAGGCATTACTTTGGGAAGTTGATGGAAAACCCCAGTTGCTGTAAACACCGGATGTTGATGGTGGTGTTGGTGGTGGCCCTTATCAGCCAGTCGTCCAAGTACGGGTAGACGTGGATGCCCCTCTGCCGCAAGTGAGCCACCACTGGTGAAAGGCACTTGGTATATACTTGCAGGGCAGACCACAGGCCGAATGGAAGAGCTTTGAACTGATAATGTACTCCTGACGAAGCGTAGGTATTGCCGGTGTGAATGTGGAAGCAGGCGTCCTCGAGGTTGACGGAGGGCAATAAATCTCCCTGTTGTAGCTGCGAGAAACCTTGGTGTAGTTTGACCATGCGTAACTGTTTGCCATTTTAGGAACTTGTTGAGCACCTTCAGATACAAAATGGGTCTCCAACCCTGTGGCTTGATGTGCAGTGCCTTTTTCCTTACCAGGAAGTAGCAGGAGTAACCTCTTGTGCTGCACTCGCTTCTCAGAACCTTCTCCACTGCGCCCTTACGCTGCAGAGCTTGCACTTCTTGAAGCAAGAGGTGTCGTAGTCTTTCTGGTTTGTGCTTGGGAGCAATGTCTGGTGGATAGTATACATATTCCAGCGAGTGGCCCTGCTGGAGGAGGGATAGAACCCATTTGTCAGTAGGGATTAGTGTCCATTTGCCGATGAACTTTGACAGGCGTCCTCCCCCTGGGGTGCTGAAATGGGAGGGCCTGACCCAGGGCTGGTCATGCTTGCTTTCCGGACAGACCCCTTGATTGGGATGAGCTATGGTGTCGCTGTGAACCCCTGTAAATCTGGGACCTTTTCCTGTACTGGTCCCCTGATGAATAGGGGGTCTTGTAAGAGGAGGAAGATTGGTATATGGTGCTGTTACCCTGGGAAGTCCTGCCATAGCGACCTTTTCCTGATCGAAAGGACTGGCCCCTTTGCTGAAGTGTGCCCAAGGAACGAGTGGCTTCCGTGTCACTTTTTATAGACTGCAGGCCCTCGTCCACCTTTTTTCCAAAGTGGGCAGATCCAACGAAGGGCATATCCATGACCCTGGACTGGACATCTGGTCGAACCATCTGTCGCATTGAGACCACCCTGCTGGCGCAGGACAACTCTGTTCCACAGTATTAGGAACATTTCCCATTTATG
Source organism: Ambystoma mexicanum (assembly GCF_040938575.1). Lineage (NCBI taxonomy): Eukaryota > Metazoa > Chordata > Amphibia > Caudata > Ambystomatidae > Ambystoma > Ambystoma mexicanum. Next base: position 634,802,639 of record NC_090939.1, read on the forward strand.
TGTAATTTTCCCTCCAGTTGTGTACCTCCCAACTTTTTGCTGCTGTTGGGCTTTCGCTCACTTTATTATGGGGAAACTGACATGCCCTTAAAGACTGTCAGTACTGGGTGACTTTTCCCTTAGTCCATTACAATGTTGCAACTTTTGTGCAACATATTACAAGTGCACAATGTATCTTACAGGACAGTGCGCTTGGGTCTTCCTTTCTTTTCCAAAGGCCCTAGACACACTCAAAGGATTTTTAGGAGAAGTGCAGATGTGCATTGGACAGGGCTGGTGGCAGCTTATCTTTTTGCTTATTTTAAACCCTTTCTTGCCATGCAAACCGCGCTTACTGCGGTTGGCACAGGAAGGTGGCCTGGCTCCAAAATGGCCATGCCACGAGGTTCTTTGTCCTGTACTTTGCCCATCGTTTCTCTTTGCCTTCCTCAGGTCGAGCAGATCCGGGTCAGTCCTTATTTGGTCATGCATTTTCCCACCAAACGCCAAGCTTTTGCGGGCTTCTGCATGCCTTGTGTGTGTGTGCCTCCAGGATGTGGGCTGGACCGTCTAGTTCCAATACACATCATGGGTGCCGGAGAGTCTGGTATGCTGGAAATGACTGGGACCACCATGGTCCATGATTGGTCCACATCTGGTGTGCCTGTATGTGAGCAGATCTCCCATTCGGTCCGCTTCATTTTGGCACAAAGGAGATTCTGGATTAGAGAAGGCTCCAAACACCCATGACAGGTCGATCTCTTGAGTTCTCACTGAACCTAGGATAGGACCCAAGCATCCTGAAACTAAGAAATCGAGTCAAGAAACTGCTGTGACCCACTGGAAGGTTTGGCACCCTGAGGCCGCTGTTCTCCTGCTGGACCCCTCTGCATCTGATCGAACAAGAAGGTCTGCAAAGGCGCTTTGACCCATTTGAATAGTGGGACTAACTATTCACGGCACCTTCATCTTAACCTGCAAGTAAGCCTCTTTGGAAGTGTCCCTGGGCCATCAAGTGGATGGCCCAGCTTGCGCAGGACCTTTGTTCTGAAACTACACCGTTTCGAGTTGACACTTCAAACTTGGAGCATCGTAAACTCTGTGGCGCAGTGTGTGAAGCAGCGTGTCTGGTGGAGTTGGTGGAAGGCTCTCCTCTACTGTGCAGACCAGCGTTGTGTCTTTCATATTATTTTTATTTGCAAACTTTAGCACAGCGTGTGGAGCAGCAACAACGACTGGGCATCAGGAGTCCTGTTTCTATTTTTATCATTTATACAGGCAGAAACGAAGAGGAGGTCCAATAAATTCACAACACCAGCGCGGATCGCGGCGCGGTGTGTGAAGCAATGTGTCTGGTGTCCGGTGCCCCCTGCCTGCTGCTCATGCCGCCTCTATTGGCTAATTTCATCTCCTGAAGTAAAATTGTTGCATTATATTGTTCTAAAACATGTGCAGACTTTAGCTGGTTTGACCACTGTTTATTGACTTTTGGATCCTGAACCACATTGATGTGTAGGCTGTCACCTGGTCTTTGGCCCACTTTATAGCAGCGTGTGCTGACAGCCGGACTAGGGGATTTGGTTCCAGGTGGCGGGGAGTTACTGCAGGATTTGGCCTTGGAGCTCCCCGCGAGTGTCTAGGCACCTGGACTAGGTTAACCTTCATGGGATTCCTGTTTGCTGTATAATATCGCTGATATTCAACAACCTTACTGGTGTGAAGGCTGTCACTTGGTACCAGGCCTGCCCTATAGCAGCGTGTGAGCACAACCTGGACTAGGGGGTTTGGTGCCTGGCGGTCGGGAGTGACTGCATGCTTTGGCCTTGGAGCTCCCAGCGAGTGTCTAGGCACCAGTAATAGGTTAACACTTATGTGACCATTGCTTGCTGCATAACACGGCTGAAATTTAACAGAGTTGTAAAGTGCTGTTCTTCAGTGGACAGCTGGTTCTGTTGTTGGCCCCTTGGGAGACCTTTCCTCAGAATAAATACATTCTAAGAGGCTGCAAGGTCTGCGGGGGCTCAGTTCACTTTTAAGTACTTACACAGTCGAGTTCACGTACGCCAGGTCCTTAATTTAAAGGCCCAGGGGTTACCCTTGGTGTTGTAATCTATACGGAGGTCCTTTGTGTTTTGCGCAACATTCTGTTTTCCTTTAAACATCGCAGTATTCATGGATTTTATGCTTATGTGTGTTTGTGATTAATTTCTACTAAGTTTGATTTTACCAATGCACTGTCATTTTATTCGATTTTTTAAATTTTAAAATATTTATAGCCTGATTCATGGAATTATGCGCGTGAAAAACGCAGATTTGCGCGCCTTTCTGCCCGAAAATCCCTATACTGCAAACAGGGATTTTCAGGCAGAAAGGCGCGCAAATCTGCGTTTTTCACGAAAATAATTCTATGAATCAGGCTGTAAGAGTCATCAGTTATTTTAGTAAAGGTCCACCTTGAATGAATGGACTATAAGGAGTGGATTATATCGTATTGCCTAGGTGGGTTATCCTTCACAATGTTCAGGGATATTGTAGTAATTTATGTTGTATGTCATATTTTTTCTAGTTATGTACGGGGACAGTGATCAGTAAAGTATACTCCCCCCCCCTTTATTCCCATTGATATTTATTCTTTGGGGGTCTTCTATTGCTCTACAATCAATAAAAAGGAGTGTGGTATTGCCATAATGGGAGTTACGCAAAGAAGTATGGGCTGCTCCCGGAAGTGGCGCAGCCCCAACAGGGTAACAAGGGTGTAGTGGGCCCCTGGTGCCGTGGAAGGGGTGGGACATTGGCACAATCGAGAAGCCCGTTATCCGCCGTGGGTATGTCCCTGCTGCCTGTAGCAGAGAGAAGGTTATCGGGTAACCCCATGGTTAGCGCCCGGAACTCCTTGTCAGACAAGGAGGTCCTGGATCACGCGGCTTTTGGGTTGGAAAACCAAGAAGAGATGGTGACAGGGATCCTGGGCAATATAAATCAGGTTTTGACAAACTTAGATGGAAATATTAATTCAATGGTTTCAGGGGCTATGCTCCATGAGGGTGATTTAGTTTCAGACGATTCAATCTTGGCCCCGGTAATATCTCATGAGTTGGCCAAGCGAGTACGCCTATCGCTGGACTTTAAAACCAATGAATGGACTATTCCTGAATCACCTGCTTGGGAGGTGGGCCTTACTGAAATAACGCTTCACCAGCAGCTGGGGAAGGTCTCACTATACGAGCATGCCCCATTGGTACATTCCCCACCTAGTTCTGATTTACACGGCTACGACTGGATGGGGAGAGTGTTAAGGGTGGCGCAAGTGGGTAAGAAGTACCCAGGGAGCTTATGTCAGGGGATGGGACTAAGTTGGGTGGGCAAGAATCCCAAGCAGCAGCTGTGGATGAGTTGTCCTATCCTATCCTGGCTCGAATTTTAGATTCCATGGACAGAGGGTATGAAACGCTTAACTTTGACATTCTGGATTTAAGGCAATCAGTCAAGGAATTGCTGAGCAAGGTACATTTTTTGGAGGGTTACATAATGGCAGTATCTATCTACAATGCCTTACATACTAAAAGGGATAATATGCCTGCTGATGCCACCCTTAGTGAGCGGGGTCATGCCAGTAGGGGAGGCTTTTACGTTAGGGCCACAGGTAACAGTGGAAGCTGTTAATCCCACTGTAAATGTAGAGGTGGCTGTGGGCCCTTTACCATCAGTGTCGTTGCTGGGCATGACACAGGAAAAGGGGACATTAAAGCAAGTAGTCCCAAGCATAACAAGCAGGACAATAGTGATCATGGTGGCCCCACAGGAAGGACTAAAGTGTATCCCCTAGGGAAAAAACAAAAAAACTCTAAATTACCCCCTAAACAAAATAATAAGGGCTCAAGAAAATTCTTGCGAAAGAATGGAGCTAGATAAGCAAATGCAAGCTGATAGGAGCATTTTGGAACAACAAAAAGAAACTTCTTCAAATCTAGTAAAGGTAAGGGAACAAAAAAATTACTTGAGGCACAAGCCGTACCAGTGGGGGAAGTAACCCTGGTAAAGGATCAGGAGGAGGATAGTCCTTTCGACCTGAGTAATATTTCAGTTTACCCAATAGACAAAGAAATCCAGGTTCCACTGAGAAGGGCAGTCTCTGTAAAGTCTATAAACACAGAAAATCCCTCTGGTCAAGGGGTAGGGAAATGTTGCTTATTTAGGGAGGGGGTAGTGGCTTCGTTGGTGGGGCCGACAAACTTAAAATCAATATGTAATGCCCCACCGAAAGCCGCTAAGGAAAAATTGTATGCAATATTCTCGAAACCAGTTTTAATGACGGAGTCAGGAGGGGTTCATGCCTCCGGAAAGACCCAGTTGGACATGCCGGTACCTCCCTCAAAAACATTTGAGGAAGCATGCGCTGGTCATCCCGAAGAGTCAACATTTGAGAATTGATACTACCTCTGAGTGTGGACAGGCACCGATTGGGGTGATATTTAATGATAGGGCACCTCAACAACCTAAATTGCCCCCAAAAAAAGATATGCCGTTAAATGAACAGTTGTGTATTTATTTAAGCCAGCTTTTTCCAAGCTCCAACAGATATCCGCTCAATAGGCATTATACTCTCTCCCTAATGCATGAAATTGCAAATGTAAGACTTTTAACCTCAGATGATAAATTAACTCTGGAATTGGTTTACGAGGATTCTTTGGATACAGTAAAACTCCACTTGAGGTCTTATATTACCAAAGAGGTCATTATGGCAGAAAAAGAGCGCTCTGTGTTTTGAAGTTATTGATGCAAGGCCCTCAATAATTTCAAGACTGGCGCCAATTCATTCAGATAAGGTCAGGAGGGTGAGAGCCTCATCTAATGTGCAACACCTGGATAGATATAGCTCAAGGGGTTATACGCAGGATCCCTCATACAGGACGGCCAATGCAGTTTGGCCCCAAGTTGGTAGTAAGAGATGGGCAGAAGAACAAAGGGAAACACACAATACATGATGGTCTAATTGGACACTGGTTTCTTGGAACTCTAGAGGTTTCAAGAACATTTTAAATAACCAAGATCTTTTTGTGTCCTTTGATATAGTGTGTTTGCAAAAAACACTGCTCCAGGACCCACCAATTGTTGAGGGTTTGGAAGTATTATACATTAAGGCCTCGCGGGGCGATAAGGGAAGGCCTTATGGCGGTCTTCTGGCAGCTATTAAATGCTCCCATGGGGTGTCCATCCAAAAATTGAAGTGGACAGGACTGATATGTTGGTGGTGCTGCTGACCTGGCAGGAGGTGGTGGATGGGTTATTTAGTAAATGCCTCTTGGTAAATGTTAATTTAAACCCAGTTAAAGAACAATTGGAGGGGAAAAATATTGTGAACAACTTATGCCCTCATTATTGGGGACAGCATGCCGATTGTATGTGCATCACTTTGAGAAGTCTCTAATACTGTTTTGTAATGGTGGTTTTCCTGTTTTGAAAATCTTAAACTTAAATAATAAAAAAAAAGAACAAATGGAGGAGGCCTTGACGGCACTGATGGGGAAATTCCCGGAAGAAGGGGCCTCTTTGATAGTATTAGGCGATTTCAATGCGGAATGCCTGGACGACCATTGGTATTTGGTACTGAACAGAAGGTGTGCTGGTAAGGGGTCACGTTCCAGGGGTAACAGAGTCAACTAAGAACTGAAAGCATGGGACTTGGAAATTGTGAATGGAAACATTCAGGGTGACATCCCCCCTAATTTTTCATGGCAGAACGGGCCATGGAAGACAACCCTAGATTATGTGTTTGTTTCTTCTGATTTGGAACTGAGGGGGGATCCCTGGAAGTAAAACGTTTGGATTTGAGCGACCATTCTCTACTGGTGTATAGTATTACTCTTCCCCGAAAAAGGGAGGAGAATAATATGCAGCTTGCAGTAGAAATAAATCCTAGAAATGGCGAGGTCAGATGGGCACCAAATCTCTTGACGATGATATTGCCAGCCTGTCCGTGGAGAGGCCCTTATATTCGCCCGAAGGTTTCTCTTCTACGATACAGGAAGTTCTGGGTAGCCTGTCTATGGATAAAGTTTTGAAGAACCGGGTACATAAAATGGGTAGTACTCATCGTGGTTTTGATTTAGAAACCCAGGCTCGAAAGAAACAAATGCGTAGGGAGGTCAGGAGGCTAAAGAAGACCTCCCCAGTTGGTTATAAAGACGAGGTCCGTAGGGTGAGACAAGTCTACAGAAACTGGATGAATGGGAAGCAATTTATGTTGTACATTAACAATGCAGAAACAATGTTGGCTTGTTTGTCAGGGAATAACTCGAGCAGATTCTGGCAACTAATTAAGCCTCAAGACAGAGATGGTTTCTTGCAGTCCCATTCAATTCTGGAGGAAACTTGGGTCAAGCATTCTACTGATCTATACATGAAATTGGAGCATAATAGGCCTCCTGTATGGTCGCAGGCCGGATGGAAGGGGCACTTAAGTGGGATCTGCAGGACATCAATGCTTTGAAGATCATTTTGTCTGGGTAGTTAAAAGTTTGAATACTGTCTCTTCATATTTGAAAAAGCACCCATCAAGGCACTTTAGGTCCCAACGTTTAAGATTCAGACTAAATTTGGTGTTTACACAATAAGTTTTAGGTCGATGAAAGAACATTCCTATGGACCAGAGCCTTTGTCGTCACTGCTTTAAAGCAATTGTGTGTTCAGTCCCCCAGCCTGTGGACTATGGGGGCTCAAACTTTATCCTTGAACTTTATGCCTACTGAACAAGAATTGTGAAGGAGGATTTAAAATTTTAATGAATTGTATCTTTCTATTCGTATTTTAGTTTTTCTAAAGGCATGTGTAGTGGGTTTTTAACTTGGTGGAGTTTTAGGATGAAGATGATGCCTTTTTTATTTTGTGGTTGATAGATTGATTAATAATGATGCTTTTGTTTAAATGTGATATTGAATCGTGATGTATTGATGATTGCTTTGTGTTAAAAGTACAACTGTACTATAATTCACAATAAATAAATAAATAAGCTCTGTGTTCGCGGGACTCTCACACCGAATTTCGTACATTTGGCATTCCCAGGTCTGGAATAACGAGAGAGCGTCCGAACCGGATTACACGCGGTCACCGTGTCGCCCAGCCGTGGAGATGAACTTTGCAGGTGCCTTGCTGCTGTGCCCCTCTGTGCCCTGAAGCCTTTTACAGTGAAACTGGCCTAATCCCTCCACGAGGAGATCAGAAATCACCACTGTCCCGCCAGGGAATCATCGCTGCTGCATTTGAACTTGCAACCGAAGTGGACTTGACTGCCGAAGTTTGGTCCTGAGTGCCCCGGGGGTCGGTGAGTACTTTCAACCCTTAACGGTGGTCCCTGGCGCATCCATCCATTTTTTGGCACAAGTGTCCCCTGAGGGCCACTCACCTTCCCACAGGTAGCCTCTGCTACTGTCCCATTCCCAACTCTGGGACCTGTTCTGCCCTCTTGGGGAGACCCTCCACGAATAGTGGGAACTTGGTCTGCATCGCCTCACCCACCTTCCTGAGCTGCTACAGCCCCTGCAAGAGATCCCGTTTTCGCCCTTCTGCACTATTGCGTGCACCAGCATTTGAAAGTACTTTTGAGAGTTATGCTCCACTCTTCATAGGAACTGGATTGCCTCTCAGTTAGGGATTGATTGATGTGGAGCTGCCTAAAGTCTATTTGCCCAGCTTGCTCCCTTTCCTTTTAGGTTGTGGACCCATTCTGTGCACTAATCCTTTAGGCCACTTGGTATTGTACATACGTGTTATAGTAGTGTTGTATTGCTTTAAGGTATTACTGTTGATAATTGCTGTGTGTTGGATTTCATGTATTTTTAATATATATATATACACCTGACTGGGAGTGATTTGTAGTGTCCTTTACAGTGTGTGCTCATTGTGGGCTTTCAGTAGCAATCACCCTCCTGAGACCTCGTCTTGACCGCTGCCAATGCTACCTTGATTGGTCTGGCTTGTCCAGAAGGTTATCCTGTTCCAAGAAAATAGGCTGGCCTTCTGAACCTCTGCTGACCAAGTCAGAGTTCAGAAATCCATCTTACCACCCAGCTGGCGAAAACCAGTGTCTGCGATGTCTACAGAGACCGTAATGGCATGGTTGGAAGCCAACTCGCCTTCATGGAAGATGTCTAAGTCTTCTTTCTTCTTGTCATCTGGTAAGAAATCCAGCAAGGGACCCTATTTGTACCACAACTCGCGATCATAGCGTGCGAGTATGGCCATTGCATTTGTCGCCCTTTTAGTCGTGGCTCCGGTGGTGTTAACTTTCTTACCAAAGGTGTCAAGGCGTTTTCCTTCCTTTTCTGGGGACAGCGAAGGATGAGGATGAATTAGCTGACCTTTTTCAGGCTGCAGCTGAGACAACGGAGTCTGGTGTGGGTTGAGTACTGAGGCAGGAGGCAGCACTCTCTGGGGCTCTGTATGTTTTGTCGAACCGGTCATTTTTAGCCAGGGCAGTTGCAGGATGTGCTAAGGTGGTTAGGTTGTCATCCCAGACGTCTTACAAAAGTGGGATAGACATGATGGATTTCCTGTGCTGTTCTCTGCGCTGGTACAGCACACTTTCTTTTCACTGTTCCTTCCGACGCCAGGCCGAACATCGTGGCCACACTGGACATGAGAACGTGGAAGGCTTCTACGTCATCCGGGGTGAGTCTCTGAGTGGAATGTCATCTGGCTCCCCGTCAACTGCGATGAAATCGTCAAATTCATCCATCTGGGTCGTGTGTGTGGAGGCCCTGTAGTCGGAGTCTGTGTCCGTCCCAGTATCCGACAGCCTCTGTGGCACTGACCCGGTGCTTACCCCCTTGGTGTTTATCCCTCTTGGGGGTGGGGGGGTCGGTCATCTCCCTGGAAGGGCCAGGGTTATCGGTGCAATGTTGTCTGACTGGTGCTGAAACCGGGGCCGGTGCAGGAAGACGTTGCTGCAGGGTTACCACTAGAGTGGTGAAAGTAGATAAAATGTCCTCCCACGTATTCCTCATCTTGTGATAATTTGTTATCTCCAGCTTCGCTGCTTCGGCAAAAAATGTTCTCGGCAGAGGGCGCTTTGCTCGAGGTCATGGCGTCGATTGTCCCTTGACGGACTCCATACTCTATCGACGTCACCAGTGGTATAAATAGCTCGAGCCGCGCCCGTTGCTTCTGTTCTGTTTTTTCGATGAAAAATATAGGAGGAACATGCAGGCGTGGCCCATGACCAATACATTCTTCGTGAGAGGAAAGTGTAAGAAAACGTAAACTGTACTGTGGGGTAGGATGGGAGGGTCGATGAGGAATACGTGGGAGGAACATCCAGTCGAAAGAACGTTACAGTTGGTAAGTAACTTGTTCTTCAAATGGATTGTGTCCTCCCACGTATTCCTCATCTTGTGATAGGCTCCCATAGCAGTAGCAATTTTGGAGGCGGGAGTACTAATTTCAGTTTTCGTGGACAGAATGCAGAACTGCCTTGGCAAATAAACCCTCATTAGAGGAGGCAGTAGCCAAACAATAATGTTTAACAAAAGTATGCATTGTATTCCAGGTTGCAGCTGTACAAATATCTGCTGCCGGGACTCCCCTCTTTAGAGCCGCTGAAGTAGCCATTCCCCTTGTAGAATGGGCACGAAGCCCATCTGGTGGTTCTTTTCCCGCTAATCTTTAGCATTCAACTATGGCTAATATGATCCAGCGGGAAATGGTCTGTTTCGTTACAGATAATCCTAATTTATGATCGGTATAACCCACGAATAGTTGGTCATCTTGGCTCAGTTTAGCCATCCTTGAGATGTAAAAACTAAGAGCCCTCTTGGGATCTAGTCTATGTAATCTCTCCTCTTCCTTGCCCAGATGAGGAGGAGGATAAAAAGTTGGTAGTACTATTTTTTGTGACAAATGGAAGTCCGAGACTACTTTTGGTAAGAACGAAGGTTTAACTTTAAGGACTACCTTATCCTTATAAAAAATAGTATATGGTGGTTTGCATCAGAGAGCCTGAAGTTCACTAACCCTGCGGGCTGATGATAGGGCCACAAGAAGGACAGTTTTTAGAGTTAAAAGCCTCAATGACATGAATGCAGAAGCTCAAAAGGTATGCAAGTCAAGAATTTTAGTACTAAATTTAAATCCCAAGTTGGTACATGAAAAGGTACTGGAGGGTATACATTAGTTAGCCCTTTTAAGAATTGAATGATTAACGGTATTTTGAAATATGAAACCTCTTCCGAGGAGCGCTTGAAAATGGACAGCGCAGCAAGGCATCCTTTGATTGTTCCTATCTGGTGCCCCAGATTAGCTAGATGTGTTAGAAAAGAAAGCACCATTGGGGTGCCCCACTGAAAAGGGTCCACATCCTTGTCTTTGCACCAGTTACTAAACCTGTTCCAGCGACATCGGAACAAAGATTTTGTTGCTGGTCTTCTGGCCGAAAGCAAGATTTCCATTACGTCATCCGGAAGATCCCAATCCTTGTATCTCAACCTCTCAGAAACCATGCGTGAAGGTTGAGTGTCGTGACCTCTGAATGGAGAACCCGACCTTCCTCTTGCGAGAGAAGATCCTCTCTTTGCGGAAGACGTATTGGAGGGCAGATGGACATGTCTAGAAGGTCTGGGTACCACGTCCTCCTGGCCCAATCCGGGGCAATTAGGATCATGGTTTTCCTGAACTTTCTCAACCTCCTGATTACTTGAGGAATCACGGGGACTGGGGGAAACGCGTACAGCAGTGGAAACTTGCACTCCACTACGAATGCGTCTCTCAGAGCTCCTCTTTGAGGAAATTCCCTTGAGCAGTACTGACCGCATTCCGGTTGATCGTGGTGGTGAACAGATCCACTTGAGGGGTTCCCCAAAGGGCGAAGATCTCCAGAAGGACTCCCTGAGCCATCTCCCACTCGTGAGAGACCGTGCTCTGCCTGCTCAGAGCGTCTGCCGCCGTGTTCTTCTCTCCGGCTAGGTGAATTGCCAATAGAGAGATTCCTTCTCGTATTGCCCAGAACTATAGCTGCATTGCCTCTCTGCACAGTGGTAGTGACCCTACTCCTCCTCTTTTGTTGAGGTAGTACATGGCCACCGTATTGTCCATCATTATCAGGACATTATTTCCCTGTACAGAGGGCAGAAAGGCCTTCAGAGCTAGTCTGATTGCCCTCAGCTCCAAAAGGTTGATGTATAGTTTGGACTCCGATGGAGACCAACGACCGCTGATTGTCAGATCGTTGGTGTGCGCTCCCCACCCCGTGAGTGAGGCGTCCGTCACTACTGTTATCTCTGGCCATGGTTGCCAAAAAGACTCTCCCTTGAGAATGTTGTCGTTGCAAGCCCACCATAGAAGATCCTGAGCAAATGCGCTCAGTACTTGCAGAAGATCCGACATATATTCCCTGAGAACTGGGACCACTGAGTTCTGAGTGCCCATTGAAGGGATCTCATTCTCAACCTGGCCTCTGGTACTAGGAAAACGCAGGATGCCATGAGGCCAAGCAACCTGAGAAAATCGAAGGCCGGTAGACGTTGGGCATTCTGGAATTTTGTTACCATCTGCTGGATGTGGAGAGCTCTCACCTCGCAGGCGAGGCTTTTCCCAGGGAAGTGTCCAAGACTGCTCCGATAAACTGGAGCTTCTGGGATGGTATCATGTGGGACTTCTTGAAATTGAGGGAGAAGCCCAATTTGTGGAGGAAATGGCAGGTGATCGAAAGATGTTCCTGAGCTTGTTCTGGAGAACTTGCTCTGATCAACCAATGGTCCAGGTAGGGGTAGATGTGAATGCCCCCTCTCCTGAGACCTGCTGCCACAACTGCCAACACTTTGGTGAAAACCCTCGGGCGGAGGTCAACCCGAATGGCAGAACTCGAAATTGATAATGAGAATTGCCAATCGCGAACCTCAGGTACTTTCTGTGCTTTGGATGAATTGGCACATGAAAGTAAGCATCCTGAAGGTCCAATGATACCAACCAATCTTGGAGTTGGAGAGCCTGGAGGATCTGAGAAAGAGTCACCATCTTGAACTTGTCCTTCCTGAGGAACTTGTTCAAGTTTCTCAAGTCCAAGATGGGTCTCAGTCCTCCGTTCATTTTTGGGATGAGAAAATATGGGGAGTACCAACCACTGTTCCTCTTCGCTACAGGTACCAGTTCTATGGCACCTTTCTCTAGCAGGGTTAAAATTTCCTGTAACAGGAGCGGATCCGGAATTTCGGCAGAGTTGGCTCCCGGTGGATGATTCTGAGACCTTTTTTGGAAGGGGAGGCAGTTATCGTGGGCTACTGTTTCCAGTGCCCAAGCATCGAAGGTAATGCCCCGCCATTCCTTCAGATGCTGAGAGATCCTGCCTCCCACTGGTGTTTTGTGCAACAAGGTCTCAGAGGGATTTGGAGGCGGCTGCAGGAGTGGCTGAGTATACAGATGCCGCTCCTGAGGCTGATTTTGCACCTCTTCCTCGTGCTCCACGAGGGAAGTTTCTTTTGCCCCTTTGAGAAGCCTGTCCTCTTCCTCTACCAAAAGAGGAGTAGTATCGAAAAGAACGACCGCTCTAGGAAGATGAGCCGGAATAGGGTTTTAGAGGCTGGCGCAAAGAGGCGCTAAGTGATTTAGCTGCCGCTTTCGAGGTCTGAAGTTTTTCTAGGCTTTCATCAGCCTTTCTGCCAAAGAACCTTGAGCCATCAAAGGGCATATTGACGAGTCTAGCTTGCACGTCCGGTGCAAACCCCGATTTCCTCAACCACGCAAATCTGCGTAGCACAACGCTTGCAGCCATGGATCTGCTGATACTATCAGCAGTATCCAGTCCAGACTGGAGACATTCCCCCATTGCCTCCTTCCCATCTTTAACTATATTCAGGAAGCCTTCCCTTTCCTCGCCTTCCGGAATATGATCAGCCGCCGCCGAAATACAGTCCCACAGGGTATGGGTAAACCTGGCTAGGGTACAGGTGACATTTGCCGACTTAAGTGCCATGCTGCCTGACGTGAAAACTTTACGTGCCCAGGCATCAACTTTTTTATCCTCTCTATCTGGAGGGATAGTTGGATAAGCAGTTTGTTTTGAAGTGGATGCTGCACTCTCTGGAGTCGGATGTTTATTCAAATATTCAGGATCCGTTCCGGCTGGTCTATATTTTTTGGGAAAAGTGCTATCTGCAGCAGCAATACTCTCTGGTTTTTCCCAATTTTTCTCCACAGTTCTTTGAAGGGCCTTGTGGAAAGGGAGAACAGGATATTTCTGAGGTCCCTTGATGATTATATCCGTCATGTCATCTTGTTAAAAAATGGGTGAAGAATTACCCCAACCCATATACTCAATTACCCTGGTCATAAGACCCCTGTACCCATTATCTGCATGCTCTGCAGGATCAGGTCTGGCGAACTCTAATTCTGGGGATGTGTCAATTCCACTGGCAGAATGTAGAGTATCACTCAGGTCTCTCATTCTAGATTCCTGATCAATAAGTTCCTCAGGAACTTGTCTTGTACCATAAGAAACTCCAAAAGGAGTAACTTTGTCCTCTTCTGAAGCAGATTCTTCATAAATTGCTGACATAGACTTGAAAAAGTCTGATCTGTGCAATGGAGTGAATCTCCTTTCTTCCTCTACTATCTGCGTCGAAAGAATTGATAAATCCTTCGAAATTGTCGAAGGGATCTTCGAAGACTTCGAAGACTTCGAAGATGACTTTGATACTGGCGTCGAGGATGTTTTTGGTTTTGGAGTCGAAATTATCGACGCCGAGGGCGTCAACGAAGTCGTCGAAGTCTTCCACGACTTGGGTTTTTTGCATGGCACAGGAGAAGTGCTCGACTCTCGAAGAGTCTTCGACGGATTTACGTTGACTCGAGTTCTTTTAGATTCCTCGACGCTAGCGTCTTTGCCATGGTAGCCTTAGACTTCCCTTTGTCGTCCAATGGAGCGACTTTAGGGGTATGGCTTTTTCAAGGGTCTTTCGAGGGGGTCGGGCCGCATTCTTCAAAACCTCCATCATCTTTTTGCGAAATTCTTCCCACTTACTGGGAGAATCCGATTTAGTCGGACATCGAAATTCTTCGGTCGACTCTGAAGAAGAAGATGATGATGAGGGAGATCTATGTCTCCTCTTCATTTTTTTAGATGATGACGAAGAGTGTCTCGATCTACTCCTAGATCGAGATCTCTTTGAGTGCCTATGGCGATCCGATTCCTTCGAATCAGTCGCTTTCTTATGTCTTTTTGACATAGCCTTCTTAGAGGCTTCCCTCCCCACCGACAGTTTACCTCTCCTCTCATGAAGAGCTTTTTTGGTCATGGATTGACAGGACCTGCAGTCGTTGGTTTGGTGACTGGAACCGAGACACCAGAGACAAATCTGGTGGGGATCGGTGATCGACATTTTAGATCCACAATCTACACACTTCTTGAACCCCGTCTTGGGTGTTGAAGGAGTTGAAGATGACGACATTTTCTTCACAGAAAATAGAAGCGTGCCATTCTCGATAGCGAAGCGATTGGAAAAACGGAACTGAAGCAACGGGCGCGGCTTGAGCTATTTATACCATTGGTGACGTCGACAGAGTACGGAGTCCGTCGAGGGACAATCGACGCCATGACCTCGAGCACAGCGCCCTCTGCCGAGAATTTTTCTCTCTGAAGCAGCGAAGCTGGAGATAACGAATTATCACAAGATGAGGAATACGTGGGAGGACACAATCCATTCGAAATGTCTTTTTGTGCAGGAGGAGTGATGGCTTGATCTGAAGGGGGTAAAGGTGATAGCCTAACTCGACTTGCTTCCACCCTCCTTCTGGGAGGCAATGACCTTTGCTCTGGAGAGGACGGCAGTGATATGATGATGCCTCCGATTGGGAGAGAGCTGGCTATGACACAACTATACCACCCAGCAACAAAGCTACCCCAATGTTAGGGAAAGAAGCTCTTGGACAAGCAGTCAATGCAGACACTGTACTGGTGTCTGAAACTCCAGTGACGATGGCCTTTGTTACAATGGTGTAGTGGTCATTTTTGTCCATCGACTGAGTCGTCGACGAGGTTGTTGTAGAAGAATGTGTGACAGCTGTGGACGCAGATGCCATTGATGAGATCTTCGTGGTCGTTGGGGTAGTCGGAGTTGACGGCCAGGTAGTCGTCATTGACAGCTTTGTTGCCAGTTCTGATGAGGTAGTTGTGGTCATCAACGGCTTAGTCATGGTCGTGTACTGTGTCAAAGGCCTCAGGGTAGACGACCTGGAGTGAGGCTTGGTCGTCGACGATGACGTATTTGTCGCAGATTTACAGGAGGATGAAGAGTGGCCACCATATTTGGACGTGGACTTGGGGACGTTATGTCCTTGAGGCGATAGAAGGACATAGTAAAGAAAGTTTGGAAAATTAGATACATTTGGTCCAATCCTGGCGGAGGGGGAGACCAATTGAAGGTTTTGTGTTAAAGGGGGTCTGAGCTCGACGGAGGGGGACCCGGGGTGAACAGTCAATCACCAGAGAAGTTGTGCATATGAGAATCCTGAAGAGAAAGGAACTTTTAATGTTTGATTGTTGCATCAGGCCTTCTGAAATAAGAGACTTTGAATGGGAAAGAGACTTTGGCACAGAAGGTCCTGATACTGAGATTTTGAAAAGCTAGAGTATGTGCTAAGCTCAAGTGTGCCTCCTTGTCCCTTGCTAAAAACGTGGGGAAGGGAAGCTAACCACTCAACTATCCTGACATATCTATTCTTGAACACTTTTCTTTTGTATAACATTGTTTCCCACAACATTTGTATTTCAAAGTAAGGATTGGCAATAGTTTTATTAGTATAGGCCCTTTTATTTTGACCAGACTCTACTAGGACTGCGTTATCATTATTTGATGGTTGTAGCTTGCTCCCATCTTTAGATTTAGGATTAGATAGGCATTTTTTGAAACCCAATTGAAGTTCAATAAACACCCTTGTACTGTGATCACTTGTGTCTGTCTTTACCGTTTGCTACCATGCCTTCCTTACACATTGGGCCTCATTAGAAGTTTGGTGATAGCCTTGCTGGTAAAACCGGCAGGCTGCCGCCAAACTTCCAAAGATTTCCAGCGCCCGCGAATGGTCAATTACAGGGTCATTACGGCCCTGCCAGACCCGGTAATTGCCCTTTCGCTGCCACCGGAACGGAATGCTCCCCATTCCCATAGAGCCCTATAGGACTCTATGGGGATGGGGAGGCCGGATGCACCGTTATGAACGGTGCCGGTGCATCCGACATGCTCTGCTCACAGGTGCCGGTACTGCCGCCAGGCCAGTCCTGGCAGCCTCAATGGCACCCGCGAGCAGAACTCGTAGTTTGCCGGTCCCGGAACTACGGTACTGGCATGCTTACCGGTACCGTAGTTCCCGGACCAGCAAACTTAAAATGAGGCCAATTGTATGGATTATCAACATGGTGCACATCCCTGGTGTGGCACAGACTATGCCTCTGTCTATGAACAAGATTGTCATGTTGAGCTTGCTGAGAAGTGTCCTGCCCAGAACGTTCACTGGGGAGCTTTCAGAATGTAGTAGCGGGGCCTGCACCACCTTCCCCCCTATTTTGATGTCAACCTCTTCAGTGTATGGAACGTGGCGATAGCCCCAGAAAAGCCCTGCATGTCAAAGATTTGGCCCGATAGTGGGAAATGTCCCTCACTGATGCATGATTTTGTGGCATCTGTGCCGACCATAAAAATGAAGTGTGTGTTTCCTATCTCTGCGCCCACCAAAGGTTCCTCATCAGGGCGGACGGTCATAGAGGGAACTGGGCACACAAACGCTCTCTGTGGGCTGTCCTAATTCGGGTATGTGTTTGTCACAGGGAACGTGAAAGGGTTGTGTCCCATCACGCCCACCCCTCGGTAGGGCACTATGTTGCCATTCGGTACTTGGTTGGGTTTGTTCGGTTTACCATTTCCATGCTGGTGCATTGTCTGCTGTGGGTTCTACTGTTGTTGATGCTGTTGTTGTGGTGCTTGTGCCCCCAGGGACCGGGGTGGGAGCTGAGTATATGCTTGGTGTATTTCATAGGGTATTGAGGTCATTCTTCGTGTCGGCATCTGTTGTGTATTCTGGGGTGGTGGGTGATAATTATTGTACGTGTTATATACTGTGACAACCCCATACCCAGCCCTCTCAGTCCCATACCTCCAAAGCCCCCCCCTAAATCTGCCCCTCCTGAGCTGCTGACCTCCTTGTTGCCACTCCTGGGTGAGGTACTGCTGTCCACCTCCCCACTGCCTGTGTCCTCCTTTTGGCCAGAATGCCGCTAGTCAGACTTCTGCAGAGGACCCCTGCATGCTCCCTATTGTCTTTGTCTGTGCAGGTGTGGACACTGCCCCCTCTACAGCTATCTTCACCAGCTTCCTCTGTACCAGTTTTGCCACATTTGCCTGCAATTGTTGTGCTGTTTACCTTTCACGTTCCTTTATTCGTTTGCAGTGGTGCATTATTATATTCTGAATTTCCGCCAACCCCTTCGCTTCAATGCTCACAATTGTGTCTAGTGCCTTCTGCACTTCCTTCGGTAAGCCCCTTTTGATAACGAAGTAGAAAAAAGGAACTGATCGGTCCCACTGGTCCCCTGTCTCAACCCTCCACAACTCCTGAAACTTAATAATGTACTGAGCAGGGTCTTTGTCATCACCCATAGCATATTGCATAATCAACTGTATGTCTGGCGTGTCATGGTAAGTGCACTGAAGCGAGCCCCACACCTGCGCTCTGATGTTATTGAACGGTGCGCTGCCATGTGCATCATCATCTAACCTCACTCCTGGGTATCCTGCTTTAATCCACATGTCTCCAGTCTGGTCTCCCACTATCGCCGCTAATAAAATTTTCATATTACCCACGGCAAGGGGTGAACCCGCAGTCTGTTTTACAAATGCGTATTTCCATTTTCCTGCCCCTGCTGTCAACGGCGGGAGTACTTTTATCAAGTTGTTCTGTGCACAGGACATCTGTAAGCCTACTCCCTTCTCTTCCGTTCTTCTGGCACTTCCCTTTTTCCTCGCTACTGCCATCCAGCCAAACCTCCTTACCCTCTCATCTCACAATCTTTCCACTCGAAGTGTTATTTCCGTTGCCTGCTGTGCTTCCTCCTCACTGTCATCCTCAAGCTCATCCACAGTACTCCATGCATCCTCTCTTGGGTCTCCACCTAAGCATCGGTCGAACCTTACGGTTCTGTACCCTGTGTTGGCTGCTCTTCCATCCTTTTTCTTTTCTAAATGCACATCCTTTATTGCCATACTGTCGAGTCTAAACAAAACGTCCCCCGGTCTCCACTCGTCTAGACCGCTCCCTTTTGCCTCAATTTGTGCTGTTCTTGGTGCCCCTTCTAATTCCATCTGAACCTGCCATCTCCTGAGGTGGAGCGGATGATGGAGTGGGTATCTATGGGGTGGTGGGACCGTGGTGGAGTGGGTACATACATTGGGTTAGTGTACCCTGTTGCTGAAAGCGCTGCGGTGGAAATGCTCCCTTATATTCTGTTTGTGTCCCTCCCACTTCTGTTTGCTTGCCCCCCTCATGTGTGTTCCATGCCCCCCCCCATTGGTGTCTTCCATGTCCTCAATCATCTTCCATAAGTCTAACATTTCCTTTTATTTGTGTAGTTGTTTACCCTTGTACTTCGTTGCTGGGAAATGTAGTCATGTGCTCCGAAATTCCCTTATTATGGGTGTCCTGCTCTGGCCAGGACCGCCAGGAACCCCCCTCGTTTTTCTGTCACCCACGGCTTATGGTATTTCTCAATGTTTTCCTGGTACTCTGAAGGGGTGTCCCCTCCCGTTGCAGCGATATATGCGCTCTAAGCGTCTCTACGCTTCTAATAGTGTGCTTTGCATGCTGCAAGTGTCACAACCAAAAAAACGCTTTATCGTTCCCTCCTCCGTCAGCCTTACTTTACTCAATCTCCCCTCCCCTTCACACGCACTCACTCTCGCACTCCGAGCACTAAAAACAAACCGCTATTGTAACAACAACCCTTCTCGGGCCTTCACCTCCTACAAAAGACAAAATCACAAAAAATGAAAAGAATAAGCTAAAATAACAAGCTAAAATAACAACTATTCCCAAGCCCACTTATTATGTTTTTCCCTTTCCTCTGTCACACAATATACGTGGTACCACCTTCTCCCCTCACTCGTGGAGGCTCCCTACACCCCTTTTTTCTTTTCTGTAATATTCTCCTTAAAAAATCAATAATATTAAAAGTAAAACATCACACCCACACCATACAAACAACCTTGTTCTCTGCTAGTTCGCATCCCACACTCTTTCCCATGTACCCCTCCTGTACTTGTTATCACTTGCAAGGATATACTCACATGTGCATGTTCACTCAAATTCCTCCATCACGGATTGCAACACAGGCCTGCACTCTCTATGGAGCCAGCAAAATATTTAACAAGGATACATCCCAACAATTATTTTTTTTAAAACAATTTTGTTTTGTTTTAATTGAATGACACAGAAGTGGTCATCCCAGAACCATCACCAGATGTCTTCTCGTTTGGACAGAAGCAACCTGTAACGCTCACCTGATTCCCACGGAGGCGCTGGTCTGGTCTGGGTTGCTGTGGCCTCTTCAAGCGTGATGCGCAGAATTCGGACCACCGATTGAACAGGACCCCCAAATCTTGCTTGTCTGGCCCGTAGGAATATCCTTCTGCAGATGAGAAAGGGGATTAACTGTCTGCTGAATAGTGTGCTTGCTCCCCCTTTCCCCCTTCGTTCTTCTTTGACTTCCTCCAAAACCCCCGGTTTAAACTCAACTTATGGTTTGGAAGGATGAACTCTCCATCCTGCTTCTGGTGCAGGGGCGCGCGTTCGTCCAGTTACTTCACTGGTTTTCAGAATGGCGCTGGCACATCCACTTGACTTTTCTGAGCGATACACCGTAAGTATGAAGATGCAAAAGTTCAAGTGTGAGCCTCCTTTTATGTTGTTTTTTCTGTCCTTTATTTCAGGTGCAGAACAAAGGCGATGCGTTGAGGGGTTAAATTGCCGGTGGTAAAATCAGGTGAGTTAGTGATGAGGGCGACCCCTCTAAATGTCTTTATAGTTCCCCAGTAATGTCTTTTGTCCTTTCCCCATAGGGGCCGGGGTGCGATGCCTGCCAAAGATGCAGCGCCGACCCGAGATGTGGAATGGTTCACCAAGAAAAGCCGGTAAGTAATATGGCTGAAAATTCGGCTTTCCTCTTGTGTTCCCTTGCTCACCTTTTGTCTCTTCTTCTCTCCCCTAAGTGCAGAGATGTGGCGACCGGTGCTGAGAGCCGCGATGGAGCCGGGCGGCGTCTCGGGAACAGGTGAGTGAAGCGCGGCGCTGCAGCGAGCAACGCGGTGCTTTTAAATGGAAGTCTTCCTTCAGGAATGCTGGCGTGAAGATTCCGGATGCAGGTAAGAAGGTTGAATAAGTTCTTGGTTTTCACCTTTCTCTTCTCTTATTCTCTTACAGGTGTCCAGGTTCGAGGCGGGCGTGGCTGGAGTCCAGGTGCAGGAGCAGACACGGTGAGCGTTCAGCTGCTGGGATGCAGAACAACGCGAAGCACGTGTGGCTGTCCGGGCGTGGCTTAAATAGCTTTGGAAGAAGTTCCAGGTGAGTATTGTTCCACAGCTACACCCAAGTAACAAAATAGTTCCTTCAGAAAAATAGTCCCTCCTAAGCCTCATTTGGCTTGGTTCTTCATGCAGCATGGTCTGCATCAGGTGAGTGTGCAGCATGGTCTGCTTCAGGTAAGTGCACCAAACACATCCCCTTATGAGCCTGGCGCCTATGGCGCCAGGACTGATGTCCAACATGAGCCTGGCGCCAACGGCGCCAGGACAGAGTCCAAAGAGCCCCTATAAAGGGCCGCTGGGCTTTTACCCGGGGGCGTGATGCCTGCTCCCGGGGGTGCTGGGCCTGGCCTGGTGCTCCGGGGGTAGGCATCATGACACAACCAGCCAAAGAACTTTCTGAGCAGGATGGATGGGAGGGTCGATGAGGAATCTGCGGAAGAAGGATCCATAGAAAGATCATTACGGTGTGTAATTTATCCTTCATTGGATTTCTTTTTTCCTGCAGAATTCTTATCTTGATAGACTCCCCAAGCAGTTAGAATAATGTAGGAGGGCAGAACAATTTAAACCAGTAAATTCTGTAGAACCGCCCTACCAAACAGTGCATCAGCTCCCCGTGTAACATCCAAGGTATAGTGCTTGGTGAATGTATGTAAGGATGACCAAGTGGCTGCCCGACACAGGAACCCCTATAGAGGCTGACACCCCTCTGGTTGAGTGAGCCCTGATGCCCGCTGGAAGCTCCCTGCCTGCCGATTGGTAACACTCGGATATGCACAAAACAATCCAACGTGACAGGTTTTGTTTGGTTATGGTAAGACCTTTTTGAGACAAAGAAAGGGCCATGAACAACTGGTCTGACCCCTGAAACTCGGATGAGCCAGCAGCATTGAAGCTTAACGATCTCTTAAGGTCAAGGCAGTAGAACCGGTCTTCCTCTTTCAAGGGATGTCTGAGGACCGCTTTAACACAGACAGGGCCGCCAACTACCCTTTGACTGTGTTAACCTGAAGGCCTGACGAGGCCAGTGACAGAAGGAACTCCATCACTGCGGTGGTGGGGCAAGAGATAGGGTCAATCTCCTGTTCCCTGCACCACACCTCAAATCTTCTCCACCTGCACGCGTACAGAGATCTTGTGGAAGGTCTACGAGCAGCCAGCAACACCTCAAGTACCTCCTCTGAGAGGTCCAAGTCATACCTCATCCTCTCAAGAGCCACACATGTAGGGTGAGGGAATCTGTGGTCAGGTGGAGCACTCGACCCTCCGACTGTGTCAGGAGTTCCAGACGCTGAGGCGTCCGGTGAGGCGGACAGATGATCAGATCCAAGAGATCGGAGTACCACATCCTCCTTGCCCAATCTGGGGCTATCAAGGTAATTTGTCTTTCGAAAACTCTTCAACCTCCTGAGGACCCAAGGGATGAAGAGAATCGGGGGAAGACTTAGTGGAGAGGGAAGCTCCAATCCAAACAGTGCATCAGCTCCCCGTGTAACATCCAAGGTATAGTGCTTGGTGAATGTATGTAAGGATGACCAAGTGGCTGCCCGACACAGGAACCCCTATAGAGGCTGACACCCCTCTGGTTGAGTGAGCCCTGATGCCCGCTGGAAGCTCCCTGCCTGCCGATTGGTAACACTCGGATATGCACAAAACAATCCAACGTGACAGGTTTTGTTTGGTTATGGTAAGACCTTTTTGAGACAAAGAAAGGGCCATGAACAACTGGTCTGACCCCTGAAACTCGGATGAGCCAGCAGCATTGAAGCTTAACGATCTCTTAAGGTCAAGGCAGTAGAACCGGTCTTCCTCTTTCAAGGGATGTCTGAGGACCGCTTTAACACAGACAGGGCCGCCAACTACCCTTTGACTGTGTTAACCTGAAGGCCTGACGAGGCCAGTGACAGAGGGAACTCCATCACTGCGATGGTGGGGCAAGAGATAGGGTCAATCTCATGTTCCCTGCACCACACCTCAAATCTTCTCCACCTGCACGCGTACAGAGATCTTGTGGAAGGTCTACGAGCAGCCAGCAACACCTCAAGTACCTCCTCTGAGAGGTCCAAGTCATACCTCATCCTCTCAAGAGCCACACATGTAGGGTGAGGGAATCTGTGGTCAGGTGGAGCACTCGACCCTCCGACTGTGTCAGGAGTTCCAGACGCTGAGGCGTCCGGTGAGGCGGACAGATGATCAGATCCAAGAGATCGGAGTACCACATCCTCCTTGCCCAATCTGGGGCTATCAAGGTAATTTGTCTTTCGAAAACTCTTCAACCTCCTGAGGACCCAAGGGATGAAGAGAATCGGGGGAAGACTTAGTGGAGAGGGAAGCTCCAATCCACCAGAAACGCATCCCCCAGTGAGCTGTTCGCTGGGAATTCCCTCGAGCAAAACTGTTCGCACTTCCTGTTGGACTCTGTGGGGAATAGAACCACTGCTGTAGTATCCCAGAGAGCGAAAACCTCCTCTAAGACTTCCTGGCACACTTCTTACTCGTGTGAGACCGTGGTCTGTCTGCTCAGAGCATCCGCCAAGTTGTTCTCGCCCGCGTCCGATGAACTGCTGAGACCGATATTTGGTTCTCCGATAACCAGAACCACAGCTGTATTGCCTCTGTGCAGAGTTGGCGGAAGTGACACCACCCCCCGTTTTGAGGTAGTGCATGGCCACCGTGTTGTACATCAGAGTAAGGACATACTTCCCTCTGAGAGATGGGGTAAAGGCCCTCAGGGCTAACCTGATGGCCCGCAACTCCAGCCTGTTGATGTGCCACCTAGCTTCTGATGGAGACCAGAGGCCGCTCACCTGGAAATCCTCGCAGTGAGCACCCCAACCCTTCAGAGATGCATCCATGACCACTCAGACTTGAGGCCAAGGAGGCCAGAAGTGTTCCCCCGCCATGAGATTATTGTGCATGTTCCACCAGCCGAGTTTGCTGACTAC
Source organism: Ambystoma mexicanum (assembly GCF_040938575.1). Lineage (NCBI taxonomy): Eukaryota > Metazoa > Chordata > Amphibia > Caudata > Ambystomatidae > Ambystoma > Ambystoma mexicanum. The sequence continues at coordinate 634,826,121 of NC_090939.1, forward strand.
CCAGCTGGACACAGAGGGGATCCATAAGTGCTCCCAGATACTGAGACCACTGGTCTCTCAGTCGCCACTGAAGGGATCTGGTACGCAGCCTGGCCTCTGGCACTAGAAAAATACAGGAGGCCATGAGACTCAAAAGGCAGAGCAAAGAAGCTGCTGGCAGGGTGGTGTGGTTCTGAAACAAATGCACCATCTGGGCTATATTGCTGACTCTCTCTTCGGGAGGAAAAGCCTTGCCTACCCAAGTGTCCAGGACTGCGCTGATGAACTGGAGCCGCTGAACTGGTGTCAAATAGGACTTCTTCAATTTGAGGGAGAAGCCCAGTTTGGAAATGGCAAACAATAACCCCACCGAATCAACTGCAGGGCCCAGACGTCAGAGGTTATCTCCTGCCCCTGGGGCCAATGCCCTGACAACCGTCCACCAACGAGTACATCGTGGGAGGCAAAATCAAAGCAGCTTAGAGGGCGCAGGCATCCCCGCCACTGTTGCTGCTTGTTGGCCTCCAGAGGCCAATTTGCCCTTTCCGAGGCGTGAGAAGCGCCTCTGCCACTGCTTGGCTTGCGGGAGTTGTGCCTTCCGGCTATAGGGTACGTAACGCCTGTAGCCCCTGCCACTGGAGGCAAAGGTCAAGGCAGGCTGGGCCGGCTGCGCCGCTAGCCTCAGTGATTTAGCAGCCAACTTTGATTCTTCAAACCTTTCCAACGATTCGTCTGCTTTCTGACCGAAAAGCATGTCTCCCTCAAAGGGCATGTCCAGCAACCTGTTCTGAACATTCGAGGAGAAGCCAGAGGTTTTCAGGTAGGCCTGCAGCCTCATTACCACTGCTGAACCCATTGCTCAGCCAACGCAGTCCGCCACGTCCAGGCCAGTCTGCAATGGCTGCTTGGCCACCTCCTTCCCATCCTAGACCAGCTTTAGAAAGCCATCCTGCATGGCAGCCGCATGGACGTTTTCAGGAGCATATTCCACAGCTTTCCACAAGCCGAAGGAGTATTTCACGAATCCGCAGGCTGTTTGTGGGCCTTGTGTGCCATGCTGCCAGAGCTGAACACCTTTCTGGTCAATGTGTCTTATTTCTTTCCCTCTTTGTCCGTAGGCAAATTGAAAGTGGATGGCGCTGGTCTGGTGGAATTAGTGGCAGCCTGTATAACCAACCCTTCCGAGGAAGGGTGTTTGGTGGAGAAAGAAGGGTCTCCTCTTGCCGGCCTATATTTCCCTGTAAAATTGGCATTTACAGGGGGAATAGCCTGCGCAGTAGTAGGCAGGTGTCTTCCAGATTAAACAAAACTTGCACTTCTGACTTCCCCAGGATCAGCCAGTCAAGCAGGTACGGGAATACATGGACCCCGGATCTCCTCAGGTGAGCCGCGACTACAGCCATGAGCTTGGTGAAGACCCTTGGAGCCGTGGTCAACCCAAAGGGCAGCACCTTGAATTGATTGTGCTTTTCACCTATGAGGAACCTTAGGAACTTCCTGTGCTTTTGGTGTATTGGCAAATGGAAATAAGCGTCTTGCAGATCTATTGACACCAGCCAGTCCTGAAATTCGAGAGCGTGGAAAATTTCTCTCAACGTCACCGTCCTGAATTTGTCTTTCCTTAGAAACTTGTTTAGGGCCCTGACGTCCAGAATGGGATAGAGACTTCCTCCCCTCTTGGGTACCAGGAAATACCGGGAATACCAGCCCAATCGTCTGTGTTCAGGGGATGCCTCTTCCACAGCACCCTTCGACAACAGGGCTCTCTGTTCTTCCTGGAGCTTCTGGCCCGGTTGGATTGGGGAGGTGGGGGTCTGTCTGGTGCTGCCATAATGGAGGATAAAGGGTCCGCAATGGCTGGGTTAAATGACATGTTATGCTCAATTCTGGGACCCTCACCAAAATATCAGTGAGCTCATACTCTGGAAGAGACGTGGTAGACGCCTTCAATCCAAGTATGTCAACAACCTCGTCAACCAGAAACCTGAACTGGACATTAGCATGAGCATAGGGCTGGTTTTGTTTCAGCTCAAGATCTGGCGAAGTATCCAGGCCGCTAACAACCTGTAAACCTTGAGCCAAGGCCAACAGATCAACAAATCAGCCTGGTCATTGAAATAATCAACGCCGCCGGCTCCTGCGTAAACGGGGTTGACTTGCTCATTGGGGTTATCGATTCCGAAAATGGATTGCATCAAGTCAAAGAATCCCGATCTCGATAAGTGCACGAAAGAAACATCGCTGACTGTCAGCGCCGAGGGCTTGACCGCCAACAGGGTAGGCTTCGAAGCCAAGGTGGCTTTCGATGGCGAGGGTTCCTTCGGCGCAGAGGGAGGCTTGGACGACCCTTGGACGCTGTGGGCCTCGGCCTTGCAGCCTTCCGGCGATTTATGGAGTAGTCGTGATGTCAGAAGGATTTTTCAACATCAACAGTGTTGACGGAGTGGCCGGCTTAGGGTCAGGAGCAGTGAGGGCCGCTTTTGCCGTCAAAGCTTGCTGGTCGGGGGCCAGAGCCGCACCTACAGTAGCTTGCCGTTTAAACATTTTGAGCATAGAAGTTTTAAAACGTTCCCACTCTTCCTGAGTGGTCGGCCACGCCGAGGGCTTACCTCGTTCTCACAATGAGCTGGCCTCATGTTGATGGTGGTGGTCCGCTTCTTCTTCTGTGAGGAAGACGACGAGGAAGGGCTCCTGGATTGGGACCGTTTATTGGTCTTCTTGTAATGTCATTCCTTTCACTTGACAGGGGTGGGCTCCTCAGTCTTGGCCACTGAAAACCGGACGATAGACCAAGCTGGAGATTTGGTGGATGGTCAGCCCAAAACCAGCTTAGCGGCCCTCTCACGCAGGGACTTCGGCTGCATTTCTGCACACTAGGCGCAGGCCTCCGTGTAGTGACTTACACCCAGACACCAGAGACAGACGTCATGGGGGGTTGGTCATGGACATTTTGGCCTCGTAATCGCGGCATCGCTTGAAGCCCGAAATCCTGTGAGATGACACCAGGTCGAGGTTTACTAGGAAAAACGTACGATTTGGTACAAAAAAAACATTCAGTAAACTTGAGTCGTGAAAACATTGAGTAAACTCGAGTCGTGTTCCCGATGCAGCGTGCAAGTGCATGGAAAAAAGGAACTGAAGCATGGGGCGTAGTGACGTGCTATATACACGACGCCTGATATCACTTCCGGAGCCGACGATAGAGAGGATCGACGATTGACGATCGACGGCCGAGTCAAGGAGAAAGGTTTCTGAGCAGCAGAGCTAGATGATGGATATCTATCAAGATGAGGAATCTGTGGAAGAAAAGCAATCCATTGAAAAAGTCGGCTCCGCCAGCCCCAGGGTATGCAGGGTCAAAGCCACCCTAGTCGTTGTCGTCGGTGGCACCGAAAATATCTTAATGGAACTGAAAAATTCAGACATGGATTTTGGCATGAAAGACAACTCGGCGACGGTCAAAGTCAACCATTTGGTGGCTGACGCTGACAATGGTTTTTGGCATTGAGTGCACGTCGGAGAGAACTTATGCCTGAGGTGCGCTTGGAAGTTCTGCACAGAAGGTGGCATGGTCTTGCTAGGCACTGACCCTGAAGGCTCCGCCGACGCCATCAGGATAGCGTTTGCTCTGGGGCCAGAGTCACTGGGCACCGCTGGAGCTACCAGGGCCTGCTGTATCGGGGGCTCGTCCACACCCACAGCTGCCTTTTTAAACATTTCCAGCATCTGGGTTTTGAATTCATCTTATTCAGCTCTTGACGCTAGCCCCGCCGATGACTTACCACGTACACTAGAAGAATCGGACTTGCGCTGGTGTCATTGGCATTGCTTCATCTTGTAGGAGGAGGAACAGGATGAATGGCTTCAGGAATGCAATCTCTTCTTAGTCTTTCACTGATGGCTCTCTTCCTTTTCTTTCTCCGGGGTAGGCCCCACCATTTCAGCCTCAAAGACCGAACGGTCAACTGCGCCAGGGATTTGGAGGGCAGTCGACCCACCGCAAGCTTCGCCGCCTGAACCCTAAGGAACTTCGTATTTTTTTTCCCACATGACGTAGAGCTCTTGGTATCACGACTGGTGCTAAGGCACCACACGCACACGTCATTTGAATCGGTCACGGACATTTTCAAGTTGCAGTCTTTGCAGCGTTTGAATCCCAGGACACAGACATGGTGGAGCTTGCATCAAACTTGCATCAAGCAAAAAATGACAAACGTCGAGTGAAATGTCGAAGTTATCAGAGTTTTCCTCTCAAGCAGCATGCTGAGCATGTGGAAAAAGGAGCTGAGGTATGGGGCACAGTGACGCAGTATATGTACGATGACCGCCGTCACGTCTGGAGCTGACAACCGAGCATCAATCAAGATGTATTGACGGTCGAGTTGAGGTGGACTACATCCGCTGTAAAAAGGTTTTCTGAGCAGTTGGCACTGGACTGGATACCTATCTGATGAGGAATCTGCAGGATAAAGGTAATCCATTGAAAAGAACAAGTTACTTACCAACTGTAACATTCTTTCGACTGGATGTTCCTCCCACGTATTCCTCATCTTGTGATAATTCGTTATCTCCAGCTTCGCTGCTTCGGAAAAAAAAAATTCTTGCCAGAGGGCACTGTGCTCGAGGTTGCGGCGTCGACTGTCCCTCGACGGGCTCTGTACTCTGTCCACATCACTGATGGTATAAATAGCTTGAGCCGCGCCCGTTGCTTCAGTTCTGTTTTTTCGATGAAACTATAGGAGGAACACCCAGGCGTGCCTCATGACTGATGCACTCTTCGTGAGAGGAAAGTGTAAGAAAACGTAAACTGTACTGCGGGGTAGGATGGGAGGGTCGATGAGGAATACGTGGGAGGAACATCCAGTCGAAAGAACGTTACAGTTGGAAAGTAACTTGTTCTTCGAATGGATTGTGTCCTCCCACGTATTCCTCATCTTAGGATAGACTCCCATAGCAGTGTCAATTTTGGAGGTGTGAGTACTAAATACTGTTTTCATGGACTGAGTGAAGTGCTACCTTGGCAAACAGCCCCTCATTGGAGGAAGCAGTATCTAAACAGTAATGCTTGATGAAAGTATGCATTGATTTCCAAGTTGCAGCTCAACAAATGTCTGCTGCAGGAACCCCCCTTTTTAGAGCCGCAGAAGTAGCCATTCCCCTTGTAAAATGGGCTCGAAGCCCATCTGGTGGGTCTTTTGCCCCTAATTTGTAGCATTCCAGTATAGCTAGAATGATCCAGCGGGATATGGTCTGTTTTGTCACTGATAAACCCAGTTTATGACCAGTATAACACACAAAAAGCTGGTCATCTTGGCGTAACTTTGACAGCCTTGAAATATAGAAACTAAGAGCCCTCTTGGGGTCTAGTCTATGTAGTCTCTCCTCTTCTTTGCCCAAATGAGGAGGAGGATAGAAAGTTGGTAATATTATTTTTTGTGACAAATGGAAGTCGGAATCCACTTTTGGTAAAAAGGAAGTTTTAACTTTGAGAACTAATTTGTCCTTATCAAAAATAGTGTACCGAGGTTTGCATGAGTGAGCCTGCAGTTCAATAACGCTGCGGGCTGATGATAAGGCCACAAGGAGAACAGTCTTTAATGTTAGAAGCCTCAATGGACAGGAGTGTAGAGGCTCAAAAGGTATACAAGTCAGAAACTTAAGTACCAAATTTAAATCCCAAGCTGGGACATGAAAAGGTACTGGAGGGTATAGGTTAGTAAGTCCTTTTAGGAATTGTATTATTAATGGAATTTTGAAATATGAAACCTCTTCCGAGGTGCACTTGAAAATGGACAGCGCAGCAAGATATCCTTTAATTGTTCCTATCTGGAGCCCCAGATTGGCTAGATGCAATAGAAAAGAAAGCACCATTGGGGTGCCACATTGAAAAGGGTCCATATCCTTATCCTTGCACCAGTTACTGAACTTATTCCAGCGACATTGGTACAAAGACTTTGTTGCTGGCCTTCTAGCCGAAAGCAAGATCTCCATTACGTCATCCGGAAGATCCCAATCCTTGTATCTCAACCTCTCAGAAACCATGCGTGAAGGTTGAGTGTCCTGACCTCTGGATGGAGAACCTGACCTTCCTCTTGCGAGAGAAGAAACTCTCTTTGCGGAAGACGTATTGGAGGGCAGATGGACATGTCTAGAAGGTCCGGGTACCACGTCCTCCTGGCCCAATCCGGGGCAATTAGGATCATGGTTTTCCTGAACTTTCTCAACCTCCTGATTACTTGAGGAATCACAGGGACTGGAGGAAACGCGTACAGCATTGGAAACTTCCACTCCACTACGAATGCGTCTCCCAGAGCTCCTCTTTGAGAAAATTCCTTTGAGCAGTACTGATCGCACTTACGGTTGATCGCGGTGGCGAACAGATCCGCTTGAGGGGTTCCCCAAAGGGTAAAGATCTCCAGAAGGACTTCCTGAGCTAGCTCCCACTCGTGGGAGATTGTGCTCTGCCTCCTAAGAGCATCTGCCGCCGTGTTCTGCTCTCCGGCTAGGTGGATTGCCGATAGAGAGATTCCTTCTCGTATTGCCCAGAACCAGAGTTGCATTGTCTCTCTGCACAGTGGTAGTGACCCTACACCTCCTCTCTTGTTGAGATAATACATGACCATTGTGTTGTCCGTCATTATCAGAACATTTTTTCCCTGTACAGAGGGCAGAAAGGCCTTCAGCGCTAGTCTGATTGCCCTCAGCTCCAATAGGTTGATGTGTAGTTTGGACTCCGATGGAGACCAACGACCGCTGATTGTCAGATCGTTGGTATGTGCTCCCCACCCCGTGAGTGAGGCTTCCGTCACTACTGTTATCTCCAGCCATGGTTGCCAAAAAGATTCTCCTTTGAGGATATTGTCGTTGCAAGCCCACCATAGAAGATCCTGAGCAACTGCGCTCGGGACTTGCAGAAGATCCGACATATTCCCTGAGAACTGGGACCACTGAGTTATGAGTGCCCATTGAAGGGATCTCATTCTCAATCTGGCTTCTGGCACTAGGAAAATGCAGGATGCCATGAGGGCGAGCAACCTCAGAAAATCGAAGGCCGGTAGATGTTGGGCATTCTGGAACTTTGTCACCATCTGCAGAATGTGGAGAGCTCTCACCTCGGGAGGCGAGGCTTTTCCCGAGGAAGTATCCAAGACTGCTCCGATAAACTGGAGCTTTTGGGATGGTATCATGTGGGACTTCTTGAAATTGAGGGAGAAGCCCAATTTGTGAAGGAAGTGGCAGGTGATCGAAAGATGTTCCTGAGCTTGTTCGGGAGAACGTGCTCTGATCAACCAGTCATCCAGGTAGGGGTAGACATGAATCCCTCCTCTCCTGAGACTCGCTGCCACTACCGCCATCAGCTTGGTAAAAACCCTTGGGCGGAGGTCAACCCGAATGGCAGAACTCGAAACTGATAATGAGAGTTGCCAATCGCGAACCTCAGGTACTTTCTGTGCTTGGGATGGATTGTCACATGAAAGTAAGCATCCTGAAGGTCCAATGATACCAACCAGTCTTGGAGTTGTAGAGCCTGAAGGATCTGAGAAAGGGTCACCATCTTGAACTTGTCCTTCCTGAGGAACTTGTTCAAGTTTCTTAAGTCCAAGATGGGTCTCAATCCTCCGTCCTTTTTTGGGATGAGAAAATATGGGGAGTACCAACCCCTGTTCCTCTCCGCTTCAGGTACCTGTTCTATAGCACCTTTCTCTAGCAGGGTTAAAATTTCCTGCAACAGGAGCGGGTCTGGAATTTTGACGGAGTTGGCTCCTGGTGGATGATTCTGAGGCCTTTTTTGGAAGGGGAGACAGTAACCTTGAGCTACCGTTTCCAGTGCCCAAGCATCTGAGGTAATGCCCCGCCATTCCTTCAGATGCTGAGAGATCCTGCCTCCCACTGGTGTTTTGTGCAACAAGGTCTCGGAGGGATCTGGAGGCGGCTGCAGGAATGGCTGAGGGTACAGATGCCGCTCCTGGGGCTGATTTTGCACCTCTTCCTCGTGTTCCACGAGGGAAGTTTCTTTTTGCCCCTTTGAGAAGCCTGTCCTCTTCCTCTACCAAAAGAGGAGTAGTATCGAAAAGAACGACCCCTCCAGGAAGATGAGCCGGAATAGGGTTTTAGAGGCTGGCGCAAAGAGGCGCTAAGTGATTCAGCTGCCGCTTTCGAGGTCTGAAGTTTTTCTAGGCTTTCATCAGCCTTTCTGCCAAAGAGCCTTGAGCCATCAAAGGGCATGTTGAGGAGTCTAGCTTGCACGTCTGGTGCAAACCCCGACTTCCTCAACCACGCAAATCTGCATAGCACAACGCTTGCAGCCATGGATCTGCTAAGACTATCAGCAGTATCCAGTCCAGACTGGAGACATTCCCCCATTGCCTCCTTCCCGTCTTTAACTATATTCAGGAAGCCTTCCCTTTCCTCGCCTTCCGGAATATGATCAGCCGCCGCCGAAATACAGTCCCACAGGGTATGGGTGAACCTGGGCAGGGTACAGGTGACATTGGTTGATTTAGGGCCATGCTGCCTGAAGTGAAAACTTTACGGGCCCAAGCATCAATTTTTTTATCCTCTCTATCCGGAGGGATAGTGGGATATGCTGTTTGTTTTGATGTAGATGCTGCCTGAACAACTAGACTTTCTGGAGTTGGATGTCTGTTTAAGTATTCAGGATCAGAACCAGCTGGTCTATATTTCCTGGGAAAATTACTGTTTGCAGCAGCAATACTTTCCGGATTTTCCCAGTTTTTTTCCACTGTCCTCTGAAGAGCCCTATGGAAAAGGAGAACTGGATCTTTTTGAGGACCTCTGACAATGATGTCTGTCATATCATCCTGTTCAAAAACGGTGAAGTGTTACCCCAACCCATATATTCAATTACTCTAGTCATAAGACTCCTGTACCCTGAGTCTGCGTGTTCTGCAGGTTCAGGTCTGGCAAATTCTAATTCTGGTGACGTGTCAATGCCACTAGCACAATGCTAAGTATCCCTCAGGTCTCTCATTTTAGACTCTGGATCTATAAGTTCCTCTGGAACTTGCTTTGTGCCATATTGAACTCCAAAATGAGAGATTTCCTCATCCTCTGAGGCAGATTCCTCATAAATTGAGGACATAGACTTAAAAAAGTCAGATCTGGGTAAAGGAGTAAATCTCCTCTCTTCCTCAATATTTGTCGAAGGAATAGAAAAATCCCTCAAAGATGTCGAAGGAATCTTCGATGACTTTGATGAGGATTTCGACACAGGCGTCGAAGACGCTTTTGGTTTCGATGCCGATGGCCTCGACGAAGTTGTGGAAGCCTTCGACGACTTATGTTTTTTATGTGGCACCGGAGAGGTACTCGACTCTCGAAGAGTCTTCGACGACTTTTCGTCGACTCGAGTTTTTCGAGTATCCTCAACACTACTGGCTTTAACCATAGTAGTTTTCGACTTCCCTTTATCTTCCAATGGAGCGACTTTAGGGGTATGGCTCTTCTGAGGTTTATTCGAGGGGGTCGGGCCGCATTCTCGAATACCTCCATCATCTTTTTAAAAAATTCCTCCCATTTTCTGGGGGAATCCGATTTTGTCGGACATCGAATTTCTTCGGTCGATGACTCGGAAGATGATAAAGGAGACCTATGTCTCCTCTTCACTTTTTTAGACGAGGAAGATGGCGAGCGTCTCAACCTGCTACGAGAACGAGATCTCTTGGAATGTTTACGGCGATCCGACTCCTTCGAATCGGTCGATTTTTTGTGTTTTTTGGACACAGCCTTAGCTTTAGAAGCTTACCTCCCCACCAACAGTTTACCTCTCCTCTCACGAAGGGCCTTCTCCGTCATAGACTGACAGGAGCACCAGTCGTCGGTTTGATGACTTGAACCGAGGCACCAGAGACAAACTCGGTGAGGATCCGTAATCGACATTTTTGATCCACAATCGATGCACTTCTTAAACCCAGTCTTGGGTGTCGAAGGTGTAAAAGAAGATGACATTTTCTCTCAGAAAAACTTGAAGCGCGGCTTTCTCAATCGCAAAGCGATCGGAAAAACGGAACTGAAGCAACGGGTGCGGCTCGAGCTATTTATACCATCAGTTTTGTCGACAGAGTACGGAGCCGTCGAGGGACAGTCGACGCTGTAACCTCGAACACAGCGCCCTCTGCCGAGAATTTTTTTTTCCGAAGCAGCGAAGCTGGAGATAACGAATTATCATAAGATGAGGAATATGTGGGAGGACACAATCCATTCGAAAGAGTTTTTTGGAGGAGATAATATTTTTATAAAATAATAAAAAGGATTTCCATACAGAATATGCTTCTCCCTCCTAATGAGTTGGATCCGGACCCCTCCTGGTAGATTCAGGACTGTTTTCCAAATCTTCCCCTCCCATTTACACATTTAAAGAACATTTACACTGAATTCTTTTGAGTTTCATCTCTGCGCTATATACGAAAGAGACCTTTCCTTTATAAATTTTTAACCAGGGGCATAACTGAGAACTTTCCCTAATTGCTATCAATGTTTTTCATTTTTATTTGCGAGATTAAAGTCATGATTTCTAACCCCATTTCCAAATTCAGGACTCTGTGTGCATGCAATTGCAGACTTTATACCCAGATACTTAAAGCATTTAACTTGATCCAACTTAATACTATTCATGTACCAAGAGAAGTTCCCTGTCTTTCCCCTCTTGGATTAAAAATCGAAATACTGGTCTTTGACACATTCAACTCCAAATCCTGTTCATACATGTACCTCTAGACATAATTCAGGGCGCTCTGGAGGCCCATGTACCTCAAATCCATTACAATGATGTCATCGGCATACCCCATATAATGAAAATGTAGCTGGCCTGACCTTGGAGGATGGGATACACAAGATTCCAAAGGTGAGCCTAGGTCTGATGTATATAAATTGAAAAGGGCGGGTGTAAGAATGCAACCCTGACGGAGACCCCTGTACGATGGAATGGGATCCGTGAGAGCCCCGTTTCAGTTCAATCGGACTTGAATTGAAGTGTTATTGTGGGGGTGCCCTTAATATATGAATCTGATGGATTGGACATCCCTTGAGTTTCAGTTTCCACCACAGCCTCTCTCTATTGACTTTGTCAAAGGCCTGCGATAGATCTATAAATGCAATGTAATCGGGTGATGTTTTAGCTTAGCCTGTTGCTGCATCTAGGACAGTAAAAAAGTGTTCTGATAGTGTCCAGTCCTCTTTTAAACCCTGAATAGTTCCTATCCCCAATATCATTATCATTGATCCATTTGTTCAAATTCATTAGAACAAGTCCTGAGAAAATGTTACTAACAGAAGAATCAAAAAGGGCAATAGGTCTAAAATTAGATGGACATTCTCTATTGCCCTTCTTGAAAATATGAATCAAAATTGATATTTTATAGGATTGCTGTGTTTTTCTGGTTCTCACCATATCATTCTATGACAAGACAGGAGGCTCGCATTATGTTATACTTTGTTTATTACTGCCACAATAGCTTTTCAACTTTTAAAACTACAACATTTGTAATTTTGTTCTCCTTATTTTAGAAAAAGATGCAAATCTGGGTTTAAAAGTTCTAAAAAAAAATACATTTCTAAAGTCCAACTTCAAAACTAAGGCTCCCATTATCCTCAAGGGTTTGGTAGTCTTGACCTCTCCGACTGCACCTATCAGCATGCAGGTCAGTTCATAAGAACCCTCAACCACAGGTCCTTTCCTCTTTCTTTTTTTCTGCCTGGAGAAGATAAGTACATCATGTTTATGATGTTTCTATAGTAACTGAATTAAAATTATTTTAACACATAATTCATTGTACCGCGCGCGCAGGAAGCGCAAATCTCACAAGAATGCGTAGTTTAAATGCCAGTGTTAGTTTGAGCGTTGAGTTATTGTGAGGAGACGCGCAGAATCTTATCACGCATTTCGATGGGAAATACAGGTGAGTAAACCGTTGTAATATTGTTAAGAAGGAGGCGGGGCCGGCGCCATGAGCGAACGCGCCCTCCTCAGGCAGCCGGCCCCGCTCCTCTGTATTACGAAGCCGCGCCGGCTAACCCGGCGGGCATCTGGACCCAGGGGAGCGGGAGAGGATTAATTTCCCAGCATTCCCTGCGGATCTCTAACGCTCGCGCGCACAGTTTACCAGTGCGATCGCAGAGCGAACAAGGGATTGCAGCCTCACAAGCACTTGAAGAGTATATATATATATATTAAAAAAATATATCTTTTAAAAAGGGGGCATAGTGGATCGAAGGATTAGAATCCTTCCAAGAGGACATTTTAAACTGCATAGCCTGTCATCTTTACAGCTGAAGAGACAGGTTCAGAGCTTGTCCAACCCCTTGGCTGACAGCCCAGAAGTTGTCACTGCCAACAACAAGAAATGGCTCAATGTAAAGCCCTGGTCTGACACCATCCACCTCACCAGAGTGGTCAGAAGAGGAATGGGAGGAAGGTCCTTACCATTAAGACACAGACCTCTCCCAGAGTTTTAAACAAGTGCTTGGAGACTCGCTCACAAAAGCAGTCTCACAGGGAGTCCAGCCTATCACTCAGAGGTTGGATGTTTTGGAGGCTATAATGTCAGAACAGCAAGCACAGCTTGCCAGAAAAAGAAGGGCAGAGAGCCCCGGAGAAGGACCGTCAGCCAGACACCCCACAGGGGTTGAATCTGAGGGGCGTAAATCAGCTCGGAAGAGCAAAAACTCTTTGACCTCCCCAAGCACCTTAGAAAGGGAGGATGCTGCTCCCCAAGGAGCTAAAAGAAGCCTTCCTGGAAAAGAAAAAAGAATACCTGGACAGACCCCCTATGCCTGGGGTGAACAATTCAGGGGACAATGATGAAGGATATATGCCTGACGATGAGGGAGGAGGTGAGAATGACACCTTTCAACATGCCGAAGAGGATGTCGACCCTCAAGAGGTGGACAACACCACAGACTTGTTTGACCCAGAGGCTATCAGGCACCCGAAGTTTTCGGAGTGGGTGCCGTCGCCCAGAGTTGCAGCTTACATGGCCCAACACATACGGAAACCGCTGGATAGAGATGTACGGTCACGTATGCGGTCAGAGGGCCCCAGGCCAGACTTGCCAGGGAAACTAGCAGATACACCAGACCTAGATCCCAAGATGGTCACTTTTGTGACAAAGACTGCACGGGAAATCAGAAAAGGAGTCAACCGCGCATGGCGAGGATCCCAAGACAAGCTCCTCGACATTGCAGGTCCATTAACTAAAATAATGGACCTAGCAGAGAAAGCAAAAGACACTGGGATCCCGGTGGACGTTCCCACCCTTGCTAACTGGGGCCAAAGTGCAGTGTGTCTCCTGGGAAACGCAAACTGTGCGCTCTTGTCAGAAAGGAGAAGAGGTGTTCTGTTGAAAATTGACAGTAAACGAGGCAGGCGAAGGCGCCAAGGGCCTGTTATTTGGTGAAGCATTCGCTAAGGGGATGTCTCAGTTTGTGGGCACATATTCAGCGCTGGAGAGAGCCCAGAGTTCGATAAAGATTTTCCCAAGTCTGGTTTTTTCCAGGACCGGACGCCACAGGGGTTGTGCGTCCGGTCGGTTCAATTATCATCGTAGACCCCAAGGGCCGCACGCCCAATACTGGGAAGGAAAACAACAAGATACATTCTTCCCGACCAGATCCAGGTTTCCCAGAGGTCGTAGAGGGAGAGGATCCTATCGTCAACCCAATGCTTTAGGAGGTGAGTACAGCGAGCATGAAAGTAGAAGGGAGAACCCTTCAGTTACTGAGCGCATGGCAAGCATTGTCGCGCGATGCATGGGTGCTGCAAGCGGTAGCAGGGCTACGACTAGAATTTGTTGGAGATCCCATCCAGAGCTCAGAACCACGTCCCATTCACATGGCATGTGAAGAAGCAGTGCTGTTGCACAGCGAGCTGCTCAAATTGATGAACAAAGACGCCATAGAGCGAGATGTTCAAAGAGGACCAGGGTTCCTCAGCAACATGTTTCTAGTACACAGAGGGGACAAGATACAGCCTGTCATAAATCTAAAATGTTTGAATGAATGGCTTGTATACAACCACTTCAAGGTGGAAGGTATCCATCTGCTCCAAGACCTCCTTCGTACGGGAGATTGGTTAGCTCGCCTCGATCTCAAGGACGCTTACCTTACGATTCCGATAGCACAGGAATTTCGGAGGTATCTCCGCTTCCGGTGGAACGGAGAAATGTGGCGTTTCACATGTCTTCCGTTTGGCCTAGCGTCAGCGCCTTGGGCGTATACCAAGCTGATGAGACCTGTAGCAGCGGCCATATGAGAGAGAGGGATTTGCATGATTATTTCCCTAGATGACATTCTCGTGCTAGACCCAGACAAGGTGACTCTCACCAAGAGTGTTCAGTGGATCTTCTCGCTCCTGTCGTCACTTGGATTATTAGTAAACTTGGACAAATCCCAATTGGTACCCGTCCAGAGCCTAGAATTCCTAGGATTCAGCATAGATACTTTCAAAGCAACATTCGAGCTTCCACATCGCAAAGTGAGAGCAATAAAGAAGGAACTCAGGCTGATGATAGCCAAGAGAGTGATTTCACTGCAGAGCCTCACCAGAGTAGTGGGTCTACTTGCATCCTCTATTCAGGCGATTTTTCCGGGTCCCCTCCACTATCGAGCACTACAGAGGCTCAAAATCAGACACCTGCAAGGAGGGCTCGGTTATCATCAGCTACTGACCCTAGATCCCGACGCCATTACGGTGCTCCACTGGTGGCTCCAGAATATGGAGGCCTGGAATGGCCGAGCAATCTTTAGGGATAGCCAGACCTCATCACAGAGTCAGATGCAAGCAGATCTGGCTGGGGGGCCCGGTGCGAACACATAGAGACAGGAGGGAAATGGTCAGAGCAGGAACTGCGCCTCCACATAAACTGTCTCGAGTTATTAGCAGGGTCATTCGCAGTCCGCGCCTTTACGAAAGACAGGGTCAAATGTTGCGGGCTGCTCAAGAGGGACAACATCTCTGCAGTGCGTTATATCAACAAATTAGGTGGAACAAAGTCCAAATTGCTAGCAGGACTGGCAAAGGACTTCTGGCATTATTGCCTCCAGAATCAGATCGCAGTCACAGCAGAGTACCTACCAGGAACTCTCAACCAGGTAGCAGACTGGAACTCACGGTATCTTGTAGATTCCAGCGACTGGATGCTACACCCACGAGTGTTCAAGGAGTTACAGAAACTCTGGGGTCCCTTACACATAGATCGGTTTGCGTCCAGACTGAACGCCCAAACCCAGATATACTTCAGTTGGAGGATAGACCCGGGTGCAGCTGGCACAGATGCCTTCCTCCAACCATGGAGCGGGGTGCTCCACTATGCCTTACCTCTGTTCCTCATGATCACAAGAGCGTTAGCAAAGGTTTGCAGGGAGCAAGCAGACCTAGTAAATCGCAGCCCTGGTTTCCAGTAGCAATGGAACTTTCTACGGATTTTCGGAGGACAGTTCCTCATCAGCCGGACCTTCTGCTCGGACCGTCCGGACAGACGCACCCGCTAATAACGGTGGGCACATTGCGGTTGATGGCCTGCAAGGTTTCAGGAGAAAGTGGGAGTTGCCAGGCATTTTGCAACTTGCAACTTGCTGCAGATTGCATCAGAGATTCCTGGGTGCCTTCCACCATTAGGAGCTATAAAGCTGCATGGATGGGTTGAATCCAGTGGTGCACAGAGCATAGTTTGGATCCCGTTTCTGCCCCTGTAGTACAAGTACTCAACTTCTTAGCAGATAAATGTCAGGAGGGATGCACCTTTAGGACTATAGGAGTGTTTAGGTCAGCAATCTCAGCAGGACATAACAGAGTAGAGAATACCGCCGTTGGCGAACACCCTACAGTCCTGCGACTGCTGAGAGACATGAAGCTGAAAAGGCCTCCCAAACCGAAATACGCAGTATTGTGGGATGTCAGAGAAGTCTTCACACTTTTCCTTACATGGCCAGAGAACGAGCATCTTTCTCGCTCTCAGCTATCAGGCGAGCTAGCAATGCTATTGTGTCTCACGGAATGCCGAAGAGTATCTGATGTGAAGGCACTGGAGATTGATAGAAAGATATTCTACCCAGATGGAGTGGCTTTCACCATCGCAAAACAAACAAAAACAGATTCTAGGGTTATTTCTGTTAGGCAGAATCCTGTGCAGTACACACGATTAAGACCACAGGTGTTAAGTTTTACCTTTGGTACAAGCCTGTACTACTAAGTTATAGTGGTAGCAGTAGCAGAGCAGCCAGGCTTATCTCAAGAGTATATGAGCAGTAGCAGAGATTACACAAAGGGACCACAATTACTGTGACTCAAGCAAACACTGACTCAGATTTCAGGAAAAAAAGTATAAGTACATTTATTTTTAAACCATCAGTTATAAACACAACATTTCTATTAACCTTTAAACAAAACCACACATTAAATATATTACAACTAACCAATTCACTTTGTACAGTATGTCTCAAGGTAAGTACCCTGTATTTGAATGAACCGGTGTTATGAACAAAACATGATACCGCGGATACGGATACGATCACTTTTTGACAGTTCGGTCTGCTAAATAAAAGCGTATCCCTGACATGAAATGCTACCGGGGCAAAAACACACTTAGCACCTGAGATACCCAGAGGGAGTTGGAGGCAAAAATCACAGGCAATATTTAGGTTAGGCAGACAGCATCGAGAAACACTCAGAAACAGGAGTTCAAAAGTCAAAGGGCCAGGGTTAAGTGACACCGGAGACCTGTTGCCGAAAATCACACCGTTAGACAGTTCACGATTCAGCATAGCCCAAAAGTACTTTGATATTGTCAATGTTCGGAAGCAAAAGTTATGAGAAGTAGGGAAGACAAGGACGAACCTTGAGGATGAAGAAAAGGGATTCACCCAGTTCCCTCGAGCAGAACACAGTACCTTATTCCAATGGTGCAGCTTGTGCCCTGGCAGTTGTTCCTGTTGGTTTCCCGCAGACCCACGATTCCTGGAGCTTCGTTGTGAAGGAGGACATCTGAAGGGGGTCTGCACCACACAGGGATGAAGCCGGCAGCAGCGACAACGAATAAAAGGTGCGCTCCTTAAAAACAGGAGCGGCTCGGCAGGTGGCTATCCGGACCACTACAGCAGTGTGCAGCGATTTCGACCACGACGGAGACCTCTGTCTGAAGAAGATGAGCTGGTTATCCCCACCAGGCTCAAGGGAAGAAGACTCCGGACTGGATCTTCTCTTAGTCGTCGAAGGGTAGATAGCTCAGGACTGCAGCAGGGCTTCACCGGGACGGGGTAGTTGCAGCAGCCGTCGTTCTCTCCGCTTCTCTTCGTTCCTTGTAGTTCCAGAGGCGACGCTGACTTGTAGCCCAAGAGACCTGCCTTTTATGCGCAAAACCCCCATTCACACAGCCTGCCTGTCAATCACGCAGCAGGGGGATTGTCCAGCCGGGACAACCTCCTCAGCCAATCATGGCAAAGTGCGACTTGGGTTTCCTAGGATACCCTTGCAGGAGTTGACTACAACCCTTCCTCACATTCATTCTACCCAGACACCCAGGCGCCAAGAGGAGGGATTCTGCAGAAGCCCGCCAAAAGACGGTGAACAAAGAAGGCAAACCTAGTTTGCCTCGCAAAGTAAAACACAAGAAGGACTTTAACAAAAAAAATGGCGAATAAACACAACCGGAGCCAAAAGAAAGACGATTTGGTCAAACGGGTTTATGCTTAAGGCTGTTAAAATAGCCAAAAGTATTATCACGTTTATCTAATATAATCGTGGTAGAAAAGTTAGGGTAGATACCACTGCCAACAGCTAAGTCTAAATGTTAAAAGAGCGAAATAATGCTCAGGGAGGTACAGACAGAAAAGGGGTACAGATTAGCCCTTTCCAGTACTCCATGTAAGATGGGGTGTACTGGGTCTGTGGTAAAAGTGACTATGTAAAGTAAATGGCAACTTTACCTTTCTCTGGGGGACAGTAGTCAGCCCCAGCGAAATGGAGTCAGAGGGCAGTCTAAAAGACAACCCTGGGTTACTACACTGAGGGTGCTGTGTAACCCATACAAGAACAGGGGCACCTGGAGTGGTGTGCTCCAGTGCCCAAGATCACACAATGAGTAAAAACACATAGGCCAAAACACATGTAAGAGTGAAAAAGGATGTACACTCTTACCAGGTGGAAAAAATAAACTTCAGAAATCCAGCAAAGCTGCTGGGGGACTCACTAGGTGAGGGAAATTAGCCCTAGAAGGAGAATTCTCCCTAACAATTTCGTACCCTTACTTTGTTGAGAATAAGAAGCTGTGTGTAGCGCAGTGTATAAAAGATTACGAGACCGCAACAGCGCACTTGAGACCGCAAGGAGTAACCCAGTTGCTAATAGCGCGTAGAAAGCCTTAACATGCAGTAGCAGCAGTGACAATTGCTAGATGGGTGCGAGAAGTTATGCAATGGGCAGGGATAGACTTGGCCCAGTTTGGCGCGCATTCTGCTAGTGGCGCGATGGCTTCTAGAGCTTTCTCAGCAGGTGTGTCGCTTCAGGATATCATGAAGTCAGCCGATTGGTCCTCTGAGTCAACTTTTAAAACATTTTACTTAAGCCTGTGTCTGACATAACAAATAGAGTGGTGGCGAGCTTTGAACAAGCATAATGCGAGCCTCCTGTCTTGTCATAGAATAAAGATTGGCCACGCTTACAGCTCGGGAAGTCTTCATTTTATTAAAGGCAAGGAGGCGAGCATTTTATCCCACCCAGATGATTGACAAAAGCTGAACTTATGTATCATGTATTGAGTGTTCAACTTTGTCTTGATACCCGCCCTGATGTATTATTCTCCTTTTCTTGTAGGAGACGACCAGAAAGCTGCCTGATTGGAGACAAGGGTGATTAATGCGAGTGCACGTCCCAGTCACCCATGGAATTCCTGGCAGTGACAGTTCGAAAGCACAGTTTACAGTTCTGTTGGGGGTCGTTGTTGGTTAGCCTTAAGACTGTTGGAGTTCATTGCGAAGAGTTGAAATGTAAAAGAAAGAGGAAAGGACCTGTGGTTGAGGGTTCTTATGGACTGACCTGCATGCTGATAGTTGCAGGAGGAGAGGACAAGACTACCAAATCCTTGAGGATCATGGGAGTCTTAGTTTTGAAGTTGGACTTTAGAAATGTACTTGATTTGAGAAGTTTTAAACCCAGATTTGCATCTTTTTCTAAAATAAGGAGAAAAAAATTACAAATGTGGTTTTAAAAGTTATAAGTTGAAAAGCTATTGTGGCAGTAATAAAGAAAGTATAGCATAATGCTCGCCTCCTTGTCTTTAATAGAATGAAGACTTCCTGAGCTGTAAGCGTGGGAAATCTTTATTAAACACTACATTCAGGAACTTGGACCATATTTCTGAGTTTCGCTTGAACAGAGTTATTGGAATTCCATCCGGACAGACAGCTTTAGAGGAACGGTCAGATCTAATTATTCTTATTATGTCCTCAATATCAAACTCAACAGGGTGCCCTATATTCCTTCCTGGCGGAATGGAGTATACTCTGGAGAAGTAAAACTTTGTTGCTACTTCATTCACTGGGTTAAGTTGAATATAGGCCCGTGCTTGATCCTGTCTAGAAATAATTTCCCAAAAGCTTTTGGTATTACTAGACATAAAGGACTTCAGCATGTCTTCAGAGTTCTTTTGGTACCTAAACGTTTTAGAACATTTAAAATTCTGTTTTAAATGCTGTTGTTGCTCTCTGGAAAAAGCAGACTTAATAAGCCTTAATATTCGAAGATCCTGCTTTAAGCTCTACTTTCTGGAAAGCAACTGCCTCATCATAATTATGACAACCCCCATAAAATGTCCTGAAGGAATTACCCCTATCCCTTATAAATCAGGTGGCTATACCTTCAATATTCATGAAACAGGAGGAAATGTCCCCAATATACCAGAGGGAATTACTACTCAATGCAGAGACAATCGCTTGAGTTTATATTTCTAGTCACCTCCTCTGTCCATGTAATTCTATTTTTCATGCGGTTTACCCTATGATTAGAGTGTGCTAATGAGTGCACACCTTTGTGTACACTAATTTTGACACCAAAGTGTAAACTAGCGTGATCACTCAACATAGAGTGTTTGACCTTGAAAGAGATACTAATTATCATGTAATTTGTTTGTGATAATGGTGAATGGTCGAATTACTAGAGACCCGTTGCAAAGTTGGATTAGTGGGATATCCTCTCCTAGGAGACCATTTGCCATATATAAATCCCAGGACATCATCAGATTTGTTATTACGTCCCCTTTTCTCTAGATTCATATGTGTGGTGTAGATTAGAAAAGGTTTTAGGTTAGCAACAATCGGCATTGAAATCACCAGCCACCATTAGTTCACCTAAAGAGTCATCGTATCACGACTCTATTATGTCTGATAAAGATACGCAAAACTCTGTGACATTCCCCACATTCAGATTCAGATAAACATTGATAGTTAAATATTTCCATGATTTAATTGTCTCCTTTTCCCTACACACTAGCTTAACTTCCAAATGTCTCTTGAAGGATGGAATAGCTGTTCACAATTAGAATAACAAGGTCATTTGATGGAGGCATCTAGTGTGAAAAACCTGAGGGTATTCTCCCTTCTATTCCCCATGAATCCTCTGGTGGCCAGGGAAGGGCCATCGCTCTTGGAACCTGACCCTGGGGGTGGACAAGCAAGGGACTGGGAGTGGGATGCCCTTGGGAGAGACATGGTATACCCTCTTTCCTAACACTGACTATCCTCTCTTCCCTCAACATTCACAGGCTTTTTTCATTCAGGCCCTATATTACCCTGTAAATAACCACCAAGTACTGAGAAGAGGAAGAAGCAACTAGGAGTAATACACACTTCCTATTACAAACACCACTCTAGTACTGGGACGAAGAAGAGGGGTATAAAGACATCCAAAACTGAAGGTCAAGCATGTCCCATTGACTGGATTAAGTATGGTCAGGCAAGATAAGTCAACAACTCACACCTGAGGCCCCTTAATAGGGCTCAGGTGTATACAAGGGGAAGGCTCAAACATGCAACAGTAGAAGGATAACGAGAAGCTGAGATGCAGTGTTGGGAAGAGACTCATGGGTCTGGACGCCGTGATCTATCCCGAAGGACCTGCAGCAGGTGGGTGCAGGACCGGAAGCCTTCGAACTGGAAGGCGGACAGCTGGGGCTCCTAAACGAAAGAGAGAGAGAGAGACGCAGACCCGGACGCAGTTGGAGCTGCAAACGCGGTCTGCATTTATTGTGGGGCAGCTGGGGCTGCCAAGCTGGAGAGAGAGAGAGAGAGAAAGAGAGAGATGATATGATGTTTTATTTATATTGCGCTCATGCACAAGTGTTTCAGAGCGCGAAAGTAGAGAGAGAAGGAGATGCCGTCCGTGCCGAGACCCAGAGGCAGGTGGATCTGCAAAAGCAAACGGGAGCAGGAGAGACACGGTACGCATCTATTGTGAAGTAAAAGGATGAGAAGTGCAGTCGGGACGTGCCCGATGAATGTGGTGGTCTGCTTGCCCACTAAAGAGAAAGTGAGTGAGAGCAACTGGAGCAGCCGCTGGGGAAATATGAAGCACTGGTGAGCTCCCGCGACCACAGGCAAGTGATGTCCAAGTGAATGTGAACTGTATTGAATACCAAACTGAATTGAAACTACTGAGTAAAATAAACACTGAACTGAATTGAAACTACTATTTGAGTATATTGAACACCGAACTGAAAATAACAAGTGCTATTTGAATAAGATCACAGCATATTGAACACCGACCGAACATTTGAAGTTAACAAGTGCTATTTGAATAAGATCACAGCATATTAAACAATGAACGAACATTTGAAGTCAAACAGACATACTGAAAGTCAGACTGTATGTAGGCAGCACGGTAGGCAAAACCAAAAGCATATGGAATCATTGAAGCATTCTAGCAAAGAGTGTGAGAGAGGCCCATACGTCTATGGTAAAATAACAGACTGATGCAGAACAGTGTTAGTCTTGGGGAAGGGAACATCAAGACCTCCTTTTTGTGTGAACTATACCGTATTGAACTCGGGGAAGGCAACCTCAAGATTCAACAGGACATTGTGGAGACAATCAACCAGTAGAGCTGTGTTGAACTTGGGATAGGGAACCCAAGAAGAACTCTGAGCTAAGAACAGCAAAGACCATACTTTTTAACACTATTCTGTTATCTAAAACCTCATACCATGCTTTCTCTAGATGTGAGGATAAGCATAGTTTTTTGACACAGACAGACCTTTGATTTGGACTTACAGACACAGACTTCCCTTTGTTTTAATTACGCAGGAGAAATCCATACCTTAGTTATAGAACCAATTAGGCCTTATACCATCCTGATATTTGAAATAAAACATTGTTTGAAACTTGAAATCTTTTGACTGTGTCATCTCTTGATACCATGCACAAGAAAATCAATAAGGTGGCTCCACCTTATTAGTACTGGCACTCTTCAGTTGACCCTTGAAGGAGCTGCAAAGAGTTTAAACGTTCGTAATTCAGATTATTCTGGTAACTGTAAATTCATTTCTTTGAAATGTTTTGCCCATTAAGTTCCTTCTGAAGCTTATGAAAAAAATGAAAGAAATGAAAATGAATCTTATAAGTTTACCAGGAACTGTTTAATGCACATTCCTGTGTAAACCTTTAGTCTTATTTCGAGTAGTGAGGCAAAACAATAATAGCAAAAGGTCATTAAATGTACATGTGCCAATGCATTTCGGTAAAAACCATCTTCAGGGCAGTACACTTGTGTTTAGTATCATGCTGTTATTTCAAGCCTATGGCATTTGACAGAACAGATTCACAATAGAACCAAACATATAGCGCAATAACCATGGCGTTAAAAGATTGTAAAATTCAAAAATGTCATACCAACGTGTGCCAAATAAGTTCATTGATTGGTGTCATCCCGAATCACAAGACAGAAGAAAGAAGAAAATGCATGTGAACTACATGTGCACTTCAGTGGTTGCCTTAATAGCGCTTTTACAATCTAGAATGGAAGTCTTGATCGTACCTCGTTCTATGCTTATAAAGTATCTTCTAACGTGATCAGTGTACACACTGAAAGTGACGCGGCATCTGTAGAGAAATAATATCAATCAACCTATGAACTCGCTGTGCGTATCTTGTGTGGGCACCAGCCTGACCGGCACTCACCTCTCATCAGTATTCTGTGTAGAATGGAGCCCAACGAAGCCGCGTTGTCGCGGGTGCGCGCCAACTCTGTTACTATTTATATGTCACCATGGCGACAGAACGAGGCATCGTGCTCCCGCGCGGTTGCTGGAGCATGTACGTCTCGCGCCCCACCCCCCGTGGGGTCCTGGATGGGTGGGGATGTCACCATGGCAACGTCCAAAGCCTTAGCGCAATGCCAGGGTGTAATGCACTGGCTGCATGATCCAATATGCATATTCACAAAATCTGATGTTGTTGATGAAAATACGATATGCTTTTGTATCAAATTGAGGAGTTTCAAAACGAGGCTTGTGTACAAAATGTAACTTAAACCAAAGCGCAGCTCCATGAGTCCGAGTGAGCTTCTATGTTTGCGAACACTCGGCGTGGCTCTATCCATATTGCGTGTGTTTCATTGAAATATATGCATAAATAGCGAAACAAGTTTGCATGGTGTCCCAGTTTTGAAAAATACGGCACGCATAGAAAAAACAAAAAACTAAATTTCAAACAGTTTTTCAAACCATTAAAGTCAGGTATGGGGAAAACTCCCAGTCTACATGATTCAATCTGAGCA
Source organism: Ambystoma mexicanum (assembly GCF_040938575.1). Lineage (NCBI taxonomy): Eukaryota > Metazoa > Chordata > Amphibia > Caudata > Ambystomatidae > Ambystoma > Ambystoma mexicanum. The sequence goes on from NC_090939.1 coordinate 634,849,879, forward strand.
ATCTCATTATAATGTAATGCCTCCTAAATGTAGGTAACAATCAGTGCAACCATGAGGTTAAAGGTTTATATGCAAAAAGTGTGCAAGTCTTGGTGCCAAGAGTATGTGGAAAGAGCACAAACATATTGATATCCATGTGGTTATAGATAGCACATATAGTTTATCTCCTCAATTAACCCTTTTGGTGTCAATGAGCTGATTCTGTCGATCCAAAATGTTTCTCGTTGATCAAGTCTCTTTTGTAGGCTCTCATGTTGATCTCTTCTTTGCACTACCTCGAGGATTACAAATCCGATTTGAGCCAGGTTGTGCTTTTTTTCTTGCCAATGTCTGGCTAACGCCGAGGGGACAGTTTAGGGTCATGCCTTTTGGGTTGAAGAATGCCCCTGCCACCTTCCAGAGATTTGTCAATCATGCGCTCAGTGGGCTGGAGGCCTTCTGTGTGGCCTACTTAGACGACATTGTCGTCTACAGTTCCACCTGGGAAGAGCATTTGACACATCTGGATAAGGTGTTGCAGGCCTTGAAAAGGGCTAACCTCACTATCAAGGCCACCAAGTGCCAGATAGCTCAGGGGAAAGTCATGTATCTTGGTCATGTGGTAGGAGGGGGTCAAATCCAACCTCTCCCCAGTAAAGTAGAGGATGTACGTGACTGGGAGACTCCCACTACCCAAACCCAGATGAGAGCCTTTTTGGGCCTCACTGGGTATTATCGCAATTTCATGGCGGACTATGGAACCATAGCTGCACCACTGACAGCTCTGACTTCACCCAAACAACCTAGGAAGGTTAATTGGACTGAAGACTGTCAGAGGGCCTTTGATGGCTTGAAAGAAAGTCTGTGTAGGGCACCTGTGTTGTGTGCGCCTGACAACAGCAAACCCTTTATCGTCCAGACGGATGCCTGCGACACCGGAATTGGAGCTGTCTTGTCCCAGTTAGATGACAAAGGGAGGGAACACCCAATCATCTTCATCAGTAGACAACTCAAGGGTAGAGAATTTAGGTGGGCTACTGTTGAAAAGGAGTGTTTCAGTATAGTTTGGAGCCATAGGCGTTTTAGGCGCTACCTTACGGGGTCTACCTTCAAGGTCCAAACAGATCATAAGCCCCTGAAGTGGCTTATGCAGATGAATGGTGAGAACCCAAAACTGCTCAGGTGGTCCATTAGCCTGCAAGGGCTAGACTTCACCATAGAGCAGATGGCCTTTCCAGAAGGTATGTTGACCGTCTCGATGAGGGTGTCTATCACGTGGGAGATTAGGCACCCTAACCTCAGTCTGGGGGGGGCACTGTGATGCTGGAAATCCATTGGAGGGACACGGCCTCCCTGTCCTTGTCCTGTAGTCCTTTTTCACTTATGTTCTGTATTGTTTTCTGCCCAGGAGTCCATATGGGACTCCTGGCAGTGCAGCTCTTCCTATTTTTGGTTTGGTTTACAGACCCAAGGGATACCCTTATCGCACCCATGGGTGGGGGTGCAACCCTGTGCCCCTAGTGTATGTTTTTGGGCACCTGTGTGTGGCCCACAGAGCAGGGTATGGGCTGGTGGCAGCTCCATGCTGAACGTGACAGGTGCTCTGAGTATCCTCCATTTTGGGATACCCAGGCCCTGCCATTGGAATCAGTTGATTCCTGATAGGAAACAAGATGGCCCCTGTGGCCTCTTGCTTTCTATTGCCTGTTACCTTGTTTCCCAAAGTCCGGGGAAGCCCTGACTCTGTCCCTTCCCCCCTATCTGGCTGTTGGGTGGAAGTTCCATATATATGGTGTTGTTGTGAAGTCCAGGCCAGACTGGCTGGAGCCTTCCCAGTGACTGTATGTTGTGGGTACACCCTGTGGGTGGGACCTGGGTGAATGGAGTGTGTGACCAATATGCACTTCTTGTTGTGGCTGTCTGGTTTCTGGTATGAGAGACAAAGACTAAGACAGCCCTGCCCAAAAGTGGTATGAATGCAGTGTGTAGTGTTGAATGGCTGGGTACTTGTGTCCCAATACACATTCCTTGTTGTGAGTGTCTGAGAGAGAGGAGTATGGCCTCAATGCACTGTATGCCTGATTGGCTCACTGACTGCATGAATGCCCTTCTGTATGATTGGCTGCTGAGCATGACCCAGCAGTGTGGATGAGAGGCAGAATAATATATCTGGGGACCTCTCACCACTGGAAATTGTTCAGAAGGTGTGTCTACACTTGAAGAGTAACTGGAACTGCTGACCCTCGACGCCCAGCTGGAAGAAGAAGAACTGCTGCTGCATTTGCTTTGACGCACTACGAAAGCTGCCGTGTTCGTCGAGGACTGATCCGAGAGAGGACCTGGCTAGGCGCCCTCTTCCCATGCTCTGAGGGACCATCGAGCATCGCTGACCTTCACCGAAGCTCCCTGGAAGCCAGACCTTCAAAAGGCTGCCGACCGGAGACTGGTACCGCCGAGGAGAACGAAGTGAAGCACCCGGACATCAATGCCGTCGAAGTCCATTGCTGTCGACCAGGGTTCGCAGTATCGCTGTAACCGATGGAGGCCCGTCAAAGCCGTGTTGCCCCAGAAGAGGGTACCGCCTGACGCCATGCCGCCAACGACCGGAGCCGCCCGCTCCTTTGCCTAAGACTGTTGAATCGAAGGACTCCCTTGTCCGCACCGACGACCGCTTTATCCCGCCAGAGAAAGTCCAGGACGCTGACGCGCCGAGGAGAATCCGCCGGTGGGTTGCCCGCCACCCAAAGACCACAAAGTCTTCGATGACTCGACGCCCTTGTCGGGCCACATTTCTTCTGAAACTCTTTGCGGTCCAGAACTATCAAACGCTGAGGTGCCCCGCACACCTCATCCTCGCAGGACATCGCCGATGAGCACTGCCTGGATCGATGCCGTGGCCTCGGCACCCTCGAACTTGTCCTCAACGCCATCAACGCCATGTTCACCTTCTTCGATGCCTCTCGACGATCCGTGGCTCCTGCTTTAAAGTGAGTCACTCAAGAAGGATCCCTTGACGCTGCTTCGAAGAACTCTGCTCCACCAAGTACATTGGGGGGGTAAAAACATTATAGGAGAGAATAAGACTATTGATCAATAATGAACTGGGCTTGTGCTATATCGTTATTTTACAGGTTGCCCAGGTGGGGGGATCTCCACACAGAACTGTGTCTAGTGGTAGGGGCCAGTAATCTGCCTATTGTTTCAACCATCTTTCTTTCCTTCCTATGCCTATTGCTGGTTTCCTTTTTATTGATCTGTGTGACATTTGACAGTATAGTTGATGCACTTTAATGAGATCTGATAATAATTGTGGTACCACTTTAGAACTGTCTACATTTACCATTGTTGATTTTCTGAGCACAAAGTGAGCTATTGTGATAGTGCACATAACCTTGAATATTAATTATATAAAGACTGTGTTTTCAGTAATACAGTGTCTGGACATTCCTTTGTGGGGGCTTGGGGACTACACTGTACTTAAGAACCAGCCTGCATCACCTCCTGAGAAGCTAGGCCTTGATTGCTCAACCACGTACCAATAATAGAGAATCTTGGCTGGGGTCCTCTGTGCCTCTCCTCTGCCATATAGAGAGCAGAAGTACAGATCCCCCCTCCAGTCTTTACAGTTAGGAACATATTCTCTTTATTATCCAGATCTCTGCTCTCCTTATTTCCCCCTCTTCTCTTGTAGAAACACACAGGTGAATGGATTTTATGCACTGTTTTGCCATCTGTATTCTAGAAGATATAAAATTAGGCTCTACAGTCTCAGTTAGAATTTTCTTCACGTTGTTCTCCTCCTCCATCCATATCAGTGGAAAATAAACAGAGATTTAGTGTTTCATCTTCATTCTCTACTTCTTTCACAGGAGGTAACATAATGTTTCATCAATGACTTGGATGTCCTCTCCCTCCCTTTATTGGTCTTCCTCTTGTTTTCACTTAATGTTTATATCTCTCTACCGTCAGAGGTCACCTGTGTTGCTGTGTTTTTACTCTTTTTAGATTTAGAAGTTTGATCTGTTTTACCACAGGACTCCCTTTATGTTGCCTCCAAAAGAGAGCATTTTAGTCTACATAGACATTGGGCCTCATTACACGGACGGCGGTAAGGGAATAACGGTACAGGTAAGCGATTACCGGTACCGCTAAATTCCCTATTTAATTACGACCCGGACTTGCCGCTATTAGCGCAACCGATAAGTACGGTGCCACTAATAGCGGCAAGTCCGTGGGCGCGCGACCCCCAGGTCGGAAATAGCAGCATGGCGCTAATAGCATCCCATCACAAGCTAGGCAGACATGGCAATAGCGGCATGGGAAAGACCCAAAAAACCCTTACCGGCATGGCGCAAATACCGGCATCGCGAACCACCCATTAAGAGACCTGAGCAGTGTTTCCACCTGCCACAGGTGGACACATCCAGCAAAGGTGGAGGTGATGGAGACTGTGGCAGCACAAAAGAGCACACCACACCCCTTCCCACACCCCTTCCCACACAAAAATGCTTCCAATACTGCCAGCATTACATGGGCTGGAGGACATGATTGCAGTGCGGCAGCACCAACAACAGGCAGCACAGAGGAGACGCAGGAGGAGGAGGAGGAGTAGGGCAAGACAGGCGCAGCAAGCACCACCAGGGCACCCAGAAATACCACAGAGCCAGCCACCAATCTCCAGGATCCAAGCCAGTCCATTGAACCAGACACCTGAGCACATACAAACCCTGTACTGTCTGCACTGGGATACCATCACCATCATCGTGGATAAGATACATGACGACAGCGTGAGACTCATAGACATCAAAACTGCAATCCCCCCTCTAGTGCAGGTGTTGACTGCGCTCCACTCCCTGGCCACAGGCTCGCAGCAGCATAATGTGTGGCAGATGCATGGCATCTCACAACCAGTATTCCCATGCACGCCGAACCAGGTACACAATGCCCTCCTGAAGCTTGGACATGAACACATTTTCCTGCCACGGACTGCCCAGGAGATTGCAAACACCAAATTATGCATCTATTCACTTGCAACCATCCCAAGTAGCATCGGGGCCAACAACTGTACCCATGTGGAATTGGTGGTCCCACATCACAATGAAGTAGTCCACAGAAACAGAAAATATTTGCACCCAATCATTTTCCAAATGCCATGTGATGCAAACAAGACAATCACACATTGTTGCGCCAGACATCCCGGATCAACGCATGATTCAAAGGTCCTGCAGAACTGAACCATACCAAGCAACATGGAGCGACAAGCTGGCCAACGATCGTGGCAACTTGGTGAGTAACAGGCCATGCACAGGGCGGTGTGATTGGGTGGGGAGAACGATACACCAACTGTGAATTGTCTGGCGTGCGTGGGACAAATGGTCATACAGATGTACTTCAATGTCCATTGGGGGACTTCACAATGTACTTGATAAGACCCCACATGAAATGCTAAGCTGCACAACATTGCATACATTCCAACATTTCAAAGATGACACATCCATCCACAACCACATTTCACATCATACCAAACCACATAATACACAAATCATCATCTTGCCCTCAGGACAGTCATACAGAATTTGGGCAGCACAACATCATTACCGCAATGTGCCCTAGAATGCATGCAAAGGAATCACCCCTAGCCATGGCACATGACTACAAACCCATAGCACACTGAAGTGATGCCCCCAGCACAGCAACATGGATGTAGGGATGGCTGCACACTGGCATAGCGGTACAAAATTTGCCTGGGCCCAAGGACACCTGAGGCCGGCCTCAGCCACGACATTTCCATTACTTACGGAGGCATGTTTCGGGCATGTCGACTTGCATGGTTGAGCCCAGCTTTGTACATTGCAGTCACGCAGATTGTCTGCATGCATGCTGTCAGTTGTGACTTCCAATCACAATGCAAAGAAGACATGTGTGACATGTACAGTCCACAGCAAGGTGGCCGGTAACAGGTACCCATTCTTCACCCCATACAGGCAAAGCCAGCCATCCCCTGAAGAGGTAGCACCTAACCCCTGTATGGAACCCACAGAACCAGCAGGAAGAGGACAACAATATAGCACATACCCGTACCTGCGTCGTGATGGAGCAGGCATTCGGCCTCTCCAACACACAGCTCCGGTGCCTAAGCGTGCCGGGTGAGGCTCTCCAGTACGGCCATGACAAAGTGCCGAAGATAACCATGGCATGTGTGATGCAGGACTACATTTTCATCAGACGGAATGTGCCTATGCCACCTGACATGCAAGCGCCAGATGAGGATGATGTGGATGGTGATGAGGATGGGTCAAAAGGCCCGCAAGGACATGCAAGTGGCAATGTCCAGGAGGGACACGATGTGCGTCAGCATCTGATGTATCAGATTCCATGACATCCAAAGTATAACTATTATGGATGCAGATGGGTATTACTGCCCTGATGCATGTGGTCAGTCCCACAAAGAACCATCTCCCCAATACAGTACACACACACAATGATGAATACCAAGCCTGTGTTTCAACTTTTCAACAGTGTATTGTGAACAAAAGACAATAATTAAGTGCATGGCCCCAACTGTGCAAACGACTTTACCCCCATCCCCCAACAACACTCCCAAGAACACCCTTACCCCCTCCCCCACAACACTCCCAAGAACACCCTTACCCCCCTCCCCCCACAACACTCCCAAGAACACCCCTCCCTCCTCCCCCCACAACACTCCCAAGAACACCCTTACCCCCCTCCCCCCACAACACCCCCATGTGAGCCTCATGGTGTGAACGTGTCCTTCTCCACATGTGCCACCTAGTCCTTGCTGGCCCTAATTGTCAGTGCCTCCTCCGCCATTTGGTGGTTGGGATGTGGTGCGCCTCAGGTTGCGCAGAGACCGGCATAGGGGGCTAGTTTGCCGGGAACTCCCAGAGGAGGTGGTGCCCGGTTCATCCTGTGTTGTGAGTGGGCATCGGCGCTCAATCGCGTCTGCTATATGGATCATGTTGGGCCATTTCATTGCAGATCCTGTTGGTGCATGCCTCCATGCCATCCCTTGTCTGCCGTGCATACATACTGAGGTCCTCCCTCAGACGGCCTGCCTCAGCCACATGCTGCCCTACTAGCCCAGTGATCTCTGCCTGCCTCTGGATGATGGATGAGAGGTCATGTTGCATGCTAGGTGCTGGTGGGATGACTGCTGCGCCATGATCCATGGCACTGGCATCAGGTGAGAATACCTGGGGGCTCCATGCCCCTTCCAGGGTGGGGGTGGGTGATCCTCCATGGCTACCCGGACCTGATGACAACCTTGGGCTTGCCAGAATGGAGCGTGTTGGTCTGGGGGTCTGGCTTTGATCCACAATGCCATGTGCTTCCTCCTCGTCCGAAAGTAAGGCAGTGGCTGCTGCCTCACCAGTTGAACTGGTGGCAGCAGAGTGCGTGCCCTCCATGCTGGTTTCGCTTGCAGGGAGACACACTACCGTGGTTGCTAAGATGGCAGCAGGCATGGCCTCAGGCTGCGTGGAACTGGTGCTCCTGCTGCCTTTGTCCCTCTGGTCATGGTCACTCCTACCGGTTCCCCTTGAGGCTATGGAGGTGTCCCCTGTGGCATCTCTCCTGGATGGGGGAGCAGGTGTCGCAGTGCGTGGCTCCTCAGTTTCTGTGTGTGATCCTGTAGGGGTGAGAAATGGGGATATTCATCATTTATGGTTCGACCTGCCTTATGCTGAATGATTACGTCATGCCGCTCTATGCATTTGGGCCTCTTTATTGTGGATTCAGGTAATGGGGATGTTGGGTGGGTCATGCATGAATGGGTCTGTGTTGCACGTGTATGTGGTGATGCATGCATGTATGTTTGTGGCTGAATCCACAGCATTAATATGGACACATAATTGGGGGGCCCCTCACACTTCACTGTGCATTTTTTGATGCATACACTCACCTCCATCAGACGAAGTGGCCACGCCATGCTCCATTTCTCCAACACCCTCTATGGATTCCAATCCAATTGTGGATGCACAGGTCTCCTCCCACTCACAGAGTTTAATAGGCGATTCGCTGCCTCCTCCTGTGCCCATAGCCAGGTTGCGGTTCGCTGCCAGTATGTTCCTGACACGGAGCCGGAGGTCGTCCCACCTCTTACGACAGTCTTTAACTGTGCGGGTGGTGGTGCCCACCGCGCTGACCTTGTTGGCAACCTCTGCCCAGATGGCATTCTTCTTGAGGATGGTCTACCGTCGCATGTCGTTGTTGAAGACCACATGTGCATTTGCCGCTAGTGTCTCGGTCAGCATTATGAGCTCCTCATTGCAGAATTTTTCCTTACGTTGCCGCTCTGTAGATTTTTTACGGCCTTGGGCATCTTTAGGCTGTCCTGGAAGGATTTTTGTCCGAGTTTCCTGGAAAGGTGTCCTGGATGCGGAGGATGGCAATGGATTGTGTTATTAAAGATGGCCGTCGTGCTCTTTCCCGTTCCTGTGCGATGACGCTATTTCCGCTTCCATGTTTTTACGGTGACCGCTATTAGCGGTGACCGCTAATAGCGGTGACCGCAATTTGCATGCAGTAAGAAGGCGCAGGTGCTATTAGCACTTAGGTCGAATCCGTTAATGGACATTTTGGGGGCTTTTACGACATGGCGGTAGGAGGATTACCGGCATGGCGCTATGCTCGTGTCCGCGTACTCGTAATACTCTGCAATTTGCGGGCTCTTGCGAGGGCAGAGACGCAAATAACGCCATGCAGTAAATGCCTTATTTTACCGCACAATGTTTAATAAGGCCCATTTTCTCAAGCCTCTATTTTTTATAGCAGCAACATTTTTAATATTCCAAGGTTTGTTGCTGTACTGTTTTTCTCATTATTCACCTTCAGCTTTTGCAATCCAATAATCTTATTGGATCGTAACCTCCTCATCAGGTGACTTGGATTCCTCCATTACCAGCTCAACATCTTCTTCGATTAATACAGCACTGTACTCCTCTCTGGGGTACTGGTTATCCCTGCAGCAACACTGTTGAAAACTAAACTCTCCTCTCCATCCTGTGGTATTTTAGATGATCTTCCAACTGTAATTGCACATATATAACCTTCCAAGAAGCTTATTTTAGAGAGCACGTTAAGAAGTACTTTTTGTCTTTTAAAATCTTCATGGATGTTTTCATATAATTTAACTACTGAATTAAGGACAGCATGTAGTCCAAGATTTGAGAAATGACCATTATTTGTTGTCTAATCAATCTGTACAAACAGTTGTGGTGAAGGGAAGGGTAGAGTTTATGGCTCATAGGTCAAATTAGAGGGCTTTAATGTAACAAATATGCTACTATTCTCTGAGATGTACATATTAGGTGACATGGATAACTTAGAGCCTGGATTTTGCCCTCTCTCGTTGGTCCTTCGTTCCTCTGTTCCAATGTCTTTCTGTAATGGGAAATTATACAGACATGTATCGTTAACAGCCTCTTCTTGTTTTGCCTGGTCAGATTGGGTCAGCATGTTATCCTCTGCCCTATTCGCTGGGCACTAGATATAATTCCTTCCTTCGGTATGTAATTCTCCATTTCCATTTTTAATGTTTTAATGATGCTGATGAGCATACTTCCCCTGTAGATTTCAAGTAGGGTCTGATTTTTCCTTGAAAGAAACCTGATCCCATAGTTTATTTACCCTTCCTAGTGTTTTATCCTCCAATGCCTGTGTAATTTCCCTCTTTTACAAATCTATCCATGCCATGGTTTTTGAGTTCTTACTTCTAACCTCATGAGGTTGTTTAAACATTAATAAGTCTACAGATTTGCTTCTTAGTGCATACATCGTCCAATGGCTCACATACTTCAAAAACAAGCAGAAGGAATGGGCATCTCAATACTCACACTGATCTGTGTGTCGTTTATCGTTTTAAAGTCACTGTATTACAGTGTAAGTGGTTCCCGAGGGAACACTATGCTGCAATAAAAAAAAGGCCATGATGGAACAGCAACCGCTGCATAGGGAACCTCAGGGTGCTGTAATGAAGGGGGAGGAGATAAAGAACTCAGTAATCCGGCTTCAAAGGATGCACTCCAACCTAGCACCCAAAGCTGCAGGAAAGCACTCTACAGTTAATCGACATTGAGCCCCATTCCAAGCAAGGTATGAGTAATTTGTTCTTCAAGTGGAAAGCATCCTCCCACAGATTCCTCATCTTTAGATAGGTTCCTAAAGCAGTGTTGCACCAAATCGAGGGCGGACAGAGAGCAGAAGAAATTACGAGTAATGTTTCTATGGATTAGTCTCCCACAGATTCATCATGTGCTAGATATCCCTTCTAGTGTCAGCTGCTCGGAAACCTTTCGACTGGGGGCATAGTACGTCTCAAGGTCAACTCCTCTTGAATCGCCCGTGCCGCTCCCAACTCAGTCTTCCCACCCAAGCTCATGATGTGGCTTAAAGGAAGCCAAAACATGCTTTTTGTTGTTGTTGTGATGAACAGCCACCATACTGTGAGCAATAGGCTAACAGTACCCAATCAGTAAAGCACATAAATGCACATAACATTCTAAATGTCGCAAGCTTAAGTTGTCGTCCCACTAGCGGAGAGAACCCAGAAATGGCAACAAAACACTTTCATAATGGGGTAGGATGGGAGAGCGATGACAAATCTTTGGGAGAAGAATCCATTGAAAGAGCATTACTGGTAAGTAATTTCTCCTTCAATGGATTGAATTCTCCCATATATTCCTCATCTGATAGACTCCTAAAGCAGTGCAGCATGTGTAGGGGATGAAAGTCTCAAACGAGAAAGCTCTGTAAAACCGCTCTTCCAAATCGGGCGTCAGCGCCACGCCCAGACAGTAGTGTTTTGTGAACACGTGGACCGATGACCAGGTCGCTGCCTGACAGATCTCCTTCACTGGCACCTCCCTTTGTAGTACTGTGGACGTATCCACACCTCTTGTAGAACGCTCTCTGATATTCTTCTATAAATGTCCGGACATTCCCTAGTCCAGAACTCTACCTGCACACTCCCTTGCCTACTATTTTACACAGTCAAATCTATCAACTCGATTGGTATAAAACAAATTTAATCGGAATAACACTTCAAAACATACATGTGTATTCAAACATGAGTAGTTAAAGCAAAAAATGAATAATAAATCCCTCATAGTCCAACACTTATTGAAAAACATCCAGAACCCACAGAGTCTGGTTCCGGATAATCACCTTCTATTATCACACCCTGCAGAAAATAAATAACTGCATTAATGGACATTACCATATCCTAAAATCCTTTATCTCTGTCACCTACTCCACTTTAGGACATTATTTATACAATAATAATTCTAGTAAAAATGAAGGTTTAAGTTGAACCAAATCCTATGCATTTCGGCACTATACATCACATCTTCAGGGAAAATACCCTCATCAATCTATGAAATTAAAGAGAAATTACACATCATTAATCACCCACATTAGTACTTCACCAATCTTTTCATACGCAACGTTTTCAAAGACCACATTCCTGCCTATAACATAGAGCTAAGAAATCTTTCTTCAAGCAAGACCACATTCTGTTTTTGTCCAACTCAGTTGAGCTAACAATAACAATATTATCAAAACCACACATTGGCATGCCGCATTGGGAGCCTCTGAACAGAGGTAAGAACATGAAAAGGAAAAAGAACAAGAGAATGGTCAGCTCAGAAAATTCACCTTTAGTAAAGCACGTCTAAAAAAACAACTCCATAAATTCCCATGCAGTGAAACTTGGTTCCCTTAGTTACGGACACTGAACTGACCGAATGCATTCTTTACCTCAAAGTAGCAAAGTTCGAGTTCCCCAGCCGTGGAACGCCTTGCTGTCATTGACTGCCATTTCCCTTGTTACATACTTGGTGTCCCTTTGAGAATTCTTGGATTATGCGTGGCTCGTAGTCCTTTAAGGATTCTTTGATTCCTCCTTCTTGGGTGAATTACACTGCTGTTTGTCCGTTAATAATGACAGGATGAGAAGATATTCTGATTGACGAATTGCACACTAGGCAATCTTTCAAGCATCTAGAGCCCTTAAACGGCTATTGGCTAAGTGGAGAGCTGCGAGGAGGTGCAGTCTGGCAGAAATCTCTGCTTTCTTTCTGAGAGAACCAAGTCTCTTTTCCCTGTCACTGGAAGAGAGGAGGGCTTAAAAACCCATTCCTGCCGCGGAGCGGCCGCGAAGAGCTGCGAGGAGGTGCAGTCTGGCAGAAACCTCTGCTTTCTTTCTGAGAGAACCAAGTCTCTTTTCCCTGTCACTGGAAGAGAGGAGGACTTAAAAACCCATTCCTGCCACGGACCGGCCGCAGAGATCTGCGAGGAGGTGCAGTCTGGCAGTCCGGCAGGACGGTAGCCCGGCCCGACCTGCCTAACAACAGCGACATCATGACCAAATTGGACGGAAAGACCTCTGCCCCCACGAGAGCGAGCTTGAAGCAGAGGATTACATCTGAAGACTTCCAAGACTTTCAGGTAACCCAGGAAGAAGAGGGGCGTTTACTCAGAAGTGGTCGCTGTACAGTTAAATATCCACCAGAAAGAGTGGACCGGAAAACAACTCCACAGCTCCCAACTTTCAGCCTACCGCCCCTTCCCTTGAATTTCCAGAAAGGACCAAGTATAACACACAGAAGCCCAGATCCCACTAAATGCTCTGACAATATTGTCATTTGACCAGCAGACTTATCTGCACAAGACAGGTCGAAAGTTTCACACTCCCCCCCAATGCCCCCCTTTGAGGTCCCCCACAAACACAACTTACCCCAGGACGAGGGTCTGATCTCCGACCTGCGAGGCCCCTCTGGGGGATTGACTCCGGCTGGCTTTGGTGGCACCTCGCTCCTAGGGGGAGGTCATCCCTCTCCGGTGAGGTGCGATCATCTGGGGGCTAGGGTGGGGGGCGGGGCGGTTGAGGGCTTGAGCTGCGATGCACCTGGCCACGCTGGGTGCCGCTCTCACTGTGCCCCAGTGGCGCACAGCTCCTGGGGGAGGGTCCCGTGCCTTCAGCGCGAGCCGAGTGCTCGGCGCCTGGGGGCCCATGGGGGGGGGAACTCTGAGATTCACCCAGTAATAGCAAGGGGGGAATTACCGAGCCCACTTCAAAACTTATCAGATTTAAGATCAAATAACTTCATAAACACAACAATAATCAACTCAGGAAACTCAGAAGACTTGGAAACAGGTGACCTCAACATATTGAGAGAACATAATTGGGAAAAAGACTGGATGGATCCAGCATTGGACAAGCAAACAGAAAAGACCAATTTAAGTGAGTCAAACGCAACTCATAACCACTTGCCTGTTGGGCGAAATACTGAAAGGAATACCCCCGCAAAAAAACTGAACAAACTCAAAACCCAAAGTTTTTCCAGCAACAGACATCCAAAAAACACCTTAACAACTTCATCAACACCAAACTATTGAATGACAATGAAGCCTCAATCTAGAATACTTGGCTCAAACCAGCCTATTATAAACAACTCAATAGGCAAGTTCTTTAATAAATTGGCAAGAACTCAATCTACAAGCCAATTCGAATTATCAGATGCTGAAATACTAGAGGGGATTCCATCATCACCCTGTGAGAAACTCTACAAAAAGTCGGAAATTGAACTGACCCCCCTAGACGAGCCACCAGCTCGCCAAGCCCGTTGGCATTACGGCCAACCCAAAATGCTTAGCACCTACGGCGAGAGTCTCCTGCCCAAAGCACAGTTAACCAAACCATGTGGTGCAGGGGTTTTCCGAGGAACAGAAACAAACGTCCTCACCGAAAACTTGAGGAATAGGACACCAGAGAAAGAGAAAACTATTCCAGGGCAGCCCATCCAATCCCCGATACCAAATGGCACAGTAACCAACTTAAAAGACAGTGAAGAGGCTGAACATAAAGAGGTCTCTTCAAACTGCAACGAGCCCATAGCTTTAAAACAAAGAGAAATGATTTCTAGGCTGAAATTGACACTTCAACATCATAGAGACGACACCCTGTCAACCCCAATCAAAGGAAAGATGGACAGAGAATCTTTCAAATCCTTAGAAAAAAACTAGCCTGGCAAAAAACCCGACATCTTTGCCATAATGTCAGCGGTGACCATGGCCCTGGCGCCTTTTTTGGAAAGCTTTATGAATCGCTCAACGAAACTCTAAAAGATCACACATCGCTGTTAGCATCTGTAAGTTCAAAACTGATCCACCTCGAAGGCTATATAATGGGCGAAGAAGCCTGGAAGGAGAATACAAGAGATCAAGGCACAATGACCGACAAACAACAAACATCAACTAGTATACCGGAATATCAAAGACAAGAGGTCTTTCATTTTAGAAAGAAATCCCTTACCATCGGCACCCAAACCTTCCGACACAGCACTTCGGAAACATTCACAGAAAAGGACCTACTAGTGACGCCTCAGGACAGTCACCTGAGAGACGCCCCAATAAGTAGCCCACAAAAGAATGTGGAAAATACTCAAGTGAACAAATCCACTGGTACAAAGGAAATATCACCTGAAGAAGAGTCTATCAAGCCACATCATAAAAAAAAGAAGCCACAGGAAAAGGATATGCCTGACCAGAACAAACAAAACCCTATGCTGAATCGTGAAGGAAAAACCAAAAACCTCATGCTACCATCAGAAGTTGGGACAAATGAAGTTAAGCCTACTGGACAGACGGCTTTTAAAAAACAGACGCCAGTTTCAGTAACTAAACATCCAAGAACGCAACAAACACAATTGCAAATGGAGTGTATCGTTAAGCCAAAAGAAACCATGACAAAATGGATAACAATCCTAGAAACAAAAGCTCCAACAGAGAAAACACACAGTGCCAAAGAAGCGAGGAGCTTCAAGAAGAACATAAAGACACCTCAATCGACTTACTAGACGTCAGTGTTTATTCTACTGGGAATTCAGAATCAGAAATTCCACGTCCCAAGCGAAAAAAAAGGAAGGTGTCATTTAGGGACAAAGACCCAACAATGGAAACTTAGGGGCAAAATGGTTCGAAACACAATGTCCCTCAAAAGAATAATTAAAAAAACAATGACAAAATTGAAAATAGACAGTGGCCTAACTAAGAAAGGAGCACCCTACACCGGCTTTTCGGTGTAAAACTAAACAAAGGCCCCCTAACAAAGAAATGAACCACAAGGGCCATAGTACATCGAACCCAAGACGAGAGACAACTCGCACTTTTCTCGATTCAAGGCTAAACGATAGAACGTCTAACAGCGAACGGAAACACAGAGAAAATCATGCCAATGTCAAGGACTTAAGGCTCAGCGAAAGAACACCTAACAGCGAAAGGAAAAATAGAGAATACTTTGAAAACTCTAAGTAAACCAGAGTAAAACTTGTTTACTCCAACGATCGAAGACATCGTTCCCCTACCAAAAGTACCGACTCGGAAGCCAACCTTTCAGACAAAAACAAAAAACAACAAAGAACTTCCAGCACAGCCTCATCTCTCAACCAAACAAGAACATCAACCCTCTTTACTCACAGAAGTAAGTTAACGAGAACATTGAAACTGGAAAAACAGCCAGGCTCAAGAGACAGAATACTATTAAATATAAGAGCAACGTTAAGACTGTTTGAAAAAAACACAAAAGAAGACCACATTCGAACCACTGACATAAAAGTGGTCGAATTTGCTCACAAACGTCGCACTGATAGCATCTTTCTACACATTACATCTCACTCAGTAAAGAATCTCTTGTTGTCGGTGGCTGGGGACCTCGAGAAGAGAGGATACTTACTTCGGGAAACAACTGCTGAAGAAAGAGGTCTTGATTTCCCTAAAACAAAGAACACAGAGAGAGCCCGAAACAACGGGAGTACGGCCCAGCAGGGGAAAGACTCGACAAACACAACATCGATCGAAAGAAACAAGTATCGAGAAAAAACACAGAGAAATCAAACCACGGGAAGAAGAAGAGGTGACTAGAGCCACAATGGAAAATAGGTCCAGACAACCAGCCGGACCGATTTACTTGCAAACTGAGAATGGAAAGAATAAAGATATCACATCTCCGACATTGCTAAAGGAAGGACAGAAAAAAAGCTAATGAGAAAGAAACAAAAAGATGGGCATGGATACCCACAGCGCTCGCTCGATACTCTAGAAAATAGCAACCAACTAATGTGGCCACGAGCACCAACACAGAACCACCTGTGGAGAAGACAGTGCCTCAAAAACTCACCATTGGCTCATGGAATACCCAAGAACATATCCACCTCACTCAGGCTGGAGAGATCAATATAGGCCTATTTGATCCCCTAAGCTTTCAAGAGACTTGGCTTCAATTACCTCCTAGCATAGACGGCTTCGAGATCCATCTTTCACCAGCACATAAAGGATCCATGGGTCGCCCGACATCGGGCCTCCTAACAGCAGTCCACACAGGAGGGAGCCTGTGAATTAACAGAATTCTAGTATCATCCGCCTTTATACAAGCCATAATTTTAGAATGGGACAAATATTGCAGGCCGTTAGTGAGCAAAACATGCAAGTTCATACTTCTTAACATATACTGGAACCCAGCAGCGATCTCCACAAAAGATTTCATAAATAAGGTTGAAACAATCCTAACTGAGGCAACAACTGAGTTCAACGTGAATCACACACTGATCTGCGGAGACCTAAATGCCAGCTGTCCAGATACAGAAGGTAGACACCCTACTTTGCACTCTAATCACAACCTACAAGCGAAGAAAAGAGGTAGTGCTTGGTCAGAATTAATGGACTCTCGGGACCTGCACAACCTAATTTCTCTAGAAACAATTTTCCCACCCGTGGCGACATGGGAAACATCAGGATACAAAAGCACCATCGACTATATCTTCGCCTCAAAGGAACTGTACACCCTAATGGAATCTTTTGAAGTATTAAAAACAACCAGAAGTGACCACAATTTACTTACAGCAACGTGGTCCTCATTCAAAAAGACGCCAAAAGAAATGCCATAATAGCTAGAAACAAATGCTCAAGGAAATCGGCTAAAACTGAGGAAAAACGCCATCAGTGCCATCACGATGGCTTATAACCAAAAGAAGGAAACCGAGACCAAAAATGAAAGTCAAGCTTTTCTGGACTATTGTCCACTCCTAGTTCTCTACCCACAACCTAGGGTGATGAGAAATGGTCTAAATCATCAACATCTTCATAAATTCAACGAGGAACTTAGGGCCAGGAGAGCCCTGCAAAGAAAAGCCTCAAGACGTGTACAAAAAAACCCATCTAAGGAAAATATAGCCCTTGCATTAGGACAAACAAAAGGCTATAAATCGTGGCTGAAAAATCATCGAAGGATGTTATACCAAGAAGATGCAGAGATTATGCTAAGAGCAGTCTGCGGAAGATCTTCCAAAGACTTCTGGTCTCTAGTTAAAAACTCAACAGCGATAGCTGTCATGATGCCTACCCCCGGGGACCCAGACCAAGTCCAGCAACCCCGGAAGCACGCATCAAGTTACCCCAAGCAAGCCCAACAACCCCTGCTAAGGGCTATTTGGGTGCAGTCCTGGCGCCTATGGCGCCAGGCTCATATGGAGAGTCACCAGGCTCATAGATTAAAACTTACCTGATGCAGACCATGCTGCAAACTTACCTGATTCAGACCATGCTGCAAGAGCTCCAAGCCAAAAGAGGCTTGGAAGGGACTATTTTATCTAGGGACTATTTTTTACTCGGGTGGGGCTGGGGAGGAATACTTACCTGGGACTACTTTGGAGGCTATTTAAACCACGCCCGAAGAGCAGCACACGCTTTGCGTTATTCTGCATCCAGCAGCGTAACGCTCACCGTGCCTACAAGTCTGCATCCAGTCTTCTGCCACGCTCGCCTCGAGTTTGGAGCTCCTAGAAAAAGGGAGAAAGGAGGAGAAAAGGTTAGAACAAGAGCAATACCGTTGATCCTTACCTGAATTCCCGATCCATCGCGCCTTCGAGCTGGAAGAAAGAAGTTATTTTATGCGCGTCGCCTCGCCTGCTGCAGCGCTGCGCTGAACTCACCGGCCTTCGCAGCATCTTCACATTTCACCGCATCCTCCTGCATGTTCCCGCCGCACTCCGGCACCTAAGGAGAAGACAAGAAGTGCAAGACGAGCCAAGGGAATACACAGAGGAATACCCCCCATAGACTTACCTGATTTTACCACTGAGGGTACTATTCCTCTTCACGGGTCGGCGCAGCTTCCACTGCATTCTAGCCGAACCCCCGGCCCCTAAGGGGAAACAAAAGGACAGCAAGGTGAAACAAAGGGACTAACAAGGGGAACCCATCTCACCACAAAAGACTTACGTGATTTTACCGACGGAGTCATTATTCCCCGAGACTTCATACTTTCTCTCAGCGCCTGAATAAGGGAGAAAGCAACAGGTTACATATGGACATTATTTTATCGAACTGTGTTGGATAATACAAATCCTTACCAGATTATTACCGGTTGCCACGAGGAACTCTTCAGTAGGGTCAAGCTGCAACCTGCAAGGAATCGGACAAGAGTGAAAGTCAGGCATTTGAACTCTTACGAACTACATACTTACGGCGTCTTGCCGGGAATATCGGAGTCAATATTGTCCTGGAACTCACCAATTCCTTCAAGCCAGTGAAGCAACTGGTTATCTATGCGCCCCTGCGCTCAATGAAGGATGGAGAGCTCATCTTTTCAAATCATCAGGTGAGACTATAAGAGGGGACATCCAAGGTGATCAGTAGGGAGAACAACGGGGTGGGGGGGATTTACGCTCCACTCCACGGGTGGTTAATTCCCTTTCTCCATTTGCAGAAGAATATTCCTACGGGCCAAGCAAACGAAGCTAAGCGGGCCAGTCCAGTCCGTCATCTCGGCCCTACGCGTCACATTGGTGGAGACCGCAGCAGTCCAGTCCAGATCGATGCCTCTGTGGGAGCCAGGTGAGCGTAACGATAACGGACACAACCATCTCAAACAGTGTCAGTGAGGCAAAATGGGTGCAACATTTTAACAACTTATCTGAAATCACTGGAGAAGATGAAGCGACAAACAAGGCCGAGAGTGACTGGTCAATCACCTACAACAAAGCAATAATTGGAAAAAAAATAAAAAATTTAAAAAACTCAAGAGCTCCGGGCCCGGATGGAATTTCAAATGCCCAGCTAAAACAGGACCCTGAATCCTGGGCAGTTTTGATCATGGAAATATTCAATCGATGCCTTGAAACAAGATCTATCCCGGAAACCTGGAAAACGGCTAACATCGTCCCAATTTTTAAAAAGGGTTTAAAGAGTGAAGCAAAGAACTACAGGCCGATAGCTTTATTGGCTGTCATAGGGAAGCTATTCGGATCACTAATTCTGGATGATCTGCAAGAATGGCAAAAAGAAGCCAAAACGGCAGACCCGTTCCAATCTGGATTTGAAAAGAACCTAGGAACATCTATCGATATCATGATGATTAGTATCTTGAAGGCAAGAGCTTGGGAAGGCAAATTATCAACATTCATAGCTTCCATAGACCTAGTGCAAGCTTTTGATCGGCTAAATAGAAAAAGATTGTGGAAGAAACTAGAAAGATCAAAATGCCCCCCTTCCATAATAGCACCGATCAGAGAACTACATAGTGAAACCTCGGTGAGAGTGAGGCTAAATGGGGTCGGCCTGCTGTCAAAAGACAACAAGAGGGGTCAAGCAGGGCTGCCCATTGGCCCCAGCATTGTACAAAGCCTATATGGCGACATAGTGGATTCAGAAAACGACACTCGTTCTTTCCCTCCTAAAATAGGTGAATCCAAGGTTACAAGGCTGCTTTACGCCGACGACATAATCTTGTTGGACCAAACTGCCATCAGTCTACAACGCCAATTAGACAGCCTCTCAACCTACCTAAAAAAACAGTCTGGACATCAACACAAACAAAACAAAGATTATGATCATCGAAAAGGCAAAAACATCAACAAAAAAACACCATTGGTTCTGAGAAATTGGAAACAGTAGAAAGCTTCACATACCTTGGAGTAAAAATCTGCTGCAGCAAAATTGAAATTTCTATGCAGGAACATCGACTTGCAAAGACAAAAACCCTTGCAGCCCAAGCTCTGACTTTGGACAGAAAAAACGGCAAATTTTTGCTTCTTCTGGTGATAAACTTTTTCAAGACAAAAGCCATGCCAGCGATAACATACGGAGCCGAAGCGATGCTACAGCTTCCTGCCACACTGTGGGACAGACTCGAGGGCCTATTTTGGCATAAAGTACTGAAGCTGCCTAATTCGACACCTATAGCAGTAATCAGACGAGAGCTAAGTCTGTCATTAATGAAATATGTGATTGAAAGAAACAGTCTTTTATTCTTGGGAAAAATACTGAGAACTCCTCGTCCGCAAATCCTAGACATCATCTACAGATAAATGGTATGCGAAAAGACCCAGATGCTGACCGCCTGGTATAAAAAACAACTTGACCTGGCGGGAAAAATCAGGTGTTCGGAATGGGACATTGAAAGAATCCCTGGAAAAATCAAAGACAGACTGAAAACCCAAGATTGGATTGAAACACTGGATAAAGCAAGTGAATACATATCCTCGTCACATCTGACATTTAACACTCAAAAAATAGACGAGGTGAGAACTTATTTAAAGAAATCTCCGTATAAACACTTGTGATCAATCTTTTTAAGAGCACGCCTTAATGTCCTAAAGACGAATGAAGTCTTATATTTCTGAAAACAAGCCGAAAACAACATATGTCGTTACTGCACAGTCACACAAAATACCGAGACAGTGCGACATCTACTCCTTCTCTGTCCAGGAACAGACAAATTAAGAACAATCTATCTTCGGCCACATAGACTGAAACATCAGACGACAATTGACGATGTTTAGTGGAATCAGATGATGAGCGGTGATTCTACATCGCTGACATTAGCAACAGCTAAATTCTTGCACGATTTGGACTTAGACGGAAAGGCCGCAGATCAAAACCTGTACGAAGAGGACAGAGCACCCCAAGGACGCATTTTTTAGCTAGGAAAGGAAAGGTGACAACAAAGGAAAACATGCACTAAGTTTGTAAAAATTGTTAATCACGATTAAATACAAATAAAAAATAATAAAAAATAAAAAAAAATAATTACCTTGTTCATTCTTTTTGTATAGATGCCCCAGACAATAACTCATGGAGATACACCCCAAATGCTTTCCAAGCCTACAGTATGTCACCCACTTCAACTCCTTTCCAGCCTCACAAAATTGCTGGCTGAAAAGAACCATAAAAGTCAGCAAGTTAATTCTACCAAATAAGTCATGTATCATGTGCTCTGTGTCTAAGAAGGTAACAGGGCAATAAACACTGTAACCCCCTAAATTCATACACTGATCTTCGCTAACTAGTACATATGTATCCCTGTGCAGGTAAAAATCCTCTTTACCTGAACAAAGTCACCCATGCTCGTCCATGCGATTCTTCCTCCTCAAGTGCAGCTGTCTGCTTCCCGCGAAACGGAAGTGCAACTCTCTGTGAATGTTAGCAAGTGCCACACCTAGATGGAATTTTGAACATTAGCAAAGGCCACACTTAGACATAATTGGGAATGTTAGCAAGTACCACATTCAGATAGAATTATGAACATTAGCTTGCACCGGACCCAGAGAGAATTGTGAATGTTAGTAAGTACCACATTCAGATAGAATTATGAACATTAGCCTGCACCGGAGCCAGACAGAATTGTGAATGATAGCAAGTACCACATTTAGTTAGAATGGTGAACATTAGCCTGCGTCGCATCTAGATAGGATTGTGAAGGTTAGCAATTGCCACACTTGGATAGAATTGTGAATGTTAGCAAGTTCCACACTTAGATTGAATTGTGAACATTAGCCTGCGTCACATCTGGACACGATTATGAATGTCCGCCAGTGCCACATCTAGATAGAATAGCGAACATTAGCCATTGCCACATCTAGACTGCATTGGGAATGTTACCAATGCCACATTTAGATAGAATTGTGAATGCTAGCTTGATTCGCATCTAGACAGGATTTTGAAAGTGGGCCAGTGCCACATCTGGATATAATGTGAATATTGGCGTGCGCCATATATAGACAGGATTGTGAATATTAGCCAGTGCCGGATCTAGACAGAAATGCAGAGATATTCACGCGCCACATCTAGAAAGAATGTGGACATTTAGCACATATCACTTCTAGATAGCGAGGCCAATAACCAACCCATTAACAATTTCACCCCTCTGCAAACACCTCTCAAACTCTAACCAAACACAACCACAACGCTAAAGCACAACAAACTGCACAAACCTCACTACACCGCAACAACAAAACAAACCATACATAGCTTTGCCCAACAGCACACGACGGCTACTGACCGGAAAGCACCCCCAAGCTCAGCGAATGGTGTTAACGGAACTGAAGTTGCCAACAGCACATCACTGCTCTCTTGCACCTATCGCGCTCATTCCAACTAACTTCACCCCTCGCCCCCTTTCCTTTTCAGATCTGCCAGGGGACCAATCCGGTGGTGATAGAGCGCGGTGCAAATATCCTTTAATATTAACATTAACATTAAACCCGCTGCCCATTCATAGATAACCTCTCTGTTGTTTCAAAATTGTCCTTAAGGGCCATTTAGTGGTGGGAAGGTGAAGGTGCCTCAAGGGACCTAAATTGAAGTTAACTCCTGTGTGCTGTGGGCGTTTCAGGTGCACGGGCGCCCAAGAGCTCCCAATGGAAGCTGCCAGGCAGTCCGTGCACCCAGTGGTCCACGCACACATCGGGTACAGTTATTACCCAGTAAATATTCCAAAGTGTAAAGTAGTGGGAGTAAATGTGTCTGAAATTGCTAGTAAATGGCAGAGCTAAGTATCCATATCCCCTTAGCCTCTAAAAAGAGGCATGCTGGTGGTCGTAATGCTGTAGTGTGACCTAGGAATCCAACCCACCTAGTCAGGCCAATGTGGGTCCAGCGGGGGGGCCACCTACACGATTTTACGAAGCCAGAGGCGGCGTGTGCCCGTCAGTGAGTCTACATTGAACTAGCTTGAGTGTCACTACATCGGCCCCTGCCGCCCCTTTTAGATCCCCCAGCAGCAGCAAAAAGCCCTTTCGCCACCCCTACGGCCTTGCCGGCAGATAGGTCACTCACCCAAAGGACAGCCATCAGCACATAGAACGAGGCAGCCGGAAATGTCAAAGAACAGAGGGAAAGACGCGCTGGCTACCTTGAAGGGATCCAAAAGGGGGATGGATGGCCCCCTTTCGAAGATTTGGTCGAAAGATCTCGAGACAACTGAGGCCCAAGAGAATGGGGATTGGTCGCACAAGCAACCCGCCTCCTCAGGCCAGGAGGAGCAGGACAGGCCTGTGTCCCAGGCAATGCTCACCCAATTCATGGGTGAATTGGTCAACAAGTTCATGGCTGCGGGGTAGAAGCAGATGGACAAGCTGCGAGAAGATCTTGCGGATGGTCTAAGAGAAATTAAAAGGGATATTAACAAAGTGGAGAGACTCAACACTAATGAGAAGGCCATCCAAGAGCTGACAGAAGATGCAAGGAAAGTCGACATTCTCTTGGAAATGCTGGCCGCTGCCACGCAAAATCTCGAGTCACAGGCTGAAGATTTGGAGAACAGGTCAAGGAGAGCAAATATCAGAGTCAAATCCCTGCCCGATTAATTCCGGATCAGGAGCTAACTCTAACCCTTAAATCAATTTTTGATGACCTCCTCGAGTCTGATTCCGAACCGGAGATGCAATTTGACAGAATTCACAGGGTGGGCCTGCGCAGATTGGAACGAGGGGCGAGGCCGAGAGATGTTCTGGTGGCTTTCCAACATTTCGCTATGAAAGAAAAAGTGCTGGAAAAGGCAAGAAAGGCCGCCCGCATCACCTACAACGGCCACAAAATGTTCCTGTATCAAGATTTGGCACAGATAACTCTAATTAAAAGGAGGCAAATGGGTCCGGTTTTTAACTATTTACGCTCTCATCAAATCCGCTACAGATGGTCCCACCCGTTCGGTCTGACTTCCGCCTGGCAGGGTTCGCTTCACAAGATTACAACCTGCGACCAAGGGCTGGTCCTGCTGAGCCTGGAAGAGCAGCCATCAGATCCCCCTGCCGGGGTGGATATTCACCCAAGTGTGCGCAAACCTTGGGAATGGTCCACGGTCAGGTCTAAGAGAGCGAGAAAGGGTGAAAAGGGATCTACACCCAGGAAAAGTGTTAACAATGCGATT
This sequence comes from Ambystoma mexicanum, assembly GCF_040938575.1. Classification (NCBI taxonomy): domain Eukaryota; kingdom Metazoa; phylum Chordata; class Amphibia; order Caudata; family Ambystomatidae; genus Ambystoma; species Ambystoma mexicanum. Next base: position 634,874,084 of record NC_090939.1, read on the forward strand.
GAGGGGCCCCCCGAGGTGGCTAGGGGTTCCACTAATGGTACTTGATGAAGCGAGATGTCTTGGTGGTCTTAGTCCGGGGAGGGCACTCGCCAAAGCAGTTGTGTGTTATAATTCAAGTGGTTCAGTAGGGTTTGTACTGGGTTGCAGGGAGGGTGGGATGGGCTGGTGTCTTGGAATGGGATTGGGTAATCCTGCGTGGGGTGGTTCCGGGTTACTTATAGGGTCCGGCTCTCATCTTGATAGTACGAGAGGGGTCTTGTACCAGTCGGATTCACCTGGAAGGAGGGGTGGGGAGGTGGGGAAAGGAAGGAGGGAGGGATGATCCAAGAGTCCCAACTCAGGGTTGTTTTAAGTAGGGTGCGAGACCAGAAGCAACCTCCCAGGGCAGCGGAGACAGGGGGGTCGGCTCTCAGTGAGGCTAAAAGTAAAACTTTACTCCCTCCTCATGTCTATCACGGATTCCTTGAAGCTACTTTCATTAAACGTAAACAGGCTTAACTCCCAGGTAAAAAGGAAAAAAGGTGGCAAGGTTTCTGAGGAGGGAACAGCCCCATATAGTAAAGTTACAAGAGACCCATGTTCATTCTAAAGACAGGCAGAGGATAAAATTCTGGGGGTAATCAAGATTGGCTCAGGCCACACAAGTAAGAATAAAGGGGGGAGTTTTGAGCGCTCTGAAGGATGGCTTAGACTTGGCCATCACTGGGACGCAGAAAGACGACCAGGGGAGGTATTTAGCTGTGATCCTGGAGGGAAGGGGGGAGACCTATACGGTGGTGTCACTCTACGCACCAAATCAGTCCCAGGACCCCTTCATTCAAAATGTTCTCTCCCGCCTAGGGAAATTTGCCAGGGCTAACATTCTGCTAACAGGAGATTTTAACTTGGCATGGGACCTCTCGGAGGACAGGAGCTCGACTTCATGGGCTACACATGGGAGACTCTCTGGAGACCTGGTAAAGAAGATGCAGGATTTGGCCTTCGTTGACGCTTGGCGGGAACTCCACGGAAATAGGGAGGGGTACACTTTTTACTCTCATGCACACAGGGTACATTCACGTATTGACTACGTATGGCTATCAAAACCGCTGGTGGGGAGAGTCACTGACATGGAGATAGGTGCCATTTCCCTGGCCGATCACGCGCCACTTATGTTATCGCTAACTAGAGCACGGGGTTCCCGGTCTTGCTTTTCAAGGTTCCCATCTTGGTCAAGGAGATAGAGGAGGAAATAGTTGAGTTTGCTAATCACAACAACTGGAACGACCCGTCCCCGCAGATTTGGTGGGATGCCCTCAAGGCAACGATTAGAGGGAGAATTATAGCTACCAAGACCAGAAGAGAGCTGGAATTGAGGCTAGAGGAGCAACAACTCGAAGCCAAACTCAAAGGAATTATGGCGCAGATGGGTCATAAACAATCGGCAGCCATCAAAAGAGCAGTCAGAGGGCAGTTGAATCTCATACAAACAAGAGCGGCAGAGTGCAGTCTCCTTAGGCTGCGCCAAAGATATTGTATTAAAGCAAACAAATCTGATAGTCTTCTGGCCAGACTGCTAAGAAAGGAGATAGGAGACAAATCCATTGTGAAAATCAAGGGGGTGGGAGGGCAAGTATACAGCAATAATTCGGACATAGAAAGCGAATTCTGCAAATTTTACGCTGGCCTGTATACCTCCGATAAACTGCCTCTCCATGAGCAGGTGGCATATCTAGATACGATAGACTTACATCAGATCTCGTCGGAAGATAGAGAGCTTCTGGAAGGCGAGATTACTTCAGACGAAGTTAGAAGGGTCATCAATAACTTGACGTCCAACAAGGCCCCTGGCCCAGACGGGTTCGTGTCGGAGTTCTATAAAGTACACAACGAGGTCTTAATTCCCCTCCTTACTAAAATGTTTAACTTTATAGGTTCCGCCAAGGTCCTTCCCAAATCCATGGACGAAGCCAAAGTGATCCTAATTTATAAGAAGGGGAAAGACCCGACAGATTGTGGGTCCTACCACCCTATAGCTTTTTTTTAATTTTTTTTTTTACATTTATTTTTATTTTCAATAAAACCAAACAAGATAACACACATTAGAACTGTTTAGGACGTACATAATCAGCATCAAACCATCACATTATACAGTATAATTCTCTGTCCTCCCCCCTCCCACCCCACAAACTAGAGCAGGCTCACTCATGTCATCTATGGGAGCATTATCAGGTATCGCAGTGCTTGTGTACTCATCAGAGTCCTCTGATTCGCTATTGTCTTGGTGAGGGTTTGCCATAGAGGTCCCCAATTGCCGCCAGGCCAACAGGGGCCCTACTTCCTCCTCTCCGCCCCAGTAACCGCTTCAAACCAAACTACGGATTCGCCTCCGCGCATCTGAGGAGGTCCGTCCACCATAGCTCCACCTTGGGTCTGTGGGCCGCCTTCCAACCCATTGCGATCCTGCGCTTGGCCAGGATGTAGGCTAAGTCCTTCATTTTGCTTGTGTGCTTTAAATGCCGTGGCCTGGGAAAAATCCTGAGCATGCATGGCCAAGCTGATCCCACGTCCATCTCCACTCCCCCACCAGCCAATTTAGTTTTAATCTCGTCCCAAAATCTGTGCACCTCCGGGCAAGTCCAGAATATGTGTAGCAGCCCCGCTTCCACCTCCCCACACCTGGGGCATTTCTGCGTAGCCGAGCCTCCAAACCTTGCAATTTTCACGTGAGTCAAATAAGCCCTGTGAGTGACATACAATTGGAGTTGTTGGAGTCTTGCATTCCGGGATACCTTTTTATGGTACCTTTGGGCTCTCTCCCATTGCCCATCTGTCATGGGTCCTCCTACTTCCTCCTCCCAGTCCTGCCTCAATTGAAGCAGCTCCTTCCCTACCTTTGCTCTTAGAAGCACGTATATTCTAGATATCTCGTGCCCGCCCTCCGAAACATCATACATCATTTCCAGGGAGGCATCAGGGTCATCCGCTAGCACTGTCTCCGGCCATCTCTCCCTTACCCGTTTCATGAGCCTAGCGTAGGTTATATACTGGCCTCTATGCACCCCTGTCTCTTCTTGCAACCTCTGAAATTCCAATGCCTCCCCTTCCTGCCATATGTCCCCAAGGGTGGCCAGGCCCACCGGTTCCCAATATCTACGGACCGATTCGAACAGTTGTGAGTCGTTCCCGCATAGTGCCACTAGCGGGGCCTGCTGAGAGAACGGCTCTATGTCACCCATCATTCTCCACATTCTGTGCCAAACCTCCCAGCCCAGCCTCAACAGCCGCCCTCTTCCCACCAGTTTGTTCTTTTGTAACCACACCACCTCATTCAAAAAGTATGGTGCCGAGTCTTCCCGCAGAAGCCTGGCTTCCGCCAAGTCTTCAGTCGACAGCCATCTGGCCACATACAGCAGCTGCCCCGCCAGATAATAAAGCTCAAAATTTGGCAGGCCTATGCCCCCCATGTCACATGGGTTCTGGAGTTTCCACGGGGCCCCTCTGTTCCTGGGGTTACCCCATATGAAGCCCCTGCACATGCTATAAAGTCTCACAAATAGGATCCTGGGAATCAAAAACGGGACATTCACAAAGAAGTGCAGGAGTCTGGGCAGGACCACCATCTTAAGCAAGGCCGCTCTCCCCATCATGGTCAGGGGCAATCTGGACCAAAACACCATGCTGTTCTTGGCCCCCTCTATTGCTTTCTCTGTATTATGTTGGTGCTCCGCCTCGATCCTGTGGTAAATATTTACTCCCAAATACCTAAATGTCTCAGTCTGCCATGGTATCGGCAGGCTAGGCAGCCTCTGTAACGGGACATTCTTGTATCTACCCAAGGGGAACAGACTAGACTTCCTAGGGTTCACCGATATGCCCGAGAGGGTGGCATATCGGTCCATCACGTCTAGCACATACTGCAAGTTCTCCTCCGGATAGCGCAGATAAAGGAGCATGTCATCTGCGTACAGCGATACCAGGTGTCTACCACTTACTGTACTAATCCCCACCTCCCCATATTGTTGCCTCAGACATATTGCCAGCGGCTCTAATGCCAGAATGTATAGCATGGGCGACCAGGGACATCCCTGTCTGGTCCCCCTGCTGAGTTGCCAAGTATCTGAGATTATGGATCCTGTTTTAACTCTCGCCACCGGGGTGCTGTATAACAACTGAGCCCACCTGATATACCCAGGTCCCATTCCGTATCCCCTCAGGGCTGCTTTCAACCACGGCCATCGCACCGAGTCAAAGGCTTTGACCGCGTCTAGCGACACGATGGCCAGCTCACCCGTATCTTCCTCAGTGTGGTCAATGATGTGGTGTAGCCTCCTATGGTTATCTGTGATGTTCCTGCCGGGGACATATCCCGTCTGGTCTGGATGTATCAGCTTACCGATCACCCTCTTCAGCCTATTGGCCAGCACTGCCGTAAGTATTTTGCTGTCCTGATTCAGCATAGACAAGGGTCTGTAAGACCCACACTCCGCGGCCGGCTTGCCTAGTTTTAGGAGTGGGATGATCATCACCTCGCGAAGGGACAATGGCAGTTCCCCCTACTCATAGGCCTCGTTGAACATAGCAAGCAGTGGCTGAAGCAGCTCCTGTTTGTATGTTTTGTAAAACTCGCTAGGCAACCCGTCCGTCCCGGGTGCCTTACACGTGGGCAAATGTTGGATCGCTACCTCCAGCTCTTCCGAGGTGATAGGGGCGTCCAATTCCGCACGTTCTAGGTCGTCCAGGGTGTGCAGCTCTATGTCCTCTAACGTATCCAGTATGTCTTGGCTCCTATCCTCCCCTGCGTCCTCATATAAGTGTCTGTAAAACTTGAGGAACTCCTTGTTCACCCCCTCCTGGGTATTACAGATGTGACCTTCCTCATCCCTTATCTCACTGATCACTGCGCGGGGGGTCTCACTCTTATACAGCCAGGCCAGCAATCTGCCCGGTTTATCGCCCCCTGCGTGTAGCCTCGCCGTGTATTTCTTGTAATTTAGTCTACATAGCCTATCCCAGAGTCCACTGCAGGTTAACTGTAGGTCTTTTATCTTATCGCTATTCTTCCGGGCGGTATCCTCATGTCGCGTGAGGCCCTCCAGCTCCCTTTCCGTTTCCTGAAGTTCCCTTTCAATGCCCCCCTGTAGCCCTTTAGATTTCGAAATGGCTACTCCACGCACCACCACCTTGAACGCCTCCCATACTGTTCCAACCAAGCGCACACTGCCCATGTTTATATCAAAATATTCCTCGATGGCTTCCCTCAAATCCTGCCGGAACCCCTCATCTTGTAATGCCTCAGTCCTAAGTCTCCATGTCGGGATCCGCGCTCTGGGGGGTTAGTGTCGCCACTCTACCACCAACGGCGAGTGGTCAGATAGTACCCGGGCCTTGTATTCCGCTCCCACCATTTCTCCCGCTATCTCAGCCGCTACGAACACATAATCTAGCCTCGTGTGCAGGTCATGTGGTGCTGCATAGTACGAGTATTGCCTATCCATTGGATGCAACCTTCTCCACACGTCTTCTAGGCCTAGATCTTTTAACAATGTCCCCAGTGCTTTGGCCGCCGGCGCGGGCTTCCCCGCTTTGTCGACTGACCTATCCATTTTGGGATTCAGGGTGCAGTTAAAGTCCCCTCCCCACACCACTGCACCCCCAACCAGGGGGCTAATTTTGCTGTAAAGGGATCTAAAATAAGCCGCTGTATCATGGTTAGAGGCGTACAGATTTATGATATGCACTTCCCTGTTCTCCAGGAGTCCTGTCACCGCCACCATTCTGCCCTCTGGGTCTACCGTTGAGCTAAGCACCTGGAGCGGCATGTGCGGCACCACCCAAGTGATAACCCCTCTAGCGTACGCAGAATACGTAGCCCCCACAACATGTCCCCTCCATTTTCGCCTGACAACCTCCAACTTCTCCCTTGTGAGATGAGACTCCTGCAGCAGGGCCACATCAATGTGCATCCTTTTTAGATAAAGCATCACTTTGTTACGTTTCAGATAGCTATTAAGGCCCCGTACATTCCAGGTCACAATTCTGAGGTTACCCAATGCCATCTACTCGGTTTGTTCCCAACCCACCTCTCCCTTCAATGCTTCCCTTGATGGTTTGTTTTCCAGCTCTCCCTCTTGCCTCCCTCAACAGTTTCCCCCCTCCCTGTTCCCCAACTCCCATCCACTGCACACAACCCAGCCCTTCCCCCCACCCTGCCTTACCCCAACAAATGCCCAGTTCCATCCCTGGATCTCAGGCCCTCGCCGAGGACCAGGATCCCCCGGGGCGTCACTGATCTAACAGTGACCTAACTAAGTATATTACTATTGGGTACAAGGGATGCCTCCCAGGAGCTCCCAGTCGTCTATTTTAGGATTGGTGCGTCCAGCGGGTCCAGCCAGTTGATACTACAACACACTCCCCACAAGCTTAATACAACTCTATAATCAAGTCCCAATGTCTTGGCCATGTCACCCCAGGTGCCACAGCCGTCCGCTACTTATCTCCTGCAGCTCCCATCTGGACATCCAGTTCCTGAGGTCGGCCCTGCATGTCCAGCCAGTCCATTGCCTCGGTCGGCGTCTCGAAAAAAAGGGATCTGTTCTTATAAAACACTTTCAACTTGGCTGGGTAGAGCAACATGTAGCGATGGCCTGCGTCCTTCAGCCTCCTTTTCACCGATACGAAGTTCATCCTACTACGCTATACAAGCAGCGTATAGTCCGGGTAGGCCGTGATTTTTGCGGAACCCTTTTCAATCGTCCCTCCCCTCTGGAAAAATTTGAGGATCTTCTCCCGATCCCGATAGTTCAGGATCTTTGCGATCAGCGGCCGCGGGGGAGCTCCAGGGGGTGGTCTTCTTGTCAAGGCACTGTGCGCCCTTTCAACCGCGAACCCCTGGGTCAGCGCCCCGCCTGTTATCTCCTGTAATAGCATGGATTCCACGTATTCTGTGGGGTTTGATCCTTCCATACCTTCCGGCAGGCCCACTATACGGATGTTATTGCGTCTGGCGCGCCCTTCTGCTTGCTCAGCTCTGTCCTCCAGATTGCCCACCCGCTGCACGAGGGCATGGAGCTCCTTTCCATGTGCGGCGCACGCCTCCATGTTCGGGGCCATCTCCTTCTCCAAGGCCCCAGTGCGCTCCGCAATCGTTCGCACGTCCTGTCTCAGCAGGTTCACCTCCTCCTGGACCGCTCCGATCTTGAGGTCCAGGCCCTCCTGCAGCTCTTTCATTGCCTGGCCCAACTTAGTCTCCCAGGCCACCTTTAAGTCTGCGATCGCTGCCAGCACCTCCTGGATCGTGCCTGGTGTTTCCGCCGCTGCCGTGGGGGTCTCCTTGCTCTTGCCCCCCTCCGCTTCTGGGGGCGATCTGGCGTAGGTCTCCATCGTGGACTGTCGGATCCTGGGTCAAACCACTTTAGAGGACATCCTCTATGTTAGCTGGGCGAGGGCCTGCCGTGCCTCCCTCTGCACAAAGGTCCGCGTGGTCACGGACCACTCTCAGCAGGCCAAGCATGTACTTGTATGTACTTGTCTCTTCTCTCGCGCTCAAAGTGGGCCGTCTCCTCCCATGTGCTCGTACCCTCTTGGTGTCGTGGCCTGGTCTCTGTCCTGTTCCTTCCGTGGCCAGTGCTCGAGTGCGCTCACCTATTCGCCGCACTCCCTTTGTTCCCCCTCTTCCGCGATCACAAGGCCATCCGGCCCACAATGCCCAGGCCCAGAGGGGCCGCTCTAAGTGCAGGGGATCAGCAGTTGTCTCGCCACTGGCCTGCGCCGATGTTTCGTCTGACTCTATGGGATTTCTCCCATCTTCCCGTGTATACAGAGTTGATCCGCTGCGCTGTGGAAAACTGCAGCCACTACCGCCCACTCGTTCGCGTCGGCCCCAGGATCCGCGGCCACCCAACTGGTGCGCTGCCACAATGAATCCTCCTGGGTTCCGCCGGCGTTCGATCCGATTACGCCACGGGCCCAGCGTCGGTTACCAATGTGCTCGATGAGTCTCGGCAGTGTACAGTCCGCAGGTTGTATCAGCTCCGGGTACGTGTGCCCACAGATGTGCGCCGCCTCAGTGAAGCAACAGCGCATTCCGGTCAAGTGCCGCGGTCTGCTTCTAATCGCTGGTCTTGGAGTTCGATGCAGGGGCTTTACAGGACTTACATCTCGTGACCCCTGTTGTCCTCTTTGTCTCTGCCGCCATCTTGTTCCGGGGCCAGCGGCCCGTAGACGAGTATAACTCAGTGTCCTCACCCTCCACTCGCATCAAAGTTTCAGCAAGTGTAGCCGTCATCTTCACACGCATGGGCATTATTTTCCAGTGCCGGCCGGTTCCCGTGCACGCACTTCTCCTCCAGGATCATTGTAGGATCAGCGGAGCTCCACGAGAGCACGTCCCTTTACATGGCTGTCCAAGCCACGCCCCACCACCCTATAGCTTTAATTAACGTGGACGCTAAAATTCACACCAAAGTTCTGGCGAACCGATTAGTCACTATCCTTCCCAAATTAATCCCCACAGACCAGTCTGGGTTCATTAGCGGCAGGCAAACATCAGACAATGTAAGAAGACTGGCCCATTTTATAGAAAAGACCCAGAAGAGGGAAATACCGGCTCTTCTGCTAGCAATCGATGCCGAGAAGGCATTTGATCGGGTCAAATGGGGATTCCTTTTTGCTGCTATGGCCAAGATGGGTTTCGGTCCTGGGTATATCGACCGTGTCGGGGCTAGCTACCAACATCCAGCTATCCGACTTGCAATCAATGGCCATATCTCACCCCCTATCGCGGTAGCGAGGGGCACAAAACAAGGCTGCCCAATGTCAACTCTTCTTTATGCTCTTCACCTGGAATCATTTCTAGCAGCAGTAAGGGCAGCCGATGACATAGAGGGAATACCGTTTGGAAGCTCCGTCCACAAGTTAGCAGCCTTTGCGGACAACATGATTCTATCGCTGACTCATCCCAACTCTTCTCTACAGGCGGTGTCTAGGGAGCTGATCCGGTTTGGCCAGGTGGCAGGGTTAAACATTAATATCCATAAATCCAAAATCCTTTCCCTCTCACAGTCAGACACCACTGTGCAAAACCTTAGAAAGGAGTATAACTATAGATGGGTCGGTAATTACCTAAAGTATTTGGGAATATATCTAAGCAAAATGGTTGAGGAACTTTACAAGGCAAATTATCCTCCTCTCCTCCAGAAGCTCAAATCCAAATTGGTGGACTGGGGCCCCCTGACGATATCCTGGCTGGGACGTGTTAACGTATTAAAGATGGCGATCTTACCCCGATTGCCCTATTATTTTTCGGCTCTTCCTGCTCCTGTCCCAGCATCTTTCTTCAAAGCTGTCCAGAAAATAACCAAGGGGTTCGTCTGGACCCAGAAACACCCACTAATGAGGGCTCACCCAGCAAGGGGTGGCTTGGGCGAGCCGGACTTCAGGGTTTACTACTGGGCGGCACAGATCTGCGCTATTAGGGATTGGCCAAGAAATTACAGGGAGAAAGTTTGGAGGCCGATGGACAGAGCGGTGGCAGGGGGGAACTTGGAGGGGATACTGTGGTTGCCGAGGCCTGATAGACCTTTCCAAATGTACTGTAGCGTAATAACCGCAACAACGGGACAGGCTTGGGACCAAGCGATAAAAAGGGCGCACATCACCTCCTTCCCCTCCCCCTACACGCCCGTGCACAGCAACCCGCAGTTCACCCCATCATTCACTCGAGCGTCGGTCATTAACATCTGGCACACAGGGGGATGCAGAATGGTGAGAGACATGTTTGTCGGAGACGAGGTTAAACACTTCGAGCCGTGCAAAAAAGATTTTGGTATAGGTGAGACACAGAGGTTTTCCTATCTCCAGATGAGAAACTGGCTCTCTTACCCGTTGGTCAAGCAGGCGGGGTCCAGCCCCCGCACCCCTTTCGAAAAGTACCTAGACACAGATGCGGGGGACAAAGGGGTTCTAGCTTCTATTTATAAACATATCAAGAAAGAAGAAACCCTGTCGAGTAGAAGGTATATGAAGAAATGGGAGGGTGACACGGGGACGGTGATAATCAAGCCGGTCTGGGTAAATCTTTGGTCTCAGATTCCCAAACTTACAAGGTCGATTCAGATTCGGGAAATGTGGCTGGAACTGATGCTCCAGTGGCACCTAACCCCGGTCAGGCTAAATAAAATATTCCCCGATGCGTCTAGGCTGTGCTGGAGACAGTGCGGGGCAGAGGGCTCCTGGGCTCATATCTGGTGGGAATGTCCAAAAATTGACCAGTTCTGGTACCAGGTACAGCGGGCGGTTACCCAGCTCTTGGGTATCAGGGTTGGCCAAAACAGAGGGTTGGACATGATGGGTTTAAATGGTGTCTTAGCATCCCTCGCAGCGAGGGAAGATCGTAAACTCTATGTGATGATGATGATGATGTCAGCAGCCCTGGGCTTGGCCCAAAAATGGAAATCAAGAGAACCGCCACAGGAACATGAATGGATTGCTAAAATCTGGTCGTTTGTAGCTCTGGAATGGCTCACCCACTCTATCCAGGGGAGCCACATGCAGTTTGTCTCAGATTGGTCTAATTTATTGACTTACCTAAAAGCAGGGGTACGCCGGGCTTGGTGTCCCAAGGCCATGGAACTCCTTGGCATAATTTACCCGCAAGACGAATCTGACTTGTGAAGAACTATTGCAGGGGAGCCAAATGTCCGGTGGAACCTGGGAAGTTGGTCATTGTTTTTATTTTTATTTACAATAGCTAAGAGTGTTTTAATATGCATGGTCGCATACCGGGGTGCTCTTGGATCGGCTGCGGGCGCTAGGGGGAGGACAAGGGGAGGATGTTGGGGGGGGGGAGTTTTGTTGGTTTATGTACTGTGATTAAAATTGTTAATAAAAACTTATTGGAAAAAAAACACAAGAAAAGAAAGGGGTGCTGGTGCACGCTTAAGAAATGGCTGCCTAATCCGCAGAGCTCCGATCCGTATTACATCCTGTTTCTTCACACTCCTCTTTTGGGGCCACCCACGGACAAGAAAAATACACACCTCAGTGTCGGAACATCCAAGGGACACCAACCGAAAATCCTATCTTGTAACGCAACGAAACTGCTGAGAAATCTGCACGGCAAAATCCCCCGTGAACACAGAGGATTTTGGGCCGCTCATGGGCTCCATGCGGTAACTTCCTGAAGCTGCTGTGGGAATCCTGTTGAAGGCTGAGAGGGGGAGGAGCTCTGGATCAACGGCGGGTGCCGGCTGTGCCACACAGCATACTACACAGACGGGGCACCGTAGACATTGCAGTACTCTGACCAGCGGTCCTGAACACCATGAAGGCCCTGCCGAGGATTGGACCAAGCACGTAGAAATAACCACCAGGGACGGCACAGCTGAATCAGCGCCTGAACTTTTCCGATACCCCGTGAGCATCCCGGCACATGCAGAAACCTGTTTGGTGACCCGATCCTGCCCGTAGCGGCGTGGCTGTGCCACGCTGCGTCATTGAGGGGGCAGTGCGGGTACCTGTCATCCTATAACCGGGTGCAGCAGAGGAGAGACACCCATCTACGGACGGACCGAAGGTGAGATCTCAGTCCCAGCGGAGGTGAATCTGTAGGGGGGCTGCCCCATAGAGAGAACATACCGGGATGAGGGACTGCAACCGTTAGCAGGACTACCACGCCTCAGGCCCTCGCTCCTGAGCATAATCGTGGTGCAGGCACGGCCCTCCCTTCCCTGTACTAGAGGCGCTAGCCGAGGAGTGGGATGGTGCGTAAGTCGGGGCATGGGACAACTGGAAGACACTGTAGCACAGACCTGACCCTGGAGAGGGGACGGACTGCACCCGCACTGGAGGGGGCCTCCACCATTCGCATTTGAACATTATAACACACGTCCGACATAACTTTGGGAGACGACTGGCGCCAGACGCTGCTGGGACGTGGTAGTAACCTTGGGCTAAAGCACGGAGGCTCTTCACGCTGTGGCGGATCACCCACGCCAAACAAAGAAAAAATATGTGGGAGAACATAGTCCACCCCTCGGAGTGGCTCACAGTGAAAATATCCGAACCATAACTCGCTGGGCACAACATACTACTGACCCCTTCATTGAGGCTGAGAGGGTGATACTACTGGGGTTCGGAGCAAATGTATCTGACATCACGCAAACTGGATGCCCGTGTCCTGACTACTTCCGAATCCTACGCTGCGCAGCATTGCAAACAGACCCGCTCATAAACGCTCTCCGTTACGCTAGAAGCCCAGGTTGGGCCTCGGGTTGGAAAGACGGCCGGCCTTTGCCTGGTGGTGGGGGAGCATAACATTGGCTGGAACACTAGGGGCTAACAGTACGGCACGGTGTGGCAGCGGCAGGAGACACAGAGTGTATGGTGAGGCTAGGACACACTGTCTCTCAATATTAAGGGCACCGAGGGAGGTGGAAATAACCAGGAGGGAGCGATACTGTCGGGAAGGGCACACATATACCAAATACCAGGTGGCCACGCAACGTGGGAGGACACAGTCCACTCCTTGAATCAGAAAACAGAGTGGGTACACCTTCATACTACGCCAAGCCAGACGCAGTGCTTTCCACCCATGCAGGGTTACTGGGAGAGGCCCTGGAGGTGCAGTACACACTCAAGGATGACACCAAGCCTTTTAATATAGGCCCCTATTTTGAAATGCATTCTGGGCAATGCTGAATCGACAGTGACACATACTGGCAGAACTTAGGCTGCCATAATCAGGGCCTGGGCTTGTTGCACAAGGCACATTGAGTACTTCCTTGGTTGTATGGTAGGGATACATTTCTATCCTACGAACACTGATAGTATCTATTTTATTTATTTATTTGAATTTGTATAGCGCACTACAGCCCAGGGGCATCGAGGCGCTGTTGCAAGAATATGACTTTGTTACAGGTAATGCATGTTTACAAACTTTTGCATGTTTATACAGTTAATTTAGGCTTGTAGCGGTGGAACCCAATTGTGACACGATCCTATCACCTGGGAGTACGGGCAATAACTGATGAGATGCACTGCCTGGTGCATGAACAATTGTCACTGAGTCGCCCACTGGCCACCTAACTTGCAGTGCAAGTTACAAAGAACGCTGCCACAGGAACGATGAAGAAGGGGGCAGGCGCCAAAAAGAAAGGGCTGATATATCGAGCACAAGCAGAGAAGGAGTGGGTGAAGAAGGATGTCATGTTGGTTGTGGGCCCATATATGTTTAGAAGAGTGACAACCTGGTGTAGTATCTATCAGCGTGTTAAGGACCTGAAAGGGGACCCTCTTGTGAATTAGGATAGATATTCCCCTCTTCCGTGACATGGGGAGTGTATTGCTGTTCCAACCCATACCCGATATAGTTTCTCCGACTCAACTGAGTTGAGGTGCGTTTCTTGGAAAAACAGTATGTCTCTTTGTATATTGCGTGTTGAGCATTCGTTTTTTCTTTATGGGGTATCCTAAACCCTGGATATTAAGGGTGATACAGTTAAGGGTGGTCATTTTAGTTTGAGAGAGGGAAACACTCCCTCCAAGTGGTAAGGACCGGCATTCCCGTCCCCAGTTTGTGCCTGTACCGGGGACGGGATTTCATACGGAGGATTGCGCCCCAACATGATCAAACAGTGAAACAGTAAAACACTGGGGACATAGAACTGTACCCCAGTACAAAAGGTGAAAGCCCATGCGTGGGGGTAGTTGCTGGAGGCCCGAGGGTCTCCTCCACTTTCCACAGATACCGAAGTCCCCTTTCTCGGGGTATCAGTGGTGTCATGAATTCTCCTTATCCTCCAGTCTCTCATGTCACACCAAAAACGAACAAGGGGGAGATGGGAGAAACAGTCAAGAAAAAGAGAAAATACAAAAGAAAAAACATGGGTGGGGTGGATGATCTTTGGGTGGCGGGTGATGCAGTGGAGTTGTAAGCAACATCCTGTCTATTGTTGAAGAGTCATTGTTCCGTGACATTAGGGCTCCATCTCACATCAGAGTCTGCTTTGAGGGAGATAAGGGCAAACCCCCTCTGGTCGAGTTTGTTTAGCATGAGCTCATCGTTCGAGTGTATTGCCCAGGAGGCCTGTGTTAGTGGATGAGGGCAGGTTCAGGTGCAGAGTCTGTGGTACTCATTTCACTGGGGGTTCTTGTCGGCTTCCCTGGTCCATTGGGTATCTGCCTGTTTTCCTCCAGCGACCTTGTGGTCTATTATGGCGTTGAGGTCTAGGTGGAGAAGGCCCACATTCAGGGCGAGCGTTGCCTGTGCTGGGGAAATCTGTGGAGACAATTTCTCTTTGCTGCAAAAAGTGCCATGCTTCCACTTGATCTTCGAAGGAGTGCCACTGTTTGTCTAGCTGGATGCACCACACGGCCGGAAACTTCAAGTAGTATCTGTGTTCTGTGCTCTTCAAAGCTTCAAACATTGGGCTATACTCTTTCCTGCATTTTGAGACCTTGATGGAGAAGTCATTGAATAGTTTAATATCAGCCCTATCTATCCGTATCGTAACAGCGGCTCTGTATGCCTTCAGAATGGATAGTTTGTGTTGGAAGTTTAAGAGCTGCATTGTGATGATCCACGGGCATTCTCCGGGGGTGGGTTTGGGGACAGGGGCCCTATGTTCCCATTCTATGATGAGGTTTCGTGCTTCTTGGATCTGCAGCTTATCATGGAAGAACCCATAGATGAACAAGTTACTTACCAACTGGTAACGTTCTTTCGACTGGATGTTCCTCCGACGTATTCCTCATCTTTGATATTCGTATCATCAGTTTTGCTGCTTCGGAAAAGAAATGTCCACACCAGATGGTGCTGTGCTCGATGTCGTGGTGTCAATGTCCCTCGAGGGCAGCCATAGAGTGTCAACGTCATCCACAGTACAAATAGCTTGAGCAGCGCCCATTGACTTCAGTTCTGTTTTTTCAATATCCTCAGCTGAGGAGTTGACCATGCGTACCCTTTGTCCGTAAGCTTGCAAGGAACATGTAGTGTAATTCATGTACATTGTATGGCAGGGTAGGCTAGGAGGGTAGATGAGGAATACGTGGGAGGAACATCCAGTCGAAAGAACATTACCAGTTGGTAAGTAAGTTGTTCTTCGAATGGATTGTGTCCTCCGACGTATTCCTCATCTTTGATAGACTCCCAAAGCAGTGAAAAGGGAGTATCAATTAACCCTAGTCATAGACTGTATGAAGAACGGCCTTAGCAAAAAGACCTCCTTTGGATGAGGTTGAATCTGAACAATAATGTTTCACAAATGTATGCATAGACGACCAGGTGGCTGCTGCACAGATATCCTGCACTGAGACACCCCTTTGAAGAGCTGTCGAAGTTGCCATGCTCTTAGTGGAATGAGCCCTTAGCCCATCTGGAGGTTCTTTACCTGCCAGTCTGTAACATTCTCAGATTGCTAAAATTATCCATCTGGATAAGGTTTGTTTTGTTACTGCCAGGCCCAATTTGTGGCCGGTATAGCCAATAAAAAGTTGGTCACTTTGTCGAAGCTTAGCAAGTCTAGAAATATAAAAGCCGAGAGCCCTTTTTGGGTCCAGCCCGTGAAGCCTTTCTTCCTCCTTACTTGTATGAGGGGGAGGATAGAAAGATGGCAAAGTAATTTTTTGAGACAAATGAAAGTCAGAGACTACCTTGGGTAGGAATGAAGGTTTGACTTTGAGTATTACTTTATCTTTATGGAAAATGGTGTGAGGAGGCTTACAAGAGAGAGCCTGTAACTCACTCACCCTGCGGGCTCATGTGATAGCCACTAGTAGGACTGTTTTCAATGTGAGGAGCCTTAGAAGACAAGAATGCAGAGGTTCGAACGGAATGCATGTAAGGAATTTTAATACTAAATTTAGATCCCAAAGAGAGACATGGAATGGGACTGGGGGGGGGTACACACTAGTGAGATCCTTCAAAAATTGTACAATCAATGGTATCTTGAAATAAGACACTTCTTCAGAGGAGCGCTTAAATATAGAACGTGCCACTAGGTATCCTTTTATTGTACCAATATGAAGCCCCAGATTGGGTGTGCCACATAGGAATGGATCCACATTCTTATCCTCGCACCAGTTACTGAACTTATTCCCACGACACCGGTACAAGGATTTTGTTGCTGGCCTTCTGGCCGAAAGCAAAATCTCCATTACGTCGTCCGGGAGGTCCCAATCCTTATAGCTCAGCCTCTCAGAAACCATGCGTGAAGGCTGAGTGTCTTGACCTCTGGATGGAGAACCCAACCTTCCTCTTGCGAGAGAAGATCCTCTCTTTGTGGAAGACTTATTTGAGGGCAGATGGACATGTCCAGAAGGTCCGGGTACCACATCCTCCTGACCCAATCTGGGCCAATTAGAATCATGGTTTTCCTGAACTTTCTCAACCTCCTGATTACGTGAGGAATCACGGGCACAGGAGGAAACCTGTACAGGAGTGGAAATTCCCAGTCCACTACGAACAGGTCCCCTAGAGCTCCTCTTGGAGGAAATTCCCTTGAGGAGTACTGATCACACTTCCGATTGACCTTGGTCGCGAACAGATCCACTTGAGGGGTTCCCCAATGGGTGAAAATCTCTTGAAGGACTTCCTAAACTAGATCCAACTCATAGGAGACTGTGCTCTGGCTGCTCAGAGTATCCGTCGCCGTGTTCTTCTCTCCCGCTAGGTGAACTGCCGACAGAGATATTCCTTCTTGTATTGCCCAGAACCAGAGCTGCATTGCCTCTCTGCACAGTGGTAGTGACCCTACGCCTCCTTTCGTTGAGGTAATGCATGGCCACTGTGTTCTCTGTCATTATCAGGACATTCTTTCCCCGTACAGCGGGCAGGAAGGCCTTCACCGCTAGTCTGATTGCCCTCAGCTCCAAAAGGTTGAGGTGTAGTTTGGACTCCGATGGAGACCAATGACCTCTGATTGTCAGATCGTTGGTGTGGGCTCCCCAACCTGTGAGTGAGGCGTCTGTCACTACTGTCATCTCCTGCCATGGTTGCCAAAAAGATTCTCCCTTGAGAATAGTGTCCTTGCAAGCCCACCATAAAAGATCTTGAGCCACTCTGGTCGAACCTGCAGAGGATCTGACATATTCCCTGAAAATTGGGACCACTGAGTCCTGAGGGCCCACTGAAGGGATCCCATTCTCAATCTGGCCGGCAGATGCTGGTCATACTGGAACTTTGTTACCATCTACAGAATGTGCTGAGTTCTCACCTCTGGAGGCGAGGCTTTTACCAAGGAAGTATCCAGGACTACTCTGCTTGAATTGGAGTTGTTGGAATGGTATCATAGAAGACTTCTTGTAATTGAGGGAGAAGCCCAGTCTGTGTAGGAAGTGGCAGGTAATCCTCAGACGTTCCTGGGCCTGTTCGGGTGAACAAGCCCTGGTTAACCAATTGTCCAGGTAGGGGAAGATGTGAATCCCCCCCTCCTGAGACTTGCTGCCACTACCGCCATCAGTTTGGTGAAAACCCTTCGACGGAGGTCAGCCCGATTGGCAGAACTCGCAATTGAAAATGAGAACTGCCAACCGCGAACCTCAGGTACTTTCTGTGCTTCAGATGGATTGGTACATAAAAAGTAAGCATCCTGAAGGTCCAATGATAACAAACAGTCTTGGAGTTGGAGAGTTTGAAGGATCTGAGAAAGGGTTATCATCTTGACCTTGTCCTTCCTGAGGAATTTGTTCAGATTTCTCAAGTCCAAGATGGGTCTCAATCCTCCGTCCTTCTGGGAATGAGCAAGTAGGGGGAATACCAATCCTTGTTCCTATCCGCTGCGTCTAAATGTTCTATTGCACCTTTCTCTAGCAGGTTTAAAATCTCCTGCACAAGGAGCGGATCCGGAATTTTGGCAGAGTTGTATCCCGGTGGATGATACTGAGGCCTTTTCCTGTCATGGCCTGACAGGACCCGCAGTCATCAGTCTGATGGTCGGGACCCAGGCACCACAGGCAAATGGGGATCAGTAATGGACATTTTCTTCCCGCAATCCTGGCATTTTTTAAAACCAGTTTTTCGGGTCGAATGATTAGAAGATGAAGACATCTTGTCAAAAAACTGAAGCGCCGTTTCAAATACACGAAGCGAAAGCTTTCAGAAAAACGGAACTGAAGCCAAAGGGCGCAGCTCGAGCTGTTTGTACTGCGGATGACGTTAACGCTGTACAGCAGCCCTCGAGGGACATTGATGCCACGACATTGAGCACAGCGCCCTCTAGTGTGGAATTCTTTTTTCCGAAGCAGCAAAGCTGATGATACGGATATCAAAGATGAGGAATACGTGGGAGGACACAATTCATTCGAAATAGACTTCCAGGTGAGGTTCTTTGCTGTGTTTGGGCAGGCCAACCAGGCGTCGGTTATTCCTCCTGGACCTGTTTTCCTGGTCCTCCATTTTTGCGCCAAGTCATTGGACCTCTCTGATTAGGCCATCAATATCCGTGGTGGCTGTCTTGACATTATCTTTGAGGGAGCTGATGCGTTGCTCATTGTCGGTTGTCTTGTCAGCTTGTGCAGAGAGCCGTGTGTGGACTTCTTAGCGGTCATGTTTAATATCTTGTACAGTATTGTTTGTTTCTTGTGTTCTCTGGCCAATGGCTTTCATCTCCAGGAGGATTGCCTGTAGTTGGGTCTGAATTTGGGCCTCCATTGTGGGTTGACGCCAGGTAAAGTGAGAAAGCAGTGTGTTGGTCGAGCCAATTTCCATGGTGTCGTCTGTAAAGGGGCCGGGGTCCCCTGTATCATTCCAGGTAGGTGCAGATTTGGGACTGCCCAGGTTGTTGTCAATTGAAATGGTGGTGTCCCCGCTGGGCAGTATCACCCCTGAAGGAGCGCACAGACTGTGAGCAGACCCAGCAGCATGGAGCGCTTGTCAAGGAAGGGTAAGCAGAGGAGCGTGCCTTGGTGTTTTTTTTTACCTCCAGGGAGCCTGGTTAGTGTCTGTAATATTAGAGTCCCTCCTCAGGGTCTCCCTCAGTCGCTGGTACAGCCTGGGGGATCCCAGACTCCGGCAGATGTCACACCCCTGAGCCCCTGCGCTGCGTCGCAAGCAGCAACTTCTTGTGAGGTATATGCCAGTGGGTATTTGCTTGGCAGCACTCGGGGTCAGGCAGCAGTGTGGGCTGATCACCGGGGGGTCAGCGATGATTTGACCAGGAGTCAGGAGTGGCTCATGGTGGGAGAAGCGCAAGTCTCAGCTTTTTCAGTTCTATGGGGGGTGAGGGCCCCCGAGTGTGGCGCTGCCCGTAGTGATGGGCTTACGCGGCGGCGTGACGTAGCACGCCGCCGCCCAATGTATAAATAAAGGGGCGTTCCCGGCCGCGAGCAGAGTGACCGGGAAGCCCGAACCGAAAGGCTGTGTGTGCGTGTCCTTTCAGGTGGGGGGGGCTTACGGGAACGCAGCGGGGGGGCTCAGGACCGCCCCCCAACAGTGGCGACGAGCGAGTGCGGGTGCCCGGGCCCGGCGGTGCAGGCTTCCGAAGTTTTCTGCATACACGGAGCGCCTGGATGCTCCGTCTTACGCCGTGGCTGCGGCTCGTACACGCGGCTGACGGCCATTTTGTCTGACAGGCCGCGGATGTTCTCCGAGCTCCGGTTTGGAGGGGGAAGTGAATCCGGGCCTAATTTTTGGCAATTCTGCCTGCAGGCAGCTTGATCTGCACACCCATGTTTGGATTGTGGATTTTTATGTAGTTTTGGTGCAACTATGTCGTGTGAAAGCCAGGAGAGGGGTTAATGTAGCTGGACCTGCTTAGCCTACTCCATGCTCATGGCTTAATTTTTGGGACACCTATATATTGGTGGATGCCAGCGGATGGAGACAGCAGTTTTCTTCACCCCCTTCATCATCAAGTCGCTGGGGTATCTTCTTCATCCTCTTCATCATCGGAGAAGGCTATGCACCTGGTATCGGATTTGACTGTTGAATGCACTCACACTGTGGGTGGTGAAGGGTGGCTGAGTTGCGGCCTCCAAGACAACTGGTGGGGGTGCCTGTGCGCTCAGACCCATGCGTGACTCTGAAGACTCGGATGACGGGGCAGGGGCTGCGCCGATTCTTCAACAGCCTGGGCAGCCTCCAATAGCTCCAGTGCAACAGCCGGTACCGGTTCCACAGTTGCCCCTGCAAGGACCTCTCGCAGTATTGCCAGCTGCCCAACCTGGAATCCCCATCATGGCTCAGGCGAGAGCACCTGCGGCCCACGCTGCTCTGCAGCCCATTCCGGAGTTTGATGCATCGGGGCCACCTTCGAGCATGGGCCCCCGGTGGAGGAGATGGGTGAGTCGCCTGGACATGTATTTCAGGGCCTCTCAGGTGACGGACGATGACAGCAGAGTGGCCACCATGCTGTATTCCGCAGGGCCTGCGGTCCAGGAGATATTTGAATCCCTCACACCTGCCAATGCCTCCTACGATGCGGCCAAGGCGGCACTCCTGGCACATTTCCTCCCCCTTGCTAATGTGGACTATGAGAGATTTGTCATGCTGTCGGCCAAACAGAAGGACGACGAGACACTGGACACCTTCTATGGTCGTTTGCGCCGCCTCTCCCTAGGATGTGCGTGGACGGACGCAGAAGACATGATGCGCACGATGTTAATTCAGGCATGCTCCTCCGGCAAACTCAGGAGGCAGGTCCTCAGAGAGCCAGGCATCACTCTGCCCCGCATACTGGAGCTCCGCCGGTGCCATGAGGTGGCAGAGGCTCGGGCCAATAAGATGGAGGCAAGATCCCGATCAGTGAGAACGGAGGAGGTGTGCATTGTGTGGCGAGGTGGCAGAGGCATGAGACGTCTGGGTGGTGGACCCCGTGACAGGGCAGGCAGAGCCTCGGAGTCGTACCAGAAGTGCGGGTACGACCTTCCTCACCCGACAGAGTGTCCGGCGGTGGGAAAGACCTGTGGCAGATGTGGATTGGCCGACCATTTTTCAAGGGTATGCCGTGCAGCCCTGCCTGTGATGGTGCCGAGAGGCCAGCCACGCACGTGGATTCCACGCCAGAACCCGCCGCCAAACGTGGCCCAGGTGGATCAGGGAGAAGTGGATCCCCAGGTGGAGGGTTCCGAGGAGGAGGACGAGGAGAACATCTTCTTCGTCTCGAGTGTGGAAATTCTGAAAAGGAAGAGCCGGAGACAGCCCAGATGTGTGGTGGAGGTCAATCACTCCCCAGTCCCGGTGCTCGTGGATACGGGGGACTCCGTAAATGTAATGGCCAGAGGACATTATGACACGCTTGATCCCCTCCCGGGTCTGGACACACCGAAGGCTCGCATCTTTGCATTTGGAGGGCTGAAACCGATACCACTGGATGGTGCCTTTGTAGCCTGTGTTAAACATGACGGCTCACAGATCAAGGCTCGCTTCTATGTGACTCCTGTGAGTGACAACACCCTGCTCAGCTGTGCTGCTGCGGAGGCCCTGGGGATTGTCAGTTTCGCCTATTCAGTCTATTTGGAAGACATCAATGATCTCCTAGACAAGTACGCAGCACTCTTCAGTGGGATCGGGAAGATGACCAGCGAACCGGTTCGTCTTCACATTGATGAGTCGGTCCAACCGATTGCCCTGAAACATCGCAGGGTACCGTTTCATCTGAGAGAGCAAGTGGACAAGGAGCTGGACACTCTGGTAAACCTGGACATTATCGAAAAGGTGGAGGGCCCTACCCCCTGGGTGTCTCCGATCGTGGTGGCCAGAAAACCTAAGCAGCCTGACTCGGTCCGCATCTGTGTCGACATGAGGCTCCCTAACAAGGCAATAAAGAGGGAGCGGCATCTCACGCCCACGATCGACGACATAATTGCGGAAGTACAAGGGGCTCGGTTCTTCTCGAAATTGGATCTCCGAGCAGGTTACCACCAGGTCGTTCTCCACCCTGAGTCCAGGTACATAACAATGTTTACCACCCACCGGGGGTTGTACCGATACAAGAGGTTGAGCTTTGGAGTGTCCTCTGCCGCCGAGGTGTTCCAGAACATCATCAGGGGCGCCCTGGCGGATCTCGAGGGCGTCCTCAACATCAGCGATGACATTTTGGTGTTCGCAAAGACAGAGGTAGCCCACATGAGGAGGCTTGGTAAGACCCTGGAACGACTCCAATCACTGGGCCTTTCCCTGCATAAGGAAAAATGCGAGTTCATGCGCACCTCCATTGAGTTCTTCGGTTTCGTGTTCAAGGAGGGAGGGGTATCGCCCGATCCAAGAAAGGTCCAGGACATCAAATCGGCACAACCTCCCGAGTCGGTGTCCGATGTGAGGAGTTTTCTGGGGATGGTGACCTACTGTGGACGTTTCATCCAAAACCTCGCCTCAAGGTCAGAACCACTCCGGGCCCTGACGAAGAAGGAGTCAGCGTGGCACTGGGGCCCACTTGAGCAGGCCGCTTTCGAGGCCATCAAAGCTGCCCTCACGACGGAAGACACCATGGCATTCTTCGACCCAGCCCTGGAGTCAGAGATCGTTGTTGATGCCAGTCCGTTTGGCCTGGGCGCCGTGCTGACTCAGGTGGATCGCAACGGGGGAGTTCGGCCAGTGGCGTATGCCAGTAAGGCACTATCAGAGACTGAGCAGAGGTACTCCCAGATCGAGCGGGAGGCCCTGGCGGTGCTGTGGGGCTGCAGACACTTTTGACTCTATGTCTTGGGTCGTCCGGTGACGGTGGTAACCGATCACAAGCCGTTGCTTCCAATCCTGGTGGGGTCATCGTCAAAGCCACCGGCAAGGATTGAGAGGTGGATGCTCGCCCTCCTTGAGTATTCTGTCACCCTGGTGTACCGGCCTGGGGTCAACAATGCGGCGGACTACCTGTCCCGCCACCCGGCGGTGTGCGGGGGAGAGGGGCATGATGTCTGTGAGGAGGAAGCTAACAGCCATGTACAGATGGTGGTGGAGGCGGCCACACCAAATGCGATGCCGCTGGCGGAGCTGGAGGCCGCGGCGGCCCAAGACGAATGCTTTCAAGTACTGAGGCACTCGATGCAACACGGCTACTGGAAGTCCCTTCTCGAGGCTGTGGCCGGGCGGACACATGAGGCCAAAACGACGCTTGAGCAGCTGTGGAAAGTGAAGGACGAGTTGTCGTTTTCGGAGTCGTCGAATCCGTAGCATTTGAGCATGTGGGGGTGGCGGTGGAGAAGATCTTTGCAGCCCACGGTTTTCCCCACACCCTGTGCTCAGACAATGGGGCTCCTTTCCAAAGTGAGCGGTTCTCCGAGCTAATGGAGAGCTGCGGGGTGCACCACAGGAAGGTGTCACCGTTGTGGCCCCGAGCCAATGGCAATGCGGAGAGACTCATGCGGACTCTTAATAAGACATTCCGGATCGCCCAGGGACAGGGTCAACCCCTACAACGGGCCCTGTACCAATTCCTGCGGGTGTATCGAACCACCCCGCATGCCTCGACTGGAGTGGCTCCCGCAGAAGCGCTGTTCAAGAGATGTCCCCGGGGTCTGCTCCCTGAGGTTGGGGAGAAGGAACCATGGGTGATTGACAACCAGCGGGTTGCAGCGGAAAGGCGAGTGAGAGTTGACCAAGAAAATCTGCGACGGGGTCTCCGGCCTCAACAGCTTGAGCCGGGAGACGAAGTTCTAGTCCGCAACCGACACCCCCATGGGAAACTCTCACTCCCCTATGAACCCAAGCCTTTGGATGTTGTGGCTGTCAAGGGATCCATGGTGACGGCCTCGGATGGGCGATCTGCCGTCACCCGGAATGTGAGTTTCTTCAAGAAACTGGGTGATCCCCGGACTGAAAATCCACCTGAACCTGACCCACCAGAGGACCCCGACGCTGGAGACTTCCGGGACGAGATTCCGGCCTCCCCAATCCGGGGAGCCGCAGCCGAGGGGCTCCACGGGCCGGAGGTAGGCAGGAGGTACCCCCAGAGGGCTGGGCGAGGGAAACCTGCTTACCTCAGCGAGTATGTTCTTGGACACTTAGCATGTAAACTGTGATGAAGGGATCCGGGTGGTTGACAATAAAGGGGTGTTGGGTGTGCAGTGGTGGTTTGTAGGATAGCTGTGTGTTAAAAGTTATGATCATTAAACGTGCCGTTGTTGTGGTTCCTCCCGAAAAAGGATGAGTGTGGCGCTGCCTGTAGTGACGGGCTTACGCGGCGGCGTGACGTAGCACGCCGCCGCCCAATGTATAAATAAAGGGGCGTTCCCGGCCGCGAGCAGAGCGACCGGGAAGCCCGAACCGAAAGGCTGTGTGTGCATGTCCTTTCAGGTGGGGGGGGCTTACGGGAACGCAGCGGGGGGGCTCAGGATCGCCCCCCAACACTGAGGTCACTGGCCTAATGGGGGTAGCAGCATCTGTAGCCTTCATGGCCCACAGAGTCATGGTGCCTAGTGTGCTCCCAGGTGGCTCACCTCTGTGTTAGCAGGCTGCTGTTGTCCGGGCTGCCCCCTCAGCGATCTCGGGGGAAGGCATCTTCTGTGGGCAGCGAGTGTGTCTGCTTCCCGAAGCATAGTTCCTGGAGGTGTTCGTGGTTCAGGCACCTTTCCAGGCCGTTAGGGGTGTCATGGGCTCTTCACTAAAAGGTATGCGTATAGTGGCCGCATCACATGTCGGCCATCCCTCATTTTTTCGCTCTGGCCCGAGGCATCCCACAGTGTAGAGTGGAGGTACTGCTTCTGGGCATTTACGTCTCCAAGGCGCATCGACCCCCGCGGGACCTCCTTGAGCGATGTCGGGTCTGGTTGTGTTCCCAGCCTTCCCGGGTGTCGCAGCAGATCGGCTCCGCAGGGAGGCTCTGGTCCTCTTGGCATGTCGGAGGAGTCTGCCCACGGGCTGCAAGGCAGGCGGATTATTCCTCAGTTCTTCAGCCGACTATATGTGTCATTTTCATCTGTTTTAGTTTTGGATGAGCGGGTGAGATTATGACGGGAAAGCTCCTTTGCATCGGAGCTCCCGTCACCCAGCCGCCATCATGGTCGGGCTCACAAAAGCAACCCCCCCCCCCCGGTAACAGTATATCTTGACATCGGCTCGGAGGTCGAAGTCTATGCCAAAGGTCAGTTCGGTTTTGTTGATTCCTACGAAGAGGATGCCATTGCAGGCTTTTGCTTAGATGCTGACTTGCCGCGGTCAACGCTGACACCACTTGAATAGACATCTCAGAGGCCTTTCGACTCTGGCTTTTAGGCACGCGGGCCGAAGCCTTAACCGATTCCTTGCCGTTCTTGGCGGATGCAGTGAGATCTACAGCCATCTTTGGCTTTTTCTAGGGGCCAGTAGGAGCCATCTTCAGGAACATCTACATTATTCTCTTTCTAAAATGTTCCCATTCAGCCCCTGAGACGGTCTTCTTGGAGGAACATATATGACATCTGTTGGGCGAGGAATCAGACAACGAAAAACGATGGCGCCATATCGTAATCTTTTTTTTTTTTGCAAACATATTTGTATTGCTGTTTACCAGAGTGTAACAGAAGCAATTCACAGAATATTTATGAAAAACATTTACATCAACAATAATTCACTCTTTGTATATTCATTGTTTCAACAACTTTTTTAAAAAAAACAATTTTTATTGTGTTATAGTTCATAGAACTTTTCACACGTTTTAAACCAAAACAGCAATACAAAATTACAAAACCAGCACATCCATTAAATTCAACAATAAAAAAAAGGAAAGGTCAGCACAAACTTAACATGGTGTACAGATCAGAACAACATGGAGAAGAGGGAAAGAAAAAACCCATAAGGATCCATAAGAATCTTAAGTCTGAAATATTTACTACATCCACACAACCTGAGCAAGACCCTATTCAACTCCATTCTCAAGGTCCATTAACAATTTAACTTCATCTTCAAATTTACGCAAACGTTCATTTGCCACCTTCCAAATCTGGGTGATGGCAATAACCAGATAGTTACTCCTCCCAGAAAGGCACCTCAGCCAAAAGTTTTCACTTTCAATGTATGTTTGGTCAAGGTCAAATTTGGCAAACTATTTGTCGTATGTAGATCTCATCTTCTGGCAGCAGGTAAGTACATGCCTTACTGTTTCCACCATGGTATTATCCGCACACAGTCTACAGATCCTTTTCTCAGATGGTAGATCCATCCAAGATCCCTGCACCCTCAGAACATTGAGACGGTTCAATCTGATATCTAAGAATATTCTGCGATTAGTCTCGGAGGGCATAAGTTTAAGATATCTTTGAGGCTCTTTATATATGAAAGGCAACCTGGCAAAGGTACATAGAGAGCTCATTGATGAAACCTTATCATGACTGGCAACCCAGTCCCACTTCTCTATGACAGATTTTAGCACTGCCCCTTCACCATGATCCCACCTAGGTGTCCAGCAAATTTTACCAAAAAGTTGCACATTTTTCTCTTTAAATTTGTTCAGGGTATCCATTTTATCACCCTCCAAACTTTCCCTAAGAATATGCAGCAAAGTACCAGGGCGAGTACATTTTATTTGCACATACAGCTTAGCTCTGTTATGGTCAATTTGGGTAGACAGAAATAAGTCCCATTTCTAATCAGACTGCCTGAACAGGGGTATAGTTGGTGAGACCAAGCAATCTACGCCATATGATGCCTTCTGTCACATCCGCCCAGTCAGAACCAGTCCGTGAAAGATGTCTACAAGGCATACAGAAACATGGCCGCTAGCTTCTGCTTACAAATGTTAGCTATTCCCAACAGGCTAAAGCAATCCGTTTTTAAAAAAAAGACATAATGGCGGTAAGCGTGCCGATGACTTTCGATCTTTTATTCTGTTGTACCAACAGGTTCATTTTTCCTCTATCGCCACAGACCTCATTGTCCGGATACTTATAGTAGTTTACTTTCTTTATCACACCCAACGAGCAAGATATCCCTGTCTTTTACAGCTATTAGGACCCACTGCCATAAATGTGGTTTTAGTCTGGTTGATTGTTAGGCCATTATCATTCGCATATTCATAGATGGCAGTAGTGCTATTGCAGATTCCACTATAGGTATTGTCGAAGATTATAATGTCATCTGCTTAGCAGATCCACTCAATTTTATGGGACCCAATTCTGGGAAAAACATTCATTTTTGCTTTGAAAATTCTACTAAAATCTGACTTAAAAAGGTTATGTTGTGTCGTGCCAATGTACAACCCTGTCTAACACCTTTGGCGATAGTAACAGGTTCAGACAATGCAACCTGGCCTTACTTTCATCATAAATCATTTTGAAGACATACAGGAGATAGGGAAGCATTCCAAGCAACTCAAGTTTCGACCACAGCCTCTTACGATCAACTGAGTCGAAAGCCGAGGAAAAGTCAACAAAAAGCATGTACAGGGGTAATCTATCCTTGCCCATGGCCTGTTTCAACAACTCTGTGCACCCCCTTAAGTTCCCTCCCCCAGACCCCTCACCCCTCGATACGCACACCCTATTGAGGGTACAACTGGGGAAACAAATAAAACTGTGAAAAACGAGCATGAGATATCTAATATCCAAAGGAAAGGCTGGAAGTCAAAAGGGCCATAGTGGACACAGTCATCCCCCTGCTCAAGTGGCAGGGCATCACCGAGGCTATTCCCACCAGACCCAGCCAGCAGTCCGTTCTTTCCCAAGGTATGGCTATTAGCTCTGGCAATGAAAAACAAAGGGGGTTTGGTTGCACAAGTGGACAGGTAGCAGAGTTGGGCAGATGCAAATATACAAACAAAAACGTAATTGCTGCTACTGAGGGATGATAACAGAAAAGGTTATATTATTTAGAACCTAATTGGATCAACCAGTAATTTAAACACTGCTATTAGTCATGTCACTTTTATTAGGTGCTAGAAGGAACACATAGACCAATAAGAAATGTTTGAACAAAAAGTATATTTTCTTGTTTTACTGATAATTTGTGCCATGAAAACACAAAGGCCCTCATTACGACCCTGGCGGAAAGTGACTGACCGGACCGCCACAGCGTAAATAGCGTTTCCGCCATTGCACGATGGAGCAAAGTGCGGCTCATTCCGACCCATCGGGCACGAGCACCACGCCATGGCGGAAGTGCAAAGTCCGCGATGGCGGAAATGACCCCAAAACGGCCCACACCGCCGCCGTACGGCGCCCTAGGTGCAATACCGCCACCCATCTCAGCGGACACCGCAGTGAGCGCCAACCGGAAAGTACGGTGACCGTAAATATACGGAAACGGAAGTAAAAGCATGGTGCCGGAACGGGAAACATCACGCCGTACACCTATAAAACCACAAATTCCACACAACCATTAAAAATACTACCCTGAGACACATCCCAACCCGTCATCCACCCTAGTGAAACCAAGAAAAATGGGAAAAGTAGCGAAGAAAGCGTGCGACCGCAAGCGGCAGGTCCACTTCTCCCGTGAGGAACTCACCGTGCTCACAGAGACCCTCCAGGAGAATGCTGCCGCCGTCTTCTCCACGCAAATGACCAGGACGGCACTTGCGAACAAGAAGGCCATATGGGCCCTGGTGGCACAGCGGGTAAGTGCGGTGGGGACCGCACCCCGCAACCCACAGCAATGCAGAAAGCGATGGGACGACCTGCGGATACGCGTCCGTAGCATACTTTCTGCCAACCGCAACATTGCCACAGCCACCGGGGGAGGATCGGAATCACCCATCAAGTTGACCCCCTGGGAAGAAATCTGTGCCTCCACCATTGGAATGGAGAGCATAGAGGGAGTCGGAGGGATGGAGAAAGGAGTGCAGACATCCGAAGAATCAGGTAGGTGGCCCAAATAAAACAATGCCAAAACCACAATGTCCAATCATGTGAAGTACCACGTGCCCACATAGTGCAACAGGAACACATGTCCAGGAGAACGTCCACATACATAGGCCTGATAGCACACTTTAAAACTCACATCAAATACATAAATAATTAAAAATCCTAAAAACACCCTCTACACGTGCAGCAGGCACACCCTAACTGCAGGCTGCCAAACAACTGCACCCTCACTCCACACACAAATGAAACCACCTCCAAGGCCCCGACCCAAATCACCCTCAGGTACCACCCCAATGCATGTGATACATTGCCATTCCAATTCCCACAGACCCATTAATAACGCTCGCCCTCCTTTACTCCACCACAGGGTCCGATCCAAACGACGAGCTCCAGGACACCCCTACCAGCACACCTGCAAAGAGGGCCAAGACCAACGGCCAAAGACCCTCCACCTCAGCTGCACGCATCAAGACACGGAAGCAGCACAAATCAAGTGGCAGCACAGAGGAGGGAACTCCAACAGGCACCGCAGCAGCCAGCATGCCCACAACACCACCACCACAGGTCCCCCCAATGGATGCCACAGTAGGCACTGCTTCTGGTGGCAGCAGCACCATAGGTGACACTGCATTAATGGCAGCATGCTCCGACACAGAAAACGGGGATGTCGAAGTCAGATCCATCCATGACCTGTCCCAATCCCCCTGTCTGTTCCATCCCGTACACCATGAGGATACCACGCAGGGGCACCCACAAGACGACGACTGGCCATCCCCCACAAGCCCTGTGGCAAGGCAACATGAGGTGAACAGCCACTCTGTGACACCACCGCAAATGGCCATGGCCCAGCAGAGGCAACAGTCCCTCGACCAGTTAATCGTGCAACAGCAGCAACTGGCCACGCTCCTCAAGGACCATGCCGATGAATGTGGGGGCACTAAGGCAGACATAGAAACATCAACTGAGACACTTAGGGCAGAAATGGAGAGAAGTACAGAGACACTAAGGGCACAAATGGAGAGTAGCACCGAGAGCCTGAGAGTCCAATTGGAGAGTAGCACCGAGAGCCTGAGAGTCCAAATGGAGAGTAGCACCGAGAGCCTGAGAGTACAAATGGAGAGAAGCACCGAGAGCCTGAGGGGGGAACTGCATGCGACGTCCAAAGACGTATGTGCCGAACTTGCCGCAGTGCGCCGTGTGCTCACTGAGCTCTCACAAACCCTTAGGGACATGCATGGACGTGAGCAGGCAGAGACATCATCCGTTGCAAGTTCCGTCCAGGGCAGCCCCCAACGTAGATCTGGGAGGAACCTGCGCTCCACAGGCAGGGGTGCCCCTGATACCCGCAGAGGGGGCTTGCAATAGCGACTGCCCACTGACAATGAGCATCTTTGGACACTGGTGTTCGGGGGGGAGGTAGGAGGGTGGAGGGGGTGTGTTGGGCTCACTTGGGTGGCGGGTCGATAGGGTGTTTAACATGATATCACATATGCCATAAACAATGCACGATCATCCAATGAGATGTGTGGACATTGATCTTTGTGTACGAGGCCATTATAGGCGTACAGTCCATATTGTGCATGTTCCAGACACACACAGTGCCACGAGTCCCGTGTCCATGTATCAGCCACCAGGCGTGAGTGCTAGAAGCATGCATCTATGAGATGCTGACGAATGTCACGGCCCTCCTGTGCCTCGCAGACTCCTTGAGGTGCTGCCACATCCCCACCCTCATCATGACCATCTTCAGGTGCTTGCAGTTCTGCGTCAGGGGGCATGGGCACATTTCTACGTACGCACATGTTGTGTAGCATGACACATGCCATCACCATCTTTGCAACCTTCACATGGCGGTACAGGAGTGCCCCGCCAGACCTGCTGAGGCATCGGAAACGAGTCTTCAGTAGGCCGAATGCCTGTTCTATGACTACACGGGTACGTGAGTGGGCATGGTTGTAGTCCTCCTCATGCTGGTCCCGTGGGTTCCGGACTGGTGTGAGGAGCCATCTCTTCAGTGGATACCCGGCATCACCTGTATGTGGACGATAAACGAATTATGTGGAATGCCATTGCTACGTACGCACCCCCCCCCTTCCTGCCAGGTCATTGCCGCATCACATACCCCACATCATCATGCATGAAATGAGACTCACCGAGTAGCCAGGATCTGTTCCCTGCGTGTCGCTCCATGTAGCGTGGTATTGTAGAGTTCCTCAAGACCATAGAATCATGGGTTGATCCAGGGAATCGGGCACAACAATGTGTAATGATCCTGTTGGAGTCACACACCATTTGTACATTCAGAGAATGAAATTGTTTACGGTTGCGGTACTGGGCCTCCATCGCATGTGGGACGACCAATTCCACATGGGTGCAGTCGATGGCACCAATGCAACCCGGTATGCCGGCAAGTGCATGGAATCCCACTTTTGTGTTGGTAATTTCCTGCTCCGAGCGTGGTAGAGAGATGTAGTCGTCTGCGTGCTGCAGGAGGGCATCAAGCACTTGCAATAGTGTCCGTGAGAACAGTGGCTGTGATATGCCATGCAACTGTCCGACTGTGTGCTGGTAGGTGCCTGTGGCCAGGAAGTGGAGTACAGACACCACCTTCAGTAGGGGTGGGATGGCGGTTGGGCTATCTATCATGCTGACAAGGTCAGCGTGTGTCATGTCCACAATGGCGGTTATGGTGTCCCGGTCCAAACGGTAGAGGGTGTGGATCTGCTCATCAGTGAGGTTGAACGGATGTGCTCGGAGGCGTGGGATTGCGGGCTGCCTGCGTGGTGGTAGTGGCTGTGCTGGCGGCCCTTGCTGGCCCTGCCTTGCCCTCCTCCTCCTCCTGCGTCTCCTCCGTGCGGCCGGTTGTAGTTGGTGTTCGTCTTCTTCTTGAAGTTGGAGTACTTGCAGTGCTATCAGGTCCCCCAGGGCCAACATAGCTAGTCCTGCCGGTAGCATTTCGGAGTGGGTGTGGTTGTGGGAGGAGACTGGGTGTGCAATTTATGTGTTTTCAGGCTGTATGGCCTCCACCTGTGGTGATTCATTCCACCTGTGCAAGCTGCTCTCCCCTTTGGGCGAGCATGTCCCGCACACAACGCTGCAATTCGACGAATGGCATCTTGCTATTACAATCATGTATTTGTACCCGATGGCAGTGTAACATTGGTTGATATGTTCATTCGGCTATGGTCCCATTGTTTCACATACTATCTTTGCAGTCGCGAACAGACTTGTGAAGGGTCAGTGGAACGTAGTACTCGAGTAACGGTGGACCCTCATGCAACACTGTACCGAGGTTCAACGACGGGCGGGGCGTCCCATTTGTGAGTGAAGGCAGTTGCCATTTTCACACACAGCCGCACTAGATGGATTAATTTGTGATTTCAAGCGGCCACAGATGCCTTTTCGACGTGATGTTGCAAATGAGGAATTCGAAGGGCGGCGCTTTCGGTTTTCAGCTAGCGGCGAGGAGATGCCCACAGGTCTGACTGCAAATATAACGTTCTATTGTTCAATGTCCTTGGGACAGGGGCCATGGCGAGGATGCAATGATTGATATGAATAGTTTGGGATGCGCAATAGCGAAGTGGACGATGAGGCCGGACGTTCCCAAATACATGTTACTTCACAACACTGGAATTACGGGCTGGGGCACAGTGGATTTTGCAGGCTGCATAACGCACAGTCTCAATGGAAATTTCACATGTTATGTGAGTATGGAAACAGGCGTTTTCATTACGGGATGAGGGAATGATGAATGGATGCATGGACAGATGATTTGATACAGAGTTTGCCATGTACAGGGCTTCTTGGAATCTATCCGCCTCCCCTGCGCTATGTGATGCAGGGCTGCCATAGTGGGACCATCGTCTATCTGGCCTTGTTGAGCCCTCCCTGTCTCGACGCGCCTTCAGACACTTGTGTCTATGCACGTTACCAATCCCATGTGATGGATTCTGTTTTAACAGACGCATGCACAGGTACACTCGTTTGTGATGGTGTTTTCACCTCGATATAGATAGTTATGATTCGCAAGTGGTTTTTGGGTGGTGATGATCCTTTGGAGTGGGCTAGCATGCATATGGCTGTGGATTTGGTGTGATCATTGAAGTGAGTAATTCAAATGTAGTTCTGATGGCCATACTATTCTTTTTCATTTCATTTGGTTGACAGGTATCTCCTCCCCTTTTGCCACTGCCATCTGTATGCCACTCCTGCAGATGGATTTTACTCCCGACACCTGCTGCTTCGTGTTAATCAGTGGAGCAGCATTACGATCTTATGGGACGATCGCCAATGGGCCACATGCCCTTACGCAGTACTAGTGGCTAGGAGCAACATTTCGGCCTTTCAGCTGGACTAGTGCCTCCCTATTGGGACGGCCCTGCGGTTCTAGGCGCTTCCATGTTGCCTTTTCGTACGAGAATGTAGCCCCTGTGTACCATGAAGGAACAGGGCGTCACACAAGAAGTAGCTGGTCATTTATTGCGGATGCAGCCCACAATGGTGAAATGTGTTTTGGAGTTCATGGCCTAATGGCTGTATGGGCTTGGTGAATTTGTTGTGCATTAAATTTCTATTCTGATATGGACCGTGTAGCGTTCTTCTTTGCAAGTGATGTGGCATATTCCTATTTGGGGAGCGATGTATTGTGAGGAGATCTGCATTGGGTTCCAGCTTCGGAGTATAGTTGCGTGGTACTGTGCTGGGCGCGTTTGCCTACGAAGCCCAGTGAGGTCAGGGATAAGGGCTGCCAATATGACTGTTTTGATGATGTCATGCTCAGGGGCGGGGGATTAGCTTTTGTGTAACAGATGCCGGTCAGCCAGGTGGATTGGTGGAATGATGTGATTATCGGAATATTGCTGTCACAGGTGCCTGTGTTTGCGTGCGTTTCTTGGTGGGAGACTGAGGTCATGTCCATTTGTATGGCTTCTGTATTCGTGCCATCTGTGCCCTGCAGCTCCCATTGGCCCCTCTTGATATTCATTTGTTCGTTGGCAGGCATAGATGACTAGTACATTTCATTGGTTGCATTGTGTGACTTCATTGCACCTACGGGGAGTTGTACAATGTGGCCAGGGAGCGGTGTACAGGCACTCAGTGGGGCCGTTTACGGTTGGTTCGCGATGCCGTACTTCTCACCATGGCGGAATGGTACTTTCCGCCGTGCTTGATGGCGTTAGGTGCATGTCCGCTAGGGTCAGAAATCGCGTACCGTTGCGCCATGGTGGTAATTACGGTTTGGCATGGCGCGCGTACTTGGTGCAGTTAGCGTTGGCGTTCACTACGGTGTCGCTAATGGCATCGTACTTTGCGGTGACGGGTCATAATCGCACCGAGCGCTATTCGATGGCGGTATTGCATTTCCGCCATCGTTTTTCGATTTCCGCCAGGGTCGTAATGAGGCCCAAAGTAACATAAAAAGTACACTGTAGTGCAAATCACTAAATTATAACAACTCTGAAGTTTCAATGTCTGGTATATCATATATCAAAATGGAGATATGTGTTTCCAAACAGAAGTAGAAAAAAGGAGAAAGAAAGAATCCTAATGGTGTCGACTATTGAAAAGAGAACCAATACAGTGGTAAGTTCTTGAAGACGTTTAGAAGCCCCAGTGGTTAAGGTGACTGCGAAGACCCAAAGGTCACCACAAAAGGCGATAGAGAAAGGAGAATGAGGGAAAAATTATTTTCCAATGTAATTTTTTCACATACACGTTCGCTTTTTTGTGAAGGGAAACGGTAGACATTCATTTCTTTTGGGCGAACCGTGTCTATACAAAATCATTTTTAAGAAAATATATAGAAACCAAAGTAAAATTAAGAAGACGTTTAGAAGCCCCAGTGGTTAAGGTGACTGCGAAGACCCAAAGGTCACCACAAAAGGCGATAGAGAAAGGAGAATGAGGGAAAAGTTATTTTCCAATGTAATTTTTTCACATACACGTTCGCTTTTTTGTGAAGGGAAACGGTAGACATTCATTTCTTTTGGGCGAACCGTGTCTATACAAAATCATTTTTAAGAAAATATATAGAAACCAAAGTAAAATTACATTTGAAATTTACAACCAAAGACCCTAACTATTGTCTTTGATAACACAGATAATCCTATGCTGAGTGCAAAAAGCAGTAATAATTTCATGCAGACATAGGTAGATACATTAAATTGTGGAACATTCTCATCTTGTAATTAATACAATAATGCATGAGATGAATCGTATTTTATTATTGTATCCTCTGTATTTTAGAGAATTTTTGTCTGCCGACGTGACAGGGGGCAAACAAGTAGAGGGAAGACAAAGTCTGTATACAGATGGTTAAAACTGGGCCAGCTGAAAAGGCCACATGTGCACCTCATCGAAATCGCGTTTCGGCAGCAGTGTTGATGAGAATCGTGATGGCCGCCTTTATCAGGGCGAGACTTGAAGACCCTGTAAAGTAAAAATAATCTTAGGTCTTTGTGGTCTTCTAGCACCTGAGAATATGGCAAAAAAATGGCGAAAGGATTGTTTATTCAATTATTTAAAGCAAGCAGCAGAGCTACTCGAGGCAGGAAGAGGAAGGGGATACCACAAGAGCAGTCCCTTTTCCTCTCTACTGGATCACACAAAGCACCGGGGCCGCCGTAGCTGTCCTACTCAGGTGAGTGGGTGTTTAGGAGGAGTGCAATAGAAATGGCAATATTTCCAGATTGCGCAGGGAAGATAGTGGTGAGCTTTGAGTTGTAATGGAAAATTAATGAGCACACAGTCTTTTCAAGTAATAGTGTTGGACTTTTCAAGCGCTCTATAAAATCCAAGGAAGGGTAGCCACTATGTATCCACCTTAGCATCTGATTCAAGTAAAAGTGATGTTAGACTAGTCTCCATATCATAGAGCTCATAAGCCTTATGAGCATATTCTAATGCTGTCGTCATATAGTTCTGCTTCCAATTAATCATAAGCCATGCTCTTGCCGCCAACAACAAGTTCAGTGGCATATGTCCGATGTAGCTTCTATGCCCAAGTCCCTAGACCATGTTTTTTGTGTATTAGGTGTATTAGGTGTTTGCAAGTGACCCCGGGTAACAAGTGCGGAGTATAACTTTGAGATAAGGCTCAAGATCTGCTCAAACTGTGTTAAAGGGCGTTTCAAATTATCTGCCCAACGCTTATCAGAAAGCGATCCTTTCAATTGAAAATAAGCCATGTGGGGGATAGGACCGACCTCCATAGCCTTTTCTAGCTCTGATTTTTGCAGAAAAAGGCCTTCTTTCCACAGCTGCCCCACTCTAATTAATAGTAAATATAAATTGTAGAGGCTCTGCAATCGTATATCTCTAATGAGAGGGGTCCACAAGCAACTAAGAGGGGAGTTCCAGGTCGTGATCCCCTGCATATCCTGATACTCGTTCCACAAATGCCATAGGGTTCTCAGGACCGGGTTTATCCAATTTTTACATGTCATTGTACTTTTAGGGGCCCAGAGCCATTTGCCTAAAGTTACGGGATAGAACATATCTTTTTCTAGGGTCACCCACTGTTTCCCTTTAGTTTCTCTCAGGTTATCCACCAACACTGGAAATTGGGCTGCAGTGTAATATTTGTATAGATCTGGGTATCCCACCCCCCCTTTATCTTTTGGCAATACTAGCGTGGAATATGCTATGCACGGTCTCTTGTTAGGCCATAGAAATGTCAAAAACGCCTTCCTTGCCTCTGCAAAAAAAGAGGGAGGGCCTTAAACAAAAATAAAAGCCTTGGTAAAAGGTTCATTATAATGGTGGTTAAGCGTGCCGCCCAGGAAAGCAAAAGCTAAGACCAAGAATGAAGATATTTCTGAATTCTACTCCATAGTGGAGGAGAAAATTGGCCCCATATAAATCCTCAAAGTACTGTGTAAGAACCACCCCCAAGTATTGAATCCCCTCTGGCTTTAACTAAATGGCATGATGTTGAAGGCATGCAGTCGACTGGGAGGAACTCTCTGTCAGGGGGAGAGCCATTGTTTTTGAAAGGTTAATCTTAAAACCTGAGCATTGGCCGTAGTCAGCAATCTTTGCGACAATGGCCGGTATGGACTGTGTTGGGTTCCTAATATACGCAAGAATGTCCTCTGCGTGTAGGGCTAATTGTTGTGCTACGCCCCTAGTCTTAAAGCTGCAAATCTGGTCGTTCGATCGGATTGCGTTTGCTAGGGGCTCCAGGGTCAGGGCAAAAATCAGCGGGGATAGAGGGCAACCCTGTCTCGTGCCGTGACTCAGATACAATTTCTCCAAAGTCACCCCATTCACAATAACTCTAGCTCTAACATTTTGATATAGTGTCATGGCTGCCGTGCACCATCTTTCCCCCAATCCCACTCCAATCAAGACCCCTTCCATGAAGGCCCACTCCACACGATCAAACACTTTTTCTGCATCTATAGATAGTAATAGGGATTCCTGCACCATCCCACTCGCAACTACCACCAAGTCAAGAGTCTTGCAGATGTTTTCAACCACTTGACAACCCCTTACAAAGCCCACTTGATCGCTATGCACCAGTTTTGGGAGAAAACTGTTAAGTCTTGCTGCCAGAACGCTAGCAAACATTTTCACGTCAACGTTAATCAAAGTGATGGGGCAGTATGAACCACAGTCCAAGGGGCCTCTGCCTTCTTTAGGTGGGATTATGATTCTGGCCTGTGTAAAAGAACCGGGGGCTCTCCCTCCCTCTACCACACTCTCAAAGAGTTTTGTCAAAAACATAGTCAAGAGCAATTCGTACCTCTTATAAAATGTGGGGGTAAACCCATCTTGACCCGGAGCTGAGCCCGTCTTAATCACAAGATAGCTACCTTGAGGGCCTAGTACACTTCTCTCTGATCAAAGTCCAGCAGATTGGGCATCCACTCACATCTCCATCAGACTAGCGGAAAGTTGATTATTCTCAAGCGACTCAATGTTGTCCTCGACTTTGTCCATCCTTCCTTTGAGCTCTGATACTGCGACTGTTATGCCTGATTTCACAGCATTAATCTCCTCCAGGAGCATTCTGATGTCCGCTTTGGTAGAGGCTTCGTGGTCATCTCCCGTGGGAGACAGCATCACTTCCAAAGGTTGCAAGGCTGCCATCCCGGGTGGGTGCTGAAAGCTCTGCACTGTGGAGGCTGTGAACGGATGGAGCATTTGCTGTAGTATCTCCCAAAGCTGTCAGGTGGCCCCTTTCGTTACTCTATGTACCACCCAAGGTGTACACCTTGAGAGTGGCCACACCCGCTCCCTTCTCAATGTGGGCCCACTGAAGCCAAGGAGGACCTCCGCTAACCGTATTGTCGCCTTGGGGGTGTGTTGGGCTGGGGGTATGCCCAGCCTATCGTGGTCAGCTCCTGATGTAGAAAGCTCCCCCGCCCCCTCTGCACAGTGCGCACACAAGGCCAGGCTCCATAGCAGTAGTAGGAGGAGAGAAAATCAGATAATGGAGCCACAAGCCCCTCCCTTCCCAGTCACTGCATACATTTTGGCTCTCAGATAGATCACAGAGCCATCACCCAGGGAGAGAGAGAGTCACTGCAGCCCGGACCTTGTGTTAGGCAGAATTATATGCAGTACCCTTTGGGAACACCACACACAATTAAGACTACAAGTGACAGTACATATTCACCTTTGGTACAAGCCTGTACTACACAGTTAAAGTGGTAGCGATGGCTGAGCAGAGTAAGTGAGCAGTATCAGATAGTTACACAAAGGACAGCAATTACTATGATTCAGGCAAACACTGACTCAAGGTTTTCAAGAAAATGAATATAGATTTATTTCACTCTTCAGTTGTATAACATTACACTATTATAAGCAGTTAAAAAATCACACTCTTAATACACCACACAACTCCCAATAAGTTCCAGAATAGTTAAGCTCACAAAATGAAGTGGGAGCAAAATGGCACTCCAGCAATTTAAAAGGGAGGGAAAGGACAAAGTTAACAGAAATTGAATCACACCAACAGGTATGTACTCAGGGCAATTGAGCAATAGGAACTACAATGATAAAATCAGATAGAAAAGGCTTAGGGCCAAAGTCAATGGGTCAAAAGTCTTTTGCTCAAGATGATACAGTTCAGGGTAGTTTGCGGTAAAGTTTGTGCGACGGATTCCGGACGAGGTTGGTTGGTAGAAAAGTTAGTTCAAAGAGAAAAGAAGGACAAGCCCTCGGTTTGGAGAAAGATTTTAAACACTTTCACAGCGGCTGAACGAAACGAACAACCGGATTTGCAGAGTACCTTAAAACGGAGAGGAAGCTGTAGCTGAGGCGGACGTTCCTGGTAGTTCCTGCAGGCTCACGGTTCCTGAAGCGACTGTCGGACCGACAAGAAGTAGGAAGACTAGAGGGTCCTGCACTACCCAGGGAAGAAACCAGCAGCAGAGCAAAGCAACAAATAAAAGGTGCCTTCCTTAAAACCCAAGCTGGGTCCGACCTGCCTGGCTATCCGGCACACTGTAGCTCTGTACAGCAAATTCGACCAGAGGAGGGGTTCTGGCTTGCAGTTTGGGTGAACTGGTTGGTCCCACCAGCTCAAGGGAAGAAGTTTCCTGGAGGATCTTCTCTGTCGTCGGATTTTGAAGATTCGGACCTGCAGCAGGGCCTCACCGGGCGGTTCAGTCGTTGTAGGGGTCTTCTTCCATCAGATCCTCATTGGTTCTTTCATTCCAGTGGTGACTCTGTCTTTCCAGTCCCAGAGACCTGCTTTTTATGCAATTTTCCCCCATTCATACAGCCTGGCTGTCAATCACACAGCAGGGTCGCTGTCCTGGCAAGGATAGTCCACCAGCCAATCAAACAGGAGTGCGACTTGGGTTACCAAGGAAACCCATGGCAGGGGTCCTAAGACCCCCTCCCTCACATCCTGCCTACCCAGACTTTCAGGCGCCTTGAGGAGGGCTTCTGTACAGAAGCCCGCGAAAACACGGTGAACAAAGGGACCAAACCCAGTTTGGCGCGCAGAGTAAAACACGAGAAAGACATTTACAAAAAGAAATGGCGAATAAACCCAGCCGGAACCGTAATAAAATATATATGGTCAAGCGGGTTTATGGGTGAGGCTAATATAATAGCCTAAAACAATACCATGGTTATATAAGATAACCGCGGTATAAAAAATTGGGTAGCTACCACTGCCACCAGCCAAGTCTTAGTGTAAAGGGAGCGAAACAATGCTCCAAGAGACACAGACAAAAAGGGATAAGAATTAACCCTTTCCAATACTCCATGTAAGATGGGGTGTATTGGGTCTGTGGTTTAAAGCGACTAAAGTAAAGTTAATGGCAACTTTACCTTTTCTGGGGGACAGTAGTCAGCCCCAGAAAATGGAGTCAGGGGGATGTCTCAAAGACAACCCTTTGTCACTGCACTGAAGGTGCTGTGTAACACACAAGTAAAATATGAGGCCATGGGATAGGTGAGGCTCCAGTGCCTAAGATCACACAAAAAGTGAAAACACACACAGCAAAGCACATGTAAGAGTGGGAAAAAGGCTCACACTCACACTCTTACCAGGTGAAAAAAATAAACCCTAGAAATCCAGCAAAGATGCTGAGGGACTCATTAGGTGAGGGAAATTAGCCATTAATGAGAATTCTCCCTAACACCTTTCAGTATACATAGCCGACCCTGGGGAAGAGTCGGTTGGGCCAGGGCACACTGGAAGTCCTTGTTTTGGGACGTGCCTCATCTGCCTTGACGTACCGCACATCCGGGCCACGGTCTGCAGGGCCACGGTGTGCTTATTGCGCTCCGTGTCCGTGCGTTGAGCCTGCGAGCAGGCTGCCAGACCAACGGTACGCTCCTGCTGTGGCAGCTAAAACAATGCCTACAGTCCTCTCGCTGCTCCAGGGTGCCTCAGTTATGGTCGATCTTTGGGGTTTGAAGCTCCTGATTGTGTTGGCCAGCGGAATAGCGCTACACTGCGACGGCCGATACAGGTGCGGCATTGTTGTTGGTCCTCAGATGGCGGTCCTCCACCAAGAACTTCAAAATAAACTTGCCGGCAAACTTCAACGAGAGCTGCTATTTACCCTGCAGCATCATGATCCATTCATCTACCATCTACCTCGCTTCTTAACTTCTAACAAGGAGTTTGTCGCTCACCGTCCACCATTACACAACGTGGTCTCCCTTAATCTTCTTTTTTGACAAGAGGAAAAATGACACAAATCACTCCTGGATCCAGATCTCCTGGAGTGTTTAGATCCCTAATTGGTCCTTTCAGGAGATGTGTCTCCTGTGGAAATTCTTCCTTCAGAGGATTTTTATTTTGAAGGGGTGGAGGACGGAGATTTAGATACCAACCAACCGAAGATGAGCTTCGATTTTCTCTCCTTTAAGACCTTGGTTATCGACTGGCAGGAGCCACACTCGATGACGTTGTGCGCTTCACTTAGGCACACCTAGGCACCAGAGACAGATCCTGTGCTGATCAGTAATCGACATCTTAGAATAACTGTCAGCACATCTGTTGAAACCTGTTTTCGGCATATACATAGAGACAGAGTCAGCAATAAAATAAAAAAGTACAACGTGCCTCGACTAAATGTTTCGTTGAGGTGGGTCGAACGGTTCCGAGGGCATGCTGCGCATGTGAAAAACTGAACTGACTACCGGGGCGTGGTCTGTGCTATTTATATACCATCATCAAAGTCATGTCCGGATGCAGGAATGCTAACCATCGAGGGACATTGATCGATGCACGATGACTCACAGCACCCCCTGCTGTAAAATTTGATTTTTCCATGACTGCAAAGCAGACTATAAATATATCCAAGATGAGACATCCGTGGGAGGACAAGATCTATTAGAAATATATATTTTAGTAGAATAATGTGCAAAATGTTGAGGACCAAAGTTAAACCAAAATAACTCTTAGTACATGTGATGCCTGCAGACCCTTGCATTGTGTTTCTAACTAGTGTCAAATGACTTAGTATGTGGAAATGGTTTCAACACCCCAAGTAATTAGACGTACAAACAAGAGGTACTTGCCCGTTTTTCTGGTGCTTTTTCTTCTGTTTTTTTACATACAGGTTGTGCTTCTAGTTGAGTCTACAAAACAAATTAAACATCCTGTCAACTAGATTAAGAGGACAGAGTAACATATTCTCCTGTAGCAGGTGAACAGGAAGGAAAACAAGCATGCAGCATCCATTATGGGTAGATTATGTTTTAACTCTTTACTGGCCCCTGCTCTCTCCTAGAGGCAAAATATTGCTTCACACTTCACACTAGAGAGTAGCAGGCAGGTAGCACATGGTATCTGCTCCCGCCTTATTCCTCCCATGCTCCTGCAGGGCTATTCTGTCACGTTCACTTTCCCAGATTGTTTTCCTTTAATAGACAAGCCTTAAAGTAGGCAGGTAAGGGGGAATGCTGATACACAACAATCTAACTTCTTTGCTCTTCATCTGTCTTCCTTGCCTTCCTGGTCCTGCTATCAAAGGCATAGAGTTCGACGGAGAGGCAGGGAGGAAGGGATGCAAGGATACTGCTCTCCTCACCTACAACCCACTAGTCCGTAATGTTGTTCTGTGGGAGAATAGTGCAGCATAGATGCTCCTCTACCACTTGCATGCAACATGTAGGTAGCAGAAAAGGGAGAGGATTGCCCTGCATCATTCAGGAATAAATCCTTCTCCACCTTCCACAGGTAAATGAGCTAAGACAAGAGCTGCTGCAGGACAAAGTGAAAACGGGCGATTCCTGAGGTAACTAGGCATATGGATCAAAGTATGCATTAACTGGGCATCATGGGATCATACCTGACTGTGATTACTAGTTCTGTGCAACCATGCAATGTTTTTCTTTTATCTAAATGTTTCTAAGTGTTTACTGGTTTTCAAAAAGAAAACACTGTAGAGTAAGAACATCCAAAGTAAGAACATGCAAAATAGTATAATGTATGTAACAAAGCTGCAGTACAGCAAGCACACATTCCAGTGTTTACCTACCCTTACTCTCTATAGATAGCAACACTTACTGTTAGAGGCTAAACAAGACAAGAGGAGAAGGAAAGGATGAGGGAGGTAAAGACAATGAAAAGATAAGAGTAGAAGAAAAATGAACAACTCACCCAGTGGAATATCCTAGAAAAATTGTAAAGC
The DNA here is from genome assembly GCF_040938575.1 of Ambystoma mexicanum. Taxonomy (NCBI): domain Eukaryota; kingdom Metazoa; phylum Chordata; class Amphibia; order Caudata; family Ambystomatidae; genus Ambystoma; species Ambystoma mexicanum. The sequence goes on from NC_090939.1 coordinate 634,916,884, forward strand.
GTAACACTCCAGAAAGTCACCCCATGTCCTCTCAAAGTTTTACACATACTCATGTTTCCTTTCTTAGAACATTTGATGCGAGGCCAGAGAGCACATGTCTGCCACTTAATTCTCCCCAATTAGTTGCACCCTACTGCTCTAGGACTTTAGGATAATTCTCTTGCCTGCTAACAGAGCTCTTATGAAAAATGTCCTCTGTCCCAAATGCAGATGCCTTGGCAACCATGTGTTATTGTCTTGGCTGTTAGCTCATTTGGGGTTATACCGTTTTGTTTAGGACCATTAGGCTACTAGCAAGCATCATTTCCAAAAAAAGTAAAGATAGGTCCTCCCACACACATTTTGAAAAAACAAAAACAAATTGCGTACCACCCGTAATGTTCTTTCTGATTGATACGTTGATTCCTCCCACATTTTCCTCATCTTATGAAATGCACTCTGGGCTTAGTCAGGTCTGAAAACCTTTTCTTCAGCAACCAGGGGGTGCCGTCCGACTCAGGGAATGGCAATACCACCATTCATGTGCACCCTCTCATCCCATAAGTGATATTTCAATATATACTTGGGCCGCCAGTGCCATTTTCCCTCATTCCTGCCCTTTTCCCCTTAGACACCTATGAGGAATGGCTGTTACCCTCAACAAGATTCCTAATGGCAAAAGATGAAAATGAGAACTCATCATAGAAGAGCAGGAGGTAGGACCTTAAGGAACCTGTTGGAGGTGTGGAAAAAGGAAGACATAAAGTGAATAAAGTAAAACAAATATATAAGTGAATTACAAGTAAAATTTGAATTAGACCCCCCGTCGCTGCATCACTTCAGACAAGCCTTAGAAATATTTTGTTTCAGCAAATCTGCAGGGTACTGTTTCATTGAATTAAAAGTGTTGGCTTTGCTCCTAGTTTTTCAGTACATTTCTAGCATGCACAAATGATGAGACTGGAAAAGTGCTGTTAGGATGGAATTGCAGCCAAGGGCGTTTTGGCTCACATAATGGCTCAGACTGGTAACCACTGGTATAAACAACTAGCTGGGTCCTGATCGAGTGGTGTCTCATGTGCCCTGGAGGATGTTGCTCTTGTCCTCATGTCAGCAAGTACTGCTTCAGTTTGCTCAGGCATCTCATTTGCCCTGGAGAAAGTTGCTCTTGTCCTCTGGTCGGCAAGTCGTGCTGCTGTTTGTTGTTGTGTTTAAGAAGCTCTTGATATTGATTTTCGCTTTGCATCAGATGGAGCTTTTCCAAGTGATGTTCGTTTTTTGAGCGGCATGTTTCAGTCATTTAGTGGCTTCAGCACATTTGAGAAAATGTCCAAGAAAGATTGATTGATTGTGCTCTCTTCTCGCGAATGAACTTAAGTAAACTGTAACCTTGCCATTTTCCATATTTGGAGAGGCGAGATTAAAACAATTTAAAATTCTTTTTTTAAATTCCCTTTAAAAATGCTTTCATATACAGTTTCGAACTGTATACAGTAGTAATACATTTTAATGGAATAACTAACATATCGAACATTTTGCTTCAGACAGTTTTACAAATTTTTCCTCCTTCTAGTACCTACTACAGTGAATCGGGGGTGAGCATCATCAGTAAGTGAGGGTGTCTCTAGAGTAAATGTTTTGCATCCAAACATAGACTACAATCTTGCCCCGGACAAATGAGGAATCCATGCAAATTTGGTAGCAGTGGGTTCAACTGTGGGGATTTGTATAGCTGGACAAACATACATACATTCAGCTTTATATATAAAGATGGACTGCTGTTAAAATATAGTAAATCAGCACTGTGGGAGGGTGCTGTGAGAAACTCATGGTGACAGCAAGTAAGACAGACACAAGTGATCACAGTTCAAGGGTGTATATTGAACAATGAAAGTGGTATGCGGGTTGGAAAAACGCCTAATCTAAACCTAAATCCTTTTTATTTATTTTTAAATGTATTGTATATGGTAAAAAAAAACCTTTACAGTGTATATCATTTTGAAATCAGTTTCATAACAAAAACATATTATCCTTTAAAATCCATTACTTATAAACAAACACAAAAGAAAAAATACATCATAACACAAATATCACAGAACAATTAATATTCAATTACAGAGAAAGTCTATCACTACATCTAACAATATAATAGTTCATTCATGCAAAGCAATTTCCTAGCAAAAGCACAATGAATCATTAAAACCAATTAGTTTGAGAGATCAAGGAGAAAAAAGTAAAATCATACAACGAATAGCAAGAGAAAAAAAACATTATCTTTTTTCAACTACGCAAGATCTAGCAGTAGAATAGCTCATCAATAACAAAACCAACGGCAAACCTTGATTTGTAATATCACCTATCCAAAACAGTAGACTAACCACATTCTTGTTCACTAAATGAAACCCTACATAGCTCTTTTCCTTAATAGTTGCTCCTCAATAATACTTAAGAATGTCGTTAGCGTAAGGCCAAGTTTTTGGCTCGCCCCACACATGCATCTTTCCCACAGACTCTCTCTACTTACCAGGAGAGGGAAAACATCTGGGCACCAAAGATCCGCACCCTATCATTTTCAAAAAAGGAGCAGTGCACTGTTATGTGTTTCAAAGTTTCAAGCTCATCAGACAAGTCACAGAACCTACATTGACCAGAATTCAAAATATCTTTGGCTCGGTCCCAATGCTGCAATTTTTCATTAGTCTGAATTTGATTCAAACGGAACCACAAATAAGCTTTCCTAGCTTTATTACAGGGGAAGATCTCTAAATATCTAGGACGATGGCTCCATTGCCTCATAAATTTGGCATATTCATAGTATGCCTTGCTATGACCTATTTTATCTGAGAGGATACACTAGTAATATTGCTGAAATTTAAGCTTACAGGCTGGGAGACCCTTCTCTAGATCCTCTTTAGAGATCAGTGCTTCGTCTAGAATTGAGTCCATTTTAATTCTAAACTGCAAAACAGATGGTGCTCGCCCCTCTTTGATCATCTCAGCCAAGTCCTCATAAAGAGATGATTTTGGTGGCACCAACATCTTTCCATAACTTGATAGTAAGCACCAATGCCATTTGGCCAACAGCGGTAAAAGCCCTAGTTCGTTACAAATAAGCATATTGGGCGTTGAAAGTGCCAGACCCAGCACTACTTTCCACATTCTCCCCTGAATGAAATCCAGAAAGTCCTCCATCTCACCAATGCAGATGTCAAGCGCAAACAGTAGGATAGGTTCTATTTTTAAAAGATAAAACTGTAGGTTAGGAAGCAACGAGAATTTACCAAATCTATGAAAAATAATCCTCATCTGAGAGGTCAGTGACTTCACTTTTTCATTTAGAAGTTCCTTCAATGCACCAAAGGAATATGTACTGGCAGAATGATAGACTAAATAGCGCATAGAAAGGGACTGAGATGTTGGAGTGCCATTAAGACACCAAGAGAATTTTTTTCGTTTCAGCCTTCCATCCGTAAATGATATGATAAAAGACTTTACTGGATTGACTTGCAAGTTATTTTTAACAGCATAAGTGTAAAACAAATCAAGTTTGGTCTGGAGCCCAAAGGGTGTACGGTCGGAAAATAGTAAATTGTCTGTATAACCTATCCAATTTAACAGGAGACCACCTAATTTAACAGGAAATATGGTTGCCTGATCCCAGCATTCCTCAATATCGGAGAGATATAAAGTAAACAAAACAGCAGCAAGATTGCAGCCTTGTTTAAGCCCAATCTCTGTGGGTATTGGATCAGTAATGGCCCCATCCTTTGCCGGTCGTACTCTATAGTTGGTATCCTGAGAAAGTAGCGTACTAATGGCCACCAAATCAGGCGGAAAACCCTGCTTCAGCATTTTCTCCCACAGCAAGGCTCTAATAACTGTGTCAAATGCTGAGGTAAGGTCAAGGGCTGCCACATAAATGGGCCCCGTTTTTAAATGTTTAATATGTTGGTACAGATGGGAAATGATAGTAGCATTACGTGGACTGCCGATATTTTTGCAGGAACCTACTTGAAATCGTGGTAGCAGATTAGCTAGTGAAATATACGACTGTATATGGGCCTGAAATTTCCAGGATTATCCATCCTCCCCTTCTTATATATAGGTATGATGATTGCCGAACACCAAGACGGAGGGATAATTCCTTTCACATGTATGGAATCAAATTTGGTCTTTAAGATTGAGGCCCACAACTCTGGCTCTGCTTTGATGAGGCATGGAGGGATGCCATCTGGCCCCGGAGCCCTCAAACTCTTAGTTTTAACAATCGCCCCACAAATTACATCGATGGTCCAGGGACATATACTAAGTATTGATGTATTAAAGTTAAAGGACCACATATTTACAAAGGTCGGGGGCATAGCATATTTAGCTTTTATAAAAATCCACCCAAGCTGCCGCTGATATTGAAGGTTCTTGCAATGTTTCCACCACCCCAGTAAGAGCTCTAAGTGTAACCCACACATCTCTTAAGTCATTTTTGAGTAATAGATGCATCATATTTTGATTATCCGCAATAGCAATTTCGCACTTCAAAGTTTTTATACTATTGCAAAATGTCTGAGTAATTTGTCGCTTATGCCAAAGATAGACATTCAAGTCGTATTTCATTTTCATAAGGTGATGTAGCTGTCTCCTTTTTTCCTTTCTTTAAGAAACAATTTTCTCGTTATATGAATGCCTATGCGTAGAGGACCCCTTTTAGCACGGACCGCCATCATTTGTACCACATGCTCGTGTATTCTCCAGCAATTTTGCCGTTCTGCCAGAATACATTCCATACAGCCTTGCGTCACTCCTAAAACAAGCAGTGGGTCGTCACGCATATTTGGGATCATTTTGTGACATATTTTTGGATCCCATCTGATGGATAAAAGTGGCCGATCAGCTTCAATAAGTGTCATTGCTGGAACCACTGTATAGGACCCAAAGAGAAGATGAACCGTTGACTTTAAGGCTAAATGATCACCACAATTTAAATTAAAGATCTGTATCAGATCAATCAGCCTTAAAAATGTGTGGATACAAAAATATAATCAGTCATGGAACTACACAGCCATCTTGCCCAAGTGTATTCGTACAACCCCTTCTCAAAGGGCACCAACTGTATATCCCAAGCCATGAAATATTCGACCCACCTTTTCCCATTACGGCTTGAGATTGTGGGAAGCCCCTGACCAGCAGACCTGACATCCTTTACAACTTCTTGACAGGTAGCATTAAAACTCCCGCCTATAAGAACGCCAATACCTGGATTACAACTATAGGCATCTTCCAGTAATTTATCAAGATGACCAGTTAGTTGATCATAAGTAGTCTTGCTTTGATTCCAATATAGACGGATGGCTAACAGACATCAATTTTTACTCCCAGGCAGCCGAAGTTTGACAGCTAACAGAGAAACAACCGCACAAACCAGCTGCGAGGAAATCCTTAAACCTTTATTAATCATAATATCAATGCCTCCCAATAGGGTGTCCTTGTAGGCCACTTTGCGCAGGGTGAATATGGGTATCATAACTCTCCACCACAAAGTTACCTTGATACATGGTCTCCTGAATGAAACAAATTTCCGGGCGAGACCGAACGTCCAGAAAACTGGTCCACGACCGGAAATTGGTCATGCCACATGAATTCCATGACATCAGTGTCAGCCCGGACCCACACTCCTACTGTTTTTCATGGTTCACCTGTGCCTGAGTTCAATTAACGAGTCCTGTCCCGGTCATTCCTGCGAATGCTGCTGCAAAAATTCATAAATTGCTTTGAAGAAGTCTTCTGTAAATTGTGACACACTGCCATTGATTGGCCTGATTGGTGTCTCAGTTTTGACAGGGGGAGTTTCCACAAAGATCTTAGCATGATCTTCAGAGATATAAATCGATGGCAACAGACCCAATAATTCAAAATCTTCTCGATGTTCCCATATCATTTTCATTATAATATGCAAGTGATACCCACGAATCATCCTTGACGGATTGTTGGAGGATAAACGGACCCAATCAATGTCATCAGTTCTAATCGTTCGTAAGGCCGCATTTGCCTGAAAAGCCTCAAGCATAGCAGAACGATTCAAATTTACTTTCAATTTGGGTGACAGCTTGGATTCCCACTCCATAATTGAGGGCATCTCCGGGGACAGGGTCAGCACATAAGACTCAGGCAGGGTCTCCTTCTGACACGTTCTTAAAACACAACCCGGGTCTTGTGAACTTATATCGCTTGGATCATCATTTAGACCATTCAGATGGCGTACCTCCTTCTTTGCCTCCTCATCTCGTAACACTGGCGAGGGGGTACCAGAATTCTGAGCAGTAGTTTGTCCTAGTTGGATAGGTAGATTTTGGTCCCTTTCTTGGGTCCCCTTTGACCTCTGCTGCTCTATTATAACATTTGCCCCGACTTTAAGTAAGTTTGTTAGTTTCTTAATGTCTTTGTCAAACAGTTCAGTGGCTTTGCTTTTTTATCTTCTCGGGCGATGGCTTCACTCCTGGATCTCCCTTGGTCGGGCTCGGACCCCTCTTGACTTTACCAGGATTCAATTCCCTTGTTTTTTTTTGTTTTTTTTATTTATTGTTTATGGTTTAAAAAAAAACCTTTACAAGATGACAGGTACAATTTTTTTTTTTTTTTTACATTCACCTTACAGTAACATAATAATTACGTTTAAAAACACATATAAAATTCATTTCTATCAGATTCACACATCACAATAAATATAAAACCCACTATAACATCACATATAAAAGAAAACAAGATTAGGAGAAAAAAAAAATACATTTTCAAACATTGACTTGATCATTCATAATTTCAAATGCAAAACTCAATATAACCTATTACAGTGCTGAACAGAAGGAAACAATACGCGCTAAGGCTTAGTACCACTCAGAACCCGAAATACAATAAAAACTAGGTGGAAAACCCTGGAGAAGTGTCTAGATTATTCAACCAAGCCGACCGCAATGGTCGTCCCCTCTTTAAGCACATTCTATTTCATGGACAATGCAGACTCAAGAGGAACGAAAAAAGTAATTAAGAACAATATCAGTCGTTGGCTTGAACCCCACATCAACCTTTGCCACAAGGACTCTTTCCAAGTTACAGAATCATTATACAAGTAAGCTCCAAATGACAGTTTTCGTTGTACTTCAAAAAATGAACAAAATAAGGTCAGGTGTTTTAAAGTTTCCAATACATTGCCATGACAGAAACGACAGCTACCGATCAAACTATCAGAGCTATCATATGACCACAATTTCAACCTTTCGTTGGTAATTAATTGGTTGCATTTGAACCTTAAGTAGGTCTTTCTTGCAATATTGCACGGAAATATTTCCAAGTAACGCGCTCGGTCACCAAATTTCCTAATGAATTTCACGTATTCATAATACATTTTACTTTTACTAATGGAGTCGACCAAAATACACCAAAAGTATAATTGAAATTTCTTTTTGCATGCAGGAATTCCCAATATTAAGTCCCCCTTATCAATCAGGGTTTCTGTTAAAAGATTGTCCATGTCTTCCTTAAACTTACCCATGGACGGGGGGTGACCTTCTTTCAATAATTTTGCGAGGTCTTCATATAAACTCTTTTTTGGAGGTGTTAAGATTTTAACATAATTATTTATTTGTCGCCAATGCCATTTGACTGGCAGGGGTAGAATGCCTATTTCATGGCATATCAGCATGTTAGGAGTGGACAGTGCCAGCCCTAGAACCTGTTTCCACATCTTACCCTGTGCACAAGCAAGAAACTCTTCTATCCCATAGGTGTAGATGTCAAGTGCATATAAAAGTATAGGTTCAACTTTTAATAAATAAAACTGAATAGTGGGCAATAAAGAAAATCTACTATACCTATGGTATACAATCCTCATCTGTGAGGTGAGAGATTTGAATTTGTTATTAATCAATTCCTTCCACATCCCTATACAGTATACAGCTGAAAGTTCATAACCTAAATAACGAATAGCGTTAACTTCTGGTATAATGGTCTCATTGAGACACCAGGTAAATCTAGCAGTTCTTTTCTTTCCATCAGCAATTGCAATGATGTAAGATTTAGACGGGTTCACTTGGAGATTATTTCTGTGGGCATAGGAAAAAAATGCCGAAAGTTTTGCCTGAAGACCAAACGGAGTTCTATCCATAATCAAAAGATCATCGGCAAAGGCAAGCCAATTGATAACCAGACTACCCAACTTTACTGGAAATATCACCAGGTCCACCCATGCAGATTCTAAGTCAGCTAAGTATAAGTTAAAAAGGACAGCTGCTAAGTTGTAGCCCTGTTTCAGGCCAATTTGTGTGGGTATTTTATCTGTCATTGTTCCGTCCTTAGACAATCGAATACGATATGTCGTATTCTGATGTAGGAGTGCAATCATGGCAACAAGATATCTCGGGAACCCATAGGTGATCATCTTATTCCAAAGCACAGCTCGAATAATTGAGTCAAAAGCAGAGGTTAAGAGCCGGAGGAGCCTGAGAAACTTGGAAAGAAAAACCGCAGCGTTTTCCAACACAATAACGTTGTATTTATGTTTGCGGTCGCTTCAAAAGCGACCGCAAACATAAATACAACGTTTTTAAAGCTGCGGTTTTATTTCTAAGTTTTCCGGGCTCCTCCAGCCCGGAAAACTTAGAAAAAAAAACGCAGCTAGTGCTTATTTTAAAAAAAATAATAAATAGCACTTACCGAGATTCAGCTGCAGCTTTCCTGCTCTGAATAGCTCAAAATGTTACATAGGAAGTTTTAAAAAGAGAATGCTAGTATTTTTTTTTATGTTGCCTATCTATTTTTTAAATAAAATTTTTACTAGACCATGCCTTTAAGGGTGCATTGATTTAGACCTCAATAATCCAGACACGGTCTGAGTTCCTTGGTATCTTTCTTGGAAACAAAAAACAGTGAGGCCCGTGCTGGGGATTTAGAGGGTCGTATGGTGCCATTTGCAAGATTAGTATCCAGGTATTCTCGAAGGGCTTTCTTTTCAGGTTCGGACAAGATGAACATCCTTCCAAAGTGAATCACAGCGGAAGGGTCCGTTTCTATAGCACAGTCTTCTGGTCTATGGGGAGGTAACGCCTGGACAATGGCAGAAGAGAAAACACCAGAATATTCCTGGTATATCTCCGGGACCCAGATAATGTTTGAGACTGAGATTTTACCTTGGTGATTCGTAGGAGGTCCTTCTGATGGTGTCGGAGCGAGGTCTGACATTATGCAGTGGGACATACAAAATTCTGAGCCCAGGAACAAGGAACCCGCTGTCCAATTGATGTACGGATTGTGTTTTTGAAGTCAGGGCATTCCCAATACCATTGGGTAATGGGCCGACTTGATGATGTCAAATTTTATCCTTTCTCGATGGTGGTTTATGGCAAGTTCGACGTCCTTGGTCTGAAGGGTTAGGGGTCCTGAAGAAAGGGGCCTTCCATCAATTGCTTCTACAGGTTGCATAATAGTCCGGGATTCGTAAGGAATATGGTGTTTAAGAACCCATTCTTGGTCTATGAAAATCCCCATAGCTCCACAGTCCACCAGTGCCAGGATGGGATACGTTTCCTTCTTGGATGGCGATAAAAAGGCCTGTAAGATCACCAAAGAATTTTGTCCAGGAGAGTTCAAGGATGGAATTGATGTGGAGCAGGCATCTCTCTCCCGAACCTGTGCTCCATCTAGGATCGGGAGCTGGCGTTTCCCGAGCGCCGTGGGGGGGCTATTGGGCACTCTCTTACTAAATTTTTGTCTGATGCTCAATACATACACAACCCGGTATGGATCCTACGCATTCTTTCTTGGGAGGATGTGGGTCCATGGAATGCCCATAGCTGCATAGGTTCAGGCTCGTTACTCGAAGTGGAAATACTTTCAGGGCTCAAGGTTACTCCAATGGGGTTCTTCTGGAGTGGTAGCTTGCTTTTCTTCATCCATCAGGGCCTGATAAGAACTTGGGCGCGCCACTCTGGCTAGTTCATCCTTGATGTCTTTGTTTAGCCCGCTTCGAAATAGGGTAAAACAAGCTTCAGAGGACCAATCCGCTTCTTTAGCCAACTGTTTGAAGCGTGTGACATACGTGAGTATATCCTGGGAACCTTGTTGAAAGTCGAGTAGACGTTCCTGGGCACTGTAGACCTGCTCTGGGCGGTCAAACATGGTCTTAAGGACCTGTATGAAGCCATCGTAATCATCCAGGAGAGAATCCCCAGAGTTAACCAGTGGGGTGGCCCAGGTCAAGGCATTGCCGGAAAGATGCAAAATAATAAAGCCCACCTTAGCCCTGGGCGTAGACAAATAATAAGGCTTGAAAGTAAAGTGGACCAAACATGAGTCAAGGAATCCACGGAGGCTCCTTGGGGAACCATCATATTTATCAACAACGCCGCCCAGGATTACACTCTCTTTCGTAGCAGATTCACGGGACAATACCAATTGCTTTAAGGCGGCGTTCTCTGCCTTTAAATTTTGCACTTCGGTCGTCAGCTCTTGCATGCCACGCATAAGGTCCTGGATGGCCGCTTCCATGTCTGTGTCGAATTCAATCAGGTGGCGTCTCAATCTGTCACAGGTTTCCTTTTTTCTCACCTGTTTTTGCTGCCTTGCGGGATCCTTCGCCGGGGTTTTCTTCCGTGCTGTTCGGGTCTTGTATAAGCCCGCTTGGCCGTCGTCAGATTCCAGGATTCGTTCAGCTTCTTCGTCCGGGACCACGGAACTCCAGGAAGACCAGGAAGGAAGGCCGCACACTAGAGCGGTCTGCGCGGAACCCGGATGGAATACAGGTACAAGGGGGAGGAAGGAGAAGGAATGGGTCCGGGAATTCGAGTAGCAACTCAGTTCCAGGAGCACAAACTGTGACGCATGTCTAGCCTCAGCTAACGATACCGTTGAGACGCGCGGAGCCACGGGGGCGTGGTTCCTTTATGGAACGTGCTGCATGGACGTAAAGGTCGATAGACCGCGTTCTGTGAATTCAGCCATGTTGGGTGTACTACAGCGAGTAACCCCCGACGTGCCAGGGACTAGGAGGACCAAAAGGGGCGTGATCGATGGATCATGACAGAAAATCAATAAAACCAATTTTCAAAAAAAAATAAAATAGGTCACTCCCATATATTTATTTGACCTAGTGCCTTAAACCCACCTTTTCCCAAACCTTTTGTTTTTGGTATCAAACCACTTTCATCAAAGTCAAGTTTGGAAGGGTCAGATGACTTTGAAACCTTCTCTGAAGAGGTTGAGACCTTTTTCTTCTCTGAGTCTGAAAGCCAGACAGAGCCCTTATCCCTTCTGAAAATATGACCGATATTGAAGTAGTCGTAGCTCAAGTGGCTGCCTATCAGATTCAGGCCGAGGCTCGGCTTTAAGAAAATGTAACAAGGTTAGAAGAATTACAATTAAGACCCCTATTACCTCAAGGGATATTAAAACCCCACCAGGAAGGAGAAGACTTAGGGAATTTATTTTTGAATTTCGAACGATTGGCTGAACAACTGGGATGGGGAGAAAACGTAGATAAATGCTACTTGGGACCCCTGATAAAAGGCGAGTTACAAACCGCATATCAGTTGCTTAATCTAACCTTAGGAGCTACCTTCATATCCATCAAGGAAGGACTCCTTAAAAGAGTAGGTCAGACCAGTAATTTTTATCAACAAAAACTAAGGTCCATCAGACTAAACCCCGGTAAGACCTCTCTGGAAGTAGGAGAACGAATAAAAAAAACATCGCTGTATGGGTCGGCAATAAAACGCTGAAAGAGTTAGTAGAAATGATCACCTTGGAACAGTTTATTAACTCAGTACCTCCTTTCCTACAGAAAGCTGTATTACAATTAAATCCACCCACTCTTAACATGGCTATTGAGACTGCCCAAAATCATTCAGATGTAGAAAAACATTTCCATTCCTTCCATAAAAATGAAGACAGAAAAGACCAAAAACCACCCTCTCAAAACCTGACGTTAGAACGAGGAGGACTCTAAAGCTCGTGAGTGGACCACGAAAGAAAAGGTAGAACTAAAAAAACCTGACACGAGGATTAAAGAAGAATTAAGGAGAGAGGAACCCAGAGGGATTAAACCATCACCACCCATCTGTTTCTCATGTAGGGAAACCGGTCATTTAGCTCGCCACTGTCCCAAAAATGAAAAGGAGGAGCCTATGGAAATAGGATGCCTAAGAGGAGAGGAATGGGAATAACAAGAGGAGTATCTAGAAACGTTTAGCTATGTTTATGCCGATCTTCAGTGAATTTTATGTATAAAAGAGCTCTGGTGAATGGGAAGATAGTGAAAGCATTAGTTGATTCTGGCAGTAAGCAGACAGCCATAAGAGCCATTTCTGTCTCTCCAGCAGATCTAGACCATGCAACCATGGTTAGTCACCTGTGTACATAGCAATAACAAGGTATATCCCCGGGTACCGGCGTACATTAAAATCAGAGGGGAGTCCCGGCTAGTATCATCAGCCATTATCCCTGGACTTCCGGAACAGGTTATTATAGGAAGAGATTTTTCAGAATGTTCCACCCTTCAAGAGCTCCTTTCCCACCCACAGAATGTATGCCACAAATTCAATGGCAGCCTGATTTCTATTCCCAGACCTCCCCAGTATGGGAATGGACAAAAGCAGATCCTCATAGAGACATTAGCTGTGTCAAATTTCCTCAATTCCAGTTCATGGGCTTCTCACAGGGTTAATATCCAGCCCCTACCAGTACAGCCAAAGAGAAGTTATGCTGATATGTGAGAGCCCCTGGATAAAGTTTCCACTTGCCCTCTCCAGAGTCCTAAGACTGGAGAACTTTGTAGAAGAACAAATGTATCCACCTCGATTAGGGGAAGGGTATGTGAGAAACCAAAGGGTGACTCACCCGCTGGTCCTCAGGGACTTGTCATCCAGGTAACCAGGACACAGCCATCGCTTTTGGATTCAGTTCCTGGGGGTGGACCAGTGCGGGAGGATCACCTTGGTGAGGGGTCTTCAGGGAGCCGATGGCGAGACGTGGTATTCCCCCCTTTTTTGTTCATCTACCCTACCCTATTTTGTAGGATTTCCCAAAGTTTGAACACCCGCTGTCATGATTCGACGTTTCAGTCCCTTTTGAACTACATGGTCCATAAGACACTGCTGCATCCCTTGCAAAGTATATCCAACATGGCTGATGCTTGTGCATCAATACCGCTCTAGTGTTTCCAGGAGTTTGCAGTCCCTTGAAAAGAGACACGCCCCCGCGGCGCTGCGCGTCTCAACGCTAACTTCCCGAACTTTGGCAAGTGTAGTCGTACTTTCCCTTGTGCTTAGTACCTTCTCCCTTCTAGGTTTTGTTCAAGCCCCCTTCTCTCCCTTAGCTTGCTTACTAGCGCTTCTCCTTCCTGGGGCCTTGCCGCCCATAGCGCTTATCCCTTACCGCCTAAGTACGTGTCCTGGTTCCTTCCTGGCTTCCCTCCTTCCGAGACTTTGCGAAATCTTCCTCACCCTTCCTGGAGTTGAACGCATACTCACCTCGGTCGGATTTCACCTGCACGCTGGCGACGGAGGACACGCGACTATGTCTCTACAAGACCGAGCCATCCAGAAGAAGGAAAAACCCCAGACCAAGACTTCAGGTGAGATTCCAGGCAAAGTGTGACACCCCCCCCCCTTTTTAAACCTCATCTTAGATAGACTCCCATAGCAGTAAAACCTTTACGGATGAGGGAAAGAGCGAACTCTATAGCGATTATTTCACCACTTGTTGGAGGACAGCCCTGCTGAATGAGACTCATTTGTGGATACTGTGTCCAGACAATAGTGTTTTGCAAATGTGTGTATGGAGGACCAAGTTGCGGCTCGACAGATATCCTTTACAGGTACCCCTCTTTGAGAGAAGAGGTAGCTGCCACACCGTGAAGGGGATAGCTCAGTGACAACACGTTTGTCTTGGAAGCAAGACAACGCAGCGCAACACAGGTTCGAATCCTGAGCCGCGGTTAGAAACCAATCTCTGGTATTCAGCACGTTATAAATACACTGTTCATATTATATTATAGACCCCTAGTGGAATGTGCCTTGAAGCATTCAGGGATTTCCTTATGCGCTCCAAAGCACTAGCCATATAGAGATGGTTTGCTTTGTTATTCCTTTACCTGTTTTCAGGACGGTATAGCCAATGAACAGTTGATCTTCCAGCCTAAATTAACTTGTCCTGGCGATGTCAAAACTCAGAACCCTCTTGGGGTCGAGCCTATGCAGCCTTTCTTCCTCTTAGATGGATGAGGTGGATAAAAGGTTGGCAAACAAATTAACCAATTGTCTAGGTAGGGAAAGAACGGGAAACCCCACTTTCCTGAGACTGGCTACTGCCAACAGCTCGGTGAAATCCCTCGGGCAGAGGTAAGACCGAAAGGCAGAACCCAAAAATGGTTGTGTTACCATCTTGAACTTGTCACTCCTGGGGAACGTCTTCAAGCGCTGCAGGTCCAAGATGGGCACATACCTCTGCCCCTTTTTGGGACCAAAAAATAAAGGGAGTACCACCCTCTATTCCTCTCCTGTACTGGTACCAGGAGTAGTGGGTCTGGAAGAGGAGGTGGCTTTGAAAGCAGGGGATGCCTTAAAAAGGGGAGGCAATATCCCTCAGAAATCACCTGCCGAGTCCATGAAGTAGTATTGCACTATTCTTGAAAATGGTGTGACAGACACCCCCCTACTGGAGTGGAGTGGCACAAGACCTCAAAGAGGTTTGTGGTAGTTGCCACACTGGAGGGGACAGATGCAGAAGCTTTCTGTGTCTTACCGCCTCTACCTCTTGAAGGTCAAGAGCAATATCTCTGGCCTTGGCAGGAAGTGACTTGTTTTCCCTTTTGTCCATAATTATAATATCTAAAGTATTTGCCCTACCACTGTGACAAAGCCTGAGTTGGCTGCCTTACTGCAGCTCCTAGGAACTTTGCTGCAGCCTTGTTTGGCCTGTAGCTTATCCAAGCTACTGTCTGCCTCAGGTCCAAACAAGTGAGAACCATCAAAAGGCATATCAAACAATTTTGCCTGCACATCCTGCGCAAAGCCTGATTTACTCAGCCAAGCAAATCTTCACATGACAGAACTCACCGCAAGAGATCTCCCGGCACATTCAGCTGTGGCGAGTCCTTAATGTAGGGCATAACAAATACTTCTTTCCCATCTTCCACAATGTTAAAGAAACCATCCCTTATCTCCCCCACAAGGATATGCTCTGCCGCCTAAACCACCACAGACCATAGGGTATGTGTGTACTTGGCAAAAGTGTCAGAGGCATTTCCTGCCTTAAGTGCTATGCTGCCCAGGGCAAATACTTTTTTAGGGGTGTCTAGGGATAAAGTAGGGTGGGTGCTTGCCTTGGTGCAAACAGTACCTGCCTTCACAACTAGACTGGTATGTGGCCCCAAGCAGGGCGTTCGCCATAGCTCCAAGAGAATAATTATAATGTTATATTGTCTGTTATTTCAGCCCTCGGAGACCTATACATTATTGTTATTATAATGGCATTGCGCAAAGGAAGGACAGGTTCAACATTTGTGTCGTTGCCCAGGGTGTCTGTAAGGTCATATTCTTCTATTTCCATTTCTGGAGGCCCCCAGCCTAAGACATCGGCCAATATTGCCATCATCTCTCTGTATGCCACACTAGGGTGGGCTTGAGAATCTCCTTGAGGAAATTCTACCTCAGGGGAGGTAACTAGACCACTTGTGTCATGCAATATGGAGGCTAGATCAGTCAGTCTGTTTTCCTCCACCTGAAACTCATCAAGCTGTCGAGAGAGACCAATAGGCTCAAACCCAAAGGAAACCGTGTCATCATCTTCATCGAAGATGCCTTGGAATGAAGACATGAAATCCCTTTTCGACTTTGGTGCAAACCTAGAAGTTGAGCAGTCTTCGACTATTTTTTTTTTTTAAACTTTATTTTGGTTGCAATTCACATTACACACGTTTCAGCCACCAAATAATACAGGAAGCACATAGCATAAACTTTGTTTTCTCCCACTCAGTTCACAATATAAAACAACATTGCATTTTCTGATATTAGGGCTCATTTTTTTTGTTGTGCATTAGGCGTATATTGCAAGAGTTAAAGCACATAATTGAGTCGGTATCTGACTCTCCAGAGCTTGGTGAGGTGGTAAGAAGATAAGTTCTGAATGCTGACCATATGTCTTTAGGTCTACATGGAGAGAGTACTAGTCCTATGTATGTTTCTTCACATTCGTGTACATATGTCAGTGCTGTTAGGAATTGTTCTGCACGAGGGGCGTGGCTGCTTTTCCTTTTCTGCAATGCACATTTCTTAGCCACTACACATGAAATGTTGAACAGCCTCCTGGTTTTTTCTGGGAGTTTTCCTTTGTCGCCGAACAGATATTTTTGGGGGTTGAGTTGTGCAGGGATTTGTGTAATGTCTTCCAAAATGTTTGTTACTTCCCTCCAGAACCTAGTTATTTTAGGGCAAGCTCAATACATGTGGTATGAGTCAGCTTGAGGGTTATTGCATTTGGGACAGTTCTTGTTTGTGGACTCTTTAAGTTTAGCCATTTTGACTGGGGTATAGTGAAGTTTATTAAGCATTTTAAATTGTATGAGTCTGAGCCCCACATTGAGGGAGACTTTCTTTGTAATGAGTCTGAGCCCCGCATTGAGGGAGACTTTCTTTGTAAGGAGACAGTATCTGGTCCACGTTCCTACCTCTATTGTTATACCCATGTCTTCTTCCCAGGAGGCCTTTATGTTATTGGATGATTTTGTGTGTGTTTGGACTATGTTATATAGTGTGGCGACGCCTACGCCAGACTGTGCATGAAGTGCCTGGTAACAGGGGTGTTCGGGCGGTTCAGCTGGATATGATGGCCAGCGTTTCTTGAAGGCTGCCTTCATGCGGTGATATTGTAAAGTGACGAGTTGGCCCCGCCCCACTGTGTCTGCGAAGACTTTAGGGGTAACAAAACTACCGTTTCAGAACATGGCCTTCATTGTGATGTTATAGTTCGGCATCCAGGCTTTCTGTATACCGGTGTCGTACGTGGGTGCGATACCCGGGAAATTCCGTAATGGAGCTTGGGAGTCGTAGGGGGTTTCAATGTGGAGACGCCTGCTGATTGCGGCCCATGCTGCAATTGTGCACGATGCGGGGTCATATTTGCATTCGTCTTTGTAAGATTTCGCAAAGATTATAGATCGTAAGTCCTTTGGGCGGACCGAGTGCCGTTCAATGGGGACATGCAGTGCTTCTATTGTGGGGTTCTGCCAGTATTTGGCGTACTGAGCCTGTGACACTAGGTAATATAGCTCATAATCGGGCGCAGCAAAGCCCCCCGTGTCGTAGGGTTCCACCAGTTTTTCCCATTTGAGCCTGTTGGCGCCCCCGTTCCATATGAAGGTGGTTGCCAAGGACCGAAGGTTTTCAAAAAAAGGCTTGCCTGGCCATATTGGGACATTATTAAAGATAAATAGGAGCTTGGGGAGGATTAGCATTTTGAGTACCGCTATCTGACCAGCAAGTGATATGGGCAATCTAGTCCAGACTTGGAGTTTAGTTTGGATCGTCTGCAATGTGGATTCGTAGTTATTTATATATAGTGACTGTTTGTCCCTAGATACCAGGATCCCCAGATATCTGATGTGATCAGGGGACCATCTCAGACCATGTGTTCACGAGGGGCAGGTGGTGGCCTGTGTCAATGGGAAGATTTCAGATTTGGTTTAACTGATTTTGTACCCTGAATTTAAGGTGAAGTCCTGTATTACTGCCAGTATGGGTTCTAGGTTGTTCTCAGGCTTACGTATATACAATAAAGAATTGTCCGCATACAGTGAAATAGATTGATAGATGCCGGCCAACTTTATGCCCCTCGTTTCTTGTTCTCTTCTACTTGCAGCCGCCACTGGTTCGATAGTGAGTGCAAAAAGGATGGGGGAGAAGGGACAACCCTGTCTGGTGCCTCAATGTAAAGTAAGGTGGGTGGAGAGGGTGCGGTTTGTTAGGACCCTAGCTTTGGGAGAGGTGTAGAGAAGCCTGACGCAGTGTGTAAAGTACGGGCCAAAGCCGAATTTTTTGAGGATCTCAAACATGTATCTCCATGAGACGGAATCAAATGCCTTCCAACGAAATGGCCACTGCCTGTGCGTCTGGTTTGATCTGTGCCATAATACCGAACAGTCTGCGCAGGTTTAGGGCAGTGGATCTCGTTGGAATGAAGCCACATTGGTCAGGGTGTATTAGAGTGGTCATTTTAGGGATAAGTCTGTTTGCGAGTACTTTTGCGTATATCTTGGCGTCTGTATTTATAAGGGACAGTGGGCGATAGGACGCGCGGTCATGGGCTGTGCGTCTAGGCTTCAGTAGGACTGTAATGACTGCCTCAGTTATTGACTCTGGGAGCGAGCCGGAGCTCAAGGCTTCCTCCCATATGTGAGTTAATATAGGGGATAGTATTGCAGTGTATGTTTTGTAGAGGTCGCAGCTTGGGCCAGCTGGACCTGGGGTTTTTCCAGCTGCCAATGACTTAATCGCCTCAGCGATTTTCTCCTTGCTTATTTCTTGTTCAAGGGCAAGATTGTCCTCAGGTGTTAAGTCTAGGGAGATCGATCTCATTCAAATATGTTTCAATGTCTTCCTGACTTCGTGTATCATGGTTTGCGTATAGGCTGGTGTAATATTTAGCAAATTCGCCGTTGATTTCTTCCTCTGTGTGCACAGGTTCACCATTGTCTGTCATGATACTAGTGATAGGGGCATGATTGTGTACATGTTGTAATATACATGCCAAGTGGTTTCCTGCTCTATTTCCTTCACCATATCTACGGGCCCTGGTCGGAACGGACATGTATTCTAGTTCTTGGATTGCTAGCTCATTGAATCTAAGAAGGTGTGCATTGATATCGGCCAATGTGTTTTTGTTGTGTGTTACACTGTAATCGTTTTCAAGGATTTTCAGGTATGTTTCGGTCTTGTCCAAGTTGGATCTGACAGTTTTTAGGAGGCCAGTAGTTTTAGACATTAGATTACCCCTCACCCAGACTTTAAACTTTTCCCACACTGTGGCCCAGTCGCCCACCGACCCTGTGTTCAACTTAAAGAATTCCTCCATCTCAATTTGCAGTGATTCAACCACGTTAGGGTCCTTCAGGATATTTGGGGGCATTCTCCAGCGCTGAGTTGGTCGTTTAATGCTCTGGAGTGATATCTCAAGTGTAACAGGGGAGTGATCAGAGAGTGTACGGGGGAGTATTTTACAGCTCACTACAGAGCTCAGCAGGGGAACGGATATGAACCAATAGTCTATCCTGGATTCGGAGTGATGGGCTGATGAATAGAAAGTGTATTGACGGTCTGTAGGGTGCACCCCTCTCCAGGCATCGGTCAGAGCCCTGTCCTGCAGGGCTTGATGTATGGTGTTGGCGGATCTGGTGAGTGTCCTTTGTCTACTGAAGGACCTGTCCAATAGTACATCTAGGATAGTGTTAAAGTCCCCACCCCACAGCACCCATGCATCAGTTGTTGTATCGATTTCGTTAAGGAGATGAGCATATAATTCGGGATCATCCACGTTTGGACCATAGGAGTTGACCAGTACCAATCTTTCCCCCGCCACTGTGCCCCATACCACTACGTATCTACCCAAGGGGTCGATTTTACTTTTTTCGGTGGCAAACCCGAGCAAAGGATGTATCAATGTGAGGACACCTCTGTTCTGTAACGAGTATTCAGTATAATACCTGGTGTTCCCCCATTGTTTCAAGACATTTTCATTAGTCCCCCGCAATGCATGGGTCTCCTGAAGCATTACTATGTGCGGGCGATGCCTGTTATGTATGCCCCCACTTTACTGGATTTTTCTCTGTTGTTCAGACTTCGGATGTTCCAGGTTAACAGCTTAAGTGTCAACCCGCTGGAGGTATGTGTCCTCTGTGCCATTTCAGTGAGTTATGGTCAATCTTGGGAGGGGAGGGTGCCACTATGGGGGGGGATCAGCGCATGACTCTGTGATTGCATTTTTAACATTAAACACAACAGTTAACTGCTTCCCAAATTGCCCAACTGGGGCTTCCAACATGAATGACCATATATCTGGCCAACGAAACAGACCCAAGTTCCCAGTATCCGCCCCCACCCACACCATCTGGCCCAACTTGATGATGAACCCCATTTAAAACCCTGTGGTTTCACTCGTGGAGGGGGACGAGTGCTGCAACATAGCTCTCATAGCCGAGCACATCTCATCCGGCTATCTTTAATGATTGGAGAATAATAAAAAACAAAACTAAAGGAACAGTCCTGCCTCCCTCTGGTGCCACAAAACTGTGCGTCTTGCTGGAGAAAGAAGGAGATTAAGTGCTGTGGTCGATCAGTATGCCAGGACGAGGTCTATACCGGCTGCTGAAGAAGATTTTGATCAAGTTCGTTTCTTCCACGAGGTAGGGGAATGGCGGATTCCACATAGGCCAATGCAGCTGCCGGGGAGCCAAAGAAGTGCGCACATCCGCCGTGTTGTATGCGTAGCTTTGCTGGAAACAATAGAGCATATGGAACCTGTCTCACCCGCAGCTGACGTTTGATGGATTCATAGGAACACTCTGGGTTTGGACTCCCGCAGAGCAGTCCGGATATATATGTATATTGTCATTGCCGTGTCTCAAAGGGCCCTTTTCTCTTGCCAGTCTCAAAACAGCGTCTCTATCTCTGTAATTCAGTAGCTTTGCCACAATCGTACGGGGAGCGCCTGGTTTGGGTGGTGGGGCCAGTGTGCGATGTGCCCGTTCGACCAGGAATTGAGGAGAGAGGGTCCTCAAGAGGGTTTCGATTTGGGTTTCCATCAGTCCTTTGCAAAAGGATTCTGCTAAACCGACAATACGTATATTGTTCCTTCTCGACCTCGACTCCAAATCATCACACTTATCGCCGAGTTTGTTCATTTCGCTTTTCAAGACAAAGATGTCATGCGTGTTTTGGTGGGTCGAGTCTTCATTTGCACTTATTCTGTTTTCGGCATCCGTGATTCTGGCGCTTTCCTTATCTACCCTGGCTTTGAGGGAACCTATTGTGGAGACAATATCGTCTAATTTGACATTTATTGCCAGGAACCAGTTTTGGACCGTTGTTAGAAGATGGTCAAACTTGGAGTCTTCTGTAGTAGGGAGGTCAGCAGCTGTCGATGGGCACGAGCCCTCTGAGGATGTTTGTGAGTTTTTTGAGTCTTCTGTAGTAGGGAGGTCAGAAGCTGTTGATGGGCACGAGCCCTCTGAGGATGTTTGTGAGTTTTTTCCAGGCATCATGAGGGTGTCCACTTGGTTATATCAGTTTTTGTGAGGAACGTGAGTGAACACAGTGGCACGGTCCACCTCGGTCTCTGAGTAGACCTGCGCCTACGCCGCCGCCGTAGTCGGGTATTTTCAGCCGCAACAAGTGCAGATTTCTACTTCTGTTGGCCAATCTGTCCCCTTGGCGAATGAATCGGTTTGGGCAGCAAAGGGAGGTGTATCAAAGGTTACTTGCCTTTAGGATTTGATCAGCATTAAACGTGTATTCTGTCTGACCCACCAGCGTTCTCCGGAATGGACTGTGTCCTCCCATGTATCTGTGTTATTGCAGTATTCCAAAGCTTGTAGTATGTCCGTTACTTAGTGCTGCAACGGGGGGTGGCAGGTTATTTGGACGATAGGGTGGGATGCGCTGTGGGATGCGTGTCTGGTAGTCTTGTCCAGCGTGTTGTCCGGTTTCCGCTAGTGCCACTGATTCTCCCTATGATCTTAGGAACAGACTGTGCCCCCTCACATGGTCATGTATTTGTACGGGTTACGCTGAAAGGATTCAAAGATCTCCACCTGGATCACTTAGGCTTGGGGGAGTGCTGCCCTCTGCCCAAGCCATATGCAGCTATGAGGAGGATACCAGAACGGCTAATACAAAGGGGCACCAACAGTTGAGAGACCGTTCCCTGTGCCAGTAATGATTAGTTGGGACCACTTATCTTGGTGCGGATGCGTCAGAAGGGTTGATAGGGTCTGTGCCCCAATTTGCGATGATAGTGTTTAATCCAGGAAGAAGCTCATGTATTTCTCCCTCTGCCACTACAAAGGAGGAATGTTGTGGTAGTTTAGCCCCTGGGTCGTGCTGTGCCACGAGGATGCCTCCGGCCCTAGGAGCAAGACAAGCTCCACACGTGCGGAGAACGTTTGTATGGTGTAGGGGGCCTATTTTACACCGGATAACTTCTGCAGTGGCCCCCTGCTCAAGTGTCCAACGGAATCACACCAGGTGTTTGTACAATGGTGCCTGCCACATTCATCAGCATGTGGGTGACAGTGATGGTGTCAATAACTCTCAAATCCTTGTCAATGATTTCACTGCTCCCGGGTTTTTCAGCGCACAAGGAGGTTGGTGAACAGTGTCCCTGCTGGCTTTTTTGGGGGTGGGGGACTCGACCGTCATCTTCCCGGAGCAAGAGAGAATGGGCGGATCTGCATTCTCAAAGACCTGCATCATTTTAATACGAAACTCTTGCCATTTTTCTGCCAAACCAGTTTACAGGGGACCCTTAACTGTTTTTCTGGTGATGAAACCATGGACGAGTGCCTCCTCCTTCTCTTCTTGGGTGAAGAAGAAGACAAATGATGGGTGTCACTGCTTGAGTGGGATCTCTTATGGTACTTCTTTGACCGTTTCTTCTTCCTCTCTGGGGATTTCTTGGCCAAGGAGCCTTTGCCTTCATTGTGTTTATGTTTTGACGGTATCGAACCTGGTGACTTTGAAGTCAAACAAGCCAAGGACAATTTTGAGGCTCTCTCTTTTAAGGCCTTTGGCGTCATGTTTTGACATGAGCTGCAATGCGCCACAACATGGTCGGCACTGAGTCACCACAGACAAATTCTGTGGTGGCCGGTTAATGACATTTTAGCACGGCAATCACAGCACTTTTTAAAACTTGAAGGTTTTGGAGTCGACATGATCGAAAAAGAACAGAAAAAATGCAAACAATTTCTTTAAAAAAAAAATGTGACAGCGATTTCTTTGAGGGGATTCAACATGTTTCCAAGTAGAGTTCTGGGCATGCGGAAAAAAGTAACTGAGGTTGCAGGGCGCTGCGAGTGCTATTTGTACCAATGTCGATTTCACAACAGTCCAAGACCCTCGACCCGCGGTGCCTCCAGCTGGGAAAACATTTCTGAGAGTTCTGCACGGCAGGAGAATATGTCTAAGATGAGGAATCCGTGGGAGAACACAATCCATTACAAACAGCAATACATAAACCGAGAAGAAAATGGACTCAAATCTACAGTCAAACTTATTAAGTCTGCAAAGACTTCTTGTATAACCCACAGAAATGGTAAAACTCTTAACAGTAGTGTTAGAGTTAACAAAACAAGATGACTGCTATTTAGCATTTCAATATATAAATCCTGCGTACAAGTACAACATGCATGTAGCACTGTAGCGCGTAATGACATAATTGTGTAAAGACGGAATGATTGCCCACTGGAAGATGCTCTCCATATGAAACTGACAATGTAAGTAAGCATAAAGATATCAAAAGTAGAAACAAAAAAAACAAGAAATCATTCAAAATGTAATAAAGGGGCACAGTATAACAGGACAACAAAAAATGTGTATAAGTCATATGCAAAAAGCAAGGAAGGAGAAATTACTTACCAGTAATGTTATTTCTATGGAATCTTCTCCTGCAGTTTCCTCCTCTGGCAGATAGCCCCTCCAGTGTCAGCTGCTTAGAAACATTTCAACAGGGGACACGATACCTAGATGAAATAGAACTTTACTGGGTCGATCCAGAGCTCAGAGAACCATTAAACACCCCCATTATCATTGAGGAGATCCTCGAAGTCATCAAGGAATTACCCAATTCTAAAGCACCAGGTCCAGATGGCCTGTCTGGCGAATTCTATAAACACTTCGCAGACCGCCTTGCCCCGCTACTCCTCCAGGTCTATGATGAGGCCCTGACCAATGACCAGCTACCACCAACATTATACAGGGCCAACATAATCCTCTTGCACAAGCTCGGCAAAGATCCAATGGAATGCGGCTCATACAATCTCGCTAATAAATTTGGACAACAAAATCTTTGCAAAAGTCCTAACCAGGAGGCTGATGCCCCTCATGCCCGCCATGGTGCTGGCTGACCAGGCGCGCTTCGTCCCTGGGAGGAACACATCATACGGGATAAGAAGGATGTTCGGAGCAATGGAGGCCTTAGAACCGGACTGTCAGGCCGTGGCAGTACTATTAGATGCCGAGAAGGCTTTCAACTCGGTCGAATGGCCCTTTCTGTTCACAGTTCTGGAAAGGATGAGGCTGGGTAAGCGTTTTTTGCAAATGATCTCCCTACTCTACAAAAAATCACGTTAGGCGGCCACTGCTCTGCCGATATCCACTTGAGAAGAAGAACAAGTCAGGGATGTCCACTCTCGGCACTTCTGTTCGCTTTAGTAATGGAGACCCTAGCATCCGACATGCGTATGCGACACCTTCACAGAGGCCTCTCTTTCGGCCCACACAAGATGGTCATCTCACTTTACGCAGACGACATAGCCCTGTTTCTACAGAACGCAGATGAAAACCTAAACCCACCAATGAGAGCAGTAATACAGTTTGGTCGCTTCTCAGGGCTGAAAATCAATAACAGCAAATCGGTCATCTTCCCACTCACCGCCGCCACCACTGAATTTTCTGACGACTTTGGCTTCCAGTGGCAACACACACATGTAAGGTATCTTTGCATCTACATGTCCCATCTGAGAGAGGAGATCATTCATGACAATTACGAAACCACCATAGACATCCTCCAAGCCAAGATCGAGAGGTGGAAGTCCCTACCACTCAACCTCTGAGGCAGGGTATCAATTGTAAAGATGATCATCTTACCAAAACTGTTGTACCTCTTCTCAAACATCCCCCTGCTCCTCACACAGAAACGTATTCAACGCATAAAGAGTATGGTCCTTGATCTTGTCTGGGCCGGCAAGGTAGCAAGGGTCGCCTACTCCACACTGACCCTACCAACACGGCAAGGTGGACTGGCCCTCCCAGACCTAGAGCGCTACTATTGGGCAGCCCAGGCCCAATACCTCAGCCAATGGTACGCAAGGCAGTTCATAAGACCACATGTCCAGATAGAGAGAGCACTGGCGACGCCGCACCTCTTCCGATCCATAATCTTTGGGCAGTTCCCAGTCACTCAACCCGAATTGAATCCAGTCGCTACCACATATTCAATCTGGAGGAAAATTGCCAAGGAAAACGACATCTCGGCCAGATACTCCCCTCTTCTGACATTTAAGCACATTCCTGGAATCCCCATCACAACCGAAAAAGTCTTCCTGCTCTGGACAGAAAAGCTACAGGTGCACTCCATGGACGACCTCTTTCCGGCAGGGACCTTCATGACGGCACAACAAGCTCGAGAAAGAGGAGGCAACAATGCCCTCGACACGTTCATATACTACAGACTACGACACTCGCTTCAGGCAGTAATCCCGAGTTTTCCTCAACAACCACCAATCTGGCCACTACTCCACTACGCAATCCAAGCCCAGGGAGGAGGGCACCTGGTAACTAACATCTACAAAGGCCTATTCGACGAAGCGATCCCACCCGGCACAAGAGCCAAAAGGAGACGGGAAAAAACACTAGACAGCGAGATTCCAGATGAAGAATGGGCCTACATCCTAAAACTCACTCATAGAGTAGCGATGAATGCGAGATTCAAACTGATCCACTTCAACTTTCTCCACCAAACATACCACACACCGGCAAAACTGCATTCCCAAAGGGACTCCATCTCAGAAGAATGCAACCGATGTGGGGCACCCACAGCTGACTTCTTTCACCTGGCATGGTCCTGTCCTCCAGTAGCCACCTTCTGGAATGCGGTACTCGAATAAATCTCAGCAATAATCGAAACAGAGCTTGTCCCCGAGCCAAAAACAGTGCTACTAGGCCTGACTCAATCGCTACCGAGTTCAGTTAGAAGGCTGACAGATCTACTGCTGATCCTGGCGCGAAGAAGAATCGCCTACACATGGGGTAGAGGACCCCCTCCAAACTTACAGCACTGGCTGAAAGACGTAACTTTTTGTCAAGATGTAGAAACTGACTTTATCAAGACTATGCCATTACACACACGCCCTCCGGACATATGGGGGCCTATCACATACCTGCTTTCAACGACCAACGCTGTTGACTCACAACAATCGGAACCAACACAGGACTCAAATACCAGCCCGACACACAACGCCAAAACCCCAGCAGCGGTGCCACGTTGATGAAAACCTTCACAGTACGACCGGTGCTCGGTCTAATGGTGTGTTTGTTTTGTAGGAAAAAAACAATAAAGAAAGTTTAAAAAAAAAAAAGAAACATTTCAACAGGGGGCGTAGTGTGTGACTCAACTCAACTGTTGATTCTTGACTCGACGTGTTGCTCGTTGACTCTGGACGTGATGTAGGCCGCCGTACATATGTCGCTACGCCCCCGTACCTCAGATCCCCACCTTTTTTACCCCAAGCTCAGCAGCCACAGAGAAAGAATCCAAAAAACTTGGCTGAAAACAGCCAACAACATGTGCTTAAATACAATTCCTTTTTTTGTTGTTATGAGGAAAAAAACCATAATGAAAGCTGCAAAATTACTTACCGTAATGTTCTTTCTATGGATTCTTCTCCCGCAGATTTCTCATCAGATAAATGGAGAAATTACTCACCGTAATGATCTTTCTATGGATTCTTCTCCCACAGATTCCTCATCATGATAGATATCCATCATCCAGCTCTGCTGTTCAGAAACTTTTCGACAGGGGGCATAGTAGACCTTGACTCGGCTGTCGATCGTCGATCCATCTTGTCCAGCTCTCAATCGTCGGTTCCGAAAGTGAAATCAGGAGTTCTATATATAGCACATCACTACGCACCATGCTTCAACCCCCCCCCGCGTTTGAATGCTGCAGAAGGAAAAACCACAGGAGGCGGCTGATCCCTACACCAATTATTGAAAAGAACAAGTTACTTATCAACTTTAACGTTCTTTCGATTGGATGTTCCTCCCACGTATTCCTCATCTTAGATATACGTATCGTCAGCTTTGATGCTTCGGAAGAAAATGGCCACACCAGGGGGCTCTGTGCTCGAAGTCGTAGCATCGACGTCCCTCGATGGTGGTCGTAGAGTGTTGACATCATC
Organism: Ambystoma mexicanum; assembly: GCF_040938575.1. Classification (NCBI taxonomy): domain Eukaryota; kingdom Metazoa; phylum Chordata; class Amphibia; order Caudata; family Ambystomatidae; genus Ambystoma; species Ambystoma mexicanum. The sequence continues at coordinate 634,944,071 of NC_090939.1, forward strand.
TGTAGTATAAATGGCTCGAGTCGCGCCCGTTGGCTTCAGTTCAGTTTTTCGATATTTTGAATTGATGAGTTGACCAGCCGTCCCCTTAGACCGTAAGCTCTCAAGGAACATTGAGTGTAACAAACGTAAACTGTACGGTGGGGTAGGAGGGGAGGGTCGATGAGGAATACATGGGAGGAACATTCAATCGAAAGAATGTTGCAGTTGGTAAGTAACTTGTTCTTCGAATGGATTGTGTCCTCCAACATATTCCTCATCTTAGGTAGACTCCCAAAGCAGTGAAAATCTGGAGGAGGGAGTACTAGTAAATTTTACTCATGGACTGTATGTAGAACAGCCTTAGCAAAAAGACTCCACGGGGATGAGGTGGAATCTAAACAGTAGTGTTTTACAAAAGTGTGCATTGAAGACCAGGTGGCCGCTGCACAAATATCTTGCAGCAGGACAACCCTCTGAAGAGCCGCTGAAGTCGCCATGCCCCTAGTAGAATGAGCTCTTAGCCCCTATGGAGGTTCTTTACTGGCCATTCTGTAACACTCTCCATTTGCTGGAATTATCCATCCGGATAAGGTCTGTTTCGTTACTGCCAGGGACAATTTGACATGCATGCGGGGGAGGATAGAAAGATGGCAAAGTGATCTTCTGAGACAAGTGAAAATCAGAGGCTATTTTTGGTAGAAATGAAGGTTTGACTTTAAGTATAACTTTGTCTTTATGAAAAATGGTGTGAGGAGGCTTACAAGAGAGGGCCTGTAACTCACTCACCCTGAAGGCTGATGTAATAACCACTAGTGGGATTGTCTTCAAAGTGAGAAGCCTTAGCGGACAAGAATGCAAAGGCTCGAGAGGAATGCACGTAAGATATTTTAATACTAAATTTAGATCCCAAACAGAGTCTTGAAAAGGGAGCGGAGGGTACACGTTAGTGAGGCCCTTTGTGAACTGAACAAAAAGTGGCATTTTGAAGTACGATACCTCTTCAGAGGAGCGCATAAAAATGGAAAGCGCAGCCAAGTATCCTATTATTGTACCAATCTGAAGGCCTCGATTGGCCAAATGCAACAGCAAAGAAAGTACCATAGGTGTACCACATAGAAAAGAAACCACATTCTTATCCTTGCACCAGTTACTGAACTTGTTCCAACGACACCGGTACAAGGATTTTATTGCTGGCCTTCTGGCCGAAAGCAAAATCTCCATTACGTTGTCCGGGAGGTCCCAATCCTTATATCTCAGCCTCTCAGAAACCATGCCTGAAGGCTGAGTGTCTTGACCTCTGGACGGAGACCCCCAACCTTCCTCTTGCAAGAGAGGATCCTCTCTTTGTGGAAGATGTATTGGAGGGCAGATGGACATGTCCAAAAGATCCGGGTACCACGTCTAACTGGCCTAATCCGGAGCAATCAGGATCATGGTCTTCCCGAACTTCCTCAACCTCCTGATCACACGAGGAATCACAGGGAAGGGAGGAAACGCTTACAGGAGTGGAAATTACCAGTCCACTACGAATGTGTCCCCTAGAGCTCCTCTCGGGGGAAATTCCCTTGAGCAATACTGTTCGCACTTCCGGTTGACACTGGTGGCGAACAGATCCACCTGAGGAGTTCCTCAAAGGGTGAAGATCTGTTGAAGGACTTCCTGAGCTATCTTCCACTCGTGGGAGACTGTGCTCTGCCTGTTCAGAGCTTCCGCTGTTGTGTTCTGCTCTCCGGCTAGGTGAACTGCCGACAGAGAGATTCCTTCTTGTATTGCCCAGAACCAGAGCTGCATTGCCTCTCTTGCGAGAGAAGATCCTCTCTTTGTGGAAGACCTATTGGAGGGCAGATGGACATGTCGAGAAGGTCCGGGTACCATGTCCTCCTGGCTCAATCCAGAGCAATTAGGATCATGGTTTTCCTGAACTTTCTCAACCTCCTGATTACGTGAGGAATCACAGGGACTGGAGGAAACAAACACGTATAGGAGTGGAAATTCCCAGTACACTACGAACGCGTCCCATAGAGCTCCTCTTGGAGGAAACTCCATTGAACAGTACAGTTTCCACTTCCTGTTGACACTGGTCGCGAACAGATCCACTTGTGGGGTTCCCCAAAGGGCGAAGATCTCTTGAAGTGCTTCCTGAGCTAGTTCCCACTTGTGGGATACTGTGCTCTGCCTGCTCAGAGCGCCCGCCGCAGTGTTCTGCTCTCCAGCTAGGTGAAATGCTGGCAGAGAGATTCCTTCTTGTATTGCCCAGAACCAGAGCTGCATTGCCTCTCTGCACAGTGGTAGTGACCCTACGCCTCCTCTCTTGTTAAGGTAGTACATGCCCACTGTGTTGTCCGTCATTATCGGGACATTCTTTCCCCATAAAGAGGGCAGAAAGGCCTTAAGCGCTAGTCTGATTGCCCTCAGCTCCAAAAGGTTGATGTGTAGTTTGGACTCCGATGGAGACCAACGACCGCTGATTGGCAGGTCGCTGGTGTGAGCTTCCCACCCTGTGAGTGAGGCGTCCGTCACTACTGTTATCTCCGGCCATGGTTGCCAAAAAGATCCTCCCTTGAGAATATTGTCCTTGGAAGCCCACCAGAGCAGATCTTGAGCCACTCTGGCCAGAACTTGCAAAAGATCTGACATATCCCCCAGAAATTTGGACCTTTGAGTCCTGAGGGCCAATTGAATGGACCTCATTCTCAATCTGGCTTCTGGTACCAGGAAAATGCAGGATGCCATGAGGCCGAGCAACCTCAGAAAATCGAAAGGCCGGCAGATGCTGGGCATTCTGGAACTTTGTTACCATCTGCAGAATGTGATGAGCTCTCACCTCGGGAGGCGAGGCTTTGCCTGAAGAAGTGTCCAGGACTGCTCTGATGAATTGTAGTCTTTGGAATGGTATCATTTTTGACTTTTTGTAATTGAGGGAGAAGCCCAGTCTGTGTAATAAGTGGCAGGTCATACTCAGATGTTCCTGGGCCTGTTTGGGTGAATGTGCCCTGATTAACCAATCGTCCAGGTAAGGGTAGACATGAATCCCCCCTCTCCTGAGACTCGCTGCCGCTACCACCATCAGCTTGGTAAAAACCCTTGGGCGGAGGTCAGTCCGAATGGCAGAACTCGAAACTGATAGTGAGAACCGCCAACCGCGAACCTCATGTACTTCCTGTGCTTGAGATGGATTGGCACATTAAGGTAAGCATCCTGAAGGTCCAATGATACCAACCAGTCCTGGAGCTGGCGAGCCTGAAGCATCTGAGAAAGGGTTACCATCTCGAACTTGTCCTTCCTGAGGAACTTGTTCAAGTTTCTTAAATCCAAGATGGGTCTCAATCCTTCGTCCTTTTTTGGGATGAGGAAGTATGGGGAATACCAACCTCACAGTTACCTGTTCTATTGCACCTTTCTCTTGCAGGCTTAAAATTTCCTGAAACAGGAGCAGATCTGGAATTTTGGCAGAGTTGTATCCCGGTGGATGGTCTTGAGGCCTTTTTTTAAAAGGAAGGCAGTAACCTTGAGCCACTGTTTCCAGTGCCCAAGCATCTGACGTAATGCCCCGCCATTCGTTCAGATGCTGAGAGATCCTGCCTCCCACCGGGGTCTTGTGGGTCAAGGCCTCAGAGTGGCTTTGCGGTGGCTGCAGCAGAGGCTGAGGGGACAGATGCCGCTGCTGGGGCTGATCTAGCACCCTTTCATCGTCCACTCCGAGGAAATGTTCTTTGTCCTCTTTGACTAGCCTGTCATTTTCCTCTTCCAAATGAGGAATAAAAACGAAAAAGATGACCCCTCTAGAATGATGAACCTGAGTAGGAGTGTTGCTGTGGTTGCCGTATGGAGGCGCTAAGTGACATAGCCGCTGCCTTGGAGGTCTGCAGCTTCTCCAAACTTTCATCTGCCTTGCTTCCGAACAACCTCAAGCCATCAAATGGCATATTGAGAAGTCTGGCTTGCACATTCTGTGTAAAGCCCATAAGCCCGACTTGCTCAGCCACGCAAACATGCGTAGCACTGTGCTAGACGTCATGAACCTACTGATGCTGTCAGCAGTGTCCAGTCCTGATTGAAGGCATTCCCCCATAGCCTCCTTTCCATCTTTCACAATTGTAAGGAAGCTGTCTCGCTCCTCGTCCTCAGGAATGTGTTCAGCAGCTGCAGTAATACAATCCCACAGGGTGTATGTGAATCTTGCAAGGGTGCAAGTCACATTTGTTGACTTTAAAGCCGTGCTGCTCGAAGAAAAAATCTTGCAAGACCAAGCATCAATTTTCTTACTGTCCCTATCTGGTGGAATAGAAGGGTATGCCGATTGTCTAGTGGCTGTGGCTGCCTGCACTACTAAGCTCTCAGGTGTAGGATGCTTAGTTGAGTATTCAGGATCAGAAGAAGAAGGTCCGTATTTCCTAGCAAATTATTTGTTCACCGCTGGTCCAGATTCTGGGGTTTCCCATGCACCCATAACCTTCCTCTGAAGTGCTGTGTGAAAAGGAAGAGCAGGATCCCTTTGAGGACCTTGACTGAGAATGTCCGTCATGTCATCCTGTTCGTAAATGGGTGAATTTCTGTTCCACCCCTTGAATTCCACCACCCTATTCATAAGATTTCTATACTCCGAGTCTGCAGGATCAGCAGGGTCAGGCTTGTTGAATTCTAATTCAGGAGACGTGTCCAAACCACTAGCTGTTTGTAGACATTCATAGTGGTCAGACATCTTGGGCTGAGGTCAATTTCAGGAATATCCTTTGTACCATATTTTACCCCAAAAGGGGAAATTTCCTCTTCAGAGGATTATTCCTCGTAAATAGAAGCCATAAACTTGAAAAAGCCTTTTCTTGGCACAGGGTGAAACATTTTACCCGTGGCCCATGAGGGCATTGACTTTGGTTTCGCCAAAGGCGTCGATGTTGGTGCCGGAATGAATATTGGCATTGACAAAGGCGTTGATGGCGTTGATATTGCCAATACTGGCTTCGATGAAGGCGAAGAATCCATCGATGTAAGCACCGTTGAGGGAGGTGTCGACGCTACCTTCGACACTGGTGTCGAGTAAGTCTTCAACAGATGCGTCGAGGAGACCTTCAACATAGACTTCGAAGACGTTTTGTCACCCAACGCCATTTTGTCTGGCGTCGCCTTCGGTTTATGCACCGATAGGCCTGTCTTGCTCTTCTTACGAGGTGTCAGAGAGGTTTCTCTCCACAACACCCTTGACGATTTTTCACCGGATTGACATCGTCTAGTCTCTGACCTTCCCCTGTCATGTTTAGAATGAGCTGGGGCATAGTCTTCACGCAATTTCTTCGAGGGGTCTGGGATCGGTGACACCTCTTCCTCGCCTTCTTAGAAGAAGACGACAAAGATGTTCTTCACCGACTCCTCGATCTAGATTTCTTCGATTTACGTCAGGATTTTTCCCTAGACTCAGTCGCGTCTTTATTTTTCTTCGAAGAGCCCTTCGAAGATTCCTCCCCCACCGCTAATTTATCTCTTCATTCCTTGAGAGCTTTGTTGGTCATAGCTTAACAGGAACCGCATTCGTCGACTCGATGGTCCAGACCCAGGCACCAGAGACAAACTCGATGGGGGTCAATAATAGACATTTTCTTCCCACACTTCTGGCACTTTTTAAAGCCAGTTTTAGGGATACAAGGATTTGATGAGGATGACATCTCAAAAGACTTAAGCGCCTTTTTTCGTACACACGAAGCGAAAGCTTTCGGAAAAACGGAACTGAATCCAACGGGTGCAGCTCGAGCCATTTATACTACGGATGACATTGACACTCTACGGCAACCCTAGAGGCACGTCGTTGACATGACTTCGAGCACAGCGCCCCCTGATGTGGAAAAAATAAATTCCGAAGCAGCAACGCTGATGATACGTTTATCTAATATGAGGAATATGTGGGAGGACACAATCCATTCGAAAATTGTCTTTTAACATTTTTTTTTTAAAGAATGAGACAGAAGCGATCATCCAAGAGCCATTACCAGATTCCTTCTCGGTTCGACAGAAGCAACAACCCACAGACCTTTCGGAGCAGGGATGGATGGGAGGGTCGATGAGGAATCTGCAGGAGAAGAATCCATACAAACATCATCATGGTGAGTAATTTCTCCTTCAATGGATTGCTTTTCTCCGGTAGATTACTCATCATGGTAGACTCCCCAAGCAGTTAGGATAACGGAGGGGGGCAGAGAGATTTAAACCAGTAGATTCTGTAGAACCGCCCTACCAAACCTTGCATCAGCTCCCTGTGCAACATCCAAGGCATAGTGCTTGGTGAATGTATGCAAGGATGATCAAGTGGCTGCTTGGCATATATCCCTAACAGGAACCCCTCTCTGGAGGGCTATAGAATCTGAAACCCCTCTGCTTGAGTGGGCCCTGATGCCCGCTGGAAGCTCCTTGCCTGCCGATTGGTAACACTCAGATATGCACAAAATAATCCAACGGGACAGGGTTTGTTTAATGATGGCAAGACCTTTTCTCGACAAGGAATGGGCCACGAACAACTGGTCTGATTTCCTAAACTCGTATGTGCGAGCAACATAGAAACTTAATGTGCTCTTAGAGTCAAGGAATTGTAGCCGCTCTTCTTCTTTTGAGGAATGCGAAGGAGGGCAAAAAAAGACAGGTAAATCAATAGGCTGGGACAGTTGAAACTCTGAAACCACCTTAGGAAGGAATCTGCGTCTAACTTTAAGAGAGACTTACTCACGAAAGAATTTCAGAAAGGGATGTTTGCAGCACAAGGCTTGCAGTTCGCTAACCCTCCTGGCAGATGTGATCGCAACCAAGAATGCTGTCTTAAGGGATAACAGCAACAAAGAACATGATTGCATAGGCTCAAACGGAGCCACCATCAAGTAGGTCAACACCAGAATAAAATCCCAATCTAGGACAACAAATGGGGTTGGGGGAAACTTGTTGAGAAGGTCCTTCAGGAACTGGGCCATGAACACAATAGTAAAAAAGGAACCTTGGTCTGGGGACCTCTTGAACACAGACATGCCCGCCAAATACCCTTTAAATGTGGCAACCTGAAGGCCTGAAGAGGCCAGTGACAGAAGGAACTCCATCACTGTGGTGGTGGAGCATGAGATAGGGTGCACCTCGCGCTCCCTGCACCATGCCTCAAATCTTCTCCACCTGCACACATACAGTGATCTTGTCAATGGTCTACGTGCAGCAGGTATCACCTCAAGTACTTCCTCTGAGAGGTCCCAGTCATCATATCTCATCCTCTCAAGAACCACGCATGTAGGTTGAGGGATTCTGTGTTCGGGTGGAGCACCCGACCTTCCGACTGAGAAAGAAGATCTGGCCGCTGAGGCAACCAGAGAGGAGGGCAGATGGTCAAGACGAGGAGATTCGAGCACCAAGTTCTCCTCACCCAATCTGGGGTGCTTAAGATCAGGGTTGCTCAGAATCTCCTCAAGCTCTTGAGAACCCAAGGAATGACTGCCATCAGAGGGAAGGCGTAGTGGAGATCGAAGGTCCAGTCCACTAGAAAGGCATCCCCCAGTGCACCTCTCGCCAGGAATTCCCTCGAGCAAAACTGTTTACATTTCCTGTTGGACTCTGTGGCCAACAGATCCACTGCTGGGGTACCCCACTGAGAGAAGACCTCCTCTAGGACTTCCTGGCACACTTCCCACTCATGTGAGACCGTGCTCTGTCTGCTAAGAGTGTCCACCAATCCGTTCTCTGTCCCTGCAAGGTGTACCGCTGAGACCAAGATTTGATTCTCCAAAAGCTAGAACCAAAGCTGCATTGCCTCTCTTCACAGGAAAGGGGAGCACACAGCACCCTGCTTGTTCAGGTAGTACATGGACACCATATTGCACCTCATAATCAGGACGTGCTTCCCTTGTAGAGAGGGCAGGAATGCCTTCAGGGCTAACCTGATCGCTCGCAGCTCCAGTCTGTTTATGTTCCATGAGCTTCTACTGCTGACCAAAGACTGCTCACCTGTAAATCCTCACAGTGAGCGCCCCAACCTCCCAGTGATGTGTCCGTGACCACCCTGGCCTGAGGCCACAGTGGCCAGAAAGGCTTCCCTGCAACATGTTCTCACTGCTGGCCCACCAAGAGAGATTGTTGGTCACAGACCTGGACATTTTTAGAATGTCTTTCAAAGTACTGAAAATACTGGGACCATTGACTCCACAGGAGCCACTGCAGGGACTGCATCTGCAGTCTGGCCTCTGGCACAAGAGAAATGCAGGAGGCCATAAGGCCTAAGAGGCGGAGGAATTAAGCTACTGGCAAGGTGTTGTGACACTGAAATAGTTGAACCATCTATCTGATGCTGGCGACTCTCTCCTCGGAGGGGAAAAGCCTTCCCCACCAAAGATTCCAGGATGGCTCTGATGAAATGGAGCCTCTGTGCTGGTATCGTGTGGGACTTGTGAGAAACCTGAAGGTGTTTTACCCGCTAGTCCCCCGGAACCTGTCATCCAGGTGGCCAAGACACGGCCATCGCTTTTAGATCCAGTTCCTGGGGGTGGACCAGTGCGGGAGGATCACCTGGGTGATGGGTCTCCAGGGAGTGCGAATAGGACACTGGATAGCGAGACGGGGTATCCCCTTGCCTGTAACACCTTTACCCCATCCTACCAGGTAGGATACTCAGGAACTCAACCCCCTCCTCCTTTACAACACAAACACTTTCTCACGGACAGCTCACTAGGAGAGAAAACTGACTAAAACCCGAGCCGTGTATCTGACATGTCCCAATACAATGGTCAGGCAATTACTGACCATCACACACACCTGACATCCATTACACATCCCCATGTAGAGGAGGTCCCAAGTATGGCCTGCACTCCAGCCACCCATTTTGAAGTACCAGGAACGTTCACACCGAGATATGTGACGTATAACAAACAAATAAACCAGCAGAGAGCCGCGTTAGGACTCTGCCCAGTGCCCATCAGAAGAGCAACACCCATTGAAGTGCCAATAACCAAACAACCATGGACAGTAAGGTATCCATTGAGACAACCCTACCAGCAAATGACACAAAATAAAGATTGTTTAAACACCGTCCCAGAAGAAACTCAAAATGCCTTAATTGAATACGAATGGTGAAGACACAAGGGCCCGGACAGACTCACAGATGAACGAACGACAACCAAAAGATGACACACAAAGACGAAATATCATGAATAAGGATATCATGAACTTAGAAGGAAGCACGATGTTGAAACATATAGAAACTTAAACTGCCAAATAGGATGAAAATATTCAACCAGCTAACGCCTGTACATATGCTTGTAACGCAAGAAGCTAAGAAAACAGTGAGGCTTGATATGCTTAGTAGAAGAATAGAGCGGCAAGTGCCAACAATATATATCTACCTCAACGAAGCACACTATATAAGTGCGAGACCACTTTATACAAAAGCAGAATTAACCCAGGTTACTTAAAGTCAAACAGGACAGAACTCATATTCCAGCTAATACAAGAGGAAGACAGTGGAATTGAAACTCAGCAAAGAGCATTCCGTGCCTGGGAAATGGAAATCGAGGTCAAATCAAGAGAGGGAGGCGGACAGTAACTTCGGAGAATCGAAACTTAAGAGCAGAGCAGCCTGCCCTGTGAAGGTCGAGATAAGGAGGCCCAGGCAGGTGGTAGACCGAAATGAGAATTAAATGCACAAATAGAAGGAAAACGAAGCCGATCCACGGTGTACTAACACGTGACCAGCCAAGCACGAAGAGGCAACAGCGTCTGATGTCACCCAAAACAGGAGATACCATAACTTTTCCTGACAAGCAGCTACAGTTTTGAGGCTGACCACAGCCAACTAATTGTCACATAGCCATTCGAGTACTGATTGATGGAAGGGAGGCTGGGTGAATCTTGGGGCATCCTGCATCTGGGTGACCATTCTGCATGCTGCTAATTAAAGTGGAGATTTATGCTTGGGGTTATAGCCAATTCAATCACAATGGACCAAATAATCTAGGGTTCTATAGCTAGTAGAACCAATGAGATGTCATACTTTTAGTGACGTCTACATGTGTAATGTTAGAGGAAAGGGCGTAGACGCCCTCCTGATAAGGGTTAACCAATCCTCACACTCGGTTACCATATACAGATATAGCACCTATACTTAAGTTACCTTTTCCAACCAATAGAATTGCATGACAAATTTATGAGTGTTACACGTCAATGATGAAGAATTTTGGGTATAACTATTACTGTTTGAATGAAGATCATTGGGAGTTGAAGCAAGACGGGCTATCACATCACTGTTGATTTCCATGTTTCCCTGTTTTTTTGTACTTGTCATTAAACGGACTCCCCTTTGCCAAACCATTGAGTTGTCTTTATTGATTGGTGTTGGAGTAAGAAATCCTGCACCCTTTCCACCTCAAGGTGCAGCTATCTTGTCTTAAAGTACTCGAGGGTGAGCTTTGACTGTATGGGCTGGTCAGGGGTCACTCCCTCTCCTGTACACCCACATGGATAAAAAGCGGAGCACGAGAACACACTCTGAACAAGGCAAAACACACGAGGGAGGAGCAGTTCGAAAATGTCAGTTTAACACAAGGAGAAAGACGGATGGCAAAACAGAAGGAGATTGCAGGAGGGAAGTTCCCTTGACCTGTTCAACGAAGAACCGTTACTTTCACAAACCCTCGAGAATAGAAAGCGTAAGATCAGGAATCCAGCCTGAAGAATCCTTTGTGTGTCGCAGGTACCCGGGGGCCTCCCACATCAATAATCAAGGCTGGGAGAATCGCCTGCCACCTTGGTACTGTCCTTGGCTCCTCCAACAAAGCAGTGCCAGTGAAATCAACACAGCCGGTGAGTTGGGAAGACTGATATCAGACTTGTCTGTGCTGAAGCCAAGGTTCCAAGCAGCAACATTGTATGGTGAGTGCTGAAGCAAACAGTGTGTTAAAACTTATGTGATAACCAACACGAGTGAAGTTGAACAACAGATGAGTGATTGAACTTTGAAACCAAGATACAATACCTTTGACAGAGTGGTCCGACAACGAGTGCGTGCTCATTCAAAGGTCTCTGTAAGGTGTCCAACTAAGAGTGGAGAGAGGTGAAAGAGTGGCAAAGAACTGTACATCGAAGTGGTCCTGCGACGGGTCAAGCAAAATCCTGTGCACAATCGAAAGTCTTCGATGTTGACACTACCAAACAAATTGATTAAAAAAAGTGAATAAAGTTGGTCCGGGCCCGAAAGCGGGCGTTCTATTGACAGTTTTTGGGATAAAATAAGTTTTGTGTTAAAAAGAATTAAATTGGTCTGAGCCCGGCCGAGGGAGACTGATTGAACATTATGTTAAACCGGATCTGAACCCGGCTGAGGGGGGTCCGTGGTAAATAGGGTATCACCTGAGAAATTGGATACATGAACATTCTACGAAGTTTGTATTAAAGGGGATCTGAGCACGGCTGAGGGGGATCCGAGGTGAATCCGAGGCGAATAGTGAATCACCTGAAAAGTTGAGTATGTGTGAAATTCCGAGAGGAGAAGAACTTATTGTTTGTTTGTCGCATCAGGCCCTCTGAAAGAAGAGACTTTGAGAGACAAAGATACTTGGGCACAGAAGGCCCTGATGTTAAAGTTTGAACTTCACTCTCATGCCAGATATGCCGGAGACTTTGCTAAGCTCGACTGAACCGCCTTGTCCCGTGCTGACAACGTGGGGAAGGGAGGCCAACGGTCTGAACATCCTGACATGATTTCTTGAACACTTTTAATTTTGCATAACATTGTTTCCCACACTATTTGTATTTAGAGATAAGGATTGGCAATAGGCTTATTATTGTAGGCCCTTTTATTTTGACAAGACACCACAAGAACTGCGTTATTATTATTTGATGGTCGTAACTTGCTCCCATTTTTAGATTTAGGATTAGATAAGCGTTTTTCAAACCCTTTGTGAAGTTCAATAAACACGCTTGAACTGTGATCTGATCACTTGTATCTGTCTTACTGTTGGTACCATGCCTTCCTTACAGACTTCTGTAAGCTCAGGGAGAGGGCCTGCCTGTGGAGTAGTGAACAGGTGCCCTTGAGCTGGGCCAAACCTCCTACATCGATTTTCCTCAGATCCATGTTACGCTCACATGGTATCCACAGGGACGCCACCCAGCTGGGTTACTCGCTGGTATGCTTCTCAGCTTTGCCCTGTTGTGGTCTGCGGGGAAGGTTCTGCCTTGTGGTAGAATTAGGCGTGCTCTCCGTCCTGCCTTCTTTGCAGGGGCGCATTGTCTTTCATGGGCGAGTGCGGTCCAGTTACTTCACTGACACCGGCCTGTTTGATATTGTTCAGGTAGGTCTTATTGCTGTTCTTTAGTTTTGTTGCTATCCTGCATGCCTTTCTTTGTTTAAAATGTCTCTTTTTTCTGCCTTAGGTATGCGGAGCTTCAGCGCGGCCAACTGGCTTGGTTGAGCCCCGCTGGTAAATGATGGTGCATTAAGAGCGCTATGATGCGGTAAGTAAGCGCTATGGGCAGCGCTGCAAAGTCTTGCCTTTGCTAACCTGTGTTTTCCTTCCTTCTAGGTCGCTGTGTTCTTCAGCGCGAGTGGAATGTCCGGAGTGGTGCCAGCCGAGAGGCGACCAGCCAGGTAAGCCTTTTGAGCAGTTCGTAATTTGTAAATGTCTCTACAGCTTTCTTTAATGTTGCCTCTATCTTCCTCTTTCAAGGCGTTCTGTCCAGGAGGCGTGCAGATTCAAGGAAGCTGTTGTCAGTAGCTGCGAGTGTTTAAAGGTGAAGACTGCAGGTAAGATGCTGCTGCTAATGATGTTCCTTTTGTCTCCTTGCAGGTTCTGCTTCTCCGAGGTTCGAGGGAATAGCTGGACACGGTGAGCGTCACGTTGCAAGCTGCAAAGTAACACGAAGCATGTTCTGCAGTCAGGGTGTGGTTTATATAGCCGAGGTAAAGTAGTACCAGGGAAAGTAGTTCCAGGCCTGCCACACCCAAAACACTAGACCGCATAGCTTGGTTCTTAGAAACCAAGCTATGTGGATGCCTCCATGTTGGCTGACAATACAATAAAGTAGTTCCCAAGCACATTGTTGTTCATGGTGTATGAGCCTGGCGCCACAGGTGCCAGGACTGGCCACATGAGGGTTTTTGAAGAGGATGCCAGGCTCTAGAAGCCCGAGTCCTGACTCCACCTGGCCAATGGGTTTGCCAGAGGGGGTTTTGGCGAGGGTCGTGACAACCAGTCAGTCATCCATGTACAGAAACACATGGATGCGGGATCTCCTGAGGTGAGCCGCCATGATCTTGGTCAAGACCCTTGGGGCAAAGGTCAACCCAAAGGGGAGCACCTTGAATTGGTAGTGCTTGTCCCATATGAGGAATCTCAGGTGCTTTAGATGGATCGGCACATGGAAATAGGTGTCCTGGAGATCTATTGACACCAGCCATTCCTGAAGCCTGAGAGCGTGGAGGATTTCTCTTAGTGTCCCTATCTTGAACTTGTCCTTCTGCAGGAACTTGCTCAAGGCCCTGAGGACCAAGATAGGACGGAGTCCTACCCCTTTCCTGGGCACCAGGAAATACAGTGAATACCAGCCCGATCTTCTCTGCTCGGGTGGCACCTCTTCCATGGCACCCATAAACAGCAGGGCTGCAGCTCTTCCTGGAGCCCCTGTTCTGCTTGCTGAGGAGGAGGGGGTGGCCTCTCTCACGGCCTTCTCAAGAAAGGCAGATAGTAACCCCAATGGATGAGTTGGAGAGCCCAGGCATCAGAGGTAAAATCCTGCCATTGTGCCCCGTACTCATGTATCCGTCCTCTAACTGGGGAAATGTGTGGGAGAAATCAAAGCGGCTCTGAGGGTGGAGCTGCCCCAGCCACTGCTGCCACCATCTTCTGGTCTCTGGAGGCCCCCCTGCCCCTTCCGGAACACGGGAAATGCCTCTGACCCGCCTCTGTTACGAGAGCGGAGCCTTTCTGCCAAAAGTGGCATAACGCCTGTAACTTCTCCTCCTAAAGGCGAAGGTAAAGGCAGGCTTTGGCGGCTGTTGAACAGCTGGCCCTAGAGACTTAGAGGCTAGCTTTGAGTCCTTGAACTTTTCCGGGACTCGTCAGTCTTTGAGCTAAACAGATTTTCGCTGTCAAATGCAATGTCCAGTAGACTGTTCTGGACGTTAGGTGGTAATTCCCATGTGTGCAGATATGCCTACTGCCTCAAGACAGGCGCTAATACCATCTGATAGATGCTTATATTGGCCCGAGGGTGTGGGTCGGAGGGAGGAATGGGAACAGGGGCAGGAGGGTATGTATGGGGGTGTTTGAGGTTTTTGTTTCTCATTTGTTGAAGATTAATAAAAATATATTTTTTTTAAAGTCAGTCAGTGACCTCATCAAGATTCCCACGTAGTGTGCAACGTCCAGGCCCGTCTGCAACGACTGCCAACCCACCTCCTTGCCATCGTCCACAGTTCTCTAGAACCCATCACCCATTTCCCCTTTGGGAATGTACTATGCGGCTTCCCCGATAGCTTTCCACAGACCAAACAAGTACTTGGTTAATCGCCATACTGCCCAAAGAGAAGACCTTTTTGGCTAGGGCATGAACATTTTTACTTTGCCTATCCGTAAGGAGTGTAGACGTAGATATGGCTGGCCTGGTGTTCACAGTGGCTGCCTGAACCACCAGCCCCTCTGGAGTAAGGTGAGTGAAGAGTTAGACAGGGTCAACCCTTTCCGGCCTATGAAGCCAGAATTATCCAGGGGTACAGTGCATGGTCTCTGCCACAAGCTGACAATGGGGTCGGCAATAGCCACATTAAATGGCATGGCCCTCTCAGTAGAGGGTTGCTCATCCAAAATATTAGTGAGTTCATAGCCCGATAAAGTCCTGGCTGGGGTACTCCAACCCAGGGGCATCAACCACCCTGTCCACTGTGTCCCGGTATTTAGCATTTGCATGCCCATAGAGGTGGTCTTACTCTGTCTCCAAGTCCGGAGAGGTGTTCAGACCGTTGGCATCATGGAGGCCCTCAGCTAGGGCATTTAAATCTGCGTGGTCGGCAAATAAATATCTGCCTCCAGCACCTGCAGCGCTAGGGTGCCCATGAGGATCTTGATGTTTGAAGTGTACCTCCGGGGAGGTGTCGAAACCACTGGCATCCTTCATATCCATTGCCAGTTCTGCTAACCTGGCTTCCTCCAATTGAAATTCTTTTGGAGCCTTAGAAGATATAAAAGGCTTGAAGTCAAAAGGAATCAGGTGTCAGGTCCCTGGGCAATCAGGGGCATTAGTAGTAGTAGTGTTTCAGGTTGAGTTCATACTATTTACTGTCAGGTCCCTGGGCAATCAGGGGCATTAGTAGTAGTGTTTCAGGTTGAGTTCATACTATTTCCCATACTATTTCTTTAACCATCATCTTAGTCAGCTGCCATTGTCCCAGTCCAAGATGGTGAACTTCCTGCTCAGCAATGATTGGCTAAAGACCATTGTGATGCAGTTTGGAACCTCAGGAGAGGTTCTAAACTGCCTTTCATTCAAGACCTGTTAAGAAGTGGTCACAACGCTCAAGAGCTCCTGAGAAGACTGTAGAAATCAGAGTAAAGAAACCACAGATCAGGAAGATATCCATCAGGAAGTGCCAAAGGATTTATTCAGATAAGTGACAGAAAAAATTAACAAGTTCTAACAGTTGTCAAAAGGAAATTGTATGTACAGAAATTGTATGAGGATTTGTAGAAGAACTCAGGAGAAAGTTATCTTCACGTTGTTGTTTAATTTCAAGTTCAGCTTTTTGAATTGTAAATAATATAATTTAAACAGTTGTGGAATTCCATTACATACGCCAACTTTAGAAGAGTTTGAGTAACTGAGCTCTGTATAGCCCGTGCGTTTAAAAACATTGCAATGTGCCTTTTGTTTGTTTGCATCGCGTATCGAGTCTCATTAGAGGAGAGGACCTAGCGGCGTGAGATTGCGTGCCTGTGAGAGAAACGAGAGAGCTGCTTTAAAGTATTGAGTCAGCTGTGTTGCGTCAATTAAATACCAGCTGCGGGGGATTGGATGGTGTGCGCGCGCGGCTTGTGTGAGGTAAAGCCTTTCTCACACAAATTCTGGCTGTAAGAAAGTCGTATAAACACAATGTTTGCCGTGGAGAAGAGAATCAGCTGAGGCATCGGATCGCGTGCGCGCCCGCCTCATTTGAAGAGAAAAAGATTTTCTCTTTATCTCCAAAGCGGAAAGTCAGCTGTTATTGCGCGTGTTCTGCAACAGCAGTCAAAAGGAACAGACAGTGAGTAATGGAGCATTCATATGTTCCCAGAACTGAGGAGGAGTAGAGTTTTCAGAAGAAACACAGTTAAACACAGTTAAACATTTCTTAAAAAGAAAAGGTCAAATGTTGTGAACAAAGACTAGTTGAGTTTTGAAAGACTTTCAGATAAAAGAAAAGACTTCATAATGGCTACATCTTTGATAGAAGTCAAGTTCTCAGAAACAAATGGACTTAGAGACTTGCTGTAAGGGTTTGAAGTAACTTAGCAGCAGTGGCTGAGAAAGACTATTGAAAAAGCAGAGGGCACTTCAATTGCAAAATAAAGAGAGTAATACTTCATTTAAAATTGCCTCTAGGCAATAATCAGAGGCAGTCAGGTATAACAGAGAGTTTAAGGGGAAGAAGTGTATATTTATTTAGTTTTCCCAAGTATAGAGTATTAAGGTCTAATGTTAAATTAATGCTATGTATTTACAGGTTTCCCAGAGTACAGAGTCGAGTTGAAGGGAACCAGAGCAGAGGACTCCTGACCGTTTGTTATTTTCTCCATCTCCCTTTTCCCCCTGTCTGGTCAACTCAATAGCTGTTCAGATCAGCTGTTGGGTGTACTGGTACGGGGGATCTGGTGGGCTATTTGTCTGCTCCTGCAGGATTTCGGCGCTGGGACCTGAAAGAATGGAAGGCCCTCGTTAAATACCTGCCTGAGCAGAGATGGACCCCGAAGCAGAAGTGTCATTGGGCTCTTTAGCAAAGATGCTAGCTGGGATGAGAGAGGAGATGTTGGAGTTAAGGAGGAAGACTAGGGGCCTCATTACGACCCTGGTGTTAACCATGGCGCTATTAGCGCCATGGCTGACGCCGGTATTTTACCAACTCCGCCATGGTGGTTACCTCTCAAGTCGCCCATCGACCAGCACCATTTAGGAGCCTCTTGCTTCAGTGAACGCAGCAGCCAACCGGAATAAAAGACAACAGGTTAGCAGAAGCACAGCACCATAGCGCTACGTATAGCGCCCACTTACCGCATCGAGGCGCTCCCGAAACACCATCACTTGCCAGTCAGCTCAAATCCAGCCAACAGCCCACAGCGGACTTTCGCGCATCTACTGGGAGAGAAAAGACATCATTAGTTCAAAGAAAGGCTTACAGAATAATAGGAACAAAACCTACCTGAGAGACTCAAAGGGGCAGCATCAGTTAAGTAACTCGTTGCAATCGCCCACAGAGGACAACGCGCCCCTGCCAAGAAGGCAGGACAGAGAGCTCGCCAAAACCCAAAACAAGGTGAGGAAAGGCCCGGGGAGGCGCTGCGGGCATACCGGGTATTGGGTGGTTATTTCCCCAGTTGCTCTATTTTGAACATTGCCCCCCTGTTTTCCAGAAAGAACTCCCTGCTGATAATACCCGGGAGTGACCGAGAAGGGCACCAGGGTTCCGGCAGCTGGGTGGCGTCCCCGTGGATACCAGGTGAGCGTAACACTTAAGACATATTTGCAGGAAAATCTTGAAAAAGGATTCACTCGCCATTCACAATCTCCGGCGGCGTCACCATTATTTTTCGTGCCCAAGAAGAATAAGAGTTTAAGAACTTGTATAGATTTCAGAGCTATCAATAAGATTACGATCAAAAACCGTTACCCGCTTCCTCTGATTTCTGTAATGCTGGACACATCCAAGGAGCCAAGATATTCTCTAAGTTAGATCTACGAGGAGCTTATCATTTGGTACGAATAAGAGAAGGTGACGAATGGAAGACGGCGTTCCAAACTCGTTTTGGTCTGTTTGAGTACCAAGTCATGCCATTCAGGCTTTGCAATTCACCAGCAGCATTTCAATATTTTATCAACGAGGTTCTGCAGGAATATCTAGATGTTTTCGTAATTGTTTACATTGACGCTATTTTAATATTCTCCCGAGAAGAGCATCGGCATCAGGAGCATGTCCGACAAGTTTTGTTGAAATTACGAGAGAACCATTTATTCGCCAAGTTGGTGAAAAGTCAGTTTCACACAAGGGTGGAATTTTTGGGATTTGTTATATCTCCGGACTGGAGATGGATTCCAGCAAGATAAAGGTGGTAGTGGATTGGCCAACTCCCACTTGTGTTAAAGATGTTCAAAGTTTCATTGGATTTGCCAATTTCTATCGCCGATTCATCCAAGACTTCTTGTTAATGGTAACACCCATCACACGTTTATTGAAAAAGGGGGGAAATTCGTCTGGGAAAAAGAAGCTGAAGTGGCTTTTATCTTTTTAAAGAACAAGTTCACCACTGGACCGATATTGTTGCAGCACGATGTGGAACAACCGTTTTTTTGGAGGCAGATGCTTCTGATGTGGTGTTAGGAGTGGTGCTTTCACAGAGGCATCCGCGTACTGGCCAGTTACACTCTGTAGTCTTCTTTTCCAAGAAGTTTTCTAGCACAGAAAAGAATTCCACCATCTCAGAAAGGGAACTCTTGGCGATTAAAGCTGCTTTTGGTGAGTGGAGACACTACTTACTTGGAGCTCGACATAGAGCAACAGTACTTACAGATCATCGAAATTTTACTTTCTTACGCTCAGCCAAAACGTTAACACCATGTCAGCTTAGATGGTCTCTTTTCTTCGCTGAGTTTGATTTCATGATTACTTTCAAGCCCGGCAGACAGAAGGGCAAGGCGGATGACTTATCCAGATGTAATCCAGGAAGTTACAAGGAGGACCCTTTGACACCAGTGCTGCTGCTTCAAGACAATAACTTGGTGAAAGACAGTAACTTTGTGATTGCAGAGGTACGAAAGGTGGTGAGTTTGAATGAACAGGTGCAAAAAGAAATGACTGAGGAACAAATAATTGAATGGGTAAGAGAGGATCCGGCAAGAGTGATCAATGATGGTCTGCCGTTCATGGATGCTAGGGAGATATGGTTTGGCTTTCCAGCTAAAATATAGCTCTCAAGGACAAGAGTAAATTCAGTCCATGTTTTTTGGGGCCATTTGAAATTGAGAAAGTTTTTTCTCCAGTGACAATAAAACTAAAGTTACCATCTACTTTAAAGGTGCATCCCATTTTCCATGTCAACCTTTTAAAACCTTGTATTAAGGGAACTAGACAAGTTCAGGCGCCAGGTCCAATTTGTGTAGAAGGTTCGGGTGAGGAGTATGAGGTTCAGGACATTTTGGACTCTAGGGTGGTTCGAGGAAAATTACAGTATTTGATAGACTGGAAAGGGTATGGCCCTGAAGAAAGGTCTTGGATGGTTAAGTAAAATGTCCATTCACCAAGGTTGGTCAAGAGATTTCATTTACTCTATCCCAGAAAACCAGGCCCTGGGGCAGGGCATTAAGGAGGGGGTACTGTTCCCTATCTGGATTCCAACCTGACACACTCGGTTTGACCTCCTCCATACCCTCCTTGCGCACCACGAGACTTAACTCTTTTAATCTAACACCTAACTCTGTAGTCTCCCTCCTTGACTCAAACATCTCCTCTCTCTCATCCCAGCTAGCATCTTTGCTAAAGAGCCCAATGACACTTCTGCTTTGGTGTCCATCTCTGCACAGGCAGGTATTTAACGTGGGCCTTTCATTCTTTCACTGAAATCTGGTCACTGGGCCTTACCATGCCAGTCTGGAAAGAAAGTGCTGGTATTTCCGTATACCAGCACTTTTCTGAACCGACAGAGTACAAGTTTGCCAGTGGGGGAAACCAGATTTACCAAGAGCTGGAGGTCATTTTATTTCAAGAGGGCAACCCTCTTCTCCAGTGGGAACAGGGGGGAAGTATAACTATAAACACAGAAAAGCGTGCCCACTGGGAATCATTGAAAACTGTTTCTGAATTTGTGGAAGACTGAGCTTCTTAAAAGACAAACATTTGATTTCAACACATTTTAGTCATAACCAATGATATTTGTTTATATCATTATAAACATATTAACAAGATTTAATCAAACAAATATCAACAAAATCAATCAATGGAAATAGGTAAAATAGAACCAAATTAACTAAATGTACAAAAAGAATGAACAGGAACACAAGGACATATAGAGACAATTCATATTACTGTGAACGGTGCAGCCATTCAATGACTGTCTCAGAGAGACAAAAAGCCATCCACTCAAACAATGAATGTAAGGAGAATATGGTAGGCAGCTACTATGCATTCTACAGCTGGGTAACAGAGACAAACTATCCTAAAGCAGGGGCTGAGTAAATAGGGTCTCTACGTGCGGATGCCAACTAGACTGCAACCCCCCCAGAGGGCGGAAAGGCAGGTGCATACAACTCCAGTTTAGGTGGAAACTGATCTGCACCACCTTCGTCAGGATCAGAAGACAACCCTAAATACAGACACAAAAATGTATAAGTGATAGATAAAAACGACATATGTAATATAAAAAAAAACAAAGCACTAATCCCAAATAAATGGTGCACTGTTTAGAACACATAAAAGAGTGCAACTCATCGCCCAACCTGCCATGTAGACACCTAAAACACAGCAAAAGTAGAGTGAGGAACCTATATTAATAATGCTGCACTACTCTAATAGATCAACATGGATGTGAGCCCCGTATCACACACACTGCCCTGCAATTTGAAAGTGCCAACTGTGGTAGAAAAGGCACTTAAGTACCCATTGCCAAAAGAGGGACATGCAGCGAGTAAAAAAGCTGGGATCCTAATAGCACATGCTAGAAATGAAAAGGGATACTATCTCTGCCACATGTAGGCATAGAAGAAATTATAAGGAGCTGCAAATGAATAGCTGGCCGAGAAGGAAAGGAGGAATCCTAAAACAAAACAATATATATAACAAATATAAACAAACGGGCCTGACCTGCTACAAAAGACATAGGTCAAAGAAAATCAGGCAATGTGCAGAGAGGCATAAATAAAAACCTGTTGATGCTGCACATCAGATGACCCGACCTCCGAACACTAAAGTGCCTGTGGCTGCACTCAGAGGCAGCACTGTAAGCATAACACATAGGATGCTTACCTCACCAAATAGGTTGCGGTCCCAAGCTGCGGAAACAGCAGGGCTCCTCCAAAAATGGAAGGCAACGTCCTGTAAAGCAATCACAGGGCAGTTGTAAACAAAGAAACAGGCTACAAAAAAATATATATGCAAAGCTGAAAGCGAGAAAGTCGGCTTAGCGCTAAAACAAATAAGGTGCCTGTCTCAGACTCCAAAGGTGCCGGAATGCAGGAGAAAGAAACTGAGAGAGCACAATGGGGAAGTGCAATACACTAAATCGTAAAGGGTGAAATCCAAGCCTTAAAAAAAAAGCTCACCTTCCTACGTGCAAGCTTGTACGTTACAGTAGGCAGGGCCGGCGCTAGGCGTGTGCAGCATGTGCGGCTACACTTGGTGCCGCGCCTGCTAGGATGCCGTTGACTCCTTCTTGCAGGCTGCAGCGCGGGCCGTGTGCTCAGAGTACCTGAGCTCACGGGCGGCACACACATCAGGCTGCATGATGAAGGGGAAGCTTGCCGGAATATCCTTTTCAAAAACAGCTGTTCCCCTCAAGGTTTGGTCCCTTTTGTTTGTTGGGTGAGGCAACTTGTTACCTGTAAACCTCCTGTTGCGACTCTGGAGAGACAATCGTCCCCCTGTTAGCCTTTAACACCGGCCTTCATCTCTAGTCGCATCACGCACTCAATAAACACTGGAGCCAGGTACAGGGTCAACCTTGCCTTTATTACTCCAGTTCCAACTGAACTCCCGCTTCCCGTGCCCATCCCCTTCCTCCCTCCTCCCTCCCTGGTGCACTCTCCTTTCTTAAATGGGCCGCTTTCTTTGTTCACCCGCAACATCTCCCCCATGCTTATAACAAAAGTTCAGGGTCTACATTTGTTCAATGAGCCTCAGTGGCGTTCGCAGAGTTCTTTGGGATCTGCCGGGGGACTCCCGTGTGTCGCCGGCTGTCTCTGTCGGGGGGCTCGCATTCTCCTCAGGTTCTGGCTCTTCTGCTGTAGTGTCTGGTGGTTCTGGGTCCTCTAAGTATCGTCGCCTGAAGAATGACGCGTTCCGGGTTATCTCACCCGGCTCTCCTATGGCAGTCACCATAGGCCCCTTTATGGCGGTAATCACTCTTGGTTCAGGGCTGTAACAGGTGTCGGTCTTCTTGAGTTGTCTTTGCCACATGAGGACGGTCTGTCCTACTTCGAGGTGTTGCTCCTTTGCTTTCCTCTTGTCGGCCCACTCTTTCGCACGTCTTTTCTTTTTGGCATTGTGATGCTGAAAATGCATTGGAGGGACAGGGCCTCCCTGTCCTTGTTCTGGAGTCCTTTTTCATTTGTGTTCTGTATTGTTTTCTGCCCGGGAGTCCACGTCGGATTCCTGGCAGTGCAGCTCTTCCTGTTTTTGGTTTGGTGTACATACCCATGGGATACCCTTATGGCACCCATGGGTGGGGGTGCAACCCTGTGCCCCTAGTGTATGTTTTTGAGCACCTGTGTGTGGCCCACAGAGCAGGGTATGGGCTGGTGGCAGCTCCATGCTGAATTTGACAGGTGCTCTGAGTATCCTCCATTTTGGGATACCCAGGCCCTGCCATTGGATTCAGTTGATTCCAGATGGCCCCGCTGGTCTCTTGCTTTCTATTGCCTTAACCTTGGTTTTCCCAAAGTCCTGGGAAGCCCTGACTCTGTCCCTTCCCCCTGACTGGCTGTTGGGTGGAAGTTCCATATATGGTGTTGTTGTTAAGTCCAGGCCAGACTGGCTGGAGCCTTCCCAGTGACTGTATGTTGTGGGTACACCCTGTGGGTGGGACCTGGGTAATTGGAGTGCATGACCAATATGCATTTCATGTTATGGGTGCCAGTGTATTTTTACAAGTGTGTTTTTAAATAAATAATTATATACTTTTATACCAAAGCTCTGGTCAGTGTTTGCTTGTTCTACTGTGTTTTTGGCCCTATTGTGTATACTCTATATACTGCCTAACTCTTCTTGAGAGAAGTCTGACTGCTCAGCCACAGCTACCAGGTAAATCTGGGTGGTGCAGACTGCTACCAATTGGGTTTACTGCTTACTCCTGTGGTCTTAAACTTTTTGCAGTGGTCCCTAAGAGAACTGCACAGGTTTCTGCCTAACAGTGTGAGTGGACAGAGTCCCTGGTTCTGTGTTTTTGAGGCCAACATTAAAAAAAGTTTGCTTGCTAAGTGTTCAGCTACTAGAATTTCACACGAGGTTGTCATGTTTCCAATGCAGACGCTTACCCACAAGAACACATTAAAGTGCCATTAAAGCGCATGTCTCGGATTTTGTTTTCTTTGGAATATTTCATTATAAATTGTAGGGCTTAAAAGGTGGGCACCTTTTATACTTTGCTAGGGGAGTTATTGGAAATTTTCCTCTCAGATTTATTTATAGATATATATATATTTTACCATGTTTTCGCTGCTGCTCACATACGTGTAGTGGTCATTATCTCGTGATGTCACTTCCTGTGAAGTCACTTCATGTGATGTTAAAAAAAAGCAAATTAAGGTGCCCGCACTTGATTTGCCGCACTGGGCCCTGCAAATCCTAGGGCCGGCCCTGACAGTAGGCAGCCAATGCGGCCGTAGCATCACTCATGTTAGGAAATGGAAGGAACCCGACTTGACAGGGACGTCACTGCCTAAATACCAAAAGCGTTGTAAAGCAACGAGAACAGTGTTATGTTGCTCCCAGATGGTGCGCCGGCTGGAGGGAGAACGAGACAGAGTCTGCGTAGGAGCCCGAGCCCTGGCGGAGGAGCTGAAAAACATGCACAAAACGCGTGGTCTAGGTTGTGCCTGGAACTGCGTGCCTTAGACGGGGCGGGCTCTTTATTAATAGGCGCCTTACATCACCGCGCTGGCGGGACGTAACCGTACATAACAAGCAGCTGGCACTGGAAAGCACAAACATAGATGAAAGACAAGGTAAACCTGTCATCCATGTTAAAAATGCAAAAGGGCAAAGTAGAGGAGCAAACAGCACTGAGCCAACAGAGCAATGCACAGTGTAAACGGCTCCCAACCCACCACACTTAACCACGAAAGAGGTCAGTGCAGGAAAGAGCAAACATAAAAAAAATGTACTCAATGAGTAACCAACCTGTCGACCGTGTAATGGTACAAATAGTAGCACTGTGAGAAAAAGGGAATGCAACCACAGACCAGCCCAGGATAGTACATGTAAGGCACAGGCATTACATGGCAAACATCTGTCATCCGTATTTAGGGAAGGATTGAACTGATATAGTGTGCATGGCTCTAAGTCAGCTGAGCCGCAAACCCGTAATCTTGGGTGCAGTATCATGGTGGCCTGATATAAACAGAAAAAATAAAGCCCTCACCGACCAAATATAGTAAAGAATGTGCAATCGCAAAACAGCCTAGTAATGTCTACACGGATATAAAATACCTCGCAAAACAGGTGGCACCTAGACTCGGGTAAGAAAAATGAACCAATAAATCTTGCTCTCAACTCACACGCTTTTGGCGGGTGTCACACGCCTTGTAAAGGGCTGACTCACCCGCCAAGCCTCCTGCACGCCCATTCATTCCAATGGGCGTCTCACCCGCCAAGAACAAAATCGGGTGATTTCACCCACCTTTGCAACACAAATCGTTGAGAGCTATGAAAGTGCTGTAAAAAGATAACCCAGCAGAGTTATCTAAACACAAAAAAATTGTTCATTGCGACCTGCCTGATATGAATTAAGTCGATGGATCAATCAGGCCTCCTTAGTCAAAAGTGACTGCTGGATATTGGGAGTGTTTCTCACTGTGTCAAGTGTCCACCGGCTAAAATCGCCCGCAGACTATTGAAACTCTGAAACGTGTGATACAAGGAGAGCTGTAATATTCTTGAACCTGATGCGTGAGCCTGCTCCAAAATGTGAATGTGCGCTGGAGGTAAATCAAGCCACTAACGCCACAATTACCGGCAACATATAATGACCCGCACTGTCTTCATCGAAAATACTATTAATTTTATTGAAATTTATAGAAAACATACAAACAACAAACTTATCAGCATTGTAATCGTAGAATTCATTGCATAGAATCCACACCCCATAACCACCCCCAACCTTCACAGAATTTAAAAAGCAAAACAGACCAACTTATTATCACATGCCATCCAAAAACCCACCCCACATATCATCAAACAATTTCAACTTTTTGTTCCTGCGAAGGATAACCTTCTCAATTCTGGCCACTTGCCTCAAGTCCTCCACCCATTCTGAACAGGTCGGCCTCTCATGGGCTGTGGCGGAAGCAAGTTGTAATGGTCCTCTGTCACCCAGAGCCTTACTGACTACAGAATCAAGAGTGAAGAGTGTGAAGGACCCATTGACTGTCTGTCTGAGATACTCCTGGAAGAAATTCAATGGTTTGCTGGGTGTGGATGCATGTAGAGATCCTGGTGTGTCATTGTGGTTGAGTCCCTCTATTAGATTGGAAAATAAGACGCTATTCTGGGCAGACTGGTTTTTGGGTGGTGTGAGTTGAATTGATGATTTATTTAAGGAGGAGAAATGGATGAGTGCTAGAGAGTTGCAACAACAATTTCATATTGAAAATTTCAGATTTTCGGATTACAGGAAATTGAAGATTGCAGTTGGTGAGATTGATTTCCAGGCGAGTTTGAATTTGGATTTTCTTACAAGAAAGTCGTTGGTAGGTGAAGGTGGCTTAGCTAGCCGCGTGTACAAACAAATAGTGAGTGAATATAAAGACAATGTTCAGCTCAGAAACGAGTGGATATCGAAGAATTGGCTGTGAAATTACAGTGGAGACATGGAAAAGGATGTGTGCAAATGTCAAATTTTGTTCCCTGGGTTTGACTGAGAGAACGAGACAAATAAAGATATTAAACAGGATTTATTGGACACCTGAAAGATTATGGAAGCGAGGTTTGAAAGATGACTCTGAGTGTTGGGCTTGTATTTGTGAAACTGGTACACTGGAACATATGATGTGGGATTGTAGGAAGGTGCGTGAATTTTGGAATGAGATTGGTGTGGTGATGGAAAAGGTCTTGGATGAACCGATAGAACTTGATTTTGAGACATTAATACTGGGAAATGGTGCTACCTTAGATATACTCACTCAAAGCCAAAAGAAGTGGTTATTTAGGGGAGCCATGATGGGGGAAAAAAATCATCCTTAGGAATTGGAAATCCGACATTTCTTTAAAAAAAGAGGACTGGTTGAAAGAAATGCTTGATCTGGCGGATGTGGAAAAATGTATATATAGGAAACCAGGCATGAATGGGTTGTTTAGAAAAATTTGGGGCAAATTTCTGACATTGTATTGATTCTGACAATTTCATATTATATGATGTTTACCTGGCATCTGTAAGGGGGGGAGGGGGTATTTATGTGTTTGTAATTATGTATATAGTTTTTGCTACGAATTTCTTTGTTATTTCATGTTTTGTTGTTATAAGTAAAATGAAAAGAAAATACTATGAAACATCCCCATAAAATCTATAGATGTTGAAGATGGGTCGATTGTCGACATTGATGGACCTTTTGAAGCAGGCACCGATGAGATGTAGAAAAACAATGAGTGGGTCAAAACTGCCAATGGCGCCGACGACTCTTGAATTTTCTTCGAGGTCAGAATCATACTGCATCGTTACTGTGCTACCTTGTTGGCTTTGTCAGGCTCAGTGGGATCAACTGCCTTCTTTCTGGTCTCCGAACAGAAAAGCGTCCATCATCGTACAACGGGATTCCTCACATTTATTCGCTTAAGCAGATTTGGAGTGGAAACGTACCTGTCTTTTTCTTTTTTTTCTTTCTTTATTACGTTTCATATAGCCATATATTTCAACAGCTTTAGGCACATACATCAATTAAGAACAATGCAATACAATTGGCTAACCAAAATACTAGCTATCTTTCTCCAAAAATGGGTGACAACGATAATACAAGGCTTGTGGATCCCCCCCATAAACAGGGCCCAAATGTCCTCAGCAATAAGGTCAGGGTTTATGCCTGTGGCCACACATGCCGCTCTCCTATACCTGCACAAAAAATCACAATGGGTTAACAGATGCTGGACCAACTCCAGGACACCACAGCCACAGAGACTGGCAGGTCTAGGAATGTTTAACCAAGCCCCCATGATTTCAAAACTCTTGACGGAATTAGTTTTGAGTTTAACATAGTCCCAGACCAATTAGATAATTAGGTGGCCTAGGGCGTGCAGAAATGTATTTAAAGAATAAACCGCTATTTGACATCATAGCCAGATGCGCCATATATTGCTCACGAAAATGACTGTCAACAGCCACTTTCATGACAGCTTTACACTGAAGAAAGGCCAACTCAATGTAGCACCCGGGACCAGAGCCAACCATTTGTTTCCAGCTTTGACCAAGGTATCGATGGCACTGCCCTGCATGCATTGGATTTTAGTACAACAGACACGATATATAGCAAAGTTCAAAGTACCAACTTCTGCATTGGCGAGTTGCCAAAGGAGATTCAGGGAGGACAAGTGGTGTCTTGCCATGCAAGGAAAAATGCCCAACTCCAAGAGTATGGTCTGGAGGGGATTCCGAGTGGGTAGCCTGTAGCAACCTCTTAAGTAGGCAAGATTCCAATTTGATTACTCCCGCCATGTTACCTGGCTGCCAAAGAACGGCACTGTACATTAACATGGGGCTGATCTTTGCCAAAAATTATTTGATCAAAATCCCTAGGGAGTAACCTCCACCCAAACAGGACATTTTTCCCAGGGCCCCCAAAACTTGGAAACACCTAGGTCTGGTATTATCAAGATGACAACTGCTATGTAGGCCCTCATCAAAGAGGACACCCAAATATTTATACTCTTGTACAATCTCACGTTTTTCCTCCTCCAAGTGCCAAAGTATGGTTTTGTTTGTTTGTTTGTTTATTTTATTTGTATAGCGCTCCAGACCCAGGGGTAGAAGAGTGCTTAAGAAGATGGTTACAACATTGAGAAGTATCTTGGAGTTGCATACTTCGTACATACATACTTATAATACATATATAACAAAATGGAGTACAGTTTACAGTTTGAATAGCATACAAATATCAATATACAGTTTCCATGTGCAGTCTTATACAATAAATGAGGCAATTACCGGGCAGGGGTGTGAGGTCAGGTGTTAGTGAAGCTACTCTTTGTTTAGGAGCCAACTGATGACCTGCTTCCTGAAGATCTGGAAGGACTCGATAGTTTCCATGTTGAGAGGTAGGGTGTTCCAGAGTTGGGAGGCAAGTACTGTGAAGCTGGCCCCTCCAGCTATTTTTAGGTGGAATCTGGGCACTGTCAAGCAAAGAGTGTTGGAGGATCTGGTGGTTCTGGTAGCAGGTTTCATGGTAAATTTGTTAGCTAGATATGGTGGTGCTAGGTGGTTGAGGGACTTGTACATGAGGCAGATGGTTTTTAAATCGATTTTCTGGCGTATGGAGAGCCATTTGCAGGTTTTTCTAGTAGTGGAAATATGCTCTCATCTGGGAATGTTGAGGGCTGCGCGCAGAGCATTATTCTGTAGTACTTGTAGTTTTTTGAGTACGGATTGGTTGGCACCTAGGTACAGGCTGTTGCAGTAG
This sequence comes from Ambystoma mexicanum, assembly GCF_040938575.1. NCBI lineage: Eukaryota > Metazoa > Chordata > Amphibia > Caudata > Ambystomatidae > Ambystoma > Ambystoma mexicanum. The sequence goes on from NC_090939.1 coordinate 634,972,835, forward strand.
TCCAGTCTGGATTGTATGAGGGCTCTGGTGAGGGTGAGGCAGCTGTTGGGCGATAGGAAGGGTCTACTGGCCCTAATGAGCTTGTGGATCCACGCCGCTAGTGGCTAGGTTTAGCGCCTGGCTTTTTTTTTTCTTTCTTCCTAGATTCGCTTCCACAAATTAATCCATAACCGGAAATGACGTTGCCCCAACAGACAAACGGGCCACCTGGCGTCATGGGCTCTATGCCTATAGTAACACGATGCGTCACACAGTTCAATGGACAATACGGGAACCATGTTGGGTTTGGCAAACTAAACTAATGCGGATTGCCATCTTGCGGCTGGCGTTGGCTCATCCGCTGCAGAAGACTATCCAGTGGCTGGCAAATGAGAGACCATAGTATGTAACATTAAAATAAATTGATAAATATAGGCCGTTGACGTTCCAGGCAAACATATTGGTTTGTTTGAAAGGTTGGTGTTGGCATCCAGACAGAAGCCGAGGGTTTTCACGCTTTTGGCAATAGGGATGGTGTGACCATCAATTGTGATGTTATTGTAGCTGGGATTGAGTTTGGTTAGGGTGTTAGGGGAGCCAACGATAAGGAGCTCTGTCTTCTCATCGTTCAGGCAGAGGCCATGTGAGGCCATCCATGCCTGAATGATGAAGAATATTTCGTTTATCCGGGCGACGTCTGCTTGGTAATCGCCTGTGATGGTGAGGAGTATCTGGGTGTCATCTGCGTAGTTTGTGTAGGTGACACCCAGATGGTCCAGTTGGTGAAATAGAGGCTTTGTAAATATATTGTACAAAGCAGGAGATACACAGGATCCCTGTGGGACTCCGCATGTGACGGGGATGGGATCTGATGCAGATGTTGTTGAGAACACCCGCATGGTTCTGTTTGCCAGGAAGGGTTGTATCCATGTGATGGCAGAAGGGGAGAAGTGGGCTGCGGTGGCTAGGTGACTGCAGAGGATTTCGTGGCTGAATAGGTCAAAGGCCGCTGAGAGATCTAGGAGGAGTAGAATTGCGGCATTGCCTTTATCTTTAATTTCATCAATCTGGCTTTTGAGATCAACAAGGGCAGTTTCTGTTCCGTGTTGAGGTCTGAAGCCAGATTGACGTATTCCTAGTAATTGGTTGGATTCCAGGTATTCCTGAATTTGGACGTAGGCGACTCGGTCCAGGATTTTTAGGAGGAATGGGACTGTGGTGATGGGCCTGTAGTTGGTGGGTATGGCTGGATCAAGGGATTGTTTTTTTCAGAAGTGGGAGAACCCATGATTGTTTTAGGTTGCTGGGTATGGAATTATTGGTGAAGGATAGGTTAATTAGTTTAGTTTGGTGATGAAGGGGGAAAGCTCTCTAGCTGCATCTTTTATGATCTGGGCAGGGCAGCTGTCTCCTTTGCAGTTTGAAGGTTTTAAGGAGGCGATGATTTTTTGAACTTCCGTATTGGTAACTTTCTTAAACGTGAAGGCCAAACTGGTGTGGTTGGGCATGGGTGGGCTGGGGTTGGTGATCTTGTTATTGGAGAGTTGTTGGCGCTTGTCCTCAATTTTGCTTTGGAGTCCTGAGATTTTGTTGTTGAGGGCGTTTTGGATGCTAGTGCACCAGGATTTGCCTTTCAAGCAGGTGTCTGGAGGTGGAATAGGGTTTTCTAGTTCCTTTAGAATTTGAAATAATTCTTTGGTGGAGGATCCTGCCTGAGCAATCCTGGTGTTGTATACCTCCTTTTTTTGGTGCAAATTATCCCGTTTTTGTACAGTGAGGATAGGTTAGTGAGGTTGGATTTATTTTCCGCGGTGGGGTTAGTTTTCCAGGTGTGTTGTGCCTTGGCTTTCTTTTTTCTGAGTGATTTGAGCTCAGGGGTGTACCACGAGTTCAGATGAGCTTTGGTGATCGTCTTTTGACCAAAAGGGTGGGATACCATAATTTTGGTTTTGGAAATGTTGATCACCAATTCCAAGGCATCAGAATAAGACTTCAGGCCTTTAGGGGGTAATGTCGTCAGCAGACCCCATCCATTGGAGGGGGAAATCGCCCAATTTAAGGGGTATCGAAACGGGATTCACCAAAGCCGCTCCCATATCGGCAAGATATAAGTTGAACAAAAGAGGAGCCAATCTACATCCTTGCTTTAAACCACGTTGTGTGGGGACCCAGGGAGAGGTATTGCCCAGTTGGTCCAGCTGGACTTTAACCCGGGTATTAGTATGAAGATGTATAATCAAAGCCAATAAACCTGCAGGAATGTTCCAAGCAGAACGTTTGCGCCACAGTTTATTGTGGTTAACTGAGTCAAACGCTGAGCTATAATCAATAAATGCTGCGTAGACTGTACACTTTCGGGTAAGCCAGGCCTGTTGGATAACGGTTTGAAGGGCAAGGGAATCGGTCATTGTGCTAAGTCCCTTTTGGAATCCAGTTTGGTTGGGCTTGATAAGGTTAGTTGGCACCGCCCAAGCCCAAAAGTTTGTTGAGGAGCATGAAGGCAAAGATTTTGGAGGATGCATCAAGCATAGCAAGGAGGTGGTAGTTACCCGGGTTGACACAGGCCTCCTTCTTCCAGACAGGCACAATAATGCTATAACACCAGGAAGTCTGAATAACCTGTGCTTCACCAATCCATCGAAAGAAGACAATCTAATGCAATAGTCCAATGATCAGCTTCTTTCTTGATGATTGTGCTACAAATGCCATCAGGGCTAGGAGCCCTAGAAGACTTGCTGCCCAGGATGATCTTATGGATATCATTATGGGTAAGGCAATACTGCCATCTGCACAAAAGGACACGCCTGGCAGCAGCACTTAACACTCCTCTACCCAAAGTGTTCTTAATATGCTCAACCCATGCATTGGCAGGCACCCCAACTATTCCAAGCACATGTTGGTTACCGTCAATTGCTCTCCAGAATTAGCGCCGGTAATTGGAGGAAGCCAAATGGACCAAATTCCATCAAAGGGCGCATTCGGAAGAGTACTGATGAAATTTGATCCACGAACGGTAAGTGCTCTTGGCTTTTTTCAGCTGGAGGGCGCGCACAGAGGGATCCGATATCGGGCCCACAATAAGGTGCAATTCAAGGCGCAAGGCCTTCCTCTTGCCAGCCACTACACCATCATAATTGTGGTACGATAATGGTAGAATGGCTAGTCGCTTCACAATTGGCTTGGTCTTGGTGAAGACAGATAATACAGAAGCCGCCATCATTTCGCCAAAATCTTCCAATACTACGTATGGGTAGTCCTCTGGATATACTATAGCACCCCTCGCCCAATGCTCAACAAAATGGGATAATGCAGGGTGCAAATGCTCAGAGGCAACATCCAACTGGTGCTCAGTCCAAGAGATGCGATTTAGAGTGGGGTTGATCTCAAGAACTCCAGTACTCCCTTGAACAACGTGGTGCATAGTAAGAGTAGTAGTCAACACGAGAGGCAGATGGTCACTCTCTAGATGAGGATAAATGCCCATGCCCAGGACCAAGCGGCGGTCAGATAACAGAAATCCATAGTCCAAGATACTACTGGATTTTGGACCGAAACGGGCACACCTGCGAGGGGAATCTGAAGGAAAGGCTCCATTAATCATGGAGAAGCTGCAAGAATATAGTAGAGATTCCCATTCCATAGCCCGTTTACAGTGGAGGGTCAATAGATTGTCCTCCAAAAGAGTTGTAATGGGGTCTCACCCAAGGTCAGCTAAGAACTGGGGGGACGGGATCCGTGAGTTAATGTCCCTGCAAATGATACAAGAGGACGAAGGTAGGTGATCAATCAAGGTCTCAATCTCAGACAGCACCAAGGAGTGGGGCAGTCTATAAGGGGGATCATACAGATTCCAAGTGGAGTATTAATCAAGGCCTTCAGGATGTTAGGGGAGTCCATCTGAATGACCGTTGCCCCAAAGCGTTTTTAGTACTCAGGAGCAAACCGCCCTTGGGACGTCCCAATGGACCCTGGGTGGCCAATTTATAGATAAAGTGCCATCCATCGATAACAAGGGGTTTCATCAGCCAAGTTTCCTGTAGAGAAACCACAGCATATTGGTCAGTTAGATCCAGGAGGCCTCCCTCCTCAAACAAATGAGAGTAGCCACAGGAGTTCCAATTTATAAGCTGGGATAAAGATTCAGAGTCCCCTTTAGTGCCACCAACCTGGCTAGCCATGCCCAGTGGTTCTCTTCCCCCGATGGGCCACCACTGGTCCCAATATCGAGTGGAAACTAGGGACAACGGGAAGAGAATTACCAGGGGCAGAAACACCTATGGGTTCCACACTTTGCTCCGCCGACAGATATCTTTTGCCGTAAACGGAGCCAGTTACGCTACACTTGTATCCCAATCGGTTAAGATGGTCAGAGTACTTGAATGTATAAGCCAATGTTGCCAGATGAGTCTGACAAAATGTACCTGTCCTTTCTGTTCTTCTTTTTTGAATAAGGGGAGGAAGAGTGTCGAAATTCACTCCTCGAATGGAACATCTTCCTATGTTTTTGTTATCCTTTTTCTTTAGTCTCCCTTGTCATCTGTCGAAAGCGCTGGGGGTTTTCCCCTCAGAAGATTTGCGTTTCAAAAGGGTTGTGGGTAACTTAGATGTTAAGTGCCTGAGTGGCAATTTTGAACACCCAACTTTGATGCCTTCTGTTTCATAGTCTGAAAGGAGCCACAACTGGTTACAACATGTCCAGCACTGAGGCACCAAAGACAATCTTGTGAGGGTCTGATAGTGACATATTGTTGTCACAATCCTGACACTTTTTAAACCCGGAAGGTTTAGGTGTTGACATTTTGATGTAAAATTAAGAAATGTATCGAGAACATGAGAAGACATTTCTGAGGTACAAAGATAGTTCTCGAAAAGACTGCTGAACATGCAGAAAACAGGAACTAAGGTTACTAGGCACAGTGCAAGTCTGACATCGAAGATGAAGAGTGCTGAGGGTCCTCAACGCCAACGCCACCCAGTGCCAGAGTCAAAAAGATTATGTGATCTGCTGCCACAGAACAGTATATCTGAAAAGAGGAATCCTTGTGTGTGCACAATGCATTAGAATGATGTATTATCTTTTTATTCGAGGCAGAAGATGAAGAGTGGTGAGATTCAGTACTGGAGTATGATCTTTTCCTGTGCTTCATCTTTTTCTTGGCCCTTTGATGTTGGAAGGGGATATGTCCTTTGGTTCCTTGGTCTTGACATCCATGACCTCCTTTTCTACTACGCAGGGGCGTTTGGCTGGGGTAACACTGGAGGGCAGTGAAGAGCTTTGCCACAATTTAAGAAAGGGCCTTGGGCTGCATGGCTTGATAGGTGCCGCAACCTTAGTTGTCGCATATCTGGTGGGAATCTCACACAGCCATCTTTGCTACGCAGTCCTTGCATGATTTAAACCCTGTGAGACACCTTGCTAGATCTAGGCATGGCATAGTGGGATTATTTTTTCTGCCAAAACAGCTTGATGAACATGCAGAAAAAAGGAAATTAGGTAAATGGCTCATCATCCCTAATTTATATAGGGAGCGTGGTCCTGAGGATTTAAGCTGCCTGGTAGATAAAAATGTTTCTGAGGGTGCTGGCCGCTCGATGAAATATCCAAGATGAGGAATCCATGAGAGGAGGCAAGCTATTCGAAAATATGTTCCTGATTAAGTGTCCAGGACGACCCTGATGACCTGGAGTGACTGAAAGGGTGACCTCTGCGATTGTGGTGTATACGCTCCGCAGAGAAGGGTACCTAGACAGGAAGATGAGATCTGTTGGAGCAGGAATATATTTCAATGTCTGCTGCTTGTCTAACGCTGGCGCTAAGCAGGGGTGCTGCCAAATACATTGATGGACACAATGGCCAAGGTTGACACTACTGAATCGACTGCGAAGTGTGAGGGCAAAAGGCTATGATGGGCCTTCTTCTGTGAAGCAGGGGCAAGCTTTAGAGTGTGCGCCTGCTGTCTTTGGAGGTGCAGTGGGCCCTAATTACACCACCAGCACTAAGGCAATCGCTCTCAGTACAGAAGCTTTCGCAAAGATGTCTATAATTTGCTGTTTAAACAATTCCTACTGTTCCAATGACAATAAACCAATGGGGAACATTACCTGGCATTCAGACAAGTCATAAGGATCCTTATCCCTCTCCTCCCCCCAAGAACAATGCCTTTTCCTTTTACAGAACATGGAGGAGGCGGAATGGTGGGATTCCCTCCTCGAATGTGACATTTTGTGATGCTTCGGGGGGGTTATTTCAAACCTTTCTATATGTAATGTGTCTAGCCTTGACTCCTTGGCACTTCCCTCTGTGAAACTCCTAGCACTTATCCCCCTTGCCTATCCCTTCTCTCTTTCCTTGCACTTGCATGTTCTGAATGCTCACAAGGCCTAGCAGGACCGCCCCTCTCCTTTTTTTCTATTTGCCTTTTTTCCCATGTTCTCTCTCTTTTGCCTTGTGGGCGCTTTGAAGGAGAAATTGCCTTACCGTAATGTTCTTTCTTTGGATTCTTCTTCCATAGATTCCTCATCTTGATAGATATCCATCTTCCAGCTCTACTGCTCAGAATATTTTTTCTTGACAGGGGGCGTAGTGGACCTCGACTCGGCCGTTGATCTGTCTTGCACGGTAGTCGATTGTCGGCTCCAGAAGTGGCGTCAGGCGCCATACATATACCATGCCACTATGCCCCATGCTTCAGTTCCTCCCACTTTTTCCCGAGCTCAAACGCTGCATAGGAAAACGGAAGGAGGCTAAGCAGCCTTAAAAAGCAACTATGAAATAGAAACCAATAGGTTAAAAATATTCCAACTTGAAAACATTTTCTTTTTTTCTTTTTTGATTTAGTAGTTGAGATGAGCACCCCAACGCCATTGCCAAAGCACTTCATGACATCAGAAGCGGGGACGGCTGGGAGGGGTGAAGAGGAATCTGCAGGAGAAGAATTAATAGAAAGAACATTACGATAAGGTAATTTCTCCTTTAATGGATTGCTTTTCTCCCACAGATTCCTCATCTTGATAGACTCCCTAAGCAGTAAGCTATAGGAGGAGGGCAGAAAGGATTGCACAAGCAGGTTCTGCAGAACCGCTCTGCCGAAACATGCATCAGCCCCACGTGCAACGCCCAAAGTATAATTCTTTGTAAACATATGTAATGAAGACCACGTGGCAGCACGGCAAACGTCCCGAACAGGGACCTCCCTTTGAAGGCTGTGGAAGCAGACACACCCCTGGTGGAATGAGCCGGATTCCTGGTTCTTTTGCCGCCGACTGGTAGAACTCAGAGATGCATCAAATGATCCAGCGTGAGATGGTTTGTTTAGTAATCGCAAGACCTTTGCAGGAAAGAGAATGGGCGACGAACAACTGGTCCGTCTTCTTGAACTCCACAGTGCGGGCAACATAAAAACTCAAGGCTCTTTTCGGATTGAGACGGTGGAAGCGCTCTTCCTCCTTTGAGGGGTGAGGAGGAGGGTAGAACACTGGCAAGTCAATAGACTGTGAAAGGTGGAATTCAGAAACAACTTTCGGAAGGAACCCTGGTCTGGCCTTAAGAGATACCTTCTCTCTGAAGAAATGCAAAAAGGGGGGCTTGCAGCAAAATGCTTGAAGCTCGCTAACTCTTCTGGCCGATGTGATGGCAATCAAAAAGGTTGTCTTAAGGGAGAACAACCTAAGTGAACAAGAATGCATAGGCTCAAACAGAACCGCCGTAAGAAAGGTTAGGTCTGGAACAACAAAGGAAGTTGGCAGGAATTTGTTGAGAAGGCCTTCCAGGAATTGGGCCATGACCGATATGGTGAAAAAAGAACCTTGATCCGGGGATTAAACACAGAAAGGGCCGCCAAATACCCCTTGACTGTTTCAACCACAATGCCTGCAGAGGTTAGTGATAGAAGAACTCCATCACCGTTGTGGTGGGGCAAGTGATGGGATCAACCTTGCGCTCCCTAAACTATGCCTCAAATCGTCTCTACCTGCATGCATACAGAGATCTTGTAGACGGTCTGCATGCAGCCAGCAACACCTCAAGAACTTTCTCTGAGAGGTCCCAGTCATCATACCTCATCCGCTCAAGAGCCAGCATTGTAGGTTGAGAGAATCCGCAGTCTGGTGCAGTATCTGACCTTCCGACTGGGTGAGGAGATCAGGTCGCTGAGGCAACCTGTGAGGTGGACAGATGGACAGATCCAAGAGGTCAGAGTACCACGGCCTCCTCGCCCAATCCAGGGTGATCAAGATCATGGTCACTCAAAACCTCTTCTTCCTCCTGAGAATCCACAGAATGACGGGGATCAGAGGGAACGCATAATGGAGAGGGAATGTCCAATCCACCAGAAACGCGTCCGCCTGTACACCGTTCGCTGTGAATTCCCTCGAGCAAAAGTGTTCGCACTTCCTGTTGGCTTCCGTGGCAAACAGATTCCCTGCTGGGTTACCCCAGAGAGTGAAGACCTCTTCCAGGATTTCCTGGCACACTTCCCAATCATGGAAGACCGTGCTCTGCCTGCTCAAACTGTTCTCTGCCCCGCCAGATGAACTGCTGAGACCGAGATTTGATTCTCTAGCAACCAGAACCACAGATGCTTTTGTGCAGATGGGACGGGAATGCACCTTGCTTGTTCAGGCAGTGCATTGCCACCATGTTGTCCGTCAGAAGGAGGCCACAAGGGTTCCCCTGCCATAAGATTCCTCTGCGTGTTCCACCAGCAGACTACCTGGCTGGACACCCTGAGAGGATCCGAGAAAGCTCCAAAATACTGAGAGCACTGGGCTTGTAGGAGCCACTAAAGGGATCGAGCTAATGGGCTGTCTGGCCTCTGGCGCCAGTAAATGCAGGAGGCCATGAGGCCCAAAAGGCAGAGAAAGGAAGCCGCTGGTAAGGTGGCGTGGTTCCGGAACAACTGGACCATCTGTTGTGTGTTGTCGGCTCTCTCCTTGGGAGTGAAGGCCTTCCCTGCCCGAGTGTCTAGGACTGCCCCGATGAACTGGAGCCTTTGGACCGGTGTGATGTGAGACTTCTTTAAGTTCAGGGAGAAGCACAGCCTGTGCAGTAGCAGACAGGTGACTTCCAGGTGAGTCAAAATCTGTCCTACTGACTTCCCCCGGATCAGCCAGTCATCCAGGTACGGGAATACGTGGACTCCGGATCTCCTTTAGTGAGCCGCAACTCCTGCCATGAGCTTGGTGAAGACCCTTATGGCAGAGGTCAACCGAAAGGGCAGCACTTTGAACAGATAGTGCTTGCCCCCAATGAGGAACCGCAGGAATTTCCTGTGCTTCTGATATATGAGAACATGGAAATAGGCATCCTGCAGGTCTATGGACACCAGACAGCATGGAGAATTTCTCTCAACGCCACCATCCTGAATCTGTCTTTTCTCAGGAACTTTTTTAGAGCCCTGAGGTCCAGAATGGGACGGAGACCTCCTCCTTTTTTGGGTACAAGGAAATACCGGGAATACCAGCCCGACCCTCTCTGATTGGGAAGGCACCTCTTTCAACTAGGCTCTCAGTTCTTCTTGGAGCTCCTGTTCAGGTTGGATCGGTGAAGATGGGGGTCTGTTCAGAGGTTTTCTTAAAAAGGGCAGACAATAACCCCACCAAATTAACTTCAGGGCTCAGGAATCAGAGGTTATCTCCTGCCAGTACGTGGTGGGAGGGGAAAATCAAAGCGGCTTCGAAGGCGCCGTCACCCCAGCCACAGCTGCTGTCTGCTGGTCCTTAGAAGCTCCTCTGCCCCTTCCGGGACATGAGAAATGCCTCCGCCCCTGCCTGGCTTGTGGGGGCTGCGCTTTCCTGCCATAGGGCACATAGCGCCTATAGCCTCTTCCTCTAGAGGCAAAGGTAAAAGCAGGCTTAGCCGGCTGCGCAGCCAGACCCAGCGACTTAGCAGCAGTTTTAGACTCCTTAAATGTCTCCAAAGAGTAATCCGCCTTCTGTCCATCTCCAACTCAAAAGGCATGTCTAGAAGATGGTCTTGTGCATTGGGGGAAAAGCCGGAAGTTTTCAAATAGGCCTGCCTTCTCATAACTACTGCCGACCCCATGGATGGGCCAACACAGTCATCAATATCCAGGCCTTGTTTGCAAGAACTGCTTGGCAGTTTCCATCCCATCCTCCACCAGCTGTATAAATCCGTCCGTATGACCTGCTGGGATGTATTCTGCCGCATGCTTGACAGCCTTCCACAAACCGTAGGAGAATTTAGCGAAACTTCAAGCTACATTTGTGGCCTTGAGAGCTATGCTGCCCAAGGTAAAAACCTTCTTGGGCAAAGCTTCCATCCTCTTCCCTTCTCCGTCTGTAGGAATATTTGACGCGAATGCCGCGGGCCTAGCGGATATAGTGGCAGCCTAATCTACCAGCCCTTCCGTGCAGCCCTCCAGATAAGGTGTGTCTGAGGCCTTTTTGCGCACAGAAATCTTGTCAATATGGCCCTTTTAATTCTTCCTTGCGTACCACTTACACAGGCAATTTATGGCAGCACCTGTTACGCTCACCTGGCTCCCACAGGGGCGCCGATCGGACCCGGACAGCTGCGACCTCCTCCAACGGGAAACGTAGTGCAGCGATGACAGACTGGACTGGACCGCCTAATTTCGTTTGCTTGACCCGTAGAAGTATTCTCCTGCAAGTGGAGGAAGGGATTTAGCCACCCGTGGATTTTTGTAATGGCACCCCACTGTTCTCCCCACTAATCACCACCGATATTCACTTTCAGTAAGCTCACCTTATGTTTGTAAATGATGAGCTCTCCATCCTGCGTGGAATGCAGGGGCGCGTAGATACCAGTTACTTCACTGGTTTGAAGGCGTTGGAAGAGTTCCGGATGAATATTGACTCTGAGGTTCCAGGCAAGAACCCGTAAGTATAAAGTTCAAAGAGTTCAATATGTCCGATGTTCACTCTTGTACCTTCCTTTCTTGTGTTGCAGCTGAGTCCAAGGGAAGATTGTCTTGTGGCAGCTGATGGTGTTAAGGTAAGAGTCTGTATTACCCAACACTGTCCGGCAAAAGATGCGTGTGTTTAAATTGCTGGTTTCACTCTCCTTACAGGTGCGTCGTAAGAAGTTGCGGTTTGTTACGGAATAATGCCTCCGCTTGTTAATCAGGTAAGTCTATGGTGGAGAGGTTGTATTTGTTGGCTCTCTCGGCTCACCTTATGTTTCTTTTGTCCCCTAGATGGTGGAATTCGCCAGAGAAAATGATGGAGGCTGCGCCGGATCGAAATATGCTGTGAGGACTGGTGAGTATGGTGCAGCGCTGCAGCTGGCGATGCGACGCGTGTAGAATAATGTCCTTTTCAAGTTCGAAGACGTGATGGATCCGGAATTCAGGTAAGGATTGAAATAATATCTGTTTTCTAACCTTTCCTTCTTCTTTCTTCTATTGCTAGGAGCTCTGGATTCGAGACGGGCGTGGCTGAAGACTGGATGCTGACTGCAGGCACGGTGAGCGTTACGCTGCTGGATGCAGAATAACGCGAAGCATGTGCTGCTGTTCGGGCGTGGTTTAAATAGCCTCCAAAGTAGTTCCAGGTAAGAAGTCCCTAGAACCACACCCAGTCCCTGTAGTAAAATAGTCCCATCCAGGCCTCACGTTGGCTTGGATTCATTTGCAGCATGGTCTGCACGAGGTAAGTAAAGTCTATGAGCCTGGCGCCTATGGCGCCAGGACTGATTTCTATTATGAGCCTGGCGCCTAAGGCTCCAGGACTGAACCCAGACAGCCCCCAGCCGGGGCTGCTGAGGTTTTATTAAATACCTGGATGCCTGCTCCCGGGGCTGATGGGCTTGATCCGGATGCCCGGGGGTAGGCATCATGACAGCACTCCCCCCCCCCCCAAGGCCCCTCCTAAAGTTGCTCTTCCCCTAGGTCCTGGTTTGTCTGGGAAGTTCCGATGGAATTTCTTGACCAACCGAGGTGCATGAACGTGGTCACTAGGTTCCCATGACCTTTCTTGTGGTCCGTAACCCTTCCAGTCGATTAAATAAAAAAGTCTTGATTTAACCATCTTAGAGTCCAGGATATTCTTTACCTCGAATTCAGGTTCTCCATCTATTAGGATGGGGTCAGGTGGTTTGGTTAATCTTGTCCCGGGTTGAACTGGTTTTAGAAGTGAAACATGAAAGACAGGATGAATCCGCATATTAGAGGGTAATTCCAATTTGACGGCCACCGGGTTGATAATGGCCTTAATGGTGTAAGGTCCCAAATATCTAGGATTGAAAGTTCGAGTTCCCTTTAGAGGTATGTGTTTTGTAGCCAGCCAAACTTGATCTCCAATCTGGTATTGTGGAGTTTCACTTCTATGTCGATCAGCATTTTTCTTGTATTTCTCCTTTGCTTGTTTCAGGTGTTCTATTGCTTCCTTAAAGGCTTGTGTAATAGTAGAGTACAGATGAGCCACTGCAGGCATTTCTAAGTGTTGAGGCGAATCGAGTTCTGAGGTTCGAGGATGATGTCCATATATGGTATAAAAGGGGCTTTGTCTGGTTCCTGAATGTACGGAGTTATTGTATGCGTATTCGGAAATCCATAAAATATGTTTCCAATTGCTTTCGGTTTGGTGTAGCATACAGCGTAGGTATTGTTCAAGAGTCTGGTTGGTCCTCTCCATCTGACCATCAGTTTGGGGGTGGTGACTGGTTGATAGCCTTATGTCGATTTGCGCCAATTGACAGCATTTCTTCCAAAATTGCGAAATGAATTGACTACCTCGGTCAATGACCAATATGGAAGGAAATCCATGGATTCGAACAATGTTTTCGGGAAATTGCTTGGCCAAAATGGAAGCGGAAGGTAATCCTTTTAAAGGAATAAAGTGGGCCATTTTGGAAAAAAGATCCACAATGACTAGAATGGTGTTAAATCCATTACACTGAGGTAGATCTGTAATGAAGTCTAAAGACAAGGTGTGCCATGGTGTAGGTGGAATATCCAAAGGTTGTAAAAGGCCAGCTAGTTTTTTCTTCTGACTTTTGTTTTGGGCGCAGATACCACAAGACATCACAAATGACTTCACGTCCTTTCGCCAGGTGGGCCACCAGAATTGTCTTTTAATTTTAGCTTCAGTTTTTGCGATACCTGGGTGTCCTTCCATAAGGGCGTCATGATAATTGGAGATGACTAGTTATTGTAGTTCCTTGTGTGGTAGAAATAGAAGTCCTTGATAGTAAGGCAGGTCATTGATGACTGAATAATCTTGGCCTTTCTTTACCCAGTCCTGCAGGGCTGCTGGATCGAAAAGTTGTTGGACTTTTAAATGAATGTCTTCTAGAGTCTGTAGAGTAGTTATGTCAAGAATTCTTTGTTCTGAAATTATAGGCACCGGTTCCGGGTTCAAATATACTTCTCCCATCCCTATTGGGGATAGGGCATCTGCCTTGCCGTTTTTACAACCTGGTCGATAAGTGATCACGAAATTGAATTCGGCAAAGAATAATGCCCACCGAAGTTGACGCGATGATTGGGCCTTGGCTGTTTTCAAATACTGCAGATTCCTGTGATCGGAGATTACAGTGATGGTATGCCTGGCACCGTGAAGATAATGCCGCCAAGACTTGAAGGCGGACTTGATGGCTAATAACTCCTTATCAGTAACCGTATAATTTAATTCGGGTGCTGAGAACTTTCTTGACCAGAATGCTACTGGATGAAGTTGACCGGTTTCGGGATCCTTCTGAGACAGGACAGCTCCCATGGCTATACTGGATGCATCGGTTTCAACTATGTATGGAAGCTCAGGGCGTGGATGCTTTAAGACAGGTGCAGACGTGAATTTCGATTTTAGCTCTTGGAAGGCTCTTTCAGCCTCTTCAGTCCACAAAAAACGTTTGTTTTTTCGAAAAAGTGCTGTGATGGGGTGTACAATATGTGAGAATTCAGGAATAAATCTGCGATAGAAATGAGCAAATCCAAGCATGCTTTGTAACCCTTTAACAGAACTGGGTGATGGCCATGTGAGGATTGCGTCCACCTTTCGAGAGTCCATTCGAACTCCTTTTGGAGTCAGGATAAATCCCAGGAATTCAACTTCTGTAGAATGAGAAACACATTTCTCCAATTTTGCGTATAACTTGTGCTGGCGTAGTTTCTCTAGGACTGCACGAACGTGCTTAACATGGTCTGATTCTGAGGAGGAGTACACTAGAATATCGTCTATGTATACGACAACACAGACGTCAATGAGTTCACGAAGGACATCGTTCATAAAATACTGGAAGGCTGCTGGTGCATTGCACAACCCGAAAGGCATCACCTGGTATTCGAATAACCCGTGCTTGGTGCGAAAGACAGTCTTCCATTCATCGCCTTTCTTTACACGTACCAGATGATATGCCCCTCGGAGGTCTAATTTAGTGTAGATACAAGCATCCTTTACTTGGTCTAGTAATTCGGGGATCAGAGGCAATGGGTATCGGTTTTTTACCGTAATCTGATTTAATGCACGGTAGTCTATGCATGTTCTAAGGTCACCTTCCTTTTTAGGCACGAAGAATAGAGCTGAGGATGCAGGAGATTTAGATGGACGAATGAAGCCATTAGCAAGGCATTGGTCCAGATATTGTCGTAGGTGAAGATTTTCGGGTTCCGTAAGGGCGTAGATTCTACTGCATGGAGGTTGTGCACCGGGTACTAGGTCAATTTGACAATCGTATGATCTGTGAGGTGGTAAGGTATTTGCCTGTTATTTTTGAAAAACATCCTGAAATTCTTGATATTCCTGAGGTAACTGCACAACTGGATTAGTAACGGTGGCCAGGCTTTTGTTCAAGGTTTTTTCCATGTAACAGGTGTGTGCACAATCTGGGAAGGTCTCTCTCTTCTCTCGCCAATCAATACAAGGATTATGTGTTTCCAACCATGGCATTCCCAGAATTATTTGGAATTGCGGGGCCTTGATTAAATCAAACACAATAGTTTTTTGATGCCCATCTTGACCCAACAGTGTCAGCTCAGTAGTGGAATGAGTTACAGGCCCAGAGGCAATTTCAGTTCCATCGACTGTGGTGATGACATCGGAAGTGGTCTTCTTGCAAAGGGGTAGATTCATCCTTGAGGCCAATTCGTGGTCCATGTAGTTTCCTACGGCCCCGCTATCAATGTATGCCCTTACTGCGTGCATACGTGATGGCTGCCTTGGATCAATTAGGACCATTGGTATAATTAGGTGGGAGGTCTGAGTGTCCTTCTTTAAGCTCGGCAAGCGGACCTCTACGCTTGTCGGGCGTGGTCGTTTACCGAATCCGGCTCTATTTGACTTTTGTCAGCAACTCCTACTACTTTCTTGGGTGGTTTTATAGAGCAATCCCGTAGAAAATGTACTGCGGTTCCACAGTACAGACACAATTGCTTCTGCCGTCTCTTTTCACCTTCCTTTTGAGTTAAGGGTCTTTTAACCCCCCCGATCTACATAGGTTCTGATGCATCTGTTCCTTTGGGGGTAACATTAGGTTTAACCCATACCCGACTCTCGAACTTAGCTCGATCAGCCTTTCTATTCTGAAGTCGGTGGTCTAACTGGACCACTAAGTCTATATATTCTGCGCAATCCTGAGGTGGGTTCACAACTTGAGCCAAAATAACTTTGAGTTCTCCCCGAAGCCCACGATGAAATAATGTAATTCGTTTCTCCTCAGGCCATCGGGTTTCCACCACCAACCTATTGAAGGTTGCGATATAGGTTAGCAGATCCTGATTACCCTGTCGAAGGGATACAAGTTCGTTATCCAGGGCCTGTCCCTGTGAATGTCTGGCGAATAGTCTTTCCATGCTTCTTTGAAAACCCTGAAAATCCCGAAGAAGAGGGTCATCCTGGTTGACTAGTGGAATTGACCAGTCAGCTGCGCTGCCACTAAGATATGATAGTACAAAGGCTACTTTGGCTTGGTCATTTGGAAAAGCTCCAGGTCTGCATAAAAAGTGCAAGCGGCATTGGTTCATAAACACTGCAAACCTTTTTGGGTCCCCAGCAAAGCGTTCGGGTGGAGCTAAAGGAATAGCCCCTGGTAGGATTACTTGCACAGGATTGCTCGATGAAACAGGAGCTGGGTTTCCCCCGAGTCCAGGTAGGGGTGTTTGCCCAGCTTGATTTTGTAGCAGTTGTCTAGCAAGATCATCTGTGCGTTCCTTTGACACAATCAGTTCTCTCCTGAGGGCATTAGTCTCTTGGCGCGGAGCGTGCACTTCCGCCCTAAGTTCCCCTAATAATTGGGCTAGTTTGTCTGTTTCGGAGGTTTCCATAACGCCCGGGTGGGAATTTGTAGATAGGCTTCACGTTCTGTTACGCTCACCTGGCTCCCACAGGGGCGTCGATCGGACCCGGACAGCTGCAACCTCCTCCAACGCGAAGCCTAGTGCAGAGATGACAGACTGGACTGGACCGCCTAATCTCATCTGCTTGACCCGTAGAAGTATTCTCCTGCAAGTGGAGAAAGGGATTTAGCCACCCGTGGATTTTTGTAATGGCACCCCACTGTTCTCCCCACTAATCACCACCGATATTCACTTTCAGTAAGCTCACCTTATGTTTGTAAATGATGAGCTCTCCATCCTGCGTTGAATGCAGGGGCACGTAGATACCAGTTACTTCACTGGTTTGAAGGCGTTGGAAGAGTTCCGGATGAATATTGACTCCGAGGTTCCAGGCAAGAACCCGTAAGTATAAAGTTCAAAGAGTTCAATATGTCCGATGTTCACTCTTGTACCTTCCTTTCTTGTGTTGCAGCTGGGTCCAAGGGAAGATTCTCTTGTGGTAGCTGATGGTGTTCAGATAAGAGTCTGTATTACCCAACACTGTCCGGCAAAAGATGCGTGTGTTTAAATTGCTGGTTTCACTCTCCTTACAGGTGCGGCTTAAGAAGTTGCGGTTTGTTACGCAATAATGCCTCCGGTTGTTAATCAGGTAAGTCTATGGTGGAGAGGTTGTATTTGTTGGCTCTCTCGGCTCACCTTATGTTTCTTTTGTCCCCTAGATGGTGGAATTCGGCGGAGAAAATGATGGAGGATGCGCCGGATCGAAAAATGCTGTGAGGACTGGTGAGTATGGCGCGGCGCTGCAGCTGGCGATGTGACGCGTGTAGAATAATGTCCTTTTCAAGTTCGAAGACGTGATGGATCCGGAATTCAGGTAAGGATTGAAATAATATCTGTTTTCTAACCTTTCCTTCTTCTTTCTTCTATTGCTAGGAGCTCTGGATTCGAGACGGGCGTGGCTGAAGACTGGATGCTGACTGCAGGCACGGTGAGCGTTACGCTGCTGGATGCAGAATAACGCGAAGCATGTGCTGCTGTTCGGGCGTGGTTTAAATAGCCTCCAAAGTAGTTCCAGGTAAGAAGTCCCTAGAACCACACCCGAGTAAAAAATAGTCCCTGTAGTGAAATAGTCCCATCCAGGCCTCAAGTTGGCTTGGATTCATTTGTAGCATGGTCTGCACAAGGTAAGTAAAGTCTATGAGCCTGGCGCCTATGGCGCCAGGACTGATTTCTATTATGAGCCTGGCGCCTAAGGCGCCAGGACTGAACCCAGACAGCCCCCACCCGGGGTTGCTGAGGTTTTATTAAATATCTGGATGCCTGCTACCGGGGCTGATGGGCTTGATCCGGATGCCCGGGGGTAGGCATCATGACAGCACCCCCATAAACCATGGAGCTCACTGGTGACAGTCTGGCCAGAAGCAGGTTGCAAATCACTCTTTACTTTAGCAATCAACACAATTCCTTGAAAGAAGCAACTGGGATGAGTCCTGATCTGTCTAATTTTTTTAACACTCTCCTCTGTTAATGATTCTATCAAGATAATACTTTCTGAGTAATGTAAAAGGGAATTTGTGTTTTGTTCACTTTGTTTAACTGCCTGCATTTTGTAGGTTACAGTGCTATTAAAGCATCTTGGATCATGAACATGCTTTTCACTTTGCTTTAGGACACAAGTTTTATTGTGTAAAATGAAAATTGTCTTAATCAAAGGCTGCATTTCTTCTTCATTTTCCTCAGACTTAATCAATAGAGGCAGGCAGTTGCAGCAGCATGGGCATTTAATACTTTCTTTTCTTTTCATCACAGAAGCACATCAATTGCATTCAATGGATTGGGGTTCTTTATTTATTTTGATATTCATAAAGCGCACCGAACCCGGGGGCATCTGGGCACTTGATCTCTTGAAGTGTTTAAGAGAGTCTCTCAGCAAGCAGTTGTTTGGCTTTTGTGAGAAGGAAAATCTTTTTGGTGTTCTATATGAAGATGTGGTTTTTTTTTTTAGTCTTAAGGTTGCACGTGTTTTGCGTGCATGAAAGGGCACTATGCATAGTTTGTTTTCTTAGAAAGCAACATATAGCTAGGCATGTGGTCTGAACTTTAACTCCCTTTCTGACCACCCATCGCAAGCAGGTATAATGGATACAGGTAGAAGCAGTGCTGTATATATTTTCAGTGGTATAGATTGCTATATATTCAGGCAAAGTAGCCTAATTTGTCAACAGAGCTGCTATACGCATGGCACAATGGAAAATATACACAGCAGGGCTGATTGCATCATGTTCACATTTCCTAGCAGGACTGCTATGTTTTGGGACAGTACCTGAATTTCTTAACAGGGCTGCTGTTAAGAAAGCACGAACATGTGTTGGCATTTTCTGCAGCAAGCTAAAGTACTGAGCAAGAACAGTGTCTGAGCTCTTCCCACCAACCTCCGACAGTGTGAGAAGATGGCATTGCTGTCATATACTACAATCCCTTCTGCTCGGTCTTGTGCTTTTCAAACTTTCTGCTTCTCCAATGTCCGATTACTCAGTCCCACTGCCAAAAATCTAGCACATTTCAAAGCCACATTATGAATCTCCTGACTAATGTAGGATAGTCCAAACAGGCATAGAGCTTTTGAAAAGCCATTTATGTCAGGCAAGCCTCACATGGAACTGCCAGTGCACTAACCCTATGTGCCTTTTAGTGTCAACAGTCTGTTGGGAAAGGCAGCTCAGTGGGTCAATAACCCTGCTGCAGAGATTATTGTGTAGCCTGTTAGTTCAAATCCTGTTGATAGGTGACTTAATGAGTCTGCATCAGAGATAGGCATTTAAGGTGCAGGTACCATTCAATTGTAACAGAGTTAACTTAACGTTTGACTTATCAAAAGGACTACTAAATGTTCAGTGATTCAGAACACACACATTTCATCCAGGATGCTCTACTTGTAATGGCTCAGAACGCACACCTCATCAGGGCTGCTATACCTGTGGTGGCTCAGAACAGACATCTCATTTGGGCTGCTTTACTTTTAATGGCTCAGAAGAAGCACCTCATCGGGTTTGCAACATCTGTAATGGCTAAGAAGTAGAACATGCACATTCCACGAGGACCATGGAATATCTACCCCGTCCACCTCGGGTAGTTGTTGTTCAACAACAAGGGAAGTAAAACTGCGGGGATGGATGGGAGGGTCGATGAGGAATACGTCGGAGGACACAATCCCTTCGAAGGAGCACGTCGCATGAGGACTGCTATACTTGTAATGGCTCAGAACAGACACATCTCATCTGGGCATCTATACTTGTAATTGCTCAGAACACACAGCTCATATGGGCTCTTATAACTGTAATGGCATACCTTGTTGGTAAAGCTTCTGCATTCAAGCAAGTGCTGCATCTGGTGAGACAAACCGCTAACTCTATAATCCCGAGCCTAATGGCCAAAAGAAGGTTTGCAGACATCTTAAGATTTTTAGATATTTATTGGTGCTATGTTAAAAGACAAACAGAAAAACAGGAGAGGAAGAGCAACTCTGAACCTAAGCAATACAGCAGAAAAAAGGTGTGGCGGGAGGGGGAGCAAAGGGACAGAGAACATACAAGAAAATCCAAAACAGGAATTCGAGCAACAGGAAGAGAGGGCAATGAGCTACATGCTAGGGCATCAAAGAAAGTGAGAAGGGAAACAGAGTGAGGGATAGAAGCAGAGCAAAAGAGACATTTAGAGACAGTAAAATAAAACACAGATCAACAGCAGGTGGAGAGAGTTGGAAATAGAAAAGCAAGACTAAAGAAGGGCAGGCCAATATTATACGAGACAGTGCAAGAAAGATAATCAAAAGGAGTAGCAACCACAACAGAGAAATTGAAACAACAGATATAGCCAGAGTAATGACATGAGAGAGGAAGAGGAGTTATATCAACCGATACAGCGAGATATAGGAGGGAAACAGCGAAAATATAATGCAGAGATGGGAGAGACAGAGTGACAGAGAAACAGACCGCAAAACGTGGCATTGCAACACTTAAGGGTGAGAGGCAGAGCGTCAGAAGGTGAGAGACAGGGAAAAGAGAGTAGCAAAGGGAAGGAGAGGTGGAGCAAAAACGTGGAGTGGCTGTCAAGCAGATAGTGCCAGCAGCAACAGTAGGCCCGAGAGGCAGAGAAGTGATGCTGGCAGAGTGAGGGACTTGATTTATGAATCACCCGATGTAACTAGCTGGCATCTGTAGTAGCTCTTAACAGAGTTTGTGCTCAAGTATCATGAAGAGGACGCCGGGTAGTATGCATTTACAAGGTTCTTGTGTGGGGAACATGTTTTCCACAGGTGTAATACATTATTTAGAACCACTTTGAAATACAGCTGTTTTGTCATTAAAGTTTTCGAACAAAGTTTGAATTTTATGCACAATTGGATAGTTGTCAGACACTTTTTACTCTCTTGCGAAGAAGGAAACTAATTTTTACTCTCTTGAAATTAGATTTACTCTCTAATTCTAAATATTGGGAGTAAAATACTCTCACTCCAAAATTCTGTCTGGAACACTGCTTCCGGGGAAGGGTTTGTTGAGAGGAAGGAAGGGTCCCCTCTCACCGGCCTGTACTTCCCTGTGACATTGGTACTCGCAGGGGGCAAAGTGCATGGATTCCGTTGGATGGAAGCCAAAAGGTCAGCTATGGCCTTATTGAAGGGCATGTTCTGTTCAATAGCCGGGCCCTCATCCAGGATATCTGTAAGGTCATACCCTTGATGTGGAGTGGCGGACGACTTGAGGCCGAGGGTGTCAACCACTTTCTCTACTAATGTCCTAAACTTACATGAGAGTGAGTGTAGGGTTGTTTGTGTTGCAACTCAAGATCTGGAGATGTGTCCAATCCACTGGCATCTTGAAGGCCCTGAGCAAGTGCCACCAAATTGTCTTGGTCCTCGAAATATTCGACACTGCCTGATCCCACAACCATTGGTGTAGACATCTTCGTACTTCTCGTCCTGATCAGTGCTGAAAATCGAGCGCGTAGAGTCGAAAAAGCCTGTCCCTGATATCGGTTGAAAGGCGCTGATGTTGCTGGTCGACGTCGAGGGCTTTTCCTTTGGTTCCGTAGCTCTAGATGCGAGGCAGTGGGCTTTGTCACTTGTAGCAGAGCCTTAGAGGCCGATGGATTGGGTACGAGCGCTGATGGCTCCGATGGGCGATTGGCGCAGTGGGAGAGGCTTCTAAAGGACGATTTCTGTGCCTCTTGGGGCACGGAGCCCGAAAGATCAGTGAGCGCCAAAGGCATCGACTTACTGGCAAGCGTGGGGGTGGGGGGCAACGATCGCTGCTTTAGCTGCCGAGGCCTGCTGGTCGGGGGTGGGAGCTATGCCGACAGCCGCCTATTACTGAAACATTTCAAGTATTTCTTTCTTAAAAGAATCCCACTCTTTGCGAGTGGTTGGTTACTTAGAGGGCTTACCTCGCTCCAGAGAAGAATCCAATTCCAGCCGATGGTGGCTTTGCTTCTTCTTCCGTGAGGTAGAGGATGAGGAATGACTTGTGGAGTAGGGCCTCTTTTTTTGTTTTTTCAGATGACCGGATAAGTGACTGCGCCGGAGACTTTGGTGACGGTCGGCCCATGGCCAGCTTACCGGCTCTGTCTCACAGGGACTTGGGTTGCATCTTGGCGCACAAAGCACAGGCCCCATGTCGTGAGTGGAACCCAAACACCATTAACAGACATCATGTGGGACCGTCACCGACATTTTGGCCTCACAATCAGAGCACCGCTTGAAACCCGAGATCCGTTGCGAAGACATAGCGAGGTGAATCGAAAACATTGAGTAAAAATCAAGTAGGTTCCCGATGCAGCATGTGAGTGTGTGGAAAAAGGGAACTGAAGCATGTGGCGTAGTGGCATGGTATATGAATGCTGCCTGATGTCACTTCCGGAGCCGATGATCGACCGCTGCACAAGACGGATTGACGACCGAGCCGAGGTCCACTATGCCCCCTGTCGAGAAAACTTCCAAGCAGCAGAGCTGGAAGATGGAAAACTATCAAGATGATGAATCTGCGGGAGTAAAGCAATCCATTGAAACACAATTTCTTGATGTATAAGCTCCTTACAAATGCACAATAAATAAATAAAATAGAATTTGTAGGAATGGGATCTGCATAGTCAGTAAGCTCCCTTTAATCAGAAGATCTTTTGTTCGAGGGAGGATCCTAGTGTGATTTACATGGCCGACAGAGAGCCAGCCAGCTTTGACATTTGTCCCATAAGGGCCTTCGGATTCATTGCCTGACAGGAACCTACACTCTGCCACATTGTATCCTACCACCAAGCACCAGATGCAGATGTTGTGGGGGTCTATTGCCGATATTTTGGGAGTGCAGTCCCTACAATGCTTGAAACCTGAGATATTTGGTGTTCTTGGTATGTTGCACAGGAAACATCTCAGAGAGAAGAACAAGTTACTTCTTACCTTGTAACGTTCTTTCGACGGGATGTTCCTCCAACGTATTCCTCATCTTAGATATCTCCTTCCAGCTCTGCTGGCCTCGGAAACATTTTTCTCTAGAGGGCGCTGCGTGTCGACGTCCTCCAAGTCGATGTCCCTCGACAGCCGCTGTATCGACGTCGACGTCATCCTGCCTATAAAGGCCGCGCGCAGCGTCGGTTGCTCAGTTCCGTTTTGTAGCCCACAATAATTCTTTCTGGACTAGACTAATCACCCTGAAGGAGCGTAAGCTGCAACAACAAGGGAAGTAGAACTGCGGGGATGGATGGGAGGATCGATGAGGAATACGTCGGAGGAACATCCCGTTGAAAGAACGTTACAAGGTAAGAAGTAACTTGTTCTTCGAAGGGATTGTGTCCTCCGACGTATTCCTCATCTTAGATAGGCTCCCATAGCAGTATTCTATTATTGGAGGAGGGAGTACTGACTTGACGCTGTCTTCTATTGATGAATAGAATGCAGTACAGCCCTTCCAAACTTAGGTTCTTGACTGGAGGAGGAATCCAAGTTGTAAAATCGTGTAAAGGTGTGGACAGACGACCATGTAGCGGCCGCACAGATGTCTTTAACCGGCACACCTCTTTTGAGGGCCGATGAAGCTGCAATACCTCTGGTCGAATGAGCCCTAAGGTTTTGAGGGGGCTCTTTCCCTGCCAGTTTATAACATTCCAGAATGGCTAGAATGATCCATCTGAAAATGGTCTGCTTAGTTATTGGTAACCCCAGCTTGTGACCTGTGTAACCTACAAACAACTGGTCTGCCTGTCTTATCCTGGCTAGTCTACTGATGTAAAAACTTAAAGCCCTTCTAGGGTCTAGCCTGTGTAACCTCTCTTCCTCTTTCCCCGGGTGAGGAGGAGGATAGAAAGATGGTAGGGTAATCTTCTGAGTGATATGGAATTCAGAAACCACCTTTGGGAGGAAATTAGGCTTCACTTGCAGGACAACTTTGTCTTTGTGAAAGATTGTGTGAGGGGGTTTACAAGAAAGAGCTTGTAATTCGCTCACCCTTCTAGCAGATGTAAGTGCAATTAATAAAACAGTTTCAAGGGTAAGGAATCTTAACGAACAAGAATGGAGTGGTTCGAAAGGTGTGCCCATCAGGAAAGTTAGGACTAAGTTTAAATCCCATAGGGGAACTTGGAATGGTCTTGGGGGATAAACATTGGTTAACCCCTTTAGAAACTGTATTACCAAGGGTAACTTGAAATAGGATGGTTCTTCCGCAGTGCGCTTAAAGATGGATAGCACTGCGAGATAGCCCTTAATGGTGCCAACTTGAAGGCCTGAATACGCCAAATAGAGTAGGAAGGACAAAACCATTGGTGTACCACATGAAAAAGGGTCGATATTCTGTTCTCTACACCAGCTGCAAAATCTGTTCCAACGGCAGCGGTATAAAGACTTTGTTGCTGGCCTCCTTGCCGAAAGCAACACCTCCATAACATCATCAGGGAGGTCCCAATCCTTGTACCTCAGCCTTTCAGAAGCCAAGCGTGAAGGTTGAGGGTTTCGATGTCTGGATGGAGAACCTGACCTCCCTTCTGTGAGAGTAGGTTCTCTCTGAGTGGAAGTCGAATTGGAGGGCAGATGGACAAGTCTAGAAGGTCCGGGTACCACGTTCTCCTGGCCCAATCCGGGGCAATTAGGATCATGGTTCATCCGGAATCTTCTCAACCTCCTGATCATTTGAGGAATGACAGGGTCCGGTGGGAACGCGTACAGAAGCGGAAACTCCCAGTCCACTATGAACGCGTCTCCCAGAGCTCCTCTCGGGGGAAATTCCCTTGAGCAGAACAGATCGCATTTCCTGTTGAGGCTGGTGGCGAACAGATCCACCTGAGGGGTTCCCCAAAGGGCGAAGATCTCTTGAAGGACTACCTGAGCTAGCTCCCACTCGTGGGAGACTGTGTTCTGCCTGCTCAGAGCATCCGCTGTCAAGTTCTTCTCTCCGGCTAGGTGAACTGCCGATAGAGAGATTCCTTCTTGGATTGCCCAAAACTAGAGCTGCATCGCCTCTCTGCAAAGGGGTAGTGATCCTACACCTCCTCTTTTGTTGAGGTAATGCATGGCCACCGTGTTGTCCGTCATTATCAGGACGTTTTTCCCTTGTACAGCTGGCAGGAACGCCTTCAGCGCAAGTCTGATGGCTCTCAGCTCTAACCGGTTGATATGTAGTCTGGACTCCGATGGAGACCAACGACTGCTGATGGTCAAGTCGTTGGCGTGGGCTCCCCACCCCGTGAGTGAGGTATCCGTGACTCCTGTTATCTCCGGCCAGGGTTGCCAAAAATGTTCTCCTTTCAGAATGTTCTCCTGATAGGCCCACCACTGAAGGTCTCGAGCCACCCTGTCGGGAACCTGAAGAAGATCTGTCATTCTCCCTGAGAATTGTGACCACTGAGTCCTCAGTGCCCACTGGAGGGATCTCATTCTCAGGCGAGCCTCTGGCACTAGGAAAATGCAGGATGCCATGAGGCCTAGCAACCTCAAAAAGTCGAAGGCTGGGAGACGTTGGGCATCTTGGAACTTGGTAACCATCTGTAGAATATCTTGAGCCCTCACCTCTGGTGGCGAGGCTTTTCCCAGGGAAGTGTCCAGGATCGCACCTATGAACTGTAGTCTCTGCGATGGTATCATTTGTGACTTCTTTAAATTGAGGGAGAAGCCCAGTTTGTGAAGGGAGTGGCACACGTGATTTAGCTGGATCTGAGCTTGTTCCGAAGAAACAGCCCTGATCAACCAATCGTCCAGGTAGGGGTAGACGTGAATCCCTTCCCTCCTTAGACTTGCCGCCACTACCGACATTAACTTGGTGAAGACCCTCGGGGCGGAGGTCAGCCCAAATGGCAGCACTCGAAATTGATAGTGAGAGTTGCCAATTGCGAACCTCAGGTATTTCCTGTGTTTGAGATGGATAGGCACATGGAAATAAGCGTCCTGAAGGTCCAGAGATACCAACCAGTCCTGGAACTGAAGGGCCTGGAGGATCTGAGAAAGAGTGACCATCTTGAATTTGTCTTTCCTGAGGAATTTGTTCAATTCTCGCAAGTCCAAGATGGGTCTCAATTCTCCGTCTTTCTTTGGAATGAGAAAGTAAGGGGAGTACCAGCCCTTGTTCCTCTCTGCTACAGGTACCGGTTCTATGGCACCTTTCTCTAGCAGGTCCAAAATTTCCTGCAAGAGGAGCGGATCTGGAGCTTTCTGAGAGCTGATCCCCGGTGGATGACTCTGAGATATGCGTAGGAAAGGCAGGCAGTAACCTTGGGCAACTGTTTCCAATGCCCAAGCATCTGACGTGATAGCCTGCCATACCGCCAGATGTTGAGTCAACCTGCCTCCTACAGGTGTCCTGTGAGGGAAGTCCTCAGAGTGGTTTTGGGGCGGCTGATGCAGATGCTGATGGTAAAGAGGCACCTGCTGTTGCTGCAGCTTTTGAATATCTACCCCGTCCACCTCGGGTAGTTCTTCTTTGTCCCCTTTGAGCCGGTCGTCCTCTACCTCTTCCGAATGCGGAGTAGAAGCGAAAGGACTTGTCCCTCGCAGAGGTTCCTGTGGGACGAAAAGGTGTCTGACGGATTGCAGCGCCTAGGGATTTTGCTGCTGCTTTTGAAGTTTGCAGTTTCTCTAAACTGTCATCCGCCTTTTTCCCGAACAAAGAAGAGCCATCGAATGGCATATTCAAGAGCCTGGCTTGCACATCTGGGGCAAATCCAGACTTTCTCAACCAAGCGAATCTCCTGGTTGTTGTACTTGCCACCATTGCTCTGCTGATACTGTCAGCCGAATCAATGCCCGTCTGGAGGGATTCGCACATAGCATCTTTACCGTCCTGTATGATATTCAGGAACGCCTCCCTTTCTTCTCCCTCCGGGATGCAGTCAGCCGCTGTAGAAGCACACTCCCAAAGTGTATGGCTGAATCTAGCAAGGGTGCAAGTAGCATTAACAGATTTTAACGCCATGCTACATGCCGAAAAAAACATTCTTTGCCATAGCATCATATTTTTTATCGTCCCTGTCCTGTGGGACGGTAGGATAAGCCGTCTTGTCATCGGTAGAAGATGCTGCCTGTACCACCAGACTTTCTGGGGATGGGTGTTTTGACAAAAACTCCGGGTCTGTAGAGGATACCCTGTATTTTGTAAACAGTTTTTTATTTACTGCCGGGACGACATCTGGGGTTTCCCAGTTCGTCATAATCTTCCTCTGAAGAGCTTTATGAAAAGGCACCACAGGATCCTCCTGTGGGCCTTTGTCAAGAATATCCGTGAGGTCATCTTGTTGGAAAGATTGTGAAGGTGCAGACCACCCCATAAACTCTGTGATCCTGGCCATTAAGGCTCTATAGGGGGTTTCAGCATGCTCCCCCGGGTCTGGCCTAGCAAACTCCACCTCAGGGGAAGTGTCTAATCCACTTGCCTCATGTAAGGAATCATGAAGATCCTTTAACCTGCGTTCTTCAGAGGAAAATTCCTCTCTAATTGGGGTTACAGGTCCCTGCAACTCAAATGCGTCTTCCTGTTCAGACAATTCACCCTCTTCCATAATTGAGGACATAGTTCTCAATTGTTCTGAACCCATAAAGGGTGTAAACCCCATTTCCAAGGCAGAGGGTGCCGAACTTGTCATAATCGGCCTCGAAAACGTTGATGTCGTCGACGCCGACGTCGAAGGCTTCGAGCGTGGCGTCGAAAACAAAGGCGGAGGCCTCGATGACCTCGACAGAATTGGGATTCTGTTCGACAATCTCAAAGCCATCGTCATCGAGGACCTGGGGATAGTCACTGGGTGTGTCGTAACCGTGACTTTTCTTGGCGTCGACGACGGTGTTGAAGCTTGCGTCGAGTCGACAGACCCGTGTGTCGAAGGTCCCTTCGACAACGGCGTCGAAGACACCGACCTCGGCGTCGACGGAACCTTCGTCGACAGCGTCGACGGAACCTTCGAGGAAGGTTTGGAGGTCATAGTCCTACTCGAGGGTTCGAGACGCGCTCGAGAGGTTTCCTTCGCCGGGTACTGCGACTCGCGGCGTTTTTGACCTTCGGGTCTTTCGACCAGAGCATCGCTCTCGGCAGTCTTCGAGGGGGTCGAGGCCGCTTTCTCGAAGACGCTCATCATATTTTTGCGGAATTCCTCCCATTCAGCCCGGGAACTATGTTTCGTGGGGCAAGGGATTCTCTTTGGAGAAACAGAGGAAGAGGAAGACGGAGAAGGGGATCTTCGACGTCTCCTCTTCGAGTGCTTCGATCTCGAGGAGTGATGGGACCCACTCCGAGACCTGGAGCGCGAATGGTGACGAGGAGACGAATGTCTCGACTTCATCCGACGAAGAAGAAGCTTTAAAAGTCTTACCTTTCTCCAGCTTCCCCCTACGCTCCTTCAGGGCCTTAGCTGTCATGGACATACAGTCCACGCACTCCGAACAATGGTGTTCAGCTCCCAAACACCACAGACAAACTCTGTGAGGGTCAGTCAGCGACATCTTTTTCCCACAATCTCGGCATTTTTTGAAGCCGGATCGAGGAGTTGTCGGTTCCGACGAAGAAGCCATCGAGTACGGATCGAATAACTCGAGGTAAATAGGTTTAACCTGACAAAACTGAGCAACGGTATTCCGAGGCACTGAGTAAGCGCGGAAAAACGGAACTGAGCAACGGACGCTGCGCGCAGCCTTTATAGGCAGGATGACGTCGACGTCGATACGGCAGCTGTCGAGGGACATCGACTCGGAGGACGTCAACGCGCAGCGCCCTCTAGAGAAAATTTTTTCCGAGGCCAGCAGAGCTGGAAGGAGATATCTAAGATGAGGAATACGTCGGAGGACACAATCCCTTCGAAGAACAAGTTACTTAACAACTGGTAACGTTCTTTCGATTGGATGTTCCTCCAACGTATTCCTCATCTTAGATGTATTCCATCCAGCTTTGCTGCTCTTCAGAAATTTTTTCGGCAGAAGGTGCCGTGCGTCGATGTCGTCAAGTCGATGGTCCCTAGAAGGCCTCCTTCGAGGGCAACGTCATCGGGTGTATAAGTAGCACGCGTGGCGCCCGTTGGCCTTAGTTCTGTTTTTCCCCTTTTTTTGTATCTGTGATCTTGTACTGTGTAGATTGTGCCGGCAGACAGGTATCAGCATTGCAAGATTTGAGATGTCAATAACCCGGAAAAAATCTACAGAGGGGTCGGTTGGGAGGGCGATGAGGAATACTTTGGAGGAACATCCAATCGAAAGAACGTTACCAGTTGGTAAGTAACTTGTTCTTCAAGTGGATTGTGTCCTCCAATGTATTCCTCATCTTAGATAGGCTCCCAAAGCAGTATTTTGCATATTTCCTCTGGAGGAGGGGTCAGATTTTTTTTCTTTTTTCACCAATGCCTTTAGATGGCGGAATAAAGCACTGCTTTTCCAAAAGTCAGCTCCCTAGACTGGGAAGCAACCAGGCTATAGAATTTTGAGAAGGTGTGAAGTGAAGACCAAGTTGCTGCTTCGCAAATGGACCTTATCGGGACACCTCTCTGAAGGGCCGTGGAAGAGGCGATGCCTCTGGTGGAATGAGCCCTTAACCCTTATGGTGGGTCTTTTTGTGCTAGTATGTAGCATTCTGAAATGCAAAGCACGATCCAGCGTGAAATTGTCTGTTTTGTTACTGATTGACCCGTTTTCTTCCTGTGTAGCCTATAAACAACTGGTTGTCCACTCTAAGACTAGAAAGTCTAGAGATGTAAAAGCTTAAAGCTCTTTTTGGTTCCAGTCTGTGTAATGTTTCTTCCTCCTTAGAAGGATG
Source organism: Ambystoma mexicanum (assembly GCF_040938575.1). Lineage (NCBI taxonomy): Eukaryota > Metazoa > Chordata > Amphibia > Caudata > Ambystomatidae > Ambystoma > Ambystoma mexicanum. Next base: position 635,002,338 of record NC_090939.1, read on the forward strand.
AGGTGGAGGATAGAATGAGGGTAAAACAATTTTCTGACTTAAATGAAAATCAGATATTACCTTCAGTAAAAATGATGGTTTAACCCTCAATACAACTCTGTCCTTATGGAACACAGTATAGGGTGGCCCAGGAGACAGTGCCTGCAATTCGCTCGCTCTTCTTGCTGATGTTAGAGCAATTAAAAAGGCTGTTTTCCATGTTAATAATCTTAATGGACACGTGTGCATAGGCTCAAAAGGGGCACACATTAAGACTAAATTTAGATCCCAAATCGGTACTTGAAATGGGTGAGGAGGAAACACATTAGTGAGACCTTTTAAGAATTGTGTTATCAAAGGAATTTTGAAGTAGGAACATTCTTCCGATGAGTGCTTGAAAATGGAAAGCGCTGCAAGGTAACCTTTTATTGTTCCGATATTCAGACCTCTATGTACTAGGGTCAGAAGGAAATATAGTACTTCCGGAATAGAACATAGAAAAGGATCGACATTCTTTCCCTGCACCAGTTGCAAAACTTTTTCCAACGGCAACGGTACAGAGACTTTGTTGCTGGCCTTCTTGCCGACAGCAACACCTCCATAACATCATTTGGAAGGTTCCAATCCCTGTATCTCAGCCTTTCAGATACCAAGCATAAAGGATGAATGTTCTGACCTCTAGGTGGAGAACCTGACCTTCCATTTGAGAGAGAAGGTTCTCTCTCTGAGGAAGACGTACTGGAGGACAGATGGGCATATCTAGAAGGTCCGGATACCACGTTCTCCTGACCCAATCTGGAGCAATTAGGATCATGCGGTTCCCGAATCGTCTCAGCCTCCTGATGACGTGAGGAATGATGGGAATCGGAGGGAACGCGTACAATAGTGGGAAATTCCAATCCACCACGAACGCGTCCCCCAGGGCTCCTCTCGGGGGAAATTCCCTTGAGCAAGTTAGTACTGGGTGCAAATAGGTCTACCTGAGGGGTTCCCCAAAGGGCGAAGATCTCTTGAATGACTTCCTGAGCCAATTCCCATTTGTGGGACACCGTGCTCTGCCTGCTCAGAGCATCTGCCGTCATATTCTCGTCCCCGGCTAGATGAATTGCCGTTAAAGAGATTCCTTCCTGAATCGCCCAATACCAGAGCTGCATTGCCTCTCTGCACAGAGGTAGTGACCCCACACCTCCTCTTTTGTTTAGGTAGTGCATGGCCACTGTGTTGTCCGTCATTATCAGGACATTCTTTCCCCTGACAGATGGCAGGAAGGCCTTCAGCGCTAGTCTGATTGCCCTTAGCTCCAAAAGGTTGATATGTAGTTTGGACTCCGATGGAGAACAACAACCGTTTATTGTCAAATCGTTGGCATGTGCTCCCCACCCCAGGAGTGAGGCGTCAGTCACTACTGTGATCTCCGGCCATGGTTGCCAAAAAGGTTCTCCCTTTAGGATGTTCTCTGCACAGATCCACCATAGAAGGTCTTGTCTGACCTTGTTCGGAATCTGAAGAAGATCCGTCATTTGACCCGAGAACTGGGACCACTGAGTCTTTAGGGCCCATTGAAGGGATCTCATCCTCAAGCGTGCCTCTGGCACCAGAAAGATGCAGGATGCCATGAGGCCAAGCAACCTTAAAAAGTCGTAAGCCTGTAGATTTTGGGCATTTTGGAATTTGGAAACCATCTGAAGAATGTCTTGAGCCCTCGTCTTGGGAGGCGAGCTCTTTCCCAAGGATGTGTATAATACAGCTCCTATGTACTGAAGCTTTTGGGAAGGTGCCATTTGAGACTTCTTTAAATTGAGGGAGAAGCCCAGTTTGTGGAGGAAGTGGCAGGTGACTTTCAGATGATCGAGTGCTTCCTCGGCAGAGCGCGCTCTGATCAACTAATCGTCCAGGTAGGGGTAGACATGAATCCCCCCTCTCCTGAGGTGCGCTGCCACCACTACCATTAACTTGGTGAAAACCCTCGGGGCAGAGGTCAACCCGAATGGCAGGACTCAAAACTGATAGTGTGAGTCGCCAACTACGAACCTCAGGTATTTTCTATGTTTGAGATGAATCGGCACATGAAAATAAGCATCCTGGAGGTCCATTGACACCAACCAGTCCTGGAGTTGAAGGGCCTGAAGGATCTGAGAAAGGGTAACCATCTTGAACTTGTCCTTCCTGAGGAACTTGTTCAAGTTTCTTAAGTCCAAGATGGGTCTCAGTCCTCCGTCCTTTTTGGGGATCAAAAAATACGGGGAGTACCAACCCTTGTTCCTCTCCGCTGCAGGTACTGGTTCTATAGCACCTTTCTCCAGCAGGGTTAGTAGGAGCGGGTTTGAAAGTTTCAATGGGTGTCTCCCTGGTGGATTGCTTTGAGGTTGCTTTAGAAAAAGAAGGCAATAGCCTTGGGCTATTATTTCTAGAGCCCAAACATCTGAAGTAATGGCTTGCCATTCATGCAGATGCTGCGGCAGCCTGCCTCCTACAGGTGTTTTGTGGTGCAAGTCCTCAAAGTGGTTTTGTGGCAGATGTTGCAGCTGCTGATGGCAAAGAGGCTGCAGCTGGAGCTGGCTTAGCACGTTTTCCTCGTCCACCACGAGTGGCCTTTCTTTGGCCCCTTTGACTGGCCATTCCTCTCGTCTTCTCGTATGAGGTGTAATAACGATAGGATCGTCCTCTCCATGATTGCCCTTGCGCACAAAAAGGCCAAGGTTGCCTAATAGCAGCTCCTAAAGATTTGGCCGCTGCTTTTGAGGTCTGCAACCTCTCAAGGCTCTCGTCAGCCTTGTTGCCAAAAAGATGAGACCCATCAAAAGGCATGTTCAGGAGGCGGTTCAGTATGTCCGGTGCAAAACCCGACTTCCATAACCACTCGAACCTGCGCATTACCGTGCTAGTGCCCATGGACCTGCTTACACTATCCGCAGTGTCCAATCCAGATTGAAGGGATTCCTGCATGGCCTCCTTTCCATCTCTAACGATGGCTAGGAAACCTTCCCTTTCTTCCCCTTCTGGTATGTGCTCCACCGCCATTGCGATGCACTCCCACAGAGTGTACGAAAATTTTGCCAAGGCACATGTGGAGTTGGCAGATTTTAATGCCATGCTCCCGGCTGAAAATACCTTCCGTGCCCAACCATCCACACGCTTATCGTCCCTGTCTGGAGGGATAGACGGGTACGCAAGTTTGTTGGAAGCTGTGGCTGCCTGTATGACCAAAGTCTCAGGAGTTGGATGTTTTGACAGATAGCTGGGGTCGCTACTGGCTGGGCAGTATTTTGATGCGAGGGATTTATTTACCGGAGGAATAGAGTCCGGAGTTTCCCAATTCTTTGCCACCCTGTTTTGTAAGGCTACATAAAAAGGTAGTACTGGGTCTTCAGTGGGACCATGGTCCAATATGTCTGTTAAATCGTCCTGGACGATTTGGGCTGGTGGTCTAGCCCATCCCAAGTAATCTACCACCTTGGTCATTAACTGACGGTAAGATGGACTGGCATGCTCTCCTTGATCTGGTCTACCAAAGTCATTCTCAGGAGAAGTGTCAATGCCACTTGCATTATGTAAAGACTCACCAAATCCCTCATTCTGCTTTCCTCTGAGATCAAGCATTCTGGGACATTTGGGGTGCCATATTCCAATCCAAAAGGTACATTTTCCCCCTCGGATCTCTCCTGTTCCTCAAAAATTCAGGTCAAGGATTTGAAAAACTCCTTCCTAGGGAGAGGCTTGAAAACCTTCTCTGGGAGAGGAGGAGGAAGAGGTGTAGTACCAGGCTCTGAAGAAATTACATGTTTTGTAACTTTCTCCTTCTCTTTTTCTGGCTGCCCTGGCTTGGTTGGAGCCTTTGGCGCCGAGGGTTTCGGCGTCGACGTCGATAAAGGCGTCGACGGCGTCGATGACATAGTGGTCGTCAGCAGGGTCTGCTTCGAGGGCGTCGAGGCGGCCTTCGACGGTTTCCCCTTCGAGGTGTGATAGGTCTCGGACGGCGTCGGTGACCTCGAGCGGTCCACTCGACTCGAGCGTGTCTCACTCGGCGTCCTGGAAGGTTCCCTATCCTTCCTTTTACGATCACCCGGGCTTGAGGGCGCGCAAGTGTCGGAGCGATGACGCTCCCGGCCGGCTTCCGAAGAAGGCGCGGACCGAGGCTTCGCCTTCTCAAAACACCCCCATCATTTTGTCCCTGAATGCTTCCCACTCTTCGGTAGACAAATGTTTTGTCGGGCATTTCATTTTCGGAGACTCGTCTGACGACGAGGTGGAGGGAGACCTATGGCGTTGTTTCTTCGACTTTTTCGACGAAGACGACGAGCGATGAGCATCGCTTCGGGATCTAGATTGATGCCTTTCGCGTCGAGGAGATTTTTCCCCATGGGGTCTCGACTCGATGCTAGAAGCTTTTGGATCCTTCCGACCTACCTGTAGCTTTCCTCTCCTTTCTCGCAAGGCCTTCCCCGTCATCGCCTGACACTTCGAACAGGCCTCCATGTCGTGGCCTTCCCCGAGACACCACAAACACTCGCACGACTTGCATTTCTTAAAACCCGATCTCGGGGTCGTGGTCGGCGTCGATGACGAGGACATAATTACTTCTCGTTATATTATATTTCTTGACAGAACTCGAGCCACGCCGAATGTCCGGAGCAACGTAACTGCGGAAAAACGGAACTGAGGCCAACGGGCGCCGCGCGTGCTACTTATACACGCGATGACATCGCCCTCGACGGAAGCCTTCGAGGGACCATCGACTCGACGACATTGACGCACGGCGCCCTCTGCCGAAAACATTTCCGAAGAGCAGCAAAGCTGGATGGAATACATCTAAGATGAGGAATACGTTGCAGGACACAATTCACTCGAAACGTTCTGACACAATGCACTGAGTGTGCAGAAAAAATAAACTGAAATTATGGGGCAATGGGTGCTTCATATGTAAAGTTGATGGTGTCACTTACAGAGTCATGAAGTGTCGAGGCAAATCGATGCCGAGCTACACTACAAACATCCTCTCAAAATTAACAACTAAAATGAAGAATCGGTGTGAGGATGCAATTCATTAGATTAGCCCATAATTACTCAAATGGGGGCATCATTCTGATAATATTATTACAAATATCAGAAAACCTTTGAAACTGTCATCTTCTGTTCCTGCTTCTGTCGAAGTTGTCAGAAGTGGTATGAAATTGTTTGAAAAGTATGGGCACGCTGGTGGTGAAGGTAGACCATGGCAAGGGAGGAGAGAAGGGCGGGTAAGAGGAGGAGTGGCAGTGGGTGCATGGAAGAGAGTGGAGTAGTGAGATGTTCAGGCGGGCTGAATATGGAGACGGTACAGAGATGGGCAAACTGAACTATGCATGGGAATGTACTGATCGACTTTTGTGTTGATTGTATTTCAAAATATGAAAAACAATAAAACTTGCTTTATATACAAAAAAGAAGTGGTATGAAATTAAATTCTTTTCTTTCTGGCTGCAACCGCAGACGTGGTCTCTGCTTGAATTGTTGTCGTTGATGCTGAGGCAGAATTTTTCTGTACCTTGAAAACCAATACTGGCATCCTCCATATCAAAAGTTCTCTTTTAGAGCAGCCGTGTCAATGGATTTAGATTTACTTGGTGCCCGTAAAGAGAATGGAACCAACTTATTTTTTGCTCCCTCTAATCCTGAGCCTTTTGGTGTAAATGAATGAGGCTTAGGATGTTTGTTACTGTCACAAGGAAAACTGAAATGGTAGGGGCCAAATTGGATTTCTCAAAGATCCTCTTCATAGATATTTAAAGGCTTCCAACTCCACTGGAGTGCCGATAAGGTCAGGAAGGTAGGTGTGGTATGTGGATGAGGTCTTTCTTTCGATATGGCCTGTGTGAAATCACTTCGAGAGTGGCAGTGTCACCTCTTAGGAACAGTCCCCATACCGCCTTTGCTTTCTGTAAGCCGAGTTTGGTGGAGTCAGCTGGGAAGGGGTCTTCCAAGAAGTGGTCTTGATGGAAGCAAGTAAATGGTTGCACGTGTTTTGCGTGCATGAAAGGGCACTATGCATAGTTTGTTTTCTTAGAAAGCAACATATAGCTAGGCATGTGGTCTGAACTTTAACTCCCTTTCTGACCACCCATCGCAAGCAGGTATAATGGATACAGGTAGAAGCAGTGCTGTATATATTTTCAGTGGTATAGATTGCTATATATTCAGGCAAAGTAGCCTAATTTGTCAACAGAGCTGCTATACGCATGGCACAATGGAAAATATACACAGCAGGGCTGATTGCATCATGTTCACATTTCCTAGCAGGACTGCTATGTTTTGGGACAGTACCTGAATTTCTTAACAGGGCTGCTGTTAAGAAAGCACGAACATGTGTTGGCATTTTCTGCAGCAAGCTAAAGTACTGAGCAAGAACAGTGTCTGAGCTCTTCCCACCAACCTCCGACAGTGTGAGAAGATGGCATTGCTGTCATATACTACAATCCCTTCTGCTCGGTCTTGTGCTTTTCAAACTTTCTGCTTCTCCAATGTCCGATTACTCAGTCCCACTGCCAAAAATCTAGCACATTTCAAAGCCACATTATGAATCTCCTGACTAATGTAGGATAGTCCAAACAGGCATAGAGCTTTTGAAAAGCCATTTATGTCAGGCAAGCCTCACATGGAACTGCCAGTGCACTAACCCTATGTGCCTTTTAGTGTCAACAGTCTGTTGGGAAAGGCAGCTCAGTGGGTCAATAACCCTGCTGCAGAGATTATTGTGTAGCCTGTTAGTTCAAATCCTGTTGATAGGTGACTTAATGAGTCTGCATCAGAGATAGGCATTTAAGGTGCAGGTACCATTCAATTGTAACAGAGTTAACTTAACGTTTGACTTATCAAAAGGACTACTAAATGTTCAGTGATTCAGAACACACACATTTCATCCAGGATGCTCTACTTGTAATGGCTCAGAACGCACACCTCATCAGGGCTGCTATACCTGTGGTGGCTCAGAACAGACATCTCATTTGGGCTGCTTTACTTTTAATGGCTCAGAAGAAGCACCTCATCGGGTTTGCAACATCTGTAATGGCTAAGAAGTAGAACATGCACATTCCACGAGGACCATGGAATATCTACCCCGTCCACCTTGGGTAGTTGTTGTTCAACAACAAGGGAAGTAAAACTGCGGGGATGGATGGGAGGGTCGATGAGGAATACGTCGGAGGACACAATCCCTTCGAAAGAGCACGTCGCATGAGGACTGCTATACTTGTAATGGCTCAGAACAGACACATCTCATCTGGGCATCTATACTTGTAATTGCTCAGAACACACAGCTCATATGGGCTCTTATAACTGTAATGGCATACCTTGTTGGTAAAGCTTCTGCATTCAAGCAAGTGCTGCATCTGGTGAGACAAACCGCTAACTCTATAATCCCGAGCCTAATGGCCAAAAGAAGGTTTGCAGACATCTTAAGCTTTTTAGATATTTATTGGTGCTATGTTAAAAGACAAACAGAAAAACAGGAGAGGAAGAGCAACTCTGAACCTAAGCAATACAGCAGAAAAAAGGTGTGGCGGGAGGGGGAGCAAAGGGACAGAGAACATACAAGAAAATCCAAAACAGGAATTCGAGCAACAGGAAGAGAGGGCAATGAGCTACATGCTAGGGCATCAAAGAAAGTGAGAAGGGAAACAGAGTGAGGGATAGAAGCAGAGCAAAAGAGACATTTAGAGACAGTAAAATAAAACACAGATCAACAGCAGGTGGAGAGAGTTGGAAATAGAAAAGCAAGACTAAAGAAGGGCAGGCCAATATTATACGAGACAGTGCAAGAAAGATAATCAAAAGGAGTAGCAACCACAACAGAGAAATTGAAAGAACAGATATAGCCAGAGTAATGACATGAGAGAGGAAGAGGAGTTATATCAACCGATACAGCGAGATATAGGAGGGAAACAGCGAAAATATAATGCAGAGATGGGAGAGACAGAGTGACAGAGAAACAGACCGCAAAACGTGGCATTGCAACACTTAAGGGTGAGAGGCAGAGCGTCAGAAGGTGAGAGACAGGGAAAAGAGAGTAGCAAAGGGAAGGAGAGGTGGAGCAAAAACGTGGAGTGGCTGTCAAGCAGATAGTGCCAGCAGCAACAGTAGGCCCGAGAGGCAGAGAAGTGATGCTGGCAGAGTGAGGGACTTGATTTATGAATCACCCGATGTAACTAGCTGGCATCTGTAGTAGCTCTTAACAGAGTTTGTGCTCAAGTATCATGAAGAGGACGCCGGGTAGTATGCATTTACAAGGTTCTTGTGTGGGGAACATGTTTTCCACAGGTGTAATACATTATTTAGAACCACTTTGAAATACAGCTGTTTTGTCATTAAAGTTTTCGAACAAAGTTTGAATTTTATGCACAATTGGATAGTTGTCAGACACTTTTTACTCTCTTGCGAAGAAGGAAACTAATTTTTACTCTCTTGAAATTAGATTTACTCTCTAATTCTAAATATTGGGAGTAAAATACTCTCACTCCAAAATTCTGTCTGGAACACTGCTTCCGGGGAAGGGTTTGTTGAGAGGAAGGAAGGGTCCCCTCTCACCGGCCTGTACTTCCCTGTGACATTGGTACTCGCAGGGGGCAAAGTGCATGGATTCCGTTGGATGGAAGCCAAAAGGTCAGCTATGGCCTTATTGAAGGGCATGTTCTGTTCAATAGCCGGGCCCTCATCCAGGATATCTGTAAGGTCATACCCTTGATGTGGAGTGGCGGACGACTTGAGGCCGAGGGTGTCAACCACTTTCTCTACTAATGTCCTAAACTTACATGAGAGTGAGTGTAGGGTTGTTTGTGTTGCAACTCAAGATCTGGAGATGTGTCCAATCCACTGGCATCTTGAAGGCCCTGAGCAAGTGCCACCAAATTGTCTTGGTCCTCGAAATATTCGACACTGCCTGATCCCACAACCATTGGTGTAGACATCTTCGTACTTCTCGTCCTGATCAGTGCTGAAAATCGAGCGCGTAGAGTCGAAAAAGCCTGTCCCTGATATCGGTTGAAAGGCGCTGATGTTGCTGGTCGACGTCGAGGGCTTTTCCTTTGGTTCCGTAGCTCTAGATGCGAGGCAGTGGGCTTTGTCACTTGTAGCAGAGCCTTAGAGGCCGATGGATTGGGTACGAGCGCTGATGGCTCCGATGGGCGATGGGCGCAGTGGGAGAGGCTTCTAAAGGACGATTTCTGTGCCTCTTGGGGCACGGAGCCCGAAAGATCAGTGAGCGCCAAAGGCATCGACTTACTGGCAAGCGTGGGGGTGGGGGGCAACGATCGCTGCTTTAGCTGCCGAGGCCTGCTGGTTGGGGGTGGGAGCTATGCCGACAGCCGCCTATTACTGAAACATTTCAAGTATTTCTTTCTTAAAAGAATCCCACTCTTTGCGAGTGGTTGGTTACTTAGAGGGCTTACCTCGCTCCAGAGAAGAATCCAATTCCAGCCGATGGTGGCTTTGCTTCTTCTTCCGTGAGGTAGAGGATGAGGAATGACTTGTGGAGTAGGGCCTCTTTTTTTGTTTTTTCAGATGACCGGATAAGTGACTGCGCCGGAGACTTTGGTGACGGTCGGCCCATGGCCAGCTTACCGGCTCTGTCTCACAGGGACTTGGGTTGCATCTTGGCGCACAAAGCACAGGCCCCATGTCGTGAGTGGAACCCAAACACCATTAACAGACATCATGTGGGACCGTCACCGACATTTTGGCCTCACAATCAGAGCACCGCTTGAAACCCGAGATCCGTTGCGAAGACATAGCGAGGTGAATCGAAAACATTGAGTAAAAATCAAGTAGGTTCCCGATGCAGCATGTGAGTGTGTGGAAAAAGGGAACTGAAGCATGTGGCGTAGTGGCATGGTATATGAATGCTGCCTGATGTCACTTCCGGAGCCGATGATCGACCGCTGCACAAGACGGATTGACGACCGAGCCGAGGTCCACTATGCCCCCTGTCGAGAAAACTTCCAAGCAGCAGAGCTGGAAGATGGAAAACTATCAAGATGATGAATCTGCGGGAGTAAAGCAATCCATTGAAACACAATTTCTTGATGTATAAGCTCCTTACAAATGCACAATAAATAAATAAACTAGAATTTGTAGGAATGGGATCTGCATAGTCAGTAAGCTCCCTTTAATCAGAAGATCTTTTGTTCGAGGGAGGATCCTAGTGTGATTTACATGGCCGACAGAGAGCCAGCCAGCTTTGACATTTGTCCCATAAGGGCCTTCGGATTCATTGCCTGACAGAAACCTACACTCTGCCACATTGTATCCTACCACCAAGCACCAGATGCAGATGTTGTGGGGGTCTATTGCCGATATTTTGGGAGTGCAGTCCCTACAATGCTTGAAACCTGAGATATTTGGTGTTCTTGGTATGTTGCACAGGAAACATCTCAGAGAGAAGAACAAGTTACTTCTTACCTTGTAACGTTCTTTCGACGGGATGTTCCTCCAACGTATTCCTCATCTTAGATATCTCCTTCCAGCTCTGCTGGCCTCGGAAACATTTTTCTCTAGAGGGCGCTGCGTGTCGACGTCCTCCAAGTCGATGTCCCTCGACAGCCGCTGTATCGACGTCGACGTCATCCTGCCTATAAAGGCCGCGCGCAGCGTCGGTTGCTCAGTTCCGTTTTGTAGCCCATAATAATTCTTTCTGGACTAGACTAATCACCCTGAAGGAGCGTAAGCTGCAACAACAAGGGAAGTAGAACTGCGGGGATGGATGGGAGGATCGATGAGGAATACGTCGGAGGAACATCCCGTTGAAAGAACGTTACAAGGTAAGAAGTAACTTGTTCTTCGAAGGGATTGTGTCCTCCGACGTATTCCTCATCTTAGATAGGCTCCCATAGCAGTATTCTATTATTGGAGGAGGGAGTACTGACTTGACGCTGTCTTCTATTGATGAATAGAATGCAGTACAGCCCTTCCAAACTTAGGTTCTTGACTGGAGGAGGAATCCAAGTTGTAAAATCGTGTAAAGGTGTGGACAGACGACCATGTAGCGGCCGCACAGATGTCTTTAACCGGCACACCTCTTTTGAGGGCCGATGAAGCTGCAATACCTCTGGTCGAATGAGCCCTAAGGTTTTGAGGGGGCTCTTTCCCTGCCAGTTTATAACATTCCAGAATGGCTAGAATGATCCATCTGAAAATGGTCTGCTTAGTTATTGGTAACCCCAGCTTGTGACCTGTGTAACCTACAAACAACTGGTCTGCCTGTCTTATCCTGGCTAGTCTACTGATGTAAAAACTTAAAGCCCTTCTAGGGTCTAGCCTGTGTAACCTCTCTTCCTCTTTCCCCGGGTGAGGAGGAGGATAGAAAGATGGTAGGGTAATCTTCTGAGTGATATGGAATTCAGAAACCACCTTTGGGAGGAAATTAGGCTTCACTTGCAGGACAACTTTGTCTTTGTGAAAGATTGTGTGAGGGGGTTTACAAGAAAGAGCTTGTAATTCGCTCACCCTTCTAGCAGATGTAAGTGCAATTAATAAAACAGTTTCAAGGGTAAGGAATCTTAACGAACAAGAATGGAGTGGTTCGAAAGGTGTGCCCATCAGGAAAGTTAGGACTAAGTTTAAATCCCATAGGGGAACTTGGAATGGTCTTGGGGGATAAACATTGGTTAACCCCTTTAGAAACTGTATTACCAAGGGTAACTTGAAATAGGATGGTTCTTCCGCAGTGCGCTTAAAGATGGATAGCACTGCGAGATAGCCCTTAATGGTGCCAACTTGAAGGCCTGAATTCGCCAAATAGAGTAGGAAGGACAAAACCATTGGTGTACCACATGAAAAAGGGTCGATATTCTGTTCTCTACACCAGCTGCAAAATCTGTTCCAACGGCAGCGGTATAAAGACTTTGTTGCTGGCCTCCTTGCCGAAAGCAACACCTCCATAACATCATCAGGGAGGTCCCAATCCTTGTACCTCAGCCTTTCAGAAGCCAAGCGTGAAGGTTGAGGGTTTTGATGTCTGGATGGAGAACCTGACCTCCCTTCTGTGAGAGTAGGTTCTCTCTGAGTGGAAGTCGAATTGGAGGGCAGATGGACAAGTCTAGAAGGTCCGGGTACCACGTTCTCCTGGCCCAATCCGGGGCAATTAGGATCATGGTTCATCCGGAATCTTCTCAACCTCCTGATCATTTGAGGAATGACAGGGTCCGGTGGGAACGCGTACAGAAGCGGAAACTCCCAGTCCACTATGAACGCGTCTCCCAGAGCTCCTCTCGGGGGAAATTCCCTTGAGCAGAACAGATCGCATTTCCTGTTGAGGCTGGTGGCGAACAGATCCACCTGAGGGGTTCCCCAAAGGGCGAAGATCTCTTGAAGGACTACCTGAGCTAGCTCCCACTCGTGGGAGACTGTGTTCTGCCTGCTCAGAGCATCCGCTGTCAAGTTCTTCTCTCCGGCTAGGTGAACTGCCGATAGAGAGATTCCTTCTTGGATTGCCCAAAACTAGAGCTGCATCGCCTCTCTGCAAAGGGGTAGTGATCCTACACCTCCTCTTTTGTTGAGGTAATGCATGGCCACCGTGTTGTCCGTCATTATCAGGACGTTTTTCCCTTGTACAGCTGGCAGGAACGCCTTCAGCGCAAGTCTGATGGCTCTCAGCTCTAACAGGTTGATCTGTAGTCTGGACTCCGATGGAGACCAACGACTGCTGATGGTCAAGTCGTTGGCGTGGGCTCCCCACCCCGTGAGTGAGGCATCCGTGACTACTGTTATCTCCGGCCAGGGTTGCCAAAAATGTTCTCCTTTCAGAATGTTCTCCTGATAGGCCCACCACTGAAGGTCTCGAGCCACCCTGTCGGGAACCTGAAGAAGATCTGTCATTCTCCCTGAGAATTGTGACCACTGAGTCCTCAGTGCCCACTGGAGGGATCTCATTCTCAGGCGAGCCTCTGGCACTAGGAAAATGCAGGATGCCATGAGGCCTAGCAACCTCAAAAAGTCGAAGGCTGGGAGACGCTGGGCATCTTGGAACTTGGTAACCATCTGTAGAATATCTTGAGCCCTCACCTCTGGTGGCGAGGCTTTTCCCAGGGAAGTGTCCAGGATCGCTCCTATGAACTGTAGTCTCTGCGATGGTATCATTTGTGACTTCTTTAAATTGAGGGAGAAGCCCAGTTTGTGAAGGGAGTGGCACACGTGATTTAGCTGGATCTGAGCTTGTTCCGAAGAAACAGCCCTGATCAACCAATCGTCCAGGTAGGGGTAGACGTGAATCCCTTCCCTCCTTAGACTTGCCGCCACTACCGACATTAACTTGGTGAAGACCCTCGGGGCGGAGGTCAGCCCAAATGGCAGCACTCGAAATTGATAGTGAGAGTTGCCAATTGCGAACCTCAGGTATTTCCTGTGTTTGAGATGGATAGGCACATGGAAATAAGCGTCCTGAAGGTCCAGAGATACCAACCAGTCCTGGAACTGAAGGGCCTGGAGGATCTGAGAAAGAGTGACCATCTTGAATTTGTCTTTCCTGAGGAATTTGTTCAATTCTCGCAAGTCCAAGATGGGTCTCAATTCTCCGTCTTTCTTTGGAATGAGAAAGTAAGGGGAGTACCAGCCCTTGTTCCTCTCTGCTACAGGTACCAGTTCTATGGCACCTTTCTCTAGCAGGTCCAAAATTTCCTGCAAGAGGAGCGGATCTGGAGCTTTCTGAGAGCTGATCCCCGGTGGATGACTCTGAGATATGCGTAGGAAAGGCAGGCAGTAACCTTGGGCAACTGTTTCCAATGCCCAAGCATCTGACGTGATAGCCTGCCATACCGCCAGATGTTGAGTCAACCTGCCTCCTACAGGTGTCCTGTGAGGGAAGTCCTCAGAGTGGTTTTGGGGCGGCTGATGCAGATGCCGATGGTAAAGAGGCACCTGCTGTTGCTGCAGCTTTTGAATATCTACCCCGTCCACCTCGGGTAGTTCTTCTTTGTCCCCTTTGAGCCGGTCGTCCTCTACCTCTTCCGAATGCGGAGTAGAAGCGAAAGGACTTGCCCCTCGCAGAGGTTCCTGTGGGACGAAAAGGTGTCTGACGGATTGCAGCGCCTAGGGATTTTGCTGCTGCTTTTGAAGTTTGCAGTTTCTCTAAACTGTCATCCGCCTTTTTCCCGAACAAAGAAGAGCCATCGAATGGCATGTTCAAGAGCCTGGCTTGCACATCTGGGGCAAATCCAGACTTTCTCAACCAAGCGAATCTCCTGGTTGTTGTACTTGCCACCATTGCTCTGCTGATACTGTCAGCTGAATCAATGCCCGTCTGGAGGGATTCGCACATAGCATCTTTACCGTCCTGTATGATATTCAGGAACGCCTCCCTTTCTTCTCCCTCCGGGATGCAGTCAGCCGCTGTAGAAGCACACTCCCAAAGTGTATGGCTGAATCTAGCAAGGGTGCAAGTAGCATTAACAGATTTTAACGCCATGCTACATGCCGAAAAAACATTCTTTGCCATAGCATCATATTTTTTATCGTCCCTGTCCTGTGGGACGGTAGGATAAGCCGTCTTGTCATCGGTAGAAGATGCTGCCTGTACCACCAGACTTTCTGGGGATGGGTGTTTTGACAAAAACTCCGGGTCTGTAGAGGATACCCTGTATTTTGTAAACAGTTTTTTATTTACTGCCGGGACGACATCTGGGGTTTCCCAGTTCGTCATAATCTTCCTCTGAAGAGCTTTATGAAAAGGCACCACAGGATCCTCCTGTGGGCCTTTGTCAAGAATATCCGTGAGGTCATCTTGTTGGAAAGATTGTGAAGGTGCAGACCACCCCATAAACTCTGTGATCCTGGCCATTAAGGCTCTATAGGGGGTTTCAGCATGCTCCCCCGGGTCTGGCCTAGCAAACTCCACCTCAGGGGAAGTGTCTAATCCACTTGCCTCATGTAAGGAATCATGAAGATCCTTTAACCTGCGTTCTTCAGAGGAAAATTCCTCTCTAATTGGGGTTACAGGTCCCTGCAACTCAAATGCGTCTTCCTGTTCAGACAATTCACCCTCTTCCATAATTGAGGACATAGTTCTCAATTGTTCTGAACCCATAAAGGGTGTAAACCCCATTTCCAAGGCAGAGGGTGCCGAACTTGTCATAATCGGCCTCGAAAACGTTGATGTCGTCGACGCCGACGTCGAAGGCTTCGAGCGTGGCGTCGAAAACAAAGGCGGAGGCCTCGATGACCTCGACAGAATTGGGATTCTGTTCGACAATCTCAAAGCCATCGTCATCGAGGACCTGGGGATAGTCACTGGGTGTGTCGTAACCGTGACTTTTCTTGGCGTCGACGCCGGTGTTGAAGCTTGCGTCGAGTCGACAGACCCGTGTGTCGAAGGTCCCTTCGACAACGGCGTCGAAGACACCGACCTCGGCGTCGACGGAACCTTCGTCGACAGCGTCGACGGAACCTTCGAGGAAGGTTTGGAGGTCATAGTCCTACTCGAGGGTTCGAGACGCGCTCGAGAGGTTTCCTTCGCCGGGTACTGCGACTCGCGGCGTTTTTGACCTTCGGGTCTTTCGACCAGAGCATCGCTCTCGGCAGTCTTCGAGGGGGTCGAGGCCGCTTTCTCGAAGACGCTCATCATATTTTTGCGGAATTCCTCCCATTCAGCCCGGGAACTATGTTTCGTGGGGCAAGGGATTCTCTTTGGAGAAACAGAGGAAGAGGAAGACGGAGAAGGGGATCTTCGACGTCTCCTCTTCGAGTGCTTCGATCTCGAGGAGTGATGGGACCCACTCCGAGACCTGGAGCGCGAATGGTGACGAGGAGACGAATGTCTCGACTTCATCCGACGAAGAAGAAGCTTTAAAAGTCTTACCTTTCTCCAGCTTCCCCCTACGCTCCTTCAGGGCCTTAGCTGTCATGGACATACAGTCCACGCACTCCGAACAATGGTGTTCAGCTCCCAAACACCACAGACAAACTCTGTGAGGGTCAGTCAGCGACATCTTTTTCCCACAATCTCGGCATTTTTTGAAGCCGGATCGAGGAGTTGTCGGTTCCGACGAAGAAGCCATCGAGTACGGATCGAATAACTCGAGGTAAATAGGTTTAACCTGACAAAACTGAGCAACGGTATTCCGAGGCACTGAGTAAGCGCGGAAAAACGGAACTGAGCAACGGACGCTGCGCGCAGCCTTTATAGGCAGGATGACGTCGACGTCGATACGGCAGCTGTCGAGGGACATCGACTCGGAGGACGTCAACGCGCAGCGCCCTCTAGAGAAAATTTTTTCCGAGGCCAGCAGAGCTGGAAGGAGATATCTAAGATGAGGAATACGTCGGAGGACACAATCCCTTCGAAGAACAAGTTACTTAACAACTGGTAACGTTCTTTCGATTGGATGTTCCTCCAACGTATTCCTCATCTTAGATGTATTCCATCCAGCTTTGCTGCTCTTCAGAAATTTTTTCGGCAGAAGGTGCCGTGCGTCGATGTCGTCAAGTCGATGGTCCCTAGAAGGCCTCCTTCGAGGGCAACGTCATCGGGTGTATAAGTAGCACGCGTGGCGCCCGTTGGCCTTAGTTCTGTTTTTCCCCTTTTTTTGTATCTGTGATCTTGTACTGTGTAGATTGTGCCGGCAGACAGGTATCAGCATTGCAAGATTTGAGATGTCAATAACCCGGAAAAAATCTACAGAGGGGTCGGTTGGGAGGGCGATGAGGAATACTTTGGAGGAACATCCAATCGAAAGAACGTTACCAGTTGGTAAGTAACTTGTTCTTCAAGTGGATTGTGTCCTCCAATGTATTCCTCATCTTAGATAGGCTCCCAAAGCAGTATTTTGCATATTTCCTCTGGAGGAGGGGTCAGATTTTTTTTCTTTTTTCACCAATGCCTTTAGATGGCGGAATAAAGCACTGCTTTTCCAAAAGTCAGCTCCCTAGACTGGGAAGCAACCAGGCTATAGAATTTTGAGAAGGTGTGAAGTGAAGACCAAGTTGCTGCTTCGCAAATGGACCTTATCGGGACACCTCTCTGAAGGGCCGTGGAAGAGGCGATGCCTCTGGTGGAATGAGCCCTTAACCCTTATGGTGGGTCTTTTTGTGCTAGTATGTAGCATTCTGAAATGCAAAGCACGATCCAGCGTGAAATTGTCTGTTTTGTTACTGATTGACCCGTTTTCTTCCTGTGTAGCCTATAAACAACTGGTTGTCCACTCTAAGACTAGAAAGTCTAGAGATGTAAAAGCTTAAAGCTCTTTTTGGTTCCAGTCTGTGTAATGTTTCTTCCTCCTTAGAAGGATGAGGTGGAGGATAGAATGAGGGTAAAACAATTTTCTGACTTAAATGAAAATCAGATATTACCTTCAGTAAAAATGATGGTTTAACCCTCAATACAACTCTGTCCTTATGGAACACAGTATAGGGTGGCCCAGGAGACAGTGCCTGCAATTCGCTCGCTCTTCTTGCTGATGTTAGAGCAATTAAAAAGGCTGTTTTCCATGTTAATAATCTTAATGGACACGTGTGCATAGGCTCAAAAGGGGCACACATTAAGACTAAATTTAGATCCCAAATCGGTACTTGAAATGGGTGAGGAGGAAACACATTAGTGAGACCTTTTAAGAATTGTGTTATCAAAGGAATTTTGAAGTAGGAACATTCTTCCGATGAGTGCTTGAAAATGGAAAGCGCTGCAAGGTAACCTTTTATTGTTCCGATATTCAGACCTCTATGTACTAGGGTCAGAAGGAAATATAGTACTTCCGGAATAGAACATAGAAAAGGATCGACATTCTTTCCCTGCACCAGTTGCAAAACTTTTTCCAACGGCAACGGTACAGAGACTTTGTTGCTGGCCTTCTTGCCGAAAGCAACACCTCCATAACATCATTTGGAAGGTTCCAATCCCTGTATCTCAGCCTTTCAGATACCAAGCATAAAGGATGAATGTTCTGACCTCTAGGTGGAGAACCTGACCTTCCATTTGAGAGAGAAGGTTCTCTCTCTGAGGAAGACGTACTGGAGGACAGATGGGCATATCTAGAAGGTCCGGATACCACGTTCTCCTGACCCAATCTGGAGCAATTAGGATCATGCGGTTCCCGAATCGTCTCAGCCTCCTGATGACGTGAGGAATGATGGGAATCGGAGGGAACGCGTACAATAGTGGGAAATTCCAATCCACCACGAACGCGTCCCCCAGGGCTCCTCTCGGGGGAAATTCCCTTGAGCAAGTTAGTACTGGGTGCAAATAGGTCTACCTGAGGGGTTCCCCAAAGGGCGAAGATCTCTTGAATGACTTCCTGAGCCAATTCCCATTTGTGGGACACCGTGCTCTGCCTGCTCAGAGCATCTGCCGTCATATTCTCGTCCCCGGCTAGATGAATTGCCGTTAAAGAGATTCCTTCCTGAATCGCCCAATACCAGAGCTGCATTGCCTCTCTGCACAGAGGTAGTGACCCCACACCTCCTCTTTTGTTTAGGTAGTGCATGGCCACTGTGTTGTCCGTCATTATCAGGACATTCTTTCCCCTGACAGATGGCAGGAAGGCCTTCAGCGCTAGTCTGATTGCCCTTAGCTCCAAAAGGTTGATATGTAGTTTGGACTCCGATGGAGAACAACAACCGTTTATTGTCAAATCGTTGGCATGTGCTCCCCACCCCAGGAGTGAGGCGTCAGTCACTACTGTGATCTCCGGCCATGGTTGCCAAAAAGGTTCTCCCTTTAGGATGTTCTCTGCACAGATCCACCATAGAAGGTCTTGTCTGACCTTGTTCGGAATCTGAAGAAGATCCGTCATTTGACCCGAGAACTGGGACCACTGAGTCTTTAGGGCCCATTGAAGGGATCTCATCCTCAAGCGTGCCTCTGGCACCAGAAAGATGCAGGATGCCATGAGGCCAAGCAACCTTAAAAAGTCGTAAGCCTGTAGATTTTGAGCATTTTGGAATTTGGAAACCATCTGAAGAATGTCTTGAGCCCTCGTCTTGGGAGGCGAGCTCTTTCCCAAGGATGTGTATAATACAGCTCCTATGTACTGAAGCTTTTGGGAAGGTGCCATTTGAGACTTCTTTAAATTGAGGGAGAAGCCCAGTTTGTGGAGGAAGTGGCAGGTGACTTTCAGATGATCGAGTGCTTCCTCGGCAGAGCGCGCTCTGATCAACTAATCGTCCAGGTAGGGGTAGACATGAATCCCCCCTCTCCTGAGGTGCGCTGCCACCACTACCATTAACTTGGTGAAAACCCTCGGGGCAGAGGTCAACCCGAATGGCAGGACTCAAAACTGATAGTGTGAGTCGCCAACTACGAACCTCAGGTATTTTCTATGTTTGAGATGAATCGGCACATGAAAATAAGCATCCTGGAGGTCCATTGACACCAACCAGTCCTGGAGTTGAAGGGCCTGAAGGATCTGAGAAAGGGTAACCATCTTGAACTTGTCCTTCCTGAGGAACTTGTTCAAGTTTCTTAAGTCCAAGATGGGTCTCAGTCCTCCGTCCTTTTTGGGGATCAAAAAATACGGGGAGTACCAACCCTTGTTTCTCTCCGCTGCAGGTACTGGTTCTATAGCACCTTTCTCCAGCAGGGTTAGTAGGAGCGGGTTTGAAAGTTTCAATGGGTGTCTCCCTGGTGGATTGCTTTGAGGTTGCTTTAGAAAAAGAAGGCAATAGCCTTGGGCTATTATTTCTAGAGCCCAAACATCTGAAGTAATGGCTTGCCATTCATGCAGATGCTGCGGCAGCCTGCCTCCTACAGGTGTTTTGTGGTGCAAGTCCTCAAAGTGGTTTTGTGGCAGATGTTGCAGCTGCTGATGGCAAAGAGGCTGCAGCTGGAGCTGGCTTAGCACGTTTTCCTCGTCCACCACGAGTGGCCTTTCTTTGGCCCCTTTGACTGGCCATTCCTCTCGTCTTCTCGTATGAGGTGTAATAACGATAGGATCGTCCTCTCCATGATTGCCCTTGCGCACAAAAAGGCCAAGGTTGCCTAATAGCAGCTCCTAAAGATTTGGCCGCTGCTTTTGAGGTCTGCAACCTCTCAAGGCTCTCGTCAGCCTTGTTGCCAAAAAGATGAGACCCATCAAAAGGCATGTTCAGGAGGCGGTTCAGTATGTCCGGTGCAAAACCCGACTTCCATAACCACTCGAACCTGCGCATTACCGTGCTAGTGCCCATGGACCTGCTTACACTATCCGCAGTGTCCAATCCAGATTGAAGGGATTCCTGCATGGCCTCCTTTCCATCTCTAACGATGGCTAGGAAACCTTCCCTTTCTTCCCCTTCTGGTATGTGCTCCACCGCCATTGCGATGCACTCCCACAGAGTGTACGAAAATTTTGCCAAGGCACATGTGGAGTTGGCAGATTTTAATGCCATGCTCCCGGCTGAAAATACCTTCCGTGCCCAACCATCCACACGCTTATCGTCCCTGTCTGGAGGGATAGACGGGTACGCAAGTTTGTTGGAAGCTGTGGCTGCCTGTATGACCAAAGTCTCAGGAGTTGGATGTTTTGACAGATAGCTGGGGTCGCTACTGGCTGGGCAGTATTTTGATGCGAGGGATTTATTTACCGGAGGAATAGAGTCCGGAGTTTCCCAATTCTTTGCCACCCTGTTTTGTAAGGCTACATAAAAAGGTAGTACTGGGTCTTCAGTGGGACCATGGTCCAATATGTCTGTTAAATCGTCCTGGACGATTTGGGCTGGTGGTCTAGCCCATCCCAAGTAATCTACCACCTTGGTCATTAACTGACGGTAAGATGGACTGGCATGCTCTCCTTGATCTGGTCTACCAAAGTCATTCTCAGGAGAAGTGTCAATGCCACTTGCATTATGTAAAGACTCACCAAATCCCTCATTCTGCTTTCCTCTGAGATCAAGCATTCTGGGACATTTGGGGTGCCATATTCCAATCCAAAAGGTACATTTTCCCCCTCGGATCTCTCCTGTTCCTCAAAAATTCAGGTCAAGGATTTGAAAAACTCCTTCCTAGGGAGAGGCTTGAAAACCTTCTCTGGGAGAGGAGGAGGAAGAGGTGTAGTACCAGGCTCTGAAGAAATTACATGTTTTGTAACTTTCTCCTTCTCTTTTTCTGGCTGCCCTGGCTTGGTTGGAGCCTTTGGCGCCGAGGGTTTCGGCGTCGACGTCGATAAAGGCGTCGACGGCGTCGATGACATAGTGGTCGTCAGCAGGGTCTGCTTCGAGGGCGTCGAGGCGGCCTTCGACGGTTTCCCCTTCGAGGTGTGATAGGTCTCGGACGGCGTCGGTGACCTCGAGCGGTCCACTCGACTCGAGCGTGTCTCACTCGGCGTCCTGGAAGGTTCCCTATCCTTCCTTTTACGATCACCCGGGCTTGAGGGCGCGCAAGTGTCGGAGCGATGACGCTCCCGGCCGGCTTCCGAAGAAGGCGCGGACCGAGGCTTCGCCTTCTCAAAACACCCCCATCATTTTGTCCCTGAATGCTTCCCACTCTTCGGTAGACAAATGTTTTGTCGGGCATTTCATTTTCGGAGACTCGTCTGACGACGAGGTGGAGGGAGACCTATGGCGTTGTTTCTTCGACTTTTTCGACGAAGACGACGAGCGATGAGCATCGCTTCGGGATCTAGATTGATGCCTTTCGCGTCGAGGAGATTTTTCCCCATGGGGTCTCGACTCGATGCTAGAAGCTTTTGGATCCTTCCGACCTACCTGTAGCTTTCCTCTCCTTTCTCGCAAGGCCTTCCCCGTCATCGCCTGACACTTCGAACAGGCCTCCATGTCGTGGCCTTCCCCGAGACACCACAAACACTCGCACGACTTGCATTTCTTAAAACCCGATCTCGGGGTCGTGGTCGGCGTCGATGACGAGGACATAATTACTTCTCGTTATATTATATTTCTTGACAGAACTCGAGCCACGCCGAATGTCCGGAGCAACGTAACTGCGGAAAAACGGAACTGAGGCCAACGGGCGCCGCGCGTGCTACTTATACACGCGATGACATCGCCCTCGACGGAAGCCTTCGAGGGACCATCGACTCGACGACATCGACGCACGGCGCCCTCTGCCGAAAACATTTCCGAAGAGCAGCAAAGCTGGATGGAATACATCTAAGATGAGGAATACGTTGCAGGACACAATTCACTCGAAACGTTCTGACACAATGCACTGAGTGTGCAGAAAAAATAAACTGAAATTATGGGGCAATGGGTGCTTCATATGTAAAGTTGATGGTGTCACTTACAGAGTCATGAAGTGTCGAGGCAAATCGATGCCGAGCTACACTACAAACATCCTCTCAAAATTAACAACTAAGATGAAGAATCGGTGTGAGGATGCAATTCATTAGATTAGCCCATAATTACTCAAATGGGGGCATCATTCTGATAATATTATTACAAATATCAGAAAACCTTTGAAACTGTCATCTTCTGTTCCTGCTTCTGTCGAAGTTGTCAGAAGTGGTATGAAATTGTTTGAAAAGTATGGGCACGCTGGTGGTGAAGGTAGACCATGGCAAGGGAGGAGAGAAGGGCGGGTAAGAGGAGGAGTGGCAGTGGGTGCATGGAAGAGAGTGGAGTAGTGAGATGTTCAGGCGGGCTGAATATGGAGACGGTACAGAGATGGGCAAACTGAACTATGCATGGGAATGTACTGATCGACTTTTGTGTTGATTGTATTTCAAAATATGAAAAACAATAAAACTTGCTTTATATACAAAAAAGAAGTGGTATGAAATTAAATTCTTTTCTTTCTGGCTGCAACCGCAGACGTGGTCTCTGCTTGAATTGTTGTCGTTGATGCTGAGGCAGAATTTTTCTGTACCTTGAAAACCAATACTGGCATCCTCCATATCAAAAGTTCTCTTTTAGAGCAGCCGTGTCAATGGATTTAGATTTACTTGGTGCCCGTAAAGAGAATGGAACCAACTTATTTTTTGCTCCCTCTAATCCTGAGCCTTTTGGTGTAAATGAATGAGGCTTAGGATGTTTGTTACTGTCACAAGGAAAACTGAAATGGTAGGGGCCAAATTGGATTTCTCAAAGATCCTCTTCATAGATATTTAAAGGCTTCCAACTCCACTGGAGTGCCGATAAGGTCGGGAAGGTAGGTGTGGTATGTGGATGAGGTCTTTCTTTCGATATGGCCTGTGTGAAATCACTTCGAGAGTGGCAGTGTCACCTCCTAGGAACAGTCCCCATACCGCGTTTGCTCTCTGTAAGCCGAGTTTGGTGGAGTCAGCTGGGAAGGGGTCTTCCAAGAAGTGGTCTTGATGGAAGCAAGTAAATGACTTGCTGTTCTTTCGTGCACAGCTTTAGTGTCTACATGATCTATACTCCTCAGGGTCTTTGGTGTGGCAAAAAAGGTAAGAAGAGTGTCCATTCATCATTGGAAAAAAAACAGTGACATTTCAAACAGGCTTTAAAGCCTGATTTGGGAAATCGTGGTGGCAGCTCTGAGTATATACATACAGTACATCACTTCTGATATGAGACAACGACAATGAGTTTTGATTAAGCCACCTAGTGTCTTGGAAGACATGGCCAGGCCTGAATGTCCAATATCATAAGGTGAGAAATCTGTGGGAGGAAGGTATCCATTCAAAAATATATATTTTACCAGAATAATGAGCACAGGGTGTGTTCATGTGTATGACCAAAGTGACACCAGCATTACTCTTAGTACATGTGATACTCACAGGCCCTTGCAGTGAGTCTCTAATTAGTGTCAAATGATATACTATGTGAAAACGAATTGAACACACTAAGTAATTACACATCAAAACAAGAGGTACTTGCCAATTTTTCTGGTGCTTTCGCCTCTGTTTTTTTACATACAGGTTGTGTTTTTGGTTGAGTCTACAAAAGAGAATTTTAAAAACATCTCAACAAGATTAAGAAGACAGAGTAACATGTAACCACACAGCATACCTTATGAGTAGATCAAGTTTTAACTCTCTATTGGTCATCGCTCAAATAAAGAGGCAAAATATTGCTGCATGCTAGAGATTAGTGGGAAGGTTGCAAAGGGCCTCTGCTCCCCCGTTTCTTCCCATGCTCTTTCAGGGCTATCCTGTCATGTTCATTTCCCCAGATTGTTTTCCTTTTATGGGCAAGCCTGAAATTAGGCAGGTTAGGGGAAATGCAACAGTCTAGTATCCTTACTTTTTCTAAGAAGCAAAAACATATAAGGTTAGAAGAACAAGTTACTTAGCCCTGGTAACGTTCATTCGACTGGAGGTTCCTCCCATGTATTCCTCATTTTATAATATCTCCTTCCAGCATCAGCTGCTTCGGAATTTCTTTTTTTTTTGCTGTATTGTCGATGTGCGTCATCGTCAACTTGATGTCCCTTGAAGGCCTTCATTACCTCTCGAGGATGATGTTTCCTTTTTCACAGAATAACTGGCATTTGTGAGGTTATAGAGACCAGACGCTCAAACGAAAGGTGTAATGCACAGAAATTCTACTGAGCAGTAGGATGTCAGGGGCGATGAGGAATATGTGGGAGGATCATCCAGTCGAAAGAACGTTATCAGGGGTAAGTAACTTGTTTTTCAAATGGATTGTGTCCTCCGATGTATTCCTAATCTTATGATAGCCCCCACAAAGCAGTATGGTATTGGAGGAGGGAGTAAGAATTTTCGGAATTGTTCGATCGGACCGAAAAAGAAAAGTCTGACCGTACAAAAAGTCTGAAAAATGCTACCACCAAAGGTTCGAACACCAAAACTTCAAACCTTTGGTGGTAGCATTGTAGGTAAGTCTAAAAAAAAAAAGACTGCAAGGGCCGCAGGGGTGTCCCCCGCAACACCCCGCTCACTATACTGTGTGGTATAGTGAGTGGGGTGTTGCGGGGGACACCCCGGCAGCACACCCAGAAAAAAAATAATAATAAATGGGGGCTGCAGGGGTTTCCCCCGCAACATCCCGCTCACTATACCACACAGTATAGTGAGCGGGAGTTGCGGGGGAAACACCTGCAGCTCGTGAAAAAAAAAAAAAGGACCCTGCAGCACCGGTTCCCGATCACGGAAGTGAAAGGGAACTGGCGGCGCAGGGACACAGCATGAAGAGAAGATAAGTAGGGTTTGTTTATGTTGGGGGTGTGTGTTGTGGGTATGTAGGGGTTTTGAACGTGTGTTCGCATGGGTAATGTACAAACCTTTTGTGGTTCGTACATTTCACATGCAAACTTTCCGGCCACGGGAAAATCAGCCGCTGTCTGATCACGTAGATCCGAATTTTCAAGGTCTGTCATGAACGCTGTGAAGCACAGCCTTTTCAAATACTGCTTCCTGTCCTGACGCAGAGTCTAGACAATAGTATTTTGTAAAGGTGTGTACAGATGACCAAGTTGCTGCCAAAGAGATCTTCTGAATCGGCACCCCCTTTGTAAGGCAGATGACGGAGCCATGCGCCTGAGGGGGAGGCGTTAGTGAGCCCGACCAAGATGGCTGCTGGCCCGTAAGGCTCCATAGCACCTACACTATCCGGCTTCATATCCAGATGGTTTCCAGACCAGTATTTCAACAAGGAAGATAGAATCCAATGCGGGAAGGCGCCACGCACCAGCAGAAGCAATTCTGGTAAAATTTGGTACGGGGAAGCCCTTTTAGAGCGACGCTGCCATAGCGTTTGGGAAGAACCCAGGGGAAGGTGCTTAAAGGAGGAGGAGCAGAACACCGCAGAACAAGGCCACCCTCGTGGGTACACCATTGCCCTTCATAGGAGTCTGATGCTAAGCAGCAATCCCCGGCAACCGGGACGAGCCGGCCTGCACGGAGACCCCCGAGCGACTGAAGAATCATCCCAACTAGCGTTTTTGGGGTCCCCCTCTCCGCTGCACACACAAGCTTCGGACAGACCCGGGAGGGATGATTAGAGCTCTGGTTGCACTCCGCGCCGCAGAACCATGCAGAGAATCAGGAGAACCGCAAACGAGACCTCGCAAACCACCCGAGACCACATGAGAGTCGGTAGAGGTGCACTGGAATCACCAGCTGGTAAGCGGCAGCAGAGCTGAGCAGCAGAGGCGTAAGCGTGTAAAGCGGGCACCACCGCAAGAGAACAAAGCGGAAAGTGTAGGAGGCCCACAGCATCAACAAGCCAACAGCCGACATACACACACTCAAGTAAGTCCGTGGGAGGGAGCCTGAGTTGACACCGGGACTCTGGGACTGGGTGGTCTCATGAGGGGGAAAATACCTTGTAGAGCTGGGCGGCTTAACCAATTACACAGCTGGCAAACCGAGACGGCCCACCAGGGAGCACTCAAGACGCCGTGCAGCGGAGAGATCGGAGGTCTGCCATATAAGAGCTACTGCACAAACTCTGTGCTGCCCTGAGGTGGGGGGCTTGGAGAAGACGTTAAGCACCCGAGAAATACACTGGCCCTCATTACGACCCTGGCGGAAAGCGACTGACCGGAGCGCCACAGCGTAAATAGCGTTTCCGCCATTGCACGAAGGAGCAAAGTGCGGCCCATTCCGACCCATCGGGCACGAGCACCACGGCATGGCGGAAGTGCAAAGTCCGCGATGGCGGAAATGACCCCAAAACGGCCCACACCGCCGCCGTACGGCGCCCTAGGTGCAATACCGCCACCCCTCTTAGCGGTCACCGCAGTGTGCGCCTACCGGAAAGTACGGTGGCCGGAAATATACGGAAACGGAAGTTAAAACATGGGCCCGGAACGGGAAACATCCCGGCGTACACCTATAAATACACTAAAACCACACAACCACTAAAATCACTACCCTGAAACACACCCCAACCCGTCAACCACCCTAGCGAAGCCAAGAAAAATGGGAAAAGTAGCGAAGAAAGCGTGCGACCGCAAGCGGCAGGTCCACATCTCCCGTGAGGAACTCACCGTGCTAACAGAGACCCTCCAGGAGAATGCTGCCGTCGTCGCCTGCACGCAAATGACCAGGACGGCACTTGCAAACAAGAAGGCCATATGGGCTCTGGTGGCACAGCGGGTAAGTGCGGTGGGGACCGCACCCCGCACCCCACAGCAATGCCGCAAGCGATGGGACGACCTGCGGATACGCATTCCGCAGCATACTATCTGCCAACCGCAACATTGCCACAGCCACCGGGGGAGGTCCTGAATCACCCATCAAGTTGACCCCCTGGGAAGAAATCTGTGCCTCCACCATCGGAATGGAGAGCATAGAGGGAGTCGGAGGGATGGAGAAAGGAGTGCAGACATCCGAAGATTCAGGTAGGTGGGCCAGATAAAACAATGCCAAATCCACACAGTCCATCCATGTGAAGTACCATGCGTCCACATAGTGCAACAGAAACACATGTCCAGGAGAACGTCCACACACATCGGCCTGATAGCGCACGTTAAAACCCACAATAAATACATAAATAATTAAAAACCCCTAATACACGCACTACACGTGCAGCAGGCACACCCTAACTGCAGGCTGCCAAACAACTGCACCCTCACTCCACACACGAATCAAAGCACCTCCAAGGCCCCGACCCAAATCACCCTCAGGTACCACCCCAATGCATGTGATACAATGCCATTCCAATTCCCACAGACCCATCAATAACCCTCGCCCTCCTTTACTCCACCACAGGGTCCGATCCAAACGACGAGCTACAGGACACCCCTACCAGCACACCTGCAAAGAGGGCCAAGACCAACGGCCAGAGACCCTCCACCTCAGCTGCACGCATCAAGACACGGCAGCAGCACAAATCAGGTGGCAGCACAGAGGAGGGAACATCAACAGGCACCCCAGCAGCCAGCATGCCCACAACACCACCACCACAGGTCCCCCCAATGGATGCCACAGAAGGCACTGCCTCTGGTGGCAGCAGCACCATAGGTGACACCCCATTGATGGCAGCATGCTCGGACACAGAAAACGGGGATGCCGAAGTCAGATCCATCCATGACCTGTCCCAATCCCCCTGTCTGTCCCATCCCGTACAACATGAGGATACCACGCAGGGGCACCCACAAGACGACGACTGGCCATCCCCCACAAGCCCTGTGGCAAGGCAACATGAGGACAACAGCCCCTCTGTGACACCCCCGCAAATGGCCATGGCCCAGCAGAGGCAACAGTCCCTCGACCAGTTGATCGAACAACAGCAGCAACTGGCCACGCTCCTCAAGGACCATGCTGATGAATGTGGGGGCACTAAGGCAGACATAGAAACATCAACTGAGACACTTAGGGCACAAATCGAGAGTAGCACCGAGAGCCTGAGAGTCCAAATGGAGAGTAGCACCGAGAGCCTGAGAGTCCAAATGGAGAGAAGCACCGAGAGCCTGAGGGGGGAACTGCATGCGAAGTCCAAGGACGTATGTGCCGAACTTGCCGCAGTGCGCCGTGTGCTCACTGAGCTCTCGCAAACCCTTAGGGACATGCATGGACGTGAGCAGGCAGACACATCATCCGTTGCAAGTTCCGTCCAGGGCAGCCCCCAACGTAGATCTGGAAGGAACCTGCGCTCCACAGGCAGGGGTGCCCCTGATACCCGCAGAGGGGGCATGCAATAGCGACAGCCCACTGACAATGAGCATCTTTGGACACTGGTGTTCGGGGGGGAGGTAGGAGGGTGGAGGGGGTGTGTTGGGCTCACTTGGGTGGCGGGTCGATAGGGTGTTCAACATGACATCACATATGCCATAAAAAGTGCACGATCAACCAATGAGATGTGTGGACATTGATCTTTGTGTACTAGGCCATCATAGGCGTACAGTCCATATTGTGCATGTCCCAGACACACGCAGTGCCACGAGTCCCGTGTCCATGTATCAGCCACCAGGCGTGAGTGCTAGAAGCATGCATCAATGAGATGCTGACGAATGTCACGGGCCTCCGGTGCCTCGCAGACTCCATGAGGTGCTGCCACATCCCCACCCTCATCATGACCATCATCAGGTGCTTGCAGTTCTGCGTCGGGGGCATGGGCACATTTCTACGTACGCACATGTTGTGGAGCATGACACATGCCATCACCATCTTTGCAACCTTCTCATGGCGGTACAGGAGTGCCCCGCCAGACCTGCTGAGGCAGCGGAAACGGCCCTTCAGTAGGCCGAATGCCTGTTCTATGACTACACGGGTACGTGAGTGGGCATGGTTGTAGTCCTCCTCATGCTGGTCCCGTGGGTTCCGGACTGGTGTGAGGAGCCATCTCTTCAGTGGATATCCAGCATCACCTGTATGTGGACGAGAAACGTATGATGTGGAATGCCATTGATACGTACGCACACCCCCACCCCCTTCCTGCCAGGTCATTGCCAATTCACATACCCCACATCATCATGCATGTAATGAGACTCACCGAGTAGCCAGGATCTGTTCCCTGCGTGTCGCTCCATGTAGCGTGGTATTGTAGAGTTCCTCAAGACCATAGAATCATGGGTTGATCCAGGGAATCGGGCACAACAATGTGTAATGATCCTGTTGGAGTCACACACCATTTGTACATTCAGGGAATGAAATTGTTTTCGGTTGCGGTACTGGGCCTCCATGGCATGTGGGACGACCAATTCAACATGGGTGCAGTCGATGGCACCAATGCAACCCGGTATGCCGGCAAGTACATGGAATCCCACTTTCGTGTTTGTAATTTCCTGCTCCGAGCGTGGTAGGGAGATGTAGTCGTCTGCGTGCTGCAGGAGGGCATCGAGCACTTGCAATAGTGTCCGTGAGAACAGTGGCTGAGAAATGCCATGCAACTGTCCGACTGTGTGCTGGTAGGTGCCTGTGGCCAGGAAGTGGAGTACAGACACCACCTTCAGTAGGGGTGGGATGGCGGTTGGGCTATCTATCATGCTGACAAGGTCAGCCTGTGTCATGTCCACAATGGCGGCTATGGTGTCCCGGTCCAGACGGTAGAGGGTGTGGATCTGCTCATCAGTGAGGTTGAACGGATGTGCTCGGAGGCGTGGTATTGCGGGCTGCCTGCGTGGTGGTAGTGGCTGTGCTGGTGGGCCTTGCTGGCCCTGCCTTGGCCTCCTCCTCCTCCTGCGTCTCCTCCGTGCGGCTGGTTGTAGTTGGTGTTCGTCTTCTTCTTGGAGTTGGAGCACTTGCAGTGCTATCAGGTCCCCCAGGGCCAACATCGCGAGTCCTGCCGGTAGCATTTCGGTGTGGTTGTGGGAGGAGACTGGCTGTGCAATTTATGTGTTTTCAGGCTGTATGGCCTCCACCTGTGGTGATTCATTCCACCTGTGCAAACTGCTCTCCCCTTTGGCCGAGCACGTCACGCGCACAACGCTGCAATTCGGGGAATGGTATCTTGCTATTGCTATCATGTATTTGTACCCGATGGCCGTGTAAGATTGGTTGATATGTTCATTCTGCTGTGGTCCCATTGTTTCACATACTATCTGTGCAGTCGCGAACAGACTTGTGAAGGGTCAGTGGAACGTAGTACTCGAGTAACGGTGGGCCCTCATGCATCACTGTACCGAGTTGCAACGACGGGCGGGGCGTCCCATTCGTGGGTGAAGGCAGTTGCCATTTTCACACACAGCCGCACTCGATGGAATAATTAGTGATTTCAAACGGCCACAGATGCCTTTCCGACGTGGTGTTGCAAATGAGGAATTCGAAGGGCGGCGCTTTCGGTTTCCAGCTAGCGGCGAGGAGATGCCCACAGGTCTGACTGCAAATATAACGTTCTATTGTTCAATGTCCTTGAGACAGGGCCCATGGCGAGGGAGCAATGATTGATATGAATAGTTTGGGATGCGCAATAGCTACGTGGGCGATGAGGCCGGCCGTTCCCAAATACATGTTACTTCACAACACTGGAATTACGGGCTGGGGCACTGTGGATTTTGCAGGCTGCATAACGCACAGACTCAATGGATGTTTCTAATGTTATGTGAGTAATTATTCAGGCGTTTTGATCCCGGGATGAGGGAATGATGAATGGATGCATGGGCAGGTGATTTGATACAGAGTTTGCCATGTACAGGGCTTCTTGGGATCTATCCGCCTCCCCTACGCTATGTGATGCAGGGCTGCCATAGTGGGACCATCGTCTATCTGGCCTTGTTGAGCCCTCCCTGTCTCGAGGCGCCCTCAGACACTTGTGTCCATGCACGTTAACATTCCCATCTGATGGATTCTGTTTTGACAGACGCATGCACAGGTACACTCGTTTGTGATGGTGTTTGCACCTCGATATAGATGGTTATGAGTCGCAAGTGGTTTTGGGGTGGTGATGATCCTTTTGAGTGGGCTAGCATGCATATGGCTGTGGATTTCGTGTGATCATTGAAGTGAGTTGTTCGAATGTAGTTCTGATGGCCATTCTGTTCTTTTTCTTTTCTTTTGGTTGACAGGTATCTCCTCCCCTTTTGCCACTGCCATCTGTATGCCACTCCTGCAGATGGATTTTACTCCCGACACCTGCTGCTTCGTGTTAATCAGTGGAGCAGCATTACGATCTTATGGGACGATCGCCAATGGCCCACATGCCCTTACGCAGTACTGGTGGCTCGGAGCAACATTTCGGCCTTTCAGCTGGACTAGTGCCTCCCCATTGGGACGGCCCTGCGGTTCTGTGCGCTTCCATGTTGCCTTTTCGTACGTGAATGTGGCTCTGTGTACCATGGGGGAACAGGGCGACACACAAGTAGTGGCTGGTCATTTCTTGCGGATGCAGCCCACAATGGTGATTAGTGTTTTGGTGTTCATGGCCTGATGGCTGTATGGGCTTGGTGACTTTGATGTGCATAAATTTCTATTCTGATTTGGCCCGTGTAGCGTTTTTCTTTGCAAGTGATGTGGCATATGCCTATTTGGGGGGCGATGTATTGTGAGGAGATCTGCATTGGGTTCCAGCTTCGGGGTTTAGTTGCGTGGTACTGTACTGGGCGCGTTTGCCTACTAAGCCCGTGAGGTCAGGGATGGGGGCTGCCTATATGACAGTTTGAATGTTGTCATGCTCAGGGGCGGGGGATTGGGTTTTGTGTAACAGATGCCGGTCAGCCAGGTGGACTGGTGGAATGATGTGATTTTCGGAATATTGCTGGTCACAGGTGCCTGTGTTTGCGTGCGTTTCTTGGTGGGGGACTGTGGTCATGTCCATTGGGATGGCTTCTGTATTCGTGCCATCTGTGCCCTGCAGCTCCCATTGGCCCCTCTTGTGTTTCTTTTGTTCGTTGGCATGCATGGGTGACTTGTACATTTCAATGGTTGCATTGTGACTTCATTGCACCTACGGGGAGTTGTACTTTGTGGGCAGGGAGCGGTGTACAGGCACTCAGTGGGGCCGTTTACGGTTGATTCGCGATGCCGTACTTCTCGCCATGGCGGAATGGTACATTACGCCATGCCTGATGGCGTTAGGTACATGTCCGCTAGGGTCGGAATTGGCGTACCCTTGCGCCATGGTGGTGTTTGCGGTTTGGCATGGCGCGCGCGCGCGTGCTTGGTGCAGTTAGCGTTGGCGTTCACTACGGTGTCGCTAATGGCTTCGTACTTTGCGGTGACGGGTCATAGTCGCACCGAGCGCTATTCGATGGCGGTATTGCATTTCCGCCATCGTTTTTCGATTTCCGCCAGGGTCGTAATGAGGGCCACTGAGACTGAGCTTCAACACAGGGGACAAGAGAACCCAAGGCCCCTGGGAGAACTATGCTTGAGGAATAAACTGAATCGTAAGGCTGAGATGCCCGTCATTAAAAGCCTGCTTAAAGAACATTGAGTGGTACAGAGGGAAACGTGGTTGAGCCCCTGAACATACGTTGTGCCTGAACGACACTGGGCACACTACCATTATACTAACCACTAAGACCGGATTGCACTAAGAAGCTATACACAGGGGCATAATCCTGGACAGCTTGGTTACCAGCGGAGGCGGTGTACTCCCATAGAGGTGAAATCCAAGTGCAATACGAATACAAGTCTATGACCACATTATAACGCACCTCTGACAAACGAGCCGCTAAACCACTCACAACAGCACAATAGAAACGAAGATCACATGATCGACAAGAACCTAAAGGGAGCCTGAGGGGCACACAAAGCTACGGAAGGCGATCTCAGCTGAAGCTGGACAGCAGGAGTAAGTTGGGGCACGACAACGCAGGGCTACACAAGGCGAGGGACCCACCCACGAGATCAGCCCGAAGGCGCGGAACGTACCGGCCGATCAGCCCAGCATGAACCCTCCAGATCTACGCACTCCCAAACGTAAGGGGCGTGACGGCCACGCAGCTGAGAGTAAGTTCCCCCGTAACCCTCAGCGCAGTTATAAGCGCTCCAACGTAGCTGCGACAGACCAATGGAAGGGCCTAGAAGAGGACACGTCGACTGTGATCGGAAACCCAAATAAGCATAGAAGGATTAAGGATACAAGAGGAACAACCGGAACAGACCACCCAGGAACTTGAGACATCAGCCCACTCTCGAGACCAAACCCACAGTATGTCCAAAACTGGGAAAGGGGGCAAGCAACAAACAAAGCTGCAATTTGAAACAGCCTCACAAGTAAAGAACACTAAAGCAATGGAGGGCATGGCAGAAACACACCTCCAGTGCTCTCCCCGGACCCAGCAGCAGCGTTCCAAGACATCAAGACCTTACTCACACAGTTACAATCAAGCATACAAACCTTGGATGGGAAATGGGACACTCTCACCTGTAAGGTGGATTATATGCAGATCCGCCAGGACAAGCACAGGGAGAGACTGGACGAAGCAGATGGCAGGGTCTCGAGAATTGAAGATGAATCAGCCACTACCTCCAGAGACATGACCAAGGTGAAGAGAGCTCTGAAGGAGCTCACTGAGAAACAAGAGGACTTGGAATCAAGATCTAGGAGGAACAACATTAGGATTGTAGACCTATCTGAGTCGGCAGATCAAAGGAACATGGAGGCCCTGGTAGAAGGGATCCTGCAGGACGCACTGGGCCCTGAGGGGTTCTCACCACTATGTGTCGTAGAGAAGGTGCACAGAATACCTGGGGGAAGGAAACCAATCCCGGGAGCACTGCCCCGTCCATTGATAGCCCGTCTGTTGAGTTTTCGAGACAGACACACAGCTCTCCGGCAAGCATGCGAAAAAGGTACAGTCTGCTACGAGGGGGACACAATTAAGTTGTTCCCAGACTTTTCAGACATTGCCATGCCCTTTGTGGAATGAGCCCGTAAGCCGACAGCAGCATCTATAGTCTATAACACTTGGTAATGCATATCATTATTCAACGGGATCAGGTCTGCATTGTAACTGAGAGACCCAGTGTTTGCCAATTGTATCAAATAAAAAGTTGATCATCTTGTCTCAGTTTAGCCAAACGAGAAATATAAAAATGTAATGCCCTTTTGGGGTCTAGCCAGTGAAGCTTTTCTTCCTCCTTACCAGGGAGAGGTGGAGGGTAAAAAGTTGGGAATACAATTCTCTGGGATAGATGAAATTCCAAAATCACCTTTGGTAGAAAAATAGGTCGGACTCTTAATACAACCTTTTCTTTGTAGAAAGTTGTAAACGGCAGCTTACAGGATAAGGCTGGCAACTCTGTCCCTGTGTGCAGATGTTATTTATAGCTGTTAAAAGGTTCATTTTTAATTTCAGCAATCTCAATGGGCTAGAGTGAAGTGGCTCAAACGGAGGACACATGAGGAATTTTAATACTAGATTCAAATCCCAAACGAAAGCCACAAAAGGTGTTGGTGAGAGCACATTTGTGAGCCCTTTTAAGAATTGAATTACCAGTGGCATCTTAAAGTAAGAAGTTTGCTCAGAAGTGCGCTTAAAAATAGAAAGCAATGCCAGGTGTCCCTTGGAAGTGCCAACCTTGAGCCCCAGATTAGCCAGATGCAGTAGAAATGATAACACCATAGGGGTGTCGCCTAGAAAAGGATTCACATTCTTCTCTCTGCACCAGCTGCAGAACCTGTTCAAACGGCAGCGATACAGAGATGTTGTTGCTAGCCTTCTGGCTGAAAGCAAAACCTCCATTACGTCTTCCGGGAGGTCCCAATACTTATATCTCAACCTCTCAGAAACCATGCATGAAGTTTGAGAGTCTTGACCTTTGGATGGAGAACCCGACCCTCCTCTTGCGAGAGAAGGTCCTTTCTTTGTGGAAGATGAACTGGAGGGCAGATGGACATGTCCAGAAGGTCTGGATACCCCGTCCACCTGGCCCAATCTGGAGCAATTAGGATCATGGATTTCTTGAACTTTCTCAACCTCCTGATTTTGTGAGGAATAACGGGGACTGGAGGAAACGCGTACAGGAGTGGAAACATCCAGTCCACTACACACGTGTCCCCTAGAGCTCCTCTCAGGGGAAATTCCCTGGGGCAGAACAGCTTGCACTTCCAGATGACACTGGACACAAACAGATCTACTTGAGTGATTTGCCAAAGGTTGAAGATCTCTTGAAGGACTTCCAGAGCTAGTTCCCACTCGCGGGAGACTGTGCTCTGCCTGCTCAAATCATCTGCCGCTGCTCTGCCTGCTCAAATCATCTGCCGCTGTGTTCTCCTCTCCAGCTAACTGAACTGCCAATAGGGAGATTCCTTCTTGAATTGCCCAGAACCAGAGCTGCATTGCCTCTCTGCACAGTGGTAGTGACCTTACACCGCCTCTCTTGTTGTGGTAGTACATGGCCACTGTGTTGTTCGTCATTATCAGGACATTGTTTCCCTGTACAGAGGGCAGAAAGTCCTTCAGCGTTAGTCTGATTGCCCTCAGCTCCAAAAGGTTGATGTGTAGTTATGACTCTGATGGAGACTAACGACCGCTGACCGTCAGATGATTGGCATGGGCTCTCCACCCTGTAAGGGAGGGGTCCTTAACTACAGTTATCTCTGGGCATGGTTGCCAAAAAGGTTTCCCAATCAGAATGTTGTCCTTGCAGGACCAACACAGCAGATCATGTGTGACCCTGCTCGGAACCTGAAGAAGATTTGACATCTTGCCTGAAAACTGAGACCACTGGGACCTAAGGGCCCAATGGAGGGATCTCATTCTCAGGTGAGCCTCCGGCACCAGAAAAATGCAGGGTGCCATGAGGCCGAGCAACCTTAGGAAATCAAAGGAAGGAAGACGCTGGGCGTTCTGAAATTTGGTGGCCATCTGCTGAATGTTTTGAGCCCTCACCTCGGGTGGCAAGGCTTTTCCAGAGGACGCATCCAGGACTGCTCCGATGAACTGGAGCTTTTAGGAAGGTATCATGTGGGACTTCTTGAAATTGAGGGAGAAGCCCAGTCTGTGTAGAGAGTGGCAGGTTATGGGACCTGTTCTAGAGAATGGACCCTGATCAGCCAATCGTCCAGGTGGGGGTAGACGTGAATCCCCCCTCTCGTAAGACTCGCTGCCACCACTGCCATTAACTTGGTGAAAACCCTCAGGCGGAGGTCAGTCTGAATGGCAGAACTCGAAAATGATACTGAGAACCGCCAATGGTGAACCTCAGGTACTTCCTGTGCTTGTGATGAATAGGCACACCTAAGTAAGCATCCTGAAGGTCCAATGATACCATCCAATCCTGAAGCTGGAGGACCTGAAGGATCCGAGAAAGGGGAACCATTTAAAAAAAGAAATATATATATATATATATATATATATATATATATATATATATATATATATATATATATATATATATTTATTTTAACCTTGTAAAACACTACAAAGGCATAACAATGGGAAGCTTCCACAATTTCCAACCGCAGTCTGGATCAATTTCGGAGTCTTATGAGGAATCATTCTTGAAAGTCCACATTAACTTGGGGCGGGGGGAAGCACCACGCTAAAACTCTGCTAATCAACGCAGTCAACAAACAGTTACCTAGACTTATCCCGAAGTGTACAAAAGAGTTAACACCAGCCCCGGGGAGGGGCCATACATTTCAGAGTACCCAAAGGTCTCCAAAAGCACACAGTGGAGAAGAAAATAACTAGCACATTATGATGACATAACACCAACACCATGCGTTTTATCTCAGGAAAGAACAAGCCATGAAAAGAAAAAGTCAAGAAACACAGTACTCAGTTGCGCTGCATAAATGTATGATTCGCTCAAGCCCATTATAACTGAAAGATGCCTTGACCAACAAATCCTACACGAGGAACCTTCGATCCAACCAACTTAAGATCCCTAAATGCACCCTTACTCAGACTTCCAAATGTACATTCTTTATGGCAGCTCCCAGGGCTTGGAATGCTATCCCTCCTGAACTGAGCTCTAGAGCTTTGTTTAAGAAAAAACTAAAGACATTGTTGTTCAGATGATTGACATGATGATCCCCTCTGGATGTTGGCCTGGTTGTTTGTACCTGTCTCTTTCTCCTTGTCTGTATGTTGCACCCTTAAGTCTCCGGGTACTCTGGCGCGCATTATAAATATATCAAAGTAAAGTAAATGTAGAGTCCTTCATCCATTGTCATCATCGGGCAACATTACAGCGGATATGGATTTCAACAATCTTTCCGCCCCCTCTGCATCACAGAAGAGGTAATCCTTCCCATTCCAGGTCACCCTGAGCTTGGCCGGGTGAATCAGAACCGCTTTAAACCCTGTTCCAGACAAACTTTCTTTATAGCATTCAGGGCCTTTCTTTTCCTGTCAGTGACTGGCGAAAGATCTGGAAACAAAAGAATCTTATGATCCTGAAATTCCACAATTTTCTTGGCAGTTGCTGCCCTCAGCATCCCGTCCCGGTCACAAGAATCACTGAGTCGTATCAACAGCATGGGACCCAACTCTGACTTCCATTTCGCTTTAGATCCAGGTGTTTTTAGCCAATAGCACTTGTCAATATATATGGGATCTTCTTCCATGTCGAGGTCTAGCAGCTTGGGGAGCCATGTCGAGACAAAAGCTATCGGGTCGTCCCCCTCCGCACCCGCCGGGAGACCGATGATATGCAGCTGTGAGGCCGCATTGCATTTTCAAGGATTTCAAGTCTGTTGTCAGCCAACTTACTGCCCTTCACAGCGGAATCCACTTCATGGCAAATATTTTGCACCAGGGGTAGTGTTTGTATATCCAGCTCACCGTTTTCTGCTCCAGTGTGGAGGTTCTCGTTTCAAGCTGGGTGACTTTCTCTGTCAATTTGTCAAGTTTACCTTCAAGCTGCAACATCGACTGCTCTATTCAGCTCAGAGCCGTCATGACAGCATCTTGGGGAGCTGACTTATCAAGGGAACGTTGCGCTCCATGGGGGGCAAAACAATCAGCTTCTTCAGCAACAGTCTTTTTTCTCCCCTTTCCCTTGGCCATTCTCCTTTCTCTCCTTGCTGAGCTACGGGTCTACTAGATCACTGCACAGTATGGCCAGACCCCCATCCGGTCCCCACTAACCTCTAGAGGTGGAGCCAAGTACCCCCACCCAAAGCTCTTCCTGCATGTTTCCTATATGTTGAGAGCCAAAGTGTGAGACATGCGTAGTACCAGTAAGAGTACCTATACCAAAGAGAATCTTGGAAGTAAAGTTCCCATTGAGAAAGCCATACCTGCATACACGACAATATGATGGCCATCTGAATGAAATTGCGGCGGACGGGGGAAAACCGAGCAAAAGAGCAGATTGGTGACGTCACAGAGAAGCAGAGCTGATGCACCCAGAGGAGATGCAGAGACGAGAGAATATAAATATTCTATAGAAGCAAAGGAGGAGGTGTTAAAGATGATCAACATTTCGGGCTCGAGATGAAGAATGTTCATGCTACCAAAATAATAAAGAAGATATTCAAGTCATTTTACAATTGTACAGTTGCAGCAACGCAAGTAGATAAAATATTCTTTAAGGCTGGCTATGTAGTGAATAGATTGTGGCGATGCGAGAACGTATACGTAATATTCCACAATGCACCTTTAGCAGAGCTGGACACCGCGAGCAGAAAGTATTGTTCAGTGTGTCAGAGTTAGAAATTGAAAGCTTAACCATGGAGGTGAATCAAGGAAAGGGTTGGGTTGGTCCAACACCAAGAAGTCAAGGCCACATCGGGCCTGAATGATCGAGCAATGATTACAGAACGTGTGAAAAGAACAAAACGTCTTTCTGAGGTGAGGAGCAAGATTATTGAAGACGTCAGAGGTTCATCATTTAATAGCATTTTAAATATAGAAAAGCTCAAAATCATGGTCTGCAGTCACGTGGTTGGATGAAAATAGACACTAGGACGAGTTGTATCGAAACCAAGAAGACAGAGCATGCCTATACTCCCTCATATTCTCAAGCACAGAGAACATTGCCAAGGCCGAGTTCAAAGCCTTCATTGATTGGCAGGCTGCAAGAGTGATGATGGAAGACGGGCTAATTGGTGGGAAGCTATGGTTATGACCATCCCACCAGCACCTGTATGCCAGCCTGCGTGCTTCTTACACACGTGGAATATTACATGGGGATACAAGGGTGCCAACCAATTATAGAGGGGCACATAATAGAGGGCCCTATAGTTTGTGTAACCAATGGGACGTTGTGTATTTAATGACGTTCAGAATGACCTGCACTAAGGGAGGGCTTAGTTGCCCACCTGATGTTAGATACCCAATCACTTTCCCTGACCAGTATGGAACGTATACTTAGATGATCCCTGTTCTCCTATCACATCCCCAAGTAGGTTTTTGTAGTTTGTCACATGGATTGACGTCAGTAATGATGAGTTTTTAGTACATAACCTGCTTTTTTTGTAAATTGCATCGAGTGAGAAGATCTAGCGAGTTCGTTGATGTTCGCTGTAACTCCCTGTTTTGGATAATTGACATTAAAACAGACGTACTTTGCCAACTTCCTGAGTCGGTTTGAGTATTGATTTTTGAGTATATTCTGCATCACCATCCATCTCTGAGTATTGCTACCTCGTCTTAAAGGGCTGGGTCGGATACCCCAGATCACGTGGTAGCAGAGCTGATGGTTCAAAATCCATCGATTTAGTAAGCTTTGGGTTCCCGGCAATATCGGAAGTCCTCTGCCATTTAGCTGGAAGAACGTAAACCTCCCTGTAGATAGCGGCCGTTAGTTTAAAAAATCTTGCAAGGGCAGGTGGGATGGGTCCCTCGGTTTCAAATGGAATTTCCCCCCTGACTTCTACAGGAAGCTGAATGAACCGAAGGCTGAAGCTTCTGATTGAGGAGGAGGCAATCCCGAGAGTCGGAAGTTGAAAACACGAATGTGAGTAGGCTGAGTGAGGTGGCAAACTGAATGAGCACTGAATGGGGAAGAGTGATAAACAGGGATAGAGTAACGCAGGGTTGGTTGGGGTATTTTTTTAATTGATATTAATATTGATATTAGAAGAGCGTCACAATTTAAGAAGCATATAGATGAGGAGCGCTCTATATAGTAAGCCCAGAATCCTATGTCAAGGACGTTTTAGAAGGAACCTGTCCTAAAAGAAGTCACAAGGAGTGTAGACTAAAGTATATGTGGGCCGGCCGGTCTGTCAAGTTTGTCCTGTTTGTCTGTATGTTGTATATGGTGAATATTATTTTTTTTGTTTTTTGTTTTGTTTTATTGTAACATATAGTTTATACAAAAACCTTTTATCACAAATTACCACATTTACATCACTGGTTTGTGTTTACTTTACAATTCTCTTATTACTCAGTTGTTTAAAAATCTTTCATCTTCCGTGCTTACAACCACCCTCTTAACTATCTTGTTCTATTAGCATACTCAAATCAGAATTTTATCCAAATAGTCATCAATTGCACAGGTTAGGTGTACGTTATGTCCACCCAAAATTTCAAACCACCAGGCTTCCATATTATTGTTCCGAGGAGCATATTTTTGAAGGTAGGATGACCTTTGTGTTTTTAATTTTGGGCATTCTACTATCAAGTGTTTAGTTGTTTCCACCTCCTCTTTACAGTATCTGCATTTATTGTCTTTGGTCTCCTTATCGTGCTTCATAAACAGCATTTCAATGTCAGAAAGCCGTCCCGATGATTTCTTGAAGGACATTTTTGTAAATATTTTGGCAGCTGCTTGAGGACAGTCATCGCTGTTCCTAAATAAACCGATGTTGATAGGTTATTATAGAGTTCGGTGTTTTGTATCCCGTGCCATTGTTTCAATTTCCTTTTTGCCATTTGAGGCAGCCATAGCACTGTTTCCATCTTTATATCTGCACACTTAAGAATATTCGTCAGAAAGAGACGTGGGTGTCATAGAGCCGGAGGACTGGGTTCAAGTACTCATGCACCCTCGAGAGATTACCATAGACGCTAAGATCCGGCTGGTCCAGCTCAAGATACTACACAGGGTTTACTACCCACGAACGGTCCTATTCGGCTGGGAACGGGCCCTGGATCTCAATTGCTTGAGATGCCGGGGAGAGGAGGGCACTTTTTACCACCTACTCTGGGAATGCCCCCAGATACAAACCTTTTGGATGCAATGCTGCCAAAAACTGTCGCGTCTCCTGGGTCGGACGGTGGCACTGGAACCCACGAAATAGCTACTAGGGGTCCCAGATGAACACGACACAAACAAATGGGAGACTATCTTCTTATCGACCGCAATGGGGCTGATTAAAAGAGACATTGCACAGAAGTGGGGAGCCCCGGAATGTCCGACCCTGGGCCAGTGGGCCGCCGAAATGGATATTTCTGCAACTAAAGAACAAAGAATATACACGGCACAGGGGTGCCCAGCCAAAGCTAATAAGATTTGGGGGAAATGGGAAAAGTGTGTGGACTGAGATCCAATACGAT
The DNA here is from genome assembly GCF_040938575.1 of Ambystoma mexicanum. Taxonomy (NCBI): domain Eukaryota; kingdom Metazoa; phylum Chordata; class Amphibia; order Caudata; family Ambystomatidae; genus Ambystoma; species Ambystoma mexicanum. Next base: position 635,043,910 of record NC_090939.1, read on the forward strand.
GTACTAGAAAAGGTGCGAAACACTCCGCAGTAGAATAGTGGACCACATAACTGTGAAACAAGCACGGAGCGACATAACTGATGCCCCAATGAACGGGAAAGAGGGTGTAGGGGTGACGGGTTGGGAGGGAGGGGTGACATTTTGTATGTTATTATGTTGTGTTTATAAAACAATAAAATGTGATTATTTTAAAAAAAAGAATATTCGTCAATGCATTTACCCATGTCATTAGCAAGCCAGTGTGCTGGTTTTTCTCCGACAGAACAAAAATGACATATGCTGGTTCTGGAATTTTTATACACATGTTACTCATAACTAGAATGGATCTTCACAGCACTGTACCATATAGTGCTTCTAATGCTAGTTCATTTCGAATGATTGATATTTCTGGGAAGTCTTAGTACCCGTCTCCAAAATAGTCCTTCTAAATTGGGCCAAATGTTGTGATTGAGATTCCATCCAGCTTCTGCCCCAAATATTATTGCAGGGATAACGTTTTGTAAATAGAATTTTCGTACTGGGATGAGTGTAAACTTCCCATATAACCTGTGTAGTTTTGCTCCTTGTAAGGAAAAGATCGTCATCCGCTGAATTAAGTCTTGAGCTCAACTCCATTCTCTAATTGAAGTATTGAAGAGAACTCCCAGATAACAAATTTTAGTCTTTGTTTCAAATACATCATCAGCAACCGACCATCTGAAGTTTTTGTTCTTTGTTCGTCTTGTTGTCCCAATGGTCAAGATGTTTGTTTTCCCAACATTAATCTGTAAATCGTTTAGTTACATATCTTTTTGTAAACTAGTTAAGAGCATTAGCAGACCGATTTGTGTGGAGTCTACTATCACCAGGTCATCTGCGTATATTGCCCAGCTTATATGATAGCCATTTAACTTTGGTGGGAAACAGTTAGCCAGCTTCAGGGCCTCAGGGATATCTGCAATGAATAGTTTAAATAACAGGGCAGCCAGAGGGCAGCCGTTTCACTCCATCGTTTGTCGCGATTGTCTTGGACAAGTCTCCACTTTCGTTTATCCGGACACAGATACTAGAATTCACATGCAATGCCATAACTGGATGTAATACGTTCGCTGAGCATGACCATTTTGATAGTTTACTCCAGAGCATCTCCCGATTGATTGTATCAAATGCTTGATGCATGTCCACAAATGCTAAAAAGAGATTACACATTTTCCTCATTGCTTCAAGTTTTAAGAGATTTAATAGAACCAGGTTTACCTCCGTTCCCACTCCCTTCGTGAAACCGGTTTGGCGACAGTCCATAATAATAATTCCGGCTTTCATTGCCCATTTTGTTAGTTGTTGCTGCAGGGAAGTGGCCAGGATCTTTCCAATGGTGTCAAGAAGGGCAACTGGGCGATAATAAGATGGGTCGTCCCGATTGACCTTCTTATAAATAGGCACAATCACTGCAGTAACCCACGACTGGGGAATTGATTTTAGATTGGCAATTTTTGAGAACAGGATCTCAATTAATCTTGACCACAGGTCCTTATTTGCTTTAAGCATTACATTAGTGAGACCGTCAGGGCCGCCTCCTCGAGAATTTTTCAATTTAGATATTGCCTGCACGATGTCTTCGGCAGTTTCACATATATCCCAATCTTCCTCTTTCTGCCAGTCTATATTGCTTCCTTTGATTGATGTAGTAAAGAACACGTCAGTAGAATATTTTATCCAGACACCTTCTGAGACACCATTTGCTAACTTAGCACTTTGATTTAGTGTTCCTTTGTTCAGGATAGTCCATATTTCTCTTGTTTTGTGCTTATTAATTAAGTTCAAAATTAATTCTGCACGCTCTTGGTCACGCATACATGCAAATGATTTTGCCCAGTTTCGGTATTTTAGTTTCTGTTTTTTGATAGCGATCTTAGTTTGGCTACCAAGTTTTATTTTCAGGACTCTAATGTCTTTATGCAAGATTTTCTTTTCACTATTGACTTTAGCGCTCCAGATGTGCTTATTTATTTGTGAGCTTCCATTTTGTTATCTCTGCATTGTTTTAAATTGCATCAATAGAGGCGCATCATTTATATGCTCAACTGCTACTGTAGACATTATTGATAAGGTTTTTGTTAATTCCTCAATCTGTGGCGCTGTGATTCTTAACCTGTTACCTCCTTGATTAATCTCCAGTTTTTTAATGTACTTAAATTTGGAATGTGTACACTGTAAGCGTCAAGTCATTTTCAGCACGTCATGATCACTTCTTACAGTCGGTATGACAGTCAGGTTGTTGATTTTGTCCCACGTATTCAAAGAAACCCAGATGTAATCTAAGGTTTTATGACTACCTTCATGATGCCAAGTATATTTTGGAGGTATATCGCCTTTTACATTGCCATTTACCATCGCACAATTGCGCGAGTCTAGGGCGGTTTTCCAGTGAGAACCTCTACTTGGTAGCCTGGTTTTTATTTGTTGATCTGAGATTTCCTGCTGATCCATGTTCTTAAACCAATAAAAATTCAGATCACCACATATTATTATGATTGGATCGATGTATCTCAGCAGACTCTGGTCTATTAGAGTCATTATTGAGTTCAAAAACGTACTTGTTGTGATCTTTGCAGGATTCCAATACGTGTTAATCAGCAACAGTTGTCTCTTTCTTTCCACACCGGTCAGACTTAATTGTAAGATTGTTCCTTGTACAAATAAGTTTGGATTTTCTGTTGAAATAACTTCCCAGCCCGTGCCGATTTTCACCATTGTTATCAGTCTGGAAAATGGCCTTCCTAGTTTATTTTTTTCAGCCTGATTTAATAGCACTAGGTAACCGTCTCTTGCTGGAGTGTTGCGCAAGCATGTTTCCTGCAGATGTATCACGAAATTGTTATCCAGGGCCAAGGGAAATTCATTGAACAGATGTTGGAATCCTCTTGTATTCCATGAGATCAATGTACAGAGTTCTTCGTTTGTAAGACGTGATAGCTAATGTTTTCGCAAGTCATTCTTCATCGGACATTTGGGATTCCATCGATTCTCATTGATATTTCCCATCTTCTTTTCTGTAGTTGGGTTTGTGTTGAGCCTCTTTCTCAGGTCTTTCCTTCTCTGTTCATTAGTAGTTTCATTTGCTGAATTCTCTTTTGCTGAATCGGACGTTGTGCTAGAATCCGACATTTCTGTTGATATTTCAAAGCCGAAAAAGAGCAATTCTTCTTTTGCTGCTAATAGAACCTTTCTAACCGCGTAGGAATTTAAATGAAGCAGTAACTTGTCTGAGCATTCTTCAGTTACATATTCAACAATTCGAATATCAAGTGATGATATTGTTCGCAGTGACGGCACATTATGTAGTAGTCACATTATGTTACTTCTATTTAGATTTACTTCATTCTCATCCGCCAAGACATTTTCCACTCACAATTTCCAAGAGGAGCATCTCAGTTCACCTTTACTCGTTGTCTCGTTTTTCTTTGTTGTGTTTATTTGTTTTTGTCTTTGCACCGCTGTTAGTTTCGGATTTAGGTTTGCGAGCGCCTTACCTAACTTCGTTTCTTTCAGCATCAAATCATTCCTTTTAATTAGTTTAGCTCTGCTGGTTCGGTTCGGTGATCCTTCACCGCTGCCTGTTTTAGCACGGTCCTTTGTTTTGACTATCATTTGGTCTGCCAGGTGTCTCTCATTAGGACTCTTACTGCTTGAGGCTAGGTTGGCAGCAAATATTCTCCCATCATCTCCAGAGATGGATTCTGCCTCTGCATTTTCTTCTGATTCTACGGAGTAAGTCGATAGATTACAGAGGTCGATTGATGACGCCACTGAGTGAGTATTATTTTGTCAGATTCCAAACGCAGTCGCTTGTTTGGATTGCTCTTTTGGCTCACATCACTCACTTCTTGAGCTGTGGAGATCATTACACGTTTTTTGCATAATAGCGTTTGCTCTGATTGCTCGCGTGAGAACAGACTCAGTCTAGTGGGAGTTGATAGATTCCTTAATGATTTTTTTGGACCGATTTATCTAATTCTTCGGACCAGTTGTTTTTGGTTCCGTCTTTTTCCTAATGGTTTTAGGGCCTTATTATGTTGTGTCGCAGTCATTGAACCATGTCACGTTTTTGCAGCTCCTTTAAAAATTCCAAATGTTAGTTTTTGATTATTTGATGGCATTCTACTAGCTGCTGTTTGCGTTACTTCGTCTGATGTTGGCGCTGCCAACCCCACACTGGTGGTTGCCGCAGGTGTCTTTTCTTTAACTGCGGTCATTTGATCCGATTGTTTGTTTTTTAATACATTTATAGTATGGTTTTGGGGCTCCTCAGCAGCACTATTTTCGACTGCCTTATTTTCCTTGTCCTCAGCATTGCCCAACACCATTAGCATTGGTTGGGCAGGGTCTGCTGCCATTTCTTCAGAGTCTATTTTCTTTTGATCTGGTATTATTGTCCGCTCACCATTTTGGTGTCCCAGTGAGTTTTCTTCCATAGAAAATAAGGTCTCTGTTTGCCGCCCTAAGCACTTTTCAGAGTTTTGCACTTTCTGTTCCTTGTGCCGTAGCCATTTCATACAGTCTAAGACTGCATCCATTAAATTGCCTTTGTCGCTTTGATCTCTCATGGCAAGGTCACTTAACCTATTTTGCCAATTCGCTGTCAATTCAGCTTTTTTCTCAAGACGTGACAACAGCATTCCATTTAGGGTTTCCATCTTTATTATCTTTTCATTTAAGTTGCTCAGCATTGCTCCATTGTCAGTTATTGCCTCATTGAGTGTTTTGTATAACCTTACAAAACGGGATTACGGCTAACGATGTTGCTGCTAATACATTATTATGGATTTGGATCCCCGCTGCTATCGACAAATTCGATTTACTGTGACAGTCTTTATCATTTCCATGTACATTTTTGTTAATGTCTATATTTACATTGGTGGTGTTATCAAGCTTCTGGGGAGTGTTTGTATTCTCATTGTCAATTATCACCACATTATTTGTTGTCATGAGGTTAGGACTGTCTGACTTTGTCAGGACATTCACCGCTCTGACTAGTGGCGTGCTAGTTCGCTCGATCTGACACGTTGTTAACACTGATTGTGACTTTTGCGGAGTCCACTCAGATAACGGTCCACCTTTTAGCTTTTGCCAACATGCCATGGTTCGTGAAACTTTCACTTAATTGCTCTTTAATTAGATGAAAGTCAGCTTTTAGCCGCTCCATTAGGCGGGCTTTGCGCCCTGCCAAATCGAGTGCTTTTAGGTTCATTTGCGGCGCTATTTTTGCTGGTCCATTAGTCATAACGGGCACCTTTATATCTGCACTCGTCATTTGAGTTGATGACATTTTGCATCTACAATGTGCCGGTATTTCTCCTCGGACATCTGAACCTTCTTCGAAGGATGCCTCTGTTGTATATCTCGTTTGCGACCGCCACGTTTCCTTTGTTTGCACTCAATTACTTCTGTTATTTTTAAATCCTGTTGTTGTTGGAAAATCTGAGTGCCTTCTCATTTTTATTGGCATGGTCAAAGTAATGTTGGTATTTTGAATGCTAACGACCTTCTCATTTAATTTATTTACCTACCGTTCCTTTCACTCAATTTCCGTACTTCTGTTGTCAGCATAGATGGAGACGTAAAAGTGAATGCGTTTTTCTCCGCTGTAGCAAAAGGGACTGACATCTCCAATAGCTCAATGTCAAGGTATCGTTAAAGAGGATGGTTCATACTCCATCGGAGTCATTTTTAGGGGCAGAGAGAAGTCACAAGGCGTGTAGACTAAAGTATATGTGGGCCGGCCGGTCTGTCAAGTTTGTCTTGTTTGTCTTGTTTGTCTGTATGTTGTATATGGCGTATATGGTAAAGAAATGAAATATTGAAAAACAAGGAAGAAATAAACTGTGGTGGAAATATTGAGATTTGAAAAATGTATTATTTATTTATTTAGTGACTGATGATGTTCAGTGAATAAGTAAATTGAAGTAAATGTATTATAGAAGCTTGGAGCTGCAACAGATGGTGCACGCTCATATTGTATTATTTTTCTGAAAAGCATTTACTTGTGTAAAATAACGGTGAACTGTGATAGTAGATTGTGACTTAATCATGATGGAGGATATTACTCTGCTCATACACTTATGCAGACAGCTGCCAAAACACGCACCTAAGCTTATACAGTACAGTGCAGAATTAGTTAAGGGTACGGCAGATACAATGTTCATGCCATGGCCACAAGCGGGATCACTGTCTAAAGCAGTTTTGCAGCGTATGACGACATATTTGCATACAGCATATGTGGGAAAGAAGTTAGAAAAAAGGCTAGCTAGCTTAGAGCTCTGGAAAATGCACCAGGAGGAAAGGGAAGACCCGCCTCCTGAGGACTGGATGCTTAACCAGTGTCACGAGAGAGGTGAAGAGCCTTCCGCTCCTGCTACCGCGCCTGAAGTAAATGGCGGTAGTACAAAAGATGAAGGATTATATCCTTTAAGAGAGCTTAAGGCAGCGACAGGGTATAGCAATCCAACGTATAAGTCACCTGCACGTAGCAGCGACGAGAGTCGAGAAAATACTCCAGAAAGGGACGTAATTCCTAAAGTCCTGTGGGACAAGGAGAAAATGGACAAGAAGAGAAGTGACAAACCAAGTATGTCTTTGGACATAGAGAGAGAAATAAAGAGATGGAAAGGAGAGCAAGATAAAACTGACGAGGCAGCGTTCATACAGAACGAATGGATGGGCGGTCAGCTATTGCTCAAACTTGATGGGAAGAGCATCGAGGAAGTAAGGCAGACGGAAGATCAGGACGAAAAAGATAAGAAAGATAAAGAAAGAGAGAAACGATTGAAAGAAGACAAGGTTATAAGAAAGAGTAGACAAAAGCGAGAACAGCTGTATCAAGATGAACAGTTGAAGAAACAGGAAAGCGCAGAGGAGCAAAGGAAGTATGATAAGAGGCAGAGAGCAATCGAAGAACGAGATAGGCTAGAAAAGAAAAGAGAAGAAGAAGAAGAAGAACAGAAATTAAGGAATAAAATAATTCAAAGACGCAGAGATGAAGATATATGTAAAGCAAATGAGAGAAGAGAAACAAGAAGACAGGAAGAGGAAATGGTTAGAGAAGAATCGAAGAAATGGAGTGAGAAGATCTAGGGAGTTCGTTGATGTTTGCTGTAACTCCCTGTTTTAGATCATTGACATTAAAACAGACGTACTTTGCCAACTTCCTGAGTCAGTTTGATTATTGATGTTTGGGTATATTCTGCATCACCATCCATCTCTAATTATTGTTACCTCGTCTTAAAGGGATAGGTTGGATACCCCAGTTCCCGTGGTAGCAGAGCTGATGGTTAAAAATCCATTGATTTAGTAAGCTTTGGGGTCCCAGCAATATCGGACGTCCTCTGCCATTTAGCTCGAAGAATGTAAAGGACGGGTCCCTCAGTTTCAAACGGAATTCCTTCCCTGACTTCTACAGGAAGGTGAGCGAACCGAAGGCTGAAGCGGCTGATTGAGGAGGCGATCCCGAGAGTCGGAAGTTGAAAGCGCAAATGGTGAGTAGGCTGAGTGAGGTGGCAAACTGAATTAGCACTGAATGGGGAAGAGTGATAAACATGGATAGAGTAATGGAGGGTTGGTTGGGGTATTTTATTTTATTGGTCGTTTAAGACGAAGAGTGTCACTATTTAAGAAACATATAGACAAGGAGCGTTCTATATAGAAAGCACAGAATCCTATGTCAAGGACGTTTTAGAAGGAAACTGTCCTAAAAGTCTGAGAGGACGTATCTAGGCTACAAACGATCACGGTCTCGTTAAAGAGGATGGTTCATAATCCATCAGAATCATATTTAGGGGCAGAGAGAAGTCACAAGGAGTGTAGAACGAAGCGTGTTTGATGAGGAAATGGAACGAAAGAGAAGGCAAAGGGTATGCGACATTGATCGCATAGAGAAAGAGTTAATGGAGCCTAATCCAGTAGTAGCATGGGAGGACATAGAAGAATTCTTCCCGACACATGACCCAATGCCAGGTCCATCAAGAACAGATTTAGAGGATGATGTTGATGCAAGAAGTATCTGAGAGAAAATCGATAAGGTCTATCATGAAATGAGGACTAAAAGTGAATCTAAAGGCAAAGGAAAAAATTATCGTTTTGACGGTGCACAGTCGCAAGGCAAAAAGGGAGGTTTGTTTAGCCTCGAACATAGGGCCCTGTCTTTGGACACACTAACGTTAAACATAGATGAGAAAGAGGGAAGCCACACTAGTTGGGGACAAGATATGTTAGACGAAGACAGAGAAACCTTCTGTGGGGAGGAGGACCTAATGTATATGGCCTGAGGAATGTTCTCCGACAGACAGAGAAGTGAGATGGTCAGATCTAGACCTACCTAAACGGAGGACACCAGAGCCACTGGCACGGCTAGATCAACCTAAATGGCGATCCGATAGTGTGAGGGGGGGCTTGCCACCTTACTTGAGCGTAGGGGCCGGTTTGCTCCCACTATTTAAACAGCCTCAGACCCTCCAGTCAGATTGACGCTAGTATTTTACGTGATTTTGAGATACTGACTTTTTAGATCTGTTTTATAGCATTTTAGAGAGATACTGTGCTTTTAGTATTGCGTTACAGGGTGATTTGAATATTTTAAAGAAGTGTGATTTAATTTGACTATTTAGGTGGAAACTGCTCTCCTTACCTTCTATATCGTATTTTTTTAAGAACAACGCGCACTCCACGCGCTCTGCACAAGTTAATCACTGTGCTTACACGACACGTGCATCTCTAGAGACGTGTACACCGCTCCGAACTACATTTCCCAGCTTTTCTGTAGTTTGGGTGTGTATTTCTTTACACATCAAGCGGGTAAGCGCTGGTGCGTAGGGGCCGGTTTGCTCCGGTTCGCTTCCGGTGAGTGCTCTGCTCTGCCACCGCTTTTGGATTGTTCTTCTCTTCCTCTTTTTTATTATCACAGTACAGAATAGTGATTTGTTCCTAAAATGTATACTGTGAAAAATGCCCAGTGTGACCTTGTTTCCTCTATACAGAGGAATCGCAGAGCACGCCTTCGATTAGAGGCAGATGAGTCAGGTACTACTAATATGGGCACTAACCCGCTCTATGCCAGAAAAGTGGACGGTTATGAGTCAATCCTTCTTCCTGCTTTGCTTGTGAAAAAAAGCATAGATTTAAATCATGTAAATTCTGTGGAAAATGCTCTTATAATTCAAAACATATTTCCATTGACGAGATATAAAAATAATATCACTCTTAATTGTGGACTCCTGAATACACACTCTATGGTGATGCATGCTATTAAAATCAATGACTGCATCATTGAGAATAATTTTGACCTTTTCATCCTAACGGAGACTTGGCTCCATGATGCAGCGTTACACTCTATATCACTTGCAACACCTGAAGGATATAAGTGCCTGCAAACTGATCATGAAACTGGACGATGTGGTGGGGTGGCTATGATTTTTAGACAGACTTTGGACTTTTATATTTCTACACCTCCACACTTGGATTTGTGTGAGGCACTCCAGCTTAAGCTTAACATTGACTCATCACACTCATTAAGCATAATAATTCTAAACAGGCCTCCAAGAAGTACTCCTCTTTTTGAAGAACAACTGTTGGCATTTATTGGGGGTTCATGTAAAACAAATACCGCAGTTGCCATCTTGGGGGATTTTAACCTCTGGGCCAATAACTTGCAGGACTTGGAAGTGCAATCTCTGCTACAGACGTTGTCATCTCTTGGTTTCTCACAATTGGTGGACAAAACAACACAGAAAGCAGGAAATACACTTGACCGGATACTGGCAAAAAAGTGGCATTAACTCTACAGAAAGTAGAAATGTGCCCTTGGTTAGACCATTCTATGGTACACTTTAGCCTGCCATTAAAACTGGACAATATACCGAAGGAATTTACACCATTAAGGGAATTACGCAACCTAAAAAATATCACACCCGAGGCTTTTAACTCAACTATTCGCCCCCTTTTACCATCCTTAGAGGGTGGATTGTCTGTGGATGAATTCACTGGTGCCTTTAGGGAAGCAACCAATAAGGCATTTGACATTCTTGCTTCCTCCCACCCCTCTAAGAACAAGAAATAGAAGGGATATAAACTGTGTTGTTCTACTGAGCTAGTACTATAGCTGAACGCTAGTGGCACAACCATCCTTCTCCTCTTTCTTTGACCGCATACAAACTTTCAGTCAAGACATATAAGGACTTGACACTAGAAGCTAAACGCTCATTTCTCAATACCAGAATTGAGAAAGCCTCTGTAAAATCTAAAGAACATTTTACAATCCTTAAAGAACTTAAAGGCCCCATTAATGAATCCAGGATTAATGCTGATAATGACTAGTGTCAGAACATACTGAACAGTTTCTGTCAAAAAATACAACTTCATCAAACACGCATTAAGAAAACAATAGAATCTCATGTCTGGTAGAGGACACAGTGGTCTTGGACATGGATGGCCTACCTTAAACTATAAAGGCTTTTTCCTTCACTAAAATTACAGAACAAGAGGTTCAGGAGATTATAGAAGGGCTCGAGCCAACCCCTTGTAAAGGGGATATATTTCCTACGACCCTCTTTAAGGAATTTGCAAGTACTCTAACACCATGGGTCACAGAAATTGTTAATAGGTCCTTCTCCAAGGCTATGGTTCCAACGGTTATCAAGGAAGCCTGGATTACCCCACTCTTAAAAAAGGATAATCTAGACCCCTTGGTGCCAGAAAACTACTGCCCTATTACAAATGTGCCGTTTGTGCTCAAAATTCTTGACAAGATAGCCTATATACAGCTTCAATCATTTGTTGAGAAAAATAACATCTTGGCAAATGAACAGCCCGGCTTCCGAAATCAAACATGGAACCAAGATGGCTTTGTTGGACCTGAAGGCTAATATAACTGAAATTCTGCATTATTGCTTTTGTTGGATTTATGCTCTGCCTTTGATTTGGTCGACCACAACCTACTGGCAGAGAGACTTAAAAAAATAGGTCTTTGTTCTCCAGGCACAGTATCATGGCTAAAATCTTTTGGCTAAAAACTGCCTGTGCTGCGAAGGGAACCTCACCGTCTCAGAAGGTTCGTGTTACTTGTGGTGTCCCCTAGGGATCATGTTTATCCCTGTTACTATTTAACATGTATATTAAGTGCCTATGTGACCTTCTTAAATCCAGGGGTGTGCAATTTGCCAACTATGCCGACGATACCCAGATAGTTGTTAAATTGTTTGGGATCTATTAGGAAGACCTGACTACTGTCAATGAAATATTTGGGGCAATCCAGAAATGGATGGCCCTAGATTTGTTAGCTCTTACTGATAAGATAACAGAGCTGCTTAGTATTAGCACACCGTGTAGAATGAAGAACATGGATATTCGCTACAGAACGTTTGAGATAAATGGTAACAGCATCCCAGTGGCCGATCATGTTAAAACTCTAGGAGTATTCTTTGACGCCCAGCTATCTTTTCAGAAGCACGTATCGTTTCTTAAATCATCATGTGCCTATCTCATACATCTTCTGTGGCAAATTCGTCCTTATTTGTCAGAAGATAATGGAGCGTCAATCGCAGCAGCCATAGTTAACACCAAACTAGACTATTGCAATAGTCTCCTTAGGGAAACAACCAAGGGTAACATTAAGAGACTACAAATTATACAGAATGGTGTGGTCCGGGCTGTTTGTGACTGAACCGCCAAACACATATTACAGAATATCATAAGAATCTTCATTGGCTCTCTATAGAACAACAACTTAACTTTAAAGGGTTAGCTATTGTCTTTAAATGCCTTTCAGGTGATGCTCCGGACTACCTTAAAACTAGATTTAAAAAATGCCACATCAAATCGGATTTTGCGATCAAATGACCTGATGTTATTGATCCAACCCCGTACGACCCTGGAGAGACTGGGTGGAGCTAGTTTTACTGCATGGGCTCCAAAAAACTGGAATTTGATTCAGTTATAAATAAAACAATGTTCGACACTGCAGCAGTTTAGGAAACGTCTTAAGACCTTTCCCTTTGAAGACTAGACTCAATAATAATCAACAAACCTTTTGAAACCTGAAAGACTCTTCTAGCCACCTGGCTTAGGGACTTCTTCCATGCCTATACCATTCGGGCTTATCTGTGTTTTATTTTGTTCTGTCTTTGTGAGCGCCCTGAGACCTTTGGGTTAGTGTTGTGCTATATAAAAAATCTATTAGTTAGTTAGTTATTAGTTAGGTTACGGTCATTGCTGGAAAGAAGACGGTGCGGAACCATTGTCTCTGCTATGGACAGGCAGACGATGGAGGATGAATGTTATTTTGGGATCTCGCAGTTCGCGTTGTTAGAAAAAGGAGGGGTCAGACCCCAGTATATACCATGGCCTCAGATGGATAAGGATGATTTAAGGCGTAAACTCCAGAGTCTGACGTCAGGTGCCGGAAAATGGATCTATGAACTAGAGAAAATGACAGAAAGAAATACGCTGGCTATAGGGGACATTAAGGGTCTTCTAGCAGCTATACCTGGGGAGAAAGCTGATAACATTTGGCTGAGAGCAGGATATGCAGGTGTCACTGCTGAGAACACTGCTCATGATGGAGCACTGTTTAATAATTGTAGAGCAGCAGTCTGGAAAGCGATTCGAGTACAGTATCCAGACACGTCGGATATGGGAGCTATAATGGCAAGAAAGATGCAAGAAGGGGGAATATACGTTGATTTACATTCAGAATTTCCAAGAGCAATGGAGCTTGGAAACGCGCGAGCCTTGGGGAAAATCTATACCTGTATTCTATCATATACTATGTCAAGGGTTACCAGAGACAGCTGAAAAAGCTGGTGGGTATGGAGGCAAAACCATGGCCAGAAATACAGCTGACCATTGTGCATCATTGCTGATTGTTGCAAGAGAAAAACCAAAATAAAGAGGAAGGTAGGAAGCTTGATGAGGCTAAATTGGTACAGAAAAAGCTATCGAACTACGCTATAGAAGGGGCAGTGTTAACTAGTGGAGAAGGGCCAGGATTGCAGTAAGTAACAGGTATGCCACAGGTGAATAACCAAAGGCAGTTTGATCAAGGAGGGAATGGATTTGCACCGCGAGGTAGGGGAATCTTCCGCAGAAGAGGGGACTTTCAGAAAAATCAGGCAAACTTCCGAATAACCAAGGTGGGTTTCAGCCTATGCAGAATGATAATCAAGGCATGCAGGGAGGGCAGATTCGAAGACTTCCCCCTGTATGTTGGACATGCGGAATGACAGGACACATAGCACAAACATGTGGGAGTCAAGGATACGTACAGAATGGGCAGTTCTGAAGGGGGGGGCAGTTTATCCTCCTGCATACAGCTCACAAAATAGGGATGGGTCTGCCCAAGATCAAGCACCAGCGCCGAGAGTGCAACAGGCTTTGCAATCGCAGCAAGCACCATTGAATCCGCCACAAGGGCAGTCCCAGCATGCACCCATGCAGATACAGCAGAGCGCAAACACAGGACATTTACTGACTCATAGGATAGGAGGTGTCACTATCAAGGGTGGTAATCGTTTCACGCGCAAAGGAATAAGCATGTACCCACAATAGGACAGCTCACTGGGTGACTTGATGTGTTCAGTACTATCCGTACCGCCTAATCCTCAAGAGGAACCGAGGGTTGACGTCACAATAGGAGGCAAATCCTTTTCTTTTTAGTAGACATGGGTGCAACTCGGTCATGTATACGAGAGAGAAAACGTTTAATGTCAGGAAATGCCATGAATGCTCAAGGTTTCACAGGAGCTACAAGTAGAGTTCCTTTAACTGAGAAATTACCAGTCTCTATAGGAGAATGCAATATGTCTATTCCGTTGTTGTATTCAAAGCAGACGCCAGTTAATATACTGGGTCGAGATTTAATGACGAAGTTGAACATGACGATTTCTTTTACTGATGAAGGCATAGTGCGTTCAATGCCAGGAATACATTATTTAAATGTGAGTGAATTTATCATGGCATTTACAGGACAAATAGCCACACAAGGAGTACTGTTAGAACCAGAAGTGTGTCATTATGGGGTGCACATTCTGTTAACATGGTTGCCTGGTTTAGTGGGTAAGACTATGAGAATACGAGAAGAATAAGAGGATCCAGTTTGGGAGCCCCCCCGTCCCCTCCACACTGTATGATGTTGTCAAAAAGACATTCAAATATTCAAGGTGGAGTTACACATTAAAGCACATTCAATTATGACTAGTGACAGTCTCAATTTTGAACAAGAGTAGAGGTATTTAATAAAGGTAAAAACAAAAATGTTTTTCTTATTACAGTAGATTATCAGTATTTCAGCAATAAATGCAAAGAAAAGAAAAACATCTGTCAATTCAATGTTCTTGGCTGACACGTTTCGAGGTAATTTCCTCTTCTTCTTGAGTCCAATCGAACTAGGACACATATTGGACAATTATGGAAAAAAAGAAAATACAAGGAGAGAAAAAAAGGGATAGATCCCATGAGTATCTCTTACATGGTTGTATAAAGTAAACATAATAAAGCAGATAATGGGGGATGACATACAGCGGTAATGGATAAATACAAAACAGTGCACACTATTTGGGTAGTTGTGAAGATGAGTTGCTATACATTCTATGGGCGGTAATGCCAGTGTTTAGTATCCCGCTATTTTTAAACACTCAAATAACTTAAGGAAACCCAGTGGGCACCAATCTGTCAAGCATGAATTCACTAAATTATTTTTAAAAATAGGACAACAATAATCCATTATATGCAGAGATGAACAGTGCTCAATATGAGCAAAAAACTCACTCGTATAGCTATCATACGATTGCACAATTATAGCAAAAAAGTGCCTTGCACAGCGTATCTGAGAAATTCTCTATTTTCATGAGGGTTCGGTCGCTGTGAATGAATTCTAAGGAACGGAAAAGCAAATGTGCTATGTGTAATATAGATCTGGTGAGAGTGGCGATTTGGTGTTTTTACAATGGTTGATTTGTGTCCGGTCCACCTCTCCTTGGCAGGTCTAGTGGTGAGGCATGTTGCATAATCTTTCAGCTTGATTTTTTTCCCAGTCTGGGGATGGTTGATGGAATCACCTTTCACTACATTGTTGCAGTGTGAACAAGTTAGACGCGGAAATGTCTAACTTTAGGTGGTCTTTCAGCCTTCACCAATTTATCCCGCAGATTGCGGCCTCTCTTGAACGCCATCATCTGCGCTTTAGGGAATAGTTTATGGAGTGTTGGATCATTTTGGAGTATTCCCCAGTGTTTTTTCATCGTCTTACTAATTTGAAAGCTCTGACGAGAAAATTTGGATATGTATAGAAGTGGTGGTTCTTTTTCTTTCACTTTCACAGTCAATAGTTGTTCCTTGGTTCTTTGGTCAGACCTTTCCTTGGCTTCAGTAAGTATCGCTACTGGGTAGCCCCTTGATTCAAATTTGTCAATAAGTTTGGAGCATTCGTGTCCAATCGTGCTGGGTCTGATATAATCATTTTAAGTCTTAACATCTGGCTGAAAGGGAGACTTTTAAGCATTGCTTTTGGGTGAAAGCTTCTGACGTGGAGAAGGTTGTTTGCGTCTGTTGGTTTGTGATAGACTGTTGTAGAAAGTATGTTGTTCTTGATTTCTATGTTTACATCCAGGAAATGTAGTAATGGATTTCCCACCTCCATGGTGAATTTGATACTGTCGTGTACTGAGTTGAGGTATTCCAGGAATAGCAAAAGACCTTCCATTGGGCCACACCATGTGCCGAATTCATCGTCTATAAAACGCTTCCACATCAATATGCATGAAGACCACCTAGGGTGATCCAATACAAATTCTTTTTCAAATCGGTACATGAATGTATTCCCGTAAACCGGGGCCATAGATGACCCCATGGACTTTCCTGTTATTTGTAAAAAAAATGTGTTTTGGAATCTAAAGTAGCTGTTGTACAATATTAGATTAAGTAGTTCAAGAATGAGCTCCGGATTTCCACTTGGAGATGGTGAGAAGAAGCCACTCAACTGCCTCGATCCCTTTCCTGTGGGGAATTGACGTGTTTAAGCTGCATACATCCATACTGAAGAGTATGCAGTCCGAGTCTAGGGCTTTGACCTCATTGATGCAATTTAAGAAGTCGGTTGTGTCCCTTAGATATGTGGGGATTCTTTGTATCAGAGGTTGAAGAGAACGGTCAATGTAGATAGCAACGGGGTCAAAAATGCGATCGGTTCAGGCTACTATTGGTCTGATTGGTGGAGAATCTCGATTTTTATGGATCTTTGGAAGACCGTAGAAAACGGGTGTTATAGGATGTTGATTAAAGAGAAATTTACTTGTTTTCTCGCTAATCCATTCATTTTCAAGCGCTTCATTAATGTTTTTTTCAATGGTAGCCTTGATCCTGTGTATAGGGTCACCGTCAAGTTTAGTGTAGGTGGATGAGTCATTTAAAAGACTCATGCATTTTTTGGTGTAGTCGTCAGTGTCCATAATTACGATAGCACCACCTTTATCCGCTGGTTTGATCGTAATGTTCTCATCTTTGGCCAGGGCTTCAATGTGGTCTAATTGACAATTTTTGATGTTATGGGGTGTTGTCCTTTGATAATTAATCATTTTCAGGTCTGTCAGTACGTTTTTCTCAAACATATCTAAAATCAGATTCTTTGTCAGAGGGTCAAAGTAACTCTTAGGGCTAAATTCTAGCCTGTCCTCATCCAATTGTGGGGATTCTATATTGTCGTCTGAATCAAAGAAAATCTTAAATCGAAGTTTTCTGAGGAGTCTGTGTTAACAGACCTTCTCTTCAAACAAAGATGTGTTGCTTGTAGGGACAAAAGATAGTCCTTGATTAAGCATCTCAAGTTGCCCTCCAGTTAGGATCTTGCTAGATATATTAACCACTAGGTTCTCGCTCATTTTTTTTTCTTTGATTTTTGCTTGCCGCGCCTTGTTTTTCTTTTGATTTTTCTCAAAGGCCTAAAAAAAGAAACCCTGAGGGTCCTGATGTTACTGGTTCCGTCTCTCTTGAGGGACTCACTCCCCGTGATTCTTCAGTCTCGTTGTTATCGAGGTCTTCGGTTCTTGGTCTATGGGATGCTCCAGTGCCAATGGGGTCCCCAATACTGCTATTGCTACTACTGCTGGTATTGGAACTAGTTGGATTGGGATTATGTGGTCTCCCTCTGTTCAGGTTGCGGTGGTGGTAATATTCCTGCCAATTATACACGATATCGTTTAGATAGTAAAAAGGGTCTCTTTTGAATTTCCTTAATTCACGTTGTTCGATATCGCCCTTATATACTGAAAGCTTTGAGTTCACCTCCTCTAGTAGGTCCGCTAGTTCTTATTCCGTCTTAAACTCCAATAGTTGTGTTTTCAATGCAGTAATATCTGTATCAATTGTTGTCAAAGACTTTGAGAGCTCTTCAATTGTGAGTAGGATTAAATCAAGCGAGCACTTGTTAAGGATCTGATCCCACTTGGCTACAAACGCTTGCTTTCACTGCATAGAGTTGGCCTAAGATACACTCTTAATCCTCTAGGAATTCTTTGCGATTTATAGTATTCTACAAGCGTTGTCGCATGGAGTTTCTGAGATATTTCACGTCTTATGAGTTTTTCCAGTTGTGATATAAGTTTGACCGGGTTAGTTTTGCTTAGCAGAGTGTTTTCTGTGTCCTTTATTAAGGATAGAATACGGGTTGCTTCTTTGCATCGAATACCAATGTGGTGGCATGTTTATCCGTTAATTCATTTATTTGCGAGAATGACATATTAGTTGTTTGAAAATGTTATTCAATTGCAGGTGCTTCCGACAGTGAGGTATGCCCCACTGGTCTGATCCAGTGAACAAAAAACGAGAACGACTTGGGGTTGTCGGTGCACACTATTAATTCAAGGTAAACTTTCCATTATTGGATTTCATGGTATCTAGAATTTTTCAGGTGCGGGGGAAAAAAATGGTCTTGGCACAAAACCAGTATTGCAAAAACGAGAAGAATAAGACTATGAGAATACCTGATGAATTTCTTTTTAGACCAAAGATTCCCATGGACGACAAGGGGAGACAGATTTTTCCCTTGGAGCTGCAAGCAGCAGTAGTGAGAGGGGTCTTGGCTATACTCATAGGATTTGATGATGAAGGCAGATCATGGGGCAGAGTTATTCCTATTGGAGAGGGTTACAGATTAACGAATGTCACTGATGAGGACATGTTTAAAGATGACCCATCTGATGACGAAGTAGTGTTTGAGATGAGCTTTACATATTGGGTTAGAGCTGATAAACGCGAGGTTCCACAGAGGATGATGATAGTGAGGCATCGTCCCACATTTTTTGATGAAGACATGGCTAAAGTGGCTGTTTCTTTATGGACCACAGGCCCCTATGACGTAGGTATATTAAAGGGGGTTGGAGAAGTTAAGATTAAACTGAAGCCAGGAGCAATTTTACCTCGAACATGACAGTATCCCATGTCTCGAGAGGCAGAAAAGGGTATTTTTAAGACAACATCCGCCATGATGGATCAAGGCATTTTAGTGACATCAGAGTCACCATGCAATACCACAGTGTACCCTATCAAGAAATCTAAGGGGAGGATGTGGAGTTTAATTCAAGATATGCGCCCGAATAACCAGATTGTAGAGGCAGAGTTTCCTCTAGTTCCCAACCCAGTGACGATATTATATAGTATCACTGTTGTGGCGTGATATTTAACTGTGATTGACTTGAAACTGCATTTTTCTCAATCCTGTTGCATAAAGATTCTCAAGATCTGACATCATTTTCGTTCAGACAGACTAAGTTGAAAAGCACAAGATTAATGGCCTGGATTGCCAACTTGTCAACGTTACCTGTACACATAATAAACTGAGGCGTCTGTCAACATTACATTTCCCTCTAACGGAGGCACACTAGGTGAGTTGATTGCATCTACTACCTCTTGTCCATTGTTACAAAGGTGCTACGTCAATCCGATCATTTCACCCATCTTGGCCTTGCGTTGGTGACCTGCTTGTGCCTTCTCCAGGGCCTCCTGATTTCTGCTTATCAGAAAGTGGAATGTTAGCCTCCACAAAGGCGTCGGCCTCTTCTGGGAAAGTGAAGAAGTAAGGTTTATTGTGGTACTGCAGGCGTAATCTTGCTGGATACAACATCAAGTATGGTATTGTGCGTTCACTGAGCATTTTCTTAACACCTGTGAATGTTCTCCGTTCTTGCTGCACCGCAAAGTGTGTAATCTGGGAACACACGAATAACACTGGAACCCATTTTCATCTCTTGCTTGTCCCTTGCCACTTGTAGCACCAGGTCTCTGTAATTCATTAGTCTGGCTATGATCGGCCTAGGGTAAGCCCCAGGTTTGTGACGGGGTGCCAATGATCTATGCACGCGTTCGACGACAATCATGGGTGACCAACCCGGGTCTCCCAGCAGTTCTTTAAGGAGGTTTTCGACAGTGAGTTCCATTGAGCCCTTGAGTGCATCCTTGGGCACCCCCGCAATACGTAGGTTATTGCGTCAGAATCTCAGTTCCAGATCTTCACATTTGCGTTTTACCATCCCCAGGTCCATGGCAATTTCAACCACGGTGTTCCGGAGTGTTTCCTGTGTATCCTCTGTCACGCTAAACCTCAATTCAGCGTCAGTGATGCAGGTTGTTGCTCTATCGAGTTGATTTTTCATTGTTGTGACATCCGTGTTGATCCCATCTAGTCTGTCATTCAATGCGGCAAAGCCTTGTTGCATTGCTGTGAAGACCGCTTGCAGGTCCATGGTGACTGGCGTGGCGGCTGACGCGTCGGACATGGTTTGTGTAGGGGTTGAGCCGTCTATTGTGGGCGTTTTAGTGAGAAGCGTTGTGAATTTGTCTATGGTGCCCTTTTTCGCTTTGGATGCTGCCCCCCTGGGCATTGTACTCTTCTCTGCTATTGACTCTGGTTTTTGTATATTGAGTCTCTGGTAGAAGTGTTTTGTGGGTGTCTCAGGCTGCGCATTTCCCGCCTCTTGATGTGGACGGGGTCGTTCACTTTTAATATGCTATATCTAGGATTCCTACCCGTACCTGCTTCAGATTACGCCACCTTTACCTCTTTCCGTTGGCACCCGTTGGGGCGTATCAGAGCTGCCTGCCCATTGTGTGTGCTCACCTGTGATGCGCCCTTAAAATGTACCTAATTTGATGAGCGGTTTAGGTTTACTCCGTGAAGTATATCGCCTCGGCACTGTACATATCCCACTGCAAATCCGTATGCGTGTTGCTGTGCGCCTTGTCCCGTCTTCTCTGCCTCCACGTTGCGTTGGATGTGTGGGGTGTTGTTTCACGGGCGTAGTAGAGTTGCGTCTCCCTGCTCCCGGTATGTATCCTGGCTCCGGGATGGGTGCTCGTGGTGTAGTGGCTCAGTTGTTTGGGGTGCTGGGTGCTATTTCTGGGCAAAATTAAGCCATTAGTTAAGAGTGCTCATCTTGTTTCGTTCACCCTGTGGATAGGTGGGCTTACTTTCTGTGCCCCGTGTATAGTGGGGGTTGTTAGCACCATTTTTGATGTGTGAGTGACAAGGTTGCGGGGATCCCTCTCTCCATTGTCCTCCATTTCTTGTGAGCGTCGGGCTGGACATTGCACTGGGTCGGCCCCAGCCAAATCTAAATCCCCTTAGGTCACTGTGGGAACTAAACCTTTGTATCACAGCCGAGTGCTTCATAAAATGGCCCGAGCTGGGTTATTGCGGGTGTGCTGCGTAGCCCACTACGTCCCCTTCAAGCTAACAGTATTGCATCATTCCACATCTTACCGTTCGTATGGTGCATGTTAAAGTTGGGGCAGGGGCACAATACTGGATCGGGGGAGGAAGCGTTTGGCTTCTCTCTGCTACCAGTGGAGTCGTCTGATGGGTTGATTCCGTCGTGGGCTTGTGGGTGCTGCGCCGGCTTCTCTGTGCATGTTACTGCCGCTCAGCGGCTTCTAGTACCGGAGCGGCTGCATGCTTCTCGTTTCACCCCGGTCAGTTGTTCCAGGCTCCCCCAAAACCATCTCAGTCCTTTCCTCTGTGCTTCACCTGCCGCACGGACTTGGTAATGGGGGCTGTCTCTGTTACCGGAGTCTCGCTGATGCACGTTGCCGCCTCGGTAACACACGGTGTAGCTCAGGAATCACTGCTCCGTTTCACGCGATTTTTCGTTTATGGGTAAATGTCACCTTCATGCACCATCTCGGTCATTTTGGCTGGAAATCAGCGATTTTTAGCTAGATTTCAGTCCCAGCCCTCGGCATGCATGCGGAGCTCGCGCTCAGTGCTACATTCAGTAGCGGCCCCCAAATGCAAGTGCACAAGTTTGTTTGTTTGTTGGGAAGGGGACCAAGGGCAGGAGTTGGGGAAACATGCATAGTTGAAGTTCAGGGAACTATGAGGGCCGGGGAGGGGTGAAAGAGGATGTTTGCAACAGTAAAAAAAAAAACTCACAGATGAACAGTCGCTTGACACATCAGAGAAGTATGGCACACAACAGCATAACGAGTCTGGGAAGTAAAACACGAAAGAATGGCCGGAAATAACCTGACAAGTAATAAATTGATGTGTTGGAATGTAAGAGGACTCCAAATCCCTGTTAAAACTAGGAAAATAATGGCATATATCAACAGAATAGGAAGCATGTATACTATTCCTCCAAGAAACACACTTACTAGGACACCAGGTAGAAAAACTCACGCCGGGTTGGGGTACTCAGCGTTACTATACATCCTACTCAAGCAGAGCACGGGGGTAATGATACTCATACATAAAACAATACCGTTTATACACTATGCGTTGGAGTGTGATCCTGGTGGGAGGTATGTGTTAGTCCACAGCAAATTAGGTGAAGCTGAAGTCCTACTCATTAATATATATGGCCCAAAAGTAGACAACCCTGAGTAGTACACTGAGGTTTTCCAGAAATGTGCAAAAATACCCCACTACATCTGCCACAGCAGCATTAAAAGTTAGCACTGTTTCTTTTATCTTGACAGTCCTTTATCAAAAATGCAGGTGAGGTAATACTTGGCAACCAATTTAGATGAGACACCAAGTCCCAGGGATGTCACCATCTTCTCAATGTCTCTCCACAAGTTGTAATTGGGGTGGCTATAAGGTGAGAACTGCATACACTCTATGTGCATATCCTCTGAGAGAAATTCCTCAGGGGGGTGAACTTAAGTTGCACACATGAGCTCTACACAATATAGGTAAATGTTTCCTTCCTCCTCAAAGATATCTTGAACTATGTGGAAGAATTGTGCTTAAGAAGCTGGAGTATATGAATTAACACTGAAATGAGTCATGGGTGGTATAGGTTTCTGATGCTCCACCAAGTTTGATGGACACAATGGCCAAGGTTGACACTACTGAATCGACTGCGAACTTTGAAGGCAAAAGGCTCTGATGGGCCTTCTTCTGTGAAGCAGGGGCAAGCTTTAGAGTGTGCACCTACTGGCTTTGACGGTGCCTCGACTGGTCTTTGAAGGTGCGGTGGGCCCTAACTACACCACTGGCACTAAGGCAGTCACTCAGAAGCTTTTGCAAAGATGACTATAATTTGCTGTTGAATCAATTCCCATTGTTCTAATGATTATGAACCAGTGGGGAATATTACCTGGCATTCAGACAAGTCATATGAATCTGTATCACTCTCCTCCCTCCAAGAACAATGCCTTTTCTTTTTATAGAACAAGGAGGAGGCAGAATGGCGGGACTCCCTCCTCGAATATATGACCTTTTATGATGCTTCTTATGCTTTTCCTGGGTTCCCCTTTAGGCAGGAGGTGTATTTGTAGAAATGGTATCTGCATAGTCAGTAAGGTCCCTTTCTAGATCTACTGTTCGAGGGAGTATCCTAGTGTGATTTCCATGGCCAACAGAAAGCCAGCTTTGAAACTCGTTCCATAAGGGCCTTCAGATTCATTGCCTGACAGGAACCGCACTCTGCCACAATGTGTCCTGACACCAAGCACCAGATGCAGATGTTGTGGGGGTCTATGGCCGATACTTTGGGAGTGAAGATGCAACAATGCTTGAAACCAGAGACCTTTGGTATTCCAGGTATGTGTCACAGGGAAAATGATCTCAATGAAAAATGTTCCGACACAATGTGCTGAGTGTGCAGAGAAAAGGAACTGAAATTATGAGGCATGGGGTGCTTCATATATATGTTGCTGATGTCAATTTTAGGGTCATGGAGTGTCGGAGCGAATTGATGCCGAGCTACACTACGCCCTAAAAGAAATATTAAACATATCAGAAAACCTTTGAAACTGTCCCCTTCTGTTTCAGCTTCAGTAGAAGGTGTCAGAAGTGGT
Source organism: Ambystoma mexicanum (assembly GCF_040938575.1). Lineage (NCBI taxonomy): Eukaryota > Metazoa > Chordata > Amphibia > Caudata > Ambystomatidae > Ambystoma > Ambystoma mexicanum. Next base: position 635,067,226 of record NC_090939.1, read on the forward strand.
ATGAATTAGTTTGAAAAAGTATGGACCCACTGTCTGGAGGTAGGTTAGGTCATGTGGTGAGGGTAGACCATGTGAAGGGATGGAAGAAGGGCGGGTCAGAGGAGTGAGAGCGGGTCCACGGAAGGGAGCGGAGTCGTGTGACGGGTCGGGTGGGCTGAAAAGGGAGACGGTATGGGGATGGGCAAATGGAACTATACATGGGCGTGTACTGATCGACCTTTTGTTTAAATGTTTTGGGTTGATTGTATTTCAAAATGTAAAAAACAAAACTTGGCTTATTAAAAAAAGAAGTGGAATGAAATTAAGACATCAAAGCCTTTTCTGTCTAGGCTGCAACTGCACAAGTGGTCTCTGCTTGAATTGTTGCCATTGATGCTGTTGCTGAATTTGTATGTACCTTGAAAAGCAATACTGGCATCCTGCATGCCAAAAGCTTCTCTTTCAGAGCAGCCATGTCAATGGATTTAGATTTACTCGGTGCACATGAAGAGAATGGAACCAACTCATTGTTGCTGCCTCCAATCCTGAAACATTTGGTGTAAAGGAATGAGGCTTAGGATGTTTGTCACTGTCACAATGAAAACTGAAATGGCAGGGGCCAAAGAGGATTTCTCAAAGACCCTCTCCATAGATATTTAAAGGCTTCCAACTCCTCTGGCGTGCAGATAAGGTTAGGAAGGTAGGTATGGTACGTGGATGAGGTCTTTCTTTCGATATGGCCTGTGTGAAATCACTTCGAGAGTGGCAGTGTCACGTCTAAGGAACAGTCCCCATACCATGCCGCCCTTGCTCTCTTGAAGCTGAGTTCTGCAGAGTCAGCTGGGAAGGGGTCTTCCAAGAAGTGGTCTTGATGGAAGCAAGTAAATGACTTGCTGTTCTTTCATGCACAGCTTTAGGGGGTGTGGATTAGATTAACAGGGTCTATACTTCTCAGGGTCTTTGCTGTGGCAAAAAAGGTAAAAAGAGTGTCCATTCATCATTGGCACCAAATGGTGACATTTCATCAAACAGGCTTTAAAGCCTGATTTGGGTATTTTATAAGGAAAATGATAAAACAGAGTTGAGTGACTGAGTGTGCTTCTTTATGTGTTATGTTATGTTATGTTGATCCGTACTGTGCACCGCTACCAACCAGGGGCAGTCTCCAGGTGCTCACCTGGCACTGCAAAAGAGGGGGCATGGGGATTAGTGAGGATAGGATGAGAGGATAGATTCAGAACCAGGAGGAACTGGTGTATGTGAGTGTTATTTTGCATTTGGTCGTTTGTGAGAGGGCTCGTGCATTGTAACCGTATGGGTAAGATTCAGTGACTCTGGTGTGTGGTAGTGTTTTGTGTTGGTGTTAGTGTGCAATGTGGGTTATGTTGGGTTTGTTGTGTGCGCTGGTTACATAGTGTCCATAAGGGATTCAGAATCACAGGTGGTCGTAGCTGTAAAATAGTCCTGCATCTTGGTGTGAAGCTGTATTGTTGATGATTTTATGTACTATGTAAGTGGTTCACTCTAGGTGTGGGCATAGTAATGGTTCTCTGTTTGTTTTATGGAGTGTGGCTAGTCTCGGTATGGTGTAGTGGTGTCAGTTATGTAGGAGGAGCAGGAAGGGGGAAAGGGTTAGTAAAGGAACGGAGCTGAAATCGTGGCGGTGGCTCTGAGTATAGATAGAGAGTATATCACTTCTGATGCAAGACAACGACAATGAGTTTTGATTAAGCTAGTCTCAGAACCGTATGTCTCCACCTAGTGTCTGGCAAGACATGTCCAGACCTGACTGTCCAATCTCATAAGGTGAGAAATCTGTGGGAGGAATGTATCCATTCGAAATATATATTTCATCAGAATAATGAGCACCGGGTGAGTTCATGTATATTACCAAAGTTACACCAGAATTACTCTTAGTACATGTGATGCTTGCAAGCCCTTGCAGTGAGTCTCTAACTAGTGTCAAATGACACACTATGTGAAAACGGATTGAACACACTAAGTAATTATACAAAAAACAAGAGGTACTTGCCAGTTTTTCTGGTGCTTTCTCCTCTGTTTTTTTACATACAGGTTGTGCTTTCGGTTGAGTCTACAAAGGAGAGTTTAAAAAACATGTCAACAGGTTAAGAAGACCGAGTGACATGCAACCACACAGCATACCTTATAAGTAGATCAAGTTTTAACACTCTACTGGTCATCGTTCAAACAAAGAGGCAAAATATTGCTGCATGCTAGAGAGTAGTGGGAAGGTTTCAAAGGGCCTCTGCTCCCCCGTTTCGTCCCATGCTCTTTCAGGGCTATCCTGTCATGTTCATTTCCCCAGATTGTTTTCCTTTTATGGGCAAGCCTGAAATTTGGCAGGTTAGGCAAAATGCTGAGGAGACACAACTTTCTAGCGTCCTTACTTCCCCTAAGAAGCAACAAAATACAAGGTTAGACGAACAAGTTTCTTACCCCTGGTATACGTTCATTCGACTGGAGGTTCCTCCCATGTATTCCTCATCTTATATCTTGTGCTGGCTCCCAAACTGTGGAACAGCGTCCCTGAATCACTTAGGTCCGAAGTCAGTCACCCAGTTTTTAGGAAGAGGCTGAAAACATACCTCTTTAGATAAGAACCCGTGGGCACAGGTCCTTAATTAGAGATCGCGTCGCCCTTTAGCTAGCTGTACCGTTTGTCCGTCCCATACGTGTTGTCTGTCTTCGGTCTCGCAGTATCGGTGTTCTAGGTACAAGCGCCCTGATGCCTGCGGGCTATCGGCGCTATATAAAAACTAAATACATACATACATACATACATACATATCTCCTTCCACTGTCAGCTGCTTCGGAATTTCTTTTTTTTGTGGTAGTGTCGATGTGCGTCACCGTCAATTTAATGTCCCTCGAAGGCCTCTGTCCCCTCTCGAGGTTGACATCATTGATAGTATAAATAGCACACACTGCGCCTGTTACTTCAGTTCCCAATGTTTCTGTTTCCTTCTCACCGGCATTTGTGAGGTTATAGAGACCAGACGCTCAAGAAATGAAAGGTGTAATGCACAGGAAATTCTACTGAGCTGTAGGATGTTAGAGGCGATGAGGAATACATGGGAGGATCATCCAGTCGAAAGAACGTTACCAGGAGTAAGTAACTTGTTCTTCGAATGGATTGTGTCCTCCCATGTATTCCTCATTTTATGATAGCCCCCCCAAAGCAGTATGGTATTGGAGGAGGGAGTTAGATTTTTCAAGGTCTGTCATGAACCGTGTGAAGCACAGCCTTTCCAAATATTGCTTCTTGCCCTGACGCAGAGTGTAGACAATAGTATTTTGTAAAGGTGTGTACAGATGACCAAGTGGCTGCCGCAGAGATCTCCTGAATCAGCACCCCCCTTTGTAAGGCAGATGAAGTGGCCACGCCCATTGTGGAATGAGCCCGTAAGCCAACAGGAGCATCTTTACCAGTTAGTGTATAAAACTTGCTAATACATACAATTATCCAACAGAATAAGGTTTTCTTTGTAACTGAGAGACCCAGTTTGTGCCAGGTGTATCCAGAAAAAAGTTGATCATCTTGTCTCAGTTTAGCCAAACGAGAAATATAAAAACGTAACACCCTTTTGCGGTCTAGCCTGTGAAGCCTTTCTTCCTCCTTACCAGGGTGAGGTGGAGGGTAAAAAGTTGGGACTACAATTCTCTGGGATAGATGAAATTCCGAAATCACCTTTGGCAGAAAAATAGGTCGGACTCTTAATACAACCATTTCTTTGTAGAAATTTGTAAACGGCAGCTTATATGGTAAGGCTGGCAACTCCCTGACCCTGTGTGCCATTAAAAAGTTAGTTTTTAATGTCAGCAATCTCAATGGGCAAGAGTGAAGTGGCTGAAACAGAGCCAACATGAGGAATTTTAATACTAGATTTAAATCCCAAACAAAAGCCACAAAAGGGGTTGGCCGGAGCCCTTTTAACAATTGAATTACCAGTGGCATCTTAAAGTAAGATGTTTGCCCAGAAGTGCGCTTAAAAATAGAAAGCACTGCGAGGTATCCCTTGACAGTGCCAACCTGGAGCCCCAGATTAGCTAGATGTAGTAGAAATGATAACACCATAGGTGTGTCGCCTAGAAAATAATCCACATACTTTTCTCTGTTCAAACGGCAGCGATACAGAGATGTTGTTGCTGGTCTTCTAGCTGGAAGCAAAATCTCCATTACGTTTTCCGGGAGGTCCCAATGCTTATATCTTAACCTCTCAGAAATCATGCGTGAAGGTTGAGAGTCTTGACCTCTGGATGGAGAACCCGACCCTCCTCTTGCGAGAGAAGGCCCTTTCTTTGTGGAAGACGAAGTGGAGGTCAGATGGGCATGTCCAGAAGGTCTGGGTACCACGTGCTACCTGCCCAATCTGGAGCAATTAGGATCATGGATTCTCGAATTTTCTCAACCTCCTGATCATGTGAGGAATAACGGGGAGTGGAGGAAACGAGTACAGGAGTGGAAACTCAAAGTCTAGTACAAACGTGTCCCCTAGAACTCCTCTCTGGGGAAATTCCCTGGAGCAGAACAGCTTGCACTTCCAGTTGACACCAACAGATCTACTTGAGGGGTTCGCTAAAGGTTGAAGATCTCTTGAAGGACTTTCTGAGCTAGTTCCCACTCGTGGGAAATGGTGCTCTGCCTGCTCAGAGCGTCCGCCGCCGTGTTCTCCTCTCCGGCTAGCTGAACTGCTGATAGGAAGATTCCTTCTTGAATTGGCCAGAACCAGAGCTGCATTGCCTCTTTGCACAGTGGTAGTGACCTTACACCTCCTCTCTTGTTGTGGTAGTACATGGCCACTGTGTTGTTTGTCATTATCAGGACATTCTTTCTCCGTACAGAGTGCAGAAAGACCTTCAGTGCTAGTCTGATTGCCTTCAGCTCCAAAAGGTTGAGGTGTAGTTTGGACTCTGATGGAGTCTAACGACCGCTGACCGTCACATCGTTGGCATGGGCTCTCCACCCTGTAAGGGAGGCGTCCTTAACTACAGTTATCTCTGGGCATGGTTGCCAAAAAGGTTTCCCAATCAGAATGTTGTCCTTGCAGGACCAACACAGGAGATCCTGTGCGACCCTGCTCGGAACCTGAAGAAGATTTGACATCTTGCCTGAAAACTGAGACCACTGGCACCTAAGGGCTCAATGGAGGGATCTCATTCTCAGACGAGCCTCCAGCACCAGAAAAATGCGGGATGCCATGAGTAACCTTAGGAAATCAATGGACGGAAGACGCTGGTCATTCTGAAATTTGGTGGCCATCTGCTGAATGTGTTGAGCCCTCACCTCAGGTGGCAAGGCTTTTCCCGAGGACGCATCCAGCACCGCTCCAATGAACTGGAGCTTTTAGGAAGGTATTATGTGGGACTTCTTGAAATTGAGGGAGAGGTCCAGTCAGTGGAGAGAGTGGCAGGTTATGGGACCTGTTCTAGAGAATGGACCCTGAGCAGTAAATCGTCCAGGTAGGGGTAGACCTGAATCCCCACTCTCAGAACTCAAACCTGATACTGAGAACCGCCAATGATGAATCTCAGGTACTGCCTGTGCTTTTGATGAATAGGCACATGGAAGTAAGCATCCTAAAGGTCCAGTGATACCATCCAATACTGAAGCTGGAGGAACTGAAGGATCTGAGAAAGGGTAACCATTAAAATATATATATATATATATATATATATTTATTTTAACCTTGTAAACCAATACAAGGCACAACAATGGGAAGCTTCCACAATTTCCAACCGCAATCTGGAACAATTTCAGAGTCTTATGAGGAAACATTCTTGAGAGTGCACATTAACTAGGGGGCAAGGATTACGCTAAAACTGTGGTAATCAATGTGGTCAACAAATGGTTACCTAGGCTTATCCTGAAGGGTACAAGAGAGTAACACAGGCCCCGAGAAGGAGCCATACATTGCAGAGGACCCAAAGGTCTCGAAAAGCACACAGTGGGGAAGAAAATAACTAGCACGTTATGGTGACACAACACCTACACCATGCGTTTTCTCTCAGGAAAGAACAAAGCCAAGAAAAGAAAAAATCAAGAAACACAATACTCAGTTGCGCTGCATAAATGTATGATAGGCTCAAGTCCATTATATCCGAAAGATGCCTTGACCAACAAATCCTACACGAGGAGCCTCCAATCCATTAAGACCAACCAACTTAAGATCCCTAAATGTACTCTTACTCAGACTTCCAAATGTACATTTTTTATGGCAGCTCCCAGGGCTTGGAATGCTATCCCTCCTGATCTTAGAGAACTGAGCTCTACAGCTTTGTTCAGGAAAAAACTAAAGACACTGTTGTTCAGATGATTGACATGATGTTCCCCTCTGTATGGTAGCCTGGTTGTTTGTACCTGTCTGTATGTTGTGCCCTTGCGTCTCTGGGTACCCAGGCACGCATTATACCCAACGGAAAGTAAAAGTAAAGTCCTTCATCCATTGTCACCATGGGGCAGTATCATGGCAGATATGGATTTAAACAATCTTTCCGCCCCCTCTGCATCATAGAAGAGGCAATCCTTCCCATTCCATGTCATCCTGAGCTTGGCTGTGTAAAGCAGGTCCGCTTTATCCCCTGTTCCAGAAAAACTTTCTTTATAGCATTCAGGGCCTTTCTTTTCCTGTCATTGATTGGTGAAAGATCTTGAAACAAAAGATTCTTATGGTCCAGAAATTCCACAGTTTTCTTGGCTGCTGCTGCCCTCAGGATCCTGTCCCGGTCACGAGAGTCACTGAGACGTGTCAACAGCTGTGACTGGAGTTTCGCTTTAGATCCAGGTGGTTTAAACCGATAGCACTTGTCAATATATATGGGATCTTCTTCCGTGTCGAAGTCTGGCAGCTCGGAGAGCCAAGTCGAGACAAAACCTATAGATCCAGGTGGTTTAAACCGATAGCACTTGTCAATATATATGGGATCTTCTTCCATGTCGAAGTCTGGCAGCTCGGAGAGCCAAGTCGAGACAAAACCTATCGGGTCATCCCCCTCCGCACCCATCGGGAGACCGATGATTTGCAGCTTTGAGGCCCGAATTGCATTTTCAAGGATTTCAAGTCTGTTGTCAGACACCTTACTGCCCTTCACAACAGACTCCACTTCATGGTAAAGATTTTGCACCAGGGGTAGTGTCTGTGTACATTGTATATCCAGCTCATCCGTTTTCTGCTCCAGTGTGGAGGTTCTCGTTTCAAGCTGGGTGACTTTCTCTGTCAATTTGTCAAGTTTACCTTCCAGCCGCAACATCGACTGCTCTATTCGGCTAAGAACTGCCATACAGCATCTTGGAGAGCTGACTTATCAAGGAACGTTGCCCTTCACGGGGGGCAAAAAAATCTGCTTCTTCAGCAACAGTCTTTTTTCTCTCCTTTCCCGAGGCCATTCTCCTTTGCCTCTTTGCTGAACTGTGGGTCTACTAGATCACTGCGCAATATGGGAAGACCCCCATCTGTGCACCACTAACCCCCTTACCAACAGGGGTGAAGGAGGACACAGAGTCCCAATAGTGCCGTGGTCACGGCTCTCCACTGTACACAGAGGGCCTCATTACGAGAATCGCGGGAAAAACGCAGTCATTACCGGCATGGTGTAATTAGCGCGTCTGTGTACCCTCGACACCGCAAATAGCGGCTTATTATGAGAGCGCAAGCACGCGCGAACGCCCAAGCCAGTAATGGCTGCACCGCCATGCCGCTAAAGACCCCCCAATCCCCCGATAGCGCCATCACGGGACCCGCCGATACCGCCTCTGCCCAGGAGCAACCCCTTAATAACGGACCCGGCAATAACATCATGCAAATACCGGGTTCGTAATACCAGACCTGGAAGTAACGTCATTGCGCCGGAACAGGAAATCCGCCGGTGGCCATCTTAAAAAACACAATCCATTGCAATCCTCTTAACACAGCACTGGTACAGAGTGGAGAGCAGGCCCAATCAACCCATCATGTCCAAGGCTACTCGTAAGTCAATCCCCCGCATGCGCAAGAAGCGCTTCTCGGACGAGGAGCTTCATATGCTGGCGGACACGCTGGCAGGCCATGCCGATGAGGTGTTTTCCAATAACCTCAAACGCGAAGCACAACTGCGCAAAAAGCAAATATCGGAGGAGATGGCATGGAAGGGGACTGCGGTTGGCACCACCACCCGCACGGTGAAGGACTGCAAAAAAAGGTGGGACGATCTACGTCTCTGGGTGCGCAACATACTTTCAGCCAACCGCAGGTAGGCCATGGCTACAGGTGGCGGGGACCACTCACCCACCAAATTGATGAGATGGGAGGAGACGTGCAGCACCATGATCAACATGGAATCGATCGAGGGCTTTGGAGAAATGGAGACGGGAGTGCCGACATCGGAAAATGGAGGTGAGTGTCCCCACAAACCCAAGAGAACCAACGCATGGCATAGCACAACAGATGTGAAAATGAACCAAGCCAATGTATGGGCCATCATACACACACATTCACATCCATGTCCAGATGGTGGCCCAAACCCTGGCACAATGAAATGCATGCTGCGTGCCAATCCCATTACCAACAGAAACCCAACACACAGGGATCAGTCACATGTCACACATCACGCAAACCGCAATACAACGGTATGCCACCTAGTACACATCAGTCCAGAAAGGAGAATCCACGGCGTATGCCAATATGGACCCACACATTGCAAGTACCCTGAGTGTCACATCTACAAGAAAGCAATGCATGAATTGTGAAATACTGAACAGCACCAAATCATGCATCTTGCACGTACCACCATCACTGATGCCCTGCATCTCTTGTTCCCCCACAGGCACAGATGCAGAAAGTGAAGGCCAGGAGTCTTCCCCAAAGGCCACTACATCCTCAAAGAGATCCAGGGCCAGACAAGAAGGAACTGGACCTTCCACCTCCAGGGCAACACCAACGCCCAGAGTGCAACACAGGCCAGCAGTACAGGCCACGCCAGCACAGAAGGAGACAACACCAGCCGACGACACAGCCACAATGGAGTCGTCAACTCCTGCTGAGGCAGAGGGTGATGGAACGCAGTCAGCTGCCACAAGTTCCATATAGGAGGTAGCAGCCATTGCCCCCCTCAGCGACGTGGAGGGCCAAGCTGAGGAATTCCTAGACATGGAAAACAACACCCATGTAGTATGTCCCCATACACCGAGCCCCCAGCCCACCCCCCTGCACTCCACACAGGGCACACCAGTATGCCCCATGCAGGAACATGCTGTTGTACTGGTGAGTCCGCATCTGTCGACCACATCAGAGGGCAGTCCAGCAATGGGCCACCCTGCCACTGCACCATCCACCTCCACAGCCCCCACTAACATGGAGGCCCGCCTGACGAGGGTTGAGGCGCGCCAGGACAGTATGATTGAACTGGTCTGGCAGTATGTGGCAGAGGGTGAACAGACCCGCCGTGAGATACGGGAGGCAAATGCGGCTTCCATAATGGCCATGAACTCCAACACCATTGTCATCAGAGACAGTTTAGCTGCGGTTACACAGGTCCTTGGCAGGATTCTAGAGCATATGCAGCAGCAACAACCTGCGCCTGCGGTCGCACAGCCATCCACCTCCACCCCATCCAGCACACCTTCCAGCTCGATTCCCTCAAGTCATGTGCGCATGACCAGGCGCAGCGCACGCCACACAGACATGCTGCCCCCAGACCCGAAGAGAGGCCGGAAATAGCAGGACCACCCTGCATGTGCTAACTGCCACCTTGCTAAACTCACTAATGGCACATCGTGTGTGGGATTACAATGGGTGAGGAGGGAGGTGGTGTTAGGGATGTTTGGGGTGTTGAGGGGGTATGGGATGTTGCGGGGGGTATGGGGTGTTGGGGGGTATGGGGTGTTGGGGGGTGGTGGGAGGAGGGAGGGTGTGTGTGAGGTGGAGGGTTCAAGCACAATATTGTTCATTTTCAAATACACCCGTTGTGTTCAAAATCATTTAATGACTGGACATTATTCATTTTGTGTGTGTTTATTCGATTCATGGCAGCGCCCAGTGCCCAACTCCCCTCACACCCTGTGTCCATATCCACACTATCCCAGTGCCCAGTGTAGTACTAACACAGACCCATCAGCATCCCTGTGGTTCAGAAGAAAGTGATTGGCGCACAGCACGGCCATCCTGTGCATCGCGAACTGGCAGGGGGGCTCCTCCTCCTCCATCATCATCATCATCATCCTCACCCGGTGCATGCAGGTCAATGTCAGGTGGCAGTGGTACGTTTCTACGGATGCACATGTTGTGCAGCATGATACAGACCATGGTGATCTTTCCCACCTTCTCAGGCCCGTAAAGGAGTGCTCCACCAGACCTGCTGAGACAGGGGAACCGTGCCTTCAACAGGCCAAAGCTCTGCTCAATCACAACACGGGTACGGATATGAACGCGATTGTACTCCTCTTTGTGCCTGTTCTACAGGTTCCGTACAGGGGTAAGTAGCCACAGCTTCAAGGGATAGCCACCATCACCTGCATGGGGGCACAATGAGGTATATGTTAGTCGATATCTGACCTGACACCTTTAGTAATCACTGCAGCTATTCGGTGTTGACATGCACATGTCCCCGGATGCATGCACGCAGGTTCATTTGACGCAATGTGTACTGTACTATGGTCTGCTTGTGTGGATTGCGTTGTCCAGATGATGCAGGGCGTTCACTTGCATGCGGATGCAGATGTACTGTGGATGCGGAACAATGTTTTAACACCCATGGTGATGTGTGGTACTCTGTCTGTGTTCCCAATAGTGGCATTGCCACAGGTGTGATAATTTTTTGTCATCCATCGCTTGACATTCCCATGGTGGCCTACTTGTATGTCTGGCATATTGTCATTGCTGTGCAGCATTGGTCTTATGTATGGCATTGATGTGTCATGTTCAGGTTGGGATGTTCAGAGCTACAGTGTTTCGCTGTATGTGCATTGTCCACTCACCACCCAATCTCACCCAGGTGGAGTATGCATCCCCCCATCTCACGAAGGTGGAGTATGCATCCCCCCAATCTCACCCAGGTGGAGTATGCACCCCCCCAATCTCACCCAGGTGGAGTATGCATCCCCCCGGTCTCGCCCCCCCACTGCACTGCCATGGGCCTGTCGGGCAACTTACCAAGCAGCCAGGCACATCGTCCAGCATGTCGCTCCATGTAGCCGGGTAGGGAGGAGTTACGCAGCACCATGGCATCATGTGTGGATCCGGGATATCATGCACAACAATGTGTGATCATCTTGCTGGAGTCACATACCATCTGCACATTGATGGAGTGGTATTTCTTGCAATTGCGGTACACCACCTCATTAGCATGAGGGACCACCAATTCTACTTGGGTGCAGTCGAGGGCACCAACGCAATTGGGCATGCCTGCCAGTGCATGGAAGCCTACGTTAGTGTCAGCGAGCTCATGGCCAGTCCGTGGTAGGGATATGTGGATGCTTGCATGCTTCAGGAGGGCATCCAGCACTTGGGTCAGCATGCGTGAAAAGAGTGGTTGTGATATGTCATGCAGCTGGCCCACTGTGTGCTGGTAGGTGCCTGTGGCCAGGAAGTGGAGCGCAGACACTACCTTCAGTAGAGAGGCGATGGCAGTGCGGATTTCTATCAGGCTGACAATGTCGTGTATCATGTCCACTATGGTGGTGATGGTGTCCCAGTCCAAACGGTACAGGGTGTGGATCTGCACAGGGGTTAGGTTGAAAGGAATGGCTCTGATGCAAGGGATTGGTGGCTGCCAATGTGGTAGCACTGGCTGCACTGGTGGGACTTGCCAGGCCTGTCTCACCCTCCTTCTCCTCCTGCGTCTCTGTGCTGCCTGTTGTTGTTGTTGCTGGAGTACAGGCATGTCCTCCAGCCCCAGGATTGCTACAGCAAGTGGGATCATTTTGGTGTTGGACGGGGTGTGGTGTGTGGGTGTGCTGGGTCAGGCTCCATTGGCTCCACCTGTGGTGATTGAGTGCACCTGTGGCAGTTGGGTGCACAGCAGGTTGCTATTTACGGGTGGCCCGCGATGCCTGTAGTAGCGCCATCGTCCAGACCCTATTTAACGCCTTCGGGATGCCGATAGGTGCATGCCCGCCTTACTTGTGATGTCCTCCTGTTAGCGGCATCCCGGTATTGCCGCCGCCAATCCGGTATTGCGCATGCCGGTAAGTAGGGGCACGGTACAGGCGGTGGTGGTAATGCTGGGTTTTGAGGCTCGTAATGGCCCAGACCGGTACTCCATGCCGGTATTACCATTCCGCCTTCCTTTTTTCATTACCTCCATGCTCGTAATGAGGCCCAGAGTCTCTCCCACTTTGTGCAGTCTGCGTATTGCGCTTCTGCCGAGGGCTGCACACTGCCACTGACCAACATTTCTCAGCATTGGTGTTGTATACGTCTCCAACCCACAAGCGCTCCTCTGTTTTGCTCTGAAACAGCCATTCAATCGGACGTACCCTGCATTCCATTCCCAGCAGCAGCCACGCTAATGTCAATCTGCGATCCTCTGTCCCCGGCTGGGAGGGTGGCTTCAGACTGGAGCGGCAGCGAGTGTGCCATGCAACAAGGGTACAGACCCCTGCCTTAAATATGGGCGGTAGAGCCCTCAGCGGCACGGCACATCAGCCTCTTCACTGCTCCTCTCCCGACTCACTTGGCACGCACCCAGGGTGCACCCCTGCTGCTCCAGTCGCCTTGCCACTCAGCAGCGCCCGGTGCTCCAAACCACTGCTACAATCCCAGCTCTGGGGGGGGGGGCGATCAGTCCCTTTTTCTGGTCACCACCGCCACTGCAGCTCAATCCATGTTCGGAGCCGCTTACACAGCTTCTCATCAGCATTTACCGGTTCTTTTTTACCCAAGGCCTAACCTCAGAGTGCAGAGCTTCACCTAGAGGCTGTCATCTTTTTTGGGCCCACAGCACCCCCCATCCCCCCACCAAGGGTAACCATTTTGAACTTGTCCTTCCTGAAAAACTTGTTCATGGATCTCAAGTCCAAAATTGGTCTCAAGCCTCCTTCCTTTTCGGGAATCAAAAAGTAAGGGGAGTACCACCCCTTGTTCCTCTCCGTCACAGGTACTTGTTCTATAGCACCTTTCTCTAGCAGAATGGAAATCTTCTGCAAGAGGAATGGATCTGGAATTTTGCGGGAGTGTCTCCCCGGTGGATGATCCAGAGGTCTTCTTAAAAAGGGGAGGCAGTAACCCTGGGCTACTGTTTGCAAGGCCGAAGAATCGGAAGTAATGCCTTGCCATTCTTCCAGATGCAGAGTGAGCCTGCCTCCCACTGCAATCCTGTGGATTAAGGCCTCAGAGTGGTTTTGAGGCTACTGAAGCAGTGGCTGAGGGTTAAGCAGCCGATGCTTGGGCGGACTTAGCACCTCTTCCCCGTCCACCACGAGGGCAGTTTCTCTGACCTCTTGGACTGACCAGCCCTCTCGCTCTTCCAAATGAGGAATAATAGTGAAAGGACCTACCCCTCCAAGCCTGTGCAGTGGGGTGTGAAGGTTGAGGCAGTCTGATAGCGACATAGAGTGACTTGGCTGCAGCTTTTGAGGTCTGTAATTTCTTGGGACTCTCATCAGCCTTGCTGCCAAACAATTGAGTGCCATCAAAGGGCATGTTGAGTATTGTGGACTGTACACCTGGTGCAAAGCCAGACTTCTTCAACCACGCAAACCTGCGCATCACTGTGCTCCCCACCAGGGCTCTGCTAACACAATCGCCAGAGTCCAACCCTGACTGGAGAGACTCGCACATAGCGTCTTTTCCATCCTTCACAATGTTCTTAAACCCTTCTTTGTGCCTTGAAAGATATTCCGGATCAATGCTTGAGGGTCTGTATTTGTTAGTCAGATTTTTACAGACGGGTTTGGATCAAGAAACTCCCAGTTAGCCTTGACCCTCTTTTGTAGAGCGGAATGAAATGGTAAAACAAGGTCTTTTTGTGGACCCTTATCCAGAATGTCCATCAGGTCATCCTACAGCTGGTCTTACCCAACCCAGACATTCAGTTATCTTATTCATGAGCTGTCTGTGCTCAGACAGGTGAGACTTACCAAACTCATGTTCAGGGGAAGTGTCCAAGCAACTGGCACTCTGAAGATTTGCACACAAGTCTTGCATTCTTGGCTCCTCAGATATTAAAGCTTCTGGAAAATTGGGTGTTCCGTATTTGAGGCCAAAAGGTGGAGTTTCTTGGTCTGAGGGTTTATGTTCCTCGAATATAGAGGAAAGAGACTTAAAAGTTCCTTTTTTTGGTCAAGGCTTGAAAGATCTTTCCATTTCCTTTGAGGGCATCGAAGGCTTCGACACTTGCGACGTTGACAGCACTGGCCTCGATGGGCTCGACCCACGACTCAAAGGAGTGTTTGAGGGTTGAGGATTGGGCCTCTCCCCGAGTCCTCAAGGGGTCACGATGGGTCGGCGGCTTTTCACCCGGGCTCATGGGTATGCAAGTTTTAGGTTTTTTTCACCTCTTTTTTTTCGGCCTTGGTAGGCACAACAGGGTTGTGGCTTTTCATCTTTTCTGTCGAAAGGGGGGCGGGCCGCCTTCTCGAAGATTTTAATCATTTGAAGCTTAAGCCCTCCCATTCAGCTTTTGAAGCAGGCAGGATACTCTGCATTCAGGTGAGGAGTCGCAGGACAAGGACGGAGACCTATGATGCAGTTCCTTCGATTTTTTTTCCATGACGGAGAGGAATCCTGAGAATGGCTGCGAGAACGTAAATGTTTTTTGGGACTGTTTCGTCCAACAAACGTCTCTTGGAAGGTGGCATGGAAGGTGATTTCTGAGGGGGCCTACCCACAGCGAGCTTCCCCTTTCGTTCATTGAGCGCCTTACCCGTCAAGGATTGACAGGATCCACAGCCAGCCAGCCGTCCTATGGTTGTTACCAAGGCACCACAAAAAAATGTAATGAGGGTCGGTAATGGACATTTCCGACATACAGTCAACACATTTTTTTAAAACTGGTCTTCGGGGTAGAGGGAGTAGCAATTTTCAACAAACGTCTTAGTTTCCACAGAAAAACAACCACGTCGTATCCGAAGCGATATCTTCTGCGGAAAAATGGATATGAAGTAACGGGCGCTACTATACTAGTGATGACTTCAACCTCAAGAGGGGAGGGAGGCCTTTGAGGGACAACGAGTCGACGACGACACACGGCACCCTCTACCGCAAAAAAATATTTTAAAAACATTCCAAAGCAGCTGACGCTGGAAGGAGATATCATAAGATGAGGAGTACATGGGAGGACACAATCCAGGTAAGAGTTGGGGAAGGAATGGCAAAGAAGAACAGATAAGAGAAGAAGGAAAAAGAACCACTCACCCAATGGAATATCCTAGTAGTAGTATTAGGCACAATATCCCACGCAAGTACTCTCAAATTTGTACAGATTAACAAATTACTTACTCCTCATAATGTTCTTTCTGATGGATGTTCCTCCCACAAATTCCTCATCTTGGGTATATTCTCCAGATTTGCAGCATTCTCTGAAACTTTTTCTCAGCAGAGGGCATTGTGCGGCCTGGCATCGAGGGTCTTCCAGTCGGCGGCTTTGGGCCGGATGTGACACTGACGTCAGTACAAATAGCGCGCACAGCACACCGTGATGTCAGTTGTTATTTATTCCCCATGCACATCCACGTTGGTGATTAAAGACAAAAGAATGGATGCTTAAGCGTTAAACGAGAGAGTCATCGAAGAACCATAGGAGGAAGCTCTTTAACCATGTGGTAGGTTGTGTGAGAGTGGCATTGTATCACAAGTATGACAATGACACAAGAGGTACTTGGTCAAATTGGCCAATACTAACAAAACCTAATGCCTGCCCTATCTCTCATACAAAAAGTGTGAAAAAAGGGGAATATGTATGTAAAGGAAAAACAGTGTTATAACATAAAGAATCAAAGTGGCTGAGTCAGCTCTCCTCCCTCGTTTGACAGCATGGAGTAAGGAGGCCCCCATAGACACACCCTGGCACAGGTTCTCCAAACAAATGCAGTTAAAAACGTGGATCGAGACCCACCTGGCCTTCCATGTTAAAGACACTTTTTCCAACGTTCCAAAAGTTCTTTCACAGTTCGACAAAAAGTTCACAGTTCAACAAAAGGTTCACAGTTCAACAAAAACTTCACGTAGGTCTCCCTCAGTCGGGTTCGGACCTCTAAAGCAACAAGTACCTGATTCAACGCGTACCTGATTCAACGCAGTTCTCCCTCAGCTGGATTCGGACCTCACAATCACAGCACTTGCAGGGGGTGCCTTCCCCAAGCTTAATTCACATTCATTAGGGGTTCCCTTCCCCTAACTTATCACACTTCCAGTCTCCCTCAGTACTGTTGAAGACTTTCGACTGTGCGAGACTTTTACTATAGACCTCCGCATGACCACTTTGACTTTCTCTTCAGCTCACACTCTTATGTTATTTGCCCGTGTCTCTTGGTCTTGGTGGTTCAGTACCATAAGCGCAAAAGTTCAAAGAAATCTTTCTCTTCAAGCATTCACCTTTTCACTTCCCCTTTTGCTGGGGTTAATCTTGACCATTACGCATTTCAGAATTTGTTCACTTTGTCACTTTATAACCAAACCTTTCCCATTTCGCGGAGACTTTCCAGTGGACTACTTCCTTTTGCCGGACCACTGCGCTACTCTGTATCACTGGTTTCACAGTTATGAGCCGCGTCTCATCAGCATGTGTGCAAACTTCCCTGGTGAGATGTACTGTTGCGACTTCAATCTTTCCTTGAGACAAACCGGCCTTTCATGTCTTTCTCTAACTCACCGGGTGTGCGTGTTCCTTTCTTGTTTCTGATGATTTGATTCACGAGTCAAGGTTAATAGCACAGGCTTGGCCTCGCCTCCCCAATTCTGTCGTTCACCCGGAAGGGTCGCTGGTGTCCTTGAAACACAATGCAGGTTTCTTCTTGTCTGTAATTTGGCTTTCGCGGCTTCTCTTTTAAAGTTTCCCGGAAGCAACGACGATCTGCAGGGATCTTTAGGGTTTCCTTACCCTTTGCTCTAGTTCCTCTATCGGTCGTCCTGCACCAGTAGGTTCACCTTCACCCAGTAAGTTCTGCTCCTTCTTGTGTTTCACCTTGCTCAGAGTGTGTCTCTATGTTCCGCCTTTTCTCCGTGTGGGGAGAGCTAATGGGTATTAGGTGTATGTGGTTAAAGTCAAGTGCCTGACTTTGCCTGTCCTAATTAGAGGGACATGTCCAGTGAGATATGTAAGGGTAAGCCTCTTTACTCTCAGTCGCCCTCTTCCTCGGCCCAGTGTTTGTACAAAAGTGGGGATTGGGACATTGGAGAATCGTAAAAAATAGGATTGGGAATGGGTACGGGAAAGGGGGGAATACCGTGTCTCACCATTGGTTGCCTCACCCCCACTCCCTGAAGATCCCTCACTCAGGTGATCCTCCCGCACTGATCCACTCCAAGGGTTTGGATACAAAGGCGAAGGCCGTGCCCTGGCCACCTGAGAGAGGGATCCCCGGGAACTAGTAGGTGACAAACTCTTTTGTTTCTCACAGTTGACAAGGTAATGAGGAACTCATGGAAGGAACACCCATCAGAAAGATTATTACCAGAGGTAAGTAACTTGTTCTTCTAATGGATTGTGTCCTCCCACAGATTCCTTCTCTTAGATAGACTCTCAAAGCAGTAATATATCAAAGAGGAGGGAAGGAGCGAACTTCACAGCAATTAAATCACCACATGTTGGAGGACAGCTCTGCCAAAACGAGACTCATTGGCGAATATGGTATCCAGGCAGTAGTGTTCTGCGAATGTGCGCATGGAAACACACGTTGAGGCCTGACAGATATGCTTCACCGGCACATCTCTTTGAAGAGCGTAAGTACTTGCCACAACCATAGTAGAATGTGCCCCAAACCCATCAGTGATGTGCTTACCTGCTCTGTTGTAACATTCAGAGACACAAAGTACAATAAATCTGGGGATTGTTTGCTTTATACCCTTTGCCTTTCTTCGGGATGGTATAACCAATGAACAGTTGGTCATCCAGTCTGAATTGGTTTGTCCTAGTGATGTAAAAACTCAGAGCCCTTTTGGGGTTCAAACTATGCAGTCTTTCTTCCTCCTTAGATTTATGAGGAGGAAGAGAGAAAGCTGGCAAACAAACTGTTTGCAATAAATGAAACTCCAATGCGACCTTCGGAAGGAATGAAGAGCACGCTCCAAGAGTCACCTTATCCTTGCTAAAAACAGTAAAAGGTGTTGTACAAGAAAGGGCCCTGCACTTCGCTCACTCTTTGAGCTGAAGAAATAGCGACCAAGAATGCCGTCTTCCATGAGAGAAGTCTCAGAGGATACAAATACAATGGCTCAAATAGAGAAGCCATAGGAGATGTCAGCACCAGGCTCCAGTCCCATGTAGGCACCACTAAGGGGGGCAGAGGGCCGGTGTTTGTTAGGCCTTTTAAAGATTGAACCACCAAAGGGGTCGTGAAATGCAACCCTTGCTCAGGTGCGCCTTTAAAAATAGGGAGCGCAGCTAAATAGCACTTGATGGTGCTATCTAGTGCCCCTGTCTTGCTAAATGAAGCAGAAAAGACAACACCTTTGAGAAGTTGCATAAAAAAGGAGCCACGTCCTGTGCTGTCCACCAGCTACCAAAACTTTTCCAGCAGCAGTGGTACAAAGCCTATGTTGCTGGCCTTAGCGCCGAAAGCCCAACCTCCACCACGTCTTCTGGAAGGTTCCAATCCCTGTACCATAGTCTTACAGAAGCCAGGTGTGCATGTTGAGCATGTCCCCGATCGGGTGAAGAACTACTTCCCTCTCCTGAGATTGAAGGTCTGGTCTCTGGGGAGGGTGATGTGGAGGACGCATGGCCATATCCTGAAGATCCAGGTACAACATCCTCCCGGCACAGTCCGGGGCAATCAGGATCGTAGTTGCTCCTTACCTCTTGTAGAGGAGGAGCCAAGTACCCCCCACCTCAACCGACCTGCCCCTTTTACCTGTATGCTGGAAATCAGAGTATATGACATACACAGAACAGCTGAATCAATAAAGAGCAGAGTATGGACTCTGTCCAGTACCAGTGAAAGTGCCAGTATCTAAGAGAATCTGGGAACCAAGGTACCCATTGAGAAAACAATCTCTGTATACAAAGAAATATGATGGCCATTTGAATGAAATCCCTGAAGAAGCAGAGCCAATACGTGGCAAGGATGAATGGTAACAAAACTAATCATCACAAGTATATGACACAAGGAGCTGAAGATGACGTACATAGAAGAGATGCAGTACCCAGAGAATGCAGATATTCTATAAGGCATCATGAAAGTGATAAGGATAAGTGACATCTTGGGATCAAGCTGAAGAAGCTTATGCCACAGAAACAGATGAAAATATCAAGTTATTTTCCACGTGTACAGATGCAAAAGAAACGCAAGCAGCAAAGTAATCGTGAAAGCTAGCTTTAAGCTTATAGTGAAATAGATTGCGGCAAGCGCCAACGTATACATATATAGGAATAAGAGAACTCTGGATGTTTCCAATAAACGTATTATAGCAGGTTGGATGGTAGCAAAAAGGCCTCATTTCAGTGTGTAGCAGTTAAAAAGCAAGTTGAATTACAAGTGTATTTCAAAAGGCAAGGCTGGACGAGCAAAGAAACCGAGGTCTTATCAAACTCAAATGAACAGACATTGGCTGCAAAGTTGTGTGAAAGAACAAGACTCCTGTTCAGAAGGCATGAACATAACAAGGAAGACGTCAGAGGCTTATTAAAAAATAATAATAAATGCACGAAAAGGCTTGATTCCATGGTCTCTAGTCACATGGAAGCATGAATTTGGAGGAACGAGATGGTCACACTACACACTAAGGCAGACTGTGCTTCTCACTCCCTAAATTTCCCAGAGCTAAGAATACTCTCAAGGACGAGCTTCAAAAGCCCAATTGACAGTAGACCACTGAGGTGATGATGGATTGATATGCTAATTGGTGGGAAGCTAAAGTTAAGGCAGCCTCACCAACACCTGGATGGCCAGCCTACAGGCTGCTAACGTAGGTGGAAAAGGATAGAGTGCCAACCAATTGTAGAGGACCTACGTAGTTAGGGGTCCTATAGTGTGTAAACCAATAGGACGTTGTGTATTTAGTGACGTTCATAGTGGTCATTTGTAGGGGAGGGCTTAGTTGTCCCACCTGATGTTGAGTAACCAATCACATAGTTCCACTTTTTTAGACTAGTATGGATCATATACCTAGATGCTCACTCAGAGCCAATCAGCCATGCTTATAAGTTTTTCTAGTTTGCCAAGTAGGAGGACGTTAGTAAACACGTAGGTTAACGTCATTGATAACAAACATTTCTTATAAATGTTTAGTTTTTTCTTATATGCATCGAGTAAGAGGATCGAGCGATTGCGTTGATGTTCATCATGATCCCTGTTTTAGAAAATTGATATTAAAACAGACTTCCTTTTGTCAACTTCCTGAGTTGGCTCTATTATTGATGTATGAATAAAGTCTGCATCCCCATTCATCTCCAGGGTAATTGCTACTCATTAAAGAGGCTGGACTATCCAGATCACTTGGTAGCATAGAGAGGATAGTTCAGAGCCATCGATCTGAGTAAACTTTAGAGTTTCATCAATATCGGATGACCTTTGCCATTCGGCTGAAAGGACATCAAGCTCCCTGTATATAGTGGTTAGTGTAATTTTAAAAAGTCTTGCAAGACTGGATGTGACGAGTCCCCTAGTTTCCATAGAATCCCCTCCCACTTCTACGTGAAGCGGTTCTATTGGAAGGTTGAAGAGGCGGATAAAAAAGGCAGACGAGAGTCGGAAGACGAAAATGATATCGGTGAATAAAAAATTGAGTTAGTTGACAAAAGCATGGGCGATGAATGAAGAAACAAAGTGAAGTAACGGAGGGTGGCGGGATAAAATATAACACGAGAGTAAGAATGTAATATATATATATATATGGGGAATGAGATATTGACTCGAGTGTGGCCGAGCAATATGTAATCGTGAGAGATGCCACGATAAGAGAATACACCCTGGCCTGCGTTTTTTACAAACGTAACAGAAGAAATTTGAACCCAGAGTCCCATAGCGGAACACGTAGATGACAGATCTGATTGAAGGCGGATCTAAAGGGGTAATTTACACTCCGTACAAAGTATTTTAGAGGGCAAGACGAGTCTTAGAGAAAAGATTGTAAGAGATTTAGGTAACCGGTTGAGTTTGTCTGTTTGTTTTATGTGGTTTGTGAAACGATGACGTCATATGTGTAAAAAAAAAATTTCATTGTTTAGAATTGAACCTGGTGGTTGTTTTTTAGCAAGATTAAAGTAGAAATTGTGGTTAGCCGGATTGGAGTTTGCAAAGATTGGTGCTTGCTCATATTGTATTATTTTTATGAAACGTACCTCTCTGATTAAAAATAAATGAGTGTCAAACAGGTTAAGAATAGACGAGTTGAGAATGGAGAATATTACTTCACTTGTGCATCTCTGCAAGCAGTTGCTGAAACATGCACCCAAGCTTAGACAATACAGTGCAGAATGGGTTAAAGGAACTGCAGATAAAATGTTTATGCTGTGGCTTCAAGGAGGGTCACTATCGAAGGCAGTTCTGCACCATATGACAACATATCTGCATGCAGCATACACGGGAAAGAAGCTAGACAAGCGCCTTGCAAGCTTTGAGCTCTGGAAGATGTACCAAGAGGAGCGAGATGAACCGCCTCCTATAGATTGGATACTTAATGTATGCAAAGAGGGGGGTGAGGAGCCCTGTGCTCCCCCCACCCCAACCGAAATAGGAGACGAGAGTAAGAAAGACGATTGGTTATACCCTTTGAGAGAGCTTAAGGCAGCGACAGGGTATAGCAACCCAGCAGATGAGTCACCTGTGCAAAGCAGTGACGAAGGCACCGAGAGCGATGTAATCTCTAAAGTCCCGAGGGACAAGGAGAGACACGATAAGGAGAGAAGTGATCGAGCAAGCACATCTCTAGATATAGGAAGATAAATGAAAAGATGGAAGGCAGAAAGAGACAAGGCTGATGAGATAGCACTTTAACAGAACAAATGGATGAGTGGTCAAATTTTACTTAAACTCGATGGTAAAGGCATTGAGGATGTAAGACAACGGGAAGATCAAGACGAGCAAGATAAAAAAGATAAGGAAAGAGAGGAACGATTGAAAGATGAAGGAGCAAAAAGGAAGGATAGGCAAAGATGAGAGCAATTATATCAAGAGGAGCAGTTAACAAAACAAGAGAGAGCAGAAGAGCAAAGAAAACGAGATAACAGACAGAGCGATCAATGAGCAGGAGAGGTTAGAACGAAAAAGAATAGAAGCGGAGGAACAGAAGTTAAGGGATAAGAGAATACAGAGACGAAAGGATGAGGAGATACGCAGGGCAAACAAGAGAAGGGATATGAAGAAAAAAGAAGAAGACAGAGTTAGAGAGGAAGCAAGGAAACAAAGAGAATTTGACGATGATATAGAACGTAAAAGAAGGCAGAGAGCATGCAATCTCGACCGCCTGGAAAAGGAAATAAGAAATCCTGAGCCAGAAGAAGCATGGGAGAACATAGAGGAATTCCTCCCAGAATATGAGTCATTACCAGGCCCGTCTAGACTAAATCTAGAGGACGAGTTTGACTCTAGGAGCATTGGGCAAGCAATCGATAAAGTATGTCATGTAATGAAAGCCCAGTCTTCTCACATTGCAGAGAAGCATTTCCTTTTGCAGACGAACGCCTCTACACTGCGCCTTTGAATCTGCGCTGGGAGTTTTCTAAAACTCGCGCACGGCAATCTCTCGCTCCCAGGAGGGGGCGGAGCTCAGTGCAACTCACGTGACTGCTCACGTGACATTCCCTGCCCACAAAATCGGGCCAGTCCAGCAGCACGGCGCAGTCTTCTCACATTGCAGAGAAGCATTTCCTTTTGCAGACGAACGCCTCTACACTGCGCCTTTGAATCTGCGCTGGGAGTTTTCTAAAACTCGCGCACGGCAATCTCTCGCTCCCAGGAGGGGGCGGAGCTCAGTGCAACTCACGTGACTGCTCACGTGACATTCCCTGCCCACAAAATCGGGCCAGTCCAGCAGCACGGCGCAGTCTTCTCACATTGCAGAGAAGCATTTCCTTTTGTAGACGAACGCCTCTACACTGCGCCTTTGAATCTGCGCTGGGAGTTTTCTAAAACTCGCGCACGGCAATCTCTCGCTCCCAGGAGGGGGCGGAGCTCAGTGCAACTCACGTGACTGCTCACGTGACATTCCCTGCCCACAAAATCGGGCCAGTCTACCCTTGTGGCGTTAAGCCCGGGGGAGTAAAGTCCACTGGCTGTTGTGCGGCTGTTTGGCGCTGGATGGGCGCAAGACAAAGCTAACAGACTAACGGATTACCTACATCTGGGTGATATTATCCTGAGCTGAGATCGAAGACAGGCTGAACGCACTGCATTGAGCACACAAGGTGAGCTAATCCCGTACTCTAAGCAGATATCCAACCCTATATACTCTTGTAAGCCAATCAAATATCGTATAACGCCTGATAGATATAGTCCATCATCTGGGCGGGGCATTATCGGGAGTTTGCGAGGGGCCTGACCCCTTCGATCCCTAATCCCCCAAAGTTCAGTGACTACTCCAAAACTGAGCTGACCTAACCACATAGCTGTAGAGTCTCGAGCACTCACACCAAAATGAGAATGGCTGATACACAAGGCCACAACGGAAACCCTAATGTGGACCTATCAGTAACGATTAGAACGCTGTCTGCTGGCCAAATACCGGCGGAAAGCCTGACACATCCACACACAAGATCACAGCTGCGAAGATGGAACTCGCTGGCTACCTCATGTAAACCCCTACGGCGGCAGTCGACCAAGCCCAATCGTAAACCCGATGGTAAGTCAGACGGTGACGGCGACTACACGGGGGTGATAAACTGTTTACCATCAGCTTCTGACCCCGAAAATATACAAGATCTAGACCAAGACTCAGATCAGACCCAATCAAGAGAAGAACAACTGAAGACTACCGATGTTATCACCAATAACCAGCGACACACTATAAGTCTACAGAATGCGGGTCAAAACAGGATAGCACTCTGCCCAGCGGCGTTAGACTTTGCTCGCACCAATACAGAAGGAGACCAAGAAAGTGATCTTCCAAGCGTGCCTCTGAGCAACGTTATCTGCGAGGGCGAGCCAGGCACTAATGGTTCACCTCGTAATTTTCCTTTAGAAATCGAGAGGAGCCAGGTCTTGATACATGACGAATGTTGCTCCTTATCAGAGGGCACCGAGATGGAAGCGACGAAAGAAAGCCCACTCATAAATAGACATGATTCCTCCATAACTTCCTTGAAGAACCTGCAAGCAAACGGAGAAGCACATCTGCATCTAAAGCAAAAAACGGGACTCACTGACACTTGCGTCGGTGCCTCAAATGACGATGAGGTTTTCCATCAAGCAAATCATGATACAATTGAGACCCTACGCAATAAAGAGCCTATTGCTTCGGGATCCAACAGGAGAAACTCACTGGAGGTTGTTAATAAGATACTAAACGACATCACACTAATAAACAAAGCACGAGGTGCCACAGTAAAAGACAGTCTGGTCTCTTCGATCCACGAGTCCAGTGTTATCGAAGCTATTGAAGATATTGTAGACGTAATGAAGGAGACCTTGGGTGCGCCGTCTCTATCACAATGGAAAAATGCCTATGGGAAACGTAGGCGTATCGAGTACAGTCGATCTCCTACTCTACCGTGTTCACAGAGAAAAGGCAAAAAAATCCCTCTACAAACTTTAACGAGACCAACAACACTCTCATCTAGCTACGAAGGTCTCCCAGAGATGAGACAATCACCCCCCCTTCCGTCATCATCATCTGACTCTTCTTACTCAGAGTCACAGTACAATATACCAAGGCGCCTCAAACCTCGAACGCAACAACCCCCACAAAATAAGCACGAGGAGATCTCCTCTGAACTAGTCGGTTGCATAATGAAAGAGATTCAACCACTTGTAATGTCTTCTCTTGCAATATCTATAGCTCCGTTTCTAAAACTATATGAGCAAGTTGACGGGAACCTCAGAGATCTGTCCACACTAGTTGCAATGATCAACTCAAAATTGGTAGGTCTGGACATGGAAATCACATTAACAAACCAAGTGCAACGAGACTCCAACAAAAGAATTGAGACTCAATTGACTACTCTTCTGGATCAAAGGAAAACTAACGGATCGGAAAAAAAGTTACTGGCAGAAGTCGCTAAAGAAGCACTTAACCTCCTAAAAACAAGGAAAATTACAACGGAGTCTGCCGATGAAGAACGAATCACTATCCGTCCGGAATCTCAAGAGCGGAACTGTAAGAACACCAAAACAAGTCCTCAGGTGACCACCAACCTGGAGCCCGACCTGAATAAACGAGTTTCTTCATTGCAACAAGCCGAGAGCATACCAATCAAAAGCCAAGGGGTGACTAGCCCTCTGCCTCCATCCATAGATCTAACCAAAGACGTTGCCACACAGCAGATAAATTTACATGTTGACACAAGATCGGAGGAGATAGGAAATTCTGAACTAATTGACAACGTAACAAAAATCATCTCACCTAATATGCACCCACAGGACCAACTAAACAAGCCTTGTTTTCAAACAATCTTAGACAAAACAAGATCGATACTGAATCCAGCCTCTCTTGATCCCCAAATACCAACTACCTCAACTGATATTGAGAATTGTGCCAGACTGCAAGATTGCGTCCCTGGGCAGCTTGATCCTGAAAATGAAAGAAATAATGGCATCTTTGCGATCTTTAAGCAAAACACTAAACAGACTACTGGGACGCCCCTAAACCTAATAAGAAAGGAATCTCAAATTAAAAAAACAAAAAACCAATGCATTAAGAACTCTCGACGTGGTAACAACTCCAGAAAGTTCTTAAGTAACATAAAAACAGTAAATGTAACCGTAAACCAGAATATAAAACCTGCGGATCCAACTCTGAACAAAAAGAGCTCAGAAAAGGAGGCAACAGGTGAGTTCTCTAATCAAAAAAGCGAGGAATCTAACAAGGAAGCTGAACAAATGAACGAGCTGATAAATATGTCAACTTACGAAGACACTGACGAATTAGAGCCAATTGACCACAAGAACTCATCTGAGTCAACTTCAAGTCTTAATGAGCCTCTACGAGACACGGTAAATACGAATATGGAACGAAAATCAACATCTACACTGTTGTCCTCACATATTACAACGTCACAAAGAACTTGCTCAATGATTCCCAAGATCGTAAATACCGAAAAAGCCCCACTGGTGGAAGCTAGCACCATCTTCCTCACTTTGACAGAAAGACGAGAAATGACGCTAAAAAAAATTGAGGATAGAGATTGTCAAAACATAAAAATACCCAAAAGCCTGCCCGAACCTGAATCCAGGAAGGTAACTCGAGAGCCTCACGAAGAGGTTCAAAAATTTGCACCAAACAAGTGTTATGGGAAAGGACCAATGGTGATCAAAGCTCCCGCAACAAAACAAACGCTTGGAGAACACAAAAGAAGTGACTCTTATCAAAACGAACACCTAGGTAACAAAACTTCCACATTTACTTACAAAATAAAGATTGAAAGTTTGGAAAGTCAAGATGACGTGATCATGAACCGTAACAATGTTCTACGATTACTTCACTGCGTCCCGCGTCTGAGAACGATACAATCGTACAACATCAAAACAGTGGAATTCCCACAGGAAGGTCAAAACGACCTTGTACTAATACATCTAAAATCAAAAATGATAACCAACAGTATCCTGGATGCAACGCCAGAGCTGATGTCGCTTGGATTCGACATTCTGGAACTAAATAATGAAGAAAACCACAAAACCCACTCTTACAAAACTACAGAACCACAGTTAGTCTCATCCTTCTGGAAGAAAAGTAATGAAGTGAAGAGTCCTGAGAAAAAGCAAGAGGTTGGACAACTTAATAGAATTCAGCGCATCAATAGTGATTGTGGCTCAGGAAAAGCGGAACATGTCCAAAATGACATGGTGGAACAAATCCAAATCACAATTACTGGCACCCAAGCTCTCAACAAAAAAAACTGTACTGCCGAACTGGAAAATAATGAAAACGAATCATCGGATAACTGGGGGTGGCTGGCAAAAGCCCTGAGCAAAACAACTCAAAGCTAATGCCAACTAGAAAACCCGCCCCCGACAGTCAAGTTCGGCTCCTGGAACACCAGAGGATTTGTGCATCTATATCAAGAGAGCTGCTTTCCGGGGTTGGATGTTGTGTGCCTTCAAGAAACGTGGCTGGACAAGCACCCCATCTCTGGAGAATATGAGATCGCATTTAATCCAGCCATCAAACAACTGACGGGTAGGCCCATGGCAGGCCTTATTACCTTGATTAAAAAAAGTTCTGGATATCAAATTCTCAATACTGAAAACGTGACTCCCTACATTCAGGCCACGACAATTGTACAAAGCAACTTAGGAAACAAGAAAATCCACATCCTGAATCTATATTGGAACCACAAGACTACAAGCGGCAATGAATACATAGATCAAGTTACAACTGTCATAGATGATTGGTTCGAAGCAGATGTTGGCGTCGATATAGTGATCTGTGGAGACTTGAATATGAACTGCCTAACAACAAACAACAAACTAGATCCAAAAAACATCAATAAATTACAACTCGCCAGTCAATGGGCGACAGAGATGGAGCTAAGAAACCTCATGCTGATGAATGGAAACATAGCAGGCGATATTCCAGCTCAACCAACCTGGTCCAGAGGCACCCAACGATCGACGCTTGATTACTTTTACGTCAGCGAGAAAATACATCAACACGCAACCTCACTCGTGGTGCACCCTATGACCAATAGTGATCATGACTTAGTTATTCTGTCATGCATCACAGCTTATGGAGCCAAACCTACAACATGGAAATCCCCGGTAATGATTGAATCCAACAGGGTCAGACTGAAACTAAAGAAAACAGAGGTTAAAAACATACTAACCACATATGTAGTCGAACAAAAAGAGATCGATTACATCCATCTCTTAGACGATTTCAAAGAAAAACATCAAGGATCCAAAGCTCGTGGCTTTGTCGCAAGACACAAATTTGATCTAGAGCTGAGAAAAAGAAAGAGAGATTTAAGAGCGCAAATAAGACATCTACCGAAAACTGACGCCAATAGTTACTTAACTGCAAAAAGAGAGTGCAAACAAAAGTATAAAAACTGGCTACGATCACACAAAGCAGATATGATGCAGAACGACGCAGAACTAATTATGGAAAAACTGCAAAATAAAAACTCCTCTGCTTTCTGGAAGATAATCAACCACGAAGGAGCCCCGCAAATGGCAGTACTGACAAACGCAATTACTGAAGCTGAGTGGATACATCATTTCTCGAAGCTATACAGCAAGAGAACCACCGCAGCCGAGACATTATCACCTATCCGAGAAAAATGGAAGTTGGAATTTGAGAAAAACGATATCGAGGAGATAATAAAAAGAGCTAGCTCCTCCAGAGCACCAGGCCCGGACGGTCTAACAAATCATACAATCAAAGAAAACCCAGAGCTGTGGGCTGAGCTATGCCACACGATGTTTAAAAGAATAGCAGCTAATCGTAAAAGCCCGGATTCATGGAAATGTGCAATAATCATCCCAATCTTCAAGAAAGGGAATCGATCTGATCCAACAAATTATCGACCCATTGCGCTGTTAGATGTGTTAGGCAAAGTGTATGCGACTCTCCTACAACAACAACTTGTGAAATGGGCAGCTGACTCAAACCACCTGGACCCACGACAGACTGGCTTTGTCAAGGGGGTAGGCTGCGCCTTGAACCTCCTCTTAATTAACCTTCTCAAAATGGAAGCCATAAGAACAAGATCTAAGGTGTACCTCGCACTGATAGACTTCTCACATGCCTTCGATAGCATAGATAGAGAGCTACTATGGGAGAAAATGAAGTCGTGGGAATGTCCGGAAGATCTGATAGCGGCCATCAAAGAGCTCCACACTGGCACAAGCATCAAAATCCGCCTAGATCAAAAAGGCACCCTATCCAAAGCGATATACACCTTTCGCGGGGTTAAACAGGGTTGCCCATTGGCTGCTATAATATTTAACTTATTCTTATCGGACATTGGAGGAGCTATTGACAGCGTACGCTCCTTCTCTCCAAAAATACACGGAGCCCCATTAAGCTGGATGCTATATGCCGATGACCTAATATTGCTAGATGTAACACCTACAGGGCTACAACGAAAGATCGACGCAGTAGATCTATATGTGAGTGCAAACGGCTTACAAATCAACAAAAAGAAGTGTGAGGTGCTAACATTGCAAAACTTGAAAACATCAAAGCACAAAAAACCTAAATGGCACTTGGGAAAGGAATGGCTAAACAACACAACAAACACAAGATACTTAGGCATGCAAATCAATTCAAGCCTGAATGATAGCCAATGGGAACAGGTAGCCAAAACCAAATGCCGGCATTTTGCATGCCAAGCTAGCGTATTACATAAGAAATACGGAAAATTCTCAATAAAACCGGTAAGGAACTTTTACTGTCAAAAGGTAGTGCCGGCCTTGATCTTTGGTGCAGAAAATGCTCTCGGATGTTCCGCCGATGTCTGGTCTACCCTAGAAAACATCTTCTGGGTAAGAGTTTTGCAATTAACGAAGGGTACATCTACTGCGTGCATCAGATACGAGCTAAACCTAATATCAATTAATGCACGAGTTAGCTGGAACCTATTGAGTCTCTTCAGAAAGATGACCATGAAGAAAGTGGCCTTGCAATTCGAAATACTACAAAATCCTAGTAAAGGAAATCCCAACTGTCTGCTATCGCTGTGGTACAAACGCTGTGAGGAAATTTTGGCATTTTACGACATCGACCAAAAAACCCTACATGACAATCCGGACGCTGCAAAAACCAAGATCTGGCGATTGGACTGGATCATGACTGGGAACTTAAGATCAGTAACAACTTAATGAAGGAGGTGCCGAGTGAAGCAAGAAATCTAAACACTCTTCAGCCTTATATCGATCTGTTACCAGACAACGGCAGCAGAACCTTGTTTCTTCACTTCAGACTAAACGCATTTAAAACAAGAGAGTGGTCCAGAGAACTACGTAAGACTGAAGACCTTAATGCGGCATGTAGATTCTGTAATCAGAAGGAAGAAACTCTAAAACATCTGACACTCCATTGTCAGAGATTACATGGGGAGAGAACACTGACATTAGGCCCGTATTTAATGAAATTTCAAACGCCAAGTGCGGACGACTGGTGGCAAGCCCTGTTCGACAGCCGGGAGAAACATCTGAACTATGCGCTAATTCGTTTCCTGAGTCTGCTGAAAAACCTATTGACATAATACCCAAAACAAAGTAAAACTGTGAGGAGGCACTAAAGAGGCTCTCAACTGGCGAAGGATCGAACGCGACTTACAAACATACGCTGTTAAGGTGTAAACAGACGAGACTCACCCGGTCATTTGAGGAGAGAAGAGGGAATAAACTGCACTGCAATATCTGTTCTCCTTTTTTAAAGGCATTTATGCCAATAAAAAAAAAAAAAGAAAGCCCAGAAAGAGTTAAAGGGGAAGGGAAAAAATGATCGACTCGACAGCACTCAGTTGTATGACACAAAGGAAACCTCATGTAGTACGAGGCAAAAGGAGCTGTCTCTATATAGACTGACTCTAAATAGAGATGACGGGGAGAGAAGTTGTACGAGTTGGGCCCAAGAAATGTCAGACGAAGACAGAGACACCTTCCATGGGGAAGAAAGAGGGAACGTATGCAGTCCTGAGGGATGTTTTTCAATGGAGAAAGAAGTCAGATGGACAGATTTAAACGCACCTGTAACTAGGGCATCAGAACTATTGACACGGTCAGACCAACCTAAAAGGCAACTCCATGGTGAGAGTGGGGAGTCGCTTCCTTATGTGAACCGATTAAGATCATTGCCAGGTAGAAGGCAATGTGGTAATATTGTCCCTGCTGTGGACAGACAAATGATGAGGGATGAGAATAAGTTTGGGCCGTCACAGTTTCCCTTCCTAGAGAAAGGGTGGGCCAGACCACAGTATATACTGTGGCCCCAGATGGGCAAGGATAATTTAAGGTGTAAACTCCTGAGTTTAACATCTGCATTGGGAAATGGATACATGAATTAGAGAAAATGACAGGAGGAAAAACGTTGGCTATAGGGGATATTAAGGGTCTCTTAATCGCCATACTTGGTGAGAGAGATGATGGCGTGTGGACAAGGGCAGGATATGCTGGTGTGACTTTCCCTGTGAACAATCGCTGGCAGCCGCCGCGTTCGCTATAGAGAAAGCTGCAAGCTGCAAGCATAGTAATGGGAGGATAGCTCAGGGCAACGTGCTCGGCTTGGAAGCAAGACGACATGGAGCAACACAGGTTCGATCCCCGGGTCCGCGCTTAGAAACCTCTGGTTATTAAGCGCTCTATAAATAACCTATCATATCATATATCATGGGATGCTACATGATGTTATTTGTTGAGCATGCACTATTTGCCATTCTAGAAAAACCAAAAGGAAGGTTGACTTCTCAAAGGGCTTCTGCCTATGAGGTAGTAATATCGAATCCAGCGATCAAAATATTTCGATGCAGAGTAATGAATCTTGCCATGTTTGTAGCTGAACTACTGGCAGAGGATGATGTCATGACCCTTGCCCCTGGCCCTCACTGACAAATCAGCCTTCCAGTTAGGGCAAGGTCAAAGGCCTTAAAACCTCATCCAAGACTCTCTTGGAGTAAGTCCTGGCGCCTTTGGCACCAGGCTCATAACCATCATGAAGACCAACATTAGAATGGGACTATTTACTTGGGACTGTTTAACTTGGGGGGGGAGGGGGGTTCAGCCAACATGAAGGCACACACATAGCTCAGTTACAAGGAACTGCGCTATGCAGTCTAGTCTTTTGGGTGTGGCAGGCCTGGGACTACTTTACCTGGACTACTTTAGGTGTGGCAGGCCTGGGACTATTATACCTGGACTACTTTACCTGAGACTATTTAAACCACACCCAAACAGCAGAACATGCTTTGCGTTATTCAGCTGTGGGCAGCGTAACGCTCACCGTATCCAGTTCTTTGATGCCAGCTTACCTGAAACCAAGGACCTGCAGAGAGAGAAAGAACACTAAGAAATTTACCTGGAACAGTATCCTGCCTTCAATCCATCGCTGACTTCAGTTCCACTCACCTGAAGGTACGAACTCCATCATCCAGCACCGCATGCATCCTGGAATACCATAACTTGGAAAGAGGAGAAACAAAGACAACATTAGTAAGCGTTTACTCACGTTTCCTCCCAAATGAAGAAAGCCACACAATTCTTACCTGGGTAGTCATCTCCTGGTCAGTATCATTGCTGGAACATTAAGGCACTCTGCGAGGACCATCGCAACCTGCAAGGAGAGAAAAGACATAGGTTAGAAATATAAAAGGAAAAACAGCGCCGCGCATCGTGCATTACTCACCGGACAGCATCGCGCACACCGCGCTTTCGCCTACCGGCCCATGCTCATCTTCAAACTGCATGACAATACCAAAATACCTTTCCATACCTAAAAGGAAAGAAGCAAGACAATATTATTTGAACTAAGAGGAACATAAGAATTGCATATAAAAACTGTAAATCAGCAGACCTACGGAGTTGCAGCAGGCCTGGATTCCCACAGGGGGGCTTGCACCAGTGAAGTAACTTGGTTGCTGCTCGCCCCCCACATCTACGCGCCCCTGCCATGAGGAGCAGGACGGGGAATCCACCTTTTACAATATTATGGTGAGGAGAAGGCCCAAGGGGGAGGAAGGAGTTGAGGCCAAGGGAGGTGGGAAAACATAAAGACAATCTGGTATTGAATCCAGCTGTCCTATATTGCAGACCCATCTTTAACCAGAGGCCTTACCAAGGGACCGGGAGAGGGTTCGAGAGTGCAAATCATCCAACCAGAGCTGGGTGGCGTCCCCGTGGATACCAGGTGAGCGTAACAGAATGCAAAGCCTCAATAATATTATCTACCTGGGTGTCATGGAGACTTCAGAGACTGACCAGTTAGTTCAGTTGTTGGGACAATTACGCGCCGAAGTACATTCAGCCAGGCAAGAAACCAACGCTCTTAGGAGGGATTTGATTGTTACTAAGGATCGTACCGACGAAATAAGTAGACAATTGCTCCAATCACAGGCAGGACAGACCACATTGCCTGGTAACACTCCGCCAGCACCTGTACCAACTTCTTCCACCAATCCAGTACAAATAACCCTTCCTGGGGCAGTTCCTTTAGCTCCACCTGAACGATTTACAGGGGACCCCAAGAAGTACGCAACGTTCATGAACCAGTGTCATCTTCATTTCCTTTGCAGACCTGGGGCTTTTCCTAACGACCAAGCACGGGTTGCTTTTGTCTTGTCATATCTGTCATATCTGAGTGGCAGTGCTGCGGATTGGTCGGTACCATTGGTATGTCAGGATAACCCGTTGTTACATGACTTTGGGGGTTTCCAGATGGAAATGGAAAAAACTCTTTGCTTGTCATACCCAAGGCCAAGCATTAGACAACAAACTTTTGTCACTCCGTCAAGGAAGTCAAGACTTGCTTCCATATATAGCAACATTTAAC
The DNA here is from genome assembly GCF_040938575.1 of Ambystoma mexicanum. Taxonomy (NCBI): domain Eukaryota; kingdom Metazoa; phylum Chordata; class Amphibia; order Caudata; family Ambystomatidae; genus Ambystoma; species Ambystoma mexicanum. Next base: position 635,100,939 of record NC_090939.1, read on the forward strand.
AGACTAGTCGTTGAAGCTGGGTGGCCTGAGGAAATAAGGACCACACTATTTCATCGGGGTCCACAAGGGGAACTGAAGGATGTCCTTGCTCAAGTGGTTAACCCACCTAAAGACTGTGGAGAATTCATCAACCCTGTGGTGCATTTAGATCACAGATTACAAGACCGAAAAGCAGACTAGATAAGGTTAGACACTCGAGCTGTGTATGTCCGGTCAAAGAATAATGTTCCACGTACATTGGAAAACACGGTAGAACCCATGCAAATCAGAGGTGTACGGGCCCCTTTAACTAAAATTGAAAGAGACAAGAGAAGGCAACAACAATTATGCTTATATTGCGAAAAAGAATGTCCAGTGAAACCACCAAGGAGAACTGTTGGAGCCACAGAGAAGGAAGATAATAACAAGGGGTCGGAAAACTACCAAGCCGCTTGAGGGCCGCTTGTCGAGCGAGAAGGATGAGCCACAGACCACACACTTTGCATTACCAGTAATTTTGATCAATCCCCAACAACCGTCTTGGATGCATGCTGTCGAAGCATACATAGACAGCGGAACAGTTGGGAATTATGTAGACCAAGATCTGGCAGCAGAGATGGTCGACTACTGAAAAAGTTACTACTGTTGATGGGACAGAAATAGCTTTCGGACCAGTACCCCAATGTACAGCAGCACTAACCCTACTGTGCCAGGATGGACACCGAGAATCTATTGCATTCGGTCTCATCAAAGCTCCTCAGTTTCAACTAATCTTAGGGATGCCATGGTTGGTAGCTCACAACCCTCTAATAGATTGGCGTGCCAAGAGTTGGCTTTTTCCGATGATTGTACTTGCACCTGTTATTACCAAGAAAAGGGGAAAACAGACTTATGTACATCTGCTACTCCCAGTACGGGAGAGATTGTACTAGGTGTGACTAGTACTCTACCAAATGAATACCAAGATTTTCAAGACGTGTTCCAGGAAGAACAAGCCAATACTCTACCACCACACAGGCCCTACGATTGTCAAATCGACCTCATACCTGGTGTGCAAATTCCTTGTGGTCGAATCTATGCACTTACTGAACCAGAAAACCTCCATTTGAAATCTTATCTTGATCAGTACCTGGCAAATGGATTTATCCGCCCATCTAAATCACCGGCAGCCAGTCCCTTATTCTTCGTACCAAAGAAGGAAGGAGATTTGAGGACTTGCATCGACTATCGCGCATTAAATCAGATCACAGTAAAAAAACGTTATCCACTGCCCCTTATTCTCGAATTATTGGATCAAGTCAAAGACGCCCAAATCTATACCAAACTGGACCTTAGGGGGGTGTACCATCTTGTTCAAGTGAAGAAAGGAGACGAATGGAAAACCGCCTTTCATACCAAATACGGCTTATATGAATACCAGGTAATGCCTTTTGGACTTTGTAACGCTCCTGCTGCATTCCAGTACTTTATGAATGATGTTTTGCGGGAGTTAATCGACGTTTGCACCCTGGTTTACATTGAAGACATCTTAGTGTATTCTGCTGCAAAAGAAGACCATGTCAGGCATGTCCGCTCCGTCCTTACTAAACTCCGCCAACATAAACTGTATGCTAAACTCAAAAAATGCTCTTTTCATGTCACCGAAGTGGAGTTCCTCGGTTTTATCCTCACACCAAAAGGTATCAGAATGGATAGGCACAAGGTAGATGCCATTCTTAACTGGCCGTCACCAACTTAATTTAAAGGAATCCAGAGTATGTTGGGCTTTGCAAACTTTTGCCACAGATTCATCCCAGATTTTTCCCAAATAGTGCATCCAATTACATCACTATTGAGAAAAAAACAATAAAAAGTTCCATTGGACCGAAGAAGCAGAGAAGGCCTTTCAAGAACTTAAGAAAAAATTCACTTCTGCTCCAGTTCTACGGCATCCTCGCCCAGACCTCCCTTATAAAGTTGAAACAGATGCCTCTAGCATGGCTATGGGAGCTGGTCTCTCACAAAGGGACCCAGGAACTGGCCAGTTACACCCTGTGGCCTTCTGGTCACGATAATTCTCACCTCCCGAACTCAACTATGCTATCACAGACAAAGAACATTTGGCTATAAAATCAGCTTTCAAGGCATGGCATGGGGCAAGGCATGGCAACACTATCTCCTTGGTGCTAGACATACTGTCACGGTCATAATTGATCATCGAAACCTGCAATACCTAAAAACAGCAAAGGCTCAATCATCCCGTCAACTGCGGTAGGCTCTTTTATTTGCTGAATATGACTATGTGATCACCTACCGGCCAGGAGTCCGAAACGGAAATGCTGACACCTTGTCCCGCATGGGTGTTGATGAAAAGGTATACATAACTCCAGATCCAGTAGCCATCATTCCAGAAGACAAACACCTGGGTCTTACAACAACATTGACACAGGGTGAACTCCAAAACAAGATCCAACTCTTAATGGACCCCACTTTCTCACAAGAGTGGTGTACTCAAGGAGTACATTACACCATTAAAGACCAGTTACCATATTTTAGGAACCGTCTATACTTGCCAAGTAAAGATTTACAAGAGCAGGTTATTTCGGGTTATCACAACTCCCCGATTGAAGGTCATCCTGGAATTGCCAAAACTCTAGCTAAAATAAAACAAAACTATTGGTGGCCTACATGGCGTAAAGACATCATACAATTTATCCAATCTTGCATTGTGTGTGCACAAAACAAGTCCCAAAAGCAGAAACCAGCTGGTCTTCTCCAACCATTGGAAATTCCTCCCGCAGCATGGCACAGACTGTCCCTTGATTTCATTACAGATCTACCTCCCAGTCAAGGATTCAACGCCATCTTAGTAGTTGTAGACTTGTTCTCTAAAATGGCACACTTTATTCCTTTTAAGGGTCTTCCAAATGCATCCAATTTATCAAATGTATTCCTGGAGGAAATCATACGGCTACATGGCTTTCCATCGGTCTTGATCTGAGATCGAGGTAGTCTGTTTGTATTCAACTTCTGGAGGAAATGCTGTTCAATGGCCCAAATTGACATTCGACTATCCACAAGTCACCATCCTCAAACAGATGGCCAAACAGAAAGAACAAACCAAACCCTCGAGCAATACTTACGTTGCATGTTACATCAAGTGGAAAGAAATTGGAAGGACTTGTTATGGATAGCTGAATATGCCTATAATAATTCATTACACACCAGCACTGGACAAACCCCTTTCTACAATATATATGGTAGACATCCACGTACTTCGGAATTGGATCTACCAACCCCTTTGGAAATGCCAGCGGTTAAAACCCTACATACAACTATTTCCCAGGCCTTCAAAGAAGCAGCAGAACATTTACTCCAAGCCAAGAACAGACAAAAGAAATGTGCTGACCAACATCGTAGTAAAGCCCTTGACTATGAAATTGGAGACAAGGTCTGGTTAGCATCAAAATATGTGCCCATAAAAGGGACTCGGACCTTTCGTCCCCGATATATAGGACCTTATTCTATTGAATCCATAATAAATCCAGTGGCAATTAAATTAGCCCTACCAACCACTATGCAGATTCATCCTGTGTTTCACGTATCACCCCTGAAACTGGTACAACCCGGTACTCGGGTTACAACACCACCAAAACCAGTATTAGTTGACGGAGAACCAGAGTTTGAAGTAAAGGATATCCTAGACTCAAAATACACCAGATCCAAACTATACTACTTAGTTGATTGGAAGGGATACGGCCCTCAAGACAGATCATGAGAACCTAGTGAATACATCCATGCACCAGGCTTAATTAAAAAGTTCCATCAGAATTACCCAGCCAAACCAGGACCAGGCAGAAGTACCACCGTGAGAGGGCCTTTGGGGGGAGTGCTGTCATGCCCCTTGCCCCTGGCCCTCACTGGCAAATCAGCCTTCCAGTTAGGGCCAGGTCAAAGGCCATAAAACCTCATCCAAGACTCTCTTGGAGTCAGTCCTGGCGCCTTTGGCGCCAGGATCATAACCATCATGAAGACCAACATTAGAATGGGACTATTTACTTGGGACTATTTAACTTGGGGGGGGGGTTCAGCCAACATGGAGGCACAAACATAGCCCAGTTACAAGGAACTGAGCTATGCAGTCTAGTCTTTTTGGTGTGGCAGGCCTGGGACTACTTTACCTGAACTACTTTACCTGAGACTATTTAAACCACACCCAAACAGCAGAACATGCTTTGCGTTATTCTGCTGTGGGCAATGTAACGCTCACCGTGTCCAGTTCTTTGATGCCAGCTTACATGAAACCAAGGACCTGCAGAGAGAGAAAGAACACTACAAAACTTACCTGGAACAGTATCCTGTCTTCAAGCCATCTCTGACTTCAGTTCCACTCACCTGAAGGTACAAACTCCATCATCCGACACCGCATGCATCCTGGAATACCATAACCTGGAAAGAGGAAAAAGAAAGACAGCATTAGTAAGCGTTTACTCACGTTTCCTCCCGAATGAAGAAAGCCACACGATTCTTACCCGGGTAGTCATCTCCTGGTCAGTATCATTGCTGGAACATTACGGCGCTCGGCGAGGAACATAGCAACCTGCAAGGAGAGAAAAGACACAGGTTAGCAGTATAAAAGGCAAAACAGTACCGCGCATCGTGCATTACTCACCGGACAGCATCGCACACACCGCGCTTTCGCCTACCGGCCCATGCTCATCTTCAAACTGCATGACAACACAAAATTACCTTTCCATACCTAAAAGGAAAGAAGCAAGACATTATTATTCGAACTAAGAGGAACATAAGAACTGCATATAAAGACTGTAAAGCAGAAAACCTACGGAGTCGCAGCAGGCCTGGATTCCCACAGGGGGACGTGCACCAGTGAAGTAACTTGGTCGCTACTCGCCCCCAACATCTACGCGCCCCTGCCACGAGGAGCAGGACAGAGAATCCACCTTTTACAGTTGAGGCCAAGGGAGGTGGGAAAACATAAAGACAGTCTGGTATTGAATCCAGATCTCCTATATTGCAGACCCATCTTTAACCAGAGGCCTTACCAAGGGACCGGGAGAGGGTTCGAGAGTGCAATTCATCCAACCAGGGCTGGGTGGCGTCCCCGTGGATACCAGGTGAGCATAACAGATGAGCATGATTGTTCGAACTATGAAGAGTTGTATGACGAAATCCCTAGGATAAAAGAAAATGCCTTGTCAAGTGGGGAAATTGTTTTTATTGATGGTACTTCAAGAATCGATCAAAATGATGGAAAAAGATATACGGGTGCCGCTGTGGTAAAGCACACTGCCAATGGGGAGTTTCAGACATTGGTAAGTGCATGACTCCCGTCTCACTATTCAGCACAGGATGCAGAGCTAGTGGCACTGATTGTCGCGCTCGAGAATGATGCAGACCAGGAAGTAACAGTCTACAGCGACTCCGCCTATGTGACGTCAACGGTGCATGCAGGATTAGCACGTTGGAAAAGGAGGGGCTACCTCCGAGTGGATGGCACACCAGTACAGCACGCCGCCTTATTGGACAGGCTTATTAAGGCACTACAACCCACAGTAGCCATTGCGGTCGTTAAATGTGCAGCTCACACTAAAAGGGCAGATTTGATCTCGCGTGGAAACCAAGCAGCAGACGATGAGGCAAAACTCGCTGCATGTTCAGAAAGCGTAATGACATTTGGAACACCTGATGTAAAAGGGAAAATGGCTGTGTTGATGAATGTGGTTGAAAAATATAGTGATTTATCAAAAATGCAGCTTATGGAGGTTCAGGGGGAAGCACCTCAAGATGAGAAAGATTTGTGGACACAACGAGGGTGTTCTTTAAACCCCTCTGAAGTATTGTGGCCTTATTGATGGTGGCGCTGGAACAGCTACACTACCCTGCGCACACAAATAGGGAGACCCTTGCAGAAACGATTGCTGAAGATTGGTTTGTACCAAATTTGTTAGAGCATGTTGCACTTTTCATGACAAATTGTATAGTCTGTTAAAAATTCACGGCTGAGCATACACTGCGCACATTTAGGGGGGTCATTCCGAGACCCACTGGCCCCTTTCAGCATATGCATATCGACTAGGTCGATATGATACAAGTATGTAATGGATATAGATACATGATTGTTGTAATGTGTCCTTTTTCAAGGTGGATTGAAGCAGGTCCTTGTACACACCCAGATTCCACCAGTGCAGCTACATTTTTAGTGCAGGAAGTGTTTCCCAGATGGGGAGTGTGTGAATTAATGAGGTCAGCTAATTGCCCACATTTTGTAAATCATACATTTGAGCAGATCAGCTTGTTGCTTGGTATAAAGCACAATGTTTCTTCGGCTCATCATTTGCAAGGAAATGGGATCTGTGAGAGGCAACGGCCTGCTAAAGGAAAGGATAGCCAAGTTGAAGGTTACCTTGAAGAAAGGGTGGTTGCATTGCCTACCACTGGCATTATATGCTTTAAGGAACCAACCAGGTTCTGATCACCATCCCACGCCTCATGAAATAGTGACTGGAGGTGAATGAGAACACCCCTAATGCCTCCATCCAGAGTTAGAAGTGATGCTCAGTCAACTGCAGATTTGTTTGGAATGGAAATGCGTGACTATCTGAACTGTATGACTTCCAGTATTTCTGTCATTCCAGGACAGCTGCAGCGACAAGGGTGCAGGGCAGTACAGAACACAGAAGGAGATGCTTCAACAAATAAATCTCAAGAATTTTGTCTTCCCCAACAGTTCGCCGGAGATGCGGTCTTAATATGCAACCACAAAAGGAAAAAGTGGGACGAACCCTGTTTTCACGGTCCCTAAATTGTGGAAGACATCACGCCGTCTGCTGTCAAAGTGCAGGGAAGGTAATTGATGCCATTGACTGCCGCCCACGAGGGAGGAAGGGGAGGTGGGAAGGCCTAGTCAAGGGGTCTACACAGTAGGAGAGGGGGGAGGGCGCCCCGTGTGGGGTCAGCCGGTTAGTGCAGTTGGGGAAGTTGGGGGCTGGGGTGGAGCCCAAATGGGGGACATCCGGCGAAGACAGTCTGGGTGGGTGGGAATGGGGAGGGCCGGAAGGGGGTGTCGGGAGGATGGTGGGGTAGAGTTGGGGCTAGGGGCACTGAGTTGGGGATGGGTGCAGACAGGGATGGGCGAGGGAACAGGGGGAGACCACTGAGTTGGGGAGAGGTGTGAATGGGGTTGGGGTCCAGGGACGAGGAGGAATTAAGGAGGCTGAGACGGCAGCAATAAGGAACACTGTAGAACAGGGGGCGGTGGGCGTAGGAACCGGCAACGGTGGAGAGGGGGAACATGGGAGGGGGAGCCCAGAAGGGAGGAGGGAGTAGCTTGAGACATGGTTCCAGCAGTTCAGATGGGTAAGTTGGGAGGTCTGAAAATCGGGACATGGAATGTCTGGGGACTGGGGATGTACCAGAAGAGGCGGAGGGTGGGAGAGTTCCTGAAGAGACAAGGAATACAGGTCGCCTTTATACAGGAGCCGCACATGGGGAAGGAGGAGCTGGGGAAATTGGGGAAGTTATGGGGGGGGCAGGTGGTTGGAACGACCTACTCAACCCAGTCAAGGGGGGTGCTCATCTGGTTAGCTAAGGGGGTACCATTTAAGGTGGAAACAGTGTTGAAGGATGAGATAGGTAGAACAGTGATCATGGTGGGGTTATGGGAAGGTAGAACAATTTTCCTGGTTACCTCATACGCGCCGAATGACGATGATAGAGAATATTTCCCATCGGTAATGCGCATGATGGGGACATACAAGGGGGATGTGATGGTGTGGGGAGGGAATTTTAATTGTCACTTGGATGTGCGCCTAGACGGGTCTGGAGGGAAGGGGGTCCCAAAGAAGCACATGACGGCGTCACTCCATAGGATAATGAGGGAACTTGATCTGGTGGAGGTGTAGAGGGAAAGACACAGGGAGCAGAGGGGATATTCCTACTATTCAGGCATGCATGATTCATATTCTCGCCTGGACTACCTCCTGACGGAAAGGGAACATTGCCAGTACTTTGGGGAGCCGATATATCTGTGACGCATCCTATCGGATCACTCCACCTTAGTGGCCACACTGTTTGGGACTAATGAAAGATCCTCCCAACGGTTATGGCGATTGCAAAAGGAGGCACTAGGGGATGGGGCATTTCTCGCCAAACTTCGGGAGGGGATTATATCCTATTTTGAGCTGAATGAGGGGTCGGTAGAGTCAAGGGAGTCGCTCTGGGAGGCCTTCAAGGCGACGATGAGAGGGAAGTGCCTATCAATTACAGCAGCTAGGCGTAGACGGCTCCTCGACATGCTGCGGCGTACGGAAGCCCAGGTGGCGGATCTAGACAGGGAGGCGGCAAGGGGGGCCTCGGTGGGGCAAAGCTTGGTGCGGAAACTTGATGTAACGCTCACCTGATTCTCGCAGAGGCGCCGGTCTTGACTGGGCGACTACCGTATCTTCAAAGGTGATGTGTAGCACCCGGTTGGCTCTTTGGGCTGGACCTCTGTGCACTGTATGCCTGACGTGTAGAGTAAGATGTCTGCAGATAGAAAATATGGGGTTAATGAACTGGGGTTATTGGGGTGTCCCTATCTCTTTCCTCTTCTCCTCTCCTGTAGACCCCCAAAGGTTAACGCTCTCACCTTAGGTAAGTGAATGCCGAGCTCTCCATCTGCCTCGGGGCAGGGTGCTGTAACCAGTTTCTTCACTGGATAGGTAGCGCAGGCCTCTTGACTTCAGAGGACTGCTGTCCGTCGTTTACTGCACGAACGGTAAGTTTCGAGTCATTCAAATGTCTTTAAAGTCTTTAGTAATGATGTCTCTTGTTTTGCAGGGTTCCGGCGATGGCGGATGACGGGCTGAAGTGAGTTGCAGATGGAACCCGTGTGATGAATAGAAGCGCCTGGAAGCACGTAAGTAAGCGCTTGTTGCCTGCTTCACTATGCGCTCTAACTGTCTTTTTATTTTGCAGGTACGAGTTCGGAGCGGCTGCAGGGTGCCGGAATACCCACTGGATTAGATGTGGAAAGGAGTAATGCCACGTGAGTATTAAAGTTCCCCAATGTCTTTAAACGCACCTTGTTTTGTCTTTCAGATGCGGGATGCAGCGCCGAAGGCCTCCGGAGCGTGCGAAGAGTTGGTAAACTTTTGTCTTTCAGATGCCGGAATGCAGTGTGAAGACCTCCGGAGCGCACGAAGAGTAGGTAAGCCTTTGCCTTTCAGATGCCGGAATGCTAACCTGTTCTTTCTTGTCTTTATAGGTGTTGCTGAAGACTGGATTCAGGATGGTAAGCCTTTGCTTTTCAGATGCCGGAAAGCTAACCTGTTCTTTCTTGTCTTTATAGGTGTTGCTGAAGACTGGATTCAGGATGGTAAGCCTTTTTCCTTAGGCCCAGGACCGGATGCAGAAGACACGATGAGCGTTCTGCTGCAGAGGTTGCAGAATAACGCAAAGCAAGATTCATCCACCGGGTGTGGTTTAAATAGCCTCCTGTAGTGCTTAGGTGTCTCCTTCCACAGCCACGCCTAAGTAAGAAAAGAGTTCCTGGTAAGAAAAGAGTTCCTGCCTTCCAGAAGAGTTCCAGTGTTCTGAATCTAGGGAGTGGCTCCAGCCCCACCCAACAGGAAAAGTAGTTCCAAACAGAAGAGGATCAGAGGCTCAACTGGCAGGCAAGTAAGCAGCATGGTCTGCTGAAGGTAAGTCCACCCAAGCATTATGAGCCCGGCGCTTCCAGCGCTGGGACTGGGCATATTTATGAGCCTGGTGCCACTGGCGCCAGGACTGGGTCCAAAAGGTCCCAATTGGGACTGGTTGGCACTCGGAACCTGGGTTATGGATCTGCTTCCAAGGGAGTTGGGAAAACCCTGACCTTTTGGAAGCAGAGATCATGACAGTACCCCCCCTCAAGGCCCCTCCCAAACCGGGCTTCTCCGGGGGTTTTGGCTTGTCAGGAAATGTTCGGTGAAATCTTTTGATTAGGCGAGGAGCGTGGACATATTCAGCAGGTTCCCAGGATCTCTCTTGGGGGCCGTAGCCTTTCCAGTCAATTAGGTAGAATAGTTTAGATTTGGAGATCTTGGAGTCCAGAATGCTTTTGACTTCAAACTCGAGTTCTCCATCCACTAGGATAGGTTTTGGAGATTTGGTTAGTCGGGTTTGAGGTTGCACGGGTTTTAATAGAGAGACGTGGAAGACCGGATGTATCTTCATGTGCGGGGGCAAGTCCAACTTGACCGCTACTGGGTTTACTATGGTAGTGATGGAATAGGGACCAAGGTATCTTGGGTTGAATGTGCGTGGCCCTTTTAGAGATAGATATTTGGTGGATAACCAGACTTGATCCCCTACTTGATAGTGAGGGGCTTCCTTCCGATGTTGATCTGCTCCTTTCTTGTATTGTTCTTTAGCCCTTTGAAGGTGAGAAACAGCTTCCTTAAAGGCTTGGGTGATTGTAGAATGCAGGTAGTCTACTGCTGGTGTTTCAAGATCTTGGAGGGGATCCAACTCCGAGGTTCGAGGGTGACTGCCGTACAAAAGAAAAAACGGGGTTTTCCCAGTTCCCGAATGGACAGAGTTATTGTAGGCATACTCGGCTATCCAAAGGATATCTTTCCAAGTTTTTTCAGTTTGTTGCAGCATGCAGCGTAAATACTGTTCCAGAGTTTGATTGGTCCTCTCGGTTTGTCCGTCGGTCTGAGGGTGGTGACTGGTCGATAGTCTCACATCAATTTGAGCCGACCGACAGCAACTTCGCCAAAAATGAGAAATAAATTGACTACCTCGATCCAAAATTAGAACCGAAGGAAAACCGTGCAGTCGGACGATGTTTTCGAGAAATTCTCGGGCCAGAGTTGCTGCTGTTGGCAAGCCTTTGAGCGGAATGAAATGCGCCATCTTGGAGAATAAGTCCACGATTACTAGAATCGTATTGTATCCGGAGCATGGAGGTAGATCGGTGATGAAGTCCATAGAAAGCGTATGCCAAGGGCGAGGTGGGATGTCAATAGGGCGTAAGAGGCCTGCTGGTCTTTCCTTTTGACTCTTGTTTTGGGCGCATACTCCACAGGACATTATAAAGTCTCTGATATCTTTTTTCCAAGACGGCCACCAGAAGTAGCGCTTGATCTTTTCTGAGGTCTTGGCTATACCGGGATGACCTTCCATTAAAGAGTCGTGATAACAAGAGATTACTTTTTTCTGTAAATCTGTGCTGGGTAGGTATAATCGTTCTTGGAAATACAATAAGTTGTCCTTTACTGCAAAGTCCTTTCCCTGCAGATGCCAATTCTGTATGTCTGCTGGAGTTACAAGTTGCCTGGCTTTATCCTTAACTTTCTCTATGGATTCTGTGGCGATTACACCCAGAATTCTTTGTTCGGGAATGATTGGTACAGGTTTAGGGTTGACCAAGTGTTCTTCCACTCCCATCCGAGAAAGGGCATCGGCTTTACCGTTCTTTGTACCAGGTCGATAGGTGATTATGAAGTCAAACTCGGCAAAGAATAATGCCCAACGGAGTTGTCTAGAGGATTGGGCTTTTGCGGTCTTCAAATATTGCAGGTTTCGGTGATCCGTAATCACAGTAACGGTGTGTCGGGCCCCCAGCAGATAATGCCGCCAAGCCTTAAAGGCAGACTTGATAGCCAGAAGTTCCTTGTCAGTAATCGTGTAATTGATTTCAGGAGGCGAGAATTTGCGGGACCAAAATGCCACGGGATGCAACTGATTGGTTACCGGGTCCTTTTGTGATAGAACTGCCCCCATGGCAAGGCTTGAAGCATCAGTTTCCACGATGTAGGGGAGTTCGGGGCGAGGGTGTTTTAAGATTGGTGCAGAGATAAATTTAGTCTTCAAATCCTGGAAAGCTTGTTCCGCCTCGGTAGACCATTCAAAACGTTTGTTTTTCTTTAACAAGGCAGTGATGGGCTGGACTATTCGAGAGAATTCGGGGATAAACCTGCGGTAAAAGTTAGCGAAGCCTAACATGCTTTGCACACCTTTTACGGAGGATGGTGATGGCCATTTGAGAACTGCATCGACCTTCTTTGAATCCATACGCACTCCGCCAGGTGATAATATGAATCCCAAGAATTCAACTTCAGTCACGTTGAAAACACTTTTTTCCAACTTAGCGAAAAGTTTGTGTTGACGCAATCTTTCGAGGACCATTTTCACGTGTTTCCGATGTTCAGATTCCGATGAAGAATAAACGAGGATGTCGTCAATGTAAACAACAACACATACATCTATGAGCTCTCTGAGGACATCGTTCATAAAATATTGAAAGGCGGCCGGGGCATTGCAAAGTCCGAAGGGCATGACCTGATATTCAAATAGCCCATACTTGGTGCGGAAGGCCGTCTTCCATTCATCGCCCTCTTTTACTCGTACCAAGTGGTAAGCTCCTCTAAGATCCAGCTTTGTATATATGCATGCTTTTCTGACTTGGTCCAGGAGTTCAGGGATCAAAGGTAACGGATATCTATTCTTAACGGTGATCTGGTTCAGGGAGCGATAATCGATACAAGTTCTAAGGTCTCCTTCCTTTTTTGGAACGAAGAACAAAGCTGAAGAAGCAGGGACTTGGAAGGACGAATAAACCCATTTGCCAGGTATTGATCCAGGTATTGTCGAAGGTGAAGGTTCTCAGGCTCGGTGAGGGCATAAATTCTACTACAAGGAGGAGTAGATCCAGGTATCAGGTCTATCTGGCAGTCATAAGACCTATGAGGAGGTAGAGAGTTAGCCTGATCCTGCCGGAAAACATCTTGGTATTCTAGGTATTCGGGAGGTAACTGGGGAGTCTCTGAAGAAATTGCGGCCAGTGCAACACCAGGTGGAGGGTGACAAGTAGAGACACATTCTGGAAACTGGACCGTTCTTGCTCGCCAATCGATCAGAGGATTGTGTTTCTCTAACCAAGGTATTCCTAGAATAATCTGAAACTGAGGGGCCTTGATCACATCGAACACGATCTTCTCATGGTGTCCATCTTGACTTACTAGCGTCACCTCTTGAGTGGTATGCGTTACTGGCCCGGAGGCTATCTCCGTACCATCCACCGTAGTAATGACGTCCTTTACAGCCTTGGGACAAAGAGTTAGATTCATCCTCAAAACCATTTCATGATCCACATAATTGCCGATGGCACCGCTGTCGACGTAAGCTTCAATTGCATGTAATCGATCCGGATTATCAGGGCTAATGAGGACCATAGGTATCACGAAATGCGAAGTCACGGAACTGGTTTTCACGCTCGGCAAGAGGACCTCTATTCTTGTCGGGCGAGGTCGTTTCCCTGCTCAGAGTTTGTAACTTTGGTAACTGCAGCTCCTACTGCCTTCTTGGCAGGTTTCACCGGACAGTCTCGAAGAAAGTGCCCTGAGTTTCCGCAATATAGGCATAATTGCAACTGTTTCCTCCTTTCCCGCTCCCTTTGTGTTAGAGGACCTTTCAGACCCCCTATTTGCATGGGTTCCCCGGAGTCTACTCCTTTGGAAGGAGTTGGCGGTTTGGAAAATACTCGAGCATCAAACTTGGAACGATCGGCCTTCCTGTTCTGCAGCCTGTGATCTATTTGAACGACCAAGTCTATATAATCCGAACAGTCTTGTGGGGGATTCACTACTTGGGCTAAAACGTCTTTGAGCTCTCCACGTAGACCTCTATAAAACAGCGTAATCCTTTTGTCCTCAGGCCATTGAGTTTCCACTATTAGTCTATTGAAAGATGCAATATAAGCCAAAAGGTCTTGATTACCCTGTCGCAACGAAAGAAGCTCATTGTCCAAGGCCTGCCCCTGTGAATGTCTTGCGAACAGTTTTTCCATACTAAGCTGAAAGGCTTGAAAATCATGGAGAACCGGATCATCTTGATTAACTAGAGGGATCGACCAGTCTGCCGCATTGCCACTAAGGTACGAAAGTACAAAAGCTACTTTTGCTTGATCAGTTGGAAAGGCTGCTGGCCGGCATAAGAAGTGCAACCGGCACTGATTGATAAATACTGCAAACCTCTTTGGGTCACCAGAAAATCGTTCGGGCGGAGCCAGAGGTACATTCCCAGGTAGGTTGATCTGCACTGGATTCATAGAGGATGTTGAAGGAAGATTTGCCCCTGATGCGGGTAACGGGGTCTGTCCGGCTTGTGACTGTAGCACTTGTCTAGCAAGATTGTCTGTTCTCTCCTTGGAAATAATTAGTTCCCTTCTTAGAGCATTCGTTTCCTGACGAGCTGCATGCACTTCTGCCCTTAGTTCCCCAAGTAACCGGGCTAGGGGGTCAGTATCCGAGGTTTCCATAGCGCCTGGGCGAGAGTTTTGCGGTAGGCTTTGCGTTCTGTAACGCTCACCTGATTCTCGCAGAGGCGCCGGTCTTGACTGGGCGACTACCGTATCTTCAAAGGTGATGTGTAGCACCCGGTTGGCTCTTTGGGCTGGACCTCTGTGCACTGTATGCCTGACGTGTAGAGTAAGATGTCTGCAGATAGAAAATATGGGGTTAATGAACTGGGGTTATTGGGGTGTCCCTATCTCTTTCCTCTTCTCCTCTCCTGTAGACCCCCAAAGGTTAACGCTCTCACCTTAGGTAAGTGAATGCCGAGCTCTCCATCTGCCTCGGGGCAGGGTGCTGTAACCAGTTTCTTCACTGGATAGGTAGCGCAGGCCTCTTGACTTCAGAGGACTGCTGTCCGTCGTTTACTGCACGAACGGTAAGTTTCGAGTCATTCAAATGTCTTTAAAGTCTTTAGTAATGATGTCTCTTGTTTTGCAGGGTTCCGGCGATGGCGGATGACGGGCTGAAGTGAGTTGCAGATGGAACCCGTGTGATGAATAGAAGCGCCTGGAAGCACGTAAGTAAGCGCTTGTTGCCTGCTTCACTATGCGCTCTAACTGTCTTTTTATTTTGCAGGTACGAGTTCGGAGCGGCTGCAGGGTGCCGGAATACCCACTGGATTAGATGTGGAAAGGAGTAATGGCACGTGAGTATTAAAGTTCCCCAATGTCTTTAAACGCACCTTGTTTTGTCTTTCAGATGCGGGATGCAGCGCCGAAGGCCTCCGGAGCGTGCGAAGAGTTGGTAAACTTTTGTCTTTCAGATGCCGGAATGCAGTGTGAAGACCTCCGGAGCGCACGAAGAGTAGGTAAGCCTTTGCCTTTCAGATGCCGGAATGCTAACCTGTTCTTTCTTGTCTTTATAGGTGTTGCTGAAGACTGGATTCAGGATGGTAAGCCTTTGCCTTTCAGATGCCGGAAAGCTAACCTGTTCTTTCTTGTCTTTATAGGTGTTGCTGAAGACTGGATTCAGGATGGTAAGCCTTTTTCCTTAGGCCCAGGACCGGATGCAGAAGACACGATGAGCGTTCTGCTGCAGAGGTTGCAGAATAACGCAAAGCAAGATTCATCCACCGGGTGTGGTTTAAATAGCCTCCTGTAGTGCTTAGGTGTCTCCTTCCACAGCCACGCCTAAGTAAGAAAAGAGTTCCTGGTAAGAAAAGAGTTCCTGCCTTCCAGAAGAGTTCCAGTGTTCTGAATCTAGGGAGTGGCTCCAGCCCCACCCAACAGGAAAAGTAGTTCCAAACAGAAGAGGATCAGAGGCTCAACTGGCAGGCAAGTAAGCAGCATGGTCTGCTGAAGGTAAGTCCACCCAAGCATTATGAGCCCGGCGCTTCCAGCGCTGGGACTGGGCATATTTATGAGCCTGGTGCCAGGACTGGGTCCAAAAGGTCCCAATTGGGACTGGTTGGCACTCGGAACCTGGGTTATGGATCTGCTTCCAAGGGAGTTGGGAAAACCCTGACCTTTTGGAAGCAGAGATCATGACACTTGAACTCCACCAGGAGACCTTGGCGAGTCTGCCGCAGTTTGATAGTAGTAGGCGGGATGTTCGCCTACATGGGGATGGGGATGGGGATAAGGCGGGCAAGTTACTGGCCTGGTTGATTAGTAAGGAAAATCCAAGTCGGGCTATTACCCAAATCAGGACTAACTCGGGAGAGATAGTGGGGACACAGGGGAAAATTAATGTCGCCTTTGCGAAATTTTACAAGGAACTATATACGAGTGAAAATTTGGGTTTGGTGGGGTGGGGATATATGTAGATGGTTGGGCCTGCAGTATAATAAACCGAGGGCGATGGTGAGGACCATTAATTGGGTGTCTGGGACATGGGAACTGGGTAGGGGGACACGGCAGGGGTGTGCAGCCTCTCCAATCCTATTTGCCTTGGCCTTGGAGCCACTGGCGGCATTCTTGCAGCAGGAAATGAGGGAGGCGGGGATTGAGGCGGCAGGTCAGAGGCATGTAGTTTCACTGTATGCGGACGATCTACTGCTATATGTAACAAACCTGTGGGTATATCTCCCGGAGCTGCTCGAGATACTGCAGAATTTCCGGTTCATGTCAGGCTTTCGTATTAATCTGGAGAAATCAGCGTTGTTCCCTTTGCAGGCTTTACGGGATACCCCACTGGAGGATCTACCAGGGCTGGGAATAAAATCGGAACAGAGTCGTTTCAGTACCTGGGTATAAGGATATTCCATGAAATGGAGGATACATTTGTACACAATACAGGACGGGCACTGTCAAAAATAGGAGACTCGTTCAATTTTGGAAAAACTTACCTCTCTCTTTGATGGGCAGGGTGGCAGCATGCAAAATTGTGATTCTGCTGTGACTGCTTTATCTCTTTAACAACATATCGTATGTGGTGAAAAAAGCCTTCTTTAAAATGCTGGACGCCAAGGTAAGGGAATTATTATGGAATGCAGGGAAGAGGGGGCTATCCCTGGAAGTATTTTGGAGAGTTAGAGAGGAAGGAGGACTGGGCTTTCCGAATTACGAGAAATATTTTGTGGCGGCTCAGCTACAGTCGGTACTGCTGTGGAACCAACAGGGGGGGAAACTCTGAAAGGGCTGTTAGGGGATCTGCCACTGAATCGAAGAGTGGTTGAACTGCTGTGGCACCCACTGGGGAGTAAGGGGAGATCTACGGTGTTTGGGGCGGTGAGAGGGACGTGGAAGAAATATGTGGGTAGGGGAGGGATGGGGGGACAGTATGATGGTAAACTCCCATGGGGAGTGGATCATTGACTCTGCCAGGCTATTGGAGGGGCAGGAATACGGAGGCTTCGGGAAAAAGGGAGTGAGACGGTGGGGGATGTCTTTGAAGATGGGAAGTTGCTTACCTGTAAGGAATGGTGTCTGAAGTTCGGTCTCCCACAGGGTCTTTTCCTGGTATATGGGGCGGTGGTCCGGAGGCTGGCAGAGATTTGGGAGGGGATCCCAGAGGAACCAGAGTCGAGCCCAGTGCTGCGAGTACTGCTAGACCAGTCGGGGGTAGGGCACAGATTTTACAGATCTATAAAGCCATGTGGGAAGGGGATCCCGAGGGGGAGTTGAAGGTTAAGGAGAAATAGGAGAGGGATATGGGATACAAAATATCGGAACGAGAGTCGATGCAGGTATGGGAACTGGTCCGGAAGGTATCGCGCAATGCCCGCTTCCAATTGGTCCAACTCAATATTATACACAGAACATATGTAACCCCAGTGAGGCTCCGGGCAATGAATAAAGAAGTGTCAGGCGAGTGCCACAGATGTGGAACGGGCCAGGCGGGATTCTGGCACATGATATGGGAATGTGGTGTAATAGTGGAGTAAAGGGGTGAATCGGCTGTTGGGGACCAAGTGGGAACGGAAGCCGGGAATATGTATATGGGGAAAACTCCCGGGGGGGGAATACAAAACACGGATTAGGATGGGCCAATTCCTGCTGATTCTGGCCAAACGTCGGGTGGCTATAGCGTGGAAATGCCCACAAGGCCCGGCAATAAATATGTGGCGGACGGATGTCCGTAGGTTGGGTATGGCAGAATTGACAACTTTGCAGAAGGCAGATACTGAAATGGAAGGGGAGGGAGTGACATTGCACTGGTCCCAAATGTTGGATGATTTATCAAAGGCTAATGACCTACAGCCGCCATGAGGGGAGCCTAGGAAGGCGCGGGAGATGGGGGGAATGAGGGGAAGGTGTGGACTAAGGGAGCGGCCACAGATCTGCCCGATTCTCAGGGGCTCCATGGACAACGTAGGATTAAAGAGCGGCCACAGATCTGCCCGATTCTCAGGGGCTCCATGGACAACGTAGGATTGTTCGCCATCAGCTATGGAAAGGATGGGAAAGCCTGGAGGGCAGAACCTGGACATTCGATTGTGGAGGGAGGGGGGGCGAGGTGGGTTGTTTTGGGGGGTTGTGATTATGATTATGTTTTAAAAATGTTAATAAAAAGTGTTTTTAAAAAAAGTACAGGGCAGGTGTGCTTGGATATTCCTAGGCGATGTTAAGATCGTTGCTGGAAAATACCCTCTGTGTAACGCTCACCTGATTCCCGCAGAGGCGCCGGTCTTGACTGGGTGAATGCCGTATCTTCAAAGGTGATGTGTATGTGTAACACACGGTTGGCTCTTTGGGCTGGACCTCTGTGCACTGTATGTCTGACTCGAAGAGTAAGATGTCTGCAGATAGAAAATATGGGATTAATGAACTGGGGTTATTGGGTGCCTCTCTCCTCTTCCCTTTCTCTTCTCCTGTAGAACCCCAAAGGTTAACACCCTCACCTTAGGTAAGTGAACGCCGAGCTCTCCATCTGCCTCGGGGCAGGGTGCCGTAACCAGTTTCTTCACTGGATAAGGGTGCAGGCCTCTTGACCTCAGAGGACTGCTGTCCGTCGTTAACTGCATGAACGGTAAGTTCTGGGCACTTCAAATGTCTTAAAAGTCTTTTGTAATGATATCTCTTGTTTTGCAGGGTTCCGGCGATGGGGGATGGCGGGCTGATGAGAGTTGAGGATCGAACCCGCGTGAGGAATAGAAGCGCCTGGAAGCACGTAAGTAAGCGCTTGTAGCCTGCTTCACGATGCGCACTAACTGTCCCTTTTATCTTGCAGGTACAAGTTCGGAGCTTTAGAGAAACTGAAGGGTGCTGGAATACCCACTGGATTCGGCGTGGGAAGGAGTAATGGCACGTGAGTAATAAAGTTGCCCAATGTCTTTAAACGCACCTTCTTTTGTCTTTCAGATGCGGGATGCAGCGCCGAAGGCCTCCGGAGCGTGCGAAGAGCTGGTAAGCTTTTGTCTTTCAGATGCCGGAATGCAGTGCGAAGACCTCCGGAGCATGCGAAGAGTAGGTAAGCCTTTGTCTTTCAGATGCCGGAATGCAGCGCGAGGCGTTGGTGACAGCCGATGGACCAGGTAAGAGATGCGCTGCCACTGAAGACCGTAGTGCTAACCTGTTCTTTCTTTGGGCCTCATTACGACCCTGGCGGTAAGGGGTTAACGCCAGCGTTAGCTGCGCCGACCCCTTACCGCCAACTACGAGGTCCCTTAGCGCCATGGCGCTTTTAACACCTGCTTTTAGCAGGTGTTAAAATCCATGGCGCTAAGGGACCATGGAGTTAATTACGCCACCGTAATTTACGGTGGCGTAATTAACGCCTTCCCCACTCCCATTATGCCCTATGGGGCAAAAATGGGAATGGGGAAGGGTAAATGGGGATTGGGGACTTACCGCCCCGCCGACCTCGGAATGGGGCGGTAAGTCCGCCAACCACCATGGCGTAAACGTAGTTTACGCCATGGTGGTAAAGTCACGGCCCAGGCGGTAACTTACCGCCTGGGTCGTAATGAGGCCCTTTGTCTTTACAGGTGCTGCTGAAGACTGTCTTTACAGGTGCTGCTGAAGACTGGATTCCAAGATGGTAAGCCTTTGTTCCCTTAGGCCCAGGATCAGAAGCAGAAGACACGATGAGCGTTCTGCTGCAGAGAATGCAGAATAACGCAAAGCAAGATTCATCCATCGGGTGTGGTTTAAATAGCCTCCTGTAGTGCTTAGGGAACTCCTTCCACAGCCACGCCTAGATAAGAAAAGAGTTCCTGCTTTCCAGAAGAGTTCCAGTGTTCTGAACCTAGGGAGTGGCTCCTGCCCCACCCAACAGGAAAAGTAGTCCCAAACAGAAGAGGATCAGGGGTTCAACTGGCAGGTAAGTAAGCAGCATGGTCTGCTGCAGGTAAGTCCACCCAAGCATTATGAGCCCGGCGCTTCCAGCGCTGGGACTGGGCATCTTTATGAGCCTGGTGCCACTGGCGCCAGGACAGGGTCCAAAAGGTCCCAATTGGGACTGGCTGGCACTCGGAAACGGGGTTATGGGTCTGCTTCCACGGGAGTCGGGCAAGTCCTGATCTTTTGGAAGCAGAGATCATGACAGCACCCCCCCTCAAGGCCCCTCCCAAACCGGGCTTCTCCGGGGGTTTGGGCTTGTTAGGAAATGTTCGATGAAATCTTTTGATTAGACGAGGCGCGTGGACATATTCTGCAGGTTCCCAGGATCTTTCTTGGGGACCGTAGCCTTTCGAGTCAATCAGGTAAAATAGTTTAGATTTGGAAATCTTGGAATCCAGGATGCTTTTGCATTCAAACTCGAGTTCTCCATCAACTAGAATAGGTTTTGGAGATGTAGTTAGTCGGGTTTGAGGTTGCACAGGTTTTAATAGAGAGACGTGGAAGACCGGATGTATCTTCATGTGAGGGGGCAAGTCCAACTTGACCGCTACTGGATTTACTATGGTAGTGATGGAATAGGGACCAAGGTATCTTGGGTTGAATGTGCGTGGTCCTTTTAGAGGTAGATATTTGGTGGATAACCAGACTTGATCTCCTACTTGATATTGGGGGGCTTCCTTCCGATGTTGGTCTGCTCCTTTCTTGTATTGTTCTTTAGCCCTTTGAAGGTGAGAAACGGCTTCCTTAAAGGCTTGGGTGATTGTAGAATGCAGGTGGTCTACTGCTGGTGTTCCAAGATCTTGGAGTGGATCCAACTCCGAGGTTCGAGGGTGACTACCGTATAAAAGAAAAAACGGGGTCTTCCCAGTTCCCGAGTGGACAGAGTTATTGTAGGCATATTCGGCTATCCAAAGGATATCTTTCCAAGTTTTTTCAGTGTGTTGTAGCATGCAGCGCAAATACTGTTCCAGAGTTTGATTGGTCCTCTCGGTTTGTCCGTCGGTTTGAGGGTGGTGGCTGGTCGAAAGTCTCACATCAATTTGAGCCGACCGACAGCAACTTCGCCAAAAATGAGAAATAAATTGACTACCTCGATCCGAAATTAGAACTGAAGGAAAACCGTGCAGTCGGACGATGTTTTCGAGAAATTCTCGGGCCAGAGTTGCTGCTGTTGGTAAGCCTTTGAGTGGAATGAAATGTGCCATCTTGGAGAATAGGTCCATGATTACTAGGATCGTATTGTATCTGGAGCATGGAGGTAGATCGGTGATGAAGTCCATAGAAAGCGTATGCCAAGGGCGAGGCGGGATGTCAATAGGGCGTAAGAGGCCGGCTGGTTTTTCCTTTTGACTCTTGTTTTGGGCGCATACTCCACAGGACATTATAAAGTCTCTGATATTTTTTTTCCAAGACGGCCACCAGAAGTAGCGCTTGATCTTTTCCGAGGTCTTGGTCATACCGGGATGTCCTTCCATTAAAGAATCGTGATAACAAGAGATTACTTTTTTCTGTAAATCTGTGCTGGGCAGGTATAACCGTTCTTGGAAATATAATAGGTTGTCCTTCACCGTAAAGTCCTTTCCCTGCAGATGCCAATTCTGTATGTCTGCTGGAGTTACCAGTAGCCTGGCTTTATCCTTAACTTCCTCTATAGATTGTGTGGCGATTACACCTAGAATTATTTGTTCGGGAATGATAGGTACAGGTTTAGGATTGATCAAATGTTCTTCCACTCCCATCCGAGAAAGGGCATCAGCTTTACCGTTTTTTGTACCAGGTCGATAGGTAATTATGAAGTCAAACTCGGCAAAGAATAGTGCCCAACGGAGTTGCCTAGAGGATTGAGCTTTTGCGGTTTTCAAATATTGCAGGTTTCGGTGATCTGTAATCACAGTAACGGTGTGTCGGGCCCCCAGAAGATAATGCCGCCAAGCCTTAAAGGCGGACTTGATAGCTAGAAGTTCCTTATCAGTAATAGTGTAATTGATTTCAGGAGGCGAGAATTTGCGGGACCAAAATGCCACGGGATGCAACTGATTGGTTACTGGATCCTTTTGTGATAGAACTGCCCCCATGGCAAGGCTCGAAGCATCAGTTTCAACGATGTAGGGGAGTTCTGGGCGAGGATGTTTTAAGATCGGTGCAGAGATAAATCTAGTCTTCAAATTCTGGAAAGCTTGTTCCGCCTCGGTAGACCATTCAAAACGTTTGTTTTTCTTTAACAAGGCGGTGATGGGCTGGACTATTCGAGAGAATTCGGGGATAAACCTGCGGTAAAAGTTAGCGAAGCCTAACATGCTTTGAACACCTTTTACGGAGGATGGCGATGGCCATTTGAGAATTGCATCGACCTTCTTTGAATCCATACGCACTCCGCTAGGTGATAATATGAATCCCAAGAATTCAACTTCAGTCACGTTGAAAACACATTTTTCCAACTTAGCGAAAAGTTTGTGTTGACGCAATCTGTCGAGGACCATTTTCACGTGTTTCCGATGAAGAATAAACGAGGATGTCGTCAATGTAAACAATAACACACACATCTATGAGCTCTCTGAGGACATCGTTCATAAAATATTGAAAGGCGGCCGGGGCATTGCAAAGTCCGAAGGGCATGACCTGATATTCAAATAGCCCATACTTGGTGCGGAAGGCCGTCTTCCATTCATCGCCCTCTTTTACTCGTACCAAGTGGTAGGCTCCTCTAAGATCCAGCTTTGTATATATGCATGCTTTTCTGACTTGGTCCAGGAGTTCAGGGATCAAAGGTAACGGATATCTATTCTTAACGGTGATCTGGTTCAGGGCGCGATAATCTATACAAGTTCTAAGGTCCCCTTCTTTTTTTGGAACGAAGAACAAAGCTGAGGAAGCAGGGGACTTGGAAGGACGAATAAACCCATTCGCTAGGTATTGATCCAGGTATTGTCGGAGGTGAAGATTCTCAGGCTCGGTGAGGGCATAAATTCTACTACAAGGAGGAGTAGATCCAGGTATCAGGTCTATCTGGCAGTCATAAGACCTATGAGGAGGTAGAGAGTTAGCCTGATCCTTCCGGAAAACATCTTGGAATTCTAGGTATTCAGGAGGTAACTGGGGAGCCTCCGAGGAAATTGCTGCCAGTGCAACACCAGGTCGAGGGTGACAAGTAGAGACACATTCTGGAAACTGAACCGTTCTTGCTCGCCAATCGATCTGAGGATTGTGCTTCTCTAACCAAGGAATTCCTAGAATAATCTGGAACTGAGGGGCCTTGATCACATCGAACACGATCTTCTCATGGTGTCCATCTTGACTTACTAGCGTCACTTCTTGGGTGGTATGCGTTACTGGTCCGGAGGCTATCTCCGTACCATCCACCGTAGTAATGACGTCCTTTATAGCCTTTGGACAAAGAGTCAGATTCATCCTCAAAACTATTTCATGATCCACATAATTGCCGATGGCACCGCTGTCGACGTAAGCTTCAATCGCATGTAATCGATCCGGATGTTCAGGACTAATGAGGACCATAGGTATCACGAAATGCGAGGTCACTGAACTGGTTTTAACGCTCGGCAAGAGGACCTCTATTCTTGTCGGGCGAGGTCGTTTCCCTGCTCAGAGTTTGTGACCCTGGTAACTGCAGCTCCTACTGCCTTCTTGGCTGGTTTCACCGGACAGTCTCGAAGAAAGTGCCCCGAGTTTCCGCAATAGAGGCATAATTGCAGCTGTTTTCTCCTTTCCCGCTCCTTTTGTGTTAGTGGTCCTTTCAGGCCCCCTATTTGCATGGGTTCCCCGGAGTCTACTACTTTGGTAGGAGTTGGTGGTTTGGAAAATACTCGAGCATCAAACTTGGAACGATCGGCCTTCCTGTTCTGCAGTCTGTGGTCAATTTGAACGACTAAGTCAATATAGTCCGAACAGTCTTGCGGGGGATTCACTACTTGGGCTAACACATCTTTGAGCTCTCCACGTAGACCTCTATAAAACAGCGTAATCCTTTTGTCCTCAGGCCATCGAGTTTCCACTATCAGTCTGTTGAAAGACGCAATATAAGCCAAAAGGTCTTGATTACCCTGTCGCAATGAAAGGAGCTCATTGTCCAAGGCCTGCCCCTGTGAATGTCTTGCAAACAGTTTTTCCATACTGAGCTGAAAAGCTTGAAAATCATGGAGAACCGGATCATCTTGATTAACTAGAGGGATCGACCAGTCTGCCGCATTGCCACTAAGGTACGAAAGCACGAAAGCTACCTTAGCTTGATCAGTTGGAAAGGCTGCTGGCCGGCATAAGAAGTGCAACCGGCACTGATTAATAAATACTGCAAACCTGTTTGGGTCACCAGAAAATCGTTCGGGCGGAGCCAGAGGTACATTCCCAGGTAGGTTGATCTGCACTGGGTTCGTAGAGGATGTTGAAGGAAGATTTGCCCCTGATGCGGGTAACGGAGTTTGTCCGGCTTGTGACTGTAGCAATTGTCTAGCGAGATCGTCTGTTCGCTCCTTGGAAATAATCAGTTCCCTTCTTAGAGCATTCGTTTCCTGACGGGCTGCATGCACTTCTGCTCTTAGTTCCCCAAGTAACTGGGCTAGCTGGTCGGTATCCGAGGTTTCCATAGCGCCTGGGTGGGAGTTTTGTGATAGGCTTTGCGTTCTGTAACGCTCACCTGATTCCCGCAGAGGCGCCGGTCTTGACTGGGTGAATGCCGTATCTTCAAAGGTGATGTGTAACACACGGTTGGCTCTTTGGGCTGGACCTCTGTGCACTGTATGTCTGACTCGAAGAGTAAGATGTCTGCAGATAGAAAATATGGGATTAATGAACTGGGGTTATTGGGTGCCTCTCTCCTCTTCCCTTTCTCTTCTCCTGTAGAACCCCAAAGGTTAACACCCTCACCTTAGGTAAGTGAACGCCAAGCTCTCCATCTGCCTCGAGGCAGGGTGTCGTAACCAGTTTCTTCACTGGATAAGGGTGCAGGCCTCTTGACCTCAGAGGACTGCTGTCCGTCGTTAACTGCACGAACGGTAAGTTCTGGGCACTTCAAATGTCTTAAAAGTCTTTTGTAATGATATCTCTTGTTTTGCAGGGTTCCGGCGATGGCGGGCTGATGAGAGTTGAGGATCGAACCCGCGTGAGGAATAGAAGCGCCTGGAAGCACGTAAGTAAGCGCTTGTAGCCTGCTTCACGATGCGCACTAACTGTCCCTTTTATCTTGCAGGTACAAGTTCGGAGCTTTAGAGAAGCTGAAGGGTGCTGGAATACCCACTGGATTCGGCGTGGGAAGGAGTAATGGCACGTGAGTAATAAAGTTGCCCAATGTCTTTAAACGCACCTTCTTTTGTCTTTCAGATGCGGGATGCAGCGCCGAAGGCCTCCGGAGCGTGCGAAGAGCTGGTAAGCTTTTGTCTTTCAGATGCCGGAATGCAGTGCGAAGACCTCCGGAGCATGCGAAGAGTAGGTAAGCCTTTGTCTTTCAGATGCCGGAATGCAGCGCGAGGCGTTGGTGACAGCCGATGGACCAGGTAAGAGATGCGCTGCCACTGAAGACCGTAGTGCTAACCTGTTCTTTCTTTGTCTTTACAGGTGCTGCTGAAGACTGTCTTTACAGGTGCTGCTGAAGACTGGATTCCAAGATGGTAAGCCTTTGTTCCCTTAGGCCCAGGATCGAAGCAGAAGACACGATGAGAGTTCTGCTGCAGAGAATGCAGAATAACGCAAAGCAAGATTCATCCATCGGGTGTGGTTTAAATAGCCTCCTGTAGTGCTTAGGTGTCTCCTTCCGCAGCCACGCCTAGATAAGAAAAGAGTTCCTGCTTTCCAGAAGAGTTCCAGTGTTCTGAACCTAGGGAGTAGCTCCTGCCCCACCCAACAGGAAAAGTAGTCCCAAACAGAAGAGGATCAGGGGTTCAACTGGCAGGTAAGTAAGCAGCATGGTCTGCTGCAGGTAAGTCCACCCAAGCATTATGAGCCCGGCGCTTCCAGCGCTGGGACTGGGCATCTTTATGAGCCTGGTGCCACTGGTGCCAGGACAGGGTCCAAAAGGTCCCAATTGGGACTGGCTGGCACTCGGAACCGGGGTTATGGGTCTGCTTCCACGGGAGTCGGGCAAGTCCTGATCTTTTGGAAGCAGAGAACATGACACCCTGCCTGCACCCCTACTAGAAGCAAGTACAAGCATCTGGGAAGAACCACAGCATGTGCAGATGAGATCTATGACGAGGAAGAAGGATGCAGAAGCTGACAAGTAGAAAGACAAAGGGCCTCATTACGAGTCCTCCGCGCTGGAAAGCAGTGATTCCGTGTCGACTGTGACTCCGCTTCCGCAAGGTTGCGGAAAGATGGGCCGATTACGGCATGTGGGTCGCGCGCAACACACCGAGTCAGAAACAGAGTCACCGTCGTCACACAAATACCCACGTGAGCGGATCTAGAGGCACATTAAACGGTGCTACAACCGTGTCCGCCACCGCCGACACGGAAACACAGGAAGTGGAAATACCATGACCGCGGGAAAAAGACCGGAAACAGAGAGGCGGCCATTATATAAAGCAAAATCCACTGCCATCCTGAGACACCACAGGTCAGATCACCTCCCTGAGACTGACAAACCATCCAAAACCATCATGTCATCCAGGATACCAGCACGCAGGCAGAGAAAGCAGCGCTTCAGTGAGGCTGAGCTCACAGTACTGGTGGAGCACATTGTTGAGCATGCTGAAATGCTTTTCAGTGCAGATCAGCAGTGTGCCACTCGACAAAGGCGCAAGGAGGTGTGGGCGGAGGCAGCACGCAAGTGCACAGAGGTTGGCGTGACTACACGTTCAGTGAAGGAGTGCCAAAAGAGGTGGGATGACCTCAGGCTCCGGGTGCGCAACCTCATCACAGCACACCGCCAACACAGCACTGGAACTAGTGGAGGCCCTGCATCCCCTCTGAAGCTGCAATCGTGGGAGGAGCGCTGCAGCAGTGTAATGCACCTGGAAGGCATCCACCGCATAGGAGAGGCAGAGGCAGGAGTGAGCCCACCTTCAGATCCTGGTAAGTGCACAGAGTACAAAGCCATACGTGTGAATGGGAGTGACCCAATGGACCCACTTCCAATGCCCCATACCAAACAGGGCTGCAGTGACCCAATGGACCCACTTCCAATGCCCCCCCCCCCAACAGGGCTGCAGTGACCCAATGGACCCACTGACTGGCCAAATGATGAGTGACATATCCCCAAGGTACGACCCCTCAACATTCATACCGTGCGTGCCTGACAGGAAGCACAGACACACACCTGTGTGCATAAATAGTCAAAAGTGTCGTAATGCAATTGGATATGGATTGTGATGTCTGATGAATGTGATGGACACATAACGTACAACCACACAATTAAACACATGTCCTCTGTATCCCCATAGTTGTGACAAGTGACAGCGACGATGGACAAGATGCGACGCAGCGGCCACCTGCAGGCGCACAATGCAGCACTCAAGTCCAGGACGATGATGCAAGCTGCTCTGGCACACAGCCACCAGCAGAACCAGGCACACCGGCAACATCAGGAACACCGGCAGAACAAGGCACACCAGCAGAAGACACTACCCACATGCAGACAGCCACCGGATGATGAATCACAACCCATCTGCACAGCTGAGGAGGCAGCATCAAATGATGGGAGTGGTCCAGCCATGCAGGCCGAGCAAGTGCAACAGGGTGATGGAGAAAACATGGATGGCGTGTCACCCATCCATGGGCTAGAGTTCAGCCCCCAAGAAATACACAGCCCCATGCGCTCCCCAACACCATCCATGGGCGAGCTATGTGCAAGATTGCAGCACATTGAACAACGGCAGGCCACCCTGACGCAGCTGGTGGAAAGACAGCTGGAGGAGGCCAGACTCCAGCGTGAGGAGGCCATGCAGCAGCGTGAGGAGGCCAGGCTGCAGCATGAGGAGGCCAGGCTGCAGCGTGAGTCCAATTCCACGTCAGGCTGTCGGCTCACCAGGTCCATTGGCAGATTTGCAGCCACAATTCTCACCCTGGCACGCCATGTCAGGGAAGGGAACAGCGTGCAGTCAAGCATTGCTGAGTCCATGTTGGTAGCACAGCAGGCCTTTCAAGGACGCTTGCCCATCATCACACCAACGGTCACCTCAGCCAGCACCACCCCATCCAGCTCTGCCACTGGCAGCCCACGGAGGCGTTACATGTCACTTGACTGGATCCACGAGCAAGGACACACCTGCACACAAGCATCCCCGCAAATAGTGGCATGTGGGGATGCCAGTGAACATGGCATTTGTGGACACCATGGTTTTTGGATGGGTGGGAACGTTTGGGTGGCATGGGTGGTGGGGGTTAGTCATTAGGGGGTTAGTTGATAGGGTCCTGTTTGGGGGTTGGAACGTTTGGGTGGGCATGGGTGTACAGCTTCCTTAGACCCAATGCACCTTCTACCCTGTTGAAACGATAATACAAAACCTTTCAATACTGCATTAATGAGTGGACATCTGTTATTTCATTCGCAGAAAAACATAATTTAATCATTGGCATCGTCATATCCATGCTTTGATATCAATGTGCAGTCTCTCAAAAGTAAATGCGAATGAGTGCATCCCGTGCTTGTTGGCCATCTTGGGCACCCCTGGGAGGTTGTGGTGCCACTCCATCCCCATCCCCTTGCCCATCGCCATCCCCATCTTCATCTTCTGCATCTGGGGGAAGTGGAATGTTCCTGCGCAAGCACAGATTGTGCAGCATGGCACACACAAGCACAATTATACCCGTCTTAACTGGGTTGTACAGCAGTGATCCTCCAGATCTGCTCAAGCAGCGGAACCTGTCCTTCAGTAGGCCAAATGTCCACTCTATCATGCCACGTGTGCGGATGTGTGCCCTGTTGTACGGCTCCTCATGCCTGTTCCTTGGCCTCCGCACAGGTGTCATCAGCCATGGCGTGAGTGCATATCCAGCATCACCTACATGTGAAGTAAATGTGTAGGACATGTCAGTGTTTGTGGTTCATCTCACGATCTGATGCAATGCAATACTGTGTCATCATACATTCATCCATAAGGGCCTTGCCATGGTCTGAAGGGCAGGTGATTACCATCCAGCGGTGATTGTTGTAGCTGGTGTCATTTGGACATGGCACTATTACTTGTTGTGCATATGAAGTGGACCTTATATGCGATAGTGGTTGGTGACTAATGCACTGTGCAATGCCAGGCACACATAGGGGACTAAATCCATGGCCTGTGATGATTATGCTTTTGCAGGATGTCACATGAGCAGACAACATGTGTATTGGGGGGAAGTGGACCTAGGTGTGGATGGCTGCATTTAGAGGATCCACCTGTATGGCCTGTTGGTAGCATTGGTCGTATGTCTCCTTAGGCAGGTGTACAGTGGCAACCTGTCATATCTATATTTTAGATGTGTGGGTTATGCTGACCGTCCATTACATGTGCAAGGGGTTGATGCATGTGCAGTTGTGGCAGCCCTCTTACACGGATCATTGGCCTAGACATTCAACACACTTCCATAGGACACGTTCATTGGCAGAAGTACTCACCCAAAAGCCATGTGCTTTGTCCAAGAGCGTTCCATGTAGCGTAACAATGTTGAATTCCGCAGAACCATTGAGTCATGTGTTGTGCCCGGAAAACGTGCACAGCAATGTGTAATCAGCAGTCCGGCATCACATACCATCTGTACATTCAGTGAGTGGTACTTTTTCCTGTTGCGATACACCATCTCCATTGCACGTGGTACTGTCAGCTCTATGTGGGTGCAGTCTAATGCAGCTATGCAATTTGGCATGGCTGCAATGGCATGGAATGCCAACTTGGTTGCAATGACCTCTGCAAGTGTACGGGGTAGGGCGATGTGTTCGGACACATGGCGCAGCAGAGCGTCCAGTACCTGTCCCAATATTTCAGAGAAACAGGGTTGTGAGAGCCCATGCAGCTCACCAACTGTGTGCTGATAGGTTCCTGTGCCTAGGAAATGCAGTACTGACACCACCTTCAGGAGGGGGGGAATTGCAGTCGAAATGGCAATGTGGCTGCTAATGTCGTCCTCAATCATAGCTGTGATGTACATGATTGTTGGCCGGTCCAGCCGTGTTAATGTGTGGATCTGTCCTGGGGTCAAGTTCCACGGTAAGGCCCTGATGCGGGATATTGCAGGCTGCCTGCGGGGCCGTGCCGGCTGCGCATTTGGGTTTGGCATGGGTGCAGGGTTTGCTAACTGATGCCTGCGCCTGCTCCGCCTCCGCCTCATCCTCCTCTGCAACATTGCTGCCACTATGTGCACTGCTGCCTGTAGGTTCAAAAGTCCCAGTCCCAATGCTGCTGCTGCTGCTACCTGCATTGTTGTGTTTGGAGTTGGCCTGGGTGTGGGTGTGTCCCTTTTGTAGCCTCCCAGTGAGCTGCTGGGTCCGGCTGGCCTCATTTGGGGCACCTGTGGCCTGATTTGCCTCGCCTGGTACTGTTTAACGTCATGTTCGCGGCGGCACGGTTATCGCCTCCATGGCCACGGTTTTTCTGCCATTTTTATGGCGGTGTTTCCATGTTGGTGGTACTCGTGATGGCCATGGTGTTTCGTGTTGGCGGTAAGTGGGTGGTTTCACCGCCGTCGCTCTTTACGGATCCCTTATCTACGCGGCCGCGGTTTGTGGTGGTGGTGTTTCGGGGTCCGTGGGTCGTGATTGCACGGTCACGGAAACGGCACCGGTATGGTTTTAGCCGTGACGTTAGGTCTGGGTCGGCAGACTCGTAATGAGGCCCAAAGAGTTCATTGGACTGTGGCTTGGTTCGCGACACTCTTTTAGCCGTCTCTGAAAGGGTTAAGAGAAGCTGATACGAACACTCTCTGCTGTCATTTCAGGGTGAAAGAAAAATCGTTGGTTCTTAAAGCCACAGGAACTTGTTTAAAAAAAAAAACTTTGTACTGAGGCATATATGCCAGATTCTGATTGAGGTTTGACAATTGGAACAGAGTGCAGTATCCCAACTCTTTTCACACAGAGTTTTTGTTTGGATTTGCCCATGGTGTTATACAATGACAACGTTTCAAGGATCGTATTTGAAGTTCTTTTCTTTGTTCTGCGCTCTTATCCGGCTATTGTGGGGAGAACTTCTAATATTCGTATTTTCTTGCAAGATCCTAAGAATGGTCCTATTGTAAGGAGACTACTCGCAGCAATCATTGAGCAAGCTTTGCAGCTACCCGAGTACAGTGGGGATAGCACACATGCCCCTATCAAATGATGCTGCACACAGACTTGTCAGCAGGGTTTTCTTTCGTCCAATTGAAGAGTACCTGCATCTTGTTGGCAGACACATGGATGTGCTCACATTTCTAAGGGATCCTAGAAACGCTGCATATTTGAATGTGATCTTGGAAGGTATTATAATCCAAGTGAGCCTATACTCTGAGCGAACCCACAAGTCGGTGGTGTGAAACTTTCCTACGAGGGACAGATCGAGAGGTTGCTGATAAAAGACAGACTTTTGGTTCATGCTGAAAGACGTTCATCATGTCATCTGGGCTAAAGCAAATTTGAGGAGTTGACTGGGAGCTAGTGTATGTCATTGAACTCGTCTAGACATACTGAGAGCGGTTTTTCTTCTTGTTGGAGAGACATCTACATTTCGTTTGGTTAAAAACTGGTTCCAGAGAGAGATTGAGAGTTGTTGTTGTCATCCAGTAAGCAGACAGTGGATCGAGGACGAAATTGCCAAGATCAAGACAGCAGCTTCCAGAAATAGTACATAATGCTGATGTATTGAAGATTACTTTTTTCCTTCCTTAGGCAAAAAGGATGGGTGGCGTCAATAGTAATTTTATAATGCCTCATTTATGGTTGCATTTTGTTCATAATCATACTACTTTCACTCACAGTACGAACGTCATACTATTTTGATGTACATGGAGCTAAGACTCCAGTGAACCTTCCTGAGCAGAAGGAAGGAGCAATCGTGGCAACTACTAGACACCCGGGTGTTAGGCAGAATTATATGCAGTACCCTTTGGGAACACTACACACAATTAAGACTACAAGTGACAGTACAATTTCACCTTTGGTACAAGGCTGTACTACACAGTTATAGTGGTAGCAGTAGCAGAGCAGCCAGACTTATCTCAAGAGTAAGTGAGCAGTACAAATAGTTACACAAAATACAGCAATTACTATGATTCAGGCAAACACTGACTCAAGGTTTCTAAATAAAAGAATATATATTTATTTACTTACTAGTTGTATAACAGTTCACCTTTCTAAGCAAGTTAAAATCACAATCATAAATACACCACACCACTTCCCTTAAATTCTAGACAAGTTAGGCTCACAAAATGAAGTGGGAGCAAAATGGCACTGCAGCAATTTAAAAGGGAGGGAAAGACAAAGTTATTAGAAATTAGGCAACACCAATAGGTAAGTAATCAAAGCAATTTGAACAAGAGAGGCAACAAGGTTAAAATCAGATAGAAAAGGCTTAGGGCCAAAGTCAATGGTTCAAAAGTCTTTTGCTCAAGATAATAGGTTCAATATAGTTTGCGGTAAAGTTCGTGGCACAGATTCCGGACGAGGTTGGTTGGTAGAAAAGATAGTTCAAAGAGAAGAGAAGGACAAGCCCTCAGATTGGAGAAAGATTTTGAACACTTTCACCGCGGCTGAGAGAAACGCACAACCGGATTTGCACAGTACATTGAAACGGAGAGGGGGCTGTAGCTGAGGCAGACGTTCCTAGTAGTTCCTGCAGGCTCACGGTTCCTGAAGTAACTGTCAGACTGATCAGAAGTAGGAAGACTGGAGTGTCCTGCACTACCCAGGGAAGAAACCAGCAGCAGCGCCAAACATCGAATAAAAGGTGCGCTCCTTAAAACCTAAGCAGGGTCCGACCTTCCTGGCTATCCAGGCCACTGTAGCTCTGTACAGTGAATTCGACCAGAGGAGGGGTCCTGGCTTGTAGTTTGGGTGAACTGGTTGGTCCCACCAGCTCAAGGGAAGAAGTTTCCTGGAGGATCTTCTCTGTCGTCGGATTTGGAGATTCGGACCTGCAGCAGGGTTTCCCTGGGCGGTTCAGTCGTTGTAGGGGTCCTCTTCTTCCAGTTCCTCGTTGGTTCTTTCGTTCCAGTGGCGACTCTGTCTTTCCAGTCCCAGAGACCTGCTTTTTATGCAGTTTTCCCCCATTCATACAGCGTGGCTGTTGTTAGGGAGAGTTCTCATGTTATGGCTAATTTCCCTTACCTATAGAGTCCTCCAGCAGCTTTGCTGGATTTAAAGGGTTTTGTTTCTTTTTCCTGCTAAGAGTGAGACTCTTTTTCCCACTCTTAGGCATTCTTGCTATGTGTGTTCTAAGCTATTTTTTGTGTTTAATGTCTATGGGTTTTTCTCAACCCCATAGGAACCATCTTTATTCACATGTTGTAACGCTCACCTGGTATCCACAGGGACGTCACTCAGCCTGTTCTGACCTCTTACGACCTCGAACCCTTCCCTGGAGTCTACTCGACTGGAGACTGGGCCTGAAACACAGGATTGGTAGAGTTTAACTCCCTATTGTCTCTGTGTGCTTGAACCCCTTCTTCCCAGGGATCCAACCCCTCCCTCTGATCCACAGCTCACCTTGTTTTCTTGGAAAGTGTGCTCTTCATCCTGCTTTCAGCGCAGGGGCACGTTGATTGATGCAGGCTCGTTGCTGCCTAGTTACTTCACTGGCTAGAGTCCGACAGGTAAGTATAATTAGTCTTTTGAACAGTTCTCTAACTTTGTTCCTTTCCTTCCTTAGATGATTGCCGGCGTCCAGGGATGGCAAAGTGCTGCTGAGATGAGTAGCGCTGAAGGTGAGCGATGCGACCCTTTCGTATTTGTATTGAACTGAGTTCTTTTTCTGTGTATTTTAGGTGCTGCAACGTTTTCAGCGTGGATGCCGGTTATGAAGAAGAAATGCGGTGAGTAAGCGCGGTATTCGGCGCCTCTAGATGTTTCCACGCTAACCTGGAGTGTCTTTTCCCTCTTGCAGATGGATGAGAAGTTCCGGAGACAGAGTTCCCCCAGAGCGGCTAGGATTCCCCCAGAGCGGCTAGGATTCAGCTAAGCGTTTGAAGCTCGTACAGTCTTTAAAAAATAAGCGAAGATTTGCTGAATGCTTACTAATGTCTTTTTTCTGTTCTTTTCCATTCTCCTTAGGAAGCGACGTGCTGGGATGGGAATGACACCGCCGAAGATACCCGCAGAACAGAAGGAGCGATGAATGATGGGCAGAGCGCCACAAGGTAAGGCTGTTCCTAACGGTGTTCTTGTTCTTGCAGGAGCTGAGCGCAGAAGACAGATGCAGGCCTACTGGAGACCGATCCGAACACGGTGAGTGTCACGCTGCAGGTGCAGAAAACAGAAAGCATGTTTCTCAGCCTGGGGGTGGCTTAAATAGTCTCTGGGTATCCCAGGTGTCTCTGGGCTGAACCACACCCAAAAGACTAGACTGCACATGCAGTTCTGGGAACCGAAATATGTGGGGGCATCCATCTTGTCCCCATCAATGCACTACAAATCCAATCCCCAATGTTATCCTATGGGAGTGAGTGAGTCTGGTGCCACAAGCGCCAAGTCTGACTCCAAGTGGGTCTTCGGAGGGATGGAGAGGCCCTTGAGGGCCATGTAGGTGATCGTGGCCTGGCTCCAGCCTGACATCTTGGAGGGCTGGGGACATGAGGGGCAGGAATCATGACAGCACTCCCCCCCAAGGCCCCTCTCAAGGTGGCTCTTCTGCCTGGTCCTGGTTTGTTTGGATATTTTTGATGAAATCGTCTAAGCAAGTGAGGCGCATGGATGTACTCACAAGGCTCCCATGTTCTGTCTTGTGGACGATACCCCTTCCAGTCTACTAAGTAGTATAATTTGGATCTGACGTACTTTGAATCCAGGATGTCCTTGACTTCGAATTCTGGCTCCCCGGCGACTACTACTGGCTGCGGTGGCATTGCTACCTGGGTCCCAGGTTGAACAGGTTTAAGGAGAGACACGTGGAACACAGGATGAATCTGCACGTTTGACAGCAAAGCTAGTCTGACCGCCACAGGATTTATCACAGAGGTGACGGTGAATGGACCCAGGTATCTTGGACAGAAAGTTTGGATTACTTTAATGGACAAGTGTTTAGACGCCAGTCAGCCTTTGTCTCCCACTTGGTAGTTGGGGGCCTTTGCTTGGTGTTGATCAGCAAACTTCTTTTGGCGATTCTTAGCTTGAAGTAGGTGTTCAGCTGGCCTTTTAAAGGTTTGAGAAATGGTTATGTGCAAGGTTTTGACTGCTGGCATTTCTAGGGTTGTAGGAACGTCCAACTCAGAAGTACGTGGGTGCCTGCCATACATGGTATAAAAGGGTGTCTGCCCAGTGCTGGTGTGCAGGGAATTATTATAAGCATATTCAGCTATCCATAATAGGTTGAACCAGCTTTGTTCAGCTTGGTGTAACATGCAACGCAGATACTGCTTGAGCGTCTGATTTGTCCTCTCAGTTTGACCATCCGTTTGGGGATGGTGACTGGTGGATAGCAGGATGTCGATCTGGGCCATAGAGCAGCATTTTCTCCAGAAGTTAGATATGAATTGAGTACCTCGGTCTGAGACCAAAACGGAAGGAAACCCATGGAGCCGTACAATGCCTTCAAGAAACACCTTCGCCAGAGTGGAAGCATTTGGGAGCCCCTTAAGAGGAATGAAATGTGCTATTTTTGAAAATAGGTCCACGACCACAAGAATAGTATTAAACCCTTGACTGGGTGGTAAGTCAGTAATAAAATCGAGGGACAATGTGTGCCAGGGTGCTGGTGGGATTTCCAATGGTTGTAATAGCCCAGCCGGTTTCTGCTTGGATGACTTGTTTTGAGCACACACTCCACAAGATAGGATGAATTGGATAATGTCTTTACGCCACGTGGGCCACCAATAATTTCGTTTTACCTTGGCTAGGGTTTTAGGGATTCTGGGGTGGCCCTCGATCAAGGAATCTTGATAACCAGACATGACTTCTTCTCGTAGTTCTTAGTTTGGTAAGAATAAACGATTCCTGAAGTAGGGCAACTGATCTTTTATCATGTAATGTTCTCCTTGTGCACTCCATGCTTGTAATTGCTCCAGACTCATCAGGTTTTGGATTTCTTCATGTAATTCTTTCTGAGTTGCTGTGATTCCTAGGAGCTTGTCACTCAGGATGATTGCTATTGGGTCAGGGGTCTGATACCCTTGCTCTTCCACCCCCATACGGGAAAGGGCATCGGCCTTCCCGTTTTTCACCCCTGGTCGAAATGTAATCACGTAGTCATATTCAGCAAAAAAAAAGAGCCCGACATAGTTGTCGTGAGGATTGGGCCTTTGCCATTTTTAGGTAGTGGAGGTTCCGGTGGTCAGTTATTACGGTGATTGTGTGTCTGGCGCCCAAGAGGTAGTGCCGCCATGCCTTAAAGGCTGACTTAATGGCCAGGAGTTGTTTGTCTGTGATAGCGTAATTGAGTTCAGGAGGTGTGAATTTACGCGACCAGAAGGCAACAGGGTGTAACTGCCCTGTTTCGGGGTCCTTTTGTGAGAGGACGGCTCCCATAGCCATGCTTGAGGCGTCCGTTTACACCAGGTATGGGAGATCAGGGCGAGGGTGGCGTAAGATTGGGGAAGATGTGAATCTTGCTTTGAGTTCCTGGAAAGCTTCCTCGGCTTCTGTTGTCCACTGGAACGTTTTGTTGCTTTTCCTTAACAATGACGTGATGGGATGCACGATTTGCGAAAATCCTGGGATGAACCGGTGGTAGAAGTTTGCAAAACCCAGCATACTTTGAACCCCCTTGAATGAATTTGGGGATGGCCATTTCAGGATAGCATCTACCTTGTGTACATACATTCGGATTCCATTCGGGCTGAGAATAAAGCCCAGGAATTCCACCTCGGAGACGTGGAATGAGCACTTTTTGAGCTTGGCGTAGAGCTGGTATTGACAGAGTTTCTCCAATACGGATCGGACGTGTTTAATGTAGTCCTGCTTTGATGTGGAATATACTAGAATATCGTCGATATACACTAGTTCATAGACATCAATCAATTCTCGTAGGACATCGTTCATGAAGTATTGAAATGCTGCAGGCGCGTTGCAAAGGCCAAAGGGCATTACTTGATATTCGTACTAGCCGTATTTGGTGTGAAAAGCGGTTTTCCATTCGTCCCCCTGTTTTACGCGAACAAGGTGATATGCCCCCCTCAGGTCTAGTTTTGTGTAGATTTGGGCATCTTTGACTTGATCAAGCAATTCAGGAATCAGTGGCAGGGGGTAGCATTTTTTTACAGTAATCTGGTTCAGTGCGCAATAGTCGATGCACGTTCTCAAGTCCCCTCCTTTTTTGGTACGAAGAACAGAGGACTGGCTGCTGGAGACTTCGAGGGACGGATGAACCCGTTGGCCAGGTATTGGTCAAGATAGGCCTTCAGGTGCTGGTTTTCTGGTTACGTGAGTGCGTAAATTCGCCCACAAGGGATTTGTGCGCCGGGTATCAGGTCGAATTAGCAATCGTATGGTCTATGCGGTGGCAGGGTATTAGCCTGTTCTTTCTGAAAGACTTCTTGAAAGTCCTAGTATTCACTTGGTAGGGTGCCGATTGCCACAGTCGCAAGTGTGGAGGTTCTGGTGTCTATTGGTTGTTTCTCTTGGCGATAACATGTGTGGGCGCAAGTCTCGGGAAAGGCCAATTCTTTTGCTCGCCAATCGATTCGAGGATTGTGAGCTACCAACCATGGCATTCCCAAAATCAACCGGAAATGTGGTGCCTTAATGAGGTCGAAAACGATAGATTCTTGGTGTGCATCCTGGCACAGAAGGGTTAAAGCTGCAGTGCATTGGGATACTGGACCAGATGCTATTTCCGTGCCGTCGACAGTGGTAACAGTGTCGGTGGTTGATTTAGGGCGTAACAGAAGCCCCATCTTTGCCGCAAGATCCTGGTCGATGTAATTCCCAACGGCTCCACTGTCAATGTACGCTCTTACTGCGTGCATCCGAGATGGTTGTTGGTGATTGATCAAGACCACAGATAGTGCACTTTCTTCGCTCGACAAGTGGACCCCTACAGTTGCCGAGCTGGGGAGGCACTCTTTAAGGAAATGACCTGACCTTCCACAGTACAGTCATAACTGCTGCTGTCTCCTTTTATCCCTTTCCGCTTTAGCCAAGAGGGATCTGACCCCCCCCCGATTTGCATTGGTTCTCCTGAACCTTCCGTTGTGCTGGCGTTATTGTCCTTTGAACGCACATACATAGGGCGAGGGTCCGGTCTGGTTCGATCTGCTTTTCGGTCCTGCAACCTATGATCCAGGTGAACAACAAGGTCAGTGAATTCTGAGCAGTCTTTAGTGGGGTTCACCACTTGTGCGAGAACATCCTTGAGCTCCCCCCCGCAACCCCTGATGAAATAACGTGGTTCTCTTCTCCACTGGCCATTCTGCTTCAACTACGAGTCTATTGAACGTGGCTTTGTATTTTAATAGGTCTTGATTCCCTTGGCGTAGGGACATAAGTTTGTTGTCTAATGCCTGCCCATGTGTACGACGGGCGAACAGCTTTTCCATCTCCTGCTGAAAGCCCCTGAAGTCATGCAGCAAAGGATCGTCTTGGGCCACAAAGGGTGCAGACCAGTCCGCGGCGCTACCGCTCAGGTAGGATAGCACAAAAGCGGCCCGTGATTGGTCATTCGGAAAGGCCCCTGGTCTACAAAGGAAGTGCAGGCGGCACTGGTTCATGAACGTTGCAAACCTCTTGGGATCCCCCGTAAATCATTCGGGCGGGGCCAAGGGAACTGCCCAAGGAAGGGTTATCTAATCGGGATTGGCTGATGGTGCTGGCATAGAGGGCACGCTTCCAGGCAATGGTGCATGCCCTGCTTGTGACTGGAGAAGTTGCCGGCTTAAATCATCAGTGCGTTCTTTGGCTACTATCAGCTCTCTCCTCAGGGTGTTGGTCTCCTGCCTGGCTGCATGTACTTCAGAACGTAGCTGCCCCAACATGTGGGCTAACTGGTCGGTTTCTGACGTTTCCATGACGCCCAGGTGGATTTTGATGTGAGGCTTTGTCTTCTGTAACGCTCACCTGGTATCCACGAACGTCACTCAGCCTGTTCTGACCTCTTACGACCTCAAACCCTTCCCTGGAGTCTACTCGACTGGAAACTGGGCTTGAAACACAGGATTGGTAGAATTGAACTCCCTATTGTCTCTGTGTGCTTGAACCCCTTCTTCCCCGGGGTCCAACCCCTCCCTTTGATCCACAGCTCACCTTGTTTTCTTGGAAAGTGTGCTCTCCATCCTGCTTTCAGCGCAGGGGTGCGTTGATTGATGCAGGCTCGTTGCTGCCTAGTTACTTCACTGGCAAGAGTCCGACAGGTAAGTATAATGAGTCTTTTGAACAGTTCTCTAACTTCGTTCCTTTCCTTCCTTAAATGATGGCCGGCGTCCAGGGATGGCGACGTGCTGCTGAGATGAGTAGCGCTGAAGGTGAGTGAGAGCGCAATGCAACCCTTTCGTATTTGTATTGAACTGAGATCTTTTTCTGTGTCTTTTAGGTGCCGCGACGTTTTCAGCATGGATGCTGGTTATGAAGAAGAAATGCGGTCAGTAAGCGCAGTATGCAGCGCCTCTAGATGTTTCCACGCTAACCTGGAGTGTCTTTTTCCTCTTGCGGATGGATGAGAAGTTGCAGAGACAGAGTTCCCCCAGAGCGGCTGGGATTCAGCTAAGCGTTTGAAGTTCGTACACTCTTTAAAAAATAAGCGAAGATTTGCTAAATGCTTACTAATGCCTTTTTCTGTTCCTTTCCCTTTTCCTTAGGAAGCGGCGTGCCGAGATGGGAATGACACCGCCGAAGATGCCCGCAGAACAGAAGGAGCAATGAATGATGGGCAGAAGCGCCGCAAGGTAAGGCTGTTCCTAACAGTGTTCTTGTTCTTGCAGGAGCTGAGCGCAGAACAAAGATGCAGGCCTACTGGAGACCGATCCGAATACGGTGAGTGTCACGCTGCAGATGCAGAAAACACAAAGCATGTTTTTCAGCCTGGGCGTGGCTTAAATAGTCTCTGGGTATCCCAGGTGTCTCTGGGCTGAACCACACCCAAAAGACTAGACTGCACATGCAGTTCTGGGAACCAAAATATATGGGGGTATCCATCTTGTCCCCATCAATGCACTACAAGTCCAATCCCCAATGTTATCCTATGGGAGTGAGTGAGTTTGGTGCCACAAGCGCCAAGTCTGACTCCAAGTGGGTCTTTGGAGGGATGGAGAGGCCCTTGAGGGCCATGTAGGTGATTGTGGCCTGGCTCCAGCCTGACATCTTGGAGGGCTGGGGACATGAGGGGCAGGAATCATGACACATGTGTTACACAGCACCCTCAGTGCAGTGACACAGAGGTGCCGTAGCGACCCCCAAACATAGACTCCATACCCTGGGACTGACTACTGTCTCCCAGGGCATGTAAAGTCCCAATTGACTTTACTAGTCAAATCCTATGAACTAAACCAGTATAACCCATCTCACTATGGAGGTACTGGAAAGGGTTAATAGTTTTTCCCTTAAGTTCATTTTCGAGAGGGTACCGTACAGTCCCTCTCTCAAAAGTTTCTGGCTGGTGGCAGTGGTTACTACCGTAAATTTGACCGCGAATATTTCCCTATGGCATTTTCCCATTGTTCGAGGCTACCACTTTTTCTAACAGCCTGTAACATACCGCTGGTGCATTTTAATATTAACTTGACTCCGGTAGGTTGTATTTGCCAGAACTTTAATATAACTTCTTTCTCGTGTCTTTCTCTAACCTCCTAACCCAGGTCGGGGATCCTTTGTTTGTCCTTTTGGCGGGCTTCTACCAAGAAGCCCTCCTTTCGGAGCCACTGAGTCTGGGTTGGGTCCATTGTGTGGTAGGGGGGAGTAGGACCCCTGGCAGGGTTGCCTCAGCAACCCATGTCGCACTCTACCCTGATAGGCTGGAGGGTCTCCAGCCAAGATGACCACTCCACTGTGTGAGTGACAGCTAGGCTGTATGAATGGGTATCTTTTTGCATAAAAGCAGGGTCCTGAGGACTGGAAGAGCAAGACGTTGCCACTGGAACTAAGAAGCCGAAGAGGAGAGAAGCCAAAGACACCTGTAATGACTGAACCACCAGTGAAGCCCTGCTGCAGCGTCTCACCACTTTTCTCCACACGAGAGAAGATCTTCATCTGAAAGAGCCTTCTTCCCTTGAGCTGGTGGGGCCAACCAGTTTGCCAATCGCCTTCCCGGACTTGCCTTTGTTGAATCTCCCATACTCTGTACTCGGAGGCCGGATAGCCAGGCACCAGTCCACCTGGACCGCAATATAAAGGAGCGTACCTTTTATTCGTCAGGCAGTACCGCGGCTGGTTTCATCTCTGGGTAGTGCAGTAACTCGAACCTTCCTCCACGAGAGCCTCTCTTCCTCTGCTGGATCACCCGAACCTCAGGAACTACCAGGAACAACCGCCACCACACGAGCCACTTCTTCATTTTTAAGGTACATTGTTCCGCCAGACCGCCCTTTCTTCGCGGTAGCACTAAAGGTGTTTTAAATCCTTTACCTACCTGTTGGGTTGGCCGCCCCTCTCTCTTAACATTGTCTTTCGCTTTCTGCATCCACCTTTTCAAAATCGTTAACCAAAGACTTGACTGCAGCTACAAGAACATTTTGCTCCTGGGCCCTTGCCCTGTACCACTGACTCTGGCACATGCCTACTGACTCTGGCTACATTTGTTAGATCTGTCTTCTTTGGATTGATTCTCAACTGGAACTGTTTTAGTGCACCTACTTCTTATAACTACCCTTTTTCTTCCCCTTTCTAAACCTAGTGAAGTGCCATTTTGCTCAGTTTTCATTTAAGTAATTCTACACTGATGCACTGTCTTGCTTAAAGTGGTTCACAAACTTATGGGAAGTGTTGCTACGGTGTATAAGAGGGTCTTTCTGAATAACTGTTTTCCCTCCCTTGTGAGAAATTGCTAGAGAATCCCTTGTGTGTGGTTTTCACTGTGCCGTTTTGCTCAGTTTTCACTCTGGTTCACTTGATCTACAATTTAACTTGGGAGTGTGTATATTTTCCTTTGACTTAATTTAACTTGCTTGATGACTGTGATACATGTGTTTTATTAGAAGTGTATCAAATAAAGATATAACTACTTTTTAATAAAAAGTTTTGGTCAGTGTTTCCTTGTGCCATAGTATTGTAGGCCTATTGTGTAATCCCTGAATACTGCTCATCTCCCTCTTGAGATAAGTCTGACTGCCCAGCCACGGCTACCAACTAAATCTTTGTGGTACAGACTGATACCAAAGGGGATTTATTGCTCTCACCTGTAGTCTTAATCTTCTGTAGTGCTCCCTAAGGGAACTGCACAGGATTCTGCCTAACACTGGTGTACAGCGGTGAGGATAAAAGTATTGGATTTACATTTTAGAGTTCTGCTAGTACCTTGGTTCAAATAACCATAAGGCTAACTATCACAAAATTTTTATTTTAAACAGAAGTCAAAAATATGGAAAGTTACAGCCAGGAGACCCTCCCTACTAATACTGCTGATTATTTAAGGGATCTGTGTAGACCGAAAGGTCTTCCTGTCAAAGGCAAGAAATTAGAAATGATTGATATACTGTTAGAGAAACAAAATCTAGATAGTGGTGCTGTAGTGCCCACTACTCCAGCAAATGTAGCAAACATTGAGGAAAATAATGTTGAAGATGTTATGTTGAAACAGATGAGGAAGAGGAGGGCAACAATGTCACCCCCTCTGGCCCTCTACCTGCTCAAAGGCCTCAGCCTGTGGCTACTGGACCCTTGCCAGGTCCCACATTAAGTCCTGCATTTATCTCACTAGAAAAAATGAGACTTGAACTAGAATTCAAAAGAATTAGTGCCCAAACTGAACAGAGACATAAAGAACTAAGGCTCAAAGATATGGAGCTCAACCATGAGCTTGAGATGAAGAAATTGTCTGTGGAAAATGATTCTCTCCCCGAATCCTCTAGATCTTCCAGTCCAAAAAGACCCCGGATGCCCTAAAGAGATTGTGGGTATGTATGAACCTAAATTTGATGTATTAGATTGGCTTGCTATGTTTGAATACAATCATGGGCTCCAGGATATCACAGGGAATCAGTTGATCCCCTGGTTATTCTCTAGGCCCCCCCCTGTTGCATCTGATGTGGTAATGGAGTTGGGGGAGGTGGATAGGATGGATTAATGAATGTGTAAAGCTAGCTTTGATAGCTAGATTTGGGAAGACTCCTTTCCAGTACCTTAAGAGGTTTAAGACCCTCAAAAAGCATGATAGTACCCCTTGGGCTACTTGGGTGAATGAGTGTTTGAAGAACTTAGAGGGATGGATTAAGGGTTATAGAGTTAACACTTATGAAGGAATGAGAAATCTTGTAATGATGGAGTCTATCTATGATGCCTGCTCTCCAGAGCTCAAACAGCACTTGGCTGATTCAAAAGAACTGGATTCTAAGAAACTAGCTAAGGCTGCTGACTTGTGGGTTGCCAACAGGGCTACTCACAAGGATTCAGGGGTAACTCAGAAAAAGGATGAGGGAAAGCAGCCTAAGAAAGACAACAAAGAGAATTCAAATAATTCCAATTTCAAAGAGCGCCCCAAACAATTCTAAGGGTAAGCCTCAATGGAAACCTAATCAGGCTAGTGCACCTTCTGGTCCCAGACCAGAAGGGGGTCAGAACAAGCCACCATTCATAAAGACATTTGGAAAATGTTATGTTTGTGGCTCTACTGATCATGTGAAAGGGAATCCCAGATGCAAGGTTAAACCTTCAGGGGTCCACACTGTCTCCTTAGCCTTCTCTCCAGAGGAGGAAGTACATATGGTCAGTGGAAACTTTCAACTACTAGCTGAAGACCCCATTGGAGTCTCAGCTATTGTATCTTTAGTATCCCTAGGGTTGTGGGAACAACAGAATTTAGATGTGTATAATTCTATCCCTCCTAATACTAAAGAGTATTATAAAGACAGTGTCCTAGTCAATGGTAAGGAGACCCCTGCCATTAGAGACACTGGGGCCAGCATAACTGTGGTGGACGAATCTTTTTTCAAGGTGGAGGATGTTGCTAAGGCACTCAAACGCCTCACCAAGTTAGCTGGAGGGCCTGTGCAGATGCTTCCCCAATTACCAGCTCTCATCCAGTGCAATGAAATGACTATCAGGATACCTGTGAGT
Source organism: Ambystoma mexicanum (assembly GCF_040938575.1). Taxonomy (NCBI): domain Eukaryota; kingdom Metazoa; phylum Chordata; class Amphibia; order Caudata; family Ambystomatidae; genus Ambystoma; species Ambystoma mexicanum. Next base: position 635,145,206 of record NC_090939.1, read on the forward strand.
GTACAATCTGAAGTACCAGGAAGGGTGCTGTTGGGCAATGATCTGAAAGACCTGGGAGTAGTGTCAAGTACTCCCAGACCTCCTAGTAAGAGATTACAGGAGCTTACCAGACCTGCAAGGGAGAGGACCTTGAGGGGCTCTCCTGAGGAGATGATAGAAAAATAAATCACTCCTACTCCACTGGAGTTACTAACTGCTATTTCAAAGCAACCAGAAGCAAAGGGGAAACCCAAGACTTCAAAGAAGAAACCAGCAGAAAGCACTCCAGTGCTGCCAACCAGGAAATCTCCTAGGTTGTCAAAACTCACACCTGTGATTCCCCCTCCAGCTGAGAGTGAGGTACAACCCTGTGTGGTTGAACTAGAGCCTGAAGATTCAGATCTAGTAGGAGGCCAGGAACTCATTGGAAAACTTGACCCTGTGGACCATCCTGAGCTGCAGTCTTTACTGGCAGAAGGTGGCCCCAACAGGGCAGACTTCAGTAAGGGACAAAGAGAATGTCCAACTCTGGAAGGTCTTCGCCACCAGGCAGCTTCCCAGCTTGAAGGGCAAGAGCCTGGGAAGTATAGGTTACACTGGGAAGATGGCCTCTCCTATAGTGAACCGACAGAGTCAACCCCTGGAGACTACAAGAGACGTGTAGTACCCCAAGAGAACAGACTCCAATTCTTGCAACTAGCCCATCAGATACCTTTGGCTGGTCACTTAAGCTTCTAGAAGACCAAGGAAAGGCTCTCTCTCTACTTTTATTGGCCTAAAATTGGGGCTGAGGTAGATAAGTATTGCAAGAGTTGCCACACTTGCCAAACCTCTGGTAAAAGTGGCTCCAAGAACGTGGCACCTCTAGTGCCTCTCCCTGTGGTGGGAGTACCATTTGAGAGGGTAGGAATCGACATTGTTGGACCCCTTGATCCTCCAACTTCTTCAGGCAACAGGTTTATACTTGTAGTAGACCATGCTACTAGGTTCCCTGAAGCAATTCCTATGAGGACTGTTACAGCTCCGGCTGTGTCTAAGGCCCTCCTTGGTATTTTTACCAGGGTTGGGTTTCCTAAGGAGGTAATATACGACAGGGGGTCAAATTCTATGTCCCACTACATGAAGGCCATGTGGAAAAACTGTGGAGTTACCTACAAGTTCTCAACAGCATACCACCCTCGGACAAATGGGTTGGTAGAAAGGTTCAACAGAACCATGACGAGCATGATAGGAGCTTTAGAGGACCCCCTTAAGAAAAAGTGGGATCTTCTACTGCCATGCCTTCTCTTTGCATATAGAGAAGTCCCTCAGGAGGGAGTGGGTTACATTCCCTTTGAACTTCTCTATGGCCATCCGGTCAGAGGTCCATTGGCCCTGATCAAGGAGGGGTTGGAGAGTGCTCCTTCCCCCACCCCAGTCAGAGTCACTGACTATGTGATAGGACTCTGGAGGAGAATTTCATACATGATGGCTGAGGCAAGTGATAACTTTAAAGCAGGTCAGGCTCTGGTCAAATATTGGCATGACCAGAAGACCAACATGGTTGAGTTCGCTCAAGACTAGCTAGTTCTTGTTATGGTCCCAACAAGACAGAGGGCCTTCCAGGACAAATGGATGGGACCCTTCAAGGTTGTGGGAAAACTTGGAGAGGTGAACTATCTGGTGTACTTAGGCAATCCTAAGGAGGCTTCTAGAGTTTTTCACATCAACCGTTTAAAAGCTTATGTCTCGAGACCAGAACTGGGAGCTCTGCCTCTAGCTTCAGCTCAAGAGGAGGAGGAGAGTGAACCTATACCTTACCTCCTCAGAGGCAAACCTTTGGATGAGAAAATAGAAGGGGTTAATCTCTCTTCTAATCTGACACCTGAGCAACAGGAGGAATGCAAAGTTTTGTTAAATCAATTTGCCCCTATGTTTTCTCTAGAACCAGGCTTGACCCCTTGGGGCCAGCATGATATCCAAACTGGTGACTGTTTATCTGTCAAAGGCAGGGGCTACAGGATGTAAGAACCCACATCAAAGGAGCGGTCAACAAGATGCTTGATCTCGGGGTAATAGAGCCCTCTACTAGTCCATGGTCTAGCCCAGTTGTGTTAGTACCAAAGGCAGGATCCAAGGAGTTGAGATTCTGTGTGGACTATAGAGCTCTAACTGCAGTCACTAAGACCGATGCCCATCCTTTGCCAAGGAGAGATGAGTTGGTGGGTAGACTTGGTTCAGCCAAGTTCCTCAGCACATTTGATCTCACGTCAGGCTATTGGCAAATAGCCCTGACTGACCATGCCAAGGAGAAAACTGCATTCTCCACCCCAGTTGGCTTATACCAATTTAAGGTTATGCCTTTTGGATTAAAGAATGCACCTGCTACATTCCAAAGGATGGGTAATCAGGTTCTGAATGGGATGGAGGACTCCTGCATGACATACTTGGATGATATTGCAGTGTTCAGCCCTACTTGGAAAGAACATGTTGACCACCTAGGGTATGTTTTGCAGGCTCTGGAACAGGCCCATCTGACCATAAAGGCAAGTAAATGTCAAATTGGTTAGAGTAAAGTGGTCTACCTTGGGCATGAGGTAGGAGGTGGTGAAATAAGGCCTTTGCTCAGCAAGATTGAAGCTGTGCAAAATTTGACAACCCCTTCTACTCAAACCCAGGTGAGAGCCTTCCTAGGCCTCACTTGGTATTACAGGAATTTCATTGAGAACTATGGATCCATAGCTTCTCCACTGAATGTAATCTCTTCTCCTAAGTTCCCTAAAAAGATCAAATGGAATGAGGAGTGCAATCAGGCCTTTGAAAGCCTGAAGAAAGCCCTTTGTCAAGCTCCAGTTCTCAGAGCTCCTGACAACCACCAACCCTTCATTGTACAAACAGATGCTTCCAATATAGGTATAAGTGCAGTACTTAGTCAACTGGATGAGAAAAGTAGGGAGCACCCCATTTGCTTCATCAGTAGGAAACTGAAGGAACCTGAAACAAGGTGGGCAACTATTTTGAGAGAATGTTTTGCCATTGTGTGGGCTTTGAAGAAGTTTAGACCATACTTGTATGGATCTACTTTCATCATTCAGACAGACCACCAACCCTTGAGATGGTTGATGCAAATGAAAGGGGAAAACCCAACACTGCTAAAATGGTCAATCTGTCTCCAAGGGTTTGATTTTACCATTGAGCACAGGTCAGGATGTCACCACCAAAATGCTGATGGTCTCTCTAGGATGTTTATAACCGACTAGAGGTAAGAGACTCATCCAAGATTGGATTAGATCCTCCTGTCCCTTAGTCTGGGGGGGCGAGTGTTAGGGAGAATTCTCATTTTATGGCTAATTTCCCTTACCTATAGAGTCCCCCAGCAGCTTTGCTGGATTTGAAGGGTTTTGTTTCTTTTTCCTGCTAAGAGTGAGACACTTTTTCCCCACTCTGAGGCATTTTTACTATGTGTGTTCTAGGCTATTTTTTGTGTTTAATGTCTATGGGTTTTTCTCAACCCCATAGGAACCATCTTTATTCACATGTGTTACACAGCACCCTCAGTGCAGTGACACAGGGGTGTTGTAGCGACCCCCAAACATAGAGTCCATACCCTGGGACTGACTACTGTCTCTCAGGGCATGTAAAGTCACAATTGACTTTACTAGTCAAATCCTATGAACTAAACCAGTACAACCCATCTTACTATGGAGGTACTGGAGAGGGTTAATAGTTTTCGAGAGGGTACCGTACAGTCCCTCTCTCAAAACTTTCTGGCTGGTGGCAGTGGTTACTACCGTAAATATTCGACCGCAAATATTTCCCTATGGGATTTTCCCATTGTTCGAGGCTACCACTTTTTCTGACAGCCTCTAACATACCGCCGGAGCATTTTAATATTAATTTGACTCCGGTAGGTTTTATTTGCCAGAACTTTAATATAACTTCTTTCTCGTGTCTTTCTCTAAACTCCTAACCCAGGTCGGGGATTCTTTGTTCGTCCTTTTGGCAGGCTTCTACCAAGAAGCCCTCCTTTCAGCGCCACTGAGTCTGGGTTGGGTCCATTGTGTGGGAGGGGGATTAGGACCCCTGGACAGGGTTGCCTCAGCAACCCATGTCACACTCTATCCTGATAGGCTGGAGGGTCTCCCGCCAAGATGACCACTCCACTGTGTGAGTGACAGCTAGGTTGTACGAATGGGGATATGTTTTGCATAAAAGCAGGGTCCTGATGACTGGAAGAGCAAGACGCCACCACTGGAACTAAGAAGCCGAAGAGGAGAGAAGCCAAAGACACCTGCAATGACTGAACCACCGGTGAAGCCCTGCTGCAGCGTCTCAACACTTTTCTCCACACGACAACAGAAGATCTTCATCTGAAAGAGCCTTCTTCCCTTGAGCTGGTGGGGCCAACCAGTTTGCCAATCGCCTTCCCGGACTTGCCTTGGTTGAATCTCCCGTACCCTGTACTCGGAGGCCGGATAGCAAGGCACCAGTCCACCTGGACCACGATTTAAAGGAGCGTACCTTTTATTCGTCGGGCAGCACCGCGGCTGGTTTCATCCCTGAGTAGTGCAGTAACTCGAACCTTCCTCCACGACGAGAGCCTCTCTTCCTCTACTGGATCATCCGAACTGCAGGAACTACCAGGAACAACCGCCACCGCAGCAGCCACTTCTTCATTTTTAAGGTACATTTTGCCGCCAGGCCGCCCTTTCTTCGCGGTAGCACTAAAGGTGTTTTAAATCCTTTACCTACCTGTTGGGTTGGCCGCCCCTCTCTCTAAACATTGTCTTTTGCTTTCTGCATCCACCTTTTGAAAATCGTTAACCAAAGACTTGACTGCAGCTACACGAATATTTTGCTCCTGGGCCCTTGCCCTGTACCACTGACTCTGGCACAGGCCTACTGACTCTGGCTACATTTGTTAGATCTGCCTTCTTTAGATTGATTCTCATCTCGAACTGTGTTGGTGCACCTACTTCTTATAACTACCCTTTTTCTTCCCCTTTCTAAACCTTGTGAAGTGCCATTTTGCTCAGTTTTCATTTAAGTATTTTCTATACTGATGCACTGTCTTGCGTAAACTGGTTCACAAACTTATGGGAAGTATTGCTAGGGTGTGCAAGAAGGTATTTCTGAATAACTTGTGCTTTCCCTCCCTTGTGAGAAATTGCTAGAGAATCCCTTGTGTGTGGTTTTCACTGTGCCGTTTTGCTCAGTTTTCACTCTGGTTCACTTGGTCTACAATTTAACTTGGGAGTGTGTATATTTTCCTTTGACTTAATTTAACTTGCTTGATGACTGTGATACATGTGTTTTATTAGAAGTGTATCAAATCAATATATAACTACTTTTTAATACAAAGCTTTGGTCAGTGTTTCCTTGTACCATAGTATTGTAGCCCTATTGTGTAAACCCTGAATACTGCTCATCTCCCTCTTGAGATAAGTCTGACTGCTCAGCCACGGCTACCAACTAAATCTTTGTGGTACAGACTGATACCAAAGGGGATTTATTGCTCTCACCTGTAGTCTTAATCTTCTGTAGTGCTCCCTAAGGGAACTGCACAGGATTCTGCCTAACAGCTGTCAATTACACAGCAGGGTGGCTGGCCTGGCATGGCCATTCCCCTTACCCAATCAGACAAGAGTGCGACTTGGGTTACTAACGCAACCCATGGCAGGGCATGTTCCAAAGATCCCTCCCTCACATCCTGCCTACCTAGACTATCAGGCGCCTTAAGGAGGGCTTCTTTGCAGAAGCCCGCGAAACGACAGCGAACAAAGGAGTCATCCCTGGTTTGGTGCGCAGAGATAAACACGAGAAAGACTTTAACAAAAGGAAACGGCGACTAAACCCAGCCGGAGCCAAAATAAAATGCATTTGGTCAAGCGGGTTTAGGTTCGAGGCTAATACAATAGCCTAAAACAGTACCACGTTTATATACTATAATAGCAGTAGAAAAGTTAGGGTAGATACCACTGCCACCAGCCAACTCTTAATGTTAAGGGAGCGAAACAATGCCCCAAGAGGGACAGACAAAAAGGTATAGGAGTTAACCCTTTCCAATACTCCATGTATGATTGGGTGTACTGGGTCTGTGGTTTAAAGTGACCATATAAAGTTAATAGCAACTTTACCTGTTTCTGGGGGACAGTAGTCAGCCCCAGAAAAATGGAGTAAGTGGGAAGTCTCAAAGACAACCCGGTGTCACTGCACTGAAGGTGCTGTGTAACACACACAAAAGGTGGTGCACATGGAGTAGGTGAGGCTCCAGTGCCCAAGATCACACAGAAAGTAGAAATACACATAGCAAAACACATGTAAGAGTGGGAAAAAAGGCTCACACTCTTACCAGGTGAAAAAAAGAAATCCAGCAAAGCTGCTGTGGGACTCTTTGGTAAGGGAAATCAACCATTTATGAGAATTCTCCCTAACACCGGGAGCCTATGTAGTTATTCCTGTTCCAAAGAAAGATGCCCAATTACCTGAGTCTGAGATAAGTGTCATTAGCAACCATTCACATGCAAGAAAGGTTGTAGAAATGTTGTTTGGACACAAAAAGCAAGCCTGGCAAGACTGGAGGTTGTTAGACGGTGATCCTATACAGGTAGTACATGCAAACACACTTGGTCCTGTGATAAATGACCCAAAGATAATCCCTAAAAGAAAGACACACATGGAGATTTTGCGAGACATTTTCATGCCTAAGTGGTCTGCTGAGCAGATGAGACGTTCTGAACTTTCTCCTACTCAAGGAGCACATGCAGATGTACCCCGTCCACTGATAGATGTGCCTATGATTTATCCAGAAAGAAGAAGTTATGCTTATACACTTCATGACATGATTATAGAAGGTCATATGAGGAGAATGAAAACTAAAAGGAACGTTCAAGAAGATGATTTTGAACTGAATGATTACCTGGACAGTACAGCTCAACTAGGAAATAACATTTGGCATCAACACATCAAAGAAGTGGGAAGAAGGACGTCGAATGAGGAATGCTTTGTGTGTGCACTCCTCCATACAGTATGGGGAAATCTAAAAATCTTCCTAGCTATCGAAATAGATGTCCAGACAGCTCACTGTCTTTCACACGTAGCAAAACCAGAGGCCAGTTCATGGGACGAGATGCTTACCTCAAATGGGCAACTGAATGGACAGATCCAGATGAAAATGACTATGGGGGTCATTCCGAGTATGGCGGTAGGGGGTTAACGGCACCGGTAAGGATGCCGGTGACGTTAACCCACTACTGCCACATTCCGAGGTCCCTTAGCGGGTCCCACCAGGAACGGCTGGTCTGACCAACTGTCCTTAGCGGGACCCATTAAGGGACCATGGAGCTAATAACGGGCCTGCTATTTGCGGGCCCGTTATTAGCTCCTTCCCCATTCCCATTGAGCCCTATGGGGGCTCGAATGGGAATGGGGAATGGTATTCAGAATGGGGACCTACCGGGTCCTCCAAGGTCGGAATTATCCGGTAAGTCCCCATTCTGTCGACCTGGACCCGGACACGGGTTTGGAGGCAGCCATGGTGCTAAAAGCACCATGGCTGCCTCCAAACTCGTAATGACCCCCTATGTGCAGGATACCAAAACAAGAAACAGAGCCCCTACTATGAATCATGTGATAAAATATGAGAACGCTGGAGTAAAAGGAGCTGGAATCAGATGGGAGGTGAAAAAGAAATTGGAGGTTGCAGGAAAATCTGTAGAGGACATTCGAAGATGGAAGAACTGAGGACAAATGCAGATCTGGGGATAGGTGTTGTCTCCAGATGGATGGGAAGAAGGAGTGGTCATCTGCAGAGCCTGGGTGATCATTGGATGTTATAAACCGGTCGTTGACATTGTGCAGAATGGCTGCAAGCCATTATGGCCAAGACTTGCTAAACTACTGACTTGGGTCGAAGATAGAGGAGGGCCCTTGCAGATAGTACCTCTGGAAAGTTCAAAGCTGTGCTTCAGAAATAATGGCGCAAGAAAAGTTGGAGAAAATAAGAATTGTGGTAGAATCTTTGATGTTCCAGGAATGGTGCATGGTACAACAGTAATCATTGATCATTATTGGGCTTGTGGATCCAAAGCATACATGAAGTTACCCAAGGAATGGGGAGGAATATGCACCTTGGTGAATGTCCTTGTTCCAACATTGGTGATTCCAAAAAGTGATTTGCACCTTGACAATTTCCCAAAAGCAGATGCTCACCTGAGGAAGAGGAGATCTGGTGAGCTGATAAAGAGGATTAAGAGAGAGAACTATTTCTCAGCTAAGTCAATAGAAGCTTTTGATGCCATACCATGTGAGCACAGGCTGTTTAACCAGACCTCATCTGTGTTCACTGGGATCTTCATGCCAAGTATCCAGGTTGGAGCAAATAAATTGCTGCAGACAATTAACACTACAATAAAGGGATTCAATGCGATCAGAGAAAAGATGAGAGCTATACGACTAATGACTTTTCAGAACAGATACGTCCAGGATATGATTAAAGCAATGGATGGAGGTGCGTGTGCAAAAATCTGAGAATCATGTTGCACATTTATACCTTCTCATGATGATGAGAATGGAATCTTGACAGAGGCCACAGACATGCTGATGAAACTCCATGGCCAGATGATAGATGAATTAGAAGACATTGCTGATGACAGCTAGTTTGGATCACTCTTCTCTTGAGTTCTACAATGGATGGCAGACATTTTCAAGTTCAGCCCTGATAGTGATGATATTGCTTGGATTTTGTGTAAACAAGATAATAATCTCACAATGCAAGAAGACAGCAAAGAAAGCCATAGGGATGAAGATTATGATCGATGTTGAATCAGGATGGAAGTCCAAAGACCTGACAGATGAAGAAATCAGGGACTTTATGAAGGCTAGTATCCATGCTCCTGAGGGGACAAAGTTCCTGTATCCAATGAATCACAAGAAGTATGTGGGAAAATGGATCTACTGTAGTCCAAGTAGAAAATCTAGTCTCATGACATGGAACAAAGATGAGCATGTGAAAACAGCAGGTTTCCATGAACGGAGTCATAAAGATATGGGTCCCAAAGAAGCTTTTCTTCAGGCCAAGATGTCTGGATGTGAAGGATGATGAGAAAGTGGTTGATTAATCGCCCAGAGGGGGGGGGGTGTAGAGGAGGAGCCACGTACCCCCAGCTCAACCAACCTGCCCCTTTTACCTGTATGCTGGAAACCAGAGTATATGACATACACAGAACAACTGAATCAACAAAGAGCAGATTATGGACTCTGTCCAGTACCAGTGAAAGTGTCAGTATCTAAGAGAATCTGGGAACCAAGGTATCCATTGAGAAAACCATATCTGTAAACAAAGAAATATGATGGCCATTTGAATGAAATCCCTGAAGAAGCAGAGCCAATAAGTGGCAAGAATGAATGGTAACACTACTAATCATCGCAAATATATGACACACAGAGCTGAAGATGACGTACATAGAAGAGATGCAGTAACCAGAGAATGCAGATATTCTATAAGGCATCAAGAAAGTGATAAGGATAAGTGACATTGTGGGATCAAGGTGAAGAAGCTTATGCCACAGAAACAGATGAAGTTATTTTACACATGTACAGAAGCAAAAGAAACGCAAGCAGCAAAGTAACCGTGAAGGCTTGCTTTAAGCTTATAGTGAAATAGTGACATAGATTGCGGTCAGCGTCAACGTATACATATATAGGAATAAGCCACAGTAGAATCAAGCGTAATGTCGCTTTTTAGAAAAACTATTCTCCCGGACAGCCCCCCTCTCTACCATCTGATAAGTAATGAAGCAAAACTTGGTTGCTCCAAATTAGTGAGCAAATGGGTGGTCACTAAAAAATGGAAGAGCTCGACTGGATCACTACACAGGAACTAGCTGGGAAAAACAAACTCCTAAACCACCTTGCGGTGCATACAAAAAAACTGAAAGAAACTCAGGAAGTCATCAAAAAGTTTCCAAGCAAACCACTAAGACAAATCTTCTTAAGAGCATGTTTCAATTTCTTACCTACAAATTAAATTCTACTTATCAGAGGACTATTGAATTCTAGCACTTGCAGACTGTTTAACGATGAGACACAGACAGAGACCATAAGACATCTACTGATGACCTGTCCAGCTACTCTACCCTTTAGAAACGTGTACTTAAAACGAATAACATCTCCATATATCTTATGTGAAGAAGAAACCTGATGGGCTCGCTTGATGAGTGGAGAAAAAACAGCATGGACCATCGCAACAGCGAAGATTCTGCAAAACGCCATCACTGATATCGACAAGCTTCAAAATAACGACCCACAATAAACTATCATGCAACAACTTGTAGTGTCGACGTATCATAGATGTACTATTCTCTCTCTCCTCGACTTACTTTTGGATCTTATTTTAACTTGAAAGAGAAAATTCCAAAAAATGTTAAACGACAAACATTTCTGAGGAAAACTCAAACTAAAGGAAGACTCAATGAACTAACAGACGCCTTGTAAAATCTTTAATTGATGCATACAAGTAAAAATAAATAAATATAGGAATAAGAGAACTATGGATGTTTCCACTAAACGTATTATAGAAGGTTTGACAGTAGCAGAAAGGCCTCATTTCAGTGTGTTTCAGTTAAAAAGCAAGTTGAATTATGTATTTCAGAAGGGGGGCTTAGTTGTCCCACCTTGTGTTGAGTAATCAATCACATAGTTACACTTTTTTAGACTAGTATGGATCTTAGATGTTCACTCAGATCCAATCACCCATGCTTATAAGTTTTTGTAGTTGCCACGTAGAATGACGTTAGTACACACATAGGTTAACGTCATTGATGACGAATATTGCTTATAAAAGTTTCATTTATTCTTATATGCATCGGGTAAGATGATCGAGCTATTGCGTTGATGTTCGCTATGCTCCCCATTTTAGAAAATTGATATTAAAACAGACTTCCTTTTGTCAACTTCCTGAGTCGGCTCTATTATTGATGTATGAGTAAAGTCTGCATCCCCAACCATCTCCAGGGTAATTGCTACTCGTCAAAGGGGCTGGACTATCCAGTTCACTGTTCAACCTCCTGATCACTTGAAGAATGACAGAAATTGTGGGAATGTATATAGGAGCTGAAAGTTCCAATCGACCACAAATGCGTCCCCCATGGCTCATCTCGGGGGAAACTCCCTGGAACAGAAAGGTCTGTACTTCCTGTTCACACTGGAAGCAAACAGATCTACTTGAGGGATCCCTAGAGGGAAATGATCCCTAGAAGTTCTTTCTGGCACAGCTCCCACTCGTGGGAGACCAAGCCCTGCCTGTTCAGGGCATCCGCCATCGTATTCGCCTTCCTAGCGAGGTGAAATGCCGACCAGGAGATCTCGCTCTGTAACGCACAGAACCAGAGCTGCATCACCTCTCTGTGCGGCCAGTGTGTTGTCCGTCATGATCAGGACAGTCTTCTCCTGTATGGAGGGCAAAAAAGCCATCAGCGCCAGTCTTATCGCCATCAGCTCCAACAGGTTGATGTGAAGTTTTGTCTCCGCCAGGAACCACAACCCACTCACCACCAGATTGTTCAGGTGAGTGCCCTAGCCTTTCAGGGATACATTCGTCACTACGGTCAACTATGGCCAAGGTTTCCAAAACGGCTCTCAAACCATCTTGTTCTCTGTGCGAGTCCACCACAGGAGATACTAAGCGACTCTGCTCGGGACTTGAATCAAGTCCATAATACTGCCAGAGAACTGCGACCACTGAGATCTGATGGCCCATTGGAGCGATCTCATTCTCAGTCGAGCCTTCGGCACAAAGAAAATGCAGGATGTCATGTGGCAGAGCATCCGTAGTAAGTCTAGGGGGGTCATTACGAGGTAGGAGGTAGCCATGGTGCAAATAGCACCATGGCTACCCCCTTACCGCATTCCGGGTCCGGGTTCCTGAAATAGGGACTTACCGGGTCATTCCAACCTTGGAGGACCCGGTAAGTCCCCATTCCGGGAACCATTCCCCATTCCCATTCGAGCCCCCATAGGGCTCAATGGGAATAGGGATGGAGCTAATAACGGTACCATAATTTGCGGTACCGTTATTAGCTCTGAAGTCCCTTAGCGGGTCCCTTCCATAACGCCTGGTAAAACCAGGTGTTAAGGAAGGGACCCGCTAAGGGACCTCAGAATAGGGTTGTAAGAGATTACCGGCACCGGTGTCCTTCCCGGTGCCGGTAATCCCTTACCACCTACCTCGTAATGACCCCCTAGGGCTGGCAGATATTGGGTGTTCTGGAATTTGGTAACCATCTGCAGGATGTGTAAAGCCCTCTTCTCGGAATGAAAAGTCTTGCCTGAAGGAAAATCCAGGACCACTCCAAAGAAATTGGTGCATATGAGAGGGTGTCAGCTGAGACTTCTTTACATTTAGGAAGAAGCCCAGTTTGTGGAGGAGGTGGCAGGTGTGATTGAGATGATACAAGGCTTGATCTGGGGATCATGCCCTGATTAACCAATCATCCAGGAAGGGAAACATGTGGATCCTCCCTTTACTGGCTGCCACTACCGCCAACAACTTGGTGAAGATCCTGGGGGCAGAGGTAAGCCCGAAAGGCAGACCTCGAAACTGGTAGTGAGTATTGCCTATGAAGTACCTCAGATACTTCCTCTGCTATTGATGGATCGGCAGATGGAAGAAAGCGTCCTGTAGGTCGAATGACACCAACCAATCCTGAATTTCTAGAGCCTGGAGGATCTGCAAGAGTGTTACCATCTTAAATTTGTCTTTCCTGAGGAACTTGTTCAAGCACTTCAGGTCCAAGCTGGGTCACAGATGGTTGTCTTTTTTTGGGACAAAAAAAATTGCGGGCTTTAAAAATGGGAGGCAGTACCCCTGGGAGACTACCTGAAGCGCCCATGCATCTTTAGAAATTGGCGCACTACTCTTATAAATGGTTTGACAGGCTCACCCCTACTGGCCTAGTGTGCCAGAAGTCCCTAAAGAGGTTTTGTGGTGGCGACCGCACTGAAGGGGACAAATGCGGAACTGGTCTGTGTCCTGCCTCCTCTCCCTCTGTAAGGTCTACAAAAAATCTCACAGCTTGTGTGTGCCTTTCTGTCCGTAACTATCGAAATGAAAAGGCGTGCCATTCCACTGAGTGGAAGGTTGAGCAGTTTGCCGAATCTCTGCACCTAAGGACTTTGCTGCAGCCTTGGATGCTTATAGTTTTTCCAGGCTGTCATCTGGACAAAAATGTGTGGCGTCAAAAGGCATGTTAAGTAGCTTCGCTTGGACGTGCCACACAAATCCTGATTTCCTCAGCCAGGAGAATCTTAGTATGACAGAACTTGCTACCATTGACCTCCCAAAACACTCTACATGTTGAGCTCTGACAGCAGGAATTGCTGTACTGCATCCATGCGATTTCTCTACTATTTTCAGAAAACCTGGCCTGTACCCTCTAGCCCATCTGATCTCCACTTTCTGTCCTAACTTCCAGTGTTATGCAGATGACACACAGCTCTCCTTCAAGCTTCCCTCCTCTGCCGCCTCCTCTTCCTCTCTCATTCCTGACTGCATGTCTGCTATTCAGGAATGGTGCACTGCTAACGATCTCTGCCTTAATGCCAGTAAGACAGAGTTTGTTCTCATTGGGACCCCTGCTCCCTCATTCCCTCCCACACTCTGGCTGCCCTCCATGGGCCCCCGTCCTCACCCTCCTGTAAGGCAAAACAACTTTGGGGTCATCTTCGACTCCTCTCTCCCCTTCTCTCCTCATATCACAGAGCTTGACAAGAAGGCCCTCTTTCAGCTGCACCTCCTCAGAGGCATTCTCCCTTTCCTCACTTTCCCCCAGAAACTCAATGTCTCCAGCGCTCTGGCCTTTTCCAAGCTGGACTACTGTAACAGCCTCTTCCTCAATCTGCCTAACTCCTCGCTTTGCCCCCTTTAACTAATCCAGAATAGGACTGCAAGACTTATCCTTGGCATAAAGCCCATGGACCGCTTCTCTCTCCGGTCCTAAAATCTCTCCTCTGGTTCCTGCAAGGATCAAGTTCAAGACCCTCTGCATCATCTACAAGGCTTTCTGGGGCCTGGAACCCAGCTACATTCAACTCTCTCTCCTTAAATGCCTTCCTGCTAGAGCCCTTCGGTCTTCAAGCAGAGAGTGGGGTGTAGATCTCTCTGCTCTGCAGGTGCCTCCCTCTGGAATGGCCTCCCTGCCCCTCTCAGACTTTAATTGGATCTCCTTAAGTTCTGGAAGCTTCTCAAGACCTTCCTTTTCTCTTCTTCCTTCCCTCTCCCCCTCCCCTGCTAATGTCCCCGTCTGCCTCTTGACTGGATGCCTGGTTCCTTCAGATTCTACAGGGCACCAGGCCCTCTTTGTCCAGTCGACCCTTGTTCTCCCCTGTATCCCCCCCACCCAGCCTGCACTTGCCTTTCCGGGCCACTCCTCCTGCACTAGCCTGGCTGGACCTGCACCCCTTGAGCCCTTCCAGCCCCTTACCTCGCACCTAGCTCGTGAACCTTTCCTCCCTGCACTCTCTGCATTCCCTGGCTCTGTCCACCGGACCTCCCCTGGCACTTGCTTTCTCACAGGCCCTTCTGCCCTGACCGGCACTCTCCCCCATCCTCTCCCCCCACACTTGTACGATCCGTCACAAGGCCTAGTAGGACTGTTTTTGTTTTTTTCATCCCTGTTCCCCCCCTTGCCTTGGTGCGCTTTGAAGCACATTGTGTATAGGTGCATTAGAAATACCCAATAAATAAACAAATAATCCATTCCTCATGACACCTTCTAGGATGCGTCAGCTGCCTCCGCAATCACAGACTAAACAGTATGTGTGTATTTTGACAGTGCACATGAAGCGTTGACTGACTTACTGAAAAAGGGAAAAACCTTTTGTAGCCAAAGCATCGTAAAGCTTGTCATGCCTGTCAGGGGTTAAGGATGGGTACGCGCTTGCCTTATTGCCCACAGTCGCAGCCTGTAATACCGGACTATCATGTGCTGGATGTCTAGTTAGGAATTCCGGGTCAGATGATGGTGGTCCTGAGCAGGGAGTCTTCAATAGCTCCATGAGGAGATTTTTGATGCCATTGTTTAACAGAAGGACGGGTTCTACGGATGTGCTTTTGTCCGGTATGTCAGTCAAGTCACATTACATTTAGTTGCCAGTTGGGGCTACCCAACCTAATGCATCGGTCAACTTTGCCATAATTTTCCTATATGCCACTTTCTCGAAGACCTGCATCATCGTGATGCGAAAATCTTCCCACTTTTGGGCTGAGGTGGATTTAGATGGGAACTTTACCAGCCTTTCTGGGGATGAGTCAGTTGACGAATGCCTTCTCCTTCTCTTCTTCTTCTTCAACCAGGAAGAAGAAGAATGATGGGTGTTGCTCCTCAAGTCGGATTTCTTACAGTGTTTTTAGACAATTTTTTCTCCTCCTCAGCAATTTTCTCGGCCGTAGAGCTCTTTCCAGCAGGATGAACCTTTGATAGCGTCATACTTGGCGGCTTCGATGATGATCATCCAGGTCCAATTTGGAGGCTCTCTTTTTTAAGGCCTTTGGTGTCATTACCTGACACGAGCCACAGTCCGCCATGACGTGGTTGGTACTAAGGCACCACAGACAAACTGTGTGAGGGTCGTAAAGTGACAGTTTCGCGCCGCAATCACAGTATTTATTTAAACTGGAGGGTTTTGGAGTAGACATGATGGCAACGTCTACAAAACATTTGAAGAATTAGAGAATCTATGAAGCAAAGTTCCCAAGCAGCATGTGGGACATGCAGAAAAAAGGAACTGAGCTCACGGGGCGCTGTGCGCTATTTGTATCCACATCGATGTCACGTCTGGCCACGATAGACGATAACTCTACGGCCATCAACGCCAGTGTGCACTGCAGCCCATACTGGGAAACATTTTCCGAGAGCTGTAAAGCAGGAGAATATATATCAAAGATGAGTAATCCATGGGAGGAACCAATCCATTAGAAAGGAATCCCAGACTTGTCTGTCTTGCTGAGAGACAAAATACCCAATAGAACTCCCAGTTACGCATCAGATTTTTCTGGTACTGGAAATCCCAGGAAATCCTAATCCCCTACCATCCTGTTGTGAAAGGCATTTGCTGACAAAAAAGCCTCTTCCTCGCTCTCGTCCTCACTGTCACCCTCATCTGTGTTTCTCTGTGTGTCCATGTCCATAATGTGATCGTGAGGCAAAGGAACTGATCCTTGAGGAACATCAGGAGCAGGCTGTGCCGCCTGGAGCAGGTCCTATGCTACTGTGTTGAGGGCTGTGCTTGATGGGCACAAAGATGGAGGGACAGATGGTAAATTTATCTGGGGTCCTGATGGCACAAGCGGAATCTGTGGTGTAGGCAAAGTTGGATCGCCAACTTCTTTTATCAGATTCTTAAAACAGCTCTTCATCGGTCAGAATGCATAATTCTTTGACGTTTTTCAACAAATCTATCCTTCAATGTCGTTGATGGTGCACCAGCTGTCGGGGTCCAAGAGGCTGAAGCCAATGGCATCCAGGATGTATTTAGGGCCGTATGCCAAGTCAGAAATCTGACCGGAGGAATGGCCCCAAATCTGAGCAACAAAGAAGGTATGGGGTAAGCCAACAGTGTAAGGCCTGAACGGGCAAGATAAATCCAAAATCTGTAAATGCCCACTCAGAAGGGCTGTCTGGGCATGTACAGATGTTAATGTCACTGCAGTGGGTCCAACTACATTAGCTTTTGGCCCCACTTGTTAGACAATCCTGGCTAAGCCCCTGCTTTTTTTAAAAAAAAATGTACCTTTTGTGTTTAATGTACAACAGCAGCCAACACATGTTTCGACCTCTTGACTGTCTTCCTCAGGTCTATGTCCCAAATTATTACAAAAATGAGCATTACAATAGTGAAGAGCCAGATTGAAAAGAACATGATAATGCAAGTAAATGGTCAAAAGAATATTCCCAATTTACACAAATAGGATTGCAATCCATTTAATTTGTTCACATTTCCATTTAAATGCGGGCAACATTTGATCAAAAATTGTGGGAATATACAACAAAACCTTTTTGGTATAATAAAGAGGTTACAAATGGAGCCCCAATAACTGGCAATGAGAAAAATTGTAAATCAAAACAAGTGGGAAGGGTGGAAGAGAAGAAATTAGGAAATAGGAGACAAACACATATTATAATCAGAATTGATTCAGATTGTATTATTCCAAACTTAAGCGATTTCATGAGTGCAATGTTGCCACTGATTAGTACCAAATGTTATATGTCAATCTCTACACCACTGTCACCTACACAATTGGCCACAGTGACACAATCAGTTCTGCTATTCATACTGTTAAGTTTATAAATCCATCATCTCAGCCTGCCACTAACCACACCACACTCAAGTGTATTGCACAAATACTCTAGAATGCCCCCCCCAAAAATAACCTTTAACAACAACGATCCTATTCACTAGCTTCTGATACTTTATGGGTTTGATGATTCAAACACCTTCGCCATAGTGAACCGAAGTAACTCTAGCCCCAAATAATTGTATAAAATAAATGGTATCAATGATTTATCTAACAAATTAAATTCCATATCCAAAACTAACATTCCATCGCCCAGCTTGTCTTAGCTATGTTAATGAGATCAAACCTTTACATTAGGCTTGGTTGCCAATCCTATATTTACGATTTCAACTCGTTTCTATATAAGTCGAGTAGAAACCTACTGTAGCGGGGTACTCAAATTCAGGTTCCTCAAAAAATATAGTACATCATGATCAACTGATTGGACTCTTCTTATGTGTATCGAACTGCTATCTGTGAATGCTATCCCCATTTAAAGTACTACTTACATCCACTGGGGTGATTAGTCCCAGATCACTGATGCATAATGGCGGTGTTCCGCATGTTTCAAAGGAACCGCCGCCATCTTTAACTTATTGTGAAATAGATGGCTTGACGTTTCACATTTAGTGGCTGGCTTCACAATATCATTGCCAATGGAAAACATTACGTCTTTAGACATGAGCCGCATTGCAGCGTTACTGTTGTATAATTACTAAGCCCAATGCAAGTGCATTTTTTTGCCAGCAACCCAAACAGAGCACTTCCAGAGTGAGCGAGGGTCTAGAGCCCTCGGCACTTTCACCTGCTCCTACCTTAGGTAAGCTCCTGGTGTCCCATTTTTTCAATTTATGTTGGTATTTCTTGCTCTTGTGCGCCTCAGCCCTACTCCCCACTGCCCTCTGATCGGTCTGAGAGGCCTTTTTAAGACGCCCACTCTGGGCAGCCTCTGGCCGGGCAGCGCCACTAAGAGCCAAAGGCAAAGGGCAGCTGCAGAGGAAGCAGCTCCGCTCCCTGTCTGCCTGTGTTCGCCCGGGAAGCCTGCCGCGGTCAACCGGCAGCGATTGATAAGGTAAGTGAGGTATGGGCGAGGCTTACAGCCATTACTATACTCCAGTAAAGCCCCACTACTCTTACTACTTACTGCCATATACCTACAGGCATCTAACGTAATTGCACAAAGTAGTCATATTTTTCATTTGCCCTAATTCTGTGAGGTAGTCATATTTCACATTTAGCCAATTCATATGAGATAAGTCATATTTTGCACCCAACTTCAATGCCTTCTGTTTCATAGTCTGACAGGAGCCACAATCAGTTACATCATGTTCGGCACCGAGGGACCAAAGAAAAACCTTGTGAGGGTCTGATAGTGACATCTTGGTGTCACAATCCTGACACTTTTTAAACCCGGAAGGTTTAGGTGTCAACATTTAGATGTAGAATTAAGAAAGTTATCCAGAACATCAGAAGAACATTCAGAGATATGAAGATAGTTCTTGAGAAGACTACTGAGCATGCAGAAAACAGGAACTGAGGTCACAAAGTGCAGTGAAAGCTATTTGTACTGTTGCCGATTTCACATCCGGTTTGAAGATGAAAAGTACTGAGGATCCTCAATGCCAACGCCACCCAGTGTACTCTGCTGTCAAAAAGATTACGAGATCTGCTACCGCAGGACAATATATCTAAAAAGAGGAAACCTTTGATGTACACAATCCATTAGAATTATGTAGTTTCTTTTTCTTCGAGGCAGAAGATGAGGAGTGGTGAGATCCAGTACTAGAGTATGATATTTTCCTGTGCTTCATCTTCTTCTTGGCCCTTTGGTGTTGGAATGGGGCCTGTCCTCTGGTTGATTGGTCTCGGCAACAGCAATCACCTTTTCTACTACACAAGCGCGTTTGGCGAGGATACCGCTGGGGATTTAGAGGGAGGACAAGATCCACACTTATGGAGGGCAGTGAAGAGTTTTGCCACCATTTAAGAAAGGATCTTGGGGTGCATGACTTGACAGGAGCCGCAATCTTCTTTGTCGGATATCTGGTGGGATTCTCACACAGGCATCTTTGCTACACACTCCTTGCATGATTTAAACGCTGTGAGAGACCTTGCCGGATCTGGGAATGGCGTAGTGGGAATAGTTTTTCTCTCAAGAGAAAAGAATGTTTCTGAAAACAGCTTGATGAGTACGCAGAAAAAAGGAAATGAGTTAAAGGGCGCAGCATTCCCAATGTATATAGTGAGTTGGTCGGCACTTCTGGTCCTGAGGATTTGAGCTGCCTGCTAGATTTAAATGTTTATGAGGGTCTGTGGCCGCTGGATGAAACATCTATGAGAGGAGTCAAGCTATTAGAAAATCTTTTCCTGGTTAAGTATCCAGTACTACGCTGATGACCCAGAGTGACTGAAAGGGTGACCTCTGTGACTTTATTTCGCTGGACTTAATGGTGTATAAGCGCCCGAGAGAAGGGTACCTGGTCAGAAAGATGAGGTCTCATGGAGCAGGTTTATATTTCATTGTGTGCTCATTGCCTAACAATGGCACTAAGCAGAGGTGCTGCCAAATACTTAGCACTTCCACAGAAGCACTAAACTGTTTCTTTTATCTTGACAGTCCTTTGTCGAAAATGCAGGTGAGATAATACTTGGTCACCAATTTAAAAGAGACACCAAGGCCCAGGGACGTCACCATCTTCTCAATATTTCTCCACAAGTTGGCATTGGGGTGGCTATAAGGTGAGGACTGCATAAACTCTGGATATGTCTCCAGATGACCAGGACAGCTCAAATCAGCTGTCAGCACTGCTATGTCCATATCCTCCGAGAGAAATTCCTCAGGGAGGCGAACTTAAGTTGCATACATGAGCTCTGTTAGGGAGAAATCTCCAGAATGGCTAATTTCCCTTACCTACTGAGTCCCTCAGCAGCTTTGCTGGATTTCTAGGATTTATTTTTCTCACCTGGTAAGAGTGTGAGCCTTTTTTCCCACTCTTACATGTGTTTTGCTGTGTGTGTTTTACATTTTTGTGTTCATAGACTGTGGAGCCTCACCAAACTCCACAGGCATCATCTTTTTACTGTGTGTTACACAACACCTTCAGTGCAGTAACACAGGGTTGTCTTTTAAACTTCCCAACTCAGACTCCATTTTCTGGGACTGACTACTGTCTCCCAGAGCATATAAAGTTACAAGTAACTTTATTAGCCTCTGTAAAACCACAGCCCCAGTACAAACCATCTTACATGGAGTACTGGAAAGGGTTAATTCTTATCCCTTTTTGTCTGTTTCTCTTGGAGAATTGCTTCACTCCCTTTTCATCAAGACTTGTCTGGTGGCAATGATAACTACCCTATTTATCCTACCGCGGTTACCTTAAATAACCTTGGTATTGTTTTAGGCTATCTTGGTAGCCTCAAACTTAAATCCACTAGATCATATGTTTTATTACTGTTCCGGGTGGGTTTATTCGCCATTTCTTTTTGAAAATGTCTTTCTCGTGTTTTACTCTGCGCGCCAAACCAGGTTTCCTTCCTTTGTTCACCGTCTTTTTGCAGGCTTCTACACAGAAGCCCTCCTTAGGCGCCTGTATGCCTGGGGGGATAGGATGTGAGGGAGGGGTTTAGGACTCCCCGCACAGGCTCTCCTTGGAGACCAAAGTCGTTCTCTGAAATGATTGCCTGTGGTGACTGTTCCGGCGGGACAGCCACCCTGCTGTGTGATTGACAGCCAGGCTGTGTGAATGGAGGAAAACTACATAAACAGCAGATCTCTGGATCTGGAAAGGCAAAGTCGCCACTGGAATGAAAGAACCGACGAGGAGCTGACGGAAGAGGACCCCTACCATGGCTGAACCGCCCGGTGAAGCCCTACTGTAGTTCCGAATCCTCAAACTCCGACGATAGAGAAGATCCTCCATCAATCTTCTTCCCCTGAGCTGGTGGGACCAACCAGTTCACCCAAACTGCAAGCCAGGACTCCCTCCTCTGGTCGAATTCGCTGTACAGAGCTACAGTGAGCCGGATAGCCAGGAAGGTCAGACCCTGCTTGGGTTTTAAGGAGCGCACGTTTTATTCGTCGCTTTGCTCTGCTGCTGGTTTCTTCCCTGGGTAGCGCAGGACCCTCCAGTCTTCCTACTTCATGTCAGTCCAACAGTCGCTTCAGGAACTGTGAGCTTGCAGGAACTACCAGGAACGTCCGCCTCAGCTACAGCTTCTTCTCCATTGAAAGGTACTGTTCAAATCCAGTTGTTCGTTTCGTTCAGCCGCAATGAAAGTGTGTGAAATCTTTCTCCAATCCGAGGGCTTGTCCATCTCTACTCTTTAACCTAACTTTTCTGCCGACCAACTTCGTCCGGAACTCTTGGCAAAGACTTAACCGCAAACTACCCTGAACTGTGTGATCTTGAGCAAGACTTTTGTCCTATTGAATTTGGCCCTAAGCCTTTTTTATTTGATTCCATCACTGTAGTTCCTCTTTCTAGATTGCCCTGCTTACTTACCTGTTGGTGCTGTTCAATTTCTGCCTAACTTTGTCTTTCCCTCCCTTTAAAATTTCTGGAGTGCCATTTTGCTCCCACTTCATTTTGTGAGCTTAACTAGTCTGGAACCTATTGGGAGTGGTGTGGTGTATTAAGAGTGTGATTTTTTAAACTGCTTTACTTTATTGAAATGTTATACAACTTATGTGTAAATAAATGTATATTCTTTTACGCAGAAACCTTGAGTCAGTGTTTGTTTGAATCATAGTAATTGCTGTCCTTTGTGTAACTATTGATACTGCTCACTTGCTCCTGAGATATGTCTGGCTGCTCAGCCATCACTTACACTTTTACTGTGTAGCACAGGCTTGTACCAAAGGTGAATTTGTACTGTCACTTGTAGTCTTAATTGTGTGTGGTGTTCCCAAAGAGTACTGTATATAATTATGCCTAACACTGGTGTACAGCGGTGAGGATCAAGTTTAGTAATTACACTTAGCATGCTGCTATTACCTTGGATCAACCAACCACAAGGCTAACATCACTAAAAAGCAATATTAAGGGGGGCGTGGCTCGGCGCCGACATGGAAAATATGGTGCCGTGAGACCTCCTGGCGGGACCGAGACGATCGAGCAATAGTTGAGCTATATTCCTCCACCGATCCGAATCCAAAAAAAGCACCACAAAGTGCTAAAGCAGTCCACTACTTGGCGCTCCAAGATGATCGGGGTTTAATACCCCCAAACCCAAGAATTTGCCATGCAAACGCAGCGCCCGCACTCGTCCGAGAGACCAAAAATGGTGGCCACCATTCCACGGAGCCCGGGGCAGGCTAGGACGACTGGAGGAGTAGAACCAGCGCCACAATGAGCCACACTTGAAAACGCTGCGACCAGGAGCGCAACCCCAACAGTAACAGTGATCACGAACCAACCTGCACAGCGAACATCACCCCAGGGTTGAGACATGCTGGCTCACTGAATCCCAATGTGGCCCAAGGCTCCCCATGACAGCACCAACGCTGCCAGAAAGAAAGCAGAATGCTCTCACCAAACGTAACATCCAAACCCTGCAACCAGAGAAGTACGGGTAACGCTGCAGGGTCGGAGACGGTCCCCGCCGTGGACCCACGCGAAGAGCCCAGTATGCTGCGGCGTCTGGAAGGACCAGACCGGGTCGGAGCAGCAGGAGCCACCCCCAGTGGCACCCAGAGACCTACTGCCTCTGCAACGCGGATCCCGCAGGAATCCAATGACCCGCCGATGAGCCCAACGTCAAGCGGACTACTGGAAAAGAGGAGAAGCAGCCTGGCTGCAGCAGCCAGAGGAATACGGGAGACGTCGCAGCAACGTGCCGGCCCCACGCCGGAGACCCAGCTGAAGAGCACCAGAAAGCAGCGGAGTCCAAAAAACCCAGGACCACAAAGCTCGCCACACAGGACCGCGGTGAGTCTGCCCCCCCCCTTCCATAACCAGAGGCATACTGCCCCAGGCAGCGAGGCAGCAACAGGGAGAGCCCCCAAGCGCCCAATAGACTTGGGCGCGCCCAACATCAAGGTGGCCACCCCACATACCAACCAGGCCACTCGGAGCAGAGCCCCACTGGCACCAACAAGCGAGCTCCTGGAAAGGCGAAAGAGCAAACCACCAGTAGTACTGGCGGGGCGGAAATACCCACAATTAAACACACAGAAGGACTAAACGCCTGAAGAGGGAAGCTCAAGCACCCAGATACAGATACACCAGCCAACACATACATAACACTCAAGGAAACACCACTGGGGATCACTATAAAAGCATATGAACACTGCTGAACAGCCCAGCATCCAACCAATCAGCTGCCGGACCCGCAGTCAACTGGCACACCAGTGCCATATCACAATCACCAGGATCCAGGACCACAAACGAGAGTGAGAGGACCTCTCCGATACCCAAATAGACCCACACCTACTCGGGGACCCCAGACCCAAAAACCACAACATGGCGAAAAGCAACAACACAACAAAGCAAACAGACATCGCAACTCTAATGGACGGAACAGCAGAGGAAAAGCCAAAGAAAGCGGACCACGCGACGGACCCAACCCCCGAACTATCCACCCACACTGCAATCTCAGAAGCAGCCCAATCCGCAACCAAATCCGACCTGAAAGACCTCCTGACAGCAATAACGAAGGAAATACAAAAAGGGACAGAAGAAGTCACAAAGAAAATCACTGCACTAGACAAAAGGGTGACAGAGGTTGAACAACGAACAAGTGACCTAGAAAACAACATATGCGACCACGCCTTTGACATAGAAAGGAACTTGGACAGACTAACAGCCGTAGAAGCGAAATACGACCTGCTGGAGCTTAAGCAAGAAGACTCTGAAAATCAATCTCGAAGAAACAACATTTGCTTAAGAGGGATTCACGTGACAATCACTGACACAGAACTGGAGAACTTTACCAGGGAACTGTTCAGATTCATCTTAACCCTTCCAGAAAGCTCCCACCTGGAGATCGACCGAGTCCACCGCACAATACAGCGCCAACCTTCACAATTCCCACCAGACTTACTTGCAAGGATCCATTTCTTCAAGATAAAAGAAGAGATCATGCGAGAGGCCCGAACCACTTAACAAATCACCTTCAGGGGAGCAAATATCTCACTATACCAAGACCTATTCACTGTGACGCTTCAGAAAAGAAAGGCACTCTGCAACCTGACAATGTGGCTAACAGAGCGAAAGGTTCAGTACAGATGGAGTTTCGCAACAGCCTTGAATTTTACATGGGAAGGAGCCAGGAGATACATTCACACTCCTAAAGAAGTAGGTAAATTAATGGGGAAAGAACCGGAAAGCGAAGCTTCAGAATCCGAAACAGGCAGCCAAACCAAACTGAAACCCCAGGGGCGAGAAGAATGGTCCAGAGTCACCAGAAAACAAAGACTCAGAGGCCCACGAAAGACCAAAGACCCGGACTGATCCACTGGCAAGAGCCACAAACATATATCAACCCTGAGAAAAGATATCCTACACATACAGGGTCACACTACAATGCAACCAGGGGACTCACATCAAGAGAGAGAACTAGAAAGGAGCGGAACAAACTAACAGACCTAAACTACACTGCTAAGGGATAACTCCAACTCCCAATCACCCCGAATATAAAGCGAATCATGAAAACGACAAATCACATTGCGCTCCCTGTCCGATCCATCAGCAACACCCAAGCCCAGTTTGCCACAAAGAGCTCGACGTTCAGCCAGCCTTCCCTGTTGGACGAGGCTGGTCCTGGTCCTGGGAGTTTGGGGTGCGAGGGGTGGAGGGAGAGAGGGGGAAGATAGTGAGAGGGGAAAAGTTGGGGCACGTTGCCCCCCAAGACAGACACAGACAAGGCACCCGAGACAGGCACAGAATCACCACACACAAACTCACGAAAGTGGAATCCGTACAATGGGGCCCGCAGTGAGAAATGGACAAGCCCTTGTGGCACAACAACATGAACACTACAGGTCGGATGGAAGATAGGAACATCCTCATCATCACATGGAACGTAGGGGGCCTCAACTCTCCGAAGAGACGCAAATCAATAGAGAGTAGACTGAACAACTTAGAGGGAGATATAGTTATCCTGCAAGAAACCCACCTCCTGGCAATGGACGAACACCGCCTCCGGTTCAGACGGTTCACACAAGCCCTCTTTGCTACACCGAGGGAAAAGAAACGGGGGATAGCAATCCTACTGAACAGGAACTCCCCCTCCAAAACATCACAGCGAAGAGAGACCCAGCAGGCCGATTCCTCCTGGTGAAAGGACTTCTGGGGGACCAGCCACTGACCATAGCAGGGTTATACTGCCCGAACACAGACCAAGCCAACTTCATACAGAACCTAACCCCAAAAATAACAACATTCACTACAGGCCACCTGATCATAGGAGCAGACTTTAACACGGTTCCAGACCCCACAACAGACAAAACCCTCCCACCATCAAACTCGGAGTATGCCCGTGCCCTAGCCCTAGCAAGATTAATGCGAGAGTCTGAAACCATAGATGCATGGAGACTGGCGAACAGCGGAACCAGGGACTATACCTTCTCCTCTGGCGCCCACAAGGGACACTCCCGAATCAACCTCCTGCTCATCACCGGGACCCTGTTCCCATGCCTAGATAACATAAGAATTCACACCTGTATGATCTCGGACCATGCCCCAGTATCAGCAGACCTGGCCATAAACGGACTTCCAACACATCCACCGAGATACTGGAAACTAAATGACTCCATCCTCCTGGACAACGTGATCAGAACGGAGATCAGGCACTCATTAATCACCTATTTCCAAGAAAACACAAACCCTGACATGCCCATCGAAACAGTATGGGAGGAAATGAAGCCAGTGATTAGGGGTTCACTAATCAGTATAGCAGCAGAACACCAACGAATCTCCCGGATCCAGGCATCAGCACTAGAGCGCAAAGTCTCAGAAATAGAGAAGCAATTGAAAATCTGCCACTCTCGATAACTAGACAGAGAACTGAAGAAAGCACGGACCGGAATGGAAATGCACTGGGGGGACCGATCGGCCAAAGCCCTAGCATACACTAAGCAATTTTATTATAGCAAAAGCAACAAGGCCAACCAAATACTTGCCCACAAACTGCAACAAATACACAAAAATAACAACATAACATGTACCACCGGGGGAAGACGGGATTGCCCGATACTCCGACAAAGGCAAAATGAAAGCCCTCACAGCCCACCACAAATCAATAATGACAGGCCTGCCACCGGATCCAGCTACACAACACCAGAGCAAGCAGTACATACAATCATTCAGTGCTCCTGAAAACAAACAGCAACTTGAATCCCTCGAGGCACCAATAACACCCAAAGAAGTCGGCGAAGCCATAAAAACCCTAAAGAACACCGCACCAGGTCCTGACAGACTCACAGCGAAATTCTATAAATCATTCATGCAGATTCTGGCACCGCAACTCTCCCAAGTGCTCAGCACAATTCAAGAATTCAGGAAGGTCACCAAATCTATGATCACTCACGATACTGGTCCACAAACCAGGGAAAGACCCGAAAGAAGTAACATCATACAGACCAATAACCCTTATGAACCTAGACGGGAAAATATTTTCCAAAATACTAGCCGCCAGACTAGGAAAAGTGCTGCCATACCTGATAGATAGAGACCAGACCGGATTCATCCCTGGGAGAAGCATGTTCGACAACATCAGGAGAACACTAGACTTAATAGAGAGTGCCGACCGACAGAAAGAAGAACCCATGGTCATATCCCTAGACGCTCACAAGGCGTTCGACCTACTAGACTGGACACACATCAAGAACTCCCTTGAACACATGGGGTTCGGACACAGATTCATAACATGGACAATGGCAAACTACCAAGCTGCCACAACACAATTACGAATAAACGGCACGAATCGGAAACCATAACCATCAATAGAGGCACCGAGCAGGGCTGTCGTTTTCTCCCATGGTTTTCGCTCTATCCACAGAGGCCTTCTCCGGAAGAATCAGGCAAAACCCAGACATACACGGCATCACAGTAGGGGGCAGAGAATATAAAGTGGCACTATACGCAGATGATGTTCTCCTAACAATCAAACGCCTGACTACCTCCCTGGACCACATACGAGAGGAGCTGAGGCATTTGGAAGAGCCTCAGGATTCAGAGTGAACTATGAAAAATCATCAGCGATAACAATCAACATCACAAAAAAAACAAAAAGGGGAACTTTCTTCCAAATTCCCTATTCCCTGGGCTGAGAACACAATCCAATACCTAGGAGTGCACATACCCAAAAATCACAACCAGTTATATCAGAGTAACTTCCCGCAACTGTTCAAAGACTTGAAAAAAGACATAACCCACTGGTCCAAACAAGGAATATCATGGCTGGGCAGGGTAGCTGCAACAAAAATGAACCTGGTCCCTAGATTAATATACCATTGCACAGCACTACCAACCCACATCCCGGAAAGCAATCTAAAAGCCCTACAACGAGCCATATGGAAATTCATATGGGGCGGGAAGAGAGCCCGAAATACGAAAAGCATAATGAGCAGAGGCCGAAACACGGGAGGGCTGGGAGTCCCGGAGATAACCAGGTATAGACGCGCAGACCAACTAGCCCCAGCATTCACATGGTCCAAAACGACAGACCCCCCATACTGGATACAAATA
Source organism: Ambystoma mexicanum (assembly GCF_040938575.1). Lineage (NCBI taxonomy): Eukaryota > Metazoa > Chordata > Amphibia > Caudata > Ambystomatidae > Ambystoma > Ambystoma mexicanum. The sequence goes on from NC_090939.1 coordinate 635,173,184, forward strand.
GAAGAACAAGTTACTTACCAACTGTAAAGTTCTTTCTACTGGATGTTCCTCCCACGTATTCCTCATCTTGTGATAATTCGTTATCTCCAGCTTCGCTGCTTCGGAAAAAAAATATTCTCGGCAGAGGGCGCTGTGCTTGAGGTCATGGTGTCGATTGTCCCTCGACGGACTCCGTACTCTGTTGACGTCACCAATGGTATAAATAGCTCAAGCCGCGCCCGTTGCTTCAGTTCCGTTTTTCCAATCGCTTCGCTATCGAGAATGGCACGTTTCTATTTTCTGTGAAGAAAATGTCGTCATCTTTAACTCCTTCGACACCCAAGACGGGGTTCAAGAAGTGTGTAGATTGTGGATCTAAAATGTCGATCACCGATCCCCACCAGATTTGTCTCTGGTGTCTCGGTTCCAGTCACCAAACCGACGACTACAGGTCCTGTCAATCCATGACCAAAAAAGCTCTTCATGAGAGGAGAGGTAAACTGTCGGTGGGGAGGGAAGCCTCTAAGAAGGCTATGTCAAAAAGACACAAGAAAGCGACTGATTCTAAGGAATCGGATCACCATAGGCCCTGAAAGAGATCTCGATCTAGGAGTAGATCGAGACAATCTTCGTCATCATCGAAAAAAATGAAGAGGAGACATAGATCTCCCTCATCATCATCTTCTTCGTCTGAGTCGACCGAAGAAATTCGTTGTCCGACTAAATCGGATTCTCCCAGTAAGTGGGAAGAATTCCGCAAAAAGGTGATGGAGGTTTTGGAGAACGCGGCCCGACCCCCTTGAAAGACCCTCAAAAAAGCCATACCCCTAAAGTCGCTCCATTGGACGACAAAGGGAAGTCCAAGACTACCATGGTAAAGACCGGTAGCGTCGAGGAATCCAAAAAAACTTGAGTCGACGTAAAACCGTCGAAGACTCTTCGAGAGTCGAGCACTTCTCCAGTGCCATGCAAGAAACACAAGTCGTCGAAGACTTCGACGACTTCGTCGACGCCCTCGGCGTCGATAATTTCGACTCCAAAGCCGAAAACATCCTTGACGCCATTATCGAAGTCATCTTCGAAGACTTCGAAGACCCCTTCGACAACTTCGAAGGATTTGCCAATTCCTTCGAAGCAGATGGAAGGGGAAGAAAGGAGATTCACTCCTTTGCCCAGGTCAGACTTTTTCAAATCTATGTCAGCAATTTATGAAGAGTCTGCTTCAGAAGAAGACGAGGTTACTCCTTTGGGAGTTACTTATGGTACAAGACAAGTTCCTGAGGAACTTATTGACCAGGAATCTAGAATGAGAGACCTGAGTGATACTCTACATTCTGCCAGTGGAATCGACACATCCTCAGAATTAGAGTTCGCCAAACCTGATCCTGCAGAGCAGGCAGATGCTGGGTACAGGGGTCTTATGACCAGGGTAGTTGAATACATGGGTTGGGGTAATACTTCACCCATTTTTGAACAAGATGACATGACGGATATAATCGTCAAGGGACCTCAGAAAGATCCTGTTCTCCCTTTCCACAGGGCCCTTCAAAGGACTGTGGAGAAAAACTGGGAGAAACCAGAGACTATTGCTGCTGCAGATAGTACTTTTCCAAAAAAATATAGACCAGCTGGAACGGATCCTGAATATTTGAATAAACATCCGACTCCAGAGAGTTTAGTCATTCAGGTAGCATCTACTTCAAAACAAACTGCTTATCCAACTATCCCTCCAGATAGAGAGGATAAAAAAGTTGATGCCTGGGCACGTAAAGTTTTCACGTCAGGCAGTATGGCACTTAAGTCGGCAAATGTCACCTGTACCCTAGCCAGGTTTACCTATACACTGTGGGACTGTATCTCGGCAGTGGCTGATCATATTCCGGAAGGCGAGGAAAGGGAAGGTTTCCTGAATATAGTCAAAGACGGGAAGGAGGCAATGGGGGAATGTCTCCAGTCTGGACTGCATACTGCTGATAGTATCTGCTGATCCATGGCTGCAAGCGTTGTGCTACGCAGATTTGCGTGGTTGAGGAAGTCAGGGTTTGCACCAGACGTGCAAGCTAGACTCCTCAACATGCCCTTTGATGGCTTGAGGCTCTTTGGCAGAAAGGCTGATGAAAGCCTAGAAAAACTTCAGACCTCGAAAGCGGCAGCTAAATCACTTAGCGCCTCTTTGCGCCAGCCTCTAAAACCCTATTCAGGCTCATCTTCCTGGAGGGGTCGTTCTTTTCGATACTACTCCTCTTTTGGTAGAGGAAGAGGACAGGCTTCTCAAAGGGGCAAAAGAAACTTCCCTCGTGGAGCCCGAGGAAGAGGTGCAAAACCAGCCCCAGGAGCGGCATCTGTACCCTCAGCCACTCCTGCAGCCGCCTCCAAATCCCTCTGAGACCTTGTTACACAAAACACCAGTGGGAGGCAGGATCTCTCAACATCTGAAGGAATGGTGGGGCATTACCTCAGATGCTTGGGCACTGGAAACAGTAGGCCAAGATTACTGTCTTCCCTTTCTAAAAAGGCCTCAGAATCATCCACCGGGAGCCAACTCCGCCAAAATTCCAGATCCGCTCCTGTTGCAGGAAATTTTAACCCTGCTTGAGAGAGGTGCCATAGAACTGGTACCTGTAGCGGAGAGGAACAGGGGTTGGTACTCCCCATATTTTCTCATCCCAAAAAAGGACGGAGGACTGAGACCCATCTTGGACTTGAGAAACTTGAACAGGTTCCTCAGGAAGGACAAGTTCAAGATGGAGACTCTTTCTCAGATCCTTCAGACTCTCCAACTCCAAGATTGGTTGGTATCATTGGACCTTCAGGATGCTTACTTTCATGTGTCAATCCATCCAAAGCACAGAAAGTACCTGAGGTTCGCGATTGGCAATTCTCATTTTCAGTTTCGAGTTCTGCCATTCGGGTTGCCCTAAGGGTTTTCACCAAACTGTTCGCGGTTGTGGCAGCAAGTCTCAGGAGAGGAGGTATTCACATATATCCCTGCCTGGACGACTGGTTGATCAGAGCAAGTTCTCCAGAACAAGCTCAGGAACATCTTTCGATCACCTGCCACTTCCTCCACAAATTGGGCTTCTCCCTCAATTTCAAGAAGTCCCACATGATACCATCCCAGAAGCTCCAGTTTATCGGAGCAGTCTTGGACACTTCCTCGGGAAAAGCCTCACCTCCAGAAGTGAGAGCTCTCCACATCCAGCAGATGGTAACGAAGTTCCAGAATGCCCAACGTCTACCGGCCTTCGATTTTCTCAGGTTGCTTGGCCTCATGGCATCCTGCATTTTCTTAGTACCATAGGCCAGGTTGAGAATGAGATCCCTTCAATGGGCACTCAGAACTCAGTGGTCCCAGTTCTCAGGGAATATGTCAGATCTTCTGCAAGTCCCGAGCGCAGTTGCTCAGGATCTTCTATGGTGGGCTTGCAACAACAACATTCTCAATGGAGAGTCTTTTTGGCAACCATGGCCGGAGATAACAGTAGTGACAGATGCCTCACTCACGGGGTGGGGAGCACAAACCAACGATCTGACAATCAGCGGTCGTTGGTCTCCATCGGAGTCGAAACTACACATCAACCTGTTGGAGCTGAGGGCAATCAGACTAGCTCTGAAGGCCTTTCTGCCCTCTGTACAGGGAAAGTATGTCCTAATAATGACGGACAACACGGTGGCCATGTACTACCTCAACAAAAGAGGAGGAGTAGGGTCACTACCACTGTGCAGAGAGGCAATTCAGCTATGGTTCTGGGCAATACAAGAAGGAATCTCTCTATCGGCAATTCACCTAGCCGGAGAGAAGAACATGGTGGCGCACGCTCTGAGCAGGCAGAGCACGGTCTCTCACGAGTGGGAGATAGCTCAGGAAGTCCTTCTGGAGATCTTCGCCCTTTGGGGAACCCCTCAAGTGGATCTGTTCGCCACCGCGATCAACCGGAAGTGCGATCAGTACTGCTCAAGGGAATTTCCTCAAAGAGGAGCTCTGGGAGACGCATTCGTAGTGGAGTGGAAATTTCCACTGCTGTATGCATTTCCTCCAGTCCCCTTGATTCCTCAAGTAATCAGGAGGTTGAGAAAGTTCAGGAAAACCATGATCCTAATTGCCCCGGATTGGGCCAGGAGGACGTGGTACCCGGACATGTCCATCTGTCTTCCGCAAAGAGTGGATCTTCTCTCGCAAGAGGAAGGTCGGGTTCTCCATCCATAGGTCAAGACACTCAACCTTCACGCATGGTTTCTGAGAGGTTGAGATACAAGGATTGGGATCTTCCGGATGAAGTAATGGAAATCTTGCTTTCGGCCAGAAGACCAGCAACAAAATTTTTGTACCGATGTCGCTGGAACAGGTTTAGTAACTGGTGCAAAGACAGGGATGTGGACCCTTTTCAGTGTGGCACCCCAATGGTGCTTTCTTTTCTGCTACATCTAGCTAATCTGGGGCTCCAGATAGGAACAATCAAAGGATACCTTGCTGCGCTGTCCATTTTCAAGCGCTCCTCGGAGGAGGTTTCATATTTCAAAATACCGTTAATCATTCAATTCTTAAAAGGGCTTACTAATGTATACCCTCCAGTACCTTTTCATGTACCAATTTGGGATTTAAATTTAGTACTAAAATTCTTGACTTGCATACCTTTTGAGCCTCTGCAGTCATGTCCATTGAGGCTTTTAACTCTAAAAACTGTCCTTCTTGTGGCCCTATCATCAGTCCGCAGGGTTAGCGAACTTCAGGCTCTCTCATGCAAACCACCATATACTATTTTTTGTAAGGATAAGGTAGTCCTTAAAGTGAAACCTTTGTTCTTGCCAAAAGTAGTCCCGGACTTCTATTTGTCACAAAAAATAGTACTACCAACTTTTTATCCTCCTCCTCATCTGGGCAAGGAAGAGGAGAGATTACACAGACTAGATCCCAAGAGGGCTCTTAGTTTTTACATCTCAAGGATGGCTAAATTGAGACAAGATGACCAACTATTCGTGGGTTATACTGGTCATAAATTAGGCTTATCTGTAACAAAACAGACCATTTCCCGCTGGATCATATTAGCCATAGTTGAATGCTACAGATTAGCGGGAAAAGAACCACCAGATGGGCTTCGTGCCCATTCTACAAGGGGAATGGCTACTTCTGCGGCTCTAAAGAGGGGAGTTCCGGCAGCAAATATTTGTGCAGCTGCAACCTGGAAAACAATGCATACTTTTGTTAAACATTATTGTTTGGATACTGCCTCCTCTAATGAGGGTTTATTTGCCAAGGCAGTTCTGCATTCTGACCACGAAAACTGAAATTAGTACTCCCGCCTCCAAAATTGCTACTGCTATGGGAGCCCATCACAAAGAGGAATACGTGGGTGGACACAATCCATTCGAAGAACAAGTTACTTACCAACTGTAACGTTCTTTCGACTGGATATTCCTCCCACGTATTCCTCATCGACTCTCCCACCCTACCCCACAGTACAGTTTTACGTTTTCTTACACTTTCCTCTCACGAAGAATGTATCGGTCATGGGGCACGCCTGGGTGTTCCTCCTATATGTTTCATCGAAAACACAGAACCGAAGCAACGGGCGCGGCTCGAGCTATTTATACCATCGGTGACGTTATTGGTTTTGGAGTCGAAATTATCGACGCCGAGGGCGTCAACGAAGTCGTCGAAGTCTTCGACGACTTCGGTTTTTTGCATGGCACAGGAGAAGTGCTCGACTCTCGAAGAGTCTTCGACGGATTTACGTTGACTCGAGTTCTTTTAGATTCCTCGACGCTAGCGGTCTTTGCCATGGTAGCCTTAGACTTCCCTTTGTCGTCCAATGGAGCAACTTTAGGGGTATGGCTTTTTCAAGGGTCTTTCGAGGGGGTCGGGGCCGCATTCTTCAAAACCTCCATCATCTTTTTGCGGAATTCTTCCCACTTACTGGGAGAATCCGATTTAGTCGGACATCGAAATTCTTCGGTCGACTCTGAAGAAGAAGATGATGATGAGGGAGATCTATGTGTCCTCTTCATTTTTTTAGATGATGACGAAGAGTGTCTCGATCTACTCCTAGATCGAGATCTCTTTGAGTGCCTATGGCGATCCGATTCCTTCGAATCAGTCGCTTTCTTGTGTCTTTTTGACGTAACCTTTTTTGAGGCCTCCCTCCCCACCGACAGTTTACCTCTCCTCTCACGAAGAGCTTTCTCGGTCATTGATTGGCAGGACCTGCAGTCGTCGGTTCGGTGACTGGAACCGAGACACCAGAGACAAATCCGGTGGGGATCGGTGATCGACATCTTAGACCCACAATCTGCACACTTCTTGAACTCAGTCCTGGGTGTTGAAGATGACGACATTTTATTCACAGAAAATAGAAGCGTGCCGTTCTCGATAGCAAAGCGATCGGAAAAACGGAACTGAAGCAACGGGCGTGGCTCGAGCTATTTATACCATCGGTGACGTCGACAGAGTACCAAGTCCGTCGAGGGACAATCGACGCCATGACCTCGAGCACAGTGCCCTCTGCCGAGAATTTTTTTTTACGAAGCAGCGAAGCTGGAGATAACAAATTATCACAAGATGAGGAATACGTGGGAGGACACAATTGATTCGAAGGAGCATGGAGCAAATCCCCACTATCAGACCTCCCACACAGACGGCTACCAAGAAACCAGCCAAACACAGGACCACTGAAAGCCACTCGCAATACAGTATCGAACTGGAGAGCAGCAGCTCGAAAATGGGGCCACGCAGGTGTCATAGGCCCACTAACTCCGATCTGGGGCTACCCTGACTTTTCCCCGGGCCTCCAGCCCTCAAGCTTCCAAGCATGGAGAGTGGGGGACCTCCGAACGATCTCAGACTTTCTTGTTGACGGCAACCCAACGACATTCGAGCAATGCAATGCCAAATTCAAGGTCTCAGAGGCCGAAAGATTCAGATACTCCCAGATAAGGCACTGGCTGTCACAGAGATCCGTCAAGGAGAGAGGCTCCAGAGACTTAACAGCACTAGAACTCACATTGACAACAGCCCCACTCATAGGGAAAATATCCACACTATACCGACTCCTAGATAAACATGATGCCACAATCAAAGAGAAATATATGACCAACTGGAAAAGGGATCTGGGACGATCACTAGACGAGAACACCTGGAACAGGATATGGACAAGGAACCACATGAGCAGCCAATGCATCATCAACAGAGAATGCGGATACAAGATCTGTTACAGATACTATATGACCCCCGCACAGATACACAAAGCTAACCCAAACATCCCAGCGGACTGCTGGAGGGGATGCAAATCCGAAGGCACACTATTCCACATGCTATGGACATGCCTACAAGCAATGACTTACTGGAGGGAAATCCTGAACCACATAAAAGCAATAACTGGCCTCACCATCCCCTGGGACCCAGGGATGATAGCGTTGGGGGACACAGGAGACAATGAACTCCCCTTACTGGAAATCTAGCCATCCTATGCACACATCTCTTTATGGCTGCGAAAATAGCACTAGCCCGGCTATGGAAAAACCCCACAGGCCCATCAATCCCGCTATGGTGGGCGAAATGCTGGGATACAGTAGTCGCAGAAAAGATTACAGCCCTACATGCAGGGAATATAACTCGCTTCCAGAATATATGGGCCCCATTTATGGACTTTGCAGAACAATTCCCAGCTGTCTCCCGCAGACCCCCACTCACTCGATGGATGGGCTAACAAGGAATAAACGAGGCACCACTGCAGCAAAATCACCTTTCCTACCATAACCTACCACAGACTAATCAAAGACACTGCCCAGCGCCCGTCCACCCCAAAGTCTGAACATTCACAAAACGAAGCTAACACATGTTCTGTTGTATTACGATTTATGACATGCCTGTCCTGTTTTAAGTTAAAATGCCAATAAAATGCTATATTGAAAAAAAATAAGCAATATTAATCATGTCTGATATTGAAAGCTACAGTCAGGAGACTCTCCTTAGTTACACCGTGGATTGTTTAAAAAATCTGTGTAGAGAAAGGAACCTCTCTGCCAAAGGCAAAAAGTCTGAATTGATTGAAAAGTTGTTGAAGAACGAAAGTCTGGGGAGTGGGTCTGAAATGCCTGACTCTCCAGCAAATATGGAAAATAATGAGGATGGTAATGTGTCTACTACTGATGAGTTAGAGGAAGTAAATGTGTCTCTTAATGTAGGCCACACTGCTCCCTTGTCTGCTCAGCAACCTCAACCTTTGTCCACAGGGACCCCATCAGGTCCTAGACTCAGTCCTGAATTCATTGCTCTAGAAAAGATGAGGCTTGAATTGGAATTCAAACAGTTAAATGCTCAAACTGAACAAAAAAAGCAAGAACTTAAACTCAGAGAAATGGAGTTGAATCATGAACTAGAAATTAAAAGGTTATCTCTTGAAAATGCTTCTCTCCTAGAGTCTTCTAGGTCTTCCAGTCCTAGGAGACCCTGTATGCCTAAAGAAATTGTGGGCATGTATGAGGTTAAGCTTGATATTTTGGATTGGTTGACAATGTTTGAATATAACCATGGGATTCAAGGTCTTACAGGGAATCAGTTGCTTCCCTGGCTCTCCTCTAGGCTACCCACTGTTGCATCTGATGTTGTAATGGATTTGGGGGAGGTGGATAGGATGGATTATGAGTGTGTGAAGCTAGCTCTAATTGCTAGATTTGGGAAGACACCTTCCCAGTACCTTAAGAGGTTTAGGACCCTCAAAAGGCATGATGGCACCCATTGGGCTACCTGGGTGTGTGACTGTTTGAAAACTTAGATGGTTGGATTAAGGGTTACAGAATAAACACTTATGAAGGTATGAGGAATCTTGTTATGTTGGAGTCAATATATGATGGCTGCTCTCCTGAGCTCAGACAGCACTTGGCTGATTCTAAGGAGATAGATCCAAAGCTAAGGCTGCTGACTTGTGGGTTGCCAACAGGGCTACTCACAAGGATTCTGGGGCAACTCAGAAGAAGGATGAGGGAAAACAGCCAAAGAAAGATAACAAGGAGAATTCTAATACCTCCAATCCAAAAGAGGGCCACAAACAGCAACATAAGGGTAAACCACAGGGAAAACCAAATCAGGCTAGTGTACCATCTGGACCCAAACCAGATGGAGGTCAGCACAAACCCCCATTCATCAATACATTTGGGAAATGTTATGTTTGTGGGTCAATTGACCATGTGAAAGGGGATCCCAGATGTAAGGGTAAACCTTCAGGGATCCACACTGTCTCCTTAGCCTTCTCCCCAGAGGAAGAAGAACCTATGGCAAGTGGAAACTTTCACCTACTGGCTGATGAACCCATGAGAGTCTCAGCTAGTGTTTCTTTAGTGTCCCTGGGCTTGTGGGAACAACAGAATTTAGATGTCTATAATTCCATCCCAGATAATACTAAAGAGTATTATAAAGATAGTGTTCTTGTGAATGGCCAGGAGACTCCTGCCATCAGAGACACTGGAGCCAGCATAACTGTGGTGGATGAATCGTTTTTCAAGGTGGAGGATGTTGCTAAGGCACCCAAACGCCTCACCAAGTTAGCTGGAGGCCCTATGCAAATGCTTCCCCAGTTACCAGCTCTCTTCCAGTCTAATGATATGACTGTCAAAATACCTGTTAGTGTGCAGAGTGAAGTGCCTGTGAAAGTTCTGTTGGATAATGACCTGAAAACTCTTGGAGTTGTGTTAAGCACCCCCAGACCTCTCAGTAAGAGGAGACAGGAGCTCACTAGGCCTGCAAGGGAGAGAACCTTGAGAGGCTCTCAAGAGGAGCTGATAGAAGAAACTATCACTCCCACTCCACAGGAGTTGCTCAGTGCTATTTCTAGGAAGAATGAGGCAAAGGGGAAACCGAAGACCTCAAGGAAAAAGTCAGACAGCAGCCCTGTGCAACCAACAAGGACATCCCCAAGATTGTCCAAGATCGCACCTGTGATCCCTCCACCTGCTGAGGCAGAGTGTGAGGTGCAACCTTGTGTGGTTGAGCCAGTTTCTGAAGAATCAGATCTGGAAGAAGACACTCTCTTAGTTGGAGATCTGGACCCTGTTGACCATCCTGAGCTGCAGTCTTTACTGGCAGAAGGTGGACCCAACAGGGCAGACTTCAGCAGAGGACAGAGAGAGTGTACTACTCTTGAAGGTCTTCCACAACAGGCTGCTAACCAACCTGATGGGCAAGAAGTTGGAAAGCATAGGTTAAGCTAGGAAGATGGCCTCTTCTACAGTGAACCAACGGAGTCTATCCCTAGGGACTGCAAAAGAATTGTAGCGCCCCCTTGCCAACAGACTCCAGTTCCTACAGTTGGCCCATGAGATACCTTTGGCTGGTCACTTGAGTTTCAAAAATACCAAGGAAAGGCTCTCCTTATACTTCTACTGGCCTAAGATGGGTTCCGAAGTTGACAAATTCTGTAGGAGCTGTCACACTTGTAAACCTCTGGCAAGAGTGGATCCAAGAATGTGGCACCCCTGGTGCCTCTCCCAGTGGTGGCAGTTCCTTTTGAGAGGGTGGGCATCAACATTGTTGGTGCCCTTAACCCTCCCACATCTTCAGGGAACATGTTTATCCTGGTTGTAGTAGACCTTGCTACAAGATACCCAGAAGCTATACCTATGAGAACTGTTACGGCTCAGGCTGTGGCTAAGGCTCTACTTGGTATTTTTTACCAGAGTAGGGTTTCCTAAGGAAGTGATATCTGATCCAATTATATGTCCCACTACATGCAAGCCATGTGGAAAAACTGTGGTGTCACTTACAAATTCTCTACAGCCTACCATCCACAGACAAATGGACGGGTAGAGAGGTTTAACCGTACTATGAAGAGCATGATACGTGCTTTAGAGGAACCCCTTAAAAGGAAGTGGGACCTTCTACTGCCATGCCTTCTATTTGCTCATAGGGAAGTCCCTCAGGTGGGAGTTGGTTACAGTCCCTTTGAACTTCTCTATGGCCATCCAGTCAGAGGTCCATTGGCCCTGATTAAGGAGGGATTGGAGAGTGCTCCTTCCCCCAAGCCAGTCAGAGTGACTGACGATGTGATAGGACTCCGGAGGAGAATGTCACACATGATGGCAGAAGCTAGTGATAACTTGAAAGCAGGTCAGGCTCTGGTATAACATTGCCATGACCAGAAGGCCAGCATGGTTGAGTTTACTCAAGAACAGCTTGTGTAAGTTATGGTGCCAACAAGGCAGAGGTCCTTGCAGGACAAATGGATAGGACCCTTCAAGGTTTTGGGCAAACTTGTAGAGGTGAACTATTTGATGGATTTAGGCAGACCTAAGGAGGCTCCCAGAGTCTTTCACACCAACCGTTTGAAGGCATATGTCTCGAGACCAGAAGTGGGAGCTTTGCTTCTAGCTTCAGCTCAAGAGGAAGAGAAGAGTGAACCTCTATATAGGTATAGGTGCAGTTCTTAGTCAACTGGATGAGAAAGGTAGGGAGCACCCCATTTGCTTCATCAGTAGGAAACTGAAGGAACCAGAAACAAGGTGGGCAACCATTTAGAGTGAATATTTTGCCATTGTGTGGTCTCTGAAGAGGTTTAGACCATACTTGTATGGATATACTTTTGTGATTCAGACAGAACACCAACCCTTGAGATGGTTAATGCAAATGAAAGGGGAAAATCCAAAACTTCTGAGATGGTCAATCTGCCTGCAAGGGTTTGATTTCACCATTAAGCACAGAGCAGGATGTCACCACCAAAATGCTGATGGTCTCTCTAGGATGTTTTTAACCGACTAGAGGTAGAGATTCATCCAGGAGTGGATTAAATCCTCCTGTCCCTTAGTAGGGGGAGGGGCGAGTGTTAGGGAGAATTCAAAAGAATGGCTAATTTCCCTTACCTACTGAGTCCCTCAGAAGCTTTGCTGGATTTCTAGGATTTAATTTTCTCACCTGGTAAGAGTGTGAGCCTTTTTTTCCCCACTCTTACATGTGTTTTGCTGTGTGTTTTTACATTTTTGTGTTCATAGACTGTGGAGCCTCACCAACTCCACAGGCATCATCTTTTTACTGTGTGTTACACTGCCCCTTCAGTGCAGTGACACAGGGTTGTCTTTTAGACATCCCAACTCAGACTCCATTTTCTGGGACTGACTATTGTCTCCCAGAACATATAAAGTTACCATTAACTTTATTAGCCTCTGTAAAACCACAGACCCAGTACAAACCATCTTACATGAAGTACTGGAAAGGGTTAATACTTATCCCTTTTTGTCTGTTTCTCTTGGAGCATTGCTTCGCTCCTTTTTCATCAAGACTTGGCTGATGGCAGTGGTAACTACCGTATTTTTCCTACCGCGGTTATCTTAAATAACCTTGGTATTGTTTTAGGCTATCTTGGTATTATCAAACTGAAACCCGCTAGACCATATGTGTTTTATTATGGTTCCGGCTGTGTTTATTCGCCATTTCTTTTATGTCTTTCTCATGTTTTATTCTGCACGCAAAACCAGGTCTGATTCCTTTGTTCACCGTCTTTTCGCGGGCTTCTACGCAGAAGCCCTACTTAGGCGCCTGTATGTCTGGGGGGGACAGGATGTGAGGGCGGGGTTTAGGACTCCCTGCACAGGGTCTCCTTGGTGACCCATGTTGCACTATGAAATGATTGGCTGTGGTGACTGTCCCGGCGGGACAGCCACCCTGTTGTGTGATTGACAGCCAGGCTGTGTCAATGCGGGAAAACTGCATAAAAAGCAGGTCTCTGGGTCTGGAAAGCAAGAGTCACCACTGGAACGAAAGAACCGACGAGGAGCTGACAGAAGAGGACCCCTACCATGACTGAACCGCCCGGTGAAACCTGCTGCAGGTCCGAATCCTCGAACTCCAACGACAGAGAAGATCCTCCAGGAATCTTCTTCCCCTGAGCTGGTGGGACCAACCAGTTTGCCCAAAATGCAAGCCAGGACTCCCTCCATTGGTCGAATTTGCTGTACAGAGCTACAGTGGGCAGGATAGCCAGGAAGGTCGGACCCTGCTTGGGTTTTAAGGTGCGCACCTTTTATTTGTTGCTTTGCTCTGCTCCTGGTTTCTTCCCTGGGTAGTGCAGGACCCTCCAGTCTTTCTACTTCATGTCAGTCCGACAGTCGCTTCAGGAACCGTGAGCCTGCAGGAACTGCCAGGAACGTCCACCTCAGCTACAGCTTCTTCTCCATTGAAAGGTACTGTGCAAATCCAGTTGTTCGTTTCGTCCAGCCGCGGGGAAGGTGTATGAAACCTTTGGCCAATCTGAGGGCTTGTCCTTCTCTACTCTTTAAACTAACTTTTCTGCCAACCAACTTCGTCTGGAACTCTTGGCAAAGACTTAACCGCAAACTACCCTGAACTGTGTGATCTTGAGCAAAAGACTTTTGTCCTATTGACTTTGGCCCGAAGCCTTTTTGACTTGATTCCATCACTGTAGTTACTCTTTCTAGATTGCCCTGCTCACTTACCTGTTGGTGCTGCTCAATTTTTACCTAACTTTGTCTTTCCCTCCCTTTTTAAATTACTGCAGTGCCATTTTTCTCATACTACATTTTGAGTTTAACTTGTCCAGAATCTATTGGGAGTGGTGTGGTGTATTAAGAGTGTGATTTTTCAACTGCTTTACTTTAGTGAAATGTTTTACAACTGATGTGTAAATAAATGTATATTCTTTTACTCAGAAACCTTGAGCCAGTGTTTGTTTGAATCATAGTAATTGCTGTCCTTTGTGTAACTATTGATACTGCTCACTTGCTCTTGAGATAAGTCTGGCTGCTCAGCCATCGCCACCACTTTTACTGTGTAGTACAGGCTTGTACCAAAGGTGAATTTGCACTGTCACTTGTAGTCTTAATTGTGGGTGGGGTTCCCAAAGGGTACTGCATATAATTCTGCCTAACAAGCTCTACACAACAAAGGTAAACGTCCCCTTCCTCCTCAAAGATATCTTGAACTGTGTGGAAGAATTGTGCTCAAGAAGCTGGAGTACAGGAATTGACACTGAAATGAGTCATGGGTGGTTTAGCTTTCTGATGCTCTACCAGGTTTGACCGACACAATGGCCAAGGTCGACACTGCTGAATCGACTGCAACCTTTGGCGGCGAAAGGCTCTGATGGGCCTTCTTCTGTGAAGCAGGGGCAAGCTTTTGAGTGTGCGTCTGCTGGCCCTAATTAGACCACTAGCACTAAGGCAGTCGCTCTCAGTGCAGAAGCTTTTGCAAAGATGACTATAATTTGCACTTTAATCAATTCCCACTGTTCTAATGATAATGAATCAGTGGGAAACATTACCTGGCATTCAGACAAGTTATATGGTATGGTATTGTATTGTTTATTTATATAGCACCTACACACAGGCAAGTGTTTCAAAGCGCTCAAGGAGTGTGGGAACATGTGGAAAAAACAAACAGTCGCTCAGAGCCCTTGAATTTCGGAGACGATAATAGTCTGCACCGGCAGCGTAAGTGCGTAAAAATACATTTAATAGTTTGGGAGATAGCAAATAGACCTAGCAGTGATTCTGCAGTTTTAACAGTGCAATTTAGGGGTCAAGACAAGGGAGAACAGACAGCCGATCTTCAGGAGCAGTGCGTACGGCTCGTGCAAGTGCACAGAGGATCACAGGGAGGGGGAGGATCAAGTGCACCTGGTCGGTTGAGATTGGGGTAAGTACAAAGTCACCCCGAGTGGGACGGGTATGCCCAGACGTGGGTCCCGAGTCTGCCGGGCCTAGAGACCAAAGCTACTCCTCACTGATGACGCCCAACAAGGCTGAAACATGTCTGGGGATGCTTGTGGTCTCGTGCAGAAGGGATGTGACCTAGCAGTTCGGGCTGGACTGCCCCTTTTGGGGTGGGACCAAGCCTGATTTGCATATGGTATTTCCCCTTCTGTAATGGCTTGGCAGGCTGAAAAACGATGGTCTGGAGAGTTGCCCAGAGCTTTGCCCGTGGTTATGATTAATTCAAAACCTTCCAGCCATCACTTTTCTGTTTTGCGCAAGTACAAAGAGAGCCATTCTCTTGGATTAATTTCTCAAGTGCATTGAGTGTGGGTGGGATGTAGGGCCCTGGGGCAAGTGCGAGAAAGGACTGGCAGGGGGCCGGGGACCAGTGAGACTCTGAGGTACACCCAGCAGCCACTCAGCATGTTGTAAGGAAGAGGAGGGAGAGAGGGAAAAAACAGAACTGGGTTAGCAGGGTAGAGGGAGAGAGAAGGAAGATGAGAAGAGGAAAGTCTTGAGGAGTTTCCGGAATTTGAGGAGATCCGGCCCCAGACGGAGGGCAACAGGGAGGCTATTCCAGAGGGAGGCACCTGCTGAGGATAAGGATCTCCCTCAAAATCTCTGCTTGGAGAACCGGCTCACTTGCAGAAGGTTGAGGTAGATGAGCACAGGGCTCATAAGGGACAGTATAAAGGTAGGCAGTGTTGCAGGTAGGGACGTCCTAGGCACCAGAAAGCCTTGTGAACAATGCAAAGGGTCTTGAATTTAATCCTTGCAGTCACAGGGAGCCAGTGAAGGGATTTCAGAGCCGTAGAGATGTGGTCCAAGGGCTTGAGGCCAAGGATAAGTCTTGCGGTTCTGTTCTGGATGAGTTACAGAGGGTGCAGGGCGGAAGAAAGAAGGTTGAGGAAGAGGCTGTTGCAATAGTCCAGCCTGGAGAGAACCAGGGCTCTGGAGACAGTGAGCCTCTGGGGGAAAGTGAGAAAAGGTACAGTAACTCTGAGGAGGTGAAGCTGATAATTAGACTTTTTAGAGATGTCTGAAATGTGAGAGGAGAAGGAGAGATTGGATTTAAAGATGACCCCAAGGTTTCTTGTTTTGCAGGTGGGTGCGGGTGCAGGGCCAAGGGAGGCCGGCCAGAGCGAAAGTGGGAAAGCGGGAGCAGGGGCCCCAATGCAAACGATCTGACTTAGTGGTGTGGAGGCAGAGGTTGTTTGCAGCACACCAAGACTGAATAGCGGACAGACAGTCAGATATGAGCAGGGTGTAGGAGGCAGTGGAGGATAGCCTGAAAGATGGTCGTGTGTCATCAGCGTAGCACTGGAAGTTAGAGGTGAAAGTGGCAATCAAACGTGCCAGGGCAGCCATATAGAGGTTGAAGAACCAGGGGGATAGGTTAGATCCCTGTGGAACGCAGCAGGTTGAGAAAGTTATAGTTGAGTGAAAGGCTCCGAGTTCCACCTGGGATGGGTGGTCAGAGAGGAAGGAGGTTAACCATGGCAGAGCCTGACCTGTGATTCCCGAATGTCACGGAGACGTGCGATCAGGATGTCGTGGTTAACCGTGTCGAAGGCAGAGGAGAGGTCAAGGAGAATGAGGATAGAGGGGGTGTTAGTGTCAAGATTTGAGAGCAGGTCTTCACAGGTGTTCAGAAGAGCAGTTTCCACACCCTTGGATGCTCTAAAGCCAGATTGAGGTTGTGGAAGGAACCAATAGATTCAGTATGGAGGGTCAGCTGAGAGATAGCCAGTTTCTCCAGGGGTTTGCCCAAGAAAGGAGTGATGGAGATAGGGTGGTAGTTTGCTGGAATGGAGGGGTCGGCAGAGGGCTTTTTGAGCAGAGGGTGCACAAGGGAGTGCTTCTGGGCAGTTGGGAAACCTCCAGTGGAAAAGGAGACATTGCAGAGATCAGCCAAGGATGGGGCAAGGGAGTCGATATTGTCTTTAATGGTATTGGACAGGCAAGGGTCCACCTGTTTGGAGGAAGCCTTCATAGATCGGATTTGTCTGGTCACCTCACCCGGTGTGACGGGCGAAAGAGAAGAGAGGGTATAAGGAGGGGGGGCAAGGGAGGCTCTGGTGTTGGTGTATGCTGTGGTGTGGAAGAGAGGGTGGAAAGGATGTCTTGGGTTATTGTGGCGAAGTGTGCAGTCAGGGCTGAGAAAAGGTCATGTTGGGGAGATGGGGGGGAACAGAAGAAGAGGCTGCTGCAGGATTGGCCAGTTCCTTGCAGACTTTGAAAAGTTTGGCCGTGTTCTTTGATGCCACGGAGATGCAGGCATGAATAAAGACTCTTTTCTTGGTACGGTTGCAAAGTCGATAATGCCTTTAAAGGAGGCAGCAGGCCAGTTTGACAGATGGTTCGCCCAACGCATTCCATTTCCGCTCAGCTGCCCTACACTTGCGTTTAAGGGCAGGCAGGTCGAAGTCGTACCAAGAGTTGCACTTTTTGGAAGGCTTCCGTCGTCCCTCATGACAGGGGCAAGAATGTCAAGAGTGTAGGAGATATAGAGTTTGAGATTAGCAAGGGCTGTGTCAGGGTGGGAGTCAGCCGAAGGAGTGGGTGGAGGGGAGTAGGAGGAGGGAAACGCAGCCACTGTCACTTTTTTCATGGGTCTGGGGACTTTGAAGCCAAGTGGCTGTGCTGGATGTATTGCTACAAGAGGAGAGGAGAGCTTCAGGTGTGTTGAGAGAAGATAGTGGCCAGTCCAAGAGAGGGATGTAGTGAGAGGGATAGAGTGGTTGACGTCAGTAGAGATGAGAGCATCCAGGGTGTGACTCGCGGTGTGTGTGGGGCCAGAGGGAAAGATAGAAAGGGCAAGAGAGTCGCAAAGGTTGCAAAATGGACCTAAGGAGTCGAGAGAGTCCAGATGGATGTTAAGATCACCCAATAGGAGGAGTTGAGACGAGGAGGGGAGTAGGGAGGAAGCCAGGTCAGCCCATTCAGAGAGGAAGAGAGTGGACTGACCTGGTGGCCGATAGAAGGTGGCCATAATGAGAGAAGATTTAGGCGACAGTGTGAGTCTGCAAACTAGTCACTCGAAGGAGGAGTAGGCCTGAGTAGGGATGATGGACACCGGTATCCATTCTGGGAAGATAAGCGCTACTCC
The DNA here is from genome assembly GCF_040938575.1 of Ambystoma mexicanum. Taxonomy (NCBI): domain Eukaryota; kingdom Metazoa; phylum Chordata; class Amphibia; order Caudata; family Ambystomatidae; genus Ambystoma; species Ambystoma mexicanum. The sequence continues at coordinate 635,190,966 of NC_090939.1, forward strand.
CCCACCTGTCTTCTTAGGCCTGGGCGCAGAGAGGATTTTGTAGCCTTCAGGGAGTAGTGTGTCAAAGCACGTGACAGAGCTATCCTTGAACCAGGTCTCGGTGATGGCGAGCACATCAAGATCCATGAATTCGAGGAGGTTGCAGATGTCAGACGAGTGTTTGACGGCAGAGCGGGAGTTGAGAGTGGCACTGTGGAGTAGCTTGCCATCTTTGAGGGTCTTCATCGGGGGGCACAGGGGACAGTGGTCCCCCCAGAGGGTGGCAAGAGGTCCAGTGGGATAGTGGAGGATGGGAAAGGAGCTGAGGCCGACAAGGGAGCCGGGGCAGTGGGCATGGCAAGGGCGCTTTTACAGAGGAGGAGGAAGGCACAGAAGGCAAGGGAGCCTTTGCAGAGGAGGAGGAAGACACAGAAGGCAAGGGAGCCTGGCCGGAGGGAGAGGCAAGGTTAGAGAGGGGAGGGAGGAGCCTGTTGAAGAGAAGAAGGTTGGGTTGAGGACCCTGAACCATGGTGCCATTGAGATAAACATTAATGATGACTCTGGAAATGGTAAAGAGGTCAAGGAGAACGTCCCAGCGAGTGCCACCATTGATGGGGGAAGAGGCGATAGGAGAGAGAAAGCCGACCATGTATCGAGTCCATAGATCAGGTGCGTTAACGAAGAAGAGTCTCTCAGGCGGAAGCCGTGACATAGGTGTCTCTTTCTTCTCTCTCCGAGAACAATGCCTTTTCTTTTTACAAAACAAGGAGGAGGCATAATGGCAGGACTCCCTCCTCAAGTATTACCTTTTGTGATGCTTGTTCCAGGGAGTATCCTAGTGTGATTTACGTGGCCAACACAAAGCCGCAAGGGCCTTCGGATTCATTGCCTGACAGAAACCACACTCTGCCACATTGTGTCCTGACACCAAGCACCAGATGCAGATGTTGTGGGGGTCTATGGCTGATATTTTGGGAGTGTAGTCGCTACAATGCTTGAAACCTGAGACTTTTGCTATTGCAGGTATGCTGCACAGGGAAAATGATCTTAAGGACAAACGTTCCGACACAATGTACTGAGTGTGTAGAGAAAAGGAACTGAAATTATGGGGCATGGAGTGCTTCATAAATATATATATATGCTGACGATGTCAGTTTCATGGTCATTAGAATAGACCATAAATACTGAAATTGGGCTATCATCCAGATCAGAAATATAAAAAATATCAGAAAACGTTTGAAACTGTCACCTTTTGTCCCTGCTTCGGTAGAAGGTGTTAGAAATGGTATGAAATTGTTTGAAAAAGTATGAACCCACTGTCTGGAGGAGGGTTAGGTCATGTGGTGAGGGTAGACCATGGGAAGGGATGGGAGAAGGGCGGGGAGTGACAGGCTGACAGCGGGTTCACAGAAGGGAGTGGAGTTGGGAGACGTGTCGGTTCGGCTGAAAAGGGAGACGATATGGGGATGGGCAAACGGAACTATACATAGGAATGTACTGATCGACTTTTTGTTTAAAGGTTTTGCATTGGTGATTGTATTTCAAAATGTGAAAAACAATAAAACTTGGTTTATTAAAAAAAGAAGTGGTATGAAATTAAGACATCAAATTCTTTTCTGTCTAGTCTGCAACCGCAGAAGTGGTCTCCGCTTGAATTGTTGCCGTTGATGCTGAGGCTGAATTTGTATGTAGCTTGAAAACCAATACTGGCATCCTCCATGCCAAAAGCTTCTCTTTTTTCAGAGCAGCCATGTCAATGGATTTAGATTTGCTCTGTGCCCATGAAGATAATGAAACAAACTCATTGCTGCTGCCTACAATCCTGAAACTTTTGGTGTAAAGGAATGAGGCTTAGGATGTTTGTCACTGTCACAAGGAAAACGGAAATGGTAGGGGCCACAGGGGATTTCTCAAAGATCCTCTTAATAGATATTTAAAAGCTTCCAACTCCTCTGGAGTACCGATAAGGTTAGGAAGGTAGGTATGGTATGTGGATGAGGTATTTCTTTTTCGATATGGCCTGTGTGAAATCACTTCGAGAGTGGCAGTGTCACCTCGTAGGAACAGTCCCCATACCGCCCTTTCTCTCTTGAAGCAGAGTTCTGTGGAATCAGCTGGGAAGGGGTCTTCCAAGAAGTGGTCTTGATGGAAGCAAGTAAATCACTTGCTGTTCTTTCGTGCACAGCTTTAGGGGGTGTGAATTAACAGGATCTATACTCCTCAGGTTCTTTGCTGTGGCAAAAAAGGTAAAAAGAGTGTCCATTCATCATTGGCACCAAATGGTGACATTCCATCAAACAGGCTTTAAAGCCTGATTTGGGTATTTTTTAAGGAAAATTATTAAACAGAGTTGAGTGACTGAGTGTGCCCCTTCGTGTGTTATGTTATGTTGATCTGTACTGCGCACCGCTACCACACAGGGGCCGTCTCCAGGCACTTGCGTGGCTCTGCAAAAGAGGGGGTGTGTGGGTTAGTGGGGATAGGATGAGAGGATAGATTAAGAGCCAGGAGGAACTGGTGTATGTGAGGATTTATAGTCAATACATCGACAGCCAAAGCATCTAATGCCATACCATCTAAAAAAAAAAGCATCTAAAAAAAAGCATCTACTGCATTTTTAAAAAAAATGTATGGGGGGTTCCACCTCACCCCCCCCCCCCGTTTTTAACCTTTGAAACCCATTTTTATTAAACGAAACCCTTTACCATCTAAAAAAATGAATTAGATGCTTTTTTTTAGATGGTATGGCTGTCGATGCTTTGGTTGTCGATGCAATGACCGGATACCGTATGTGAGTGTTGTTTTTCATGTGGTCGTTTGTGAGAGGCCTTGTGCATTGTAACCGTATGTGTAAGATTCAGTGCCTCGGGTGTGTGGTATTGTTTTCTGATGGTGTTAGTGCGTAATGTGGGTTAAGTTGGGTTTGTCATGTGCACTGGTTAGATAGTGTCCATAAGGGATTCAGAATCACAGGTGGTCGTAGCTGTGAGATAGTCCTGGATCTTGGTGTGTAGCTGCATTGTTGATGGTTTTATGGATTATGTGAATGGTTCACTCTAGGTGTGGTCATAGTAATGGTTCTCTGTTCGTTATGTGGAGTGTAGCTAGTCTCGGTATGGTGTAGTGGCGTCAGTTAGGTAGGGGGAGCAGGAAGGGGAAACGGTTAGTAAAGTGGTCAGTTTGTTTGAGCCTCTCTGGCGTGGCCCTTTGGATGCCGCTTGAGGGTATCTAGCCAGGTTCCTGTTTGTGGTTCTATTGTCTCAACTCGTCTCCTCTCCAAGTTGGCTAGTCTCGGTATGGTGTAGTGGCATCAGTTAGGTAGGGGAGCAGGATGGGGAAACGGTTAGTAAAGTGGTCAGTTTGTTTGAGCCTCTCTGGCGTGGCCCTTTGGATGCCGCTTGACGGTATCTAGCCAGGTTCCTGTTTGTGGTTCTATTGTCTCAACTCGTCTCCTCTCTAGCTGTTTGTCTGTGGTGTTGTTGTTGCCAGTGATCCTTCAAGGTTGTCATGGTCTGCTGAATAGCCAGGTTTTGAGCAGTTACTAGAAGGTGATCTGGTCTTCTGTGGTTCTAATTTCTTTGGACATGTTGTTCCAGATGTTAGCAATTAGAAGTGAGAATGCTGTTCTGCCGAATTTCCTTTTTCGTAGTGCTTTGCCTCTATATGTAGGTTGTTGCTGGATCTTAGTTCCCTTCCTGGCGGATACCGGCTATTCTTGTCTTAGGGGAATTCTGCTCCTTGTCTGTGCAGGCGTTGTGGGCTATGCAGACTGCTTTGATGCACTTTTTTACTGGTAAACGGTGTAGGCTTTTCAGTGCTGGAGTGATGTGGTCTCTTCTGTTTAATCTTAGTAGGATCCTGGCTGCTGTATTTTGCACCCTTTGGAGTTCACTCTAGGTGTGGGCATAGTAATGTTTCTGTTTGCTATGTTGAGTGTGGCTAGTCTCGGTATGGTGTAGTGGTGTCAGTTATGTAGGAGGAGCAGGAAGGTGAAAAGGGTTAGTGAAGGAACGGAGTTGAAACCGTGGCGGCGGCTCTGAGTATGTATAGATAGTATATCACTTCTGATACAAGACAACAACAATGAGTTTTGATTAAGCTAGTCTCAGAACCGTATGCCACCACCTAGTGTCTGGCAAGAAAAGTCCAGACCTGACTTTGTCCAGTCTCATAAGGTGAAAAATCTGTGGGAGCAATGTATCCATTTAAAATATATATTTTACCAGAATAATGAGCACAGGGTTTTTTTATGTTTATTACCAAAGTTACACCAACATTACTCTTAGTAAATGTGATGCTTGCAGTCTCTAACTAGTGTGAATTGACTTACTATTTTTATTTATTTTGATTTAGACATAAACCTTTATAAAACAAACATCACATTTTGCATCTTTAAAATTCCTTAGTTACTTTAAATTTCCACTTCCTAGTTTTTATAAGGTTCTTGCGTATTTATTTGACACTTGTAAAGCGCGCCTAACCCGTAGGTATAAATACAGTGTGCAATATTTACAGGTCTAGCATGTATTTACAGGTAGCAGCAGGGGTTTTGGGGATTAGGGGGTATTAGCGTTTGAACATGAGGAGGCAACTTTGAAGTTTTCTACAGAAGGATAAGTGCGATGGGTAAGTTCTGATGGCAAGGGGGAGAGTGTTCCATTCTTTGGCAGCTATAACTGGGACGCTACGCCCACCAGCCTTAGATCTTTTGAATTTGTGAACTGTGAGGAGAAAAGCTGTTAGGCGCGTGTGTGTTTCGTGGTTTGCGTGGGGGTTAAGAGGTTGGTCAGGTATCTGGGGGCTGTATTAATAAGCAGATTTAACAAGGGGGGTCCTGGGAGTCTCTCTGCCAGACATTAGTCCTGGTTACGAGAGACTTACCCAGAGTCTTTAGCTCACTATCTTTTCACAGAGAAGAAATATCCCAAACATATCAGTCTTTGTCCTGCCCTGGGGCAGTCCAGCACCGAAATGCGAGGCTGTATTAATAAGGCATTTGTGTGTAGTTTCCAGAATTTTGAATCTAATTCTGTCTTGGATAGGTAACCAGTGCGCTTTACGTCTTGTTTCTGAGATATGTTTAGTGCAGCCCGAAGGGTGTTATTTTGAGTAACTTGGATTTTCTGATGCTGTTGTTAGAGGCGCCAGCCAAGAGGACGTTGCAATAATCCAGCTTGGACAGAATAAGGGCTCTAGCTAGGGTTAGACAGCTGTCTTGTGTGAGGTAGGGTCTGCAGGCATTAATTAGCTTGGATGTATAGGAAGCTGAGGAGATAGTTGTGTTGACCTGTCTTACTCAGGTTAATGAAGAGTCCAGGTATAGCGCCAAGATTTTGACCTCTTTTGATACAGTGATCGTCTTCCCGTCTATTGTAAAAGCTTTGTATTTTGGGTCTAGTTTTTTAGGCAGGTTTGTGTACCGACTAACAGCAGCTCGGTTTTTTCATCGTTTAAACAAAGTTCGTTCTGGGCCATCCATGTTTGGATGATCAAATAGATGTTGTTGAGAGTAGCAGTATATTTGTCATGGTTTCCTGATAGGTGCAATAGGATCTACGTGTCATCCGCGTAATTGGTGTATGATACTCCATGTTTGTCTAATCGATCAAACAGAAGCTTGGTAAAGATGTTGTAAAGCGTGGGTGACAAGCAGGATCCTTGGGGCACTCCACAGAGAACTTCAGCTGGGGCGGCACTTGCTAGGTTGGAGAAGGCTCTCATTGTACGCTCTGAGAGGAAAGATTCAATCCAGGAAATGGCTTAAGAGGAGAAGTTGGCAGCGCAGGCTAGGTGATGGCACAGAATGTTATGGTTCTCTAAATCAAAGGCCGCTGAGAGGTCTAGAAGGAGTAGCAGTGATAGTTTGCCATTGTCAATTATAGAGTCCATTTGGTTTTTCAAGTCTAAGAGCGCCATTTACATACCATGTCTAGGTCTGTGGAGCATACACAAATCAATCCTCACACAAGCAACCCACTTGGAATACCACAGGAATGTCCTCAACCTTTCAATCTCATTGTGCTAATAGCACCATGGCTACCACCAACCTCGGAATGAGGCCCACAGTTGGAAATATAGAGGACAACTACAGACCAATCCCCAACATCCCGTATACAGCTAAATTGCTTGAAACGTACATGTACAAAACAATCCAAGAATTCGTAGAAAAACACTGCCTACTAGACCAGGCACAAGTTGGTTTCAGACCAATGAGAGGAACGGCATCTGCTCTCCTCTCAATATGGGATGACCTAAAAGCAAACGCAGACTCAGACAACAGTACGGCCTTGATACTTCTAGACCTCTCAGCGGCTTTCAACACAGTTAATCACGACATCCTCATCACAAGACTAAATGGATTGGGAATAACAGACACCGCCCTTCTGTGGATCAAATCCTTCCTAACAAACAGAACAGAAACAATATGGATGAAACCTTTCGAATCCAACACAAGCGAATCTACATGCGGCATACCACAAGGATCATCCTTCTCCCCGCTATTCTTCAACATCTACCTTTCTCTGCTGATCAAAATCATCAAAAGTCACGGCCTCACCTGTTACAACTACGCCAACGATACACAAATAGTATTCAAAATACAAGACCCTCAGGAAGAAAACACAACACTTGAGAACTGCATTCGCGATGTATTCAACTGGATGAACTCTAATTACCTCAAACTAAACCCAGGCAAAATGGAAATTATGATCATCACAAAAAACGGAGGGGACAACCACTACATCCCCTGGCCAAGGGAACTCGTTACAACCCCAACCCCATCGTTGCCTGTAAAAAAACTTGGGAGTCCTGATGGACAACAAAGGTATCTGGTCACTTCATCTAAAACATTACCATCGAATGCCATTCCATCGAAAAAATATGCATTGAATGCATGTTTTTTCAAGGTAAAGGGTTTAGTGTTATTTATAATGGGTTTTAAAGGGTAAACAACAGGGGTTGGGGGGACCCCCCCATTTTAAAAAAAGGAAAAAACATGCATTCAATGGTATGGTAATTTTTTCGATGCATTTTTTTAGATGGAATGGTCATTCAATGGTAAAAATTCGATGGAATGACCATAAACCGACTACAGACTTACCCTATAGTCACAAGTAAACGCTATACTCAAGAAATGCTTCTTTCTACTGCGAGTGGCAAAAAGGATCCTACCGTTCCTATCATTTGCCAACAAAACACTAACCATCATCGCTCTTGTCATGTCCAGAGTAGATTACGCCAGCAGCCTACACCTGGGTATGTCTGAACAACTTCTAAAAAATAAAAAAAAAACTACAAGGCATACAAAATGCAGCAGCCAGACTGCTTCTCAAATTACCCCGAAGAGAACACATCACTCCTGCGCTAAAAACACTAGATTGGCTACCAATAAAACAACAAATCAAATTCAAATCAATATGCATCACGCACAGAGCAATCCAGAACCAAGGCGTAGAATTCCCGAGAGACAAATTACACCTACATTACCCAACAAGAATGCTCAGATCAAGCAACAACATTTGCCTGGAGCCAAAACCTTACAACAAGAGAAAACTAGGAGGATCCTCTTTCTCTCACCTCGCACCAAAAATGTGGAACGACTTACCGAAGAGTATACGCAACACAAGAAACCACCTACTATTCAGGAAACTGCTCAATTCGTGGCTCTTTTCTGCATAACTAGAAGAATGCCCACAGGGGCACACACATGCCTGGTAACAATGATAAGTGAACACACCGATGCAAACCCCAACAATCTATCAACTACATACAGAATCTAAGGAAGACATTCTACGGCGTATCAAACTACAAATTGAGAGTTAGCCATAACAGGACAACACTAATGACAGACTATAATTTTAGACCAAGACGGAAGAGCAAAGACGATTCACCAATAGTACCCTGGCCCAAATTAGGCCCAAGCCCAGCAGACCACCATCAATATAGACAGTGAGGGAATATAGGGGGCGGCCAATCCACAGCATCAACGCCATAAGGGGAAGACTAGACATAACCAGCCCCACCAACCCAAGATCCATACAATACAGCCAGGAACGCACCGTGACATCTAATCTAATGGCTAGATGACAAAGAAACGTAACTAGCTACTAAGAGTACCCACAGGAATGCCAGTTAAATATAACAAGATCGGCTAGAACCAGGACATACAACCCACTAACCCAACTGCAAATCTCTGATTACCTAATTCACCCGAAAACCCACACAACTATATCTCGCCCAGCAAACCACACACACTTCACCACACCGCAACAACAACAAACAACACATAAAGTGCATCAACAGCACACAAGGTCTTGCTCCGATTCGATACTTACACCAAAGCTCAGCGCACGGTGAAAACCGAACTGAAGCCGCCAACAACACACCACTCTTCTCACTCTCCATCTCCCTCTTCACCCGACTAATCTAACCCCCCACCGCCCTCTTGTTACAGATCGGCCTGAGCGCCTGGAGACCAACTCTGTTGGTGACGTAGCGCAATATAAATACCTTTAACATTGACATAATCAAGTGAGAGGGTCACAGTTTCTTGTCTCTTAGACCTGGATTAGAATTTCTTTAATCTTTGTTATTGCTAGCAACAAGCTTACTTTGTTGCCCAACACCATCAGGTCCCACCATTCCTTGGCTGATAGTGTAGAACAATCGTTCACGTAAGTACTCAGATGGTTGGTTCTTTTCATTCTTAGGGACTTACATTCTACCAATAGATGGAATAGGGATTCATTCTGGTTCTTATTATTGCAGTATCTACAGTGGTCTTGGTCCTTTCCCAACTGTTTACAGAATACCAGCATCTCCCTCGTTGGCAATATGTTCAGACTTAGTCTCAGAAACAAGTTACGGTGACATGACGAGGGAAATTTGGAGAGGTAAATGGGTAGATTGCCTATGGATCTTCTCTCATGCGCTCGGTCCAGGGCTAGTCTGTACTTAAGTCTCATTTCTTGTGTGTCCATCCAATCTTGAAACTGTAGCTTCATTTTGATCTTATCCGGATTGGTAATTAACAATTCAAGTGAGCCACCCAGATGAAGAAGCCATGCTTTACATCTTTTTTTCCATTCTTCCAACACCCATTCGTTATTATTGCCTTTTTGTTTCAGCGGGATCATAAAGGGGACTGAAGAGTCTGTGATTTCACATTTCCCATAAAGTTGGAGCGATTTCCATAACACTATCGAGTACAATAATTGAAGTCCAAGTTCATAACTCACTGTACTTATTGGGAGGCACATTAGGAGTATTAGCACTCCTTTCCAGAACAGGGTTTCAAGTCTGGTCCATATAGACCTAGGGCCTCATTACGAGTCCGGTGGTAACCCTGCCGGTGTGACCGGCGGGTTGCCGCAGGACTTATAATAAAATGTTACCGGCGCCACTGGGAGATTCCAAGTCCGGCGGTCCGGGAAGTCAGTGCAAGTCCCCATCCCCATTCCCATAGAGTCTCATGGGAATCTATGGCAGTGTGGACACGGAAGCACTGGCATCATTGCTAACTGTGCCAGTGTTTCCGTAACTGGTCTGCCTACTGTGGTCAGACCTTTCGGGCACAGCGGCCATGGCAGGCAGACTCAGAGTTTTCCAATCTGGACACAAGGGTGCCGATGAGCACACTGACACCCTTGCTTATGGACTGGCAAACGTGTAATGAGGCCCCATGATAGATTTATCACTGATTCAGCTCCATAGGTTAGCACTTGTTGCACTTTCTGCTTGTAGAATGTGATTAGAGGAATTAAAGTAAACTCTCCGTATCTCCTATGTAAAATCTTTGCTTGCACTCTTAGATTCTTCACTTTTTCTCTCAGCTCATCCTGCTATGGTTTCTCATTTATGCTTCCATTCAATAGTACTCCAAGATATCTCATTGTGCAAACTTTGTCAATTTTGGTTTTCCCTAGGTGCCAGTTAGGTGTTCTTTTGCCACATGTTTCTGAGGTACTATATTTTAAGATTTTGGATTTCTCCACACTGATATGTAGATTGTTCTCTTGTGTATATTATCAAAATGTATTCATGCTTCACTGCAGACCAATTGGGGTGAGGTCGTGAATGACCAGATCATCTGCATAAATTATCCAAGGTTCATGGAACCCTTGGACTCTCTGAGGAAAGCTTTGTACTGCTATTTGTGATTCCTGCAATTCCGATAGATAGAGGTTGAACAGTGTCGCCGCTAGGGGGCATCCTTGTTTCAGGATCCTGTAAGTCTGGAAGTCCCTTGAATAGATCCCTTGATTTGTTAGTGTCAAATGACTTAATATGTGAAAATGGATTGAACACACCAAGTAATTACACAAAAAAACAAGAGGTACTTGCCAGTTTTCCTGGTGCTTTCTCCTCTGTTTTTTTACATACAGGTTCTGCTTTCGGTTGAGTCTACAAAAGAGAGTTTAAAAAATATGTCAATAAGATTAAGAAGATAGAGTAACAAAAAAGCACAAAGCATACATTATGGGTAGATCAAGTTCTAACTCGCTACTGGTCCTTGTTCAAGCAAAGAGGCAAAATATTGCTGCACGCTAGAGAGTTGTGGGAAGGTTGGAAAGGCTCTTTGCTCACCCCTGTTTCTTCCCTTGTTCTTTCAGGGCTATACTGTCATGTTCATTTCCCCAGATTATTTTCCTTTAATAGGCAGGATGTATGCGATTTCTTAGAAAATATTTCACCTAATGGAGATTTCACTGAATCCATTTCACTGAAAAAATGAAATCTACTTTTGACGTTTTCTACTTTTCTTTAATATAATGCGGGGAAGAACCCCTGCAGCGCCCTCACCCCTCCCTACCATAACATATACCCTTACCCACACCCCACCTATTATGCATTACACATATACCATTTCCTCTACCATTTTCGGTGAAATATACTGAGTGAAATATCATTAGGTGAAATGGTATTCGAAGAAATCTACGGTAACGCATATGGCAAGCCTGAAATTTGGCAGGTTAGGGGAAATGCTGAGATGCAACATTCTAGCGTCCTTACGCAGCATCTTGAGGTTCAGGAATGGGCAGGGAAGAAGGAGTGCAACGATACTGTCATCCTCACCTGCGACCTACCTGTCAACAATGCTTCTGTGTGGAAGAACAGCGTAGCTGCTTCTCTACCGATTGCATGGAACATGCAGGTTTCCACAAAGGGAGAGGATTGCCCTTGCATCATTCTTGAAAAAAGCCTCCAATTCCCTCCTCTGGTAACAGAGGTAAGAGCAAATCTGCTGTACAAAACAAAAATAGGCGATTCCAGAGCTAAGTGGGTCTATGGATCCCAGCCTTCTGTATTACCTCAGCATAATGGAATCTAACCTGGCCCTGTTCACTATTCCCGTGCAACCAGGCAAGGTTTTTCTTTTCTCTAAACGTTTATTGGTTTTCAAAAAGAAATACACTGTTGAGTAAATCATCAAAAGTAAGAACATAAAAACTAATAAAATGTATTTAACATAGCTGTACAGCAAACACAAATCCCAGTGTTTTCTTACTCTCTACAGATAAAAAGGCTTCCCCTAAGAAGCAACAAAAGACAAGAGGAGAAGGAAAGAGTTGGGCGGAAGGAATGACAAAGAAGAACAGATAAGAGCAGACGGAAAAAAGAGCCACTCACTCAATGGAATATACTAGAAGTATTATTAGGCATAATAATCCATGCACGTCCTTTCAAATTTGTACAAATTAACAAATTACTTACCCTTGATAATGTTCTTTCTGATGGATGTTCCTCCCACGGATTCCTCATCTTAGATATATTCTCATGCCTTGAAGCACTCTCAGAAACTGTTTCACAGCAGAGGACGTTGTGCAACCTGGAGTCGAGTGTCTTCAAGTCAGCGTCTTCGGATTTGAGGTCGACATCAGTATAAATCGAGAATGCAGCGCCCCGTGACCGCGGTTGTCATTTTATCCCCATGAACAGCCACATTAGGGATTAAAGACAAAAGAATGGACGCTTAAGCCTTAAAGGAGAGAGTCATCGAAGAACCATACGAGGAAGCTCCTTAGGCATATGGTAGGCTGGCACGGTGATGAGGAACCCCTGGGAGAAACATCCATCAGAAAGAACATTACCAGGGGTAAGTAACTTGTTCTTCTAATTGAGTGTGTCCTCCCACGGATTCCTCATTTTAGATAGACTCCCAAAGCAGTAAAACATCACGGAGGAGCCAATTTCACTGCAATTAATTTGCCACATGGTGGAGAGCAGCTCTGCCAAAACGAGACTCATTGGTGGATATGATATCCAGGCAGTAGTGTTCTGCGAATATGTAGATGGAAGTCCACATTGAGGCCTGACAGATATCCTTCACCGATACTCCTCTTTGAAGAGCGGAGGTAGCTGTCACAACCCTGTTAGAATGCGCCCCGAAGCCATTAGGGATCTGCTTACCTGCTCTGTTATAACATTCAGAGACCCAAATACCAATCAATTTGGAGATTGTTTGCTTTATACCCCCTTGCCCTTCTTCGGACTGGTGTAACCAATGAACAGTTGGTCGTCCAGTCTGAATTGGTTTGTCATAGTTATGTAAAAACTCAAGGCCCTTTTGGGGTTCAATCTATGTAGTCTTTCTTCCACCTTAGATTGATGAGGAGGTGGAGAGAAACCTGGCAAACAAATTGTTTGCAATAAATGAAACTCCAATGCGACATTTGGATGGAACGAAGAGCGCGCTCTAAGAGTCACCTTGTCCTTGCCAAAAACAGTAAAAGGTATTGTACAAGAGAGGGCCCTGCACTTCGCTCACTCTTCGAGCTGAAGAAATAGCGACCAAGAAGGCTGTCTTCCATGAGAAAAGTCTCAGAGTATACAAATACAAAGGATCAAATGGAGAAGCCATAGAAATGGCAGCACCAGGCTCTAGTCACATGCTGGAACCATGAACGGGGGCAGAGGGAAGGGGTTTGTTAGGCCTTTTAAACATTGAACCACCAAGGAGATTGTGAAATGCGACCCTTGCTTGGGCGTGCGCGCCAAGTTAGAAAGCACAGCTTAATAGCACTTGATGGTGCCTACCTGGGGGCCTGTCTTGTTAAATGAAGAAGAAAAGACAACACCTTAGAGAAGTTGCATAAAAAAGGAGCCACTTCCTGTGCTGTGCACCAGCTGCTAAACCTCTTCCGTCAGCAGCGGTACAAAGCCGTTGTTGCTGGCCTTCTGGCCGAAAGCACCACCTCCATCACGTCTTCTGGATGGTCCCAATCCCTGTACCTTAGCTTTTCAGAAGCCAGGCTTGAAGGTTGAGCATGTCCACGCTCGGGGTTAAGAACCAGAGCCCTCTCCTGGAATTGAAGGTCTGGTCTCAGGGGAAGGCGATGTGGAGGACGGATGGCCATATCCAGAAGTTCCTGGTACCACGTACTCCTGTCCCAGTCCTGGGCACTCAGGATCATGGTTGCTCTGTACCTCTTCAACCTCCTGATCACTTAAAGAATTATGGAAATCGGTGTCAACTCATACAGAAGCTGGAAGTTCAAGTCCACCACAAATCTGTCTCGCAGTGCTCCTCTCAGGGGAAACTCGCTGGAGCAGAAATGTTTGCACTTCCTGTTCACACTGGAAGCAAACAGATCCCCTGAGGGGATCCCCAGAGGGCAAAGATCTCTAGAAGGACTCTCCGGCACAGCTCCCACTTGTGGGAGACCGAGCCCTGCCTGTTCAGGGTATGCACCGTTGTATTCTCCTTCCTAGCGAGGTGAATTGCCGACAAGGAGATCTTGTTCTGTAACGCGCAGAACCAGAGCTGCATCGCCTCTGTGGAGGGGGAGTGACACTATACCACCTCCCTTGTGTATGTAGTCCCTGGCCTCTATGTTGTCTGCCATGATCAGGACAGTCTTCTCCTGTATGGGGGCAAAAAAGCCCTCAGCGCCAGTCTGATCGCCCTGAGCTCCAACAGGTTGATGAGAAGTTTTGTATCCACCAGGGACCACAACCCACTCACTGTTAGATTGTTCAGTTGAGTGCCCTAGCCTTTCAAAGATGTGTCCATCACTACAGTTGCCTATGACCACAGATGCCAAAATGGTTCTCCCACCAGCACTTTCTCTGTGCGAGTCCACCACAGGAGATGTTGAGCGTCTCTGCTCGGGTCTTGAATCAAGTCCATCATATTGCCAGAGAACTGCGACCACTGAGATCTCAGGGCCCATTGAAGCGATCCCATTCTCAGTAGCCTCCGGCACCAGGAAAATGCAGGATGCCATGAGGCAGAGCAACAAAGGAAGTCTAGGGCTGGCAGATATTGGACGTTCTGTAATGTGGTGACGATCTGCAGGATGTGTAGATTCCACTACTCTGGAGGAAAAGCCATGCCCCAAGGAGAATCCAGGACCGCTCCGATGAATTGGAGCATATGAGAGGCTGTCAGCTGAGACTTCTTTACATTTTGGAAGTGCCAAGTTTGCGGAGGAGGTGGCAGATGTGATTGAGATGATCCAGGGCTTGATCCGGGGGACCGTGCCCTGATTAACCAATCATCCAGCTAGGGAAATATGTGAATCCTCCCTTTCCTGAGACTGGCTGCCACTACCCCCAGCAACTTGGCGAAGACCCTGGTGGCAGAGGTAAGCCCGAAAGGCAGAACACAAAACTGGTAGTGAGTGTGCCTATTACGAACCTCAGGCACTTCCTCTGCTTTTGACGGATCGGCACATGGAAGTAAGTGTCCTGTAGGTCAAGTGACACCAACCAGTCCTGGATTTCTAGGGCCTGGATGATCTGTGAGTGTTACCATCTTGAATTTGTCTTTCCTGAGGAACTTGTTCAAGCACCTCAGGTCCAAGATGGGTCGCTGACAGTTATCTTTTTTTTAACATATTTTTATTGTCATTTATATAATACAACATTAAACCCCCTTGTCCCAACTCGCCCCTCCCTCTACCAGCCCACCCCTCCCCGGCAAAGGCAGTGAATTCGGTTAATTCCCCATTTCTGATTGCACATGGGACTAGATTCTGTTACATAATGTCCAGTATTCTGACGTTTTGTGGGCACCACTGGCCCCACAATTTAAACAACCAACCTCTTGTCATTGGTGGACGTTTTTGTTTCTAACATTTCGCTATAACCAACTGTAGAGGAGGTCCCAAGCACGACCCGCACTCAAAGCGCCCATTTTGAAGTGCCAGGAACGTTCACGCCGAGATATGTGACGTACGATGAGCAAATAAACCAGCAGAGAGCCGCAGTGGGCCTCTGCCCGGTACCGATCAGACCGACAGCACCTATTGAAGTACCGACACCAACGAAAACATGGACAGTAAAGTACCCATTGTTATTGTTGTTATTGTTATTTTGCACTTATATAGCGCCTTATATACCATTGGTATGGTCTGAAGGCACTGGTAGGTTGAACGCCCTTGGGAACCGAAGTTCAGATCAGTAGAGAGAGTAGGGAGAGTCAAAAGGTGCGTGTGTGCACCGGATATGTGTGCAGCTCGTGCGGTACACATGTAATAGCTGATTCTTATTGGTAGGTGTGGTGGTTGAGAGATCAGGAGAATGTGTTCGTTCTGGCAGGATTTATCCGGAACGGATGTGGCTGCGTTAGGCCTGAGGAAAACGCCTGGCTGGGGGTGTGAGACCAGCAGTGTTTACATAGAATGATGTGGAGTAAGCGGTGGATGTTCGTATGGGAACAGTTATACCGAATGGTGTCATAGTATCTCTGTGTTCTAGTTGAGTGGTGATGTAAAGGAGAGAGTAAGCGTGGGGTGTGGTAAGAATGGTTATATGCTCTTTCAATGTGCAAACTTCTAAAATCACTTTCCCAGAGAGGCTACCGGGTGAACTTCTAAGTACAATTTTCCATACAGAGGCTATTGGGAACATTTCTAAATTCAGTTTATCAGCGAGGCTATTAGGCACACTTCTAGGTGTAACATTCGCGGAGGCTATTGGGTACATTTCTAAATGCAAATTTTCACAGAGCGTCTACTGGGCTACATTTCTAAGTTCAATTTTCCAGAGAGGCTATTGGGCAAACTTCTACTTGAGACTTTCCAGGGTGTTTATTGGATGCACTTCTATAATCAATTTTCACAGATGCTATTGGTAGCACTTCTAAATGCAGCTTTCACAGCGTGGCTAATGGGCACATTTCTAAATGCCGCTTTCACAGAGGATATTGGGCCCATATCTAAATTCAATTTTCCACTGAGAGGCTACTGGGCGCACTATTAACTTCATTTTCCTGCGAGGCTATTGGGGATACTTCTGAATTCAGTTTTCCAGCGAGGCTATTAGGAACTTTCTAAATTCAATTTACCAGAGAGGCTATTGGGCACACCTCTAGATGTAACTCTCATTGCGGCTAATGGGTACACCTCTAAATTCACAGAGGGGTTGTTGGGCACACTTCTGAAAGCAACTTTCACAGAGTGGTTATTGGGAACACTACTAAATTCACAGCGAGGTTAATGGGCACACTTCTAATGGAGCATTCCAGAGTGTCTATTGGGTACATTTCTAAATGCAGCTTTCCAGAGTGTCTATTGGGCACACTACTGAATGCAATTTTCACAGAGTGGCTATTGGGCTCACTTCTAAATGCATCTTTCACAGAGGATCTTGGGCACACATCTAAATTCAATTTACCAGAGAGGCTATTGGGCACATTTCTAAGCTTGACGGAGAGGCTGTAGGGCACACTTTCTAAATGCAACTTTCACATGCTAACTTTCACAATTCCATCTAAGAGTGGACATGCTAACTTTCGCAGTTCCGTCTAGGAGTGGGCATGCTAACTTTCCCAATTCCGTCTAGGAGTGGGCATGCTAACTTTCACAGTTCTAGAGTGGACATGCTAACTTTCATAGTTCCGTCTAGGAGTGGACATGCTAACTTTCACAGTTCTAGAGTGGACATGCTAACTTTCACAAATTCCGTCTAGGAGTGGACATGCTAACTTTCACAGTTCTAGAGTGGACATGCTAACTTTCACAGTTCCGTCTAGGAGTGGACATGCTAACTTTCGCAATTCCGTCTAGGAGTGGACATGCTAACTTTCACAGTTCTAGAGTGGACATGCTAACTTTCACAATTCCGTCTAGGAGTGGGCATGCTAACTTTCACAATTCCGTCTAGGAGTGGACATGCTAACTTTCACAGTTCTAGGGTGGACATGCTAATTTTCACAGTTCTAGAGTGGACATGCTAACTTTCGCAAATTCCGTCTAGGAGTGGACATGCTAACTTTCACAGTTCTAGAGTGGACATGCTAACTTTCACAATTCCGTCTAGGAGTGGACATGCTTACTTTCACAATTCCGTCTAGGAGTGGACATGCTAACTTTCACAGTTCTAGGGTGGACATGTTAACTTTCACAGTTCTAGAGTGGACATGCTAACTTTCGCAAATTCCGTCTAGGAGTGGACATGCTAACTTTCACAGTTCTAGAGTGGACATGCTAACTTTCACAATTCCGTCTAGGAGTGGACATGCTATCTTTCACAATTCCGTCTAGGAGTGGACATGCTAACTTTCACAGTTCTAGAGTGGACATGCTAACTTTCACAATTCCGTCTAGGAGTGGACATGCTAACTTTCACAATTCCGTCTAGGAGTGGACGTGCTAACTTTCACAGTTCTAGGGTGGACATGCTAACTTTCACAGTTCTAGAGTGGACATGCTAACTTTCGCAAATTCCGTCTAGGAGTGGACATGCTAACTTTCACAGTTTTAGAGTGGACATGCTAACTTACACAGTTCTAGGGTGGACATGCTAAACTTTCACAATTCCGTCTAGGAGTGGACATGCTAACTTTCACAGTTTTAGAGTGGACATGCTAACTTTCACAGTTCTAGAGTGGACATGCTAACAGTCACAGTTCTAGAGTGGACATGCTAACTTTCGCAAATTCCGTCTAGGAGTGGACATGCTAACTTTCACAGTTCTAGAGTGGACATGCTAACTTTCGCAAATTCCGTCTAGGAGTGGACATGCTAACTTTCGCAATTCCGTCTAGGAGTGGACATGCTAACTTTCACAGTTCTAGAGTGGACATGCTAACTTTCACAATTCCGTCTAGGAGTGGACATGCTAACTTTCACAATTCCGTCTAGGAGTGGACATGCTAACTCTCACAGTTCTAGAGTGGACATGCTAACTTTCACAATTCCGTCTAGGAGTGGACATGCTTACTTTCACAATTCCGTCTAGGAGTGGACATGCTAACTTTCACAGTTCTAGGGTGGACATGTTAACTTTCACAGTTCTAGGGTGGACATGCTAATTTTCACAGTTCTAGAGTGGACATGCTAACTTTCGCAAATTCCGTCTAGGAGTGGACATGCTAACTCTCACAGTTCTAGAGTGGACATGCTAACTTTCACAATTCCGTCTAGGAGTGGACATGCTTACTTTCACAATTCCGTCTAGGAGTGGACATGCTAACTTTCACAGTTCTAGGGTGGACATGTTAACTTTCACAGTTCTAGAGTGGACATGCTAACTTTCGCAAATTCCGTCTAGGAGTGGACATGCTAACTTTCGCAATTCCGTCTAGGAGTGGACATGCTAACTTTCACAGTTCTAGAGTGGACATGCTAACTTTCACAATTCCGTCTAGGAGTGGACATGCTAACTTTCACAATTCCGTCTAGGAGTGGACATGCTAACTTTCACAGTTCTAGGGTGGACATGCTAATTTTCACAGTTCTAGAGTGGACATGCTAACTTTCGCAAATTCCGTCTAGGAGTGGACATGCTAACTTTCACAGTTCTAGAGTGGACATGCTAACTTTCACAATTCCGTCTAGGAGTGGACATGCTTACTTTCACAATTCCATCTAGGAGTGGACATGCTAACTTTCACAGTTCTAGGGTGGACATGTTAACTTTCACAGTTCTAGAGTGGACATGCTAACTTTCGCAAATTCCGTCTAGGAGTGGACATGCTAACTTTCACAGTTCTAGAGTGGACATGCTAACTTTCACAATTCCGTCTAGGAGTGGACATGCTATCTTTCACAATTCCGTCTAGGAGTGGACATGCTAACTTTCACAGTTCTAGAGTGGACATGCTAACTTTCACAATTCCGTCTAGGAGTGGACATGCTAACTTTCACAATTCCGTCTAGGAGTGGACGTGCTAACTTTCACAGTTCTAGGGTGGACATGCTAACTTTCACAGTTCTAGAGTGGACATGCTAACTTTCGCAAATTCCGTCTAGGAGTGGACATGCTAACTTTCACAGTTTTAGAGTGGACATGCTAACTTACACTGTTCTAGGGTGGACATGCTAAACTTTCACAATTCCGTCTAGGAGTGGACATGCTAACTTTCACAGTTTTAGAGTGGACATGCTAACTTACACAGTTCTAGGGTGGACATGCTAACTTTCACAATTCCGTCTAGGAGTGGACATGCTAACTTTCACAGTTCTAGGGTGGACATGCTAACTTTCACAGTTCTAGAGTGGACATGCTAACATTCACAGTTCTAGAGTGGACATGCTAACTTTCGCAAATTCCGTCTAGGAGTGGACATGCTAACTTTCACAGTTCTAGAGTGGACATGCTAACTTTCGCAAATTCCGTCTAGGAGTGGACATGCTAACTTTCACAGTTCTAGAGTGGACATGCTAACTTACACAGTTCTAGGGTGGACATGCTAACTTTCACAATTCCGTCTAGGAGTGGACATGCTAACTTTCACAGTTCTAGGGTGGACATGCTAACTTTCACAGTTCTAGAGTGGACATGCTAACTTTCACAGTTCTAGAGTGGACATGCTAACTTTCGCAAATTCCGTCTAGGAGTGGACATGCTAACTTTCACAGTTCTAGAGTGGACATGCTAACTTTCACAATTCCGTCTAGTAAGATAGAGTGGCATGGGCTTTCTGGAGTGGAGTGATTGCTCTACTCCCCTTCCCATACCACACTCACGGCTTTGGTGGTGTCTGTTGGTTGTTGGCTTCCTTGGCGTCCCCTGCGGACACCTGCTGACACTTCCTGGAGCCGCCTCTGTTGGAGCCGCCCTTGGCCATGGGGCCCTTAGCCGCTGAGGCTGCCGGGCAGAGGGCTGCCTTGGGAGGACCAGTGATGAAGGGCTCACGGCCCAATCAGAGCGGGGATGGGCGGGATGGGAGGCGGGAGGGGAGCGGGACCCAGGAAGAGGGTGCGGGGTGGGAGAGGGATGCGCCGGGGGTCTGGGGGCCTAGTTGCCACCAATAGAGGTGTGCAGGGCCCGGATGGCCTTTCTCACCTCGCGTCGGCTGCCTGCAGTGAATGCAGGGGCCGGCGCGAGGAGGGTCGCTAGACCCTTTCAGCCAGGGCTCACGGCCCAATCAGAGCGGGGATGGGCGGGATGGGAGGCGGGAGGGGAGCGGGACCCAGGAAGAGGGTGCGGGGTGGGAGAGGGATGCACCGGGGGTCTGGGGGCCTAGTTGCCACCAATAGAGGTGTGCAGGGCCTGGATGGCCTTTCTCACCTCGCGTCGGCTGCCTGCAGTGAATGCAGGGGCCGGCGCGAGGAGGGTCGCTAGACCCTTTCAGCCAGGGCTCACGGCCCAATCAGAGCGGGGATGGGTGGGATGGGAGGCGGGAGGGGAGCGGGACCCAGGAAGAGGGTGCGGGGTGGGAGAGGGATGCGCCGGGGGTCTGGGGGCCTAGTTGCCACCAATAGAGGTGTGCAGGGCCCGGATGGCCTTTCTCACCTCGCGTCGGCTGCCTGCAGTGAATGCAGGGGCCGGCGCGAGGAGGGTCGCTAGACCCTTTCAGCCAGGGCTCACGGCCCAATCAGAGCGGGGATGGGCGGGATGGGAGGCGGGAGGGGAGCGGGACCCAGGAAGAGGGTGCGGGGTGGGAGAGGGATGCGCCGGGGGCCTGGGGGCCTAGTTGCCACCAATAGAGGTGTTCAGGGCCCGGATGGCCTTTCTCACCTCGCGTCGAGGAAACCATATCAACAAATAAAACGGTATGAAGATCGTCTGAGTACAGTCCCTGAAGAGGCCAGGAAAGTCCTAAAAGAAGATGAATGGTGACGTCACAAGAACTCAGACTGACTCTCAGATAAAGAAAACGACGACCTGTGAATTATGAAAAGAGACGAAACACCATGGATGAGCGACATTCTGAGTTGAAGTTAAAAGGACGATGTCAAGTATTAGAAGCTTATGCCATAAGAGCGATGAAGATATGCAACCAGTTTACACGTGTACATATGCTTGGAAACGCAAGAAAGCTGAGGCAATCGTGCGTCTTGCTATGCTTAGTAGAAACTTATAGTGCAGCAAGCGCCACATACACTTATCTACCTCAAAAGGAGCACTTTATATAACGTATATGTCCACTTCGCAAAAGGGCAGAATCAACCGCAAGTTACTAGAGGCCCCAGGAGCCAAGGCCCTCGAACACAGGAATTGAAAGCCAAAGACAGAAACGAAACTCAGATGCATGAGACCCGTGCAAAAGAAACCAAGGTCTTTTTAGCTGACACAGGCTAATACAATTTTTTAATTTTTTAAAATTTTATTATTTTATTGGTTTAAATTCAAACCTTTAAAATATTACACAAAAACAACACAAACAATTAAAACACACTTAACATATCACATGACATCCTCCTTCCTTCCCACATCCAATGCCATATTATTGCAGTTTACTTGACTTAAATAAGTCATCCTCACTTCTGCTTAACATATTTAGTTGGCGGCCGATCAAACACATTTAATCTCTCTTCGATTGCAACCAAAAAAGAAGTTAGTGGCATAATTAAATTCATGTCCACTCCATTCCACATTCTCTGCCACCATTCTTCTGCGCACACAGTCGGATGATTATCATTCCACTGGCCCAAATGGATTGATCTTACATCCTTTAGTTCGGGACAGAATAGCACGAGATGCTTAAGTGATTCAGCTTCTTCATCACAAAAGCGACAAGAGGAGTTTGATCCTATGTTACATGACCAGTGGCTGGTCCGCTCTTTGGTTTTGATAGCATTTAAGTGGAATAGCATGAAAAGTCTTCTGGCTTTCGAGTTTGGAAATCGATGCAGGTATTTTTGAAGCACGTTAAAACCTCTTGCTTCAGCAGGTGAGTCTTTCATGGCACTGGCGGAATAGCGCTCACTACACGTAATCACCCAATCGGCACGCCAGATTTTCACTTTTGCTGCCGTTGGATTTGAATGGAGAGTTCACAAGCTAATGTTATATATTAGCAAAAGATCTTCACAACGTTTCTCCCATTGAGACAAAATGTCAGAACCTCTTGATGTCGCATTGTGCAAAATCTTAAATTGCAAAATTCCTTCCTCCGCTCTGGATTTCCAAAAAAAAAACAAGTTGATTCCAGCTGATCCGAGCATGCAATGAGATTAGGGCAAGTTCATACCTTAAACAGGCTGTCGAGATTCCAATCGGTAAACTTAACGCTTTGGTCCAGAACATGTGTTCTAGTGATGCCCAATGATTAGATGAGCATCCAAAAGTGTTTTCTGCACCGTATGTCAGGATCGGCGACACTTTCTGTTCATAGAAGTTTTGCAGCGGTCGCATAGAAAATCGCCCATACTTTCTATGTACCAATAGACCCTGACATGCCAGCTGACCACATTTCCTCTTGGATTCGACTACCCACGGATCATCAAAAATGCTGGAATTCTATATCATACCCAGGTACTTTACACTTTTTGATATACATAGTTGGTCTTGATCTAGTTTCCATATGAACTTTGATGCCTTTGACTTTTGAGTTGCTCTTAAGTTCTGAAACACCAGTATTTCAGTCTTTGCTGCGTTGATTTTCAGGTTATTCATGCTCACATATCTTTGCACTGCCTCAAGTTTACGTTGCAGGCCAATTGGGGTTAAATCCAAGATAACTAAATCGTCGGCATACAACCGCCAGCTTATCTGAGATAGGTGGAGCTTTGGTGGAAACGCTCTCACTGAGTGTATAGCCTCTCCGATGCCTGAGATGAAAAGACTAAAGATTGCAGCTGCCAACGGGCAGCCCTGTTTAACTCCTTTGTGCGTCTTGATCTGTGCTGACAAGGAACCTGATTGATCTAGACGAATTGCTATGGAAGTGTCCGTGTGAAGTTCTTTAATGGCCGCTAATAGGCCTGCCGGACAACCCCACAATTCAATTTTTTGCCAAAGTAGATTGCGACAAATCATATCAAAGGCACTCGAAAAGTCAACAAAAGCAAGGTACACTTTCGTGTTTGATCGCAGGGCTTCCATTTTCAGTAGATTTAGGACAAGCAGGTTCAAAGAGCACCCAACAAATTTTACGAATCCTGCTTGTCTTTCATCCACTCTTTTTACTATACGGGCCCAGTTGATCCATTTTTTTGTAACAATGAGGCGTAAATCTTGCCCAAGACATCAAGCAATGCCACTGGTCGATAATTTTTCGGTGACAATCTGTCTCCTTTCTTGAAGATTGGGACAATTATCCCTGTCTTCCATGAGATTGGCACTTGTTTTTGCATGTTGATTCTTGCAAATAGATCAAAACACAGATCAGACCAAAGTTCAGGGAACTGTTTAATCATAAAGTTCAACAGGCCATCAGGGCCGGGGGCTCTTGAGTTTTTAGCTCTCATGATTACCTCTCGAATATCCTCCCTTGCAAAGTGTAAGTCCCATGATGGTTGGTTATATGTTGGAAATTTAGGAACAAGATTTTTATAGTACAAAGCGGTGAAATGCTGCACCCACTCAATTTCTGGTACCAGGCACACTTGCAAGGCCTCCTGCAGACTTTCCATACGGTTGATAACTCGCCAGAACTCTCCACTGTTATTTATTAGGGCCTTCAACATTGCCTCAGCAGCTTTCTGATGTAGTAGGAATTTGTGGCTTTTAATCCAGTTTTTATAAGATTGTTTAGTTACTCTGTTTCTTGACAGTATTTCATTCTTGGGCCCAAGCTTGTTTTTCCGAATTTCAGCTCTCATTGTTCTTTTACGCTGCATCACCATCAAGTCGAAGGAATGATTCCTCTGAAATGACCAATTTTTCAGCCCAGTGTTTTTGGCTTTAAATTGCGACAGTATATAAGCATATTCGATCTCCTCCGGGTTCGACTTGAATTGAGAGCATATATTAGCCACATCACCTTCATCCAGCCTCACACGTAGGCGATTCGATTCCACCAAAACTTTTGTTCCCCATTTTTGACTTTGTACACATATTGAGTCTTGAAATTTTAGCTCCAACATTTCGTGATCACTATTGCCCATTATGTGAATTTTCATGGTTTTTACCCTCGTATGCATAGTGTCCGGAACAAAGATGTAATCAATGGTTGATGATTGGCATTGCCGGTGCCACGTGGGCTTCGCCGGGATATCTCCTTGCATACAACCATTTAACATTGATAGACCTCTTGCGTTCAATTCTTCCGACCAGTTTTTGGATAGTTGTCCTTTGGCGGAATTCTGTGGTTTAAAAAAAATCAATGTTTAAATCACCACAAACTATAATTGCGCCCCCTCTGTTTACCTCCAGCAGGTTATCAATTATTGATGTAACCTGGTCGATGAATGAGTGTGTTCCCGTCCATCAGTGATTCCAATACAGGTTTATTACATGGATCACATCCAACACTTTCAGTGCATCGTTGATTTTACCTATCTCACAGACTTGAATATAGGGCGTATGGTTCTTTGAATTAAACAACCGGTAGCCTGAAGACCGTTTGATCATAGTTAAGAGCACTGCTAACGGACTCCCCTTTTCAGCCTTGATAGCTGGATTCAATGCGCATTCAAATTCTGAGATCACTGGCATTTCGCACATCCAGGTTTCTTGTAGACAAATTAATTGTAGGTCATGAAGCCAGTCATTGTTTAGCAAATGCATAAAGCCGCGCATGTTCCATGAAGCAAAGGAACAATCCTGATCCGCGCTGGCCTTCGGGTATTAGCTGCGAGTATTGGAGTTCAAAGCTGTGGCCAGGCATTTCCAGTCTTTGGTGTTTTCTTTATCCAATAGGCTACTTATTGATGTAGAAACGCTCTTATTGGCTGAGCAGCCATTATTTATGGTGATTTTGATTTTCTCCATTGGACTGGTTCTGGGAGGCACCTCCTGCTCAGCTACCAATGCACTTTGGAGTACAGGGGCTGATAACCCATCTTTAAGAGCCAGCCCATTCCGACCAAGCTGTTCCTGCAGGTTTTGTTCTATTTGCGCATTTTTTTTGTGAACTCTCAATGGGCTTTAAGTTAACCTTTAGCATGGCCCATGCTTCACCTGCTCCATCTTTCGTCTCCACTTTATTGCACCTTTCGGGTTCTATTAATTTATAAGTATCAAAACCCAACGACAACAGCTCTTCGTCTTCTTCCAGAATTACATTTGCAATTATGTTGGAATTAACATGCAGAATCACCTTGTCAGTACATAGGTCGTCCGGGAATTCAACGATTTTCAGGTCTTTAGATCCTAGCGATCGCAAGCGAGGGATGTGATGAAGCAATTTTAGCACATTTGTTCGGTTCAAAATTAATTTATCACCACACTCCAGCCTCTCCAGCATCAATTTGATCGTTAGAGTCGACTCTGAGGGACAGTCTGTTTCCTGTCTATTCCTGCCCTTCTGTTTTTTTGCTTTCGCCTCCGACTGGTGATATTCAGTTTTCTGTGGAATGGATGCATCAGCAGCCATCGATGCCACCACTGGCTCCCCGTTTCTTCTTGCAAAATTCACACCATTCTGAGCAGGCTGAAGTATTCCCCCACCATCTTGGTGCATGGTTTGCAAGCTTGTCCTCAAGCGTTCTCGTTTTTCTTGTAAAGTAATGAACTCCGGGCTCCCAGGTACTGATTCCCTATTCGTGGCCTGTAGATCAGGTGGAATTATCATGCACATCCTGCCTCTGGTCTCTGGTGTTATATTATTTAGTAGTACTTGTTGCTCCTTTGGCATAGGCAGTTTAGGAATCAGCGAACCTGTTATCGAATTCCTAGATTCACTCTTCTCTCTTGATGTCGTTGGCAACATGACTACTTCTAAGATGGTCGAAGCATTGGGAGGTACTTTCACAGGTTCACCTGCCTCTTCCACAGGATCCTCATAAATTGATAGTTCCATTAACTCATCATGATCAGCCATCGCGACTTCCTCAGAGGGACCTCGGCTGCTTTCACATCATTTCCCACTGAATCTATTTGGCCCTTTTTATTCTCCTTAATTGTTTTATCTAACTTCAATCTAGTTGTGATTGCTTTATCCACAAGTTGAATCATATTGATGTTGCGAAGAAATTTTCGGGCCCCTCTTTGTTGAGGTTTTTTACGAGCTGGCATATTCTTTTGCTTTTTCATTTGGGGGGGATATTTTTAACTTCCCCATTTGTTTTATGTTGATCTTCAACCTCTGGAACTCCAAAGATGGAAAATAAGCCCGCAGGCTTTATGATGTCAACAGACACCTCTTTAGGACCGTGTACTTGATCCCCGCTTGTGTTTGAAGCGATGAAACAGATGCCTTTTGGCAATCCAACAAGGCAGGATTTGTTGCGTTTCTAGCTTGCAAGAATGCTGTATGAAACAAAGTTTCGAGTATGTTACTCTGACCTTCACCTTTGCCATGTACGTCACTCGTATTCTTAGGATTTTCCACCTCAGTTACCCTCTGAGAAGGAGGACCTGTGGGCACCATATTCAATAGGCCATTGGATTCCATTAGAGGGCTTTCCGGAATCGTGATGGGTTGGGGAGTATGGTTCTCAGATTGAGATAACTGCCTTTGACCAGATATATTCTCTGCTGTCCTTACAGTATTAGGCGGGAGCGGCAAGGGGATGACTGCTCTTTCGTTGACATGTGAGGCATATTGCCAACACCACCCATCTCCCCACCTCTTTGTTCCATATGTGAATTGCGGAAAAGAGACAGCGCTTCCTTTCCGACCGCTGCAAATTTTTTTTATTGATCATGTCGTTTCGTTTACCATCATTAGCTGATTCAAGGCACGCCAGTAAGTTTTGATTTATCTCTTCTTGTTTGGTCTTCTGAGATCCATTGATAACATCTAGATGTAAAAGTTTTGAGTTCATCAGGGCCAGTAGAGTCGAGACATCTTTCACATTTTCGTTTAGTGTTTCATAAAGTTTAGTGAATGGTGTGAGGGAAATTGCCATCGCAGAAGTCAAGGCTACTAGGAGTTCGTTTGAAGGCACATGTACACAAGGGGCTAGACCTCCACCTCTAACTTTTCCTTGTGGATCACGTGCGGCTCGAGCAAAGCGGGCCCGTTCCCTCCTAACTTTCGGGAATGGTCGCTCTACAAACGATGAAACCCTGGAAGTAGGTTCGTCTGACGAATCATCACTATTTGAATTTTGAGTAGATTGAATTTGGGGTCGCCTCCTAAAGCAACGCCTTGCATCATTATAGAAGGACAGCCTTTTCTGCGAGTCAGCCACCTTTCCATCCGTTGACTGCGCTGAAACATCAGAGGACACAAACTCTCGTGTCTTAGCTCTTTTGTAGTTGCCGGACCCCCATATATCTCTATTCACATCGGTCACATTTGTAGATTGTCTTTTCCGAGTAGCTTTTTGTGTCATATTCTGATCAGGGGTAGACACGCACATCCGTTTGCAAGAACGAGATTTGTTTAATTCAATCAAGTTTTGTAGCACTGAAGAAACCACCTCCAAGGAGTTTCTTCTACCAGTATAAGAAGCGCCATCCCCTTCAACTCCCTGCCAACGTTCGCTTTGTAATGATACATTGGATACATTGGACAATGCTGATTTAGCGTAAGGGTCCATTAAATTTTGGGCAGGGGCTATGTGAGCTATCTCTGGCGTGGCAAGTACACTGGTTACCTCGCATTGGCCAACCCACGAAGTTCCATTCAATTGTGAGTTTGAACATACAGGCAGATCAGTAATAGCACTTACTTTCATTTCTTCCGCACTTCCCGCACTGCAACCCCCAGTAGAGACAGCCGCGGTGCCCCCTGCCAACTCGGCGAGGCCGCACGATCGACTGATCAGTCGCGCTTCTGCCAAGTCCAACTGGCGCTGCAGGGCTTCAGAGACTTCGCCGTCATAGCTTGCGGCCACCGCGTTCGATGCCTCGCCACGCCCACCTGCATCATCCGACGCGACTGGGGCCAGCAACACAGCCGCTGGAGCTACATTGGCGTCCCTACACAACATACCCGTAGCCTCCATGCTTGCCCCGCTCCCCCCAGACAATGACCACGGCACCAGTACAGAGCCCGCCTCGACCTCCGCAGGAGTTGACGCGCCTTCCCGTATGGTACAATTAATATCGTTAACAGTGCTTGATATAGCGTTCGTACTCGCCACTGACTGAATTATATTTGGGAGGGAGGGCGGGGGCAGAGTAGCGGTGATAGCGCCTGTTTGTGAGTGTACAAAAGGAACAGATAGCTCGCAATCTAGTGTTCAATAGCTTCTGTTTGGAAAACTTCACAAACATCTTCAACCGTCACCACTGTCGGTTCTTCAGTTATTTCAGTTATTGAGCCACATGAAAAGTACTGGCTCACCTGTTGCTGCCGTGCTCGCTTAACATGGTGATCTTCTTGTATAGCCAAGCGTTTAACTTGGGCTCTAGTTCTTGAAGATAGAATGGCCATATCCATCCTTGGCGTCTCACAGCGGGAAGGCACCCCGCGCCACTCGCCAAACAGCCAAACAGTAGAGTCCACAGCCCTTTGGTCCTCAGGGCTTAGCGCTGCAATGGCGGCAGAGGCGGCCTTTTGTACCAGGTGACCTGGGTCAGTTGTTAAAAGTACAGGCACACGCACCTCAATACACCACTTCTCCTCCAGGTAGGGTCACTCGTCACAGCCAAACAGTAGAGTCCACAGCCCTTTGGTCCTCAGGGCTTAGCAATACAATTTAAGATGCCAAGAGCGGAGTATCCTGTTCAAAGGAATCGAGATAAGCAGCAGAAGACATTTGGTGGACAGAAAGCTAAAATCAAATACACAAATTACATGGAGACGGAGACAATTTCACGGGGCCTAAAACACGTGACCTGCCAAGCAAGAAGAGTTGGGGCCTTCACACCTACGTGCAGCCTTGAGCCATAAACATATTTCCGAGTTCCCCCAGACAGAGAGGCAGCATCGAGGCCTACAAATTAGAAACAAATTGACACATGACCAGTGGGTCAGTGATGGATGATGGTACTGGTTGGTGGGAGGCTAGGGGAGCTGACTGGGCACCCTGCACCTGGCCGACCATTCTGCATGCTGCTAAGCAAAGTGGAAAAGTACAAGGTGACATGTTATCAACCCAATCACAATGTACCAAGTAATCTAGAATCCTATAGTCTGTAGAACCAATGGGATGTTGTACTTTTAGTGACGTCTACAGTAGCCATTTTGAAGGAAGGGCTTAGTTGCCCCACCTGACATTGTCTATCCAATCCCCTCTCCCCGTTACCGTATACAGATATAGTACCTATAGTAAAGTTACCTTCCTATAACCAATAGAATTGCATGCAACATTTTTAGCGTTTCACGTCAGCGATTACGAGTTTTTAGATAAAGGATGTAATTTTTGTGAAGTTCATCAGAGTTGAAGCGAGAAGGAATATCGAGCAACTGCTGATGTCCATAACTCCCCGTTTTTTGTACTTGTCATTAAACGGACTCCCTTTGCCAAACCATTGACTTGTCATTATTGATTTGATGCTTGAGTACTAATCTGCATCCCCCTCCATCTCACGGGTGCTGCTATTCCATCTTAAAGTACTGTTTGGGAAAACCCCAGTCTTATGGGCCGGCTGGGGTCCCTCCTGCAGACAACCATGCCGCTATTATCATTAACATGAAGGCTTTGATGTGCACCCTAGAAGGGAATACTTTCTTACCTGTAACTCCATTTCTCCAGCATTGGTATCTTTCATGGATTCACATGCTTAGAACATTCCCCGTCGTCAGGCTGGGAATCCCCGGTACATTATATAGACCCTTTCCCGTAGGAAAATTTTTTCGACGCTTATGCGTCCTATCCACCTCGTTTTGTATCATGCGTGCCCGTACCGTCAGGACGTCATGATATAAATACAGGCCCCGCCCCCGCGCTCCCTCAGATTTCGGCCCCCAAAGTAGTGGGGGAACCGGTTTGCATGTTCAGGGGAGGCAGGTGGGCGCATGTGAATCCATGAAAGATACCAATGCTGGAGAAATGGAGTTACAGGTAAGAAACTATTCCCTTCTCCAGCATTGGATCTTTCATGGATTCACATGCTTAGAATAGATTACATAGCAGTACCACCCCCAAAGAGGAGGCGTGCATGCAAACCCATATACTTTCTTCGCAAAGCCCGTTCCCTATGATCATGAATACATTAGTAATCGTTAACATAGGAAAACGAACCACATACAGTCATAAATTCCACAGGATGCAACCCCTCAGCCGGGGCTTACCTTATTGGAATAGGTGTCGGAGCACCGCCTGTCCCATCCGGGTATCTTCGGCATGTTGCTGCGACAGGCAGTAATGGCGGGTAAAGGTGTGTGTAGCCGCCCAGGTAGCCGCCATGCAGATGTCCCCCAGAGGGACTCCGGCCCACAGTGCCGTCGACGATGCCGCTGCTCTAGTTGAATGAGCTCTTGGCCATCGTAGAAGAGGTTTCCCTGCCCTGGAATGGCAGTACGAAATGGTAGATGACACCCATCTTGACAGTCCTTGCTTTGAAATGGCTTTTCCTCTAGCACCCAACCCATAGGCCACGAACAGCTGTCTCGTTTCTCTGAACGGTTGCGTATGATGAAGATAAAACTTGAGAGCCCTTTTTACATCCAATGTGTGTACCGTGCGCTCCGCTCCCGAGCATGGCTCCGGAAAAAACGTAGTCAACACAATAGAGGAGTGTTTATGGAACACCGAAGGAGCTTTTGGTATGAACTGTGGGTTAGTGGCTAGGACTACCTTGTTCTTGAAAAATCGTAAGTATGGTGGGTCTACCATTAGAGCCTGAACTTCTGAAATACGTCGGGCTGAAGTGATGGCCACCAGGAAGGCCAATTTCCACGACAAAAACTTTAGAGACGATGATGACATTGGCTCAAAAGGAGGCTTCATAAGAGACGTTAAGACCAGATTGAGGCTCCACTCCGGCGGAAATTTCTTCTCTGGAGGGAAACTCCGAAAGAGGCCTTTAAGGAAGTGCTTAATCAGGCGGTCGCTGAACAATGGTGCCGAATGCCGTTGACGAGTAAACCTGGAAATGGCGGCCAGGTGTACTTTTATTGACGATACCGATAGGCTCTTTTGAGCTAAGAACAGCAAGTATGGAAGGAGCTGTTCCGGCTTAATCGATTGCGGGGCCAAACCTGGTTGATCCTCACACCACTGACAGAAACTTCTCCATTTGTACGCGTATGAGGCGTTTGTGGAAGGTGCTCTTGCCGCTTGCAGGATACGCCGACAGTCCTCCGGAATCGTTAGCCGACCGAATTCGGCGAAGTCAGGAGCCAGGCCGTCAACTTGAGGCTGTCCGGGTCGTGATGCCAAACGACACCCTCCTGTCGAGACAGAAGGTCGGGGGTCTTCTGGAATCTCATCGGTTCCGCCGCCGCTAAGTGTAGCAGGTCTGAAAACCACACCTGTCTGGCCCAGTACGGGGCCACCAGAATTACCCGACATGGGTACCTGAGGATCCATTGCAACGTCCTCCGGACAAGGGGAAATGGAGGGAATGCGTACAGGAATTTGTTCGTCCATGGGAAGGAGAATGCATCCCCCAGTGAGCCCTGCTGAGGCCATCTGCTTGCGTACTGATGGCATTTCCTGTTGTTCTTCGTCGCGAACAAGTCTATGGAAGGATGTCCCCATTTCTTGAATACTTGTTGTAGTTGTTGGTCGTTCAGCACCCATTCGTGAACTTCGTTCATTTCTCTGCTGAGGGCATCGGCTTCCACATTTCTCAAGCCTGGCAGGTGGAACGCTAAGATTTGCATGTTGTGTTGCAGGGCCCAATGCCAGATTTTCTGTGCCTCCGTCGATAGGGACCTGGAACGTGTCCCTCCTTGTTTCCTCAAGTAGAACATCGTAGTGGTGTTGTCCGTCATGACACGCACCACCGAGTCCCTCAGTTGAGGAAGAAAAGATTTCAGAGCCCATCGCACTGCTCTCAGTTCTAGCAGGTTGATATGCAGGGAGGACTCCTGCAACGACCACTGGCCTTGTACCTGTAACGTATCCAGATGAGCTCCCCATCCGCTCAGCGATGCATCCGTCACCACCGTCTTTTGGAACTCCGGTTCCAGTAGAGGCATTCCTTTCGTTAGATGAGTAGACACTCTCCACCAGCAGAGTGCTTGTACTAGTTGTTCGTCGACGACCAGTCTGTCGGACCAGCGACCTCGGCTCTGCGCCCAACGGTCCGCTAGAAATTCCTGGCAAGGCCACATAAACAGACGGCAGTTGTTTATCAACGGAATGCAGGACGACATGGTCCCTAACAGGGACATGTATTTGCGCACTGCAACCTTGGTACCGCCTCTCCATTCCGACGCCTTGCTTTGAAGTTTCTGAATTCTTTCGCTGGATGGTCTCACCAGGCTTGTGTGTGTATGAAACTCCGCTCCTAGAAAGACCAAGGTCCTCGAAGGCTCTACGGAGGACTTGTTGAAGTTTATTGCGAAGCCCAGTTCCTGTAAGAGGGACATTGTGGCCCTTAGACTGTCTCGTGTTTGTTCCCTGGACGAACCTCTGACCAGCCAGTCGTCTAGATATGGATAGACATGGTGACCATCCTTCCTTAAATGGGCCGCTATAGGGGCCAAGCACTTGGTGAACGTCCTGGGGGAGGACTTGAGCCCGAACGGAAGGACCTTGAACTGAAAATGCTTTCTCCCGACGACGAACCTTAAATATCTCCTGTGTCGTGGGCGTATTGGGATGTGAAAATAAGCGTCTTGAAGGTCTAGTGACGATAGATAATCCATGGGTTGCACCGACCTGATAACCTCTTGGAGCTTTAGCATTTTGAATTTTAGGCTCTTTAGCCATTTGTTGAGTACCCTCAGGTCGAGAATGGGCCTCCATTTGCCGTTTGGCTTCTTGACAACGAAGAACCGGGAATAAACTCCTTGTCCTTCCTGTGCCACAGGAACTCTCTCTACCGCCCCTTTTCGCAACATAAGCGCCGCCTCTTGTCGTAAGATTCGGAGGTGGGGCTGTGTCGAGAATACAGGCGGAAGACGTGGAGGCTTGTCTTTGAATTGTAGCGCATGACCCATGCGAATCGTGTCTAGAACCCATCGATCTGTGGTGATGCATTTTCATTGGTCGAAGTGATGAGAGACTCTTCCCCCCAGGACGTTCCGAAGGCCGTCATTGGTTGCTGGTTTGCTTGTTCTTCGTCGACGATGGACCCGAGCCTCGCCGCCTGGAGGCTTGATAGTCTCTGCTTCTACGTGCCGACTGGGACGCTCGTCTGAACCCTTGCGAAGAGTACGAGGGCCTGTTAAATCCACGGTCCCTCGAGGCTCCAGAGCGGGAGTTTCCAGAAGCACCCCTAAAGGGGCGAAAAGAGCGAAAGTTTCTACCCGTTTGGAGGGCGCCGAGGGACCTAGCAGTATCCGTGTCTTCTTTCATCCCCTTCAACGCTTCATCAACCTTTTCGCCAAACAGGTGTTCCCCTTCACATGGCATGTCAAGGACTTTGTACTGGACTTCAGGACGGAAAGTAGTACATTTGAGCCACGCTTGTCGACGAAGTACTACTCCATGGTTGATTTGTTTGAAGCCAGACTCTGCTAGGTCAACTGCAATATTAATTGCGTGGTTCGAGGCCTCTTCGCCATCCCGCACCAGTAACATAGCTGCTTTCCGGTGTTCGTCTGGCAGATGTTCTAGGATAGGGGCTAGTTTGTGCCACATTTCTCTATCATATCGTGACACGATCGCTAAGGAATTGGCTGCTCTTACTGTCGTCGCACCGACCGAGAGCACCTTTTTTCCAAAGGCGTCTTGCCTCCTAGCCTCGCTTTCTGGTGGCGTTGAACATTTTTGCTGTACCCTGGCCTTCCTAGCCGCTGCCGCCGACACCACCGAGTCAGACAGAGGCTGTGATGTTAGACATTTTGGAGTGGACTCCGGAGCTTTAAACTTTTTCTCAATCCGTCCCTTTATAGCTGGCTCCGAGAACGGATGGCGCATCGTCTTGAGACCTTCTTGCCACACGTGGTCCAGAATTGGGATGGCAAATACCGATTTCCTCCTTTGACCCATATGGTCAAAAAGGAAACAGTCTTTCTTCTGCTCCTCAGGAATCAAGCCGAACTCGGAACAAGCTTTTCCCATCATTGCATGGAAGGCTCCCACATCATCCGGGGGAGATGGCTGTGTCTGGCTCCTCGTAGACTCTACCTCTACATCCGAACTCCATGTTGGGTCCCTCGACGGTGACAGGGAGATGTCTGACCCAGAGTCACCCAGTATAGAATCGGACTCCGACAACTCACCCTCCTCCTGCGCTCGAGGACGATCTTTTACCGCCTGGGGAGCCGATGGGTTTTTAGTCGTCGAGCGAGCCGTACAAGTTTGCTCGTCGACGGAAGGTACAGAAAAAAGTGACGATGACGTCCCAGGTTGAGGGATCTGCGTATCCAGCCGTTGCAGGAGCTTCTGAAGAGTATTAAGCACATCCAGAGACAAAACTGTCTGGGGGGTCAGTAACGTTGATGATATAGGTACCATACCCCCACTCGCACTCGTCGTCGTCGCCGACGTGGAAGGCCGTAAGCCTAAATCCGATGGCTGCAGAACCGTGTCACCTTCTCCTTCCGCCGAGCAGGCTGTGTCTGGCTGCAGTAAGACTTCAGGGGGGATCGGGTCATAGACCTCTGGCAGCCAAGCCATAGACTGAGTCTCCGTCGACGAAGGAATCCCAACCGCTGCTGCCTGAACGGTAATAGGCATCGTCAATGACACCGAGGTCGACGAGCAAGTCGTCGTCGTCGAGCCCTTAGACTTCGTCGCCGATTTCGATGCCGACTTCCCGGCTGAACCATCTCGACTCATGGAAGACCTGGGACGGTCCCCTGAGGAGGATTTTGACAGCGCTTGCCTCTCTGTCTTAGATGATGAGGAGGAGGAGGGCTTTTTATGTGATGAGGAAGACCCAGCATGCTTCCCCTTATGCTTGTCCTCAGCGCGGATTTCCGCTGGCCGTACCTTTTTCGATGGAGGTTCCGACTTGCTCCTGGAGGCCGTGGAGCCAACTTCCGAAGCCGGGTAGGCACCCGCTCCGTCATTAAGCCAGTCGACCAGCCTTCTTTTACGGTCCTTAAGGGTTTTTTGGGAGAAACCCTGGCATATCTCACATGTATCACCGTGTGGTGCGGGTGGAGACAGTAGATACAATCCATGTGGCCATCTCCTTCATAAACTTTTTTGAGGCCACATGTCGCACAAGGGCGAAATAACGCTTTTCCAGACATAATTCTCCAGAATTTGAACGTCGCCGAAGCGAAACAGAAAAAACAACCTAGTTTCCACTAGTAGTAATCACGAGGATCCCACTACTTTGAAAGACGGTTGAAATCTGAGGGAGCGCGGGGGCGGGGCCTGTATTTATATCATGACGTCCTGACGGTACGGGCACGCATGATACAAAACGAGGTGGATAGGACGCATAAGCGTCGAAAAAATTTTCCTACGGGAAAGGGTCTATATAATGTACCGGGGATTCCCAGCCTGACGACGGGGAATGTTCTAAGCATGTGAATCCATGAAAGATCCAATGCTGGAGAATGTAGATGAACTGCCATATCGAACAGACCACACATCCATTCCCTTGGTTTGAGACTTGCATCGAGGACTATGATTGTCTTCATCTGAGCAGTAATCTCCTCCCAAAATTCCCCATAGCCGGGCATTCCCACCAGATATGTCTCCAATCCCCTCTCATTCCACAACCCCGCCAAACACTCCTCCGAAGTTGTTGGATATGTTTTTTGCAGCCATTCTGGGGTATAATGCCACTGAACCATTATTTTATGCCAAGCCTCCCTGACCTGGATCAATCTCGTCAGCTTAGGGATGTTTGCCCACAAATGTTCCCAATGTTCTCTTGGATTATCAGTCCCCAATGTCTTTTCCCATTTATGAATATATCCCCATGTTTGGCTGGGGTCCTCTTTTACCAAAAAAATCGAATATAGCTTTGACACCAGTTGCTTGTTTCCAGCATGTGTGGTAATGCATTTTTCAAAAGTCGTAAGTTCTCTATCCGCGGCTACTTTCCCTCCTGAACTGAAGCTCTAGTGTCGCATTTGATAGTATTCCATTCTATCCTTTTCAGAAAGTCCTATATACTGTTTACATTCTGCAAAGGTGCAAATATCTGACCCCTGCATCATACCCTGCAATTTTGTGCACCCCACCTTCGGCCATTGTTTAAACGCTGCCTGTATAGTCCCTGGTTGAAATTGTGGGTTCCCTAATAATGGGGTAAATGGGGATGGGAGTGTAGATAAATAGCCCCTTTTCAAGAAGCTGATCCCATATATCGCACACCACTGCTAAGACCTGACTTATCCATGTATTCTGGGGTCTATCTTGTCTATGTACCCAGATGACCCCTTCCAGTTAGCAACCCACCACCGCCCGATCCATCCTTGCCCATGGTTTTGCTAATTCCCCCGTAAACCATTCCTGCAGTACTCTAAGCCCCCCCCCCCCCCGGCCCCCAGCCCACCTCTGTTTCTGGGCACCATTAAGGTGAGCAATGCTATCCACTGGGTTTTATTTGGCCATATGAATCTCGAGACAATTTTGTTCAGTGTCGCAAAAAACTTGTGCGGGTCAGATATCGGGAGAGCCTGAAAATAGTAGAGTACCCTCAGGAGCATCACCATCTTTATGTTGGCCACCCTACCTAACAATAAAATACGGAGTGGGGTCCATTTCCCCAGGTCTTCCTTCACTTGTCGAAGCAGTCTCGAATAGTTGCTGTCCTACATCTGTGACATCGCGCTAGCTATGTTAACCCCTAAATATTCAATGCTCCGACTCGCCACTACAAAAGGAGAATATTGAGACAGATCTTCCCTCTGTATCTGCGACAGACCCAAAACCAACACCTCCGACTTCCCCATATTCACTTTGAGACCCACCACTAGTTCTATTTTCGTCAATTCCGTCAACAGCGCCGGTATTGACGTCTCAGGGTGCGTCAATGTTATCAACACATCATCCACAAAGGCGGCTACCTTGCGCTCCTCTCCTCCAAAAGGGATACCCCGTATCGCAGACCTCTGTCGGAGTTTGACCAAGAGCGTCTCTAAATATATTGCATAAAGTAGCCCTGCCTTGTGCCTCGTCCTATTTCTATATTGCGGGACAGTTGTTTATTAATCAACAAGCGCATCGTGGGAGTCTTAAAGTTTGCCTTCACCATTTGTATAAACTTAGCTCTCATCCCCATATGCTCCATAATAGTAAATAAGAAAGGCCATTTCACCCGGTCAAATGCTTTTTCAGCATCTAACGACACCAACACCGATGGGATCTGTTTCGTATTAACCTTTTCTATTAGGTGAATAATTCACTTTGTGTTATCCCAGGCCTGTCTCCCCTTAATGAATCCTGACTGGTCTGTGTCGATTAGGTTTGGAAGGAGAGGCGCCAATCTAGCCGCCAACACACCCTTGAACACTTTTGCGTCTATATTCATCAAAGCAATGGGTCGGTACGACCCACATTTAGTTAAGTCCTTGCCGGCTTCCCAAGCACCACCACTTTTGCCTCTGTCATAGTCTTTGTTACCCCCCCCACTTTAGCGACAATCGAATTAAATAGCTCCACCAGCCTTGTTCTGCTGCTTTACTACATTTTGCAATTTTATTCGGAGTTAAGTATGCTCTATGAGTGACATATAGCTGGATTAGCTGTAATTTTGCATTTCTGGACACTTTCCTATGGCACCCCATAGTCCTACTCCAGGCAAAATCTGACAGCTGCTCTTGTAAATCTACTTCCCAACACTGCTGAATCTGCGCTAGATTGCTATCTGGTCTCACTGTCAGTATCTCATACAATCTTCACACTGCGTGTCCCCCTTCAGAGATATTTCTTTATTTTCTTTTTTTATTGTATTAGTTAATTACAAACGTTTTACAAAAATGACATGAATCCTATTTCATTTCACATAATCAGAAGGAGTCCTTACATCCATAGCTATAAAATAGCAGTTACATACAAACAGAAAAGGAAAAGGAGAACGAAGTCAAAAAGAAAAAGGAAAAAGAAAAACCAGAAAAGCTAGTCATCACACACAACTTTCCTCAGTTTTAATTTGGGCTTTAGATCGAACTTCTTGATGTAAAAAACTGTCGAGATAGTTGATAAATGCACATGTCAGCATCTGATTGTTACCAGACAATATGCCCGACCACCAATCGTCCATATTTCTATTCAATGGAGCAAAGTTCCCCAGTGCCTCAGTTCTTACTGATTTTATTGCCAAGCATTCGACAATCAAGTCCCAACCAGAGAAACTGATCCCAGTGATATCTTTACGGAAACTTTTGTAGGTAACTCTTTGATTTCAACTCCGCTTTACGATTGATGGTATTAATCCAGTCACAGTACATCACTATAATCAGGGTAAGAAGCACCACGTCTCACCTGTCCGTGCCTTTTTACCTTCAGCCTTGAAACTAACACTTAATAACAGTCTTTAGACTGTAACATTGCAGTTGCACTGCTAAATGCTCACCCTCCCTCTTCAGCCGTATCCTATTCGTCGTTCGTTTCCAATACAACATAACCTATTCAGCACCGCATATCCATAATGTTCCATAGTGCATACTCTGCTGAAACATGCCCATCACGCTCTGTTAATTGCCATACTTGTGGTCTTGTGCAATGATCCCAATCTCGACATATGCGATGGTAGCGGTATCCTTTAGCATCCTATCCTATTCTAACGGCAGCATAATCGCCAACTGTGCCCTATGCAGTGCTTAATTTGTGCCGGTGGTTGGGGGTGGTCCCAACCGGCAGAGTTATTTCGGCACCGGAACTCATTCTGCCCAGGGTATGAAGGCATTCATCAAAGAAAGTTAACACGAAAGGGTTAACTTTCTTTGATGAATTCAATCGCTTGCTGAGGCCCTGTTACCCGCCAGCGTGGCGCCAGCCGTGCTCCCTCCAACAACAAATTGTTGTGGGTGGGGGTGGGTGGACTCTAGTGAGCTGACAGAGCTGAATTTGCTACAAAAAGAAGCAGAGGTGATCCCCTGCCTCCCCGCCCCTGCTGAATGAATGAGAGGGGCCCGGCAGCCTTTCATTTCTTCCCCAGACCAGTCATCTGGCTAGTGCTAATGGAGTTTCCATGTACGCGAGGTAAGCAGAGCCTTTGATTTATTGAGCAGCCCTCGCGCTCATCATGAGGCTTGATGCAATGTTTAAGTGGGTTGCATGTTTAATCTTTATCAATCTGTGAACTCGAACGTGTTTATCCAGCAAATTGACGCTTTGTTCAACACGAGGCTTGATTTAATGCTTAAGCGGGCTGCATGTTTGACCTTTTTCAACTTATGAACACGAACGCGTTTATCCAGCAGATCGCCATTCTGAGATATGCCGCTGCCCGGGTTACACTGGGTACAACCTCTGGTGGTGTTTAGAGATTGTCTCCATATTTTATGGTCAATCTGCTGTTTGTTTTTAACTATATTTACAACTATTGCAGCACTAGCGATTTAGAGCTTGGGTGACAGTGACAGGCTACACTATGTCTATAATTCCCTTGATTTCTGTCGGCTAACTTCATCCAGCCCTACAAACAGGACGTTACTTTGGAAATAGCTTTATATACAACAATGAAATATGCACTTGCTTCACTAAGGATGTTTCTCTGTAACCTAGCATGCTATAATGGTCCTTACACTGAATATTATGATATGATATGGCATTTATAACGCGCCTATACACAAGTGTTTCAAGGCGTGAAAAATTAGGTTTGCTTTTTCTTTTCTTTCACTTTTTCTCATGCCCAGCACTTGATGCACACATGATATGATAAACATCACCTCATTGGAACTCTTTGAGCTTGCTTTAATGGAGCCTCACCATCAAACTTTGCACTAGAAGCGCCTGCCAGTTCTTCTTAGAGTTAATGACTTAATTATTTGGCACTGTAGGTGTGCTACTGGTGTAATAAAAACGTGTTAACCAGGTTCGCCTTCAGGCACTTCATTTATAAGCACTATACATGTCCTTCACTGAAGTCCTGTAAAAATCAAGTAATGGCAAAGCTAAAAGTTTTGGCTTTTGTATAAGTATTAGGCATTTGCCAGACACTTTTTGATGCCCAGCCCAGGTATTTGCACCATTTTTCACCTGCTACCTTCTATAGCCAGGTAATACCACTACGGCAGTGCCTGGCAAGTGCCTTTCCCATGCCTACACAAAAGCCCAAACTGTTGGAGTTGCCAGTGATTTTTACCCATGGGGTGAAGCTGACCTGGCTCTCTGTGACAATGCTAACATGTAAATCAACGTGCCCATATGGAAACTGAGTGCAAAGCAGAAAGAAGATTTTACACAAGCTACTAGTCAGCAGGGGGAAACACTGGAACACTTGTGGCAGCTAAAATAATTGTAGGTAATTAGGAGGCATAGATTTCATTGGGTTGCTTATGGAGCTGCCAATCAAATGCCCAGATGCTGTAGTTTCTGTATAACTTCCACCTTTAACTTCTGGTGCCTGTCCTGCTGGTTATGTGCAAGGCGGCACTACGGGTGCTGAGGCAGAAGATAAGAGGGCTATCCCGAACATAACCTCCACTTCAATATGAATAGGAAACCTACATAGAATAGACATTTAGAGGCCAGTGGCCATATCCTAGGTCATAGCAGGGGATGTTGAGGGGGGAAGGGGTCTGACCAGGATCACAAACCTTGGCTCAAATAGTTGGATTTCAAGGTCTACAGTAATAATGTCTTGTAGAGTTTACTTACAAAAAATGCACATTTCTAATTAAAGCCACATGACAGCATGTAAATCATTATAGCAATATCTTAAGCCAAAAGAATATTGTTGTGGTTTTAATGTTAAACTATAACTTGCAGAATGCAAGTTGATGCCAACCTGAAAAATCTAGTTAATCCCACAGTACTTTCAGTGATTTAAAACATGTAATAAAATAAGTTGTGAAATAAACAAAGATAGATATGTGTGCTCCTTCCGCATCCATCCCACTACTAGCCTGTGCCAGCAGTTGCTGCAGCGCCAAACATGTGACATGGAGCAGCATCAGCAATGTAATGGGCTGGTGGTGGGCCAATCTACATCTAGCACTGAACCGGCCTGGGCCGTGACGCCCGCATTGCGGGCGGCGCCCGCCGGTCCCAGCGCGGCATTAGGGGGCCAAGATTTTTTGGGCCCTGGCACTTCTTTTTTTACAAATTAAGCACTGGCCCTATGATATTAGCATCTGCATGCTATGCCTCCGACTTCCATGCAGTACTGATGAGCCTTCCAGCCTTTAATACTGCATTCTTTATTGTTGGTGCAGGGTCTTCAGCCTACTCATAGTCTGCTTCCTAAACTATACGTGCTAGACTTGTTTGCTGAGCTGGCTCTTGCATTCCCATTATTGCGTTGGCCTTCTATACGATTGCCTCATTGTGTGCTTTATTCGATTGCAATATTTTAATTCGAATTGCCCTATTGCATCCTGTATGCTATACCTGTTTGTATTATTCTATTTTTTTATGTGCCCCATTGCATCCTTTGTGTACTATACTTGATTGCATTACTCTAATTTGAACTTGCCCGATTGCATCCTGTAGGCTAAACTTGCTTGTATTATTCTATTTTGATGAGCCCCACTGCATTCTTTGTGTACTATACTTGATTGCATTACTTTAATCTGAATCTGCCCCTGTGCACCCTGTATGCTCGACTTGATTGCTTTACCCAATCTGAACTGCTCATATTGCATTTGCATGCCACACCGATTGCATTTTGCGTGCCCCACTCGTGCATGCATCAACAGGTCTGACTTGAATTGCCCCCATTGCATATTTGTGGTCCAAACTCGACTGCATCACTGTCACCTGTACTTCCACCTAGTAAACTACCTGCCAATCGTTAATTGTGTGTTAGGGAGAATTCCCAAGAATGGCTAATTTCCCTTTCCTAATGAGTCCCTCAGCAGCTTTGCTGGATTTCTAGGATGTATTGTTTACACCTGGTAAGAGTGTGAGCCTTTTTTCCCACTCTTACATGTGTTTTGCTCTGTGTGTTTAACCTTTTCTTGTGTTCATAGACTGTGGAGCCTCCCCTACTCCATAGGCATCATCTTTTCATTGTGTGTTACACAGCACCTTCAGTGCAGTGACACAGGGTTGTCTTTTAGACTTCCCAACTCAGACTCCATTTTCTGGGACTGACTACTGTCTCCCAGAACATGTAAAATTGCCATTAACTTTATTAGTCTTTTAAAATCCACAGACCGAGTACACCCTTACATAGAGTACTGGAAAGGGTTAATACTTATCCCTTTTTGTCTGTTTCTCTTGGAGCATTGTTTCGCTCCCTTTTCATCAAGACTTTTCTGGTGGCAGTGATAACTACCCTATTTTTCCTACCGCGGTTACCTTAAATAACCTTGGTATTGTTTTAGGCTATCTTGGTAGCCTCAAACTTAAATCCACTAGACCATATGTTTTATTACTGTTCCGGCTGGGTTTATTCGCCATTTATCTTAAATAACCTGGTTATTGTTTTAGGCTATCTTGGTAGCCTCGAACTTAAACCCGCTGGACCATATACTTTTTTATACGGTTCCGGCTGGGTCTATTCGCCATTTCTTTTTCAAAATGTCTTTCTCGTGTTTTACTCCGAGCGCCAAACCAGGTTTGGTTCCTTTGTTCGCCGTCTTTTCGCAGGCTTCTCCACAGAAGCCCTCCTTAGGCGCCTGAAAGTCTCGGTAGGCAGGATGTGAGGGAGGGGTTTTAGGACCCCTGCCATGGATTCCCTTGGTAACCCAAGTTGCACTCCTGTTTGATTGGCTAGGTGACTGTCACGGCGGGACAGGACCCTGCTGTGTGATTGACAGCCAGGCTGTGTGAATGGGGGAAAACTGCATAAAAAGCAGGTCTCTGGAATTGGAAAATCAGAGTTGCCACTGGACCGAAAGAACCGACGAGGAGCTGACAGAAGGGGACCCCTACAATGACTGAACCACTCGGTGAAGCCCTGCTGCAGGTCCGAATCTTTCAGCTCCAATGACAGAGAAGATCTACCAGGAATCTTCTTCCCCTGAGCTGGTGGGACCAACCAGTTCGCCCAAACTGCAAGCCAGGACTCCCGCCTCTGGTCGAATTTGCTGTACAGAGCTACAGTGAACCGGATAGCCAGGAAGGTCGGACCCTGCTTCGGTTTTAAGGAGCGCACCTTTTATTTGTTGCTTTGCTCTGCTGCTGGTTTCTTCCCTGGGTAGTGCAGGACCCTCCAGTCTTTCTACTTCATGTCAGTCCGACAGTCGCTTCAGGAACCGTGAGCCTGCAGGAACTGCCAGGAATGTCCGCCTCAGCTACAGCTTCTTCTCCATTTAAAGGTACTGTGCAAATCCGGTTGTTTGTTTCGTCCAGCCGCAGGGAAGGTGTGTGAAACCTTTCGCCAATGCGAGGGCTTGTCCTTCTGTACTCTTTAAACTAACTTTTCTGCCGACCAACTTCGTCCAGAACTCTTGGCAAAGACTTAATTGTGAACTACCCAGAACTGTGTGATCTTGAGCAAAAAGACTTTTGTCCTATTGTCTTTGGCCCTACACCTTTTTGATTTGATTCAATCACTGTAGTTCCTTTTTCTAGATTGCCCTGCTTACTTACCTGTTGGTGCTGCTCAATTTTTACCTACCTTTGTCTTTCCCTCGCTATTTAAATTACTGGAGTGCCATTTTTCTCATACTTCATTTTGAGTTTAACTTATCCAGAATCTATTGGGAGTGGTGTGGTGTATTAAGAGTGTGATTTTTCAACTGCTTTACTTTAGTGAAATGTTTTACAACTGATGTGTAAATAAATGTATATTCTTTTACTCAAAAACCTTGAGTCAGTGTTTGTTTGACTCATAGTAATTGCTGTCCTTTGTGTAACTATTGATACTGCTCACTTGCTCTTGAGATAAGTCTGGCTGCTCAGCCATCGCTACCACTTTACAGTGTAGTACAGGCTTGTACCAAAGGTGTATTTGTACTGTCACTTGTAGCCTTAATAGTGTGTGGTGTTCCCAAAGGGTACTGCATATAATTCTGCCTAACACTGGTGTACAGCAGTGAGGATCAAGTATAGTAATTGCACTTAGAGTGCTGCTATTACCTTGGATCAACTAACCACAAGGCTAAACATCACTAAAAAGCAATATTAATCATGTCTTATATGGAAAGCTACAGTCAGGAGACCCTCCTTAGTTACACTGTGGATTACTTAAAAAATCTGTATAGAGAAAGGAATCTCTCTGTTAAAGGCAAAAAGTCTGAATTGATTGAAAGGTTGTTAGAGAAACAAAGTCTGGAGGGTGGGTCTGAAATACCGGACCCCTCAGCAAATGTGGAAAATAACAAGGATGATAATGTGTCTATAATTGATGAGTTA
This sequence comes from Ambystoma mexicanum, assembly GCF_040938575.1. NCBI lineage: Eukaryota > Metazoa > Chordata > Amphibia > Caudata > Ambystomatidae > Ambystoma > Ambystoma mexicanum. Next base: position 635,235,551 of record NC_090939.1, read on the forward strand.
GAGGAAGTAGATGTGTCTCCTAATGTCGGCCTCACTGCTCCCTTACCTGCTCAACAACCTCAAGCTTTGTCCAATGGGACCCCATCAGGTCCTACACCCAGTCCGGAATTCATTGCTCTAAAAAAGATGAGGCTTGAACTGGAATTCAAACCTTTAAATGCTCAAACTGAACAAAAGCCCAAGAGCTTAAGCTGAGAGAAATGGAGTTGAATCATGAACTAGAAATTAAAAGTTTATCTCTTGCAAATGCTTCTCTCCCAGAGACTTCTAGGTCTTCCAGTCCTAAGAGACACTGTATGCCTAAAGAAATTGTGGGTATGTATGAGGTTAAGCTTGATATTTTGGATTGGTTGGCAATGTTTGAATATAACCATAGGATTCAAGGTCTTACAGGGAATCAGTTGGTTCCCTGGCTCTTCTCTGGGCTACCCACTGTTGCATCTGATGTTGTAATGGAGTTGGGGAGGTGAATAGGATGGATTATGAGTGTGTGAAGCTAGCTTTAATTGCTAGATTTGGGAAGACCCCTTCCCAGTACCTTAAGAGGTTTAGGACCCGCAAAAAGCATGATGGTACCCCTTGGGCTACCTGGGTATGTGAATGTTTGAAAAACTTAGATGGTTGGGTTAAGGGTTACATAGAAAACACTTATGAAGGTATGAGAAATCTTCTTATGTTGGAGTCAATTTATGATGCCTGCTCTCCTGAGCTCAGACAGCACTTGGCTGATTCTAAGGAGATAGATCCAAAGAAGTTAGATAAGGCTGCTGACTTGTGGGTTGCCAACAGGGCTACTCACAAGGATTCTGGGGCAACTCAGAAGAAGGGTGAGGGAAAGCAGCCAAAGAAAAATAACAAGGAGTATTCTAATACCTCCAATCCAAAAGAGGGCCACAAACAACAACATAAAGGGAAACCACAAGGGAAACCAAATCAGGCTAGTGCACCATCTGGACCAAAACCAGATGGAGGTCAGAACAAACCCCCATTCATCAAGACATTTGGGAAATGTTATGTTTGTGGGTGAACTGACCATGTAAAAGGGGATCCCAGATGTAAGGGTACACCTTCAGGGGTCCACACTGTCTCCTTAGCCTTCTCCCCAGAGGAAGAAGTACCTATGGCAAATGGAAACTTTCACCTACTGGCTGATGAACCCATGAGAGTCTAGTGTTTCTTTAGTGTCCCTGGGGTTGTGGGAACAACAGAATTTAGATGTCTATAATTCCATCCCAGATAATACTAAAGAGTATTACAAAGATAGTGTTCTTGTGAATGGACAGGAGACCCCTGCCATCAGAGACAATGGAGCCAGCATAACTGTGGTGGATGAATCATTTTTCAAGGTGGAGGATGTTGCTAAGGCACCCAAATGCCTCACCAAGTTAGCTGGAGGCCCTGTGCAAATGCTTCCCCAGTTACCAGCTCTCATCCAGTGTAATGATATGCCTGTCAAAATACCTGTTAGGGTGCAGAGTGAAGTGCCTGGGAGAATTCTGTTGGGTAATGACCTGGAAACTCTTGGAGTTGTGTCAAATACCCCCAGGCGTCCCAGTAAGAGGAGACAGGAGCTCACTAGGCCTGCAAGGGAGAGGACCTTAAGAGGCTCTCCAGAGGAGTTGATAGAGGAATCTATCACTCCCACTGCACGGGAGTTGCTCACTGCTATTTCTGGAAAGAAAGATGCAAAGGGGAAACCCAAGACCTCAAGGGAAAAGTCAGACAGCACCCCCGTGTTACCAACAAGGACATCCCTAAGGTTGTCCAAGATCACACCTGTGATCCCTCCACCTGCTGAGGCAGAAAGTGAGATACAACCTTGTGTGGTTGAGCCAGTTTCTGAAGAGTCAGATCTGGAAGAAGACACTGTTTTGGTTGGAGATCTTGACCCTGTTGACCATCCTGAGCTGCAGTCTTTACTGGCAGAAGGTGGACCCAACAGGGCAGACTTCAGCAGAGGACAAAGAGTGTGTCCTACTCTCGAAGGTCTTCAACAAAAGGCTGCTAACCAACTTGATGGGCAAGAAGTTAGAAAGCACAGGTTAAGCTGGGAAGATGGCCTCTTCTACAGTGAACCAACAGAGTCTACCCCTGGGGACTGCAAAAGAAGTGTAGTGCCCCTTGCCAACAGACTCCAGTTCCTACAGTTGGCCCATGAGATACCTTTGGCTGGTCATTTGAGTTTCAAAAAGACCAAGGAAAGGCTCTCTTTATACCCCTACTGGCCTAAAATGGGTTCAGAAGTTGACAAATTCTGTAGGAGCTGTCACACTTGCCAAACCTCTGGCAAGAGTGGAGCCAAGAATGTGGCACCCCTGGTGCCTCTCCCAGTGGTGGGAGCTCCTTTTGAGAGGGTGGGCATCAACATTGTTGGTCCCCTTGACCCTCCCACATCTTCAGGGAACAGGTTTATCCTGGTTGTAGTAGACCATGCTACAAGATACCCAAAAGCCATACCTATGAGAACTGTTATGGCTCAGGCTGTGGCTAAGGCTCGACTTGGTATTTTTCCCAGAGTAGGGTTTCCTGAGGAAGTGAGGGGATCCAATTTTATGTCCCACTACATGCAAGCCATGTGGAAAAACTGTGGTGTCACTTACAAGTTCTCTACAGCCTACCAACCACAGACAAATGGACTGGTAGAGAGGTTTAATCGTACTATGAAGAGCATGATAGGTGCTTTGGAAGAACCCCTTAAGAGAAAGTGGGACCTTCTACTGTCATGCCATCTCTTAGCTTATAGAGAAGTCCCTCAGGAGGGAGTTGGTTACAGTCCCTTTGAACTTCTTTATGGCCATCCAGTCAGAGGTCCATTGGCCCTGATCAAGGAGGGGTTGGAGAGTGCTCCTTCCCCCAAGTCAGTCAGAGTGACTGACTATGTGATAGGTCTCCGGAGGAGAATGTCACACATCATGGCAGTAGCTAGTGATAACTTAAAAGCAGGTAAGGCTCTTGTGAAACATTGGCATGACCAGAATGCCATCATGGTTGAGTTTACTCCAGACCAGCTTGTATTAGTTATGGTGCCAACAAGGCAGAGGGCCTTGCAGGACAAATGGATAGGACCCTTCAAGGTTGTGGGCAACCTTGGAGAGGTGAACTATTTGGTGGACTTAGGCAGACCTAAGGAGGGTCCCAGAGTCTTTCACACCAACCGTTTGAAGGCATATGTCTCGAGACCAGAAGTGGGAGCTTTGCTTCTAGCTTCAGCTCAGGAGGAGGAGGAGAGTGAACCTCTACCTGACCTCCTCAGAGGCCAACCTTTGGATGAGAAAATAGGAGTCAATCTTCTCAGCTTACTTCTGAACAACAGGAGGAGTGCAAAGTTCTGTTAAATCAGTTTGCCTCCCTGTTTTCACTATCACCAGGCTTGACCCCTTGCGTCTAGCATTATATTCTCACTGGTGACTGTTTACCTGTGAAAAGCAGAGGTTACCGAATGTTAGAACATGTCAGATCCCACATCAAAGGAGAGGTCAACAAGATTCTTGATCTCAGGGTTATAGAGCCCTCTAAAAGACCATGGTCTAGTCCAGTTGTTCTATTACCAAAGGCAGGATCCAAGGAGTTGAGATTCTGTGTGGACTATAGAGCTCTAAATGCAGTCACTAAGACAGATGCCCATCCTTTGCCAAGGACAGATGAACTGGTGGATAGACTTGGTTCAGCCAAGTACCTCAGTACATTTGATCTGACGTCAGGCAATTGGCAAATAGCCCTGACAGACCGTGCCAAGGAGAAAACTGCATTCTCAACACCAACAGGCCTCTACCAGTTCAAGGGTCTGCCTTTTGGATTAAAGAATGCACCTGCTACATTCCAAAGGATGGTCAATCAAGTTCTTAATGGGATCGAGGACTTCTGCATGGCATACTTGGATGACATTGCAGTGTTCAGCCCTACATGGAAAGTGTTAGGGAGAATTATCATTTTATGGCTAATTTCCCTTACCTATAGAGTCCACCAGCAGCTTTGCTGGATTTGAAGTGTTTTTTTTTTCTCCTGCTAAGAGTGAGACTCTTTTTCCCACTCTTAGGCATGTTTGCTATGTGTGTTCTAGGCTATTTTTGAGTTTAATGTCTATGGGGTTTTTCTCACCTCCATAGGAACCATCTTTCTTCACATGGGTTACACAGCACCCTCCGTGCAGTGACCCAGGGGTGTCGTAGCGACCCCCAAACATAGACTCCATACCCTGGGACTGACTACTGTCTCCCAGGGCATGTAAAGTCCCCATTGACTTTACTAGTCAATGTTTATGAACTAAACCAGTACAACCCATCTTACTATGGAGGTACTGGGAAGGGTTCATAGTTTTTCCCTCAGGTTCCTTTTCGAGAGGGTACCGTACAGTCCCTCTCTCAAAAGTTTCTGGCTGGTGGCAGTGGTAACTACTGTAAATATTTGACCGCGAATATTCCCCTATGGGATTTTCCCATTGTTCGAGGCTTCCACATTTTCTGACAGCCTCTAACATACCGCTGGTTTATTTTAATATTAACTTTACTCCGGTAGGTTTTATTTGCCAGAAAATATAAATTCTTTCTCGTGTCTTTCTCTAAACTCCTAACCCAGGTTGGGGATCCTTTGTTCGTCCTTTTGGCGGGCTTCTACCATGAAGCCCTCCTTTCGGCGCCACTGAGTCTGGGGTGGGTCCATTGTGTGGGGGGGGGAGTAGGACCCCTGGACAGGGTTGCCTCAGCAACCCATGTCGCACTCTATCCTGATAGGCTGGAGGGTCTCCCGCCAAGATGACCACTCCACTGTGTGAGTGACAGCTAGGCTGTATGAATGGGGATCATTTTGTATAAAAGCAGGGTCCTGAGGACTGGAAGAGCAAGACGTTGCCACTGGAACTAAGAAGCCGAAGAGGAGAGAAGCCAAAGACATCTGCAACGACTGAACCACCGGTGAAGCCCTGCTGACGCGTCTCACCACTTTTCTCCACACGACGAGAGAAGATCTTCATCTGAAAGAGCCTTCTTCCCTTGAGCTGGTGGGGCCAACCAGTTTGCCAATCGCCTTCCTGGACCTTCCCTGGTCGAATCGCCAGTACCCTGCACTTGGAGACCAGATAGCCAGGCACCAGTCCACCCGGACCGCGATGTAAAGGAGCGTACATTTTATCCGTCGGGCAGCACCGCGGCTGGTTTCATCCCTGGGTAGTGCAGTAACTCGAACCTTCCTCCACGATGAGAGCCTCTCTTCCTCTGCTGGATCCCACTAACTGCAGGAACTACCAGGAACAACCACCACCGCAGGAGCCACTGCTTCATTTAAGGTACATTGTTCCGCCAGGCCGCCATTTTCGCGTGGTAGTGCTAACAGTGTTTTAAATCCTTTACCTACCTGTTGGGTTGGCCGCCCCCCCTCTTTTAACATTGTCTTTCACCTTCGGCATCCACCTTTTTGAATTGTTAACCAAAGACTTGACTGCAGCTACAAGAACATTTTGCTCCTGGGCCCCTGCCCTGTACCACTGACTCTGGCACAGGCCTATTGACTCTGGCTAAATGTACCACTGACTCTGGCACAGGCCAATTGACTCTGGCTAAATCTGTTAGAACTGCCTTCTCTATATTGCTTCTCAACTAGAATTGTGTTGATGCACCTACTTCTTATAATCACCTTTTTCTTCCCACTTTTAAACCTTGTGAAGTGCCATTTTGCTCAGTTTTCATTTAAGTATTCTTTATACTAATGTACTGCCTTGCTTAAACTGGTTCACAAGCTTATGGGAAGTGTTGCTACGGTGTGTAAGAAGATATTTCTGTATAACTTGTACTTTCCCCCCCTTGTGAGAAATAGTTAGAGTACCCCTTGTGTTTGGTTTTCACTGTGACATTTTGCTCAGTTTTCACTCTGGTTCACTTAGTCTATAATTTAACTAGGGAGTTGTGTCTACTTTTCCTTGACTTATTTTAACTTGCTCAATAACTGTGAAAAATAAATATATATATATATATATATATATATATATATATATACGTTTTAATACAAAGCTTTGGTCAGTGTTTCCTTGTGCCATAGTACTGTAGGCCTATTGTGTAAACCCTGAATACTGCTCATCTCCCTCGAGATAAGTCTGACTGCTCAGCCACAGCTACCAACTAAATCTTAGTGGTACAGACTGCTACCAAAGGGGATTTATTGCTCTCACCTGTAGTCCTAATCTTCTGTAGTGCTCCCCAAGAAACATATTGATCACTTATATGTTTTGCAGGCTCTTGAGCAGGCCCATCTGACCATAAAGGCAAGCAAATGTCAAATTGGTCAGAGCAAAGTGGTCTACGTTGGTCATGAAGTATGAGGAGGTGAATAAAGAGGTGTGCATTGTAAACACGTATGCCCCTAATCAGAACACGGCGGCGTATTTCAGGACCCTGTGCACCAACCTATGTAGGTGTGTGGGTAGTGCGGTGATTTGGGGAGGGGATTTCAATTGTGTACTGGACCCCAAGGTAGATAGATCTGATGACAAGATTAACAGGCCCGCCCCAGGAGCTAAAGCATTGCAGACGCTACTAGACGACTTTGGGTTGGTGGATGTGTGGAGAACAAAGCATCCTGGGGAGAAGCAATATTCGCACTACTCAGCCCCGCAGCAGCTGCACACGAGACTTGATTATATTTTTGCCACGCCAGATGTAGTGGTAGAGATTACGCAAGTAGAATATAAAGCGAGGGTCCTCTCGGATCACTCGCCCCTGGTCCTGGGGTGGCAATATTGCCGCCCTAGGGCGCGGATTCCGACATGGCGCCTCCGTGCAGAGGCGCTCAAAGATCCGGTTTTTAGAGAGGATATCAGAGATGAGATTATCAATTATTTCGAGGTGAATACAGGCAGTGTTGACTCGGCGGGCACACCTGGGAGGCTTTCAAGGTGGTGATGCGGGGGATTGCCATCGCTAAATCAAAAGGACTGCGGGGTGGGGTCCTGGCTGAGCTACAAAGAACAGAAGATGAACTAGAAAGAGAATTAAGAAAGGGGAATGTCGATACGGAGCTAGTGCTTAAACTACAGCAGCAGTGCGCGGAACACTGGGATAGGCTCTGCAACCTGAATTATAAAAAGTATGTTGAGAGACAGCATGCGGGTGGGGATAAAACGGGCCGCCTCTTAGCGTGGCTGTACAAGAGTGAAGCCCCTAGGCCCCCAATTAGGACAATAACCAGAGAAGATGGAGAGGTAGCAGACACCCAAGAGGGAGTCAATAGGGAATTTGCGGATTATTACAGGGTACTGTATGAGGACGGGGGGGGGGGCAGCCAGGACGAGATACGTGAAACTTTGGAGGATATAGGATTGCCCAAGATCAGTGCAGAAGAAAGAGAGGAGCTTGATGCACCGATTACTTTGGAGGAGTTGGAGGAGGTTGTTAGGCAGCTGCCTACCAGTAAGACCCCAGGAGCGGATGAGTTCCCTAGTGAATTTTATAAAGCATATAGAGAGGAAGTACTCCCCCCACTGCTAGAAATGCTTAATGAGGCGTTTGAAGTGGGACGGTTGCATGAGTCGCTCAGAGAAGCGATCATAATACCGCTCCCCAAACCTAATAAACCAGGGCATAGCTGTGGCTCATACAGGCCATTATCGATGCTGAACCAGGAAGGCAAGATATTGACGGCTGTCCTGGCAAACAGATTGCGGAAAGTAATTAGTAAATTAATACATCCAGACCAAACAGGCTATGTCCCGAACAGGAATATAACTCACAACCACCGGCGACTCCATCGGGTGGTAGAATGGGGGTGTAACAATGGAGGGGAAATGGCGGTTGTGTCTTTAGACTCTGTAAAAGCTTTCGACTCCGTTAGGTGGCCGTGGCTGTTGGCGGCCCTGAGGGAGTATATGGTGGGGCCAGGCTATATCAGGTGGGCGAAGATGCTGTACAGTGAGCCGCTAGCCAGGGTTCGAACGGGAGCGGTGATATCTGAGAGATGGCAACTTAGTAGGGGCACTAGACAGGGGTGCCCCTGGTCCCCGATGTTGTACATTTTGGCTCTGGAGCCTCTGGCGATATACCTCAGGCAACAATATGACTCGATAGGTATTGAGGTAGGGGGGGAAAGACACCTGGTATCCCTATATGCGGATGATTTGTTATTATATTTGAGATACCCAGAAGAAAATCTTCAGTATATTCTGGAGGTGATGGAGAGGTATGCGGGGCTGTCCGGCATAGCGGTGAATCCCCAAAAATCTAGCATATTCCCATTGGGTAGTTATAAGGGAACCCCTGTAGAAAGATTACCAGTGTTGTCAATACCATGGACGGTTAGTTCCTTCCGCTATCTTGGAATAGATGTGTATCATACGGCGGAAGAGGAACATAGACATAATACTGAGATAGCTATTGAAAAAGTCCATAAATCTATGAAGTTTTGGGAGAAGCTGCCCTTAGCAATGATGGGACAAGGGGCGATGCTTAAGATGGTGGTCCTGCCTAGGCTTCTGCATTATTTCAGTAATATTCCATAAATGATTCCCAAGAGGTTTTTTGTTAAACTGAACGGACTGTGTAGAGACTTCCTGTGGCATGGCACCCGGAACAGAGTGGCGCTATGGAAGTTGCAGAATTTCCATGAGAAATGGGGCATCAAACTGCCTAATTTTGAGGTTTATTATGTAGCGGGTCAATTACAATATGTGGCCACATGGCTCTCCGATGAAACGACCCCTGAATTTAGGTTGTTTGGGCGAGACTGTACCCCGTTCTACTTGAAGGAAATTATCTGGTTGCCTGAGTCAGAAATGAAGGAGCGCCCGGGGATGATGATGCTAGGGTGGAAAATGTGGCGCCGAGCATGCCGGATGATGGGGGACCCGCTTCCGTGGTCCCCGCAAGTACCGCTGGTTGCTTTGGCAGGGGGTGACAAGCAACTAAGGGTGATTGTCAGATCCTACTGGGAGTCGGTTGGGTTGGTAACGTTAGGGGATATCTGGCAAGAGGGGACCATCAAGGATTTTGAAGGACTAGGGGAAGAGGCGGGATTGCATGGGGGCCAATATGTTACGTATCACAGGTTGGTGCAGAAAATTCGGAAAATGTGGCCTGAGACAGTATTGACGGAAGAACCGGACGCCATTATGGCAACGATATATGACATAGCGAAGGGAGGGCATGAGATTTCGAGATTGTATGAAATGGTAATGACTGAGGTTGGGAAAGAATTGACGCATTTGAGATTGGATTGGGAAGCGAAGGTGGGAGCCCAGATGGATGATGGGATGTGGGAGCGTGCCCTAGGATACCATAAGAAAGTATCAAGGAATGCCCGATTGAAGCAAATTCAACTGTATGTAACGCATAGAGCATATATGAACCCTCTGAGGATATCTAAGTTTAGAAATGCTGGGAGACAGGCATGCCCTAAGTGCGACGTGGAGAACGCTGACATTGCACATATGTTTTGGTCATGCCCAGTAATCGAGTGTTTCTGGAGAGGAGTGGCACAAAAACTAGCTGGAAAAGGGGTCACGCTCGTCATAGACACGGCCTGGGCCTGCCTGCTGGGAGGGTTTCCCAGGTCACAGAAGCTTAAACATGTTGGGAAATTGAAAGACTTGGCATATGTGCTTGCAAAGCGGAGGATTGCTATGGGATGGAAAAAGTGTCACGGACCACGGGTGGAGGTGTGGTGGAGGGAATTGCAGAAATGGGCGGAGGCTGAAACTGTTGTATGGCAGGAGGCAAGTAGCATGTATGGGGAGGAAGAAGTGGGTACCCTGATGGCATGGAAATCATTAATAGCTGAACTATTTGGAACAACATTGGATCCAGCGGAATCCGAGGAAAGCGATACCCTGCCTCATGCAGCGGATACGAAGTGTGGAGGACAAACAGGTTCGTAATGGGGGGTGGGATTGCGGGGGCAGTGGTCAAAGACTGATTGATGTTCATGTATTGGTTGAGAATTGCACTGCGTGTTTGGTTGTATTTTTTTTTGTTTTGTTGGTTTGTATACATTTAATAAAATTCTTTAAAAAAAAAAAAAAGTATGAGTAGGTGAAATAAGGTCATTGCCCAGCAAAGTAGAAGCTGTGCAAAACTGAGCCACCCCTACTACTCAAACCCAAGTGAGAGCTTTCCTAGGTCTCACTGGGCACTAAAGGAATTTCATAGAGAACTATGGGACCATAGCTTCTCCCTTGAATGTGATCTCCTCTTTCCCTAAAAAGGTTAGCTGGAATGAGGAGTGCACTCAAGCCTTTGAAAACCTGAAGAAAGCTCTTTGTCAAGCTCCAGTCCTAAGAGCTCGTGATTATCACCAACCCTTCATTGTGCAGACAGATGCCTCCAACACAGGTATAGGTGCAGTCCTTAGTCAACTGGATGAGAAATGTAGGGAGCACCCCATTTGCTTCATCAGTAGCAAACTGAAGGAACCAGAAACAAGGTGGGCAACCATATAGCGTGAATGTTTTGCCATTGTGTGGTCTCTGAAGAAGTTTAGACCATACTTGTATGGATCTACTTTTGTGATTCAGACAGACCACCAACCATTGAGATTGTTGATGCAAATGAAAGGGGAAAACCCAAAACTTCTGAGATGGTCAATCTGCCTGCAAGGGTTTGATTTCACCATTGAGCACAGAGCAGGATGTCACCACAAACATGCTGATGTCTCGCTAGGATGTTTTTAACCGACTAGAGGTAGAGATTCATCCAGAAGTGGATTAAATCCTCCTGTCCCTTAGTCTGGTGGGAGGGGGGGGGGTGAGTGTTAGGGAGAATTCTCAAGAATGGCTAATTTCCCTTTCCTACTGAGTCCCTCAGCAGCTTTGCTGGATTTCTAGGATTTCTTTTTTACACCTGGTAAGAGTGTGAGCCTTTTTTCCCACTCTTACATGTGTTTTGCTCTGTGTGTTTAACCTTTTCTTGTGTTCATAGACTGTGGAGCCTCACCGACTCCATAGGCATCATCTTTGCATTGTGTGTTACACAGCATCTTCAGTGCAGTGACACAGGGTTGTCTTTTAGACTTCCCAACTCAGACTCCATTTTCTGGGACTGACTACTGTCTCCCAGAACATGTAAAGTTGCCATTAACTATATTAGTCTTTTAAAATCCACAGACCCAGTACTCCCTATCTTACATAGAGTACTGGAAAGGGTTAATACTTATCCCTTTTTGTCTGTTTCTCTTGGAGCATTGTTTCGCTCCCTTTTCATCAAGACTTGGCTGGTGGCAGTGGTAACTATCCTATTTTTCCTCCTGCGGTTATCTTAAATAATCTGGGTATTGTTTCAGGCTATCCTGGTAGCCTCGAACTTAAACCCACTGGACCATATACGTTTTTATATGGTTCAGGCTTGGTTTATTCGCCATTTCTTTCTCGTGTTTTACTCTGTGCGCCAAACCAGGTTTGGTTCCTTTGTTCACCGTCTTTTCACGGGCTTCTCCATAGAAGCCCTCCTCGGGCGCCTGAAAGTCTGGGTAGGCAGGATGTGAGGGACGGGTTTTAGGACCCCTGTTATGGGTTCCCTTGGTAACCCAAGTCGCACTCCTGTTTGATTGGCTAGGTGACTGTCCCGGCAGGACAGCCACTCTGCTGTGTGATTGACAGCCAGGCTGTGTGAACGGGGGGAAAACTGCATAAAAAGCAGGTCTCTTAGATTGGAAAGGCAGAGTCGCCACTGGAACGAAAGAACTGATGAGGAGCTGACAGAAGAGGACCCCTACAATGACTGAACCACCCGGTGAAGCCCTGCTGCAGGTCCGAATCTTCCAGCTCCAACGACAGAGAAGATCTACCAGGAATTTTGTTTGTTTGTTTGTTTATTTATTTATTGTGCGCGCCGGACCCTGAGGCAGCAGGGCGCATATGACAAGAGGGCTTACAGCTTAATTACAGACGTTACAAGTTTGCAGAAGGGAATAGTTTCTTACCTGTAACTCCATTTCTCCAGCATTGGTATCTTTCATGGATTCACATGCTTTGAATATTCCCCGTCGTCAGGCTGGGAATCCCCGGTACATTGTATAGACCCTTTCCCGTAGGAAAACTTTTTCGACGCTTATGCGTCCTATCCACCTCGTTTTGTATCATGCGTGCCCGTGCCGTCAGGACGTCATGATATAAATACAGGCCCCGCCCCCGCGCTCCCTCAGATTTCGGCCCCCAAAGTAGTGGGGGAACCGGTTTGCATGATCAGGGGAGGCAGGTGGGCGCATGTGAATCCATGAAAGATACCAATGCTGGAGAAATGGAGTTACAGGTAAGAAACTATTCCCTTCTCCAGCATTGGATCTTTCATGGATTCACATGCTTTGAATAGATTACATAGCAGTACTACCCCCAAGAGGAGGCGTGCATGCAAACCCATATACTTTCTTCGTAAAGGCCGTTCCCTATGATCATGTATACATCAGTAATAGTTAACATAGGAAAAAACGGACCACATACAGTCATAAATTCCACAGGATGCAACCCCGCAGCCGGGGCTTACCTTACTGGAATAGGTGTCGAAGCACCGCCTGTCCCATCCGGGTGTCTTCGGCATGTTGCTGCGACAGGCAGTAATGGCGGGTAAAGGTGTGTGTAGTCGCCCAGGTAGCCGCCATGCAGATGTCCCCTAGAGGGACTCCGGCCCACAGTGCCGTCGACGATGCCGCTGCTCTAGTTGAATGAGCTCTCGGCCGTCGTAGAAGAGGCTTCCCTGCCCTGGAATGGCAGTACGAAATAGTAGATGACACCCATCTTGATAGTCCTTGCTTTGAAATGGCTTTTCCTCTAGCACCCAAACCATATGCCACGAACAGCTGTCTCGTTTCTCTGAATGGTTGCGTACGATGAAGATAAAATTTGAGAGCCCTTTTTACATCCAATGTGTGTAGCATGCGCTCCGCTCCCGAGCATGGCTCCGGAAAAAACGTAGGTAACACAATAGAGGAGTGTTTATGGAACACCGAAGGAGCTTTTGGTATGAACTGTGGGTTAGTGGCTAGGACTACCTTGGTCTTGAAAAATCGCAAGTATGGTGGGTCTACCATTAGAGCCTGAACTTCTGAAATACGTCGGGCTGAAGTGATGGCCACCAGGAAGGCCAATTTCCACGACAGAAACTTTAGAGACGATGATGACATTGGCTCAAAAGGAGGCTTCATAAGAGACGTTAAGACCAGATTGAGGCTCCACTCCGGTGGAAATTTCTTCTCTGGAGGGAAACTCCGAAAGAGGCCTTTAAGGAAGTGCTTAATCAGGCGGTCGCTGAACAATGGTGCCGAGTGCCGTCGACGAGTAAACCTGGAAATGGCTGCTAGGTGTACTTTTATTGACGACACCGACAGGCCCTTTTGAGCTAATAACAGCAAGTATGGAAGGAGCTGTTCCGGCCTAATCGATTGCGGGGCCAAACCTGGTTGATCCTTACACCATTGACAGAACCTTTTCCATTTGTACGCGTATGAGGCGTTTGTGGAAGGTGCTCTTGCCGCTTGCAGGATACGTCGACAGTCCTCCGGAATCGTTAGCCGACCAAATTCGGCGAAGTCAGGAGCCAGGCCGTCAACTTGAGGCTGTCCGGGTCGTGATGCCAAACGACACCCTCCTGTCGAGACAGAAGGTCGGGGGTCTTCTGGAATCTCATCGGTTCCGCCGCCGCTAAGTGTAGTAGGTCTGAAAACCACACCTGTCTGGCCCAGTATGGGGCCACCAGAATTACCCGACATGGATACCTGAGGATCCATTGCAACGTCCTCCGGACAAGGGGAAAAGGAGGGAATGCGTACAGGAATTTGTTCGTCCATGGGAATGAGAACGCATCCCCCAGTGAGCCCTGCTGAGGCCATCTGCTTGCGTACTGATGGCATTTCTTGTTGTTCTTCGTTGCAAACAGGTCTATGGAAGGGTGTCCCCATTCCTTGAATACTTGTTGAAGTTGTTGGTCGTTCAGCACCCATTCGTGAACTTCGTTCATTTCTCTGCTGAGGGCATCGGCTTCCACGTTTTTCACTCCTGGTAGGTGAAACGCTAAGATTTGCATGTTGTGTTGCAGGGCCCAATGCCAGATTTTCTGTGCCTCCGTCGATAGGGACCTGGAACGTGTCCCTCCTTGTTTCCTCAAGTAGAACATCGTAGTGGTGTTGTCCGTCATGACACGCACCACCGAGTCCCTCAGTTGCGGAAGAAAAGACTTCAGAGCCCATCGCACTGCTCTCAGTTCTAGCAGGTTGATATGCAGGGAGGACTCCTGCAAAGACCACTGGCCTTGTACCTGTAACATATCCAGATGAGCTCCCCATCCGCTCAGCGATGCATCCGTCACCACCGTCTTTTGGAACTCTGGTTCCAGTAGAGGCATCCCTTTCGTTAGATGAGTAGACACTTTCCACCAGCCGAGTGCTTGAACTAGTTGTTCGTCGACGACCAGTCTGTCGGACCAGCGACCTCTGCTCTGCGCCCAACGGTCCGCTAGAAATTCCTGGCAAGGCCTCATAAACAGACGGCAGTTGTTTATTAACGGAATGCAGGACGACATGGTCCCTAGCAGGGACATGTACTTGCGCACAGAGACTTTGGTACCGCCTCTCCATTCCGACGCCTTGTTTTGAAGTTTCTGAATTCTTTCGCTGGATGGTTTCACCAGGCTTGTGTGTGTATGAAACTCCGCTCCTAGAAAGACCAAGGTCCTCGAAGGCTCTACTGAGGACTTGTTGAAGTTTATTGCGAAGCCCAGTTCCTGTAAGATGGACATTGTGGCTCGTAGACTGTCTCGTGTTTGTTCTTTGGATGACCCTCTGACTAGCCAGTCGTCTAGATATGGATAGACATGATGACCATCCTTCCTTAAATGGGCCGCTATAGGGGCCAAGCACTTGGTGAACGTCCTGGGGGAGGACTTGAGCCCGAACGGGAGGACCTTGAACTGAAAATGCTTTCTCCCGACGACGAATCTTAAATATTTCCTGTGTCGTGGGCGTATTGGGATGTGAAAATAAGCATCCTGAAGGTCTAGTGATGATAGATAGTCCATGGGTTGCACCGATCTGATAACCTCTTGGAGTTTTAGCATTTTGAATTTTTGGCTCTTTAGCCACTTGTTGAGTACCCTCAGGTCGAGAATGGGCCTCCATTTGCCGTTTGGCTTTTTGACAACAAAGAACCTGGAATAAACTCCTTGGCCTTCCTGTGCCACAGGAACTCTCTCTACCGCCCCTTTTCGCAACATAAGCGCCGCCTCTTGTCGTAGGATTTGGAGGTGGGGCTGTGTCGAGAATAAAGGAGGAAGACGCGGAGGCTTGTCTTTGAATTGCAGCGCATGACCCATGCGAATCGTGTCTAGGACCCATCGATCTTTGGTGATGCATTTCCATCGGTCGAAGTGATGAGAGACTCGACCCCCCAGGACGTTCCAAAGGCCGTCATTGGTTGCTGGTTTGCTTGTTCTTCGTTGACGACGGACCTGAGCCTCGCCGCCTGGAGGCTTGATAGTCCCTGCTTCCACGTGCCGACTGGGACGCTCGTCTGAACCCTTGTGAAGAGTACGAGGGCCTGTTAAATCCACGGTCCCTCGAGGCTCCAAAGCGGGAGTTTCCAGAAGCACCTCTGAAGGGGCGAAAAGAGCGAAAATTTCTACCCGTTTGAAGGGCGCCGAGGGACCTAGCAGTATCCGTGTCTTCTTTCATCCCTTTCAGCGCTTCATCAACCTTTTCGCCAAACAGGTGCTCCCCTTCGCATGGCATGTCCAGGACTTTGTACTGTACTTCAGGACGGAAAGTAGTACATTTGAGCCACGCTTGTCGACGAAGCACTACTCCATGGTTGATTTGTTTGAAACCAGACTCTGCTAGGTCAACTGCGATATTAATAGCGTGGTTCGAGGCCTCTTCGCCGTCCCGCACCAGTAACATAGCTGCTTTCCGGTGTTCATCTGGCAGGTGTTCTAGGATAGGGGCTAATTTGTGCCACATTTCCCTATCATATCGTGACACGATCGCTAAGGAATTGGCTGCTCTTACTGTCGTCGCTCCGACCGAGAGCACCTTCTTTCCAAATGCGTCCTGCCCCCTAGCCTCGCTTTCCGGTGGCGTTGAACATTTTTGCTGGACCCTGGCCTTCCTAGCCGCTGCCGCCGACACCACCGAGTCAGACAGAGGCTGTGATGTTAGACATTTTGGAGTGGACTCCGGAGCTTTAAACTTTTTCTCGATCCGTCCCTTTATGGCTGGTTCCGAGAACGGATGGCGCATCGTCTTGAGACCTTCTTGCCACACGTGGTCAAGGATTGGGATGGCAAATACCGATTTTCTCCTTTGACCCATATGGTCAAAAAGGAAACAGTCTTTCCTCTGCTCCTCAGGAATCAAGCCGAATTCGGAACACGCTTTCCCCATCATTGCATGGAAGGCTCCCACATCATCAGGGGGAGATGGCTGTGTCTGGCTCCTCGTAGACTCCAATTCTACATCTGAATTCCATGTCGGGTCCCTCGACGGTGACAGGGAGATGTCTGACCCCGAGTCATCACGTATAGAGTCGGACTCCGACAACTCACCCTCCTCCTGAGCTCGAGGACGATCTTTCACCGCCTGGGGAGCCGATGGGTGATTCGTCGACGAGCGAGCCGTACAAGTTTGCCCGTCGACGGAAGGTACAGACAAAAGTGACGATGACGTCCCAGGTTGAGGGAACTGGGTATCCAGCCGCTGTAGTAGCTTCTGAAGAGTATTAAGCACATCCAGAGACAAAACTGTCTGGGGGTTCAGTAACGTGGATGATATAGGTACCATACCCCCGCTCGCACTCGCCGTCGTCGTCGACGTGGAAGGCCGTAAGCCTAAATCCGATGGCTGCAGAACCATGTCACCTTCCCCTTCCGCCGAGCAGGCCGTGTCTGGCTGCAGTAAGACCTCAGGGGGGGATCGGGTCGTAGACCTCAGGCAGCCAAGCCATAGACTGAGTCTCCGTCGACGAAGGAATCCCAACCGCTGCTGCTTGAACGGTAATAGGCATCGTCAATGACACCGAGGTCGACGAGGAAGTCGTCGTCGTCGAGCCCTTAGACTTCGTCGTCGATTTCGATGCCGACTTCCCGGCTGAAGCTTCTCGACTCACGGAAGACCTGGGACGGTCCCCTGAGGAGGATTTAGACAGCGCTAGCCTCTCCGTCTTAGATGATGAGGAGGAGGAGGGCTTTTTATGTGACGAGGAGGATCCAGCATGTTTCCCCTTATGCTTGTCCTCAGCGCGAATTTCTGCTGGCCGCACCTTCTTCGATGGAGGCTCCGACTTGCTCCTGGAGGCCGTGGAGCCAACTTCCGAAGCCGGGTAGGCACCCGCTCCGTCATTAAGCCAGTCGACCAGCCTTCTTTTACGGTCCTTAAGGGTTTTTTGGGAGAAACCCTGGCATATCTCACATGTCTCCGCCGTGTGGTGCGGGTGGAGACAGTAGATACAGTCCATGTGGCCGTCTCCTTCATAAACCTTTTTGAGGCCACAGGTTGCACATGGGCGAAATAACGCCTTTCCAGACATAATTCTCCAGAATTTGAACTTCGCTTACGCGAAACAGACAAAAAAATAATAAACAACCTAGTTTTCACTAGTAGTAACCACGAGGATCCCACTGCTTTGAAAGACGGTTGAAATCTGAGGGAGCGCGGGGGCGGGGCCTGTATTTATATCATGACGTCCTGACGGCACGGGCACGCATGATACAAAACGAGGTGGATAGGACGCATAAGCGTCGAAAAAGTTTTCCTACGGGAAAGGGTCTATACAATGTACCGGGGATTCCCAGCCTGACGACGGGGAATATTCAAAGCATGTGAATCCATGAAAGATCCAATGCTGGAGAAGTTACAAGTTTACAAAACATGGTAGAACAGTTTTCTTGGCTACACAGGTTGAGGGTTAGGCAATAGATTACAAGTACAAGCGGTGTGCTGACAACAAGTCAGCAGGTTGACGTAACAAGATAGCAAATCTATATCAGGTACAATACATGCGGTAGGTGCGTGGAGAGAATGAGGGTTACATAGCATTCTCATTGAGCCATTTTATTGTGTTCTTTCTGAATTTGTTGAACGTTAGGTCAGATCTAAGTGCGTGAGGTAGGAAGTTCCACAATTGAGCTGCCCTAACTGGGAAGCTGGACCCTCCAATAGTGGACAGTTTAAATCTGGGCACTAGAAGGCAGTTGGGGCTGGTTATTCTAGTTGGTCTAGTAGAATTTTTTCTAGTAAATCGTTCTGTTAAGTAGCTAGGGGCTTTGTTGTTTAAGCATTTGTGGATGAGGGAGGCAGATTTGAGGTTGATTTTTTCTTGGGTAGAGAGCCATTTATGTTTCCGTCTTATTTCAGAAATATGTACTCTTCTGGGAATACCTAGGGCCGCTCTAAGTGCATTATTTTGGAGCACTTGTATTCTGTAGATGATTTGTTTAGATGCCCCTATGTGGAGGGAATTACAATAATCTAATTTTGAGAGGATAAGGTCTCTGGATAAGATTAGGCAACTGTCATCTGATAGGAATTGTTTCCCGGCTCGAATTAATTTACATGTATAGGCCGTGGATGAGGCCAATGAGTTTACCTGTTTGGTAAAGGATAAGGTCGAATCGAGATAGAAACCTAGTGTTTTTACTTCTCTGGCGACCTTGATGGTGTTCCCATCGATGATGAATGCTGAATAATTAGGGTTGAGTTTAGCGATGCGAGCTGTGGTACCCAGGATGATAAGCTCTGTTTTATCATCGTTCAGGCATAGGCCATGGTTGGCCATCCATGCCTGAACGATGCTATAGACTCTGTTCACCAAAGCCAGATCTTCCACATAATCCCCGGTAAGTGGTAGGAGAATCTGGGTATCGTCTGCGTAATTGGTATAGGTGATACCCAGATTGTCAAGATCGCCAAAGAGAGGCTTGGTGAAGATATTGTAGAGTGATGGCGAGACACAAGATCCCTGGGGCACTCCACAAGTGATAGGTATCTGGTCTGCTGCCGCTGAGGGGGAGAACACCCTCATAGTCCTGTCACTTAGGAATGACTGTATCCAGACTATAGCCTCCCCCGAAAAGTGGGCCGCAGAGTCCAGGTGATTACACAGGACTCTGTGGTCCACCATGTCAAAGGCGGCTGAGAGGTCTAGTAGCAGGAGGAGTGCTAAATTACCCTCGTCTCTGAGTGAGTCTATTTGGGCCTTTAAATTGATAAGGGCAGTCTCTGTGCCATGTTGAGGTCGGAAACCAGATTGGCGGGTGCCAAGAAGATGGTTTACCTCCAGGAAGTTCTGAATTTGGGTGTATGCTACCTTATCTAGTATTTTTAATAAGAAAGGCATTGTGGTGATGGGCCTGTAGTTTGTGAGAATGTTAGGGTCCAGTGTTTGTTTTTTCAGAAGGGGGAGTACCCAGGATTCTTTTAGGTTACGCGGAATTGGGCCAGTAGTGAAGGAGGCATTGATGAGTTTGGTGATGAAGGGAGCTAGAACTCTAGCAGCGTCCTTGATCAGTTGTGCTAGGCATTGGTCGCCTTTGCAGTTAGATGGTTTAAGTGCAAGAATAGTTTTCTCTACCTCGAGCACTGAGACCTTAGAGAAGTTAAATTGGGTGAGTTCTTTGGGTTTCGGTACAGGTGTTTTGTTCAGGGGAAATTGGGTTTGGGCTGATAGTGTAGCTCTCTGTAGAGCAATTTTAGTTTTGGAGGTTGGCCACTTTGTTGGTTAGTGCCAGCTGAATGTCTGTGCACCAGGTTCTATCTTAAATAGAGTCATCCTGTGCTACAATAGGGGTTTCCAATTATTTTAGATTAGAGAAGAGCTCCTTCATACTGGAATTCCCTCATACTGGAATTGGTTTGGGTAATCCGGTTGTTTGGCAAGGATGATATCCTTTTTGTATTGCGTTGAGATATTTATTAGATTAGTTTTATTTTCTGTAGTGGGAAAACGGTTCCATACCGTTTCGAGTTTTCTTTGCTGTAGTCTTAGGTTTTTTAGGTGGGGTGTAAACCAGGAGTTGAGATGCTTTTTTGGTTTACTGTTCCTAAGTTTAAGCGGAGCAATGCTGTCGAGAGCATTGGTCATCCAATTGGGCTTTTGCTGAGCTGGTGGGACCAACCAGTTTGCCCAAACTGCAAGCCAGGATTCCCTCCTCTGGTCGAATTTGCTGTACAGAGCTACCATGAACCGGATAGCCAGAAAGGTCGGACCCTGCTTGGGTTTTAAGGAGCGCACCTTTTATTTGTTGCTTTGCTCTGCTGCTGGTTTCTTCCCTGGGCAGTGCAGAACCCTCCAGTCTTCCTACTTCATGTCAGTCCAACAGTCGCTTCAGGAACCGTGAGCCTGCAGGAACTGCCAGGAACGTCCGCCTCAGCTACAGCTTATTCTCCATTTAAAGGTACTGTGCAAATCCAGTTGTTCGTTTCGTCCAGCCGCGGGGAAGGTGTATGAAACCTTTGGCCAATCTGAGGGCTTGTCCTTCTCTACTCTTTAAACTAACTTTTCTGCCAACCAACTTCGTCTGGAACTCTTGGCAAAGACTTAACCGCAAACTACCCTGAACTGTGTGATCTTGAGCAAAAGACTTTTGTCCTATTGACTTTGGCCCGAAGCCTTTTTGACTTGATTCCATCACTGTAGTTACTCTTTCTAGATTGCCCTGCTTACTTACCTGTTGGTGCTGCTCAATTTTTACCTAACTTTGTCTTTCCCTCCCTTTTTAAATTACTGCAGTGCCATTTTTCTCATACTTCATTTTGAGTTTAACTTGTCCAGAATCTATTGGGAGTGGTGTGGTGTATTAAGAGTGTGATTTTTCAACTGCTTTACTTTAGTGAAATGTTTTACAACTGATGTGTAAATAAATGTATATTCTTTTACTCAGAAACCTTGAGCCAGTGTTTGTTTGAATCATAGTAATTGCTGTCCTTTGTGTAACTATTGATACTGCTCTCTTGCTCTTAAGATAGGTCTGGCTGCTCAGCCATCGCTACCACTTTACTGTGTAGTACATGCTTATACCAAAGGTGAATTTGTACTGTCACTTGTAGTCTTAATTGTGTGTGGTGTTCCCAAAGGGTACTGCATATCATTCTGCCTAACATTGTGCATGCTCTTGCCACCAACCGCCTTGAACTGAATTACCCTTACTGTATCCGAGGCCATACACCCTAGTAAAAAGGCTGTTGAATGCACTATCTGGACCGCCTGCTCCAAGTGCCTTACATGCCTACTGCCCTGCATCTCCCCGTTCAACATCAGCCTGAGTGCTGTATCTCATCACTTGATTACCAAAACCTTACCTCACTATGTACACACCTCACGCAACACCCTATAAGCTACTGCTTCTTTGCAACCTACTATTTCCTACCTGGACCCTCCCAAACACCAGCAGGGGCATACCAATTCAGCCCACCTAGATACTAAACCATATGCTCAACATGTCCTGCACAACACTCACCTCTAGCCCTAAACTCCCATCAGCAGAGAGCACTCCTCTCCCTATCTTCCTGCCCTCCTCCATACAGCCCATCATCAGCACCACTCCCATCACTACTGAGTTACCATCCAACCCCTACTTGAACTCACCAGCCTTATGGTTGAAACACTTTGCCTCTAAACCTACACCTAATCAACTGTGCACCTTGCATCTCATGAACCTTAGACTAGGCTCTAGATTCCGACTTGTAGCCCACGAGTACACAATCTCCCCACCACCGCCAAAACTCACAAGACCCCCATCAAACACACATATATTCCCAAGATAATATCTACCAAGAACACCATACCCAAGGCTCCTTCTACCATCACCGATAATACCAATCACACCCTTGACAAAGCTACCACTATGAAGGGTGCTCTTATAAATGTGAGGTCACTCTCAGCACATGCCCTGGACATTGCAGACTACATCACAGTTCATGATCTACATTTCTTTTCTTTTTCTGAGACCTGGCTACATGCAGCTGCAGGTCCATCACTTTCACTTGCCATCCCTAATGGTTACTCCATCACAAGATGCGATAGAGACGCGAACCAATCCACAGGTGGGGGTTTCGCTTTTATTGCCAAAAGCTCCTTAGGCCTAATCAGCACATTCCATCAGCTGAGCTATTTTCTGTTAAGCTGCCTGTCTCTGCTACCCAAACCATCACCATGCACCTCATTTATAGGCCACCTGGACCATGCTCCACATTCGCAGAAGACATTACATCCCTCCTATTAGGTAATACCAAGCCCAACTCATAAATCATCCTATTAAGTCATCTCAATCCTAGGCACGAGGACGCCAATGACCATAAAGCCCTAGACATTGCCAACACTATAACCAAACTGGGCTTCTCCCATTGCATCCAGGAACCTACCACATCAAAGGGAGAACCCTCTATTGGCTGGTATATCTTAATTGCAGCATCAACATAGTGTCCAATACACCTTGCACCTGGTCAGATCACCACATGATAACCTTCAATATCATATCTGATAGCCTCTATTCTAATCAGAACATCGCACCACCTATCAGCACGAGAAACAAAATGGACATAACGAGTGTGAAACTGCTCCCACTAATACTACCCATACTAAATAATGCCACTGAGTCGTGCACTGATCCCACACCCCTAGTTGATACTTATAATCAAACCATACTCAAAGCCATTAATACCATAGCCCCACTGAAATTACGGAAATCCAAACTACATGCTCACCTGAACTCTTGGTTCACGCCGCACCTTAGAACATTACGCAATGAAAAATAGAAATGCAGAAGCCCGTTGGAAAAGCCTACCCTCAGCTGTGAATAGGGACAGCCTTATACTAGCATCCCTCAATTATCAAGAGGCATACAAAAATCGGATCTCGAAAGCTAAGTCGAGTACTAAAGAGCTCTTTAAGATACTTAAAGAACTAGAATCTTCTTCAGAGTCCCCTGATACCTGCGTCAAAGACAGTACATGGTGCTCTAATGTTCAAAAAGCACTCCTAGATAAAATCACCACGCTACAAACCAAAATTAAACCAAAAATAACATGTCCACTGACTAACAGTATAGGACCCCTATCAGAGTCTCTGACCTCCCTCAACACACCCACAAACCTTTTAACTTCTCACCACTCTCCATCAAAGAGGTCGAAAATATCATCCTCAAACTTAAAACATCTAGTTGCCAGGGAAACACATGCCCAGCCCCCATCATTAAGGAGGCTACTACTAATGAATTAGCACCATTCATCACCGCCCTAATAAATGCCTCATTCAACACAGGCATCATGCCTAAAAACCTTAAAGACGCCTGGGTCCTTCCCCTACTTAAAAAAACGTCATTAGACCCGGGCACCACCACTAATTAAAGGCCCATTACCACCGTCCCCTTCTTACTCAAAATCCTGGACACAGCAGCTTATCTGCAGATCCAGGACTACCTTGAATCCAATAACCTCCTTGGCCTTAGGCAATCTGGATTTCGACCTAGTCATGGAACCGAAACTGCCCTTATCGATTGAAAACCCCAAATCGAAGACCTCAAAGATGACAGCAAGTTGGCCTTCCGATTATTGCTCGATTTATCGTCGGCATTTGATCTGGTCAACCATCAACTACTTTGCCAACATCTCAAATCTGCAGCCCACTTCTCTGACAAAACCACCACCTGGATCAGATCCTTCCTGGAGAATAAATCTATGAAGGTCTTCTCCCCGCTGGCCTCCACTGAACCATCACCAGTTCTGTATGGGGTCCCCCAAGGATCATATGTATCTCCTACTCTCTATAATGTGTTTACGAAGCCCCTCTTCGATATTCTCGACTATTTGGGTGTCACCTACACTAATTATGCAGATGACATCCAAATACTCATCCCTATCACTGGAGACCACAAAGCTGACTCCAAAACACTTAACGACATATATCTGGTCATCCAGGCCTGGATGGCACAACACAGGCTCTGTCTTAACGACGATAAGACACAGCTACTCCTCCTTGGATCCCAACCAATACTCAAAAAATTAGACTCAGCCTTCAACTCATTCATTATTGACGACACAAAAACCCTTGGCATATACCTCGACTCAACACTATCCTTAACAAGACAAACTAATGCCATAATCTCATCAACGTCCTACACTTGTAAACTTATCACTGCCTGCCGACCATTCCTCACCACCGCCAACTGTACTACCCTTGCTAGAACCCTTATTATGTCGAAACTCGACTATTGCAACGTGCTCTATCTAGGGACTAGCCAACGGAACTTAAACAAACTACAAGTATCACAAAACAACGCCCTCAGGGCAGCACTAAATATCCCTAGATCTCATCATATTTCCAATACCAGACGTAGCCTACATTGGCTCTCAGTCACCCAATGAATCACCTTCGAATCACTATCACCTACGCATAAATGCCTTGCCAATCAGGCACCGAAATACTTGTCTAATCGATTCACACCCAACACTTCTGATCGCCCTTAGAGAGCAGCCCAAGTTCATTGCCTCCTACTACCCAGGTTCAAGCTTCAGAAAGCAGGGGCAGCAGTTTCCCAGTGCTCGTCGCCAGGCTTTGGACCTCGTTGCCCAACTCACTCAGATCAGAATCCTCATTCTGCTCCTTCAGATGCAAAGCTAAAACCTGGCTTTTAGCGCAGGACCACTAGAGCCAACACTAGACAACTTGCTCATAATACCTATGTCTGCTTTTGCTGAGTGTTATGCTTTCCTGTTGGACACCTTTGTAAATATCTTGTATGTATATGTTATGTATATGCTTCATTTTGTATATTTATGTAATGATTTGTAAAGTTATGTAACTGTAACCCTTAAGAAATGCGCCCAGATGCCTTTGGCCCAGGCGCGCTAAATAAATATACAAAATACAAATCATCTTTTTCTTTGCTGCACATGGGTTGACATTTAGTAGCTCAAGATTGGCCCGACATGTTCTAGATATTTTACTATTTTGCATGACCAATCTTTTAGCAGACCTTGGTAGGTTTTGTCTGAGGTTTCTTTTAAGATCTTATATGGAGGGGCTGAGTCTTTCATCGTCATCTTTCTCAGCAGACAAATTGATTTCCACAGAACTATGGAGCTGAAGGATTGTAGTTCCAATTCATATCGAATAGCAGTGATAGAGACATTTTTTTACAGCCTTAATACTCTTCGCCAAAACTGTCCTTCTAACTGATTCCACAAGGTGTCATTGATGTTCCATCCAGCTTCGCTTCCAAATGTGATTGCTGCTACCACTTTTTGACGATAAAACATAATTACTGGAATAAGCATAAATTTGCTGAATTCCCAATGAAGTTTGGCACCTTGTAGTTTCAGATTGGTCATTTTTCGTATTAGATCTTCAGTCCACTACCATTCTCTTATTGAGGTGTTAAAAATGATTCCAAGGTCACTTCAAGATAGCTGCCAACACGAGATAGACGTGTCGGCGGCGCTCCGGAGCCCATCAGTGGATTTTAACGGCCCCACCACCCCGTTTAACACAGGCGGCTAGGAGAAACGTAGCACTCCCCAAGCCCAGAAGGGCGTTCGAGCCAAGGGCATCGGAGGAAGGAGACCGTGTGGGCAGAAGGAGCAGTAGCCCATCAACGGCGCCTCATCTACCAGCAGAGCCAGCCCAGGGGATAAGTGGCCCGCAGAGGGGGTAGCCCCTCACCCAGCAAGCAAGGAAAGAGCAGCAGCCTCGAGGGAGGATCTGCGGCTCCGGAAGGGACAGCAGGCGGGAGTGCCGTGGCAGCCGCAGAAGCAGAAGACACCCCGGGCTCCCGAGGGGGGCTCGGCGCAGCAAGTGGCCAGAGCGAGCAACGCTAACCAAGGGGCCACAAGAGGAAACAGCCAGCGGACTGCGGTAAGGGGAGAGAGGGACACCAGAGACCGTTCGTGTGGGTGGAACGGTAAGCCCCCCAGCCCTCCCGAGAGCTCTCAGGAGGTGTGGAGCTGCGTCAGACGAGGCAGACCTGTAGCTGGACGGCGGTGGGCCCGCACAGCGGCCACAAGGAGAGGAGCTCAACGGTAGAACAAGGGCCTCTGGAACAGTGGCATGGGTCCCACAGTGGACAAAGGGGGCAAAGAGTCGGAGCGAAGAGGAGGATAAATCTGCCTTCGCCCCTGCGCATAGAGGTAGGAATGCGGGGCAGCGGAAGAGGGGGGCACAAGGACAGAGTTTGGAGTGGAGCGCCCCCCCCCCGACATCTTACGCCGGATCACCGCGAGTGAGGGAGAAAGGGGGCCAAGGGAGCAGGTCCCCAGGCAATCAGATCAGACCAATTGAGCAGCGGCACAATACCGGGAGCCGCGTGGGGCAAGCCTGAAGACGCTGCGTCGATGTTGGGGGAGGAGGTGGCGGAACAGCCTCAGAAGAGGTGGGACATTGCAAAGGGGAGAACGTGGCAGTGTCTGGCATCCCCCTCACCCTACCGCCTGGGAGTGAGGCGCCCATAACGAACCCCCGTCCCACTGGAAGGGAAGATCTCGGAAGAGAGAGACCGCAGGCAAGGTGGAGTAGCGGAGTGGCGGGCAGGGGGCAATTCCCTGGGTCGAGGCACAACGAGAGAGACAGCCAGTGAGGGGACTGCCCCCCGACAGAGACCCTGTTGGAAGTGAGTGCAGGAGAAGGCGTAGAACGGGTCCCTGGCAGAGGGAAGTGGGAGCTACCAACCCAGGGCCACAGCGGACCCAGCTGGCATTGAGCCTTTACAGGAGGAGGGGATTAGTAGTTCAATATCCCCCACTTGAGAATGTCCTCGAAGAATAAAGGTAGGGAGACCAAGGGTGGTCTGCCGCAAGTGGAGATTCCGGGTACCCTTCTGACGTTGTGGCAGCACAGAGAGGAGAGTGACGAGCAGGCAAACGCCCATGAGAAAGGTCGGAGTCCGGGCCCCCAAACTGAGGACGTCCCGCTGGTCTTGATGTCGCGTCAGGACCTCCATGGAGAGATCCTAACCCTGCAGAACAATTTGGCCAAGAACTTTCAAGACTAAATTCAGTTACTCAGATCAGACATTAGCCAGGCTATGGCTGAGATGAAGCAGGAGGGGGCCAGTTAGGAGAGAGGACGGACATTCTTGAAAAGGGCCTGCAGGAAGTGGGCAAGGAGGTCACGGAGAATAGTGAGGCAATTGAAAGACTGGACATAGCTACAAGGAATTTGGAATTGAGGATGGAGGACCTGGAAAACAGGTCCAGAAGAGTCAACATACGGCTGAAATGGCTGCCGGAAGCAGTTCAGGACAGAGACCTGAAAGGCATGCTACAAAGCATCTTTGCTGGGCTACTGGATGAATCAACCCTGGAATCTGTCGAGTTGGATAGAGTCCACAGGGTGGGCCGTATCAACAAAGGAGCAAATGCAAGACAAAGGGACGTACTAGCCGCCTTCGCCAGATATGCACAGAAGAACAAGTTACTTCTTACCTTGTAACGTTCTTTCGATGGGATGTTCCTCCGACGTATTCCTTATCTTAGATATCTCCTTCCAGCTCTGCTGGCCTTGGAAAATTTTTCTCTAGAGGGCGCTGCGCGTCGACGTCCGCCGAGTCGATGTCCCTCGACAGCCGCCGTATCGACGTCGACGTCATCCTGCCTATAAAGGCTGCGCCCAGCGTCCGTTGCTCAGTTCTGTTTTGTAGCCCACAGTATTTCTGTCTGGACTAGACTAATCACCCTGAAGGAGCGTAAGCTGCAACAACAAGGGAAGTAGAACTGCGGGGATGGATGGGAGGGTCGATAAGGAATACGTCGGAGGAACATCTCATCGAAAGAACGTTACAAGGTAAGAAGTAACTTGTTCTTTGAAGGGATTGGGTCCTCCGACGTATTCCTTATCTTAGATAGGCTCCCATAGCAGTATTCTATTATTGGAGGTGGGAGTACTGACTTCACGCTGCCTTCTATTGATGAATAGAGTGCAATACAGCCCTTCCAAACCTAGTCTCTTGACTGGAGGAGGAATCCAAGTTGTAAAATCGTGTAAAGGTATGGATGGACGACCATGTGGCGGCCGCACAAATGTCTTTAACCGGCACTCCTCTTTTGAGGGCCGATGAAGCTGCAATACCTCTGGTCGAATGAGCCCTAAGGTTTTGAGGGGGCTCTTTCCCTGCCAGTTTATAACATTCCAAAATGGCTAGAATGATCCATCTGGAAATGGTCTGCTTAGTTATTGGTAACCCCAGCTTGTGACCTGTGTAGCCTACAAACAGCTGGTCTGCTTGCCTTATCCTGGCCAGTCTACTGATGTAAAAACGTAAAGCCCTTCTAGGGTCCAGCCTGTGTAACCTCTCTTCCTCTTTCCCCGGATGAGGAGGAGGATAGAAAGATGGCAGGGTAATCTTCTGAGTGATATGGAATTCAGAAACCACCTTTGGGAGGAAATTAGGCTTCACTTGCAGGACAACTTCTTCCGCAGTGCGCTTAAAGATGGATAGCGCTGCGAGATAGCCCTTAATGGTGCCAACTTGAAGGCCTGAATTCGCCAAATAGAGGACAAAACCATTGGTGTACCACATGAAAAGGGGTCGATATTCTTTTCTCTACACCAGCTGCAAAATCTGTTCCAACGGCAGCGGTATAAAGACTTTGTTGCTGGCCTCCTTGCCGAAAGCAACACCTCCATAACCTCATCAGGGAGGTCCCAATCCTTGTACCTCAGCCTTTCAGAAGCCAAGCGTGAAGTTTGAGGGTTTTGATGTCTGGATGGAGAACCTGACCTCCCTTCTGTGAGAGTAGGTTCTCTCTGAGTGGAAGTCGAATTGGAGGGCTGATGGACAAGTCTAGAAGGTCCGGCTACCACCTTCTCCTGGCCCAATCCGGGGCAATTAGGATCATGGTTTTCCGGAATCTTCTCAACCTCCTGATCATTTGAGGAATGACAGGGACCGGTGGCAACGCGTACAGAAGCAGAAACTCCCAGTCCACTATGAACGCGTCTCCCGAGCTCCTCTCGGGGGAAATTCCCTTGAGCAGAACAGATCGCACTTCCTGTTGACACTGGTGGCGAACAGATCCACTTGAGGGGTTCCCCAAAGGGCGAAGATCTCTTGAAGGACTTCCTGAGCTAGTTCCCACTCGTGGGAGACTGTGCTCTGCCTGCTCAGAGCGTCCGCTGTCAAGTTCTTCTCTCCGGCTAGGTGAACTGCCGATAGAGAGATTCCTTCTTGGATTGCCCAAAACCAGAGCTGCATCGCCTCTCTGCACAGGGGTAGTGATCCTACGCCTCCTCTTTTGTTGAGGTAATGCATGGCCACTGTGTTGTCCGTCATTATCAGGACATTTTTCCCTTGTACAGCTGGCAGGAACGCCTTCAGCACAAGTCTGATGGCCCTCAGCTCTAACAGGTTGATATGTAGTCTGGACTCCGATGGAGACCAACGACCGCTGATGGTCAAGTCGTTGGCGTGGGCTCCCCACCCAGTGAGTGAGGCATCCGTGACTACTGTTATCTCCGGCCAGGGTTGCCAAAACTGTTCTCCTTTCAGAATGTTCTCCTGGCAGGCCCACCACTGAAGGTCTCGAGCCACCCTGTCGGGAACCTGAAGAAGATCTGTCATTCTTCCTGAGAATTGTGACCACTGAGTCCTCAGTGCCCACTGGAGGGATCTCATTCTCAGGCGAGCCTCTGGCACCAGGAAAATGCAGGATGCCATGAGGCCTAGCAACCTCAAAAAGTCGAAGGATGGGAGACGTTGGGCATCTTGGAACTTGGTAACCATCTGTAGAATATCTTGAGCCCTCACCTCTGGTGGCAAGGCTTTTCCCAGGGAAGTGTCCAGGATCGCTCTGATGAACTGGAGTCTCTGCGATGGTATAATTTGTGACTTCTTTAAATTGAGGGAGAAGCCCAGTCTGTGAAGGGAGTGGCAAACGTGATTTAGCTGGATCTGAGCTTGTTCCGAAGATACAGCCCTGATCAACCAATCGTCCAGGTAGGGGTAGACGTGAATCCCTTCCCTCCTTAGACTTGCCGCCACTACCGACATTAACTTGGTGAAGATCCTCGGGGCAGAGGTCAGCCCAAATGGCAGCACTCAAAATTGATAATGAGAGTTGCCAATTGCGAACCTCAGGTATTTCCTGTGTTTGAGATGGATAGGCACATGGAAATAAGCATCCTGAAGGTCCAGAGATACCAACCAGTCCTGGAACTGAAGGGCCTGAAGGATCTGAGAAAGAGTTACCATCTTGAATTTGTCTTTTCTGAGGAATTTGTTCAATTCTCGCAAGTCCAAGATGGGTCTCAGTCCTCCGTCTTTCTTTGGAATGAGAAAGTAAGGGGAGTACCAGCCCTTGTTCCTCTCCGCTACAGGTACCGCTTCTATGGCACCTTTCTCTAGCAGTTCCAAAATTTCCTGCAAGAGGAGCGGATCTGGAGCTTTCTGAGAGCTGATCCCCGGTGGATGACTCTGAGGTATGCGTAGGAGAGGCAGGCAGCAACCTTGGGCAATCAGACTTTCTCAACCAAGCAAATCTCCTGGTTGTTGTACTTGCCGCCATTGCTCTGCTGATACTGTCAGCCGAATCAATGCCCGTCTGGAGGAATTCGCACATAGCGTCTTTACCGTCCTGTATGATATTTAGGAACGCCTCCCTTTCTTCTCCCTCCGGGATGCAGTCAGCCGCTGTAGAAGCACACTCCCAAAGTGTATGGCTGAATCTAGCAAGGGTGCAAGTAGCATTAACAGATTTTAACGCCATGCTACATGCCGAAAAAACTTTCTTTGCCATAGCATCATATTTCTAATCGTCCCTGTCCTGTGGGACAGTAGGGTAAGCAGTCTTGACGTCAGTAGAAGATGCTGCCTGTACCACCAGACTTTCTGGGGATGGGTGTTTTGACAAAAACTCCGGGTCTGCAGAAGATACCCTGTAGTTTGTAGACAGTTTTTTATTTACTGCCGGGACGACATCTGGGGTTTCCCAGTTCGTCACAATCTTCCTCTGAAGAGCTTTATGAAAGGGCACTACTGGATCCTCCTGTGGACCTTTGTCAAGAATATCCGTGAGGTCATCTTGTTGGAAAGCCTGTGAAGGTGTAGACCACCCCATACATTCTGTGATCCTGGCCATTAAGGCTCTATAGGGGGTTTCAGCATGCTCCCCCGGGTCTGGCCTAGCAAACTCCACCTCAGGGGAAGTGTCTAACCCACTTGCCTCATGTAAGGAATCATGAAGATCCTTTAACCTGCGTTCTTCTGAGGATAACTCCTCTCTAACTGGGGTTGCAGGTCCCTGCAACTGAAATGTGTCTTCCTGTTCAGATAGTTCACCCTCTTCCATAATTGAGGACATAGTTCTCAATTGTTCTGAACTCACATAGGGTGTAAATCCCATCTCCAAGGCAGAGGGTGCCAAACTTGTCATAATCGGCCTCGAAAACGTCGATGTCGTTGACGCCGACGTCGAACGCTTTGGGCGTGGCGTCGAAAACAAAGGCGGAGGCCTCGAGGACCTCGACAGAATTGGGATTCTGCTCGAGGAAGTCGACAATCTCGACGCCATCATCATCGAGGACCTGGGGATAGCCACTGGGTGCGTCGTAACCGTGACTTTCCTTGGCGTCGACGCCGGTGTCGAAGATGGCGTCGAGTCGACAGACCCGTGTGTCGAAGGTCCCTTCGACAACGGCGTCGAAGACACCGACCTCGGCGTCGACGGAACCTTCGTCGATGGCGTCGACGGAACCTTCGAAGAAGGTTTTGAGGTCATAGCTTTACTCGAGGGTCCGAGATGCGCTCGAGAAGCTTCCTTCGCCGGGTACTGCGACTTGCGGCGTTTTTGACCTTCGGGTCTTTCGACCAGAGCATCGCTCTCGGCAGTCTTCGAGGGGGCCGAGGCCGCTTTCTCGAAGACGCTCATCATATTTTTGCGGAATTCCTCCCATTCAGCCCGGGAACTATGTTTCGTGGGGCAAGGGATTCTCATTGGAGAAACAGAGGAAGAGGAGGACGGAGAAGGGGATCTTCGACGTCTCCTCTTCGAGTGCTTCGATCTCGAGGAGTGATGGGACCCACTCCGAGACCTGGAGCGCGAATGGTGACGAGGAGACGAATTTCTCGACTTCGTCAAAGAAGAAGAAGCTTTTAAAGTCTTACCTTTCTCCAGCTTCCCCCTACGCTCCTTCAGGGCCTTAGCTGTCATGGACATACAGTCCTCGCACTCCGAACAATGGTGTTCAGCTCCCAAACACCACAGAAAAACTCTGTGAGGGTCAGTCAGCGACATCTTTTTCCCACAATCTCGGCATTTTTTGAAGCCGGACCGAGGAGTTGTCGGTTCCGACGAGGAAGCCATCGAGTACGGATCGAATATCTCGAGGTAAATAGGATCAAATTGACAAAACTGAGCAACGGTATTCCGAGGCACTGAGTAAGCGCAGAAAAACGGAACTGAGCAACGGACGCTGCGCGCGGCCTTTATAGGCAGGATGACGTCGACGTCGATACGGCGGGTGTCGAGGGACATTGACTCGGCGGACGTCGACGCGCAGCGCCCTCTAGAGAAAACTGTTCCGAGGCCAGCAGAGCTGGAAGGAGATATCTAAGATAAGGAATACGTTGGAGGACACAATCCCTTCAAAGGAGGCAGTTTTGAAAGCAGCCAGGCAGAGAGAACCTCTAAGCCATGACGGCCACAGAATAGAATTGTATCAAGATCTGGCTAACAGCACCTTGGTAAAGAGACGACAAATGAACCCTATGCTGACATTCCTCAGGGTCGAGGGGATCATGTATATATGGACCTTCCCCTTTGGTCTTCTCTTTGACTGGCAGGGAGTACAAAAGAGGATAACTTCTCCACAAGAGGGGGCGAACCTGCTGCAATTGGACTTGGATCAGGGTGAGCCGGAGGGGAGGTCGGAGAGATCACCAGGGGCAGACCACCGCCAGAGGCCCAGAGCTTGGGAATGGTCAACGGCAGGAGAGAAAAGGAGGAGGAGACCCGCTCTGAGAGGCCCACCTGAGAGGGGTGAGGGCGGAGAAATATATGACGGAGTGGGGGCGACAGCCAAAGGGACGAAACCCTGAGGATAAGGTACTGATTTGAAAGGGTGGTGGGCCCAGAAGCAATCAAAAGGGCATGGGGCAACAAGAAGCAAACATCCTGGGGTTGGTAAGGGAAGAAGAGACCCAAGAGGGGACAAAGGGGTGGGGGGAACTGCAGTTGGAGAAAGGTGGCCAGGGGGGAGTTGTGGGAAAGGGAGGGACACGGGCAGTACTTTTAAGGGAACGAGAAGGGCGGCATCATGGTCCAAAAGGGGAATGGACGAGAGGGTTTGGTTGGGCGTTGTGGGGGGCAGGCCAAAAGGAGGGATGGTATAAGAGAAGCAGCTTCATGAATGGGTGTTTACACTATGCTCGGGAGTAGACTGTATAATTCAAGTGGATAACCCATAATGTGAGGGGGCTTAATTCTCCCCTTAGTAGGAAAAAACTAGAGAGGTTTACGAGGAAGGAGGGGCCGGATATATTGGGCTTGGAGGAAATACATTTACTTTCCAAGGACCAGAAGAGGGTAAGGTTTAGGGGCTTTGATCAAATCTTTCAGGCTTCAGCGAGCACGAAAACGGCAGGAGTAGCCTTGGCCTTTAAAAACTCAGTGCACTTCAGGGAAGAGTGTACAGTCCGGGACAAGGGGGGCAGATACCTTATAGTGCGTGGCATGTGTTTGGGCACTGTATATACAATGGCGGTTATATATGCCACAAATGCGGGACAGGAAGCATTCCTGAGACACATTCTTGAAATCTTTGGGGAAACGGCAAGGGGCCCTGTGGTTCTAATGGGAGATTTTAACGTAGCCTGGGACGGGGCTCGGGACAAGTCTGGGAAGAGGACAATGGGTCCAGAGAGAGTGGTCTCGGCGGGTCTCCGGGAAAGAATGCTGGGTTTAGGCTTGAAAGACATATGGCGCGGACTAAGGGGGGAAGAGGAGAGATATACGTTCCTTTCTAGCGTACACAGTACTCAATCTAGGATAGATTATATATGGGTATCGGCGACCCTCCTGGGACGGGTAAAGGAGATAAAGGTAGGCCCCCTCGGCATAGCAGATCATAAAATGATTACCTTGCATCTAGAGCTAGGGGAGAGAAGGAGGGGGATGTGGAGTTGGAAATACCCGGCAGCTCTCATGAGGGACCCGGTGATCAGGGAGGACGTGGAAGGAAAAATGATTAAATTCATGGAAGAAAATAAGAGGGGTGATATGTCAGAGAATATAAGATAGGATGCGTTTAAAGCCACAATTAGAGGCGAGCTCATAGCACTCAAGGCCAACCGAGATAGGCAAATGGGAGAGCTGGAGAGGCAGTTAGAGGGGAGGTAGAAACAGCTCGACGAAAAGCAGAGTTAACGCCGAATAGAGCCACCCTGAGAGAGTATAGGAGAGCTGAGGGGCAGCTCCGAATCCTCCAAACTAAGAAAGCGGAAGGGGCCTTACTGTCAGTACGGCAGAGATTCTATGCAAAGGCAAACAAGGCGGATAGACTTCTGGCTCGCCTTTTGAGGGGGCGAAGCAGCAAAAAACGTGATAGGAGCGCTCAGGTCAGAGACGGGAGAGAAGGTAACGAGCAATGAGGGTCTCCAGGAACACCTAGTAATTTTTTATGAGAAGCTTTATACATCACAATACCCTAAGTCACAATCCCAAGAGGAGTTTCTTGGGAAAGTAACTTACGCAAAATTAGTGAGGAATCCCAAGAAGTCTTAAGTCAAGAGATTACGGAGGAAGAGGTGAGACGGGTGATATCTAGTCTCCCTCCGGGAAAAGCCCCGGGCCCCGATGGGTATACCGCAGCATTTTACAAAACATTTGCAGCTTTTTTAATACTGCACCTAACCCACCTATATAACATGTTCAAAATCACTGGGCGTATAACCTCCTCTATGGAGGAGGACAAAATGACCCTGATTCTAAAACCTCATAAAGACCCATTGGAAAGGACGTTTTATAGGCCAATTGCATTGCTCGATATTGATGCTAAAATCTATACAAAGATCTTGGCCAACAGACTAGAGGGACTGCTCCCGGATTTAACCCATCGGGACCAGTCCGGGTTCATCGAGGGCAGGCAGACGGCGGATAATATAATGCGGGTAGCCCACTTGGTGGAGAAAACGCAGAAAACAAACACTCCCGCGGTCCTACTCTCTTTGGATGCCGAGAAGGCTTTCGACTGCGTGGAGTTGTCTTATCTGTTTCGCACCATGGAGGGGATGGGGTTGGGTGGTACCTTTCTAAAAATGGTGAGGGCTAATTACCAGGAGGCGAAAGCTCGGATCATGGTGAATGGCACTCTATCACGCTCCTTTAGACTGAGTAGGGGCACAAAACAAGGCTGTCCCCTTTCACCGTTGCTCTACTCTATATACTTAGAGCCGCTCCTGCAATCGATACGGGATGCAGGTAAGGTGCAGGGCATTGGGGGGAAAGCAACATAAAGTTACGGCCTTTGCCGATGATATGTTGCTCTCCGCAATTAACCCCGTAGAATCGACAGGTGCCGCAAAGGAAGTTCTTGAGGCTTTTGGCGAGGCCTCAGGCCTTCACATCAACATGGGAAAGTCAGAATTGCTGAGCCTATCCCTGAGCAGAGAGGTCAGCACCAGCCTGAAAAATGAGACCCCATTTGTCAGGTCCCCAGGGAGAATTAAATTCTTGGGCGTTCGGATTACCCATACGCTTAAGGGTTGGTACGCGGCAAACTATCTCCCCCTTTTGGAAGGGATCAAAAAGATCTCTGGAAATGGCGGTCTCTGCACATATCCTGGCTGGGTCGTATAGCTGCTATTAAAATGGTCACACTGCCGCGTTTGTTCTATTTTTTCCAAGCCATCCTGCAGGCGGTCCCAGAGAAATTCTTCAGGGAGCTCCAATCCATGACAAAGGAGTTCATATGGGAAGGAAAACGGGCTAGAATTGATAGACGCCTGCTAGAGGCCTCCTGGAGGGAGGGGGTACTAGCCCTTCCAAACTTTAGACAATACTAATAGGCAACCCAGTTGCAGGTTATTAGGGAATGGTTGCGGGAGGGTGAGGGACAGGTATGGGTCGGCATGGACAGGGCAGTGACTACATTTAACCTAGGGGAGGTATTATGGCTGAGGAAGGAACATAGGCCTAAACACATGTATGAAAGCTCCATTCCAAGTTTAATGGCAGACAATTGGGACCGACTGGCTAAGAAGAAGGGAATTACATCCTTCCCGTCCCCCTTCACACCGATATTTAACAATGCTGAATTCAACCCCGGAACCGAGAAGGGAGCATTCAGGAAATGGGAGGAGCGGGGCTGAAAGAGAATCCGGGACATCTTCCAGAAGGGTGAGATCCTCTCATTCAGAGAGTGCAAAGGAGCCTTTGGGATCGGGGAAGGGGAGAGGCTCAGGTATGCCAGGTTACATCACTGGCTATTATACCCGTGTACAGGAGGGTGGAACGACCCATGGGATCAGAGTTCACCCTCAAGTACCTTAAGACGAGATAGCTGCACCTTGAGGAGGATAGGGTGCAGGATTCTCTTACTCCAACACCAATCAATAAGGACAACTCAATGGTTTGGCAAAGGGAAGTCAGTTTAATGACAAGTACAAAAAACGAGGAAACAATGGAAATCAACAGTGATTCGATCACCCGTCTCGCTTCAACTTTTCAACTTCCAAAATCTTCATTCAGACAGCAATAGGTATAGCGAATTTTCTTCATCGTTGACTTGTTACACTCAAAGTTTATCATGCAATTCTATTGGTCGGAAAAGTTAACTTAAGTATAAGTGCTATATCTGTATATGGTAACAGAGTGTGAGGATTGGATAACTCTTATCGGGTGGGCGTCTATGCCCATCCCTCTACATCACTCGTGATAGACGTCACTACAAGTACGACGTCTCATTGGTTCTACTAGCTATAGGACCCTACATTATTTGGTCCATTGTGATTGGGTAGGTTACACCCCTAGATATAAATCTCCAATTTAAATAGCAGCATGCAGAATGGACACCCAGATGCGGTGTGCCCCACGATTCACCCTGCCTCCCTTCCATCAATCAGTACCCTAGGGCTATGTGTCAATTAGTTGGCTGAGGATGGCCTCGAAACTGTAGCTTCTTATCAGGAAAAGTTATGGCACCCTCTGCTTTTGGATGACATCAGACGTGGGTATCTCTTCGCGCTTGGCTGGTCACGTGTCAGTCTACCGTGAAACTGCTTCATTTTCCCTCTATTTGTGTATTTGATTCTTCCTTTATCCTTGCCACCTGCCTGGGCCCCCTTATCTCGACCTTCACTAGCTGGCTGCTATGCTCTTAAGTTTTGTTTCTTCAGAGATGCCGCTCTCCTCACACTCTTTGGTGACCTCGAATTCCCAGGCATGAGCTGCTTCTTGCTGAGTTTCGATTCCGCTCTTTCGTCTGGCTTTGTGCTGGTATATGAATCCTGGCTTGTTTGACCCCTACCATTCTGGGCTTAATTCTGCTTTTGTAAAATGGAGTCACATTTGTATAATGTGCTTTGTTGAGGTAGATATATAGTTGGCACTTGCCGCTCTATCTTCTACTAAGCTTAGCAAGCAGTACTGTTTTCTTAGCTTCTTGCGTTCCAAGCCTATTTACAGGCGTTTAGACAGTTGCATATTTTCATCCTGCATTATGGTTATGTTTCTCTATATTTCAACATTGTCTCTTCTTTAAAGTCTGTTACATCCTTATTCTTTCCATTTCGTCTTTGTGTGACATCTTTTGATCAACATTTCATTTGTCTGAACATCTATCCGGGCCCTTGTATTGTTCACCATTTGCCTTCGATTACGGCCTCATGGGTCTCTTCTGAGACAGTTTGTAAGTAGTCTTCATTTCATGTCAACTGCTGGTACGGTTGTCTTAACGGATACCGTGCTGCCCATGGATGTCTGATTATAGGCACGTCAACAAGTATTGCTCTTCTGATGGGCACTGGGCAGACCCCTAGCGCTGCTCTCTGTTGGTTTATTTCCTCCTCATACGTCACATATCTTGGCGAGTATGTTCCTGGTATCTCAAAATGGGTGGCTGGAGTGCAGGCCATA
The DNA here is from genome assembly GCF_040938575.1 of Ambystoma mexicanum. Classification (NCBI taxonomy): domain Eukaryota; kingdom Metazoa; phylum Chordata; class Amphibia; order Caudata; family Ambystomatidae; genus Ambystoma; species Ambystoma mexicanum. Next base: position 635,273,564 of record NC_090939.1, read on the forward strand.
TCTGGGACCTCCTCTACACTCTCCCCTCTGGTCGGTTCATCGACCACTTCTGCTTCCTCCTTCAGATTCATCTTACTTGGTTCTTCTGTATCTTGTTCATCGTCTTCTGGGTTTGTACATGATGGTACGAAAGATTGTGTCTTTGGAGTCCATATTTTTATCACTCCTTTCAGTATTCCTGCTGTCTTTACATGTCCGTCTTTGTTCCAGGTCATAAGCTGGCACTGTCCATTTGGACTGCAATAGATCCATTTTCCTTCATACTTTCTTCGTTTTCTTGGATACACAAACTTTGGTCCTTCTGGCGCAAATTCGCTGGCCTTCACAAAGTCTCTTATTTCTTCATCAGTCAGGTCTCTGGGCTTCCATCCTGGTTTGACATCGATCATGATCTTCATCCCTAGGGTTTTGTTCGCAGTTTTCTGGCAATGTGTGATGATTATCTTGACAACACAAAATCCTAGTAGTATCATCAATAGCAGGGCTCCTAGAAACTTGAATATGTCTGCCATCCATTGTGGGACCCATGAGAATAGTGTTCCAAACCAGCTGTCATCATCCACTTCATTAGTTTCATCGATCATCTGGTTCTATAGGTTTGTCAACATACTTATGGCTTCTGTTAAAGTTCCATTTTCTTCACCATGCAAACGTGTTAATGTGCAACATGATTCTCCGATTTTTGCGCAAACACCTCCATCCATCGCTGTGATCATGTCAAGTACATATCTGTTCTGTAGAGTCATCAATCGGATTGCTCTTAGTTCTTCTTTAATCGCATTAAATCCTTTTATAGTGGTGTTGATGGTCTGTAATAATTCCCATTTAGTGTTTGCTCCAACCTGGAATCTTAGCATGATGATTGTTGTGAACACTGATGAGGTGAGGCTGAACAGCCTGTGTTCATATGGGATTGCATGGAATGCTTCTTCCGATTTGGCAGAAAAGTAATTTTCTCGCTTCGTTCTGGATACCAGATCCACAGATCTCCTTTTCCTGAGGTGAGCATCTGCTTTCGGAAAACTGCCAATATTCAGGTCACTTTTTGGGATCACTATTGCAGGAACGTGGACGTTCACTATTGTGCATATGCCTCCCCAGTTTTTCGGGAGTCTTATGTATGCCTTGGATCCACACGCCCAGTAATGATCCATAATTACTGCGGTTCCGTGGGTCATTCCTGGAGCTTCAAAGATTTGCCCGCAGTTTTGATTCTCTCCCATCATCCTCGTGCCATTGTTCCTGAAGCATAATTTTGGACTTTCCAGTGGCACTATCTGCAAGGGTCCTCCTCTGTCTTCGACCCATGTTAGTAACTTTACCAGTTTCGGCCATAGAGGTTTGCACAACCTCTGTGAGTTTTCTATTGCTTCTTGGCAGGCTCCAAGGACCATCCAGGCTCGGCAGATCACCACTCCTTCTTCTCATCCATTTGGGGAAACCTCTGTTCCCCAAATCTGTATTTGGCCTCTGTTCTTCCAAATTTGAGCCTCTTCTGGAGACTTTCCTTGGACGTTCAGTCTCGGGTTTATTTCCCATCTTGTTCCTGCTCCTTTAACTTCTGGCTTCTCAAACCTGATCACGTGATTCCTAGTATGAGCTCTGTTTCTTGTCTTAAAGTCCTGGACGTAGCCATCTTCATCGGGGTAATCCGTTTCAGTCGCCCATATCAATGAGGCATCTCTCCCCATAAACTGTCCTCTGGTGTTGCACATTGCTACGTGTGACAGTGTGCTGTTGGGACATCAATTTCTACAGCCACAAAGATCTTGGATCTCCCCATGCTGTATGGTAGAAGTGCACAAAAAAAGCATTCGCCCTCTGATTTCCATCTCCCTACTTCTTACATGTGTTGGTACCAAATGTTGTTTCCTAGATGCGCTGTGCTGTCCATGTAATCGTTTAGTTCATTGTTATCTTCATGTGGGCTTCTCTTGATTCTTAGTGTCTTTCTGTAGTTAGCTATATAACTACATCTCTAAACGCGTCTGTGTGAATTTTCCTTCCTGGGGTCTCTCGGGCATGCTGGTCGGTGGAGCAGGTTTCTTTATCTGCACCGATGTGATAGGTGGAGGTTTTGCAAATCTCTTCCTCTCCTCTTGCATTCTTTTTCTGCTCTGTATAAGTGCCTTTAACCACCACCTGTCTGTTATCAGCCCAACGTACGGCTGCATCGTGGGCTTGGTACTTGTTCCCTGTGTTGGAACTGGTGTGCTTGTCACTACAGTCTCTGCAGGTTTATTTTTCAGTTCCTCATGTAGTTTCTTCGCTCTAGCTATGAACGGGAATAAATGATCTATCAACATTTGTGTCCTTGCAGTGAACTCTCCCGTAGCCGCTTCCGTATTCTTGAGGGCTTTTGCTATGTCTGCTTTAGTTGGTCTTTCACTGGATTCTTTTTGGTCTCTTTCATTATTTACTGGGACTGGTTGTTCGGTAGGCAGTCTTGTGCTCTCTGTCGTCTTCGCTTGAGGTTCTGTGGCCATTGACACTTGCCCTGTTTGTGTGCATTCAGTGTGTGTGTGCGTGTGGTGGTCAGTGCTATGTTTAATTCATTCCGTGCTGACCCTGTCTCCAGCTTTTCTCTTCATTCGTTACCTCAAGTGCGTATGTATCACTGCTAATTACATTCATTTTTAGTTCATTTACCTTACCATCAGATTTTCTCGGGACTGGAGTAACTATATAGGGTCTGGGTGCTTTTGTGGGACCTATGTGTAAATTATCCAGTGGGTGTACTGAAATTGGAACGCTTCGTGCACCAATAAAAAATGCAGTTCTGATCGTTAAAGACAGCAAGATAATGATAAACACAACGCATAACCACATGATGGTACGGTAGGTCAACCAGCAGCACTTCCTCCCAGAGAAGCGTGGGTGCCCCTCTGCATGTGGGAGGACCAGGTTACTGTTCTGGGCCCCCATCTCAATCATAAAAAATGTCAATATTTTATTCTTTTCACTCACTCCATTGTTGTTTCTCAAAACGTTTGTATCATAAAGTGTCTGGTGCTTCTTAAGTGTGCCCCCTCTTGCGGGTGACAATTGTCTCTGGATACGGGATATAGTTCCCTTGCTAGACTATGGAAAATAGGTTAGACTAACACCTTTGGTGAGTCACATTCATCGTGCATATTCAAAATAGGTGAGTTCCCAGTCCACCCCCCCGAATCTGCTTCAGTCCTGAGGACATGCTGTAACCTGTTCAATGTGAAGAAATGGAAAAAATGGCAATAATCAAAATCAAAAAATGAAAAGGTGAAGTTCTTGTCTCTGCTCCCTCGATCTGTCCCTCGGCGGAAAGATGAAGTATTTTTGCCCCTGTCTTTTCGATCTGTCCCTCGGCGGAAAGTTTCATTGGAATCTCCTCATATAATCTCTCTGAAAGTTGGACAGTTCCATCTGCAGCATGATTCCATGGAGGAGCGTTCCCATATGAGCAACATTAGCTGGATCTCTGATGAAGGTGATGACGTCAACCTCGATAGGTCTCCCCACTATTTCTGGGAAGTCAGTGACCAGACGAAAGAGGACGTTGTGCGCCAGCTGGCTGTGTTCGGGTGACAGGGATATTTGTCCCGCCTTGTTGGGTTCTGGATCACAGGCCCTTCCCTGCGAGCATGAACAGGCCTTGCACTTTCCTGCTGCGTGGATTGCGACTAAGTAACTTAGTTTAGTCCACAGGTGGCTCAACTGTTCAGAGTTTGCTGGGTCTCTAATAAACGTGAGAGTGTCAGTGGTTCTCCCAATGATTGCTGGGCACTCCTCTATGATACGAAAGACAAGCGTAGTGGTGAGTTTGTCTACTGTCGCCTGTGGTGGAAGCATTTGTGTCCTTATCACTGTATTCTGGTAACACAATTAAGGCTTCCGCGATGACAGTAAGCAGTTGCCAGATTACTTTCTTGTTGGCAGGATCTTGGATAAAGTCTGTGACACTGGTGACTCTCCCTACAAGTGACGGATATGAAACTAGTACTAACTGGAAGTAGGTTAGCACATCCCTTGTGATATTTCTGCTGGGAGACACCATAAATGCTGCAAAGTGACGCCTTGATCTATGATGATTCAGGATGCTGCATTTAGCTCCTTAGGGCAAAAGTCCTTGATCACAGTCTATTTGAGTCTTGCTTCTCAACAACGCTTTAGTGTGATTTGATTTACAAGTTCGTGTCAACAAACGTGTTGTGGCTTGGATGCGCAATTTTCTTCTTCACCCTGCAACTAGGATGCACAGAGTGTCCATTATGTCCTTATTCCCTTTTTTGCTTAGAGGAAATGTCCAGTTTAAGCCACAACTTGCAAACGGGTTCTTTTGTCTTGGCTTTGCTGCTCATGCGTCCTTCTTACTCGTCATGGACCTCGTCTGCACGTGCTGAGGTTCTTCCCCGATGTCTGTAATTTCTTCATGGTGGGGTGCAGATTGAAGGCTTTCTCCGATATAGGGCTTAATGTCATTGAGAAAAATCCATGCTCTCCTGCCTTTCAGTTTCACAGCTGAAGGAGTGCAATCCTCCATGATGAAAGGACCATTGAATCTTGGCTCATCCCACCTTTTCCTCGTGTGGTTTTTCACCAGCACGGTGTCTCCAGGGCAAATGAGTGGAGCACGTAGACTTTGAACTGCTTCTGTTTCAGCGTCTCCTGCTGTGTTTTGTGCTGCGCTGCCCCCTTTTCGTCGTCGCTGTAGTTGGTCTGAAATTACAGTAAGGCTGGATGTCATGCAGTTCAGATATTCCTGAAACTCGGTTCCGAGGACCTCTCGGGTTGACTGGGCATCACATGTAGTTCTGTCTCAGGGTTTAAGGGGGGGTATTCATTCTCCTTCTTGGGACTATCTCGTGCGGCGTAAGAGGATGGTCGGAGCCTGGTTGAGTCCGAAGAGCATACAATGCCAGTGGAAGGCAGTGCAACCGTCCCCTTTTTAGAGTAAGCTTCAACTTGGCTATCCTCTCTTTTAAGCAGCCGTTGAGCCTCTCACAAATACCATTACCTTCCGGATGATACGCCGACGAGAACCTGTGATTTATACCAAGCAACAAGCTAATCTATTCAAAGACTGTGTTTACAAAATGAGCCCCATTGTCTGATCTCATCACCTCACACAGCCCCCATCTAGGGAACACTTCCCTCACCAGAAATTTGGCTGCACAGGTAGAGTCTGGGTGTGTACATGGACCTGCTTGTATCCATCTAGAGAATGGACACACCACTACAATTAAGTACCTGTACCAGTTACACACTTGAACCATGTCGACATAGTCGATATGTAAGTGCTGAAAAGGCCCATTTAGCCAGGGGAGGACTCCTCTCGCTACTTTTAATGTGTGCCCAGCGGTGAATTGCTGGCAGATTATGCAGTTCACCATAAAGAATGCAACATGCTCTGCTAAATTCGGTATAAACCAGTCTTCAGCGAGAGTTGCTGCTAGATTCTCTTTTGACATGTGAAATGGGTAATGCAATTGCTCCAATGCTATTTTTAGTAAGGCTACAGGCATTACTGGTTTACCAGTGCTGTCTTACCGCCACAAGCTGTCAGAGGGGCTTAAAGAACACCCTTGACGTTTCCACAGGTTCTTTTCGTCCTGCGGTGCCTCCCCTTGAAGCTCCATTAGTTGCGTCTGGCCCATATTGCTATAGGCTTCGGGTGTGGTTCGTGCCACCATCATTCTTTCATGGGTACATGCCACTTCTGCTTTTATGATCGTCTCACTTTTGGATGCCATACGCTTGGCTTCCGTGTCTGCTGCATGGTTTCCGCATGACACGAAATCTGTCCCTTTGGTGTGGGCGGCGCATTTCACGACCGCTATGCCCACTGGGAGCTGTAGTGCCTTAATCAGCCTGTCCAATAAGGCTGTATGTTGCACTGGCGTGCCGTCCGCTCTGAGGTAGTCCCTCCTTTTCCAGCGTGCTAGGCCTGCGTGCACTGTAGACATCACATAGGCGGAGTCACTGTACACCGTAACTTCCTGGTCTGCGTGATTCTCAATGGCGAGTATCAACACCAATAATTCAGCAGCCTGCGCTGAATAGTGAGATGGTATTCGTGCATTGACGAGTACTTGAAATTCTCCGTTTGTTATGTGTTTCATTACGGCAACGCCAGTATATCTTTGTCTGTCTTCTTGGTCGATTCTCGAAGAACTGTCAATAAAAACGATCTCACCTCCCGCCAGGGCATTTTCTTTCACCCTGGGGATTTCATCATAGAATTCTTCATAGTTTGCACAGTCATGCATCGGCTCTCCTTCAGTGACTGGCTCAGCTATGAACGTTGCTGGGTTTACTGTTTTACATCGAACTATTTTGATCGATCGATTAGATATGATCACTTCATAGGCAGAAGCTCTTTGAGATGTCAGCGTACCCTTTGGTTTCTCTAAGATGGCAAATAATGAGTGCTCGACGTATAATGTCATGGAACATCCCATTACAATGGTTGTCGCCTTCTCCATGGCGAACGCTGCGGCACCTAAGCTTTGTTCGCATGGAAAGTGGCCTCTCATGACTGGGTCCAAGTTCCCACTGTAATACGCCAGGGGCTTATACCCCAATGAGGTTTTCTGAGTGAGCACTGCCGTCATAACGCTGCCATCTGTGTGTGAGAATAGGTAGAATTCCTCTGCATAATTAGGAATCCCGAGAACTGGAGCTGTACAAATCGCTCTCTTGAGTTCTGTAAACCCCTTTTCCATTGCCTCGGTCCCTTCAATCTTTTCTTTTGTCACCTGGACCTTCTTTAAAGCCTGGAGCAAGGGCTTGGTATACAAGCTGTAATCGAAGACCCACGCTCTAACATAATTGCGCAGGCCCAAAAAGCTCTGCATTTGCTTTATCGTGTGTTGCTTTGCCGTGTTCATGATAACTTCAGCCCTTTCTGGGGTCACCTTTTTTCCCTCATGCAAGAGGAGTTGGCCTATGTACAGCACTTCCTGTTGACAATACTGTAGTTTTTCCTTGTCAACCGTATATCCTTTCTCAGCCAGTATAGTCAGTAGCTTAACAGAATCGCGCCTGCATTGCTCTTCAGTGGTGCTGCAGATTAGGATGTCATCTACATACTGCAAGACGACACTATCTAAGGCAATATTGCTTAGGTCCATCTGTAAGACTCTGTTAAATATGGACGGGGACTCACAGTACCCCTGTTGCAACCTCGTGCTTTTCAGACGCATTTGTCTGAATGTAAATGACGTCAGATCTTGAGTGTCACGGTGCAATGGGATTGAGAAAAAGGCAGTTTTCAAGTCAATCACCGTGAAATATTTTGCCTCAACGGGTATGTTACATAGGATTGTAGATGGATTAGGAACTAGAGTGAACTCGGCTTCAACAATATCGTTTAATGCTCTTAAATCTTGGATTAGACACCAAGACCCTCCTTTTGATTTCTTGACGGGATAAATCACTGTATTACAGGGTGATTCTGACGTCACTAGGATCCATCATGGCGGAAATTGTCTTCGCAATCCCTTAATCCGCCTCTCTGGACATGGGATATTGTCTCGCTCTTGGTAAAATTGCTCCTGGTTTCAGTTTAATTTTCCCTTCTCCCACCCCCTTCAGGAGACCTATGTCATATGGTCCTGTAGTCCATGCTGAGACAGGCACTTGGGCCATGTCGTCATCAAAGTATTCCGGACGTACCAGTGCCAACATCATTCTCTGAGGCACTTCTCTTTTAATCATTTTTACCCAAAATATGAGACTCACTTCCACCCTCGTCTCTTCTGAGTCTGGTTGCTCTTGTAACAGATCATCATCGGTGACGTCAGTCACTCGATACCCTTCTTCAATGGCGATAATCGCACACCATCGTCTGCCTTCATCGTCGTATCCTTCGACCAATGCTACTTTCCCTCGCACTACTGCAGCATGTATCATCAAGGGAAATACTTGTCCCACGGCCCTCATGGCTATGTGTCCTGAGTATGCTCTAATCATTTTGCATACATTTGAATAGTGCATTCCTGGAGTGGAGCATACTATGCCCTCCTCCGTGAACGAGATTGTCATATTCAATTTTGTCATTAAGTCTCGACCCAAAATGTTTACTGTGGTCTGACATGAATACAACAAAGGTACATTCATTTCGCATTCTCCTACGGCGACTGGGAGTACGTCTGTAAAGGGAACTCGACTGTGAGCTCCTGTAAAACTCTGAGTTTCTATGGCCTCGCTGGATAAGGAAAACTTGCCTTCTCGTATGCACAAGCGTATTGCACCCGTGTCAACTAAGAAGGAATATTCTTTACCCCCTATGACGACATTCACCCTTGGTTCCCTGTTAGGGTCTGGTGTCAGTGATAGGATAGAGCACATCAGGGTTCCCAATGAGCTGACCTAGTTCATATATAAGTTCGGTCCACTGTACACTTGTGGATTCTCTCCATTCCCAGGGTTGCCTCCCCTTCCAGAGTTTGTGCCCTGAGAAGTTTGCGGTGGTGCCTGTTGGAATTGCCCTTGCAGCAAGTTCCCCATGTTCGGGGGTTGAACCCCTTGTTGCGCACCTTGCTGCATGCCTGGTGCTTGCTGCTGCACTGTGTGATTCTGTGCACCGTCCTGTTGTGAGATTGCAGGCGGATTCACCGTGCCTGCTCCCATTCCTTGGCCATTTTGCCATGCGCCTTGGCTTCTGCACGAGTGTGCCCGATGCCCTGTCATTCTACACAGCCAACACACTGCCGGTGGTGGGGCTATTTGTCCATTTGACATAGCTGGACTGCCCATTTGCACGTTTTGAAAGCCTCCTTGATTACTTTGGAAACCTCCCTGATTACTCTGCCATCCTCTTCCTCTAAATCCCCTTGCCCTCGGGTACAATCCTACGTTACCCTTGTTGTTCTGCTGTGGGTTAGCCACCTGTTGTACGTTCTGTTCAGCTGGGCTAGGCAGCATGGCTCCTTCAAGTACTTTGGTAATTTCTTTTGCACCAGCTTCGCTTCCTCACCCTTTCGAGTTGCCTCCTTTTTTCGATTCTTTTCTTGCAACAATCTACAGTAATGTGCAATAGTCAACTGTATTTCGGCCCAAGGTTTAGCTTCAACTCCTACCAATTTCTTAAGCTGTTTTTGTACTGGCTCTGGTAATTCCTGGCACAATATGTGATAAAATACAGGTATAGATTTCGTCCAAGATTCGTGCGTTTCGAGCACCCACGCGTCTTGGAAATTGTGGATATAAATCAACAGATCTTCTAGCTCCTTCATTTTTCGAGTCATTATAGCTCCCATATCGGAAATGTCTGGGTAAAGCACCCGTAGCGCTTTCCATACTGCTGCTCTGCAATTATTAAATGGTGCTCCGTCGTGTGTAGTGCTAATTATGGTTACACCAGGGTACCCTGCCTGTTTCCACACATCATCTGCTCTCTCACCAAGTATGGCGTTCAGGAGAATTTAATATCCCCTACAGCTAACGTGATACCCCCGGTCATTTTTTCTAACTTGTGTATCCACTTCCCGGCTCCCGATGTCAGCATTGGAAGCTTGTTTTTCAGGTTTTCCCGATCCATGTGTGGCCATGGAATATATTGCAGTCTGGTTCCCCCCTTTTCTAACAGTGGAAATTGGAATGCGCAGCCTACTTTCTCTTTCCCTATTGCTCTTCTGTCTATCGCTGGGGTAACATTCCTGCATCGCCGTCTACCTGGCAATGTCCTCAACCTGTCTACATAGGCGGGTGCCGACACCCCCCTCTGACCATGGGGTGTTCCTTCATGCCGGTCAGACTGTGCGGCAGACTCTGATGCCCTCGGTGCAGACTCGCTAGCATCTGACCATCGTACCCCTTTGTCCCTTGGGATCCGCTTTTCGAGCCGTCTCCATTCTTCATTTGTCTCGCACTCAGTCTCCTCTCCGGTGTCGGACATTGATTGTTCCCACTCCTTGCGTCATCGTCGTTCTTACTGATTTCTAGCCTATCCAGGGACAGTCTCCTGCTCCCACTACTTCGGGTGACGTCCTCAGTGTCATACAGCTGAGGGCTTTCAAAGCGCTCGTCTTCCCCTTGGGATATTGGTTCTAGCCCCATTTCATCATATATTTTGTCGATCGTTTCCCCGATGCTTCTGGTGTCGAAGTCATCTTCAATATTTGCCCCACTAGTTCCTGGTACTGAGTCGTATGCAGGGAAGAATTCTTCAATGTCTTCCCATTCTACAACAGGATCTGGTTTTTGAACTTCCCGCTCCAGATATTCGAGATCGCGTGCCCTCTGTCTACACTTGCGTTCAATATCATCATCGAATTCTTTACGCTTCCTCGCCTCTTCTCTGACCTTATCTTCTGCCCTTCTCCTTTCATTTCTACGTTCATTTGCCCTTCGAACTTCCTCGTCTTCTTGTTTCTTTATCCTTTTTTCACATACTCTTTGCTCTTCTTCCAACCTTAGCTGTTTCTGTCTGTACTGGTCATAGGCTGCTTTCTGTTTGCAATCAAGCTGCTTTTCTTGCTCCTCGCGATATAACTGCTCTCGCCTCAGCCTATCTTTCCTTCTTATCCTTTCGTCCCTTACCTCCTTTCCCTTCTCCTTCTCCCTTCTCTGTGCCTCATCAGACTTCTCTCTCGGTCTCACATCATCACTTCCTTTTCCATCGAGTTTCAATAATTTCTGTCTTCCCAACCATTCGTCTTTTGCAAATGCTATCTCATCAGTTCTGTCTTCACTTCCTTTCCATTTCTTTCCCTCTCTCTCTTTATCGAGAGGTGCACTTGTCTGTGCCTGATCCTTCCTCTCATCATTGCGTCTCTCCTTGTCCCTCGGGACTGCAGAGGTAAAATTCTTATACTGATCTTTCCCTTTATTTTCATCACTACTGTACGTAGGTGACTCATATGCAGGGTTGCTATACCCCGTGGCTGCCTTAAGATCTCTTAATGGGTAGAGTCCCTCTGGCTTACTTCCCTCGGTTTCTGTTTCAGGAGGGGCAGGTGGCGCGGTAGGCGTCTCACTCCCCTCCGTGCATACATTTAATATCCAATCAGCAGGTGGCTCTTCTTCCTTCGACTGTTCGAACATTTTCCAAAGTTCTAGAACAGTGAGGCGTTTCTCTAGCTTCTTGCCTGCATATGTGGCATGCAAGTAAGTCGTCGTGTGTTGTATGACGGCTTTAGATAGAGACCCATTTTGTGGCCACAGCATCTTGTGGGCGGTACCCTTAACCCACTCGGTACTGTATTTCTTAAGCTTGGGTGCATGTTTAGGCAGTAGTTTACATAAGTGTGCTAATGGGTTAATGTCTTCATGCTTAAATCTGTTTCTAACGATACTTTCGTGCAATTTCACACTCCCAACAATATGAGCGAGCACCAAATATCGAAAGCTCCAATCCAATCTTTTCCCACCAAAACCTTTGTTTCACCACTTTATTCAAGAACATCAATTCATGTGTGATTCTCTCTAAACTATAGAATCGCGTAAAACCCCGAATCAATTTCAAGCAACAAGGAGACACATTTCCTTACGTGTGACACATCAACAGAACATATATGACAAACATTAAACACACTAGACAGACACCAGCTGGACACAGATTTCTCTGCCTTCTAACCAATACCCCGACATGGAGTCTAAACAAACTCCTTTTACGACGTCTTTAATCATCGTAGTAACCTAGTCATTCCCTATTATGTGGGACTATGAGTTCACGTTTCTTCTGACCGCTATATTAAAGCGCAGGAACAAGGCGAATCCTCTCACTTTATCTCAGGTGTCTGCCCCGGTATACTCTCTCTTTATCTCAGGTGTCCGTCCCAGTATCCTCTCTCTTTATCTCATGTGTCAATCCCGGTATTTACTATTTATTCAGTTATTCTCGAGTCATTATCCCCTTATATATATTCAGTCTTCTCTACTTCTGACTATTTTGTTTTATCCGCCTCCCTCCGTTACCTTTCTCTTACTTGTTCGAATGCCTATAACATTTGCCAAAGCATTAAATTTTTTGTTTCACTCACCGCTCGCATCGTTCCACTCTGGATCCTCGGGATCACTGCCTCTGTTAACGCCTCTTTTAGTCTTTCGCCTGATCCGCTGCCCGTAGGAATGGAAGGGTTTATGTTATAAAACGGGTGCCTTCAGACCCACTGCAGGTTTTTTTGGACAGATGTAAACTATCATTGTCCACGGGAAGCTTCACAGTCTACTCGGCCAAATGGCGAAGGGCTCGTGATATTGCCGAAGACCTAGAGTTACTTCATGTCGACGGTCAATAGGTGTTTTATCAATAATCAATAATCAAAAGTTGATGGTCAAAACAATCCTCTCCGCTACCAAGTGTACAGTAGGGCGGAGTGACCTCTGACGGGCCCATGGTATCAGAGCTCACCCTCAAGTACCTTAAGACGAGATAGCTGCACCTTGAGGAGGATGGGGTGCAGGATTCTCTTACTCCAACACCAATCAATAAGGACAACTCAATGGTATGGCAAAGGGAAGTCCGTTTAATGACAAGTACAAAAAACGGGGAAACAATGGAAATCAACAGTGATGCGATCCCCCGTCTCGCTTCAACTTCCAAAATCTTCATTCAGACAGCAATAGTTATAGCGAATTTTCGTCATCGTTGACGTGTTACACTCAAAGTTTATCATGCAATTCTATTGGTCAGAAAAGGTAACTTAAGTATAGGTGCTATATCTGTATATGGTAACAGAGTGTGAGGATTGGATAACTCTTATCGGGGGGGCATCTACGCCCATCCCTCTACATCACTCGTGATAGACGTCACTACAAGTACGACGTCTCATTGGTTCTACTAGCTATAGGACCCTATATTATTTGGTCCATTGTGATTGGGTAGGTTACACCCCTAGACATAAATCTCAACTTTAATTAGCAGCATGCAGAATGGACACCCAGATGCGATGTGCCCCACGATTCACCCTGCCTCCCTTCCATCAATCAGTACCCTAGGGCTGTGTGTCAATTAGTTGGCCTCGAAACTGTAGCTTCTTATCAGGAAAAGTGATGGCACCCTCTGCTTTTGGATGACATCAGACATGGGTACCTCTTCGCGCTTGGCTGGTCATGTGTCAGTCCACCGTGAAACTGCTTCATTTTCCTTCTATTTGTGTATTTGATTTTTCCTTTAGTCTTGCCACCTGCCTTGCCCCCTTATCTCGACCTTCACTGGCTGGCTGCTATGCTCTTCAATTTTGTTTCTTCGGAGATGCCGCTCTCCTCCCTCTCTTTGGTGACCGCGAATTCCCAGGCATGAGCTGCTTCTTGCTGAGTTTCGATTCCGCTCTTTCGTCTGGCTTTGTGCTGGTATATGAATCCTGGCTTGTTTGACCCCTACCATTCTGGGTTTAATTCTGCTTTTGTAAAATGTAGTCACATTTGTATAATGTGCTTTGTTGAGGTAGATGAACAAGTTACTTATTACCTGGTAACGTTCATTCGACGGGATGTTCCTCCAACGTATTCCTTATCTTTGATAATACGTTTCCAGCTTGCTGGCCTCGGAAATTTTTTCTGCAGAGGGTGCTGCGCGTCGACGTCCGCCGAGTCGATGTCCCTCGACGGCCACTGTATCAGCGCCGACGTCACCATGCCCATAAATAGCCACGTGCTACGTCCGTTGCTCAGTTCTGTTTTGTAGCATAAGAAAAGACATGCCTGAATCGGTTAGTAACCTTAAAGGAGCGAAAGCTGCAACCACAAGGGAAGTTATCACTGCGGGGATGGATGGGAGGGGCGATAAGGAATACGTCGGAGGAACATCCCGTCGAAAGAACGTTACCAGGTAAGAAGTAACTTGTTCTTTGAAGGGATTGTGTCCTCCGACGTATTCCTTATCTTTGATAGACTCCCATAGCAGTGGTATGTAATTGGAGGAGGGAGTGATAGTGTTATGTATCCCTTTAAGGATGGACCGAATGTAATACGGCCTTGCCAAATCTGGTCTCTTGAGCAGTGGAGGAATCCAGATTGTAAAATGTTGTGAATGTATGTGCGGACGACCATGTGGCAGCCGCACATATGTCCCGGACCGGTACCCCTCTCTGGAGAGCCGAAGAGGCTGCGATACCCCTGGTTGAATGAGCCCTGAGATTTTGGGGTGGCTCTTTCCCTGCTAGTCTATAACATTCCAGGATGGCCAAAATAATCCACCTGGAGATGGTTTGTTTTGTTATGGGTAGTCCCAACTTGTGACCTGAGTATCCTACAAACAGTTGGTCTACTTGCCTGATCCTAGCCATTCTGCTGATGTACAAGCTGAGAGCTCGCCTAGGGTCCAGCCTGTGTAGCCTTTCCTCCTCTTTCCCCGGATGGGGAGGAGGGTAGAATGAAGGCAAGGTCATTTTCTGAGTAATATGGAATTCAGAAACCACCTTTGGGAGGAAATTAGGCTTCACCTGTAGGACAACCTTGTCCTTGTGGAAGATTGTATGTGGGGGTTTACAGGAGAGAGCTTGTAGCTCACTCACCCTCCTAGCAGATGTTAGTGCTACCATTAGGACAGTTCTAAGCGTGACAAATCTCAAGGCGCAAGAGTGAAGAGGTTCGAATGGATTGCCCATTAAGAAGTTTAAGACTACATTTAAGTCCCATAATGGAAACTGGAATGGTTTTGGAGGGTAAACATTAGTTAGACCCTTGAGAAATTGTACCACTAGAGGAATTTTGAAATACGATGGTTCCTCCGCAGTGCGCTTGAAGATAGAAAGCGCTGCGAGATAGCCTTTTACAGTGCCAACTTGAAGGCCTGAGTTTGCCAAGTAGAGTAGAAACGATAACACCGTTGGTGTACCACATGAAAAAGGGTCGATATTCTCTTCCCTACACCAGCTGCAAAACTTGTTCCAACGGCAGCGATATAAAGACTTTGTTGCTGGTCTTCTGGCCGAAAGCAACACCTCCATGACATCATCAGGGAGATCCCAATCCTTGTACCTCAACCTTTCAGAAGCCAAGCGTGAAGGTTGAGGGTTCTGGTGTCTGGATGGAGAACCTGACCTCCCTTCTGCGAGAGAAGATTCTCTTTGAGTGGAAGACGGATTGGAGGGCAGATGGACATATCTAGAAGGTCCCGGTACCACGTTCTCCTGGCCCAATCCGGGGCAATTAGGATCATGGTTTTCCGGAATCTTCTCAACCTCCTGATCATTTGAGGAATAACGTGGACTGGTGGGAACGCGTAAAGGAGTGGAAACTCCCAGTCCACTACAAACGCATCTCCTAGAGCTCCTCTCAGGGGAAATTCCCTTGAACAGAACAGATCGCACTTCCTGTTGGTGCTTGTGGCGAACAGATCTACCTGACGGCTTCTTCAAAGGGCGAAGATCTCTTGAAGGACTTCCTGAGCTAGCTCCCACTCGTGGGAGACTGTGCTCTGCCTGCTCAGAGCGTCCGCTGTCAAATTCTTCTCTCCGGCTAGGTGGACTGCCGATAGAGAGATTCCTTCCCGAATTGCCCAAAACCAGAGCTGCATTGCCTCTCTGCACAGTGGCAGTGATCCTACGCCTCCTCTTTTGTTGAGGTTGTGCATGGCCACCGTGTTGTCCGTCATTATCAGGACATTTCTCCCCTGCACTGATGGCAGGAAAGCTTTCAGCGCTAGTCTGATCGCTCTCAGCTCTAATCGGTTGATGTGTAGTCTGGACTCCGATGGAGACCAATGACCGCTGATGGTCAGGTCGTTGGCATGGGCTCCCCACCCTGTGAGCGAGGCGTCTGTGACTACTGTTATCTCTGGCCATGGTTGCCAAAACAGCTCTCCTTTCAAGATGTTCTCTGGATAGGCCCACCATTGAAGGTCGCGGGCTACCTTGTCCGGAATCCGGAGGAGATCTGTCATTCTCCCTGAGAATTGTGACCACTGACTTCTCAGTGCCCACTGAAGAGATCTCATTCTCAGGCGAGCCTCTGGCACAAGGAAGTTGCAGGATGCCATGAGGCCTAGCAACCCCAAAAAGTCGAAGGCCGGGAGACATTGGGCATTTTGAAACCTGGTGACCATCTGTAGAATATCTTGAGCCCTCACCTCTGGTGGCGGGGCTTTTCCCAGGGAAGTGTCCAGGACCGCTCCAATGAACTAGAGTCTCTGTGATGGTATCATCTGTGACTTCTTTAAATTGAGGGAGAAGCCCAGTCTGTGAAGGAAGAGGCAGACATAATCTAGCTGGGTCTGGGCCTGTTCCGAAGATACGGCCCTGATCAGCCAATCGTACAGGTAGGGATAGACGTGGCTCCCTTCCCTCCTTAGACTCGCCGCCACTACCGACATCAGCTTGGTGAAGACCCTAGGGGCGGATGTCAGCCCAAATGGCAGAACTCGAAATTGATAATGAGAGTCACCAATTGCGAACCTCAGGTATTTCCTGTGTTTGAGATGGATTGGCACATGGAAATAAGCATCCTGAAGGTCCAGAGATACCAGCCAGTCCTGGAGCTGGAGGGCCTGAAGGATCTGAGAGAGAGTTACCATCTTGAACTTGTCCTTCCTGAGGAACTTGTTCAATTCTCGTAAGTCCAGGATGGGTCTCAGTCCTCCGTCCTTCTTTGGTATGAGAAAGTAGGGGGAGTACCAGCCCTTGTTCCTGTCCGCTACAGGTACCGGTTCTATGGCACCTTTCTCTAGCAGGTCCACAATTTCCTGCAAGAGGAGCGGATCTGGAACTTTTAGGGAGCTTTTCCCCGGTGGATGACTCTGAGGGATGTGTAGAAAGGGTAGGCAGTAACCTTGGGCAACTGTCTCCAATGCCCAAACATCTGACGTTATAACCTGCCATTCCGTCAGATGGTGAGTTAACCTGCCCCCTACAGGTGTATTGTGTGGGAAGGCCTCAGAGTGGTTTGGGGCGGCTGATGCAGATGCCAAGGGTAAAGAGGCACCTGCTGCTGCTGCGGTCTTAGTACTTTTGACCCGTCCACCTCGGTTGGATCTCCTGTGGCCTCTTTGAGCCGGCTGTCCTCTGCCTTTCCCGAATGCGGAATAATAGCGAAAGGACTTTCCTCTCCTAGAGGTTTCTGAGGGGCGAAAAGGAGTTTGGCGGATAGCAGCTCCTAAGGATTTTGCTGCTGCTTTAGAAGTCTGTAACTTTTCCAGACTGTCATCAGCCTTTTCCCCGAATAATGAAGAGCCGTCAAAGGGCATATTCAAAAGTCTGGCCTGTATATCAGAGGCAAAGCCCGACTTTCGCAACCACGCATGCCTGCGAATTGTTGTACTTGCCGCCATGGCCCTGTTGATACTGTCAGCGGAATCGATGCCCGTTTGAAGTGATTCGCACATGGCATCTTTGCCATCTTTAATAATGTTAAGGAAGGCTTCCTTTTCCTCTCCTTCGGGTATGCAGTCAGCCGCTAATGAAGCACACTCCCATAGTGTGTGACTGAACCTGGCGAGCGTACAGGTGGCGTTGATGGACTTCAGCGCCATACTACAGTCAGAGAAAACTTTCTTCGCCATAGAGTCCCTATCCTGTGGGACAGTAGGGTAAGCGGTCCTACTGCTGGATGAAGTTGCCGCTTGAACCACCAGGCTCTCTGGGGGTGGGTGTTTTGACAGGTATTCAGGGTCAGCAGCCGCTACCCTATACTTTGTTGACAATCTTTTATTGACTGCAGGGATAACTTCGGGAGTTTCCCAATTAGATGCAATTTTTCTTTGTAGGGCTGCATGGAAGGGGACCACCGGGTCCTGCTGTGGGCCTTTGTCCAATATATCTGTTAGATCATCCTGTTGGAAAACAGGTGAAGGCGCAAACCAACCCGTAAACTCAATTATTCTTGCCATCAGGGTTCTATATGGTGTTTCGGCATGTTCCCCTGGGTCTGGCTTTACAAATTCCACTTCTGGGGAAGTGTCCAGCCCACTTGCCTCATGAAGTGACTCCTGTAGTTCCTTCAGCCTTCTTTCCTCAGAGGTGAAATCCTCTGCAGTAGGCAGTGTGGTTCTCTGTAATCCAAATGTTTCCTGGTCAGAATCTTCCCCTTCTTCATATATTGAAGAAAGACCAGGGTATTCTGGAGTAAAACCCATTTCTAGGGCCGAAGGAGCCAAACTCGTTGTTATTGGACGAGAAAATGTCAATGTCGCCGCCGCCGATGTAACAGGCTTCGAAGGCGCCAAAAACGGCGTCGAAAAAACTGGAAGGGGTCTCGAAGAACTCGAGAGGATCGGGATCCTACTCGAGGGCATCGACGACGGTCTCGGCGTCGTGCCAGAGGCCCTTGAAATCACCGTTGGCTGTGGGGTGGCCTTGGTCCTCTCTTTCATCGGCGTCGACGTCGACGATGGCGTCGAGTCGATCGACCGATGCGTCGAGGAACCCTTCGACAACGGCGTTGATGGCGCCGATCCGTGCGTCGAAGGAATCCTCGACGACGGCGTCGAAGACGGTGCCTTCTTACCCGATGGCTCATGGTGCGCTCGGGTGGAATGTTTTTTCGCCGGGTGCTGCGACTCGCGGCGTTTTGATTTTTTGGGTTTTTCACCCGGGGTATCACCCTCAGCTGTCTTCGAGGGGATCGAGGCCGCGTTCTCGAAGACGCTTAACATTTTCTTTCTGAATTCTTCCCACTCAGCTTGAGAACTGTGTTTGGTGGGACAGGAGACTCTTTCTGGGGACACAGAAGACGATGAGGAATGGGACCTTCGACGTCTCTTTTTAGAGTGTCTAGATCTCGACGAATGGTGGGAGCTGCTTCGAGATCTAGAATGGGAATGTTCTCGATGGCGAGGAGACGAATGCCTCGACTCAGCTGACGAAACCTTTGAGGAGGATTTGGCTGACTTATCTCTCTCGAGCTTCCCCTTTCGCTCCTTCAGGGCTTTCGCTGTCATGGACATGCAGTCCTCACACTCCGAACAATGGTGCTTGGACCCTAAGCACCATAAACAGACCCTGTGTGGATCCGTTATTGACATTTTTTTACCGCAGTCTCGACATTTCTTGAAGCCGGATCGCGGCGTCGTCAGTTCTGATGAAGAAGCCATCGAGAACGATAAGGAATATTCGAGTCGAAATAGATAGTAAACCTGACTGAACTGAGCACGATGTTCCGAGGCCCCACGAAGCGCGGAAAAACGGAACTGAGCAACGGACGCAGCACGTGGCTATTTATGGGCATGGTAACGTCGGCGCCGATACGGTGGCCGTCGAGGGACATCGACTCGGCGGACGTCGACGCGCAGCGCCCTCTGCAGAAAAAATTTCCGAGGCCAGCAAGCTGGAAACGTATTATCAAAGATAAGAAATACGTCGGAGGACACAATCCCTTCGTAATATAGTTGGCACTTGCCGCTCTATTCTTCTACTAAGCTTAGCAAGCAGTACTGTTTTCTTAGCTTCTTGCGTTCCAAGCCTATTTACAGGCGTTTAGCCAGTTGCATATTTTCATCCTGCATTATGGTTATGTTTCTCTATATTTCAACATCGTCTCTTCTTTAAAGTCTGTTACATCCTTGTTCTTTCCATTTCGTCTTTTGATCAACGTTTCGTTCGTCTGAACGTCTGTACGGGCCCTTGTATTGTTCACCATTTGCCTTCCATTAAGGCCTTTTGGGTCTCTTCGGGGACAGTTTGTAAGTAGTCTTCATTTCGTGTCAACTGCTGCTACGGTTGTCTCAACGGGTACCGTGCTGCCCATGGTTGTCTGGTTATAGGCACGTCAACAGGTATTGCTCTTCTGATGGGCACCGGGCAGAGCCCTAGCGCTGCTCTCTGTTGGTTTATTTGCTCCTCATACATCACATATCTTGGCGAGTATGTTCCTGGTATCTCACAATGGGTGGCTGGAGTGCAGGCCATATCTGGGACCTCCTCTACACCCGCCAAATAAACGAGCGGCTACCAGAGAGGTCACCTCTTTTGAGAAATTTCTACTAACAAATGATGGTGCTAAGGATCTAATCTCTAACCTTTACAGGATCCTTGAGGAGTCTACCCCTCGCAAGCGCTGGCCCTTCATGACATGGTGGGAGCGGATAATAGGGAGGGTTTTGGAGACGGAGGATTGGTTAAATCTGTGGAGAAAAATCCCCAAGCTGGCTAGGGCCTCACAGATACAGGAACCCTCGTACAAAATAATATATGGGTGGCATTACACACCGGGAACTCTGCGCAGGATGTACCCAGAGATATCAGGGGAATGCTGGAGAGGGTCTGGGCACGAGGGGACAGCTGAGCATATCTGGTGGAGGTGCCCGAAAATTGCTCCATTCTGGGAGGAAGTGCAGCGGGCCCAAGACCAGGCATTTGGGGAAGGGGGGAGCAGATCTCCGGAACAGGTGCTACTGGGCCTGCAAGAGGGTGGGGCAGCAGGAGAACCTCGCAGTAGAGAACGAGCAAGAGCGATATTGACGCTTGCTGCTATGACTTTAATCGCTCAGAGATGGAGAATTGCCAATGTACCTTCCTTTCATGATTGGCTGCGGAGGTTGTGGGACACGGTGGCTTTAGAGTGGACGACCTACGCTATAAACAGGGAAATGTTGACATTTGCTTGAGATTGGGGAGAAGCTCTGGCCTTCCTAAGAGACGATTACAGGGTGATTTGGTGTCCCCAACGCCTCAGGATGCTGGACCTGCAGTAAGCTCAACAAACTGGCCCAATGCGGAAGAGGACCTGAAAAGAAGGGGAAAACCGCCAAGGGGTCGAGGGGGGGAGGTTGAGGAATTGTTGTTTTTCTTCCTTTTCTATATTCATGTTATAAATTCAATAAAGAGATGTTTTAAAAAAAAATGATTCCAAGATATCTTATGTTTTGTGTTTGCTCCAGTTGTTTTCTGGCTGTACCATTTAAAGGTTCTCCCTTTTACCCCATGCTTGGTTCCGAAGACTATAATCTTTGATTTCTCGATGTTTATTTCCATATCATTTCCGTCTAAATAGGATTCTAGCTTCGTTAATAAGCTTTGTAGGCCTATTTGTGTTGTATCAGCCAAAACCAAGCCATCGGCATAAGTTGCCCAACTGATCTGATATCAATTTATTTATGGAGGAAAGGCCTTCGCCATGGAGAGGGCGTCAGGCATGTCTGCAATGTAGAGTTTGAAAATTAGTGCTGCAAGAGGGCAGCCTTGCTTGACGTCCCTTTCTGTTGGAATACTTTCAGTTAGCTCACTCTTTACATTTAGTCTTACTCGAAAGGTTGTATTAGAATGAAGATGTATGATGGTTTGCAGTAAGTCAGTCGGACAATTCCATATTTGCAACTTCTTCCACATATGCGTATGCGCTCTAACTGACTCGATCAAACGCTTGACGCATCTCGATAAATGCCAAGAAAAGAATTTTGTTGTTTTTCATAGCGTCTAGTTTCAAAAGGTTAAGCAAGTTGAGAATTAACTCTACGCCCACACCTCTGGTGATACCTGTCTGCCTCTCGTCAATGATTTTTTCCTCCATTGCCCATTTTGCCAGTCGTTTTTGCAGAAATGATGCAAAAATTTTTCCAATTACATCGAGCAAGGTAATCAAACGGTAGATAGATGGATCTGCTCGGTCGCCTTTTTTGAAAATTGCCACCACTACCGCTGATTGCCAAGAACTGGCAATTATTTTGGTCAGTGAGATTTAATAAACAAGCCCCACTGAGTTTTATGTTTCTTTAGCATTAAGTTGGTTATGCCATCTGGGCCTGCTGCTCCAGAGTTTTTTGGCTTCACAATTGCTTCCTCTATTTTAATCGTATCCCAGTCCCATGCAACTGCCGGGATCTTGAGCTGCTTATGGACATAGTGGTGTGAGCTTTAAACACTTCAGCAAAATGTTTAACCCATGCTGTTTCATTTACTCCGACTAAAATGTTTGCTTCCTGGGTCAATGAGCCAGCATTTATGATTGCCCAGGTTTCTCGGCTCTGCCTTGTGCATATCACTCTTAACATGGTTTCAGGTTGATCTTGTTCGCAGAGTTATTTATACGAGATCAACCAATTTATATATTGTTGTAGTCGCTTTTTTTCTTTTCCAGAAAGACTGCTGACAGAAGATCGATCTTAAGTCTCCTAAGATCATCTGACAACTTTTTCTTCTCAGTTAGAATTTTTTTACTGCAAGTGTTTGTGTTTTAGATGATCAATTTTAAAACCACTTCTTTTAGTTTTGAACTGGGCTATTAGTGGAACATAATCAGCTAAGTGGTCACCTCTTGAATTGTCATTTGCGAGCCTTGCCGTTAGCTCTACAATCTGCGTTGGTCTTAATCTTAGCCGGTTTAGGCCTTGATTTATCTCTAATGTTGCAGTGTAGACGTCATTCGCTGATGATAAGCATGATTTTGTTAACCAGCACACAATTATTTGTTAACCAGCACATAATTACAGCATCATGGTCACTATTTTTCATCTTGCAAATAGATAATTTGTTGATTTTTTGAGTGAACCCACGAGAGGCCCATATGTAATCAAGAGTTTTGTGGGAATTGTTCCTGGACCAGGTGGGTCGCACTGGGATGTCTCCACTGGTTTGTCCGTTTACCATTTCACAATTCCTGCTGGACATTGGGCCTCATTACGACCCAGGCGGTAAGGGGTTTACGGCGCCGTAAACAGCGCCGACCCTTACCGCCTGAGTACGAGGTCCCTTAGCGCCATGGCGGATTTAACACCTGCTTTTAGCAGGTGTTAAAATCCATGGCGCTAAGGGACCATGGAGTTAATTACGCCACCGTAATTTACGGTGGCGTAATTAACGCCTTCCCCACTCCCATTATGCCCTATGGGGCAAAAATGGGAATGGGGAAGGGTAAATGGGGATTGGGGACTTACCGCCCCGCCAAACTCGGAATGGGGCGGTAAGTCCGCCAACCACCATGGCGTAAACGTAGTTTACGCCATGGTGGTAAAGTCACGGCCCAGGCGGTAACTTACCGCCTGGGTCGTAATGAGGCCCATTGCGTCCATCTAGCATTACCCACATGCAGTAATTGGTTTGCTATTTGCCTTTTTGATAATGCCAGCATTGTCCACCCACGAATGGCTGAGGTCACCACACACACTGAGGGGAAAGTTGACGTATTCCAGCATAAAGTAATCTATTAACATTGTTATTGAAGTAAAAAAATGTGGTTGTCGATATTTTTGCAGGATTCCAGTACACATTCACCAACAAGATGTGCTCGCTCGTGGACTGCACATTGTGCGTTGTTTGTATGATTGTACCTTGCGTTGTTTGTATGATTGTACCTTGCACAAATGCGTTCGGGTGCAGGGACTTCGTCACAACGCCATCCTGGTATGTGCTTTACCAATGTTAATAATCCTGAAATAGGACATCCGCGCAGGTTTTTAAAGCCGGATTTAAGGAAACAGTGTAACCTTCACAAATTGGGGCGGTTCGCATCCAGGTTTCTTGCAAGCAGATTAGTGCATAATTTCCTTTGGTTAGCTCATTGTCTTGGAATAAATGAATGAAGCCACGTGTGTTCCAAGAGATTAAGGAGTACTCCTTGGTGTCGCAGGTTGGTTTATGCTACTGGTGTTTCCTATGAATTCTTGCTGCGTCAATAGAGCAAACTGACTTATCATATGATAGTCTGTTTGACACGCGCTTTGCTTTTCCTTAGTCAAGATGCTCTTGGAGAGATAGTCTTCTGAGTTCATTCGCTGATGAATTACTGCTTTTCGATGAGTTCTTATCGATTGTCTTTCCCTGAGACTTACTTATGTTTGCTACTTCATCACTTATCCAAATGTCAGTAGCTAATTTTTGGCTGCTCTTAAGGTGTTTGCTACCAGGTAAGAATGAACGTGTGGGAGGACCCAGTCTGATCGTCTTTCAGATAAGTACTCTGCTATGTCAATATCATCAGACTTAATTGTCCTCAAAGTTGGAACGCAGTTTAGAAGTTTCATAATGTTTCTTCTGTTTAAATTTACTTCATTTTTGTCACGCAACACATATTCCAGTTGGAGTTTTTTGTGTAAGATTGTTTCTCATTTCGTACATGATGCTCTGACTGTTTGGTCAATCCCATTTTTTCACCCGAGATGCAGTATATTTGGGATTTAGTTTCTGGCCAAACTCATGAGATCGTGTAGCATCGTGATCTTTTATGGAGCTTTTTTGGAGGTAGTTGAGGCTTTGTCACTACCAAATCTTAAATCCAGGTGACGTTTAGCTACTTCAAACCTTCCACGTGAAGGAGAATCGGTTACAAGCTCTCCGCTGCTTCTACTAGGAATCTTGTGAGGTAAGTTGTCGTTTGTTGCTTTATTCAATGAGGCCTCTAACAAAATTTCATTGTTGTCTTCAATTGAGTAGGTTGAGAGGTTGACGAGATCTTCTGATGTGAAGGACTCTCGCTCATCCACCTCTTCGCCATCTATCCTCGGCCGTTTGTTGGCATTGCTGCTCACTTCCGGGACTTTAGTCAGCGTTTGACAATTGTTGCTCGGTAAGTTGCTCTCGGCTCTTTGACTCTTTAGTTTTGGTTGCCTGAATATTGAGATCGATGGAGGAGTTGTTAGACTCCGGATAAACTTCTTCGAACCATTAGATTTATTGTGTTTGCCAGTACCTCGTTTTATCGTTGTATTTTTTTGCAGAGCTTTGGTTTGTAGTTTGCAATCTTTACGTTAAATGAAGCTTTCTTTGTGTCACTAAAGATATGGAAAGTGGCTGTTTTTGGGGCGATTGAAAGGGCCACTTGTGATGTTGAAACATTGATAAGTTCACTTCCAGCAAGGCCTGTGCGCGTGGACTTTAGTGCGGGCACTGAGCCGGATTTGATTGAGAAAGGATTGCCACTCTTCAATTGATCACAATTATTGTCAGCAGTCTTCGTTGGCAGGGGCATTATAGATTTTTCACGTGCAGGAAGAACTGGTTAGGACAGTGTACTTAAAGTGTGATCCGTCTCAAGTCTCGTGTTTAGATTATCCAGACCTTGAATATGGAATCAGCGAAGTCGATGTTGCAGCCATCACACTGTTGTAGATCTGTATGCCTGCTGCCACTGATAAATGCTGTTTGTTTGATTGTTCTCTTTTGGCAGCATGCTGTCGTGATGTGTTTCAGTTTCTACCTAGGTTGTCGCTGGGAAGGCATTCATCTCTCGTGAAACTATCGCAATTTTCAGTTGCATCGTCATGTAAGGCATTAGGGAGCACCTTTTTTGCCCCCTGAACAAACCAAGACGAATTGCCTGGCACCGGTGTGCTTGTGAGATCTTCTTGTTCATGAGTGGAGTTCACATTAAAAACAGATTTTGCTTCCGAGGACAAGTGTGCAGGAATTTGCAGAAATGAGCAGTGACCATCACTGCCATTATGTTTATCATCAGCTCTGTAACCAGGTGATGTTGAATTGGGCTACCCCATTTTTTCCCCTGCTGATATCTTCGGAATAACTTAGTTGTGAAGCAGCTAAGTCAAGTTCGCCTGGTGAAGTAAGATTTGTATTAGCGTTCCTGCTCGTAATACCTACATCGGGGTTTATGCCAGTGAGATGATGCGCCTCTAGGGAACCTGCCATGTCTTTGATTAACTGATCATTTGTTTGGGCGCAGTGGTGCGCGCAATGTTCAAGGGCTCACGCTCGCTCAGCGACGCACTCACCTTGATTACACAGCAAGTCGGTATCTGTGTCAGGATCAAGCCAGCGTTGTTGTTGAAGCTTCTGGCGGGTCAGAAGACCCGCATCAGGCAGTTGCGCCATCGTAGCAGACCGTGGTAGACTGGGGAGCCGGCGATCTTGAAATGCAGGAACAGTAAGGTCAAAGCTCTTAGGCTCCCCGGCTCCTGGCCGCCCCGAACACCCAAAGACTCACCGTTGACTTTGCGGCCGCTCTGCAGACGCTTGGGGGTTTTGAAGGAATAGACAGCAACAACAGATTGTCACGCCACGCAGTACCAGCAGTCCTAGAATCAACCCAAAGACTCAGCGTTGACTCCGAGATATTATAGTGTTTCAATTGTTACATCTTCTTCCCATATCCCCTCCGCTCTTGGCCATTTTAATGTTATTCTATGGAGGAGTGTAGCATGGGTTATGTGTTGTCCCTTCCGGATTCCTGATTCCGAAACTGCCTCACTAAAGGTCATCAGCCGTCCTTCTTTCAATATATCCCCCCTTGTCACCACCCCTCTAGCCTCCCAGTATTTCCTTACATTAAGCCGTAATTGCTCATCCTCAATTTTTAGCGTCACTAATGGGACCTGTGGCGAGTAGGGTCTTGTTTGACCTAAAAACCGGCAAGCTCTATGCCATATCATCATACCTAGTTTCAGCAGTAAGGGAGGTTCGGGATCCCGTGGCACTATGGGCATTACCATTTCCTTTTAAAAAAATAGGGTGCATGCCGGCTGTAGTAATCTTGTGTCTCAAGTTTGTTCATCAGACAGCCAATACGTGACAAACTAGTTGGCATGCCACAAAAAAACCCTCAAAATCTGGCACTTTTATCCTTCCTTGTTCATATGGTCTCTGCAATTTCTTCAGCGACGTACTGCACCTCGAGTTATGCCACAGGAATCTCCAGCAAATAGTGTTCAGTTTCTTAAAGAAGGCTTTAGGTATATTAAATGGAACATTTGTGAAACAGTGAAGTAGCCTCGGAAGCACTGCCATTTTCAACAGCGCAGCGCTTCCCATTAACGAAAGCGCAGTTTCGCCCAAAATTTCATAGAGTCATCTATTTTGCTCACTGCCTTCAGCGTGTTATGTGCATGTTGTATTTTAGGGTCATGGAAAAAGTCTACTCCGGGGTATCTGAATGTATCAGTATTCCAGTATTCCCTCTATACCCTGCTAGGGGGAACAAGCGAGACTTCTGCGCATTTATCCTAATACCAGAAAGGTCTGCATAACATTAAAACACATCAAATATGTATTCAAGATTGGTCTTAGGTTTTTATATGTAAAGAAGCATATCATCCGCATACAGGGAGATCAAATGCGTGTCACCCAATATTCTGATATCAGCATCCTGATATTCTTTTCTTAGCTATAGCCAGTATAAATAACAGGGGAGCAGGCACAGCCTTGGCTCGTGCCTTTGTTTGGCCTCCATTTCTCTGATATAGTGGAGCCTGTCTTGACTCTCGCCATTGGGTTGCTATATAGTAACTTTACCCATTGAATATATGTGGGGCCTATCCCCAACCCTTTCAATACTGCTAGCAGTCAAGGCCACCGGACCAAGTGAAATGCTTTGGCTGCGTCTAGCAAGGCTACTGCCAGAAGCTGGGCACTGTTTTGTGTTTGGTTTATGACATGGTGCAGGTGTCTTAAATTACATGTGATATTCCTGTTTGGAACATAACCTGATTGATCCGAATGAACTAGTTTGTGGATCAGCCTGTTGGCCATCAAGACCGTTAAACCCATCTTGGTTGAGAAGCGAAAGGGGTCTGTACGAGCCACAATCAATCTCGGGTTTATTAAGTTTCAATAGAGGGACTATGACGGACTCCCTTAACGACGACGCCAAAGAGCCCTTATCTAGTGCTTCATTCAGCGTTGCTAGCAGTGGGGGCGTGATCTCCTCCATGAATTCTTTATAGAACTCACTTGGCAATCCATCCGTCCCTGGAGATTTCCGGGATGGCAACCCTTTTATTGTGTATTCCAGCTTCTCTTTGGTTATGGGAGTGTCTAGTTTATCCGCCTCTTCTGCATCTAACTGTGGAAGATCTATCAGCTCTAGGGCTTCTACTATTTCTGACTCTTGAGTATCCGATGTCTCTTTATATAGTGTCTTATAGAAATCATGAAAGCATTTGTTTATGTCTTGTTGCATCACGCAGATCTCCCCATTCTTATCTGAGACTGCCCTAATCGCATTCCTCTCTGTTTCATGTTTGTATAGCCAGGCTAGCAAGCATCCCAGTTTGTCCCCTTCAGCATGTTGTCTTTCCACATATTTCTTATAACTCAGGTTACATAAGATGTCCAAGCTAAGCACTCTTGCCGGACGGTAGCCGTTTCATGGGCATCTACCCTAGACAAATCTTGTCTACCGTTCATGTCTTCTAATTTAGTCTCCGCCTTACGTAAGTCGTTCTCAATTGCTGCTTGGACCTCATTTGCTTTAGAGATCGCCACCTGGAAGGCCACCCATAACATACCCGCTGTTGTGCGTAAAATACTCTTGCACTCCTTGCTTTAACTGTTCACTAAATGCTTCATCCCTTAAAAATCTTGGATGCACCCTTGACTCTGACCTAACACTCTCGCGCCAAGTCAACAACGTCTCAAAGTCCTGCCACTAAAACCTTAAAACCCTTAGACGTATCTTTCCATATCTCTCCTTTCCCAACAGACTCCCCGCGGTCCAATCAATCGTTATATCAAGACTGGACTACGCAAACCCCCTATACCTCGGAGTCCACGCGTACCAACTGAATAAACTCCAAAAGGCACAAAACGCGGGAGCCAAAATGCTACTTGCGCTTGGCCCAAGAGACCACATCTCCCCAGCCCTTAAGATGCTGCACTGGCTTCCAGTAGCCCGAAGGGTGACTTTCAAAACCTTATGCATCTCCCATCGAGCAGTGCATAAAACCGGACCTCAATATCTTCAAGACAAGCTAAAACCCTATCACCCCCCACGCACCCTAAGATCAAGCTCAGCCGGCCTCCTAGTCATACCGAAGACAAACTCAGTCAGGTTAGGCGGATCATCATTCTCAGCATTGGCCCCCATGCTATGGAACTCACTCCCACCCCACATCCGCCTAACTGAGGATTTAACGTCTTTCCGCAAACTACTGAAAACCTGGCTCTTCCCCTAAAACCAACCCGTACCAAACTAACCCAAACAGACTAACAGCATCTCAATGACACCAATCCAACAAACTATCTGATGCGAGAAATTGACAGCTAATAACCCCTAATTTAAACTAGAAGGACAAACAGAATTAAACAAGTAAAGTAGATCAAAGCAGTGAAATGGTTAATAAGAGTAAATCATACGGAAACTGTAAAGAGATTTAAACTCCTGAAATGGACATAATGCATGAGGAGTGAATGAAGTGAATGGCGTAGATGAAATAGCTAGAATGGATGAAGCGTGTGGAACAGATGAATGCACTCAGTGGAAGAATTAATTAATGGAAGAACAGATGACTATATAGTTCGAATGAGTGTGTAAATCGAATGAGTATGTAGACCGGATGAGTGTATAGAATGCATGAACATGCTGAGCGGATGAGTGTGTAGAGCGGCTGGATGTGTAGAGCGGACGTGTGTGTAGAGCGGATGAGTGCGTAAATACAGAGAAGCGAGTAGAACGCAGGAGTGCGTAGAATGGATGAATGTGCAGAACGGGTGAGCGTAAACCGAATTAGTGTGTAGAACAGATGAGAATGTAGAGCGGATAAGTATGTAGAGTGCATGAGTGTGGATAGCGGATGAGTACGGAAGTGCAGAGAGGGTGTAGATCGCTGGAGCAGATGAATGTGCAGACCTGGCAAATGTATAGAGCGGATGAGTGTATAGAGCGGATGAGTGTATAGAGCAGATGAGTATATAGAGCGGATGAGTGTATAGAGCAGATGAGTGTATAGAGCGGATGAGTGTGCAGAGCAGATGAAGGTATAGAACAGATGAGTGTATAGAGCAGATGAATATATAGAACAGGATTACTGCGTATTAGCAAATGACTTTATAAGGCTGATGGGTGCATATTGCTGTTGAATGCGTAGAAAGCACGAGCGCATAAACCGGATGAGTGCTTAAAGCAGATGAATGCTTAGAGCGGATGAGTGCGGGGAGCGGATGAGCGCGGGGAGCGAATGAGCGCGGGGAGCGGATGAGCGCGGGGAGCGGATGAGCGCGGGGAGCAGATGAGTATGGGAGCGGATGAGTGTGGAGAGCGGATGAGTGTGGAGAGCTGAGGAGTGTGGAGAGCGGATGAGTGTGGAGAGCGGATGAGTGTGGAGAGTGGCTGCGTGCGGGGAGCTGTTGAGTTCGGGGAGTGAGTGAGTGCGGGGAGCAGGTGATTGCCTAGGGTGGGTGAATGCGTAGAGCAGATGAAGGTGTAGTGCATGCGAGCGGATAAAGCGGACAAACGCCTAGAGCGGATGAGTTACACAGAACGGGTGAATGCGTAGAACGGATAAACTTGTAGAACAGATGAGTGCGGAATGCATGCAGAGTGCGGGGAACGGATGGATGAGTGGAGCGTGATGGATGAGCTGAGCGGAAGAATGTGTGGAATGGAGGACTGCATAGAACAGACTAGTGGGTAGGGCCGGCAAATATATAGAACAGACAAGTGCATATGAGCGAATGAGTGCATATGAAAAAAGGGGTACGTAGAGGGGATGAATGCGTAGAGGGGATGAGTGTGTAGAGGGGATGAGTGCGTAGAGGGGATGAGTGCGTAGAGGGGATGAGTGCATAGAGGGGATGAATGCGTAGAGGGGATGAATGCGTAGAGGGGATGAGTGCGTAGAGCGGGTGAGTGAGCAAAACAAGTGAATGCAAAGTACGTGTCAGGGCATAAAGCGGATGAGAACCTGGAGCGAACGAGTGCCTGGAGTGAACGAGTGCCTGGAGCAAACGAGTGCCTGGAGCAAACGAGTGTCTAGAGTGAACGGCCGTGTTGCGTAGACTGGACAAGTTGCGTAGAGCGGATGAGTACATAGAACGAACGAGCGCAGATTGCATCCAGTACTGATGACTGCGTAGAATGGATGAGTACGTAGAGCTGCTGAATGCTTAGAGCATGGGGCAGACAGAAGTGCTTGCATGGGGCAGACAGGAGTGCATGCATGGGGCAGACAAGAGGGCATGCGTAGGAAAGACAAGAGTGCATGCGTGGGGCAGACAAGAGCGCATGCGTGGGGCAGACTGGAGTATGCGGGCAGACTGGATCGCGCAGGGTGGACTGGAGCGCGTGGGACAGACTGGAGCACGCGGGGCGGTCTGGAATGTGTGGAGCAGACTGGGTGCATGGAGTGGATAGCAGTGCATGGAACGGACTGGAACGCATAGAATTGCGTGACGTATATAGTATGGTTTGGAATGCAGAGAACGTTTGAAAGAGCATATAACCCATCATATCACACCACCACGCTTACTCTCTCCTTTACACCACCACTCAACTAGAACACAGAGATACTATGACACCATTCGGTGTAACTGTTCTCATACCAACATCCGCCGCACACCACACATCATTCTAAGTAAACACTGCTGGTTACAGACCCCCCAGCCAGGCGTTCTCCTCAGGCCTAACACAGCCACATTCGGTCTGGATGAATCCTGCCAGAACTAACACATACTGCTGATCTCTCAACCACCACACCTACCGCTAAGAAGCAGCTATTACACGAATACCGCACCAGCTGCACACATACCCGGTGCTCACACGCACCTTTGACTCTCTCTACTCTCTCTACTGATCTGAACTTCGGTTCCCAAGGGCGTTCAACCTACCAGCGCCTTCAGACCATACCAATGGTATAGAAGGCGCTATATAAATGCAAAATAACATAACATAACATAACATTAAAGCCTCACTTCTAAGCCTCCATGTGGGGGTGCGTGCTCTTGGGGGGGAAGACTGCCATGTGATCAACAACGGCACATGATCTGACAGCACAAACACTTTATATTCTGGCTCCCTGAATTCACTTAGATAGGCCTCACACGTAAAAATGTAATCCAACCTAGTATGAAAGTCATGAGATGCAGTATAGTGTGAGTAACCACGCTCCTGCAGGTATAGAGACTGCCATACATCAACGAGTTTAAATGCTTGCAACAAAGTGGATAGGACTTTAGCTGGGGGGGCAGGGTGCTTAAACTTGTGATCTGATCTATCTAGTGTAGGGTTGAGTGTACAGTTAAAGTCCCCCCTCCCCATATCAATGTACCATCAATATGTGGACTTATTAAAGGATACAACTTTCGGATGTAGGCCGCCGTATCTTGGTTTGGTGCATACATATTGACGATGCAAAATTCTCTGTGGTCAACCCGACCCCGTGAAACAACCATCCTGCCCTCCTTATCTTGAAAAGTCTCCAGTACCATCAGGGATACTGACAGTGCCACCCATACCACCACCACCTAGCATAAGCCGAGTATGGTGATCCCAACGTCATACCACGCAATTCTTTTAGCAAGTACACTTTGTTTCTCATTTGTATGGTGGGTTTCTTGCAGAAGCGCAATATCTATATTCTGGCGTCTTAAATAAGTCATGATTCTGTTACGTTTGACACCACTGTTGAGACCCCTGACGTTCCAAGATACTATTCTAAGTTCACCCATTGCTCATAACAGTCCTGCTATGCATCAGCAGTGCAATGTTCAAACTTAACTTATGCAGTGTGGATTCATAGGCTAACTCCCAACTAACTACCCCAACTCTCCCTCCCTCCCCTTTCCAACAATTACCCAGCTTGATTCTTCGTGCTCAGGCATCCCCACTTCTCGCTTATACACCAGGGTCCTGTCCTGGCGCCTGGGTGCAGTAGGTGGATACGCGACTGTCTGTATCCAAACAAACATTCCCAGTCTTAGGTGTAGGACGCTCTTGCATGGTGCGGTCTTAAATAAGCACCACGTTGCTGCTCCTGCATTGAGCTACTTCTGTTTTAAAGGCTATGTCATGTATTAATCACCCTTTGTAATTCTGTGTCAGACTCAGTCATCAGAGTGCATCTATTCAGCTTTACTTGGTCCAGACTCCTGCCTGGTTGGCAAATTCTGTGTATCCATCCATTCACTTGCGTCCTCCGAACTGTCGTGTCCCATGTGTATCACTTTCGGTCTAGCCGGATATAAGAACATGTACTTCAGATTGGCCTCTCGCAGCCTTCTTTTCACCGATATATAGTTCATCCGCTGCTTCT
Source organism: Ambystoma mexicanum (assembly GCF_040938575.1). Classification (NCBI taxonomy): domain Eukaryota; kingdom Metazoa; phylum Chordata; class Amphibia; order Caudata; family Ambystomatidae; genus Ambystoma; species Ambystoma mexicanum. The sequence goes on from NC_090939.1 coordinate 635,306,334, forward strand.
GCACTTGTAGGGTGTAATCTGGATATGCAGTAATTGTGGCCGACACTCGTATGATCGTTCCTCCTTTAAGGAAGTATTCCAGGATCTTTTCTCTATCCCGATAGTTCAATATCCGGGCTATTATTGGTCTAGGCGGGGCCACTGGCTGTGGTTTCCTCATATACGATCTATGCGCCCTTTTGACTGTGAAGCCTTGGGTGAGGGTTCCCGGACCGATTTCTTGTTGTAACAGAGTCTCAATGTATTCCGTCGGGTTCACTCCTTCTTCTCCTTCCAGGAGTCCAATAATTTGCACATTATTACGTCTAGCTCTGCCCTCTGATATTTCCTCCAGATTACGCACCAGTTGCTGCAGCACCTCAAGGACCTTGTTGCAGGTGTCCTTGAGGCCAATGCTGTTTTCAGCCACTGTCTTTTCTAGTATTCTTGTGCGTTCCGCAATTGTCCTTACGTCCTGTCGAAACAAGTTCACGTCTATGCTGATGGCATCAATTTTAGCTTCAAGCGATTCCTTCAGAGAAGCAATTGCCGCCAGGATCTGCTGATCTACGCCCACCATCAGCTGCCCCGTTTGAGGGTGTTGAGGTCGCTTGGGCTGGACTATCTGCTGGGTGAGCTGGTTTGGTGCATGCTTTACTTTATTCTTTTGGCGTTTAGTCACCATCATTTTTGTTGTCCCGGTGTGCAGCATCCGTGCTAGTGCTCGTGCCCTCCAGGCATGTGGCTTCCGTAGCACTCTGATGTGTAATTACAGGCAGTTGTACCTCTTTTCCTCTGTTTGTCCTCTGGGGTACAATAGCGTCTCAAGTAGGTGCCACTTGCGGCGTCTCAGCCACCGTAGGCTCTGTTCGGCCCTTAAACCTTTAACTGCTTTGCGCCGACTGCGCCGACACACCCAGACTCCTGTGCTTGCACTTTGCTCCTTCTTGCGTGACCAGGTAAAAACTGTGCCTGGATGTCTGTGCGTCTCGTGGCTCCTCTTGCTCAATTTGTCGGTACACCCTGCCATGGCCCGTAGTTGTGAGCCCCAAAACTGATCCCTGCACCTTGTTGGGAACCTCATGTGCCACTTTGCCTGGCCCACGTTGTTATCTGTCCCCCCTATTGTAATCTTGTGCTTAGGTGCAGCAATGGCTTCACTCCTTCACACTGCTTGGCCGGAATTATTTTCATGCAACTGTGCTCTCGACGTTTGTGCTATGTCCTGCACTGCTGAGCAAGGTCCTCTCCTTGGGTGCTGGCCTGCAGGCCTGCTTTCTCTGCAGTCTACTGTGCCGTTAAGTGCACTCTGTGAGGCCAGCCTCCTTTCTGGTCCGCTCCTACCGAACCAAGCTAATAAGCCTCCTTCCTGGTTCGCCTTTGCACGGCCAATGGGAGCGGCTCTTGCCATAGTCCGCCTTGTTTCATTATGCAGCCACTGTGTTCCTGAGCGCTGACCACGCTTCTGCATCTACTGTTCTCCCCACGGTCCGACTCCTGAACTCATAGGTATTAATGTATATGAGCGCCTTCAGTGCGATTGCAGTCTTCCTCGCAGTCCACTCTGCACCCGTTGACCCTCCACACCGTGCGTGCTAATGCGGGGGGGGGGCGACTCCGGTATCTCTCAGGAGCAGTTTTCCTAGACCCCTGGGCCACTGTGTACACCCAGCCAGACTCACCGTAGGACCCAAGGCAGCTGCTGTCACTGACTCGCATCGAAGATAATGGCCCCCGGGGATTATCCAATTCCGGGGCAGCGTAGGCACCTGGGTTACCTTGCATCTGCTTACTGTTCTTGCAGTTGCTGACCCTGCGGTCCTCCCTCCATCACTTCTGCTTTCCCTGCTGTCCCTTACAGTCCTGGGGTACCCTTTATGAAACTGTGCCTCCACTTTCCAATCGGTGTGAGCCGTGCACATGCTCTTCTACTCCTGCTCTGCTCGCTTGGTCGTCATGCTCTTGCTCCCGCAGTGTGTTGTTTCTGTTTATACTTCTGCTACGTAGGGCTCATCCTCGTGGACCCCGCCATCTTGGACCCTTTGTTTCCAGCCGGGTCTCAAACCCCTCCAAGTGATTACGAGGCGCACATCATACCGAATCCGATTCAGACTTCACCCAAGTGTGCTCGACTCCTTCCAACGTCGGTTCCTGCTTCTGCAATCTCATCAGAGCACAAATAAGCCTCTATTCACAGTCGGATCAATTCGAATTAGCAGGAGCAGTTCATTTAACGTCCTCACTGCATGGCTGCCAAGCCACGCCCCGTTGGGCGATATCCTTAATATAGATATGTCTGCAAAAAATTGCTATACCGCTGGAGGATCTGGATGCTGTGTTTCGTAAAATTTGGCGAAAGCCTCTGATTCTGTAACATTCACTGATTTAGTCTGTACTTAAACGCCTCAACTCAGCCTTTCATCCTTCTGAGGTCGATAAATGAGTACTAACACAGGTTGGATGATATCGGGTGTATATTTTTTATATATAAAGCGCTTAAGCGTAAGTGCTATATAATAACATCATTATCATGGACGTCTGCTTGCATTCACAGTAATTTGGTAATATGAGCCTATAGACACTGATCTTAACGATACATATGGCGATCCATTCTTTTATGAAATGTGCATCACATTATAGTGATATCGTAACCATATTATTCGTAGTGTACAATGCTATGTGATGCCACTTCCTGTTTTGTCAACGGGTGAAAGGTTGTGTTGCATCGCTTTGCGCGATATCACTTCGGGGTGGGGTCAAATGACATAAATTCCTGTGATGTCATCAAGGGTCAAGGGTCGTGTGATATCACTTCCGCTACCCCTGGCATTTTGGTGAAATGATGTCCCTGGTCAAAGTGTCAAAGCTTTCCTTCAAAGCCTGTGACAGAGACGTTGATCCCTTCCCAGCACTCGCGCTCCTATCTTTGATGCTATCCGATGCCAAATTGAAGTCACCCATAAATTATCATAATATATCTCCCCAATTGCGAAACCCTCTAATTTTGCTGCAACCGCTCCCGCAGGAAACTATCCTGCCCTGCATTGGGTGCATATACCGTCGCCATGGTGACCTGTCTGTGTTCCAGCTGCACTATTACGAAGAGATATCTCCCCTCCCCATCTGCTTGGTCCCGTACTACCTTGGCCCTCAACACATCTCTAAGCCCTAGCCGGACCCCTGAGGTTTTCCTTATTGCATTAGATTGATAAGGGTATCCAGTCATTGCATCGAATACAAAGCACTGAATGCCAAAAGCATAGAAAAAAACACATTGTTTTCAAAGGTAAAGGTTTTATTTTAAGTATAATGGGTTTATAGGGGTAAAAAAACAGGGGTTGGGGGAGCCGCCCCATTAAAAAAAAAAGTCAAAACAAAATGCATTCAATGCAATCACTATGAACCTTGATACGTCTGGGCCAATTTCTGCCAATTCATAGCTGCTTTGACAGCTTTCTTTATGTGTGTTTCCTGAAACATAATAACATCTGCTTTTTCCCTTCTCACTACGGCCTCCACCTTTTTACGCCATACAGGGGAATTGAGACCCCTCACATTATATGATAAAACTTTGAATGTGAAACATAATAAACCACCCTCTATCCCCATCTGTATTAGTCCCTTCTCCCCTGCTCATTTTACCACTCTCCTGCCTTTGGCCCCTGACCCCACCCCCAGCCCCCAACTTCCCAAACCAACCCTCCCCCCACCCCTCCCAACAAACCATCTCAGGACCAGGCCGAAGATCCTACAATACCCTCTGGGACCTTCCCCAAAGCTTTGAACCAAGAAAATACGTGAGGTAACCCTCCTTGTGAACTATCCTAACACCTCCCACTAATTCCAAAACAGTACTCACCAGCCCTCCGCTCCAGGCTAGATAATCTGTCTCAAACCCCCCATTGGACACACCTCCCTCCTACTTCACTTATCTTAACTCCTTTCCATCTAGGAGACTCCTCCCGCCCCTCCCTCCGAAGTCCCTTCTGCCCTCTCCCCGACAGACCCTTCAGTCTTGCCCCCTGCCACCCATCTTCCCCTGCATCTTAGACCAGTGCTACTGCCTCTGCCCACACAGGGATAAGGGCCTTGATCATCTCCATGGGTTTTCTCTTCTTCCAGGTTCAGCAGCGATAGGCCCTCTGCACATGTTGTAATACGAGCTGTTCACCCTTCAAGCTAATGTGCAGTCCAAATGGAAAAGTCCACTTATATGGTATTTGCTTTACAATAAGAGCCTGCGTCACCTGACCCATATCTCACCTCTTTTGCAATGCGATCATAGCCAGGTCCTGGAACAGCTGTATCTGTTCCCCATTCACTCACATTCCCTTCGGTTCTCGCTGCCCGCAAAATGTTCTCCTTTATGTCATACGAAGTGAGAGCTACCAGTACATCTCTTGGTCTTGCTCCGGGCTCCCTTCTTCAACATCTTCTGCTTGTGTGTCCATTAATAAATTCCCAAAGCATTGTTGAATAGTGATTTTTAGATCTGTGTCCATTATTGATTCACTTAGACCCTTCACATGAATATTAGACCGGCGTGAACAATTATCCAAGTCTTCTGCCTGCAATTCCAGGTTGTGGAGGACCCTAGCCAGTTGATCCAACCGTTCACTGTTCTGACTTACCTCCTCCGACATCTCCGCCAAGCCCTGTTCAGTCACATCCACCCTCTCTCCCAATGTCTTCACTTCTCCTTTGACTTCGGCAAGGGAGGTTCTCAATTCATTTCAGAGATGTGAACTGCTCCAGGAACGTATTAGTTATTCTCCCCTCCGTGTCGTTGAGGCATTCCTTTAGGTCCTCCTTACTGAACGCCATACCTGCACACTCTTGGGAGCCCCCTTCCTTCTCTTCAGAGGCCACTTTCTCTACCCCTACTGTGCCCCCTGTTAGGACTGATTTTCTATACTCTGGCCTGGTGGACAGATGTAAAGAAAGCCAACCTATATTGTGACAGGAACAACTCTGGGAAGCTGTAGCCAAACCAGTTTAGGTATCAGTGACAGGCGGTCTAGGCTAAATTCTTCAGAGGGGTGAGCTTGTATGGGGTCCACAATGAGGTCACACAATGGGAATCACAGATTACACTTAGATTACACTTAGACACTGCCGCCTTGCTGCCTTTCTGTGGTGGCGATTTGCCCTGCTTCCTACGGTGGACTGCAGACCCTTTAAAAAGAGTCCCTCCTTTTTCTGCCATCTGTACTTAAACTGTGTTTGTACTTAAACAAACACGCACGCGCACCTGCGCGTGTGCACCCGACGCAAGTACTTGACTAAGTAATGCTTTGCTGCTACGGTGCTCTGCTCTGCTGCCTTGCTGCCTTTCTGTGGTGGCGATTTGCCCTGCTTCCTACGGTGGACTGCGGACCCTTTAAGAAGGTGAAACATACAACGAGCAGCTTTTGTGGACTTTTGTTGGCTTTTCTTTGCTTGTGAGTCTCAAGGACTTTGTCATTGCTGACCTTTGTTTTTCTACTTTTTTTGTCAGAGTCCCTCCTTTTTCTGCCATCTGTAGTTAAACAAACACGCACGCACACCCGCACGTGCCCACCCGACTCAAGTACTTGACTAAGTACTGCTTTGCTGCTTCGCTGCGCAGACAGCGGTCGAGGTGTTCCCGACTTTATTTTTCTTTTATGTTTTGTCTACTTTGTGCTTCGGACAACGAACAAAGTTATAAATTTAACAATTTAACCTAATTTGTTTTGATTTGAATTTCTTTGACGTGCCTTCCTTACGTGCTTTCTCTATTGACTTTCTTTGTTGCTTCATGGCTTATTCCTTCAAAACTGGCATGCCAGTCTCATTGCAACAGAAAGGCCCATATACCCTGCTCACACGAGCCTCATGCTTGTCCATAAGACCATCACTTTGTCCCCAGTGAATGCGGCGGCCATCACAAAAGGAATGATCCTATCCGCCCCGCCATTCATAAGCACTGAGACCATGCATACTCCATGAGTATATTTTCCAGGCCCCATCCAACAGAAGCCTAATTTGAACCTTTCAACGCTCCCTCTTTCAGACAATACTATGCTTCGCACACCACTCCCCCGCTTCTCTCTCCCGAAGAAGGGAGCTGTGAATATAGCGATGCCTCAAACCTCCTCGCCTTGTGCTGACCCTGACCTTTCCATATATGCTAGCCAGTGCGAGTCACCGACTTCCATGCTCTCTGGCCCCAATGGTGTTGTGGAACTTACATCAGACTCGACATCGTCTACGAGCTCCCCAACCATCTCCGTCGTGTACCCCACCCCACGAAGAGCGCGTGCTTTGGCTGCCCTTTCCCCCTCTCCCTTAACACAGGAACAAGATTCTATTTCATCGAACATTCAGCCGTGTTCACTCGGGCTGGATACTACCCTCCCGGCCATACCTTCCTCGCCCCCATGTTTGGTGTTACTTTAGCTGCTATGCAGTTAAACCTACAAAGCCTCTTCAAATAATATGAGGGCTTAGACGTAAACATCTCGGACCAATCTACTCAATTTCAGCACATGCTTTCTTTACTGGAAACACTTGTGCAGTCTTCCAAGTCAACTCCCCATGAAGCCTTCAATGCCAATGATGTTACAACTGATGATATTTCCATCATCACAGTGGGCTCTGCTAGTTCCCCAGGCCCGCGTCCCCTGCTCGATTCCGCCCTCCCAGCAATTGCTAACATCATTACCCCCGAGGTTGGAACTAGCCCTCCTGCTGACACTGCTCCACCCAATGTGTCGTGGGTTAGCTTACCGGCATCGCCAGTTAGTTCTGAGACAGTGGCAATTCCAACTCCTCCACCGGCCACGAGCCCTACTAAAGAGGGGGATCCCACCTCCACTCTAGATGCTATCAGAAAGAAAAAAACAACTCCAAGAGTGTCTCGTCCTCCCCCCAAGAAGAATTCAAAGCATATCACACTAAGACTCCCCAAACAAACGATGAAATCCTTTTTCCAAACTTTGGAACCAACTCCTCGGACACATGACTCTGTCAAAGCAATATCGTGTCCTTCAGTGCTGCCCAGTGTAGAACCTCCATCTGTTCTACCAGCCACACACAACTCACAAGTGCCCATTTCATCTGCGCAGGTCTTACCAGTACCTTTGAATCCAACTGCCATGCCATTGAAGCAGGTTTCCCCAGACCTAATTTCTAGACCTCAAAATCCTGTGATGTCTGCTTTGCCTACTCCATCTGCAGCCACCTCCTACCCCCCACTGTATGCCCTTATTCGAGAGCTAGATCAAGTGAACACCCAACAACCTTTTGTTGCTGTTCAAAGTTTCTCGAGTCAAGTAGTACAACCAAAAACTATACCTCCCGTTCAACTCTGTGAGTGAAAAATAGAACTAATGAACTAAATAAGCGAGGCAGTCGACTCTTATCTAGCTTCCTGCATCCAGCCTTCTGTACCCACTCTGATTCAAAAGTCCTGAGAATTGAATTCTAACCTGCTTCAATGGCTTCTCCCTAATACTGCTATCACAGACGCAGATGCTCTCCGCCCTTCCTCCCAATCTCTCAGCATGACTCATTCCCAAGCACCACGATCCACGGTAACTTTTTCCCAGTAATTGAATGATGTTGCCCTGTCTACAAATATCAAGCCACAAGATGCTCATTCTATGTCCACCAGACCGCTCTCTTTAGACACCCAGAATTGTCATTCCCTAATTCTGAAATGTCGAGGAGGTAGTTTTGACACCTATGATCTTAACAGACGTAGTGTGTTAAACATCTTCTCAGAGCTCGTGGAACTCGAAGAGTCCACTTGCTCGATAGTGCACCTGTGGATCCCCAAAATGCAATTGTTCAACATGGGCTTCTTACTAGCGCAAGATCCTGCGTGCATACCGGTGGGAAATGATGCAGAACAACTGCTACCCAACTCCTACTCGAACGAAACAACACTGAAACATGCCTATCGCAAACAGCCTTATATGTCATAACCATCACTTACACCTATTGAATGCCATTTCACCATTGCTAGTTGGAACACACAAGGCCACTGGCACTTACAGACGTCCATTGCTAGTTTCCATGCAGAGTATGACATCATAGCCTTGCAAGAAACTTGGTTCTTGCAACCGCCTGCATGGAATAACTATGAGGTTGTATTACTTCCAGCTATTGCGGCCCTCAATGGTCGTCCGTCTTCGGGCCTTCTGGTGGGGGTGAACATGGCAAGGGGTTTTGCAGTCCAGTCATGAGCCGCAGTCTCTGCTTTTATACAGCTTCTGAAAATTTTATGTCCATCCCACACCATTGCCTTGATCAACATTTATTGCAATCCTCTTGGGCTAACTAACTCTGCCTTCTATGCAGGCCTAACTAGTATCCTTGATCTGGTAATCCTAACCCCGGGGATTACAGATACAATTATCATGGGAGATCTTAATTTAGACTGCCTGCACCCCAAAAGGAAAACAACAATTGCGAAGGTCAAGCGGTGGTCTGTATTTATGTTGGAACCCAACTTTCACATGACTAATGGCTCAATACGCGGTGATATTCCAGCTCATCCAACATGGCAGAAAGAGAACACAAGCACCACTATTGATTACATGTATACCCATTCTAATTTAAATGGACAGATACAAATGTTTCAAGTCAACAATAAGTCTCATCACCCCACCCAATATACTAATCTCCTAGCAACATTCAAGAAACCAATGAAAAATGTGGTTCTTCATGAGTCCTCTCATAAACATTCTTTTAATCCATTAGTTAAAGCTAGAAAGACTGAGTACCAACGTGAACGAAGACTTATTTGTAAACTAAATGAGCCAAGCAGAATCCAACAGCTGAAATCTGCTAAATGCAGATATCGCAACTGGATGCGACAACATCAAGCTCACATTGTGCAGCGGGATGGTGAGCACATGCTCAAACTAATAGCAAATAAAAACACTACTGAAACTTGGGCAATATTTAATCAGTGTGCTCACCAGATTCAATCTGTCATGCAAGTTCTCAATGTGACAGAGGTGCAGTGATTCCAGCAGTATACAAATCTGTATGAAGGATCCAACCGTCTCTAATCTTGCTTATCGACCTGCAGATCTTCAAACCTGGTTTCTTGAATGTTCTCCGTCTATTCTTGAAGGTTATATCAAGCACATTAGCCCCTCGTAGCCATGGGACCTGATGGCCTTAGTAATTTTATGTTCAAATCTAATCCCCCTATGTGGGCAAAAATCTTGAACAATCTTTTCCAACAGATCATTGTCTCTCGCAGCATTCCCTATTCTTGGAAAACCTCCATCATAGTACCAATCCATAAGAAGGGTGACCGCACACTCCCTTGCAATTATAGGCTGATTGTATTACTGGATGCGCCTGGGAAACTTTTCCAAACTCATACTCCGGGATTTTAACCTCTGGACCAAAACCACCCACACTAGAGACCCCTTCCAGAAGGGTTTTCTAGCAGGCATGGGCACGAATATTAACATGCTCTGCCTCAACGCGGTCAAATTTCAAGCGCAAGCGGCCACAGAGGCAATTTATTTTGCCTTTGTAGATCTTCACACAGCATTTGACGCCATTTCTCGTCTCCTACTTTTTGCCAAACTTGCTAGAGAAAAATGTCCTTCCACATTACAGCAAATTATCCACTCGTTACATTGCGAAACTTCAATTCGCATCAGGCTAACTTTAGGAGGATTACTACCCGCGGCAATTCCAACCGCCCGCGGCCTAAAGCAGGGTTGTCTTTTGGCGTCTGCAATTTTCAATTATTTTATGCATGACGTCCGGCAGGTCTTTGAGGCGATACCATCTGACTCACCCAAAATAAACAATCATTTGATCCAAACTCTTATGTATGCCGATGATTTGGTATTAATTTCAAAAACCCCGAGTGGCCTTCAAAGTCTACTTGATGCTTTCAACTGCGACATAGATCAAAATGAACTGCGGGTCAATACTTCAAAAACGCAGATTGTTATGTATCGACCCACCAACTCGGCTTAGCATAAACTCTGATGGACCATTAATCATATCAATTTGGTAGTAGTACCAAACTACATCTATTTGGGAATGGTGTTTGATGTTAGCGGCTCAGTTGCCGGTCACTTAGATGAGGTACAGCACAAGTTAGATACACCTATTTCACAAACCAAAATTATAATGCACCGTTTTGGTACTTTCACCATGAAACCAGCGCTGATCTATTGGAAACAAAAAGCTACCCCTTGTATACTGTATGGCCTGGAATCTCAACCACCCTGGTCCCCTGCAGTGCTAGATAAAATAGAAGGCAAATTCTGGAAAGCGATCCTTCAGCTTCCGCAATGCATTTCAGTGTTTTGGGTGCGCTTTGAACTAGGCCTAACCTCCTTTCATGCGCAGTACCAGTGGAAAGCCTGTGCTCTCCTTCGTAAATGTTTAGTGTCAACTAAGGAGACCAATCTCTTGCAATTTCTGTCCGACTATATTTTCAAAACGAAACATCACTTTGTCAAATATTGGTTATGTGCCGTCTATACCATCCTAGTGCAAGCGGACGTCACTCTTAACACGCTTCTTACCAATCCCGATAAAGTGAAACATCTTATTTACCGTTGTGATTGGATTAAGACCAGATCTCAATGCCTTCAATATTAAACTGCTTTGCCTGAAAAATGTAAACACAAAAGCCTGGGATGTATGGAACCGTACCTTCTCAGGTTTCCCTGTAAAGAAACACGCTCAAGAATCCTCAGGCTGCGCTTCAACTTGTGGCACACTCGCGAACTCTTGTGCAAACGTAAGTGCATCGAGTTGAAGTCATCCTTTTGTCGATTCTGCCTGGATACCAAGGCTCTTGAAACTCTAGAACACATTGCGTCCCTATGCCCAGCCCTAATTCATGAGCGACTGAAATATTTTTCTGGTCACTGTAATCATTTGAGAATTCTGGACCCAGTCGAGAGATGGTCCACATTGCTCTGCTCAACAAATGTTTCTTTACAAATTGCAACAGTTAATTTCCTTCATGCACTGAATCTCACCTGTTGAGCTGTTTATGTATTTGTTCTTGTAACTTTTATTTTATTATTTCCAAATTTGTAAATCAATTCAACTTCTTTGCAATTAATATTCTCACTCTATTAACTGTGCAATTGGAAATATCCCATTGTTTGTTGAATTTTAACTGCACTAGATTTGCTTTGTATTTTTTCTTATTATGACTGTTTTTAAACTGTAAAGTTTTGTATTGAAAAGTTGATTAAATTCATCTATATCAATAAAAAAAATAAAAAAAATACATTTATTTATTTTTGGCCAAAACACACTATAAAAAATTACTAGAAGCAGGTAGACTTATCACACAAAACTATCAAACTAAATACATATATACATTCACTTTGTTATAGGGCATACTACACATCAGAAACTCCTGCAAAGTAAAGGTGAGAATAGTATTATGCATAAAAATATCCACAGAGATGATCCCCAACTAAAATTGTCCACCCCTAAATTGTCTGGGGCCTTGTGTCCAATAGTTCAGGTTCAAGTTCCACAGATGTTAGGAGGCAGGGATAAAATGCAGGTAGGATTGTTGGGGTCCAGTGAAGGGTTCTTATGGTTAGGGTTCAAGTAAGACTAATGCCCAAAAGTAGCCCCAACAGTCAGATGTCTAGCGCAAGCAAGCAACGGCAAAGCCAATATTGTTATAATTAAGGTTTATTATAAACCCATCGACTTTTAGTTGAAGTATAGGGGTAGGTTTGAAACGCTGTAACTTACGCCCGTACTCCGATTCTTCCCCAGACTTGGCAGAACAAAGGAAGATGGTCCGATGTTGCTTTTCCCGCCAAAAGTCACAGTCCTCGATTTCCAGTAGTTGCAGGTTTGAGCTGATCTCTGGTTGATGTCTTTTACTGTTGCAAGGACTCTTGGTCGAAGAATGCAGTAAAATCTGATGTAGCACCTCTCTCAGGACTGGACTCGGGTCAGGTAAGCTATTTGAGATGGTGGTCACCGCAGCAGGGTGACGCAAAAGGCATCTGCAGCCGCGGTTGGACTTTCCCTCCTATTTCGGGTCCCCTTGTAGGGCCAGCTGAGGATCCCAAACATTTCAGGACGAAACACGGTACGGTGACGCCAGCTGCACGGTAGCTCAAAAACAAAGCTGGTCTGTCAAAGGACGGTTCTAGGGCATTTCCGAAGGCTTCCTTTGGCAGGGCAACGAGCAGACATGGGAAATGGATGGTCCCTCCACTCCAAGGGTCGTAGCTCCTTCGCAGGACTACTAAAGATCACGAGCAGCAGAAGTTGGTTGCCAGGCCTCCTTCAGTCACGTCTCAGGTTGCTTTGCAGGTCTCACAGCTGGACAGGATACTTGGCTCCTTCAGGTTTCTCCAGGATCTCTGAAGAATGGGCTCAGGGGTCCTCTTCTTATCCTAAAAGCCAGGTAAGAGCTGAAACTCCCGCCAGCCAATAGCAGGACTAGACCACACACACACTGCAGCATGCATATCACTCAGACACACTGAAACCAGTTTGAGGATTGGAGTCTGACAGACCCATCTCACATCCTGCCAGCAAACACACACAGCCCTCCAGTAGCCCGCCAAAATCTCCCGCTTTCCTGGGCACTGGAAGTCTTTATAATAACAAGATGGCAAAAGAACAGGCAAAGAATCTCGTGGCATGGCCTGTTTGACCAGTAGCCACAGTTAGTAGCCAAACGCGCCAAACGCGGTAAGGCTAAAGCGAAAATCCCCCAAAAAGTGGGGAAAATTCACTGCTGCCACCGGCCTATCCTTTTAGCACATCTAGAGTAACCAAAAATCCTCTGAGTGTTAGTCTAGGGCAAAACAAACATGCACCCCATTGTACTGCAGTGTAAGATACATTGTACAATGATAAAAATGTACCACAAGTGATACAAAAGTAACCAAAAGTAGTAACACGACTAAGGAAAACAATGTTTCCCAGTACTGACAGCCTGAAGGACAAATCAGTTTCCCCATAACATATGAGGCGAAGGTCAGAGTAGTGAAGCTTAAGGCTTCACTGCACTGCAAAAAGTACAGGTCAGATTAAAAAATAAAAGTAAAAAGTTTGGGGGTTCCATTATGATGGAAGAAAAGGTGCAGTAAAGAGAAATCTTTCCTAACACCCTCGCCTCGCTGCCTCCAACACCGCTCCAACTGGCCTTCTTGAACCACAGCGGGTTGTCTCTGTCTGGCCTGGGTGCCCTTCCCTTTCAATCCTGGCATCTGGGTATCACCTCCCCACCAATATGTATGCCTCTTCAGCCCGTATCAGGTGGCAGCAGCCGTGCTAACTATGGGCCTCTTCTCCAATTCCACAATTCATGTATTTATATACAGCATCAGGGCTGTATACTGCAGTTCCTCTATGCTCGCTTTCCACAGTGGAGCTTCAGTTTCCATTCCATTTATTACAATCTCCTACACACTCCTGTTGCCCTCTTAAAGGGACTGCCACACTTGGGGAGTCAGCTACACGCTTATGCATATGTCACTTCCAAGTCCCACACTCACTCTTTTTTGCCTTCTTCTAGATGCAAGACTTGTCTCCAGCTCCCTGCCTCTTCTGGTTCTGTGTTTCCCTTTCTAGCACCCAGGCTTCTATACTGTTAAAGGCCGTCCAGGAGGAGGTAAAAGGGGGCAGCCACCATTCAATTGCACATACACTTGTGTATTCCTTGTCCCCTTTTCCCTTCAGTCTTTGCTGGGACTTTGAAGGACTCTCCCTCTGAGCCTACCACATAGATGCTTCCCGGCAACCCTTTCTCCCCCAGAGTGCAATTAATGTTGTCAGAAGCTACCGCTGCAATGTCCTCCTTTCATTGGCCCTTCGTGGCTTTTATATCCCCTCCATGAACATGCAAAAGAATTTAGCTGGATGTTATTACTGCCATGGATCAGGGAGAGATCATAATCAGATTACCTCAGGGATGTCATTTAGGGGTCGCCACTGCAACCTCTGAGGTCTGCTTTGTGACCTCTGTGGTCACCCTTGGGACCTCTAAAAAAAAAAAATCTAACAAAAAAACAAAAAAAACTTTTTGTTTTTTTTTTGTAATGCAAGCTCCTGGGCTGTGGCCAGCACCATGACTTCTGTCGTGGCTGGCTTTCTTGTTCAGGCCCCTTAAAAAAAAGAAGAAAAATAAGAACAGGAGTGCCACAAGTCTAACACTTTCAGCACTGACCGTAAATAAGAAAGAATAGGCATACCAAATAATGTGTCTTTCTGGAATTCTATACAATCATTTCTAGACTCATTAAAGGTTTATTTCAGGCACACTTCAGGGGGTGAGTCACTGATTTAGTCTGTTCTTAAATGCCTCAACTCAGCCTTTCATCCTTTTGAGGTCGATAAAGGAGTACCAACACAGGTTGGGTAATATTGGGTGTATATTTTTTCTATATAAGGCGCTTAAGCGTAAGTGCTATATAGTAACACATTATCATTTGGTCGTGGACATCTGCTTGCATTCACAGTAATTTGGTAATATTTGTATTTGTATTTATTTAGTTTATATAGCGCTTCTTAACAATACATATGGTGATTCATTCTTGTATGAAATGTACATCACATTATAGTGATATCGTAACCATATTTTTATGTAATGTACAATGCAATGTGATGCCACTTCCTGTTTTGTCAACGGGTGAAAGGTTGTGTTCCATCGCTTCCTGCAATTTCACTTTGGGGTGGGTGTGATGTCATCAGGGGTCAAGGGTTGTGTGAGGTCACTTCCGCTACCCCTGGCATTTTGGTGAAATGACGTCCCTGTATTACCTGAAGTGAAAGAGCCAAGTTGATGCCTCAAAAAGCCCTTTTAATTTTCCAAAAGATTCATGCAGCTGGAGAGTTCAACAGGAAGCTTCCTGGCTTCCAAGGCAAGCTTCCTAGATACGCTGAGTTCCGTAGTCCCTCTGCCGTCGGAACTCTAATGGAATGACTCCTCCTCCTCACCCGTCACATGGCCACCGAACTCCCGCTGGGAGCGCTCACTCACGGCTCCCGAGTCTGTCATGGATTCTCCAAATCTTCTCACCCACACGGTCTGGGGAGGCCTCACATCCCGCTGCCACACCTCCTGCTTAGATGCTTCCTCCATGGCACGCGCGCCTTACCAGCTCCACTCTCTCTGTGTCCCGCTTCTCTGAAGTCGGACACGCCGTCTCCACATCTGGGAGGGAGGGACAGTGGGAGGGCCGTTCTCAGCTACCACGGGGAATCTCCACCGCAATCGTCCAGCCTGGATGCTTTTTCGTTGCCCAGCCTGCCTCCACAGAATGGTTGTACGGCCTGCTGTTACTTGGCCCGGAGCGGAGCAGAGGACAACACGTCCTCACTCTCTGGCGACCATCTTGAAATGTCCAACGATTGTCTTTTATTGTGACAAACGAAATATTGGGAGTACCACCCCCTGTTCCTTTCCTGAATGGGTACCAACTCAATGGCACCTTTCTGCAGAAGAGTGGAAACCTCTTGCAGGAGCAGTGGATCTAGAATGGGTGGGCTGGCCTGAGGCAGGCAATCTGGTGGGCGCTTTAAAAATGGGAGGCAGTACCTTTGGGAGACTACCTAAAGCGCCCATGCGTTCGTTGTAATGGCGCACCACTCTTGTAAATGGTTTGACAGTCTCCGAACTACCGGAACAGTGTAGCTAAAGTCACTAAAGAGGTTTTGTGTTGGGGCTGCACTGAAGGGGACAGACACGGAACTGGTGTGTGTCCTGCCTCCTCTCCCTCTGTAAGGTCTACAAAAATGTCTCGGAGCTTGTGTGTGCCTTTCTGTCTGTAACTATAGAAATTAAAAGGCGTGCCTTTCCACTAAGTGGAAGGTTGAACAGGTTGCCGAATCTCTGCACCTAAGGACTTTGCTGCAGCCTTGGATGCTTGTAGTTTTTCGAGGCTGTCATCTGTCTTTTGGCCAAAAATATGTGAGGCGCCAAAAGGCATGTCAAGTAGCTTTGCTTGGACGTCCTGCGCAAATCCTGATTTCCTAAGCCAGTCGAAATCTTAGCATGACAGAACTTGCTGCCATTGACCTCCCAAAACAATCGGCCATGTTGAGCCCTGACTGCAATGATTGCTGCATTGCTTCCTTGCCATCCTCCACTATGTTGAGGAAACCATTCCTCATGTCACCTTCTGTGATGTGCCGGCTTCATCCACAATCACAGACCAAAAGGGGTGTGTGTAATTTAACATTGCAAATTAAGTGTTGACTGACTTAAGTGTCATACTGTCAAAGGCAAAAACCTTTTAGCCAAAGCGTTTTAACGCTTGCCATTCCTGCAAGGTGTTGCATGGGCGGGGGCCGCCTGAGCCCCTCGCCGGCACTCACACGCACTCACACATGTGTACAGTATAGACTGCCGGGTGGTACCGTGTTTATTAACTGCGCGCATGCGCAAGCCTTGTTATGGGCCGCACATGCACAATACAGCGTAGTCACTACGCAACATCCCTCCTTTTTCCCAAACAAGAAACAGTTATAACATGTGCACACAACGATAACACTTTAACCGTTCACAAACAGTCCTCCACCTGTTACGAGGCAGTGTCCATGATAAAGTCTTGGAACCTCTGCGGCGGCTTGTGCCCTGCCCGGCTTGGGTACCTTCTGGACTCCTCTGGAGGTGTCTCTGGTGTCCCCGGGGCCTCTGGCGGTCCATCGTCCCTTGGTGGAGATCCGGGCCCGGGAACGTCGTGCATCGCGGGGGGAGGCGCCGCCTCAATCCGCTCGAAGAACACATTCCGTGTGACGGTGCCTCTGGCATTGGCCGCTGTGATCATGGACCCCTTGACGTGGGTCACTCCCAGTGGCTGTGCTTCGTACGGGAGTGACAGCTTCCCCTCCGGCCTGCGGTTCGGGACCAGCACAGTGTCCCCTACTGCAATTGCCAACGCCGGCAGGTTCCGTCAGGCGCTCTCCCGCTCGTTTTGGAAGGCCCTCTCCACCCGCACTCGGTCATTGTCGATCACTCCCGGGCAACGTCCTTCTACTTCGGGCAGCAGTCCCCGTTTGAAAAGGGCCTCAGCTGGCGCGACCCGGTGGACTGATGTGGGGTCGTGCAGTACTTGCGCAGAAATTCAAAGAGGTTTCGGCAGAGCTCCTCTCCTCCATTCAACGGGATTCGGAAGACTTTATTCAGCGTCCGCATAAAGCGTTCCACTTCTCCATTTGCCCTGGGCCAGAGTGGGGTAACCTTACGGTGCTTGATCCCCCTTTCCTCACAGTACTGGGCAAACTGCTGCCCTTGGAACGGTGAGCCGTTATCCGAACAAATCTCGACGGGGAAACCATGGGTGGCAAACATCTTCTCCAGGGCCAGAATGGTGTGATCGCTTGCCGTGGATTCCACCAGCTCCACCTCGGGGTAGCGCGACCACTGGTCTACCACTGCAAGAAAGTACATTCCTCGGCCCGTGGACCCGAAGTCAGCATGCACCGTCCCCCACGGTTGTTCACTTCTTTCCATAGCCTGGATTGGTGGCCCTCTTTCCGCTGGACTAGCCGCCTGGCACGGTATGCACGCCCGTACAAATTCGTCCACCCTGCTCTCCAGGTCCGGGAACCACACCTTTAACCTTAGGCGTGCCTTCGTCTTCGCCATCCCCTGGTGACCTTTGTGGGCGAGCTGCAGCACCTTTCCCACCAGCGCTTGTGGGACGACGATTTGGCACCCCCTCAACAGGAGACCGTCGTCGGCGACTGACAGCTCGTGGCGTACCCTCCATAGTGCCTGGAGATCTTCCGTGCCCCATAATCCCTTCTGGCATTGTTCATGAGCACTTCATGCCACTCTCCACTGTCCATGGCTTCCTTGATGACCAGTTTAGTTTAGTTTATTTGATAATGCGCACAAAAACCTGGGGTAGCCGGGCGCAGTAGGTACAAGGATACTTAAGCTTAGGTTGCATACAGAGGATAAGAAACATGTCAGTACAGTGCATACATGTCACTACAAGCTGTTGAAATGGGAACTGACATGTTACAGTATTGAGAGTACGTATATACAAAAAGGTAAAACGGGTAAAAGCGAAATAGTCTTAGACTGGGTTTCAGGAGTATCACGGCCGTTAGGTACAGCAAAATGAGTTGTCGTTGGACCAGAGCCAGTTTTTTACCTTGCATCTAAAGCTGGAGTAGGGTAGGTTAGCTCTCAATGCAGTGGGCAGTGCATTCCACCCTGGCCGCTCTGACAGGGAAGCTTGCTCCGCCCGCTTTGGATCATCTAAATCTAGGGGTTTCTAGCAGGAGGTGGTTAGTAGCCCTAGTGTGGTGTCTGGACGATTTTCTGATCAGTCTGGCTGAGATGTAGGGGGGTGCTGAGTTGTTGAGCCCTTTGTGGGTGAGAGATAGTGTCTTGAGGAGGACTCTGTCGCTGATTTTTAGCCAGTGGTGGTCTTTCCTGATGTTGGAAATATGTGCTCTACGGGGTATGTCAAGGGCTGCTTTAAGGGCGTTGTTTTGAAGGATTTGCAATTTATTTATGATAGTTTTATTAGCTCCTGCATAAAGGGCATTACAATAGTCCAGCTTCGACATTACTAATGCGTTAGCTAGCGTGATGCAGTTAGTTTTGGAGAGGTAAGGTCTACAGGTCTTGATTAATTTACAGGTGTACGCTGTAGAGGATGCCAAGGTATTAACTTGTTTTTTGAGGGATAGAGTGGAGTCAAGGTAAAAGCCTAGTGTTTTTACCTCGGTTGCCACCTTGATTGTGTTACCATCTATGTTGAAATTGCGATAGTTGGGACTCCGTTTTTTTAGGTTGGAGTCGGAGCCCAAGATCAGTATCTCTGTTTTGTCGTCATTTAGGCAGAGGCCGTGGGAGGCCATCCATGCCTGAATGAGGAGGTACATTTTGTTTACTAAAGCTGTGTCTTCGACAAAGTTGCCTGATAGTGGTATGAGAATCTGCGTATCGTCCGCATAATTAGTATAGGTTACCCCTAATCTGTCAAGTTTGTCGAAGAGTGGCTTAGTAAAGATATTATACATAGTCGGGGAGACACATGAGCCTTGTGGGACACCACAAGTGATATGGATTGGGTCCGCTGCAGCTACAGGGGAGAACACTTTCATCTTACGGTTAGCTAGGAAGGATTGTACCCATGCTATAGCTTCACTTGAGAAATGGGCGGCAGACGCTAAGTGGTTGCATAATACTGCATGATCCACCAGGTCAAAGGCTGCTGATAGGTCAAGGAGGAGGAGCATAGCTGTACTACCTTTATCCTTCAACTCGTTGATTTGTGTCTTGAGGTCGATTAGGGCCGTTTCAGTACCGTGAAGTGGTCTGAAGCCAGATTGCTGTGAACCTAATAGTTGGTGTGACTCCAGATAGTTTTGGATCTGGAGGTAGGCTACTCTATCGATGATTTTAAGGAGAAATGGGACCGTGGTAATGGGCCTATAGTTAGTGGGGATGGCTGGGTCAAGTGACTGTTTTTTGAATAGGGGCAGTACCCAAGATTCTTTAAGGTTTGTGGGTACCGTACTCGTATTGAAAGAGGCGTTGATTAGTTTCGAGATGAAGGGTGCTAAATCTCTGGCTTCATCCTTGATGATTTGCGCAGGGCAACTGTCGCCTTGGCAGTTCGATGGTTTAAGAGATAGAATGACCTTTTCAGTTTCCAGTATAGAGATGTTGGTAAACCTGAAGGGATTACCATTGCTTTGGGTGGATGTGCTGGGTATCTCTTTCAGTGGGGTGGTGTGAGTTCCACTAGGGCTCAGGGAAGCTTTTTTCTTAGCAATTTTAGATTGAAGGGTTGTGATTTTATTTGCTAGGGCATTTTGGATACTGGTGCACCAAGATTTGTCCTTGGGGACATTGTCTGTAGGGGCAATTGGGTTTTCCAGTTCTCGGAGAATAGTGAAGAGTTCTTTGGAGTTCGAGTTGGCTTTACTGATTCTTTTGTTGAATGAATCTTTTTTAGTTTGCGTTATTTCCTTCTTGTATCTTTTGGCAAAGATGGCAAGTGTGGTTTTATTGTCAGCAGAAGGAGTGTGCCTCCAGATAGCTTGGAGTTTGCGTTTATGGATGCACATTTCTTTGAGTTGGGGAGTGAACCATGAATTAAGGTGAGTTTCACGTTTACTTTTATGGAATTTGATTGGGGCAATCAAGTCTAGAGCTTTAGCCATGGAGTTGTTAAATGACTCAACTAACTCGCTAGGGTTAGATTCACTGGAGCTGGTAGGAGTAGTGGGAGTAGTTTTTCGGCCGTGATTTCTTTTTTGCTTCTCGTTCGTATGGGGGGTGCTGTTTTATTCTTGTTAGGTTTGGGAGGCTCTATGCTGGCTGTAAAGCATATAAGGTAGTGGTCCGTCCATATTTGAGGTAGAATACTAGAGATGGTGATGTCACAGTTATGGTTAGCTATCCAGTCTAGTGTGCGTCCTTTTATGTGTGTAGGAGCTAGGACTTTTTGAGTAATGTCATGATTGACTAACATGGATTTGGATCGATTGGGCTTGTTTGTCCTCAGCGTCATTAAAGCCCAGGTTAAAGTCACCTAGTAAAAGGAGCTGGGTGGAGACTTTAATGCTATTAGTGAGGAGACTGGATAGGTCTTCCTCAAAGTTGCCTAGTGGGCCTGGTGGTCTGTACACTAGAAGTATCGTTAGAGTGCTATTGTTGGAGATCGGTATTTTGGCTGAGAGAAGTTCGCACAATGTGATTGCTGGGTGTGGGCTAAGTCTAGCAGCTAGCTGCGTTTTTGGTTATGATGGCCAGGCCGCCTCCTCTAGTGTTAGGCCGGTCGACTCTTAGGATATTGTAATTGTCCGGTATGGCAGTCATGAGGGCAGGGCCAGCTGCATCATGGAGCCAGGTTTCAGAAACAGCAAGGATATGTAAATTGTCCATAGCCAGTATATCAGCTATTTCAGTATTGTGTGCTATAAGGGACCTAGCATTAATAAGGACTCCTGATAATGTAGGAGTTGTAGTGGTAACTTTGGCAAATCTGGGGCTAGGGTGGTTAGGTCTCCTCTGTTTGTGATATGGGTCACCTTGTGGTTCGGGACGATTTGCCGTTGCTGAGGCTAGGAAGTTAGGATTAGTGGCAGTAGAAGTACGTGTGGGTACTGGTGGACTAGTTCTTTTATTTTTGATGTCATAAAGTCGTGGCAACCTAGCTCTAAATCGCAGGTTTCTCTCTTGCAGATTGCAGGGGGTAAGGTTGGTGAGGGCCATTGTTGTGGTGATGTTTAGAATGGTCCAGGCTAAGGACCAGGATGTATATAGGAGGCAGGTCTGGAGGGTGCGCATGTTGGGCGAAAAGTACACGGTGGCATGTATATTAGACTGACCAGTAGGGACTGAGGTACAATTATGCTGATGCTTTAGCACCAAATTTTGGCAGTCTTAATCAGGGCTAGCGTGCCTATATACTTCAGTGGGGCATCACAAGGCATCACAGTTAAGCTAAAATGCACATGGCAGCATCTAGATTAGAGGCATCACAGGTAGGCTACAATACACATGGCAGCACCTAGATTAGAGGCATCACAGGGCATCACAAGGCATCACAGTTAAGCTAAAATGCACATGGCAGCATCTAGATTTGGGCATCACAGGTAGGCTACAATGCACATGGCAGCACCTAGATTAGAGGCATCACAGGGCATCACAGGGCATCACAGTTCAGCTAAAATGCACAGGGCAGCATCTAGATTTGGGCATCACAGGTAGGCTACGATACACATGCGGGCACCTAGATTAGAGGCATCACAGGGCATCACAAGGCATCACAGTTAAGCTAAAATGCACATGGCAACATCTGGATTTGGGCATCACAGGTAGGCTACAATGCACATGGCAGCACCTTGATTAGAGGCATCACAGGGCATCACAGGGCATCATATTTAAGCTAAACTGCACAGGGCAGCATCTAGATTTGGGCATCACAGGTAGGCTACAATACACATGGCAGCACCTAGATTAGTGACATCAAAAGGTGGCAATGCACAAGTAGGTTTAAAATACACTAAGGCAGCAACAAGATACTGTAGGTCTTGGAGGGATGCAAGGCATAGCAGTGCTAGCATGCCGATGTGCTATCAGTGCGCAATGGGCGTAAGCAAAAGAGTGCAGGGTATTAGCATTTGTATTTATAAAAGATCGATGCCCAAGGCAGACAAAGTTGAGCAGATTGAAGATAAATTGGGGCAAAAGTCATTTGCAGCAGAGTTCAGGTAAGATTGTAACAGAGACTGAGCGGATAATGTCACTATGGTACAGTAAGCTGCGGTGCAAAGTTACCCTGACGGTCGTGTGTAAGAGGGCCAGGGGTTCTGGCAGGAGGCAGGGTCGGCAGTTAACAGGCATGGAAACAGGAGATGGCCTTGTTTGCAGTGGGCCTTGAGAAAAGTGGGCCGGCTTCGCCTGCCAGTGCCCAATTGGAGGACAAATAGGCAGGGGCAGCCAATCAGGAAGGCTTGCTCGGGCCTCAGTGGGTAATGTAGGCAAACATCAGGAATCGATCAGCCATTTTAAAGCTGTGAAGTACCTCTTGTACTTCAATGGTGATTTTCGTATACGGACAACGAATAGCTGAAAACAGGCAGCGGATTACCCTGCCCTTGCTTAGGCAATGAAACGCTTCGGCTGTTGATGCGGAAGCAGCATTTCAAAATAAAATGTGGTTGAGGCGGCGCTACGGGATCAATGCTTATCTAAATTCAGGCATTAGGAGAGAGGCCTTGGTGCTGGATGCCCGCTGCTCCTGCAGGTCGGGATCAGGTCCAAGGAGCTCTAGCTCCGGTGCCGTGTTGCAGAGAGTGGAACACCTCTTCCACCTTTGACACATCCATTATCTCTTGGCGCGCCAGGGCCACCGGCAATGCTGACTCCACCACATGTCGTACCACCTCCACGCAGTCCGCTACCTCAGCAGAGTCTCGTGGGCGCCCAGCCCCCGGGTGACGGGACAAATAGTCCCCTGGATTGTGCGTGCCCGGGCGATACTGTAGCTTGACTCCATATTCCATGAGCGACAACATTCATCTCTCGATGCGCGTTGGGGGCTTGGATGACACTCCGGACATGATCGGAGTCAGGGGCTTGTGGTCCTTTATGATGACTACAGGCTTTCCCAGGATGTAGATCTGGAAGTGCTTGCAGCCCCATAGGATGGCCAGGGCCTCGCGCTCAATTTGCGAATATCGCTTCTCAGTCTCCGTTAGTGCCTTGCTAGCACATGCGATGGGCCACATGGTCCCCTGCAGGTCTGCCTGCATGAGGACTGTACCCAGATCCACTGGGCTGGCGTCTACCACTATTTCCGATTCTCTGTCCGGATTAAAATATGCCATGGTCTCCTGATCCGACAGGGCGTTCTTGATCTCGGCGAACGGCCTCTGTTCCTTTTCCATCCAGGCCCAGGCCACATCAGTCCTAGTCAGACCCCGCAGTGGTTCCGACAGTGAGGCCAGGTCGCGAATAAATCGTCCACAATAATTGACCATACCAAGGAAGCTCCTTATCTCCGCAGGAGACTCTGGCAGGGCTGCCTCTCGAATGTCCCGTACCTTCTCCGGATCAGGTGAGATGCCCCCGGCATGGAACACAAACCCGAAAATTCTATTCAGTCCTTCAGAAACTCACACTTCTTCCAGTGCAGGGTCAGCCCCAGGCTCTTGAGTCTTTCCAGTGCCCGCTCCAGACGCTTCAGATGTTCCGCTTCTGATTGTGCGAACACCAGAATGTTGTCTGACATATTGATCACCCCTTTCAGCCCTGCCAGTGCCCCCGGATGGCGTCTGGAAGACTTCAGCTGTCGACGAGACCCTGAAGCTCAGCCTGTTGAACTGGTATAATCCCTCGTGAGTCGTGAAGGTGGTAACATATCTTGACTCCGGGTGAAGTTCCAGTTGATGGTAGCCAGACCTCAGATCTAGCTTGGAGAAGACTCTCGCTCCCTGTAGCTCGCTGACAATGTCGTCCAGGGTGGGCGTGAGGTGCCGCTCCCTTTTGATCACCATGTTCGGCAATCTCATGTCCACGCAGATGCGGACGGCTCCTGGTTGTTTGGGCTTTGGGGCGACGGCAATTGGGGAGACCCACGGGGTCAGGCCTTCAACCCTCTGGATAATGTCTAAGTCAATGAGCGACTGAAGTTGCTGTTCCCCCTGTGCCCTCAGGTGGAACGGTATTCGGCGGTGTTTGAGGGCTGTCGGTCTCACCGACCCGTCGATGTGAAGCCTGATGGGATCATCTTTCAGTTTTCCGACCCCTTGGAAGATGGTGTCAAAGCGCTGCAGTAGGCGGTCTATATCTGTGTGGTAAACGGCCAACGTGAAATGTACTATATTGAGGGCCTCAGAGGCAGCACAGCTTAGGAGGGAGTGTGGGTTTACACTCGTCACAAAGAAGTCCCGCCTTGATCTTGCTCTGCCCATGGGACACTGGCACGACAAACACTCCCTGGATCAGTAGTGGAGTATCTCCCCCAAAAGCATATATCAGGGCCTTGGACTCAGACAGCACGGGAGGGCCTGGAAGAGCTTCATAGTGCTCTGTCGCTAACACGCAGACTGAAGCGCCAGTGTCTATGAGGACAGGGATGGGGATCTCACCGATGTTCACCGTGCACGTCAGTTGTGGGCTTCCTCTGGGACCAGTAGCAATGCTCGAGATGAAGAAGATCTCCTCTTCCTCTTCTTCCTCTTTTGCCATGTCCAGATCTTGTATGCCTTGCTCGACCGACGACACACCCCTCACTCTCCGGGCATTGCTCCCTCCGATTCTCTCTGGCCCCCTCGACGCCGTCACCCGAGTGGAGGCCCTGCACACCCTTGCATAATGTCCTGGTATACCGTACCGACCACAGACCCGCGTCTTCGCTGAGGCATTCCCCCATGTGCGGCAGGTCATGCCCGCAATATGGGCACGACTGCGGAGTGCCAGTCGCAGGGGGACCCTCCTATGTGTCCATCGCGCCCTCCCTGGGGCAGAGCGTCCGATTGCAAAAGCTTCTTCGTCCTTGCCAGGGTGCATGGCCACATCCATCTTTGCCCCTCTGGACTCCGCCAGTTCATAAGCTCTTCCTGTGTCTAGAATTTGTTGTAGTGTCAGGCCTGGTTCCCTCAACACCTGCCTACTCAGCTTCCCCGAGCTACACCTCTGCAGCAGCTGGTTCCGTACCATCTCCTCCTCATTCACCCACCTGCAGGTGCTTGCTAGGTGCCTCAGTCATGCACAGAACTGGTCCAGTGACTCCCCTTCCTGTTGCCTCTCCGCACACATAACAAATCGTTCGAAGTCGACATTCGCCATAGGAAGAAAATGGTCCTGGAGGGCCTGTTTTACTGCATCATATGTAACCACCTGGAGGTTGAGAGAGTCATTAATCCTATGGACCTCAGTGCCCGCAGAGTACCCCATGGTGGCAATCTTCGTGTCATCATCGTCTTCCCCTGAGGCCCTGAAGAACATCTCCATTTTCTTGACCCACAGAAGCCACTTCGGCCCCAGCTTGGATGGTGGGCCAGTAGTGTCAAATTCGGGCCTGGGGGCAAGTGTGCTGTCCATTCTGCGTGGTACAAGCGCAGGGGCACTCTCTTCTTCTCCTCCCTCACCCATGATGACAACGGGGTGAAGTACTCACAGTCTGGCACCCTTGGAAGGTGGTTCAAGAAGCCCAGTCTCAGGATGGGTGCACAGGTGCCCAGCTCCGAAGAACAATGACGTGATGCCCTGCAGGACTGGATGGAGAAGATTCCAGTTGTCACCCTTCACTTTCAGGGAAGAATGTTCTTTTCCTTTTTTTGAGTCTACAGCCCTTCAGCCTGCAAGGGCTGTGGAATGTTCCAAAAATTGACGTTCAATTCAGAGGATCGCAGCCGGCGCACAAGCACCCTCCTGGGCCGCAACCGCTGGGATACGCGTTGAAACAAAATGGCCGCCGGCCGTGTGCGTGGGTCCGTGCCAACACAGAGGAGAGCCGCTCTTCTGACGCACTTGGAGCAATGGCTCGGGCCTCCGATGTCGTTCCTCGTCGCCAGTGTTGTATGGGCAGGGGCCGCCTGAGGCCCTCGCCGGCACTCACACGCACTCACACATGCGTACGGTATAGACCACACGGGACGTGTGCTGCCTGCTCAGGTCCCGGCGGCAACTGCCGGGTGGGACCGTCTTTATTAACTGCGCGCATGCACAAGCCTTGTTATGGGCCGCGCATACTTTATTGCCCACGGTCGTTGCCTGTACTACCCGCCTATCATGTGCTGGATATCTAGTTAGGAATTCTGGGTCAAATGGTGGTGATTTGTACTTTTTGGAAAAATACTTTTGGACTGCTGCTCCCGAGCGGGGAGTCTTAAACATCTCCATTAGGAGATTTTTGATGGCATTGTGTGACAGATGGACGGGTTCAAAGGATGTGCTCTTGTCCAGAATGTCAGTCAGGTCACATTCTGTTATGTCGCCAGTTGGTGGACCCCAACCTAATGCATCCAACACCTTTTACCATCATTTTTCTATATGCCACTTTCTCGAAGACCTGCATCAACTTAATGCAAAACTGTTCCCACTTCTCTGCTGAGGCAGATTTAGGTGTGAACCGCACCAGTCTCTCTGGGGATGAGTCAGCTGACGAATGCCTTCTGCTTCTCTTCTTCTTCGACGAGGAAAAAGAAGAATGACGGGTGTCGCTCCTCAAGTGGGATCTCTTAAAGTGTTTTTAGACCATTTTTTTCTCCTCTACGTTTCTTAGAGCTCTTTTCAGCAGGATGAACCTTTGATGGGGTTGGACTTGGCGACTTCGATGATGACCATCCCAGGTCCAATTTGGAGGGTCCCTCCTTTAAGGCCTTTGGTGTCATTACCTCACACGAGCAGCAATTCGCCACAACGTGGTCGGTACAAAGGCACCACAGACACAGACAAACTCTGTGAGGGTAGGAAAGCGATATTTAAAAAAAAATAATAATCTTTAGTGATATTGTCTCATTTTTGAACCATCTACAATATCACCAACTCATACAACATATAGGAGTTACGTTTTCTCCCCTTGCCCCCTCCTCCCTGAGCACCCCTTATGCAGTTCAAGTAGATTCCTCTGTCACGTTCCAACAACCGGAGTACTTCTACATATTCTCGGTTTTATCTTTTACCTCCTTGGGTGAGCTATCAACCATATTTGTTGAAGAAAGGCAGCCAGATCCCTTCTGTGTCTGTCCTTGTCTCATCTATAAGATGTTAGGTATTCCATATCGTAGATGGATCTTACCTTTTGGACCCACTCCTTGTCTGTGGGCACACTTTCCCTCTTCCAATGGTGAGCTATGCAGCCTCTCGCCGCCACCAGCAAAGTGTGGCCCATGTGACCCTCCTCCACCTCACCTTCACCCTCCCTGCACACCCTAAACAGCAGCAGCCTGGGTTCCCTATGTCGGTCTATCCCCTCTAGTCCCCATAGGCACCCCAGCAACTCTTTCCAGAATGTCTGGATTAGGGAGAATTTCCACCACATGGGATAATAATCTCCCTTTGGCCTTCCGCAGTGCCATCAGTGGGCATCCACCTCGGGTACAATTTCGCAGGTGTTGCTGGTGGGTAGTGCCATCTGTGCAATCGTTTAAATGCCTGCATTCTGTACTGCAGGGATAACGTGGATTTCTTAACCCCTCTGCACATTTTCCTGCACAACTGGTCGGTTATTTCAATTCCTAGGTCTCCCCCCCCCATATCCCCCTTTCTGGCAAGATCTCTATGGGTTCACCCCTCTTCAGTTATCTGTACAGACTAGAGAGCCTTCCTTTAGTATTGGTTTCTTGTAACAGCACATTTTTGAAGGGGGTGAGTTCTCGGGATGGATTGTCTCTCCAAATGGGTTTCGTCAGGACTCCCTTTAACTATAGGTATTTGAAGGGTGAGAGACCCTTCAGTGCCAACCATCCCTCCAGTCTGATTAATGATATACAGTCTCCCTCTCCCCACATCTGCCCTGCCCTGGAGAGCCCTGCCTCGTACCACAGTTGGAACCTCCGGGGGTCTGTAATGTGATTTCGTATAGGTGGGGCCCAAATACAGCTAAGGACGGAGGGCCAGGTTGGCAACCAGCGAGTTGCACTTCCCTCCCTCCAGATCGACCAGAAAACTTCTAAGATGGGATGTGTTAATATTCGTCTAGGGATTTCAATTTGTGGAACCAACATCCACTCCCCCAGCGTTACTGTCTGTAGGATGGCATTGTCCATATGGACCCACTGCTTCTTTGTACCGGGGTCCACATGGTCAACTATGATCTGCAGCTGGGCCGCTTTGTAATATGCTCCTATGTCCGGGAATCCTACACCCCATAATATTTTGCTAACAAGAGCACCCTGTACGCTATCTGAGGTTTGGCTCTTGCCCAGAGAAATCCAGAAGGCTCGCAAGAGAGCCTTCTGGATTGTGGCTTGGAAGTGGGCTAGTACTATCGTGGGGAGCATTTGGAAGAGGAACAGCAGCTTGGGGAGAACTGGCAGCTTGGGGAGTTCAGCCGAGCCATCCAGGACAGAACAATCCTACTCCAACGCTGCAGGTCTACGTTTATTTTCTCCCACCGGGGGAGGTAGATTCTCCTGAATAAGTTCTCAGGTTCCCTTGTAATTTCTATCCCCAGATGCCGGAAGCCTTCCTGCCGTGTCTGGAAACCCCATTTACCAACCCAGTCTATGTCCGCCTGCTCCCATTTCCCCATTAGGAATGCCACTGATTTAGAGAGGTTGACCCAGAATCCTGACAGGTCCCCATATTCTTTCAGTCCCTTTAAGAGAGCTGGCACAGGTGACTGTGGGCTAGTGAGGTAGAGCAACACCATCATCGGCAAAGAGGCTTGCTTTATACTCTTTCCCCCTTATGTGAACTCTGGCTATGTCTCCTTACTGTCTCAGGCTTATCAACCATGGCTCCATCACCAGGGCATAAAGCAGTGGGGACAGGGGGCCTCCCTGTCATGTCCCCCTGTGGAGCCCTATAGTCCTTGATACGTTTCCGTTCACCGTTACTCTTGCTCTCAGGGTATGGTATAAGGCCCTAATCCATCCCATCCATCGCTTGCCCATCACCACCTCCTCTAGCAACCCTTCCCTGAATTAGCAATTTACCCTATCAAACGCCTTTTCGACATCAAGGGAGAGGACCAGGGCCCCCTTCCTCTGCTTTGTCAGGTCATATAGGATGTTTAGGGTCTTCCTTAAATTATCGATCCCTGCCAGTGTTGAATTGACCCTGTGTGGTCTCGGTCTATAAAGCCAGGGAGGTGTATCTCAAAACGAGACGCCAAGATCCCTGTGAAGATTTTTGCGTCCATGTTGAGTAGTGATATGGGCCTATATGAAGTGCATTCCGCCTTATCCTTGCCTTGCTTGGGGATCTCTGTTATGAGCGCCTCCGAAAAGGTAGGGGGCATGTCCTCAACCCCCTTTATGGAGTTAAAGACCTTTGCCAGTGGCCCCGCTAAGGTGTCCTGGAACTGCTTATAAAAGCCTGCCGTGCAGCCATCTTCGCCGGGTGCCTTGCCTGTTTTCAATGTACCTATTGCCCTCTTAATCTCTGCCCGAGTTATCTCCCCTTCAAGCAATGATTTCCCCTCTGTTGTGAGGCGGGGCATGGGGAGCCTGCCCAGATATTCCTTGATCTCCCTCCCCTGGGGTTTTTTCAGTTCGGATTACAGTGCCTCATAGAAGTCTGCAAAGCGGTCTGGGAAGTGTTCCTCGGACTCAAGAGTCGCCCCCTTCTCGTCCCTTAACCGGTGTACCCTTTTGTCCCCCCTACATTCCCAGAATCTGATTGCCAGAAGCGTCCCCACACAGAACTTTTGTTTAGTGTATCTCAGCTTTTTTGCCACTTCCCCTATCAGGAGCGAGTGCAATTCTTGCCTCTTATCCCGCATTGCTCCCATTAACCCCTCTCTATCTTCTCTGGTCTAGTCAGCCTCGCCCTCATGCCCCTCAGTTGTTCCTGTATCTTCCCTTCAATCAGTGCCCTTTCCTTCTTTTTTTTCAGGCCCCTTCCGCTATGAGTAGGTCTCTCACTATCGCCTTGGCCGCCACCCAAACCGTCTTTGAGTTTGTCTCCCCTGTGTCATTTACTACAAAGTGTTAGGTGATTTCTGTCTGGAGGAAGTCCCTGAATATTGGGTCCTTGAGGAGGCTGTCATTACACCTCCAATGTGGGCATCCCTTCCTCCCCTCCTCCAACCACCAGTTTGTTGTGACCATCTAATGGTCTGACCAAGTCACTGTTTCCACCTTTGGGGACAACACCATGGCTTCCTGTTCCCTAGGAACCAGTAGGAGGTTGATCCTGGAATATGTGTGATGTGGGGTTGAGAAAAAGGTGTATCATCCCGCCTGGGGGAACCTAGACCTCCATACATCCACCCAGAAGTGTTCTTCCGGCAGTTGGGGCGAATGCTTCGTTTTCCCTCCCTTTTGCATTGGTCTTTTATCCCCTTGTAGACCACCAGTGCAATGCCAGGTCCGCTATCAGATTGAAGACCCCTCCCGCCATTAGTGTGCCATCCGCCCACTCCTCAAGTTCCAAGAATGCCTTACACAAGAATGCTAGCTGAATGCCGCTGATGCACATTAGGTGCATATATATGGAAGCCAGGGTGATTAGGTGCCCCTCGACCTGCCCTTTTTCATGCCACCAACTGTTAGGGAGAATTCTCTGTTTAGGCTGAATTTCCTAACCTAGTGTTTCCCCCAGCAGCTTTGCTGGATTTCTGGAGTTTGTTTTTTTCTCCTGCCAAGAGTGAGTCTCTTTTCCTCACACTCATGGACATGATTTGAGGGGTTCCTTTGACTGTGAATGTGTTTTATGGGCTATGGGGTCGTTTATTCCATAGGGTCTCATATGTTTTTACTATGTGTGTTACACAGCACCCTCAGTGCAGTGACACAGGGGTGTCATAGTGACACCCTACCATAGACTCCATACCCTGGGACTGACTACTGTCTCCCAGGCCATGCAAAGTCACCATTGGCTTTACTAGTCCCAAATTATGAACAGAAACCAGTACAAACCATCATATTGTGGACGTACTGGTCGGGGCAATTCGATTGCCCCGGGGTCTGTTATTCGAGGGGGCACGTCTCCGTCCTCCCTGATCGAGTTTTGGCTGGTGGCAGTGGATACTACTTTTTATATTCAACCGCAAATATATCTCTATGGGATTTTCCCATTGTTCGAGGCTACCAACTTTAATTATTTAATTCCTATAGCCTCGAACATACCGCCTGGTTATTTATTTAATATTAATTCACTGGTTGGTATTTTTTGCCAGAACTCGATCCTAAAATGGCATTTGTGTTCTCTTCTGTGACTCCAACCCAAGTCAAGCCCTTTGTTCCACTTTTTGGCGGGCTTCTCCACAGAAGCCTCCAAAAGTGGTGCCACTCTATCTGGGTACCACAGGGGGTGTGGGAGGGGGTTTCGGCACCCTGGACTGAGTTGCCTTGGCAACTCAAGTCGCACTCTTGTGTGATTGGCCCAAGTGGTGAGCCGGCCGGCTCACCACTTAGCATGTTTGATTGACAGCTAGGCTGAATGAATGGGGGTTTCTTGCATAAAAGCAGGGCTTTTGGGACTGGAACTTCAGAAGTCGCCACAGGACCTGAAAAATCCGAAGAGGGAGAAGCTGAGCCGACCTGCAACGACGACACCACCGGTGGAGCCCTGCTGAACCGTCTCACCACTTCCCGACGACAGAGGAGATCTTCATGCCGGAGAGTCTCTTCCCCTTGAGCTGGTGAGGACAACCAGTTCGCTTTCCTTTTCGCCTATCAGGATCTCTAGTGGTCGAATTGCCCGTACCAAGCACTCCGGCACCCGGATAGCCACTTACCACTGAACCGCGAAAGAAAGGACCACTCATTTGAATCGAGAAACTCCGCGGCTGGTTTCTTCCCTGGTAGCACAACGATCTCCTGTTTCCTCCCCGACGAGATCTTCTCTTCCGCCGGACAAAGCACCAACTCGCAACCGCTGCCAGGAACAACTGCCCCCACTGGAGCGTTCTCACCATTTCAAGGTACTGTGTCCGCCTGGCCTCCCTTTCTATAGATTGCTACAAGGTGACAGTAAATCCTTAACCTTCTAGACTGGGCTGGCCTCTTGACCATCTAACTGGTCCCTTTCTTTTGGTCCAACTCCTTCCTGAACCTTTTCCGAGACATTTGTGCACTTTTCAACCGTGTGACCTTGGACACATTTCGTTCTGATCCTCTTAAAGTGGGTCCGGCTTTCTGAACTCTAACTTCACGGTTTTATTCTGTCTTCCTCTCTTGCTGTGTTCTTGAAAAGGTGTTGGGATCTGTTTCCATTTATGCCCTGCCTTTCTCTCCCTTTTAACCCAAATTATTAGTGCGCCATCTGCGTTAAGCGCTCACCGCTGTCTGAAAATAAGTGGTGCTTTACTTAAGACTTGTCTAAATATTCTTTTAAGGGAGTGTATATACTTTAGTGACTGTGTTTTTGAACTTGCTTAATATTAGTGCCAGTGTGTTTTTATAGATGTGTTTTGAAATAAATAATTATATATCTTTTACACCAAAGCTCTGGTCAGTGATTGCTTGTTCTACTGTGTTTACCTGCCCTATCGTGTATGCTCTGTATACTGCCTAACTCTTCTTGAGAGAAGTCTGACTGCTCAGCCACAGCTACCAGGTAAATCTGGGTGGTGCAGACTGCTACCAATTGGGTTTACTGCTAACTCCTGTAGTCCTAAACTTTTTGCAGTGGCCCCTAAGGAAACTGCACAGGTTTCTGCTTAACACCAACCTTGCTCCAAAGAGCCTCTTGACCAGCACTTCCCTTAGTTGCAATTAAGACAATTCCCACCCCCTCTTTTTTGCTTGTCTTATGTGAAGCCCAGAAGGTCTGTCCCACTGCCGGTCCCTTGAGGGGACGTTCTCCCCCCCGCCTATAGTGTGTTTCTTGCAAGAATAGCACCGCTATGTTGGCTTTGCAGAGCGTGTTTGATGTGAGTAATCTTTTGTTCAGTAAGTTTATTCCCTTTATATTTAAGGTTACCACTTTTCGGTTACCCATCTCCCCTTATTCGTTTTCTCTCTGTATGCCTTTCCCCTGGTTTGGTTGTAAGGTTATACTGCATTCCCCCCTTCCCTCTACCTTCATGTCTATCCATTTCCCCATCTCTCTATCGATATGAGTTCTCCTCAAGTTGCTGATTCCCCTCTTTGTCTCCCTCCCCCGCCAGCTCCCCTATACCTCCCTCCTCCCCCTTTTCCCAATGAGTGATTCGGCCTCCCATTGCTGTATGTCTGGGCTTTATGGCCGAACCACCAAGGCTGTGGTCCGTGTCCTATTCTTTCTTCATCCTCCTTTCAATCTTTCCCCAATCACGTATCCTTGTAGCATTACCTGACCTCTTTACCCCATATCGCCGGCCTGTTGTGGGGCCCCTCTATAAATGCTCCCCTTTCCCACGAACTAGGTCTATGGCTCTCTGATGTCTTCCCCCCATTGAACAATTTGAACAGTAATATGGCAATGGCCAACAATTCTGTCTACTCAACTATATGTGCCGCCTCCCTCCCCAGTTTCGCCTCCACACTTCCTCCAAAAACACAACTTTAGGCCACTAAATGGAGACTTGCTTCCTGAGCTCCTTGGGGCCACCAATCTTTACAAATGATGTCCAGGTGAGGCATACCCCTTCAGGTCGTCTAAGGGAGTCAGGGTGTTGAGCTTTCCTGGCCCCCTGTGTTTTACGCCTTCCGTGATCCATCATTGGGCCTCTGGGATCACGTCTTTTCGCTGGTTCAACCTCTTTTCCATCCCCTAGTTGGTCTTGCTTGTGTCCTATTAAATCCTCTGTGGCCCTCTTGATTTCTTCCTTGTGCACCAGCTGGTATCTGTCTCCCCCCAATTCAAATATTAGTGCAAAGGGGTATCCCCACCTGTAACGCACCCCTTTTTCCTAGAGCCACTGTGTTAGGGGAACCACATTTCTTGCGTCTCAGAGGGGTTTGTGCTGAAAGGTCCTGGAAGACAGTCACTTTAGAGTTCTCGTAGTCAATGACCCCCATTCTTCTTGCTTTTTTCAGGATATCGACTTTGTCTCGGTAATAGTGCAGCTTTGCGAGGACTGAGCAGGGTTACCTGGCAACCCCTCCTGCCCTGTGGAACCGATCTATAGCCACTTGCTCGCCTTCTTTGGCGGCAGGGACCATCCCCATTATTTCTTGAATTTTTCTTTCCAGGCCTGCCGCGGATTCCTCCTTTTTGTTCTAGCCCAAAAAGGCAGAGGTTGTTGCATCTCTCGCAGTTTTCTATATTGTCCACTTTGAGCCCTAGGACATACTCCCTCCTTTCAATATCCCGAAAGCGGATCTCTGTTTGGGATTCCAGGACTCTTGCTGATGATTGGTTTGCTTCCACACCCTCCAGTCTCTCTTCCAGGGTGACTTCTTTTGCAGATAGGTCCCAATGTCTGTGTGCATTCCGCGGATCTCCTCCAGTATCACTTGAATGTCACTTTTTATGGCCCCTATTTCCGTAGCACATGGGTGGGATCCTCCTTCCACCTTTGTTGCCACCATAACCCCTTCTTCCAGCACATTCACTTGGTGGGGGTCTAGTATGGTTTGGTTACAATATGTCCCCTCCTTGCTTCTCTTTCTTCTTTCTGTGTCTGGTGCAGTTCACTTTTCTCCCCGGGGTGTGACGGGGGCTGGGGGGACCTTCTCCCTTGACTCTATTCCCTATGTCCACCTTCCTGCTCCTTCACCAATCTCTGATTGGTACTGGTCCCACGCTGTTGCTGATTCTCCCCCAGAGCCATAGTTGATGTTGTGTATGTCACCCTGGGGTGGCTGTCCCTCTCCCCATGGCTCCTCTTTGTCACCTGTGGCTTTTTATTTATTTATTTTCATTTGTATAGCACACTTACAGCCCTAGGGCACTTTTCCCTGGGGCTCCTCCGCCTTTTCCTGGCCTCAATGCTGGGGCCTCATGTATCTCCGGGGCACCCCTATCCCTGCTGACCAGTTCGGGGTTGATACTAGGCCTGTGTGTTTGGCCGCTGTACACTGCTCCTGGCCAGTCTGTGGCTGTGTCCTGTGTGCTCCTCCTACTTTTCCCACTGTGCCCCCGTGCCTCTCTGCCCCTGTGCACCTCCAGGCCTGGACTTTTGTAGTCTCTGTTCCCCACTGGTGTGCGTGTGTGGGGGAGGGCAGTCACATCCTTCCTGTTCCTCCTCCCCTCCTGTGCTGCTCACTTGGTTCACTCCCAGGGGTACGCTCTGTGGACGTTAACCAGTCCCGTCAGGGGGGAAGCCCATGCTCTGTTCACTTATAATAGCTATGGGAGGTATAAATGAGTCATGGAAAATCTTTGGCCAATTCCTTTCAGAATCCATGGAGATGAAAGTAGCTTTAACAACATCAATAGCCTAATGCAATGATCGCAGCTCTCTACGTTCCTTGAGTGCACACAACAAAAGATGGATTATTAGAGGTCTGATGTTTGGGGGTCAATGCCTGGCGTCCATGCTCCACCGCTACATATTGCCTCTCTGTCCTCCCGCTTTGTTTTGCCTTGTGCCCCGGGGGGAACTATCTCCCTTTCGGGCCCTCATTTCTCTCCGGTGCGTGAGGGGGAGCCGTCTCTCCTGCTCCTCCTCCCCCTTGCCGAAAAGCTGCCCGCCGTTACCGCAGCCTGCCCGCTATGCGACCGCTTGCTCTTTCCCCTTAAGCCTGGAAGTGTTTTTGTGCTGGGGAGTGGCATGCGGGTGACGGGTGTCATGGATGACAAGTGTGACATGACAGGCAATACAGTAATGACAGTTGCAGGAATGAGGAGACTGAAAACCAGGATGTGAGGTGACAAACATTTGGCCACAAGCTTTATTTTAGTACCAGCCATGGTGCGAAAGAAAAACCAGCAATAACATCACATAAGGATAACAATACTATATTTTGGGGACAGAGGGAACAGGTGAGCGGGGGGCCCTAATCCCAATTAGGGGCCGCTCGAGGCTGATCCCCGCCGCCATTCATATGAAAGCTTGTGACAATTGTTTGGCCCCAGCATGTGAGCTGTGACATGTTCATAAATTGCTTGTCTTTTGGAGCAGGTTCTGCCTGCTTTCTCTTGTCCTTTCCAAGTGAGGTGGGGAGGTGTGCGCTTATGTGCCTTTTATTGCTGTCCAACCTGACCAGGTTTAGCACTTGCGCCCTCTCTTGCTCACAGGGTGATTTTCGCTGAAGTTATGGCTCTTGATCCACATTTCTTGATAAAACAAAACCCCCCGTTGTGAAGCCTTTCACTTGATACTCCTCGGGATGTGTTCTTAAAGCCATTTTGATTTTTTGATCATGTGTTTTGTAGTTTTCCATGGATGGAGGCGTTTTAGCCTCTTGGTCTACTCTTTGGAGATGAATTTGGCACTTTCTACTCACATGATCCACTTGAGTTTTTGAAGCCCCCATGCTCCGTTTGTGGGCTAGTTATTTCCTTGGGGGTGGGTTCTAGGAGCCTTACTAGGGCCTTCCCCGCTCCTGATCCACTTGTGTTATGAGACCCCTTCTACGCATTAGGCTGCTTGTTTTTACAGCCGGGGTGGGTTCAAAGAGCCTTACTAGGTTTTTACCCTGCTCCTGATCCACTTGCATTGTGAGACCCCCTCAGCGCTTAAGGCTGCTTGTTTTTACAGCCGGGGTGGGTTCAAAGAGCCTTACTAGGTTTTTACCCTGCTCCCGATCCACTTGCGTTGTGAGACCCCCTCAGCGCTTAAGGCTGCTTGTTTTTACAGCTGGAGTGGGTTCAAAAAGAGAGCCTTACTAGAATTTTCCCTGCTCCCGATCCACTTGTGTTGTGAAACCCCTTCAGTGCTTGTGTTGTACTATTTCGCTGCTGGGGTGGGTTCTAAGGGCTTAGCTGGGAACTTCCCCTGCCCACGATCCACTTGCGTACCCCAGTGCGCTTATCTTGGATAAAAAATGTGAGGGGGTGGGTTCCGGAGCCTTACTAGGAACTTACCCTGCTCCTGATCCACTTGTGGTGAGACCCCCCCTCTGCATGCATGGAGGTGGATACTTGAGGCTTACTAGTACATGTTTCTGCTCAAGTTCCTCTCTCCTTTTCAGTTCTGTAAGACCCCTAGAGCTCCCACCTGTATTGATGTTATCTGAAATGGGTTCCTGGAGACTTGAAGAGGGTCTTTCTGCCTTGTGAACTGCTTTTTTTTTTTTTTTTTTTGGTGGATTCTGAGCGCCTGGGTCTTCTATAACTGTATTTTCCTAGAAGATTAACTAATAGACAAAAACCCCCCCGGTATCTTTTAAAGCCCTTCTTGGAGTTGAATTTTTATGTTTATTTTTAAAGTGAGGCGTTTTAGCCTCCCCTATTATTGTGATTGTGCTCCATATTCTACCTGGCCCTCGCTATAGCTTTCCTTACAGTTATTTGCAGGGTGGGAGGGATGGTTTTTTAGACCTGCAGCCGTCCTGCTGCTTTTCGTGGCTGACGGGGAGGAAGCATGAGAAGGGCCACCTTGCCCCCGCCAGATAAAGGCAAAATTCGGCCTGGGGGCAAGGCGGCCCTTTCTTTGAACTTCAAAAGGCCCCCGCTCAGCATCCGACAGGATGGGAAGGGGGACCTTTGAAGTATGGAGGGCAAGGTGACAGGGGGCAGGGACTACCGGTTGTCACCTGCCCCTCTCACCTCACCCTCCTGTGCGGGAGACGCGCTGTCTGGGTTCCTATTGTTAAGGGACCCGGCAGCCCGTCCCCCACCATGTGCATGCTAAGTGGGGCAGCGCCAAAAGGCACTGCCCCACCGGACTTAGCACAAACCCCCCACCTCCCAGCTTACGGCCCCGGGCCTCCCATCCGGGTGGGCCCGGGTGTATAAGCCTGGAAGTGTTTTTGTGCTGGGAAGTGGCATGCGGGTGACGGGTGTCATGGATGACAAGTGTGACATGACTGGCAAAACAGTAATGACAGTTGCAGGAATGAGGAGACTGAAAACCAGGATGTGAGGTGGAAAACTTTTGGCCACAAGCTTTATTTTAGTACCAGCCATGGTGCAAAAGAAAAACCAGCCATAACATCACATAAGGATAACAATACTATATTTTGGGGACAGAGGGAACAGGTGAGCGTGGGGCCCTAATCCCAATTAGGGGCCGTTCGAGGCTGATCCCCGCCGCCACCCTGAGGGGATGCTGACCGGCGTCTCCCAGGTCCCCCCAAAATAGGAGATTATGAATTAAGTACAGCCTCTGGCTGCCAGAGTCCAGAAAATATTCCTGGTGAACATGGCCTGGTTGTGTACCGAGATCCCATGTTTAATAAATTTGAGGCCTGAGAAAAGGCAGAAATTGGCCACAGCTTTGTTCAGTTTGCGCCTAGAAATCTCCATGGCTTTGTTGCACTCTGCCCCATGCCAATGTTGGCGCGGGATGATTTCTGACATCATCACTTCTGTTCGAAGTCTTAGCATGTGGGCCAGGGATCTGAGGGAGGAGCAGATTTCAGCCAGAAGAAGCTTCCTGCCCAGCTGAGGCAAGTCATTGCCCCCGAGGTGGATGATGAGAAACTCAGGGGGGGGAGCAGGCCCCCAGTAGGCCAGCCAATTTGTCGTGTAGGTCTCCCCAGCGCATGCCCGGCTTGCCCCACCAGTAGGTGATGGTGTCCTGGAAATGCATGCCGTCCTGGGTTTCCACTAGCCATCTGCTGGCCCTGGTGATGAAAGAGTGACCCACGATCCACGCCGTCTGAGACGGGGGTAGCCTGTGGTTAGAAAAAATGGGGGGGGGAACTATTAGATCAAGTCTTTCCTGATGTATCTTTTGTAAGCCCCCGATTTCCAACCCCCAATCCCCTTTATGGCTTTCTCTTGCAACCCCCCCATCCAGGCTGAAGTGGCTGCTCCTATCCTGAAGGAGTGGGATCCAAACTCAGTAGGATTCCATCCTATAGCTATTATGGTCTTCTTGAGGACAGACCTCACCTGGAATCTACTGAGGGCAGACCCATTTTTGTGTGTGAATAATTGCCCCCCCGGCTGGGGCGCTTGTTCATGAAGGCCCTGGTGGTGCAGATGGGGCAATATTCTGATTCCTCAATGCAGTACAGGTTGATGATCCTCCCTTTTCCTAATTGGTCAGTTTTGGACCTAAACAGTTTCACAGCCATGGAGTTCTTCCCCAGGTGGATGTCGCCTATATCCAGCCCTTCCTCTGATCCTGTGTTTTTGGAGGCTATCTCGCTGATCCTGAACGCCCCAAAGTACTTGAGTGTGAAGGCAGCTCTAAATAGTGAGGTCTCGTAGGCATTGTTGCATACTGCAGGGAGGGTGTCTAGCAGAATTTTTAATTTAGCAAAATTGAGGGGGCGCCTGGTGTCTGTCTTGACCCCTTCCATTTTGGACCAACCCTTGAGAGCATATCTGGTTAGTGCGCCGTGGGTGGGGTCGGGTGCCCCTGCTAATCTAGTGTAATATGAAACTGCTGCCAGATGGGATGAAGCCCATGCCTTCATTTTGCTTTGTTTGAAAGCCCACTCCATAAAGTCATTGAAATGGCTCTCCTGTATATCCCTGATGTTGGTGACTTTTGTGATGTTTCCAAAATCAGTAAAGCACTTATTGTACATTTTGGCAGTTTTATGTGCCAGCGCCTTTTTGGCCAGTTCCCCTAGGACACCTTTAGGCTCACCTGTAGGAGTGTGGTGCCGGGAAAGGCAACTCCCTTTGCCCGGGCCCGGACGGGAGGGTAGAGCTGGGAGCAGGCATCTCATGGAAGAGCTGTGACCAGCTGGCTGGCGGGGGCTGCCTTGAATGTGTCCATGATGGCCCAAACCTCTTCTGTCCTCCTGGCTTCTGCCTGTGGGTTTAGTGCCTTGAAAGTGGAGAACTGAAAACGGGACAGAGCGTCAGCGGCCTTATCATCTTTGCCTGCAATGTGCCGCCCAATTATTACAATGTTATTTTCCAGGGAGACTTTTGTCATTTCTCTCAACACTTTTAGCACCAGAGGGCAGGAGGCAGCACCCTTGTTTAAAATGTGTACAACCGCCATGTTGTCTGACCATGTGACCAGTTCTGTGTTGGCCAACAAGTCCCCCCATAGGTAGAGTGCCAGCCATATGGGGAATATCTCTGGCAATGTGATGTTCCTGGTCCAGCCCCTCTGCTGCCAGCAGGGCGGCCAGTGGCCGGCGCACCACTTGTTACCAAAACATACCCCAAAGCCTCTGCTGCCAGCCGCACCCGTGAACAGGGGCCTTTTGTCTGCCCCATTCATGGGTTTGCGCCATATCACTTGGCCATTGAAATTGTTAAGAAATGATTCCCACATGGCCAGGTCTTGTGTTATCTCCTTGCCCAATCTGATGTGGTGGTGTGGCTTTGTAACCCCCCTCATTTTTAGTTCCAGGCTCCTGTGAAAGACCCGGCCTTGAGGCATGATTCTGGTAGCAAAGTTGAGCTTCCCAGCAAGGGACTGTATTTCCCGCAGCCTCGCCTTGTCCCTGCCTGTCATCCGCCTTATTGTCTTTAGAAGGTCCTCTATTTTGTCCCTGGGCAGGCGGCACTCCCCCATGGAAGAGTCAATCTCTATTCCTAGGAATGACAGGGTGGTGGTGGGTCTTACTGTCTTCTCGGGTGCCAGTGGAACCCCTAATTCCTGCACGGTTTCACTGAATGTTTTTATGGATGAGCTGCATAGGGGAGACCCTGCTGGGCCAGTGAAGAAGAAATCATCCAGATAGTGTACCATTCTGGCTCTGGGCATGGCCTGTTGGAAAGCCCACTGTATGAAAGAACTGAACTGTTCAAAATAGGCACACGCGATGGCGCAGCCCATGGGAAGGCATTTGTCAAAGTGGAATTTATTGTCAAAATGGAAGCACAGCCACGGGTAAGTGCTCTTGTGCACGGGCAGCAGCCTGAAAGCTGACTTAATGTCCGCTTTTGCCATGAGAGCGTGTCTACCTGCCAGTTTTACTAGGTCGACAGCATCTTGCACGCAGCTGTAAGAGACAGCGGCCTCCGTGGCAGGGATGCCGTCATTGAAAGAGCTACCGGGTGAGTGTGATAAATGATGGATCATCCTGAACTCCCCCGGCTCTTTTTTGGGCACAATGCCCAGGGGGCAGCATAACAACTCAATGAAGGGTGGGTGTTGGAAGGGGCCCTCAATCCTCCCTAGTTGTAGCTCTTTATCAATTTTTTCGCTTATTATGTTAGCTAGGGATGCAGCAGATTGTAGGTTCTTGGGTATGGTGGGAGATCCCTGGCCCTTGAATGGGATCTGGAAGCCACCTTTGAAGCCCTGAGCCAAGAATGCTCTAGCTGCTGGGTCAGGGTAGTTCTCTAACATTTTTAGCAGTTGGTCAATTTTTATTGGTGAGGGTCCTATTTTATAACTAGTGCATGTTTTTGCCCTCAGTGACTTTTGGGCTGAGCCTGGAAGGAGAGACTTTTGTGCAGTTGTTGCTGCTGTGGCCACCATTGCATGTGATGCATTGGTGCTTGTATCTGCACTCAGTGCCCTTGTTACATGACCCTCTGTTGAAGTACCAGCAGGTCCCCGGTGTGCTTCCTTTGGCCCCCCCGGTGCTGCGGTTGCCAGACTGCCCCTGATTATGCCCTGTTTTTGCCCCCCTGGGGGCGGTCTTTGAAAGGGGGGTTTGTTTTTGTTAGTATTTATACTGTCTTGTTGAGGCCTGCGCTGGTTATGTTGCCTGTTTCTACCCCTTCTATTATACTGATGCTCATGGTCTTTGCTGCTCTGGGCGCTCCTAGCTGAGTTTTCTTTTAATACATGAAAAAGATACAATTTAGGGTCTTCCTCCTCCCAGCCCAGGTCAGGGAATCTCTGCATCTCCTTCCTGAACTCTCTATCTTAGTTCAGCCAAGACTCCCCCCAAAGGTATTGTGAATCTCCAAAATTCTGTGGTGGTAGGCAATCAGTGCAGTGCCCTCTTTTGGGAATTTTTCTAGAATTATTGTGGATAGGATTTGAAAAGAGGCCTCCCAATTCTGAACATTCTTCTCCAGTGTGGGGCTCTTTGCTCTCTCTTTTTCTTCCTCTTTGTTATCCCTTTTGAAATGCCAAAACCTAATTCTTCATATTCCAATAGGCAAAAAATGTCAATAAATTGCTTTTTCCAAATCTTTCTCTTAATTTTCCGCTCGATGTGCCATGCAATGGTCTTTTTTAGGCTTCTATTTACACTTTTGCCGGCAGTGCGCCTCCCATATTTAGTCATATGTGGGATTGGAGACAGTACATCATTGCTAGGCCCAACCCATGCTTTAAGGTGTCCCTGGTCATCCTCGCCCCCAGATTCCGACTCTGTGTCTGTGCTGTCACTCTCGCTGCTGGAGCTGCTGGAGTCATCCCTGTGCCTCTTCTTTTTCCCAGCACCCGCACCCTTGTGCCATTTTAAAAATTGTTCTAGCATAGGCCCCAAATCATTGCTTTTCACAGTACCTTATTTAGCTTTTCTTTTGGTGCATGGGTGGGTGTCTGAAGTGGCGGGCATGCTGCGGAAGTCAAGGCGCTGCTTCTTCCTGGCCGGCTGCTCCCTTTCTGCTGGCACCTCCTCGCCGTTGACCTCCTCTTCCAGGGCACCTGCGTCATCCTCGTTGAGGCTGGTGGATGCGAGCTCTGCCATTCTTTCCTGCACCACGTCCATGCCATGGACTGCTTCCGCTGCTTTGGCCCATTCCAGGAGTAATGTTTCTTTCAGGGATAAGGCGTTGGCCATCTCTTGCCTGTTTGGGTCTCTGCGTGCTGGTTTGTAATGGGCTGTCCTTGTGTTTCCCAACTTGCTGTGTGGGTCAGGGTACTCTTCCCCCCCCTATTGTAGTTCCCAGGCGAAGAGTACTGGGGCTCTGTGTCGTCCTGCTTCCAATGCAGGAGGACAGAAATGCACGCTGCCGCACTGGATTCTGGTGACCCCGCTGCCTTCTGGCCAGCAGTGAGTGCTGGGGCTGTGTCTTCCTGCTTCCGATGCAGGTCTGCCGAAATGTGCGCCTCAGAAAATGATGGTGTTCCGGTTGCCCACTGTCCAGCTGTGACTGTTGGGGCTCTGTGGTGTCCTGCTTCTAGTGCAGGAGTTAAGAAATGCAAGTCGCACAAGATTCTGGTGACCCGGCTGCCCTCTGCCCAACTGTAAGTGCTGGGGCTCTGTGTCTGCCTCCTTCCAATGCAGGTCTGCCGAAATGTGCGCCTCGGAATTCCGGCTGCCCTCTGTCCAGCTGTTAAAGCCGGCGATCTGTATAGTCCTGCTTCCCAAGCTGAAACACAGAAATGCACGGCCGCCGCGAATTCTGCTCTGCTCCTTAGCTGCACGTTGCTTGTGACCTTTGACTCGGTCAGGTTTGGAATGCTGTGGCCTGTCTGTGTCAGCCCGCAGTCCCCCACTGTATCCCCAAGAAGGTATTTTTAATTTATCTTCGCCGTCGTAGCACAATGTCAGATTAGGACAGGTCTCATATAGCAGTTGTCCTGCTGTACCTTATCCTATGCATGTGCAGCGTTGATTTCCTCGCAAAACACTGGCATCAGCCCCCCGCTGTTGAAACAATCACCTGGCTGCAGCTGGGCTCTTCCCTCGAAGAAATTCGCTCTGAGTGCAACAGTGTAGCGCAGCGTTAGTTTCTTTAAAATCCTGCTTCGATCGGAGGTGCAGGAGGGGCTGGGGAGCTTTCAGCCTTCTCTCCTAAGAAATAACAGCAGCAGTGTGCCTCTCTGTCTTGTTGAAGCCTGCGGGGCTGGGGAGACCCACGCGCCGACGGACCTTCACTGCTGGAAATATGTCAATGTCTGCTTTTTCTCCGCTGCCAGGAAAAAATGTCAGCTGGTCCCAGCAAACGGTGCTCCGTCTCGTCCTGGTGCTCCGTGTCGTCCTGCTCTTCCAGAGACCTGCAGCCGTCCTGCTGCTGTTCGTGGCTGACGGAAGGAAGCATGAGAAGGGCCACCTTGCCTCTGCCAGATAAAGGCAAAATTCGGCCTGGGGGCAAGGCGGCCCTTTCTTTGAACTTCAAAAGGCCCCCGCTCAGCATCCGACAGGATGGGAAGGGGGGCCTTTGAAGTATGGAGGGCAAGGTGACAGGGGGCAGGGACTACCGGTTGTCACCTGCCCCTCTCACCTCACCCTCCTGTGCGGGAGACGCGCTGTCTGGGTTCCTATTGTTAAGGGACCCAGCAGCCCGTCCCCCACCATGTGCATGCTAAGTGGGGCAGCGCCAAAAGGCACTGCCCCACCGGACTTAGCACAAACCCCCCACCTCCCAGCTTACGGCCCCGGGCCTCCCATCCGGGTGGGCCCGGGTGTATTATTGCAGCCTGCAAGCTATGCGTCTGCTTTTTTCCCCCTGAGGGACCGCTGGGGCTCCCTCTATATCGCGCTGTCTCACCCCGCCACTCTGGCTCCTCCCAGCAGAGCACTCAACGCTGCGGCCACTGATCGATGTGAGCACGCGGCCTGGGACAGCTGGGGCTCCCTCTGTTTCACACTACTTCGCAGTGCCACTCTGGCTCCTCCCAGCAGGGAACTCACTGCTGTAGCCGTGGGTCTCTGCGCCGCCGTTAATTATGCCCTTGCCCTTCTCCCACGCTGTGTGTCGGCCTCCGCTTCAGAAGTGGTTATCACGGTCCCCTCGGGGTGCAGGGCTCTCTCCTCTGGCTGGGGTGGGTCACTGCTATTGCGCTGCCCGGGGGTCCCTTTGTTATGGGTCCCG
The DNA here is from genome assembly GCF_040938575.1 of Ambystoma mexicanum. Lineage (NCBI taxonomy): Eukaryota > Metazoa > Chordata > Amphibia > Caudata > Ambystomatidae > Ambystoma > Ambystoma mexicanum. The sequence goes on from NC_090939.1 coordinate 635,351,020, forward strand.
GGGCTCGCTGTCCGCCTCAAGGTTTCGGTTTCATAGGACGGTGACCGGAGCTGTCTGATCGGGCCTGCGCCCCCTAGTGCCCCCCCCCGGAAAGCAATATTTTAGCGCCGGAATCACAGTATGTTTTTAAACTGGAGGGATTTGGAGTAGACATGATGACCAAGTCTACCAAAAATTCAAAGAATTTCAGAGCAAAAAAAGTGCGTCAGAGAATCCCTGAAGCGAAGTTCCCGAGTAGCATGCTGGGCATTCAGGAAAAAGGAACTGAGGGTACGGGGTGCAGAGCATGCTATTTGTACCCACATCGACTTCACATCTGGTCATGAGAGACAGCGACTCAACGGCCATCAATGCCAGACTTGTCTATCTTGATGAGAGACAAAATGCCTAATAGAACTCCCAGTTCCCCATCAGATTTTTCTGGTACTGGAAATCCCAGGAAATCCTGAACCCCTACCATCCTGCTGAGAAAGGCTTTTGCTGGCAAAGAAGCCTCTTCCTCACTCTTGTCCTCATTGTCACCCTCATCTGTTTCTCTCTGTGTCTCCATGTCCTTAATGGGATCGTGAGGCAAAGGAACTGATCCTTGTGGAACATCAGGAGCAGGCTGTGCCTGCTAGAGCAGCTGTGATACTACTACAGGGAGGGCTGTGCTTGATAGGCCTTAAGATGGAGGGACAGATGGTAGATTTATCTGGGGTCCTGATGGTGCAGGTGATATTTGCAGTGTAGGCAATGTTTGATCTCTTTTAGCGAGTCGGAGTGCATAATTCTTTAACATTTTTCATAGAATCCTCCATTGTCATCAATGGCGCACCGGCTGTCGGGGTGCAAGAGGAGGAAGCCAATGGCGTCCAGGATGAATATGGGGCCAGATGACAAATTGGATAGCTGACCAGAGGAGGGGCCCCAAATCTGAGCAACAAAGACAGCATGGTGTAAGCTGTCGACCAAGTTGATATTGGCGACCATTCCACTCTCACAAAATTCTTCTTATTAACTGTGGGAGGAAGTGGAATATGATTATATAGCAATACCCGGTTAAGATCCCAATCTGGGACAACAAAGGGAGTTGGCGGAAACTTATTGACAAGGCCCTTCAGAAATTGTGCCATCACCGGGATCGTAAATTATGAGCCTTGATACGGGGACCTATTAAACACAGACAAGGCCACCAAACATCCTTTAACTGTGGTGACCTGAAGGCGTGCTGAGGCCAGTGACAGAAGGAATTCCATCACTGTAGTGGTGGGGCAAGAGATGGAGAAATTACCTTACCGTAATGTTCTTTCTATGGATTCTTCTCCTGCAGATTCCTCATCATGATGGATATACCATCTCCAGCTACGCAATTCGGAAATCTTTTGCCAGGGTGCATAGTGGATCTTGACTCGGCCGTCGATAGTCGATCCGTGTTGTCTGGCTCTGGATCGTCAGCGGCAGACGTGACGCCAGGCGTCGTGTATGTATATATATATATATATATATATATATGTATATATATATATATATATATATATATATATATTTATATATATATTACATGGCCACGGTAGTGGCCATGTAGTTATGGTTAAGTTGCTGTTTCCATAGGAAGAGCACTTTTTGGGCGGCTTATAACTTTGCTCTCCCTGGACGGATCCTCACCAAACTTTGCAAAAAAAGTAGTGGGGTCACTCTGAATTTTTTTGCAAAGTTTGGTGAGGATTCGTCCAGGGGGGGAAAAGTTATAGGGGGGGTCCCAAAACGTTTTTTTCCCATAGACTGAATGGGAAAAAACTTTGCGCACGGCTACAGCCCGAACCGCTGGACGGATTTACACCAAATTTGCGGCAGGAGCGGCAGCCTGGTCCCAAAATCGTGCTTTTGTAAATTTGGTGTAAATCTGTCAAGTAGTTTTTTTTAAAAATGACCAAAATGTAAGGCAAAAAAATTAGTGATATCTGCGTTCGCTTCGCGGACGGACTTCCCTGTTCGCTCCGCGGACAGCACCCCGATTGGCCCATGGGCTAGCGTCATGTCCGCGGACATGCGACGTGTTCGCTGATTGGACGGCGAGGGGCGTGGAGCGCGTCAGATTTTCTGTGGCGCCCGCCATCTTGTATTCGCAGTCGACCGCGTACAGCGTAGTGAAACGTGGATAAAAAATTGTATTTAGTGCCGTGTGTTGGTGTGTAAGAGTGTTTGGGGAGGGTTGGGGAGTATGAGATAGGTTCAATGCTTTGTTTTTTTATGTGCTAGACCTTTTTGTTGCGTTCGATTTGTCCGCGGAGAACACAGCTGTTCTGACATTTTGTAAATAAACTAAATGGTGGGGTGTTGCTCTCAACCATTTTTGTTTTACAGGCGGGTGAAATCACCCGATTTTGTTTTTAGCGGGTGAGACGCCCATTGGAATGAATGGGCGTGCAGGAGGCTTGGTGGGTGAGTCTGCCCTTTACAAGGCGTGTGACACCCGCCAAAAGCGTGTGAGTTGAGAGCTATGGTTTAGAGGACGGAGTATGTGTCATTTTTGTTTGCAAGGAAGGTAAAAATGAGCTATGAACACTTGCGGTGTACTTAATTGTTCGTAAATACACAAACTGGGGGTGTCCTCAGGACGCTGTCCGTATTGTAATCTGTCTAGTTGAATGTGTTCTAAGAACACTCGAAGTGTCCCGAAATGGTTGCAATTACACAAAATGGGGGTGTTCTGAGAACGTTGTTTGTATTGTTCGTTGTCAGGGTGAAAGTGTTTTAAGAGCACTCCTTTTGTTCGCTAATAGTACAATTTCCTAGGGGTGTCAACCGACTTTTTGTCCACTAAAGAAACGATAAATCCGGCTGGTGTGCGTCGACATTATGTGATAATCCTATGACTGGCGCTTTTGACCTGGCTGACTTGCTTTTGCGACACTAAATCATATCTCCCGCCCCTAAGCCTGATATTATCAAAGCATTCATATTCCCCGCCTTTCTCCGTGACGTTACAGGGTGCGTAATGAAACGTGTCCAGTCGTCTCCAGTACTACGCGACTTTACACAGAACCCGGAAGACAACACACATTATGTCACAACACAGCGCGCCACAATTCGGAATATGAAACTGTGATTTAAAAGCAAAGAGCAAGATTGTAAATGTTGTAAAGTACATTTATTTGACATCAAATGTTTAGAGAATATTCAGCAATTTGCATTTGTCTTTGTTGTCGATCCGCAAAAGTTCATGTTGAGACACGCGATGTTCCTTTGCGGTACAGAGTGTGTTAGATCAGCTTACAACTCAGTGCGCCACAATTCGGAATATGAAACTGTGGTTTAAAAGTAAACAGCAGGATTGTACATTTGGTAAAGTACATTTATTTCACATGAAATGTTTAGTGAATATTCAGCGATTTGCTATTGTCTCTGCTGTCGATCAGCAAAAGTTTATTTGGAGCCACGCGTTGTTCCTTTGCGGTAGATAGGCTGTTGGTTTATGATAAAAGCAGTAAATGGTTGCTCTGATAATCGGAAGGTTGCTCCAACAACGAGCCATTAGACCACCCTATTGGTTGGTATGTTGTTTGTAGCCGCTAGTACTGCGTAAGGGCATATTGGTCCTTGGCGATTGTCCCATAAAATGGTGAGGGTCATGAAGTTGCATATTTGGACTTGCACCTGGCAGTTGAAGACCCCATCCGCTGGAGTCTGTAAATCGTGATATAGACAAAATGGGGCCACGTACCTGTTTTAAAAAACATAAATTAGTCTCACCAGCCGATCTTCATTAAAAATCATCATTTTATTTATTAGGGCGTGAAACTATTTGCTATTGAAGATAGTGCAACAGAGTATGTTAATAATAAAATAATAATATTTTCCCATTCATATAGCGCTAAGAACTGTGAGGTATGTAAGCAGTGCTTATTATTAACCACAGTGTGTGGTGCTCATTTATCGACCACGGAAGGATGAAAGGCTGAGTTTCGCCTTACCGGGATTCGAACTTGCGTTAGCAAGCTGTGCACGGATGTCAAAGCGAGCGCTGTACTCGCTGTGCCACTTGACAGGCTACAGTGAAGTGGCACAGCGAGTAGAACGCTTGACCGCCTATAGACCGGTTAAATTATTTATATTAACCCACTCTGTGTCGTCTGCCTTTTTCTGAGCCCTCTAAACGACAGGGGATCAATTCGGCGGTGATAGTGCGCGGTAGAAAACATTATGCCACTTTCAACGAACAAGTTCAACTTCAGCGGTCTTTAATGCTACGCTATTGTAATTATATTTGGTATAAAGTAATCTAAAGGGTTACTTACAGTACAATTGCAATTTCCATTGTCTACGAGTGGTGCAGTCCCAAAATACGACTCTCCGTGTGCCAACGATCTTTCGCATAGTGATATAATATGTAAAAGTGGTTTCGTTTCAGAAATTTCATCTTTATCTTCTCTTACGTTTTAGCAACACTCCTTCAAGAGAAGTCTTTCATCACAATCTCTGTCTGTCAAGGTCAAAACACAATACAACCTTATAGTCTGCTTCGTGAGCCTCTCCGGGGCCCGAGAAAAAAATGGAAGCAGCTGACCTTCACTGTGAACGAGCATAAATTCTTACTTTGCAACATTTTGTGTAAAGCCATCTGTAGAAGTTGTTTTTTGCACGCCATGTTTGTATATTGTTTGCGTGATATTAAAAAAAGTTTGTTTAAAGGACGTTATGGTTCTAAGTACAGCCGAAAGACCCCTGAAAATAGCAAGTTATGGTAAGCTATGAAAAATAACTCGCGCCAACACCATGCACTGCTAAGACTAACACCCAGGACATCAAAGATGACATCGCAAATGTCATTGATGAAATCACTGATGACATCACATGTGTATGTACTTTTCATGGAATTTGTGTACTAGGGATTTTTATTATAATGTTCCGAAAAAAGTGTCAAGGATATTGCAATAAATATCATACCGTTATTAGTGCTTTGAACGATGCATTTATATCAATAAAAAGCATTGTATTATGGGATTCTATGTAGTATACTGAGCTACTAATGGAGAAAGATAGCATTGTGTGCAGAGTACAAGATAAAAGTATAATATTTGTAATGTTAATATGTAGAATAATGAAATGATAATTGTCCTGAAATGTTCGAAAATTCACAAAATGGGGGTGTTCTGAGGACGTTATTCGTATTGTGTGATTGCTTAGCTGTATGCAATGAGGGAATGGTACAGAGAGTAAAGTGGACGCCGTCCACGGACACCGCGGCTGTTCGTGGACAGGGCGTGGTAAATCCGGGTTTTTCCAGGAAATCCAACATGGAAAGAAGACTGTACGGATCAGCCAATCAGATGTCGAGGTTGTGGATTTGTGTTGAAAGAGACTGTGTGTGGTGAAGATGGCAGAAGTGGAGAAAGTCAGGGTGTTGGTGCTCGGAGATATGTTTGTGCATGGTTTACAGCAGTACGCTGAATGCAGGCATGTTGCAAAGAACTTTGATGTGAAAGGAGTGGAGGTGGTGTGGAGCACTGTGCCTGATTGCAATGTACAGGGAATTGTACAAGTTTGTGCGGATATGGCCACGATGAACAGTCCGCATGTGGTAGTTTTGCACTATGGTGCTTTCCATTTGGGCAACGTCAGTGCCCCTACTTTGTTGGCTGATTTGGAACGCTTGGTTCAAGCCGTAATGAAGATCCTTCCAAATGCGAAAGTAATTTTTTCTGGATTACTACCTAGGGCAATATGGGACAATAGTTCAGTTTTTTGTCCTCAGCAAAACATTGCTAGGTGTGTCATCAACCGAGGCATGTGTGCCTTCATGCTTGGAGCTGGTATGTTCTTCTGTAACAATGAAAATATTGATGCCAGTAATGCTGTTAATTTTAAAGAAGATGGCATTTCTTTATATTTTACTGGAAATGCCTTTCTATTTTGGAATGTAAGGGTTGCTTTGGAGAAGGTTATGTGAAGATTTTAGGAGTAAAGTAAGAAAAAAAAACAAGAAAAAAAATATAAAATAACAGGTGTCTGTCAAGCATCTGTAAAAAAAAAAAAAACGGCTCTTTTCAGAGCCAACTTCAAAGGGGAAATGGGGCACACTATTTAAATTTACATTCACCACGCTCAGATTTTCGATGTGTCCGCGGACATGGCGGTAGTCCGCGGACATGAAAATCACTACGAGGGGGTTAGTATGTTCTATGTTACATGTCAGGGATATTATGGTTAAGTTGTGCTACTAAAAACCTATGAAATTCGGTGAAAAAACTTTGTTAAAGGGACGTTATGGTTCCAAGTAAAACCGAAAAACCCTTGAAATTCGCCAGTTATGGTAACATAAGCAACCATAACTCGCGCCACCGTGCACTGCTAACACTAACACCTAGGACATCAAAGATGACATCACAAATGTCATTGATGACATAACTGATGACATCACATGGCTGGCTCTCCCTTTTTATCCTTTACTGACATATCGAAGCCACATAGTTTTCTACAGTAACAGTCAGGAAGTAAAAATTGAAAAGGTACTATATTTGTAGACTTGGGGTCCTGTCACATCATATGAAACATGTACATAGAGGAAGATACAGGCTTGAAAGAGAGCAATCCTTTCTGTGCATGAAGATAATCATTATAGTTATCAGCACTTTGTCATAGTTTTATTTTTATTACTCTACCTTCCTTCTATATGCTCATATTTGTATACATTATACTCACTCTCCATAGAGTGAATGGGAAAATAATTTTGCTCGCGCATACAGCCCAAACCGCTGGACGGATTTCCACCAAATTTGGACCAGGAGCAGCGGCTTGGTCCCGAAAGCGTGCTTTTGCAAATTTGGTGAAAATTCGTCCAGTAGTTTTTTTTTTAAATGACCAAAAAGTAGGTAAAAAAAAATTAGTGATATCTGTGTTCGGTTTGCGGATACACTTCCCTGTTCGCTCCGCGGAAAGTGTCCTGATTGGCCAATCGTCTTGCGTGATGTTCGCGGACATGCAAAGTGTTTGCTGATTGGACGGCGTGGAGCGTGAAGCGCGTCAGATTTTTCGGTAGCGCCCGCCATATTGGATTCGCGGACGTCCCCGGACAGCGCGGTGAAACTTTGTTCAAAATGTGTATTTTGTAGAGTGTGTTGGTGTGTAGGAGTGTTTGGGGAGGGTGGGAGTGTGTGAGATAGGATGAAAGTTGTATTTTTTATGTGTTAGACGTTCTTTTTGTGTTCGATTTGTTTGCGGACATCACGGGTGTTCTGAAATGTTCTAAATAAACTGACTAGGGGGTGTTCTAAGGAGTCAATATGTGTCCGTTTTGTTCGCAAGCAAAGTGAAACTGTTCTCTGTCAAGTTGAATGTGTTCTAAGAACACGCGCGGTGTCCTGAAATGTTCGCAAATAAACAAAATGGGGGTGTTCTGAAGACGCTTCTAAGAACACTCGCGGTGTCCGGGCAGTGTTCGTAGTGGGTGTCCTGAGGACCCTGTCCGTATTGTTCTCTGTCAAGTTGAGTCTGTCCTAAGAACACTCGCGGTGTCCTGAAATGTTCGCAAATAAACAAAATGGGGGTGTTCTGAAGACGCTTCTAAGAACACTCGCGGTGTCCGGGGAGTGTTCGTAGGGGGTGTCCTGAGGGCGCTGTCCGTATTGTTCTTTGTCAAGTTGAATGTGTCCTAAGAACACTCGCGATGTCCTGAAATGTTCGTAAATAAACGAGATGGTGGTGTTCTGAAGACGCTTCTAAGAACACTCCCGGTGTCCGGGGAGTGTTCGTAGGGGGTGTCCTGAGGACGCTGTCCGTATTGTTCTTTGTCAAGTTGAATGTGTCCTAAGAACACTCGCGGTGTCCTGAAATGTTCGCAAATAAACAAGATGGTGGTGTTCTGAAGACGCTTCTAAGAACACTCCCGGTGTCCTGGAATGTTCATAGGGGGTGTCCTTAGGACGCTGTCCGTATTGTTAGTTGTTAAATTGAAAGTGTTGTAAGAACTATCGCGTTGTTCTGAAATGTTCGTAGGGGGTGTCCTGAAAACGGTGTCCGTATTGTTCGCTGGCAAGTTCAAAGTGTTCTAAGAACACTCACATTGTTCGCGGACATTAAAAGTTTCCCATAGATCATAGTTGAAATGTTTGACTCTATGGATGTGATATGCTGCGGTGGTTGTTGCCAGGGCATAGAGTCTTGGGTGCATGGCCATTTGGCCATGCACCCAAGATTGTATGCCCTGGCAACAACCACCGCAGCATATCACATTCATATTTGCTTATAACTTTGGGTGAAAAACAAATGTATAAGGAACAAAGGTATTAGATACTATGGATGTGATATGCTGCTATGGTTGTCCTTATTATTGTATACTTACTGTTTGGTCTAGTAATGGGAGTCCATGTTTTTCTTCTTCATTTCTGTGATAAAAGAAAATAGCATGTTAGTATTAGTATTTTGTAATGACTTATTACATTGTATAAGCAATATACTTTTATTTTTTTTCGACCCTCATATTTAGTAGAGTACAAATCAGAGTACTGTGCAATTTGCTCAGTTTCTGTATTTGTTGCTAAAATCATTGGGTCTGTGGGAGAAAAAAAAATCCATGTTGGATTAAAAAAAAACCTTTTTCTGTTATGCTACAATTTATTTGTTTGTTTGTTTTCAGTGTTCACTTGTTGTTTCTGGCTAATGCTTTATACTTTGCTTTGTTGTATTTTTTTGGAGCAGTAACAGATTATTCATTTTTTTGATATTATAAAATTTTGGAGCAGTTAGATACCAATTGGCATATTCTAACTGTCTATTTTTTTAATATATTTTAGTGGTTTTGATTTACCTATTTGGATATTGTTAAATTCTGGAACAGTTAGATACCAATTGGCGTATTCTAACTGTGAATTTTTTGGCCTAATTTAGTGGTATTCATTTATCTGATTAGTTGTTGTAGAATCTTTGAGCTGTTAGATAGCTTTTGGAGTATTCTAACAGTTTATATTATTTTAACACACATTTATAATTTTGGGACAGTTAGATACCAATTGGCGTATTCTAACTGTGTATTTTTTGGTCTAATTTAGTGGTATTCATTTATCTGATTAGTTGTTGTAGAATCTTTGAGCAGTTAGATAGCTTTTGGAGTATTCTAACAGTTTATATTTTTGTAACACAAATTTATTTAAAGGTTTAAATACAGTTTATTTATCAAATTTTGGTTTTAAGAACATCAAATAAGCATTTGTAAGATTTGCTGGTAATCTCTGCTTTAGAGTAATGGTACTATCATTACATTCAAACCATCCACATTTCTTTTTTATGTATGCAGTGTAGTGCCCTGAATTGGTTGTGGCTCCTGCGTGGTAGATTATACCTATTGTTGTGAAGGTTTTCTTACCAAGTGATATTTGACCATGTGTGAATCCAGTCAGCTTGCAGTTGTTTTTGGTACCATCTGCATTGTAACGTAGAAGCATTAGTATTACGTATTTACTATGTGTTTGTATTACTAACGTGGAGCGATTATCTGAATTGCAGGTAGAGCATAATCTACCATGGTTTGCATTTTGTACAAGTTGCTGAAATGGAATGGATTCACAATTTGGTATTGATATATATATGAAGCGTTCATTGGGGATTTCTTCTTGTGTCACATTGTTGCAGAGAGTGCATGTATGTTTCCACATGTATGAAATCTGAAAGATTTCATTTATAGGTATGTTTTTGTTTTCCAGTACTTGTAGTAAGTACATTAGAAATTCTTGTGGATCTTCCTGTGAGTTTATAGTGAATTTCACCATTCCAGCACAGTAGTCCAATTGTCGTCTTATTCCAAAAACACTATATGTGTTGTCAGGATTGTTTGCTGCATTTCTGTGAAGTACTAACATTTGCAAACACAATGGGTCTGTACTGTGTGAGTAAATGTTGTCAACAATTGGTGGTAATTGAAATAGAATATTCATTGCTACATTTGCATAGCAACTTACACCAACTATATTTGAGAATTTAAATGGTCCAGGTAGTTCTGTATCTAACTGCTTTTTTGGAGTTTGTCTTCCTTCTTTAAAGAAGTACCTGGTTTACTTTCTCTAATTGATTCTTTTTTGTTTATGGTACTTGATGAAGTATTAGTTTCTTTTACTCTCTTTGGAGGATTTGCAGTGACGTCCTGTTGCATTTCTGTTTGATTTAGTTTTCTTTTACAACGTTTTAGTTTTTGTGGAACAGAATATGTGTTTAGATGGGGAGTGTATAGTGAGCGAAGTCTATTATATTCTAAAATGCAAGGAATATCAGCGTTTACTTTACTTGCATCAAAGTTGATTAGAAATAGACCGTCAAGTGTACGTAAGCGTGATAGTGCTACGTAGCTCATGCCTTCTTTAAAGACTGTGTTACCAATATCTATCATTGCTTTGTCTAGGGTAAGACCTTGTGATTTATGTATTGTGACTGCGTATGCAAGAGTTAGAGAAAATTGTTCTCTGCGTACATACATATCTTTGAAGAGAAGGAATCTAGCTGTTGAGCGTCCTATCCGTTTTACTTCTGAAAGTTTGTCAAAGAGTATACTGACAAACTGAATTTTGTTGTCACGTGGGTATGTTTGAAAGCCAACAACTGTACCCAGTGCTCCATTAACTAGTCCTTGGTCCACGTCAAGGTTACGTTTAAGCATTACTCTGCAATTTAAGGATAATTTTAACATCTTTTCTAAGCCTGCTGTGTTTGAGATTGATTTTCCTAAATTATTTAGTCTTGTTGTGGCTTGGTCACACATGGGTAGTGTCATACCATGTACATCTAGTTTGTCTGTGGCGCTAATTTCCATTATTGGTTGCATTTCTTTACTTAGCATGATTTCATTGAATTTGAAACAGCTTGCAAGAGTTGGCATTAAGGCCATACAATTGACATTTTTGTGGGCTAATTGTTCCACAACATCTGCAGCACATGCATTATCGCCATAAAGTGCATTAATGTGCCTGGTTTTCAATGTTGCTTCTGCTTCTTTAGAAAGTATACCAACTCTCAAACTTTTTAAAATGTTGGCATAAGTTAGATCTGCAGATTGGCGCATGTTTTCTGTTAATTCTCTGTATTGGAAATGTTGCCAAAGGTTGACATTTCCAGTGCTGCCAACAGTTTTACGGAAGAGTTTGTGCCCTAATGTTTTAAAAATAGGTTCACCTTTTACTGGTGTTAATTGAAGCAGATCTCCAAAAACAATAATGTGTTTTCCTGCAAAGAGCTCTTCATAGTCTGTTTTGAGTACTTCTTGTAATCTGAGGTGAATCAAAGCTAACATCAGGTTGGAGACCAGTCTCACTTCATCTATTAGTAGCATTTTCATTTGTTTCAATACTCTGCGTAATTCAATTGCAGCTTCTGCAGAAAGTTTGTAATAGTCTAATTTGTTCTGGTGTTCTACTGGTAATAGTAGTAATCGGTGTAATGTAACACCACCTATGATGTAGGCAGCTAAACCTGTGGGGGCAGTGACAACAGCTGACAGTTTGTTGTTTGTCAATTGTTGAAGGAACTTACTAATGATTTTGATTAGGAATGTTTTGCCAGAACCAGCTTCACCACTGACGTACAGTAGTATAGGTTTATAATTATGGCAGGAACATTCTTTATTTTCATGTTTTACACCATGTGCAATTTGTTTTGTTACTTCTTGAAAAATGCTACTTTGCTCATTGTTTAGTTTTGATTGTAGTATAGTTAAGTCTTCCTTATCTTCATACTGACACATGGTGTTTTCTACTTCTATCATAGCTAATTCTGCCTCATTTGTTATTAGTGGTTCTCCCAGTGGTCCTTGGCTTCCTGTTACAGAAGGTGGACTACTGTCAGGAGTATCCTTATCTAGTTGAGCTTGGAGTTCTTCTTCGTGTTGCTGTTCATTGTGCAACATTGTTTTGTACTGTGTAAAGTTTACATCAGTTATAGTGCTTTCATTTGCTTTGAAAGCATCCTCATATGAGTCATAGTTATCTAGTAATTGTTCTTCTTTTCTCCATGGTTTGAAGAGTTGTAGCAGGGACATGTAATATACTTCTTTATGTTGAGGAGTCTTCAATGACAATTTGATATGATTAATTAAATTTGGTTTAGTGAGCTTAACTAAGCTGCCTTCACAGTCTGTCACTCTATATTTACCTTTTTTTTCATCGGGTTTCATATTATTTTTGTATGTGTAGTTTTGGGCTATTTGGTATAGACACATGTTTTCCAAAGTATTACTTCTGTTTGGGTAGTATGTGTCCAATAAATTGTTTTTTTAAATGTCTTGGCTGTTGGGATCATGTTTGGCTATTGTTTCTATATCTTCATATGATTTTAGAACTCTTTTTCTAGATTTAGCTGGACCAAGACTTAGCCATACTATATTTTCAGATTTACCATACAATAAAGTACCAGTTAAACGATCAGCTGCTTCATAAGATCCACATTCTCTATGGGTGAGCATTTTTATGCCCAAGCTGTATAATTTCTGAGATACTGTTTTATCTGATGACAGGTCATTCCAGAGGTCTTGGAGCTCTGTCTTTTCTGCTTTAGTTAAGTATGCTGTGACATATCGTGCAACTGCAGTAGAATTGTCTGCAATGTACTGCACATCTATGTTTGCATTCCATAAGTGGGCAATGATTGCATTATAATCATTGATATATTTTTCTTCTTCTTTTCTTTTTATGTAATATGTATTTTTAGGTGACTTTCCTTTAACAGTATGTCTAACTGAAGATATGAGGTTGTTTACTTGACCTGTATTTGTAACTGGTCTAGGGAAACCAAATCGGCATTTGGTGTAGTATTTGCCTTTGTTTTTGTATTTGCGACGACAATATTTTCCACATTTGTGTCTTTGAAATTGTAAAATTTGTGCACAAAGATCACTATTTGTGGCTTCTGATGGAATTTCACAAGTGACATATTTTTCAATAAACTGTAAAACAGTGGCATCACTGTCTTGACCAAATTTAGGAGCATCTTTAATCCATAAAAGCATGTGGATATGTGGTGCTCCTCTGACTTGGTATTCTTTTCTCCAAAAGAAGTGTTGCACTTCTCCAAGGGGAGGAACAGTTTTATTACAAATAAAATGTAGCATAGCAACGAAGCGATGGTGAAAATATCTTGAAACATTAACAGGATCCAAAGAACAAAGTTCTCCAGGTGTTAGAATATCTATGTTGTTTTGTTTTTATTTGATATGCGTAGGAAATCATGTAAATCTTCCCATGCATATTCTGCACAACTTAATGTAACAAACCAAGTGGGTGGGCCAAGGTTTCTGATCATACAACGTACATCTCCATGACGTCGAAACCAGTACTCTTTAGTACCACGCATATTTGCTAATAGATTTGTAATATTTGATTGTAAAACCTTATCCTTTTGTTGCACTTTCTCTAATAATTGTGTAGCTGTCATATTTTGAAAGTGTGATCCTGATTTTAATATGTGTGCAACTCCGTAACATAGGGCCTCATTCCGAGTATGGCGGTAAGGGTTAACGGTCACCGTTAATGGTAACGGTGACCGTTAACCCTTACCGCCATATTCCAAGTTCCCTTTGCGGGTTGGCATTTAACGCCTGCTTTTAGCAGGCGTTAAAAAACCAACCCGCAAAGGGACCTTGGAGTAAATTACGGCACCGTAATTTACGGTGCCGTAATTACCGACATCCCCATTCCCATTGAGCCCTATGGGGGCGAAAATGGGAATGGGGATGGGCTATGGTGAATGGGGAATTACCGGTCCCTTCAACCTTGGAATGGACCGGTAATTACTCCATTCACCATGCCGGATTTCCATGGAGTAAATAGCTCCATGGTTGCCAACCATGGAGCTATTTACTCCATGGTTACCGCCAAACTCGTAATGAGGCCCATAAAGTTGCTAGTTCAATTTCAAAGAGTAGGTGGAATATGTATTCCACATTTTATCTAAATCTGGGATCTTAAGAATACATCCGTAATGAGCGGTTTTCTGAAGCTGATATTTGAATAGGTCTATCATCATACCTTCCTCCTTTGCCAGTTGGAAAGAGTAGAGGAAAAGCACGTGCTTCTATACTTTTTTCCCATGTACTGATTGGCAATCCTTTTGTTTGACGCATTTGGTAAGTTTCCAGTTCATCTTGTACGGTGTCATTACAGTGCAAAGGATGAATTGTATACTGGTCTAAAGTATTTGATATTGCAGCAGGATCTAGTAGCTCAAATTGACCAGCTTCTTGTGTTTCTTGAATTATTTCAGTTGTATCTTTCAAGTTTTCTTCAATATTAATTTCTTTGTAATATTCATTATTCTTTTTAAGATATTGGAAGGCTTGTCTAACTTTATATAAATCTACCAGCTGTTGCCATATTTTTTTGTCTTTTGTAGGTACTCCATTTACTAATATAATTAAAGATTGCTGCATTGGACGTTGCACTCCTAGAGTATACACATTTTCTTTTAGATTTAATGGTAAATAAACTACTTTTCCACGAATGCCTTTTACCAATTCAGAGGGAGGTAATTTTGCTGTTTTTGGTTGAAGGCGTATTATTGCTTGAAATGGGTGTACTGTTTGAATTATGATGCTCTCATATAAATTAAGTTGTTGTAGAGGTTTTGGTACTGGGTATAATTCCAAATTATTTGTGATAGAACGTGAAGGAGTTTGGTTGTTGTCAAGTTTTGTAGGGCAACAACTGCAAAGTATTAAGGGCTCAGTTATTTCATATTTGTTTTCTGCTAGAAGGTAGAGAGCTAATTCAAACCATTTAGGATCTTCATTGTCTTCTATTTTGTATGATAGGTCCACAGTTTTTGTGTTACTTTTATAAAAAATTCTACGGCAACATACACATACATGGTTTGGTACTTCAGCTGATGTACTTTTAAATTTTAGTATTTCTTTTTTGTATGTGTTTAGCAAAAGGTTGCCATGTGTAGAATTGTTGCTTAATTGGTTTAAAGCTATTTCATTCTGTAAATGGCTTTCACTTCCAAAATATTTTTTCTGGATATAGTGAATTTCTTCAAGTAGGTCTTTTGCTGTACCATGTAGAAGGATGTTATTTAACTTTGCTAGTGCTAAAGCAGGACTTTTAGCATAGTACAGTTTATAGACTAGATTTCTTATAGTTGAATGATGTGTTGATATCCTTTTGATATCATGGAAAGTGGTTTTACAAGTAGGTCCTGTAATGCAGGCCAATGAATGTCCTTGTAGTCCTGTGTACTTGCGCACTGGACAGGTATCTATATTTTGCAGTAATTTAATTTTGATTTTGTCTTTGCTTTTTACATATTTATTGAGGAATTGGTGTAAAGATTTGAAACATTGTTTGGGAATGTTACACATTGACATGCATGGCCATTTGTACACTAGACGTTCTGATTCAGTTGAATGGAGGGGTCATTCTAAGTTTTCAGGGCATATTTTTGTAAGGAGTACTTCTTGTTCCATTATGGTATTATTCACTTTTTCATAACCTCGACCATTGCTATTTATGGCAATTGTATTTGTTTGTTTTTGTTTGTACGCTTCTTCATTAAAGTATGGTTCTGTGCTTGTAGTGTGATTCCATTCACCTCCGCAGATACTTAAGAAGTTCTTTCTGTTGACATTTCGCTTATTGAGAAGTCTTTTTTGTAATTTAGTTATTAGTTTTGTTAGTGGTTTCATTTTGTTTAACAGTAAAATAAATAAATTTCTTTTGAGAAGAATTGCACTGTCCATTAATGCTTCTAAGATTAATTTCCTACGATAGGTTTTAAGCTTTGAACCTGATTTCTCTCCTGTTTTTATAAGATTTTGAAGGACTTTGTGACGGTATATTTTGGCTAAAATACTTTTCTTGGTATGCTTACTTTGCACTATATTAAAATTTGAAGAAGTAGTTTTATCTGTACTGATAGCTGATTTTCTGTTAATTGTTTTTTGGTTTGTTTTACATTTTGATAGAGGAAGCGAAGTTGTTGTACTTGAAACTTCTTGTGTTTCACTAAATGATTGTATTAGCTGTTTTGTTTCAACTTTTTTTACAAATTCTGCTAGAGATGGATGCTTATGTTGGACACCTTTATTTTCATTTGCTCTAATTTTGCGTTGCTTTCTACGGAGTTGTCTTTTGGTAGGCATTCTTTAGGGTCTGTTGAAAAAAATAAAGAAGATATGGGTTGGGGTGTTCTGGAATGTATGTGTGCTGTGTGCATGAGTGTTTGAGTAAGATGATAAAGATGTATGTAATGGTGTGTGATTGTGCATTGGGAACTAAAACTAGTAGGGATAGGTATTCTTGAATTTATGTGTCACTAAACTGGGGTTCAGATGACAAAAAAAAAGTAAGCTAGTGGTGTGGAAAAGTACAAATAGTAAATGTAATGTATATAATTAAAACAGTTGTTTGTTCTATAATATGAAAATTGTAGTGGTTCAGTTGGCTAATTTGTGTGTCCAAAAATAGAAATTTGTGGGCCATTCTGGTTGTAAATCGCTGTTTACGACATGGAAATTTTTGGACAAAATGGTACAAAATCTCTATTTTAAGAAACCAAAATAGCTGGTATTAATGTTATAGTATATTTGATTAATAATATAAATAATATGGTGATATTTTACTTACTTTTATTTTTAAATTAACAGGTAACTTCTTAGTTTTTCTTTCTTCTTCGAATTCGGCTGCTTCTTTTCAGGAAACTGGTCTTCACTGCAACTGTAAAAGCTTCAAATTGGTAACTTTGTTTGTATATAGCACTGTTTTTAATTTAGATATTGATTTCTTTAATTGAAATCCTCAGTGCCTTCTGTAAAACCATTAAACTAATGTATTTACATAAGATACATTGCATCAGTTCAGTACATATGATATGTTCTTAATGAACAAATTGTATTGAATGACTAACTGTAGCAAAAATAAAATATCTTTACTATGTCTTGTGAAATTTATAATATATTAGTGAATACCACTATTTCTGTAAGTAAACTGTTCTAGGTAATAGTGCCTCAATGTCATGTCTAATTTAAAGTAATTAAGTAAATAAATAAATAAAAACAAAAAATATGAAATTGTATAAGTATTTTTATAAAGGTTTAAACATAGATTGTGTTTGCATGCAATTTTGTTTGAATATATGTAGTCTATATATTTCATTTAAAAAATGTTAGTTTAACATGATTTTAGTGTGTGTGTGTATAAAGAAAGTAAAAAGTATAAAGGTGTATAAGTGGTAGTTGATTTTAGGAAATTGAAAAAAGTACAGTAAATTCATTTTACAGATTTTACAAAGTAAAAGTCTGTTTGAAAATGTGTTCATCTACCATAGCTCTCAACTCACACGCTTTTGGCGGGTGTCACATGCCTTGTAAAGGGCAGACTCACCCGCCAAGCCTCCTGCACGCCCATTTATTCCAATGGGCGTCTCACCCGCTAAAAAAAAATCGTGTGATTTCACCCGCCTGTAAAACAAAAATGGTTGAGAGCTATGTCATATGCATACCTGAAGTTTGTGTTCATGCATAAGGATATGAATGGAGCTGCAAGTAGAAATCTTGAAGACTTGTACAGTATTTGTGGTAGATGCTGCTTGCCAATGATATGACACTTGTACTCAGAGAGATTCAGAGTACATTTGCAGTGCTGATCTATGATGATGCAGTTAGATGTAGAGGTCTTGAATGTGATTGGTGCATGGTCATGTGATTTTTGAGGTACATCCAATGAGGGAATGGCAGAGAGAGTGTAGTGGAAATGATAGAAGGGCTGTTCATGTTACGATATGTCCGCGGACATGGCGGTAGTTCCCGGACATCGCGAGTTACATCCGGGGATTTTTGGGTTCAGAAGTCATGCAAATGAGAATAAGCACTGAAAGGGATTGGTCAGGAAAGTTTGGTGGGTGTGTTGTGCCAGGAGAGATTTTCTGAGATACTCTTTTTGCTGAGAGAACAAAAGATAGCTATGGCTGTGTGTTTCAGAAAACAGATTGTTTGGATTTTAGGAGATTCGTCGATACATTGGTTGAAGGTGCATGCAGAAAGCTGGGGAGTAGCTGTAGATCTTGGATTCCCACATGTGGAAGTACACTGGCATGGAGTATGTGGAATGAAGTGGTTGGATTTGCTACCTCTCTGTGCTACTTTGGAGACAGAGCAACATCCAGACATAATTGTAATTCATTGTGGAGGGAACAGTTTAGGGCATGTGACTGGAATTTTTTTGCAATTTGCTATGAAAGAAGGACTGAGGAAGGTTATGGACATGTTTCCTAATTCTCAAGTGATATTTTCACGGATTGCGCAGAGACAAATGTGGCTTTGTTCTTCTTCATTTGGTCCACAAATGGAAAAAGCAAGGCACAATGTTAATAAGGCTGTTTGTGGCTTTCTAAGAGATTTTGGCATGTCTTCTTTTCACAATGAAAATATTATGTTTTGTAGTACATACATTTTTCGCAGAGATGGAGTCCATCTTACTTATGCTGGCAATCAGATTTTTCTGAGAAATGTACAAAATGCATTGCGACCTTTTTGGAATTACAACAACGATTTTGAAGTAGATGTTAAGTATTTACAATTTTTGACTTACAAACACCACCCAAAGGCTCTTTTCAGAGCCACCACTTCTTTCCAGAGAAAATTACAATGTTTGTGATGGAGTAGTAACCCAATTTTTTTAATGTTCGCGAACTGTCTGCGGACTTCTAAAAAATACAAAGAGCCCTGCTTCATTTATTTTCACTTCTATTTTTTAACTGGGAAAGGCGGCTCTGAAAAGAGCCTTATTTTTTTTTGATTTTTGTAATTTTGTATTTTTTTTGGTTTTTCAGACACGACACACTAGGAGAGGAGGGTAAAGGAGGGTAAAGGGGGGACACCAACCACAGGGATAAGAAAGGGCGAGCTGAGAGAGGAACATGTAGAGTGGGTTTTATTTGGGTAGTGAGCAGGTCTTCTCGTGCTCTGAGACGATAGTCTCAAAAGCACTCCGAAGGTGCTCCCCCCTGCAGAGTACTGTGTCACAGTACATACATACAACTGTGACCCTCGAAAGGTAAGGGTCATCAGCATTCTGTATGGCCTGTGAGACAACTTGAGAAAGACGCTGCCCCACAGAGGTGGTCCTTGTGGTGACAGGATCAGAAACAGAGGATGAAGTAGAGGAAATCAACCTGCTACGTTCTTCGCAAGGTACAACCCTGCGAATAGCCCCAGAGTGAAATGACCTCAGGTGTCGCTTCATAGTAGTGGTCCCAAAGCTGTAGTTACCGTGCTTTCCGCAACTGAGTATCATTTTGCACTCATTGCAGGTAACATGGTTCGCACGAGCCTTAGGACCATTCCCATGAATGGTAAATAACCGCCACACCCAAGACTCACGCCTAGTGCGGGTAGTAGGGATTTCCTCTACCTCATTCTCATCATCCTCTTCTTTCTCCTCCGCATCCTCAGTCCTGTTCCCCTCTTCAGGCCCTTGGGGAGGTGGTGGTGGTGGAGGGGGTGGTGGTGGTGCTGAAGCAGGTGCAGCACCAAGTGGCAGTTCAGCAGCCAAGGATGCCATGTCGATGATGGTGTAGTCTGCAGGTGGCAGCAAAAATCACTGTGTTCTGAAGAATAGCCAGAAACACAATGGGAATAAGCTCTTGGGCATGGTCTTTTATAGGGGTGCTTGTGCGCGGTCCGCGGACATGCGCACTGTGCGCAGACAGATCGAACACAAAAAAAGGATCGGAAAGTTTCAACAGGTATATAGAAACTCAAGATTGCTATGTGGGACTTGTGGCATGGTGAGATTTTATTGAAAAATATTATGGATTAACTGAAAATGTACTTTTAAATTGTTCGGGGACACGAACAGTGTCCGCATTTCAGGACACACGATGAGCGTGGGCGCGGTCATATGATCTGTTTGCGAACTAGTCTGCGAAGGAAGCGCCTGTCCGCAGGACACCAAGTGCACGGAGATTGGTTAGCGCATGCGCATTGATGTCCTACGGACACTGTTCGGGTTCTGAAGTAATTAAAAGTGCGTCACACGTGAAACGAATATTTCAGGACACCGCGTTTGTTCTTAGAACAGTTTAAACTTGGTAGCGAACAGTAAGGACAGATATAGTGTTCTTCAGGACACGTGTAATTTAGTTTATGTACGAACATTTCAGGACACCAATTGTGTTCTTGGAACACTTTCAATTGGGTAGCGAACACTACGAACAGTTGTACTGTTGTTCAGGACACATCATTTTCGTTTATTTACGAACATTTCAGGACACCAATTGTGTTCTTAGGACAGTTTAAGTTGATAGCGAACATTACGGACAGATATAGTGTTCTTTAGAACATTTTAATTTTTGTTTCTTTACGAACATTTTAGGACACTACGAGTGTTCTTAGAACATTTTGAACTTGCATGAGAACATTACGGACAGATGTAGTGTCCTCAGGACAGTTACATTTTCGTTTTTTTACGAACATTTCCGAACAACCGCGGTGTCCGTGGACACCTAAATCGGTTTTATTACAAGGAACTGAAAGTAATTACAACGCAATATAAGAAAAGTAACTTTATTTCATATATATATACAATTATGACTGGGAAGGTGGGGCAGAAACGGAAACAAAAACAGGAGAATTAGGGATTTCTAGATAACTGGGATCAGGTGAAGAAGGGAAGGAAATGTCATCGAAACGCTTTGGTCCATAGACAGGGTTTGGGGTTAACTGCGTGGGATAGGGTGAGGGGGGACAAGTGCAGGTTGGACAATGGTGTGCTGTTGGGGGTTTCACATAATTTTCCACAAAGTTTTTCAAATCCATAAAATTTTGCATAAGGTCGTCCATTTTTTGATGAATCTGCTGTAGAGTGATATCCTCTGATTGTTGTTGTGAGATGCTTGGAATTTTTGTATGGTCTGTAATAAAAAAAAATGTATATGTTAAATGTATACAAAATAATATTTATTAATTGGTTTATATAGTAAAGTGTGTACCATTAGGTGGACTATTTTCTAACATTTCCTCTCGTGGGAAATGCTCCTCTAGCCAGTCGAGAGTACTACACATTTCTGTGAGAAAACAAAAAAGAAATATGTTTTTTTTTTCTAATATAGAAAGTTTATAAATATATGAGTAAAAAGAAGTGCACTTACTATGTCTGGTGAGATATGTAATCAGTAGTGTATACGTCTGGTCTTGCTGTTGGTTGTGGAGCGTCTGTGAGGTAATTATGGTGGAAGCCACTTTATCTTCTTTTGGTATATTCCTTTTTAAAACATATTGTATTTACATGAATGGTTAGTGTGTTGCATATATGGGTAACATTTTTTAAGTATTACTACATATACTTTGTATGTGTGCTGCTTTGTGAATTTGTTAAATGTTCCTATGTTATGATATAACTATTACACATACCTCCCCAGAGTTTTTAGGTGGTGGTACTGTTCTCCGAACATGTCCGCAAACATTAAATAAGTTTGCGGACATCAAGTTCATAAGAAGAGATCTAGTCAGTTCCATATGACATGTATATAAAGTCAAAGTCATTATTGTTAAGTTGTGCTACTAAAAAACTATGAAATTCAGTGAAAAAACTTTGTTAAAGGGACGTTATGGTTAAGTTGCGCTACTAAAAACCTATGAAATTCAGTGAAAAAAACTTTGTTAAAGGGACGTCATGGTTAAGTTGCGCTACTAAAAACCTATGAAATTCAGTGAAAAAACTTTGTTAAAGGGACGTTATGGTTCCAAGTAAAACCGAAAAACCCTTGAAATTCGCCAGTTATGGTAAGCTAAGCAACCATAACTCGCGCTGCCACCGTGCACTGCTAAGACTAACACCCAGGACATCAAAGATGACATCACAAATGTCATTGATGACATCACTGATGACATCACATGTCTGACTCACTATTTTATCTTTTGCTGACATATCTAGGCCACATGGTTTTCTTCAGTAACAGTCAGAAACTAAGAATTTTATTTTATTTGTAGACATATCCTTCTAGTAGGTTCTTACAGTAATTCCCTTAGAGTACAGTCACATCATATGAAACATATACATATGGGAAAACACAAGCTTGAAAGACAGCAATCCTTTTTGTGCATAAAGATAATCACTAGACTAATGAGCACTTTCTGATAGTTCTGTTGTTTTTTTTATGGCTGTACTTTCCCTGTATATGGTCATATTTGTATAGATTGTACTCACACTACTTTCCTTAGGGTCCAATCACATCAAGTGATACATATACATAGGGTAAATAGCATCTTTGAAACAGAGCAATCATTTATTTGCATGAAATAATCAGTTAAGTTATGAATTGTTTCTGCTACTACTTGTGCTTTTTTGCTAACTTCACTTTCCCTGTATATACCCATATTGGTATGTGTTCTTGTGTCTTTGTGTTTTGTCTATAGTAATGCAATTATGTAATACATGGGTTTTATTAGCTACTTATTACATATTTCACAGTACACAAAAATCTGTTAAGAAAACAATTATCATTTCATTATTCAACATATTAACATTACGAATATCATACCTTCATCTATTACGCTGCACACAATGTTATGTTTCTGTATGAGTAGCTTAGTATACTAGATAGAACCCCATAATAGGATGCTATTTATATCAATGCATCGTTCAATGCACTTATTAGGGTATATTTCTTGCAATGATTCTTGACACTTTTTTCGCAACATAGTAAGAATCCCTTCTACACATATTTCATGAGAAGTACATATATATGTGATGTCATCAGTGATGTCATCAATGACATTTGTGATGTCATCTTTGATGTCCTGGGTGTTAGTCTTAGCAGTGCACGGTGGCGGCGCGAGTTATGGTTGCTTAGCTTTCCATAACTGGCGAATTTCAAGGGTTTTTCGGTTTTACTTGGAACCATAACGTCCCTTTAACAAAGTTTTTTCACTGAATTTGATAGGTTTTTAGTAGCGCAACTTAACCATAACGTCCCTTTAACAAAGTTTCTTTCACTGATATATATATATATATACATACCACATCACTATGCCCCATGCACCAGTTCCTGTAACTTTTTCCTCTTGCGAACACTGCAGAAGAAAAAACACAGGAGGCGGCTAACCAGCCATTAAAACATTAACAAGAGTGCACCCCAACGGGGTGACCCCACAACAATGTGTGAAGAAACATATTTTCTTTGTAACAGAGAAGAACGGTCATCCCAGTGCCATTACCAGATGCCTTCCTATTTCGACATAAGCGACAACCCACAGAACTTTCTGAGCGGGATGAATGGGAGGGTCGATGAGGAATCTGCGGGAGAAGAATCCATAGAAGGAACATTACGAAAAGGTAATTTCTCCTTCACTGGACTACTTTTCTCACGCAGATTCCTCATCATGATAGACTCCCCAAGCAATTAGGAAAACGGATGAGGGCCGAAAGATTTAAACAAGTAGATTCTGTAGAACCGCCCTACCGAACCTAGCATCAGCTCCCTGTGCAATGTCCAAGGCATAGTGCTTGCTAAAGGTATGTAAGGATGACCACGTGGCTGGCCGGAAAATATCCCTAACAGAGACCCTTCTCTGGAGGGCCATAGAGGCTGAGACCCCTCTGGCCGAGTGAGCCCTTATGCCTGCTGGAAACTCCTTGCCTGCGATTGGTAACACTCGGATATGCAAAGGATGATCCACTATGACAGAGTCTGTTTAGTGACGGCAAGGCCTTTTCTGGACAAGGAATGGGCTACAAACAACTGGTCAGATTTCCTAAACTCAGACATATGAGCAAAATAAAAACTTAGCGCTCTCTTGGAATCAAGGCAGTGGAAATGCTCATCCTCCTTCGAGGGATGCGGAGGAGGGTAAAATACATGTAAGTCAATGGACTGGGACAGTTGAAATTCTGAAACCACCTTAGGAAGGAATCCAGGCCTGACTTTAAGAGAGACTTTCTCACAAAAGAACTTCAGGAATCGAGGTTTGCAGTACAAGGCTTGCAGTTCGCTAACCCCCCTGGGAGAAGTGATTGTGACCAAAAAGGCCGTTTTAAGGGACAACAGCCTCAAAGAACACAAATGCATAGGTTCAAACAGAGCTGCCATCAAAAAGGTCAACTCCAGATTAAGATCCCAATCTGGGACAACAAAGGGGGCTGGCAAAAACGTGTTCTTCAGAAACTGGGCCATAACCAGACTGGTGAAAAATTAACTCATGTCTGGGGATCTCTTGAACACAGACAAGACTGCCAAATACCCTTTCACAGTGGCAACCTGAAGGCCTGAAGGGGCCAGTGACAGAAAGAACTCCATCACTGTGTTGGTGGGGTTAGTGATAGGGTCAGTCTCACGTTCCCTGGACCACGCCTCAAATCTTCTCCACCTGCACGCATAAAGAGATCTAGTAGAAAGTCTGCATGCAGCCAGCAATACCTTAAGCACCTCCTGTGAGAGGTCCCAGTCATCATACCTCATCCTCTCAAGAGCCATTCATGTAGGTTGAGGGAATCTGGGGTTGGGTGGCGCTCCTGACCATCCCACTGGTTCAGGAGATATGGGCGCTGAGGCAATCTGTGAGGCAGACAGACCCAGGAGATCAGAGTACCATGTTGTCCTAGTCCAATCCGGGCCAATCAGAATCATGGATGCTCAAAATCTCTTCAACCTCCTGAGAACCCTAGGAATGACGGGCATTGGAAGGAAGGCGTAGTGGAGGGAGAAGGTCCAATCCACCAGAAACGTGTCTCCAAGTGCACCAATTGCTGGGAATTCCCTAGAGAAAAACTGTTTGGACTTCCTGTTGAACTCTGTGGCAAACAGATTCACTGCAGGGGTACCCCAGACAGTGAAGACCTCCTCTAGTACTTCTGGGTACACTTCCCACTTATGTGAGGCCGTGCTCTGCCTGTTTATAGCATTCACCAAGGAGTTCTCTGTCCCTGCCAGATGAACTGCTGAGACCGAGACCTGGTTCTCTCTCAACCAGAACGACAGCTGAATTGCCTCTGTGCAGAGTGGCCGAGAATGCACGCTACCCTGTTTGTTGAGGTAATGCATGGCCACTGTGTTGCCTGTTAGGACGAGGACATGCTTCCTTCTGAGAGACGGTGCAAAGGCACTGAGGCCAAATCGGATGGCCCGCAACTCCAGCCTTTTCATATGCCACTTGGCTTCTGATGGCGACCAGAGGCCGCTCACCAGCAAGTCCTTGCAGTGAGCGCCCCAACTCTTCAGGGATGCATCCGTGACCACTCAGGTTCAGGGGCTGGAAGGGTTCCCCCCGTCAACAGATTGCTGCGCATGTTCCACCAGCTAAGTCTGCGAACCTTCATGACTGGACACCGAAAGGCGATCTGTGAGTGCTCGCAGGTACTGAGACCACTGATCCCACAGGAGCCATTGGAGGGATAGTAGACGCAACCTGGCCTCTGGCACTAGAAAAATACAGATGAGACCCAATAGGCGGAGGAAGTAAGCCACTGGAAGAGTGGCATGGTTCTGAAACAACTGCACCATCTGGGCGTTGTTGCCGACACTCTCCTCAGGAGGAAAAGCCTCCCCTACCCGGGTGTCTAGGAACTCTCTGATGAACTGGAGCCACTGGACTGGCGTCAGATGGGACTTCTTCAAGTTGAGGGAGAAGCCCAGTCTGTGCAGTAGCAGGCAAGTGTCCTCCATATGAGACAAGACCTGCCTCCCCGACTTCCCTCGTGCCAGCCAGTCGTCCAGGTATGGAAATTCATGGACCCCAGATCTCCTGAGGTGAGCCGCAACTACCGCCATGAGCTTGGTGAAGACCCTTGGCATGGAGGTCAACCCAAAGGGAAGCACTTTGAACTGAAAGTGCTTGTCACCAATGAGGAACCTTAGGAACTTCCTGTGCTTTTGTTGTATAGGCACATGGAAATAAGCATCCTGCAGGTCTATCAACACCAACCAGTCCTGGAGTTCATGAGCGTGGAGAATCTCTTAACGTCACCATCCTGAATTTGTCCATCCTCAGAAACTTGTTCAAGGCTCTGAGGTCTACGATGGGACGGAGACCCCTCCCTTCTTGGGAACCAGGAAGTACCAGGAATACCAACCGTACCCTCTCTGATCTGCAGGTACCTCATCCATGGCCCCCTTCGACAAGAGGGCTCTCAGTTCTTCCTGGAGCTCCTTTCCCGGTTGGATCAGGGGAGGTGGAGGTCTGTCTGGAGTCATCTTTAGGAAAGGCAGACAATAACCTCACTGAATCAACTGCAGGGGCCAGGCGTCAGAAGTAATTTCCTGCCACTGGGCCAATGTCCTACCAACAGTCCACCAACCGATGCATCGTGGGAGGGAAAAATGAAAGCGGCTTAGAGTGCGCGGGTGACTCTGCCGCTGCTGCTGCTTGTTGGCCTCTAGAGGCCCCTCTGCCCCTTCCAGCATGCAAGAAGTGCCTCTGCTCTTGCCTGGCTTACGGGAGCTCTGCCTTCCTGCCATAGGGCACATAACATCTATAGCCACTGCCCCTGGAGGTGAAGCTGAAGGCTGGTCCGGCCGGCTTCGCCGTTAGGTCCAAGGATTTAGCAGCCAATTTTGATTCCTTGAATTTCTCCAAGGATTCATCTACTTTCTGCCCGAAAAACATGTCATTTTGATTTTGATTTTGTGTATTTCTTAAGCGCACCAGGCAGAATCAACTGCATTCGAACGCAGATGTTCGCTATAGTTTGCACTTTAACTGAGGAAGCTGCTGTGGCCGTTATAACTTTGGCTCACTTGAATAGAAAGGTTTTTAGTGCTTTTCTGAAACCTTCTAACGATGGGCATGACCGGATGGTCAATGGTAGCTGATTCCATAGCTTCGGGCCAAACACCGAGAACCTCTTATCACCCTTCGAAGTCTGTTTAGGAGATGTTCATCAACAATTTATCTCACAAACGGAGATCTCTAGTTGGTTGATGGCGGTGGATCCTGGCACTCAGATATTTTGGTGCCAGGTCATAAAAACATTTGAACATGAGACATACCACCTTGAAGTTGACCCGATCCTCCACCATCAGCCAATGAAGCGATCTACGGGGGATAGAGACATGGTCCCTTTTTCCAAGATGGGCAATTAACCTAAATGCCGCGTTCTGGGCCCTCTGAAGTCTCATCATCGGTTTTGCTGGAATCCCTGCCAGTAGATTATTACAGTAGTCTAGATGAGAGTTAGTTAACGCCCCTACGACTACTGGTTCATCTTCAATTGTCACAAAAAGAAGTACGTTCCTGAGCATACGTAGTGAGTAGTACACAGCCTTCACTTTTGCACCTACCTGGGCTTCACTGCCCAGGTTTTCCTGCCATATACATCCTAGAGTCCTTACTTTCTTTGAGAACTGGAGTTCTTCACCCAGAATCTGCAGGCTTATATTTTGTTTTTCAGCCCTCATCTTATTCCCTGGTCCAAATAGTATTAACTCATACATGCCATCCATCTTTTGATCTCATGCATGCACTGATCAATCTTCTCAAATGCCTCAGCTACATTCTCCGTTTCCATATAGAATGGGTATCATCAGCATAGGAATGGAATCTTAATCTATGCTTTCTCAATATGGCAAATAATGGGCGAATGTACAAATTAAAAATCAATGGCGAGAGTGCCGAGCCTTGTGGGACTCCACATCCTAACCATAGTAACTCTGAAAGCAAGCCCCCCAGTGTTACCCGCTGGGACTTATCCCTCAGGAAGGAGCTAAACCAGTCTACCACAACTTTTGAGGCTTTCCCGATTTTCCCAATACATTGGAGAATAATTTTATGGTTGATCGTATCAAAAGCCGCAGATAGGTCCAGCATCAACACAATTGTAGATCCTCCCCATCTGCAGCTTCCAACAGGTCATCCTGGAACGCTAATAAGGCGGTCTCTGTTCCATGATTGGATCGAAACCCTGACTGACATTCGCCAGGAGGCTCAAGCTGTCTACAAAATCCTGAAATTGACCGCAAACCACTTTCTCTAGGATTTTAGTAGGCCAGCATAGATTGGCTACTGGGTGATAGTTTTTTAGAATAGTGGGGTCTGAATTAGGCTTCTTCAGTAGGGGCTTCACCAGTGCTCCCTTCAGGGTACTAGGGACATACCCCTCCACTAAAGATTTGTTTACAAACCTAGTTATAAATGGAGTGAGGTTTACTGCCAGGCGAGCTGTACACGCTGGCATCGGAAATGCCAGATCCTTTGTAGGTTTAAGTTGGAGGATAGAGCAGTTTCCTTCTTGATGGTTTTAAAGAAAAAGCTCTCATTTTCTCCCTGAAGTTCATCAGTCTCCATCTCTTCTGGGGATTCATCCAATTTTTCAGCCATCCCCACTTCAGTAATACTTTTCTGAATATCCACAATTTTTTCTTCAAAAAAATGGTTGAACTTATTAGCTTGTTCTTGGGTGGCTGCAGTGGGTGCAGCCATACAATTCGGGTTCCTAAACCTTGTCACTACATCAAATAGTGCTCTAGCTTGGTTTCCTGCCTGTTTGATTTCTCTTTGGAGGAACTCTTTTTTTGCTAGAAATAGAGCTAGTTTATACTCCTTTAACAGGCCTTTTGCCTTCTCTGCATCTCTATCCTGATTGGAGGTCCTCCCCCGTTTATTGGCCTGACGTAACTGTTCACGCATACGGGCCAATTGCGGTCCAAACCAGGATTTATTTTCTTTTGTAATCTTCAATTTTAGGGGTGCATACTTGTCACAAATTTCTTCGAAAATATCCAATCCCATGTTAAAAAACTCTTCACATTGGAGCTGAGGATCTAAATTTTTTAGTCTGCTCTCCACTTCATCTCCAGGAATTTTTTCCAAATCCTCCAGCTTTCGAATCCATACTGGCGTACCTTCCTGTCCTTTCCCTTTTTGTAGTTCTTTTCCCTTTAGTCCAAATAATTGCACACAGTGATCTGACTATAATAATGGGATAGAGTTAAGAAATAGTGCAGCTCCTCCTCTCATGGCCAGCAAATCTAAACAGTGACCCTTGTTGTGAGATGATTCCCTGGTGATAAGTTCTAAACTGTGGTTGTCCTTCAAAAGGCATGTCCAGCAACCTGTTTTGGACATTTGGGGAACAGCCAGAAGTTTTAAGATAAGCTTGGCGTCTCATTACAACTACTGAACCTATTGCTCTGCCAACACAGTCTGCCACGTCCAGGCCCGTCTGCAATGACTGTTTCTCTACCTCTTTCTAAAAAACTGTCCCGCATGGCACCCTCAGGGATGTACTCAGCAGCTTGTTCTACTGCTTTCCATAAGCCAAATTAATATTTGGCAAAACCACATGCCACATTAGTGGCCTTGAGTGCCATTACCAGAAGTAAACACCTTTCTGGCCAAGGTGTCACATTTTTCCCCTTCTCTGTCCGTAGGCAGATTAGATGTGGATGTCGTGGGTCTGGTGGAAACAGTGGCAGCCTGAATGACCAACACTTCCAGGGAAGGATGTGTGGCGAGGAAAGAAAGTTCTCCTCTCGCCGTCCTATACTTCCCTGTGAAATTGCCATTCACTGGAGGAATGATCCAAGGATGCTGTCATAAGGAGGATAAAGGGTCTTCAATTGGCTGGGTTGAAAGGCATATTGTTCTAATCTGTGGGACTCTCGTCCAAAATGCCGGTAAGATCATACCCCTGAAGCGGGACTAGTTAATTATAAACTTAGGTTGAGTAATGTGCTCAGTTATGTTTCGAGCCTAACACAACCGATTTTAAATGTTGTGTGTATATTTTTTTTCCCCCGTTTTTTCCACAAGGTTATAGTTAATTATACCAAGAAGGAAACTGTCATGATCTCTGCTTCCAAAAGATCAGGACTTGCCCGACTCCCTTGGAAGCAGACCCATAACCCCGGTTCCGAGTGCCAGCCAGTCCCAATTGGGACCTTTTGGACCCTGTCCTGGCGCCAGTGGCACCAGGCTCATAAAGATGCCCAGTCCCAGCGCTGGAAGCGCCGGGCTCATAATGCTTGGGTGGACTTACCTGCAGCAGACCATGCTGCTTACTTACCTGCCAGTTGAACCCCTGATCCTCTTCTGTTTGAGACTACTTTTCCTGTTGGGTGGGGCAGGAGCCACTCCCTAGGTTCAGAATACTGGAACTCTTCTGGAAAGCAGGAACTCTTTTCTTACCTAGGCGTGGCTGTGGAAGGAGACACCTAAGCACTACAGCAGGCTATTTAAACCACACCCGATGGATGAATCTTGCTTTGTGTTATTCTGCATTCTCTGCAGCAGAACGCTCATCGTGTCTTCTGCTTCTGATCCTGGGCCTAAGGGAACAAAGGCTTACCATCCTGGAATCCAGTCTTCAGCAGCACCTGTAAAGACAAAAAAAGAACAGGTTAGCACTACGGTCTTCAGTGGCAGCGCATCTCTTACCTGGTCCATCGGCTGTCACCAACGCCTCGCGCTGCATTCCGGCATCTGAAAGACAAAGGCTTACCTACTCTTCGCATGCTCCGGAGGTCTTCGCACTGCATTCCGGCATCTGAAAGACAAAAGCTTACCAGCTCTTCGCACGCTCCGGAGGCCTTCGGCGCTGCATCCCGCATCTGAAAGACAAAAGAAGGTGCGTTTAAAGACATTGGGCAACTTTATTACTCACGTGCCATTACTCCTTCCCACGCCGAATCCAGTGGGTATTCCAGCACCCTTCAGCTTCTCTAAAGCTCCGAACTTGTACCTGCAAGATAAAAGGGACAGTTAGTGCGCATCGTGAAGCAGGCTACAAGCGCTTACTTACGTGCTTCCAGGCGCTTCTATTCCTCACGCGGGTTCGATCCTCAACTCTCATCAGCCCGCCATCCGCCATCGCCGGAACCCTGCAAAACAAGAGATATCATTACAAAACACTTTTAAGACATTTGAAGTGCCCAGAACTTACCGTTCGTGCAGTTAACGACGGACAGCAGTCCTCTGAGGTCAAGAGGCCTGCACCCTTATCCAGTGAAGAAACTGGTTACGGCACCCTGCCCCGAGGCAGATGGAGAGCTCGGCGTTCACTTACCTAAGGTGAGGGCGTTAACCTTTGGGGTTCTACAGGAGAAGAGAAAGGGAAGAGGAGAGAGGCACCCAATAACCCCAGTTCATTAATCCCATATTTTCTATCTGCAGACATCTTACTCTTCGAGTCAGACATACAGTGCACAGAGGTCCAGCCCAAAGAGCCAACCGTGTGTTACACATCACCTTTGAAGATACGGCATTCAC
Source organism: Ambystoma mexicanum (assembly GCF_040938575.1). NCBI lineage: Eukaryota > Metazoa > Chordata > Amphibia > Caudata > Ambystomatidae > Ambystoma > Ambystoma mexicanum. The sequence goes on from NC_090939.1 coordinate 635,382,173, forward strand.
CCAGTCAAGACCGGCGCCTCTGCGGGAATCAGGTGAGCGTTACAGAAACCCTCGAGGGCTGCAACTCCTGGCCAAACCAAAAAAGTTTCTTTATAAGGAACTGACATTATACAAACGTGGTTAATGTTGTACTGTTTGCATTTTTTAAGCAATACCCCTGAAGAATTTTCCTGTACAAGATTTACAGATTGAGGGAATGAAACATGTCGGGAGAATGATACCGTGTGACCGCGACACGTCTATAACAAAGCATTGATAGCTTGTTTTTATTAAAAAGTTACCAAGCAATCCTAACTTTCATAAGGATTTAGTACTAGGCAGCTGAATGTTATACTAATATAGCTATACTAGTAGTGCTTTTTGCTTTTCTTAGAACTGTATGTTGGTTTCTAAATGTTTTTATGAAATCCAAATGTACTTTTTTGCCTATTTGTGTTTGTGTCGATGAATTATGTTAGTGAAAATATCTAGGTGGAGGTTGTTTTGTGTTTAATTTAGTGCAATTAGTTATATATTCATCTCATCACTCTCCCTTTCCCCTTTTTTTGATTTGTGTTAATATTAGTTTAGGTTTACGTTGGTAAGGAATGTGAGATAATATTTCTCAAAATTTTTAAAAAAGTTTATACTGCATACCTATTTAGGTTGTATGTGTCTTTTAAAGAATAAAATGAAATACAGTACAGTTTAATAAAATAAAATATATATATTTTTTCTATTTTGATGGTCCAGAATTGTGTTTTGGTTTGAGCCGTGAAGTTGCACACCCTTAAGGGGCTATTGTGAGCATCTATCTCACTAGAAAAGGGCGAAAGTGAGGCGCAGGATCTTTTCTGTAACTTTTTCAGATTTGCGTAAGGGGCGCGGTCCTGGCCTCAAGTCAAAAAAACCCTAGTCCTCATCTAGTTGTATGGCAGCCTGAATGACCAACACTTCCAGGGAAGGATGTGTGGCGAGGAAAAAAAGTTCTCTCGCCGTCCTATACTTCCCTTTGAAATTGCCATTCACTGGAGGAATGATCCAAGGATGCTGCCATAAGGAGGATAAAGGGTCTGCAATGGCTGGGTTGAAAGGCATATTGTTCTCATCTGTGGGACTCTCATCCAAAATGCCGGTAAGATCATACCCCTGAAGCGGGACAGAGAATGCCTTCAGCCCCAGGGAGTCAACTACCCCGTGAATCAGTACCTGGAACTTTTCACTAGTGTGGGTATAGAGCTGCTTTTGGTGTAGCTCCAAGTCTAGAGAAGTATCCAGACCACTGGCATCATGTAAACCCTGAGCCAAAGCCAATAAATCAGCCTGGTCATCGAAATATTTGACGCTGCCGGCGCCCATGTAAACGGGTCCGACCGTGTCCTCAGGGTCATCGTTTTCCTCAACTTTGAAAATGGAATGCATGGAATCGAAGAAACCCAATCTTGACAGTGGCGCAAAGGAACCATCACTGACTGTCGGCGCCAAAGGCTTGAGGATAGACTTCGAAGCCGGAGCTATCGATGCCAAGGGTACTTTCGGTGCCGGAGGAAACTCGGGCAAATGAGAGACATTGGGAGCCTCAGCCCTACGGCCTTCCAGCGTCTTATTCCTGACAGGAGTAACACCCAAAGACGCTTTCGGGCGGAAGCACTGAGCAAAGCTTTTGCTGCCAAAGCTTACTGGTCGGGGGCCACAGTCGCACTTACAGCCGCTTGCATCTTAAACAGTTGCAACATAGAGGTCTTAAAACCTTCCCACTCCTCTCGAGTGGTCGGCCCTGCCGAGGGCTTACCTCATTCTGACAACAAGTGGGACTTGCTCCGATGGCGGTGGTGCCACTTCTTTTTCTGCGAGGAAGACGAGGAATGGCTCAATGGAATGGGACTGTTTCTTGGTCTTCTTACGATGTCGGTCTTCCCCTTGACTGGGGTGGGCTCCTCAGTCTCGGCCTCCGAGGACCGGACGCGTCACCGTGTCGGACACTTGACGACAGGTCGGCCCAAAGCCAGTTTCCCGGCCCTCTCACGCAGGGATTTCAGATGCATCTTTGAGCACGATGCGCAGGCCTTCGTATCGTGACCAACACCCAGACACCATAGACGGACGTCATGGGGTCAGTCATAGACATTTTGGCCTTGCAATCGTGGCATCGCTTGAAGCCCGAAACCCTGTGGGACGATATTGTGTCGAGGTTTTCAAAGAAAAAAGCATACAAAGTACAATAAGAGCATAGAGTAAACTCGAGTTGTGTTCCCGATGCAGCATGCAAGCGTGCATAAAAAAGGAACTGGTGCATGGGGTGTAGTGATGTGGTATATATACGATGGCTGATGTCATGTCTGGAGCCGATGATCGACGAGCAACGGCTGAGTCGAGGTCCACTGCGCCGTCAGGCGAAAAGTTTTAGAACAGTAAAGCTGGAGATGGAATATCTATCATGAGGAGGAATCTGCGGGAGAAAAGCAATCCATTGAAATGGTCAGTCTTGATGTTCCCTCCACAACGCCTCAAATCTTCTCCACCTGCACACATTTAAAGATCTTGTAGATGGCATGGGTGCAGCCAGCAACACCTCGAGCACCTCCTCAGAGAGGTCCAAGTCATCATATCTCATCCACTCAAGAGCCACGCATGTAGATTGAGGGACTTTGGACTCGAGTGAAGCACGCGGCCTTCCGACTGGGTTAGGAGATCTGGTCACTGAGGCAACCGAAGAGGTGGGCAGATGGTTAGATCCCAAAGGGCCGGGTACCACATCCTCCTCTCCCATTACGGGGTAATCAGGATCATGGTTGCTCGAAACCGCTTCAGTCTCCTGAGAACCCAAGGGATGACAGGAATCAGACGGAGGGCGTAGTGGAGAGGGAAGTTCCAATTCACCAGAAACGTGTCCCCTAGCGTGCCTTTCTCTGGGAATTCCTTCAACCAAAACTGCACTTCCTGTTGGACCCTGTGGCAAACGGGGCCACGGTTGGGTACCCTAGTGAGAGAAGACCTCCTCTAGGACTTCCTGGCACACCTCGCACTTGTGTGAGACCGTGCTCTGCCTGCTCAGAGCATCCACCAAACTGTTCTCTGTCCCCAGCAGATGAACTGCCAAGACTGAGATCCGGTTCTCCAATAGCCAGAGCCACAGCTGCATCGCCTCTCTGCAGAGGGTAAGGGAGTGCACGCTACCCTGCTTGTTCAGGAAGTGCATGGCCACCGTGTTGTCCATCAGAATCAGGAGATGCTTCCCCTCCAGAGATGGACCAAACGTCCTCAGGGCCAGTCTGTTGATGTGCCACCTGGCTTCCGTTGCTGACCAAAGGCTGTTCACCTGCAAATCCTCACAGTGAGTGCCCCACCCCTTCAGAGACGCATCTGTGACCACTCGGGCCTGAGGCCAAGGGGGCCAGGAGGGTTCCCCGCCATGAGATTGCTGCGGTCTGCCCACCAAATCAGGTTGTTGTCCACTTGTCTGTATAGAGCTCTGAGGTACTAGGACCACTGACCCCTTAGAAGCCACTGTAGGGATCTCATAGGGAGCTTGGCCTCTGGCACTAGAAAAATACAGGAGGCCATAAGACCTTACAGGCAAAGGAAGGAAGCCGCTGGTAGAGTGGCCTGGTTCTGGAACAAGTCAACCATCTGTGCCAAGCTGTTGACTCTCTCCTCGGCAGGGAAGGCCTTCCTGTTCGGGTGTCTAGAACTGCCCCGATGAACTGGAGCCTTTGGGCTGGTGTCACCTGGGACTTCTTCAAGTTCAGGGAAAAGCCCAGCCTGAGCAGTAGCAGACAAGTGCTCTCCAAGTGGGATAAAACCTGCCCGCTGACTTCCCTCAGATCAGCCAGTCATCCAGGTATGGGAATACCTGGACCCCAGATCCCCTGAGGTGAACCGCAACTACCGCCATGATCTTGGTGAAGACCCTTGGAGCGGAGATCAGACCAAAGTGGAGCACCTTGAACTGATAGTGCTTGTCCCCTATGATAAACTTCAGAACTTCATGTTCTTTCAATGAATCAGCACATGAAAATAAGCATCCTGTAGATCTATTGACACCAGTCAGTTCTGTAGCTCGAGAGCGTGGAGAATTTCTCTCAACGTCACCATGCTGAATTTGTCTTTCCTCAGGAACTTGTTCAAGGCCCTGAGGTGCAGAATGGGATGAGACTTTCTCCTTTCTTGGGTACAAGGAAATACCAGGAATACCAACCTGATTGTCTCTGTTTGGGAGGCACCTCTCCCACGGCACCCTTCAACAACAGGGCTTGTTCTTCTTGGAGCTCCTGTCCCGGTTGGATCTGAAGTGGTGGGGGTCTGTCCGGTGGTTTCCTTAAGAAGGGCAGAGAATAACCCCACCGAACGGCCTGTAGAGCCCAGGCATCAGAAGTAATTCCCTGACATTGGGGCCAGTGCTCTGTCAACCGTCCACCCAACATTAGGTTGTGGGAGTGGAAATCAAAGCGGCTTAGGAGGCTGGGTTGCCCCTGCTGCTGTTGCTGCATGTTGGACCTTAGAAACCCCTCTGCCCCTTCCAGGGCATGAGAAACACTTCTGCCCTTGCCTGGCTGGTGGGAGCTGCGCTTTCCTGCCATAAGGCATACATCACCTGTAGCCCCTTGCCCTAGAGGCGAAGCTGAAGGGAAGGCAGGCTTGTCCAGCTGCGCAGCCAGACCTAAAGATTTAGCTGCGATTTTGGATTCCTTAAATTTCTCCAAGGAATCGTCGCATTTTGACCGAACTGGAAATCGCCATCAAAGGGCATGCCAAGTAATTTGGCCTGAACATTAGGAGAAAAGCCTGAAGATTTTAAGTAGGCCTGCCTCCTCAGTCTTATTGCTGACGTCTTAGATCGGCCCACACAGTCGGCGATGTCCATGCCCGTTCGCTGTGACGGCCTGGCCACCTCTTTCCCATCCTCCACCAGCTATAGGAAGTCCTCATGCATTTCTCCTTCAGGGACGTACTTCGCAGCATTCTCCACTGATGTCCAAAGACCAAATGAATATTTTGCAAATCCACTAGCCACATTAGTAGCTTTAAGGGCCATACCGCCTGAAGTGAACGCATTTCTTGCCAAGGCATTAACTATCTTCGCTTCCCTGTCTGGTGGTAAAATGGAAGTTGAAGAAGCTGGTCTGGAGGAGACTGTAGCAGCTTGAATAACAAGCCCTTCTGGAAAAGGGTGAGAGGAGAGGAATGATGGGTCCCCTCTAGCCAGCCTATACTTCCCAGATATGTTGGCACTAACTGGGGGAATAGAACAAGGGTGCTGCCACAGAGTGGCCAGGCAGTCGGTAATTGCAGGGTTTAAAGGCATATTGCGCTCCGTCACTGGGTCTTCATCTAAAATATCCATGAGGTTGTACCCCTGCACTGGCACTGCTGAGGACTGCAACCCTAGGGTGTCACTGACCCTTTAAACTAAAGCCCTGAACTTAGAATAGTTACGGGTATAGGGCTGGCTTTGCTGGAAATCCAGGTCCAGCCAGGTATGCAAACCACTGGTCTCATGGAGGCCCTGAGCTAGCTCCAGTAGCTGGCTATGGTCTTCGAAATAGTCAATACCACCTATGCCCATGAAAATGGGGTCGACCTCCCGTTGGTCTCCTGTATCATCGGCACTGAAATGCTCGACATGTTGTCGAAATAATTGGATCGGAAGAGTTGGGTGTAAGATTTTTTCGACAACTGTCAGCGCACATATCGGCGCTGATAGCGCAGGTGTCAACTGAGGTCATGATGTCGAATGCACAGGCAGTTTGGAAAGCGCAGGACAGACACTGAGGGCCTTGAAGCCTCCTTCGATGTCGAAGGATTTATCAACGCTGATGGCGTTGGCACCGGGGCATGTGAGGGGTCGGGAACGCTGAGCGCCGCTCTTGCCTCTGCAGCCTGCTGTGTGGGGAGTCAGCCGCACCTGCAATAGCATGCTTCCTGAACATTTCGAGCATGGAGGTCTTAAGACCCGCCCACTCCTGGCGAGTGGTAGGACCCATCTACGGCTTACCTTTTTCCGTCAGCGATGGTGGTGACGCCTCTTCTTCATACGGGACGAGGAAGAATGGCTCCTTGAGTGGGGCCGTTTCCTCATTGGCCGATGTTCTTTCTCCCGGGTGAGCTCCACTGTGTCGACTGCGCCAGAGATTTTGAGGGTGGTCGACCCAGCACGAGTTTAGCAGCCCGATCGCAAAGGGATTTCTGAGACACAACGCACACCCTTCTGTTCTGTGACCCGTGCCGAGGCACCAGAGGCATGACTCATGCAGGCCAGTGATGGACATTTTGGTGTAACAATCAGGACACTGCTTGAAGCCGGAAACGCGTGCGACAGACATCTGACGAAAACGTTGTTAGGAAAGATTCCCATTTATGTGTAATTTTCCCTCCAGTTGTGAACCCCTCAACATTTTTCGGTTGTCTGACAAGCCTAGCCTGACTTTTGCCTGCGGGGCACAACCTTCTGCTGCACTCCGCTGGGCTTTTACTCACTTTGTTATGGGGAAACTGACATGCCCTTAAAAAAGTCAGTACTGGGAGACTTTGTTTCCCTTAGTCCTTTCCAATGTTGCAATTTCTTAACAACATGTTACAAGTGCACAATGTACCTGTGCGCTTGGGTCTACCTTTCATTTCCAAAGGCCCTATACTGCCTCAAATGATTTTTTGGTAGATGTACAGATGTGCCTTGAACAGGGCTGGTGGCAGCTTTTACTTTCGCATATTGTTAACCCTTTCTTGCCATGCAAACCACGTTTACCGCGGATGGCACATGAAGGTGGCCTGGCTCCAAAATAGCCATGCCACGAGGTTCTTTGTCCTGTGTTTTGGCCATCTTGTCCCTTTGCCTTCCCAAGGTCGAGCAGATCCGGGTCAGTCCTTATTTGGTCATGCATTGTCCGCGAAACGCCAAGCCTTTGCGGTCTTCTGCATACCTTGTGTGTATGCCTCCAGGCTGTGGGCTGGACTGTCTAGTTCTAATATACATCCTGGGTGCCAGAGAGTCTGGTGTGCTGGGAATGACTGGGACCACCGTGGTCCATGATTGGTCCATGTCTGATGTTCCTGTATGTGAGCAGATCTCCCATTGGGTCCTCTTCGTTTTGGCACAAAGGAGATTCTGCATAAGAGAAGGCTCCAAACACCCATACCAGGTCCATCTCTTGAGTTCTCACTGAACCTATGATGGGATCCAAGTATCCTGAAACTAAGAAGCCGAGTCGAGGAACCGCTGGTGACCCGCTGGAAGGTTTGACACCATGAGCCCGCTATTGTCCCGCAGGACCCCGCTGCATCTGATTGAACTAGAAGGTCTGCATTGTAAAGGTGCTTCGACCCATTTGAATAGTAGGAACAACTATTCAAGGCACCTTCATCTTAACCTGCAAGCAAGCCTCTTCGGAAGTGTTCCTGGGACAATCAGTGAACTGACCAGCTTCTGCAGGGCCTTTACTCTGAAACCGCTGCTGTTTCAAGTTGACACTTGAATCTTGGTAGATCGTAATCACTGGGTCCAGGGCACTCGCCTGCCGATTTTCGTACACCTAGGTGCCCTAGGTCTGAAATTGGGAAAGTACGCCTGAATTTGAGTGCACGCGGTCACTGTGTCGCCCAGGCATGGTGACAAACTTTGCAGGTGCCTTGCTGCTGTGCCCCTCTGGGCCCTGAATCCTGCTACAGTGAAACTGGCCTGATCCCTTCACCAGGAGTGCAGAAATCGCCACTGACCTGCCACAGAACCTTCGCTGTAACTCAGCTGATGCTAGCCGCAGAGCCGCACAATTGCCGCATTTGAACCTGCAACCAAAGTGGACTCGACTGCCGAAGTTTGGTTCGGAGTGCACCTGGGGTCGGTGAGTACATGCAACCCTTACCAGTGGCCCCTAGCGCAACCATCAATTTTTACACACGATTGTTACCTGAGGGCCACTCACCTTTCCACAGGTAGCCTGTGCTACTGTCCTATTCCCAACTCATGGAACATGTTCTGCCCTCTTGGAGAGACCCTGCTTGAATAGTGGGAACTTATTCTTCATTGCCTCACCCACATTCCTGAGCTGCTACAGACCCTGCAAGAGACCTTGTTTTAGCTCTGCCGCACGAGCACGGGCACCTGCATCTGAAAGGACTTTTGAGCACTAGGCTCCACTCTTCTTAGGGATTGGAATGCCTCTTATTTAGGAATTGATTGATGAAGAACTGCCTAAAGTCTGTTTGGACTTTTTGCTCCCTTTCCTTCTAGGCTGTGGACCCATTCTGTGCACTAATCCTTTAGGCCACTTGGTAACTGTATATGTGTATTATAGTAGTGTTGTGTTGGTTTGAGTATTACTGTTGATATTTGCTTTGTGTTTGATTTCAAAGGCCTTGAATAAATGTATATGTATTTTTGATATAAACACCTGACTGGGAGTGATTTGTAGTGTCCTTTACTTTGTGTGCTCATTGTGGGCTTTCAGTCACCCTCACCCCTCCTGAGACCTAGTCTTGACCGCCACCAATGCTACCTTGATTGGTCTGGCTTGTTCAGAAGGTTACCCTGTTCCAAGAAACTAGGCTGGCCTTCTGAACCTCTGCCCACCATGTTAGAGTTCAGAAATCCATCTTAACAAACGTCAAATAAGTCAAAGACTCAACTGTGTCTCCAAGCAGCATGATTGCGTGCCGATAGCGCGCCGAAAGGACCGAACCGTCAACCTTGCCGGAGATTTAGCTGGCAGTCGACCAAGTGTGAGTTCTGCCGCCCAATCGCATAGAGATTTCAGCTGCATTTTGGCACATGACAAGCACACTTCCATCACGTGACCCATGTCGAGGCACCAGAGATACAACTCGTGTGGGTCGGTGATGGACATCTTAGTGCCACAGTCAGTACACCGTTTGAAGCCCGAAACTCGAGCAACCGACATCTTGCGTCGAATGAAGTGGAAAAAAAGAGGGTTTCTGACACAAATGTCGAATGAGTCAAAGACTCATTGTGTTCCAAAGCAGCTTGTGAGTGAACGCTGCAGAAGAAAAACCACATAAGGAGGCTAACCAGCCGTTAACACATTAACAAGGGTAAACCCCAACAGTGTGAACCCACAACAATTTGTGAATCGTTTTCCTTTTTTTCAAACCAGAAACGGTCATCCAAGAGCCATCACCAGATGCCCTCTAGTTTGGACAGAAGCGACAACCACAGAACTTTCTGAGCGGGGATGGGATGGGAGGGTCGATGAGGAATCTGCGGGAGAAGAATCCATAGAAAGAACATTACGGTAAGGTCATTTCTCCTTCAATGGATTGCTTTTCTCCCACAGATGCCTCATTATGATAGACTCCCCAAGTAGTTAGGATAATGGAGGAGGACAGAAAGATTTAAACTAGAAGATTCTGTAGAACCACCCTACCAAACGTCCAAGGCATAATGCTTGGTGAAGGTATGCAAGGATGACCAGGTGGCCGCCTGGCATATATCCCGAATGGGAACCCCTCTCTGGAGGGCCATAGAGGCTGAACCCCCTCTGGTTGAGTGGGCCCTATTGGCCGCTGGAAGCTCCTTGCCTGCTGATTGGTAACACTCGGATATGCACAAAATAATCCATCATGACAAGGTTTGTTTAATGATGGCAAGGCCTTTTCTGGACAAGGAATGGGCCACAAACAACTGGTTTGATTTCTTAAAACTCAGACATGCGAGCAAAATAGAAGCTTAATGCTCTCTTGGGATCGAGGCAGTGGAACCGCTCTTCCTCCTTTGAGGGGTGCAGAGGAGGATAAAAGACAGACAAATCAGTAGACTGGGACAGATGAAATTCTGAAACCACCTTAGGAAGAAATCCGGGTCTGACTTTAAGAGAGACTTTCTCACAAAATAACTTCAGAAAAGGAGGTTTGCAGCACAAGGCTTGCAGTTCACCAACCCTCCTGGCAGATGTCATTGCGACCAAAAAGGCTGTCTTAAAGGACAACAACTGCAAAGAACATGAATGCATAGGCCACAAACGGAGCCGCCATCAAGTAGGTCAAAACTAGATTAAGATTCCAATCTGTGACAATAAAGGGGGTTGGCGGCAACTTGTTGAGAAGGCCCTTCAGAAACTGGGCCATGATCGGAAAGGTGGAAAGCATCCTTGGTCTGGGGACCTTCTGGACACAGACAGGGCTGCCAAATGCCCTTTGACCGTGGCAATCTGAAGGCCTGAAGAGGCCAGTGACAGAAGGAACTCCATCACTGTGGTGGTGGGGCAAGAGATAGGGTTAGTCTCATGTTCCATGCACCACATCTCAAATCTTCTCCACCTGCACGTGTACAGAGATCTAGTAGAAGGTCTGCATGCAGCCAGCAATACCTCAAGTACCTCCTCTGAGAGGTACCAGTCATCATACCTCATCCTCTCAAGAGCCACGCATGTTGGTTAAGTGAATCTGGGGTCGGGTGTAGCACTCCACCCTCTGACTGGGTTAGGAGATCCGGACGCCAAGGCAACCGGTGAATGGACAGATGGTCAGATACAGGAGATTGGAGTCGCCCAATCGGGGGCGATTAGGATCATGGTCGCTTGCTATCTCTTCAACCTCCTGAGAACCCAAGGAATGACGGGAATCAGAGGGAAAGTCCAATCCACCAGAAACGTGCTCCCCCCAATGAACTGTTCATTGGGAATTCCCTTGAGCAAAACTGTTCGCAGTTCCTGTTGGACTCCGTGGTGAACAGATTCACTGCTGGGGTACCCCACAGAGCGAAGACCTCCTCTAGCACTTCCCCCTCATGTGAGACCGTGCTCTGCCTGCTCTGAGCATCCGCCAAGGTGTTCTCTGTCCCCGCCAGATGAACTGCCGAGACCAAGATTTGGTTCTCTCTCAACCAGAACAACAGCTGAATTAACTCTGTGCAGAGTGGGCATGCCACCCTGCTTGTTGAGGTAGTGCATGGCCACCGTATTGTCTGTCAGGACAAGGACATGCTTCCCTCTGAGAGACCAGTCAAAGGCCCTCAGGGATAACCTGATGGCCCGCAACTCCAGCCTGCTGATATGCCACTTGGCTTCTGATGGAGACCAGAAGCTGTATACCTGCAAATCCTCGCAGTGGGGCCCCAACCCTTCAGAGACGCATCTATGACCATTCAGGCCTGGGGCCAAGGAGGCCAGAAGGGTTCCCCGACCAATAGATTGCTGCACGTGTTGCACCAGCCAAGTTCACAGACTACTTGGCTGGACACTGAAAGGCGATCCATGAGAGCTACCAGAGACTGAGAACATTGGTCCCTCAGGAGCCACTGAAGGTATCTCATACGCAGCCTGGCCTGTGGCACTAGAAAAATATAGGAGGCCATTAGAGCCAAGAGGTGGAGGAAGGAAGCTGCTGGAAGAGTCGCATGGTTCTGAAACAACTGCACCATCTGTGTGATGTTGCTGACTCTCTCATTGGGAGGGAAAGCCTTCCCTACACGGGTGTCTATTACTGCTCCAATGAATTGGAGCCACTGAACTGGCATCAGATGGGACTTATTCAAGTTGAGGGAGAAGCCCAGGTTGTGCAGCAGTAGGCAGGTGTCTTCCAGATGAGACAAGACTTGCCTCGCCGACTTTCCTTGGATCAGTCATTCATCCAGGTACAGAACTACATGGACCCTGGACTCCTGAGTTGAGCCGCAACTACCGCCATGAGCTTGGTGAAGACCATTGGCGCCGAGGTCAACCCAACGGGAAGCACTTTGAACTGATAGTTCTTGTCGCCAATGAGGAACCGTAGTAACTTCCTGTGCTATTGGTGTATCGGCACATGGAAATTAGTGTCCTGTATGTCTATCAACACCAGCCAGTCCTGGAGTTCGAAAGCGTGGAGAATCTCTCTCAATGTCACCATCCTGAATTTGTCCTTCCTCAAGAACTTGTTCAAAGCCCTGAGGTACAGGATGGAATGTAGACCTCCTCCCTTCTTGGTTCACCAGGAAGTAACGGGAATACCAACCTGACCCTCTCTGATCGAGAGGTACCTCTTCCACAGCCCCTTCGATAACAGGGCTCTCAATTCTTCCTGGAGTTCCTGTCCCGGTTGGATTGGGGAAAATGGAGGTCTGTCTTGAGGCCTCTTCAGGAAAGGCAGACAATAACCCCACCGAATCAACTGCAGGGCCTAAGCATTGGAAGGTATTTACTGCCACTGGGGTCAATGCCCTGCCAACCGTCCACCAACTGGTGCATTGTGGGAGGGAAAATTAAACTGGCTTAGAGGGCGCGGGCGACCCCACCAATGTTGCTGCTTGTTGGCCCCTCGGCCCCTTCAGGGATGCGAGAAGCACCTCTGCCCTTGCCTGGTTTGCGGGTGTTGCACCTTCCTGCCATAAAGCACATAACATCTGTAGCCCCTGCCCCTGGAGGCGAAGCTGAAGGCAGGTTTGGCCGGCTGCACCGCTAGGTCCAAAGATGTAGCAGCCAATTTTGACTCCTTGAATTTCTCCAAGGATTCGTCTGTTTTCTGCCCAAAAAGCATTTCCAGCAACCTTTTCTGGGCATTTGGAGGGAAGCCAGAAGTTTTAAGATATGCTTGGCGTCTCATCACAACTGCTGAACCCATTGCTCTGCCAACACAGTCTGCTACGTCCAGGCCTATTTGTAATGACTGTTTGGCTACCTCTTTCCCAGCTTCCTCCAGCTGTAAAAAACTGTTCTGCATGGCACCCTCAGTAACGTATTCAGCAGCATGTTCCGCTCATGTAATAGACTTATTCCTGATGGGAGCAACGCCCAAAGATGCTTTCGATGCTGACAATGTCATCGGAATGGCTGGCTTGGGGTCGGCAGCACAGAGCGCCGCTTTAGCCGCCGCAGCTTGCTGGTCGAGGGACAGAGCCACACCTACAGCCGCTTGCGTCTTAAACATTTCTAACATAGAGACCTTACTCTTCCCGACTGGTTGGCCCCACTGAGGGCTTAGCTCGTTCCGACGATGGGCTCGACTTGGGTCAGTAGCGGTGGTGCTGCTTCTTCTTCTGCGAAGAAGACGACGAGGAATGGTACCTGGAATGGGACCGTTTCTTGGGCTTCTTGCGATGTCGTTCTTTCCCCTTGTCGGGGGTGGGCTCCTCAGTCTCGGCCTCCGAGGACCAGATGAGTGACTGCGCCGGAGACTTGGTGACTGGTCGGCTCAAAGCCAGTTTCCCGGCCCTCTCACGCAGGGATTTCCGCTGCATCTTTGGACACGACGCACAGGCCTCCATGTCATGACTAGCACCCAGATACCATAGACAGACGTCATGGGAGTCGGTCATAGACATTTTGGCCTCGCAATAACGCATCACTTGAAGCCCAAAATCCTGGAGGTTTTTGAGAAGAACAAGTTACTTCTTACCTTGTAACGTTCTTTCGACGGGATGTTCCTCCGACGTATTCCTTATCTTTGATAATACGTTTCCAGCTTGCTGGCCTCGGAAATTTTTTCTGTAGAGGGTGCTGCGCATCGACGTCCGCCGAGTCGATGTCCCTCGACGGCCACGGTATTGGCGCCGACGTCACCATGCCCATAAATAGCCACGCGCGGCGTCCGTTGCTCAGTTCCGTTTTGTAGCATAAGAAGAGTCATGCCTGAATTGGTTATTGACCTTGAAGGAGTGTAAGCTGCAACCACAAGGGAAGTATTACTGCGGGGATGGATGGGAGGGGCGATGAGGAATACGTCGGAGAAACATCCCGTCGAAAGAACGTTACAAGGTAAGAAGTAACTTGTTCTTCGAAGGGATTGTGTCCTCCGACGTATTCCTTATCTTTGATAGACTCCCATAGCAGTGGCATGTAATTGGAGGTGGGAGTAAGAATGTCATGTATCCCTTTAGGGATGGACCGAATGTAATAACGGCTTTTCCAAATCTGGTCTCTTGACTAGTGGAGGAATCCAGGTTGTAAATGTTGTTAATGTATGTGCGGACGACCATGTGGCAGCCGCACATATGTCTCTGACCGGTACCCCTCTTTGGAGGGCCGAAGAGGCTGCAATACCCCTGGTTGAATGAGCCCTAAGATTTTGGGGTGGCTCTTTCCCTGTCAGTTTGTAACATTCCAGAATGGCCAAAATAATCCACCTGGAAATGGTTTGTTTTGTTATGGGTAATCCCAACTTGTGACCTGAGTATCCTACAAACAGTTGGTCTGCTTGCCTGATCCTAGCCATTCTGCTGATGTAAAAGCTTAGAGCTCGCCTTGGGTCCAGCCTATGTAGCCTTTCTTCCTCTTTCCCTGGATGAGGATGAGGGTAGAACGAAGGTAAGGTAATTTTCTCAGTAATATGAAATTCAGAAACCACCTTTGGGAGGAAATTAGGCTTCACCTGTAGGACAACTTTGTCCTTGTGGAAAACTGTATGTGGGGGTTTACAGGAGAGAGCTTGTAGCTCGCTCACCCTCCTAGCAGATGTTAGTACTACCAATAGGACAGTTTTAAGCGTGAGAAATCTCAGCGAACAAGAGTGAAGTGGTTCGAATGGAGTGCCCATTAGAAAGTTTAAGACTAAATGTAAGTCCCATAAGGGAACTTGGAATGGTTTTGGAGGATAAACATTAGTTCATCCTTTGAGAAATTGTATCACTAGAGGTAGTTTGAAATACGATAGTTCCTCCGCAGTGCGCTTGAAGATTGAAAGCGCTGCAAGATAGCCTTTTACAGTGCCAACTTGAAGGCCTGAGTTTGCCAAGTAGAGTAGAAACGATAACACCGTTGGTGTACCACATGAAAAAGGGTTGATATTCCCTTCTCTACACCAGCTGCAAAATTTGTTCCAACGGCAGCGGTATAAAGACTTTGCTGCTGGCCTTCTGGCCAAAAGCAACACCTCCATGACGTTATCAGGGAGATCCCAATCCTTGTACCTCACCCTTTCAGAAGCCAAGCGTGAAGGTTGAGGGCTCTGATGTCTGGATGGAGAACCTGACCTCCGTTCTGCGAGAAAAGATTCTCTTTGAGTGGGAGAAGGATTGGAGGGCAGATGGACATATCTAGAAGGTCCGGGTACCACGTTCTACTGGCTCAGTCCGGGGCAATTAGGATCATGGTTTTCCGGAATCTTCTCAACCTCCTGATCATTTGAGGAATAACAGGGACTGGTAGAAACGCGTGAAGGAGTGGAAACTCCCAGTCCACTACAAACGCGTCTCCTAGAGCTCCTCTTGAGGGAAATTCCCTTGAACAGAACAGATCGCACTTCCTGTTGGTGCTTGTGGTGAACAGATCCACCTGAGGGGTTCCCCAAAGGGCGAAGATCTCTTGAAGGACTTCCTGAGCTAGCTCCCACTCGTGGGAGACTGTGCTCTGCCTGCTCAGAGCGTCCGCTGTCAAGTTCTTCTCTCCGGCTAGGTGGACTGCCGATAGAGAGATTCCTTCCTGAATTGCCCAAAACCAGAGCTGCATTGCCTCTGTGCACAGTGGCAGTGACCCTACGCCTCCTCTTTTGTTGAGGTAGTGCATGGCCACCGTGTTGTCCGTCATTATCAGGCCATTTCTCCCCTGTACTGATGGCAGGAAAGCTTTCAGCGCTAGTCTGATCGCTCTCAGCTCCATTAGGTTGATGTGTAGTCTGGACTCCGATGGAGACCAACGACCGCTGATGGTCAAGTCGTTGGCATGGGCTCCCCACCCCGTGAGTGAGGCGTCTGTGACTACTGTTATCTCCGGCCATGGTTGCCAAAACAGTTCTCCTTTCAAGATGTTCTCTGGATAGGCCCACCATTGAAGGTTGCGGGCTACCTTGTCCGGAATCCAGAGGAGATCTGTCATTCTCCCTGAGAATTGCGACCACTGAGTTCTCAGTGCCCACTGAAGAGATCTCATTCTCAGGCGAGCCTCTGGCACAAGGAAGATGCAGGATGCCATGAGGCCTAGCAACCTCAAAAAGTCGAAGGCTGGGAGACGTTGGGCATTTTGTAACTTGTTGACTATCTGCAGAATATCTTGAGCCCTCACCTCTGGTGGTGAGGCTTTTCCCAGGGAAGTGTCCAGGACCGCTCCAATGAACTGGAGTCTCTGTGATGGTATCATCTGTGACTTCTTTAAATTGAGGGAGAAGCCCAGTTTGTGAAGGAAGTGGCAGACATAATCTAGCTGGGTTTGAGCTTGTTCCGAAGATACAGCTCTGATCAGCCAATCGTCCAGGTAGGGGTAGACGTGGATCCCTTCCCTCCTTAGACTCGCAGCCACTTCCGACATTAGCTTGGTGAAGACCCTCGGCGGAGGTCAGCCCAAATGGCAGAACTCGAAATTGATAATGAGAGTCGCCAATTGCGAACCTCAGGTATTTCCTGTGTTTGAGATGGATTGGCACATGGAAATAAGCATCCTGAAGGTCCAGAGATACCAGCCAGTCCTGGAGCTGGAGGGCCTGAAGGATCTGAGAGAGAATTACCATCTTGAACTTGTCCTTCCTGAGGAACTTGTTCAATTCTCGTAAGTCCAGGATGGGTCTCAGTCCTCCGTCCTTCTTTGGCATGAGAAAGTAGGGGGAGTACCAGCCCTTGTTCCTGTGCGCTACAGGTACCGGTTCTATGGCACCTTTCTCCAGCAGGTCCATAATTTCCTGCAAGAGGAGCGGATCTGGAACTTTTCGGGAGCTGTTCCCCGGTGGATGACTCTGAGGGATGTGTAGAAAGGGTAGGCAGTAACCCTGGGCAACTGTCTCCAATGCCCAAGCATCTGACGTAATAGCCTGCCATTCCGTCAGATGGTGAGTTAACCTGCCCCCTACAGGTGTTTTGTGTGGAAAGACCTCAGAGTGGTTTGGGGGCGGCTGATGCAGATGCCGAGGGTAACGAGGCACCTGCTACTGCCGCGGTCTTAGTACTTTTGACCCGTCCACCTCGGGTGGATCTCCTTTGGCCTCTTTGAGCCGGCTGTCCTCTGCCTTTCCCGAATGCGGAATAATAGCGAAAGGACTTTCCTCTTCCAGAGGTTCCTGAGGGGCGAAAAGGAGTTTGGCGGATAGCAGCTCCTAAAGATTTTGCTGCTGCTTTAGATGTCTGCAACTTTTCCAGACTGTCATCAGCCTTTTTTTCGAATAATGAAGAGCCGTCAAAGGGCATATTCAAAAGTCTGGCCTGTACATCTGGAGCAAAGCCAGACTTTCGCAACCACGCATGCCTGCGGATTGTTGTACTAGCCGCCATGGCCCTGCTGAAACTGTCAGCGGAATCAATGTCGGTTTGAAGTGACTCGCACATGGCATCTTTGCCATCTTTAATAATGTTAAGGAAGGCTTCCTTTTCCTCTCCTTCGGGTATGCAGTCAGCCGCTGATGAAGCACACTCCCACAGTGTGTGACTGAACCTGGCGAGCGTACAGGTGGCGTTGATGGACTTCAATGCCATACTACAAGCAGAGAAGACTTTCTTTGCCATAGAATCGTACCTCTTGTCATCTCTATCCTGTGGGACAGTAGGGTAAGCGGTCCTGCTGCTTGATAAAGTTGCCTCTTGGACCACCAGGCTCTCTGGAATCGGGTGTTTCGATAAGTATTCAGGGTCAGCTGCAGCTACCCTATACTTGGCTGATAATCTTTTATTGACAGCAGGGATAACTTCAGGAGTTTCCCAATTAGATGTAATCTTTCTTTGTAAGGCTGCATGGAAGGGGACCACAGGATCCTCCTGTGGACCTTTGTCTAATATGTCTGTCAGGTCATCCTGTTGAAAAACAGGTAAAGGCGCAGACCAACCCATGAATTCAATAATTCTTGCCATCAGGGTTCTATAGGGTGTTTCGGCATGTTCCTCTGGGTCTGGCTTAACAAAATCCACTTCTGGGGAAGTGTCCAGCCCACTTGCCTCATGTAATGACTCCTGTAGGTCTTTCAACCTTCTTTCCTCAGAGGTAAAATCCTCTGAAACAGGTAGTGTGGTCCTCTGCAACCCAAAGGTTTCCTGGTCAGAATCTTCCCCTTCTTCATAAATTGAAGATAATCCAGGGTACTCTGACCTCTGAAATGGTATAAAACCCATTTCTAAGGCAGAAGGAGCCAAACTCGTCATTATTGGGCGAGAAAACGTCAATGACGTCGACGCCGATGTGACAGGCTTCGAAGGCGCCGAGAACGGCGTCGAGAAAACTGGAGGAGGCCTCGAAGAACTTGAGAGGATCGGGATCTTACTCGAGGATGTCGACGACGGTCTCGGCGTCGTGCCGGAGGCTCTTGGAATCACTGTTGGCTGTGGAGTAGCCGTGGTCTTCTCTTTCATCAGCGTCGATGTCCGCGTCGACGATGGCGTCGAGTCGATCGACCGATGCGTCGAAGAACCCTTCGACAACGGCGTCGATGGCGCCGATCCATGCGTTGAAGGAATCTTCGACGACGGCGTCGAAGATGGTGCCTTCTTACCCGATGGCCCGTGGTGCTCTCGGGTGGAATGTTTCGCCGGGTGCTGCGACTCGCGGCGTTTTGATTTTTTGGGTTTTTCACCCGGGGTATCACCCTCAGCTGTCTTCGAGGGGGTCGAGGCCGCTTTCTCGAAGACGCTTAACATTTTCTTCCTGAATTCCTCCCACTCAGCCTGAGAGCTGTGTTTTGTGGGGCAAGCGACCCTTTCTGGGGAAACAGAAGACAACGAGGAAGGGGATCTTCGACATCTCTTTTTTGAGTGTCTTGATCTCGACGAATGGTGGGAGCTACTTCTAGATCTAGAATGGGAATGTTTACGACGGCGAGGAGACGAATGCCTTGACTCAGCCGAAGAAACTTTCGAGGAGGTTTTGACTGACTTACCTCTCTCGAGCTTCCCCTTGCGCTCCTTCAAGGCTTTCGCCGTCATGGACATGCAATCCTCACACTCCGAATAATGGTGCTCGGCTCCCAAGCACCACAAGCAGATCCTGTGTGGATCCGTTATCGAAATTGTTTTACCGCAGTCTCGACATTTCTTGAAGCGGATCGCGGCGTTGTCGGTTCCGATGAAGATGCCATCGAGAACGAGTTGGTATATTCGAGTAGATGTAGATTAGATTATCTAACTGAACTGAGCAACGATGTTCCGAGGCCCCATGAAGCGCGGAAAAACGGAACTGAGCAACGGACGCCACGCATGGCTATTTATGGGCATGGTGACGTCAGCGCCGATACGGTGGCCGTCAAGGGACATCGACTCGGCAGACGTCGACGCGCAGCGCCATCTACAGAAAAAAATTCTGAGTCCAGCAAGCTCGAAACGTATTATCATAGATAAGGAATACATCGGAGGACACAATCCCTTCGAAAAAAGCATACAAAGGTGAATAAGAACATCGAGTAAACTTGAGCCATGTTCCTGATGCAGCGTGCAAGCACGCAGAAAAAAGGAACTGAAGCATGGGGTGTAGTGACGTGGTATATATACGACGCCTGACGTCACGTCTGGAGCCGACAATTGAGAGCCAGACAAGATGGATCGAGGATCGACGGCCAAGTCGAGGTCCACTACGCCACTGTCGAAAAAAGTTTCCGAACAGCAGAGCTGAATGATGGATATCTATCATAATGATGAGGAATCTGTGAGATAAAAGCAATCCATTGAAGTCTCTTGTTTCAGAGGGCCTGATGCAACACGACAAACATCTTTCTTCTTCAGGATTTTACATGTACAACTTCTTGGGTGATTTTCGATTCACCCCGGGTCCCCCTCCTCTGGACTCAGACCCACTTCAACACAAAGCTTTTAATCAATCTCCCTCTGCCGGGCTCGGATCAACTTTCTCTACTTGTCCAAGCTTTCTTTAATCTAGAAATCGAAGACATTCGACTGTGCGCAGGTTTTTGCTCAACCAGTCGCAGGACCACTTCCATTTACAATTACTCGCTCCCTTCTTGATATGCTCTCTTTCTCACTTTCACTTCGCCAATTCTCCGCTGGATACCCTACAGAGACTTTCGACTGAGCACCCATGCAGTACTGAACCACTCTGTCAAAGGTATTGTATCTTGCTTTAAAAGTTCAATCACTCATCAGCAGTTGAACTTTTCTTGCGTCCTTTATCACACACGTTTTAACAATGTTCGGTCCAGTGCTCTCCATACAATGTTGCTGCTTGCAACCTTGGCTTCAACTTAGACCGGTCTTGTCTCCCCAAGTCACTGGCTGTGTTGATTTCACTGATGCTGCTTAGTCTTTGGAGCCAAGGACTGTATCACGGCAGCTGGTGCTTCTTCCCTCCTTGATGCGGGAGGGCCCCGGGTACCTCCGACACAATGCAGAATTCTTCAGCCTGGTTTTCTGGTCTGACGCTTTCTATTTTTGAGGTTTCATGAAAGTAACAGTTCCTTGTCGAAAAGGTCAAGGGAACTTCCCTCCTTGCGATCCTCTTCTGTTTTGCCGTCCTTCTTCTCTCGTTAAACTGTGATCTCAGAACTGCTGTTTCCTCATGTGCTTTGCCTCGCTCAATGTGAGTTTCTGAGCTCTGCCTTTCATCCAGGTGGGGAGAGTTAATTGGTTGCATGTGTAGATGATTGGGGTGGAGTGCCTGATCCTGGCTGGCCTTGTTAGTGTGACAAAATGGAGTTTGTCCATAGGAACTAATGGCCCATGGGTTTCCATGGGGAACCCTCATTGCTCCAGGTTTATTCTCCTTTGTCTCAGTCGTGTCCGTAGGATAGGAAAGGTGAGGATTATGGGAGTTGTAGTGTTTTGCAAAATGTGGTAAAAAATAAGTTTGAAAGGGTTTCAAATAGAATGGACCTTTCAGATAATGTTTCTTAGTGTTATTCAAATAGAATGGACCTTTCAGATAATGTTTCTTAGTGTTATGACTTGGAAGGGGGACTTGGAAATAGCGAGTAGGGAACTTCTTATTACTATATGTAGGGATGGTTCTGCATTTCAGAGAAGGACATGGTTGGGATGATGTTGAGGTAGAATGACAACATCCTACAAAAGCTGAGGGATATCGGGTTAAGACGTTGGATTAGGGGAGGGGGAATACCATGAGCCTCATGCCGAGTTTGCCGGTCTGGAAATAAGGGTGCCGGTAAACTCACTGGCACCCTTGTTTCCGGACTGGCAAACTACGAGTTTGCCTGCCAGAGCCGCAGTGCCCGACAGGTCTGACCCTGCCGGACACAGCGGTCATGGTAGGCAAAGCCATCACGGAAGCACCAGCACCATTAACAACGGTGCCAGTGCTTCCATGTCCCCACCCATAGAGTCCTTTGGGACTCTATGGAAATGAGGATTAACAAAATTACTGGCACCTGACTTTACAACCGCCGGACTTGTAATAGCCCGGTGGCACCGGGAAGTCAGGTGCTGGTAATTTTTTACAGGTCCAGCAGCAACCCGCTGGTAACACCGGCAGGGTTACCGCCAGACCCGTAATGAGGGCCCATGTCTCACCTAATGGTGTTCTCCCTAATGTCCCCAAGGGTTCTCCACCCAGGTGATCCTCCCTCACTTGTCCTCCCCGAGGTTTTAAATCCAACAGCGATGGTCCGCCCCCGGCCACATGAGTATTGGATCCTTGGGGTTTCATAGTGAGAAGACCCCAAGGTTTCTCACACTATGGGGCGAGGATGACGAGGAATGTCCATACTCCCTCTTGGAATGTGACCTTTTGTGGTGCTTTTATGCTTTTACCTTGGCTCCCTCGAGGACAGGTAGGTTTTCTTGGAGGTGGAATCTGCAGAGTCCATGAGCTCCCCTTCTTGGAAAGATCTACTCTTTGAGGGAGTATCTCAGGGTAATTAAGATAGAAGCCAACCAAGAGCCAACTTCGGCGGCCATTCCCTAACGGCCTTCAGATTAATTGCCTGACCAGAACCACATTGTGCTGCATCTTGTCTTGACTCCAAGAACCATATGGAATTCTTGAGTGCGAGGGGGTACTTCAGCGACATTTTACGTGCTTGAAACCTGAGGCTTTCAGAGTTGCAAGTAGTTGCACATGAAAAATTCTCTCAGGAAAAAACCTCTGACACACATGCTGATTGCATACAGAAGAGTTATTGTATTCATGGGGCATGGATTGCTCTATATGACAGCGTTACTTCCGAACAATAAAGTTAGACTGTCGAGGCAAATCAATGCCGAGCTACACTACGCCCCTGCTATGAAATGTTTCTTGTGACAGCTGCAGAATGAACATCTAAGATGAGGCAAATGTGGGAGGATGCAATCCTTTAGAAGAGCGCATTATTTCTGAAAATAGGGCATCTTCCTCATTATCAGTATTAAAATGAACAGAAAGCTTTCAAAACTGTGTCCTTTTGTCGCCGCTTCGGTAGGTGTCAGAAATGGTATACAATTCAGAAATCAAATATCTTTGTGTCTGGTCTGCAACTAATGAAGCAGTCCCTGCTTGAAGTGGTGGCATTGATGCAGAGACAGAAGCCGCCTGTGCCATAAAAACCAATGCTGAAACCCCTAGTGCCATGAAACTCCTGTTCTTTCAGATGGAGAAATTACTTACTGTAATGTTCTTTCTATGGATTCTTCTCCTGCAGATTCCTCATCTGATATAGATATTCTCTCCAGGTGCGCTGTGTGAGGGGAAAATCAAAGCAGTTTCGGAGGCTGGGTCGCTGCTGATGCTGCCTGTTGATCTCTAGAAGCCCACCGCCCCTTCCGGAGCACAAGAAATGCTTCTGCCCTTGCCTGGTCGATGGGAGCTGTGCTCTCCTGCCGCAAGGAGCATATCTCCTGTAGCCCCGTGCCCTAGAGGCGAAGCTAAATGCAGGTTTGCCCAGCTGCCCAGATAGGCCTAAGGATTTGGCAGCGATTTTGGATTTCAATTTCTCTAAGGAATCGTCGGCTTTCTGGGCGAAAAGAAGATCGCCCTCGATGGGCATGTCCCAAAGCTTGACTTGGACATTAGACTAAAAGCTAGAGGTTTTTAAATAGGCCTGCCTTCTTATTGTTATGGCTGATGCCATAGATTGGTCCACACAGTCGGTGATGTCCAGGCCCGTGTGCAGCGACTGTCTGGCTACCTCGTTCCCATCCCCCACTAGCTGTAGGAAGCCATCACGCATTTCTCCTTCTGGGACATACTGAGCAGCATTTTCAACTGCTGTCCATAAACCAAAGGAGTACTTGGCAAAACTGCTTGCCACATTTGTAGCATTTAGAGCCATGCTACCTGAAGTGAATGCTTTCTTCACTAAGGCATCTACTTTTTGTGCTTCCCTGTCGGGAGGCAGAGTGGATGTTGAAGATGCAGGTCTAGAAGAGAACATAGAAGCCTGCATAACAAGCCCCTCTGGGAACTGAGAGAGGAGAGATATGAAGGGTTTCATCTAGCCGGCCTGTATTTCCCGGAAATGGTGGAGCTGATGAGAGGAATGGAACAAGGGTTTTGCCACATAATTGCTAAAGGATAGGCAATGGCAGGGTTTAAAGGCATATTACGTTCTATGGTAAGGCCTTCATCTAAAATTTCGTTAAGGTCATAACCTTGTACAGGCACCACTGATTAGTGCAATCCCAGGGTGTCAATAACACTTTCTACCAGAGCCCTGAATTTAGAAGTATTATGAAGATAGGGCTGGGACTGCCGAAATTCGAGGTCTGGAGAGGTGTCCAGATCGCTGGCGTCCTGGAGGCCTTGAGCCAGTTGCAACAGCTGATTCTGGTCTTCCAAAAAATCGACCCCTCCTGAACCCAAGTAAATCGGGTCGACATCCCCCTGGTCATCGGCGTCATAACTGCCGAAGCTACCTGCCATAGTATCGAAAGATTAGGACCGGGGTTGTGCGGTTTATGTTTTCTCAACAACAGTCGACGTCAAGGGTTTGTCTCTCGCGCCGATATGGTGGATGTCAGTGTCAATCAGGATTGTGCGCTGTTGCGTCGACAAACTTGCATGCACCAGGTTGATCCGGCTTCCATTGGATCTGTTACGGTGTCGAAAGATTTATCGGTGCCGACATTGTCGGTACCGGGTCACTAAAGGGGTTAGGTTCACCGAGCGCTGCTCTTGGCTCCGAAGCCTGCTGCGTGGTGGGGTTAGTTGCGCCAACTGCTGCATGTTTCTTGAACATTTCAAGCATCGAGGATTTGACATCCTCCTACTCTTGGATGGTGGTAGGCCCAGCCGACAGCTTACCTTTATCCGTCGAAAACTCAGAGTCCTGACGGTTGCAATGATGCCTTTTCATCTTTTGGGGCTAGGACGAGGAAGAGTGGCTCGTCAAGTGGGTTTGTTTCTTCCTCAGCCAGTTTTCTTTCTCTGGGCTGTTCCCCTCAGTTTCGGCTTCCGAGGACCAAACCGTCGACTGCGCGGGTGATTTTGAAGACAGTTGACCCAGAGTGAGTTTTGCTGCTTGATCGTAAAGGGATTTAGGTTGCATTTTGGCACACGACGGACACCCATCAGTCCTGTGACCCGTGCTGAGGCACCAGAGACACAACTCGTGGGGGTCAGTGATTGGCATCTTGGTGCCACAATCGATGCACGGTTTGAAACTTGATACCTGTGCGATCAACATCACACGTTGAGGAATTTGAAAAAAGTCTGTTTTCTGACGAAAACGCTGAGTGAGTTGAAGCTCTGTGTTCCCAAGCAGCTTATTAGCGCACTTAACAAAGGAACTGAGGTTGGGGCGTAGTGAAGTGGTATTTATACGACGCCTGATGTCACCTCCGGAGCGAACGAACAGACACTGAGCAAGATGGATCGACGGTCGACGGCCGGTTCGAGGTCCACTACACCCTCTGTCGAAAGTTTTCCAAAGCAACAAAGCTGGAGGGAATATCTATATCAGATGAGGAATCTGCGGGAGAAAGGCAATCCATTGAATTCAATTTACTCATTTTCTACAAAGAGAATGGCTCTGACTGATTTGGAGCTGCCTAGTCTTTCGGCATGCAGGAGAGGGTTTTATGATATTTGCCACTGTCACTGCCGGAAGGAGAAACAGCGGGTTGCTCAAATATTCTTTTCATAGTATTTTTAAAGGCTTCCCACTCCTCTGTAGTGCAGGAAGAAGTCGAGAAGGTAGGCGTGGTACCTACATGAGGTATGTCTTTCAATTTGGAAGGGTAACAATTCACTTCTAGAGTGGTGCTGTTGTCTCTTTGTAATGCTCCTCATACTGCCTAGGCATGGGTGTAATTTTAGGGGGACCAAGGGTGTTTGTCCCTCCCAACATTTGTGGCACATCATTTTATCCCCCTCATTTGGCAGGGGCCCCTTTCCTTTAGATGTCATGCCCCCCCAACATTTATAGAAAAGTTACTCCATTAGTCCTAGGTCTCCCGAAGTCAATCTCTACGGAGTTGGCTGGGAAGGGGTCTACTCAGGAGTGGTCTTGGCAGAAGTAAGTAAAATCCTTGCTGTTCTTTCACACACAGGTTTAGGGTACAGCGTTTGACAAGATCCATGCTCCTCAGTGTCATGGTCTTTATTCTGTCAAAAAACGATATTTTATGAGGAAAAAAGATTTTAAAACTTAAGAGTCACAGGACGTGGTTTGGAGCGCCGATGATGCAGACAATCCTTTAGAAGCCTCCATGCGGTGCCTAAGAGAAACGGAGTCTAGCTACAGATCGATACAGAGTTTGAATCTGCAGTAACTCCTCGCGGACATCGAAAGGTGCAGGGAAGCCCCAGAGAAACTTAGGGCTTATGTGAACCCGGGAATCATGATTAATTAGCAAATCCTAAAGTGCAACAGGGATGCCGAAAACCAATATGCCGCTCGCGACATTGGCGAAGAGAAGACCTGCCATGGCTCTGCCTGTCCGGAACCCTGTGCGTGACTAAATGCCTTCCCTGGTGCACTAGCGGGCATCGGGCTGTCGCTACTTCTGATGCTGCGGTGAGCACAGCCCTGACCCCAGAGAGAAGTGGCAGGGATTATCAGTGGCTTAATCGAGAGGCCGGAGACGCTGCAGCTCCAATGCAGATCCGGCTAATGTGATCTGAAAGCCAGCGACCGCCCAAAGGAATCCAGAGCTCCTGTGGAGGAGCAGTACTGCACAGTGGCAGACCTTTGACCTTCTGCCGCCCGGGATGTAAGTGTGCAGGGTGTGGAGCTCATGGTGAGGCGGCCTGCCAATGGGAAGCCACACAGGCATTAAACATCAGCTGAGCCCCCTCCATCTAACACAAATGACTGCCTATCATGCTGGACATCTGGAGTGGGGCCCCGTCTGAGGTGCCACCAAGGACCAGATATTAGTTGGAAAAAGGGCTGCCGGGAGCTGGAAGGTTTCTATGAGGGGATGGAGTTTTGAATAGCCTCTGAGGGTCTTACCCCATCAGCCCACATCTCACCTGAGGCGAGCCTGTGACCTAGCTTCTTGGATGTCATGATGCATACTTCATTCGAATACTGCACTCAATATGTGAATCTAGTGGCAGAGGTGATCTACCGGGACGATAGTGCAGCATCAGTTCCATAACTAGCTCCTTTGCTTGAGGATAAATTGCATGTAAGCATGGCAAAATAACAGAAATCGGCTAAGACCTCGGATATAGCTGCCCTGCTTAAATCTCAGGATAAAGTAAGGAAAACTGAGACTGTAAGAGCCATGGTTCATTCTCCAGAGCGTCCTCCTGCGACCTCGGGATAGCTGGCAACCAAAGAAGACATCTTTATTTTTTTTATTGTGTCATAGCCATATATTAAAACCATATAATACATTCTTATGACTTTTAACATGTACAAGAAAATAAGAATGAGAAACATTTTTTTTACAAAAATACTTAACAAAGAAGAAAGTTTAAAGATAAAACAAATTAAAATATCACTGAAGCTAGCTCTAAAAAACTAAACACCCCAACAAAGGATGGGCCTAGCCCCCCCACACCCCCCAACAAGTCTTTCAAGAGAGCAACTACTTCAAACATCAGGAGTGTTTCATTGCCTGACAACAGTCTGTCCCAGAAGATGTCAGAATTCAACCACCCAGCATCATGGACAAATCTCCTAAATCTTGCCAATCTCAATGACCATGTCCCTGGACAATGCGTCAATAGATGTTTCGGTGACTGTCTTTCATTAGTACTACACTTGTCACAAATGGTAGAGGGGAAATCCCCATTGTTTCAGATAGAACAAACCTCCAAGGTTAGACACAGATTCAATCTGAATCTCAGAAACTCGGCTCTAACCTTTGGATCAGGAAACGTATTCAAATAATAAGGAAGCCGGGATCGAGGTTTATCAATGAGCGTATGTGAAGCTGATAGCTTTGCCAATCTCATTCGATTGATTGTTTGAATCCAATCCCATTGTTTCATATGCATTTTAATTTTCTCTGGATCCTGGATAAGATGATCAATAAAACAATCTGACTTCACCAGGATTTCACCACACTTTATTCTAAGCTCATTTAGAAAGTTACTGTCAGTTGTTTCCAGCAGTAATGCTACATCCTCATATAATGAACCCTTTGGGGGAACGAGGATTAACCTAAACATCGATATCCATCTTCACTCCATCATGGCCAGCAAGGAGGACAGGCCCAACCTGTATCTTAAACACCCAATGGGGACACAATTGGGCAGATTTAAAGTCCTCTTCCAAATCTTGGCCTCCAATTATCCCCATCAATTTTCATAGATAGGGGATTCGACTCCAAGCCATAAAGAATTACCAGGGCCCCTTTTCCTATATAAAACCTCACTAAGGGCTGGATGGAAAATGTACACAGTTTGGAGCAAATTCTTTTCATCTGGGCTCCAAGACTAATTAACTTATGATCCAGATTCAGAAGAAGATGACTCATTGTTGGGAAAGCTCTAATCACTGCCCCTAAATAGGTTAACTCATTGACCAGTTCAACTTGGCGATCATCGATTGACCAACTATAAGATTTTAGTATCTTATTAGGATGTTTAAACACCAGCACCTTCGATTTTCCAGGATACATTTTTAGATAATGAATCTGGGCATAATCCGCCAATGCTGTTAGAAAACATTGGAACCCGACTTGAGAGTGGTCAAGGACCACTACATCGTCAGTGTTAGGCAGAATTATATGCAGTACCCTTTGGGAACACTATACACAATTAAGACTACAAGTGACAGTACAATTTCACCTTTGGTACAAGCCTGTACTACACAGTTATAGTGGTAGCAGTAGCGGAGCAGCCAGACTTATCTCAAGAGTAAATGAGCAATGCAAATAGTTACACAAAAGACAGCAATTTCTATGATTCAGGCAAACACTGACTCAAGGTTTCTAAGTAAAAGAATATATATTTATTTATGTATCAGTTGTATAACAGTTCACCTTTCTAAGCAAGTTAAAAACCACAATCATAAATACATCACACCACTTCCCTTAAATTCTAGACAAGTTAGGCTCACAAAATGAAGTGGGAGCAAAATGGCACTCCAGCAATTTAAAAGGGAGGGAAAGACAAAGTTATTAGAAATCAGGCAACACCAACAGGTAAGTAATCGGAGCAAGTGACCAAGAGAGGCTACAAGGTTAGAATCAGATAGAAAAGGCTTAGGGTCAAAGTCAATGGTTCAAAGGTCTTTTGCTCAAGATAATAAGTTCAATGTATTTCGCAGTAAAATTCGTGGTACAGAGTCCGCACGAGGTTGGTTGGTAGAAAAGATAGTTCAAAGAGAAGAGAAGGACAAGCCCTCGGATTGGAGAAAGATTTCAAACACTTTCACCGTGGTGGAGCGAAACGCACAACCGGATTTGCACAGTACCTTGAAACGGAGAGGGGGCTGTAGTTGAGGCAGAATTTCCTGGTAGTTCCTGCAGGCTCACAGTTCATGAAGCGACTGTCGGACTGATCAGACGTAGGAAGACTGGAGGGTCCTGCACTATCCAGGGAAGAAACCAGCAGCAGCACCAAACAACGAATAAAAGGTGCGCTCCTTAAAACCTAAGCAGGGTCCGACCTTCCTGGCTATCCAGCCCACTGTATCTCTGTACAGTGAATTCGACCAGAGGAGGGGTTCTGGCTTTTAGTTTGGGTGAACTGGTTGGTCCCACCAGCTGAAGGGAAGAAGTTTCCTGGAGGATCTTCTCTGTCGTCGGATTTGGAGATTCGGACCTGTAGCAAAGCTTCACTGGGAGGTTCAGTCGTGGTAGGGGTCCTCTTCTTCCAGTTCCTCGTTGGTTCTTTTGTTCCAGTGGCGACTCTGACTTTCCAGTTCCAGAGACCCTCTTTTTATGCAGTTTTCCCCCATTCATACAGCCTGGCTGTCAATCACACATCCGGGTGGCTGGCCTGGCAAGGGCAGTCCCCTTAGCCAATCAGACAAGAGTGCGACTTGGGTTACTAGGGCAACCCATGGCAGGGGTCCGAAGATCCCTCCCTCACATCCTGCCTACCTAGACTATCAGGCGCCTTAAGGAGGGCTTCTGTGCAGAAGCCTGCGAAAAGACAGCGAACAAAGGAGTCATCCCCAGTTTGAAACACGAGAAAGACATTAACAAAAAGAAATGGCGACTAAACCCAGCCGAAGCCAAAATAAAATGTATTTGGTCAAGCGGGTTTATGTTTGAGGCTAATATAATAGCCTAAAACATTACCACGTTATATAAGATAATCACGGTAGAAAAGTTAGGGTAGATACCACTGCCACCAGCCAAGTCTTAATGTTAAGGGAGCAAAACAATGCCCCAAGAGGTACAGACAAAAAGGGATAGGAGTTAACCCTTTCCAATACTCCATGTAAGATAGGGTGTACTGGGTCTGTGGTTTAAAGTGACTATATAAAGTTAATGGCAACTTGACCTGTTTCTGGGGGACAGCAGTCAGCCCTAGAAAAACTGAGTTAGTCAAAGACAACCCTGTGTCACTGCACTGAAGGTGATGTGTAACACACACAAAAAGTGGTGCATATGGAGTAGGTGAGGCTCCAGTACCCAAGATCACACAAAAAGTAGAAATACACATAGCAAAACACATGTAAGAGTGGGAAAAAAGGCCGACACTCTTACCAGGTGAAAAATAATTAATCCTAGAAATCCAGCAAAGCTACTGGGGGACTCTTTAGGTAAGGGAAATCAACCATTTATGAGAATTCTCCCTAACAGTCAGCATAGGCCAACCAGTTTAGTTTAGTTTCACCAATTTCTGGAGCAATGAGTCCAACATCTTGAAGCCATTCACACAGATCGGGCATAAAAAGAATGAAGAGAAAAGGAGCAATCAATCAGCCCTGCCGGACGCCTCTCTCGACCCCAGTTGGAGTCGATAATGAGCCCGTGCTAGAAAGCCTAACACACATCAAAGAATTCTGATGAAGCTCAATTAGGATAGACAATAGGTTAGAGGGGGCTCCCCAGCTATTCACCTTTTTCCTCCAAGAGATTTTTGTTGACAGAGTCGAAAGCCTGGGACAGGTCAACCCATGCCCAAAACAAAGGGGAGCCACCCTTCATAGTAGATGGTAAGCTAATACAGTTTAGGACAGGACTGTTCAAAGCGGTGGACAATCCTCTTCTAAATCCTGTTTGCTTATTGCGAATAATACCTTTTGAATTGGTCCATGCCTCCATTTCACTCAAGATCAGACCCACAAAGATTTTGCATCTAAGAGTGGAATAGGGCGATAATTCGAGGCTGGAAGGCGGTCCCCTTTCTTATAACTTGGGATGACAATCGATGCTCTCCATGACTCTGGTATTTTACCTGAGTGTACAATATTATCGAAAAAGGGACTTGAGGACCTTGGCCCAAAGTGTTGCATTCATTTTTAAGATAAAATTACTTAAGCCATTTGGACCAGCTGCCCTCAAGCCCGAAGATTTCTTTATTTGATTCTCTATATCCTCACAAGAGAAAGCTAGGGACCAGGCACCACCCACTGCTATTTTAGGGAGCATTTGTTCGGATGGGCGATAGACTTCTGAAAAGTGGGTGACCCATACCTGTACATTTAGAAAATCTAGAACATCTAGAACTGTATGACAGAACTCTTGGAGAAATTAGAGCCGCTAGCGGGCAGGTCAATGATGCCTATTTGTTCCAAATGCGGTAACCGCGGTTTACCTGGCAGGAAAGGTTAAAAATACATGAAAAGATAAGCTGCCACCAGCCCTGTCCAAGGCACATCTGCACTTCTCCTAAAAAAATCCTTCGAGAGTACCTAGGGCCTTTAGAAATGATAGGAAGGCCCAAGCGCACTGTACTGTAAGGTACATTGTACACTTGCAACATGTCTCAGAAAAGTTGCAACATAGACAAGGACTAAGGGAAACAAAGTCTCCCAGTACTGACTGTTTTTAAGGGCATGTCAGTTTCCCCACAACAAAGTGAGCGAAAAGCCCAGGGGACTGCAGCAGAAGTCTGTTCTCCTCTGGCAAAGTCAGACTATAGTGTTTAACATCAGCAAAAAGTTGGGGGGTACACAACTGGAGGGAAAACTACACATGAAATGGAAATCTTTCCTAACACTCTCCCCTCCCAGACGAAGGACAGGGGGAATAAATCCACCCCTGAATGAGACTCATGTTCAGGTCAGTTAAACATTCTGGACAACCCATCAGCATTGCTATGTTGGACACCTGGCCTATGCTCAATAGTGAAGCCGAAGCCTTTAAGGCTTATGGACCACCTGAGCAACTTTGGATTCCCTCCCTTCATGTTCATTAACCACTTTAAGAG
This sequence comes from Ambystoma mexicanum, assembly GCF_040938575.1. Taxonomy (NCBI): domain Eukaryota; kingdom Metazoa; phylum Chordata; class Amphibia; order Caudata; family Ambystomatidae; genus Ambystoma; species Ambystoma mexicanum. The sequence continues at coordinate 635,413,648 of NC_090939.1, forward strand.
TTTATGGTCAGTTTGCATAGTTAGAGGTAGGGCCTCAGCTTCCTTAGGGCCCACACAACAGAGAAACATTCTTTCTCTGCTGTGGACCATATGAGCTCTATATCCTTAGGCTGGCGACTAATGAAGCCAATAGGGTGTACTTACCCACCTCATCTACTTGTGATAGTACAACTCCTATCCCAGTGTCAGGGGCATCTGTCTGCACAATAAATGGTTTTTGGTAATCTGGGGCCCTGAGAACAGGGGCCTGGCACAAGGAGTCTTTTAAGCCTTTGAAGGCCTTCCCACACTCTTCAGACCAAGTTACCTTCTTGGGTTTCTTAGAGGTTATGAGAGCAGTCAGAGGGGCAACTATGGTGCCAAAGTCTGCCATGAAGTCCTTATAGTACCCAGTGAGTACTAAAAAGGTCCTCACTTGGGTTTGACTAGTGGGGGTAGGCCAATCTTGTACTGCTTGTACTTTACTGGGAAGAGGCTGTATCCTCCCTCCACCTACTTCATGTCCAAGGTAGACCACTGAACCTTGCCCAATTTGGCACTTACTGGCCTTATTGGTCCAGTAGGCCTTGTGAAGAGCCTGTAACACAATCCTAAGGTGTTTCCCTAATCCTCCCAGGTGGAACTGAAAACTGCTATATGATCCAGACATGCAAGACAGAATTCATCCAGCCCATTAAGGACATGTTTCACAAGCCTCTGGAAAGTGGCAGGGGCGTGCTTCAACCCAAAAGGCATTGCCCTGAACTTGTAAAGACCCTCTGGTGTTGAGAAAGCTGCATTCTCCTTGGCATGTTCTGCAAGGGCTATTTGCCAATAGCCTTCAGTGAGGTCAAACGTGCTGAGGTATTTGGAAGCATCCAAAGTATCAACCAGCTCATCTGTTCTAGGCAAGGAGTGTGCATCTGTCTTGGTGACAGCATTCAGGGCCCTGTAATCCACACATAACCTCAACTCAGAGGTACCTGCCTTTGGAACCAAAACCACAGGGCTGGACCAAGGACTACTAGAGGGTTCAATCACCCCAAAACCAAACATTTTGTTGACCTCTGTTTTAATGTAAGACCTTACTTTGTCTGACATCCTGTATCCCTGACTTTTAGTAGGTACACTATCTCCTGTGTAAGTGTCATGTTTGCACCAAGGTGTCAAACCAGGAGATTGTGAGAACAAAGGGAAAATTGCATCAGAAAACTTTTGACCTCAACTTGTTGATCAGAAGTCAGGTGAGGGGCCAATTTGACACCCTCAATGGAGCTATCTGAAGGACTTCCCTGGAACAGGTCAGGGAGAGGTTCTGACCCCTCCTCCTCAACATCTGAAGACAGCAGCAGTGCAGCGATTTCAACTCTTGGGACAAAAGCCTTCAGCTTATTCCCATGGAACACTTTTGGAGCTTGTCCGGCCCTACCAAGGTCCACTAAATAGTTGACCTCACCCATCGACTCCACCACTATTTAAGGGCCTGACCATTTGTCCTGTAAAGTCCTAGGCCTTATAGGATTCATGATCAGGACTTGCTGACCTGGTGTGAAATTGATGAGGGCAGCATTCTGGTCATACCAACGTTTCATCAGTGCTTGACCTGCCTTCAGTTTCTCACTAGCCAGATCCATCAGGAGTACCATCCTCTTTCTGAGCCCTAGCACATAATCTATTACGGTGGTAGTAATGGGGGGAGTGGCCTTATCCCATCCCTCCTTGACTATTGCTAAGGGTCCCCTTACAGGGTGACCAAACAGATGTTTGAAGGGGCTGAAGCCAACACTCTCCAGAGGTACCTCTCTGTAGGCAAACACTAAGCATGGCAGTAGAAGATCCCATTTTCTTCTTTCGGGCTCTTGCATAGCCCCAATCATGCTCTTTAAGGTTCTGTTAAAACTTTTGATGAGACCATTTGTTTGTGGGTGGTATGCGGATGAAAACTTATAGGTGACACCACATTCCTTCCACATGGCCTGCATATACTTTGACATAAAGTTGCTGCCCCTATCAGACATAACTTCTTTAGGGAAGCCAACCCTAGTAAATATGCCAAGTAACACTTTTGCAACTGACTTGGCAGTCACAGTCTTCAATGGGATGGCCTCAGGATACCAAATAGCATGGTCGACCAGTACTAGGATAAACCTATTGCCTGAGAATGTTTGGGGGACAGGGGGACCAACAATGTCTATCCTTACCCTCTCAAATGGTACCCCCACAACTGGGAGTGGTACCACTAGAACTTGGATTGTTGTGCCACTTTTTCCAGATAACTGGCAGATGGCCCAACTCCTGCAGCGACTTTCTACTTGCACCCCCATCTTGGGCCTGTAGAAATGCATGGATAACCTTTGCTTGTTTATCTTGATGCCAAGGTGACCAGCAAGGGCACTTCATGCGCCAACTGCAAGAGGAAGGGTCTTACAGCAAGGGGAACCGCCAACCTCCTATGGTCTCCTTCTGTAGACTCTGTAGGCTCACTGTAGAGGAGCCCACCATCCCAATATATCCTGTGTTTCCCAGGACGTTCACCCTCAAGCTGGGAGCAGGCCTGTCTCCTTAGGCCTTCCAGAGATGGGCACTCATGTTGGCCCCTACTGAATTCAATCCTGTCAAGACCACCTTCTACTAACAAACCTTGTAGTTCTGGATGGTCATTGGGATCAAAGACTTCAGGTAACACCTCTTCCTCGTCAGGTTCAGGTGTTTGCCCAACTACCTCCACCTCAGTGTTAGGTGAGTTAGGGGGAATATTTTCTTTCCATCGTTTGTCTTTCTTGACTCCTTTAGACTTGGGTGTTCCCTTTGGCTTGGGCATGGCATTGGACTTGGCCAGTGCAGTCCTGGTTTGTGACCTTGTGCAGGGTCTCTCTGCTCTGTCTCCAATAAGCCCTAACACTCTGAGATCATTCCACAGCAAGATCTTTCCTGGGACATCTCTGAATGCTCACTGGAATCCTGACCACTGTACCATTTATAGTAAGGTTTACAAGCATAACTCGGAACTTGAGAGGTAGGCCATCAGCCAACTTAGTGGGCACTAGGGGAGCTCTGGCAACCTCTTCTGGGTCTACCAAGGTAGAATCGACTACAGTTCTGCTGCACCCACTATCCCTAAGGGCAGGGGTATCTACTCCATTAATCAGCACACTGTCCTTAAAGTAGTGCTTGGTATTATCAGGAATCCTAGCATAAGCTTCTGAGGCTTTAGGCTCCCAGGAACCCAGGGAAACTAAAACTGCAATCTCTTCCTCTTCATAGGAGGAGAAGGCCAGATTAGCAGAGTGGACCCCAAGGTTTTGACCTTACATCTGGGGTCCCCCTTCACATGGTCACTTGCTCTGCAAGCCACACAGGATCCACTGGGTCTTGGGACATAGGGAGGCTTATTGTAACCAGAGTTCTGTTTTGGAGGATAACCTCCACTACATTGTGTGTTCTCTTGTGACTTACCCTTACATTTCTTTTTGTGGCTCTTTTGGGAGGAAGTTTTATCAGATCCCCCACCCTCCTTATCTTCGGTCTTTTTCCCCTCCTCCTGCTTACCAGGATGAGTCTTGTCCTTATGGGACACTCCATGTGACACCCACAAATCTTCTGCTATGGACAGTTTCTTAAGTTCTAACTCCTTTGAATCTGACAAATGCTGCGTAAGCTCAAGGGAACAAGATGCAAACATATGTTCAAGCATGACAAGACATATCATGCCCCAAAATGTGGAGACCTTATAGCCTTCAACCCAGCCAGTCAAGTTTGTCAAAGAATCAGTCACATATCAGTCACATATGACACCCAAGTACTTCCTTCTTTCTTTTTGTACTCTCTAAACCTCTTCAAGTATTGGGCAGGAGTCTTCACAAACATTAAGATGAGAGTTTGCATCAACAATGCAAAATCTACTCTTTCAGCTTTTGACATTTCCACAATGACAACTGCAGCCAGAATGGGGTAGTCTGCTGAGCAACCATGCAATCTTATCAGCATTTACAACCTCTTGAACTTCACATGCATACTCAAATGCATTCAACCAGTCCATAATGTCATTCTTCTCATCACACACACTGACCAGATCTTGGATGAGAGGAGGACCCAGACCCATGTCCAGATCCCTTGGATCCATTTGAAACTTGAAGCTAGGAGGGTTCCAACTGGTGATCCCTGTACTTCTGTTTTTCTGCCTGCTCTATCTTCAGCTTAGCCATGTGAAATTCAAGCTCCTTCTGCCTAGACAGCAGCTCTTGTTTCTTGAATTCCAGCATGGCCTCAGCAACAGAGCTTGCAGAGGAAACATTGGACATTACATCATCCTTGTCCTCATGGGCACCATGGATGAGGGCAGCGACAGAACTGTCAGTTCTGACAGTGGAAGTAGCTCCACCTCCCTCTGCACTCTCATCAGAGGCTATGGCACTGAGTTGCAAACCTCTCTCAGTACACATCTTTCTCAATGTTTCTGATCTAGAAGCATTTACGGTTATAAAGGTACTTGTTTCCTTTATTTTAGATAGGCCTATGGCCTTTACAGTTATTACTACTAGGTCACTATGTGTCCTTGGTAGGGGTCATCTGAAATGCCTTCACTAGGGTGCAACACTGGATACCTTCAGTCCTATCCCACCGCTGTACACCAATTTGTTAAGACAGATTTCTGAACTCTGACCTAGTGGGCAGAAGTTCAGAAGGCCAGCCTAGTTTCTTGGAACAGGGTAACCTTCTAGACAAGCCAGACCAATCAAGGTAGAATTGGCGACGGTCAAGAATAGGTCTCAGTAGGGGTGAGGGTGACTGAAAGACCTCAATGAGCTCACAGAGTAAAGGACACTTACAAATCACTCCCAGTTAGGTGTAGATATATTAAAAATACAAATACATTTATTTCAAGGCCTTTGAGTTTCAACACAGTAGTTATTAACAGTAACACTTCTGAACCAACACAATCCTACTAAAATACATTTATACAAGACCAAAGGGCCTAAATGTTTAATGCACGGAATGGGTCCACAACCTACAAAAGGGAAGGAAGCAGGTAGCGCAAAGAGTCTTTAGGCAGTTCTGCAGCAAAACACAATCCTAGCTGAAAGGCAGTTCAGTCCCTAAGAAGAGGAGAGCCTATTGCTCAAATGTACTTGCAATGCTGGTGCACACGGTAATGTAAATGGGCAAAACGGGGTCTCTTGAAGGGTTTGTAGCAACTCAGGAAGGTGGGTGAGGTGATGCACAATAAGTTTCCACTATTCGTTGAGGGTCTCCCAACAGGGCAGAGCAGGTTCCAAGACTTGGGAATAGTTTGCTAGTTTGCACTAGCAGTGGAAAGGAGAGGGGCACTCAGAGGCCACTCGTGTGTTAAAATAGATGGATGTGCTAGGGGCCACCGGTTAGGGTTGCAATTACTCACCGACCCCCAGCGCACTCCAGACCAAACTTCGGCAGTCGAGTCCACTTTGGTTGCAGATTCAAATGCTGCAGTATCGCGGCTTTCAGCGACGAAGATACAGCATTCATTTCCAAACGGGACAGTGGCGGTTTCTCCGCTCTTGGTGGACGGATAAGGCCAGTTCCACTGTAGCAGGCTTCAGGGCACAGAGGAGCACAGCTGCAATTAGTTTGCAAAGTTCGTCACCACGGCTGGGTGAAACAGTAACCGTGTGTACTCTGTTTCGGGCGCACTCTCTTTACTCCAGACCTGGGAACGCCAAGTGTACAAAATTCGCCGTGAGAGTGCCGTGAACACAGAGTTTGCGAGGTACCAACTTTCAAGGGCCTCCTTGAAACGGCAGCGGTTTCAGAGCAAAGGCCCTGCACAAGCTGGGCAGCCCACTGGTTGGCCCAGGGACACTTCCGTGAAGGCTTACTTGCAGGGTTTGATGAAGGTGACGGGAATAGTTGGTCCCACTATTCCAATGGGTCAAAGCGTCTTCGCAGACCTTCTAGGATGACCAGATGCAGAGGGGACCAGCGGGACGACAGCAGGCTCAGGGTGCCAAATCTTCCAGCGGGTCACCAGCGGTTCCTCGACTCGGCTTCTTAGTTTCAGGATACTTGGATTCTATCCTTCATTCAGTCAGAACTCCAGAGACCAACATGGTATGGGTGTTTGGAGCCTTCACTTATCCAAAATCTCCTTCGCGCCAAAACGAAGAGGACCCAATGGGAGATCTGCTCACATACAGGCATACCATATATGGACCAGTCATGGACCACGGTGGTCCCAGGCATTCACAGCACACCAGACTCTCTGGCACCCAGGATGTGTATTGGAACCAGACAGTCCAGCCCACATCCTGGAAGCACACACACAAGGCAAGCAGAAGCCAGCAAAAGCTTGGCGTTTCATGATAGAATGCATGTCCAAACAAGGACTGACCCGGGTCAGCTTGACCTGGGGAAGGTGAAGGGGCAAGATGGCAAAGGACAGCACAAAGAACCTTGTGGCATGGCCATTTTGGAGCCAGGCCACCCATTTGTGCTAAACGCGGTAACTGCAGTTTACCTGGCAGGAAAGGGTTAAAAATACATTAAAAGATAACCTTCCACCAGCCCTGTCCAAGGCACATCTGCACATCTGCTAAAAAATCCTTCCAGAGTATCTAGGGCCTTTAGAAATGACAGGAAGACCCAAGTGCACTGTACTGTAAGGTACATTGTGCACTTGCAACATGTTGCAGAAAAGTTGCAACATAGACAAGGACTAAGGGAAACAAAGTCTCCCAGTACTGACTGTCTTTAAGGGCATGTCAGTTTACCCACACAAAGTGAGCGAAAAGCCCAGGGGAGTACAGCAGAAGGCTGTGCTCCTCTGACAAAGTCAGACAATAGGGTTTAACATCAGCAAAAAGTTGGTGGCTACACAACTAGAGGGAAAATTACACATGAAATGAAAATCTTTCCTAACAAGAGGGTAAGAAAACAAGGGTCCTTAGCAGGATAGGCAGAATTTGAAGAAAAACTCTTACTATTCTCTATTTTAAAATAGGCCCTTATTAAAACAAAACAAGGGTATTATGCAAAAGGCAAAATGGCTAACACATTTTTGGTGATAAAATTGGCAATATTAAAACAGGGGAATAATATGGTTGGGTTGAGAGACTCCCAGGGGGTAATAAAATATGCAGAGAGTAGAAACCCACCTTAAAGAGACCATGACAACCTCTCCCCGGGTGCATACTGAGCAGGAACAATATTGTAAATGAGGCGGCCCTGCCCAAGTTCTGAGGCGCAGATAGAGAATCCCTGGACAAACCTATCACAATTGAGGAGGTTGATGCTTTGATTAAAAACTCTGAAATCCAGAGCTGTGGGCCCGGATGGGGTCTCTGCTCAATTGTATAAACTGTTTAGAGTACAACTTCTGAAACCCCTTAGTAACACTGTTTAACTCATTTCAACAGACAGGGAAAGTGACACCAACAATGTAGGAATCAGCAACCATAATACTGAAACCAGGGAAAGATCCCTGAGATTGGCTCATATATGCCTTTTTCACTCTTAAACATCGATGCTAATATCTACTCCAAAGTTCTAGCAAATAGATTAGCTTCAGTGCTACCGGGTTTGGTAGATGCAGACCAAACAGGGTTTATGCAGGGGAGGGCTATGAGTAATCATATCTGCAGAGCGCTCAACCTATATAGCAACAACCAAACAAACCAAAATGGCCCTGCTGTCTTTAGACACCACAAAAGCCTTTGACAAGGCAAATTGGGCCTTTATGAGGCAGACCATGCAGGCATTCCGTTTTGAGACAGTATTTTAGCTTATGATCTTGGCTAATTATAACACACCGAAAACGTCTCTGTGTGAATTAGGGTCCCTCGGCTCCAATAGCTCTCACATGTGGAACGAGACAGGGATGTCCTCTCTGCCTGTTAATTTTTGCCCTGTTAATGGAACCGTTCCCAAAAAACGAATTAGGGATAACTGTACCATTGAGGGCCTGAAAGTAGGACATAAGCAATATAAACGTTCCCTATATGCTGACGATGTGATGTTGACCCTCAAAAACCTTCAATTATCCTGCAGCAAACAATTATGGAGCTAAAGTCCTTACAACAGGTATCTGGGTTCGCGATCAACTGTCATACATCAGCAGCATTGGGAGAAACCAAGGGTAATCGAAACATGGACCTCTTGCTCACTGTGCCTTAGAGGCTCAGCATCACCTCACTGAGGAGGCCCAAAAAGGCTGAAAAACGTGTCTGGGGTTGCTGATCGTAGTCTCGTTCAGAGTAGAATTGCCTAGTATTTCGGTTCTGGGCTGCCCTTGTGGGTGGGACAAAGACTGATATGCAAATTACTATTTCTCCTCTGTGAAGGGTGCAGTGAGCTAAAATGTGGTTGTAGCCTCTCCTGAGTAGAAGAAATTCCATAGAACAGGGTATTTGACCCATGTGTGTTCTCAGTAGAGGAGCCACCACACTCCTTTTCATTTTAGTAAAACTTGGGGTTTCACCCTAAATAATCAAGGATAATCCAGACGTGGACCCCTTGCTTACTGTGCCCGCACTGTGGAGGCTCAACAGGCCTGATTGTACTCTTGTTCAGAGAAGAATTGCCTTGCGGGTGGGACAAAGAATTATATGCAATGGTGAAATTGCTCATTGTAATGTTCTTTCTATGGATTCTTCTCCTGCAGATTACTCATCAGACAGATATCCCTTTTCAGCTCAGCTGCTCTAAAAAAACTTCGACTGTGGGTGTAGTGGACCTCGACTCGGCCATCGATCGCCAATCCGCCTTCACTCGGTGCTCGTTGCGCAGCGTATATATACTGCGTGACTGTTTTCCGTACTTCAGTCCCCGCCTATTTTCCCCCTGAGAACAGCCGCTGCAGAGGAAAAATAGCAAGAAAGGATGGCCAAATAGTCAACAGAGGGTTAGAAAACAAGGCTCCCCAGCAGGATACGCAGAATTTTTTTTAATAAGTGAGAGGCATGCAGCTTGTTAGCCAGAAGAACAACCGACTCTAGGACCATCACTGAGACTCCCATCTCTCGCAAACAGACATACACCAACTGCTAACGCTTTCTGAGTGGGGACAGATGGGAGGGCTGATGAGGAATCTGCGGGAGAAGAATCCATAGAAAGAACATTACAGCGAGTAATTTCTCCTTTAATGGATTGCCTTTCTCCCACAGATTGCTCATCAGATAGACTCTCAAAGCAGTGGAAACAATGGAGGCGGGAATAAAGCTCACTGCAAAAAATGTTGCAACACCGCCCTACTAAAGCGAGCGTCAGCCCAACGGGCGAAGTTCAGGCTATACTGCCTCGTAAAAGTATGGAGTGAGGACCAGGTTGCAACCCGGCGGCTATCCCTAACCGGAACTCCCCTTTACAGGGCTGTGGAGGCAGAGACCCCAGTGGTAGAATGGGCTCTAATGCCAGCAGGCAATTCCTTGCCTGCAGAATGGTAGCATTCTGCGATACAAAGTATGATCCATCGCAAAATCGTCTGTTTGGCTACAGCGAGACCTTTTCTAGACAAGGAGTAGGCTACAAACAACTAGTCTCTTTTCCTATATTCCGCTGTCCTTGCCACGCAGAAACTTAACGCCCTTTTAGGGTTCAACTAGAGAAAGTGCTCCTCCTCCTTGGAGGGTCGCAGAGGTGGGTAGAACTGAGAAAGATCTGTCACCTGAGAAAGATAGAATTCCGAGACCACCTTTGACAGGAACCCCAGTCTCAGCTTAAGCAATACCTTTTTGTGGAAAAAGCAGAGAAATGGGGGTTTGCAACAAAGGGCCTACAACTTGCTGAGCCACCTGGCGAACTGATGGCAACCAAAAAGACTCCTTTCTTAACATAAGCAGCAGCAAGGAATAAGAGTGCAAAGGCTCAAAGGGAGCTGCCATCAGAAAGGTGAGAACCAGGTTCAAATCCCAAACTGTGACAACAAAAGGGACAGACGTAAACTTATTCACAAGGCCTTTCAGGAATTGGGCCATAACCGGGATTGTGAAAAAAGAGCCTTGATCCGGAGACCTTTTGAACACAGACAAAGCCGTCAAGTATCCTTTGACTGTGGTGACCTGAAGGCCTGAAGAGGCTAGTGAAAGAAGGAATTCCATGACTGTATTGGTGGGGCAAGAGATAGGGTCAATCTCAGGTTCCCTACACCAAGCCTCAAATCTTCTTCACTTGGACACGTACAGAGATCTTGCAGATGATCTGCGTGCAGCCAGCAACACCTCAAGCACCTCCTCAGAGAGGTCCCAGTCATCATATCTCATCCTCTCAAGAGCCACGCATGAGGGATTCCGGGTTCGGGTGGAGCACCTGCCCTTCCGACTGGGTCAGGAGAGCCGGCCGACGAGGCAAGCAGAGAGGTGGGTAGATGGTCAAATCCAGAAGGTCTGAGTAACATGTCCTCGCCCAATCCAGGGCGATCATGGTTGCTCGAAACCTCCTCAACCTCCTGAGAACTCATGGAATGACGGGAATCAGAGTGAAGGCGTACGGCCGAGAGACAATCCAATCCACAAGGAACGCATCCCCTAGCATGCCGTTTGCTGGGAATTCCCTCAAGCAAAACTGATTGCACTTCCTGTTGGACTCTGTGGCAAACAGCCCCACTGCTGGGCTACCCCAGAGAGAGAATATCTCCTCTAGGACCTCCTGGCACACTTCACACTTGTGTGAGACCTGCTCTGCCTGCTCACAGCATCCCCCAAGCTGTTCCCTGTCCTCACCAGATGAATTGCAGAGACCAAGATCTAGTTCTCTAACAGCCAGAACCAAAGATGCATCGACTCTCTGCAGAGGGGGACGGAGCGCACGCCACCCTGCTTGTTCAGGTTGTGCATGGCCACTGTATTGTCCATCAAGACCAGGGCATGCTTCCCTCTCAGAGATGAAGCAAATGCCTTCAGGGCTAACCTGATGGCTCGCAACTCCAGCATGTTGATGTACCACCTGACATCCATTGCTGACCAAATGCCGCTCACCTGCATCCTCGCAGTGAGCACTCCAACCTTTCAAGGACGCATTCGTGACTATTCGAGCCTGAGGCCACAGAGGCCAGAAAGCTTCCCCCACCAGTAAATTGCTGCTGCTGGTCCACCAAGAAAGGTCATTGACCACAAATCTGGCACCTTGAGAATGTCTTTCAGGGTTCCGAGATACTGGGACCACTGACCTCGTAGGAGCCATTGCAACAATCCCATTCGCAGCCTGGCCTCTCGCACTAGGAAAATACAGGCAGCCATGAGGCCTAAGAGGCAGAGGAAGGAAGCCGCTGGTAAGGTGATGTAGTGCTGGAACAGTTGCACCATCTGCGCAATGCTGACTGCTCTCTCCTCGGGAGATACCATGCGCATTTTGTGTCCCACTCTGGACATTGTGGCTGACTTGGGCACAGACTTTCCTCCAGACCAAAGTTTCCAATTTAGACCAATGTATAGCTTTATCTTGCGTTCCTGCCCCAAACACGTATTATGGGAGTAATTTTTGCTTATACATCTTAAAAACAGGTAAAACAGTAAAACAATCAGGACTGTGTCATCGGCGTAGACCACTGACCTCGTAGGAGCTATTGCAACAATCCCATTCGCAGCCTGAAGTTCACAGGAAGGTCCCAGGAAGGTCCCAGCATCAAAGGCCTTGCCGCCTTGTTCGGCAACAAGCCAGAAAGCTCCCCTAGCGCTAATGGCATCGGTAACAGTGGTATTTTGGGGCCGGAATCTCTGAGCACCGCTGAAGCTACTGTGGCCTGCTGTTACGGGTATAGCCCGCAACCACAGCCGCCTTCTCAAACATAGCCAACATTGCGGCTTAAAGTCCTCCCACTCTTGCCTAAACGTCGGCCCGTCAACGACTTACCCCTTTCTGATGATGACACCTCTTCTTTTTGTGAGAGGATGACAAAGATAAGTGGCTCCGTGAGTGGGATCTTTTCTTCACTGTGTGCAGATGCCTACTCTCTTTTTCAGGTGTGGGCCCCTCCGTTTCGGCCTCTGAAGACTGAAGGCCGATTGCGCCGGTGACTTGGACGGTAGTCGGCACAACGCAAGCTTGGCTGTTCACTCCCAAAGAGACTTTGGGTTCATTTTGCCACAGGATGCATATCCCTCTGTGTCGTGACCCATGCCGACGCACCAAAAGCTTATGTCATGCGGGTCAGTCACCGACATCTTGAAGCCGCAATCAGAGCATTGCTTAAACCCCAAAATCTGAGGCGCGTAAATGGCAGCTGGCGAAAGCAAAATGTGTACAAGATTTGATGACAACATTTTCTAACGTTCCTCAAGAGCAATGCTCTGAGCACACGGAAAAAAGGAACTGAGGGACAGGGCATAGGGATGCAGTATATATATGACGCCTGATATCACGTCCAGAGCCGACGATCGTGCACCGAGTCAAAGTGGATCGACGGCCGAGTCGAGGTCCACTCCGCCCCATGTCAAAGTATTTTCCGAGCAGCTGAGCTGGAAGGAGCTATCTATCTGATGAGGAATCTGCGTTAGAAAGGCAATTGAATGGATATTTATCCACTGTGAAGGGTGCAGTGAGCTAAAACGTGGTTGTAGACCCTCCTGAGTGGAAGAAATTCCATAGAACAGGGTATTTGACCCATGTTCGTTCTCAGTTGAGGGGCTCCCACACTCCTTTTCAATTTTGTAAAACTTGGGGTTTCACCCTAAGTAGCCAAGGATAATCCAGATGTGGACCCCTTGCTCACTGTGCCTTAAAGAGTCTCAGCTTCACCTAACTGAGGAGGACCAATAAGGCCGAAACACGTGTCTGGGGTTGCTGATTGTACTCTTGTTCAGAGGAGAATTGCCTAGCATTTCAGTGCTGGACTCCCCTTGCGGATGGCACAAATACTGAAATGGAAATGGATATTTCCCACTGTGAAGGGTGCAGTGAGTTAAATCGTGGTTGTAGACCTTCCTGGGTGGACGAAATCCCATAGAACAGGATATTTGACCCATGTTTGTTCTCAGTAGAGGGGCTCCCACACTCCTTTTTAGCATTGGGAGTAGGATTAACAGAAGACAACGATAATGCCCATCTCACCTATTGTGCAGTTACCTGGGAGAGAAAGACAATGGAGTACTTGGGGGTTTGCATCCCTTCGCAACGGCAGGCAATCTATTCCTCTAACTTTCCAATGCTCTTTAAAACATTGGAGTCAGACCTAGAGCATTGGAATGCCAAATGGGCTGTATTACGGCAATAAAAATCAATTTTGCGTCTGAGGTTTCTCTATCACTGTATAATTCTTCCAGTTGAGATCCCTTGCACACCCTTATGGTGACTGCAACGGAAAGTCTTTAAATTCATATGGAGGGGATAAAAAGCCCAGAATCCCTAGTGCAGAAATGAAGGTCGATGCGCGACTGGGTGAGATGGGGTCCCGAACCTAAATAATTATAATTTAGCAGCTCAACAAGCACATATGATCCCATGGAATGGGACAGCTGTCCCCCTAAATGGGTGGAGCTAGAACAATCTAGAAATCTGCTGCCTCTTCGATTCCTACCGTACACAACCAAAACGGACCGCAAATATTGGCCTCGACTTCTATCGACAACTAAAGTAAGCATAAAACTGTGGGAACTGGCTATGAAAATGAAAGGATTCCCGATTGGTCCAGGCCCTGTCACGCCAATTCTCCATAACCCCGATTTTACCCCAGGTCTCTGATAAAAAGATTTTAGGAGATGGTCACAGGGAGGCCTGCTTCACATTCACAGTTGTTTCACAATGGGTCACACCTTATGTTTATAGAGTGTAAAGAGAAGTTTGACCTGACAGAACAAGAAAGATACAGATATGCGTAAATTCGACATTGGAAAGTCAACCCACAGGTTTCACAGGGGGTGACACAGGAAAGGGGAGTTATAGAATTCGCATTAGCAGAGGTTACCTCAGGGGGAACATCTCTACCTTATACAAGGTGCTACAGACTGATGTGTGGGCATTCAAGCCCCGCTATATGACAAGCTGGGAGGCAGCTCTGGGACTTCCGCTGGAAGATCAGACTTGGATCAACATATGATCAAGAAATTATTCATCTTCTAGGTGCATCACTAATAAGGAATGTGCATTTAAACTCACTTATATATACTACCCTCCCTACATAAAATTAAACCAGCCTTAGATCCTAGTTGGCAGGAATGCGGGGCAGAGGGATCATATTTCCATAAGTGGTGGGTATGCCCCCTAGTTAAAGCATTCAGGGGAGTAGTGTTATCCACTATAACAGCAATAATGCAAATCCATCTCCCCATGGAACTGGAGGTACTCTTGCTGGGGGCCCCAGTCCCAGAGAAATATCCAAAATCTGGAGCAACGGCAAGATTGATCCCTCACTTGTTGGTAGCGGCTAGAATCACTATTTCCAGAACGTGGAAAACAAAAGAAGGCCCTCTCATTCTTCTATGCTGGACAAAGATATGGGACATATTAGCGGCCGAAAAGTTTACAGCAGTGAAGGATGGCGCCCTACATAAGTTCACAGAGATCTTGACTCCAATATTCGACTTTGATCTGAATTACCTGGCACAAACACATAAGCCACGCCTTGTTACACACTATATGCGTAACTGAAATTGTGGGGGAGGTAGTGAAGACATTAGGGGAGAAGGAGAAATTGATTGGGAAGAGGGGAGAAAATGCTGAAAATGCAAAATGGAAACATTGAAAATAACTGTTTTGTCAAGTTCACCATGTGTACAAACCATCTGCAGCCAAACATGAATAAAGTTGGTAAACATAATAAACTTTGAGGGACTGAGCGTGCTCCTTGGTGTGACTATGGAAAAAAGAAACTGAGCTGAAATGGTGCCGGCGGTTGAGTATATATAGAAAGAACAACACTTCTGGCAAAAGACAACCCCAATAAGCAGAGATTAAGCCAGACTCGGGACCATAAGGCATCACCCAGTGTCTGACAAGAAATGGCCAGAACTGACTGCATCCAAAGTAGATTACACAAGATGAGAAAAATGTGTTGAAGCAATGTATCCATTATAAATAAATAAATATCATAGTAGAAGAACAAGCAAAAGGAGAAATGACTTACCATAATGTTTTTTCCATGGATTCTTCTCCCGCAGATTCCTCATCTGATAGATATACTCATCCAACTCTGGTGCTCGGAAAAAACGTTGTCACGGGATGCAGTGGCCATCGATTTGGCTGTCGATCGTCGATCCATCTTGCTCAGTGCTTGATCATCGGCTCTGGACGTGATGTCAGGTGTCATATTTATACCACGTCACTACACCCCATACCCGTTTCCCCCTTTTTTTCCCAAGATGGACCACTTCATAGGAAAACAGAGAGAGAAAAAGGTTAACCAGCCCATAAGAGGTTAACAAAATAATAACTTCCCAAGGGAAGAAAGCCCTGAGGAAGATACCATAATATGTGGAGGCCGAAAAAAGATTTTTTTGATTGAATGATTGGAGAAAACATGCAGCATGAAAGACAGAACAGGATCATCCTAAGACCATCCGCAGGTATCAACCCACTAACAAGAGATACATACCAACCGCCAAACTTTCTGAGCAGGGATGGATGGGTGGGGAGATGAGGAATCTGCGGGGGAAGAATCAATAGAAAGAACATTACGGTAAGTAATATTTCCTTCAATGGATTGCCTTTCTTCTGCAGATTCCTCCCCAAGCAGTGAGGCAAAGGAGACAGGTAGAAAGTTACGACAACAGATTTTGATGCACCGCCTTGCTAAAACGCACACCAGCCCCACAGGCAACCTCTAGACTGTAGTGCTTGGGCAAATGTGTCAAGTGAGGGCCATGTTGCTGCATGACAAATATCCTTAATTGGATCCCCCCTCTGTAAGGCAGACAATGCAGAGACCCCATAGTTGACTGCGCTCTGATGCCAGGAGGCAGCTCCCTTTCTGCAGATTGTTAACACTCCCCAATGCACAGGATGATCGACCGGGATTTCGTTTGCTTTGTTACTGCCAGACCTTTACGGGCTAGAGAAAATGCAATGAAAGGTTGATCGAATTAATGAAATTCAGACGTCTTTGCAACATAGCAACTTAGGGCCCTTTTGGGATCAAGTCGATGGAAAAGCTCCTCTTCTTTATAAGGGTGCAGAAGTGGGTAAAAGACAGTTAGGTGTAAGGCCTGTAACAGATGAAACTCGGATACCACCATCAGCAGAAATCGCTGCCTTATTTTAAGTGAGAACTTCTCTCAAAACTTCTCTCAGCCTTCTCCAAAATAAAATACTAGCTACCGAACAAGCTCTGCCTAATACTCACATTCCCACCCCACCACCAGTCTCAGACCCCCCTGAACCCTTCTCCTTCAAAGCCATTCAGAAACAAGACATCATCAACTTAATGAGGAACATCAAACCCTCTAACTGTAAAGGTGATGCCTGCCCAGCTTCTATCATCAAGGACTGTACCGAAGCCCTAGCTCCATTTCTGACTGCCTTTGTTAATGCCTCCTTTGCCACAGGGATAGTCCCCGCCTCCCCCAAGGAAGCCTGGGTCTGCCCTCTCTTAAAAAAACCTACTCTCGATCCTACCTCCCCTAACAACTATAGACCCATCATGACTGTCCCATTCCTCCTCAAAATACTGGACATAGCAGCCTACCTGCAGGTTCAGCACTTATTTGAAAAGAATAAACTCCTAGGACTCTGCCAATCTGGTTTCTGCCCCAGACACGGGACTGAAACCGCCCTATTTGACTTGAAAAAACAGATGGACGATGCCAGAGAAATGGGCAAACCAGCACTTCTCCTACTTCTTGACCTCTCAGCGGCATTCGATCTCATAGATCCTGACGTTCTCTGCCACTACCTCTCCTCCACTGCCAAGTTCTCCCCTGATGCCACAGCCTGGATCACCTCCTTCCTACAAGACAGAACCATGCAAGTATTCTCTGACTTAGCCTCTGCCTCGCCCACCATCATGCTTTGTAGTGTGCCCCAATGCTCCTGCCTCTCCCCCACCCTCTACAACATCTTTACACGGCCCCTCTTCCTCATCCTCGATGCTATGGGTATCTCCTACACCAACTGCGCGGACGATACCCAGATCCTCCTCACCCTCACTGGCAACTATGACACAGATTCCTTGACCCTCAATAACCTCTACAACACCATCCAAGCTTGGATGGCAGACAATGGGCTATGCCTTAACTCGGACAAGACTGAGCTCCACCTGGTAGGTTCCCCCGACACCTTAAAAAATCTAGACTTCCAATTCAGTCACTTCTCCATTGGCTCCATCAAAATACCTGTCTCAGACTCAGTCAAAACTCCTGGAGTCTATTTGGATTCCAACCTATCCATGGACAGGCAAATCAATGCAAAAGCCTCCTCTGCTGCATATCATGCTAAACTAATCAATGCAGTCAGGCCCTTTCTCTCCAAAGAGAACTGCACAAACATAGCCAGAGCCATCACTGGCTCTAGGCTAGACTACTGCAACATACTCTTTCTAGGTACCTCCACTAAAACCCTGGAGAGGCTCCAACTCATACAGAATAGTGCTCTCCGTGCAGCCCAAGGCTTTGCTAAGAGAGAACACATCTCTGAAGCCAGGAAACTAGTTCACCGGCTCCCAATAAAGGAAAGAATAATCTTCAAAGCCCTTACACTGACCCACAAGTGCATTCACCTCACTGCGCCTGATTACCTCTCACAGAGGATCCACCTCGTCTCCTCCAAAAGGCCAACCAGATCACCCTATACCAACAAGCTCTGTGTTCCCTGAGTAAAAAGCGCCAGAGAAGGCGGATCCAGCTTCCCGTACCTCGCACCCACACACTGGAACGCCCTCCCTCCCACACTCCGAGGTGAGGCTTCCCTCATCTCTTTCTGTAAAGCTATGAAAACCATCCTCTTCACATAAGGCCCACTCTATCAGACTTACTTGAATACTAACTTCTGACCCACTGCATAAGCTGTACTGATGGAATTATGTACTGATTTGTAGTTTTGTACTGATTTGTAATTCTCCCTACTACTGCTACCACCTCTGTAAACCTGTAACTAAGCTCTTGCAAGTAACAGCGCCTCAATGCCTTTGGGCTGTTTGTGCGCTATATAAATTGAATAAATAAATAACCTGAAGGCCTGCCGAGGCCAGTGACAGAAGGAACTCCATCTCTGTAGTGGTGGGGTAAGAGATAGGGTCAATCTCTCATTCCCTGCACCACGCCTCAAATCTTCTCCACATGCACGCATACAGAGATCTTGTAGATGCGCTGTGTGCAGCCAGCAACACCTCGAGTTCCTCCTCGGAGAGGTCCCAGTCATCATATCTCATCCTCTCAAGAGCTACGCATGTAGGCTGAGGGACTCCGGGTTCAGGAGTAGCACTCGACCTTCCGACTGGGTTAGGATATCCGGGCTCCAAGGCAACTAGAGAGGTGGGCAGATGGTCAGATCCATGAGGTCCAAGTACCACGTCCTCCTCGCCTAATCCGGGGCAATCAAAATCATGGTTGCTCGAAACCTTTTGAGCCTACTGAGAACCCAAGGAATGACGGGAATCAGAGGGAAGGCGTAGTGGAGAGGAAAGGTCCAATCCACCAGCAACGTGTCCCTTAGCGTGGAATTCCCTCGAGCAAAACTGTCTGCACTTCCTGTTTACTCCATGGCAAACAGGTCCACTGATGGCGTACCCCAGAGAGAGAAGACCTCCCCTAGAACTTCCTGGCACACTTTCCACTCGTATGAGATTGTGCTCTGCCCGCTCAAAGCATTCGCCAAACTGTTCTCTGTACCCGCCAGATGAACTGCTGAGACTGATATCCGGTTCTCCAAATGTCAGAACCACAGCTGTATCGCATCTCTGCAGAGGGGAAGGAAGCGCACGCCACCTTGCTTGTTTGCTTGTTCAGGAAGTGCATGGCCACCATATAGTCTGTCAGAATCAGGACATGCATCCCCTTCAGAGATGGAGTGAACGCTCTCAGGGCTAGCCTGTTGGCTCGCAACTCCAGCCTGTTGATGTGCCACCTGGTATCCATTGCTGGCCAAAGGCGTCCTCGCAGTGAGCACTCCAACCCTTCAGAGACACATCTGTGACCACTCGGGCCTGAAACCGTGGAGGCCTTAAGGGTTCCCGCGCCATGACATTGCTGCGGTCGGCCCACCAACCAAGGTCGTCGACCACTGACCTGGATACCCTGAGGATAAGAGCCATTGAAGAGATCTCATGCGTAGCCTGGCCTCTGGCACTAGAAAGATACAGGAAGCCATGAGGCCTAAAAGGTGGAGGAAAGAAGCTACTGGTAAGGTGGCATGGTTCCGGAACTAGTTCACCATCTGCGCAATGCTGTTCACCCTCTCCTCAGAGGGAAAGGCCTTACCACCAAGTGTCTAGGACTGCTCTGATGAACTGGAGCTTCTAGACTGGTGTCATACGGGACTTCTTCAAGTTCAGGGAGAAGCCCAGCCTATGGAGTAGTGAGCAGGTATCAAAAACCACTCCGACAACTGCCCCTGGATCAGCCAGTCATCCAGGTATGGGAATACATGGACTCAGGATCTCCTGAAGTGAGCCGCGACTACTGCCATGAGCTTGGTGAAGACCCTTGGAACGGAGGTCAACCCAAAGGGGAGCACCTTGATATGATAGTGCGTGTCTGCTATGAGGAACCTCACGAACTTCCTGTGCTTTTGATGTATCAGCACATGGAAATAAGCGTCCTGCAGATCTATTGACAACAGCCAGCCCTGCAATTCGATTCGAGAGTGTGGAGATGTTCTCCCAACGTCACCATCTGGAATTGGACAGAGACCTCCTCCCTTCTTCGGCCCCAGGAAATATCGGGAATACCAGCCTGATCCTCTCTGCTCGGGGGGTACCTCTTTCACGGCACCCTTCAACAACTGGGCTCTCAGTTCTTCCTGGAGCTCCAGTTCTGGCTAGCAAGGAGGTGGTGGGGGTCTCCTCAGAGGTTTTCTTAAGAAGGGCAGACAATAACCACACTGCGCGAGCTCCAGGGCCCAGGCGTCGGAGGTAATCTCCTGCCATTAGGGCCAGTGCTCTGACAGCCGTCCACCAACCAGCAAGTTGTGGGATGGGAAAATCAAAGCGGCTAAGACGGCAGACCCACCCCCACTGCTGCCACTGCTTGCTGGCCTCTGGAAGCCCCCCGCCCCCTTCCTGGACGTGAGAAACATTTCTGCCCTTGCATGGCCTGTGGGAGCTGTCTTCCTGTCGTAAGGCACATAACGCCTGTAAGACTCTGCCCCTAGAGGCAAAGCTGAATGTAGGTTTGGCTGGCAGCGCAGCTAGGCCCAGCGACTTTTCAGCAATCTTTGACTGCTTACATTTTTCCTGGGAGTCATTAGCCTTCTGGCCAAAAAGGAACTCACCCTCAAAGGGCATGTCCAGCAGTCTGTTTGGGACATTAGGCGAAAAAGCCTGAAGACCTTAAATAGGCCTGCCTCGGCCGCCTCAATGCTATAGCCGATGCCGTTGAACGTCCCACGGAGTCGACCAGGTCCATGCCCGTTTGCAGCGACTGCCTGGCCACCTCTTTCCCATCCTCCACGAGCTGTACGAAGCCATCTCGCATTGCCCCCTCAGGGATATACTGCGTTGCATTTTCCAATGCCTTCCAGAGGTCGAAAGAGTATTTAGCAAAACCACTGGCCAAGTTAGTAGTTTTCAGTGCCATGCTGCCCAAGGTAAAAAACCTTTTTGGCCATGGCGTCAATTCCTTTACCTTCTCGGGAGGCAGATTCATGGTTGAAGATGCTGGCCTGGTGGAAACTGTAGCAGCCTGCACGACAAGACCTTTCCGGAGAAGGATGAGAAGAGAGAAATGATGGGTCTCCTCTTGCCAGCCTGTATTTACCAGTCATGGTGGAACTGACCAGAGGGATGGAGCAGTGATGCTGCCACAGAGATGCTACTGGATAGGCAATTGCTGGGTTCAGAGACATATTCCTTTCAGTAACTGGACCCACATCCAGTATGACGGTTAACTCGTAACCTTGGACTGGCACTGCAGTAGCCTGCAGTCCTAAGGTGTTGACTACCTTATATACCAGTGCCTGAAATTTGGCATGGATTTGGGTGTAAGGTTGGCTTTGCTGAAGTTCCAAATAAGGGGAGGTATCCAGGCCGCTGGCATCATGGAGTCTCTATGGTAACTCCAAAAGGTCAGCTTGGTCGTCGAAATAGTCAACGCCTCTGTTCCAAATTACACAGGATCGACTCCTCCCTGATCATCTCTGTTATCGGCACCGAAGATGGATGTCATGGCACCGAAGAAGTTGGTCCGGTAGAGCGAGGTAAAATGATTTTTTGCTGATAAGGTGACTGTTGGCGTCGATCAGGACTTTGGTACCGAAATGGCGTTGGGGACACTCGGACCTTGAAGAGCGGAGGAAGGCCCGTTATCGGAGGTTTCGGTGCCTTCATTGGCATTGAGCCCAAAGGCTTCCCTGATGCTGACTGTGTCAGCACTGGGGCTTGCGAGGGGTTGGGTGTACCGAGCGCTGTTGCTGCCTCTGAGGCCTGCTGCTTGGGGGGGTACCCGTGCCTGTACTGGCATGCTTTTGGAACATTTCCAGCAGTTGGACCTTGAAATCTTCCCACTCCTGCCGAGTGGTCGGACCAGTAGTGACGTAGTATATATACGATGCCTGATGTCATGTCCAGAGCCGACGATCAAGCACAGCGAAAGACGGATTGATGATCGACGGCCGAGTCAAGGTCCACTAAGCCCTCAGTCGACATTTTTTCCAAGCAGCAGAGCTGAATGAGCATATCTATCAGATGAGGAATCTGTGGGATAAAGGCAATCGATTGGAGGAGTGTTTATGTTCATTTCAAGTTACACTAAAATAACTCTTAGTGTCAAATTATTTAGCAAGAGAGAAGAACAAGTTACTTTCATACCTGGTAATGTTCTTTCGACGGGATGTTCCTCCGACGTATTCCTTATCTTTGATATACGTTTCCAGCTTGCTGGCCTCGGAAATGTTTTCTCTGTAGAGGGCGCTGCGCGTCGACGTCCGCCGAGTCGATGTCCCTCGACGGCCACCGTATCGGCGCCGACGTCACCATGCCCATAAATAGACACGCACTGCGTCGGTTGCTCAGTTCCGTTTTGTAGTATAAGAAAGACATGCCTGAATTGGTTAGTAACCTTGAAGGAGCGAAAGCTGCAACCACAAGGGAAGTTATCACTGCGGGGATGGATGGGAGGGGCGATAAGGAATACGTCGGAGGAACATCCCGTCGAAAGAGCGTTACCAGGTAAGAAAGTAACTTGTTCTTCGAAGGGATTGTGTCCTCCAACGTATTCCTTATCTTTGATAGACTCCCATAGCAGTGGTATGTAATTGGAGGAGGGAGTGATAGTGTTATATATCCCTTTAGGATGGACCGAGT
The DNA here is from genome assembly GCF_040938575.1 of Ambystoma mexicanum. NCBI lineage: Eukaryota > Metazoa > Chordata > Amphibia > Caudata > Ambystomatidae > Ambystoma > Ambystoma mexicanum. The sequence continues at coordinate 635,435,981 of NC_090939.1, forward strand.
GTAATACAGCTTTGCCAAATCTGGTCTCTTGAGCAGTGGAGGAATCCAGGTTGTAAAATTTTGTGAATGTATGTGCGGACGACCATGTGGCAGCCACACATATGTCTCGGACCAGTACCCCTCTCTGGAGAGCCGAAGAAGCTGCGATACCCCTGGTTGAATGAGCCCTGAGGTTTTGGGGTGGCTCTTTCCCTGCTAGTCTATAACATTCCAGGATGGCCAAGATAATCCACCTGGAGATGGTTTGTTTTGTTATGGGTAGTCCCAACTTGTGACCTGAGTATCCTACAAACAGCTGGTCTGCTTTCCTGATTCTAGCCATTCTGCTGATGTAAAAGCTGAGAGCTCGCCTAGGGTCCAGCCTGTGTAGCCTTTCCTCCTCTTTCCCCGGATGGGGAGGAGGGTAGAATGAAGGCAAGGTAATTTTCTGAGTAATATGATATTCAGAAACTACCTTTGGGAGAAAATTAGGCTTCACCTGGAGGACAACCTTGTCCTTATGGAAGATTGTATGTGGGGGTTTACAGGAGAGAGCTTGAAGCTTACTCACCCTTCTAGCCGATGTTAGTGCTACAAGTAGGACAGTTTTAAGTGTGAGAAATCTTAATGCGCAAGAGTGAAGTGGCTCGAATGGAGTGCCCATTAAGAAGTTTAAGACTAAATTTAAGTCCCATAATGGAACCTGGAATGGTTTTGGAGTGTAAACATTAGTCAGACCCTTGAGAAATTGTACCACTAGAGGAATTTTGAAATACGATGGTTCCTCCGCAGTACGCTTGAAGATAGAAAGCGCTGCGAGATAGCCTTTTACAGTGCCAACTTGAAGGCCTGAGTTTTCCAAGTAGAGTAGAAACGATAGCACCGTTGGTGTACCGCATGAAAAAGGGTCGATATTCTCTTCCGTACCCCAGCTGCAAAACTTGTTCCAACGGCAGCGGTATAAAGACTTTGTTGCTGGTCTTCTGGCCGAAAGCAACACCTCCATGACGTCATCAGGGAGATCCCAATCCTTGTACCTCAACCTTTCAGAAGCCAAGCGTGAAGGTTGAGGGTTCTGATGTCTGGATGGAGAACCTGACCTCCCTTCTGCGAGAGAAGATTCTCTTTGAGTGGAAGACGGATTGGAGGACAGATGGACATATCTAGAATGTCCGGGTACCATGTTCTCCTGGCCTAGTCCGGGGCAATTAGGATCATGGTTTTCCGGAATCTTCTCAACCTCCTGATCATTTGAGGAATAACAGGGACTGGTGGAAACGCGTAGAGGAGTGGAAACTCCCAGTCCACTACGAACGCGTCTCCCAGAGCTCCTCTCGGGGGAAATTGCCTTGAACAGAACAGATCGCACTTCCTGTTGGTGCTTGTGGTGAACAGATCCACCTGAGGGGTTCCCCAAAGGGCGAAGATCTCTTGAAGGACTTCCTGAGCTAGCTCCCATTCGTGGGAGACTGTGCTCTGCCTGCTCAGAGCATCCGCTGTCAAATTCTTCTCTCTGGCTAGATGGACTGCCGATAGAGAGATTCCTTCCCGAATTGCCCAAAACTAGAGCTGCATTGCCTCTCTGCACAGTGGTAGTGAACCTACGCCTCGTCTTTTGTTGAGGTAGTGCATGGCCACCGTGTTGTCCGTCATTATCAGGACATTTCTCGCCTGTACTGATGGCAGGAAAGCTTTCAGCGCTAGTCTGATCGCTCTCAGCCCTAATAGGTTGATATGTAGTCTGGACTCCGATGGAGACCAACGACCGCTGATGGTCAAGTCGTTGGCATGGGCTCCCCACCCTGTGAGCGAGGCGTCTGTGACTACTGTTATCTCTGGCCATGGTTGCCAAAACAGTTCTCCTTTCAAGATGTTCTCTGAATAGGCCCACCACTGAAGGTCGTGGACTACCTTGTCCGGAATCCGGAGGAGGTCTGACATTCTCCCTGAGAATTGTGACCACTGACTTCTCAGTGCCCACTGAAGAGATCTCATTCTCAGGCGAGCCTCTGGCACAAGGAAGATGCAGGATGCCATGAGGCATAGCAACCTCAAAAAGTCAAAGGCTGGGAGACGATGGGCATTTTGAAACTTGGTGACCATCTGTAGAATATCTTGAGCCCTCACCTCTGGTGGAGAGGCTTTTCCCAGGGAAGTGTCCAGGACCGCTCCAATGAACTGGAGTCTCTGAGATGGTATCATCTGTGACTTCTTTAAATTGAGGGAGAAGCCCAGTCTGTGAAAGAAGAGGCAGACATAATCTAGCTGGGTCTGGGCCTGTTCCGAAGATACGGCCCTGATCAGCCAATCGTCCAGGTAGGGATAGACGTGGATCCCTTCCCTCCTTAGACTCGCCGCCACTACCGACATCAGCTTGGTGAAGACCCTCGGGGCGGAGGTCAGCCCAAATGGCAGAACTCGAAATTGATAATGAGAGTTGCTAATTGCGAACCTCAGGTATTTCCTGTGCTTGAGATGGATTGGCACATGGAAATAAGCATCCTGAAGGTCCAGAGATACCAGCCGGTCCTGGAGCTGGAGGGCCTGAAGGATCTGAGAGAGAGTTACCATCTTGACTTTGTCCTTCCTGAGGAACTTGTTCAATTCTCTTAAGTCCAGGATGGGTCTCAGTCCTCCGTCCTTCTTTGGTATGAGAAAGTAGGGGGAGTACCAGCCCTTGTTCCTGTCCGCTACAGGTACCGGTTCTATGGCACCTTTCTCCAGCAGGTCCATAATTTCCTGCAAGAGGAGCGGATCTGGAACTTTTCGGGAGCTGTTCCCCAGTGGATGACTCTGAGGGATGTGTAGAAAGGGTAGGCAGTAACCTTGGGCAACTGTCTCCAACGCCCAAGCATCTGACGTTATAGCCTGCCATTCCGTCAGATGGTGAGTTAACCTGCCCCCTACAGGTGTCTTGTGTGCAAAGGCCTCAGAGTGGTTTGGGGGCGGCTGATGCAGATGCCGAGGGTAAAGAGGCACCTGCTGCTGCTGCGGTCTTAGTACCTTTGACCCGTCCACCTCGGGTGGATCTTCTTTGGCCCCTTTGAGCCGGCTGTCCTCTGCCTTTTCCGAATGCGGAATAATAGCGAAAGGACTTTCCTCTCCCAGAGGTTCCTGAGGGGCGAAAAGGAGTTTGGCGGATAGCAGCTCCTAAGGATTTTGCTGCTGCTTTAGAAGTCTGTAACTTTTCCAGACTGTCATCAGCCTTTTTTCCGAATAACGAAGAGCCGTCAAAGGGCATATTCAAATGTCTGGCTTGTACATCTGGAGCAAAGCCAGACTTTCGCAACCACGCATGCCTGCGGACTGTTGTACTAGCCGCCATGGCCCTGCTGATACTGTCAGCGGAATCGATGCCAGTTTGAAGAGACTCGCACATAGCATCTTTGCCATCTTGAATGATGTTAAGGAAGGCTTCCTTTACCTCTCGATCGGGTATTCAGTCAGCCGCTGATGAAGCACACTCCCATAATGTGTGACTGAACCTGGCGAGCGTACAGGTGGCGTTGATGGACTTCAACGCCATACTACAGGCAGAGAAGACTTTCTTTGCCATAGAGTCGTACCTCTTGTCATCCCTGTCCTGTGGGACAGTAGGGTAAGCAGTCCTACTGCTGGATGAAGTTGCTGCTTGAACCACCAGGCTCTCTGGGGTCGGGTGTTTTGACAGGTATTCAGGGTCAGCAGCCGCTACCCTATACTTTGTCGACAGTCTTTTATTGACTGCTGGGATGACTTCGGGAGTCTCCCAATTGGACGCAATTTTTCTTTGTAGGGCTGCATGGAAGGGGACCACCGGGTCCTCCTGTGGGCCTTTGTCCAATATATCCGTTAGATCATCCTGTTGGAAAACAGGTGAAGGAGCAGTCCAACCCATAAACTCAATTATTCTTGCCATCAGGGTTCTTTATGGTGTTTCTGCATGTTCCCCTGGGTCTGGCTTTACAAAATCCACTTCTGGGGAAGTGTCAAGTCCACTGGCCTCATGAAGTGAGTCCTGTAGTTCCTTCAGCCTCCTTTCTTCAGAGGTGAAATCCTCTGCAGCAGGCAGTGAGGATCTCTGTAAACCAAAAGTTTCTTGGTCAGAGTCTTCTCTTTCTTCATAAATTGAAGAAAGACCAGGGTATTCTCTCTGAAATGGAGTAAAGCCCATCTCGAGGGCTGAAGGAGCCAAACTCGTCGTTATCGGACGAGAAAATGTCGATGTCGTCGACGCCGATGTAACCGGCCTCGAAGGCGCCGAAAATGGCGTCGAAAAAACTGGAAGGGGCCTCAAAGAATTCGAGAGGATCGGGATCCTACTCGAGGGCATTGACGACGGTCTTGGCGTCGTGCCAAAGGCCCTTGAAAACACCCGTTGGCTGTGGAGCCTTGGTCCTCTCTTTCATTGGCGTCGGCGACGGCGTCGACGATGGCGTCGAGCCGATCGACCGATGCGTCGAGGAACCCTTCGACAACGGCGTCGATGGCGCCGACCCGTGCGTCGAGGGAATCTTCGACGACGGCGTCGAAGGAACCCTCGACGACGGCGTCGAAGACGGTGCCTTCTTACCCGATGGCTCATGGCGCTCTCGAGTGGAATGTTTTGCCGGGTGCTGCGACTCGCGGCGTTTTGATTTTTTGGGTTTTTCACCCGGGGTATCACCCTCAGCTGTCTTCGAGGGGGTCGAGGCTGCGTTCTCGAAGACGCTTAACATTTTCTTTCTGAATTCCTCCCACTCGGTTTGAGAACTGTGTTTGGTGGGACAGGAAACTCTTTCTGGGGACACCGAAGACGACGAGGAATGGGACCTTCGACGTCTCTTTTTTGAGTGTCTAGATCTCGACGAATGGTGGGAGCTGCTTCGAGATCTAGAATGGGAGTGTTTTCGACGGCGAGGAGACAAATGCCTCGACTCGGCCGACGAAACCTTCGAGGAGGTTTTGGCTGACTTACCTCTCTCGAGCTTCCCCTTTCGCTCCTTCAGGGCTTTCGCCGTCATGGACATACAGTCCTCACACTCCGAACAATGGTGCTCGGACCCCAAGCACCATAAACAGACCCTGTGTGGATCAGTTATTGACATTTTTTTTACCGCAGTCTCGACATTTCTTGAAGCCGGATCGCAGCGTCATCGGTTCTGATGAAGAAGCCATCGAGAACGATAAGGAATATTCGTCGAATTAGATTTAGATAAACTGACTGAACTGAGCAACGACGTTCCGAGGCCCCACGTTTTTCCGCGGAAAAACGGAACTGAGCAACGGACGCAGCGCGTGTCTATTTATGGGCATGGTGACTTCGGCGCTGATACGGTGGCCGTCGAGGGACATCGACTCGGCGGACGTCGACGCGCAGCGCCCTCTACAGAGAAAACATTTCTGAGGCCAGCAAGCTGGAAACGTATATCAAAGATAAGGAATACGTCGGAGGACACAATCCCTTCGAAATGGGTTCTAGCTCACAAGTAACTATACGTACAAACAAACAGTACTTGCCAGTATTTCTACTGCTTTCTCCTCTGTTTTTTTACATACAGGTTGTGCTTTTGGTTGAGTCTAAACAAAACAGATAAAAAAGCTTGTCAACAATATTAAGAAGACAGAGTAACATATTCTACTTTGAACAGAAGGCAAAACAAGCATACAGTATATATTATGGGTATATTAAGCTTTAACTCTTTTACTGGCCATTGCTCCATCAAAGAGGCAAAATATTTCTGCACACTACAGGGTAGCGGGAAAGTGGTGAAGTTTTAGTTACTTACCTGTAACTGTATTTCTCCAGCATTGTTATATTTCATAGATTCACATGCTTGAATATTCCCCGTCGTCAAGGATTTAATCCTCTGTGATTTAAATAATTATTAAAAAATGTAATATATACATATACATTATTTCCATAGACAATGAATGCAGATTGCCCATTATGGCCTATGATCCATTCAATTGTGTAGTCCCTCCACCTCACTTTGGTCCTTTATGGCCCTAAACAATGAGGTGGCAAGGTTTGAGCTCCGCCACAAAGCAGCCATCTTCAGATTTTGAGCCGTAGTAGACTACATGTATGATGACTGCTGGGCGTGGGAGCAGCCTCTCAGGGGAGGAGGGTGGGCGCATGTGAATCTATGAAAGATACCAATGCTGGAGAAGAACAAGTTACTTTCTTACCTGGTAACGTTCTTTCGACGGGATGTTCCTCCGACGTATTCCATATCTTTGATATATGTTTCCAGCTTGCTGGCCTCTGAAATGAGTTCTCTGTAGAGGGCGTTTCGCGTCGTCGTCCGCCGAGTCGATGTCCCTCAACGGCCACCGTATCGGCGCCGACGTCACCATGCCCATAAATAGACACGCGCTGCGTCGGTTGCTCAGTTCCGTTTTGTAGTATAAGAAAGACATGCCTGAATTGGTTAGTAACCTTGAAGGAGCGAAAGCTGCAACCAAAAGGGAAGTTATCACTGCGGGGATGGATGGGAGGGGCGATAAGGAATACGTCGGAGGAATATCCCGTCGAAAGAACGTTACCAGGTAAGAAAGTAACTTGTTCTTCGAAGGGATTGTGTCCTCCAACGTATTCCTTATCTTTGATAGACTCCCATAGCAGTGGTATGTAATTGGAGGAGGGAGTGATAGTGTTATATATCCCTTTAGGGATTGACCGAGTGTAATACGGCTTTGCCAAATCTGGTCTCTTGAGCAGTGGAGGAATCCAGGTTGTAAAGTTTTGTGAATGTATGTGCGGACGACCATGTGGCAGCCGCACATATGTCCCGGACCGGTACCCCTCTCTGGAGAGCCGGAGAAGCTGCGATACCCCTGGTTGAATGAGCCCTGAGGTTTTGGGGTGGCTCTTTCCCTGCTAGTCTATAACATTCCAGGATGGCCAAGATAATCCACCTGGAGATGGTTTGTTTTGTTATGGGTAGTCCCAACTTGTGACCTGAGTATCCTACAAACAGCTGGTCTGCTTTCCTGATTCTAGCCATTCTGCTGATGTAAAAGCTGAGAGCTCGCCTAGGGTCCAGTCTGTGTAGCCTTTCCTCCTCTTTCCCCGGATGGGGAGGAGGGTAGAATGAAGGCAAGGTAATTTTCTGAGTAATATGGAATTAAGAAACTACCTTTGGGAGAAAATTAGGCTTCACCTGGAGGACAACCTTGTCCTTGTGGAAGATTGTATGTGGGGGTTTACAGGAGAGAGCTTGAAGCTTACTCACCCTTCTAGCCGATGTTAGTGCTACAAGTAGGACAGTTTTAAGTGTGAGAAATCTTAATGCGCAAGAGTGAAGTGGCTCGAATGGAGTGCCCATTAAGAAGTTTAAGACTAAATTTAAGTCCCATAATGGAACCTGGAATGGTTTTGGAATGTAAACATTAGTCAGACCCTTGAGAAATTGTACCACTAGAGGAATTTTGAAATACAATGGTTCCTCCGCAGTGCGCTTGAAGATAGAAAGCGCTGCGAGATAGCCTTTTACAATGCCAACTTGAAGGCCTGAGTTTGCCAAGTAGAGTAGAAACGATAGCACCGTTGGTGTACCGCATGAAAAAGGGTCGATATTCTCTTCCGTACACCAGCTGCAAAACTTGTTCCAACGGCAGCGGTATAAAGACTTTGTTGCTGGTCTTCTGGCCGAAAGCAACACCTCCATGACGTCATCAGGGAGATCCCAATCCTTGTACCGCAACCTTTCAGAAGCCAAGCGTGAAGGTTGAGGGTTCTGATGTCTGGATGGAGAACCTGACCTCCCTTCTGCGAGAGAAGATTCTCTTTGAGTGGAAGACGGATTGGAGGACCCATGGACATATCTAGAAGGTCCGGGTACCATGTTCTCCTGGCCTAGTCCGGGGCAATTAGGATCATGGTTTTCCGGAATCTTCTCAACCTCCTGATCATTTGAGGAATAACAGGGACTGGTGGAAACGCGTAGAGGAGTGGAAACTCCCAGTCCACTATGAACGCGTCTCCCAGAGCTCCTCTCGGGGGAAATTCCCTTGAACAGAACAGATCGCACTTCCTGTTGGTGCTTGTGGTGAACAGATCCACCTGAGGGGTTCCCCAAAGGGCAAAGATCTCTTGAAGGACTTCCTGAGCTAGCTCCCATTCGTGGGAGACTGTGCTCTGCCTGCTCAGAGCATCCGCTGTCAAATTCTTCTCTCTGGCTAGATGGACTACCGATAGAGAGATTCCTTCCCGAATTGCCCAAAACCAGAGCTGCATTGCCTCTCTGCACAGTGGTAGTGAACCTACGCCTCCTCTTTTGTTGAGGTAGTGCATGGCCACCGTGTTGTCCGTCATTATCAGGACATTTCTCGCCTGTACTGATGGCAGGAAAGCTTTCAACGCTAGTGTGATCGCCCTAATAGGTTGATATGTATTCTGGACTCCGATGGAGACCAACGACCGCTGATGGTCAAGTCGTTGGCATGGGCTCCCCACCCTGTGAGCGAGGCGTCTGTGACTACTGTTATCTCCGGCCATGGTTGCCAAAACAGTTCTCCTTTCAAGATGTTCTCTGAAAAGGCCCACCACTGAAGGTCGTGGACTACCTTGTCCGGAATCCGGAGGAGGTCTGACATTCTCCCTGAGAATTGTGACCACTGACTTCTCAGTGCCCACTGAAGAGATCTCATTCTCAGGCGAGCCTTTGGCACAAGGAAGATGCAGGATGCCATGAGGCATAGCAACCTCAAAAAGTCAAAGTCTGGGAGACGTTGGGCATTTTGAAACTTGGTGACCATCTGTAGAATATCTTGAGCCCTCACCTCTGGTGGAGAGGCTTTTCCCAGGGAAGTGTCCAGGACCGCTCCAATGAACTGGAGTCTCTGAGATGGTATCATCTGTGACTTCTTTAAATTGAGGGAGAAGCCCAGTCTGTGAAGGAAGAGGCAGACATAATCTAGCTGGGTCAGGGCCTGTTCCGAAGATACGGCCCTGATCAGCCAATCGTCCAGGTAGGGATAGACGTGGATCCCTTCCCTCCTTAGACTCGCCGCCACTACCGACATCAGCTTGGTGAAGACCCTCGGGGCGGAAGTCAGCCCAAATGGCAGAACTCGAAATTGATAATCAGAGTTGCTAATTGCGAACCTCAGGTATTTCCTGTGCTTGAGATGGATTGGCACATGGAAATAAGCATCCTGAAGGTCCAGAGATACCAGCCGGTCCTGGAGCTGGAGGGCCTGAAGGATCTGAGAGAGAGTTACCATCTTGACTTTGTCCTTCCTGAGGAACTTGTTCAATTCTCTTAAGTCCAGGATGGGTCTCAGTCCTCCGTCCTTCTTTGGTATGAGAAAGTAGGGGGAGTACCAGCCCTTGTTCCTGTCCGCTACAGGTACCGGTTCTATAGCACCTTTCTCCAGCAGGTCCATAATTTCCTGCAAGAGGAGCGGATCTGGAACTTTTCGGGAGCTGTTCCCCGGTGGATGAATCTGAGGGATGTGTAGAAAGGGTAGGCAGTAACCTTGGGCAACTGTCTCCAACGCCCAAGCATCTGAAGTTATAGCCTGCCATTCCGTCAGATGGTGAGTTAACCTGCCCCCTACAGGTGTCTTGTGTGCAAAGGCCTCAGAGTGGTTTGGGGGCGGCTGATGCAGATGCCGAGGGTAAAGAGGCACCTGCTGCTGCTGCGGTCTTAGTACCTTTGACCCGTCCACCTCGGGTGGATCTTCTTTGGCCCCTTTGAGCCGGCTGTCCTCTGCCTTTTGCGAATGCGGAATAATAGCGAAAGGACTTTCCTCTCCCAGAGGTTCCTGAGGGGCGAAAAGGAGTTTGGCGGATAGCAGCTCCTAAGGATTTTGCTCCTGCTTTAGAAGTCTGTAACTTTTCCAGACTGTCATCAGCCTTTATTCCGAATAACGAAGAGCCGTCTAAGGACATATTCAAAAGTCTGGCTTGTACATCTGGAGCAAAGCCAGACTTTCGCAACCACGCATGCCTGCGGATTGTTGTACTAGCCGCCATGGCCTTGCTGATACTGTCTGCGGAATCCATGCCAGTTTGAAGAGACTCGCACATAGCATTTTTGCCATCTTGAATGATGTTAAGGAAGGCTTCCTTCTCCTCTCCATCGGGTATGCAGTCAGCCGCTGATGAAGCACACTCCCATAATGTGTGACTGAACCTGGCGAGCGTACAGGTGGCGTTGATGGACTTCAACGCCATACTACAGGCAGAGAAGACTTTCTTTGCCATAGAGTCGTACCTCTTGTCATCCCTGTCCTGTGGGACAGTAGGGTAAGCAGTCTTACTGCTGGATGAAGTTGCTGCTTGAACCACCAGGCTCTCTGGGGTCGGGTGTTTTGACAGGTATTCAGGGTCAGCAGCCGCTACCCTATACTTTGTCGACAGTCTTTTATTGACTGCTGGGATGACTTCGGGAGTCTCCCAATTGGAAGCAATTTTTCTTTGTAGGGCTGCATGGAAGGGGACCACCGGGTCCTCCTGTGGGCCTTTGTCCAATATATCCGTTAGATCATCCTGTTGGAAAACAGGTGAAGGCGCAGTCCAACCCATAAACTCAATTATTCTTGCCATCAGGGTTCTATATGGTGTTTCTGCATGTTCCCCTGGGTCTGGCTTTACAAATTCCACTTCTGGCGAAGTGTCAAGTCCACTGGCCTCATGAAGTGAGTCCTGTAGTTCCTTCAGCCTCCTTTCTTCAGAGGTGAAATCCTCTGCAGCAGGCATTGAGGATCTCTGTAAACCAAAAGTTTCTTGGTCAGAGTCTTCTCTTTCTTCATAAATTGAAGAAAGACCAGGGTATTCTCTCTGAAATGGAGTAAAGCCCATCTCTAGGGCTGAAGGAGCCAAACTCGTCGTTATCGGACGAGAAAATGTCGACGTCGTCAACGCCGATGTATCCGGCCTCGAAGGCGCCGAAAATGGCGTCGAAAAAACTGGAAGGGGCCTCGAAGAATTCGAGAGGATCGGGATCCTACTGGAGGGCATTGACGACTGTCTCGGCGTCGTGCCAGAGGCCCTTGAAAACACCCGTTGGCTGTGGAGCCTTGGTCCTCTCTTTCATCGGCGTCGATGTCGACGATGGCGTCGAGTCGATCGACCGATGCGTCGAGGAACCCTTCGACAACGGCGTTGATGGCGCCGACCCGTGCGTCGAGGGAATCTTCGACGACAGCGTCGAAGGAACCCTCGACGACGGCGTCGAAGACGGTGCCTTCTTACCCGATGGCTCATGGCGCTCTCGATTGGAATGTTTCGCCGGGTGCTGCGACTCGCGGCGTTTTGATTTTTTGGGTTTTTCATCCGGGGTATCACCCTCAGCTGTCTTCGAGGGGGTCGAGGCTGCGTTCTCGAAGACGCTTAACATTATCTTTCTGAATTCCTCCCACTCGGTTTGAGAACTGTGTTTGGTGGGACAGGAAACTCTTTCTGGGGACACCGAAGACGACGAGGAATGGGACCTTCGACGTCTCTTTTTTGAGTGTCTAGATCTCGACGAATGGTGGGAGCTGCTTCGAGATCTAGAATGGGAGTGTTTTCGACGGCGAGGAGACAAATGCCTCGACTCGGCCGACGAAATCTTCGAGGAGGTTTTGGCTGACTTACCTCTCTCGAGCTTCCCCTTTCGCTCCTTCAGGGCTTTCGCCGTCATGGACATACAGTCCTCACACTCCGAACAATGGTGCTCGGACCCCAAGCACCATAAACAGACCCTGTGTGGATCAGTTATTGACATTTTTTTACCGCAGTCTCGACATTTCTTGAAGCCGGATCGCGGCGTCGTCGGTTCTGATGAAGAAGCCATCGAGAACGATAAGGAATATTCGTCGAATTAGATTTAGATAAACTGACTGAACTGAGCAACGACGTTCCGAGGCCCCACGTTTTTCCGTGGAAAAACGGAGCAACGTTTTTCCGCGGAAAAACGGAACTGAGCAACGGACGCAGCGCGTGTCTATTTATGGGCATGGTGACTTCGGCGCTGATACGGTGGCCGTCGAGGGACATCGACACGGCGGACGTCGACGTGCAGCGCCCACTACAGAGAAAACATTTCCGAGGCCAGCAAGCTGGAAACGTATATCAAAGATAAGGAATACGTCGGAGGACACAATCCCTTCGAAATGGGTTCTAGCTCACAAGTAACTATACGTACAAACAAACAGTACTTGCCAGTATTTCTACTGCTTTCTCCTCTGTTTTTTTACATACAGGTTGTGCTTTTGGTTGAGTCTAAACAAAACAGATAAAAAAGCTTGTCAACAATATTAAGAAGACAGAGTTACATATTCTACTTTGAACAGAAGGCAAAACAAGCATACAGTATATATTATGGGTATATTAAGATTTAACTCTTTTACTGGCCATTCAAGAGGCAAAATATTTCTGCACACTACAGGGTAGCGGGAAAGTGGTGAAGTTTTAGTTTCTTACCTGTAACTGTATTTCTCCAGCATTGGTATATTTCATAGATTCACATGCTTGAATATTCCCCGTCGTCAAGGATTTAATCCTCTGTGATTTAAATAATTATTAAAAAATGTAATATATACATATACATTATTTCCATAGACAATGAATGCAGATTGCCCATTATGGCCTATGATCCATTCAATTGTGTAGTCCCTCCACCTCACTTTGGTCCTTTATGGCCCTAACCAATGAGGTGGCAAGGTTTGAGCTCTGCCACAGGGCAGCCATCTTCAGATTTTGAGCCGTAGTAGACTACATGTATGATGACTGCTGGGCGTGGGAGCAGCCTCTCAGGGGAGGAGGGTGGGCGCATGTGAATCTATGAAAGATACCAATGCTGGAGAAGAACAAGTTACTTTCTTACCTGGTAACGTTCTTTCGACGTGATGTTCCTCTGACGTATTCCATATCTTTGATATATGTTTCCAGCTTGCTGGCCTCGGAAATGATTTCTCTGTAGAGGGCGCTGCTGGTCGACGTTCGCCAAGTCGATGTCCCTCGACGGCCACCGTATCAGCGCCGACGTCACCATACCCATAAATAGACACGCGCTGTGTCCGTTGCTCAGTTCGGTTTTGTAGTATAAGAAAGACATGCCTGAATTGGTTAGTAACCTTGAAGGAGCGAAAGCTGCAACCACAAGGGAAGTTATCACTGCGGGGATGGATGGGAGGGGCGATAAGGAATACGTCGGAGAAACATCCCGTCGAAAGAACGTTACCAGGTAAGAAAGTAACTTGTTCTTCGAAGGGATTGTGTCCTGCGACGTATTCCTTATCTTTGATAGACTCCCATAGCAGTGGTATGTAATTGGAGGAGGGAGTGATAGTGTTATATATCCCTTTAGGGAAGGACCGAGTGTAATACGCTTTGCCAAATCTGGTCTCTCGAGCAGTGGAGGAATCCAGATTGTAAAATTTTGTGAATGTATGTGCGGACGACCATGTGGCAGCCGCACATATGTCCCGGACCGGTACCCCTCTCTGGAGAGCCGAAGAAGCTGCGATACGCCTGGTTGAATGAGCCCTGAGGTTTTGGGGTGGCTCTTTCCCTGCTAGTCTATAACATTCCAGGATGGCCAAGATAATCCACCTGGAGATGGTTTGTTTTGTTATGGGTAGTCCCAACTTGTGACCTGAGTATCCTGCAAACAGCTGGTCTGCTTGCCTGATTCTAGCCATTCTGCTGATGTAAAAGCTGAGAGCTCGCCTAGGGTCCAGCCTGTGTAGCCTTTCCTCCTCTTTCCCCGGATGGGGAAGAGGGTAGAATGAAGGAAAGGTAATTTTCTGAGTAATATGGAATTCAGAAACTACCTTTGGGAGAAAATTAGGCTTCACCTGGAGGCCACCTTGTCCTTGTGGAAGATTGTATGTGGGGGTTTACAGGAGAGAGCTTAGAGCTCACTCACCCTCCTAGCCGATGTTAGTGCTACAAGTAGGACAGTTTTAAGTGTGAGAAATCTTAATGCGCAAGAGTGAAGTGGCTCGAATGGAGTGCCCATTAAGAAGTTTAAGACTAAATTTAAGTCCCATAATGGAACCTGGAATGGTTTTGGAGGGTAAACATTAGTCAGACCCTTGAGAAATTGTACCACTAGAGGAATTTTGAAATACGATGGTTCCTCCGCAGTGCGCTTGAAGATAGAAAGCGCTGCTAGATAGCCTTTTACAGTGCCAACTTGAAGGCCTGGGTTTGCCAAGTAGAGTAGAAACGATAGCACTGTTGGTATACCGCATGAAAAAGGGTCGGTATTCTCTTCTCTACAGCAGCTGCAAAACTTGTTCCAACGGCAGCGGTATAAAGACTTTGTTGCTGGTCTTCTGGCCAAAAGCAACACCTCCATGACGTCATCAGGGAGATCCCAATCCTTGTACCTCAACCTTTCAGAAGCCAAGCATGAAGGTTGAGGGCTCTGATGTCTGGATGGAGAACCTGACCTCCCTTCTGCGAGAGAAGATTCTCTTTGAGTGGAAGTCGGTTTGGAGGACAGATGGACCTATCTAGAAGGTCCAGGTACCACGTTCTCCTGGCCCAGTCTGGGGCAATTAGGATCATGGTTTTCCGGAATCTTCTCAACCTCCTGATCATTTGAGGAATAACAGGGACTGGTGGAAACGCGCAGAGGAGTGGAAACTCCCAGTCCACTACGAACGCGTCTCCCAGAGCTCCTCTCGGGGGAAATTCCCTTGAACAGAACAGATCGCACTTCCTGTTGGTGCTTGTGGCGAACAGATCCACCTGAGGGGTTCCCCAAAGGGTGAAGATCTCTTGAAGGACTTCCTGAGCTAGCTCCCATTCGTGGGAGACTGTACTCTGCCTGCTCAGAGCGTCCGCTGTCAAATTCTTCTCTACGGCTAGATGGGCTGCCGATAGAGAGATTCCTTCCCGAATTGCCCAAAACCAGATCTGCATTGCCTCTCTGCACAGTGGTAGTGAACCTACGCCTCCTCTTTTGTCGAGGTAGTACATGGCCACCGTGTTGTCCGTCATTATCAGGACATTTCTCCCCTGTACTGATGGCAGGAAAGCTTTCAGCGCTAATCTGATCGCTCTCAGCTCTAATAGGTTGATATGTAGTCTGGACTCCGATGGAGACCAACGACCGCTGATGGTCAAGTGGTTGGCATGGGCTCCCCACCCTGTGAGCGAGGCATCTGTGACTACTGTTATCTCCGGCCATGGTTGCCAAAACGGTTCTCCTTTCAAGATGTTCTCTGAATAGGCCCACCAATGAAGGTCGTGGACTACCTTGTCCGGAATCCGGAGGAGGTCTGACATTCTCCCTGAGAATTGTGACCACTGACTTCTCAGTGCCCACTGAAGAGATCTCATTCTCAGGCGAGCCTCTGGCACAAGGAAGATGCAGGATGCAATGAGGCCTAGCAACCTCAAAAAGTCGAAGGCTGGGAGACGTTGGGCATTTTGAAACTTGGTGACCATCTGTAGAATATCTTGAGCCCTCACCTCTGGTGGCGAGGCTTTTCCCAGGGAAGTGTCTAGGACCGCTCCAATGAACTGGAGTCTCTGAGATGGTATCATCTGTGGCTTCTTTAAATTGAGGGAGAAGCCCAGTCTGTGAAGGAAGAGGCAGACATAATTTAGCTGGGTCCGGGCCTGTTCCGATGATACTGCCCTGATCAGCCAATCGTCCAGGTAGGGATAGACGTGGATCCCTTCCCTCCTTAGACTCGCCGCCACTACCAACATCAGCTTGGTGAAGACCCTTGGGGCGGAGGTCAGCTCAAATGGCAGAACTCGAAATTGATAATGAGAGTTGCCAATTGCGAACCTCAGGTATTTCCTGTGCTTGAGATGGATTGGCACATGGAAATAAGCATCCTGAAGGTCCAGAGATACCAGCTAGTCCTGGAGCTGGAGGGCCTGAAGGATCTGAGAGAGAGTTACCATCTTGAACTTGTCCTTCCTGAGGAACTTGTTCAATTCTCTTAAGTCCAGGATGGGTCTCAGTCCTCCGTCCTTCTTTGGTATGAGAAAGTAGGGGGAGTACCAGCCCTTGTTCCTGTGCGCTACAGGTACCGGTTCTATGGCACCTTTCTCCAGCAGGTCCATAATTTCCTGCAAGAGGAGCGGATCTGGAACTTTTCGGGAGCTGTTCCCCGGTGGATGACTCTGAGGGATGTGTAGAAAGGGTAGGCAGTAACCTTGGGCAACTGTCTCCAACGCCCAAGCATCTGACGTTATAGCCTGCCATTCCGTCAGATGGTGAGATAACCTGCCCCCTACAGGTGTCTTGTGTGCAAAGGCCTCAGAGTGGTTTGGGGGCGGCTGATGCAGATGCCGAGGGTAAAGAGGCACCTGCTGCTGCTGCGGTCTTAGTACCTTTGACCCGTCCACCTCGGGTGGATCTTCTTTGGCCTCTTTGAGCCGGCTGGCCTCTGCCTTTTCCGAATGCGGAATAATAGCGAAAGGACTTTCCTCTCCCAGAGGTTCCTGAGGGGCGAAAAGGAGTTTGGCGGATAGCAGCTCCTAAGGATTTTGCTGCTGCTTTAGAAGTCTGTAACTTTTCCAGACTGTCATCAGCCTTTTTTCCGAATAAAGAAGAGCCGTCAAAGGGCATATTCAAAAGTCTGGCCTGTACATCTGGAGCAAAGCCAGACTTTCGCAACCACGCATGCCTGCGGATTGTTGTACTAGCCGCCATGGCCCTGCTGATACTGTCAGCGGAATCAATGCCAGTTTGAAGAGACTCGCACATGGCATCTTTGCCATCTTGAATGATGTTAAGGAAGGCTTCCTTCTCCTCTCCATCGGGTATGCAGTCAGCCGCTGATGAAGCACACTCCCATAATGTGTGACTGAACCTGGCGAGCGTACAAGTGGCGTTGATGGACTTCAACGCCATACTACAGGCAGAGAAGACTTTCTTTGCCATAGAGACGTACCTCTTGTCATCCCTGTCCTGTGGGACAGTAGGGTAAGCAGTCCTACTGCTGGATGAAGTTGCCGCTTGAACCACCAGGCTCTCTGGGGTCGGGTGTTTTGACAGGGATTCAGGGTCAGCAGCTGCTACCCTATACTTTGTCGACAGTCTTTTATTGACTGCTGGGATGACTTCGGGAGTCTCCCAATTGGATGCAATTTTTCTTTGCAGGGCTGCATGGAAGGGGATCACGGGGTCCTCCTGTGGACCTTTGTCCAATATATCTGTTAGATCATCCTGTTGGAAAACAGGTGAAGGCGCAGACCAGCCCATAAACTCAATTATTCTTGCCATCAGGGTTCTATATGGTGTTTCGGCATGTTCCCCTGGGTCTGGCTTTACAAATTCCACTTCTGGGGAAGTGTCAAGTCCACTGGCCTCATGAAGTGAGTCTTGTAGTTCCTTCAGCCTCCTTTCTTCAGAGGTGAAATCCTCTGCAGCAGGCAGTGAGGATCTCTGTAAACCAAAAGTTTCTTGGTCAGAGTCTTCTCTTTCTTCATAAATTGAAGAAAGACCAGGGTATTCTGATCTCTGAAATGGAGTAAAGCCCATTTCTAGGGCTGAAGGAGCCAAACTCGTCGTTATTGGACGAGAAAATGTCGAAGTCGTCGACGCCGATGTAACTGGCCTCGAAGGCGCCGAAAATGGCGTCGAAAAAACTGGAAGGGCCCTCAAAGAATTCGAGAGGATCGGGATCCTACTCGAGGGCATCGATGACGGTCTCAGCGTCGTCCCGGAGGCCCTTGAAAACACTGTTGGCTGTGGAGCCTTGGTCCTCTCTTTCATCGGCGTCGACGTCGGCGTTGACGATGCCGTCGAGTCGATCGACTGATGCGTCGAGGAACCCTTCGACAACGGCGTCGATGGCGCCGACCCGTGCGCCGAAGGAATCTTCGACGACGGCGTCGAAGGAACCCTCGACGACGCCGTCGAAGACGGTGCCTTCTTACCGGATGGCTCATGGCGCTCTCGGGTGGAATGCTTCGCCGGGTGCTGCGACTCACTGCGTTTTGATTTTTGGGGGTTTTCACCCGGGGTATCACCCTCAGCTGTCTTCGAGGGGGTCGAGGCCACGTTCTCGAAGACGCTTAACATTTTCTTTGTGAATTCCTCCCACTCAGCTTGAGAACTGTGTTTGGTGGGACAGGAAACTCTTTCTGGGGACACCGAAGACGACAAGGAATATGACCTTCGACGTCTCTTTTTTGAGTGTCTAGATCTCGACGAATGGTGGGAGCTGCTTCGAGATCTGGAATGGGAGTGTTTTCGACGGCGAGAAGACGAATGCCTCGACTCGGCCGACGAAACCTTCGAGGAGGATTTGGCTGACTTACCTCTCTCGAGCTTCCCCTTTCGCTCCTTCAGGGCTTTCGCCGTCATGAAGATGCAGTCCTCACACTCTGAACAATGGAGCTCGGACCCCAAGCACTATAAACAGACCCTGTGTGGATCCGTTATTGACATTTTTTTTACCGCAGTCTCAACACTTCTTGAAGCCGGATCGCAGCGTCGTCAGTTCTGATGAAGAAGCCATCGAGAACGATAGGAATATTCGTCGAAATAGATTTAGATAAACCTGACTGAACTGAGCAACGACGTTCCGAGGCCCCACGAAGCACGGAAAAACGGAACTGAGCAACGGACGCAGCGTGTGTCTATTTATAGGCATGGTGACGTCGGCGCCGATACGGTGGCCGTCAAGGGACATCGACTCGGCGGTCGTCGACGCGCAGCGCCCTCTACAGAAAAAATTTCTGAGGCCAGCAAGCTGGAAACGTATATCAATGATAAGGAATACGTCGGAGGACACAATCCCTTCGAATGAGTTATGTCTGAACGACGATAAGACTGAGATCCTGATCATGGGCAGCCAAACTAAACTTAAAAACCTGCCTCCATCGTACCAATCTTTCAACAATGGTGGTAACCACATCACAACTGCCAAAGAGGTCAAGACCCTACGGGTCTATCTTGTCTCCTCACTTACCTTCTCTTGGCAAGTCAATGCCATCACTTTGGCTTCCTCCTATACAGCTAAACTTATCAAGGCCTGCAGACCATTTCTTAATTTAGAGAACCGTATCACATTGGCTAGAGCACTAATACTATCCAGGATAGATTACCGCAACGCCATTTTTGCATTGCATTTAATCAAGAAACATCTCGAAACTCCAAACCGTACAGAACAATGCTATACGAGCAGCACTAAATATCCCCAAATCAGACCTCATCTCCTCCGTCAGAAGAAACATCCACTGGCTACCAGTGAAGGACTGGATTAAATTCAAAATATTCACCCTCGCACATAAATGCCTCTCTAACACTGCCCCTCGCTATCTATCTAGCTTGTTAACAAAAAAATTGTCCGATAGACCTACCATAGCTGCCTATCTGGGGCATCTGACTAAACCTAGATACCAAAGACAAAGAGCAGGTGGATCAAGTTTCCCGGTCATGGCGGACAACTATTGGAATGCCTTGCCCTGCCTTGCTGTCATTTAAAAAAAAACGAAAGACCTGGCTCTTCACACAGGACAACTAGTTATACCACACTCACCTACTAGTAACCAGGCACGATCTACACCAGTCCTCATAGCCCTTACCAGCCTTATAACTACTCCGTTGTGGTGACACAATGTGTAACAAAAACTCGTACTAAGTCTCTCCTAGACCCCAACAGTCAAGCCTGCCTCGTTTATGCTCTGTATAAACCTGCAACTAAATCCTTACATTTGTTGAACATGTAACTAAATTCATGATTTGTTTACACTCTTCAGTTCCTGTAACCATATGCTTAAGCGTCTTGAACATGTACCCAAATTCCTATACTCGTTGATCAAGTAACCAACCCTGTATGTCTATTTGTCATGTAACCAATCTTGTAAGCCTGCTTGTACTTGTAACCATATTCTTAAGCCAATGCACCCAGTTGCCTGAGGGTTAGGCGCACAATACAAATGTAATGAATAAATAAATAAATAAATATCAAGGGTGGATAGTTTGCCTGATACAAGTCCTCTGTTGATATGGCCAGCTTGATACCTAAATAGGTTATGGTCTATTCCACCCATCTGTAAAGGGATCCCCTTTTGAGCTCCTGTTCTGTTTCCCACGGGAGTGCACGATTGAGAATCTCAGATTTTTGTGTGTTTATTTTGAGGCCAGCCACCGCCCCAAATTGAGTGAGTTTGTTTTCTATTGCCCCTAAGGAGACTTCTGGGTGGGTTATGATCAGGAGCATATCATCCGCAAATGCAGCTATTTTATGTGTAATTCCCCCAACTGTAATTCCTGCTATTTCTTTATTAGATCTCACCACTGCCAATAGGGGTTCTAAGTGCAACACATAGAGTAGGGGTGATAAGGGGCATCCTTGTTTTGTACCCCGCTGGACTGCTACTGGATCAGAGAACGGACCAGGGGGTGCTGGTAATTGGCCCTTACCCTAGACAAGAATTTTTCACTGAAGCCCATCTTTTCCATGGTTGCGAAGAGAAACCCCCACTCCATCCGGTCGGAGGCTGTTTCAGAGTCTATGGCCATGAGGAGAGTGGGGATTCCTTTCTTATTCGCTCTTTCAATTAAATGCACAATTCTTCTAACATTGTGGCTGGTCTGACGGCCCCTGACAAACCCTGATTGGTCTGCTTGGACCAAGCAGGGAAGGACCTGGTTGAGTCTAGTTGCAAGTATTTTCGTATATATTTTGGCATCTAGGTTTATCAGGGCAATCAGGCAGTATGAGCCGCACTCTGTGGAATCCTTCCCTTTTTTGGGAATGAGGACAACCATAGCCTCTTCCATGATTTGTTTGATGTTCCCTTCCATGCAAAATTGATTGAACAAAGCCTTTAGGTGGGGTAGTAGCGCTTCCCTATGGGTCTTATAGAATTCAGAGGTGAACCATCTGGACCTGGGGTTTTATTGGTGGGTAGTGCTTTTATTGTTTCCCGGATTTCCTCGCAAGTTATCTCCTGCTCCAGGTCCTCCCTTTCATTTTCCGTTATATTTTCTAAATAGGACTCCTGAGCCGGCAGTGACAGATTATCTGAACTGTAGAGCCTGGAGTAAAATTTTCCAAACTCTCTTTCAACATCTTTGATGTTGGAACTAGTGTTGTCCCCTCGACTTTAATTTTTAAGATAGTTTTATCTTTTTCTTCCCTCCTCAGTAGCCTGGCCAGTAACCTGTCCGATTTATTTGCTTTTATATCATATTTTTGCTTCAGGGAAAATAGGGTGCGTTCGATTGCCCTAGTTTGTATTAGATCTAATTGTCCCTTGGTGGTCCTGTACTCCCTCCTAGTCCCAGCACTCAGAGCCGTTCCCATGTGAGATATTATCTCCTTAAGTTTGCCCTCTAATCGCGCCTCCTCCAGCTTCAATTCCCTGTCTCTCCTTGCTTTTATGACTACTATTTTCCCCCTTATTGTCGCCTTAAAGGCATCCCATCTGGTCTGTGGCCTTGTGTCTTCGGGCTTGTTAGTCTCAAAAAAGGTCCTAATCCTTTCCGTGACCTCTTGTGTTAGCTTCTCGTCTTACCAGATACTACAGGTATCACCATTTCCATGGGCCTGAGGTCGCTTGGTTTCTTTAGTGTTAAGGGAGTGTGGTTGGATTGTATTAATCTACCCACCGTAATCCCCAGCGTTCGGCCTAGGAGACTCCTGGAGACCCATATGTAGTGTGTGGGTGGACATGTGAATAGAAGGTGTAGCCTTCTTAATCTCCCTCTAACTCCCTCCACACGTCAACCAGGGCTAAGTTTTGGATTTTCCCCCTGAGCTCCCCGAGGGTTTCACTTGTGTCACTAGGCCATTGTTGCTTCTATCCCTTGCACGGTCCCACGCTATGGTGAAGTCCCCCGTTAGTATAATGGGTGTTTTTGCAAATTTCTTTAGACTCATTAATGCCTTTTGGATAAATGTGTCCTGTTCAGAGTTGGGGGCGTACAAAGTAGCTACTGTATAGGCTTCCCCCTTCCCTTCAGGGCTATTGCTAGGTATCTCCCTTGGTCATCGCTATAGGTCCCAGTCGGTATAAAGTCCAGCCTGTCCTCCTGGGTTAGCAGTACTCCCCCTTCTTATTGGGTTGCATTGCTTGAAAGAGTCGGGTGTAGCCCCAGAACTTAATTCTGCCTCTGTCACGGGAGTGGACATGAGTTTCCTGTAGGGTTACTATGTCGGGCCACTCCCTTCTTAAAAATCTCTCTTTTTTTTTCCTCTTGAGTGGGGAATTTAGACCATTGACATTAGGGATAGGAGTGTAAGATTATTATTGTTGGCCGTCATCGCGTGGGTGTTTCTTTAGCAGTCGTCTGCCTTTAGTGGGAGACTTGTCATTGTCATGTTGGTTCCCAGCGGAAGGCCCCTTTAGGTGCGGCTGATATCCCCCCTTCTTAGTTCTTTTGGATCTCAATGTGGGCCACTCCCGGGTTCTGTGGTTGCTTTGCTGGTTGTCTGATGGGCGGCCCTACATTTGGTGTTCATCTTCAATCCCCAGGAGGGTAGCTCCTTCTTCGCAAGACGTCATTCTATGTTGCTTCCCTTACCAGTCGAAGAGTATCCCAAATTGGAATGTCCATCTCTATCGGACCGCTTTGTTCCTCATAAACGTCATAAACAACGGTTGGAGACATTTTTTTCCTCTTGGTCAGAGTTGATTGTGCTACATTCTGATAGAGGTACATTTCTGTTCCATTGCAAGGAATCTGCTTCACTTGCCTAGCCTTGAGTAGTATTTGTTCTTTGATTGTATAGTCCTGGAGGGCTGCCAGGACATCCCTCGGTCTCACCCCTGGTTCTTGTCTGCGAGGGCCTACTCGATGGATCCTGTCAAACTTTACATCTGGGGTGGTGTCGGCTTCCAATAGATATGTGAATATGTTCTTGATGACATCTGCGAGATGTCTGTCCTGTGTGTCCTCACGGAGGCATTTGAGGCAGATGTTGGTCCTCCTGGACTTGTTTTCTAGGTCCTCCGCCTGGAGCTCGAGATTGTGGGTGGCCACTGGGAGGATCTCCAGCAGGACATCGTCCCTCCTTGAATCTTCCATCCGTTCCTGGATCGCCCTTTCATTGGTGTCCACCCTCTCTTCCATTTCGTTTATGTCTCGCTTTATTTCTTGCAGGCCCTCGGGTAGGTCCTCTTGCAGGACGTTCATTCGCTTTTGAACGGTAGAGGTTATTTTGTCCCCAAAGTTGTTGAAGAACTGTTTGATCAGGGATTGTGTCACTGGACGATCTTTCTCCTCCTGCATGGGGTTCTCACCTTGTTCCGGGTGAGGATCTGTCATTTGTGCTCCCCCGGGGAGGCCGGGTTCTCTAGCCCAGATCTTTGCGATGGTCCCTTCGTGGGATTTTTTTAGACCTTTTACGGAGGCTAGCAGGTCTTTCCCCCGTGATTTTGACATACTCAGTGGATGGGATGTGTGCCAAGTTGCTCGGGTCCTTCCCAGTCTTTTCTTGGCACGTGCTGCTCGGGTCTTGGGGGTTCTGCGTTTGGGATTATTTCCCTTTGGTTTGGAGCTATCCAACCTCTCTCCCTATCAGTGAGTTGTTTACCTGTGCACTCCTTTAATCAGCCTGGGGGATGTCGAGTGTCCTGTGCCCTGTGGTCTGTGGTCTCCGGGGTATCACCTTGGGTGTCGCTGAGTGCGGGTGGTGGCGGGAGAGGATGGACAGTTTCCCCGCTGTGAGCAGGATGTATATGCTCCCTGACATCATGGGTTGTTTTTTAGGTGTGGTAGTTGGTGTGACAGGAGGGAATCAGCCTCTATCTGCTTGGATGTGACGGCCTCCTTTGATGGGATGCCTGCCAGTGAGTTTTGCCGGTTTCCTCTCCCGGGAGCTGTATGGTTAAGTGTGCTGCCTCCAGACAGCGGACCAAGTATTCCCTGATGCTGTTCAGACCCCCCCCCCAAGGGGTACCTTGTGCACCTTTAGATGGGTAGACTTTGGGGCCCCCTTCCTTGGTTTTGTTGTTCTGGGCTCTTCACATGGGTGTTGCGCGTACCTGCGCTGCTGTTTCGAGTGGTTGCTGGTTATAAGGGCACTGTTGGCCTCAAGCTGCTTTGTGTTCTGGGGCCGAGGGTTGCTAATGGTGGCGGCACGGAACCGCTGTGGAGCAGGGGGGAAAGGTCCCTCTTCTCCTTTCCCTGCGTCTGGACCGGGTTGCCCCTTGCTTCTTGTGACCTTGCTCCTGTCTATGGAGGTATCAGTGTTATGGGCTCTCGCCCTGGAAGTCCGGTTCACTGGGAGAGGGTGGGGTGGTAGTCTGCTGTGCCGTGTCCCTTTGGTGGGAGGGGCTGTATGAGTGGGGAGTACACGGCGGCTTTGCAGGTACTTACTTGCAGCAAGGTATTGCAAGCAGCGTGTTGTCTGGCCACCTCTCCTGCAAAGTCTGCGTTGCTGAGGGACTGTGCGCCACATTTCCTCCACTGGAGTTGGGTTGTTGGTGGTGTGGGTGGAGGGAGGTTTCAGGGGTTATTCGTCCCTCGGTCGCTGGTCCCGCTTTTCAACCCCTACCCTGGAGGGAGACCGGGACATATCTCGCGGCTCAGAGCCACGGGGAGCAGGCTTGTGGGTTTACCCGCCTCCAAGACCCTGGTCCTGCTCTCCCCTTTGCCTTTGGGCCCTCCGACTTCAGAGGAGTGCTGTTCCACATCCCCGGGGGTGAGCGTCCCATTGTTAGGTATAGCAATGGGAACTTGTATGTCGTGGAGCTCCACTCGGCAGCTTCCGCTGAGTTTGCTATATCGACTGAGCGCTGTGGAGGGGTGTATCTTCTTTGTCCTGAACTTCACTGGGGTAGGTACTACTACCTTTTCGTACCTGGGGAGGGCTTGGAAGTAGTTTTAAACTTTTAGCAGCCCCATGGGTCGGAGGAGCGTCAGTCACGGTGCTCTTGTCATCGTGGCCATCTTGGAATAATAACACCTCTTCTTGACAATACTGCACCTTCTCTTTGTCTACCTTGTATCCCTTGTCTGCTAGAATAGTCATCAACTGAATCGAGTCTTGCCTGTACTCATCTTCTGTAGTGCTACAAATGAAAATGTCATCTACTTACTGTATCATGCACTTTCCAAATCAATATTGCCTGAGTCCAAATAGACAGAGACTCACACTGCCCTTGGGGCAGCCTAGTATGTTTCAGACGCGTCTGATGGAACGTAAATAAAGTCAAGTCTTGTGAGTCATTGTGCAATGGGATTGAGAAAAACGCATTTTTCAAATCAATCACTGTGAAATATTGTGCCTCCACTGTGATACTGCATAGTATTGTCGCTGGGTTAGGAACTAAAGGAAACTCTACCTCTACAATCTGGTTAATCGGTCTCATGTCCTGTATGAATCTCCACAACCCTCCCTTTGAGTATTTCACAGGATACAACGCAGTATTGCACGATGATTCTGATGGCACCAGAATACCTTGTTTCATGAGTGCTGAAACAGTCTTAAATATACCCTCATCGGCCTCTCGAGACCCGGGGTACTGTTTTGCTCGAGGTAAAATCACCCCTGGCTTCAACTTTATTTTGACCTCTCCTATTCCCTTCAATAGTCCTACATCATAAGGGCTTGTGGTCCATAAGACGCTGGGCACCTTCTCCAAGTCTTCGTAAAAAAAAGAAATGCTGGTCGTTGACGCATTATTGCCATTCGCTGTGGAATTTCCCTCCTCTCTGTTCTTATCTTGTATGTGATGCTCACTTCATCGTCTGCTGGATCATCTCTAAACATATCATTATCAGTAATGTCAGTAAACCTGCACCCCTTTTCGAGGGCTATTACTGTTCTCCATGGTTTACCCTGATCATCCATTCTTTCAAGCATTGACATTTCCCTTCGTACTATGGCTGCTTCCAATTCTAGAGGGATAGTCTATCCGCCCTCTTCATCCATAGGTATCTGTGGTCTAAAAAAGAATTCATCAAGTATCATCGTCCTTTTTCCCACTAAGCCAGGTAGCCATGTCAATAGAATGCTCATCCCATAAAGAAAACCCTCTGGCTCTACTGGTACACCTCGCAGAGATACTTGCCCTGTAAATGCCAGTATAAATTTGCCCACATTCATTCAGGAGTGGAACACACTAATCCCTTTGTCAGTAAAAGAAATCGTCATGTTAAAGGAATAGTGCGCTCAAAATTTGTATTGTTTTAAGTGATGGGCAATAATCAAAAACATATACTAAACATCTATTTAAAGAAGGTTCCTATGTGAAATGTTGAACAAATAATGCTCAAACCCAAAAATATTAAGCACTAGGAGGCATCCGTTTTCTGAAATGGATGAGCCTCCTGAACTTGTGTTAATCTCTGCCCTCGCAGCACTAATGAAGCAAAAGCCACCTGCTGGTAGCTTTTATTACAGTGGCTTTTGCTTCATTATTGCTGCAAGGGCAGAGAATGCAGGCAGGAAGGTTGTTACCGGTAAGTGCATTTCTTTTTCTTTGAATAACAAAGAAAACCACAGCAATTATAAATACAACCACGTTGTATTAATGATTGCCGTGGTTTTCTTTCTAAGTACACTTATCGGGCTACAGGGACCATGACCCAGAGTCAACCCTTTCATTTGCATTGCCTGATCCCTCCCTTGTAAGGTGTTTTGGGTAGACTCTAGCAGCTGCCCTCCTTCCTCCCGTGCCTTCCTTCCCATAAAAGGAAGCATCCTTAATGGTATTGTGGTCGCCCCTTGTTCTACTTTACACCATCATTTCCCTGGATTACTCTTTGCTCAGTGTAACATGGGTGCAAATTGTACCGTTTTAATTCCGGTGCTCCTAGTCCACCCATCATCTGGGGCCTAAACAGAACCGATCTAGGGACCCTCCGTCGTTTCTTGTGTCATATAAACCCTAAATCTGCTGTTTGTAGTGGTTTAACCATCTGAGTTGGGATTCTGATGGGGAGCGAGCTCGAGACATAGAGGAGTCGGGTAGATTAATTTTGACCACAGAAATTCTAGTGAGCCATGAGAGTTCCTCATTATCCCATCTGTTTAAGACATCCAGCGGTTTCTTCGACATGAGAGGAATGTTTGCCCCATATAACTCCTTATATGTTTTAGTTAATGTTATCCCCACGTAATCTATCCCTTTCTTCTCCCAAACCAATGGGAATGTGTTACTTAGGTCGTCTATGCTATCAGGTCTGTCAGATACATTCAAGGCTTTGTATTTCGAAAAAAATGTATGGTGAAACCAGAGACCTCTGCGAATTCCTGAAGTTTCTTTATTATTTTTGGCATGGTCTGTTTCGTATCTCTCATAAAGAGCAGAATATCATCAGCATAGAGGGCAATCTTATGCTCCATCTGTTTGTAATTGACGCCTGCTATCCCCTGATCTTGCCTAATCATTGCTGCTAGTGGTTCCATAGCCACTATGAATATCATCAGAGACAGCAGGCATCCATGTTTCGTGCCCCTTACCATATGTTTTCCGTTAATTAAGACTTTGGTAGAGGGAATCTGAAAATTAGCTAGGAACATCCATATAAATGCTGGCCTGTACCTAAATGTAACTAGCGTTTGTTCAAGGAACTGCCAGTCCATACTATCGAACGCCCACTTTCCATCCAAAGCGGTTATCGTCAATTTTTTGTCCGTCTTGACCCCTATGTCAATAATGTCCACTGCACGCCTTACATTATCCTGCGCTTGTCTTCCCAAAATGAATCCTGATTGGTTCTCGTGGATCACATACCACAGGATTTGTGCAAGTCTCCCCGCCAAGATTTTGGCATACAACTTGGCATCTCCATTAAGTAGGGAGATGGGGCGATAATTAGAGTAATCAGTGGGATCTTTTCCCAGTTTCAATATTAGAGTTGTGGTGGAGACACTCATGTCATCCGAGACCACCCCCAGTTCCCTAATTCTATTAAAGAGCAGAGTCAGTGGCCTTATAACCTGCGTCCGAAATGTCTTACAGAATCCATTCCCGAGACCATCAGGCCCTGGAGCTTTATTGGCTCGCAAGGAACCAATGGCCTCCCCTACTTACTCCTCTGTAATGGGATCCTCAAGGAATCCCTTGTCTTCCCTCGTTATTTTTGGCAACTGCGCCTCCTGGATATATTCCATTTGACGGGATATGTCTTTGAGTTCCCTTTTTAGTAGCACCTTATGGAATGATTTTACTATTGTCCGCTTGTCATACTCCATCCATCGCAATTCCCAGATTCGGTCTTCAGCTGTTGTTAGGAAAGATTTAATAATTGTATGTAATTTTCCCTCCATGTGTACAACCCCAAACATTTTGCTGCTGTTTAGACATCACAGACTGACTTTTCCAGAGAAGCACAGCATTCAGCTGCGCTCCTCTGGGCTTTCGCTCACTTTTTATGGGGAAACTGACATGCCCTTAAGACAGTCAGTACTGGGAATCTTTGTTTCCCTTAGTCCTTTTCCCATGTTGCAACTTTTCTGCAACATGTAACAAGTACACAATGTACCTTCCAGTACAGTGTACTTGGGTCTGTAGTCATTTTCCAAAGGCCCTAGATACTCTCGATGGACTTTTTGTGAGATGTGCAGGCAGATGTGTCACGGACAGGGCTGGTGGAAGCTATATCTTTGCATTATTTTTAATACTTTCCTGCCATGTTAACCGCGTTTGGCACGAATAGGTGGCCTGGCTCCAAAATGGCCATGCCACAAGGTTCTTTGTCCTGTCCTTTGGCCATCTTGCCCCTTTTCCTTCCCCAGGTTGGGTCGACCTGGGTCAGTCCTTATTTGGACATACAGTTTCCCGCGAAACGCCAAGCTTTTGCTGGCTTCTGCATGCCTTGTGTGTGTGCCTCCAGGATTTGGGCTGGGGTGTCTGTCCCCAATACACATCCTGGGTGCCAGAGAGTCTGGAGTGCTGTGAATGACTGGGACCACCGTGGTCCATGATTGGTCCAAGTATGGAGTGTGTGTTTGTGAGCAGATCTTCCATTGGGTCCTCTCCGTTTTGGCACGAAGGGAACTTTGGATAAGAGGAGGCTGAAAACACCCATACCATGTCGATCTCTGGAGTTCTCACTGAACGAAGGATAGGATCCAAGTATGCTGAAACTACAAAGCTGAGTCGAGGAACCGCTGGTGACCCGATGGAAGGTTTGGCACCCTGAGCCCGCTGTCGTCCCGTGGGACCCCTCTGCATCTGGTTGTCCTAGAAGGTCTGCGAAGACGCTTCGACCCATTGGAATAGTGGGACCAACTATTCTCGGCACCTTCATCAAAACCTGCAAGTAAGCTTTCTCGGAAGTGTCCTTGGGCCAACCAGTGGACAGACCAGTTTACCCAGTTGCTTTGCTCTGTCATTGCTGCCGTTTCGAGGAGGCCCTTGAAACTTGGTATACTGCTAGCTCTGTGCCCACGGCACCCTCACACCAAATTCCATACACTTAGCGTTCCCAGGTCTGAAGTGAGACGAGTGCGCCAGGACCAGAGCATATGCGGTTACCATGTTGCCTTGCTGCGGCAACAACCTTTGCAAGTGCACTGCATTGGTGACCCTCTGCCCCCTGAAGCCTGCTGCAGTGAAACCAGGTCAATCCACCCACCCAGAGCAGAGAAATCGCCACTGCCCCATTGGGGAATCCTCACTGTATCTCAGGAACTGAAAGCCGCAGAGACATCCTTTTTGTCGCGTCCGAAGCTGCAATCGAAGTGGACTGAACTGGCGAAGTTTGGGTCCGAGAGCGCCTGGGACTGGTGAGTCCTTCTAACACTAACCGGTGGCCCCTAGTACCAGGGCCCCTTTTTACGCACGAGTGACCCCCGAGGGTCACTCTCCTTTCCACTGCTAGTGATCTGCATCTGCCTTCAAGTGGAGGTCCTCCCTGAATAGTGGGAACTCATTCTTCATCACCTCATCCACCTTACTGAGCTGCTAGAGTCCCCTGAAGAGACCCTGTTTTTCCCATTGGAACAACCGCGTGCACTTGCATTGCATGTACTATTATGCACAAGGCTTCGCTCTTCTTAGGGCTTGGACTGCCTTTTAGTTGGGTGTGTTGCTGATGTTGAAGGGGCCTAAAGACTACCTTCACTGCCCGTTTCCTTCCCATCTAGGTTGTCGACATATTTCGTGCATTTAACCCTTTAGACCCCAATGGTCTTGTATATACATTGTATTGATAGTGTTTTGTTGATTTACTTAGTATTGCTGTGATTCTTTTGCTATGGTCTGAGTTCCAAACGCCTTGTAATAAATGTGTCTATATTTTTTATATAACACCTGTCTGTGAGTAATTTGTAAGTGTCCTTCTTCTGTGTGCTCATTGAGGTCTTTCAGTCACCCTCACCCCTCCTGAGACTTAGTCTTGACCGCTGCCATAGATACCTTGATTTGTCTGCCTTGTCCAGAGGTTACCCTGTTCCCAGAACTAGGCTGGCCTTCTGAACCTCTGCCCACCAGTTCAGAGTTTAGAAATCCATCTTAAAAAATTGGTGTACAGCAGTGGGATAGGACTGAAGGTACCCAGTGTTCCACACTAGTGAAGGCATTTCAAGTTATTTCTACCCAGGACACATAGTGAAGTGTTGTAGCAAACTGAAAGAGGCCATAGATCTATCTAACAGTATGGAAACAAGTACCTTGTTAACCTTAAATGCTTCTAAATCTGAAACATTAAGAAAGATGTGTGCTGAGAGGGGTTTACCTGCTCAAGGCACAACAATGGAAATGAGTCAAAGAATCATGGAATGGCAAGAGTCACAACTCAGTGCCATAGCTCCTGAGGAAAGTACAGAAGGGGGTGGGGCTGCTCTCACTGGCAGAACTGACAAGTCTGTCGCTGAACTTATCAATGCGACCCATGTGGATTTAGATGATGTGTTGTCCAATGTTTCCTCTGCCAGTGCTGATGCTGAGGCCATGCTTGAATTCAAGAAGCAAGAATTGCTGTTTAGGCAGAAGGAGCTTGAATTTAACAAGGCCAAGCTGAAGATAAAGCAGGCAGAAAAACAGAAGGACAGGGATCACCAGTTGGAACTGGCCAAGCCTCAATTTTTCAATGGAGCTAAGGGCCCTGGACATGGGTCTGGGTCCTCCTCTCATCCTCGATTTCCTAAAGATCTGCTCAGTGTGTATGATGAAAAGAATGACATTATGGACTGGTAGAATACTTTTGAGTATGCATGTGAAGTTCAACAGGTTGACAATGCTGATAAAATTGCCTGGTTACTTAGCAGACTGCCCATTCTAGCTGCAGTGCCATTATGGAAATGTCAAAAGCTGATAGAACAGATTTTGCAATGTTGAAGAAAACTCTCATCTTAAAGTTTGGAAAGACTCCTGCCCAATACTTAAAGAGATTCAGAGAGTACAAAAAGAAAGAAAGAAAGAAGGTGGTACTTGGGTGTCTTATGTAATTGAATCCTTACAAAACTGGACTGGCTGGGTTGAAGGTTATAAGGTCTCCACTTTTGAAGGTATGATATGTCTAGTCATGCTTGAACATATTTTTGCATCTTGTTCCCCTAAGCTTAAGCAGCATTTAGCCGATTCAAAGGAGATAGATCGTAAGAAGCTAGCCATTGCAGCAGATTTGTGGGTGTCACATAGAGTGTCCCATCAGGACAAGACTCATCCTGGTAAGCAGGAGGAGGGGAAAAAGTCCAAAGATAAGGAGGATGGGGAATCTGATAAGACTTCCTCCCAGAAGGGCCACAAAAAGAAAAATAAGAGTAAGTCACAAGAGAACTCACAGGGTAGTGGAGGTCAACCTCCAAGACAGAACTCTGGTTATAGTAAGCCTCCCTATGTAAACAGACCCAGTGGATCTTGTTTTGCTTGTGGAGCAACTGACCATGTGAAGGGGGATCCCAGATATAAGGTCAAAACCTTGGGGGTCCACTCTGCTAATCTGGCCTTCTCCTCCTATGAGGAAGAAGAGATTACAGGAGCATCCCTCTGCTCAGATTCCTTCCCCAGTGGGATAGATTCAGAGGTAGCTTTAGTTTCCTTGGGTTCCTGTGAGCCTAAAGTCTCAGAGGCTTATGCTAGGATTCCAGATAATACCAAGCACTACTTTAAGCACAGTGTGCTGATCAATGGTGTAGATACTCCAGCTTTTAGGGATAGTGGGTGTTGTGGAGCTGTAGTGGATTCTACCTTGGTAGACCCAGAGGAATTTGCCACTAAGTCGGCTCATGGCCCACCTCTCATGTTCCCAGTAATACCTGTAACTCTTACTTTGAATGAAACAGAAGTTAGGATTCCAGTGAGCATCCAAGAGAAAGTCCCAGGAAAGGTCTTGCTGGGAAATGATCTCAGAGCTTTAGGGCTTGTGGGAGATAAAGCTGAAAGACGCTGCACAAGGTCTCAAACAAGGGCAGCACTGGCCCAGACCACTGCAGTGCCCCAGCCAAAGGGGAACCCCAAGGCTAAAGGAGTCAGAAAATCCAAAAGAGGGAAAGGGAATATTCCCGCTAACTCAGTTAGTTGGTCAAACACCAGAACCTGACGAGGTAGAGGTGTTGCCTGAAGTATTTGATCCAAATGACCATCCTGAACTAAAAGACTTAGTAAGTGGAAGGTGGTCCTGACAGAGAAGAATTCAGTAAAGGCCAACGTGAGTGCCCATCTCTGGAAAGCCTAAGGAGATAGGCCTGCTCCCAGCTTGAGGGTGAACCTTCTGGGAAGCATAGGATTTATTGGGAAAGTGGTCTCCTGTACAGTGAGCCTACAGAGTCTACAGAAGGAGACCATAGGAGGTTGGTGGCTCCCCTTGCTGTAAGACCCTTCCTCCTGCAGCTAGCGCATGAAGTGCCCCTTGCTGGTCACCTTGGAATCAAGAGAACCAAGCAAAAGTTATCCATGTACTTCTACTGGCCCAAGATGGGGGTGCAAGTAGAAGGTCACTGCAGGAGTTGTACCACCTGCCAGTATTCTGGTAAGAGTGGCTTAACAATCCAAGCTCTATTGGTACCATTCCCTGTGGTGGGTGTATAGTTTGAGAGGGTAGGGATCGACATAGTTGTTCCCCTTGACCTCCAAACATCCTCAGGCAATCGGTTTATCCTGGTGCTGGTCGACCATGCCACCAGGTATCTTGAGGCCATCGCAGTGAAGACTGTAACTGCCAAGTCAGTTGCAAAAGCTATACTTGGCATATTTTCTAGGGTTGGCTTCCCTAAAGAAATTGTGTCTGATCGGGGCAGCAACTTTATGTCAAAGTATATGCAGGCCATGTGGAAGGAATGTGGTGCCACCTATAAGTTTTCATCCGCATACCACCCACAGACGAATGGTCTTGTGGAAAGGTTTAACAGGACTTGAAAAGCATGATTGGGGCTCTGGAAGAACCCCAAAGAAGAAAATGGGATCTTCTGT
The DNA here is from genome assembly GCF_040938575.1 of Ambystoma mexicanum. NCBI lineage: Eukaryota > Metazoa > Chordata > Amphibia > Caudata > Ambystomatidae > Ambystoma > Ambystoma mexicanum. The sequence goes on from NC_090939.1 coordinate 635,469,150, forward strand.
TACCATGCTTAATGTTTGCCTACAGAGAGGTACCGCAAGAGGGTGTTGGCTTCAGCCCCTTTGAACTTCTGTTTGGTCAGCCCGTAAGGGGACCCTTGGCCATAGTCAAAGAGGGATGGGAGATGCCCACTCCTCCTATTACTACCAACGTAGTGGACTATGTGCTAGGGCTCAGAAAAAGGATGGTACTCCTGATGGGTCTGGCGAGTAAAAAGATGAAGGCAGGGCAAGCACTGGTGAAACATTGGTATGACCAGAAAGCTTCCCTCATCGCTTTCACACCTGGTCAGAAAGTCCTGATCATGAATCCTATACGCCCTAGAGCTTTGCAGGACAAATGGTCAGGCCCTTACACAGTGGTGGAGTCAATGGATGAGGTCAACTATTTAGTGGACCTTGGAAGGGCTGGACAGGCTCCAAAAGTGTTCCATGTGAATAGACTGAAGGCTTTCATCCCAAGAGTTGAAATCACTGCACTACTACTGGCTTGAGATGTTGAGGAAGTTTGCTTAGGCAATTTTACCCCTTGTTCTCACGGTCCCCTGGTTTGACACCTTGGTGCAAACATGACATTGGCACAGGAGACAGTGTACCTACCTAAAGTAGGGGATACAGAATGTCAGACAAAGTAAGGTCTTACATTAAGACAGAGGTCACCAAAATGTTGGATCTAGTAGTCCTTGGTCCAGCTCAGTGGTATTGGTTCCAAAAGCAGGTACTTCTGAGTTGAGGTTCTGTGTGGATTACAGGGCTCTGAATGCTGTCACCAAGACAGATGCACACCCCTTGCCTAGAACAGATGAGCTGGTGAATACTTTAAGTGCCTCCAAATACCTCAGCACATTTGACCTCACTGCAGGCTATTGGCAAATAGCTCTTGCAGAACATGCCAAGAAGAAGACAGCTTTCTCAACACCAGAGGGTCTTTACCAGTTCAGGGTAAAGCCTTTTGGGTTGAAGAATTCCCCTGCCACTTTCCAGAGGCTTGTAAATCATGTGTTGAATGGGTTGGATGAATTCTGTCTTGCATATCTGGATGATATAGCAGTTTTCAGTGCCACCTGGGAAGACCATGTGAAACACCTTAGGATTGTGTTACAGGCTCTTGTTAGGAAAGATGTCATATATGGATATAATTACCCCTCCATGTGTACACCCCCAAACCATAGACTAACTTAGAGGGCGCTAGAGGGCCAACCAAGATGGCCGCCTTGGTCTGAGCTCCCATGCATGCCCCGCATTAATCCTGAATAATCTTGCTGTTCCCAGTGGTTTCATCAAAGTACGTTCCTGATTCCTGGCTTTTAGCGCTGCCTGCCACTAGCTCCCGAAAACTGGGGTCAAAACAACCCTCCCTTGCCTCGGAACAGCCAGCGTGGCCTCGGAGCCAAGCTTTGGGTTGCTCACCGAGCGAGGCGCCAATCCGCCCCCCGCCCTCAGACGGAACCTGGCCAGCTGTGTCCCGAGGCGCCTGGAGGTACCTGCGGCGGAGTGGGCGCGGATCGCAAGGTGAAGACCAGCGGCTGGCGGATCAGTGGAGGCCTTCTCCCCCCCCCCCGATCCTGGGCTGGCAAGTGGAGTAAACCTTGCCGCCGCCGACCAGAGGACACCGCAGAGGGCCGGAACGGCTCAGAGGCAGACAGGCGGCTTCCCCCCCGCCGCCGCTGCATCCGCTTCGCCTGCTGCGGATTCCTGCGGCCCGTCAACAGAGCTGAGAGTGGGGGCTTCACCCGAAATGCTGCTTTTACAGGAAAGTCATCCTACCACGCAGCAGCATTTGCACTCGCTTTGCTAGTCAGGAGACCCCTCCCACCTCGCCGGTGAGTTCCCGGAGTACCCTAGACAGAGCAGATTAAACTCCCGATCCTCCACACATCATCGCAACCCCTACTCGCGATAGGGAAAACTGACAAAACCCAAAAGAAATTGAACTTTGAGAGTGGCACAACTCCAAAGGTACCACAACAGCAGGAGGACCAGGTGTCCGTGTCAGGTGGTTTACGCCAGACGGTAAAGAAATCCTTCTTGAACTAAAAGCTGGCATAGGTAGTTTGAACAATTAGATGGACGGGCTAGCCTCCAAGGTTGATCTTCTTCAACATCGCATAGACACACACTCTGAACGCCATGAACGAGGTCGAGCAGAGAGTATCCAAGGAACAAGTTACTTACCTGTAACTGTTGTTCTCCAGCATGGGTCTGGCATGGATTCACATGCTCATGAATATTCCCTGTCGTCAGGCTGGGAATCCTCGGTAAAGAAAAAACCAGTATCAGTTTCGTTTCTGATCTGTCTTTCGTAGTAATAACCAATCACTGGTCTCTGCGTCATACTGACCACAGCCAATGACTGCCCTCTACCTAAGCACCGCCTCTGGCAGCCATCTTCAGATTTGGAAGCACGTGAAGTGGCAGTATGACCAAGTGAAGAGCCGCAGAGGGGTAGGCGGGAGGGTGCGCATGTGAATCCATGCCAGACCCATGCTGGGGAACAACAGTTACAGGTAAGTAACTTGTTCCTTCTCCAGCATGGGGTCTGGCATGGATTCACATGCTCATGAATAAAGAATACATAGCAGTACACACATGCACAACCACGGGAGGTGGCAAAGGCTCAACATTAAGCATTACATCAAACTCAACATTAAGCATCTTACCTCCTCACCAGGCTCACCTCAGGCGAACAGGTTGCGCAGCACTGCTTGGCCGACCCTGGACTCCTCCCTGGAATCCCGATCGACGCAGTAGAATTTCGTGAAGGTGTGCGTCGACCTCCACGTAGCAGCCCTGCATATGTCCAGCAGGGGCACACCAAAAAGGAACGCCGTGGTAGCTGGTGGAATGGGCTCTCGGACGGCCAGGCAGCGGTCGGTTTGCCAACCGATGACAGTACATGATACAGCCGGAGAGCCATCTGGAAATGGAAGCCTTCGAGAGAGCCTTCCCCTGATTGACAGGTCCAAAGTTCACAAAGAGTTGTGACGTCTTCCGAAAACACTTCGTGCGGTCCACGTATAACTTCAGCGCTCTAGCCACATCCAGCGAGGGCAAAGTCCTCTCAGCCGGCGACGAAGGCGACGGGAAGAACACAGGCAACACCAAGGGTTCGTTGAGATGGAAGTCCGACGGTACCTTGGGCATGAAGGAGGGGTGCGTCCTGAGCACTACCCTCGTGTCGTGAAAAATCAAGTACGGGGCCTTGCAGGAAAGGGCCTGGATCTCTCCCACCCGTCGTGCGGAGGTGATGGCCACAAGAACGCTGTTTTCCACGACAGAAACTTCAACGGGGCCGAGTGCAGAGGCTCGAACGGAGGTCCCATGAGCTTGGTCAGCACCACGTTGAGCTCCCACGCCGGGGCCGGAGCCTTCACCGGCGGGAACGATCTGAACAGTCCCTTCATGAACTCTTTCACCAGACGATGAGACCACAAGGACGTCCGCTCCGTGGTTCTGGTGTATCGGGAGATCGCAGCAAGATGAATCTTGAGGGACGCGTGTGCCAGTCCAGCTTTGGCCAGCGTCAGCAGGTACGGCAGTACCTGGGGAGCCGTAATCCGTAGAGGGTTAATCTTCTGTGCGTGGCACCAGACAGAGAACCTCTTCCATTTGTGTCCGTAGCATTTAAGAGTCGAGGACGCCCTGGCCTTTGCAAGAACCTCTCTGCAGTCGGCCGGTATGTCGTATCCTCCAAACTCTAGCGCTGCAGGAGCCAGGCCTGCAAGTTCAGCGATTTCGGGTCGTGGTGGAGGATGGCGCCTCCTTCCCTGGAGAGTAGATCCGCGTCCACCGGCAGCTCGATTGGCGGGGACGCTGACAAGTCCAGAAGGTCCGGGAACCATATCTGCCTCGGCCACGCAGGTGCGACGAGGATCATCCTGCACCGTGACCTCTTGAGCTGGTTGACGAGCCGGATTAGCAGTGGCAAAGGAGGGAACGCGTAGAGGAACAGGCCCTCCCAGGGGAACGAGAAAGCATCGCCCATGCTCCTCGCCTGGGGAAACCTGCTGGCGAACCTCCGGCACTTGGAGTTCGTCGCCGTCGCGAACAGGTCGATCTGGGGTGTGCCCCACCGTCGGAAGAGGCGATCCACTAGATCCTGCCGTAGTTCCCACTCGTGGCACGAGCGCAGCTCCCTGCTGAGTGAGTCGGCGATGGTGTTTTTTATCCCTGCCAGATGAAACTGCACCAGAAACATCCTTTGGGCGACGGCCCAATGCCACAGGTCCTGCGCCTCCTTGGACAGTGCTGGGGACCTGGTTCCGCCCTGTTTCCTGATGTAAAACATGGTGGTGGTGTTGTCGGTGAAGCTCCTCACCACCTTGCCCTTGAGGGACGGAAGGAAGGACCTGATGGCCCAGAACACTGCACGGAGCTCCAGGACGTTGATATGGAGGGACTTCTCCGTCGGGAGCCAAAGGCCTCTCGCGTGCAGATTTTCGGTGTGCGCTCCCCACCCTTCCAGGGAGGCATCCGTGGTCACTGTCTCCTGGTGGTCTGGGGTCTGGAAGTCCATGCCCGCCGTCAGATGCGCGCGGGTGCCCCACCACCGGACCGCTCGGCGGAAACTCTCGTCGAGTGCAAGAAGACATCATTCCGAGGAGGGACTTGATGGACCTCACCTTGGCCGCGTCGGAAACCAACATCCGCTGTACCTTGCCCAGGATGGACCTGGTCCTTTCCTCCGACGGGGAGGCCAGAAGGGACACTGTGTCGAGCTTCGCTCCCAGAAACAGTGCGATTTGCGCGGGTACCAGGTGGGACTTGGCGTAGTTCACGGAGAATCCACAGGTCCGTGAGAAGTTGGACGGTCCTTGCCGTGTGCTCCACGGCGAGCTCCCTCGTCTTGGCTCGGATGAGCCAGTCGTCCAGGTAGGGGTAGACGTGGATCCCCTCGCGGCGCAGCTGCGCCGCCACCGGTGCAAGGCACTTGGTGAATACCCTGGGTGCCGACCGTAGTCCGAAGGGGAGGGCTTTGAACTGGTAGTGACGCCCTTGGACCACAAACCTGAGGAATTTTCGGTGCCCCTTTAGGATGGGAATATGGAAGTAGGCATCCTCCAAATCCAATGACGACAGGAAGTCTCCTTCCTCCAGCTGACCCAGGACGTGCTGGAGGGTGACCATCCGGAACTTCTGCGCCTTGATGAACTTGTTCAGACGTCGCAGGTCTAGGATGGGGCGCCATCCTCCCGTCTTCTTCTTCACGAGGAAGTATCTCGAGTAAACTCCGGAGCCACGAAGCCTCTTTGGGACGAGTTCGATGGCGCCCTTCCTGAGCATCGCCTTTACCTCCAGGAGAAGCTGAGGGACGTGAAGCTCTTTCCTGGCCACGGGGGGGACGCGCGGGCACCTTCTTTGAAACTCGAGCGCGTGGCCCCGGGCTAAGGCGTCCAGCACCCAACGGTCGGTGGAGATGGACTCCCACACGCTGACGAAGCTCGCCAGCCGGCCTCCCACTGGGGTGCTTCGGTGGGGGCCGGACCCCACGGCCGGTTCAATCCTGTTTCGACGAGGCTTTGCCGCCTTGACCTCCTTGGCGACGACGGCGGGGTCCGCCAGACTTGCCTCGTCCTCTGTAGGCCTCCTGAGACGACGAGCGGGCCGCTTGACGGTAGGTGGAGAAACCGCCGCCGGAACCTTTGGAGGCGCCCTTGCCTCCGCTGCTCCGAAAGGGCGTCCGTCGTTGCTGCAGAACCCCAAGGGCCCGGGCCGTCTCAGTGTCCGCTTTAATGGCCTGAAGGGAATCGTCCACTGTTTTCCCAAACAGGTTGTTCCCATCGAACGGCATGTCCAGGACTCTGGTCTGTACGTCTTGACGGAAGTCCGTAGCCTTGAGCCATCCACGCCGCCTAAGGCACACGCCGTTGCCCAACTGGCGAAACCCAGTGTCGGCGGGCGATGTCCGTCGCAATAGTGATGGCGTGGTCCGACGCCACCTCACCTTCCTGTAGGATCTCCAGGGCATCCGCCCTCTTGTCGTCCGGTAGGAAGTCCAGCAGGGGAGCCAGTTTGTACCATAGCTCCCTGTCGTAGCGGGCCACGATAGCCAAGGCGTTGGCCGCTTTAATCGTCGTCGCTGCAGAGGAGATGACCCTGCGTCCCATAGCGTCCAATTTCTTTCCCTCGCCGTCCGGTGGGGAAGTCGATGTGGAGGCCGCACCCCCCCCCCCCGCTTTCTTCCTGGCTGCCGCGGAGACGACGGAGTCCGGGGTAGGCTGCGCCCGGAGGCACAGGGGGGCCGCGTCCGGGACCCGGTACTTCTTCTCGTACCGGTCTCTTCTAGCTGGCGTCGTGGAAGGGTTCTTGAGGAGGGCGAGGCCCTCATCCCAAATGTCGTCCAGTAGAGGCACCGCGAGGACCGTCTTCCTCTTGGCCTCGCGTCAGTGATAAGGGAATCCTTCCTTTTTCTTCTCCTCAGGGCAGAGTTGGAAAAGCTCGGATGCCCTGGCGATCATGGAGTGGAACGATCCAATCTCGTCGGGCGGAGAAGCCCTGGTGGGAGGTGACGACGGTAGATCCTCGTCGTATACCTCGTTGTCCGTACCCGTCGCTGCCGTGTCAGTCCCCGTATCATCCCCTAGGGTGGACGGGGAGGAGGGCTGGACGGGGCGCGACGGCTGAAAAGGAGGTGGAGGGTGAATCCTTCTTTTCTTGGGCGGGGGAACACCAGAAGTTCCCGGCTCAGGATCCCCCGACGGGAGAGGTTCCTCCGTCGGCAACGGTAGTCTCGTCCTTATCTCTGAGCATAAGGACTGTATAGCCAACAAAATGAGTTGTCTTGCGGCGCTGGCAGAGGGGAATCCGATGGGCGATCAGGGGCCCCGTCGGCACCCTCGACGATATCGTCGTCACCTGCGTCGGGATCCATCCCGACGGGCCGGTCTTCTTCCACGCCAAGGCCGTGGCTTAAGACCTCGATCAGCTCTTCCTCCGAGGTTGAAGCCGAATCTACGACGACAGCCCTGCCCCCCCTTTTTCTTCCCCGCCGGGGGTTTCACGGGGGTCCTATCGATGGGCACAAAAGAGGACTCCCTCCGAGGTGGCAGGGAGACTCTGAGCCCCGAGGTCGCCACCACTGGTGTAGCCTCCACAGGCTGAGCCAGGGCCGCCGCGACAGTATCGATAGAGGGCTTGGCAGGATGGATTAAGGCCTTCACCACCTTAGGTGCGCTCACCGCCTTATCCTCGAGGGGGGGACACTGCCTCGCTCCCCCTCCGATGGGGCCTTCGAGCTCGACCGGGGCCTCTCCAGGAGCTTCGCCGGGTGCTCGCCCTTCCTCTTACCCGACCCAGAGCGTTGGCTCGTGGCTGAAGGTGCCGGGGAGGGTGCGCCCTGCCTGGCGCCCGTAGAGCCCGACCGTTCGGCGCTCCCGGTGCCAGCGGACTCGCGGTGCTTGGCCTTGTGTTGGTCCCCCGTCGCCGGGGCGTCCTCAAAGGTCTTAGAAGACCGCTCGGATTTCTTCCTCTTCTTCTCGCCTGACGGGCTCTTCCCTTCCAGCCAGTTGGCGAGACGTTGATGGCGGTCCTTCATTGTCCGCTCCGACATATTGCCGCAAAACGCACAGTCCTTCTCCACGTGCGTCTTGTCCTCATGTAAGCAGTAGAGACAAAAGGAGTGTTCGTCCTCCTTAAAGACGTTCTGCAGCTGGCATCCAGGGCAGACCCTGAACAGCTTTCCGGGCGTCGGGCGTCGAGCTTCCCTTCTCCTGGGCCATGTCCGGGCCTGAGAAGCTTCTGGAGTCCTCCAAAAGCGTAGCTCGACGAAATCTTCACCCTTGAGGGGCGCAGACGAATCCGACACGGGTCCCCGTTGATCGGATGGAGAGTCGGTGGAGCTTGAGGCTCTTTTGACCGAAAAAACGAAGTTTTTGAGAAAAAACGTGAAAAAAAATAGCACTAACGCTCGAGAGCAATAGCACGAGGATCCCAACACATGAACGTGCGGTAAAAATCTGAAGATGGCTGCCAGAGGCGGTGCTTAGGTAGAGGGCAGTCATTGGCTGTGGTCAGTATGACGCAGAGACCAGTGATTGGTTATTACTACGAAAGACAGATCAGAAACGAAACTGATACTGGTTTTTTCTTTACCGAGGATTCCCAGCCTGACGACGGGGAATATTCATGAGCATGTGAATCCATGCCAGACCCCATGCTGGAGAATCATGATGACACTACAACAACCCTGTCAGGCAAAGTCTCTCAACTAGAAACCCAAATGAAATCAAACCTAGCCAAGTGCGAAGACCTTGAAGGCTGCTCGAGAAGAAATAATATTCGCATAGTCGGTGTACGAGAGCATCAGACACAGTCGAAAATGGAGGACTATGTAGAGTCCCTCTGCATATCCCTTTTCGGCCGCAACGCCTTATCTCAATTCTTCATCATAGAGAGGGCGCACAGGATACCAACAGCCAGACCAGCTCCTGGCACTCCACCCAGGCCAATCATCATGAGACTACTTAACTACAGGGACCGCCACACCATCCTGCGACTGGCCAGGGAAAAAGGGGATCTCCTACATGATGGTGATAAAATACACTTTTATTTATCCTGACTTTTCTCCCACGGTACAATTGCAGAGGAAATCATTCACCGCCATAAAACAGAGACTCTGTTATGCTCACCTGGCTCCCACAGGGGCGTCGGTCGGACCCGGACAGCTGCGGTCTCCACCCACGTGATGCGAAGTGCAGCGATGACTGACTGGATCTGCCCTCCTAATAGAGTTCAATATGTTCGATGTTCACTCTTGTTCCCCCCTTCCTTTCTTGCCTTGCAGCTGGCTTGTGAAAAGATGCTCTTGTGGCAGCTGGTGGCGCTCATGTAAGAGTCTGTATTACCCGGCCTTGTCTGGTAAATGTTGCACGAGGAAAATGTGTTGTTTTGTCTCTCTTTACAAATGCGGCACGTGAAAATATGGAGAGTCACAAAAGGATGCCTCCGGTGGTAAATCAGGTAAGTCTATGGTGGTAAGAATTATATTTGTTGGTTCCCTCGGCTCACCTTGTGGTTTTCTTTTGTCTCCTAGGTGCCGAATTTCGGAAAATAAATGATGGAGGCAGCGCCGACCTGAAGGATGCTGTGAAGACTGGTGAGTATGGCATGGCGCTGCAGCTGGAGGTGCGGCGCATGCAGAAATGATGTTCTTTACAGGTCCGGAGACAAGATGGATCCAGAATCAGGTGTGGAATAGAAATAAGTTTGTTTTCTAACCTTGTCCCTTTCTTTCCTCTTTGTTTTAGGAGCTCCGGATTCAAGGCGGGCGTGGCCGAAGACTGGATGCAGGCTGCAGGCACGGTGAGTGTTACGCTGCTGGATGCAGAATAACGCAAAGCGTGTGTTGCTGGTCGGGTGTGGTTTAAATAGCCTCAAAAGTAGTCCCAGGTAAGAAGTCCCTAGAACCACACCCGAGTAAAAAATAGTCCCTGTAGAAAAATAGTCCCTTTCAGGCTTCATGTTGGATTGGAGTCATTTGCAGCATGGTCTGCTTGAGGTAAGTAATGACTATGAGCCTGGCGCCTTAGGCGCCAGGACTAATTCCTACTATGAGCCTGGCCCTAAGGCGCCAGGACTGAACCCAGTTAGCCCCTAGCCGGGGCTGCTGAGGTTTTACTAAATGTCTAGATGCCTGCTCCCGGGGCTGATGGGCTTGGTCCGGATGCCTGGGGGTAGGCATCATGACAGACTCAGAGCCAACCAAATGGCCTACTCGATGCTTTTCCCGGCAAGGCTCAGAGTACAGCACAGCGAGAGGGTTCACTTCTTCCAGTCTCCTGATGAGGCAGGCATATTCCTAGACCAGATAGGCTGCCCGGATCAAAACCCCAATCTTCCCAGACCTCAGAGGGACAGAAATAACAGGAATCCATCATAACCCTCAATAATCAGTCCCATACAGCAGGTTAATGGTTACCACCAAAAAACACCGAAACAACCACGATCAGCTTACCACGGGGCTAGGATACTTGGGAGGCCTCATGTACCTCCATCACTAGGGCCCCTTGCTTAGCAAGGTCAACGGGAGGCCCTGAACGCCCCTTGCACAGCATTTGTTTGGTTTACAGTTTATTGTTGTTGGGAGGGATTGCAACCGACGACCTGGAGGCCTCAGGAACAGTCTCATGCAGCAGTTCACTTACGGGCCAGTTGGGGGTTGCCCGTGGAAAATGTTCACCGAGGATAGAGGGTAAGGACTGCGCCACCCACCCGATATCCCCCACCGACCCTCCGTCCTTCCACTCACCACCAGCGATACTACACCGTCCAGCAAATAACTACACGAACAACGACCAATCTGTCGGATCAAGTTAGTCTTAGCGACACTGGCCGACAATGGCCAAATAAAAGCCAACATGTATCCTAATCCGCTCCATTCAATGTCGCAACCTGGAACATAAGAGGGGGTAACATCCCGTCCAAAACACAGAAAATCCTACAGTACCTGAGATGACATAAAGTCGACGTAGCAATGGTCCAAGAAACGCACCTAATTCCCGGGAAAGATCACATATGGGCCAAGTCTTGGGGTTGCCATAGATACTTTTCATCATACTTGTCCTACTCTAGAGGAGTTGCAATCTTAATTCATAGGAGGATTAACCTCCGACTAACCTACACAGCGAAGGACTCCGACGGTAGAGCTATCCTGGTGAGCAGCATTATAGCAGGCAAGAAAATAACATTTGTCAACTCCTACGCCTCTAATGTGGATGGACCCAACAATTTTGGATGGGTACTGTCTCACCTCGCCACTCAAGACCCGACCACAATAATCTGGAGAGGTGATATGAACACTGTCCTCGACCCGATCAGAGATAGATCACGAGCCGTACCACGACCCAAATCTAAAGCCAGCCTGCAAATAGCAGAAATCTGCAGGGCATTTGATCTAAAAGACGCATGGAGAGCGGCCAACGGGGATCTGCAAGACTACACCTTCCACTCGGCGGTACACAACACGAGCTCTAGAATCGACTACCTGTTGACCTCAACAAATGGCCCACTAAAAAGTGGCTCATGTCACATCCTCCCAAGAACTCTCTCCAACCACTCCCCAATAATCCTCAGCCTCTACTCATCCAACCCCGGATCCACACTACAGCGCTGGCGCTTCAAAACCGGCTCCATGCAGGACGAGGTATTCGCTACCGAACTGAGAGAAGAGATCAACACTTTCTTAGAAGCCAACATAGGCTCAGTCCCCACCGCCAGCACAATATGGGAGTCATTAAAGTGCTTCACGAGGGGAGTCTGCCAGGCCAAGGAGAATGGCATCCTCAAACTCATCAGACGGGAGCTGGCAACCTGTGAGGATCATTTAAAAAACCTTGAGCACCAAAACATAAGCACAGGCGAACCGAGAATAAAGGCCACCCTGAAGAAGGAACTGCAGAAATTCAACACCTTGGCTGAGCGAGAGCTAAAATTTTTAAATCGAGGCAACCAAGTAAGACAGTACGGCAAAGGACAAAGACCTGTCGCCCTCCTTGCAAATTCAATAAGAGTTGACCGTAAACTGGCTGCAATCGAAGGTATTCGTAACACGCAAGGAGTGATAATACACACAGACGAAGGAATGGCCGAGGAATTTAAACGCTTCTACCAAGATCTCTACAGCACCAAGCACAATGGAAACTCAAACGCTCCACTAGAATATCTAGAAGACACTGAGCTATATTGGGTCGAAAGCCCGCTACGGGAACCCCTCAACGAATTGGTTACGCAAGAGGAGATCATTGAGGCCATCAAGACTCTTCCGAACTCCAAGGCCCCCGGCCCAGACGGCCTAACAGGGGAATTTTATAAAGCATTTGCGAATACCCTAGCCCCTCTCCTGGCAGCAGTATACGAGGAAGCTCTAGAAAAAGGTGCCCTTCCCCAGACCACCTTCAAAGCCAACGTCGTCCTCTTGCACAAACAAGACAAACCTCCAGAAGAATGCGCATCCTACCGTCCCATTTCCCTACTCAACCTTGACAATAAAATACTAGCAAAGGTACTCACAAACAGGCTGATGCCTGCCCTAGTTCTGGCAGACCAGGCAGGGTTCATACCTGGCCGCAACACGACCTTTGGAATCAGAAGACTATTCGGTGTCATGGAGGCATTAGATCCATCCCAGCAAGCAATCACAGTCCTACTCGATGCCGAGAAAGCATTTGACTCCGTGGAGTGGCCATTCCTGTTCACAGTACTTACCAGGATGGGTCTGGGAGCACGCTTTATTAGACTGGTATCTCTCTTATACACCAAACCACAAGCCAACATCATAGTGGGATCAGCAAAATCAGCTACCATCGACCTGCAACGTGGCACAAGGCAAAGCTGCCCTCTATCAGCTCTGTTATTTGCCTTGGTAATGGAACCACTTGCCTCCAACCTTCGCGAGCAGCGCCAACATAGAGGGCTAGTCATAGGTCCACATAAGCTAATCATCTCCCTGTACGCGGACGACGTTGTGTTGTTTATACGCGACCCCACAGACAATCTGAACCCGGTCATGAGGGAAGTGATCGAATTCGGAGCAGCCTCCGGCCTGAGAATCAACCAGTCAAAATCCACTGACCCCGGCAACTAAACCATTCGCAGACGATTTCCAACTTACGTGGAAAACATCCAAAGTTTGGTACCTCGGAATACAAATGTCACAAAACCATCAAGAAGTGTTCCATGACAACCCTGAAGAAGTTGCCAAGTCATTACAGGAGAAAGTAGCTCGTTGGAAGTCCCTACCACTGACCCTTTGGGGAAGAGTCTCCTTAGTTAAGATGGTGATCCTACCGAAGCTTCTATACTTATTCACCAACATTCCCATATTACTACAGCAATCCTTCCTGAAGAGACTGAAGAGTATGGTCCTCGACCTGCTATGGGCAGGCAAACCGGCCAGAGTAGCACATTCAACACTAACCCTTCCAGTAACAAGTGGTGGCCTAGCCCTTCCAGATCTTGAGAAATACTTTTGGGCAGCATAGGCACAATTCCCCAGCTTCTGGTACTCTACACAGGCAATCAGACCCCACGTGCAGGTGGAACGAGCCCTAGCAACGCCCAACCTACTGAAGGCTGTCGTCTTTGGCCAGATCCCCGTCCCCAATAACACCATGAATGTAGTTCTATCAACGTACAAAATCTGGAAGAAAATCGCTCAGAAATATGGGGTGCAAACCAGGTACTTGCCCCTCCTCCCTGCCAAGTTCATACCAGGGATCCCACTGACGTCGGAAAGAGTCTTCCATCAATGGCTGGAAAAGCTCCAGTTAAACACCCTAGGCGACCTCTTCACGCAGCACAACTTCCTGACACCAGAGCAGGCGAAGTTGAGGGGCGGCAATACAGCGCTCGACACCTTCATTTATTTTAGAACCCGCTACACATTACAAGCACTCCTTCCCAACTTTCCGCGTCAACCTCCGACCTGGCAACTTCTACACAGCGTAATACAAGCGCAGGGAGAGGGAGGCTGGTCTCACAAATATATAGAGCCGTCATTGCCGACACAGCCCCCGATAACTCCCGAGCAAAGGCCAGATGGGAAAAGTCCCTGAGTATATCCATCTCGGAAGAAGACTGGGCTTTTATCTTGAGACAAACGCAAAAAATCGTCCTCAACACACGCCTCAAGCTAATCCACTTTAACTTCCTTCACCAAACCTATTATACACCAGCCAAAGCGAACAAACACCACCCGGAATCGCCCACAAAATGTGAGCGATGTGGGACAACGTCAGCCGATTTTGTCCACCTCGCGTGGGACTGTCCCAAACTAACTCAGTTCTGGAACCAGGTCCTAGATATAACTGGTGCAGTCATCGGAGAAACGGTTCAACCAGCCCACACAGCGGCCCTATTGGGAATGACAAGAATATTATCAGCACCAATAAGGAAACTGGCAGGTGTACTGTTAACACTCGCCTGTAGGAGAATCGCCATGGCCTGGAGCTGAGGCCCTCTCCCCACAGTCTCCTCCTGGCGTAGAGACATCCTTTACTGCCAAGATGTCGAAACGGACTTCGTCAGACTACTACCTCTCCACGCCTGCCCACCAGACATCTGGGGCCCGCTGATACTGTTCCTGAAGAAGGAGGCCGAGGAAGCCCCAACTTCCCCAGATAGCTCTCAATAAACAAGGACCGCGCTTTCGCTAACAACTTGGCCTAGCATCCCACATCACTCTGAGATGTTAAACTGGCTCGGTGCAGAATACACCGCGAAGATACTAAACTCTATGGTGGGGAAGGGGAGATGGGTGGCGAAGGGGGGAGAGGGGAACGGGAATGGTGCAAGTTAATTCCACCCTAATGTGGGTGAGAAGTTGTATTGTGTTACGAAAAAACCCAAAAATAAAGTTTTTTTTTAAAAATAAACATAGACTAACTTTGCCAGAGAAGCACAGCCTTCAGCTGCACTCCTCTGGGCTTTCGCTCACTTTTAATGGGGAAAGTGAAATGGCCTAAAGACAGTCAGTACTGGCAGACTTTGTTTCCCTTAGTCCTTTTATCATGTTGCAACTTCTGTGCAACATGTAACAAGTACACAATGTACCTTCTAGTACAGTGTACTTGGGTCTGTAGTCCTTTTCCAAAGGCCCTAGACACTCCCGATGGACTTTTTGTGAGATGTGCAGATGTGTCCTGGACAGGGCTGGTGGCAGCTATCTTTTCGCATTATTTGTAACCCTTTCCTGCCATGTTAATCGCAATAACCGCGTTTGGCACAAATAGGTGGCCTGGTTCCAAAATGGCCATGCCACGAGGTTCTTTGTCCTGTCCTTTGGCCATCTTGCTCCTTTTCCTTCCCCAGGTCGAGTCGACCCGGGTCAGTCCTTATTTGGACATACAGTTTCCCGCAAAACGCCAAGCTTTCGCGGGCTTCTGCATGCCTTTTGTGTGTGCCTCCAGGATGTTCGTTGGGGTGTCTGTCCCCAATACACATCCTGGGTGCCAGAGAGTCTGGAGTGCTGTGAATGACTGGGACCACCGTGGTCCATGATTGGTCCACTTATGGAGTGTGTGTTTGTGAGCAGATCTTCCATTGTGTCCTCACCGTTTTGGCACGAAGGGAACTTTGGATAAGAGGAGGCTGAAAACACCCATACCATGTCGATCTCTGGAGTTCTCTCTGAACGAAGGATAGGATCCAAGTATCCTGAAACTACGAAGCTGAGTCGAGGAACCGCTGGTGACCTGCTAGAAGGTTTGGTACTCTGAGCCGCTGTCATCCCTGGGACCCCTCTGCATCTGGTCGTCCTAGAAGGTCTGCGAAGACGTTTCGACCCATTGGAATAGTGGGACCAACTATTCTCGGCACCTTCATCAAAACCTGCAAGTATGCTTTCTCAGAAGTGTCCCTGGGCCAACCAGTGGACTTACCAGCTTACGCAGTTGCTTTGCTCTGCAACCACTGCCATTTTGAGGAGGCCCTTAAATCTTGGTATACTTTTACCTTTGTGTCCACAGCAACCTCACCCCGATTTTTGTTCACTTGCCATTCCCAGGTCTGAAGTGAGACGAGTGCGCCAGGACCGGAGCATACGCGGTTACCGTGTTGCCATGCCACGGCAACAACCTTTGCAAGTGCGCTGCATTTGTGACCCTCTTGCCCCTGAAGCCTGCTGCAGTGAAACCAGATCGATTCATCCACCCGGAGCGGTGAAATCACTGCTGTCCCATTTGGGAATCCTCACTGTATCTCAGTAACTGAAAGCCGCATAGACTTCCTTTTTGCCGCGTTCGAACCTGCAAGCGAAGTGGATTGAACTGGCGAAGTTTGGATCCAAGTGCGCATGAGACCAATGAGTACTTCCAACACTAACCGTTGACCCCTAGCTCCTTGGTCCCCGTCAGGGTCCCTCTCCTTTCCACTGCTAGTGTGAACTAGCGACTCCATCCCGCTCTATGGAACTGCCTTTGCCTTCAAGTGGAGGTCCTCCGTGAATAGTGGGAACTTATTCTTCATCGCCTCATCCACCTTTATGAGCTGCTAGAGACCCCTGAACAGACCCCGTTTTGCCCATTGGAACAACCGGGTGCACTTGCATTGCATGTACTAATGAGCACAAGGCTCCTCTCTTCTTAGGGCTTAGACTGCCTCTTAGTTAGATGTGTTGCTGATGTCGAAGGGGCCTAAAGACTACCTGCACTGCCTGTTTCCTTCCCATCTAGGTTGTCGACATATTTCGTGCATCTAACCCTTTAGACCTCAATGGTCTTGTATATAGATTGTATTGATAGTGTTCTGTTGATTTACTTAGTATTGCTGTGATTCTTTTGCTATGGTCTTACAAAGCCTTGTAATAAATGTGTCTATATTTTTGATATAACACCTGTATGGGAGTAATTTGTAAGTGTCCTTGCTCTGTGTACGCATTGAGGTCTTTCAGTCACCCTCACCCTCAACCCTCCTGAGACTTAGTCTTGTTCCGCTGCCATGGCTACCTTGATTGGTCTGGCTTGTTCAGAGGTTACCCTGTTACAAGAAACTAGGCTGGCCTTCTGAACCTCTGCCCACCAGGTCAGAGTTCAGAAATCCATCTTAACAGCTGTGTACCATAGTTACGTGTCTGCTGCTTTTGTAATTTAGCAGCGAGGAAACGGTTGGCCTTAACCCCTTTAACATAGTATGTCTATTCCACCCTCAGCAGCGCCTGGGCAGAACGATCTGCCACGTGGGCCTCCAATTGCACTCTGGCCTTCCGTAAAGTATTTAGTGTCTTAAGAGTTTGCCTCTCCTAATGTTGGGTTTCTAATTCCTTTACTTCCTTCTCAAGTGCTGTGCGGTGGAACTCACGTTCTCTGAAGAAAGCGGTTGTTTGAGATATAAATTATCCCTTAACTACGGCTTTACCCACATCCCAGACCACCCTCCAGTCCATTTCTTCTGTGTCATTTTCTTTAAAGTAGTTGGTAATGACCTTCTCCATATGGAACCTCAAAGTCATATCCCCAAGCACTAATTTGTTCAATCACCATTGCCTCAGTACCTCCTTTGGGGGTCTATTGAAGTCTATCTGGATGGACACTGGGGCATTATCTGAGATATTTCGTCCCTATTTCTATTATCATGATTCTAGAGATTAGCGTTGATTACACTATTACCATATCAATTCTTGACAATACTCGGTGTGCCGCCAAAAAGTATGTATAGTCCCGTTCAGTATCATGAAAGAACTGCCATATTTCAATTAAATCTAAGTCTCTGAAGAATTTCCCCAATGCTTGTCTGTACCTGTTGTCATTACTTGTGGGGGCTAATGTTTTGTCCAATGTGGGGTCCATAACACAGTTATTATATGATAGGATATATGAAATGGCATTTATAACTTGCCTGTACACAAGTGTTTCTAGGCCCGACAAGACAAGGAGGGGGAAACAAAGGGAGGACAAAACAACAATCTTAATACGCCTTGTGTTATTCAGATTGCGCAAGTGCTGGTAGGAGTGCAGGGGAGAAGTGCAAAAGGAGGGCAGGGAGAGTGGAGAAGTACAAAGGGAGTGGAGAGGCAGAAGTGCAGTTGAATTCTCTGCCTTTTTCTAACTGACCCTTACACCATCCTCCAATTATCTGCAGTAACATAGTCAAATACTGGTCTTGACTTTCGTTTGGGGCATATAGTGCAACTAAGGTAAATATCTGCTCCTACAACATACCCTTAAGCACTAAGTACCTGCGCTCTGGGGCCCTGTATAGGAATGTCTTTTGGAACCCGGTCCCTCTATGCAACATAATCCTCACTCCCCTGGTCTTTTTGCCACTAGATGCGTAATATTGAGAAGGGAACAGCCTATGTGCCATACGTTTTTCTTCCCTCTGTAGTAAGTGCGTTTCTTGTATAAAAAAACTCTGAGGCCTGCAGCCCTATCAATCTCTGCATGATCGATCAGCGCTTCATTGGGGAATTCAGTCCCTGAACATTCAGGGTCACCATAGTCATGTCAGCCATAATCAAACTTTGATTTATCATGCTTCTGAGTGTCATGTAAGGTAAAATTGTCATCCCACCTGAAAATGTGGGTCATTCTCCATGCAAACTGTCCCCTTAGAGACTTCTCCAACCCAGCGCATAACACAAAACAACGTGCTAATCGCAAATCATGTATTTTTGTCATACACGTCTTGGAACTGGCTAAACTTCTGTCTCCCAGCCACCCCCACCACCACGAACCCCTGTCACTCTGTGGCTCAATCAAGTGAAGCCTAGTGCATCGGACCCCATGACAGCCCATAGGTCGCAACTGCTTAGCCAGTCAGATAGCACAGTGAGTAAAGCGCTCACTTTGACCTCTGTTCAGAGCCTGCTGACAACGCAGATTCGAATCCTGGCAGGGCCAAACTCAGCCTTTCATCCTTCCAAGGTCGATAAATGAGAACCACACACAGTGAGTAATAATAAGCAGTGCTCAAATGCCTGAGGGTTCACAGTGCTAACTAAATGCAAAATTATGATTATTATTATTATTATTAACTGTTGGTCATCCCTTTCACTTACACTCTTTCAGTTAATCTTCCCAGCTTCAAGTGTCTTCTGGTAGATTGGGGCCCTTCCCTCTCCTCTTAGGGTAAGGACGAACCTGCTGCCATCCACCCTTCCTGAGCATACGCTGTTGACGTGGCCTCTCCCGACTCTGGGGTGATGTTTTTTCCACAGAGTAAGTGTCTTGTTGCTCCATTAAGTCTGACATCTCGTCTTCTTTAGTCACGTGATGCTCTTTATCTTGGTGTTTCAAATCGGAGGCCACATGGATAGGTCCATCTATACCGTATACCCTTCTGTTGCAACCAGGCCGTCACAATTCTCAGGTGCTTACGTGGCACTAAGGTTTGCAGGATCCACATCTTGATACATCGGTATGTTGGTTTCTCGAAATCCTAGGGGCTCCTGTTTCCCTGCCTCCTTCATGATCTGTTCCTTCAGCTCAAAGAAATGCACCCTGGTGAGCACGCCTGGTGGCAAGTTCTTCCTTTGTTGGTAAGCCGTATAAACCCGATGTGTTCTATCCAGAATTATCTCCTCTTCCTTCGAGTCTGCAAGCAAATGGTGGAATAACGCCTCACATATCCTTTCAGATTACTGTCTGGGACTGATGTTGGTATCCCATGCAGCCTGGCGTTATTACGCCTGAACCTATTTTCGGAGTCCTCTTGTTTGTGCACCATCCACTCCATTTGTTATTCCATTGCAGCCATTCGTTTTTCTAATTCCTCTTGCTCAAAGCCTCATTCACATAACATTGTCTCCGTTTCATTGACCCGTCTTTCAACTGCTACCATCTCTTTGCTCAAGTCTGTAATTGTGGTTGAGGAAACCATCCTTCAGTTCTTTCTTTATTTCAGCCAGCATTTCCTGAAGATCGGAGCACCTTGTGGGGGGATCATCTGCATCAAGTTGTTCAATGTTGGCTTCTGCTGAGTGGACCTGTGCAGCTGTTTGGTGGTGTTGCTTCAGCCCCTCTTGTCCTTGCATCATCGCCTTAATATCACCTGACTGGAGGCAATTTTGATTATTCGCCTACTTGGACATTTTCTTGCTATGCACGGCCCTCAAAGATAGCTGTCCCTCTTTTGTATTTTGCCGGTTTTCTCGAGTCCTCACACTTTCGGGCCAGTCCTAACAAGATTAGCTCCTTATGACCAGCTCTTAGGCTTGGTCCTGCATCCGATGCCTATCTCCTCCCACTCCACTCTCACAATGGGGATACACTGTAGGTGAGGGTGGAAACCCAGTGGATTCAGGAGGCCTCGCAAACCCGAGATGAGAGGGTGCATCCCCCGAGAGCTGTATCCCAGGGTGGTGGATTGATGGTAACTTCCTCTAATGGGAACGGGAGGTCCGTCCGTCGAGTCTCGCGCGGGCAGTGAATATTTCCCCCCATGTAGCGCTCGCTCTGTAGTTTGTTTCTTCTTCAGAGGGGAAATGCCATTAGCTATTTTCGTCTTCCCGCAGTCTTGGGTGCCCCCTGCGAGAACCTCCCTGCTGCACCAGCCCTCTTTCTTGTCACACAGTCTGTCCCGGGCTTGCATCTGGATGGAGGCCGGAGTGATATCCCTGGAAGTGGGATGTATGATCAGTGGACTGCCTAGAGATTTCTCGGCACTGTCTGCTCCACTGGTCCCTCAGAAATCCTCCGACTCCAGCGGATTCAGGTTCGATTTGCGTTGTGTATGTCAGCTGGGGGCAGAATCATTTGCTATTCCCGGGCCTCTTCATGCTTTCAGAATGGCCCGTCTGCCATTTTGGTCATGTCCCTCACCTTCTGCCGCATTGATTTCATGTAGTTCATTGGCAATTTTGTAGCTCAGACTTGCCAGGCATGACTTCTGATCCCCATTGTGTTGCTTTAGAGTGTGTCTGGGCAAAGTTCGGGGGTATTCGGGGTGTAAAGAGCGGCCAAGAGCACAGAGCTCACTAAGGCAGCATGTGTCTCTGTCCACAGCTGGCCACACCCCCTTTTTTCCACCTTTTTTTGTTCAGTTGCTGGGCTCCATGTGCATTTGCCAGCACTGACCCCTGCACTTCATAAGCCAGTTCTGGTAGCTTTATTTCTCTTAATTTTTCAGGCAGATAGCGATATATTTAAGCCAATTTATTGTAGGAAAATTTGGAGCCAATGACTCCAGAACTCATGTGGGTAAATTGGTAGCATTTGACAAGTGTGAGCTCACTACTCAATCCTGGATGTTGGTCGGTTTCTGGGTAAACAAACCCAGATTAGTGTATGAACTAAGAGAGGCCGCCAAACAGAGCACAGGCCACAGCCACCACCCTGGCTGGTTTGCAAACACTCAACCGTCAAGTATAGCAGAATTTGCTTAGCGAGAGGCCGGGGAGATCAGAGAATAGCACAGTTGACTGTGATGAATAGGTGTTAAAAAGGCTTACCCACACCGGGCCACTGCTGACCACGGCAGACCACTTCAGCTTCACTTCCCACTCTGAGTTGCGCAGGTCTGGGGGATTTTGAGTCCTACGCACAGTGAGTGCTCTGCAGCCACGCCTCCAACAAAGCCACTGAGAAAAGCCTTCTCGCACCAGTAATGATCTCAGCCACGGCAGACCACTTCAGCTCCACTTCCTGCTCCGCGTTCCACAGGTCTGTGGAATTTTGAGCCTGACGCACAGTGAGCGCTCTGTAGCCATGCCTCCAGCAAAGCCACTTAGAAAAATCTACTTGCACCAGTAACGATCTCAGCCACAGCAAACCACTTCAGCTCCACTTCCCACTCCACGTTCCGCGGGTCTGGGGGATTTTGAGTCCTAAGCATGGTGAGCATTCTGTAGCCACGCCTCCAACAAAGCCACTGAGAAAAGCCTTCTCGCACCAGTAACAATCTCAGCCACGGCAGACCACTTAAGCTCCACTTCCCGCTCTGCACGTCTGGGGAATTTTGAGTCTGATACACAGTTAGCACTCTGTAGCCATGCCTCCAGCAAAGTCACTGAGAAAAACTTACTCGCACCAGTAACAATCTCAGCCATGGCAAACCACTTCAGCTCCACTTCCCACTCCACGTTCTGCGGGTCTGGAGGATTTTGAGTCCTACACATGTTGAGCGCTCTGTAGCAACTCCTCCACCAAAGACACTGAGAAAAGTCTTCTTGCACGAGTAATGATCCAGCCACTTCAGCTCCACTTGCCGCTCAGCGTTCCACGGGTCTGGGGGATTTTGAGCCCTACGCACGGTGAGCGCTCTGTAGCCACGCCTCCAGCAAAGTCACTGAGAAAAGCCTTCTCACAATCAGTAACGATCTCAGCCATGGCAGACCACTTCAGCTCCACTTCCCGCTCCACGTTCTGCAGGTCTGGGGGATTTTGAGTCCTACGCACGGTGAGAGCTCTGTAGCAAGGCCTCCAGCAAAACTACTGAGAAAAGCCTTCTTGCACCGGTAAAGATCTGAGCCACGGCAAACAACTTCAGCTCCACTTCCCGCTAACCATGTTTGGGCATTCTTTGAAACAAAGAAAGAGCCGCCCGGTGTCCCTTCACGGTACCCACTTGTAGGCCACATTTGGCTAAAGATGTCTGGGGTTGCTTGTGTCTCCGTGCAGAGGGGACCTTGCCTAGCAGTTCGGGCTGGGCTGCTACCATTGGTGGCAGTACCTGACTGATTTGCATATGGCTGGACCCCTTTTGCAATGGCGCAGACAGGCTAAAAAACGGTGGTGTGGAAGGTTGCCCAGAGCAACGCCAGTGGTACAGATTCATTCGAAACCTTCCACCCATCACTTTTGTGCTTACTCATTTGGCTAAGGCCAACAAAAACTTCATCACCATGGAGGTGGGACACAACAAAGAGTCTACTCCTTTCACCTTACACCATGGCATAAACTTTCTCCACCTGCACATGTTCCGCAACCTAGTGGATGGTCGTATGCAGCTAAGAACACCTCAAATACTTAATCGTCCAGGTCCCAGTCTCTGTACCTTAGCTTCTCAAGAGCCACGCATACAGATTGAGAAGTTCCAGGTTTGGTTGATGCACCTTGCCTCCCGACTGCGACAAAAGGTCTGGCCTCCAGGGAAGCCGGAGAGGTGGGCACATGGCCAGTTCAAGGAGGTCCGGGTACGATGTCCTTCTCGCCCAGTGCGGGCTGGTTAGGATCAGGGGAGCATTGAATCTCATATGAACCCATGGGATGACCAGTAACGGTGGGAACGCGTAGTGATATGATATGATGAATATTTTATAATGTGCCTGTACACAAGTGTTTCTATGCAGACAGAGGACAAAACAACCGATCTTACTAGGCCTTGTGCCATTCAGATCATGCAAGTGCGATACGCAAAAGTGCAGGGATCAGGTAGATGGGAAAGTGCCAGGGGGAGGGAAGGGGGAAGTGCAATCAGGGCAGCAGTGCTCTGAGTAAGTGCAGTCAGGGCAGCGCAGCTCTGGGTAAGTGCAAGGAGGCAGGGGACTGTAGGGTTCCAGATATAGCCCATAAGTGCATGGTAGGCCTGGAGGGGAGCCTGGTACCCATGCAACTCTGAGGGTAGCATACAGGTAAGTCAGCAGGGAAGAGAGAGAGAGAGAAAGCAGAAGCAAAAAGGAAGGTCTTAAGCTGCTTCCGGAACTTCAGGTGGTCCTGCTCAAGTTTTAGAGCGGCAAAGGTGAGGCACCTGCAGAGGAGAGAGATCTACCCCCACTCTCTGCCTGGAGAAGCGTCTGACCCTCGCAGAGTTGGAGGTGGCTGAACAAAGGGCCAGAGAAGGAAGGTGTTTAGGAAGAGAGAGTTGAATGTAGTGAGGGCACATGCCTAAGAAGGTCTTGTGGACCATGCAGAGGGTCTTGAACTTGATCCTTGCAGCCACTGAGAGCCAGTGAAGAGATTTCAGGGCTGGAGAGATACAGTATCTGGGCTTGACCAAGCCGGTGCCATTCAGATAGACATTAATGATGGTCTTGGATGAGTGGATGGAGGCAAAGAGGACCTCCCACTGTATGCCACCATTAATGGTAGAGGAGCAAAAAGAAGAGGGAACAGAGCCCATATGAGGGGTCCATAGGTCGGTAAGAGTCTGCCTGGAGGTAGCGTTGATGTAGGTATCAGCAATAGGGAGGCCTGGGTTGGAGACCAGAATGTCCCTCTTGAATTTCTTCCTTCCTGACTTAGTGAGAGGGACAGTATAGGAGATAGAGTAGCGGTTAGAGAGGATATGGGAGACAGAAAGCACCATATAGGGTGCAAGAGGAAAGATCCACTCCACCATGAATTCATCCCCAATGCCCCCCTGGCGGGGAAATTCCCTCAAACAGAGCTGTTCACATTTCATGTTGTCCTTCGTAGCAAACAAGTCCACTGTTGGGGTGCCGCACTGGGTGAAGATCTCCACAATGATCTTGGGGTATAGCTCCCATTCATGGGAGACTGAGCTGTGCCTGCTCAGAGCGTCTGCCAGCCCATTCTCCACCACTGCTATATGAGCTGCACATGTTGAGATATTGTTCTACAACATCCAGAACCATAGTTGAATGGCCTGCCTGCAGAGGAGCAGTTACCATACGCCTCCCTGCTTCTTGAGGTAGTGCATGGTCACTGTGTTGTCGTTAGAGCTAGGATATTTTTCCCCAGAGGGATGGCGCAAACGCTGTCAGCACAAGTCTGTCCGCAACTCCAGCAGGTGGTTTGTGACAACATTTCTTTTTCTGGGTCCAGTGACCGCTGACCTGGTGAGGGCCACTATGAGCCCCCCAACCTTCAGCGAAGCATCCATGACTACGCGTGCCTCTGGCCATGGTGCCCAGAACAATTCTCCTGCCAACATATTCGCCTTGTTGCTCCACAAAGTCAGGTCATCAACAACAGGCTCCGACACTTGGAGCACATCTGACATCTCGCAACCATTGGCTCCTGAGAAGCCACTGCAGGAAGCTCATTCGGAGCCTTGCCTGCAGCACTAGGAAGATACAGGTTGCCTTGAAGCCCACAGACACATGAAAGTGGAAACTGGGAGGCTGCTGGAATTCTAGAAAAGACTGACATTTTTTTCCACTTTGGTGACTTTCTCCTTGGGAGGAAAAGCCTTTCCATCTCGGGTGCCCAGGACCACTCCAATGAATTGGAGCTTCTCTGCTGGTGAGACCTGTGATTTCTGTAAATTCAGGGAGAAGCCCAAGTCATGTAGCAGGGAGCAAGTGTTCTCGAGTTGTATCAAAACCTGCTTTGAGGACAGACCCCTGATCAACCAGTCGGCCAAGTATGGTAATCCGAAGATGCCGGATCTCATGAGGTGGGCCACTGCCAACAGCTTCGTAAAAACCCTGGGTGTGGAGCACCTTGAACTGATAATGGGCATCCCCAATGCGAACCTCAGGAATCGCTGGTGTTTCCTATGGATAGGAACTTGAAACTAAGCATCCTGAAGATGCAGCAACACCAGTCAAACCTGGAGCTGTAGCACCTGCAGAATCTCCCTCAACGTCACCATCCTGAACTTGACCTTTCTCAGGAACTTGTTGAAGGCCCTGAGGTCCAGGATGTGATGAAGTCCTCACCCCTTCTTGGGAACCAGGAAGTGTCAGGAGTACCAGCCCGAGCCTTTCCATGCGGCTGGTACCTCCTCCACTCCTCCCGTTAACAGAAGGGCTTGCAGTTCCTCCTGAAGTTCCTCTTCCGGCTGTTGGCAGGTTGGTGAAGGTTTGACCGGGGGGCGCTTGACAAATGGCAGGCAATAGCCTAACTTGCCCAACTGTAAGATCCAGGCGTCGAAAGGGATCGTCTTCCACCATTTGCCTAGGAACCCAGAGACTTTCCTTCCAATCGGAGACACGTGGTGGAGACCTCAAAGGCAGGGGTCTTCTGCCTTGATGTTCCTCTGCTTAGCCCCAGCCATGGGAACCTACGTTGTGCCTGCTTGGCTTGAGGAATTTGTGCCCTACTAGAGAAGGTGGAGTACCGCCTGTAGCCTTGTTATCGCAACCCAAAAGCAACATTCTGGATTGCTGGCTGGTGTTCTACCACTAGCCCCAATTATTTTGCTGTCAGTTTTGAATCCTTACATTTCTTGAGGGACTCATCGGCTTAGGTTAAAACAAATACTCCTCGTCAAAGGACAAGTCCGGGGGCTTCGCTTGGATGTTCGTAGACATGCCCATGGCATGACCCACGCAGTCCGTGGCATCCACCCCAGACTGGAGCACCTAGTAATCAAGCTCTTTCCCATCATGGACACTATCTAGCAAACTGTCCCTAACCTCCCCCACTAGAAAGTGGAAGGTTGCCTCAATTATTGTGTTCTACAAAATGTGCAAATATTTCAGAAATGCACAAGAGGCGTTGAAAGCTTTGAGTGCAATGCTCCCAGAGGCAAACACTTTTTTTGTCATAATGTCAACCTTCTCCGATTGCCTATCCGTGGGGAAGTTCAAGGTTGAGGGCCTCAAGTTAACCAGCACGGCCTGCACTATAAGCCCTTCAGGGCTTAGATGCGCTGTAAGGAATGGAAGGTGGCCTCTTGCGGCTTATACTTCTTTGTGAATTCTGCATCAACTAGCAGCATCGAACAATGATGCTGCCAAAGACGCATAATGGGTTTCGCAATGGTGGCATTGAGCGGTCTGGCCAGTTCTGCCTGCAGTCCTCGGTCAAGGATATTGGTCAAGTTGAACTGCATCAACAGCTTCGACTGAGCGCCGAGGCCAAGTGCCATGACCACCTTCTCGACTGCCTTGTGTTACTGAGATTTGTGATGCGCATACAGGGCCATATGTCAAAACTCGTCATCCACGGACATATCCAGTCTGTTCGCATCATGTAGGCCTTCCGCTAGCACTAGTATTACTGCTTGATCCGCCATGGACAGCTTTCCTTCCAGCGAGGACACAGCAGCATCAGCAGCAGATTCTTGTGGGTGAGTTGTTGGGCCCACATCCCTTTCCTGTCTCTTGCTAATATTTCTATGGTACCAGGCCCTCTGCTCCATTTCTGTGCTTGGTGTGGTTTTTCCAGCCTCATTTCCCCAAAGCCCTCCTCTCTCCCTCCCCCAGCCTGCCCCCCTGATCATGGATTAGCTGATTCTGGTGTTCCAGGAATGCTATCCCTCTGTCACTGGATCGGACTCCTTCTTTCCTCTAAGTGAGCATGCAGCAGCACCCACACCGACCTATTGTGTGTGAATTGTTGGGTCCATGGCCCTTTCCTATCCCTCGCAAATTTCTTGCGTGATGTTTCCAGCCTCCTTTCCCCAAGCCCTCCTCTCTCCCTGCCTCAGCCTCGCCCCCTGCCCATGGGTTAGCTGTCCCAATCAGATCAACTGACCTACGTTTGCAGCCTTTTTCAGTGAATCACCCAAGGTAGCCTTGCCCGGACAGCCGACAAAGGGCTCAGGCAAAAGGTGACTACCATCCCTGTTTGACTGTTTGTCCTCACACTCCAGCCTCGCCACATGCCTCCCTCTGCAGCTACCTTCAGGCAAGATATGTCGTAATTTTGATTCTTACAGCTGCTGTGGTATGCAACACTGGTATTCCGCTTCAAAGAATGTTATAATGTAAGCTTGTCACACTGAATCAACTCCTTTCTTATACACTGACACACACATCCCACCAAAACGCTCCACTTGTAGCTCTGTTGTTTTGAAGCTCACTACTATCGGTGTATTGCCATTCTTGCATTTTTTTTCCCAGAATGTAACAGAGGGGTGGGTTTGTTGTTCTGGATTTCGCTACCGTTGTACTCTGCCACACAAACCTGTTCATCCCACAGGGTCTTCAAGGGATTGGTTTGCTATTTTTGTAGCATCCTGGGTATGGCAGTATTCTGTTTGGCATAGATGGATAGGTATTCGGGCCATTTGTCTGTCTTCACCCAAGATGGTGCCCGCTGTGCAGTGTGCTGGTCTAGTCGTTTCAGCAGCTGAATTCCTGGTTTCCCCTTGTTCTAGCATCAGAACAAGTCGTATGCAGTCTCCTCCAGTGACCCGGCACGTTGCTACTCTTTTCTCTGGACACTACGTAAGTTTGCCTTCCTTGAATCCTAATATCTATACTTACCAGGATACTGCTGTTCTTTATATCCACTTCCTTCCTTCTTTGTTTTCGAGCTTCTGCACGATCTTAGAGATTACCCTCCGTATAGAGCATGACGTGGAACTTGCAAACCATTCGGTACGATTCCTAGTGCAGAAAGCTGACTGTAACCTTTCATTCCTTGTCTGCTCTATTTTACCTATATGCTGTTCTTTCTCTTGGCGTGATACGGCCAGGCTTAGTTCCGGGATCCGAACACTGCACGAAAATTAGAGCGAGAAGGCAGAAAGATGCTCTGGCAGCCTACCCGCTTAACATCCACATTGACAACCATCTCGAAAGGCTGATCCAAATCCCTGCAGTTCCTGATACCAGGGTTTTCTTCCCCAAAGGGTTTCCCTGAGGCCAGTGTATCACCTTCTTCTTTTACAAGGAGGAGGTGTGTAGGAGTCTCAGGGAATTCATTACCCACCACTGTGTACCTGATCAGGTTAGTTGCTTATTGTATATAATTGCATATATTCAGCTGAAAGGGTTCATCTGTAGTTTCCTAAGCAGTGTTCTTAACAATTTTGAGGCTTGCTGCCATTGTGTCTTGCCATTCTTGCATTTTTCTTCCCATAGTGTTTCCTGGTGTGGGTTAGTTGTTCTGAGTCTTGCTACTGTTGTGCTCTGCCACACTTCTTCCTGTAGGGCCTCCAAGGGGTGGGGTTGCAGTTTGACTCTCACTACTGTTGTGTCTTGCCATTCTTGAATTTTTATTCCTAGAAAGTATCCAGGGGGTTTGTTGTTTTGAATCTCGCTACTGTTGCACTCTACCACCCTTGCCTTTTCTTCCCACAAGTCTAACAGGCTTCTCCCCTGTCTTCTCCCTCCCACCAGGCTCACACCATGTGTGACCACCCTTTTCCATCCCCTATTCGCCAACCTATATCGCTATCTCAACACTCTGACCCACTAAGCTCTTTACATGCAATCCTGGCATCCCCCCCAGCTCGCCCATCCCTCCTACCCTTACACATACGCCCCCTGCTCCCCCAAAACACCCAGAGAACAGACACTGCATTTCCTGTACCATTTCTATCGAGCATAACTCCACCTATCTACTATTCAGACCCAAAACTAAACCTCTCACCTACACTCTTGCCACCTCACCCTCTCCACCTAACCCTGTAAAATCACTTCTCAATCTGCTAAATAACCTGAAAGACACACTTGCCACACCACGCAACATCTGAAGACTCTCACTGAACTCCCTCCTCCTGACTGGATACCTTGTACCGAGCCATTCCGACACCTCCCAATCCTCTTACACCACAGAATCAGCCTCCACTACTCTTCCTCACCCATGCATGAGGGACACTAATCACCCCAAACACACTCTCACCCCTCGTAGTCTCATTACCACCCGATAGCCAGACCGCTCCTTCTATAAGAGCCCTCACCATACATACATCTTAATCGCACATGGCCTCTGTATCCTCCCCCTCCCCCAGAATCTTTCTGCCTCCATGAGACACCCCACCTACAGATACATCTCAAACCCAGCACCGACCGCAACACTCTGCCGCTTCCACACCACAAGTAACCCACCCGACCTCCCCTCCTAGCCCCCCATTTCCCCTGCAGCAACCACTGCATCACCCCTCCCCCTCCTCCCTCTGCATCAAACCATCCCTGTGCATCAGGACTCATCCCTTCTCAATCCCTTCACACTCCCAGAACCTAATCCCCGGACCTCAAACAAACGACTGTACAGTCAACTGAAGTGCATTTTCATCAATGCCTCATACGTCGCTAAAGAATCACCACAACATTTACGCCCTAATCTTATCTGAATGCCCCGACATCCTCTACATCACTGACACCTGGTTCTCCCAAGATCTTCACCAGACTGCACATGAAGCCTTCCCCGGGATACAAATTCATTGGGCCTCATTAGGACACTGGCGCTCCCGGAATGAAGGGGGCCAGTACGGGCGGCCCCCTTTATTATGGGAACACCGATTAAGAGCTTCCCTTTGCGGGACCCGGATCGGACGCCTGGTAAACCAGGACTCTCACCCAGATGGGTCACTTCCACTCTCCAAAAAATTAAAACCCCAAACCACATCCTAGAGCACAGATGGCAGACAGACCCATCACCCTCCAATAGATAGGCCTACACCATCCAGCTCAAAGTTTACTGGGCAGATATACGGAAAGCAAAAAAAACAATACATACTACTGGAACAGAATCTCCAATGCCCAGCACCCCTCAAGAGAACTCTTTAAGCTTATTGCTGAATTCAACTTCCCCGCCTGCACCACCAACATCCCCACCTACACTTAATCCCTCTGTGAGTCCCTCTCTGACCTCTTCCACAACACAGCCTTATAGACAATGCCAACCTCTCTAAAATCACATCACTTACCCTACCCTCCCCCTGCCTCGCTCATAAAATCAGAACCACCATCCCTACTCACCCTCTTCTCCTTTTTTCCCCTCTCCCACCCATAATTCCTCAACCTACTTTCACTCAGCCGAGCATCAGGACCCCCCAGAGATCCTTGCCCTCCTGCGTTACTAAGGAAAATCTTGACCAACACCTGCACCAGTGACTTCACCAGAACATTGCCAATTTATCACTCACATCTGGCTCCTTCCCGGCAGACTTCAAAACCTCCTACATTAAGCCTCAAAAAGACCTCCCTTGGCTCTCCTGTCCTGACCAATTACAGACCCATCACAAACAAGTGATACATAGCTAAATTAACTAACCGAGCGGCATACTCACAACTAGCCTTCTTCTCTGAAGTCAACCGAATACTTGACCCCACCCAATCAGGTTTTAGACCATCTCACGGAACTGAATCCAGACTAGTCTCCGTATGGGATGATCTTAAAAGACACAGTGACTCGGAAGGCAGTGCCGCCCTAATCATACTTGACTACTCGGCAGCTTCTGACACCATTAACCACTCCATCCTCACTGACTTACTTCACACGCTCAGCATCAGGGACCCAGCCCTGAATTTGATTTCCTATTTTCCCTCCAACAGATCCCAAATAGCACCAATAAAACACCATTAAACCCTATTGGCACCCTTCAATTAACATATATTTTAAAACATACAACATGATATAAGCTTCATTATTCACCTTTTGCTTAGTGATACACAATATCTTCACACTGTCACAGTATAAAACAAACATATTCATTTGCCAACGCGTGTTTCGCTTGGACTCAACACAATCTTCCTAATTGAGTCTAGTGTGCTTCTTCAAGGCTGTACCAGTATCCTCATTCTGTATAAAATGTCAACATTTACTTCACAATATACTTTTTCCAATCCTTCTCATCTGCAAACAACTAAAAAATAGATCAAAAACAGTTTCTTCCCATTAACAATGTTAGGGTACGCAACCAACTTTTAAAATAAAAAAAAAAACAATAACATTTTTTTCTAGCAATACTGCTCCATTTTATTATTCTCTCACTATCAACCCAGAGCATAACTCAGTCATATCTCTTTCACTTGTTTCTACGTGTTAAATTCTTCCTTATCACAATGAGCATTCTGTGTGCTCTCCATTTCCAAAATACTATATGCAACTTCTAATTCGGCCATTCTTCCTTAAATTCAATACAACTTGTCTCACAAACCATCTGTAAAAGAGAAACACCTAATAAATATCCAAGTAGCCCTCCATTATTCCATCAACCGTTTCCATTTCCCAAAAACATTTTTAATGCCTGTATGATGACCTCAATTTGTTCTAGCTTCACTCGTCTTTAAAGAAATTCAGATATTTCCAATCTTTTTCAAATATCTGCAAATAACAAGTCAGCACTTAAACAAACTGTTGTTTTTAAAAAAAGACCAACCACTTTACAATTTCCCCTAAGCTTTCCCTTTCTTTCAAAATGATTTGTGTGCTCTGATAAGCACATGCTTCTCAGCGTTACTTTCTAAGCAAGCACTGTTTTGAAATCCTCTTATATACACATGCTTGTGAACAAAGAAAAAACACTCTGGCCCTGATTCATGGATTATTTGCGCCAAGAAAATGGGATTGGTGCGCCATTCTGCCCGCAAATCCCTGTTTAACAAATGGGGATTTGCGGGCAGAATGGTGCACAAATCCCGTTTCTTTCGGTGCAAATAATCCATGAATCAGGGCCTCTGTTTGCTAAACACAAATAAAGGACTAATCCTAACATTATACCCTGGTCAAATAGTGTTTGCCATTTTGGAGGTAACAATCTGTGTCCATGCATATCAATGAAAACATCAATAAACTAGATCAAATCTTGAGCGATTTTCAGGATCAGATCAAATTAAAAAAGCTGTGAAAATTCTTTAGAGATAATAGCGACCATCAAGTAGATCGAATATACACTTAGCAACCGAAATATGACTCAAGGGGAGAATTCACAAGAAATACTCCAATGACAACACGAGTGAGTTCAGATGCAGAAAGTACAGACAGCAATGAAGGATCAAGTGGGACCACAAGTACTTCAACAAAACCAATAAACTCACTTGGCAGAAATGAGAGGATATAGAAAAGGAAATAGATAACAGACTAAGTTTGGAAATAAAAAGAAGGTGTCTTTTTTGTAATCCCATCTGAGACACCTGTAGACAAGGATGCTATAGAAGGAAAGGGAAGAGAGAAAGAGGAAAGGGAACATGTAGAATTAAGAGAGGAGCCAAGAGGAATATAAAAAAGATCCAAGTTCAAACGCAGAATGGTTACTTAAAAGATGGCAAAATGGTCATCAATTTATCCGACAAAATGTTAAGCAGTGGGGAATTGGCCATCCTATACAAAGGGTTAACATTTGTACCAAGTGTTAGGTTAAAACCAATTTATTTGTATGTGGAAGCATACAAATCTGCAGGAAATTGAAACAAACAAATATTTTCTAAGATAAATATTGATACTACACATCAAAGTATTGTAGCACCTGAAGAATCAATACGTACAGTAATGGAATTGGAATTCGTTGAAATCTGTAAGTTGTGTGATAAATACAGAAAGTCTAAAGTATTTGTGAAATATAATTTGTCTATTGAGCAACATAAAACTTTGAAGGTACTACAAATTGAAATAAAATCAGCGAATAAAGGTGGAAATGTGGTTGTCTTGAATAGAGATGATTATATTCAAATGGGTCTAAATCCTTTGCAGGAAGGAGGCTAACAAAAAATTATGCCACGAAAACCATAGACTACTTTGACACAGTTAGCAGTGCCAACAGGGAAAATGTGGTATGATGATGGGAGGATTAATAAAACTGACTATTTGACTATGCAAGTGAAATCTCCACAATTTCCATTTATATATTTTCTGCCAATGATTTATACATTGTTTGATCATATATCACAGGGTAGGCCAATAGTCAATGGAATATGTTCAGCATTGGAACCAATTTTGGAATTCCTGTATAGTTTTCTTAATCCCATGGTGAAAGAATTAAAGTCATATGTAAGGGATAGCATGCATATACTGCATTTGTCAACACAAATCACATGGCAACCTTAGTATTGTTTAGTGGCATTTGATGTTGTAAAGATCAGGGTGTTCAGGCCCAAGCCACTTGGAATGCCTTTAGATTTCACTGCCCAGTCCCACATGCTCACCGTGCATTTGTGGAGGAGAGTATGCCTGGTCAGAACATCCACGCAGAGGGAGGAACATAAGGGAGGGACCAGAGGCATAGCAGCAGTCTTGGTTGTTCGATATCCACCCATCTCGGGGGATCTTCTGGGGAGAGCCACGCTTGGAATTGCGCCATTTGTTAGGCTACATGATATTTGTGTACGTTCGGGACCCCAGTCCTCCCAGGCGAGCACTGCTCATCATAACCTTTTTTAGGGATCCTGGCTTTCTTACCTTGCCATATAAATCGAACCTTTTTCTGCTGTTGGCGGATAAGGGGCGGTAGCGGGATTGGGACGGGCAGAGTGGAACAAAAGTAGAGGAATAATGTATTCTTTTTAATGGTCAAATTTATCACCAACTGTTAGGAGTACCGATGGGGTCCAAGTGTGACCCATCAGTGGCAAATATATTTATGGAGTGCATAGAAGAAAAATACATTTAGACAAAACAGACAAGTTCTGTCAAGAGATGGTGGCACTTTATAGATGATGTGCTCATGATTTGGTCAGGCACAGAGAGGGACCTATCACAGTATGTTGACATTTTAAATGCAAATGATTGGGGCATTAAATTTACTGTGACATACAATAGGACAGATCCCTTTTCTGGATCCAGAAATCAAAATCAGCAATGATAAGTTTCAGACAACAACATTTACAAATCCGACTGAGGTAAACACAACGTTGTGTGCCAGTAGTTGTCACAGGAAAGGTATAATACAACATTTACCATATGGAGAACTTGTAAGGGAAAAGCGAAATTGTAGTACATTAGATCTATTTGAACATCAATGTTATATTTTGAAAAGAGATTTTTTCAAAGCGATTTTGTCAGAGCATAGCTGAAAAAGCAGTTCAAAAGGTTACTATAAGATCGAAAAAAGAATTCTTGATACCAAGAGTCCATGAAGAAATACCAAATAGATGCAGATTTATAACTAAATACTCTAATCAGAGTCACATTATAAATAAAATGCTTAAAAAACATTGCAATATACTATTATTAGATAAAAACTTGTCTGGGTTTATTGACAAAACACCAAAGATTGTATTTAGAAAAGCACCCATAATTGGCAATTTAATAGCTCCTACTTTTTTTAAAAAGAGAAGTATGCAGGATGTAGAATGGTTGTTATCTAGACCGAAAGGTTGTTTTAAATGTGGGGAATGTGATTATTGCAAATATATGATGAATTGTAAAATGTTTTCAGATAATGGAGAAGAACAAGTTACTTACCAACTGGTAACTTTCTTTCGATTGGATGTTCCTCCAACGTATTCCGCATCTTAGATGTATTCCATCCAGATTTAGCTGCTTCGGAAAAAAGTTTGACAGAGGGCGCGGTGCGTCGATGTCGTCGAGTCGATGGTCCCTCGAACGCCTCCGTCAAGGGGGACGTCATTGGGTGTATAAGAAGCACGCGCGGCGCCCGTTGGCCTCAGTTCTGTTTGTCCCCCTTCATTATTGACTTTTCATTGCATGTAGACTGTGCCGGTAGACAGGTATTTGCCTGGCGAGAGTTGGAGTGGCAATAACCCGGAAAAATCTACAGAGGGGTAGGTTGGGAGGGCGATGAGGAATACGTTGGAGGAACATCCAATCGAAAGAACGTTACCAGTTGGTAAGTAACTTGTTCTTCGAGTGGATTGTGTCCTCCAATGTATTCCTCATCTTAGATATACTCCCAAAGCAGTATGGACAATTTCTCTGAAGGAGGGAATCAGATTTTTGCAATACCCTTAAATGGCTGAATATAGTACTGCTTTACCAAAATTCAGCTCCTTAGACTGGGAAGCATCCAGGCTATAGAATTTTGAAAAAGTATGCAGGGAGGACCAAGTTGCTGCTTCACAAATGGACCTTATAGGAACACCTCTTTGTAGGGCTGTCGAAGAGGCGATGCCTCTGGTGGAATGAGCTCTTAGACCTTCTGGTGGGTCTTTTTGTGCTAATCTGTAGCATTATGAAATACAAAGCACAATCCAGCGTGATATTGTTTGCTTTGTCACTGACTGACCCAATTTCTTTCCTGTGTAACCAATAAACAGTTGATTGTCCACTCTAAGCTTAGAAAGCCTACAGATGTAAAAGCTTAAAGCTCTTTTTGGATCCAACCTGTGTAATCTTTCCTCCTCCTTACTAGGGTGAGGTGGAGGATAGAATGCGGGTAAGACAATTCTTTGACTTAAATGAAAATCATATACCACTTTTGGTAAAAATGAGGGTTTATCCCTTAGCACAACTCTGTCCTTATGGAACACAGTATACGGTGGCCCAGAAACCAGTGCCTGCAATTCGCTCACTCTTCTTGCAGCTGTTAAAGCAACTAGGAAAGTAGTTTACCATGTCAGTAATCTTAATGGACAAGTGTGCATAGGCTCAAAAGGGGCACCCATTAAGAATTAAGTCCCAAATTGGGACTTCAAAAGGGTGAGGAGGAAACATATTAGTGAGTCCTTTTAAGAATTGTCCTATCAAAGGGATTTTGAAATAGGAGCGTTCTTCCAACGAGCGCTTGAAAATGGAAAGCGCTGCAAGATAACCTTTAATGGTTCCAAAATTTAGACGTCTATGTGCTAGGGACAGGAGGAAGGACAGTACTTCCGGAAAAGAACATAGAAAAGGATCGACATTCTTTTCTCTGCACCAGTTGCAAAACTTTTTCCAACGGCAACGGTATAGAGACTTTGTTGCTGGCCTTCTTGCCGAAAGCAACACCTCCATGACGTCATCTGGGAGGTCCCAATTCTTGTATCTCAGCCTTTCAGATATCAAGCGTGAAGGTTGAGCATTTTGACCTCTGCATGGAGAACCTGACCCTCCATTTGAGAGAGAAGGTTCTCTCTCTGAGGAAGACGTACTGGGGGACAGATGGACATGTCTAGAAGGTCCGGGTACCATGTTCTCCTGGCCCAATCCGGGGCAATTAGGATCATGCGGCTCCTGAAGTGTCTCAGTTTCCTGATGACCTGAGGAATGACGGGAATCGGAGGGAACGCGTACAATAGTGGAAAATTCCACTCCACCGCGAACGCGTCCCCCAGGGCTCCTCTCGGGGGAAATTCCCTTGAGCAATACCTTTCGCACTTCCGGTTGATTCCGGTTGCAAATAGGTCTACTTGAGGGGTTCCCCAAAGGGCGAAGATCTCTTGAAGACTTCCTGAGCCAGTTCCCACTCGTGGGACACCGTGCTCTGCCTGCCGAGAGCATCTGCCGTCAGATTCTCCTCCCCGGCTAGGTGAACTGCCGTTAAAGAGATTCCTTCTTAAATTGCCCAATACCAGAGCTGCATTGCCTCTCTGCATAGAGGTAGTGACCCTACACCTCCTCTTTTGTTTAGATAATGCATGGCCACTGTGGTGTCCATCATTATCAGGACCTTTTTTCCTCTGACAGACGGCAGGAAAGCTTTCAGCGCTAGTCTGATTGCTCTCAGCTCCAGAAGGTTGATGTGTAGTTTGGACTCCGATGGAGACCAACGACCGCTGATTGTCAGATCGTTGGCATGAGCTCCCCACAACTTGAGTGAGGCGTCTGTCACTACTGTGATCTCCGGCCATAGTTGCCAAAAAAGTTCTGCTTTCAGGATATTCTCTGAACAAGTCCACCATAGAAGATCTTGACGAACCTTGTTCGGAATCTGGAGAAGATCCGTCATTCGACCTGAGAACTGGGACCATTGAGTCTTTAGAGCCCATTGAAGAGATCTCATTCTCAGACGTGCCTCTGGCACCAGAAAGATGCAGGATGCCATGAGGCCGAGTAACCTTAAGAAGTCGTAGGCCTGAAGATTTCGCGCATTTTGGAATTTGGAAACCATCTGAAGAATTTCTTGAACCCTCGACCTGGGAGGCAAGCTCTTTCCCAGGGATGTGCCTAATAAGGCTCCTATATATTGAAGCCGTTGAGAAGGTGTCATTTGTGACTTCTTGAAATTGAGGGAGAAGCCCAGTCTGTGGAGGAAGTGGCAGGTGACTTTCAGGTGATCCAGGGCTTGTTCGGCAGAACGTGCCCTGATCAACCAATCGTCCAGGTAGGGGTAGATGTGACCACTACCATTAACTTGGTGAAGACCCTCGGGGCGGAGGTCAACCCGAATGGCAGGACTAGAAATTGATAGTGTGAGTCGCCAACTACGAACCTCAGGTATTTTCTGTGCTTGGGATGAATCGGCATATGAAAATAAGCATCCAGGAGGTCCAATGACACCAACCAATCCTGGAGTTGAAGGGCCTGAAGGATCTGAGAAAGGGTATCCATCTTGAACTTGTCCTTCCTGAGGAACTTGCTCAAGTTTCTTAAATTCAGGATGGGTCTCAGTCCTCCATCCTTTTTGGGGATAAAAAAATACAGGGAGTACCATCCCCTGTTCCTCTCCGCTGCAGGTACCGGTTCTATAGCACCTTTCTCCAGAAGGGTTAAAACTTCCTGCTGTAGGAGCAGGTCTGAAAGCTTCAAAGGGTGTCTCCCTCGTGCATTGCTATGAGTTTGCATTAGAAAAGGAAGACAGTAACCTTGGGCTATTATTTCTAGAGCCCAAACATCTGAAGTAATGGCTCGCCATTCTTGCAGATACTCTGACAGCCTGCCTCCTACAGGTGTCTTGTGATGTAAGTCCTCAAAGCGGTTTTGAGGCGTTGCTGCAGCCGCTGATGGCAGAGAGGCTGTAGCTGGCTTTGCGCGTTTTCCTCGTCCACCGCGAGTGGCCTTTCTCTGGCCCCTTTGACTGGCCATTTCTCTCGCCTTTCCATATGAGGAGTAGTAACAATAGGATCGTCCCCTCCAAGATTGACTTGATGCACAAAAAGGCTGAGGTTGCCTGATGGCAGCTCCCAAAGAATTGGCAACTGCCTTTGAGGTCTGCAACCTCATCAGCCTTGCTGCCAAAAAGGTGAGACCCGTCAAAGGACATGTTTAGAAGACGGTTCTGCACGTCTGGTGCGAAACCCGACTTCCGTAACCATGCATATCTGCACATTACCGTGCTGGTGCCCATGGACCTGCTCACACTATCAACAGTGTCCAATCCAGATTCAAGGGATTCCTGTATAGCCTCCTTTCCATCTCTAACGATGGCTAGGAATCCCTCCCTTTCCTCCCCTTCTGTTATGTGCTCCGCTGCCATCGCAATGTACTCACACAGAGTGTACGAAAACTTTGCCAAGGCACATGTGGAGTTGGCTGATTTTAATGCCATACTCCCAGCTGAAAACACCTTCCGTGCCCAGCCATCCACACGCTGTGGCTGCCTGTATGACCAAACTCTCGGGAGTGGGATGTTTAGACAGATAGCCGGGGTCACTACTGGCAGGGCGGTATTTTGAAGTAAGTGATTTATTCACTGGCGGAATAGAATCCGGAGTCTCCCAATTTTTAGCCACCCTATTTTGCAAGGCTACGTGAAAAGGTAGTATTGGGTCTTCAGTGGGACCATGATCCAATATGTCTGTAAGATCATCTTGGACGAATTGGGCTGGAGGTCTGGCCCATCCTAAATAATCTATTACTTTTGTCATTAGTTGACGGTATGATGGACTGGCATGTTCTCCTGGTTCTGGTCTACCAAAGTCATTTTCAGGAGACGTATCAATACCACTTGCATTGTGCAGTGATTCAACCAAATCCCTCATCCTGCTTTCTTCTGAAATCAGGCATTCTGGGACATTTGAACTGCCATATTCTAGCCCAAAAGGTACATTCTCCTCATCGGATTTGAAAAACTCTTTCCTTGGAAGAGGTTTGAAAACCTTTTCTGGGAGAGGTGGAGGAGGAGTGTTAATGGGTCCTGAAGGCATCACAGGTCTTGTAGCCTTCTCTTTCCCTTTTTCTGGCTGATCTTGCCGAACTGGAGGCTTCGGTTTAGAGGACTTAGGGGTCGACGTGGACAAAGGCGTTGATGGCGTCGACGTAATACCCGTCTTCGTCGGCGCCGGCTTCGAGGGCGTCGAGGCGCTCTTCGAAGACTTGCCCTTCGAGGTGTGTTCGTTCTCGGACGGCGTCTGTGACCTCGAGCGGTCGACTCGACTTGAGCGGCTTTTCTCGCTCGGCGTCCTAGAAGGTTCTCTATCCTTCAGCTTCTGATCACCCGGGCTCGAGGGCGCACGAATATGGGAGCATGACGCTCCCGGCCGGCTTCCGAGGAAGGCGCGGACCGAGGCTTCGCTTTCTCGAACACCTCCATCATTTTATAATTTTGACACTGAATGCTTCCCATCTTTCGGATTATTAATGTTTTGTGGGACATTTCATCCTTTTTGGGGATTCGTCCGAGGACAAGGTGGAGGGGGACCTGTGGTCGAAGACGACGAGCGATGGGAATCACTTCGGGACCTGAACCGATGCCTTTCGCGTCGAGGAGATTTCTCCTCACGGGACTTCGACTCGACGCTAGAGGCTTTACAGTTGGATTTACAAACTACCTGTAGTTTTCCCCTCCTGTCTCGCAAGGCCTTCCCTGTCATCGCCTGACACTTCGTACAGGCCTCCATGTCGTGGCCTTCTCCGAGGCACCACAAACACTCTTGGTGCGGGGCGGTGATCGACATTTTTGAACCGCATGACTTGCACTTTATGAAACCCGATCTCGGGGTTGTGGTTGGCGTCGATGACGAGGACATATTTCATATTTATTCTTTATTCTTCACAGAACTCGAGGTGCGCCGAATCTCTGAAGCAACATATACTGCGGAAAAACGGAACTGAGGCCAACGGGCACCGCGCATGCTTCTTATACACCCAATGACGTCACCCTCGATGGAGGCCTTCGAGGGACCATCGACTCAACGAAATCGACGCAAGGTGCCCTCTGCCAAAAAATGTTGCCGAAGCAGCTAAAGTGGATGGAATACATCTAAGATGAGGAATACGTTGGAGGACACAATCCACTTGAATGAGAAATTACTTACCATAATCTTCTTTCTATGGATTCTTCTCCCGACTAAATGGGGTTGACATGGCCTTGATCATCCTTATCGGCACTAAAAATGTCCGCCATACAGCTGAAAAAGTCTGACCTAGATTTCGGTGCAAAAGACTGCTCGACGGCAGTCGACGTCAATGGCTTAGTCATTGGGGTCAATGGATTGGCAGTTGGTACCGACAAAGCTTTGGGCGCTGACGGTGCATTGATGATAATAGGAGTTAGTGACGCACAGGAAGGTCCCGGAGTCGAGGGGTGTACAGTTTGTCTCTGCACTGAGCCCAAAGGCTCTGCCGACGTTGTCAAAATTGGTTTTGCTCTGGTGCCGGAAACACCGGGCGCCTCTGGAGATACCGGGGCCTGCTGTATCAGAGGCTCATCTGCACCCAGAGCTGCCTATTTGAACATCTCAAGCATCTGGGATTTAAAGTCCTCCCATTCGACTCTGGACATAAGCCCTGCCAACGACTTAGTGTGTTTGGAAGAAGAGTTCGATTTGTGTCGGTGTCAGTGGCATCTCTTCTTCTTGTGACAGGAAGATGATGACGAGTGGCTCCAGGAATGGGACTGCTTCTTGGCCTTCCATCGATGCCTATCTTCCTTCTCTGGAGTAGGCCCTTTTCGTTTAGGCCCCCCGAGGACTCACCGGTCGACAACGCCCATGACTTGGAGGGTGGTCGGCCTAAAGTGAGCTTCACCGTACTAGCCTGCAAAGACTTCGGGTTCATCTTGATGCAAGAGGAGCAACTTTCAGTGTCATGACCCGCGCCGAGGTACCACAAGCATATACCATGCGGGTGAGTCACTGACGTTTTCCAGCCATAGTCTGTGCAACGCTTGAAACCCAAGACCTGGGGCATGAAAATGGTTGCTCGTATGACTGAAAGGATTCAACAAACAGTGAGTGAAAAATCTGATGATCGCAGTGTTCCCTACGTGCAGCGTGCAGAAACAATGAACTGATGTATGGTGACGTAGTGACGCAGTATATGTATGATGCCTGATGTCACGTCTGGAGCTGGCGATCGAGCACTGAGTCAAGACGGATCGACGGCCGAGCCAAGGTCCACTACGCTCTCTGTCGAAGTTTTTCCGAGCAGCTGAAGTTGGAAGGGGATATCTATCTGATGAGGAAACTGCGGGAGAAAGGCAATTCATTGAAAGATGTGTACATGTAAAAGAAGTTATCAATTATAAAAGCTGTTATATAGTGAATGCTATCACCTGCATATTTAAGAAAATACACATTGGTAGAACAAAGAGACAACTGAGAGTGAGGATTTATGAACATCTAAGAGCTATGATAACCCTTGATGAGAGATATCCTTTTTCAGTTAATTGGCATTCAAATCATGAACATGATAAAATAGACACAATTCAGATGTGCGGTATAAAGAGAATTATGTATGATGAGAGAGGAGGGGTTATGGAAAAAATGTAAGACAACAGGAGGCAAGAACTATTTTTTTTTATCTTAGAACTGCTGCTCGGGGGCTAAACAAGGATCATGAATTACATGCATTTTAGGGTAAAAATACATGAAATATTCTGTTTTAATTATTGGTAGCAGTGGATGTGGGCAATTCTGATGTCAAGTTGAATGGATAGGAATGTGCTAGAGAATTAATGAAGCGAAGTACTTAGAAAATGGCAGAAACCTTTTAATAAAGCCTGGAATTAGGGAACGAGATTAAAATGAGTTTGTTTGTTATTTGTATTTAGCGAACAGAGTTCTCTGTTGATGTTTATAAGCAAGTGTATTTTTTATTTTTTTTTTTTTTATTTTTTTTTTTTATTGGTTTTTACAAACCTTTAAAAATCTAACGCAAAACATCCACACATCTTCATCAAATTTCCCTTGCCCCATTCAAGTTCCTTCCCTCATTACAGCTTTCTCCTCTCTTTTCATGTTTGGTCCTTCAACCACGGGCTCCATTCCCCGAAATGCTTTCCCCTAATGACAATAAACGTGCTTCTATGGTTTCCAGCAGTCTTATTAGAGGCAGAATTAATTTTAGATCGGTTCCCTGATACATTGAACTCCACCACTCATCCGCACACAATGATGGGTGGGCTAAGCTCCATGGTCCCAAGTGTATGGTCCTCTCAGATCTCAATTTGGTGCAAAATAAAACTAGGTGTTTTAGTGATTCAGGACCTTTTGCACATAACCTACATTCCGGGCTTAGATGGGCAAAGCTCCTCCATGATCGGAGGCGATCCTTCGTTTTAAACATGTTTAGCCTAAACAGCATAAACAGTCTGCGTGCCTGAGAGTTGGGAAATAAAGACACATACTTCTGAAGGCTGTTAAAGGCACGTGCTTCCAATGGAGCATGACTCAAACTTCCAGCAGCAGCTCTTTCTGCACAAGTCTCGTCCCAGTCTGTCCGCCAGATCTTTAGTTTAGCTGCATCCGGGTTCTCATGAAGCAGATCGACCGTTATGTCGTATTTTTTCAGAATTGTCTCACATCTTTTCAACCACATCTGGCTAATTTTGG
The DNA here is from genome assembly GCF_040938575.1 of Ambystoma mexicanum. Lineage (NCBI taxonomy): Eukaryota > Metazoa > Chordata > Amphibia > Caudata > Ambystomatidae > Ambystoma > Ambystoma mexicanum. The sequence goes on from NC_090939.1 coordinate 635,511,688, forward strand.
AGTTTCCAGGTTGGATATTATGAAGAATCTCAAACTGTGGGATCTGCGCTCGACTGCAGGTTTTTCGATACAAGCTCAACAAGCTCCAACAGATTCTTGCGTGCAGAGATATTAGCGCCAGTTCATATCTTATGCAAGATGTTTTCACCCCCCTAGGGAGTGTTAATACTCTCGACCAAAAGCAGTTTTCAAGATTGGCCCAGGTCTCATAAGGGCATCCCAGCGCATTTTCTGCACCATAAGACACGACCGGTATCACCTTCTGTTGGTAAAAGGCTAAGACTGGACGTAGTGAGAATTTGCCAAATTTCTTGTTAAGTATCAGGGCTTGGTTTGCGAGTTGGTTACACTTCCTTTTAGTTTCCGCAAGCCAAGGCCCGTCGTTGATGGAAGAACTAATTGTCATCCCAAGATATTTGACACTTTGTGAGAACTGCAACTTTTCATGCCCCAGTGACCAAGCTATTCTTTTTCTTCTACCTACGCCGCCGCCATTTAAGTTCTGCAATACCAGTACCTCACATTTCTTGACATTAATTACAAGATTATTGGACACGACATAATGTTGCACAGCATTCAGTTTCCTTTGCAGGCCAATTGGTGTCATGTCCAATACAATCAAGTCATCAGCATAAAGCAGCCAACTTAGATGTGTGTTAGCCACTTTCGGGGAAAAGGATTTTGCATTATTGATTGAGTCGCCAATGTCGGAGATGAACAGTCCAAAGATGGCTGCTGCTAATGGACAGCCCTGCTTTACTCCCCTAAAAGTATCAATGGGGGCGGATAACAAGCCCGAACGATCTAGTCTCACTCGAATGGAAGTCTTTGAGTGGAGCTCCTTAATTGCTTCCCTTAAGCCTGCTGGACATCCCCAGTTCTTCAACTTCTCCCACAAAAGCGCTCTATCAATGGTGTCAAATGCATATGAAAAGTCTATAAAGGCTAGGTACACCTTTGTGTTCGTTTTAATTGCCTCCATTTTAATTATGTTTATCAGTAGAAGATTTAACGAGCAACCCACTTGTTTCACAAAGCCTGATTGACGTTTGTCGACGTGTAGAGAACTTGTTGACCAAGCTAGTAGTTTCTTTTGTAACATTGTTGCATAAATTTTCCCTAACACGTCTAACAGTGCCACAGGCCTGTAATTTTTCGGATCTGATCTGTTGCCCTTCTTAAAGATAGGCACGATGATCGCACTCTTCCACGATTTTGGGGATTGCCGAATCTGTACTATTCTTTTGAAGAGTGTCTCGCACAGACTTGCCCATATCTCGGGGAACTGCTTAATCGTAAAGTTTGTGAGCCCGTCTGGACCTGGTGCCCGCGAGTTTTTTGCTTTCTGAATGATTTCTATTATGTCTTCTTTTCTAAATTCCAGATCCCATGGTTTGGAACAGTCCTCAATACCGACCTCCGGATGTCCAGCTGACATGTATAAGTTTCTAAAGTGCGATATCCAATCAGCCTCTGACACCATACAGGTTTGGATTGATTCTTGGGGCACGTACACGTTGTTAATAAGAGACCAGAAAGCTGAAGTATTTTTATTTTGTAATGACCTCATCAACACTTCGGCATCTTTTTGTAGTAACATGTGTTTATGCGCTTTTAGCCAGTTCTTGTACGATTGTTTTGCAACCTTAACAGCTTGTATACGGGCCAGTTGACCCAAGGATTTTGAGTGTCTTAGATTACTACGTAGCATACGTTTATGCTTTAGCACCTCCACATCAAAGCTGTGAGCACGCGCGTAGCCCATATTTTTTAGACCTACCCTTTTAGGTTTAAATTGCTGTAGCAGCTGCTCATATTCCAAATGCTGACTAACCTTACAGTAGTCGCTTGCAAGCTTTTCCAGCTCATCTTTCTTTAGGGATAGCCGCACTCTGTTCGATGTAGCCTGAATGTTATATTGCCACATCTGCGATGGAATTTTTTCGAGTGCGGTGAATTCTGCTATCAGCATGTCATGGTCACTAGCGTTTTTCTTTGTGACCTTCAATGAGACTATACGCGGATGTAACTGCTCTGAGACAAACATATAGTCAATCGTCGAAGCCTGGTCTGCACGGCGCCAAGTATTAGCAGGGGGCATGTCATTACAGGTATTACCATTTAACATTTGGAAGTTACGAGCGGCCATCTCATCTAACCATGCCTGCTTCAAGTATGTTTTTGTCATCAAGTTTGGTGTTTTCAGCAGGTCAATGTTAAGATCTCCACATAACATTATGTTGGGCCATCCTGATGTTGACACAAAAGAGTCCAATATCTCCATAGTTTCGTCTATGAAGACTTGTTCGCCTGCCTTTTTATGATTCCAGTAGATGTTGACCACTATTAGGCAATCCACCGCCAAACCTGCTACACCGGCCCATTCTAGGTGGGTAGATTGAATGAACGGCGAGTGATTCATTGAGCTTACAAGTCTCCAGCCCGAAGATCTTCTGACCATGGTGGCCATCCCCGCCATAGGACGCCCTTTACTAGATTTAATGGCGGGATTAATCACCACCTCAAAATCATTCGAGATCGGAGCTTCTGTTAGCCATGTTTCTTGTAGACAGATTACCTGCCATTCGTTGATCCAATTTGAATTGAATAAATGCGTAAATCCCCGCGTGTTCCAAGATACGATGCTGCACGTATTTCGAACCGTAGGGTTCTGGCATTATTGCTGAGAGGTGTTTGCCAAGGCCTTTGGTAACCAGCCCCACTCCAGATCTTCTGTACTGGATGTCTCGGATTGCACTCCAACATCTTTAATGGTAATCTGGGGTGAGCTTCCATGTATTGTTATGGTTATCTCGTCTTTTTGAGCCGCCGGAGCCATTTTATGAGTCGATACGTTTTTCTCAACTGCTCGTAAAGTGTTTATGCCGCACAATGAATCTTTATTGTTACCTTGACCACAGATTTTCTTTTTTCCAATGTCCTCTAGCACCTTATTCCCTAACGATGGTTTCAGAATGGATACTCGAGTTACAGGTTTATACTTATCAACCGCATCAACTGTATTAGGTGATGCTTGCTGTAATCCATTCCATTCGTATACGTCAAAGCCCAAGGAGAATAATGCTGCGTTTGCTTCCATGATTGTTGCTACAATTAAAGAAGACGCCACGTGCAGTACTACTTTATCATTTCTGATCTCATCGTAAAATTCCACAATCTTCAGGTCGTTTGAACTTATCGATCGTAGTGAGGGGACCGAGTGCAGCAATCTAACAATGTTTCCTCGGTTCAGTGTTAAGTTGTCCGAGATTTCAAGGCTCTCGATTATAATTTTATTGGTCGGCATAGACGGGGAATTTTTTCTTAGCGAAGATCTTTTACTAAATCGCACATGTTTAAGGCAACCCGTATTTCGTGTCGAAGGCTGTGTACCATCAACTCCTTTTTGGTCTTGTATTTTTTTTCTTTCCACATATACAAGGTTACCAACCTTCGGTGCAGTTGCCTCTGCAATAATGAAGGGCTCTTGATGGTTGGCGGCCAAAGACCTCAGCCTCTTTTCTAGTAAAGTCAGAAAGGGAGGGCTCACAGGACCTTGTGAGCATGACAAAGCATGCTTGTTTTTGTTGACAATCTGGCAAATTCTGCCACCTGGCGTCGTTGGTCGACCCACATCATGAGGAGACTCTTCTTGATTTCGATCTATGTTTGTTGTAACGGGTCCCGTTACGAGTGCCTGGTGACCGTTTGTGCAAACTTGTGCAATTGCGCTCATCGATTGCTCCAGTGCAATTTGTTGCTCAGTCCCAGAGGGGGACGGTTCATTTTCAAGGTCTATGCAGTCCTCGTCATCATAAGTTGACATATTCAACAATTCTATTGAAGTCTCTTGAGTTTGGTCTGTAACGACTGAGTCTGTGTTATGTGAGGAAGTTGATTGGCAGGCAGATGTTTGTTGTAAAGGCTTATTTTGCAAAGCCGAACTACATATGCATTTTTTTAAAGAGCTGACTTCGTTTGGAACCACGTTGATGTTTCGCAAGAATTTACGAGCACCGTTTAGGGACTTTTGTTTTCTGCTCGGTTGATTCTTAGTTTTTTTTAGTTGAGTTATCGAGTTCACGTTTGACCTTTTTGGTTGAGGTAACATTACCACTGATGGATGACCTCCGTTAAATAACGGATAGGTAGCGGTTTGAACCCCTTCCAAATTTTTTGCAGGCGACTCTGCAGAGGAGTTTACAGTCAAAGGCTGCTTTGAACAAGCTGGCACCTGAGTATCCGTTTGCGCTTGATTCGAAGTGCTCCGGGCTTGTTCGAAGGCGGTATTAAACGAGATATCTAAGGAGGATTCGCAACCTGTACCACTAGAGGATTCAGAGTTTTCAGTTTGATGTACAGATAATTTCTGGTTTAGGTCTCTCAAGGCTTCCATCGTTTGCACAGATGCAGCAGACAGCAGTGCAGGTTGTTCTCCGCTCTTGGTGGCTACTTTTAACAGAGTGCTACTTTCACTATCCGTGAGCACTTCTTTGCCTAAGTTGACCACAGGCGGACCTTGTGCACAACTTGCTTCATTACTTGTGACCAATGGAGTTTTTAAACAACCCCCTTCTTTGGGGTTGCATTCTCTAGTTGAGAAACGCCCCTCAGATTTAAATAACGCAAGAGCTTCTCTAGCAACATCAGCCAGTAATTTTTTATCCAAGGTGTCATTTAGCTTTAGCTCCTTTAGGAGGTTAAAGGATAGATCAAGTCTCTTAGATCTTTCTTGTTGACTGTACTGTATCTGCTCACAAACTTGCTCTAAGTGGATTATCTTGGACAAAGCTAAGGCCACCGTAGTAGTTAAATCCCTTGTTGCCTCGTGCAAAGTTTCGTATAATTTCATGAACGGAGCCAACGCAATTGTTGTTGATGACAATAAAATGGCCTGCAGATCTTGCGGTGATGGGCGAATGTCTTCATTGGGCGAGGACTCGTTGACTTGATAGTCCCTCACGTTCGTCGTTAACGGTACTTTGCAGTGGCGTATTTTAGGGAAAGGCCGTTCCATAAAAGAAGAGTCTTGAGAGTCATCTAAGCTTGTGCCATTTAATCCAGGAGATGCCGACATGGCTATGGGAATATCGTTTACTGTGTTTATGTTGTGTCGAGTCGGAGCTACCCTCTTTTGAGATGATAATAGTTGGGTAGGTGGATCATCAACATTAGCATTGGTCTCGCAGCACCTATCGAATTTTGCGCGCTTATAACACACTTTGTGCCATATATCCTCATTTGCACCTGACAGCTGGCAGTTTGATCTTTTGACTAAGGGTCTTTCCATTAGATTTGAAGACTGCGTGGAACCTCTGTTTGGAAGTTGTCGGTGTAGTTTGTTAAGTGCTATCAAGTTACCCAGCACTTTGTCTGCAATTCCTAGGGAGTCTCTCCTGTTTGGGTCGTGCGCACAGGCGACCGCTTTGGGAGGCTCACTTGCGCTTGGGGTTATAACGCAGTCTGCCAGGAGAGGCTGCACCACGAACACCTCGTCATGCAACTCTTCTCCTTGATAACTGCAGGATAATCCGGCTGTCCGGGCGGGATTAGGCGAGGTCTCATAAAGAGATACCTCCGCGTCTGGCTCCTCGCCAAGACCAACTTTCTGTGAATCAGCACACTCGCCCCTGGAATCTATTGCTCGGTGGCCTAATGTCCGCGCCTTATTCGAAGACGCGCTAGCCTTTTTCTCGCTCACGGGGCGGCCTCCAGCACGGCATACAGATACAACGTTTTCCCTCCACTCTATAGACCGCCCATGCTCACCCGGCGATTCCGGCTGTTCCATCTGTTCTAAATCGGCCACAGACGCCACGGTTTGAATCCCGCCTCCTAATGCGGATTTTCCGCCTGGAATTATGTTAGCGGGCGCCAGTACCGTGAGTGTGGCCGCTAACTCCTCAGAAGATACAAAGGGAATTAACTCAGGATGTATATCAGAGCTGGTATAATCGCTGTCTTCGATTCCCATTTTGGCCTGAATTCCATTGTTTGAAGCAACGGTCTGTGATGTTTGGCCATTGTAAGCATCAGCACTTATGCCGGGTAAGTTAGTAGCGCTCGCCCCGCTCAGCTCGACTGTTTCGAGCTCACTTGGTTGTGGCTCCATTGTACTAGATAGCGTATGTGGATTGGGCACGACCACTTGCGTGCATGAGATTTTGGGTTCATGAGGGGCAGTGCCGGGAGTGTGGCATCCTGGCTCCTCTGTGCTAGAAACACATGAAAAATAACGACTTACTGTGTTCGTCGGCCCCTTGATATTAGATACTGCAGACCCTCCGGGTGCCTCGCGTTTCCTTTGCGCTCGGGTCTTAGAGGCTGATGGGGCCGGTGATGGAAGTGTTGACCCAGGCATAATCCTCGGCGGCTCGCAACTCGCCAAACAGCCTAACAGCCAGGAATTAGAGTACAGCCCTTTGCTCACAGGGCTTAGCGCCGCAAGGGCGCTGGAGGCGGCCACAAGTAGGTGGGAGAAGTCAGGTGACTCCGCCAGCTGACACAATAACTCCTCCCCCTTAAGGACACACGCACCTCCGTGAGTACACGTTCTTTCTGTCAAAGAGCTTCTCCAGGCAAGCTTTCTTTCTTCAATATGCTTCTCCAAACGAACGCTCGCCACAGCCTAACAGCCAGGAATTAGAGTACAGCCCTTTGCTCACAGGGCTTAGCGCCGCAAGGGCGCTGGAGGCGGCCACAAGTAGGTGGGAGAAGTCAGGTGACTCCGCCAGCTGACACAATAACTCCTCCCCCTTAAGGGCACACGCACCTCCGTGAGTACACGTTCTTTCTGTCAAAGAGCTTCTCCAGGCAAGCTTTCTTTCTTCAATATGCTTCTCCAAACGAACGCTCGCCACAGCCTAACAGCCAGGAATTAGAGTACAGCCCTTTGCTCACAGGGCTTAGCGCCGCAAGGGCGCTGGAGGCGGCCACAAGTAGGTGGGAGAAGTCAGGTGACTCCGCCAGCTGACACAATAACTCCTCCCCCTTAAGGGCACACGCACCTCCGTGAGTACACGTTCTTTCTGTCAAAGAGCTTCTCCAGGCAAGCTTTCTTTCTTCAATATGCTTCTCCAAACGAACGCTCGCCACAGCCTAACAGCCAGGAATTAGAGTACAGCCCTTTGCTCACAGGGTATTTAAGGAAGTGAAGTACCTTCGAAAATGGCAAACACCTTTTGACCAGGGAAGGATGTTAAGATTAGTCTTTTATTTGTGTTTCGGAAACAGAGTGCTCTTTCTTTGTTCACAAGCATGTGGATATAAGAGGATTTCAAAATGGCGCTTGCTTCGAAAGGAACACTGAGAACCATGTGCTTATCAGAGCACAGGAATCATTTTGAGAGAAAGAGAAGGCTTAGGGGAAATTGCAAATTGACATGGGTGGTTGGTCTTATTTTTTAAAACAACAGTTTGTTTAAGTTGTCATTTGTTAAAGGCAGATATTTCAAAAAGACTGGAAATATTCACATTTCTGTAAAGAAAAGTGAAGCTGGAAAAAATCGATGCAATCACAGAGGTACTAAACATTTTTGGGGAAATGGAAAAGGGTGATAGGATATTTATGAGGTTTTTCTATTTTACAGATGGTTTATGAGATAAGTTCTATTGAATTTAAGGAAGAATAGTCGAATTAGAAGTTCCATTTAGGATTTGGAAATGGTGAGCATACAGAATGTTCATTGTGATAAAGAAGAATTTAACACATAGAAAAAAGTGAAAGAGATATGGCTGAGTTATGCTCAGGGTTGATAGGGAGGGAATAATAAAATGGAGAAGTATTGTTAAAATGTTTTTTTTTTTTAAATGGTGATTTTTTGGGTAAAAAACTTGGCTATGTATCCTAACATTGTTAATGGGAAGAAATGGTTTCTGATCATTTTTTTGGTTGTTTGCAGACAAGGAGGATTGGAAAACATATTGTGAAGTAAATGTTGAAATTTGTAAACAGAATGAGGATACTGGTACAGCCTTGAAGAAGCTCACTAAACTCAACTAGGAAGATGGAATAACTTACTTACCTGGCCTGATGGTGTGGGAATGCAGGTGATGCCTTCTGCACCACACCTGGAAACGCTTCCACTTGCTCTTGTACAAAGAACACAGGAGCCAGGCCGTCAGACTGAGAGAGGCCCGGTCGTGGTGCACAACCGTTCCCTGGTTCCTGGACAAAAGCGACTGGTGCGGGGGTATCCTCGTCTGAACTGTTGCCGAAAGAGCCAGGAGCTCCGAGTACCAATACTGTCTCGACCACGCAGGGGCCACTAATATCAGTCTTCACCAATACCATTTGAAAGTGTGTAGGACTCGTGGCACCAGAGGAATTGGGGGAAAATCATACAGAAATGTCCCCGCCCATGGGAACGCAAAGGCATCCCCCAAACTGTCTGGATGGAGAAACCAACTCGCAAAGCTCTTGCAGCGGCTGTTGTCGCATGTGGCAAACAGATCGATCTGTGGGGTGCCTCCCTCCTGGAACAACAGGTGTAGCTGGTCTTCGTGCAACTCTCATTCGTGACAAGAACGCAACTGCCTGCCGAGGGAGTCCGCCAGAGTGTTGTGGATCCCTGGTAGATGGAGGGGAATCAAGAACATGTTCTGTTGTAGGGCCCAATGCTACAGCGCTTGGGCCTCCCTGGAAAGCTGTGAGGATCTGGTCCCCCCTGCTTACGGATGTAAAACATGGAAGTCGTGTTGTCTGTGTAGATCCGAACCACCTTCCTTTCGAGGAAGGGGAGGAAAGATTTCAGTGCCCAGAATATCACTCGTAGCTCCAGTAGGTTGATGTGCTGGGTCTTCTCCGACTCTGACCACAAACCTCTGGTGTGCTGGTCCTGGCAGTGGGCTCCGCAGCCTACCACGGAAGAGTTCATGGTTACAGTGATCTAATGGTCCGCAAGCCTGAAAGGGTCACCTTGAAGGATGTGTTCTCTCACTAACCACAAGAGCAGGCCCTTCCTGAAAGCTGGAGTCAGCGTAATGCGGTCTTCCCAGGAGCCTGAAGCTTGTACCCATCTGGCATCCAGGAATTCTTGTACTGGCCTCATGCGTAATTTGCAGTTGGTGGAATGCATGAAGACAGTATCCCCAGCAAAGACTTGTAGCTGCGGACTGTGGTTGACCAGGTCTTGCTGAGGCAATCCACCTTCTGCAGAAGTGCCGTCACTCTCTCGTTCGAGGGCCTGGCTCTGCAAGTGATGGTGTCTAGCAGTGCCCCAAGGTACAGTGCCGTCAGAGAGGGGGTCAGCTACGACTTCAGGAAATTGATGGAGAATCCCAGTTGCTGAAGACATTGTATTGTGACGGTGTTGTTGGACTCCGCCAGCGAGAAGAAGGGGGCTCTTATTAACCAATCATCTAAGTATGGGTACACATGGACCCCTCTTCGCCGCAGGTGAGCCACCACTGGTGCAATGCATTTGGTGAAAACCCGAGGGGCTGATCTGAGCCCGAAGGGAAGAACCTTGAACTGATAGTGCTCTCCAGCCACCACAAAACGAAGATAGCGCCGGTGTGAAGGGCGAATAGGGATGTGGAAGTAAGCGTCTTCAAGATTGAGGGACGCTAGGAAATCCCTCTGCTGAAGCTGAGAGAGCACTTGCTGCACTGTTACCATATGAAAAGTTTGTACTTTCATAAACTTGTTGAGCACCCTTAGGTCTTGAGTGGGTCTCTACCTGTTTTTTTGAGTAAGCCCTTTTTTCTTACCAGTAAGTAGCGGGAATACACCCCCTTCAGCTTCTTGTTCCTGAGAACTTTTTCGACAGCAGTAGAGACTGCACTTCTTGGATCAGAAGGAGCTGCAATTTTTCCGGTCTTTGTACAGAAGGAATGTCTGGAGGGTACTCCATGAACTCCAGAGAGTGCCCCTGGTGGAGGAGGGACAGCACCCATTCGTCTGATGTTACTCGAACCCATTCGTCGACGAAGTCGTATAGGCGACCCCCCACTGGGGTGCTGAAGTGGGAGCCTTTGCTCTTGGCCGATCATGCTTGCTTGCCGGACTGGCCCCTAGGCTGGGAGGAGCCTCAGTGTCTTTGGGAACCTTTGTAGGACTGGGTTCACTTCCTCTACTGATCCCCCGATGAATACAGAGTCTTGTAGGACGACTGGTACATGCTGCAGTTGTCTGGTACATACTGCGGTTGTCCCGCAAAGTTCTATTATAACACCCTTTCCCTGCCCGAAAGGACTGGCGCTTGTGACTTGATGGTTTCAGTGTCAATTTATTTAGGGCCTGTAAGGCCACATCTACCTTTTTCCCAAACAGGGCTGTGCCATCGAAAGGCATATGCATAAACCTGGGATTGGACATTGGGTCTAAAGTCTGTGGCCTTGAACCAACCTTGTTGGTGCACTACCACGCCATTGCCCATCTGGCGATAGCCTGTGTCGGCGATGTCTACGAAGACCGTGATGGCATGGTCAGATGCGATCTCACCCTCATGGAGAATGTCCAGTGCATCTTGTTTCTTGTACCCAGGCAAGAATTCCAAAAGGGGCCCCAACTTGTACCATAACTTGCGATCATAGCAGGCGTGTATGGCCATACCGTTCACCGCCTTGATAGTCATGGCCGCTGTTGTGATGATCCTTTTGCTGAAGGCATCAAAGGGCTTCCCCTCCTTATCTGAGGGCAGCGAGCAGGATGAAGATGGGCTCTGTGCGGAGACAGGCAACATTGCTCTCTGGGCCCCTGTACATTTTGTTGAACCGATCTTTCTTTGGAGGTGCAGCTGCTGGGTGTGCCATGGCTACCAGGCCGTCTTCCCAGATATCCTCCAGTAGTGGTATTGCCATGATAGACTTCCTGCATTGTTCTCTGCATTGGTATAAAACTCATTCCTTTCTCTGCTCCTCCGAAGCTAAACCGAACATCATGGATGCTCTACACTTGAGTGCATGGAACGCTCCTATATCGTCAGGGGGAGTGTCCTTGAGAGGAACTTCATCTGGCTCACCATCTGCAGTGACAAACTCGTCAGTATCGGAATGAGTATGAGACGCGTCCTCCTCATGGTCCGTGTCCGCTCCCTCATAAGTCAGTAACCCTGGTGCTGACCGGTGCCCTTGCAGCTTGGTGGGGCGACAGTTCTCGTAATCCTCTCTGGAGGGTCCTGGAGGTTCAGCCGGTCTTTGCTTGCTGAGCTCGGCAACTGGTGTTCTCAAGGGGAGTGCATGCAAGGTTGCCACCAAAGTTGTCAGAGTTGATAAAAGATCCAACGATACGTACCTCTGAGGGCATTGTGGTTGATGCTGGACTGCTCCTTCTGACAGCATACGATCCCATTGGGGCAAGTCTTGCTGTGGAGGCTACATCATCCCCTCTAACGGCTGGGGTGTTAAAGGTGGTGGTCTAACAAGGTTTGCCTCACCCCAAGGTGGACTCTTTAGTGGCAGAGCGCTAGAAGGAGATGGCTGCTCTGATACAACAACTTCCTCCTCTTCCGATTGTGTAAGACTGGGCTCAGGGTCCACAAGGCCACCTGGTTGTAGAGCCACCCTCAGTTTTTGGATACACAGTTCTTGGGCAATCTGCCCGTGCTTCTGCTGTGTCAGTGCTGGTTTTAGGGCCAACAGCTGCGGCGACAATGGGCTGGCAACATTTTTGACTCGTCAACGGTGTTGCCGACGACGGTATGTCATCTTGGTCGATGACGTTCCTGGAATCGACGGTTTCGTAGAGGACGAAGTAGAAGATTTTGTCGAAGATTTTGTCGTCGACAATGTTTTGGATGGTTTCGTCGTCGATGATGATAAGTCCACAGACTTTGTTGCCGTTGTCGGCTTTCCGACGAGGAAGCTGCGGTCGATGACTTCGGCGTAGATGACCTGGAGTGCGACAAAGACAGCTTTGTAGACAGTTGCGATAAAGTTGGAGAGGAATGCTCTAAAGGCTTGGAGCTGCACCTCAAACTAGATGCTTCTTTGAGGCGATGGAAATGGCTTAGCCCTGGCTCTCCCTGGCTACCAACCTTCGTGGGGGGCTGGTCCTTGTGGGATGACCTGGAGCCGACGCCTGAGGCTTCCTTCTGCCTCTTCTTGCTGATGGCTTGGTGGTTGTGCAATCTGTACCTATTACTTGAGGTGGTTCGCTGGGCCATCCTGCCCTGCCGTAACGAGGCATGACTTTTGTACCTTCAGCGTCTTGGATGAGAACGACTGGCAGATCTCGCACTTTTTGATGACAGTCTGCGTGCGAAGGTGAAGGCAGTAGAGGCATTCTTCGTGGTGATCCTCCACATTGACGTTTTTCAGCCCACACCGGGCACATGCCCTGAACAGGCACTTTCTTGTGAATTCCGCCATGAGGTAGGCCCAACTGCGTAGTTGACTCCTTTATTGATTGTATTTGGGAGCCCCTACAGGAGGTGGCATCATTAAGCCAGTGCAGCCCCAGTGTACAGAATAAATAGGAATCTGTATATTACATTGGCATAATTATAGCACAAAGAGGGATCTACACAGGAACCTGTATTGTTATTTTATTTTGAGATCCCAAATAGTATTCATGCCTCCATTCTCATTAGCTCCAGACCAGGTTGCCCACGGTATGGGACTGGGTGCCTCCCTCTCCCTCCTTTCTTCCACCTCTACCTGAATACTCTCCCCATATTCATTCGAACCCATGTCCTATCATGTTATAATTAGCAGATGACACCCAAATCATCTTCAAAATCCCTAAGAGCCCCTCTTCTACCTCTCCCGATCTCACAACACGTCTCTCAGAAATCGAACACTGGATGACAGCCAATCCCTTCCTACTCAATCCTGGAAAAACCGAGATCATGCTCATGCTCTGTGGGAAGGCCACCCTCTACCCTCAACCCACTCCTTGGCTACCCTCCCTAGGCCCACCTCCCGCCTCCTCCAACGCAGTAAATAATCTCGGACGCACTATGGGCGCGAACCTGAACCTATCGCATCACAAGAACTCTGTGACAAAATGCTGTTACCTACACATTCATACCATCCGTTGCCTTTTTTCATATCTGATCTTCCCACACAGTCTTGGCGATAGTTGCTATCATCCAATTTGCCTAAACAATGCTAACACCCTTTTCCTAGGAGTGCATGGATTGCATTTAAAGGGGAAGTTCACTCAATAATGGTATGATTTAAAATGATTGCCCATAATTAAAAATATGTTGACATGTTTTAAAAAAATGTTCCTATGAACAATAAGCTGGAAATTAGCCTCCAAGTCATGGTTTGGAGGCATCCATTTTGTAAGCAGAAACAGTTTAATATGTTTCTTTTAATTCTCTGCTTTACTGCTTGTTGCTGCCGGAGAGCAGAGAACTAAATAGCACGTTCACAGTCCTATGAATGCCAATCCTAATACAGGAAATACAGAAATAGTACAAACGACTACTGCAAAGCTCCTCCTAGCCCTAGGCCCCAAAGAAGACATCACCCCAGCCTGTGTGTTCTCCAGTGGCTCCCAATTGGACGCCAATGCACCTTCAAGACAATGTGCACCCCCCATTAAGCTCTTCACAACCAAGGACCGGAATACCTGCAGCATATAGACCTCAGATCAGGCTCTGCACTTCTTCTCGTCATTCCAGTAACACAATCAACCGCAATTGGGGGGCTCTTTCTTTCAGTCCAAACTCCTACCATCTGGAACTCCCTCCCATTATCTATCTGCCATTTACAGGACCACCTCGTCTTCAGGAAGGCACTTAAAACTGGCTCTTCCCAGCAGCACCCTAACAGACTTAGCCTGGACCATCCTCATTAGCGAATTATTTGTTCACTCCTCTCAGGAATCTAGGCGCACATTGGAAGTGTATATATAGGTGGGACACAGCTCTACCGAACCAAGCCTAAATGCTATGTGCTGCATGACTAAACCTAACCTTGTCCCAGTACTCCCTCAACCGACCCTTATGCACTGTATCCCAAGGATTACAGCTGTCTCACTCTGGGGATTCCCACCGCACAGACACATACTTCTGCGATACACACTTCTTGACTGAACCCACTCCAAAAACACATCATCCTCAGCTCGAACAGCACCTCCAATAGAATACAGCTGAGTCCCACGCAGAATTCAGTCCAGCTGTTCACATAGCTTGATTCTTCTGACTCCTTCGATAATTTTCTTAACACTTGTCCATTCTTCTGATATGAAGGGCTGCTCTTAGGGACCTAGCCACTTCCTTACAACCTACCTTTGTAATTGGCTATGAATGCACACATGTATTTTACAACTACACCTATCAGCTCTCAATCCTCTGACTACGGTCTTCCAAAGGGCATTCAACCTCACATTGCTTCGAGGCCATACCAAATGGCAGTAGGTGCCATACAAATACCATATAACATAACAAAACATGAAGTCGGGCAACAGTTCAATGACCGAGCCCACTTGTGGCTAAGTCCTGAAAGGGATTGGGTCAACTTCCTCGTCGAAGATCAACTGCATCGAGTCAAAGAACTCTGTTCTCGATTCCAGCACACAACTTCGGTTCCATGGACTATCCCCCAGGTGAGGGGCTTCGTGACCCAAAGTGAGCGTCAATAGTACCATGCTGGTTCAGGTTTCCCGCTTGAGGTCGAGCATGAGGGCATTTGACCTCCCATTGCTACTTTCATGCTTGATGAACCAGGCGAGGTCAGAGCCGAGTCCGCCTGCAGCGTTGAGGCTGTAGCCGTGCCAGCCATGGCCTTCTCGTACACTTGCATCATTTGTTTTTTCAATTCTTCCCACTCCTCCATCGACGCACCCTTCACAGTGTAAAACTTAACCTTTTACCCGACGAGCCAGAATCGTGTCTGCGCTTCTTTTTGTGCAAAGATGACGAGGAAGGATGGTGGGACTGATTGCGCAAGTGCGACTGTTTTTTGTATTTCATGGCATGCCTGCCTTTCCATTGCTTCCCTGGAGTAGGCCGCTCAGTGAAATGCTCAGATAACAAAGCTGAGAAGAACCCAAGAACCAAAGTCCAGCCCTGTCTATACATGCTAAACCAATGTCTGGAGATTCAGGAGATTATTTAACCCATTGGCATCGCTAAGGTCTCTGAAATCACAGGAGAGGTTTCTCTGACTGTGCTTCAAGTGCAAGCTCCTTTGGGAGTTCAGACTCGCCATGTGAAAATAAAAAGCCATGTCATCATCGGTATCACAAATGTCTGCAAATCGTTGAATTTGAATGTGCCTATCTTAGTATCTGGTGCCATTTTACACTTCTATTACCTGCAACAAGTTTTTCTGATGCGCCTCCGATTCCGATTGACTCAACTGTGAAGTCTTTAGAGGTGGTACAAGGCTCAGACCCTGCTGGCTGTGATAATGTAGGAGTGTAGGGGTCTTTCTGAGGCCTGATTGTTAGGGAGAATTCTCAAAATGTGCTAATTTTCCTTACCTTTTTAGACACCCAGCAACTTTGCTGGATTTCTATGATATGATTTTTCTACCTGGGAAGAGTGTGAGCCTTTTTTCCCACTCTTCGATGTATTTTGATGTGTGTTTTACTTTTGTGTTCTTTGGGTATGGAGTTTCAAAACAATTCCATAGGCATCATCTTTTTCTATGTGTCGCACAGCACCTTCAGTGCAGTGGCACAGGGATGTCTTTCAGACTTCCCAAGGTTTAAATACCATCTCGGGGACTGACTACTGTCTGCCACAGCCTGTAAAGTTAAATTGACTTTACTAGTCTCTTTAAATTTACTGACCCAGCACACACTATCTTACTATAGAGTGCTGGAGTTGTTGCTTAGCTTCCCCTGCATCAAAACACTCATGTAACAGTCAAATGTTACCTTTTCCTACTTTAAGTA
Organism: Ambystoma mexicanum; assembly: GCF_040938575.1. NCBI lineage: Eukaryota > Metazoa > Chordata > Amphibia > Caudata > Ambystomatidae > Ambystoma > Ambystoma mexicanum. Next base: position 635,527,484 of record NC_090939.1, read on the forward strand.
GCTGGTGGCAGTGGTTTAGATCAACTATCGTGATTTTTCCCGACCGCTAACAATGGTAGCTAAAAATCGGGTCAGCCATGTTTTTCAATGTGGCGTCCCTGACCTGTCTGTAAAAACAGACACCGGTCATCTTTTTTCACCATTTCTTTTAGGAAAAGTCCATCTTGTGTTTGTCTCTGCGCGCCAAACCAGGTTTGGTCCCTTTTTTCTTTGGCTTTTGGCGGGCTTCAGTGCTGAATCCCTCCTCCGGCGCCTGAGTGTCTGGGGTGGACAGGATGTGAGGGAGGTGCCCGAAACTCCCTGTGCTTAGTCTCCTAGGAGACGTGAATGCGCTCTGGCATGATTGGCCGGCTGGCTGTCCGGCAAGGACAGCCACCGTGCTGTGTGAGTGACAGTCAGTCTGGAAAGAATGGGGGAAAACTGTTTAAAAGCAGATCTCTGGGACTTGGAAACGAAAGAACCGAAGACGAGCTTAAGGAAGAGGGCTGCTGCAACTCCTGGACTACCGGTGAAGCCTTGCTGCAGGTCCGAATTGGCTGAAACTCCTTCGACAGAGAAGCCCTACTAGGTTAACTTCTTCCCTTGAGTTTGGTGGGAACAACCAACTCGCAAGCCACCTGGACACCGTTCCCATCTGGTCGAATTTTCATCAGAGTGCTGTTGAAAACCGGATAGCCAGAGGGAAGGAAACCAGCTCGTGAACTTTAAGGCACTGACAACTTAAACCGATGTCTTGCTAAGCTTTTGGCCTCATCCCTGGGCAGTGCAAGAACCTCCCGACGTCCTCCTTCCTGTCCCCACGACTGAAGCTCAGGAACAGCGAAATCTGCTCGAACTGCCAGGAACAACTGCCTCAGCTACAGCTCGTCTTCATTACCAAGGTACTGTGCAAACGCAGTCCAGAAATCTTTTCGGCCATCGTGAAAGTTTGTGGAACTTTCCTCAACGTCGAAGGCTTGTCCTTCCCTGAACATTCGTCAAACATTTCGCCTAGCCAAATTCTTCTAAGCTCTGTGGCAAAGACTTAACCGTTATCTACCAGAACTGTGCTATACTATAGAAAGACTCTGAGCCATTGACATTGGCCCAGGCCTATGAGAAGAATTGCTGGTTGTAGTTAACTGAAACCCTTTGCCCTGCCTATGAATGTATTTGGGCTGTCTATTCTTATAACCTTGTCTTTTTACCCATTTAATAAGTATCTGAAGTGCCATTTTGCTCCCACTTCAGGGGAGCTAAACTTGTTCATTTACTTACCGGTTGTATTTTTGTGGTTTATTAGTATGTGACATTGAGCTGCTTGTGCTGGTGTAATGTTTTCTAACTGACTGAGTAAATAAATGTATATTCTTTTACCAAGACACCTTGAGAAAGTGTTTGTTTGAATCACTGTATTGGTTGGTCCTTTGTATAACTTGTTCTACTGCTCACTTAAACTCTTGAGATAAGTCTGGCTGCTCAGCCATCGCTACCACTTTACTGTGTAGCACAGGCGTGTACCAAAGGTGAAATTGTGCTTACACTTGTAGGCCCTCATTACAAGTCAGGCGTTAAGGGTTTAACGGCGCCGTCGGCGGCGTTAACCCTTAACGCCTGATTCACACTTTAACGCCTGCTTTTTGCAGGTGTTAAAGTCCAAGGCGCTAAGCGACCTTGGTGCTAATTACGGCACCGTAATTTACGGTGCCGTAATTAGCGCCTTCCCCATCCCCATTATGCCCTATGGGCCAAAAATGGGAATGGGGAAGGGCAAATGGTGAATGGGGAATTATCGCCCCACTCACCTTGGAATGGGGCGGTAATTCCGCCATCCACCATGGCGGAATCTGGCATGGACCATGGTGCTAATAGCACCATGGTCCACCGCCTGACTTGTAATGAGGGCTGTAGTCTTAACTGCATGTAGTGTTCCCAAAGGGTACTGCTGTGATTCTGCCTAACACTGGTGTACAGCAATGAGGATAAAGTATACTTGTTACATTTAGAGTGCTACTTTTACCTTTGTTCAAATAATCTTCCCAAGGCAAAGCAATACTAGTAAAGCAATTGTGTTATCATGACTGATATGGAAAGCTACAGACAGGAGACCCTAGTGACTTTAACTGTTGATCAATTGAGAGATATGTGTAAAGCTAGGAATCTCACTGTAAAAGGCAAAAAGGTTGAATTGATAGAAAAGTTGTTAGAATACCAAAGTCTGAAGAGTGGGTCTGAAACCCCCACTCATACAGCAAATGTGGAAAATGTTGATGAGGATGATAATGTTACTGGGAGTAACTCAAATGTTATGGATGAGGTAGATGAGGCAGAAAAGTTTCACAATGTAGGCCTTGTTTTACCTCTACCTGTCATAGGCCTCAACCTTTGACCACAGAGACTGCAACAGGTCCAAACCTATGTCCTGAATTTGTCTCTTTGGAAAAATGAGACTTGAGTTAGAATTTAAAAGAATCCAAGCTCAAACTGAAAGCAAACATCAAGAGCTTAGACTCAGAGAAATGTAATTGAATCATGCACTTGAAATGAAAATGTTGTCTCTTGAAACTGGTTCTCTCCCAGAGTCTTCTAGGTCTTCCATTTCTAAGAGGCCTTGCATGCCCAAAGAGGCAGTACGTATGTATGAGGTTAAGCTTGATATTTTGGATTGATTGGCTGCTTTTGAATATAATCCTGGGATTCAAGACATTACAGGGAATTAGTTGATTCCTTGGCTTTTTTCTAGGCTACCCCCTGTTGCAACTGATGTGGTAATGGAGTTGGGGGATATAGACAGAAAGGAGTATGAAATTGTGAAGCTAGCTTTGATAGCTAGATTTGTGAAGACCCCTTATCAGTATCGCAAGAGGTTTAGAACCCTCTAAAAGCATGAGGTACCCCTTGGGATACCTGGGGACTGAATATTTGAAAAACGTAGATGGATGGGTTAAGGGTTACAGAGGGAACACTTATGAAGGTATGAGGATTTTTTTTATATTGGAATCTATTTATGATGCCTGCTCTCCTGAACTGAGACAGCACTTGGCCGACTCTAAGGAAATGGATCCAAAGAAGTTAGCAAGGGCTTCTGACTTGTGGGTTGCCCAAATAGCTACTCACAAGGATTCTAAGGTAACTCAGAAGAAGGATGAGGGGAAGCAGCACAAGAAGATACCAAAGAGAATTCTAACACCTCCAATCCAAAAGAGGGCCCCAAACATAACAAGGGTAAGCCACAAGGGAAACCGAATCAGGCTTGTGTACCTCCTGGTGCCAAACCAGAAGGAGGTCAGAACAAACCCCCATTCATAAAGACGTCTGGTAAATGTTATGCTTGTGGGTCAACTGACCACGTGAAAGGGGATCCCAGGTGTAAGGGTAAACCTTCAGGGATCCACACTGTCTCCTTAGCCTTCTCCCCAGAGGATGAAGTACCAATGGCAAGTGGAAACTTTCACTTACTGGCTGAGGAATCCATGAAAGTCTCAGCCAGTGTTTCTTTAGTACCCCTACGTCTGTGGGAACAAGAGAACGTAGATGTCTATAATTCCACTCCAGACAATACTAAAGAATATTACAAAGACAGTGTTCTTGAGAATGGTCAGGAGACCCCTGCCATCAGAGACACTGGGGCCAGCATAACTGTAGTTGATTAATCATTTTTCAAGGTTGAGGATGTTGCTAAGGCCCCCAAAGTCCTAACTAAGCTTTTTGGAGAACCTGTCCAAATGCTTCCACAGTTACCAGCTCTCATCCAGTGCAATGACATAACTGTCAAGATACCTGTAAGTGTGCAGAGTGAAGTACCTCGGAGAGTCCTGTTGGGGAATGACTTAAAAACTCTTAGAGTTTTGTCAAGCACCCCCAGCCCTCCCAGCAAAAGGAAACAGGGGCAGACTAGGAATGCCAGAGAAAGTACCTTCAGGGGTTCTCAAGAGGAGAGTATAAAGGAAACTATAACTCTTAGTCCACAGGACTTACTGACAGCAATTTCTAAGAAGAAAGAGGAAAAAGAGAAACCTAAAACCTCCAGGAAGAAGCCAGCCAGCACTCCTGTGCTACCAACGAGGACATCCCCGAGAGGACTGTCCAAAGTCACACCTTTGACTACTCCACCAGCTGAGGCTGAGTGTGTGGAACAACCTTGTGTGGTTGAATCAGCTGCTGAGGAATCAGAGCTGGAAGAGGACCTTGCTCCTGTTGGAGACCATCCTGAGCTGCAGTCCTTACTGGCAGAAGGTGGACCCTGTAGGGCAGACTTCAGCAGAGGTCAAAGAGAGTGTCCTACTCTTGAAGGTCTTCGCCAACACGCAGCTTACCAGCTGGATGCGCAAGAGCCAGGGAAGCATAGGTTGTACTGGGAAGATGGCCTCTTCTACAGTGAACCGACTGAGTCTATCCCAGGGGACTACAGAAGACTTGTAGCACCTCTTAAAAGCAGACTCCAGTTCCTACAGTTAGCCCATGAGATACCTTTGGCTGGTCACTGAAGTTTTAAGAAGACCAAGGAAAGGCTCTCTCTATACTTCTACTGGCCTACATTGGGGTCTGATGTAGACAAGTACTGTAGGAGCTGTCACACTTGCCAAACCTCTGGCAAGAGTGGAGCCAAGAATGTGGCGCCTTGGTGGGAGTCCCTTTTGAGAGGGTAGGAATTGACATTGTTGGTCCCTTAGACGCTCCCACATCTTCAGGAAACAGTTTTATCCTGGTTGTAGTAGACCATGCTACTAGGTATCCTGAAGCTATACCTATGAGGACTGTTACAACTCAGGCTGTGGCTAAGGCCCTACTTGGTATTTTTTTTGTTTAGTTTTTATTTTCATTTTATTTGTAACAATTAGTTTGTATTCAAACTTCAATTACAATCAAAATTTCCGAATTATCAACTCCATACAGATGATCACAGATGATCACAAAAGAAAGGACAAGCAAATTAAATTAATATGATAGATAGATAACATTTTCAGTAAACCGATCACATTGAACGGAGCAGAAATAACTTAATTCAAGTTATCCTCTAAGAAATCACACACAGCACATGTAAGTGTCATATTTGTGCCAGACAGCACCCAAAACCACCATTAGCGGTATCGCCATCTGCAGGAGCAAATTTCCCAAGAACATGAGATCTAGACAGCGTTAATTTTTGAGATTCCATAATGAGGTGTTTCAATGATTCGAATGAATTTCCACAAAACCTGCAATGATTGTCAATGATGTTTGTATCACGTTTGAACCATAGGATCTCTTTTGTTCTGTATATATTCAACTGAAATCTTAGGAATTGGTTGCAATGTTTTCTTGAAGGAAATTTTTGAAAATATTTAGGTAACTGATCTAAGCTGTTTACTGCAAGTCCCAAGTCAATTGAGGATTTCAATAGATTCATTTTTTTCTGAATTTTGAATCCAATTCCACTGTCTCCATTTTTTTTAGCAATTTGTGGCGTTAATAGGAGTGTTTCCCATTTTATGTCTGCATAGTCAAGTATCAATTTTAATCTAGTTGCCCATATCAATATGATACCGTGATGTTGGTTTGATATAACAGATGATAAGATGTGGTATGTGGGAGCCGAATCTTCCAAAGACATCTTCCGTAGCACAGCCAAGGATTTCCATACAACTATGTTATACATGGATTCAATCCCAAGCTCATGTCTTATGGAGATCATTGAGACACTCGTAGGCAGTTTTAGAATTCGTCTCCAAAATAACCCCTCATGAAAAGACCACAATTTGTGACTTAGGTTCCAGCCAGACTCGGCACCAAATGGGATTGACGGAATCACTTTTTCAGTATAGAAAGGTACAACTGGTTTCAGTGTAAATTTACCGTATTCCGCATGTAACTTTGCCCCTTGAAGTGAGAATGTTACCATTCATTGTTTCAGGTTGTTCATCCATTCATATTCTCTAATTGAGGTATTGAACTGGATGCCTAAGTAACGCACCACTGGAACAAGCATAATTTGTGAGTCAGCAAGTTTCCATCTGAATGTTTTGATTATTTTCTGCGATGATCCCCCAATTGCCATGATCTTGGTCTTTTCTGCATTAATTTCCAAAGCGTTGTCATTGAGATATCTTTCTAGCGCTACTAAGAGTCTTTCAAGACCAATTGGAGTTGAACCATTAGAACGATATCATCAGCAAAGATGGTCCAACTGATGGACTGACCATTTATTTTTGGGGGGAAACAACAAACTTGTTGAAATGCTTCTGCGATGTCGGATATGAAGAGTTTGAAGAGAAGGGTAGCCAATGGGCACCCCTGTTTGACTCCTTTGTTTGTCATTATTTCCTCAGTGAGATCACCGGCTTCAGTTATCCGCACTCTGATGGAGGTTTTATTATGTAGTGCCATTATTGGCTGCAGTAGATCCAGAGGACAAGACCATTGCTTCAATTTAGCCCATAATTTATGGCGATTGAGTGAGTCAAACGCTTGCTTCATATCGATGAACGCAATAAACAGATTTTTCCCCTGTTTAAGCGCTTCCAATTTTAACAAGTTGAGTATTATCAGGTTCAGTTCCGTGCCGACACCTTTGGTGAGTCCGGTCTGGCGTACATCAAAACGACCTGAAACCAATGCCCACTTCGCAAGTTTTTGCTGCAGAAAAGTTGCAAAAATCTTTCCCACAATGTCAAGAAGGGCAATGGGACGGTAGTTTGCTGGATCATCCCAATTGCCCTTCTTGAAAATGGGAACTATGATGGCAGAGTTCCATGATTGTCGGTGCAACTGAGTGGTTGCTTTCAGTTGAAACAAGTGCTCAATAAATGCTGCCCAATGTTCGTTATTTGTTTTTAACATCACATTTGTGAGGCCATCTGGTCCAGCAGCTCGTGAGTTTTTAAGATGTTTAATTGCTGTTGTGATATCGTCTTTAGATTCCATTACGTCCCAAGAATTTACCAATAAGGGAATTTCATCACTTTGTACGATTTCGTCATTATTGAAAACCTTATCATAATGTTGTTGCCAACTTACTTTTGATATGCCATTATGAAACTTTGCGTTCTGAAATACAGACTTGTTATTTATTATATTCCAAAGATCTTTTGTCTGATGGCATATGATCAACTTTAGCATTCGCTCACCACGCTCTTAGTCTCTTATGATTGCAAAACTCTTCAGCCAATTTCGGTATCTCATTTTACGATGTTTCATTAGAAGAGGCTTATTTGGATCTGATCCTTTTTTCAATTTTCAGAGATCTTTCTGCAATTGTTTTTTTTTTGAGATACCATCGTACTGAATTCATATTCCTTTACATAGATGCAGCTATTCGAAAGGTTGGCCTTTGTTTGAAATTGCGACAACAGTGATGTATAATTTAATTTATCTTTTACAGGGACTACATCTGAAGACATATTTTCTGTCAGAGTGTTAATTTGTCGGATATTCATTTTGAGTCTATTGCCTCTTTGATTTATTTCCAAAGGCTGGCTGAATTTTACATCAGAGGTTTTTGATGGCGCTGTCCAGGTTAATTCTAACTGATTGTGGTCACTGAGAGCTGAATCCAAAATCCTCAAACAAACAATCTCATTTCAAGTTAATTTGAGTACCAGATGTAATAAATTATTTTCTTACAATGGTCACGGTGCCATGTATAATTTGGGGGAATATCTCCCTTTGTTTGACCATTGAGCATCCGAGAGTTTCTGGCTGTCATTGCTGATTGAAATTGATAGCCTCTGCATGACACATTATTTTGATGGTTAGGCTTTATTACATTCTTAAGATCATCGAACCAACTGAAATTCAGATCGCCAGACAGAATCACATTTAAATCTGTGTAGATTTCCATACTATCATCGATCAGTTTTGTTATAGATTGTATGAATCGAGTAGAGGAAATTGTTGCTGTGTTCCAATGCGTATTAAGTGTTAGCAAATGTTTGATTTTTTCCCCTGGGCCATTTTTACTCTGTAGCACTGTTCCTTGAACAAAGAGGTTTGGTGAAAAAGACTGCATGATCTCCCAGCCTTTTGCGTTATTTATCATAGTCAACAAGCCAGAATAGGGTCGACCGAATTATTTTTTTCCGGCTGGGTTCAGTAGCATAGAGTAGCCATCTCTAAGTGGTGCTTCCCGCAACCATGTCTCCTGAAGGCACACTGCAAAGTTGTTTGGCATAGAAAGTTCAGAGTTCTGGAACTAATGTCGAAAGCCTCTGGTGTTCCATGATATCAACACATTTTCAGCCTCCCTACTGATTTGCGATAGTTAGGCTCTTCGAGAATGGTGATGTTGATCGAATTTTGAGAGATGGGTTTGAACGAAGGTTGTGGATTTCTTCCACTTGCCACTCCTTTTATATTAAATTGTTTCCTTAGAGCTTCATGTCTTTGCTCGTGTGTGAACTCAGTGTCATCCGACACTCTCTCGTCAACTGTTTCTTTTGTTATTTTGGCTTGTAATGTTAAATCGAAGCCATACGACAGCAGTTCATCTTTGGCCATAATTAGTGTATTCTCGACGGCTTGTGAGTTGATGTGTAGGTAAACCTTGTCAAGTGTGCCTTCAGAGATATATTCAACGATTGCTATATCGTTAGAGTTTATCGTTCTTAATGAGGGAAAATTGTGTAGAAGACACATCACGTTTATGCAATTTAAATTCTCCTCGTTCTCATCCGGAAAAATATTCTCAAGCCGGATCTTCCAGTGTATTTGGTCTTCCTTCTGCTTCGAGATTGGCAATTCTTTTGTTTTAGTTAGATTTTGTTTGCGCCATTGTGCAGTCGTCATCTTCGGGTTTAGCTTTGTCGACATCTCTCTTGTTTTTTGGTCAACAGCCCTGTCAATTTTCTGTTTCTGGCTTATTTTTTTCTCAAAGGAAACGCTTGGAACCAGATGGTTTACTGCACCATTGTTTAAGCCATCTTTTACTTTAATTGCAGGCTGGATTTTCTTAGCAGTGGATCGGGTACTCATAGCTGAATGCCGTGATGTATCTTGTTCCAAGGAAAGAGAAGGCGCTTCGTCCGACTCAGCTAAATGTGTAGATAGATCGCATAGATCCGTGACACTTAGATCACGACTGTTGGAACTAGAATTTGAATCCAGTCGTCTTCTTTTATTTGGATACATTTTTTCAGCCACAGTTGGATTTACAATGACGTTTACTGGTGGCTCATCTAGTGGCACGTTTCCAGGTCTACCAGACTGAGAATTCTGAGGACATCGAGAGAAAAGACCAAGCTTTTGCAGAGTAGAAAGATTCCTGACAAATTGCTTGGTTTTCAGTCTGCTTTTACTCACATTAGATTTGTTCTTGGGCAAGTTCTTTTTGTTGATTGATTCTTTTGTGATCTTTTCACCTGTTTTTGCCTGTTTATTTGGTTCAAGAGTTTTGCAGACCCTGTAAAAAAGTGTTCAGTTTTTCTTTCAAGGAAGGTGCATCAAAACTATTCAGTTTTTCTTTCAAAGGGGCTGCATCGGGTACATTGTTATTTATTGGAAGACCGAAGGTCAGAGATTGAATTTCTGATGGTTGTAATTCCTCAGAAGGCTCTTTTGAAATTGTTACTGCCTTTGGGTCAAATAAAGCCTTAGACACACCAGTTGGCTCAATGATTTGGCAAGCTCCTTCATTCTTATCAAGGATGGTATTTTTATTGATTTTATTTTGTATACAAGTCTCCACTAAGTTTTTCCTCATATTTGAGCTTCTACTCAATGAATGCGGAAGTTTTCTCACTTCTTGCTCACGATCGTCAAACACCGATCTCTCTTGCTCGGAATGCCAAATCCATTTCAGTGTTTCGAGGATGGCTTCCATTAAGTCTGTTTTGTCGGTGTGGTCTTTCATTGCGAGGCCGCCTAGCCAATTTTGCCATTGAAATGACAACTCAGCTTCACGTTCGACTCTTACAAGTAAATGAGTATTAGTTTCTTCAAGTGACGATATTTTGCTCAAAAGGTTATGCAACAGTGCATTTTGGTCTTTCGCTGTTTCGCTTAGAGTTTCATACAACTTAATGAACGGTATCAGGGCTAATGATGTTGCTGCCAGTACGTTGTTATGGATCTGGATCCCGGCTGCCACTGATAAGTTTGTTTTATTGGCGATTTCCATCTCTGCCTCCTGTGTAGAGGTTTCTTTTCCTTTACTTAGACGACTTTCATTTGTTGTTTACTGTTGAGCGGATTTAGAGTTAGGATTGTTGCAAGAATTTAAGTTTGACTCATTTGTGTTTTTGTGATTTGAATTTGTGGTCGATGTATTGACCATATTTGACTGGCATTGCGCACCTTTTTGATGTGGGCTACTAGTCCGAGATTTAAACGAGTCACTACTTAATCGCTGTAGACGATGTTCTCCTTTTTCAAGGTTTAAATGTGCTTTGGATTTTACAGTGCTTAAGCTTGGTGAGGCACTGGAGAAACTATTTATCAGTTTGTCTTTTACAAGCTGATAATCAGCGGTAAGTCGTTCTGTCAGCCGCGCTTCCCGACCAACCAGATCTAATCCAAGTTTTTTTTTTGGAGATATTTGTCAGATGAAGAGACTGTAGTAGTCGACTTGTAGCAGGCCATGCTACACCGACGTCAGAAGAGTCCAACATGGCTGGAAGCTATGTTGTCGGGAGCAGCATTTATAGAGGTCGACATAGGAATTGGCTGATCGCTAATATGTGGTACACTGTTTGGTTCTTCATCAGATGTTAAGATTCGTGAGGTTTGAACTGCTACAGCTTGTGAAGCAATCATGACTGCCTGGTCGGATTTAGTTACATCCTTGGTTAGAAATCCACCATTAACATTACAATCTAGATTTAGCACATATGTGTCTAGCAACCTACTAGATGTGCAGAAGGACACCCATCTTGCAGCAATGTTAGTTTTATCGATCCACCAGAAAGATGCGAATTATTACTTTCATCAATCAGAGTGGAGTGTTTGCAACAAGCAGTTAAAGGAGGAACAAAAATAAAATGTGTATGATCTTCTACCCCACTGGGTAATTTTAATGCCAAAAGTTCAGTATCTGTAACATCAAATGGTGATTGGAAAGAAGCGGTGTCAATTTCCACCACTGCGTTTGCATCAGATAATTGAATTACTTTCTTTGCAATGTTAACAGTGTACTTGTTGATTGGGTGCGGCAACAAATTGGGTTCCGCTTCGACATTAATGACATTTGCAGATTTTGAAAGAAGATTTGCAGTCAGCGCCACAGTCAGCGCCGCACACTCGGGTTTTAAACTCACGTCATCTCTCGGGTCTGAGTTATCAATGCCGGAGGCACTCTTTCCAGCAGGCGACGCTACGGCCGATGCTATTGAAACATTTGTTTCCATTCTTTCGGCAACGTCAGCGTCGACCGCCAAAGGTGTTTGTAGGCTGGCTGGCGTCAGCCGTGAAGCTAGGGGAACGGAAAAGGGAAGGGGCAGTAGGGAAAGGGAAGTGTTTACTGCACCCGTACCCAGAGAATTGAATAGGGCAGACAGGGCTGACACAGCGGACACAGCTGACACAGCTGATGCCGTAGGCTCAATAACAATAGACAATTCCCCACGGCCACGAGCATGTCATGTCTTGAGGCGAGTTTGAGGCCTGGTATCAATCAACATTGCTCTTACCAGTTACCAGTTGCACCTTAGGATCACTGCGCCTCTGCAGCTGAGGCGGACTAGAAGCAGACTGGACTCTGCACCGGACTCTGTGCGCCCAATAGGTTTTTAAAGAACAAATTGATGAAAATAGAGATGAGACTGAACATGTCGTGCAGCTCCTCTTTCACCAGGTAACAAAGCAGAGACTGGAGGCAGACTGGACTCTGCACCGGTCTCCGCGCCACGCTCCACACGCTCAATAGGTTTTTAAAGAACAAATTGATGAAAATAGAGATGGGACTGAACACGTCGTGCAGCTCCTCTTTCACCAGGTAACAAAGCAGAGACTGGAGGCAGACTAGACTCTGCACCGGACTCCACGCCACGCTCCACGCGCTCAATAGGCTTTTAAAGAACAAATTGATAAAAATAGAGATGGGACTGAACACGTCGTGCAGTTCCTCTTTCAACAGGTAACAAAGCTGAGACTGGAGGCAGACTGTACTCTGCACCGGACTCCGCCACTTGGTATTTTTACCAGTGTAGGTTTTCCTATGGAAGTTATCTCTGACAGGGGATCCAATTTTATGTCCCACTCCATGCAGGCCATGTGGAAAAACTGTGGAGTAACTTACAAGTTCTCAACGGCCTACCATCCTCAGACCGATGGATTGGTAGAGAGGTTTAATCACACAATGAAGATCATGATAGGTTCTTTAGATGAACCCCTTAGAAGAAAGTGGGACCTTCTACTGCTATGCCTTCTATTTGCTTATAGAGAAGTCCCTCAGGAGGGAGTTGGATTTAGTCCCTTTGAACTACTTTATGGCCATCCAGTTAGAGGCCTCTTGGCCCTAATTAAGGAGGGGTTGTAGAGTGCTCCTCCCCGAAGCCGGTGAGAGTCACTGACTATATGATAAGTCTCCGGAGGAGAATGTCACACATGATGGCAGAAGCATCAGATAACTTGAAAGCAGGTCAGGCTCTGGTGAAGCATGACCAGAAGGCCAACATGGTTGAGTGTTCTCAAGACCAGCTAGTTCTAGTTATGATACCTACAAGGCAGAGGACCTTACAGGACAAGTGGATAGGACCCTTCAAGGTTGTGGGTAAACTTTGAGAGGTCAATTATCTGGTGGATTTAGGCAATCCTAAGGAGGCTCCCAGAGTCTTTCACACCAACCGTCTAAAATCTTATGTCTCAAGACCATAAGTAGGAGCTTTGCTTCTAGCTTCAGCTCAAGAGGAGGAGGAGAGTGAACCTCTACCTGGCCTACGCAGAGGCCAGCTCTAAGATGAGAAAATAGAAGGAGTTAATCTCTCTTCTAATCTGACACCTGAACAACAGGAGGAGTGCAAGTTTCTGTTAAATCAGTTTGCCTCCCTGTTTTCACTATCACCAGGCTTGACCCCTTGGGGCCAGCATGATATTCAAACTGGTGTGACTGTTTACCTGTTAAAAGCAGAGGTTACAGGATGTCAGACCATGTAAGATCCCACATAAAAGAGGAGGTCAACAAGATGCTTGATTGTGGGGTAATAGAGTCCTCTACCAGCCTATGGCCTAGTCCAGTTGTTCTAGTACCAAAGGCAGGATCCAAGGAGTTGAGATTCTGTGTGGACTATAGAGCTCTTAATGCAGTCACCAAGACTGATGCCCACCCTTTACCAAGGACGGAAGCACTGGTGGATAAGCTTGGTTCAGCCAAGTACCTCAGTACATTTGATCTCACTTTAGGCTATTGGCAAATAGCACTGACAGACCATGCCAAGGAGAAAACTGTATCCTCAACCCCATCAGGCCTCTATCGGTTTAAGGTAATGCCTTTTGGACTAAAGAATGCACCTACTACATTTCAAAGGATGGTTAATCAAGTTCTGAATGGGATGGAGGACTTCTGCATGGCATACTTGGATGACATTGCAGTGTTCAGCCCTACTTGGAAAGAACATGTTGACCACTTAGGATATATTTTGCAGGCTCTTGAGCAGGCTCATCTGACCATAAAGGCTAGTAAATGTCAAAGTGGTCAGAGTAAAGTGGTCTACCTTGGACATGAGGTAGGAGGATGTGAAATCAGGCCATTACCTAGCAAAGTACAAGCTGTACAAAACTGGGCCATCCCTACTACTCAAACCCAAGTTAGAGCCTTCCTAGGCCTCACTGGTTACTATAGGAACTTCATAGAGAACTATGGGACCATAGCTTCTCCCTTGAATGTAGTCTCCTCTCCCAAATTCCCTAAAAAGGTCAGGTGGAATGAGGAGTGCACTCAAGCACTTGAAGGCCTAAAGAAAGCCCTTTGTCAAGCTCCAGTCTTAAGAGCTCCTGACTATACCCAAACCATCATTGTGCAGACAGATGCTTCAAATACAGGTATAAGTGTAGTCCTTAGTCAACTGGATGAGAAAGGTAGGGAGCACCCCATTTGCTTCATCAGCAGGAAGTTGAAGGAACCAGAAACAAGGTGGGCAACCATTGAGCGTGAATGCTTTGCCATTGTGTGGTCACTGAAAAACTTTAGACCATACTTGTATGGATCTACTTTTGTGATTCGGTCTGACCACCACCCCTTGAGATGGTTGATGCAAATCAAAGTGAAAACCCTAAACAACTAAGATGGTCAATCAGCCTGCATCGGTTTGATTTCACCATTGAACACAGGTCTGGGTGTCACCACCAAAATGCTGATGGTCTCTCCAGAATGTTTGACCAACTGGAGTAATGAGATTCATCCAGGAGTGGATTAAATCCTCCTGTCCCTTAGTCTGGGGGGACGAGTGTTAGGGAGAATTCTCAAAATGTGCTAATTTCCCTTACCTTTTGAGACCCCCAGCAACTTTGCTGGATTTCTAGGATTTGATTTTTCTACCTGTGAAGTGTGTGAACCTTTTTTCCCACTCTTCATGTATTTTGATACGTGTTTTACGTTTGTGTTCTTTGGTTATGGAGTTTTAAAACAACTCCATAGGCATCATCTTTTTCAGTGTGTCACACAGCACCTTCAGTGCAGTGGCACAGGGATGTCTTTCAGACTTCCCAAGGTTTAAATACCTTCTCTGGGACTGACTACTGTCTCCCAGAGCCTGTAAAGTTAAATTGACTTTACTAGTCTCTTTAAATTTACTGACCCAGCACACACTATCTTACTATAGAGTGCTGGAGGGGTTGCTTAGCTTCCCCTGCGTCAAAACACTCATGTAACAGTCAAATGTTACCTTTTCCTACTTTAAATGGCTACTGGCAGTGGTTTAGATCAACTACCATGATTTTTCCAGACCGCTAACAACAGTAGCTAAAAATCGGGTCAGCCATGTTTTTCAATATAGCGCCCGAGACCTGTCTGTAAAAACAGACTCTGGACATCGTTTTAGCCCTTTCTTTTAGGAAATGTCCTTCTTGTGTTTGTCCCTGTGCGCCAAACCAGGTTTGGTCCCTTTGTTCGTTGGCCTTCAGTGCTGAAGACCACCTCTGCCGCCTAGTGTCTGGGGAGGACAGGGTGTGAGGGAGGTGCCCGAAACTCCCTGTGCTTAGTCTCCTAGGAGACCTGAATGCACTCTGGTGTGATTGGCCAGCTGACTGTCCGACAAGGACAGCCACCTTGCTTTGTGAGTGACAGCCAGGCTGGAATGAATGGAGGAAAACTGTTTAAAAGCAGGTCTCTGGGACTTGGGAAGCAGAGTCGAACACTGGAAGGAAAGAACCGTAGACGAGCTGAAGGGAGAGGACTGCTGCAACTCCTGGACGACCGGTGAAGTCCTGCTGCAGGTCCAAATTGCCTGAAACTCCATCGACAGAGAAGCCCTAAAAGGTTAACTTCTTCCCTTGAATTTGGTGGGAACAACCAACTCGCAAGCCACCTGGACACCGTCCCCATCTGGTCGAATTTTCATCAGAGTGCTGTTGAAAACCGGATAGCCAGAGGGAAGGAAACTGCCTTGTGGACTTTAGGGCACTCACACCTTAAACCAACGTCTTGCTAAACTTTTGGCTCATCCCTGGGCGGTGCAGGAACCTCCCGCCGTCCTCCTTCTTCTCCCCACGACTGAAGCTCAGGAACAGCGAGATCTGCTCGAACTGCCAGGAACAACTGCCTCAGCTACAGCTCTTCTTCATTACCAAGGTACTGTGCAAACGCGGTCCGGAAATCTTTTCGGCCATCGTGAAAGTTCTTGGAATTTTCCTCAACTTGAAGGCTTGTCCTTCCCTGAACATTTGTCAAACTTTTCTCCTAGCCAAATACTTCTAAACTCTGTGGCAAAGACTTAACCGTTATCTACCAGAACTGTGCTATCCTATACAAAGACTCTGAACCATTGACTTTGGCCTAGGCCTATGAGAAGAATTGCTGGTTGTAGTTAACTGAAACCCTTTGCCCTGCCTATGAATGTATTTGGGCTGTTTATTCTTATAACCTTATCTTTTTACCCCTTTAATAAGTATTTGAAGTGCCATTTGGCTACCACTTCAGGGGAGCTAAACTTGTTCATCTACTTACCAGTTGTATTTTTGTGGTTTATTAGTGTGTAATATTGAGCTGCTTGCGCTAGTGTAATGTTTACTAACTGACTGAGTAAATACATGGATATTCTTTTTTTTTTTTTTTTTTTTTTTTTTATTACTTGTACATAATCAACTAGAAAAGCATGATTTTTACAAGAGGTATCAGTTCATAATTTCAATAAAAATTCGAGGACCCACACAGGGGCAAAAAGCGGCGATCAGACGAGGCGTTGGAAAGTTGCGGTCAAGTCAAGGTGGACATTTTTTTTACAGAATAAAGGGGGATATTCAGCCAACGCCTGATTCGCCAGTTGAAACTTCGTGTCGTGCATCTGTGTGGTCGTGTTGGTATCCACTATGCACCTCCTGTAGGGAATACGAGCTTTGGTTCGCAATTTTGAGAAAAGCCTCCTGAATTATTTTTGCCGTGGCCGTTGCCCAGCGGGGTTTTTCACCCGAAATCAAACGGCACCACCATGTGTTTTCTTCGATCAGGGTTGAGTCGTGCCATAGTGGAGGGAGATAGGCCAGGCGTTCTCGGTTCAGCGAGGGACAGTTCAACAAAAGATGGCGTATTGACTCCGTGGAGTCAGGATCGTGGCATAGCCTGCAGGTAGTTATGGCAGTTAAAGATCTAATCCCCAGGATTTCTCTTGTGTGGAGCAGGTTGAGACGTGCTCGTAAAAATATCCCTCGAAGTTTTTTGTCTGGGAATTTAACACAGTAACTTAGGGGCGACTTCAATTTGTTAAATGTTGGCGGGAGATGTCTTAAGCATTTCGCTGCTGCCGCTTTTTCTATGGTAGAGATCCAGTCTTGAGTCTTTAGTTTGTCGCTTACCCTTTGGGGGTTCGAAATTAGGTCAAGTTTGGAACATAACACTTCCTCCAGTGTGTGTTCTTGCCGACGCACCCAACGCAGAACGGCTTTGGAGGACGTGGAGGACAGCTCTTGGCAGATGAAGTTGCAGATTTGAAGGCCATCTTTTATTAAGGTCTTTCTAAACAGGGCAAGCGAGGCCACTTTGACAGTCGCGCTTAACGAGAGCAGCCCCAGCTCTCTTCTGACTGCTTCGATGGGAATTGCGTTTGGTAAACCCAAAAGTGATTTCCAGATGTGGCCCTCTAGCCTTCGCCATAGTTGGTGTGGAATCGTGAACATTGCGTCCATGCCGTATGTTAACGCTGGCACTATTTTCCCTTTATTGAAGGCAATGGCCGGGGAGAGTGAGTATTTGCCAAATTTCCTGTCGATCGCTTTGAGCTGAGAAGTCAAAAGCTTTGTTTTTGTCCAGAGATGAGCTTGCATTTTCTGTTCCTTGCTTGAACCATCGAATACCACCCCCAGGTATTTGAAGTGGGAAACCACCTCAATTCTGATGTTGTTTACTGTCCACGATGTAGGTTTTTTGTGAGGACGAATGTCTTTTGAAAAAATCATGATTTTGGTTTTGGCCTGGTTTATTAGTAGATTGTTGGCTGACATATAGGCTGCAAGGTTATCGAGCTGCCGTTGCAAGCCAATTGGCGTCTGGTCGAACAAAATCATGTCATCCGCATAGAGGAGTCGTGACAGAACCGTGTTTCCAAGCTTTGGCGGAAAGGAGCGGACACGCCGCTCAGAGTCTTTATAGTCGCCAAGAAATGGATATTCTTTACCAAGAAACCTTGAGTAAGTGTTTGTTTGAATCACTGTATTGGTTGGTCCTTTGTGTAACTTGTTCTACTGCTCACTTAAACTCTTGAGATAAGTCTGGCCACTCAGCCATGGCTAACACTTTACTGTGTAGTACAGGCTTGTGCCAAAGGCGAAATTGTGCTTACATTTGTAGTCTTAACTGCATGTAGTGCTCCCAAAGGGTACTGCATGTGATTCTGCCTAACACTGAGCACCTAGGCATGCGGGGTGCGATTTCTGTACACCTGAAATGTCCTAATAGGTATAGTATGGACAGTGGATGTCAGAGGAACCTGATAAAAAAAACTTCATCAACGCTTTTCTGAAGGTCTCCCACTTCTCTAGAGTAGAAGCTGAAGTGCGAAAGGCAGTCTTCTGATGTTCCTGCTGTGCATCTCATTGGTATGTGTGTGGTGACCTGAATGCTTGTGCTTCTTAAAACTCTGTTTCAGTGGGAAGAACAAGTTACTTCTTACCTTGTAACATTCTTTCGACGGGATGTTCCTCCGACGTATTCCTCATCTTAGATATATCCTTCCAGCTCTGCTGGCCTCGGAAAAAATTTTCTCCAGAGGGCGCTGCGCGTCGACGTCCCTCGAGTCGATGACCCTCGACAGCCGCCGTATCGACGCTCAACATCATCTTGCCTATAAAGGCCGCGCGCAGCGTCCGTTGCTCAGTTCCGTTTTGTAGCCCACAGTATTACTGTCTGGACTAGACTAATCACCCTGAAGGAGCGTAAGCTGCAACAACAAGGGTAGTAGAACTGCGGGGATGGATGGGAGGGTCGATGAGGAATACGTCGGAGGAACATCCCGTCGAAAGAACGTTACAAGGTAAGAAGTAACTTGTTCTTCGAAGGGATTGTGTCCTCCGACGTATTCCTCATCTTAGATAGGCTCCCATAGCAGTATTCTATATTTGGAGGAGGGAGTACTGACTTCACGCTGTCTTCTATTGATGAATAGAATGTAGTACAGCCCTTCCAAACCTAGTCTCTTGACTAGAGGAGGAATCCAGATTGTAAAAACGTGTAAAGGTATGGACAGACGACCATGTAGCGGCCGCACATATGTCTTTAATCGGCACGCCTCTTTTGAGGGCCGATGAAGCTGCAATACCTCTGGTCGAATGAGCCCTAAGGTTTTGAGGGGGCTCTTTCCCTGCCAGTTTATAACATTCCAGAATGGCTAGAATGATCCATCTGGAAATGGTCTGCTTAGTTATTGGTAACCCCAGCTTGTGACCTGTGTAGCCTACAAATAGCTGGTCTGCCTGTCTTATCCTGGCTAGTCTACTAATATAAAAACTTAAAACCCTCCTAGGGTCTAGTCTGTGTAACCTCTCTTCCTCTTTCCCCGGGTGGGGAGGAGGATAGAAAGATGGTAGGGTAATCTTCTGAGAGATATGGAATTCAGAGACTACCTTTGGGAGGAAATTAGGCTTCACTTGCAGGACAACTTTGTCTTTGTGAAAGATTGTATGAGGGGGTTTACAAGAAAGAGCTTGTAATTCGCTCACCCTTCTAGCAGATGTAAGTGCTATTAATAAAACAGTCTTAAGGGTAAGGAATCTTAACGAACAAGAATGGAGAGGTTCGAAAGGTGTACCCATCAGGAAAGTTAATACCAAGTTTAAATCCCATAGGGGAACTTGGAATGGTCTTGGGGGATAAACATTGGTTAACCCCTTTAGAAACTGTATTACCAAGGGTAATTTGAAATAGGATGGTTCCTCCGCAGTACGCTTAAAGATAGATAGCGCTGCGAGATAGCCCTTAATGGTGCCAACTTGAAGGCCTGAATTTGCTAAATATAGTAGGAAGGACAAAACCATTGGTGTACCACATGAAAATGGGTCGATATTCTGTTCTCTACACCAGCTGCAAAATCTGTTCCAACGGCAGCGGTATAAAGACTTTGTTGCTGGCCTCCTTGCCGAAAGCAACACCTCCATAACATCATCAGGGAGGTCCCAATCCTTGTACCTCATCCGTTCAGAAGCCAAGCGTGAAGGTTGAGGGTTTTGATGTCTGGATGGAGAACCTGACCTCCCTTCTGTGAGAGTAGGTTCTCTCTGAGAGGAAGTCGAATTGGAGGGCAGATGGACAAGTCTAGAAGGTCCGGGTACCACGTTCTCCTGGCCCAATCCGGGGCAATTAGGATCATGGTTCGCCGGAATCTTCTCAACCTCCTGATCATTTGAGGAATGACAGGGACCGGTGGGAACGCGTACAGAAGCGGAAACTCCCAGTCCACTATGAACGCGTCTCCCAGAGCTCCTCTCGGAGGAAATTCCCTTGAGCAGAACAGGTCGCATTTCCTGTTTAGGCTGGTGGCGAACAGATCTACCTGAGGGGTTCCCCAAAGGGTGAAGATCTCTTGAAGGACTTCCTGAGCTAGCTCCCACTCGTGGGAGACTATGTTCTGCCTGCTCAGAGCGTCCGCTGTCAAGTTCTTCTCTCCGGCTAGGTGAACTGCCGATAGAGAGATTCCTTCTTGGATTGCCCAAAACCAGAGCTGCATCGCCTCTCTGCACAGGGGTAGTGATCCTACGCCTCCTCTTTTGTTGAGGTAATGCATGGCCACCGTGTTGTCCGTCATTATCAGGACGTTCTTCCCTTGTACAACTGGCAGGAAAGCCTTCAACGCAAGTTTGATGGCTCTCAGCTCTAACAGGTTGATGTGTAGTCTGGACTCCGATGGAGACCAACGACCGCTGATGGTCAAGTCGTTGGCGTGGGCTCCCCACCCCGTGAGTGAGGCATCCGTGACTACTGTTATCTCCGGCCAGGGTTGCCAAAACTGTTCTCCTTTCAGAATGTTCTCCTGACAGGCCCACCACTGAAGGTCTCGAGCCACCCTGCCGGGAACCTGAAGAAGATTTGTCATTCTCCCTGAGAATTGTGACCACTGAGTCCTCAGTGCCCACTGGAGGGATCTCATTCTCAGGCGAGCCTCTGGCACAAGGAAAATGCAGGATGCCATGAGGCCTAGCAACCTCAAAAAGTCGAAAGCTGGGAGACGTTGGGCATGTTGGAACTTGGTAACCATCTGTAGAATATCTTGAGCCCTCACCTCTGGTGGCGAGGCTTTTCCCAGGGAAGTATCCAGGATCGCTCCTATGAACTGGAGTCTCTGCGATGGTATCATTTGAGACTTCTTTAAATTGAGGGAGAAGCCCAGCTTGTGAAGGGAGTAGCACACGTGATTTAGCTGGATCTGAGCTTGCTCCGGAGAAACAGCTCTGATCAGCCAATCGTCCAGGTAGGGGTAGACGTGAATCCCTTCCCTCCTTAGACTTGCAGCCACTACCGACATTAACTTGGTGAAGACCCTCGGGGCGGAGGTCAGCCCAAAAGGCAGTACTCGAAATTGATAGTGAGAGTTGCCAATTGCGAACCTCAGGTATTTCCTGTGTTTGAGATGGATAGGCACATGGAAATAAGCGTCCTGAAGGTCCAGAGATACCAACCAATCCTGAAACTGAAGGGCCTGGAGGATCTGAGAAAGAGTGACCATCTTGAATTTGTCTTTCCTGAGGAATTTGTTCAATTCTCGCAAGTCCAAGATGGGTCTCAGTCCTCCGTCTTTCTTTGGAATGAGAAAGTAAGGGGAGTACCAGCCCTTGTTCCTCTCCGCTACAGGTACCGGTTCTATGGCACCTTTCTCTAGCAGGTCTATAATTTCCTGCAAGAGGAGCGGATCTGGAGCTTTCTGAGAGCTGATCCCCGGTGGATGACTCTGAGGAATACGTAGGAAAGGTAGGCAGTAACCTTGGGCAACTGTTTCCAATGCCCAAGCATCTGACGTGATAGCCTGCCATTCCGCCAGATGTTGAGTCAACCTGCCTCCTACAGGTGTCCTGTGAGGGAAGTCCTCAGAGTGGTTTTGGGGCGGCTGATGCAGATGCCGAAGGTAAAGAGGCACCTGCTGTTGCTGCGGCTTTAGAATATCTACCCCGTCCACCTCGGGTAGTCCTTCTTTGACCCCTTTGAGCCGGTCGTCCTCTACCTCTTCCGAATGAGGAGTAGAAGCGAAAGGACTTGCCCCTCGCAGAGGTTCCTGTGGGACGAAAAGGAGTCTGACGGATTGCAGCTCCTAGGGATTTTGCTGCTGCTTTTGAAGTTTGCAGTTTCTCTAAACTGTCATCCGCCTTTTTCCCGAACAAAGAAGAGCCATCAAATGGCATGTTCAAGAGCCTGGCTTGCACATCTGGGGCAAAACCCGACTTTCTCAACCAAGCGAACCGCCTGGTTGATGTACTTGCCGCCATTGCTCTGCTGATACTGTCAGCCGAATCAATGCCCGTCGGGAGGGATTCGCACATAGCGTCTTTACCGTCCTGTATAATATTCAGGAACGCATCCCTTTCTTCTCCCTCCGGGATGCAGTCAGCCGCTGTAGAAGCACACTCCCAAAGTGTATGGCTGAACCTAGCAAGGGTGCAAGTAGCATTAACAGACTTTAACGCCATGCTACATGCTGAAAAGACTTTCTTAGCCATAGCATCATATTTTTTATCGTCCCTGTCCTGTGGGACAGTAGGATAAGCCGTCTTGACGTCGGTAGAGGATGCTGCTTGTACCACCAGACTTTCTGGGGATGGATGTTTAGACAAGAACTCTGGGTCAGTGGAAGATACCCTGTACTTTGCAGACAGTTTCTTATTTACTGCTGGTATTACATCTGGGGTTTCCCAGTTTGTCATGATCTTTCTCTGAAGAGCTTTATGAAAGGGCACCACTGGATCCTCTTGTGGGCCTTTGTCAAGAATATCCGTGAGGTCATCTTGCTGGAAAGATTGTGAAGGTGTAGACCACCCCATGAACTCTGTAATCCTGGCCATTAAGGCTCTGTAGGGGGTTTCAGCATGCTCCCCCGGGTCTGGCTTAGCAAAATCCACCTCAGGGGAAGTGTCTAAACCACTTGCCTCATGTAAAGAATCATGAAGATCCTTTAATCTGCGCTCTTCAGAGGAAAATTCCTCTCTAACTGGGGTTACAGGTCCCTGTAACTCAAATGTGTCTTGTTCGGACAAATCACCCTCTTCTAAAATTGAGGATATAGTTCTCAATTGTTCTGAACTAATAAAGGGAGTAAATCCCATTTCCAAGGCAGAGGGTGCTGAACTTGTCATTATTGGCCTCGAAAACGTCGATGTCGTCGACGCCGACGTCGAAGGCTTCGAGCGTGGCGTCGAAAACAGAGGTGGAGGCCTCGAGGACCTCGACAGAATTGGAATTTTACTCGACAATATCGACGCCATCGACGTCGAGGGCCTGGGGATCGTCACTGGATGTGTGGTCACCGTGACTTTTCTCGGCGTCGACGCCGGTGTCGAGGCCGGCGTCGAGTCGACAGACCTGTGTGTCGAAGGTCCCCTCGACAACGGCGTCGAAGACCTCGACGTCAATGGAACCTTCGTCGACGGCGTCGACGGAACCTTCGAGGAAGGTTTGGAGGTCATGGTCCTACTCGAGGGTTCGAGACGCGCTCGAGAGGTTTCTTTCGCCGGGTACTGCGACTCGCGGCGTTTTTGACCTTTGGGTCTTTCGACCAGAGCATCGCTCTCGGCAGTCTTCGAGGGGGTCGAGGCCGCTTTCTCGAAGACGCTCATCATATTTTTTCTGAATTCCTCCCATTCAGCCCGGGAACTATGTTTCGTGGGGCAAGGGATTCTTTTTGGCGAAACAGAGGAAGAGGAAGACGGAGAAGGGGATCTTCGACGTCTCCTCTTCGAGTGTTTCGATCTCGAGGAGTGATGAGACCCACTCCGAGACCTGGAGCGTGAATGGTGACGAGGAGACGAATGTCTCGACTTCGTCGAAGAAGAAGAAGCTTTAAAAGTCTTACCTTTCTCCAGCTTCCCCCTACGCTCCTTCAGGGCCTTAGCTGTCATGGACATACAGTCCTCGCACTCCGAACAATGGTGTTCGGCTCCCAAGCACCACAGACAATTTCTGTGAGGATCGGTTAACGACATCTTTTTCCCACAATCTCGACATTTTTTGAAGCCGGATCGAGGAGTTGTCGGTTCCGACGAGGAAGCCATCGAGTATGGTATCGAATAACTCGAGGTAAATAGTACTAAGAACTGAGCAACGGTATTCCGAGGCACCGAGTAGCGCGGAAAAACGGAACTGAGCAATGGACGCTGCGCGCGGCCTTTATAGGCAAGATGACGTCGAGCGTCGATACGGCGGCTGTCGAGGGTCATCGACTCGAGGGACGTCGACGCGCAGCGCCCTCTGGAGAAAAATTTTTCCGAGGCCAGCAGAGCTGGAAGGATATATCTAAGATGAGGAATACGTCGGAGGACACAATCCCTTCGAATGTACATTTTCATCTTGTTCCTCATATCTCTATCTTCCTCACAAGAGTTTTTCCAGGCTAGACTTAGTGTTAGGAGGAGTCTCTAGAGCAGACTTTTGGGGTGTGGAGACTTTGAGTTAAGCAAAAGCTGCACCATCCGCAGACACACCAACTTAGGATGCACAGCCTGAGAAGGCCTGCACTTCTCTGTGTCATGTTCTTTTCCTAAAAAGAAATTGAAAGAGTTGTGTAGGTCCATCATAGACATCGAGCAATCCCATTTAAAGCAACCCCTAAAACTTGATTTCCTTGAAATGACAAATAAATAATTTGAGGTGTCGCGTTCACAGAGAAAAACGTTTCTGCGTATTACCACATGAAAAAGGAACTCAGGGAAATTACGTCTGTGGCATAACATCAGTTACGCCATAAGATAGCGCCAAGCAGTCATGATGAGAGTGAGCTCGGACTCGCACAGTGCCACCTGGTGGCTTTGAGAAAACGTACAGGAGCTGACTGCATTTGGATTTGAGTAGATAAGGAATCTGTAGAAAGAATTTCAGAAAGTGGTTGGAGTTGAAGAAAGCTATGTTTCTAAGTTCAGGGAATTTCCCATTCTGTGAGGTGAACATTTCCAGAAAGTATGTGAATCTATAAAACACCAAATACTAGAGCACTTTTAGTAGATGTGATACAGGCAAACTAGTAAAATAAGTCTCCAAATATTGTCAAAAGGAGTAGTATGTGAAAATTGGATTCAACTCGCCAACTTCAGTAAATAAAAATAAAACTAAGATGTATTTACCGGTTTTTCTGGTGCTTTCTCTTCTGTTTTTTCTACTATAGCTTGTTCTTCTGGTTGAGTCTAGAAAACAGAGATCAATAAAGTAGTCATGAAAAATAAGAAGACAGAGTGGCACATTCATCTGCCTTTGCAGGCAAACAGAAGGGAAGAACAAATTACTTACCTTCAGTAATGTTCTTTCTGGTGGACACTGGGCCTGATTCATGGAAGTGTTTTATAATAGCGCAATCCCATAGGAAAACGTTCAATGAATCAGGCCCTGTATTTCTCCCACTGATCCCCCATCTTCTGAAATAACCATTCAAGGAAGTTGGCACATGAATACCTTCATCAACCACTAGGTGGCGCAGTTCGGCTCTGTCCTTGACTTGTTTGCCTTTTCAACTCATGTTGTGACAACGTTATCCGACTCATGTTGTGTCAACGTCGTTGCAATGCATGTACAGGAATCATCTTCCTCATCTATGCCTTTTCCCACACAGCCAATGCAAAGGGACGGCAAAACAGAGGCACATTTCATTTTGGTCACGTACACTTTTTCTCAAATTATTCCTTTGGCAAGAAAGTTCTATATAGCGGCAGGTTAGAGGGCATTGAGGAATCTGTGGGAGGAATAAAGCGTCCACCAGAAAGAACATTTGTTCTTCTAGTGGACACATTCTTCCCAAGATTCATCATCTTCTGAAAGACTTCCAAAGCTGTTAGATACCCAAAGGAGGCAGGTATGGAATTATTCAGTTAATTTAACATGTACATGAGGATTTGAGTAGATAAGGAATCTGTAGAAAGAATTTCAGAAAGTGGTTTGAGTTGTAGAAAGCTATTTTTCTAAGTTCAAGGGGTTTCCCATTCTGTGAGGAGAGAATTTCCAGAAAGTATGTGAATCTATAAAACACCAAATACTAGAGCACTCTTAGTACATGTGATACATACAAACTAGTAAAATAAGTCTCCAAATATTGTCAAAAGGAGTAGTATGTGAAAATCGGATTCAACTCGCCAACTTCAGTGAATAAAAATAAAACTAAGATGTATTTACCGGTTTTTCTGGTGCTTTCTCTTCTGTTTTTTCTACTACAGCTTGTTCTTCCGGTTGAGTCTAGAAAATAGAGATCAACAAAGTAGTCATGAAAAATAAGAAGACAGAGTGACACATTCATCTGCCTTTGCAGGCAAACCGAAGGGAAGAACAAATTACTTACCTTCAGTAATGTTCTTTCTGGTGGACACTGGGCCTGATTCATGGAAGTGTTTTATAATAACGCAATCCCATAGGAAAATGTTCAATGAATCAGGCCCTGTATTTCTCCCACTGATCCCCCATTTTCCGAAATAACCATTCATTGCAGTTGGCACATGAACACCTTTATCAGCCACTAGGTGGCGCAGTTCGGCTCTGTCCTTGACTTTTTCGCCTTGTCAACTCATGCTGTGACAACGTTATCCGACTCATGTTGTGACAACGTCATCGCAATGCATGTACAGGAATCATCTTCCTCATCTATGCCTTTTCCCACACAGCCAATGCAAAGGGACGGCAAAACAGAGGCACATTTCATTTTGGTCACGTACACTTTTTCTCAAATTATTCCTTTGGCAAGAAAGTTCTATATAGCGGCAGGTTAGAGGGCATTGAGGAATCTGTGGGAGGAATAAAGCGTCCACCAGAAAGAACATTTGTTCTTCTAGTGGACACATTCTTCCCAAGATTCATCATCTTCTGAAAGACTTCCAAAGCTGTTAGATACCCAAAGGAGGCAGGTATGGAATTATTCAGTTAATTTAACATGTACATGAGGATTTGAGTAGATAAGGAATCTGTAGAAAGAATTTCAGAAAGTGGTTTGAGTTGTAGAAAGCTATTTTTCTAAGTTCAAGGGGTTTCCCATTCTGTGAGGTGAGAACTTCCAGAAAGTATGTCAATCTATAAAACACCAAATACTAGAGCACTCTTAGTACATGTGATACATACAAATTGGGAAAATAAGTCTCCAAATATTGTCAAAAGGAGTAGTATGTGAAAATTGGATTAAACTCGTCAACTTTAGTAAATAAAAATAAAACTAAGATGTATTTACCAGTTTTTCTGGTGCTTTCTCTTCTGTTTTTTCTACTACAGCTTGTTCTTCCGGTTGAGTCTAGAAAATAGACGTCAACAAAGTAGTCATGAAAAATAAGAAGACAGAGTGGCACATTCATCTGCTTTTGCAGGCAAACAGAAGGGAAGAACAAATTACTTACCTTCAGTAATGTTCTTTCGAAGGGATTGTGTCCTCCGACGTATTCCTTATCTTAGATATCTCTTTCCAGCTTTGCTGGCCTCGGAAAAAATTTTCTCTAGAGGGCGCTGCGCGTCGACGTCCGCCGAGTCGATGTCCCTCGACAGCCGCCGTATCGACGTCGACGTCATCCTGCCTATAAAGGCCACGCGCAGCGTCCGTTGCTCAGTTCCGTTTTTCCGCGCTTACTCAGTGCCTCGGAATATCGTTGCTCAGTTTTCGTAGAGAATTAATCCAATTTCCTCGAGATATTTGATCCATACTCGATGGCTTCCTCGTCGGAACCAACGACCCCTCGGTCCGGCTTTAAAAAATGCCGAGACTGTGGGAAAAAGATGTCGCTGACTGACCCTCACAGAGTTTGTCTGTGGTGTTTGGGAGCTGAACACCATTGTTCGGAGTGCGAGGACTGTATGTCCATGACAGCTAAGGCCCTGAAGGAGCGTAGGGGGAAGCTGGAAAAAGGTAAGACTTCAGAAGCTTCTTCTTCCTCGATGAAGTCGAGACATTCGTCTCCTCGTCACCATTCGCGCTCCAGGTCTCGAAGCGGGTCCCATCACTCCTCGAGATTGAAGCACTCGAAGAGGAGACGTCGAAGATCCCCTTCTTCGTCCTCCTCTTCCTCTGTTTCTCCTAAGACAATCCCTTGCCCCACGAAACATAGTTCCCGGGCTGAATGGGAGGAATTCTGCAAAAATATGATGAGCGTCTTCGAGAAAGCGGCCTCGACCCACTCGAAGACTGCCGAGAGTGATGCTCTGGTCGAAAGACCTGAAGGTCTAAAACGCCGCGAGTCGCAGTACCCGGCGAAGGAAGCTTCTCGAGCGCGTCACGAACCCTCGAGTAAAGCTATGACCTCGAACCCTTCTTCGAAGGTTCCGTCGATGCCGTCGACGAAGGTTCCGTCGACGCCGAGGAAAGTCACGGTTGCGGCGCACCCAGTGGCTATCCCCAGGTCTTCGATGACGATGGCGTCGAGATTGTCGATATTCTCGAGCAGAATCCCAATTCTATCGAGGACCTCGAGGCCTCCGCCTTTGTTTTCGATGCTACGTTCGAAGCCTTCGACGTTGGCGTCGACGACATCAACGTTTTCGAGGCCGATTACAACAAGTTTGGCACCCTCTGCCTTCGAGATGGGTTTCACACCCTTTGTGAGTTCAGACCAATTGAGAACTATGTCCTCAATTATGGAAGAGGGAGAACTATCTGACCAAGAAGAGACATTTGAGTTGCAGGGATCTGCAACCCCAGTTCAAGAGGAGTTATCCTCAGAGGAACGCAGGTTAAAGGAACTCCATGATTTCTTACATGAGGCAAGTAGGTTAGACACTTCCCCTGAGGTGGAGTTCGCTAGGCCAGACCCGCGGGAGCATGCTGAAACCCCCTATAGAGCCTTAATGGCCAGGATCACAGAATTTATGGGGTGGTCAACACCTTCACAGGCTTTCCAACAAGATGACCTCACGGATATTCTTGATAAAGGTCCACAGGAGGATCCTGTAGTGCCTTTTCGTAAAGCTCTTCAAAGGAAAATCATGACGAACTGGGAAACCCCAGATGTCGTCCCGGCAGTAAATAAAAAACTGTCTACTAAATACATGGTATCTTCTGCAGACCCAGAGTTTTTGTCCAAACACCCATCCCCAGAAAGTCTGGTGGTACAGGCAGCATCTTCTACTGACATCAAGACTGCTTACCCTACCGTCCCACAGGACAGGGACGATAAAAAATATGATGCTATGGCAAAGAAAGTTTTTTCGGCATGTAGCATGGCGTTAAAATCTATTAATGCTACTTGCACCCTTGCTAGATTCAGCCATACATTTTGGGAGTGTGCTTCTACAGCGGCTGACTGCATCCCGGAGGGAGAAGAAGGGAATAGTTTCTTACCTGTGACTCCATTTCTCCAGCATTGGTATCTTTCATGGATTCACATGCTTTGAATATTCCCCGTCGTCAGGCTGGGAATCCCCGGTACATTATATAGACCCTTTCCCGTAGGAAAACTTTTTCGACGCTTATGCGTCCTATCCACCTCGTTTTGTATCATGCGTGCCCGTACCGTCAGGACGTCATGATATAAATACAGGCCCCGCCCCCGCGCTCCCTCAGATTTCGGCCCCCAAAGTAGTGGGGGAACCGGTTTGCATGATCAGGGGAGGCAGGTGGGCGCATGTGAATCCATGAAAGATACCAATGCTGGAGAAATGGAGTTACAGGTAAGAAACTATTCCCTTCTCCAGCATTGGATCTTTCATGGATTCACATGCTTTGAATAGATTACATAGCAGTACCACCCCCAAGAGGAGGCGTGCATGCAAACCCATATACTTTTTTCGCAAAGGCCGTTCCCTATGATCATGTATACATCAGTAATAGTTAACATAGGAAAAACGAACCACATACAGTTATAAATTCCACAGGATGCAACCCCGCAGCCGGGGCTTACCTTATTGGAATAGGTGTCGAAGCACCGCCTGTCCCATCTGGGTGTCTTCGGCATGTTGCTGCGACAGGCAGTAATGGCGGGTAAAGGTGTGTGTAGCCGCCCAGGTAGCCGCCATGCAGATGTCCCCTAGAGGGACTCCGGCCCACAGTGCCGTCGACGATGCCGCTGCTCTAGTTGAATGAGCTCTTGGCCTTCGTAGAAGAGGCTTTCCTGCCCTGGAATGGCAGTACGAAATGGTAGATGACACCCATCTTGATAGTCCTTGCTTTGAAATGGCTTTTCCTCTAGCACCCAAACCATAGGCCACGAACAGCTGTCTCGTTTCTCTGAACGGTTGCGTACGATGAAGATAAAACTTGAGAGCCCTTTTTACATCTGTGTGTAGCATGCGCTCCGCTCCCGAGCATGGCTCCGGAAAAAACGTAGGTAACACAATAGAGGAGTGTTTATGGAACACCGAAGGAGCCTTTGGTATGAACTGTGGGTTAGTGGCTAGGACTACCTTGGTCTTGAAAAATCGTAAGTATGGTGGGTCTACCATTAGAGCCTGAACTTCTGAAATACGTCGGGCTGAAGTGATGGCCACCAGGAAGGCCAATTTCCACGACAGAAACTTTAGAGACGATGATGACATTGGCTCAAAAGGAGGCTTCATAAGAGACGTTAAGACCAGATTGAGGCTCCACTCCGGTGGAAATTTCTTCTCTGGAGGGAAACTCCGAAAGAGGCCTTTAAGGAAGTGCTTAATCAGGCGGTCGCTGAACAATGGTGCCGAGTGCCGTCGACGAGTAAACCTGGAAATGGCTGCTAGGTGTACTTTTATTGACGACACCGACAGGCCCTTTTGAGCTAAGAACAGCAAGTATGGAAGGAGCTGTTCCGGCTTAATTGACTGCGGGGCCAAACCTGGTTGATCCTCACACCATTGACAGAAACTTTTCCATTTGTACGCGTATGAGGCGTTTGTGGAAGGTGCTCTTGCCGCTTGCAGGATACGCCGACAGTCCTCCGGAATCGTTAGCCGACCAAATTCGGCGAAGTCAGGAGCCAGGCCGTCAACTGGAGGCTGTCCGGGTCGTGATGCCAAACGACACCCTCCTGTCGAGACAGAAGGTCGGGGGTCTTCTGGAATCTCATTGGTTCCGCCGCCGCTAAGTGTAGTAGGTCTGAAAACCACACCTGTCTGGCCCAGTATGGGGCCACCAGAATTACCCGACATGGGTACCTGAGGATCCATTGCAACGTCCTCCGGACAAGGGGAAATGGAGGGAATGCGTACAGGAATTTGTTTGTCCATGGGAATGAGAACGCATCCCCCAGTGAGCCCTGCTGAGGCCATCTGCTTGCGTACTGATGGCATTTTTTGTTGTTCTTCGTTGCAAACAGGTCTATGGAAGGGTGTGCCCATTCCTTGAATACTTGTTGAAGTTGTTGGTCGTTCAGCACCCATTCGTGAACTTCGTTCATTTCTCTGCTGAGGGCATCGGCTTCCACGTTTCTCACTCCTGGTAGGTGGAACGCTAAGATTTGCATGTTGTGTTGCAGGGCCCAATGCCAGATTTTCTGTGCCTCCGTCGATAGGGACCTGGAACGTGTCCCTCCTTGTTTCCTCAAGTAGAACATCGTAGTGGTGTTGTCCGTCATGACCCGCACCACCGAGTCCTTCAGTTGAGGAAGAAAAGACTTCAGAGCCCATCGCACTGCTCTCAGTTCCAGCAGGTTGATATGCAGGGAGGACTCCTGCAAAGACCACTGGCCTTGTACCTGTAACGTATCCAGATGAGCTCCCCATCCGCTCAGCGATGCATCCGTCACCACCGTCTTTTGGAACTCTGGTTCCAGTAGAGGCATTCCTTTCGTTAGATGAGTAGACACTTTCCACCAGCCGAGTGCTTGAACTAGTTGTTCGTCGACGACCAGTCTGTCGGACCAGCGACCTCTGCTCTGCGCCCAACAGTCCGCTAGAAATTCCTGGCAAGGCCTCATAAACAGACGGCAGTTGTTTATCAACGAATGCAGGACGACATGGTCCCTAACAGGGACATGCACTTGCGCACTGAGACCTTGGAACCGTCTCTCCATTCCGACGCCTTGTTTAGAAGTTTCTGAATTCTTTCGCTGGATGGTTTCACCAGGCTTGTGTGTGTATGAAACTCCGCTCCTAGAAAGACCAAGGTCCTCGAAGGCTCTACGGAGGACTTGTTGAAGTTTATTGCGAAGCCCAGTTCCTGTAAGATGGACATTGTGGCTCGTAGACTGTCTCGTGTTTGTTCCTTGGATGAACCTCTGACCAGCCAGTCGTCTAGATATGGATAGACATGATGACCATCCTTCCTTAAATGGGCCGCTATAGGGGCCAAGCACTTGGTGAACGTCCTGGGGGAGGACTTGAGCCCGAACGGGAGGACCTTGAACTGAAAATGCTTTCTCCCGACGACGAATCTTAAATATCTCCTGTGTCGTGGGCGTATTGGGATGTGAAAATAAGCATCTTGAAGGTCTAGTGATGATAGATAATCCATGGGTTGCACCGACCTGATAACCTCTTGGAGCTTTAGCATTTTGAATTTGAGGCTCTTTAGCCACTTGTTGAGTACCCTCAGGTCGAGAATGGGCCTCCATTTGCCGTTTGGCTTTTTGACAACAAAGAACCTGGAATAAACTCCTTGTCCTTCCTGTGCCACAGGAACTCTTTCTACCGCCCCTTTTCGCAACATAAGCGCCGCCTCTTGTCGTAGGATTCGGAGGTGGGGCTGTGTCGAGAATAAAGGGGGAAGACGCGGAGGCTTGTCTTTGAATTGCAGCGCATGACCCATGCGAATCGTGTCTAGGACCCATCGATCTGTGGTGATGCATTTCCATCGGTCGAAGTGATGAGAGACTCGACCCCCCAGTACGTTCCGAAGGCCGTCATTGGTTGCTGGTTTGCTTGTTCTTCGTCGACGACGGACCTGAGCCTCGCCGCCTGGAGGTTTGATAGTCCCTGCTTCTGCGTGCCGACTGGGACGCTCGTCTAAACCCTTGTGAAGAGTACGAGGGCCTGTTAAATCCACGGTCCCTCGAGGCTCCAAAGCGGGAGTTTCCAGAAGCACCCCTGAAGGGGCGAAAAGAGCGAAAATTTCTACCCGTTTGAAGGGCGCCGAGGGACCTAGCAGTATCCGTGTCTTCTTTCATCCCTTTCAGCGCTTCATCAACCTTTTCACCAAACAGGTGTTCCCCTTCGCATGGCATGTCCAGGACTTTGTACTGTACTTCAGGACGGAAAGTAGTGCATTTGAGCCACGCTTGTCGACGAAGCACTACTCCATGGTTGATTTGTTTAAAACCAGACTCTGCTAGGTCAACTGCGATATTAATAGCGTGGTTCGAGGCCTCTTCGCCATCCCGCACCAGTAACATAGCTGCTTTCCGGTGTTCGTCTGGCAGGTGTTCTAGGATAGGGGCTAGTTTGTGCCACATTTCCCTATCATATCGTGACACGATCGCTAAGGAATTGGCTGCTCTTACTGTCGTCGCTCCGACCGAGAGCACCTTTTTTCCAAAGGCGTCCTGCCTTCTAGCCTCGCTTTCAGGTGGCGTTGAACATTTTTGCTGGACCCTGGCCTTCCTAGCCGCTGCCGCCGACACCACCGAGTCAGACAGAGGCTGTGATGTTAGACATTTCGGAGTGGACTCCGGAGCTTTAAACTTTTTCTCGATCCGTCCCTTTATGGCTGGCTCCGAGAACGGATGGCGCATCGTCTTGAGACCTTCTTGCCACACGTGGTCAAGGATTGGGATGGCAAATACCGATTTTCTCCTTTGACCAATATGGTCAAAAAGGAAACAGTCTTTCTTCTGCTCCTCAGGAATCAAGCCGAATTCGGAACAAGCTTTCCCCATCATTGCATGGAAGGCTCCCACATCATCAGGGGGAGATGGCTGTGTCTGGCTCCTCGTAGACTCCAACTCTACATCCGAATTCCATGTTGGGTCCCTCGACGGTGACAAGGAGATGTCTGACCCGGAGTCATCCAGTATAGAGTCGGACTCCGACAACTCACCCTCCTCCTGAGCTCGAGGACGATCTTTTACCGCCTGGGGAGCCGATGGGTGTTTCGTCGTCGAGCGAGCCGTACAAGTTTGCTCGTCGACGGAAGGTACAGACAAAAGTGACGATGACGTCCCAGGTTGAGGGAACTGCGTATCCAGCCGCTGCAGGAGCTTCTGGAGAGTATTAAGCACATCCAGAGACAAAACCGTCTGGGGGGTCAGTAACGTGGATGATATAGGTACCATACCCCCGCTCGCACTCGTCGTCGTCGACGTGGAAGGCCGTAAGCCTAAATCCGATGGCTGCAGAACCATGTCACCTTCCCCTTCCGCCGAGCAGGCCGTGTCTGGCTGCAGTAAGACCTCAGGGGGGATCGGGTCATAGACCTCAGGCAGCCAGGCCATAGACTGAGTCTCCGTCGACGAAGGAATCCCAACCGCTGCTGCTTGAGCGGTAATAGGCATCGTCAATGACACCGAGGTCGACGAGCCGGTCGTCGTCGTCGAGCCCTTAGACTTCGTCGTCGATTTCGATGCCGACTTCCTGGCTGAAGCTTCTCGACTCATGGAAGACCTGGGACGGTCCCCTGAGGAGGATTTTGACAGCGCTAGCCTCTCCGTCTTAGATGATGAGGAGGAGGAGGGCTTTTTATGTGATGAGGAGGATCCAGCATGTTTCCCCTTATGCTTGTCCTCAGCGCGAATTTCTGCTGGCCGTACCTTCTTCGATGGAGGCTCCGACTTGCTCCTGGAGGCCGTGGAGCCAACTTCCGAAGCCGGGTAGGCACCCGCTCCGTCATTAAGCCAGTCGACCAGCCTTCTTTTACGGTCCTTAAGGGTTTTTTGGGAGAAACCCTGGCATATCTCACATGTATCCGCCGTGTGGTGCGGGTGGAGACAGTAGATACAGTCCATGTGGCCGTCTCCTTCATAAACCTTTTTTAGACCACAGGTTGCACACGGGCGAAACAACGCCTTTCCAGACATAATTCTCCAGAATTTGAACTTCGCCGAAGCGAAACAGACAAAACAACCTAGTTTGTTTTCACTAGTAGTAAAACACGAGGATCCCACTACTTTGAAAGACGGTTGAAATCTGAGGGAGCGCGGGGGCGGGGCCTGTATTTATATCATGACGTCCTGACGGTACGGGCACGCATGATACAAAACGAGGTGGATAGGACGCATAAGCATCGAAAAAGTTTTCCTACGGGAAAGGGTCTATATAATGTACCGGGGATTCCCAGCCTGACGACGGGGAATATTCAAAGCATGTGAATCCATGAAAGATCCAATGCTGGAGAAAGGGAGGCGTTCCTAAATATCATACAGGACGGTAAAGACCCTATGTGCGAATCCCTCAAGACGGGCATTGATTCAGCTGACAGTATCAGCAGAGCAATGGCGGCAAGTACAACAACCAGGAGATTCGCTTGGTTGAGAAAGTCTGGTTTTGCCCCAGATGTGCAAGCCAGGCTCTTGAACATGCCATTCGATGGCTCTTCTTTGTTTGGGAAAAAGGCGGATGACAGTTTAGAAAAACTGCAAACATCAAAGGCAGCAGCAAAATCCCTAGGCGCTGCAATCCGTCAGACACCTTTTCATTCCACAGGATCCTCTGCGAGAGGCAAGTCCTTTCGCTTCTACTCTGCATTCGGAAGAGGTAGAGGACGACCGGCTCAAAGGGGACAAAGAAGAACTACCCGAGGTGGACGGGGTAGATATTCAAAAGCCGCAGCAACAGCAGGTGCCTCTTTACCATCGGCATCTGCATCAGCCGCCCCAAAACCACTCTGAGGACTTCCCTCACAAGACACCTGTAGGAGGCAGGTTAAATCAACATCTGGCGGAATGGCAGGCTATCACGTCAGATGCTTGGGCATTGGAAACAGTTGCCCAAGGTTACTGCCTGCCTCTCCTACGCATACCTCAGAGTCATCCACCGGGGATCAGCTCTCAAAAAGCTCCATATCCGCTACTCTAGCAGGAAATTTTAGACCTGCTAGAGAAAGGTGCCATAGAACCGGTACCTGTAGCGGAGAGGAACAAGGGCTGGTACTCCCCTTACTTTCTCATTCCAAAGAAAGACTGAGGACTGAGACCCATCTTGGACTTGCGAGAATTGAACAAATTCCTCAGGACAGACAAATTCATGATGGTAACTCTTTCTCAGATCCTTCAGGCCCTTCAGTTCCAGGACTGGTTGGTATCTCTGGACCTTCGGGACGCTTATTTCCATGTGCCTATCCATCTCAAACACAGGAAATACCTGAGGTTCGCAATTGGCAACTCTCATTATCAATATCGAGTGCTGCCATTTGGGCTGGCCTCCGCCCCGAGGGTCTTCACCAAGTTAATGTCGGTAGTGGCTGCAAGTCTAAGGAGGGAAGGGATTCACGTCTACCCCTACCTGGACGATTGGTTGATCAGGGCTGTATCCTCGGAACAAGCTCAGATCCAGCTAAATCACGTTTGCCACTCCCTTCACAGACTGGGCTTCTCCCTCAATTTAAAGAAGTCACAAATGATACCATCGCAGAGACTCCAGTTCATCGGAGCGATCCTGGACACTTCCCTGGGAAAAGCCTCGCCACCAGAGGTGAGGGCTCAAGATATTCTACAGATGGTTACCAAGTTCCAAAATGCCCAACGTCTCCCAGCCTTCGACTTTTTGAGGTTGCTAGGCCTCATGGCATCCTGCATTTTCTTAGTGCCAGAGGCTCGCCTGAGAATGAGATCCCTCCAGTGGGCACTGTGAACTCAGTGGTCACAATTCTCAGGAAGAATGACAGATCTTCTTCAGGTTCCCGACAGGGTGGCTCGAGACCTTCAGTGGTGGGCCTGTCAGGAGAACATTCTGAAAGGAGAACAGTTTTGGCAACCCTGGCCGGAGATAACAGTAGTCACGGATGCCTCACTCACGGGGTGGGGAGCCCACGGCAACGACTTGACCATCAGCGGTCGTTGGTCTCCATCAGAGTCCAGACTACATATAAACCTGTTAGAGCTGAGGGCCATCAGACTTGCGCTGAAGGCGTTCCTGCCATCTGTACAAGGAAAGAATGTCCTGATAATGACGGACAACACAGTGGCCATGCATTACCTCAACAAAAGAGGAGGCGTAGGATCACTACCTCTGTGCAGAGAGGCGATGCAGCTCTGGTTTTGGGTAATCCAAGAAGGAAACTCTCTATCGGCAGTTCACCTAGCCGGAGAGAAGAACCTGACAGCGGACGCTCCGAGCAGGCAGAGCACAGTCTCCCACAAGTGGGAACTAGCTCAGGAAGTCCTTCAAGAGATCTTCGCCCTTTGGGGAACCCCTCAGGTGGATCTGTTCGCCACCAGTGTCAACAGGAAGTGCGATCTGTTCTGTTCAAGGGAATTTCCTCCGAGAGGAGCTCTGGGAGACGCGTTCGTAGTGGACTGGGAGTTTCCAATTCTGTACGCGTTCCCACCGGTCCCTGTCATTCCTCAAATGATCAGGAGGTTGAGAAGATTCCGGAAAACCATGATCCTAATTGCCCCGGATTGGGCCAGGAGAACGTGGTACCCGGACCTTCTAGACTTGTCCATCTGCCCTCCAATTCGACTTCCACTCAGAGAGAATCTACTCTCACAGAAGGGAGGTCAGGTTCTCCATCCAGACATCAAAACCCTCAACCTTCACGCTTGGCTTCTGAAAGGCTGAGGTAAAAGGATTGGGACCTCCCTGATGATGTTATGGAGGTGTTGCTTTCGGCAAGGAGGCCAGCAACAAAGTCTTTATACCGCTGGAACAGATTTTGCAGCTGGTGTAGAGAAAAGAATATCGACCCCTTTTCATGTGGTACACCAATGGTTTTGTCCTTCCTACTCTATTTAGCGAATTCAGGCCTTCAAGTTGGCACCATCAAGGGCTATCTCGCAGCGCTATCCATCTTTAAGCGCACTGCGGAAGAACCATCCTATGTCAAGTTACCCTTGATAATACAGTTTCTAAAGGGGTTAACTAATGTTTATCCCCCAAGACCATTCCAGGTTCCCCTATGGGATTTAAACTTAGTCCTAACTTTCCTGATGGGCACACATTTCGAACCACTCCATTCTTGTTCGTTAAGATTTCTTACCCTTAAAACTGTTTTATTAATAGCACTTACATCTGCTAGAAGGGTGAGCGAGTTACAAGCTCTTTCTTGTAAACCCCCTCATACAATATTTCACAAAGACAAAGTTGTTCTGCAAGTGAAGTCTAATTTCCTCCCAAAGGTGGTTTCTGAATTCCATATCACTCAGAAGATTACCCTTCCATCTTTCTATCCTCCTCCTCATCCGGGGAAAGAGGAAGAGAGGTTACACAGGCTGGACCCAAGAAGGGCTTTAAGTTTTTACATCAGTAGACTGGCTAGGATAAGACAAGCAGACCAGCTGTTTGTAGGCTATGCAGGTCACAAGCTGGGGTTACCGATAACTAAGCAGACCATTTCCAGATGGATCATTCTAGCCATTTTGGAATGTTATAAACTGGCAGGAAAAGAGCCCCCTCAAAATCTTAGGGCTCATTCGACCAGAGGTATCGCAGCTTCATCGGCCCTCAAAAGAGGAGTGCCGGTTAGAGACATATGTGCGGCTGCCACATGGTCGTCCGTCCATACCTTTACACGGTTTTACAACTTGGATTCCTCCTCCAGTCAAGAGACTAGGTTTGGAAGGGCAGTATTGCACTCTATTCATCAATAAAAGGAAGCATGAAGTCAGTACTCCCACCTCCAATAACAGAATACTGCTATGGGAGCCTATCTAAGATAAGGAATACGTCGGAGGACACAATCCCTTCGAAGAACAAGTTACTTCTTACCTTGTAACGTTCTTTCGATGGGATGTTCCTCCGACGTATTCCTTATCGACCCTCCCATCCATCCACGCAGTACTACTTCCCTTGTTGTTGCAGCTTACGCTCCTTCAGGGTGATTAGTCTAGTCCAGAAAGAATCATTGTGGGCTACAAAACGGACTGAGCAACGGACGTTGCGTGCGGCCTTTATAGGCAGGATGACGTCGACGTCGATACGGCGGCTGTCGAGGGACATCGACTCGGCGGACGTCGACGCGCAGCGCCCTCTAGAGAAAAAAATTACCGAGGCCAGCAAAGCTGGAAAGAGATATCTAAGATAAGGAATACGTTGGAGGAACATCCCATCGAAAGAACTTTACAAGGTAAGAAGTAACTTGTTCTTCTGGTGGACACTGGGCCTGATTCATGGAAGTGTTTTATAATAGCGCAATCCCATAGGAAAATGTTCAATTAATCAGGCCCTGTATTTCTCCCACTGATCCCCCATCTTCTGAAATAACCATTCAATGCAGTTGGCACATGAACACCTTTATCAGCCACTAGGTCGCGTAGTTCGGCTCTGTCCTTGACTTGTTCGCCTTGTCAACTCACGTTGTGACAACGTATTCCGACTCATGCTATGACACAGTCATCGCAATGCATGTACAGGAATCATCTTCCTCATCTATGCCTTTTCCCACACAGCCAATGCAAAGGGACGGCAAAACAGAGGCACATTTCACTTTGGTCACGCACAATTTTTCTCAAATTATTCCTTTGGCAGGAAAGTTCTATAAAGCGGCAGGTTAAAGGGCATTGAGGAATCTGTAGGAGAAATAAAGCGTCCACCAGAAAGAACATTTGTTCTTCTAGAGGACGCATTCTACCCAAGATTCATCATCTTCTGTAAGACTTCCAAAGCTGTTAGATACCCAAAGGAGGCAGGCATGGAATTATTCAGTTAATTTAACATGTACACATGGATTTGAGTAGATAAGGAATCTGTAGAAAGAATTTCAGAAAGTAGTTGGAGTTGTAGAAAGCTATTTTTCTAAGTTCAGGGGGTTTCCCATTCTGTGAGGTGAGAATTTCCAGAAAGTATGTCAATCTATAAAACACCAAATACTAGAGCACTCTTAGTACATGTGATACATACAAACTAGTAAAATAAGTCTCCAAATATTGTCAAAAGGAGTAGTATGTGAAAATTGGATTCAGCTCGCCAACTTTAGTAAATAAAAATAAAACTAAGATGTATTTACCGTTTTTTCTGTTGCTTTCTCTTCTGTTTTTTCTACTACAGCTTGTTCTTCCGGTTGAGTCTAGAAAATAGAGATCAACAAACTAGTCATGAGAAATAAGAAGACAGAGTGACACATTCATCTGCCTTTGCAGGCAAACAGAAGGGAAGAACAAATTACTTACCTTCAGTAATGTTCTTTCTGGTGGATACTGGGCCTGATTCATGGAAGAGTTTTATAATAGCGCAATCCCATAGGAAAACGTTCAATGAATCAGGCCCTGAATTTCTCCCACTGATCCCCCATCTTCTGAAATGACCATTCAATGCAGTTGGCACATGAACACCT
The DNA here is from genome assembly GCF_040938575.1 of Ambystoma mexicanum. Taxonomy (NCBI): domain Eukaryota; kingdom Metazoa; phylum Chordata; class Amphibia; order Caudata; family Ambystomatidae; genus Ambystoma; species Ambystoma mexicanum. The sequence goes on from NC_090939.1 coordinate 635,567,497, forward strand.
TTATCAGCCACTAGGTGGCGCAGTTCGGCTCTGTCCTTGACTTGTTCGCCTTGTCAACTCATGTTGTGACAACGTTATCCGACTCATGTTGTGAGTCATTGGGCTCAATGGGGAAAATGTGCGCTCTTACCGCCAGCGGATTTCCCGCCGGCGGTAATAGCGCAAATTTTTGGCGGATTTCCCCCCAGCTCAGAGCTGGGGCAAAATCCGCCAAAGTCCTGATTTGGCGGACCCTTAAATCCGGCGATAATAGCGCTACCGCCGGATTTAAGGGTTACCGCCAAAGTCGTGATCAGGCGTTGAACCTGGGGGAACCGAGTGGTGGTCTACATGCATCTCGATGCTGGACTGCCCATGTGCCCAGGAACAAAGACAAGTACACACACAGGTTGTACTTGCGTGTCACTGCAATATGCCACAAAGAACAACCCAGTATAATGTAACCTAGCAATAACGGTGGGCTAATGATTAATTGAGTCGTTGATATATATAAATGGTCGAAAGTAATGTCATTATATTCGGCATTTCCGTTCTCTTAGCGTAACGCAGAGACACTGTTCAGATCAATGCCTTTTCATAAAATTAGATTGCATGATCCTTTGTCTAGTTTTGGAATGGTGAACCTTATCATATTTTACGTTATTACACCCCTCCCTTAATTCATTCCTTTGGGGATCATGCCTTTCTCTCAAGGTCGAAAAACAATTGAACCTTATACTGTGCGCGATGCGTGGGCTTGCTGAGCATGCAAGCAAAAAATCAAAGCTGCTGACCTTCACTCAGAATGAAGATACATTCTTAGTTTGCAACATCTTGTCTCGGCGCATCCATGAGAAAGGGACTTGTGAGGCATAGGCACAGGAGGAAAAATGTGGGGGCTATCAGTGCTCGCTGTTCTTTGCGCTGCTGAGGGGTAGGGGAAACTTCGCAATGACAGAATGCGGCCTAGTCCAAATTTGTAGTCGAGGGTACAGATAATGGAGTCCAAGTGTGTCTAGCTGTTAGGCAGAAACCTGTGCAGTTCCCTCTGGGACCACTGCAAAAGATTTAAGACTACAGGTGTTTGGCACTAAACCCACTTGGTAGCAGTCTGCACCACACAGATTCACTTGGTAGCTGTGGCTGAGCAGTCAGACTTCCCTCAAAAAGAGTTAGGCAGTATACATAGTATTCACAATAGGTCAAAAAGAACACAGTAGAACAAGCAAACACTGACCAGAGCTTGGTGTAAAAGAGATAACATTATTTATTTAAAACCACATCTAATAAAACACACAGGCACTAATATTAAGCAGTTCAAAAACACGGTCACTAAAAGATATACACTCCCTTAAAAGAATATTAGACAAGTCTTAAGTAAAGCCCCACTTATTTTCAGACAGCGGTGAGTGCTTAACGCAGATGGCACTCTAATAATTTGGTTTAAAAGGGAGAGAAAGGCAGAGTATAAATTGAAACAGATCCCAACACTTTCACAAGAACACAGCAAGAGAGGAAGGCAGAGTCAAACCGTGAAGTTAGAGTTCAGAAAGCCGGATCCACTTTAAGAGGATCAGAACGAAATGTGTCCAAGGTCACACGGTTGAAAAATGCACAAAAGTCTCAAAAAGGTTCAGAAAGAGTTGGACCAAAAGAAAGGGACCAGTTAGATGGTCAAGGCGGCCAGCCCAGTCCAGAAGGTTAAGGGATTATTATTACCTTGTAGCAATCTTTAGAAAGGGAGGCCTGGTGGACACGGTACCTTAAAGTGGTGAGAATACTCCAGCGGGGGCAGTTGTTCCTGGCAGTGGATGCAAGTCGGTGCTTTGTCTGGGGGAAGAGAGGATCTCGTCGGGGAGGAAGACAGGGGTCCGTTGCACTGCCAGGGAAGAAACCAGCCGCGGAGTTCTCAGTTAAAAAGAGCGGTCCTTTTATTCGCGGTCCAGTGGTAACTGGCTATCCGGTTGCCGGGGTGCTTGGCACGGGCAATTCGACCACAAGATGTCCTGGGATGCGCGGAAAAGAAGGTAAACTGGTTGTGCCCACCAGTCAGGGGAAGAAGACTCTCCAGCCGGGAGATCTTCTCTGTCGTCGGGAAGTGGTGAGTCGGTTCCGCAGGGCTCCACCGGTGGTGTCGTCGTAGTAGGTCGGCTCAGCTTCTCCCTCGTCGGATTCTCAGGTCCTGTGGCGACTTCTAAAGTTCCAGTGCCAAAAGCCCTGCTTTTATGCAGCACACCCCCATTCACTCAGCCAAGCTGTCAATCAAAATGCTAAGTGGTGAGCCGGCCGGCTCACCACTTGGGCCAATCACACAAGAGTGTGACTTGAGTTGCCAAGGTAACTCAGTCCAGGGTACCTAAACCCCCTCCCACACCCCCTGTGGTACCCAGACAGAGTGGCACCACTTTTGGAGGCTTCTGTGGAGAAGCCTGCCAAAAAGTGGAACAAAGGGCTCGACTTTGGTTGGAGTCACAGAAGAGAACACAAACGCCATTTTAGAATCGAGTCCTGGCAAAAAATACCAACCGGCGAATTAATATTAAATAAATAAACCGGCGGTATGTTCGAGGCTATGAGAATTAAAAAATTAAAGTTGGTAGCCTCGAACAATGGGAAAATCCCATAGAGATATATTCGCAGTCGAATATAAAAAGTAGTATCCACTGCCACCAGCCAAAACTCGATCAGGGGGGACGGAGACGTGCCCCCTCGACTAACAGACCCCGGGGCAATCGAATTGCCCCGACCAGTACGTCCACAATATGATGGTTTGTACTGGTTCTGTTCATAATTTGGGACTAGTAAAGCCAATGGTGACTTTACATGTCCTGGGAGACAGTAATCAGTCCCAGGGTATGGAGTCTATGGTGGGGTGTCACTATGACACCCCTGTGTCACTGCACGGAGGGTGCTCTGTAACACACATAGTAAAAACACATGAGACCCTATGGAGTAAAGAACCCCATAGCCCATAAGACACATTAACAGTCAAAGGAACACCACAAATCATGTCCAAGAGTGGGAGAAAAAGAGTCTCACTCTTGGGAGGAGAAAAAAACAAACTCCAGAAATCCAGCAAAGCTGCTGGGGGACTCAATAGGTTAGGAAATTCAGCCTAAACAGAGAATTCTCCCTAACATTAGCAATAGCCTCACCTCTGCTTATGTCAAAGCCTTCTTCCTCCCCATGGCAGAAGGGCAAAGGATGCGCCCCACACGAGTGCAAGAGCAGGGTGTCATTTTCGCGTATAATGTATGGGTGCGGGGGGGTCAACCCACCCACTCCTTCTTTACATTAGCAACGGCCCGCAACACATGCCCCTATGAATACATTGGTCAGAGTGCAGCTATTTCTCACCAACAGCCCACTTTGATCAGTGAATGTCCCATAGTAGGTTGACGAAACTGGGAAGTGTGAAAGCACAGCGTTACATTGTATGGCATGCGTAAAAATGGAACTTGTTAAAAAGAATTGACAAAGATGATAGATTTCAAAAGACAAATTGGATGCTTTATTAGGACACTTCATAAAAACATTGTTCATCAAAAAAAGAGATGGTAATCATTTGAACCTGGATGTGAACTGTTCCACGAGCTCTGCTTTAGGTGGACAGGGCACGTTGGCAATGTTTTGTGCAATGTATGTGTACTCGGAACAAAATCGCGCGTGATTCCGTGAGTATGTATCTCCAAGACAGTCATAATAAAATCTTTCACAAAATCGAATTCCATTTCCTCATATACTGGCCATTTTTTGCTTCTTTTCGTAAAGGCCATTGCGTAGCATAGCATCCCAACGTTTCCTGCAGTCCTCGATTGTTCACGCCCTACATTCTCGTTATGCACTAATACAGCTAGTAATGTCCTATATTTCATACCGTCTATGCCGAAATGCAATCTCTTTGGCCTGTACTTTAGGCACATATTGTGGAATACCTCCAAACCTCCCGTTTGACAGAATTCTGTGAGTCCCTTCAGATCTCTTGATAGAGTTTTATCAAAAACAATCTTCTCAAGGGCTTTGTGTGGAGGTGAAGATGGAATCAACCACTTCTTCTTCCGTTCCTGCTCTGGCGACAAAGGGCCATGTGCACATTGGTGGAAATGTTGGTTTTCTGTCCAAGAGTGAATGTTTGAACAGTGGTGCATTTGTGACTGCCATTTTTCTAGTAGAATTTCCACAGACCCATCACAAGTTTTGGAGCTCCACCAAAGATGTTGCTGAAAGACTGGGATCACTGTAAAATATTTTCAGAACCTTTTTTTTCCCTGCAGCTGAGATTTTTTCATTGATGGATTTGGCAATGTGCCATACATCAAATTGATGGCAAATATTTGGGAACTGCTCTTGCATTGTCTTGGCTATTGAAACGTGTCTGTCCGTGGCTATGAGGTCGATTTGCATTCCACTCGATTGGAGATCTTTCAGTGATTTTATAACACCAAGTTTCTCCATGGCCACTGAGGATTTACATTCGGACACCTGCACGACCACCGAACTCACAATTTTATCACTTTCCATGTCCTGAAAGTGGTATGTGCAGTACTTTGCTGACCATCCGGGGCTGTCACACTATCCATCGCCAGCAAGCCAGAACCGTTTTTTTCGGAAAATGTACTTTGAATAGACATTTGTTCAATTTTGCAAGCTTCACTAATGGCAGGGAATAGCTATTGATGTTGAAATTTATAATACTGCATTTTAGCAATGAAATGGAGTCCCATAAATTCACAGAAACTGGACAACTTACTGAAACTAGACCCACTGAAAAGTAAAGCAGCTGTACACAGTAGATTCCCACAGTAGATTCCCAGCTGGCAGTTTCCCCAGCATTGGTTGAGCGGACCATGAACATTTTTCATGGAGCATTTCATGGGTGGCATATATTTTGAGGTTACTGCCTTGTGATACATGAGTTACATTCACCAATGGGTTCCCACATACTTCCCCTCTCACTGAATGCACACATTTCAGCATCATTATAATCTCCATCAAGCAGCTGTTGAATACAATGTATTTGGGCTCCTTTATTACACTATCATCCTGTTTTAATGTTGTTTCTGACTGAACTGTGGTTGACATATCAGCCAAACTGGACATACTGTAGTCGAGATCTTGGTCTAGTTCCTCGGTCAATTGTATTGATGCTTCAGTCTCTGTCATTTCAGCGTCTGTTACTTGAACATGAATTGGAGAAACCATCAATGTTGATTGGTTTTTGGATGGCCCTTTTTTGGCGGGTTTCGATTGTGTCAAGTGGTCTGCAACTAATTCAAAATCATCTTCATTACATTTAGTTTCATCTTCATCTGGTGGAGCAGTCGCATTGTAGCAATGGTCCAACAACACTTTGCTGGATTCGCCGGTCACATTAAATTTATTTCCTGGCCATTCGGCAAAAGCATCTTGAGTCTGCTTATTGATTGGAACACGCTGCGCCTCAAATAATAGTTGCTCCATGGTGAAATCAGTTTGGCAAGCAGCATCTCTGATTTCTGTAGCTGTCTGTGTCTGCATAGTTCGTACACCATCGGGCAACTAGAAGACAGGTTGGAAAAAGATGTTCAATGTAAATACAACATACAGTATTGGACAGTTTTCATTGAAAAAAAGCATGTTATGAAGGCACCAGCACAAAACAATGTTTAAAAATGAAATTGTTTGCAAATTACCTTATTTTTCTTGTTTTTCTGTGAAACCTGCTTCTTTACTGTAACGACAGCACCAGCAAGATGGTCCACTTACTCGGATCCATGTGCCTCCTCTTCTATATCCTGATCTATTATACATCCCTAGAAAAGAATATTCATCAAAAATATGTAATTCGTATTAGAAATCAAATTATTCCATCGCACACCTGGCTTTGAGATACACTCGTATACCGTGTACGTCATTTAGTCAAAAAATACATATCGAATTTGACCTGATCGATGGCTAGTTTACTCGATCAAAGATGACTGTGCGAAACACACTGATTGAAATGTTTCACTCAAGCAATTTGCAAAATCTGCTAGTTTATAATAATATCACTGTCTAATAGTATCAGATATAGGACCTACTTTCTTTCATTGAAGTTAACTGTCAGTACGCATACCTCTGGGCTCTGGACCAACTGAGAGATGATGTAATTCTAGTTGAAGCTTCAGCATCTCCCTGTAACAAAGTACTTGTTTTAGTATAGATGAAAAAATTGAAATTGAACACACATAATGTGACGCAGACAATGTTACATATCAATGCAAAAACCATGAATGAAACATTGTGTAAACGAACGACACGATATGTAAATATGATAATATCTCAAATTACATGCATAAAACATTTCCGGAACTGAATAGCTAAATAAGACTACCTGAAACGCACTTGAAATTGTTGTTGACTCCATGCAAGACATGGATGCAGAATGTTGCTCCTTCATATTCAGTGCATAGTCACGGCGTTGTAAAGGGAAAATTTTATTTGATTTAGAAATGCTAATCTTAAAAACTGGCATGTAAAGAGACAGAATACGAAAAGATTATGCTTATTTCAAAGTGCACGATAGCATAGTTATCTGTGCCCATAAAACGTTTTCTATGATGCTCCTAAAACCAAGGAGAGATGTTTAGCAAAATGGGGTTTAGTTATAAAGCAATGCTATCTTGTGAATATGTATTATAAGGGACATTTACACCTAAAACACCGATCTGTCCATTAGTTACCATTTCACTACCCCAAGGGCTACATCTAAATCCGGAACCGTGACTCACCTGAGGCGGCCAGTGCATGAATAGAGTCGGAATTGCATTTGAGAGCAATGTACGAGTCGTTCTGAGTCGATTCTTCTTTGTGTACTTGGATTGGTAGTACATATTTGTGGCAAAGTGCAGGCTGCCGACGCGCTATCAATCACCCTTCGTGTCCTCCAAGACTTTATAGGCTCTACTTTCAAGCTCTTCCGGCGCAAATCCGCAATATCTGACCCATTCTCTTATTCGATCTATATTCCTTGGGAATACATGCATTGTAGTGCCTTTAGATTTAGTATGGGTCTTAGAAGGGCAACCGAAAACCGTACATGCAGGCATTGTTGGAAATTCTGCAAACGGAAAAAGGTCAACAATGTTCAAAAATTACTTTGCATAAAAGCGTGAGAAAGACGGAATTATACCATACATTTTTTCTATGCAAGCTATGTTTTGGTCACCGAAGCAAAACCAGTGTAGCGTAGCCGGCTGTATTATAGGATAACTTTCCTAAACAATTCATTGATGTGACGAAAATCATAACATGTTACTCGTCCCTTGAATGTACTATCGAGCATCAAAAGGAAACATGCTTATAGACACGGTCCGCGAAGGATGCAATTCGATCACAATTGACACTGATGACAATTGATATATATCGATAACATAAATTAAAATGAAGTCAATGGCAATGAGATGAATGAACATAACACTAGTGTGTACGTTCTTTCGAAATAGATAGAAATTTAGAGATCAAGGAGATATGATTAGGTCACCTGCCCTTACCTTGACCAACAAACAGTTAGATTCAGTAAGCAGGGTACGTAATGGCGGGAAATAGGGAGCTGTCCACAGGTCGCACGACAACGAGTTGACTCGCAGTGGTCACATAGGTTTTCAGTTAGCACGTTCACGGGTTGCCTTGCAGTGCTCAAAGATGTTCTCATGTTAAAAATCAAGTGGTTTATAAAGAATTAGAAATGAGGGTGTGTATGAGAATGAATGACGTGTATAAGGCGCGGTCTTATGTGGATAGCAGGGGCACGGCCTGCTTCAGGGGATCCTGCCTGGAGACACAGGGTCTGGCTAGGCCATGTGTACAATGGCCCCTGGGCGTAAGATACCTTTGAAGTGTACATGGTGTTTGGCACCTTGGCTGTTCCCACCCCTGCCAGCCCCCTTTGGCAGCGCACATCCACTGGTGCGAACTGCCTTTGATAATGGAGGGGGGCTGATGGGCCTGAGGCATGCAGACAAGGGCCAGAACACTGCTGAATGGAGACACACTTATGTGGATTGCAGGGGCATGGCCTCCTTCAGGGGATCCTGCCTGGAGACACGGGGTCTGGCTAGGCCATGTGTACAATGGCCCCTGGGCGTAAGATACCTTTGAAGTGTACATGGTGTTTGGCACCTTGGCCGTTCCCACCCCTGCCAGCACCCTTTGGCAGCGCACATCCACTGGTGCAAACTGCCTTTGATAATGGAGGGGGGATGGGTGGGCCTGAGGCGTGCAGACAAGGGCTGGAACACTGCTGAATAGAGACACACTTATGTGGATTGCAGGGACGCGGCCTCCTTCAGGGGATCCTGCCTGGAGACACGGGATCTGGCTAGGTCATGTGTACAATGGCCCCTGGGCATAAAATACCTTTGAAGTGTGCATGGTGTTTGGCACCTTGGCCGTTCCCACCCCTGCCAGCCCCCTTTGGCAGTGCACATCCACTGGTGCGAACTGCCTTTGATAATGGAGGGGGGGATGGATGGGCATGAGGCGTGCAGACAAGGCCCGGAACACTGCTGAATGGAGACACACTTGATTCACTGAAAAACTGAAACAACCATTGATAAACGTTCAGTTGTGTTTAATTTTGTTGCTCATTTTGATGGCACAAATGTACTACACATTAAAAACTTCTGTTTGCAGCACAGTGTGGGAAAATCCCCTGTACTGACCGCTGTCACTGGGGAAAGTTTCTCTAATGGCACCAACGACACAGGCGGGTATTACCCGTCGAACGCGGTGTCCAAGCCTCCCATGAAGCATCCATGTAAATGAACGATAGGCCACCAGCCTGTACCACCTGTGAAAGAGAAAGACACAAACTGTTTTTAAATGAACAAGATAAGTGTATAAAACCCTATTTGCCAATGACAATTCTTGTATCCAATGGGATTGTTGCCAGTACAAACGTTACCTAGACACTTTACAATATTGAAGGTCTATGTATTCCATTACATTTGGGACACAAAAAAATATTGCTTCACGACTACATGACATAAACATAAGGAGACCATTGTGATTCCCCAAATTGCGAGTGATGTATGGAATTGCAAGACTACATTCGTTTGGCATTGATAGATCAAAGCTGCAACAATATAGGAGAGACAACCATGAAATGGTAGTCGCCTATGTGAAATCACAACTAGAGTACACTTACTTGTTACTTGGATTGGGGGGGCAAACTGTTGCTCGAAGTTCGTGCATAAGCACCATCATAATCCTCAATACGGTCCGTGTGAGGCAGGTTGCCCTGAAGTCTGGCAGCTCGGTAACGCATTGCAGCTGTGTCTCGCCTTCCGATATGTAGGCCAAGCATCCAGAGTTTTCTCGGCAGCAGCAGTTCTGCTCCTCGGTTAGCATTACCGCGCACCGATTGCAGGTACACCAGGTGGAAACGCCGTCCAGGCGACTAGGCTCAGGCTCTTGATCTGTTGAATCGTTCTCCCAACTGTCGTCCGAAGTCCCATCGTTTGCGAATCTTTCTCTTTCGAGTAATTCCTCCTCAGAATATTCCAGCTCGTTGTTGCTATTATTATTATTATTATTATTATTATTATTATTATTATTATTATCATTATTATTATGTGCCAAAATAAAATTGATAGTAATGGTACTGGTATCTGTTCGCATGGGCTACAAGCAACGAAGGTACCTGACCAGAGCACAGAAACAAGGCACAGAATACTCAAAAAAAGACAGTGAAAGGAATGGAAACGCAAATCTGTCTGTTGAGAAGTGGCCTGTTTATACTTATTGAGGAAAGAGGCGTCCTGCCATTTCCATGGAGACACGTCATTAGCTGAAGCGCAGAGAACGTTGACACGAGACATGCATTGGCGTTGTGAAACGGGTGGTATGCGTCTAGTGATCTCAGCCTGATGGGCGGGGGATATGATTTAGTGCCGCCAGGGCAGTCCACCTTGGGCGATGCGGCAACTGATCAGATTATCACAAGATGGCCGTGCCCTGCTGCCTGATTTTGCATGTGTACAAAAGAGGAAAACTACGATAAGGTGCATTGGAAATGTTTGTGCGATCGATCAACGTATACTTAAAAACGTCCGAACCCTCGGTACAATAATATTTTTGAGCGCACTATTCCTTTAAGTCCCAGTCCGGGACAACAAAGGGAGTTGGCGGAAACTTATTCACAAAGCCCTTCAGGAATTGGGCCATAACCAGTATCATAAAGAAAGAACCTTGATCCGTAGATTTTTTTAACACAGACAAGGCCGCCAAATATCCTTTGAATGTGGTAACCTGAAAGCCTGAAGAGGCCAGTGACAGAAGGAACTCCATCACTGTAGTTGTGGGACAAGAGATGGGACCGATCTAGCGTTCCCAGTACCACGCCTCAAATCTTCTCCTCCTGCATGCATAGAGAGATCTTGTAGATGGTCTGCATGCAACCAGCAACACCTTGAGTACCTTTCCCCGAGAGGTCACAGTCATCATACCTCATCCTCTCAAGAGCCACACATGTAGGTTGAGGGTTGGGTGGAGTATCCAACCTTCCGACTGGATCAGGAGAGGCAACCGGTGAGGCGGACAGATGGACAGATCCAAGAGATCAGAGTACCACGTTCTCCTCACCCAGTCCGGGATGATCAAGATCATGGTCGCTCGAAATCTCTTCAACCTCTTGAGAACCCATGGAATTACGGGAATCGGGGGGAAGGCATAGTGGAGAGGGAAGGCCCAGTGCACCAGAAACGCGTCCTCCAGTGCACCGTTCGCTGGGAATTCCCTCGAGCAAAACTGTCTGCACTTCCTGTTGGATTCTGTGGCAAACAGACCCATTGCTGGGGTACCCCAGAGAGAGAAGACGTCTTCCAGGACTTCCTGGCAAACCTCCCACTCTGCCTGCTCAGAGCATCCACCAAACCATTCTCTGACCCCACCAGATTACCTGCAAACACAAGATCAAATTCTCCGGCAACCAGAGCCACAGTCCATCACCACTCTGCAGAGGGGAAGTGAGCGCACGCCACCTTGATTGTTCAGGTAGTGCATGGCCACTGTGTTGTCTGTCGGAATAAGGACATGTTTCCCCTTGAGAAAGGTGAGCCTGATGGGTTGCAACTCCAGCATGTTTATGTGTCAACTGGCTTCTGTTGCTGAGCATAGGCCACTCATCTGCACATCTTCGCAGTGAGCGTCCCAACCCTTCAGAGATGCATCGATGACCACCCAGGCCTGAAGCCAAGGAGGCCAGAAGGGTTCCCCCGCCAAAAGATTGCAGCGGTTGTTCCATCAGTTGAGGTCATGGACCACTTGGCTGGACACCTTGAGAGGATCTGTGAGTGCTCGAAGGTACTGTGACCACGGACCTCTTAGGAGCCATTGAAGGGATCTCATGCGCAGCCTAGCCTCTGGCACCAGCAATATACAGGAGGCTATGAGACCTAAGAGGCAGAGGAAGGAAGCCGCTGGTAAGGTGAGGTGATTCTGGAACAAGTGTACCATCTGTGCTATGTTGCTGACTCTCCTCGGGAGGGAAGGCCTTCCTTATCTGAGTATCTAGGACTTCTCTGATGAATGTGAGCCTTTGGACTGCTGTCACATGGCACTTGTTCAAGTTCAGGAAGAAGCCCAGCCTGTGCAGTAGATGATAGGTGTCCTCCAGATGAGACAAGACATGCCTTGTCGCCCTCCCCGGATCAGCCAGTCATCCAGGTAAGGGAATACATGGACCCTGGATCTCCTGAGGTGAGCCGCGACTACCGCCATGAGCTTGATGAAGACCCTTGGAGCGGAGGTCAACCCAAAGAGAATCACTTTGAACTGATAGTGCTTGTGCCCTATGAGGAACCTGGAACTTCCTGTGCTATCGATGTTACGGCAAATGGTAATAACCGTCCTGCAGATCTATTGACACCAGCCAGTCCTGAAGTTCGAGAGCATGGAGAATTTCTCTCAATGTCACCATCTTGAATTTGTCTATCTCTGAAACGTGTTCAAGGCACTGAGATCCAGATGGGATGGAGTCCTCCTCCTTTCTTGGGCACCAGGAAATACCGGGAATACCAACCTGACCCCCTCTGATCAGGAGCTTCCACGCACCATTCGTCAACAGGGCTTGCAGTTCTTCCTAGACTTTCTGTCCCGGTTGGATTGGAGGCGGTGCAGGTCTGTCCGGTGGTTTCCTTAAGAAAGGCAGACAATAGCCCCACTGAACGAGCTGCAGGTTCCAGGCATCAGAGGTAATCTCCTGCCACTGGGTCCAATGTTCTGCCAACCGTCCACCAACCGGCAAGTCATGGGAGGGGAAACCAAAGCAACCTAGAGGGTGGGGCCGCCCCGCCGCTGCTTGCTGGCCTATAGAAGCCCCTCTGCCCCTTCCGGGATGCAAGAAATGCCTATGCACCTGTCGGGCTTGTGGGAGCTGCACTTTCCTGTCATAAGGCACAAAGTGCCTGTAGCCTCTGCCCCTAGAGGCAAAGCTGAAAGCAGGTTTGGCCAGCTGCGCAGCAAAGGCCCAGCGATTTTGCAGCTATTTTAGACTCTTTGAACTTTGCCAGAGAGTCCTCAGCCTTCTGGCCAAAAAGAAACTCTCCCTCGAAAGGCATGTCCAGTAGCCTATTCTGGACGTTCGGGGAGGAACCCGAGGTTTTTAGATAGGCTTACCTTTTCAGTACTATCACTGACCCAATCGAACGGCCAACACTGTCGTCCAGGCCCATTTGCAACGATTGCTTGGCTACCTCCTTCCCATCTTCCGCCAGCTGTGTAAACACATCCTGTATTCACCTTTGGGGATGTACTGCGTTGCTTGCTCCATGGCTTTCCATAAACCAAAGGAGTACTTTGCAAATCCACAGGCCATGTTGGTGGATTTTAACACCATGCTGCCAGAAGTAAAGACCTTCTTGGCCATTATGTCCAAAATGTTACCCTCCCTTTCCGGAGGCAGATTAGAAGTGGATGCTGCAGGTCTGGTGGTGATTGCGGCTGCTTGCATAACAAGCCCTTCTGGAGAAGGATGAGAAGCCAGAGTTTACTGGGGGAATGTAGCAGGGATGTTGCCACAAGGAGACTAGGGGGTCTGCAACTGCCGGGTTATGTGGCATGCTTTATTTATTCACAGGACCTTCATTCAAGATGTCCGCCAATTCGTAGCCCTGAACAGGGGTTGAAGAGGACTTCGAACCTAAGGTGTCTACTACACTTTTCACCAAGGCCTTACATTTAGCATGGGTGAGCGTGTAAGGCTGACGCTGCTGAAATTCAACATCTGGAGACGTGTCCAGGCCGCTAGAGTCGTGTAACTCTTGGGCTAAAGCCAACAGGTCAGCTTGGCCCGGTATACATGGGATCAATGTCCCCCCGGTCATCGTCCTGGTCGACGCCGAAAACCGACGTCAAGGATTCAAAGAACTCTGACCTGGAAAGTGGAACAAAAGATCTGTCGCTGATAATCGGTGCCAAGGGTTTTTATTTAGATGCCGATGGAACGGGCGTCGGTGTCGATAGAGGCATGAGTAATGCTGTGACGTTGGGGACGCCAGCCTGTCGATGCTTAAGAAATGAACCAGACTTCGATGGTTTATGCACATTTTTTGACAACCAGCCCAAATGTCTCTCTGACGTTGATGCCGTCGACAGATTGGCGTCTGTGGGGTCTGTAGGACTGAGCGCTGCTTTTGCTGCTGAGGCTTGCTGTTCGAGGGAGGGGGGTAGGATGAATCTGTACCTGCAGCAGCCTGATTTTTAAACATCTCCAGCATTTCTTTTAAACAAACAGGGAGGGGGGCTACAAACTTTGCTAAAGGTACTACATCACCCCTGCTCAAATTAACAAGGCCAACCCGAACATCTCTGGTTCATGCTGGCGCGGGTGTGCGATGCCAGGCTCTCTATTTCACATGGTCTGGTCTTGCCCGAAAGCCGAACAATACTGGAGAGAAGTAATTAAACATATCAAAGATATCTCTGGCCTATCCATTCCCTGGGACCCTGGAATCATCCTACTGGGCCATACTGGCGAGGGCGCTCTCCCACTCTCGGGCCGCATCCCCCGGCTATGCTCTTACCTTCTCCTAGCGGCGAAAATCGCTATGGCCAGGGTCTGGAAAGATAAAGATGGGCCCTCAGTGGCACTATGGTAGGTGAAATGCTGGGACATAGCGGTCGCCGAAAAAATCACAGCAATCCGCTCTGGCTCTCTGAACAGGGCCTTAAATATATGGGACCCATTCATGGACTATGCTGCCAGATATCCGGCCCTCACCAGAAGACCCCCGTTAACCAGATGGCTACAAATGATCCCACTACACTAATCATCAGCCGCGGACCACAATAAACCCAGCCCGCCGAAGCCCCCCCCTCAACAAACACGAACATTCCAGCCCCCGAATGCGAACACTCGCTGCTCCTAGCAAGAGACATTGGCACTCATTTTGATTTACGATTGTTGATCTGTTGTTCTGATATCTTATGTTATGCTCACCTATGAAAACCCAATAAAATGTTGTTATGAAAAAAAAAAAACTGTCCCACTCTTCTCGAGTGGTCGGCCCAACCGAGGGCTTACCTTTTTGCAACAACGAACTGGACTTGTGTCGATGACGTCTCTTCTTTTTACGTGATGAGGACGAGGAAGAGTGACTCATATTGTGACCGCTTTTTGGTTTTTTCGCTGATGCTTTTTTCTCTCCTTCTCAGGGGTGGGCCCTTCCATCTCAGCCTCTGAAGACCGGACGAGCGGCCGCATTAGAGACTTCGGGGACGGTCAGCCCAAGCAGCTATGATTATGTGAATGGTCTCTCTCTGGCCGAGCTTTGCCTCGGTTCAGCGGGCCCCTCAATGTGCCTTGTTTCCTTGTAGGTTGCGCCTGCAACTGCCATTTCTCATTGTTGTCTCTTGAAGGAGCGGATTCTTCTGCAGCCATCATGAAGGATGCTTCTTCTTCTTTAGAGATGTTATATTTTACCAGGGCCGGTCTTAGACCAGATTGCACCACAGGCGGGAAGCATCATTGGAGCCACCCCACCCCAAAAATGACAACACAAATTCATGGTCCTGTCGCAGTGACCATGCTGTGTCTAGTGCCTCTCATGGGAATCAGTAAACTGCTGCGCTTTCATAGACTGCACCCAGATCCTCTTTTCCGTTCCTGCTTTCAGCACAACACGCTAGTCACTGGAGTACCACTATCTTTACTGCATTGGAAAAACCAGATGTTACTGTTACCCACTAAATGGTACTTGTGTCATTGCTTCTTAAGGATTAAAAGCAGGAACTGTCCTCCTAAATGGTTGCCCAAAAATCACAGGAAATACACATATATGTGTTCTGGGTCCCATGGGATGAACCCACCTAAGTGGCAAAAGCAAATGTTTCCACATATGCTGCACAACAGTAATCTGCATGCTAAGAAAAGGCTCTCAATATGAGCATCTAAAGATTACCAAAACTGGGAATGCAGACATGCTAATGCCCACTTTTCCTACCTAACATCAATATTTCATTCATACTCTTCTCGCTCAAAGATATATGTGGAAGCCAATCTCTAAAAACATTTTCTGTAAATCGTGGACTTTTAAGTGTCATTTTCCCTTCCGTTACACATTTTAAATGCTGGGCTGCAATCCAGGAATGGGTGATTATTTCACACTTGATATTGGACAATCCATTTACTGCCCAGCAGGTCATGACTCAAAGACACCCCAGAAGAGCATTTTGTGATAAACCCATCTGATTGTCAAAAATTGACTACAAAGACATGCATTTCTTGTCATGCTTAATGTGCACAACCTTTGCACAACAAGTAATCAGAATTAACCAGAGCTGAGAGTTTCACGAGGGGCACTTTACACTGTTTATGTTTACTGCTGAAGCCATTAATTACAGTGCTGTCTCTTAGAGGGGCATTTCTGGTTGCAGAGTCTGGGTAAAAAAAAAAAAAAATACAGGGATCTGCAGGATTAGTGATCCCATGGCCAGAAAACTTGCGACCACCTGCAGGGCCATCCGTCCTCTGGCCATGACACATTCTGCTACCAGACGGCCAATCCTGATGGCTCTCCCAAGGGCAGGAAATGGCTGTAGAAGCCCCAGAGACTGGTCCAAAATGTTAAGTTTCCCTACACTGTGGAGAATGTGCCAGGGAAAGCTATCCCCTGATGCCCACCTGTCCCCCTTGCTGGTAGTACTCTATAGATTACAATATCACTGTAAATTCATATCAATCTGTTATCTAAAGCATCAGTAGAGCCATTCTACCAGTACAAGTGCAGAAGGACGGGATAATTGAGAGATAAGCCATTGAGAGCGCTCTGACTCTGATACACGATAGCCCCTTAACTTGAAAAGATGGAAAGGCGAGACGGTCCTGTTGTCCCTTAAGTATTATTACTAGCTTGCATGCTCATTATGATCTCATACTTGGGGTACCAGTGTCATCCAGTAAGCGTTGTCATTATTACCAAATTCCAAGTTATTCATTTTGTGGACATTAAAAGGGTGAACGTTTGTGCTTGCCCTGCATAATGTCTAACCTGTAACTTGCTGTCTACATGCAGAAAACGGCAGCAGAAACCAGGTTGTCACCCGATTTCCCTGAGCTATTTTACTGTGCTTGAAACTAGCACTCTGCAGTCTCTCTACATCTCTCGCAGAAGAGACATTAACCCACCAAGCTGTGTTATTGAGATGAGAACCTCAAAGCTTGAAAAGAGGGAGCAGACACAATGGGTAGAGAAACAGTCGCACTGAGAAAGAGTGAGGCACAACCTGTCAGATATCGCGAGATGGAGAAGAAATGACTGGGGAAACAAGGAGTAGATAGGCAAGGAAACATTTTTTTTATAAAAAAGGAAACAACACACGGAAATGGTAGAGGGGAAGAAAGCTAGGCAACTCACAAAGGGTGATGAATTGCAAAAAAAAGAAAAATTCAAGAGAGTCGGTAAGCGAAACAGTATAAGAGGGAACCTCAAGAAACTTTGAAGATCACTACACTGAGCCACACAGTGAGTCTGCAGGGAGAGAGGGGAGGCAACCGTAGAAGTAGACCTCTGCGCCAGACAGAGGAGGTGAGGAATAGAGAAACCTGAGACGCCAGGCTGAGCAGATGAGAGAAAAAAATTGCAAAGGAGTGACAAGTCAAGAGGCCGAAACCACAATCTGATGTGGGGGGAACATCTTGAGAAAGGGTTAAGAGACAGAGGGAAGAAGGGGCAGAGAGGGTGCGAGAGAGAAGGAGGAGAAAGCAGTATAGGAGAAGACAGGTTGAGAGTAACAGGGACAAAGAAAGCATCAATGGAAAGCTTGCAGTCGCAGGGAGGCAGTGGAAACCGATAAAGGAGTGGGAAGGAGACCGCGTGTGGGAGAGTAGAATTCAGGGAGAGGAACACACAGAGAGATAGTGCCAAGAGGAAACAACTGTGAAACAGAAGCTGATGAGAGAGGAGAGTTTTGCGATACAGGTAGTGGGACAGCCAGCGGTAAAGAGGATGGGTGAGATTTTGTGAATTTGCCTGCCAAGAAACCTATATTCTTCAAATGGAAACCCAAACCCTGTACTTTGGTATGTGATGTCCTCTTCCAGCACCTCTTTGGCCTCCTGGGGATTTACAAATTGCAGTGCCAGTACCAAGATTCTGGAGCACACCATTGCATGGGTTCCTCATGCTGTGTGACCTACCGCCTGTGCTTTGCTTTTCAGCTTTCCATTCCAATGAACTAAGTTATAAGTGTGCATGTAAATACTTTTTCAAATCGTTCTGTCGAGAGAGTCTGCCTTACTTTGCTCAGGGACTTCATTTAACCACAATTCTATACAATTCTGCCTATATAAACATTTGATGAATGCAGAAGATTCACAGTAGACACAGTTTGCATGGTGAATTAAAACTGAATAAACTTGAGGCAGTTAAAAATAGGTGTAATCAGGTGCCAAACTTATTGGAACTCATACATAGAAGGGGCACAGAGCCCTGTCCACGTATCGTCGATCAGCAGTTTGGTTGTTCACTGACCTGGTCAGTGTGTGCAGGCAGTCAGCAGCAGGCCAGGACGGTTCATCCAGCATTCGATCTTCCACTGGCAGGCTGCAAGCAGCAAGTTCAGTTGCATGTGGTGGTGAGCTTGTTCCAGTGGCTGGCCTGCCCTGCAGCCTCTGCCTGGGCCTTGTTGATCCTCCCGAGGTGGGTGGTGAGGCTGCGTGCTGCTATAGAGATTCTAATCTCTTAGTCCCTGTCCAACTGAAGTCTGAAGCCGAGCAGCCGAGCCCAATCAATCACCCCCAACTAGACTGTAGTATGCATGTGTTGAGGGGTAGTCATGTGCAATCGGCCAGGCCTGGGCCAGGGAACTGACAAGCAACAAATGTTGCTCTTAAGATCAAATGAAATGTAGGCCGGGCCTGGCATCAGGGGCTTGCAGACCCTAAGAGGTGCTAGCATGGCTTTGCCCGCACTGCTGCTGACAGCAGGCATGCTACAGTGCTCAGACTGAGTCTGAATGATTTCATAGCACTTTGATTTTGTATACGTTATATTTTATTACAACACTTCAATGATGCAGAATCATGCATGATAATTGTGTTGTTGAAGTCGGACTGGCGCCCCCTCCAAACTGGCACATCAGGCAGCTGCCTGTATTGCCTGATGCAAAGACCGGCCCTGTATTTTTCCCCTCGATCTCGAATAACTGTCAGCGAGGGAAGCACCATTTGTAGATAATCTTTCTTTCACGTAGTCAAGATGTGGCTACATTAAGTCACCTTCATTTTAACATAATGGTCTGTGATAGACTTTAGAACAGCATTAGTTGGGCTTCCTGATATAGAATTATTTTTTTGTTTTCTGTACTCCCACATTATCTTATCCTTCCGGCGGAAGAAGTGCACTCTGGTCAGAATATCCAGGCATAGCTAGTTTTTCAAATTAGAACGGTGTGTATACTCTGTGGGTTCGGTTTCGGATTATCTCATCCGCTGACGGGATTTGCAGGATGTGTCAAAACAGATCCTCCACAAATTCCCCCAGTTCCTGGTACTGTACATGCTTGGGTATCCCACAAAATCTGATGTTTTTTTAGCCGCGCTCGATTCTCTGCGTCTTCCTGCTTCGCCATGCAAATCTCCTTCTTTTGCTCCATGCAGTCCATTCTCTCTGTGAGGAGTGATTGTTTGTGGGCTTGTTCCCATACTGTGCTCTCCACTTCCTCCAGTCAGGTTTCGGCTTCCTTTAAATACAAGTTGAGTTCCGCTATTGATCTGCAAGGTTGGTTGTGCTGCCCTGGATTTCTTGATTCAGCTCAAGGAGTTTGGATTTTAGGTTGGCCCTGATTGTTGGGATATCCAGTGACTCCTGTGATGATTGAAGCGATGCAGCTGTGTGAACCTGTACACAAACTTGGATGGCATGCTTCTTCACCATTTATTCCTGCAATTGAAACAACTGCTTGATGTTCACCAATCCTGTGCCCTTTGATTTGGCTGCTGTAGCAGACATGATTAACCTCTGTCGATTTGACACTCAGCAGCCTTCCAGGGTGTAAGACGCTCTCCAGAGGTTACTCATGTAAATGGAGCCCTGATTTCCGTACCACTTTCTCCTGGACGGCATGCAGGATTCTGGGAAAACCCCACGGCAGACTAGCAGTGAGCCATAGGAGCCTTTCCAACCCTCCGTTCCAGAACTCTCACAACCACAGCACAAAACTCACTGCCAGACTCTGCAAGGCTTCCGCTTGTTCTATACCCAGTCATACACTTCATGCCATGAGACCTCACCAGGTAAGATGAACGGCAATTAGCTTTTCTCGTTTGGAGCTCTGGGCCTGGGGCCAAGTCTGCTGATCCTCTGGTCGCAGCTGACACCCCTCACCAGGTGCCCTTGGGGTAGCGCCACCTGCCGCCCCACTCTCATGCTGCCACTATCAGGATTCCTCAAGGCCAGTAGAGATGGGCACCAATCTGATGCTCAGCGCCACCCAGCTTCCTCAAGCCTAACAACAAAGCTCTCCAGCTAAGACCGGCTGCACCAGCTTCGCCATTCCACATTGCTCCTACACATCTGGGTTGCCGAGCTCTGTGAGAAACCTGAAGCTGTCTCACCTGCTTGTCTCCGGGGATCTGTCATCCAGGTGGCCAGGACACAGCCTTTGCTTTTGGATACAGTTCCTAGGGGTGGACCAGTGCGGGAGGATCACCTGGATGAGGGGTCTTCAGGGAGTGGAAGTGGGAAACTGGATGGCGAGACGCGGTATCCCCTTCCGTGTAACACCTTTACCCCAGGATACTTAGGAACTCAATCACCCGCCCCCCGCTTTTCCAACACAATCACTTTCTCACAGACAGCTCACTGTGAGAGAAAACGGATTAACACCCGAGCCGTATACCTGACGTGTCCCAATACAATGGTCAGGCAGGGTCAGGCAATTACTAATCATTACACACGCCTGACTTCCATCACACTTCCCCACACGGATAAAACGCAGAGCCCGAAAGCACACTTTAAGCAAGGCAAAGCACATGAGGAACAGAAGTTCCAAGATGGCAGTTTATTATAAGGCGAAAGACCGCAAGACCAAAAAGGATTGCAAGGAGGAAAGTGCCCTTGACCTTTTCACCGAAAGACTGTAATTTTCAAGAGGCTTTCAGAATAGGAAACCTAAGACCTGGAATCAAAGCTGAAGAATCCTGCATTGTGTGTTGGAGGTACCCGGGGGTCTCTTGCGTCGAGGGTCAAGGTGGGGAGAATTGTTTGCCGCTGTTGTACTGTCCTTGGCTCCTACAACAAAGCAGCACCAGTTAAGTCAGCACAGCCAGTGAGTTGGGGAGACTGATACCAGACGGGTCTATGTGGAAACCAAGGTTGCAAGCAGCAACACTGTATAAACAAAATTGAAGAGAACAGTGCATGAAGCGTATGTGGCAAGCGATGCAGACATAATTAAAAGAGCAGATGAGTGAATGAACTTGAAGCTAAGAGACGATACAGCTATGCATGCGCGAGTGCGATTTCTGTACAGCTCAATTGTGCTAATGGGTATACTATGGACAGTGAATGTCAGAGGAACCTGATAAAAACCTTCATCAACGTTTTTCTGAATGTCTCCCACTTCTCTAGACGAGACGCTGAAGTGGGAAAGGCAGTCTTCTGATGTTCCTACCATGCATCGCATTGGTATGCGTGTGGTGACTTCTTAAAAAGAAAAAAGAGAGGGCACACAACGTGGTTAACTCCGTTTCAGTGGTGATGGAGCTGTTTCATCTTATTCCTCATACCTCTATCTTCCTCAAGAGTTTTTCCAGGCTGGACTCAGTCTTAGCAGGAGTATCTAAGGCAGACTTTTTGGATGTAGAGACTTAGTTTGAGTGAAGCAAAAGTACCATCCACTCACACAACTTAAAAAGATGCAGCCTGAGAATGCCTGCACTTCTCTGTGTCATGTTCTTTTCCTAAAAAGAAACTGAAAGAGCTGTGCGGGTCCATCGCAGACGTCAAGCAATCCCATTTAAAGCAACCCGTAAAACCTTATTTCCTTGAAATGACAAAGAAAAAATGTGAGGGAAATTACGTCTGTGGCATAACATCAGTAATGCCAGAAGATAGCACCAAGCAGTCATGATGAGACCGAGCGCGGACTCGCACAGTGCCACCTGGTGGCTTTGAGAAAACGTACAGGAGCTGACTGGATTTGGATTTGAGTAGATAAGGAATCTGTAGAAGGAATTTCAGAAAGTGGTTGGAGTTGTAGGAAGCTATTTTTGTAAGTTCAGGGGGTTTCCCATCCTGTGAGGTGAGCATTTCCAGAAAGTATGTGAATCTATAAAAACACCCAATACTCGTTCGAGCACTCTTACTACATGTGATACATACAAACTAGTAAAGTAAGTCTCCAAATATTGTCAACATGATTAGTATGTGAAAATTGGATTCAGCTCACCAACTTCAGTAATTAAATATAAAACTAAGATGTATTTACCGGTTTTTCTGGTGCTTTCTCTTCTGTTTTTTCGACTACAGCTTGTGCTTCCAGTTGAGTCTAGAAAATACAGATTAACAAAGTAGTCATGAAAAATAAGAAGACAGAGTGACAAAGCCATCTGCCTTTGCAGGCAAACAGAAGGGAAGAACACATTACTTACCTTCAGTAATGTTCTTTCTGTTGGACACTGTATTTCTCCCAAAGATACCCCATCTTTTGAAATAATCATTCAATGCAGTTGGCACAAGAACACCTTCATCAGCTACAAGGTGGCGCCGTTCGTCTATGTCCTTGACTTGTTCACCTTGTCAACTCATGTTGTCACAACGTTATCCGACTCATGTTGTGATAATGTCATCGGAATGCATGTACAGGAATCATCTTCCTCATCTATGCCTTTTACCACACAGCCAATGCAAGGGGACGGCAAAACAGAGGCACATTTAATTTTGGTTGCTCGTCACTTTTTCTCAAATTACTCCTTTGGCAGGAAAGTTCTATATACCGGCACGGAGAGGGCATTGAGGAATCTGAGTGAGGAATAAAGCATCCACCGGAAAGAACATTTGTTCTTCTAGTGGACACATTCGTCCCACAGATTCATCATGTTCTGAAAGACTTCGAAAGCTGTTAGATACCCAAAGGAGGCAGGTATGGAATGATTCAGTTAAATGTACACGCTCTGATAAATAAAGTTTAGAAAATGAATGGAGGGATGCCCAAGTTGCTGCACACCAGATATCTGCAACTGGAACTCCTCTCTGTAGAGCAGATATTGCTTCCACACCTTTCGTGCAGTGAGCACTAATGCTCTCGGGTATTATTTGACTGCAAACCATGCATAAAGTGATGCACAGTATCGCCAAGGCATCATTGTCTTGTTACATTGGCCATTCCTTTACTGCACATGAATGGAAAGAATGCGCTTGTTTAATTATTGCTACATTCAGAAATACGCAGGCTACGTTATTCTCACAGATGACCTGTGCATTACAGGAGGAACTGGACAGTGGCACAAAGATGCGCTGTCCAGCCCTCCCCGGTATACATTAGTGACAGCAGCGTACTCCCGACACTAATGTTTTTTCAGGCTCCTGGCAACCACGTGCTTGCTGGGAGCACATTTCACAGAAAAGAACCCTGAAAGGGGCTTCTCTGTGAAATGCTCAGAACAAAATAAAATCCATCCCTGCTTGAGGGATGGACATGCACGTCTGACAGCCGTGGATTAAACCGTGGCTGTCACACTTAAAGAAATTATAGAAAAATGCATGACCTCATCAGAAATGACCCTGTCATGAGTTGCATCTCCCACTGTATCAGGCGCAGGGGGATGACCCTCATATCTGCGCATTTAAAAGTGCATCCCGTTTGTGAATTCGGGATGCGCTTTTAAATGCAATGAAATGCCCCTGATATGTGCAAAAGTGCAAAGGGATGAAATAGGGAATCTGAATGAGTGTATCTATGATGCACTCATGCAGATGCCCTTTGAGAATCGGCCTGCTCCTTCTTTTGGCAGTGATGAGATACATATCATCAGTTGCGCAGAGGAGAAATTACTTACCATAATGATCGTTCTATGGATTCTTCTCCCGCAGATTCCTCATCTGATAGATACCCTCATCCAGCTCTGCTGCTCGGAAACTTTTTCGACATGGGGCGTAGTGGACCTTGACTCAGCCGTCGATAGCCGATCTGTCTTGCTCAGTGCTCGATCGTCGGCTCCGGGAATGACATCAGGCATTTTATATAAACCATACCACTACGCCCCATACCTCATTTTTCCCGTGCTTGAACGTTGCAGAGAGAAAACGATGGGAGGCAAGGCTAATCAGCCTGTAAAAAACTGAGCAATGGGAAAAATCCCAAGGGGGTGAAACCCTGTCAAATTAGTAAATAGAAAGATTTTTTGGGGTAAAAACAAACAGCTAACCAGATAGAAGCGGTCACCTCAGAGCCACCACCAGGCATCCCTTTGCTTAGACAGAAGCGCAAAGCCATAAGAACTTTCTGAGCAGGGATGGTTGGGTGGAGCGATGAGGAAACTGCGGGAGAAGAATCCATAGAAAGATTGTTACGGTAAGTCATTTCTCTTTCAATGGGTTGCTCTTCTCCCACAGATTCCTCATCTGATAGACTTTCCAAGCAGTTAGGATGACGGAGGTGGGCAGAAAGCATCATAGTAGCATATTTTGCAGCACTCCCCTACCAAAACGCGCATCCACCCCGCAGGCAACGCCCAGACATTAGTGCCTGGTAAATGTGTGCACGGATGACCATGTGGCAGCACAGAAAATGTCCCTAATGGGGATTTCCCACTGTAAGGCCGCAGAAGCCGAGACTCGACTCGTGGAGTGTGTCCTGATTCCGGAAGTAAGCTTTTTACCAGCAGATTGGTAGCACTCTGCGATGCAAAGGATAATCCATTATGAAAGAGTCTGTTTTGTTACAGGTAGACTCTTGCGAGACACAGAATGGGCCACAAACAGCTGGTCAAGGCCGCCAAATATCCTTTGACTGTGATAACCTGAAGGCCTGAAGAGGCCAGTGACAGAAGGAACTGCATCACTGTAGTGGTGGGACAAGAGATGGGATTGATCTCGCGTTCCGAACCCCACGCCTCAAATCTTCTCCACCTGCACGCATACAGAGATCTTGTAGACGGTGTTAAGATGGATTTCAAAACTCTATCCTGGTTGGCAGAGGTTAAGAAGGCCAGCCTAGTTTCTTGGAACAGGGTAACCTCTGGACAAGCCAGACCAATCAAGGTAGCTTCGGCAGGCGGTCAAGACTAAGTCTCAGGAAGGGGTGAGGTTGACTGAAAGACCTCAATGAGCACACAGAGCAAGGACACTTACAAATTACTCCCAGACAGGTGTTATATCAAAAATATAAACACATTTATTACAAGACATTTGTAACTCAGACCATAGCAAAAGAATCACAGCATTACTAAGCAAACCAACACAATCACAATCAATAAAATATATATACAAGACCATTGGGGTCTAAAGGGTTAAATGCAGGAAATATGTCGACAACCTAGATGGGAAAGAAACAGGCAGTGCAGGTAGTCTTTAGGCCCCATCGACATCAGCAACACACCTAACTAAGAGGCAGTCCAAGCCCTAAGTAGAGGGGAGCTTTGTGCTCAACAGTACTTGCAATGCAAGTGAATGTGGTTGTTCCAATGGGTAAAACAGGGTCTCTTCAGGGGTCTCTAGCAGCTCAGGAAGGTGGATGAGGCGATGAAGAACAAGTTCCCACTATTCAGGGAGGACCTCCACTTGAAGGCAGAGGCAGCTCCAGAGAGCGGGATGGAGTCGCTAGTTTGCACTAGCAGTGGAAACGAGAGGGATGCTCAGGGGCCACTCATGTGTAAAAAGGGGCCCTGGTGCTAGGGGTCACCGGTTAGTGTTAGAACTACTAACCGGTCCCAGGTGTTTTCGGACCCAAATTTCGCCAGTTCAGTCCACTTCGCTTGCAGGTTCGAAACACTACAAAAAGGACGTCTATGTGGCTTTCAGTTCCTGAGATACAGTGAGGATTTCCAAAACGGGACAGTGGTGATTACTACGCTCCAGGTGGATGGGTCGACCTGGTTTCACTGCAGCAGGCTTTAATGGCAAGAGGGTCACAAATGCAGCACACTTGCAAGGGTCGTTGCCGCGGCAAGGCAACACGGTAACCGCGTATGTTCCGGTCCTGGCACACTCGTCTCACTTCAGACCTGGGAACGCCCAGTGTGCAAAATTTGGTGTGATGGTGACGTGAACACAGAGCTAGCAGTATACCAAGTTTCTAGGGCCTCCTCGAAACGGCAGCGGTGACAGAGCAAAGCAACTGGGTAAGCTGGTCACTCCACTGGTTGACCCAGGGACACTTCCGAGAAAGCTTACTTGCAGGTTTTGATGAAGGTGTTCAGAGTAGTTGGTCCCACTATTCCAATGGGTCGAAGCATCTTCGCAGACCTTCTAGGACGACCAGATGCAGAGGTGTCCCACGGGACTACGGTGGGCTCAGGGTGCCAAACCGTCCAGCGGGTCACCAGCGGTTCCTCGGTTTCAGGATACTTGGATCCTATCCTTCGTTCAGTAAAAACTCCAGAGATCGACCTGGTATGGGTGTATTTGGCCTCCTCTTATCCAAAGTTCCCTTCGCGCCAAAATGTTTCAGGATACTTGGATCCTATCCTTCGTTCAGTGAGAACTCCAGAGAACGACCTGGTATGGGTGTATTTGGCCTCTTATCCAAAGTTCCCTTTGCACCAAAATTAAGAGGATCCAATGGGAGATCTGCACACAAAAACACACTCCATATGTGGACGAATCACGGACCATGGTGGTCCCAGTCATTCAGGGCACTCCAGACTCTCTGGCACTCAGGATGTGTATTGGACTCAGCCAGTCCAGCCCACATCATGGAGGCACACACAAGGCATGCAGAAGCCCGCAAAAGCATTGTGTTTCGCGGGAAAATGCATCACCAAATAAGGACGGACCCAGGTCGACTCCATCTGGGGAAGGTGAAGGGGCAAGATGGCCAAAGCAAAGGACAAAGAACCTTGTGGCACGGCCATTTTGGAGCCAGGCCACCTATTCATGCCAAACACGGTTAATACGGTTAACATTGCAGGAAAGGGTAAAAAATAATGCGAAAAGATAACTGCCACCAGTCCTGTCCATGACACATCTGCACATCTCGCAAAAAGTTCATCAGGAGTTTCTAGGGCCTTTGGAAAATGACTACAGACCCAAGTACACTGTACTGGAAGGTACATTGGGCCTCATTATGACCCAGGCGGTAAGGGGTTTACGGCAGCGTTAACAGCGCCGACCCTTACCGCCTGAGTACGAGGTCCCTTAGCGCCATAGCGCTTTTAACACCTGCTTTTAGCAGGTGTTAAAATCCATGGCGCTAAGGGACCATGGAGTTAATTACGCCACCGTAATTTACGGTGGCATAATTAACGCCTTCCCCACTCCCATTATGCCCTATGGGGCAAAAATGGGAATGGGGAAGGGTAAATGGGGATTGGGGACTTACCGCCCCGCCAAGGTCGGAATGGGGCGGTAAGTCCGCCAACCACCATGGCGTAAACATAGTTTACGCCATGGTGGTAAAGTCACGGCCCAGGCGGTAACTTACCGCCTGGGTCGTAATGAGGCCCATTGTGTACTTGTTACATGTTGCACAAAAGTTGCAACATGGGAAAAGGACTAATGGAAACAAAGTCTCCCAGGACTCACTATCTTAAGGGCATGTCAGTTTCCCCATTAAAAGTGAGTGAAAGCCCATAGGAGTGCAGCTGAAGGCAGTGAGAGCACCAACACTTCAGAGATGCATCCGTGACCACCCAGACCTGTGGCCAAGGATGCCAGAAGGGTTCCCCCACCAAAAGATTGCTACGGTCGGTCCACCAGTTGAGGTTGTGGACCACTTGGCTGGACACCTTGAGAGGATCCGTGAGTGCTCTGAGATACTGTGACCACTGACCTCTTTGGAGCTATTGAAGGGATCTCATGTTCAGCCTGGCCTCTGGCACCAGAAAAATACAGGGGGCTATGAGACCTAAGAGGCAGAGGAAGGAAGACGCTGATAAGGTGGGGTGATTCTGGAACAAGTGTACCATCTGTGCTATTTTGCCGACTCTCCTTGGAAGGGAAGACCTTCCCCACCCGGGTATCTAGGACTTCTCCGATTAACTTGAGCCTTTGGACTGGCGTCACATGGGACTTGTTCAAGTTCGGGAAAAAGCCCAGCCTGTGCAAAAGAAGATAGTCCTCCAGATGAGACAAGACATGCCCGCCAACTTCCCCGGATCAGCCAGTCATCCAGGTACAGGAACACATGGACCCCGGATCTCCTGAAGTGAGCCGCGACTACTGCCATGAGCTTGATGAAGACCCTAGGAGAAGAGGTCAACCCAAATAGGAGCACTTTGAACTGATAGTGCTTGTCCCCTAAGAGGAACGTTAGGTACTTCCTGTGCTTTCGATGTTTCGGCACATCCAAATAGGTGTCCTGCAGACCTATTGACACCAGCCAGTCCTGACGTTCGAGAGCGTGGAGAATTTCTCTCAATGTCACCATCTTGAATTTGACCTTCTCTTAAACTTGTTCAAGGCCCTGAGGTCCAGAATGGGACAGGTCCTCCTCCTTTCTTGGGCACCAGGAAATACTGGGAATACCAACCCGACCCCCTCTGATCAGGAGGTACCTCTTCCACAGCACCCTTCGCCAACAGGGCTTGCTGTTCTTCCTTAAGCTCCTGTCCTGGTTAAGTTGGAGGTGGTGCAGGTTTGTCCGGTGGTTTCCTTAAGAAGGGCAGACAATAACCCCACTGAACAAGCTGTAGAGCCCATGCGTCAGAGGTAATCTCCTGCCACTGGGGCCAATGTTCTGCCAACCGTCAACCAACCGGCAAGTCATGGGACGGGAAATGAAAGCGTCTTAGAGGGCGGTGCCACCCCCGCTGCTGCTTGCTGGCCTCTAGAAGCCTTGCTACCCCTTCTGGGACACAAGAAACGCCTCTGCCCCTATCTGGCTTGTGGGAGCTGCACTTTCCTGTCATAAGGCACAAAGCGCCTGCAGCCTCTGCCTCTAGAGGCAAATCTGAAGGAGATGTGGCCGCCTGCGCAGTTAGGCCCAGCGATTTTGCGGCTATTTTAGACCCTTTGAACTTTGCCATAGAGTCCTCAGCCTTCTGGCCAAAAAGAAACTCCCCCTTGAAAGGCATGTTCAGTAGCATGTTCTGGACTTTCAGGGAGAAGCCAGAGGTTTTTAGATAGGCTTCCCTTCTCAGTATTATAACCGACCCCATCGAACGGCCAATGCAGTCGGCCACGTCCAGGCCCATTTGCAATGACTGCTTGGTTACCTCCTTCCCAGCTTCTACCAGCCGTGTAAACCCATCCCGCATTTCACCTTCGGCGATGTACTGCGTTGCTTGCTCCATGGCTTTTCATAAACCAAAGGAGTACTTTGCAAATCCACAGGCCATATTGGTGGCTTTTAACACCATGCTGCCAGAAGAACAAGTTACTTACCAACTGTAATGTTCTTTCGACTGGATGTTCCTCCCACGTATTCCTCATCTTATGATAAGTCGTTATCTACAGCTTCGCTGCTTCGGAAAAAATGTTTCTCGGCAGAGGGCGCTGTGCTTGAGGTCGTGGCGTTGATTGTCCCTCGACGGACTCTGTACTCTGTCAACGTCACCGTTGGTACAAATAGCTCGAGCCGCGCCCATAGCTTCAGTTCTGTTTTTTCGATGAACATATAAGAGAAACACCCAGGCGTGCCCCATGATTGATACATTCTTCGTGAGAGGAAAGTGTAAGAAAACGTAAACCGTACTGCGGGGTCGGATGGGAGGGTCGGTGAGGAATACGTGGGAGGAACATCCAGTCGAAAGAACGTTACAGTTGGTAAGTAACTTGTTCTTCGAATGGATTGTCTCCTCCCATAGCAGTGGCAATTTTGGAGGTGGGAGTACTAATTACAGTTTTCATGGACAGAATGTAGAACTGCCCTGGCAAATAACCCCTCATTTGAGGAGGCAGTATCCAAGCAGTAATGCTTGATGAAAGTATGCATTGTTTTCCAAGTTGCAGCTGAACAAATATCTGCTGCCGGGACTCCCCTCTTTAGAGCCGCAGAAGTAGCCATTCCCCTTGTAGAATGGGCTCGAAGCCCATCTGGTGGGTCTTTGCCCGCCAATCTGTAGCATTCAATTATGCCCAAAATGATCCAGCGGGATATGGTCTGTTTTGTTACTGATAAGCCCAGTTTATGACCAGTATAACCCACAAACAGTTGGTCATCTTGTCGTAATTTAGACATCCTTGAGATGTAAAGACTAAGAGCCCTCTTGGGATCTAGTCTATGCAGTCTCTCCTCTTCCTTGCCCAAACGAGGAGGAAGATAAAATGTTGGTAATATTATTTTTTGTGACAAATGGAAGTCCGAAACTACCTTTGGTAAAAAGGAAGGTTTAACTTTAAGGACTACCTTATCCTTATAAAAAATAGTATATGGTGGTTTGCATGAGAGAGCCTGAAGTTCACTAACCCTGCGGACTGATGATAGGGCCACAAGAAGGACAGTTTTTAATGTTAGAAGCCTCAATGGACAGGAGTGCAGAGGCTCAAAAGGTATGCAAGTCAAAGATTTTAGTACTAAATTTAAATCCCAAGTTGGGACATGAAAAGGTACTCGAGGGTATACGTTAGTAAGCCCTTTTAAGAATTGAATGATTAATGGTATTTTGAAATATGAAACCTCTTCCGAGGTGCGCTTGAAAATGGACAGCGCAGCAAGGTATCCTTTGATTGTTCCTATCTGGAGCCCTAGATTGGCTAGATGTACTAGAATAGAGAGCACTACTGGAGTGCCACATTGAAAAGGGTCCACAACCTTATCTTTGCACCAGTTACTAAACCTGTTCCAGCGACATCAGTACAAAGATTTTGTTGCTGGCCTTCTGGCCGAAAGCAAGACTTCCATTACGTCACCTGGAAGATCCCAATCCATGTATCTCAACCTCTTAGAAACCATGCGTGAAGGTTGAGTGTCTTGACCTCTGGATGGAGAACCCAACCTTCCTCTTGCGAGAGAAGATCCTCTCTTTGTGGAAGACATATTGGAGGGCAGATGGACATGTCTAGAAGGTGCGGGTACCACGTGCTCCTGGCCAAATCTGGGGGAATTAGAATCATGGTTTTCCTGAACTTTCTCAACCTCCTGATTACTTGAGGAATCACAGAGACTGGGGGAAACGCGTACAGTAGTGGAAAATTCCACTCCACTACGAATGTGTCTCCCAGAGCTCCTCTTTGAAGAAATTCCCTTAAGCAGTACTGCTCGCACTTCCAATTGATTACAGTGGCAAACAGATCCACTTGCGGGGTTCCCCAAAAGGCGAAGATCTCTTGAAGGACTTCCTGAGCTAGCTCCCACTCGTGAGAGACTGTGCTCTGCCTGCTCAGAGCATCTGCCGCCGTGTTCTGCTCTCTGGCTAGGCGAATTGCCGATAGAGAGATTCCTTCTCGTATTGCCCAGAACCAGAGCTGCATTGCCTCTCTGCACAGTGGTAGTGACCCTACACCTCCTCTCTTGTTGAGGTAGTACATGGCCACTGGGTTGTCCGTCATTATCAGAACATTCTTTCCCCGTACAGAGGGCAGAAAGGCCTTCAGCGCTAGTCTGATTGCCCTCAGCTCCAAAAGGTTGATGTGTAGTTTGGACTCCGATGGAGACGAACGACCGCTGATTGTCAGATCATTGGTGTGTGCTCCCCACCCCGTGAGTGAGGCGCCCGTCACTACTGTTATCTCCGGACATGGTTGCCAAAAAGATTCTCCCTTGAGAATGTTGTCGTTGCAAGCCCAGCATAAAAGATCCTGAGCAACTGCACTCGGGAATTGCAGAAGATCCGACATATTCCCTGAGAACTGGGACCACTGAGTTCTGAGTGCCCATTGAAGAGCTCTCATTCTCAACCTGGCCTCTGGTACTAGGAAAATGCAGGATGCCATGAGGCCGAGCAACCTGAGAAAATCTAAGGCCGGTAGACGTTGGGCATTCTGGAACTTTGTTACCATCTGCAGAATGTGGAGAGCTCTCACCTCGGGGGGCGAGGCTTTTCCCGGGGAAGTATCCAAGACTGTTCCGATAAACTGGAGCTTTTGTGATGGTATCATATGGGACTTGTTGAATTGAGGGAGAAGCCCAATTTGTGGAGGAAGTGGCAGGTGATCGAAAGATGTTCCTGAGCTTGTTTTGGAGAACTTGCTCTGATCAACCAATCGTCCAGGTAGGGGTAGATGTGAATACCCCCTCTCCTGAGACTCGCTGCCACAACCGCCAACAGTTCGGTGAAAACCCTCAGGGCGGAGGTCAATCCGAATGGCAGAACTCGAAACTGATAATCAGAGCTGCCAATCGCGAACCTCAGGTACTTTCTGTGCTTTGGATGGATTGGCACATGAAAGTAAGCATCCTGAAGGTCTAATGATACCAACCAGTTTTGGAGTTGGAGAGCCTGATGGATCTGAGAAAGAGTCACCATCTTGAACTTGTCCTTCCTGAGGAACTTGTTCAAGTTTCTTAAATCCAAGATGGGTCTCAATCCTCCGTCCTTTTTTGGGATGAGAAAATATGGGGAGTACCAACCCCTGTTCCTCTCCGCTACAGGTACCTGTTCTATGGCACCTTTCTCTAGCAGGGTTAAAATTTCGTGCAACAGGAGCGGGTCTGGAATTTTTACAGAGTTGGCTCCCGGTGGATGATTCTGAGGCCTTTTTTGGAAGGGGAGACAGTAACCTTGAGCTACTGTTTCCAGTGCCCCAGCATCTGAGGTAATGCCCCACCATTCCTTCAGATGCTGAGAGATCCTGCCTCCCACTGGTGTTTTGTGCAGCAAGGTCTCATAGCGATTTGGAGGCGGCTGCAGGAGTGGCTGAGGGTAAAGATGCCGCTCCTGAGGCTGATTTTGCACCTCTTCCTTGTGCACCATGAGGGAAATTTCTTTTGCCTCTTTGAGTAGCCTGTCCTCTTCCTCTACCAAATGAGGAGTAGTAACAAAAAGAACGACCCCTCCAGAAAGATGAGCCGGAATAGGCTTTTTGAGGCTGGCGCATGGAGGCACTAAGCGATTTAGCTGCCGCTTTCGAGGTCTGAAGTTTTTCTAGGCTTTCATCAGCCTTACTGCCAAACAGCCTCGAGCCATCAAAGGGCATGTTCAGGAGTCTGGCTTGCACATCTGGTGCAAACCCTGACTTCCTCAACCACGCAAATCTGCGTAGCACAATGCTTGCAGCCATGGATCTTCTGATACTATCAGCAGTATCCAGTCCAGACTGGAGACATTCCCCAATGCCTCCTTCCCGTCTTTGACTATATTCAGGAAGCCTTCCCTTTCCTCACCTTCCGGAATATGATCAGCCGCAGCCGAAATACAGTCCCACAGGGTATGGGTAAACATGGCCAGGGTACAGGTGACATTTGTCGATTTAAGGGCCATGCTGCCTGAAGTGAAACCTTTACGGGCCCAAGCATCAACTTTTTTATCCTCTCTATCCGGAGGGATAGTGGGATATGCAGTTTGTTTTGATGTGGATGCTGCCTGAATAACTAGACTTTCTGGAGTCGGATGCCTGTTTAAATATTCAGGATCCGTACCAGCTGGTCTGTATTTCTTGGGGAAATTACTATTTGCAGCAGCAATGCTCTCAGGATTTTCCCAGTTTTTCTCCACTGTCCTCTGAAGAGCCCTGTGGAAGGAGAGAACTGGATCTTTTTGAGGACCTCTGACAATTATATCTGTCGTGTCGTCCTGTTCGAAAACGGGTGAAGTGTTACCCCAACCCATATACTCAATCACTCTGGTCATAAGACTCCTGTACCCTGAGTCTGCATGTTCTGCAGGATCAGGTCTGGCAAACTCTAATTCTGGGGAGGTGTCAATTCCACTAGCAGAATGTAGAGTGTCACCCAGGTCTCTCATTTTAGACTCTTGATCAATGAGTTCCTCAGGAACTTGTTTTGTGCAATATGAAACTCCGAAAGGAGTGACTTCATCTTCCTCCGAGCCAGATTCCTCATAAATTGAGGACATGGACTTAAAAAAGTCTGACCTGGGCAATGGAGTAAATCTCCTTTCTTCCTCTACAATATGCGTCGAAGGAATGGAAAAATCCTTCGAAGTTGTCAAAGGAATCTTCGATGACTTCGATACAGGCATCGAGGATGCTTTTGGCTTCGATGCCGAAACGATCGATGCCGATGGAGTCGATGAAGTCGTCGAAGCCTTCGACGACTTATGTTTTTTATGTGGCACCGGAGAGGTGCTCGACTCTCGAAGAGTCCTCGACTTGGCGTCGACTCGAGTTTTTCGAGTATCCTCGACACTACTGGCTTTTACCATAGTAGTTTTAGACTTCCCTTTGTCGTCCAATGGAGCAACTTTAGGGGTATGGCTCTTCCGAGTTTCATTCGAGGGGGTCGGGCCGCATTCTCGAATACCTCCATCATCTTTTTACGAAATACCTCCCATTTTCTGAGGGAATCCGATTTTGTCGGACATCGAATTTCTTCGGTCAACTCAGAAGATGATTATGAGGGAGATCTATGTCTCCTCTTCATTTATTTGGACGAGGAAGAAGACTGTCTCGATCTAGTCCTAGATCGAGATCTCTTGGAATGCCTATGGCGATCCGATTCCTTCGAATTGGTCGCTTTTTTATGTTTTTTGGACATAGCCTTCTTAAAGGCTTCCTTCCCCACCGACAGTTTACCTCTCCTCTCACGAAGGGCCTTCTCGGTCATGGACTGGCAGGAACCACAGTCGTCGGTTCGGTGACTTGAACCGAGACACCAGAGACAAACTCGGTGAGGATCTGCGATCGACATTTTCGATCCACAATCTACGCACTTCTTGAACCCAGTCTTGGGTGTCGAAGGAGTCGAAGAAGATGACATTTTCTTCACAGAACATCTCAAGCGCGCCGTTCTCGATAGCGAAGTGATCGGAAAAACGGAACTGAAGCAACGGGCGCGGCTCGAGCTATTTATACCATCATTGACGTCGACAGAGTATGGAGTCCGTCGAGGGACAATCAACGCCACGACCTCGAGCACAGCGCCCTCTGCCGAGAATTTTTCCGAAGCAGCGAAGCTGGAGATAACGACTTATCATAAGATGAGGAATACGTGGGAGGACACAATCCATTCGAAGTAAAGATGTTCTTGGCCATTGCATCTAACCTTTTACCCTCCATAGGCAGATTAGAAGTACATTCTGCAGACTTTGGTAATGCTGTAACGTTGGGGACGCCAGCCTGTCGACGCTTAAGAGATGGACCAGCCGTCAATGGTTTATGTGCCTTTTTCGACATCGAGCCCGAAGGTCTCTCCGACGTCGATGCCGTCGACAGATTGGCGTGCGTGGGGTTGGGAGTAACGAGCGCCGCTTTCACTGCTGAGGCTTGCTGTTCGTGGGGAGGGGTGTGGGGTGCATCTGCACCTGCAGCATCCTGATTTCTAAACATTGTGATGCTGGAAATGCATCAGAGGGACAGGGCCTCTGAATCCTTGTCCTTTACTGCTTTTTATCGTGTGTTCTGCCATGTTTTCTGCCCAGGAGTCCATGTGGGACTCCTGGCAGTGCAGCTCTCTCTTTTGGTTTGGTGAACAGACCCATGGGATACCCTTATGGCACCCATGGGTAGGGGTACAACCCTGTGCCCCTAGTGTATGTTTTTGGGCACCTGTGGGTGGCCCACAGAGCAGGGTATGGGCTGGTGGCAGCTCCATGCTGAATTTGACAGGTGCTCTGGGTGTCCTCCATTTTGGGATACCCAGGCCCTGCTATTGGGATCAGTTGATTCCTGATAGGAAACAAGATGGCCCCTGTGGCCTCTTGCTTTCTATTGCCTGTTACCTTGTTTCCCAAAGTCCTGGGAAGCCCTGACTCTGTCCCTTCCCCCTGACTGGCTGTTGGGTGGAAGTTCCATATATGGTGTTGTTGTGAAGGCCCAGCTAGACTGACTGGAGCCTTCCCAGTGACTGTATGTTGTGGGTACCTCCTGTGGGTGGGACCTGGGTGAATGGAGTGTGTGACCAATATACACTCCTTGTTGTGGTTGTCTGGTTTCTGGCATGAGAGACAAAGACTGAGACAGCCCTGCCCGAAACTGGCCTGAATGCAGTGTGTAGTGTTGAATGGCTGGGTACTTGTCCCAATCCACATTCCTTGTTGTGAGTGTCTGAAAGGGCGGAGTGTGGCCTGAATGCACTGTGTGCCTGATTGGCTGACTGACTGCATGAATGCCCTTCTGTATGATTGGCTGCTGAGTGTGTGCCAGCAGTGTGGATGAGAGACAGAATAGTATATCTGGGGACCTCTCACCACTGGTAATTGTTCAGAAGCGTTCTGGAGTTGAGTCTCCACTCTAAGAGTAACTGGAACTTCTGATCCTCGACGTCCAGCTGGAAGAAGAAGACTTGCTGTTGCATTTGCTTCGACCGATCCGAAGGCTGCCGAAATCGTCGAAGACTGACCCGAGAGAGGACCTGGTAAGGCGCCCTCTCCCCGTGCTCCGAGGGACCATCGAGCACCGCTCCATCTTCGCCGAAGCACCCTGGAAGGCAGACCCTCGAAAGGCTGCCGACCCGAGACGGGACCGCCGAGGAGATCGAAGTGAAGCACCCGGACATCGCCACCGTCGAAGTCCATTGCCGTCGACCAGGGTTCGCAGGTTTGTGTAACCGCTGGAGGCCCGTCGAAGTTGTGTTGCCCAGCTGTGGGGACCACTTGACGCCGTGCCGCCGACGACCGGAGCCGCCCGTTCCTTTGCCTAAGAACATTCGAATCGAAGGACTCCCTCGTCCGCACCGTCGACCGCTTTATCCTGCCGGAGAAAGTCGAGGACGACCAACCCGCCGAGGAGAAACCTGCCGGTGGGTTTCCCGCCACCCGAAGAGCACAAAGACTCGAACGACTCGACGCCCTTGCTGGGCCTCCGTCTCCACAATCTTTGCGGTCCAGACCTATTGTCACCGAGGTGCCCCGCACGCCTCTGCCTTGCAGGACGCCGACGCTCCGACGCCGACGAGCACCGCTCTGACGAAGCTGCCGCCTCATCGACGCCGTTCTACCCTGTTTGTCGACGGACGTTCGGCGCCCCGTGTCTCCCGCTTGAAAGGGAAGGCATTCAAGAAGGGCCGTCGATTCCCCGCCGCCGAACACTGAGTTCCTCGACGCTTCTCGACGCCTCTCGACGATCCGTGACTCCCGCTTGAAAGGGGGTCGCTCAAGAAGGATCTGTCGACGCCTCTTCGAAGAACTCGACTCCACCAGGTACATTGGGGGGGTAAAAACATTATAGGAGGGAATAAGACTTGCAGAACAATATATGGACTGGGCTTGTGCAATATCTTTATTTTACAGGTTGCCCAGGTGCGGGGATCTCCACACAGAACTGTGTCTAGTGGTAGGGGCCAGTATTCTGCCTATTGCTCAACCATCTTATTTTCTCTCCTCTCTCTATTGCTGGTTTCATCCTATTGATCTGTGTGACATTGTTACAGTATTGTTGATGCACTTTAATGAGATCTAATACAAAGGGTGGTACCACTTTAGAATTGTATATATTTGCCATTGTTGATTTTCCTAAGTACAAAGTGAGTTATTATGATAAGTGTACATAACCTTGAATATTTATTATATAAAGACTGTGTTCTAACCAATACAGTGTGTGGACATTCCTTTGTGGGGGCTTGGGGACTACACTGTACTTAAGAACCAGTCTGCATCACCTCCTGAGAAGCTAGGCCTTGATTGCTCGTCCATTGCTACCGTAATAGAGAATCTTGGCTGGGGTCTTCTGTGCCTCTCTTCTACCATATAGAGAGCAGAAGTACAGACACCCCCTACCAGTCTTTACAAACATCACAAGCAGTTATTTTTTAAAACTGCCCCACTCTTCTCGAATGGTCGGCTCAGCCGAGTGCTTACCTTTTTCCGACGACGTGCTGGACTTTTGTCGATGACAATGACATCTCTTATTTTTATGCGATGAGAACGAGGAAGAGTGACTCATTGAGTGTAACCACTTTTTGGTGTTTTTGCCGATGCTTATCCCTATCCTTCTCAGGGTTGGGCCCTTCCATCTCGGCCTCGGAAGACCGGACGAGCGACCACGGCAGCCATTTTGGGGGATGTTGGCCCAAGCGGCTACGATTAGGTGAATGGTCTCTTTCTGGACGAGCTTTGCTGCTGTTCATTGAGGCCCTCAATGTGCCTTGTTTCCTTGTAGGTTCCTCTGGCACATGTCATGCTCATCGTTGTCTCTTGAAGGAGCTGGCTCTTCTGCAGCCATCATGGGGGATGCTTCTTCTTATTTAGAGATGTTCTATTTTTTCCCTCGATCTCGAATAACTGTCGGCGTGGGAAGCACCATTTGTAGATGATATTTCTTTCACGTAGTCAAGATGTGGCTACATTAAGCAACTTCATTTTATCATAGTGGTCTATGATAGATCTTGGAACAGCATTAGTTTGGCTTCCTGATATATAATTCTTTTTTGCTTTCTGGACTCCCACATTATCTCATCCTTCCAGCGGAAGAAGTGCACCCTGGTCAGAATATCCAGGGATAGCTTGTTTTTCAAATTAGAACAATGTGTACACTCTATGGGTTTGGTTTTGGGTGATCATATCCCCTGAAGGGAGTTGCAGAATGTGTCGAAACAGACCCTCCACAAATCCCTCCAGTTCCTGGTACTGTACATTCTTGGGTATCACATGAATTCTGATGTTGTTACGCCGCACTTGATTCTCAGCGTCTTCCTGCTTTGCCATGCAAATCTCCCTTTGTTGCTCAATGCAGTACATCGCTATTTGAGGAGTGCTTGTTTATGGGCTTGCTCCCATACTGTGCTCTCCACTTCCTCCATTTGGGTTTTGGCTGCCTTTTTTATGTGAGTTGAGTTCCAATATGGACCTCGCAAGGTTCGCTGTGCTGCCCCGGATTTCTTGATTCAGCTCGAGAAGCAAGGATTTTAGGTCAGCCCTGATTGTTGGGATGTCCAGTGACTCCTGTGATGATTGAGGAGACGCAGCTGTGTGAACCTGTGCACAAACCTGGATGGGATGCTTCTTTGCCATTTGTTCCTGTGATTGTAACAACTGCTTGATGTTCACCACTCCTGTGCCCTTTGATTTGGCTGCTGGAGCAGACATGATTAACCTCTGTCGATTAGACCCTCAGTGGCCTTCCAGGGTTTAAGACGCTCTCCAGAGGTTACTCATGCAAATGGAGCCCTGATTTCGGTGCCACTTTCTCCTGGACAGCATGCAGGATTCTGGGCAGACCCCACGGCAGACTAGCAGTAAGCCAGAGGAGCGTATCCATCACACCCAGTTTCAGATCTCTCACCACCACAGCACACAACTCATTGCCAGACACTGCAAGGCTTCCATTCCGATTTTCTTCCCTCCAGTTATACACCTCATGACATGAGACCTCACCAGGTAAGATGGATGGCAATTAGCTTTTCTCATTTGGAGCACTGGGCCTGGGGTTAAGTCTGCTGATCCTCTGGTTGCAGCTGACACCCCTCACCAGGTGCCCTCGGGTAGAGCCTTCTGCCGCCCTACTCTCGTGCTACCATTGTCAGGATTCCCCAAGGCCAGTACAGATGGGCACCAATCGGAGGCTGTGCGTCACCCAGCTCGCTCAAGCCTAACAACGAGGCTCGTGTTAGGCAGAAACCTGTGCAGTTCCCTTAGGGACCACTGCAAAAAGTTTAAGACCACAGGTGTTAGCAGTAAACCCAATTGGTAGCAGTCTGCACCACCCAGATTTACCTGGTAGCTGTGGCTGAGCAGTCAGACTTCTCTCAAGAAGAGTTAGGCACTATACAGAGCATACACAATAGGGAAGGTAAATACAGTAGAACAAGCAAACACTGACCAGTGCTTGGTGTAAAAGATATATAATTATTTATTTAAAAAAAAAACACATCTATAAAAACACACTGGCACTAATATCAAGCAATTTCAAAACACAGTTACTAAAGTATATACACTCCCTTCGCAGAATATTAGACAAGTCTTAAGTAGAGCACCACTTATTTTCAGACAGCGGTGAGCACTTAACGCAGATGGCACTCTAATAATTCGGTTACAAGGGAGAGAAAGGCAGAGCATAAATTGAAACAGATCCCAACACTTTCAAAAGAATGCAGCAACAGAGGAAAGCAGAATAAAACCGCGAAGTTAGAGTTTCAGAAAGCCGGACCCACTTTAAGAGGATCAGAACGAAATGTGTCCAAGGTCACATGGTTGAAAAGTGCACAAAAGTCTCGAAAAAGTTCAGAAAGGAGTTGGGCCAAAAGAAAGGGACCAGTTAGATGGTCAAGAGACCAGCCCAGTCTAGAAGGTTAAGGATTTACTGTCACCTTGTAGCAATCTATAGAAAGGGAGGCCAGGCGGACACAGTACCTTGAAATGGTGAGAACACTCCAGCGTGGGCAGTTGTTCCTGGCAGCGGTTGCGAGTCGGTGCTTCATCCGGCAGAAAAGAAGATCTCGTCGGGGAAGAAAGCAGAAGATCGTTGTGCTGCCAGGGAAGAAACCAGCCGCAGAGTTTCTCGATTCAAAGGAGCGGTCCTTTTATTCGAGGTTCAGTGGTAAGTGGCTATCCGGTTGCCGGGGTGCTTGGCACGGGCAATTCGACCACTAGACGTCCTGGTAGGCGAAAAGGAAAGCAAACTGGTTGTCCCCACCAGCTCAAGGGGAAGAGACTCTCTGGCAAGAAGATCTCCTCTGTCGTCGGGAAGTGGTGAGACGGTTCAGCAGGGCTCCACCGGTGGTGTCGTCGTTGCGGTCGGCTCAGCTTCTCCCTCTTCGGATTTTCAGGTCCTGTGGCAACTTCTGAAGTTCCAGTCCCAAAAGCCCTGCTTTTAAGTAAGAAACCCCCATTCATTCAGCCTAGCTGTCAATCAAACATGCTAAGTGGTGAGCCGGCCGGCTCACCACTTGGGCCAATCACACAAGAGTGCGACTTGAGTTGACAAGGCAACTCAGTCCAGGGTGCCTAAACCCCCTCCCACACCCCCTGTGGTACCCAGACCACGTCTTCCAGGACTTCCTGGCAAACTTCCCACTCTGCCTGCTCAGAGCATCCACCAAACCATTCTCTGACCCCACCAGATTACCTGCAAACACAAGATCAAATTCTCCGGCAGCCAGAGCCACAGCTCCATCACCTCTCTGCAGAGGGGAAGTGAGCGCATGCCACCTTGATTGTTCAGGTAGTGCATGGCCACTGTGTTGTCTGTCGGAATAAGGACATGTTTCCCCTTGAGAGAGGTGAGCCTGATGGCTTGCAACTCCAGCATGTTTATGTGTCAACTGGCTTCTGTTGCTGAGCATAGGCCACTCATCTGCACATCTTCGCAGTGAGCGGCCCAACCCTTCAGAGATGCATCGATGTCCACCCAGACCTGAAGCCAAGGAGGCCAGAAGGGTTCCCCCGCCAAAAGATTGCAGCGGTTGTTCCATCACTTGGTCATAGACCACTTGGCTGGACACCTTGAGAGGATCTGTGAGTGCTCAAAGGTACTGTGACCACGGACCTCTTAGGAGCCATTGAAGGGATCTCATGCGCAGCCTAGCCTCTGGCACCAGCAATATACAGGAGGCTATGAGACTTAAGAGGCAGAGGAAGGAAGCCGCTGGTAAGGTGAGGTGATTCTGGAACAAGTGTACCATCTGTGCTATGTTGCTGACTCTCCTCGGGAGGGAAGGCCTTCCTTATCTGGGTATCTAGGACTTCTCTGATGAACATGAGCCTTTGGACTGCTGTCACATGGCACTTGTTCAAGTTCAGGAAGAAGCCCAGCCTGTGCAGTAGATGATAGGTGTCCTCCAGATGAGACAAGACATGCCTTGTCGCCCTCCCCGGATCAGCCAGTCATCCAGGTAAGGGAATACATGGACCCTGGATCTCCTAAGGTGAGCCGCGACTACCGCCATGAGCTTGATGAAGACCCTTGGAGCGGAGGTCAACCCAAAGAGAATCACTTTGAACTGATAGTGCTTGTGCCCTATGAGGAACCTGGAACTTCCTGTGCTATCGATGTTTCGGCACATGGAAATAACCGTCCTGCAGATCTATTGACACCAGCCAGTCCTGAAGTTCGAGAGCATGGAGAATTTCTCTCAATGTCACCATCTTGAATTTGTCTATCTCTGAAACGTGTTCAAGGCACTGAGGTCCAGATGGGATGGAGTCCTCCTCCTTTCTTGGGCACCAGGAAATACCGGGAATACCAACCTGACCCCCTCTGATCGGGAGCTTCCACACACCATTCGACAACAGGGCTTGCAGTTCTTCCTGGACCTTCTGTCCCGGTTGGATTGGAGGCGGTGCAGGTCTGTCCGGTGGTTTCCTTAAGAAAGGCAGACAATAACCCCACTGAACGAGCTGCAGGGCCCAGGCATCAGAGGTAATCTCCTGCCACTGGGTCCAATGTTCTGCCAACCGTCCATCAACCGGCAAGTCATAGGAGGGGAAACCAAAGCAACTTAGAGGGTGGGGCCGCCCCGCCGCTGCTTGCTGGCCTATAGAAACCCCTCTGCGCCTTCCGGGATGCAAGAAATGCCTATGCACCTGTCGGGCTTGTGGGAGCTACACTTTCCTGTCATAAGGCACAAAGCGCCTGTAGCCTCTGCCCCTAGAGGCAAAGCTGAAAGCAGGTTTGGCCGGCTGTGCAGCAAAGGCCCAGCGATTTTGCAGCTATTTTAGACTCTTTGAACTTTGCCAGAGAGTCCTCAGCCTTCTGGCCAAAAAGAAACTCTCCCTCGAAAGGCATGTCCAGTAGCCTATTCTGGACGTTCGGGGAGGTCCAACTCCTTTTGGAACCGTTACAAGACTTTTGTGCACTGCAACCGTTTGACCTTGGACACATTTTGTTTTGATCCTCTTAAAGCGGATCCGGCCTACTGACTCTGAATTCACGGTGTTACTTTGCATTCCTCTCTTGTT
Source organism: Ambystoma mexicanum (assembly GCF_040938575.1). Lineage (NCBI taxonomy): Eukaryota > Metazoa > Chordata > Amphibia > Caudata > Ambystomatidae > Ambystoma > Ambystoma mexicanum. Next base: position 635,609,987 of record NC_090939.1, read on the forward strand.
GTATTCGTGAAAAAATGTTGGGATCGGTTTCAATTTATTCTCTGCTTTTCTCTACCTTTTTAAAACGAATTATTAGAGTGCCATCTACGTTAAGCGCTCACCGCTGTCTGAAAATAAGTGGGGGCTTTACTTAAGACTTGTCTAATATTCTTTTAAGGGAGTGTATATCTTTTAGTGACCGTGTTTTTGGATTGCTTACCATTAGTGCCTGTGTGTTTTTCTAGATGTGGTTTTAAATAAATAATTATATCTCTTTTACACCAAGCCCTGGTCAGTCTTTACTTGTTCTATTGTGTTCTCTTGACCTATTGTGAATACTCTGTATACTGCCTAACTCTTCTTGAGGGAAGTCTGACTGCTCAGCCACAGCTACCAAGTGAATCTGTGAGGTACAGACTGCTACCAAGTGGGTTTACTGCCAAACACCTGTAGTCCTAAATCTTTTGCAGTGGTCCCAGAGGGAACTGCACAGGTTTCTGCCTAACACTTTTAAACAAACAGGGAGGGAGGCTACAAACTTTGCTATAGGTACTACATCACCCCTGCTCAAATTAACAAGGCCAACCCGAACATCTCTGGTTCATGCTGGCGTGGGTGTGCGATGCCAGGCTCTCTATTTCACATGGTCTGGTCTTGCCCGAAGCCGAACGATACTGGAGAGAAGTAATTAAACATATCAAAGATATCTCTGGCCTATCCATTCCCTGGGACCCTGGAATCATCCTACTGGGCGATACTGGCGAGGGCGCTCTCCCACTCTCGGGCCGCATCCCCCTGCTATGCTCTCACCTTCTCCTAGCAGCGAAAATCGCTATGGCCAGGGTCTGGAAAGACAAAGATGGGCCCTCAGTGGCACTCTGGTGGGTGAAATGCTGGGACATAGCGGTCGCTGAAAAAATCACAGCAATCCGCTCTGGCTCTCTGAACAGGGCCTTAAATATATGGGACCCATTCATGGACTATGCTGCCAGATATCCGGCCCTCACCAGAAGACCCCCATTAACCAGATGGCTACAAATGAACCCACTATACTAATCATCAGCCGCGGACCACAACAACCCGGCCCGTCGAAGCCCCCCCTCAGCAAACACGAACATTCCGGCCCTCGAATGCGAACACTCGCTGCTCCTAGCAAGAGACATTGGCACTCATTTTGATTTACGATTGTTGATCTATTGTTCTGATATCTTATGTAATGCTCACCTATGAAAACCTAATAAAATGTTTTTATGAAAAAAAAAACAGTCCCACTCTTCTCGAGTGGTCGGCCCAACCGAGAGCTTACCTTTTTGCAACAACGAACTGGACTTGTGTCGATGACGTCTCTTCTTTTTACGTGATGAGGACGAGGAAGAGTGACACATATTGTGACCGTTTTTTGGTTTTTTCGCTGATGCTTTTTCCTCTCCTTCTCGGGGGTGGGCCCTTCCATCTCAGCCTCTGAAGACCGGATGAGCGGCCGCATTAGAGACTTCGGGGACGGTCAGCCCAAGCAGCTATGATTATGTGAATGGTCTCTCTCTGGCCGAGCTTTGCCTCGGTTCAGCGGGCCCCTCAATGTGCCTTGTTTCCTTGTAGGTTCCTCCTGCAACTGCCATTTCTCATTGTTGTCTCTTGAAGAAGCGGGTTCTTCTGCAGCCATCATGGAGGATGCTTCTTCTTCTTTAGAGATGTTGTATTTTTCCCCTCGATCTCGAATAACTGTCAGCGTGGGAAGCACCATTTGTAGATAATCTTTCTTTCACGTAGTCAAGATGTGGCTACATTAAGTCACCTTCATTTTAACATAGTGGTCTGTGATAGACTTTAGAACAGCATTAGTTGGGCTTCCTGATATAGAATTATTTTTTTGTTTTCTGTACTCCCACATTATCTTATCCTTCCGGCGGAAGAAGTGCACTCTGGTCAGAATATCCAGGGATAGCTAGTTTTTCAAATTAGAACGGTGTGTATACTCTGTGGGTTCGGTTTCGGATTATCTCATCCGCTGACGGGATTTGCAGGATGTGTCAAAACAGATCCTCCACAAATTCCCCCAGTTCCTGGTACTGTACATGCTTGGGTATCCCACAAAATCTGATGTTTTTTAGCTGCGCTCGATTCTCGGCGTCTTCCTGCTTCGCCATGCAAATCTCCTTCTTTTGCTCCATGCAGTCCATTCTCTCTGTGAGGAGTGATTGTTTGTGGGCTTGTTCCCATACTGTGCTCTCCACTTCCTCCAGTCAGATTTCGGCTTCCTTTAAATACAAGTTGAGTTCCGCTATTGATCTGCAAGGTTGGTTGTGCTGCCCTGGATTTCTTGATTCAGCTCAAGGAGTTTGGATTTTAGGTTGGCCCTGATTGTTGGGATATCCAGTGACTCCTGTGATGATTGAAGCGATGCAGCTGTGTGAACCTGTACACAAACTTGTATGGGATGCTTTTTCACCATTTATTCCTGCGATTGAAACAACTGCTTGATGTTCACCAATCCTGTGCCCTTTGATTTGGCTGCTGTAGCAGACATGATTAACCTCTGTCGATTTGACACTCAGCAGCCTTCCAGGGTGTAAGACGCTCTCCAGAGGTTACTCATACAAATGGAGCCCTGATTTCCGTACCACTTTCTCTTGGACGGCATGCAGGATTGTGGGCAAACCCCACGGCAGACTAGCAGTGAGCCAGAGGAGCCTTTCCAACCCTCCGTTCCAGAACTCTCACAACCACAGCACAAAACTCACTGCCAGACACTGCAAGGCTTCCGCTTGTTCTATACCCAGTCATACACCTTATGCCAGGAGACCTCACCAGTTAAGATGGACGGCAATTAGCTTTTCTCGTTTGGAGCTCTGGGCCTGGGGCCAAGTCTGCTGATCCTCTGGTCACAGCTGACACCCCTCACCAGGTGCCCTTGGGGTAGCGCCACCTGCCGCCCCACTCTCATGCTGCCACTATCAGGATTCCTCAACCAGTAAAGATGGGCACCAATCTGATGCTCAGCGCCACCCAGCTTGCTCAAGCCTAACAACAAAGCTCTCCAGCTAAGACCGGCTGCACCAGCTTCGCCAGTCCACATTGCTCCTTCAGATCCGGGTTGCCGAGCTCTGTGAGAAACCTGAAGCTGTCTCACCTGCTTGTCCCCGGGGATCTGTCATCCAGGTGGCCAGGACACAGCCTTTGCTTTTGGATAGAGTTCCTAGGGGTGGACCAGTGCGGGAGGATCACCTGGATGAGGGGTCTTCAGGGAGTGGAAGTGGGAAACTGGATGGCGAGACGCGGTATCCCCTTCCGTGTAACACCTTTACCCCAGGATACTTAGGAACTCAACCACCCCCCCCCGCTTTTCCAACACAATCACTTTCTCACAGACAGCTCACTGTGAGAGAAAACGGATTAACACCCGAGCCGTATACATGACGTGTCCCAATACAATGGTCAGGCAGGGTCAGGCAATTACTAATCATTACACACGCCTGACTTCCATCACACTTCCCCACACGGATAAAACGCAGAGCCCGAAAGCACACTTTAAGCAAGGCAAAGCACATGAGGAACAGAAGTTCCAAGATGGCAGTTTATTATAAGGCGAAAGACCGCAAGACCAAAAAGGATTGCAAGGAGGAAAGTGCCCTTGACCTTTTCACCGAAAGACTGTAATTTTCAAGAGGCTTTCAGAATAGGAAACCTAAGACCTGGAATCAAAGCTGAAGAATCCTGCATTGTGTGTTGGAGGTACCCGGGGGTCTCTTGCGTCGAGGGTCAAGGCTGGGAGAATTGTTTGCCGCTGTTGTACTGTCCTTGGCTCCTACAACAAAGCAGCACCAGTTAAGTCAGCACAGCCAGTGAGTTGGGGAGACTGATACCAGACCGGTCTATGTGGAAACCAAGATTGCAAGCAGCAACATTGTATAAAGAAAATTGAAGAGAACAGTGCATGAAGCGTATGTGGCAAGCGATGCAGACATAATTAAAAGAGCAGATGAGTGAATGAACTTGAAGCTAAGATACGATACAGCTATGCATGCGCGAGTGCGATTTCTGTACAGCTCAATACTGCTAATGGGTATACTATGGACAGTGAATGTCAGAGGAACCTGATAAAAACCTTCATCAATGCTTTTCTGAATGTCTCCCACTTCTCTAGACGAGACGCTGAAGTGGGAAAGGCAGTCTTCTGATGTTCCTACAGTGCATCTCATTGGTATGCGTGTGGTGACTTCTTAAAAAGAAAAAAGAGAGGGCACACAACGTGGTTAACTCCGTTTCAGTGGTGATGTAGCTGTTTCATCTTATTCCTCATACCGCTATCTTCCTGAAGAGTTTTTCCAGGCTGGACTTAGTCTTAGCAGGAGTATCTAAGGCAGACTTTTCGGATGTAGAGACTTAGTTTGAGTGAAGCAAAAGTACCATCCGCTCACACAACTTAAAAAGATGCAGCCTGAGAATGCCTGCACTTCTCTGTGTCATGTTCTTTTCCTAAAAAGAAACTGAAAGAGTTTTGCAGCTCCATCGCAGACGTCAAGCAATCCCATTTAAAGCAACCTGTAAAACCTTATTTCCTTGAAATGACAAAGAAAAAATGTGAGGGAAATTACGTCTGTGGCATAACATCAGTAATGCCAGAAGATAGCACCAAGCATTCATGATGAGACCGAGCGCGGACTCGCACAGTGCCACCTGGTGGCTTTGAGAAAACGTACAGGAGCTGACTGGATTTGGATTTGAGTAGATAAGGAATCTGTAGAAGGAATTCCAGAAAGTGGTTGGAGTTGTAGGAAGCTATTTTTGTAAGTTCAGGGGGTTTCCCATCCTGTGAGGTGAGCATTTCCAGAAAGTATGTGAATCTATAAAAACACCCAATACTCGTTCGAGCACTCTTAGTACATGTGATACATACAAGCTAGTAAAGTAAGTCTCCAAATATTGTCAACATGATTAGTATGTGAAAATTGGATTCAGCTCGCCAACTTCAGTAATTAAATATAAAACTAAGATGTATTTACCGGTTTTTCTGGTGCTTTCTCTTCTGTTTTTTCGACTACAGCTTGTGCTTCCAGTTGAGTCTAGAAAATACAGATTAACAAAGTAGTCATGAAAAATAAGAAGACAGAGTGACAAAGCCATCTGCCTTTGCAGGCAAACAGAAGGGAAGAACACATTACTTACCTTCAGTAATGTTCTTTCTGTTGGACACTGTATTTCTCCCAAAGATACCCCATCTTTTGAAATAATCATTCAATGCAGTTGGCACAAGAACACCTTCATCAGCTACAAGGTGGCGCCGTTCGTCTATGTCCTTGACTTGTTCACCTTGTCAACTCATGTTGTCACAACGTTATCCGACTCATGTTGTGATAATGTCATCGGAATGCATGTACAGGAATCATCTTCCTCATCTATGCCTTTTACCACACAGCCAATGCAAGGGGACGGCAAAACAGAGGCACATTTAATTTTGGTTGCTCGTCACTTTTTCTCAAATTACTCCTTTGGCAGGAAAGTTCTATATACCGGCACGGAGAGGGCATTGAGGAATCTGAGTGAGGAATAAAGCATCCACCGGAAAGAACATTTGTTCTTCTAGTGGACACATTCGTCCCACAGATTCATCATGTTCTGAAAGACTTCGAAAGCTGTTAGATTCCCAAAGGAGGCAGGTATGGAATGATTCAGTTAAATGTACACGCTCTGATAAATAAAGTTTAGAAAATGAATGGAGGGATGCCCAAGTTGCTGCACAGCAGATATCTGCAACTGGAACTCCTCTCTGTAGAGCAGATATCGCTTCCACACCTTTCGTGCAGTGAGCACTAATGCTCTCGGGTATTATTTGACTGCAAACCATGCATAAAGTGATGCACAGTATCACCCAAGGCATCATTGTCTTGTTACATTGGCCATTCCTTTACTGCACATGAATGGAAAGAATGCGCTTGTTTAATTATTGCTACATTCAGAAATACGCAGGCCACGTTATTCTCACAGATGACCTGTGCATTACAGGAGGAACTGGACAGTGGCACAAAGATGCGCTGTCCAGCCCTCCCCGGTATACATTAGTGACAGCAGCGTACTCCCGACACTAATGTTTTTTCAGGCTCCTGGCAACCACGTGCTTGCTGGGAGCACATTTCACAGAAAAGAACCCTAAGAGGGGCTTCTCTGTGAAATGCTCAGAACAAAATAAAATCCATCCCTGCTTGAGGGATGGACATGCACGTCTGACAGCCGTGGATTAAACCGTGGCTGTCACACTTAAAGAAATTATAGAAAAATGCATGACCTCATCAGAAATGACCCTGTCATGAGTTGCATCTCCCACTGTATCAGGCGCAGGGGGATGACCCTCATATCTGCGCATTTAAAAGTGCATCCCGTTTGTGAATTCGGGATGCGCTTTTAAATGCAATGAAATGCCCCTGATATGTGCAAAAGTGCAAAGGGATGAAATAGGGAATCTGAATGAGTGTATCTATGATGCACTCATGCAGATGCCCTTTGAGAATCGGCCTGCTCCTTCTTTTGGCAGTGATGAGATACATATCATCAGTTGTGCAGAGGAGAAATTACTTACCATAATGATCGTTCTATGGATTCTTCTGCCGCAGATTCCTCATCTGATAGATACCCTCATCCAGGACTGCTGCTCGGAAACTTTTTCGACATGGGGCGTAGTGGACCTTGAATTGGCCGTCGATAGCCGATCTGTCTTACCCAGTGTTCGATCGTCGGCTCCGGGCATGACATGAGGCATTTTATATAAACCATACCACTACGCCCCATACCTCATTTTTCCCGTGCTTGAACGTTGCAGAGAGAAAACGATGGGAGGCAAGGCTAATCAGCCTGTAAAAAACTGAGCAATGGGAAACATCCCAAGGGGGTGAAACCCTGTCAAATTAGTAAATAGAAAGATTTTTTGGGGTAAAAACAAACAGCTAACCAGATAGAAGCGGTCACCTCAGAGCCACCACCAGGCATCCCTTTGCTTAGACAGAAGCGCAAAGCCGTAAGAACTTTCTGAGCAGGGATGGTTGGGTGGGGCGATGAGGAAACTGCAGGAGAAGAATCCATAGAAAGATTGTTACGGTAAGTCATTTCTCTTTCAATGGGTTGCTCTTCTCCCACAGATTCCTCATCTGATAGACTCCCCAAGCAGTTAGGATGACGGAGATGGGCAGAAAGCGTCATAGTAGCATATTTTGCAGCACTGCCCTACCAAAACGCGCATCCACCCCGCAGGCAACGCCCAGACATCAGTGCCTGGTAAATGTGTGCAAGGATGACCATGTGGCAGCACAGAAAATGTCCCTAATGGGGATTTCCCACTGTAAGGCTGCAGAAGCCGAGACTCGACTCGTGGAGTGTGTCCTGATTCCGGAAGTAAGCTTTTTACCAGCAGATTGGTAGCACTCTGCGATGCAAAGGATAATCCATGGTGAAAGAGTCTGTTTTGTTACAGGTAGACCCTTGCGAGACAAAGAATGGGCCACAAACAGCTGGTCAAGGCCGCCAAATATCCTTTGACTGTGATAACCTGAAGGCCTGAAGAGGCCAGTGACAGAAGGAACTCCATCACTGTAGTGGTGGGACAAGAAATGGGATTGATCTCGCGTTCCGTGCCCCACGCCTCAAATCTTCTCCACCTGCACGCATACAGAGATCTTGTAGACGGTGTTAAGATGGATTTCAAAACTCTACCCTGGTTGGCAGAGGTTTAGAAGGCCATCCTAGTTTCTTGGAACAGGGTAACCTCTGGACAAGCCAGACAAATCAAGGTAGCTTCGGCAGGCGGTCAAGACTAAGTCTCAGGAGGGGTGAGGTTGACTGAAAGATCTCAATGAGCACACAGAGTAAGGACACTTACAAATTACTCCCAGACAGGTGTTATATCAAAAATATAAACACATTTATTACAAGACATTTGTAACTCAGACCATAGCAAAAGAAGCACAGCATTACTAAGCAAACCAACACAATCACAATCAATAAAATATATATACAAGACCATTGGGGTCTAAAGGGTTAAATGCAGGAAATATGTCGAGAACCTAGATGGGAAAGAAACAGGCAGTGCAGGTAGTCTTTAGGCCCCATCGACATCAGCAACACACCTAACTAAGAGGCAGTCCAAGCCCTAAGAAGAGGGGAGCTTTGTGCTCAACAGTACTTGCAATGCAAGTGCACGTGGTTGTTCCAGTGGGCAAAACAGGGTCTCTTCAGGGGTCTCTAGCAGCTCAGGAAGGTGGATGAGGCGATGAAGAACAAGTTCCCACTATTCAGGGAGGACATCCACTTGAAGGCAGAGGCAGTTCCAGAGAGCGGGATGGAGTCGCTAGTTTGCACTAGCAGTGGAAACGAGAGGGATGCTCAGGGGCCACTCATGTGTAAAAAGGGGCCCTGGTGCTAGGGGTCACCGGTTAGTGTTAGAACTACTAACCGGTCCCAGGCGCTTTCGGACCCAAATTTCGCCAGTTCACTACAAAAAGGACGTCTATGTGGCTTTCAGTTACTGAGATACAGTGAGGAGTTCCAAAACGGGACAGTGGTGATTACTACGCTCCAGGTGGATGGGCAAGAGGGTCACAAATGCAGCACACTTGCAAGGGTCGTTGCCGCGGCAGGGCAACACGGTAACCGCGTATGTTCCGGTCCTGGCACACCCGTCTCACTTCAGACCTGGGAAAGCCCAGTGTGCAAAATTTGGTGTGATGGTGACGTGGACACAGAGCTAGCAGTATACCAAGTTTCTAGGGCCTCCTCGAAACGGTAGCGGTGACAGAGAAAAGCAACTTGGTAAGCTGGTCACTCCACTGGTTGGCCCAGGGACACTTCCGAGAAAGCTTACTTGCAGGTTTTGATGAAGGTGTTGAGAGTAGTTGGTCCCACTATTCCAATGGGTCGAAGCATCTTCGCAGACCTTCTAGGACGACCAGATGCAGAGGGGTCCACGGGACTACGGTGGGCTCAGGGTGCCAAACCGTCCAGCGGGTCACCAGCGGTTCCTCGACTCAGCTTCGTAGTTTCAGGATACTTGGATCCTATCATTCGTTCAGTGAAAACTCCAGAGATCGACCTGGTATGGGTGTATTTGGCCTCCTCTTATCCATAGTTCCCTTCACGCCAAAACATTTCAGGATACTTGGATCCTATCCTTCGTTCAGTGTGAACTCCAGAGAACGACCTGGTATGGGTGTATTTGGCCTCCTCTTATCCAAAGTTCCCTTCGCACCAAAATTAAGAGATTCCAATGGGAGATCTGCACACAAAAACACACTACATACGTGGACGAATCACGGACCATGGTGGTCCCAGTCATTCAGGGCACTCCAGACTCTCTGGCACCCAGGATGTGTACTGGACTCAGCCAGTCCAGCCCTCATCATGAAGGCACACACAAGGCATGCAGAAGCCTGTAAAAGCATTGTGTTTCGTGGGAAAATGCATCACCAAATAAGGACGGACCCAGGTCGACTCCATCTGGGGAAGGTGAAGGGGCAAGATGGCCAAAGGAAAGGACAAAGAACCTTGTGGCACGGCCATTTTGGAGCCAGGCCACCTATTCATGCCAAACACGGTTAATGCGGTTAACATTGCAGGAAAGGGTAAAAATAATGCGAAAAGATAGCTGCCACTAGTCCTGTCCATGACACATCTGGAAGGTACATTGTGTACTTGTTACATGTTGCTCAAAAGTTGCAACATGGGAAAAGGACTAATGGAAACAAAGCCCATAGGAGTGCAGCTGAAGGCAGTGAGAGCACCAACACTTCAGAGATGCATCCGTGACCACCCAGACCTGTGGCCAAGGATGCCAGAAGGGTTCCCCCACCAAAAGATTGCTGCGGTCGGTCCACCAGTTGAGGTTGTGGACTACTTGGCTGGACACCTTGAGAGGATCCATGAGTGATCTGAGGTACTGTGACCACTGACCTCTTTGGAGCTATTGAAGGGATCTCATGTTCAGCCTGGCCTCTGGCACCAGAAAAATACAGGGGGCTATGAGACCTAAGAGGCAGAGGAAGGAAGACACTGATAAGGTGGGGTGATCCTGGAACAAGTGTACCATCTGTGCTATTTTGCCGACTCTCCTTGGAAGGGAAGACCTTCCCCACCCGGGTATCTAGGACTTCTCCGATTAACTTGAGCCTTTGGACTGGCGTCACATGGGACTTGTTCAAGTTCGGGAAAAAGCCCAGCCTGTGCAAAAGAAGATAGTCCTCCAAATGAGACAAGACATGCCTGCCAACTTCCCCGGATCAGCCAGTCATCCAGGTAAAGGAACACATGGACCCCGGATCTCCTGAGGTGAGCCGCGACTACTGCCATGAGCTTGATGAAGACCCTAGGAGAAGAGGTCAACCCAAATAGAAGCACTTTGAACTGATAGTGCTTGTCCCCTAAGAGGAACGTTTGGTACTTCCTGTGCTTTTGATATTTCGGCACATCCAAATAGGCGTCCTGCAGACCTATTGACACCAGCCAGTCCTGACGTTCGAGAGCGTGGAGAATTTGTCCTTCTCTTAAACTTGTTCAAGGCCCTGAGGTCCAGAATGGGACAGAGTCCTCCTCCTTTCTTGGGCACCAGGAAATACTGGGAATACCAACCCGACCCCCTCTGATCAGGAGGTACCTCTTCCACGGCACCCTTCACCAACAGGGCTTGCTGTTCTTCCTTAAGCTCCTGTCCTGGTTGAGTTGGAGGTGGTGCAGGTTTGTCTGGTGGTTTCCTTAAGAAGGGCAGACAATAACCCCACTGAACAAGCTGCAGAGCCCAGGCGTCAGAGGTAATCTCCTGCCACTGGGGCCAATGTTCTGCCAACCGTCCACCAACCGGCAAGTCATGGGACGGGAAATGAAAGCGTCTTAGAGCGCGGTCCCACCCCCTCTGCTGCTTGCTGGCCTCTAGAAGACCTGCTACCCCTTCTGGGACACAAGAAACGCCTCTGCCCCTATCTGGCTTGTGGGAGCTGCACTTTCCTGTCATAAGGCACAAAGCGCCTGCAGCCTCTGCCTCTAGAGGCAAATCTGAAGGCAGATGTGGCCGCCTGCGCAGTTAGGCCTAGCGATTTTGCGGCTATTTTAGACCCTTTGAACTTTGCCAGAGAGTCCTCAGCCTTCTGGCCGAAAAGAAACTCCCCCTTGAAAGGCATGTTCAGTAGCATGTTCTGGACTTTCAGGGAGAAGCCAGAGGTTTTTAGATAGGCTTCCCTTCTCAGTATTATAACCGACCCCATAGAACGGCCAATGCAGTCGGCCACGTCCAGGCCCGTTTGCAATGACTGCTTGGTTACCTCCTTCCCATCTTCTACCAGCCGTGTAAAGCCATCCAGCATTTCACCTTCGGGGATGTACTGCGTTGCTTGCTCCATGGCTTTTCATAAACCAAAGGAGTACTTTGCAAATCCACAGGCCATATTGGTGGCTTTTAACACCATGCTGCCAGAAGAACAAGTTACTTACCAACTGTAACGTTCTTTCGACTGGATGTTCCTCCCACGTATTCCTCATCTTATGATAAGTCGTTATCTCCAGCTTCGCTGCTTCGGAAAAAATGTTTCTCGGCAGAGGGCACTGTGCTCGAGGTCGTGGCATTGATTGTCCATCGACGGACTCCGTACTCTGTCAACGTCACCGATGGTACAAATAGCTTGAGCCGCGCCCGTTGCTTCAGCTCTGTTTTTTCGATGAACATATAGGAGGAACACCCAAGCGTGCCCCATGATTGATACATTCTTCGTGAGAGAAAAGTGTAAGAAAACGTAAACCATACTGCGGGGTAGGATGGGAGGGTCGATGAGGAATACGTGGGAGGAACATCCAGTCGAAAGAACGTTACAGTTGGTAAGTAAATTGTTCTTCGAATGGATTGTGTCCTCTCACGTATTCCTCATTTTATGATAGACTCCCATAGCAGTGGCAATTTTGGAGGTGGGAGTATTAATTACAGTTTTCATGGACAGAATGTAGAACTGCCCTGGCAAATAACCCCTCATTGGAGGAGGCAGTATCCAAGCAGTAATGCTTGATGAAAGTATGCATTGTTTTCCAAGTTGCAGCTGAACAAATATCTGCTGCCGGGTCTCCCCTCTTTAGAGCTGCAGAAGTAACCATTCCCCTTGTAGAATGGGCTCGAAGCCCATCTGGTGGGTCTTTGCCCGCCAATCTGTAGCATTAAATTATGGCCAAAATGATCCAGCGGGACATGGTCTGTTTTGTTACTGATAAGCCCAGTTTATGACCAGTATAACCCACAAACAGTTGGTCATCTTGTCGTAATTTAGACATCCTTGAGATGTAAAAACTAAGAGCCCTCTTGGGATCTAATCTATGCAGTCTCTCCTCTTCCTTGCCCAAACGAGGAGGAAGATAAAATGTTGGTAATATTATTTTTTGTGACAAATGGAAGTCCGAAACTACCTTTGGTAAAAAGGAAGGTTTAACTTTAAGGACTACCTTATCCTTATAAAAAATAGTATATGGTGGTTTGCATGAGAGAGCCTGAAGTTCACTAACCCTGCGGACTGATGATAGGGCCACATGAAGGACAGTTTTTAATGTTAGAAGCCTCAATGGACAGGAGTGCGGAGGCTCAAAAGGTATGCAAGTCAAAGATTTAAGTACTAAATTTAAATCCCAAGTTGGGACATGAAAAGGTACTCGAGGGTATACGTTAGTAAGCCCTTTTAAGAATTGAATGATTAATGGTATTTTGAAATATGAAACCTCTTCCGAGGTGCGCTTGAAAATGGACAGCGCAGCAAGGTATCCTTTGATTGTTCCTATCTGGAGCCCCAGATTGGCTAGATGTGATAGAAAAGAGAGCACTACTAGAGTGCCACATTGAAAAGGGTCCACATCCTTATCTTTGCACCAGTTACTAAACCTGTTCCAGCGACATTGGTACAAAGATTTTGTTGCTGGCCTTCTGGCCGAAAGCAAGACTTCCATTACGTCACCCGGAAGATCCCAATCCATGTATCTCAACCTCTCAGAAACCATGCGTGAAGGTTGAGTGTCTTGACCTCTGGATGGAGAACCCAACCTTCCTCTTGCGAGAGAAGATCCTCTCTTTGTGGAAGACATATTGGAGGGCAGATGGACATGTCTAGAAGGTGCGGGTACCACGTCCTCCTGGCCCAATCTGGGGCAATTAGAATCATGGTTTTCCTGAACTTTCTCAACCTCCTGATTACTTGAGGAATCACGGGGACTGGGGGAAACGCGTACAGTAGTGGAAAATTCCACTCCACTAGGAATGTGTCTACCAGAGCTCCTCTTTGAAGAAATTCCCTTAAGCAGTACTGCTCGCACTTCCAATTGATTACAGTGGCAAACAGATCCCCTTGCGGGGTTCCCCAAAAGGCGAAGATCTCTTGAAGGACTTCCTGAGCTAGCTCCCACTCGTGAGAGACTGTGCTCTGCCTGCTCAGAGCATCTGCCGCCGTGTTCTGCTCTCCGGCTAGGTGAATTGCCAATAGAGAGATTCCTTCTCGTATTGCCCAGAACCAGAGCTGCATTGCCTCTCTGCACAGTGGTAGTGACCCTACACCTCCTCTCTTGTTGAGGTAGTACATGGCCACTGTGTTGTCCGTCATTATCAGGACATTCTTTCCCTGTACAGAGGGCAGAAAGGCCTTCAGCGCTAGTCTGATTGCCCTCAGCTCCAAAAGGTTGATGTGTAGTTTGGACTCCGATGGAGACCAACGACCGCTGATTGTCAGATCATTGGTGTGTGCTTCCCACCCCATGAGTGAGGCGTCCGTCACTACTGTTATCTCCGGCCATGGTTGCCAAAAAGATTCTCCCTTGAGAATGTTGTTGTTGCAAGCCCACCATAAAAGATCCTGAGCAACTGCACTCGGGACTTGCAGAAGATCCGACATATTCCCTGAGAACTGGGACCACTGAGTTCTGAGTGCCCATTGAAGGGATCTCATTCTCAACCTGGCCTCTGGTACTAGGAAAATGCCGGATGCCATGAGGCCGAGCAACCTGAGAAAATCTAAGGCCGGTAGACGTTGGGCATTCTGGAACTTTGTTACCATCTGCAGAATGTGGAGAGCTCTCACCTCGGGGGGCGAGGCTTTTCCCGAGGAAGTATCCAAGACTGCTCCGATAAACTGGAGCTTTTGGGATGGTATCACATGGGACTTATTGAAATTGAGGGAGAAGCCCAATTTGTTGAGGAAGTGGCAGGTGATCGAAAGATGTTCCTGAGCTTGTTTTGGAGAACTTGCTCTGATCAACCAATCGTCCAGGTAGGGGTAGATGTGAATACCCCCTCTCCTGAGACTCGCTGCCACAACCGCCAACAGTTCGGTGAAAACCCTCGGGGCGGAGGTCAATCCGAATGGCAGAACTCGAAACTGATAATGAGAGTTGCCAATCGCGAACCTCAGGTACTTTCTGTGCTTTGGATGGATTGGCACATGAAAGTAAGCATCCTGAAGGTCTAATGATACCAACCAGTCTTGGAGTTGGAGAGCCTGAAGGATCTGAGAAAGAGTCACCATCTTGAACTTGTCCTTCCTGAGGAACTTGTTCAAGTTTCTTAAATCCAAGATGGGTCTCAATCCTCCGTCCTTTTTTGGGATGAGAAAATATGGGGAGTACCAACCCCTGTACCTCTCCGCTACAGGTACCTGTTCTATGGCACCTTTCTCTAGCAGGGTTAAAATTTCCTGCAACAGGAGCGGGTCTGGAATTTTTACGGAGTTGGCTCCCGGTGGATGATTCTGAGGCCTTTTTTGGAAGGGGAGACAGTAACCTTGAGCTACTGTTTCCAGTGCCCAAGCATCTGAGGTAATTCCCCGCCATTCCTTCAGATGCTGAGGGATCCTGCCTCCCACTGGTGTTTTGTGCAACAAGGTCTCATAGCGATTTGGAGGCGGCTGCAGGAGTGGCTGAGGGTAAAGATGCCGCTCCTGAGGCTGATTTTGCACCTCTTCCTCGTGCACCACGAGGGAAATTTCTTTTGCCTCTTTGAGAAGCCTGTCCTCTTCCTCTACCAAATGAGGAGTAGTAACAAAAAGAACGACCCCTCCAGGAAGATGAGCCGCAATAGGGTTTTTTAGGCTGACACATGGAGGCACTAAGCGATTTAGCTGCCGCTTTCGAGGTCTGAAGTTTTTCTAGGCTTCCATGAGCCTTACTGCCAAACAGCCTCGAGCCATCAAAGGGCATGTTGAGGAGTCTGGCTTGCACATCTGGTGCAAACCCTGACTTCCTCAACCACGCAAATCTGCGTAGCACAACGCTTACAGCCATGGATCTGCTGATACTATCAGCTGTATCCAGTCCAGACTGGAGACATTCCCCCATTGCCTCCTTCCCGTCTTTGACTATATTCAGGAAGCCTTCCCTTTCCTCACCTTCCGGAATATGATCAGCTGCAGCCAAAATACAGTCCCACAGGGTATGGGTAAACCTGGCCAGGGTACAGGTGACATTTGTCGATTTAAGGGCCATGCTGCCTGAAGTGAAACCTTTACGGGCCCAAGCATCGACTTTTTTATCCTCTCTATCCGGAGAGATAGTGGGATATGCAGTTTGTTTTGATGTGGATGCTGCTTGAATAACTAGACTTTCTGGAGTCGGGTGCCTGTTTAAATATTCAGGATCCGTACCAGCTGGTCTGTATTTCTTGGGGAAATTACTATTTGCAGCAGCAATGCTCTCAGGATTTTCCCAGTTTTTCTCCACTGTCCTTTGAAGAGTCCTGTGGAAGGGGAGAACTGGATCTTTTTGAGGACCTCTGACAATTATATGTGTCGTGTCGTCCTGTTCGAAAACGGGTGAAGTGTTACCCCAACCCATATACTCAATCACTCTGGTCATAAGACTCCTGTACCCTGAGTCTGCATGTTCTGCAGGATCAGGTCTGGAAAACTCTAATTCTGGGGAGGTGTCAATTCCACTAGAAGAATGTAGAGTGTCACTCAGGTCTCTCATTTTAGACTCTTGATCAATGAGAGAGGTGCTCGACTCTCGAAGAGTCCTCCACGACTTGGCGTCGACTCTAGTTTTTCGAGTATCCTCGACACTCCTGGCTTTTACCATAGTAGTTTTAGACTTCCCTTTGTCGTCCAATGGAGCAACTTTAGGCGTATGGCTCTTCCGAGTTTCATTCGAGGAGGTCGGCCGCATTCTCGAATACCGCCATCATCTTTTTACGAAATTCCTCCCATTTTCTGGGGGAATCCGATTTTGTCGGACATCGAATTTCTTCGGTCGACTCAGAAGATGATGATGAGGGAGATCTATGTCTCCTCTTCATTTTTTTCGACGAGGAAGAAGAGTGTCTCGAACTACTCCTAGATCGAGATCTCTTGGAATGCCTATGGCGATCCGATTCCTTCGAATCGGTCGCTTTTTTATGTTTTTTGGACATAGACTTCTTAAAGGCTTCCCTACCCACCGACAGTTTACCTCTCCTCTCATGAAGGGCCTTCTCGGTCATGGACTGGCAGGAACCACAGTCGTCGGTTCGGTGACTTGAACCGAGACACCAGAGACAAACTCAGTGAGGATCTGTGATCGACATTTTCGATCCACAATCTACGCACTTCTTGAACCCAGTCTTGGGTGTCGAAGGAGTCAAAGAAGATGACATTTTCTTCACAGAAACGATCAAAGCGAAGCGATCGGAAAAACGGAACTGAAGCAACGGGCGTGGCTCGAGCTATTTATACCATCATTGACGTCGACAGAGTACGGAGTCCGTCGAGTGACAATCGACGCCACGACCTCAAGCACAGCGCTCTCTGCCGAGAATTTTTTTTTCCGATGCAGCGAAGCTAGAGATAGCGACTTATCATAAGATGAGGAATACGTGGGAGGACACAATCCATTCGAAGTAAAGATGTTCTTGGCCATTGCATCTAACCTTTTACCCTCCATAGGCAGATTAGAAGTAGATTCTGCAGGCTTTGGTAATGCTGTAATGTTGGGGACGCCAGCCTGTTGACGCTTAAGAGATGGACCAGCCGTCAATGGTTTATGTGCCTTTTTCGACATCGAGCCCGAAGGTCTCTCCGACGTCGATGGCGTCGACAGATTGGCGTGCGTGGGGTTGGGAGTAATGAGCGCCGCTTTCGCTGCTGAGGCTTGCTGTTCCTGGAGAGGGGTGTGGGGTGCATCCGCACCTGCAGCATCCTGATTTCTAAACATCACAAGCAGTTCTTTTTTTAAAACTGTCCCACTCTTCTCAAATGGTCGGCTCAGCCGAGTGCTTACCTTTTTCCGACGACGAGCTGGACTTATGTCGATGACAATGACATCTCTTATTTTTATGCGATGAGAATGAGGAAGAGTGACTCATCGAGTGTAACCATTTTTTGGTGTTTTTGCCGATGCTTATCCCTATCCTTCTCAGGGTTGGGCCCTTCCATCTCAGCCTCGGAAGACCGGACGAGCGACCACGGCAGCCATTTTGGGGGATGTTGGCCCAAGCGGCTGTCAGGACGAGGTGGGGGGGTCTGTACTTCCGCTCTCTATATGGCAGAGGAAAGGCACAGAGGACCCCAGCCGAGATTCTCTGATATGGTAACGCTGGTCGAGCAATCAAGGCCTAGCTTCTCAGGAGGTGATGCGGGCTGGTTCTTAAGTACAGTGTATCCCCAAGCCCCCACAAAGGAATGTCCACACACTGTATTACTGAAAACACAGTCTTTATATAATTAATATTCAAAGGTTATGTACACTTATCACAATAACGCACTTTGTGCTCCGGAAAATCAACAATGGTAAATATCTACAATTCTACAGTGGTACCACTAATATTCGATTAGAGTGCATTCAACAAGGGTGTGAAAATGCCACACGGATCAATAGCAATGAAACCAGCAATAGAGAGAAGAGAGAAAGCAGACGGATGAAACAATAGGCAGACGACTGGTCCTCGCTACTGGACACAGCTCTGAGTGGAGATCCCCCCACCTGGGCAACCTGTAAAATAACGATATATAAAACAAGCCCAGTCCATATATTGTTCAAGAGTCTCGTTCTCTCCCACAATGTTTTACCCCCCCAATGTACCTGGTGGAGTAGAGTTCGTCGGCGAGGCGTCGACCGATCCTTCTGGAGTGACTCCCTTTAAGGCAGGAGCCACGGATCGTCGAGAGGCGTCGCGGACTCGGGGTTCGGTGTCGGGGAATCGGCGGCCCTTCTTGAATGTCGCCCCTTTCAAGCGGGAGACACGGGGCGCCGAACGTCCGACCGTGAACCGGGTAGAACGACGTCGATGAGGCAGCAGGCTTTGATCCGAGCGGTGCTCGTCGACGACAGAGCGTTGGCGTCCTGCAAGGAAGAGGCGTGCGGGGCACCTCGGTGACGATAGTTCTGGACCGCAAAGAGATGAAGAAGAACTGTGGCCCAGCAAGGGCGTCGAGTCGTCGGCGTCTCTGCGATCTTTGGGTGGCGGGAAACCCACCGGTGGATACTCCTCGGCGCGTCGACGGTCAGGCCTTCTCCCACAGGAGACGGCACGGCGATGCAGACGAGAGCGTCCGTTGATCAAGTTGAAGTTCTTAGGCAAACGGGAGCACGGCGGCTCCGGTCGGCGACGGCGGTCGTCGACAGTGGCGGACAACAGTCCGGGTGCTTCGCTTTGGGATTCCTCAGCAGTCCCCGTATCGGGTCGGCAGCCTGTCGTAGGTCTGTCTACCAGGGAGCGTTGGCAAAGGTCAGCTGTGCACGATGGTCCCTCGTAGCTCGGGAAGAGGGCGCCTTACCAGGTCCTCTCTGGGTCAGTCCTTGGAGACACGGCAGCCTTTAGATCGTGAAGGAGAGCCACGGCAATCCTTCTCCTCCAGCAGGGCCTCAAGGTCAAGCGTCAGTTACTCCAGTTACTCGTCGTAGTGGACTTCAGCTTCTGAACAATTTCCAGTGGTGAGAGGTCCCCAGGTATACTATTTGGTCTCTCATCCACACTGCTGGCACACACTCAGCAGCCAATCGTACAGAAGGGCATTCATGCAGTCGGTCAGCCAATCAGGCACGCAGGGCATTCAGGCCACTCTTCTCCCGCTCAGACACTCACAACAAGGAATGTGGATTGAGACAAGTACTCAGCCATTCAACTCTACATACTGCATTCAGTCCAGTTTCGGGCAGGGCTGTCTCAGTCTTTGTCTCTCATGGCAGAAACCAGACAGCCACAACACGGAGTGCATATTGGTCACACTCCCCATTCACCCAGGTCCCACCCACAGGCGGTACCCACAACATACAGTCAGCGGGAAGGCTCCAGTAAGTCTAGCTGGGCCTTCACAACAACACCATATACGGAACTTCCACCCAACAGCCAGTCAGGGGGAAGGGACAGAGTCAGGGCTTCCCAGGACTTTGGGAAAACAAGGTATCAGGCGATAGAAAGCAAGAGGCCACCGGGGCCATCTTGTTTCCTATCAGGAATCAACTGATTCCAATGGCAGGGCCGGGGTACCCCAAAATGGCGGATACCCAGCGCACCTGTCAAATTCAGCATGTAGCTGCCACCAGCCCATACCCGGCTCTGTGGGCCACCCACGGGTGCCCAAAAACATACACTAGGGGCACAGGGTTGCACCCCTACCCATGGGTGCCATAAGGGTATCCCATGGGTCTGTTCACCAAACCAAAAGAGAGAGCTGCACCGCCAGGAGTCCCGCATGGACTTCTGCGCGGAAAACACGACAGAACACACGATAAGAACAGAAAAAGGACAAGGATACGGAGGCCCTGTCCCTCCGATGCATTTCCAGCATCACAGTCGCCCCCCCCAGACTGAGGTTAGGGTGCCTAATCTCCCACGGGATAGACACCCTCATCCAGACGGTCAACATACCTTCTGGAAAGGCCATCTGCATTATCGTGACTCTTCCCTGGTCTGTGCTCTATGGTGAAGTCTAGCCCTTGCAGGCTAATGGACCACCTGAGCAGTTTCGGATTTTCACCCTTCATCTGCATAAGCCATTTCAGGGGCTTATGATCTGTTTGGACCTTGAAGGTGGACCCCGTAAGGTAGGGCCTAAAACGCCTAAGGCTCCAAACTATACTAAAACATTCCTTTTCAACAGTAGCCCACCTAAGTTCTCTACCCTTGAGTTGTCTACTGATGAATATGATAGGATGTTCTCTCCCTTTGTCATCTAACTGGGACAAGACAGCTCCAATTCCGGTGTCGCAGGCATCCGTCTGGACGATAAAGGGTCGGCTGTAGTCAGGTGCACACAACACGGGTGCCCTGCACAGACTTTCTTTCAAGCCATCAAAGGCCCTCTGACAGTCTTCAGTCCAATTAACCTTCCTAGGCTGTTTGGGTGAAGTCAGAGCTGTCAGTGGTGCGGCTATGGTCCCATAGTCCGCCATGAAATTGCGATAATACCCAGTGAGGCCCAAAAAGGCTCTCACCTGGGTTTGAGTAGTGGGAGTCTCCCAGTCCTGTACGTCCTGTACCTTACTGGAAAGAGGCTGGATTTGACCCCCTCCTACCTCATGACCAAGATAGGTAACTTTCCCCTGAGCTATCTGGCACTTGGTAGCCTTGATAGTGAGGTTAGCCCTTTTCAAGGCCTGCAACACTTTATCCAGGTGTGTCAAATGCGCTTCCCAGGTGGAACTGTAGACGGCAATGTCGTCTAGGTAGGCCACACAAAAGGCCTCCAGCCCACTGAGCGCATGATTGACCAACCTCTGGAAAGTGGCAGGGGCATTCTTCAACCCAAAAGGCATGACCCTAAACTGGTAGAGTCCCTCTGGTGTGGAGAATGCCGTCTTTTCCTTGGCATGGTCCGTCAGAGCTATTTGCCAATAGCCTGAGGTGAGGTCAAAGGTGCTCACAAATTTGGCAGCACCTATGGTGTCCACGAGCTCATCAGCCCTGGGCATTGGGTGCGCGTCAGTTTTGGTGACGGCATTGACTCCTCGGTAGTCCACACAGAACCTCCAATCTTTGGTACCCGCCTGGGAACTTGCCTTGGGGACAAGGACCACTGGACTGGACCAGGGACTGGTTGAGGGTTCAATTACACCCAGATCCAACATCTTGGCGACCTCAGCCTGGATGTGGTTCTTAACGGTATCTGACATACGGTAGCACCTGCTCTTGACAGGCACGCTGTCACCAGTGTCAATTTCATGCCTACACCAAGGTGTAAGGCCCGGTGTCAGCGAAAGCAGAGAGGCATACTGCTGGAGCAAAGCCCGGCAGGCCCTCTGCTGCTCTGTTGTCAAATCAGGAGAGAGCTGTACTCCCTCCACTGAGCCGTCCTGAGGGTTGCTATGCAGCAAATCAGGAAGGGGCTCACTCTCATCCTCTTCTTGCCCTGAAGCTAGCAAGAGACATGAGACTTCTGCTCGCCGGTGGAAAGGCTTGAGCCTGTTGACACGGAATACCTGAGGGGCTACCCCGGAGGCACCCAGGTCAACCAGATAATTGACTTCGCCCAGCTTGGAGATTATCCTGAAGGGTCCAGTCCACTTGTCTGCCAAAGCCCTAGGCTTGGTAGGCTCCATCACGAGGACTTCCTGTCCCGGAGTCCAATCGACCTGCGAAGCTTTAAGGTCATGCCAATACTTATTCAGTTCTTGGCTGGCCTTGAGATTTGCTGTTGCCTGACCCATCATCTGTGTCATCCTCCGTCTGAGGCCTAACACATAGTCCCCCACTTGCTTGGCGGGACCTGGAGGGGTGGCTTCCAAGCCTTCTCGGATCAAGGCGAGGGGCCCCCTCACGGGATGTCCAAAGAGTAACTCAAAGGGGCTGAAACCAACACCCTCTTGAGGTACCTCTCTGTAAGCAAACAGCAGGCATGGCAGGAGGAGATCCCATTTCCTCCGTAGGGGCTCTTCCAAAGCACCTAGCATGCCCTTGAGAGTTTTGTTAAATCTCTCAACCAGACCATTGGTCTGGGGGTGCATAGCTCTCAACTCACACGCTTTTGGCGGGTGTCACCCGCCTTGCAAAGGGCTGACTCACCCGCCAAGCCTCCTGCACGCCCATTCATTTCAATGGGCGTCTCACCCGCCAAAAACAAAATCGGGTGATTTCACCCGCCTTTGCGAGGCAAATGGTTGAGAGCTATGGGGGTGGTAAGAGGTGGAGAACTTGTAGGTTACCCCGCACTCTTTCCACATGGTCTTCATGTAACTCGACATGAAGTTGGATCCTCGGTCGGAGACAACTTCCTTGGGGAATCCAACACGGGTAAAAATGCCCAGGAGAGCCCGGGCAACCACCTTGGCAGTAATAGTCCGAAGGGGTATAGCCTCAGGGTACCTGGTGGCATGATCAACCAAGACCAGGATGAACCGATGTCCACCTGAAGTGGGAGGGTCCAGGGGACCGACAATGTCGATGCCCACCCTCTCAAACGGTGTGCCGACCACTGGCAATGGCTGCAGTGGGGCAATGACCCTGCCTCCAGTCTTGCCAGATAACTGACAAGTGGGGCAGGTCCGGCAGTGGGACTCCACTTCCACTCCCATCCGAGGCCAGTAGAAGTGGGCAGAGAGCCTCTGCTTAGTCTTCTTGGTACCAAGATGACCAGCCAAGGGCACCTCATGCGCCAACTGCAGTAGGAAGGGCCTGTAAACCTGGGGTACCACCAACCTCTTGAGGGCACCAGGTTCAGGCTTAGTGGGCTCACTAACAAGGAGCTCACCCTCCCAATAAATCTTGAATGTCCTAGGCACTTCACCCTGTGCATGGGACAGGGCCTGCGTCCGCAGACCCTCGAGAGAGGGACACTCTCTCTGCCCTTTACAGAAGTCCGCCCGGGAGGGTCCCCCTTCAGCTAACAAGCATTGAAGGTCGGGATGATCCTCCGGGTTGAGAACCTCTCCCACAGGAGAGTCTTCTGTCTCTTCTCCCACAGGAGTTGAGTCCGGGTTTTCCACTGGACCCAGCCCGTCCGGAGCATGGATCCCAATGGGTGCTGTCGGAACAGCAGGAAGAGAAGGTGTTCCTCCCACAGAGGTGGCCTTCTTGGTCTTCCTTCTTCGTGCCTTAGGCCTCGCCTTTGGCTCGGGTACCTGACTCACAGCCAGACCCGGTGTCACCTGTGACCTAGTGACCGCAGCAGCAGTCATGGGAAGACCATCCGAGATCAACCCCAACTCTACTAGATCATTACCTAACAGAATGTTAGCAGGGACATTGTCCTGAACCAGGACAGGAAGCTTTGCTGTCTTGTCTCTAATCATGAGTGTGACTAAGGCTACAGGCGATAATTTGGGAGGCCCACCAGCTAACCTGGTGGTTTTCAGAGGAGCACTTACATAGTCCTCTGGCTTGAGCAGGGTCCTGTCCACCACTGTCATGCTTGCCCCAGTGTCTCTCAAACCAGTAGAAGGCTGGTCATTCAAGAGGACACTTCTCAAAAACCTACGGTTGTTCTGCGGGATAGTCGCCAGTACTTCTGCGTACTGGTCCCAGGCCCCAAGGGACACTAAGGAAATCTCTACTGGAGCACCAAATGTGATTCCGGTAGAGGAGGGGAGGACGGTGGCCTCCACCTCAGACACGGGGTAAGGGTAGGTCAGGCTGACAGCCTGTACTCCAAGTGCCTTACCTTTACACTTGGAGTCACCCCTTCGGTGATCCAGAGCCCCACAATCCCAACAAGTGCTAGGAGTGCGAGGTACGGTACTGGAACCACTGGGAGCCTGCTTTGCAGCAGGTGGACCACTACTCTTATTCCCACCCACAGAGGACTTATCCCCACTAGATTTTTGGTTCTTAGGAGAGGAAGGTTTTGTTTTATTCGACTGTGACTGCTTGGGGGACTCCTCAGCTTTCTGAGAGGCCCCCTTCTCTTTATCCTTGTCCTTCCCACTGGAGTCCTTAGGGGACACCCGGTGGGAGACCCACTTGTCAGCCAACCTAGCCAGCTTAAAGGGGTCCAAAATGTTCTGGTCAGCAACATACTGACGCAGCTCTGGCGAACAGGCTTCAGAAAAATGCTCAAAAAACAACAGGTGGGATAATTCAGCAAAAGTTTTCACCTTGTACCCATCAATCCACCCCATCATGTTCATGTGCGCAGCACTCACCCAGTCAACCCAAGACACATTCTCTCGTTTCTTAAAATCCCTGAACCTTTTAAGATATTGGGTAGGTGTCTTGCCAAACTTGGCAATTAAAGCAGACTTCATACACTCATACTGACCCCTTTCTTCCACACTCAGTTTCAGAATACAGTCATATCCAGTTTGAGGTACTCTACTTAACAAACACTTAGCCCAATCTCTTTTATCAACATCATGAATCGCACAAGCCATTTCAAACGCTTCAATCCATTGGAGGATATCTGAACCCTCCAAAAACACACCGACCAAATCTTTCATAAACTTGGTGGCTGGGGACCTGCCACTCTCAATTGGTTTAGCTGAAGTCTCCACTCGAGCTTTCTCTAACTGGATTCTCTGACATTCAGTGTCCTTATCTTTGAGCGCAAGATCCTTATTTTTGAGTTCAAGATCTCTATTCTTGAGCTCCACTTGTTGTGCCAACTCCTCTTTCTTAAGTTCAGCATCGATTTCCAACTTGCGATATTCAAAGGCTAACTTCATCCTTAATAACTCAAGTTCCATGGAATTGCTGGGGTTCGGAACAGAGGCAGCAGGAATGGCGGCATTCCCAGAAACAGATTCAGCGACAACCCCAGGGGCAGAGTCCTCACTGGTTGCATCCCCCCCTTCATCAAGAGTTTCACCATCAGTCTGGTAGTCCACCAGGGCAGCTATCAGCTCAGCCCTAGACTTATCCACAAAGTCTAACTCCCTGGCTTCACAAGCACTCTGGAGAGCCTCTAAGCTCATCCGAGTCAATTTACCATTCGCAATGGTCTCCATCGCTTGTAATGCAGTTATTTGGAACACACCTAAACCTTAATTCAATAAAGTGCAGATATTTTGTAAGTGGCACGGTTATACACTGATTCTTAAAACCATAAGCATCCCACCGCTGCCACCAAGCTTGTCAGGACGAGGTGGGGGGGTCTGTACTTCCGCTCTCTATATGGCAGAGGAAAGGCACAGAGGACCCCAGCCGAGATTCTCTGATATGGTAACGCTGGTCGAGCAATCAAGGCCTAGCTTCTCAGGAGGTGATGCGGGCTGGTTCTTAAGTACAGTGTATCCCCAAGCCCCCACAAAGGAATGTCCACACACTGTATTACTGAAAACACAGTCTTTATATAATTAATATTCAAAGGTTATGTACACTTATCACAATAACGCACTTTGTGCTCCGGAAAATCAACAATGGTAAATATCTACAATTCTACAGTGGTACCACTAATATTCGATTAGAGTGCATTCAACAAGGCTGTGAAAATGCCACACGGATCAATAGCAATGAAACCAGCAATAGAGAGAAGAGAGAAAGCAGACGGATGAAACAATAGGCAGACGACTGGTCCTCGCTACTGGACACAGCTCTGAGTTGAGATCCCCCCACCTGGGCAACCTGTAAAATAACGATATATAAAACAAGCCCAGTCCATATATTGTTCAAGAGTCTCGTTCTCTCCCACAATGTTTTACCCCCCCAATGTACCTGGTGGAGTAGAGTTCGTCGGCGAGGCGTCGACCGATCCTTCTGGAGTGACTCCCTTTAAGGCAGGAGCCACGGATCGTCGAGAGGCGTCGCAGACTCGGGGTTCGGTGTCGGGGAATCGGTGGCCCTTCTTGAATGTCGCCCCTTTCAAGCGGGAGACACGGGGCGCCGAACGTCCGACCGTGAACCGGGTAGAACGACGTCGATGAGGCAGCAGGCTTTGATCCGAGCGGTGCTCGTCGACGACAGAGCGTTGGCGTCCTGCAAGGAAGAGGCGTGCGGGGCACCTCGGTGACGATAGTTCTGGACCGCAAAGAGATGAAGAAGAACTGTGGCCCAGCAAGGGCGTCGAGTCGTCGGCGTCTCTGCGGTCTTTGGGTGGCGGGAAACCCACCGGTGGATACTCCTCGGCGCGTCGACGGTCAGGCCTTCTCCCACAGGAGACGGCACGGCGATGCAGACGAGAGCGTCCGTTGATCAAGTTGAAGTTCTTAGGCAAACGGGAGCACGGCGGCTCCGGTCGGCGACGGCGGTCGTCGACAGTGGCGGACAACAGTCCGGGTGCTTCGCTTTGGGATTCCTCAGCAGTCCCCGTATCGGGTCGGCAGCCTGTCGTAGGTCTGTCTACCAGGGAGCGTTGGCAAAGGTCAGCTGTGCACGATGGTCCCTCGTAGCTCGGGAAGAGGGCGCCTTACCAGGTCCTCTCTGGGTCAGTCCTTGGAGACACGGCAGCCTTTAGATCGTGAAGGAGAGCCACAGCAATCCTTCTCCTCCAGCAGGGCCTCAAGGTCAAGCGTCAGTTACTCCAGTTACTCGTCGTAGTGGACTTCAGCTTCTGAACAATTTCCAGTGGTGAGAGGTCCCCAGGTATACTATTTGGTCTCTCATCCACACTGCTGGCACACACTCAGCAGCCAATCGTACAGAAGGGCATTCATGCAGTCGGTCAGCCAATCAGGCACGCAGGGCATTCAGGCCACTCTTCTCCCGCTCAGACACTCACAACAAGGAATGTGGATTGAGACAAGTACTCAGCCATTCAACTCTACATACTGCATTCAGTCCAGTTTCGGGCAGGGCTGTCTCAGTCTTTGTCTCTCATGGCAGAAACCAGACAGCCACAACACGGACTGCATATTGGTCACACTCCCCATTCACCCAGGTCCCACCCACAGGCGGTACCCACAACATACAGTCAGCGGGAAGGCTCCAGTAAGTCTAGCTGGGCCTTCACAACAACACCATATACGGAACTTCCACCCAACAGCCAGTCAGGGGGAAGGGACAGAGTCAGGGCTTCCCAGGACTTTGGGAAAACAAGGTATCAGGCGATAGAAAGCAAGAGGCCACCGGGGCCATCTTGTTTCCTATCAGGAATCAACTGATTCCAATGGCAGGGCCGGGGTACCCCAAAATGGCGGATACCCAGCGCACCTGTCAAATTCAGCATGTAGCTGCCACCAGCCCATACCCGGCTCTGTGGGCCACCCACGGGTGCCCAAAAACATACACTAGGGGCACAGGGTTGCACCCCTACCCATGGGTGCCATAAGGGTATCCCATGGGTCTGTTCACCAAACCAAAAGAGAGAGCTGCACCGCCAGGAGTCCCGCATGGACTTCTGCGCGGAAAACACGACAGAACACACGATAAGAACAGAAAAAGGACAAGGATACGGAGGCCCTGTCCCTCCGATGCATTTCCAGCATCACAGCGGCTACAATTAGGTGAATGGTCTCTTTCTGGACGAGCTTTGCCGCTGTTCATTGAGGCCCTCAATGTGCCTTGTTTCCTTGTAGGTTCCTCTGGCACATGTCATGCTCATCGTTGTCTCTTGAAGGAGCTGGCTCTTCTGCAGCCATCATGGAGGATGCTTCTTCTTATTTAGAGATGTTCTATTTTTTCCCTCGATCTCGAATAACTGTTGGTGTGGGAAGCACCATTTGTAGATGATATTTCTTTCACGTAGTCAAGATGTGGCTACATTAAGGCACCTTCATTTTATCATAGTGGTCTATGATAGATCTTGGAACAGCATTAGTTTGGCTTCCTGATATATAATTCTTTTTTGCTTTCTGGACTCCCACATTATCTCATCCTTCCAGCGGAAGAAGTGCACCCTGGTCAGAATATCCAGGGATAGCTTGTTTTTCAAATTAGAACGATGTGTACACTCTGTGGGTTTGGTTTTGGGTGATCATATGCCCTGAAGGGAGTTGCAGAATGTGTTGAAACAGACCCTCCACAAATCCCCCCAGTTCCTGGTACTGTACATGCTTGGGTATCACATGAATTCTGATGTTGTTACGCTGCGCTTGATTCTCAGCGTCTTCCTGCTTCGCCATGCAAATCTCCTTTTGTTGCTCAATGCAGTACATCTCTCTTTGAGGAGTGCTTGTTTATGGGCTTGCTCCCATACTGTGCTCTCCACTTCCTCCAGTTGGGTTTTGGCTGCCTTTTTTCTGTGAGTTGAGTTCCAATATGGACCCCGCAAGGTTTGCTGTGCTGCCCCGGATTTCATGATTCAGCTCGAGAAGCAAGGATTTTAGGTCAGCCCTGATTGTTGGGATGTCCAGTGACTCCTGTGATGATTGAGGAGACGCAGCTGTGTGAACCTGTGCACAAACCTGGATGGGATGCTTCTTTGCCATTTGTTCCTGTGATTGTAAAAATTGCTTGATGTTCACCACTCCTGTGCCCTTTGATTTGGCTGCTCGAGCAGACATGATTAACCTCTGTCGATTAGACCCTCAGTGGCCTTCGAGGGTGTAAGATGCTCTCCAGAGGTTACTCATGCAAATGGAGCCCTGATTTCTGTGCCACTTTCTCCTGGACAGCATGCAGGATTCTGGGCAGACCCCACGGCAGACTATCAGTAAGCCAGAGGAGCGTATCCACCACCCCAGTTTCAGATCTCTCACTACCACAGCACACAACTCATTGCCAGACACTGCAAGGATTCCATTCCGATTTTCTTCCCCCCAGTTATACACCTCATGCCATGAGACCTCACCAGGTAACATGGATGGCAATTAGCTTTTCTCATTTGGAGCACTTGGCCTGGGGTTAAGTCTGCTGATCCTCTGGTTGCAGCTGACACCCCTCACCAGGTAGCCTCGGGTAGAGCCTTCTGCCGTCCTACTCTTGTGCTACCATTGTCAGGCTTCCCCAAGGCCAGTACAGATGGGCACCAATCTGAGGCTGTGCGTCACCCAGCTCGCTCAAGCCTAACAGCGAGGCTCGTGTTAGGCAGAAACCTGTGCAGTTCCCTTAGGGACCACTGCAAAATGTTTAAGACCACAGGTGTTAGCAGTAAACCCAATTGGTAGCAGTCTGCACCACCCAGATTTACCTGGTAGCTGTGGCTGAGCAGTCAGACTTCTCTCAAGAAGAGTTAGGCAGTATACAGAGCATACACAATAGGGCAGGTAAATACAGTAGAACAAGCAAACACTGACCAGAGCTTGGTGTAAAAGATATATAATTATTTATTTAAAAAAAAACATCTATAAAAACACACTGGAACTAATATCAAGCAATTTCAAAACACAGTTACTAAAGTATATACACTCCCTTCGCAGAATATTAGACAAGTCTTAAGTAAAGCACCACTTATTTTCAGACAGCGGTGAGCACTTAACATAGATGGCACTCTAATAATTCGGTTACAAGGGAGAGAAAGGCAGAGCATAAATTGAAACAGATCCCAACACTTTCAAAAGAATCCAGCAAGAGAGGAAGGCAGAATAAAACCGTGAAGTTAGAGTTTCAGAAAGCCGGACCCACTTTAAGAGGATCAGAACGAAATGTGTCCAAGGTCACACGGTTGTAAAGTGCACAAAAGTCTCGAAAAGGTTCAGAAAGGAGTTGGACCAAAAGAAAGGGACCAGTTAGATGGTCAAGAGACCAGCCCAGTCTAGAAGGTTAAGGATTTACTGTCACCTTGTAGCAATCTATAGAAAGGGAGGCCAGGTGGACACAGTACCTTGAAATGGTGAGAACACTTCAGCGGGGGCAGTTGTTCCTGGCAGCGGTTGCGAGTCGGTGCTTCGTCCGGCAGAAGAGAAGATATCGTCGGGGAGGAAAGCAGAAGGTCGTTGTACTGCCAGGGAAGAAACCAGCCGCGAAGTTTCTCGATTCAAAGGAGCGGTCCTTTTATTTGCGGTTCAGTCGTAAGTGGCTATCCGGTTGTCGGGGTGCTTGCCACGGGCAAATCGACCACTAGACATCCTGGAAGGTGACAAGGAAAGCAAACTGGTTGCCCCCACGAGCTCATGGGGAAGAGACTCTCCGGCAAGAAGATCTCCTCTGTCGTCGGGACGTGGTGAGACGGTTCAGCAGGGCTCCACCGGTGGTGTCGTTGTTGCGGTCAGCTCAGCTTCTCCCTCTTTGGATTTTCAGGTCCTGTGGCGACTTCTGAAGTTCCAGTCCCAAAAGCCCTGCTTTTAAGTAAGAAACCCCCATTCATTCAGCCTAGCTGTCAATCAAACATGCTAAGTGGTGAGCCGGCCGGCTCACCACTTGGGCCAATCACACAAGAGTGCGACTTGAGTTGCCAAGGCAACTCAGTCCAGGGTGCCTAAACCCCCTCCCAAACCCCCTGTGGTACCCAGACAGAGTGGCACCACTTTTGGAGGCTTCTGTGGAGAAGCCCGCTAAAAAGTGGAACAAAGGGCTCGACTTGGGTTGGAGTCACAGAAGAGAACACAAATGCCATTTTAGAATCGAGTTCTGGCAAAAAATACCAACCAGTGAATTAATATTAAATAAATAACCCGGCGGTATGTTCGAGGCTATAGGAATTAAATAATTAAAGTTGGTAGCCTTGAACAATGGGAAAATCCCATAGAGATATATTCGCGGTCGAATATAAAAAGTAGTATCCACGGTCACCAGCCAAAACTCGACCAGGGGGGACGGAGACGTGCCCCCTCGAATAACAGACCCCGGGCAAACGAATTGCCCCGACCAGTACGTCCATAATATGATGGTTTGTACTGGTTTCTGTTCATAAATTGGGACTAGTAAAGCCAATGGTGACTTTACATGCCCTGGGAGACAGTAGTCAGTCCCAGGGTATGGAGTCTATGGTGGGGTGTCACTATGACACCCCTGTGTCACTGCACTGAGGGTGCTGTGTAACCCACATAGTAAAAACACATGGGACCCTATGGAGTAAAAGACCCCATAGCCCATAAAACACATTAACGGTCAAAGGAACCCCTCAAATCATGTCCAAGAGTCTGAGGAAAAGAGTCTCACTCTTGGCAGGAGAAAAAAACAAACTCCAGAAATCCAGCAAAGCTGCTGGGGGACTCACTAGGTTCGGAAATTCAGCCTAAACAGAGAATTCTCCCTAACACTTGCCCCCCCCCCCAGACTAAGGGACAGGAGGATTTAATCCACTCCTGGATGAATCTCATACCTCTAATCGATGACATACATCCTAGAGAGATCATCAGCATGTTGGTGGTGACACCCTAACTTATGTTCAGTGGTAGGGTCAAAGGTTTTCCTTTGTAAGCTATATGACCTACAAACCCTTTGGGAAACATTAGTTTTTTTTTTTTTTTTTAAAGTTATAGGGGATCTGGTTGACCAGTACAACATAAGTTGTTACAATTTCTGAACCTGTGTTAGGCTTTTTCAAGGGGTCCTTATAAAGGAATCCCTTAGATCTAGAGGGGCCTCCAGAGGTCCTCACCACCTCTCTGTTGGGAGAAGGTTGGGTTTTAGGCCTCTTGGTTGGAGGGGATGGAGATAAGCAAGGTACATGCTTCTCCTTCCTCTTAGATCTACCTTTACCTACTTTAGGAGTTTCCCCCTTAAGACTAGGAATTGGGTTGGAGTCTTCTATGGAAGGTCCAACAGTCTGAAGGTTTTTGGCCTTAGACTTTTCTTTTCTGGTTTTCCACCAGCACTGAGAATTACCAGTTCTCTTAGGCCTAGTTAGGGTTCCAGTAGGTCCATCCACCTCTTCCTTAGAAGCAGGGGGAGTCACAGACTCTATAAGTGGGGGAACAATGATGGAGCTTGGTTGGGGCTCCCATTTCGCTAACATTTTAGCCTGAAATTTGCCTGGGTCAGAGGTCAACTTACCAACACCAGGGCTTGTAGTGGGGTTCTCAGTAGAGGTTCCCACAGGCTTAGAGTGGTTCCTTAAGGTGGCCTCTCTAGCCAATTTGGTTTGTTTCTGGGTCTCCATACTGGGAGGCCTGGGGGTACTGGATACTACTCCGAGAGTTCTTAGATCATTCCCCAACAGGACTCTCCCAGGCACCTCAGTCTGAACACTGACAGGAATCAACACTGTCATGTCATTACACTGAATGAGGGCTGGTAGAATTGAACCATTTGGACAGGGGCTCCAGACATCTTAGTGGGACCTTTGGGTGCCTTAGCAACATCCTCAGGCCTGAAAAAGCTTTCATCCACTACGGTTCTGCTGGCCCCAGAGTCTCGCCTGGCAGGAGTATCCTGACCATTGACAAGAACACTGTCCATATAATAAACTTTAGAGTTTTCTGGTATGGAGTTGTACACACTCCTATTCTGCTCACTAACCCGACCCATGGACTCTACTGTTACACTTGCTTGAAGACCCAAAGGTTCTTCAGCAAAGACTTCAAAGTGAGCACTAGCCATTTGGACTTCCTCCTCAGGAGTGAAGACTAAGGAGACTGTGCTGATCCCTGCAGGTTTACCCTTACATCTGGGATCTCCTTTGATGTGGTCAGTGGCCCCAAAGAAATAGCATGTTCCAAATGCTCTCTGAAAGGGTGGCTTGGCCTGACCTCCTTCTGGTTTGTGACCAGAAGGTACACTAGCCTGTTGTGGTTTACTCTGGGGCTTACCCTGGTTATTTTGTTGTTTGGGGCCCTCTTTGGGTTGGGAGGTATTAGAAATCTCTTGGTTCCCTTTTGGTGGCTGCTTTCCCTCATCCTTTTTCTGAGTGACCCCTGAATCCTTGTGAGTAGCCCTGTTGGCAACCCACAAGTCAGCAGCCTTAGCTAGTCTTCTAGGATCTAATTCCTTTGAATCAGCCAAGTGCTGTCTGAGCTCAGGAGAGCAGGCATCATAAATTGACTCCAACATTACAAGATTTCTCATTCCCTCATAAGTGTTCACCTTGTAACCCTTAATTTTTTTTAATTTTTTTTTTATTCAAGAAATTGTTTTAGTTGAATAAACAACTTTTTCAATTATATACATAATTACTGTGATAATAAATACAAGCATCTGAAAATTACAATTATCTCTCATTTACATCGAGTAATATACAGAAACATGACAATAGTTTAGTTCAGCTTGTTTACAGTTTGCAGTATCACTAGCCAATCATAAACATGGGTTTATTTTACCAATTTCTTTGCCCTGTTGGAGCAGTCATCTTACTTTGAACATTGTCTCACTTTCATTTACAACTTCCATCTATTTGTATCAAGTTAAGTTCCTTTATAAAATGAATGATGTCAATAATCAAGGACGTATTAGAGGTGTTAAAGATTGTTACCCATAGTTCATCATGAGTCAGTATTCGTCGATGTTTAAAATGTCTATAAAGATATTTCTTTCTCATGTCAACCAGTTTGGTACAATCTATTAAAAGATGTCTCATGGTTTGAACTGAATCAAAGGCTTCACAGTAGTTGCATATCTTGGATAGATTTCCAGATCTATCCAGGGAAGCCAATTTTGCTTTCGTAGGTAATAAATTAAACCTAAATCGCAAAAATGCATCCGTGTATTTTCTATTCGGAAATTTAATCAGATATTGTGGTAACACATTCATAGCACGTATTTCAAAGGCACCTAAATTAACCGCTTGATATTTTTTAATTTGTTCAATGGTGTTAATCCAGTCGTATCTCCACAATTTCAGTTTCGTTTTATCTGGTGATCCTATCAATCGCTCTACTGAAATGTTGGCTTGTTGAATATATTGGGTGAACAACTCTTTCCATTCTCGCAGGGGAACAAATACCAGTTTGTTAAGTGCCTTTTTGATTATTGGAAACATATTTTTACTTTGGTCAGTAGACATTATAATCTTTCTATATAATGCTAACATCAGCCAAGCAACTGATGTTTTCAAAGATATAAGCCCCAATTCATGTCTTATCAGCGAAATTGGGGTAGACTGTGGGACCGGTAAGATATGTTTCCAGTGTATACCTTCCAGTGTGTCCCATGTGGTTGCCATTGGGTTTATCCTTGTCTGACTGCCATAGACTATTGTCGGTAGAACTTTTTGTAGATAAAAGGTTGCAGGGATGATAGAGAAATTTCCGTATTTCCTCTGTAACGCTTTACCCTGTATTGCAAGTGATTTCATACGCGCAATAAGTTCTGTTTTGTATGGGGAATCAGCATAATGGCCATTTATATTTACACCCAGGTATTTATATTCGAATACTTGCTTTAAACTAGAATGTCCCAAAAACCATTTGAATTTGTATTCACTAGTTGTACGGTTACGTTGAATAACTATAATGTTCGATTTTGATGTATTGATTATCAATTCATTCACTTGTGCATATTCATAAAGGGCTGCTAGTTTCCTTTGCAGACCAATTGGGGTCTGATCTAATATCATAAGGTCATCAGCATACAAAAGGTACGCAATTCCCTGATTGGCCAGTTTTGGCGGGAAAGAGCGCACCGTACTAAAAGCACTGTACACATTATTAATATAGAAATTAAACAGTATCGAAGCAAAAGGGCATCCTTGTTTTAGACCTGTATTCGTCAAAATTGGTTGTGTTAACAAGCCCTTGGATGTTAATTTAACCCTTATAGATGTATTTGAATAAAATGTATGTATTAAAAAACTAATATATGGTGGACATCCAACGTCAAGAAGTTTTCTCCATAAAATCTGTCTCGATACCGAATCAAATGCTTGTTTAAAATCTATAAAAGCAATAAAAAGTGGATGTTTAGCTAAAATAGCTTGTTCTTTTAAAATAGATAAAATGAATAAATTTTGCATGGTCCAAATCCCTGGCACAAAGCCCGATTGATTAATGTCTAAAAGATTGTTGTTAGTGAGCCATTTTGCAAAGTCTTTCAAAATCAATTTCGCAAAAATCTTCCCCGGGGCATCTAGGAGGGCAATCGGCCTATAATTGTTCGGATTCGACCGATCGCCTTTTTTGAATATAGGAATTAGTATAGCTTGTTGCCACGAGTGAGGGATTTGTCCTGACTTTATGACTTGAATAAATATCATATAGAGCACAGACGCCCACATTTCAGGGTTTTGTTTAAGAATTACATTTGTGAGCTGGTCGGGACCAGGAGCTCTTGAGGAGCTCAGTTTCTTTATTAAAATCAAAATGTCCAATTCATCGAATTTAAATTCTGCTAAACTAGGCATAATATTTATTTCATCATTACCTTCAACAGGTTTATATAAAAGTTCTTGAAAATGAGTTGTCCATACTGCTTCGGGGATGGGGCTCAGTAACATAGATCTATGAGTTAAGGTGGACGTAAAATTGAGTATTTTCCATATCTCCCCAGATGATTTTGACACAATTGCCTTTAGCATCTTTTCCGCACTTTCTTGTTTAAAGTTTTGGATAATTTGTCTAATTTGGTTTTTATATTGTCTCTTTAGTTGATTTGTAAATACCTTGCACCCTCTAACTACTGGATTACGTAAGTTGGCTTTTAGTTCTTTTTTTAAATCAGAAATCAGAATTATTCGGGGGTATTTATGGGCAACCAATGATCGAGATGTTTTGTGGTTTTCTAATATCAATATTTGGATACAATCACTATAAAAAGTCTCTGATGGACAATAGGTTGTATGCTTTAATTTAGATATTTTGATTTGCAATCTCGTGACCATGTCAGGGTACCATTTTAAATGATTACCAGAATTATTAATATCAATAGATGATTGGTAATAGATTTGGTCCTCAACCGGGTGAGGAAGCCAAAAGTATGTTGTGATCACTAAATTTAAATGGAATTATCTTGAAGGAGGCTATCAACTTGTTGGCCTCCTCAGAAATGAATATATAATCTAAAATAGAATTAGTTTCCACCCTGGACCAAATTGGCTTTAGAGGAGAATCCTCTGGTGTTGAACCATTCAACATTGTAAGCTTCCTTGTTGTAACAAGCTTACCCCATTTATAGGCTCTAGAATCATATTTAATATTCGGGCTCAGGGGGGGGGCGCTGTTGAGCAGCCAGCAAGATGGCCGCTTAGCTTATTAGCTCCGTGGCCCGTGTGCTACATATCCGTCCCGATCAGCGGTGCTTCTAACTTGCGGGAGACGAGACCACAGGCATTCTACTGCCCACCGCCTCTGCTGCATCCTGCCCGAATTCCGGGCAAAAACGGACCTCGGAGGTCACCCTGCCGCCGTTGGAGGCCTGCGGGCCGCGCTACTCCATCTGAGGCCCATCCCCCCCATCGGCCGCCTGCCTGCGGCTTGGACGCCCGGCCTGGGGCTTTGGCATCACCCTCCCTTCTCCGCCCTCCCTCCCCGGACTACACCGCCAGCGACTCCAGTGCAGCGCTTCCAGCTATCAGCCACGGCCCGCTCCCCCCTCGGGGAGCGTCGGATCTCGGATCCTTTGATCTCCCGGAGCGGCTCATCTCGCCGTCTGCTCCTGGCCGGGGGTGAGGACGCGCTGGGACGTGGTGGGGGCTGCCGGAGCGGCCCCTGCACTACCTCCTCCTGTGGACTCCGTCCTGCTGTCCTGCTGCCTCACCGACCGTTCTTCCTGGTCCCCCGCTGCGGCTCGGGCCGGGGCTGCACAGGGCCCTCCCCGGGTCGGCGGCGCTTCCATCTGCGTCCCGCTCCCCCAGTGGAGTGGGCTGTGCCCCGCGCCGGCCCGTCGCAGATCCATCACCGCCCACCCCCTGCCCTTGGGTGGGTG
This sequence comes from Ambystoma mexicanum, assembly GCF_040938575.1. Lineage (NCBI taxonomy): Eukaryota > Metazoa > Chordata > Amphibia > Caudata > Ambystomatidae > Ambystoma > Ambystoma mexicanum. The sequence goes on from NC_090939.1 coordinate 635,646,408, forward strand.
CTGGATATCTGTGGTCCTGGATATTGCCGTGGCAGATCGGCAGCCTGCGTTGGACTGGAGGTGCACCCACTCTGCGGTCCGTTGGGCCCCGAGGTGAGGAGTGGGTATTAACTGGCTACAGTGCACTGCGCCCATCTGCCCTGCCCTGTCCCTGGCCTTTGCCTGTTGTTCATGGAATTGTAATCGCCCCCCAGGCTAGCCAGGCTCCCCTGCGACTGCTCTCCTCTTGCTGGTGCCGCCCTGCACTACCCTCATCTCCTCAATCTACGTGCCTATTACCCGCGCACCACGCTGCTCCTCAATACTTGCCCCCATCTGCCTGACCCCCCTGCTCGGGGCCGGGCGCCACTGAGTGCTGTCCCCCCCGGACCATACTCCCACCCTGATTCTTGGCTCGACCATTGGAAGTGGGCTTATACCCCCTGAGCACACCGGATTGGGGTGGACCTTTGCTTCTTCCTCCCAGGCGGATACCGACCCATCACTGACTGTGGGCCCTGATCCTTTCTAAACCCCCTGGCCCCCATTGCTGCCTTTCAACGAAGCGCTCGCTGTTCTTATCGAGGCGCCCTCTAAGATGTCCGGCAAAGCACGGGGGGCAAACAAGGCGGGAGCAATGGACAAGTTTGCCAGGGCCCTAGCCAAGCAGGACCAAGCCGGGGCCGCCCTTCTGCAGGACGAGTCGGCGGCATCCGCATGTCCTCCTCAGCCCGGCCTCACATCAATCATGGAGTCTATGGCCAAGAACTTTGCGTCATTTCACGAAAAATTAGATGATATAAATGCCAACGTAGCCTCCCTGTGCACCAAACTGGACCAGCATGGCACTAGGCTGGTTGAGGCCGAGACCAGGATTGGGGCCACCGAGGATGAGGTGCATGTGCTCCAGGATACGGTCTCTGACTTGGTGCGAGATATGAAGCAGATCAAGGCGAAGTGCGATGATTTGGAGTCCAGATCCCGCAGGAATAATATTCGCATCGTAGGGGTTCCCGAGACAGCCCTTAAGGGCAGAATGGAGCCTGCAGTCGAGACCCTTCTGAGAGATCTTCTGGGGGATCCACAACTCTCCCCGTTCTTTACCATCGAGCGCGCCCATCGCTCATTGGCCCCTCGCCCCAAGCCGGGCGACTTCCCTAGACCGATTATAGCCAAGGTTCTCAGCTTTAGAGATAGAGACCACATCCTACGGCTGGCCCGTGAAAGAGGAGAACTGAGATTTGAGTCCCAGGTATCCGCATCTTCCCTGACTTCTCTGTTAACATTCAATTGGAGCGCAGGCAATTCAATGGTGTGAAAAAAATGCTCAGAGAGAGGGGGTGGAATATGCCATGTTATTCCCTGCTAGGCTGAAGCTCACCCACCGTAACAAACTGTACTTTTTCACTGTCCCCGAAGAGGCGGTGAAATTTATTGAGGCACATATTCCTGTTCCGGGCCCTGGTGGGGATCCGGTTGAGGAGGGCTGAGCCGTCCTGCCATACACCTGTTATTTGTGGCATTGCGGCACTACTACCGCACCTGTTATTTGCAATTTCGTTGTAATCTTATTTAGCCTTTTCCTTGTGTAATCGCCTACATTCGTAACACATGGTGGAAGTTCATGGAATGCATCAGGGGACATTGCTGTATGGTTTACTGAATACGGTACCTGTAATTGGATCCTTTTCCCGCAGCCCCTGCTCACTATATCCTAATGTGTAGTCTCCTCTAAGAACTCAACTTAGGCACCGCTGTATGCTATTTGGTGCACTCCACCGTTCAATTGTCTTAACCGGGCTCACGGCAGCAGCTACCCCCGCTGCAGTTGCAATGCCTTGTTTGGCTTTTTTAGTTCAGTGGCTGTTCCCCTGTTTGGTTTGGGGACTGGTCCAGCCCCGTTGGGCTGGGCGCAAAGGCCATGTGACTCTGGGTGGGTCCTTGGGCACTGCCCGGTTGGGGTTGGCAGTGAGGGAGGGGGGTGGTGTTGTTGTGGGGTGTTATAGAAACAAAAATGGCAGGATAGCGGCAGCCTTTGGTACCACACATTTGGTTGCTGCACAAGCGACCTACGCTCACTTGACAAGGTATGACACGCATTACTCGTATCCCCCCTAAATAGTTACTGAATGGCTATTAGGCTAATGTCCTGGAATATCAGAGGGCTCAGCAACTACACGAAGGCACGTAAGGTCATGGCTTATGTCCAGAGGCACGGGGTCAAAATACTTTTTTTACAAGAAACCCATGCCCTCGCTCCATTATCGTCCTCTTTCGCCCCGTCATGGGGCCCTAACAGATTTTACACATTGTTCTCCTCACAATCCAGAGGTGTCCTCACCTTGATTCACAAGTCCTTGGAATTCTCCCTCCGTACCAGCCACATAGATGTCCAGGGTAGATATGTGATCCTACACTGTTTCCTTGCCAATGTGGAGTGCCTTCTGGTCAACACATACGCCCCATGCATTGATACACCCGATTTTTTCAACCACATCCTCGACCTTCTCCTTGCCTATGTTGGGGTTCCCATCATTTGGGGTGGGGACATGAATCTCATCCTTGACGCCGACCTTCACAGATCCGGTGCGGCACCCAGAACACTGTCCAGGGCCGCTCGCCGCCTCCACGCACACATGCTCTCTGCTGGTCTCGTGGATGCCTGTAGGGTACTTCATCCAATGTCGAAGCAGTTTACATTCTACTCTTCTGTCCACGATAGCCACTCCAGGATTGATCTCTTCTTTCTCTCTGCTGGGCTCGTGGGCAAAACTCTCACCACTCAGATTCTCCCTCGCACATTCTCTGATCATTCCCCGATCACCTTGGACATCGCCCTGCACCCGGCCCTCTCTCAGCACTCTAACTGGAGGTTAAGTCTGACGCACTACATGATATAGTCTTTAAGGCTGACATCCTTGCAGATATTACCTTGTTCTTCGATTGCAACAAACGCCATGACACAATGGACGGGGTGAGATGGGAGGCCTTTAAGGTGTTTATTAGGGGCATGTGAATCTCCAGGGAGGCTGGGGTCCTGAAAGATATCAGAAACTCTCTCCGCTGTTCGGAGTCCAGACTTGGGGAACTGGAGCGCGAGTATGCGGCCACCCCCTCCCCACCCAAACTGGCGCAGATTAGAGCTGAACTAGACAACTTCGAGTCCCTCGCCCAAAGCGAGATAAGATACCTTGCTCGCCCTATTGCTGCCCGTAAGTATGGTGAGGGGGAGAGACCAGGCCGCACCCTTGCCCGACTTGTTCGGACTGAGGGAGGTAGAGCCCGAATTGACAGTATTATTGGCAACAACGGAGTGCGACATTGGGCCGACCAGCCCATTCTTGAGACCTTCGCAGATTTTTATGCAACCCTTTATGCCCAGAAAACAGAGCACAGCCCGCAGGAACTGGATGACCTCCTTGACCGCATTCCAATGTCCCTTGTGTCCCCGGCCACCAAAGAACAACTAGATGCTCCTTTTACCCTCGATGAGATCACCACTGCCATTTCAGCCCTCCCTCAGGGGAAAGCCCCTGGTCCGGATGGCCTGACCGCCGAGTTCTATCAGGAACATGTTGCTCTTCTGGCTCTGCGCCTCCATGAGGTTTGGGAGGAGTTGATGCGCCTTACCACCCTCCCCCGATCCCTGCGTGAGGCTGTCATTACCGTGCTTCTTAAACCGGGTAAGCCTCTAGATGAATGAGGCTCATATAGACCTCTATCCCTTATCAATACCGATACTAAGATCTATGCCAAAATCATTGCAAACAGATTCCTCCCTATCATGAAATTCCTGATTCACCCGGACCAGAGTGGATTTGTTCCTGCTCGGTCCACCGCCTTAAACATACGGCGGCTATTTAATGTCATGTCTAGAATTGACCCTCAAGCCAACGCAGTGGCCGTGACATTAGACGCCCAAAAAGCGTTCAACATGGTCTTGTGGCAATACCTGTGGGCGTTGCTGAAGAAGATGGGGATTGGCCCTTACATGATGTCCTGTATTAAACTTCTATACACTGACCCGGTGGCCAGAGTCCTTTTTAACTCTCACCTCTCGGCTCCTTTCTCCCTCCACAGAGGGACGCGACAGGGGTGCCCTTTCTCTCCCCTTCTATTCGCGATGGCCATCGAGCCCATGGCTGATAGTATACGGCACAACCACATGCGCAAAGGGATTCGCTTGCGGGATGCTCCCGAAATTATATCACTTTATGCTGACGATGTGCTTTTGTATATCAGGGACCCCTCAGTTCATCTAGACCCAATCATGCGTGAAATTATTAAAATTGGTACATTCTCGGGCTTCACCATAAATTACTCTAAATCAGAAATCTTTCCCCTCACTCCCGATACCTCCCAACCGGCGTGCGAATTCCCTCTCAAGTGGGCTCCCGAGGGCATCAAATACTTAGGGGTCCAGGTGTCCCTCTAAAAATCCTCCCTAATGACTGACAATTATGGGGCGGCCGCAAAATACGCCCATGCCAGGTTTGAAAAATGGCGTAACCTTCCCCTCTCGCTCTCAGGGAGAATGTAGCTAATAAAAATGATTATCGTTCCTAAACTACTATACGTGTTTGCTAATGTTCCACTCTGGCCCGGGAAACAATACTTTGCCGATCTGCACTCTGAGTGCGCTCTCTTTCTATGGCATTCTGGTGCTGTGTGCAGAAAGTGGCAACATATGACCCTACCTTATGAGAGGGGTGGCTTCAATGCACCTGACATTGCTCAGTATTGGATAGCCGCCCAGGCCCAACATGCTACATACTGGTACCATCACCAAGAACCCCCCCCCCGCATGTTAAACTCGAAATCCTTGCGACTGAGGGGGTGAATGTCATGTCTTTGATCCTGTTTCACACATATCGCACGCAGGCCCCTGCTGACCCAGTGGCCTCCACTATTAGAGCGTGGCAGCAGATACTGACGCCTGGTTCCCGCTCCCCCCCATACTACAAGTGGCTTCCCCTCTGGTCTTTCCCCGGTCTCACCCCCACTCAGGATCAGCTGCTCATACGCCACTGGTCGGACTTGGGATACCGATCATTCTCCGACCTCTTCCCTGACGGAAAATTCATCACCCCAGATACGTGGAGGCCAGGGCACTCCGGGTCCCCTCTATAGCTGCTGCAATATTTCCAGATTAGGGTGGCAATCCAGGACATGTGGCATTCGTACCCGGACGAACCCCCCGAGTCCCCCAAAGTCCGCTATTTAGCCAATTCCGCTGGTGGTAGGGGTATTATATCCTCCTTGTATAAAATGCTGATGGCCCGGGCCGCTGAACCCCCCCGCACTGTTCGTGATGCCTGGAGTCGTGATCTAGGATTAGACATCACAGATGATATCTGGTCCACTATGTGTACGCACACTCGCAAAGTCTCATCTAATTCTAGAATTAGATGTATCCAATACAAGCTGCTCAATCGCCTGTACTACACCCCTTATGTGATTGGGAAATTTGCCCGGGATCTTCTCCACCCCTGTCAGAGATGTAGATCTGAAGAAGCGGACCACGCACACATGTTCTGGTCCTGTGAAGCATTGGCCCCGTTCTGGAAAGCGGTGCTTGAGACCCTCTCTGAAATCGTAGGGTTCTGCGTAGACCCTGAACCCCTGTCTCTCTTGTTTGGGCTCTGGGAGGGGGCTGAGGCGAAACGGGTGGCTAAACTTTTGAATGTGGCGGCGAGCATGGCCAAGAAATGCATTCTGCAATGCTGGAAGCGCAGATCCCCCCTTCCCTGGAAATGTGGCTGAAGGCCCTCACCTGGACGCAATCCTGCGAAGAAGACTATATTAACTTGCTCCCTGCCAATGCTCGCCCTAAATACATATGGACTGAGTTCTGTAGCTACTTGAACGGGAAGGTGGACTTAGAGCTCTTATCATCCCCTCCTTCCCCCACCCTGGGAGCGGATAACTCTACATGATGCATGCATTCACTGTATTCTATCTCCGGTGGGTCTCTATCGAACCTTCTGTAGAACATATGGTTCATCATTCACTATTATACATGCAATGTGTGTCTTTGTTGTAATGTATGTGGTACTGGCTGCTACTTCTTGCCAATAAAGAAAAGTTTACAAAATAATATTCGGGCTCAGACAATTCAGATTAAAGTCACCCGCTATTAGTACAGATCCAATGTTAGATCTGGTTAATGCCAGATTTAATAGATTATCAATTTTATCTATGAATTGGGCTTCAGATGGCGACAGTGGATTCCAATATATATTAATTATTAAACAACTTGGATATAGAGGATGATTATTGTTATTAGTAGATAGTACAACTGCTTGTATCCCAGCATCAGGAGAAGGCCACGCGACAAGTGATAATTGGGCATCCGTGCGTACTGCTATCAACAGACCAGCAGTTGGTCGACCTTTCGTAGGATTAGATGCCGGCACAATGTTAATTTGATGATCTTCCCATATTGGGATTGTATGAAGCCACGTTTCCTGGAAAAGTACAATGTCGTAGTTATTTAAGTTCGATGAATTATTAAATAGCAAGTGACTAAAACCTCTAGTGTTCCAGGATATCATGGAGCAAGAATGGGATAGGCCCAAATAATTATCCTAATGATTCTGAGATGTTTGGCTGTCATTTATTTTCTGAGCTATCCAATTCCATTTGGACAAAGGAGGTAAAGTTATAAGTCTAATGTCATTCTTGCATGAACAGCAAGATTTTGCTTGATTATCATTTTGACAAAGGATATTTGATGCAGCTTCAGTTTGTACAGATGGAGGCAAAAACGCTTCTAGACATAAACCCCGGTTATATAATTCCTGCCTTTCATTCCAAATTAAGTTCTTAACAATTTTTGAATTGATGTGCATGACGCTAACATCTTGCTGTGCAGGAATCGGGTACCAAACACGATCAATATCATCAGATGTGACTTGACTTAAAGATGGTACAGAATTCAAAATTAACAGAAGAGTTGAGCGGTTAGGAAACGGATCCGCAAAAATCCTATCAAGCATAATTGCTTTGATGTGTTCCTCTTGTAACATAGGGGGGTTGGGCAGATGTATCACTGGTCTCACTTCCTCATATATGATGTCAGGGGGGGTCACAAACGATGAGGCAGCTAGTGAGTTGTGAGCACTGTGAATGGAGCTCTTAGTGGTAGATACTTTTAAATTTGAGAGCTGTTGAGACATGGTCATAGTGGCATTAGATGTGGATGGAGGGGGCAAATTTGATAGTGGCATATTGCCACTAGAGGCCGCTAAACTAGTCACTATGTCCAACCTCTTTTGATCCAGGGTTTTAAATTGGGGAGTCGGGACATCAAAATTCACATGAAAATTCGTTTTTGCCAAAGAATGAACAGAAGGCCCCTTGTGAAGGCCAAAACAAACATCATCAATGGTAGGGTCAAATGGATAAACAGATAAATTCATGAGGCATTTTGCGAAATCTGTAATTCTTCATTGCTTTTAGGTTCAGATAGTGAATGATCGAGCTTATTACCTTTGGAGAGAACACCAGCCTCCGTAGTCATCAAAGAAGTCGGGCGAGCAACAGATTGCCCATTTGGGCTCAACATCGGGGAGATGCTCACAGCATCTAAAACTGATAATTCAGCATTAACCAAATTTGCAATGAATTTTTTCGTTTTTGATTTGGAATTTTTGATTTTGGGAGCTGGCACATTTTTTTTTGATTTTTTTGAATTTTTTGGAGGTCTTTGTTCAATATCCTGATTATATTTCGATATATCAAAATTTTGTGATGTACGTTTCCTATTGCCTCTTCTTTTTTGCCTGTTGAGGCGCGGAGGGTTAGTGAATACCTCATATAACGGTTTCTCTATTAATTGGACATCAGGAGAATTAAGAATTGCTTCTGTTGAGACAGCAGATGGAGATTGAGCAGTTAAAGCATGATCCACATCAATAGCTTCTTCAGCTGATGTTCTTTCCAAAGGCATTACATATGAAGAATCGACCACCATTGCTTGGGAAGGGCAATTATTAGCATATAAAGCAATCCAGTCAATTTTTTTGTGAAGCAGTAAAACAGACTCATGTTGATCCATGGATCTATGGTCTAACACTTCAAAAAGCTTTACAATCGAGAATATGCTTGTATTAATTGCAGCTAGTGCTGCTTCAAGAGCAGGGTTCGAGACTGATGGAAAACCAAATGATGGACGAGGAAGAGGTTTAGAAAATGATGAGGCTGCTGACAATTGGGAGTTCTCAGGTGAAATAATATCGTCAGGCTCGTCCGTGGTGTAGAGTTTAGGGGTTTTGGATAGATTAGAAGTATTAGAGCCTTTAGCAATGGGAGGAGGAGATGAAGATAACTCTATAGCCCCATCATCAATTGCTTGAGTAGAAGTCGAGTCAGGCAAGGGCATTATGAGAGGATCATTGCATGTCTCCTGTCCTGCATTACTTCTTTCCTAATTTCCACTGAGTTAGTGAATAGTGGATCAACTATTTGGGAGTATAGAGGCAAGGGTGCACATTTTTTAATGGGTAAATTACATTTTGCGGGGAGTGATGGAATAGAAAATTCAGACAGATAAGCAGGAGCCCTAGACTGCTCCCCTATTGCGGTACCAGTTGTCATAGAGGCACAGTGTCGCATGGTGGCGTCAGAAACACCAGAAAAATCGATCACGTCCATGGTTTTACCCTGCTCCAGCAGAGCTAGATTGGCTCCTACTCGAGCGCTGGTTCTTTTAGTGTTAACGTCGCCATTAATTGTGTCCGTTGCATTAGGATTTTTCAAAAAGGTACGAATATCAGGGGAAAAAGCTATATTTTTTTTTTAACTCAGTCCCCCCTTAGGAGGGTGAGTCTTCACGGGGGACTTTGGGAGACTCCTCTGTTGTAGGAATGAACTTGGGACACGTGGCATGCCAGACGTTAATCTAAGCATCTTGGTTCTAAACTCACGTTTTGGTTCTAAGTGAGAGTAATTAATCACTGTAACAATGTACAACACGTACGTGACTACAAGCAAAGTGTCAGTAGTTACAAAAAAGGGGCTGGAGTGAAGAGCCTTTGAAAATTGCCGGAAGGGAAACGTGCCGACGCTGATCCGCGGAGCAGCGGTCAGCAGTCAGTACTCGATGGTACTCGGCTTGGTGCACACGCGCTGGTGCGCGCGGGCAACATATTTTGTAGAGGAAGCGTGGAAAATGGGCGGAGCCTATTTCAATAAGAAAGAAATGGGCAAAAGTTAGGTGTTTGAATAATTTGAAAAGTGGCTTAGAAATAATAAGGGGTATAACAGTTACCCAGTGTCCAAACAATCCAAAGATCGCAATAAAATGTAAAGATCAGCAGTTAATCCAGGCGAAGGCACCCGGCGGCAGAGTCCAGTGCAAACGTGCAGTCAGTACTCGATGGTACTCGGCTTGGTGCGCGCGCGCTGGTGCGCACGGGCAACAGATTTTGTAGAGGAAGCGTGGAAAAAGGGCGGAGCCTATTTCAATAAGAAAGAAATGGGCTAAAGTTAGGTGTTTGAATAATTTGAAAAGTGGCTTAGAAATAATAAGGGGTATAACAGTTACCCAGTGTCCAAACAATCCAAAGATCTCAATAAAATGTAAAGATCAGCAGTTAATCCAGGCGAAGGCAGCCGGCAGCAGAGTCCAGTGCAGACGTGCAGTCAGTACTTGATGGTATTCGGCTTGGTGCGCGCGGGCAACAGATTTTGTAGAGGAAGAGTGGAAAATGGGCGGAGCCCAGTGTCCAAACAATCCAAAGATCGCAATAAAATGTAAAGATCAGCAGTTAATCCAGGCGAAGGCAGCCGGCGGCAGAGTCCAGTGCAGACGTGCAGTCAGTACTCGATGGTACTCGGCTTGGTGCGCCCTTAATCCATCCCTCTACGTTTTTCAAACACTCACTCACCCAGGTAGCCCAAGGGGTACCATCATTCCTTTTGAGGGTCCTAAACCTCTTAAGGTACTGGGAAAGGGTCTTCCCAAATCTAGCTCTCAAAGCTAGCTTCACACATTCATAATCCTTCTTATCCTCCTTCCCCCAACTCCATTACCACATCAGTTGCAACCGGGGGGAGCCTAGAGAACTACCAAGGAAGTAGCTCATTCCCTGTGATGTCCTGGAGCCCATGATTATATTCAAACATTTTCAACCAATCCAACACATCCAATTTAGGTTCATACATACCCACTAATTCCTTAGGCATCCAGGGTCTTTTGGGACTGGAACTCCTAGAGGAACCAGAAGAGAGAGAAGCAGTTTCCACAGACAACATTTTCATTTCTAGTTCATGATTATTTATTTATTTATTTGTAACGCGCCGTAGCTCGCAAGCATCAGGGCGCGAAAAAGACACGAGGACGAAGATTAACAGGACGACACAAAAGAAAGTAAAGAGAGGGGGGCAGAAAGATGGCAACATGATTCGGTGTAGAAATTGCCTAGTTATTTGAAGAGAAAGGTCTTCATATGCCTCCTAAAAAGTTGGGTGTTGCTTTCCAGTCTAAGGCTGCAAGGCAGTTTGTTCCAGTGGGAAGTTGCCAAACTCGGAAAAGCTCGACCGAGACCAGTGGCTTTGCCTGGAAGGCTAGGATTGATCAGTCCTTGCTTAGCGGATCTCAAGCTACGACTTGGCTCATACCACCTGAACTTTTTCTTAAGGTATGCTGGTGCCGTGCCGTAGAGACATTGGTGGGTTAGGGTTAGTGATTTAAACAGGATCCGTTCCTTCACTGCCAACCAACGGAGATCATTTCTGTCCTTGGTGATGTGTTCTCGCTTAGATTTGTTAGTGATGGACCTGACAGCATTATTCTGAATAATCTGGCATTGTTTCAGGCAATTATTGCTAGCGCCAAGCATTAACGCGTTACCATAGTCCAAGCGAGACAGGATGGTAGCTCTCCCTATGGTGGCACTGTTCTTGATGTTAAGAAATGGTCTGATCTGGCAGAGAAGCCTTTGATAATATTGACAATTTCGCTTTAAATAAGCGGTTTGGGCTTCTGCACCTAGGGAACATTGTAAATAAATACCTAGGGTTTTGACCTTATTTGATACCTTAATGGTGGAGTCTATTATAGTGAAGGTGGAATAGTCCGAGCCAAGGTTTTTTAAGGCTTTAGCGCTTCCAAAGGTCATAAGTTCCGTTTTAGAACTATTAAGACACATCCAGTGTGTTAACATCCAGTTTTCGATGGTGTTATAGATAATCGATAACTTCTCGTTGTCTACGGAATGGTTTCCACTCAACTCTAAGATGAGCTGTGTATCGTCAGCGAAATTGGTGAAAAAAATTCCAAGCTGAGATAGAAGAGTACAAAGGCAACGGATGTATAAATTGAAAAGCAAAGGAGAGAAACTGGCTCCTTGAGGGACGCCGCAGTCTACAGGTTTGGGTGAGGTGGAGTGACCTGCCCAGTTGATTTTTGAGTTCCTGTCTTCTAGGAATGATGATACCCAATCTATTGCATCATGGGAGCAGTTACCAGCTGCGCCTAAGGCCTCTCGGAGCTTCCCATGATCTAACAAATCGAAAGCCGCCGAGAGGTCCAGGAGGATTAACAAACCTGTTTTGCCTCTGTCTAGGATACTCAGCATTTCTGCCTGTAAGTCCAGCAATGCTGACTCTGTGCTATGGGCACCTCTAAAACCCGATTGTTGGGGGTGTAGCAGGCTGTGTTGGTCTACATAATCTTGCAGTTGCTTGGTTGCTATTTTGTCGAGTACCTTCAGAAGAAAGTTACAATTAGTAATGGGTCTGAGGTTGGTGGGGTCTTGTTGATCTAGTCCGGGTTTCTTGACTAGGGGGGTGACTGTGACTGTTTTAATTTCTGTCGGTACTTTCCGGTTCCTAAAGGAAGCATTTGTCATGCGACGGAAAAAAGGGGAGAAGATTTCAGCATTATCAAGAATAAGTTTCGGAGGTATGATGTTTTCGGCGCAAGTGGTGCAATTTATGGAAGAAAGAATGTTGTTCATGTCTTCAATGGAAACTGGTGAAAATGTAAATTAAGGGATGTCTGAGACAGGATACGTCACCTTAGGATGCGCAGGTGCGGATCTGATGTTTTGCAATTTATAATGGAGTCTCTGGCTTTTTTGATTTTATTTGAGAAAGCAAGTTGAACTGCTTCACAGTCGGTCAAGGTTGGTTGGAAGGGTGAAGAGAGAGTGGGTGGTTTTTCGAAAGATTTTAGGATTTGGAACAGTTTTCCAGTGGAGTTAGAAGCACTGATGATTTGAGTATTATAGTATTCTTTTTTTACTTCAACCAGTTTAGCTCTATATGAAAGGTCACATTTTTTCCAGTTTTCTTTATTTTCCTCTGAAGGGGTTTTGTGCCATATTCTTTCTAATTTCCTTTTAGCTATTTTGAAGGTGCTCAATTCCGGTGTGTACCAATGCTGATGGTTAGGGTTGGGGCGAGCCTGTTTGTTTTTAAGCGGTGCATGTTTATCGAAAATCTCCTGGAAATGATTATTGAAATTGCGCATGATGTTTTCACAAGAATCATTATCTGCAGTATTGTTCATGACATGAGTAAGAACTTCTTTGAGAATGTCATGTGTGATTTTCTTAAAGTTTCTGCTTAGAACCGGTTTAGGGGAATTATGGAAATGGACAGCTTTGAAAGTGGAGGAGAATGTAGCTTCAACTTTGTAGTGGTCTGTCCATATACATGGAATGGTATCGGTCACTGTCAATTGAACATTATTTGTGATAATCCAATCAAGTTGATTACCAGAGGTGCAGGTGGAGCCCTTATTAGCGATGTGGTAATTAATGTTTGTTAGGCTAGTTTCTAGGCTTATAGCCTCTTTGTCGCAGGGGTTACCTCGCCATCTATTCAGATCGCCCAAAAGGATAGTCCCAGTATTAGTTCCCTTCAAATTATTCAAGATATGACATAATTCTTCATTGAAGTCTGAGATCAGTGAAGGGGGTCTATATAGGACGATGAAGTTAATACAATGGTTGTTGGAGGGCGTGAGTTTTAGATGAAGAACTTCGCAACCCGTGCAAAGGGTTTTAGTAGTGAACAGCTTCAGAGTCTGTTTAGCTATTATAGCTACCCCCCCTCCTTTACCTGATGTCCGATTTTCGTAGTAAATGTTGTAATTGTGGGGGACAGCGCTATCGACAGTTGGGCCTATAGGTTCTTGCAACCAAGTTTCCGTGAGGAAGAGTATGTCCAAGTTGTCTTGGGTGATGTAATCATGCACATCTTGAGAGTGTTTGTTGAGTGACCTGGTATTTAGGAGTGCAATTTTCAGGGTGGTATTTCCGAGGCAATTGGGTATTAAGTGAGTGGGAACGGGGGTGGTAGGTTTGGATATGGATATGGTCTGGGGGTGTGTTTCATTTGGCTCGGTGTCTGTGCCCAAGTCTTTGTCAGGAACGGGGAAGCTCAGAGATTTCTCTCTGTTGTCGAGAAAACTTTTAACATGTCTTTCGTTTTCAAGTTTGTTCGCATCAGATAGCAACTGTAGGATTTTTAAAAAGCCAATTTCTTACCCGTTTTATTAACCCTGTATAGGTGTAGCCGGACAGAGTGTAGGGCCGATAGCCGATGCCCGCCGTGGACCGGCGTAGACCGGCACCGTCCCAGAAGCGCCGGCGCTGAAGCGCCTGAGGTTTCTATTTCTGCAGCTCAGAGGCTGCTGGTATATGTAGTTCACAAGGGATTGACTAGTAGTCAGAAATCCGTTAAATGTAAAAAGATCTGAGCAGTCAAATGAAAGATATAAACTCTCAACTCACGCTCTCTTTCTAGTTTGCAGGCAAAGGTAAGTGGAATGCGCAAGTTTAACACACACAGCAGCAAAAACAAACAAATACGAACGTTCAAGCGTTCGAGTAAGTAATGTTGTATGGTGTGGCACGGCTTCACAAAAATGCAAGATGCTAGTAAATACACACAATCAGGCAAGCAAGGCACGTTTCAAACTTGGATGATAGTATTTCCTAAATTCGAAATCAGAAAAAAGAAAAACTTCAAATGCAGTGGTCCTTAATCTTTAAGCAAATGACTCAAGTCAAGCTAGTTTCAACTCAAAGTTCCTAATTTTCGAAATAGCGTAACCTGTAATTCCCAACCCAGACTAACCTGTGTCTAAGGGGGAAATGAGGATGTTAAATAGTGAGCCCACCGGGACCGGCGATTAATCTCTATTTCTCTGCGCTTCAACTCAGCTTGCTTCTGCTCAGCTGGGCATTGATTCTCCTGAACTCTAACTCTTGGTTTCGTTCAGATTGAGCAATAAAACGTTTGTATTCTAATTCAAGCTTCATTTTTTCAAGTTCCAAATATTCAGGATTACATGTGGGACCTGGTATAGGTCCAGTAGGTACAGTTGGAAAGGCAGACAGAGGTTCAGGGTGGCTAACTGCATTAGGCTCACTTTCCTCTTCTGACTCATTATCAAGATTATCAATACTTTGATTCAGATCAATACCATCACTGTTATCCACATTTGCTGGGGGAGGGGGGGATAGATTCCTCTGTACCACCCAGACTTTGATTTTCTAACAATCTTTCTATAAGTTCGATTTTCTTGCCCTTCCCAGAGAGGTTCTGATGTCTACACAATACTTTCAAGCAATCAGCAGTTTTGGCAGACAATGATTCTAGGGTATAACTTTCCATAGTAGACAGGTTTAGAAAATCAGCTTTTTAGTGCTAAGCTTTGTGGTTAGTTGTCCTAAAGAATCTAAAAGCACACTAAAGTGTATACTCAATACAAATCCCACCACTGTACACCAGTGTTAGGCAGAAACCTGTGCAGTTCCCTTAGGGACCACTGCAAATAGTTTAAGACCACAGATGTTAGCAGTAAACCCAATTGGTAACAGTCTGCACCACCCAGATTTACCTGGTAGCTGTGGCTGAGCAGTCAGACTTCTCTCAAGAAGAGTTAGGCAGTATACAGAGCAAACACAATAGGGCAGGTAAATACAGTAGAACAAGCAAACACTGACCAGAGCTTGGTGCAAAAGATATATAATTTTTTATTTAAAAAAAACACATCTATAAAAACACACTGGCACTAATATCATGCAATTTCAAAACACAGTTACTAAAGTATATACACTTCCTTCGCAGAATATTAGACAAGTCTTAAGTAAAGCACCACTTATTTTCAGACAGCGGTGAGCGCTTAACGCAGATGGCACTCTAATAATTTGGTTACAAGGGAGAGAAAAGCAAAGCATAAATTGAAACAGATCCCAACACTTTCAAAAGAACCCAGCAAGAGAGGAAGGCAGAATAAAACCGGGAAGTTAGAGTTTCAGAAAGCCGGACCCACTTTAAGAGGATCAGAACGAAATGTGTCCAAGGTCACACGGTTGAAAAGTGCACAAAAGTCTCGAAAAGGTTCAGAAAGGAGTTGGACCAAAAGAAAGGGACCAGTTAGATGGTCAAGAGACCAGCCCAGTCTATAAGGTTAAGGATTTACTGTCACCTTGTAGCAATCTATAGAAAGGGAGGCCAGGCAGACACAGTACCTTGAAATGGTGAGAACACTCCAGCGGGGGCAGTTGTTCCTGGCAGCGGTTGTGAGTCGGTGCTTCGTCCGGCAGAAGAGAAGATCTCGTCGGGGAGGAAAGCAGAAGGTTGTTGTACTGCCAGGGAAGAAACCAACCGCAGAGTTTCTCGATTCAAAGGAGCGGTCCTTTTATTCGCGGTTCAGTGGTAAGTGGCTATCCGGTTGCCGGGGTGCTTGGCATGGGCAATTCGACCACTAGATGTCCTGGTAGGCGAAAAGGAAAGCGAACTGGTTGTCCCCACCAGCTCAAGGGGAAGAGACTCTCCGGCAAGAAGATCTCCTCTGTCGTCGGGAAGTGGTGAGACGGTTCAGCAGGGCTCTACTGGTGGTGTCGTCGTTGCGGTCGGCTCAGGTTCTCCCTCTTCGGATTTTCAGGTCCTGTGGTGACTTCTGAAGTTCCAGTCCCTAAAGCCCTGCTTTTAAGTAAGAAACCCCCATTCATTCAGCCTAGCTGTCAATCAAACATGCTAAGTGGTGAGCCGGCCGGCTCACCGCTTGGGCCAATCACACAAGAGTGCGACTTGAGTTGCCAAGGCAACTCAGTCCAAGGTGCCTAAACCACCTCCAAAAACACACTGTGGTAGCCAGACAGAGTGGCAAAAAGTTTAAGACCACAGGTGTTAGCAGTAAACCCAATTGGTAGCAGTCTGCACCACCCAGATTTACCTGGTAGCTGTGGCTGAGCAGTCAGACTTCTCTCAAGAAGAGTTAGGCAGTATACAGAGCATACACCCCCTGTGGTACCCAGACAGAGTGGCACCACTTTAGGAGGCTTCTGTGGAGAAGCCCGCCAAAAAGTGGAACAAAGGGCTCGACTTGGGTTGGAGTCACAGAAGAGAACACAAATGCCATTTTAGAATCGAATTCTGGCAAAAATACCAACCAGTGAATTAATATTAAATAAATAACCCCACGGTATGTTCGAGGCTATAGGAATTAAATAATTAAAGTTGGTAGCCTCGAACAATGAGAAAATCCCATAGAGATATATTTGCGGTCGAATATAAAAAGTAGTATCCACTGCCACCAGCCAAAACTCGACCAGGGGGGACGGAGACGTGCCCCCTCGAATAAAAGACCCCGGGGCAATCGAATTGCCCCGACCAGTACGTCCACAATATGATGGTTTGTACTGAATTCTGTTCATAATTTGGGACAAGTAAAGCCAATGGTGACTTTACATGCCCTGGGAGACAGTAGCCAGTCCCAGGGTATGGAGTCTATGGTGGGGTGTCACTATGACACCCATGTGTCACTGCACTGAGGGTGCTGTGTAACACACATAGTAAAAACACATGAGACCCTATGAAGTAAAAGACCCCATAGCCCATAAAACACATTAACAGTCAAAGGAACCCCTCAAATCATTTCCAAGAGTGTGAGGAAAAGAGTATCACTCTTGGCAGGAGAAAAAAACAAACTCCAGAAATCCAGCAAAGCTGTTGGGGGACTCGCTAGGTTAGGGAATTCAGCCTAAACAGAGAATTCTCCCTAACTGCTTGCCAGCGAGTACCGGCTGCAGCAGGTTCGCCGGTCCACATTGCTCCTTCACATCCGGGTTGCCGAGCTCTGTGAGAAACCTGAAGGTGCCCACCCGCTAGTCCCTGGGGATCTGTCATCCAGGTGTACAGGACATAGCCATTGCTTTCGGATGCAGTTCCTGTGGGTGTACCAGTACAGGAGGATCACCTGGATGAGGGGTCTTCAGGGAGTGGAAGCGGGGCACCGGATGACGAAACGCGGTATCCCCTTCACTGTAACACCTTTACCCCATCCTACCAGGTAGGATATTTAGGAGGTCAACCCTCCCTTTTCCAACACGAACACTTTCTCACGGACAGCTCACAGTGAGAGAAAACAGACTAACACCCGAGCTGTATACCTGACGTGTCCTGATACAATGGTCAGGCAGGGTCAGGCAATTACTGATCATTACACACACCTGACTAACATCACACTTCCCAACACGGATAAAAGGCTGAGTATGAAAGCACACTTTGAGCAAGGCAAAGCAAACGAGGAAGCAGCAGTTCCAAGATGGTAGTTTAATACAAGGCGAAAGACGGCGAGACCGAATAATTGGATTGCAAGGAGGGAAGTGCCCTTGACATTTTTCACTGAAAGACTGTACTTTTCATGAGCCTTCAAGAATAGGAAATGTAAAACCTAGAATGAAAGCTGCATTGTTGTCATGATGCCTACCCCCGGGGACCCAGACCTGGTCCAGCAACCCCGGAAGCAGGCATCAAGTTATTTTGAGCAAGCCCAAAAACCCCTGCTAGGGGCTGTTTGGGTGCGGTCCTGGCGCCTATGGTGCCAGGTTCATATAGAGAGTCAGTCCTGGTGCCATAGGCGCCAGGCTCATAAAGTAGAACTTACCTGATGCAGACCATGCTGCAAGCTTACCTGATGCAGACCATGCTGCAAGAGCTCCAAGCCAAATGAGGCTTGGAGGGGACTATTTTACCTAGGGCCTATTTTTTACTCGGCTGGGGCTGGGGAGGAATACTTACCTGGGACTACTTTGGAGGCTATTTAAACCACGGCCGAAGAGCAGCACACGCTTCGCGTTACTCTGCATCCAGCAGCGTAACGCTCACTGTGTCTGCAAACCTGCATCCAGTCTTCTGCCACGCCCACCTCGAGTCTGCAGCTCCTACAAAAAGGGAGGAACCGAAGGAGAAAAGGTTAGAACAAGAGCAATACCTTCGATCCTTACCTGAATTCCGGATCCACCGCGCCTTCGAGCTGGAAGAAAGAAGTATTTTAAGCGCGCCGCCTCGCCTGCTGCAGCGCCGCGCTGAACTCACCGGCCTTCGCAGCATCCTCACGATCCACCGCATCCTTCTGCACATTCCCGCCGCACTCCGGCACCTAAGGGGAACACAAGAACAGCAAAGGTGAGCCAAGGGAATAAACAGAGGCAATAGTAACTACCCCCATAGACTTACCTGATTTACCGCCGGGGGTACTATACCTCTTCACGGGTCGGCGCAGTCTCCATTGCATCCTCGCCGTACCCCGGCCCCTAAGGGGAACAAAAGGACAACAAGGTGAGACAAAGGGACAAACAAGGGGAATTCTTCTCACCACAATAGACTTACCTAATTTTACCACCGGAGGCATTATTCCCCGAACTTCATATTTTCTCTCCGCACCTGAGTAAGGGAGCAAGCAACAGGCTACATTCTGGCCTTATTTTATTGAACTGTGTTGGATAAGACAAATCCTTACCTGAACTTCGTCAGCTACCACGAGGAACTCTTCGCTGGGGTCAAGCTGCAAACTGCAAGGAATCGGACAAGAGTGAAAGTCAGACATTTGAACTCTTACGAACTACTATGTTCTGAAACTCACCAATTCCTTCTAACCAGTGAAGCAACTGGTTATCTACGCGCCCCTGCGCTCAATGCAGGATGGAGAGCTCATCCTTCCAAACATCAGGTGAGACTTTAAGAAGGGACATTAGAGGCGATCAGTGGGGAGAACAACAGCGGGAGGTGGGGGTTAACTCTCAACTCCACGGGTGGTTAATTCCCTTTCTCCATTTACAGAAGAATACTCCTACGGGCCAAGCAAACCAAACTGGGAGGGCCAGTCCAGTCTGTCATCTCGGCACTACACGTCACATTGGTGGAGACCGCAGCTGTCCAGTTCGGATCGACGCCGCTGTGGGAGCCAGGTGAGCGTAACAGAATGCGAAGCCTACCCACAAATTCCCACCCAGGTGTTATGGAAACCTCAGAAACTGACCAATTGGCCCAACTACTAGGGGAACTGAGGGCAGAAGTGCATTCCGCCCGTCAAGAGACCATTGCTCTTAGGAGAAAGCTGATTTTGTCAAAGGAGCGAACTGATGATCTTGCTAGGCAATTACTGCAAAGCCAGGCTGGACAAACGCCCCTACCAGGTCTCGGGGGGAATCCAGCTCCTGTTTCATCGAGTAACCCTGTGCAAATAAACTTAGCAGGATCTGTTCGATTAGCTCCGCCCGAACGCTTTGCCGGGGACCCTCAAAGGTTCGCCGTGTTCATGAACCAATGCCGCTTGCACTTTTTATGCAGACCTGGAGCCTTCCCAAACGACCAAGCCAAGGTAGCCTTTGTATTGTCATATCTCAGTGGCAGCGCAGCTGATTGGTCAATTCCACTAGTTACTCAGGATGACCCAATTCTTCGAGATTTTCAGGGCTTTCAAACAAGCATGGAAAGACTATTTGCCCGGCACTCCCAAGGACAGGCCCTGGATAACAAACTTTTGTCCCTACGACAGGGTAACCAGGACCTTCTATCCTACATCGCAACCTTTAATAGGTTGATAGTGGAAACTGGATGGCCTGAGGTAAAACGAATCACGTTATTTCATCGAGGGCTTCGAGGAGAACTCAAGGATGTCTTGGCTCAAGTCGTGAACCAACCTCAAGACTGCGCTGAATATATAGACTTAGTGATCCAGTTAGATCACAGACTTCAGAACAGAAAGGCTGATCGAGCCAAGTTTGAGAATCGGGTGTTGGTTAAAACCCACATTAACCCCAAAGGAGCAGATTCTTCTGAACCCATGCAAATCGGAGGGGTTAAAGGACCCTTAACCCAGAAGGAAAGAGAAAGGAGACGGCAAATGCAATTGTGTCTATATTGTGGAACTTCTGGGCATTTCCTACGGGATTGCCCTGTGAAACCACCCAAGAAGGTGGTAGGAGCTGCTGATAAAAGCCATATGGAGTCAGACTCGGGAAACGACCACGCCCGACAAGCGTAGAGGGCCGCTTGCCGAGCTTGAAGAAGGATACTCAGACCTTGCATTTCATCATGCCAATGGTCCTCGTAGATCCAGGGCAGCCATCGCGTATGCACGCAGTAAGGGCATACATTGATAGCGGGGCCATAGGAAACTATGTGGACTACGAATTGGCTTCCAGGATGAATCTACTTCTCTGCCGATAAACCACCTCTGATGTCATCACCACAGTCGATGGAACTGAAATCGCCTCTGGGCCTGTGACTCATTCCACCGCAGAGATGACACTATTGGGTCAGGATGGGCATTGAGAGACTATTGTGTTTGATCTAATCAAAGCCCCACAGTTCCAAATAATACTGGGGATACCTTGGTTGGAAACACATAATCCCTTTATTGATTGGCGAGAGAAGAGAATAACCTTCCTGGATTGTGCACAAACCTGTTACCCAAAGAAAAATCTGAACGCAGGCCTGGCCACAGTAACCACAGCAGTCATGCACCTACCTCCAGAATACCAAGAATTCCAGGATGTCTTCCAAAAAGAACAGGCAAACACTTTACCACCTCACAGATCGTACGATTGTCAAATCGATCTCATACCCGGTGCACAACCCCCTTGTAGCAGGATCTATGCCCTTACGGAACCTGAGAACCTTCACCTACGACAATATTTAGACCAGTACCTTGCCAATGGCTTTATTCGCCCATCCAAATCCCCTGCATCTTCAGCTTTGGTCTTCGTGCCCAAAAAGGAAGGTGACCTCAGAACGTGCATAGACTACCGCGCATTGAACCAGATCACTGTTAAGAACCGATACCCATTGCCTCTGATCCATGAACTACTGGACCAAGTGAAGGACGCTTGCATATACACTAAATTAGATCTCTAGGGGGCATATCATCTGGTACGTGTAAAAGAGGGCGACGAATGTAAGACTGCTTTCCGCTCTAAGTATGGGTTATTCGAATACCAGGTGATGCCTTTCGGGTTGTGCAATGCACCAGCAGCCTTCCAATACTTCATGAACGATGTCCTTCGTGAACTCATTGACGTTTGTGTTGTCGTATATATCGATGATATTCTAGTATACTCCTCTTCAGAATCTGAGCATGTGAAGCACATCTGAGCAGTCCTTGAGAAATTGCGCCAGAACAAACTATATGCAAAACTAGAAAAATCCGTTTTTCATGCCACAGAAGTTGAATTCCTTGGGTTTATCCTGACCCCGAAGGGAGTACGAATGGACTCATGAAAGGTGGACGCAATCCTTAAGTGGCCATCACCAAGTTCAGTTAAAGGAGTACAAAGCATGCTCGGCTTTGCCAATTTCTACCGCAGATTCATCCCAGATTTTTCACATGTCGTACATCCCATCACAGCACTCTTGCGAAAAAATAAACGCTTTATGTGGACTGAAGAAGCTGAAAATGCCTTCCAAGAGCTGAAAGCGAAATTCACGTCTGCACCTGTATTAAAGCACCCGCGCCCTGACCTTCCATACATAGTGGAAACTGATGCATCCAGTCTAGCCATGGGAGCTGTCCTGTCGCAAAAGGACCCTGAAACTGGCCAGCTTCACCCAGTAGCATTTTGGTCCAGAAAGTTCTCGGCACCCGAGTTAAACTATGTGGTTACCGACAAGGAGTTATTAGCCATTAAATCCGCCTTCAAGGCTTGGCGGCACTATCTTCTCGGTGCCAGGCATACCATTACTGTGATCACCGGAACTTACAGTATTTAGAAACAGCCAAGGCCCAATCGTCACATCAACTCCGATGGGCATTGTTCTTTGCCGAGTTCGATTTCGTGATAACCTATCGACCAGATTGTAAGAATGGTAAAGCAGACGCCTTATCCCGAATAGGGATGGGAGAGGCTGAAGTGAACCCAGAACCAGTACCTATAATTTCCGAACAAAGGATTCTTGGCATGACTACTCTACAGACACTAGAGGACATTCAGGTAAAGATCCAGCAACTCTTTGATCCTACAGCCCTGCAGGACTGGGTAAAGAAAGGCCTGGACTACTCTTTCACCAATTATCTGCTTTATTACCAAGGGCGGCTATTTCTGCCACACAAGGAACTACAAGAGCTAGTCATTTCCCGTTATCATGATACCCTAATGGAGGGGCACCCAGGTATTGTAAAAACTGAAGCTAAGATTAAAAGACAATTCTGGTGGCCCATCTGGCGAAGGGATATTAAATCATTTGTGATGTCTTGTGGCATTTGCACCCAAAACAAAAGTCAAAAGAAAAAACCAGCTGGACTCTTACAACCTTTAGACATTCCGCCTACACCATGGCACACCTTATCGTTAGACTTTATTACTGATCTACCTCCTTGTAATGGATTTAACACCATTTTAGTTTTTGTGGATCTTTTTTCCAAGATGGCCCACTTTATTCCTTTAAAAGGATTACCTTCAGCCTCAATCCTGACCAAAGAATTCCTCGAAAACATTGTTCGTATACATGGATTTCCATCCGTGTTGGTCTCTGACCGGGGCAGTCAATTAATTTCACATTTTTGAAAGAAATGTTGTCAATTGGCGCAAATCGACGTGAAATTATCGACCAGTCACCACCCCCAGACAGATGGTCAAACGGAGAGGACCAACCAGACTCTTGAACAATGCCTGCGTTGTATGTTACATCAGACTGAGAGTAATTGGAAGGAAATTCTTTGGATCGCCGAATATGCATACAATAATTCAGTACATTCTGGAACTGGACAAAGCCCCTTTTATACCCTATATGGGCACCATCCTCGAACCTCAGGCCTTGACTCACCCCAACACTTAGAAATGCCCGCAGTGGACCATCTACACGCTACGATTACACAAGCCTTTAAGGAGGCAACTGCACATTTAAAACAAGCGAAGGAGAAATATAAGAAAGATGCTGATCGGCATAGAAGTGATACTCCACAGTACCAGATAGGGGATCAAGTATGGTTGGCCACAAAACACATACCTCTCAAGGGAACGCAGACCTTTAACCCTAGATATTTGGGACCTTACTCCTTTAAGGCCATTATCAACCCGGTGGCCATTAAGTTGGACTTACCTGCTAATATGCGAATTCACCCCGTCTTTCATGTGTCACTTTTGAAGCCAGTGCAACCAGGGACAAGACTAACCAAGCCACCAGACCCCATCCTTATAGACGGGGAACCCGAATTTGAGGTTAAGAACATCCTGGACTCCAAGATGGTGAAGTCAAAACTTTTTTATTTAATCGACTGGAAAGGTTACGGACCACAGGAAAGGTCTTGGGAACCTAGTGACCACGTGCATGTACCTCGATTGGTGAAAAGATTCCACCGAAATTTCCCAGACAAACCAAAACCACGGGGAAGAACGACTTTAGGAGGGGCCTTGGGGGGAAGTGCTGTCATGATGCCTACCCCCGGGGACCCAGACCTGGTCCAGCAACCCCGGAAGCAGGCATCAAGTTATTTTGAGCAAGCCCAAAAACCCCTGCTAGGGGCTATTTGGGTGCGGTCCTGGTGCCTATGGCGCCAGGCTCATATAGAGAGTCAGTCCTGGCGCCATAGGCGCCAGGCTCATAAAGTAGAACTTACCTGATGCAGACCATGCTGCAAGCTTACCTGATGCAGACCATGCTGCAAAAGCTCCAAGCCAAATGAGGCTTGGAGGGGACTATTTTACCTAGGGACTATTTTTTACTCGGGTGGGGCTGGGGAGGAATACTTACCTGGGACTAGTTTGGAGGCTATTTAAACCACGGCCGAAGAGCAGCACACGCTTCGCGTTATTCTGCATCCAGCAGCATAACGCTCACCGTGTCTGCAAGCCTGGATCCAGTCTTCTGCCACGCCCGCCTCCAGTCTGCAGCTCCTAGAAAAAGGGAGGAACAGAAGGAGAAAAGGTTAGAACAAGAGCAATACCTTCGATACTTACCTGAATTCCGGATCCACTGCGCCTTCGAGCTGGAAGAAAGAAGTATTTTACGTGCGCCGCCTCGCCTGCTGCAGCGCCGCGCAGAACTCACCGGCCTTCGCAGCATCCTCACGATCCACCGCATCCTTCTGCACGTTCCCGCCGCACTCCGGCACCTAAGGGGAACACAAGAACAGCAAAGGTGAGCCAAGGGAATAAACAGAGGCAATAGTAACTACCCCCATAGACTTACCTGATTTACCGCCGGGGGTACTGTTCCTCTTCACGGGTCGGCGCAGTCTCCATTGCATCCTCGCCGTACCCCGGCCCCCAAGGGGAACAAAAGGACAATAAGGTGAGACAAAGGGACAAACAAGGGGAATTCTTCTCAGCACAATAGACTTACCTAATTTTACCGCCGGAGGCATTATTCCCCGAACTTCATATTTTCTCTCCGCACCTGAATAAGGGAGCAAGCAACAGGTTACATTCTGGCCTTATTTTATTGAACTGTGTTGGATAAGACAAATCCTTACCTGAACTTCGTCAGCTACCACGAGGAACTCTTCGCTGGGGTCAAGCTGCAAACTGCAAGGTATCGGACAAGAGTGAAAGTCAGACATTTGAACTCTTACGAACTACAATGTTCTGAAATCACCAATTCCTTCTAACCAGTGAAGCAACTGGTTATCTACGTGCCCCTGCGCTCGATGCAGGATGGAGGGCTCATCCTTCCAAACCATCAGGTGAGACTTTAAGAAGGGACATTAGAGGCGATCAGTGGGGAGAACAGCAGGGGGAGGTGGGGGTTAACTCTCAACTCCACGGGTGGTTAATTCCCTTTCTCCATTTACAGAAGAATACTCCTACGGGCCAAGCAAACCAAGCTGGGAGGGCCAGTCCAGTCTGTCATCTCGGCACTACACGTCACATTGGTGGAGACCGCAGCTGTCCAATTCGGATCAACGCCCCTGTGGGAGCCAGGTGAGCGTAACAATTGTGTGTCGGAGGTACCCAAGACTCTCCTGCATTGATAGTCAAGGCAGGGAGAATAGTTTGCCGCAGTGGTACTGTTCTTGGCTCCTACAACAAAGCAGCACTATTGAAATCAGCACAGCCGGTGAGTTGGGGAGACTGAAACCAGACCGGTCTGTGCGGAAGCCAAGGCTGCAAGCGGCAACATTGTATAAAGAAAATTGAAGAGAACACTGCATGAAGCATATGTGGCAAGCGACGTGAATAAAATTAAAACTGCAGATGAGTGAATTAACTTTGAAGCTAAGATACAATACCGTATTGGTTAGGCGCCATGTGGGTGATCATTTGAAAGTCTCTGTTAGGTTTCCAACTGAAAGGTGACGAATGTTAAAAGAAAAGGAATTGTGAAATCCAAGTGGTTCCTGCAACGGGTCAAGCCAAACCCTGTGCACCTTTGAAAGTCTTCAATAATTGATGTAAATTTGAAATTGGTCCGAGCCTGGCCAAGGGAGACTAATTGAGTTAAAAAGGGATCTGAGCCCGGCTGAGGGGAATCCGGGGTGAACCACGAGTCACCCGAAAAAGAATATCCTACGAGCAGTGTGTTAAAGGGATCTAGGGGCTGATGGGGAGCAAGTGGATCTAGGTCACCTGGCCTGAGCCCCGCCGACCTGGTGCCTTCCAGACTAGCGCTCTTTTCCCCACTTAGCAAGCCTCGGCCACCTGGTGCCTTCCTGGCTGCTGCTCTTTTCCCTACTTAAGGAGCCCTCCAGCCTCTTTTCCTTTGCTGATGGGGAGCAGGTGCAAGTGGACCTAGGTCACCTGGCCTGAACCCCGCCTTCCTGGTGCCTTCCAGGTTGCCGCTCTTTTCCCCACTTAGCAAGCCCCACCCACCTGCTTTCCTTTGCTGATGGGGAGAAGGTGCAAGTGGATCTAGTCCCCAAGCACCCACAAAGGAATGTCCGCACACTGTATTAGTGAAAACACAGTCTTTATATAATTAAGGTTCAATGTTATATACACAATCACAATAACTCACTTTGTGCTCAGTTAATCTACAATGGCAAATATGGGAATAGTTTCTTACCTGTAACTCCATTTCTCCAGCATTGGTATCTTTCATGGATTCACATGCTTAGAATATTCCCCGTCCACAGACTGGGAACCCTCGGTAAGCTTATAAAGCCGTATCGCACAGGAAAACGTTCGACACTTTCGTGTCCTATCTATGTCGTTTTGGGCCGCACACGCCCCACTAGGACGTAGCGGCTCCCTTCAGATTTCGACCCCTCCAAAGTAGAATGGGGTGAAACCAAGAACTACAAGACAATTGCATTTAGGGGAGGCCGGCGGGCACATGTGAATCCATGAAAGATACCAATGCTGGAGAAATGGAGTTACAGCCCCTGGGCATAAAACAATACAGAACACAAATGAAAAAGGACTACAGGAGAAGGACAGGGAGGCCCTGTCCCTCCAATACATTTCCAGCATCACAGCCACCCCCCCCAGACTGAGGTTATGGTGCCTAATCTCCCATGAGATAGACACCCTCATCCAGACGTCAACATACCTTCTGGAAAGGCCATTTGCATTATCGTGACTCTTCCTGGGTCTATGCTCTATGGTGAAGTCTAGCCCTTGAAGGCTAATGGACCACCTGAGCAGTTTCGGGTTCTCATCCTTCATCTGCATAAGCCACTTCAGGGGCTTATAATCTGTTTGGACCTTGAAGGTAGACCCCGTAAAGTAGGGAATAAAAAATGCCTAAGGCTCCAAACTATGCTAAAACATTCCTTTTCAACAGTAGACCACCTAAATTATCTACCCTTGAGTTGTCTACTGATGAATATGATCGGATGTTCCCTCCCATTGTCATCTAACTGCGACAAGACAGCTCCAATTCCGGTGTCGCATGCATCCGTCTGGACGATAAAGGGTTTGCTGAAGTCAGGCGCATAACACAGGTGCCCTACACAGACTTTCTTTCAAACCATCAAAGGCCCTCTGACAGTCTTCAGTCCAATTAACCTTCCTAGGCTGTTTGGGTGAAGTCAGAGCTGTCAGTGGTGCAGCTATGGTTCCATAGCCGCCATGAAATTGCGATAATACCCAGTGAGGCCCAAAAAGGCTCTCATCTGGGTTTGAGTAGTGGGAGTCTCCCAGTCACGTACATCCTGTACATTACTGGGGAGAGGTTGGATTTGACCCCCTCCTACCTCATGACCAAGATACGTGACTTTCCCCTGAGCTACCTGGCACTTGGTGGCCTTGATAGTGAGGTTAGCCCTTTTCGAGGTCTGCAACACCTTATCCAGACGTGTCAAATGCTCTTCCCAGCTGGAACTATAGATGGCAATGTCGTCTAAGAAGGTCACACAAAAGGCCTCCAGCCCGCTGAGTGCATGATTGACCAATCTCTGAAAGGTGGCAGGGGCATTCTTCAACCCAAAAGGCATGACCCTAAACTGGTAGAGTCCCTCAGGTGTTGAGAACGCCGTCTTTTCCTTGGCATGGTCCGTCAGAGCTATTTGCCAATAGCCTGAGGCAAGGTCTAAGGTGCTCACAAATTTGGCAGCACCTATGGTGCCCACGAGCTCATCAGCCCTGGGCAATGGGTGTGTGTCAGTTTTGGTGACAGCATTGAGTCCTCGGTAGTCCACACAGAACCTCCAATACTTGGTACCTGCCTGGGAATTTGCCTTGGGGACAAGGACCAGGGGACTGGACCAGGGACTGGTTGAGGGTTCAATAACACCCAAATCGAACATCTTGGCGACCTCAACCTGGATGTGGTTCTTGTTAGAAAATATTTCATAATTGTCTGTAATTTTCCCTGCATGTGTCAATACCAAAACATTTTGCTGCTGTTTAGACACCACTGACTGACTTTGCCAGAGAAGCACAGTCTTACGCTGCACTCCTCTGGGCTTTCGCTCATATTTATGGGTAATTGACATGCCATTAAGACAGTCAGTACTGGGGGACTTTGTTTCCCTTAGTCCGTTCCTCATTTTGCAACTTTTGTGAAACATGTAACAAGTGTGCAATGAATCTTACCATACAGCACACTTTGGTCTATAGTCATTTCCAAAGGCCCTAGATACTCTCTCTGGACTTTTTATGAAATGTGCAGATGTGTCATGGACAGGACTGGTGGCAGCTATCGTTTTGCATTATTTTTAACCCTTTCCTGCCATGTTAACCGCGTTAACTACATTTGGCACAAATAGGTGGCCTGGCTCCAAAATGGCCATGCCACAAGGTTCTTTATCCTGTCCTTTGGCCATCTTGCCCCTTCACCTTCCCCAGATCGAGCCGACCCAGGTCAGTCCTTATTTGGTCATGCACTTTCCCGCGAATCCCAATGCTTTTGCAGGATTCTGCATGCCTTGTGTGTGTGCCTCCAGGATGTGGGCTGGAACGTCTGGTTCCAATACACATCCTGGGTGCTAGAGAGTCTGGAGTGCCATGAATGACTGGGACCACCGTGGTCCGTGACTGGTCCACGTATGGAGTGTGTGTTTGTGAGCAGATCTCTCATTGGGTCCTCTCCGTTTTGGCGCGAAGAGAACTTTGGATAAGAGGAGGCTGAAAACACCACTACCATGTCGATCTCCTGAGTTCTCACTGAACAAAGGATAGGATCCAAGTATCCTGCAACTACGAAGCTGAGTCGAGGAACCGCTGGTGACCCGCTGGAAGGTTTGGCACCCTGAGCCCGCTGTCGTCCCGTGGGACCCCTCTGCATCTGGTCATCCTAGAAGGTCTGCGAAGACGCTTCGACCCATTGGAATAGTGGGACAAACTATTCTCAGCACCTTCATCAAACCCTGCAAGTAAGCTTTGTCTGAATTGTCCATGGGCCAACCAGTGGACTGACCGGCTTACCCAGTTGCTTTGCTCTGTCACCGCTGCCGTTTCGAGGTGACCCTCAAAACTTGGTATACTGCTAGCTCTGTGTCTTCGGCACAGTCACACCGAATTTCGTAGACTTGGCATTTCCAGGTCTGAAGTGAGATGAGTGCGCCAGGACCGGAGTAAATGCGGTGGACTCCTGGGCATAAAACAATACAGAACACAAATGAAAAAGGACTACAGGACAAGGACAGGGAGGCCCTGTCCCTCCAATGCATTTCCAGCATCACAGTCGCCCCCCCTCCCCCCCAGACTGAGGTTATGGTGCCTAATCTCCCATGAGATAGACACCCTCATCCAGACGTCAACATACCTTCTGGAAAGGCCATTTGCATTATCGTGACTCTTCCCGGGTCTATGCTCTATGGTGAAGTCTAGCCCTTGAAGGCTAATGGACCACCTGAGCAGTTTCGGGTTCTCACCCTTCATCTGCATAAGCCACTTCAGGGGCTTATGATCTTTTTGGACCTTGAAGGTAGACCCCGTAAAGTAGGGAATAAAAAATGCCTAAGGCTCCAAACTATGCTAAAACATTCCTTTTCAACAGTAGACCACCTAAGTTCTCTACCCTTGAGTTGTCTACTGATGAATATGATCGGATGTTCCCTCCCTTTGTCATCTAACTGGGACAAGACAGCTCCAATTCCGGTGTCGCGGGCATCTGTCTGGACGATAAAGGGTTTGCTGAAGTCAGGCGCACACAACACAGGTGCCCTACACAGACTTTCTTTCAAACCATCAAAGGCCCTCTGACAGTCTTCAGTCCTATTAACCTTCCTAGGCTGTTTGGGTGAAGTCAGAGCTGTCAGTGGTGCAGCTATGGTTCCATAGCCGCCATGAAATTGCGATAATACCCAGTGAGGCCCAAAAAGGCTCTCATCTGGGTTTGAGTAGTGGGAGTCTCCCAGTCACGTACATCCTGTACATTACTGGGGAGAGGTTGGATTTGACCCCCTCCTACCTCATTTATTTTCAAGTTTGTTTATTGGCATTTATCATAAAAACAGTGACACTTGGCAGGTCAATCATGCCATACAATGCAAACTCTTTGGAATAGTATAATAATGAACAAAGGTGAGGGGGGAGAGAAAAGAAAGAGGAAGAGGGAAATGAAGAGGAAAGAAGTGGAAGAAGAGAGAAAAAAAAAGAAAAAAAGGGGGGGGTAAAAAAAGGGGGGCAGGGGGAGAGAGAGGAAGTAAGAGATAGAAGAAAGAACTTCTAAACAGTAAACAGTAACCTGATAACATTAACATAAACTGTCTCCTTATCCAGTCTTCATCGTCCATTTACCGAGTATGCAGTAGGGGGTGCTATAGGGAAGGCGGGGATTCTTGAGTGCAGCAATTTCCTTAGGTGTTTAGGGGCCTCCCTCGTGGTTTCTAAGTTTCTGCAGTTCCGCATGGTCCAGATAGTGTTTGCTCATGGGGGTTTATCGTCTGAGGGGTAGATTATTGTTCTAACTATCTCCCTCCATGCTTCTAGGGTGGAGCTGGACTCATCGGTGGATCTGGCAACGCTATCTTCCCACGCCCTAGTTTCTGCGTTAATCCATCTGATAAACTCGCTGTGCCAGGCGTTATGTCTGGGCCCCGCTGACTTTTTCCAGGACATGGCGATATGTCTTTTGGCCAGGAGGCACAATAGGTCCATTAATTTCACCCGATGTTTAAGTTTGGCCGGTCTGGGGTACGTACCTAAAAGGCATTCTTCGGGAGTCCATCTGTAATTGGAGGTTCCTGCCTTCTCGTATGTCAACTTGACTTTTGCCCATAGGGATTGCACTGTGTTGCACTCCCAGAACATATGTATGAGATCAGCCCTGTCCGCTTTGCACCACGGGCAGTTGGGGCTTGCATTCTTGTTAAATGTCGCAAGCCTGTGTGGAGTGAGGTATGTCCGGTGCAGGACGTTTAGTTGTATAAAGCGGAATTTGTGGTTCCTTGATACGGCCTTGGGAAATGCTAGCGCCCTGCTCCATTCTCCCTCCGAGAGTTCTCTGCCAGTGTCTGTTTCCCATTTGCTTTTCAGGGTCTCTCCGTTTGGATTGGGGTTATCATTGAGGTGTCCGTATATTTGGGAGACCAGTTTCTGTCCCTCGCCTAGGTTATATAATAGAGTTGTGAGGGGATCAGGTTCGGGTTCTTCTGGCCAGGTGTCCCATTTGTGTCTTGCTATTTCACGTATCTTCCGATACCACAAGTATTGACTAGTGGGTATCCCATCCATGTTCTGTAGTGTGCTGAACTCTTTAAAGGAGACTTCTTCGTATAGATATCCCCACGTTTAAACTCCCTTCATCTCCCAGACCCTGAGGTGTAACAAGTCTGTGTCTGACCTGCACAGGTCCCAAATCATTGGTATTTCTGGGGAGTACAGGTGTGTAAGGTTTCTTAGTGATTTCCTTCTTTGCCAAATTTGTTTCCCCAGGGTGGCTATAAAGGGTGTGTCGCTCATTTGGTGTTGTGGCACCCAAATAAGTTCTTTCAGTTGCAGTGGAGAGATCAGGGACTGTAGCAGGGGAGTTTCAGATGTGTTCTCGTCGGCTAGCCATTTGGACACAAAGCTGAGTTGGGCTGCTAGATAATATTTTTCGAAATGCAGGAGTTGCATTCCGCCCTGATTGTATTGTAGGACTAGCATGGAGTGTGCCATTCTATGCCTGCCCTGCCCCCAAATGAATTCTCAAGTTATTGACCCTAATAGGCGGAAGAACGGGCTCTTGATGTAATACTGCACATTTTGGAACCTATACAGGAGCCTAGGGAGGACAATCATTTTGGTTATCGAAATTGTCCCGATTGCCGACAGTGGGAGTTTTGCCCAGAAGGACATTGATCTGCGCAGTGAGGGTATTGCTGCATTTGTGTTATGCTCGTGCATCATTTGGGGAGTGTGCATAATCCGGATGCCCAAATAGCGGAACTTGGTGGTCTGCCACTGTATCCCTAGTGTTGGGAGCTCCTCCGAGCATCTGTCTTTAAGGCCTGTTAGTGGGAATAGGCAGGCCTTGTTGAATTTTATGCCTGAGACTTTGGAAAAGTTGTCAAGAACCTCCAGCATAGTTGGGACATTGAGATGCGGGTCTCTGACGTACAGAAGCACATCATCCGCGTGAAGTGAAATTATGTGGTCTATCTCCCCTAGTCTTATTCCGGCATCAAAAAATTGTTTACGAAAATAAATAGCTATGGGTTCTAGCCCCAATATATAAAGCATGGGGGATAGCGGGCAGCCTTGCCGGATACCTCTGCATATCTCCCAAACTTCTGACACGTGTCTCCCAGTTTTTACCCGTGCCCTTGGTTCAGTGTAGAGTATTCGGATCCACATGATACATCGTGGGCCAAACCCGAATTCTTTTAGGACCACTAATTGCCACTCCCAAAATATGGAATCAAATGCCTTGATGGTATCTAGTTATAACAGGGCGTAGGGTTCAGTGCTCGCGTCTGTTTGTGCAATGATGTGTTGAAGTCTGCGTAAGTTCATGGTCGTGTTCCGGCCTGGAACAAACCCACATTGATCCGGGTGTACAATATCCCCTATCTGTCTG
Source organism: Ambystoma mexicanum (assembly GCF_040938575.1). Taxonomy (NCBI): domain Eukaryota; kingdom Metazoa; phylum Chordata; class Amphibia; order Caudata; family Ambystomatidae; genus Ambystoma; species Ambystoma mexicanum. The sequence continues at coordinate 635,679,018 of NC_090939.1, forward strand.
GACAGTCTCTGGGCTAGGTAACTTGGTATACTGGTAGGTCTGTGTCTTCAGCACCCTCACACCGAATTTCGTACACTTGCCATTTCCAGGTCTGAAGTGAGATGAGTGCGCCAGGACCGGAGTAAATGTGGTTACTGTGTTGCCCTGCCGCGGCAATGTCCTTTGCAAGTCTGCTGCATTTGTGACCCTCTTGCCCCTGAAGCCTGCTGCAGTGGAACTGGGTTGATTCATCCACCCGGAGCGGGGAAATCGCCTCTGTCCCATTATGAAATCATCGCTGTATCTCAGGTTCTAAAAGGTGCAGAGACGTCCTTTTTGCAGCATTCGAACCTGCAAGCGAAGTGGACTGACCTGCCGAAGTTTGGGTCCACTTGTGTCGGAAACCGGTGAGTATTTAATACCCTAACCAGTGGCCCCTAGTGCAAGGGCCCATTTTTACACACTAGTCGCCCCTGCGGACTCCTCTCCTTTCCAACGATATTTCGAAATAGTGGCTCCATCCCAAACTCTCGAACTGCCTCTGCCTTCAAGTGGAGGTCCTTCTTGAATAGTGGGAACTGGTTCTGCATCGCCTCATCCACCTTCCCGAGCTGCTAGAGACCCCTGAAGATACCCTGTTCTGCCCATTGGAACAACCGCGTACATTTGCATTGCATGTACTATTGAGCACAAGGCTCCTCTCTTCTTAGGGCTTGGACTGCCTCTTAGTTAGGTGTATTTTCGATGTCAAACTGGGCCTAAAGACTATCTGCACTGCCTGTTTCCTTCCCATCTAGGTTGTCGACATATTTTGTGCATTTAACCCTTTAGACCCCAATGGTCTTGTATATACATTGTATTGATAGTGTTGTGTTGGTTTACTTAGTGTTACTGTGATTCTTTTGCTATGGTCTATGTTACAAAGGCCTTGTAATAAATGTGTCTACATTTTTTATATAACACCTGTCTGGAGTAATTTGTAAGTGTCCTTGCTCTGTGTGGTCATTGAGGTCCTTCAGTCACCCTCACTCCTCCTGAGACTTAGTCTTGACCGCCTGCCATAGCTACCCTGATTGGTCTGGCTTGTCCAGAGGTTAGCCTGTTCCAAGAAACTAGGTTGGCCTTCTGAACCTCTGCCCCTCCAGGCCAGAGTTCAGAAATCCATCTTTAAAAAATGGTGGCAGCGGTGGGATAGGACTGATGGTATCCAGTGTTGCATACTAGTGAAGGGATTTCAAGTTATTCCTACCAGGACACATAGTGAATTTTTGTAGTATAACTGAAAAAGGCCATAGCCCTATCTAACAATATGGAAACAAGTACCTTGTTAACTTTAAATGCTTCTAAATGAAACATTGAGAAGAACAAGTTACTTCTTACCTGGTAACGTTCTTTCGATGGGATGTTCCCCGGATGTATTCCTTATCTTTGATAATTCGTCTCCAGCTTGCTGGCCTCGGAATTTTTTTTTTCAGCAGAGGGTGCTGCGCATCGATGTCCGTCGAGTTGATGTCCCTCAACAGCCACCATATCGGCGCCGACATCATCATGCCCATAAATAGCCATGCGCATCATCCGTTGCTCAGTTCCATTTTGTAGCATAAGATAAGTCATGCCCGAATTGGTTATTGACCTGGAAGGAGCGTAAACTGCAACCACAAGGGAAGTATTACTGTGGGGATGGATGGGAGGGGCGATAAGGAATACGTCAGAGGAACATCCCATCGAAAGAACGTTACCAGGTAAGAAGTAACTTGTTCTTCGAAGGGATTGTGTCCTCCGACGTATTCCTTATCTTTGATAGACTCCCATAGTAGTGTTGTGTAATTGGAGGTGGGAGTAAAAACGCCCTGTTTCCTTTTAGGAATGAACAGAATGTCATACTGCTTTGCCAAACCTAGTCTCTTGACTAGAGGAGGAATCCAGGTTGTAAAATCTTGTGAAGGTATGTGCGGACGACCATGTGGCAGCCGCATATATATCTTGAACCGGAACCCCTCTTTGGAGGGCCGAAGAGGCTGCGATACCCCTGATTGAATGAGCCCTAAGATTTTTAGGAGGCTCTTTTCCTGCTAGTTTGTAACATTCCAGAATGGCCAAAATAATCCATCTGGAAATGGTCTGTTTTGTTATCGTTAGTCCCAATTTGTGCCCTGAGTAACCTACAAATAGTTGGTCTGCTTGCCTAATCCTAGCAAGTCTGCTGATGTAAAAGCTTAAAGCCCGCCTTGGGTCCGGCCTGTGTAGGCTTTCTTCCTCTTTCCCCGGATGGGGAGGAGGAGAGAATGAAGGTAATGTAATTTTCTGAGTGCTGTGGAATTCAGAAACCACCTTTGGGAGGAAATTAGGCTTCACCTGTAGGACAACTTTGTCTTTATGAAAAATTGTATGAGGGGGTTTACAAGATAGAGCTTGTTATTCGCTCACCCTTTGAGCAGATGTTAGTGCCACTAATAAGACAGTTTTAAGGGTGAGAAATCTTAGCGAACAAGAGTGGAGTGGTTCGAAAGGAGTACCCATCAGGAAATTTAAGACTAAATTTAAGTCCCATAAGGGAACTTGGAATGGTCTTGGAGGATAGACATTAGTTAATCCCTTTAGAAATTGTACTACTAGGGGTAATTTGAAATACAATGGCTCCTCTGCAGCGCGCTTGAAGATCGATAGCGCTGCGAGATAGCCCTTGATAGTGCCAACTTGAAGGCCTGAATTTGCCAAATAGAGTAGAAAGGATAACACCCTTGGTGTACCACATGAAAATGGGTCGATATTCTCTTCTCTACACCAGCTGCAAAATTTGTTCCAACGGCAGCGGTATAAAGACTTTGTTCCTGGCCTTCTGGCCGAAAGCAACAACTCCATAACAACATTAGGGATGTCCCAATCCTTGTATCTCAACCTTTCAGAAGCCAAGCGTGAAGGTTAAGGGTTCTGATATCTGGACGGAGAACCTAACCTCCCTTCTGTGAGAGAAGATTCTCCTTGAGTGGAAGGCGAATTAGAGGGCAGATGGACATGTCCAGAAGGTCTGGGTACCACGTTCTCCTGGCCCAGTCTGGGGCAATTAGGATCATGGTCCTCCGGAATCTTCTCAACTTCCTGATCATTTGAGGAATGACAGGGACTGGTGGAAACGCGTACAGGAGTGGAAACTCCCAGTCCACTACGAACACGACCCCTAGAGCTCCTGTCGGGGGAAATTCCCTTGAACAAAACAGATCGCACTTCCTATTGGTACTGGTGGCGAACAGATCCACTTGAGGGGTTCCCCAATTGCCCAAAACCAGAGCTGCATCGCCTCTCTGCACAGTGGCAGTGATCCTACGCCTCCTCTTTTGTTGAGGTAGTGCATGGCCACTGTATTGTCTGTCATTATTAGGACATTTTTCCCTTTTACAGATGGCAGAAAAGCCTTCAGCGCTAGTCTGATAGCCGTCAGCCCCAACAGGTCGACAGAGTACGGAGTCCGTCGAGGGACAATCGACGCCACGACCTCGAGCACAGCGCCCTCTGCCGAGAATTTTTTTTTCTGAAGCAGCGAAGCTGGAGATAACGACTTATCATAAGATGAGGAATACGTGGGAGGACGCAATCCATTCGAAGTAAAGATGTTCTTGGCCATTGCATCTAGCCTTTTACCCTCCATAGGCAGATTAGAAGTAGATGCTGCAGGCTTTGGTAATGCTGTAACGTTGGGGACGCCAGCCTGTCGACGCTTAAGAGATGGACCAGCCGTCAATGGTTTATGTGCCTTTTTCGACATCGAGCCCGAAGGTCTCTCCGACGTCGATGCCGTCAACAGATTGGCATGTGTGGGGCTGGAAGTAACGAGCGCCGCTTTCGCTGCTGAGGCTTGCTGTTCGTGGGGAGGGGGGTGGGGTGCATCCGCACCTGCAGCATCCTGATTTCTAAACATCACAAGCAGTTCTTTTTTAAAACTGTCCTCTCTCTTCTCGAGTGGTCGGCTCCGCCGAGTGCTTACCTTTTTCCGATGACGAGCTGGACTTTTGTCGATGACAATGACATCTCTTATTTTTATGCGATGAGAATGAGGAAGAGTGACTCATCGAGTGTAACCACTTTTTGGTGTTTTTGCCGATGCTTATCCCTTTCCTTCTCCGGTTTGGGCCCTTCCATCTCGGCCTCGGAAGACCGGACGAGCGACCACACCAGCCATTTTGGGGGATGTTGGCCCAAGCGGCTATGATTAGGTGAATGGTCTCTTTCTGGACGAGCTTTGCCTCTGTTCATTGAGGCCCTCAATGTGCCTTGTTTCCTTGGAGGTTCCTCTGGCACATGTCATGCTCATCATTGTCTCTTGAAGGAGCGGGCTCTTCTGCAGCCATCATGGAGGATGCTTCTTCTTATTTAGAGATGTTCTATTTTTTCCCTCGATCTCGAATAACTGTCGGCGTGGGAAGCACCATTTGTAGATGATCTTTCTTTCACGTAGTCAAGAAGTGGCTACATTAAGGCACCTTCATTTTATCATAGTGGTCTATGATAGATCTTGGAACAGCATTAGTTTGGCTTCCTGATATATAATTCTTTTTTGCTTTCTGGACTCCCACATTATCTCATCCTTCCAGCGGAAGAAGTGCACCCTGGTCAGAATATCCAGGGATAGCTTGTTTTTCAAATTAGAACGATGTGTACACTCTATGGGTTTGGTTTTGGGTGATCATATCCCCTGAAGAGAGTTGCAGAATGTGTCGAAACAGACCCTCCACAAATTCCCACAGTTCCTGGCACTGTACATGCTTGGGTATCACATGAATTCTGATGTTGTTACGCCGCGCTTGATTCTCAGCGTCTTCCTGCTTTGCCATACAAATCTCCTTTTGTTGCTCAATGCAGTACATCTCTCTTTGAGTTGTCATAACATAACAAATAACATAACATTTGAGGAGTGCTTGTTTATGTGCTTTCTCCCATACTGTGCTCTCCACTTCCTCCAGTTGGGTTTCGGCTGCCTTTTTTATGTGAGTTGAGTTCCAATATGGACCCTGCAAGGTTCGCTGTGCTGCCCCGGATTTCTTGATTCAGCTTGAAAAGAACAAGTTACTTCTTACCTGGTAACGTTCTTTCGACGGGATGTTCCTCCGACGTATTCCTTATCTTTGATAATACGTTTCCAGCTTGCTGGCCTCGGAAATTTTTTCTGTAGAGGGCGCTGCGCGTCGACGTCTGCCGAGTCGATGTCCTTCGACGGCCACCATATCGGCGCCAACGTCACCATGCCCATAAATAGCCACGCGCTGCGTCCGTTGCTCAGTTCCGTTTTGTAGCATAAGAAAAGACATGCCTGAATTGGTTATTGACCTTGAAGGAGCGTAAGCTGCAACCACAAGGGAAGTTATCACTGCAGAGATGGTTGGGAGGGGCGATAAGGAATACGTCGGAGGAACATCCCGTCGAAAGAACGTTAGTAGGTAAGAAGTAACTTGTTCTTCGAAGGGATTGTGTCCTCTGACGTATTCCTTATCTTTGATAGACTCCCATAGCAGTGGCATGTAATTGGAGGCAGGAGTGAGAGTGTTATGTATCCCTTTAGGGATGGACCGAAAGTAATACGGCCTTGCCAAATCTGGTCTCTTGAGCAGTGGAGGAATCCATATAGTAAAATGTTGTGAATGTATGTGCGGACGACCATGTGGCAGCCGCACATATGTCCCGGACCGGTACCCCTCTTTGAAGAGCCGAAGAGGCTGCGATAACCCTGGTTGAATGAGCCCTGAGATTTTGGGGTGGCTCTTTCCCTGCTAGTCTATAACATTCCAGGATGGCCAAAATAGTCCACCTGGAGATGGTTTGTTTTGTTATGGGTAGTCCCAACTTGTGACCTGAGTATCCTACAAACAGTTGGTCTGCTTGCCTGATCCTAGCCATTCTGGTGATGTAAAAGCTGATAGCTCGCCTAGGGTCCAGCCTATGTAGCCTTTCCTCCTCTTTCCCCGGATGGGGAGGAGGGTAGAACGAAGGCAAGGTAATTTTCGGAGTAATATGAAATTCAGACACCACCTTTTAGGCTTCACCTGTAGGACAACTTTGTCCTTGTGGAAGATTGTATGTGGGGGTTTACAGGAGAGAGCTTGTAGCTCGCTCACCTTCCTAGCAGATGTTAGTGCTACCAATAGGACAGTTTTAAGCGTGAGAAATCTCAGCGCGCAAGAGTGAAGTGGTTCAAATGGAGTGCCCATTAAGACGTTTAAGACTAAATTGAAGTCCCATAAGGGAACCTGGAATGGTTTTGGAGGGTAAACATTAGTTAGTCCCTTGAGAAACTGTACCACTAGAGGAATTTTGAAATACAATGGTTCCTCCGCAGTGCGCTTGAAGATAGAAAGCGCTGCAAGATAGCCTTTTCCAGTGCCCACTTGAAGGCCTGAGTTTGCCAAGTAGAGTAGAAACGATAACACCGTTGGTGTACCACATGAAAAAGGGTCGATATTCTCTTCCCTACACCAGCTGCAAAATTTGTTCCAACGCCAGCGGTATAAAGACTTTGTTGCCGGTCTTCTGGCCGAAAGCAACACCTCCGTGACGTCATCAGGGAGATCCCAATCCTCCTACCTCAACCTTTCAGAAGCCAAGAGTGAAGGTTGAGGGTTCTGGTGTCTGGAAGGAGAACCTGACCTCCCTTCTGCGAGAGAAGATTCTCTTTGAGTGGAAGACGGATTGGAGGACAGATGGACATATCTAGAAGGTCCGGGTACCAGGTTCTCCTGGCCCAATCCGGGGCAATTAGGATCATGGTTTTCCGGAATCTTCTCAACCTCCTGATCATTTGAGGAATAACAGGGACTGGAGGGAACGCGTAAAGGAGTGGAAACTCCCAGTCCACTAGGAACGCATCTCCTAGAGCTCCTCTCGGGGGAAATTCCCTTGAACAGAACAGATCGCACTTCTTGTTGTTGCTTGTGGCAAACAGATCCACCTGAGGGGTTCCCCAAAGGGTGAAGATCTCTTGAAGGACTTCCTGAGCTAGCTCCCACTCATGGGAGACTTGCTCTGCCTGCTCAGAGCGTCCGCTGTCAAGTTCTTCTCTCCGGCTAGGTGGACAGCCGATAGAGAGATTCCTTCTTGGATTGCCCAAAACCAGAGCTGCATAGCCTCTCTGCACAGTGGCAGTGATCCTACGCCTCCTCTTTTGTTGAGGTAGTGCATGGCCACCATGTTGTCCGTCATTATAAGGACATTTCTCCCCTGTACTGATGGCAGGAAAGCTTTCAGCGCTAGTCTGATTGCTCTTAGCTCTAATAGGTTGAAGTGTAGTCTGGACTCTGATGGAGACCAACGACCGCTGATGGTCAAGTCGTTGGCATGAGCTCCCCACCCCGTGAGTGAGGCATCTGTGACTACTGTTATCTCCGGCCATGGTTGCCAAAACAGTTCTCCTTTCAAGATGTTCTCTGGATAGGCCCACCATTGAAGGTCGCGTGCTACCTTGTCCGGAATCCGGAGGAGATCTGTCATTCTCCCTGAGAATTGCGACCACTGACTTCTCAGTGCCCACTGAAGAGATATCATTGTCAGGCGAGCCTCTGGCACAAGGAAGATTTCCGGATGCCATGAGGCCTAGCAACCTCAAAAAGTCAAAGGCTGCGAGACGTTGGGCATTTTGAAACTTGGTGACCATCTGTAGAATATCTTGAGCCCTCACCTCTGGTGGCGAGGCTTTTCCCAGGGAAGTGTCCAGGACCACTCCAATGAACTGGAGTCTCTGTGATGGTATCATCTGTGACTTCTTTAAATTGAGGGAGAAGCCCAGTCTGTGAAGGAAGTGGCAGACATAATCTAGCTGGGCCTGGGCCTGGGCCTGTTCCGAAGATACAGCCCTGATCAGCCAGTTGTCCAGGTAGGGGTAGACGTGGATCCCTTCCCTCCTTAGACTCGCCGCCACTACCGACATCAGCTTGGTGAAGACCCTCGGGGCGGAGGTCAGCCCAAATGACAGAACTCGAAATTGATAATGAGAGTCGCCAATTGCGAACCTCAGGTATTTCCTGTGTTTGAGATGGATTGGCACATGGAAATAAGCAGCCTGAAGGTCCAGAGATACCAGCCAGTCCTGGAGCTGGAGGGCCTGAAGGATCTGAGAGAGAGTTACCATCTTGAACTTGTCCTTCCTGGGGAACTTGTTCAATTCTCGTAAGTCCAGGATGGGTCTCAGTCCTCCGTCCTTCTTTGGCATGAGAAAGTAGGGGGAGTACCAGCCCTTGTTCCTTTCCGCTACAGGTACCGGTTGTTTGGCACCTTTCTCTAGCAGGTCTATAATTTCCTGCAAGAGGAGCGGATCTGAAACTTTCCGAGAGCTGTTCCCCGGTGGATGACTCTGAGGAATGTGTAGAAAGGGTAGGCAGTAACCTTGGGCAACTGTTTCCAATGCCCAAGCATCTGACGTTATAGCCTGCCATTCCGTCAGATGGTGAGTTAACCTGCCCCCTACAGGTGTATTGTGTGGAAAGGCCTCAGAGTGGTTTGGGGGCGGCTGATGCAGATGCCGAGGGTAAAGAGGCACCTGCTGCTGCTGCGGCCTTAGTACTTTTGACCCGTCCACCTCGGGTGGATCTCCTTTGGCCTCTTTGAGCCGGCTGTCCTCTGCCTTTCCCGAATGCGGAATAATAGCGAAAGGACTTTCCTCTTCCAGAGGTTCCTGAGGGGCGAAAAGAAGGTTGGCGGATAGCACCTCCTAAAGATTTTGCTGCTGCTTTAGAAGTCTGTAACTTTTCCAGACTGTCATCAACCTTTTTCCCGAATAATGAAAGCTGTCAAAGGGCATATTCAAAAGTCTGGCCTGTACATCTGGAGCAAAGCCCGACTTTCGCAACCACGCATGCCTGCGGATTGTTGTACTTGCCGCCATGGCCCTGCTGATACTGTCAGCGGAACCGAAGCCAGTTTGAAGTGATTCGCACATGGCATCCTTGCCATCTTTAATAATGTTAAGGAAGGCTTCCTTTTCCTCTCCTTCGGGTATGCAGTCAGCCGCTGATGAAGCGCACTCCCATAGTGTGTGACTGAACCTGGCGAGCGTACAGGTGGCGTTGATGGACTTCAACGCCATACTACAGGCAGAGAAAACTTTCTTCGCCATAGAGTCGTACCTCTTGTCATCTCTATCCTGTGGGACAGTAGGGTAAGCGGTCCTACTGCTAGATGAAGTTGCCGCTTGAACTACCAGGCTCTCTAGAGTCGGGTGTTTTGATAAGTATTCAGGGTCAGCAGCCGCTACCCTATACTTGGTTGACAATCTTTTATTGACTGCAGGGATAACTTCGGGAGTTTCCCAAATAGATGCAATTTTCCTTTCTAAGGCTGTATGGAAGGGGACCACCGGGTCCTCCTGTGGGCCTTTGTCTAATATATCTGTTAGGTCATCCTGTTGAAAAACAGGTGAAGGCGCAGACCAACCCATAAACTCAATAATTCTTGCCATCAGGGCTCTATAGGGTGTTTCTGCATGTTCCCCTGGGTCTGGCTTAACAAATTCCACTTCTGGGGAAGTGTCCAGCCCACTTGCCTCATGTAGTGACTCCTGTAGGTACTTCAGCCTTCTTTCCTCAGAGGTGAAATCCTCTGCAATAGGCAGTGTGGTCCTCTGTAACCCGAATGTTTCCTGGTCAGAATCTTCCCCCTCTTCATAAATTGAAGAAAGTCCAGGGTACTCTGACCTCTGAAATCGAGTGAAACCCATCTCTAAGGCAGAAGGAGCCAAACTCGTCGTTATTGGACGAGAAAACGTCGATGTCATCGACGCCGATGTAACAGGCTTCGAAGGCGCCGAAAACGGCGTCTGAAAAACTGGAAGGGGTCTCGAAGAACTCGAGAGGATTGGGATCCTACTCGAGGGCATTGACGACGGTCTCGGCGTCGTGCCGGAGGCCCTTGAAATCACAGCTGGCTGTGGAGTGGCCTTGGTCCTCTCTTTCATCGGCATCGACGATGGTGTCGAGTCGATCGACCGATGCGTCGAGGAACCCTTCGACAACAGCGTTGATGGCGCCGATCCGTGCGTCGAAGGAATCTTCGACGACGGCATCGAAGACGGTGCCTTCTTACCCGATGGATCATGGCGCTCTCGGGTGGAATGTTTCGCCGGGTGCTGCGACTAGCGGCGTTTTAATTTTTTGTTTTTTCACCCGGGGTACCACCCTCAGCTGTCTTCGAGGGGGTCGATGCCGCGTTCTCGAAGATGCTTAACATTTTCTTTCTGAATTCCTCCCACTCAGCTTGAGAACTGTGTTTAGTGGGACAGGAGACTCTTTCTGGGGACACAGAAGTCGACGAGGAATGGACCTTCGACGTCTCTTTTTTGAGTGTCTTGATCTCGACGAACAGTGGGAGCTGCTTCGAGATCTACAATGGGAATGTTTTCGACGTCGAGGAGACGAATGCCTCGACTCAGCCTACGAAACTTTTGAGGAGGTTTTAGGGGACTTACCTCTCTCGAGCTTCCCCTTGCGCTCCTTCAAGGCTTTCACCGTCATGGACATGCAGTCCTCACACTCCGAACAATGGTGCTCGGATCCCAAGCACCATAAGCAGATCCTGTGTGGATCCGTTATTGACATTTTTTTACCGCAGTCTCGACATTTCTTGAAGCCGGATCGCGGCGTCGTCGGTTCTGATGAAGAAGCCATCGAGAACGATAAGGTATATTCGAGTAGAAACAGATAGTTATCCTGACTGAACTGAGCAACGACGTTCCGAGGCCCCACGAAGCGCGGAAAAACAGAACTGAGCAACTGACGCAGTGCGTGGCTATTTATGGGCATGGTGACGTCTGCGCCGATACGGTGGCCGTCGAAGGACATCGACTCGGCGGATGTCGACGCGCAGCTCCCTCTACAGAAAAAATTTCCGAGGCCAGCAAGCTGGAAACGTATTATCAAAGATAAGGAATACGTCGGAGGACACAATCCCTTCGAAGCAAGGATTTTAGGTCAGCCCTGATTGTTGGGATGTCCAGTGACTCCTGTGATGATTGAGGAGACGCAGCTGTGTGAACCTGTGCACAAACTTGGATGGGATGCTTCTTTGCCATTTGTTCCTGTGATTGTAACAACTGCTTGATGTTCACCACTCCTGTGCCCTTAGATTTGGCTGCTGGAGCAGACATGATTAACCTCTGTCGATTAGACCCTCAGTGGCCTTCCAGTGTGTAAGACGCTCTTCAGTCTCCTGGACAGCATGCAGGATTCTGGGCAGACCCCACAGCAGACTAGCAGTAAGCCAGAGGAGCGTATCCACCACCCCAGTTTCAGATCTCTCACCACCACAGCACAAAACTCATTGCCAGACACTGCAAGGCTTCCATTCTGATTTTTCTCCCCCCAGTTAGACACCTCATGCCATGAGACCTCACCAGGTAAGATGGATGGCAATTAGCTTTTCTCATTTGGAGCACTGGGCCTGGGGTTAAGTCTGCTGATCCTCTGGTTGCAGCTGACACCCCTCACCAGGTGCCCTCGGGTAGAGCCTTCTGCCGCCCTACTCTCGTGCTACCATTGTCAGGATTCCCCAAGGCCAGTACAGATGGGCACCAATCTGAGGCTGTGCGCCACCCAGCTCGCTCAAGCCTAACAACGAGGCGCGCCAGCCAGTACCGGCTGCACCAGGTTCGCCGGTCCACATTGCTCCTTCACATCCGGGTTGCCGAGCTCTGTGAGAAACCTGAAGGTGCCCACCCGCTAGTCCCTGGGGATCTGTCATCCAGCTGTACAGGACACAGCCATTGCTTTTGGATGCAGTTCCTGTGGGTGTACCAGTACAGCAGGATCACCTGGATGAGGGGTCTTCGGGGAGTGGAAGAGGGACACAGGATGGCAAAACGCGGTATCCCCTTCACTGTAACACCTTTACCCCATCCTACCAGGTAGGATATTTAAGAAGTCAACCCTCCCTTTTCCAACACAAACACTTTCTCACGGACAGCTCACAGTGAGAGAAAACAGACTAACATCCGAGCTGTATACCTGACGTGTCCCGATACAATGGTCAGGCAGGGTCAGGCAATTACTTATCATTACACACACCTGACTAACATCACACTTTCCAACACGGATAAAAGGCTGAGTATGAAAGCACACTTTGAGCAAGGCTAAGCACACGAGGAAGCAGCAGTTCCAAGATGGTAGTTTAATACAAGGCGAAAGACGGCGAGACCGAATAATTGGATTGCAAGGATGGAAGTGTCCTTGACATTTTTTGCTGAAAGACTGTACTTTTCATGAGCCTTCAAGAATAGGAAGCGTAAAACATAGAATGAAAGCTGCATTGTGTGTCGGAGGTACCCAGGACTCTCCTGCATTGATATTCAAGGCGGGAGAATCGTTTGCTGCAGTGGTACTGTTCTTGGCTCCTACAACAAAGCAGCTCTATTGAAGTCAGCACTACCGGTGAGTTGGGGAGACTGAAACCAGACCGGTCTGTGCGGAAACCAAGGCTGCAAGCGGCAACATTGTATAAAGAAAATTGAAGAGAACACTGCATGAAGCATATGTGGCAAGCGACGTGAATAAAATTAAAACTGCAGATGAGTGAATTAACTTTGAAGCTAAGATACAATACCGTAGTGGTTAGGCGCCATGTGGGTGATCATTTGAAAGTCTATGTTAGGTTTCCAACTGAAAGGTGACGAATGTTAAAAGAAAAGGAATTGTGGAATCCAAGTGGTTCCTGCAATGGGTCAAGCCAAACACTGTGCACCTTCGAAAGTCTTCAATAATTGATGTAAATTTGAAATTGGTCCGAGCCCGGCCAAGGGAGACTAATTGAGTTAAAAAGGGATCTGAGCCCGGCTGAGGGGAATCTGGGGTGAACCACGAGTCACCCGAAAAAGAATATCCTACGAGCAGTGTGTTGAAGGGATCTAGGGGCTGATGGGGAGCAAGTGGATCTAGGTCACCTTGACTGAGCCCCGCCTACCTGGTGCCTTCCAGATTAGCGCTCTTTTCCCCACTTAGCAAGCCTCGGCCACCTGGTGCCTTCCTGGCTGCTGCTCTTTTCCCTACTTAAGGAGCCCTCCAGCCTCTTTTCCTTTGCTGATGGGGAGCAGGTGCAAGTGGACCTAAGTCACCTGGCCTGAGCCCTGCCTTCCTGGTGCCTTCCAGGTTGCCTCTCTTTTCGCCACTTAGCAAGCCCCACCCACCTACTTTCCTTTGCTGTTGGGGAGCAGGTGCAAGTGGATCTAGTCCCCAAGCACCCACAAAGGAATGTCCGCACACTGTATTAGTGAAAACACAGTCTTTATATAATTAAGGTTCAAGGTTATATACACAATCACAATAACTCACTTTGTGCTCAGTCAATCTACAATGGCAAATATATACAGTTGTAAGTGGCACCACAATTTTTTTATCAGATTTCATTTAATTGCATCAACTGTACTCTGGTCAAATGTCACACAAATCAATGAATATAGGTAACCAACCTAACCAACCATAGACATAGGAGGAAAGCAGTTGGTTGGAACAATTGGCAGAATACTGGGCCCCTAGCCCTAGACACAGTTCTGTGTGAGGATTCCCCCACCTGGGCAACCTGTAAAATAAAGATATAATAGAAGCCCAGTCCATATATTGTTCAATGAGTCTTATTTCCTTCTAAAATATTTCTACCACCCCAATGTACCTGAATAGCAGAGTTCCTTGAGGAGGCGTTGATGGATCCTTCTTGAGTGGCTCCCTTTAAAACAGGGGCCAAGGATCGTCGATGGGCCTTGAAGAAAGTGAACGGATCCTCGATGGAAAGTTTGGTGGAGTCGAGGCAGCAGCTGCAGCCCAGGCGGTGCTCGTCGACGATGAGTCGAAGACGTCCTGCAAGGATGAGGCGTGCAGAGCACCTCGATGTCGATAGTTCAGGACCGCAGATTCTATGAAGTACTTTGGCTCAGCAAGGGCGTTCAGTCGTCCGGCGTCTCTGTGGTCTTTGGGTGGCGGGAAACCCACCGGCGGAATCTTCTTGGCGCGTCGACACTCTCGACTTTCTCTAGCGGGACAAAGTGGTCAGCGGTGCAGGCGAGGGATTCCTTCGATTCGAATGTCTTAATCAATGGAGCATTGCAGCTCTGGTCGTCGATGGCACGGTGTCAAGCGGTCCCCGATTCTGGGCAACACGGCTTCAACGGACCTCCAGAGGTTATAGCAAACCTGCAAACCCTGGTCGATGACGGTGGACAGAATGTCCGGTGCTTCTCTTCGTTCTCCTCAGCGGTCCCCGTCTCCGGTCGGCAGCTTTTCGAGGGTCTGACTTCCAGGGAGCTTCGGCCAAGGTTAGCGGGTCTCGATGATCCCTCGGAGCTCGGGAAGAGGGCGCCTATCCTCTGTCCTCTCTCGGATCAGTCCTTGAAGGCACAGCAGCTTTCAGATTGTCAAGGAGTTCCCCCCTTCTCACCTGAGTTCGATCTTTGCTGGATTTCTTGATCGATGCCTTCTTGCATACTGCTCGAGTCTTGAATAAGGCTGCACGAGTCTCTTCCGACTCCAGCGTGCGTTCAAGTACCGGGAAGCAGGGGTCCAGGAATCCAGGAAATAACAGGGTGCGCAACTAGCACACGAGTCCAGGAATCAAGAAAGATAGGAAAGGGACTAGAATTGGGTTAGAGTGGAAGAAGCAAAGGAAACAATTCCACGAGCTACGGAGCACACGTCTGGTCGCTACTTCGCAATAGCATTGAGACGCACGGGCCCGCAGGGGCGTGGCATATTTATGGAACGTACTACATGCGCCGTGAAGGCTGGTGCGAGGCGTGTCACGTGATACGGCCATGTTGGGAGAAACAATGAATGCAAGCCCCGCCGTGACAAGGACCAGGAAGACCAGAAGGGGCGCGTTCTGTGGGTCATGACACAGATTAGCAAAGAACAGCAGCAGCAGTTCTTCCTCTTCCAGTGGGCTTCAAAGTTAAGCGTCAGTTTCGACTTCAGCTTCTGAACGAATTCTAGCAGTGAGAGGCCCCCAGATATACCGTTGATCTCCCATTCATTCTACTGGGTCACACTCAGGCAACCAATCACTCAAAAGGGCGTTCAGCAGTCAGTCAGCCAATCAGGCATACAGTGCATTCAGGCCATTCTACTCCCTCTCAGACACTCATAACAAGGAATGTGTAGTGGGACAAGTACCCAGCCATTCAACACTACACACTGCATTCATACCAGTTTCGGGCAGGGCTGTCTCAGTCATTGTTTTTCATACCAGAAACAAGACATCCACAACAAGAAGTGCATATTGGTCACACACTCCATTCACCCAGGTCCCACCCACAGGGTGTACGCACACACTATAGTCACTGGGAAGGCTCCAGACAGTTTGGCCTGTACTTCAACACAATACCAATACAACAGCCAGTCAGGGGGAAGGGAGAGAGTCAGGGTTTCCCAGGACTTTGGGAAAACAAGGAAACAGGCAATAGAAAGCAAGAGACCACAGGGGCCATCTTGTTTCCTATCAGGAATCAAGTGATTCCAATGGCAGGGCCTGGGTAGCCCCAAAAATGGAGGATACTCAGAGCACCTGTCAAATTCAGCATGGAGCTGCCACCAGCCCGTACCCTGCTCTGTGGGCCCCACACAGGTGCCCAGAAACATACACTAGGGGCACAGGGTTGTAGGGTTGTACCCCCATCCATGGGTGCCATAAGGGTATCCCATAGGTCTGTACACCAAACCAAAAATAGGAAGAGCTGCACTGCCAGGAGTCCCACGTGGACTCCTGGACATAAAACAATACAGAACACAAATGAAAAAGGACTACAGGACAAGGACAGGGAGGCCCTGTCCCTCCAATGCATTTCCAGCATCACAGTCGCACCCCCCCCAGACTGAGGTTATGGTGCCTAATCTCCCATGAGATAGACACCCTCATCCAGACGTCAACATACCTTCTGCCAAGGCCATTTGCATTATCGTGACTCTTCCCGGGTCTATGCTCTATGGTGAAGTCTAGCCCTTGAAGGCTAATGGACCACCTGAGCAGTTTCGGGTTCTCACCCTTCATCTGCATAAGCCACTTCAGGGGCTTATGATCTGTTTGGACCTTGAAGGTAGACCCCGTAAAGTAGGGAATAAAAAATGCCTAAGGCTCCAAACTATGCCAAAACATTCCTTTTCAACAGTAGACCACCTAAGTTCTCTCCCCTTGAGTGTTCTACTGATGAATATGATCGGATGTTGCCTCCCTTTGTCATCTAACTGGGACAAGACAGCTCCAATTCCGGTGTCGCAGGCATCCGTCTGGACGATAAAGGGTTTGCTGAAGTCAGGCGCATAACACAGGTGCCCTACACAGACTTTCTTTCAAACCATCAAAGGCCCTCTGACAGTCTTCAGTCCAATTAACCTTCCTAGGCTGTTTGGGTGAAGTCAGAGCTGTCAGTGGTGCAGCTATGGTTCCATAGCCGCCATGAAATTGCGATAATACCCAGTGAGGCCCAAAAAGGCTCTCATCTGGGTTTGAGTAGTGGGAGTCTCCCAGTCACGTACATCCTGTACATTACTGGGGAGAGGTTGGATTTGACCCCCTCCTACCTCATGACCAAGATACGTGACTTTCCCCTGAGCTACCTGGCACTTGGTGGCCTTGATAGTGAGGTTAGCCCTTTTCGAGGTCTGCAACACCTTATCCAGACGTGTCAAATGCTCTTCCCAGCTGGAACTATAGATGGCAATGTCGTCTAAGAAGGTCACACAAAAGGCCTCCAGCCCGCTGAGTGCATGATTGACCAATCTCTGAAAGGTGGCAGGGGCATTCTTCAACCCAAAAGGCATGACCCTAAACTGGTAGAGTCCCTCAGGTGTTGAGAACGCTGTCTTTTACTTGGCATGGTCCGTCAGAGCTATTTGCCAATAGCCTGAGGTAAGGTCAAAGGTGCTCACAAATTTGGCAGCACCTATGGTGCCCAAGAGCTCATCAGCCCTGGGCAATGGGTGTGTGTCAGTTTTGGTGACAGCATTGAGTCCTCGGTAGTCCACACAGAACCTCCAATACTTGGTACCTGCCTGGGAACTTGCCTTGGGGACAAGGACCAGGGGACTGGACCAGGGACTGGTTGAGGGTTCAATAACACCCAGATCCAACATCTTGGCGACCTCAACCGGATGTGGTTCTTGTTAGAAAAAATTTCATAATTGTCTGTAATTTTCCCTCCATGTGTCAACCCCCAAACTTTTTGCTGCTGTTTAGACACCACTGACTGACTTTGCCAGAGAAGCACAGCCTTCCGCTGCACTCCTCTGGGCTTTCGCTCATATTTATGGGGAAATTGACATGCCATTAACACAGTCAGTACTGGGAGACTTTGTTTCCCTTAGTCCTTTCCTCATGTTGAAACTTTTGTGCAACATTTAACAAGTGTGCAATGTATCTTACCATACAGCACACTTGGGTCTATAGTCATTTCCAAAGGCCCTAGATACTCTCGCTGGACTTTTTATGAAATGTGCAGATGTGTCATGGACAGGACTGGTGGCAGCTATCTTTTTGCATTATTTTTTAACCCTTTCCTGCCATGTTAACCGCGTTAACTACATTTGGCACAAATATGTGGCCTGGCTCCAAAATAGCCATGCCACAAGGTTCTTTATCCTGTCCTTTGGCCATCTTGCCCCTTCACCTTCCCCAGGTCGAGCCGACCCGGGTCAGTCCTTATTTGGTCATGCACTTTCCCGCGAATCCCAATGCTTTCGCAGGCTTCTGCATGCCTTGTGTGTGTGCCTCCAGGATGTGGGCTGGAACGTCTGGTTCCAATGCACATCCTGGGTGCTAGAGAGTCTGGAGTGCCATGAATGACTGGGACCAACGTGGTCCGTGACCGGTCCACGTATGGAGTGTGTGTTTGTGAGCAGATCTCCCATTGGGTCCTCTCCGTTTTGGCACGAAGGGAACTTTGGATAAGAGGAGGCTGAAAACACTGCTACCATGTCGATCTCCTGAGTTCTCACTGAACAAAGGATAGGATCCAAGTATCCTGCAACTACGAAGTTGAGTCGAGGAACCGCTGGTGACCCGCTGGAAGGTTTGGCACCCTGAGCCCGCTGTCGTCCCGTGGGACCTCTCTGCATCTGGTCATCCTAGAAGGTCTGTGAAGACGCTTCGACCCATTGGAATAGTGGGACAAACTATTCTCAGCACCTTGATCAAACCCTGCAAGTAAGCTTTATCTGAATTGTTCATGGGCCAACCAGTGGACTGACCAGCTTACCCAGTTGCTTTGCTCTGTCACCGCCGCCGTTTCAAGGTGACCCTCGAAACTTGGTATACTGCTAGCTCTGTGTTTTCAGCACCCTCACACCGAATTTCGTACACTTGGCATTCCAAGGTCTGAAGTGAGATGAGTGCTCCAGGACCGGAGTAAATGCGGTTACCGTGTTGCCCTGCCGCGGCAACGTCCTTTGTAAGTCTGCTGCATTTGTGACCCTCTTGCACCTGAAGCCTGCTGCAGTGAAACTGGGTTGATTCATCCACCGGAGCAGAGAAATCGCCACTGCGCCATTATGAAATCATCGCTGTATCTCAGGTTCTAAAAGGTGCAGAGACGTCCTTTTTGCCGCATTCGAACCTGCAAGCGAAGTCGACTGACCTGCCGAAGTTTGGGTCCGCTTGTGTCGGAAACCGGTGAGTGCTCAATACCCTAACCGGTGGCCCCTAACGCAAGGGCCCATTTTTACGCACGAGTGGCCCCTGGGGACCCCTCTCCTTTCCACTGCTATTGCGAAATAGCGACTCCATCCCGAACTCTCGAACTGCCTCTGCCTTCAAGTGGAGGTCCTTCTTGAATAGTTGGAACTGGTTCTGCATCGCCTCATCCACCTTCCCGAGCTGCTAGCGACCCCTCAAGAGACCCTGTTCTGCCCATTGGAACAACCGCGTACATTTGAATTGCATGTACTATTGAGCACAAGGCTCCTCTCTTCTTAGGGCTTGGACTGCCTCTTAGTTAGGTGTATTTTCGATGTCAAACTGGGCCTAAAGACTATCTGCACTGCCTGTTTCCTTCCCATCTAGGTTGTCGACATATTTTGTGAACTTAACCCTTTAGACCCCAATGGTCTTGTATATACATTGTATTGATAGTGTTGCGTTGGTTTACTTAGTGTTACTGTGATTCTTTTGCTATGGTCTATGTTACAAAGGCCTTGTAAAAAATGTGTCTACATTTTTTATATAACATCTGTCTGGAGTAATTTGTAAGTGTCCTTGCTCTGTGTGGTCATTGAGGTCCTTCAGTCACCCTCACTCCTCCTGAGACTTAGTCTTGACCGCCTGCCATAGCTACCCTGATTGGTCTGGCTTGTCCAGAGGTTAGCCTGTTCCAAGAAACTAGGTTCGCCTTCTGAACCTCTGCCCCTCCAGGCCAGAGTTCAGAAATCCATCTTTAAAAAATGGTGGCAGCGGTGGGATAGGACTGATGATATCCAGTGTTGCATACTAGTGAAGGCATTTCAAGTTATTCCTACTAGGACACATAGTGAATTGTTGTAGTATAACTGAAAAAGGCCATAGCCCTATCTAACAATATGGAAACAAGTACCTTGTTAACTTTAAATGCTTCTAAATGAAAAATTGAGAAGAACAAGTTACTTCTTACCTGGTAACGTTCTTTCGATGGTATGTTCCTCCGACTTATTCCTTATCTTGATAGATTTACTTCCAGCCTGCTGGCCTCAGAAATTCTTTTCAGTAGAGGGCACTGCGCGTCGACGTCCCTCGAGTTGGTGTCCCTCGACAGCCTCCGTATCGGCACCGACGTCATCATGCGTATAAATAGACTCGCGCAGCGTCCGTTGCTCAGTTCCGTTTTGAAGCTTAAGAGTAGCTGTGCATGAATTGGTTATTGACCTTGAAGGAGCGTAAGCTGCAACCACAAGGGAAGTTTTACTGAGGGGATGGATGGGAGGGGCGATAAGGAATACGTCGGAGGAACATCCCATCGAAAGAACGTTACCAGGTAAGAAGTAACTTGCTCTTCGAAGGCATTGTGTCCTCCGACGTATTCCTTATCTTGATAGACTCCCATAGCAGTGGTGTGTAAACGGAGGTGGGAGTAAAATTGTCATATTCCCCTTTAAGAGTGAACAGAGTGTAACACAGCTTTGCCAAATCTAGTCTCTTGGCTAGAGGAGGAATCCAGATTGTAGAATTTTGTAAAGGTATCTACGCACAACCATGTGGCAGCCGCACATATGTCACGAATCGGTACCCCTCTTTGGAGGGCCAAAGAGACTGCGATACCCCTGGTCTAATGAGCCCTAAGATTTTTAGGGGGCCCTTTCCCTGCCAGTTTGTAACATTCTAGAATGGCTAAAATAATCCATCTGGAAATGGTCTGTTTTGTGATTGGCAATCCTAAATTGTGCCCCGTGTAACCTATGAACAGTTGGTCTGCTTGCCTAATCCTAGCAAGTCTGCTGATATAAAAACTCAAGGCTCGCCTTGGATCCAGCCTATGTAGTCTCTCTTCCTCTTTCCCTGGATGGGGAGGAGGATAGAATGAGGGTAAGGTTATGTTCGAGTGATGTGGAATTCAGAAACCACCTTTGGGAGGAAATTAGGCTTCACTTGCAGGACAACTTTGTCTTTGTGAAAAATTGTATGAGGGGGTTTACAAGATAGGGCTTGTAATTCGCTCACCCTCCTGGCAGATGTCAAAGCCACTAATAAGACAGTTTTAAGGTTGAGAAATCTTAACGAACAAGAGTGGAGTGGTTCAAAAGGAGTACCCATCAGGAAATTTAAGACAAAATTTAAGTCCCATAAGGGAACTTGGAACGGTCTCGGGGGATAGACATTAGTTAACCCCTTCAGAAATTGTATTACTAAGGGTAATTTGAAATATGATGGCTCCTCTGCAGTGCGCTTGAAGATCGATAGCACTGCGAGGTAGCCCTTGATCGTACCAACTTGAAGACCTGAATTTGCCAAATAGAGTAGAAAGGATAACACCATTGGTGTACCACATGAAAAGGGTTCAATATTCTTTTCTCTACACCAGCTGCAAAATTTGTTCCAACGGCAGCGGTATAAAGTCTTTGTTGCTGGCCTTCTGGCTGAAAGCAACACCTCCATGACGTCATCTGGGAGGTCCCAATCCTTGTATCTCAACCTTTCAGAAACCAAGCGTGAAGGTTGAGGGTTCTGATGTCTGGATGGAGAACCTGACCTCCCTTCTGTGAGAGAAGATCCTCCCTGTGTGGAAAACGAATCCCAGGGCAGATGGACATGTCCAGAAGGTCCGGGTACCATGTTCTCCTGGCCCAGTCTGGGGCAATTAGGATCATAGTCTTCCGGAATCTTCTCAAACTCTGTTATGGATCGCCGGCGGACCTGGTCGATTTAGCACCGTTGGCGTCACATCTCGTCAATATATCGCGCTACACCCAAGATGGCATACCGTTCTCCCAAGATGGCGCATCTTACTGAGGGCTGCATTCTAGACTTACAGAACGGTAGACAGGTGGCTCCTCCCTCTTACCCAGAAACAGTACATCTGAACCAGAAGCCAGGACAGCAGTGCGTTGCTACTGCTTACAGTAGCTACGTTACGTGAGTAATCGGATAGTTTACGAACTCTCTACAGAATCCTTACCTTTCTGCAACTCTCCACTTTCCTTACCTCCCGTTTCCTCTGTATTCCAGGCAGTTCCCTCCTACGCGCCCACTGAGCGTAGACACGATTCTTACCGCTTATAGCATAACCCGAGACCCCTTTCAAGTAGGTTTCGTAATTTATCGGAGATCAGGTTTGTGTCTTGCTGCTATTTAGCCGGCAATAACTCTTCACCTTTTCAGGTAGCATTCCTCGCTGCTAACGAGGATCCTTGGTACAAGACTACGTTACCCATAACTCTTTCTCCTCAAGTCACGGACAGTGTCTTTACCAACTTAGGTAAACGGAAATCCTCAATAGAGTAGTAATAGAGTAGAGCTTTCTAACTGCCATTTGAAACCTCTCCTTTCCCTTACTCTGTTTATTAAAGGAATCGAGCGTGTTTACCAACAGCAAGACTTCCTATCCGTCTACTCTCTCGTTCAGCAAATCTGCATCCCGGAAAGGTACCTTCATTTCCTTTTCCCTTCTGATATTCCTTCCTGTAAGACCCTCCATTAATTCTCTTCTTGTTATTCTAGTTACATCCACGAGAAGTAGAATACACTTACGAGTAAAGGGGAAAACTACGCTCACTAGCCACGTTCCCCAGTTCCTCCAGACCAGCGCACTCAAACCACCCAGGGTTTTTTCCCTTTCGAGGGTTTCCCTGCTGTGGTATCCAAGTACTTTATTTATAAGCGCAGGGAGAGTGTGGCAGGTGAACTCACATCACTTCTTGCAGTTCCGAAGACAAGGTAAGCTGCACTTTGATTGTACTATCCATCCGCCAGCACTGAGGGTGAGGAGTAGATTGAGAGCAAAGGAAGAAATTGGTTAAGTAACAGATCGCAACGCCAGAAAATATCACCTTCACTTAGCATTGGCGGTTGGAGGGTGCAACTGGGTGTAGCTAGTCACCATGGAACAACAAGTGCAACAGTTAGTTTCTGCCATGCAGACACTCTCGGCAGAAATGCAACAACTCAAACAGGAAAATCTCAGTCTACGTCAGACTGTAGGACAGTCAGTTCAGAGTTCGGGGGTTCCCCCGGGTCCTTTGCCCTGTGGCAGATTCGATGGAAACCCTCATATGGTTAAAGAATTCCTAGAATCCTGCACGGTCCAATTCGCTTTCAAAGCAACTTTCTTTCCTACCGACAGGACACATGATAGCACAAATGACGGGAGCCGCTTTGGCATGGGCCACACCTCTTGTGACTAACAACAATCCCATTCTCGACTCTTACCCCACCTTTTGTAATAGTGTTAAGAATATGTTCGGGAGACAAGAAGTTAAATTGCATCCCAAGAGAAACTACTGGATTTCAAACAGGGAAATCAAGATATTCTAACATATATAACCAAATTTAAACAAATGGCGACAGACACCTCCTGGGCAGACGATGCCCAGATCACCATATTTCGGCGAGGTCTTTCTGAGGAACTCAAGGACGAAGTATCCAGAGTACCTAGACCACACAACATGTCCGAATTCATTGCATTAGTAATGCAACTGGATTTTCGTTTGCAAGAACGGAATAGAGAAAGAAAAAAGGGACGCACTTTCAGACAGCAGACCGAAAGTAGTACTCCCTCAAACAAAAGTATCTCGTAAGAAGAACCTATGCAGCTAGGAATTACCAGAGGACCCCTTTCGGCGGAAGAACGATATAGGCGAAAGACACAGGGTCTATGTATGTACTGTGGTTCAGACACCCACACAGTGAAAGAATGTACTGTGGCACCACAAAGGAAGCCGGGAAACGCCAAAGCCCGACCATAAAGGGAACAACGGGACAGGGCTTTCTTTCAGTTACCGGTTCCCTACTCATGGATTCATCTCATCTTCCCGATCTCATGGAGAACACCATGATCGTTCTTGAAATATCCTTATCTTGGAATAACATCAGACTAGAGGAGGTATCCGCATTGATAGACAGTGGCGCTGCAGGAAATTTTATAGATGATTCCTGGTCCAGAAGTCATGGGATACCTAGAGAAGCGAAACCCATGGAAATTCCAGTAGAAAGCGTGGATGGGAGTCCACTAATATCTGGTCCCATTAAAGAACAGACTTGCTCCCTTGGTCTTAACATCTCTGCTCACCAGGAGACAGTGGTCCTAGATATAATCCGGACTGCACACTATCCAATCATACTCGGATTACCTTGGTTGAGGAGACACAACCCCTACATCAACTGGTCGGCGGGTACTCTTTTTTTTGGGTTCGGAACATTGCGTTCACCACTGTCTAGGACATACAAAAAGATCTCCGAACGATAGCATTACCAGCAAAATACTCAATCAGGTATCTTCAGTGCCCCCAGAATACCAGAAGTATCAGTCAGTCTTCTCCCAGTCAGAATACTCTTCACTCCCACCTCATCGAAGAGATGACTGTGCGATAGAATTGGTTCCTTCGGTCGCATGTATATTCTATCAGCCAAAGAGAAAGAAGTCTTGAAAGAATATCTTCACACTCATCTACGAAATGGCCTGATCACGGAATCAACTTCACCAGCGGCTGCATCATTGTTCTTCATTCCAAAGAAGAACACAACGGAACTTCGTCCGTTTATCGATTATAGAGGACTGAACAAAATCACGGTACCTGACAAGTATCCCATGCCTCTCATTCCGGACAACCTGGAGGCGATCCGGGGTGCCCCAATCGACACTAAACTTGATTTACGGGGAGCGTATCATCTGATTCGCATACAAACTGGAGATGAATGGAAGACGGCGTTTCGAACGTCCTTTGGACATTTTCAGTATCATGTAATGCCCTTTGGCTTGGCAAATGCCCCAGCAGTCTTTCAAAGATTTATGGATCATATTTTTTCCGACATTTCTCTTCATTATGTTATCGTTTACCTTGATGATATCCTGGCTTTTTCTCATTCTCTATCTGAACATATTCAACATGTGCGTGAAGTCTTACACCGACTACAACAAAAACGGGTATTATGCAAATTGGAGAAATGCAAGTTTCATCAGACAACTGTCGCATACCTGGGATATATACTATCTCCTCAGGGTATTGCTATGGACCCGACAAAAGTGTCCGCTATCACTGAATGGCCCTCACCAAGATCTGTAAAAGACATCCGGAGAGTCCTAGGTTTCGCCAATTTTTATAGGCCTTTATACCCCATTTTTCTATGCTTACCATGCCTTTGACTCACTTGTTGAACAAGGGAGTTACCTTCAATTGGACTTCTGAGACACAAAGATCTTTCCAAGACCTAAAAGGGTTGTTTACAGTCGCTCCTGTCTTGTCGGTTCCTGATCAAAGGAGGCGTTTCATTGTAGAATCCGATGCATCACATCACGCCATAGGCGCTATTCTTTTGCAACCAGACCATAGAAACAATGAGAAACTGTCATGCGCCGCCTCACCTGGCGCATTTGGCCACACAGACGAGTGTATTCCCGTTAGCACTTTCCCTTTCTTCCGGGTGCGGGTATGGGTCTAGTCTTTCTTTGTTTACTTCTGCTCTTAAGCCCCGCCTTTCCGGGCTGACACTGCGTTGCAACTCACTGCTTTCCTCGTGAGTCTGACGCTGTGTTGCTTTCCTCTTACCTTCCGTTTTCTCCTTGCCCTCTGTTCCTTCTGTGGTTTCCCTTGTTTTCTCTCTCCGGCCCTCCCTGGCGCTGCTTCCCGTCCTTTTCTCTGGTTCCTCTTTTCTCCCGCTTATCTACCTTTCACTCGGCCCTTGTTACCTGCTTGCGGTGACTTCGGCTGCTTTCTGTCCGGAGCCTTTTTCCCTTTTGGCTTCCACCTTGGGTTTCCCATATTGGGTTTAGCCATTCCTCTGGACATTTGCAAGTTTCCACGATCAGCCTTCTCTCCTGGTTCATACTTACTTCTGCTGCTGCATTCTGGGAGTCATAGTCCTTCACCGTCAATCCACAGCGAATTCTTACCTGCTATCTTCAAGAGGTTTTTTTTGCCGGCTGGCTTTTTTTCCTCGTGTTGGACTTCATCGGAAGGGGGCCCCTCCTGCTTGCCATCATAGAAAGGCAGCAGAGTGGCTTCCGACCGAGGGAGACCCTTTCTCTTCGATCGAAGGTCTATGACAGGGGTCCCCAACCTTTTGGGCGCAATGAGCAAAATGTGCTTATCAAATGAAATGGTGAGCAACATCAATTTTTTGACAGAACTCATCGGCGCTCAGTGGGCTGACAAATGATTGAAGCACAACTTAGAAACGTAAAAACTTTAGACTGCTTATAAAACATTTTAATTTGCAGTATTTAATAGTTATCTAGAACATCTGCAATTCTAGCAAAGGAAAATTGCAAGGCCTTCAACTCCATTTGACATTACGTGTTTTTTTACAAGAAATGTTTAGGAAATTGAGTGTCAGTTAGGATGTTTTTAGACACATAGGACCAGTCAAGTTGTTAAAAAATATAGTAGGATTGAATTACATTACCAGGGGATCTGGGATCTTTAGTGGCAGATGGTGCATTTCTAAGCATACAAGATCAGAAATACTGTTCCACAGTCATTGATTACTGTATTGTGGATTGGTTTTTCTTCAGGAATGTTATGCATTTTTCATTTCAGATTGAACAAAGAGCGAATACTATCCTCTCTTGAGTTAATTTTCAAATGACCAGGGTCGGCACCACAAAGATTTACGACAGTCAGAGGGGCTCGTTGGCGATGCTCAAGGTCAACAAGGAGGCACTGGAAATAATTACTATTTCACATGAAATTAAGATATTCACTTAAAACTAATAGTTTTATGTTCAATGCAGTTGTCGAGACAGGCATTCTGCCCTCTCCTTGGACAAGTAGTCATTGATCCATCAGCCCCCCACGGTTATAGATCACTTTCCTTACCGGACATTGCCAGTAAGATATTCTCCAAATGTTTGTTGCTCAAACTGGAGGAGTGGACTCAAAAATACAATATCTTGAAGCCCTCCCAAGCAGTGGTTCAGGGGAGGATATAGTACAGTGGACCATTGCTTTACTCTGCGCCCCATCATGGAGACACACACTAAGGTTAAGTGAGGGAGATCATATTTCTGATTTGGAGAAAGCATTTGATTTGATAAAAACATAGTGGGACATAATTTACATTTGATTGGGTTCCCTAATGATTTATTAAATCTCATCCCATTGTGATAAAGACATCTCAGCGTCTGTCCATTATACAAGATGGGAATTGTACATTTTCTCCTTTCAGACGTTAATTTTATTACTTCTATTGGGAAACTTAACCCACCTTCTCTGATGGGCACATTTTATAGCATGCTTCTTTATACCGAAGAGGTGGCTATTTTGGACTTAGCCCCGGCAGGTCTACAACAGAACCTGCTAAACACAAATGACTATTTTGGGAACTATAGTTTGAAATGTAATATGATAAAACAGAAACAATGGTGTTTGAGGGTGAAACCTTCTAGCTAGTTTTTAAATGAATATACAGATGAGGGGGCAGTCTCATTTTTATCTCAAAGAATCGTGTTTTGGTCAGTAATTTTAAGAAGACAGCTGAAAAGGCTTCATTAAGGATTACAGGGCTTTTAAAAATTGTATTTCAAGTTTGGGGCATTCTGATTGGACAAGTGCATGCAGGCATATAAGGGAAAGGTCTGTTGCATGATTTTTTTGGCTGAGAAATCTAGAGTGGTACAAACTGTTATGCCCTGGAGGAGTTGCAAAATAAATTCCTGTGCCAAATAGCAGGACTCCTTGCAGATACACCTGGTAGCGCCTTATGAGCTAAATTGGTGGTGTTCAGTTTGAAGGTGTTGGGCCAGTTAAGATTTGTAATTTATTTTTTAAAAGCACATCTGGGATTTTCTGCTAATCATAGAGTGAATTTCAGTGCAAGTGCGATTGCAGCCTCCCCTGGAAAAGAAAAAATGCTTTGGGGGTTGTGAGGCACTGCCCATTTGGTTAGGGGGTGGGATATAACTACATTTGGCAAATTTAGTCAACTCAAAATAGCTCTCTTAGAGCTTGTCCAATGGGGAGAGAGGCAGATGTCCAATATATACATAGGCTGCCCTCTTTAGCTTTATATGCAGACTTACGTACACATATAAGATTACAAGGAGAAATCTGTGAAATAAGAGCCCTAGAATGCAGGAGGCTGATGCTAATGGTACATTTGAACATACCCACGCCTCAATAAATTAAGAAGGTGTGCTGGTGGAAGCAAAAAGTGTGGCTGAAAAATAGGAGTCGAAGATTTTGTAAATTTTGTGTTACTTGGCTGCTGTTTCTCTGTTTTGCGTAAGCATGGACATGCATGGGAGCTATGTTTTATATAATGAATTGCAATGAACTGGTTTTTATATATAGCTTGTTTGAATATGTTAAAGCTGCTTTTTTTAGGCTTGTTCTATGTGAATTTTATGAAATATACATGTTTTTAAATGTTGACTTAATGGAGAAATATGATTATATAAATATTGATTGAGTCATTCTGAACGGCTTCAAAGATCACTTCACGAGGGGCTTTGGAGGTTGCCTCCTAAGAATTAATTTGGAGTGTAATGGCAAATAGTGCATTTTAAAGCTCTTGAAGCGTTTTACATTGGTGAAAAAGTGGTGTGGAATAAACATAATACTTTTCTGAAGGATTTGGAGCCTCGTTTCTCTGCCCAAAAAGGATTTTAAACCAGGCTTAGAGGCACACATTGGTCAAAACTTTGAGCATGTGATGACCACTTCATAGAGGGGTGATGTGGTGTTAACTAAGTATTTGGATTACTTAATTGGCTTGTTAATTTAAATTTATTAACACTAACTTAATTGGATTTGAATATAGAGCAAATTAATTCTGAAAAATGTGGCATGAATTTACCTTATCTGACCATTATGCATGTGCCAGATGTGCAGAGCATCAAACGATTACCATTTTTCCACTAGGACACTATGGGCCTCATTCCGAATATGGCGGTAAGGGATAGCGGCCACCGCTAACGAGAGCGGTGGCGGTAATCCCTTACCGCCATACTCCGAGTTCCCTTTGCGCCATGGAGGTTTTAACACCTGCTTTTAGCAGGTGTTAAAAACCATGGCGCTAAGGGACCTTGATGTTAATTACGCCACCGTAATTTACGGTGGCGTAATTAACACCTTCCCCACTCCCATTATGCCCTATGGGGCAAGAATGGGAATGGGGAAGGGTAAATGGGGATTGGGGAATTACCGCCCCGCCAACCTTGGAATGGGGCGGTAATTCCGCCATCCACCAAGGCGCTGCCGGTCCGGGTACGGCGTCAACCAAGGCGTTAATAGCGCCATTGGTTAGCGCCGTACTCGGAATGAGGCCCTATGTAATAAAATATAGGTGACACTAAAATTAATATTTCCAATAAAATTAACGCATGGTGTCATCAAACACACACCTCACTTGTACAAAAGGTAGGGCATGCAAATTATTTAATAAAGGGAAGTTGTGTATGCATAACGCTTATTTGTCCCTTATAGCTTTACAAAAAAACAGAAAATGGCAATTTTCTCCAGGACACAAACTTGGTTCAATTATTTTGCTCATGAATATATTTGTCAGCTGAGCAAAGTATCTGAAGATGACACAGTTTTAACAATGACACTGCTAGAATAAGAAAGGACATTTACCAAAAAATAATTTGTAGGGTGGCAACAAATCTTGCATGTAAAAAAAAAGCCAGCTGGAACCACAGCTTGCACAGTCCAGGACTCTGTCCTGGCTATATTGCTATTGAGGTCTCATACCTTCAGCAACACCTTCTAGGCCTCCACACCATGGCCCATAGCAACTGGTGAGCAACAATTTAGGGTGCCGCGAGCAACATGTTGCTCCCGAGCTACACGTTGGGGATCACTGGTCTAGGAGCAAGAAGAAGAAAGAAGGACAACGACCGGACAACACCGTTACCTCAGGTGAGAAGGAGGAGGAGGAAGGGGATATTGATTCCTGTAGTGGCTCAGAGCATAGTACTGACTCAACTCCTGAGACCAGTTCCGAGCACTTTGAGAGATTGCAACGCCCACGAGACATCATCATGGCTACTGCCGAACAGATGCAGGAGGTTGTGGCTGCCCTACAGAGCCTGACCCAGGAGGTGCAGACTCTGAAAAAAGAAAATGCTGATCTTCGACAATCTATGGCTACTCGTGAATTACTACGTACTGAATTACCTCCATTACCACTCACATCCGGTAAATTTGATGGATCCCCCCAGAGATACAAAGACTTTATGGAAGCCTGTGTAATTCACTTTACCTTTCGCCCTCAAACTTATGTGTCCGACAAGGCTCGTATAGGTTTTCTAATATCGAACCTAACGAGCAACGCTCTGGCATGGGCAGCACCACTAGTAACCAGTGGTAGCCCGTTACTCCAGGATTATGGTGCCTTCACCGCCCTATTCAAAACCACCTTCGAAAGACAGGAGACAGCCCAGGTAGCCGGTGAGGAATTGCTGGATATCCGGCAAGGGTACGGCAGATCTACTGTCCTACATTTCGTTGTTTAAACGAACGGCTGCAGAGACTGGATGGCCGGATACGGCGCAATACACTATTTTCCGCAGGGGCCTCAGGGAAGAACTCAAGGATGAGTTGGCCCGGTCCCCAAGGCCAGCTACTCTTTCCGATTTGATCTCCACGGTTCTCCAGATCGATTTTCGACTAAGTGAACGACGAGGTGAACGGCGCAAGAATCGTGGTCTACCTTTTCGGCTAGAATTTCCTACCCCTATTTCCTCCTCACCTTCCACAGTACCCGACGAGGCAATGCAGATTGGAACCATGAGAGGTCCTTTGACTGCAGAAGAAAGAAAGAAGAGAAAAGACAACAACCTTTGTATGTATTGTGGTTCCGACAAACACATACTACGAGATTGCCCTTTTGTTCCTCCACGGCGCCAGGGAAACGAGAAACCTCGGAACTAGAAGGGGCAAGGCTCTGAGGTGTACCAACAAGTCCCTACGTAACATTATCAGTTACTTCCACCTTACCGTCCGATGACAACCGGCTTATGGTTATGGGAATACAGCTATTATCCAACAAAGAAAGGCTAGAGGTGTTAGCTCTAGTGGATTGTGGAGCGGCTGGTTGTTTCATGGACATATCCTGGGCCAAACGGATGGGTATAGAAACACAAGAAAAGGAAGAGAACCAAAAGGTGGAGGGTGTGGATGGAAAGCCGTTATGTTCTCGATCATTATGACAGTAAACCATCACGAAGAAACCATCCAATTTGATCTCATCAAGGCTGCACATTTTCCAGTCATACTGGGAATCTCGTGGTTACGCAGACACAATCCGGTAATAGACTGGATGAAGAACCAAATGGCATTTTCTTCTGACTACTGTTGCCAGACCTGTCTACAGAAAAGGCACTATACCAAGGTTGACACAACTACTGCGGACCCTGTGGTCAGGACGGCTTCCGAGATTCTCCCCATTCCTGTATACCTGGAAGATCTCAAAGAAGTTTTCAACAGTGAAGGTCCACAAGCCCTTCCTCCTCACCGGCCAGAAGATTGTTCTATTGATCTTATCCCGGACGCTCTAGTTCCTTTTGGAAGAACGTTCTCCCTCTCTCTTAAGGAAAAGGAAGTCCTGCGGTCATACCTCGATGAAAACCTTGAAAACGGCTTGATACAACCTTCCTGTTCTCCGGCTGGGGCCTCGCTATTTTTTGTCCCTAAAAAAGATACCCATGAACTTCGTCCCTGCATAGACTTTCGCGGTCTCAACAGTGTTACCATACGGGACCGCTACCCTATGCCACTGATAAAGGATGTACTAGAAGCGGTACAAGGCGCAGTCGTCTTTTCTAAACTGGATCTCCGAAGAGCATATCATCTTTTGCGAGTCCGTGCTGGAGACGAATGGAAGACTGCGTTCCATACTCCTTACGGACTTTTTGAATACCGGGTCATGCCTTTTGGTTTGGTGAACGCCCCTGCAGCATTCCAAAGATTCATGGACCGCATATTTTCAGACCTTCTTTTTATCAATACCATTATATATCTGGATAACATTTTAGTATTTTCCGCCACCGAGACAGAACACAAGACCCATCTCCGACAAGTGATCCAAAGATTGCAAGAACATCATCTGTTAGTTAATCCACACAAATGCATCTTTCAAGCCTCCGTAGTTCCTTACTTGGGCTTTCTCTTGTCCCATGAGGGAGTCCAAATGGACCCCAGAAAGGTTACCGCTATCCTGGAATGGCCAGTTCCCACCTCAGTGAAAGAAGTGCAGAGATTCTTGGGTCTAAGCAATTTCTACCGAAAGTTTATTTCAGGGTTTTCAAGGACGTTCTACCCATTACCTCTCTTCTCAAGAAAGACGTTCATCCATTTATGTGGACGGAACAAGCCAATCAAGCCTTCGTCCAGTTAAAATCAGCCTTTTGCTCGGCTCCCATTCTTCAGCAGCCCGACCAGACCCTACCTTTCATTGTGGAGACTGATGCATCTGCGGCAGCTTTAGGCACTGTTCTTTTGCAAGAACATAATGGCTTGGAACACCCGGTGGCCTATCTATCCAAGACACTCACACCCAGCCAAATGAACTATTCTGTTCTTGAAAAGGAACTATTAGCCATCAAAATGGCATGTGAAGAATGGCGTCACCTACTCCAAGGCTCAATTTGTCCATTCACTATAAGAACGGATCACAAAAATTTAAAAGTCCTGCAACAGATGGAGTGTGTCAACTCCAGACAAGCCAGGTGGGCACATTATTTTTCCCAATTTGACTTCATCATTACGTACTTGCCTGGAACCAGGAATATCATGGCAGATGCTCTCTCACGAATACCTATTGCAGGTAATCTTCCACATAACATGCCAGAATACATGTTCTCCCCAAACAAGTGGTTTGTGTAGTCTCGTCGTTTCTTCAAAGGGTTAGGCGAAATACCGCCTCCTGTGCCTCTTTGCCTCCCAATGTCACCAGCAGAGATGGTTTGGTGTTTCAGAAACAAAGATTGTACTTGCCTGACTCGTCTACCAGGCTACAGGCTTTGAGATGGTGCCATGATAATCCGGTGGCTGGACACCGGGGTGTCTCTGGAACCATCGATCTACTCCAACGACATTTTTGGTGGCCAGGTATGCTTAAGGAGGTCCAGAGTTATGTACAGTCTTGCCCCATCTGCTGCAGATCTAAATACGATACCAGGAGACCGATCGGTCTGTTACAACATGATTCCATTTCCGAAAGACCTTGGAACACAATAGCAACAGACTTTATAGTCGAATTACCACCTTCAGAAGGGTGTACATGTATCATGGTCACAGTCGATACTTTCACCAAAATGGCACATTTCACCCCACTTCCCGGTATACCGACTGCGTCCGAGATGTCTACCGTCTTCATCCGTGATATCTTCCATCTGCATGGACTTCCGGCCAAGATAATATAGGACCGGGGAAGTCAGTACACCTCACATTTCTGGAAGACACTTTGCAACAAATTGGGAGTACAAAGAGCGTTATCTTCAGGTTTCCACCCCCAGACTAACGGCCAAACTGAGAGAACCAATACCACGTTAGAACAGTACCTCCGATGCTACATCAATTCCCAGCAGGACAATTGGGTGGCATTGCTACCATTGGCAGAATTCTCATACAACAACAGCAGTCATAGTGCCACCTCTCTAAGCCCTTTTTTCTGTTCTTATGGGATTCACCCCCAAGCTATTAATCCTGACAATTTACAAGCCACTGCCATTCCTTCTGTGGACGATTTACTCGTCAAAATCGCTGACGCGCACAAGGCAGCCTATCAAAGTCTTGTTAACGCTCGTCGCCGATACTGCGACCAAACCAACCCCCATCGACTCCAGCCTCCCTCATGGCAGGAAGGGACCAAGGTATGGCTCTCTACAAGGTACTTACCCCGCTGGCTGAAGAGATCTAAGCTATCTCCCCTATATCTGGGTCCTTTTTCAATCTCCAAACGGATAAACTCTGTTGCCTACAGATTACACTTACCCGATCAGATGAAACATATTCACCCGGTATTCCATTCCTCTTTACTCAAGGAATGTAGGGCGGATCCCTTTGCTCGGTCTATTCTGACCATCACGCCTTCCAAAGACGCCAACCCTGAAGAATATGAAGTGGCCTCCGTGCAAGATTCCAGATATAGAAGGGGCAGGTTGGAATATCTCATTCATTGGAAGGGTTTCACCCATTCAGAGGACTCCTGGGAACCGGCATCACATGTCCATGCCCCTGTTTTGGTCCGAAAATTCCATCGATCCCACCCTGGCAAGCCGGGTGGTATATCTTCGGGAGGGGGGCATACTGTCATGCGCCGCCTCACCTGGCGCATTTGGCCACACAGACGAGTGTATTCCCGTTAGCACTTTCCCTTTCTTCCGGGTGTGGATATGGGTCTAGTCTTTCTTTGTTTACTTCTGCTCTTAAGCCCCGCCTTTTCGTGCTGACACTGCGTTGCAACTCACTGCTTTCCTCGTGAGTCTGACGCTGTGTTGCTTTCCTCTTACCTTCCGTTTTCTCCTTGCCCTCCGTTCCTTCTGTGGTTTCCCTTGTTTTCTCTCTCCGGCCCCCCTTGGCGCCGCTTCCCGTCCTTTTCTCTGGTTCCTCTTTTCTCCCGCTTATCTACCGTTCACTCGGCCCTTGTTACCTGCTTACGGTGACTTCGGCTGCTTTCTGTCCGGAGCCTTTTTCCCTTTTGGCTTCCACCTTGGGTTTCCCCATTGGGTTTAGCCATTCCTCTGGACATTTGCAAGTTTCCACGATCAGCCTTCTCTCCTGGTTCATACTTACTTCTGCTGCTGCATTCTGGGAGTCATAGTCCTTCACCGTCAATCCACAGCGAATTCTTATCTGCCATCTTCAAGAGGTTTTTTTTGCCGGCTGGCTTTTTTCCTCGTGTTGGACTTCGTCGGAAGGAGGCCCCTCCTGCTTGCCATCATAGAAAGGCAGCAGAGTGTCTTCCGACCGAGGGAGACCCTTTCTCTTCGATCGAAGGTCTAGGAGCAAGAAGAAGAAAGAAGGACAACGACCGGACAATACTGTTACCTCAGGTGAGAAGGAGGAGGAGGAAGGGGATATTGATTCCTGTAGTGGCTCAGAGCATAGTACTGACTCAACTCCTGAGACCAGTTCCGAGCACT
Organism: Ambystoma mexicanum; assembly: GCF_040938575.1. Classification (NCBI taxonomy): domain Eukaryota; kingdom Metazoa; phylum Chordata; class Amphibia; order Caudata; family Ambystomatidae; genus Ambystoma; species Ambystoma mexicanum. The sequence goes on from NC_090939.1 coordinate 635,713,711, forward strand.
TTGAGAGAAACCCATCGCCTACCTATCCAAGACTCTGACCCCAGCGGAAATCAACTATACAGTCCTCGAGAAAGAACTTTTGGCAATCAAACTTGCCTTCGAGGAATGGCGCCATCTCTTATTAGGAGCACAACATCCTGTAGAGGTGAGAACGTACCACCAAAACCTCCGCACTCTATAATACGCGCAAACATGTAATAGCAGGCAAGCGAGATGGGCACATTTCTTTTCTCCTTTCCGCATCGTTTTCACCTTCATTCCAGGAAGGATTAATCGAAAGGCGGACGCACTATCTCGACGAGATCCCTGGGAGAAAACAGCCTTTCGACCAGAACCTTTGTTTCCAAAGGCACTTTTCATTCCGGTTATCCATAACTTCTTGCAAAAGATGGAAGACAGAAGCAGGAATTGGGCCCTTTCGAATCCCGAGGTTATCACACAACATGGTCTTACGTTTAGCAAAGGTTTGCTGTTCAAGGAGGAAAGGATGTTTGTTCCTGAGGCAATCCTGCAAAAAGAAGTATTACGACTGTGCCATGACTCCCGTGTTGCTGGACATCGGGGTTTTGTAAACACTATGGAATTGATCCAGAGACATTTCTGGTGGCCTTCGCTACAACAGGACGTACGACTTTACATCAGTTCCTGCCCAGTCTGTATTCAAACCAAGTCATCACGCCAACCCCCCATTGGGGAATTGACACAAATGCCACTTCCCACTAAACCGTGGCAAATAATTTCTACGCATTTCATTGTAGATCTCCCCTTATCAGAAGCTTGTACCACGATTATGGTCACGGTGGACTCTCTGACCAAGATGGCTCATTTTATTCCTCTCCCTTCTGTACCTTCAGCAAGCACAATGGCTCGAATTTTCTTGGACCGTATTTTCTCACTACACGGATTACCAGACACCATTATCTCGGACCGTGGTCCACAATATACCTCCAACTACTGGCACCACCTTTGTAATGCTTTAGGGATCTCTCAAGCTTTGAGTTCGGGCTACCACCCACAAACTAATGGGCAGACCGAGCGTCTTAATCAGACCCTAGAGGGTTACCTCAGATGTTATGTGTCTTCAGCCCAAGACAACTGGAAGGAACTGCTACCGTTCCCCGAATTTGCATATAATAATGCATGACATTCCGCTACCCGCTCCAGCCCCTTCTTTTGTACATATGGATTTCATCCATCAGTGTTTCTTGCTTCTTTACCTCAATCCCTGCCTTTTCCCAATTTGGAGAGACTCGTTGATGGGATCCAACAAGGACACATTAAGGCTGTTGAAGCACTACAAGCTGCCCAGGAAGCGAGCAAGAGGCAAGCGGACAAGCACAGGACTCCCGCTCCGCTTATACATGTCGAAGATAGGGTATGGTTGGCAAGCAAGTTCCTGCCCAGAAGACTGGTCCCTTCCAAATTGTCACCCAAATTTTATGGGCCGTTCACAGTTTTGGAAAAGAAGGGAGGGGGCAGCGGCTTATCGTTTACAGCTACTGCTGTCATGGAGTCGCATTCACCCTACTTTTCATGTATCTCAGCTGAAACTGGATGTGAGGAGTCATTTTCATCCTAAACCTCTGGTGCGCCTCCCCCTATTCTTCTGAACTCTGGCCCAAAATACGAGGTTTCTGGAATTTGTGACGCCCGCTACTATCGTGGGGTCCTTCAATTTTTGGTGGACTGGAAGGGGTATTCCGTTGCTGAGCGCTCATGGGAACCCGCCCGCTTCTGCGGTCCACGCCCCGCGCCTGGTTCGCTTGTTTTACCAGAGTCATCCGGGTAAACCGGGGTGTGCCTCCCTTGGAAGGGGGCATACTGTTATGAATCGTCGGCGGACCTGGTCGATTTGGCACCGCTGGCGTCACATCTCGTCAATATATCGCGCTACACCCAAGATGGTGTACCGTTCTCCCAAGATGGCGCATCTTACTGAGAGCTGCATTCTAGCCTTACAGAACGGTAGACAGGTGGCTCCTCCCTCTTACCCGGAAACAGTACATCTGAACCAGAAGCCGGGACAGCAGTGCGTTGCTACTGCTTACAGTAGCTATGTTACGTGAGTAATCGGATAGTTTACGAACTCTCTACCGAATCCTTACCTTTCTGCAACTCTCCACTTTCCTTACCTCCCGTTTCCTTTGTAATCCAGGCAGTTCCCTCCTACGCGCCCACTGAGCGTAGACACGATTCTTACTGCTTATAGCATAACCCGAGACCCCTTTCAAGTAGGTTTAGTAATTTATCGGAGATCAGGTTTGTGTCTTGCTGCTATTTCGCCGGCAATAACTCTTCACCTTTTCAGGTAGCATTCCTCGCTGCTAACGAGGATCCTTGGTACAAGACTATGTTACCCATAACTCTTTCTCCTCAAGTCACGGAAAGTGTCTTTACCAATTTAGGTCAACGGAAATCCTCAATAGAGTAGTAATAGAGTAGAGCTTTCTAACTGCCATTTGAAACCTTTCCTTTCCCTTACTCTGTTTATTAAAGGAATCAAGCATGTTTACCAACAGCAAGACTTCCTATCCGTCTACTCTCTCGTTCAGCAAATCTGCATCCCGGAAAGGTACCTTCATTTCTTTTTCCCTTCTAATATTCCTTCCTGTAAGACCCTCTATTAATTCTCTTCTTGTTATTCTAGTTACATCCACGAGAAGTAGAATACACTTACGAGTAAAGGGGAAAACTATGCTCACTAGCCACGTTCCCCAGTTCCTCCAGACCAGAGCACTCAAACCACCCAGGGTTTTTACCCTTTAGAGGGTTTCCCTGCTGTGGTCTCCAAGTGCTTTTTTTATAAGCGCAGAGAGAGTGTGGCAGGTGAACTCACTTCATTTCTTGCAGTTCCGAAGACAAGGTAAGCTGCACTTTGATTGTACTATCCATCCGCCAGCACTGAGGGTGAGGAGTAGATTGAGAGCAAAGGAAGAAATTGGTTAAGTAACAACCTCCTGATTATCTGAGGAATGACAGGGACTGGAGGAAATGCGTACAGAAGTGGAAACTCCCAGTCCACTACGAACGCGTCCCCTAGAGCTCCTCACGGGAAAATTCCCTTGAACAAAACTGATTGCACTTCCTGTTTATAATGGTGGCGAACAGATCCACTTGAGGGGTTCCCCAAAGGGCGAAGATGTCTTGAAGGACGCCCTGAGCTATCTCCCACTCGTGAGAGACTGTGCTCTGCCTGCTCAGAGCGTCCCCTGTCAAGTTCTTCTCTCCGGCTAAGTGAACTGCTGATAGAGAGATTCCTTCTTGAATTGCCCAAAACCAGAGCTGCATTGCCTCTCTGCACAGTGGCAGTGATCCTACGCATCCTCTTTTGTTGAGGTAGTGCATGGCCACTGTATTGTCCGTCATTATTAGGACATTTTTCCCTTGTACAGATGGCAGAAAAGCCTTCAGCGCTAGTCTGATAGCTCTCAGCTCCAACAGGTTGATATGTAGTCTGGACTCCGATGGAGAGCAACGACCACTGATGGTCAAGTCGTTGGCATGGGCTCCCCACCCCGTGAGTGAGGCATCCGTGACTATTGTTATCTCCGGCCATGGTTGCCAAAACAGTTCTCCTTTCAAAATGTTCTCCCGACAGGCCCACCACTGAAGGTCTCGAGCCACTTTGTCCGGAACCTGAAGGAGATCTGTCATTTTTCCTGAGAATTGCGACCACTCAGTTCTTAGTGCCCACTGGAGAGATCTAATTCTCAGGCGAGCCTCTGGCACAAGGAAGATGCAGGATGCCATGAGGCCTAGCAACCTCAAAAAGTCGAAGGCTGGGATCCGGTGGGCATTTTGAAACTTGGTGACCATCTGCAGAATATCTTGAGCCCTCACCTCTGGTGGCGAGGCTTTCCCCAGGGAAGTGTCCAGGACCGCTCCGATGAACTGGAGTCTCTGTGATGGTATCATCTGTGACTTCTTTAAATTGAGGGAGAAGCCCAGTTTGTGAAGGAAGTGGCAGACATAATCTAGTTGTATCTGAGCTTGTTCCGAAGATACTGCTCTGATCAACCAATCGTCTAGGTAGGGGTAGACGTGGATCCCTTCCCTCATTAGACTTGCAGCCACTACTGACATTAGCTTGGTGAAGACCCTCGGGCGGAGGTCAGCCCAAATGGCAGAACTCGAAATTGATAGTGAGAGTTGCCAATTGCAAACCCCAGATATTTCCTGTGTTTGAGATGGTCTGGCACATGGAAGTAAGCACCCTGAAGGTCTAGAGATACCAGCCAGTCCTGAAGCTGGAGGGCCTGAAGGATCTGAGAGAGAGTTACGATCTTGAACTTGTCCTTTCTGAGGAATTTGTTCAATTCTCGTAAGTCCAAGATGGCTCTCAGTCCTCCGTCCTTCTTCGGTATCAAGAAGTAGGGGGAGTACCAACCCTTGTTCCTCTCCGCTACAGTTACCGGTTCTATGGCACCTTTCTCCAGCAAGTCTAGAATCTCCTGCAAAAGGAGCGGATCTGGAAACTTCAAAGAGTTGTTCCCCGGTGGATGACTCTGAGGGGTGCGTAGAAAAGACAGGCAGTAACCTTGGAAAATTGTCTCCAAAGCCCAAGCATCTGACGTAATAGCCTGCCATTCCGTCAGATGTTGAGTTAACCTGCCCCCTACTGGTGTCTTGTGAGGAGAGTCCTCAGAGTGGTTTAGAGGCGGCTGATGCAGATGCCGGGAGTAAAGAGGCACGTGCTGCAGCTTTTGTACTTTTAACCCGTCCACCTCGGGTGAATTTCTTTTGGCCTCTTTGAGCCGGCTGTCCTCTGCCTTTTCCGAATGTGGAATAAAAACAAAAGGACCTACCTCTCCAAGAGGTTCCTGAGGGGTGATAGGGAGTTGGACGGATTGCAGCTCCAAGGGATTTTGCTGCTGCCTTGGATGTTTGTAACTTCTCTAGGCTGTCATCAACCTTCTTACCAAATAAAGAAGAGCCGTCAAAGGGCATATTCAAAGGTCTGGCCTATACATCTGGAGCAAAACCAGACTTTCGCAACCACGCAAATCTGCGGATGTAGTACTTGCCGCTATGGTCCTGCTGAAACTGTCAGCAGAATCAATGCCAGTTTGAAGGGATTCACACATTGCGTCTTTACCATCTTTAATGATGTTCAGAAAAGCTTCCCTTTCTTCTCCTTCCGGGAGGCAGTCAGCCGCTGATGAAGCACACTCCCAAAGTGTATGGCTGAATCTTGCGAGCGTACAAGTAGCATTAATGGATTTAAGTGCCATGCTACACGCAGAAAATACCTTTTTTGACATAGCGTCAAATCTCTTATCATCCCTGTCTTGTGGAACAGTAGGTTATGCAGATCTACTGTTTGATGAAGTTGCTGCTTGAACAACCAGACTCTCTGGAGTTGGATGTTTGGACAAATATTCAGGGTCAGAAGCAGCTACCCTATATTTGGCAGATAGTTTTTTGTTAACTGCCGGGATAACTTCAGGAGTTTCCCAGTTGGCCGATATTTTCCTCTGTAATGCAGTATGAAATGGAACCACAGGATCTTCCTGTGGGCCTTTAATTAAGATGTCTGTAGCAGGTGAAGGTGTAGACCAACCCATGAATTCTATTATTCTGGCCATTAAAGTTCTATAAGGGGTCTCAGTATGTTCCCCTGGGTCTGGTTTGGCATATTCTACTTCTGGGGAAGTCGCTAACCCACTTGCATCATGCAAGGACTCTTGAAGGTCCTTCAACCTATTTTCTTCAGAGATAAATTCCTCTGGTACAGGTGTTGTAGTTCTCTGCAACCCAAAAGGTCTTTCCTGATCAGAATCCTCACCTTCTTCATAAATAGAGGACAAGGCTCTGAAATAATCTGACCTTGGAAAAGGCTTAAAACCCATTTCTAAAGCAGAAGGGGCCAAGCTTGTAGTAACTGGTTGAGAAAACGTCGACTTTGTCGATGCGGAAGTCAAAGGCTTCGAAGAAACCGAAAAAGTTGTCGAAAAGGTATGAAGCGACCTCGAAGAACTCGAGAGGATCGGAATCCTACTCGGAGTCGTCGAGGTTATCGACGACATTCCCGAGGTCATGGTGGAAGCCCTCGGAATGACTACTGACTGCGAAGTAGTGACAGCCTTAGGTTTCTCCTTTATCGGCGTCGACATCAGCGTCGAGGACAGCATCGATTCAACCGATCTATGCGTCGATGGGCCCTTCGATAATGGTGTCGATGACGCAGATTTATGAGACGAAGGGGCCTTCGACGAAGGCGTCGATGACACAGTCTTACTGCCTTTGCTCGAGGGCTCGTGACACTCTCGAGCAGTTTCTTTCACCGGGTGCAACGACTCGCAGCGTTTTGATTTTTCGGGTCTTTCACCCAGGGTATCACCTTTAGCCATCTCTGAGGGGGTCGAGGCCGCTTTCTCGAAGACGCTAAGCATCATTTTACGGAATTCCTCCCATTTAGCTGGAGAGCTGTGTTTTGTGGGGCAGGTGACCCTTTCCACGGAAACAGAAGAAGACGAAGAAGAGGGAGATCTTCGACGCCTCTTTTTCGAATGTTTGGATCTCGAAGACTGATGAGAACTGCTTCGAGACTTCGAACGAGAATGTTTCCTGTGATGGGGAGGAGACGAATGTCTCGATTCTGCCAAGGAAACCTTCGAAGGAGTAGAAGTTTTAACGGTCTTACCTCTTTTGAGCTTCCCCTTACGCTCCTTCAATGCTTTCGCCGTCATGGACATGCAGTCCTCGCATTCTGAACAATGGTGCTCCAATGCCAGGCACCACAAACAGATCCTGTGATGATCCGTCAATGACATTTTCTTTCCACAATCTCAACACTTTTTGAAGCCGGACCGTGGGGTCGACGGTTCAGATGAGGAAGCCATCGAAAAGAGTAAGATATACTCGAGGAATACGTAGAATCTACTTGAATAACGAACTGAGCAACACGATTCCGAGGCCCACGAAGCGCGGAAAAACAGAACTGAGCAACGGAGGCTGTGTGAGTCTATTTATACGCATGATGATGTCGGCGCTGATATGGAGACTGTTGAGGGAACCAACTCGAGGGACTTCGACGCGCAGCGCCCTCTACTGAAAACATTTTCCGAGGCTAGCAAGCTGGAAGTAAATCTATTAAGATAAGGAATACGTCGGAGGACACAATCCCTTCGAAAGATGTGTGCTGAGAGAGGTATCTCTGCTCAAGGCACAAAAATGGAAATGATCCAAAGAATCATGGACTGGCAAGTAGCTCAGCTTAGTGCCATAGCTTCTGATGACAGTGCAGAAGGAGGTGGGGCTGCTCTCAATGGCAGAACTGGAAGTTCTGCCGCTGCACTGATTCATAGAGACCATGAGGATTTGGAGGATGTAATGTCTAATGTTTCCTCTGCCAGTGCTGAAGGTGAGGCCATACTTGAATTCAAGAAACAAGAACTGCTGTTTAAGCAGAAGGAGCTCGAATTCTACATGCCCAAACTGAGGATAGAGCAGGCAGAAAAACAGAAAGACAGGGATCAACAGTTGGAACTGGCCAAGCTTCAGGTTGCCAATGGATACAAGGGTCCTGGACATGGGTCTGGGTCCTCCTCTCGTCCTAGGTTTCCTAAGTATCTGCTTAGTGTGTATGAGTAAAATAATGACATTATGGACTGACTGAATACATTTCTGTATGCATGTGAAGTTCAACAAGTTGACAATGCTGATAAAATTGCCTGGTTACTTAGCAGACTGCCCCATTCTGGCTGTAGTGACATTATGGAAATGTCAAAAGCTGAGAGAGCAGATTTTGCAATGTTGAAGCAAACTCTCATCTTAATGTTTGGAAAGACTCCTGCCTAATACTTAAAAAGATTCAGAGAGTACAAAAAGAAGGAAGGTGGTACTTGGGTATCTTATGCAACTGAATCCTTAAAAAAACTTGACTGGCTTGTTTGAAGGTTATAAGGTCTCCACTTGTGAAGGTATGATATGTCTTGTCATGCTTGAACATATTTTTGCATCTTCTTCCACTGAGCTTAAGCAGCACTTGGCAGATTAAAAGGAGATAGATCCTAAGAAACCTGCCATAGCAGCAGATTTGCGGGTGTCACATTGAGTGTCCCATAAGGACAAGACGAATCCTGGTAAGCAGGAGGAGGGGAAAAAGTCCAAAGATAAGCAGGGTGGGGAATCTGATAAAACTTCCTCCCAGAAGGGCCACAAAAGGAAAAATAATGGTAAGACACAAGAGAACTCACAGGGTAGTGGAGGTCAGCCTCTAAAACAGAACTCTGGTTATAGTAAGCCTCCTTATGTAAACAGACCCAGTGGATCTTGTTTTGCTTGCGGAGCAACTGACTATGTGAAGGAGGATCCCAGATGTAAGGTCAAAACCTTGGGGGTCCACTCTGCTAATCTGGCCTTCTCCTCCTATGAGGAAGAAGAGATTACAGAGGCATGCTTCTCCTCAGACTCCTTCCCCAGTGGGATAGAAGCTGAGGTAGTTTTAGTTTCCCTGGGTTCCTGGGAGCCTAAAGTCTCAGAGGCTTATGCTAGTATTCCAGATAATACCAAGCACTACTTTAAAGACAGTGTGCTGATCAATGGAGTAGATACTCCAGCTCTTAGGGATAGTGGATGTAGTCGAACTGTAGTGGATTCTATCTTGGTAGACCCAGAGGAAGTTGCCAGAGCTCCTCTGGTACCCACTAAGTTGGCGGCTGATGGTCCACCTCTCATGTTCCCAGTTATACCTGTAAATCTTACTATAAATGGTACAGCAGTCAGGATTCCAGTGAGCATCCAGAGGAATGTCCCAGGAAATGTCTTGCTGGGAAATGATCTCAGAGCTTTAGGGCTTGTGGGAGATGCAGCTGAAAGACCCTGCACAAGGTCCCAAACAAGGGCAGCACTGGGCAATACCACTGCAGTGCCCCAGCCAAAGGGGAAACCCAAGGCTAAAGGAGTAAGAAAACCCAAAAGAGGGAAAGAGAATATTCCCCCTAACTCACCTACCACCGAGGTGGAGGTGGTTAGTCAATCACCGGGATCTGACAAGAAGGAGGTGATACCTGAAGTCTTTGACCCAAATGACCATCCTGAACTAAATGATTTGTTAGTAGAAGGTGGTCCTGACAGGGAAGAATTTAGTAAGTGCCCATCTCTGGAAAGCCTAAGGAGACAGGCCTGCTCCCAGCTTGAGGGTGAACCTCCTGGGAAGCACAGGATGTATTGGGAAGGTGTGCTCCTGTATAGTGAGCCTACAGAGTCTACAGAAGGATACCATAGGAGGTTGGCGGTTCCCCTTGCAATAAGACCCTTCCTCCTGCAGCTGGCACATGAAGTGCCCCTTGCTGGTCACCTTGGAATCAAGAGAACCAAGCAAAGGCTATCCATGCACTTCTACAGCCACAAGATGGGGCTGCAAGTAGAAAGTCACTTCAGGAGTTGTGCCTCCTGCCAGTTATCTGGTAAGAGTGGCTCAACAAGGGGGGCGTGGCCAGCAGGCATACGATGCGGACGTGATCTCGCATCGCTCCTGTGCCATGGCCAGATCCTGCAAGAATCCTGCTGAAAACATAATACTGAAGAGCCAAAAACTACTTCAGCAACGTATGAAAAACTGCTGCATCGACCAGTCTGACAACAGATTAGAATTGGTGCGGGGATCCCCGGCTACAGCATTCGAAAGTAGCGGACCCCACTCCGTGTGCGATATTCAAGATGGCCGCCATGGGTGAGATCTGAGCGGAGGCCGCACATCAACATTCGTGCCAGCCTGGGCGAGAGAGCTACAGCTGCGAAGGGACGGAGGGCGGCGTGGAGTGAGCGGACCCTGCACTGGTGTGGGCGAGGATGCTGCCGAGTCGCTGCTGCCGACTCCCGCTCACGAGGGCAGACGGGCACGGGTGACATCCTCCCTCCCCCTCTGATACACAGCGGCTGCGAGGAGCGGAGGAGCCCTGTCGACGGACGCTCTGTGAGAAAGGCACAGCCCTGAGCTCCGGAGAGCACAAGTGGCCCCGGCTGTCGCTGCTTCCGCGGCGGCTCATGGGGAAGAGATCGCTGCTACGACCCGCCCACAGTACACGGCCACAACGCTGAAAGAACCATCTGGTAGTAGAGCGCCTGCCAGTCCCATATTCTGGTGTGAAACAGCGGTAAGGAGAGGGAGACACAGGGAGCATGGTGGCGTGGTGGCGGCGGCGGGGTGGGCCACATCCCTTACATGATACTGTGCTCACTGCAGCCCCACCACATTTAATGTAGATCACCAATAGCCACTGCCACTGCGGGATGCAAGGAAAACAAAGAACGTACCCCCAGACTCCCGCACTGGTGGCACCAGACAATAGGATAGGGGTATGACCGCCTGTAACATCTCCGGTGGTCCAACAACACAAACAAGCAACTGTTCGGTGTGCATAAGTGCTGAAAGAATCAACCAACGCTACTCATAGCACTGCCAGACAAGCCTCAACGGCCGCCTGACTCTACCGAAGTACGCCACACATAGGGCCGGCAAACACGGATGCACGTCCTCCCCCTAACTGAACTACTGGTGCCGAGAATCTACACACATCACAGCAACTGTTGCTGCTGCGCCTCTGCAGTGGGGTGCACGGAAGAACCCCAAGGCCGATGTGGACATACCAGCACGTCTCCATGCGAACCATAGGCCCCAGCATACTGGCTGTCATAAGCAACAAACCACCCCAAGCGCCACCCTACAGCCCCGAAAGAGAGGGGAGGGAGTTGGTGCGGCTCCCGGGACTCAGACAGAGTGAGCACCCAAATCAAGACTCACAAAGGTGCAATTCCCGAGCGGGTAGTAACCTACGCCGCGCAGAGACCCAGGGTGTGTCATCCCCAACGCTCCAGGTTATACAGCCCTATCAGCTCTGTCACCACCCCCACCTCCCGGAAAGACACGGCTCTCTGTTGCTGCTATAACGACTGAACAAAATGGGGAAAGATAAGCCCAGGAAAACCTCCGCACAAAGTAGAATAGAGCAATATGCAACCACACCAATGGCTCGCTCTCCGGAGCGGTCGTCGACAACAGAAACAGACTACCCAGTAGATGACATCTCCCTCAGAGACGTGATGGGTGCCATAGCCAGCTCCAGAACATCAATGGAAAAGAAGGTGGACAGTATAGGCGCTGACGTGTCTTTGCTCTGCCATGATCTACAAAAGCCAACCTCTCGCACTGGGGAGGCTGAAGCACGCATCTCGGAGACTGAAGATAACCTACGAGGGGTTAATCGCCATGTGATTGGTATGCTAGAACGCATCAAAACCCTGGACGCGAGGGTGGACGACAGTGAAGGCAGATCCAGACGCAACATTCGCATACACGGTCTCCCCGAGAAGGCAGAGGGGGCATGTATGGAACTATTTCTTGAAGAATGGTTGGCGAACATATATAAAGCGGAGTCCTTTTCCAGGTTCTTCTCCATCGAGCGGCTCACCGTATCCCGTCAGGAAAAGTCACACCAGCTGCCCCTCCGCGCACAATCATATCAAGATTCCTAAATTATAGGGACAGAGACACTGGGCCTCATTACGAGTCCGGCGGTAACCAAGGCGGTAAAACCGCCTGGTTACCGCTGGACTCGTATTACCATTCCGCCTCCGTGACTCCCGGAAATACCAGGGCATTACGACCCTGGTGTCCCGGGAATTCCGGAGGCGGAATTCGGTTAATCCCCATTCCCATTGAGTCCCAGAGGACTCAATGCGAATGGGGAAGTGGAAACACCGGCACCATCTTGTGATGGTACTGGTGTTTCCACGTCCGCCTGCAGGCGGGCGGTGTTAAACCCGCCAGTTCAGACCTGGCGGGCACATCACCTCCCGCATGCAGGAGTCGGGATCGGGCGGTCCCGAATTAACAGTGGCAGCGGGTTTACGGCCACTGTTATTTCCGGACCGCCCGACCTGTAATGAGGCCCACTGTGCTACGAGTGGCCAGGTTGAAGGGGACTGTCACGTACAATGGTTCTAAGATCGCCTTCTTCCCGGACTTCACCAGAGAGGTTCAGAAAGCTCACCAATCCTTTGATCCCCTCAAAAAGTGCCTGCAATCAATGGGAACCAAATACGGACTATTTTCCCTGCCCAACTAAAAATATTTCATAAAGGCACATCCGTGCATTTCACAGATCCTAAGGAAGCATGGAGCTGGGCCGAAAGGCATATAGAGGGCGACTGGAGCACTGAAGGAAACAGGAGAGGAGAACGCAACAGACCACATCCTGAGACGCCACCAGAAATAGAGACCAACAACAGCAGCAAGACAGAATGCCGCAACAGAGAAATGAATGAACAAGGCTTAACAGTACTCAACCAACGGCACCAAAGTGTGGAAAATGAAAAAGTGCCTGCAAGTCAAACGTAATATAAATCACAAAGAATACCACGGCTGGCGGCCGAACTGGCAACCGCCCCCCCCCCTCTGACAAGGAAACAAACTCACAGCACCAAACGAGAGTGCTACACCGCCAAGCTCCAGTTTTGATACGCAAACTGCAAACCCAGTCAGCAGGGAGCGAGCTTATGCAAGCTAAAGTTTAACTGTTTATAAGTTTACGTTGGGTCGACAGATGCTTCAGTTGGGGTTGGAGTATAGGGAGGAGGGAGTTAAGGGCAAAGTTCTTATTCAATATTCAGCATGCAACGGCGTTACAAGCAAAACGGACGGATGTACAACAAGCTATTCCACTTCCTAACTAATCTGGAACATTCACGCCAGGGGAGGCGAACCCATATACCTAAGATCCAGACAAATGATGACACCTGACACTGGTTCAACCAATAGACACCCAAAGCTCATGACCTGGAATGTTAATGGGCTGGGGTCTAGCATCAAAAGAAAACTGGTATTGCAATACATAAATCGGCACTCACCGGACATAGTACTCCTAACTGAAACGCATCTTGCATGGACGATCTGTAACCTCTTCAAGAGATCCAACTATCGCACAGCGATACACGCAGGTTTCTCTATGGGGGCGAGAGGGGTGCTAATACTGGTTCATATAAGACTTCCACTAGAGATCTCGCAAATAACACATGACAGAGCTGGACGTTATGTACAAATACAAGCTACGCTCTGGAACCGAACCCTGGCGATCATGGCAATATACTTTCCGCCGTCTCTCCTGAACGCACTGCTAGCAGATATTACCCCAATCCTCGCCGCAAATACGGCTGACGTGTGGATGTTAGGTAGCGACTTCAATGAAGTCATGGACAACACCCTAGATCGTACACACATGAGAACAAGGAACCCAGCCACCACCACTAAACTGGACACCTTTGCATCCGTGCTAGGACTTAGAGATGCATGGCGGGATCTGCAAAGGGACACACGAGAATATTCCTTCCACTCAGGAGTGCATGCTTCAATGTCAAAAATAGACTATTTCTTCCTACCCAATCAGAACATTCACAAAGTGTGTGATGCATCCTTCCTCCCACTGGGTGTCTCTGATCACTCCCCAATGTTGCTCAAGCTTGAAACGGAAAGACTGCGGCCTCCCCCCACATGGCGACTTAACTCCTACTACCTGGGGTTCCCGGACCTACAGGAGAGGTTGGAAACAGTCACCTCTGACTACTTCGAACTCAACACAGGCTCGTTCAACGACCCTGGAACAAGCCGGTCTTAAGGGGCGAAATCCTCTCGTGGACAACCGCAAAGAAAAACGCAGCGTTAACAGATCATGGAGGCCGAAAGACAAGTCACGATCAAGGAGTCAGAACACAACATTAACGACACTCCCGAGACAAAGAGAGCCCTGACACTGCCCAGAAGAAGCTCCACAATTTATCGCTGGACTGTGCCAAGAAAGCACATAGTGCCATGAAAGCACGGATATACGAGACTGGCAAGAAAGCGGGCAAACTGCTTGCATGGCTAGAAAAACGTGACGAAGGTCACCAACAAGTGAAAAGCGTGAAGAATGCGAATGCGGAGGTGGTTTCCTCGGATGCAGTGATAGCAGAATGTTTTGCTGACTTCTACGAAGAGCTTTACAAACCCCCCAACGTCATAGTATCCAGTACCATACTGGATGGTGCCAATCTACCCACACTTACCACAGAGCAAGCTGCCACACTAGACACCAAAATAACTGAAGATGAAATTTCAGCAGCCATTGCCCAACTCCAAACTGGCAAGACCCCAGGACCTAACGGTTTCCCACTAGACATATGGAAAAAGATAAAACACTTAGACATATCCACCCACCTGCTTAATATGTTTGAACACTCCCTGGAAGTAGGAAGGCTCCCACCAGACCTACGCAAGGCCACAATCATAGTAATCCCCAAAAAAGGCAAGCCCCCGGACAAATGTAGCTCCTACAGGCCCATATTCTTAATAAACAGCGAACCCAAAATACTAGCGAAAATATTAGCTAATAGACTCCAAACGGTTATCACAACACTGATCCATCCGGACCAATGCGGCTTTATGCCTCAAAGATCCACGAGGATGAATATCCGCAGGCTGCACCTAGCACTGAAAAGATCACCCACCATACAACAATCACTTGCGTTACTGGCCATAGATTTTGAAAAGGCATTTGACTCGGTTTATTGAGAGGCACTGTGGGCAATCATGAGAAAAATGCAGTTTGGTGAGGCATTTATAAAATGGGTCCAGCTTCTTTACAACACCCCGCTGGCAGAAGTGAGGGTGAATGGGTGGCCCTCTCGTAACATCCAACTGGGGAAGGGAACCAGACAAGGATGCCCGCTCTCAGCAATGCTATTCGCATTGATCATTGAACCGCTAGCAGTCATACTGAGGGACACGATGGCATGGACGGGTTTCCGCTGGAACTCAGGTTGGGAAGATAAAGTATCTCTCTACGCAGACGATCTTCTGGTATACCTAGGCGATCCGATGACCTCCTGTCCCATAGTCACTCAAATACTGTTAGATTACGCGGCCTTTAGCGGCCTAAGAGTGAACTGGTCCAAATCAGTGCTCTTCCCGGTGAAAGGTGTAGACTGCATTCCACCACAGGGTCCCCCGCACCAAGTCGAACACAACCAGTTTAGATATTTAGGCATCCAGATCACAAGCAGACTGGACAGCTATATAACTCATAACTTATATCCGTTGGTCAGAAGATTCGCACAAGACGTGACCCACTGGGAAGCACTGCCATTAACACTACTGGGCAGAGCAGCACTTTTCAAAATGCTTGCCCTACCTCGATTCGTGTACATCCTACAAAATGCACCCTCCACGTCCCAGCAACAGAATTGCGTGAAATAGACAGAATCACACGCAAACTATTATGGGCGGGGAAACATCCAAGGATAGCTCTCAAAACCCTCCAACGCTCACTATGGGAAGGGGGAATAGGACTCCCGGATATCCAAACCTATTACTGGGCGACCCAGATGGCGACGGTAAATGATATATTACATGGTAACCCAGACCTCCCACACATACGGGCCGAAATAGCAGAAACGCACGACATGTCCCCAACTGAAAGCCTATATACCACAAAGAACCACTCCCCTGAAGGTACGATAACAACACATACGTCCCAAATCTGGAGAGAAGCACACAAACATATCGGATGGGACAAAAAATTACCCCAGTCCAGCCCATCTGGAATAATGCCTGTCTTGCAGAACTCAGTCGGCTCCCCAAGTGGCCAATCTGGGAAACTGCCGGTATACATACCATTCAGCAAATATATGTAAACAATAAAATGATCTAATTTGCCGAGATCTCGGCCACATATAATCTTCCTGCCACCAAGAGCTACCACTATGGCCAACTATATCATGCTATCACCAAACTAAGGGCCCAACTGTTAGACATGCCGGAATGCAAGCCCATCAAAAGGAACATAGTGGTGGACAGAGTGAAAACCAAGGTGACATCCACCATGTATAGTGCCATCTCCTCTTTCGCCACAAAGGAATTGGCGAGTCTAAAGCTGAAATGGGAAAGAGATGTGGGCTCAATACTGCCTGAGGACTGGATCTCGACCCTGATATATCCTAGAGAGACTGCAATCTCGGCCAGAATCCGGCTTATACAACTTAAAATACTTCATAGGATATACTATCCCCGAGTGGCACTATACAAATGGGGTAAAATAAATGACTCTAGATGTCTACGCTGCAAGCAAGAGGAAGGAACCTTCTACCACATCCTATGGCAATGCACGAAAATACAGTGCTTTTGGCACAAATGTGGTGAGAGACTCTCGAGGGTCATGTGCCGAACAATCCCAATTGATCCCAAACTACTTCTCCTAGGAATTTCAGAGGAAGGGGAAATGTCTCGCTTTGGAAAACTCCTGTTTTTAACCTCCACAGGCATTGCCAAAAGAAACATTGCGCAGCTATGGGGTTCAGAATCCACCCCCCAATATGACCAATGGTTGTCGGACGTAGACGCCTGCATCCTAATGGAACGCCGAGTATATCAAGCAAAAGGCTGCCCAGGCAAGGCAGAGAAGATATGGGCAAAGTGGGAACAAACTGTGTAATATACATACTGACTGAACCAATAGATAATGATGTATATACCTCCCACTATTTCGGAGAGACATATCCTGTCCTGTCATCCTCAGAATAAAACTAGCCTGGAAGCGACCAAGAAACATATACTATATCTGTTCGTGCTGACTCGCCGTCTGTATGTAAAGGTACAAGTTTGTGTAATGTATGCCTTTTCTTTGTTTTGTATTGTTGGAAAACCAATAAAATCTGTTATTAAAAAATAAATAAAGAGTGGCTCAACAATCCAGGCTCCATTGGTACCACTCCCAGTTGAGGGGGTACCATTTGTGAGGGTAGGAATAGACATTGTTGGTCCCTTTGACCCCCAAACATCCTCAGGCAATAGGTTTATCCTGGTGCTGGTCGACCATGCCACCAGGTATCCTGAGGCCATCCCATTAAAAACTGTGACTGGCAAGTCAGTTGCAAAAGCTTTGCTTGCCATATTTACTAGGATTGGCTTCCCTAAAGAAGTTGTGTCTGACAGAGGCAGCAACTTTATGTCAAAGTATATGCAGGCCATGTGGAAAGAATGTGGTGTCACCTATAGGTTTTCATCCACATACCACCCAGAGACCAATGGTCTGGTTGAAAGGTTTAACAGGACCTTAAAAAGCATGATTGGGGCTATGGAAGAAACTCAAAGAAGAAAATGGGATCTTCTGTTACCATGCTTACTGTTTGCCTACAGAGAAGTACCACAAGAGGTGTTAGCTTCAGCCCCTTTGAACTTTTGTTTGGTCACCCTGTAAGGAGACCCTTAGCCATAGCCAAGGAGGGATAGGAGATGCCCACTCCCCCCATTACTACCAAGGTAGTGGACTATGTAGTAGGGCTCAGAAAAAGGATGGTACTCCTGATGGGTCTGGCTAGTGAAACGTTGAAGGCAGGGCCAGCTCTGGAGAAACATTGGTATGACCAGAAGGCTTCTCTCATCAATTGCACACCTGGTCAGCAAGTCCTGATCATTAATCCTATAAGGACTAGAGCTTTACCGGACAAATGGTCAGGCCCTTACACACTGGTGGAGTCACTGGGTGAGGTCAACCTTTTAGTGGACCTTGGAAGGGCTGGTCAGGCTCCAAAAGTGTTGCATGTAAATAGAATGAAGGCTTACATCCCAAGAGTTGAAATCGCTGCACTGCTGTTGGCTTCAGATGTTGAGGAAGAGGAGTCACAACCTCTCCCTGACCTGTTCCAAAGCAGTCCTTCAGACAGCTCCATTGAGGGTGTCCAAGTGGCCCCTCACCTGATCTCTGATCAACAGGCTGAGGTGAAAAGTTTGCTTAGACAATTTTCCCCCTTGTTTTCAGAGTCCCCTGGTTTGACACCTTGGTGCAAACATAACATTGACACAGGAGACAGTGTACCTACCAAAGGTAGGGGATCCAGAATGTCGGACAAAGTAAGGTCTTACATTAAGACAGAGGTCAACAAAATGTTGGATCTTGAGGTGATTGAACCCTCCAGTAGTTCTTGGTCCAGCCCAGTGGTTTTGGTTCCAAAGGCAGGTACTTCTGAATTGAGGTTCTGTGTAGATTACAGGGCTCTGAATGCTGTCACCAAGACAGATGCACACCCCTTGCCTAGAACAGATGAGCTGGTGGATACTTTGGGTGCCTCCAAGTACCTCGGCACGTTTGACCTCACTGAAGGCTATTGGCAAATAGCCCTTGCAGAACATGCCAAGGAGAAGACAGCTTTCTCAACACCAGAGGATCTTTACCAGTTCAGGGTAATGCCTTTTGGGTTGAAGAATGCCCCAGCCACTTTCCAGAGGTTTGTAAATCATGTGTTGAATGGGTTGGATGAATTCTGTCTTGCATATCTGGATGATATAGCAGTTTTCAGTGCCACCTGGGAAGACCATGTGAAACACCTTGGGATTGTGTTACAGGCTCTTCGGAAGGCCCACTTGACCATAAAGGCCCTTAAGTGCCAGATTGGACAAGGATCAGTGGTCTACCTTGGACATGAAGTAGGTGGAGGGAGGATACAGCCTATACCCTGTAAAGTACAAGCAGTACAAGACTGGCCTACCCCCAATACACAGACCCAGTTGAGAGCCTTTTTGGGACTCACTGGGTACTACAGACATTTCATGGCAGACTATGGTACCAGAGCTGCCCCTCTGACTGCTCTCACCACCCCAAAGAAACCCAAGAAGGTAACTTGGTCTGAAGAGTGTGGGAAGGCCTTGAATGGTTTAAAAGACTCCTTGTGCCAGGCCCCTGTTCTCAGGGCCCCTGATTACCAAAGACCTTTTATTGTGCAGACAGATGCTTCTGACACTGGGATAGGTGCTGTACTATCAAAAGTAGATGAGAAGGGTAAGGAACACCCTATTGGCTTCATTAGTCGCCAGCTTAAGGACAGAGAGCTCAGATGGTCCACAGTAGAGAAAGAATGTTTCTCTGTTGTATGGGCCCTAAGGAAGCTGAGGCCCCACATCTATGGGACCCACTTCACTGTGCAAACTGACCATAAGCTCTTAAAGTGGCTCATGAACATAAAGGGGGAGAATCCAAAGTTGCTTAGGTGGTCCATAAGTCTGCAAGGCTTTGATTTCACTATTGAGCATAGGCCAGGTGTCCAACATAGCAATGCTGATGGGTTGTCCAGAATGTTTAACCGACCTGAGCAAAAAACTCATCCAGGGGTGGATTAGTTCCCCCTGTCCTTAGTCAGCGAGGGGCGAGTGTTAGGAAAGATTTCATAATTGTCTGTAATTTTCACTCTATGTGTCAACCCCCAAACGTTCTGCTGCTGTTTAGACACCACTGACTGACTTTGCCAGAGAAGCACAGCCTTCAGTTGCACTCCTCTGGGCTTTCGCTCACTTTTTATGGGGAAACTGACATGCCCTTAAGACAGTCAGTACTGGGAGACTTTGCGGGTCATTCCGAGCTTGGTGCTAAGGGAACAATGATGCTGGTAAAGGAATACCGGCATCGATTACAGCTACGGGATATTCTGACCAGCCCGACCGCTATTAGCGGTATCGTAAAGTACGATGCCGTTAATAGCGGTCTGGGTGCGCGCATGAGACCCACCATGCCGGCATTAGCAGCATGCCGTAAACTGGAGTAGATCACAAGTGAACCGGACATGCAAATAACGGCCTCATGAAGGCGGAAAAAGTGGTTACCGGCATGCTGTAAATACCAGCATCGCCGACCTACCGTAAAATGCCCTGAGCAGTGTTCCCAACTGCCACATGTGCACACAATCAGCACAGGTGGAGGCAATGGAGTCAGGCCCAGTACAAAAGGAGTACACGCACACACCACACCCCCTCCCACACCAAGATGATTCTAATAGTAGTAGCATTACTGGAGCTGGAGGACATGCTTGCATTGCCACAGCATCAACAACAACAACAACAGCCGCCACCACAGAGGAGACGCAGGAGGAGAAGGAGGGTGAGACAGGCCCAGCATGCCCCACCAGTGCAGCCACTGTTACCACGCTGGCAGCCCTCAATCCCTTGCATCAGAGCCAGTCCTTTCAACTTAACCCCTGAGCAAATCCACACCCTGTACCGTCTGGACCGGGACACCATCACCACCATAGTGGACCTGATACACGACGACATAGTGAGCCTCATTGAAATACGCACAGCCATCCCCCTCTACTGAAGGTAGTGTCTGTGCTCCACTTCCTTGCCACAGGCCCCTACCAGCACACAGTGGGGCACATGCATGGCATATCACAACCCTTTTTTTCCCAGATTCTGAACCAAGTGCTGGATGCCCTCCTCAAGCACACAAGGGACTACATATCCCTACCACAGACTCCCCAGGAGATATTTGATACAAAAGTTGCCTTCCATGCACTGGCAGGCATGCCAAATTGTGTAGGTGCCCTCGAATGCACCCACGTGGAGTTGGTGGTCCTGCATGCCATGGAGGTGGTGTACCGCAACCGCAAGCAATACCACTCCATCAATGTGCAGATGGTATGCGACGCCAGCAAGATCATCACACATTGTTGTGCCCAATATCCAGGATCAACTCATGACTCTATGGTCCTGCGGAACTCCACGCTACCACGCTTCAAGGAGCGACATGCTGGACGACGTGCCTGGCTGCTTGCTAAGTTGCAGGACTGGCACATGACATTGAAATGGGGGGAGAGATGCACACACCACCATGCTGCCGATGTGCACATCACCGAACACTGTGCTCCAAACTATCACAAACTGTACATGACACCCAAATCCCATATGAATGAAGTAAGGTCGACACCGATCACTACATGACTAACAGGAAACCACCCCACATCCCACAACACATGCACCACTCATCAGTGACCCTCACCCTCAGTAACACCATCCTGCACCATGCAGTGCATATGCACTATGTTGCTGTCTCCAGCATATCACCACACAGGACAAGCATCCCTGGGAGTGCATCAAACTGAACCTACTAGGGAATCCACTGTCTGGCACAGGGCCGGCACACTCACGGGAGTGTTGCATGTCACCATGGGAATGATCAGCGCTGATTGCCCAATATTGCACAGACTACTGCCAACGCTCTCTCTAAGTAAATCTCACAGAACACAACACCTCACTAATTTGACACTAACACAGCTGTATGCCTACACGATGCATGTGCAACAAGACGTCAGTGCACACCATGTATCATAGCACAGGACGCATTGAGGGACTGAAAATGGCGTCAATACATCCAGGGACATGTGCATGTGGGCAACGATAACCTGCAGGCATGTGTGACTAGTACAGCTGTCCATCATGAATCGCCTAACATTTACCTTTAATTGCCTCTCATCAGGTGATAGTGGCTATCCCTTGAAGCCGTGGCTCCTCACCCCTGTCCGAAACCCACAGAACAGGCACGAGGAGGACTACAATTGTTCCCATACCCATACCAGTGTGTTCATCGAGCAGACCTTTGGCCTGTTGAAGGCACGATTTTGCTGCCTCAGCCGGTCGGGTGGGGCACTCCTCTACAGGCATGAGAAGGTGGCCAAGATCATCACGGCATGTGTAATGCTGCACAATATGTGCATCCGCCGGAACGTGCCCCTGCCCTCTGACATTAAACTGCTACCACCTGGAGATGATGAAGGGGAAGAAGAAGATGTGGCTGGACATCATCACGGTGCTGATGCACAGGAGGGACATGCTGTGCGCCAGTCAGTGATTGCACAATATTTCTGACACACATGGCAGCAGAGGGTGACATGAAGGTTGGACAGAGGGCACTGGGTTTGGGGGTACATTTACACTATGCACTGTAAATGAATAAATGACACATGTGCAATGATGAATGTCCACTCAGGTCTTTTATTTCACACAACTGGTGTATTGAATGTAACAATATAAACCTAAGTGAAAAAACCCTCCAAAACCCACACCTCCATCCACCTCCCCCACAACTCCCCCAGACCCCCTCACCCCCTCCTACTACCCCACAACTCCCCCACACACCCTCACCCCCACCCCCTCCCCCTACAAACCCCCCACACACGAGATCTCCTCGCAGAGGCGGCTGGTGTTCTCCGAGAATTATTTTGCCATCGAGGCAGTGTTGTCCTTGATAGACCTGCGTAGTGCGGCAAAGTCCTGACGCCACTCCTCCCTGGCCAGTCTGTTGTGCTGGACGAATTCACACACAAGGGCAGTCAGCAGGTCAGACCGCTGCGGCCCTGCGGGTGCACCAGTGCTGGTAGTCGGCCCCTCCGTCTGCTCAGGAGCAGACTGCTCCGGGGTGGTGGTGTGCTCTGTATCGAGCGACGATACTTGGGGGGATGCCGGTGGAGTTGGGGTATGGAGCACATCCGAATGATCGTCCTCCATGGGGACCCAGATGTCCTCCTGTGTGTCCTCCACAGTCAGGGGTGCCGTGACTGCCACTTCCCCAGCCAAACTCGACTCCTCTGATGGTGGTGCCTCGCATGTATCATCAGGCTGGGCAATCGGTGGAGGTGGTGGTGGTGCTTCGCCCTCCACGGGCCTTGTTGGCACCGGTGCAATGGGTGCCGGAGGTGGCTTGCATGTTGGTAGACGGTGCCCCCTGGGTTGTCCCCTCGAGGTTGAAGGCCGGTTGCTGTCATCCCGGGACCTCTTCCGGGGTGTGGCCTGTGCAGGGGTTGAGTCCTGCCCATCGCTGTCATGGTCAGTGCCTGTGGGGGTCAGAGAGAGGGACGGCATGAGTGTCATGATTTCCCCCGGTAGTACTGGTGCCAGCTGGTCCAAGAAGGTAGCTGAGTGGCGTAAGAACTGTTATTCCCAGGTAAATGCCCCTACCAAAATGGCCCCCAGGTTGAGATGTTTGACTGTACACAATATGGCCCCCGAGGAGCTCGTTGTTCATGAATCCTTGGTGGTCTAGTGGTGCTGGGTGGGCCCAGGGTATATAAGCCCCGCCCTGGGCCACACCCAGCGCTTAGCATTTTCTTCAGCTGGGATCAGTGTGACGTTTGCCTGCACTAGCTCTCCGCGTGTATCCTGCTTCAAGACCGGCGCTCCCCTTGCGCTTTCATCCGGCCTCAGAATTCCAGCGCTTCCAGCAGCCAGCGTCCTGCACACGGCCTCACCCGAATTCCACCGCGGGTCAGTGCATCTTCGTCCGAACATCCCGCGGCTCGGTGGAAGCGGCTCAGCTTCGTCAGGAACAGCTTGGGGACCTCTCCCCAGCACCGCCTTCTCCGCGGACTCTTCCGCGCCCCGACAGCATACAGCATCCAGGAATTCTGCTCTCATACGAAAAAACAAACAACAACAAGGAGGGTGAGAACTAAGATCCCGCTTTCCCCTTCCAACCCCACCAATCCAGCACTTACCTTAATCCGCTCCTGGTATTAACCTTCCGCTGACATCTGCCAGTTCCCAGTAGTTGCAGTGCGGAATTAGATCATACTTAAGACTATCTTGAACCTCATAACGCACCGCGTGCCTCTGCTTATAAGACGGTACGCTGGCACACTTGCACTTTCCAACACAGATTCCAGGACATTAACCTGTGTGAGCAGTGCCTATAAAAACTCAAGTGAACTAAGCAATCTGGTGCGCTGCAGCTGGCCTGAGTCACCGTTGGCCAGTGAAGGAACTGGGATAGGATTGCAATCTTGGCCACCCAGTGAAGGAACTGGGATTGAGTTTTCACTCATCCGGAGAACTATTATGGAGATCTAGCAGCACTGTGTACCCCATCCATCAATCCGGATCACTCCCAACTCTCTGACCACTGGGTAATAACCAGCAGTGAGCAGAGGGAAAGGAGTGTTTTGGGCTATCTTCAAGGGGCAGGTGATCGCCGACAGATCGGACCTGAAACCATTGACAGACTGGACCAGGCACTCCTGCAGGGCCCCAGAGGTAAGTGTTACAGAACGCTAAGCCCACGATACTGCTCTGCCCGAGTGCCATGGCTTCAGAAGTTGATCAGTTAGCCGCCCTACTGGGCGAGTTACGAGCCGAGGTTCATGCTGCACGCTCTGAGACTAATGCTATGAGAAAGGAGCTGGTAGTGAACAGGGAGAGAACAGAAGAACTAGCAAAGGGCCTTACCAGAACTCAAGCTGGGCAGACCCCTTTGCCTGGTCCAGCTGTTGGAGCAGCAGCGGCAGCACCCCAGATACAGGTGACCACTCCGGTCACCGTCCCTTTGGCTCCACCAGAATGGTTTATGGGAGACCCCCAGAAGTATGGTGTCTTCATGACTCAGTGCCAGCTCCATTTTCTGTGCCGCCCAGGGGCATACCCGGCTGTTAGGGAGAATTCTCTGTAAAGGCTAATTTCCCAAACCTAGTGAGTCCCCCAGCAGCTTTGCTGGATTTTTGGGGTTTATTTTTTTCTCCTGCTAAGAGTGAGACTCTTTTTCTCCCACTCTTAGGCATGATTTGAGAATGTCCTTTGACTTTGTAATGTGTTTTATGGGCTATAGGGTCTTTTACTCCATAGGGCTTCATGTGTTTTGGTAAGTGTGTTACACAGCACCCTCAGTGCAGTAACACAGGGGTGTCATAGTGACCCCCAAACATAGACTCCATACCCTGGGACTGACTACTGTCTCCCAGGGCATGTAAAGTCACCATTGACTTTACTAGTCTTAAATTCTGAACAGAACCAGTACAAACCATCATATTGTGGAAGTACCGGTAGGGGTAATTCGATTGCCCCAGGGTCTGTTTTTCAAGGGGGCACTGTCCAGTCCCCTCTTGTCGAGTTTCTGGCTGGTGGCAGTGGTTACCACGCGAAATATTCCACCGGAGTATTTCTTATGGGATTTTCCCATTCATTTTAAACGCACCACTTTTTTTGGTGCAATGTTAAAGCTATCGCCGGGTTATTTATTTAATATTTATTCCCCGGTTGGGTCTTTTTGCTAGGACTCGGTTTTAAAATGGCGTTTGTGTTCGCCTCTGCAACTCCAACCCAAGTCGAGCCCTTTGTTCCACTTTTGGCGGGCTTCTACACAGAAGCCTCCAAAAGTGGTGCCACTCTGTCTGGGTCTACAGGATGTGTGGCAGGGGGGAATAGGCACCCTGGACTGAGTTGCCTTGGCTACTCAAGTCGCACTCTTGTGTGATTGGCCCAGTGGTGAGCCGCCCAGCTCACCACTTAGCATGTTTGAGTGACAGTTAGGACTGATGAATGGGGGTTTTCTGCATTAAAGCAGGGCTTTGGGGACTGGAACTTCAGAAGTCGCCACAGGACCTAAAGAATCCAAAGAGGGAGAAGCTGAGCCGACCTGCAATGACGACACCACCGGTGGAGCCCTGCTGAACCGAACTCACCACTTCCCAACGACAGAGAAGATCTTCTTCCAGGAGAGTCTTCTTCCTTTGAGCTGGTGAGGTTAGCCAGTTCGCTTTTTTTCGCCTTCCTGGATCGTCTTGTGGTCGAATCGCCCGTGCCAAGCACCCCGGCGGCCGGATAGCCACGCTTCACCACTACCACGAATAAAAGGGTAGTACCTTTTAACCGGGAAACTCTGCGGCTGGTGTCTTCCCTGGCAGTGCAACAACCTTCAGCTTTCCTCCACGTTGAGATCTTCTCTTCCCCTGGACGAAGCACTGACTTGCACCCGCTGCCAGGAACAACTGCCCCCGCTGGAGCTTTCTCACCATTTCAGGTACTGTGTCCCGCCTGGTCTCCCTTGCAACAGACTGTTCAAGGTGTCCCGTACATTCTTGACTCTCTATCCTGGGGTGACCTTGGACCTGTTAACTAACTTTTCTGAACTGATCTAACTCCTTTTTAAACTATCTGCAAAGACTTTTAAAGTGTACTTCAACTGTGTGATCTTGGTCACATTCCGTCTTGCTCTCTCCAAGAGTGGGCCTGGCCTATGAACTTTTAGCTCTACAGTAGACCCTGCCTTTCTTGTCCTGCTGTGGTTCTTTAAAAGTGTTGGTATTGTGGGTTTTCCTATTTCTGCCTTTTCTCTCCCTTTTTAAACTGAATTTTTGGAGTGCCATCTAAGTTTACGCGCTCACCTCTGTTTTGCAAATAAGTGGTGTCTTAACTTAGACTTGTCGAATAATTTAATCAGGGAGGTGTATATATTTCTAGTGACTGTGTTTGAACTTGCTTGACATATTAGTGCCAGTGTATTTTTACAAGTGTGTTTTTAAATAAATAATGATATACTTTTATACCAAAGCTCTGGTCAGTGTTTGCTTGTGCTACTGTATTTTTGTACCTAATATATATACTCTATATACTGCCTAACTCTTCTTGAGAGAAGTCTCACTGCTCAGCCACAGCTACCAGGTAAATCTGGGTGCTACAGACTGCTACCAATTGGGTTTACTGCTAACACCTGTAGTCTTAAACAGTGGTCCCTAAGGGAACTGCACAGGTTTCTGCCTAACACCGACGGATCAAACCAAGGTGGCCTTTGTCTTGTCCTACCTCGGGGGACATGCCGCAAGTTGGTTGGTACCACTAGTTGATCGAGATAATCCAGTTTTGCATAACTTTGGTAACTTCCAACAGGAAATGGACAAGCTCTTTTCTCGCCGCACCCAAGGACACGCCTTAGATGGGGAATTGTTAGCCCTTCGACAAGGATCCCAGGATTTGCTAGGGTACATCACCACATTTAATCGGCTGGTGGCCGAAGCCAACTGGCCCGAAGACAAACGGACTACTTTGTTCTACAGCGGACTACAAAGTGAGTTGAAAGACGTCCGAGCACAAGTGGTGAATCCACCACAACGCTCTTCGGATTACATAGATCTAGTAGTCCAGCTAGACCATCGTCTTCAAGAGTGGAAGTCTGATCGATCCTGCTTTGAGAATCGACCTCTAAACATACAACCCCGGGAAACACCAAAGACCACCGACAATGTGCCTGAACCAATGCAATTAGGAAGTATGAGAGGCCCGTTAACCAAGGAAGAAAGAGAGCGACGCCAGAAACAACAGTTGTGTTTATACTGCAGGAATGCAGGGCATTTCCTCAAGGATTGCCCAAATAAAGCACCCCGGAGACCACTAGGAGTCATAGAAACCACAACAGAGTCGCTAGAGCCACCGGGAAACTGTATGGCTCGACAAGAGTAGAGACCGGCTTGTCAGGAAAAGGAGGGACGTCTGCGGTCTCGCATCTTACAACACCAGTTATCCTGTTATGCCCTGAGTAGCCACAACGCATGCACGCCCTAGAAACGTACATCGACTGCGGGGCAGTAGGCAACTACATGGACATCACAGTGGCCAGGCGCATAGGTGTACCCATTCAGAAACGGGAGAGTATCGACCACATTTTGTCTGTGGATGGGACGCAGTTGTCATCTGGGCCAGTGACCCAATGTACTGGAACTGTTGTAATGTTGTGCCATGACGGCCATCGGGAACATATTGTTTTCGACCTTATCAACGCTCCCCAATTCCAACTCATCCTGGGAATGCCCTGGTTGGTGCGTCATAATCCAGCCATTAACTGGCGCACTCATTCTGTGGCATTCTCAGGCGACTGTAACCAAACCTGTTACCCTGCTTTGATCAAGGTAAACAAAACCCCAGGACCAGTAGTGACATTACCGGGAACTGTACTGGGAGTCACCGGATGGCTGCCTCTAGAGTATGAAGATTTTCAAGATGTTTTTCACAAAGAGCAAACTAACACCTTACCGCCCCAGAGGGCCTATGATTGTCAGATTGACTTGATTCCTGGTGCACAACTCCCCTGTAGCCGCATTTATGCCCTTGCGGAAAAAGAGAACCAGCATCTACTGGAATACCTAGATCAGTATCTGGCCAACAGATTTATCCGGCCTTCCAAGTCTCCTGTTTCATCAGCCCTCTTCTTCGTTCCCAAAATGGAGGGGGATCTCAGAACCTGCATAGACTATAGAGGGCTCAACAAAATCACCATAAAAAAATGGTATCCTTTACCCCTAATACCTCTGATACTAGACCAAGTGAAAGAGGCAAGGATCTATACAAAATTGGACCTCAGAGGAGCCTACCATTTGGTTTGCGTAAAAGCCGGGGACGAATGGAAGACGGCCTTCCGCACCAATTTCGGGCTATTTGAGTACACGGTTATGCCTTTTGCACTGTGCAATGCACCAGCTGCATTTCAATATTTTATGACCGATGTATTAAGAGAACTACTTGATGTCTGCGCTATGGTGTATATAGATGACATTTTGATCTACTCTGACTCAATTGAGAAGCATGTGCACCATGTACGAGCAGTCCTAGAAAAGTTACGCCAGCACCATCTCTTTGCAAAACTCGAAAAATGTGCCTTCCATGTAACCACAGTGGAATTCCTTGGGTATATACTTAGCCCCCAGGGGGTTCAAATGGACAACTGCAAGGTGGAAGCACTACTACAATGGCCTTCACCCTCTTCAATCAAGACTGTCCAGAGTTTCCTGGGCTTCGCTAACTTTTATAGGAGGTTCATCGCTGGCATCTCTGAAATTGTCAATCCTATAGCATCATTACTCCGCAAGAACCGCACCTTTGCATGGACCACCGAAGCCGAGGAGGCCTTCCAACAGTTGGAAAAACGGGTCATCACCGCACACATACTTAGACATCCGAACCCATAACTCCCGTTCTTAGTAGAAACTGATGCCTCCAATGTGGCCATGGGGACAGTACTTTCCCAAAAGGATCCTAACACCAACCAGTTACATCCAGTGGCCTTTTGGTCTCGAAAGTTCAATCCGACAGAACTTAACTATGCAGTAACTGACAAATAACTACTTGCCATAAAAGCAGCATTCAAAGAGTGGCGACACCATCTCCTTGGAGCACGACACCCAATCACAGTACTCACCGACCATCGCAATTTACAATTCCTACAGACAGCCAGAGCCCAAACGCCACGACACTTACGATGGGCCCTATTCTTTTCAGAATATGACTTCACCATTAGCTATCGTCCCGGAGTAAAAAATGGAAAGGCAGATGCGTTATCACGAATCGGCTGGAGCACAGAGCAAGAGTACGCTTATGCAGCTCCTACGCCTCTACCCATTGTACCAGAGGAAAAAGTAGTAGGTATTACAGGTAACCACCCAACACTACTGGAAAAGCTACAGGACAAAATCAAGGACACTATGAGTCCGGCGGAAGTCCGTACTTGGGCTTCACAAGGGCCACAACGAACGGTAACCAGTGATTTACCCTACTACCAGAATCGTCTCTATCTACCTCTTCCTGCCAAACAAGAGCAAGTTATGCGTACCTATCATGATGCATTGACTGCAGGACATCCCGGCATAGCAAAAAATTTGGCAAAGGTACAGCAATATTTCTGGTGGCCCACATGGAGGAAAGATATAGTACAACACGTAAAAACCTGCGACATCTGTGCAAGGAACAAGACCCCAAGAACCATACCACAAGGATTGCTTCGGCCATTCAGTCCCACCGGCCCCATGGCACAACATCTTGTTAGATTTCATCACGGAGCTGCCATCTTGTGGGGGTTACAACACCATCTTAGTAGTGGTTGACCTGCTAACCAAAATGGCACACTTTACTGCACTAAAGGGCATACCAGATGCCGGACAATTAGCACGAAAATTCCTCACCAACGTTGTCAGGCTACACGGCTTTCCTTCAGCGATAATATCTGACTGAGCAAGTCAATTTGTATCCAAGTTCTGGAGAGCCTGTTGTGCTAAAGCACAAATCGAGGTCTGTCTTTCTACCAGCCACCACCCACAGACTGATGGGCAAACCGAAAGAACAAACCAAACGCTGAGCAGTATCTTCGGTGTATGCTAGCCCAGACAGATCTCAACTGGGTAGACCTGCTGTGGGCTGCTGAATACGCATATAACAATTCAGTTCACAGTTCCACAGGTGTTTAACCTTTTTTTTTTTACATGGCCGAAACCCACGAATGTCAACTTTGGATCCACCGGCACCTTTGGAGATGCCAGCTGTTAGTACCCTGCATACCAGCATTAAAGAGACACTTAAGAGGGCGACTCAAACCCTTCTGGAGATGAAAACCACCCATAAGTTTTTTGCAGACAAGAAAAGAGCTCCTGAACCCCGGTACCAGATTGGAGATAGGGTATGGCTATCTACAAAACACATTCAATTGAAAGGGCCAAAGAAATTCAATCCCAAATACGTGGGGCCAGATCGCATAAAGAACATTGTTAACCCGGTGGCTATGGAATTGGCACTACCTCCTACACGTCGTATACATCCGGTATTTCATGTCTCATTATTGAAACCTGTGTACCCTGGCACCCGTGACACTCTGAGACAACCACCACCCATAATGATACAGGGAGAAGAGGAGTATGAAGTTAAGAGTATTCTGGATTCCAAGGTAGTTTGCAGAAAACTCTACTATCTGGTGGACTGGAAAGGCTATGGGGTCCTGGGTCAGACCTGGGAACCAGCAAGTCACATACACGCCCCACGCCTCCTGGCTCGATATCATCGGGAACATCCTGATCGTCCGGGTATGGCTTCCCTTGGCGGGGGTCTTGAGGGAGAGTGCTGTCATGATTTCCCCTGGTAGTACTGGTGACAGCTGGTCCAAGAAGGTAGCTGAGTGGCGTAAGAACTGTTATTCCCAGGTAACTGCCCCTACCAAAATGGCCCCCAGGTGAGATGTTTGACTGTGCACAACATGGCCCCCGAGGAGCCCATTGTTCATGAATCCTTGGTGGTCTAGTGGTGCTGGGTGGGCCCAGGGTATATAAGCCTCGCCCTGGGTCACACCCAGCGCTTAGCGTTTTCTTCGGCTGGATCAGGGTGACGTTTGCCTGCACCAACTCTCTGCGTGTATCCTGCTTCAAGACCGGCGCTCCCCTCGCACTTTCATCTGGCCTCAGCATTCCAGCGCTTCCAGCAGCCAGCGTCCTGCACACGGCCTCACCCGAATTCTACCGCGGGTGAGTTCATCTTCGTCCAAACATCCCGCGGCTCGGTGGAAGCGGCTCGGCTTTGTCAGGAACAGCTTCGGGACCTCTCCCCGGCACCGCCTTATCCGCGGACTCTTCCGCGCACCGACAGCATACCAGCATCCAGGAATTCTGCTCTCCTACGAAAAAACAAACAACAACAAGGAGGTTGAGAACCAAGATCGCCCTTTCCCATTCCAACCCCACCAATCCAGCACTTACCTTAATCCGCTCCTGGTATTAACCTTCCGCTGACATCTGCCAGTTCCCAGTAGTTGCAGTGCGGGCCTGGAAGGGGGGAAAAAGAATGCAATTAGACCATACTTAAGACTATCTTGAACATCATAACACACCGCGTGCCTCTGCTTATAACACGGTACGCTGGCACACTTGCACTTTCCAACACAGGTTCCAGGACATTAACCCGTGTGGGCAGTCCCTATAAGAACTCAAGTGAACTAAGCAATGTGGTGCGCTGCAGCTGGCCTGAGTCACCGTTGGCCAGTGAAGGAACTGGGATAGGATTGCAATCTTGGCCACCTACTGAAGGAACTGGGATTGACTTTTCACTCATCCGGAGAATTATTACGGAGATCTAGCAGCACTGTGTGCCCCATCCATCAATCCGGATCACGCCCAACTCTCTGACCACTGGGTAATAACCTGCAGTGAGCAGAGGGAAAAGAGTGTTTTGGGCTATCTTCAAGGGGCAGGTGATCGCCGACAGACCGGACCTGAAACCATCGACAGACCGGACCAGGCACTCCTGCAGGGCCCCAGAGGTAAGCGTTACAATGAGTGATGTTTTGATAGGCATCATACATACATTAGGACATTTGCTCATCCACACAATTGGCGGTAATAGGCATTTGTGTTTGGATGAGCACCTTATTTGATACATGGGTGGATAATGCAGGAATATGTCGGCGTCACTCATGTTGGCCAGGAACAGTGCTTTCTGACATGCATACTATTTTGGACATGCACGCTGTGTAACTTGTGGCATTTCCTACTTTTTGTGGTATGTGTCAAGTACGATATTGCCTTGCACCAGGCATCTGCATGTGTCTGTGATGCATTAGCCTACTTTGCTGGGAGTGTGTGTGTGTGGGCGACCATAGCTTGACTCTTTGAACTGACATATTGGTTGACTTTCATCAGATTTATCATCACAGTGTTTACTTTGGACACTCACCTCCATCGTCCGATGT
Organism: Ambystoma mexicanum; assembly: GCF_040938575.1. Lineage (NCBI taxonomy): Eukaryota > Metazoa > Chordata > Amphibia > Caudata > Ambystomatidae > Ambystoma > Ambystoma mexicanum. The sequence goes on from NC_090939.1 coordinate 635,745,771, forward strand.
TTTTGGCGCCACACTCGCCACACTAGCCTACACCTTCGATGGCTTCCATCCCTATCATGCTTGCGCATATGTCCTCCCATGGGGTGAGCTTTATCAGGGAACTGGGGCCTCCTCCTAATTCCATGGCCTGGCTGCGATTTACAGAGAGGATGTTGTGCACCTTTAGTCGCAGATCGTCCCAGCGCTTGGGACAGTCTTTTACTGTGCATGGTGTGTTCCACACAGCACTGAACTTCTGGGCAACAAGTGCCCAGACCTCTTTCTTCCTTAGCACTGCCTCTCTCTTCATGTTGCTAGAGAAGACTGTGGCAGCATGCTCTTGCAGTGTGTCCACCAGCATCTGCAGCTCATCCTCATTGAAATGTTCTTTTCGCAGGCGGGCAGCTCCCTTCTTCACGACCTTAGGCATAGTGGTCTTGGAGGTGGATGTTTTTGAACAATCAGCAGTGTCCCAGGGGTCCTGTGTGGTGAGGATGACAATGGATTGTGTTTTTAAAGATGGCCGCTGTGCTCCTTCCCGTTCCTGTGCGATAACGCTACTTCCGATTCCACTTATTAGCGGTGACTGTAAATAGCGGTGACCACTAATTACGGTCACCGCTATTTACAGTCACTGCTAATGACGCATTGAACAATGTCAGTAGTGTTATCTGCGCTATGCTTGATGCCGGTAAGGGCATTTTGGGTGCCTTTTACGTCATGGCGCTAAATACCTTTCCGGCATGGCGTAAAGCACGTGCCTGCCAAGTCGTAATAGTCCTCTATTAGCGGACTCGTGACAGCACGGACATGCTATTTGCGCCATGCCGGTAAGGGACGTTACTTACCTCCAAACTCTGAATGACCCCCTTTGTTTCCCTTAGTCCTTTCCTCATGTTGCACCTTTTGTGCAACATGTAACAAGTGTGCAATGTATCTCACCATACAGCACACTTGGGTCTATAGTCATTTCCAGAGGCCCTAGATACTCTCGCTGGACTTTTTATGAACTGTGCAGATGTGACATGGACGGGACTCGTGGCAGCTATCTATTTGCATTATTTTTGACCCTTTCCTGTCATGTTAACTGCGTTAACCGCGTTTGGCACGAATAGATGGCCTGGCTCCAAAATGGCCATGCCACGAGGTTCTTTGTCCAGTCCTTTGGACATCTTGCCCCTTCACCTTCCCCAGGTCGAGTCGACACAGGTCAGTCCTTATTTGGTCATGCACTTTCCCGCGAATCCCAATGCTTTCACGGGCTTCTGCATGCCTTCTGTGTGTACCTCCAGGACGTGGGCTGGAACGTCTGGTTCCAATAGACATCCTGGGTGCCAGAGAGTCTGGAGTGCCATAAATGACTGGGTCCACCGTGGTCCATGATTGGTCCACGTATGGAGTGTGCGTTTGTGAGCAGATCTCCCATAGGGTCCTCTCCGTTTTTGCGCGAAGGGAACTTTGGTTAAGAGGAGGCTGAAAACACCACTTCCATGTCGATCTCCTGAGCTCTCACTGAACAAAGGATAGGATCCAAGTATCCTGCAACTATGAAGCTGAGTCGAGGAACTGCTGGCGAAACCGCTGGAAGGTTTGGCATCCTGAGCCTACTGTCGTCCCATGGGACCCCTCTGCATCTGGTCATCCTAGAAGGTCTGCTTAGACGTTTCGACCCATTGGAATAGTGGGACCAACTATTCTCGGCACCTTCATCAAACCCTGAAAGTAAGCTTTCTCGGAAGTGTCCCTGGGCCAACCAGTGGACTGACCTACTTACTCAGTTGCTTTGCTCTGTCACCGTCACCGTTTCAAGGAGACCCTCGAAACTTGGTATACTGCTAGCCCTGTGTCCCCGGCACCATTAAACTAGATACATCCACCCAGAGCGGAGTAATCACCACTGTCCCATTTGGGAATCATCGCTGCATCTCAGGAACTAAAAGGTGCCGAGATGTCCTTTTTGCCGCATTCGAACCTGCAAGCGAAGTGGACTGACCTGCCGAAGTTTGGGTCCGCTTGCGTCGGGGACCAGTGGGTACTCTGTAAGTGATTTCAACCCGGCACTCCACCTAAGTCAATGCCTAGCGTGTGATGCACAGCTGAAACCCTTAATTATTTATTTATGTCAATAAGTTCTTTTATTTCAGAATGATGTGCCACTTATATCACGCCCCTCTCTTTGAATCCCCCCGGTCACACTGAACCACGAATCAGGATGGTTTTCAAAGTTAGAATATTTATTTTAGGTATTTCACAATACATATCACACTATTTTAATGGTTATACAATGATCACCAATGGGGTGATGTCACACTAAAAATCTCTTTAATCTCAAGGAGTAATGAGAGGAAAAATAATGCAGCAAAGAGATAATACCTTTGGGTGGGTTCAATCAAAATGCAATGTGATTACACTTTCCCCCTGCACACTACTTAATCCCCCCAATATGCAATATAAAGAGATGGAAGGGGAGAAAACAGGTTTCAGGAATACAGAATTCAACAAAATAGTATCAATCCCAATTTCCCCCCAGCAAACACAGAGAAAAACAGTAATGATTGGCAAACTTGTCAAAAATGGTTTAAAGTTGGCTTTGCATGAATGGTAAAAACACTGAAAATGGATTTAATTCGCTGAAATTGTTTCAATACTAGTGGGAGCCGCTTTGTATTGTATCAGACAAACACTAGAAATGATTATAGAGTAACTAGCAATTAAAAAACTTAATTTTGATGTCGGGTGCAATGAACAGCTATTTCACACGTTATAGATTTGAGCCAAACGAAAAATTTGCGGCAAACTTTTCTCCGCGCTGTAAGCGCGATTGTGGAAAAACTATAAGGAGTTGCAGAGTTGAGATGCAGTTTTGAGTTCATTGGAAAGCTTAGGATGTTAGCTTCAAGTAGACACTTAAATTTGTTTCTAGCATAAACGGTGAAGAAGTTATGAAGGTTTTTGTAAAGGTCTTTTTTTTCAGAAAAAGGCAAAATTGAAAACAAGAATGCACTTTTAAAATTACAAGCAAGGTTTCTTTACACTAAGGGTAGACTATGAAGATGCAAACTACACGACAGCACAGCCACCAGCCCAGGATATCTCTGGTTGGTTTTGCCTGCCGAGACGCTCGCCTTTCTCCAGAAAATATATAACAGCGCAAAGATAATTTTAACACTACTATTACAAAAAGACTATAGGATAAGAGAAAGAGTTCAGGCAAGACAAAAAGAATTTCTAACAGTGCAGTTCTGGATATAAGAGAGGATGAATTTAGATAGGGATGACTTATGGACAATAAATATGCTAGTGACAGTCCTATACTAAGGATACTCACTACCAATGTTTGGACAGAACTGTCAGGGATTCAGGTCAGTCAAGATTTCCGGACAGGAATTTTGCTAGGCACACCGGACTGGACTCAAGACGCTCTGTTCTGCAATCAGCAAGGCATTCTGGACACCGCACGGTGGGACTGGACTGGATCTCACGGGCTCTGGTTCTGGTTCACAGCTATCTGGTCACAACGCGGCTCTACTGGGTTGGATCTTTGGATTCTGGCAATAATTCTTAGCAGGAAAGCAGCTACAGCACAGCCAGGCTGTTCTTTGGTTCCCCTTGGAGGTCTGGGGTAAATTCTGGTTTCTGGATTTTTAAAGGCCAAGCTGAGAATGGTTCAGCTTTGGAGATGGGCCTTTCTGCTTTCAAATTTCTGGAGTCTGAAGTCTGGAATATGGATTTCTCTTGCAAAGTGCTCCGCCAGCAATCGGTTGGTGGGTGAATGTGTGTATACTTGTGAGCCCTCAGCTGTCTCTATTATGTGTTTCATAAGGGGTGGGTATGCTGAATTATTCTAGGTACACCCCCTGGGTATTCTATTGGCTAGGGTCTCCTCTCCCTTGATTGGAGAAGAAAACAGAGTGTCATCATGACGATGTGTTTTATGATCCAGGGAAAAACCTCCCCTTTGTTTTTGCACATGAACTCTACTTCTCATATAATACATATTTACAATTTTACAAACTTGATAGCAATAGCATACCTATATCACATATTTTGTGGAGCAAGTATTCATCCATGCCCCGTCGCTGTGAGAGCTTGGGCCTGGAATTGGCAACTTTTCGCACTTTTGGTCCGGGACCCAATGTCTGATTTGTCCACAATTTTATACATATGTGCGCATGATATCTGGGCATAATCATATGAATTTTCATGCTTCTGACATCAATACAATTGCTACAAAACCAGATTTTTCACTACGCCTTCTCTGAACATCACACACAGTTCTGAGTCCTTTTAAAATGTACTCCAAGAATTCACATTAACAATACTGTAATTTTACAATTTTTACAAATTCGCACAGTCCTTTGTCAGTCCTTTTAAAAAATATACTTTCTGTGCTTTAAGAATCAACAAAAAGGTCTGTTCCCGCCTCCAAAGTTTCTGGTGGCTCAAGAGCAATCCCCGCCTTCTTCCTCCAGCAGCGGCTACTGTTGACACTTGCAATCTGCATATCCTTTCAGCCAAGGAAGTCCTTTGTCTCTCTCAGGAGCAGCAGCCCAAATCTCCTCCCCTCTTCATCAACACCTGAATGTGATTTCCTGGCTTTTGGTGGGAAGTAGGAGAGGTGCCTTTTGTTGGGGCAAACTGGGGAATTGACTTTGTAGTTTTTTTGGCTTGCATCAGGCTGACTTTAAAAATCACTTGGTTAAGTTTTTCTTTGATAAAATAAACTTAACATTTTAAATCAGGCAAACATAACTCTAATTCCAATCTCTAAAACATAGAGATTAAATAGTTGCAACCTATATTACATTTGATAGCAGGTCACTTAATTCCAACCATTTGATTTTAACTGCACAAGTTTAAGTTTCTAATGCAATTACTGACAGCTGTCAAAAAGGCGGCTGGTGGTAGTGCGACCATATTCTGACAGATTTTCACAGGCAAGCACACTTTTTTAATGTGGATATTCTGATGATAGATTCTGCTTTTCCTGACATTGTGTGCTCATATTGATTCCTTAAATGAAGTGACGGGTAACACCCAGCAAGGATGTTGGATATTTTCTGATGTCTGGAACCATTATTTTGTATTTTCAGCAGCCAAGTAAAAAAGCATTTCAGAGCAATTTCTGGGTTTCCTTACAATAAAGCACTGCCTTTCATGCAGTTTCCATTTTCACTCAGTGGGCAGCCCAGTGACAGGTTTCAGTAGTGTGGTCTCCTTCCACTACTGACTACAGGCAAAGTAGATTGGCGGCCATCTTTTCCTGTTTCAAAGCGCAATTTTCATAGATTTTGGCGTGCATGGGATTTTCGAGGCCATTTTGCTGATTCTGGTGCCACCAGCACACAGGGATGTCGCAGGGCAGAGCCTAGTGGGTTAAAACATCCCACAAGCCCCCCCTCTTTGGACCGCCCATCAAGGGGAAGTCGCGAGATTGGGATGTTCAGTTTTCTTCTTTCTGGTCCAAATGGCAAAATTCACCTGCTTCTCCCATCAGTGGTGGATCGACAGGTTCTCCTCGCCGGTTCCAGATGAGAGTATGGAGCGATACCCCGGGCCCCTTGGATGTTTCCTTCCGGTCCCCGAGTGGTCCTCCTTGATACTTAGGATCCATGGTTTCAAATTCTAGGATGACAAATCAGAGCATATTTGTAGACATTTCCCCACCACTATTTATGTAGTTGGGCAGACGCATACATTTAACATATCAGGGCAATTTTTTTCTGTTTACAATTTATTGATTATACAGATGGAATAGTTTTATAGTTGGAATCTAGGGAGCTGGGATGTCCCCCTCTGGGGTTCCAGACAAATCCTCTAGTTGCTGCAGAGTGTGCCTAGGATGGCAACACTTCAGTTGATTGATATGGACCCACTTATCTTCCGCCTCTGCCAAACTGCTTTTGGGGATACGGATTTTGTAAGCGACTGTGAGGTTTTGTCTACAATTTCAAAAGGACCCCTTCAGCTAGGCAAAAATGTGCGCTGTTTGGCCTGGTTCCTTTGGAAATTGTATAAGTAGACCCGGTCTCCTACTTGGTATTCTTTTCTAGTAGTCTTTAAGTCATAGTGGGTCTTCATACTGTCTGCAGATCTTTCTAGATTGCGCTGAGCATAGGCAAAAGCATGTTGAAGGTGTTTTCTCAGATTTTCAACATACTCATGTGTTGTGGAGGCATTGATCAATGTCTGCTCTTGGGTCCTGTAGAGCAGATGCTGGGGAAGCACCATCCTTCGTCCAGTCATCAGCTCAAACAGTGACATTTTTGTTGCAGAAGAAGGGGTAGATCTGATGGCCATCAGGACGAGAGGTAGTCGGATGTCCCAACTTGGCCCAGAGTCTGCCACAAACCTTTTTTTTTTAAAACATGTTTTTATTGGTTTTACATAGATAATATCAACTTGTACAAACAACCCGTAAATCCCGCCCCTTCCCATCCCCCCCGGGGCGCTTATGTCCAGCGTTTCGGGGACTTATTCATGCTTTGAAGATGTCTGATACCTTAATGTTATGGGGGCACCATTGTTCCATAAAGTCTGACTGAAGGTATTCCAAAATCCCTTCCCATTCCATAACAAACTTGTCTCTTGTGCCCTGAAGTGTGTGGGTGACCTTTTCCATAGTTATTTGGGCCCACACCCTTTGCAGCCATGTGAAGGTTAGCGGGGTGTCTTTATTTTTCCAGTTCTGGGCGATGGTTGACCATGCTGCTATGAGGAGCTCCATGAAGCCTCTCCACTGAGACTTTTTAAACTTTTTTGCTGTTTGGTCTCTCAATCCACACATCCAAACCCCTTCTCCCAGCATCCTCACATCTGGAAATATCTTTCTCATTTCTCCCATTAATTCTTCCCAGAATGGTTTTATCCCTTTACAATCCCACCATATATGCCTCCACGTACCCACTTCATCACAGCCTCTCCAACATTTGTTTGATGTTTTGGAGAACATGGTTTGTAATCTTTCTGGAGTGTAGTGCCATTGAGTCGCTATTTTGATCCACATTTCTCTGGTCTGTGCGGAGCACGTCATCTTGGGGATTCATTTCCATAGGTCTTCCCATTGGGCTTTCGTGGGTTCTTCCCCCAATGTTTTGCCCCACCTAATCATGTATGACCATTTGATTTCCTCGTCTTGTGTGTTTATGAATGAATACAGCGTCGACACCCATTTTTTCGCCCCCGAGTTAGAGATGACATAACTTTCAAATGGAGTAAGGCTCCTTGTTGCCGCTTTTGTAATGATCGGGGTTTTCAGCCAGTGTTTAAGTTGTTCATATCTGTATCTATCTTGTCGGGAACATGGTGCTGCTAAGAAGCATGAGTCAAGTGGTCTGATTTCATTGTCTATAAACATTTCCCCAATTTCCGTTTTTCCCGCCTCTTCCCATTTTTCATATGCCCCTTGTTCCATACCTGGTGGGAATTGGGGATTTCGACAGATGGGTGTGAAGGGGCCAAGCGCCGTGGACATTATGCCTTTCCGTGTTTGGGAGTCCCATGCCATCAGTGTGGTTTTCATAATTTCACTTATCCCTAGATTAGTGTGTCTATGCTGTTTCTGCTTCCATAGTAGTTCCACCAGACGTGACCTTGCCACCGCCCTGTCTTGTTTTGCCCATATCGGCTGAGGGTCTTCCCCCATCCATTCCCTCAGGACCTTTAGTTGCACAGCTTGGTAATACTTCTGAAAGTGGGGGAGCGCCACCCCCCCCTGCCTGATTGGTGCTGTGAGGGTGTGGTCCTAGCTAGTCTCGGGGCCTTTCCTCTCCATATAAATGCGGAAATAGCCTTGTATAGTGTTTTGAAAAAGGTGCGGGGGACACCCACCGGGAGAGCCTGAAAGTAGTATAGTATCTTAGGGAGAATGGTCATCTTGACTGATTGTATCCTGCCCCACCAGGAGATAAAAAGTGGGTTCCATCTTTCAAGATCTCTACGTACGTCTGCTAGAAGTTGTGGATAATTTTCCCCATATAGGTGCTCTATCTTTTGGGTTATTCTAATTCCCAGGTATTTAATGCCTTTCCCGCTTATTTTTAGATCCAGTAGGTTAGCTGCCCTTTCTATCTTCCCCGTATCTCCCGCCAGGATCAGGATTTCTGACTTTTTCCTATTAATTTTTAGTCCTGATATGTCGCCAAATTCTTCTAGTTCCTTCACCACTGCCTGTAGAGTTGCCTCCGGATCTTCCAAGGCTATCAGCATGTCGTCTGCATATGCTATTACTTTATGCTGTGTTCCCGCCATTTCGATCCCTTTAATATGAGTAGACCCCCTTATTTTTATTAAGAGAGGTTCCAAAAATATAGCGTACAAAAGTGGGGATAGCGGGCAGCCCTGTTTCGTACCCCTAGATATTAGTATCCTATCCGTAACCTCTCCATTGACTGCCACCCTGCTAGATGGGGAGTTGTAGTTCGCCCTCACCCTGAGCGGACGCTCTGAGCAGGCAGAGCACAGTCTCCCACGAATGGGAGCTAGCTCAGGAAGTCCTTCAAGAGATCTCCGACCTTTGGGGAACCCCTCAGGTGGATCTGTTCGCCACAAGCACCAACAGGAAGTGCGATCTGGTCTGTTCAAGGGAATTTCCCCCGAGAAGAGCTCTGGGAGACGCGTTCATAGTGGACTGGGAGTTTCCACACCTCTACGAGTTTCCACCAGTCCCTGTTATTCCTCAAATGATCAGGAGGTTGAGAAGATTCCGGAAAACCATGATCCTAATTGCCCCGGACTGGGCAAGGAGAACGTGGTACCCGGGCCTTCTAGATATGTCCATCTGTCCTCCAATCCGTCTTCCACTCAAAGAGAATCTTCTCTCGCAGAAGGGAGGTCAGGTTCTCCATCCAGACATCAGAACCCTCAACCTTCACGCTTGGCTTCTGAAAGGTTGAGGTACAAGGATTGGAATCTCCCTGATGACGTCATGGAGGTGTTGCTTTCGGCCAGAAGACCAGCAACAAAGTCTTTATACCGCTGCCGTTGGAACAAGTTTTGCAGTTGGTGTAGGGAAGAGAATATCAACCCTTTTTCATGCGGTACACCAACGGTGCTATTGTTTCTACTCTACTTGGCAAACTCAGGCCTTTAAGTTGGCACTGTAAAAGGCTATCTCGCAGCGCTTTCTATCTTCAAGCGCACTGCGGAGGAACCATCGTATTTCAAAATTCCTCTAGTGGTACAATTTCTCAAGGGTCTGACTAATGTTTACCCTCCAAAACCATTCCAGGTTCCATTATGGGACTTAAATTTAGTCTTAAACTTCTTAATGGGCACTCCAATCGAGCCACTTCACTCTTGCGCATTAAGATTTCTCACACTTAAAACTGTTCTACTTGTAGCACTAACATCGGCTAGGAGGGCGAGTGAGCTTCAAGCTCTCTCCTGTAAACCCCCACATACAATCTTCCACAAGGACAAGGTTGTCCTCCAGGTGAAGCCTCATTTTCTCCCAAAGATAGTTTCTGAATTCCATATTACTCAGAAAATTACCTTGCCTTCATTCTACCCTCCTCCCCATCCGGGGAAAGAGGAGGAAAGGCTACACAGGCGGGACCCTAGGCGAGCTCTCAGCTTTTACATCAGCAGAATGGCTAGAATCAGGCAAGCAGACCAGCTGTTTGTAGGATACTCGGGTCACAAGTTGGGACTACCCATAACAAAACAAACCATCTCCAGGTGGATTATCTTGGCCATCCTGGAATGTTATAGACTAGCACCCCAAAACCTCAGGACTCATTCAACCAGGGGTATCGCAGCTTCTTCGGCTCTCCAGAGAGGGGTACCGGTCCGGGACATATGTGCGGCTGCCACATGGTCGTCTGCACATACATTCACAAAATTTTACAATCTGGATTCCTCCAGTGCTCAAGAGACCAGATTTGGCAAAGCCGTATTACACTCGGTCCATCCCTAAAGGGATATATAACACTGTCACTCCCTCCTCCAATTACACACCACTGCTATGGGAGTCTATCAAAGATAAGGAATATGTCGGAGGACACAATCCCTTCGAAGAACAAGTTACTTTCTTACCTGTTAACGTTCTTTCGACGGGATGTTCCTCCGACGTATTCCTTATCGCCCCTCCCATCCATCCCCGCAGTGATAACTTCCCTTGTGGTTGCAGCTTTCGCTCCTTCAAGGTTACTAACCAATTCAGGCATGTCTTTCTTATACTACAAAACGGAACTGAGCAACGGACGCAGCGCGTGTCTATTTATGGGCATGGTGACGTCGGCGCCGATACGGTGGCCGTCGAGGGACATCGACTCAGCGGACGACGACGCGCAGCGCCCTCTACAGAGAACACATTTCCGAGGCCAGCAAGCTGGAAACATATATATCAAAGATAAGGAATACGTCGGAGGACACAATCCCTTCGAATAGCACCTTCGCCTCATTCATTGTGGGAGTCACATTTGCGTTATCTTTAAATGAATTTAGGAGCCTACTGAGGGTTGGTGATATCTGTTTTACATATTTTTTATAGAAAGGGGCCGAAAAGGCATCTGGGCCAGGTGCTTTGTTTACCGGGAGATCTGCTATCGCTTTTTTAACTTCCTCTTCCATGATTGGATTCTCTAGGGCTTGACTATCCTCCTCTGAGATTCGCGGTATGGGGAGGGTTTTCAGATATGTGTCTTGTGCTTCTGTATCTGGGAGATCAGTGGAATAGAGTTTTTGATAGTATTCTCTAAATGCCTCTCCTATATCCTGCGTTCAAGTCCGTAATTCCCCTTTGGAGTTTCTTATGGCCTTAATCGTTATTTCTTTCTGCTTTGTGCAGAGTTGTCTCACTATGAGTCTGTCTGCTTTATTAGCTTTTATGTAATATCTCTGTCTCAGGTACAGTAAGTTCTTTTCTGCTCCTTTTGAGCCCAGCTGCTCCAATTGGCCCTGCGTATGCTTCAGTGCTTTCTTATTAGCCTTAGTGGGGTGGGTCAGGATTTTCTTGTGCAGCTCTGCTATAGACTTTTCCAGCTCCTTTTCCCACTGATATCTTTGTTTCTCCTTCGTAATTTTCAGGGCTATGATCTTCCCTCTCAGGACAGATTTGAACGCATCCCAGGTTATGCCCACGGGGACCTCCCCGGTGTCATTTTGTGCAAAATATTCGTCTATCATTTATTTTATGGCTTCCCCTGTCATCGGATCTTGGATTACATCTAGGGGTAATCTCCACCTCCACAGACCATTTGTTTTTCCCGGTAGGTTTAGGTCCAGCCATAATGGAGCATGGTCCGAGAGTGTTATCACTCCCAGTTCTATCCCTTGTATCTTTCCCAACAGACCCACCGAAGCCCAGAAGTAGTCAATCCTTGACATAGAATTGTGAACATGCGAGAAGTATGTAAACCCCTTTCGTTCCCCCTTAAATTCCCTCCATGCATCATTTAGGGCCATGTGGTCCATCTGCTGTTTGAGACGTTTTGATAGTGCTCCCTGACCCTGGGCATAGCCTGCGCTTCTGTCTAATACAGGATTCCATGCCATGTTGAGGTCACCGCATATGATTACCTCCCCCTTCGCAAAGCCTTCTATTTTCCCCAGTACATCTCTAAGGAAGCAGTCCTGCCCTTGGTTTGGAGCATAAATCGATGCCAGGGTAATGCAATATCCACTTATGTCCACTATCGCTAGCGCATATCTCCCTTCTTTATCCGCAAGAGTATCTACCAGGTTAGCCTCACACCCTTCCCTTATCGCTATCAGTACCCCCACTTTTTTCTCTGTTGTGGTTGCATGTGCCCAGATTTTATACCCCCTAATACGAGTTTTCTGCTTGTCCCTCGTCCTGATATGGGTTTCCTGGAGCAATATAATATCTATTTTCTCCCTTTTAAGTTGCCTCTCCAGCTTCACCCTTTTCGTTGGATGGTTTATACCCCTCACATTATAACTTAGTATACAAATCTTCCCCATTTTCTACGTGTTCATACACATTTTTTGGGTCCCTGTATTTGCCCAGTATAGATTATTCTGTCCCCATGAACCGTCCCCTCAAACAAGAAACATTAAACCAAGCAACTTGCCCCCGAGTTGGGCGAGGGTTCCTATTGCCGCTAGGGCATTGCACCCATCGCTCCCTGCCCATCTTACCCTCGGGGTCGAATTTGTAGGGAATCCTAAACCCCACATTTCCATCCTCTCCTACCCGATTCCAAGCCCGTGGGTCCATCCCGGACCGCCATCTCTAAGTATTAAGTGGCCCCTCTTATTTCTGCGCTTGCCCCCTTAGTGAGCCTAGAGTTAGTATTTCATTTAATTCTGGCAATCTGTGTTCTTTTCATCCCCTTTCCGTCTGTTATTTCCTACGTTTCTCCCTTCCTGGGTTTGTTCTTCTCTGTTTGACCGTTTCCCAGCCTCTCGGCTTTCTCGATTGCTCTCCCCTTAATTTGGCTTCCTCCAAGTCCACCTCCTCTTCCTGTAGACCCATCATGCTAAGGCCTTCTTCCCATGTGGTAGCTCTTCTCTGTTTCCCTTTCCAGGTGAATATCAGCCCGAAGGGGAAGGTCCATTTGTAGCGGATTTGTTTTGCTACTAACGCCTTGACTAGAGGGGCCATAGCTCTCCTTTTCTGTAGTGTCACCAGTGCTAGGTCCTGATAGAGCTATATATCCTGTCCATTCATTCTGATATGCTCCATATCTCTTGCCCTCCTCAAAATTTGCTCTTTCTGTGGGTATGACGGGAGAGCCGCCAGGACATCCCTTGGTCTTTCTCCCGGTGCTCCTGACCTTTTCGGCCCTACCCTGTGGACTCTGTCTATCCCAATTTCCTCTGTCTCCTGAGCACCCAGGATATCTCTGAAGACTTCCTTCACTGCGAGCTTCAAGTCTTTATCTAAAACGGTCTCCGCCATGTTTTTGATTCGTATGTTGGACCGTCTAGATCGGTTTTCTAGGTCTTCGCACTGGATTTCTAGGTTGTGGGTGAGTCTCACTAGGTGTTCCTGAGTTTCACTGGTCTGTAGCGTATCTTCCTCGATCTGTTGGATTGATCTCTCCATTATATCCGCTCTCTCCTCTAGTTTGGCCATGTCTGTTTTCATGTCCTGCACCGCCTGCTTCATGTCGTTCTTCATCGTGGTGAATTGTTCCTGCACCGTGGACATGAATTTTTCCTGCAGATCCTGAAACCATGTCTGCATATCTTCTCTCGTGGGTGGCTGTTGGTGGTGGGTGGGCGAATCACCCTCCCTTTGGGAGTCCTCGTGTGATTTATTTCTATTTTGTGTCGTCCCTTCGGTCAACCACATTTGTAGGATATTTGCGTCTTGCTTAGAGGTTAGAGGGTTGTGGCGTTTGCATTGCGATGCTTTTCCCCTTGGCTCTTGACATATTATAATGTCTTTCTGGGACGTTTCTGGATTTTTAGGCTCCCCCTACTATCCTGGGATTACCTATTTGACAATCCGCTTATTTGCTTCTTCTGGGCTACGTTCTCCTTCCTATCCTCAATTGGAGCAGGGGTGGTAATTTCTGACCTTTCGGGAGTTGCCTTGTCTCCCCTTGGGGTTTGTGGCAACTTTAGTTGGGGTGTTCCCGGTCGTTTCTGTCCGTAGAATGTTTTGCTTAACCACCAGCGTCGTGCTCCCCCAGTCTCCTTTTCTGTTCACTTTTGTCCCTGGTTCGGGGTCCTCTGTGATTGCTATTGTAACATGCGTTGGGGGGGGGTATTCCCTCAGCTTTAGAGACTTTCTCCACTAGTTGAGTTAATGTAGTGGGTTGGCCAATATTGCAATGTATTGCGACGGGGGGGTTGTAAGGAAGCCCCCTCTCTGTCTCCTTCACTCGAGTGTCCCGTTCCACTCATCTCCCAGTGGTGGATCTGCCCCCCTTAGGCTTTATGTGGGTGTCTGGCCAGTTTTGGTGAGCTTTGCCGTGATTCTTTGGGCTCAGACCCCTTGCTTATTTAACTTTCTATGTCTGTCCCTTTCTTTTTTTAATTTATTTTTGTTAGAAAAGTTTTTCAGTCCATATCAGGATCTCCCCCCCCCCCGGGTGTCCCCGCGGCTTTAGGGTGCGCAGTGTCTCGCCGGGAGGTTCGCTTCGCCCCCTCCCGTTCTCCTTCTTCCTCCTTCTACCAGAGCCCCACTCGCGCGGACTCACCTCTTCCGTGCGGGGCCTGCGGAGCAGTGGAAGTCGCCGGGCGGCCCCCACCCAGGGATCTGAGCGGTCCGCCCCGCATGTTGATGTCCTCTGGAGTCTCTCTCTGCAGCCCGCAGCTCCTCCTCCTGCCGCCCGTGCTCCTTGACCGACGGTGGTGTTCACCGGCGGTCCCCAGCAGACGAGTGGACGGGAGCGTATTCCTTTCCCGGTCCCCTCACCGTCCCCGGATTCGGAGGACCCCGGTTCTACGTGGTGGGGGGGGGAGCCCGGTTCCTTCTTCTCCTGCCTGGGGGCCGAGTTATCTTCGGCCTCTCGACTCCTCCGATGCCCGCCTCAGACTTCCACTGTGGGGGAGGGGGCACACTGTTACGCACGGCGGTCGCTGGCAGCTGTGGAGACGCTGGCGGTGGAGCGGCCATTGACTTAGCCGTCACGCCGCCCGCGTTTTCCTCGGCAGCGGTCTAGTTTTCCAGCCCTTCTGACCAGCGACGTCCTTTTAACGAGCGCCAACCCGGGAGCAAGCGCGTTGCAACCTTTTTGCGTTAGGCTTCCGGGTTGGTACGCTGCAGTCCTTTCCTTTGCGGCCACCGCCGCTCCCTTTCCTTTTTCCTCCCGTTTGCTTTCTGACTATCTATTCGCTCTTTGCTCGCCTCGCTCTGTTGGAGCTTTTTCTCTGCTCCTCCTTGGCTCTCCCTCTCTCCCCTGTTCTCCGGGGTTCCTTCCCCCGCAGCTCATTTCATTAGTCACCCCATCTTTGTTCTGTTGTTTCTCCCCTGGAGCAGTCGCCTTACTCTACCTTCTGTGGATTTCTTTATCAGCTGGATCAAGTTACTCAGTTCCACCTTGTATCCTGCTGCTATCTTCAACAAAGAAGGGTTTTTTTGCGCCTATCGGCTTTTTCTCCTTAACCGGTCTGCCCCGGTACGGGGGCCCCCTTGGCCCGGTGTTAGAGGGGCAGGGTGGCTTCCTCTCGAGGCAGACCTCATCCACACTCCAGAGAGGAGGCATTGAGAATAAAGAGATTCGGACTCGCATCGGACGAGGAGACCACAGGTGAGCAGGAGGGTGTGAGGGGCACTCTGGGAAGAGGGGTGAAATTGACGGAATCCAGGAGTGAGCCTGACAGTTTGCAACGCCAAAAAGGGAAAATGGCCACCCCAGAACAAATACAAGAACTAGTGGCCGCAGTCCAGGCCATGAACGTAGAATTACAGAACGTGAAGGCCGATAACGCAGTCTTGAGACAGATGGTCTCTACTCGGGAACCTAGGGATTCCGACTTACCTCCTATGGCCCTATCCTCGGGCAAGTTTGACGGAACTCCGAAGCGCCTCAAGGAATTTCTGGAAGCCTGCTCCATTTATTTCGCCTTTAGACCTCAGTTGTTTCTCAATGATCACACCAAGGTGGGATTTATGGTATCCAACTTGACAGGGAATGCCTTAGCTTGGGCCGCCCCTCTAGTGACCAACAATAATCCTATCATCAGAGACTATGAGGGCTTTTTGACCTTACTGCGCCAGACTTTTGAACAACCTGAGATAATAAATGTTGCTGCGGAAGAACTCTTGGATGTACATCAAGGTTCCAGTGATTTGCTGACATATATCTCCACTTTTAAACGTTTGGCTTCAGAGGCTGGATGGCCAGAACGGGCCCAGTACACAATATTCCGTCGAGGTCTGAAAGAGGAGATAAAGGACGAACTGGCAAGGATAGCCCGCCCCACCACCCGTGCTGATTTATTCTCCATTGTTACCCAGATTGACTATCGCCTCAGTGAACGCAAGGCGGAAAGGAAGAAGCAAAAAGCCCCTGGCCCCTTTCTACCAAGTGCCCACTCATTGCCCTCCCTGCCTCACTCCAGTAACAAGGAAGAACCGATGCAAGTGGGGTCCGCTAGATCCCCCTTGACACCTGAAGAGAGAAGACGTCGGAGGGATGCTGGCCTCTGCATGTATTGTGGATCAGGCGCCCACCTACTTCGGAACTGTCCAGAAGTCCCGCCTAGACGGTCGGGAAACGAACAACCTCGGAACTAAAGGGGACGAGTAACCGAGGTCAGAGCGCTAGTCCCTATGTCACTGTGACGGTAGCTTCACACCTAACCACGTTGGACTCTCGCCTCATGGCTGTTCCTATCCAGTTGGAAACTCCGACAGAAGTACTTACCACCATGGCTTTGGTGGATTGTGGTGCCGCTGGGGTATTTATGGATACCATGTGGGCGCACCAACAAGGTCTCCCTCTGCTAAAACGAGAAGAATTCCAGAAGGTGGAAGGAGTAGATGGTTCCCCGCTTTCGTCGGGGCCTATTACCCATTCCACAGTATCCTTGAAGGTCCGCATTTTCCAGCATTCGGAACAGATACAATTCGACTTGATTCGAGCAGCCCATTTCCCAGTAATCCTTGGGATTCCCTGGCTGAGGAGGCATAATCCGCTCATCGATTGGGCGCAGAACACCATGGCCTTTACCTCCCCATACTGTAAACAGAATTGTTTATTTCATTCTTCAGAAGAATTGGTCCAAGTCCTTACTCCCCAACAAGAAGGAGTACATGAGATTTGTAAGGTTCCCCCGGAGTTGGCCGAATTCAAAGAAGTCTTCAAAGACAATCTTGTCTTAGATCTACCCCCACATAGGCCGGAAGACTGTGCCATTGAGCTGGTGCCAGATGCCCTGGTTCCGTTTAGCCGCATGTTTTCTTTGTCTCTACTGGAGAAGAGGACTCTTCGCAATTATTTGGACTCTCATCTGACCAATGGCCTCATTCGTCCCTCCAAATCTCCGGCTGGAGCCTCTCTATTCTTCATACCTAAGAGGGATTCCTCTGAGTTAAGGCCATGCATTGACTATCGGGGTTTGGACAAGGTCACGGTTCGTGACCGCTATCCAATGCCTTTGATAACAGACATATTGGAAGCTGTCCAGGGTTCTACCACCTTCTCTAAGTTAGACCTCCGGAGTGCTTACCACCTTCTCCGAATAAAGGATGGGGACGAATGGAAGACTGCTTTCCGGACTCCGTTTGGCCTTTTTGAGTATCGAGTGATGCCATTTGGCTTGGTTAACGCTCCTGCCATATTCCAACTTTTTATGGATCGTCTGTTTTCTGATCTGCTATACCTCAGTGTCATAGTATACCTGGATGACATTTTAGTTTTTTCAAAGTCCACCTCTGAACATACATTACATCTCCAGACGGTCCTACATCGTTTACAGTCGCAACATCTATTAGTTAAACCCGAGAAGTGCTTCTTCAATAGGTCTTCCGTTCCATATTTGGGATACATTCTTTCCCAGGAAGGCATCACCATGGACCCGAGGAAAGTATCTGCCATCCTGGACTGGCCCATACCCACCTCTTTGAAAGACGTTCAACGGTTCCTGGGTCTAGCCAACTTCTACAGGAAGTTCATCAGCCAATTTTCGCAGATTGTGCTGCCCATTACCTCTCTACTTAAAAAAGACGCCAAACCTTTTCTGTGGTCGGAACCAGCTAATCAAGCTTTTATCGACCTCAAAAGGAGATTCTGCTCCGCCCCTATTCTATCTCAACCAGATCAAGACCAACCTTTTATAGTCGAGGCCGACGCCTCTGCGAGCGCCTTAGGTGCAGTACTCCTTCAACTGAAGGATGGCAAGGAACATCCTGTAGCATATCTTTCCAAGACTCTTTCCACAAGTCAACAGAACTACTCTGTTATTGAAAAAGAACTTTTGGCTCTCAAGGTGGCCTGTGAAGAGTGGAGACACCTGCTACAAGGCGGAACGCATCCGTTTACATTACGTACTGACCATAGGAATCTGAAGATTCTCCGTAATATGGAATGTGTCAATTCAAGGCAGGCTCGCTGGGCGCATTTCTTCAGCCAGTATGACTTTACCATTACTTACATTCCTGGCACCCAAAACAGCTTGGCGGACGCCCTGTCTAGATGTCGGTCTGCAGACTACCACTCTCCCTCCGTTAGCCACCCTATGTTTCCCCGAAACAAAATCGTGGGGATAGTTTCCTCATTTCTGCAAGAGATTAAAACAGTAACCAAACCTGATTTGGCAACCACAGTACCCGGTGACTTACGTTCTCAAATCCATTGGTCTGAGGGTCTTTTACTGGTGGGGCAGTGTTTGTACATCCCCTCTAAGTCCTTACAACTTAAGGTTCTGGAATGGGGTCACAACCATGTAACCGCAAGGCACAGGGGAATCCGAGGTACCCTAGAGCTAATTTCTCGATCTTTTTTTTGGCCTTCACTCTCCCATGATGTAAGGCAACACTGTAAAACGTGTGTTGTTTGCGCCCAGAATAAGAACTCCACCCACAAACCCTACGGGTTGCTTATGCAGCCGGACTTGCCAAGCCGGCCATGGTCCCAAATTTCAACTGACTTTATAGTAGACCTGCCCAAATCCCAGGGGTCGACTTGTCTCATGGTTACGATTGACACATTCACCAAGCTGGCCCATTTTTCCGCACTGCGAGGAGTGCCGTCGGCCACCGAGATGGCCAATGTTTTTCTCAGGGACATTTTTAGGCTCCACGGTCTTCCTGACAAGATTATATCTGACCGGGGTAGTCAGTATACATCTCGATTTTGGGGTGCCCTGTGTCAACGGTTAGGGATAGAGAGGGCTTTGTCATTAGGCTTCCATCCTCAGACCAACGGTCAGACGGAGCGGCTTAATGCCACTCTCGAGCAATACCTCATTTGTTATGTCAATAAAAATCAGGACAATTGGGTGAACCTTCTGCCCACCGCCAAATTTGCGTATAATAACGCTGTGCACTCGGCAACGGGACTCAGCCCTTTTTTCTGTTCTTATGGCTATCACCCTCGCAGTATCCTCCCAGTTCTTTCCTCACCTACTAACATACCCACCATCGAATCCACCCTGGATCAAATAACTACAGCCCACACTACTGCTCTACGGAGTTTAGCTTCGGTTAGACGCAGGTATAAAGACCTATCTGATCGAGCTCGTTTACCCTGTCCTGACTGGAAGGAGGGCGATCTGGTCTGGTTATCTGCTAGATACTTGCCTAGGTGGGTACATTCGACCAAACTAACCCCCCGATTTATAGGACCCTTCAAGATAATCAAGAGGATTAACCCAGTGGCTTTCAAATTGCAACTTCCCAAGTCCATGTATCGGGTGCACCCGGTCTTTCACTCCTCCCTTCTCTGCCCCGTTGATCCAGACACCCCGGTTAGTAAGACTACAGGGCTATTGAGTAATCCCAAGTCTATACCTGAAGAATATGAGGTGTCTGCCATCTTAGATTCCAGATATCGTAAGGGCAGGTTGGAATACCTGGTGTCGTGGAAGAACTATCCCAGCTCAGAGGACACCTGGGAGCCCAGGTCGTATGTACATGCGCCTAGGCTCGTCAGGCGTTTTCACCGGACACATCCAGGGAAACCCGGAGGGTTCAGGTCTGGAGGGGGGTATACTGTCACGCACGGCGGTCGCTGGCAGCTGTGGAGAAGCTGGTGGTGGAGCGGCCATTGAATTAGCAGTCACGCCGCCCGCGTTTTCCTCGGCAGCGGTCTAGTTTTCCAGCCCTTCTGACCAGCGACGTCCTTTTAACGAGCGCCAACTTGGAAGCAAGCGCGTTGCAACCTTTTTGCGTTAGGCTTCCGGGTTGGTACGCTGCAGTCCTTTCCTTCGCGGCCACCTCCGCTCCCTTTCCTTTTTCCTCCCGTTTGCTTTCTGACTATCTATTCGCTCTTGGCTCGCCTCGCTCTGTTGGAGCTTTTTCTCTGCTCCTCCTTGGCTCTCCCTCTCTCCCCTGTTCTCCGGGTTCCTTCCCCCGCAGCTCATTTCATTAGTCACCCCATCTTTGTTCTGTTGTTTCTCCCCTGGAGCAGTCGCCTTACTCTACCTTCTGTGGATTTCTTTATCAGCTGGATCAAGTTACTCAGTTCCACCTTGTATCCTGCTGCCATCTTCAACAAAGAAGGGGTTTTTTGCGCCTATCTGCTTTTTCCCCTTAACCAGTCTGCCCCGGTACGGGGGCCCCCTTGGCCCCGTGTTAGAGGGGCAGGGTGGCTTCCTCTCGAGGCAGACCTCATCCACACTCCAGAGAGGAGGCATTGAGAATAAAGAGATTCGGACCTGCATCGGACGAGGAGACCACAGGTGAGCAGGAGGGTGTGAGGGGCACTCAGGGAAGAGGGGTGAAATTGACGGAATCCAGGAGTGAGCCTGACACACACACAGTGTCTCCCTGTAACGCTCACCTGATTCCCACGGAGGCGCGGGTCTTGGCAGGAAGCTGTCTGTGACTCGAAAAGTGATGTGCAGGACTCGATTGGCTTCTGGGGTCGAACCTCTTCGCACTGTGTGTCGGACTCGAAGAGTGAGGTTTCTGCAGGTGAAAGAATATGGGGGTTAATGGTCTGGGTAGTTGAATGTCCCTCTCTCCCTCTCTCTTCCCAGCTTTTTCGTAGAGCCCCCAGGTCAACGTGCTCACCTTTATATAGGTGAATGCTGGGCTCTCCATCTGCGTCTGGTGCAGGGTGCCGTTGCCAGTTCCTTCACTGGTGAAACATAGGCCTCTTGAATTCAGAGGATGGTTACCGTCGTTGTCTGCACGAGCGGTGAGTTTCTGGATACCTTTTGTCTGTATAGTCTTTAAATGCGTGGCACGTTTATATGCAGACTCTATATAATGCGTTTCCCTTATGTATTGCAGGGCTCTTGAGATGGAAGATGAAGTAAAGCGCCTGGAAGTTTGTTAGTATGGCAAGCGCTCTAATTGTCTCTTTCCTTGCAGCTTAGTTCGTGTTAAAGAGACGCCGGAGTATTTGCAGGCGTTTTATTGCGACGAGCGGGATGGACGTAAGTAAATACCTGCTTAATGTCTTTTCTTTTGCCTTTCAGATGTTGGTTTGCAGCGCCGGAGTCCGCGGAATGCCAGTAAGTTGTTAACGATGCTTTGTCTTTACAGGCGGCGATGCAGAACGAAGAAATCCGGAATCCACAGCGTGCCGGTAAGTATGGCAATACTTTTGCCTTTGCAGGTGGAGATGCGGCGTGACGAAGCGGCCGCAGCCGATGGATCAGGTGAGTAGGTGCTGCGTGTAAAGTTCGCCTTGCTAACCTGTTGTTTCTGTTCTTTGCAGGTGCTGATGATGTCTGGATACTGAAATGGTAAGTAGATTCTTGCAGGTCCAGGATCAGAAGAAGAAAAGCCGGAGCAGACTCGGTGAGCGTTCTGCTGCAGATGCAGAATAACGCGAAGCACGCTTCATCTATCGGGTGTGGTTTAAATAGCCTTGGGGTGATGAGGCGTCTTCTTCCACGGCCCCGCCTAGGTAAGAAAAGAGTTCCAGTTTCCAGAAGAGTTCCAGTGCTGTGTCCAGGGAGTTGAGCTGCCCCACCCAGGTAAGAAAGTAGTCCCTGTTCTTAGATAGCTTCTAAGTGACTGGTAAGTAAGCAGCATGGTCTGCTGCAGGTAAGTCCACCCAAGCATCCTTACACCTATTATGAGCCCAGCGCTTCCAGTGCCGGGACCAATGGTTTTGATGAGCCTGGTGCCACCGGCGCCAGGACAAGGTCCAAAAGGTCCCAGTGGGGACCGGCTGGTGCCTAGGATTAGGGTTAGGGGCCTGCTTCCAAGGACGTTGGGCTGGTCCTGGCTCCTTGGAAGCAGTGATCATGACACTCCCCCGCTCCCGTTGAACGACGGCAAATCACTGTTCGGTTGGACACCGAAACCGCCCGGGGGGGTCTTCGTTGTTGTAGGGGTGTTCACGCCAGTTCTGGCCACTTTCGCTTCAAGATCTGTGCTAAATTGTGTGGCGGCCCGGGCGGAGCGCAGCTCATATGCGACTCCTTTCCACGGCAGCCATCTTAGAATCACAAACTTTTTTAATATGCTCACAATTGTCTTGTTGTATCTCTCCACTGAACCACTACAGGCTAGCCGGTAGGCAATGTGTAGTTTCCTTTTCACCCCAAGTATCTCCCACATCTTTGTCATCACTTTGCTAGAGAAGTGGCTACCTTGGTCTGACTCAATCCTTTGGGGTAGTCCAAAACGCGAGAAGATGTGATTGATCATCAGGGCAGCTGCTGTTTCTGGCTTGCAATTTGGGGCGGGGAGACATTCCACCCATTTAGTGAACAAGCATGTCACGGTCAACATGTACTTGTTCCCCCTAGAGGAGCGAATCACAGGCCCGATAAAATCGACTTGTAAATCTGACCAAGGCAGTGTCATCCCCCTCTTTTGGAGAGGCGCACGGTGTGTGAGGGATGTTGGCTGAAATTGTGCACATACAAGACACCCCTTTAAGTATTGGTCGAGGTCCTGCCCCATGTGTGGCCAGTAGGCAACCTCTCTTAAGATTTCAAGTGTTGTATGAAACCCCCTATGACCGGCTGTGGCTGCATCATGGCCGTGACTTAGCATCAGGCTTCAGAATGAGGTAGGGACCACGCACTGATCATGGCCAGCTAGGGATCTCCTCACCAACAAACCGTCTTGAATTCAGAACATTTTTGGACATTTCATCAACACTCTGAGGTCCTCCTTCCCAATGTAATCGGTATCCGTCAGGGGAAAGTTCTCGGTGTCCTCAATGTGTTGATAAAACTTACCAATTATTGGATCCCCTTTTTGAGCCGTAATCAAATCGCCATCTTGGGTCCCCTTACTCCATTGTGCAGTTGAGAGTTCATTGTGAGCATTTATCTGGGACCTAGTGATAGCAGTGACCTGGATTTACCCCAACAGGGACTCGATCTCAAGTAGATCCCCTTGGATGGCTCCAGTTTTGGCCAGCTGATCAGCTAGGTCATTTCCAGTTTTGTCTGGTCCTTCTACTTTAGAATGACCCTTGATCTTTTTCCAGTAAATGGTCATCCCATTCGAGGTGACCAGATCATCAATATTCTGAATAAATTTTCCATGTTTCAATGGTTTGTTATTAGCACATAGCATGCCTCTGGTTTTCCAGTTAACCAGGTGCTCGACGAACCCGTTCCGTACATAATCCGAATCATTGATTATGACAAGTTCGTGGAGTTGGTGTTGGACAGCGGCTTGATGCACAGCCATCAACTCTGCCACTTGACTACTTCGGGGACCAATATTGTACCCAGCGGAGGGTTCTGGGGCATCATTCACCCATGCATTCCCTATGCCGGCCACAAGTTCTTTTCCCCGTTGTTGTCAACATGGTAGGAGCATCCATCCACATAGACAGTGGGCATTCCCCCACACTGGTCTTCTTCAAAGACTTTGTGTAGGGAATTAAGGTATGCCTTCACGTTGTCCTTGATTTTGAGACTTTCGTCCTCGAGACAGTTTTCTCTGGCACAATCATGCAACTCATCCAGACCTTGCGCGAGGGGGCTCTTCTTGTTTTGGCCATATCTGACCTCCACAGGAAAGCCTTGCATTGAGAGAATCCAGGAAGTAATTTGGGAATTACTCACATTTCCGGCCCGGATTCTGTCACTTTGGAGATATTGCAGAGGCTGGTGTGGAGTCTCTACTATGATGTGTTCCCCCGGGATAAACGGGCGGTAATTCTTCAATGCCCACACCATTGCCAGAAGTGCCTTCTCACAATCGTTGAATTTTTCCTCCACAGAGGATAAAGTTTTACTTGCATACGAGATTACTTTATTGACCTTGTCATGCTTTTGGTACAACACTGCAGTCAAGCATGTATTTGAGAACCCTGTCTCCAAGAAGAACACCTTGTTTTTGACAGGGTAAGCTAGGCAAGGCGCTTGTGAGAGGCTTGTTTTGAGTTGTCTTACTGCCTCGCTTGTTCTGGACCCCACTCTTACTTGACCCCCCCTTCAAAAGATGGATCATGGGTCTTGTGATCTCTGCGTAGTCCTCAATGAACTTTCTGCTGTAATAAGTCAGTCCAAGGAGGCTCCTTAGTTCCTGCAGAGATTTGGGTCTTTTAATTTCTGGAGTGCTTCCACTTTCTTTTCCTGGGGACAGAGAGCCTGAGGAGTAATCTCCTGCCCCAAGAAATTGACACGGGTTCTGCACCACTGTGCCTTTTGAAAGGAGAGTTTTGCTCCGGCAGCCCTCAACTGTGTCAGAACATAACGGAACTTCCGCTATGTGTTCCTCCACATTCGAGCTTTTGATTAAAACATCATCTACATAGGCCAGGTAACCCCTTTCACCCAGGTCAGGCATGGCCTTATGTAGAAAAATGTTGAATTCATTGCCGGAGTTGATGTATCCGAAGGGAGTCCGGGTCCATGTGTACTGCTGCCCCCCGAAGGTGAAAGCCAGCTTGTATTGGTCTTCCCTACTGACAGGTACAGTCCAGTACCCATTGGTCAGGTCTATCGCAGTAAATACCCTTGACTCCTGGATCTGGGCCAGCCCTTGGTCAATGTAGGGAAGAGGCCATCGGGAAGTATGGACCCGTTTGTTGAGCTCCCTTAGGTCAGCACAGAGACTCCACTGGCCGTTTGGCTTCAAAATCCCCAGCACCGGATTATTGAAGGTGCTGTGGACTGGACGAATTATCCCACGGGACTCAAGGTTCTTCACTATTTCGGTAAGGGACTCCATTGATGCGAGAGGCAAGCGATATTGCCTCACAAACACTGGAGTCATGCCCGGGTCTGTGGGAATTGTTGTTTTGTGGATGTCGGTGCGACCACAGTCATATGAGTCCACCGCAAAGAGACCTTGAAAATCTAAGAAAACTTGTTTCAATTGTTGCTTTTGCTCCAGAGTCTCACAGGCATCAGCTAGGTTGACTCTCTCTTCAACCATCTTTCTGAAGCCTGGAAAGACTTCCGGGTTTGCTATCTCATCGGCCTTCTCCAGCTGGGTGGTGAAGTCCCTGGTCAGAGTGCTGATTTGGACTGGTGGCTTCAGGTGTGGAAGGCAGTCCTCGCGGACTTGGAATATCACCTTATCCCTCCTGAAGTCACAGGTCACATCTTTCTTACCATAAGGGCAGGAAGTGTACACCAGGAGATTCCCCCCATGCCGGGTGAAGATCATGTCTGGTGTTGTGTCATCGTCGCTATCACTGTCAAAACAGTCCTTGGGGATTGGTCCTAACAGTTCATTGCCTAAATCTATGGAAAAATGTTGGTCATCAACCGCCATTCCAATAATGGTGCCTGCGGCTACAGTGATACTCTTTAAGTTGCTGTTACCCACCTCTATTGGAATGGTGTCATGTTCTATATTGACTAGTGGTGTTGGTTTTACCCCCAACCCTTGCTGTTGGAAATAAGCATTAAGATGAACATAGGCGTCAGGGTTTTTCAGTTTCTGTCCTCTTTTCACTTTCACTTCCAGTGAGAATTGTCAGGTCTGTTCTGGGATGGCGACTTCCTATCCAATCTGAATTTCAACTTCATAAGGCAGCAGTTGAGCTGACCTAAATGCTTTCTCTGGGTCATCAAAGCCCATGGAATTATCCGCTAATTGGGACCAAGCTTTGAAGTTTATTAGGTCCAAACTAATGGCAAAGCGATTGAGAATGTCACTGCCTAAGTAAAATGTGGCAGGGACATCTTGCACGACCCAACAATTATGGACTATGCTCTTGTTGCATTTTAAGCATACACCTGCTAGGCAGGAGATGTTTGGAATTGGGTATTTCCAGGTCCATTTCCCATCAGTTTAAATGTGGGAATGGCTGGATCTTTTGGGAGTTTGCAGAACATGGCCTCGCTGATGAAGCTCTTACCGTTGTTCACACATACTCGGGCGAGAACAGAGTCCTTCCCTTCATTTAACTGAATAGGGATGAACAACTGCTCTCCAATTTTCTGAATATCAGCCAGGCTTTGAGCTGATTTCTCATCTTTCTGGACTATAGGAGTGGGATTTTCTGATTGTGGATTTGTAAAGAATTTCAGAGTGTTTCCTTCCAGTGTGGAATGCCACATTAGACTGGAAGGAAGGTTGATTATCAGAAATAGAGAAGACCCCCCTTCACCAGTTGGTTGTCCTACTGCTATTACTGTCACGTCTGGGATTTGGTTGTTCTGGAAGTGAAATTCTATTTGGTCAGGTTTTTGTTCAACCATGTGGCATGCGCCGTTAAAACTAACATGGTTGACACTTTGTTTCAATTCTATTGGTCGGTTAGTCTGGGTCCAGAGGACCTGGTTTACACAATCTATGAGGGGTGACAACCTTCGCAGGATGTCATTCCCTAGTAAACAAGGTGTGCCCTCTGGAGTCACAACTATGACGGGGTGCTTCACCTTGTGTCGCCCAATTTTAATGTCCAAATCCGCAGTCCCCTCGACGGGAATTTCCTTCCTGTCGAAGTTCTGAAGTTGTCCAGGAAGAGGGGTGAGAGGAATTTGGTATTCCTCCCCCCTTCCCTAATTCAGTTTATCAAAGGCCCTTTTTGACATAAGGGTAGCTTGGGATCCAGTGTCCACCAGTGCCAAAATTGTACACTGCCCCTGTTTTTGGACCGGGGCATACAATCTTCCCTCCTTTTCCTCAAGGGGGCAAAGATAATGTACATTTTTGGACAACTGGTGGGTTAGTTTCTTGGTTTTGGACACTGACAGGAAGGTGATTTGGGCAGGATTCTGTTTGGAGTCTTGGGAATCTGAAAGAAAAAGGTGACAGCTAGATATGGGGGAGGTTTTGAGTTCCCCTGGTCCGGATTCTGGGCTGCCCCCCCCTTTTTTGGACGCAGTCACCAGGATGGGTTTGAACTAGGGGATTTACATGCTGGTGTTTCTGGGGTTGGATGATGGGTGGTGCTAACTCAGTCCCCCATCTACCCAGTCTGGATTTGGATCCTTTGGGACCCATTTTTCTTTTGGAGGAGTTCCCCCATCTCTGGAGGAGAAGATCCTTTTCCCAGAATCCTCTGAGGACCCATCTCCTACAAAACTTGAAGACTTGTACCTCCTCCACAAAATGGGTCTTTTTGGGTTCTTAATTTCTCCTACCCCCCCCTCTGCTCCTTGGGTGGCAGACTTTCAGGGGCACGAGACTTTGGTTCTGGTTTCTGGGTTTCCAGGGGCCTTTTACAAGTGGGGAAGGAAGCTTCCTCCAAGGCTTTACAGCCCCCTTCCCCTTGTGCCTCCTCCCTGGGAACCGGTGGGTTGTCAGGGTTCCTTCCTCGTCATTGCTCTGGAGCACCAGGTCCTGGGTTTGAGGCATTCTGTGCCGCCATGCTCATCTGAGGGTTCTGTTGAGCCCTCAGCATGCGACCCAGATCCTGTGCCATGTTTTGGACCTGGTGCTCTAGTTGTGACACCCGCTTAGGCTGATACGGGGTTCTCATGTCTCCCCTGGGCTGATCCTGGGTTAGGAAAGTTTGAGTACCCCTCCACCCTTGGCCTCCTCTCTCCCGGATTGGTTGTCTGGGCTCAGGAAAGTGGGGAAAGAAGGATGGATTGTTTTGGGGGTTAAAGTTTGGCGGGTACCTTGGGAAGAAATTCTGTCCAGTATTTGGGGGATTACTGCCCTCCTGGGGGAAGTGAGGAGGGAAGGTCCCTGGTTTAGCTGCTGTCTGGTTGGATCCTCCCCCCTTGGGCTTGGGGAGTCCGCACATAACCCAGGATGGGTCTATTCCCCTTGCAGCGGGGGCTGATGTAGTCAGGGGAGTTAGGAGTCCCATTTGTGGGGTTGCCTCCCTGGCTCCCTGTTTGTGATTGGCCCGAGGGCCTCCTGGGCTTGGGGTTGCTTTGATTCTGTGCAGGCAGGTTTTTAGGCCCCATCTCCAAATCTAAAATGGGGGCAACCTTCACCTCTGCCACTTTAGCAGCAGCAGGGATGTTGGTAGTTTTGGGGCTTTTTGGATTATTTTTGTTTTCCACAGGCTTTTGCACCTCATAAATGCGTTTGGCTTGTTCGATGACCCAGTCTAGTGATCTTTTCTCATTAAATTCTCTCACTAGCTAGGTCATGATGTACTTTGGGAGAGCATGGAAGAAAGTATTTACAAACTCTTTGCTGTCAGTGTGCACCCTCCTAGTGGTCTGCGCAAAGGCACGCTTCAATTCTTGAACAAATTCTTGTGGGGCCTGATTTTCCCCACATTGCAAGTTATAGGCTGCCTTGCGAGCCTCCTGAGGATTCCTGTGCACAGAAAATGTTTCAAGATAGCCGCCCGATAGGTGGACCTAGTATGATTATGATCCTCCGGCCCGCAAAGAAGCTGGAGTACTCGGGAGAGAAGGTCCATTTCACATATTGAATACAGCTTTGGCTGTCCTTCAAATGGAAAGTCTCCATCATTTGTTGGCTTTCTTGGTTCGGGTGACCCTGGTCCACTCATCCTCTGACTCAGAGGGAACTGCTACCAGAGGTGCCTGTCTGATCTTCTAGGCTCTCCCGGATTCTGCGAGCTTGGGAATGGCTGGCAGAATGTGGGGGCCTTGTTTCTTGAGTCCTGTGGCGCTCAGAGGAGTCTTCTGATTCCTCCTTGCTCCCAGGATTTGCTGAGTACCCCCACACCCCCACTGTCCTAGCTGGGCAGAGGTTTTCAGGATGCCCTTAGTGGGCCTACTCTCATGGAGTTCCCCACTAAACTTTACAGCACTTGGGAACCCATACCTAGATGCTCGCCCATCCATTCCTGGGAGGTGCTGATCTATGAACCCCATATTCCTTATTGGATTGAAGTCTGTCATCCCCGTGGTCCTTGGCTCATGTGCGCCAGTGGACATGGGGGGTGGCAGAGTCCAGGGATTGGAAGAGATGAAGGCCTCTGGTACTAGGGTTCCTGAGGTTATGCTTAGGTATTTCCCTTTCCCAGCGGACCTCATCTCTCTCAGCCCCTGCTCCCTGTTGCCATCCAAGAACCTGACCTTTCTGTTCCTCTATCAAGGCCTTGCTAGTCTCTATCAATTGTTCTTGCATCGCTACTTGTCTGTGGAGCCTTTCATTTTTCTCACAGAGAGCCTCATTGTCTCTCTGTGCTTCCTGTGTCATTTTAGAGTACTGGGCCAGTTTTTGCTGCAGGAGGGTTACTTCCTGAGTCCTGTCCTTACCGGCCTGGTCCTTCCTTGCTAGAGCATCTTCCACCCTCCTAGTGTGCTCTAACAGTTTTTCATGGTCTTTTCGGAGGTCACCCAGTCCCTGAAGGGCCAGGTTATTTTCTTCCATCTACTCTTTTAAATAACTGACCTCCTGGCCTAAGGTGTCCCTTTCCTGAATAAGAGTATGCCTCTGTGCAGACAGATCGTCTCTTTGTTCTTGGAGTGCACCAGCTTTCTGGCACTCCACATCAAATTCTGCCTGGGTGTCCATGTCTTTGAGAATTCATGTATTATTCTTTTCTTTTTCTTGGTCTAGGCGGTTTGTCAGGGTGACTACCTGCTCTGCGCATGCCCTGTTAAAATGTATTTGCTGTTCCAGCTTTTTCTGGCTCTGCAGTAGAGAGTCCAAATGTTCTTGGCACTCCTTCTGCAGTGCCAGCACTTTGGTATCCTGCTCTACCTTCTCCTGCTGCAGGATATCCACATCTTCTTTTATTTTTATCAGGTACTGCCTGGTTTCATTTTCTGATTCATGGCTCCTGTGTAGCCTTTGCTCTGCAGAATCCAGATCAGTTTGGGCTTTTTCTAATGCTTGTAGTTGCTTGTTTGCCATATCTTGGCCTTCGGCATATTTGTCCTGTATTGCTCCAATGTGGAGGTACAGATATGCCGCTATTTTGGCAATC
Source organism: Ambystoma mexicanum (assembly GCF_040938575.1). Taxonomy (NCBI): domain Eukaryota; kingdom Metazoa; phylum Chordata; class Amphibia; order Caudata; family Ambystomatidae; genus Ambystoma; species Ambystoma mexicanum. The sequence goes on from NC_090939.1 coordinate 635,775,521, forward strand.
TTACTTTGCTCTTCCTTTACCTTAGGGGCCATATACAGTTCACTCAGTGCCATATGTAATGGACCCTGATCTTGCCATATATTTAATCCTGTTGTAGTGACCTGTTCTTTAATTCCCTGCAACCACGCATTCTGATCCTGCTCTGTCCATTCACCCCTGACAAATAGTTTGTGCAGTAGATGTTCTTTTGCCATATTGATTTCTACCAAGGTCGCCATTCCGGAAATATTAATTTCCTTACCGACTTACAGGAGTTTATTTTATTTTTGCAAAACAGACCCAATTCCTTAGAGCGTTCCTATTGATTGAGGGGTGCTTTTCACAGTGTAACACAGTGTGGTAGCCCAACAGGGTTTATGTACCCCGTCAGTTAGCACGCTGTATTCAGCTGTCACAAGTGGTATGTCTAATTCAGAAATCCTGGCAACGAGCCCCCAATCCTCTAAGTAATTTCAACCCGGCACTCCACCTAAGTCAATGCCTAGCGTGTGATGCACAGCTGAAACCCTTAATTATTTATTTATGTCTATAAGTTCTTTTATTTCACAATGATGTACCACTTTTATCACGCCCCTCTCTTTGAATCCCCCCCCCCGGTCCCACTGAATTAGGAATCAGGCTGGTTTGCAAAGTTAAAATATTTATTTTAGGTATTTCACAATATATATCACAGTATTTTAATGGTTATACAATGATCACCAATGGGGTGATGTCACACTAACAATCTCTTTAATCTCAAGGAGTAATGAGAGGAAAAATAATGCAGCACAGAGGTAATACTTTTGGGTGGGTTCAATCAAAATGCAATGTGATTACTCTTTCCCCCTGCACACTACTTAATACCCCCAATATGCAATATAAAGAGATGGAAGGGGAGAAAACAGGTTTCAGGAATACAGAATTCAACAAAATAGTATCAATCCCAATTTTCCCCCAGCAAACACAGAGAAAAACAGAATTGATTGGCAAACTTGTCAAAAATGGTTTAAAGTTGGCTTTGCATGAATGGTAAAAACACTGAAAATGGATTTAATTCACTGAAATTGTTTCAATACTAGTGGGAGCTGCTTTGTATGGTATCAGACAAACACTAGCAATGATTATAGAGTAACTAGCAAGTAGAAAACTTAATTTTGATGTCAGGTGCAATGAACAGCTATTTCACACGTTATAGATTTGAGCCAAACGAAAAATTCGCCGCAAGCTTTTCCGCGCGCGGTAACCGCGATTGCGGAAAAACTATAAGGAGTTGAGAGGCGGTTTTGGGTTCATTGGAAAGCTTAGGATGTTAGCTTCAAGTAGACACTTCTTTTCTAGCATAAACGGTGAAGAAGTTATGAAAGTTTTTGTAGAAGTCGTTTTTTTCAGAAAGAGGCAAAATTGCAAAACAAGAATGCGCTTTTAAAATTACAAGCAAGGTTTCTTTACACTAGGGGTAGACTGTGAAGATTCAAACTACACGACAGCACAGCCACCAGCCCAGGATATCTCTGGTTGGTTTCACCTGCCGAGATGCTTGCATTTCTTCAGAAAATATATATCAGTGCAAAGATGATTTTTACACTACTATTACAAAAAGACTATAGGATAAGAGAAAGAGTTCAGGCAAGACAAAAAGATTTTCTAACAATGCAGTTCTGGATATAAGAGAGGATGAATTTGGATAGGGATGACTTATGGACAATACATATGCTAGTGACAGTCCTATACTAAGGATACTCACTACCAATGTTTGGACAGAACCGTCAGGGATTCAGGTCAGTCAAGATTTCCGTACAGGAATTCTGCTAGGCACACCGGACTGGACTCAAGGCGCTCTGGTCTGCAATCAGCAAGGCATTCTGGACACCGCACGGTTGGACTGGACTGGATCTCACGGGCTCTGGTTCTGGTTCGCAGCTATCTGGTCACAACGCGGCTCTACTGGGTTGGATCTTTGGATTCTGGCAATAATTCTTAGCAGGAAAGCAGCTACAGCACAGCCAGGCTGTTCTTTGGTTCCCCTTAGAGGTCTGGGGTAATTTCTGGTTTCTGGATTTGTAAAGGCCAAGCTGAGAATGGTTCAGCTTTGGAAATGGAATTTTCTGCTTTCAAAGTTCTGGAGTCTGGAGTCTGGAATATGGATTTCTCTTGCAAAGTGCTCCACCAGCAGTCGGTTGGTGGGTGAATGTGTGTGTCCTTGTGAGCCCACAGCTGCCTCTATTTATGTGTTTCATAAGGGGTGGGTATGCTGAATTATTCTAGGCACATCCCCTGGGTATTCTATTGGCTAGGGTCTTTCCTCTCCCTTGATTGGAGAAGAAAACAGAGTGTCATCATGACGATGGCCCTCATTACGACCTTGGCGGAATCCGCGGTGCTAAATGCACCGCGGAGCATGGCGGAAAGCCGCCGATAGCGCCATGGGGGTTGGCGGATTTACCACCCCATGCCGACCTTGGCGGAGCGGTAAATCCCCAATCCCCATTTTACCCTTCCCCATTCCCATTCTTGCCCCATAGGGTATAATGGGAGTGGGGAAGGAGTTAATTACGCCGCCGTAAAGTACGGCGGCGTAATTAACAACGAGGTCCCTTAGCGCCATGGTTTTCTCCGCCCGGTAAAACCAGGCGGAGAAAACCTCCATGGCGCTAAGGGAACTCGTAGTACGGCGGACGGGTCCGCCGCGATTAGCGCTGGCGGAAACCCACTCCGCCAGGGTCCTAATGAGGGCCGATGTGTTTTATGATCCAGAGAAAAACCTCCCCTTTGTTTTTGCACATGAAATCTACTTCTCATATAATACATATTTACAATTTTACAAACTTGATAGCAATAGCATATCTATATCACATATTTTGTGGAGCAAGTATTCATCCAAGCCCCGTCGCTGTGAGAGCTTGGGCCTGGATTTGGCAACTTTTCGCACTTTTGGTCTGGAACCCAATGTCTGATTTGTCCACAATTTTATACATATGTGCGCATGATATCTGGGCATAATCATATGAAGTTTCATGCTTCTGACATTAATACAATTGCTACAGAACCAGACTTTTCACTACGCCTTCTCAGAACATCGCACAGAGTTCTGAGTCCTTTTAAAATGTACACCAAGAATTCACATTAACAATACTGTAATTTTACAATTTTTACAAATTCTCACAGTCCTTTGTCAGTCCTTTTAAAAAATATACTTTCTGTGCTTTAAGAATCAACAAAAATGTCTGTTCCTGCCTCCAAAGTTTCTGCTGGCTCAAGACAATCCCCGCCTTCTCCCTCCAGCAGAGGCTACTGTTGACACTTGCAATCTGCATATCCTTTCAGCCAAGGAAGTCCTTTGTCTCTCCCAGGAGCAGCAGCCCAAATCTCCTCCCCTCTTCATCAACACCTGAATGTGATTTCCTGGCTTTTGGTGGGAAGCAGGAGAGATGCCTTTTGTTGGGGCAAGCTGGGGAATTGGCTTTGTAGTTGGTTTGGCTTGCATCAGGCTGACTTTAAAAATCACTTGGTTAAGTTTTTCTTTGATGAAAATAAACTTACAATTTTAAAACAGGCAAACATAACTCTAATTCCAATCTCTAAAACATAGAGATTAAATAGTTGCAACCTATATTACTTTTGATAGCAGGTCACTTAATTCCAACCATTTGATTTTAACTGCACAAGTTTAAGTTTCTAATGCAATTACTGACAGCTGTCATAAAGGCGGCCAGTGGTACTGCGCCCATATCCTGACAGATTTTTACAGGCAAGCACACTTTTTAATGTGGATAATGTGGATATTCTGGGCTGAAATCAACACCCTCTTGAGGTACCTCTCTGTAAGCGAACAGCAGGCATGGCAGGAGGAGATCTCATTTCCTCCTTAGAGGCTCTTCCAAGGCGCCTAGCATGCCCTTGAGAGTTTTATTAAATCTCTCAACCAGAGCATTGGTCTTGGGATGGTAAGAGGTGAAGAACTTGTAGGTTACCCCGCACTCTTTCCACATGACTTCGGCTGCATCTTGGCGCACGATGGGCAGCCGTCAGTTCCGTGACCTGTGCCGAGACACCAGAGACACAACTTGTGTGGGCCAGTTAGGGACATCTTGGTGCCACAATCGGTAGACCGCTTGAAGCCAGACACTCGTGTGACCGACATCTCACGTCGAGGAATTTCCAAAAAAGACGTTTTCTGACAAATACATCGAAGATAGTAGCTCTGTGTTCCTAAAGCAGCGTGTTAGCATACGGAAAAAAGTATCTGAGATCGGGGCGTAGTGACTCACTACTTATACGACACCTCGGGTCATGTCCAGAGTCGACGACGAGACGCCGAGCAAGACATGTTGAAAATGTACCGAAGCAGAGGAGCTGGAGGGAATATCTATCAGATGAGGAATCTGCGGGACAAAAGCAATCCATTGAAAAAAGGAACTGAGGTCACGGGCACAGCGCCTCAATATATACTAGCCCAACGTCATGTCCGTTATATGTGGTGCATAGAGGCATCGGACAGAGCCAACTCCGAGCTGTGCTATGGCCACTGGTGGTGGAAACGTCTCAGAGAACAGATGTGCTGAGAATGGGATTATCATAGATTTGGAATCCATAGAAGAAAATCATCCATTAGTCTACATGACCTTTACAGACAAGAAAGGTGAGTTCCCAAACAGTGTCAAAAGAATTTGTATGTGAAAATGAGGTTCAACTTCCAAACGTCAGGAATGATACATAAAATCTAGAGTTACTTACCCGTTTTTCTGGTGCTTTCTCTTCCTTTTTTTCAACTATGGCCTCTGCTTCCGGTAGAGGCTAGAAAATACAGAATACCAAAGTAGTCATGGAGATTAAAAAGACAGATTGACATAGTTATATGACTTTGCAGGTAAACTGAAGGGAAAGCAACCACATTGCACACTTCATGGATATTTATATTTGTAGTTCTTCCTAGCACTGTACCATCAAAGATTCACACTATTGCTGCATGATAAAGCGCAGCAGAAGTGAGGCATAGAGTCAGACTAAGCCTATGTTTCCTTTTAGGCTCCTGTGGAGAATCCCCGCTCCTGTACTACCTGGGCCTAATGGAATCCAACATGGTGGTGTTCAATGGCCTATGGAACCTGGCAGTGTTGTGTTGACTGGGCATGATGGAATCAGCCCCTCCTGTATCAACTCGGCCTACAGGATCTGGCAGTGTTCTATTAAGTGGATACAATGGACTATCACCCTGCTTTTTTTAAATGGGCCTAAAGCTTCAGTCCCTGATTGGTAACCTGGGCCAATCCTGGATGAATTCTCACTTTGTCCATCTAAACCCAGCTGAAACTGAAGTACTATTCTTTCACATCTTTGTCCCTATCTCCCCCCCCCCCACGCCCTGCTGTTTCATTCCCTCCCAAAGAAGAGGAGGTATGTGCCTTTGGTGCCACAGCTCTAATAAAATCAAACCCTCCAAAGCCCTTCCGTGTGCAGAAGCAGGATTACTTGAACCAGAACTGTCTCTATTGGGAGCAGTAGTGGTAGGTAAGGGCACAGTCATCATTGCTTATCTGAAGGTCTCCCACTCCTCTACAGAGAGCTGGAAATGAGGAAGGTAGGGTAAACCTCACAATGTAAAAAATATCTAGACATTAGAAAAGGTATTCATAAGGCTATGGAGGATTTCTAGATGTCCAACTTTAATAAGGAAGTGCTTATGAACACCTGCTGGGATGCACTGATGGCATACACGTGTGCAGTACTAGGCTAGGGGGTATGCTTTCTTTCAATGTTAATGTTGACAGGTGGTCCTGCCCCCATTTCTGCTCTTAGCCCTGCCTGTTTTCCTTAGTCCCGCCCCTTTAATATCAATGTAATATAAAGTTGATATTCATTTTATATACATTTAATGAACCCCAACATTTTTGATTGGCCCCACATTTTTGTAACATTTTTATATCATATGTACATCAATTGTAATATAATTCTTTATATAAAATGTAATTTTTTTTGTTTTTATTTATTTATATTTGGTTTCTTTCAAACCTTTAGCAACCGACAGTAAAGAAAAAGACAACATATAAAATACAAAGTAGAACAATGTATAAGAAATATAAAAGAAAGCGTAAAACATCCGTAATAAAACATAGTCATTTTCATTCCTATAAACAAATTTTCATCCTAAACACTCCCTACTTCAAAGTTTAAGAATGCCCAAGATTTCACAAATGCGGCTATGGCCAGGCTATCCGACATTTACTGAGGATTCAGGAGTCGTTTCCAGACTTCTTTCGATTCAGAATTTCTTCTTTTCCACCTGTCATCTTTAAAGTAATGTATTCTTTCCCAACGCATAGCCAGGCATTCCAAAAACAGGTGCCTTACCGACTCTACTGAATCCTTGCTACAAAGCCTACAGGTTGGGTCAGATGGATCCATAAGCCCTCTCCTAATCTGTACCTCCTTTGTGGGGAGCAAGTTCCACCGTTTCTGCATTAAGAGACTACGGGAGAACTTGCTCCGAAAGAGCGACAAATATGGTGCAATAGTTCCCCTAGGCTTATACTCATGGCTAAGATGTTTCAAAGAAGGAAAGCCATGAAATAAGTGTACAGTGTTCACCAAATCTTGTTTGTCCAAAGCCCTCTTTACTTTTTCTGGATTCAATACCAGAGTTCCAGTGTCAAATCCTGTTAGGCAGAATCATATGCAGTACCTTTTGGGAACACCACACACAATTAAGACTACAAGTGTAAGTACAAATTAACCTTTGGTACAAGTCTGTACTACTCAGTAAAGTGGTCGCGATGGCTGAGCAGCCAGACTTATCTCAAGAGTAAAGTGAACAGTATCAGAAGTTACACAAAGGACAGCAATTACTATGGTTCAAACAAACACTGATTCAAGGTTTCTGAGTAAAAGAATATACATTTATTTACAGCATCAGTTATAAAACAGTTCACTAATATAAAACAGCAGAAAATCACAATCTTAATACACTACACCACACCCAATCAATTCTGGACAAGTTAAGCTCAAAATGAAGTGTGAGCAAAATGGCAGTCCATCAATTTAAAAAGGGAGGGAAAGAACAAGGTTATCAAAAATAAACAACACCAACAAGTGATAGGCAGGGCAATCTAGAAAAAGGCTTACTACAACTAGGATTCAAATCAATAGGCTTGGGACAATGTTAATGGTTCAGAGTCTTTGCAGAAGTTTCACACAGTTCAGAGTAGTTTGCGGTTAAGTCTTTGCCAAGAGTTCAAAACGAAGTTGGTTTGAGGAAAAGTTGTTCAAAAAAGTAGAGAAGGACAAGCCATCGGAGAGGCAAAAGATTTAAAACACTTTCACCGCGGTCGGAACGGAACGAACGACCAGATTTGAACAGTACCTTAGATAAAGAAGAATGCTGCAGCTGAGGCGGTAGTTCCTGGCAGTTCCTGCAGGCTCATGGTTCCTGAAGCGGCTGTCAGACTGACAAGAAGGAGGAAGACTGGAGGGTTCTGCGCTGTCCAGAGAAGAAGCCAGCAGCAGAGCAAAGCGTTGAATAAAAGGTGCGCTCCTTAAAAGCACAAAGGGACTCTCTTTCACTGGCTATCCGGTTTCCTGTAGCACAGCAAATTCGACCAGGCTGAAGAGGTGGTCCAGGGGCTTTGTGAGCTGGTTGGTCCCACCAGGCTCAAGGGGAGAAGATTCCTTGCGGATCTTCACTGTCGTCGGAGTTTCAGGCGATTCAGACCTGCAGCAGGGCTTCACCCAGATGTCCAGTAGTTGCAGCAGTCGTCTTCCTTCAGCTCCTCGTTGGTTCTCTCGTTCCAGTGGCGGCTCTGCCTTCCAAGTCTCAGAGACCTGCTTTTAAGCAGTTTTCCCCCATTCACACAGCCTGGTTGTCAATCACACAGCAGGGTGGCTGTCCTGGCAGGACAGTCACCTAGCCAATCAAGCTAGAGGGCAACTTGGGTCTCCAAGGAGACCCTGTGCAGGGATCCTCAAACCCCTCCCTCACATCCTGTCCACCCAGACACTCAGGGCCGAAGGAGGGCTTCTGTGCAGAAGCCTACCAAAGGACAGCGAACAGGTTTGGCGCGCAGAGTAAAACATGAGAAAGACCTTTACAAAAAGAAATGGCATATAAATCCAACCAGAACCAAATAAAATTAAACGGGGTCCAGCGGATTAAAGTTCGAGGATACCACCATAGCCTCTAACAGTACCGAGGCTATTTTCATAGCTTGCGGTAAAATAAAAATGGTAGATACTACTGCAACCAGCTAAATCTTAGAGAAACGGGAACGAAAAAATGTTCCATGAGAAACAGACAAAAGGGATAACTATTAACCCTTCCTGTACTCTATAGAAGATAGTTTGTACTGGGTCTGTAAATTTAAAAAGACTAGTAAAAGTCAATGGCAACTTTACATGTTCTGGGAGACAGTAGTCAGTGCCGAAAAATGTAATTTAATAGTGGGAAGTCTAAAAAGACAACCCTGTGTCACTGCACTAAAGGTGCTGTGTGACACACAGTAAAAAGGTGACGCCTATGAGTGAGACTCCATAGTCCATGGGCACAAAATGTGCAACAAATAACCAACAACACTTGTAAGAGTGGGTAAAAAGACTCACACTCTTACCAGGTGAAAAAATAAATCCTAGAAATCCAGCAAAGCTGCTGAGGGACTCAATAGGTAAGGGAAATTAGCCATTCTGGAGAGTTCTCCCTAACAAATCCCAACTTCTTTTAACACGGTTTCGCAGTTGACTCTCAATTTTCCCAAATACGTGTCTGAATTAAGGGAGGAATACCCTCTCCCTTTCAGAGCCAATCTTGCCACCATATATACATTGTCGGATTTAGACGACTGTATTTTCTGCTCCAAAGATAAACTCTACCATTGGACCCTTACCTTAAGGGAGAGGAGGCCCAGCTCATATCTTATGGCTGCCACAGGGAGTCCATTTGGCACCCCTAGTACCTGTCACCATATCTTCCCCTCTAATGTGTCTAGCCAGCCGTAGGTCTTATATGGCCAATGGTCTAGACCATATAGCAACTTGAGTACCACCTTCCCTTCGTGAAATTGGATTCCTGTCCTTACTGAGAATTTTCCGTATCTCTTGTCAACTTGAACCAGCTGATTCATTAGACTCTGGACTTTAAGGGTCAGCATCAGTTGTATGTCCCTGAAGGGCTTTTGCAGAAAAATGGAAGCCCAAAAATGTTAGACTCTCTGCACTTCCCACTAGGTACTCCTGACACTTCGACTGCCTTGGTCCCTGTTTCCTGCCTCTCGATAACGCAAGGATTTATTGTAAGTCCATTTTCTTTGGCATATTTCAAGAAGGCACCCAAGCGCCTCCTAATCCCAAACCTCGAGCAATCAAATAGCAGGAAATCATCAGAATATGACACCCATGCAGTTTTTAAAGGTCCCAGCTTAGGTGATATTAAGGCTGCTGGCTTTAGGGTCTCTCTTATGTCTGAAACAAATAGGTTAAAGAGGCAGGGAACCAGTGCGCATCCCTGCCTCAGTTCTATGTCAGTACGTATTCTACGAGAGAGGTCTGCTGCTTGATATAAGCAAGCAAATATTCCCGACCTCTCGTGCAGCACTACTACGAACCTCAATAACCCTGTTGGCAATCCCCACTGTTGGATTTTTGCCCATAGTCTGTCGTGGTCAACACAGACAGATCTATCAAGGCCACATAAATGGTCAGGTTCTGTGTCCCCTTTGTCCGCTCCTGCAACTCCCTGATTATGGCACTGCTAATGTTGGTTGAATGACCCCTACGAAAGCCCGTTTGGAAGCGATCTAGCCTCCCTGTTGATCCTTCCCATTCCACAAGATGACGCAGCCCCACTCCTGCAAAGGTTTTGCCTTCTACGTCCAACGGGGAGATTGGCCTGTAGTTCTTTGGATCCAATTTGCCACCTCTCTTATAGATCGGTTCAACATGGGCTGACTTCCATGTCTCAGGGAACAAACCACTGTCCATGATACTCTTAAATAATCAACCAGGTATTCTGGTCTCTCTTTAGTACATCATTAGTGATCCCACTTGGGCCTGGTGCCCGAGATGTTTTTCGCCCTTTTAATCAATCTACTAAGTCTTGCCAGATCTAACTCAAGCGCATAGTCAAATGGTTCTGCTACTTCCTGATCTTTAATCTCATCGTGTATCTGTGCTTTACCCGTTGAATACAGTTCCCCAAAATGTTTCACCCATATTCTCTCTGGAACTGCATTCAATTGGCACTGTGCCTGTGATTGGTTTAATAAGTTCACCGTGGCCCAAAAGGACCTGGTGTCTTAATAAGATTTTGAGCATGCAGCATTATCATTTTCTGGATTTTACAGTAGTTCTTATAATTTTGATTTAATGCTCAGGATTTTCACTTTTTCTCAGGGTGGTCTTCTAAACTGTTTTTTATAGACCTCAACCCCTTTCTCAGTATTCGCCTTCTTAGAACTAATTCCTCATTATATTTATGTACATAGACAATATTTCTCACCTTCACTTGCTTTTCCCCTTCAATCGATATTGTCTCTGTAATTTTCTGACAACGTTTCAAGGTAACCACACACTCCGAAACATGCAATTTTCCTTTCATACGATGTAGATTGAACAATACTCCTCAAACCATGGTTTAAATTGAACACTGTCCTCACTGTCCATTTAGTCTTTTTCCCCCATTGACCAGAGCAAGATCCTTAATAATACTGCGCCCTACCCTTGTGTAGCATATTTCAAAGGTTGTGCAGATCATACTGTGGTCACTCCAATTATTGCAGACCACTGCTAGGTTTGGGCAGGCCTCAAGCAGCTTGTGGTCCGCAAATACATAGGGCCTCATCACACGTTGTGCGCTAAAAATCGTAATTTACCGGCATGGCGCTATTAACGTGTCCGCCTTGGCAAGAGGGCGCTAATAGCGTACCATTACAAGTACGTGGACACGAGCATAGCGCCATGCCGGTAATGACCCTACCACCATGCCGCTAAAGACCCCAAAAAGACCCTTAGCGGCACCGATGAAAGCGCTGATAGCACTTCCGACCTCCCGCAACATGCAAACAGCGGTCACCGCTAATAGCGGCCATCGCAATTAGCGGTCACCGCAATTAGCGGTCACCGTTAAATAGCGGAACCGGAAATAGCGTCATCACACAGGAACGGGAAGGAGCACGGCGGCCATCTTTAAAAACACAATCCATTGCCATCCTCTGCCCCCTGGACCTGTTTTGAGAACTTTGCTATTAGAAAGCCACAATGATACCCTCACCATGCCTAAGGCTATTAAAAAAACAACCGACTGCCAGCGCAAGGAGAAGTTCACCAACGAGGAGCTAACAATGCTCACTGAGACCCTTGCAGCGAAAGCCGACGTGGTATTTGCGAACGACATGCGGCGGGAGACCCTGATCCGTAAGAAGGCTATCTGGGCAGAGATTGCCCTGAAAGTGAGTGCAGTGGGCACCACCACCCGCACTGTCCGGGAGTGCAGAAAGCGGTGGGATGACCTCCGCCTCCGAGTCTGCCGCATCCTGTCTGCGAACCGCAACATGGCCAGAGGAGGTGGAGCCGATTCGCCTATAAAATTAAAGGAGTGGGAGGAGACCTGCGCCAACATGATCAGTGTTGAATCGATTGAGGGAGTAGGGAGCATGGAGCATGGTGTGGCAACTACATCAGATGGAGGTGAGTGTACATATGAAAGTATGCACTGTGAATGTTGAGATCCCCCCCAAATGTGAGCCCAGATTCACCTCATGGATGCGCAAACATCCATACATGCATATAACCCTGGCCATGTCAGTGCCAAACCCAAACACACACACATGCACGCATCACCAGAGACAAGTGCCACACAGAACCATGCATGGATGACCTACTCAACAAACACATCACCTGCATCCCTACCAATGAAGTCCCAATGCTCACAACTGCATGAATAATGTATCCTGCATGAAGTACATTGAAATGTCACCAATGCCATCCCCCTCTTTGTCCCCGACAGGCTCACATACAGATAGTGAAGAACCTGGCACTGCAACTCTGGCACCCCCTGCCACGAAAGAACCAAGGCCACAGGACACAGGGGACACCCCCACTACATCAAGGGGCAAAGGGAGAAGAGTTCCCATGCAGAGTGTCAAACATCGGCAGAGCGCAACTGCTACCATACCGCTGTCCACAACAGCAACAACTGCCCCACCTTCAGAAGTGAACCCCTCACCACAGATTCCAGCCACGGAGGGCCCACCCTCTGCTGCCACAAGTTCCACAGGTGAGGCGGCAGCCACAGCGCCGCTCTCAGATGTGGAGGACCCGATAGATTTCCCCATGGAAATGCACACCCCAACCCCCCCCGAACCCCTGAGGCAACTCCACAGCAAACACCTGGGTCCAGTGTCCATGGCCAGTCTGGCGAGGACAACATGGGAGGGTCCAGTAGCCCACCGGTGGCTTCACCAGATGTCCTGGTTGCAGAGGAAGGTGCAGCAGCCACACCACGGGAACGCCACAGTGCCCTTGAACTGGCCAGCAGCAGGCAGCGCCAAGAGGACATAACTGTGCTGGTTGGGCAGCATGTGGAAGAGGCTGCCCGTCTCAGGGGGGAGATAACAGAGACTGCCAGGCACTCAAGGGAGGCAATTAAAGCCTGCACCAACAGGCTGTGTGGAGAGATTTGCCAACTCAGGCAGGTCCTCACGCGGATAGCAGACGCGATGCACTGCCAGTTCCCACCACCACCACCGGGACAGACAGCCACATCATCATCCGCCAGTTCGAGGCAGACAAGCCCCCTCCGCCACTTCATGCGCACCACCAGGCGCATGTCAACCCAGCCTCCTAATACTGGTGGTGGCAATGGGGAATACGGACTGCAGGGTCAACCTTCCACGTGTGCAGCTGTACAACAACATTGTGCCAGACACATAAGGGACTGTTGTGGGGGGAGGGGCGAAGGGTGTTTTGGGATTGTTGTGGGGGGAGGGGGGAAGGGTGTTTCGGGACTGTTGTGGGGGGAGGGGGGAAGGGTGTTTCGGGACTGTTGTGGGGGGAAGGGTATTTCAGGACTGTTGTGGGGGGATGGGTGAAAGGTTGTTTCGGGACTGTTGTGCGGGGAGGGGGGAAGGGTGTTTCAGGACTGTTGTGGGGGGAGGGGGAAGGGTGTTTCGGGACCGTTGTGGGGGGAGAGGGGAAGGGTGTTTCGGGACTGTTGTGGGGGGAAGGGGGAAGGGTGGTTGGATGGTTGGGGACATGCACTTATACATCTTAAAATTCCTTAATACACTGGTGATTAATCAAAACACAGGCTTGGACTTCTTCAGTGTGTATGTGTACTTTATTGGTGACAGGGTCCATTGTGCGCTTCAACACAGACACCAGTGCATTACTACCCATATCCATCGTACAGAGTGAAACCATGTTACTCAGGAAATTTGGTTGATCAGATGCTGTCTCACATCATGTCCCTCCTGGCCATCGCCTCTTGCATGACCTGCATCCCCGTCACCTCCGTCTTCATCACCATCATCATCCTCATCAGGTGGTTGCATTTGAACGTCAGGGGGCAGTGGCACATTCCATCTGATACACATATTGTGCAGCATGACACATGCCATGGTGATCTTGGCCACCTTCTCATGGCCGAACAGGAGAGCGCCACCCGACCTGCTTATGCACCTAAACTGTGTCTTCAAAAGGCCAAATGTCTGCTCAATCACGACACGGGTTTGGGTATGTGCACGATTGTAGTCCTCTTTGTGCCGGTCCTGTGGGTTCTTTACAGGGGTAAGGAGCCACCTCTTCAGGGGATAGCCGGCATCGCCTGTATGGGGGGAAGAATGGGGACCTGTTACTGTTCACCTCTGGAGCGGCGTGTACATGTCACCCAAATCACCTTTGCATTCTGATTGAAATCCACGACTACCAGCATGCATGCAGACGATCTCTGCGACTGCAATGTGCAAAGGTGTGCTTGACCCTGCAAGTGGACATGCCTGATTCATGCCTCCGACAGCAATTGACATGTCCTGGGTGAGGCCATGTTTTAGGTGTTCCTGAGCCCAGGCATATTTGGTACCACACCGCTAGTGTACTGCCATTCCGACATTGATGTTGCCATGCTGTGTAGCATCACTTCACTGGTGCTATAGGTGTGTGGTTCAATGCTATGGCTAGGGGCGATCCCTTTGCATGCATTCAAGGGCACATTTCCGTAATGATGTTGTGCTGCGCTAATACTGTATTACCATCTTGACGCCATGTTGCTGATTTGTGTATTATGTGGTGTGGCATGATGTGCAATGTGGATGGATGTGTAATATTCGTAGACCTGGATTGTTCTCTATGTTGTGTAGCTTATAATTGCATGTGGGTTCTTCTCAAGTACATTGCGGCCTTCTCTGATGGACATTGGTGTACATCTGTATGTCCATTTGTCCTACGGACAACAGGCTACACCCAGTTGGAGTATGTATCTCTCCCCCATCACACCCAGTTGGAGTAGGTGTCTCCCCCCCCATCACACCCAGTTGGAGTATGTATCTCTCCCCCCCCAATCACACTGCCATGTGCTTGACCTGCTACTCACCAAGTAGCCACGAACGTTGTCCGGCTTATCGCTCCATGTAGCGTGGTATGGTTGAGTTCCGCAGGACCATGGAATCCTGGGTTGATCCGGGAAATCGGGCACAACAATGTGTGAATATCTTGTTAGCGTCACATACCATTTGGACATTGATGGAGTGGAATTGCTTCCTGTTTCGGTAGAGTACTTCATTGTGATGTGGGACCACCAATTCCACATGGGTACAGTCGATGGTCCCAATGCAACTTGGGATGCCTGCCAGTGAATAGAAGCCAACTTTGGTGTTTGCGATCTCCTGGGCAGTCCGTGGCATGAATATGTGTTCAGGTGCATGCTTCAGGAGGGCATCGAGTACCTGGTTCAGCGTGCATGAGAATACTGGTTGTGAGATGCCATGCATCTGCCCCACTGTATGCTGGTAGGTGTCTGTGGCCAGGAAGTGGAGCACGGTCACCACCTTCAGTAGAGGGGGGATGGCAGTTCTGATGTCTATGAGGCTCACAATGTCGTCATGTATCATGTCCACGATGCTGGTGATGGTCTCCCGGTCCAGACGGTACAGGGTGTGTATCTGCTCAGGGGTTAGGTTAAATGGACTGGCTCTGATCCTGGGGATTGGGGCCGGCCTCTGTGGTATGACTAGGTGCCCTGGTGGTGCTTGCTACGCCTGTCTTGCCCTCCTCCTCCTCCTCCTCCTCCTGCGTCTCCTCTGTGCTGCCTGATGTTGTTGCTGCTGCACTGCAATTATGTCCTCCAGCCCATGTAATGCTGCTAGTATTGGAACCATCTTGGTGTGGGGAGGGGCGTGTGAAGGGGTGTGGTGTGCTCCTTTTGTGCTGCCACAGTCTCCATTGCCTCCACCTGTGCTGATTGTGTCCACCTGTGGCAGGTGGGAACACTGCTCAGTTCTATTAACGGGTGGTTCGCGATACCGGTATTAGCGCCATGCCGGTAAGGGGTTTTTGGGGCTTTACCATGCCGCTATTTGCATGTCCGCATGGCTTGTGATGGTGTGCTATTAGCGGCATGGCGCTATTTACAGGATGAAGGGTCGCGCGCCCGCGAACTAGCCGCTATTAGTGGCACCGTACTTAGCGGTGCGCTAATAGCGGTAATCCGGGTCGTAATTGGCATGGGGATTTAACGATACCGGTATTCCCTTACCGGTAACGTTAATCCCTTACTGCACAATGTGTAATGAGGCCCATAGTCTAAGACTGATGTACTATTTCCCCTTTTCCACGTGTGTGCCCTTTTATCCGACTTCCCATCTGTACAAGTGATCATATTCCCAAAGATGTCATTGTTGCTGCCCATTTTAGCCCCACCAAAGTCTTAAAGGTTTGCAGAATAGGGTGCAAAGACACATTTCCTATATCAAAACCCAGGACGAATTCTGGGCAGTCTGCTTTAAAATCACCTGCTACCAGGACCATACGCCCACATTCACATCCCTCCAGGCAGTTATTGTCTCCTGAATTTGACCCAAGAAAACGTTTATATCTGCCACCCACGATGTCAGTAGATGTTCATCAACAGAAGCTTCAGTGAAAGGTTATCATTTTCCAATTCTATGGCCAAAATTCCGAATGGTGTGTTGGGGATAGACTTCACGAACAAACCCTGGCCTGTATGAATTGCTACTAGCAAGCCTCCTGAAGGTCTGCCTACTGCACCTGCCCTGGCTGCCTGAAAAAAGACTTCATAGCCATCTATTGCTGGGCAAGAGACAAGCCAAGTTTCCTGTAAAAATATGCAGCCATTTTCTTTCAAAATTGTCTAGGCTTCATAATTTCCCTCCAAATGTAAGAAACCGGACAACCCCCCTGCTGAGTGATTGACAGCCAGGCTGTGTGAATGGAGGATTTTGGCATAAAAAGCAGGACTCTTGGGCTGGAAGTGAGAGTTGCCACTGGAACTGCAAGGAACTGAAGAGAAGCGGAGAAGAAGACAGCTGCTGCAACTCCCGAGTCCCGGTAAAGCCCTGCGGCAGTCCTGAGCTATCTACCCTTCAACGACAAAAGAAGATCCAGTCCGGAGTCTTCTTCCCTTGAGCCTGGTGGGATCAACCAGCTCACCTTCCACAGGCAGAGGATCCTCTTCTTGGTCGAAATCGCTGCACACAGCTGTATTGGTCCGGATAGCCATCTGAAGAGCCTCTCCTGTTTTAAAGGAGCGCACCTTTTATTCACTGTTGCTTTGCTGCTGCTGGCTTCATCCCTGGGTAGTGCAGATCGCTCCAGACGTCTTCCTTCTTGTCCCCACAACTGAAGCTTCAGGAACCGTGAGTCTGCAGGAACTACCAGGAACAACTGCCGTAGCACCAGCTCTTCTTCATACGAATGAGGTACTGTGTCTGACTTCGAGGAACTAGGGTGAACCCTTTTCTCCTCACCAAAGGTTTGTCCTTATCTTCCTTCGCTCTTATAACTTTTGCTTCCCTTTTGACAATATCTAAGTACTCCAAGCAATCTCGAATCGTGAACTGTTCGAACCTTGTGATCCTTGACAACAGGACCCCTGTCCTATTGACACTGGCACAGGCCTATTGACTTTTATCTATGTTTTAGAAAGTGTCTCTTGATTCTATCTTCCTTGACAAAAAGTATTGCCTATGATTTTTGTCCCCAACTCTCCTGTGTTAATTCATGTGCTAAGTGTGTTTGACTACTGTAACATTTCTTCTTGCGGGTACGCTTCTCTTTCGTAAGACCGAACTGTCATTACTGTCAAAAAGTGATCGCGTAACAACCCCCGGTAACGTCTTTGTTTCACAATACCGGTCTGTCAAATACAAAGGTACTTACCTTGAATTGTTCTGCACAAGGGGAATTGGTTGTGTGTAGTGTATTTGAAGTGTGGTTTTAATTTAATAGAAGTGAAGTGTTTTGTGAACAGATGGTCCAAAAATAAATGTACTTTTACTTTTTAACCAAAAACCTTGAGTCAGTGTTTACTTGAGTCCCGGTAATTGTAGTCCTTTGTGTAATCTCTACTACTGCTCATTTGCTCTTGAGATAAGTCTAGCTGCTTCGCTACTGCTTCCACTATAACTTTGTAGTACAGGCTTGTACCAAAGGTAAAATTGTACTACCACCTGTAGTCTTAATCTTGTGTAGTGGTCCCTAAGGGCCTTGCCCAGGATTCTGCCACACAGCGGCGCGAAGATATCAGAAACAGGGGTGGCAGTGAGGGCAGGGTTTTGCTCTGCGACGCTCCTGAGCTGATGCAATACAGTCACTCAGGGTTTTTGAAATGACAGGAATTCTGATTATTCACACTGGCATTTCTGCATTCTGCAGACCTCAATAGTGAACACGTGGGGACTGCAAAGAAGGGGCTTTTATTTTTAGCTCTACTGAGTCACCTCTGCATGACAGGACTTCTGCGATGTTCTCTAACAACTGTAAATACACACGGAAAGGGGCTTATTTATGGTCATCAGGGATGGGAGGGCTATTTTCAGATTCTGATAGAATGTTGCCAGGGTGATAGAAAGGAGAAACGAAAACTCAGCCTGGAGGGACAGGGCTAATTTTAGATTCTGCTACAGACACACAGGAAGCCAGCGGTATTTTTTTTTTAAGACCAAGCAGAAAATACACCGGGTGCAGGAAATCTGGGGTTTGGTGACAAGTTTAGATGCATCTTGCCTCTGAAACTATGAAGCAGCAGGGGGAGGGGTTTGTGGGTCATTATCCCTTAAAAGCTGCACTTCTGAAGGGTGCAGGGACATCGCCTGAAACACGTGTGAATTTATACCTGGAGTTGAATTTTATGACAACTGAGGCCATCATTGGAAAATACCCTGTGTGAAGTCTCATGCTTGGTAACTAATTGACAGGGGCTGCTGGCAGGACCTGTGAGGAATCTGGTCTATCTGAAGTTAATTGGATCTGTCACAGCTCTGGGGCACTGGGACAGAGGCCTGCAACCCCCTGTCGGGCATTGATTGGAATACACCCCTGTGTTTACTAATCGGATTAACAGTTGACTTCAAGACCCTGGCTGGTAGAGCTTAAGGTGAGTTGTTGTTCAAAACCATTTAAATGTAGAGTTATTACTATATAATAGTACCATTGTTAGTGTTACTACGTGGTTTTGTATTTTTTTAAATGTACCATTTCAAAGCACCCTGTATAGGTGTGTTAGACAGCATGATGTCTGCTAGAATGGGGAATAACAGCGCCCAACCGGGTGGGTGCTAACGCTAATGAAGTTGGGCGGGATACCACCCAACTTGTGATCAGGCCCTTAGCATGTTGATATAAGGATTTACTTATTATACAGTTTCTGTGTTTTGAAAGTAAACTTGGATGTGATTAGAACATCTGCTCACCCTTTCCTTAAGCGGAGTTGGGCATGGATGTGCATGGCGATGGTTCACATCCTGAAGACTCTGTCTAGAGGATCTTAGTCTTTGAAGGTTTTTTAAAAGACTGCACCGGTTAGTGGTACAGACTACCCATAGGCATTTCGGTCCTTGTAATTGTTCACGCAGGGTTTGATCTACAGACAAATGTCGTTATTAATGCCCCGGTAAGCGCTGCTGGGTGGCGAAACATTGGCGAGTGTCTCACCATTTTAAATGTGATGTAATAGAGCACGCCTAAGAACAAATATGTGGTTGTTTTCTTTACAGGGGGTTGCTGTATGTACAGTTTTGCAGCGATGTACTCGCTGATGCCATGAGAAAGCCGTTGATGGCAATCTGACCTTATGCATGATGAGCAATATTGCATTGGGGTTGAGAATAAGAGTATTGGTTATTGTGGACTGAAGTCTGTTTTACACTGATGAATGTTGTCAATTAAACAATGTAATTGTTTGAATCCTCTTCTTGATGGTGGCTACCATCGCCATATTAATTGCTATAACTGGAACAGGAACAGGACACAGAAATGTTGGATGCTTTTGTTGATGAGATGGCTACAACCATCAGACATTACAGGTTTAATCAGGCCAAATAAAAATCAGGGCATTTCATAGAAGCAACGCTGATTATGCCATGGGGCAGGGGAATATACTTAAAAAAATGTGACTGTGTGTGCAAAAAGGAAGATTCAGGACAAAAGATCCAGACTGGAAAAGGAGGGCTTTTAGACAGCCTGAGGGGGCAAGTACATGGAAAGAGGCATTCTAAGAAATGCAACTGTAGTTGCAAGAAAGCCAGGGGTAATAAGAAGAAGGCAGGTATGAGGTCAAACTTATATAGTGAGTTGAAATCCCAGCTTCACTGTACACCCAAAGTGTGTGATCCTGTGCAATTACTTAAGCCAACACCGATTTAACTGTAAAAAAAAGGGGGTCTTATTGTAAATAATGTGAATTTTTTAACAATATACAGCCGGTATATATATAACTCTGCACACCGGTAGAGATATTTTAGAGCAAAATGTAATCTTTGCAGGGTTCCAACCCTCCCCAAATCAAGGAGTAAGGTCCTGCATAGCACACACACACAACATATTTGTGCATATATAGTGCTTCTAGAGCGCTTGGTGCTACAGATTGTAAAATATTTGAAGAGTGCAAATATTGAATGCGGCAGATTGATCATTAATCACAGATCGATTATGATCCAATTTGACACCCTTGGGATTTTTGCAGGCCATGCACGGTGGGGTTCGAGTTTTTGTCAAAGGTCACACATTTTGATTAAGCAGTGTAGCCGAAATTCTTTCACAGAAACTGATTGAAATGTCGAATTTATTAGGTGGCCAAGTGCTAGGGTGTTACCTTGGACTTAAGATGCGGCCGCTGATGTTGCAATATGTTATTTATTGCTGGGGCTGGAAAATTGTATTTGAATATTTCCAAGCGGTTATTGGCAATGTGTAAAAGCCGGCCTCATTCAAGTTCCGATTAATGTTTTAGCTAATGTCTAATCTGGCAATTGGATTTATTTTGTGTTTTCAAGTATGCATTACAATTTACATTATTTGTTTTGTGTGCACAAGGTGGTACAATTTACATTAATTGGTCGGTGTGAGCAAAGCGATAAAAAGCTTTTGTGCTTATATTCTGCATGCAAGGGAACCTCAGAGGGTTAGGACACATCTTTTACATGTAGAAACTTCAATGGGGTTGCTAATGCGCACAGCACTTTATCTGTTAATTGTGAGATAGAAGTGTGATACCGCGTGGTAGCCTTTTTAAAATACACTTTTAACTCCAGCCGTGTATGGCACAATACTGACAAGCTCAAAATTGCGGAGCTTTGTGAGCTCACAATTCCGGCAGGCCATGCATGGTGGGATTTGAGTGTGTGCCAAAGATTACACATTTTGATAAGGCGCTGTAGCCATGATTCTTTCACACAAACCGATTGAAATGTCGATTTTTTTAAGGGGGCAAGTGCTAGTGTGTTACATTGGACTGAAGATGAGGCCGCTTACCCTGCAATATCTTGTGTATTGCGACAGATGGAAAATTGCATTTCAATATTTCAAAGAAGTAATTGTCACTGTGTAAAAGATGTTTTATTCTGATTTTATATTCTCTTTGTATTTTTTAGACACACAACAGCTGGATAGCACAGCAGGAAGACCATGAAGAAATGGAATGTGCCACCCGAAAATTGGCAGCCATTAAGGTTATTGAGATTTATGCATATGATTCAACAAATTCTGACTGTTTGGAGGCCCGATGAGGGGATCTGTCACGATCCCTCAGGGCACCATGCATGTACCCTTATGTATGCACAGGCATAGGAGAGAGGGAGTCTGGGCTCAGTTAGTTGCTGGTGAGTGCAGGAGGCTCCTGCTCAATGAAAGGGCATGGAAGATGCCACAACCAAGATGGCTGTCGGCTTTGGACTTCACCCGGAAACCAAGATGGCCCCCAGAAGTCTCCAGTGCTGTTTCTGCAAGCCACGCGGTCTAGAGGCAAAGGGTGCAGCCTGGGTCTATAAAACCACGTCCTGGGCTACAGCTTGCCCTTCGCGTTATCACTGTTCACTTGTTCAGCAGCTAATGCTTACTGCTCCGTTTCGTTCTTCCAGCCCGTGCCTCCCAGCATACTTACCTGATCTGCAAACCAGAGCTTCAGTCTTCCATTGGCCATACTTACCTGATTTGCACACCAGAGCTTCAGTCTTCTATTGGCCATACTTACCTGATCCGCACATCGGAGCACCAGCATTCTACCCGCTGTGCTTACTCGATCACCATTTTCGGATTGCATACTGGGCTCCTCCTCGGGGCTCCGCTGGCGTTCCCCTGGAAAACCACAAAGACAAAGTGGTGAGAACCTCTCAGCACAGGGACACCGTGCCAGCACACAGTTGTTTCCTAGCTTACCTGACAATCTTGGCCCTCGGATCTTCAGTGGCAGCAGGCCATAAGCCAACCAGCAAAGGACAACAATAGACTTTAAATAAGCAGGACATTTCTCTGCACAGGCTACGCCAAACATTCAAGAGGCACATCACAGTACATAGTGCTTGCTTTGCAGACAAAGCCTGCCTTACCTTTAACAGCCGAATCCTGTGTGCCAACACAAGGACAGTAGAAGAAGTCACAGAGGGGCTTGCTCCTTGCCCCCAGCATCAAGCGAGTCGAAGCAGGACTGGACCGCACACCCACCAGTGAATAAACTGGATGGGAACAACTTTAGCTTGCACGCTTGGGTGTATATCTACAGAAATTGAGGTGAGCCAGCCTGCCAGTCAGCATACCAGGGGCATCGGGGAGAGGGGAGGTCTGGAGGAATATCAGTAGTAGTGCAGTCAGTGACTGATTATCTCTTATCTATCCCCTTTAGGCTCCTCATCTCTGCTACAGAACCACGACATCAGGGCCCTTCTTCACCAGCACGGGGACCTAGCCAACTACACTACACTGAGGGCATCTCATCCAATCACTCCCCACTACACCGCACGCAGGGCTGTTTTGCCATATGTGTAGCAGTGGGGAAGGAGTGGTTAGGAACTTGCATGTACTCGGAATCAGGAGGCACAATGCTCCGGCAGGGCATCAGCAGGTAAGCGTTATAGAATGCGAAGCCCACATACAGTTATCCCTGCCTGAGTGTCATGGCATCTGAGGTGGACCAGTTAGCAGCCATATTGGGGGAGCTCCGGGCGGAGGTTTATGCCGCTCGCTCCAAGACTAACGCCATGCGTAAGGAATTGGTAGTGAACCAGGAGCACACTGAAGAGCTAGCAAAGTATCTTACTATGCCCCAGGCAGGTCAGGTACCTCTGCCAGGACCATCCGATAGTGCAGCGTTGCCTCCAGCGAACATACAAGTAACCTACCACCCCTTCCACAGACACTTTGGCCCCACCTGAACGCTTCCAAGGAGACATGCACAAGTATGCAGTGTTCATGAATCAGTGCCGCCTTCATTTCTTATGCAGACATGGGGCATTTCCGACTGATGAAACTAAGGTTGCATTTGTGCAATCATACTTGCAGGGGCATGCAGCCACCTGGTCGATCCCATTTGTAAATCGGCATGATCCAATCCTACATAATTTCCCAGAATTCCAAGAGAGCTAGACACACGTTTTGCACGGAGAACACAGGGCCAGGCCCTTGAAAGTGAACTACTCACTGTTAGTCAGAGGTCACAAGACCTCATGGTGTACATTACCAGTTTCAATCGTTTAGTGGCTGAAACCAACTACTCACTTCCTCAAGAAACTGATGGAAAGCACATTTATACATGACAGTATTCTGTTTACTATAGATGTCACAAGTCTATATACTTCAATCCCCCATGATTTAGGACAAGAAGCAAGTGAATGGATATTGCTATCATCACCAGATATTCGAGCTCAGAAAGAGTTTATTCTAATGTTACTTCACTTGATAGCAGAAAATTCTTACTTCCAATTTTAAAATCATTTTTTTCTTCAAGTTGCCGGTACAGCGATGGGAGCTACTATGGCTCCCACATATGCTAATTCCTTCATGTTCAAATTTGAAACAGATCACATACTGACGCATCCGAGATGGAAAAAATTGATACACCTATGGACTAGATTCATAGATGATATTTTTGGAATCTGGGTAGGAACAAGCGATGAACTTGATGAATTCTTTGAATCCCTAAATACAATAGACCAACAGATACAGTTTGCTCATGAATGCTCAAGCACACAGATCCATTTCCTTGATGTATTGGTAGGAAAGAAAGAAACTGGATTCAATACATCCCTGTACCGTAAAGAAACAGATATAAATAACCTACTCCACCGCTTGAGCTTTCATCAACCGGGTCTACTCCAAAATGTACCATTCAGCTAGATGCTACGCATCAAAAGATTCACCAGTGACCCTTCTGAATATGACAGAGAACACGCAGATACGTGTAACAAATTTCAAGCACGAAGATACACAGAAAGGGGTATCTGTCAAGCAATGGTGAGAACTAATTCTCTAAGTCGAGACCATCTTAATACCACAGAGAAAACCAAGGATTCACCAAATTTGGTGTATGTGTCTAAATTCTCTATTCGGCGTAAACAGATCAAAAACTTCATTAAAAATTATTGGCCCATATTAACAGGTGACACAAGGGTGCAATATCTATTTAAAGAACCACCAACGTTTGCTTACCAAAGGAGTAGAAATTTGGGAGATGAACTTGTGTCTACCAGACCTCCGATTAAAAAGCCAAGCACCGACAGGAAAGGAACATTTCCATGTTTACATTGTATGAACTGTACTTTGTTACCAAAGGAGACACAGTTAGCCACTCACGTACTGGACAGAAGATCAAGCTCAAAAACTATGCTACATGTAACAGTATGAACATCATTTACTTGATCAAATGCCCTTGGGTCATGCATCATGTGGGCAACACTAAGAGAATGGCCAAAACACGATGGAGCGAGCATCGCTCGTGCATAAGGAATGCCAACATGAACTCAGCGGTAGCGAGAAATTGGCTAGAGAACAAATTCGATTTGTCACAGATAAGATTTCAGATTTTGGAAGTGGTGAAAACAAGAAACCCACATGAGAATGTGAACATCAAATTAGACCAAAGGGAAACATTTTGGACTGATAAATTAGGATGCCTCAACCCATCCAGCATGATTGATGAGATCAACTTTCAATGTTATTTGCAAATAGATTAATATCAGTACTTAATCTAGTTGACGTTTGTGATGTTTTATTCAGATGAATTTCCTGCTAACCCAATATCAAGATACGTCATTTAGCACGTGGTACAGCTGTGTTACACACACAAGAAAATGTTAGGCTCCCTTATGACTTTTCCGCACTCTTATTTACAATGTGACATGTAGCGACACCTTATTTCTTCACATGTAGGAATCTATGCTTATAGTACAACTGAGATATCTACTTACATACTATATATATAAATGCCTCTAGAGCTAGCCAGCACTACTTCACGAATAGCATACTGTTACTTGCCAAAATAGTGTGGGTTTATCTGACAAATGTACGGATAGAACTGCGTGCTGTGCGATGTTATTAATTGCTATTCCTATTTTTGTCAATTTATAATATGTAATTCACTTTTTTAATACGTGACACATAGCAAGAACAGTAATAGTGTGATTAGGCGCCTGTATCTAATCGGTGAGTGGAGACATGAGTTTGAATAGGACATCATGCAAATAAGGTAACACATTCAGTCAACATACCAGGGTGCAAGGCACGTCCCGGCTCTTGCTCTTCGAGCGAAGCTAGGATGTGAGACGGCTGAGTCATGACACACCCACGGGTGGGTCAGACTCAGGCATCTCAAGCTGCAACCATGGCAACTAGTAAAAGCAGTTGCTAGTAGGACCCTTGCATGTTCTTCACAACACGTAGGTACGAGAAAGAGAAGGAAGGTAAGCTGAAGGCTCCAACAAGAGAGGGGCTTGGCGCATTAAGACACACTTAAGAAGCACAATGATTGACATGCCTGTTACGTTATGTTTGCACATGTCTTTAAGGGTAAAGACTTTAACCAGATTACTTGTCCCGTATTGCGTGCATGATAAACACGCCAACGTTGAAGTAAGTCATACACTTTTTTGGTTTTAGAAATCAAGCGTTAAACGGTTTGTTGATATCAATTCTAACCAGAAGCATATTTCACTTTATTTCACTTTAGGATTTTTTTTATTTTGTTTTGTTTTGAACCTTGTATGGTTCATAGGATTCCACACAAGTGACACAAATAATGAAGGTATTGAGATTTATGTATACTTTGAAAACCTATACTTCTAAAAGAAATCTGTAATGCCGGCAATGCTGAACTATTTCTTGATTTCTATTTGCTTTTTTCCTTTCTTTTTTCCTTTCTTTTTAAATCATTCACACATCAACAATTGGAACGGTGGTATGTAATATGCTATCTAATATTATGTTCATATGCATATGCAATTGATGTTTTGATGTGGAAATTCATTTATTTCTGGAAATCAAATGTTGACTGTGAATAGAGAGCACAGCCCTGACGGAGGAGAAAAATGTTCTCCGAAATGCATTGGCAATATTAAAAGCTCTCATTATTACATCAACCTAGCTTGGTCGTTTGCTATCTTCCAACCTAAATATTGATGGAACATACATTAACTCTGATGTGAAAAAGATATACCCTTTTACCAGGAAAGCACAAGGTGTGGATATACTTTTACCTTACATGCTGCACAAATATATACATATATATATTTTTCTTTTCATTAACCATATGTAACCTCGACATAGAGGTACAGGAGAGAGAGCGACCGTCTAGCAGGGTGTGACACACTCTGCTTTCTGCATATAGTATACTCATCTACTCTGCCTCATTGGAGAACCACTTGCAGCACGTGAAGGTGGTCTTGGAGAAATTTTGTCAACACAAACCTTATGCCGAATTGGAGAAATGTGCCTTCCACATCCCTGAAGGTGGAATTTCTGGGTTTCATCCTGACTCTGCAAGGAATACGCATGGACAACCGTAAGGTGGAGGCAATTCTTCAGTGGCCATCCCCCACCTCAGTGAAGGAAATTCAGAGCTTCACCAATTTTTATCGGCGGTTAATTTCCGACTTCTCCAGTATAGTTCATCCCATTATGTTGTTGCTCTGCAAGAACAAGACCTTCGCCTGGACCGCTGAAGCTGAACAGGCCTTTCGTCAGCTCAAACACCAAATTTCTACTGCCCCAGTGCTGTGACATACAGATCCAGGTCTCCAGTATTTGGTGGAAACCGATGCTTCTAGCGTTGCAATGGGGGCAGTGTTATCACAATGCGACCCTGTGACCAACCAACAGCATCTAGTAGCGGTTTGGTCTAAGAAATGTGCACCCGTCGAATTGAACTATGCTGTGACGGACAAGGAGCTACTCGCTATTAAGGCAGCCTTCAAAGAATGGTGTCATCACCTTCTTGGGGCCTGTCATCCCATCACAGTGCTTACTGATCATCATAACCTGCAGTACCTCTGGACGGCAAAGGCTCAATCTCCCAGACAGCTAAAATGGGCACAGTTCTCTATTGAATACGATTTCACAGTAACATCCCGACCCGGAGTACAGAACGGAAAAGCTGATGCTCTCTCCCGGATAGGCTGGGATGTGGAAGGGAACAATGTTTATGCTGCTCCCAGCACCTGTCGCCATCATTCCCGAAGACAAGCTTCTAGGAGCAATGGACACGGTTTCCTCCGATGTGGATTCTCTACAGGAAGCAATCAGACAAGTGATGGAGACAGAACAAATACAGACCTGGGTCTCCTTGGATCCTCAGCAACGGACGGAAAACAATGGACTTCCGTATTACAGGAACTGCTTGTATTTGCCAGAAGTCAGTATGCAAATTCAAGTCCTGGGGACCTATCATGATGCTCTAACTGCAGACCAGCCAGGCATCACAAAAACTCTCACAAAAATCCAGCAATACTATTGGTGGCCAACCTGGCGGAAGGACGTAGCACAATACGCCATGACCTGTGATTTTTGTGCACGAAACAAGACACCAAGAACCAAGCCCTACTCCATCCATTACCAGTAGCACCGGCCCCCTCCATGCAATAGTTATAATACTGTTTTAGGGCAGTCGATCTTTTGATAATGGTATTTCATTGCCCTAACGGGACCCTGGACCAAGTTTTCTTAGCAAATATAGTCAGACTACATGGTTTCCCCTCTGTGGTAATATCGGATCGAGGAAGCCAATTTGTTTCTCGATTCTGGAAACACTGTTGTGTTCTTGCCCAAATTGACATACGCTTGTCAACCAGCCACCACCCACAAACTGATGGCCAAACTGAAAATACTACTCAGACCCTAGAACAATTCCTGCGTTGTATGTTTACAGAAACAGACAAGTGTTGCGTGGATCTGCTCTGCGTGGCAGAACACACATACAACAACACCACTCAGTTCTACAGGCTTCTCACCATTCTTTGTCTTACATGAGAGGCGCCCACGCACCTCAGCCTATGACCCACCCACGTTGTTAGGGATACCCACCATTACCTCTTTACATGCTAATATCAGGGAAACCCTAAAACAAGCTTCTAACTAAATACAATTGAAGGGGCCCAGGAGATTTCACCCAAAATACATTGGCCCCTAACGTATCTCGTCAATAATTACCTCAGTAGCGGTTCAATTGGAAATACCATCTACTCTACGGGTACACCCGGCTTTTCATGTATCCCTACTGAAACCCATTTGGTCTGGTACCTGACATCCCACCATAGATATACCACCCCCCGTGTTGGTCCACGCTGGAAAACCTAAGTATGAGGTACAAGAGATTCTAGACTCAAAGATAGTGAGGAAGAAACTTTATTATCTGATTAACTGGAAGGAGTATGGTGTTTTAGAAAGAACCTCGGACCCAGCTTCAAACATGCACGCTCCTCATTTAGTAGCTTGTTACCATCGTAACTACTCAGGGTGACCCGGGCCGGGCAAAGCCTTCCTGGGGTGGGGTTTAGAGGGGTGTGCTGTCACGATCCCTCAGGGCACCATGCATGTACCCTTAGGTATGCACAGGCATAGGAGAGAGGAAGACTGTACTCAGTTAGTTGCTGGCTGGCTCAAGAGGCTCCTGCTCAATGAAAGGGCATGGAAGGTGCCACAACCAAGATGGCCGTCAGGTTTGGACTTCACCCGGAAACCAAGATGGACCCCAGAAGTCTCCAGTGCTGCTTCTGCAAGCCGCACGGTCTAGAGGCATAGGGTGCAGCCCAGGCCTATAAAACCACGCCCTGGGCTACACCCTGCGCTTTGCGCTATCACTACTCACTTGATCAGCAGCGAATGCTTACCGCTCCGTTTCGTTCTTCCTTCCCGTACCTCTCAGCATACTTACCTGATCTGCACACCAGAGATTCAGTCTTCTATTAGCCATACTTACCTGATCTACACACTGGAGCTTAAGTCTTCTACTGGCCATACCTACCTGACCTGCACACCAGAGCTTCAGTCTTCTATTGGCCATACTTACCTGATCTGCACACCAGAGCACCAGCATTCTACCCGCTGTGCTTACTCGATCGACATTTTCGGATTGCATGCTACGCTCCTCCTTGGGGCTCTGCCGGCATTCCCCTGGAAACCACAAAAACAAACTGGTGAGAACCTCTCAGCATAGGGACACCATGCCAGCTCACAGTTGTTACCTAGCTTACCTGCCAATCTTGGCACTCGGGTCTTCAGTGGCAGCAGGTCATAAGCACACCTGCAAAGGACAACAAGAGACTTTGAATAAGCTGGACATTTCTCTGTGCAGGCTACGCCAGACATTCAAGAGGCACGCCATACTGCATAGTGCTTGCCTTACAGACCATACCTGCCTTACCTTTAACAGCTGAGTGCTGCATGCCAACACAAAGACAGTAGAAAAAGTCACAGAGGGGCTTGCTCCTTGCCTCCAGCATCACGTGAGTCAGAGCAGGACTGGACTGCGCACCCACCAGTGAAGAAACTGGACGGGAACCTTTGCTTGCATGCTTGGGTGCATATCCACAGAAACAGATGTGAGCCAGCCTGCCAGCCAGAATACCAGGGACATCGGGGAGAGGGAAGGTCTGGAGGATCATCAGTAGTAGTGCAGTCAGTGACTGATTATCCCTTATCTACCCCCTTTAGGCTCCTCATCTCTGCTACAGAAGCACCACATCAGGGCCCTTCTTCACCAGCACGGGGACCTAGCCAACTAAACTACACCGAGGGGATCTCATCCAATCACTCCCGACTACATTGCACTCAGGGCTGTTTTGCCATCTGTATAGCAGTGGGGAAGGAGTGGTTAGGACCTTGCACGTACCCGGCATCAGAAGGCATGACACACACGCAGGGCATCAGCAGGTAAGCGTTACAGGATCACATGTTTCTAGCGATTTATCAAAAAGAATTGATGGGTTGTGGCCCCCAGCAAGGGTCAGTGGAGTGGCTGAGACCCCAACGTAGTGGACTTGTTCTTCGGATTCAGCAAGGGGCATGAGTGGATAGTGGCCCCTGGCAAGGGCCAATGGAGTGTCTGGGACCCCGGCAATGGAAATTGACTTTTCTGTTTCATCAGTGGACATCGGCAACAAGGTACCTTGGGGCAAATGGACACCTAACTGGGTGCCAAGGACCTGTAATGATGCCCATTTCTTTGTTATCACAAGGGGTCATGCATCTGGGGCATCACCATTATCAAGGTGACAATCATGGGACGATGTAGGTAGTGATGTTAACCCCCCCTAACTGGCGCCACAGGATGATATGGCAGAAACTACAATTTTTAAGCGTGAAACATTGTCCGGCAAGGGCCGTGAATGGGGCCACCATATGGCGGATGATTCGTTACAGCATTTGAAGGTATGTTGTGTGTAATACACAATAGATGGGGGTTTTATACGGCCTTTAAAGCCATATTGTTGAAGCAGATCTACAAAGATCACACATTTTGGGTAAGCGGTGTAACCGGTATTCTTACACACAAACTGCTTGAAATGTTGATTTTTTTATTGTCTTTACCATTGGGCAAGGGGAACCGTAACACAGTATCTGTTAATGTTTGAAAATAAAACTTCTTTTAACAATGTATCTGAATATCACAATGCGATGATTGGTGCTGTGTGAAAGATGCACTATTCTGATTCTATATTCTCTTTGCATTTTAGACACACCATGGACTCTAACAACGGTATTGTGCAACCGGCAGCCCCTCTGTATGTGGGCGATGCCACCCGGCAACCATCCAATGCTGATACCAGACGTGGACTCCCTGCTCACTGTGCTCAGAGAGGCGCAGCTTCACCTCACTGATGAGGCCCAACAAGGCTGAAACACGTGTATGGGGTTGCTGTTGATACTCTAGTTCAGAGAGGAATTGCCATAGCATTTCGGTGCTGGACTGCCCATGTGGGCGGGACAAAGACTGATATGCAAATGGATATTTCCCATCTGTGAAAGGTACAGTGAGCAAAAAGCGTGTGCTGCAAACTCTCATCTCAGAACAGGTTATCATGCCATGTTCTTTCTGGAGAGGAGCGCCTGCTACCTTTTATTGACATATTTCTAAGGAACTTGGGGTTGGTCACCCTAAGTTACCTGGGGGCAACCAGACGTGGACTCCCTGCTCACTGTGCTCAGAGAGGCGCAGCTTCACAACACTGATGAGGCCCAACAAGGCTGAAACACGTGAATGGGGTTGCTGTTGGTACTCTTGTTCAGAGAGGAATTGCCATAGCATTTCGGTGCTGGACTGCCCATGTGGGCGGGACAAAGACTGATATGCAAATGGATATTTCCCATCTGTGAAAGGTACAGTGAGCAAAAAGCGTGTGCTGCAAATTCTCATCTCAGAACAGGTTATCATGCCATGTTCTTTCTGGAGAGGAACGCCTGCTACCTTTTTTTGACATATTTGTAAAGAACTTGGGGTTGGTCGCCCTAAGTTACCTGGGGGCAACCAGACTCCCTGCTCACTGTGCTCAGAGAGGCGCAGCTTCACCTCACTGATGAGGCCCAACAAGGCTGAAACACGTGTATGGGGTTGCTGTTGGTACTCTTGTTCAGAGAGGAATTGCCATAGCATTTCGGTGCTGTACTGCCCATGTGGGCGGGACAAAGACTGATATGCAAATGGATATTTCCCATCTGTGAAAGGTACAGTGAGCAAAAAGCGTGTGCTGCAAACTCTCATCTCAGAACAGGTTATCATGCCATGTTCTTTCTGGAGAGGAGCGCCTGCTACCTTTTTTTGACATATTTGTAAGGAACTTGGGGTTGGTCTCCATAAGTTACCTGGGGCCAACCAGACGTGGACTCCCTGCTCACTGTGCTCAGAGAGGTGCAGCTTCACCTCACTGATGAGGCCCAACAAGGCTGAAACACGTGTATGGGGTTGCTGTTGGTACTCTTGTTCAGAGAGGTATTGCCATAGCATTTCGGTGCTGGACTGCCCATGTGGGCGGGACAAAGACTGATATGCAAATGGTGATTTCCATCTGTGAAAGGTACAGTGAGCAAAAAGCGTGTGCTGCAAACTCTCATCTCAGAACAGGTGATCATGCCATGTTCTTTCTGGAGAGAAGCACCTGCTACCTTTTTTTGACAATGCTGATACTATGCCAACATGCTTACCCTTGGAGGCCAACTGTTGGATTGCACGGCCGTCAGATGCTGAGGATATGGCGAGTGTGTCACTGGATGGGAATGTTTTTGTGCTTCACCAACAGTAATTGGAGTAAGTAACCCACCGCCTTATCAAAATGGTTTATTTGGTTTTTCCCAGGGCCAGCTAAGTCTGGGGCCATGTGTGGGAGCTGAGAGATGTTTTGATTTGCCAGGGGCTACTGGAAACTGGTGATACTCCAAAACCTTCAAAACGAGAATCTGCTACGCTAGATGTCTCTACATGGAGGTACATAGGTGTGGCATGGATTGCTTAGTGTTTCCATATCGCACGATCTGCAGAGTCCCCTTTCCTCCTTACTGCATGGGCGTCCCTAGATAGGGACGGGAGACAGAACCTTTTTCACCCGAAAAAAACCTTCTTCCCCTTTAAATTTAGAGGTGCACGGGGCGTGGCCGTGGGAGCTTGCGCTCCCATGACTCCGCCCCGGGCCGCCACTCCTCAGTCCCCATTGACGCATCGACAATATTAACATTGCCTAATGACACCAGTATTAAGGGGGAGGATGGTGGGACGTATGGAGGAACGGGGACTATGGACTAAGAGTATGTTAGTCACTACGGAGAGTAACTAGTAATTACTCTTACGTTCCATCCCCTTTCCTCCATTCCTCCATACTGCATGAGCGATTACAACTGAATGTAGCCCCAAGGTGGAGATGAGACCCGCCTTAAGAAAATAGATTCCTTAGAACCACCTGTCCGGCAGCCGCGTCTAACTTAGAGCCGGCGTCCAAACAGAAATGCTTACAGAAAGCCAAAAGGGTGGCCAGGTGGCTATTTTTGTTTGTTTGTTTATTTATTTGTTGTGCGCACCGGACCCTCAAGTAGCAGGGCGCATAAGACAAGGATGTTTACAGCTTAGATGCAAAAAGGTTGCGGTTACAGCATATGACAGAAAACAGAAAAACAGATAAGCAGAAAAACAAAATATACAGCCACGCATTCAATTTATGGTTAACATTTGCATAGTAAAAGGTCAGTCTATAACAAGTGAAATGCATGTAGTGATGGGTGGGAGAGTGCCAGTTAAGTGGAATTTTCGGTAAGCCATTTTATCGTGTTTCTTCTGAATTTATTGAATGTTAGGTCAGATCTAAGTGCCTGGGGTAGAGAGTTCCACACTAGAGCTGCCTTGACCGGGAAGCTGGAACCTCCTATAGTGGTTAGTTTAAATCTGGGCACTAAAAGGGAGTTAGGGCTGGCTATTCTAGTGAGTCTGGTCGGGTTTTTTCTGGTAAATCGTTCTATAAGGTAAAGGGGGCTTTGTTGTTTAGGCATTTGTGGGTGAGGGATGCAATTTTAAGGTTGATTTTTTCTTGGGTGGAGAGCCATTTCTGTTTGCGTCTTATTTCAGAAATATGTGCTCTTTTCGGGATGCATAGGGCCGCTCTAAGTGCATTGTTTTGGAGCACTTGTATTCTGTTAATTATGTGTTTGGAGGTCCCTATAAAAAGGGAATTGCAATAGTCTAATTTTGATAAGATGAGGGCCCTAGCTAGGATAAAACAGCTGTCTTCTGACAGGAATTGTTTACCGGCTCGTATTAATTTGCATGTATAGGCCGTGGATGAGGCCAGTGAATTCACCTGTTTGGTAAAGGAGAGAGTCGAGTCAAGGTAAAAACCTAGAGTTTTTACTTCTTTAGCGACCTTAATTGTGTTCCCATTGATGACAAATGCAGAGCAGTTACAGTTGAGTTTGGCGATACGAGCTGCAGTGCCCAGGATGATCAGCTCCGTTTTGTCATCGTTCAAGCAGAGGCTGTGGTTGGCCATCCATGCTTGAACAATGCTATAGACTCTGTTCACCAAAGCCAGATCTTCCCCATAATCCCCGGTAAGTGGTAGGAGAATCTGGGTATCATCCGCATAGTTAGTGTAGGTGATACCCAGATTGGCAAGATCGTCAAAGAGTGGCTTGGTGAAGATGCTGTAGAGTGTTGGCGAGACGCAGGATCCCTGGGGCACTCCGCAGGTGATGGGTATCGGGTCTGCTGCCGCTGAGGGGGAGAACACCCTCATGGTCCTGTCACTGAGGAATGATTGTATCCAGACTATGGCCTCCTCTGAGAAGTGGGCCGCCGAGTCCAGATGGTTGCATAGGACTTTATGGTCCAGCAGGTCAAAGGCGGCTGAGAGGTCTAGAAGGAGGAGGAGAGCTACTTTGCTCTCGTCTCTGAGTGAATCTATTTGGGCTTTCAAATCAATGAGGGCAGTCTCTGTGCCATGTAAGGGTCAGAAGCCGGATTAGCGGACGCCAAGGAGCTGGTTCACCTCAAGGAAATTCTGGATTTGGGTGTAAGCTACCTTGTCTAGTATTTTTAGTAAGAAGGGCACCGTGGTGATGGGCCTGTAGTTTGTAGGAATGTTATCCTGCTGATGACCTACCACGGTAGCTGCCGTTGGAATGCAATGGCTGTGGCCTTGACTCTGACAGTGTGGGCATGCATGTTGGCCGACAATGGCCTATGCTGCCCCTCGTAGGCCTCCCTGATGGCGGAGATGATCCACTGTGCAATAGAGGCCTTGGATGCCTGATACACGGGCCTTGATCCCCCGAAGATAACAAACAGTTTGTCTGACTTGCCGAAGTCCTTGTCCATATCCAGATGGCATTTCAGAGCATGTGTGACATCTAGACAGTACAAGACCCTCTGAGCCTTGTCCTATGGTCAGCAGAAAATGACTATATCCTTGTTTAAATGGAAAGAGCAGGGTACCTTATGTGAGAACGCGAGGTGAGGCCCACTAATAAAGCTGTCTTCATGGTGACCAGCCTGATGTCCGCGGACCCCCTTGGCTCGACGGGCTTGAGCACCAAGGAGCCCGGCACTACATTGCGGTCCCATACAGGGTGTGTTTTCTTGATGGGCGAGCAGAGCCTGGAGAGACATGCCAAATGTCTTATGACTATTGGGTTGGAGGCGGAGAAGAACACCTCCTTCGAATTTCTGCAGGCCCCTATGTGCGCCAAATAGGTGAGTGCAAGAGCGCAGAGAAGGAGAGCACATCATCCAGTATGCACGTAAGGAGGTAGATCTCCTTAGAGTCTGCCCAAATACAGAACCTAGCCCATTTACATTAGTACTGGCTCCTGGTAGCTTTGCTCCTGGCATCCTGAATGAGCTCTAGATTAGCCTGCGAGAGGCTCAGGTGCTTGAGCGTGACCTGTTCAGGCACCACGCTGCAAGGGCTAACTTCTGTGGAGCCGAGTGGAGGACCCTGCACCTTTGCTGCACCAGAAAAGGAGCTGGCCCCCTCGGAAGGTGAATAGGTGGTCTGTCTGTGAGGCTGAGGAGTTTGGAGAACTACGGCCTCGCCGGCCACCATGGAGCTTCCAGAATGACGCTGAGGAGACAAGATTCATATGCAGATCACCCTGCGAACCAGGGGTGTGGGATGGAAGAATGCTGTAAGCCGTCCCACAGTATCTGTAATGCGTCACCCCAGGAGCCGGGGTCCTGCTCCTGCTTGACGCAAACTGCTGGCACCTCCGGTTGCTGAAGATCTCCAGCAGTACCTGGTCGTTCAATTGCCACACGTAATTGTCCAATCCCAGTCTGCTGAACCTGTCTGCGTCCAGATTGGACTAGCACGGGAGGTGGACGGCCATAAGGTAGATTTTGTTCTCCAAGGGAAAGACTCTCTCTGAGCTTGTGTCCCATATGGGGCCCAAGAAGGACAGGTTCTGCGTAGGTTGCAGCTGAGACTTCCTGAGGTTGATTGGTAACCCCAGGTAGTGGAGTGTGTTCATAGGTGAGGATGAAGTGTGGTGTACCTCCTCCAGAGAGCTCGTACTGACAAGCCAGTCATCCAGGTACGGGTAGACGTGGTGGCCCTGGGCCCTGAGGAGGGCTGCCACTGCATTCATGCGCCTGGTAAATACCCTGAGGGATGAGTTGAGACCAAAAGCTAACATCTTGTATTGGAAATGGCAGTGTATGATCCTGATGCGCAGGAAGGAGCGATGTGGTTGCCAAATCGGGACGTGTAGATAACCGTCTTTCAGATCCAAGGATCACAGCCAGTCGCCCTTGTCTAGTGACTCCGCAATGAGTGCTGGCGTAACCATATGACTTTCTGAAGAGGGAGGGAGAGGTTGAGGGCGGATAGGCCCAACACAACCGTCAGGCCAGCCTGGTTCTTCCTTTGTATGGAGGAAATCCTGGAATAGAAGCCCAATCCTCTCTGG
This sequence comes from Ambystoma mexicanum, assembly GCF_040938575.1. Classification (NCBI taxonomy): domain Eukaryota; kingdom Metazoa; phylum Chordata; class Amphibia; order Caudata; family Ambystomatidae; genus Ambystoma; species Ambystoma mexicanum. The sequence goes on from NC_090939.1 coordinate 635,811,857, forward strand.
GAGTCCAGGACTTCTTCCACTGCCTGGCTCTCGACGAGTGACCAAATTTCCGCCAACAGATTTGCCGTCCCAATCTGTGGGAATGGAGGGGAGGAGAGAGGGAGGGACCAGTAGGTGGTACTCCGAGGATACTGCAGAGAGGATCCAGGGGTCCGAAAAGTTCTGGCACCAAAATTGCACCGGAAAGGCAAGCCTGCCCCCCACCAAAGACTTGTGGACCCGAAGGGACGCGTCCTGATTTCTTTGCACCTGAGGCTGTTGCTGAGGAGGGGGACTGGAAAAAGCCGGTGCTGACTCGGAGAGCGGTCAGGCTGCCTCGCCTTCCGTTCCTGAAAGCCCCAGAACCTGCCAAACGCCTGCCCCTTGTAGGAGCATTGATGCGACTGGGTGTACGCCTTGGGCGTGGCCTTCGGTAGGCTAGGTAAAGACTTTGCAAATTGTGAGCAGTTCCTCTTTTTATCTAATTCCTCATCAGTGGTAGAGTGAAAGGGGTCACTACCCTCAAACAGAAGATCCAATATGCATTCCTGGACATCAGGGGTAAACTTAGTAGCCCGAAATCAGGCAGTCCTTCTCATGTCCGTGGTGATGCATATGGCCCGGCCAGAGGTATCGATGTGGGCCACAGAGGACTCCATGATGTCCTGCTCTACCAGCTTGGCTTCTCCTAGCCCCGCCTTGAAGCAATCTTGGCTCTGCATTGGAAGTTCTGGAAGGAAGTCCGCTCTTTCCTGCCAAAAAAGCCTCTGGTTAACAGATGCCCGCCTGGCATCCGCATTGGATTGACGCAGGTGCAGCGAGGCATTGGAGTACAGCTTCTTCCCATACGCCTCCACGATCTTCTCCTCCTTGCCTAGCAGCGCCGAGTACGAGGTGGCCGCGGATTAATGAGGCTTAGAGTAGAGTGACCCTGCAGCGATCACTGAAGAGTGCGGTTGAGGGTGCACCGACAGCAAGAGTGGAACCCCCTCCATCTGTCTATACCTGGCGTTGAGACGCCGATTGACAGATTGGGTCGAGTGTGGCTAGAGCCACCCCTTCTTGGCCAAGCCAACAACATCTTTCTGCATCAGGATACCCGTTCTGGTAGGGGGTCCTAGGGTGAGGACTCCTGCCAGAACCCCTCCTCGGGCTGCTCGGCCTCTGGTTGAGCAAGGGCCAAATATTCCGCCAAACCTGCAAGCCGTTTGCGGAAGGCTTTTTGCTGACGACGGCGTGTCAGGGTCCTCCTCCTCATCTCTGTTCCCCAGAGTGTCCGGCTGTTCCGGAGCGGGTGGAGGAATGCTGGGCGCCGTGGGCTGCGGCGTGGAGACTGGAGCCGGAGGCTGTTGCGAAGGTGTGGAAATGCCTGTACTGTGGGAGGCAGGGGAGCCGGAATCGAAAGAGCCGGCAGGGGCAGCATGGGCTGCGCTGGGGCCTGTGGCGCTGGAGCAGTAGGAGGAATGACTATGGGTGCCGGTGGAGTGACCGAAGGGAGCAAGTCCCTGACTGCATCCCGCAGGATGGCCCCCATTGAGGGGTTCACATCAGCACGAGGAACCGTTCAAAGAACCTGTCTTCGGAGGCTGAAGAAGTGGCAGGTGATATTGTCGTAGTGTTTGGAGGCTGCTGGGGCCGGAGAGCACTCTGTCTCGGTTGCAGGGGGAACCTGCCCTACGCTGCTGATGGATAAACTGTAGACCACATACCTGGTTGACACCAGTCCCATCTTGAAACTCGTTCTCTCGCCTGCTCCGTTCCTAGGAGAGGTATCGGATGAGTGGCCATGTTGTCTGGTGCGGCCGCCATTTTGTCGAGCTCCGTGCCACGTGCCGAAGTAGTGGTGCTTGGCTCCCTGAGCCCGGCCTCCTCCAAGACTCTAAGCGGTGGAGCATGAGACCTACCCTGCACCTCAGGCCGGGGCCTGGAAGGCGCATTGCCCTCAGCAGTGTCGCCAGTAGTGCTGCGTGCAGGCGCCCCCTCACACCTTAGGCCGGTACTCGGGCGTTGCCCCTCAGGTGTACACCCAGTAAAAGAACCTTGCAGTCCCTCAGCACTGCATCTGTAAGGATCTACTGACCCCTCGGCCATGAGGCCGGTAGCTGGACTCGCCTCGGTACATGTGCTGGTGCAAGAACCAGAGATGTTCCTCCTGCTCGGGTGATTAATTGGGGAGGAGTCGCCATTACAGGGTGCGAGGGAAAACAACAACCCTCTGGATAAACTGTAGGCCACATACCTGGTTGACACCAGTCCCACCTTGAAACTTGTTTTCCCGCCTGCTCTGTTCCTAGGAGTGGCATCGGATGAGCGGCCATGTTGTCTGGCCCGGCAGCCATTTTGTCGAGCTGCGTGCCATGTGCCAAAGTAGTGGTGCATGGCTCCCTGGGCCCGGCCTCCTCCAAGACTCTTGGTGGTTGAGCAAGAGACCTACCCTGCACCTCAGGTCTAGGCCTGGAAAGCGTATTGCCCTCAGCAGTGTTACCGGTAGTGCTGCGTGCAGGCGCCCCCTCAGACATTGAGCCGGTACTAGGGCATAGCCCCTCGGGTGTACACCCGGTAAAAGAACCTTGCGGTCCCTCACCACTGATTCCGGAAGGATCTGATGACCCCTTGGTTGTGAGGCCGGCACCGGACTAGCCTCGGTGTGTGTGCTGGTACCAGAAACCAAGAGGTTCCTCCTGCCTGGGTGTTTCCTCAGGTAGGAGTCGCCCTTAGGGGGTGCGATGGAAAATAGCAGCGCTCCTTTGGGCCTCTATCTCTATCTGACGTAGTTCATCGAATCCTCTGGAGACGACCTTTCGAAGAGCTCCCTCCACCTAGCTAGTCTGTTCTTCGATGCGCGTGGAGTCAGTGCGTCGCACGCGGTACTATCTTCCCAGCCATGGTCGGGGCCAGGCAGCAGTAGGGTCAGACGTAGGGAAGAGCCCCTCGCAGGCTGTACACCTGCTGAAGTTCACCGAAGTCGACGTGCAATGGGGAGGGCATGATGCTGGAGGACCAAGTACCTGAATGACAAAGAAAAGACAAAAAGATAGAAGAAGAATCCGGGGAAGAGCGCATGGTATTACATGGCAGGGCCAAACCCAGGAGCACTGGTAAAATTGGCCCGTTCCCGTCGACGCGGAAAAGGGGACTGGCACCTGTGGGCGGCGTTAGGGGAGCGCATGCTCCCAAGGACGCGCCTCTAAAGGTAAAGTGGAAGAAGGTTTTTCTAGAGAAAAAGGTTCTGTCTCATGTCCCTAGCGAGGGACGCCCATGCAGTTTGGAGGAAAGGGGACGGGACGTAAGAGCACTAATATATTATGGAACTTTCACAACGGGGGATGTTACTTGGCAGGATATTGCATACATTTGGCAAGAACTGTTAACATCTCACTTGTGACCTTATAACGCAGCCCTGTGGGGACATTGGGTTGTATTATGGATAAGCAGCATTCACAGAAACACTACTTTTATCTCCCATATATGGTGCTAATGCTATACTTGTAGAGAATAAGCAGAAGAGAAGGTCTGATGTGTCGTGGGCATGTCCGGGGTGCTGCGTGCAGAGGGAGGCAGACGGAAGATCTGAGGCCTAAATGTATGAGAGAGAGTCTAATGTAGTATACCACAGCATAGCATAGCACAGCTATAGTATAACACAGCATAACAAAACTATATAAAATAGCGTAGCATTACAATTCAGCATAACATAGCATAGCATAACAATCCTGCCACCTCAGCCCCCCGTTTGGTCATCCCTGAGACAGGACATAGACCACAGGGAGCAGGATTGGGGTATAGCATCAATCACAGATGCTGAGGTACACGGGTTACATAGAGATAGGGTGGATAGGCACAGGGATCTCACTTGCGGTCAGAAACTTGGGAGGCAACATATTGGCGTAACTGGGGTAGAAGAATCCCTGGGGAAAGGGACACGCCTTAATGGGACAAGAAGGGTCATTGATCGGGAGGTCATAACGCCATTCAGCAAGATTGAACGGGCCGGGGATGAAGGGAGTCCCCCCACTGGCGTAGATAGGAGTGTGGGAGCATATATAGCAATCAGAGGCATTCATTAGGTCAGCATAGGCCCAAAAGAAGTTGAGGAAGTTGTGTCATGATGCCTACCTCCAAGGAGCCAGGTCCGACCCAGCAACCCCAGAGGCAGACATCATTCCCCCCAGGGAAGTGCCAGCGGGCCCAAGCTGGGGCCCTTTGGACACAGTCCTGGCGCCTTAGGCGCCAGGCTCATGTTGGACCCCTGTCCTGGCGCCTCAGGCGCCAGGCTCATAAAGCTAGACATGTGTTCAAGTGTTTTAATGTGCGCTTACCTGATGCAGACCATGCTGCTACATCCAGGCCCTCTTGAGGCCTGAATGGAACTACTTTACCTGTGGGACTACTTTCCACCTGGGTGTGGTCGGGGAAGGACACATACCTGATCGGTGGAAGGATACATGCCTGGAACTTCTTCCAAAGCTATTTAAACCACGCCCGATCAGCAACTCACGCTTCGCGTTGTTCTGCTCCTCGCAGCTGGATGCTCACCGTGTCAGCTCCTGCATCTGGACTTCAGCCACGCCTGTCAGCATCCTGGGTCGCCTGCAAAGGGAGATAAGAGAGAATTAGAGAGAAAGAAGACCTTACCTGCTAAAGCTGCATCACGGAGACATCACACCGACGATCCTGAAAGGGAAGACATCATTTTAAAAGCATTTCGCTTCGATCGCTGCAGCGCTGCATTTCACTCACCTTTCCTGGGCGCCTCCATCTTCAGCAGCGATCATCCGGATCCGCACCCACTTCCCAGAGCCTAGAGAGAAAAGACAAGAAAACAAGGTGAGAGAAGGAAGGGAAATAGGAAAAGCTCAGTTTCCTTCTAAGACTTACCTGTTGGGTCATTCCCATTTCATTTCGGGTCCTGCCGCTTCCTGGCATTCCGGACCCCGGCCCCAATGGGGAAAAAAGACAAAGACATTGAATGAGCGAATGCAAAGACATTACCTGAACGCTCATCCGGAACGTACACTTCGGGTCGGCGTCATATCTCCGGCATTCCGAACCCCGGCCCCTAAGGGGAAAAAGACATAAGCATTAGCGCTTGCTGCAATAAGACAATGAACATTATTATTAAGCTTGAACTTTTGAACTTGCAACAGAACTCTTACAGCGCCTCACCTGAATAGTCAAGCTTATTTTGAACTCCCATCAAACCTCAATCCAGTGAAGTAACTGGGTTTCAACGCGCCCCTGCATCAGAAGCAGGATGGAGAACTCATCCTTCCAGACCCTAAGGTGAGACTTTGCGGGGAATCGTGGAAGGGTATCGAGGAGGGTTGGAAGGGAGTGGGAGGCTTGAGCATTATTCCGTCAGTAGGTAATACTCCCTTTTCACGCACAGGGGAATATTCCTGCGAGCCAGAAAAGCCAGAGTAGAGGGGCCCTTCCTGTCCATCATCAGAGTCCTGCGCTTCACCATTGAAGAAGCATCAGCACTCGAAGCCAGACCTGCGCCTCCGTGGGAATCAGGTGAGCGTGACAGAACGCGAAGCCTACCCACAATTTCCCACCCGGGCGCTATGGAGACTTCCGAGACAGATCAGCTGGCCCAGCTTTTGGGGGAATTACGGGCAGAAGTGCACTCAGCCCGCCAGGAGACTAACGCTCTCAAAAGAGAACTGATCCTATCCAAGGAAAGAACTGATGACCTGGCCAAAAGGTTATTGCAGGCCCAGGCAGGGCACACTCCTTTACCTAATTCCGGAGGTACTTCCACATCAATGGGTTTGAATAACCCGGTACAAATCAATCTACCTGGACACATGCCTTTGGCCCCGCCTGAACGTTTTGCGGGGGATCCCAAGAAATATGCCATCTTTATGAACCAATGTCGTTTACACTTTCTATGCAGACCCGGGGCCTTCCCTAACGACCAGACCGAGGTAGCCTTTATACTATCTTACCTCAGTGGCAGTGCTGCCGATTGGTCTATTCCATTGGTAAATCAGGATGATCCCATTCTCCAGGATTTTCAGGGCTTCCAGGCCAGCATGGAAAGATTGTTTGCTCGACACTCTCAAGGACAGGCCCTTGATAACGAACTGCTATCCTTACGACAAGGTAATCAGGATCTCCTGTCCTACGTTGCCACCTTTAATAGACTGGTTGTGGAAACTGGATGGCCAGAAAACAAAAGGATCACATTGTTTCATCGAGGCCTGCGCGGAGAGCTTAAGGATGTTCTAGCTCAGATAGTGGATCCACCCCAGATCTGCGCAGACTACATAGACTTGGTGGTTCAACTTGATCACAGACTTCAAAATAGAAAAGCAGATCGGTTCAAGTACGAAACCCGAGTACCGATCAAAACCCACGCTAACTCCAAGAGTACCGACGTATCCGAACCTATGCAAATCGGTGGTGTTAAAGGACCATTAACGCAGAAGGAACGAGAGAGAAGGCGGCAAATGCAACTTTGTCTGTATTGCGGGACTTCCGGTCACTTTCTTCAAAATTGTCCGGTTAAACCACCTAAGAAGGTGGTTGGAGCCACTGATAACGATTTATTGACACCTGATTCGGGAAACGATCTAGCCCGACAAGCGTAGGGGTCCGCTTGCCGAGCTTGAAAACAAACTCTTTGACCTCGCATTTTGTCATGCCAATGGTGCTCGTGGACCCAAAACAGCCTCAGCAGTTGCATACTGTAAAAGCATACATCGACAGTGGAGCTATTGGAAACTACATAGACCGTGAATTGGCTTCCAGGATTAAGCTCCCTCTCCGCCCGAAAGTAACCCAAGATGTCATTACTACAGTAGATGGAACCGAAATAGCCTCAGGGCCTGTAACGCATTCCACTGTTGAAATGACACTGGTGGGTCAGGATGGACATCGGGAAGCAATCGTGTTTGATGTGATCAAGGCCCCACAATTTCAAGTAATTCTTGGAATTCCTTGGTTAGAAACACATAATCCCAGAATCGACTGGCGAGCAAAGAAGATAAGTTTTCCTGATTGTGAACCAACTTGTTATCCAAGAAATCCAGTTATGGGTCTAGCCTCAGCAACTTCCACCCCTGTACAGCTACCGTCAGAATACCAAGAATTCCAAGACGTTTTTCAGAAGGAACAGGCTAACACGTTACCTCCCCATCGGTCTTATGATTGCCAAATCGATCTGGTACCCAATGCTCAACTACCTTGTAGTAGGATTTATGCTCTTACGGAACCTGAGAACCAGCATTTGCGTCAGTATTTAGATCAGTACCTAGCCAATGGTTTTATTCGCCCGTCCAAGTCTCCTGTCTCCTCAGCTCTGTTCTTCGTGCCGAAAAAAGAGGGCGACCTTAGAACATGTATAGACTATCGCGCCCTAAATCAAATAACGATTAAGAATCGTTATCCTCTGCCCCTGAGCTTATCGACCAGGTGAAAGACGCTTGTGTGTACACCAAGTTAGATCTCCGAGGAGCTTATCACCTGGTGCGTATAAAAGAAGGCGACGAATGGAAGACTGCATTCCGCACCAAATTTGGGCTCTTCGAATATCAGGTGATGCCCTTCGGTTTGTGCAATGCACCTGCCGCCTTTCAGTACTTTATGAATGATGTTCTTCGGGAACTTATCGATTTTTGTGTCAATGTTTATATTGACGACATCCTGGTGTACTCTTCTTCAGAAACCGATCACAGAAAACATGTTAGGGCAGTTCTTGAGAAATTGCGCCAGCACAGGCTATTTGCAAAGCTCGAAAAATGCGTTTTTAATACCACAGAAGTTGAGTTTCTCGGATTCATCCTGACACCTCAAGGAGTCTGAATGGACTCGCGAAAGGTGGACGCCATCCTCAAATAGCCATCTCCTAGCTCGGTGAAGGGAGTTCAGAGCATGCTCGGCTTCACCAATTTCTATCGAAGATTCATTCCGGAATTTTCCCGAACAGTCCAACCCATCACAGCTCTCCTAAAGAAAAACAATCGCTTTGAATGGACTCTTGAGGCTGAACAAGCCTTTCAGGACCTGAAATCCAAATTCACCTCTGCACCTGTATTGAAGCACCCGCACCCAGATCTCCCTTACATTGTGGAAACCGACGCATCCAGTTCGGCCATGGGAGCTGTCCTGTCGCAAAGAGACCCAGAAACTAACCAACTACACCCTGTGGCCTTTTGGTCCAGGAAATTTTCTCCTCCTGAAATCAACTACGCAATTACCGACAAGGAGTTACTGGCTATTAAATCTGCTTTCAAGGCTTGGCGTCACTACCTTCTCGGGGCAAGACACACCATCACCGTAATTACGGACCACAGAAATTTACAATATTTAAAGACGGCCAAAGCTCAATCTTCACGACAACTCCGATGGGCTCTATTCTTTGCGGAATTTGATTTCGTAATTACCTATCGCCCTGGCTGCAAGAATGGTAAAGCGGACGCCTTATCCCGGATTGGCATGGAAGAACCCAATTCGAGTTTAGAACCTGTGCCAATCATACCTGAACAAAGAATCTTAGGCCTAACTTCATTGCAACCTATTGAGGAGATCCAAACGCAAGTAAAACAACTACTAGACTCTTCAGCCTTACTGGAATAGAGTCAAAAGGGTCCTCATTACACCGTTAAGGATGATTTACCCTACTTCCAGGAGCGGTTGTTTCTGCCAAGTAAAGAATTGCAAGAACTTGTTATTGCACATCATCATGAATCATTAATGGAAGGACACCCTGGTATCGCTAAAACGGAGAAAAAAATCAAACGCCACTTCTGGTGGCCTTCTTGGAGAAAAGACATAAAGTCTTTCGTATTGTCTTGCGGAATTTGCGCCCAAAACAAGGGTCAAAAGAAAAGGCCAGCCGGCCTACTTCAACCCTTGGATATTCCACCGGCACCATGGCACACCTTGTCAATGGACTTTATAACTGACCTGCCTCCTTGTGCTGGTTACAACACTATCCTTGTAATTGTGGATCTATTCTCCAAAATGGCCCACTTTATCCCTTTAAAAGGTTTGCCTTCAGCTTCCACCTTGGCCAAGGAATTTCTGGAGAATATAGTTCGCATACATGGTTTTCCTTCCATATTAGTCTCGGATCGTGGAAGTCAATTTATCTCCCATTTTTGGAAGAAATGTTGCCAACTAGCACAAATAGATGTGCGGTTATCCACCAGCCACCACCCCCAGACCGACGGACAAACCGAGAGAACCAATCAGACTCTCGAGCAATATCTTCGGTGCATGTTACACCAATACGAGTTAAATTGGAAAGACATCCTTTGGATCGCAGAATATGCATACAACAATTCAGTGCATTCTGGAACCGGACAAACTCCTTTTTATACTTTGTATGGTCACCATCCTCGGACCTCTGACCTAGATCCACCTCTGACCCTGGAAATGCCCGTAGTAAATCATCTGCATTCCACAATAACCCGAGCCTTCAAAGAAACTGCAACTCATTTACAGCAAGCCAAGAAAAAGTATAAAGAAAATGCTGATTTGCACCGAAGTAAAACTCCTCCTTACCAAGTAGGAGACCAGGTATGGCTAGCAACGAAACATTTACCCCTCAAGGGCCCGCGAACCTTCAATCCCAGATTCATAGGACCTTATCCCATCAAGGCTATAATCAATCCCGTGGCCTTTAAACTGGATTTACCGTCTAACATGCGTATTCATCCAGTTTTTCATGCATCACTTTTGAAGCCAGTACAACCAGGGACCCGACTGTCCAAGCCTCCAGACCCAGTTCAAGTTGAAGGGGAATTAGAATTCAAAGTTAAAGACATTTTAGACTCCAAGGTGTTAAAGTCAAAACTCTTCTATCTTGTTGACTGGAAGGGATATGGACCTCAGGAGAGATCGTGGGAGCCTAGTAACCATGTTCACGCACCTCGATTAATACAAAGGTTCCACCGGAGATTTCTGAACAAGCCAAAACCCCCGGAGGGAACAACCTTGGGAGGGGCCTTGAGGGGGGGTACTGTCATGATGCCTACCTCCAAGGAGCCAGGTCCGACCCAGCAACCCCAGAGGCAGGCATCATTCCCCCCAGGGAAGTGCCAGCGGGCCCAAGCTGGGGCCCTTTGGACACAGTCCTGGCGCCTTAGGCGCCAGGCTCATGGTGGACCCCTGTCCTGGCGCCTTAGGCGCCAGGCTCATAAAGCTAGACATGTGTTCAAGTGTTTTAATGTGCACTTACCTGATGCAGACCATGCTGCTACATCCAGGCCCTCTTGAGGCCTGAATGGAACTACTTTACCTGTGGGACTACTTTCCACCTGGGTGTGGTCGGGGAAGGATACATACCTGATCGGTGGAAGGATACATGCCTGGAACTTCTTCCAAAGCTATTTAAACCATGCCCGATCAGCAACTCACGCTTCGCGTTGTTCTGCTCCTCGCAGCTGGACGCTCACCGTGTCAGCTCCTGCATCTGGACTTCAGCCACGCCTGTCAGCATCCTGGGTCGCCTGCAAAGGGAGATAAGAGAGAATTAGAGAGAAAGAAGACCTTACCTGCTAAAGCTGCATCACGGAGACATCACACCGACGATCCTGAAAGGGAAGACATCATTTTAAAAGCATTTCGCTTCGATCGCTGCAGCGCTGCATTTCACTCACCTTTCCTGGGCGCCTCCATCTACAGCAGCGATCATCCGGATCCGCACCCACTTCCCAGAGCCTAGAGAGAAAAGACAAGAAAACAAGGTGAGAGAAGGAAGGGTAATAGGAAAAGCTCAGTTTCCTTCTAAGACTTACCTGTTGCGTCATTCCCATTTCATTTCGGGTCCTGCCGCTTCCTGGCATTCCGGACCCCGGCCCCAATGGGGAAAAAAGACAAAGACATTGAATGAGCGAATGCAAAGACATTACCTGAACGCTCATCCGGAACTTACACTTCGGGTCGGCGCCATATCTCCAGCATTCCGAACCCGGGCCCTAAGGGGAAAAAGACATAAGCATTAGCGCTTGCTGCAATAAGACAATGAACATTATTATTAAGCTTGAACTTTTGAACTTGCAACAGAACTCTTACAGCGCCTCACCTGAATAGTCAAGCTTATTTTGAACTCCCATCAAACCTCAATCCAGTGAAGTAACTGGGTTTCAACGCGCCCCTGCATCAGAAGCAGGATGGAGAACTCATCCTTCCAGACCCTAAGGTGAGACTTCGCGGGGAATCGTGGAAGGGTATCGAGGAGGGTTGGAAGGGAGTGGGAGGCTTGAGCATTATTCTGTCAGTAGGTAATACTCCCTTTTCACGCACAGGGGAATATTCCTGCGAGCCAGAAAAGCCAGAGTAGAGGGGCCCTTCCTGTCCATCATCAGAGTCCTGCGCTTCACCATTGAAGAAGCATCAGCACTCGAAGCCAGACCTGCGCCTCCGTGGGAATCAGGTGAACGTGACAAGTTGTTGGTGTCTGGATGTAGGATGGTGGATGTAGGGTGCGGCAGAGCAAATATCATGGTGAGGAACAGCAACATGTTGTACACAATGCAAATTCAATAATGCAGCTTTATTCCTAGCTTTAGCAGTCCAATCCTATGGAGATTGGGGCCTTATGCCCAAAGGTTCCAAAGAGTGTCAGCTGTTACAGGACCCGGTAGACAGGAGGGACGATGATGCAAAAGTTCAGGATCTCTGCCAGGGATGATGATGACAGAAGAGTAGAGCTGGAAGAAATCAGCTGCAATGCTGGGCACATTCAGCTGGCCTCCAAAAAACCATTGTGTGAGAGTACTTATGCACCTATCTCCAGCTGTGCAGGGTTATTGTGGCTGCTTGGTGACAAAAACATTTGAGAGCGATGGGCCACCCGCAGGAGACAAGGGTAGCGAAAACTTTGAGAGCGATGGGCCACCCATATGCAACAAGGGTGGCAATCTTTTGTGAGCGATCATTCACCTGCTGATGTCAGGTGAGATGGTGGCCGCACTCCACAAGTTATACCATGGGACATGTAGCAGAACTTGGTCGTCGAGGAGTTGTGGGTGTGGAGTCACCAGAGTTTTAGCTGCTGGGACCTGAGTGGGCAGCTGAACAGGGGTCTCTTTCTACTGTACCCCTGCAGATTACATCTTTGCTGTGCCTTTGGTGCTGGCGGATGGCGGGTTGTCTTTGTCCTGGACCTCCTGCTGTTTTTCATTGTCAAGTGGAGGTGCTGTTTTCACACACTGGCCTGTATTGTCCCAGGAGTCATGGCCTCTACACCGTACAGCAGTGTGGGTTATCAGCAGGATCTGGAAAGGACCTTTCCAGCGAGGATGCAGGGATGATTTTCGCTGATGCACTTTCAGGACCACCCAGTCCCCCGTCAAGAGGCTGTGCCACAGCGTTTCAGGTGGTCGAGGCAGAGCTTCTTGTATTTGCTGGAAGTGAGAACTGTCAACGAGCATTAGTCTTTTGCAATATGACACAACCAGATTATCATTCAGTTGTAAGTCACAGAGTTCAGGGGAAGGTCACAGAGTAACTGGCATTCTCATGGGCCTCCCCATGAGTATCTCGTGGGCAGAGAGGCCGTGTAATCTATTAACAGAGTTTCTTAGGTCCATGAGGACAAGAGGGAGGGCATCCGGCCCTTTTAGGCCTGTTTCCTGGCAGACCTTTGCAAGGCGGAGCTTGTTATGTTATGTTAGCTGAATTTATAACACGCACGTTCATCGAAGGGTATCTTGGCGCGAGGATGTACACAGCACAGCCGCAACTATCGAAGGCTTAACAGAAGAGTACAGTTTTGAGCAGACGACAGAAATGCAAGTGATTCTCGGTCTGTCTTAATTTAAGTGCAGACTATTCCATAGTTTACTAGTTTCCACCGAGAAGGACTGGCCACCAACACTCTGAAAACGGAATTTGCGGACCTGAACCAAGCTATCATTTATGAAACGCAGAGTACGACAAGGAATATAGGATGGGAACTTGTCCCAAAGGAAATCAGCACCTGCCTGATAATAAGCCCAGTGAACCAGGCAGAGCGATCTGAAGGCTATTCTCTGTTTCACCGAAAGCCAGTGCAGACATGGCAGCACTGGACTAATGTGAGAACCGTATGGTGTAGATGTGGCTGCCCGAGCAGCCAGGTTCTGTAACAGTTGCAGATGGTGGATAAGGCCAGCGGGCTGAACCAGATAAAGAGCATTACAGTAGTCAAGCCTGCTAGAGATAAGTCGGTCATAACTAGATGGTGAAGCGAGGAGGGGAGAAAGGGAAGAATCCTGCAAAGGACCCTCAGTAAGAAATGCCCAGTTCGACATAACGCACTAACCTGCGAAGCCATAGACTGAGATGCAGACAGATAGACCCCTAGATTTTTCACCACCATCAGGGAGTAGGAAACACAACCAGTGAGGATGGCCAGAGGGAAGGGGACAAAGAACCAGATTCAGAAGAGGTGTCCACCACCAGTAACTCTGTTGTGTCCCTGTTTAGTTTGAGCCAGTTGGCGCTCATCCAATCTCCTACGGCCGACAGAAAGTCACGCAGACGAGACGACACGCCATTGTGGTCAAGATCTAATCGGACCAGGATTTGCATGTCGTCCGCATATAAGTAACACCTGAAGCCGTGGGAGCGGATGAGAGCAACCAACAGCCGAACATAGATGTTAAACAACATCGGGGTCAAGGCGGAGCCCTGGGGGACCCCACAATAGAGAGAGTTAAAGGAAGTAAGAAAAGGAGGTAAATATACTGACTGGACCCTATCGGCCAAAAAGGTGGGGAACCAAGCCAGGATAGGACCAGAGATGCCAATGGAGGCCAGGCGGGAGAGGAGGAGAGAGTGGTCAACAGTATCAAAGGCCGCCGATAGATCGAGTAAAATCAGGACCCCCACCGGCCCTTCATCAACCAGCCTGGCCATATCATCCATTACCGATACTAAAACACTCTTGGTACACCTCCCGGGGCAGAACCCAGACTGAAAGGGGTCAAGCACAGAAGAGTACTCAAAAAAGCAGACAGAAGTGGAGAGATTAAAGCCTCCAGAAGTTTCGTGAAAAAAGGAAGTCATGAAATAGGATGAACATTAGACAGAACGGAAACATTCAGTGATGGTTTCTTTAAAAGAGGGACCACAATAGCCTGGTTATGTTCACTACGAATAGATCCTGAGCTGCAGGAGAGGTTTACAGCCTGAGTCACCGAAGGGATGATGACAGGCAGAAGATCCTTTAAAACGAATAAAGGAACCGGATCAGACGGTGCTGCAGATTTTAGATGGGAGATGGCCGTCAAAACAACCTCATCTGTAAACACCGGGAAAGTAGCCCAGCGAGCAGTTGCTGGCTGACTGGCATTGTCGTCCAACAAGCCAATCGCCAGACTGACTAAGCTCTATATGGCCCTGTATGCTTTCAATTTTGGAGTGAAAAAACTCAGCTAAAGCATCACAGTGCAACTCAGAAGCCCAGGTGGTTTGCAGAAAGTGAGCAGTGGAGGGAAAAAATGTCACAACAGAGAACAGCTCCTTCGATTGATTAAGAGCAGCGTCACCTCTATATGTGGAAAAAGTGCTTTTTGGCTTATTTAATAGCCAAGTGATAGCTTTTAGACAGAGAAACTAATTTCACCTTATCACAAAGGCTATATGAAGAGCGCTATTTGCGCTCAGCTTGGCGTACCCCCAGTTTATCCATTTTGAGTTCGGCTGAGAACCAAGGTTGAGAGGGCCGGCCACGTACCTGTGTAGGCTTAAGGGGCAGTAATTGATCAGCCGTACTTAAAAGCACCTGTGACAAAATGGAAATGTCAGTTGGAATGTCACTGGGACACTTGGCCATAACAGCAGATGCTAGGTGAGACATGTCCATATCGTGCCAGTACCTCCTTAGAACGTGCGTTTAGTTGGCACAGGCAGACAGGACACAAGTGGCACCAGAAAAGGGACGAAAAATGGTCTGACCATGAGAGCGGGATCATGGGAAGAACCACCAGACCAGAAATGGCTGAGAAAATTAGAACCAGAATACCTCCATGCAGGTGGGCGGGTTAAACCACATGTGTTTTATACCTAAATCAACAAAACTCTTGAAGAACTGGCCCAGAGTAATGTTAAGAGGAGAGTTAAACCTAATTTTAAAATCACCCAAAATAACTAGATTCACATATTTCAGATGAAGCGAAGCCACAAGCTCCAGAAAAGGATGCAAGAAATGCGCATGAGGTCCAGGGGGGGCGATATACAAGTAAAAAGTGACGGGCCCAGACAGGCTTAACTTTGGTGTGACTTTGGCACGCTGAGAGTACATACGCTGAGCATGACCGGTGCGCTGTCTGTGCACAACATAGTCATGACGACACATGGAATTACCAAAGCCAATCCGTTATCTGCAGCAATGGAAACCGAAGATAGACTGGTGACATGCAGTGCATGTGGGTAAGAAACAAAATACTGAAGTAGCAACGTCTGAGCCGAGCCTCGGTTGCCTGGAGGCCGGGAACTCTCCCGCAGCAGGACGCTGTACAAAGAAATAATCAGGAGGTCACAAGAAGTAAAAAAAACAACTTACTAAAATAAATCCAATTTAAAATATTGAGCGTGGAAGTATGAGGCGTCCAGTCACGTCGAAGTTTCGGCATTGGACTGTCTGTGCCAATTGTGGGTAAAAACTACAATGGAGGTGCTGGGGGAGCCCCAGGTCACAGCAAATGTTCTGTACAATGTGTCCAGTGAAATGGGTGCCTCTGTCAGAGTTTATGGAAACTGGAAGACCAAAATGTGGAATTAACTGTCTGAGCAGTTTCCTGGTCACTGTAATGGAATCAGCATATTTACAGACCATAGACCAGGGGTCCCCAACCTTTTGGGCGCAATGAGCAAAATGTGCTTATCAAATGAAATGGTGAGCAACATCAATTTTTTGACAGAACTCATCGGCGCTCAGTGGGCTGACAAATGATTGAAGCACAACTTAGAAACGTAAAAACTTTAGACTGCTTATAAAACATTTTAATTTGCAGTATTTAATAGTTATCTAGAACATCTGCAATTCTAGCAAAGGAAAATTGCAAGGCCTTCAACTCCATTTGACATTACGTGTTTTTTTACAAGAAATGTTTAGGAAATTGAGTGTCAGTTAGGATGTTTTTAGACACATAGGACCAGTCAAGTTGTTAAAAAATATAGTAGGATTGAATTACATTACCAGGGGTTTTAGGTCCTCGAGCAAAATATTTTTTTGAAATTTCATGCAAATGTTTGGACAGTACAATTGTTCACAAATGGATTTTACCTGGGTAATTTCTGGGATCTTTAGTGGCAGATGGTGCATTTCTAAGCATACAAGATCAGAAATACTGTTCCACAGTCATTGATTACTGTATTGTGGATTGGTTTTTCTTCAGGAATGTTATGCATTTTTCATTTCAGATTGAACAAAGAGCGAACACTATCCTCTCTTGAGTTAATTTTCAAATGACCAGGGTCGGCACCACAAAGATTTCCGACAGTCAGAGGGGCTCGTTGGCGATGCTCAAGGTCAACAAGGAGGCACTGGAAATAATTACTATTTCACATGAAATTAAGATATTCACTTAAAACTAATAGTTTTATGTTCAATGCAGTTGTCGAGACAGGCATTCTGCCCTCTCCTTGGACAAGTAGTCATTGGTCCATCAGCCCCCCACGGTTATAGATCACTTTCCTTACCGGACATTGCCAGTAAGATATTCTCCAAATGTTTGTTGCTCAAACTGGAGGAATGGACTCAAAGTAACAATATCTTGAAGCCCTCCCAAGCAGTGGTTCAGGGGAGGATATAGTACAGTGGACCATTGCTTTACTCTGCGCCCCATCATGGAGACACACACTAAGGTTAAGCGAGGGAGATCATATTTCTGATTTGGAGAAAGCATTTGATTTGATAAAAACATAGTGGGACATAATTTACATTTGATTGGGTTCCCTAATGATTTATTAAATCTCATCCCATTGTGATAAAGACATCTCAGCGTCTGTCCATTATACAAGATGGGAATTGTACATTTTCTCCTTTCAGACGTTAATTTTATTACTTCTATTGGGAAACTTAACCCACCTTCTCTGATGGGCACATTTTATAGCATGCTTCTTTATACAGAAGAGGTGGCTATTTTGGACTTAGCCCCGGCAGGTCTACAACAGGACCTGCTAAACACAAATGACTATTTTGGGAACTATAGTTTGAAATGTAATATGATAAAACAGAAACAATGGTGTTTGAGGGTGAAACCTTCTAGCTAGTTTTTAAATGAATATACAGATGAGGGGGCAGTCTCATTTTTATCTCAAAGAATCGTGTTTTGGTCAGTAATTTTAAGAAGACAGCTGAAAAGGCTTCATTAAGGATTACAGGGCTTTTAAAAATTGTATTTCAAGTTTGGGGCATTCTGATTGGACAAGTGCATGCAGGCATATAAGGGAAAGGTCTGTTGCATGATTTATTTGGCTGAGAAATCTAGAGTGGTACAAACTGTTATGCCCTGGAGGAGTTGCAAAATAAATTCCTGTGCCAAATAGCAGGACTCCTTGCAGATACACCTGGTAGCGCCTTATGAGCTAAATTGGTGGTGTTCAGTTTGAAGGTGTTGGGCCAGTTAAGATTTGTAATTTATTTTTTAAAAGCACATCTGGGATTTTCTGCTAATCATAGAGTGAATTTCAGTGCAAGTGCGATTGCAGCCTCCCCTGGAAAAGAAAAAATGCTTTGGGGGTTGTAAGGCACTGCCCATTCGGTTAGGGGGTGGGATATAACTAAATTTGGCAAATTTAGTCAACTCAAAATAGCTCTCTTAGAGCTTGTCCAATGGGGAGAGAGGCAGATGTCCAATATATACATAGGCTGCCCTCTTTAGCTTTATATGCAGACTTTCGTACACATATAAGATTACAAGGAGAAATCTGTGAAATAAGAGCCCTAGAATGCAGGAGGCTGATGCTAATGGTACATTTGAACATACCCACGCCTCAATAAATTAAGAAGGTGTGCTGGTGGAAGCAAAAAGTGTGGCTGAAAAATAGGAGTCGAAGATTTTGTAAATTTTGTGTTACTTGGCTGCTGTTTCTCTGTTTTGCGTAAGCATGGACATGCATGGGAGCTATGTTTTATATAATGAATTGCAATGAACCGGTTTTTATATATAGCTTGTTTGAATATGTTAAAGCTGCTTTTTTTAGGCTTGTTCTATGTGAATTTTATGAAATATACATGTTTTTAAATGTTGACTTAATGGAGAAATATGATTATATAAATATTGATTGAGTCATTCTGAACGGCTTCAAAGATCACTTCACGAGGGGCTTTGGAGGTTGCCTCCTAAGAATTAATTTGGAGTGTAATGGCAAATAGTGCATTTTAAAGCTCTTGAAGCGTTTTACATTGGTGAAAAAGTGGTGTGGAATAAACATAATACTTTTCTGAAGGATTTGGAGCCTCGTTTCTCTGCCCAAAAAGGATTTTAAACCAGGCTTAGAGGCACACATTGGTCAAAACTTTGAGCATGTGATGACCACTTCATAGAGGGGTGATGTGGTGTTAACTAAGTATTTGGATTACTTAATTGGCTTGTTAATTTAAATTTATTAACACTAACTTAATTGGATTTGAATATAGAGCAAATTAATTCTGAAAAATGTGGCATGAATTTACCCTATCTGACCATTATGCATGTGCCAGATGTGCAGAGCATCAAACGATTACCATTTTTCCACTAGGACACTATGTAATAAAATATAGGTGACACTAAAATTAATATTTCCAATAAATATAACGCATGGTGGCATCAAACACACACCTCACTTGTACAAAAGGTAGGGCATGCAAATTATTTAATAAAGGGAAGTTGTGTATGCATAACGCTTATTTGTCCCTTATAGCTTTACAAAAAAACAGAAAATGGCAATTTTCTCCAGGACACAAACTTGGTTCAATTATTTTGCTCATGAATATATTTGTCAGCTGAGCAAAGTATCTGAAGATGACACAGTTTTAACAATGACACTGCTAGAATAAGAAAGGACATTTACCAAAAAATAATTTGTAGGGTGGCAACAAATCTTGCATGTAAAAAAAAAGCCAGCTGGAACCACAGCTTGCACAGTCCAGGACTCTGTCCTGGCTATATTGCTACTGAGGTCTCATACCTTCAGCAACACCTTCTAGGCCTCCACACCATGGCCCATAGCAACTGGTGAGCAACAATTTAGGGTGCCGCGAGCAACATGTTGCTCCCGAGCTACACGTTGGGGATCACTGCGGCATAGACAAACACGATGAATGACCGGCAGAGCTGAAAATATCTGTGGTTCAGCTAGCTACTCAGTTACAGACAAATACAAAACATACCAGGAGGTGTAGGGAGAGAGAGAGCAATTACACAACATGGCAAATCAACTTTTAGTCAAAATAAAGTGACAGAACATAAGCTGAAGGTTGCATTTACCGATCAATCAGGGAAACAGGTTCACAGGCCGTGCGCTGGAGATTCTCTGCAGACCTCGTGAACCACATCACAGATTTGGCAACTTTGCCGTCAACAGGTGTGCCATGTTTATAAAAGTGCCCTCCGATGGTGAGGACCTCGGGCCTCATTACGGGCCCGGCGGTTACCCTGCCGGTGCTACTGGCGGGTTGCTGCCGGATCCATAACAATTTACCAGCACCTGACTTCCCAGTGCCACCGATAGATTACAACTCCGACGGCCCATAAAGCCAGGTGCCGGTAAAATGTAAGTCCCCATTCACATAGAGTCCTATGGGACTCTATGGGAGTGGAGACACGGAAGCACCGGCACCATTGCTAACGGTGCTGGTGCCTCTGTGACCGGTCTGCTTACTGTGGCCAGTGTGCCCGGCAGGGTCAGAACTGTCGGGCACAGTGGCTCCGGAAGGCAGACCTGTAGTATGCCGGTCGGGAAACGACAGTGCTGGTGAACTTACCGGCACCCATGTTTTGTTTCTGGACCTGTAGGGTCCTAATGTGGCCCCTTGTGTTATTTGGCCATGCAAATGTGGTCGAGGGCAGCCCACAGCAAAACTCCTGTGCAGTTCTGCCAGAGACAACGCAATCATTCTTTGGTGGCCAAGATCGGACACCTTACCAAAGGGCCTCCTGGGCATCAGCCTCAGTTTGCAGCAAATAAGGAGATCACACACAGACTGGTGGTAAACCAAGCTTCTTGTATTAGATAGAAAAGACAGAGCATACAGAGTGTTCAGCTGATCATCAGGAAACACAGCAGGACAAGTGTCCAGGCAGTCGGCACATGGAGCTCTCTTGGGGCCACCCCTAGAGCACAGGTTTTATAGCATATCATCAGCAATTACTAATATATTAGGCAGAGCACCGGGATGCAGGCCACGTCCCCCTGCTACATTACCGGCACTATCTCACGCCAGGGCCGAAGCCCGCTTGGGGACCAAGGGCGTGAGTTGTCCAACCCAAGCTTCTTCTTGGACCTGGAGGGCTTCTGTACTGCAGAGGACCGGGTTGCAGTACACGCCCCCTTCTACATTACCAGCACTATCTCACTCCAGGGCTGAAGCCTGCCGGGGACCAATGGCATGGGCTGTTGAACTCTGCAGGGGTGCACAACGACTGAAGGGGTGTTTAGCTATTGGAACTACTGCCTTCTAAAAAGGTGAAAGCAGGCATCAGGACAAAGTGAGGGGTGTGAAGGACGATGGGGCCTAATCGCTGCCATCTTGCCCCTTTCGTTAACCTCTTCCTTCTCACCGGATGGGACATGGCACTAAAAACTGCATCCGTCGATAAGGTGGATATCGCATATCTGCCCTCACCATTACTATCGTAGTCCTTTAGAGGCCTGTATAACCAAGAGGAAAATGCTAAAGGTCAAACAAAGGATGCTGGATTCATCCGTCCTAAACCCCTGATCTAGGTGGCACCAAGATGCAGGCTCATAGCCCTACCATGCTAACGGGTGACGCCTACCATTTGATAAAGGAAATGCATTCTTTTTTGGGCAGCACCCCGTCAATTATAGGGAGTAATGCAAATGACTCTATTGTAGGAGGCTGCTCCAAACTGCATGACAATGGAAACAACTGCGTAGCGCTGACTCTTAACGTAGGAAATGTTCCCCTTAGTCCATTCTGAACGAAGCCCTGCGATAACTGATGTGCTCCCTATTGTTTCGTTGAGCTGAGGGGGGCTAGATTGGGGAAAGGAAACCCAGGGGTCTGTTGAAAAAACAATAGCGCAAATATCTGTTGCTGCAACTGATCTTACCCCTACTTCTATGCCCCTGCATGTGATAAACCATAGCTCTCAACTCACGCTTTTGGTTGGTGTCACCCGCCTTGTAAACAGCTGACTCACCCGCCAAGCCTCCTGCACGCCCATTCATTCCAATGGGCGTCTCACCCGCCAAAAACAAAATCGGGTGTTTTCACCCGCCTTTGCCACACAAATGGTTGAGAGCTATGGATAAACCACTCTGAGAACCACCACCAACTGCTGAAGCCACCGGTGAGCAGCAATTACCACACATCGACAACTCCCAAGCCACCTGTAATTTCCAATTCAGAGAGCAACAAGGTGTTTCCCCCCTCGAACGCAACACCAAGCTCACATAGAAGAAGGGCACAGGGGATGACGATATTGTTGCCTATGTTCAACCCCTCTAAATTGCCAAACGTCTTTGTTGCCCAAGCATTTGAGGTGCAGGGTCTACCCACTGAAATTGGGCACCCTATATGCGCCAATAACCGCAACCTAGTGGCCCCCGCCAGATCGTTTTTCATTCCCAATGCTGCTCTTTCCCCTGAGGAACCAGTACCGGGTTGCAAATGCTCTCTTGTTTTTGCTGAACTGGCAGCCCTGCCAAAACTCTTATTGCAGGCCCTAGACAAATGCAGGGGGACAAATGGAGGCAATCTAGGGGACCCCTACCAAACCAGTGAGGGCATTAGGAGTATCGATCCAGTAGTGGAGAAACCCCCCAGCACTCCTAAGGAGGGTGTGTCCCAGGCAGCCAAGAAGGCTTGATCTTCGACATTGAAGTGTTATCCAGGGAGGGGCCTCAGAGTCAAAGCGGTATCGCCATCTCCTTCACAACTAGCAACCTTGAGCACAAAGCATTTTATACTCCCCAGAGAGACAGCCACGGGGTGGTGGGGCTGACCATGGGGGTAAGCATTATCAGTGGGATGGTAAGCCGGGGAGGACGGGGGAAAGCAAATCAGAGACTGTCCCTAGAACATGCTATCTTTAATGCTCCAATTCCTAGGGAATTTTCCCTAGTGTTAGGGAGAATTCTCCTTCTAGGGCTAATTTCCCTCACCTAGTGAGTCCCCCAGCAGCTTTGCTGGATTTCTGGACTTTATTTTTTCCACCTGGTAAGAGTGTACATCCTTTTTCCACTCTTCCATGTGTTTTGGCCTATGTGTTTTTACTCATTGTGTGATCTTGGGCACTGGAGCACCCCACTCCAGGTGCTGCTGTTCTTGTATGGGTTACACAGCACCTTTAGTGCAGTAACCCAGGGTTGTCTTTAAGACTTCCCTCTGACTCCATTTCGCTGGGGCCGACTACTGTCCCCCAGAGAAAGGTAAAGTTGCCATTTACTTTACATAGTCATTTATATCACAGACCCAGTACACCCCATCTTACATGGAGTACTGGAAAGGGCTAATCTGTACCCCTTTTCTGTCTGTACCTCCCTGAGCATTGTTTTGCTCTTTTAACATTTAGTCTTGGCTGGTGGCAGTGGTATCTACCCTAACCTTTCTACCGCGATTATACTAGATAAACGTGGTAATACTTTTGGCTATGTTTGCAGCCTTAAGCATAAACCCGCCTGACCAAATTGTCTTTCTTTTGGCTCCGGTTCGGTTTATTCGCCATTTCTTTTTGTTAAAGTCCTTCTTGTGTTTTACTTTGCACAGCAAACTAGGTTCGCCTTCTTTGTTCACCGTCTTTTGGCAGGCTTCTGCAGAGAAGCCCTCCTCTTGGCGCCTGGGTGTCTAGGTAGACTGAATGTGGGGAAGGGGTGTAGTCACCCCCTGCACAGGGTATCCTAGGAAACCCAAGTCGCACTTTGGCATGATTGCCTGAGGTGGTTGTCCCGACTGGACAACCCCCCCTGCTGCGTGATTGACAGCCAGGCTGTGTGAATGGGGGTTTTGCGCATAAAAGGCAGGTATCTTGGGCTAGAAGTAAGAGTCGCCTCTGGAACTACAAGGAACTGAAGAGAAGCAGAGAGAATGACGGCTGCTGCAACTACCCCATCCCGGTGAAGCCCTGCTGCAGTCCTGAGCTATTTACCTTTCAACGACTAAGAGGAGATCCAGTCCGGAGTCTTCTTCCCTTGAGCCTGGTGGGGATAACCAGCTCATCTTCTTCAGCCAGAGATCTCAGCCGTGGTCGAAATCGCTGCACACTGCTTTAGTGGTCCGGATAGCCACCTGCCGAGCCTCTCCTGTTTTTGTTTAAGGAGTGCACCTTTTATTCGTTGTCGCTGCTGCCGGCTTCATCCCTGTGTGGTGTAGACCCCCTTAAGACGTCCTCCTTCGAAACTAAGCTCCAGGAATCGTGGGTCTGCGGGAAACCAACAGGCACAACTGCCAGGGCACCAGATGCATCATTGGAATAAGGTACTGTGCTCTACTCGAGGAAATTGGGTGAATCCCTTTTCTTCATCCTCAAGGCTCACCCTTGTCTTCCCTCCTTCTTATAACTTTTGCTTCCGAACATTGACAATATCAAAGTACTTTTGGGCTACGCTGAATCGTGAACTGTCTAACGGTGTGATCTTCGGCAACAGGTCTCCAGTGTCACTTAACCCTGGCCCGACCTTTTGACTTTTGAACTCCTGTTTCTGAGTGTTTCTCGATGCTGTCTGCCTAACCTAAATATTGCCTGTGATTTTTGCCTCCAACTCCCTCTGGGTATCTCAGGCGCTAAGTGTGTTTTTGCCCCGGTAGCATTTCATGTCACGGATACGCGTTTATTGAGTAGACCGAACTGTCAAAAAGTGATCGCAACCATATCAGCGGTATCGTGTTTTGTTCATAACACTGGTTCATTCAAACACAGGGTACTTACCTTGAGACATACTGTACAAAGTGAATTGGTTAGTTGTAGTATATTTAACATGTGGTTTTGTTTAAAGTTTAATAGAAGTGTTGTGTTTATAACTGATGGTTTAAAAATAAATGTACTTATATTTTTTTACCTGAAACCTTGAGTCAGTGTTTGCTTGAGCCACAATAATTGTGGTCCCTTTGTGTAATCTCTGCTACTGCTCATATACTCTTGAGATAAGCCTGGCTGCTCTGCTACAGCTACCACTATAACTTAGTAGTACAGGCTTGTACCAAAGGTAAAACTTGTATTGCCACCTGTGGTCTTAATTGTGTGTAGTGGTCCCTAAGGGCACTGCACAGGATTCTGCCTAACACATAATCCTGACTGAAGACCCTGGAGGCACGAGTGGACGAGGGAGAGGGCAGGACCCGCCATAACAACATTCACATTCCGGGGCGCATCTCCAAGAACAGTCATTGCCAGACTCCTCAATTCCCGGGATAGGGACACTATCCTGCAAATGGCCCGAACAAAAGGAACTATCACCTACAATGGGGCCAGAATCGCCTTCTTCCCAGACTATACCCGCGAGGCCCAGAGGGCCAGACAATCCTTTGAACATCTGAAGAAAAAGCTCTGTTCCATGAATGTTAAATACAGATTCCTCTTCCCAGCCCAATTGAGAATCCAGCACGAGGGTTAAACGGTCCATTTCACTAACCCACAGGAAGCATGGACTTGGGCTGAGACCCACATCACTGGGGATTGGACCAGGACTGATCGGACTCCCAGAGGAAGACCAGGACCCCGCCAGAGGCAAGACAGGCTTGCCTGTCAACATGCACCAGAGATCCAGGAGAAGCCAGATGGGAACCCTGATCCCTAACAGCCCTAACGGGGCGATTAACAAAGGCAAAATCTGAAGGGAACTCCTGGCGCCGACTGAAGCTGACGCCACACCCGTCATTTGCTCCGGAACAAGCATTCAGGAAGTGACATCATAAAGAAGAGAAGACACATAGACGCACTGAACTCAATGTATGGACATCTAAAGAATGAAGATGTGACTGAAGTGACAAAGTAAACATACATGCGAATATGAAGAAGTATCATATACCCTAAGAAGATAAGTGACAAGAGATTTAATCGTTGTATATACGCTGAAACGCAAGGTGGATAAGACAACGTAGAAGTTTGCTCGAGTTGGAAATAGAACGCGTGTAAAGCAGCCATGTTGAGAAAATGGACATCGGCAATGGCATAAGCAAGAAGCCTCGATAGGAGAAAGACCAAGGCTGCAGAGCTGACAGGCACTGCAATACAGATTTGTGCAAGAACAAAGGGTATTTGTTTGGCTCAGAATCAAGGATGCCACAGCAAGAGGCCACTGCAAGGTTTGAAAGGAGTCCAAGAGGATAAGATATGTACGCAGGATATATTTCTCTTAGATTAAGTATAGAGTGAACAATTGCGAGTGCTAAGTATTGTTCAATCAAAGATGCAGAAAGCACGTGCAGAATGGAGCAACCAAGTCTCCAGAGGCCAAGAAGAGTAATAGCATGAAATATAATTGAATCAAATAATATTAAATGGAAGAGCAAAATGGACAAAATCACAGTCTCCTCACACGCGAGTCGAGATTGAAAAAAAGGCTTATTCATAAGGCTCCAGACGAAGATAGCAATGTACCTTCACTCCCATTAAAGTTACGAGGAAGAGAACAGACAGCAAGGTCAACTACAAAGAAGAAGCCTTGGCTTAGGGCCTAATTGATGAGAGATGGTAGGCTAATTTGCTAAGAAGGGCAGTTGTCTGACATTATTCCCTCGCACATAGTTTCGATGCTTACGTGATGCTAGCAAGCCCAATGTCCAACCTTGGTAAGAGAGTGGCAACCAATCATGAAGGCCTATGCAATGGTGGACCATACATTGTTGCAGAGGCCTTTTTTCTGCTGTTATTACATTATTACTATAAGTATACTTTTCCCGTATTCAATCCATCCACCAAGTAGGTTTTTATTGTCAGCCACGTAGGATGACATCATAGCTGACGTTTATCAAGGCATAAGGCCCTTTGTGTAATTGAAATGTATTGAGAGTGTGTGAGCTGCAATCTGTTTGTTCACCAGGTTTCCCTACTTTATTGAACTGATAATAAAGTAGTATTTTGCCATATTCTTTGAGTCTGTCCAGTTATTTGAGCCTAAGATCATTTTTGTGATACACCCATTCGGCACTTGGAACACTCCAGGTGCTATTGCACACACATGAAGCGTTCGCAACCTTGAAGAACACCTTCTTTGCCAGGACATCAGTTTTCTTAGACTCCCCGTCCATAGGGAGGTTTGAAGTGGACAAGGATGGTTTTGTATTAACTGTAGCCATCTATACCACCTGCCCATCATGAGTAGTGTGGGTTGAAAGAAAAAGTAGGTCCACCCGCATCGGCTTGTGCTTTTTAGTAAGCTCCAGATTCACCGGGGGAGTGAAGCAATGCCTGAGCCAAAAGGTGGAGATTGGGTTGGCTATGGCCATATTGAAGGGCAATGAACTTTTCGTCGGGACAGGGCCTCATTGTCCTTGTCCTCTACCTCTTTAAACTGTGTGTTCTGCTTCTTTTCTGAACAGGAGTCAAGTTTGGACCCCTGACAGTACAGCTGTTAATTTTGTTCTTGGTGAACTGTACCCATGGAATACCCTTAGGGTGGACATGGGTAGGTGCACAACCCTGTACCCCTAGTGTATGTTTTTGGGCACACATGTGTTGCCCACAGAGCAGGGTATGGGCGGGTGGCAGCTACATGCTGATGTTACAGTGGCTTTAGGTATCCTCCATTTTTGGGATACTCAAGCCCTGCCATAGGAATCAGTGGACTCCTACACAAAGGCAAGATGGCCACTGGTGGCCTCTTGGTTTTCATTGCCTTACTCCTTTGTTTTTCAAATTACTGAGATGCCCTGACTCTATTCCCTTCACCTGAATTGTTGCTGGGTGGAAAGACCATACATGTCTCTAGGGCTGCCTCCTGTCCGACTGGCTGGAGCCTTCCGAGGGGCTGCTTGTTGTGTGTACACCCTTGGGGTAGAGCCTACCTGAATTGAGTGAGTAGACAAGACGCATCATGTGTTGTGAGTGTCTGGTTTTGTTTGTTTGATACAATGCCTGAGCCAGCCCTGACTGAAACTGGAATGAATGCAGCGTGGTACACTGAAAGGCTGGGGAGTAGCCCCACTCCACATCTTGTGTTATGGGTGTCTGGATTCTGGTGATTAGCCTGAAGGCCTGTGAGCCTGAGTGGATGCTGCCTGCATGAATGCACTTGTGTGTGATTGGCTGGTTGAGTCTGGCTCTGCTTGAGTGAATGGGGAATTTTTAGTAGAACAGGGGGCCTCACACTCACCTCCTTGACATAAGCTGTAGCAAGAAACCTGAAGCTGAAGTAATCTTAAGCTTGTATCCTGGAGTCCAGCTGTAGGAAGAAGTCTGTGGCTGCAAATCTTCAAGCAATCCGAATGCTGCTGTGCTGACTCAAGGACCGAACCAGAGAGGACCTTGATAGGTGACCTCTTCTGGAGCCACAAGGAGACATTGTGCAACTGCTGACTTTCACCTGAACTTAAGTGTCCTAGAAGCCAGTCCTGTGTGCCTGCTGTGTGGAGAATGGTTCTTCATGGGTCCAGAAGAGCAGTGCCTGAACCTCTTGAAGCCAAGAAGTTAATCTCACCTAGTGTCCGGAGGAGTGTTCGTGACTGCTGGAAGCTAGGTTGCTGAGTATTGACCACCTGGAAGAGGGGGTACCCTGGCCTAGTGCTGCTTGACACACAGAGCTGGGAAAGTTCCAAATTAGTGAAGAATCCTTCAAGTGGCGTCCCTGCCATGGCATCTGTCCACTTCTCCATTCCGGAGAAGGTTCAGGGTCGCTGCCTGCAGTGGAGTGTCCTGCACCAAAATCCAAAGAAGAGGTCCCGAGTGGCCAGACTTGATGAGGGTCCGCAGTCCAGTCCACTAGTCATGTCCAGGTCACCAGAAGCCATCCTAAGGTCTGTGTTGCGGCTGCAGCACCAAAGAACCGAAAGGCGGTAAACAGCATAATCCTGAAACCCAACACCTACTTCTGCAACTACACCCATCGCCGCTGAAGGTCACCCAAGGCCACCCAGGGTCTTATCATCTTCAGCAAGGCATTTTTCAGGTCCACAGGAAGATTAATCTTCATGGGACATCTACATTCGGAGTAACAACCCGCCAACAGAGACCACTGCGAAGACTGGAAGTGCTGCCTTTCTGGCACTGCCTGGTTGCTTTCTTCTTCTCGCCATCGACATCACAGCGACTCCTTCTTCCAAAGGGGGTCCATCCTTGAGGGGTCACGTTGAGTAAAGCCAAGAAACTCTACCACTTCACCAGCCAAGGCACCCAAGGTACTGTGATGAGGAAGAGCATCTATCATCCACAGGAATCATCCAGTGGTCCCAGATTCGTCTTGGATCCTGTTCTCCTGTAGCTTCCCAGGTACTTTGGGGTAGTGGGTCCTGTAGAAAAAGAAGCAGTGCATTATTGAAGTTATTTAGACTGGGCTGTAATATACAAGATAAAGTACACCTTAACATTTCCCTTACAGGTTGCCCAGGTAGGGGGATCCTCACACAGTATTGCCTATCTATTTTAAAGAAAGCGTCCTGCCAATGTTCCTAATCTAACCTGCCTTTCTACAGTAATGCCTATGCAATTATCCTATGCCTTATGATTCCTATGCTTTTTTAATAACTGTCAGCAGTTGGTGCATTCTAAATGGAATCTAAAGTATATTGTGGTACCACATAGATGTGCATATATTTACTATTATTAGGATAGTGTTACCTGAATACAAAGTGAGTTATGTATTGATGTATACATTTACATGAACATTGATTTATATAAAAGCACTGTATTATCACCTAGCAGTATGTGGACATTCCTTTGTGGGAGATTGGGGATTCACTGAACTTAAGAACGAGCCTGCATTACCTCCCTTGAGTCTCAGCCTTGGTTGCTCATCCATTGCTAGGAACGCATCGAGACCACTAGCATCTTGCAGCCCTTCCACAAGAGCAATCAAATTGGCGTGGTCAGTGAAAAAATTGTCCCCACTGGGTCCCGCCCCTGAGGGCTCAAAGTCAAACGGTACCTGGCCCCTTTCATCATCGAAAATCGACTGCCTTGTCTTGAAGAATGTTGAATGAGACTCGGGAATAAATGAGCATTCTACTATCAGCACTGACATCGATGGTGTGGCACTCACCAGGCGAAATGGCACCGATGATAATGGCTTCAACGGCATGGTCGTCTTCTCTAATGCATCGGACCTGAATGCGTCAGACCTGCCGTGGCTTCCCTGGTGCCAGAACCACCGGCACAACTGGAACTAAAGGGGACTGCTGCATCAAGGATGGAACTGTGCTATCAGCAGTCATTTTGAACATCGAAAGCATCTGCTCCTTGAAGGCCACCTACACAGCCATCGATGCACCCATGCTATTATCTTGTTCCTGTGAGGAGTCAGACCTGCGTCTGTGCTGATGGTGACACTTCTTCTTATGGCATGAAGAGGATGAAGAATGGTCCTGTGAATGTTTCCTTTTCTTGGTCTTTTTTCGGTGCCTGTCCCGTTTCTATGGCATGGGCAATTCTTTGTCCTGTCCCGACGATCTGGTGGTCGATCGAGTCAGTGATTTCGATAGAGGACATTCAAGCGCAAGATTCACCACCCGTTCTCTCAGTGATTTAGGGTTCATTTCTTGGCAGGAACCACAATCTTCAGTGCTGTTATCAGAGCTAAGACAACACACGCAGATGCCATGCAGGTCGGTGATCGACATATTTGCATTGAGTCCTTACACCGCTTAAACCCGGATGCCTTAGGAGTGGACAACGTGACAAAGAGTGTTACATTTTAGTCACACTTTTGTCGAATTTACCGAATTTAGAGAATTTGCAAATTTCAGAGCAGTGTGCTGAGAGCGCTGAAAAAAGGAACTGAGGTGGCTGATTTCACGTCCGGAGTCACCATGCACCACGTTGAATCAAGAATCTACGATCGAGTCACACTACGCCCCTGTCGAAAAGAGTTTCCGAGCGGCTGACGCTGAGGGGGATATCTATCTGCTATCTAAATGCTAACTAAATGCTTCTCAGATATGAGATAGTGCTTTCCTTAGGAAGGAGATACACCCACTGAGTGGTTGGCATTTCATTTAAGAGCAAGGCAACAAAAACATACAGTTAAATAAATCAAAGGTGAACATTTTATTTTGTTATAATATGATGAAGACAGTTTGTTCAATAATACCGATATTTATAAAAAAGACATTTCTTGGGAAGTAGTTGAACCAAAATCATTTTGGGAGGTGATCTATCAGTGAACCAAGGAGAGCTACAAACCATATATACCCCAATCATAAGGGAAGATATTGATCATGCAATATGCAAGTTATTGGGGGATCAATCAGCTGGACCGGATTGTTTATCTGTCTTTTAGAATTCTTCTTTTTGGAGGAATCACAACAGAATTAAAGTTTAACCTTGTATAAGAAAAACTGTCAATAAAGAGATGAACAGATGTTCCCACTGAAAAAGGATCAACTAAAATATGCAACCTTTTGGAAAGTAATAACACTGCCTCCCAGCTCCCCAGCACTTAAGGGTCTATATCTGCAACCCTACAGTCCCTTCTCTCTGTAGTTATGAGCCACCCGCTGGCTGCACTTGTGAGTTAGCTGCACTTCCCCTTTTCCCTCCCCTTGGGACTTTTCCCCTTCCCTCTTCCCTGCACTTGCGCAATCTGAATGACACAAGGCCTAGTAAGATCGTTGTTTTGTCCTCCCTTGTTTCCCGCCTCCTTGTCTTGTCGCATCTACAAACACTTGTGTACAGGCGCGTTATAAATGCCACATTATATCATATCATACCATAAAGTGCTTCACAATATACGTTTTTCATGTCAATCTTACTATATCAAGTTTTGCATGTTAACCTTACTAAATAAAGTTGTTTATTTGAACCATACTAATTCAAGAGCCCTTAAGAAGGAGATTTGCTTGATACACGTGTAGGCTAACTTGTAACACGGTACAGTACTATAAGCTTAAAAGACATTTGTGTAATTAATCCCAGCACCATAATAGGGCTTGTAGACCCTCAAGGTTGTCCAAACGGTTGGGAGAGTCAGTCGGGTCTCGCAGGACAGAAAAGCTGAAAACTCGCCCTGCCCATATAAGACAGTAGTATTTAAAGACAAAAACTGCAAAATTAAAATAACATTGCATTCTAAACATTGTTTGTAACTACCTTCTAAGCATCCTACTGGCTCCTGTCTATGTAAAATCTAAGTCAGCAGAAATTGCCCTATTACTTGGCTTACAACCGCAGCTCTCCCGTATGAAAGCCTGTCCTAGTTACTATCGCATACTTGTCTGGCTATGCCACAGCCGAAAACCATGACTGCAAAGTGTGTTTGACTCCCTTGGGAATGATTTCATGAGAATGTGTAACAGAGGCCTAACATTTAGAATAATGGCTAATATGTGTACTGCCTGGCCACCCAGCCACATACCATGGCACATACCATGGCAGCCCGAAGGTTCTCTTGAACACGGCAGAATTTAAACCTCATTTCAACATGGCAGAGGCACTAAAACACAATCGCTGAACACTCAGAGGACTGGCTCTTAGTTCAATGGTTAATGTTTGTGCTGCTAGCTCACTCTGTCCATGGACTCTCTAGAGTGATGCAAAAATGAAGCCTAATTCATTAACAATGGCAAAACACTCACGTTAATAACAGTCTCTTAGCTTGTACTTTCTCTTACATTTAGGATGTTGTATCCCCATACTAACATTCCCGCCTCTAGTTCATTTATCAACTGCACTACCTTTATCTTTCATTTTATCAACAGGTGTCTTAGGTACCCACACTTTCATTACATTTTTCCAATCCCTTTTGAATTCATTTGGGCTGCATGGCAAATAAACATCTACCCCATCTCCAGTAGGATCTACATACGTTTCAAAATAGTTCTCTGGGTCATCAGGCCAGTCAAACCTTGTTCCTGGGGGATCAATTGGGTGGCATATTTCGATCATGCAAGGTTTGTCCTCACAAGTCCAAGATTCAAGTTTGTCTGTATGTGTCCTTAAGAAGGAGCGTGTCATCGATAGGTTTTATTGTGAGAGACATCATTGGCATTACTTTGCCCATCATTTTCTTGCAGCAACCCAGAACAATTTGAAAGATGCACAAAAAACAGCATCAGGATAATAAAAGGAAGAAATACTTTGAGGAGGTTACTTATTCATGAGGGCACCCATGTAAAGATTGAGATAACCCAGTCATCAATCTGTACCCCACCTTCATTCTCCATGATGGTACACAGAGTGTGCGGTGCGGTTATTGCTTGTGTGAAACTTCTATTCTACCCATCGTCAAAGGGTGTGTAAGCGCAGCAAGAAGTGCCTAGTTTTGCTCATGCTCCCCCCTCCATGGCAGTTAGGAGGTCCAGGAAATACTGGTTCTGCAACATTGTTATTCTTATGGGTCTCAGTTACTCCTTGACAGCGTTTCACACATTCTCTGTATCATTGGCCATTTGAATGAGTTCCCATCTTGTTATCTGGAGCCATTTGGCATTGTTCACTGTTTGCACCACTGGAGCAAAAATTGAGGCAAGAATCATTTTGGCTTTGCTAAACAGTGTGTATTCTTCTGGTATTTCATGCAACCGTTCACTGATTCTCACATGTTCACTGATTCTCAAAACAGTTGCTGCAGCGGAAGCGATGCAGGCTCAGAGATCAGCGAACCTGCTGATACAAGAAGTGCATGTGTTTTCTCACTGGATGCTTACTGTTGGCTGTGAGTTTGATATCTGGTACCACCAATATGGGAGAACGAATGGTTGTCATGGAACAAATGCCTCCCCAGGACGGTGGCAGTTTGGGGTATGCTAGTCTGCCGCACACCCAGTACACATCCATGAGAGCAACGGTACCCCCTTGGTTATCGGGAATGTTGACCGTCGCATTACTGTTCAGGTTTGTCCCCAAAAACACATAAGGAGAATCATGAAAGTTTCATTATTCCTATCAACGGTTCATGCTGATTTAGACACATTAGACTAATTGCATACCTGCCCCAGGTAGAGAAAAAGTTGTTTTTATGTTTTGCAGCAAATCATTGCTTAGCTCGAACAGCCCTCCTGCTCTTCATCCAGTTATCCCTGAGACCCATCCGCCTTTGTAGTAGGCACCGCCTTTCACCTGCAAAGCAGGCCTACTTCCACAATGAGGCTGGTACAGTCCTGTTTCAATAAAACATTTGGATTTGGGAAACACTATAAAAAAGAACCTACTCTTTCTGACATACCTTTCTGTCAGGCTGAGAGGTCCTGTATCCGCGGAAGCTGCTGAACCCCCGACAATCCCCCTGAGATGTATTTCCCAGAACTAGTTTTCAAGACAGCTCTGTAAACTACACCCCAAAGGGAAAGGGGGAATGGGACAACAAAACAACACCAGGCAGACTGCGTCAAGGCTAATCAGTGCTGAACCTGCAGAGGATAAAGAATAACATATACACTTTCTTAATTCACTTACTTAACCTTATGAATGGGAAGTAATTAATCCTTAACTAATAATTAAGAATCCTACCTGGTTCTTCTCTTGAAATTTCTTAGAGAAGCGGATAAGAAGCTGAAAATCTCTCTTACTTGCGATACTAGAAATTCCCAGCAACTTCTTACATTAGGCAAAACTGGAAGTTTTAGTTCTTTGTTTGTCTTTTTTCCAACTTGCACTGGTAGTTCAATTAGATTGTCTTTAAAATGTTCTTTCTTGTAAAATCAAAACTTTTCAAACTATTTATAATTATCTTGAGTCTTTGAATCCTTGAAGAAAGAAGAAAAAAACGTGCTAACTGCACACGCAGGTTATTTCCATTAATCGTTGAACTTCACATAGAAATCTTCCTGGTTGAAGAACACGCGCAAACGGATGAAGACGTGCGATCCAAGTAATCCACACGCGCAAAAAATCCACACGCGCAACAATTCACACGCGCAATGGTCCACACGCGCAATAATATTCTCCTGCGAGACACGCGAAATAAGAACACCCGCGCTATTGAGTTCAAAAGCAACGAAGTGATTGTCACGCGCAAAATTACTCGCGATGGAAAAAACACACGCGCTTTGTATTTCACACGCGCTTTGTACACACGCGTTAAAAATCACACGCGCTTTATATTTCACACGCGAATTGTATTTCACACGCGCATTGTACACACGCGATAAAAATCACACGCGCATTGTATTTCACACGCGCTTTATACTTCACACGCGCCTTGTATACTCGCGCTAAAAATCACACGCGCATTGTATTTCACACGCGCTTTATATTTCACACGCGCTTTGTATTTCACACGCGCTTTGTAGTTTTCACGCTGCGTATAGCTTCTGGCGAAAAGGATCTCTCGCGCAATAAAACACACGCGCTTTTAAAATGGCACGAGACCAACCTCTGCTCGCGCTCGGAATACAAACGCTAGAAAGCACGCGCTCACTTGAATACGCACGTTACAGTCAAAATCTCGCGCTAAGGAACACCGCACTGGAAACACAAGCGCACACCGATAGTTCAATTGTTTTAGTTGAAACACCACTTTTAACGAATTTTCAAGGAGACTGTATTTAAGATGAACAGATTTACAGTAGAAATAAAGTCACTTATCTCCTTAGCGAATTCACAAAGATTTCCTGCTTTTCCTATCTTCCAAAACGAATTCCTGCCAGCTGAAGACTTCTCCTGAACCCCCAAGAAAGTAGCCGCTCAACTGCTGAGATCTGAAGGATAAAATCCACCAGGCCTAATACTAAAGCAGGAGCAGCCACTGAACACGTCCTCTCAGATGGGGTTTTGATGATGAAAGGCACAGAGTGACAGTTTAGAATGTTCATTGTTGTTCAGCATTGTCTTCTAGCCAATCAGAGCTGTCACTGTGAGGCTCCATCTTGCCTTGGGTCAGAACCAGGATTCTGAATCATCAAGTTAAGGCCTAACCAACTATAATGGAAAACTTCCCACCCACACAAAGCTAATCTGAAAAGGATAAATAATGAAAAGGAAACTTGAATAAGAGAAGGAAACCTGACAGTACCCCCCTCCTAATGCCCAGTCTCTGGGCCTATCTTGTGTGGGTATTTAGCGTGAAACTTAGCAACTAAACGGGGGGCATGGACATCAACTGAATCTTCCCAAGAGCGTTCCTCCGGTCCATATCCCTCCCAATCAATCAAATACTGCAATCTTCCCCTCACTTTCCTAGAATCCAAAATTTGTTTAACCACAAATTCCTCAGATGAATCCTCCAAAATCACAGGGGAAGGTGGTGTTCTGAATCTAGCTCCTGAACAAACTGGTTTTAAAAGACTAACATGAAAGGTAGGATGTACCTTCAACTGCTTGGGTAATTTCAATCGTACTGCCACAGGGTTGATGATTTTCTCTACCTCAAAAGGGCCTACAAATCTTGGACTGAACTTATTCTTCCCCTTAATTTTCAGGTATCGGGTAGAAAGCCAAACTAAGTCTCCCACCTTATATTCAGGACCAGTTTTTCTTCTCAAATCGGCATATCTCTTATATTTCAACTTATTTTCTCCCAGAACCTTTTTTGCTCTATCCAAGTTATTTTTCATTATCAACAAGCGATCTTCCACTCTAGGATTCCCTGAATCCTCCTCCAACACCTCAAAACTCAGAAAGCGAGGATGAAACCCACGACCCAACAAGAAAGGGGACATAGAAGTAGCATCTTTTCCACAATTATTGTAAGAGAATTCTGCCAACCACACCAAATCCACCCATTCCTCTCTAGCTTGTAAATAACACCTTAAAAACTTCTCCAATTCTTGATTTACTCTCTCCACTTGTCCATTACTTTCCGGATGATACCCAGAAGTCAAACTAACTTCCACTCCAAGTTTCTTACAGAAGGCCCTCCAGAATTTTGAAATAAATTGAGATCCCCTGTCAGAGATAACTTGACTTGGGAGTCCATGTAGTCGAACTACACCTTGCAAAAAACTATGAGCCAGTTTTTCCGCGGTAACCTCTCCCTCTATTGGTAAAAAATGTGCTTCTTTAGTAAGAAGATCGACCACAACAAGAATGGTAGTACAACCCTTATCTTGAGGGAGATCTACTATGAAATCCATAGAAATTGTGTGCCAAGGACGAGGAGGAACAGGTAACGGCTCCAATAAACCATGCGGCTTCCCAACTTGACTTTTCGCTTGTGCACAGACTACACAAGTTTTAACAAAATTCAATGTGTCTTGGCGAATTTTTTCCCACCAAAAATTTCTTCGAACCAGTTCCAGAGTTTTTCTGAACCCAGGATGTCCTGCTAAAATGGATTCATGACAATTTCTCAAAACCTTTTCTCTCAACTCATCAGTAGGTACATAAAGCTTATTATCAAAAAAAGGAAGATTGTCTTTCAACTTTCTAGCTGGATCCAGTCTCACCCACTCCTCCATCTTCTGCAAGGACATATTTTGACGAACTTCATTCAAAAAATCCATTTCTTTAATGGCTCCAGCTAACAAAAAACGTTCTGGAGCAATTATAGGTTCTGGTTCTATAATCTCTTTGTCTTCACTTCCAGGAAATTGGCGAGATAACGCATCAGCTTTTTTGTTCTGACTTCCAGGTTTAAAAGTCACAATGAAATCATAATCTGCAAAGAACAAAGACCAACGAAGTTGTCGTGGAGACAAAGTTCTTGCAGATTTTAAAAACAATAAATTTCTGTGATCAGTAAGGACCGTTACTGTATGTCTTGCTCCTTTAAGAAAATGTCTCCATTCTTCAAAAGCGGACTTTATTGCTAACAGTTCCCGATCAGCAATTGTGTAGTTCACTTCAGCAGCAGAAAACTTTCTAGAAAAGAATGCAACTGGATGTATTTGACCAGTATTTTCATTCCTTTGAGAAAGCACCGCCCCCAACGCTAAATTTGAAGCATCCGCCTCCACAAAAAAAGGTTTAGAAAGATCTGGATGAATTAGAATTGGACTAGAAGTAAATCTTTGTTTTAACTCTTGAAAAGCCTTTTCTGCTTCAAGGTCCCAGTCAAATTTCACTCCTTTTTTCAAAAGTCTCGTTATAGGAGCAACCAGTCGAGAAAAACCTTCTATAAATCTCCTATAAAAATTGGCAAACCCTAAGAAACTTTGTATTTCCTTAACCTTAGTAGGAGGGGGCCATTCAAGAACGGCTTGCACCTTTTTAGGATTCATTTCTAAACCCTTAGGTGAAATTATAAAACCTAAAAACTCCACAGAATCGGTATGGAATTGACTTTTTTCCAATTTGGCAAACAAATGATTTTCTCGCAATTTTTGCAACACCAAGCGCACATGTTTCTGATGTTGATCTAGGTCAGAAGAGAAAATCAAAATATCATCGATATAAACGACAACAAAAATATCCAAGAATTCTCTAAAAACCTCATCAATGAAAAATTGGAAAGCCGCTGGAGCATTACATAGACCGAATGGCATAACTTGATATTCAAACAGCCCAAATCTGGTCTTAAACGCTGTCTTCCATTCGTCCCCTTCCTGCACACGTACAAGATGGTAAGCTCCTCTCAGATCTAATTTAGAGAAAATATTTGCTCCTTGTATTTGATTAAGCATTTCTGAGATGAGAGGAAGAGGATACCGGTTCTTAATAGTGACTTTATTAACTGCTCGATAATCTATGCAAGTTCTAAGCGAGCCATCCGGTTTTGGTACAAAAAATAAAGGAGAGGCCGCAGGTGACTTAGAATGACGAATAAATCCTTTGGCCAAATTTTCCGACAAATATTCTTTTAAATAATCATTCTCTTTCTCAGTAAGAGCATATACCCTACTACTAGGCAAAATTGTTCCTGGCTCCAGTTCAATTTTACAATCAAAGGATCTATGGGGTGGTAATTCTCCTGCCACTTTCTCATCAAATACGTCCCAGAAATCTTTGTAACACTGGGGAAGTTGACCCACTACAGCTCCCACATCATGAACTCCAATTCCAGTCTCAGCCAGAAAACTAGATACAGAATTACTTTGTTTTACCTCTTCCTCTAAGAGACTTCCTGAAAAGCAATTCTCTTTACAAAAATCGGATTGCATGTCAATTGTCCTAGCACTCCAATCAATTAGGGGATTATGAAGAGTAAGCCAAGGCATGCCTAAGATAATCTTCAACAAAGGTGCATCAATTAACTCAAATGAAATTATCTCTCTGTGACCTCCTGATAACTCCAAAGTTAAAGAACCAGTTCTATGAGTAATAGGACCAGAAGATAAACATGTACCATCAACAGCCCTAGCCTGCTCTATAACCTCCTTCAGAATAATTGGAATTCCCAACGATTTGGCCAGACCCCAATCCATGAAATTCCCAGTCGCACCAGAGTCAATCATTACAGGACCATTTCCCTTACACTCCAAATCAAAAAATAAGGATACATTTATGGTTATATGAGGAACCGCTGTCTGCACCGTATTGGCGATCTGTTGTACCTTGACTGCTGAGGAAGAAGTCTTCTTGGGAGTGTAAGGACAGTTTCCTAAAAAATGCCCACCTCTTCCACAGTATAAACACAAATTATTCTCTCTCCTCCTAGTCTTTTCCTCCACTGTTAACGGGCCTCTGATTCTTGGAGATGAATTATTCCCTTTGGGTCTACTCTCTATTTTGGGTCTATCTACTCTAAGTATAGACTTTACATCACTCTGACCATGACGTCTCTCTGCCTTCCTTTCACTCAAATGGAAATCCAATTGAATAACCAAATCAATCAGACCTTCACAAGTAGGAGGGCGTTCAACTACTCCAGACAAGGCATCCTTTAACTCATCTCTAAGGCCCCGATAAAACAACGAGGCTTGTTTAGCCTCGGGCCACTTGCTTTCTAACACAAGGGACTTAAATTGTGTTATATAAGCAATCAAGTCTCTATTACCTTGTTTTAATTCTAAAAGTTCACCATCCACTTCCAGAGATAGCTGTCTTCTATCAAACATTTTTCGGAATATCTCTAAAAAGTTGGTATAATTTTCTAAAACCGCACTCTTTTGACTCACCAACAACCCAGCCCAAGCAGATGCTTCCCCAGAAAGATATGACAACATAAATGTTATCTTAGAAGCATCCGATGGAAATAATTCTGGTCTACTCATAAAATGTAATTCACATTGTGTTAAAAACACCCTAAATCTCTTGGAATCCCCATGATAACGTTCTGGGGACGCCAAAGGCACTGGCATAATTATACTCCTTACCCCTTCTGCCACTGTAGGCGCCCGTTGTATGTGTGGTAACTGATCTTCTCTTTCTAACTCTGGTGGAGAACCTGCGCCCCCTGAAACCTCATCCTCTCTCCTTTCTCCCCTCTGTTGAATTTGTGTAACTTTAACACTTAAGTCATCTACCTTTTGACTAAGTAAAGCATTCTCATCCCGAGAAATTTTCAACTCCTCCCGTAACTCCCTAATCAAAGATCCTAACATCTCCATGGATTCGTCGGGGTTCATGACAGCTCGGGCGGACTAAATTATAGGCCTTTCATTCTGTCAGGCTGAGAGGTCCTGTATCCGCGGAAGCTGCTGAACCCCCGACAATCCCCCTGAGATGTATTTCCCAGAACTAGTTTTCAAGACAGCTCTGTAAACTACACCCCAAAGGGAAAGGGGGAATGGGACAACAAAACAACACCAGGCAGACTGCGTCAAGGCTAATCAGTGCTGAACCTGCAGAGGATAAAGAATAACATATACACTTTCTTAATTCACTTACTTAACCTTATGAATGGGAAGTAATTAATCCTTAACTAATAATTAAGAATCCTACCTGGTTCTTCTCTTGAAATTTCTTAGAGAAGCGGATAAGAAGCTGAAAATCTCTCTTACTTGCGATACTAGAAATTCCCAGCAACTTCTTACATTAGGCAAAACTGGAAGTTTTAGTTCTTTGTTTGTCTTTTTTCCAACTTGCACTGGTAGTTCAATTAGATTGTCTTTAAAATGTTCTTTCTTGTAAAATCAAAACTTTTCAAACTATTTATAATTATCTTGAGTCTTTGAATCCTTGAAGAAAGAA
Source organism: Ambystoma mexicanum (assembly GCF_040938575.1). Taxonomy (NCBI): domain Eukaryota; kingdom Metazoa; phylum Chordata; class Amphibia; order Caudata; family Ambystomatidae; genus Ambystoma; species Ambystoma mexicanum. The sequence goes on from NC_090939.1 coordinate 635,852,044, forward strand.
GAAAAAAACGTGCTAACTGCACACGCAGGTTATTTCCATTAATCGTTGAACTTCACATAGAAATCTTCCTGGTTGAAGAACACGCGCAAACGGATGAAGACGCGCGATCCAAGTAATCCACACGCGCAAAAAATCCACACGCGCAACAATTCACACGCGCAATGGTCCACACGCGCAATAATATTCTCCTGCGAGACACGCGAAATAAGAACACCCGCGCTATTGAGTTCAAAAGCAACGAAGTGATTGTCACGCGCAAAATTACTCGCGATGGAAAAAACACACGCGCTTTGTATTTCACACGCGCTTTGTACACACGCGATAAAAATCACACGCGCTTTATATTTCACACGCGAATTGTATTTCACACGCGCATTGTACACACGCGATAAAAATCACACGCGCATTGTATTTCACACGCGCTTTATACTTCACACGCGCCTTGTATACTCGCGCTAAAAATCACACGCGCATTGTATTTCACACGCGCTTTATATTTCACACGCGCTTTGTATTTCACACGCGCTTTGTAGTTTTCACGCTGCGTATAGCTTCTGGCGAAAAGGATCTCTCGCGCAATAAAACACACGCGCTTTTAAAATGGCACGAGACCAACCTCTGCTCGCGCTCGGAATACAAACGCTAGAAAGCACGCGCTCACTTGAATACGCACGTTACAGTCAAAATCTCGCGCTAAGGAACACCGCACTGGAAACACAAGCGCACACCGATAGTTCAATTGTTTTAGTTGAAACACCACTTTTAACGAATTTTCAAGGAGACTGTATTTAAGATGAACAGATTTACAGTAGAAATAAAGTCACTTATCTCCTTAGCGAATTCACAAAGATTTCCTGCTTTTCCTATCTTCCAAAACGAATTCCTGCCAGCTGAAGACTTCTCCTGAACCCCCAAGAAAGTAGCCGCTCAACTGCTGAGATCTGAAGGATAAAATCCACCAGGCCTAATACTAAAGCAGGAGCAGCCACTGAACACGTCCTCTCAGATGGGGTTTTGATGATGAAAGGCACAGAGTGACAGTTTAGAATGTTCATTGTTGTTCAGCATTGTCTTCTAGCCAATCAGAGCTGTCACTGTGAGGCTCCATCTTGCCTTGGGTCAGAACCAGGATTCTGAATCATCAAGTTAAGGCCTAACCAACTATAATGGAAAACTTCCCACCCACACAAAGCTAATCTGAAAAGGATAAATAATGAAAAGGAAACTTGAATAAGAGAAGGAAACCTGACACTTTCCCATTCCTCAGTTATCTGTGCCTGTCCCCTCTTTTCATACATTTGTATATGAGTACTCAACCCATTTTCTTCTGTGGTCATTTTCTGTTCTATATAATTGTTATCATAAACTGTTGTATTAACGGCGGTTACTTGATGTAAACCTTATTTGCCTGGACAGTGCCTAGAACTCTGCAAAAAGAAAGGTGCACTAGCATCATGACACATTTGGCAGCAATTACTGGGGTAAAAACAACATAGGTGTGGCTGTTGCATAGGGGATCAATGAACAAACAAAACAAGGGTCACTCAATGTTTCTATCCCCACTGCCTGCATGTGGCAGAACCACATGCTCTCTTCTGCGTGTTGATGCAAATCGTTAGATTTATCTGGGATAACACTTGTGTTAGAAATAATCCTCTTAATTCTCGTCATAGAAGCATTCAATTTTACTGATGCATTTTCACTTTTAGCACTGTTATAGGTCCCTCCCTTTGCATACAACATATAGCATGAAAATTCAAAAGATGCAAAAAATAAGAACTAAAAAATGTATATCTGCCTAAGTTCATGTGTAGGTCCCTGATACCAGGGTGGAATGTCTACTTGTTCAAATGGACGTATGGAAATCAAGATGCTACTTCCTTTGTCATACCCACTCTTCTTCCTCCTACTATTGGAGGGGCTGATGGTGCTCTTGTACTTGTGGAAGTCGCTGAGATTAATCCATACTTTGCGGGCAGAAACTTTGAAGGCTGTGGGGTAGTGTAGATTACTTTGTAAAGACCAAGGAACTACAAATCTTTTCACTTGCGTACAAAATTGTGAATGAACACCTTATTTCCTAGAAAGTGCTGTAGTTGCTGACGATGTGATGACTCTGGTGGTGCTTGTGATGACTCTTCTACCAGTGTATCAAGACTGTGTGATGGGGCCAATCCTGGCAAGATATAAATCTGACAGATTTCGTTAGTTCCCTAAGGTACCCCTGGAATTCATCTCCAAGAATTTCAACAGAGGTATGTGCATTGGAGGCTGTGCATGCAGGTGTGAGAGATATGCGCAGCCTCCTGCCTGTGATTCTTTCATGTGGGGTAAGAAGATGATCAGAACCTAGCTGATTGCGCAGCACAAAAAGGGCTAGGGGCAAACAGTGCGACCAAGACTTATGCAATGTATCACACAGTTTGACCAGTTTCTCCTACAATAGACTTTTCATGCATTCCACTAATCCGTTGGCTTGTGGGTGGTAAATGGAGCACAATTTGTATTTCATTTCCAATAGAGAACAGATTTCTTTGAACATCTCATTGAAGAAATGTGTGCCATTGTCTGAGCTGATGACGTGACAGACTCCCTATCGGGGAAATACCTCACATACCAAAAATAAGGCTGCTAATTTAGCATCAGGATGGACACAGGGACCAGCCTCAAGCCATCAGGAGGATGGGCATATCAAAACAATTAGGTAACAAAAGTTACTGCACTGGTTAACCATGTCCACGTAGTCGATGTGCAAATGTCAAAACGGCCCAATGGGAGGGGCAATGTAGCTTTTAGTGTCCTAAGAGTGCAACCAGTAGTGTACATGTGGCAGGTAATACAATTTACTATGAAATCACTAATGAGCTCCTGGAGGTTTGGAATAAAACACTCCTGCTTCAAATCGGCAGCAACATATTCCTTGGATGTGTGTGTAGGATAGTGCAAATGTTCAAGTGCGACAGTGAGCAGCTCTTATAACTGATTTTCCTGAAATATTTTGCTGCCATATGAGGTCTGTAGGAGAAGCAGAGCATCCGCTTTAAGTCCAAAACTCCTATTCCGGCTGGGGAGATTGTGTTTGCAGTTCAATTATTTGGGTCAGTGGAAGTGCATTCTAAGGGACTGTTATTTTATTTGTTGCATTGAAAGTTCAGAGGACCCTGTGTCCTTGGTGTTCTCAGAGTTTTCTGAATAGGCTGCTTCTTTTGCTGCTGAGTCTACTGTGCTGTTACCATAAGAAATCTGGTCTGTATTGTTGGTTTGAGCTGCAGATTTCACGACCGCGACTGCTCTGGGGGGAGTTAATGCATCTATTAGCCTGGAAAGTAGTGTGGCATGCTGCATGGGGGTATCGTCTGATTCTTAAACCCTCTTTAGTGCCATCTCTCTCCTTTGCCATCTGGACAGGCTGGAGTGTACTGTGGATGTGACGTAAACTGAATCTGAGTAAATGGTTCTGGGGCATTCTTGCAACAGTTCTAATGCTGTTATCGATGCTACCAGTTGTGCTGCTTGTGCAGAATAGTGGGAGGGCAGTAGCACCTTTGCTAACACATGTTACTCCCCTGATTCAAGGCTAACTACTGCTGTTCCTGTGTGCCTTATTCCCATGTTATGATTGATCGTTGATGAACCGTCAATGAAGAGCACCTTCCCTGCATCTAATGCATCTTCCTTAACGAGGGCAGTGTCATCAGTGTTGTCCTCATATGTAGCACGATCATGTACTGTGTCATTCGTGTACTGTGTCATTTGGCTGTACTGGTTCTGCAATGAATGTTGCTGGATTAACAGTGTGGCACCTGATAATGCAGGGTTTGAAATTGAGGTTCGATGAGCAGGAGCTAAAACCAGCTCCTTGGTGTCGGGCATCATCCTGTAGGCAGGAGCTACCGCACGGGAACCAGGAGCCACCAGAGATGCTCCTTTAACTTTTTGTCCATTTTGTATGAACCATTGTTTTTAAATGTGTATTAGATGTGTTTTAATTCTTGTTTATTAACATTCTCAAATACTCAAAGTTAATGTCACATTTACATGTTTGGAAGGTACTGGCATTAGGAGGCAAAGGTAGCTCCTGGTAGCTGTTGATATCAAGTTAAGCAGGCTCTACTTTGCTAAAAGCAGGAGCTAAATAGCTCTCAGCTCCCCTCAATTATGAACCCTGCAATGTGAATGGAGGAGTTGGAAAAAATCACTTCATATACTGATGCTCGATAGGTGGTGAGAGAGGATATTGACTTTTCTAGGATTGCGAAAATTGCATGTTCTACATAAAGGGTGACAGGACATCCCATGAGATAGTGGATGATTTCTGGATTGTGAACGTAGTGGCTGCCAGAGCCTGTTTGCATGCGAAATACCCCTGCATGACTAGGTCCAACAGACCGCTGTAATAATCCAGAGGCGTATGTCTCAGTGAGGTCTTCTTTTATTTATTTTACTTATTTATATTTGTATAGCGCACTTGCAGCCGGGGGCATCGAGGCGCCTGAGGACAGCCGTCATCACTTCTGTACTTCTTTAAGCCCTTGTAGTAGGGGTTTAGTGTATGTGGAATAGTCAAATATCCATGCTCGACAGTAGTTACATAAGCCTAAAAATTGCTGCATCTGTTTGACAGTTGTGTGTTATGTACTGCTTTCAAGTATTATTATTCTGCCTACTGATGATGTTATCTGCCCTAGGTACACTACTTCTTGCTGACAGTACTACGGCTTGTCTTTGTCCGCTGTATAACCCTTCTCTGCCAATAAAGTGAGAATTCTAATTGGTCATTCCTACAGAGCATTTCTGTCGTGTTGCAGACAAGGAGATCATCTACATACTGAATCCCTGTGCTCTGTGTTTTTAAGTTCCTAGATCCATTTGCAAAATCCTGTTGAAAATACTGGGTGACTCGCAGTACCTTTGGGGCAAATGAGTGCGTGGGAATCTTTGGTCCTATTGGTAAATCCCATAAGGGCAGGACTCAGGGTGTAATGGGATGGAGAAAAATGCATTCTTGATATCTATGAGGGTAAAATAAGTAGCTTCTGTGGGGATATTACAAAATGGTGGTGGGATTGGGGACCACTGGGAACTCTACTTCTTTTTTTTTTTAAACAACTTTTTATTAAGGTCTCAGCAGTTACAATGGCACCCAATTAATACATCACCTGGTCTTACATACAACAATGTATTCACCAAAAGTTCAATAATTTACAGTCTACATAGTTGTTTCGTTATCCGAGGGCAGGTCACATAGATACGCCCTGAAGGGGCTCCAGATGTCCTTTGGTCGGCTCATGCTCGGTTGGGTTAGCACATATTGTTCCTCGCATTCATTTGCATAGGTTAATTCGCGTATAAAGGTATTCATGGTAGTGGAGTTCGGGCTTTTCCATGATTGCAGTATACATTTTTTGGCGATAGCACATGACAAATTAAACAGCCTTCTAATTTTTTCAGAATATTTCCCAATATCCCCGAACAAGTATTTTTGGGAGGACAAATACAGAGGGATTTGTGTAAATTCTGTCAGCGTAGCTGCAACCTTCTCCCAGAATCGAGACACAACTGGGCACTCCCAGTACATATGATAGGATCCCGCTTGCGGGGACTTACATTTGGGGCAGTCACCTTTGTCACCCGGTGTGAATTTAGCAATCCTGGCCGGGGTATAGTGCAGTCTGTTAAGGATTTTAAACTGTATTTGGTGCAATCCCGCATTGAGGGACACCCTTCTTGTAAGCGTACAGTATCTTACCCATTTCTCTTCAGGAATTAGCATTTTCATATCAGCTTCCCATTTCTCTTTCATTCGGTTGGTGGTAGGAGTGTGGGTCTGTATCGTCGTATACAACTTGGAGATTCCCAGCCCACCTTGTGTTGTAACCAGTTGTATGCACGGGTGGGAGGGGGGTTCATCAGGGAAGGATGGCCAGTGTGCTTGAAATGCAGATGTCATCTGATAATACTGCAATGTCCGGAGGGATCCCCCCCACACCCCTCAAGAATACTGCAAGGGTCGCGAACTTCCCATCTATGTACATATCTCCCACCTTCATCTCTGTATCGGGGTCCCAGGTTTCCTGGATGCTGATGTCGAATGTGGGGGGAATATTTGGGTATTTCCATAACGGGGCCTCTGGGTTATAGGGGATCTCAATGTCCAGTTTCTTGTATATGGCCCCCCAGGCTCTCACTGTGCAGCTAACAGGGTCAAATTCACATGAGTCCTTGTGTCTTGTATCAAAGATAACTGACCTAAAGTCTGTGGGTGTAGTAGTATACTCTTCTAACCACGTGTGGGGTGAATTGTCCGCCTCGTCATACCAATGTTTTGCAAACTGCGCCTGTGCCGCCATGTAATATAGCTCAAAATCTGGTGCTGCTATTCCCCCTTTTTCATATGGTTCTGTCATCTTTTCCCACCCAATCCTAGCCACCTTTCCGTTCCAAAGGAATGACGCTGCCATGGATCGAAGTTTGGAGAAAAATTCCTTACCCGGCCATATAGGTATGTTTATGAATAGGTATAGCAATTTTGGGAGTACAATCATTTTAAGAATGGCAATTCTACCGTGTAGTGAGATTGGGAGGTGTCTCCAGGTCTGTAGTTTGGTATGGAGTGTTTGTAGCGCCTGGTCATGGTTGTCAGCATACAGGGTCTGTCTATTACTTGAAACCAGGACTCCCAGGTATCTGATGTGTCGTTCCGACCACTTAAGGCCGCACATCCGAGCCGGGCGGTTTGTGGATGGAGTGAGCGGGAACATTTCTGATTTAGCATTGTTCACCGTGTATCCAGAGTACTCCGCAAATTGGGAACTCTACTTCTACAATATTGTACAACGGGCATACTTCCTGTATCATCCTCCAAGTTGACACTTTCACTTTTTTCACAGGCTAAATTGCTGTGTTGCATCGGGATTCTGATGGCTGTATTATGCTCTGCTGCCATAAGGCCCCTAGGGTGGAGTCATCCTCTGCTTCTTTTGACATGGGGTATCGTTTTACTCAGGGCAAAACTGCTCCTGGTTTCAGTTTAATGCAAACCGCCCCATGCCTTTCAGCAGCCCTACATCGTGTGGGCCACTGGTCCACAACTGACTAGGCGCTCTGCCTAGATCCTTCTGTTAGTGAGACGGTAATGCGTTGACCAAGAGTAGGGTGTGCAGCACGTCTCTGTTCTCTGCAACTACCTGGAAGTGTATGGAGAGTTCAAATATAATTTCCCCCTCATCTTCCGTGTCTTTGAACAGCAGTTCATCGGACACATCCCTCGATCGATGTCTTGGGACAATGCACAAAACCAAGATCCTCCTCATCCAAACCAGACAGGATTACCATGTCTGTCTTGGTAATTACTGCCTGCACATACATCTTAATAATGGTGTCTGGTGCCCATTCCTGCTGAACAGCTGTTCGAAATACGAACTCTGCAGGTACACACAAAATGTTGTCCTTAATCCCTGGCACCCAATCTAACACGATTGTTTTCCCATAGAGGAACAAATCAAGATTGAGTGGTATGCCTCGCGGGGTGCTGAGGTTACAGAGTGCCTATATTACTGCGATAGCCCTGGCTTGGTACGTGCCAGGGATGGAACACTCTATACCCTCCTCTGAGAATGAAATGGTCATGTCTACCTTGTTCATACTGTCCCTACCCAGGAGATTAACTGGGGTGTCCCATGAATAAAATAAAGGGGCTGATAATTCATGAGTACCTATTGTGAGGGATAAGTCGTCAGTGAAAGGAACCAATTTGACAGCCCCAAACAACCCTTGAAGGGAATAGTTTCTTACCTGTAACTCCATTTCTCCAGCATTGGTATCTTTCATGGATTCACATGCTTAGAATATTCCCCGTCGTCAGGCTGGGAATCCCCGGTACATTATATAGACCCTTTCCCGTAGGAAAACTTTTTCGACGCTATGCGTCCTATCCACCTCGTTTTGTATCATGCGTGCCCACGCCGTCAGGACGCCATGATATAAATACAGGACCCGCCCCCGCGCTCCCTCAGATTTCGGCCCCCAAAGTAGTGGGGGAACCAGTTTGCATGCTCAGGGGAGGCAGGAGGGCGCATGTGAATCCATGAAAGATACCAATGCTGGAGAAATGGAGTTACAGGTAAGAAACTATTCCCTTCTCCAGCATTGGATCTTTCATGGATTCACCTGCTTAGAATAGATTACATAGCAGTACCATCCCGAAAAGAGGAGGCGTGCATGCAAACTCACATACTTTCCTCACAATGCCCGTTCCCTATGGTTGTGTACTCATCAGCAATAGTTAACATAGAGAACGAACAATATTCAATCATAATTGCAACAAGATGTAACCCCTCAACCGGGGCGTACCTTATTGGAATAGGTGTCGAAGCACCGCCTGTCCCATCCGAGTATCTTCGGCATGTTGTTGTGGCAGGCAGTAATGGCGGGTAAAAGTGTGTGTAGCCGCCCAGGTAGCCGCCATGCAGATGTCCCCCAGAGGGACTCCAGACCACAGCGCCGTCGACGATGCCGCCGCTCTAGTTGAATGAGCTCTTGGGCGTCGCAGAAGAGGCTTCCCAGCCTTGGAATGGCAGTACGAAATGGTAGACGATACCCATCTTGACAGTCCTTGCTTTGAAATAGCTTTTCCTTTAGCACCCAAACCATAGGCCACGAACAATTGTCTCGTTTTCCTGAAAGGTTGCGTGCGATGCAGATAAAACTTGAGAGCCCTTTTCACGTCTAATGTGTGTAACGTGCGCTCCGCTCCCGAGCATGGCTCTGGAAAAAACGTAGGTAAGACAATAGAGGAATGTTTATGGAACACTGAAGGAGCTTTCGGTATGAACTGTGGGTTAGTGGCAAGGACCACCTTGTTCTTGAAAAATCTTAAGTATGGTGGGTCTACCATTAGAGCTTGGATTTCCGAAATACGTCGGGCTGAAGTGATGGCCACCAGGAAGGCCAATTTCCACGACAAAAACTTTAGAGACGATGATGACATTGGTTCAAAAGGAGGTTTCATAAGAGACGCTAACACCAGATTGAGGCTCCACACCGGAGGAAATCTCTTCTCGGGAGGGAAACTCCTAAACAGAGCCTTAAGGAAGTGCTTAATCAGGCGGTCGCTGAATAATGGCGCGGAATGTCATTGACGTGTAAACCTGGAGATGGTGGCCAGGTGTACTTTTATCGACGACACCGATAAGCCCTTTTGAGCTAAGAACAGCAAGTATGGAAGGAGCTGTTCCGGCGTAATCGACTGCGGAACCAAACCTGGGTGATCCCCACACCACTGACAGAAACTCCTCCATTTGTACGAGTATGAAGTGTTTGTGGAAGGTGCTCTTGCCGCTTGCAGAATACGACGACACTCCTCCGGAATCGTTAGCTGACCAATTTCGGCGAAGTCAGGAGCCAGGCCGTCAACTTGAGGCTGTCCGGGTCGTGATGCCAAACAATACCCTCCTGTCGAGACAGATGGTTGGGGATCTTCCTGAACCTCATTGGCTCCGCCGCCGCCATGTGCAGCAGGTCTGAAAACCACACCTGTCTGGCCCAATACAGGGCCACCAGAATCACCCGACATGGGTACTTGAGGATCCATTGCAACGTCCTCCGGATAAGAGGAAATGGAGGGAATGCGTACAGAAATTTGTTCGTCCATGGGAAGGAGAACGCATCCCCCAGTGAGCCCTGCTGAGGCCATCTGCTTGCATACTGCGGGCATTTCCTGTTGTCCTTCGTCGCGAACAGATCGATGGAAGGATGTCCCCACTTCTTGAATACATGTTGTAGTTGCTGGTCGTTCAGCACCCATTGGTGAACTTCGTTCATTTCCCTGATGAGGGCATCGGCCTCCACATTTCTCACGCCTGGCAGGTGGAACGCCAAGATTAGCATGTTGTGTTGCAGGGCCCAATGCCAGAATTTCTGTGCCTCCATCGACAGGGACCTGGAACGTGTTCCTCCTTGTTTCCGTAGGTAAAACATTGTAGTCGTGTTGTCCGTCATGACACGCACCACGGAGTCTCTCAATTGAGGAAGAAAAGATTTTAGAGCCCACCGCACTGCTCTCAGTTCTAGCAGGTTGATATGCAGGGAGGACTCTTGTAACGACCACCGGCCTTGTACCTGTAACGTATCCAGATGAGCTCCCCATCCGCTCAGCGATGCATCCGTCACCACCGTCTTCTGGAACTCCGGTTCCACCAGAGGCAGTCCTTTCGTTAAATGAGTAGAAGCTCTCCACCAACAGAGTGCTTGTACCAGTTGTTCGTCGATGACCAGTCTGTCGGACCAGCGACCTTGGCTCTGCACCCAACGGTCCGCTAGAAATTCCTGGCAAGGCCTCATAAACAGACGGCAGTTGTTTATCAACGGAATGCAGGATGACATGGTCCCTAGCAGGGACATGTATTTGCGCACCGACACCCTGGTACCGCATCTCCATTCCGACGCCTTGCTTTGTAGCTTCTGTATCCTTTCGCTGGATGGTCTTACAAGGCTTGTGTGCGTATGAAACTCCGCTCCTAGAAAGACCAAGGTCCTCGAAGGCTCTACAGAGGACTTGCTGAAGTTTATCGCGAAGCCCAGTTCCTGTAAGAGGGACATCGTGGCCCCCAGACTGTTTCGTGTTTGTTCCATGGACGAACCTCTGACCAGCCAGTCGTCTAGATAGGGATAGACATGGTGACCGTCCTTCCTTAAATGGGCCGCTATAGGGGCCAAACACTTGGTGAACGTCCTGGGGGAGGACTTGAGACCGAACGGGAGGACCATGAACTGAAAATGCTTTCGCCCGACGACGAACCTTAAATATCTCCTGTGTCGTGGACGTATTGGGATATGAAAATATGCGTCCTGAAGGTCTAGCGACGACAGATAATCCATGGGTTGCACTGACCTGATAACCTCCTGGAGCTTTAGCATTTTGAATTTTGAGCTCTTTAGCCATTTGTTGAGTACCCTCAGGTCGAGAATGGGCCTCCATTTTCCATTTGGCTTCTTGACAACGAAGAACCGGGAATAAACCCCTTGTCCTTCCTGTGCCACAGGAACCCGTTCTACCGCTCCTTTTTGCAGCATAAGCGCCACCTCTTGTCTTAGAACTCGAAGGTGGGGCTGGGCCGAAAACACTGGCGGAAGACTTGGAGGCTTGTTTTTGAATTGCAGCGCATGACCCATGCGAATCGTGTCCAGAACCCATCGATCTGTGGTGATGCATTTCCATTGGTCGATATGATGAGAGACTCGACCCCCCAGGACATTCCGAAGGCTGTCATTGGTTGCTGGTTTGCTTGTCCTTCGTCGACGAGGGACCCGAGCCGCGTCTTCTGGAGGCTTGATAATCTCTGCCTCTACGTGCCGACTGGGATGCACGTCTGTAACCTTGTGAGGAGTATGAGGGCCTGTTAAATCCACGGTCCCTAGAGGCTCCAAAGCGGGAGTTTCCGGAAGCACCCTTGAAGGGGCGAAAAGAGCGAAAAGTTCTACCTGTCTGGAGGGCGCCGAGAGACCTAGCGGTATCCGTGTCTTCATTTCATCCCCTTCAAGGCTTCATCTACCTTGTCTCCAAACAGATGTTCTCCTTCGCATGGCATGTCTAGGACTTTGTACTGGACTTCAGGTCTGAAAGTAGTACATTTGAGCCACGCTTGTCGACGCAGTACTACGCCATGATTGATTTGTTTGAAACCAGCCTCTGCTAGGTCCACCGCAATATTAATTGCGTGGTTCGAGGCCTCCTCACCATCTTGTACTAGCAACATGGCTGCTTTTCGATGTTCTTCCGGCAAATGTTCTAGGATAGGGGCTATTTTATGCCACATCTCCCTATCGTATCGTGATACAATCGCCAAGGAGTTGGCTGCTCTTACCGTCGTGGCGCCGACTGAGAGCACCTTTTTCCCAAAGGCGTCCTGCCTCCTGGCCTCGCTTTCTGGTGGGGTTGAACATTTTTGCTGTACTCTGGCCTTCCTAGCCGCTGCCGCCGATACCACAGAGTCTGACAGAGGCTGTGATGTTAAACATTTTGGAGTGGACTCCGGAGCTTTAAACTTTTTCTCAGTACGCCCCTTAATAGCCGGTTCCGAGAACGGATGACGCATCGTCTTGAGGCCTTCTTGCCACACGTGGTCCAGGATTGGGATGGCAAATACCGATTTCCTCCTTTGACCCATGTGATCAAAAAGAGAACAGTCTTTCTTTTGCTCCTCAGGAATTAAGCCGAACTCGGAACACGCTTTTCCCATCATTGCATGGAAGGCTCCCACATCATCCGGAGGAGATGGTTGTGCCTGGCTCCTCGTAGACTCTACCTCTACATCCGAATTCCATGTTGGGTCTCTCGACGGCGACAGGGAAATGTCCGACCCTGAGTCACCTCGTATAGAATCAGACTCCGATAGCTCACCCTCCTCCTGCGCTCGAGGACGATCCTTCACCGCCTGGGAGGCCGACGGGCTTCTGGTCGTCGAGCGAGCTGCTTGAGCTTGCTCGTCGACGGAAGGTGCAGAACATATCAACGATGAAGTGCCAGGCTGAGGGATCTGCGTATCCAGACGCTGCAGGAGCTTCTGAAGTGTATTAAGCACATCCAGAGACAAAACCGTCTGGGGTGTCAGCAGCGTCGAGGATAGAGGGGCCACACCCCCACTCGCACTCATCGTCGACGTATTGGAAGGCCGTAAGCCCAAGTCCGACGGCTGCATAACCATGCCACATTCTCCGTCCACCGACGACACCGACAAGGCCGTGTCTGGCTGCAGTAGGACCTCAGGGGGGGCCGGGTCACAGACCTCTGGCTGCCAGGCCATAGATTGAGTCACCGTCGACAAAGGAATCCCCACCGCTGCTGCCTGAATAGTAATAGGCATCGTCAGCGACACCGGGGTCGACGAGCAAGTAGCCGGCACCGAGCCTTTAGACTTCGTAGCTGATTTCGTTGCCGACTTCCCTGCTGAAGAGTCTCGACTCACGGAAGACCTAGGACGGTCCCCTGAGGAGGATTTTGATGCTGCTTGCTTCTCCGTCTTAGAGGATGAGGAGGAGGAGGCCTTTTTGTGTGATGAGGAAGACCCAGCATGCTTCTCCGTATGCTTGTCCGCAGGGCGTTTTTCGACAGGCCGTACCTTCTTCGAGGGAGGTTCCGACTTGCTCCTGGAGGCCGTGGAGCCAACTTCTGATGCCGGATAGGCACCCGCTCCGTCGTTAAGCCAGTCGACCAACCTTCTTTTTCGGTCTTTAAGGGTTTTTTTGGGAGAAACCCTGGCATATCTCACATGTATCCGCCGTGTGGTGCGGGTGGAGACAGTAGATACAATCCATGTGGGCATCACCTTCATAGACTTTTTTGAGTCCACATGTCGCACAAGGACGAAATAAAGCTTTTCCGGACATATTTTTTCCAGAATGTAACGTCGCCGAAGCGAAATACAACCTAATTATGACTAGCAGTAACCACGAGGATCCCACTACTTTGAAAGACGGTTGAAATCTGAGGGAGCGCGGGGGCGGGTCCTGTATTTATATCATGGCATCCTGACGGCGCGGGCACGCATGATACAAAACGAGGTGGACAGGACGCATAGCGTCGAAAAAGTTTTCCTACGGGAAAGGGTCTATATAATGTACCGGGGATTCCCAGCCTGACGACGGGGAATATTCTAAGCATGTGAATCCATGAAAGATCCAATGCTGGAGAATGTCCATTATTTTGTCTGACATGGGGAACATCCCCTCCTTTATGCAAGATTTGGTAGCTGCTGTGTCGACCAAAAATGAAAATGTTTTTACCACTATCTTTATTCCTATTTGGGAATCCTCCTCTGGGTCAGTAGTTACTGATAGTACTGGGCATGCTAATGCTCCTTTTGGGCCGTCCTATTGGGGGTCAGTGGTCGATCTCTGTAACAAGCTTACCCCTGTGTAGTGGGTGACTGTGTCTTGTGGCAGGGAGTTTTTTTCCCACGTTTGAGTTGGGGTAAAATGTAATGCCTGTGACTGCATTTGCTGTTGTTGTACAAGACCTGGGGCATACGTTTGTTGCTCTTGTACGGGGCCTAGGGAATACTGGAAAAATTGGGGCTGTGGATTAAAATCTGGGCAGGGATCTTATAGTTGAATGGCATGGTCGGCCTGATCTTACAGTGTCGTGCAAAATTACCCATCTTCCCACAAGACCAATATTGGAGTCCCGATTGGAGCCATATGTTTCCCATACCTCCCCCCTTCTGCCCCTGTATAAATAAAACGTTGTCTCACTCTCTGGTAACCTCCCACTCCTCTCCCAAAATCCCTAGGCCCTTAAACCCACACCTGCACTGGGCCATATTAAGGGGCCGCTGTAGGCTATCCCTCCATGGTGTTTGTTATTACTGCACCTTCCACGCTCAGCTTTACTAGTTTCTTCTGTATCAACTTTGCGTCTGCCCACTGTTTGTTCTGCCCACTCCTTATTTTTCTTCTGTCTCTGCCTGCAGTAGTGTGTGATGCACGCCTGTATCTCGTGCCATGATTTAGCTTACATCCCAACCACCTTGTTTAAATCTCCCTATAAAGTCGAAGTCTGCGGCTCTAGGGTGTTACATCTTGCAAGGCCTCTAACTACCACCCATCGCTGTCCTCTTCGCTTGCCTCTTCACTTAATAAATCTCTGTCAGACTCACCCCTGTCCTCACTCATGAATGGCGATTCCTCGCCTGTGCCCCATGGCCTGGTCACGCTAGGGGTGGGCTGAGCTTACCTCTCCGTTTGATATGCGCACAAACTGATTTCAAAAGGTCGCGGGGAACCCTGGGGGGCACAACTTTGTAGACCCTCAAGAAAATCCAAACAAGAATAAAAGGACCCGAGTTGCAGAAAACACAACTTTATTGCAAATGCAGAATAACAGCCAGGAGAGTCAGTCAGTCTTGCAAGACCGAAAAGCTGAGAACTCGCCCTGGCCACAACAAACAGTTGTATTTAAAGACCAAAACCACATAATTAGAATAAAATTGCACATAATCTAAACATTATTTGCAACTATGTTCTAAGCAGCCTGCCAAAGGCTCCTGCCAATATAAAACCTAAGTCAGCAGAAATTGCCCTATTCTAATTGGTCACTACATTTCCCTATTATTATTATTCATCAGTACAATAACAGGTTACATTAGGATCTGCATTGCCCCACAGATTACCTAATTATGTGCAGTTGGTGCGAAGAGCGCTATCTGCCATCCCGAGCAATGAACTAAAAACCATTCTCCTCTGTGAAACCAGATAACTTGGCATCCAATGAAACTTAATTTCAACATGGCAGAGACACAAAAACAAAATGGCTGAACACTCAGAGGCCTACCTCTTAATGCAATGGTTAATTTTTGTGCTGCTAGCTAACTCTGCAGAGTAATTGACAGTCCATGGACGTTCTAGAGTGATGCAAAAACAAGACCTAATTAATTAATAATAGCAAAACACTCATGTTAATAAGTCTCTTAGCTTGTACTTTCTCTTACGTTTAAGATGTTGTACCCCATATTAACAGGCTCATTTGTAAAGAAGGCTCATCTGAAGCCTTGCCTGTGGCACCATGAAAATACAGGATGCCATGTGGCCCAGGAGGCACAGGAAAGCAGATGTGGGAGACTGCTGGAATTCTGGAAGAGACTGACGATCTTTGCCATGTTGGTCACTCTCTTCTCGGAAGGAAAAGCCTTCCCTTCCCGGGTGCCCAAGACCGCTCTGCTGAAATGAAGCCTCTGTGCTGTTGAGATCTGTGATTTCTGTAAGTTTATGGAGAACAGCAGCGAACAAGTTTCATCGAGGTGCCTCCAAACTTGTTCCAGCGACCATGCCAGGATCAGCCAATCTTCCAAGTATGGGAACACAAAGATGCTGGCTCTTCAGAGATGGGCCGCTACTGCTGCCATTAGCTTGGTAAAGACGCTGGGTGCCAAAAGGGTGCACCTTCAACTGATCATGTGCGACCCCAATTACGGACCTCAGGAACCGTCTGTGCTTCCTGTAGATATACACGTGAAAATAAGCCTGTTGTGTGGTTTTGTGAAAGGTTTAATCTCTAAACCATATCACAATTAAAAATGAATTTAAAAAAATTGCCATTGTGAAGGTCCAACAACACCAGCCAGTCTTGGAACTGTAGAGCGTGGAGAATACCCCACAACGTCACCATCCTGAATTTGTCTTTCCTCAGGAACTTGCTCAAGTCTCTGAGGTCCAGACTGGGACAAGGTCCTCCCACCTTCTTGGGCACCAAGAAGTATCAGAAGTACCAGGCCAAGCCTCTTTCTTGGGCTTGCATCTATTTTACTGCTCCCTTCAAACGAAGGGCATGCAGCTCTTCCTGTAGCTCCCATTGTGGTTGTCGGGAGGACGATGAGAGTCTGTCAGGTGATAATTTCACAAACGGTAGGCAGTAGCCTAACTCAACTAGCTGTCAGCTTAGTCTTTGAATTTTTGGAGAGACTCGCTGGCTTTGGGGCCAAATAAATTATCTCCGCCAAAGGCCAGATTCAGCAGCTTTGACTAGACGTTCGCGGAAAACACCAAGCCCATCAGGTAGGCTCACCTGCGCAGAACCGTCAATGTGGCCCATGGCACTGCCCACACAGGGCACTGCGTTCAATCCAGCTTGGAGCACCTGACAGGCCATCTACTTGCCATCACCTATGATTTCCATGAAACCATTCCTGACCTCTCCTATTGGGAAATGGTCAGCTGCCTCTGAGATGGTGTTCCATAAAATAAGTGCAAACTTTGCAAAAGCACCAGAGGCATTGATTGCTTTAAGTGACATGCTCCCCGAAGCAAACATTTTCTTCACCAAAGAGTTTACTATCTTCCAGTTTCTATCAGTGGGTAGGTTTGAAGATGCTCTGACACTACACTCGGTGAGTGAGCTTGGGAGGGAAAGACATGGATGCCCTCCCTCTTGAGGCAAGCCACCGCCACCGTTAGCAGTTTGGTGAAAACCCTAGGCGCTGACGAAAAACGAACGGCAGGACTTTGAACTGGTAATGCTGTTGGCACACCACGAACCGCAGGTACTTCCTGTGTCTCCGATAAATCATAATGTGGAAGTAGGCATACTGAAGGTACAGGGACACCAACCAGTCTAGCAGGTCGAGGGTTTGCAGGATCTGAGCTTGGGAAACCATATTGAACTTTTCCTTGCGAAGGAAAAAGTTCAGAAGCAGCAGATCCAGAACAGGAGGCAAGCCTTAGTCCTTCTTCGAAACCAGAAAATAGGTTAAGTATCACCCCCTGCCGCTTTCTGAGCCCAATACCAGCTCTATAGCATTCTTTGAAAGAAGCTGACAGAACTTCTCGAAGAGGATGGGGTCCGGAGGCAGCGTGATAGCCTGAGGGCCGTGATCCAGGGGGCGCTGAATGAGTGGGAGACAATAATCCTGATGAACGACCTCTAAGGCCCATGTGTCAGACATGGGCCTGAACCAGTCCGACCTGAACAGGGAAAATCTCCCTCCCACTAGTGCAGTGTGACAGTGCTCATCAATAAGGTCTTGCACCCTGGGGTGCAGATGGTATGTTGGAGGTAGCACCAACTCCTCACTGGGCACTTCTACCTCTGCCCCTTGGAAAGCATCTGACTTGTAGCCTTCCTGGGGCAGATTTACCATGGTGTCTAGCGATATTGGGAGGGAAGGGATGATATTCCCTACCTCTGGCAGGCTGTTTGGAGGGCTGCTGTACGGATAGCCCCAAGGATTTAGCAGTGCCTTTTGATGGCTTTACCTTCTGGAGGGCATTGTTGGCCTTTGCTCCAAACAGGGTTCAGCCGCCAAAAGGCATGTCCAGTAGCCTGGTCTGCACATCAGCTGCAAACCCCAGCATCCTCAACCAAGAGTGATGCCTGACTACCGCCCCTGTGGCCATGGACCTGTCCACACACCACACAATTCACAGTGTCCGAGCCTGACTGCAAAATCTCGCAGGAGGCCTCCCTGCCATCAGCCACCAGGGCCTGGAAACTACCCTGCATCTCTTCCTCAGGGATGTGCTCGGCCACCCCTGCCACAGCAGTCCATATGGCTAGAGTACAAGAAGCGGTCACCGCACGTAGGGCAAGGCTGCCCGACGCAAACACCTTCTTGCCTTGCGCGTCAATTCTCTTGCTCTCCCTGACAGAAAGAAGGGAATGGAAAGTGGAGGTCAATCTGGTTCATCGTTGCCGCCTGACGGCATGGAAGGACACAAAGGGCCTCATTCCGAGTCCGGCGCTAATGGAAAAACGATGGCGGTAAAGTAATTCCGCCATCCTTTTCCGGCGTGGACGATTCCGACCCTTCACACCGTAATTACCGCCGCCGTAAAGTACGACGGCGTAAATAGCGGACCAGTGTCGCGCGCCCGACACACCACGTCGGAAATAACGCTAAGGCGTAAACCAGTGCTGATCCCAAGTAAAGCGGACACGGTAAAAACGGCCTCCACAAGGGCGCAAAGTACCTTAACGCCATGGCGTAATTACCGGCATCGCAGAGAAGGTGTTAACAACCCTGAACAGTGCCAGAAAGAGGAACAGGTGCACCCAATCAGCACAGGTGGAGTCCATAGAGTCAGGCACAGCACAAAAGGAGCACACCCACACACCACACCCCCTCCCACACCAAGATGATACCAATTCTCGCAGCATTCATGGAGCTGGAGGCCCTGCTTGCAAGGCAGCAACGACGACAACATCAACAACAGCAACCACAGCAACCACAGCCCCCAGCACAGAGGATACACAGGAGGAGAAGGAGGCAGAGACAGGCCCAGCATGCCCTACCGGTGCAGCCACCATTACCACGCCGTCAGCCCCCAATTCCACGCATCAGACCCACCCCCTTCAACCTCACACCAGAGCAGATACACACCCTGTACCGGCTTGACCGGGACACGATAACCACCATAGTGGCCCTGATACATAACGACATAGTGAGCCTAATAGAAATCAGCACTGCCATCCCCCCTCTACTAAAGGTAGTGTCTGTGCTCCACTTCCTTGCCACAGGGACCTACCAGCATACAGTGGGGCACATGCATGGCATTTCACAGCCCATATTTTCCCGGATACTCAACCAAGTGCTCGATGCCCTCCTCAAGCACAGAAGGGACTACATATGCCTCCCCCGGACTCCCCAGGAGACATATGATACCAAAGCTGCCTTCCATGCACTTGCAGGCATGCCAAATTGCATAGGTGCCATCGACTGCACCCACGTAGAATTGGTGGTTCCCCATGCCATGGAGGTGCCGTATCGCAACCGCAAGCAATATCACTCCATCAACGTCCAGATGGTGTGTAATGCCAGTAAAGCCATCACACAATGCAATGCCCGATACCCCGGATCAACTCATGACTCCTTGGTCCTGCGGAACTCTACACTACCACGCTACATGGAGCGACATGCTGAACGACGTACCTGGCTGCTTGGTGAGTAACCGGAATGGGCCATGGCAGTCCATTGGGGCTGTGAGTAGGCTGTCAGCATACTCCACCCGGGTGGAAAAGGGTGGGGTAGAGAGATGCATAAGGGTGGGACAGTCAACGCCATTGTACGATGTAATGGGATGACTGTATCCTGGGACATGTGTGCATGGCCAGTGAACACCTGCTGCAATGTCAGATTAGCCCAATTCTCCACCATGATTGCACGAACACTTACCTTCGTTCCACTCTCATGCAGGTGATGCTGGCTACCCATTGAAGCCGTGGCTCATGACCCCGGTCCGCAACCCACAAAACAGACACCACGAGGACTACAATAGATCTCATACCCGTACACGGGTGGTGATAGAGCAGACCTTCGGCCTTTTGAAGGCACGATTTCGTTGCCTCAGCCGGTCAGGTGGGGCCCTCATCTACAGCCACGAGAAGGTGTCCAAGATCACCATGGCATGTGCAATGCTGCACAACATGTGCATCCATCGGAACGTGCCACTGCCCCCTGACGTGGGTCTGCTACCACCAGAGGAGGAGGAGGAGGAGGAGGAGGAGGAGGAGGAAGGAATGCCAGGACAGCATCATGGGGCCGATGCACAGGAGGGACGTCACGTGCGACAAGCATTGATTGACCAATATTTCTGAGTCACAAGTCAGCTGAGGGGGTGAGGATGACAGGACATTGGGCACTGGGTGTGGGGATACATGTACTACATGCACTGTGAGACATTAAAAGACACATGCACAATGATCAATGTCCTCTCTGTTTTCCAGGATACACCAAACTGTGTATTGCATAATCATGTGAAAACGTGTACAAATAATCCTCCACCTTCACCCCCCTCCCCCCCAACTCCCACGCACACCCTCACCCCCCTCCCCCCCAACTCCCACGCACACCCTCACCCCCCTCCCCCCCAACTCCCACGCACACCCTCACCCCCCTCACCCTCCCCCCACAACAGCCCCACAATCGTCCCATCAATACTACATAGGCCACATGTGTGTGGCTTCATAGTCAATGGGCACGCCCCGAGCATGAGGAATCATTTTCGCATTGTGCGTTGTGACCTGCGGACCGGGCTGGTCTGCGTGGAGGAGCACTGGGAGGGTGGTTCCTCCTGCTGGGGCTGAGGTCTGGGGGTTGCTGCCTCCAGGGCATCAGCAATCCTTCCGAGCACCTCACAGAGCCGGTTTGTTGATGTAGTGATGACCTCGCCCAGAGCCTGCAGGTCATTGTGATGCACCAACCCTGATTCCCGGTTGTCCCGGAGAAACTCCTCAATCATGGCCGTGAGGTTCTGGGAGTGCACAGCTTCTGCGGCCGATGTGGGGGATGTGGTTGGCAGGCTCGGTATTGGGCCTGCAGGCCTCTCAGGTGTTTCGCCAGGGGAAGTGGGCTGATGTGAGACAGGTGTTACCCCTTCGCCTGTGAGACCTGGTCCATCACTCGACCCGGAGTCGCTGTGTGCAACCTGGCTGTATGATGGTGACTCAGGGCTGTAGACGTTGGTCTCCTCCACGTTGACCACGGAATGGGATGTGGGGCTGTCTGGCACACTAAGGAGGCACATGGCAGCATTCTCCCCTGACATGCTGGATTCCTCAGGGTGCAGCGTGGGGCATGTGTCCGGCGGAACTGCAGCCATGTCCAGGTGCGCGGGTGGGGGTTGTGTAGCCTCCATGGGGGTTGCTGGAGCAGGTGGTGTAGTATGGGCCTTATGTCTGCCAGCAGGTATGCGCTGTACCCTGCCCCTGTCCCGGGAGGTACTTGGCCGGGAGCCTTCCTGCTCCTCACTTTCATGACCGCTACCTGTGGGGGGCAAGAGAGAGACAGCATGATCAATGATCTGGGGGTCATCATGACTTCAAGCCTATGGTAACACATTGGGAGAGCAGCGTCTTGGTGATATTTTGGTTGGTGAGTGAACTTGGCTGGATGGTAAAAGCATACTGTTGGCGGGGTCAATCATGTTGGCGGAGTACTGTGGTGAGTGACTATGACCAGCTTTCTGTGTGGAATGGCCAATATGGGTGTCAGCCTTGCACCTGACATCATCCTGGGTCCCACTTGTTACGACATGGTTGCAGGGGGGGGGGGGCTACGAAGCAAACATGATGTGACTCTTTGGCCAGCCCTTTGCGGTGAATTACATTAGGGATGCATGTACTGTTTGGACTCATGACACTCACCTGCATCAGCGGATGAGGGATCACCGCAATCCATTTCGCCCACACCTTCGATGGCTTCTGTGCCCATCATCTCCGCACATGTCTCCTCCCAGGGCATCATTTTAATGGGTGAGCCTGGGCCTCCTCCTGTCTCCAGGGCCTGCTGACGGTTTGCTGACATGATGGCCCACACCCTGAGACGGAGGTCATCCCAGCGTTTGCGGCAATGCGTTGTGCTGCGGGGGGTGTTCCCAACGGCGCTCACCCTCTGTGCGACCAACTCCCATATCTCCTTCTTTCTGAGGATGGTGGGCCTACGCATGTCGCTGCAGAATACGATATCTGCATGTTCATGCAGAGTGTCGACCAGGACCTGTAACTCATCCTGGGTGAATTTTTCTTTTCGGATGCGCGCAGCGCCCTTTTTCAGAACTTTAGGCATGATGATCTTCTCTGTTGTATATTTGGTCGATCTGAGTCCTGTATGGAGTCCTGTATGTCCTGTATGGAGAGGATTGCAATGGATTGTGATTTTAAATATGGCCGCCGTAATGCTTCCCGTTCCTGTGCGATGACGTTATTTCCGTTTCCGGTATTTAACGGTGGCCGTAATTTACGGTTAGCGTAAATTACGGTCTCTGCTAATTACGGATTCCATCGAAGGCGATGGTGTTAAATGCGTCTAGGTTTATGGCGGTAAGGGGTTTGACGGGACCTTTTGCGCTATGCCGCAAGGGAGTTTACCGCCATGGCGGAATACTCGTGCACGCGAAGTCGGAATATGGTGGAAATAGCGCCTTCCGACCACATCGTACGTGGTATTTACGCCATGGCGGTAATTACTGTTACTTACCGCCGGACTCGGAATGAGGCCCAAACACTGGATCTGACAGGGCAGGGTGGTGTTTCCTCCCCAGTTCCCTTTTCAACTGCCATGACAGAGGCAGGTTTATCCCAGACTTCCATCGCAGGTGCCACAACTGCCACATTGAAGGGCAACAGCGTCTCCTTCTTAGGGGCATCATCCAGGATATCATAAAGCTTGCATTAGATCTATTACATGTGATAGCGGGGACAGAGATCCTGAAGACCTAGTACTAACTGTAGACGCCGAAAATGCCTTTGATAAAGTACAGTGGGAGTTTATCTTCAAAGTGTTGCCTCGGTACGGTTTCCCTCCCCACCTGATCCAGTTGATCAAATTGCTGTACACGGGCTCAACCGCCGCAGTCGACACCAACGGTTCCACCTCCCTGGCGTTTGAGCTACAATCAGGCACTCAACAGGGTTGCCCATTGTCACCATTACTATACGCGTTATCCATTGAACCCATAGGAATCAGACTCTGCGCAGAGAGGGGCTGGTCGGGCATCACGCAAGGGGCGGAGGAACACTGTGTGTCCTTCTACGCGGACGACATGTTATTGTATGTCAGTAAAAGGCGTGCATCACTCACGCACATCCGTACGCTCCTCCTGGAAATAGGTCCTATGGCGGGCTATACAATTAACTGGAGTAAGTCTGAGATCCTAACTTTGCGTCCGGATATCCCTTGGGACCCGGGAGGACTAGCTCCCTTCACACTACAAACACACCATATCAAACATCTCGGAATAAACATTAGCGCCTTGCTGGACAACATTAGCGAGCTGAATTATCCCAGTAAGATCACACACATATGTCAAGAATTAAAACAATGGAACACACTCACCCTCTCCCTCATCATCCGTATAAACGCCCTCTGCTAGGCAAAATCATATGCAGTACCCTTTGGGAACACCACACACAATCAAGACTACAAGTGACAGTACAAATTCACCTTTGGTTCAAGCCTGTACTACACAGTAAAGTGGTAGCGATGGCTGAGCAGCCAGACTTATCTCAAGAGTAAAGTGAGAAGTATCAATGGTTACACAAAGGACAGCAATTACTATGGTTCAAACAAACACTGACTCAAGGTTTCTGAGTAAAAGAATATACATTTATTTACACATCAGTTGTAAAACAATTCACTAAAGTAAAGCAGTAGAAAAATCACGTTACCAATACACCACACCACTCCCAATAGATTCTGGACAAGTTAAGCTTAAAATGAAGTGTGAACAAAATGGCAATTTAAAAAGGGAGGGAAAGACAAGTTTAGACAAAAGTTGAGCAGCACCAACAAGTAAGTAAGCAGAGCAATCTAGAAAAAGTAACTACCGTGAAGAAATCAAATCAAGAGGCCTGGGCCAAAGTCAATGGACCAAAGTCTTTGCAGAGGATTACACAGTTCAGGGTAGCTCACGGTTAAGTCTTTTCCAAGAGTTCAGAACGAAGTTGGTCGGTTGAAAAGTTACTTTAAAGAATAGAGAAGGACAAGCCCTCGGATTGGCGAAAGGTTTCACGCACTTTCACCATGGTCGGACCGAACGAACAACCGGGTTTGAACAGTACCTTAAATGAAGAAGAAGGCTGTGGCTGAGGCGGACGTTCCTGGCAGGTCCTGCAGGCTCACGGTTCCTGAAGCGACTGTCGGACTGACACGAAGTAGGAAGACTGGAGGGTCCTGCACTGCCCAGGGAAGAAACCAGCAGCAGAGCAAAGCAAGGAATAAAAGGTGCACTCCTTAAAACCCAAGCAGGGTCCAGTCCTACTGGCTATCCGATTCACTGTAGCTGTGCCCAGCAAATTTGACCGGAGGAGGGAGGCCTGGCTTGCAGTTTGGCAAACTGGTTGGTCCCACCAGCTCAAAGGGAGAAGATTCCTTGCAGATCTTCCCTGTCGTCAAAGTGTGGAGATTCGGACCCGCAGCAGGGCTTCACCGGGAGATTCAGTCGTGGTAGAGGTCCTCTTCTGTCAGCTTCTCTTCGGTTCTCTTGATCCAGTGGCGACTCTGCCTTCTCAGTCCCAGAGACCTGCTTTTTATGCAGTTTTCCCCCATTCACACAGCCTGGCTGTCAATCACACAGCAGGGTGGCTGTCCAGGCAGGACAGTCCCTACAGCCAATCATACAGAGTGTGACATGGGTCTCCAAGGAGACGCTGTGCAGGGAGTCTCAAACCCCTCCCTCATATCCTGTCCCCCTCAGACATTCAGGCACCTAAGGAGGGCTTCTGTGCAGAAGCCTGCCAAAGGACGGCGAACAAAGGAACCAAACCTGGTTTGGCACGCAGAGTAAAACACGAGAAAGACCTTTACAAAAAGAAATGGCGACTAAACCCAGCCTAGCCAAATAAAAGTAAATGGGGTCCAGCGGGTTTAAGTTCGAGGCTACTAACTTAGCCTAAAACAGTACCAAGGCTATTTAAATAGACCGCAGTAGGGAAAATACTGCCACCAGCCAAATCTTAAAGAAAGGGGAACGAAATAATGTTCCACGAGAAACAGACAAAATGGGATAACTTTTAACCCTTTCAAGAACTCTATTTAAGATAGTTTGTACTAGGTCTATGAATGTAAAAAGACTAATAAAGTCAATGGCAACTTTACATGTTCTGGGAGACAGCAGTCAGTCCCAGAAAATGGAATCTGAGTTTGGAAGTCTAAAAAGACAACCCTGTGTCACTGCACTAAAGGTGCTGTGTGACACAAAGTAAAAAGATGATGCCTGTGGAGTAGGTGAAGCTCCACAGTCCATGAAAACATAAAAAGGTTAAACACACAGAACAAAACACATGTAAGAGTGGGAAAAAAAAGGCTCACACTCTTACCAGGTGTAAAAAATAAATACTAGAAATCCAGCAGAGCTGCTGAGGGACTCAGTAGGTAAGAGAAATTAGACATTTGGGAGAATTCTCCCTAAAACCCCCCCACCCCCCAGACTAAGGGACAGGAGGATTTAATCCACTCCTGTGTTAATCTCTTCACTCTAGTCGGTTATAAACATCCTTGAGAGACCATCAGCATTTTGGTGGTGACATCCTGACCTGTGCTCAATGGTGCAATCAAACCCTTGCAGGCAGATCTGTAACCTCTGCTTTTCACCGGTAAACAGTCACCAGTGATAATATCATGCTGGCCCCAAGGTGTCAAGCCTGGTGAAAGTGAAAACAGGGTGGCAAACTGATTTAACAAAACCTTGCATTCCTCCTGTTGTTCAGATGTCAAATTAGAAGAGAGATTGACTCCTTCTATGTTCTCATCCAAAGGTTGGCCTCTGAGGAGGTCAGGTAGAGGTTCACTCTCCTCCTCCTCTTGAGCTGAAGCTAGAAGCAAAGCTCCCCATTCTGGTCTCGAGACATATGCCTTCAAACGGTTGGTGTGAAAGACTCTGGGAGCCTCCTTAGGTCTGCCTAAGTCCACCAAATAGTTCACCTCTCCAAGTTTACCCACAACCTTGAAGGGTCCTATCCATTTGTCTTGCAAGTCCCTCTGCCTTGTTGGCACCATAACTAATACAAGCTGGTCTTGAGTAAACTCAACCATGCTGGCCTTCTGGTCATGCCAATGTTTAACCAGAGCCTGACCTGCTTTCAAGTTATCACTAGCTTCTACCATCATGTGTGACATTCTCCTCCGGAGACCTATCACATAGTCAGTCCCTCTGACTGGCTTGGGGGAAGGGGCACTCTCCAACCCCTCCTTAATCAGGGCCAATGGACCTCTGACTGGATGGCCATAGAGAAGTTCAAAGGGTCTGTAACCAACTCCCGCCTGAGGGACTTCTCTATAAGCAAAGAGAAGGAATGGCAGTAGAAGGTCCCACTTTCTTTTAAGGCGTTCCTCTAAAGCACATATCATGCTCTTCATAGTACGATTAAATCTCTCTACCAGTCCGTCCATTTGTCTATGTATGGTAGGCTGTAGAGAACTTATAAGTGACACCCCAGTTTTTCCACATGGCTTGCATGTAGTGGGACATCAAATTGGATCCCCTGTCGGATATCACTTCCTTAGGAAACCATACTCTGGTAAAAATACCAAGTAAAGCCTTAGCCACAGCCTGAGCCGTAACAGTCCTCATAGGTATTGATTCAGGGTACCTAGTAGCATGGTCTACTACAACCAGGATAAACCTGTTCCCTGAAGATGTGGGAGGGTCAAGGGGACCATCAATGTTGATGCCCACCCTCTCAAAGGGAACTCCCACAACTGGGAGAGGCACCCGGGGTGCCACTTTCTTGGCTCCACTCTTGCCAGAGGTTTGGCAAGTGTGACAGCTCCTACAGAATGTGTCAACTTTTGAACCCATCTTAGGCCAGTAGAACTATAAGGAGAGCCTTTCCTTGGTCTTTTTGAAACTCAAATGACCAGCCAAAGGTATCTCATGCGCCAACTGTAGGAACTGGAGTCTGTCTGCTAGGGCACTAAACGTTTTTTGTAGTCCCCAGGGATAGACTCAGTCGGTTCACTGTAGAAGAGGCCATCTTCCCAGTGTAATCTATGCTTCCCAGGCTCTTGCCCATCAAGCTGAGAAGTCGCCTGTAGGTGAAGACCTTCAAGAGTAGGACACTCTCTTTGTCCTCTGGGGAAGTCTGCCCTGTTCGGCCATCCTTCTGCCAGTAAAGACTGCAGCTCAGGATGGTCAACAGGGTCGAGATCTCCAACTAAAACAATGTCTTCTTCAAGATCTGACTCTTCAGAAACTTGTTCACCCACACAGGGTTGTGCCTCACACTCTGCCTCAGCAGGTGGAGGAGTCACAGGTGTGACTTCGGAACAACCTTGGGGATGTCCTTGTTGGTAGCACAGGGGTGCAATCTGTCTTTTTCTTTGAGGTATTGGGTTTCCCCTTTGCCTCTTTCTTTCCAGAAATACCAGTGAGCAACTCCTGTGGACTGGGAGTGATAGTTTCCTCTACCAACTCCTTTGGAGAGCCTCTCAAGGTCCTCTCTCTTGTAGGTCTAGTGAGCTCCTGTTTCCTTTTACTGGGAGGCCTAGGGGTACTAGACCCAACTCCAAGAGTTTTCAGGTCATTACCCAACAGGACTCTCGCAGGCACTTCCCTTTGCACACTAACAAGTATCTTGACAGTCATATCATTACACTGGATGAGAGCTGGTAACTGGGGAATCATTTGCACAGGGCCTCCAGCTAACTTAGTTAGGCATTTGGGTGCCTTAGCAACATCTTCCACCTTGCAAAATGATTAATCAACCACCGTTTTGCTGGCTCCAGTGTCTCTGATGGCAGGAGTTTCCTGGCCATTCACAAGAACACTATCTTCATAATACTCTTTAGTATTATCTGGGATGGAATTATAGACATCTACATTCTGTTGGTCCCACAAACTCAGGGACTCTAAAGAAACACTGGCTGAGACGCTCATGGGTTCCTCAGCCAGTAGCTGAAAGCTTCCACTTGCCATAGGTACTTCTTTCTCTGGGGAGAAGGCAAAGGAGACAGTGTGGACCCCTGAATGATTACCCTTACATCTGGCATCCCCTTTCGCATGGTCAATTGACCCACAAACATAACATTTCTCAAATGTTTTGATGAATGGGGGTTTGTTCTGACCTCCATCTGGTTTGGGTCCAGACGGTGCACTAGCCTGATTTGATTTCCCTTGTGGTTTACCCTTATGTTGTTGTTTGTGGCCCTCTTTTGGATTGGAGGTATTAGAATTCTCTTTTTTATCTTTGGCTGTTTCCCCTCATCCTTTTTCTGAGTAGCCACAGAATCCTTGTGAGTAGCCCTGTTGGCAACCCACAAGTCAGCAGCTTTAGCTAACTTCTTGGGATCCTTAGACTCAGCCAAGTGCTTTCTGAGCTCAGGAGAGCAGGTATCATAAATTGACTCCAACATAACAAGATTTCTCATACCTTCATAAGTGCTTACTCTGTAGCCCTTAACCCAAGCATCTAAGTGTTTCAAACATTCACATACCCCGGTAGCCCAAGGGGTACCATCATGCTTTTTGAGGGCCCTAAACCTCTTAAGGTACTGTAAGGGGTCTTCCCAAATCTAGCAATTTAAGCTAGCTTAACACACTCATAATCCATTCTATCCACCTCTTTCAACTCCATCACATCAGATGCAACAGTGGGTAGCCTAGAGAAGAGCCAAGGAAGCAACTGATTCCCTGTGAGACTTGAATTCCACGGTTATATTCAAACATTGCCAACCAATCCAAAATATCAAGCTTAGCCTCATACATACCAACAATTTCTTTAGGCATACAGGGTCTCTTAGGACTGGAAGACCTATAAGACTCTGGGAGAGAAGCATTTTCCAAAGACAACTTTTTCATTTCTAAGGCATGATTCATCTCCATTTTTCTGAGCTTAAGTTCTTGATGCTTTTGTTCAGTTTGAGCATTTAAACGTTTAAATTCCAATTCAAGCCTCATCTTTTCTAGAGCAATGAATTCAGGACTGAGTGTAGGACCTGTAGGGGTCCCAGTGGACAAAGGTTGAGGTTGTTGAGCAGGTAAAGGAGCCGTGAGGCCTACATTGTGAGACGCATCTGCCTCATCTAACTCATCAATAACAGACACATTATCATCCTCATCATTTTCCACATTTGCTGAGGGGTTAGGTATTTCAGACCAACCCTCCAGACTTTGTTTCCCTAACAACCTTTCAATCAACTCTGACTTTTTGCCTTTAACAGAGAGGTTCCTATCTCTACACATATTTTTAAGATAATCCACAGTGTAACTAAGGAGGGTCTCCTGACTGTAGCTTTCCATATCAGACATGATTAATATTGCTTTTAGTGATGTTTAGCATTGTGGTTAGTTGATCCAAGGTAATAGCAGCACTCTAAGAGTATTATCCTCTCCGCTGTTCACCAGTGTTAGGCAGAATCATATGCAGTACCCTTTGGGAACACCACACACAATTAAGACTACAAGTGGCAGTACAAATTCACCTATGGTACAAGCCTGTACTACACAGTAAAGTGGTAATGATGGCTGAGCAGCCAGACTTATCTCAAGAGCAAGTGAGCAGTATCAATAGTTACACAAAGCACAGCAATTACTTTGGTTCAAACAAACACTGACTCAAGGTTTCTGAGTAAAAGAATATACATTTATTTACACATCAGTTGTAAAACAATTCACTAAGGTAAAGCAGTAGAAAATCATACTCTTAATATACTACACCCTAACCCAATAGATTCTAGACAAGTTAAGCTCAAAATGAAGTGTGAGCAAAATGGCACTCCAGCAATTTAAAAGGGAGGGAAAGACAAGACTAGACAAATGTTGAGCAGCACCAACAAGAAAGTAAGCAGGGCAATCTAGAAAAAGTAGCTACAGTGAGGAAATCAAATCAAGAGGCCTAGGCCAAAGTCAATGGACCAAAGTATTTGTAGAGGATCACACAGTTCAGGGTAGTTCGCAGTTAAGTCTTTGCAAAGAGTTCAGAACGAAGTTGGTCAGACGAAAAGTTACTTTAAAGAATAGAGAAGGACAAGCCCTTGGATTGGGGAAACGTTTCACACACTTTCACCGTGGTCGGACGGAACGAACAACCGGGTTTGAACAGTACCTTAAATGAAGAAGAAGACTGTAGCTGAGGCGGACGTTCCTGGCAGGTCCTGCAGGCTCATGGTTCCTGAAGCGACTGTCGGACTGACACAAAGTAGGAAGACTGGAGGGTCCTGCACTGCCCAGGAAAGAAACCAGCAGCAGAGCAAAGCAACGCAAAAAATGTGCGCTCCTTAAAACCCAAGCAGGGTCTGGTCCTCCTGGCTATCCGGTTTACTGTAGCTGTGCACAGCAAATTCGAACAGAGGAGGGAGGCCTGGCTTCCAGTTTGGCGAACTGGTTGACCCCAGCAGCTCAAGAGGAGAAGATTCCTTGCAGATCTTCCCTGTCGTCGAAGTTTGGAGATTCGGACCCGCAGCAGTGCTTCACCGGGAGGTTCAGTCGTGGTAGAGGTCCTCTTCTGTCAGATTCTCTTCGGTTCTCTCAATCCAGTGGCGACTCTGCCTTCTCAGTCCCAGAGACCTGCTTTTTATGCAGTTTTCCCCCATTCACACAGCCTGGCTGTCAATTACACAGCAGGGCGGCTGCCCCGACGGGACAGTTACCACAGCCAATCATACAGAGTGCGACATGGATCTCCAAGGAGACCCTGGGCAGGGAGTCTCAAACCCCTCCCTCACATCCTGTCCCCCTCAGACATTCAGGCACCTAAGGAGGGCTTCTCTGCAGAAGCCCGCCAAAGGACAGCGAACAAAGGAACCAAACCTGGTTTGGCGCACAGAGTAAAACACGAGAAAGACCTTTACAAAAAGAAATGGAGAATAAACCCAGCTGGAACCAAATAAAAGTAAATGGGGTCCAGCGGGTTTAAGTTCGAGGCTACTAACTTAGCCTAAAACAGTACCAAGGCTATTTAAATAGACCGCGGTAGGAAAAATAGGGTAGATACCATTGCCACCAGCCAAATCTTAAAGAAAGGGGAACGAAATAATGTTCCACGAGAAACAGACAAAGAACTCTAAGTAAGATAGTTTGTACTGGGTCTGTGAATTTAAAAAGACTAATAAAGTCAATGGCAACTTTGCATGTTTTGGGAGACAGTAGTCAGTCCCAGAGAATGGATTCTGAGTTCGGAAGTCTAAAAAGACAAGCCTGTGTCACTGCACTAAAGGTGCTGCGTGACACACAGTAAAAATATGATGTCTGTGGAGTAGGTGAGGCTCCAGAGTCCATCAACACATAAAAAGGTTAAACACACACAGCAAAACACATGTAAGAGTGGGAAAAAAGGCTCACACTCTTACCAGGTGTAAAAAATAAATCCTAGAAATCCAGCAAAGCTGCTGAGGGACTCAGTAGTTAAGGGAAATTAGCCATTCTGGAGAATTCTCTCTAACACGCTCAAAATGAACTTGTTCCCCAAGCTCATATACATCACTATGATGATCCCAATGACCCCAGCTCCTGACTCTTGGAAGGAGCTTGATAGCGCAATCGCTAAGTTCATCTGAAGAGGGAAGAAGGCCAGAATCTGCCTTTCCAACCTCCTAGCCGCTAAACCAAACGGCGGCCTTGCACCCCCCTCCCTGAAGGCTTACTGCCAAGCACCACAGGTCTGCTGTGTAAAACGTTGAATGGACACATCGGATCACACCAGTTGGAGGACAATGGAGGTCGAATTGATGGAACCTCTCAAACCCATTGAAGTCATGGCCACCCTCCCACGTGAAGTCCCACCAGGCCTAAAGAAACACCCAATCATCAGGCCCACCTTAACCCAATGGCACAAACTTAGGGCGTCACAAGGGATCCAAACCTGGTTTGCCCCACCATGGTCTAGCATCAGGGCTATTCATGTATATGGGGTCACACACAAAATCCACTGCAAACAAGACCGGGAGTGGGCCAACCTATGACTAATGGACATATGTGAGGAGGGGCGACTCCTGTTGTTCCACAACGCGCGTCTCAAGCTGGGATTGAACATGGGAGACTGATTGATCTTCCGCACAATAAGCAGCACTGTACGCCAGCAAACCGCTCAAACACCGCTACCACCTACCCTGGCTCCTTGTGAGGTGGAAATGGAGCATCACTTAGAAGCGTTCTCACGCCTTCGCACCTTCTACCAAATGGCAATCCCGAACAGCCTTGGGCGGAACCTCACATTAGCGCAGTCCTGGGCCAAGGATCTAGGTAGCCAGATAGAAGTCTCGACTATTCTGGAAGGCTTCGCAGCCATCCCAACTATCTCCGCCAACCTCAAAAACAGGGAGATCCAATTAAAAATTATACAGCGCTTGTACTACACCCCTTCAACGCTTTACCAAATGGGAATCGCACACTCAAACACAAAAGCTGGAGGGAGTGTGGATCCCTAGGCACGATGGGTCACATCCTCTGGCATTGCTCTAAACATCCGCAATACTGGCGGGGAGTTCGCAGACAGATCGAAGGCATCAGCTGGGCCTCTGTCGCCTTCTCATCCGAGGGGATGCTCCTGGGGGCTGGGATGGATGATTGGCACGAGGAACTCTGACCCGTAGACTCAATGGGATACTGCTTTACACGGCTGGGAAACTACTCATCGTCCACTGGGAGGGAAAGATCCCTCCCCCACAATCCGAACGCATAGAGCTGCTAGCGAAAACTTGCAGGTTTGAAGTGGCCACTATGACCAGAAGACATATGTGCGATCCCGCCATGGCGGACAGATTCCACGCACTCGCAGATCAAGTCATTAGTGGGGGGAGGAAGGAAACAGGTACCCGGTGGTGGATAAATAAACTACACTCATGCACACCTGGGGACAGGGCATGCTATCTGACCACGAAGTAGGTCTGGGCAACCTTCAGATAGGGACCGGTAATCCAAGACCTTGGATGGTTGCCTGTAAGGACATGTTGATCGTTATTCCACAAATGTAATTCACTGTTGGGGGAGGGTGGGGGGTATGGGTTGTTGGGGTTCTGATGGCATACCCAGTGTAGCCAGACTCATCAGGCGTGAGGCAGCGGACATCGGGGAAGGGGATGATCTTGGTTCTTCAACATGCTGTGGCGGCACAGCAATTATAGTATACATAACCTGTGCGGGAGAGAAGGCGATTGAATCAACTGGCTCCAGTATACCCTTCCCCCCCTCTGCCTTTACTGTACTCTGTTCTCTAATGCCTACTTCTTTCATGTTGTATTGTTTTGTGAAATGCCAATAAAAATAGTGTTTAAAAAAAGAAAGCTTGCATTGTATCTTGGATCAGGATAGAGCGGAACGCCCAAAGGTATCGGCTTCCATGGCCATCATCTGCTGATAGGCGGCCTGAGGCTTGCCTGGAGTGGGAGCTGGAAAGATGTCCATCTCTATGGAAGTGTCAAGGACACTGGTGACCTGCAGGTCCTCAGCCAGCCCCAACACATCCTCCCCCTCTCCGTACAACTCCTCAGGGGAAAGCTTTCTCCTCTCTAGAAACCATGGGCTCTCACCCAAATGGTACCTGATCACCTTCTTCATCATAGGTGGAGTACATCTTGGACATGAAGCTGTTTCCTGGGAGGGGAGCATACTCCCGGGGAGCTTCAACATCTCTGACGTCGTTCGGCACTGAGGCCACCAAGACTGGGTCCAGCGCTGGGACAACGGTGCCCGTAGGCCGGGCAGTATAGTGCTTGGACCCTTCGGTCACCAGTGGGTCCAGGACTGATCCCAAAGGTGTGCTGGAGTGGTCTCCAGCCGGTGCCCTGCTGGTCGCAAACAGACGTGGTGGGACCCATCAATGCCATGGCCAGAGCCGTTGGCGCTGTGGCAAAGATGTCCATCATCTTAAGGTGAAATGTCTTCCATTCCTCTTTAGTGGAGGACTCGGTGGGAACTTGTATCGGCCATTCCAGGGACACCATGGAGCAATGGCGCCTCGTCTTAGAGGATGAAGAAGAGTCACAGAGGCAGGAACCACTTAGAGAGTGGAACCTCTTTGGCTGCTTCTTCTTCTCCGTCTTCTCCTCCTCTTTGCATGGTGCTGGTTTTCCGGACTGCCACTCTGCATTGTGCAACCTCTAGCAAGACCGCGGCTCTAACCCGAATGGTACCTGATCACCTTCTTCATCATAGATGGAGTACCTCTTGGACATGAAGCTGTTTCCTGGGAGGGGAGCATACTCCCGGGGATCTTCGACATCTCTGATGTCATTCGGCACTGAGGCTGCCAAGACTGGGTCCAGTGCTGGGACAACGGTGCCCGTAGGCCGGGCAGTACAGTGCTTGGACCCTTCGGTCACCAGTGGGTCCAGGCCTGAGCCCAAAGGTGTGCTGGAGTGGTCTGCAGCCGGTGCCCTGCTGGTCGCAAACAGACGCAGTGGGACCCATCAATGCCCTGGCCAATGCCGTTGGCACTGTGGCAAAGACGTCCATCGTCTTAAGGTGAAATGTCTTCCATTCCTCTTTAGTGGAGGACTAGGTGGGAACTTGTATCTGCCATTCCAGGGACTCCCTGGAGCGATGGCGCCTTGTCTTAGAGGATGAAGAAGAGTCACAGAGGGAGGAACCACTCAGAGAGTGGAACCTCTTTGGCCGCTTCTTCTTCTCCGTCTTCTCCTCCTCTTTGCGTGGTGCTGGTTTTTCGGGCTGCCGGTCTGCACTGTGCAACCTCTAGCAAGACCTTGGCTGCACACTCCTTGTAGATGAAGGTGAAGAACTTTGCCACTCTTTACTGTAACTTGTAATTGTTTATTGATACAGCGCTTATACACAGATGGAGTGCTTCAAATCGCTTCAAGCGGGAAGGGAATACAGTGATTATTCTTAGGCCTTGAAGTTTCTGAATGATTAACAGAAAAAAACGAGTCTGGAAAGCCTTTGGATGCAGGGAGTGGCACAACACTCAATCCATACGTGTTGTGACGCTCGCCCAAACAGATAGATCCAGTGTTGATCCGAAAGCAACAATATAGGCGCGTTACAAATGCCATATCATATCATATATACCGTCCGCAATCTGCAGACGTCTTGAATTCTGAGCACTTTGATGGATTCGGCAAGCCGTAGAGAAATTCAGTAAGCAAATGCATTCCGATCAGAGAATAGAGTTTGCAGAACAAAGGAATTGAGGTCACATGGGCAGGACACCGCAATATATACTGGCCCCGGCATCATGTCCGGCACGGGGCGCACAGAGGCATCAGACAGAGCCAACATGGAGCTGTGGTCCACCTCCTGGTGGCAGAAAGATTTCAGAGAACAGCTGCGCCTGGGATAGGATTATCATAGATGAGGAATCTGTGGGAGGAAAGCATCCATTAGAACTCTTAGTCCACGTGACCCTTACAGACAAGAAAGGTGAGCTCCCATTCAGTGTCAAAAGAATTAGTATGTGAAAATGAGTTTCAACTTTCAAACATCAGGAATTATACATAAAACCAAGAGGTACTTACCGGTTTTTCTGGCACTTTCTCTTCTGTTTTTTCAACTACGGCTTCTGTTTCTGGTAGAGGCTAGAAAATACATATTGACAAACTAATTAGGAATAATAAAAAGGCAGATTGACATAGTCATATGAGTTTGCAGGCAAACAGAATGAAAAGCAACCACATTGCATACTTCATGGCTATTTTTATTTGTAACGCTTCCTAGAAGTGAGCCATCAAAGAGGCACACTATTTGCACACTATTACTATTGCTGCATGATTAAGGGCAACAGAGAGTCCAGACTCAGCCTCTGTTTCCTTTAGGTTCGGAACATGGCGGTGTACACTGGCCTATGGAACCTGCCACTGTTGTGTTGTATGGGCATGATGGAATTTGCCCTGTGTTAACTCGGCCTACAGGATCTTGCTGCGTTATATTAAATCGGTACAATGGAATATCACCTACTTTTTTTAAATGGGCCAATGGCTTCAGCATGATGGGTAACCTGGGCCAACCCTGGATGAATTCTCACTTTCTCCACCTAAGCCCAGTCGAAACTAAATACTATTCCTTCACATCACATCTCTTTCCCCTATCTTGCACATCACTCTTTCGATCTCCCCTCCCACATAAGAGGAGGTTTGTGCATTTGGTGCACAGACTCTAATGACGTCGCACCCTCCAAATCCCTTCTGTGTGGGCAGATCTGTGCACAGATCCGGGATTCGAACCTCTGTTGTTCTGCGTGGTCTTACTTCCAAGACCAGTACGTTGCCCCTGTGCTATCATCCGTTCGGGGCTCCCACTCCTTTGCGCAGAAGTGGAAATGAGAAAGGCAGGGTAACCCTCAAAATGTTAAAATATCTTGACATTAGTGTTAAGATGGATTTCTGAACTCTGAGCTGGTGGGCAGAGGTTCAGAAGGTCAGCCTAGTTTCTTGGAACAGGGTAACCTTCTGCACAACCAATCAAGGTAGCATTGGTGGCAGTCAAGACTAGTTCTAAGGAGGGGTGAGAATGATCGAAAGCCCACTATGAGCACACACAGCAAGGACACTACAAATTATTCTCAGTCAGGTGTATATCAAATATACATATACATTTATTAAAGGCCTTTTAAATCAAACACAATCAGGGATCAGTAGCAATGCTTAAATCCACACAACACTACTAGAAAACATATATACAGTTACAGTTGGCCTAAAGGAATGGCACACAGTAACGGTCCACAACCTGTAAGGGAAAGGGACCAAACAGTATGAATTTCTTTAGGCAGTCCTTCACTTTATCAACCCTATCTGAGAGGCAGTCCAATCCCTAAGAAGAGTGGAGCCTTATGCTCAAATGTACTTCCGGATGCAGATGCACGCGATCGTGCGGTTGGGCAAAAACGGGGTCTCTTGCAGGGGCTGTAGCAGCTCAGGCAGGCAGGTGAGGCAGTAAAGAATAAGATCCCACTATTCGAGGAGGGTCTCCCCAGGAGGGCAGAACATACTCCAAGAGTTGGGAATAGCTCGGTAGCACAGGCTACCTTGATAAAGGTGAGTGGCCCTCAGGGGACACGTGTGTAAAAATGGATGGATGCGCCAGGAGCCATCGGTAAGGGTTGCAAGTACTCACCGAGCCAAGGCACACTCCGGACCAAACTTCGGCAGTGGAGTCCACTTCGGTTGCAGGTTCAAATGCTACAATTGTGCGGCTCTGCAGCTTTCAGCGGCTGAGTGTTAGGGAGAATTCTTTGTTAAGGCTATTTTCCCAAACCTAGTGAGTCCCCCAGCAGCTTTGCTGGATTTTTGGGGTTTATTTTTTTCTCCTGCTAAGAGTGAGACTCTTTTTCTCCCACACTTAGACATGATTTGAGATATCCATTGAGTTTGTAACTTGTTTTATGGGCTATGGGGTCTTTTACTCCATAGGGTTTCATGTATTTTTGGTAAGTGTGTTACACAGCACCCTCAGTGCAGTAACACAGGGGTGTCATAGTGACCCCCAAACATAGACTCCATACCCTGGGACTGACTACTGTCTCCCAGGGCATGTAAAGTCACCATTGACTTTACTAGTCTTAAATGGTGAACAGATCCGGTACAAACCATCATATTGTGGAAGTACTGGTAGGGGTAATTAGATTGCCCCTGGGTCTGTTTTTCGAGGGGGCACTGTGCAGTCCCCCCTCGTCGAGTTTCTGGCTGGTGGCAGTGGTTACCACACGAAATATTCCACCAGAATATTTCCTATGGGATTTCCCATTCATTTTAAACGCACCACTTTTTTGGTGCAATGTTAAAGATACCGCCGGGTTATGTATTTAATATTTATTCCCCGTTTGGGTCTTTTTGCCAGGACTCGGTTTTAAAATGGCGTTTGTTTTCGCCTCTGTAACTCCAACCCAAGTCGAGCCCTTTGTTCCACTTTTTGGCGGGCTTCTGCACATAAGCCTCCAAAAGTGGTGCCACTCTGTCTGGGTCTACAGGATGTGTGGGTGGGGGGTTTAGGCACCCTGGACTGAGTTGCCTCGGCAACTCAAGTCGCACTCTTGTGTGATTGGCCCAATGGTGAGCCGCCCCAGCTCACCAATTAGCATGTTTGAGTGACAGCTAGGACTGATGAATGGGGGTTTTCTGCATAAAAGCAGGGCTTTGGGGACTGGAACTTCAGAAGTCGCCACAGGACGAAAGAATCCGAAGAGGGAGAAGCTGAGCCGACCTGCAACGACGACACCACCGGTGGATCCCTGCTGAACCGCCTCACCACTTCCTGACGACAGAGAAGATCTTCATCCCGGAGAGTCTTCTTCCTCTGAACTGGTGGGGATAACCAGTTCGCCCTCTTTTCGCCTTCCTGGATCGTCTTATGGTCGAATCGCCCATGCCAAGCACCCCGGCGGCCGGATAGCCACGCTTCACCACTACCGCAAATAAAAGGGTAGTACCTTTTAACCGGGAAAATCCGCGGCTGGTTTCTTCCCTGGCAGTGCAACGACCTCCAGCTTTCCTCCACGTCGAGATCTTCTCTTCCTCTGACCGAAGCACCGACTTGCACCCGCTGCCAGGAACAACTGCCCCCGCTGGAGCTTTCTCAACATTTCAGGTACTGTGTCCCGCCTGGTCTCCCTTGCAACAGACTGTTCAAGGTGTCCCATAAATCCTTGACTCTCTATCCTGGGGTGACTTGGGACCTGCTAACTAACTTTTTCTGAACTGATCCAACCCTTTCTGAACTATCTGCAAAGACTTTTTAAAGTATTATTCAACTGTGTGATCTTGGACACATTCCGCCTTGCTCTCTCCAAGAGTGGGCCTGGCCTATGAACTTTCTTGCTCTAACAGTAGACTCTGCCTTTTTCTGACTTGCTGTGGTCCTTTTAAAAGTGTTGGTATTGTGCTGCCCTAATTCTACCTTTTTCCTCCCTTTTTAACTAACTTATTGGAGTGCCATCTTAGGTTAAGCGCTCACCTCTGTCTGCAAATAAGTGGTGTTTTAACTAAGACTTGTTCAGTAAGTAATCAGGGATGTATATATATTGATAGTGACTGTGTTTGAACTTGCTTGCCATATTAGTGTTAGTGTATTTTACAAGTGTGTTTTTAAATAAATATTTATATACTTTTATACCCAAGCTCTGGTCAGTGTTTGCTTGTGCTACTGTATCCTTGTACCTATTTTGTATACTCTATATACTGTCTAACTCTTCTTGAGAGAAGTCTGGCTGCTCAGCCACAGCTACCAGGTAAATCTGGGTGGTACAGACAGACCCAACTGGTACAGACTACCAATTGGGTTTACTGCCAACACCTGTAGTCCTAAGCCTTTTGCAGTGGTCCCTAAGGGAACTGCACAGGTTTCTGCTTAACACTGAGTTCCAGGGATGATTCTGTGGCAGGACAGTGACGATTTCTCCTCTCCTGAAGAAGGGATCAGCTCGGCTTCACTGCAGCACGTCTCAGGGTAAATGGGGGCACAGAAGCAGCGCACCCTCCAAGTTCGTCACCACGGCTGGGCGACACAGTGACCGTGTGTATTTGGGTTCAGGCATACTCTCCTAATTCCAGACCTAGGGCGCCTAGGTGTACGAAACTCAGCAGGAGAGTGCCTTGGATGCAGTGCTTACAACCTCAAAAGTCTTAAGGGTTCACTCGAGACGGCGGCCGTTACAGAGCAAAGGTCCTGCGCAAGCTTGTCAGTTCACTGGTTGGCCCAGGAACACTTCTGAGAAGGCTCACTTGCAGGTTAAGGTGGAGGTATTGTGAATAGTTGTTCCCACTATTCAAATGGGTCGAAGTGCCTTTGCAGTCCTTCTAAGTTCGATCAAAGGCAGAGGGGTCATGCGGGACAACAGCGGGCTCAGGGTGCAAAACCTTCCAGTGGGTCACCAGTGGTTCCTCGACTCTGCTTCTTGGTTTAAGGATGCTTGGATCCTGGAATTCCAAGATGGCGACGGATCTGTGAGGTCGCGCTACCCGGAGCTCCCGCACAACTTTAAACCACTTGCACGTAGAAGTGGCGTTTAAGCTGCAGGTGCCCTCCCCATGAATCGGCCGGTGTGGGGGAAGCTCCGGCTGGACCGCAAGTGGCAAGACGAGCCGAAATATGGCCGCGGGGGCCGCCGCAATACCTCGGCTGCGGCCCCTTTGTTTAGTGGCAGAAAGGCGAATCTCGGGCTCGGCCTCCCGCGCGGGAAGAGGCGAGTGCGGTGCCGGGGGGTGCGACCCTGGCCAAAGGGGAAGTTCCGACGCTGCGGCCCCCTGGGGGGCCCTCGATCTCGGACACCGCAGACGCTGAGACAGCATGGGAGCCAGACCGAGGCACGGGTGCCGGGTGTAGGAGGACGACGCCCCCTGTGACCGTGGAAGAGGGGGCCGGAGACACTGTGCGCCAGACCCGGAGAGGAGGCCCGGCCGGGTGACGCTGGGGAGAGAACGCCATCGGCCTTGTGCAGACGCTCTCCAATAAAGAAGAGGACCCGCAGTGGAGTGGTGCCTGCAGCGCATTGGGTCTAGCGCCGGGCGTAGCGGGCCCGAGACACAACCCGGGAGGGGCGCACGCATCTCGCCGCTGGAGGTGGGGGTCAGGCCCCGGGTCGGCGTTCTCTGGGCCGACCAACCAAGTAAGTGGGGAGGTAGCGGGGAGGTCAAGTTATAGTGAAGAGAGGCCCCCCCCTGCGCGCCCCTCCCCCCCTATCAGAGTTGAGACAGTTGGGTCTGCAGGGCCCTGTGGTTTGAATATTCCTTGGGGGGGCACCCCCCGGGGGAGTTGTGATCCGACAGGAGCCTTGGAGACCGGGCCCCGCTGCCCCCCATCACCATTATCCTCAAGTCTTGTCCCCTAGGAGCGGGACCCCGACGGGGGAGCAGCATCAGGAGAATCAGGCAGGCCCCCAGACGGATCTTTCGTTGTTGATTGGCACGGCGGACCTGGCCGCCTGGACATTCGGGGGGGTTCGGGCCTGGTGGTTAGATTGACGACCAGCTCCACTTAGGAAAATTAGCAGAGTGCTCCGCCCACTCGGGGGACCCCTAACCCAGGCGGTATGTCAAGAAGTAAATCCAAAGACACCCCCGCCTGGCGAAGAAGCATCAGGAGAGTTTGCTGGCCCAGATTTGGGCCAGAGAGCTCGGTGAGCAGAGACTTCTGGAGCCCGGAGACGGGTCCTTCCCGGCCGCCTCGGCCTCCACTCGGGATCCAC
The DNA here is from genome assembly GCF_040938575.1 of Ambystoma mexicanum. Lineage (NCBI taxonomy): Eukaryota > Metazoa > Chordata > Amphibia > Caudata > Ambystomatidae > Ambystoma > Ambystoma mexicanum. Next base: position 635,893,097 of record NC_090939.1, read on the forward strand.
AGGACCTGCCGATTACTCAAGCCTTACTCCGGTCCCTGCTTGGGGAAATCGTGGAAAAAAAATCACAGATGCAGGGCAGAAGCAGATGGATGCGCTAAGGGAAGATCTGGCAGAGGGCCTACAAGAAATAAAAAGGGACCTCAACAAAATCGAAGAGAGGGTGGACACGAATGAGAGGGCCCTACAGGAGCTGGCGGAGGACTCACGAAAGGCGGACTCCCTCTTGGAGACCCTCGCGGCAGCAACTCACAACCTCGAATTGCGTGCAGAGTACTTGGAGAATAGATCCAGGAGATCTAATATACAGGTTAAATCCCTACCAGAAGCAGGCCGAAACAATGAAATCAATATTTGGAGTCCTCATGAAAGCTGATCAAAGCGAGGATATTAAGCTTGACAGGGTCCACCGTGTGAGACTGAGGCGTCAGGGGACGGGAACGCGACCACGAGATGTACTGGTGGCGTTCCATAGTTATACCCAGAAAGAGAGCATCCTTCAGGCAGCCAGGGAGGCGGGGCAGATAACCCACAACGGTTCAGAAATCCAGCTCTACCAGGATCTATCTCAAGCTACCCTGAATAGGAGACGGCGCATGGCCCCGATGTTGGCTCATCTTAGAGAAAAGCAAGTGCGCTACAGGTGGCTCCAACCATTTGCTCTTAGCTTTCAGTGGCAGGGGAAGCAACAGAGAATCACGACCTGCGACCAAGGACTAGCCTCGAGGATTAGGCCTCGAGGACGCCCCACTTTTGCCAAGAGCCTCCCCATCCGGGAGGGCAGTATCACGGAAACCTTGGGAATGGTCGGAAGTGGGCCCTAAGAAATCAAGGAGGGAGCATAAGCAACTTCAGTTCAGTTCTCTGACCCAGGCCCAGACTCCAGATCAAGAGGACCACCCTGGGGAGAGGGGTTCACAAGGAAAACAAGTTGCACGTTCATAATCTCTGTACCAACCCTAGGGAGGGCACACATGGATGTAAGTTTAAAGTGCTTATTAAAACATTAAAGGCGATTGCCTACACATCTGCGGGATGCATCGGGGAAGAGGGAGGGTCCTGACATCTCGGAATGGGAAGGGGAGTTCCAGCTTTTTCAGAGGGGGGTGTTCTAGGTTTGTTATTGAGTCCGGCTCTCATAACGTTTTCGCGAGGGGGGCTTGGTGCCAGTCAGATTCGCCTAGACAGGGGGTGGGGGGGAGAGATCCAAGGTCTTAGTTGGGAGGGGGCTCAGAGTGGTCTGCGAGTGGTCTGCACACACCGAGGAGGGTTCGGCGAGGGGATCAGAGGGCATAAAGGGGTCAATCAGGCATCACAACATCTTTCCTTATGGCTAACTCCGAGGTACTTAAAGTGCTTTCATTAAATGTGAACGGCCTTAATTCCCCGGTTAAGAGGAAGAAGGTGGAGAGGTTCCTTAGGCGGGAACATCCTCATGTTGTGGCTATGCAGGAGACACATGTGCACACTAGGGACACCCACAGGATAAGATTCTGCGGGTACTCACGGGTAGTACAGGCTACTCAAACCAGCAAGAAAGGGGGAGTCCTTATAGCCTTGAGGGACGGGTTGGACCTGACAATTGGGAACACACAGAAGGACAACCAAGGCAGATACCTAGCGGTGATACTTCAGGGAAAGGGGGAAGTCATCACGGTAGCAACTCTATATGCACCAAATCAAGCCCAAGATAGTAACCCGCCTAGGGAAATTTGCAAAGGCATTATCCGCTTGCTAGGAGACTTTAATTTAGCCTGGGACCCCACCAGAGACAGGACTTCCGCCACATGGGGAACACAGAGTGGACCTTCTGGGGACCTGGTGAAGAAAATGGAAGATCTGGCCTTGGTCGATGCCTGGCGAGAGCTGTACGGCGATGCTCCGGGATACACATTCTACTCACACGCCCATAGGTCACACTCACGAATAGACTATGCCTGGATTTCAAAGCCGTTGATGGGTAGAACCGTAGCTCTGGAAGTAGGGGCAATTGCCATGGGAGACCACGCCCCACTTACCATCTCCACATCCAGGCCAAAGGAGCCCCCAGGCATTTGGAAGTGGAGATACCCAATCTCACTGTTTAGGCACCCAGTCCTGGTCAAAGAGATAGATGAGGGAATTATAGACTTCACTAATCATAATAACTGGGATGACACAAACCCCCCTGAAATTGGTGGGACGCCCTGAAAGCCACTGTAAGGGGAAGGATCATAGCAACCAAGGCTAGAAGGGAACGGGAGCTGAGACTGGAGGAGCTAAAATTGGAAACCAGGCTTAAGGAGCTCATGTCTTGTATGGGTAGTAGGATGACAGCAGCCACTAAAACGGAATATAGGGCGGTGAGAGGTCAGTTAAACCTTATGCAGACAAGGGCGGCAGAGCGGAACCTCCTGGCTATGCAACAAAGGTTCTACATTAGAGGCAATAAGGCTGACCGGTTGCTGGCCAGGCAGTTAAGGAAGGAGGCTGGAGACAGGACAATCTTGAAAATAAAGGGGCAGTCAGGGGTCCTCCTTTCTAATAATTCGGACATTGAAGGGGAATTTTGCAAATGTTATTCTGACCTTTACAGATCAGGAGACCCTGTGACTGCGGAACAAGAGTTTTATCTCTCTCGGGTGAGATGCAGTAGGCTTTCTCAGGAGGAGAGGGATGAGCTCGACCGGGAGATCACAACGGACGAGGTTAGGAGGGCGATCAATAACTTACCGTCTGGTAAAGCCCCGGGCCCAGACGGGTTTGTATCTGAATTCTATAAGACGCACAAAGAAGCTTTGATTCCTATCCTCACCAAACTCTTCAACTGTGTAGGGTCAACAGGTGTTCTCCCCAACTCGATGAATGAAACCAAAGTCATCTTAATACATAAGAAGGGTAAAGACCCGACCGACTGTGCTTCCTACCGCCCAATTGCTTAGATAAATGTAGATGCTAAATTTCAAACCAAGGTCTTGGCCAACCATTTGGAAACAGTTCTCCCCAAACTAATACATAGTGACAAGTCTGGATTTATTAAAGGGAGGTAGACTTCAGATAATGTTAGAAGATTGGCCCACCTGATCGAAAAGGCTCAGAAAAAGAATGTCCCGGATTTTCTTTTGGTGATTGACACCGAGAAGGCATTTGACCGGGTTGAGTGGGGGTTCCTGTTTGCGGCTATGGCCAAAATGGGGTTCGGTCCGGGTTTCATTACCAGGGTAAGGGCTAACTACCGTAACCCAGTTATCCGACTAGCAATAAATGGCCACATATCAGCCCCAGTTAGGGTGGGAAGGGGCACGAAGCAAGGTTGCCTGCTGTCACCACTACTCTACGCCCTTCACTTGGAACCCTTCCTGCAGACAGTACGGTCCTCCGAGGACATCAAGGGGCTCCCGTTTGGTGGAGAGGTTCATAAGATAGCGGCTTTTGCAGATGACATGATATTTGTACTGACCAAGCCGATCACCTCTCTGTTAGCAGTGGCTAGGGAGTTAAACAGGTTCGGCCAAGTGGCAGGCCTAAAAATCAACGCCCACAAGTCTGAAGTGTTACCCCTCACTCTGTCACCAAGTGAGGTCCAGGACCTCAGGAAGGCTTATCAGTACTGGTGGGTTGGCTCCTCATTAAAGTATCTAGGAGTTTCCCTGACACGGTCCGTGGGCGATCTTTACAAAGCGAACTTCCCTCCCCTCCTTCAGAAGGTTAAATTGAAATTGGTGGACTGGGAGCCCCTGGAAATTTCGTGGTTGGGGAGAATCAACGCCCTAAAAATTACAATCCTGCCCCTTCTCCTTTATCACTTCTCGGCACTCCCAGTGCGAATCCCGTCATCCTTCTTTAAGACCCTACAAAGAATAATCACCAGGTTTGTTTGGAGTCAAAAGCGTCCGAGACTAGCGGCCGCCCTTATGAAAGCTCCCCCCAGCAGGGGTGGGGTGGGAGAGCCGGACTTTAAGGTTTATTATCTTGCGGCACAGATTAGAGTCATTAGGGACTGGCAGAGAGACAATAGGGGGAAGGTGTGGAGGCAGATGGATGGAGCAGTGGTGGGGAAGGACTTGGAGGGGGTTCTGTGGATCCCGAGGCAGGATAGGCCTTCACGTATGTACTGCAGTGCTATAACATCAGCAGAGCACACATCACTACCTTCCCTTCTCCGTATACGCCCCTAACACGGAAATCCACAATTCACCCCAGTTCTCATCAATCCGCTGGCTTTTCTTCCTTGGTTTCAAGGCGGCTGTCGGATGGTACGTGATATGTCGGAGGGGGGGGGTGAAAAGATTTGAGCAATGCAAGAAGGATTTCGGCATAGGGGAAAAGCAAAGGTATTCTTATCTCCAGATCATGCACTGGGTCTCTCAGCGAGAGCTTAAACAGGTGGGTTTGTGCTCCCTCACCGACTTCGAAAAATACTTAGATACCGAATCTGGGGATAGGGGTGTGGTATCGTCCATCTATAAACTGATTAAAGGCCAGGAAACGCTGCAAGTGAGGAAGTATATGGTCCAATGGGAGCAGGGTGTGGGGGTGGCGATTGAGGATCAGGAATGGGTAAAACTGTGGTCTCAGATCCCAAATCTCGCCAGATCGATTCAAATCCGGGAGATATGGCTGAAGCTGATGATGAGGTGGCACTTAACCCCAACCAGGTTAAATAAAGTATACACCCATGTCTCGAGGCTGTGTTGGAGGGAATGCGGCTCGGAGGGTTCCTGGGCTCATGTTTGGTGGGAATGTCCCAAAATTGACTCATTCTGTACACAGGTCCATCAAGCTGTCGCCCAGGTGCTGGGAATTCAGCCGAGCCAAAACAGAGGCCTGGCCTTACTGGGCCTGAACGGCTTGCTTACAACTCCTTCCTCGAGAGGGGATCGCAAACTCTATGTAATCATGGTAATGGCGGCGGCGCTGGTACTTGCCCAGAGGTGGAAGTCAAGGGATCCCCCTCAGGAACACAAATGGGTTGATAAATTGTGGTCTCTGGTGGCGGTTGAATGGCTCACTTATTCTATTCAGGGCTAACACATGCGATTTACGTCAGACTGGGCCAACTTGATAACTTACCTAAAAGCGGGGGCCCAACGGGCCTGGTGTCCCAAAGCTATGGAGCTACTGGGCATTATTAGCCCTCAGGACGAATCTGATCTGTGAAGATTTGGGTCAATTATTCACAACTAACCTAAGAGGAACTCGGCTTTCGATCCTGATTCATGGATTTACCCGGGTACTCTGGCCGAAAGACTTTATAGGGGAAAGAACTATGTGTGCAGTTCATATTTCAAGAGTTGAAAATAGGGGACCTGTTGGATCGGGTGGTGGGGGGTTGTTGGGAGGTGGGCTTTTAGTTCGGGAGGACGGGGGTTGTTTCATTTGTTTCCGTTGACTTTCTGAGATGCTTTTATTGAAAATGTTAATAAAAAATGTATGGTAAAGGATGCTTGGATCCTACACTAGGTTCAGTGAGAACTCAAGAGATCAACCTGGTATGGGTGTTTGGAGCCTTCTCTTATCCAGAATCTCCTCTGTGCCAAAACGAAGAGGACCCAATGGGAGATCTGCTCACATACAGGCACACGAGACGTGGACGAATCACAGACCACGGTTGTCCCGTCCAAGCCCACCAGACACTCTGGCACCCAGGATGTGTATTGGAACTAGACAGTCCAGCCCAAATAGCACACACACAAGGCATGCAGAAGCCCGCGAAAGCTTTCAGTTTCGCGGGACAGTGCATGACCAAATAAGAGTTTTTGCGGGTCTGCTCGACATGGGGAAGGCAAAGGGACAAGATGGCCAAAGGATAGAAAAAAGGATCTCATGGAATGGCCTTTTGGGGCCATCCACTGTCCAGGGCCAAATGCGGTAAATGCAAAATGGACCTCAAGAAAGGGTTAAAAATATATGAAAAATAACAGCTGCCACCAGCTCTGTCCAAGGAACATTTGTACTTCTACCAAAAAATCCTTTGAAGGTGTTTAGGGCCTTTGGAAACAAAAGGAAGACCCCAGCGCACTGTACAGTAAGGTACTTTTTGCACAGGTAACATGTTGCAGAAAACTTTAGACATTGGAAAGGACTAAGGGAAACAAAGTCTCCCAATACTGACTGTCTTTAAGAGCATGTCAGTTTACCCATAACAAAGTGAGTGGAAACCCAGCGGAGTGCACAGGAGGCTGTAGTCCACTGGCAAAAGTCAGGCTAGGCTTGTCAGACAACAGCAAAAAGTTGCGGGGTTCACAACTGGAGGTAAAAGTACAGATGAATGGGAATCCTTTCTAACAATTAGGAAAGATATTCATAAGGCTATGGCAGATTTCTAGGTGTCCACCTTTAATATGGAAGTGCTAATGAGCAGCTGGTGGAATGCACTGATGGTATACACCTGTGTTCAATGCATGTCTTTCTGCGTTGAGCACACATGCAAATTGTGATCGCTGCGTGATAAAGAGTGCAATCTGTTGAAAGAGAGGTTCAAGCTGGAAATCAAACTTAAGAGTTTAGGTGCCTTAAAAGTACTCTGAATGCTAAATAAATTGGGAGTCAAACTAAAAAGATACTATTCAAGCGAGAGCTGAAAAGTGCTTCACTAGCAGAAGCCTAAGTTCTTTCAAAATTGGGACAGACTGCTTGGACTTGTAGCATACACCGCGAAGTGCCAGCAGCAGGCAAATACTTTTGAATCGGTGGGACTGAAGTGGACGATGTTAAGCATTAATCAAACATTTGATTTATTTACAGGGAATTATATGTGAAGCCCAAGAATGCATCTACCGCGCAGATACTGGGCTTCTTTCAAGATACTCCTCAAGCCGCACCCCTGCAGATGGAAATGCTAAATACACATATTGACCGAGGCAATTACACCGTCCATTAAATACCTTAGTCAGTGGCGGGTGGCGGGAGGGAAATGTATAGGCATTGATTTTTTTCATAAATATGTGGACACTTTGGGCCCTAACATAAATTGATGTTTAGTGAGTCACTTACTTAGGAATTTCTCCCTCATTTCATTAACGATGCAAATACAGAGCTCTGTCATAGGCCTGGGAGTGACCCACGCAGGTGAGGATCTCGAAGACCAAGTGCCTCATCACGAGATGAGCGGTAGCCCTTAAGTGCAGAGGTAAAGGTATTACTGCCACATTTAAGGGGTGGCCCTATCACGAGTTGGGGGTTAAATGGGCTGGTGAAAATCCCATTTAGCGCCCTGTTTTCGGCGCTATTAACGCCGGCTGTATTAACGCACAGTATTAGCACAGAAAATTCCTCATTGGGTCTAATGGACCCAATGGGGATTTACCGTTAATGCCCAACCAGTGATTCAGTGACTACAGACCGGCTGGCGCTAACGCTATTACAGTTGGGCGGTATTTCAGCCGGGATACCGCTCAACTCGCGATGAGGCCCCAATTGTTTTGCTAAATTCAAATGTGAAGATGTTGACTAAATGTCTGGCACGCTGGCTGGAAGATGTCCTCTCCACAATGGTTCATCAAGAGCAGAGCGGTTTATATATGGGAAGGACTCTGTAGATAACATGCAAAATTTGCTCAATGTCGTTACTTCGTCTATTGTCCCCATTAAGCCATATTATCCCCTGATGTCCAAAAGGCATTTGATTGTGTCAGCTGGGACTAAATGTTTGCCGCAGTTCAGAGGTTTGGGATCATGGGTACTTTTGTTAAGTTAACTTGCCTACTATATTTGAAGCCCAGGGCGCAGTGCTGACGAATGACTATCTTTCACTTCCCTTTTCCCCTTCAGGCCCCTTGTTCCCGCTATTATATGCCATTTTCGCAGTAATTTGCGTGCAAGGTCACAGCATATTAACAGCTACAAATTATAGAAATCGGGTGAATATAAAATAGAAATTCACTATATACAGTTGATGTATTTATATAATTAGCAGATTCTAAAACAGCTTTACAAACTCTACTGAAATGTCTGTATTAATATGTTCAAGTCGTAGGGTACAAAGTGAACCTTGAAAAGTCCGAATATATAAGGACCCGTCCTGATATCTCTTCGGGCGCCGCGGGGGGTGGGGGGCACTAGTTGAGATGGAACACATTTCTATAAAATTCTAGGGCATACATGTGCCAAACAGCTAATGAAAGGTATACTCTTTAAACGACAGCCCAGACTCTTAATCCGTAAAACAAAGAGTAAATCATGGAATAGGAAGTACTTTGGCATCCTGTTTCCGACAGAATAAACATGATTAAAACAAACACAAAGCAAAAGCGTGTTTATCTAGCACAGATGCTGCCGGGGGAAACCCCTCTACCGCATCCTGTGTGAATAACCGACTAATCTGAAGATTCATTTGGTGACATAGAAAGGCCCGACCAAAAGGAGCCAGATTGAAGCTGCCTCTATCAGACAGGGGTCTTGCGACGCCAGATTATAAGGGGGGGATGTCAAAACAAAACAAATGTGTTATGTCAAATCATGGGTAAAACAGGTGGGAGCAGTTACCTGGTGATAGATGGAGGTGGAAAGCATGAAACTAAACATGTGGGCTCAGAGAACGTGCTTTGTCAACATAATGCAGAGCGGATCCGTTTTAATCATGTGAATGTGAGAAATACTGAGTTGCCCTGGGATTCGGGCCGGAATAAAGGATGGACGCACACACATGGAGAGTTTGGAACAGCAACCTTCTTTATTGAACTCTTCCCTGTAACTGGCACGACACGCGCCTTTTCCCAGCATTCCCCTTGCTCCCCATCATCGCGCCTCGCCCTTGTGGGCGGGGGCTTCCTTAACCCTGTAGTGGCGGGCAACACCACCCCCGGACAAATGTCAAAACGGCCCCTTAACATTCTTCGACTCGTCTCATTGGTCTCTTAATGACTCAATGAGGTCTCTTGTGACGTACCTCAGCTTCTACTTCATTCCAGGCACCTTTGCCTCGATCTTTCCGATTGGCATCTTCCTCTGGGGGACTCCACTCGTCATTCCGGGAGGCCCTTGGCTCCGGAGTGATCGGTCGCGGGTGAGACTCACACTCTTCTCTTTTGACGTAATGTTTGAACCATTGGCAGTTACTCGTGAGGGCTTTGTCATGATCTTGTGCCGTCACCATTGTTCCTTTTATGGCCGTTACTCTCATGGGGCTCGGAGCATATCGAGGGTCTGTCTTTCGTATCATGGGTTGTTGTACCAGTACCTCAACTCCAATCTGGAAGTCTTTTGGCGTCGCCTTCCGCCTCGTGTCTGTGTCCTGCTTTGCCATCCGTTTCTCCTCAGCGTCCCGCTGCAGTATCTCTTCATCTTGGTTTTCCGTAGGTGACAGGTTTCGTGGGATGCAAGTGTGTACCTCGTACCGGATCATGAGTTCAGCAGGCGTTTTGTCCATGGCCTCGTGTGGCATGTTTCAATAGTCTCTGAGGAGTCGGCATAGGGCTTGATGGGGGTTGACTGCTTTGATTCGGGCTCTCTGTATTGCTTTCTTTATTGACGTCATGAACAGTTCCACCATCCCATTTGCTTGTGGGTGTCGAGGTGTAATCTTCATGTGTTTGAAGCCTAGATGTTTAGCCAGTGCTGCAAATTCATATCCACAGAAAGGTGGTCCATTGTCCGACTTGATCACTCTGGGTATTCCCCATTCGCTAAGTACTTCCTCTAGTACTGCAGCTACTTGGGAAAAACGCTGTGGTGGCTAGTTTTTTCACTATGGGGAATCGCAAATGTTCGTCTAGCAAGAGTAATAGATATTCGCCTGACTCTGTGGGTCCATAAAAGTCTATGGGTACTCTTTCCCATGGGTGTTCTGGTATTTGTGTGTGTTGTAAAGGATCTGGAGGTTCAGCTGGGGACGTGCACTGACAGGCATGACAGTTCCTTTCCCATTTGTCTACTGCAGTGTCTAAGAAGGGGAACCAGACATAACACCTCAATTGTTTCTTTGTATTTTCGGCTCCTCTGTGTCCTTTATGTGCGGTGCGGACAACCTCTTTTCTCAGAGCAGCCGGGATTACAATGCAGTGACCCCTGAGTAAGATGTTGTGGTCTTTTACTGCTAATTCGTTGTGAACCCTCGCTAGTCTCTCAATCTCTTCTCTGCACACCCCCGGGTGGGCCAGCATTGCACATTGGTAGTCTCGCCACCTGTTGGCTGATGTCAGGCAGATGGCGAGTGAGATGGTGGGGTCAGCCGCGGTTGCTGCAGCGACCATGTCTATCGAGAGTGCGGGAGGCAATGAGTTGCGGGACATCTCCTCTTCTTGTCATCGTAGCACCCACAGGATGTTGAAATAGGTAGTCGGCTGGGTTCAGATCGCCACCAGGTCGATGTATGATGTTGTAATTGTATTCTTGGAGGCGAATGCCCCACCGCTCAATTCTCGGAGGCATCTTGGTGTGTGGATTGCTGAAAAGCGATAGTAGCGCTTGGTGGTCAGTTATTAGGGTGAATTTTTTCCCTATTAGAAAATTGTGAAAATGTTCACATGCCCAGACTGCGGCCAGGCTTTCTTTTTCCGCCTGGGAATAAGCAGTTTCAGTGTTAGATAAAGCCCTACTTGCGTATGCTACCACGTGCCTGGGGTTGACATCTGCTCCGCTTGTCTGTGCTAAAATGGCACTGAGGCCAACAGGGCTCGCATCCACTATCACTTCCGTGTGCCAGGACCAGTCGAAATAAGCTAGGCGATGGGCCTCTGTGAGAGCCTTCTTGATGTCCTTGAAAGCGCGTTGGCATTGGGGAGTCCAGTTAAATGTCGCTTCCTTCCAGAGGAGTGTCCTGAGTGGCTCAGTGAGGGATGCGTAGTGCGGTATATATCTAGCGCAATAGCCCGCCATGCCCAGGAATGAGCGGACTGTCAGGCAGAATCCTGTGCAGTGCCCTTAGGGACCACTGCACACGATTAAGACCACAGGTGGTAATACAAGTTTTACCTTTAGTACAAGCCTGTACTACTAAGTTATAGTGGTAGCAGTAGCAGAGCAGCCAGGCTTATCTCAAGAGTATATGAGCAGTAGGAGAGATTACACAAAGGGACCACAATTACTGTGACTCAAGCAAACACTGACTCAAGGTTTCAGGTAAAAAATATAAGTACATTTATTTTTAAACCATCAGTTATAAACACAACACTTCTATTAACCTTTAAAAAAAACCACACGTTAAATATACTACAACTAACCAATTCACTTCGTACAGTATGTCTCAAGGTAAGTACCCTGTGTTTGAATGAACCGGTGCTATGAACAAAACACGATACCGCGGATACGGTTGCGATTACTATTTGACAGTTCGGTCTACTAAATAAAAGCGTATCCGTGACATGAAATGCTACCGGGGCACAAACACACTTAGCACCTGAGATACCCATAGGGAGTTGGAGGGAAAAATCACAGGCAATATTTAGGTTAGGCAGACAGCATCGAGAAACACTCAGAAACAGGAGTTCAAAATTCAAAGGGCCAGAGCCAGGGTTAAGTGACACCGGAGACCTGTTGCCGAAGATCACACCGTTAGACAGTTCACGATTCAGCGTAGCCCAAAAGTACTTTGATATTGTCAATGTTCAGAAGCAAAAGTTATAAGAAGGAGGGAAGACATGGACGAGCCTTGAGGATGAAGAAAAGGGATTCACCCAGTTTCCTCGAGCAGAACACAGTATCTTATTCCAATGGTACAGCTGGTGCCCTGGCAGTTGTTCCTGTTGGTTTCCCGCAGACCCACGATTCCTGGAGCTTCGTTGTGAAGGAGGACGTCTGAAGGGGGTCTGCACCACACAGGGATGAAGCCGGCAGCAGCGACAACGATTAAAAGGTGCGCTCCTAGGGGGCGCACGGATGAGTATCCCTCCCGTGTGAGCTCCGTCCCTGCAGTCCCAATAAGCGGTATGAGCCCCCGCTGATGGACCCCCCCCCCACGAAAGTTCGAGATTCTGTGACCTGAACGGACCCCCCCCGCAGCTGAGAAAAAACCCGACAAAAATCAGGCCCGTTTTGACCGAGAACTCGGTAGTTCCAGGAGTGCCTATCCGCTGCACCACGGGATGCGCGAACACTGGCGTTGCGTGGCCCGTGCGACAGGCGTTACCAGTGGTGAGCATCTGTGCCCCAGGCCTGTGGTGGAGATCCCTCGCTCGCGGGAGGCGACGAGCCCAAGGACTCCCAAGGATACCAAGCGGCTGCACGGGGTGAGTGAGGGACTTAAACGCGGAACTCTGCGGTGGCAGGGCCCGCGCCCGGCGGCGCCGCGTAATACGCGTGACCCCCACCCCTGCCGCGGAGCTCATGCGGTGAACTGTACCCCGGGGGCTGTGTGCTGCCCGAACCGGACGGCCCATTGGCCTCACGAGGTGTTGCATCCCGTTCCAGTGGTCTGCAGCTTAGCCCGCTGCAGGACTTGCTGCCTCCCGCTGCACCGGAGGGGAAGAGGCGTCCTCCTACGCCGACCCGCGTCGGGCCGGCGTGAGACCCCGCAGCGTCCTAGGGGCCCCCCCCTGCAGTGTCACTGCGCACGACCCACCTAAATGCGGCGAGAGGAGAAGGACACTGGACGCCATGTGGACTAGAGGACACATCGCATAACGCGGTTTTGAGGAAACGCGGATCTCCACACTGTCACTCTGGCTTCTCTGTCTCCTGCCTGCCTGGGCCATACGCTCCCTGCACAACACACTACGTCGGAGGAACAAAGGTGGTCTGCTGGCCTCACACCAATTACAGTGCAGCCCCTCTGCCCAGGCACACTCCTGAACCACACATAGCCCGCATTGGGGACACTCCATGATCCCCCGGCGGAGCTGAATCGAGGAGTTGACCCATATCACACGAAGTGCTGAAGATTGAGGACAATACTGACCCTGCAACCTGCGCATCCTCATAGAGGGTAGGGCCCCCTACTCAGGCGCGTGTGCATCCTCTAATCCGGATTTCGTCGTATGGACCAATGCCACAAACTGGCCAGATTTGCCTACGAACCGTCCCTTCCGCCTTGCAGATCTACAGGTGCTATGGCCACGGACCCATCGGAAGCAGGTGCCGCTGCCACCAAAGGAGACATTGCCACACTATTGAATGAAATAAAAAACATGGGAGCCAACCTCGGCGGTAAAATCGATAAAATTACCCAGAGAATGGACAGATTTGAAGAATGATTGGAAAGTGTGGAGAATAACCAGGCCTCGATTGATACCCTTGAAGCTCAGATGGATGTACGGATCCGAAACATCGAAAAAAGGGAGGTCGAGGCGAGGCTCGAGATGGATGACTTAGAAAACAGGGAGAGGAGGAATAACCTCCGCTTTTTTGGTATTCCGGAACGTGAAGGTGAAACTGAAAAAGACCTCAAAGACACCATCCACGACATCATTAAAATATTGACCGCCGATGAATACATCGATGAGCCTAAGACGGAACGCATACATAGAGCTGGTGGGCGGCCCGGCGGCCCACGTTCTGTCCTGGCCAAATTTAATCGATATCAAGACAAAACCAGAATTCTTGAGAAGGCCAGGTCTGGAGGCCCGCTCACAATGGGAGGCGCTCAAATCACCATCTTTCAAGACTTATCCTCGCTAACATTAGCCCTGAGACGCCTTTGCAGCCCCCTGACGAAATGGCTTAAGGACCAGAGCATAAGGTACAGATGGGGATACCCTTTCTCGCTCACCTTTGAGCATAGCAGCAGGAAAATAGTCCTACGCTCTGAAGATGAAATCAAAGATTGCATCGTCGATCTCCTCGGTACGGACCAGCGGGGCAAAGAAGGTGGTGACGACGAACGACCGAGATCGCAGTGGGAGCTCCAGGGCCCCTTGTGCAAGAGGGTAAAGGGATCGAGAAAATTTAGACGCCCCAACAACACCCCCGACCATGATTAAGCAAGAGAAGCTGCGTCAGATTCGTGCTGGCTACAGACATATCTAAAACACGAGGCGCTGTCTCCCGCGGAGGGTGCGACATGGCGAAATCCGCCACTCTGGTGCCGCTGCGGGCAGGGCACCCCCCGGAAATGGGAGGCGACGTGAACTCCTGCGGGATGACCTGAGAACCACACGTAACATTGAAACTTTCACATGTTTGTTGTTATTATTGTTGAAATTGCATAATGTTTGGGGGAGGGGAGAAAGAGATGGGGGCTCACCCTTAAGTTGCGATGGTAAATCTGATCGGGACCGTAAGGCAACGGTCCCTACTGATGGTCCGCCGATGGACTGCATACTCTCATCCAGTCTGTTCCGGACGCCGTCAACAGCTGCCTATGCAGCACCCCCTGTTCGTAAGCTCAAGCGAGCACCATCAACTATGGTGGAACATGGGAAAAGGGGAGAGAGGTAACGAACACTTGGGAAATGTACAGATAACACTACGTTCGCTCCAAAGTATCACAGTCAAGATGGCACAGGGTACCCAATTGTCTCTCTGGCCGCTGGTGGTGAAGGATCCTAGACGGCAAACCGCCGATGGCATCACATGAGAAGTCTAAGGGCAAGGGTCTCCTCAGAATTGGGACTATCAATGTGAAGGGATTGAATTCCCCTACTAAGAGGTCGCTGGTGCACAGAGAATTCTGAAGATCTGACATTGACATTCTCCTCCTTCAAGAGACGAAATTTGCGAGAGGGGAGGAGCGGACGGTTCTGGGGAATCGGGGAGGTATGGAATTCTGGGGTTCTGGTCCGCTCATGAAAGGAGGGGTCGGAATTCTCATCAAGAAGGGAGTTGGCTTTGAACTAGAGAAGACCTGGTCGGATGTGAGTGGACAAGCCCTCCTGATAGTGGGGAAAATCGCAAGAGTTCAGGTCACAATTGCTACAATATACTCACCTAATAGCGGACAAGCTGCATTCCTTCAGAAAACGATTCCCAAAATAGTACTGGAAACTGCAGGCCACCTCATCATAGGAGGCGACTTTAACCAGTGGGTGGACCCATCCGTAGACCGGAGGCCAGGCAACCCCGACACGCGGACCCAGCATAGAGGGGACCGTACTGAATTTGTCGTCATGATGGAGCTATACGATCTACGGGATGTGTGGAGAACACAACATCCTGACGAAAGGGGCTTCACCTTTTACTCGAACCCCCATCGCAAATTCTCACGCATAGACTATATATTCCTCGCGCCTGACCTTGCAGGGTCCACAAGTCACTCTAGTATTGTCCCGATAACATGGTCAGACCATGACATGGTGCTAGCAGACGTCAACTGGGCCGACCTACCTGTCGCTGGGGGATCTGGGCGCTGCAATGAGTCCCTCTGGACCGACGCGGTGTTCAGAAATGAAATGGAGACCGAGATCGAAGAATACTTCAAGACGAATGACAACGGGGAGGTCTACAAACAAGTGATTTGGGAAGCTGGGAAGGCCACTTGGAGAGGTATATTAATACGCAAGGGCTCCTCTAAAAAGAGACAGCGTAAGATTG
Organism: Ambystoma mexicanum; assembly: GCF_040938575.1. Classification (NCBI taxonomy): domain Eukaryota; kingdom Metazoa; phylum Chordata; class Amphibia; order Caudata; family Ambystomatidae; genus Ambystoma; species Ambystoma mexicanum. The sequence goes on from NC_090939.1 coordinate 635,908,478, forward strand.
TAGAAAACAAGCTCCATAATGAAATACACCAGCTGGAGGCGGAACTAAGAGACAAAACAACGGTGGACTCCACCAAACTAGACATGGCCCATCATAAAAGAGAGGAACTACGGCTGTTAGAACACGACCAGGTGGTGCGGAAATTGCAATTCCTGAAACAGACATATTATGAGAAGGGGGACAAGGCTGATGCACTCTTAGCTGCCAGGCTCAGGGAAAGGAGGGAGGAACGCAAGCTGAAAGAGATAATAGAGCCCACCAATCCTGCGATGTACCCACCCCACTCAATACCCGAGTGTTTTGCCAACTTTTACGAAAACCTATATACCTCCGAGCTGCTTTCGGCTCATTCTGACATATCCTCCTACCTGTCCCCAATTACTATGCCTACAGTAACACACACAGAGACCGAACTCCTTGATAGTCCAATAACCGAACACGAGACACGAGAGGGGATCAAACGGCTTACACTGGGGAAGTCTCCGGGTGAAGACGGTTACACGGCCGGCTTCTATAAGACCTTCACCGATCAACTGTCACCCTTTCTCACGGAACTCTTTAATGGGATAATGAGCTCTGGGATCACACCGGATTCCTTTAAGAAAGCCCTCATAACTGTCATCCCTAAGGAGGGTAGAGACCCCAAACTATGTGGGTCATATCGCCCCATTTCCCTCCTCAATCTCAATGCAAAGATTTACGCTCGAGTATTGGCTGCCAGACTGGAAACTTTAATGCCCAAGTTGGTCCACCCTGACCAGGTGGGATTTATTCTTGGAAGGCAGGGTGCCGACACCAGGCGTAAAACTCTACATCTTGTCCACGTAGGGCACAGTCTACCAGATGATCCGGCCCTCCTATCGATTGATGCAGAAAAAGCCTTTGATAGGGTGGAATGGGATTTCCTGGGGGCAGTCCTCCAGAAAGTATGGATAGGCCCCAAATTCCGTGATGGGATACGAGCAATATACGCCTCTCCCAAAGCATCAATATTTGTGAATGGGGAATATTCCAGGTGGTTTGAACTGCAACGGGGGACCAGACAGGGATGTGCACTCTCCATGATCCTGTTTGCTCTTTCCCTCGAGCCCTTGGCTCAAAAAATAAGGAACGATCCCCGAATAGAGGGAATACGGCTGGGAGGGACAGAATATAAGGCAGGGTTGTATGCTGATGATATCCTTCTACATCTAACTAAACCTATGACCTCCATCCCCCATGCCCTAACTCTAATAGAAGAATATGGCCGGTTCTCTGGGTTTAAAGTAAACATGTCAAAATCCATACTCTTTCCACTCCAAGGTACCCCGGATGATAATGACACCAAGTTCCTCCCCTTAGGGCTCAAAGTAGAACACATGACATTACAATACCTGGGCATACAGATCACCAGAACCCTAGACGACCTCTACGAGGCTAACTTCCCCCTGCACCTCCGTTGCTTCGAGAGAGACCTCGAGAAATGGAGCAAACTGACGATCTCTTGGCTGAGGCGTATCAACGCCGTCAAGATGGTGTGCCTCCCCCGTTTTCTCTACCCCTTTCAGATGCTACCGATCGAGATGCCCAAAAATTTCTTTGTGGATGCCCGAAAGATCATGTTGCGGTTCATCTGGCAGGGGAAGAGACCGAGGATCTCTTACGACACACTTATTCTCCCCAAAAACGGGGGAGGAGTAGGTCTTCCTGATCTGGGAAATTACTATAAAGCCGCCCAGTTGCGTGTCCTAATTCCGCACCTCAGGGACCACAAACACCTGCAATGGGTTCAGATGGACAACCACTACATGTCTCCCGCCACTGTGGCAGAGTGGCTGTGGTCACCATACCAACGGGTCCAGAGGAGAATTAAACACCATCCCATACTGACTACCATATGGGCCATATGGCGCACTGGGAAAGAGATGCGAGAAGTTACCACCTGGCCATCCCCGCTCAGTCACTTGTGGTCTCCTGGCATAAATGACCAAATTCCGAATCTAGAGCGGATCCAATCATGGTACGAGGCGGGCCTAGAAAGGGTGGGACAACTCCAGAGAAAGGACTTGTTCATCACATTACCTGATCTGACAACGGCACTGGGAATAGGTACTTTATCGACATTTCACTTTATCCAGCTAAAAGGGGTGTTAACGAGACCTGAATGGAGAGAAAAACTGAGAAGAGACCTTACCGCCTTTGAGAAACTCCTAGACTCCAGAACAGAAATGAAAGGCCTTATATCTGTAATGTATCAAACGCTATTAGCAGCAGGAGGTGGAACTACAGAACCCCTTAGGGCCAGATGGGAAAAAGACCTCGGCGAAGAGATACTCCCCTATCAATGGGACTTAATGTGCAGGGCTGCACCTAAATCCTCCATATCCAACCAATATAAGCTTCATGCAATAAAGCTTCTACACAGATGGCATTACGATCCGCTTCGACTCTCCAAAATGTCCCAGTCCATGAGCCCGAAATGCTGGAGAAATTGTGGAGAAAATGCCAACTACTGGCACATGTGGTGGAGCTGCCCGCACATCAAAGTGTTTTTGGGACTGAGGTTCTGGGATGGATTAAAGAGGTAGACGACATCCACAGAGAACTTGACCCATACCTTGTTTTGTTTGGCCTTGAAAGAGACGAGGAGGATTGGTTTCGGGTGAAAGGCCTGGCCCCCCAGCTATTACTGGCAGCGAGAACCCTGATAGCGACCAAATGGAAATCTCCTCTGGTTCCAGGTAAGACCGAGTGGATCAAACTGGCCACGAGCATTTATGTGATGCAAACGATCACTGTCTCCCTGCATAATAAATCGGCGAAATGTGAAACCCTATGGATGGACTTAAAGAATACATATATCGCACCTACTTAGGACTCCCAATCAGAGGAACCCCCAAAAGCCTGACCGAATGATGCTATGCTCAAAGAACACTACAAAGGATGAGAGTCTCATTTCCAGCGACCATGGTACAGCCAGATGTGACACTGTGTCAACCATACGATACTAATGATACTAATACTTTTGTCAAACAATTGCACTTGTGATGTACAGCAACCCAAGTGGGGGGGGGGGGGGGTGGGAGTGGGTTATGGCGAACAGTCAAGGCGACATACCCAGATAATCTGGACTGTCGCACTACTAAGAGATTCCAGTAAATTGTTTTAGTTTGCACCGTTTGTTCGACTTGTACCTCTGGAAGATGTATGATTTTGTTTGAATACTGTTTGCCTCTTTTTGTTTCTTGCAAAACCAATAAAGATAAAATGAAAAAAAAAATAAGTGTGCTCCTTAAAAACAGGAGAGGCTCAGCAGGTGGCTATCCGGACCACTACAGCAGTGTGCAGCGATTTCGACCACGACGGAGACCTCTGTCTGAAGAAGATGAGCTGGTTATCCCCACCACTCTCAAGGGAAGAAGACTCCGGACTGGATCTTCTCTTTATCGTCGAAGGGTAGATAGCTCAGGACTGCAGCAAGGCATCACCGGGACGATGTAGTTGCAGCAGCCGTCGTTCTCTCTGTTTCTCTTCGATTCCTTGTAGTTCCAGAGGCGACTCAGACTTCTAGCCCAAGAGACCTGCCTTTTATGCGCAAAACCCCCATTCACACAGCCTGGCTGCAATCACGCAGCAGGGGGGATGTCCAGCCGGGACAACCACCTCAGCCAATCATGGCAAAGTGCGACTTGGGTTTCCTAGGATACCCTGTGCAGGGGGTGACTACACCCCTTCCCCACATTCAGTCTACCTAGACACCCAGACGCCAAGAGGAGGGCTTCTCTGCAGAAGCCTGCCAAAAGACGATAAACAAAGAAGGCGAACCTAGTTTGCCGTGCAAAGTAAAACACAAGAAGGACTTTCACAAAAAGAAATGGCGAATAAACCCAACCGGAGCCAAAAGAAAGACGATTTGGTCAAGCGGGTTTCTGCTTAAGGCTGTTAAAATAGCCAAAAGTATTACCACGTTTATCTAATATAATCGCGGCAGAAAAGTTAGGGTAGATACCACTGCCACCAGCCAAGTCTAAATGTTAAAAGAGCGAAACAATGCTCAGGGAGGTACAGACAGAAAAGGGGTACAGATTAGCAGATTAGTTGTAAAATGGGGTGTACTGGGTCTGTGGTAAAAGTGACTATGTAAAGTAAATGGCAACTTTACCTTTCTCTGGGGGACAGTAGTCAGCCCCAGCGAAATGGAGTCAGAGGGCAGTCTAAAAGACAACCCTGGGTTACTACACTGAGGGTGCTGTGTAACCCATACAAGAACAGGGCACCTGGAGTGGTGTGCTCCAGTGCCCAAGATCACACAATGAGTAAAAACATAAAGGCCAAAACACATGTAAGAGTGAAAAAGGATGTACACTCTTACCAGGTGGAAAAAAATAAACTCCAGAAATCCAGTAAAGCTGCTGGGGGACTCACTAGGTAAGGGAAATTAGCCCTAGAAGGAGAATTCTCCCTAACACGGACGTCGGCAGCCTGCTGCGGTTCCATGAGCTTTGTGATGGTGTCGACTTTTTCAGGGTCAGGCATCATCCCGTCACTGGAGAAAATGTGTATGAAGAATTTGAGCTTCGCCTTGCTGAACCGGCATTTGTCGATGTTTAGTGTGAGACAAGCGGCTTGTACTGCCTCGCAGGTGGCAAACAGGGCGGCGTCGCAGGCTTCTTTTGACGAACCGAAAATGAGGATGTCGTCGCTATAGTTTAATGCTCCTTGTATAGGCCGGATTATTTGTCGAACTGTTTCCTGAAAGATTTCAGCAGCCGAGGAAATGGCAAAATTTAGTCTGCAGTATCTGAATAGGCCGTCATGCGTCGCAAAGGTTGTAATTGCTCTGGAGTCCGGGTGAAGCACCAGTTGTTGGTAGCCCTGTCTCAGATCAAGTTTGGAGAACATTCGAGCATTGTTCAACTGTACAATCATGTCTTTGATGCATGGGCCCGGGTGTCTCTTGCGTTGGATGGCAGTGTTTGCTACCCTCATGTCAACACATAGGTGTAACCTGCCCCCCTCTTTGGTTACTATGACTAGGGGGGAAACCCATGGTGTAGGTCCTGTCGCTGGTTCCATTATGGCATTCACAAGTAGTTGTTCAAGTTTGCGTGACACCGCCTCCTGGAGGTGAAAACCGACTCTCCTCTGGTGTTGTGGCACTGGTTTCACATTGGGGTCTATGTGTAGTCTGATTGGGGGACCTTTGAGTTTTCCTAGACCTGAGCATATGTTCGGGAATCTTTGTTCGATGTCCGCCTTTGAGATTAGGTTGCGGGATTGTTCATGAGCTATTGCCCTGATTTGCTCCTTTGACTCCCGGCTGATGTTGGTGGAGGTGATGGTGTCCCCCGCTTCTATGTGGATTTCAATCAGGCCTAGGCGAGAAGCTGTGAGGAGATCTGATCACGTGAATGGTGGTGTCTACTTGGCATTCATTTAGGAGTAACCGGTGCGTGAAATGTGCGATTGTCTGTAGTGGTGTGGCTGCGCCCCGCTGAAAAATTCTGGAGTGTGAGGGCTCAAGTATTGGTGGACTTGGAATTCTCGTGAAGTCCTGTTCGCCCATTATATTTACAGTGGCACCTGAATCGACCATGAAGTGGAAGAGGCAATTTTCCATTTTGATTGGTATTTTTGGGGCTTCTCTGGCCTCCTCATTGTCAAGTACGAGATTAATGTATTCATTTTGGGTGTGTGGGTCATACTGCATATTGTATGCAGTTGCGGGTGGATGGTAGTAGTATGTGTCCTCGCCATATCCTTTTGGAGGGTTGTCATATTCATCCGTTAGATGTTGCGGTCGGTCAGTGTAGTCAGGCGCCTGGGCGTAATCATGATCTTGATATTCGTCAACTGCTCTTACATATCGCCGCTGGTTCTGTAGGTGGTATCTTTGTGATCCATATTGGGGAGGCATCGGGCGGAAAGGCACTCTAACTGGCGGTTGTGGTGGCATTGTGGGGAAAGGCTTCCCCTCTCTGCATACTGATTGAAAATGTCCTTCTCTTCCACAATTCGTGCATCTTTGTGACAGTGCTGGGCAGGACCCTGAGTGTGGAAATGCCATGCCACACCGGTAACATTGTCTCTGTTGACGTTGTATTTGCTGTGTTTGTCGTCTGTATGGGTGTGGGCTTTTGTCATTCTGGCGAGGTGGTTGGACAGCGTCTATGAGTTCCGTTGTGTCTTGTTTTGGACTACTGGTGCCAATCATGGATGCAGCTTGTGCATCAACTCTTTCGAATATGCGAGCGAGCTCACTGACTTCAGGGATGCTGAGTGGTTTCTTTAACAACTGCTTTTTAAGCGCGGGCGACAAGCAGCCTTCTATGACTCTGAGGCATATTGCTTCTTCGAGAGAGTATGCATCGAATTGGCAGTGTGCTCCTTTCACTCTGAGGCGGGTTATGAATTTGTCCACTGTTTCTTGCGATTTTTGAGAACACTGATTGAACAGGTATCTTTCATAATCACGGTTTGGCTCGAATATGAGTAGTTTGTCTAATGCTTTGATCAGAGCTGGAAAATCATTCTGTTCAGCCGCTGGAATTGTCGTAACAATCGTCTTTATCTCTCCCCCTACCAGGTTGAGGAAAATGTCTCTTATGTGGGGAGAGTCGCCATCTCCTGACCCCCTCACGAAATGATGAAAATCTTCCATCCATTCGGTCCATCTCGGCCCTTTTGTGGCTTGCGGCGATGTGGCGAACGGAGGTGGCATCCTCAGCTGGATGGACTTAATTGCGCGTGTTGGCTGGGGAGATGTTGGATTACTCATTTTGTAGAGAAGGTATGCTTTTTGGAGTGCAGTGATGTGGTATATCTCAGGTTAGGCTGCAATTATTATTCTTTTTTTTTTCATGGGCATGGGCCTCCGCGGAGGCGGCTTTGCGCCGTGTCACCAAAATAAAAACACGTGAGCTAGTTCGGCCCCGGGTGCGTTGGGCCTTTTCTCCCCTGTGAGCCACTGAATCTTGTTGTATGGGGCGAGAAGTGTACTGCGTGCGGCTGGGGTTTGCAAATCCACTCACTAGCGCCTTCGTATGAGTCTCTGGAGGTTAAATGCTTTGGATAGTATCTACACGTGGCTGGCCGTTCTTCTGGGGGGATCGCTGGCGTAATGAGAAGGAGCAGAGGACTGGGCGGACTGCCCGATCACGGCCTGCAGGCGGGGAAGGCCTGGCGTTGGTGTGGCGGGATCGTCGTTATCAATAGGAGGAGGAGATGGAGGGGTAACGGCCAGCAGCGGCCAAGGAGCCTGGCGGATTACCAGTGCGGAGGACTCCGGCATGCGTGCTGGGGCGATCCTCGTCGCCAGTGTTGCCCTGGGATTCGGGCCGGAATATAGGACGGATGACACACACACACAGTGAGTTTGGAACAGCAAACTTCTTTATTTAACTCCTCCCTGTAACTGGCGAGACATGCACCTTTTCCCAGCATTCCCCTCCCTCCCCATCATCGCGCCCGCCCCTTGTGGGCGGGGCCTCCCTTAACCCTGTAGTGGCGGGCAACAAACTGAAAAATGCTTTTCATGTATGAGACAGTCCTTTCTTTAGGAAGGACACAGACCCATTGGGTGGTTGGCATTTCATTTAAGAGAAAGTCAAGAAAAACATATAATTAAACAAATCAAAGATGGACATTGTATTTTGTTATAATATGATGAGGACACGAATACACAGTTTGTACAATAATACCACTATTTATATGAGGACATCTCCTGGGAAGAAGTTGAACCAAAATCATTTCGAGAGGGGATCTATCGGTGAACCAAGGAGAGTTACAAACCATTAATACCGCAATCACAGTGGAAGATATTGAACATGTGATATGCAACTTATAGAGGGGTTAATCAGCTGGATGAGATTGTTTATCTGTCTTTTTAAAATTAGTCTTTTTCGAGGACTCAGTCACACCGCAATTAAAGCTTAAAGGAGAGTTCCGGGACTTTTTTTTTATTGTCCCTACGGTTCGGCCATGTGTTTTTAAGCATAACTCGGTAGATCGTGGAAAACTTTCCTATGGACCTTACCCGACTTTTCGTCCATTAACGCACTCGAAATCAGCCGCCATTTTCTGATAATCCTATCACTTGCCGCATCGCCCTGGCTCACCTGCTTTTGCGGCACTAAATCAAATCCCCCGCCCCTGAAACAGACTTGATCAAAACATTCATATTCCCCGCCTCTATCCGTGACGTGACTGAGCTGCGTAGGCAAACGCGCCCAGGCGTCTTCTACGCGACTCCACACAGAACCAGGAAATCAACACAGATGAGCTCAAACAACACAGCGCGCCACAATTGGGAATATGAAACTGTACTTTTAAATTAAACCGCAAGATTGTAAATTTGGTAAAGTAAATTTATTTGACATCAAATGTTTTGAGAATATTCAGCGATTAGCATTTTTATTTGCACATGTTCCAAAAAGTTCCGTTTCGAGGCACACGATGTTCCTTTGCTGTACACAGGGTCTTAGATCATCTCACAATACAGCGCCACAATTCGGAATATGAAACAGTGGTTTAAAAGCAAACGGCAAGATTGTACATTTGGCAAAGTACATTTATTTGACATCAAATGTTTTGAGAATATTCAGCGATTTGCATTTTTATTTGTTCACGTTCCGAAAAGTTCGTTTCGAGGCACACGATGTTCCTTTGCTGTACACAGGGTCTTAGATAAATGAATTTTTATTTGCTCTCGATCCAAAATATTTCGTCTTGAGGCAAGCGATGTTCGTGTGCAGTAGACATGGTGTTTGTTTACGATAAAATAAGCTCTTCGGTCGCACTGATAATCGCATGGCTGTTCCAACAACGAGGCACTAGGGCACCACAACGGTCTGTATGTTGCATCTAGCCGTTAGTACCGCGTAAGGGCATACTTGTACTTGGCGATCGTCCCATAAAATGGTCAGGGTGGTAACGTTGTTCACGCGGAGAAGCAACTGGCGGTTAAAGAAGCCGTCCGCCGGTGTCTGGTACTCGTGACACATGCAGTAATGCATGATGTACCTGTTTGAAAAACATAAACAATGAAATTAGTCTCACCATCAGATCTTTATTAAAATTATTCATTTTATATATTCGGTCGGTAAATTATTTCATAGCTAGGACAGTGCAACTGGGTTTTAAACGTCAAGGGGGGGCTGTAGGATACTGAGACAGTCCCTCAGTGCAGGGGTTGACAGGGAGTGCAGGTGGAGAGTGGAAGGGCCCAGGACCGAGATCGCAGACAGTGGACCAGTTGTTGCAGGGGAGAGGGAGAGAGAAAGCAGAAGCAAAGGTTTTGAGGTGCTTCCGTAAAAGTAGACGGTTCTCCCCAAGATAGTGTGCGGTACAAAACAACATGCCACATAGAACGAACAAGTACAACTTAACCCGTCTTTAAAGCAACTGTATAGTAATTAAATTGCGGTATAAACTCATCTAAAGAGTTACTTACATTATATTTGCATTTTCCATTGCGTCTGTGCGTAGGGCAGCCCCGAAATACCACTCCTTCTATGCCGACGTTATTTCTTCTAATGAACGAACATGAAATGGCTTTCGTTTCTGAAATTATATTCATTATCGTTTCTTACGTGGTCCAGGCCTGTCAAGGTCAAAATACAATAGAACCTTATTCTGAGTCGTGGGCCATTCTGGCACCCGAGAAAAAATCAAAGCAGCTGACCTTCACTTCGAACGAGCACACATTCCAAGTTAGCTACATTCAGTGTAAGGCATTCTCACAGGACTTGAAATTTACACTCCATCTTTGCATTTTGTCTGCGTGCTTTGCAGCCACACAGAACCATAAATACGGAGAGATTCTATATTTATTGAAAAATGATTTATATTACTGTTTGGTTTAATTTAATGCGCAAATGAACAAGGTTGGCTAGATACACATATTCAATGGGCCTGCGACATGAGGAGACTTGAGAGAACAGACAATCAAATTACAATCATTTAAACCGTGATGTGTATTTCTCAATGAGTTCTTCTTTAGGTGGACATGGAACAGATGCAATGTTGGGTGGCAATGCAGTTGTCCCCTGCACAGGTTCGTTCACAACTCCATTTATGTGCCTATCTAGGACGTCAACAATAAGTTTCTCAATAAACTCATATTGCATATCCTCAAACACTGGTTTGATCACCCATTGTTTACTTCTTTTAGTGAAGGCCTTATTGTAGCGAAGCGTCCCTAAAGTTCCGGTCGTCCTACTTTGTTGACGGCCAACATTATGGTTATGTGCCAAGACCGCTAAAAGAGTCCGATTTATCATGCCCTCCATGCCAAAATGCAATCGTTTTGGCCTGTACTTTAGGCACATATTGTGGAACACCTCCAAATCTCCTGTGTGGCAGAATTCCGTGAGTCCCCTCAAAGCTTTTGTTATAGTTTTATCAAATACAATCTTTTCAATGGCTTTGTGAGTGGGTGATGAAGGAATCAACCACTTCTTCTTCCGTGCCTCCTCTGTGGACAAATGGCCATGTTCACAATTGTGGAAATGTTGGTTCGTGTTCCATCGGTGAACATTTGTACAGTGTGGCATTACTGACCGCCATTTTTCCAGTAGAATTTCCAACGACCCTCCACATGTTTTTGAGCTCCACCAAAGATGGTTGCTGATTGACTTGGACCACTGTGAAATACCTTGCAATTCTTTTTTTTTACCTGCAGCCGACAATTTTTTATTGATTGATTTTGCAAGATGCCAAACGTCAAATTGGTGATTTATATTTTTGTACTGTTCTCTCATTGTCTTGGCAATTGAAACGTGTCTGTCCGTGGCTATCAGGTCGATCACCATTCCCCGCGATTGTAGTTCTTGCAATGATGCTACAAAGCCAACTTTCTCCATGGCCACTGAGGATGTACTTTGTGACACCTGCACGACCACCGAACTCACAATTTTCTTACTTTCCATGTCCTGAAAGTGGTAGGTGCAGTACTTGGCTGAAAATCCTGGGCTGTCGCACTGTCCATCACCGGCTAGCCTGAACCGTTTGCCCGCGAATGTACTATCAATAGACATTTTTTCCATTCTCCAAGCTTCGCTAATGGCTGGAAATAGATAATCGGTTTGGTATTTGTAGAACTGAGTTTTCGCAATGAAATGGATTCCCACAAACTGAAAGAAAGACTCTAATTTTTTAAAACTTGAACCACTAAAAAGTGCAGCCGCTGCACAAAGTAGATTGCCTGCTGGCAGTTGTCCCAGCATAGGTTGTGCAGACCATGTGAAAGGATGATATTTTGTACAGGTGGCATGTATTTTAAGGTTAGTGCCTCGAATTGCACGAGTCACATTAATCAATGGCTCCCCACATACTTCCCCACCTACCAAATGCCCACATTTAATCCGAATAATAATATCAATCAAACAACTATCGAATACAATGAATTTGGCCTCTTTCCTTATACTGTCACTCTGCATCCCAGCTGGTTCGGCCTGTAACGTTGAGGACATGTCACTCACATGAAAGGTAGAATCTCTGATATCGTCTTCCGCTATGTTCAGTGATATTGATGGTGTTTCATTGTCGTCTACTTCATTCTCTTCCATTGCAACATCTGTTCCTTCTCCGGCGATGGGTGAATAAAACAATTTCTTCAACTTTCTCGCCGTCTTAGTTTTTGCGGGTGTGGATTCTGTGAATTGATCTCCGACTGCATCCGAACTACCAGGAGGACATTCACTATCAATGGCTGGTGGTGGTATAGCTCCGTTGTCAATCACTTCATATTCTTCCCATTGGCACGATGCTTCTCCAGTCTCAAGTCCCTGCCAAAAGGTTTGACAAGCAACATCTCTCGTTCGCTTCACTGTCTGTGTAGATCTAGTTCGTACACCCACTCGCAACTAGAGGACAGATTGGAAAAGGGGTGTTCAGTTTAAACACAACTTACAGTATTGAACTATTAACAGTGAAAAACAACATAATATAGTGACCAGGACACTAACCTTCTTTTGCTTTCTTTTCTTTGAAACTTTCTTGCCTCGAACTTCAACATCAGGACGCTGTTGCTCCGACTCGTGTGTGCATGTCTCCACTTCCTCTTGCGCTGCAACGACTATGTTTTCCTGATAAGCACATCCATCACGCACTGACGCTCCATGGACTCCCTGAAACATAGAACTTTCATTAGTATGTATAATAATATCGAAAACACAAAATGTACTTGGGGACCAATACCCACGTACATCTCAATAGCAAAACACGAATGAACGCTTTGTGTAGAACATTCAAACGACAATTATTCACGCATTGTTGATCTAGTTAGATGGAACTGTCAAGATCCATACCTCGGGCTCCTCATAGACTTCCATTGATGATATTATTGAAGATGATGCTTCAGTAACTCCCTGAAACACAGTAATTGCATTAGTATGGTTTTCTATTTTGTTAAAAAGAACATACACTTTGTGCAGGCGTCAACGGCTCATCTAAATAGACCTGCACAAATGATCAGTTGTCTAAAATAAATAATGGATATCTAAATATGATTCGATTTGCTCGATCGTTGGAAGTGTCACCACCCAGAGATCTGCATCAACTACTAGGGGTGATGTTCTTGTAGAAGAAGCTCCGTCATCTCCCTGAAACATAGTACTTGCGTTAATAAAGAAGGAAGTATAGCGGATGTAATCACGTCATATGATCTCGCTTGATCGAGCTGTCAGTATCCATACCTCGAAATGCATAAGAACATCAAGGGACGATGTAACTGCGGTGCACACTTCTGCAAGCTGTTGCGCCGACCCGTAACTGCACGCTCCCCCTTCTTCTTGGACTAATGCTCCATCGACTCCCTGAAACATAGGACTTTCATTAGTAATGAACACAATATTGAAAAAAGAAGACACATAGGAGGGCGACGACAGAAGGACATATCAATGGCTAAAAACGAAAGAAACATTGTGTGTAACAATCACGCTACAAGAATGCAAGATCTGATGATCTCCATCGATGGAACTGTCCTGAAACGTACCTCGAGCATCTGAGTGACATCAACGGTAGTCGTCAATACGTTGGACTCCTCAGCATCTCCCTGAAAGACAGTACTTGAATTATTTTGGATAACAATAATTATAACTGAAAACAAAGACTAGAGGACGAGTACAAGGGTGTACCATTAGGTAAAATAATTACACGATAAATTAATACTATTGATTTACATGCCTAAAACAAGTCAGTGGCAGAATAGCCTAGTAATATTACCCGATAGGCGCTTGAAGTGGCTGATGACTGCAATAACGACACGGATGGAGAATCTTCCGCCTTCATATTGAGTGGATACATAAATGGGGAAATTATTGTTAGCTAATGCTACACACTACCGCAAGGCCGAGAGATAAATACGTAAACTTGACTCACCAGTGGAGGGATGTGGACGAATAGAGTGGGAATAGCGGTTGAGAGCAATTTTCGCCTCGCTCGCGGTGTGTTCTTCTTTATTAGCAATGATGTGGAGTACATGTCAGAGGTAAAGTGCCTGCTGCAGATGCGGTATCGATCACCCCTCTTGTCCGCAAAGACTTCTAGGACTCTACTTTCAAGCTCAGAGGGTGGATATCCGCAATATCGGACCCATTCTCTTATCTGATCTATTGTCTTAGGGAAAACATGCATTATAGTACCTTCAGATTTATTATGGGTCTTCGAAGGACAACCGCCAATGGAACAGGCAGGCATTGTGGAAAGTTCTGAAAAGTAAAGATCAACAATTCTCTATGAATACCAATGTGTTAAAAAATTAAATACATAAAAGGTTCAATGCAAGGTATGTTTTGGTTTTTGGAACTATACACGGTATTCACATGCGGATAAGTATTTGAATAACTTTAAAAAAATACAAAAATAATTTGACTAAACTCAGAACATGTGACTAGTTCCTTGCATGTACTGTCTTGAACGAAAAGAAATTGGACGCAAAATGAGTATGGTACATGGCCTTACCTTGACGAGCAAACAGTTAGATGCAGGGATCAGAGTAGTTTCTTGTCGTAGAACAGGGAGCAGTTCACAGGTTGCAAACTGATGAGTTTGCTCAAAGTGGTCACGGAAGTTCACAGAGACGAAGAGCAGACAACCAGCACCTTCACGGGTTGACTAGCAAAGCGCAAAGAAGTTCTCATTAGAAATATGAAGTGGGTTATAAAGAATTCGAAACAGGGGTGTGTTTGTGAATGAATGACGTGTGGGGAGATGCTTGGCAGGAGACACGGGGTCTGGCGGTAGACATGGGAACAACAACCCATGCTCTATAGACCACTTTGAAGTGTACATGGTCTTTGGCACCTCTTGGCCTTTATCGCTCCCTGACAGCTCCACTTGCCAGCGCAAGTACCCCGGTGCGAACTGCCTTTGATATGGCGGGGGGTGGATTGGGGCGGTGGTCGTGCAGACAAGACACAGGAAGACTCGTGAATGGAGACACACTTATGTGGATTGCAGGGGGCCGTCCAGCGTGAGGGGAGATGCTTGGCAGGAGACACGGGGTCTGGCGGTAGACATGGGAACAACAACCCATGCTCTATAGACCACTTTGAAGTGTACATGGTCTTTGGCACCTCTTGGCCTTTATCGCTCCCTGACAGCTCTACTTGCCAGCGCAAGTACCCCGGTGCGAACTGCCTTTGATAGGGCGGGGGGTGGATTGGGGCGGTGGTCGTGCAGACAAGACACAGGAAGACTCGTGAATGGAGACACACTTATGTGGATTGCAGGGGGCCGTCCAGCGTGAGGGGAGATGCTTGGCAGGAGACACGGGGTCTGGCGGTAGACATGGGAACAACAACCCATGCTCTATAGACCACTTTGAAGTGTACATGGTCTTTGGCACCTCTTGGCCTTTATCGCTCCCTGACAGCTCCACTTGCCAGCGCAAGTACCCCGGTGCGAACTGCCTTTGATATGGCGGGGGGTGGATTGGGGCGGTGGTCGTGCAGACAAGACACAGGAAGACTCGTGAATGGAGACACACTTATGTGGATTGCAGGGGGCCGTCCAGCGTGAGGGGAGATGCTTGGCAGGAGACACGGGGTCTGGCGGTAGACATGGGAACAACAACCCATGCTCTATAGACCACTTTGAAGTGTACATGGTCTTTGGCACCTCTTGGCCTTTATCGCTCCCTGACAGCTCCACTTGCCAGCGCAAGTACCCCGGTGCGGGCGGTGGTCGTGCAGACAAGACTCGTTTGCCGTAGGGCCTCACCAAGGAGAGGCCATCTAACTGCATGTAAGAGGCAGGCTGCAGGATCTAGTACATGGAAGGCAGGGGGGTGAGTTTATAAATACCTCAGCCTCCCAGGAGAATATATGGGTGCAGTTCACCCTGGAGACCCTGAACAAAGTGGTGTGGTAAGTATTTTTGGGGGAGGAGGCAAGCCCGGGAGGCTTGATGCCAACCCGCAAAATAACATATGTATGTCTGCTGCATATGGGTTCAACGGTTATGTGGATTGAAGGTGGGCGGCCAGCGTGAGGGAGGATGCTGGCCGGAGACATGTGGTGTGACAAGACAAGGCACAGGAAGACTATTCAATGGAGACACACTAGATTCATTTAAAAAATCAAAACAACCATTGTTAAAATATATGTTGGGTTTTATTTTAGATCTTAATTTCAATTGAACATAAATAATAAACATTACACATTGTAAAGTTGCGGTTGCAGCACATCCCGGGAAAAGCCGCGGTATTGTCCACTGTCGCTGGGGAAATGTTGTCTAATGGCAAGTACCGCACAGGCAGGTATTACTCTCCGAACGCGGTGTCCGAGCCTCCCGTGAAGCCACCAAGTGAAGCAACGATAGGCCACCAGCCTGTACCACCTGTGAAAATGAAAGATGCAAACTGTATTAAAATGACAACTTTCTTATCACTGTCGATTCAGGTACAAAAATGTCATTCTGCTTTGAAAAAAATTCTATCTAGAAAATGCACAACATGGAACCAATTTACATGCATTCGAATGATATGTAGATGTAGTTTTATATGTGGGAGACGACCATGAAATAGTAGTGGCATCACTGACATCACAACCAGAGTATACTTACTCGTTACTCGGATTACGCGGACGAACAGTGCCGCAAAGTTCGTGCATAAGCACCATCATCATCCTCAACACTGTCCGTGAGAGGCAGGCTTCCCTGAACTCTGGCAGCTCGGTGATGCATTGCGGACTTGGCTCGCCTTCCGAAATGTAGGCCAAGCACCCGGAATTTTCACGGCAGCAGCAGTTCTCCTCCTCAGTTGGCATTAGCTCGCAACGATTGCACGTGCACCAGGTGGAGACGCCGTCCATGCGACATGGTCCAGGCTCTTCATCCGTTGACTGGTCCTCCCAACTGCCGTCCGAATCCCCATCGTTTTCGCGTGCTTGCCTTTCCAGTA
This sequence comes from Ambystoma mexicanum, assembly GCF_040938575.1. Taxonomy (NCBI): domain Eukaryota; kingdom Metazoa; phylum Chordata; class Amphibia; order Caudata; family Ambystomatidae; genus Ambystoma; species Ambystoma mexicanum. Next base: position 635,924,859 of record NC_090939.1, read on the forward strand.
GTTCTTCCTCGGTGTACTCGGGCTTGTACATATACGGCATTATTGTAGCCATTGTGTGGTAAAGAAAGTAAAATAATTTATAGCGGTGGTACTGGTATCTGTTCACACGGGCTACAATCAACGAAGGTAGCTGACCAGAGCACAGAAACGAGTCACAGAATACTCAAAGTAACACAGCGAGAGTAATGGAATCGAAAATCTGCTGCTGTGTGTTGTGAAACGGTGTGTTTATACTTATTGAGGAAAGAGGCGTCCTGCCGTTTCCATGGCGACACTTCATTAGCTGAGGCGCAGCGATTGTTGACACGAAACGTGCTTTGGCGTTGGGAAATGGGCGGTACGCGTCTGCTGATGTCAGCCTCGGGGGCGGGGGATTTGATTTAGTGCCGCAAAAGCAGGTGAGCCAGGGCGATGCGGCAAGTGATAGGATTATCAGAAAATGGCGGCTGATTTCGAGTGCGTTAATGGACGAAAAGTCGGGTAAGGTCCATAGGAAAGTTTTCCACGATCTACCGAGTTATGCTTAAAAACACATGGCCGAACCGTAGGGACAATAAAAAAAAAGTCCCGGAACTCTCCTTTAATCTTGTATAAGAATAACTGTCAATAAAGAGATGAACAGACAGTCAATTCCCTTCTCGCCCTCCCCGACCCGAAGCTCTCCACTCCATCCTCACCTGATTCACTGGAGTCTGAGCTGCTCTTGGTTAGACGTCGTCTGGAGCGGTAGTCCTTTTCTTTTTTATGTAGATCTGTCCTGCCCCGAGAGGAAGCCACAGTGGCTGCCTGTGAGCTGCAGCCCTGTGGCCCCATTCCCGAGGAAGGCTGGAAACGGGGAAAAAGCCTGTGAGGCACAAAAAATCCTGAAGGAACTGAGGATTTGAAGCAGTGGAGTCCTCGTTGTTGCAGAGCCAGATATTGCCAATATACCAAGTGTCGAATCCACCAATCCTTAGACAGACCAATGAAGTCCTGATGCAAAGTGATGAGCGAGTCCGGAGAAATCCTCTGAGAAGGTAAGTGTGAGGCAGAGTAAATGGATTGAGATGGTCAGATGATGCAGTAGAAAGAGGAAAGGCAGCAGTGCAGTAGCAGCCGGACACGTAACAAAGTAAGCAAGTGGCAGGATAAGAGAAACCGCGGGAGGAAAGAGCAAATGCAGCGAGATGAGGTAAACAGCTCCGGAAGAACAGGCAGGCAAACAGAGGCTAGTAAAAAGCAGAAAAAGAAACCGGAGAGACCGAGAAGAAGTCTTCCAGGGAAAGTGTAAACAATCAAGGAAGAGAGGGTAAGAGCGAAGCCGTGGGAAAAAGAACCCACAAAGTAGCAAAAACCAGAGCAAGGCTGGCAAGGCAGCAAAAGGAAAGCCGTTCCGTGAGAGGAACAACAAAGGGGAAAACTAACCAGGGTGTGGCTGCAAAAGTAAACTAACCAAACGGTTGCAACGCGCCGTCTGCTGGGAGTTCAGAGGCTAAGAACCTCCCAGCAGCGGCCATGTTAGAAAAGACTAGACCTCCACCAGCAGAACGTGGGAACAACGTGATGGGACCATTTCATGGCGGTTCAGCTTCCACTGGTGCCATAAGCGTCACTGGCCTGGGCGCATGACAAAGACACTCCCACTGTAACAGGATAACGGAAAGTGCTACTACATACGTTTTTCATGTCAGTCTTACTATATTAGGTTTTGCATGTTCACCTTACTAAATGAAGTTGTTTATTTGAACCATACTATTACAAGAGCCCTAAAGAAAGAGCTTTGTTCGAAACACATGTAGACTAACTTGTAATACATTATAGTACTATAAACTTCAAAGGCCTTTGTGTAATTAATCCCAGTACCATAAAAGGGCTCATATGTAAAGAAGACTCATGTGTAATGAATTATAGTACCATTAGTTATAAAGTAATTAGGTATAAACTACTATGATAATCAACCTGGAAGAGGCGCAATTACAAACCAAGAAACCATTGAACTTATGCAATATAAATCACTTCATCAGTTTTATTACATGTCACATAAATTGCATATTGCTGGACTTTTAGAAATTGGGAATAGTTGCAGAGGATGTGCTGAATGTAGCATGAGAGATCATGGGACATATGATGTGGTTGTGCCTAAAAGTGCAAACACTGTGTGCTATGGTTAGAAATAAAATAATTCATTGTTAGCCTGCCCCATCTCTGGCATTTTGGCTATTTGTTTATGGTGTGGCTCTTCTGGCTGTGCCAGCACTGAGAAGAACAAATTACTTACCCCTGGTAATGTTCTTTCTGATGGATGTTCCCCCCCACTGATTCCTCATCTTAGATATTTTTTTCCTGCTTTGCAGTTCTTGGGGAAAAAATGTCAACAATAGGGGGCGCCCCCTCGACGCTCTCCATTCTGTGTCCGGACGTGATGTCAATGGTACTATAAATAGCTGGCACTGTTCCCCATTGCCTATGTTTTTCGTTTTTCTATTCCCCATGGCTTGTAGAAGAACAATTTACTTACCCGTGTTAACGTGCTTTCGACTGGATGTTCCTTCCGTGTGTTCCTCATCTTTGATAAATTCAAGTCTGCTTGTAATTTGCTTTGGAATTTTTTTTCATAGGGTCGAACTTCGTACAGCATCGAATCTTGGTCCTCGACAGTCTCCATAGTGTCCCTTGTGACATCAGTGCTGGTATATATAGCATGTGCGCTGACCGTTACCTCAGAACTTTGTTTTTTCCTCCTTTAATTAGCATGATGTGTCATAGGAGGAGATAGTCTTGATGTTCTGAGAAAGGAAGGTGTAAGACACAGAAATTCTAGGCAAGAGGGGATGGATGGGACAGTGATGAGGAATATGTGGGAGATACATCCAGTAGAAGGACCTTACCACAGGTAAGTAACTTGTTCTTCTAATGAATTGTGTCCTCCCATGTATTTCTCATTTTTGATAGACTCCCAAAGCAATTTGAGTTTTGGAAGGGTGCCAAGAATGTACTTATTTGTTAATATTATGGAGGGCAGCTTTGCCAAATTTGTCTTCCTCTCCTGAAAAAGAATCTACACAGTAGAATTTATATATGAAGGGACTTCCATGTTGCTGCTCTGCAAACGTCCCTCACTGGTACACCTCTTTCTAGAGCCGAGGAAGCAGCCACCCCTCTAGTGGAATGAGTCCTCAGACCTTCGGGCGAATTCTTGGTTGCCAACGAGTAACACTCAGTTATACACATAACAAAATATCTAGAGATGGTTTGTTTTGTGACTGCTAAGCCTAATCTTTGACCAGCATAACCAATGAAAAGCTGATCTTGGCGAATACTTGCAGTTCTTGTAATATAGAAACATAGTACCCTTTTCGGGTATAGGCAATGTAGTCTCTCTTCCTTCTTTGATAGATGAGGAGGAGGATAAAAAGATGGTAGTGCAATGCTTTGTGCCAAATGAAATTCTGACACAACTTTTGGCAGGAAAAATGACTTAACCCTTAAAACTACCTTATCCTTGGAGAAAGACATGAACGGTTGTTTAGAAGATAGAGGGCCTCATTACGACCCAGGCGGTAAGTTACCGCCTGGGTCGTACCTTTACCACCATGGCGTAAACTATGTTTACGCCATGGTGGTTGGCGGACTTACCGCCCCATTCCGAGGTTGGCGGGGCGGTAAGTCCCCAATCCCCATTTACCCTTCCCCATTCCCATTTTTGCCCCATAGGGCATAATGGGAGTGGGGAAGGCGTTAATTACGCCACCGTAAATTACGGTGGCGTAATTAACATCAAGGTCCCTTAGCGCCATGGATTTTAACACCTGCTAAAAGCAGGTGTTAAAACCTCCATGGCGCTAAGGGACCTCGGAATCAGGCGGTAAGGGTCGGCGCTGTTTACGCCGCCGTAAACCCCTTACCGCCTGAGTCGTAATGAGGCCCAGAGTCTGTAGCTCACTTACCCTACGAGCAAATGTGATGGCTACTAAAAAGTCAGTTTTTATGGTGAGCATCCTTAAAGGGCACGAATGTAAGGACTCAATAAGACATGTAAGTGCAAGATTTAGATCCCATGATGGCACGATGATGGGAGTAGGCGGAAACAAATTTGTTGATCCTTTTAGAAACTGTATCACAATCAGCACTTCGAAGTATGATCCCCCATCCGGAGATCTTTTGAAAATTGATAGGGCCGCTAAATAGCCCTTCACCGTGGCCACTTGCAACCCAGAATGGGTCAAGTGATTTAAGAAAGACAAAACCTGAGGAAGTTTACATGACAAAAGATCTAGTTTCTTTTCCCTGCACCAGCTGCGAAATCTATTCCAACGGCAGCGGTACAGGGATTTAGTTGCTGGTCTTCTTGCTGAAACGAACACTTCCATTACGTCTTCCAGAAGGCCCAATCTTTATATCTCACCCTTTCAGACACCAGGTGTGAAGATTGAGAGTCCTGATCTCTTTGTGAAGAATGTGACCTTCCTCTTGCGAGAGTAGGTCCTCTCTTTGGGGAAGACGAATTGGAGGGCAAATGGCCATCTCTAGAAGGTCTGGGTACCACGTTCTCCTTGCCCAATCCGGAGTAATCAGGAACATAGTTTTCCTGAACTTCCTCAACCTCCTTATTATGTGAGAAATGACAGGGACTGGCAGAAACGCATACAGGAGTGGAAATTCTCAGTCCACTACGAACTTGTCCTCTAGAGCTCCTTTTTGGGGAAATTCCATGGAGCAGAAAAGCTTGCCCTTCCGGGTGAGACTGGTCATAAACAGATCCACTCGAGGGGTTCCCCAAACGGGGAAGATCTCTCGAAGGACTTCCTGAGCTAGTTCCCACTCGTGGGAGATTGTGCTCTGCCTGCTCAGAGAGTCCACCGCTGTGTTCTTTTCTCCGGTTAGATGAACTGCCAGAATAGTTATTCTGTCTCCTAGTGCCCAGAATCAGAGCTTCATTGCCTCTCTACACAGAGGAAGTGACCCTACACCCCCTCTCTTGTTGAGGTAATGCATGGCTACTGTGTGATCCATCATTATCAGGACACGTTTCCCCCGTATTGAGGGCAGGAAGGCCTGGAGAAGGTCAGTTATTTTGCCGGGGAATTGAAACCACTGGGATCTGAGAGCCCACTGAATGGATCTCCTTCGCAGACGGGCTTCTGGCACCAGGAAAATGCAGGATGCCATGAGGCCTGGTAACCTTAGTAAGTCGTAGGCCGGAAGACATTGGGCACTCTGAAATCTTTGGACCATCTGCAAAAGATGTTGAGCCCTTAACTTGGGTGGCAAAGATTTTCCAGAGGCTGAGTCCAGGGCTGCTCCAATGAATTGAAGCTTCTGAGAAAGTGTCAAATGTGACTTATTGACGGTCAGGGAAAAGCCCAGTTCGTGGAGGGAGTGGCAAGTGCTCCTGAGATAACTCTGACACTGTTCCGGAGAAACAGCTCTGATTAACCGTTTGCCCAGGTAGGGGTAAATATGAATCCCCTCCCTCCTTTGACTTGCTGACACCACTGCCATGAGCTTGGTGAAACACCTCGGGGCTGAGGTGAGCCCGAATGGCAGAAATCGAAATTGATAATGAGAATCACCAACTGGGAACTTCAGGTACTTACTGTGCTTCTGATGAAAGTAAGCATCCTGAAGGTCCAATGACACCAACCAATCCTGGAGTCGAAGGGCCTGAAGGATCTACAAAAGAGTTACCATCTAGAACGTGTCCTTCCTGAGGAACCTGTTTAAGCATGTCAAGTCCAAGATAGGTCGCACTCCTCCGTCCTTCTTGGGTATTAGAAAGTAAGGCGAATACCAACCTTGGTTCCTCTCTGCTACAGGTACCAATTCTATCGCACCTTTCTCCAATACGGTGAGAATCTCCTGTTGGAGGAGTGGATCTGAAACCAAGGTTGATCTTGCTCTTGGGGGGCAATCGGGGAGTCTTTTTTAGAAATGGGAGACAGTAACCATCTGCTGTTTGTAGCACCCATGCATCCAAAGTTATGCTTTGCCAACTCCAGACATGGTAAGACAGTCTGCCTACTACCACACATTTGTGGGTGAGGGAGTCATTTCTCTGTTCCACCTGCAGCTGAGGGTAACTCTGTGTGTGTTGAACGGGGAGTCCTTCCTCCTCCAGCTCTTCTACGAAAGGGTCTTCTTTGACCTTTTTGTGAAAACGGACCTCTCCCTCTAGATACGGAGGAATAGAAAGGAAAAAAACAACCTCGTCATCCTTGACCTGTAAATTAAGGTTGTCTTATTGCTGCCCCTAAAGATTTTGCTGCAGCCCTAGAAGCTTGCCGTTTTTCCAGACTGCTATTGGCCTTCTCACCAAACAGAGAAGTATTGTCAAATTACATGTCTAACAGACGTGCCTGGACGTCTGCCGAAAATCCAAATTTTCTTAGCCAAGACATGCGTCTAAGTACCGTGCTGGCAGCCATAGCTCTACTGACAGAGTCCACTGTATCCAGACTAGGTTGTATGGATTGCCTAATGGCATTTCTTCCATCTTGTATCAGGCTTAAAAAGCCTTCTCTCTCTTCTCCCTCCGGTATATGATCTGCTGCCATAGCAGTCACACCCCAAAGGGTATGTATGTATTTTGCTAATGCACTGGAAGCATTGGTAGATTTTATTGTCATACTTCCTGCACTAAATGCTCTTTTACCCAAAGAGTCAATCCTCCTATCTTCTTTATCTGCTGGAACAGAAGGATAGGCTACAGCTTTCGAAGAAGCTGTTGCTGCTTGAATCACTAAGCTCTCTGGCATTGGGTGCCTGTTCAAAAATGGATGGTCTATGGAAGCAGTCTTGTATTTTTTGTTAATACTTTAATAACAGATGGAACAGAATCTGGTTTTAGCCAGTTCTCCATTACTCTTACTCTCAAGCTGTATGAAATGGCAATACAGCTTCTCTAACTGCCCCACTGTCTAGGATATCAGTGAGGTCATCAGTCTCCACAGCAGCTGTAGGTCCGGACCATCCCAGATATTCAGCTACCTTAGCAATTACTGGTATGTAAGGGGGATCCGTGTAACCAGATATTTCAGGATTACCAAACTCTGTCTCTGGTGATGTTTCTCAGCTTCTTGTTTCCTTTAATGTCTCCACAAGATTCTGCATCTTGGATTCGTCTGAAATAAATTCCTCTGGAACATTCAGGGTTCCATAATCATACCCAAAAGAGGTCTGATCTTCTTATTCCTCATCTTCTTCAAAGATTGAACTCATTTTCCTAAAGGAATCAGATCTAGGAATGGGTTGGAAGAATTTAGAATCATCAGGTATAGACTTTAAAGCCTTCAAGAGCAAAGAATGCTCTGACGAAGTTGAAGGCGTCGAAGGCTTCAACGACTTTTTGAAACTGTCAATGAATGTGTTGACAATTTAAGTTGCTTCAAAGGCTCTGTATGTATTACATGCTTCGAAGGTTCAGGCGATGAACATACATTTTTCGATACCTTTGAAGAAGGCTTCGATGTCGTTAGTGAATGTTTCGATGGAACAGACACAGGGTACTTCTTGTGCCTCGTGGAAGATTCCTTCAACTTATGTTGAGGAAACTCTCTTCCCGGGCTTCTGAGGCCTGCGTGAAGGGGACACACGAGATTCCCTACTGGTCTTGATAGACGCTGAGGGGTGGCCACTTTTCTCGGACTTCTTTAGAGGAACGTGCTTTTTAAAAATGTCTAACATTTTTAAACAGGAGTTTTCTAACTCCGCTGGAGTCGAGTTCTTTTATGGAAAAGAAACTCCTTCTGTGGAGGAAGCCGAATATGACAAATACACTTCTTATGGGAAGAGGAGGACGAGTGTCATGAAACGGACCTCGAATGTCTTACTTTAGAATGTTTGTTTACAGGAGAGATAGATATCTCTCAAGTCGGAGGATGATTTTATTTTCGATGGGGTAAGGGCCGGGGATTTGGGGGAGGGATTACCTGCATCGAATTTCCCCTTCCTTTCCCGCAAGGGCTTAACAGTCATCGATTGAAATGAGCCACAGTCGTCGACATTGTGGCCCAATCCCAAGCACCACAGACATACACGGTGAGGGTCTGTGATAGAAATCTTGGTCCCACAGTCAGAACACCGCTTGAAGCCTGTCTTCAGTGTGGAGCCATATCGAATTAAACGCAATTGAAATCGCTGAGGCAAGTAGCTCCTAAGCATGCAGCAATGTGGAAAAAACGGAACTGAGGTAACCGTCAGCGCGGATGCTCTATATACAAGCGTCAATGTCATAAGGGACACTACGAGGAGCGTCGAGGACCAAGATTCAACGCTGCACGAGGCTCAACCCTATGTAAAAATTTGCCGAAGCAAGTTGCAAGCAGACTTCAATAAATCAAAGATGAGCAATACGTGGAAGGACACAATCCATTCGAAGATAATAATTTAAAGACATTGAAAGGCAGAATGAGAATTCACCCTTAGTCAGAGGGGTAGGTTGGGAGGGCGATGAGGAATCTGTGAGAGGAACTTCCATCAGAAAGAACATTTCCAGGGATACGTAATTTGTTCTTCCATTGGATTCTGTCCTCTCATGGAATCCTTATCTTAGATAGACTCCCATGGCATGACATGTAACAGAGGTGGTAAGTGGATTCCCATGATACTTCTTCTTCATCCCATGCTGTTATGAAGAACCGTTCTTCCAAATCGAGTACCGTTACTCGACAGAGTGCCTAGGCAGTAATGCCTAGAAAATCTATGGAGGGAGGACCAAGTTGCAGCTTGACAGATGTCCCACACTGGAATTCCTCTTTGCAGAGCCGATGTAGTCACCACTCCTCTGGTGGAGAGGGCTCTTAAATGTTTAGGAACCACCTTTTCTGCAATGGAGTAATACTCTGAAATGCATAATATTATCCATCTGGATAGTGTCTGCTTGGTTACTGCTTTACCAAGCTTGTGGTCAGTATGACCAACAAATAGTTGGTCGTCCTGTCTAAAATTTCTCATTCCTGATATATAAAAGGTCAGAGCCCTCTTTGGGTTTCATTTGTGTAGTCTTTCTGCATTCTTGGAAGGGTAAGAATGAGGGTAAAAAGCTTGCACTGAGATTTTTTTTTCGATAAACGTAATTCAGTTACAACCTTATGAAGGAAGGACGGATTGACCCTCAGTACCACTTTTTTTGGGGAAAATATTATAAATAGTGTACTGTCGCACCATCGGTTAATAATGTGACACGTGCAAGCAGGGCATGGGAATCCAGGAAGGTCATGTGCCCATGGGTTATGAGGGAGGGACCAGGGGGAATAAAGTTAGTTCCCTGCTGACACCCAAGTGGAGTGGTTCTTTGTCCATGCCCCACGTCAGCGCGCGTGTATGGTGTGCTGTGGGAACATAAGACTGGTGACGAGGCGGGCGAAGCCTTGCCTGCGTGCCGCAGTCAGCGCTAATCCTGGTGAGCATGGAGCGGGTGCTCTGCTCGCTGTTGGTGTACTGGCGGCCGCCTACACAGTGCTGGACCAGCGCAACTACAAGGAAGGAAGCGTGTACATTCGAGCGGTAGACTCATAACGAGGACGCTTGCCGGTCAGGAGGCACAACAGGGAGCCCACACTCTGTCGTGCCCGAACGGCACAAAGCCATTTTAATTTTTCATAATTAAAAGCCCATTGCTACATTACGCCGATCGTCAAGTACCAGCAAACACAGACCCGGCCGTGCACACACTAGGCTCACGTGCCCTCATTCCATGGCCGGTGGCCAGTGCATCAATACTCACTGGGGACATTAATCAAACAGAAGGAGGAGCGAGGCACTGGCACCCATCAGCCCTGATGCCGCACCCATCAGCCCTCGAACCGACATCCTTGGGAAAGGGTATATAAAAGACAGGTTAAGAGAGGGATTAGCCAGCTTCCCGTGGCTACCACAAAGCTTGTTTGCAGTGTACACTCAAGAAAGAGGGTCCCACAAGCCCCTACTTACATGCCAGCACCCGCCCAAGGCAGGAAGGAGCCAAAAGAAATAAAAGAAAAAAATACGGAATAGCAAGGAGTGTGCTCCCCAGGCACATCATCATGCAGCACATGGGCAAAGCAAGAGAAAATTAAGAGAGACTTGACACACGAGTGTAGCACGATCTAGATGCACCAACTATCCTGGGCCGACCAACCCAGTCCCAGATCAGTGGGTGTGTCCAACTGCAAATTCACTGCCACCACAGACAGTTGCAGAAACAGCCAAATGACCCTAAAATTCCATAAACCGAGCCCTCAAGCATGAAATATTTGTCTGACTGACACACACCTCCCACGCCATCAACATGGGAGATCAAGACCAGGGCCTGGCTCCGGTGCCCATAGCGCAACAGGTGAGGGACTCCTTCCCGGTGCCTACACTCTTCCCTTTTGATACTACCGACATCACAAATCTAGACCCAAGGTGGTCCAGATGGGTCAAGGAGTTTGACGTATACCTGGCCGCACTGGGTCCGCAAGATGATAAATGCATAACAGGCCTACTCACACTAACGGCAGGCCCTGAGGTCAGAGACATCATATTTGAATTGCCTGAGGATGTTGAATACATCTACGCTGACCTAAACTGCATTCTGAGTGAACACTTCTCTATCCACAAAAATGTTGACTATGAGTGTCACGTGTTTCACACCACCAGACAACTCCCTGGGATAACTATGGACACAGCCTTAGAGTGAAGGTGAAACACTGTGAGTTCCACCAGTATGCCAACGAGGAGGCCATCAAGTCACATGTGATCGCAGGCTGTGGGCTTTCATCCTAAAGAAAAAAGTCCTGCAGAGGCCACCACCTTGGCTGAAATACTATTACTACCTGCACGACCACCGCACTGGAACTCCACGTCTCGTCCATGACCAACATCAGGATCAGCCCGTCAACCCCTATCAAGGAGAAGTCAGTTAAAGTTGTGACGCTTTCGGCTAGACTGAAGAACATGAGCCACTGCTTTAGGTACAGGTATGAATTCCCACACAAGGGCACATGCCCCGCCATTGGGCAAAAGTGCTACGCATGCGGAGGTGAGGACCACTTTAAAGCCATGTGCAGAGCTCCAAGGACACCCAGGTCAGGGGGGCAGAGAAATCAGAATGTCACAATAGAGGTCCCCTACGCACCCTCCAAGGGATGAGAGGAACAAGTAGTACAAGAAAATGGCACTACACAAGAGAAAGGCATAGCACCAAAACCTGCCGCTCACCATCGCCCGAAGCAAAGTGTAAAGGACGGTGGCATGTACACAACCTGCGCACAGCCTCCCCCTCGACGTGTGAGTCGGATTCACCATCTAGCTCAGAGGGTAGGAGGAGGGGATACCTATACGCCCTGGGAAACCCAATATGATTTAAATTGTCTACTACAATTTCATATATAAGTATTTTATGTGATATTTGAATTTCTTGAATTTTCTTTGATAATGAGAAACCATTTATCAAAAGGATATGCGAACAAACAGAAGGGAGTTTATTCTTCAACTAGGAGTGACTGGGTGAAAGTCATCAAAGGTTTGATGGGCCAATACATATATCTTTTGCTGGAGAAATGGAACATCCCACGGAACAACTCCGTATGGATAGTCGTCCCTGCCGGACCATGAAGAGACCAAAAAGATGGATTGAAGAAATGAGGTAGAACATTGTTATTTTGGGGGGAGATGTTCTGTCGCACCATTGGTTAATAATGCAACATGTGCCAGCAGGGCACGGGAATCCAGGAAGGTAATTTGACCATGGGTTATGAGGAGACCAGGGTGAATAATGTTAGTTCCCCGCCGACACCAGAGTTGATGGGCCAATACATATATCTTTTGCTGGAGAAATGGAACATCCCACGGAACAACTCCGTATGGATAGTCGTCCCTGCCGGACCATGAAGAGACCAAAAAGATGGATTGAAGAAATGAGGTAGAACATTGTTATTTTGGGGGGAGATGTTCTGTCGCACCATTGGTTAATAATGCAACATGTGCCAGCAGGGCACGGGAATCCAGGAAGGTCATTTGACCATGGGTTATGAGGAGACCAGGGTGAATAATGTTAGTTCCCCGCCGACACCAGAGTTGATTGGTTCTTTCTACATGTCCTGCGTCAGCGCACATGTATCGTGTGCTGTGTGGGAATGTAACAAATAATACTGAAGTGTACAGTTCGGCACCCAGCTGTTCTTGTTGTTTGTTGCATAGCAGATCACTTTCCATGTAACACAGGAGTCTCACGTTAAAGTCTCACGTTAAAGGCACCTTCCCAGGCACGCAGCGCCATGGAGTACCAAAGAGTACAGTTCGGCATATGTGGCGACCCTGCTTGTGGCGCTGCCCGATGACAGGGCGCGCAAGCGGCGGCGTGACGTTGCACGCTGCCGCGTGCAACATAAATAAATGGGGCGTTTCCCGGCCACGTCAGAGCGACCAGGAAGCCCGAACCGAGAGGATGTGTGAGAGTGAGTCCTTCGGGGTCTGGGGTTTACGGGAGGCGCCGGGGTCGCAAGCAACCCCCAACAGTGGCGACGAGTGGGGGAAACGATGCCTGGGCCCGGCGGTGGATTATCCGGCAATTTTTCTTGATGCAGCGAGGTCGTCCTGAGACTTCGCTCCGGCCCGCAGGCTATGCGTTACCCACACGGCTGGCGGCCATTTTGCAGATCAGGCCGTGAAACTTCTCTGAGCTCCGGTTTGAGCAGGGAGGTGAATTCAGGCCTAATTCTTGGGAATCCTGTCAGCAGGCAGTCATACCTGCACTGGAATATGCCCAGTTTGTGATTTTTCATTTTCCTGGGTCTCCTATGTCGAGTGCAAGCAAGGAGGAGGGCTACAATGGCTGGGCCTGCATAGCCCACATTTCTTTCTTGTCCTAATTTTTGGAGAAGTTGGAAGCTGAGGCTTCTTTTCATCCTCTTCATCATCAGACTGGTGGCCCCACTAATCTTCATCCTCTTCATCATCACAGATGTGTGTTGCAGTAGCTGTTTCTTCAATGGTGCATGCTGGAGTCATTTGGACTTGGTGTTTGAGTTGCAGCCCCTGTCTTCCACGCTGGGGGTGCCTGTGCGCTCGAACTGATGAGTGATACTGCGGACCAGGATGGAGCGGCGGTGCAGCAGCCTCCACGTGCGCCAGCAGCACTTCAAGGTTTGCTGCCTCCAGTGCAGCCGGCACAGCAGCCTCCAGTTGGTCAGGTAGGTCTTCCGGGTCCTCTACCTCCAGCACAGCCCGCGGCAGTACCTGTTGTTCAGCAAATCCTCCATGCCATGGCTCAGGTACGTGCACAGGCGGCTCTGCAGCCCATCCCGGAGTTTGATGTATCGGCCCGCCTTCCAGTTTGGGGCCCAGATGGAGGAGGTGGGTGGACCGCCTGGACATGTACTTTCAGGCTGCCCAGGTGGTTGATGATGACACCAGGCTGGCAACCATGCTATACTCGGCAGGTCCCTCTGTCCAAAAGACTTTTGAATCGCTTCCGCCGTGGGATGGATCCTATGATCAGGCGAAGGCCGCTATGCAGGCTTACTTTCTGCCTCTCGCCAACGCGGATTATGAGCGTTTTGTGATGCTCTCTGCCAAACAGAAAGACGATGAGACTCTGGACACTTTCTATGGGCGCCTGAGGCGTCTCTCACTGGCCTGTGCTTGGGGTGATACAGAGGACATGATCAGGACTATGCTTATCCAGGAGTGTTCATCAGGCAAGCTCAGGCGCCAGGTATTAAGGGAGCCCGGAATCACGCTTCAGCGCATCCTTGAACTGGGGAGGTGCCATGAGGTGTCGGAGGCGAGAGCAGCTAGAATGGAGGCAGAGTCGCGCCCCATCAAGACTGAAGAGGTATGTGCGATGTGGTGAGGTGGCAGGGGCACCAGAAGACCTGGCGGCGGTCCCTGGGATAGAGCCGGGAGGGCAGGAGAAATCTGCCAATGATGTGGGTATGACCTGCCCCACCCAGCAGAATGCCCTGCGGCTGGAAAGACCTGTGGATGGTGTGGCCTACCGGATCATTTCTCGAGGGTATGCAAGGCGGCAATGCCGGTGTTGGTGCCGAGGGGCCCGGGACGGTCCAGTTTCACTCGTCAGGGTCGACCATCCAACGTCGCTCAGGTGGACCAGACTGAGGAGGATGCCCAGTTGGAGGAAGCGGAAGAAGAGGAGGAAGAGAACATCTTTTTTGTCTCGAGTGTGGGGATCCTGAAAAGTAAGAACTGGAGACAGCCAAGGTGCGTGGTCGAGGTGAATCGATCTCCAGTCCCGGTCCTCATGGATACGGGGGCATCGATGAATGTAATGGCCCGTGGACACTATGATGCTATGGACCAGCCCCCCAAACTGGCTGCACCCAAGGCCTGCATCTTTGCCTTTGGTGGTGTGGACCCTATCCCTCTGGACGGTGTGTTCGTGGCAAAGGTAGAACACGAGGGCTCCCAAATCACAGCACGATTCTACGTGACACCGGTGAGCACCAATACTTTGTTAAGTTGTGCTGCAGCAAAAGCCCTCGGCATTGTCAGCTTCGCATACTCTGTCTATTTAGAGGACATTAATGACTTGCTCGAAAAGTATGCCGCACTGTTCAAGGGGATTGGGCAGATGGCCGGTGACCCAGTGAGGCTGCACATTGATGAATCGGTGCAGCCCATTGCCCTGAAACATTGAAGGGTACCGTTTCACCTCCGTGAACATGTCGACAAGGAGCTGGACAATTTGGTCAATCTTGACATAATAGAAAAGGTTGAGGGCCCGACTCCCAGGGTGTCCCCGATAGTGGTGGCACGGAAGCCTAAACAACTTGATGCTGTTAGAATCTGCGTCGACATGAGGCTCCCGAACAAAGCCATTAAGAGAGAGAGACACCTCACCCCGACGATTGATGACATAATTGCGGAGGTACAGGGTGCTCGCTTCTTTTTGAAACTGGACCTCCGGGCGGGCTATCACCAGGTTGTCCTCCACCCCGAGTCGAGGTATATTACCACCTTCACTACACACCGAGGGCTATACCGCTATAAGAGACTGAGTTTTGGTGTGTCCTCAGCAGCGGAGGTGTTTCAGAACATTATTCGGGGCGCCCTGGCTGATCTTTTGAATATAAGCGATGACATCCTGGTGTTTGCAAGAATGGAGGTAGACCATCTGAGGCGGTTGGCGAAGACGTTCGGAAGACTCTAATCCTTGGGCCTCACCCTCCACAAAGAGAAGTGTGAATTTCTGCAACCATCTATAGAATTCTTTGGCTTTGTATTCAAGGAGGGGGGGTGTCTCCTGATCCCAGGAAGGTGCAGGACATAAAGAAGGCGCAGGCTCCGGAGTCCGTGTCTGAGGTGCAAAGTTTCCTAGGCATGGTTACATACTACGAACGATTCATAAAAAATCTTGCCTCCAGGTCGGAACCGCTCAGGGCACTGACAAGGAAGGATGCCATCTGGAACTGGGGCCCGCTTGAACAGGCGGCTTTTGATGACATCAAGGGTGCCTTGGCAGCTGAGGATACCATGTCATTTTTCGATCCTGCGTTACCATCAGAAATCATCGTCAACGCCAGCCCATTCGGCCTGGGCATCGTGCTAACGCAGATTGACTGTGATGGGGGTGTCCGCCCGGTGGCGTATGCCAGCAAAGCCCTGTCTGAGGCAGAGCAACGGTACTCGCAGATCGAACGCGAGGCGCTGGCAGTACTTTGGGGATGCCGGCACTTCCGGCTCTACGTCCTTGGGCGCCCGGTGACGGTGGTGACAGACCACAAGCCACGGCTTCCCATCCTAGCGGGGTCGTCATCCAAGCCGCCGGCACGCATTGAGAGGTGGATGCTCGCTCTTTTGGAATATGGAGTCACCTTAGTATACCGGCCAGGGGCGAACAACGCAGCAGACTATCTCTCCAGACACCCTGGGGTGTCCGGAGGGGAAGACCATGACATCTGTGCAGAGGAGGCCGAGGAGCATGTCCGGGTGGTGGTGGAGGCGGCCACGCTGAATGCCATGCCTCTTCAGGAGCTGGAGGCAGCTGATGATGAGTGCTTCAAAATCCTGAGGCACTCTATGCAACAGGGCTCCTGGAAGTCGGTGCTGGAGGCTCTGGCGGGGCACACTCAGGAGGCCAGGACCGGACTTGAGCAGCTATGGAAGGTCCGGGAGGAGTTATCGTTTTCGGCATCCGGCCTTCTACTCCGCGGAGATCGGATTGTGGTGCCCCAATCGAAGGTGGACGAGGTGATCGCCCTGGCACACCGTGGTCACCAGGGCACCGCCAAGACCAAGGCACGCCTACGGGTGAAGGTGTGGTTCCCCGAGCTGGAGTGCAAGGTAGATGACTTTGTGGTGGCCTATGTTTGGTGCCAGGCGGCATCTCCCCTGCAGCGTGAGCCTGCCATAGAGACGATGCCTAGGGGGACGCGCCCTTGGGAAATTGTTCATGCAGACTTTGGGTCCACCACAATGGGCACCCACTTCCTAGTTCTGGTCGACGAATACTCAAGGTATCCCGAGGTGGATTTCGTGGAGTCTGTGGCGTTTGAGCATGTTGTTGTGGCCGTGGAGAAGGTGTTTGTAGCCCATGGGTTCCCACGCACGCTGTGCTCGGACAACGGGGTGCCATTCCAGAGCGAACGCTTCTCGGAGCTGATGGGAGAGCTATTGGGTGGTGCACAGGAAGATCATGCCTCTCGTGCCCCGGGCCAATGGTGAAGCAGAACGGCTGATGAGGACTCTAAATAAGACCTTTAGAATTGCTCGGGTGCAGGGGCAGTCCCTCCAGAGAGCCCTGTACCAGTTTCTGAGGGTGTACCGCACCACGCCACATGCATCCACTCGAGTGGCCCCGGCAGAGGCATTTTTTAAGCGGTGCCCTCGAGGTTTGCTGCTGGAGGTAGGAGAGAAAGAACCTGGGGTGATCAATGACTAACAGGTCGAGATGGACCGGCGAACAAGAATCGAGCAAGAGAACGTTCGGAGAGGGCTTCGCCCGCAGCGGCTGGAGCCAGGCGATGAGGTCCTTATTCGAAATAGACATCCCCATGGAAAGCTCTCCCTACCGTATGAGCCGCAACCGCTGGACGTTGTCGCAGTCCGGGGATCCATGGTGACTGCATCGGACGGCCGGTTTGCGGTAACTAGCAACGTGAGCTTCTCCAAGAACTGATCCACCTCCTGATCCAGACCCAGGAGAGGTCCCTGAGGACGAAGGGGAAACAACTTGTCTACCTGAGTCCCCGGCCTGGGGCATGCCTATGGACAGATCACCCATGCCGGAGGTGAGCAGGAGGTACCCCCAGAGGGCTGGGCGAGGGAAACCTGCTTACCTCAGCGACTACGTGTTGGGTCATCTGGCTGATTGTCCTAATGATGAGAACTGGTAAGTAAGGGGATCCGGGTGGATGTTAATAAAGGGGTGTTTTGAACATGGGGCCTTGTGAAATGCTATGCATATATTTTGGTTTGGTTTGCAGTGTCTAGTGTTAGTATTGTTTATTGTTCTCCCGGAAATAGGAGGAGTGTGGCGCTGCCCGATGACAGGGCAACATAAATAAACGGGGCGTTTCCTGGCCGCGTCAGAGCGACCGGGAAGCCCGAACCGAGAGGACGTGTGAGAGTGAGTCCTTCGGGGTCTGGGGTTTACGGGAGGCGCTGGGGGTCGCAAGCAACCCCCAACAGTGCTGTTCTTGGTGTTTGTTGCAGGGGGGATTGCTTTCCACGTGACACAGGAGTATCAATTTAAAGGCACCCTCCAGACACAGAGTTCTGCAGAGTACCGAGCAGTTGTCACGCTCACCTGATTCCCACGGAGGCGCAGGTCTGGCTTCGAGTGCTGATGCTTCTTCAATGGTGAAGCGCAGGACTCTGAAGATGAACAGGAAGGGCCCCTCTACTCTGGCTTCTCTGGCTCGCAGGAATATTCCCCTGTGCGTGAAAAGGGAGTATTACCTACTGACGGAATAATGTTCAAGCCTCCCACTCCCTTCCAACCCTCCACGATACCCTTCCACGATTCCCCGTGAAGTCTCACCTTAGGGTCTGGAAGGATGAGTTCTCCATCCTGCTTCTGATGCAGGGGCGCGTTGAAACCCAGTTACTTCACTGGATTGAGGTTTGATGGGAGTTCAAATAAGCTTGACTATTCTGGTAAGGCGCTGTAAGAGTTCTGTTGCAAGTTCAAAAGTTCAAGCTTAATAATAAGGTTCATTGTCTTATTGCAGCAAGCGCTAACGCTTATGTCTTTTTCCCCTTAGGGGCCGGGGTTCGGAATGCCGGAGATATGGCGCCGACCCGAAGTGAAACGTGCAGTTCCAGTAAATGACAGGTAAGTTCTGGATGAGCGTTCGGGTAATGTCTTTGCATTCGCTCATTCAATGTCTTTGTCTTTTTTCCCCATAGGGGCCGGGGTCCGGAATGCCAGGAAGCGGCAGGACCCGAAATGAAATGGGAATGACCCAACAGGTAAGTCTTAGAAGGAAACTGAGCTTTTCCTATTCCCTTCCTTCTCTCACCTTGTGCTCTTGTCTTTTTCTCTCTAGGCTCTGGGAAGTGGCTGCGGATCGGGATGATCGCTGCTGAAGATGGAGGTGCCCAGGAAAGGTGAGTGAAATGCAGCGCTGCAGCGATCGAAGCGAAATGCTTTTAAAGAATGATGTCTTCCCTTTCAGGATCGTCGGTGTGATGTCTCCGTGATGCAGCTTTAGCAGGTAAGGTCTTCTTTCTCTCCAATTCTCTCTTATCTCCCTTTGCAGGTGACCCAGGATGCTGACAGGCGTGGCTGAAGTCCAGATGCAGGAGCTGACACGGTGAGCGTCCAGCTGCGAGGAGCAGAACAACGCGAAGCGTGAGTTGCTGATCGGGCGTGGTTTAAATAGCTTTGGTAGAAGTTCCAGGTATGTATCCTTCCACCGATCAGGTATGTATCCTTCCCCGACCACACCCAGGTGGAAAGTAGTCCCACAGGTAAAGTAGTTCCATTCAGGCCTCAAGAGGGCCTGGATGTAGCAGCATGGTCTGCATCAGGTAAGTGCACATTAAAACACTTGAACACATGTCTAGCTTTATGAGCCTGGCGCCTAAGGCGCCAGGACAGGGGTCCAACATGAGCCTGGCGCCTACGGCGCCAGGACTGTGTCCAAAGGGCCCCAGCTTGGGCCCGCTGGCACTTCCCTGGGGGGAATGATGCATGCCTCTGGGGTTGCTGGGTCGGACACGGCTCCTTGGAGGTAGGCATCATGACAGTACACCCCCTCAAGGCCCCTCCCAAGGTTGTTCCCTCCGGGGGTTTTGGCTTGTTCGGAAATCTCCGGTGGAACCTTTGTATTAATCGAGGTGCGTGAACATGGTTACTAGGCTCCCACAATCTCTCCTGAGGTCCATATCCCTTCCAGTCAACAAGATAGAAGAGTTTTGACTTTAACACCTTGGAGTCTAAAATGTCTTTAACTTCGAATTCTAATTCCCCTTCAATTTGAACTGGGTCTGGAGGCTTGGACAGTCGGGTCCCTGGTTGCACTGGCTTCAAAAGTGATGCATAAAAAACTGGATGAATACGCATGTTGGACGGTAAATCCAGTTTAAAGGCCACGGGATTGATTATAGCCTTGATGGGATAAGGTCCTATGAATCTGGGATTGGAGGTTCGCGGGCCCTTGAGGGGTAAATGTTTCGTTGCTAGCCATACCTGGTCTCCTACTTGGTAAGGAGGAGATTTACTTCGGTGCAAATCAGCGTTTTCTTTATACTTTTTCTTGGCTTGCTGTAAATGAGTTGCAGCTTCTTTGAAGGCTCGGGTTATGGTGGAATGCAGATGATTTACTGCAGGCATTTCCAGGGTCAGAGGTGGATCTAGGTCAGAGTTCCGAGGATGGTGACCATACAAAGTATAAAAAGGAGTTTGTCCGGTTCCAGAATGCACTGAATTGTTGTATGCATATTCTGCGATCCAAAGGATGTCTTTCCAATTTAACTCGGATTGGTGTAACATGCACCGAAGATATTGCTTGAGAGTCTGATTGGTTCTCTCGGTTTGTCCATCGGTCTGGGGGTGGTGGCTGGTGGATAACCGCACATCTATTTGTGCTAATTGGCAACACTTCTTCCAAAAATGGGAGATAAATTGACTTCCACGATCTGAGACTAATATGGAAGGGAAACCATGTATGCAAACTATATTCTCCAGAAATTCCTTGGCCAAGGTGGAAGCTGAAGGCAAACCTTTTAAAGGGATAAATTGGGCCATTTTGGAGAATAGATCCACAATTACAAGGATAGTGTTGTAACCAGCACAAGGAGGCAGGTCAGTTATAAAGTCCATTGACAAGGTGTGCCATGGTGCCTGTGGAATATCCAAGGGTTGAAGTAGGCCGGCTGGCCTTTTCTTTTGACCCTTGTTTTGGGCGCAAATTCCGCAAGACAATACAAAAGACTTTATGTCTTTTCTCCAAGAAGGCCACCAGAAGTGGCGTTTGATTTTTTCCTCCGTTTTAGCGATACCAGGGTGTCCTTCCATTAATGATTCATGATGATGGGCAATAACAAGTTCTTGCAATTCTTTACTTGGCAGAAACAACCACTCCTGGAAGTAGGGTAAATCATCCTTAATGGTGTAATGAGGACCCTTTTGACTCCATTCCAGTAAGGCTGAAGAGTCTAGAAGTTGTTTTACTTGCGTTTGGATGTCCTCAATAGTCTGCAATGAAGTTAGGCCTAAGATTCTTTGTTCAGGTATGATTGGCACAGGTTCTAAACTCGAATTGGGTTCTTCCATGCCAATCCGGGATAAGGCGTCCGCTTTACCATTCTTGCAGCCAGGGCGATAGGTAATTACAAAATCAAATTCCGCAAAGAATAGAGCCCATCAGAGTTGTCGTGAAGATTGAGCTTTGGCCGTCTTTAAATACTGTAAATTTCTGTGGTCCGTAATTACGGTGATGGTGTGTCTTGCCCCGAGAAGGTAGTGACGCCAAGCCTTGAAAGAAGATTTAATAGCCAGTAACTCTGTCGGTAATTGCGTAGTTGATTTCAGGAGGAGAAAATTTCCTGGACCAAAAGGCCACAGGGTGTAGTTGGTTAGTTTCTGGGTCTCTTTGCGACATGACAGCTCCCATGGGCGAACTGGATGCGTCGGTTTCCACAATGTAAGGGAGATCTGGGTGTGGGTGCTTCAATACAGGTGCAGAGGTGAATTTGGTTTTCAGGTCCTGAAAGGCTTGTTCGGCCTCAAGAGTTCATTCAAAGCGTTTGTTTTTCTTTAGGAGAGCTGTGATGGGTTAGACTGTTCAGGAAAATTCCGGGATGAATCTTTGATAGAAATTGGCGAAGCCGAGCATGCTCTGAACTCCCTTCACTGAGCTAGGAGATGGCCATTTGAGGATGGCGTCCACCTTTCGGGAGTCCATTCGGACTCCTTGAGGTGTTAGGATGAATCCGAGAAACAACTTCTGTGGTATGAAAAACGCATTTTTCGAGCTTTGCAAATAGTCTGTGCTGGCGCAATTTCTCAAGAACTGCCCTAACATGTTTTCTGTGATCGGATTCTGAAGAAGAGTACACCAGGATGTCATCAATATAAACAATGACACAGACATCGATAAGTTCCCGAAGAACATCATTCATAAAGTACTGAAAGGCGGCAGGTGCATTGCACAACCCGAAGGGCATCACCTGATATTCGAAGAGCCCAAATTTGGTGCGGAATGCAGTCTTCCATTCGTCGCCTTCTTTTATACGCACCAGGTGATAAGCTCCTCAGAGATCTAACTTGGTGTACACACAAGCGTCTTTCACCTGGTCGATAAGCTCAGGGATCAGGGGCAGAGGATAACGATTCTTAATCGTTATTTGATTTAGGGCGCGATAGTCTATACATGTTCTAAGGTCGCCCTCTTTTTTCGGCACGAAGAACAGAGCTGAGAAAACAGGAGACTTGGACGGGCGAATAAAACCATTGGCTAGGTACTGATCTAAATACTGACGCAAATGCAGGTTCTCAGGTTCCGTAAGAGCATAAATCCTACTACAAGGTAAGTTGAGCATTGGGTACCAGATGGATTTGGCAATCCAAAGATCGATGGGGAGGTAACGTGTTAGCCTGTTCCTTCTGAAAAACGTCTTGGAATTCTTGGTATTCTGACGGTAGCTGTACAGGGGTGGAAGTTGCTGAGGCTAGACCCATAGCTGGATTTCTTGGATAACAAGTTGGTTCACAATCAGGAAAACTTATCTTCTTTGCTCGCCAGTCAATTCTGGGATTATGTGTTTCTAACCAAGGAATTCCAAGAATTACTTGAAATTGTGGGGCCTTGATCACATCAAACACGATTGCTTCCCGATGTCCATCCTGACCCACCAGTGTCATTTCAACAGTGGAATGCGTTACAGGCCCTGAGGCTATTTCGGTTCCATCTACTGTAGTAATGACATCTTGGGTTACTTTCGGGCGGAGAGGGAGCTTAATCCTGGAAGCCAATTCACAGTCTATGTAATTTCTAATAGCTCCACTGTCGATGTATGCTTTTATAGCATGCAACTGCTGAGGCTGTTTTGGGTCCACGAGCACCATTGGCATGACAAAATGCGAGGTCAAAGAGTTTGTTTTCAAGCTCGGCAAGCGGACCCCTACGCTTGTCGGGCTAGGTCGTTTCCCGAATCAGGTGTCAATAAATCGTTATCGGTGGCTCCAACCACCTTCTTAGGTGGTTTAACCGGACAATTTCGAAGAAAGTGACCGGAAGTCCCGCAATACAGACAAAGTTGCATTTGCCGCCTTCTCTCTCGTTCCTTCTGCGTTAATGGTCCTTTAACACCGCCGATTTGCATAGGTTCGGATACGTCGGTACTCTTGGAGTTAGCGTGGGTTTTGATCGGTACTCGGGTTTCGTACTTGAACCGATCTGCTTTTCTATTTTGAAGTCTGTGATCAAGTTGAACCACCAAGTCTATGTAGTCTGTGCAGACCTGGGGTGGATCTACTATCTGAGCTAGAACATTCTCAAGCTCTCCGCGCAGGCCTCGATGAAACAATGTGATCCTTTTGTTTTCTGGCCATCCAGTTTCCACAACCAGTCTATTAAAGGTGGCAACGTAGGACAGGAGATCCTGATTACCTTGTCGTAAGGATAGCAGTTCGTTATCAAGGGCCTGTCCTTGAGAGTGTCGAGCAAACAATCTTTCCATGCTGGCCAGGTCATCTGTTCTTTCCTTGGATAGGATCAGTTCTCTTTTGAGAGTGTTAGTCTCCTGGCGGGCTGAGTGCACTTCTGCCCGTAATTCCCCCAAAAGCTGGGCCAGCTGATCTGTCTCGGAAGTCTCCATAGCGCCCGGGTGGGAAATTGTGGGTAGGCTTTGCGTTCTGTCACGCTCACCTGATTCCCACGGAGGCGCAGGTCTGGCTTCGAGTGCTGATGCTTCTTCAATGGTGAAGCGCAGGACTCTGAAGATGGACAGGAAGGGCCCCTCTACTCTGGCTTCTCTGGCTCGCAGTAACATTCCCCTGTGCGTGAAAAGGGAGTATTACCTACTGACGGAATAATGTTCAAGCCTCCCACTCCCTTCCAACCCTCCACGATACCCTTCCACGATTCCCGTGAAGTCTCACCTTAGGGTCTGGAAGGATGAGTTCTCCATCCTGCTTCTGATGCAGGGGCGCGTTGAAACCCAGTTACTTCACTGGATTGAGGTTTGATGGGAGTTCAAATAAGCTTGACTATTCTGGTAAGGCGCTGTAAGAGTTCTGTTGCAAGTTCAAAAGTTCAAGCTTAATAATAAGGTTCATTGTCTTATTGCAGCAAGCGCTAACGCTTATGTCTTTTTCCCCTTAGGGGCCGGGGTTCGGAATGCCGGAGATATGGCGCCGACCCTAAGTGAAACGTGCAGTTCCAGTAAATGACAGGTAAGTTCTGGATGAGCGTTCGGGTAATGTCTTTGCATTCGCTCAATCAATGTCTTTGTCTTTTTTCCCCATAGGGGCCGGGGTCCGGAATGCCAGGAAGCGGCAGGACCCGAAATGAAATGGGAATGACCCAACAGGTAAGTCTTAGAAGGAAACTGAGCTTTTCCTATTCCCTTCCTTCTCTCACCTTGTGCTCTTGTCTTTTTCTCTCTAGGCTCTGGGAAGTGGCTGCGGATCCGGATGATCGCTGCTGAAGATGGAGGTGCCCGGGAAAGGTGAGTGAAATGCAGCGCTGCAGCAATCGAAGCGAAATGCTTTTAAAGAATGATGTCTTCCCTTTCAGGATCGTCGGTGTGATGTCTCCGTGATGCAGCTTTAGCAGGTAAGGTCTTCTTTCTCTCACCAATTCTCTCTTATCTCCCTTTGCAGGTGACCCAGGATGCTGACAGGCGTGGCTGAAGTCCAGATGCAGGAGCTGACATGGTGAGCGTCCAGCTGCGAGGAGCAGAACAACGCGAAGCGTGAGTTGCTGATCGGGCGTGGTTTAAATAGCTTTGGTAGAAGTTCCAGGTATGTATCCTTCCACCGATCAGGTATGTATCCTTCCCCGACCACACCCAGGTGGAAAGTAGTCCCACAGGTAAAGTAGTTCCATTCAGGCCTCAAGAGGGCCTGGATGTAGCAGCATGGTCTGCATCAGGTAAGTGCACATTAAAACACTTGAACACACGTCTAGCTTTATGAGCCTGGCGCCTAAGGCGCCAGGACAGGGGTCCAACATGAGCCTGGCGCCTAAGGCGCCAGGACTGTGTCCAAAGGGCCCCAGCTTGGGCCCGCTGGCACTTCCCTGGGGGGAATGATGCCTGCCTCTGGGGTTGCTGGGTCGGACCTGGCTCCTTGGAGGTAGGCATCATGACAGCAGTACAATTTGGCAGTTTGGCCAGAGGACATGGACAGCAGACTGCATTGGGTAAGAGCTATTTTCTTGTTTACTACTGTGGGACCTGCCCCTGCTTTACAGTTGGCCTTGGCTAGTAACCTTTACTCTATCTATTGCTTTTTTCTACTCCTACAAGCAAGACACATTTACAGCTTTAAGACTTTTTTTCTAATCACTAAAAATGTGTTTGACAAATATATAATCTACTTGGAAGAATGAAGGGAGCAAAGACAAGATACTATCTACGTAGGAAAGAGGGGGAAGTACATGATACCAAGTTTTCCCCCGCACAAGCAAGTTTTGCATACAAATCCCAGAGAGCCCAAGGGGAAAATAACTACCTTCTTTGTACTGAAGAAAATGCTGTTGTACAGCAAAGTAGTAGATGGTGATTAGACCAAACCAGCAATGATCACATAAGATCTATCAGGGTCTCCACCTATTAGCCATACTGAGGATAACGTGCATATTCATTCTTTGTCTATGTCAAACACTTCTTTAATGGATGCTTGTGTTAGAATGGAGAATGAAATCTCCAATTTGCATATTCCATCAACCAATCTAAGTGCCTCCCTGTCTCTATTTATTTCTGATAATTCACCAAGTGCGCTGGAAAGGTACACCAACAATATTATTGCATGCAAAGGAAATTGGGGGACAACACTGAACACGGCAACTCCTCTGATCTTTCCGTTTTTTCTGATGGATCATCTTAAGGAGCCGCCCCGATTTCATCTTAAATCTGTTGCGTCAAGCACTTGCGTGCCTTTTTGACAACATTAGTGGCAAAGTTAAAGAGCGCTCAGTGTTTCTACGTGACATAATGTGTGCTGTAAATATTGAATGAGGCTGCAAGATTGAATGAGGCCCATTGTACTTGCCCCATGAGTGGCATATCCACTGTGCCACTGATTAATTGTATTCGCTCATCAAGAAGTCGAGGGAATGTGAGACAAATGTGCAGGAGGATGCCTTCAGACAATTAGCTCTCTAATGAGCAGGAATCTAATGAGCGTCCCAGTTGAGGCTCCACCTCAACAACAACTATTTCCCCAAGCTTGCCCAAGTACTACAATCTTGCTGGCCAACCAGGATTTGTTAGGCATGGCAGGGGGCCCCACGCCATGGACAAGAGTGGAATTCTTACTTAAGGAGGACTGGGATATTCTATCTATTTTATCTATCAATGTATAGAACATTTATATAGCGCAAACCAGAGGCGTTGCTGGGGGGGGGGGCTGAGGGGGCTATATCCCCACCAGAGGCATCACAGCGCTAAAGCATGCAGTAGACAAGACAAACGCCAGAAACAAATGAAAAATAATCATTTTCAGATCAAGTTTAAAATGATTAAAATCCTGAGTGCTCTGCAGAAACAGAGGTAGAGAGTTCCATAGCCTAGAGCCGGAAAATTGAAAAGGCGCGGCCGCCCACCATACGCTCTTGCCAATAATGAGCAACCTCCAAGAGTGCCGCATTAAAGGAGCGAAGTGAATGCATGGGTCAATATTGCCTAATCTTTTTCTGCAAGGAAAGACAACCTCTCTTATGTAAGGCACGATGGATAACACACAGCGCCTTAAAACCTATACAAGCAGGAACTGGAAGCCGGTCTCTCTGCGCAGCAGAGACTGAATGGCAAAATGGAATAGCTTTTACCAGACAAACAGCTGAATTTTGCAGTACTTGGAGGCACTGAAGTAAAAAAGCCAGTTGAGAAAGAAGAGTGGCATTTCAATAGTCTGAAGAGGTCAAGACTGCTTACAATATTCCACAGACTCTCTTCTCTATCCACAGTCTCTTCTGTGGATCTAAAATGGATTGAAATGGATGATGAGGAGATTCCAGGTAAAGGAACTGTTCACTTCTACTCAAATCGAGTTTTTAAAGCAATCTTGGATGCTAGTGAGGCCCTGCTTCAACAGGGTTTTGAGATATATCTTCCCAATCACACAGTCAAATGTATGTTCAAAAGCACTAAAGGAGCGGGTTTGTTTGGGGCCAGTGGACTGGATTGTTTGGATCATTCTATAAAATGTCCAATTGATCCAAAGGGAGACAGAAGGGTCCTCTCTACTAGCCTACGCCCGGATTCTTCTGTGAACTGGGCATGGCTTGCCTCTATATGATCGGTCCATCCGACCCCACGCCCAGAATACATCTAAGGATGAACAAGTCTTTTTTTTTTTTTTACTTTACTCAACTTTATTTAACAATTTTCAGTTTACACAAAGCATGAAAGGTTAGGGCAGCTGCAATAATATAAGATCATACCGACTTTTAAGCTACAGTAGGTTTGGTTGAGGAGGGGAAGGGGGAGTAAAGGAAATACATGGGGATCTTAATGATAGGCCATGTGTGATGGGTAGATGCACAGGGAGGAAGTGAGCATCATCTCCGTACAGTTAGGCAATTCTAATTCCAGAGGTAAGTCATGGGCGAAGATGGCCCCTAGGATGCCCTTGATGGTGGCAGTCACTGTGCGGGTCCCCTACAGCCAGCAGGCCTTCTTCCTCTCATCTTGGAGTCGGGGATGTTAGTGTCTGGATGCAAAGGGTTCAGATGAGGATAGGTGGTGCAGGGTGTTGAGCGTAGGTGGGGCGTTGAGCGTATCCCTGCAATATGGGAGCCAAGTCCTGGAGAATTTTGTTAACATGTCATTCAGGGAGACTTCTATCTTTTCTAAGGCCCTGATCTCCCAGACTCCCACCCACCACAGGCTCAAGATAGGTTCCCCTGGAGTCTTCCATGACCGTCCCGCAGAATTAATGTAAGTGGGCATAGTCAGAGCTGCATCCCTGTGATTTCCCTTATCATTGACAGAATTTCCTTCCTGTAGAATTGTAATGGGGAACAGGTCCAACACATGTGCTCCGGTATACCTGTGTGGCTAAGCCCCTCCAGCATAGGGGTCAGTAACCCAGAGAGATGTTGTGGAGATGCTGGCGAGGGAGGTACCAGCGGAGCAGAATCTTAGATGTGATTTCTTTGATAAGAATGCACTTGGAACTTTTCTGTGCTAGCCCAGATTCGGAGCCATGATTCATTGGGCATATCGCTCATCAAGACTATCTGAAGTCGAGGCAATGCAAAGAAAATGTGAAGGAGGATGCCTTCAGACTATTAGCTCTTTAATGAGCAGGACTCTAATGTTTACCAAAAGTGCCAAAGGAAGAAATAATTGAAGAACCAAAGGAACACCTTTTCTTCCAAACAGACGAGCCCGGGAACATTTCGGAGCTGCATTCCTGTAATTTCCCTTATTTTTCCTGTAGAATTGGGATGGGGAACAGATCCAACACATGTGCTCCAGCATACCTGTGTGGCTGCAGCCCCTCCAGTGCAGGGGTGAGTACCCCAGAGAGATTTTGTGGAGACGCTGGTGAGGGAGGTACCAGCGGAGCAAAATCTTTGATGTGTTTTCTTTGTTAAGTGTGCACTTGGAAGTTTTCTGCGCTCTCGCCCAGATTCAGAGCTATGATTCGTTGGGTATATCCATATGTAGACCCTTTTCCAACACTACCATGTATGGCAGTTTTGCCTCGGGGTCGGATCTGTCGAGGAGCTTATAAATACTTGAAATGTTGCTCTTGCGCTATGGGTTGCTAATGTATAGTTCTAAGGCTGTGGGCTCCCTGGTGCCTAGGTGGCGGACTTCCCTGGACATGATCCAGTGTCTGAGCTGGAAGTAACGCAGTCGCTCAGCTTCCGGTAGAGGACACTTCCCCTTGAACTCCTTGAAGGAGCATGGGAGGCCCTGGTTGTAACGGAACTAGTATTCTTAAACTGGTACTCTAGAGGTTTAATTCGTTTTTTAAATGATAATATAAAAGGTTTTTTTTCTAACTATCACATTATTTTTTTACAAGAGGCCTGGTTGAGTCCTGGATTATTGATGGATACAACACGATTTCTAAAAGTGCTAAAAAGGGTAGTCTGGGTAGGCTTTTTGAGGCCTTCTCATAGCATCCAAGATTGCATTGGGAGCTTAGTTAAAGTTGATAAATTCGAAGTGTGCTTCAATTCTTTTTGCAGAATTAGTCTCTGATGGGAACAGTCGGGACAAAAATACGTGCAAAGGGATTATCGCTAACAAGCCATAATGCTGTGTGCTCTCAGAAGATGTGCATAAATGGTACTGGGGGTTTGTCAACTTTTTTCAAAATCTACTACTCAAGTCAAACAAATTACAGAATGTTTGTATGGGGTCTAAACACTCATATTTAATCATTATTTGCCCAAAAAATAAAAACAGAGGAGAACAGATGCTTTGACCAATGCATTTTGGATACTAAAGATCCATCATCAGGGCACATCTGTCTCATAAATTCGGAACCATCAACATGTTGTCTCTGGGTAATCATACAATAGCTTCTGTGATAAG
Source organism: Ambystoma mexicanum (assembly GCF_040938575.1). Lineage (NCBI taxonomy): Eukaryota > Metazoa > Chordata > Amphibia > Caudata > Ambystomatidae > Ambystoma > Ambystoma mexicanum. Next base: position 635,953,989 of record NC_090939.1, read on the forward strand.
TTACATGGGCCTCCTGCAAACAGTATAAGAAGTAGTAGCAGCAGCGTGGATGCCAGCTGCCAAGCACAACAGTCACGATGGGGCATTTTATTAATTAACCTATGTTGTAATCCGAAGGCCGGGGCTGTTGAGGTTATATGGGAGGAGATAGAATTTTTTTTCTCTTAAGGCCCGTAAAAGGGGTTCAGCCCCAGTGGTGGTTGCAGTACCCACTGTTAAGTTGTAGGAAACAGCAATTTGAAGGGCATAAGAGGGCTCACAAAAGGGTGTTGTGGCATCAAATAAGTGGGTTGAAGGCAAATTCTGGAAAGGAGAGAGCAGAAAAAATCTGATTGCTGAAGTAAAATTGCAAATATTGGCATAACATTCAGAAGATAATCAGGTCAAGAAAGAATATGAAGTGTTCGGGCCCTTTTAAATGATAACGGGTCATCGCAGCCAATTAAACAGACTAACTGTATCTCGAAAAGTGTCTGGTGCGACCATTTTAATAAGCTGTATTATAAGGCCACACTTGAAACACCCCCTACAACTAATGTTAGGCCACACATTTGGGAACCCAATTTTGATTGAGAGGACCTTCAATCAGCAATACACAAATTAAATAACTCAAGAGCCTGTGGTCCTGATGGGATACATAGTTCTTAAAGCCAATCCGGCTATGTGGGCAGAAATAGTATTGACACATTTCTTCAGGGATGCGTATGAGGGCACAATCCCACAGTCATGGCGGAGAGCCATTATTGTCCCAATCTATAAGAAGGCGTGTAGGGACAGACCAATTTCCCTTGTAAACACATCATGCAAGAGCCTTGCAGCCTTAGTCCTTAAGGACGTAGTCTGCTGTGCGAAATAGACCAACATGCTTAGTATTTTTCAAAGTATTTTAGAAAAAGCACAGGGACATCCATAAATAAATAATAGCTATATACATTATGCCAACTACAAGCAAAAAAACCAAAAAGGAACAATTCTATTTTCTGCTAGCCTCGATATGTCAGCAGCTTTCGACAGGGTTAACCAGTACAGATTGTGGGGGAAGATGAAGTCCTGGAAGATCCTTCCAGATTTGTTGAACATGCTGTTGATACTACACACACAAAATAGTATGGCTTGACTCAGAAGGGGCTCTTTTTTCTAAAAAGATGCAGGTCAATGCTGGTCTGAGACGGGTGCGTTTTGCCCCCCTGTCTTTTTAACTTATACATCTCTGACATCCAAAAACACTAAAAAAGCCCAACTTGTTTCCTCCAAAAATTGACCAACTAATAGTGGGTTGGCTGGCCTATGGCGACAACGTAGTGCTACTGGACTCCACCCCTATCGGATTACAACGTAGCCCTAACTATTTTAGAGGCGGAAAGTGGGCGACAAATGGTCTGTCGTGGTGTCGTGGACAGTCTGCTTACCACTTCCATTGCTGAGGAGGCGGAGAATCTGACTCACAGAGTCCAACAGAGACTATTTCTAATTAGTTACAGCACGGAGCACAAGCGGAAAGTGGGCGACAAGTGGTCTGTCGTGGTCCGTCGGGGGGCGGAGGACGAAGGAGCCCGCCTGATACCATCTGCGTGACAACGCGCTCCCCTCCCCCAGAGACATACAAGTACCCACGGTAAGTGGTGGGAGAACTCATTAGCACCCGCGCTGTAAACGCGCAATCCACCAACACCCCAAATAAATGACGGCCAAATCAATGAGAACTATGTCAGACAACTTGGGGTTGGCAGAAGAGGACGGGCACTGTCTTAGAAGCTCACGCCCGAAACACGATGGAGGCAAAACATACTCCATTCCTCTTAACGGAAAGAGTACAGGTACAACAAGCACCAAGCCTAATCCTCTAGTCAGCAGCAAAGTAGCGCGTTATCACAACCAACCAAGTGGCACAGAAAAACTCCCAGACCCAACTGCAAGTCCTAACAGAAATACATGCCCTCCGACACGTCCTCCCCACTTACCTGGAGGTTCTGAAGTGCGTGAGAGGCTGGATGCGTGCGGCACGCCTGCACCGCCTCACAGACGAGACACCGGCGCGGAGCCCCCGCCGCCGCGGCAAGACGGCTCAGCATCCGTCTCGCTAATGCTTTCCGGAGGGAGGGCGGAGCAAGCCGATGCAGTAAACGTCGAGCCGGCTGGCGAGCGGTTAACAACGGTCTCGTCGCAGGACACAGACGAAATCTCAATGATGACGGGCAGCTCTCCTCGAGTAGTCGTGAGACCAGATGAAGGTGCAGCGCTCGCCCATGACGGCGCAAATGCGATCACAGCTGGAGTGGTGTCTGCCCCTGAAATGGAGAGGGCGGAGTCAAGTTCTGTGTTGAACACAGCCGCACAGGTTCACTCCGCAGCGGAAAGCCCGACAGAACTAAACAATAGTATCATACCTGATCCATCACTGACAGAGCTTACACATTCAGAGGCCTCTCAAATGTCCAACTCTAAAAAGAGACCTAGACAGAATAGTGGACAGCTAGTAAGACCCAGGAAAACAAATAAGAAAAGAAATGGACCCTGTCACAAAAAAAGCAGTGGGCAAAAACCACTACCAACTAAACCAACCACAATGCGGATACTAACTGATTTTTTCAAAACACAATTGATAACAAAAAACAAAGACTACAGAGAGCTTTCTGATGCTGAAATGCTTGCCGCTGTCAAAGAAAATTTCCCCTGTTCCAAACATCGTAAAATCGACGATGGCAGAATCACAATTCAACCACCTATGATAACACCGCAAAATTCTCCCTTGGTGGTACCATCTGCGACGCCGATAGAAGTTCGACCAGTTACACACTCGCCCCGAAGGCATGTTAGTGTAACCATTGAGGAAATCAGCCCAATCTCGTCCCAACAAGAGAGCTCGGCAAAAACAGTGAGAAATGGCAAAGCCATCACCATCTGTAACAAGGCAAGCCTCAGAGAAAGGTGGCCTGACTCAACGGCAGATACAATCGATCCAGACCCAGTCATAGAGAAGAGCTGGCCAACACCCAGCAACGAAGATTCTGACCTTTCACAGCTTGACATACCCTCGCAGCCACACGATAAGCAACACAATGCAGTCTCTTGCTCCAATGAAGTTATCTGCAGTGGATTGTCAACCTCAATACAACCGCGCTAAGCGGAACTGCTCGCAACAATAGTTCCCAGCCCCCCCAAATCACTTGGCGAAAGATCACGAGGGGAAGAAGAAAATGAACAGGCCAAGACCCTTGACAAAAGGAGAAACTCAACAGAGCTAACTGGACTCAGTTCGAATCACAAACCACACAGTTTCACTAACCGGTGTCAAACGCCAAGACGAAGATCCAGTGATCAACTGTATGCCGCAGGCAAGGTTCATTCAACGCAACCTGGTCCTCCTATTTCAGAAACTCCATCTAAAAAAACAGACTTATTGAGCATAATGTCGGCCATCACAATTTCCCTAAATCCATTCTGTAAACTTTTTGAGACGCTCACCGATACCACAAAAGATCAAAAAACCATGATAGCCATGATCCTGACGAAAGTCACTTATTTAGAGGCGTTCATCGCAGCAAAAGAAGAGCTCAACGCCTACGACAACAGACTGGACAACTTGGCGAACAACCTGATAGAAAAAATTACAACAAAAATAGCCAAACAAACTGCACATGACAGCAAGTCATTCACTATCGCAGCCACTAAAGATTCAGGTTCGCAAACGATTCCTATTATCGATCTAACCTCAAACAACAACACAAAACCCACCTTGGTTCAAAGTCCCACAAAATCAGGGCATGAACCTGATTCAACAGCCATTTCAGTCCCCACACCGAGCACTCCCACGGTGGTACTAGTCATAGACAAAAACACCACAAATCCTAAGACCAGCATCGAGGCTTCAGAGACGGCATATCAAATCTTTGGCAAAGCCAATTTAAAGAGCAAAGGACCTTCGTCTTGTGTAAATATCTCATTGCCCGAGAACTCTGATCAATCAAAAAAGCCAACTAACAAACAGGCTCAAGTTCGGCCAACAAGCCCCGCACCTAGCAGCACCGCTTTACATGCTACATGTAGCAATGCAACCCATTTCAACCTCACGCAATTAAAACCGGACTCGCCCAAATCAGCAGCAGACTTTCTAAAAGATGATAATTTAATGAACATCAGTGTCTATTCGGACGACGATGCAGTACAAGCCACAGCTTCTGCACCATGCCCAAAAGACAAGAGGCCTACATCACCGTCCGACAGTGAAATCCCACTAACAGCCAAAGAAAAAAAGAACACAACGTACTTTGAACGAGACTTCGAAACCCTAGAAGAAAGACGAAATCGCTTAGCCGATGCACTGTTGCAAGAAAAAAACAAGAAGGCGCCAGTGCACATTCCCGACAAGCACCGAGAAACGGAATCACAACGTCATATCTCTCAGAACGTAAAATGCACTGCAAGCGATTACAAGAGAGTCCAACTACTGACTGATGAACAACCAAAAGAACTGGAAGCAAAACGCCACGTCTATCAAACAGAGAGATCAAGTCCTAAGAAAAGAAGCAAGAAATCTGAAAGCACACGAAGATGCGAGTCCCACACTCAAACAAGGTCCGGAGAAGAAACAGATTCAGGCAGAAAAAAAGTCCACTACAGATCAAGAACGGATAACTACGTGAGACACAACGAGGACCGCACAGAGGCAAAGTGGACACTGCAAATGGCGCAACGAACCAGTAACAAGGACGCACTTACGTTAAATAGAAGAACAGTCATGGCGATACTACACGAGATCCCCAATCTTAGGGATATAAAGACAGATGACATACTCATTGTCGAACCTTGGCACGACAGGCGCAAAGCGGCAACATTAATGCATATTGGATCCCTAACTATCTACAAGCAGATATACAACAGTAAGAAGGAAATTTACAATCTTGGCTTCAATCTAGAAGCGATAATACATCACGAAAACAATACAAACAAAGAGCATAGAATGAGCGGGAACATTGACACTCACACTTCTCGCACAAACAATAGTGAAAGAAACAATCAGAACAACTGTGTACAAAGGCAAGAAAGACAGCATACATCGGAAAATCAACGTAAGGTCCGAGAACCTTCCAACAGTTCACAGTAACGACGAAAGAGCAACATCAAATCCACGAAATTAGAAACCCCGAAAAAGCTGACTCACGGGAGTGACCGTCGCACAGACAGAGAATCACACTCGCAGGACAAACCATGTGTGAAATAAAAAGGGTCATCTCACAAACAGTACAAAACAATTCCACATCACAAGACATGAGTTCAGTCACAGACAACAAACAAGGGTTCTGGGCCTGGTTACCTAAAGCCCTCACAATGCATCGAAAAAAATAGCAATCCATTCACAGCAAGCTAAACCCAACAGCAACACTGCAAAAAAAAAAATCGCATCGTGAGGTGAAACTATGTTCGTGGAATACAAGAGGGCACTCACACTTAACAGTCCCAGGAGAAATCAACCTAGGGAAATACGACATCATATGTCTCCAGGAGACGTGGTTAACAGGCACCGCGACCATAGAGGGATTCCAGATAGTAATGGCCCCAGCAGCCAAGGGCCACTTAGGACGACCAATGTCGGGACTCATGATTGCCTGCCGCACCGGTTGTGGACTATCCATTGGTCCTATCCTGATTGCGAACTTGTCTCTCCTGGCAGTAAGTGTCACATGGAAACAAAAAACCAACACCATGCAAACAGAAAACACAATAGTCATGTTAACACATATTGGAACCCTGCTGCTATTAGCGAAGAAAGTTTCATCTCAATGTGCGAACATGTAATCGATGACGCGATGGCTAAGCTGTTAGTGTCCTCCATAATGATTTTCGGCGACTTAAATGCAGTTTGTAAAACTCAGAAAAGCATTCGAGATAAAAACAGCCGTCAGCAGCGGAACAGCGAGGCAGAGCATGGTTAGACCTTACTCACTCCTGTGACCTGCATAATCTTGATATAGCTTTCCCACAATTAAATAGAACACCTACCTGGGAACGTGCAAACTCGAGTGAGACAATCGACTACATATTTGTCTCCAAACCGCTGCTAAGCGCCACCACCTTCTTTAATGTACGACGTACAATTGCCAGCGACCATAACCTATTGGAGACCAGCTAGTCAATCCAAAGCGCAAAAAACACTCAAGCAGGCTTGGACATTGAGAACAATGCCAGAGGCACCCGGCTCAAACTAAGCACAGCGGCGATCAAAGATCTAACGCATAGGTATAAAGACAAACCACAGAAAGCAGAAAACAAAGCAGTCGATTACCAGCCACTGCTAATGGCTTACGCATACTCAAAAACATGTCTGAAAAACACAGGTGCCATCAAAAAACACACCTACAACATCGACCTAGTTTCAAGAAGACGTGAGTACAGAAGAGCCATGAGGATCGTAAAGAAAACTTTGCCAACCGCTGATGGCATTACCACACAAAAAGCCTTGAAATCAGAGTACAAAGCATGGGTACGAGCCCATCGAAGTAATCTATACCAGCTGGATGCAGAAAACATCACCAAAGCACTAACGACGAATAACGCAAGAGACTTCTGGTCCCTACTAAAAACAACAGAACATCCAGTCGAAAACTCGATAACAAATAACTCTCTCAAGTTGCTTGGGAATCACACTTCGCTGAAGTGTTTAAATCCGTTACACCAGAAAATTAAGGGGAGTATCCCCACTACCAAGCCAAATGGACCAACCTAGAAGATAAAGAAGACATTCTAGAAATCATCAAAAAGATCAAAAACTCACGGGCGCCTGGCCCAGATGGTATTCACCAACTTTGAACTCAAAGCGCACCCAAATGAATGGATCACCTTCATCAGCGAAATTTTTCGACGCTGTGCAGTGTCGAGTTTGGTGCCCAAATCGTGGACCACAGCAACCATAATTCCCATCTACAAAAAGGGAGACATAAAGGACCCCCGAACTTTCGTCCGATAGCGCTGCTTGATTGCATAGGTAAAGTCTTTGGATCATTACTTCTAAGAAATTTCAAACCTGGGCGGCAACAGCCAAGTGCAAAAGCAGAGCCCTACAACTTGGCCAACAGTTGTTTGTCGCGTTTATCGACTTCATGCAAGCGTTCGATCGCATTGAAAGACACCTCCTTTGGACGAAACTGAGAAGCTGGAAATGTCCTGAAGACATATTGGCCCCTGCATCATAACACCTCGATGAGGGTGCGTCTAAGCCGTGAAGGTGATTTATCCGATAAAATTCCAACCACACGAGGAGTCAAGCAAGGATGCCCATTAGCATCAGCATTATTTCTAGCCTATATAGGTGACCTTCAAGTACGCACAACTACCACGCGTGCATTTCCTCCAAAAATTGGAAATACCACGATAGAACGACTTCTTTATGCGGACGACCTCACACTATTTGACCAGACACCAGTAGGCCTACAACGTCAACTTAATGGCCTACAAGAGTATGCAAGCAAAAACTTCCTGGAAATCAACAAGGGAAAAACAAAGGTACTGATACTGCAGAACAAGAAAAAGAAAATCGAAAACCTTAAATGGACCCTTGGAGACTCAAAAATTGAAATCGTCCAGTCCTTCAAGTACCTTGGAGTACAACTTGACAGCACAAAAGGCGAAATCACAATGCAAGCAACATTGTGCAAGAAGATCAAGAAACTAGCCGCACAGGCAAAAACAATTGATCGTAAATTAGGGAAATTCTCATTAAAAACCAATAATCAATTTCTATAAAATGAAGGTGGTGCCTGCTTTAACATACGGCACCGAGGCCATGCCGTGCATCCGAAAAAAAAAAAAAAAACATCTGGCCCAAATTGGAAGCCTCTTTTTGGAAAGCAGTGCTCAAGCTCCCGACTTCTACCTTAGGAGTGGCGATAAGACGCGAGCTGAGCCTCCAGTCCATGCAATGCACGGTAAACTGCAACACACTAATGCTCTTTAGAAAGTGCAGAATGGTAGATGGCAATGAAATTTACAGGATGATCAAACGCGAGATGGACAGAGGCAAATCCGAGATGCTAACAACATGGCAAAAAGAAAACATCTTGCTTTTGGACACCATTGCCTCGAACGAAGACAACCTCATCCACAATCCATGTAGAATCCTGCGAAAACTGAAAGAAGCAGACTGGGCAAAGATGACTGAACTAGCCGCGACCCTAAAGCTCACCTCTCATCTTCCAGGAAACACAAGAAAATTAAACGAACTGCAAAACTTCATAAAGAGATTTCCAAGCAAACAGGCACGCAATCTGATTTTAAGAGCGCGGTTAAATCTCCTACCAACAAATGAAATTTTGCACATTAGAGGCCTATCATTAACAGCTAACTGTCGCTTCTGTCAAAGCACTGAGCCTCCAACACATGAAACCATTCGACATCTTCTGATGGTCTGCCCTGCGACACGCTCACTGAGAAAAAGGTACTTCTTGTATATTTCAAAAGACGCCCCTCTGATGGAAGAACAAACATGGTGGTGCAGACTTATTGGAGGCGACAAAACCAGCTGGCAAATAATCACAGCCAAACTACTGGAATTTATCGTAAGCGACCTACTAAAAGACAAATAATGACTCAAAGAAATTGAACGTCGTCCAGCCATCAAGCTCAGTTGATACGAACTAAAGTACGAGAGGCAAGCTATGGACACATAAGGAGACAGATGTATTGTAAAAATCTTATTTCTTTTTGATTAAACAATAAAAAATAAAAAAAATGTTTAGAAAGTATGCAAAGATTAACAACTTTGACATCAATCTGGAAAAAACTAAAATGAATAGGTTTAGCAGAATGATGCAGCATAAGAACTTCAAATGGGCTTTGAATGGTAGTAGGATAGAGAAAGTGGATTATATTCACTACCTTGGGATGATGCTGCCCAATCGTAATAAATTAGGCCTCATAAAATTGAACGCAAAGGCTAAGATCAACTTTTTCTCTTCACAGATGAAACTTATCATGGTTAAATGTTGCTCTTTTTCTCTCCAACCTTTGATAGTATTTCATAAAACTAAAGTCACCCACAGTGTAATGTACAGGCTGGAAACACTTGTGACCAATATTTGGAAGTGGGTCGACACACTCAAAGAGAAACTTTGGCTGCCAATGGCATTTGTGAGTCTAGTGCTGGGGTTGGTTTCTTTAAAGCATTTCATGAAATGGAATAAAATATTTCTATATCTAAAACTAACCCAAACTGCGGGAGGAACATATCTACCTCTCTGAATAAGTTATCTCTAACAGACTGATTGAGCATTAATGAATTTTGCTCTAAATTACCAGGAGATTCTGGAGGAAATACATGTTCCCCCAAATTTGGATATCCAGAGAAGTATGGGAGCAATCAAAACTGAAACTCAGTCTCTAGATAACATATAGAATAGGAAGCAGCCTTTCAAACTAACAGGGTAATTCATGGAATATATGTGCACCAGAAACGTGCGCTTGCGCGCGAAAACCTACGCAAGCGCCTATTTTCGCACACATGCGTATTCATGTGCATTGCGAGTGGCTTACCTGAGACCTGCACTGAATCTGTGCGGGTCCAACACATCACTGCGACACCACGAACGCCTTGCGCGTTGCAGCCAGCAAAGGCGCACACCGTCCAGTGCACACACCTAAAAAGGGGACGGAACACGTGAAATGGAGATCAGCACGCGAAAATGTGGGCAATATGGGGGAAGCACCGCAGTAAAATCCTCACAACGCCCACACGCGAGCTAACAACACGTATTCATGGAATCGAACAGGGCTCACCGGCGTGCTGCAAAAGATGCGCGAACCCAGAAACACATACGCCTTGTGAAAGCAGGTGGAAGAGCTCCCACGCACCAAAGCCAATGCATGAAAGTGCATGCAAACAACAAACGCACGTGTACAGCTACGATGACTGTACCATTCCTCCCAGCAGTGATCGTGGGGCACCACAGGAGGAGGAGGATAGCCAGGCTCTGCATTTTTCTACCCATGACCAGTGTTTTTGGGATATCTGATGACCAGGTCTATGGCAGGTACAGGTTTCCACCTCATATCATCCTAGACCTGGTCACTGAGCGGGAGGATGACCTCACATCACCCACCCTGTGCTCCCAAGCACTGAGCCCCTTGGAAAAGATGCTTAATGTACTGCATTTTTTGGCCACTGGGTCATTTCAGCGGACAACTGCCATAGTTGGGGGCATCTCACAGCCCACGCAGTCACGCTGCCTACACCGGTGTTGGCAATCATGACGGCACGCCCCTCAGTCCGCAGGCACATATACATGCCCAGAACACCCGCAGAAAGGCAGGCCGTAGTCCAGGACTTTTACAGGGTGACACACTTCCCCAACGTGCTTGCTGCCATTAATTGCACCCATGTGGCACTACGTCCACCTAGGGCCACTCAGCACATCAATCGCAAGCACCGGTATTCCATCAATGTGTAGGTTGTATGCAATGCCAAGGGAATCATTACCTCTGTCTATGCCAACTATCCAGGGTCCACCCATGATAGTTTCATATTCAGAATGTCACCCCTAAACCGGGCCCTGGAAGCTGGGAGCAATGGCAACACATGGTTTATTGGTGAGTACAAATGCCTGTGCACATGCATGCATGTCACACACAGACAAATAGACAAACCAACTAATGACAACCATTATCACCACCCCATGGAACAGTGCCTACCCTCTGAGCACCTACATGATGACGCCAATACGAAACCCCACCACACCACTCCAGCTAAGATACAACGCAGCCCATATTGCAACCAGGGCCATAGTGGAGCGCACATTCAGAGTGCTAAAGTCACGCTTCCACTCCCTTGACCGCTCTGGTGGACAGCTACTATATGCACGACCAGTTGTGTGCAGGATCATTGAGGCAGCATGTGTTCTGCTTAATGTTGCAACATGGCGGGGTGTACCGGTGGACATGGTGGTACCCCTACATCCCCAACCAACTGCTCCCCGCTGCGCATGGGAGGGGAAAGGGCATGTGGCGAGGCTGCCCGTACCCAGCTTGTGGCACAATCTTTCACCTAAAATCCCACCCCTGCGGAGTGCACACAGGCCTGGCACATTCCAGGTGACAATCGATGATGACAAAGGGACAATCAACTGTCACTACCTTACCACCCTGAGAATGTGTCCTTGGAAGTGCTACATTGTGTGCATCCCTAGCTACTAAACCAACACAATCCCGTGTGACCAAAAGGCACACATTCAAGATGCAGTATGCCACTAACCCCATGCAAAACAGCACATCCAAATACTTGTATGTCACCTAAACCCACCCAAAACCCATGTTACCTGGCCGACGCCCCACACCATGGCATGCAATGTAAAAAGCCAAAAGTAAATGCACAACACATGACACAACTGTCACAAAGTGCACTTTGACAAATGGAAATATGTCCAAAACAATTCCCTCTGACACATCAAAATGAAACCGCACACAGGAACATCCATATACCAGCATAACATATCATGAACACAGGACCCAACAGTAACAATGTCAGACAGTGACCAATCACAATAGCACAAGTGCCTCAATGTGACAAAGCCACCACATGGACCCCTTCCATCTTGAGTGGGTCTCTGCTAGCTAAAAGGGGGAAGGGTAACGCATATAACCATGAAGGGTATCAATAATGGAGACAGGCTAAACATGCACTGGTCAAACAATCATGAATCCCCACAAGGGGTGTATACACAGGTTGGACTTCAGACTGGCCACAGAAATTATGGTAGCCCAATGCCTCTGTGTAAGTTACTGTCTCATGCTGCCCTCCTTACAAGCCCATGGAAATGGGAAGCAGGAGTGGCATATGTGTCAGCACCCCAAGCCACAAACACAAACACGAGACAAGCCTGTATGAGCCCAGCCGGAACACACGGTGGATGCCTACGGATGCCACACAAAGCAACACACTGTAACATGAATGCACAATAGACCAAAAAAAAAAAGTAAAAATAAAAAAAAGGCCATGGTGGACCAGGGGGTGGGGAGACCACCCAGAAAGGAGGAGGTACAGGGTGCACCTCAACACCCACATGCGTGGATGTTGAGAAAAAAAAACATCCATGGGTTCATGGCCTGCACGGCTAGCCTATAGTGGAACAGCTCTCGCCGCTGTCGGCACCCTCTGGTGTAACAATAGAAGGTGAGCGTGGCAAGGGAGGCTGACCACATATAGCCCTGGTATGCTCCTCAATAGCATCAAGCATGCGGGACTGAAAGGTCTGATTCTGCATGATTACAGAACGGAGGTGCCCATGCAGCACCTCACGTGTTGCATGGAGTTCCACCTGCAAGGCCTCACGTGACGCACAGATCTCCTCCTGGGTTGCATGGAGTTCCACATGAAAGGCCTCACGTGATGCACGGATCTCCTCCTGGGTTGCATGGAGTTCAGCCGAGATGTTGTGCGTCAGCTGCACAATCTGCTGTTCCACTCGTCTACTGCTGGCCATCTCAAGTGCAGCCAGAGTAGCTCTGAGGGAAGTGTTCTCTTCCCTCAGGGCATCCCTGTGCGCAGAGCACCCAGTTCAGCCCATCGGTCCCTGCTGGCGGCCAACAGGTCCAGCCTGTGTGAGCGGCATGTCGACCGCACTGCCTGCTGCCGGAGCTCCATCTGCCTTTCAGGGGGGAGAATGGAATTGGCCACCCTCTCCACCCCCTGAGCCATCATCTCACAAGATGTCCCCTGTTGCTGTGCAATGCATACATGGAATTCTTCCACACAGTATTCCCGGGTGGCACACGGCCACTACGTTGCCGGACACTACACCTGTCAGGCCCAAGGATAACTGGCCCTTGCTGCGCTGGCACTGCCTGTGGCTGCAGGACTTCATTCCTCCCTCGCTGAGCTGCCCCAGGAACAGGAGCAAGTAGTGTGAAGCATGACCCTGCATCCATAACCACCACAGACGGACATACCAACACTGACTGGCCCCTTGAGGGGTCTATCCCCACTGGAAGTGTGTCGGACAGAACAGCATCCACAGCAGAATCACTCACCTGCAACAGCAATGATGCTTCAATCTCCGATTCCGCACAAGAGGCATAGGGTTCCTCAGAGGTGTACTAAGAGACACCCCTGGCCAGGATGGTCTAAAGTACCAATGGATGTTCATGGGCTACCACCCTACGGCTTCCACTGGTGCCTGGTTGGGGCTCTGAATACTCCACCCCTTCCGCCATCTCCTCCTCCTGCTTCCTGTGCCTCATCACCTGCACAAAATGAAAAGAAGACATGACCACACATGTTAACAGCATAGGCCACACACATAGGTATTACAATGTTGACAGCCAACACATGAAGCAGCCATGTGACACATGACACAAACTCAGGCATGCACGCAGTGCCAATGTAATGGAACGGGACCGTGAAAGCAGACATGGATGTGTGTAAAATGCAAAATAAGACATGTACTGCATGGTGCATAGCACCTGCATCACACACAAGCATGTGACTGGCATTGTCCTTCCACAAACATGACAGATGCCAACACACCGATGGCACGTAGCATAGCCATGCCCAAACTGTCAACCAGACCCAGATGGAAGGTCAATACTACTGTCCAGGAGCCATGTACAATGCATGTCATTTGACATTTCATTTAAATCACTATGATAAAACACACATGTGTCACAGGCTGCAATGACGCTACGGTTTTGAAATACAGTGAAGAAAGGCACATGGATTCATCAATGACAGGTCACCTTGACATGACGCAAGTGAATAGGCATGTGGAAGGGGAGAACAGGGCTCAGAAGTGTGTGGGTGCAGTGCAGTACACGTGTACGGCATCAACTAACATTGAGAACACAATTGAGAGGCAGTAATGTGAATGTCGTTGACTGATAGCCGTGTAATGGCAAGTGCAGTAATTCTGTGTAAGGTGTTGGTAGTGGGTTGTAGGGATACAGTAAACCACACCCCCAAGGGAGGGGGATGGCTTGGAGGCAGTGCATGGCTCAAAAGGGTTGCTCAGAGTACCGTGTTGTAGCAGACAGTGTGGGCAGGTGTCAATTGCATTCTTTCAGTCATATGGGACTACAGCAGGGGAGAGGAGGACAGTAAGCACAACACATGAGGAAGCATCAGAAGTGCCCCCAGTCCGGGGGAAGCAACAACAGCAGTTGCACAGAGGCAGGGAGGCTGTAAGAGAGGGAGCCTTACGCTTGACACAGAAGAGAACCCCAAACTAAAGGCCACGAGGAGCAACTGACCCTGAGTGAGCAGGAAAGGGATGATGAAATACCATGAGAAGGAAGCAAATACTGGTGATGGAGTTGAATGAATTACTTGCCCAGGACCCATATGGACTTGCTGGGAATGCACAGAGTCCAGGAATGAACATTCATAGCCACTGTGAGCCTATGCCATCCGCACAGTCTGAGTGAGATACCCTGCACCAAGGTCTGGCAGAGTTGCAGAGGGAAGAGTGCATATTCACAGAAATTTGGGTACTGCGCATTGCAGTAGTCCGCCATCGGAATCACAAGTCCCATGGAGACAGTGAGCTGCTGGGGGATGGAGAGGTAAGGAAAAATCCCTCTGAGGAGGAACAGCTTGCAGGGTGACCACACAGAGGCGTCAGTCATGTAACGATAGAAGGTGAGTGTTGAGTGGAAGAAAATCACAGGTTATCTGCGACCATAGGTTGGAGCAAGAATAGGGGCAAGAGAGGCTGCACAGAGATTGTAATGGAAGGAGGGAGCAGGTGTGGTGATGAGGATTGCCTCCGTGTGCAGGACATGGTTTGTATGCAGTCAGCATGACAACAAGCACATATCAGTCAACATCACATGGGTCACACATGGCAGTCATGTCAATGTAGCCTGAACTGGCGGACAATCATAATACAACATCCAAGCAACATGCACATGGCCTGGACACACACGCATCACCACTCACCGGACATTGCCTCATAATCTGGCAGCCCTCCCATGCCTTGGACCTGCTCCACTGCGATAAAATCACCAGCAATCTGCTCATGTGCAGTGAGCTCTTCGTCCTCAGATGGTGTCCAACTGCCAGTCACCTGAGTAGAGGAGAACTTTGCAGCCAGCTTGTCTTTTGCCCGGCGTTTGAGGTCATTCCAACGCTTCTGGCAATCATCTGCTGTGAGCCTCTCATATCCCAAGGCGCTAATATGGTCCGCGATGCACTGCCAAGGGCCCTACGCTGAGCAGGCGTATGTTTGCTCCCTGGCGTCACCAGCATGTCGCAGCTGTGTTCCAACATGTAGTCAACAAGCGCGTCCAGTTCCTCATTACAGAAATTCCGCTTTCTCGACGTGTTGGATGGCTGAGCCGTGTCTGGGATCCCAGCCTGTTCTGCTGGAGCACGCTTCTTCCTCTTGGGAGGTGGTGTGGACCCTGAGTGGCTTGTGCCCCTGTGGTCAGTAGGGGCTGAAGCGCAGGTGGACTGGCCTATGGAAGCAGGCAATGACACGACGACCGAAGATCGACCTGCAGGTAACGGCCGTTGGGTGCTGTTGCCAGGACCCCGCGCCGCACCTGCCTCGGTTTCAAGGTCCGGGACAAGCACAGTCCTGGCTGGGTCACTCAGAGCCGGAGTGGTGTTAGCTGCAGCTGCCCCTACAGCTTCCACACCCTGGCTGCTCGGGGCAGCAGATGACACTGCTGCCCCTGATCCACGTGACCTGGTGACAGCAACCTTCACCACACGTGCCTTGGCCTTCCCCACATGGAAATCGACCTGTGAGTCGTCCTGTGCCTGTTCCAGGGCCAATCCAGTCCGGGCTGGCAGACCCTGAGCCGGGGTGGTGTCAGCTGCAGCTGCCCCTGTAGCTTCCACACCTGCCTGCTCGGGACAGCAGATGGCACTGCTTGTCGGGTCTGACGGGTGCTGGGGATGGCAGCAGCAGCTGAATCTCCCTGCCTTGTTTGTGGGCGGGCATAGCTGTACCTGCATGTGCCTGGACACCCTGCCCTCGCGGCCACCTTGGCCACGGTTGCCACCGTAGCCACCTTGGCCACCCTGGCCACGTCCCCCACCGCAGCCACCTCTGGGAGGTCACCCAAATTTGCCTCCCTTAGCACTTGTTGCCCTCCCAGTCATGGCACTGATGTACTAGCACAATGGGAGGTGTAGACAACAATTGTCCTGGGCAATTGGGGTGAAGGGGGCAGGGTACGTGATGGAAAACGTACCCTTGTGCTCCTGCAAGGCTGTATGTGACCCCTGGGGAAAAATAACGGTTCACGCAACCCTCAGGCCCCACAAAAAAAACAAACAAACGTGCACACGTCCCGCAGTAGGATGTGGCACCCAAGAACACAAAAAATGCGTACGCGGGGAACACATAGGCTACTATGACTTCGAAAATGGGGTACGCGACACACAGGGGCAACCACCGTGGGAAAAATATGTGCGCGACTCACCGTCTACCTGGAAAAATGAAGAAAAACACACACACGTGCGTGTGCGCATAGGCATCACCCCCGCCAAAACCAGAAGTACGCACTGCCACAGTAGTGAGCAATTTGCATGTGAACCCACAAAAAGAAGAATCTCACGTGTCGGTCTCCACGAAAGCATGTACAGTGCATTGGTGTCCTACGCAGACCTTTAAACCGTACTGAACGGCAACGCCCAATTTCCTGCACACGTCACGTAACTTACGCGCTTAGGGCCTTTCCTCTAATTGCACGCTAACGCGCTGTTTCCGCGCATGCAGAGTCAATCTGCATCTGGCTGGCCAAGCGAAAGCACACGGAAGACCCACGCTCCTGCCCACAAGGCCATTTACCTGCCCCAAATAGCCCCGAGCTGCCTCCTACAAGCTATCCGCTGGTGCCAGCCCACTCTGCGTGTCTGCTGCCTATGTGCCCTGCAATGCACATCATCCATTCCCAGTGATCCTGTTGCTGAGACCACCTCTGCTGACCCAGAAGACTCCCGACTGCCATTCCATCGTTCCACAGCCCAGCCCCAGGACCAAGTTGCCCACCCACACCTGCCTCGGGGGTTGCAAGTGGCAACCCCTCGGCAAAGAGGCAGAGGGCTGTCAGCTTCTCTTCCAGAGAAGTTGGCATCCTGGTGGCGCAAGTCCTGGGGCATTATGATGCCCTCTTCATCGGACCATCCTGCGTCAACAAGGAAGGATGGACCAAGATCCGGGCGCTATCGCGAGTGCCATCAACGCGGAGGGGGTGGCACCCCGCGACTACCGACATGTCCGGAAGCGCTGGGAAAACTACAAGTCCAGGACCCTCAACAAGGCCCAGCGCCTCTTCAAGTCTGGTGATGGTGGCGTGGGGCGCTGGAGCTGGCTGACGATAAGATGAGGGTCCTGGAGTGCATTGACCAAGCGCTGCACGCCCAGGTCATGGAGTTGGAGCTCTGTCCGGAGTCGACTGGTAAGTGTCCATGTGTTCTTGTCCAGCGTAGTGCATGTTGAGGTGTGGCTGGAGTGTGCACCTTGGCCTCATGCCTGGCATGCCTCATGTACAGATGTCTGTGTTCATGTCCATGACAGTGCTGCATGTGAGTCCAATCAAGCGTGTTCCACACCAATGGTGTCTGTGTTGCAATGCGTGATGTGCACCAGCATGTGACGACGCACACATGTTTACATAACTATGTCTGGGCTTGGCCAATGAGAGATGTGTGAGACATGGATGCTTATGTCACCATCATGGACATGCATGGTGTACATGTGCGTGTGTCTGAGTAGTGAATGTGTGACAGGCCAAAACCATGGATGCATGGCACATGAGCATCTCATTGCGTGATTGACTCATGCGGTCCAATTGTCCACAAGTGTACAGTGACGGGAGGTCTACATGGCCTGATGCATGACTGCCAGGTGTTGTGTGTGCATGTGATGTGCATGTACCCTGATGCATGTGAGGTTCAGCCCCTCTTCTGAAGTGCCTTGTACATGGATGTGAATGTTTGATGCACATGGCATGCATGTTTGTGCATGTGTGTTGCTTGCACTGACCTGTTTGTTGTGGAGGGTGATGATGGTTGTGATGTTTGACATCGCCACTCATGTGCATTTGCTTTGTGTCAAGCAGACATTTGTTCGGTACACTGATGCTTGTGTTCAATGTTTCCCTACCCACATCGGCGATGGAGGAAGAGGGCGGAGACGGCGCTGGGGAGCACCGTGGTAGGGGTGCCTCCACCAGGCGGAGACGCAAGGCCAGTCATCCTCCCAGGCAACAATATCTTCAGGGAGCGAAGGGACTGGTGCCGCGTCCGCAACAATGGCCGCAGCTGCTGAGGGGAGGCCCAAGAAGGTGAAGTTGGTGGTGGGTTCCTCGGCAGCGGGAGGGACAGGAGAGCCCCCACAGGGGTAATCTGATGCGGAAGACAGTGGAGAGTCATCCAGGTTGGTGGTGGATGAGGAGGAGGAGGAGGCCACATCAGCCCAGCACATGGGGCCTGGCGGGGGTGATGAGGTAGGTGCAACTGATGCAGTCCAGGGGCAGGGGCAGGAGGCAGTTCAGGTCACCTTGGAGGGGCCTGTGCCTAATCCTGTCCCTGACACTGCACCTGCATCAGCATGCACCTGCAGGCATGCCTCAGGCCAGACCCGTCCGCAGGTAGCGGATGTATCCACATCAACTGATCTTCCACTACCTGCGGACAAGGCAATTCATGACAGGGTGGAGCCCATGCTAGTTGGGATCACGAGGCGGACAGGTGCCCTTCAGGGTGACGTTCAGGCTTCCAATTGGGGGCTTGCACGTCATCACAAAGAGGTCTGTAGCCTCATGAACTGGCTAGCTTGGCTCATTGTCGCAAGTTTACTATATGTGCTGGCCACTCATGTGACCCCCTCCTCCTCTTCCTCCACTGTGCACCAGTCATCCTCCCTGCCGTCTTTTGGCCCAGATAACACCGGGGCCCCCTGTGGACCTGTCCCAACCACAGCATTCACTCTGGTGGAGACCACATCCCTGCCACAGTCGGGAGTCGGAGGATCAGCAGAGGAGGTCAACCCAGTAACAGGGTCAGTGGCAATGGAGGTAGTGCAGGCACCTTGCAGCAGGGCACGTGCACGACTGCCCCGGGGCATGTCATCATCCCAGAGGCAGTCCCGGAGGCGCAGGCACAGGGCTTATCGGCGGCAGCAGGCTCGAAGTAGGAGGAGACATGACTCGGGCCCTCAACATCACTGGGGCAGGTATCGGCCATCGGGCAGGTGGGTAACGTGGACCTTGGAAGCCCACACCACAGGGGACCCCCCCAACAACCGTAACCATGCCCTGCAGGTAGCCCACACCACAAGGGACCCCCTCCATGACCTGCAGCCCACACCACAAGAGAACCCCCAACACCCATGACCATACCCCGCAGGCAGCCCACAGCACAAGGGACCCCCCCAACACCTGTGACCAGACTGTGCAGGCAGCCCACCCGTGACCATACCCCGCAGGCAGCTCACGCCACAAGATACCCCCCAACACTTGTGACCATACCCCACAGGCAGCCCACACCACAACGGACCCCCGCCAACGCCCGTGACCATACCCTGCAGGCAGCCCACACCACAAGGGACCCCCCAACACCCGTGACCATACCCCGCAGGCAGCCCACACACAAGGGACCCCCCAACACCCATGACCATACCCCGCAGGCAGCCCACACCACACAGGAACCCCCCCATCACCATGACCATACCCCGCAGGCAGCCCACACCACAAGGGACCCTCCATCACCTGTGACCATACCCACAGGCAGCCCACACCACAGGGGAGCCCCCCCATCACCCGCAACCATACCCTGCAGGTAGCCCACATGGGACCATACCCCGCAGGCAGCCCACACCACATGGGACCCCCCCAACACCCGTCACCATACTGGCAGGCAGCCCGTGTTCGCGGCTGATGGCAGCACGCGCAGCCCTTTCCATGCGATTTCTTGGGTGGTATGTGAGGCCCTTTTCACGCTATTTGTCTGGCAAACCCGGCTGGTGCACGCGTGGCACAGGCTCCTTCTCAGCGCGCGGCGCTTGAGCTGCTTCTGCGCTGGATTCTATGAATCGGGCCATAAACTATTACAAGGAATATGTTCATTGTTTACCTGTACTAAGGTCACCTATGGCGTACATCTTCAATTTCCCTTCCTTTAACGGTCTTGGTTTTTAAGATTTAGGTTTAACATTTTCACACTTTGGACATTTTAGGTCTGAGATTAAAATTGGATATGTTGGAGCGTTGATGTAGACTGTGTGAAATGGATTCCCTAGAAATACTTTGTAACTTATTGCTCCATTGTAACATACTAAATATAGTGTATTGAAGATCTAAAGTCAGTAGATGTAATGTAGATTAATGAAATAGTTGTTTTTATGTTTATGAGAGATTTATACATATATGTTTTATGAGTATATCGTTATAACACTCTTAACTTGATGGATGAATATGATTTTTTAAAATATGTTTATTAATGAAAGGGATGTAGTTTTTTACTTGTGTAAGGCTTACCTTTTGGACCCAAATCATAATAAAACAAATGTTTTTATAAACGAATACTGTGAATGGTGGTTTGCATGAAGCGGATCTAACAGAGCTCCCATTAAGAATTTAAGTACCAAGTTCAAATCCCAGGATGGACCCAGAAAAGGGACTGGTAGGAATGTGTTTGTCAAACCTTCCAGAAATTGAATTACAATGGGCAAGTTGAGAGAATATCGTTGTTCTGGCATGCGCTTGAAGATTGAAAGGGCAGCTAAGTAACCTTTAACTGTAGCTACCTGCAGTCCCTGATGGGCCAGGTGGAGTAAAAAACAAAGGACCATAGGCGTATTGCAAGAAAAAGGGTCTATATCCTTCGCACTACACAAGCTGCAAAATGATTTACAACAGCAGCAGTATAGGGCTTTGGTTGCTCGTCTTCTGGCTGAAAACAACACCTCTGTGACGTCTTCTGGGAGGTTCCTAATCTTTGTACCTTCTGTTAGGGAGAATTATCACGAATGTGCTAATTTCCCTTACCTTTTGAGACACCCAGCAACTTTGCTGTATTTCTAGGATTTTAATGTTTACCTGGAAAGAGTGTGATCCTTTTTTCGCGCTCTTTCATGTATTTTGATGTGTGTTTTACTTTTGTGTTCTCTGGATATGGAGTTTTAAACAACTCCATAGGCATCATCTTTTTTCTTGTGTGTCACACAGCACCTTCAGTGCAGTGGCACAGGGGGTCTTTCAGACTCCCCAAGGTTTAAATACCTTCTCTGGGAATGACTACCGTCATAAAGTTAAATTGACTTTGCTAGTCTTTTTAAATTCACAGACCCAGCACACCCTATCTTCCTATAGAGTGCGCGAGGGGCTGCCTAGCATCCCCTGCGTCTAAACACTCATATAACAGTCAAATGTTACCCTTTCTCTTGAAATGGCTGGTGGCAGTGGTTTTAGAAGGAACTACCATGGTTTTTCCCGACCGCAAACACCGGTAGCTAAAAATCGGGTCAGCCATGTTTTTCAATATGACGTCCATGACACCTCTGTAAAAACAGACTCCGGTTATCTTTTTTCACCATTTCGTTTAGGAAAGGTCCTTCTTGTGTTTAACTCTGCGCGCCAAACCAGGTTTGGTCCCTTTGTTCGATGCCCTTTGGCGGGCTTAAGTGCTGAAGCCCTCTGGCACCTGAGTGTCTGGGGTGGACAGGATGGGAGGGAGGTGCCGAAACTCCCTGTGCTTAGTCTCCTAGGAGACCTGAATGCACTCTGGTGTGATTGGCTGGCTGACTGTCCGGCAAGGACAGCCACCCTCTTGGGTGAGTGGCAGCTAGGCTGGAATGAATGGGAGAAAACTGTTTAAAAGCAGGTCTCTGGGATTTGGAAGGCAGAGTCGACCACTGGAATGAAAGAACCAAAGACGAGCTGAAGGAAGACGACTGCTGCAACTCCTGGACCATTGGTTTGCCCGGTGAAGCCCTGCTGCAGGTCCGAATTGACTGAAACTCCATCGACAGAGAAGCCCTTCAAGAACGACTTCTTCCCTTGAGCTTGTGGGAACAACCAACTCGTAAGCCACTTGGACACTGTCTCCATACTGGTCGAATTTTTATCAGAGTTTTGTTGAAAACCGTATAGCCAGTGAGAAGGATACTAGTTTGTGGACTTTAAGGCACTCACACCTTAAAACCGACGCTTAGCCAAGCTTGTGGCCTCTGCCCTGGATAGTGCAGGAACCTCCCGACGTCTTCCTTCTTGTTCCCACGACTGAAGCTCAGGAACAGCGAGATCTGCAGCAACTGCCAGGAACAACTGCCTCAGCTAGAGCTTTTCTTTATACCTAAGATACTGTGCAAACGCGGTGTGGAAATGTTTTCTGCCGCAGTGAAAGATTGTGAAACTTTCCCAATTTAGGAGTCTTGTTCGCTCCTAATCTGACATATAACTCTTTCTCTGGCAAACTACTTCTTCGAATATTGGCGAAGACTTAACCGTTTACTACCAGAACTGTGCTATCCTATCCAAGACACTGAACCATTGACTTTGGCCCAGGCCTATTGAATTGAATTGCCTGTTATATTGAACTGAAATTATTTGCCCTGCCTATGAAAGTAATTGTGCTTTAATTCTTTTTAACCTTTGTCTTTCTACCATTTTGAAAGTTACTGAAGTGCCATTTTGCTCCCACTTCAGGGGAGCCTAACTTGTTCAGAAACGTATTGGTTGTGTACTGTAGTGTATTATAGTGTGATATTGAGCTGCTTCTTACTAGTGGAATGTTTTCCAACTGACTGTGTAAATACAAGTATATTCTTTTACAAAGAAACCTTAAATAGTGTTTGTTTAAACTACTGTGATTGCAAGTCCTTTGTGTAACATCTTGTACTCTAACACCCTTGTGTCCTCATCCTGCTTGATCTCTCATCTGCCTTTGACACTGCCAACCATGCCATCCTGCTCAACCGTCTCCGTGATAACCTGGGTATCACTGGTTAGGCCCTGGCTTGGATGACCTCGTTCCTCTCAGACCAACCCTCCCAGGTCCAACTTGTCTCCTTCCTCTCTACTATCTTTTTCTCTACCTGTGGCGTCCGCCATGGGTCTCACCTCTCTCCCTGGCTTTTCAACCAATACCTGGCACTCCTCTCCCACCGCATCGCCGCTCTCTGCCCCAACTATCAGTGCTATGCGGATGACACCCAGCTCATTTTCAGGCTACCCCGACCCCCTCCTCTCCTTCTCTGATCTCTGACAGTCTGTCTGCTATCCAGGAGTGGTGTGACGCCAATGACCTCTGCCTTAATGCCAGTAAGACTGAGATTCTGCTCATCGGCACACCCGCTCCCTCCTTTCCTGTTGCTCTCTGGCCAGTCTCTCTTGGTCCTCTCCCTGCCCCCACCTGCAAGGCCAAAAACGTCAGGGTCATCCTCGACTCCACAGGCTCCTTCTCTCCTCACATCTCTGATGTCTCCAAGAAGTCACACTACCAGCTTCACCTCCTCAGAGGTATTCTGCCTTTCCTCTCCTTCCCCCAGAAGCTCACTGTCTCCAGAGCTCTGGTTCTCTCTAGGGTGGACTATTGCAACAGCCTCTTTCTAAATCTACCTGTTTCTACTCTCCGCACTCTGCAACTCATCCAGAACAGGACTGCGAGACTTGTCCTTGGCCTCAAGCCCAGGGATCGTTTCTCTCCAGGACTAAAATCTCTGCACTGGCTCCCAGTGGCGGCGAGGATTAAGTTCAAAACCGTCTGCATCGTCCACAAGGCATTCTAGGGTCTCAGGCCTCAATACCTTCAACTCTCTCTTCCTAAATATCTTCCTTCTCGAGCTCTTCGCTCTTCGCTCATCCGCCTCCAACTCCCTCAGGGTCAGTCGCTTCTCCAAGCAACGAGTTGGTGGTAGATCTTTTTCCTCAGCTGGTGCCTCCCTCTGGAACACCCTCACTGCCTCCCTTAAACTTGAGGAGAATCATCTCCGGTTCCGGAAGCACCTCAAAACCTTTCTCTTTGCTTTTGCTTTCTCTCCTCCTCTCCTCTGCTGACCTCCTGGCTGTAACTGGTCATGCACTGGCTACCTGGGCACCCTCTGGGCCAGGGTCCCTCCGCCGCCAACTTCACACACCTGCACTGCTCACCTGGCAACCCCCGCACTTGGGGACTGTTCTGTATCCCTACAGTCCCCCTACCAGCTCTTGATAGATGATGTCCGCACTTACCCTGCACTTGCCACATGCTGGCTGATATTTACTTATTGTTATTATCTATTCCCATGTACTGCACTTCCCCTTCCCCCCTTCCCACGCACTTGCATGATCTGAATGACACCCGGATCGCTCTCCGTCCTCCCTTTGTTCCCCTCCCTTGCCTCGTCGCGCCTTGAAACACTTGTGTATAGGCGCGTTATAAATGCCATATCATATCATATCATACTGCTCACATCCCTCTTGAGATACGTCTGGCTGCTCAGCCACTGCTACCACATTACTGTGTAGTACAGGCTTATACCAAAGGTGAAATTGTGCTTACACCTGTAGTCTTAATTGTGTGTAGTGTTCCCAAATGGTACTGCATGTAATTCTGCCTAACACCTTCGCTTCTCAAAAACTAGGCGTGCAAGTTCAGCGTTCTGTTTCCTGCATAGTGAATTCTTGTGAGAGTAGATCCCCTCTCTGGGAAAGAATGAACGGAGGGCAGATCGACATGTCCAGAAGGCCCATGTGCCATGTCCAGAAGGACCAATGTGGAGCAATCAGGATCATGGATTTTCCGAACTTCCTCAACCTCCTTAGGACTTGAGGGATGACAGTGACTAGTGGAAATGCATAAAGGAGTGAAAAATTCTAATCCTCTTTAAACATGTCCCCCAGTGCTCCTCTCTGGGAAATTCCCTGGAGCAGAACAGATTGCATTTCCTGCTGGAACCTGATGTGAACAGATCCAGCTGAGGGGTTACCCAGAGGACAAATATCTCTAGAAATACTTCCTGAGCCAATGCAAACTCATGGGAGACCGAGCCCTGGCTGCCTGGAACGTTCACTGTCATATTCTCCTTCACAGTTAAATGAACAGCCGACAAAGAGATCCTGTAGTTTTGTGAACACAAGGGCTGCTGCCATTGTTTTTCCCCTCGTGTGTTCTCCCCAGCCCCCCTCTCTCCCCTTCCGTGTTTCTCCTTGGTCCCCTCCCTCCCTCCCGCCTCCAATCCTCCCAGCTCCCCCCTGATTGGCTGCCGGCCCGTGTGTTCTCGAGGCTAGGCTGCCTGCAGTCCACCGCGCTCGCCACTTCCATCAGGCAGAGCCGGTGACTGCAGGCCCCCAGACAAAAGTATTTGAGCCCTCCGTGGGCCGTGTGTTGTTTTTCTGCCCATTCTTGGGCTGCTGCCATTGTTTTTCCCCTCGTGTGTTCTCCCCAGCCCCCCTCTCTCCCCTTCCGTGTTTCTCCTTGGTCCCCTCCCTCCCTCCCGCCTCCAATCCTCCCAGCTCCCCCCTGATTGGCTGCTGGCCCGTGTCTCCTCCTCCTCTTATTGGTGCTACCAGGGCAGCCCCTGCCCGGCAGCCCCAGCGGCTAAGGGCCCCCTTAGGCAAAGGGCGGCTCCCTCCTTTGCGGCTCCCGGTGTGTCTGCAGGTGTCCGCAGGGGACGCCACGGCCATTCCACAGCTTCATCTTGTGAGCTCCACCTGCTCCCTCGGCCCACCCCACCCCTACCTGTTCACTTCCTCGCAGTGCGGCTACACTTCTTTGTGTTCTGAATTTGTCGTAAGCTAGGGTTTTTTCTCTCTCTGCAGGATTTTCAAACTTAGGTGGCCTCTCCACTGTGTACCTGATACGCTTACTATGTTCTGAATTTGTGGTAAACTAACGCCTCCCGCTCTCTTCCTGTCCGCTTGCGCTTGTCCTGTCTTCCCTCACCCACTCCCTCCTATTCTATGGTGCTCTCTATCTCACCAATCTTTTCTAACTGCTTCTCCATTGACTATCCTGCTCTCCTCACTAAATCTGGTAGGAAAAAGTTTAAAAAGGACATCCTGGTCTCCAACCCAGGCCTCCCTATCGCTGACACCTACACTAGTGCCTCCTCCAAGGAAACTCTCACTGACATCCTCTTTTTCGTGCCTTCTCCTGACCTATGGACCCTTCATATGGTCTCTGTGCTCTCCCCTTTCTCCTCTTCTCCCATTAATGGTGGCACCCGTTGGGATGTCCTCTTGGCTTCCTTCCACTCCTCTAAGGCCATCATTAATGTCTATGCTAATGGGACCGTCTTGGTCCAAGGCCCTCAGGCCAACCTTCACCTCTTCGATAG
The DNA here is from genome assembly GCF_040938575.1 of Ambystoma mexicanum. Classification (NCBI taxonomy): domain Eukaryota; kingdom Metazoa; phylum Chordata; class Amphibia; order Caudata; family Ambystomatidae; genus Ambystoma; species Ambystoma mexicanum. The sequence goes on from NC_090939.1 coordinate 635,980,238, forward strand.
ATGCTTCCCACGCCTCATCAACTTCCTTTCCTCTCCTGCTGTGCCCCCTCCTCTGTCCTCGACTAACTTGCCTCTTCTCTCCCTCCCCACCCCCTCTCATGCTCCTTCTTCACCTCCGCAGGGCGTACCTCTGATCTGTACCCCTCCCCGGAAATCCTTCAAAGATGGCAAACTTCTCCACATTGCCAATCTTAACTCTCGCTCTGCCGTCAAACATTCCTCTGATATCTGCCGCCTTCTTGAGGAACTTGACCTTGACGTACTCGGTCTCACTGAGACATGGTTCACGGCCAGCTCTGTCACCAGCTTTGACACACTCCTACCCGACGGTTACAAGATCCTCTCTGTGCCCAGGCCCAACCATGCGGGGGGAGGTGTGGCCCTTATCTTCCCTGAGTGGATTCCTGCCACTGTTACTCCCATGCAGACCTACTCCTCTTTTGAATGTCTTGTCTGCCGACTCTCTCTTTCTCCTAGCCATTCCCTTACCATGGCTACTATCTATCGGCCACCAGGTCAAATTTCCTCCTTCCTCTCCGAGTGGGCGGACCTCTCCTCCTCACTACTGTCCTCAACCACTCAACTCCTCTTTCTTGGAGACTTCAACATCCACCTGGATGCCTCCTGTCCCCCCTCTGGACTCTTTCGCAACCTCTGCGACTCTCTCTCACTCTCTATTCTCCCGTCTGGGCCGACTCATTCTGCAGGGCACACTCTTGATGCCCTGATCTCCTCTGACCTTCCCCTCTCTGTCCCTCTCTCCACTCCTCTCTCCTGGAGTGATCACTTTCTCCTCTCCTCCCACCTCACCCTCCCTACCCCACAGGCAAAGCCACCCCCATCACTGCCACCTTCCTTCTCGGTCATCCGACCCATGAAGCGCCTGTCAGTTGAGGCTTTCGCTGCCACCTTCTTGCCCCCTCCTCCCCCTTTGGCTGACTCCCACCCTGACACAGCCCTCTCCACTCTCCACTCTGCTATATCTGATACTCTTGATATCCTTGCCCCTGTCATGAGAATCCGCCTGAAGCCCAAAGCCAAATGTAACTCCTGGTATGACTCGGATCTCGTCACCCTTAAACGCAAGTGCAGGGTGGCAGAGAGGAAATGGCGTGCTTCATGTTCATCCTCTGACAAACTGGCCTGTCGCCTGCTCCAAAGGCAATACCGGCTCTCCGTTCTCACCAAGAAGAGAGCCCTTATCCAAGCCCGCATCTCTGCGGCATCTAACAATTCGGCCGAACTCTTTAAAATCTGCAAGGAGCTGGCCAACCCTGCTGCAGTCTCTACCTCTCCTGTCCCCTCCCAGGCCCTCTGCACGGCACTGGCCTCTCACTTCATTTCAAAAACTCAGGACATCCTGTCCTCACTCTCCTCCTATAACCTCCCCCCCTCTATTCCCTGCCCTTCCGCTGGCTCTTCTGCAGCCACCCCTCCTCTCTCCTTCTCTTCCTTTCCCCTTTTTTCTGCTGACGAGGTTTCAAGACAAGTCCGATCTATGAAAGTCTCGTCAAAACAGGTCCACCCCTGTTCCTCCAAAACTATCAAGGACCACATTGACTCCTTGGCTCCTGCCCTTGCTGACTTCTGCAATCACTCCTTCGCCTCTGGAGTCTTCAGATCCCCTCTCAAGCACTCCCTTGTGCACCCCCTTCTTAAGAAACCCTCTTCCGACCCTTCCTGCCCAGCTAACTATCGCCCAATCTCTATCACTCCCTTCCTGGGCAAGTTCCTGGAGAAACTGGCCATCTCCCAGCTTAATCTCCATGCTGAATGTGTTGGTAGTCTTCATGACCATCAGTCTGGCTTCAGAGCCGCCAGAAGCACGGAAACTGCTCTCCTGAACATCCGTGAGGACCTGCTCTCGAACCTTGACTCTAACATTCCATATGTTCTCATTTTGCTTGATCTCTCTTCTGCCTTTGATACTGTCAACCATACCATCCTGCTCAACCGTCTCCGTGATAACCTCGGTATCACTGGTCAGGCTCTGACGTGGCTGACCTCTTTCCTCTCAAATCTACCCTCCCAGGTCCAACTGGGGTCTTTCCTCTCTGACATCTTCTTCTCTACCTGTGGTGTCCCCCAGGGATCTAACCTCTCTCCTTGGCTGTTCAACCAGTATCTGGCACTTCTCGCCCACCACATTGCCGCTCTCTGCCCCTACTTTCAGTGCTATGCGGATGATACCCAACTCATTTTCAGGCTACGCTCGGCCTCCTCTTCTCCTTCCCTCATCTCTGACTGTCTTTCTGCTATCCAGGAATGGTGTGCCGCCAACAACCTCTGCCTTAATGCCAGTAAGACTGAGATTCTACTCATCGGCACTCCCACTCCCTCCTTCCCTGCTGCTCTCTGGCCGGCCTCTCTGGGCCCTCTTCCTGCTCCTACATGCAAGGCAAAAAACCTTGGGGTCATCTTCGACTCCACACTCTCCTTCTCTCCTCACATATCCGACGTATCTAAGAAGTCACACTACCAGCTACACCTCCTCAGAGGTATCCTTCCTTTCCTCCCCTTCCACCAGAAGCTCACTGTCTCTAGAGCCCTGGTTCTCTCTAAGCTGGACTACTGTAACAGCCTCTATCTTAATCTGCCCGCCTCTACTCTCTGCCCTTTGCAACTCATCCAGAACAGGACTGCAAGACTTGTCCTTGGCCTCAAGCCCAGGGACCGTATCTCTCCAGGACTGAAATCACTACACTGGCTCCCAGTGACTGCGAGGATCAAGTTCAAAACCCTCTGCATTGTCCACAAGGCCGTCTGGGGCCTTGGGCCAAAATACCTTCAACTCTCTCTTCCTAAATATCTTCCTTCTCGAGCTCTTCGCTCATCCGCCTCCAACTCCCTCAGGGTCAGCCGCTTCTCCAAACAACGAGTTGGGGGCAGATCTCTTTCCACTGCAGGGGCCTCCCTCTGGAACAGCCTTCCTACCTCCCTGAAACTTGAGGAGAACCACCTCTGGTTCCGGAAGCACCTCAAAACCTTCCTCTTTGCTTCCGCTTTCTCTCCCCCTCTCCCCTGCTAATATTACTGAAACTGCACTGAATCTGCAAATGGGCCATTCACCGTTCTCGGCCCAGCCACTCTCTCCTGCACTGCCTCCACGGCAACCCCTGCACTACGGGACTGTGTCTGTATCAATACAGCCCCCCTTCCCAGCACTTGTCTGCACTTACCTCGCACTTGCCACCAGCTGGCCCTTGTTATTTATCCTGTATGCTGTATGCTAATAACCCTGTACTGCACTTTCCCCTCTCCCTTTCCCCCATGCACTTTTCCCTTCCCCTCTACCCTTGCACTTGCGCGATCTGAATGACACCTGGCCTAGTAAGATCGTTGTCTGTCTCCCCTTGTTGCCCCCCCTGCCTCGTCGCGCCTTGAAACACTTGTGTATAGGCGCGTTACAAATGCCTTATCATATCATATCATATCATATTTCTTGCTCTAATTTTTGATGTTTTATAATTGACCTGGAAGATGCTTTCATACAATACTTGACTACAATACCTGACTGGGGTTGCTCTTATTATGGTTAGGTTTGTTCATCAGATTTTATGCTGATTTTACTGTGTAACGATTACTGATTTTATTTGTGTTGTTTTGCCTTTGATTTAAGCTGAAAAACATATGTATGAAAAGCCTAACGGCTGTATTGAACATAATACAAATTATTATATATGTAAAAAAGAAAGAGATCCCGTTTTGTAACGCCCAGAACCAGAGCTACATCGCCTCCTTGCACAGTTGTAGTGACCCTACAACTCCTCTCTTGTTGGGGTAATGCATGGCCACTGTGTTTGATGTCATTATCAGGACATTCTTCACCTGGCAGGAAGTCAAAAAGGTAATCAGCGCCAGTCTGATCACCGTCACCTGTAAGAGGTTTACATGTAGTGTTGAATACACTGGGGACCAAAGTCCGCTCATTGCCGCTGACATTCCTGTCCAACTGTAATCAGGACTTGAACATGGTCCATTATCCTGCCTGAGAACTGAGACCATTGAGATCTGAGAGTTCACTGAGGTGATCTCATCCTTAATCGGGCCTCCAGTACCATAAAGATGCAGGATGCCATGAGGTCTGGCAATCTTAGAAGTCGAAGTCTGACAGATATTGGGCATTCTGAAATGTCATGACTGTCTGCAGGGTATGTTGAGCCCTTAACTGGGGAGGGAAAGCCTTCCCTAAACATGAGTCCAAGAGCGCTCCAATGAATTGAAGTGCTTTGGAGGGAGTCACTTGGTACTTCCTGATCAGTCAATCGCCTAGGTAAGGGAAGATGTGAATCCCCACTCTCCTCAGATTCGCTGCCACCACCAGTATTAACTTGTTGAAGACCCTCGGGCGGGAGTAAACCTGAAAGGTGGCACTCGAAACAGATAGTGAGTACCACCAATTTCAAATCTCAGGTGCTACCTATGCTTGGGATGGATAGGCACATGAAAGTAAGCGTCCTCTAGATTGAGTGACACCATTAAGTCCTGGAGCTGAAGGGCCAAGAGGTTCTGCGAAAGAGTGACCATTGTGGATGTGGCCTTCCTGAGGAAGTTGTTCAAGCGCCTCACGTCCAAGATGGGTCGCAGTCCTCTGTCCTTTTTAGGCACCAGTAAGTAAGTAGAATACCAACCCTGGTTCAGTTCCGCTAAAGGGACCTTTTCTATCACACCTTTCTACAGCAGGGAGAATATCTCCTGCTGAAAGAAGCCGATCTGGAGCCCAAAAAGGATGCGTACTTGGAGGAAGTCTGTGGGACTCTTTAATATTGAGAGTCAGTATCCTTGGGATACTGTTTGTAGAACCCATGCATCCCAAGTAATGGTGAACCATTCTTCAAAATATCGGGTAAACCTCCATAAAGAGTCACTTTATGTTGGTCTGACAACTCGCAAAGCTAAACTACAGTGGACTGAGCATAAGTCCGAAATACAGACAAAGAACCTGAGATCTCCAGTTGCGGCTGTAAGGAACTCATGGTGGCAACAGTAAAGACAGACACAAGTGATCACAGTTGAGGGGTGTTTATTAAACTGTTAATGCAGGGTGGAAAAACGTCTGCACTAAACCTAAATCTAAGATGGGAGCAAGCGTCGACCATCAAATAAAAATAAGGCAGTCATTGTGGCGTTGTGCCAAAATAAAGGGCCTATACTAAGAAACACCTATTGCCAATTCCTTACGCTAAATACAAAAGAGTGTGGGATAGTTTTCAAGAAAAGAAAGAAGTGTTCTCAAAATAATATGTCAGGATGCAGTAGTTAGGGTTTTCTTTCCCCACGTTTTTATCACGGGACATGGTGGGACACAGCACAGCTCGAGCCTTCTTAGCATGAGCTAACAGTTCCGAAGTCGCTATCGGGAGCCTCGATGGCCAAGTCTCTTTTACTTAAAAGTCTCTTGCCTTCGAGGATCAGAAAATAACAAACAAAAGTTCCTTTTATATGATATTTGGATGATAGTAGCTTACCCCTGGGTGCCCTTCTCGATTCACAGCCTCCCTCTGCCGGGTTCACTATGGCTCTTGATTAGGGTGCTTATGATTCACCCCTGGGCATCCCTTCTCTTGGTGCTGACCCTTCTCGAATATCAAAACAGTTCCTTTCTCAATGTGCTTTGGGTGGTGTCTTTCTACCCCTGGATCTCCCTCAGTTGGGCTCTGACCCCAATGCAATGCTTCTCTGGCTTTTGCCCCTGCTTGTCGACTTCCCCCTTCCGGGTTCACTCTTGCCAACTTTACGAAACACAGTCCATGGTCTAATTTTTCACCATACAGAATTTACCCTCCTTAGCTTTCAACATGCAAGATTCACTTCCCTTAGCTTTCACGGTTCACTGTCGGTCAAAGACTTTCGACGGTACAGAGGATTTTGCAAGACCACTGTATGACCACTTTGACCCTTCTTTACCTTCAGCCTCCCAAGGCCTTCTGGTCATGGTAGTTTCTTACCGTTGGGTAATCGCCTAGAGGATCCTTAGTATGCACCCACGTGATGCCGGACTCCTCCTGCCGCTGGCTTTCCCCTCTCAAAATAATAACAGTTCTTTGTTTGTTCAAAGTTAAAATAGCCACTTTGCTACTTGTCGTTGACTCAGTTTGGTTTCTTTATCGGCTCTTCCTTCGACTCACCGATTGTGAAGAGAAGTTTTGCTTTCCTTCTCCTCAGAGCCAAGGTTGGTACTGCCGAAACAAGCGTCTGCCCTTGGCAATCAGCGAAGGAGGGTCTCATGTACCGTAGACATCTGCTGCAACACACACTGGCTATTGTTCGCAGACTTATTATTCACTCAGTGGAGGCTTCACGGGCCTTGGTCCGAAAGGACAAGGTCGGCTCTCCCCTTGTCACTGTCTCTGCCGTCTGTCTCTTCCTCTTGAACTGCCTGGCTGAGTTAGCTCTTATGTCATGCTGTCTGCCTTGCTTGTACTGTGCTCTTTTGCTCCTCCTTTTATCCCTGTGGGGAAAGGCAAGGTCCGTCAGGCAGGTGTGTGTGATTTTGATCAATTGCCTGACTTTGCCTGACCCTGGTATTGGGACACGTCAGGTGAATGGCTCTGGTGTTAGTCCATTGTCTTTCGTGTTGTGCAAAAGTGTTTGTGTAATAAAGGGGGGGGGGGGCAGTGTTTTTGAATGTCTTACAGAAGAGGATGGGGAAAAGGTGCGCAAAGAAGGGGGATACCGCGCTTCACCCGTTGGTGTTCCACTTCCACTCCCCGAGGACTACCATCCAGATGATCCTCCCTCACTGGTCCACCCCCAGGAACTGGATCCAATAGCGATGGCTGTGTCCTGGCCACCTGGATTACAGATCCTCAGGGTTTAGCCATATAGACACCTTCAGGTTTCTCACACAGCACATTGTAATATAACATTTTATTGTTTTTTATTAACACAAAGAAAACATACAGCCACGACCAACGGGGTAACCAATACTTCCCTTTCCCGCCCATTCGTAGTTCCACACCTTGCTTTACATACAGAGGAGTTTAGCATAACCGGACATTTTACCACATTAATATTACGCAGGCTGGTTCCCTTACGAGTCCTTGGGTTTTAGCACAGTCTATCCATATAGGTTACTGCTCAGTGTGCATCTTCCCATTTTTGCCATATTTTCTGAGCTTTCTCAGGACATCCCCGAGCTGTATATACTCTTTTTTCCATTGCAATACAGATGTCCACATCTGTGATCCATTGCTCATAAGTCGGTGCTGTTGCAGAGCCCCAGAGTAGCGCTATATTTCTTTTGAGTATTGCAGAGGTGGTAGATAAAAACGCTTTTTCATAACGTGTTAGCTCGATATCCTCTTCTATTCTATTCTAGTTGTTTGGGGCTCATGTGAATTCTTTTGCCCTTTACCCTTGACAGTTCGCTGCAACACTGCTGCCAGTATTGCTGGATGACGGCACATTCCCACAGTATGTGATAATAGGAGCCTTCTTCCCTTTTACATCTCAAGCAGTGCGGGTCAGTGGTTTTCCCCCAGTTGAATAGTGCTACCCTCGGGTAATAGATTCTATGCAGTATCTTCAGTTGTATTAACCTGAACCTGGAGGAGATAGCCACCTCTCTGGGGAACATTAGTGCAGCCACCCAGTCCTCTGGAAGTATGGCGCCCATATCCCTTTCCCACTTGGCCTTCAAACCTGACAGTTCTTTCGTGGCGAAAGAAGTTATGGCACCATATAAGGTGGACGTGACTTTGTGTTTAACCATTTCTGGGAATAGGTTGCGTTCCAGCGGGGAGTAGTCTGGTATGTCTATCATATCGGGGAGATGAACCTGTAGCGCATGTTTAAGCTGCACATAGTGGTACTGTTCATTAGGGGGAAGTGTAAAGGTGGTAGCTAAAACTTCAAATGGTATTATTTTGTTTTCTCTCAATACGTCCCCAATTTTCGTAATGCCTAGTTGGGACCAGGAGTGCCATTTAGGGAGTTTGTTCACTTCCGGGAGGTGTTTGTTATTCCACAGTGGTTGTGCTGGAGTTAGCTTTCCATCCCAGCCTAAGTATTTGTGAGTATCTGACCATATCAGAGTTATATGTGTCTGCATGGATGGGACTGCAGCCCGGTTTCTTTGGCAATAGAGGTATTTCATGATGGGTCTTTCTTGTGGGTTGGAATCCAGCATTCTATTGTGCGGTAGTGTGGTGTCCCCATGTAGTTTATAATTTATTATTGCCATTTGACTGGCCCAGTAATATGTTTGTAGCCGGGGGAGTCCGATACCGCCTTCCCAAATGGATCTTTGTAGGGTCGTGAGTGCCAGGCGTGGGTGTCCCCCTTTCCATAGCAGTTTCCTGAGTGTTTGATCTATTCTATGAAACTCACTGGGCGCTGTGGGTAGTGGAGCATTTTGTAATATGTAAAGAAAGCGGGGGAGTGCCATCATTTTGAAAAGTGCAGCGCGTCCTAATAGTGTAAGTGGTAAGGACATCCAATGTTGGACGTCATCTTTGAACCTTAACGTTATAGGGAGTAAGTTCTTGGACACATAGGCCCTCATTACGACCCTGGCGGAAATCGGAAAACGATGGCGGAAATGCAATACCGCCATCGAATAGCGCTCGGTGCGACTATGACCCGTCACCGCAAAGTACGATGCCATTAGCGACACCGTAGTGAACGCCAACGCTAACTGCACCAAGCACGCGCGCGCGCGCCATGCCAAACCGTAAACACCACCATGGCGCAACGGTACGCCAATTCCGACCCCAGCGGACATGTACCTAACGCCATCAAGCATGGCGGAATGCACCATTCCGCCATGGTGAGAAGTACGGCATCGCGAATCAACCGTAAACGGCCCCACTGACTGCCCGTACACCGCTCCCTGCCCACAAAGTACAACTCCCCGTAGGTGCAACGAAGCCACATGCAACCAGTGAAATGCACAAGTCACCCATGCATGCCAACGAACAAATGAACCTCAAGAGGGGCCAATGGGAGCTGCAGGGCACAGATGGCACGAATACAGAAGCCATCCCAATGGACATGACCACAGTCCCCCACCAAGAAACGCACGCAAACACAGGCACCTGTGACCAGCAACATTCAGAAAATCACAACATTCCACCAGTCCACCTGGCTGACCGGCATCTGTCACACAAAACCCAATCCCCCGCCCCTGAGCATGACAACATCCAAACTGTCATATTGGCAGCCCCCATCCCTGACCTCACGGGCTTCGTAGGCAAACGCGCCCAGTACAGGACCACGCAACAAAACTCCAAAGCTGGAACCCAATGCAGATCCCCTCACAATACATCGCTCCCCAAATAGGAATATGCCACATCACTTGCAAAGAAGAACGCTACACGGCCCATAACAGAATAGAATTTTAATGCACATCAATATCACCAAGCCCATACAGCCATCAGGCCATGAACTCCAAAACACATTTCACCATTGTGGGCTGCATCCGCAAGAAATGACCAGCCACCACTTGTGTGACGCCCTGTTCCCTCATGGTACACAGAGCCACATTCACGTACGAAAAGGCAACATGGAAGCGCACAGAACCGCAGGGCCGTCCCAATGGGGAGGCACTAGTCCAGCTGAAAGGCCGAAATGTTGCTCCGAGCCACCAGTACTGCGTAAGGGCATGTGGCCCATTGGCGATCGTCCCATAAGATTGTAATGCTGCTCCACTGATTAACACGAAGCAGCAGGTGTCGGGAGTAAAACCCATCTGCAGGAGTGGCATACAGATGGCAGTGGCAAAAGGGGAGGAGATACCTGTCAACCAAAAGAAAAGAAAAAGAATAGAATGGCCATCAGAACTACATTCGAACAACTCACTTCAATGATCACACTAAATCCACAGCCATATGCATGCTAGCCCACTCCAAAGGATCATCACCACCCCAAAACCACTTGCGAATCATAACTATCTATATCGAGGTGAAAACACCATCACAAACGAGTGTACCTGTGCATGCGTCTGTCAAAACAGAATCCTTCAGATGGGATTGGTAACGTGCATGGACACAAGTGTCTGAAGGCGCGTCGAGACAGGGAGGGCTCAACAAGGCCAGATAGACGATGGTCCCACTATGGCAGCCCTGCATCACATAGCGCAGGGGGGGCGGACAGATCCCAAGAAGCCCTGTACATGGCAAACTCTGTATCAAATCACCTGCCCATGCATCCATTCATCATTCCCTCATCCCGTAATGAAAACGCCTGAATATTTACTCACATAACATTAGAAATATCCATTGAGTCTGTGCGTTATGCAGCCTGCAAAATCCACAGTGCCCCAGCCCGTAATTCCAGTCTAGTGAAGTAACATGTATTTGGGAACGTCCTGCCTTATCGTCCACTACGCAATTGCGCATCCCATACTATTCATATCAATCATAGCATTCTCGCCATGGCCCCTGTCCCAAGGACATTGAACAATAGAACGTTATATTTGCAGTCAGACCTGTGGGCATCTCCTCGCCGCTAGCTGAAAACCGAAAGCGCCGCCCTTCGAATTCCTCATTTGCAACATCACGTCGAAGAGGCATCTGTGGCCGTTTGAAAACACTAATTAATCCATCGAGTGCGGCTGTGTGTGAAAATGGCAACTGCCTTCACCCACGAATGGGACGCCCCGCCCGTCGTTGCAACTCGGTACAGTGATGAATGAGGGCCCACCGTTACTCGAGTACTACGTTCCACTGACCCTTCACAACTCTGTTCGCGACTGCACAGATAGTATGTGAAACAATGGGACCACAGCAGAATGAACATATCAACCAATGTTACACGGCCATCGGGTACAAATACAAGATTGCAATAGCAAGATGCCATTCCACGAATTGCAGCGTTGTGCGCGGGACGTGCTCGGCCAAAGGGGAGAGCAGTTTGCACAGGTGGAATGAATCACCACAGGTGGAGGCCATTCAGCCTGGAAACACATAAATTGCACAGCCAGTCTCCTCCCACAACCACACCGAAATGCTACCGGCAGGACTCGCGATGTTGGCCCTGGGGGACCTGATTGCACTGCAAGTACTCCAACTCCAAGAAGAAGACGAACACCAACTACAACCGGCCGCACGGAGGAGACGCAGGAGGAGGAGGAGGCCAAGGCAGGGCCAGCAAGGGCCGCCAGCACAGCCACTACCACCACGCAGGCAGCCCGCAATCCCACGCCTCCGAGCACATCCGTTCAACCTCACTGATGAGCAGATCCACACCCTCTACCGTCTGGACCGGGACACCATAACCGCCATTGTGGACATGACACAGGCTGACCTTGTCAGCATGATAGATAGCCCAACCGCCATCCCACCCCTACTGAAGGTGGTGTCTGTACTCCACTTCCTGGCCACAGGCACCTACCAGCACACAGTCGGACAGTTGCATGGCATTTCTCAGCCACTGTTCTCACGGACACTATTGCAAGTGCTCGATGCCCTCCTGCAGCACGCAGACGACTACATCTCCCTACCACGCTCGGAGCTGGAAATTACCAACACAAAAGTGGGATTCCATGCACTTGCCGGCATACCGGGTTGCATTGGTGCCATCGACTGCACCCATGTGGAATTGGTCGTCCCACATGCCATGGAGGCCCAGTACCGCAACCGAAAACAATTTCATTCTCTGAATGTACAAATGGTGTGTGACTCCAACAGGATCATTACACATTGTTGTGCCCGATTCCCTGGATCAACCCATGATTCTATGGTCTTGAGGAACTCTACAATACCACGCTACATGGAGCGACACGCAGGGAACAGATCCTGGCTACTCGGTGAGTCTCATTTCATGCATGATAATGTGGGGTATGTGATTCGGCAATGACCTGGCAGGAAGGGGGGGGGGGGTGTGCGTACGTAGCAATGGCATTCCACATCATACGTTTCTCGTCCACATACAGGTGATGCTGGATATCCACTGAAGAGATGGCTCCTCACACCAGTCCGGAACCCACGGGACCAGCATGAGGAGGACTACAACCATGCCCACTCACGTACCCGTGTAGTCATTGAACAGGCATTCGGCCTACTGAAGGGTCGTTTCCGCTGCCTCAGCAGGTCTGGCGGGGCACTCCTGTACCGCCATGAGAAGGTTGCAAAGATGGTGATGGCATGTGTCATGCTCCACAACATGTGCGTACGTAGAAATGTGCCCATGCCCCCTGACGCAGAACTGCAAGCACCTGATGATGGTCATGATGAGGGTGGGGATGTGGCAGCACCTCAAGGAGTCTGCGAGGCACCGGAGGCCCGTGACATTCGTCAGCATCTCATTGATGTATGCTTCTAGCACTCACGCCTGGTGGCTGATACATGGACACGGGACTCGTGGCACTGTGTGTGTCTGGGACATGCACAATATGGACTGTACGCCTATGATGGCCTAGTACACAAAGATCAATGTCCACACATCTCATTGGTTGATCGTGCACTTTTTATGGCATATGTGATATCATGTTGTACACCCTATCGACCCGCCACCCAAGTGAGCCCAACGCACCCCCTCCACCCTCCCACCTCCCCCCCCAACACCAGTGTCCAAAGATGCTCATCGTCAGTGGGCAGTCGCTATTGCAAGCCCCCTCTGCGGGTATCAGGGGCACCCCTGCCTGTGGAGCGCAGGTTCCTCCCAGATCTACGTTGGGGGCTGCCCTGGACGGAACTTGCAACGGATGATGTCTCTGCCTGCTCACGTCCATGCATGTCCCTAAGGGTTTGCGAGAGCTCAGTGAGCACACGGCGCACTGCGGCAAGTTCACCACATACGTCTTTGGACGTCGCATGCAGTTCCCCGCTCAGGCTCTCGGTGCTTCTCTCCATTTGGACTCTCAGGCTCTCGGTGCTACTCTCCATTTGTGCCCTTAGTGTCTCTGTACCTCTCTCCATTTCTGCCCTAAGTGTCTCAGTTGATGTTTCTATGTCTGCCTTAGTGCCCCCACATTCATCGGCATGGTCCTTGAGGAGCGTGGCCAGTTGCTGCTGTTGCACTATTAACTGGTCGAGGGACTGTTGCCTCTGCTGGGCCATGGCCATTTGCGGGGGTGTCACAGAGGGGCTGTTGTCCTCATGTTGCCCTGCCACAGGGCTTGTGGGGGATGGCCAGTCGTCGTCTTGTGGGTGCCCCTGCGTGGTATCCTCATGTAGTACGGGATGGGACAGACAGGGGGATTGGGACAGGTCATGGATGGATCTGACTTCGACATACCCGTCTTCTGTGTCGGAGCATGCTGCCATCAATGGGGTGTCACCTATGGTGCTGCTGCCACCGGAGGCAGTGCCTTCTGTGGCATCCGTTGGGGGGACCTGTGGTGGTGGTGTTGTGGGCATGCTGGCTGCTGGGGTGCCTGTTGATGTTCCCTCCTCTGTGCTGCCACCTGATTTGTGCTGCTGCCGTGTCTTGATGCGTGCAGCTGAGGTGGAGGGTCTTTGGCCGTTGGTCTTGGCCCTCTTTGCAGGTGTGCTGGTAGGGGTGTCCTGCAGCTCGTCGTTTGGATCGGACCCTGTGGTGGAGTAAAGGAGGGCGAGGGTTATTGGTGGGTCTGTGGGAATTGGAATGGCATTGTATCACATGCATTGGGGTGGTACCTGAGGGTGATTTGGGTCGGGGCCTTGGAGGTGCTTCCATTTGTGTGTGGAGTGAGGGTGCAGTTGTTTGGCAGCCTGCAGTTAGGGTGTGCCTGCTGCACGTGTAGTGCGTGTTTTAGGGGTTTTTAATTATTTATGTATTTATTGTGGGTTTTAACGTGCGCTATCAGGACGATGTGTGTGGACGTTCTCCTGGACATGTGTTTCTGTTGCACTATGGGGACACATGGTGCTTCACATGGATGGACTTTGTGGTTTTGGCATTGTTTCATTAGGCCCACCTACCTGATTCTTCGGATGTCTGCACTCCTTTCTCCATCCCTCCGACTCCCTCTATGCTCTCCATTCCGATGGTGGAGGCACAGATTTCTTCCCAGGGGGTCAGCTTGATGGGTGATTCCGACCCTCCCCCGGTGGCTCTGGCAATGTTGCGGTTGGCAGAGAGTATGCTGCGGACGCGTATCCGCAGGTCGTCCCATCGCTTACGGCATTGCTGTGGGGTGCGGTCCCCACCGCACTTACCCGCTGTGCCACCAGAGCCCATATGGCCTTCTTGTTTGCGAGTGCCGTCCTGGTCATTTGCGTGGAGAAGACGACGGCAGCATTCTCCTGGAGGGTCTCTGTTAGCACGGTGAGTTCCTCACGGGAGAAGTGGACCTGCCGCTTGCGGTCGCACGCTTTCTTTGCTACTTTTCCCATTTTTCTTGGTTTCGCTAGGGTGGATGACGGGTTGGGTTGTGTCTCAGGGTAGTGATTTTAGTGGTTGTGTGGTTTTAGTGGTTTTATAGGTGTACGGCGGGTTGTTTCCCGTTCCGGGCCCGTGTTTTAACTTCCGTTTCCGTATATTTCCGGTCACCGTACTTTACGGTAGGCGCACACTGCGGTGTCCGCTGTGATGGGTGGCGGTATTGCACCTAGGGCGCCGTACGGCGGCGGTGTGGGCCGTTTTGGGTTCATTTCCGCCATCGCGGACTTTGCACTTCCGCCATGCCGTGGTGCTCTGCCCGATGGGTCGGAATGGGCCGCACTTTGCTCCTTCTTGCAATGGCGGAAACGCTATTTACGCTGTGGCGGTCCGGTCAGTCACTTTCCGCCAGGGTCGTAATGAGGGCCATAGTCTGTTAGTTTATGTGTAACTTGTATGCCTAAGAATCTAAATTGCTCCTTTTCAATGCCGTATGGGCATTAGTCTGGCACTGCATTGTCTATCTGCCTCACTGGGAACAGTGTGGATTTAGACCAGTTGACGCGAAGGCCGCTGAACATGCTGTATCGTTTTAACAATTGCGTCATGGTAGGGCAAGAGTCACATGGGTCCCGTAGGTATATTAGCAGGTCATCTGCGTATAAGGACACCTTGTCCTCCCAGTCTTCTGCCCACCTGAATCCACTCCATGTTTGTGTGGATCTTAGTAGGATTGCTAAAGGTTTGATCGCTAATGCGAATATCAAAGCTGACAGGGGGCAAACCTGTCTTGTGCCCTTACCCAGCCGGAAAGGATTTGTCACACAGCACATTTTGAAGAACAATGCCACACAGTGGCTCAACTGAAATTTGTGATTCTTGAACAAGTGACTTGTCCCAAAAGAGGGAGCGACATTGACAAGCTACTTCACCAATGTGATATTTACTGGATGGATGCATTGTTCACCTTGACCGCTAACGGAATGAACTTGGACTTTGATTTGAACTGCTTTATTTAATTGATTGTCTCTACTGATTAGTTCTGAACTGATACTCCATGTAGATAAGTTGGTACTCTACTTTCTCAGTAGCTTATGGTTTATGGTGCTTAATCACTCATTACATTTTTTGATTGATATAATGTTTTTCAGGGATTGCGGTCCTGATTATTCATCCAATAGCAGAGGGGTTGGTATGATATGCACTTAGCTGATGTGGTGTGAAACTATTGAGGTGATTTAGAAAGACATCTTTATCATTTCTTCATTTATTTGTTATTGTGCCTAGCTATTCATCAGACAACATATACTAGATTAATCAGATAGTTTTTTTTACAGTATGGTCTCATGATATATCAATGCAAGTTGGCTGCAAGCAAGTATTAATAAGCATGTGTATGTGCTAATATTTACGTGAACATCTTTTAAGATGGTGCTCAGCATTCGTTTTTTTTACTGCAGGGGCATGTTATTGGCGTTCTGTGTGCAGCCGTCAGTGTGGGAAGCCCGCCTATACCCATAGGTCAGAACCCATCCCTATGCGCACACTTTTTTAACCTTTTGTGTGTAAACTGGTATGCTTTCAGCTCCTTGTGAGCCACATGAGTGCTTCTTTCAAGGCACAGTATATTTATGCTGATATTTATGTGAACATCTTTCAAAATGGCGCTCAGTACACTAACTATTTATTGAAGGGACTGGTTACAGGCATACTGGGCGTGGGCGTCGGTGTAGGACGCCTTCCTCTATTTTTAGGGACCGGCGCCCTGTTCTGTCACGCTCGGCATCAGGACTCGTCCATGTATGTGCATTGTTTTAACCTTCCTTGGGTAAGAAAGTGTATTTTGGGCTCCTTGTGAGCTACAAGAGGGCTACATTAAGGCACGGGATGGGGGATGACAGTGGCCTTTTCTTTTTCTCTTTTTGGTATAGTACTGTTTCTACATATCACGGTCAGGAGATATATCTCTATGGTGGGAGTGTTTGAGGTAAATAGTTTTTTAAATTACTGATGCGATTGATTTTCTGTTTATAGATTACGATTATAGATTTTTGTTGTTTTTCTTCTCAGACGGAGAAATTACTTACCATAATGTTCTTTCTATGGATTCTCCTCCAGCAGATTCCTCATCTGATAGATATTCCATGCAGCTCTACTGATTTGGAACATTTTCAACAGGTGGTGTAGTGGACCTTGACTCCGCCGTTGATCCGTCATACTTGACATCTGATCGTCGGCTCTGGGCATGATGTCAGGCGTCGTATGTATACTTCGTCACTACACCCCCCACCTCAGTTCCCCCTTTTTTCCCGAGCACACCACGCTGCATAGGAAAACAGAGAGATAACAACGGGCTAATGAGCTCTTAAAAAAAATGAAATAACCATAAACCTCCGAAGAAGGAAGAATTTGCAACAGACACTAACAAAGTAGCGTCAGAAGAACTCCTCCCTTTTCTTTTTAAAAACAACATGTGGCAGGAAGGACTGAAAACAGTCACTGATGACCATCACCAAGTCAACATTAAAGAGAAGATGCGCACCAACCACTGACTTTCTGAGCGGGATGGATGGGAGGGGAGATGAGTAATCTGCAGGAGAAGAATCCATAGAAAGAACATTACGGTAAATCAATTCTCCTTCAATGGATTGCTTTTCTCCTGCAGATTCCTCATCTGATAGACTCCCAAAGCAGTAGATGAAGGAGGCGGGCAGAAAGTTATACCAAGAAAATGTGCAGCACTGCCCTGCCAAAACGTGCATCAGCTGCACGAGACACATCCAGACTGTAGTGCTTAGGGAAGGTATGAATTTTTAAAGACACTCTTAATATTTTTACATCTAGCATACCGACTTTGAATGCTTGTGAGGGCCTATTAGTAAAACTTTATTTTAACCCCACTTCTACCCTCAGCCTCCTCATCCTCTACCGCCCCCCAGCTACTTTGCCAGATTTCCGGGAGCAATTCTAGGCATTTCTGGGTCCTCATATTAAACCACTGACTCCATTTATAGTAGTAGGAGATTTTAATTTGTGGGCTAATAACTCTACTGACTTGGAGGCAGGCTTCCTGTTGAACCTTTTGGAGAATATGGGCTTCAAACAATGTGTTACTGTCTCTACCCATCAAGAGGGCAATATACTAGATTGGATATTGTCCAGACATCAAATTATTTCACCTATAGACGTTGAAGCCTGTTGCAGGTCTGACTACCATTTTATCTCCTTCAAACTGTGTACACCAGGTCCTATTACGAAGAGAGCTTGCGTACGTGCTAAACCTACTTTGCGCAGATGTATTTGCAATGTCTCTCAGGAGGCTTTTATATCCATTACCGCTCCCCTACTTAGGGCGATTGAGGAAACCAGTTCACTAGATTTTTACATAGTTCAATTACGTAACATTCTAAATCTGGCCTTTGATAAGCTAGCACCACTTAAAGCCAGCCATGAAAAAAAGACGTACTTTCTTGTGCTAGTCAGTGGTTCTCCCCCGATGTCCTAGCAGCTCAACAACTCAAACGAGCAGCTGAAAGAGGATGGTGGAAGTTCCCTAATAAAAAAGATATATAAAGAGGCAGCCAAATATTACAAGGATGTTATATTGGGAGCAAAAAAAAACAAAATTAGAGGAGCGCATCCTGGGAGCTAGAGCTTGTACCAGAGAGCTATTTAACATTCGAGGAGAGCTCAAGGAGAAAACCTAGGAAACTCCACCACTCGTGAATGATGCATGGTGTCAGAATATTCACAATAGCTTTGCGCTTAAGGTTAAACAGCATCAAGGGACAACAGCGCCAAATTCCTATGATCTCCATTCACCTAGTGTATCATCTGGTGCAGAAGCCTTGATCGCCAGCAGTGATGAGATGTTTTCTCTTTCAGGCAGGTCATAGTTGAGAAAATATCGTCAATTGCTGAAAATCTTAAACCCACCTCTTGTAAGGGTGACATATTCCCTGCATCTATGTTAAAAAAATATATCTCTAGCATAGCTATTCCAGTTATATCTGTAATAAATCGCTCTTTTCAGTTCCTGAAGGTATCAAGGAAGCTTGGATCACACCCCTTTTGAAAAAGGAAGGGTTAGATCCGCAGGATACCTTAAATTATCGCCTCATAACTAATGTTCCCTTTCTCCTCCGGATTATGGACAAAGTTGCTTGTAAACAATATGACACCTTTATCGAGAGAAAGGCATTTTATCCAAAGGACAATCCGGTTTTCGGAAAAGACATGGAACAGAGACATCGCTTATAGATGTTAAATCCATGATAACCGGAATTGTAGATCAAGGCAGAATAGCTATGCTATTGTTGTTGGACTTGTCCGCTGCATTTGATCTTGTTGATCATGATAGGTTGGCGGGGGGGCGTGGCTAGCAGTGTAATGGAGCACACGTGAGCTCGACCTGCTCCCGTGGCCGCAGCAAACATCCTGTTCTTATAGCCTGACTCCTGATCTCTTATGCACTTGTATCGTGAGCCGACATACTGGGGCATCACCGGAGGCAAAATCGAGAGAAAACGCATCTCTGTGAACGAGCTCGAAGCGTGTGAAGACCGACACGGAAGAGACGCCCGCGCACCCAAGAGGGCCGCGACTGACATATAGTGTGACCCGGGACCCATCAGAATCCGCAAACTGCCTGCATTACGAATAACGGACCCAGTGAAACATGACAGGCAGAGTGAAATCAGCCTGCGGTCCTATCGGAATGTGCACCCCTGCCAACCACCCGCGCCTCTGAAGCAACTGAAGGACCCTGCGCAGGACTGAAGCCCATCCATTCCGAGTCGTCACAGTTTGCCTACTCCCGAGGGGCACTCCTCACCGCAACACCCGGAGGCGGAGGCAGACGACGGGAGAATCGGGAGGACTGCAAGACAACTCGGTGAGTGTTCCCCTGATGCCGACCTGAGCCCGTGCCCCCGTGGACCTGAGGGGAAGCCCCGCTCCAGGCCACTCCAAGCCGCATCAGTGGGAAGACTCTGGAGAAGTGCGGGTGACGAGGCATAGCAGCACAGTCCCCCCCGCACCCGTACCACGCCGGAGGTGGGGGACAGCATTGAACAGTGACCGTAACTGCCTCTGATAACAACAGCCGCTGGCCCACGCCGGACATAACGCTCTGATACCTGGCAAACAGCAACTGATAGCGGAGGGAGCCGCGAGAAAAGAGGCAGCTGGGCCAACGCGGCTACAACACATATGCCCAAGAACTGCATCCACGAAATCCACGGCGTGCCCTTAAATGCTCCGAAATTGGTAAAACTTGGCTGGCCTGGCTTGGGGAAACAGGGTACCATGTATAACATGCGCCCCGGGTGCGGACACTGACATTGCTGAAGAGACCTTGCTGTGTCGCGTGGGCCCCTGGACCGGGCCCCACAACCCCAGGGGCATTTGGAAGCAAAGTAGAGACCAGTCACTAACAAGAACAACCGACAAAGATCACCCACGAACTGCTCCACGAGCCACATACTTGCAGGAGACGGCACCCGATTCCTCCATTCTACCTAATCCACGTGTCCACCTCCCGCTGGAACTGAGGATAGACACCAGTGCACGACCACCCCATCCTAACCTGATTTCCATCAACTTACTACAGTGCCTGGGACAAACAAAACAGACCCTGAACCTGTAGCATCAAGCTGACCTGCCACAACACTACATGTGCCTGAAACTAGCAACACCCGGTAAAGCAACAAATCACTGTGCGATCAACAACAGTGCAATACTTACCCGCATCACGGAGTGAGACCCGCGTCACCCAACGAACGCCTGAGTCTCCAAAGAGCTGAGGTCCACATAACCCAAAGATTACGCACCACACAAATTGTGGTAAGGGCAACCTGAACCCGAATCACTCACACTAGAGAACAGCGCCTACAGGTGCCACATCCAACAGGCACAGGCAAACTGAGAATTACCATGGGAAAGGACAAAATGAGAAAGTAGTCCACACAAACTAAAATGGATCAGTACACAACACCTGCAGTTCTAATCCATGAGCATCAAAGCCTGTCACCCATGACAACCAAAACGGAATACACACCATCGCTGAAAGATGTCATGGCTTCAATAGCAGACTCCCGCTCATCAATGGAAGAAAAAACGGATGGGATCAGTACAGACGTCTCCCTCCTCCGCCACGATGTACAAAAGTTGTAGGCACGCACTGGAGGTCGAACAACAGATCTCCGATGCTGAAGACGGCCTGCTCAATCTAAGGCACCAACTTAACAATGTCTCGACCAAACTGAAAACACTGGACGAGAGGGTGGAGGAGAGCGAAGGGAGATCGAGACGCAACAATATACGCATACTCGGACTACCCGAAAAGACTGAAGGCCCATGCATGGAACTCTTTCTCGAACAATGGCTCACGGACCTGTTTGAACCAGATGCCTTTTCAAAGTTCTTTTCAATTGAAAGGGCGCACCGCATGCCAACGGGAAGGCCGGTGCCTGGAGCCCCACCGCGCACCGTTATAGCAAAAATCCTTAATTACAGAGACCGTGATGCACTGCTCCAGAGAGCGCATGCCAAGGGGACAATCACCGTCAATGGATCCAAGATCGCATTTTTCCCCGACTAGACAAAGGAAGTCCAGAAAGCTAGGCAATCATTTGACCCGCTCAAAAAACAACTACAAATGCATGGTGTTAAGTACGAACTGCTTTTCCCCGCCCAACTGAAGATATATCACAGAGGAACGACGGTCCACTTTACCGACCCTAAGGAAGCGTGGCATTGGGCAGAACAACACATAGACAGAGACTGGACAACAGCCTGAGTTGGCAGAAACAGAACGCCAGAGCCCTAGCGGAACAGCAGCAACCACCACCACAAGCACTGATGCAGGACTTATCGAGAGACATTGGAGGCTGACTGAAAATACAAACTAATCCGCCAGCACATGGCAGTAGGAAACAGGAGACAGGGTCTTGCACCACGATCTACCACCTTCCGATGAAATACGCCCTAAACGGGTAAACATTGTGCAGCCACAAGAGATTAGTCTCCCCGCATCATCACCCCCCCAGTCTCCCCCTTGTAGGAGGAAGACACTACCCCCAAGACCATCCACCGCAGGAGAATCTCATCACATTAAGTTTCACCACAACAGGTGTTAGAAACACACCAGCACAAGTTAATGTTGTATTATATGTAAGACGTATAGTTAACGGCCACTATTTGTTGTTCAGGCGACAGATGCTCTGGGTTGGGTGGAGTGTAGGGCGGGTGGTGCAACAGGGTTTCGTTAGTATTGTTAATAAGGGGTCAGATAGGCATGGAGCTCCACACGAACTGAGAACAGGACCCAATGACACTGCAGAGCACAGAACCGGCAGTGGCAACATCCCAGATAATCAACTCCCCTGCCTCCTTATATCCACACAGATAGGCGCGATAATTGGAAAACATGAGCTACTCTACAAGACACACCCACGCATGTGACACACCAACTTTAGATCACCATGGTACCACAAAATAACACAACCAGAACCCTTAGATTCATGACATTGAATGTCAATGGACTGTGTAGCTGTATTAAAAGACGGCTGGTAACGCAATTTCTAAACAGACACAAACCAGACGTAGCCTTCTTGATTGAAACACATCTTACAGGCACAGTATGTAACTTTTTCAGGTGCACAAACTATCAAACAGCAATACACGCTGGATTTACCATGGGCTAGCGTGGGGTACTCATACTAATTCACAAGGCACGCCCCCTTCACCTGTCTACTGTCACCCAACACATGAGTGGCAGATATGTGTGTATATTGGGGGCATTATGGGAACAAACAATCACAATGCTATCAATCTATGCTCCCCCGGCCTTGTTAGCCCCACTGCTTACAGACATCTCACCTCTAATTATTAACGACACAGCAGACATCACTATCATAGGAGGCGACTTCAACAAAGTCATGGACATAGAGATGGATCCCACACACCTGCGCGGCAGTAATCCCAACACTCGCACCAAACTGGCCACCTTTACTGACGCCCTGGGATTGCGGGACGCTTGGCGAGACCTACACCCCAACGACAGAGAATACTCCTTCCATTCGGGAGCACATGCCTCGCTCTCCAGAATAGATGACTTCTTTATTCCAGTGGTGGAGGCACACAAAGTACGGAAAGCATCTCTGCTCCCCAGAGGGAACTCAGATCATTCCCCCATGGTGCTAGACCTTTGTACCTCCAGGCCCAGGCCCCCCCCAGATGGCGGCTTAACAACTACTACCTAGGCTTCCCAGAACTAGAGGAACGCATACAGACATCCACGAAAACATACTTTGAAATAAATTCAGGGACAGTCGATAACCCGGGAACACTATGGGAAGTGTATAAGATAGTGTTGAGGGGCGAGATCATCTCCTGGACCACTGCTCATAAAAAGGAATACCTCTCCACGATGCATGAAGCCGAAAGGCAGGTGCGGAGTGCGGAGGAAGCCCACCTTACCCGAGACCAACCAGAAACACAACGTGCCCCGCTGTTCGGACAGAAGCACCTCCAAAATATAGCCATGGACAACGCTAGACAAGCGCACAGGGCGATGCGAGCCAGAGTGTACGAAACCGGAGACAAGGCCAGCAAAATACAAGCCTGGCTAGAAAGAAGAGACGAGGGGCATAGACAAGTCAGGCAACTCCGCCCAAGGGACGCTGACCCCCTGGTGGTGGATCAGGAAATAGCTGAGGGATTTGCTGCGTACTATGCAGACCTATACAGGGTACCTGACTCCCCCACTGATATCTCGATCCTAGAGGAGATTATTCTCCCCACCCTAAATGTTAATGATCAAGACCTTCTTGAAAAAGAGATCACTGAAGAAGAGGTAGTGGCAGCCATGTCAGGTCTTCAATCAGGGTAAACACAGGGACCGAATGGCCTCCCCGTGGAACTGTGGAAGAAGATAGGTGCAGGAGAGTTAGCCCTGCATATGCTGTGCACGTTCCAAAGTGCCCGTGACCAAGGCCTCCTACCACCCGACCTAAGGGAAGCCACCATAGTGGTCATACCCAAACC
Source organism: Ambystoma mexicanum (assembly GCF_040938575.1). Lineage (NCBI taxonomy): Eukaryota > Metazoa > Chordata > Amphibia > Caudata > Ambystomatidae > Ambystoma > Ambystoma mexicanum. The sequence continues at coordinate 636,003,530 of NC_090939.1, forward strand.
AGGCAAACCCCCTGAGGAATGCAGCTCTTACAGGCCCATCTCCCTCATAAACAGTGAAACTAAGATCCTGGCGAAGTACTAGCTGACTGTTTACAACAGGTAATTCTGTCCCTCATCCATCCAGACCAGCGTGGCTTTATGCCACAGAGGTCAACCCGCATGAATATATATACAGACTGCATTCAGCCCTGGAAAGAGCTGATGACCTCCGAAGCCCTAAGGTACTATTTGCCATCGATTTTGAGAAGGCATTCGATTCAGTACACTGGGAAGCAATCTGGGAGATAAAGCAGTGCATGGGCTTTGGTCCCCAATTTATGAGATGGGTCAGACTCCTCTATAGACTCCCAATGGCAGTGACGAGGGGGAACGGATGGCACTCAGACTCCTTTGCACTAGGAAAAGGAACAAGGCATGGCTGCCCCTTATCGGCCACGATCTTTGCCATAGCGATTGAACCCCTTGCGATACTGCTGCGAGACACTGAAACCTGGAGTGGCTTCCGCTGGGCGGACAATTGGGAGGATAAGGTCTCACTGTATGCGGACGACCTGCTAATATACCTTAAGGACCCGATTAACTCCTGCCCCATTGTAACACACCTGCTGGAGAGGTATGCAGCATTCAGCGGCCTACGAGTCAATTGGACCAAGTCCATACTTTTCCAATGGGAAAACCAAGTGAAACAATACCAACAAACTGTCCATACCACATAAAACTGAAACAATTCAGGTACCTTGGCATACAAATCACAAAAGACCTAAAAAACTACACATCTATAAATCTGTACCCGATCACGGCACGGTTCACAGAGGACGTGCAACACTGGGCGTCCCTACCACTCACCCTACTTGGCAGAGCAGCCCTATTCTAGATGATGGCTCTCCCATGCTTTTTATATATACTGCAGAACGCTCCACTACATATTCCAGGCTGCAAATTCCATAAAATTGATTGCATCCTCCGGAAGCTACTATGGGGCGGGGTCACCCATGAATTGCACTCGCAACACTCCAAAGGTCGATCTGGGAGGGAGGCATCGTCCTTCCCAGACTAAAAACATATTATTGGCCCAGCCAAATGGCAGTCGTAAATGACTGGCTACATGGAGACATATCACTACCACATATTAGAGCAATTGCCATGGGCGACCCTGCAAAATCCCCCATGGAAAACTTATATCGCAAACTGAGCCATGCGGCCCCCCCATCTATGTTATCGCACATGTCACGAATATGGGCGGAAACAAATAAATACATGGGATGGGAGGATAAACTAACGCCTATACAGCCATTATGGAACAACAGGAATCTACATGAAATAAACAAACTTCCCAGATGGCCTAATTGGACGGTGAAGGGGATAACACAAATTGAGGATGTAATACAGGAGGGCAACATGGTGCAATTTGAGGTGTTAGCAGCTCGCTTTACTCTTCCCCCCACGGAATGATACCACTAGACCCAACTAAGTCATGCTTTGCAAATCCACCTCCCTGCGGTGAGTAATATGCCTGAATACACCCCTGTGGAACACAATCTAATCCCCCCAAAAAATCGAACATAAAGTCTCCTCAGTGATGTATAGCGCTATCACCTCCTTCGCCACACCCGAACTGGCGAGCCTGAAAACAAAATGGGAGCGGGATGTGGGAATGAATCAGCTTGAGGAGTGGACGGCTGCTCTGATGTACCCGCGTGAAATAGCCATCTCATCCAGACTTAGACTTATTCAACTTAAAATCCTCCATAGAATATATTACCCAAGGGTGGCTCTCTTCCACTGGGGTAGGGCACCAGACCCACACTGTCTGCGCTGCAAATGCGAGGAAGGCACCTTCTTTCAAATACTCTGACAGTGCGACAGCATTCAACAATACTGGCGAGCATGCTGTGACAAACTGTCTAGAATCTTAGTTAAAACAGTTCCCAGGGAACCAAAGTTATTATTGCTGGGGGTGGAAGATGAGATTGAACTGTCACGGTATGAAAAACTACTTCTGTCAACCGCCACAGCGATAAGTAAGCGCAACTATGGGGATCGGAAACACCACCCAGCCTCGAACAATGGGCCACTGATATCGATATAATTGCTACAATGGAGCACAGAGTATACACTGCAAGAGGCTGCCCAGACAAGGCAAACAAAATCTGGCAGAAATGGGAGGACTGCCGCTAACACCCCGATACTGAGGGTGCACAATGACTGTGTAAAAGTACACTGTGACAATGTACAATAATGTTGCCTATCTTTGCTTTTGTGACCCCTTTTGTGTTATGCGTTTTATTCATTGTATGTTGGATGTTAAAGGATGGGAGCAGAGAGCCATCCAGGCAATCCCCCTAAGAAGTTGTATTGTTTATTTCTAAATGTGAAAAATCAATAAAATATTTGATTTTTAAAAAATGATAGGTTGGCGAACAGACTCTTTGAGGTGGGCAGATGTTCTAAACCAGCTGCTAACTGGTTTAGATCCTTCTTGGGACCCAGGAAAGTTAGGGTGGCTTATGGAGACTTTAGGTCAGAGGAAGCTCTCCTTGACTGTGGAGTGCCTCAGGGCTCCAGCGTGTCTCCGTTACTTTATAACATCTACACTAAGCTCTGCTTTGACCTCCTGGACGGTATCAGTGCCAATTATGCAAATTATGCAGACTACACCCAGATCGTCCTGGAACTAAAAGGTTCTTAAAGGGCTGATTTCTTGTTGGTCTCCAGAGTTTTTGATGCCATTATAACATGGATGAGAGACATCTTCTTGGCATTAAATGACATGAAGACAGAGATTCTGATTGTAGGCAGTGAGGCTAAACTTAAGTCTTTGGACCCCCAATACGGAGCATTCCAAGTTGTAGGGGCCACTGCCCAGGCCCAGGTATCTAGCAATGTCCAGACGTTGGGAGTGGTCTTTTACCGCAGCTTAATTTCGATAAACATGTTGCTCATATAAGCTTCAGCTATACTTACACAATTCATCTGCTATAGCAGATTCAAACCTATCTCTCAGAGGTGAATCCAGCCCTAATAGCTACAGCAACCGTTAATTCGAAGCTCGATTATTGTAACGGATTATTGGTTGGTACTATAATGACAAACATAAAGAAATTGCAAACAATCCAGAAAGGAGCAGTCAGGGCTGTCTGTGGCAGAGGATGCAGGGACCATGTGTCTAATGCCCAGAGGAAGCTGCATTGGCTCCCTGTTTATCAAAGGATCCAGTTTAAAGCTTCCTGCCTGGTTTATAAGTGCCTTGCTGGCACAGCACCCCGGTATCTACAATCACGTATCAAGAGACTACCACACAGATGAACCCTACGTTCTAATGAAAAGGACCTTCTGACCTTCTGCTACAACCATGTTTAAAATTAAAGACATAAGGTGACCAGAGCTTTAACGCCTGGGGTCCATGGGTCTCACATTACGTCCCTTTCTCCATCAGGCAATTGCCGTTGTGTGCTCAATTTAGAAGGAACCTCAAAACCCACCTGTTCGATGGAGGCTGCAGCTAGATTGACTTTTCTGACCTACCCCCTGTAAACCATGGACCTGACAGCATCGTAGTCTACTTCTCCCTCCCTGGCTAATTGTTTATCTGTTTGTATTGCCTGTGAGCACTCTGAGGCCTGCGGACGTGTTAGCGCTTTACAAAAATTAAATACAATAAAGTAGAATGAAGGGATGATCATATCGCTGCCTGTAATGTTGTTGACGCTGAGAATCCCCTAGTCGAATTAGCCCTGATGCCTGCCACTAATTCCTTTGCGGCGCATTGGTAGCATTCTGTTATACAGAAAATGATCCAGAGCGACAAGGTTTGCTTAGTTATGGCCAGGCCCTTATGGGATAAAGAAATAGCCACAAAGAGTCGGTCAACTCTTCTGAACTCTGACATCCTGCAATGTAATAACTTAGTGCCCTTTCGGGATCTAAGCGATGAAATTGCTCTTCCACCTTAGAAGGATGCTGAGGAGGATGGAAGACGAGGAGGTCGATGCATTGCGATTGGTGGAACTCTGAGACAACTTTGAGAAGGGAGCCAGGCCTTACCCTAAGTGAGACTTTCTCCTCAAAATATTGCAGGAAGGGCGGTTTACAGCATAAGGCTTGCAGCTCACTAACGCGCCTCGCAGATGTAATAGCCACCAAAAAGGCTGTTTTTAAAGAGATAAGTCTTAAAGGACAAGTATGCATAGGCTCAAAAGGAGCCGCCATCAGAAATGTCAGCACCAGATTAAGGTCCCAATCTGGGACAACAAAAGGGAGTTCGCAGAAAGTTATTCAAAAGGTCCTTCAGGAATTGTGCCCTTACCGGGATCGCAAAAAATGAACCTTGATCCGACGGTCTCTTAAACACACACAAGGCCGCCAAATATCCTTTGACTGTGGTGACCTGAAGGCCTGCAGAGGCCAGTGACAGTAGGAATGCCATCACTGTAATAGTGGGGTAAGAGGTAGGGTCAATCTCGCATTTCCTGCACCAGGCCTTAAATCTTCTCAACCTGCATGCATAAAAAGATCTTGTAGACGGTCTGTGAGCAGCCAGCAACACCTCAAGCACTTCCTCAGGGAGGTCCCAGTCATCATACTTCAGCCTCTCAAGAGCCACGTGTTAGGAAGGATTTCTGAACTGTGACCTGGAGGGGCAGAGGTTCAGAAGGCCAACCTAGTTTCTTGGAACAGGGTAACCTCTGGACAAGCCAGACCAATCAGGGTAGCCATGGCAGGCGGTTAAGACTACGTCTCATGAGGGGTGAGGGTGACTGAAAGACCTCAATGATTACACAAAGCAAGGATACTTACAAATTACTCCAAACAGATGTTATATTAAACATATAGACACATTTATTACAAGGCCTTTGTAACATAGACCATAGCAAAGAATCACAGTAACACTAAAGTAAACCAATACATCCTCATCAATACAATATCTATACAAGACCAATGGGGTATAAGGGGTTAAAAGCACAAAATATGTAGACCACCTAGATGGTGAGGAAAACAGGCAGTGCAAGTAATCTTTAGACCCAGCTCAACATCAAGAATACACCTAACTAGGAGGCAGTCCAAGCCCTACGAAGACAAACAAGTTAGTGCCATTGTCTCCGCATCTGCACTAAGCACTAAACTCATCAACGCCATTAAACCATTCCTTTCCAAAGAAAACTGCCTTTCAATAGCAAGAGCTACCATAGGCGCTAAACTTGACTATTGCAATGCACTTCTAGCCGGCACCTCTGAAAAAAACCTAAACAAACTCCAGGTCACCCAAAATAACGCTCTAAGAGCAGCATTAAACATCTCCAAAAGGGACCACATCTCACTGGCAAGGCAATCAGTTCACTGGCTCCCTGTCAAAGAACGCATCACCTTCAAGGTACTGACTACTACCCACAAATGTATCCACCACACTGCACCATCATATCTCTCAGACACCATTCTCAGACAGACCTCATCCAGACCTACCAGACTCTGCTACACTAACCAACTCACTGTACCACGCATCCACAAGATTACAGCCGGGGGGCTGGGTTTCCCCTACATAGCACCAAAACTTTGGAATAATCTCCCCCACGCTCTAAGAGCAGAAGGCTCCCTCACAGCGTTTAGAAAAAAACTCAAAACCTCTCTCTTTAACTAAAATTCCTCTACCTACTGCCATTCAGGCACACACTGCTAACTATTGCTACTGCCCAAACTGTATGCATGTATGCCTCTGTATGCTGTAACTAAGACGCGCTTTCCCTGTAACCAGCGCTATTCTGTAACCAGCGCCACGATGCCTCAGGGCTGATTCTGTGCGCTTAACAAATGCGAATAAATAAATAAATAAATAAATAAGAGGAGCCTTATGCTCAATAGTACATGCACGCGCTTGTGCCAATGGACAAAATAGCGTCTCTTCAAGGGTCTCTAGCAGCTCAGGAAGGTGGATGATAAGAACAAGTTCCCACTATTCATGCAGGACCTCCCCTTGAGGGCAGAGGCAGTTTGAGAGTGCGGGATGGAGTCGCTATTTCGCAATAGCTATGGAAAGGAAAGGGGCCCTCAGGGGCCACTGTGTGCGTAAAAATGGGCTCCTGTGCTAGGGGCCACTGGTTGGGGTAAGGACTACTCACCGGTCCCCGACGCAGGCAGACCCAAACTTCGCCAGTACAGTCCACTTCGCTGGCAGGTTCGAATGCGACAATCAGAACGTCTCGACACCATGTAGTTTCCGAGATACAGCGAGGATTCCCAAACAGGACAGTGGCGATTTCTCCGCTCCGGGTGGAGGAAACAGCCCAATTCCACTGCAGCAGGCTTTAGGGGCAAGGGGGTCACAAATGCAGTGAACTTGCACAGGTCGTTGCCACGCAGGGAAACACGGTAACCGCGTTTACTCTGGTCCGGGCGCACTCGTCTCACTTCTGACCTGGGAACGCCAAGTGTACGAAATTCGGTGTGAGGGTGCCGTGGACACAGAGCTAGCAGTATACCAAGTTTCAAGGGCCTCCTCGAAACAGCGGCGGTAACAGAGCAAACGTCCAGTGTAAGCTGGTCAGCCCACTGGTTGGGCCAGGGACACGTCCGAAGAGGCTTACTTGCAGGGTTTGTTGAAGGTGCCGAGAATAGTTGATCCCACTATTCCAATGGGTCAAAGCGTCTTTCGCAGACCTTCTAGGACGATCAGATGCAGAGGGGTCCCACGGGACGACAGCAGGCTCAGGGTGCCAAACCTTCCAGCGGGTCACCAGCGGTTCCTTGACTCGGCTTCGTGTTGCAGGATACTTGGCTCCTTATGCCTTGTTCGGTGTGAACTCAGGAGATCAACATGGTAGTGGTGTTTTCAGTGTCCTCTTATCCAAAGTTCCCTTTGTGCCAAAACAGAGAGGACCCAATGGGAGATCTGCTCACAAACACTCACTCCATACATGGACCAATCATGGACCACGGTGGTCCCAGGCATTCAGGTCACTCCGGACTCTCTGGCACCCAGGATGTGTATTGGGAACAGACATCCCGGCCCACATCCTGGAGGCACACACCCAAGGCAGGCAGAAGCCCGCGAAAGCATTGGGTTTCACGGGAAAGTGCATGACCAAGTAAGGACTGACCCGGGTCGACTCGACCTGGGGAAGGTGAATGGGCAAGATGACCAAAGGACATGACAAAGAACCTCGTGGCATGGCCATTTTGGAGCCAGTCCACCTATTTGTGCCAAACGCGGTAAATGCGGTTAACATGGCAAGAAGGGGTTAAAAATATATGAAAACGATAACTGCCTCCAGTCCTTTTCCATGACACATCTGCACAGTTCAGCTTGAGTTTCTAGGCCCTTTGGAAATGACTAGAGACCCAAGCCTGCTGTAAGGTAAGTTACATTGCACACTTGTTACATGTTGCACAAAAGTTGCAACATGAGTCAAGGACTAAGGGAAACAAAGTCTCCCAGAACTGACTGTCTTAAGGGCATGCCAGTTTCCCCATAAGAAGTGAGCGAAAGCCCAGAGGAGTGCAGCTGAGGGCTGTGCTTCTCTGGCAAAGTCAGTCATTGGTGTTACAACAGTAGCAAAAAGTTTGGGGGTTGACACATGGAGGGAAAATTACATACAATTATGAAATCTTTCCTAACACTCGCCCTCCCCAGACTAAGATCAGGGGGAACTAATCCACCCCTGGATGAGTTTCTTGTTCAGGTCGGTTAAACATTCTGGACAACCCATCAGCATTGCTATGTTGGACACCTGGCCTATGCTCAATAGTGAAGTCAAAGCCTTGCAGACCAATGGACCACCTAAGCAGCTTTGGATTCTCTCCCTTCATGTTCATTAGCCACTTTAAGGGCTTATGGTCAGTTTGCACAGTGAAGTGGGTCCCATAGAGGTAAGGCCTCAGCTTCCTGAGGGCCCAAATAACAGAGAAACATTCTTTCTCTACTGTGGACCATCTGAGCTCTCTGTCCTTAAGCTGGCGACTAATGAAGCCAATAGGGTGTTCCTTGCCCTTCTCATCTACTTGTGATCGTACAGCTCCTATCCCAGTGTCAGAGGCATCTGTCTGCACAATAAAAGGTCTTTGGTAATCCGGGGCCCTGAGGACAGGGGCCTGGCACAAGGAGTCGTTTAAGCCATTGAAGGCCTTCTCACTGTCATGATGCCTACCTCCAAGGAGCCAGGTCCGACCCAGCAACCCCAGAGGCAGGCATCATTCCCCCCAGGGAAGTGCCAGCGGGCCCAAGCTGGGGCCCTTTGGACCCCTGTCCTGGTGCCTTAGGCGCCAGGCTCATAAAGCTAGACATGTGTTCAAGTGTTTTAATGTGCACTTACCTGATGCAGACCATGCTGCTACATCCAGGCCCTCTTGAGGCCTGAATGGAACTACTTTACCTGTGGGACTACTTTCCACCTGGGTGTGGTCGGGGAAGGATACATACCTGATCGGTGGAAGGATACATACCTGGAACTTCTACCAAAGCTATTTAAACCACGCCCGATCAGCAACTCACGCTTCGCGTTGTTCTGCTCCTCGCAGCTGGACGCTCACCGTGTCAGCTCCTGCATCTGGACTTCAGCCACGCCTGTCAGCATCCTGGGTCGCCTGCAAAGGGAGATAAGAGAGAATTGGGAGAGAAAGAAGACCTTACCTGCTAAAGCTGCATCACGGAGACATCACACCGACGATCCTGAAAGGGAAGACATCATTTTAAAAGCATTTCGCTTCGATCGCTGCAGCGCTGCATTTCACTCACCTTTCCTGGGCGCCTCCATCTTCAGCAGCGATCATCCGGATCCGCACCCACTTCCCAGAGCCTAGAGAGAAAAGACAAGAAAACAAGGTGAGAGAAGGAAGGGAAATAGGAAAAGCTCAGTTTCCTTCTAAGGCAACTTCTGTTGGGTCATTCCCATTTCATTTCGGGTCCTGCCGCTTCCTGGCATTCCGGACCCCGGCCCCTATGGGGAAAAAAGACAAAGACATAGAATGAGCGAATGCAAAGACATTACCTGAACGCTCATCCAGAACTTACCTGTTATTTACTGGAACTGCACGTTTCACTTCGGGTCGGCGCCATATCTCTGGCATTCCGAACCCCGGCCCCTAAGGGGAAAAAGACATAAGCATTAGCGCTTGCTGCAATAAGACAATGAACATTATTATTAAGCTTGAACTTTTGAACTTGCAACAGAACTCTTACAGCGCCTCACCTGAATAGTCAAGCTTTTTTTGAACTCCCATCAAACCTCAATCCAGTGAAGTAACTGGGTTTCAACGCGCCCCTGCATCAGAAGCAGGATGGAGAACTCATCCTTCCAGACCCTAAGGTGAGACTTCACGGGGAATCGTGGAAGGGTATCGTGGAGGGTTGGAAGGGAGTGGGAGGCTTGAGCATAATTCCGTCAGTAGGTAATACTCCCTTTTCACGCACAGGGGAATATTCCTGCGAGCCAGAAAAGCCAGAGTAGAGGGGCCCTTCCTGTCCATCATCAGAGTCCTGCGCTTCACCATTGAAGAAGCATCAGCACTCGAAGCCAGACCTGCGCCTCCGTGGGAATCAGGTGAGCGTGACACTCACACTCTGCAGTCCAAGTTACCTTCTTGGGTTTCTTTGGAGTAGTGAGAGCAGTCAGAGGGGCTGCTCTGGTACCATAGTCTGCCATGAAATTTCTGTAGTACCCAGTGAGGCCTAAGAAGACTCTCACTTCGGTCTGTGTAGTGGGGGTAGGCCAGTCTTGTACTGCTTTTACTTTACTGGGTAGAGGCTGTATCCTCCCTCCACCTACGTCATGTCTAAGCTAGACGACTGATCCTTGTCCAATCTGGCACTTACTGACCTTTATGGTCAAGTGGACCTTCTGAAGAGCCTGTAACACAATCCGTAGGTGTTTCACATGGTCTTCCCAGGTGGCACTGAAAACTGTTATATCATCCAGATATGCAAGACAGAATTCATCCAACCCATTCAACACATGATTCACAAGCCTCTGGAAAGTGGCAGGGGCATTCTTCAACCCAAAAGGCATTACCCTGAACTGGTAAAGGCCCTCTGGAGTTGAGAAAGCTGTCTTCTCCTTGTCATGTTCTGCAAGGGCTATTTGCCAGTAGCCTGCAGTGAGGTCAGACGTGCTGAGGTACTTGGAGGCACCCCAGGTATCCACCAGCTCATCTGTTCTAGGCAAAGGGTGTGCATCTGTCCTGGTGACAGCATTCAGAGCCCTGTAATCCACACAGAACCCCTATTCAGAAGTATCTGCTTTTGGAACCGAAACCACATGGCTGGACCAAGGACTAATGGAGGGTTCAATCACCCCAAGATCCAACATTTTGTTGACCTCTGTCTTAATGTAAGACCTGACTTTGTCTGACATTCGGTATCCCCTACTTTTGGTAGGTACACTGTCTCCTGTGTCTATGTTATGTTTGCAACAAGGTGTCAAACCAGGGGACTGTGAAAACAGGTGTCACGATCTGCTTCCTTCACTCCTGTTCCCACCACTTGGGGGCATGATTTGGGGTTTATTCCCTACTGGACTTTCCTTCCGAACTTTCTGCTACAGTGCTGTGATGAATTGGGAGCGCTAAATCCTTATTTGCCAAACTACTTCCCTTCCGGATCCATTCCAGGTTTTTGCCAGCCAGTATGCTGCTAATCAAATGTCTATGCTTCCCAGAATGCCTGGCCCACTGCTTCATCTCCACCCTTGCAGGACAAGGCTGGGTGGACGATAGGCAACACCTGTCGCTGCAGGTGCAGCAAGCAGCACACCTGCGGCGTGTGCTCGTTAAGCAGGTTTAAAAGCCTCAGTTTGCTTCAGTCCAGCGCTGGTCATTGTTGCAGTGTTCCTGTTGTGACTGGCCCCTTGTTCCTGGTTCTTAGCCTTGTGTCTAGTTCCAAATTTCCATTGCTTGTTCCTTATCCTTGGATTTCGAATGTATCTGCTTAATTGATTTCTGCTTCCAAGATTTCCCTTCTGTCTTCACCTGTTTGCAGGCAGCCTTTCTCAGTGCTTTCCCTTTTGGTGCAGCCCAGTTTGCCTGTGTTCTATATTTCTCTGACTTGTCCTTTGCTGCTGTATACCTTGATGCCTTAGTCTTTCCTCCTTTTTAGATTAGCTTTCTGCCTTTTTTCCTTGGATGGGTGGGGAAAGTTTGCCCTTGTAATTTCATTTTCCCTGTTCCTGTTCCTTTACTTTTCTTGGAATCCATTCCATGTTTTCCCTTGCACCTCTGCATTTACTTTCCATTGATCATTAGGTGTGGTGTGCGGTTGTAGCTAGCTCCTGTGTGAATGCCTATGTTTTCCTCACTATTCTGTAATCACTATTCCTACTGGCCCCTTGTCTTGAGTCTTATGTATTTAGTTATCCTCCCATTGCTGTCACAGCCTTTCGGGGTCCCTGTTTGATCAACAGGGTTTGTGGGCCCGCTGACATTCAAGTGGTATTTCTCGTCCTCGTGAGTACTGTTTTTAAGTTTCCTTATTTAATACCATCAAGAGTGTTAGATCACAGATCCTGTCGTTGCTTGCCCTCTATATGGGCTTAGCGCTGTCAGTACCTGTAATAGCAATTGTGGGTAGGAGCTTGACGACTTTCCTTACAGTCATAAGGAGTATTCTAAGTGCTTACCCCACATCCCTTTTCATATATTTGTATTGTTGTCACACTTTGTTTGCACTCCTGGGTTTTAGTATACCTGAGTCTTGGTTCCTGTATGTATGTTGTTTGACTCAAACCATTCACTGTGTGATAGTGTGCACATTTCCCTTGCCATATTCACTGCCTTTGTCCTTACGTGACAGATTCCTGACAACAGGGGGGAAAACTGCCTAAGCAAATTTTTCAACTCAGCCTGCTGATCAGAAGTCAGGTGAGGGGCCACTCGGACACCCTCAATGGAGCTATCTGAAGGACTGCTTTGGAATAGGTCAGGAAGAGGTTCAGACTCCTCTTTCTCGACATCTGAAGCCAATAACAGTGCTGCGATTTCAACTCTTGGGATGAAAGCCTTCAGCCTATTTACATGGAACACTTTTGGAGCCTGTCCCGGCCTTCCAAGGTGCACTAAATAGTTAAGCTCACCCAGTGACTCCACAACTGTGTAAGGGCCTCACCATTTATCCTGTAAAGCCCTAGGCCTTATGGGATTCATGATCAGTACTTTCTGACCAGTTGTGAAGGTGATGAGAGAAGCTTTCTGGTCATACCAATGTTTCACCAGAGCTTGTCCTGCCTTCAACTTGTCACTAGCCAGACCCATCAGGAGTACCATCCTTTTTCTGAGCCCTAGCACATAGTCTACTACGTTGGTAGCAATGGGGGGAGTGGGCATCTCCCATCCCTCCTTGACTATGGCTAAGGGTCCCCTTACAGGGTGACCAAACAGAAGTTCAAAGGGGCTGAATCCAACACCCTCTTGTGGTACCTCTCTGTAGACAAACAGTAAGCATGGTAATAGACGATCCCATTTTCTTCTTTGAGGTTCTTCCAGAGCCCCAATCATACTTTTCAAGGTCCTGTTAAACCTTTTCACCACACCATTGGTCTTGGGTGGTATGCGGAAGAAAACTTATAGGTGACCCCACATTCCATCCACATAGCCTGCATATACTTTGACATAAAGTTGCTGCCTCTGTCAGACACAACTTCTTTAGGGAAGCCAACCCTAGTAAAGATGCCAAGTAAAACTTTTGCAACTGACTTGGCAGTCACAGTCTTCAATGGGATGGCCTCAGGATACCTGGTGGCATGGTCGACCAGCACCAGGATAAACCTATTGCCTGAGGATGTTTGAGGGTCAAGGGGGCCAACAATGTTGATCCCTACCCTCTCAAATGGTACCCCCACAACTGGGAGTGGTACCAATGGAGCTTGGATTGTTGAACCACTCTTACCAGATAACTGGCAAGAGGCACAACTCCTGCAGTGGCTTTCTACTTGCACCCCCATCTTGGGCCAGTAGAAGTGCATGGATAACCTTTGTTTGGTCCTCTTAATTCCAAAGTGACCAGCAAGGGGCACTTCATGCGCCAGCTGCAGGAGAAAGGGTCTTACAGCAAGGGGAACCACAAACCTCCTATGGTCTCCACCTGTGGACTCTGTAGGCTCACTATACAGGAGCCCATCTTCCCAGTAAATCCGATGCTTCCCAAGAGGTTCACCCTCAAGCTGGGAGCAGGCCTGTCTCCTTAGGCCTTCCAGAGATGGGCACTCACGTTGGCATTTACTGAATTCTTCCCCGTCAGGACCACCTTCCACTAACAAATCTTTTAGTTCAGGATGGTCATTGGGGTCAAATACATCAGGCATCACCACCTCTTCGTCAGGTCCTGGTGATTGACCAACTACCTCCACCTCAGTGGTAGGTGGGTTAGGGGGAATATTTTCTTTCCCTCTTTTTGATTTTCTGACTCGTTTAGCCTTGGGTTTCCCCTTTGGCTGGGGCAGGGCATTGGTCTTGGTTGTGCTACCCTTGTTTGAGACCTTGTGCAGGGTCCGTCAGCAGTCTCTCCCACAAGCCCTAAAGCTCTGAGATCATTGCCCAACAAGACCTTTCCTGGGACACTCCTCTGTATGCTCACTGGAATCCTGACTGCTGTACCATTTATAGTAAGATTTACAGGTACTACTGGGAACATGAGAGGTGGGCCATCAGCCAACTTAGTGGACATCAGAGTAGCTCTGGCAACTTCCTCTGGGTCTACCAAGGTAGAATCCACTACAGTTTGACTGCACCCACTATCCCTAAGAGCTAGAGTATCTACTCCATTGATCAGCACACTGTCTTTAAAGTAGTGCTTGGTGTTATCTGGAATCCTAGCATAAGCCTCTGAGATTTTAGGCTCCCAGGAACCCAGGGAAACTAAAACTACCTCAGCTTCTATTCCACTGGGGAAGGAGTCTGAGGAGAAGGATGCTCCTGTAATCTCTTCTTCCTCATAGGAGGAGAAGGCCAGATTAGCAGAGTGGACCCCCAAGGTTTTGACCTTACATCTGGGATCCCCTTCACGTAGTCAGTTGCTCCACAAGCAAAACAAGATCCACTGGGTCTGTTTACATAGGGAGGCTTACTATAATCAGAGTTCTGTTTTGGAGGCTGACCTCCATTACCCTGTGAGTTCTCTTGTGTCTTATCCTTATTTTTCTTTTTGTGGCCCTTATGGGAGGAAGATTTATCAGTTTCCCCACCACCCTCTTTATCTTTGGACTGTTTCCCTTCCTCCTGCTTACCAGGATGAGTCTTGTCCTTATGGGACACTCTATGTGACACCGACAAATCTGCTGCAATGGCTAGCTTCTTAGGATCTATCTCCTTTGAATCTGCCAAATGCTGCTTAAGCTCAGGGGAAGAAGAGGCAAAATATGTTCCAGCATGACAAGACTTATCATACCTTCAAAGGTAGAGACTTTATAACCTTCAACCCAGCCAGTCAAGTTCTTTAAGGATTCAGTTACATAGGATAGCCAAGTACCACCTCCTTTCTTTGTATACTCTCTGAATCTCTTAAGGTATTGGACAGGAGTCTTTCCAAACTTTAAGATGAGGGTTTGCTTCAACATTGCGAAATCTGCTCTATCAGCCTTCGACATTTCCATAATGGCACTGCAGCCAGAATGGGGGCAGTCTGTTAAGTAACCAGGCAATTTTATCAGCATTGTCAACTTTTTGAACTTCCCATGCATACTCAAATGTATTCAGCCAGTCCATAATGTCATTCTTTTCCTCATAAACACTGAGCAGATTTTTGGAAACCTTGGATCAGAGGAGGCCCCAGACCCATGTCCAGGACCCTTGGATCCATTGGCAACTTGAAGCTTGGCCAGTTCCAACTGGTGATCCCTGTCTTTCTGTTTTTCTGCCTGCTCTATCTTTAGAACAATTTTGGGATCACTTTAGCAAAAATGGCCTTGGCTCCGTGCACACTTTTGAGCATAAAACTATGCAAAAATGAATACTGTGTTTACTTGTGGTTTTACACCAGTTTTAATTATTTAAACAAAGTTTTTTTTGGTGTTAACTAATGTACCCCGTTCATTTTCTAATTTCTTCAATGTTGAAAACATAAATTATTGCATACTTTTAGCATTACTTCATGCTTGACAGTATAACAAAGTAAAGGATACTTGAAACATTTCCATATAAATCACAATTCAAACAACAAAGTGTAACATTTTCTTCCTCCGTGGGTACATTTCCTATTGTTTTAAGAGAAACTTTAGTCCATATATCAAACTTGTAACTGGCTAGCAAGCCAATAGTCCTTTTTTTTGAGGGTTTCTCTAATGCACTACACGTTTCGGACTCTGAATGCCCTTCATCAGGTGCGGATCAGTACCTTGTTTCAATGATTTTAGGTTCTGAAAGTTAAAAATAACATATTTCTGTTCAGTTCCTTAGTCATTGTTTGTTCAGCAAATATTATCATCATAATTACTCTTGTCATTTTTTATCAGTATACATTTTGAACCTCAAATACCTTTAATTCTGAAGATTTTATCTTCATAAAAACATCATAACCGTGTCAGTGTTGCTTTTTTGCAATTGAATCTGGCTCTACGATTGTTCTTCCTTAAAGCACCCGAGGATGTTTTGCTCTCTGAAAAAAAACGAAAATGTTCATTTTTTTTAGGATGTCTGTGACTTTATTGTGTGTGGGTTTTGTGCTGGGAACAGTCGCTAGATAATAGCGCTGTGTCCCAGTCACAAAACCCTAGTTAACTGGTTCTGGAATATATTGCATTTTACTGTGTCCATGCGGTTAGCGCTGCTCACCTCTGTCTAGTCCTCTCCCGGGGTAGCTTGGTTTCCTTTCACCAATCTGTCTGTCGTCCTTGCCTCGAGTCTGATGATGTTTTTCTCACTCCTTATTACGTTCGTCATTTCGTGGCAGCTCCTGGCAGAAGGGGATGGATTGTTCGTATCGCCCGGGTTTGCAAAATCAGGTTCCTGTGGTTTTGTTGGTTGTGATGGCAACCGTGTTCTAATTAGTCCTTTCTCTCTTTCCATGTAGACACAAATGGTTATTTCTATGGATTTTGCTGCGCACCATCTTGTATAAACTACTGATGACAAGTTACTGTGTTGAATGGCACTGATTCTTACTCCTAGTGCGTTTCTGTAACTGACTCATGATATTTGTCAAGTTGTTTATGAAATTGTCCACTTCATTCATCTGCTGATGTGTTTACGGAATTTCGAAAACCAACTATTTCGAGTGGCGCTCATTATTCAATTGACTTGTACTTCCTCGTTGTCTGTATTAGCCGTACATGCCCCGGTGTATTAAATGGGCTCCATCTTAAAGCGCTCACGCTGTGGTTAGTGAAGTGTGCATTTCAACAGTCATAAGCCGTATTGCAGTAATTTTGTTCAAACTTCTTTATATGTTATAAAAAACAACTTAGGTCCCAATCAGCGTTCATACCGTTCGGCTGCATGGAATTCAATTTTTCAATCCAGTATGTTTCTTTCTGTAGCAGCATCTTGTTAAGGTTTCCCCCTCTCCTTGGTACTTTTATTTGTTCAAAATAATAAACCTTATTTGGGCAATGTTGTGTCTCTTTTTTTTGAAGTGTTGAGTTACTGGAGATTTGATGGCGCCTGTTCTTATGTTGGACTTATGCTCTGACCATCTTGTTTTCACTTTCCTTGTTGTCATTCCCACATAATATAGACCGCAGGGGCATCTTATGCCATATATTACATTCTTGGAGCCGCATGTAGACGAGTGATGGAGATTTATTTTGTACCCTTTGTGAGGATGAGTGATGGTGTTGCCTGTAATTAGGTCATTGCAGTTATTGCAATTATTATTTTTTTTTAAGTATTTTATTGGCATTTATATAAGTACATAACAACCATCAAACGGTAACATAACAAACAAACTACAACTAATTAACTACCACAGTCTTCGTAGCTCAATATGTTGTTCATAATTGTAGCGAGGGGAGAGGGGTCGATAGTCGGCATACCCAAGGTCACGGGGGATGGGTTTTCGGGTTGTCCGTTCTTGGGGGTAAGCGTCAGGCAAGTCTCTAGGGTGAGAGCTCAGGGGGGTTTGTGGTCCGAGGCATATTGGATGTCGCTCGCCAGGGCCTTCCATGATTCTAGGGTGTCATTGGAGTCATCATCGTTTGAGTGGATTACATCCTGCCAGGCTCTGGTCTCTGCCTCCGTCCACTTTTCCAGGTCCTTAAGCCAACGTCCGTGCCTCGGGCCCCCTGGTGATTTCCATGCCATAGCTATGGACCTTTTTGCGAGGATGCAGGCTAGGTCCATTAGTTTGACCAGGTGTTTGTATTTGCTGAGTCTGGGATGGGCTCCCAGTAAGCATTCCTTTGGGTTCCACTCATATCTCGTGAGTCCCGCTTTGGTGCAGGTGCTTTCCACCATGGCCCAGAATTTCGCCGTTTTGGTACAGGTCCAGAACATGTGGATCATGTCTGCTTTATCATTTCCGCACCAGGGGCAGTTCGGCGGTGCTTGTTTTTTTAAAGGTAGCAACTCTTAATGGGGTCATGTAAGTTCTGTATAGCACATTCAATTGAACTTGTTTGAATCTAATGTTCCTCGACACCTCTTTGGGGTATAGTAGTATTCGCTCCCATTCACTGTCAGTTAGTGTGGTCCCTAATTCGGTTTCCCATTTTTGTCTCAGGGACGCGCTTTTTGGATTGGGTCTATCATTTAGTTTGGTGTATAAGCGGGAGACCGGCTTCCAACCGTCTGCTAAATTGTACATCTCCTGAAGGAGGGGGTCCGGTGGGGGTTCCTCTGGCCAGACAGGCCACTGTGCCCTGGCTGTCCGCTTGAGGCAGTGTTACCACAGGAATTGGGTGTTCGAGATGCCTTCATTAGCTTGTAGCGATTCAAGTTCTCTGAACATGCCGTCTTCAAACAGGTCTCCCCATGTGTAGATTCCGGCTCTCTCCCATTTCCTGGCTGTCGCTAAGTCTGCCTGAGTTTTGCATACATCCGCCAGGATGGGGGTATTGGGATTGTAGGGATGTTTCAGTTGTCGAAGGAAGCCAATTCTGGCCCATATCTGCCTGCCCAGGGTAACAATCATGGGAGCTTCAGAAGTTTGTTTCGTCGGGTTCCAAAGCATTTCTTTAGGGAATAGCTTGGAGGTCGGATGTCGCAGGAGCCCCACTTCAGCTGACAGGTCATCGGAGAGCCATTTCGTCGCGTGGCTGAGCTGCGTAGCTAGGTAGTACCTTTGCAGATCGGGTAGTTGTATCCCTCCTTCTTTGTACGGGAGCGTGAGTGTAGGCAAAGAGAGCTTGTGTCTGGACGACACCCATATGAAGTCCTTGATTAGAGAGTCTAGTTTTTTGAAGAAGGGAGGTCTGATGTAGAAGCATGCGTTCGCAGTTATTGCAATTATGACACAGTGTTGTTCCTTTCCAGTTTCCCTGAGTCTGTCTTTCAGCAGAGTAATCTGCCTTGACCAAATGTTCTCTGATTGATTTACTTTTATTGTATGCAAAAAGTGGGGGTTCTGAAAAGAGTCTTTTCATCACAGGATCAAGTGTGAGAGTTGTCCAGTTCCTCTTGATGATTTTCTTTATTTTAGGACTCTGTTTGGGAGTAAGTGGTAACATATACCAGTTTCTCCACTTCTGTTTTTTCTTTTGATTTCAATGCTTCTTCTCTGCTGATCCTGCTTACTTTATCAGCAATTATGTTGATGTTCATTGGCTGATAACCTCTTTTTTCAAATTTACTTTTAAGGCCTTCAATCTTGTTTTTGTATTCATCTTCTTCTGAGATAATCCGTCTGTATCTTAGGAATTGGCTGAATGGTATACTTTCTATTGTTCTCTGTGGATAAAAACTGTTTGCATGTAGCAGACTGTTTCTGCCTGTTAGTTTTGTATAAATTGTGGTTTCAAGTTTGCCTCTTTTCTTATATATTTGTACGTCTAAGAAATTGTTTCTCTGCTGGTCTTCATTGTTAAGTTTATCCTCGGTGCCATTCTATTCAAATGTTGAAAGAATATCTCTAATTCTTCTGAAGGTCCACTCCAAAGGCCGAATATGTCATCTATGAAGCGCTAAATACATTTTAGTTGTTTCGTCCGCCTTTCTTCATTGAAGATATTGGTATCTTCTAGGTATGCCATGTATGTGTTGGCATAGCTGGGAGCCATATCAGCCCCCATTGATGTTCCTGACGTTTGTATGAAGTACTTGTCCTGGAACATGAAGAAGTTATTCTGTAAGACGATTTTTAACAATTTTAAGATGAACAGTTTGTCTGCTTTACAATCCGTGTCTGACTTTAACAATAGCGACTCCATGGCTTCTAGTCCCCCCTCATGGGTGATGTTGGTATAAAGACTTACAACGTCCATCGTGAAGAGGATGTCATGTTCTTCATTTATTTCGATATTTTTGAATTTGCTTAGAAAATCGTTTGTGTCTTTAATGTAGGTCTTGAATTTGTGAACCGAAGGTTGAATTGCCCGGTCTATATATTGTGCCAAAGGCTCAAGTAAACTGTTGTTGCCAGCTATGATTGGTCTTCCTGGCAGATTTTTCAGATCTTTGTGTATTTTTGGTAGCGTGTATATTATAGGCATTGATGGATGAATATTCGTCAAAAGGTTTTTTGTACGGTGGTTGATTAATTCATCAGTTTCAGCTTCATCTAATGTAATTTTGATGAGTTTCTGGACTTTTTCCGTAGGATTTTCAAAAATGTCAAGGTAAGTGTTGACATCTGCTAGTTGTCTTTCTATTTCCATTTTGTATTGTTCTGAATTCATCAATACCAATGCGCCTCCCTTGTCCGCTGGTTTCAGTACTAAGTTTGGATTTTGCCACAAGTTTTCCCGCACTTGTTGCTCCCTTTTTGTAAAATTCGTTTTGCTTTTTTTTCGATAGTTCAATTTTTCCAAATCTTTTAGAATCTGTTTCTGGAATACTTCAATCATTGGATCTTGTATTGGTGGCATAAATGTACATTTGGATTTCATTTCTAGAAATGTACAATCTTCTTTCGGAGTTCCCCATTCACACGTGTCAAATAATAATTTGAGTTTCATCTTCCGTGTCAATTTAAAGAAATCTATTTTTTCTTTTAGAAGTGAATTACTGTGGCTGGGGACAAATGAAATGCCTTTTGGTAAAGTTATTTTCCTCAAATTTGCTCAGTCAATAATCAGAGATATTGATAACTAGTTTCTCTTCTGTAAGAAGTTCACTTTCCGGCTTGGGTTTTTTCTTCTTGCCTCTTCTTGTTTTGCCTGATCTAAAAAAGATGCAATATTCTCAGATGGTGATTTTGTCATTGAAACATGGTACTGATCCGCACCTTATGAAGGGCATTCAGAGCCCGAAATGCGTTGTGCATTAGAGAAACCCTCAAACAAAAGGACTATTGGCTTGCTAGCCAGTTACAAGTTTGATATATGGACTAAAGTTTCTCTTAAAACAATAGGAAATGTACCCACGGAGGAAGAAAATGTTACACTTTATTGTTTGAATTGTGATTTATATGGAAATGTTTCAAGTATCCTTTACTTTGTTATACTGTCAAGCATGAAGTAATGCTAAAAGTATGCAATAATTTATGTTTTGAACATTGAAGAAATTAGAACGGGGTACATTAGTTACCACCAAAAAAACTTTGTTTAAATAATTAAAACTGGTGTAAAACCACAAGTAAACACAGTATTCATTTTTGCATAGTTTTATGCTCAAAAGTGTGCACGGAGCCTAGGTCATTTTTGCTAAAGTCATCCCAAAATTGTTCTATGTATATAAGATTCTGTAGCCCAGAATCTGACTCTGTTAGCACCTAAAAATCCTGAGGAATTGATTTGAAATGTATGTATCAAGTCGAGAAAGCCAATATAAGAAAGGTGCGCTCCTCTACACTACAGTTACCGTTGTCTATCTTTAATTTGGCCATATTGAACTCAAGCTCCTTCTGCCTAAACAGCAGTTCCTGTTTCTTGAATTCAAGCATGGCCTCCCCATCAGCACTGGCAGAGGAAACATTAGCCATTACATCCTCCATGTCCTCATGGTTGCTGTGGATCAGTGCAGCGGCAGAACCATCGGTTCTAGCAGTGAGAGCAGCCCCACCTGCTTCTGCACTGTCCTCAGAAGCTATAGCTCTAAGCTGAGCTTCTTGCTAGTCCATGATTCTTTGGATCATTTCTACTTTTGTGCCTTGAGAGGGGACACCTCTCTCAGCACACATCTTTCTCAATGTTTCGGATCTAGAAGTATTTAAAGTTAACAAGGTACTTGTTTCCATACTGTTGGATAGGGATATAGTTATACTACAACAATTCACTATGTGTCCTGGTAGAAATAACTTAAAATGCCTTCACTAGTGTGCAACACTGGATACCTTCAGTCCTATCCCACCGCTGTACACCAATTTGTTAAGAAGGATTTCTGAACTCTGACCTGGAGAGGCAGAGGTTCAGAAGGCCAACCTAGTTTCTTGGAACAGGGTAACCTCTGGACAAGCCAGACCAATCAGAGTAGCTATGACAGGCGGTCAAGACTAGGTCTCAGGAGGGGTGAGGGTGACTGAAAGACCTCAATGAGCACACAAAGCAAGGACACTTACAAATTACTCCAAACAGGTGTTATATCAAAAATATAGACACATTTATTACAAGGCCTTTGTAACATAGACCATAGCAAAGAATCACAGTAACACTAAAGTAAACCAATACATCCTCATCAATACAATATATATACAAGACCAATGGGGTCTAAGGGGTTAAAAGCACGAAATATGTAGACCACCTAGATGGGGAGGAAAAAAGGCAGTGCAAGTAATCTTTAGACCCAGTTCAACATCAAGAATACAACTAACTAGGAGGCAGTCCAAGCCCTACGAAGAGATGAGCCTTTTGCTAATAGTACATGCACGCGCTTGTGCCAATGGACAAAATAGGGTCTCTTCAAGGGTCTCTAGCAGCTTAGGAAGGTGGATGAGGCGATAAGAACAAGTTTCCACTATTCAAGCAGGACCTCCCCTTGAGGGCAGAGGCAGTTTGAGAGTGCGGGATGGAGTCGCTATTTCGCAATAGCTGTGGAAAGGAAAGGGGCCATCAGGGGCCACTTTGTGCGTAAAAATGGGCTCTTGCGCTAGGGGCCACCAGTTGGGGTAAGGACTACTCACCGGTCCCCGACGCAGGCAGACCCAATCTGGACGTCTCGACACCGTGTAGTTTCCGAGATACAGCGAGGACAGTGGTGATTTCTCCGCTACGGGTGGAGGAATCAGCCCAATTCCACTGCAGCAGGCTTCAAGGGTAAGGGGGTCACAAATTCAGCGAACTTGCACAGGTGGTTGCCACGCAGGGCAACATGGTAACCACGTTTACTCTGATCTGGGCGCAATCGTCTCACTTCCGACCTGGGAACGCCAAGTGTACGAAATTCGGTGTGAGGGTGCCATGGACACATAGCTAGCAGTATACCAAGTTTCAAGGGCCTCCTCGAAACAGCGGCGGTGACAGAGCAAACGTCCCGTGTAAGCTGGTCAGCCCACTGGTTGGCCCAGGGACACTTCCGAAGAGGCTTACTTGCAGGGTTTGTTGAAGGTGCCGAGAATAGTTGATCCCACTAGTCCAATGGGTTGAAGCGTCTTTGCAGACCTTCTAGGACGATCAGATGCAGAGGGGTCCCACGGGATGACAGCGGGCTCACGGTGCTAAACCTTCCAGCGGGTCACCAGAGGTTCCTTGACTCGGCTTCGTGTTGCAGGATATTTGGTTCCTTATCTCTTGTTCGGTGTGAACTCAGGAGATCGACATGGTGGTGGTGTTTTCAGCCTCCTCTTATCCAAAGTTCCCTTCGCGCCAAAACGGAGAGGACCCAATGGAAGATCTGCTCACAAACACTCACTCCATACGTGGACCAATCATGGACCACGTTGGTCCCAGGCATTCAGGACACTCCAGACTCTCTGGCACCCAGGATGTGTATTGGGAACAGACATCCCAGCCCACATCCTGGAGGTACACACCCAAGGCAGGCAGAAGCCCGCGAAAGCATTGGGTTTCACGGGAAAGTGCATGACCAAGTAAGGACTGACCCGGGTCGCCTTGACCTGGGGAAGGTGAATGGGCAAGATGGCCAAAGAACAGGACAAAGAACCTTGTGGCATGGCCATTTTGGAGCCAGTCCACCTATTTGTGCCAAACGCGGTAAATGCGGTTAACATGGCAAGAAAGGGTTAAAAATATATGAAAACGATAGCTGCCTCCAGTCCTGTCCATGACACATCTGCACAGTTCATAAAAAGTCCAGAAAGTATTTCTAGGGCCTTTGGAAATGACTAGAGACCCAAGTGTGCTGTAAGGTAAGTTACATTGCACACTTGTTACATGTTGCACAAAAGCTGCAACATGAGGAAAGGATTGAGGGAAACAAAGTCTCCCAGTACTGACTGTCTTAAGGGCATGCCAGTTTCCCCATAAGAAGTGAACGAAAGCCCAGAGGAGTGCAGCTGAGGGCTGTGCTTCTCTGGCAAAGTCAGTCATTGGTGTTACAACAGCAGCAAAAAGTTTGGGGGTTGACACATGGAGGGAAAATTATACACAATTATTAAATCTTTCCTAACACCACGCATGTAGGTTGATGGATTCCGGGGTCGGGTGGAGTATCCAACCTTGCGACTGGGCTAGGAGATCCGGCCGCCGAGGCAACCAGTGAGGTGGATAGATGGACAGATCCAAAAGGTCGGCGTACCATGTTCTCTTCACCCAGTCTGGGGCTATCAAGATCATGGTAGCTCGAAATCTCCTCAACCTCCAGAGAACCCATGAAATTACGGGAATCTGAGGGAAAGCGTAATGGAGAGGGAAGGTCCAATAAACCAGAAACGCGACCCCCAGTGCACTGTTCACAGTCAGTTACCTCGAGCAAAATTGTTTGCACTTCCTGTTGATTTTTGTTGCAAACAGAGAGAGGACCTCCTGTAGGACTTCCTGGCACACTTCCCACTGGTATGAGACCGTGCTCTGCCTGCTCAGAGCATCTGTCAAACTGTTATATGTGACCACCAGATGAACCGCCGAGACCGAGATCCGGTTCTCCAGTAACCAGAACCATAGCATCACCGCCTCTGTGCAGAGGGGGCGGGAATGCACGCCAGCTTACATGTTTAGATAGTGCATTGTCACCATGTTGTCCGTCACAATGAGTACATGCTTCCCCTGCAGAGATGGAGCGAATACCTTCAGAGCAAGCCTGATGGCTCGCAACTCCAGCCTGTTGATGCGCCACCTGGCTTCCGTTGCTGATCAAAGACCGCTCACCTACAAATCCTCGCAGTGCGCACCCCGACCCTTCAGAGATGCATCCGTGACCACCTGGGACTGAGGCTAAGGAGGCCAGAAGGGTTCCCCCGCCAGGAAACTGCCGTGGTCCCCCCACCAGGACAGGTCGTTGACCACTGATGCAGACACCCCGAGGAGATCCAAAAGAGCACAGAGGTGCTGTGACCTAGCCTGGCCTCTGCAATAGAAAAATGCAGGCGGCCATGAAATCTAAGAGGCGGAGGAAGGAAGCCGCTGGTAGAGTGGCATGGCTCTGGAACAAGTCGACCATTTGTGTCAAGCTGACGATTGCCTCTTTGGGATGGAAGGCCTTCCCAACCGGGGTGTCTAGGACTGCTCGGATGAACTGGAGCCTTTGGACGGGTGTCATTTGGGACTTCTTTAAATTCAGGGAGAAGCCCAGCCTGTGTAGCAGCAAGCAGGTATCCTCTAAATCGGACATGACCTGCACTGCTGACTTCCCTCAGATAAGCCAGTCATCCAGTTATGGAAATACGTGGACACCGGATTGCCTAAGGTGAGCAGTGACTACCGCCATGAGCTTGGTGAAGACCCGTGGGGCGGAGGTCAGACCTAAGGGAAGCACCTAGAACTGATAGTGCTTGTCCCCTATGGTGAACCTTAGGAGCTTCCTGTGCTTTTGATGGATCGCACATGGAAATAAGCATCCTGTAGGTCTAGTGACACCAGCCAATCCTGTAGTTCGAGAGCGTGGAGAATTTCTCTCAACATCACCATCATGAATGTGGCTTTCCTCGGGAACTTGTTTAAGGCCCCGAGGTCCCGAATGGGATGGAGAACTCCTCCCTTCTGGGCAACCAGGAAATACCAGAAATACCAACCCGATCCTCTCTGCTTGGGAGTTTCCTTTTCCACGGCACCCTTCAACAAAAAGGCTTGCAGTTCTTCTTGGAGCTCCTGTCCTGGTTGGATTCTAGGTGGTGGGGGTCTGTCTGGTGTTTTTCTTAAAAATGGCAGACAATAACCCCACTGAATGAGCTGAAGATCCTAGGCATCAGAAGTAATTCCTTGCCACTGGAGAAAATGGTCTATCAACAGTCCAACAACTGGTATGTTGTGAGGGAAAATCAAAGCGGCTTAGGTGGGTGGGTCGCCCCAACTGCTGACGCTGCTTGTTGGCCTTTAGAAGCCCCTCTGCCCCTTCCGGAGCGCGAGAAATGCTTCTGTGCTTGCCTGGCCATTGGGAGCTGCGCTCTCCTGCCATAGGCAGCATACCGCCTGTAGCCCTGTGCCCTAGAGGCGAAGCTGAAGGCAGGCTTGGCCGGCTGCGCAGCTAGGCCTAAAGATTTAGCAGCGATTTTGGATTATTTAAATTTATCTAAGGAATCGTTGGCTTTCTGGCTGAACAAGAAATCGCCCTCGAAGGGCATGTCCAGCAGTTTAACTTGGATAGTAGGAGAATAACCAGAAGTTTTTAAGTAAGCCTGCCTTCTCAGCGTTACTGCTGATGCCATAGAACGGGCCACACAGTCAGCGATGTCCAGCCCTGTTTGCAGCGACTGTCTGGCTACCTCCTTCCTATCCTCCACCAGCTGTAGGAAGCCCTTGCGCATTTCCCCTTCAGGGACATACTGCGCAGCCTTCTCCACTGCTGTCCAAAGACCAAAAGAGTACTTGGCTAAACTGCTTGCCACATTGGTAGCTTTAAGGGCCACACTGCCCGAAGTGAATCCCTTTTTGACTAAGGCATCAACTTTTTTCACTTCCCTGTCGGGGGGTTAAGTGGAAGTGGAAGAAGATGGTCTAGATTAGACTGTGGCAGCCTGGATAACGAGCCCCTCTGGGGAAGGGTGAGAGGAGAGGCATAAAGGGTCTCCTCTATCCTGCCTATACTTCCCGGAAATGGTGGAGCTACCCGGGGAATAGAACATGGATGCTGCCACAGCGCTGTTAGAGGATCAGCAATGGCAGGGTTTAAAGGCATATTGGGCTCTATAGCCAGACTTTCATCCAGGATATAGGTGAGGTCGTACCCCTACACCGGCGCCAGTGAGGACTGCAATCATAGGGTATCAATGACCTCCCTACCAAAGCCTTGAACTTTATGAGTATTGGGCTGGGACTGTTGAAATTCCAGGTCTGGAGAGTTGTCCATACCGCTGGCATCATGGAGGCCTTGAGCTAGTTTTAAGAGCCGACTGTGGTCCTCCAAATAATCAACACCTCCCATGCCCATGTAAATGGGGTTGACATCCCCTTGGTCCTTCGCGCCATCCACGCTGAAGATACCTGACATGGTATCAAAAAATTCGGACTGGGAATGCGGGTTAAAAGTTTTATCGACAACCGTTGACCCCAATGGCTTGTCTTTCAGGGCTGATAGGGAAGTTGTCAGTGTCGATCAGTGTCGAGACGTTGTAGTGTTGACATCTTTGGATGCACAGGGTTGATCCAGCTTCCATAGGACCTCCATCAATGTCAAATTGTTTATCTGCGCTGATGGTGTCGGTACCGGGCCACGATAGGGGTTGGAAATGCTGAGCGCCGCTCTTGGCTCCAAGGCTTGCTGCGTGGGGGGTTAACTGTGCCAACTGCAGCATGCTTTGTTTTTTTTTAACATAACTTTTTATTTGCATTTCAAAACAAAACATTTCCACATTAATTGAACCCCCCTTTCCCCTACCCCACCCACTTGTCTGGTTTTGGTCCTTGGATCGACTCGTTCCTCCTATGACTATCCCCTCCTTCACGTTAGAGAGTGTGTGTGACATTTGGATGTCAAAATCCCTCTATGGCCCCTTCCCCACCAAGTATGAAGGACCCAAGGCAGTCACACCAGTCTTAAGAGGCACATTCTCTTTGGGCATCAGGACCCCCTAGGGCCGCTCTGTAGAAACTCCAGCACCTTTGACCAGTCTGTTAGGTTGCTTTGCTGGTCACCTTGCAGGGAGTAGGTTAACCATTCAAGAGCTGGAAAGTTCCATATTTTCCCGACCCATTCGTGTTCCATCGGGGGTTCCTTTGACTTCCACTTTTGTGCTAGTAACAGTGTCCCTGCCATCATCAGGATGACTTATCGCTCCGCTCTCGAGGTTAGATCTTCCAGTGTGCCATCTAGGCCTATTAGTGCTAAGCCTCTATTGCCGCTTCTCTTTACCCCCAAGGTTCATTTAATTGCCTCCTGTATCACCCCCAGTACTCTTGTATGTGGGGGCATTCCCCCCCATCAAGCAGAACGGAACCCAGCGGCAACCGGCCACCACTTGCATGAACACGCGAATAGATGTACCTAACAGGAAGGATGATCAGAGGATGATCAGAGCATAGGGCTAATCAGCCATCCCCACTCTATTTTCTGCCTCTTTAATGGACTGCAGAACAAGGCTACCAGCCCCCACGACCATTCTCAATAAACCCAGCTTCTACCTTTTAAGCCTTGATAAAGACCTGTATTTGGTTGAAACATGTGTCTGCACCTTTTGAGTAATAATAAAATGAAATAAAACACAAGCTATAAATCTAATACAAACGTGTGGACTGTACCTACATCACTCAAAACAGTAAAAGAAACCAATGTTTATCTGAGGCACCAGCGCCATATGAGTAGAAACTCCAACAGAACTGCATTCCCACCATATGTGGCTCCATGTTTCCTCCATCCCCCATCCCTCCGGGGGTTACATTTTGTGAAGTTTTGCTGGGGTTAAATGCCACTGTAGGGAAAATGTTATCCATATTTCCTGGATATGGAGGGACCTCATAAGTTTAGGTATGTTCGCCCATAGTTTTGCCCAGTCTGTTTCTTCTATTGGGTGTCTATTGGGTGCCCTATAGTTGCTTCCCACTGTTTCATGTATCTCCTTACAGCTGGGTGCTCCCCCTTTTTGATGTGTGCGTATATTGTTGTTACTACCCGCTTGTCCCCAGGATCTGTGGTAAGATATTTCTCAAAGGAAGTTAAATTGTGCGTCTCAGCTTCTTTCAATAGGGAGTGCTGGAGTCAGTGTCTTATTTGGGTATATCGTCTTATTTGGGTATATCTGAATCACTCCCCTTCTCCCACCTCGAAGTCTGCATTGCATTGGTTGAAAGATTTTAGCTCTAGCCCCTCGAACATGTCGCAGATCTTTTGGCGCCCTCTCTCTTGTAATTTTTTAAAAGCCTTGCCTGTCCACCCCAGAGTAAATTGTGCATTGCCAAAGAATCAGTGTTAATGGGGATGGATATGTGGTAATGTGGGCGTGTTTAATCATTTCATACCAAGAGTGTCCGACCAAGGAGAGCATCTTGCTACAGTACATTTTGGGCGGTCTCTCTGCCTTGGGCTTCCAAAGTACCTCCTCCAGATTCTCACGTACCACTGCTCTGTCCATTGGTGTCCAAAACTAGCCACGGTCGTCGTTCTGCCAGTCTCTAATCACTCTGATTTGAGCAGCCAGATAGTATGCTTTGAAGTCTGGTTCCCCCATCCCCTCTATTCCTAGGCATCGTCATTACCCTTGTTGCTATCCTCAGTCTACTGTTGTTCCAAATTAATCTACTTGTGTGTTTTTGCTAGCTCTAAATAAGGAGGTGGGTCTTGCGTTGGGAGGGCCGAGAAGTAGTATAACAACTTGGGGAGTATGACCATCTTTAGCACGTTTATTCTGCCTAACCATTTTATGGACAAAGGAAAGGACCTCAGTCTATTAATTTGTTCTTAATGGATTCTAATAGGGGTGAATAGTTTGCTATGTAAAGCTCTTCTGTCGTTTTCGTTAGTTTAATTCCGAAGTATGTTATGGCCTTCTCGACCCATCTGTACGGGAAACCACTTTTGAGTTCCGACTCTACTTCTTTTGGGATCGTCAAATTTAGTATTTTGCATTTGTGTGTATTTATTGTCAGTCCCGCTATGACCCCGAATTGTTGCAGCTCACTCTCTATCGCCCTTAGGGAGGTCTCCGGGTGTGTTATTGTTAGCAACATGTCGTCTGCAATGGCGGCCGTTTTGTGTTCTATTTCCCGAATGGAGCCCTGCTATTTCCTTGTTGGCTCTTACTGATGCCAAGCGAGGCTCCAGGTGTATTGTATAAAGCAGGGGCGAAAGGGGGCATCTTTGTTTTGTGCCACACTGTACTTTAACAGGTTCCATTTGTTGACCATTTATGGCTATTCGCATCAATGGGTGTTGGTAGTTAGCTTTAACCTTAGCTAAAAAGGTGTCCTGAAGCCCATCTTTTTTCATTGTGGCGAATAAGAGCCCCCACTCAACCTTAGGAGGATGGGTCTTTTCCCTTTTTTGGGATGAGGAATATTTTCGCCTCTTTCATGATTTGAGTAATGGCCCCTGGAGCATTGAATAGGGTAGCTAGGTGCAGTCAGTAGTAAGGTTTCCCTATGTGTCTTATAAAATTATGTGGTGAATCCGTCGGAGCCTGGGGACTTTTTTGGGGGGCAATGCTTTTATGGCCGCACAGATTTCATCGATAGTAATGTCTTGTACTAGGGATTACCTCTCTTGCTTTCTTATACCTTAGAGGTTGATATCTTATATGCATCCCTCTTGTGCTTGTGACGACGGGCTGTCCGAACTGTAGTGATTAGTGTAATATCTGAAGAATTCTCGTTTAATGTTGTCCGTGTTAGTGCTCGTATTGTCCCTCTCAACTTTTATTTTTAGTATAGTTTTGGCCTTCTTTCCTCTTCTCAGCATCCAGCCTATCTGATTTGTTTGCTTTTATGTAGTACTTCTGTTTGAGGGTTAATAGGGCGTGTTCCGCCGCCCTGGTTTGAATTAAGTCTAATTGGCCCCTTATTGTCCTATATTCCCTTCTTGTCTCCCCACTCGCTCCCAC
The DNA here is from genome assembly GCF_040938575.1 of Ambystoma mexicanum. Taxonomy (NCBI): domain Eukaryota; kingdom Metazoa; phylum Chordata; class Amphibia; order Caudata; family Ambystomatidae; genus Ambystoma; species Ambystoma mexicanum. Next base: position 636,033,615 of record NC_090939.1, read on the forward strand.
TCCCACTCCCATCCAAGTCATTATCTCCTTGAGCTTCCCCCTCCAGGTTTATTTCTACGAGTCTCATTTCCCTGTCTCTATGAGCCTTGATGGCTATAATTTTCCCCCTGATTGTTGCCTTAAACGCATCCCACCTCGTCTGCTGTGAGGTATCTGTGACTTTATTATCTTCTCAAAAGCCCACTATCCCTTCCGTGATCTCTTGTCACAGCTTGTCATCCTAAACAGGAACGCAGGGTATCGCCATTTCCCTAGGCCTGGGGGACCTAAGTTCCTTCTGATTGTTAGTATGATGGGAGCGTGGTCTGAAAATATTATTGTCCCCACAATTATCCCTTTTATCCGACCCAGAAGAGCACCAGACTTCCATATGTAGTCTATCCTGGAGTGCGAGCGATGGGCGTGTTAAAATAAAGTATACCCCTCCTTGTCCCCCTCTATTTCCCTCCATACATCAATTAATGCTAGGTTTGGGATTTTCTCCTTGAGCTCTCTAGAGTGGTTCCGCTGTGTGCCTAGACCCTTTTTACTCATGTCCATTGCGGGATCCCACGCCATGTTAAAGTCTCCCATTAGGATTATGGGGGCCTTTGCAAATTTCTCCAGTCTGTTCAGTGCTTTTTGGATAAATGTGTCCTATCCTGTGTTGGGAGTGTATATCGTGGCTATTGTGTACCCCTCCCGCCTCCCCTTTAGGGTCATCGCTAAATATCTCCTTTGAACATCCTTGTCGGTTTCCGTGGCTATAAGGTTGAGGTCATTATTCAGGGCAAGCAGTACCCCCCTTTCTTACTGGTGTGTTTTGATTGGTAGATTTGGCTGAATCCCCAAATTATTGTCCTGTCTCTGTCCCGGGTGTGAACGTGGGTTTCCTACAAGGCTATTACATCAGGGTGTTCCCTCTTCAGGTATCATTCGATTTTTCCTCCTTTTGACTGGGGAGTTTAATCCATTGACATTAAGGGATATGATTGTGAGCGTGTGGTCTCTAGCCATTGTCTTGTGGAACTTTCTGTATTCGTTGCTGCATGATGGACTCATGTCCGGAACCCCCCGCTTCCTCCCTCCCTGGTCCCCTCCCTATCCCCTGCCCCCGATGTCCCCCGATATCCCTCCCTCCCTTTCCCCTCTCTGGGTGGGTTCAACCAGCCTCTAGCCCCCTCAAATTGGTGTCTCGAGGGTTGAAACCTTGACTTCTCCCAGATCGGTCCTCTGCAGGTTCTTCCGAAACCATTCCAAGATCCTCCCCTCTGAACCATCTATGTAGACCCTCTTGTTTGCCCTCCCCAGGCTTGGGCTGTTAGCGCGCCCCTGTACCTTTTGGTGCTCGTTGAACAGTCAGAGATCTTTGCGGGATAAATTTCCCTCTCCTGTTGTTTTCCAGCTGTGGGGCCTTTTAGTTGTGGCTGGTATCCCCTTTTCTTAGATCTTTTGGGTCTCACCGTCAACCATTCCCAGGGTTTGAGATTGCTTTGATGCTTCCTTGAGGCATTCCCTGGGGTTTGGTCCTCATCTTTGATCCCCAGGATTCTTGCTCCCTCTTCATAAGACGTGATTATGTGCTGTTTCCACTGCCAGTCGAAAAGTAAGCCAAATGGGAACGTCCATCTGTATCGGATGTCTTTGCCTCTTGGAACTGACAGGACTAGGGTCATTCTTTTCCTTTTGCTAAGAGTTATCTGGGCTACATCTTGGAAGAGATGAATGTCTAGCCCTGCTGTAGGTTATCTGTTTAATCTTTCTTGCTTTTTGGAGTATCTTTTCCTTAATTGTGGATTCGTGAAGGGCTGCTAAAACGACCCTTGCTCTCGCCCCTGGTTCTTGCCGGCAGGGTCCCATCCTATGAATCCTGTCAATTTTTATTTATATAGTGCTTTTCTGCGTCCAAGAGATCTGCAAATATGCCTCTGACCACTGCCTCAAGATCTTTGTCCAGGACCTCCAAGGGGAGGCATTTCAGTCGTAAATTCAATCTCCTAGATCTATTCTCCAAGTCTTCATCCTGAAGCTCGAGGTTGTGAGTCATCATTGCCAGGCTCTCCAGCAGGGTGTCGGATTTCCTAGCATCCTCCGTCAGCTCTTGAATCGCTCTTTCGTTGATACACACCATTTCTTCCATTTTGTTCATGTCTCGTTTTATTACTTGCAGGCCCTCTGCTAAATCAACTTGCAATATGTCCATTTGTTTTTGGACCGAATTTGCTATTTTGTCCTTGACGTGGGTGAAATACTGCTTGAGAAGTGTTTGTGTCACCGGCTAATCTTGAGCGTCTTGTGGAGGCAATTCTCCTTGTTCTGGTTTATCCTGGGTTAATTGTGGCCCCTCAGGGAATTTAACGTCTTTAGTCCAGATCTTTGGCAGTGCACCTTCCTGGGTTTTCTTAGTTCCCTTTAATGGGTGGTTCTTTCCCCCTGGATTTTGACATAGTTGAGCAGGGGTGCGTGGGGACGCTTCTCTGGCCCCCTCCCTAGTCTTATGAGATGTGTGCAGTGTCATTCTAAAGACGTTGCCCCTTTGTTCTTCCTTGTCCTTGCTTTGGCCTTCCCAGGCTCCCCCTCTCTGTTTCTGGTTCCTGGTTCTTTGTTCTATCACTTTTCATTTTATTCATATTGTGTCCCCCGTCCTCTGGAAGAGTGTCACTTGCGTAGGATGCCGAGTGTAGTATGGTGATGGAGAAGGAGGGCTCTGCTTTCTGCAGTCTGGCGTCTGGATACGTTTCTCCCCTTGTATCTTTGACTTTACCTCCTTTTTTGGCTGGTAGTTCTGGGCCAGGCCCCCATCTATTACTGGGGTACTTGCACTGACTTGCTTCTGCCCTCTGCTCCCAGATGACTAATTGTTTGGGGTGTTTCTCCCCCTTCTGCCTTCACTAATTGGTGCCCGCCCGGTCCATGATCTCTGGGCCCATTCCATGATCCCGGGGCTAGTGCTGTGTATCCTGCGGGTTTCGCGGATACCATGTGCAGAGGTGTGTCCCCCAGCGTTAGAGTCACAGTGATGATACGGGTGGGGGAGGAGAGAGGAGGATTGCATTTATTCCCCCTGCTCACAGACTGGGTAACAGGATGCTTTCAAACTGTTATTAATGGTTGTGTCCTGAGGGGGTTGCTCTGTGCCAGGCCACCCCTGACTGCGTGTGTGGCCTTGCACGGCCCATTCCCTCTCACCTCGCTTGACCTGGGACGGGTTGGAGTTACCTCCAAATCGCTGTTCTCCTTCCTTTGAGCTGACAATGGAGGGGCTGCCGGTTACTCCCCGGTCACTGGTTCTTGCTGATTTGGGGGTTTGCTCGGTTCGTCCTCTCTCTCCTGCTGCTTTCCTTGATCCTCCTCGCTGAGGTCCCGGTGGCTCCTTCCGTGTATCGGAGCGGTGGGGTCACACTTGGGCAAGCTGCTCTCCTCTTCGCCCGGCTGTGGGTTGATAACGCTCCTCTTCAGGTCCACGGGGTCAGGAGTCATAACTGCAGGGCCAGGATGTTCCACTGGTCAGGCCTCCTCTTCTCTCAGCCCGACTCTCCCCCTCGTGGTTGAACCCTGGGAGGCCACACCATTTCTTTATCGATCCACACTCCTCATATGAGGGACGTGGGTTCAGCTCTGCTGAAGGTTTCCTCTGCTCGCTAAAACGCCTGGGGATGGTGTTTTTAGCTCCTGATTAGTATTCCGTTGGTCCCGAGGTTCGGGAGAGCATCACTTACGGTGCTGTCCACTCAACGGCCATCTTGGAATTGAATTTCTGCAGTATTCTTCTTGAACATATCAAGCATAGAGGTCTTAAAATCCTCCCATTCTTGGTAGGTGGTAGGCAGAGTCCCGACGGTGGTGGTGACGCCTCTTCTTCTTACGGGACGAGGACGAGGAGGAATGGTTCTTCGAGTGGGACCATTTTTTCTTCTGCCAATGTTCTTTTTCAGGGATGTGCCCCTTGGTTTTGGCCTCTGAAAACTGAACCATCGATCGTGCCTGTGATTTAGAGAGCGGGCGGCCAAGAGCGAGTTTAGCTGCTCGATTGCGAAGGGATTTCGGTTGCATCTTGGCACACGACAGACACCCTTTCATCCCGTGACCCATGCCAAGGCACCAGAGACACAACTCGTGTGGGTCAGTGATGGACATCTTGGTGCCACAGTCACTAGACCACTTGAAGCCCAAACCCGAGCGACCGACATCTCGCATCAAGGAATTTAGAAAAAAGGTTTTCTGATGAAAACGTCGAATGAGTCACCTGTGTTCCAAAGCAGCGTGCCGCAAGGAAAAAGGAACTGAGGTGTGAGGTGTAGTGACAAAGTATATATATGACACCTGATGTCACGTCTGCAGGCGATGATTGGATGCCAAACAAGATGGATCGATGAGAAAAAAAAGGCAGAGTCGAGGTCTAGTATTGTGCATTGCTGATTGGTTCTAGGATATTTAAGGTGTCTTTCCAAAATGCTTCAGGTTTGCTTTGAATTTAGTTGCTTCAGCGTGAACATGTTCATTACGTTCTGTATGACAATGAATGGCCAATACTTACTGTATTTTCTTCACTATTCTTTTAAGAATGCTACGAAGGTGTAGCCCTGAAGAAGGGACTATTGTCCTGAAAAGTATAAGGTAGTTTATGCTTCACCCTCAGTAGGAGTGTTTTCATTGCATATCAAATTCATGATATGTGTGTGCTCCTTAAGTGAGAGATTTGTGTTTTAACTTAAATATGCTGATCAACCTCTAGCATCTATGTTTACCCAGTGTTTTGGTACATTGAGTGTGTTGTGTTCTGTCACTAGTCAGTGTTTTTATTGTGTATGCACTGAATATGTAAACAAAATATCTTCTATTGTTTTGTCATATTATTCTTCTCAATTTTCCCCTAGTAAATTATGAACCATTTTGGTTCCCCTTTAAAGAGTGAATTTTTTTGCCTGGACAGTTTTCTTCTGATTACAGGATGTAACAATAGTCAGAATTTGGAGATGGAGTAATTACTTACCAGTAGAACAAGATACTTACCAGTGGTAACATTGTTTTGACTGTATGTTCCTGCCACGTATTCCTCATCTTTTGACTTCGATAATGGCCTCCACACCGAAGACGGGCTTCAATCGGTGTTCAGACTGTGGAGCCAAGATGTCGATCACAAACCCGCACTGCGTTTGTCTGTGGTGCTTGAGATAAGGCCACAAGTTTGATGACTATGGCTTGTGTCAATCTTTGATGGTTAAGGCCTTGCAGGAAAGGAAGGGGAAACTCGATGCAGGTAAGCCCTCCCCCAAATCCCCAGCCCTTACCCCTTCGAAGAGGAAATCTTCCTCTGACTCAAGAGATGTCTCTCCTGTAAAAAAAAGTTCAAAACATAGATGTTCGGGGTCCGGTTCACAACACTCGTCTTCCTCTTCCCATAAAAAGGGTAAGAAACGGTGTAGCAGGTCCTCGCCGTTGTCTTTGTCTTCCTCTTCTGAAAGAGTTATTTTCCCAAAAAAGAACTCAACTCCAGCCAAGTTAGAAAACTTCTGTTTAAAAATGTTAGACATTTTAAAAAAAACACACTCCTCCGAGTGTTCCTCTAAAGGAGTCCGAGAAAAGTGGCCACCCCTCAGCGTCTATTGAGACCGGTAGGGAATCCCGTTTGTCCCCTTCTCGCGGGCCTAAGAGTCAGAGAAGAGAGGTTCCTCGACATAAGTCGAAGGAATCTTCCTCAACACACAAGAAAAAGCCAGTTTCTGTAACCTCGAAACATTCACTAACGGCATTGAAGCCTTCTTCAAAGGAATCAAAACGTTTATGTTTGTCACCTGAACCTTCGAGGCATATAATACATATTGAGCCTTCGAAACAACATAAGGTGCTGATGCATTTGTTTACACTTTCAAATAAGCCATCAAAGTCTTCGACGCCTTCAGCCTCATCAGAGTATTCTTCGCTCTCGAAGATTGTAAAGTGTATTCCTGAGGATCCTAAATTGTTCCAAACCATTCCAAGACCTGATTTCTTTAGACAGATGGATTCAATCTTTGAAGATAATGAGGTAGAGGATCAGCCCCCTTTTAGGTATGAATATGAAACTCCAAATGTTGCAGAGGAATTAATTTCAGATTAGTCCACGATGCAGAATCTTGTGGAGCCATTAAAGGAAACCAGTAGCTGGAAAACATCACCAGAAACAGAATCTGGAAATGCTGAAATATCTGATTATACTGATCCTTCTTACAGGACAGTTATTGGTAAAGTAGCTGAATATCTGGGATGGTCCAGAGCTGCTTCTACTGTGGAAACTGATTACCTCACTGATATCTTAGACAGTCGGCTAATTAGAGAAGCTGTATTGTCATTTCATGCAGCCTTGAGAGTGAGGGTAATAAGTTATTAACAAAGACATACAAGACTGCTTCCATAGAACCTCCATTTCTGAACAGGCACCCAACACCTAAAAGCTTAGTGGTTCAAGCAGCAACAACATCTTCAAAAGCTGCAGCCTATCCTTCATCTCCAGCAGATAAAGAAGATAGGAGGGTTGACTCTTTAGGTAAAAGAGTATTTATTGCAGGAAGTATGGCATTAAAATCTGCCAATGCTACCAGTGCTTTGGCGAAATACACACCTACCCTTTGGGTAGTGGCTGCTTTAGCAGCAGAGCACATACCAGAGGGAGAAGAGAGAGAATGCTTATTAAGCCTGATACAAGATGGCAAAGACCAGTAGAGCCATGGCTGCCAGCACAGTACTTAGACGTATGTCTTGGTTAAGTAATTCTGGATTTTCGGCAGCTTCTGCAAGCTTCTATAGCTGCAGCAAACTCTTTAGGGGCAGCATCAAGACAACCTCAATCTACAGCTCAAGGATGGAGGGGTTGTTCTTTTCGTTTCTATTCCTCCATATCTAGAGGAAGAAGTCAGTTTTCACAAAGAGGTCAAAGAAGACCCTATCGTGGAAGAGGTAGAGGAGGAAGGACTCCCCGTTCAGCACCCTCAGCCGCAGGCTGAACAGCAAGGCAGACTGATAGGGGGCAGACTGTCTTACCATGTCCAGAGTTGACAAAGCATAACTTTGGATGCATGGGTCCTACAATGAGTAGCACACGGATACTGCCTCCCATTCTTAAATAGACATCCCGATTGCCCCCCAAGAGCAAGATCAACCTTGGTTCCAGATCCGCTCCTCCAACAGGAGATTTTCACCCTATTGGATAAAGGTGCAATAGAATTTGTACCTGTACCAGAGAGGAACCAAGGTTGGTACTCTCCTTACTTTCTAATCCCAAAGAAGGACGGAGCAGTGGGACCCATCTTGGAATTGAGATGCTTGAACAAGCCTCAGGAAGGACAAGTTCAAGATAGTAACTCTTTCGCAGATCCTTCAGGCCCTTTGACTCCAGGATTGGTTGGTGTCATTGGACTTTCAGGATGCTTACTTCATGAGCCTATACATCAGAAGCACAGAAAGTACCTGAGGTTCGCAGTTGGCAGTTCTCATTATCAGTTTCGAGTTCTGCCATTCGGGCTCATCTCCGCTCGAGGGTTTTTACCAAGCTTATGACAGTGGTAGCAGCAAGTCTAAGGAGGGGGGGATTCACATCTACCCCTAACTGGATGACTGGCGGATCACCTGCCACCTCCTCCACAAGTTGGGCTTCTTCCTGAACTACAAGATGTCCCATTTGACACCCTCTCAGAAGCTTCAATTTATTGGAGCAGTCCTGGATTCAGCCTCGGGAAAAGCTTCGCTCAACATCTTTTGCAGATGGTGCACAAATGTCAGAGTGCCTACCGTCTTCAAGCCGACGACTTCCTAAGGTTGCTCGACCTCATGGCCTCGGCCCGTTCAGTGGGCTCTCAGATCCCAGTGATCTCAATTCTGTGGCAGAATGACAGACCTTCTTCAGGTCCCGACAAAGGTTGTCCAGGATCTCCTGTGGTGGGCCAGCCGGGAGAATGGGATGAGAGAAGACATTTTTTGGCAACCATGGCCAGAGACGACAGTTGTGACAGATGCCTCCCTCTCAGGTTGGGCAATGCACATGAGAGAGCTTTCAATAAGCCGACACTGGTCTTAGTCAAACTCCAGACCCCATATCAACCGTTTGGAGCTGAGGGAAATCAGACTAGCTCTGGTGGCCTTCCTGCCTTCGATACAGGGGAAAAGTGTCCTGATAATGACGGACAATACAGTGGCTATGCATTATCTCAACAAGAGAGGCGGTGTAGGGTCACTGCCTCTGTGCAGAGGGGCAAAGCAGCTCTGGTTCTGGGCACTAAGAGAAGGAATAACTATTCTGGCAGTTCATCTAGCCGAAGAAAGGAAAACGGCGGCGGACGCTCTTAATAGGCAGAGCACAGTCTCGCATGAGTGGGAACTAGCTCAGAAAGTAGTTCAAGAGATCTTAGACCTTTGGGGAACCCCTCAAGTGGATCTGTTCGTGACCAGTAGCAACCGGAAGTGCAAGATATTCTGCTCCAGGGAATTTCCCCAAAGAGGAGCTCTAGGAGGCCCGTTCATAGTCGACGGGGAATTTCACATTTAACATTCTGCATGTGAATAGTGAAAACGGACCGACAGGCCCTGCTCACACAGGCATTCACTGCCTCACATAAGCATATGAGGAATACAGCTGATCCCGGACGAGGGAACTACAAGCTCAGATAGCACTGCCACAGTGTGAAAGCCTGTCGATCCACTCTCCCGCTCCACGCCTAACGAGAATCTAGGGCCGTCAGTCCACTGTTACCAGCCACCCGACGCATCACAAGGCTGGAACCCCGTACCTGAGCCTGCACGGAACGCTGGGGCCCGGATTACATTTCAAGAAGACCATTGTAGGACCCCAGCTTCACAGAGGGTGACCAATAAGCCCTGGCCTAACACCCTCTCAGATGGGCCTCTGTTAGGCAGAATCCTGTGTAGTTCCCTTAGGGAGCACTACAGAAGATTAGGACTACAGGTGAGAGCAATAAATCCCCTTTGGTATCAGTCTGTACCACAAAGATTTAGTTGGTAGCTGTGGCTGAGCAGTTAGACCTATCCAAGAGGGAGATAAGCAGTGTTCAGGGTTTTCACAATAGGCCTTCAGTACTATGGAACAAGGAAACACTGACCAAGGTTTTGTAGTCAAAAGAATATTTATATATTTATTTTATACACTTCTAGTTAGAGACATCTATCACAGTTCTTAAAGCAAGTTAAATTCAGTCATAGAAAAATATACACACTCCCTAGTTAAATTGTAGACCAAGTGAACCGGAGTGAAAACTGAGCAAAATGGCACAGTGAAAACCACACACTAGGGATACTCTAGCAATTTCTCACTAGGGAGAGAAAGCACAAGTTATATAGAAATAGCTTCTTACACACCCTAGCAATACTTCCCATACGTTTGTGAACCAGATTAAACAAGGCAGTGCATCAGTTTAGAAAATACTTAAATGAAAACTGAGCAAAATGGCATTTCACAAGGTTTAGAAAGGGGAAGAAAAGGGTAGTTATAAGAAGTAGGTGCACCAACACAGTTCTAGTTGAGAATCAATCTAAAGAAGGCAGTTCTAACAAATGTAGCCAGAGTCAGTAGGCCTGTGCCAGAGTCAGTGGTACAGGGCAAGGGGCCAGGAGCAAAATGTTCTTGTCGCTGCAGTCAAGTCTTTGGTTAACAATTTTGAAAGATGATTGCAGAAGGTGAAAGACAATGTTAAGAGAGAGGGGCGGCCAACCCAACAGGTAGGTAAAGGATTTAAAACACCTTTAGTTCTACCGCGAAGAAAGGGCGGCCTGGCGGAACAATGTACCTTTAAAATGAAGAAGTGGCTCCTGCGGTGGCGGTTGTTCCTGGTAGTCCCTGCAGTTCGGGGGATCCGGCAGAGGAAAAGAGGCTCTCGTCGTGGAGGAAGGTTCGAGTTACTGCACTACCCAGGGATGAAATCTTGGCAGAAGCCCGCCAAAAGGACGAACAAAGGATCCCCGACCTGGGTTAGGAGTTTAGAGAAAGACACGAGAAAGAATTTATATTAAAGTTCTGGCAAATAAAACCTACCGGAGTAACGTTAATTTTAAAATACACCGGCGGTATGTTAGAGGCTGTCAGAAAATGTCGTAGCCTTGAACAATGGGAAAATCCCATAGGGAAATATCGCGGTCGAATATTTACGGTAGTAACCACTGCCACCAGCCAGAAACTTTTGAGAGAGGGACTGTACGGTACCCTCTCGAAAATGAACATAAGGGAAAAGCTATTAAACCTTTCCAGTACCTCCATAGTATGATGGGTTGTACTGGTTTAGTTCACAAAAATTGACTAGTAAAGTCAATGGGGACTTTACATGCCCTGGGAGACAGTAGTCAGTCCTAGGGTATGGAGTCTATGTTTGGGGGTCGCTACGACACCCCTGGGTCACTGCACGGAGGGTGGTGTTTAACCCATGTGAATAAAGATGGTTCCTATGGAGGTGAGAAAAACCCCATAGACATTAAACACAAAAATAGCCTAGAACACACATAGCAAAAATGTCTAAGAGTGGGAAAAAAGAGTCTCACTCTTAGCAGGAGAAAAAAACAAACCCTTCAAATCCAGGAAAGCTGCTAGGGGACTCTATAGGTAAGGGAAATTAGCCATAGAATGAGAATTCTCCCTAACAGCCTCCCTCTCCACATACAAGGTCCAGTTGTTCTTTCCTAAGCGGCAGAGTCTCTCTCAGGGAGAGCTGCCCCGGCAGCTGCCTAAGCAGACAGTAGATACGGGGGAGCAAGGGTTGGGCCCCCAGTTAATGGGGCGTGTGCCCTCCTTCGTGGCCCTACATTCTTTGTTCAAGTGATCTACCCTGCACCACCTCAGAGAGACACATACAGTCGGTAAGGACCAAGTTTTACCAGCTACAGAGCTGGCGAGGACCCTGTGAAGGCATTGGGACTGCCAGCTTAATCAACTATCGCCAGCACTTAGGTGAATGGTGCAATTAAAGCTGTTAACTTGCGCATCAGGCTTGGCCGCAGTTCCTGACAGATCGAATTCTCTTTAAGCTGAAACATCTCCCAGGCCCCGGCTGGGATGGGCCTGACAGCCATGAAATTGAGTTGAAGACATCTGGGCACAAAACTTAGCACCTACGAACAGGAACTCACCACACCCTGAAACCACCCGACTCTCGTCCACAGAGAGTGTGCCCCATGCGGAGCACACTCTGATGAGCTGTCAAGGTCAGCCCTGTAAACTGCATCCCAAAGCCCTACGAGGGCTGCGCCCCCATACTGGTCGTGGGTGTGTGCCCTCCTTCAGGGCTTGAAACGCTTCATATACAAAGAGGGAAGGCACCACCCCGAGTACGAGGAGGAATGGCTAGACCCCCTGCCACACATCAGTGAGCGCAAATCCCAGCCGGATGGCCTGGCAAGAAGCCCATGGAAAAAAGACTGACACTAGCAAAATTTGTATACTCTCCATATCCCTCGGCGCTGGGAACCTCCCAAAGAGCAATCATGGAAACCTCAGAAGTGGAGGCGGCAGCCACCAAAGAGGATGTTGCGGCGTTATTGAATGACATTAAGAACATGGGGGCCAACATCGGTGGGAGAATTGACAATATCACGCAACGGATGGACACGATGGAAGAGAGACTCGAAGGAGTCGAGAATAATCGAACTTCGTTAAATACCTTGGAGACGCAAATGGACCACAGAATTGCGGAAATAGAACAAAGAGAGGAAGAATTCTTTCTTAAGATGGACGATTTAGAAAATCACGAGAGGTGAAACAATCTATGCTTTTTTGGCATCCCAGAAAAAGAAGGGGAGTCTGAAGGAGACCTAAAAAAAACGCTCCACGACATAATGAAGCTCCTATTCGAGCACGAAGTAATCGATTAACCGAAAACAGAAATAATACACAGAGCAGGAGGACCTGCGGGTGGACCTAGATCCGTTCTGACTCACTTCCATAATTATCAGGATAGTGCCAGAGTCTTTGAGAAGGCTAAACGCAGTGGGCCAGTCGCCCTCGGCGAAGCACGAGTGACTATCTTTCAAGATTTGTCTTCCCTGACTCTCGCCCTGAGGCAGCTGTGCATCCCCCTCACAAAATGGTTGAAGGAGCGCGGCGTACGCTACAGATGGGGCTACCCATTCTCACTCTCGTTCGAGCTTGAAGGCAAAAAAGAGAGGCTGAAGTCTGAAAAAGACATGAAGAACTGCATATCCAAATTACTGGCCTGACGCGAAGAAGGGCGAGACCAGGGAGAGGATGTAAAAGTTGAGAGACAGAGGTGCATCCAAGGCCCAAGGAGGAAGCGTATACCTGGCTCAAGGAAATATCGAAGAGGGAATGCCTCCCCTGACACAGAAGATAGAGCATGCCTGATAATACAACACGTCTCCTAGAAGCCACACATCACTTCATTATAAAAGGACCTGAACGCCCACTGACACACGATGCTCTGGGGTGAACGATTGGCAGAGCGGTCCTGTCGTAGAAACCCTCCCCGATCGCCTGGAGTATGATGGTCCAGGGGACACCCGCCCCATGGTCTCAGGAGTAGGAGATTGCATATACCCTGGATACTGGGGGGACCATGGTCTCCGGGAGGTTGTTGGTCGGGACGTTGTCTGCCCCGAAGTCCTCAGGTACAATTGTGTTAATTTTTATGCCCTTTGCCTGGAGGATGGGTGGATTGTCGAGGCTGGATTTATACGGGAAATATAAATTCTTTCTCTGAGGTTAACGTTTCGATTTTGGGGGGAGGGGAGGGGAGGGGAAAAGAGGGGGCTCAATGTTATTGTGATTGTTTCATGCGCGGGACCGTGAGGTAACGGTCTCCACTAGTGTTCCGGCATTGACTCAGTGAAACCAACTGGGTCTGATCGGACACCGACAGGGGGAGAGGGATGGGTGGTAGATAGAGGAGGGGGGTTTTGGGGTGAAAATAGGATCCTCATTAAACTATAGATTTGTGAACATGCTGGTGTCCCACTGTGTGTCTGGTTGCCGACTCCCATGGAGGGGTCACTTGATACACACCAAAACAAATGGCGGATAATTTGGAATAACAGAGGAGAGGTCTCCTCAGGGTAGGGACACTAAACGCCAAAGGTCTGAATTCACTGACCAAAAGGTCCTTGGTATGTAGGGAATTTCGTAGAGTGGGACTTGATGTCCTGTTCCTACAAGAAACTAAGTATGCCCGTGGGCAAGAGCGAAATATACCGAACATGCGAATGGGGACAGAATACTGGGGGTCTGGGCCTCTGAGGAAGGCCGGAGTTGGAATACTTATTAGAAACGAATTAGTCTTCAAGGTTACCAAGAATTGGGCTGATATAGAAGGCCGAGCACTGCTGGTTGTGGGTCTCATAAAGAAGGAGACCGTCACGTTTGCTACAGTGTACTCCCCCCAACTCGGGGCAGTCCCGATTCCTCACTAAGACAACTCCCAAAATTATGTTAGAAGCCATGGGCATGTTCTCCTTGGAGGAGACTTCAATTTATGGGTGGACCCCACACTGGATAGGAGAGCAGGCAACCCTAGTGTACGGGTCCCAGTTGACGCGGGTCAAGTGGAGGTCATGGACATGATAGATCTCTACAGGTTGCCAGATGCATGGCGGGGGCTCCACCCTGAGGTAGCAGGATACACCTTCTATTCTGCCCCCCATAATATGTTCACTAGGATTGACTACATATTCCTATCTGAAGAAGTAAGGGATGCAGCGATGAGATCAGAGATACTACCCGTCACCTGGTCTGACCATGACCTGGTCACGGTTGACATGAACTGGGATAGTCTCCCTACCAAAGGAGGATGATGTAGGTGTAACGAATCCCTCTGGAAAGATCCTGTCTTTAAGACGGAGATGGAAAGTGAGATCAAAGAATAGACAAACAATACGGGAGAAGTCTCCAAAATGACAGTGTGGGAGGCGGGGAAAGCCACGTGGCGGGGTATTCTAATCAGGGAGGGTGCCAACAAGAAGAGGGAGAGAACCCTGGTTGAAGGTAAACTTAAGAAAGAGATAACCCAACTAGATAAGGAGGCAAGGAAGGCCGGGATGGAAAGGCGGCCAAGATCGTAGAGGCAAAAAGGAAAAGGGAAGAGCTCCGACTCCTTGAGGAGGGGCAAGTAGTTCGGTACTGCAACTTTTGAAGCAGAAGTTTTACGAAAAAGGGGACAAGGCGGATGCGTTGTTAGCCGCCAGATTAAGGGAACAACGAGCTGAGCAGAGAGTTGTGGCAATTAAGGATGGGGTTAGTCCTCAGAGAGCAGTAAATGGAGCTATCCCAGAAGCTTTCGCAACCTTTTACAAGACACTGTATAAATCAGATGTAGGCCCTAGACAATCGGAAACAGATGGTTAACTAGCGTCGGTTGAGATGCCGAAACTTTCATTTGATGAATCTCTCAAGTTAGATGCCCCTATAACGGCAGACGAAATTAGGGGTTATGTTATGTTAAGGCATTTGTAATGCGCACCTGGTACCCGAAGGCTGATGAGCGCAGACTAACAAACACGGAACAGAACTACACATACAACAGAACTCTGAGCTGTCTGTTATCGCAACTAGCAAAGCTCTAGGCGAAAAGTAATGTTTTCAGCTTTATTTTCAAAAGCTCTGTTGACACTAACATTCTTATTGAAGTTGGAAGGGCATTCCAAGCTGTAGGAGCCGCTACTTCAAAAGACCCCTGCCTTGTTTTGTTGGTCTTATGCCGAGGTACAATAAGTATATTTGAGTTATCTGATCTAAGTGACCTTCCCCTTCCCTTATCCTTCACGATTATGGCTTCCTTCAGATATATTGGCATTTGACCCACAATGCATTTTTGAGTGATAAGAAGAAGCCTAAATCAAATTCTTTCTCCAACCGGTAACCAGTGAAGGCTCCTTCTGGCCTCAGAGACATGATCTCTCTTGCTAAGCCCCTTCACCACTCTCACTGCCCCATTTTGAATTGCCTGAAGGCGATGGATCTCAGTCTGGGAGATACCCACCAAAAGACTGCATCCATAGTCTAATTTTGAGCTGATAATGGCTCTGGCCAGTGTTTCTGAATTTTTTTCAGAAATGAGCGGTTGAAGATGGCAGAAGTGTTTGAGGAAATAGGAGGCTGACGAGACGAGGCTATTCACCTGCGTCTTCATGTTTAAATGTCTATCCAGACATACACCTAGAGTCTTAACCTTGGACAAAGTTTTGATAACACAATTGTCCATGTTGACATTCTTATATTCTGCTCCTAATTTATCCAATTTACTTGGGGAGCCTACGAGGAGAAGTTCAGTTTTGGAACTATTCAAGGCCAAACCATTGGACAGCATCCAATTTTGAATTTTCGAATAGATGACATTAATGAAGACTTCATCCTTTTGATATATTCCTGAAATAGATAGGACGCATTGCGTGTCATCTGCATAGTTGGCAAACACAATCCCTTCCCCTTCCAGCATCTGGAAGCAGGGGATCATGAAGATGTTATAGAAACACGGAGAGACGCATGCTCCCTGTGGCACTCCGTACAATAGAAGCATGGGATCAGCTTCTGCCAATTCGCTGGCAACTCTGATTTGCCTATCCTTTAGGAAGGAAAATATCCATTCAATAGCCTCTTCAGAAAAAGATGCATTTTCTCTTCACCTGGTGGACAAGATTGAATGGTCCACCAGGTCAAATGCTGCGGAAAGGTCTAAAATCATCAATAATGCAATCTGACCTTTATCCATTCCCTGAATGAGATGGGATTTAAGGGCAAGAAGCGCTGTTTCCGTGACGTGATTTGCGCGGAACCCTGATTGATAGTTATGCATAATTTGATTCTATTCCATGAATAAAGAAATCCGATTATATGCCACCCTATATAATATTTTAAGGAGGAAGGCGGTATTGGTAATAGGCCTATAATTAGAAGGGGTGAGTGGGCATAGGTTGGGCTTTTTTAGTAGAGGTGTAATCCATGCGTTTTTCAGATTAGCAGGCACTACCTTCAACTCAAATGAGGCATTAACAAATTTTGTAAGAGCTGGGTGCAGTGAAGAGGCTATCATTAGGGAAAGCCCCTGGCAAGGATGGATACACCGCTGGCTTTTATAAGTCCTTCCTCTCCCCACTTCTCCCCTTCATGGTGGAACTCTTTAACGAGATTCTCGATACCGGTATGGCCCCAACTCCTTTGTTCGAGCTCTCATCTCGGTGATTCCCAAAGAGGGCTGGACCCCAAGCAGTGTGGATTGTATCGTCCCATATCTTTGTTAAACATAGATGCAAAGATTTATACTAGAGTCCTTGCCGTGAGGTTGGAAACACTCATGCCTCGTCTGATAAATGCAGACCGATTCGGATTCATATTGGGCAGCCAGGTAGCGGACACCATGCGAAAGACCCTACACCTGATTAATGAGTCAAGAAACATGACCAACAACCCTGCCCTCCTTTTGGTAGACGCAGAGAAGGCCTTTGACAAGGGTGAATGGGGCTTTCTGATGGCGGTCCTGAGAAAGGTGGGAATCAGTCTGAAATTTAGGAAAGGGATCCAAGCTGTATACACGTCCCCCAAAGCCTCAGTGTTTGTAAATGGCGAATACTCCCGCTGGTTTGAATTGGGTAGGGGAACACGACAGGGATCCCCGCTTTCAGGGATACTGTTCGCCCACTCCTTGGAGCCCCTAGCCCAGAGATTAAGGGACGATCACCAGTTGGAGGGACTCCAGATGGGTGGGAAAGAATACAAGGTGGCCCTATATGCAGACGATCTACTCTTACATATTAAGAATCCCACATCATCCATACCCAGAGCGGTCCATCTGATTGAAGAATACAGTGAGCTTTCTGGTTTTAAAATAAATAGAGCCAAGTCCATTCTATTCCCCCTGCATGAACTCACACAAGAGGACACAGCAAGGTTCTCCACGTTGGGTCTTACGATCGAGAAAGGCATGCTGAAATACCTCGGAATAAACATCACGAGGGACCTTAACAAGTTGTATGACGCCAGTTTCCCCTCCCTCCTCTCGAGATTCCACGCTGATCTGGCAAGGTGGGGGAAACTTATGATATCATGGCTAGGGACGCTCAATGCAGTGAAGATGGTATGTCTCCCCCGATTCCTCTACCCATTTCAGATTCTCCCGATTTGAATGCCGAAACACTACTTTGATGAGGTTAAAAGGGCGATGTTACGGTTCCTGTGGCAGGGGAAAAAGGCAAGGGTAGCCTTTGAGACTCTAAAACCACCCAAATATAAGGGTTGGGTGGGCCTACCAGACCTGAGGAAGTACTACGAGGCAGCTCAATTAAGAATCCTGATCCCTCATTTGAGAGACCACAAAGAACCCCAATCGGTTGAACTAGACAACTACTACCTAGCCCCAGCAACAGTCTTCGAATGGCTTTGAGTTCCGAGAAACAAATTACTAAGGAGACCGAGGGATCATCCAAGACTGGGGACCATGTGGGACATAAGGAGGGAAAGGAGTGGCGTGCATGAGATCACTACGTGGCCATCACCTCGGAGTCACTTATGGGCTCTAGGCATCAGGGAGGACATCCCCAATCTAGAAAGATTTCAGCCCTGGTACGAAGCAGGTCTCGAGAGAGTGGGCCAGCTTTGGAGGGACAGCTCCTTTATTACAATCTCCGAATTATAGGAAGCTGTGGGGTTGGGCCCCCTTTCCGTCTTTCAATTCTTGCAGCTCAAAGGTATTCTCACAAGGGACGAATGGAGGTAGGAGATCAGTAGGGACCGCACTCTGTTCGAAAAATTGCTGAACTCCAGAACCAAAATGAAAAGGACTGTTCTCTGCCATGTATAGAGAACTAATTGAAGCTGGGAAGGGATCAAGCTTGCACTTGAAGGGTAGATGGGAGAGAGACTTTGGAGACAAAATTGATCCGGATATGTGGTGGAAAATGTGCAAGGTTGCCTCTCAGGCCTTGATATACAATCAGTATAAGCTCCATGCGATTAAATCACTACTCAGATGGCAATATGACCCGCACAGACTGTCCCAGATGTTTCAGTCAATGAGCCCGCTTTGCTGGCGTGAATGTGGAGAGAGTGCGAATTACTGGCACATGTGGTGGGGCTGTCCCTGTATTAGAATTTTCTGGGATGAGGTCTTGGGTTGGCTCAGAGACCTTGATGGGGTTCAACGGGTAGCTGACCACCTCTTAATTCTATTTGGGTTTTGTTAGACAGAATCCTGTGCAGTGCCCTTAGGGACCACTATACACAATTAAGAATACAGGTGGCAATACAAGTTTTACCTTTGGTACAAGCCTGTACTACTATGTCAGCGTGGTAGCAGTGGCGGAGCAGCCAGGCTTATCTCAAGAGTATATGAGCAGTAGCAGAGATTACACAAAGGGACCACAATTACTGTGACTCAAGCAAACACTGACTCAAGGTTTCAGGTAAAAAATATAAGTACATTTATTTTTAAACCATTTGTTATAAACACGACACTTCTATTAAACTTAAACACATACCACACGTCAAATATACTACAACTAACCAATTCACTTTGTACAGTATGTCTCAAGGTAAGTACCCTGTGTTTGAATGAACTGGTGTTATGAACAATACATGTTACCGTGAATACGATTGCGAGAACTTTTTGACAATTCGGTCTACTAAATAAACGCGTATCCGTGACGTGAAATGCTACCAGGGCAAAAACACACTTAGCACTTGAGATACCCAGAGGGAGTTGGAGGCAAAAATCACAGGCAATATTTTGGTTAGGCAGACAGAATCGAGAAACACTCAGAGAGAAGAGTTCAAAAGTCAAAGGGCCGGAGCCAGGGTCAAGTGACACCGGGGGCCTGTTGCCGAAGATCATACAGTCAGATGGTTCAAGATTCAAAGTAGCCAAGAGTACTTCGATATTGTCAATGTTCGGAAGCAAAAGTTATAAGAAGGAGGGAAGACAAGGGCAAGCCTTGGAGATGAAGAAAAGGGGTTCACCCAGTTTCCTCAAGCAGAACACAGTACCTTATTCCAATGGTGCAGCTGGTGCCCTGGCAGTTGTTCCTGTTGGTTTCCCGCAGACCCATGGTTCCTGGAGCTTCGTTGTGAAGGGGGACGTATGAAGGGGGTCTGCACCACACAGGGATGACGCCGGCAGCAGCGACAACGAATAAAAGGTGCGCTCCTTAAAAACAGGAGAGGCTCTTCAAATGGCTGTCCGGACCACTACAGCTGCGTGCAGTGATTTCAACCAAGGAAGAGGATCCTCTGGCTGTGGAAGATGAGCTGGTTATCCCCACCAGGCTCAAGGGAAGAAGACTCCGGACTGGATCTCCTCTTAGTCGTTGAAGGGTAGATAGCTCAGGACTGCAGCAGGGCTTCACCGGGACGGGATAGTTCCAGCAGCCGTCGTTCACTCCGCTTCTCTTCGGTTCTTTGTAGTTCCAGTGGCGACTCTCTGACTTCTAGCCCAAGAGACCTGCCTTTTATGCGCAAAACCCCCATTCACACAGCGTGGCTGTCAATCCCCCAGCAGGGGGGTTGTCCAGCCCGGACAACCACCTCAGCCAATCATGGCAAAGTGCGACTTGGGTTTCCTAGGATACCCTGTGCAGTGGGTGACTACACTCCTCCCTCACAACCAGCTCACCTAGACACCCAGGCGTCTAGTGGAGGGCTTCTGAGCAGAAGCCCGCCAAAAGACGGTGAACAAAGAAGGCAAACCTAGTTTGCCGCGCAAAGTAAAACACAAGAAGGACTTTAACAAAAAGAAATGGCGAATAAACCCAACCAGAGCCAAAAGAAAGACGATTTGGTCCAGTGGGTTTATGTTCAAGGCTAATATAATAGCCAAGAACAATACCACCTTTATCTAATATAATTGCGGTAGGAAAGATAGGGTAGATACCCTGCCACCAGCCAAGTCTAAATGTTAAGAGCGAAACAATGCTCTAGGAGGTAGAGATAAAAAGGGATACAAATTAACCCTTTCCAGTACTCCATGGAAGATGGGGTGTACTGGATCTATGGTAGATTGACTAAGTAAAGTTAATGGCAATTTTACCCTTTTCTGGGGGACTGTAGTCAGCCTCAGAAATGGAGTCGGTGGAAGTCTCAAAGACAACCCTGTGCCACGGCACTGGAGGTGCTGGGTGACACACAGAAAGAAGGGGGCTACTGAAGTGGTGTACTTCAGAGTCCACAATCATAAAAACAGAGAAATACACATGGCAAAACATAGGTAAGAGTGGGGGAAAAGCTCACACTCTTACCAAGTGGAAAAAAATAAACTCCAGAAGTCCAGCAAGCTGCTGGGGGACTCACTAGGTGAGGGAAATTAGCCATAAATGAGAATTCTCCCTAACACTCGCCCCTCCTCCCCCCCAAGACTAAGGGACAGGAGGATTTAATCCACTCCTGGATGGACCTCATACCTCTAGTGGGTTACAAACATCCTAGAGAGACACTGGGCATTTTGGTGGTGACTTCCCACTCTGTGCTCAATGGCAAAATCAAAGGTTTTCCTTTGTAAGCTATATGACCTACAGACCCTTTGAGAGACATCTTCCTTTTTAAATCCATAGGGGATCTGGTTGACCAGTCCCTCAGAAGGTTATACAACTCCTGAACCTGTGATAGGCTTTTTCAAGGGGTCCTTATAAAGGATTCCCTTAGATCTAGAGGGCCTCCAGGGTGCCTCACCACCTCTCTTTTGGGAGCTGGTTGGGTCTCAGGCATCTTGGTTGGAGGGGCTGGGGAGAAGTAAGGTACATGCTTCCCCTTCCTCTTAGATCTAAACTTACCTATTTGAGGAGTTTCTCTCCTAACATTAGGATTTGAGTTGGTGTCTTCTGTAGAAGGTCCAACAGTCTGAAGGTTTTTGGCCTTAGACTTTTCTTTTCTGATTTTCCACCAGTACTGAGCATTACCAGTTCTCTTAGGCCTAGAGAGGAGTCCAATTGGTCTATCCACCTCTTCCTAAGAAGCAGGGGGAGTCAGAGACTTTAAAACTGGGGGTACTATGATGGAGCTAGGTTTGGGCTCCCATTTCCCTAACATACTAGCCTGAAATGTGCCTGGGTTAGAGGTCAACTTACTAACACCAGGGCTTGTAGTGGGGTTCTCTGTAGAGGTTCCTACATTCTCCGAGTGGTCCCTTAAGGTGGCCTCTCTAGCCAATTTGGTTTGGTTCTGCTTCTCCATACTGGGAGGCCTGGGGGTACTGGATACTACTCCTAGAGTTTTTAGATCATTCCCCAACAGGACTCTCCCAGGCACCTCACTCTGAATACTGACAGGGATCCTCACTGTCATGTTGTTATACGTAATGAGAGCTGGTAGAATAGGAACCATTTGGTCAGGGCCTCTAGCAAGTTTGGTGGGGCCTGTGGATGCCTTAGCAACATCCTCAGGCCTGAAAAACCTTTTGTCCACAACTGTTCTGCTGGCCCCAGTGTCTCTCATGGCAGGGGTGTCCTGACCATTGACAAGAACACTGTCCACATAATACTCCCTAGAGTTTTCAGGAATTGAGTCATACACATCACTATGTGGTTTCTTACCCAGACCCTTGGACTTTAAGGACACAGTTGCTTGAAGAGCCAAAGGTTCTTCAGCAAACAAGTGAAAGATGGCACTAGCCATCTGTACTTCTCCCTCTGGGGAGAAGGCTAAGGAGGTAGTGCTGACCCCTGCAGGGTTACCCTTGCATCTGGGATCTCCTCTCATATGGTCAGTTGACCCACGACTAAAGCATTTACCAAATGCTCTCTGGAATGGGGGTCTGTCCTGACCTACCTCTGGTTTGGCCCCAGGATGTACACTAGCCCTATTTGGTTTCCCTGGTGGCTTACCCTGGTTATGTTTGGGGACCTCTTCTGGATGGGAGGTATTGGAATTCTCCTTGTCATCTTTTCTTGGCTGCTTTCCCTAATCCTTCTTCTGAGTAGCCCCAGACTCCTTGTGAGTAGCCCTGTTGGCAACCCACAAGTCAGCAGCCTTAGCTAGCTTCTTAGGATCTATCTCCTTTGAATCAGCCAAGTGCTGTCTAAGCTCAGGAGAGCAGACATCAAAAATAGACTCCAACGTTACAAGATTCCTCAAACCTTCAAAAGTGTTCACTTTGTAACCCTTAACCCAACCATCTATGTTTTTCAAACATTCACACACCCAGGTAGCCCAAGGGGTACCATCATGCTTTTTGAGGGTTGTAAACCTCTTAAGATACTGGGAAGGGGTCTTCCCAAATCTAGCTATTAATGCTAGTTTCACATACTCATAATCCTGTTTATCCACCTCCCCCAATTCCATTACAGCATCACTTGCAACAGGGGGGAGCCTAGAGAAAAGCCAAGGGATCAACTGATTCCCTGAGATACCTTGAATACCATGATTGTACTCAAACATTGTTAACAAATCCAAAACATCAAGTTTAGTCTCATACACACCAATCATCTCCTTTGGCATCCGGGGTCTCTTAGGGCTGGAAGACCTAGAGGACTCTGGGAGAGAAGCATTTTCTAGAGACAATTTCTTCATTTCCAGTTCATGGTTCAGCTCCATTTCTCTGAGCCTTAACTCTTGATGTTTCATGGCAGTTTGTGCATCAATACGTTTCACTTCCAATTCAAGTCTCATTTTCTCAAGTGAAATAAACTCAGGAATAGGTTTAGGACCTGTGGGGGTCCCTGTGGACAGAGGTTGTGCTTTCTGAGCAGGCAAAGGAGTTGTAGGGTTTCCTAACAAGGACTCATCTACTTCTTCTATAGTAACACTCTCAGAATCAGAAACATCAAAATCCACATTTGCTGGAGTGGAAGGTCCTTCTGACCCACTCTCCAGACTTTTTCCCATTAACTTTGCAACCAGTTCAGATTTCTTTTCTTTACCAGAGAGATTCTTATCCCTACACATGGTTCTCAGAACCTCAGCAGTATAGAGTAAAATACTCTCTTCAGTGTAGCTTTCCATATTTGACATGATTTTTTTAGTTAAATAGAATTAGTGGTGTTAGCCTTGTGGTTAGTTGAACCCAAGCAACAACAGCACTCTAATCACTCTACTTCCAAATCCCACCGCTGCCACCAGTGTCAGGCAGAATCCTGTGCAGTGCCCTTAGGGACCACTACACACAATTAAGACTACAGGTGGTAATACAAGTTTTACCTTTGGTACAAGCCTGAACTACTATGTCAGAGTGGTAGCAGTGGTGGAGCAGCCAGGCTTATCTCAAGAGTATATGAGCAGTAGCAGAGATACACAAAGGGACCACAATTACTGTGACTCAAGCAAACACTGACTCAAGGTTTCAGGTAGAAAAATATAAGTACATTTATTTTTAAACCATTCGTTATAAACACAACGCTTCTATTAAACTTAAACACAAACCACACATAAAATATTCTACAACTAACCAATTCACTTTGTACAGTATGTCTCAAGGTAAGTACCCTGTGTTTGAATGAACCGATGTTATAAACAAAACACGCGTATCGGTGACATGAAATGCTACCGGGGCAAAAACACACTTAGCACTTGAGATACCCAGAGGGAGTTGGAGGCAAAAATCACAGGCAATATTTTGGTCAGGCAGACAGAATCGAGAAACACTCAGAGACAAGAGTGCAAAAGTCAAATGGCCGGAGCCTGGATCAAGTGACACCGGGGGCCTGTTGCCGAAGATCACACAGTCAGATAGTTCACGATTCAACGTAGCCAAGAGTACTTCGATATTGTCAATGTTCGGAAGCAAAAGTTATAAGAAGGAGGGAAGACAAGGGAAAGCCTTGGAAATGAAGAAAAGAGGTTCACCCAGTTTCCTCAATCAGAACACAGTACCTTATTCCAATGGTGCAGCTGGTGCCCTGGCAGTTGTTCCTGTTGGTTTCCCGCAGACCCACGATTCCTGGAGCTTCGTTGTGAAGGAGGACGTCTGAAGGGGTTCTGTACCACACAGGGATGAAGCCGGCAGCAGCGACAACAAATAAAAGGTGCGCTCCTTAAAAACAGGAGAGGCTCTTCAAATGGCTATCCGGACCACTACAGCTGTGTGCAGCGATTTCGACCAAGGAAGAAGATCCTCTGGCTGTGGAAGATGAGCTGGTTATCCCCACCAGGCTCAAGGGAAGAAGACTCCGGACTGGATCTCCTCTTAGTCGTTGAAGGGTAGATAGCTCAGGACTGCAGCAGGGCTTCACCGGGACAGGATAGTTGTAGCAACCGTCGTTCTCTCCGCTTCTCTTCGGTTCCTTGTAGTTCCAGTGGCGACTCTCTGACTTCTAGCCCAAGAGACCTGCCTTTTATGCGCAAAACCCCCATTCACACAGCGTGGCTGTCAATCACCCAGCAATTTATATTAAAGTTCTGGCAAATAAAACCTACCGGAGTAACGTTAATTTTAAAATACACCGGCGGTATGTTAGAGGCTGTCAGAAAATGTCGTAGCCTTGAACAATGGGAAAATCCCATAGGGAAATATCGCGGTCGAATATTTACGGTAGTAACCACTGCCACCAGCCAGAAACGTTTGAGAGAGGGACTGTACGGTACCCTCTCGAAAATGAACATAAGGGAAAAGCTATTAAACCTTTCCAGTACCTCCATAGTATGATGGGTTGTACTGGTTTAGTTCACAAAAATTGACTAGTAAAGTCAATGGGGACTTTACATGCCCTGGGAGACAGTAGTCAGTCCCAGGGTATGGAGTCTATGTTTGGGGGTCGCTACGACACCCCTGGGTCACTGCACAGAGGGTGGTGTTTAACCCATGTGAATAAAGATGGTTCCTATGGAGGTGAGAAAAACCCCATAGACATTAAACACAAAAATAGCCTAGAACACACATAGCAAAAATGTCTAAGAGTGGGAAAAAAAGAGTCTCACTCTTAGCAGGAGAAAAAAACAAACCCTTCAAATCCAGGAAAGCTGCTAGGGGACTCTATAGGTAAGGGAAATTAGCCATAGAATGAGAATTCTCCCTAACAGCCTCCCTCTCCACATACAAGGTCCAGTTGTTCTTTCCTAAGCGGCAGAGTCTCTCTCAGGGAGAGCTGCCCCGGCAGCTGCCTAAGCAGACAGTAGATACGGGGGAGCAAGGGTTGGGCCCCCAGTTAATGGGGTGTGTGCCCTCCTTCGTGGCCCTACATTCTTTGTTCAAGTGATCTACCCTGCACCACCTCAGAGAGACACATACAGTCGGTGAGGACCAAGTTTTACCAGCTACAGAGCTGGCGAGGACCCTGTGAAGGCATTGGGACTGCCAGCTTAATCAACTATCGCCAGCACTTGGGTGAATGGTGAAATTAAAGCTGTTAACTTGCGCATCAGACTTGGCCGCAGTTCCTGACAGATCGAATTCTCTTTAAGCTGAAACATCTCCCAGGCCCCGGCTGGGACGGGCCTGACAGCCATGAAATTGAGTTGAAGACATCTGGGCACAAAACTTAGCACCTACGAACAGGAACTCACCACACCCTGAAACCACCCGACTCTCGTCCACAGAGAGTGTGCCCCATGCGGAGCACACTCTGATGAGCTGTCAAGGTCAGCCCTGTAAACTGCATCCCAAAGCCCTACGAGGGCTGCGCCCCCATACTGGTCGTGGGTGTGTGCCCTCCTTCGGGGCTTGAAACGCTTCATATACAAAGAGGGAAGGCACCACCCCGAGTACGAGGAGGAATGGCTAGACCCCCTGCCACACATCAGTGAGCGCAAATCCCAGCCGGATGGCCTGGCAAGAAGCCCATGGAAAAAAGACTGACACTAGCAAAATTCGTATACTCTCCATATCCCTCGGCGCTGGGAACCTCCCAAAGAGCAATCATGGCAACCTCAGAAGTGGAGGCGGCAGCCACCAAAGAGGATGTTACGGCGTTATTGAATGACATTAAGAACACGGGGGCCAACATCGGTGGGAGAATTGACAATATCACGCAACGGATGGACACGATGGAAGAGAGACTCGAAGGAGTCGAGAATAATCGAACTTCGTTAAATACCTTGGAGACGCAAATGGACCACAGAATTGCTGAAATAGAACAAAGAGAGGAAGAATTCTTTCTTAAGATGGACAATTTAGAAAATCACGAGAGGTGAAACAATCTATGCTTTTTTGGCATCCCAGAAAAAGAAGGGGAGTCTGAAGGAGACCTAAAAAAAACGCTCCACGACATAATGAAGCTCCTATTCGAGCACGAAGTAATCGATTAACCGAAAACAGAAATAATACACAGAGCAGGAGGACCTGCGGGTGGACCTAGATCCGTTCTGACTCCATAATTATCAGGATAGGGCCAGAGTCTTGGAGAAGGCTAAACGCAGTGGGCCAGTCGCCCTCGGTGAAGCACGAGTGACTATCTTTCAAGATTTGTCTTCCCTGACTCTCGCCCTGAGGCAGCTGTGCATCCCCCTCACAAAATGGTTGAAGGAGCGCAGCGTACGCTACAGATGGGGCTACCCATTCTCCCTCTCGTTCGAGCTTGAAGGCAAAAAAGAGAGGCTCAAGTCTGAAAAAGACATGAAGAACTGCATATCCAAATTACTGGCCTGACGCGAAAAAGGGCGAGACCAGGGAGAGGATGTAAAAGTTGAGAGACAGAGGTGCATCCAAGGCCCAAGGAGGAAGCGTATACCTGGCTCAAGGAAATATCGAAGAGGGAATGCCTCCCCTGACACAGAAGATTGAGCATGCCTGATAATACAACACGTCTCCTAGAAGCCACACATCACTTCATTATAAAAGGACCTGAACGCCCACTGACACACGATGCTCTGGGGTGAACGATTGGCAGAGCGGTCCTGCGTAGAAACCCTCCCCGATCGCCTGGAGTATGATGGTCCAGGGGACACCCGCCCCATGGTCTCAGGAGTAGGAGATTGCATATACCCTGGATACTGGGGGGACCATGGTCTCCGGGAGGTTGTTGGTCGGGACGTTGTCTGCCCCGAAGTCCTCAGGTACAATTGTGTTAATTTTTATGCCCTTTGCCTGGAGGATGGGTGGATTGTCGAGGCTGGATTTATACGGGAAATATAAATTCTTTCTCTGAGGTTAACGTTTCGATTTTGGGGGGAGGGGAGGGGAGGGGAAAAGAGGGGGCTCAATGTTATTGTTATTGTTTCATGCGCGGGACCGTGAGGTAACGGTCTCCACTAGTGTTCCGGCATTGACTCAGTGAAACCAACTGGGTCTGATCGGACACCGACAGGGGGAGAGGGATGGGTGGTAGATAGAGGAAGGGGGTTTTGGGGTGAAAATAGGATCCTCATTAAACTATAGATTTGTGAACATGCTGATGTCCCACTGTGTGTCTGGTTGCCAACTCCCATGGAGGGGTCACTTGATACACACCAAAACAAATGGCGGATAATTTGGAATAACAGAGGAGAGGTCTCCTCAGGGTAGGGACACTAAACGCCAAAGGTCTGAATTCACTGACCAAAAGGTCCTTGGTATGTAGGGAATTTCGTAGAGTGGGACTTGATGTCCTGTTCCTACAAGAAACTAAGTATGCCCGTGGGCAAGAGCGAAATATACCGAACATGCGAATGGGGACAGAATACTGGGGGTCTGGGCCTCTGAGGAAGGCGGGAGTTGGAATACTTATTAGAAACGAATTATTCTTCAAGGTTACCAAGAATTGGGCTGATATAGAAGGCCGAGCACTGCTGGTTGTGGGTCTCATAAAGAAGGTGACCGTCACGTTTGCTACAGTGTACTCCCCCCAACTCGGGGCAGTCCCGATTCCTCACTAAGACAACTCCCAAAATTATGTTAGAAGCCATGGGCATGTTCTCCTTGAGGAGACTTCAATTTATGGGTGGACCCCACATTGGATAGGAGAGCAGGCAACCCTAGTGTACGGGTCCCAGTTGACGGGGGTCAAGTGGAGGTCATGGACATGATAGATCTCTACAGGTTGCCAGATGCATGGCGGGGGCTCCACCCTGAGGAAGCAGGATACACCTTCTATTCTGCCCCCCATAATATGTTCACTAGGATTGACTACATATTCCTATCTGAAGAAGTAAGGGATGCAGCGATGAGATCAGAGATAGTACCCGTCACCTGGTCTGACCATGACCTGGTCACGGTTGACATGAACTGGGATAGTCTCCCTACCAAAGGAGGATGATGTAGGTGTAACGAATCCCTCTGGAAAGATCCTGTCTTTAAGACGGAGATGGAAAGTGAGATCAAAGAATAGACAAACAATACGGGAGAAGTCTCCAAAATGACAGTGTGGGAGGCGGGGAAAGCCACGTGGCGGGGTATTCTAATCAGGGAGGGTGCCAACAAGAAGAGGGAGAGAACCCTGGTTGAAGGTAAACTTAAGAAAGAGATAACCCAACTAGATAAGGAGGCAAGGAAGGCCGGGATGGAAAGGCGGCCAAGATCGTAGAGGCAAAACGGAAAAGGGAAGAGCTCCGACTCCTTGAGGAGGGGCAAGTAGTTCGGTACTGCAACTTTTGAAGCAGAAGTTTTACGAAAAAGGGGACAAGGCGGATGCGTTGTTAGCCGCCAGATTAAGGGAACAACGAGCTGAGCAGAGGGTTGTGGCAATAGAGGATGGGGTTAGTCCTCAGAGAGCAGTAAATGGAGCTATCCCAGAAGCTTTCGCAACCTTTTACAAGACACTATATAAATCAGATGTAGGCCCTAGACAATCGGAAACAGATGGTTAACTAGCGTCGGTTGAGATGCCGAAACTTTCATTTGATGAATCTCTCAAGTTAGATGCCCCTATAACGGCAGACGAAATTAGGGGTTATGTTATGTTAAGGCATTTGTAATGCGTACCTGGTACCCGAAGGCTGATGAGCGCAGACTAACAAACACGGAACAGAACTACACATACAACAGAACTCTGAGCTGTCTGTTATCGCAACTAGCAAAGCTCTAGGCGAAAAGTAATGTTTTCAGCTTTATTTTCAAAAGCTCTGTTGACACTAACATTCTTATTGAAGTTGGAAGGGCATTCCAAGCTGTAGGAGCCGCTACTTCAAAAGACCCCTGCCTTGTTTTGTTGGTCTTATGCCGAGGTACAATAAGTATATTTGAGTTATCTGATCTAAGTGACCTTCCCCTTCCCTTATCCTTCACGATTATGGCTTCCTTCAGATATATTGGCATTTGACCCACAATGCATTTTTGAGTGATAAGAAGAAGCCTAAATCAAATTCTTTCTCCAACCGGTAACCAGTGAAGGCTCCTTCTGGCCTCAGAGACATGATCTCTCTTGCTAAGGCCCTTCACCACTCTCACTGCCCCATTTTGAATTGCCTGAAGGCGATGGATCTCAGTCTGGGAGATACCCACCAAAAGACTGCATCCATAGTCTAATTTTGAGCTGATAATGGCTCTGGCCAGTGTTTCTGAATTTTTTTCAGAAATGAGCGGTTGAAGATGGCAGAAGTGTTTGAGGAAATAGGAGGCTGACGAGACGAGGCTATTCACCTGCGCCTTCATGTTTAAATGTCTATCCAGACATACACCTAGAGTCTTAACCTTGGACAAAGTTTTGATAACACAATTGTCCATGTTGACATTCTTATATTCTGCTCCTAATTTATCCAATTTACTTGGGGAGCCTACGAGGAGAAGTTCAGTTTTGGAACTATTCAAGGCCAAACCATTGGACAGCATCCAATTTTGAATTTTCGAATAGATGACATTAATGAAGACTTCATCCTTTTGATATATTCCTGAAATAGATAGGACGCATTGCGTGTCATCTGCGTAGTTGGCAAACACAATCCCTTCCCCTTCCAGCATCTGGAAGAAGGGGATCATGAAGATGTTATAGAAACACGGAGAGACGCATGCTCCCTGTGGGACTCCGTACAATAGACGCATGGGATCAGCTTCTGCCAATTCGCTGGCAACTCTGATTTGCCTATCCTTTAGGAAGGAAAATATCCATTCAATAGCCTCTTCAGAAAAAGATGCATTTTCTCTTCACCTGGTGGACAAGATTGAATGGTCCACCAGGTCAAATGCTGCGGAAAGGTCTAAAATCATCAATAATGCAATCTGACCTTTATCCATTCCCTGAATGAGATGGGATTTAAGGGCAAGAAGCGCTGTTTCCGTGACGTGATTTGCGCGGAACCCTGATTGATAGTTATGTATAATTTGATTCTGTTCCATGAATAAAGAAATCCGATTATATGCCACCCTATATAATATTTTAAGGAGGAAGGCGGTATTGGTAATAGGCCTATAATTAGAAGGGGTGAGTGGGCATAGGTTGGGCTTTTTTAGTAGAGGTGTAATCCATGCGTTTTTCAGATTAGCAGGCACTACCTTCAACTCAAATGAGGCATTAACAAATTTTGTAAGAGCTGGGTGCAGTGAAGAGGCTATCATTAGGGAAAGCCCCTGGCAAGGATGGATACACCGCTGGCTTTTATAAGTCCTTCCTCTCCCCACTTCTCCCCTTCACGGTGGAACTCTTTAACGAGATTCTCGATACCGGTATGGCCCCAACTCCTTTGTTCGAGCTCTCATCTCGCTGATTCCCAAAGAGGGCTGGACCCCAAGCAGTGTGGATCGTATCGTCCCATATCTTTGTTAAACATAGATGCAAAGATTTATACTAGAGTCCTTGCCGTGAGGTTGGAAACACTCATGCCTCGTCTGATAAATGCAGACCGATTCGGATTCATATTGGGCAGACAGGTAGCGGACACCATGCGAAAGACCCTACACCTGATTAATGAGTCAAGAAACATGACCAACAACCCTGCCCTCCTTTTGGTAGACGCAGAGAAGGCCTTTGACAAGGGTGAATGGGGCTTTCTGATGGCGGTCCTGAGAAAGGTGGGAATCGGTCTGAAATTTAGGAAAGGGATCCAAGCTGTATACACGTCCCCCAAAGCCTCAGTGTTTGTAAATGGCGAATACTCCCGCTGGTTTGAATTGGGTAGGGGAACACGACAGGGATCCCCGCTTTCAGGGATACTGTTCGCCCACTCCTTGGAGCCCCTAGCCCAGAGATTAAGGGACGATCACCAGTTGGAGGGACTCCAGATGGGTGGGAAAGAATACAAGGTGGCCCTATATGCAGACGATCTACTCTTACATATTAAGAATCCCACATCATCCATACCCAGAGCGGTCCATCTGATTGAAGAATACAGTGAGCTCTCTGGTTTTAAAATAAATAGAGCCAAGTCCATTCTATTCCCCCTGCATGAACTCACACAAGAGGACACAGCAAGGTTCTCCACGTTGGGTCTTACGATCGAGAAAGGCATGCTGAAATACCTCGGAATAAACATCACGAGGGACCTTAACAAGTTGTATGACGCCAGTTTCCCCTCCCTCCTCTCGAGATTCCACGCTGATCTGGCAAGGTGGGGGAAACTTATGATATCATGGCTAGAGACGCTCAATTCAGTGAAGATGGTATGTCTCCCCCGATTCCTCTACCCATTTCAGATTCTCCCGATTTGAATGCCGAAACACTACTTTGATGAGGTTAAAAGGGCGATGTTACGGTTCCTGTGGCAGGGGAAAAAGGCAAGGGTAGCCTTTGAGACTCTAACACCACCCAAATATAAGGGTGGGGTGGGCCTACCAGACCTGAGGAAGTACTACGAGGCAGCTCAATTAAGAATCCTGATCCCTCATTTGAGAGACCACAAAGAACCCCAATCGGTTGAACTAGACAACTACTACCTAGCCCCAGCAACAGTCTTCGAATGGCTTTGAGTTCCGAGAAACAAATTACTAAGGAGACCGAGTGATCATCCAAGACTGGGGACCATGTGGGACATAAGGAGGGAAAGGAGTGGCGTGCATGAGATCACTACGTGGCCATCACCTCAGAGTCACTTATGGGCTCTAGGCATCAGGGAGGACATCCCCAATCTAGAAAGATTTCAGCCCTGGTACGAAGCAGGTCTCGAGAGAGTGGGCCAGCTTTGGAGGGACGGCTCCTTTATTACAATCTCAGAATTATAGGAAGCTGTGGGGTTGGGCTCCCTTTCCGTCTTTCAATTCTTGCAGCTCAAAGGTATTCTCACAAGGGACGAATGGAGGGAGGAGATCAGTAGGGACCGCACTCTGTTCGAAAAATTGCTGAACTCCAGAACCAAAATGAAAAGGACTGTTCTCTGCCATGTATAGAGAACTAATTGAAGCTGGGAAGGGATCAAGCTTGCACTTGAAGGGTAGATGGGAGAGAGACGTTGGAGACAAAATTGATCCAGATATGTGGTGGAAAATGTGCAAGGTTGCCTCTCAGGCCTTGATATACAATCAGTATAAGCTCAATGCGATTAAATCACTACTCAGATGGCAATATGACCCGCACAGACTGTCCCAGATGTTTCAGTCAATGAGCCCGCTTTGCTGGCGTGAATGTGGAGAGAGTGCGAATTACTGGCACATGTGGTGGGGCTGTCCCTGTATTAGAATTTTCTGGGATGAGGTCTTGGGGTGGCTCAGAGACCTTGATGGGGTTCAACGGGTAGCTGACCACCTCTTAATTCTATTTGGGTTTTGTTAGACAGAATCCTGTGCAGTGCCCTTAGGGACCACTATACACAATTAAGAATACAGGTGGCAATACAAGTTTTACCTTTGGTACAAGCCTATACTACTATGTCAGAGTGGTAGCAGTGGCGGAGCAGCCAGGCTTATCTCAAGAGTATATGAGCAGTAGCAGAGATTACACAAAGGGACCACAATTACTGTGACTCAAGCAAACACTGACTCAAGGTTTCAGGTAAAAAATATAAGTACATTTATTTTTAAACCATTTGTTATAAACACGACACTTCTATTAAACTTAAACACATACCACATGTCAAATATACTACAACTAACCAATTCACTTTGTATAGTATGTCTCAAGGTAAGTACCCTGTGTTTGAATGAACTGGTGTTATGAACAATGTTTTCTCTTTTTTATTGTTGTTTTTGATAATAAATCTTTACAACATCCAATTTTTTTTTTTTTTTCTTCAAACATAAAATTCAAGTTTCCAAATACATATAAAACATATTTCTTCAATGTATAACACAATTATTATTAAAGTATAAAATATTTCTACCAACATAAGAAGAGCATTTATAAGTCTAAATTCAAGCACTACAAGTACAAACAGTATCGGATGAGGCTTTCAATGTACTTGGGCCTACTTAGATAAAACATTTACAAATTTCACATCTTTTACTATTCTTTACTATAAATCTCGAACCAATCGAGTTTTTTTTCAATAATTTGTAGTACTTTGACTAGTGCAAGTATAAGTGAAATCCTGTTTCCCCACATACATTCTACCCATAACATTTCTAGGGGAATTCCCAAGGTGCCAAATAGGAATTTGCCCAAATATTTTTGTCTAACTTCCTCAAAAGAAATACAGTATAATACTAGATGTTTCAAGGATTCATTTACATCACTCATACAAAATCTACAATTCAAGTTATTCCCCTCGTTTTTGTTATGTTTCCAACATTTCATGCGGTCTTTCGTTAACAGTAGATTAAACTTGAATCGCATGTACGTTGTTCTAATAATATTACTAGGTACCTGCCTAATATATAGTAATATTGGTTTTTGGTTATGCCTAAATTTAGAATATTCTTCATACATTTTATATTGTCCAATTAAATCAGATGTATTTGCCCAATCATAAATATATAATTTTTTTTTTACTATTTGAGGCAAGGTAGCTAAGTCTATTGTACTTTGCGCAATCAAATCCAATACCTGTTGTATCTCCTTATAAGACTTCTGTATAGAGTCAGGTTTGCCCCTCTTAATCATAACTGCTAAATCTTCATATAGCGAGTTTTCCATTGGTTGGAGAACTTTAGCAAAGTTTGCCAACCTGCGCCATGTCATTTTTGACGCCAGAGATGTAAGCCCCAATTCATGAAGTATTATGGGATTTGGTAACGAAAGGGGCAGGAGTAATACCTTTTTCCAAATCATTCCCTGTACAGAATTTAGAATATGCCCCATCGCCAATGTGCATAAATCTAGTCCATATAATATAATTGCCTCTACTTTAAGCAGGTAAAACTCTATTAGTGGGATAAGAGAGAATCTGCAGAGCTTACGATGGATAATCTTCATTTGTGCTACAAGTGGCAATGCTTTGATTGATATTGCTTTTTGCCATTTTTCCAACGAGTCAGAATTCGTTAAATTATATCCCAAATAAATCAACCCCAGTGAGCGAGAAATCATGTTTCCATTGATTAGCCATTTAAATGATGTTGTTTTCCTTTTATTAGAGAAAATCATTATGTTCGATTTTCCAGGGTTGACTGTCAAGTTGTGTTCTTCACAGTAGCCATAGAACAGATGAATTTTGTTTTGTAGTCCAAATGGCGTGCGATCTAAAAGGATGATATCATCGGCAAAAGCTAGCCAATTTATCCTTAGATGTCCCAATTTTACAGCAAAGCTGTTCGATTGTTCCCACAACTTGTCTATATCTGCTAGATACAAATTAAACAGAGTGGCTGCAAGGTTACAGCCTTGTTTCACCCCAATAAACGTATTTATTGGGTCAGTTAGCCGACCCGTACCATCAATTCTTACGCTATAACTGGTGTTAGTATGGAGCATGGCTATCATTGTTATTAAATGGACTGGGATCTGCCATTTGTGCATTTTTGCCCACAATATTTCTCTAATCACACAGTCAAACGCTGAGGACAGGTCCACCAATGCCATGTAAATTGGACCATTAAGTGCTCCTCTTGAGCTCTTTAATAAGTGCGCAAGAATAGTTGCATTCAATTGTGTTCCCATGCGTTTTCTAAAGCCTGTTTGAAAGCGTGAGAGGATACGTAGAGACATTATAGATGCATTCAATTCTCTAAGAAGTAAACTGGCAAAAATGTTTGCAGGAGTATCTATCAAAGCTATGGGTCTAAAGTTTTTTGGATCAGCTGTTCCTCCTTTTTTATAAAGGGGAATAATTAGAGCAGATGTCCAGGAAGCTGGTAGTTTCTTTGTTTTAAAGATGATATCAAAGCTGCGCATTAAGTGAGCTGCCCAAAATTTTGGATCATCCTTCAACACGCATGGAGGAATTCCATAGGGGCCCGCTGCTTTTGAAAACTTTAAATTCGTAATCACTGACTCAATTGTTTTGATGTCCCATGGACAACTGTGGGGCAGTAATGATACCTTTACATCGTACTTAAGTGAGCTGAACTTATCTGGTAGTATATATTTGTTACTGTAAAATTCAGTCCATAGATCGCCACTCACTGTGGAGCATTTCTCTGTCTGGCTTCTTTCCATAGGATCTCTTAGTATAGCCCATATTTCGCGTGTTTTCCTACCTATCATGAGGTTAATCATGTTTTGATTTTTTCTCAGATACGCATTGAACTTAATGGTTTTAATATCCTGTTTATATTTATTCATAATTAATTTTTTCCTATACATTACTTGATCAAAACGAATGGTATAGTCCCTAGCCAAATTTCTAATTTCAACATTTTTTTCTTTTTTTCTTTTCATTATCTCAAAATTATGACGTCCAACTAGATCAGTAGATGTATTTTGCTTGTTTCCAGTGGCTATCTGACTAAAGTGACAGTGAATCATATTCTCATTCATGAGATCTAATGATCTACATTCTTCCGTTGACAACTGCTTGGGATTATATTTTGATATATCACGACTGACTAGGCTATTCAATAACCTGCACGTTTTCAAGTTCCACTTTATTGATAGCATCTGTCTGTCAGATTCAGGTAACACCAATGGTTTGTACATAGAATAAGTACCAAATTTACAACTCATAGTACATGTCAAAATCGAGTGATCGCTCAGGGCAGATACTTCTATTGTACAGGGCAAAGCCATCGTGGCTA
The DNA here is from genome assembly GCF_040938575.1 of Ambystoma mexicanum. Taxonomy (NCBI): domain Eukaryota; kingdom Metazoa; phylum Chordata; class Amphibia; order Caudata; family Ambystomatidae; genus Ambystoma; species Ambystoma mexicanum. The sequence continues at coordinate 636,069,377 of NC_090939.1, forward strand.
GTGTTTTTGAGGTGACAATATAGTCAATCGAGGAATTATATATTCCCCTAGTCCAGGTGACTTTTGACCCATAACTTGCAAAAGGAATAACTTGCATATCCCATTCTTTAAAAAAGTCTGACCATAATTGGCCCCTCTCACACGACAAATTTGCATACAGAACATTTTGACCTTCATCTTCCAGATTTTTTTGTATGAGAGTTGAGTTGAAATCCCCACCCACAATAATTTCGATGTTGGGCATTTCATCTACCACCTCCAACAATAAAGCATTCAGTCTTTCAAGAATACCGTCAATGTGTGTTCCATTTGGGTTCCAGTATAAACCTATTATCAACAATGGAACATTCTGATTACTCCTTGACATTACAATAATTGCTAGCATCTCCTCGGAGGAATATAACTTCCTTATTTCCACATTATATACCAAGGAGACATAAATGGCAAGGCCGCCCTTTGGACGTCCAAGTTGGCCCTTTTGAGCATGACTAAAAAAGCTTGTAAATCCTTCCATAGGAATATCTATGGTGGCCATGGTTTCTTGTAGGATAATGATTGCTGGACGATTCTCGCAATCTAACATCCTAAACCACGACTTTAAGTTTTTAAATCCACAACAATTCCATGATTTTACTAAAAAGGAATAGTTTTATGATTTTTCATCTCCTGGGGTCTCTTTACGGATTGATTTTATCAAAGGTTCTAGCCATGCTAGGCTTTTTATAATTTGTTCCACAGACTCTGCTTGTGAGTTTACCTTTGCCTGCAACATTATCAATTGATTGTCATTATATTCACTTTTAAAATTTTTTTGCTGGCTTTCTATTTCTTGAAAATCAAGGAACTCAGTTGCATCATCCATTGAATAAAAGTCAAATAGCTTATAGCCCAGAAACTCCAAGTCCCCATTGTGAGCCCGAATCAGCGAGGCAATTATCGGTGATTTAAACTTGCATATCATCCGGTAATTGCATAAAGAAGGTAATTTTATCCAGTCGATGTCATTTGATACCAAATTACGTAGAGCCGGGATTTGGCAAAAAATCCTCATTACTGCACCACGATTTAAACTAGGATTATCAAGCACTACTTTGTCAGCCTTCCAGCCTAACACAGTATTCATTTCCGCGGGAATATTTTTTGGGGAAACTGCCTTTCCCAACTTTTCTATCTCATTGGATTTTTCCTTTGCTGATAGTGCTGGAGGGGGTGCCTCTTGGGCGCCTTTCGTGAGAAAAGCATCTTTCTCCACGGTCGGCAAGGCGTTGCCATCATCGTTTGTATCTTGATCACACATCTCTATATTCTTCGTACAAAAAGCTTCCTTCTCTACTATGCCCTTTGATTCTTTAGAAACCTGGACAGACATGGTGGTCAGTTTTTTATCAATTTTATCGAAGAAGCTTTGTAATTGTGTTTGAATTAACAGAGGTGAGTGATCCTGCGACCCACTCATATTAGCTATCTTTAAGCCTAGTCTCATATCATGTGGCACCTCAGGTGCCTGGATCAAAGAAGGTAATATGGAATCTATTTCAACAGCCTGTGCATTTTTTTCTTCCTAATATAGAATTTTTTCTTTGCCCAATTCCTTTGTCTCAATGCCCATGTCATCTAGTTGCTTTTGGCCCAGACATAAAACAGAGGAATTGGGACTGCATGATTTTATATTTTTTGTTTTTTTTAGAGTTTTTTTTGTTTGTTTTCCTATCGGCACAAGTGGGATGGTAGACGGACCCTTTCTTTTCTGAGCTCTTGCAAATGCTTTTTTTGCCTTCCTAGACATAAAAAATGTGGATTGTTGAGAATCACCTTTTTCCACGTCACTGATAGACTTATCCATGGTTGTTACTTGATTCGCTATGTCAAGGTCAATCAAGTCTGTCAGAGCCGTGGGACTATTAGGTCGTTCCGGCAGTTCTTCTGGTGTTGTCAATTGAAATCCACCATCATTTCTCATTAACTCTGAAGGTATTAGGTTTGCTGCTACTATGATGTTTTCGAGTACTAGAATGCGGTCATGTTGAAGTTTTGCAATTTCAAGGTACTCAGGAGACACAGGTGAAGTTTGCCTGGCACCTAATAAGTTCTGCAAATTTTTATCTTTCACCATTAAATCTATATTCACATCTGTTTGAGAGGATTGATCATGCTGTCTGGGATGGTTCTTTTCAATTACCTTACTCCCCAGCTGATTTACAATTAGCAATTGAGATGCCCAGAAATTGTTACACTTTTCTTGGGATATCAGGAATCCTTCAATTCTACATAGGGTGTTCATAATTTCTGCATTAGATGTACTCAACGCATGAATTGCGCCATGAGTGTACTCATGACCCTTATCAAGTAGGTTCAGAATTCTCGTTAAAACAGGAAAATTCTGAAGCTCTGGATTGTTGAGATCCACAAGAGTATCCTCAAGTGGGAAAAGTGGAAGAGATGAGTTTGGACGTCGTGTGGGATTATCTCTTCCCTTTTGCTGATTGATGTCCCCACCCAAAACCGGAGAATGAACATAGCTGATGTCCTCATGGTTGTTTCCAGACTCATTAGCAGGGGAACTAGCCTTAGGTGTTATATTTTTTGTTAGAATCTTCTCATCCTTTTTTCGATTCTCTTTTAATTCTTTCAGGTTTACTTCTATTGCAGCATGGAAGTGAACCTGGTCCCTAAAGCCATGAGAGCTTGCCGCAGGTGTAGACGGCCCATTAGACAGTCTCATACGACTGTGTAATTCGGCGAGTACTGCAGGGGCTACCAATGATGTATCAGAGGCAGGCATCATAGATATGTCTCCAACCGCACCCAAAATCGAGTTATCATTAATGGGTATGTTACAAATCAAATTCATTGGGAGTGTGGTGGGATCAAGCACCTCAGGGCAGCTGCTCTTTAAAGAAACAGGTATAACTAATGCTTCATCTGTCATCACTGTACCTCTATCCGCCACAGAAACACCCAGGGGAATCCCAACTTGTGATTTCACATACCCAGGTTGTGACATATCCACATTAGTGATTCCTATATTGCGCCCTTTTTTTTTTATTTGATTCACAGAATCTTCATAATAATCATCCTCTAAAACATTTCCCTCGTTTGGGGCAGCTGAGGCGTTATTTAAGCACCGTTTCCCACTCTGTAAGTTTTTTACCATAATTGAATTTTTGTCCAAGACGTGGTACACAATTAGTTCAGTTTTAGGAAAATTCTCATATAATCCTACACCAGATGTGTAACCACACAGCGCTAGAGGTAGAACAGTCAAAACACAGAAAATAATAAAGTGTGCAACTTTCCCCTAGTACTGTGTTTGTTACAAACTAAATTTAGCAATGTGGTAATTCCACACACTAGATGGCATATAAAAACTACTTTTTACCTGCAAATGTTCACAAATAATCACAATTCCCCACCTCCACACATCCAAACAGCCCAACAGCCACTTGTAAAGCCCACTTCGAATGCGCGCGCGCGGATGTGCGCGCGCTCCCTAGATATTGGAAGTGAGGCTTGGCAGGGCGGAGCTGACCACGGGAGGGAGGCGGGGACAAAGTAGCCTTGACGACTATATGGAAAGAAGAAAGGAGAGAAAGAAGACTCGAGTAAGTAGTGTTACAACCACAGCGCACTGCGGCGAAGCCGCGGTTCTTTGAAGTAGGAGACACTGAGCAGATAAACAAAGTCCTTAGTTACTTGTGAAAAAGAAACGTAACGGCAACCACGTTACGGCACGCCTGTGATTCCTCTTACAGACGGCACAGTCCAAGGCAAGGTATTTCTTCGGAGTCCTTCGGAGTCCTCACTCGGCAGTCAATACTCAGCAGCCCTCAGCCCAACAACAGCCCAACAGCCACTTGTAAAGCCCACTTCGAATGGTAAATGCGCGCTCCCTAGATATTGGAAGTGAGGCTTGGCAGGGCGGAGCTGACCACGGGAGGGAGGCGGGGACAAAGTAGCCTTGACGATTGTGAAAAAGAAACGTAACGGCAACCACGTTACGGCACGCCTGTGATTCCTCTTACAGACGGCACAGTCCAAGGCAAGGTATTTCTTCGGAGTCCTTCGGAGTCCTCACTCGGCAGTCAATACTCAGCAGCCCTTGTTATGAACAATACATGTTACCGTGAATACGATTGCGAGAACTTTTTGACAATTCGGTCTACTAAATAAACGCGTATCCGTGACGTGAAATGCTACCAGGGCAAAAACACACTTAGCACTTGAGATACCCAGAGGGAGTTGGAGGCAAAAATCACAGGCAATATTTTGGTTAGGCAGACAGAATCGAGAAACACTCAGAGAGAAGAGTTCAAAAGTCAAAGGGCCGGAGCCAGGGTCAAGTGACAGCGGGGGCCTGTTGCCGAAGATCATACAGTCAGATGGTTCAAGATTCAAAGTAGCCAAGAGTACTTCGATATTGTCAATGTTCGGAAGCAAAAGTTATAAGAAGGAGGGAAGACAAGGGCAAGCCTTGGAGATGAAGAAAAGGGGTTCACCCAGTTTCCTCAAGCAGAACACAGTACCTTATTCCAATGGTGCAGCTGGTACCCTGGCAGTTGTTCCTGTTGGTTTCCCGCAGACCCACGGTTCCTGGAGCTTCGTTGTGAAGGGGGACGTATGAAGGGGGTCTGCACCACACAGGGATGACGCCGGCAGCAGCGACAACGAATAAAAGGTGCGCTCCTTAAAAACAGGAGAGGCTCTTCAAATGGCTGTCCGGACCAGCTGCGTGCAGTGATTCCAACCAAGGAAGGGGATCCTCTGGCTGTGGAAGATGAGCTGGTTATCCCCACCAGGCTCAAGGGAAGAAGACTCCGGACTGGATCTCCTCTTAGTCGTTGAAGGGTAGATAGCTCAGGACTGCAGCAGGGCTTCACCGGGACGGGACAGCGTGGCTGTCAATCCCCCAGCAGGGGGGTTGTCCAGCCCGGACAACCACCTCAGCCAATCATGGCAAAGTGCGACTTGGGTTTCCTAGGATACCCTGTGCAGTGGGTGACTACACTCCTCCCTCACAACCAGCTCACCTAGACACCTCGGCGTCTAGTGGAGGGCTTCTGAGCAGAAGCCCGCCAAAAGACGGTGAACAAAGAAGGCAAACCTAGTTTGCCGCACAAAGTAAAACACAAGAAGGACTTTAACAAAAAGAAATGGCGAATAAACCCAACCGGAGCCAAAAGAAAGACGATTTGGTCCAGTGGGTTTATGTTCAAGGCTAATATAATAGCCAAGAACAATACCACCTTTATCTAATATAATCGCGGTAGGAAAGATAGGGTAGATACCCTGCCACCAGCCAAGTCTAAATGTTAAGAGCGAAACAATGCTCTAGGAGGTGCAGATAAAAAGGGATACAAATTAACCCTTTCCAGTACTCCATGGAAGATGGGGTGTACTGGATCTATGGTAGATTGACTAAGTAAAGTTAATGGCAATTTTGCCCTTTTCTGGGGGACTGTAGTCAGCCTCAGAAATGGAGTCGGTGGAAGTCTCAAAGACAACCCTGTGCCACGGCACTGGAGGTGCTGGGTGACACACAGAAAGAAGGGGGCTACTGAAGTGGTGTACTTCAGAGTCCACAATCATAAAAACAGAGAAATACACATGGCAAAACATAGGTAAGAGTGGGGGAAAAGCTCACACTCTTACCAAGTGGAAAAAAATAAACTCCAGAAGTCCAGCAAGCTGCTGGGGGACTCACTAGGTGAGGGAAATTAGCCATAAATGAGAATTCTCCCTAACACTCGCCCCTCCTCCCCCCCAAGACTAAGGGACAGGAGGATTTAATCCACTCCTGGATGGACCTCATACCTCTAGTCGGTTACAAACATCCTAGAGAGACACTGGGCATTTTGGCGGTGACTTCCCACTCTGTGCTCAATGGCAAAATCAAAGGTTTTCCTTTGTAAGCTATATGACCTACAGACCCTTTGAGAGACATCTTCCTTTTTAAATCCATAGGGGATCTGGTTGACCAGTCCCTCAGAAGTTTATACAACTCCTGAACCTGTGATAGGCTTTTTCAAGGGGTCCTTATAAAGGATTCCCTTAGATCTAGAGGGCCTCCAGGGTGCCTCACCACCTCTCTTTTGGGAGCTGGTTGGGTCTCAGGCATCTTGGTTGGAGGGGCTGGGGAGAAGTAAGGTACATGCTTCCCCTTCCTCTTAGATCTAAACTTACCTATTTGAGGAGTTTCTCTCCTAACATTAGGATTTGAGTTGGTGTCTTCTGTAGAAGGTCCAACAGTCTGAAGGTTTTTGGCCTTAGACTTTTCTTTTCTGATTTTCCACCAGTACTGAGCATTACCAGTTCTCTTAGGCCTAGAGAGGAGTCCAATTGGTCTATCCACCTCTTCCTCAGAAGCAGGGGGAGTCAGAGACTTTAAAACTGGGGGTACTATGATGGAGCTAGGTTTGGGCTCCCATTTCCCTAACATACTAGCCTGAAATGTGCCTGGGTTAGAGGTCAACTTACTAACACCAGGGCTTGTAGTGGGGTTCTCTGTAGAGGTTCCTACATTCTCCGAGTGGTCCCTTAAGGTGGCCTCTCTAGCCAATTTGGTTTGGTTCTGCTTCTCCATACTGGGAGGCCTGGGGGTACTGGATACTACTCCTAGAGTTTTTAGATCATTCCCCAACAGGACTCTCCCAGGCACCTCACTCTGAATACTGACAGGGATCCTCACTGTCATGTTGTTATACGTAATGAGAGCTGGTAGAATAGGAACCATTTGGTCAGGGCCTCTAGCAAGTTTGGTGGGGCCTGTGGATGCCTTAGCATTATCCCCAGGCCTGAAAAACCTTTTGTCCACAACTGTTCTGCTGGCCCCAGTGTCTCTCATGGCAGGGGTGTCCTGACCATTGACAAGAACACTGTCCACATAATACTCCCTAGAGTTTTCAGGAATTGAGTCATACACATCACTATGTGGTTTCTTACCCAGACCCTTGGACTTTAAGGACACAGTTGCTTGAAGAGCCAAAGGTTCTTCAGCAAACAAGTGAAAGATGGCACTAGCCATCTGTACTTCTCCCTCTGGGGAGAAGGCTAAGGAGGTAGTGCTGACCCCTGCAGGGTTACCCTTGCATCTGGGATCTCCTCTCATATGGTCAGTTGACCCACGACTAAAGCATTTACCAAATGCTCTCTGGAATGGGGGTCTGTCCTGACCTACCTCTGGTTTGGCCCCAGGATGTACACTAGCCCTATTTGGTTTCCCTGGTGGCTTACCCTGGTTATGTTTGGGGACCTCTTCTGGATGGGAGGTATTGGAATTCTCCTTGTCATCTTTTCTTGGCTGCTTTCCCTAATCCTTCTTCTGAGTAGCCCCAGACTCCTTGTGAGTAGCCCTGTTGGCAACCCACAAGTCAGCAGCCTTAGCTAGCTTCTTAGGATCTATCTCCTTTGAATCAGCCAAGTGCTGTCTAAGCTCAGGAGAGCAGACATCAAAAATAGACTCCAACATTACAAGATTCCTCAAACCTTCATAAGTGTTCACTTTGTAACCCTTAACCCAACCATCTATGTTTTTCAAACATTCACACACCCAGGTAGCCCAAGGGGTACCATCATGCTTTTTGAGGGTTGTAAACCTCTTAAGATACTGGGAAGGGGTCTTCCCAAATCTAGCTATTAATGCTAGTTTCACATACTCATAATCCTGTTTATCCACCTCCCCCAATTCCATTACAGCATCACTTGCAACAGGGGGGAGCCTAGAGAAAAGCCAAGGGATCAACTGATTCCCTGAGATACCTTGAATACCATGATTGTACTCAAACATTGTTAACAAATCCAAAACATCAAGTTTAGTCTCATACACACCAATCATCTCCTTTGGTATCCGGGGTCTCTTAGGGCTGGAAGACCTAGAGGACTCTGGGAGAGAAGCATTTTCTAGAGACAATTTCTTCATTTCCAGTTCATGGTTCAGCTCCATTTCTCTGAGCCTTAACTCTTGATGTTTCATGGCAGTTTGTGCATCAATACGTTTCACTTCCAATTCAAGTCTCATTTTCTCAAGTGAAATAAACTCAGGAATAAGTTTAGGACCTGTGGGGGTCCCTGTGGACAGAGGTTGTGCTTTCTGAGCAGGCAAAGGAGTTGTAGGGTTTCCTAACAAGGACTCATCTACTTCTTCTATAGTAACACTCTCAGAATCAGAAACATCAAAATCCACATTTGCTGGAGTGGAAGGTCCTTCTGACCCACTCTCCAGACTTTTTCCCATTAACTTTGCAACCAGTTCAGATTTCTTTTCTTTACCAGAGAGATTCTTATCCCTACACATGGTTCTCAGAACCTCAGCAGTATAGAGTAAAATACTCTCTTCAGTGTAGCTTTCCATATTTGACATGATTTTTTTAGTTAAATAGAATTAGTGGTGTTAGCCTTGTGGTTAGTTGAACCCAAGCAACAACAGCACTCTAAGTGTAATCACTCTACTTCCAAATCCCACCGCTGCCACCAGTGTCAGGCAGAATCCTGTGCAGTGCCCTTAGGGACCACTACACACAATTAAGACTACAGGTGGTAATACAAGTTTTACCTTTGGTACAAGCCTGAACTACTATGTCAGAGTGGTAGCAGTGGTGGAGCAGCCAGGCTTATCTCAAGAGTATATGAGCAGTAGCAGAGATACACAAAGGGACCACAATTACTGTGACTCAAGCAAACACTGACTCAAGGTTTCAGGTAGAAAAATATAAGTACATTTATTTTTAAACCATTCGTTATAAACACAACGCTTCTATTAAACTTAAACACAAACCACACATAAAATATTCTACAACTAACCAATTCACTTTGTACAGTATGTCTCAAGGTAAGTACCCTGTGTTTGAATGAACCGATGTTATAAACAAAACACGCGTATCGGTGACATGAAATGCTACCGGGGCAAAAACACACTTAGCACTTGAGATACCCAGAGGGAGTTGGAGGCAAAAATCACAGGCAATATTTTGGTCAGGCAGACAGAATCGAGAAACACTCAGAGACAAGAGTGCAAAAGTCAAATGGCCGGAGCCTGGATCAAGTGACACCGGGGGCCTGTTGCCGAAGATCACACAGTCAGATAGTTCACGATTCAACGTAGCCAAGAGTACTTCGATATTGTCAATGTTCGGAAGCAAAAGTTATAAGAAGGAGGGAAGACAAGGGAAAGCCTTGGAAATGAAGAAAAGAGGTTCACCCAGTTTCCTCAATCAGAACACAGTACCTTATTCCAATGGTGCAGCTGGTGCCCTGGCAGTTGTTCCTGTTGGTTTCCCGCAGACCCACGATTCCTGGAGCTTCGTTGTGAAGGAGGACGTCTGAAGGGGTTCTGTACCACACAGGGATGAAGCCGGCAGCAGCGACAACAAATAAAAGGTGCGCTCCTTAAAAACAGGAGAGGCTCTTCAAATGGCTATCCGGACCACTACAGCTGTGTGCAGCGATTTCGACCAAGGAAGAAGATCCTCTGGCTGTGGAAGATGAGCTGGTTATCCCCACCAGGCTCAAGGGAAGAAGACTCCGGACTGGATCTCCTCTTAGTCGTTGAAGGGTAGATAGCTCAGGACTGCAGCAGGGCTTCACCGGGACAGGATAGTTGTAGCAACCGTCGTTCTCTCCGCTTCTCTTCGGTTCCTTGTAGTTCCAGTGGCGACTCTCTGACTTCTAGCCCAAGAGACCTGCCTTTTATGCGCAAAACCCCCATTCACACAGCGTGGCTGTCAATCACCCAGCAGGGCGGTTGTCCAGCCCGGACAACCACCTCAGCCAATCATGGCAAAGTGTGACTTGGGTTTCATCCCCTGTGCAGGGGGTGACTACACCCCTCCCTCACATTCAGCTCACCTAGACAACCAGGCGCCTGGTGGAGAGCTTCTGAGCAGAAGCCCGCCAAAAGACGGTGAACAAAGAAGGCGAACCTAGTTTGCCGCGCAAAGTAAAACACAAGAAGGACTTTAACAAAAAGAAATGGCGAATTAACCCAACCAGAGCCAAAAGAATGCCGATTTGGTCCAGCGGGTTTATGTTTGAGGCTAATATAATAGCCAAGAACAATACCACGTTTATCTGATATAATCGCTGTAGGAAAGTTAGGGTAGATACCACTGCCACCAGCCAAGTCTAAATGTTAAAAGAGCGAAACAATGCTCTAGAAGGTACAGATAAAAAGGGATACAAATTAACCCTTTCCAGTACTCAATGGAAGCTGGGGTGTACTGGATCTGTGGTAGATTGACTAAGTACAGTTAATGGCAACTTTACCCTTTTCTGGGGGACTGTAGTCAGCCTCAGAAATGGAGTCTAGGGAATTCTCAAAGACAACCCTGTGCTATGGCACTGGAGGTGCTGGGTGACACACAGAAAGAAGGGGGCTACTGAATTGGTGTACTTCAGAGTACACAATCATAAAAATTGAGAAATTCACATGGCAAAACATAGGTAAGAGTGGGGGAAAAGCTCACACTCTAACCAAGTGGAAAAAAATAAACTCCAGAAGTCCAGCAAAGCTGCTGGGCGACTCACTAGGTGAGGGAAATTAGCCATAAATGAGAATTCTCCCTAACAGGTTTGAAAAGTACGAGGATGAATGCAGAAGGATCACGGGTGTGGCAGCCCCACTTTTGTTAGCGGCATGAACCACTCTGGTAATGAAGTAGAAATCGAAGAGGGTACCGAGGAAGGGAGAATGGGTCAATGTGGCCACTAACATTTGTGTAATGGAAAGGATCACTGCAGCCTTACATGCAAAATCCATGCAATATGACCTAATGTGGGGATATTTTGTGAATAAATACATGCCCGGGACCTGACCACGTTCAAGGGAATGAGATTGGACATCTGGGCCCACCTATTTATTGGAAGCATGAAAATTGTCCCACTTGAGGAGAGCGATGCCATTGTTTCAAAAGGAGCTCAAGGAGGCAACCATGCCCACTGCTGATTGTAAAACGAGAACACTATGCATTAATCACAATTGTTAGATCAGTGCAAGACATCTAAAGCAAGAGGAAACACTGTTCTGGACGAGGGAGGGGGATGGGTGGGGGTAAAAATTGTTCTGAATGTTCTATGTAGAGGTTGTTGGGGGGAGGGTACTAGCTGAATGTTAGTGGTCATAAAATGTTCCTAATGAACTACCTGTATTGACTTTGATTTGTCTTGAAAACTTCAATAAAATTAAATGAAAATAAAATAGTGATAACCTCTGCTCTTATAAAGTATTTGACCATTTCTCCATGGATATTACACCTTTTAATATTTCACAGAAATACTTAACTAAGCATGCTTCACAACACCTACAACTCTCTGGTTACGTATTAAATTAAACCTTCTTCCAACCAACGATGTTATAGGTGGTCGATCTGGAGCGCCGCTAACTGATCATTTATGTCGCTATTGTAAATTAAGTGTTGAAACCCTGAAGCACCTTATCATTGATAGTTCAGTTTTATCTGTTCTTCGGAAAGAGACTTTTAATTCGTATTTTAGCATTTGCCCACTTTTTACTTGGGAAGATCTGTGGTGGACTTTATTAAATAATCCAAATGATAGGATGCTAATTAACATAATGAATTTATTGAAGTTGCTTTTACCATTATATGAAATTTCTTTGTGTTAGATGTGTTTTACCCTGTATTCGTGATTGTTGTCTACATGTGTGTAAAGTTTTTTTAAACTAATTCACACAATAAATAAATAAAATAAAACAATTGCGGGGCCTGCGCCCAAGGGCGGGGGTAGGCAAAGGGGGGAAACCGGATGATGGCTAACAGCAAGGGAAGTGAAGTATATATACAGATCTGCTAAAAGGGTGGTGGATCATGGAAGTAGGAAATTGGCCTGGGGGAGCGCAGGAGGACGCTCCATCTTGGTTTCAGGCAGGGAGGAGTCGCCCGCGGGGGATATCGAAATGGTGAGGAAGGGAAGTTGGGGGGCATCCAGGATTTGGGGGGCGGGATGGACAGGGGGACAGGGGATGTTGGCAGAGGAGGAGGAGGGGAGGTGAGGTGATGGAGGGCACCGGACGTTAGGGCCCGGGGACAAAGCGGGGGGAATGGGCCGATAGCAGGACAAGGGGAAGGAGAGTCTAGGGAGAACCAGGTGAGGGGGCAGAGAAAGGGGTGGCCGGGCGGGGGGGAATACCAGGGGGGAGACATATGGAGAAGACACGAAAGAAAAAACAACAATTAAACTCCCCGCTTAAGAGGAAAGAATTAGAGCATTTCACGAGGAAATCAGGCCCATATGTGCTCGTGATACAGGAAACGACACGAGTAATATAGCGGGTAGTATAACTCAGTGGCAACACGCTCGTCTTGGAAGCAAGACGACGCAGATAACATGGGTTTGAATCCCGGGTCACCACTTAGAAACCTCTTCAGTATTAAGCGCGTTATAATAAAACAATAATAATAACAATAAAAAACCCACCACTTGAAGAAAGATCAGGCAAGTTTAAATTACAAGGGCTATTTCCAAATCTTTCACGCCTCCATCCTGACTAAGGAATGCGGGGTGGCACTGGCGATTAGGAACGGGATGGATCTCAGGATAAAGGACTCAAAGGCGGATAGAGGAGGCAGATTTATAATAGTAGTGGGGGGATATATGAGAATTTTGTATATACTGGCCTCAATATATGCGCTTAATTCAGGGCAGGAAGCCTTCTTGAGGAAACTACTGAATATTCTTGAGGGGTTCGTTAAAGGTCACATAGTTCTAATGGGTGACTTTAATTTGCCCTGGTTTCGGAAGCGGGGGAGGATCTCGGGCAACAACTTGCAAGGGGGGGAGGGGCGTTGCCTCTGCCTCATTACAGGATAGGACTGAAGCTCTGGGCCTGAGGGACATGTGGAGGGGAGTGAAGGGGGACAGGTAAGGGTTTACTTTCCTCTCCAATTTCCATGGAACACAATCCTGCATTGATTATGTGTGGGTGTCGGCCCCCTTGCTGGGAGCGGTTGAGGACATTGAGGTGGGCCCACTCGGAATAGCGGACCACACAGTGGCTACCATGGAGCTGCACCTACCAGGACGCATACTGGGGATGGAGGGTACCGGGAGAGCTGCTGCAGGACCTGGTTGTGAGGGGGGAGCAGGAGGATAAGATCAAGGCCTTCTTCAACACTAACAAAACCAAGGACATGGGGAAGAGAATTCATTGGGCTGTGTTTAAAGCTACAATTTGGGGGGAATTTATAGCTGCAAAGGCACAGAGCAAAAGGCAGATGAGGCTGCACGAGTCTCAACTGGAGGCCAAGGTGGAAGAGAACAGGAAGGGAGCAGTTGAGTGCCCCTCAAGGAGGACAATGAAGGAATACTGCCAGGTGGTGGGCCAACTTAAGGTCCTTAGAACTAAGAGGGCGGAGAGGTCATTGTTTTTCATCCACCAGCAGTACCATGCGAAGGCCAATACGGCTGACTCACTCCTGGCATGGCCCCTGAGGGGAGCAGCGGGTAGCAACGCCATAGCGGCTATTACAGATGATCACAGAACCCGTCATTCCCTCACAGAGGAAATTCAGGAATGCTTTGCCAACTACTATGCAGAACTGTACTCGTCCCAAAGTCCTCCAAGTCAGCTGCAGACAGACTTCCTGGACAGGATCCAACTGCCCTCTGTGGGAGCAGAGGTTCAGGGAAGCATTAGGGCAGGAGATTGCGGCAGAAGAGTTAAGTAGGGTTATAGCAGCCCTTCCCCCATAGAAAGCACCCGGGCCGGATGGCTTTACAGCATCATATTATAAGGCATGTCCCGCACCTCACACGCTTATTTTCATAATTTTCTGAAACCAGTAGAATTTCAGCGTCCATGTAGGGGGCAAAAATTACCCTCCTTCCCAAACCCAATAAAGATCACAGCAGATATACGGGAAGCAGGCCAATAGCGCTAATAAACGTGGATGCCAAAATACATATCAAAATCTCAGTCAACAGGCTACAGAGATTCCTCCTGGGTCTGATTCACCCAGACCAGTCGTGATTCGTACACAGGTGGCAGACGTTCAACAAGATGAAATGGGTGGCACACCTGATAGAAAAGACTCACAAAATCTCAACTCCTGCGGTCCTCCTATCACTTGACTCCGAGAAGGCCTTCCACTGAGTGGAGTGGTCTTTTCTGTTTAAAGTGATGGAAAGGATGGGGTTGCGAGGGTGTTTTGCAAATGGTTAAGGCCAACTACAATACACCGGTGGCGCGCCTCCTTATTAACAGGTCCTTCTCTCATGCTATCCAGTTACAAAGAGGGACTAAGCAGGGGTGCCTCCTTTCCCCTCTGCTGTATGCAATCTGCGTGAATCTGGCGAGCTGCATGGCATTTCTTTCGCAAATACCCAACATAAAGTAGCTGCATTTTCGGACTCACGAGAACAGGAGAGTCGTTGGGGGTATGTAGGGAGTTGTTAGTGGATTTTGAGGTGGTCTCAGGCCTCAAGATAAACATAACCAAGTTGGAAATACTGAATTTTACAGTGAGAGGGAGGGAAGTGGCGGAGTTGAAGGACACCTCACCAATCATATGGAGCCCTGGGGTGATCAAATACTTGGGAATCCGGATGACCCCTACACTCACCGGTTGGTATGTGGCTAATTACCTGTCCATGCTGTTATCTATCAAAGCGGACCTCCAAAAGTGGAAGACTCTTAAAATCTCTTGGGTGGGCAGAATGGCAGCAGTAAAGATGGCGACGCTCCCCGGCTGTTCTACCTCTATCAGGCCATCCCATTAACAGTCCAGAATTGTTTCTTTGGCGAGTTAGGGAAAATCACAGGTAACTTCATATCGGAAGGTAAGAGGCCAAGGGTTAGCCGCTCCCTGCTGACGTCCCAAGGAGGGAGGGAGGGATGGTGCTCCCTAATTTCCAGCTATTCTACAAGGCATCACAACTGCGGATTATACGAGAATGGCTTTCAGGTCACAAGGGGAAACAGTGGGTGGCTATGGATTGGGCGGTGATGAGGCATGACCTAGGGGAAGTGCTGTGGCTCACTCGCCAGCAGAGGCCAAAGCACATGTACCTGAGTGTTAAAATGAAATTAGTGGCAGACACATGTGACAAATTGGCAGGGAAGTATGGGATCTTGACCTTCCTGTCCCCTTTCACCCCCATTTTTAACAATCCAAAGTGTTCATCAGGAATAGAACAGGGTTATTCACACACTGGCAAGAGGGAGGATGTCACAGACTACGGGATATGTTCAAGGGCCTGACCATAAGACCCTTCCTCGAGTGCAAACAATGTTTCAGGGTGGGTGAGCAGGAGAGGTTGCAGTATTTCCAGATACGGCACTGGGTCCAAAATACAGAGAACAAAGCAGCGCCTACCCGCCAGCTTGTAAAATTCCTTACAACACACGACGGGGCAAGGGGCCTTATATCGAACCTCTATAAGATCTTGGATGAGGCCACACCCGGGCAATATGGCCTTTTATGGAAAACTGGGAGAAAGTGATTGGGAGGCAATTGAATAGGGAAGACTGTCAGAGGCTTTGGAGGCTGATACCAAAGGTGGTCAAGGGATCCCAATTGCAGGAATTCTGGTATAAATTACTATTCAGGTGGAATTACACCCCGGCCTGCCTTCACAAGATTTATCCCGGGACCTCGCAGGAGTGCTGGAGAGGGTGTGGGGAGGAGGGCACTTTTCCACATTTGGTGGAAATGCCGAAAATTGAACAATTTTGGTGGGAGATACAGGAGTCCCAGGTTCAGGTTTTTGGGGAAGGGGCAAACGCATCTCTGGAAGAAATACTACTGGGCTTGGGGGGGGACACAGAGTGTGAACTCAGAGGGCGAATGAAAGCACAAACAATGCTCAGAATTGCAGCAATGCTGCTAATCGCACAGCATTGAAAGGGAGCAGCGATCCCCACTATTCAAGACTGGCTCTGTAAAGTTTGGGACCTGGTGGCCCTGGAATGGGCAACATATGCAATGAACAATAATGTACAGCAGTTTGCGAGAGATTGGAGGGAGGTGCTGGCATTCTAAAGGAAGATTATAGAGCCCTGTTATGCTCACCTGGCTACCACAGGGGCGTCGATCTGAACTGGACAGCTGCGGTCTCCACCAATGTGAGGCGTAGTGCCGAGATGACGGACTGGACCGGCCCACCTAGCTTTGTTTGCTTGGCCCGTAGGAGTATTCTTCTGCAAATGGAGAAAGGGAATTAACCACCCGTGGAGTTGAGCGTTAACCCCCACCCCCGCTGTTCTCCCCACTGATCACCTTTAATGACCCCTCTTACAGTCTCACCTGATGGTTTGGAAAGATGAGCTCTCCATCCTGCATTGAGCGCAGGGGCGTGTAGATAACTAGTTGCTTGACTGGTTCGAAGGAATAGGTGAGTTCCAGAACAATATTGACTCTGAGATTTCCGGCAAGACGCCGTAGGTATATAGTTCGTAAGAGTTCAAATGTCTGACTTTCACTCTTGTCCGATTCCTTGCAGGTTGCAGCTTGACCCTAGCGAAGAGTTCCTCGTGGCAACCGGTAACATTCAGGTAAGGATTTGTATTATCCAACACAGTTCGATAAAATAATGTCAGTATGTAACCTGTTGCTTTCTCCCTTATTCAGGTGCTGAGAGAAATTATGAAGTCTCGGGGAATAATGCCTCCGGCGGTAAAATTAGGTAAGTCTACTGTGGTGAGGAGGATTCCCCTTGTTTGTCCCTTTGTTTCACCTTGCTGTCCTTTTGTTTCCCCCTGGGGGCTGGAGTACGGCGAAGATGCGGTGGAGGCTGCGCAGACCCGTGAAGAGGAATAGTACCCCCGGCGGTAAAATCAGGTAAGTCTATGGGGGGTAACTAATATTGCCTCTGTTTATTCCCTTGGCTCACCTTGCTGTTCTTGTGTTCCCCTTAGGTGCCAGAGTGCGGCGGGAACATGCAGAAGGATGCGGTGGATAGTGAAGATGCTGCGAAGGCCGGTGAGTTCAGCGCGGCGCTGCAGCAGGCAAGGCGACGCGCATTAAATAACTTCTTGCTTCCAGCTCGAAGGCGCGGTGGATCGGGAATTCAGGTAAGGATCAAAGGTATTGCTCTTGTTCTAACCTTTTCTCCGTCTTTCTCCCTTTTTCTAGGAGCTCCAGACTCGAGGCGGGCGTGGCAGAAGACTGGATGTAGACTTGCAGGCACGGTGAGCGTTACGCTGCTGGATGCAGAATAATGCAAAGCGTGTGCTGCTCTTCGGGTGTGGTTTAAATAGCCTCCAAAGTAGTCCGAGGTAAGTATTCCTCCCAGAACCCACCCGAGTAAAAAAGAGTCCCTAGGTAAAGTAGTCCCTTCCAAGCCTCTTTTGGCTTGGAGCTCTGCAGCATGGTCTGCATCAGGTAAGTTTGCAGCATGGTCTGCATCAGGTAAGTTTTAATCTATGAGCCTGGCGCCATAGGCGCCAGGACTGTCTCTCCATATGAGCCTGGCGCCATAGACGCCAAGACTGCACCCAAATGGCCCCTAGCAGGGGTTGTTAGCTTGCTTGGAATAACTTGATGCCTGCTTCCGGGGCTGCTGGACTTGATCTGGATCCACCAGAGTAGGCATCTTGACAGCACTCCCCCCCAAGGCCCCTCCTAAAGTCGTTCTTCCCCGTGGTTTTGGTTTGTCTGGGAAATCTCGGTGGAATTTTTTCACCAATCGGGGTGCATGAACGTGGTCACTAGGTTCCCATGACCTTTCCTGTGGTCCGTAACCTTTCCAGTCGATTAAATAAAAAAGCTTTGACTTCACCAGCTTGGAGTCCAGGATGTTCTTAACCTCAAATTCGGGTTCCCCGTCTATAAGGATGGGGTCTGGTGGCTTGGTTAGTCTTGTCCCTGGGTGCACTGGTTTCAAAAGTGACACATGAAAAACGGGGTGAATTTGCATATTAGCAGGTAAGTCCAACTTCACGGCCACTGGGTTGATAATGGCCTTAATAGAGTAAGGTCCCAAATATCTGGGGTTAAAGGTCCGTGTTCACTTTAGAGGTATGTGTTTTGTGGCCAACCATACTTGGTCCCCTATCTGGTATTGTGGAGTAACACTTCTATGCCGATCAGCATTTTTCTTGTATTTTTCTTTCGCTTGTTTTAAATGTGCAGTTGCTTCCTTAAAGGTTTGTGTAATCGTAGCGTGCAGATGGTCCACTGCGGGCATTTCTAAGTGTTGGGGTGAGTCAAGGTCTGAGGTTCGAGGATGGTGCCCATATAAGGTGTAAAAGGGGCTTTGTCCAGTTCCAGAATGTACTGAATTATTGTATGCATATTCGGCGATCCAAAGAATGTCTTTCCAATTACTCTCAGTCTGATGTAACATACAACGCAGGTATTGTTCAAGAGTCTGGTTGGTCCTCTCCGTTTGACCATCGGTTTGGGGGTGGTGACTGGTCGATAACCTCACATCGATTTGCGCCAATTGACAACATTTCCTCCAAAAATGTGAAATGAAATGACTGCCCCGGTCAGAGACCAATACGGACGGAAATCCATGTATGCGAACAATGTTTTCGAGGAACTCCTTGGCCAGGATTGAAGCTGAAGGTAATCCCTTTAAAGGAATAAAGTGGGCCATCTTGGAAAAAAGATCCACAATAACTAGAATGGTGTTAAATCCATTGCATGGAGGTAGATCAGTTATAAAGTCTAACGATAAGGTGTGCTATGGTGTAGGCGGAATGTCCAAAGGTTGTAAGAGTCCAGCTGGTTTTCTCTTCTGACTTTGGTTTTGGGCGCAAATGCCACAAGACATTACAAATGATTTAATATCCTTTCGCCAGGTGGGCCACCAGAATTGTTTCTTAATTTTAGCTTCAGTCTTTGCGATACCTGGGTGCCCCTCCATTAGGGTGTCATGATAATGGGAAATGACTAGCTCTTGTAGTTCCTTGTGTGGCAGAAATATCCGCCCTTGGTAATAAGGCAGGTCATTGGTGACACAGTAGTCCGGGCCTTTCTTTACCCAGTCCTGCAGGGCTGTGGAATCAAAGAGTTGCTGGATCTTTTCCTGAATGTCCTCTAGTGTCTGTAGAGTAGTAATTCCAAGAATCCTTTGTTCGGAAATTATAGGTACTGGTTCCGGGTTCACTTCTGCCTCTCCCATCCCTATTCGGGATAAGGCGTCTGCTTTACTGTTCTTGCAACCTGGTCGATACGTTATCACGAAATCGAACTCGGCAAAGAATAATGCCCATCGGAGTTGGCATGACGATTGGGCCTTGGCTGTCTTTAAATACTGCAAGTTCCAGTGATCGGTGATCACAGTAAAGGTATGCCTGGCACCGAGAAGATAGTGCTGCCAAGCCTTGAAGGTGGATTTAATGGCTAATAACTCCTTGTCGGTAACAACATAGTTTAACTCGGGTGCCGAGAACTTTCTGGACCAAAATGCTACTGGGTGAAGCTGGCCAGTTTCAGGGTCCTTTTGGGACAGGACAGCTCCCATGGCTAAACTGGATGCATCATTTTCCACTATGTATGGAAGTTCAGGGAGTGGGTGCTTTAGTACAGGTGCAGACGTGAATTTCGCTTTCAGCTCTTGCAAGGCATTTTCAGCTTCTTCAGTCCACATAAAGCGTTAGTTTTTTCGCAAGAGTGCTGTGATGGGATGTACAACATGTGAGAAATCCGGGATGAATCTGCGGTAGAAATTGGCAAAGCTGAGCATGCTTTGTACTCCTTTAACTGAACTCGGTGATGGCCACTTAAGAATTGCGTCCACCTTTCGTGAGTCCATTCGGACTCCTTTTGGACTCAGGATAAACCCAAGGAATTCAACTTCCGTGGCATGAAAAACGCATTTTTCCAGTTTTGCATATAGTTTGTGCTGGCGCAATTTCTCAAGGACTGCTCGGACGTGCTTCACATGGTCAGATTCTGAAGAGGAGTACACTAGAATATCATCGATATATACGACAACACAAACGTCAATGAGTTCACCAAGGACATCGTTCATAAAGTATTGGAAGGCTGCTGGTGCATTGCACAACCCGAAGGGCATCACCTGGTATTCGAATAACCCGTACTTAGTGCGAAAAGCAGTCTTCCATTCGTCGCCCTCTTTCACACGTACCAGATGGTATGCCCCCCAGAGATCCAACTTAGTGTATATGCAGGCGTTCTTTGCTTGGTCTAGCAGTTCGGGGATCAGAGGCAATGGGTATCGGTTCTTAACAGTGATCTGGTTCAATGCGCGGTAGTCTATGCACATTCTGAGGTCACCTTCCTTTTTGGGCACGAAGAACAAAGCTGAAGATGCAGGGGACTTGGAGGGGCGAATGAAGCCATTAGCAAGGTAATGGTCTAGGTATTGCTGTAGGTGAAGGTTCTCAGGTTCCGTAAGGGCGTAGATCCTGCTACAAGGGGGTTGTGCACCGGGTATGAGATCGATTTGACAATTGTACGATCTGTGAGGTGGTAAGGTGTTTGCCTGTTCTTTTTGGAAGACATCCTGGAATTCTTGATATTCTGGAGGTAATTGCACGACTGATGTGGTGACTGTGGCCAGGCCTGGGTTCAAGTTTTTCTTTGGGTAACAGGCTTGTGCACAATCCGGGAAGGGTATTCTCTTCTCTCGCCAATCAATACAAGGATTATGTCTTTCCAACCAAGGTATCCCCAGTATTATTTGGAACTGTGGGGCTTTGATTAGATCAAACACAATAGTCTCTCGATGCCCATCCTGACCCAATAGTGTCATCTCTGCGGTGGAATGAGTTACAGGCCCAGAGGCAATTTCAGTTCCATTGACTGTGGTGTTGACATCTGAGGTGGTCTTTCGGCAGAGAGGTAGATTCATCCTGGAAGCCAATTTGTAATCCACATAGTTTCCTATGGCCCCGCTATCAATGTATGCCCTTACTGCGTGCATACGTGATAGCTGCCTTGGATCTACGAGGACCATTGGTATGATGAAATGCGAGGTCTGAGTATCCTTCTTCAAGCTCGGCAAGCGGACCTCTACACTTGTCGGGCGTGGTCGTTTCCCGAGTCTGACTCCATATGGCTTTTATCAGCAGCTCCTACCACCTTCTTGGGTGGTTTTACAGGGCAATCCAGTAGAAAATGCCCAGAAGTTCTGCAATATAGACACACTTGCATTTGCTGTCTCCTTTCTCTTTCCTTCTGGGTTAAGGGTCCTTTAACTCCTCCGATTTGCATGGGTTCTGAAGCATCTGCTCCTTTGGGGTTAGCGTAGGTTTTAACCAACACCCGATTCTCAAACTTGGCTCGATCAGCCTTTCTGTTCTGAAGTCTGTAATCTAACTGGACCACTAAGTCTATATATTCAGTGCAGTCTTGAGGTGGGTTCACAACTTGAGCCAAGACATCCTTGAGTTCTCCTCGAAGCCCTCGATGAAATAACGTAATTCGTTTTACCTCGGGCCATCCAGTTTCCACTATCAACCTATCAAAGGTGGCGATGTAGGATAGGAGGTCCTGGTTACCCTGTCATAGGGACAAAAGTTCGTTATCCAAGGCCTGTCCTTGGGAGTGCCGGGCAAATAGTCTTTCCATGCTCATTTGAAAGCCCTGAAAATCCCAAAGAATTGGGTCATCCTGAGTAACTAGTGGAATTGACCAATCAGCTGCACTGCCGCTGAGATATGACAATACAAAGGCTATCTTGGCTTGATCGTTTGGGAAGGCTCCAGGTCTGCATAAAAAGTGCAAGCGGCATTGGTTCATAAACACGGCGAACCTTTTGGGGTCCCCGGCAAAGCGTTCGGGCGGAGCTAATGGAATAGTTCCTGGTAGATTTATTTGCACAGGGTTACTCGATGATACAGGAGTTGGATTTCCCCCCGAGTCCTGGTAGGGGTGTTTGTCCAGCCTGGCTTTGCAGTAGTTGCCTAGCAAGGTCATCAGTTCGCTCCTTTGACAAAATCAGTTCTCTCCTAAGAGCATTGGTTTCTTGACAAGCGGAATGCACTTCAGCCCTCAGTTCCCCTAGTAATTGGGCCAATTGGTCAGTTTCTGAGGTATCCATAACGCGCGGGTGGGAATTTGTGGGTAGGCTTCGCGTTCTGTTACGCTCACCTGGCTCCCACAGGGGCCTCGATCTGAACTGGACAGCTGCGGTCTCCACCAATGTGATGCGTAGTGCTGAGATGACAGACTGGACTGGCCCACCTAGCTTCGTTTGCTTGGCCCGTAGGAGTATTCTTCTGCAAATGTAGAAAGGGAATTAACCACCCGTGGAGTTGAGCGTTAACCCCCACCCCCCCTGTTCTCCCCACTGATCACCTTTAATGTCCCCTCTTATAGTCTCACCTGATGGTTTGGAAAGATGAGCTCTCCATCCTGCATTGAGCGCAGGGGCGCGTAGATAACCAGTTACTTCACTGGTTCCAGAACAATATTGACTCTGAGATTTCCGGCAAGATGCCGTAGGTATATAGTTCGTAAGAGTTCAAATGTCTGACTTTCACTCTTGTCCGATTCCTTGCAGGTTGCAGCTTGACCCTAGCGAAGAGTTCCTTATGCCAACCGGTAACATTCAGGTAAGGATTTGTATTATCCAACACAGTTCGATAAAATAATGTCAGTATGTAACCTGTTGCTTTCTCCCTTATTCAGGTGCTGAGAGAAATTATGAAGTCTCGGGGAATAATGCCTCCGGCGGTAAAATTAGGTAAGTCTATTGTGGTGAGGAGGATTCCCCTTGTTTGTCCCTTTGTCTCACCTTGCTGTCCTTTTGTTTCCCCTTAGGGGCCGGGGTACGGCGAAGATGCGGTGGAGGCTGCGCCGACCCGTGAAGAGGAATAGTACCCCGGCGGTAAAATCAGGTAAGTCTATGGGGGTAACTAATATTGTCTCTGTTTATTCCCTTGGCTCACCTTGCTGTTCTTGTGCTCCCCTTAGGTGCCGGAGTGCGGCGGGAACATGCAGAAGGATGCGGTGGATATTGAAGATGCTGCGAAGGCCGGTGAGTTCAGCGTGGCGCTGCAGCAGGCGAGGCGATGCGCATAAAATAACTTCTTTCTTCCAGCTCGAAGGCGCGGTGGATCGGGAATTCAGGTAAGGATCAAAGGTATTGCTCTTGTTCTAACCTTTTCTCCTTCTTTCTCCCTTTTTCTAGGAGCTCCAGACTCGAGCCGGGCGTGGCAGAAGACTGGATGCAGACTTGCAGGCACGGTGAGCGTTACGCTGCTGGATGCAGAATAACGCGAAGCGTGTGCTGTTCTTCGGCCGTGGTTTAAATAGCCTCCAAAGTAGTCCCAGGTAAGTATTCCTTCCTGACCCCACCCGAGTAAAAAATAGTCCCTAGGTAAAGTAGTCCCTTCCAAGCCTCTTTTGGCTTGGAGCTCTGCAGCATGGTCTGCATCAGGTAAGTTTGCAGCATGGTCTGCATCAGGTAAGTTTTAATCTATGAGCCTGGAGCCTATGGTGCCAGGACTGACTCTCCATATGAGCCTGGCGCCATAGACGCCAGGACTGCACCCAAATGGCCCCTAGCAGGGGTTTTTGGGCTTGCTTGGAATAACTTGATTCCTGCTTCCGGGGCTGCTGGACTTGATCTGGATCCCCGGGGGTAGGCATCATGACAGCCCAGTGGTGCCTCAGCGCCTAAAATGGTTGGATTTATACTAGTTGGAGCGCCCAAGCTAGGACTTCTATTAGATGGACGTTTAGTTGACTGAGGGAAATAATTAACCAGGCTCTTCAGGAACTGGGCCACCATTGGAACAGTAAACAATTTACCTTGTTCTGGTGTCCTTTTAAACAAGCAAATTGCTGCCAGATAAACCTTTACTGTGCCCACTTTTAGGCCCGATTTTGCCAAGGCCAACCAAAACTCCATCACTGAGGAGGTGGGACACGACATTGGGTCCACTCTGTTCGCCTTGCACCATGCCACATACTTTCTCCATCTACATGCATACAGAGACCCAGTGGATGGTCTACATGCAGTCAACAATACCTCTAGAGTCTCTTTATCGAGTGCCCGGTCCCCGTACCTCAGCCTCTCAAGAGCCAAGCATGAAGGTTGAGAACGTCTGGGTTCCGGTGAAGCACAATGCCTCCAAACTACAACAAGAGGTCAGTTCTCTGAAGAAGCCTGAGAGGTGGGCATATGGCCCGTTCCAGAAGATCCGGGTATGACACCCTCCTCACCGTGCCCGGGGCGATCAGGGTCACGTGAGCTCTAAATCTCTGCAAACGCCTGAGAACTCAAGGGATGACCAACAGCGGTGAGAACGCATAATGGAGATAGAAGACCCACTCCTCCAGAAACTCGCTCTGGGGGAAATTCCCTCAAACAGAACTGCTTGCATTACGTGTTGTCCTTTGTCACAAACAGGTCCACTATCGGGATGCCTCACTGGGTGAAGATCTCAACAGTGACTTCCACGCATAGCTCCCACTCATGGCAGCTGCGTGGCCTCGATGCACAGAGCCAGTAATCTCATGCCCCCCTGCGTGTTGAGGTAGTGCATGGTCACTGTGTTGCCCGTCAGAACTAGGACATGCCTCCCCTGCAGAGAAGCCAGAACTGCCATCAGCGCTAGTCTAACTGCTCGCAACTCCAGCATATTGATGTGACAACATTTTTACTTTTGGGAACAATGGCTGTTGAGTTGGAGAGAGCGGCAATGATCCCCACTCCTTCAGAGAGGCCTCTGTGACTACCTGTGCCTCTGGCCGTGGCACCCAGAAAGGTTCTCCTGCAAACATATTCATCCTTTTGCTCTGCCAGGAGAGGTCTTTGACCACAGACCTCGACACCTGGAGGGCATCTGAGATCTCGCCAACATACTGCAACCACTGGCTCCTGAGAAGCCATTGCAGGGCTCTCATCTGGATGCTAGCCTGCTGCATCACCCTGTGGCAGAGCAGGGGCAGGAAAGCAAATGCTAGGAGCCTGCTGGAATTGTAGAAGAGACTGACTATCTTAGCCACGTTGGTGACTCTCTTCTCGGAAGGAAAAGCCGTCCCTTCTTTACTTTTCTTTATTTAATTATAAACGCGCAACCAAAGGGCCCAGAGGCATACGGATGCATGGGAATACAATCCTCCAAAGATGGTAAAACGAGACAAAAACAACACAAAAAAACACAGCATCCAGTCCCATCTAACTCCTAGAAATACTTTACTTAATTTATTTATAAACACGCAACCAAAGGGCTCAGGTGTCCAAGACTGCTCCGATGAATTGGAGCCTCTGTGCTGGTAAGATCTGTGATTTCTGTAAGTTCAGGGAGAAACCTAAGTTGTGCAGCAGAGAACAAGTGTCCTTGAGGGGCCTTGAAACTTGTTCCAATGACTGACCCGATCAGCCAATCATCCAAGTATGGGAACACAAAGACGCCGGCTCTCCTGAGATTGGCCGATACTACTGCCATCAGCTTGGTAAAGACCCTGGGCACAGAGGTCACGCCAAAGGAGAGCACCTTGAACCAATAATGTGCATCCCTGATGACGAACGTCAGGAACTGCCTGTGCTTCCGGTGCATATACAGGTGAAATAGGCATCCTAAAGGTCCAACGACACCAGCCAGTCTTGGAAGTGTGGAGCCTGGAGAATTTCCCTCAACGTCGCCATCCTGAATTTATCTTTCCTCAGGAACTTGTTCAAATATCTTAGGCCCAGAATGGTACAGAGTCCCCCCCCCATCGATCCGTCTTGTTCAGTGTCTTGTCGTCGAAAACAGAGAGAACAAACAGGCTAATGAGCTCTTAAAAAAGAAGTAACTATAGACCTCCGAAGGAGGAACAATTGAACAAACACTACAAGTATCATTAGAAAAATCTTTGTTTTAAAAACGGAGGCAGGAATACAGAAAATTGACACAGAGGACCATCACCAAGTCAACATGAAAGAGAAGATGCGCGCCATCCACTGACTTTCTGAGCGGGGATGGATGGGAGGGGAGATGAGAAATCTGGGGGAGAAGAATTCATAGAAAAAACATTACAGTAAGTAATTTCTCCTCTAATGGATTGCCTTTCTCCTGTAGACTCCTCATCTGATAGATTCCCAAGGCAGTAAATGATGAGGCGGGTAGAAAGTTATACCAAGACTTTTTGCAGCACTGCCCGGCCAAAACGTGCATCAGTAGTACAAGCCACATCCAGACTGTAGTGCTTTGCAAAGGTATTCAGGGATGACCATGTTGCAGTGCGACAAATCTTCCTGACAGGGACTCCCCTCTGCAATGCTCTTGATGCTTAGACTCCCCTTGTCGAATGGGCCCTGATGCCTGCTGGTAATTTCTTCCCAGCGGACTAGTAGCATTCATCTATGCAGAAAATTATCCGTCCGGATAAAGTCTTCTTGGTTATGGGCAGGCCCTTACGGGCTAAGGAAAAGGCCATGAAGTGCTTGTCAGCTCTCTTGAGATCAGCTGTCCTGGCAATATAATAACTCAAGGCCCTCTTCGGGTCTCGGCAATTTAAACGTTCCTCCTGCTTAGAAGGGTACGGAGGAGGGTAGAAGACTGGAAGGTCGATGGATTGTGACAAGTGAAATTCTGAGACAACTTTGGGGAGGAATCCAGACCTTACCCTGAGTAAAACTTTCCCTTGGAAAAAACGCAGGAAGGGTGGCTTACAGCATAAAGCCTGTAGTTCACTCACCCGCCGAGTGGATGTAATGGCCACAAAGAAGACTGTTTTCAAAGACAGAAGCCGAAGGGACAAGAGTGTATAGGCTGAAAGGGAGCCACCATCATAAATGTCAGAAGCAGATTAAGGTCCCAATCCTGGACAACAAATGGAGTTGGCAGAAACTTATTTACAAGGCCATTCAGGAATTGTGATCCTGGACAGAACAACAATAGAAACACACTGACCATTCTGTAATTTTGTTCCCACATATAGTGTGGTTGTTTTATGCAAAATCAGTTCATGAGTGAAACATACCATGAGGACATATAGCAGACCTTATACATTCATAACCAAGAAATAAACAAGTATTGCAATTCATTAAAAAAAATCCAATCGTCTGAAGATACATAATCAGCCTTGTTTTTTAACAGGGTTACGGTAAAAACAATGAAGAATTAAACACAACATGTTTTCTGCCACATTCGCTTGAAAAGACAAACAAGAGTCGACACAATAGTGTTTCGGCCTATAGCATTTTGAATAACTCAAATCTAACAGCCTTTATCAGGACGTAACTTGTGCTGTGGGTTCCTCACCGCCTGTGGTATGTATGAAACGAGATGTCACGAGAGACATGGATGTACTATTCAGGGATCGCGATAATACTCTGTTTTCCGCTATAATTAGCACCCCCCAAAATGAAACGCACGCAGTAACATCTCGGTTCATTTGTAGGCAAGCCACACATTCAAGATGGCTAGTATGCAGTTTCAGACGCCGACTAGTTAAATTGCCTGCGTTCACAAAAAGGAGCTATTCTCTTTCCTCGGCGCATCCATGGTAAGAGCCTTCACTTACCTTGCAGTCACATCGACTGTTCCATCATGCAGGTATTGAGTCCATGGCAGCCAACCTTTTTCTTTTTCTCTGTTTGTGCTTTCATTTACAGGCACACACCTATTAAGCTGCATTATTAAGCCCACACTTGGACTACAACTCTACTAGGTAAGAATCGCAGTACATTATCATTAGTGGAGAGGGGCATTTCTTAAACTATAGAATAATGAAACTGCAATGGATCAGTCACGTTGATTGACTTGCCACATGTATTTATTCGCAGGCACGCATTTAATGTGCCTTACATCCACGCAAGAACTTTTACTGCGTTGGAGACTACAATCTATTCTTCCATGCAACGTGTTTACAGCACGGTAAGTCAGTTTGTTTCCCATCTCCTTGGAGATTGGTCCTTTAGCTACTCATTGAGCATTTTCGTATTGCTCCTCCGTCAACAGAACACTCACAGACACTCTTCATTAATTGTAGATACATACCACAGGCGGTGAGGAACCCACAGCACAATTCATGTCCTGATGAAGGCTGTTATATTGGAGCTATTAAAAATGCTATAAGCCAAAACATTATTGGGTCGACTCTTGTTTGTCTTTTCAAGCTAATGTGGCAGAAAACATGGCATGTTTAGTTCTTCATTGTTTTTACTGTAACCCTGTTAAAAAACAATGCTGTATATGTAAAGAATCATGAGACGATTGGAAAAAAATCTACGAATTGCAATAATTGTTTGTTTCGAATGGATTGTATCCTCCCACGCATTCCTTATCTTTGATAAATCCAATTCCAGCTTGCTGGTCTCGGAAATGTTTTCCGAGTAGAGGGCGCTGCACGTTGACGTCCCTCTAGTCAGTGTCCCTTGAAGGCCTCCGTATCGGCCCCGACGTCAACATAGGTATATATAGTCTCGCGGAGTGTCCGTTGCTCAGTTCTGTTTTTTCCACGCTTCGTAAGCCTCGGAGATGCTCGTTCCTCAGTGTATCTTTCCTGAACTTCGATTTTATTGAAAAATTCTTCGAATCTACGATGGCATCTTCGTCCGCTTCATCAACGCCACGATACGGTTTCAAGAAATGCAGGGATTGTGGAAAAAAGATGTTGTTAACCGATCCTTGCTGTCAGTGACGGCGAAAGCCTTAAGGGAGCATAGAGGGAAGCTGGAAAAAGGTAAGACCATTAAATCCTCTACTCCTTCGAAATTTTTCTCGGCCGAGTCGAGACATTCGTCTTCTCGCCCTCAGAGAAAACATTCCCGCTCAAGATCTCGTAGTAGTTCTCACCACTCATCCAGATCGAGACATACTAAGAAGAGGCGTCATAGATCACCTTCCTCTTCATCTTCCAACTCGCCAGAAAGGGTCACCTGACCCACTAAACACAGCTCTCCAGATAAGTGGGAGGAATTTAGCAAAACATTCCTAAGGGTATTTGAGAACGCAGCCTTATCCCCCTCCGGGATGCCTGGAGGTGATAACCCGGGTGAAAGACCCGAAAAAGAGAAACGCCATGAGCCGTCGATCCCGGCAAATAAAAACCCTTGAGTAGAGACAAGGGCCCTTCGAACAAGATAGCGTAATTGACGCCGTCGTCAAAGATGCCTTCAACACATAAGACAAGGTCATCGATGCTGTCGTCGACCCCGATGAAGAAGAGGCCATTGAAGCCTCATGCCCTGACTGCACCATCGGCACTCGAGGTGTTGAAGGATCCTTCAAAGGCGTTGAAAGGGGCGTCAGCAATATCAACGACATCGAGTAGAATTCCGATTCTCTCGACGACATCAAGGTCATACTCTAGTATATCGACGCCGTTTGTAAGTTTATCGAGACCTATGACGTCTACATCGACAACTACAACCCTATCTCAATGTCATGATGCCTACCCCCGGAGCACCAGGCCAGGCCCAGCACCCCCGGGAGCAGGCATCACGCCTCCGGGTAAAAGCCCAGCGGCCCTTTATAGGGGCTCTTTGGACTCTGTCCTGGCGCCGTTGGCGCCAGGCTCATGTTGGACATCAGTCCTGGCGCCATAGGCGCCAGGTACATAAAGGGAACTGTTTGGTGCACTTACCTGAAGCAGACCATGCTGCACACTCACCTGATGCAGACCATGCTGCATGAAGAACCAAGCCAAATGAGGCTTAGGAGGGACTATTTTTCTGAAGGAACTATTTTGTTACTTGGATGGGGCTGTGGAAGAATACACACCTGGAACTTCTTCCAAGGCTATTTAAGCCACACGTGCTTCGCGTTGTTCTGCATCCAGCAGCTGAACGCTCACCGTGTCTGCTCCTGCACCTGGACTCCAGCCACGCCCGCCTCGAACCTGGAACACCTGTAAGGGAATAAGAGAAGAGAAAGGTGAAAACCAAGAACTATTTCAACCTTCTTACCTGCATCCAGAATCTTCACGCCAGCATTCCTGAAGGAAGACTTCCATTTAAAAGCACCGCGTTGCTCGCTGCAGCGCCGCGCTTCACTCACCTGTTCCCGAGACGCCGCCCGGCTCCATCGCGGCTCTCAGTGCCGGTCGCCACATCTCTGCACCGCACCTAAGGAGAGAAGAAGAGACAAAAGGTGAGCAAGGGAACACAAGAGGAAAGCCGGATTTTCAGCCATATTACTTACCGGCTATTCTTGGTGAGCCATTCCACATCTTGGGTCGGCGCCACATCTCTGGCAGGTACCGCACCCCGGCCCCTATGGGGAAAGGACAAAAGACATTACTGGGGAATTATAAAGACATTTAGAGGGGTCGCCCTCATCACTGACTCACCTGATTTTACCCCGGCAATTTAACCCTTCAACGCATCGCCTTTGTTCTGCACCTGAAATAAAGGACAGAAAAAGAAAACAAAAAAGGAGGCTCACACTTGAACTTTTGCATCTTCATACTTACGGTGTATCGCTCAGTAAAGTCAAGTGGATTTGCCAGCGCCATTCTGAAAACCAGTGAAGTAACTGGACGAACTCGCGCCCCTGCACCAGAAGCAGGATGGAGAGTACATCCTTCCAAACCATAAGGTGAGCTTAAACCGGGGGTTTTGGAGGAAGTCAGAGGAGAACGAAGGGGGAAAGGGGGAGCAAGCACATTATTCAGCAGACAGTTAATCCCCTTTCTCATCTGCAGAAGGATATTCCTACGGGCCAGACAAGCAAGATTTGGGGGTCCTGTTCAATCGGTGGTCCGACTTCTGCGCATCATGCTTGAAGAGGCCACAGCAACCCAGACCAGACCAGCGCCTCCGTGGGAGCCAGGTGAGCGTTACAGAACGCGAAGCCTTCCTACAAATTCCCACCCAGGCGCTATGGAAACTTCCGAGACTGACCAGTTGGCCCAACTACTGGGGGAATTACGGGCCGAAGTACACGCCGCTCGTCAAGAGACTAATGCTCTCAGAAGGGAAGTGATTGTAACAAAGGAAAGAGCTGATGACCTGGCTAGACAGCTTTTGCAAGGTCAAGCTGGACAAACTCCTTTACCCGGTTCCGGAGGGAACCCCGCTCCTGTGCTTTCCAGTAACCCGGTGCAGATTAATCAACCTGGAAACATGCCGCTGGCCCCACCCGAACGATTTGCTGGGGACCCCAAACGATTTGCCGTATTCATGAATCAGTGTCGTTTGCATTTCCTGTGCAGACCTGGGGCCTTCCCTAATGACCAGACCAAGGTAGCCTTTGTATTGTCATATCTCAGCGGCAGTGCTGCCGATTGGTCAGTTCCACTGGTAACTCAAGATGACCCGATTCTTCGTGATTTTCAAAGATTTCAAGCAAGCATGGAAAGGTTATTTGCTTGTCACTCCCAGGGGCAGGCTCTAGATGACGAACTTCTATCTCTGCGACAGGGCAATCAAGACCTTCTTTCCTACATTGCAACCTTTAATAGACTAATTGTGGAAACTGGGTGGCCAGAGGATAAAAGAATCACGTTATTTTATCGAGGTCTACGCGGAGAACTTAAAGATGTCCTGGCCCAAGTTGTAAATCCGCCCCAAGAGTGCTCTGAATATATAGACTTAGTGGTCCAATTGGATCACAGACTGCAAAACAGAAAAGCAGATCGGTCCAAGTTTGAGACCCGGGTGTTAGTCAAGACCCACGCTAACCTCAAGGGGGCTGAAGCCTCAGAGCCAATGCAAATCGGAGGAGTTAAAGGACCTTTAACGCAAAAGGAACATGAAAGAAGACGGCAGATGCACTTATGTCTTTATTGTGGATCCTCTGGACAGTTTCTACGAGATTGCCCGGCAAGGCCGCCCAGGAAGGTGGTAGGAGCCGCTGAAAAAATCCATGAAACCTCTGTATCGGGAAACGACCCCGCCCGACAAGCGTAGGGGTCCGCTTGCCGAGCTTGAAAACAAACTCTCAGACCTCGCATTTCACTGTGCCAATGGTCCTCGTAGATCCGGAACAGCCTAAGCGGTTGCATGCAATAAAGGCATACATCGATAGTGGGGCTATAGGAAACTATGTGGATCGTGAATTGGTCTCCAGGATTAACCTCCCCCTGCGTCCTAAAACCAGCAAAGATGTCATCACCACAGTCGATGGAACCGAAATTGCCTCGGGACCGGTAACACATTCCACAGCTGAGATAACACTTGTAGGTCCAGACGGCCATCGGGAGGCAGTTGTGTTTGATGTAATCAAGGCTCCACAGTTTCAGGTTATACTCGGAATCCCTTGGTTAGAGACACATAATCCTCGAATTGATTGGCGAGCGAAGAGAATAACCTTTCCAGAGTGTGCACGAACCTGCTACCCAGAAAATCTGAAGGTCAGTCTAGCATCAGTAACCTCTGTCTCCATGCAACTACCTCCGGAGTACCAAGACTTCCAGGACGTCTTCCAAAAGGAACAGGCCAACACGTTACCTCCTCACAGATCGTACGATTGCCAAATCGATCTGGTGCCCGGTGCACAACCCCCTTGTAGCAGGATTTATGCCCTTACTGAGCCGGAGAATCTGCATTTGAGACAATATTTAGATCAATACCTAGCCAATGGTTTCATTCGCCCGTCAAAGTCTCCGGCATCCTCGGCTTTGTTCTTCGTGCCAAAAAAAGAAGGCGACCTTAGAACTTGTATCGATTACCGCGCATTGAACCAGATAACTATTAAAAATCGTTACCCTCTGCCTTTGATCCCTGAACTCCTTGACCAGGTGAAGGACGCTTGCATATACACCAAGTTAGATCTCCGGGGGGCTTATCATCTGGTACGAGTTAAAGAAGGCGACGAATGGAAAACGGCCTTCCGTACAAAATATGAACTATTCGAATACCAAGTGATGCCTTTCGGGTTGTGCAACGCGCCTGCTGCCTTCCAATTCTTCATGAACAATGTCGTTCGGGAACTCATTGACGTCTGTGTTGTCGTGTATATCGATGACATTCTGGTGTACTCCTCTTCGGAATCTGATCACAGAAAACATGTCAGGGCCGTCCTTGAGAAATTGCGCCAGCACAAACTGTTTGCAAAGCTGGAAAAATGCGTTTTCCATACCACCGAGGTTGAATTTCTTGGATTCATCCTGACGCCTAAAGGGGTCCGAATGGACTCACGGAAAGTGGATGCCATCCTCAAATGGCCATCACCTAGTTCGGTGAAAGGTGTCCAAAGCATGCTTGGTTTTGCCAATTTTTATCGCAGGTTTATCCCAGAATTTTCACGGGTGAAGAGTGCGGAAGAATAAACGTTTTGAATGGACCGAGGAAGCTGAACAGGCCTTTCAGGAATTAAAAGCTAAATTTACGCCCGCACCTATTTTGAAACATCCGCGTCCTGATCTCCCATATATAGTCGAAACCGATGCATCCAGCTTAGCCATGGGAGCTGTCCTGTCTCAGAGAGACCCCGAAACCAACCAACTGCACCCCGTAGCATTTTGGTCCAGAAAGTTCTCGCCGCCGGAGATAAATTATGCAATCACCGATAAGGAATTATTAGCCATTAAGTCCGCCTTTAAGGCTTGGCGGCATTATCTTCTTGGCGCCAGGCATACCATCACCGTGATCACTGATCACCGAAATTTACAATATTTAAAAACTGCCAAGGCTCAGTCTTCACGACAGCTCCGATGGGCTTTATTCTTTGCTGAGTTCGATTTTGTAATCACCTACCGTCCTGGCTGTAAGAATGGCAAAGCGGACGCGCTATCTCGAATTGGGATGGGAGAAATGGACACAAACTCAGAACCTGTGCCGATAATTCCCGAACAAAGAATCTTGGGGATAACCACTTTACAAACCCTTGAAGACATTCAAGCACGGGTAAACCTATTCCTGGACTCTTCAGCCTTGCAGGATTGGATCAAAAGGGGGTCTGCCTTTTCAATCAACGATGGCTTACCTTACTTCCAAGGACGTTTATTTTTGCCAGAAAAGGAATTGCAAGAACTGGTTATTTCCCGTCATCACGATACTCTGATGGAAGGACATCCTGGCATTGCCCAAACAGAGGAAAAAATTAAACGACAATTCTGGTGGCCGTCCTGGCGAAAGGATATTAAATCTTTCGTGATGTCCTGTGGAGTTTGCGCCCAAAACAAAGGTCAAAAAACAAAATCCGCCGGTCTTCTTCAACCCTTAGACATTCCACCAGCACCTTGGCACACCTTGTCACTAGATTTTATCACGGACCTGCCCTCTTGTAATGGATACAATACTATTCTGGTTGTGGTGGATTTATTTTCCAAGATGGCCCATTTTATTCCGTTAAAAGGATTACCTTCAGCTTTTGTTCTTGCCAAGGAATTCCTTGAAAATGTCATCCGTCTGCATGGATTCCCGTCCATACTAATCTCCGATCAGGGAAGCCAGTTCATTTCTCGTTTTTGGAAAAAGTGTTGTCAACTGCCACAAATCGACGTAAGACTCTCAACCAGTCACCACCCACAGACCGATGGTCAGACGGAGAGAACAAACCAGACCCTTGAACAATATCTACGATGTATGTTGCACCAATCGGAGGGTAATTGGAAGGACATTTTATGGGTGGCTGAATATGCATACAATAACTCGATACACTCTGGAACTGGTCAGAGCCCCTTTTATACCCTATATGGACATCACCCTCGTACTTCAGACCTGGACTCACCTTTGAGCCTCGAAATGCCCGCAGTCGACCATTTGCATTCTACGATTACTCAAGCCTTCAAGGATGCTACTGCACACTTACAACATGCGAAAGAGAAATACAAAAAGAATGCATCGCAAGGAGGCGCCTCCATACCAAATAGGGGATCAAGTATGGTTGGCTACCAAACACTTATCACTCAAGGGACCTCAGACTTTTAATTCAAGGTATTTAGGACCTTACTCGATCAAAGCTATAATTAAACCAGTGGCAGTCAAGCTAGATCTACCAGCTAACATGCAGATTCATCCCGTCTTTCATGTGTCGCTTTTGAAACCAGTGCACCCAGGAACCAGATTAATAAAGCCACCAGAACCAATCCAGATAGATGGG
Source organism: Ambystoma mexicanum (assembly GCF_040938575.1). Taxonomy (NCBI): domain Eukaryota; kingdom Metazoa; phylum Chordata; class Amphibia; order Caudata; family Ambystomatidae; genus Ambystoma; species Ambystoma mexicanum. The sequence continues at coordinate 636,104,226 of NC_090939.1, forward strand.
GAGCCTGAATTCGACATTTTGGACTCTAAAATCTCAAAATCAAAACTTTTCTATCTAATTGATTGGAAGGGGTACGGGCCTCAGGAAAGATCTTGGGAACCCAGCGACCACGTACATGCACCTCGGCTAGTTAAAAGGTTCCATCGGAATTTCCCGAACAAACCGAAACCTCCTGCGGAAAAGGCCTTGGGAGGGGCCTTGGGGGGGAGTGCTGTCATGATGCCTACCCCCGGAGCACCAGGCCAGGCCCAGCACCCCCGGGAGCAGGCATCACGCCCCCGGGTAAAAGCCCAGCGGCCCTTTATAGGGGCTCTTTGGACTCTGTCCTGGCGCCGTTGGTGCCAGGCTCATGTTGGACATCAGTCCTGGCGCCATAGGCGCCAGGCTCATAAAGGGAAGTGTTTGGTGCACTTACCTGAAGCAGACCATGCTGCATGAAGAACCAAGCCAAATGAGGCTTACGAGGGAGTATTTTTCTGAAGGAACTATTTTGTTACTTGGGTGGGGCTGTGGAAGAATACTCCCCTGGAACTTCTTCCAAGGCTATTTAAGCCACACCCGGACAGCCACACGTGCTTAGCGTTGTTCTGCATCCAGCAGCTGAACGCTCACCGTGTCTGCTCCTGCACCTGGACTCCAGCCACGCCCGCCTCGAACCTGGAACACCTGTAAGGGAATAAAAGAAGAGAAAGGTGAAAACCAAGAACTATTTCAACCTTCTTACCTGCATCCGGAATCTTCACGCCAGCATTCCTGAAGGAAGACTTCCATTTAAAAGCACTGCGTTGCTCGCTGCAGCGCCGCGCTTCACTCACCTGTTCCCGAGACGCCGCCCGGCTCCATCGCGGCTCTCAGTGCCGGTCGCCACATCTCTGCACCGCACCTAAGGAGAGAAGAAGAGACAAAAGGTGAGCAAGGGAACACAAGAGGAAAGCCGGATTTTCTGCCATATTACTTACCGGCTATTCTTGGTGAGCCATTCCACATCTTGGGTCGGCGCCACATCTCTGGCAGGTACCGCACCCCGGCCCCTATGGGGAAAGGACAAAAGACATTACTGGGGAATTATAAAGACATTTAGAGGGGTCGCCCTCATCACTGACTCACCTGATTTTACCCCGGCAATTTAACCCTTCAACGCATCGCCTTTGTTCTGCACCTGAAATAAAGGACAGAAAAAGACAACATAAAAGGAGGCTCACACTTGAACTTTTGCATCTTCATACTTACGGCGTATCGCTCAGTGGATTTGCCAGCGCCATTCTGAAAACCAGTGAAGTAACTGGACGAACGTGCGCCCCTGCACCAGAAGCAGGATGGAGAGTTCATCCTTCCAAACCATAAGGTGAGCTTAAACCGGGGGTTTTGGAGGAAGTCAGAGGAGAACGAAGGGGGAAAGGGGGGAGCAAGCACCTTATTCAGCAGACAGTTAATCCCCTTTCTCATCTGCAGAAGGATATTCCTACGGGCCAGACAAGCAATATTTGGGGGTCCTGTTCAATCGGTGGTCCGAATTCTGCGCATCACGCTTGAAGAGGGCACAGCAACCCAGACCAGACCAGCGCCTCCGTGGGAGCCAGGGGAGCATTACACTCAAGCAGTGTCGACCAATTTGGCTCCCTCATCACTTGAAATGGGTTTTAGGGAGAATTCTCATTTATGGCTAATTTCCTTCACCTAGTGAGTCCCCCAGCAGCTCTGCTGGACTTCTGGAGTTAATTTTTTTTCCACTTGGTAAGAGTGAGAGCTTTTCCCCCACTCTTACCTATGTTTTGCCATGTGTATTTCTCTGTTTTTGTGATTGTGGACTCTGAAGTACACCACTTCAGTAGCCCCCTTCTTTTTGTGTGTCACACAACACCTTCAGGGCTGTGGCACAGGGTTGTCTTTGAGACTTCCCCCGACTTCACTTATGAGGCGACTACCGTCCCCCAGAAAAGGGTAAAGTTACCATTAACTTTACTTAGTCAATCTACCACAGATCCAGTACACCCCATCTTCCATGGAGTACTGGAAAATGTTAATTCGTATCCCTTTTTATCTGTACCTCCTAGAGCATTGCTTCGATCTTTTAACATTTAGACTTGGCTGGTGGCAGTGGTATCTACCCGAACTTTTCTACCGCGATTATATTAGATAAACGTGGTACTGTTCTTGGCTATTATATTAGCCTCAAACATAAACCCGCTTGACCAAATCGTCTTTCTTTTGGCTCCGGTTGGGTTTATTCGCCATTTCTTTTCGTTAAAGTCCTTCTTGTGTTTTACTTTGCGCGGCAAACTAGGTTCGCCTTCTTTGTTCACTGTCTTTTGGCAGGCTTCTCCTCAGAAGCCCTCCTTAAGGCACCTGGGTGTCTAGGTGGGCTGAATGTGAGGGAGGGGTGTAGTCACCCCCTGCACAGGGTATCCTAGGAAACCCAAGTCGCACTTTATCATGATTAGCCAGGGTAGTTGTCTGGGCTGGAAAACCCCCCTGCTGGGTGATTGACAGCCAGGCTGTGTGAATGGGGTTTTTTCGCATAAAAGGCAGGTCTCTTGGGCTAGAAGTCAGAGAGCCGCCACTGGAACTACAAGGAACCGAAGAGAAGCAGAGAGAACGACGGCAACTGCAACTACCCCGTCCCGGTGAAGCACTGCTGCAGTCCTGAGCTATCTTCCCGTCAACGACAAAGAGGAGATCCAGTCCGGATTCTTCTTCCCTTGAGCCTGGTGGGGATAAGCAGCTCATCTTCCACAACCAGAGGATCCTCTTCCTTGGTCGAAATCGCTGCACACTGCTGTAGTGGTCCGGATAGCCACCTGAAGAGCCTCTCCTGTTTTTAAGGAGCGCACCTTTTATTCCTCATCGCTGCTGCCGGCTTCATCCCTGTGTGGTACAGACCCCCTTCAGACGTCCTCCTTCACAACGAAGCTCCAGGAATCGTGGGTCTGCGGGAAACCAACAGGAACAGGGGCACCAGCTGCACCATTGGAACAAGGTACTGTGTTCTGCTTGAGGAAACTGGGTGAATACCTTTTCTTCATTTCCAAGGCTCGTCCTTGTCTTCCTTCCTTCTTATAACTTTTGCTTCCGAACATTGACAATATCGAAGTATTTTGGCTATGTTGAATCGTGAACTGTCTGACTGTGTGATCTTCAGCAACAGGCCCCCGGTGTCACTGGACCCTTGCTCCGGCCCTTTGACTTTTGAACTCCATTTCTGAGTGTTTCTCGATTCTGTCTGCCTAACCAAAATATTGTCTGTGATTTTTGCCTCCAACTCCCTCTGGGTATCTCAGGTGCTAAGTGTGTTTTTGTCCCGGTAGCATTTCATGTCACTGATACGCGTTTATTTAGTAGACCGAACTGTCAAAAAGTGATCGCAATCGTATTCGCGGTAACGTGTTTTGTTCGTAACACCGGTTCATTCAAACACAGGGTACTTACCTTGAGACATACTGTTCAAAGTGAATTGGTTAGTTGTAGTATATTTAACGTGTGGTTTTTGTTTAAGTTTAATAGAAGAACAAGTTACTTCTTACCTTGTAACGTTCTTTCGATGGGATGTTCCTCCGACGTATTCCTTATCTTTGATAATTCATCTCCAGCTTGATGGCCTCGGAAATTTTTTCTCAGTGGAGGGCGCTGCGCGTCGACGTCCACCGAGTCGATATCCCTCGACAGCCACCTTATCGGCGCCGACGTCACCATGCCCATAAATAGCCACGCGCGGCGTCCGTTGCTCAGTTCCGTTTCATAGCATAAAATAAGTCATGACTGAATTGGTTATTGACCTTGAAGGAGCGTAAGCTGCAACCACAAGGGAAGTATTACTGCGGGGATGGATGGGAGGGGCGATAAGAAATACGTCGGAGGAACATCCCATTGAAAGAACGTTACAAGTTAAGAAGTAACTTGTTCTTCGAAGGGATTGTGTCCTCCGACGTATTCCTTATCTTTGATAGACTCCCATAGCAGTGGCATGTAATTGGAGGTGGGAGTGAGAATGTTATGTATCCCTTTAGATTGCCAAATCTGGTCTCTTGACTAGTGGAGGAATCCAGGTTGTAAAATCTTGTGAATGTATGTGCGGACGACCATGTGGCAGCCGCACATATGTCTCGGACCGGTACCCCTCTATGGAGGGCCGAAGAGGCTGCGATACCCCTGGTTGAATGAGCCCTTAGATTTTGGGGTGGCTCTTTCCCTGCCAGTTTGTAGCATTCCAGAATGCCCAAAATGATCCACCTGGAAATGGTCTGTTTTGTTATGGGTAGTCCCAACTTGTGACCTGAGTATCCTACAAACAGTTGGTCTGCTTGCATAATCCTAGCCAGTCTGCTGATGTAAAAGCTTAGAGCTCGCCATGGGTCCAGCCTATGTAGCCTTTCTTCCTCTTTCCCCGATGGGGAGGAGGGTAGAACGAAGGTAAGGTAATTTTCTGAGTGATGTGAAATTCAGAAACCACCTTTGGTAGGAAATTAGGCTTCACCTGTAGGACAACTTTGTCCTTATGGAAAATTGTATGGGGGGTTTACAAGAAAGAGCTTGTAATTCGCTCACCCTCCTAGCAGATGTTAGTGCTACCAATAGGACAGTTGTAAGAGTAAGAAATCTCAGGGAACAAGAGTGGAGTGGTTCGAAGCGAGTACCCATTAGGAAATTTAAGACTAAATTTAAGTCCCATAAGGGAACTTGGAATGGTCTTGGAGGATAAACATTAGTTAATCCCTTGAGAAATTGTATTTCTAGGGGTAGTTTGAAATACGATGGTTCCTCCGCAGTGCGCTTGAAGATCGATAGCGCTGCGAGATAGCCTTTTACAGTGCCAACTTGGAGGCCTGAGTTTGCCAAGTAGAGTAGAAACGATAATACCGTTGGTGTACCACATGAAAAAGGGTTGATATTCACTTCTCTACACCAGCTGCAAAATGTGTTCCAACGGCAGCGGTATAAAGACTTTGTTGCTGGCCTTCTGGCCGAAAGCAACACCTCCATGACGTCATCAGGGAGGTCCCAATCCTTGTACCTCACCCTTTCAGAAGCCAAGCGTGAAGGTTGAGGGTTCTGATGTCTGGATGGAGAACCTGAGCTCCCTTCTGTGAGAGAAGATTCTCTTTGAGTGGAAGGCGGATTGGAGGGCAGATGGACATATCCAGAAGGTCCAGGTACCACGTTCTCCTGGCCCAGTCCGGGGCAATTAGGATCATGGTTTTCCGGAATCTTCTCAACCTCCTGATCATTTGAGGAATAACAGGGACTGGTGGGAACACGTAAAGGAGTGGGAACTCCCAGTCCACTACGAACGCGTCCCCTAGAGCTCCTCTCGGGGGATATTCCCTTGAACAGAACAGATCGCACTTCCAGTTGGTGCTGATGGCGAACAGATCCACCTGAGGGGTTGCCCAAAGGGCGAAGATCTCTTGAAGGACTTCCTGAGCTAGCTCCCACTCGTGGGAGACTGTGCTCTGCCTGCTCAGAGCGTCCGCTGTCAAGTTCTTCTCTCCGGCTAGGTGGACTGCTGATAGAGAGATTCCTTCCTGAATTGCCCAAAACCAGAGCTGCATTGCCTCTCTGCACAGTGGCAGTGACCCCACGCCTCCTCTTTTGTTGAGGTAGTGCATGGCCACCGTGTTGTCCGTCATTATCAGGACATTTCTCCCCTGTACTGATGGCAGGAAAGCTTTCAGCGCTAGTCTGATCGCTCTCAGCTCTAATAGGTTGATGTGTACTCTGGACTCCGATGGATACCAACGACCGCTGATGGTCAAGTCGTTGGCATGGGCTCCCCACCCCGTGAGTGAGGCGTCTGTGACTACTGTTATCTCCGGCCATGGTTGCCAAAACAGTTCTCCTTTCAAGATGGTCTCTGGATAGGCCCACCATTGAAGGTCGCCGGCTACCTTGTCCGGAATCCGGAGGAAATCTGTCATTCTCCCTGAGAATTGCGACCACTGAGTTCTCAGTGCCCACTGAAGAGATCTCATTCTCAGGCGAGCCTCTGGCACAAGGAAGATGCAGGATGCCATGAGGCCTAGCAACCTCAAAAAGTCGAAGGCTGGGAGACGTTGGGCATTTTGAAACTTGGTGACCATCTGCAGAATATCTTGAGCCCTCACCTCTGGTGGCGAGGCTTTTCCCAGGGAAGTGTCCAGGACCGCTCCAATGAACTGGAGTCTCCTTAGACTCGCAGCCACTACCGACATTAGCTTGGTGAAGACCCTCGGGCGGAGGTCAGCCCAAATGGCAGAACTCGAAATTGATAATGAGAGTCACCAATTGCGAACCTCAGGTATTTCCTGTGTTTGAGATGGATTGGCACATGGAAATAAGCATCCTGAAGGTCCAGAGATACCAGCCAGTCCTGGAGCTGGAGGGCCTGAAGGATCTGAGAGAGAGTTACCATCTTGAACTTGTCCTTCCTGAGGAACTTGTTCAATTCTCATAAGTCCAGGATGGGTCTCAGTCCTCCGTCCTTCTTTGATATGAGAAAGTAGGGGGAGTACCAGCCCTTGTTCCTGTCCGCTACAGGTACCGGTTCTATGGCACCTTTCTCTAGCAGGTCTACAATTTCCTGCAAGAGGAGCGGATCTGGAACTTTTAGAGAGCTGTGCCCCGGTGGATGACTCTGAGGGATGTGTAGAAAGGGTAAGCAGTAACCCTGGGCAACTGTCTCCGATGCCCAAGCATCTGACATAATAGCCTGCCATTCCGTCAGATGGTGAGTTAACCTGCCCCTACAGGTGTCTTGTGTGGAAAGACCTCAGAGCAGTTTGGGGGCGGCTGATGCAGATGCCGAGGGTAAAGAGGCACCTGCTGCTGCTGCGGCTTTAGTACTTTTGACCCGTCCACCTCGGGTGGATCTTCTTTGGCCTCTTTGAGCCGGCTGTCCTCTGCCTCTCCTGATTGCGGAATAATAGCGAAAGGACTTTCCTCTCCCAGAGGTTCCTGAGGGGCAAAAAGGAGTTTGGCGGATTGCAGCTCCTAAAGCTTTTGCTGCTGCTTTAGATGTTTGCAACCTTTCCAGACTGTCATCAGCCTTTTTACCGAATAAAGAAGAGCCGTCAAAGGGCATATTCAAAAGTCTGGCCTGTACATCTGGAGCAAAGCCAGACTTTCACAACCACGCATGCCTTCGGATTGTAGTACTTGCTGCCATGGCCCTGCTGATAATGTCAATGGAATCGATGCCAGTTTGAAGAGGTTCGCAAATGGCATCTTTGCCATCTTTAATGATGTTAAGGAAGGCTTCCCTTTCCTCTCCTTCCAGTATGCAGTCAGCCGCTGATGAAACACACTCCCACAGTGTGTGACTGAACCTGGCGAGCGTACAGGTGGCGTTGATGGACTTCAACGCCATACTACAAGCAGAAAATACTTTTTTTGCCATAGAATCGTACCTTTTGTCATCTCTATCCTGTGGGACAGTAGGGTAAGCGGATCTGCTGCTTGATGAAGTTGCCGCTTGAACCACCAGGCTCTCTGGAGTCGGGTGTTTTGATAAATATTCAGGGTCAGCCGCAGCTACCCTATACTTGGCTGACAATCTTTTATTGACTGCAGGGATAACCTCAGGAGTTTCCCAATTTGATGAAATCTTCCTTTGCAAGGCTGCATGGAAGGGGACCACAGGATCCTCCTGTGGACCTTTGTCCAGTATGTCTGTAAGGTCATCCTGTTGAAAAACAGGTGAAGGCGCAGACCAACCCATGAATTCAATAATCCTTGCCATCGGGGTTCTGTAGGGTGTTTCGGCATGTTCCCCTGGGTCTGGTTTGACAAATTCCACTTCTGGGGAAGTGTCCGACCCACTTGCCTCATGTAATGATTCTTGTAGGTCTTTCAACCTTCTTTCCTCAGAGGTAAAATCCTCTGAAACAGGTGGTGTGGTCCTCTGCAACCCAAAGGGTCTTTCCTGGTCAGAATCCTCCTCTTCTTCATAGATTGAAGATAATCCGGGGTACTCTGACCTCAGAAATGGTGTAAAACCCATTTGTAACGCAGAAGGAGCCAAACTCGTCATTATTGGGCGAGAAAACGTTGATGTCGTTGACGCCGATATGACAGGCTTCGAAGGCGCCGAGAAAGGCGTCAGGAAAACTGGAAGAGGCCTCAAAGAACTCGAGAGGATCGGGATCCTTGGTATAACCTTTGGCTGTGAAGTAGCCGTGGTTTTCTCTTTTATCGGCGTCGATGTCGGCGTCAACGATGGCGTCGATTCGATCGACTGATGCGTCGAAGAACCCTTCGACAACGGCGTCGATGGAGCTGTTCCATGCGTCGAAGGGATCTTCAACGACGGCGTCGAAGATGGTGCCTTCTTACCCGATGGGCCACGGCGCTCTCGGGTGGACTCTTTCGCCGGGTGCAACGACTCGCAGCATTTCGATTTTTTGGGTTTTTCACCCAGGGTATCACCCTCAGCTGTCTTCGAGGGGGTCGAGGCCGCTTTCTCGAAGACGCTTAGCATTTTCTTCCTGAATTCCTCCCACTCAGCCTGAGAGCTGTGTTTTGTGGGGCAGGAGACCCTTTCTGGGGAAACAGAAGATGACGAGGAAGGGGATCTTCGACATCTCTTCTTTGAGTGTCTAGATCTCGACGAGTGGTGGGAGCTACTTCGAGACCTAGAAGAACAAGTTACTTCTTACCTTGTAACGTTCTTTCGACGGGATGTTCCTCCGACGTATTCCTCATCTTAGATATATCCTTCCAGCTCTGCTGGCCTCGGAAAAATGTTTCTCCAGAGGGCGCTGCGCGTCGACGTCCCTCGAGTCGATGACCCTCGACAGCCGCCGTATCGACGCTCGACGTCATCCTGCCTATAAAGGCCGCGCGCAGCGTCCGTTGCTCAGTTCCGTTTTGTAGCCCACAGTATTACTGTTTGGACTAGACTAATCACCCTGAAGGAGCGTAAGCTGCAACAACAAGGGAAGTAAAACTGCGGGGATGGATGGGAGGGTGGATGAGGAATACGTCGGAGGAACATCCCGTCGAAAGAACGTTACAAGGTAAAAAGTAACTTGTTCTTCGAAGGGATTGTGTCCTCCGACGTATTCCTCATCTTAGATAGGCTCCCATAGCAGTATTCTATATTCGGAGGAGGGAGTACTGACTTCACACTGTCTTCTATTGGTGAATAGAATGCAGTACAGCCCTTCCAAACCTAGTCTCTTGACTAGAGGAGGAATCCAGATTGTAAAAACGTGTAAAGGTATGGACAGACGACCATGTAGCGGCCGCACATATGTCTTTAATCGGCACGCCTCTTTTGAGGGCCGATGAAGCTGCAATACCTCTGGTCGAATGAGCCCTAAGGTTTTGAGGGGGCTCTTTCCCTGCCAGTTTATAACATTCCAGAATGGCTAGAATGATCCATCTGGAAATGGTCTGCTTAGTTATTGGTAACCCCAGCTTGTGACCTGCGTAGCCTACAAACAGCTGGTCTGCCTGTCTTATCCTGGCTAGTCTACTAATGTAAAAACTTAAAACCCTCCTAGGGTCTAGTCTGTGTAACCTCTCTTCCTCTTTCCCCGGGTGAGGAGGAGGATAGAAAGATGGTAGGATAATCTTCTGAGAGATATGGAATTCAGAGACTACTTTTGGGAGGAAATTAGGCTTCACTTGCAGGACAACTTTGTCTTTGTGAAAGATTGTATGAGGGGGTTTACAAGAAAGAGCTTGTAATTCGCTCACCCTTCTAGCAGATGTAAGTGCTATTAATAAAACAGTCTTAAGGGTAAGGAATCTTAACGAACAAGAATGGAGAGGTTCGAAAGGTGTCCCCATCAGGAAAGTTAATACTAAGTTTAAATCCCATAGGGGAACTTGGAATGGTCTTGGGGGATAAACATTGGTTAACCCCTTTAGAAACTGTATTACCAAGGGTAATTTGAAATAGGATGGTTCCTCCGCAGTACGCTTAAAGATAGATAGCGCTGCGAGATAGCCCTTAATGGTGCCAACTTGAAGGCCTGAATTTGCCAAATATAGTAGGAAGGACAAAACCATTGGTGTACCACATGAAAATGGGTCGATATTCTGTTCTCTACACCAGCTGCAAAATCTGTTCCAACGGCAGCGGTATAAAGACTTTGTTGCTGGCCTCCTTGCCGAAAGCAACACCTCCATAACATCATCAGGGAGGTCCCAATCCTTGTACCTCAGCCGTTCAGAAGCCAAGCGTGAAGGTTGAGGGTTTTGATGTCTGGATGGAGAACCTGACCTCCCTTCTGTGAGAGTAGGTTCTCTCTGAGAGGAAGTCGAAATGGAGGGCAGATGGACAAGTCTAGAAGGTCCGGGTACCACGTTCTCCTGGCCCAATCCGGGGCAATTAGGATCATGGTTCGCCGGAATCTTCTCAACCTCCTGATCATTTGAGGAATGACAGGGACCGGTGGGAACGCGTACAGAAGCGGAAACTCCCAGTCCACTATGAACGCGTCTCCCAGAGCTCCTCTCGGAGGAAATTCCCTTGAGCAGAACAGGTCGCATTTCCTGTTTAGGCTGGTGGCGAACAGATCTCCTTGAGGGGTTCCCCAAAGGGCGAAGATCTCTTGAAGGACTTCCTGAGCTAGCTCCCACTCGTGAGAGACTGTGTTCTGCCTGCTCAGAGCGTCCGCTGTCAAGTTCTTCTCTCCGGCTAGGTGAACTGCCGATAGAGAGATTCCTTCTTGGATTGCCCAAAACCAGAGCTGCATCGCCTCTCTGCACAGGGGTAGTGATCCTACACCTCCTCTTTTGTTGAGGTAATGCATGGCCACCGTGTTGTCCGTCATTATCAGGACGTTCTTCCCTTGTACAACTGGCAGGAAAGCCTTCAACGCAAGTTTGATGGCTCTCAGCTCTAACAGGTTGATGTGTAGTCTGGACTCCGATGGAGACCAACGACCGCTGATGGTCAAGTCGTTGGCGTGGGCTCCCCACCCCGTGAGTGAGGCATCCGTGACTACTGTTATCTCCGGCCAGGGTTGCCAAAACTGTTCTCCTTTCAGAATGTTCTCCTGACAGGCCCACCACTGAAGGTCTCGAGCCACCCTGCCGGGAACCTGAAGAAGATCTGTCATTCTCCCTGAGAATTGTGACCACTGAGTCCTCAGTGCCCACTGGAGGGATCTCATTCTCAGGCGAGCCTCTGGCACAAGGAAAATGCAGGATGCCATGAGGCCTAGCAACCTCAAAAAGTCGAAAGCTGGGAGACGTTGGGCAAGTTGGAACTTGGTAACCATCTGTAGAATATCTTGAGCCCTCACCTCTGGTGGCGAGGCTTTTCCCAGGGAAGTATCCAGGATCGCTCCTATGAACTGGAGTCTCTGCGATGGTATCATTTGAGACTTCTTTAAATTGAGGGAGAAGCCCAGCTTGTGAAGGGAGTAGCATACGTGATTTAGCTGGATCTGAGCTTGCTCCGGAGAAACAGCCCTGATCAGCCAATCGTCCAGGTAGGGGTAGACGTGAATCCCTTCCCTCCTTAGACTTGCCGCCACTGCCGACATTAACTTGGTGAAGACCCTCGGGGCGGAGGTCAGCCCAAAAGGCAGTACTCGAAATTGATAGTGAGAGTTGCCAATTGCGAACCTCAGGTATTTCCTGTGTTTGAGATGGATAGGCACATGGAAATAAGCGTCCTGAAGGTCCAGAGATACCAACCAGTCCTGAAACTGAAGGGCCTGGAGGATCTGAGAAAGAGTGACCATCTTGAATTTGTCTTTCCTGAGGAATTTGTTCAATTCTCGCAAGTCCAAGATGGGTCTCAGTCCTCCGTCTTTCTTTGGAACGAGAAAGTAAGGGGAGTACCAGCCCTTGTTCCTCTCCGCTACAGGTACCGGTTCTATGGCACCTTTCTCTAGCAGGTCTATAATTTCCTGCAAGAGGAGCGGATCTGGAGCTTTCTGAGAGCTGATCCCCGGTGGATGACTCTGAGGTATACGTAGGAAAGGTAGGCAGTAACCTTGGGCAACTGTTTCCAATGCCCAAGCATCTGACGTGATAGCCTGACATTCCGCCAGATGTTGAGTCAACCTGCCTCCTACAGGTGTCCTGTGAGGGAAGTCCTCAGAGTGGTTTTGGGGCGGCTGATGCAGATGCCGATGGTAAAGAGGCACCTGCTGTTGCTGCGGCTTTAGAATATCTACCCCGTCCACCTCGGGTAGTTCTTCTTTGACCCCTTTGAGCCGGTCGTCCTCTACCTCTTCCGAATGAGGAGTAGAAGCGAAAGGACTTGCCCCTCGCAGAGGTTCCTGTGGGACGAAAAGGAGTCTGACGGATTGCAGCTCCTAGGGATTTTGCTGCTGCTTTTGAAGTTTGCAGTTTCTCTAAACTGTCATCCGCCTTTTTCCCGAACAAAGAAGAGCCATCAAATGGCATGTTCAAGAGCCTGGCTTGCACATCTGGGGCAAAACCCGACTTTCTCAACCAAGCAAATCGCCTGGTTGATGTACTTGCCGCCATTGCTCTGCTGATACTGTCAGCCGAATCAATGCCCGTCTGGAGGGATTCGCACATAGCGTCTTTACCGTCCTGTATAATATTCAGGAACGCATCCCTTTCTTCTCCCTCCGGGATGCAGTCAGCCGCTGTAGAAGCACACTCCCAAAGTGTATGGCTGAACCTAGCAAGGGTGCAAGTAGCATTAACAGACTTTAACGCCATGCTACATGCTGAAAAGACTTTCTTAGCCATAGCATCATATTTTTTATCGTCCCTGTCCTGTGGGACAGTAGGATAAGCCGTCTTGACGTCGGTAGAGGATGCTGCTTGTACCACCAGACTTTCTGGGGATGGATGTTTAGACAAGAACTCTGGGTCTGTGGAAGATACCCTGTACTTTGCAGACAGTTTTTTATTTACTGCTGGTATTACATCTGGGGTTTCCCAGTTTGTCATGATCTTTCTCTGAAGAGCTTTATGAAAGGGCACCACTGGATCCTCTTGTGGGCCTTTGTCAAGAATATCCGTGAGGTCATCTTGCTGGAAAGATTATGAAGGTGTAGACCACCCCATGAACTCTGTAATTCTGGCCATTAAGGCTCTGTAGGGGGTTTCAGCATGCTCCCCCGGGTCTGGTTTAGCAAAATCCACCTCAGGGGAAGTGTCTAAACCACTTGCCTCATGTAAAGAATCATGAAGATCCTTTAATCTGCGCTCTTCAGAGGAAAATTCCTCTCTAACTGGGGTTACAGGTCCCTGTAACTCATCTTGTTCTGACAAATCACCCTCTTCTAAAATTGAGGATATAGTTCTCAATTGTTCTGAATTAATAAAGAGAGTAAATCCCATTTCCAAGGCAGAGGGTGCTGAACTTGTCATTATTGGCCTCGAAAACGTCGATGTCGTCGACGCCGACGTCGAAGGCTTCGAGCGTGGCGTCGAAAACAGAGGTGGAGGCCTCGAGGACCTCGACAGAATTGGAATTTTACTCGACAATATCGACGCCATCGACGCCATCGACGTCGAGGACCTGGGAATCGTCACTGGATGTGTGGTCATCGTGACTTTTCTCGGCGTCGACGCCGGTGTCGAGGCCGGCGTCGAGTCGACAGACCTGTGTGTCGAAGGTCCCTTCGACAACGGCGTCGAAGACCTCGACGTCGACGGAACCTTCGTCGACGGCGTCGACGGAACCTTCGAGGAAGGTTTGGAGGTCATGGTCCTACTCGAGGGTTCGAGACGCGCTCGAGAGGTTTCTTTCGCCGGGTACTGCGACTCGCGGCGTTTTTGACCTTCGGGTCTTTCGACCAGAGCATCGCTCTCGGCAGTCTTCGAGGGGGTCGAGGCCGCTTTCTCGAAGACGCTCATCATGTTTTTTCTGAATTCCTCCCATTCAGCCCGGGAACTATGTTTCGTGGGGCAAGGGATTCTTTTTGGCGAAACAGAGGAAGAGGAAGACGGAGAAGGGGATCTTCGACGTCTCCTCTTCGAGTGTTTCGATCTCGAGGAGTGATGAGACCCACTCCGAGACCTGGAGCGTGAATGGTGACGAGGAGACGAATGTCTCGACTTCGTCGAAGAAGAAGAAGCTTTAAAAGTCTTACCTTTCTCCAGCTTCCCCCTACGCTCCTTCAGGGCCTTAGCTGTCATGGACATACAGTCCTCGCACTCCGAACAATGGTGTTCGGCTCCCAAGCACCACAGACAATTTCTGTGAGGATCGGTCAACGACATCTTTTTCCCACAATCTCGACATTTTTTGAAGCCGGATCGAGGGGTTGTCGGTTCCGACGAGGAAGCCATCGAGTACGATTCGAATAACTTGAAGTAAATATTAATAAGAACTGAGCAACGGTATTCCGAGGCACCGAGTAGCGCGGAAAAACGGAACTGAACAACGGACGCTGCGCGCGGCCTTTATAGGCAGGATGACGTCGAGCGTCGATACGGCGGCTGTCGAGGGTCATCGACTCGAGGGACGTCGACGCGCAGCGCCCTCTGGAGAAAAAATTTTCCGAGGCCAGCAGAGCTGGAAGGATATATCTAAGATGAGGAATACGTCGGAGGACACAATCCCTTCGAATGAGAATGCTTTCGACAGCGAGGAGACGAATGCCTCGACTCGGCCGAAGAAACTTTCGAGGAGGTTTTGACTGACTTACCTCTCTCGAGCTTCCCCTTGCGCTCCTTCAAGGCTTTCGCCGTCATGGACATGCAGTCCTCACACTCCGAACAATGGTGCTCGACTCCCAAGCACCACAAGCAGATCCTGTGAGGATCCGTTATCGACATTTTCTTTCCGCAGTCTCGACATTTTATGAAGCCGGACCGCAGAGTCGTCGGTTCGGATGAAGAAGCCATCAAGAACGAGTTGGTTTTATCGAGTAAATATAAAAGGTTTTATCTGACTGAACTGAGCAACGATATTCCGAGGCCTCACGAAGCGCGGAAAAACGGAACTGAACAACGGACGCCGCACTTGACTATTTGTGGGCATGGTGACGTCGGCGCCGATTCGGTGGCTGTCGAGGGACATCGACTCGGCGGATGTCGACATGCAGCGCCCTCTACTGAGAAAAAATTTCTGAGGCCAGCAAGCTGGAGACGAATTATCAAAGATAAGGAATATATCGCAGGACACAATCCCTTCGAAGTGTTGTGTTTATAATGAATGGTTTAAAAATAAATGTACTTATATTTTTCTACCTGCAACCTTGAGTCAGTGTTTGCTTGAGTCACAGTAATTGTGGTCCCTTTGTGTAATCTCTGCTACTGCTCATGTACTCTTGAGATAAGCCTGGCTGCTCTGCCACTGCTACGACTCTGACATAGCGGTACAGGCTTGTACCAAAGGTAAAACTTGTATTGCCACCTGTAGTCTTAATTGTGTGTAGTGGTCCCTAAGGGCACTGCACAGGATTCTGCCTAACAATGGGTTTTACCCCTTACCCACGCTCTGACTACTTCAGAGCTTTGTCCTTTATTTATGAGGAAGGGGAGGACTCTGAAAATGAAAGGCTGTTTGGCCTACAAACCACAAGAGTTCCTATTCCAGAGAAGCTAATATCAGAGGAAGTCAGATTAAAAGATCTTCAGGAGTCTTTACAGGATGCCAGTGGCATAGATACCTCTCCAGAAGCAGACTTCGGCAGACCAGAACCTGGGGAACATGCAGACATGTCTTATAGAGCTCTTATGGCAGGAATTATGGAATTTGTGGGGTGGTCAGCACCTGCACCCTTTTTCTAGCAAGATGATAGCAGACATCTTAGATAAAGGACCTCAAGAAGACCCTATAGTTCCTTTTCATGTAGCATTACAGGGAAAGATAACTGCAAATTGGGAAACACCAGAGGTTATCCCTGCAGTAAACAAAAAGCTCTCTGCGAAGTACAGAACGTCGGCCTCAGATCCTCAGTACTTAACTAAGTATCCGACCACGGAGAGCTTGGTAGTACAGGCTGAGACTTCGTCAAGCAGTAAATCGGCGTACCCCAAAATACAAGATAAGGACGAAAAGAAATTTGACGTCATGGCCAAAAAGGTCTTCTCGGCATGCAGCATGGCACTTAAGTCAGTTAATGTCACTTGCATGCTAGCGAGATTCAGCCACACCCTTTGCGCGTGCGCTTCATCAGCGGCTGACCGTCTCCCAGAAGGGGAGGAAAGAGATGCATTCTTGAATATCATCAGGGATGGGAAGGATGCGATGTGTGAGTCCCTCCAAACAGGTCTCGACTCTGCTGACAGCATCAGCAGAGCCATGGCAGGCATTAACACAATCTGCAGATTTGCGTGGTTGCGAAAGTCTGGTTTTGCTCCTGATGCACAAGCCAGACATTTAAATATGCCCTTTGACGGCACCTCTCTATTTGGCAAGAAAGCTGATGACAGGTTGGAGAAATTGCAAACCTCCAAAGCGGCAGCCAAATCCCTTGGGGCTGCAATTCTTCAAACTCCAAACCGCCCCTCAGGTACGTCCTGGAGGGGAAAGCCCTTTTGTTTTTACTCCGCATTCGGAAAAGGCAGAGGGCAACCAGCTCAAAGGGGCCAGAGATGATTTACCTGTGGTGAACGGGTCAAAGGTACCAAGTCTGCATCAGCAGGTACTGCCTTACCCTCAAGCCTCTGCGTCAGCTGCTCCAAAACCCCTCTGAGGTCTCTCCTCAAAAACATCAGTAGACGGCAGATTAACTCAACATCTGACAGAATGGCAGGCTATTACGTCAGATGCTTGAGCATTGGAAACAATTGCCCAGGATTACGGCCTGCCTTTCCTACACACTCCTCAGAGTCATCCACCGGGAGCAACTCTTTGAAGTTTCCAGATCCGCTCCTTATGCAGGGGATTTTAGACCTGCTAGAGAAAGGTGCCACAGAACCGGTACCTGTAACGGAGAGGAACAAGGGTTGGTACACGCCTTACTTCCTAATACCAAAAAAGGACAGAGGATTGAGACCCATCTTGGACTTAGGAGAATTAAACAAATTCCTCAGGAAGGACAAGTTCAAGATGGTAACCCTTTTTCAGATCCTTCAGGCCCTCCAGCTTCAGGATTGGTTGGTATCTCTGGACCTTCAGGATGCTTACTTTCATGTGCCTATCCATCTCAAGCACAGAAAGTACCTGAGGTTCGCAATTGGCAGCTCTCACTATCAATTTCGGGTTCTGCCATTTGGGCTCACCTCCGCCCGAGGGTCTTCACCAAGTTAATGGCGGTCGTGGCAGCAAGTCTAAGGAGGGGAGGGATTCATGTCTACCCCTATCTGGACGACTGGTTGATCAGAGCAGTGTCCCCAGAACAAGCTCAATCCATCTAGATTATGTTCGCCACGTCCTCCACAAGATGGGCTTCTCCCTCAACTTAAAGAAGTCACAGATGATACCATCACAGAGACTCCAGTTCATTGGAGCAGTCCTGGACACATCCTGGGAAAAGCCTCGCCACCAGAGGTGAGGGCTCAAGATATTCTACAGATGGTGACCAGATTTCAAAATGCCCAGCGTCTACCTGCCTTCGATTTTTTGAGGTTGCTCGGCCTCATGGCATCCTGCATTTTTCTAGTGCCAGAAGCTCGCCTGAGAATGAGATCTCTCCAGTGGGCTCTCAGGACTCAGTGGTCTCAATTCTCAGGAAGGATGTCAGATCTCCTACAAATCCCGAACAGAGTAGCACGAGATCTTCAGTGGTGGGTGTAACGCTCACCTGGTATCCACAGGGACGTCACTCAGCCTGTTCTGTCCTCTTACGAACTCAAACCCTTCCCTGGAGTCTACTCGACTGGAGACTGGGGCTGAAACACAGGATTGGTAGAGTTTAACTCCCTATTGTCTCTGTGTGCTTGAACCCCTTCTTCCCTTTGATCCACAGCTCACCTTGTTTTCTTGGAAAGTGTGCTCTTCGTCCTGCTTTCAGCACAGGGGTGCGTTGATTGATGCAGGCTCCTTGCTGCCTAGTTACTTCACTGGCAAGAGTCCGACAGGTAAGTATAATGAGTCTTTTGAACAGTTCTCTAACTTCGTTCCTTTCCTTCCTTAGATGATGGCCGGCGTCCGGGGATGGCGACGTGCTGCTGAGATGAGTAGCGCTGAAGGTGAGTGAGAGCATGATGCACGATGCAACCCTTTCGTATTTGTATTGAACTGAGTTCTTTTTCTGTGTCTTTTAGGTGCCACAAAGTTTTCAGCGTGGATGCCGGTTATGAAGAAGAAATGCGGTGAGTAAACGCGGTATGTGGCGCCTCTAGATGTTTCCACGCTAACCTGGAGTGTCTTTTCTTTCTTGCAGATGGATGAGAAGTTCCGGAGACAGAGTTCCCCCAGAGCGGCTGGGATTCAGGTAAGCGTTTGAAGCTCGTACAGTCTTTAAAAATAAGCAACGATTTGCTGAATTCTTACTAATGCCTTTTTTTTGTTCTTTTCCCTTTTCCTTAGGAAGCGGTGTGCCGGGATAGGAATGACACTGCCAAAGATGCCCGCAGAACAGAAGAAGCGATGAATGATGTGCAGAAGCGCTGCACGGTAAGGCTGTTCCTAATGGTGTTCTTGTTCTTGCAGGAGCTGAGCGCAGAAGAAAGATGCAGGCCTACTGGAGACCGGTCAGAACACGGTGAGTGTCACGCTGCAGGTGCAGAAAACACAAAGCATGTTTCTCAGCCTGGGCGTGGCTTAAATAGTCTCTGGGTATCCCAGGTGCCTCTGGGCTGAACCAAACCCAAAAGACTAGACTGCACATGCAGTTCTGGGAACCGAAATATGTGGGGGCATCCATCTTGTCCCCATCAAAGCACTACAAATCCAATCCCCAGTGTTATCCTATGGGAGTGAGTGAGTCTGGTGCCACAAGCGCCAAGTCTGACTCCAAGTGGGTCTTTGGAGGGATGGAGAGGCCCTTGAGGGCCATGTAGGTGATCGTTGCCTGGCTCCAGCCTGACATCTTGGAGGGCTGGGGACATTGAGGGGCAGGAATCATGACCGCTATCCCCCCCAAGGCCCCTCTCAAGGTGGCTCTTCTGTCTGTTCCTGTTTTTTTTGGATGGTTTTGATGAAATCGTCTAAGCAAGCAAGGTGCATGGATGTACTCACAAGGCTCCAATGTCCTGTCTTGTGGACCATACCCCTTCCAGTCTACTAAATAGTATAATTTGGATCTGACGTACTTTGAATCCAGGATGTCCCTGACTTCGAATTCTGACTCCCCGGCGACTACTACTGGCTTCTGTGGCGTTGCTACCCGGGTCCCAGGTTGAACAGGTTTAAGGAGAGACAAATGGAACACAGGATGAATCTGCATGTTTGACGGCAAAGCTAGTCTGACCGCCAGAGGATTTAAAACGGAGGTGACGGTGAATGGAACCAGGTATCTTGGACGGAAAGTTCGGGTTCCTTTAATGGACACGTGTTTAGACGCCAGCCAGACTTTGTCTCCCACTTGGTAGTTGGTGGCCTTTGCTCGGTGTTCATCAGCAAACTTCTTTTGGCGATTCTTAGCTTGAAGTAGGTGTTCAGCTGCCCTTTTAAAGGTTTGAGAAATGGTCGTGTGCAAGGTTTTGACTGCTGGCATTTCCAGGGTTGTAGGAACGTCCAACTCAGAAGTATGTGTTTGCCTGCCATACATGGTATAAAAGGGTGTCTGCCCAGTGCTGGTGTGTAGGGAATTATTATAAGCATATTCAGCTATCCATAATAGGTCGAACCAGCTTCCTTCAGCTTGGTGTAACATGCAACGCAGATACTGCTCGAGCGTCTGATTTGTCCTCTCAGTTTGACCATCCGTTTGGGGATGGTGACTGGTGGATAGCCGGATGTCAATCTGGGCAATAGAGCAGCATTTTCTCCAGAAGTAAGATACAAATTGAGTACCTCGGTCTGAGATTCAAACTGAAGGAAACCCATGGAGCCGTACGATGCTTTCAAGAAATACCTTTGCCAGAGTGAAAGCATTTTGGAGCCCCTTAAGAGGAATGAAATGTGCCATTTTTGAAAATAGGTCCACGACCACAAGAAAAGTGTTAAACCCTTGACTAGGTGGTAAGTCAGTAATAAAATCGAGGGACAACGTGTGGCAGGGTGCTGGTGGGATTTCCAATGGTTGTAATAGCCCAGCCGGTTTCTGCTTGGATGACTTGTTTTGAGCACACACTCCACAAGATAGGATGAATTGGATACTGTCTTTACGCCACGTGAGCCACCAATAATTTCGTTTTACCTTGGCTAGGGTTTGAGCGATTCCGGGGTGGCCCTCGATCAAGGAATCATGATAACCGGACATGACTTGTTCTCGTAGTTCTTGGTTTTGTAAGAATAAACGATTCCTGAAGTAGGCCAACTGATCGTTTATCATGTAATGTTCTCCTTGTGCACTCCACACTTGTAATTGCTCCGGACTCATCAGGTTTTGGATTTCTTCATGTAATTCTTTCAGAGTTATGGTTGCTGTGATTCCTAGGAGCTTGTCACTCGGAATGATTGCTATTGGGTCAGGGGTCTGATACCCTTGCTCTTCCACCCCCATACGGGAAAGGGCATTGGCCTTCCCGTTTTTTACCCCTGGTTGAAATGTAATCACGTAGTTATATTCAGCAAAAAAAAGAGCCCAACGTAGTTGTCGTGAGGATTGGGCCTTTGCCGTTTTTAGGTACTGGAGGTTCCGGTGGTCAGTTATTACAGTGACTGTGTGTCTGGTGCCCAAGAGGTAGTGCCGCCATGCCTTAAAGGCTGACTTAATGGCCAGGAGTTCTTTGTCTGTGATAACGTAATTGAGTTCAGGGGGTGTGAATTTACGCAAACAGAAGGCAACAGGGCGTAACTGGCCCGTTTCGGGGTCCTTTTGTGAGAGGACGGCTCCCATAGTCATGCTTGAGGCATCCGTTTCCACCAGGTATGGGAGATCAGGGCGAGGGTGGTGTAAGATTGGGGCAGATGTGAATCTTGCTTTGAGTTCCTGGAAAGCTTCCTCGGCTTCTGTTGTCCACTGGAACTTTTTGTTGCTTTTCCTTAGCAATGACGTGATGGGATGCACTATTTGCGAAAATCCTAGGATGAACCGGCGGTAGAAGTTTGCATAACCCAGCATACTTTGAACCCCTTTGAATGAATTTGGGGATGGCCAGTTCAGGATAGCATCTACCTTGTGTACATCCACTCGGATTCCATTCGGGCTGAGAATAAAGCCCAGGAATTCCACCTCGGAGACGTGGAATGAGCACTTTTCGAGCTTGGTGTAGAGATGGTGTTGACAGAGTTTCTCCAATACGGATCAGACGTGTTTAACGTGGTCCTACTTTGATGCAGAATATACTAGAATATCGTCGATGTACACTAGAGCCCAGACATCAATCAATTCCCGTAAGACATCGTTCATGAAGTATTGAAATGCTGCAGGCGCGTTGCAAAGGCCAAGGGGCATTACTTGATATTCGTACAAGCCGTATTGGTGCGAAAAGCGGTTTTCCATTCGTCCCCCTGTTTTACGCGAACAAGGTGATATGCCCCCCTCAGGTCTAGTTTTGTGTAGATTTGGGCATCTTTGACTTGATCAAGCAATTCAAGGATCAGTGGCAGGGGGTAGCGGTTTTTTACGGTAATCTGGTTCAGTGCGCGATAGTCGATGCACATTCTTAAGTCCCCCTCCTTTTTCGGTACGAAGAATAGAGGACTGGCTGCTGGAGACTTCGAGGGACGGATGAACCCGTTGGCCAGGTATTGGTCAAGATAGGCCTTCAGGTGCTGGTTTTCTGGTTCAGTGAGTGCGTAAATTCGCCCACAAGGGATTTGTGCGCCGGGTATCAGGTCGATTTGGCAATCGTGTGGTCTATGCAGTGGCAGGGTATTGGCCTGTTCTTTCTGAAAGACATCTTTAAAGTCCTGGTATTCACTTGGTAGGGTGCCGATTGCCACAGTCACAAGCGTGGAGGTTCTGGTGTCTATTGTTTGTTTCTCTTGGCGATAACATGTGTGGGCGCAAGTCTCGGGAAAGGCCAATTCTTTTGCTCGCCAATCGATTCGAGGATTGTGAGCTACCAACCATGGCATTCCCAAAATCAACGGGAACTGTGGTGCCTTAATGAGGTCAAAAACGATAGATTCTTGGTGTCCATCCTGGCACAGAAGGGTTAAAGCTGCAGTGCATTGGGATACTGGACCAGAAGCTATTTCCGTTCCGTCGACAGTGGTAACAGTGTCGGTAGTTGATTTAGGGCATAACGGAAGCCCCATCTTTGCCTCAAGATCCTGGTCGATGTAATTCCCAACGGCTCCACTGTCAATGTACGCTCTTACTGCGTGCATCCGAGATGGTTGTTGGTGATTGATCAAGACCACAGATAGTGCAAAATGGGAGGTCTGTAGTTCACTTTCTTCACTCGACAAGTGGACCCCTACACTTGCCGGGCTGGGGAGTTTTCCGATTCCTTGATGGTATCTTCCTTGTCCATGGCCCCTACCGTCCTCCTCGGTGGCTTCACAGGGCACACTTTAAGGAAATGACCTGACCTTCCACAGTACAGACATAACTGCTGCTGTCTCCTTTTATCCCTTTCTGCTTTAGTCAAGGGGGATCTGACCCCCCCGATTTGCATTGGTTCTCCTGAACCTTCCGTTGTGCGGTCAATATTGTCCTTTGAACGCACATACATAGGGCGAGGGTCCGGCCTGGTTCGATCTGCTCTTCGGTCCTGCAACCTATGATCCAGTTGAACAACGACGTCAATGAATTCTGAGCAGTCTTTCGGGGGGTTCACTACTTGTGCGAGAACATCCTTGAGCTCCCCCCGCAACCCCTGATGAAATAACGTGGTTCTCTTCTCCACTGGCCATTCTGCTTCAACTACGAGTCTATTGAACGTGGCTATGTATGTTAATAGTTCTTGATTCCTTGGCATAGGGACAGAAGTTCGTTGTCTAATGCCTGTCCATGAGTACGACGGGCGAACAGCTTTTCCATCTCCTGCTGAAAGCCCCTGAAGTCATGCAGCAAAGGATCGTCTTGGGCCACAAAGGGTACAGACCAGTCCGCGGCGCTAGCACTCAGGTAGGATAGCACAAAAGCGACCCGTGATTGGTCATTCGGAAAGGCCCCTGGTCTACAAAGGAAGTGCAGGCGGCACTGGTTCATGAACATTGCAAACCTCTTGGGATCCCCCGTAAATCGTTCGGGCGGGGCCAAGGGAACTGCCCCAGGAAGGGTTATCTGAATGGGATTGGCTGATGGTGCCGGCATCGAGAGCACGCTTCCCGGCAATGGTGCATGCCCTGCTTGTGACTGGAGAAGTTGCCGGCTTAAATCATCAGTGCGTTCTTTGGCACTATCAGCTCCCTCCTCAGGGTGTTGGTCTCCTGCCTGGCTGCATGTACTTCGGAACGTAGCTGCCCCAACATGTGGGCTAACTGGTCAGTTTCTGACGTTTCCATGACGCCCTGGTGGATTTTGATGTGAGGCTTTGTGTTCTGTAACACTCACCTGGTATCCACGGGGACGTCACTCAGCCTGCTCTGACCTCTTACGACCTCGAACCCTTCCCTGGAGTCTACTCGACTGGAGACTGGGCCTGAAACACAGGATTGGTAGAGTTTAACTCCCTATTGTCTCTGTGTGCTTGAATCCCTTCTTCCCCGGGGCCCAACCCTTCCCTTTGATCCACAGCTCACCTAGCCGGAGAGAAGAACACGGCAGCGGACTCTCTGAGCAGGCAGACCAAAGTCTCCCACGAGTGGAAACTAGCTCAGGAAGCCCTTCAAGAGATCTTCATCCTTTGGGGAACCCCTCAGGTAGATCTGTTCGCAACGAGTGTCAACAGGAAATGTGAACGATACTGCTCAAGGGAATTTCCCAGGAGAGGAGCTCTAGGAGATGTGTTTGTGGTGGACTGGGATTTTCCACTTCTGTATACGTTTCCTCCAGTCCCCGTCATTCCTCACATAATAAGGAGGCTTAGGAGATTCCGGAAACCCATGATTCTAATTGCCCCGGATTGGGCCAGGAGAAAGTGGTACCCGGATCTTCTAGACATGTCCATCTGTCCTCTGATTCGTCTTCCACAAAGAGAGGATCTTCTCTCGCAAGAGGAAGGTCAGGATCTCCATCCGGATATCGGGACTCTCAACCTTCACGCTTGGTTTCTGAAAGGTTGAGATACAAAGAGTGGGACCTCCCGGATGACGTAATGGAGGTGTTGCTTTCGGCCAGAAGGCCAGCAACTAAATCTTTATACCGTTGCCGCTGGAACAAATTCTGCAGCTGGTGTAGAGATAAGGATATTGACCCTTTTTAATGTAGTACACCGATGGTGTTATGTTTCCTGCTATATTTGGTAAAGTCGGAACTTCAAGTTGGCACAATCAAGGGTTACTTTGCCGCGTTATCAATCTTTAAAAGCACGGCTGAAGAACCCTCATATTTCACGCTGCCTCTGGTCATTCAGTTTCTGAAAGGGTTGACTAATATCTTTCCCCCCAACTCCTTTTCAGGTCCCCTGTGGGATTTAAATCTAGTCTTTAAAATTTCTAATGGGCACTCCATTCTAACCATTCCTGTCCATTAAGGTTTCTCACTCTAAAAACAGTCTTCCTAGTGGCTTTAACTTCTGCCAGATAAGTGAGCGAGCTGCAAGCTTTATCTTGCAAACCTCCACATACCATCTTTCACAAAGATAACGTAGTTCATCAAGTGAAGCCAAACTTCCTCGCAAAGGTTGTCTCAGAATTTCATATCACACATAAGATAACCTTGTGTTAGGGAGAATTCTCTGTAAAGGCTAATTTCCTAAACCTAGTGAGTCCCCCAGCAGCTTTGCTGGATTTTTGGGGTTTCTTTTTTTCTCCTGCTAAGAGTGAGACTATTTTTCTCCCACTCTTAGGCATGATTTGAGAATGTCCTTTGACTAAGTAATGTGTTTTATGGGCTATGGGGTCTTTTACTCCATAGGGCTTCAAGTGTTTTTGGTATATGTGTTACACAGCACCCTCAGTGCAGTAACGCAGGGGTGTCATAGTGACCCCCAAACATAGACTCCATACCCTGGGACTGACTACTGTCTCCCAGGGCATGTAAAGTCACCATTGACTTTACTAGTCTTAAATTGTGAACAGAACCAGTACAAACCATCATATTGTGGAAGTACTGGTAGGGGTAATTTGATTGCCCCTGGGTCTGTTTTCCCAGGGGGCACTGTCCAGTCCCCCCTTGTCGAGTTTCTGGCTGGTGGCAGTGGATACCACGCAAAATATTCCACCGGAATATTTCCTATGGGATTTTCCCATTCATTTTAAACGCACCACTTTTTGGTGCAATGTTAAAGATACCGCCGGGTTATTTATTTAATATTTAAACCCCGGTTGGGTCTTTTTGCCAGGACTTGGTTTTAAAATGGCGTTTGTGTTCGCCTCTGAAACCCTAACCCAAGTCGAGCCCTTTGTTCCACTTTTGGCGGGCTTTTGCACAGAAGCCTCCAAAAGTGGTGCCACTCTGTCTGGGTCTACAGGATGCGTGGGAGGGGGGAATAGGCACCCTGGACTGAGTTGCCTTGGCAACTCAAGTCGCACTCTTGTGTGATTGGCCCAGTGGTGGGCCGCCCGGCTCACCACTTAGCATGTTTGATTGACAGCTAGACTGATGAATGGGACTTTTCTGCATAAAAGCAGGGCTTTGGGGACTGGAACTTCAGAAGTCGCCACAGGACCTAAAGAATCCGAAGCGGGGAGTAGCTGAGCCATCTACAACGATGACACCACCGGTGGAGCCCTGCTGTACAAAACTCACCACTTTCCCGACGACAGAGAAGATCTTCATCCAGGAGAGTCTTCTTCCCTTTGAGCTGGTGGGACCAACAAGTTTGCCTTTTTCGCCTTCCTGGATCGTCTCGTGGTCGAATCGCCCGTGCCAAGCACCCCGGCGGCTAGATAGCCACGCTTCACCACTACCGCGAATAAAAGGGTAGTACCTTTTAACCGGGAAACTCTGCGGTTGGTTTCTTCCCTGGCAGTGCAACGACCTCCAGCTTTCCTCCACGTCGAGATCTTCTCTTACCCTGGACAAAGCCCCGACTTGCACCCGCTGCCAGGAACAACTGCCCCCGCTGGAGCTTTCTCACCATTTCAGGTACTGTGCCCCGCCTGGTCTCCCTTGACTCTCTATCCTGGGGTGACCTCGGACCTGTTAACATTACCTTTCTAAACTTGATCCAACCTCTTTTTGACTTTCCTGCAAAGACTTTGAGTGCATTTCGACTGTGTGATCTTGGGTACATTCCGCCTTGCTCTCTCCAAGAGTGGGCCTGGCCTATGAACTTTTTGCTCTACAGTAGACCCTGCCTTTCTTGACTTGCTGTGGTTTCTTAAAAGTGTTGGTACTGTGTGATTTTCCTATTCTGCCTTTTCTCTCCCTTTTTAAACAAATTATTGGAGTGTCATCTATGGTTACACGCTCACCTCTGTTTTGCTAAATAAGTGGTGTCTTAACCTAGACTTGTCAAATAATTAATTAGGGAGGTGTATATATTTCTAGTGACTGTGTTTGAACTTGCTTGACATATTAGTGCCAGTGTATTTTTACAAGTGTGTTTTTAAATAAATAATGATATACTTTTATACCAAAGCTCTGGTCAGTGTTTGCTTGTGCTACTGTATTTTTTTAGCCCTATTGTGCATACTCTATATACTGCCTAACTCTTCTTGAGAGAAGTCTGACTGCTCAGCCATAGCTACCAGGTAAATCTGGGTGGTACAGACTGCTTCCAATTGGGTGTACTGCTAACACCTGTAGTCTTAAACTTTTTGCAGTGGTCCCTAAGGGAACTGCACAGGTTTCTGCCTAACAGCTTGCCTTTATTTTACCCTCTTCCTCACCCAGGGAAAGAGGAAGAGAGATTGCACAGGCTGGATCCAAGGCGTGCCTTGAGTTTTTACATTAACAGACTTGCAAGGAATAGGCAAGCAGATCAGTTGTTTGTGGGATATGCAGGACATAAACTAGGTTTACCTATCACGAAACAGACCATCTCATGGATAAATACTAACTATCATAGAGTGCTATAAATTGGCATGACAAGATCCTCCTTAACACCTCAGGGCTCATTCAACCAGGGGTATCGCACCCTCTTCAGCTCTCCAAAGAGGAGTTCCAATTAAAGACATCTGTGCGGCTGCCACATGGTCGTCCGCACATACTTTCACCAAATTCTACAGTCTAGATTCCTCCACTAGCCATGAGACTAAATTTGGGAAAGCTGTGTTGCACTCTGTGCATTCTTAGAAAATCACTAAATTTTACTCCTGCCTCGTGTACACATTATTGCTTTGGGAGTCTATCAAAGATGAGGAATACGTGGGAGGACACAATCCATTCAAAGAACAAGTTACTTAACAACTGTAACGTTCTTTCGACTGGATGTTCCTCCCACGTATTCCTTATTGCCCCTCCCACCTACCCCCCAGTAAAACTTCCCTTGTAGTTGCAGCCTGCGCTCCTTCAAGGGTACTAACCATCTCACACTGGACAAACACAGCACCTCAAAACGGAACTGAGCAACGGACGCTGCACAAGATTATATAAACCTATGATGACGTTGGCGCTGATACGGAGGCCTTCGAGGGACACGGACTCATGGGATGTCGACATGCAACGCCCTCTACTGGGAAAAACGTCTGAGGCCAGCAAGCTGGAAGTGATTTACTTTCTTCTTTGTTATGAATGTGTAAGGTTTGCTATATGTCCTCATGGTATGTTTTACTGATTTTGCATAAAACAGCCACACTATATGTGGGAAGAAAACTACTGAATGGTCAGTGTGTTTCTATTGTTGTTCTGTCTGGGATCACCCTGACCAATTGTTTATATATACCTTGTTGAACCTGGACCGGTCAGGAAAAAGCCTAGCGCCCCCCCTTTTTTCTTATACTTTCAGGAATTGTGCCATTACCGGGATCGTAAAAAATGAACCGTGATCCGGGGATCTTTTAAACATAGACAAGGTCACCAAATATCCTTTGACTGTGGTGACCTGGAGGCCTGCAGAGGCCAGTGACAGAAGGAACTCCATCCCTGTAGTGGTGGATAAGAGATGGGGTCGATCTTGCATTCCCTGCAACAAGCCTTAAATCTTCTCCATCTAGACTCGTACAAAGATCTTGTAGATGGTCTGCGTGTAGCCAGCAACACCTCAAGCACTTCCTCAGAGAAGTCCCATGTAGGTTCAGGGATTCCAGGGTCAGATGGAGTATCCGACCTTCCGACTGGTTTAGACGATCGGGGACATCGAGGCAACCGGTTAGGTGGACAGATCCAAAATGTCAGAGCACCACGTTCTCCTCGCCCAGTCTGGGGCGATCAAGATCATGGTCGCTCGAAACCTCTTCAACCTCCACAGAACCCATGGAAGGATGGGAATCGGAGGGAACGGGTAAAGGAGACGGAAGGTCCAATCCACTAGAAACATGTCCACCAGTGCACCGTTCGCTGGGAATTCCCTTGAGCAAAACTGTTCACATTTCCTGGTGAACAGATCCACTGCTGGGGTACCCCAGAGAGCGAAGACCTCCTCTGGGACTTCCTGGCACACTTCCCACTTGTGCGAGACCCTGCTCTGCCTGCTCAGAGCATCCGCCAAGTTGTTCTCTGTGCCCACCAGATGAACTGCCAAGACTGAGATCCTGTTCTCCAGCATTCAGAACCAAAGCATCATCGCCACCGTGCAGAGGGGGTGGTAGTGCACACCACCTTGCTTGTTGATATAGTACATTCCTACTGTGTTGTCTGTCAGAACGAAGACATGCTTACCCTGCAGAGACGGGGCAAATGCTTTCAGGGCTAGCCTGATAGCTCGCAACTCCAGCCTGTTGATGTGCCAACTGGCTTCTGTCGTTGACCAGAGGCCCCTCATCTGCAAATCCTTGCAATGAGCACCCCAACCCTTCAGAGATGCATCCATGACCACTCGGGTCTGAGGCCAAGGAGGCCAGAAGGGTTCTCCCGCCAAAAGACTGTTTCGGTCTGCCCACCATGACAGGTAGTTGACCACTGATGCAGACACCCTGAGGAGATCCG
This sequence comes from Ambystoma mexicanum, assembly GCF_040938575.1. NCBI lineage: Eukaryota > Metazoa > Chordata > Amphibia > Caudata > Ambystomatidae > Ambystoma > Ambystoma mexicanum. The sequence continues at coordinate 636,133,172 of NC_090939.1, forward strand.
AGAGAGAGCCGAGGTACTGAGACCACTGATCCCTCAGTAGCCATTGCAGGGCTCTCATGCGCAACCTGGCCTCTTGCACTAGAAAAATGCAGGAGGCCATGAGGCCTAGGAGGTAGAGGAAGGAAGCCGCTGGTAGAGTGGCATGGTTCCGTAACAAGTCGACCATCTGTGTCAAGCTGACTACTCTCTCCTCAGGAGGGAAGGCCTTCCCCACCCGAGTGTCTAGGACTGCTCCGATGAACTGGAGCTGCTAGACTGGTGTCATGTGGGACTTCTTTTAGTTTAGAGAGAAGCCCAGCTTGTGCATCAGCAAGTAGGTGTTTTCTAAATGGGACAAGACCTGCACTACAGACTTCCCTCGGATCAGCCAGTCGTCCAGATATGGAAATACGTGGACTCCGGATCTCCTGAGGTGAGCCGTAACTACCCGAAGACCCTTGGGGCGGAGGTTAGACCAAACGGAAGCACCTTCAACTGATAGTGCTTATCTCCTATGGTGAACCTTAGGAAATCCTATGCTTTCGATGGATTGGCACATGGAAATAAGAGTCCTGTAGGTCTATTGACAACAGCCAGTCCTGTAGTTCGAGAGCGTGGAGAATCTCTCTCAATGTCACCATCCTGAATTTGCCTTTGCTCAAGAACTTGTTCAAGGCCCTGATGTCCATAATGGGCCGGAGACCTCCTTCTTGGGTACCAGGAAATACCAGGAATACCAGCCCGATCCTCTCTGCACAGGAGGTAGCTCTTCCATGGCACCCTTCAAAAACAGTGCTCTCAGCTCTTCCTGGAGCTCCTGTGAATTAGAGGTGGTGGCGTTCTGTCCGGTGGTTTTCTTACAAATGGTAGACAATAACCCCACTGAATGAGCTGTAGAGCCCAGGCATCAGAAGAAATCCCTGCCACTGGAGCCAATGCTCCATCAACCGTCCTCCAACTGGTCCGCTGTGAGAGGGGTAAATCAAAGCAGCTTCGGAGGCTGGGTCGCCCCCGCCGCTGACGCTGCCTGCTGACCTCTAGAAGACCTTTTGTAACCTTAGGGATAGCCTGTGGTCGGGCAGGACGTAAAGGCTGGAGTGATATTTAGTACAGGGGGTAGTCCTGACCTCATACATTTAAGCTACAGTAGTTTGCTGAAGTGAAAAAATTCAAACACATCTCCATATTATGTTTAATCCATCTTCATAAGTATGCATCATAGGAGGAAAGTACAAATCCAAATTCTGGAGAAACTGAAAAAAAACAGTTGTTGAGACCTTTATTTACTTAGGTCGCATATTTCAGCATAGCTAATTCAATATTGATGGCTGAAAAATTACACATAGAAAAGAATAAACAATCAACAATTAACCTGGTCACCAGCTCGGTGAGTTGTGTAAACAGTATTGGACATGTATGTTAACAATGTATAGTGCATCTTTGCATAGCATGACATGTCCACTGGTGACAGGAGGTCACTAAATTAAGCCTGTCATGGTTCATACAGTGCAGAATTAAAAAATTGACTTTATAACAATGTGCCTACGTTTCCAAAGCGGCACGTTTGTAGGATTAGTATGGGGTGTTACCTCCACACTCCTATACTAGTACTGTGTTATATTGCCTGTGTGCAGTGTTACCAAATATTACTTCATATTTGTTAACCTAATAATTTCTTGTCACAGTTACAACCCATATTTGCACACTACAGTGTTATCTGCTTCAAGAAACCTAAAAATAGGGTCTGCTGAGAGGCGACGTCAACATTAAGGTGGTAGTAAAGATATAGGTCTGTATGATGTAAGGGACAGACGTGATGACGTGGGACGTTTCAGCTGTAAGAGGGTGGCAGCCTTCTTCTGGGGCCAGATCAAGCAGGTCTCCCTATGATTAAAACACAATATAAAATACATTGTTGTATGTTCCAGAAAGTGGACCATAAATGTGAATATTAAAACAGCCCGTGAGAGGCTATACTCTGAGGAGGACCCTCTGGTCCCAGGCACTGACCTTGCATTCGGAGGTTTAGGTGTATGAGCTGTTAGTTGGAGTACTCATGATAAACAAAATGGTGGCATGCTAGCCGAGGGATGCAGGATGTTCACTGGAATGCAATCTGAAAGAACACATTAAGTGGGTTTAGTCACATATATAGCTAAAAACGCCTAAATGTGGTTTAGTGGTATGGGAGGCTCTCTGGGACTACCTGGTTGCTTTGGCAAAGCAAGGCTAGGTGCTGCAGTGGTCCCTCGGTGTACTAGGAGTCTCGGAGGCAGGAGATCAGTTCCTGTCTGTGTAGTAGAGGAGCTCTATGACCGAAGCTGCAGAGTGGGAGGAGGAGACAAAAAACTGAGAAACCTTGTAGTATTGGTTACCGGCTACAGGAGAAGGTATACCTGTAAGGAGCGGGGCCCTTTGTCACGTTATGGTGGACTCACCTCGAGGCAGGGGTCGGATAGCGTGCGTTGGATCCGCACAGTAGTGGAGTTCGCGTACAACCGGGAAGGAGCTGTGCGAGTTATTTAAAGGGCGCATGCGTGTAGAGTTAGTGTCCGATCCTAGCGCATGCGCTCAGCCGGAGGCGGCGGGTCTCCGGGGAAACATAGACTCGGATAAACACTTGGTCTGCACTCTGCGGGATAATCGCCTGCAGGAGAGCTGCATGTTAAAATGCTCGGATAGAGGAGTGGACAAAAATCGGGGGTGGGGGAATTATTGTGATTACAGATATTCAAGTGGTGCGAGTTCATTGAGACCCTGAGAAATGGTCTGTAGCTTGAATATCCACCAGGCTTCTTTGAAATTGAGAGCATTGGTGGTATTAGAACAGTCTGTCACTTTGTCTACTACCCACCATTGGAAGGAGTCACAATTATGTTGGAATTCAAGAAAATGTGAAACCAGGGGTGCATTATGAGTTTTACATCTTATTCTGGATTTATGTTCCCCTATTCTTTTGTTCACTGGTCTTGAAGTTTGGCCTATGTATCTCAGATGGCAGGGGCATTCAATGAGATAAATTACATTGGGTGTCTTGCAATTGGAAAAGTGGCGGATTTCCCATTCTTTGCCGTCTAACGGAAAGGATCGTAGTTTTTTGGTTTGACTGCAAACTGAGCAGCTCCCGCAGGGATGGTGTCCGCGGATTTCCCGCATATTCCACAGAGTAGATCTAGAGTCCTTGCGTTTATTTCTAGCATGGGTTAAGAGATCTTTGAGATTTTTGGATCGCTTCAGAGCCATTCTAGGTAAGGGTTTTTCTGGCAAGCTTAGCTGGACGATGGGCCAAAGTTGTTTGATGATTCCTCTGAGTTTGGATGTGTTGGCGTTAAAGGTAGTGACGCATGCCATTGGGTCTTCTGTGTTGTGGTTGCGGATCTTAGGAACCAATAACACATCTCTGGGTGTGTAGAGTGCTCTTTTTTTGGTGTCCTTGAGTAATTTAGTAGGGTATCCTCTGTCTTCAAGTTTGTGTTGAAGTTCTGATGCATACGTCTTGAAGTCCTTCGTGTCAGTGCAGTTGCGTCTGATTCTGAGGAATTGTCCGTAAGGTAAATTATCCCGGAGGCTTTTGGCATGATTACTCCTGTAGTGCAGTGTGGTGTGATCTGTCTCTTTTTTGAAAATGGAGTATGTTAGTTTGCCGTCCAAGGCCATTGTGTTGAGATCTAAGAAGTTGATTTTCTCATTATTGTGGCTCATTGTAAATTGGATTTCTTGTGTTTGATTGTTGGTCCAGATAAGGAAATTGTCCAGTTCTTGTTTATTGCCATGGCATATAAAGATGACATCATCGATATATCGATACCAGAGGCGGATGTTGTTGTGGAATGGGTTGGCATCACTGAGTATAAAGGTCTTCTCGTATTCGGCCATAAAGATTATGGCTAGGCTGCGTGCGAACGCTGTGCCCATGGCAGTTCCGCAAGTCTGTTGGTAGAAAATGTCATTGAATGAGAAGTAGTTGTTAGTTAGCGCGAAGTCCAGTAGTTCAGATATAAAGTTGGCCGGGACTCTCCTCTGAGTCATGTGTAGGGCTAGGTGTTGTCTTATGCATTCCACTGCTTGTTCCTGGGGGATGCCGGTGTACAGGCTCTTGATATCCATGGTGACTATTTCTTCATTGGTGGGGTCAAAGGGCTGGTTTTCAAAAATAGTAATGGTCATCATGGTGTCCTTGAGATATGTCAGTGTTTTCTGGCATAATGGTTTTAGGAAAAAAATCAATGAATTTGCACAGGGGTTCTAGTATGGAGCCGCATCCTGAGACGATAGGTCTCCCTGGAGGAGAGGTCCTATCTTTATGAATTTTAGGTAGGGCGTAAAACGACAGTATCCTCCCCTCGGTGGTGTTGAGGAAAGCCTCTTCTTTGTTTGTAATCCAGTTTCTTTCCGCTGCAAACTTTGTATTGTTCTCTGCTTTGTATAACAATGCCTCCTCCTTTATCTGCCATTTTGATCACAATCTCAGAGTTGTCGGACAGGGTTTTGAGGGCTTTGTGTTCCCCGGTGGTTAGGTTATTTCTCTGATGCTTTTGTGTGGACTTGAGTTTGTTGATTTCTTGTCTAAGGCATTTTTCAAAAGCAAGAAATGTGGACGGGATGTCGTTGTCTCCTGGGCAGAAGTCACTTCTTGGTCTAATTCCTGTGTCTTCTGTTTCCAAGGGACCATCTTTGTCCTTGAAGAAAATTTTTCTTCTAATGGTGCGCAGGAAGGTGGAGAGTTCTCCATCCAATTTAAACCAATCAGTTGTATTAGTGGGTACAAATGAAAGGCCTTTCGCCAAGAGGGAGATTTCATCTGTGGAGAGTGGTATACCCGAGAGGTTGAATATCGGGATTAGGTCTGGCGTCTTCTGTTGCCCCTATGTCTCCTGCCCGGTTGGCCCCATTGGGGGTAATTGTAAAATGGCATTTGAGGTTGAGGGAGGGGCCCCCAGAATCCTCCTCTAGAAGACCCTCTGCCCCTCTCGGAGCGCGAGAAATGCTTCTGCCCTTATCTGGCCGCTGGGGGCTGTGCTCTCCTGCCATAAGGAGCATATTTCCTGTAGGCCTGTGCCCTAGAGGCGAAGCTAAATGCAGGTTAGGCTGGCTGCGCAGCTGGGCCTAAGGACTTTGGATTGCTTAAATTTCTCTAAGGAATCGTCGGATTTCGGGACGTAAAGAAGATCGCCCTCGAAGGGCAAATCCAGAAGCTTGCCTAGGACATTAGGCAAAAAACCTGAGGTTTTTAAGTAGGCCTTCTTAGTGTTATGGCTGACACCATAGATTGGCCCACACAGTCAGCGATGTCCAGGCCCGTTCGCAGCGACTGTCTGGCCACCTCTTTCCCATCCTCCACTAGGTGTAGGATGCCTTCGCGCATTTCTCTTCTGGGACATACTGAGCAGCATTTTCAACTGCTGTACATAGACCGAAGGAGTACTTGGCAAAACTGCTTGCCACATTTTTAGCTTTTAGGGCCATGCTACCTGAAGTGAATGCCTCCTTTGCTAGGGCATCTACTTTTTTTGCTAGCCTGTTGGGAGTCAGAGTGGACGTAGAAGATGTAGGTCTAGAAGAGACAGTAGCAGCATGCCTAACAAGTCAGTCCGGGTAAGGTTGAGAGGAGAGGTATGAAGGGTCTCCTCTAGCCGGCCTGTATTTCAGGGAATGGTGGAGCTGACGGGAGGAATGGAACAAGGGTTTTGCCACATAATTGCTAATGGATCAGCAATGGCAGGGTTTAAAGGCATATTACTTTCTGTGGTAAGGCCTTCATCTAAAATGTCAGTAAGGTCATAACCTTGTACAGGCGCCACTGATGAATGCAATCCAGGGTGCCAATAACCCTTTCTACCAAAGCCCTGACTTTAGAAGTATTATGGAATTCGAGGTCTGGAGAGATGTCCAGACCGCTGGCGTCCTGGAGGCCTTGAGCCAGTTGCAAAAGCTGATTCTGGTCGTCAAAATAATGGATCTCTCCTGAACCCAAGTAAATGGGGTCGACATCCCAGAAGCCTGCCATAGAATCAAAAAATTCGAACCAGGGTTGTGGGGTAAATGTTTTCTTGACAACCGTTGTTGTCAAGAATTTGTCTCTCGGTGCCGATATGGTGGATGTCTGTGTCGATCGGGATCAAGACGCCATAGCGTTGACATCTTTGGATGCACAGGGTTGATCTGGCTTCCATTGGATCTCTTTCAGTGTCGACAGATTTATCGGCTCCGACATTGTCGGTACCGGGGCACTAGAGGGGTCAGGTATACAGAGCGCCGCTCTTGGCTCCAAAGCCTGCTGCATGGGGGCAGTTAGCTGCAGTGACTGCAGCATGCTTTCTGAACATGTCAAGCGTTGATGATTTAACATCATCCCACTCTTTGCAGGTGGTAGGCCCAGCTGACTGCTTACCTTTATTCGTTGATGACTCAGAGTCGAGTCACAATGGTGGCAGTAACATCTTTTCTTCTTTCGGGACGAGGACAAGGAAGTGGCTCTTCGTGTGGGACCGTTTCTTCTTCCGCCTATGTTCTTTCTCGGGGGTGTGCCCCTCAGTTTCGGCCTCCGAAAGACCGAACCGTCGACCATGCCGGTGATTTTTAAGGCGGTCGACCCAGAGCGAGTTTTGCGGTTCGATTTGGGTTGCATTTTGGCGCCCGACGGACACCCGCCAGTTCCGTGACCCATGCCGAGGCACCAGAGACACAACTCGTGTGGGTAAGTGATGGACATCTTGTTGCCACAATCGGAACACCCGAGCAACCGATATCTCACGTCGAGGAATTTGAAAAGAACGTACACGTTTTCTGCCGAAAACGCTGAGTGAGCCAAGGCTCTGTGTTCCCAAGCAGCGTGTTAGCATGCGGAAAAAAGGAACTGAGGTTGGGGTGCGGTGAAGTTGTATTTATACGATGCCTGACGTCACGTCCGGATCAGATGACAAGACGCCGAGCAGGATGGATCGACGGTCAACGGCCGGGTCGAGGTCCACTTCACCAATTGTCAAAAATGTTCTGAAGCAGCAAAGCTGGAGGGCATGTCTATCAGATGAGGAATCTGTGGAGAAAAAGGCAATCCACTGAAGTAGCTATCAGCTTAGAGTCTTTAATTTTTTCAAGAGACTTGCTGTCTCTGGAGCCAAATAAATTATCTGCGCTGAAGATAAGATCCAGCAGCTTCGACTGGACGTTCAGAGAAAACCTTGAGCCCCTCAGGCAGGCTGACCTGCGCAGAACCATTGAGGTGCCCATGGCACTGCCTACACAGTCATATAATGGAGCGCAACTTGGTAAATACTGTAGGCGCTGAGGAAAGACCAAACGGTAGGACTTTGAACTGATAATTGTTACCCGGCACTCCACGAGTTAAGGGCACTTGGCCCCCTCCGTTGGGGAGGCGGAGTGTCAGTGTGACGTGGGAGCGGGGAAGTGGGGGTTTGTGGGAAAAGGCGCGTAGGGCGCCAGTTAGTACGTGGAGAGAAAAGAATAAAGAAGTTTCCTTCGTGCCTCCGTGTGTGCGTCCTTTCTTTGTGCCGCGACCTCGGCAACATTGGCGACGAGGCTGTTCCTCGCACACCGGAGTCCTCCGGCGGCAGTCCGCCGCGTCCTGGCTCGCGTGCAAGGTATCACGCGGAGCCTCCTCCTCCTGCTCCTCCTTCCGTGGCACTGGGCCCAGAAACCCGCCAGTGCTCGCGCGGGCGGCTGCCGACCCGCCGCGCCTCCTCCTCCTCCGCATGCAAGGCTGCAGCTGAAAGAGGAAAAAGAAAAAAAGAAAGGAAAGTGAAAAAAAAAAAAAAAAAAATTTTTTTTTTCCTCTTTCTCGTTTATGTAAAGCAACGCGCGTGAACCGCATCCTCTACTCCAGGCGGTCCCTGCTGTCCACGCGATCGCAGAGGTATCATCTCCTGACGACATGAGTGTCCAGGGATCCAATCCTGGGTCCCCCCAGCCTGTGCGCGCAGCCAAATCAATACAGCTGAGGCTGCCCCCGCCATTCACCATGACGCCACAAGCGACGAAAGGACCCAGGTGGACTGACTGGATGGACGACTTCCACCATTTTGTGCGGGGGTCCGGCGATGGTGATTCCCCCAACATCAGGGACATTTTTCTCAACCTCGTGGGGGGTGAAATCAAGATGGTAGTAAAAACAATCCCGACGGCAGAACAAGACTCTTTCCCCAACCTGATTAAGGCCCTGGACAAGCTACTCATCATCGAAGTCAACCGAGACTATGAGAGATACCTATTCAACAAATGCACCCAGCTGCCACACGAGACTGTTGATGAGTTCATAACTCGCCTAAGAGTGAAAGGTGCTAACTGCCAGTTCGACGCTTTCTCCCTGGAAGAAGCAATACGGTTGAGAGTGATAGAAGGTTGTCTCTCGCCTGCGCTCAAGAAACAACTTTTGAAAAAGCCTCTCACCATCCCCGAAGTGAGCGAACTCGCTCGCATACACGAGAGAGTTGATGCACAAGCCTCATCCATGAGCAATACAAATATCCCCAAACAAGACACCAATGAACTCATAGGCGCCATACAGCCGCCTCGACAAGGCGACAGAGGACCACAACAATATAGAGCACCAGGGACACCAACCCCGCGCCAGCAAAGACAGTGCTATCGGTGCGGGATGTCCTTCCCACACTCCGGGTCGTGCCCAGCATTATCTCAACGGTGCACGAACTGCGGAAGAGAGGGGCACTTCCACTCTGTATGTAGGGAGGGCATACCATTTCCCCTGATGCGTCCACAAGCACCCGCCAGAACGCCGTTTCGGCCGCCACCCCCGCAATACAATCAACCGAGGCAGTACCAACAAGGGCAAAACCAGAGACGATATGTCAGAGCAATTGATGAGTACCAAGTGCAGGGATACTACGTGCAACCAGACCAGGTGGACCAGCCCAGGCATTTCGTGGATGAATACGAAAACCCCCCCATGGAACAAAGGCCTGAGGCATTCTATCATGAAGATCAAGAGGCGGCCTACAATGCGCCGCATGATCCATATGATCAGGACGAGTTTGTCAATCTCATTCTTGATAACGAAGAGGCGCGGGAAGCCCCAAAAATCCCGATCAAGATGGGAAATTACCAATTTCAGTTCATGATCGACTCTGGCGCCACTGTGAACATCATGGGCGAGCAGGACTACGGCAGGATGTCAGACCCACCACAGCTGGCCCCGTCACATTCAAGAATCTTCCAGTGGGGCGCTGCTACCCCTTTGCAGACGGTGGGTCAATTCGCTCGCTGGTTTCTCCTGAATGGACGACAGGTGGACACCACCATCCATGTCATTCGCTCGCTCACCAGGAGTAGATGCCTTATCAGCTACCACACAGCATCCCGCCTGGGTCTGATCGAGATCCACGTGAAAGCTGGTGATACCATTACCGCAACTTCAGACAACCCGAAGGACTCAATTAGCACAATGGCATGCGTTCGAAACCAGAACCTAATAACACAAGACGACATAATGGAAAAATTCCCAAAGCTGTGTACCGGATTGGGTAAACTCATAGCCCCTCCCATCAAGCTACACATCGACCCGCTGGTACGCCCAGTGCCGCAACACCCCAGACGGGTTGGGTTTCACCTCCAAGAGGCAGTGTCCGAGGCTCTCCAGCAACTGCTCTCCGACGGCATTATTGAGCCAGCAACGGGCCCAACCCCATGGGTCTCCCCCCTGGTGGTCGTACCCAAAGAAGGTGGAAAAATCCGTCTATGTGTGGACATGAGGGTGGCCAACATGGCTATCCAGCGGGAGAGGCACCCGGGTCCGTGCATAGAAGACATGATCGTGCAGTTGAACAACGCCCAGATGTTTTCCAAGCTCGACCTAGTTCAGGGCTATCATCAACTGGAGCTACACCCTGACTCTCGAGTCATCACAACATTTGCGACACATGATGGCCTATTCCGGTACCGCAGACTGAATTTCGGAATTTCGTCCGCTGCGGAGATCTTTCAGGAAGCCATACGTCAAATTATCAGACCCGTTAAGGGTGCTCTGAATTACAGTGACGACATACTTGTGTTCGGCGCTTCCAAGGAGTCCCACGACACAGCGCTGCACGCCACGTGTGAAGCTCTTCAAGCTGCTGGTCTCACGCTCAACATCTCCAAGTGCAGATTCAGCAAGACGAAACTTAAATTTTTCGGTCACATCTTCTCCGGGGAAGGGATGATGCCGGATCCCGACAAAGTTGCCACAATCACTGGCCTTGGCGAACCGCTGCAGGTTGCAGACGTCCGCTCCTTCCTTGGCATGGCAGGGTACTGCGCGAGATACATTCCCCACTTTGCCTCCCTCACCGACCCGCTGAGGAGGCTCCTGCAGAAGGAGACAGTGTTCGAGTGGACTCCCGCATGCCAGCAGGCATTCACTGCCATCAAGCAGGCCCTCACGGAGGCTCACCGCTTGGCCTACTTCAACCCCGCGTGGCACACCGAGGTGGTGGTGGACGCAAGCCCAGTCGGCCTCGGGGCCATATTAGCTCAAACCAGTGGGGCGGACATCAACCCGAGACATGTGGTCGCTTATGCGAGCAGAGCGCTGTCCACGTCGGAGCTGGCTTATTCGCAAGCCGAGAAGGAGAGTTTGGCCGCAGTATGGGCATGTGAACACTTCCACAATTTCCTCATCGGGAAGAAGTTCACACTGATTACCGACCACCAGGCACTCCTATCCCTGTTCGGGAACCCGCACACCAAGATGCCACCAAGGATTGAGCGGTGGGGCATCCGGCTTCAAGAGTACAACTACGACATCATCCATCGCCCCGGAGGTGAGCTAAACCCAGCCGATTATCTATCACGACACCCTGTGGGGCCCCCGCTGACGCGGAAAGGAGATGTGGCCTATGTGCAGTATATAGCAGATCGATCGCTACCACCGGCGTTGTCCCTTGAAAGGGTGGCCGCCGCATCTGCCGCTGACCCGACGACAGCCCTTGCAATCAGTTTGACTTTAACCAACAAATGGAAAGACCACCATAGGGCAATGCTAGCCCATCCGGGCGTCAACAAACAGGAAATCGCGAGATTGGCTAGAGTGCAGGGTGAACTGGCTGTGAAGGACAACGACATTCTTCTACGTGGCTGCAGGATTGTTATTCCCGCCACACTACGAAACGAGGTGGTCCGCACGGCCCACGAAGGTCACAGAGGGGCGGAGAACACCAAGAAACAGTTGAGATGCTACGTCTGGTTTCCCTTCCTAGATGTGGCGGTCGATGAATGGGTAAAAAACTGTCACGCGTGCCAGTGCACCGCCTCAATGGAACGTCCACCCCCGCTGCAACACACACAGATACCAGATCGCCCCTGGGAACGAGTAGCTGTGGATTTCTACGGACCGACCGAAACTGGCGACTACCTCCTGCTGCTAATAGATGAACATTCAAGGTTCCCCATAGTCAAGTCGGTCTCCACCACAGCGTTTCCCCAGGTGGCAGAGGTGCTAGAGGAAGTATTCAGCGAGTGGGGGGTTCCCAAAACCATCAAGTCTGACAATGGACCACCATTCTGCGGGCACGAGTTCGGAGAACTAGCGATGCATTTGGGTTTCAAGCACATGAAGATAACCCCTCGACACCCGCAAGCGAATGGGATGGCGGAACGCTTCATGGCCTCCATCAAGAAAGCGATACAAAGAGCCAAGGTGGAGGCAGTTAACCCGCATCAAGCACTGTGCCGCCTCCTGAGAGCTTACAGGAATACCCCGCATGAAGTAACGAACAAGACTCCTGCTGAACTAATGTTTCGCTATGAGGTGCGAACCCGCATCCCACGCAACCCGTCAAGTGAAGAACCGCTTGACACTGAGACGCTCCAACGTGATGCTGAAGCAAAGGAGAAGGCAAGATGTGACACTGATGCGAGGCGCCACGCTGAAACAAAAGATTTCCAGGTAGGAGACGACGTCCTTGTGCAACAACAAATAACCAGGAAGACAGATCCGCGATTTGCCCCAAGTCCCATGAGGGTAGTCGCAGTAAAAGGTACTATGGTGACGGCTGAAGATCAGAATAGAGCCGTCACCAGGAACTGTCAACAATTTAGACACTATATCAAGAGAGAGGGCTCGGAAGAGCCGAGGGGGTCTGTTTCCCCAGAACCTCGCATGCAGAGAGATGACCTGTGGACCCCTCCGGTCGGGGATCCGGGAGGGACGAGCCAGGGAGTGGACAATCCATTCGTCCTAGAGGCGACAGCTCAAGATGAGAGGCCCCGACGAGTGATCAAGAAACCAATGAGACTTGTTGAGGAATGTTGAGCTGATGTCAGGATATAATGTTCGGGGGTAGTGTTACCCGGCACTCCACGAGTTAAGGGCACTTGGCCCCCTCCGTTGGGGAGGCGGAGTGTCAGTGTGACGTGGGAGCGGGGAAGTGGGGGTTTGTGGGAAAAGGCGCGTAGGGCGCCAGTTAGTACGTGGAGAGAAAAGAATAAAGAAGTTTCCTTCGTGCCTCCGTGTGTGCGTCCTTTCTTTGTGCCGCGACCTCGGCAACAGTAATGCTGTTGGCCCACCATGAACTGCAGGTACTTCCTGCATCTCCGATAAAACAGGAATGTGGAAGTAGACATCCTGAAGATCCAGTGACAGCAACCTGTCTAGCAGCTCACATGCTTGAAAGATCTGAGCTAGGGAAATCATTTTCAACTTGTCCTTGCGAAGGAACAAGTTCAGAAGCTGTAGATCTGGAATGGGACGCAGGCCTCTGTCCTCCTTCCGCACCAGAAAACAGGTGGAGTTTGTTAAGGAGAATTCTCTTACAAGGCTAATTTCCCAAACCTAGTGAGTCCCCCAGCAGCTTTGCTGGATTTTTGGGGTTTGTTTTTTTCTCCTGCTAAGAGTGAGACTATTTTCCTCCCACTCTTAGGCATGATTTGAGGTATGTCTTTGACTTATTGTGTGCTTATGGGATATGGGGTCTTTTACTCCATAGGGTATCATCTGTTTTAGTGTATGTGTTACACAGCACCCTCAGTGCAGTAACACAGGGGTATCATAGTGACCCCCAAACATAGACTCCATACCCTGGGACTGACTATTGTCTCCCAGGGCATGTAAAGTCACCATTGACTTTACTAGTCCAAAATTGTGAACAGAACCAGTACAAACCATCATATTGTGGAAGTACTGGTAGGGGTTAATTAGATTGCTCCTGGGTCTGTTTCCAAGGGGGCACTGTCCAGTCGCCCCTTGTCGAGTTTCTGGCTGGTGGCAGTGGTTACCACGCAAAATATTCTACCGGAATATTTCCTATGGGATTTTCCCATTGATTTTAAACGCACCACTTTTTTGGTGCAATGTTAAAGATACCGCCGGTTCATTTATTTAATATAAAATCACCCGTTGTTTTTTTTTGCCAGAACTCTTTTTCAAAATGGCGTTTGTGTCCGTCTCTGTAACTCCAACCAATGTCGGGCCCTTTGTTCCACCTTTTGGCGGGCTTCTACACAGAAGCCCTCCAACTGGTGCCACTCTTTCTGGGTTCCACAGGATGTGTGGGTTGGGGAATTGGCACCCTGGACTGCGTTGCCTTAGCAACTCAAGTCGCACTCTGTTCTGATTGGCCCAGTGGTGAGCCGCCCGGCTCACAACATAGCATGTATGAGTGACAGCTAGGCTGCTGAATGGGGGTTTTTCTGTATAAAAGCAGGGCTTTTGGGACTGGAACTTCAGAAGTCGCCACAGGACCTAAGAAATCCGAAGAGGGGAGAAGCTGAGCCATCTGCAACGACGACACCACCGGTGGAGCTCTGCTGCAACGACCTCACCACTTTCCCGACGACAAGAGAAGATGTTCTGCTGTAAGAGTCTTCTCCCTTTAGCTGGTGGGGACAACCAGTTCGCCATTCGCCTTCCAGGACGTCCCTTGGTCGAATCGCCCGTGCCAAGCACCCCGGCGGCCAGATAGCCAAGCTGCACCACTGTGACCACAAATAAAAGGAACGCACCTTTTAACTGACGAACTCCGCGGCTGGTCTCTTCCCTGGGCAGTGCAACGACTCCAAGTTTCCTCCTCGATGAGATCTTCTCTTCCCCTGGTCGAAACCACGAACTGCCCCCGCTGCCAGGAACAACCGCCACCGCTGGAGCTTCCTCACTCTTTAAGGTACTGTGTTCCGCCTGGCCTCCCTTTCTGCGGATTGCTAAAGGTGACCCTTAAATCCATGGCTTTCCAACTGGGTTGGCCCCAGACCTTCTAACTTTATCTTTCGCATCAAACCAACCTCCTTTGAACATTTCTGCAAAGACTTGAATGCTTTTTAAACTGTGTGATCTTGGGCACATTTCGCCTTGCTCCATTTAAAGTGGGCCTGGCCTATGAACTTTGGCTCTACAGTAGACTCTGCCTTCACTAACTTGCTGTGGTCTTAGAAAAGTGTTGGGAACTGTTTTATTTTCATGACCTGCCTTTTTCTCTCCCTTTAACCTAATTATTGGAGTGGTGTTTTGACCTAGACTTGTCTAATAATTATTAAGGGAGGTGTGTATACTTTATCTGACTGTGTTTGAACTTGCTTTGATTTAGAGTGCTTAGTGTATTTCCTAGAGTGTGTTTTAAATAAATAATTATATACTTTTGATACCAAGCCCTGGTCAGTGTTTGCTTGCTCTACTGTGTTCTTAGCCCTATTGTGTATCCTCTGTATACTGCCCTACTCATCTTGAGAGAAGTCTGACTGCTCAGCCACAGCTTCCAGGTAAATCTGGGTGGTGCGGACTGCTACCAACTGGGTTTACTGCTTACTCCTGTAGTCTTAATCTTCTTGCAGTGTTCCCTAAGGGAACTGCACAGGATTCTGCCTAACAGAGTTTCACGCCCTGCCTTGTTCCAAGCACACTACCAGCTCTATTGGGTTCTTTGAAAGAAGCCGACGGACCTCCTCCAAGAGGATGGGGTTCAGCACAGGGTGATGGCCTGAGTGTCATCAGCCGCTCTGCATGGAGTCTATGGGGGAGAAGGTGTTTGAGGCGCCACTGACGTGCTGCTACGTTTATTCATAAACGTATTCAGTAATCTAGCTTTTTTCCAACATGCCGGCCGTTCCTTCTATAATTTCTCCCTGCAGCGTCCCCACCACGCGTTGCAACCCTGCGCTTGACTCTCTCAGGGTAAGATGCTGTTTTCTGGTTTGTGTGCTCTTCGCTCTCTCCCACTCGCTGCATCTTTGTTCTGTGTGCTGATGCTCCTTACTCTCCTCCTCCCCCTCCTGCTCATTATTTTGCTCCTGCTTTCCATCGCTGGTATTCCCTCCTTTACTTTTGCTGCTTTGCTTCCTTGTTTTGTCATTTTCACCTTGCCTTCCGCTGACCCCCTGGTTCTTTCGCCAATAGTACCATTCCTTTTTCCATCCATTCCTCCTACTTACTTATACAGAGTTTGGACACTGCTATTCTACATCTTCTGCATTTCCCTGCTTCTATTTACCTCAGATTGAAGGTTTTTTTGGCACCTCTGGACTTTTTCCCTTCATTTGGTAATTTTGGTAGGGAGTCTCGTGCCTTTGCTGGGTGCCAGCTGGCACAGTGGCTTCCCCCGAGAGCGACCATACCTCTACAAGGATGGAGGATCCCCCAGCAAGAAAGGAACGCCTCACCACAAAGAGAAGAGTCTAGCCTATCCAGCAACAAAGACTCAGTTGTGGAAGACATCCTCGTTGTTGACACTGAGGGTTGTGATCTAGCAGGTGCTAAATGAGTGGGAGACAGTAACCCTGAATAACAATGCATCAGACGTGTCCCAGGACCATTCCAGTTGAACAGGGAAAGTCTCCCTACCACTGGTGCAGAGTGACGGAGCCCGTCACTGCTGTATCGCGCCAGGGGGCTGGGAGTGTGGGGGGGCAGAGGGGATGGTGGTCATAGCTGCAACTCCTCTCTGGGTAGCTTGCAGCCTTTCCCGAGTGGCCTGATCATGGCGTCTAGCATCATAGGCAGGGAAGGGACGATCATGTCTGATCATGACGTCTAGCAGCATAGGCAGGGAAGAGACGAAAAACCCCTTTTTTTGGCAAACACTGATTTCCTCATCCAAGAGTGATGCCTGACTACGGTACCTGTGACTATGGACCTGTCCACACACCACACAATCTGCGGTGCCCAAGCCTGACTGCAAAATCTGTCAGGAGGCCTCCATGCAATCAGCCACCAAGGCCTGGAAACCAGCCTGCATCTTCCCCTCAGAAATGGGCTTGGCCAGCCCTGCCACAGTAAACCATAGGCTGAAAGAAAACTTGGCTAGAGCACAAGAAGCGTTCATTGCACATAGGGCAAGGGTGCCTGACGTGAACACCTTCTTTCCCCAAGTGTTAAGTCTCTTGCTCTTCCTGTCTGGAGGGAGGGAAGGGAAAGTGGAGGTTTTCTGGTTCACCATCACTGCCTGAACCACCAAATATTCTGGGAAGGCATGGAAGGACAGAAAGCCGGATCTGCTCTATAGCAGCCACCCCAATTACCAGCAGAGAGACACTCAGGCCCATCAAAATCTCCCCACCGCGAGAACAAACGACTCAGCCATGGGGCAAAGATTATTGTCTTTATTATCTATCAAAACGACAGGGATCACAATAGAAAAACATGAACTCTCCAAGTTTCTTGTCTTTTCAGTGTGTGTTTCCTCGCCAGTTCCCTGTCAACTGCTGTGGCAGAGGCAGGTTCCTCCCAGACTTCCATCGCAGGTGCCTCAACTGCCACATTGAAGGGCAGCAGCATCTCCATCTTAGGGGCATCATCCAGGATATCACAAAGCACGCATTAGACCTTGGATCAGAATGGAGCAGAAAGCCCCAAGATATCGGCTATCTTGGTCATCATCTGTTGAATGGTGGCCTGAGGCTTGCCTGCAGTGGGAGCTGGCAAAATGCACCACTCTGGGGATGTGTCGAGGCCACTGGCGACCTGCAGGTTCTCGCCCAGCCCTAACACATACTCACCCTCCCCATACAACTTTTCTGGGAAATCTCTCTCTTCCCTGGAAACCATGGGCTGCAACCGGAAACGGAATGGTACCTAATCGCCGATGAAGAAGATTGTCAGTGTGAGGAACCACTCAGAGTGGAACCTCTTCCAGCACTTTTTCTTCTTCTTCTTGTTCTTTTCCTCTTCTTTGCATTGCACCGGTTTTTCGGGATGGCGAACTGCATTGTGCAACCATGAATGAGACCACGGCTCCACCCTCTTTGCCTTGTAGGCGAAGGTAAAGAACTTTGCTGCTCTTTCCCGTTATGCCTTCTGGTGCATGGACTGGCATGACACGCAATCCTGGGTATTGTGACGCTTGCCTAATCAATAAAGACAAATCCGGTGTGGATGCAAACCCAACTTCTTCTGCCCACAATACACAGACAGCTTGAATTCTAAGGGCTTAAATGGAGTCAGAAAGCCGTAGAGAAATTTAGTAAGCAAACACATTCCGATCAGTGCACAAGGTGCGTGGAAAAAAGGAAATGAGGTCTTGTGGCACGTCCATCAATGTATACTGACACAGACATTGGGCCTCATCACGAGTTTGGCAGTAACCCTTGAATGTGGCGGTAACACTATCACCGCCGCATTTAAGGGTCCGCCAAATCATGGGCTTGGCGGATTTTCCCACAGCTCTGAGCTGGGGACAAATCCGCCACGATTTTGCCGATTTTTCGGCGCTATTACCGCCAGGGGTAATACTGCCGGCGGTAATAGCGCCAAACATTCCCCATTGAGCCCAATGGGGAATGGGAAATTCCCAAATGAGCCCAATGGGGAATGGGGAATGGGGATTTACCGTTCCACCAAACCCGTGATTGGGCGCTAATAGCGCCGGGGGGTTTGGCGGTAGGGCTAATAGCCCCAGTGGTAATACCGCCAGGGTTAGCGCCCAACTTGTGATGAGGCCCATTACGTCCGGCGTGGGGCACATAGAGGCATCGGACAGAGCTAACATGGAACTTTTCTGTGCCCCCTGGCGGTGGAAAAGTTGCTGAGAACAGCTGTGCTGATAGGATTATCATAGATGAGGAATCTGTGGGACGAAAGAATGTTGCTGCTTCTTTGAAGATCTTTTGCAGCATTTCTAAAATGGATGCTGCTTTTTCTTTGGGGTGTTGGTAGCCTGGCTGAGCTTCCTGCACTCTCATTGGTTATCTGAGTGCTTTTTTGAACCAACATGGGACCGGCAAGCTTTAGCCCTCACCAAAGGTCCACGACAAAGGCCTCTGTCCGCTACCAGAACGCTACTTGGGGTACTTTCTGTACCCTAGTACCTTAACTTCCTTGTAGTTGCCACCTTACTCTTCTAAGAAATCCGGACTGCCTTGACATTCACCCCCCCTTAACTATGGGTTAGTTACCTCCTTCTGGACTCTCTCCTACCCCATTTGACTTTCACTGTCCCTCTCTGCTTGTTTCTCCCATGTTCACAGTCTGAATTGCATTGCGCTTTTAGACCCTTTGCTAGCATCTGAACCCAATTGTAAATTCACATCTTGCTGTTTTTGCTTTTTGGTTTAGAAGTCAAATCTTACTGTTTTTGCTTTTTGGTTTAAAAGTCAAATCTTGCTGTTTTGGCTTTTTGGCTTAAAAGTCAAATCTTGCTGTTTTTGCTTTTTGGTTTAGAAGTCAAATCTTGCTGTTTTTGCTTTTTGGTTTAAAAGTCAAATCTTGCTGTACGTTTGCTAACTTGCTCTGCACTTCGCTTATAATTGTTGCTTCTCTGTAACTTGCCGACCCAGTGACTTCACCGCTCTCTTTGTTCCACTCTTACCTGCCCTCCCCACACACATCTCCGCTTCTCCCTCCTTTTCTCGCTACCTCTCCCATGGCACTTTCTTCTATCTATTCCAACTGCTTCTCCATTGACTAGCCTTCCCTTCTCACTAAGTCTGGTAGGAAGAAGTTCAAAAAAGGATGTCTTGGCCTCCAACACTGGTCTCCCTATCGCTGACACCTATTCCAGCGCTTCCTCTAGACAGACAGTCACTGACATCCTCTTTGTCATTTCTTCGCCAGATCTATGGACTCTTCATATGATCTCTGTGCTCTGTCCTGTCTCCTCCTCTCCCATTAATGGTGGCACCCGCTGGGAAGCTCTCATGGCTCCCTTCGACTCCTGTAATTCATCATTAATGTCTACCTTAATGGCACTGTCATGGCCAATCTCCTCCTCTTTGATAGGCGCTTCCCTCGCCTCATCAATTTCCTTTCATCTCCTGCTGTCCCCTCCTCTCCCCCCTTGGCTACCTTGCCCTCTCTTCCCTCCTCCTCTGCCCCACCTCGGGCTCCTTCTCCTCCGCAGGACCTACCTCTGATTTGTACCCCTCTCCAGAAGGTCTTTAAGGCTGGCAACCTTCTTCATCTTGCCACTCTCAACTCTTGCTCTGCTGTCAAACACTCCTCTGACATCTGCCACCTCCTGGATGAACTTGACCACAATGTCCTTGGTCTTACCAAGACATGGTTGATGGCCAGCTCTGCCATGAGCTTTGACACTCTCCTCCCTGATGGCTACAAGATCCTCTCCGCACCCAGATCCACCCGGTCCGGAGGGGGTGTAGCCCTGATCTTTCCGGAGTGGATTCCTGCCTCTATCATTCCAACGCAGACATACTCCTCTTTTGAATGCCTTGTCTGCAGGCTTTCTGTCTCTCCTAGCCACTCTCTTAACATGGCTACTATCTACCTGCTTCCTGGTCAGATCACCTCATTTCTCTCTGAGTGGGTGGACCTCTCCTCCTCCCTCCTGGCCTCAACCACCCAACTCCTCCTTCTTGGTGACCTCAATATCCATCTAGACAAGCCTTGTTCCTCCTCTGTACTCTTCCGTGACCTCTGTGACTCGCTCTCCCTTTCTATCCTCCCCTCTAGCCCAATTCACTCTGCAAGGCACACACTTGATGTCTTGATCTCCTCTGAACTTCCCCTCTCCATCCCTCTGACCTGTCCTCTCTCCTGGAGTGATAACTTCCTCCTCTCCTCTCCTCTCTCCCTTTCTTCCCCCCATACCAAGCCTACCCCAACACTGCCACCTACCTTTTCGGACATCCGGCCCATGAAGTGTGTGTCATTGGAGGCTTTCGCCACCACCTTCTCTCCCCCCCCTCCACTTCTGCCTGAATCACATCCTGACACAGCCCTGTCTATGCTCTACTCTTCTATTTCCGATACTCTTGATGCTATTGCCCCTGTCATGAGGATCCGTTTGAAGCCCAAAACCAAGTGCAATTTTTGGTATGACTCTGACCTAGCTACACGTAAACGTAAGTGTAGGGCGGCTGAGAGGAAAAAGAGGGCTTCTTGTTCATCCTCTGACAAACTGGCCTGTCACCTGCTCCAAAGGCAATATCGACTCTCTGTCCACACCAAGAAGAGAGCCCACATCCAAGCCCATGTCTCTGCAGCATCTAACAACTCGGCCAAACTCTTTAAAATCTGCAAGGAGCTGGCCAACCCTGTTGCAGTCTCTACCCCTCCTGTCACCGCCCAGGCACTTTGCACGGCCTTTGCCTCTCACTTCATCTCAAAAACCCAGGACAACCTTTCTACCCTC
The DNA here is from genome assembly GCF_040938575.1 of Ambystoma mexicanum. Lineage (NCBI taxonomy): Eukaryota > Metazoa > Chordata > Amphibia > Caudata > Ambystomatidae > Ambystoma > Ambystoma mexicanum. Next base: position 636,153,676 of record NC_090939.1, read on the forward strand.
ACCTCCCCTACCCCTCCTCTCCCCTCTCCTTCTGTAAACTCTGACCCTCCTTCAGCCACCCTCCCACCCTCTTTCTCATCCTTTCCTCTTTTCTCCCCTGACGAGATCTATGAAAGGCTCGTCAAAACAGGTTCATCCCTGTTCTTCTAAAACCATCAAGGACCACATTGACACCCTTGCTCCGGCCCTGGACGATTTCTGCAACCTCTCCTTCTCAGGAGCCTTCCCATCCCTGCTGAAGCACTTTCTTGTGCGTCCTCTTCTCAAGAAACCCACAGCTGATCCTTCTTGGCCGGCTAACTATCGCCCAATTTCCAGCAAACTCCTGGAAAAGCTGGCCATCTTGCAGCTTAATCTTCACTCTGATTCTGTTGGCTGTCTCCACGACCATAAGTCTAGCTTTAGAGCTGCCAGAAGCACGGAAACTGCTCTCCTGAACATCCGTGAAGATCTGCTCTCCAACTTTGATTCTAACATTCCCTCTGTCTTCATCCTACTCGATCTCTTCTGTGCCTTTGACAAGGTTAACCATACCATCCTGCTTAACCGTCTCCGTGACAACCTGGGTATCACCGATCAGGCCCTGGACTGGCCGGCATCTTTCCTCTCTGATCGACTGTCCCAGGTCCAACTTGGGTCCTTCCTTTCATCTATCTCCCTTTCTACCTGCAGTGTTCCCCAGGGGTCTAACCTCTCTCCCTGGCTCTTCAACCAATACCTGGCAACTCTCGCCCACTGCATTGCCATTTTCTGCTCCAATTTCCTGTGCTATGCTGAAGACACTGAAGTCATTTTCAGGCTTCCCTCGGCCACCTCCTCTCCATCTCTCATCTCTGATTGCCTATCTGCCATTCAGGATTGGTGTGCTGCCAACGATCTCTGCCTGATTGCCAGTAAGACAAAGATCGTCCTCATCGGCACACCTTCACCCTCCTTTCCCCTCCCTCTCTGGATAGCCTCCCTGGCCCTCCTCCTACCCCCGACCTGTAAGGCTAAGAACCTTAGGTTCATCTTTGATTACATGCTTTCCTTCTCTGCCCACATCTCTGATGTCTCAAAAAGGTCAAACTTCCTACTGCACCTCCACAAAGGTACTCTGCCTGTCCTCTCCTTCCCCCAGAAGCTCACTGTCTCCCGAGCCCTGGTTCTCTCTAGGTTGGACTATTGTAACAGCCTCTTTCTAAATCTACTCGCCTCTACACGCCACCCTTTGCAAATTATCCAGAACAGGACTGCAAGAATTGTCCTTAGCCTCAAGCCCTGGGATCGTATCTCTCCAGCCCTGAAATCTCTCCACTGGCTCCCAGTGGATGCAAGGATTAAATTCAAAACCCTTTGCACTGTCCACAAGACTTTCTGGGGCCTGGGTCCAAAATACCTCAAGCTGTCCCTCTGTAAATACCTCCCCTCTCAAACTCTTCGCTCCTCTACCTCTAACTCCCTCAGGGTCAGTCGTTTTTCAAAGAAACAAGCTGGCGGTAGATCTCTGTCTTCGGCTGGGGCCTCCCTCTGGAACAGCCTCTCTGTCACTCTGAAACTTGAGGAGAACCATCACCGGTTCCGGAAGCACCTCAAGACCTTCCTCGTTGCTTCAGCCTTCGCTTCTCCTCTCCCCTGCTGATCTGCTGTCTTTCGGCACTGTGCACCTGACCTACCCTCTGACTTCTGGGCCCAGGTACCTGCTCACCCTGCCACCCACCCGCACTGCCTCCTGGCAATCTCTTGCACTGGGGTCTGTATCTGTAACCATACATTCTCCCCCGCCCCCTTTTTTTCCTGCACTTACCAGACACATCCTGTCTGTTGCCTTAAACCCAGCACTTGCCATTGCTGGCTGCACTACCACTGTTTGTTGCTTGTTATTATTTATTTATTATTTATCTGTTTTCCTTTGCTCAGCACTTTCCACTTCTCCCCCCTTCCATGCACTTTTCCCCTTTCCCTCGCCCATACATTTGCACGTTCTCAATGTCACTGGGCCTAGTAAGATTGTTGTTTTTGTTCTCCCTTGTTCCCCTCCCTTGCCTTGTCGTGCTCTGTAACACTTGTGTACGAGCGCAATGCAAATAACATATCAATATCAATTAGAACTCTTAGTTGACGTGACCCTTACAGAAAAGAAAGGTGGATTCCCAAACAGTGTCAACCGCATTAGTATGTAAAAATGCGGTTCAACTTCCAAACGTCAGAAATCATACATAAAACCAAGAGGTACTTACCAGTTTATCTGGTACTTTCTCTTCTGTTTTTTCACCTACGGCTTCTGTTTCCAGTTGAGGCTATAAAATATAGATTTACAAACTAGTCAGGAAGATTAAGAAGACAGAATGACATAGTCTTATGACTTTGCATGCAAACAGAAGAACAAGTTACTTACCCCTGGTAACGCTCTTTCGAGTGAAGGTTCCTCTCTCGTATTCCTCATCTTTGATATTCGATTTCCAGCTTCAGCTGCTTCGGAAAATATATTGGCAGAAGGTGTTGTGCGTCGATGCGGTCGACTCGATGTCCCTCGAGGGCCTCCGTCTCGAGGATGATTTAATCGAAGGCATATATAGCATGCACAGCGCCCGTTAGCTTCAGTTCTCTTTTTTCTTACAGTAGAAATACCTGCATAACCACGAGAATGACCGTACTCAACTATCTAATAGCATGGGAAATTATACTGTGGGGTAGGTCGGGAGGGCGATGAGGAATACGTGGGAGGAAGATACAGTTGAAAGAACGTTACATGGGGTAAGTAACTTGTTCTTCAAATGGATTGTGTCCTCCCACGTATTCCTCATCTTTGATAGACTCCCAAATCAGTATTAGATTTGGTGGCGGGAGTAAGATTTTTTTTTTTTTTTAAAGTTTCATGAACAGCATGCAGGACTGCTTGTCCAAAGCTCCCATCCTGCTCGAGGGAAGACTCCAGGCAGTAAAGTTTTGTGAACGTGTGAATAGTAGACCACATTGCTGCCTCACAAATACTTTTTATTGGTACACCCCTCTGTAGGGCTGTAGAGGTAGCCATGCCCCTGGTGGAATGGGCTCTTAATCCTTCAGGAGGATCCTTGCCTGCCAGTCTGCAACATTCCGAAATTGCAAGAATTATCCACATGTAAAAGGTCTGCTTCGTAACAGCCGGACCCAGTTTGTGGCCTGTATAGCCAATGAAAAGCTGATCATCAATGCAAAACTTTGACAGCCTATATATATATAAAAGCACAGTGCTCTACGAGGGTCCAACCTGTGTAATCTCTCCTCCTTACCAGGATGAGGTGGGGGATAGAAAGAAGGTAGAACAATGTTCTGCCCTATGTGAAAATCAGAAATTATTTTGTGTAAGAATTAAGGCTTAACCCTCAGAACAACCCTATACTTATGGAAGATGGTAAAGATTATGTTAGATGAAAGTGCCTGCAATTCACTCACTCAGAGGGCTGAAGTTACAGCTACCAAGAGAATAGTTTTAAAAGTTAACAACCTCAATGGACTTGAGTGCAAAGGTTCAAATGGTGTACACATTAGACATTTTAGTACCAGATTAAGGTCCCAAATTGGAACCTGGAAAGGAGATGGGGTGAACACATTGCTGAGTCCCTTTAGAAATTGTGTCACCAGTGGAATCTTGAAATATGAACATTCTTAAAACAAGCGCTTAAAGGTGGACAGCGCCGCTAAATAGCCCTTAATAGTTCCAACCTGGAACCCCAGATTGGCTAAGGATAGTAGAAAGGATAACAACTCAGGTGCTTTGCAGAGAAAAGAGTCTACATTCTTGTCTCTGCACCAGCTGCAGAATGTGTTCCAACAGCAACAGTACAAAGACGTTGCTGCTGGCCTTCTGGGAGAAAGCAGAATCTCCATTACGTTATCCGGGAGGTCCCAATCCTTGTATCTCAGCCTCTCAGAAACCATGTATGAAGGCTGAGAGTATTGACTTCTGGATGGAGAACATCACCCTCCTCTCGCGAGAGAAGGTCCTCTCTTTGTGGAAGACGTATTGGAGGACAGCTGGACATGTTCAGAAGAACATCCTCCTGCGCAAATCAGGGACAATTAGGATCATGAATTTCCCGAACTTTCTCAACCTCCGGATCACATGAGAAATGACAGGGACTGGAGGAAACGCGTACAGGAATGGAAATTCCCAGTCCACTATGAACTCGTCCGTAATTCCCTGGAGCACTACAGTTTGCACTTCCGGTTGACACCGGTCGCAAATAGATCCACTTGAGGGGTTCCCCAAAGGGTGAAGATCTCTTGAAGGACTTCCTGAGCTAGTTCCCACTCGTGGGAGACTGTGCTCTGCCTGCTCAGAGCATCCAACGCTGTGTTCTCTTCTCCAGCTAGGTGAACTGCTGATAGAGAGATTCCTTCTTGAAATGTCCAGTACCAGAGCTGCATTGCCTCTCTGCACAGTGGTAGTGACCCTACACCTCCTCTCTTGTTGAGGAAGTACATGGCCACTGTTTTGTCTGTCATTATCAGGACATTCTTTCCCCGCACAGATAGCAGGAAGGCCTTCAGCGCTTGTCTGATTGCCCTCAGCACCAAAAGATTGATGTGTAGTTTGGACTCCGATGGAGACCAACGACTGCTGACTGTCAGATCATTGGTGTGGGCTCCCCACCCCGTGAGTGAAGCGTCCGTCACTACTGTTATCTCCGACCATGGTTGCCAAAAGGGTTCTTCCTTCAGAATATTGTCATTGCAGGCCCACCACAGAGGATCCTGTGCGACCCTGTTTGGAACCTGAAGTAGGTCGGACATCTTTCCTGAGAACTGGGACCATTGAGTTCTGAGAGCCCATTGAAGGTATCTCATTCTCAGGTGGGCCTATGGCACCGGAAAGATGCAGGATGCCATGAGGCTGAGCAAACTCAAAAATTCAAAGGCCGGAAGATGCTGAGTACTTTGGAATTTTGTGATCATCTGTAGATTGTCTTGAGCCCTCACCTCGGGTGGGCGAGCTCTTTCCCAAGGATGTATCCAGAACAGATCTGATGAACTCAAGTCTCTGAAAAGGTATCATATAGGACTTCTTGTAATTGAGGGAAAAGTCCAGTTTGTGAAGAGAGTGGCAGGTGACGTTGAGATGATCCCGGACTTGTTCGGGGAAAATGCACCCTGATCAGCAAATCGTCCAGGCAGGGGTGGACGTGAATCCACCCTCTCCTGAGACTCGCTGCCACTACTGCCATCAGTTTGGTGAAAACCCTTGGGCAGAGATTTGCCCGAATGGCAGAACTCAAAATTTATAATGAGAACTGCCAATTGCGAACCTGTGCTTGAGATGGATTGGCACATGAAAATAAGCATCCTGAAGGTCCAATGACACCATCCAAACCTGGAGTTGGAGGGCGTGAATGATCTGAGAAAGTGTGACCATCTTGAACTTGTCCTTCCTGAGGAACTTGTTCAAGTATCTCAAGTCCAAGATGGGTCTCAATCCTCCGTCCTTTTTGGGTATTAGGAAATATTGGGAATACCATCCCTTGCTCCTCTCTGCTACAGGCACCAGCTCTATAGCGCCTTTCTCTAGCAGGGTTAAAATTTCCTGCACAAGGAGCGGATCTGGATTCGTCAAACAGTAGCTCCCCGGTGGATTGCTCTGAGGTCTCTGTATGAAAGGAAGGCAGTACCCGTGGGCTATGGTTTCCAATGCCCAAGCATCCGAAGTAATGCCTCGCCATTCTTCAAGATGCTGAGACCATCTGCCCCCCACTGGTGAGTTGGGACTCAAGACTTCAGAGAGGTTTTGAGGTGGCTGATGTAGTGGCAGGTGGTAAAGATGCCCTTGCTTGACCTGGCTTCGCACCTCTCCCTCGTCCACCATGAGGGGACTTTCTTTGGCCTCTTTGACCAGCCATTCCTCTCGCTCTTCCAAGTGAGGAGTAGTAGTGAAAAGATCTACCCCTCCAAGCTTGTCCTCTAGGGTGAAAAGGCTGAGGCTGCCTAATAGCGGCACCTAAAGATTTGGTTGCCACCTTAGAGGTCTGCAACTTCACAAGGTTTTCATCAGCCTTGTTGCCAAAAAAGTGAGACCCCTCAAAGTGTCATGACCCCCCTCCCTAACCCCCTCAGTTGCAATAGCCCCCTGACAGCAGTGAGGTTACAGCCCCCCACAGTGACTCCAAGGGGCTTAAGAACCCATCAACAGCAGACATAGAGACAGTCCTGCCGCCTTTGGCGCCAGGCTCATTATCAAGAATAATGCAAGCCCACTTTGGGCCTTAATCCAACATGGAGGCAGTTCCTGCAGCTTCCTGCAGCTCAGTTCCATGAACTGAAGCATGCAGGCTAGTGTTTTGGGTGTGGTCGAATCTTCAGGTTTGGCTGGCTATATATGCCACACCCGAACTGGGATTCACGCTTCGCGTTATTCTGCACTCTTGCAGCGTAACGCTCATCATGTCCAGCTCCAGGTCATCTGCTTCTCCGGCGGCTTGAATCTGCAGCATCATCCCTGGATTCCACTGACAACCTACAAGAACAGCAATATCAAGAAACACTTACCTATGAGCAGCAGCGCCAACATCCATCCGCGCATCAGTCCGCGCTCGGTGGCTCACCCATCTCCGGAGCGCTCCACGGCCTGCAAGAACAAGAACAGCATTAGCGAGGAACAATTACCTGTGAGTAACAGCTTCTTCATCCGTCCGCGCTCGGTAACTTCGCCATCTCCGGAGTGCTCTGCAACCTGCAAAGTAAAGGACAACATTAACAGCGGGTTCTAACATAGCGCTACACTAATCTGCAACAGTGACTGAAAAACACGCAAAACACCATTAACCACTTACCTACATACCCGGTCACCGAACAAACTGCATTCCAGATCATCAGCGCACTGTCTCCTGCATGAAGGAGAGAAAGGAATATAGGTTAGCAAACTGGCTCACGTTGTGAAACGCCACGCTTCGTGCTAAACTACTTACCTCAGCCTTAACTATCCAGCGCTGCAGCTCCACAACAGCAGCAATCTCTGTGAAAGACAGAAAGAGACATTAAGAGCAAAGAAGGGAATGAGAACACCGAAAAGCACAGGGAACGAAAAGAAGACAGGAGAGGGAATAAAGACAAAAAACACTCACCTGAGCACACAAACAAGTCGATGTCACAGCCGGACTGGACCCGACACAAGGGCACAGGACCAGTGAAGTAAATAGGCCCTCAGAACGCCCTCAACTAACACGTGCCCCTGCATGGAGATGCAGGACTGAGAGCTTCACGCACAAGAAAATAAGGTGAGGCATAACCCTAGGGAAAGGACTTGGCCAGTGGGTGGTGGGAACCCCCATCACAGGCTCAGTATCTAAACCCCCATTCTCCTGTCATAGGACCTGTCCACCAGCCAACATACAAACAAGCAGAAAGGGGTCCAGGACAGCGCACAGCCTCCATCCAGCATCGTGTGGCGTCCCCGTGGAAATCAGGTGAGCGTAACACAAAGGCCATGTTGAGAATCCCGACTTCCTCAACCACGCAAATCTGCGTTTAACAGTGCTAGTAGCCGTGATGCGGTCAGCAGAATCCAGACCTGACTTAAGAGACTCACAGATGGCTTCTTTGCCATCTCTATTTATGGCTAAGAACCTGTCTCTTTCATCCCCCTCAGGAATGTGCTCGGAGTGAATGTAAATTTTGAAAGGGCACATCTGGAATTGGCTGATTTGAGCGCCATACTCTCTGCAGAAAATACCTTCCTTGCCCATCCATCTACTCTTTTGTCATCCCTATCTGGAGGAATGGCAGGGTAAGTTGCTTGCCTAGAAGTTGTGGTAGCTGCCTGTACCACCAGACTCTCTAGAGTGGGGCGTTTAGACAGGTAGTCAGGGTCACTACTGGAAGGGTGGTACTTCTTGGTCAGATTTCTATTCACAGCCGGATTGGTATCTGGCATCTTACAATTCGCAGGCACCCTTGTTTGGAGAGCAATGTGGGAAGGCAATATAGGATCTGACTGAGGAACCTAATCCAGGATGTCCGTCAGATCATCCTGTTCAAATGGTAATGGAGGGCTATTCCACCCATATATTCCACTACCTTGGACATAAGCTGTCTATATGACGCTTCAGCATGCTCCCCAGCCTCTGGTCTTCCAAACTCTAGCTCAGGTGAGGTGTCCACCCCACTGGTCGTCTGTAGATTGTCATAAAGGTCTTTCAACCTTGATTTCTCAGGAATAAAACTTTCTGGCACATTTGGCATACCAATTGGAGCATTGTTGTCTGAGGGTTCATTCTCCTCATATATTGAGGTAAGGGACTTAAAATAGTCCTTCCTTGGTAAAGGCACATCCGCTTTTTCAGGCATCAACGGTTTGATGAATAGTGGATTTGACCCTGGAGGAGCGGTCAAAACCTTTTTTTAAAGCGCCATAGGGTTTGATGGGTCGCTCAATGTCGATGTTGAAGGCACTCCTGACAATGATGGCGCAGCTGGCGTTGATGCCTTTGACATCAAAGGCAACGTTGATGTTGAGGTCCTGGCTGGCGTCAAAGGTGCAGCCAGCATCGATGGCGATGGTGTTGATGACCTCAACTTATGCTTATGCTTTCAGCTGGACACATCCTTCGATGATACGTCATCGCATCGAGGCCTCAACATCTCCAGATGAGGATCAGGCCTTCGTACCGGGCTCAAGGGCATGCAGGATTTAGGTCGAGCCCTTTCCTTACTGGCGTCTTTGGAAGGCACGGTAGGAGCATGGCTTGCCGTGGGTTTCTGCTTTTCAAATATTTTAGCATCTCTGCTCTAAAAGCTTCCCATTTGGCCGGAGTGGATTTCTTTGTGGGGCAAGATACTCTCTCAGGGGAACTGTCCGACGATGAAGTTGAAGAAGGCTACCTATGATGCCTCTTCTTGGACTCCTTCGACGGACATGAGGAGTGGTGGGAGCAACTCCTCGATCTCGACCTCTAACTTTCTTCCTCAGAGGAGAGTCATCTCTCGACTTGTTGGTCGAAGGTTTTTTGGTTGGGGTAGATGATTTGAGGTTTCGACCTACCAGCATTTTCGCCTTTCGCTCCTTCAAGGCCTTTCCGGTCATCGACTGGCACTTGGAGCAGTCCGAGGTCTTACGCTCCACCCCTAGACACATAAACATATACGGTGTGGATTGGTCAATGACATTTTCGAATCGCAATCTTGACACATCTTGAAATCGGTCTTCGGGGTAGTAGGTGTCGACGTAGAAGACATACTCGCATATGAAGTAATGAAGTGTGCCATATTTTTCAAAGCGATAGCATTCATGGAAAAATTGAACTGAAGCCAACAGGTACTGCGCGTGCTATATATGCATTCGATTACATCATCCTCAAGACGGAGGCCCTCGAGGGACATCGAGTCAACCGCATCGGCGCACAGTGCCCTCTGCCCAAATGTTTTGCCAAAGCAGCTGAAGCTGGATATATCGAATAGCAAAGATGAGAAATACGTGGGAGTACACAATCCATTCGAAGGGAAAGCAACCGCATTGCACACTTCATGGCTATTATAATTTGTAGCTCTTCCTAGCACTGCGCCATCAGAGATGCACACTATTACTGCATGATAAAGAGCAGCAGAAGTAAGGCACAGAGTCCATACTCAACCTCTGTTTCCTTCTAGGCTGCTGTGGGTCATTCTGGCTCCTGTACTAACTGGGTCTATTGGAATACAACATGGCAGTGGACTATAGAACCTGCCAGTGTTGTGTTGACTGGGCATGATGGAATCAGCCTCTCCTGTGTTAACTCGGCCTACAGGATCTAGCTGTGTTCTATTAAGCAGGTATAATGGGCTATCAGCCTGCTTTTTTAAAATAGGTCTATGGCTTCAGTCCCTAATTGGCAACATGGGCCAGTTGTGGTTGAATTCTCACTTTCTCCACTTAAACCCAGCTGAAACTGAAGTACTTAAGCAATAGAACCCGAGGAAGGGTGTCATTACCAGGGTCTGGTAATGCCCTGGGGTGTCAGTTACAGGCCGAAGTGAGACTTTAACGCAAGTACCAGGGCATTACCAGACTGGTAATGCCCCCCAACCGAGGGTTATATTGCTATTAGTACCCCGGCATGTTGTACCGGGGTACTGATAGTTTATATTTCTCGAGTTGAGAAACAGCGTGTAAACCGTTTCTCAACTCGAGAAAAAAAATGCAAACAACATGGCCACCATGGATCGGGGAGAAGCGACTACACATAGGGCCTCATTCCGAGTTTGGAGGTAATCATGGCGCGAATGTCACGCGTGCGAAACGCGCCACCAATCAGGACGGACTCCATACGGTCACGGGTCTCCTCGTCCGCGGGTAGTGGAGGGCCAGATGACGTGGGCCTCCCCCTACCTGCGGACGGGCCTGGGACGGGGCATCCCTGCTGGTGCATGGTGGTGCAGTCACAAGGTCAGGGACAGTGACATGCACAGGCCCCTCTGCAGCGACCTGTGCTGCCTCCTGGCCCTGGACTGCACCACTTGCACCAGTGGTACCACCCCCACCAGGCCCCATGTGCGGATCAGTAGCGGCCTCCTCCTCCTCTGTGTACACCACCAACCTGGATGGCTCCGCACCGTCTTCCGCCATCGCAAGACCCTGTGGGGGATCACCCGCCCCTTCCGCTGCAGCCGTAGTGGCACACGCGGCACCAGTCCCCTCGCTCCCGGATGATGGTAATTCCTGGGAGGGTGGCTGGGCCTTGCATCGCCGGTCGGTGGAGGCATCCCTGCCAATTTGCTCCACAGCGCTGTCTCCGCCCTCTTCTTCACTCGACGCTTTGTAGAGGGAGACATAGAACACAAGCATCAGGGTACTGTACAATAGTCCCCTAGAAGGGAAGCAATAGCACATGAGTGGCACTGTCAAACGTCACTTCCATCATGTCCCTCCACAACACATGGGTCAATGCAGGCAAAACACATGCAGAAACAGGCACGGTACATGCAATCAACATTTGCATCCATGTCCAAGGGCCTCTATTAACATACAATGTTGCTTTAAACTCACATGCATCATGGGTCATACTGATCCCATGCACACACATCACTGAAGGCTCATGCATCTGGCCTCGTACACCACAGACACAGTGGATATAAGGATGACTACACTGCATCAGTGAATCAACACATCGTCACGGACATGTGTCATGCATCCATGGCGTTTCAAAGTCACACACACGCTACTCGGACTCACAGACATGTACACCATACATGTCCATGACAGCAGCACCCATCTCTCACAACCCATCCATGTCCAAGAACAGAGACAGGCATGCATTCATGTGTGCATTCCGCATGCTGCTCCCCATGTTGCATTGTAACACATGCACCATCCATGTGGTTCACGCATGACTGGTCTCACAATCAGCACCATGATGCCCCTGCACACACACATCCATACATGGCCTATGTCACACATACAGGCAAGTAGATGACTACCAGCACACTGCTACATGCCCTGTTTCACACAGTAATGCATGGCCACTTACCGCTCAACTCCAGACGGGTCTGCCTCTGAAGGATCTGGACGTGGAGCGCTGGTCTTATGCGTTCCAGGACCCTCGTCTGGATGTTGGTCAGGCTGACCCAGCACCCCTCTGCATCCTCTGCCTTCAAGAGGTGTCGGGCCTTGCTGAGGGTCCTGGACCTGAAGTCCTCCCAGTGCTTTCGGACGTGTTTGATGTCGCGGGGTGCCATCCCCTCCGCGTTGATGGCACCCACTACGTCCTCCCAGATCCTCTCCCGTCCTTCCTTGTCGGCAGCGATGGTGTGAAGAGGGCGTCATAATGCCCCAGAACTTGCTCCACCAGGATACCAACTTCCTTATCGCTAAAGCTGACAGCCCTCTGCCTCTCTGGCTGGGGGTCGCCAGTGGTCTCTGATGGTGTTTGCCCCAACATGGCGACCCCCGAGGCAGGTGTGGGTGGGCAACTGGGCCTTGGGGCTGGGCTATGGAGCGATGGTATACCAGTCGGGAGTCTTCTGTTCCAGCAGGGGTGGACACAGCAGCTGGACCCCTGCAGATGGCTGACGTTCAGGCACCAAATAGGAGGGCATGTGGGCAGCAGGCAGGCATGCAGCAGCAGATGGCAGATGGGAGCGTGCTCAGGGCTCTGGGGGGCAGGAAAATGGCCTTCTGGGCAGGAGCGAGGTCTTCCGTGTGTTGTCACGTGGCCAGCTTGATACAGAGTGATTTGGCACATGAAGAAACTGCACGTCAGCATGGAATTCGAGGAAAGGCCGTTAGCGTGTAAGTGCATCTGTGACGTTACGCGCACAGTGGTTTCCCTCGTGACGGGTGCATAATGATGCAGCACGTGAAAAAACAGCACGTCCGCGCGTTAATGCGTGTAATCCGAGGAAAGGGCCTAAGCGCGTAAGTGACGTGAGTCGCGCGGGCATTTCCCTCAGCACGGGTTAAAGGTGAGCAGGGCCAGCAGTTCGCTGTACGTGCCTTTCGTGGAGACCGACGTGTGTGTTGCTACTTCGTGTTGTTTTGTGCACCATCACAACTTCACAGCGGATCAAGGACGTACATCTTCTTTTGGCGGGGGTATTGGCTATGCGTGTTTTTCATTATCACGCTAGTCTGACGGTGAGTCGCGCACTGTTTTTCCCACTGCAGGTGCCCCTGTGTATCGCGTACCCGTTTTCGAGGTCATAGTAGCCTGCATGTCCCACACGTACGTGTTTTTCATGTCCTTGGGTGCTACCGCGTACTGCGGGAGGTTAATTCCACACACGTGGGCTACCGGGGGTTGCGTGCACGGTTTTACTGCAGTTTTGGGGTGCCTGAGCGCTGCGTGACCCGCCACTTCATCACCAGGATCACATACAGCCATGTAGGTGCAGGGGTGCTTTTAACATCTTGTATCCCACCCCCTTTTCACCCCAATTGCCCAGGACAATTGTCGTGTACACCTCCCATTGGCACTTCTACATCTGTGCCGGCACTACTCCATCTGTGCCATGGCTGGGAGGCCACGAAAGGTGAAGGGCGCCTCAGCTGGGCGTACTCATCGTGGCAGAAGTGGTCAGGGACGTGGCCGGGGTGAACAGGGAGTAGGGAGACTCCAGGGTGTCCAGGGTGGCTGCAGAGGGGGAAGAGGCAGGGGTGCGGCAGCTCAGGACGATGTTGTGCCACGTGTTGGTGCAGTCATGACACCACCCCCTGCGGCTCCGAGAGATGCAGTTCTTGCTTCTGGCACTGGCACCCATGTGACCCGGCAGTCCGTTTCATCGACTGCCACGGGCTCAAGGGTAGTGGTAGCTGTAGATGCAGCTGTGGACACCACCACCCGTGCTCAGGGTCTTCCAGCGCAGGCTGCATTGGCACTTGAAGAGTCCATGGAAGATTTCCAGCAGGTCAGGAGGCACACCGTAGGTGCACACAGGACTGCCCTGACCGAGGCACGTGTCCCTGGGGCAGTAATGTCATCTGCTGCCCCGACCAGCTGGGTGTTGGTGGCAGGGGCAGATGCAGCCAACAACACCCCGGTTGTGAGTCTACCAACCAGGACAGTCGCAGTCAATGACCCTGGCACAGCGGATGTTGCTGTGCAGGGTCCATTCCAGGGCACCCAGCAGCCACTGATTCAAGTCAGGCCTTCGGTCGTCCTTCCACCTGCCACTCCCTTGGTTCAATCCACCGGTGCCACTGGCCATACTGATCAGGGCGGCATTCGCCAGCCAGGGTCCGCACCACCATCCAAGAGCAGGAAGATTGCACCTGCAGCACAGGCTGGAACCCCAGACACAGCCATGGTCTCCTGCACGTCAAGGAAGAAGCCTTTCTGTGCGCAGGAACTGGACTCCCTTGTGGACTACGTGCGGGACCACAGCCCTGAGATGCTAGTGGGGCCAAATTGTCAAACTACGGCTGCCCATCAGAATACCCACTGGAAGCATGTTGCGGATAATGTAAGTGCATTCCGCCATGAGGTGCGCACAGCTGCCAAGTGCAAGAAGCGTTGGGATGACCTCAAACGCAGCACTAAGGTGAAGCGTGCCTCTAATTACAGCATGACTCTGGTGACTGGCAGTGGGCCACCACCTGAGGAGGATGACCTCACTCCGCACGAGTCACTCGTTGCGGAGTTCATGCCGGCAGAAATGGTCGAAGGAGTGGGAGACATGCAGGACTTTGATGCCCCGTCCAGTGAGTGTTGTTGCGTGTTTGTCGATCCCATGTGTGTTTTACTTGTGTGATGTCTTGTGCATGACTGCCACTACATGTCATCTGTACATGGTTGTCATGTGCAAGTCATGCAATGCTTCACTGATGCGTGCATGCTGTGCAGGATGGTGGACATGTAGAGCAGACGGGGACTGTCCTCATCACCACACTTGCACCCTACTTCCATGCTAGTCACCCGGATGCCCCTCCGGTCCATGTTCCAGCTCACTGGCCCTTCTGCATGTAGCCAGGGTGTCTTTCCTCTCAGCACTGGGACTATGTCATTGCATGACTGACGTGCATGTGTCCTCTGCCTACATGTGGGTACTCCACATAGGCATGCCCCCTTGCCCCTCCACCCCCCCTGCACCCCAATTTCAACATTGCACTGTTGTGCATCATTTTGGCGTACTGCAATGGCCTGTTCAAGCCTCCTGTGTACATGCTAACTTCCACCAGCCAACCTACCAGACACATGCAGTGAGGTACATCCTCTGCCCTTCATGCAGGGTATCTCACTTGGACTGTGCAGATGGCAGATGCTCCGCAGGAACATGAGTGCCCATTCATGCTCCATGTGCATTCCATGCATGCCCCTATGTGTCCTTGACTGGATGATCATTGTAGTACGTGTCCAGGATGACCTACATTTCATGGCACTTCTTCAGCCATCCCATGCCCACTCTGGCTCAGTCTTGCATCACACACATGTTTAGGGTGTCACAGTCTGTGTGGGGCACAATCCTCCCCCTGTTTCAGGTCCACTGACTCTGTCCAACTGGTGTAGTGGCTTCTGCCCACATGGGTGTACTACTGTCCCATCATCATCTGCTGTGTTGTCAGTTGACTCAGATGATGCAATTGATGCTAGTCAACACTGTCTGCCAATACACAGGTCTCTGGTCACCCTTTTGCTACCATGCAAGGCATCCCTGCATTTTCACTCAGGGGGAGGGGGGTTTGCTTGAAGCCATGCAACCCACTGCATGCACATTGCACGTGATGCCTGAACTTGCCCTTGCACTGCCTTCACATTTTTTGATACACATCATGAAGTACTTGTTCATGTAGATAGTGGGTAACGTACACATGTTCTGCACTGCATCAACCCACTTCTGAGCCGTGTAACACCGTTCTACTTGCCTACTCACTGATGCAATGTCAAAGTGACCTGGCATGCATGACAGGTTCTCTTTTGTGTGTGACATGTCTGCTTCATGCATTGGATGTCTGTGTGATGTCAATGTGTGTGTGTGTTATCTGCTTCTAACATGTGTTCTAATGTTTTTTTTTCTCCACTTTTCAGATGATGACGCAATGGAGCCAGAGGATGGTGTTGTCATGCCAGGCACAGAGTTGTTATCACAACAGCAACCTGGCAGAAGTGGGGGTCGTGGGGTGGTAGGCCACGAGAACCCACATGTGCTACAGACCATCTTGTCTTTGGTTGGCAAGGAGTCCAGCCCAGATGACCACTCTGACATCCATGTCGAGTTGGATGTGCATCCGGTCCATACGTCAGGGATAAGTGATTCTGAGGTGGACGCTCCTCTGTCCGTGACACCTGCACTGAGAGGCCAGACAGTGGTGGGACCTCTGCCTGTGGTGGATCGGGACACAGGGTCACCCTCCACACCAGTCGCTGATGTGCCTGGGCCATCACCTCGACGGGGGCATGTAGTCGTGCAGCCGCGGGCGGTGCCAACCCAACGAGGACGGCCGGTCCTTGGGTCCCACAGGTGTCAAGCCCAGCAACGCGGTGGCCGCGCGCCACCGAGGTATACTGAGTGGGAGTAAGACATGACTGCCAATTCAGAATGGCAGGGGGCAACAATTGATAACATCACTGTGAGCATGGAACGTGTGGCCCAATCCGTGCTCCCCCCGCTAGGCAGGTGCTTCTCCAGCAGCAGGCGGCACAGTCCACGGTCCGCTCACTCAGGCTGGGCATGGCGGCCTCAGACAGGGCACGGCAGGCTGAAATGGTGTCTTTGCATCGAGCAATTGCTGCTCACGCAGAGGCACACATGGAGGCCATGAAGGTTGAACATGCTTCCCTCAGATCCACTCTGGGTGTGCTCATAATGACCCAGAGGGAGCGGGCAGAGGAGAGGTTTGCACAGCTTGAGCGTAACATCTCGGCTGAGCTACGTGCTTGCCGGGAGGTGCATCAGTTGTCCAGCCAGGCCTTGCAGGAAGAACTCCATTTTACACGTGTTACCCTGCAAGAGGAAGCACGCGTATCACGGGAGGTTCTGCATGCAGACCTATGTGTCATCGCCGCACAGAACCAGGCTCACCCGTCCGGCAGACTTGCTGCCGATGAGGGGCAAGCTGCGCCTAGGCGTGGTCAGGCTCCTGTACCATATCCTCCTTTTCAGGAAGAGGCAGACTCGGACGATGAGATATCTCCCACACAGGTCGTGGCGTGCAGGCGTTGAGCCCATGGAGTTTTTTTTTTTGTCTCAACATCATCGCATATGGGTGTTGAGGTGCACCCTGTACCTCCCCCCTCCTGGGTGCCCCCCCCCCCGGGTCGTATGTGGCCATTTTTGATTTTTGATTTTAGTTTAGTTAGTTAGTTAATATTGACTATTTGATAGTTATCCTAATTAGGTTATGTAAGTTTTTCATTGTTAGTTTAATTAGTTAATATAGTTTAATATTGTTTGTCTATTGTGCATTCATGTGACGTGTGGTGCTTTGTGGCTTTTGAAAGCATCCACTGTCTGTTCCAGCTGGGCCCTTCAAGCTTGTCTCGTGTATGTGTTTGCAGCTTGGGGTCCTGACTCACATAGGCCACTCCTGCTTCCCTTATCCATGGGCTCGCTAGGATGGTTCGGTGTAACAAACATTTACACAAGGGCTTTGGACTTTTGTCATAACTGTGGCCTGTCTGCTGCTGTACTACTTGTGTTAACACCCCTAGTGGGGATTGGTAGCGTTTTATCCACCCCATGTCTGTAATCAATTTGGGTGAATACGTGATTGATGTCTCCATTAATTGATGTGGATTGTGATGTATGTTATTTTCTTGCCTGTATATGTGCTTGATGCACTTCATGCTGTAGACAGTAGCCTGCACCCTTGGCCTGTCAAAGTCACACTGATGGTGGGAGGAGTTTGGATGTAGGTCTGTAACCTGGCCCAGTGACAACCAGCATGAAGGCACACACAGAGGGAACTTTCCAGCCTTATTAATATCTTTTATGCCCTTTCTGCAGGAAAATGAGCCTCCACACTACCTTTGCCAGCAGACACAGGGACAAGTAATCCTGATAACTGGCCACCTTCGGTTGTGCAGATGTGTGCAAGTGTGCGTAAGCAGAAGGGCACAGGGCTTGTGCTCAGACGTCCGACAGGAGCAGACGTGTTTCCAGGGGCTCCAGAAAAGGTGAGCAGCACAAGGGCCCACACTGCAGCCAACCTTCCACCAGGCCACTTGCACATGCATGCTAAGTAGCACCAGTGCTGGGGAGCTTTGCCAGGCATTGTTGGAGAAGCGCACAGTACAGCTGGCATGCGTTGAGGGCCAAATGCCAAGTGGCTTTACAATTTGTCAGGGGCACACGCAGGGGCCATCGAACATATCCTCGAGTACCCCCTGCTCCATTGAAGCACAGTTATTAGGGCAGTAGCGTTCCTAGACAGAAACTGATACAGCGCACAGGGACACCCAGCGAGGCACAGACTTGTGTGCAGTGCATTTCATTTGCATGTGCGAATTGCCACGTGCACTACCTATTGAAATCCGCGGCTGCCAGAACACAACTTGTACTGAAGTTGCACCTCGCTATACGCGTGTAGCAGCTCTCCCAGGGACCATTGTATCATGTGTGATTCTTGACGCATTGGTCTTCCATTTCCCGCACACCCACATGCGCCTGCCTTACTGAATTGACAGTGTATGAACCATGAGGGGGCCAAGCTAGCGTATGAGTACAAAGCAGCAGACAGGAGTGTTTGTTTGTGGAGAAGTCACTTACTTTGGGGCATGGATGGTGTTGTATGTGTGTGTTGTTAACACACATTCAGATTAGTAACTCACGCTCTCTTTGCAGCATTGAACTGCTCCTGTTACCAGACCTGAGAGTGCGCAAGCAGGAGGCCAGCACTCACCCCAGAGATAAGTCTCTCTTTGGCTTGCATTTGACTCATTTGGTACAATGTGCATGATGAACATGTTTTCTCTGATTGAGTATGTGTTATTGTGAATAGTATTTTTTTGTATTTTGACTACTTTACCTTGCCAATCCGACACCCCCCTCCTGCCCCTCTTTCCGGTTATCCTGCATACCAATGCCTGTCCAAACAACATATCCCTGACACTCCTTCCCCACCGTGTTCTCAGAGGCCTGTGTAAATTTGACCTTGCAGGTGCCCAGACCACGGAAGGGGTGGTTGGTTCGTGCCACTCCTCCGCCTGGACACCGGAGCTGTGACACTACCCATCAGTTGTTGCACCCTCATTGTATGTTATGTACTGTAAATGGTACCCATCCTGTAGGACCATTGTTCAACTGTGCTACCTTGGTTGTTCTATCATTGCGCTTGTACATGTGCTTTGACATTTCCTGCTACTTCAAGTCATCTACTGGAGATTCTTCCAGGGTTTTTTGGTTCCTACAGGCTTTTTCCCTGGTTTGGGGGTTTGGCTCCTTGGAGTTCTCTGCAATTTGGTATTTTTACCAGTCAAGGTGGCCTCTGAGGGGCTGGACCCTATTTACACGCAAGCTGGAACATGGAGACCAAGGGGTAGGGTGATCCTGTAGCCAGGTAGACTTGAAGGAAGAAGGCTACATACCCCAGACACAGTTGTTCAGAAGGTTACGGTGATGTGTAAATGAGGCAGGTCCTTTTGTTGTTGGACAGTTGGCTTGGGCTACAGTGTTTTGGGCACTCTGGCATTGTAATTGTGGGGTACTATGTACATGATGTGTTCTGATGGTCAATGTCTGTTTGTGTGTTGTCTTTACTTTTCAGGTGTCAGGGGATTGGTGTGGTTTGACATGCTGGGGTGTTCACATGGGCAATGTTCACATGTGATGTGTACAGGACACTGACGGTCACTTGATTTCACATGCATATATTGAGGGCATGTCCCTAATGACACACACAGTTGCACAATGATCCACCACACGTACAACCACCCTTCCATGGCCACAGGTACACACAGATTGCCTTCTCGGGCCCGCTGTGTCCCTGCAGCGCATGATCTATTACCATCTGGGTATCCTGTACATGTGTCATTTGGTTATTTATTTGATTTGTCCTTTTCATGTGATGCTCAAGGAGTATCTGCAACACAATGGCTGCTCACTGTGCTGTGTGCTGAGCAGTGTGTTCCAGGAGACACACACAGCACACAGGTTCGGGAGTAGGGATTTTGCCGTGCCCAATGTGCATGTGAACAGGCATTCAGTGTTGTGTTCCTGCTACATCTGGTGGAAAGCATTTGTGTCTGACTTTGTATGTGTGGGAGTTTGTTGGTCAGTCATTTCATCTGATTACATGTCAGGCATCATTGTCTCGGGCCAGTTTTCATTTATGACATGTCACTTTGTATCTTATTGGTCATGTGTTGGGCTTTAGCTATTGCATGCCATGTCATGGTGTGGCAAACAAGGGTGATGTGGGTTGGGAGGGTTTGGGTGACATACCAGGGATTGTGATGGCCTGTTTTGCGGGGGGTGTGATACATGTCACGACCCTCAGCCCTGACCCCCACTGGCAAGCCCACAAGCCAGGTGGAATCAGGGCTCGGATCTTTAATAAGGCCAGACTTACACTTTTCAAGCCCTCTTGGGGCCAGTCCTGGTGCCTTTGGCACCAGGCTCATCAGTTGGGAGAGGCATCTGCTTAAGGGACTACTTTATTAAGGCTTTCAGCCAACATGGAGGCATCCACATAGCTGGGTTCCTAGAACCAAGCTATGCGGTCTAGTGCTTTGGGTGTGGTGGCCTAGGGACTACTTTACCTGGACTACTTTACAGTGGCTATTTAAACCACACCCGAACAAGAACACGCGCTTCGCATTACTTTGCTTCTAGCAACGTGCGCTCACCGTGTCCAGCTTCTCGCGAACTAGACGAATTCCGGACCTGCAGAAAAGACAAAGAAACATCGTTAGCAGCAGAATCTTACCTGCAATCTTCATCCATCTCTGCTCACAGCTCCTGGGCACCTCTGTTGGAGGAGTTCGCCGCCCGGATCGAGGGACCTGAGAAAAGGAGAAAGACATTATTAACAGAGGTATTAGAGACATTACAACCATAAAAGTGCTTAAAGACTTACCTGGCTGGTTACTATCGACCGGCACTGCTCCGGAAGCCCCATCTGCGCTGGGTACTCTCCACGACCTACAAAAAGGGAAAAACACAGGTCAGTGAGGACAAAGCATTGCTGCGCTACTCAAAGCGCCTCCTTACCGCATCATAGCGCTATAACGCGCCATCATCTCCCGGTGAGAAGCAGCACATCCCGTTCTCCGAGTGGACACTCCACACCCCTAGAGGAGATAAAAAGAGACATTAGAACAGACAAAAGTCATGAAATGAAATACGACGCCATTAATTGCAATAAGACCTACCTGGAAGACACTACAAGGGCCGCAGTCAGTGAAGTAACTGGACCGCCAGCGCCCACAAAAGCCAACGCGCCCCTGCCCAGAGAGCAGGACGGAGAGCCCACCGATTCCGGCAACCAGTTGAGAAGAGAACCTGGAGGGGCTGGAAATATTAGGAGGTGGGGGATTAAACTGCTTACCTTGATTGCCCAGTCCTGACATAGTCTTCATTTTCCGGGCAGAATTCCCTTGACACCGAGACCACAGGGGAACCATCAGGAAGGGCATCAGCGACCAGCTGGCTGGGTGGCGTCCCCGTGGATACCAGGTGAGCGTAACAATACACACCTTGCATGTGTTCCTTTTGCTCACACAGGATTGGTTATGGTAAAGTAGCTAGGGATGCACACAATGTAGCACTTCCGTGGCAACATTCTCAGGGTGGTAAGGTTGTGACAGTTGACTGTCTCTTTGTCATCATCGATTGTCACCTGGTATGTGCCAGGACTGTGTGCACTCCCCAGGGGTGGGAGTTTAGGTGAAAAATGTGGCCACAAGCTGGGTCCGGGCTGCCTCGCCACGTACCCTTTCCCCTCCCATGGGCAGCGCCTGTGCCTGTGGTTGGGGATGTGGGGGCACCACCATGTCCACCGGTACGTCCCGCTGCGTTGCAACATTGTGCAGGACACATGCTGCCACAATGATCCTGCACACTACTGGGGTGCATATAGTAGCTCGCCGCCAGAGCGGTCAAGGGAGCGGAAGCGTGACTTGAGCACTCTGAATGTGCGCTCCACTATGCCCCTGGTTGCAATATGGGCAACATTGTATCTTACCTGGGGTGGTGTGGTGGGGTTCCGGATTGGCGTCATCATGTGGTTGCTCAGAGGGTAGGCACTGTCCCCTGGGGAGGTGATAATGGTTGTGATTATTGGGGTTTGTGTATTTGTCTGCGTGTGATATGCATGCATGTGCACAGGCATTTGTACTCACCTAGGAGCCATGTGTCGCCATGCTGCCCAGCTTCCAGGGTCCGGCTCAGGGCGGACATTCTGTATATGAAACTGTCATGGGTAGAGCCAGGGTAGTTTGCATAGACAAAGGTGATGATTCCCTTTGCATCGCCACAACCTGCATGTTGATGGAATGCCATTGCTTGCGGTTTCGATAGATGTGCTCAGTGGCCCTAGGTGGACGTAGAGCCACATGGGTGCAATCTATGGCATCAAGCACTTTGGGGAAGTGTGCCACCCAGTAAAAGTCCTAGACCACGACCTGCCTTTCTGCAGGTGTTCTGGGCATGTATATGTGCCTGCGGACTGAGGGGCGCGCAGTGATGATTGCCAACACCTGGTGTAGGCAGCGTGACTGCGTGGCCTGTGAGACCCCCCCACTATGGCAGTTGTCTGCTGAAATGATCCAGTGGCCAAAAAATGCAGGACATTGAGCACCTTCTCCAAGGGGCTCAATGCTTGGGAGCAAAGGGTGGGGGATGTAAGGTCATCTTCCCACTCCCTGACCAGGTCTAGGATGATACGGGGTGGAATCCTATACCTGCCATAGACCTGGTTGTCAGGCATCCCAAAAAGGCTAGTCGGGGGAAAAGAAATGCGGGCCCTGGCTATTCTCCTCCTCCTGCGGTGTCCCACGATCAGTGCTGCGACAAATGGGGCATTCATCGTAGCTGGATATACGTGTTTGTTGTTTGCGTGCACTTTTATACTGTGCGCGGGGACTCTTCCGCCTGCCTTCGTGTGGTGGACGTGTTGACGCCTATACGCGTCTATTAGCGTGCGCGGGTTTCCCGTATTCGATTCCATGAATACGTGTTGTTCGCATGCGTGTGGGCGTTCCGTGTATTCCCTGCAGTACTTCCCCAGTTACGCCTTCTTTTTCACGTGTTGTTCCCCATTCCGCATGTTACGCCCCGTGACCCGGCTCCTTTTTGGTGTGTGCGCCGACATTGTGCACTTTCCCTGTGCGCGTCGCGCACGGCGTTCGGGATGTTGCAATGACGTGTGCGCCCGTGTGCGCCACGCACGGGTTTGGCGCATATCCCGAGGGAAACAGGCGCAGGGACTTCCATGAATCGCACGCGTGCATGTGCGTCAGTTTTTTCACGCTTGCGCCAGCTTGCTCCAAGATTTTCGGCGCACGTTTGTTCCATGAATCAGCCCCTTAGTTTTTTAATTGTTTATTTTAATAAGAAACAGATGCGTTTGGAATATGAAGAAACAATGTCCAAAGTGTACCTGTGGCTAAACTGTTAAATTGATTATGGTATAAGTTTTTGTGAGAAGCTGGTGTTACATGATCTATTTGGAAATGTTGTCTTTACTCTTTTTTTTTTCTCTCTTTCTTATCTTTCTTTCTATGTGTCTTTGTCATTCTATGTGCATTTCTGTACGTTTTAAGAGTTTAAAATTTTGTAAAGGTTATTTGAAAACCATATAAAATAAAAGAAAATGTAAAATTGTGGATTCGACGCTGGAGGAGCCGTCAAAACTTTTTTAAAAAAGCGCCATAGGTTTTGATGGGCCGCTCGACGTCAATGTTGAATGCAATGCTGGCAATGTTGGAGCAGCTGGCATTGATGCCTTTGGCGTCGAAGGTGATGTCGATGTTGAGGTCCTAGCTGGCGTCGAAGGCGCAGCCGGCATCAATAGCATCGATGGTGTCGATGACCTCGACTTATGCTTTCGGCTGAACAGATCCTTCGATGATACGTCATCGCATCAAGGTCTCAATGACTCCCAATAAAGATCAGGAGGCCTTTGTCCCGGCTCGAGGGCATGCAGGATTTATGCCGAGCCCTTTCTTTACCGGCTTCTTTGGAAGGCGCGGTAGGAGCATGGCTGGCCGTGGGTTTCTGCTTTTCAAAATTTTTTAGCATCTCTGCTCTAAAAGCTTCCCATTCGGCCGGAGTGGATTTCTTTGTGGGGCAAGATACTCTCTCAGAGGAACTGTCTGACAATGAAGTCGAAGAAGGAGACCTATGGTGCCTCTTCTTGAACTTCTTTGACGACGATGAGGAGTGGTGGGAGCACCTCCTCGATCTCGACTTCTAACTTTCTTCCTCTGAGGAGAGTCGCCTGTCGACTCGTTGGTCGAATGTTTTTTGGTCGGGGTAGATGATTTGGGGTTTCGACCTACCGGCAAATTCCCCTTTCGCTCCTTCAAGGCCTTTCCGGTCATCGACTGGCACTTGGAGCAGTCTGAGGTCTTATGCTCCACCCCGAGACACCATAAACATATGCAGTGTAGATTGGTCAATGACATTTTCGAATCACAATCTCGACACTTCTTGAACTCAGTATTCGAGGTAGTCGATGTCGACGTAGAAGACATACTCGCCTATGAAGTAATGAAGTGCGCCACATTTTTCAAAGCGATAGCATTCGTGGAAAAACAGAACTGAAGCCAATGGCGCTGCACGTGCTATATATGCCTTCAATGACATCACCCTCGAGACAGAGACCCTCCAGGGACATTGTGTCGACCGCATCAATGCACAGCGCCCTCTGCCGAAATGTATTGCCGAAGCAGATGAAGCTGGATATCGTATATCAAAGATGAGGAATACGTGAGAGGACACAACCCATTCGAAGGTAAAGTAACCACATTGCACAATTCGCGGCTATTTTAATTTGTAGCTCTTCCCAGCACTGCACCATCAAAGATGCACACTATTACTTCATGATAAAGAGCAGCAGAAGTAAGGCACAGAGTCCAGACTCAACCTCTGTTTCCTTTTAGGCTGTTGTGGGTCATCCCGACTCCTGTACATACTAACTGGGTTTAATGGAATACAACATGGCAGTGTTCACTGGATTATGGAACCTGCCAGTGTTGTGTTGACTGGGCATGATGGAATTAGCCTCTCCTGTGTTAACTTGGCCTACAGAATCTAGCCGTTTTCTATTAAACGGGTGTAATGGAATATCAGCATGCTTTTTTAAAAATGGGTGTAACGCTTCAGCCCCTGATTGGCAACATGGGCCAATTGTGGTTGAATTCTCACTTTATCCACTTAAACCCAGCCGAAACTGAAGAACTTAAGCAATAGAACCCTCGGAGAGGGGTCATTACCAGGGTCTGTTAATGCCCTGGGGTGTCAGTTACAGGCCCGAGTGAGAGCTTTAACGCAAGTCGAGGGGCATTACCAGACTGGTAATGCCCCCCCTCTGAGGGTTCTATTGCTATTAGTACCCCGGCATGTTGTACCAGGGTACTAATAGTTTATTTTTCTCGAGTTGAGAAACAGCATGTAAACCATTTCTCACCTCAAGAAAAAGAAAAGTAAAAAACATGGCCACGATGGATCAGGGAGAAGGGACTACACATAGTCTCATCAGGGGTTGGGCGGAGTGGCAGAAATTCGGCGGTAACGCTATTACTGCTGCATTACCGCTCCAACCAAGCCTGAGTTTTGGCAGAAAGCTGGAGGTAAATCGACAGCTTTCTGCCCATTTTCAGCGCTATTACTGGTGGCGCTATTACCTATGGACTCATAAGAAATGGGGACTAACAGCGCCGCCGAAACTCGGGATCCAGCGCAAATTGTGCCAGAACGAGTTGCGGTAATGCTAATTGTTTTGGGCGGTTTCCTGGCACAATTGCCGCCAGGATACCACCCAACTCATGATGAGACCCTTAGTTCCTTCTCCCTTTCCATGGTGGCTGTTCGTGCAGCGGTGGTGTGCCGGGAACAGTACTGTTCCCAGCACCAGCAAGCTACAGAGCAGCGCAGGTATATGGGGTACGGAGGGCAGAGGATATCTGGAAAAGGGGGGTGGGGTTGAAGAGGCAGGGGATGCAGGGAACACACTTACCTTCATTCGCAGCTAGGGAAGATGGTGGCCTCCCGCACTGAGGAGGCTCGCTGCAGGGTCTTCCCTGGTGCAGTAAATACCCTGTTTTGAGCCTCCTCATTGGCTGGGAGGCTGCCACACCCTCTTAGCCAGGTACTAATATTCTTTCACATCTCTTCCCCCTATTTTAGCCCCCGCTCTTTCATTCCCTCCCACATAAGAGGAGGTGTGTGCCTTTGGTGCCACAGGCTCTAATGACGTCAGACCCTCCAAAGCTCTTCTGCATTTAGGAGAAAAATTTTTGTTTAACCAGAACTGTCCCTGTTGGGATAGCAGTGGTAGGTAAGGACACACTCATCATTGCTTGTCTGAAGGTCTCCCACTCCTCTGTGCATAGGCGGAAATTAGGAATACAGGGTTACCCTCACAATGTTAAAATATCTAGACATTAGGAAAGGAATTCATAAGGCTTTGGAGGATTTATAGTTGTCCAACTTTAAAAAGAAAGTGCTTATGGACACCTGCTGGGAAGCACCGATGGCATACACGTGTCTTCAATGCATGTCTTTATGCATTCAATACACATGCAAATTTGACTCCCTGCGTCCTAAAGAGTCCAATCTGTTGAAAGAGAAATTCAAGCTGGAAATCAAGCATAAGACCTTGGGTGCTTTAAAAAATACTCTGAATACTAAATAAATTAGTAATCAAACTAAAAAGATACTACTCCACCGAGAGCAACAAAATGCTTCACTAGACAGAAGATTAAGTTCTTTGAAGATTGGGACAGACTGCTTGGACTTGTAGCATTTGCCACAAGCAGCAAGCAAATACTACTGAATCAGTGGGACTGAAGTCTACGATACGTTAAGCATTAATCACAAATTTCAATTATTTTGCAGGGAATTATATGCCAAACCGAGGAATGCGTCTCCCAAGCAGATGGAGAAATGACCTTACCGTACTGTTCTCTCTATGGATTCTTCTCCTGAGATTCCTCTTCTGAGAGATATTCCCTCCAGCTTCGCTGCTTCGGAAACATTTTAGATAGGGGGCGTAGTGGACCTCGACCCGGTCGCCGACCATCGATCCTTCTTGCTCGGCGTCTGGTCGGCAGGCATCGTATAAGTAGCGCGTCACTACGCCCCGATCTCAGTTCCCCCTTTTTTCCAGAGCACCACACACTGCATAGGAAAACAGATAGAACAAACAGGCTAATGTGCCCTTTAAAAGAAAGTAATATAGACCTCCAAAGGAGGATCAATTGAAAAAGAACACTACGGCAGTCTTAGAAAAATGTTTGTTTTAGGACCGTAGCAGGAAGACAGAACACGGACACAGAGGACCATCACCAATTCAACGTGAAATAGAAAAATGCGCATCAACCACCGACTTTCGGAGCGGGGATGGATGGGAGGGAAGATGAGGAATCAGTGTGAGAACAATCCATAGAAAGAATATTACGGTAAGGTAATTTATCCTTCAATGGATTGCTTTTCTCCCGCATATTCCCCATCTGATAGACTCCCAAAGCAGTAACAAATGGAGGCGGGCAGAAAGTTATATCAAAATGTTTTGCAGCACTGCCCTACCAAAACGGGCATCAGAAGTACGGCTATAGTGTTTTGCAAAGGTGTGCAAAGATGACCATGTAGCAGCGCGACAAATCTCCCGGACAGGGACCCACCTCTGCAATGCGGTGGATGCAAAGACCCCCCTTGTGGAGTGGGCCCTGACGCCTGCTGTTAATTCTTTCCCAGAAGCCTGGTAACACTCATCTATGCAGAGAATTATCCAACAGGATAAAGTTTGCTTCGTTATGGGAAGGCCCTTACAGGCTAAGTAGAAAGCCACGAAGACCTGGTCAGCTATCCTAAAATCAGCTGCTCTGGCGACATAGTAACTCAACACCCTCTTAAGGTCAAGACGATTTAACCGTTCTTCTTGCTTAGAAGGGTGAGGGGGAGGATAGGCGACTGGGAGGTCGATGGACTGTGACAAGTAAAATTCTGATACAACCTTGGGAAGGAAACCAGGCCTTACCCTGAGTGACACTTTCCCATGGAAAAAGCGCAAGAAGCGTGGCTTACAGCATAAGGCATGTAGCTCACTCACCCACCTATCCGATGTAATAGCCACCAAGGAGGCTGTTTTCAACGAGAGAAGCCATAAAGGACAAGCGCGCATAGGCTCAAAAGGAGCTGTGATCAGAAATGTAAGAACCAGATTAAGATCCCAATCTGGGACAACAAAGGGAGTTGGCAGGAACTTATTTACAAGGCCCTTCAGGAATTGTGCCATTCCTGGGATCATACAAAACTAACCTTGATCCGGGGATCTCTTGAAAACAGACAAGGCCACCAAATATCCTTTGACCATGTTGACCTGAAGGCCCGCAGAGGCCAGTGACAGAAGGCAAGAGATGGGCTCAGTCTCGCGTTTCCTGCACCACACCTCAAATCTTCTCCATCTGCACGCATACAAAGAGCTTGTAGATGGTCTGCATGCAGCCAACAACACCTCAAGAACTTCCTCAGAGAGGTTCCAGTCATCATATCTCATCCTCTCAAGAGCCACGCAGGAGGGTGAACGATTCCGGGTTCGGAAGGAGTGTCCGGCCTTCCGACTGGGTTAGGAGATCCGGCCACTCAGGCAACCAGTGAGGTGGACAGATGAACAGATACAAGAGGTCGGAGTACCACATTCTCCTCGCCAAGTCTGGGACAATCAAGATCATGGTCCTTCGAAACCTCTTCAACCTCCGGAGAACCCGCCGAATGACGGGAATCGGAGGAAACGCGTAAAGGAGAGGGAAGGTCCAATCCACAAGAAACGCATCTCCAGTGCACCGTTCGCTGGGAATTCCCTTAAGTAGAACAGTTTGCATTTTCTATCGGACTCTGTTGCAAACAGATCCGTTTCTGGGGTACCCCAGATAGAGAAGACTTCCTCTAGGCCTTCCTGGCACTCTTCCCACTCATGTGAGATGGTGCTCTGCCTGCTCAGAGCATCCGCAAGTTGTTCTCTGTGCCCCCCAGATGAACTGCCGAGACTGAGATCTTGTTCTCTAGCAAACAGAGGCAACTCCAGCCTATTGATGTGCCACCTGGCTTCCGTTGTTGACCAGAGGCTGCTCAGCTGCATATCCCCGAGGTGAGCACCCCAGCCCTTCAAGGATGCTTCCGTGACCACTCAGGTCTGAGGCCAAGGAGGCCAGAAGGGTACCCCCCACCAAAAGACTGTTGCGGACCAGGACAAGTCATTGATCACTGACGTGAAATTTTGAGGGGATCCAAGAGTGTGCTGTGGTACTGAGGCCACTGATCTCTCAGTAACCATTGCAGTGATCACATGTGCAACCTGGCCTCTGGCACTAGAAAAATGCAGGAAGTCGTGAGGTCTAGAAGGGGGAGGAAGGAAGCCAGTGGTAGAGTGACATTGTTCCGGAATAAGTCCATGATCTGTGTCAAGCTGACTACTCTCCTCGGGAGGGATGGCCTTCCCCCCCGGGTATCTAGGACTGCTCCGATGAACTGGAGCCGTTTGACTTGTGTCACGTGGAACTTCTATAAGTTTAGGGAGAAGCCCAGCCTGTGCAGCAGCGAGCAGGTGTCCTGCAGATGGGACAAGACCTGCACTAGAGACTTCCCTCGGATCAGCCAGTTGTCCAGATATGGAAATACGTGGACTTCGGATCTCCTGAAGTGTGCCGCAACTACCGCCAGAAGCTTTGTGAAGCCCCTTGGGGAGGAGGTAAGACCAAAGGGAAGCACCTTGAAATTATAGTGCATATCTCCTGTGGTGAACCTTAGGATCTTCCTGTGCTTTTGATGAATTGGCACATGGAAATAGGCATCCTGTAGGTCTATGGACACCAGCCAGTTCTGAAGTTCGAGAGCATGGAGAATCTCTCTCAACGTCACCATCCTGAATTTGTCTTTCCTCAAGAACTTGTTCAAGGCCCTGAGGTGGAGACAACCTCCTTTCTTAGGCACCAGGAAATTTCAGGAATACCAACCCGATCCTCTCTGTTCGGAAGGTACCTCTTCCACGCCACCATTCAGCAGCAGGGCTCTCAGTTCTTCCTGGAGCTCCTCTCCTGTTTGGATTGGCGGTGGGGACGGTCTGTCCGGTGGTTTTCTTAGAAAAGGTAGACAATAACCCCATTGGATGAGCTGTAGAGCCCAGGCATCAGAAGTAATTCCCTACCACTGGAGCAAGTGCTCTGTCAACCGTGCACTGTGAGAGGGGAACTCAAAGTGGCTACCGAGTCTTGGTCGCCCCCGCCGCTGACGCTGCCTGTTGACCTCTAGAAGCCCCTCTGCCCCTTCTAGCGCACGAGAAACACTTCTGCACTTGCCTGGTTGGTGAGAGCTGCGCTCTTCTGCCACACACAGCTTATCTCCTGTAGCCCTGTGACCTAGAGGCGAAGCTAAAGGCAGGCTTGGCCAGCTGCGCATCTAGGCTAAGGATTTTGCAGCGAGTTTTGATTCCTTGAATTTCTCTAAGGAATCGTCGCCTTTGTGGCCGAAAAGATGATCGCCCTCGAAGGGCATGTCCAAAAGTTTCCCTTGGACTTTAGGTGAAAACCCAGAGGTCTTCAGTCAGGCCCGCTTTCTCAATGTTATGGCTGAAGCCATAGATCGGCCCACACAGTCGGCTATGTCCAGACCCATTCGCAGTGACTACTTGGCCACCTCCTTCCCATCCTCCGCTAGCTGTAGGAATCCCTCATGCATCTCATCTTCTGGGACATACTGGGCAGCGTTTTCCATTACTGTCCATGGGCCGAAAGAGTATTTGGGAAAACTGCTTGACACATTTGTAGCTTTGAGAGCCATGCTACCCGAGGTGAATGCCTTCTTTGCCCAGGCATCTACATTTTTGCTTCTCTGTCTGGGGGCAGAGTGGATGTAGAAGATGTAGGTCTAGTAGAGATTGTAGCCACCTGCATGGCAAGCCCCTTTGGGGAAGGGTGAGAGGAGAGGTATGCAGGGTCTCCTCTAGCTGGCCTATACTTCCTGGAAATGGTAGAGCTGACGGGAGGAATGGAACATCGGTTTGCCATAGAGATATCAAAGGATTGGCAATGGCCGGGTTCAGCGGCATGTTACATTCATTGGCAAGACCTTCCTCAAGGATGTCGGTAAGGTCATGACCTTGCAAAGGCGCCACTGTTGAGTCTAGTCCCAGGGTGTTGATAACCCTTTCTACCAGAGCCCTGTATTTATATATTGTGAAGGTAGGGCTGGGACTGTTGAAACTCGGGGTCAGGTGAAGTGTCCAGATCACTAGCGTCTTGGAGGCCTGGAACTAGTTGTAACAGCCTGTTTTGGTCATCAAAATAGTCAACCCCTCCTGAACCTGAGAAAATCGAGTCGACAACTTGGTCATTAACGTCGTGATCGCCGAAGATACCAGTCATGGTCTTGAAAAATTCGGACCGGGGTTGAGGAGTAAAGACCTTCTCGACAATCGTCGACGTCAAAGGTCTGTCCTTCGGCACTCGTATGGTGGATGTCACCGTCAACCGAGATCGAGACGCTGTAGCGTCGCCATACTTGGACGCAGGGGGGTAAACCAGCTTCCATAATATTTTATTCAACATCGAAAGATTAATCATCGCCGACATAGTCGCTACTGGGGCGCTAGAGGGGTCGGCTGCACCGAGCGCCGCTCTTGGCTCCGAGACATGCTGCATGGCGGGGGGAGCCACGCCGACTGTAGCATGCTGCTTGAACATTGCAAGCATTGAGGATTTAAAATCCTCCCACTACTGGCGGGTGGTAGGCCCAGCCGATGGCTTAACTTGCTCTGTCGACGACTCGGAATCCCATCGATGGTGGTGGCACCTTTTCTTTTTTCGGGACGAGGAAGAGTTGCTTCTCGAGTGGGACCTTTTCTTCTTCTGCCAGTGTTTTTCAGGGGTATGCCCCTCGGTTTGGGCCTCTGAAGACCGAACCGTTGACCGCGCCAGAGGTTTTGAGGGCGGTCGACCCATCACGAGTTTAGCAGCTTGGTCGCTAAGGGATTTCGCCTGCATCTTGGAGCACATCAGACACCTGTCAGTCCCGTGACCCGTGCCGAGGCACCAGAGACACAACTCATGTCGGTCAGTGAGGGACTTCTTGGTGCCACAGTCGAAATACTGCTTGAAACCGGACAACCTTGCGACCAACATCTTGTGTCAAGGAATTAGCAAAAAACAAGGTATTTATGATGGAAAATATCGAAAGAGTCGATGCTCTGTGTTCTTAAGCAGCGTTCTAGCACATGGAAAAAGGAACTGAGGTTGGGTGGAGTGATGCGCTACTTATATGACACCTGACGTCACGTCTGGAACTGACGCCCAAACGCCGAGCAAAACGGATCGATGGTCGACGGCCGGGTCGAGGTCAAATACGCCCCCTATCGAAACATTTTCCGAAGCAGCAAAGCTGGAGGGAATATCTATCAAATGAGGAATCTGCGGGAGAAAAACAATTAATTGAAAAAGGGCTTCTATCAACATATTCTTCTTTTTCAAGCCTCACTTCAGCAGATGGAAATGCTAAATACACATATATTGACCAAGGCAATTACACCGTCCATTAAATACCTTAATAAGTGAAGGGCCGGGATGGTATACGCATTGCATTTTTTTCATAAATATGTGGACACTTGGGCCCTAACATAAGTTGGTGTCTAGGGAGTCACTAACACAGGAATATCTCCCTTATTTTATTGATGATGCAAATACAGTGCTCTTTCATAAGCTTGGGAGTGAGGATCTTAAAGACCAATTATTTTCCAAATTCTGATGTGAAATTGTTGACTAAATATCTGGCACGCTGGCTGGAAGATGTCCTCCTTGCAATGGTTATCAAGAGCATACCCCATTTATCTATAAGAAGGACTCTGTAGATAACATACAAAGTTTACTCATTGTCGTTGCTTCCTCTATTGTCCACATGAAGCAATATTATCCATTGATGCCAAAAGGCCATTTGATCGTGTCAGGTGGGACTACATGTTTGCCGCAGTTCAGATGTTTGGGATTATGGGTACATTTGTTCAGCTAAATTGGGGACTGCGCAGGGTGCAGTGCTGACTAATGACTTTCTTTCACTTCCATTTCCCTTTCATGGCCCTTGTTCTTGCTACTATATACCATTTTCATAGTCATTTGCATGCAAGGTCAGAGAATTTAAACAGCTAAAAAATTATAGAAATCGGGAGAATATAAAATTGAAATTCACTGTTGACAGTGGATGCATTAATATACTTAGCGGATCCTAACACAGCTTTACAAACTCTACTTAAATTTGTGTATGAATATATTCATGTCGTAGGGCACAAAGTGAACCTTCAAAAGTCTGAATAAATAATGACCCTTCCTGATATCTCTTGGGAGGCCAGGGAAGGCAACATTTAAGATGGAACACTTTTCAATACAATTCTAGGGCGTTCATGTGCCAAAAAATGTGTGAAAATTATAATCTTTAAACTACAGCCCAGACTCTTAATCCGTAAAAACAAAGAGGGAATCATTAAATTCAAAATACTCTGTCTTCCTGTTTCCGTCAGAATACATTTGATTAAAACAAACAAAAAGCAAAATCTTGTTTAGCTAGCACAGATGCTGCCGGTGAAAACCCCTCTGCAACATATTGTGAGATTAACCGACTAATCTGAAGATTAATTTGGTGACATAAACGGGCCCGACCGAAAGGTGCCAGATTGAAGGTGCCTACATCAGACGGGTGTCTTGCAATGCCAGTCGGTATGTCAATAAAGAACAAATGTGGTATGTCGATTCATGGGTAAAATGGGAGGGAACAGCTACCTGGTGACAGATGGAAGTGGAAAGCATGGATCTAAACATGTGAGCAATATATTGGCCCCCCTTTTTTGCAATGTTACATTTTTTTCAGGTGGGAACGCCCCCTGCTTCCGGCCTTAGTCCCGCTTTCCAATTTTTTATATGAATTTTTATATCAATTTAATATAACTGTAATATGAAATGTATATCAAAGATGATATGTATTCTATATCAAATGTATATTTCTTGATATAAAGTGTTTTTGTAGTTTGACATGATGTTGAGATGATCTGATATGAAGTAAATATAAAGTCTACATAAAAATGTGGGCTGGGAGCACTTGTGTGCGTTGCTGCCAGTTGGAGGTCGAAGTGAGTTGTGAGGAGATAAATTGCAAATGTTAGGGTTTTGTCGTTGTGACGCTTTGATGATGCAGGAGTTGGTTTGGCTTTGTATATATTATTGATAAGCCTTTTAAAGTATTTGATATTCATTTTACGGATTTTAATAATTTTATATTACTTGTATATAAAGTGAGAGCATATTGATAACAGTTTTTATATAGATGTAATATAAAGATAGGCAAAGTGTCTGACTTCATCACTTTATAACAGTTTTTCTATAGATTTATAAATAAAAAGGAGGTTGTGTTTTTTAACGCATAATTTTAAAATGTAAAGGAGAGGCTTGGGCTATAAATAGGTCTCTGAGGGTTTTGGCATTTTAAAGTGAATAAAAGCGGAATTAAAAAAAATATATAAATGTGAATACTTTTATTTTCATATTAGGATGAGCCGGGGTGGACATACCCGGGCATGTCCAGATATGGAGCAGGCAGTATTGTGAAGTTGTCTGGGCATGCCCGGACATGAAATCATTGTAAATATAGGCCGGCAAAGCTGTGCTATGGGTTTAAAAAAACAGCTAAGTTGCATGGCCTGGGAATATTTATTTGACTAACATTATACTTGTTAGAATGAAAGAACAAGTTACTTCTTACCTGGTAACGTTCTTTCGATGGGATGTTCCTCCGACGTATTCCTTATCTTGATCATCTCCAGCTTGCTGGCCTTGGAAAAATGTTTTCAGTAGAGGGCGCTGCGCGTCGACGTCCCTTGAGCCGATGTCCCTCGACAGCCTCCGTATCGGCGCCGACGTCATCATGCGTATAAATAGACTCGTGCAGCGTCCGTTGCTCAGTTAGTTCCGTTTTGACGTTAACAGTTGTTTTACATGAATTGGTTATTGACCCTGAAGGAACGTAAGCTGTAACCACAAGGGAAGTTTTACTGAGGGGATGGATGGGAGGGGCGATAAGGAATACATCGGAGGAACATCCCATCGAAAGAACGTTACCAGGTAAGAAGTAACTTGTTCTTCGAAGGGATTGTGTCCTCCGACGTATTCCTTATCTTGATAGACTCCCATAGCAGTGGTGTGTAACTGGAGGTGGGAGTAGAATGAAAAGAGTGCAACACAACTTTGCCAAATCTAGTCTCTTGGCTAGAGGAGGAATCCAGGTTGTAAAATCTTGTGAAGGTATGTGCAGACGACCATGTGGCAGCCGCACATATGTCTCGAATCGGTACCCCTCTTTGGAGGGCCGAAGAGGCTGCGATAGGCCTGGTTGAATGAGCCCTATGATTTTGAGGAGGCTCTTTCCCTGCCAGTTTGTAACATTCCAGAATGGCCAAAATAATCCATCTGGAAATGGTCTGTTTTGTTATCGGCAATCCCAATTTGTGCCGTGAGTAACCTACGAACAGTTAGTCTGCTTGCCTAATCCTAGCAAGTCTGCTGACGTAAAAGCTCAAAGCCCGCCTTGGGTCCAGCCTATGTAGCCTTTCTTCCTCTTTCCCCGGATAGGGAGGGGGATAGAATGAAGGTAAGGTAATCTTCTGAGTGATGTGGAATTCAGAAACCACCTTTGGGAGGAAATTAGGCTTCACTTGTAGGACAACTTTGTCTTTATGAAGGATTGTATGAGGGGGTTTACAAGATAGAGCTTGTAATTCGCTCAGCCTCATAGCAGATGTCAATGCCACTAATAAGACAGTTTTAAGGGTGAGAAACCTTAGCGAACAAGAGTGGAGTGGTTCAAAAGGAGTACCCATCAGGAAATTTAAGACTAAATTTAAGTCCCATAAAGGAACTTGGAATGGTCTTGGAGGATAGACATTGGTTAATCACTTCAGAAATTGTATTACTAAGGGTAACTTGAAATACGATGGTTCCTCTGCAGTGCGCTTGAAGATCGATAGTGCTGCGAGAAAGCCCTTGATAGTGCCAACCTGAAGGCCCGAATTTGCCAAATAGAGTAGAAAAGATAACCCCGTTGGTGTACCACATGAAAAGGGGTCGATATTCTTTTCTCTACACCAGCTGCAAAATTTGCTCCAATGGCAGCGGTATAAAGTCTTTGTTGCTGGCCTTCTTGCCGAAAGCAACACCTCCATGACGTCATCTGGGAGGTCCCAATCTTTGTATCTCAACCTTTCAGATACCAAGCATGAAGGTTGAGGGTTCTGATGTCTGGATGGAGAACCTGACCTCCCTTCTGCGAGAGAAGATTCTCCTTGAGTGGAAGACGAATTGGAGGGCAGATGGACATGTCCAGAAGGTCCGGGTACCACGTTCTCCTGGCCCAGTCCGGGGCAATTAGGATCATGGCTTTCCGGAACCTTCTCAACCTCCTGATCATTTGAAGAATGACAGGGATTGGAGGAAACGCATACAGAAGTGGAAACTCCCAGTCCACTACGAACGCTTCCCCTAGAGCTCCTCTCGGGGGAAATTCCCTTGAACAAAACTGATCGCACTTCCTTTTGATGCTGGTGGCGAACAGATCCACTTGAGGGGTTCCCCAAAGGGTGAAGATCTCTTGAAGGACTTCCTGAGCTAGCTCCCACTCGTGGGAGACTGTGCTCTGCCTGCTCAGAGCGTCCGCTGTCAAGTTCTTCTCTCCGGCTAAGTGAACTGCCGATAGAGAGATTCCTTCTTGGATTGCCCAGAACCAGAGCTGCATCGCCTCTCTGCACAGAGGAAGTGATCCTACGCCTCCTCTTTTGTTGAGGTAGTGCATGGCCACTGTGTTGTCCGTCATTATCAGGACATTTTTCCCCTGTACAGATGGCAGAAAAGCCTTCAGCGCTAGTCTGATTGCTCTCAGCTCTAACAGGTTGATATGTAGTCTGGACTCCGATGGAGACCAACGACCGCTGATGGTCAAGTCGTTGGAATGTGCTCCCCACCCCGTGAGTGAGGCATCTGTGACTACTGCTATCTCCGGCCATGGTTGCCAAAACAGTTCTCCTTTCAAAATGTTCTTCTGACAGGCCCACCACTGAAGGTCTCGAGCCACCTTGTCCGGAACCTGAAGGAGATCTGTCATTCTCCCTGAGAATTGTGACCACTGAGTTCTTAGTGCCCACTGAAGAGATCTCATTCTCAGGCGAGCCTCTGGCACAAGGAAGATGCAGGATGCCATGAGGCCTAGCAACCTCAAAAAGTGGAAGGCTGGGAGACGTTGGGCATTTTGAAACTTGGTGACCATCTGCAGAATATCTAGAGCCCTCACCTCTGGTGGCGAGCTTTTCCCAGGGAAGTGTCCAGGACCGCTCCAATGAACTGGAGTCTCTGTGATGGTATCATCTGTGACTTCTTTAAATTGAGGCAGAAGCCCAGTTTGTGAAGGAAGTGGCAGACATAATCTAGCTGGATCTGAGCTTGTTCCGGAGATACAGCTCTGATCAGCCAATCGTCCAGGTAGGGATAGACGTGAATCCCTTCTCTCCTTAGACTTGCAGCCACTACCGAAATTAGCTTGGTGAATACCCTCGGGGCGGAGGTCAGCCCAAATGGCAGAACTCGAAATTGATAATGAGAGCCGCCAATTGCGAACCTCAGATGTTTCCTGTGTTTGAGATGGATTGGCACATGGAAATAAGCAACCTGAAGGTCCAGAGATACCAGCCAGTCCTGGAGCTGGAGGGCCTGAAGGATCTGAGAGAGAGTTACCATCTTGAACTTGTCCTTCCTGAGGAACTTGTTCAATTCTCGTAAGCCCAAGATAGGTATCAGTCCTCCGTCCTTCTTCGGTATTAGGAAGTAGGGGGAGTACCAGCCCTTGTTCCTCTCCGCTACAGGTACCGGTTCTATGGCACCTTTCTCCAGCAGGTCTACAATGCCCTGCAAGAGGAGCGGAGCTGGAACTTTCCGAGAGCTGTTCCCCGGTGCATGACTCTGAGGAATGCGTAGAAAAGGCAGGCAGTAACCTTGGGCAATAGCCATTCCATCAGAAGTTGAGTTAGCCTGCCCCCTACTGGTGTCTTGTGAGGAGAGTCCTCAGAGTGATTTAGAGGCGGCTGATGCAGGTGCCGAGGGTAAAGAGGCACCTGCTGCTGCGGCTTTTGTATTTTTTACCCCATCCACCTCGGGTGAATCTTTTTTGACCTCTTTGAACCGACTGTCCTCTGCCTTTTCCGAATGCGGAATAAAAGCGAAAGGACTTACCTCTCCAAGAGGTTCCTGAGGGGCGATATGGCGTTTGATGGATTGCAGCTCCCAGGGATTTTGCTGCTGCTTTGGATGTCTGTAACATTTCTAGGCTGTCATACGCCTTCTTACCAAACAAAGAAGAGCCGTCGAAGGGCATATTTAAAAGTCTGGCTTGTACATCTGAAGCAAACCCAGACTTTCGCAACCACGCAAATCTGCGGGTTGTAGTACTTGCCGCCATTTCCCTACTGATGCTGTGAGCAGAATCAATGCCAGTTTGAAGGGATTCGCACATTGTGTCTTTACCATCCTTAATGATGTTTAGAAACGCTTCCCTTTCTTCTCCCTCTGGGAGGCAGTCAGCCACTGATGAAGCACACTCCCAAAGTGTATGGCTGAACCTTGCGAGCGTACAAGTAGCGTTAATAGATTTCAACGCCATGCTACATGCAGAAAAGACTTTCTTAGCCATAGAGTCGTATCTTTTGTCATCCCTGTCCTGTGGAACAGTAGGGTATGCCGATCTACTGCCTGATGCAGTTGCTGCTTGAACAACTAGACTCTCTGGAGTTGGATGTTTAGACAAAAATTCAGGGTCCGTAGCAGATATTAGCCAATATTTTTCTTTGTAATGCAGCGTGAAATGGAACCACAGGATCCTCCTGTGGGCCTTTAACTAAAATGTCTGTAAGGTCATCCTGTTGGAATGCAGGTGAAGGTGTAGACCAACCCATGAATTCTATAATTCTTGCCATTAAAATTCGGTAAGGGGTCTCGGCATGTTCCCCTGGGTCTGGTTTGACAAATTCTATTTCTGGGGAAGTATCTAACCCACTTGCCTCATGTAAGGATTCTTGAAGATCCTTTAACCTATTTTCCTCAGAGGTAAATTCCTCTGGTTCAGGTGTTGCAGATCTCTGCAACCCAAAGGGTCTTTCTTGATCCGAATCCTCCCCTTCCTCATAAATTGAAGACAAAGGTCTGAAATGATCAGACCTTGGAAATGGCTTAAATCCCATTTCCAGAGCAGAAGGGGCTAAATTTGTCATAATTGGTTGAGAAAACGTCGACGTCGTCGACGCGGAGGTTAAAGTCTTCGAAAACACCGAAAAAGGCGTCTAGAAGATTGGAAGAGGCCTCGAAGAACTCAAGAGGATCGGAATCCTACTCGAGGTTGTCGATGACACTCGAAGTCGTGTAAGAGGCCCTAGGTATGACCACTGGCTGTGAGGTAGTGACGGCTGTGGGTTTGTTCTTTTTTGGCGTCGACGTCGGCGTCGGAGACGGCGTTGATTCGATCGACCTATGCGTCGATGAGCCCTTCGATAATGGCGTCGATGACGCAGATTTGTGCGTCGAAGGGACTTTCGACAATGGCGTCGATGGCACAGTGCCATTGCTCGAGGGTTCGTGACGCTCTCGAGTAGTTTCTTTCGCCGGGTGCAACGACTCGCAGCGTTTCGATTTTTCGGGTCTTTCCCCCAGGGTATCACCCTCAGCTGCCTTCGAGGGGGTCAAGGTCGCTTTCTCGAAAACGCTAAGCATCCTTTTATGGAATTCCTCCCACTCAGCCTGAGTTATGTTTTGTGGGGCAGGTGACTCTTTCCGGAGAAACAGAAGAAGAAGACGAGGAAGGGTATCTTTGACGTCTCTTACTTGAATGCTTGGATCTCGAAGAGTGGTGGGAACTGCTTCGAGACCTAGAAAGAGAATGTTTCCTGTGTCGGCGAGGAGACGAATGTCTCGACTCTACCGAGGAAACTTTCGAAGAAGTTTTAACTGTCTTACCTCTCTCAAGCTTCCCCTTACGCTCCTTCAAGGCTTTCGCCGTCATGGACATGCAGTCCTCGCACTCCGAACATTGGTGCTCCGATCCCAGGCACCACAAACAGATCCTATGAGGATCTGTCAACAACATTTTCTTTCCACAGTCTCAACATTTTTTGAAGCCGGACCGTGGAGTCGTCAGTTCGGATGAGGAAGCCATCGAGTAAGAGTTGGTATTCTCGAGGAATAATGAAGAATATGCTGACCAACGAACTGAGCAACGCAATTCCGAGGTCCACGATGCGTGGAAAATCGGAACTGAGCAACGGACGCTGCGCGAGTCTATTTATATGCATGATGACATCGGCATGATACTGAGGCTGTCGAGGGACATAGGCTCGAGGGACGTCGACGCGCAGCGCCCTCTACTGAAAAAAATGTTCCGAGGCCAGCAAGCTGGAGATGATCTATCAAGATAAGGAATACGTCGAAGGACACAATCCCTTAGAAATGAGGGTTTTAAAAAAAATGAAAAGTGGAGAGTTCATTTCAGGGCTGCAAAACACAGGTCTGTGTGGTTATGAACAAAATGACAGAATGCTGTGGCATTGTATTGTTTTTGTATTAATTATTTGTAAAGCGGTAATACACAAGTGAAGTGCTTCAGTAGTAATTGTTATGCCTTGATGTTTCCGAATAATCAAACACAAAAAAAAATAACTAGCATACTAGGCCTTACAGCATTTCTACTAGTGCACGTAGATCCGGAGAAGGGGGGGGAAAGGGAGGGGGAGAGGGGAAAGAACATACAATCAATACATTTATCGTACTAGGCCTACCGATATTTCAGAAACTGCAAGTGCATGACAGAGAGTGAGGAGAGAAAAAAAAGGGGTGGGGGGAAGAACATACAGAGAAGACAGGACAAACGATCTTACTAGGCCTAGTACATAAAGCTCATGCAGGTGCGCAGGCGGAAGTGCGAGAATGGGGGAGGGGTGAACAAGTGCGCCCAGTCCGGGAGTGCCCGGGGTTACGTGCAGAGAAGTTACCCCTCTCATGGAACGTATACCGGAAGTGCAGTAGTGGTGCAGAGGCCCAGAGGCAAGTGCAAAGTCTGGCGGGGGAGCCTGGAACCTGTGACCTTCTGGAGGTGCACCATGCGATCAGTCAGCAAAACTGAGCAGAGTTAGGGAAGAGAAGCAGGAGGGAAACAGGAGAGAAAAGAAAGGAGGTTTAGAAGGGGAGAGGGAGAGAGAAAGAGGACGAGAAGAGGAAGGTCTTGAGGAGTTTCCGGAACTTAAGGAGCTCCGGCTCAAGACAGAGGGAGCCAGGGAGACTGCTCCAGTGGGAGGCACCTGCGGAGGATAAAGGATATCCCTCCAAGTCTCTGTTTGGAAAAACGGCTCAACCAAAGAGAGTTAGAGGAGGCTGAGTAGAGGGCTCTAGCAGGAGAGTGTTAAGGAAGAGAACATTATAGCTAGTGCAGGCCCTGGACCAAGAGAGCCTTGTGGATTATGCAGAGGGTCTTGAACTTGATCCTTGCAGCCATGGGAGGCTAGTGGAGGGATTTCAGCGCAGGAGAGATGCAGTCCCTGGGCTTGAGTCTCGCGGTTCTGTTCTGGATGAGATATAGAGGGCGGAGAGTGGAAGTAGGAAGATTGAGAAAGAGGCTGTT
Source organism: Ambystoma mexicanum (assembly GCF_040938575.1). NCBI lineage: Eukaryota > Metazoa > Chordata > Amphibia > Caudata > Ambystomatidae > Ambystoma > Ambystoma mexicanum. The sequence goes on from NC_090939.1 coordinate 636,194,938, forward strand.
GCAGTAGTCCAGCCTGGAGAGAACCAGGGCTATGGAGATGGTGAGCCTTTGGGGAAAAGTGAGAAAGGCAGAATACCTCTGATGATAGTGGGACTTTTTGGAGATGTCCGATATATAAGAAGAGAAGGAGAGAGTGGAGTCTAAGATGACCCCCAGATTTTTTGTAGGGGTCCCAATGAGGATGATCTCTGTCTTGCTGGCATTGAGCCAAAGATCATTAGCAGCACACCAGGACTGAATTGTGGACAGACAGTCAAGAATAAGCGAGGAGGAGGAAGAGGCCAAGGGTAGCCTGAATAAGATCTGCATGTCATCCGAACAACACTGAAAGATAGAGGTAATGGTGGACATCCTGTGGACCAGAGGGTCCATGTAGACATTGAAGAGCCACAGGGATAGGTTAGATCCTTGGGGGACACCACAAGTAGAGAGAGTGAATGAGGAGAGAAAGGACTCAAGTTCCATCTGGGAAGGACTGTCAGAGAGAAAGGAGGCAAACCACAGCAGGGCCTGATCTGTCATGTCTAGGGTATCACAGAGATGGGAGATCAGGATGTTGTAGTTTACCGTATCGAAGGCAGAAGAGAAGTCAAGAAGAATGAGGACAGAAGGAGAGTTAGAGTCAAGATTCGAGAGCAGGTCTTCACAGGTGTTCCGTAGAGCAGTTTCCGTGCTTCTGGATGCTCTAAAGCCAGACTGATGATCATGGGGGCAACCAACAGATTCAATGTGGAGGGTATGCTGAGAGATGTTATGTTAAGTTATGTTAAAGGTACTCATATAGCGCACCGTCACCAACGGAATTGGTCCCCAGGCGCTCTGGCAGATCTGTAAACAGGAGGAGGGCGGGTAGGGTTAGTCGGCAGCAGGGGAGTAGGAGAGTGGGAGAGGTGGTGTGCGGTTGGCAGCTTAAGCTCGGTATACACCGAGTGCTGGGCTTTGGTGCAAGTATTGGATAAGGCGAGGCCTCATGTGCTGTAGGTCTTGTCTATGTGTTGTTGATGCGGTGTGGTAAAGTGTGTGCAGATTGCTGGGAGAGAAGTGGTTGTGTGAGTTTTTGTGTGGGTTGACAATGCAGAACATTGAGGGTTGGGTTAGTGGGGTCTGTATCTTGGTTCAGGTACTTCAGGTACTGGTTCTGTGTGAGCTGGATCCCTGTGGGTGGAGTTGTTGCTGGTCCCTTGTGGGCCGTCTCGCTGTGGTGGTGCTGCGCGTATCCAGTTGTATCATAGTGAGTCTTGTATGGGGTGGAAGGTGTGTCTGAACCATTTCTTCGGGTGGGGAACTGGGTTGGTACTATCTATTCTCTTGTTATCTAATGTGGCGCTGGTCAGTTGAAGCTTTGAATGGTTCAGGGTCAGAATGCTGTTGATGAGGCATCCTAGTGCGTCCGTCTTTGTCAGCCTGTGTATTCCGTCATCAGTTTCCTCCTATCATGACTATCTTTCAATTAGTTCTTTGGTTTCCGTGGGGTGACTTCCTTAGGGCTATTGTTTAGTTGTAGTTTGTGTGTGATGGCCCATTGTCCTTCCCACTATGTCTTGATGAGCATGGTGTAAGCGGGTGCTTATTCTGTTTCTCACCCTCTCGGTAGTGGCTAATGGTGCAGGGTTTCCTATTCTCAGGCTGTCTTCTGTGATTAGGTCTGTTGGGCATGGCTATAGTTTAGGGTCAGGGTCCTATTGATTAGTTGTCCTGGCGTTTCTGTCTTCGTCTTGCTATGCATTCCGTCTTTGGTCCTATTATGGCTGTCTCTCAGTTAGTCCTTTGGTATGTCCTGGATTTTTCTGTAGATTGCTTGGTGTGGATCAGGGTCTGTCCCTACGATCATTGCTGTTTTAGTTGTGAGTGTGCTCCTGTGGTCGGTCTTTCTAGTTATGACGTGAAGAGCCAAGTTTAAAGTAGTTTCCTGAATAGTAAGTGGTTTCTTGTGTTACGTATGTGCTCTGGAAGGTCGTTCCAGGTATTCGGCGCCAGGTGAGAGAAGGAAGATCCTCTGAGTTTTCTTTTGTTGTAGGGTTTCGGTTCCAGGCGGATGTCGATGCTTGATCTGCGCGTTCTTGTTGGTTGATGAAGACACAGTTTGTCTCTCAGAAACTCAGCGCCTTGGTTGTGGACTGCTCTATGCGTGATGCACATTGTTTTGAATTTTATCCGTTGTTTTATTGGTAACCAATGTAGTGTAGATAGCCAACCTCTCCAGGAGTTTGCCCAGGAAAGGAGTGATAGAGATCCGATGACAGTTTTCTGGAATAGTTGGGTCGGCAGAGGGTTTTTTGAGCACAGGGTGCACAAGAGAGTGCTTGAGAGAAGTGGGGAAGACTCCAGTGGTGAAAGAGAGGTTGCAGAGGTTAGCGACGGGAGCAAGAGAATCAATGTTGTCCTTGATGGTTTTAGCAGGCTGTATGAGGCTTTCATAGACAGGACTTGTCTATAGACCACATTAGGTGTGACAGGGGAGAGGGAGGAGAGAAGACGGTGGGTGGCCGAGAGGGGCCCAGGAGATATGGGTGCGGGAGAAGGTGCGGAGGAGATAGAGGACAGGATGTCCTGTGTTTTGGTGGTGAAGTGTGCAGCCAAGGCCCAGCAAAGGGCCAGGGAGGTGCAGTAGAGGACGAGGCTGCAGTAGGATTAGCAAATTCCTTGCAGACTTTGAAAGTTTGGCCGTGTTGTTAGATGCTGCAGAGATGCAGGGTTGGATATTTCTTGGAGTGGATGCAGAATCTATATTGCCTTTGAAGAAGGCGGCAGGCCAGTATCAGATGGTGCACCTAAAGTTCCCCATTTCCGTTCTGCTGCTCTGCACTTTTGTTTAAGGGCAGCCGGATCGGAGTCATATCAAGAATTGCACTTTTTGTAAGGCTTCAGATGGACCCTCAAAACAGGGGCAAGAAATTCAAGAGTGTTGTAAATGTATAGGTTAAAGTTAGAGAGGGCTGTGTCAGGTTGGGAGTCAGTCACAGGAGAAGAAGGAGGGGAGTAGGTGGAGGCAAAGGCAGTCACTTTCACTCTTTTCATGGGTCTGATGACCTTGTAGGCAGGAGGCAATGCAGGGTGTGCCTGTGCTAAAGGAGAAGAGAGTTTCATGTCTGAAGAGAGAAGAGAGTGATTGGTCCAGGAGAGTGAGGCAGTGAGAGGAATAGAGAGAGGGATGTCTGATGTCTGTGGAGATAAGAGTATCCAAGGTGTGGCCAGCGGTGTGCGTGGGACCAGAAGGCAGAATGGAAAGAGAGAGAGAGAGAGTCACATAGGTTGTGGAAAGGACCTGAGGAGTCATGAGAATCAAGATGGATGTTAAGGTCCCCCAACAGGAGGAGTTGGGAGGAGGAGGAAAGGAGAGAAGAGGCCAGGTCAGCCCATTCAGAGAGGAAGACGGTGGGATGGCTCGGCGGCCGATAGAAGGTGGCCATTGGATTTTGCCATTTAAAAAACACAGTGTTCACAAAAAACACAGCTGCAGGCCCATGGGCAGACATGAAACCATTGGAAATATAGGCTGACAAAGCAGAGCTATGGGTTTAAAAAACAGTTAAGTTGCCCCGTCTGAGAATATATATTTTACTAACATTAAAACATGTTAGAATGCAGAGGTTAGTAAAAAAAAAAAATAAAAAAAAAGGCAAAGGCCGCTTTTCAGGTCTGAGTCAAAAAAGTTGAAAGCTGTTATTTGTGGCAGTGTAAAATGTAGTTTTACAGAGTGACACATTCTGTATATGTTATCGAACCAAAAGTGTTGTTAAAAAAAATAAAAGTGGACATCTAATTTCAGGGATGTCAAACACAATCCTATACAGGCAGAAGTGGGCTAGGCATGGCGATGCTGCTGGCAGGGTCACAAACTGCAGCAGAGATGGGGCTCTTATCTATAATGCTCACAGCTGACTGAGGCAGCAAATTCACAGATGACGACACAGGCCCATGTGGTCTGGCTCAGCCGAGTTCTGTTTTCAGGCAGCCAGCAAGATGATGTAACCATTAGGCTGCAACTATGACTTGCAAAAACACATGGACAGGGCTGTGTGCACACGCTGTGTCCTCTCAGAGTGTCAATGTGTTATCTAGCATATTTTTCTGCAGAATATGCGTGACTAATGAACTACAGGGCTTAGTCATAATATGTATGCAGAATATGTGAAGGTTTAGACTGCTGATAACGGTACACAGGGTGTGAGGCCAACTGAAGTCCCTTATAAAGCAAACTTTGGAAGCCGGCCAGATATATCGCTTTGAAGCCACAGAGGATTTCTACACTGTGTCCTGGATTATTGGAATTCTGTTTTGGGTCAGAGAAGGCCTTATTTTTATGAAAGAAAATTAAGGTAAGCTGGATTGCATATTCCAAATGAGGGTTACAATGTTTTATGCATGTCTACGATTTGTTTAGAGGATGAGAGCGGCTGGGGGAGATTTAGTATTTCTTGCAAACTTGTTTTTTTATTTTTCTGCAGTCTTGCACAGCTGTGTGAATGCATTTTCAAATAAACCGCTATTTTTCTGACCTGGCAGTCTGTGTGTAAAAGTGTGAAATATGTATATGGTCTTTTAATCTAAAGAACAGTATTTTATTGTGCTGAGAAGGTGTTACAAGGCCCTAACATGTGTTCTTGACTTTGGCAGTTTATCTAGGATAATGTGTAAACATGTCTGTAAGTGTTTATAGCTCCATTATTTAATAATCTGGCATCTAAATAATAAACCTTCTATATTTATAGGGTTTGAAATTGTATATTCTGGATAGATACATGCTTAAGCCCTTTGGGGGCTGGCGTGTGAATAAAATATAGATGCATTGTGAGACCAACAAGCTGTAGGATCATGCAAGGATGAAATTGAGTTTATTGCTAAACAGCACACTTCATATGACAAAAAGGTGGAGCCGTTATTTTAATATAAGGGATGAAATTGGTAATTTTTAAACACGGCACAAGTGTAAGGGGCTGCATAATATTTTTCATAGAGATGCTTGATGCGAAAGCCGGCTTATTCAAAGTTTATGTTCTAGAATCTGGCATTGTTTTTTTTTTTTAAGTATGACACATTGTAAAACAAATTCTTGTAACAATGTGGTATAACTGCCACATATGCAGACTGGGGTTAGAGTAACAGGTTGCATTTGGATATATGCAAGCTTCAATCATGGAGAAAATGTTCTCTAGGCATTAAAAAAAGTAGGCCTGTGCTAAACTATAAACCTAAAGCTGTATTAAAATGCAAGGCGGTGTAAATGTTTTTATTCTATGCTATACGAGGAATATTCACATTCTGTCTTTGGAATGTGTCTGCGTGATAAGTCTGGCTTGCACTATAATTTTTCCTTTTATTTATTTGTATTGGTTTTTCAAAACCTTTATAAAATATGAATTTAAATCAAAACAAACACTTTAAATAAACAATCAAACACAAACAAAATGTACAATAAAACAGGCTAAGATAATAATGCAAGAATTCATATATTTCCTGAAATGCCTGTAAACACTACCAAATAAAAGGCCAATTAAAACAATCAGCTAAAATGTTTGCATACGTCAGTTAAGAATCTTAAAACTGCCAAATTCAATGGTACAGATTTACTATGCAAGATATCCTACCACAAATGATCCAAAGAAACCCAATTAGAGTTAGGCACACATTTAGTAAAATAAACAATCCTCTGTGGTCTAAGTACAAGGCAAGTTACAAGCAAACATTGGAGCGTTTCTTTTACATCACTTGAATTACAAAATCGACAGTCTGAGGAAACCCCACACAAGTCTCCTCTTATAGCCAAGATTTTGCTTGTAGGCAAAACATTAAATCTGACACGCATAACATTGTTTCACATCTTCTTATTCGGGAATCGTTTCAGGTAGGGTTCAGTAATACCTAATACATTTTGAGAGGAGAGGATCTGCGTGTATAAATACAAACTTAAAACTATGTAATTCGTTCAAGCCCAGTCACAACTTTGGTTCAACTTTTTTACTTTGAGCGGTTTAGCAATAGAGTTACCAGGAAGGTTCCCAGTTTTACAAGTGGAGCTGTGCATTAAGAATAAAGATTATGGGGGCGTGGCTCAGAGCTGCCGCGATCAGCATGGCTTCCTAGGAGCTCCTGCTCGGCACAGTGCACCGCAGTCATTAGCGCCTGATCCGACCCCGTTTATGCTTGCAAATGAAATATAAACTGGGGGAACATCTGCTGCAGCCGCCACTCAAGTGGGACCCCGCTCTGTGACCAAACCACCATGGTGCGGCCCGAAACTCCAACCTGGTCCCACATGGCAAAAAGATGGTGGCCGTCACCACGGACCACGAAGACCAGCTCGGAGGGGGAGGTGCAGGTGAGCTAAATCAGCCCGGTCCGCCAGACAAGACCAGCTTGCTCGCCCGCACTGCCTCAAGCAATCCAGCACCTCGGCTCCCTACCCCGCAGGGTACACACGGGCAATCGGTATCGGGAGGAGTGGAGGAGCTGGGCGCATGTGACGGGGCCGTGGCTCATCCCGACCTGCAGACCCAGCACACTGCACACATACCGGCCTGAACCAAAGCAGACACAGCCTGGAACTCATCAGGGGCTTGGGGGAGCCCGGTTGTAATTTGAGCCCTGGGGCATAGCGTCCTCGAGGGGGACGGCAGGTGCCTGGCTGGGGATCCTCTCTCCCCCTCGCCTCCAGTGTGCGTGGCCCCTCGGCCTGCAGCGAGTCAACAGCGGCTCTGCCTCGTGGCCCCACCAGAGGAGAGACCCCCGCGGCACCCGCGAGACACCTGGAGCGGGATCAGAGCCAGCCCGCCACATCCCGGGACCCTCCACACATCGCCAACTGCTGGTACGGCCCCCCGGGGGAGTGGTGCCACATCGGAGCGCTTTGGGCTGCCCGCGAGACACACCGGAGCTGCGGGGAACCACCAGACAACGTTTTCTGCGGCCGCCCGCTGCTCGGGCCCAGAAATCCTGCGGCCTGCACACTGGGGGCATCAGCGCCGCGGCACCAGACCGCCACTGGCAGAAACCAGCGAGGAGGGGCCAACAGCCTTACCTGCCTTCTGTATGATCCAGCCAGCCCGGCCACCTGCAGTTCCGGACTCCCCACACTCCGCAGGCATTCCCCCTGCAGCCACCCAGAGGAGCAGCACTAAGTGAACTAGAACTTCGAATTAGGCAAGGTGAGGAGTCGAGGCAGCGGGGGGCCCAGCCGAGACCCATATGAGACCCAGGCTTGCCTCTGACACCAGCCTCTAATCCCCTCCTCCTCATACACCAACAGGGGTACCTACCTGAACGACCTCGGCAGGGGACCCGGCTCCCCGCTCCCCACAAGTAGCCTTTCCTACTGCCAGCCCACATCCATCAAGGGGATTTGTCAAGACCCCCATCCAGCAAGGGGACCAACGACACGGCAGTAGAACTACAAACTCATCTCCCTCGACTCCTTGAAGCCCCCCCGGCCTGCCCTAGGCATTATCGGATTCTCCCCGATCCTCGGTCCTCCTCTGTCATTAGGGGTGCCACATTACCCCCCCCAGTCCAAAGACTGAAAGCAACAGGCCCTCCATCTCCTGCTTCGATGAACTACCTCGCTAATCTCATTGAAGCCCCGCAGTGGGGGCTAGGGCGTGGGATGTGGGAGATCAGTGCGGGCCCCTGCGGTCCCCACCTGGGGAGCAGCACCAGGAGCATTTTGCACCCCGCACAGCTAAGATCATCAAGCAGAAGCAAAATGGCAAAAAGCGGGAAGACATCCAAGCAAACAGACATTGTCGCCCTAATGAACAGCACCCCCATGGAAAGGTCCAAAAGGGGGGACCCATCGGAGGACCCAGCCATCAGCACTACTCACAACTCAGCAGCCCATAATCCATCATAAATGGTCACGAAAGCCGATCTCCAAGAATTGCTATCAGCATTAACTAAAGAAATCCAGAAAAGCACGGAAGAGGTCACAAAAAAGATCAACTCCCTTGATAAGAGAGTGGTAGATGTGGAACACCGAACCGCTGAAATCAAAACTGAGATCTGCGACCAACGGTTCGAGGGTGAGCAAGACCGAGACAGAATTGCAGCCCTAGAAGCGAGGTGCGACTTCCTAGAAGCAAAGCAGGAGGATGCAGAGAACCGGTCCCGAATGAACAATATCCGCCTGCGAGGGATTCCATCCTCAATCCCAGACCTAAAAAGTTATGTATCGGACTTGCTCAGGTTCATAATCACCCTCCCGGACGATTCGCCACTGGAACTGGACCGGGTCCACAGAACAACTCCTAGACAGGCATCTGCTCTTCCCCCAGACGTCCTGGTGAGAATACATTTTTTCCAAGTCAAGAAGGAAATCATGCGGGAGGCGAGGCAAATGCACCAAATCACCTTCCAAGGATCCACAATCTCTCTCTATCAGGACCTAGCGAACTCCACTCTTCAAAAACGAAAAGCTATGAGAGCATTCACGGAATGGCTGCGCGAAAGATCCCATACCACTGGGGTTTCCCGACCTCTGTCAGATTCACATGGGAGGGACTCAGAAACAAATCCAATCACCAAAGGAGGCAGACAAATTTATGGGCTTTAAAGGAGGAGAGGGAGAACCAGAATCTGAGGGGACAGGCCGGGCAATCCCCAGAAAGCAGTCGGAAGCAACCTGGACAAAAGCCAATGGACGGCGCAGGCTCCGGGGTCCTCCCCAGAAAGAGTCCAACCGGGGATGATCAACAGCAATATCAATGGCTAAACCAGGCTCCAGAGGCTCCACGACACTAATTCCCGATGAGGGAGCCAAAGGAGGGGGCGGGGCAACAGCCCTCACAGAGTCAGCAACTTCACGGCAAGCTGGATGCTCAGCAAATGGAGCCTACTTCTACAGTTGCACTGCGGGAGCAACATTCGAGCTCTACCGTATTTTGTTTCGGTGGCCCAGTTGGCCACCTTCTAGTACATTTGTGCCACCAGTTTTCCCATTGGCAGTAGGATGACGTTTTCCCTACTAGACCATGAAGGGGGAGGGGGGTGGGAGAGGGACACAGAGGGATATGTTCAAAGCACTGAGAGTCAGGAAGCACACGGTCCGTCCTCTCAACCGACATCACAACATATTACATCAACACCATTGCCTGCGTTATGCCAATATAGCGGCCTTGCCCCGCACTCAAAGATGCAGGAGTCAGCAGGGAACAAAAAGCTCACCATAGCCAATGTAGAAGAGCGAGGGGATGGCTGACACAAGCGAGGTAGTAATCCTCTCATGGAACGTCCAAGGCCTGAACTCACCAAGGAAGCGCAGATCAGTGGAACATAGGCTGGGACAATTAGCGGGAGACATTGCTCTTCTCCAAGAAACTCATTTGCTACAGGAAGATGAACACAGGGTTCGATTCAGCAGATATAAAAAAGCTTACTTTGTCACATCTGGAGAGAAGAAAAGAGGGGTGGCAATATTGCTGAGTGACAGGGTCCCATTATCAAAGATCACGGTGAGAAGGGACCCGGGAGGCCGATTACTCCTACGTAAGGGTCTATTTGAGGAACTCCCTATCACTATTACTACAATCTATGGCCCCAACATGTCCCAAGACAAATTTATCTCTGACTTAATTCCGACAATCTTATCTTTTCAGGAGGGGCATCTGATCAGGGGCGGGGATTTCAACTCTATGCCAAATCCCCAAGTGGACAAAACTCTGCCGCCCACAAATGCAGACTTCGCACAAGCACTATCCCTGGCAAAGCTGCTCAGGGAAACGGAATCTGTCGATGCCTGGAGGCTATTAAACGGAACACCAAGGGACTACACCCACTACTCCTGTGTACATAAAGGGTTCTCAAGAATAGACCTCCTACTAATCTCCGGGGTGCTATATCCTTGTTTAAATAAAGCAGAAATGCACACATGCATGATATCTGATCACGCCCCAGTTTCCGCAAACCTCATCATATCGGGCCAAAAGCACCCCACTCAGAGACATTGGAAATTGAACAATTCCCTATTGCTAGATGAGTGCATCAGAACGGAAATTGGGGAAACAATAACCAATTCTTTCAAGGAGAACACGACTGATGACTCCCCTATCAATATGATCTGGGATGCTATGAAAGCAGTGGTCAGAGGGTCCCTAATCAGCGCAGGGGCAGAACAGAGATGGATCTCGAACATTGCTGCAGCCAAGCTGGAGGAAAAGGTAAAACATTGGGAGGCGGAGTTGAAATCTCGCAGCTCCAGGAAAACAGAAAGAGCCCTGAGGAAAGCCAAAATAGCACTAGAAATGCACTGGGCCGACCGGACAGCCAAATCATTAGCCTTCACGAGACAGTTTTATTATAGCAAAGGGAATAAGGCGAACAGAGTGTTGGCGCAAAAACTGAAAAAGATCCATACTAGGAACAATATCCTCAAACTGGCGAGAGCCGACGGTAAAATACTCTACTCTGAAGGGGATAAAATCAGCGAACTAGTGAGGCATCATAAAGCTATAATGTCAGGGCAACCCACACCGCAAGACAGCCTGCCAAAGTACTTGCGAACTATCCTCCCTCAAAACGAAGCCCAGCTAGAATCCCATCACTACTGAAGAAGTCACCGAAGCCATTACATCCCTCAAAACCACTGCACCAGGCCCAGACGGTCTATCCGCAAACTTCTATAAAAAATATGCGAGCATACTCCCACCGCAGATGTCGACCCTATTCAACCCCTTCCTGTCAACGAAATCGGTCACCGGGTCAATGCCGGAGTCGCTCACAGTGCTACTACACAAAGCTGGGAAAGTCTCTGAGTTGGCTACCTCCTACTGCCCGATCACACTACTGAACAATGACGGGAAAATGTTCGCTAAGATCCTAGCCAGCAGACTAGGGGTGACTCTTCCGAGCCTGATAGACCGCAATCAAACAGGATTTATTCCGGGGAGGGGGACCCATGACAATATAAGGCGGACGATAAACATAATTGAAAGTGCCCACAGGCTGGGCGTGGGAATGGCAGTTAAATCTTTGGACGCACATAAAGCCTTTGATTTGGTGGACTGTGGGTACATCCGGGCTGTGCTGGAACACTACGGCTCCGGCCCAAATTTGATCACCTGGGTGATGGCCAATTATCAAACCCCCACCACACAATTACGGATCAACGGCACCAGGGCCAAGGCAATACGCATATCCAGGGGCACTAGGCAGGGCTGCACACTCTCACCCCTGATTTTTGCCCTATCCATGGAGCCTTTCGCAACAAGAATTAGGCAGAACATGAGGATAAAGGGGATCACCGTGGGAAACCATGAATATAATATCGCTTTATACACGGACAACGTGCTAATAACAGCATCAAACCTGGCGTCGTCTCTGGGGGCCCTATGGGAAGAAGTTAAGGAATTCAGAGCAAATCCTCAGCCCTTGCAATTAATCTCCCTAAGCAGGAAAGAATCAGCCTTTGCCCCCAAATGCCGATCCCATGGGCGAAAGGAGCAATTGAATACCTTGGGGTACGCATCACTAAAGACCCATCACGCTTGTACTCAAGCAACTTCCGCATTTAATCAATGAATTCCAAAATGACTTCACGCGATGGAAGGCCCAAGAAATCTCCTAGTTCGGGCGGATCACAGCCATAAAAATGAATATAATCCCCAGGTGGCTGCACTACTGTACAGCATTACCGACTCACATCCCGGGTCCCGTCTTGGCATCGTTGCAAAAGAAAATACAGGAATTCGTCTAAGGGGGGGAGGGGAATCCTGAATCGGAAGAATTATGATGCGGGGAAAAGCGCAAGTGGGGCTGGGGTACCCGATGTTGCCAGATATGCCCTAGCGGCGCAGCTGTCAAATGCATACTCCTGGGTCCAGGAGACAGACCTCCCGAGGTGGAATCAATTAGAGGAGGCCTGGTGCCCGGTCACCCCATCAGAGCTTCCACACCTGCCAAACATAAAACCCCAAGCAAATAGTGGTCCCCTCTCCACGACAATCACAACCGTTCACAGTTGGAAAGCCGCAGCCCGGAAATGGGGTGTCCGGGGTGCACTGGGTCCTCTGACCCCCATCTGGAATAACCCCGAATTCTCACCAGGCAATCCCCCGCTTGGCTTCGAGCCCTGGAAGAATGGAGGATTTCTAAAAACGAGCGACTTCCTGGAAGAGGGAATGCCCATACCCTTTGAGAGGTGCAAGACACAATTTGGAGTGGGCGAGCGGGAAAGATTCCACTATGCTCAAATTCGGCATTGACTGTCCCACAGAGAAGTCAGGGAAAAATGCACCAGAGAGTTAACGGCACTGCAACTCTCTCTAACAACCCCAACTACAAGAGGGAGAACCTCAGCTCTTTACCGACTCCTAGACAGCTCAGAGCCCTCCAAAAGAGAAAGATATATGCTTGAATGGGAGAAGGACCTGGGCCGGGAAATAAAGGTTGAGGAATGGGAGAAAATCTGGAATAGACTGCACAAGAGCTCTCAGTGCATCACGAACAGGCAAGGGGGCTACAAACTGTGCTTTAGGTTTCATGTTACCCCAGCTCAACTAAACAAGGTTAATCCAGACATTCCCGCGTCCAGTTGGCGCAGATGTCCCACCCCTGGCACACTATTCCACATGGTCTGGACCTGCCCAAAAGCAGAGGCATATTGGAAAGAGGTAATAAGCCGCATCAAGGAAATCACCGGACTATCCACCCCCTGGGACCCCGGGATAATCCTTTTGGCTGAAACGGGAGGAGGGGCGTTCCCGATCTCGGGCCACATCCCTCGCCTGTGCACGCACCTACTCCTTGCAGCAAAAATTGCAATGGCCCGGTTGTGGAAAAACGAAGATGGACCCTCAGTAGAATTATGGTGGTCCAAATGCTGGGACATAGCCGTCACTGAAAAGGTCACATCAATTCGAGCAGGCTTTCTAAATAGAGCCCTAAATATCTGGGATCCATTTATGGACTACGCAGTTAAGTTTCCAGCTCTCACTAGAAGACCTCCACTGACCAGATGGCTCCAAGGCAGACCGCTTTACTAAGCTAAAGAAACAGGAGGGGATGACCCAGAGCACGGGGGCCCGCCCTGGCACCGTAAAAAGGCATGGACATGGACAAATATGGACAGAGCACTAACCATCGCATAGCCTATCCCCTGGCGTGAACTGCATTATTGAGTTGGCACGATTATCGAATATTGCAATGTTGATGATGTTGGTATAACTGTAAAACCCAATAAAATGTTGTTATAAAAAAAAGAATAGAGATTATACACAAACCCCTCCTTCATAGAACTATCCCGCACTCCTTTACTCAATAACGAGTAAAGAGTCTTTTCTGAACTAACATGACATTTTTCTAAATAAAGACAGCCTTTTCCACTCCACCAGGCTTTGTAATGATTGTAAGCCCAGTTCATATTGGATTGCAGAGAAAGTCACACATTTAGGAATTAAATATAAAATGTAACACCAAATCGGTGCTTCAAATTTATAAAGTTTCGAGATGGACCATGCAGAGAAAAGCTCCAGACCATAGCATAGTCGAGGAATGACATTTGCTAGGTAAAATTTTAAGGCTGGTAGAATGGAACATTTGCCATATTTAGTGTCGATTTTTTTGATTTGAGCAATTGCCTTAAGCCCTTTTTCCTTCAAATATTTCCTACAGAAAAACATGGTGGAATAAGAGATAATAATACAGTTACTCACCATAGTGACTACCTTACTCCTAGTCCATAGTCCCCTTTCCTCCATACTTTTGGGACATTCTGTCCTGTGGGACGGGACCGGAGCACTTTTGTAAAAAAGCATCAAATTGAAAAGTTTTCCTTCTTCTCTTTTTACGCGGGGTACCGCACGTGGCCGTAACCCCGCCCTCCTTAGCTCCGCCCACGCATCGCCCTTCAGTCCTTTTCTATCGCCGGTCTGAGACCATTTAAGTAATAATAGAGGATACTTATTAGAGGGGACGCGGGCGGCCGTATGGAGGAAAGGGGACTATGGACTAGGAGTAAGGTAGTCACTACGTTGAGTAACTTTATTATACTCCTACGTCCTGTCCCCTTTCCTCCATACTTTTGGGAGATTACCATGCACTCCGTACAGAATAACGGGTGGATGGAACTCTTTTATTGAAAAAGGTTTCTAAGAACAGCCTGCCTGAACTGAACATCAGCTCTGGAGCTCAGATCTAGGCAGTAATGTTTCACAAAAGCTGATGGGGAAGCCCATGAAGCTGCTATGGCAATGGTTTCCCAGGGAACATATTTTTGGAAGGCAATGGCAGCTGCCTTGCACCGCACAAGATGGGCATGAATTCCCTTCAGAGACTGAAGGGCCTGAACGGTATAAGCCTCAGAGATACAGGAAGCAATCCATCGGGAGATAGTTGCTTTTGAGGCCGGCTTTCCTTATGGGTCTCCAAAGGTCACCAAGAGCTGGGAAGGGCTCCGAAGATTAGATGTTCTGTCCAAATAAAACTTAAGAGCTCGCCTTACATCCAAATTAAGTAGAACCCTATCGGCATCTGAAGCCGGTTCTGGGCAGAAGACAGGCAAGGAAATAGACTGGTTCAGATGAAAATCAGATACCACCTTCGGAAGGAAAGAAGGATTGGTCGGGAGGACAACCTTATCCTTATGAAAGGTGAGGAATGGGTGCTCTACCGACAAGGCCTGAAGTTGGCTTACACGCCTTGCCGAAGTCACCGCAATCAGAAAGGCCATTTTCCATTAAATGAATTTCGAGTTTGCCGTAGCCATGGGCTCGAAAGGTTTATGACATAGAGCAATAAGGACCATGTGCAGATCCCACCTCGGATGCGGGTTACGCACAGGTGGATATAGATGCAAAAGACCTGCAAAATGCCTTTTAATGACAGGGTTTCTCAATGAAAAGGAGCAGGAGTCCGTGGACAGGTAAGCGGCAATAGCCGACAAGTAAGTCCGACAGGACAAGACATGCATGCCCGAAGCTGGCAGATGAGAAATGAAAGACAGGACCGTATCAATGACAGCTTTTCTGGGGTCCAGCTTTTTAGCTAAACACCAGTGACAGAAAATGAGCCATTTGCTCCTATACTGAGACCTGGTCGAAGGTTTTCTAGCCGCTTGGATAATATTGAAAATCACTAAAGATTTGAACTCAGGCACCAGGCTGCCAAGCTGAATGATTGTGGGAGGGGTGCCACATCTGCTGATCGCTCTGGTGAAGCAGGTCGGCAATCAGTGGAAGCCTGATCGGTGAGCAGACTGACAGATGCTGAAGCTCCGAAAACCAGAATCTGGCTGGCCACCACAGGGTTATGAACAGGAGAGTACAATTCAACGTGTTCCTGAGCTTGCATAGTGCCCGGTGAATCAGAGGAAGAGGCGGTAAGGTGTAAGCCCTCATGTTGTGCCACGGAATCTCGAGAGCATCCCAGCAGGGAAGAGGCTCCGAGTCCGCTCTTGGAAGCATAAAGAGGAAGTTTCTGGTTCAATGACGTCGCAAAGAGGTCCACTTCTGGAATGCCCCAATGGCGGAAAAAAAAGTAGGAGAGTATCTCCGTATTCAGCTCCCACTCATAGCTGACCACCGCTCGCCGGCTGCGAGAGTCTGCCGTTACATTCAGATGGCCCGGAATGTGTACTGCCAACATCCAAACACTATGTTGAAGGGTTTTCTTACAGAGTTCCAGTACTTGTTGGCTTTAGTTCCTCCTCACTTTGGCGATTTTCTTTGTGCCAGTACTGGGATCTGCACCCTAAGTGCCTATATTGTGACTGTAACAATTTCAAAATTCTATGCTTTTCTTGAAATGGTACTTATGCAGCGTGCGCTCCCAGTAAAGAAATAATTGATAACCAATCTTTATCTTTTTTTAGAGTTCAACACCAGTTTTTAGTGCGCTGGTATTTATGATTTTATTTTCCATACAAACTCAATTTCCATGTTTTGGTTTCATACAATTTCCATGTATTGGTTTCATACAATCAACATAATTTATCTCTCATTATCTCCCAAAACGTGTTTCCCAACAGTATTGTCTGTGGTTCATCAGGAGAGATACCTTTATTCCAAAAGTGTCTTCTTAAAAGTGCTGGAGGGTATTCGTCTTAGTATATCTTGATCTCGATATTTTGTTGCTATATAAAATATTATGCCTCCTGCTGCAAATCTCTTAGCTTGTCCTTCTGCTGTCAGGTCCGATTGCCTTACATTCCACGCCAGGATCCGCTGAATACCTGATTTCCAAATCTGAATGGCTAGATCTACAAGGGGGGGGGGGGTGACCTGGTACCCCCCTGCTTGTTGACGTAAAACATGGATACTGCATTGTCCGTGCGGATGCGGACCACCTTGTTCACAATTCCTGGCTTGAAAGATTTGAGCGCCAGGAAAATCACCAAAAGTTCCAGATAATTTATGTGAAATTGTCTGTCCTGCAGCGACCACAGGTCAAAAACCTGGAGATGATCCATTGTCGCGCCCCACCTGATAAGGGAGGAGTCTGTCGTAATGGTCACCTGAGGGGAGGGCTCCAAAAGGGCGCACCCACCAACAGATTGCTGGAAGAAGACCACCAAAGGAGATCTGTCATCAAGTAGGTTGGAACCGGGAACATTTTGGTGTCCACCGCCTGGAGCCAGGAGCTCCGAAAAGCCAACTGTGTAAATCGCAGTTTGAGAGGTGCCAGGGGAAGAGCAAGCACGCATGAGACCATGAGGCCCAGAAGCCTCTGGAACCACCAGGCGGACATGCTTTCCGACTGAATGAAGACTTGATACGTGGTTAACAGAGCCGCCATCCTGTCCACCGTCAAGTACACTCTGCAGTCGATCGTGTTCCCACGGAAACCCAGGAATATCAGACCCTGAGAGATCGTCATGGAGGATTACCGCCAGTTCACAGACAGCCCAAGACTGAACAGGAGCTGAAGGAGAGACTGAAGATTGCACAAGGCTTTCACTGGACAAGGACTGCGCAGAAGCCAGTCGTCCAAATATGGATACAAATGAATACCCTATAGCCTTAAAAAAGCCGCAATGACTGACTTCATCTTTGTGAAGACACACAGCGCAGAGCTGATACCAAAAGGGAGCACTCGAAACTGATAGTGCTCCTCTCCCAGGGAGAACAGCAGATATTTCGGATGCGGCCTCCAAATCAGGATATGCATATAAGCATCCTGAAGGTCCACAACACTGAGCCAGTCGCCCTTCTGAAGAGAGGACTTTATTTGGCAGGACGTTATCATCTTGAATTTCTCTTGGGGAAGAGAAAGGTTGAACTGGGAAAAGTCTAGAATGGTGCGCAGGACAGCCTGGTTGGGTTTTGGCACCGTAAACAGACTAGAGTAGAAGCCCTCCCCTTGTTCCACTAGGTGAACGGGTACTATCGCCCTGGGATCTAGACGTTTCTGGACCTCGACTTTGAGTGAGGGCATCCTCGACTGCTGGAAGGGAGGATTGAAGGGGGAGAAGAAAGCGGAAGCCTGCCCGAGCGATGGAGAAAACCCACCGGTCGCCGGTGACAGTTTGCCAAGCCTGCAGATGAGACGAGATTCATCCTCCCACCGGAGTCTCGTGCGAGCACCAAAAAATATCATTTTGCAGACTTTTCAGCAGAGAGACTACCTGTGCCTGAAGTGGAGGCTGAAGACCGAGAGAAAAACCGTCAATATGGCTGCGTCCGGCGGGAGTGTTAGGGAGAATTCTCCAAAATGGCTAATTTCCCTTACCTACTGAGTCCCTCTGCAGCTTTGCTGGATTTCTAGGGTTTATTTTTTTTGACCTGGTAAGAGTGTGAGCCTTTTTCCCACTCTTACATGTGTTTTGCTGTGTGTGTTTTTACCATGTGTGTGATCTTGGGCTTTGGAGCCTCACCTACTCCATGGGCATACTCTTTTCGTGTGTTACACAGCACCTTCAGTGCAGTGACACAGTGTTGTCTTTCAGACTTCCCCCTGACTCCATTTTTCTGGGACTGACTACTGTCTCCCAGAAACATGTAAAGTTGTCATTAACTTTATGTAGTCTCTTTAAACCACAGACCCAGTACACCCCATCTTACATGGAGTATTGGAAAGGGTTAATTCTTATCCTTTTTGTCTGTTTCTCTTGGAGCACTGTTTTGCTCCCTTTTCTTCAAGACTTGGCTGGTGGCAATGGTAACTACCCTAAATAACCATGGTAATGTTTTAGGCTATTTTATTAGCCTCGAACATAAACCTGCTTGACCAAATATATTCTACTTCGGCTCCAGCTGGGTTTATTTGCCATTTCTTTTTGTTTAAGTCTTTCTCGTGTTTTACTCTGCGAGCCAGACCAGGTTTGTTCCCTTTGTTCGCTGTCTTTTCGCGGGCTTCTGCACAGAAACCCTCCTTAAGGTGCCTGAAAGTCTGGGTAGGCAGGATGTGAGAGAGGGGTCTTAGGACCCCTGCCATGGGATTTCTTGGTAACCCAAGTCGCACTCCTGTTTGATTGGCTGGGTGACTGTCCTTGCCAGGACAGCCACCCTGCTGTGTGATTGACAGCCAGGCTATATGAATGGGGTAAAACTGTATAAAAAGCAGGTCTCTGGGACTGGAAAGGCAGAGTCGCCACTGGAACAAAAGAACCAACGAGGAGCTGACAGAAGAGGACCCCTACAACGACTGAACTGCCCGGTGAAGCCCTGCTGCAGGTCAGAATCTTCAGAATCTGACGACAGAGAAGATCCTCCAGGAATCTTCTTCCCTTGAGCTGGTGGGACCAACCAGTTTGCCCAAACTTCAAGCCAGGACCCCTCCTCTGGTTGAATTCACTGTGCAGAGCTAAAGTGGGCCAGATAGCCAGGAAGGTCAGACCCTGCTTGGGTTTTAAGGAGTGCACCTTTTATTTGTTGCTTTGCTCTGCTGCTGGTTTCTTCCCTGAGTAGTGCAGGTGTTACGCTCACCTGGCTCCCACAGGGGTGTCGAGCGGAACTGGACAGCCACGGTCTCCACCAACGTGATGCATAGTGCAGAGATGACTGACTGGACTGGCCCACCTAGCTTTGTCTGCTTGACCCGTAGAAGTAGTCTCCTAAAGACGGGGAAAGGGAATTAGCCACCTGTGGATTTCAGTAGTAACACCTCACTGCGTCCCCACTTATCACTTCTGACATTCCCTTTCACAAAGCTCACCTTATAGTTTTTTATGATGAGCTCTCCGTCCTGCGAAGAATGCAGGGGCACGTTGATGGCCAGTTACTTCACTGGCTTGAGGGTATTGGAAGAGTTCTGGACAAACCTTGGCTCCAAACCTCTGGGGCGAAAGGCCGTAAGTATATAGTTCTAAAGAGTTCAAAATGTCAGAATAATCACTGTTGTCCAATTCCTTGTTTCTTTTGCAGCTTAGACCCAAAAGATGATCGTCTTGTGGCAGCTGAAAGCGTTCAGGTAAGAGTCTGTGTTTTGTAACACTGTCCGGTAAATGATGCCAAGGTTTAACTCGCTGCTTTCTCTTTTCTTGCAGGTGCAGCGTAGGAAGATTTGGCGTGCTGGTGGATAATACCTCCTGCGGTAAAATCAGGTAAGCATATGGTGGCAAGAGATTGTCCTTGTTTGTTCCCTTGGCTCACCTTGTTGTTTTCTTGTCCCCCTTAGGTGCTGGAATGCGGCAACCTGGTGATGGAGACAGCACCGGATCGTAGAGATGCTGCGAGGAACGGTGAGTATGGCGCGGCGCTGCTGCTGGCGATGCGACGCGTTTAAAATGAAGTCTGTTTCTGGTTCGAAGATGCGCTGAATCTGAAATCAGGTAAGAAATCCAGTAAAGTTCTTGTTCTAACCTTTCTTCTTCTTTCCCTTCTTTCTAGGCGCTCTGGACTCGAGGTGGGCGTGGCAGGATGCTGGATGCTGACTGCAGACACGGTGAGCGTTACGCTGCTGGATGCAGAATAACGCGAAGCATGGGCTGCTGTTCGGACGTGGTTTAAATAGCCTTCAAAGTAGTCCCAGGTAAGTATTCCTCCACAACCACACCCGAGTAACAAAATAGTTCCTAAGATAAAATAGTCCCTTCAAGCCTTACATGGGCTTGGATGCTTGGATCCCTTGCAGCATGGTCTGCATCAGGTAAGATTTAGCATATGAGCCTGGCGCCATAGGCGCCAGGACTGATGTCCCATATGAGCCTGGCGCCATAGGCGCCAGGACTGTACCCAGATAGCCCCTAACATGGGTTGCTGGGTTTGCTCCAGGTAACATGATGCCTGCTTCCGGGGTTGATGGACTTGGTCTGGATGCCCGGGGGTAGGCATCATGACAGCAGGACCCTCCAGTCTTCCTACTTCCTGTCAGTCTGACAGTCGCTTCAGGAACCGTGAGCCTGCAGCTTCTTCTCCGTTTTAAGGTACTGTGCAAATCCGGTTGCTCGTTTCGCTCAACCGAGGTGAAAGTGTTTGAAATCTTTCTCCAATCCGAGGGCTTGTCCTTCTTTTCTCTTTGAACTAACTTTTCTGCCAACCAACCTCTTCCGGAACCCGTGGCACGAACTTTACTGCGAACTACCCTGAACCGTGTGATCTTGAGCAAAAGACATTTGACCTAGTGACTTTGGAGCTAAGCCTTTTTTTCCTAATTCTATCATTGTAGTTCCTCTTGCTCAATTGCCCTGAGTACTTAACTTTTGATGTGGTTCAATTTTTATTAACTTTGTCTTTCCCTCTCTTTTAAATTGCTGTAGTGTGATTTTGTTCCCACTTCATTTTGTGAGCTTAACTTGTCTGGAACTTATTGGGAGTGGTGTGGTGTATTAAGAGTGTGATTCTTAAACTGCTTTAATAATAGTGAAATGTTATACAACTGAAGAGTAAAATAAATGTATATTCTTTTACTTGAAAACCTTGAGTCAGTGTTTGTTTGAATCGTAATAATAGCTATCCTTTCTGTAACTATTTGATACTGCTCACGTACTCTTGAGATAAGTCTGGCTGCTCAGCCATCGCTACCACTTTAACTGTGTAGCACAGGCTTGTACCAAAGGTGAATTTGGACTGCCACTTGTAGTCTTAATTGTGTGTGGTGTTCCCAAAGGTTACTGCATATAATTCGGCCTAACACTGGTGTACAGCGGTGAGGATCAGAGTATAGTAATTACACTTAAAGTGCTGCTATTACCTTGAATCAACTAACCACAAGGCTAACATCACTAAAAAGCAATATTAATCATGCCTGATATGGAAAGCCACAGTCAGGAGACCCTCCCGAGTTACACTGCTGATTATTTAAGAAACATGTATAAAGAAAGGAAACTCTGCCAAAGGCAAAAAGACTGAATTGATTGAAAAGTTGTTAAAGACCAAAGTCTGGGGAGTGGGTCTGAAATAACATCCTCAATACGTTCCACCTTTGCTATAGAGTCAGATAATATGTCTGTTAATGATGTGTTGGAAGAGGCAGATGTGTCTCTTAATGTAGGCCTCTCTGCTCCCTTGCCTGCTCAACAACCTCAACCCTTGTCCAATGGGACCCCCACAGGTCCTACACTCAGTCCTGAATTCATTGCTCTAGAGAAAATGAGGCTTGAACTGGAATTCAAACGTTTAAATGCTCAAACTGAACACAAACACAAAGAACTTAAGCTCAGAGAAATGGAGTTGAATCATGAACTTGAAATGAAGAAATTGTCTCTTGAGAATGCTTCTCTGCCAGAGTCTTCTAGGTCTTCCAGTCCTAAGAGGCCCCGTATGTCTAAAGAAATTGTGGGTATGTATGAGGTTAAGCTTGTCATTTTGGATTGGTTGGCAATGTTTGAATATAAACATGGTATTCAAGGTCTTACAGGGAATCAATTGCTTCTCTGGCTCCTCTCTAGGCTACCCACTGTTGCATCTGATGTTGTAATGGAGTTGGGGAGGTGGATAGGATGGATTATGAGTGTGTGAAGCTAGCTTTAATTGCTAGATTTGGGAAGACCCCTTCCCATTACCTTAAGAGGTTTAGGACCCTCAAAAAGCATGATGGTACCCCTTGGGCTACCTGGGTATGTGAATGTTTGAAAAACTTAGATGGTTGGATTAAGGGTTACGGAGTAAACACTTATGAAGGAATGAGAAATCTTGTTATGTTGGAGTCTATTTTTGATGTCTGCTCTCCTGAGCTCAGACAGCACTTGGCTGGTTCTAAGAAGATAGAGCCAAAGAAGCTAGCTAAGGCTGCTGACTTGTGGGTTGCCAACAGGGCCACTCACAATGATTCTGGGGCCACTCAGAAGAAGGATGAGGGAAAGCAGCCAAAGAAAGATAACAAGGAGAATTTCAATCCAAAAGATGGCCCCAAAGATAACCAGGGTAAGCCACAAGGTAAACCGAATCAGGCTAGTGTACCATCTGGGCCCAAACCAGATGGAGGTCAGAACAAACCCCCATTCATTAAAGCATTTGGGAAATGCTTTGCTTGTGGGTCAACTGACCACGTGAAAGGGGATCCCAGATGTAAGGGTAAACCTTCAGGGGTCCACACTGTCTCCTTAGCCTTCTCCCAGGTGGAAGAAGTACCTATAGCCAGTGGAAACTTTCAGTTACTAGCTAATGAGCCCATGAGAGTTTTAGCTAGTGTTTCTGTAGTGTCCTTGGGTCTTTGGGAACAACAGAACTTAGATGTCTATAACTCAATCCCAAAAAATACTATTATAAAGATAGTGTTATTGTGAATGGTCAGGAGACCCCTGCCATCAGAGATACTGGAGCCAGCATAACTGTGGTTGATGAATGTTTGTTCAAGGTAGAGGATATTGCTAAGGCACCCAAATACCTAACCAAGTTAGCTGGAGGCCCTGTGTAAATGGTTCCCCAGTTACCAGCTCTCATCCAGTGCAATGACATGACTGTCAGAATACCTGTTAGTGTGCAGAGTGAAGTACCAGGGAGAGTTCTGCTGGGTAATGACCTGAAAACTCTTGGAGTTGTGTCTAGTACCCCCAGACCTCCCAGTAAGAGGAAGCAGGAGCTCACAAGGCCTGCAAGGGAGAGAACCTTGAGAGGCTCTCCTGGGGACTTGATAGAGGAAACTATCATCCCAAGTCCACAGGACTTACTTACTGCTATTGTAGGACAGAAAGAGACAAAGGGGAAACCAAAGTCTGCCAGCAAGAAATCAGCAAGCACCCCTGTGCCCAGAAGGACATCCCCAAGGCTGTCCAAAGTCACAACTGTGACTCCTTCACCAGCTGAGGCTGAGTGTGAGGTTCAACCCTGTATGGTACAGCTAGATACTGAGGAATCAGATCTGGAAGAAGATCTTACTCTGGTTAGAGATCTTGACCCTGTTGAACATCCTGAGCTATAGTCTTTACTGGCAGAAGGTGGACCCAACAGGGCAGACTTAAGCAGAGGACAAAGAGAGTGTCCTACTCTTGAAGGTCTTCGCCTATAGGCAGCTTCTCAACTCGATGGGAAAGAGCCTGGAAAGTATAGGTTGCACTGGGAAGATGGCCTCTTCTACAGTGAACCGACTGAGTCAACCCCTGGAGACTGCAAAAGACTTGTAGTACCTCTAGTGAACCCACTCCGGTTCCTACAGTTAGCCCACGAGACACCTTTGGCTGGTCACTTAAGTTTTAAGAAGACCAATGAAAGGCTCTCTCGTTACTTCTACTGGCCTAAAATGGGTTCAGAAGTAGACAAGTTCTGTAGGAGCTGTCACACTTGCCAAATCTCTGGCAAGAGTGAAGCCAAGAATGTGGTGCCCTTGGTGCCTCTCCCAGTGGTGGGAGTTCCTTTTGAGGGGGTAGGGATTGACATTGTTGGTCCTCTTGATCCTCCCACATCTTTTTTTAAATTATTTTTCTTGGTTTGTTACAAACCTTTAAAAAAGGACTAGATAAACAGCACGATAACCAAATTACAGCACTTCATTAGGGAGCGAAAAGGGAAGGTTATGAACATTTTTTTTTAATGCTAGAATCAATTATAGCGACCAATTTGACAGAACTCTGATACAGGAGCAAGTTCTTTGACTAAAGCGAAATGCTTTAGTGATTATGTTTCAAAATTGGCCTCTTCCTGTGCCAGTTTTTCCTCCATTGATTCTAGAAAGAATGTTAGTTCCATAGTTAGTTTGCGGTCTGAGTCTTGAAAAGACTCTTTCCACCACTCATCAATGGACAGCAATGGTTTTGCCAGAATGAACCTTCCCAGATGCTTTGATCGCGCTTGTTTTAAGGTTGGACATACTAGAGTTAAGTGCTTCAGGGTTTCATTGCTTCCTCCACAAAGTCGACATTTAAGAGGGTCCATGCCGTCTTTTTCCCGTATGCTCCGGTTTTCCCTTGTGCGGAATTGATTTAGTCGATATTTCAGAAAGATGGATCTTCGATATTTCCCTGGAAATTTTGTTAGATAGGCCTGGGTCTCGTTTAATTTTCTTTCCTGATGCAGAATCAATTTCATGATTGTATGTTTTAAACGCGTATCACCAGTATATAGCTAGTCTTGTTCCCATAGCCTGGATTTGACCTTGTTAGGATTTGTTTGGAGTAGATTTCTGTTTACACCTATATCACTTACCATTTTTTCACAGCGATGAATCCATTGTGACAATACGCTGTTACAGTTGCCATTTGATGGATTATTTAGAATGTTGTACTGGGGTTCTGGTTTCTCTGCAGTTATTTTGCGGTATTAATTTAACGAGTTCCATGTTATGCTTCCATTGATGGACAGGAGACTAAGCTTGTGTCTTATGCACGCAGTAGGCACTCCAGCCGGGAGTCGCAACACTTTCGTCCAAAATGAATGTTCTATGGAGGCCCACAGGTCCGCAGAGCAACCAATGGCGCAGTCAGCTCCATGAATTAGTGCTGGAATGACCTTCAATTTATAGAAGGTCAGTACGGGTTGTAAAGAATGTTTGCCGTACTTCTTGTTCAGGATGCAGGCTTGCGCTGTCAATTGTCTACATTTATCTTTTGTGCGTTGTACCCAGGGAGCGTCATTAATGCTGGAGCTCAGGCACATACCTAGGTACATTGATTGTTTTGTTATTTCAATTGTTGCATTACCCATTTTCCAAATGAACTTTTTTTCCCCCACATGTTCTTTGTTCTTTTGCAAGTTTTGTAGTATCAATATTACTGATTTTTTTGTATTGACACTTAGACCATTTTGTTGGATATATTGGTCCAGGATGCATAGTTTGCGCTGAAGACCTATCGGTGTGAGATCCAAAAGGACCAAGTCATCAGCATACAAGCGCCAGTTCACCTCGTTTCCACTGATTTTTGGAGGGAATATGTTTGCGTCGGCATATGCCTCCCCCAAGTCTGAAATGAACAGGTCGAAGATTATCGAGACTAAGGGACAGCCCTGTTTAACTCCTCGACGAGTTTTTATTGGGTCAGATAGAGTTCCTTTTTGGTCCAACCTTATTCTTATTTCAGTGTCAGTATGGAGGGCTTTTATAGCTAATAGGAGACTCATGGGACATTGCCAAGCATCCATCTTCCTCCACAGTAGTTCCCTATCAATGCTATCAAATGCTTGTGACAGGTCCACGAACGCGAGGTAGATTTTTTTTATCCATTCTTATTGCATCCATTTTGATCAAGTCAAGCAGTAAAAGATTGAGTCCACAGCCTACCCCTTTTACAAAGCCTGTTTGCCTGCAATCCAAGTGGTTAGTATCTTGAATTCACTTGAGTAGTTGTTTTTGGAGTTGCGTGGCAAAGATTTTTCCCAGGACATCTAATAAGGCAATCGACCTATAGTTGTTAGGGTCCACTCTGTTGCCTTTTTCAAAAATTGGGATTACAATCGCTGTTTTCCAACTTACCAGAATTGACCCTTCATTTGCTATTGTTGAAAACAGCTTCACTAGAAAGTTGGCCCATTCCTCGGGATTCTGTTTGATTATGACATTCGTGAGTCCATCAAGTCTCGGGGCTCCAGCGTATACTCTGTAAGATTTCCTCTCTCTCAAAGTGAAGATCCCATTTGGCAAGTAGCGGAAGGGTTGGATTAGTGGTAGCACTCTTCTTCTCATATACAGTGTGAAAGTTTGTTTGTTTGTTTATTTTATTTATATAGCGCACCAGACCCTGAAGTAAAAGGGCGCTTATAGGCAAGTTATAGGCATCTACAGAATTAACAGTAATACAATATGTGGAGGTAATATACAATATATACAGTCAGTGCAATTAGGGTAAACAATTGAGACATTTGAATAGTATATACAGTATATACAGTATGCGTGGTCTTAGTCAGGCTGAGGATTAGGTTATTGTTTGTCCAATAGCCAACCAATGACTAGCTTCCTGAACATATGGAATGAGGGGGCAGACTTGGTGCTCAGCGGTAGGGAGTTCCAAAGTTGAGGGGCGAGGACCGAGAAGCTTGAGCCACCAGCTTTTTTGGAGGAGAATCTAGGCACCATGAGGCAGAGGGTGTTGGCAGATCTGGTAATTCTGGTGTTAGGTTTCAGGGAGAGTATGTTGGTAAGATAGGGGGCAAGGTGGTTATGGGCTTTGTATGTGAGGCAAAGCGTTTTTAGGTCAATTTTTTGTTGAATGGAAAGCCATTTGCAGGAGATTCTGATGGGGGAGATATGCTCTCCTAGGGATGTTTAATAGTGCGCGCATTGCATTGTTTTGGAGAACTTGGAGCTTATTAATTATGGCTTGGTTAGCCCCTAGGTAAAGGCTGTTACAGTAGTCAAGCTTAGATTGTATAAGCGCTCTCGCCAGTGTGAGGCAACTATTCGTGGATAGAAAAGGTCTGCAAGCTCCAATTAGTTTCCCAGTGTAGGCGGTAGTAGAGGCAGTCATGTTGACTTGTTTTGAAAGGTTAGGGTTGGCGTCAAGATAAAAGCCTAAGGTTTTGACTTGTTTGGCAACGGGGATAGTGTTGCCATCAATGGTGATGTTGGAATAAGCAGGACTAAGTTTCTGTAGTTTATTAGGAGAGCGTTCCGTCTTCTCATCATTCAGGCAGAGGCCGTGTGTGGCCATCCATGCCTGAATGATGGAGAACATTTTGTTAATCCTGGTGACGTCAGCCAGGTAGTTGCCAGAGATAGTGAGGAGTATCTGGGTGTCGTCTGCATAATTAGTGTAGGTGACACCCAGATGGTCCAATTTGTCAAAGAGGGGTTTAGTAAAAATATTGTAGAGGGTAGGGGAGACACAAGATCCTTGTGGGACGCCACAGGTGATGGGGATGGGGTCTGCTGCAGCTGCCAGTGAAAAGACGCTCATAGTTCTATTGGCTAAGAAAGATTGTATCCAGCTGACAGCTGAGGGTGAGAAATGGGCGGCAGATGAGAGGTGGTTGCATAGTATTTTATGATCGACAAGGTCGAACGCTGCTGAGAGGTCAAGAAGCAGTAGTATGGCTGCTTTTCCTTTGTCTTTGATGTCATCATTCTGACTTTTGAGGTCAACAAGGGCCGTTTCAGTTCCATGTTGCGGTCGAAAGCCAGATTGACGTAGCCCTAGTAGTTGATTAGATTCTAGGTATCCCTGAATTTGTAAGTATGCCACTCTGTCGAGGATTTTTAGCAAGAAGGGGACCGTGGTGATCGGCCTGTAGTGTGGTGATCGGCCTGTAGTTTGTGGGAATGGCTGGGTCTAAGGATTGTTTTTTGAGGAGGGGGAGAACCCATGATTGTTTCAGATTGTCGGGTATAGAGTTGATGGAGAAGGAAAGGTTTATGAGTTTGGAGATGAAGGGAGAGAGGTCTCTTGCAGCATCTTTGTTGATCTCGGGCAAGGCAACTATCCCCTTTGCAGTTTGAGGGTTTGAGAGATGCTATGATCTTTTGGACTTCCGGTATGGTGACCTGTTTGAAAGTGAAGCCAGCGGCGGTATTGGAAAGGGTCGATGTGTTAGGGGTAGAGAAGTTGCTATTGGATAGTTGTAGTCGTTTAGCCTCAATTTTGGTTTGGAGGCCAGAGATTTTGTTGGCAAGGGCATTTTGGATGCCAGTGCACCAGGGTTTGTCTTTTACGCAAGTGGCTGTAGGTGGGTTAGGGTTTTCTAATTCCTTCAAGATGGTGAAGAGTTCTTTAGTAGAGGATCCTGCCTTATCAATTCTTACATTGTAGGCTTCCTTCTTAGTACGGATTTTCTCTTTTTTGTAGTGGGAGGAGAAGGTCATCAGGTTTGTTTTGTTTTCGGTAGAGGGGGTGGTTTTCCATAGGGTTTCCAGCTTGGCTTTCTGTTTTCTGAGTATTTTGAGTTCCGGTGTGAACCAAGAGTTCAGATGCGCTCTAGGTTTGCCTTTGCGTGAGTTGAGAGAGGGCACAGCGTCAATGGCGTTTGACATGGCTTCATTGTATGTGCTGACAAGGAGGCTAAGGTCAGCAGAGGTGGGAGCGAATTCAGGAGGGGGAGAACTAGTGGTGTGAGGGTGTCTGCTGTGATGTTATGCTTATTTCTGGTTTGACAGGCAGGTGCAAGCGGGGATTGTTTGGGATTGGGGTTGTTAATGCTGATGTCGAATGGAATAAGGAGATGGTCTGTCCATGCGAGAAGTTGGGGTGTTTTGCAAATGATGTTGCAATTGTAGGCTGTGATCCAGTCAATGGTTCTGCCTTTCTGATGTGTTGGTAGTGTGATGATTTGAGTATAGTTATGTTCTGCTAAGGCGTTGGTGATGTATGATGCGTGCGTGTCATTAGGGTCATTGTACCCGAGGTTGAAGTCTCCTAGAATGATGTTTTGTGAGGAAGGCTTGGAATTCTCGGCTATTAATGAGGTGATATCTTCCTCAAATGTGCCTGTGGGACCTGGGGGTCTGTATATAAGTTGCATGTTAATAGAGCTCTTAGGGGTGGTTTGTATTTTGATAGAGAGGTGCTCACATGATTCAAGTGGAGAGGAGGTGATGGATCTGAGGTCAAGTGAGGATTTGAAGATGAATGCTACACCTCCTCCGCGAGCATTAACTCTGTCCACTCTGTGGATGGAGTAGTTGTTAGGAACGGCAAGGGTTAGATAAGGTCCGGCTGCCTTGTGTAGCCATGTTTCAGTGATAGCAAGGAGGTCGAGATCTGCTGAGAGGATGATGTCGGCAATTTCAGTGGGGTGGGCGACAAGGGATCTGACATTGAGTAGTGCACCTTTTAAGGGTGCAACATTCGTAGTGTTGGTATCTTTCTTGGTTTCCTTAATTGTAGGTGTGGTGGGCGAGTTGCTGGGTGTGGAGTGGAGTCTCGAGCCTAGTCTATTGTTGCGGGTGGGAAGGTCCGGGTTGGATACTAGCTTGTAGACAGGTGGTGTGGGCGGATTAGTGTTAATGGTGGTATAGTCGTACTTGGGAGGGCTAAAAGTTTTAAGCAGTGTGTTATCTCGTGTAGGGCTAGCTTTGGTCGCAAGATGATTGTGGGTAGTAGGGGGGAAGGGTGGTTGGGTGGGCAGGAATGCAGTGGGACAAGGAATAGGGAAGTGTCTTGGGCAGCCCAGTATTGCTAGTCCGTTGCTCAGTGATATGTAGCTGTTGGAGCTGCAAGGTGTGTTGTTGTTCAGGATACAAAAAGGGAACATTATGAGAGTGAGCCAGGGGAACATAGTTAAGAGTATGGGTAGGTTAATGGCTAGGTGCAAGCAGGTGGGTGCTGTAAACGGTTACAGCCAGCTGTGACTTAGCGTTGATGATATAATGCAGGGGAGTAGGCTAATTCATGTTGGGCTGATGTAATGCAGAAAGGGCACATTCAGCTTGGATGTAGCAATGCTAGGGAGGGTGGAATCAACTGATAAATGCAGGAAATAGGCTAATAAATGCAGGGCTATGCAGATTCGAATTTGCTAATAAATGCAAGAAATAGGCTAATAAATGCAGGGCTATGCAGATTCGAATTTGCTAATAAATGCAAGAAATAGGCTAATAAATGCAGGGCTATCCAGATTCGCATTGGTTAAAAAATGCAAGAAATAGGCTAATAAATGCAGGGCTATGCAGATTCGAATTTGCTAATACATGCAAGAAATAGGCATTTAGACCACTAAGTTTCGCTCAGCATGTTTGCTTAAATTGCTTGTTGTTGACAGTCGTTATTGTTTATGATCTTCCAGAACTCAGAGGAGTTCTTGTTATTAAGGCCAGCAAGCATGGTTTCACTACTTGTTGGTAGACATAGGCCTTATGGGAAATTTGCCAGTTTTTGTATTTTTGTTTACTGGCTTTTATTGCCTGTTTTTGTTGGTCTTTTTTCAGATTTTCATGTTGCCTTAGTTCTTTTCATAATTGTTGTTTCCTTTTAGCTACTTGTTCGTCATATTGATGTTTCGGTTGAAACAAACTTCTTTTGGCTCCATTATCTTTAACCTTGAACTGATCCAGTAGGCAGGTGTATTCCACTTTCTTGTTTACTGCGACACTTAGATACATGCCAAACGCCTCTGTAAGGAGCTTTACTTCATCTGGTTTTATTTTTAGTCTAGATCTATTTGGCTCCACTGTAACTTGGTTATTCCACTGCTGAGGCTTTTTGACATTTGTTGCCTGAATGGTGAGTTTGAGATGACTATAATCACTACTAGGATCAGAAGTAATTTGTAAAGACACAAGTCGTTGTCCTAGATTTTCTGAGACAAAGAAGTAGTCTATGATGGACGACTGATTGGCACTTCTAAATGTTTTCTGTGGAGGGATGTCTCCTTTGATGTTTCCATTTACCATTGTTATGTTCCTTTCCTCAAGGGCGGAGCACCATCTTTTGACCAATTTTTGTGAAGCATTTTGAGTTTTGAGATCATTTTTGTTCTCATTTATGCAGGCTAAATTCAAATCTCCACAGCAAATTATGTTTGGCGCTTGTTGGTCGCTGCTTATGTCATCGATTAAGTCACACACCATTTTTATGAATTTGTTTGTTCCAGCATTTTTATGATGCCAGTAGAGGTTAAATATATAGATCTGACTTATGAAATTATTTGTCACATATTTTGCTGCCACCACAGTATGCTGTATAAATGGTGTGTGATTTGTAGAATTTATCAGTTTCCATCTTGAATTTTTCTTGATCGTGATCAACAATCATGCAGACGGTCGTCCCTTTTTCCTAGTTATTGCTGGGTTTATTGCCACCTCATACTCATCTTATATTGGGCACATGGCCATGCATGTTTCTTGGAAACATATAAAGGTCAAGTCATCACTCCATTTTTCGGTTTCTTTGAACAAGTGGGAAAAACCTCTCGTGTTCCAAGATAAGATGTTGATATTTGGGCTATCTGATCCATGTTGGCGTTAGCTTGAGAAACCCCCCCCCACGGCGCCTGCTAACCAGTTCCAATTTGTGTTTTTGATGTCGGCCGATGTCACAGCTTCATCAGCGTTTTCACTTCCCATTAAGTTTATGTTTCCATGAATCGTAATTTGGATTTTTTCACCTGGTGTGAAGGTTTCTTGGGATTCCGAAAATTTTTCGGTCTCCATTCGGAGGCCCTTGATCTGAATAGATGTAAGCTCTCTTGCTTTCCGATCATTGTTCATCACTGGTTTAGACATAACTATAGCTGGCATTAGTCCGGTCTTTGACCCTCCTTCGAGTTTTCCCTGTATACTATGTTTGGAGGTGATGTCACAATTTCCTCATGAATGTCAAACCCCATGGACAACAAAAAGGAGACTGCATTCAAAAGGAGGTCGCAGATTAACCTAGAATCTATGTGAAGCCGGACTTTGTCATTTTGTTGATCGTTGACGAACTCCACAGTTTGAATGTCATTTGACTCTATGGAGCGAAGTCCTGGAACATGATGTAGCAAGCGTAGGACATTGTATCTATTTAACGTCAGACCATCTTTTGTGTGCAGAATGCGTTCAAGGATCAGTATGTGTTTTGCAGTTTTTCTCTGTTTCTCTGCACGTGGGCTGTTTTTTTGTTTTGAAGTCCCTCGAGTTCTGTCGTTTCTGTCAAAGTTTGTTTTGAGTGTCAGCTCACTCGTACAGATTTGTCTGTTAAAGGAGCACTTCGGAGTATTCGATCCACAATTTGGTGATGGATCCTCCACGCTCCCTTCTCCTTCTGTAGACCTAGAGGCGGTTCCATTTGTGGGACGTTTTGATGAGCTACATTGGGCAGCTTGCCGTCTTCTTTTCTCATCCATGGATTCTAATTTATCGTCTGACTGGCCTGTCTTTATTACCTTAGCAGTGTTCATAGGTTTTACCAGTTGACAAATTCTTCCAGCTCTTAGGTGATCTTCTGTCGGTTTTGGCACTTGAATTTCATTTGGTTGCACTTCAACAGGTTTAGCACGGACTTCTTGAATTTGCTTGTCGTTGTCTTCATGGCTTGAGTCTTCTTCGTAAATGGATAGGTTCATGAGCTCACTCTGACTGATTTCCGCACTTTCGTCAAGAATGATTGTTTCCTTAGTTGGTGGAATTTTGTTTGGCTTTGATGTGAGATCATCTTTTTTGCAGGTCTCATTTCTCTGATCTGTATTTACAAAGACATTTACTGCTTTCAGGTTTCTCAGGAATTTTCTTGATCCTATATTGTTGCGTTTCTTTTTGCACTTCTGATTTTTTGGCTTTTTTCCCTGAGATTGATTTGCATCTGGGATCTGTGATTTTTGGAATATCCCATAAGTTTTGTCCTTTTTTCGTGTTTAGGGCAGGTCCACAGTCCTCACCAGAGCCAATAATGCTGTCACCATTGCTCGATGTTGAAGGAAGGGCCTCCTGGAGGCCTTTTTCGACAGAAACGCCCAAACTATTCTCCTTTGCGTTTGGATCAGGAAAGCTTGCTTGAGGCTGCAAAGCTTGTGGAACCCGAAAATCATCTCATATGATCGGGGCGTGATTGGGTGCTTGAGACTGTGAGCCCTTTGAAGTTCCAGATTCATCTGTTATGATCGGGACATGTCTTTATTTTGTTCATGCTGATCTTCAACCTCAACTACTCCAGTTAGGTCAGTCAGAGATCTTCGTGGACACGAATCCAGTTGCTTATTCATTGGTGGCAGTGTATGAGATTTTGAAGTTGCTTTCTGACCACCCGGCAGTTGGGTTTGACCGTCTTTGTTTGACTTAGTATTAGAGACCAATTCGATTGGAACGAGAGGAGAGTGTTGTGGAGATTTTTCGTCATCATCTATCCTCAGCTTTTGACTGTGTTTGAGCAAGCCCAGTGCTTCTCTTGTGACTTCAGCCAATAGTCTTTTGTCCTCGCTGTTGGCACGTTTCTTGTCGGCTAGATCCTTCAAGGACAGATCAATTCTTCGGATGTTTTCCCATACTTGTCCATTTTCCGCTTCACCATGAAAGTCTGCAATTGGGAATTTGGAATTCATCAGGGCGGACAGAGATGTCAAATCTTTTATGTTATCATTAATTTGCTCGTACATCTTGAGCATAGAGCCCATCGCTATAGTTAATGATGACATTACAAATGGTCTCAAGTCATTCAAGGCTTCCTTTATCAATTTCTTAACGTGGACATCCTTCAAGACTTGATTTGTTGTAACTTTGTGTATCCTGCGTTTTGCTTTGGGCTGATTCCGTTGTGCGGAAGAAGTGCTGGATGACGTCTTGTCAATTGAAGAGGAATCAGACCGGCCTTCTGTGCTCACCATGATTACGGATGCTTTGCATGGATTTTTAGCTTCCTGATGGTTATTTATCATTTTTATAGTAGGTGGCTTATGATGTGATCTGGATGTATTCTGTGAACATTGAAAAGGAGAGAAGTCACTAAAGGCCACACATCTTCTTTTCCTGGCACCCATTGGCCAATGATTCCAAGCAATGGTCTCTTTTACTGGAAGCGTGTACTGCTCCAGAGAGCTGCGAGGTTGCGAGGGGCAGCAGGGCTGCATATTAAACTCTTCCATGTCGGATCTCGGGTCATGAGATTGAGCTGGTTTTGGAGTTAATGACCCATTCATCTCCGTGGGATCTTGCAGCAGTTTGTTCACTATCGCCAGGGAATTGCATCTGTTGGAAGTAGACTCCGATATTTCTGGCTGATTCCTCTGGTCCCTATTGTTAGGTGACACTGGGGGTGCTGAATTAGGATGTGGGCTTATATTCTCCACCTCAGCCTGGTCTAGATCCAGTTTATTTTGTGGGAGTGTCACTTTAGAGTCATTTTTGGGTTTGATGCTTTCAGGCATGGAGATCAACACTTCCTGGTTAGAAAATAGCTCCTTAATTGGATCACTTGAAGCCGGGGAAAGCATGCTTGCATCAGATCTTAACACTTGGCGCGCATGGTCAGTATCAGGATCACAGGGAGAGGACATTGGACTCTGCAACCATGCGCCTGTACTTTCTGACGTCAGACGCCACTCTCTGCAGGCACGGGCGCCCAGCTCCGAGCTCGGGGGCGGGGGCGGCTCAGAATCCGGAACTGCCCCTGTGGCCAAGACACTCAGGCGGTGCACAACACCAGCTGGCATAATAGCGCTTCCACCTGCGTGTGGGGACGGGCCTGACCCCCCCGCACAGCCTCTCCCAGGTCGGCCGAAATCGCAGAGGGTGGGAGTGCTCCTAGCCCCGCGAGAGCATGCCCACAGACAAGCGCCGCAGCCCCACACGGCTCATCCCTAAACACCGAATCCGCACAAATATGACCGCCAAAACCCACCGTCTCACCGCGATGAGGCAAGTTAAACATATGCTGTGAAGCAGTTTGTACTTCATGTGAAAGCTCACTCGCTTTAGCGAAATCGCTTATGGTTCTATTCTGTGTATGTTTACAAGGCAAAGAAATTACACGGGCAGCCGGGGAGGAGTTTTGGGAGGAGTTTTGGGATGATTTTCTTACTTGCAATGTCCGGAAGGCAGCGTCTGTGCGGCTGATGGGGCCTGTTGTATTTTCAGCTCCTCCTTGTTCGCCGCGCCGCAATTGCAGTCATGTGAGAAGATGATGGATTGTTCGTGTAGGAAGTTTATCACGATCCATAGTGAAGAAAGATGAACCAGGTGCAGTGCAAGCCTCGAGAGCCTCCAGAGACTCACGAGACTCTGCACCGACTCCGCGCCGACTCTGCAGTCTGTAAGAGTTTTTTAAGCCTCCACCCCCTGACACCTTCTATTTCCATCAATAAATAGAAGGTGGATAACAGCAGCTCCACAGGTCAGCACTCCACCAGGGTTGAAACAGAGTGACAGAGATTCACAAGACTCTGCATCGACTCTGCACCGCTCCGCGGTCTGTAAGGGGTTTTTAAACCTCCACCCACTGACAGTAATGATGGAAATAGAAGGTGGACAACAGCAGCTCCACAGGTCAGCACTCCACCAGGGTTGAAACAGAGTGACAGAGACTCACGAGACTCTGCACCGACTCCACGCCGCTCTGCGGTCTGTAAGGGGTTTTTAAGCCTCCACCCCGACAGTAATGATGGAAATAGAAGGTGGACAACAGCAGCTCCACATGTCAGCACTCCACCAGGGTCGAAACAGAGTGACAGAGACTCACGAGACTCTGCACCGACTCCGCTCCGCTCCGCGGTCTCCAAGGGGTTTTTAAGCCTCCACCCCGTGACAGTAATGATGGAAATAGAAGGTGGACAACAGCAGCTCCACAGGTTAGCACTCCACCAGGGTTTAAATAGAGTGACAGAGACTCACGAGACTCTGCACCGACTCCTCCCACATCTTCAGGTAACAGGTTTATCCAGGTTGTAGTAGACCATGCTACTGGGTATCCTGAAGCAATACCTATGAGAACTGTTACGGCTCAGGGTGTGGCTAAGGCCCTACTTGGTATTTTTACCAGAGTAGGTTTTCCTAAGTAGGTGATATCTGACAGGGGATCCAATTTTATGTCCCACTACATGCAAGCCATGTGGAAAACCTGTGGAGTCACCTACAAGTTCTCTACTGCCTACCACCCACAAACCAATGGATTGGTAGAGAGGTTTAACAGAACTATGAAGAGCATGATGAGTGCTTTAGAAGAACACCTTAAAAGAAAGTGGGACCTTCTACTGCCATGCCTTCTCTTTGCATATGGAGAAGTCCCTCAGGAGGGAGTAGGTTACAGTCCCTTTGAAATTCTCTATGGCCATCCAGTCAGAGGTCCATTGGCCCTTATTAAGGAGGGGTTGGAGAGTGCTCCTTCCACCAAGCCAGTCAGAGTGACTGACTATGTGATAAGCCTCCGGAGGAAAATGTCACACATGATGGCAGAGGCAAGTGATAACTTGAAAACTGGTCAAGCTCTGGTCAAGCATTGGCATGACCAGAAGGCTAACATGGTTGAGTTTACTGAAGGCCAGCTTGTTCTTGTTATGGTCCCTACAAGGCAGAGGGCCTTACAGGACAAATGGATAGGACCCTTCAAAGTTGTGGGTAAACTTGGAGAGGTGAACTATCTGGTGGACTTAGGCAATCCTAAAGAGGCTCCCAGAGTCTTACACAGCAACCGTTTGAAGGCTTATGTCTCTAGACCTGAAATGGGAGCATTGCTTCTAGCTTCAGCTCAGGAGGAGGAGGAGAGTGAACCTCTGCCTGACCTCCTCAGAGGCGTACCTTTAGATGAGCAAGTGGAAGGAGTTAATCTCTCTTGCAGTCTAACATCTGACCAGCAGGAAGAGTGCAAATTACTGTTAAATCAGTTTGCCTCCCTGTTCTCACTTTCACCAGGCTTGACCCCTTGGGCCAGCATGATATCCTCACTGGTGACTGTTTGCCTGTGAAAAGCAGGGGGTACAGAATGTCAGAAAATGTAAGAACCCATATAAGGAATGAGGTCAACAAGATGCTTGATCTCGGGGTTATAGAGCCCTCTACTAGCCCATGGTCTAGCCCAGTTGTGCTTGTACTAAAGGCAGGATCCAAGGAGTTGAGATTCTGCGTGGACTATAGAGCTCTAAATGCAGTCACCAAGACTGATGCCCATCCTATACATAGGACAGATGAGCTGGTGGACAAACTTGGTGCAGTCAAGTACCTTAGCAGATTTGACCTAACGTCAGGCTATTGTCAAATAGCCCTGACAGACCATGCCAAGGAGAAGACTGCATTCTCCACCCCAGCTGGCTCTACCAATTTAAGGTAATGCCTTTTGGACTCAAGAATGCACCTGCTACATTTCAGAGGATGGTCAATCAAGTTCTGAATGGGATTGAGGACTTCTGCATGGCATACTTGGATGACATTGCAGTGGTCAGCCCTACATGGAAAGAACATATTGATCACCTAGGGTATGTTTTGCAGGCTCTTGAACAGGCCCATCTGACAATAAAGGCAATTAAATGTCAAATTGGTCAGTGCACAGTGGTCTACCTTGGACATGAGGTAGGAGGAGGTGACATAAGGCCATTGCCTAGCGAAGTACAGGCTGTGCAAAACTGGGCCACCCCTACTACTCAAACCCAGGTGAGAGCTTTTTTTTTTCCTCACTGGGTACTACAGGAATTTCATATAGAACTATGGGACCATAGCTTCGACCTTGAATGTGATCTCTTCTCCTAAATTTCCTAAAAAGGTTAGATGAAATGAGGAGTGCACTCAAGCCTTTGAAGAACAAACCTTCATTGTGCAGACAGATGCCTCCAATATAGGTATAGGTGCAGTCCTTAGTCAACTGGATGAGAAAGGTAGGGAGCACCCCATTTGCTTCATCAGTAGGAAACTGAAGGAACCAGAGCGGGAATGTTTTGCCATTGTGTGGTCTCTGAAGAGATTTAGACCATACTTGTATGGATCTACCTTTGTCATTCAGACAGACCACCAACCCTTGAGATGGTTAATGCAAATGAAAGGTGAGAACCCCAAAACTTCTAAGATGGTCAATCTGCCTGCAAGAGTTTGATTTCACCATTGAGCACAGAACAGGATGTCACCACCAAAATGCTGATGGTCTCTCTAGGATGTTTTTAACCGACTAGAGGTAGAGAATCATCCAGGAGTGGATTAAATCCTCCTGTCCCTTAGTCTGGGAGGGGGGGGCGAGTGTTAGGGAGAATTCTCCAAAATGGCTAAGTTCCCTTACCTACTGAGTCCCCCAGCAGCTTTGTTGGATTTCTAGGGTTTATTTTTTTCTCCTGGTAAGGGAGTGAGCAGAGTGTGTTGTTGTTGAGCTACAAAGCATCAGCCCTCGGCGGAGCCGAGGCGGAATGAACAGAGTGTGTTTACTGCTCTTAACGTTCGGACCCTGAGCTTCCATTTTGTTGCTGCTGTGCCGTCACAGACTGGAGTCTGTTTACTGTGGCAACTGAACTTTGCAGGCGGAGCTACAAAGTATCACCCATCGGCGGAGCCGAGGCAGAGTGAGCAGAGTGTTGATTGTGTTGCTTGGGGTGCGTAGGTGGTCGCGGCACAACCATAAGACCCGACTATGTCAAGCCGATCAACAGTAAGGAGGGGAAGTTTTGCCCAAGAAGGTAGTCCCCATACCGGTGACCTGTGCGAGACCTCATCTTGCACTGCCCACGTTGCCGGACATGCCTTGGACTGCCCAGATTGTGACAATGAACTGCGCAATATCCACCCCCTCACCCGGCGACAGCGCCACTTTCTTGCGGCTAAACCTGGAGCAGCAGCATGTGGCGCGAAGTGTAGCAGAGCTGGGGTAAGTTGCAATGTGTTCTCTTCTATCATGAGTGCTGCGTCCCACAGAACGACTCATACGTCTACAGCCTCTATAGCGAACGACACATTTTTAGACTGTACCGCCAGTAGTCCTGTGTTTTTTGCAATGGATCACTTACAAAATGTAATGGAAAGCAGCCCGGGCCCCGAGGGCTGTGAGAAAACACATGCATTGGAATTGCCAACAGTCCATCCATTTGTGATTGGAACGTGTTGTGCAAGTGAAGACCTAGAATCTAATGTAGCTATGCCACCAACAAGAATACTCAGTTCTTAGTTCTGCCTTTAAAAGTGCTAGCCTTGCGCACCTCTCAACATCTACAAGAGACACAAAAAAATAAAGTAAGGAACACAGAAAATCAGTCACCTCCCGCTTATGATTATATATGCAAAACCAGTGATCTAATACAAAATATCCCCTTTACAAAGGAAAAAGCAAGCGGTCTTGGTGCCTTATCTAATGAAACATTCATTTTAAGTTCAAAACAACAGGGAATGCAAGTCTTAAGGAAGGCATCTGCCGGCAATGGAACAAATAATGAGTTTCACGCAAGTAGGACTATACCCGTATTTACATATGAAAAGTTAGGTAATGGCCCTACTGATGCAGACAGACGCAGTTCGATTGCTGCGGTCGATAAAATTTTAAATGACCTAATTGCGATTAATGCTAGAATTGGTCAACAACAAAACATTGCGACCGAGAATGCAGCAAAAAAGGAAAGAAAATAGCACATCTGCGAATGTCATGCCGAAAGCCTTAGCGCCAAAAAAGATGCACAAACGCAGTTAGTGGTGGAACTGAGTTGGCACCAGCAGAAGTCAGTTTCCATACTGCCGTGTGCTAAGAGGAAGAGAGTTGAATCCAGTATAGAGAAACACGTCACTCATTCACAAAAAAGACTACCAGGAAAAAGCTTGATTGGAGTACCCTCAAAGACCACAGATGACTCAGATTCTTCCTTCTCATCTAGTGATGTATCATCAGACCAAATACATGAGAAATATGTAACAAACACACCGAAGAAAAGCACAGCGAACCAGTGTGCCAAACCTAAGAGTGAAAATGCTTTTGGAAGTCTAGCAAGAAATGTCTCTGACCAGATTGCAAAAGTCATGAATCCTCTAATAATGACAGCTCTAACTATAGCTATGTCTCCATTTACAAAACTTTATGAACAAATAAATGAAAATATAAAAGATCAGACAACTTTATTGGCGCTGTTATGTACAAAAATGGTATCAATGGAGCAAGAAATGGCTATAACTAAACAAGCACTGATAATCGAAAGTAACAAGAGTGAATTAAACGCAAGAGTTATGCTAGAACAAACCAAAAATAGTTCAACTGACAAACGCTTATTAGCTGAATTGGCAAGAGAAGCGATCTCCCTTCTAAAAATGCATAACAGCAAAGTTATAATACAGGCAAAAGCAGATGGCACTGAGGATGTTGATAAAAATGGGCAATCCCAGACGGAAGGGAATATAAATAATGACAAAACAAAAGAAAGAAGATCTCCACAACATAGCAATCCGACAATAAACCTGAGCGACCAGGGGCACAGAATTGTCGTGGATCCATGTGATGAAACAATAACTGAAAATCATCTGAGAAAATGTAAAGAAAAAAAGAAAAACACCACTAAAAAAGAAGACAGGTCGGAACAGGTGGAACCGACCAACTCAGAAAACCCTATTAATAATTCTTCACATACTGCAACGAAGAAAAACAATATGCCAGACGCCACAAAGAAGAAGACGACTAAACAAACTTCTGAATCTACCTTGAATGAAAGTGCACACATCCGTCAAGATCAAGATGAGGACGACGGAAACACACCTTCCACTTCAGCCAACGCCGAAGGAATGACAGGTCATCCTGAGAATACCGAACCTTGTAAGAAAATCTTGGAAGCTGCTGCTAAAGCAAAGGTTTTCAGTAGTGTTCCAGCTGACGAAATTCTCATGGAAGGAAGATTTTTCTCTATTTTCAACCAAAAAGAAAAAGTCAAAGCGAAAAATGTATTAGTTAAAATAGTTCATGAGAAAAAAATTTAAAACGAGAAAAAAAGAAAAACGTTTCAGAGATCCAATGTGCGGTCATTTTTGCGAAACATCAAAGTATTTAATGACATAGCGCCGACTATTAACAAATGTGCAAAAAAAAATGATGTCCTGCTCAAACACAAACTTAAATACGGCACCAAGCGCGATTACAGCGCAGGGTGCAATGGAAATATCTCACCAAAAGAATGTCAGTCTCCTGACTTGTTGGACTTATCTACTTATGAGGCAAGCGAAGAAGAAGAAAACAATGAAAGAGAGCCCTGTGATCTTGAAATCGATGACGAGAAAGATGTATTAAACTCTCCTAGAAATAAGGATAAGAGTCCATCATTGCACGAAAAACCTGAAGAAAGAGGCGAGAGAGTTGTCCTTTTCCAAGACCGAAACATTTCACCGGCAAAGCTTGTGGATGAGACTTCAACTAAGTTCCTTACCTTAGATGAAAGAAGAGCACAGACTGAAGCTGCTAAGTCTGCAAAAACGCAAAATCTAAGTGTAAATATAAGACAGCAAGTGTCTACAAAACAAATGGACCAGGATCGACAAACAGCAATTAAAGGTGTAGTTCCATCTGGTAAGATAACATTTGACTTACCTATTCGAGGGAGTAAAAAGATGGTCTACAGAACAGATAATAAAGGAGAACGTCAACAGAATTTAAATTCGAAAACAGCCATCAAATATTTGCTACGATTAGAGAGAATTACAAAAGAGAAAGATGGTCTAATATTAAACAGAAAAAATGTCCTTATGCTTCTTCATCACATACCCCAGTTGAGAACGGTAGCA
Organism: Ambystoma mexicanum; assembly: GCF_040938575.1. Taxonomy (NCBI): domain Eukaryota; kingdom Metazoa; phylum Chordata; class Amphibia; order Caudata; family Ambystomatidae; genus Ambystoma; species Ambystoma mexicanum. Next base: position 636,236,227 of record NC_090939.1, read on the forward strand.
TCCAATGACATCAAAACCGTCGAATTTGAGGATGAAAGAATAAATTACTGTGTATTCCCTTCAAAATTGTTAGAGACTCGATATTAAACACTGGTTCCCTTCTAAACTCGCTGGGTTTTGACATAGCTGAAATCAGCTAAGAAAATCAGCAGGAATCATCTATGCGAAACGAACCACCCATCACACATAAACCGGCGAAAACTAAAGAGGAGGGCATATCATCAACAGAAAATACATCAGATTCGAAGCCAGAAAAAGCAAAGGACAACCGAGATAATATGAGACGGATCATCGATAATGAAAAGATAAGCATTACAATCTCAAAAACAGCTCGGTCCAATCAAACCAGCGAGGATGACTCCAGCAACGACCAAAATTGGAACTGGATAGCAAAAACATTAAATGGCAGGAATGAAAGCTAACGCCAAAAGAGCAGATAGGCTATAAAAATATATATCACTGCATGGAACACAAGAGGACACAAACACTTATTTGGAGACGCAACAACCGATTTAGAAAGAATAGACATACTATGCCTTCAGGAAACATGGCTGATGCATAATCCAATTGCCACAGGATTTGAGATCGCCTTCAACCCCGCAATTAAGGGAATGAAAGGACGACCAATGGCAGGTCTTCTAATTCTTGTAAAATTGGAGAGTGGAGCTCGTATTCTCCTGGAAGTAAATGTGACACCATATTTACAAATGGCTTTGATCTCACTGCCAAGCAAACAAAAGAAAATAGGAAAAATCCTCTTATTGTTAAATATATATTGGCAGCATGAAGCAACAGGATACGACAAATTCATCAAGCAAATCTCGCAAACAATCACTGACATCCATAGTCATATGGAAGATGCGAAGATACTGATTTGCGGAGATCTAAATACAAACTGTCAACAGACAAAAAAGACTGTCATAGGCCAAGGAAATCGGATGAGTACTGGATCCAGAGCCGCAGAATTGTGGCTCAATGAAATGAAAGTGTGGAATTTAAATAGGCTGAATGGAAACATTCTGGGAGATATTCCAGCACACCATACATGGCAGAAAAATCAACAAAAATCAATCATCGACTATATGTTTGCAACTGAACAATTAAGCTGTCAAGTTGAAATGTTACAGGTAATTGAGATGAAACACAGTGACCATCACATGTTGAAAATACAGTTCGACATTTAACTGTACGATAAACGAAGTCGAAATGATGAAATGCAACTGGTAGTTGAACCTGGTCGCAATCGATTACGGCTTGACACTTCAAAAACAAGATCCTTATTGAACTCTCTTGTGAACAAGCAAGATGCAGAGCGAATTAAGTATACAGTCCTGCTGGAATCATATCGTGAAAGTAACGCAAAGAAGATCAAACCTGACTTTAAAAAAATACATGCATGGGATGATAAGATATCAAAAAAGAAAAAAGAACTAAATAAAGTCATAAGGGAAAGCAAAAAATATGCAAGTGAAAATCATGCACTAACAATAAAACATGCCAAACAAAGGTATAAAAATTGGTTAATAAGTCACAGAGCGACAATGTTGCAACAAGATGCCGAACTGATGATGAAAATATTAACCAAAAGAAACACAAGTGACTTCTGGAGATACTTGAACGATATAACAGCCCCACAAGGTGCCCTTATAAGCACTATGATACCTGAGAAAATATGGGTCGAACACTTTACAAAATTGTTCTTCACCTCGAAAACGAAAGCTAACCATCAATCAGTGCTGGAGAGTGAGTGGGCACTTAAAATCGAAAAAGACGACATACTAACAAACATCATGAAACTGAGATCTTCTAGAGCGCCTGGGCCAGACGGGCTCACCAACTACCAGCTAAAGCAGCAACCAGAGCTATGGGCAGAATTTTGCTATGTTTTGTTTGATTCCATCTTGAGAAACCGGAAGATCCCAACTTCTTGGAAGAGTGCAACCGTAGTCCCTATTTTCAAAAAAGGCAACATGACTGAACCTAAGAACTAACGACCGATTGCACTCCTTGACGTTGTAGGCCAAATTTTCGCCACTCAGCTAAACATACATCTACTAAACTGGATACGAGAGTCTGGTCGATTCGATCCATGCCAGGCTGGCTTTGTTAAAGGAGTGGGATGCTGCTTAAACTTGACAATCATAAACTTCCTTAAAATGGAAGCTATTAGACAGAACAAAAGAATTTACATGGCCTTTGTTGACCTCTCCAATGCATTTGATACCGTAGACCGGGAACTGCTATGGAGAAAACTGAAGCGATGTAAATGCCCAGAACAACTTCTACAGCCAATCCAAGACCTCCACAGAGAATCGGAAATCAAGGTCAGATTAGATAAAGTCGGCACCCTTAGCGAATCCATAGCGACCAATCATGGTGTAAAACAGGGATGCCCATTAGCGGCAACCCTGTTCTCTCTATTCTTATCTGATATTGAAGACTCACTTGGAGCTGCATGCGCATACCCACCTAAAATCAATGGGAATGCAGTCAATTGGCTGCTCTATGCAGACGACATTGCTGTATTAGACTTAACACCTATTGGACTGACACGGAAGCTAGCAGCCTTGGAGAATTATGTGATGGAAAACAAATTAAGTTCTAATCTTACAAGATCTGGCAAGAGTCAAGAAAGTTAACAAAAACAATGCCCCGACATGGAGGCTGAACGACGAAGCTCTGAGCTGTGTAAACAAGGTTAAGTACCTTGGTATGTGGCTTAATAGTAACATAAATGATGCACCATGGGTTGAACACACAAAAAACAAATGTAAACAGCTAGCCTGCCAAGGTGCTATTATAACAAAAAAATATGGAACATTTTCCTTGTTATCGACATTGGCTCATTACAATAAAAAAAAAAAAACAGTTCCAACATTAATTTACGGTGCAGAGAGCGCCCTAGGGGCGCCAGCTAATCTTTGGTCTCAATTAGAAAATCATCTTGTTGTCTGTGCTGCCTGTGCTGAGTACCTTGCTGGTCCAACAGAGACCCAGGAAAGCGAGGGTACACGGAGAAATTGAACCCATCAGCTGTTTTTCGGCAGCGTGTCGCTTCGTTTCCCAGGAGGGGGCGGAGCCTTGTTGCTGCTCACGTGAGGAGTCACGTGACCCAAAACACACTGAAAAAGCATCCGCTTTCAGGCGAGCGGTGCGTTGTCTGTGCTGCCTGTGCTGAGGACCTTGCTGGTCCAACAGAGACCCAGGAAAGCGAGGGTACACGGAGAAATTGAACCCATCAGCTGTTTTTCGGCAGCGTGTCGCTTCGTTCCCAGGAGGGGGCGGAGCCTTGTTGCTGCTCACGTGAGGAGTCACGTGACCCAAAACACACTGAAAAAGCATCCGCTTTCAGGCGAGCGGTGCGTTGTCTGTGCTGCCTGTGCTGAGGACCTTGCTGGTCCAACAGAGACCCAGGAAAGCGAGGGTACACGGAGAAATTGAACCCATCAGCTGTTTTTCGGCAGCGTGTCGCTTCGTTCCCAGGAGGGGGCGGAGCCTTGTTGCTGCTCACGTGAGGAGTCACGTGACCCAAAACACACTGAAAAAGCATCCGCTTTCACCCTTGCGGCGTTGAGCCCGGTAGGGGTGGAGGGCGTGGGCTGTTGAGCGGCTGTTTGGCGCTGACAGCGCGACTAGAGACTAGGGAACGGGAGACTGCGGAGGTACACCCTCTTTGATCCCGACCTAGAGCCAAAGGTAAGTCCAATCAACACTGCCCAAAGGTCCTAGATAAAAACTTGTGCAGCGCTGTTAAAAAAAATAATAAAAAAAAAAAAAAAGAAAAATTAAGTACTGTAAGTCTTAGCTGGTGCTTGCTGGTCGTTTTAAGAATAAAACAGTCCGATAATGTCAGCAGCAATGAGGGGGATGACGAATAAAGCTAACACACAAGCTCAAGCTAAGCGAGGGATGAATACCATGTCCATTACCACAGGAAATCCTACTGACATGGAGAGAGCTCTTAATCAGTCCTCCGCCTCTTCTAATGCCCATGTAGCTGCTACAATGGTTAGTAAGAGCGTCACTCCCCAAGTTAACGGCCCCAGGATGGCAGCCATCAACGTCAATACTAGACAGCAGCAGTACTCTAGCTCCGAGGCACCCAGGCCTACCGGCTCTCACGAACATATAGGTATGGTGTGGCTGAGAAGGGAAGGAACCACTAATGACTCGATGGATACTTTCGATCTAGGAAGTGACTCTGAAAGTAACGAAGACCAAGAACGAGACGAGGCTACCGAGAAAGAAACCAAAGATGAGCCTGAGACTGAAAAAGAAGTTCAATCAGAGAATCACAGGGAGAGGCAAGGGACAAAAGACACTGGTTCACCTGAATTGCAGGGGAAAAAACCCAGAGCAACCACGGAAATGGAAAAAGAGACGCAGGTGGTCGAGGCACAGAGAAGAAACGGCGAATTTGAGGGAATTCAATCAGGAACAAAGAATGTTGAAGTCTGCACTGCTATGATACACCATGTTCTGAGTGACCAACCATCTCCTAATACCCCTTACTTCGAGCATAAGCCTGAGGACCCAATACGAGACCCAGCCCATAACACTCAAGACAAGAGCATAAGCACAATGATGATACAAAGAGCGGCAGCCAGGGTTGAGCATTTAAAATCGAGTTCATCGCTGAAACTATTGGCTTGGACAAAGGTAGCTGAGATGCATAAACCAGAGTCAGACAAAATAGAAATAACAACAACCACGAGCAAAGGAGATGAGCAACTGATCAAATCACTACAAGATATAAGGGGTCTCCATGCCAAACTAAACACAAAAGAGCACCTCACTGCGCTAGAGAAAATGGAGGGCACTAGGGAGTTGTGGTTACCACCAAATGAATGGATAGAAAGCTCTACACCACCAACGACTCTACCACAAAATAATCCAAATTCAGGAGAAAGAAGAAATTCAGTAGGGATTGTGGATCAAGTAATAAAAGATCTAGCAAAAATGAATGCAAAACTGCTGCAAACTCGAAGGTCATCTCAAATAAGCGCCAACGTGGAAAATCCACTATCTGCAGAGTTATACTATCCTAAGCATAGGAGTATACACGAAGTAATGACCCTAGAAACAAACTCGCCAGCATTCGAATCTAGAAATGAGGAGATTACAGTGTCTCAAAAGAGAAGTCGAAGAAGAGAAAGTTCCGAAAATGATGACAGTAGTGTGAGGAAAAGACTCAAAGGTCAAAGAGAAGAGGAAAGCATGGGAAGAAATACATCTGGTGAGACTCAATCACCAAAAAGGTCCAAACGACGTGCCACCTTAATCCCATCTATGGACTCGGAAGATGAAGACGGTACAACAACTTTGAGAAATGAAAACTGGCGGAGATCCACGGAAATACCCCTGACGGGAATAAGCAATACAGATGAAACATCGACCTGCGTTGAAAAAATAATATCGAAGCTAAGTCCAATTCTGATGTCTGCCGCAACAATAGCTGTTGCGCCTCTGATGAAGCTATACGAGAACTTAAATGAGAACTACAGAGACCAAACAACTTTGATTGCTCTACTAAACTCTAAAATGATTAAACTAGAGACAGACCTTAAGGAAATGACCTCTGAGATTGTGGTAGCCAAACGAGGGAATGATATTTCACTAACGGCTTTAAAAGAATCCCTAAGAAATAACTCTGAAGATAAGACACTCCTAGCAGAAGTGACAAGGCAAGCCCTTACGCTACTACAAAATGAACGAGAAAGAAGGAGAGACTCAAATACAACACAGCTCCCAAAAACAGTGCAAATGAGCCAGACCTCAGTGATCAATCTAGAAACATTAGAGTTACCCGAGAAATCCGATGTAACCAAGCAACCGTCTGAAAAAAAAAAGAAGCAGAGATAAGGGTATCTCAACAGAATTGCTGCTATGATAAGGAACTCGTAATTAGGCATGATGACAGTGATTGTGGAAGGATGGAGTTTAATAGTGCGGAGATTGCACAGAAAACAAGGTCTTGCTCTTCGACTGTCTCCACGAAACCTATAGAAAAAGAGGTTGAGAAAAGTAAACAGCAAATCGGAAAAGAAGTAGATAAAGAGCAAGCTCTTCCACCACCCAATCCACCTGAAACGTCAAAATCCATTGATACAAATACAAAGATTCTGGGAAGTAAGCCTATAACTGAACACGGAAAAAAGAATGAGAGGGAGTGGTATGATATATTCGAAAACCCGAAAATCAGTTCAGGAGTGAGTAACGAGAAGAGTTCAAAAATAGCTAAGTTAAACTCAAATGATTGTAATAAAAAAGCTATGAACCAACAAGTAAAAAAGAACAGGAAAGCTCGCAGTTCAGCCAACTTCTTCAGAAACATTAAAGCATTGAACATAACTGTAAATAATTCTGAACTATCGACATTGAAGGGAGAAAAAAAAAAAATAGACGATGAGATCCAAATCGTGGATGAAAAAGTACAGCCAGTAAACCTGATTGAAGACAATATGACACTGACAGGGAGAACAATTGAGCTGGATGTGGAAGACATAGAAGGTGATGAGGAGGAATTGTTGAACATGTCAACCTACAGTGTGTCTGATGCTGAAGAAAATAAAAATAATAATAGGGTAATGAAAACAATCGAAAATCGAAGTAATATTGGACAAGATAATCGTGAGTCAGAGACAAGCCCGCAGAAACCGTCCACTGAAGGATACGAGAAAGAGAAAGATGAGAGAACGGCAAGTAAAAGAGTGATTTCGTGGCCAGAAACACCTAAAAAACTTCAATTTACACCAAAGAAAATTACAAAAAAGGTGGAAGATCCACAAATCTTTTTCACCTTAGAAGAGAAAAGACTGAAGAGTATGTTGAAGCAGGGAAACTCATCTAAGATCAGGGAAGTTACAAAAAAACCCATATTAGATGAGCAGAAGAACAATATGTACGGTACTGAGCTTCCGAAAGAAAATCTACAACAATCCACAAGAGAAGTCGAAGCATCTAGAGGGAATGTCGAAGAGTCCGCTAAGTCAAGAAACCCTAACTTGATTGTCGGAAACAAAACAACACGGAAAAACCACCAGTATAGATTACTGGTTGAGAAAAGGTGGTACCCCACTAAATCGGTACACCATTCTACAGATATTTCAAAAAATTCCTGTGTTAAGGGTAATAAAGAGTGCTTGGATTGATCGTGTGGAAATCATGGCTGAGATGTACCAGAAGTTTGTACTCTTACACATCAACGACAAAAAAGATGCAGAATTGATCATGATGAGTGAGAGACAACTCCTGGAAGTTGGATACCAAGTATACGAAGTAGACAACACCTTAAAGGGAAATGATGATGCAAAAACAAAAGAATCCAAAGTACAAAAAATAAACGAGAAAGATCTAGTGACAATCAAAACAACGGAAAAAAGCGTAATAAAGGAATACGTATCTAATGTCAAGTTCAAAGACACTGAAATGGAGACTGAAGCAGCAGGTCTTCCCGATGACATAAAGACGAAGAAAATCAAAATAACAGTGGACAATCGCGAAAAGTTAGGTCCAGTGAACTCTAAATCCCCGGAAGTAAACGCTGATGAAGATGAAGGAAAAAAGTGGTCTTGGTTGGCAAAATCACTGAACCCAATAACGAAGAGCTAATGCTATGGCGAGATAGGGACACTGATGATAGCCTCGTGGAACAACAGAGGATTTTCACATCTCCTAGGATCTCCACCGGAAACAATACAAAAGGCAGACTTGATATGTTTGCAAGAGACATGGGTCTCCAACCTACCATGTGTGGACGGTTACGAAGTAGCAATAAATCCAGCTATAAAACAAAAAAAACGACGGCCTATGTCAGGACAACTGACTTTAATCAAAAGAACATGTGGATTAAGAATAAAAGATTAAGAATAAAATCGGCCCGTAACCTGTCACCTTTCCTTCAGGAGGTTTGTGTAGAACAATCAGAACCCACAGAGAAGCTGACGAACCGATTATATATACTAAATATATATTGGAACACAACGCCAAAGTTTAATCAAAAGTTGGAAGATGATATCATTGAAGCCATAGACACAATTAAAATAGAAGATTCAAAGGCAATAATTATCCTATGTGGAGATTTCAATAGGAAATTTATTGATCTAGACCAACGAAAAACAACGAAGATCAACGGGATGAGATTTAAAAATGACTGTTGGCTAGAAGAAATGGCAAATAGAAATCTATCAATGCTTAATGGAGCAACAAGAGGGGACACTCCAGCAAACCCGACCTGGGAAAGAGGAACTCAGCAATCTATTTTAGACTATATCTTTGTCTCGGAGAACATACTACACGAAATAGCTTCCTTCACAGTCACTAAAAACATCCAAAGTGACCATAATATTACATCAATGGAATGGAAATGGAGAAAAGCAGAAAAAAAGGAACAATGGAGATGTGACATCTCAGTGGAACCTGGACGTAACAGACTAAGGATAAACAAATCGAATATTAAGGTGATATCTGAACCAATGCAAAGATCCCAGGAGCAAGGCCTGACTGAGGCAATTGAATACCAGCATTTACTAGAAATTTACAAATCCAAAAAAACAAAAGCTCTAAAGAACCAAAATTTCTGTAAACATAAGTATGACCCGGAAGTGGCAAAAAAAAAGAGGGAATTGAGGAAAGCATTAAGATCGATTAATGCCACTAAAGGAGTAGTAAATCAAAACCAGTCCAAAAAAGTGAGAAACCAATATAACAACTGGCACAAGTTACACAGAGCTAAGATGGAGAAAAACGACGCAGAGATAATATTGAAAGCGCTGAACCAAAGGAATTCCAGGGGTTTTTGGGCCTCAATAAACGAATCATCTAACTCAGAAAAAGCGATTATAACAAATATGGTAACGGAAACGGACTGGGAGTGTCACTACAAAAATCTGTTTAAAAGAAGGGAAGGTCCAAGTACAGTGGAGATCCACACAAAAGTCCCATGGGACTTACAAATGGACAGAGAGGACATTCGAACCTCAATTGCAAATAGCAGTACATCTAGAGCCGCTGGACCTGACGGCCTCTCGAATGCTGATTTAAAAGAAAACATCGATGACTGGTCGGAATTTTGTGATATCCTGTTCAAAGCGATAATAAAAGAAGGAAGGATCCCTGTAACCTGGAAATTAGGAATCATTGTTCCGATATTCAAGAAAGGCTTACGGTCTGAGCCAGCAAATTACCGCCCCATCGCCCTCCTCGACGTTATAGGTAAAGTGTTTGCAACTCAGCTCCTCAAACAACTCACACTGTGGATTAATCACGAAAAAAATCTATGATGACCGACAGTCTGGGTTTGTAAAGGGAGTGGGTTGCAGTACAAACCTTCTAATATTAAACCTACTAAAAATAGATGCCATTCGATCGGGCCAGAAAATCTATCTGGCATTTATTGATATGGCAAACGCGTTTGATGGAGTAAAAACAGGGAAATCCTGTGGTGTAATTTAAAGAAGAAAGGCTGCGACGAGAGTTTGATTGCAGCCATCAAAGAACTTTACTCCGACACCTACATTCAAATAAGGTTAGACAAAGAAGGAAATCTGTCAAATCCAATTCCTACAGAAAGAGGAGTGAAACAGGGCTGCCCATTAGGGGCCACCCTGTTTAACTTCTACATCTCGGAAGTAGGGAAAGCACTGTCAAACGTGATTTCATTTCCGCCAACCATCAATGGATTCCAACTGCATCACATCTTATACGCAGATGATATGGTAATCTTGGACCGAACACCAATCAGCCTACAGAGGAAATTGTCTGCATTGAAGATCTATTCAGAAGAACTCGGGCTAGAGATAAATGCAGCCAAGTCAGAAATCCTAGTCCTAGAGAATAAAAGAGGAAGGAAATCTGACAAGTATAGATCAAGCTGGTTCGTGGGATCAAAGAAGCTAGAGAAAGTGCATTTTACAAAATATTTGGGCACAATAATCAACTCAAACATAAATGACGAACCAATGGTAAAAAATTTTTTAAATAGCTGCAAACAATTAACCTCACAAGGGATCGTAATGCAGAAGAAATTCGGGAAATTCACGTGTGAGCCAGTGAGAAAATTCTACCAAAATAAAATTACACCGATCTTGATCTATGGGGCAGAGAACATGTTTGGATGTAACCATAAGATATGGTCTAGGTGTGAAGGTTTCTTCTGGAAAAAAGTTCTTCAAATACCACAAAGCACACCGACTGCGTGTGTTCTATACGAAGTAGGAATATCCACTCTGAACGCAAGGATTACATGGAATAAGCTATTGCTCTTCAGGAAAATGCATGACGAAGCAAACCTACCACCGTTCAAAATCCTACTGGGAAACGAAATAGGTGAAAAAAAGTCGGCCCTAAGAGAATGGAAACAGCAATGTGGAGAAATCCTCAAACAGCTAGGGACGGATGAGTCAATGTTATGGAATAATCCAGATTTTGTAAAAAGAAAATTGCTGGATCTCGATTGGATCACAATTGGGGAAAGAAGAGATTGTCAAAAGGCCATGATAAATCAACCAAAAGAAGCAAAGAAACGAAATACTCTTCAGAAATATCTGGCACTGGCTCCATGCAAACACCTTAGAAAGCATTATTTGATGTTTCGTCTAAACATTCTAGAAACAAAAGAAATCCTGGGAATTAGGCGTGTGATATCAAGGGAAAATACTCTATGCCGATTCTGTGGGGAGAAAGATGAAAATTTAAAACACCTCATTCTAAGCTGTACTGAACTAAACGACCAACGTGACAGTTGCATGGGAAAGATGATGACAAAGTACCAGACGCTATCTAAAGAAGAATGGTGGAGACAACTACACTTGACTGAAAGTAAGCCACTGTTGATCGCAGTAATGCGATTCTTAGAGCTCCTGCAGAAGCGCCTAAAAATGAATCTGGTGGTCGCCTAAAACAGCGGCCCGCACAGTTATAGGTCAAGAGACCAACCTCTTTAAAAAGACTGATAAAGACAGAATATCTGTTGGTGCAAAGGCAGAGGAATTAGGGATAGAAAAAGTCAAGAGAAGAAAACCAATAAGGTGTTTTAGTGAAAAATAGCTAAAGACTATTGATGGAATGTTGATCCTATGCTAAAGATAAAGTTTTTCAAAAGTTTGTATAAACTAAATGAAAATAAAAAAAAAAAAAAAAAAGAAAATCATCTACAAAATGGTATAACATCTGCCTGCTTGCGCTATGAACTGAATTTAGTGTGAATTAACGCAAGAGTTCTGTGGAATATGTTGTCAGTATAACGTAAGACCATCATCGACCAACGGACACCACAGTTGAGTTAATCTCTCTTCTCAGCTGACTTCTTAACAACAGGAGGAGTGCAAAGTAGCTTGCCACCCTGTTTTCACTATCACCAGGCTTGACTTCTTTGGGCCAGCATGATATTTTCACTGGTGACTGTTTACCTGTAAAAAGCAGAGGTTACAGAATGTCAGAACATGTGAGGTCCCACATCAAAAGAGAGGTCAACAAGATGCTTGATCTCAGGGTTATAGAGCCATCTACAAGTCCAGGGTCTAGTCCAGTTGTTCTAGTACCAAAGCCAGGATCCAAGGAATTAAGATTCTGTGTGGACTATAGAGCTCTAAATGCAGCCACTAAGACTGGAGCCCATCCTTTGCCAAGGAAAGATGAACTGGTGGATATACTTGGTTCAGCCAAGTACCTCAGTACATTTGATCTAACCTCGGGCTATTGGCAAATAGCATTGACAGATCATGGCAAGGAGAAAACTGCATTCTCCACCCCAGCAGGCCTCTACCAGTTTAATGTTATGCCTTTTGGACTAAAGAATGCACCTGCTACATTTCAAAGGATGGTTAATCAAGTTCTGAATGGGATAGAGGGCTTCTGCATGGCATACTTGGATGACATTGCAGTGTTCAGTCCGACATGGAAAGAACATATTAATCACATGGGATATGTTTTGCAGGCTCTTAAGCAGGCTCATCTGACCATAAAGGCAAGCAAATGTCAAATTGGTCAGAGTAAAGTGGTCTACCTTGGTCATGAGGTAGGAGGAGGTGAAATAAGGCCATTGCCCAGCAAAGTACAAGCTGTGCAAAACTGGGCCACCCCTACTACTCAAAGCCAAGTGAGAGCTTTCGTAGGTCTCACTGGGTACCACAGGAATTTCATAGAGAACTATGGGACATTAGCTTCTCCCTTGAATGTGATCTCCTCACCTAAATTTCCTAAAAAGGTTAGATGGCATGAGGAGTGCACTCAAGCCTTTGAAGACCAACCCTTCATTGTGCAGACAGATGCCTCCAATATAGGTATAGGTGCAGTCCTTAGTCAACTGGATGAGAAAGGTAGGGAGCACCCCATTTGCTTCATCAGTAGGAAACTGAAGGAACCAGAGCGGGAATGTTTTGCCATTGTGTGGTCTCTGAAGAGGTTTAGACCATACTTGTATGGATCTACCTTTGTCATTCAGACAGACTACCAATGGTTACCAGACATTTGGTCGAAAAAAATTGGTCGACCAGACAAATGGTCGAACCAATTTGGTCGAAAACCAAATGGTCCAATTTTTGATTTTTTTTATTTTCACCCCTTTTTTTATTTTTTTGGGGGGGTCCCCCCCCAACCCCCTTTTTTTCTCTAAAAACCCCTTTTTTTAAAAAACGAAAACCCGAAAAATAAATATATAATAAAAAAAAAAATTCGACCATTTGGTTTTCGACCAAATTGCGTCGACCAAATGTCATTCGACCAGTTTTCAGTCGACCAAATGACTGGACACCGCTACCAATCCTTGAGATGGTTAATGCAAATGAAAGGTGAAAACCCAAAACTTCTAAGATGGTCAATCTGCCTGCAAGGGTTTGATTTCACCATTGAGCACAGAACAGGATGTCACCACCAAAATGCTGATGGTCTCTCTAGGATGTTTTTAACCGACTAGAGGTAGAGAATCATCCAGGAGTGGATTAAATCCTCCTGTCCCTTAGTTTGGGAGGGGGGGCGAGTGTTAGGGAGAATTCTCCAAAATGGCTAATTTCCCTTACCTACTGAGTCCCTCAGCAGCTTTGCTTGCTGGATTTCTAGGTTTTATTTTATTCTCCTGGTAAGGGAGTGAGCACAGTGTGTTTACTGCTCTTAACGTTTGGACCCTGAGCTTCCCTTTTGTTGCTGCCGTGCCATCACAGACTGGAGTCTGTTTACTGTGGCAACTGAACTTTGCAGGTGGAGCTACAAAGCATCACCCCTCGGCAGAGCCGAGGCAGAGTGAGCAGAGTGTGTTTACTGCTCTTAAGGTTCGGACCCTGAGATTCCCTTTTGTTGCTGCTGTGCCGTCACAGACTGGAGTCTGTTTACTGTGGCAACTGAACTTTGCAGAGGGAGCTACAAAGCATCACACTTTGGCGGAACCGAGGCAGAGTGTTGATTGTGTTGCTTGGGGTGCGCGGGTGGTTGTGGCACAACCGTAAAACCCGACTATGTCAAGCCAATCAACAGTAAGGAGGGGAAGTTTTGCCCAAGAAGGTAGTCCCCATACTGGTGACCTGTGCAAGACCTCATCTTGCACTGCCCACGTTGCTGGACATGCGTTGGAATGCCCAGATTGCGACAATGAATCACGCAATATCCACCCCCTCACCCGGCGACAGCGTCGCTTTCTTGCCGCTAAACCTGGAGCAGTAGCATGTGGCGCGAAGTGTAGCGGAGCTGGGGTAAGTTGCAATGTGTTCTCTTCTGTCACGAGTGCTGCGTCCCACAGAACGACTCATACGTCTATAGCCCCTATAGCGAACAACACTTTTTTTTCGACTGTACCATCAGTAGTCCTGTGTTTTTTGCAATGGATAACTTACAAAATGTAATGGAAAGTAGCCTGGGCACCGAGGGCTGTGAGAAAACACGTGCAGCGGAATTGCCAACAGTCCATCCATTTGTGATTGGAACGTGTTGTTCAAGTGAAGACCTAGAATCTAATGTAGGTATGCCGGCCACCAACAAGAATGCTCAGTTCTTAGTTCTGCCTTTAAAAGTGCTAGCCTTGCGCACCTCTCAACATCTACAAGAGACACAAAAAAATTTAGTAAGGAACACAGAAAATCAGTCACCTCCCGCTTATGATTACATATGCAAAACCAGTGATCTAATACAAAATAACCCCTTTACAAAGGAAAAAGCAAGCGGTCTTGGGGACTTATCTAATGAAACATCCGTTTTACGTTCCAAAGAACAGGGAATGCAAGTCTTAAGGAAGGCATCTGCCGGCAATGGAACAAATAATGAGTTTCACCAAGTAGGACTATACCCGTATTTACATATGAAAAGTTAGGTAATGGCCCTACTGATGCAGACAGATGCAGTTCGATTGCTGCGGTCAATAAAGTTTTAAATGACCTAATTGCGATTAATGCTAGAATTGGTCAACAACAAAGGAACAAGTTACTTACCTGTAACTGTTGTTCTCCAGCATGGGTCTGGCATGGATTCACATGCTCATGAATATTCCCCGTCGTCAGGCTGGGAATCCTCAGTAAAGAAAAAATCAGTATCAGTTTCGTTTCTGATCTGTCTTTCGTAGTAGTAACCAATCACTGATCTCTGCGTCATACCGACCACAGCCAATGACTGCCCTCTACCTAAGCCCCGCCTCTGGCAGCCATCTTCAGATTTGGTAGCACGTGAAGTGGCAGTATGACCAAGTGAAGAGCCGCAGAGGGGTAGGCGGGAGGGTTTGCATGTGAATCCATGCCAGGCCCATGCTGGAGAACAACAGTTACAGGTAAGTAACTTGTTCCTTCTCCAGCATGGGGTCTGGCATGGATTCACATGCTCATGAATAAAGAATACATAGCAGTACACACATGCACAACCACGGGAGGTGGCAAAGGCTCAACATTAAGCATTACATCAAACTCAACATTAAGCAATTCTTACCTCCTCACCAGGCTCACCTTAGGCGAACAGGTTGCGCAGCACTGTTTGGCCGACCCTGGACTCCTCCCTGGAATCCCGATCGACGCAGTAGAATTTCGTGAAGGTGTGCGCCGACCTCCACGTAGCAGCCCTGCAGATGTCCAGCAAGGGCACACCAGATAGGAACGCCGTGGTAGCTGCGATCGCTCTGGTGGAATGGGCTCTCGAACGGCCAGGCAGCGGTCGGTTTGCCAACCGATGACAGTACATGATACAGCCGGAGAGCCATCTGGAAATGGAGGCCTTTGAGAGAGCCTTCCCCTGATTGACAGGTCCAAAGTTCACAAAAAGTTGTGACGTCTTCCGAAAACTCTTTGTGCGGTCCACGTAGAACTTCAGCGCTCTAGCCACATCCAGCGAGTGCAAAGTCCTTTCGGCCGGCGACGAAGGCGACGGGAAGAAAACAGGCAACACCAAGGGTTCGCTGAGGTGGAAGTCCGACGGCACCTTGGGCATGAAGGAGGGGTGCGTCCTGAGCACTACCCTTGTGTCGTGAGAAGTCAAGTACGGGGGCTTGCAGGAAAGGGCCTGGATCTCTCCCACTCTTCGTGCGGAGGTGATGGCCACAAGAAACGCTGTTTTCCACGACAAGAACTTCAACGGAGCCGAGTGCAGAGGCTCGAACGGAGGTCCCATGAGCTTGGTCAGCACCACCTTGAGCTCCCACGCCGGAGCCGGAGCCTCCACCGGCAGGAACGATCTGAACAGTCCCTTCATGAATTCTTTCAGCAGACGATGAGACCACAAAGAGGTCCGCCCCGTGGTTCTGGTGTATCGGGAGATCGCAGCAAGATGAATCTTGATGGACCCGTGCGCCAGTCCAGCCTTGGCCAGCGTCAGAAGGTACGGCAGTACCTGGGGAGCCGTAAAGGGTTAATCTTCTGTGCATGGCACCAGACAGAGAACCTCTTCCATTTGTGTCCATAGCATTTAAGAGTTGAGGACGCCCTGGCCTTTGCAAGAACCTCTCTGCAGTCGGCCGGTATGTCGTATCCTCCAAACTCTAACGCTGCAGGAGCCAGGCCTGCAAGTTCAGCAACTTCGGGTCGTGATGGAGGATGGCGCCTCCTTCCCTGGAGAGAAGATCCGCGTCCACTGGCAGCTTGATTGACGGGGACGCTGACAAGTCCAGAAGGTCCGGGAACCATATCTGTCTCGGCCACGCAGGTGCGACGAGGATCATCCTGCACCGTGACCTCTTGAGCTGGTTGATGAGCCAGATCAGCAATGGCAATGGAGGGAACGCGTATAGAAACAGGCCCTCCCAGGGGAACGAGAAAGCATTGCCCATGCTCCTCGGCTGGGGAAACCTGCTGGCGAACCTCCGGCACTTGGAGTTCGTCGCCGTCGCGAACAGATCGATCTGGGGTGTGCCCCACCGTCGGAAGAGGCGGTCCACTAGATCCTGTCGTAGTTCCCACTCGTGGCACGAGCGCAGCTCTCTGCTGAGCGAGTCGGCGATGGTGTTTTTTTATCCCTGCCAGATGAAACGGCACCAGAAACATCCCTTGGGCGACGGCCCAATGCCACAGATCCTGCGCCTCCTTGGACAGGGCTGGGGACCTGGTTCCGCCCTGCTTCCTGATGTAGAACATGGTGGTGGTGTTGTCGGTGAAGATCCTCACCACCTTGCCCTTGAGGGACGGAAGAAAGGACCTGAGGGCCCAAAACACTGCATGGAGCTCCAGGACTTTGATATGGAGGGACTTCTCCGTCGGAAGCCAAAGGCCTCTCGCGTGCAGATTTTCGGTGTGCGCTCCCCACCCTTCCAGGGAGGCATCCGTGGTCACTGTCTCCTGGTGGCCGGGGGTCTGGAAGTCCATGCCCGCCGTCAGATGCGTGCGGGTGCCCCACCACCGGATCGCTCGTCGGAAACTCTCCTCGAGTGTGATCCTCTCCTCGAAGCTGCCCGTCGTCTGGATCCAGCGCGCGTCCAGGAACTCCTGCAACGGGCGCATCCGGAGCCTGCACAGACGGATGAGATAAATGCAAGAAGACATCATTCCGAGGAGGGACTTGATGGACCTCACCCTGGCCGCGTCCGCAACTAGCATCCGCTGCACCTTGCCCAAGATGGCCCTCGTCCTTTCCTCCGACGGAGACGCCAGAAGCGACACTGTGTCGAGCTTCGCTCCCAGAAACAGTGCGTCTTGCGCGGGCACCAGGTGGGACTTGGCGTAGTTTAAGGAGAATCCCAGGTCCGTGAGTAGTTGGACGGTCCTTGCCGTGTGCTCCACGGCGAGCTCCTTTGTCTTTGCTCGGATGAGCTAGTCGTCCAGGTAGGGGTAGACGTGGATCCCCTCTCGGCGCAGCTGCGCCGCCACCGGTGCGAGGCACTTGGTGAACACCCTGGGTGCCGACCTCAATCCGAAGGGAAGGGCTCTGAACTGGTAGTGACGCCCTTGGACCACGAACCTGAGAAACTTTCGGTGTCCCTTTAGGATGGGAATATGGAAGTAGGCATCCTCCAAATCCAACGACGACAGGAAATCGCCCTCCTCCAGTTGACCCAGGACGTGTTGGAGGGTGACCATCCGGAACTTCTGTGCCTTGATGAATTTGTTCAGTCGTCGTAGGTCCAGGATGGGACGCTATCCTCCCGTCTTCTTCTTCACGAGGAAGTATCTTGAGTAAACTCCGGAGCCCCGAAGCCTCTTTGGGACGAGCTCGATGGCGCCCTTCTTGAGCATCGCCTTTACCTCCAAGAGAAGTTGAGGGACGTGATGTTCTTTCCTGGCCACAGGGGGGACGCGCGGGCACCTCTTTAGAAACTCGAGCGCGTGACCCTGAGCTAGGGCGTCCAGCACCCAACCGTCGGTGGAGATGGACTCCCACACGCTGACGAAGCTCGCCGGCCGGCCTCCCACCGGGGTGCTTCGGTGGGGGCCCGACCCCACGGCCGGTTCAGTCCTGCTTCGACGAGGCTTTGCCGCCTTGTCCTCCTTGGCGACGACGGCGGGATCCGCCTGACTTGCCTCGTCCCCTGTAAGCTTCCTGTGACGATGAACGGGCCGCTTGACGGTAGGTGGAAAATCCGCCGCTGGAACCTTTGGAGGCACCCTGTTTGCCTCCGCCGCTCCGAAAGGGCGGCCGCCGTTGCTGGAGAACCCCAAGAGCCCGGGCCGTCTCTGTGTCCGCTTTGATGGCTTGAAGGGAATCGTCCACTGTTTTCCCAAACAGGTTGTTTCCGTCGAACGGCATGTCCAAGACTCTGGTCTGCACGTCCTGACGGAAGTCGGTAGCCTTTAGCCATCCACGCCGCCTAAGGCACACGCCGTTGCCCAACTGGCGAAATCCAGTGTCAGCGATGTCCGTCGCAATCGTAATGGCGTGGTCCGACGCCACCTCTCCTTCCTGCAAGATCTCTAGGGCTTCCGCCCTCTTGTCGTCTGGTAGGAAGTCCAGCAGTGGGGCCAGTTTGTACCACAACTCCCTGTCGTAGCGGGCTATGATAGCCAAGGCGTTGGCCGCCTTAATCGTCGTCGCTGCCGACGAGATGACTCTGCGTCCCATCGTGTCTAATTTCTTTCCTTCGCCGTCCGGTGGGGAGGTCGACGTAGAGGCCGCGCCCCCCACGCTTTCTTCCTGGCCGCAGCGGAGACGACCGAGTCCGGGGTCGGCTGTGCCCGAAGGCACAAGGGGGCCGCGTCCGGGACCCGGTACTTCTTCTCGTACCGATCCCTTCTAGCCGGCGTCGTGGATGGGTTCTTGAGGAGGGTGAGGCCCTCCTTCCAAATATCGTCCAGTAGAGGTACAGGGAGGACCGTCTTCCTCTTGGCCTCGCGCCGTTGATAAAGGAAACCTTCCTTCTTCTTCTCTTCCGGGCAGAGCTGGAAAAGCTCGGATGCCCTGGCGATCATGGAGTGAAACGATCCAATCTCGTCGGGCGGGGAAGCCCGGGTGGGAGGAGACGACGGGAGATCCTCGTCGTAAACCTCGTCGTCTGTACCCGTCGCGGCCGTGTCAGTCCCCGTATCATCCCCACGTGCCGTGGACGGGGAGGAGGGCTGAACAGGGTGCAATGGCTGAAAAGGAGGTGGAGGATGAATCCTTCTTCTCTTAGGGGGAGGGCTCCCAGAAGGGCCTGGCTCCGGGTCCCCCGTCGGGAGCGGTTCCTCCGTTGGTGGTAACGGCAGTCTCGTCCTTATCTCTGAGCTTAAGGACTGTATAGCCAACAAAATGGCCACCGAGTTGTCTTGCGGCACTGGTTGAGGGGAGTCCGACGGGCGGTCAGGAGCCCCGTCGGCATCCTCGACGTTCTCGTCGTCTCCTACGTCGGGGTCCCTCCCGACGGGCTGGTCTTCTTCCACACCAACACTGTGGCTTAAGACTTCGACCAGCTCTTCCTCAGAGGTTGAGACCGAATCCACGACGACCTCCTGCCCCCCCTTTTTCTTCTCCGTCGGAGGTTTCACGGGGGTCCTGTCGATGGGCATGAAAGAGGACTCCCTCCGCGGTGGCAGGGAGACTCTGGGCCCCGAGGTCCCCACCACTGGTGTAGCCTCCACAGGCTGAGCCAGGGCCGCCGCGACTGTCTCGATAGAGGCCTTGGCCGGATGGATTAAGGCTTTCACCACCTTAGGTGCACTCACTGCCTTCTCCTTGGGGGGAGGGTCACCGCCTCGCTCCCCCTCCGATGGGGCCTTCGAGCTCGACCGGGGTCTCTCCAGGAGCTTCACCGGGTGCTCGGCCTTCGTCTTACCCGAGCCAGAGCGTTGGCTCGTGGTTGATGGCGCCGGGGAGGATGCGCCCTGCCTGGCGCCCGTAGAGCCCGACCGTTCGGCGCTCCCGGTGCCAGCGGACTCGCAGTGCTTCGCCTTCTGTTGGCCCCCCGTCGCCGGGGCGCCCTCAAAGGTCTTAGAAGACCGCTCGGACTTCTTCTTCTTCTTCTCGCCTGACGGGCTCTTTCCTTCCAGCCAGTTGGCGAGACGTTGATGGCGGTCCTTCATGGTCCGCTCCGACATATTGCCGCAAAACGCACAGTCCTTCTCCACGTGCTTCTTGTCCTCATGTAGGCAGTAAAGGCAAAGGGAGTGTTCGTCCTCCTTAAAGACATTCTGAAGCTGGCATCCAGGGCAGACCCTGAACAGCTTTCCGGGCGTCGAGCTTCCCTTCTCCTGGGCCATGTCCGAGATGGGCCTGAGAAACTTCTGGAGTCCTCCAAAAGCGTGGCTCGACGAAATCTTCACCCTTGAGGGGCGTAGACAAATCCGACACGGGTCCCCGTAATTTTTTGAGAAAAAACGTGAAAAATAGCACTAACGCTCGAGAGCAATAGCACGAGGATCCCAACACTTGAACGTGCGGTAAAAATCTGAAGATGGCTGCCAGAGGCGGGGCTTAGGTAGAGGGCAGTCATTGGCTGTGGTCAGTATGACGCGGAGATCAGTGATTGGTTACTACTACGAAAGACAGATCAGAAACGAAACTGATACTGATTTTTTCTTTACCGAGGATTCCCAGCCTGACGACGGGGAATATTCATGAGCATGTGAATCCATGCCAGACCCCATGCTGGAGAAACATTGCGACCGAGAATGCAGCAAAAAAGGAAAGAAAACAGCACATCTGCAAATGTCATGCCGAAAGCCTAAGCGCCAAAAAAGATACACAAACTCTGTTAGTGGTGGAACTGAGTTGGCACCAGCAGAAGTCAGTTTCCATACTGCCGTGCGCTAAGAGGAAGAGAGTTGAATCCAGTATAGAGAAACACGTCACTCATTCACAAAAAAGACTACCAGGAAAAAGCTTGATTGGAGTACCCTCAAAGACCACAGATGACTCAGATTCTTCCTTCTCATCTAGTGATGTATCATCAGACCAAATACATGAGAAATATGTAACAAACACACCGAAGAAAAGCACAGCGAACCAGTGTGCCAAACCTAAGAGTGAAAATGCTTTTGGAAGTCTAGCAAGAAATGTCTCTGACCAGATTGCAAAAGTCATGAATCCTCTAATAATGACAGCTCTAACTATAGCTATGTCTCCATTTACAAAACTTTATGAACAAATAAATGAAAATATAAAAGATCAGACAACTTTATTGGCGCTGTTATATACAAAAATGGTATCAATAGAGCAAGAAATGGCTATAACTAAACAAGCACTGATTATCGAAAGTAACAAGAGTGAATTAAACGCAAGAGTTATGCTAGAACAAACCAAAAATAGTTCAACTGACAAACGCTTATTAGCTGAATTGGCAAGAGAAGCGATCTCCCTTCTAAAAATGCGTAACAGCGAAGTTATAATACAGGCAAAAGCAGATGGCACTGAGGATGTTGATAAAAATGGGCAATCCCAGACGGAAGTGAATATAAATAATGACAAAACAAAAGAAAGAAGATCTCCACAACATAGCAATCCGACAATAAACCTGAGCGACCAGGGGCACGGAATTGTCGTGGATCCATGTGATGAAACAATAACTGAAAATCATCTGAGAAAATGTAAAGAAAAAAAGAAAAACACCACTAAAAAAGAAGACAGGTCGGAACAGGCGGAACCGACCAACTCAGAAAACCCTATTAATAATTCTTCACATACTGCAACGAAGAAAAACAATATGCCAGACGCCACAAAGAAGAAGACGACTAAACAAACTTCTGAATGTACCTTGAATGAAAGTGCACACATCCGTCAAGATCAAGATGATGATGACGGAAACACACCTTCCACTTCAGCCAACGCCGAAGGAATGACAGGTCATCCTGAGAATACCGAACATTGTAAGAAAATCTTGGAAGCTGCCGCTAAAGCAAAGGTTTTCAGTAGTGTTCCAGCTGACGAAATACTCATGGAAGGAAGATTTTTCTCTATTTTCAACCAAAAACAAAAAGTCAAAGCGAAAAATGTATTAGTTAAAATAGTTCATGAGAAAAAAATTAAAAACGAGAAAAAAAGAAAAACGTTTCAGAGATCCAATGTGCGGTCATTTTTGCGAAACATCAAAGTATTTAATGACATAGCGCCGACTATTAACAAATGTGCAAAAAAAATGATGTCCTGCTCAAACACAAACTTAAATACGGCACCAAGCGCGATTACAGCGCAGGGTGCAATGGAAATATCTCACCAAAAGAATGTCAGTCTCCTGACTTGTTGGACTTATCTACTTATGAGGCAAGCGAAGAAGAAGAAAACGATGAAAGAGAGCCCTGTGATCTTGAAATCGATGACGAGAAAGATGTATTAAACTCTCATAGAAATAAGGATAAGAGTCCATCATTGCACGAAAAACCTGAAGAAAGAGGCCAGAGAGTAGTCCTTTTCCAAGACCGAAACATTTCACCGGCAAAGCTTGTGGATGAGACTTCAACTAAGTTCCTTACCTTAGATGAAAGAAGAGCACAGACTGAAGCTGCTAAGTCTGCAAAAACGCAAAATCTAAGTGTAAATATAAGACAGCAAGTGTCTACAAAACAAATGGACCAGGATCGACAAACAGCAATTAAAGGTGTAGTTCCATCTGGTAAGATAAAATTTGACTTACCTATTCGAGGGAGTAAAAAGATGGTCTACAGAACAGATAATAAAGGAGAACGTCAACAGAATTTAAATTCGAAAACAGCCATCAAATATTTGCTACGATTAGAGAGAATTACAAAAGAGAAAGATGGTCTAATATTAAACAGAAAAAATGTCCTTATGCTTCTTCATCACATACCCCAGTTGAGAACGGTAGCATCCAATGACATCAAAACCGTCGAATTTGAGGATGAAAGAATAAATGACTGTGTATTCCCTTCAAAATTGTTAGAGACTCGATATTAAACACTGGTTCCCTTCTAAACCTGCTGGGTTTTGACATAGCCGAAATCAGCTAAGAAAATCAGCAGGAATCATCTATGCGAAACGAACCACCCATCACACATTAACCGGCGAAAACTAAAGGGGAGGGCATATCATCAACAGAAAATACATCAGATTCGAAGCCAGAAAAAGCAAAGAACATCCGAGATAATATGAGACGGATCATCGATAATGAAAAGATAAGCATTACAATCTCAAAAACAGCTCGGTCCATTCAAACCAGCGAGGATGACTCCAGCAACGACCAAAATTGGAACTGGATAGCAAAAACATTAAATGGCAGGAATGAAAGCTAACGCCAAAAGAGCAGACAGGCTATAAAAATATATATCGCTGCATGGAACACAAGAGGACACAAACACTTATTTGGAGACGCAACAACCGATTTAGAAGGAATAGACATACTATGCCTTCAGGAAACATGGCTGATGCATAATCCAATTGCCACAGGATTTGAGATCGCCTTTAACCCCGCAATTAAGGGAATGAAAGGACGACCAATGGCAGGTCTTCTAATTCTTGTAAAATTGGGGAGTGGAGCTCGTATTCTCCTGGAAGTAAATGTGACACCATATTTACAAATGGCTTTGATCTCACTGCCAAGCAAACAAAAGAAAATAGGAAAAATCCTCTTGTTGTTAAATATATATTGGCAGCATGAAGCAACAGGATACGAAAAATTCATCAAGCAAATCTCGCAAACAATCACTGACATCCATAGTCATATGGAAGATGCAGAGATACTAATTTGCGGAGATCTAAATACAAACTGTCAACAGACAAAAAAGACTGTCATAGGCCAAGGAAATCGGATGAGTAGTGGATCCAGAGCCGCAGAATTGTGGCTCAATGAAATGAAAGTGTGGAATTTAAATAGGCTGAATGGAAACATTCTGGGAGATATTCCAGCACACCATACATGGCAGAAAAAGCAACAAAAATCAATCATTGACTATATGTTTGCAAAGGAACAATTAAGCTGTCAAGTTGAAATGTTACAGGTAATTGAGATGAAACACAGTGACCATCACATGTTGAAAATACAGTTTGACATTTAACTGTACGATAAACGAAGTTGAAATGATGAAAGGCAACTGGTAGTTGAACCTGGTCGCAATCGATTACGGCTTAACACTTCAAAAACAAGATCCTTATTGAACTCTCTTGTGAACAAGCAAGATGCAGAGCGAATTAAGTACACAGCCCTGCTGGAAGCATATCGTGAAAGTAACGCAAAGAAGATCAAACCTGACTTTAGAAAAATACATGCGTGGGATGATAAGATATCAAAAAAGAAAAAAGAACTTAATAAAGTCATAAGGGAAAGCAAAAAATATGCAAATGAAAATCATGCACTAACAATAAAACATGCCAAACAAAGGTATAAAAATTGGTTAATAAGTCACAGAGCGACAATGTTGCAACAAGATGCCGAACTGATGATGAAAATATTAACCAAAAGAAACACAAGTGACTTCTGGAGATACTTGAACGATATAACAGCCCCACAAGGTGCCCTTATAAGCACTATGATACCTGAGAAAATATGGGTCGAACACTTTACAAAATTGTTCTTCACCTCGAAAACGAAAGCTAACCATCAATCAGTGCTGGAGAGTGAGTGGGCACTTAAAATCGAAAAAGACGACATACTAACAAACATCATGAGACTGAGCTCTTCTAGAGCGCCTGGGCCAGACGGGCTCACCAACTACCAGCTAAAGCAGCAACCAGAGCTATGGGCGGAATTTTGCTATGTTTTGTTTGATTCTATCTTGAGAAACCGGAAGATCCCAACGTCTTGGAAGAGTGCAACCGTAGTCCCTATTTTCAAAAAAGGCAACATGACTGAACCTAAGAACTAACGACCGATTGCACTCCTTGACGTTGTTGGCCAAATTTTCGCCACTCAGCTAAACATACATCTACTAAACTGGATACGAGAGTCTGGTCGATTCAATCCACGCCAGGCTGGCTTTGTTAAAGGAGTGGGATCCTGCTTAAACTTGACAATCATAAACTTCCTTAAAATGGAAGCTATTAGACAGAACAAAAGAATTTACATGGCCTTTGTTGACCTCTCCAATGCATTTGATACCGTAGACCGGGAACTGCTATGGAGAAAACTGAAGCGATGTAAATGCCCAGAACAACTTCTACAGCCAATCCAAGACCTCCACACACAATCGGAAATCAAGGTCAGATTAGATAAAGTCGGCACCCTTAGCGAATCCATAGCGACCAATCATGGTGTAAAACAGGGATGCCCATTAGCGGCAACCCTGTTCTATCTATTCTTATATGATATTGAAGACTCACTTGGAGCTGTCAGCGCATACCCACTTAAAATCAATGGGAATGCAGTCAATTGGCTGCTCTATGCAGACGCCATTGCTGTATTAGACTTAACACCTATTGGACTGACACGGAAGCTAGCAGCCTTGGAGAATTATGTGATGGAAAACAAATTAAGAATCAACCCAGCAAAATCCGAAGTTCTAATCTTACAAGATCTGACAAGAGTCAAGAAAGTTAACAAAAACAATGCCCCGACATTGAGGCTGAACGACGAAGCTCTGAGCTGTGTAACCAAGGTTAAGTACCTTGGTATGTGGCTTAATAGTAACATAAATGATGCACCATGGGTTGAACACGCAAAAAACAAATGTAAACAGCTAGCCTGCCGAGGTGCACCTTTGGGAGGAAATTAGGCTTCACCTGTAGGACAACTTTGTCCTTGTGGAAGATTGTATGTGGGGGTTTACAGGAGAGAGCTTGTAGCTCACTCACCCTCCTAGCAGATGTTAGTGCTACCAATAGGACAGTTTTAAGCGTGAGAAATCTCAGCGCGCAAAAGTGAAGTGGTTCGAATCGAGTGCCCATTAAGAAGTTTAAGACTAAATTTAAGCCCCATAAGGGAACCTGGAATGGTTTTGGAGGGTAAACATTAGTTAGTCCCTTGAGAAATTGTACCACTAGAGGAATTTTGAAATATGATGGTTCCTCCGCAGTGCGCTTGAAGATAGAGAGCGCTGCCAGATAGCCTTTTACAGTGCCCACTTGAAGGCCTGAGTTTGCCAAGTAGAGTAGAAACGATAACACCGTTGATGTACCACATGAAAAAGGGTCGATATTCTGTTCCCTACACCAGCTGCAAAATTTGTTCCAACGGCAGCAGTATAAAGACTTTGTTGCTGGTCTTCTGGCCGAAAGCAACACCTCCATGACGTCATCAGGGAGATCCCAATCCTTGTACCTCAACCTTTCAGAAGCCAAGCGTGAAGGTTAAGGGTTCTGGTGTCTGATGGAGAACCTGACCTCCCTTCTGCGAGAGAAGATTCTCTTTGAGTGGAAGATGGATTGGAGGACAGATGGACATATCTAGATGGTCTGGGTACCACGTTCTCCTGGCCCAATCCGGGGCAATTAGGATCATGGTTTTCCGGAATCTTCTCAACCTCCTGATCATTTGAGGAATAACAGGGACTTGTGGGAACGCGTAAAGAAGTGGAAACTCCCAGTCCACTACGAACGCATCTCCTAGAGCTCCTCTGGGGGGAAATTCCCTTGAACAGAACAGATCGCACTTCCTGTTGGTGCTTGTGGCGAACAGATCCACCTGAGGGGTTCCCCAAAGGGCGAAGATCTCTTGAAGGACTTCCTGAGCTAGCTCCCACTCGTGGGAGACTGTGCTCTGCCTGCTCAGAGCATCCGCTGTCAAGTTCTTCTCTCCGGCAAGGTGGACTGCCGATAGAGAGATTCCTTCTTGGATTGCCCAAAACCAGAGCTGCATCGCCTCTCTGCACAGTGGCAGTGACCCTACGCCTCCTCTTTTGTTGAGGTAGTGCATGGCCACCGTGTTGTCCGTCATTATCAGGACATTTCTCCCCTGTACTGATGGCAGGAAAGCTTTCAGCGCTAGTCTGATCGCTCTCAGCTCTAATAGGTTGATGTGTAGTCTGGACTCCGATGGAGACCAACGACCGCTGATGGTCAAGTCGTTGGCATGGGCTCCCCACCCCGTGAGTGAGGCGTCTGTGACTACTGTTATCTCCGGCCATGGTTGCCAAAACAATTCTCCTTTCAAGATGTTCTCTGGATAGGCCCACCATTGCAGGTCGCGGGCTACCTTGTCCGGAATCCGGAGGAGATCTGTCATTCTCCCTGAGAATTGCGACCACTGACTTCGCAGTGCCCACTGAAGAGATCTCATTCTCAGGCGAGCCTCTGGCACAAGGAAGATGCAGGATGCCATGAGGCCTAACCACCTCAAAAAGTCGAAGGCTGGGAGACGTTGGGCATTTTGAAACTTGGTGACCATCTGTAGAATATCTTGAGCCCTCACCTCTGGTGGCGAGGCTTTTCCCAGGGAAGTGTCCAGGACCGCTCCAGTGAACTGGAGTCTCTTTGATTGTATCATCTGTGACTTTTTTAAATTGAGGGAGAAGCCCAGTCTGTGAAGGAAGTGGCAGATATAATCTAGCTGGGCCTGTTCCGAAGATATGGCCCTGATCAGCCAATCGTCCAGGTAGGGGTAGACGTGGATCCCTTCCCTCCTTAGACTCGCCGCCACTACCGACATCAGCTTGGTGAAGACCCTCGGGGCGGAGGTTAGCCCAAATGGCAGAACTCGAAATTGATAATGAGAGTCTCCAATTGCGAACCTAAGGTATTTCCTATGTTTGAGATGGATTGGCACATGGAAATAAGCATCCTGAAGGTCCAGAGATACCAGCCAATCCTGGAGCTGGAGGGCCTGAAGGATCTGAGAGAGAGTTACCATCTTGAACTTGTCCTTCCTGAGGAACTTGTTCAATTCTCCAATTCTCGTAAGTTCAGGATGGGTCTCAGTCCTCCGTCCTTCTTTGGTATGAGAAAGTAGGGGGAGTACCAGCCCTTGTTCCTGTCCGCTACAGGTACCAGTTCTATGGCACCTTTCTCTAGCAGGTCTATAATTTCCTGCAAGAGGAGCTGATCTGGAACTTTTAGAGAGCTGTTCCCCGGTGGATGACTCTGAGGAATGTGTAGAAAGGGTAGGCAGTAACCTTGGGCAACTGTCTCAAATGCCCAAGCATCTGACGTTATAGCCTGCCATTCCGTCAGATGGTGAGTTAACCTGCCCCCTACAGGTGTATTGTGTGGGAAGGCCTCAGAGTGGTTTGGGGGCGGCTGATGCAGATGCCGAGGGTAAAGAGGCACCTGCTGCTGCTGCGGTCTTACTACTTTTGACCCGTTCACCTCGGGTGGATCTCCTTTGGCCTCTTTAAGCCGGCTGTCCTCTGCCTTTCCCGAATGCGGAATAATAGCGAAAGGACTTTCCTCTCCCAGAGGTTCCTGAGGGGCGAAAAGGAGTCTGGCGGATAGCAGCTCCTAAAGATTTTGCTGCTGCTTTAGAAGTCTGTAACTTTTCCAGACTGTCATCAGCCTTTTTCCCGAATAATGAAGAGCCGTCAAAGGGCATATTAAAAAATCTGGCCTGTACATCAGGGGCAAAGCCCGACTTTCGCAACCACGCATGCCTGCGGATTGTTGTACTTGCCGCCATGGCCCTGCTGATACTGTCAGCGGAATCGATGCCAGTTTGAAGTGATTCACACATGGCATCTTTGCCATCTTTAATAATGTTAAGGAAGGCTTCCTTTTCCTCTCCTTCGGGTATGCAGTCAGCCGCTGATGAAGCACACTCCCATAGTGTGTGACTGAACCTGGCGAGCGTACAGGTGGCGTTGACAGGCTTCAACGCCATACTACAGGCAGAGAAGACTTTCTTTGCCATAGAGTCGTACCTCTTGTCATCTCTATCCTGTGGGACAGTAGGGTAAGCGGTCCTACTGCTAGATGAAGTTGCCGCTTGAACCACCAGGCTCTCTGGGGTCGGGTGTTTTGACAGGTATTCAGGATCAGCAGCCGCTACCCTATACTTGGTTGACAATCTTTTATTGACTGCAGGGATAACTTCGGGAGTTTCCCAATTAGATGCAATTTTTCTTTGTAAGGCTACATGAAAGGGGACCACCGGGTCCTCCTGTGGGCCTTTGTCCAATATATCTGTTAGGTCATCCTGTTGGAAAACAGGTGAAGGCGCAGACCAACCCATAAACTCGATTATTCTTGCCATCAGGGTTCTATATGGTGTTTCGGCATGTTGCCCTAGGTCTGGCTTAACAAATTCCACTTCTGGGGAAGTGTCCAGCCCACTTGTCTCATGTAGTGACTGCTGTAGTTCCTTCAGCCTTCTTTCCTCAGAGGTGAAATCCTCTGCAGTAGGCAGTGTGGTCCTCTGTAAACGAATGTTTCCTGGTCAGAATCTTCCCTTTCTTCATAAATTGAAGAAAGTCCAGGGTATTCTGACCTCTGAAATGGAGTAAAACCCATTTCTAAGGCAGAAGGAGCCAAACTCGTCGTTATTGGACGAGAAAACGTCGATGTCGTCGACGCCGATGTAACAGGCTTCGAAGGCGCCGAAAACAGCGTCGAAAAAACTGGAAGGGGTCTCGAAGAACTCGAGATGATCGGGATCCTACTCGAGGGCATCGACGACGGTTTCGGCATCGTGCTGGAGGCCCTTGAAATCACCGTTGGCTGTCGGGTGGCCTTGGTCCTCTCTTTCATCGGCATCGACGTCGGCGTCGACGATGGCGTCGAGTCGATCGACCGATGCGTCGAGGAACCCTTCGACAACGGCGTCGATGGCGCCGAACCGTGCGTCGAAGGAATCTTCGACGACGGCGTCGAAGACGGTGCCTTCTTACCCGATGGTTCATGGCGCTCTCGGGTGGAATGTTTCGCCGGGTGCTGCGACTCGCAGCGTTTTGATTTTTTGGGTTTTTCACCCGGGGTATCACCCTCAGCTGTCTTCGAGGGGGTCGAGGCTGCGTTCTTGAAGACTCTTAACATTTTCTTTCTGAATTCCTCCCACTCAGCTTGAGAACTGTGTTTGGTGGGACAGGAGACTCTTTCTGGGGACACAGAAGACGACGAGGAATGGGACCTTCAACGTCTCTTTTTTGAGTGTCTTGATCTCAACGAATGGTGGGAGCTGCTTCGAGATCTAGAATGGGAATGTTTTCGACGGCGAGGAGACGAATGCCTCGACTCAGCCGACAAAACTTTTGAGGAGGTTTTGGACTTACCTCTCTCGAGCTTCCCCTTGCGCTCCTTCAAGGCTTTCGCCGTCATGGACATGCAGTCCTCACACTCCGAACAATGGTGCTCGGATCCCAAGCACCATAGGCAGATCCTGTGTGGATCCCTTATCGACATTTTTTTACCGCAGTCTCGACATTTCTTGAAGCCGGATCACGGCGTCGTCGGTTCTGATGAAGAAGCCATCGAGAACTATAAGGAGTTTTCGAGTAGAAATAGATAACTATCCTGACTGAACTGAGCAACGACGTTCCGAGGCCCCACGAAGCGCGGAAAAACGGAACTGAGCAACGGACGCAGCACGTGGCTATTTATGGACATGGTGACGTCGGCGCCGATACGGTGGCCGTCGAGGGACATCGACTCGGCGGACGTCTTAGCGCAGAGCCCTTTACAGAAAACATTTCCGAGGCCAGCAAGCTGGAAACGTATTATCAAAGATAAGGAATACGTCGGAGGACACAATCCCTTCGAAAAAGAAACTTACGGTTTGATAAACTTTTTATGCAAACTGAATACAACTCTAAAAGAACAAAATTAATTAGAGAATGAAAATTGAACAAAGTTGGAAATATGGATAGGGCCCAAGAAATGGGAAGACTGTTATGGTGAAGCCGCTTCCCGTTTTTGAGTTGCTGCTTACTTTTTTCTGGTATTTCGTGGTTGAGTTGTACTTTTATGTGATGGGGTCTATGAAGACTCCCTTTTTTCCTCTTTTTTTTTTTTCTTTTCTTAAGTTGGGGTGACTTGGATTGGATTATATTGCAAACTGTTTTCTAAAATGTTTGATATAAACTAAATGAAATTAAAAAAAAGTGTGTGCCTTTTTCCCACTCTTACATGTGTTTTGCTGTGTGTGTTTTACCATTTGTGTGATCTTGGGCTCTGGAGCCTCACCTGCTCCATGGGCATCATCTTTTTGTGTGTTACACAGCACCTTCAGTGCAGTGACACAGGGTTGTCTTTCACACTTCCCCCTGACTCCATTTTTCTGGGACTGACTATTGTCTCCCAGAAACATGTAAAGTTGCCATTAACTTTATGTAGTCTCTTTAAACCACAGACCCAGTACACCCCATCTTACATGGAGAATTGGAAAGGGTTTATTCTTATCCCTTTTTGTCTGTTTCTCTTGTGGCACTGTTTCGCTCCCTTTTCATCAAGACTTGGCTGGTGGCAGTGGTAACTACCCTAATTTGCATACCGCGGTTATCTTAAATAACCATGGTAATGTTTTGGGCTATTTTATTAGCCTCGAACATAAACCCGCTTGACTAAATATATTTATATTTCGGCTCCGGCTGGGTTTATTCGCCATTTCTTTTTGTTAAAGTCTTTCTCGTGTTTTACTCTGTGCGCCAAACCAGGTTTGGTCCTTTTGTTTGCCGTCTTTTCACGGTGTTCTACACAGACGGCGGGTTACCCAGCGGAGGATCAGTCCTGCGCGACCTGCAATCTAAAGCCTAAAGAGGATCGAGATAGGGACCCAGATCTCTGACCTTTGACTGGGGCCTTCACGAGCAGCAACAGAAACTTTGCAGTTTGCGTGCTCGGCTTAGTCTTGGTGAGCTCATCATCCGCTGAAGAATGAAACAACTCTTTGCCATCAAAAGGCAGGTCCAGAACTTTATCTTGGGCCTCCTTCGAAAAACTCTGTTGCATGAAGCCAAGCCTGACGAGAGGTGTCCACCCCGAGCATGAGGCCACGAGCTGAGGTGTGAACATGATGCGCAGCGGCCTCCAGCATATACTACGCTAACACTATAGCGTCTGACAAGCCGCCTTTAAAGTCTTCTAACCTGTCGACAGGAATGAACTCCTGGAAGTCAGCTAAATCTCTCCACAGTTTCATATTCGCCGCCGCCAGGATGAGCTCTGCGTTGGCCTGATGCAATTGCAGCGCCGAATTGGCAAAAATCGTCTTGCCCAAGGAATCAAGCAATTTGTCCTCCTTGGACAGAACTTGAGCCGCAGCTGAGTAGTTCGCAGAGGCCGGCTTAGATTGTAGAGTGGTGGCCGCTACCACCGTCGAGGACGGGAGCGGGCATGACGCCAAGGTTACTTCATTGGGGGTGTCAAGCCTGTAATGGGCATCGATTCTTTTATTTATGTGCAGCCCGGTGTGGGGTTTATCCCAGACCTTGCGGGCCTCGGTCAGGACGTCCCTCTGAAGAAACAGACCGGTGCGCTCCTGTGGAGACAAGGTTAGCACCCCCGAAAGGACCCCTTCCTGTAGAGCGGGTGCCTCAGGCACTGGTATGTCAAGGACTGACATCATGTCCAGGACCCGGTTGTGAAATGCTCGTACAGAGCGGGGCTGGTCCTCACTGTCCTGATCTGCCAAAGCGTCGTCTAGAGCATCCGGATCCCCTGACTGCGACGCGACAGGTGTCAGATTGACATCAGGCTCTGCTGAAGACTTGTCCACCGGTGACAAGGGAGGCAGAGGCGGAAGAGCCAGATGAGGGCCGGGCGGCAGAGGAGGTGCTACCGCCGGGGCGACAGGCGCCATGACAGGAACTGTCGGGGCAGGCAACGGAGTCTGATGGCAGATTTCCCTAAAGAGGCCCTTAAAGTACTCACTCATGGGATCAGAGTTCATTAGACTATGAAATTTCTCAAAAAAGGCATCCTATGCCAAGGCCTTAGGCGCCGGAGTGGGCAGAACCCTCTCATGAGGAACATAACCCCACGAACGTAGAGAGGGGGGCTGCCAAGAGGGCCCGCCACCAACCGGGTCTACATAGACCAATCGGGCAGATGTAGGAAGAAGCAAGACCAAATGTGGTAGTGGCATCCGAGCACGCCACTCATAAGAAGGGCGGAACGGATTCACACTGTCACGTGGATAAGGTTGTCCAACAAAAAGAAGGTTTGCAGCACCCTCCGACGATAGCATGGGTGTGAGGGAAGAATCCAAAATGGCCACCGTAGACCACGCAGGAACGCCCGCCATTTTGTGAACATCTGAGGAGAACTGCGTCACATGTGTAGATGAGGCAGTTGACTCCACAGACTGGTCAGGGGGCTTGACTGAAATTTTAGCCTTGACACAAGGATCCTCGGCAGAGCCGGTACTATGGGGCCTTGGATGTTTACTGGACATCCTGTCCCTTGAATTAGCCTCCAAAGGAGGAACCTCTGCAACGCCAGTAACAGAGGAGTTACGGTCGGCGACCTCTCCCTGTGCCCCCTCAACAGAACCGGTACCTCCGTGACTGTGGGAAAGTTGAGGAATCCACCTCACTGACAAGACCTTTACAGGTCTCTCAATTCTGTTGGTACATACCTTAGCCTCATTAAGAGGAACCTCAGAACAGAGTCCCGTCTTACTTGCTCCCTCGAGAGGGGCCTCAAACTGTGGATTGGTACAGAAAACCGCAACAGAGCCCTCAGGGCGAACCCTGGTGTCTGTGTGGGAAGCTCCAGACAAGGAGACTTCAGAGCAAACTCCGGTACCCAAAGCCTCAGCACGACTATGCTGGCTATTAGCACCTGATCGGTGAACCTTGGATCATGATCTGGTATAAGCAGGCTCCATGCGGAAACCCTCGAAGAAAACCCTGGTACGCCTATTAGGCCTGCGAGGCACCTCAGGGATAACCCCAGTAGCAGAGCTTTTGAAGTCCCTCCCGAACCTGGAGGACCCCGGGAATGAGTCCCCCGGCCGGGGTGCCCTGAAAAGTAAAGAACTTACTGGGTGTCTCTTCTTTCCGTCAATGAAGAGTTGGAAATGCGATGGAGGAACCTTCTGGAAGATTTCCTCCCACCTACGAAGACGACGTTGAAGTGCCCGGACCGAAAGGGAGTCGCAGAAGAAACACGAGTCCCAACGGTGATCCGGTTCCAGACACTCCAAGCAGAGAGAATGGGGATCCGCCCTAGCGAAGCGTCGCTCGCAAGAAGAACAAGTGGCAAATCCCAGATGCTCCGGCATAGACGGAGGACTACGCAAACGCAGAACCGGAGCAGGAGAGAAGGACAACGGGAAAGAAAAAAGGTCTTCCCGGTGATGCTAGTACGTCCAGCCCCGACCGTGCAGAGAAAAGGACTAAAGGGCGATGCGTGGGGCGGAGCTAAGGAGAGCGGGGTTACGGCCGCGTGCAGTACCCTGCGTAAAAAGAGATGGACACATTTTTCAATTTGATGCTTTTTTACAAAAAGTGCTCCGGTGCAGTCCCACAGGACAGAATATCCCAAAAGTATGGAGGAAAGGGGACGGGACGTAGGAGTATTTTCATTTCCAAAGAAGAGATGAGGCAGCTCCCTGTCACCACTAGTCATGGAGCCATCAGGATATTTCAGATACTCATTCTCCAGTAGATCACCCCGTACCACAGAGCATAAAAACATACAGGATGATTTCCTGGAAGCCTTCACAAGGTCTATGTGGAGAGTTTTGCTTTTTCCTTTTGATTTCTTCCCACGTTTAGGTTTGTTAGCAATCAACTCTACTTGTCTAATAGGCAGACCCTTTATCCCCTCATTAGGAGGAGACCCTTCCGGCTCAAGATGATTAGAGGCCAAACGGCCCAGTCTCACCTCGCAGAACCCAACCCCAAGAGGGTGGCCAATCGATTGGAAGGTGCCCAAAGTAAGTGTGGAATCCGAAATAGCAATCAGGGGGCCACCCACGCCAGGAATATAGAAGTGGGCAACCGCTCAGAGGAACGGTCACTTAAGCAACCAATCAATGTTGCCAATTGGGCTGAGATCTCATGCAAATAGGTTGTATGTTCTTTCAGCTCGGCACAAATTATCTCCGGCAATTCATTAGTCAAGGTAGGAGGGATATGGGAGATCTGCCCCTTAATGAAAGGCAACTGTGCCGAGGACAAACTAAGGTCAAGACTCCGTCCCCTCCCAGCAGATGTTCTGATAAAGCTAACAGCGTGACTTCACCTGCTACAAATATAGGAGGGGTATTAAAAAACAAAGTATTAGATGATTCAATCACAACGAGCACACAATAAAAAGTGGCTTAACCCAGAATTTGATTGTGCACTTCTTGCGGCAGGGAGACAAATTCGTCGGAGTCCAATAAATTATAAGTTACTCAGCGTAGTGACTAACGTACTCTTAGTCCTTTCCTCCATACTGCATGGGTGTCCCTTCCTAGGGAGGGGAGATGGAACCTTTTTCACCAGAAAAAACCTTCTTCACCTTTAAATTTAGAGGCGCGTGGGGGTGCGGCCCTGGGAGCATGCGCTGCCCTGACTCCACCCTCCAGCGCCACACCTCAGTCCCCATAGACATGTCGACAATGGATTAGCCTTGCCTAATGACACCAGTTTTATTAGGGGGGAGGATGGTGGGACATATGGAGGAAAGGGGACAGTACGTTAGTCACTACGTTGAGTAACTTATAATTACTCTTATGCCCATCCCCTTTCCTCCATCATGTATGGGTGATTACAACTGAGTGTAGCCCCAGGGTGGAGAGGAGACCCTCCTTAAGCAAACAGGTTTCTAAGAACCGCATGTCCAAATGCCGAGTCTGAACTAGAGCCGGCGTCCAAACAGTAATGCTTGCAGAAAGCCGAAGGGGTGGCCCAGGTGGCCGCCCTGCTTATGACTTGCCAGGGGACATGCCGCTGGAATGGGATGACCGTTGCCTTGGCTCTGACCGCGTGGGCTGCATGTTAGCCGGAGGTGGCTTATGCTGTCCCTCGTATGCTTCCTTAAAGGCAGAGACCATACAATGGGCTATAGAGGCCTTGGAAACCTGATACCGCGGTCTTGATGCGCCGAAGGTGACAAACATTGCATCCGACTTGCAGGAGCCTTGGTCCTGTCAGAGTAGAATTTTAGGGCACGCCTGACATTGAGGCAGTGCAGAACTCTCTGAGCCTCGTCCTTAGGTTCAGCAAAGAACGTAGGCAGCACTATTTCTTCGTTGAGATGGAAAGCTGAAGGCACCTTAGGTAGGAATGCTGGGTGTGTCTGCAGGACTACTTTACCCTTGTGAAAAGTAGCATAGGGCTCTGAGGCGACTAGCACCTGGATTTCTCTGACTCTGTGAGCCGAAGTGAGGCCTATTAACAGGGCTGTCTTAATGGTGACCAGCCTGATGTCCGCGGATGCCATTGGCTCAAATGGTTTGTACGCCAGGGCACCCAAGACTACCTTGAGGTCCCATACAGGGTGTGGCCTCTTGATGGGCGGGTAGAGTCTGGCGAGGCCGATCAAATGCTTTTTGACTATCGGGTTGGAAGAGGAGTGTTAGGGAGAATTCTCATTCTATGGCTAATGTCCCTCACCTAGTGAGTCCCCCAGCAGCGCCTTTGCTGTATTTCTGGAGTTTATTTTTTCCACTTGGTAAGAGTGTGCCTCTTTTTCCCACTCTTACCTGTGTTTTGTCATGTGCATTTCTACTTGTTGTGTGATCTTGGGCTCTGGAGCACACCACTCAATGAGCCCAACTTGTTGTGTGTGTTACACAGCACCCTTCAGTGCAGTAACACAGGGTTGTCTCTCAGACTTCCCAATGACTCCTTTTTCTGGGGCTGACTACTGTCCCCCAGAAACAGGTAAAGTTGCCATTAACTTTATATAGTCAAATCTGTCAGGACTCAGGGCTGGCAAAGACGAGGAGTGTTTTGATATGCCTCTTAAGCTGGGAAGGTCTAGAAACTAAAAACAGAGCGTTTTGCAGGGGATCCTAGAAAATATATGACCTTTCTTACCCGATGTAGACTTCATTTTTTGTGCAAGCCTGCGGCATTTGAAACTATCCAAGCCAGAACTGCCTTTGTAATATCATATTTAACAGGCGATGCCGCAGCATGGGCTATGCCTCTGGTACAGAAAGATGATACTTTGTTATATAATTGGGATAATTTCTTATCAGAGTTTGGCAGACTGTTTGATAGACGAGAAGTCTCACTGGCACAATACAAAGAGTTGTTAGGTTTAAGACAGTGGTCACAAGATCTGGTAACATATGTGACACAGTTTAATAGACTAGTGATTGAAATAGAATAGCCAGTGGCTAAACAGACCGTATTGTTTTATCAAGGTTTACGGGAAGAACTAAAAGATGCAATTGCGCAGATAGAACCGCAACCAAGCACTTGTACGGCCATGATAGATCTGGCCCTTAGGCTGGATCACAGGATGAATGAGAGAAAAGAAGATAAAAAGATACCAGAAACTGTCCCATTTGTGAGATTAGATAGGATGAAGGGAGGAAGGAGTAGTGAGGTAGAATCAATGCAGATTGGTAGTGTGAGAGGACCATTATCAGAGGCAGAAAAAGAACAGAGGAAGCTTAACAAATTGTGTTTGTACTGTGGCAGGCAGGCCATTTTATACGCACTTGTCCTAATACTCCCCAGAGGAGTATAGGAGGGGAACAGAGCAAAAAAGAGGCGGGAAAAGAAGTGGGCCGACCTTAGCGGGAACTCAGGTGACAGGCCCGAAGGAATTAAAGTTCCCCAAATTGGTGGCAAATACAGTTGGGAGTAAGACATCTCATTTGTATATATTAGTGACGTTATGTTGGGCAATATCCAAGCAGACAGTACTGGCTGTGATAGACTCAGGGGCCACATGTAATTTTGTCGTCATTACATTGGCCAAACAATTGGGCCTTCCTTTACAAGACAAACAAAGAGTGGAAGGGGTGCAGTCGGTGGATGGGTCTCCTTTAGTGTCAGGGCCTATAGGACAACAAACACAAAAGTTGCGGATGACATTTACATCAGGTCACAATGAAGACATTACTTTTGATTTGATAGCCGCTCCACAGTTTGGTCTGATTTTGGGAATGCCTTGGTTAGTGCAACACAATCCAAGGATTGATTGGGAAAAACAGACAGTAGAGTTTGATGAACAGAGGTGTAAAGAACACATGTTACCAGAAATGGGACCCACAGCGTGGTTAGTTAAACAGGGAAGCAGAGAGCAATTGGTGGGAGCCGTGGAAGCAGAACTTCCCCTGCAAACCGAAAGTTCACCAAAGTATTTGACAAAAGAGGGGCAGAACAATTACCTCCCCATCGACTTTATGATTGTGTCATTGAATTGGAGGAGGGGGCGAAGCTACCCTGCAGTAGAATCTATGCCCTTACAGAGACAGAAAATAAACATTTAAGAGAGTATTTGGATGAAATGTTAGAGAAGGGGTTCATTAGACATTCCACGTCCCCGGTCTCTTCTCCTTTGTTTTTTGTTCCAAAAAAAGAGGGGACATTACGCACTTGTATTGACTATCACGCCTTGAACAAGGTAATCATTAAGAATAGGTTTCCATTGCCTCTAATTTCAGTGTTACTGGATCAGGTGCGGGCGGCAAAAATGTACACTAAATTGGATTTAAGAGGAGCATACCACTTGATAAGAGTAAAAGAGGGGGATGAGTGGAAGACGGCATTTCGGACAAAATTTGGATTGTTCGAATACTTGGTTATGCCGTTTGGATTATGCAATGCTCTTGCGGCATTTCAATTCTTTATGCAAGAAGTGTTGAGGGACTTTATTGATGTATTTGTTATAGTGTACATTGATGATATTTTGATTTATTCAGTTTCAGAAGAACAGCATGTTCAACATGTGAGGGCAGTGCTTCAGAGGCTGCAGGAGTATAAGCTTTGTGTAAAACTGGAGAAATGTGCTTTTCACACTAGGCAAGTGGAATTTCTGGAGTTCATACTAACTCCAGAGGGTGTAGTGATGGATGCCAAGAAGGTACAGGCTGTGACAGATTGGCCATCACCACAATGCATCAAGGACATCCAATCATATTTAGGATTTGCACATTTTTATCTGCGTTTTATTAGTAATTTCTCAGCATTAGTAACGCCGATTACTAGACTTCTCAAGAAAGCAACACCATTAATTTCGGGTCCTGAAGCAGAAAGGGCTTTTCAGGAATTAAAGATCGCTTTTACTACTGCACCTGTGTTGAAACACCCAGACACAAATTAAGCTTTTCAAGTGGAGACAGATGCTAGTAATCTGGCGATAGGGGTGATTTTGTCAAAGAAGGATAAGGAGGGGGTATGGCACCCAGTGGCTTTCTATTCTAGAAAACTATCAGGGTGTGAACAGAATTATTCTATCACGGACAAGGAATTGCTGGCTATCCAATCAGCCTTCTTAGAATGGAGGCATTACCTATTGGGGGCTAAGCATCAAGTGGTAACGGATCACAAGAACTTGCAATACTTTAAGACTGCTCATAAACTTAGTCCCAGGCAATTACGCTGGTCTCAATACTTTGATGAATTCAA
Source organism: Ambystoma mexicanum (assembly GCF_040938575.1). NCBI lineage: Eukaryota > Metazoa > Chordata > Amphibia > Caudata > Ambystomatidae > Ambystoma > Ambystoma mexicanum. The sequence goes on from NC_090939.1 coordinate 636,275,361, forward strand.
TTTTGTGGTAACATTCAGACCAGGAAAGAATAATGGCAAGGCAGACGCATTGTCTAGGCTGCAAAATTTAGAGAGTGTGGTGAGTGAAGTAAGAGCAATTATTCCTCCAGAAAAAGTCATTGGAGCTATTACAAAAAATGTAATTGATGAAGTCAAGAAGGCTCTTCCCCCCCGGCAAATCCATAAGTGGCAAGCCAGTCATCCGGCAAGGAAGGTGAGGCAGGGGTTGCCGTACCATCAAGATCGATTGTTTTTACCTACTAAGGAAATACAGGGGAAAGCCCTATATTGGTGCCATAATTCTCCATTAGCGGGACACGCTGGTCAAAGGAAAATGCAAACCATGTTGGAAAAATACTTTTGGTGGCCTACTTTGAGGCAGAATGTGGGCAAATATTTATTACAATGTGAAAATTGCATGAGGAATAAAGCAGATCGTGTAAAAAAGAGAGGGTTATTACAACCATTACCCACACCTGAGAAAGTATGGACACACATATCAATGGATTTTATTACAGACCTTCCACCTGATAAGCAGTTTGACACCATTTGGGTAGTGGTGGATCTTCTGTCCAAGCAAGCTCATTTCATTCCTTATGAAGGAATACCTGGAGCAGGCAAGTTAGTGGAGTTTTCCTTCAACATGTGGTTAGATTACATGGGTTGCCCAAGAGTATTGTCTCGGACAGAGGACCACAGTTTACATCAAAGTTTTGGCGAACTTTCTGTCGCATGTTGGGAATCAACTGTGCCCTATCTACCAGTTACCACCCTCAAACCGATGGGCAGACAGAACGAGTAAATCAAACACTCGAACAATACTTGCGGGCCTATTTAGGGGATGGCCGAGAGTCTTGGGTGCAGGCATTATGGTTGGCAGAGTTTACGTATAAAAACACGCTGCACACTTCCTTGGGTACGTCCCCCAATTAATGTTATTTGGACATGAGCAAAACATGATACCAGAACATTTACCTGAAGTAGAAAATGTACCAGTTTTACAAGAACATAAGCAGTTGCTTCGTAAGATCAGACAGAAAGCGCGCACGCATTTGGAACAGGCTAAGGAAACCTATAAAAGACACGCTCTCAAACACAGACAGGAGAGTCCTCGCTATAAGGCAGGAGACAGAGTTTGGTTATCAACCAAGAATCTATCTATAGTAGGATCTCATAAATTCATGCCTTGATTTATTGGACCTTATGAAATAGTTACATGTGTGTCATCTACAGCTATGAAATTGCGTTTTCCAAAGTCTCTACCTATACACCCGGTGTTCCATGTGTCTTTGCTTAAACCTGCAGCTCCTGGAACTACGACGAAAAAACCTCCAGCCATAGTGAGAGAAGGACAAACGGAATATGAAGTAAAGTGCATTGTGGATTCCAGAAGAAGATATCAACAATTATGGTATTTGGTGCAATGGGAAGGTTACGGGCCTGAGGATTATTCTTGGGAACCAGCATGAGATGTCCATGCTCCCAGGTTGGTTAAGCAATTTCATGTACGACATCCGGGTAAACCAGGTCCTGGGAGGAGCCCTGAAGGGGAGGTAATGTTAGGACTCAGGGCTGGGAGTGTTTTGATATGCCTCTTAAACTGGGAAGGTCTAGAAACTACAATTCCCAGCATTCTCTGGGTCTGCATGTAGTTCAACAGGCGCGCACTTGGCCAGCTGTCTGGGATTAAGGACAGCATATTAACTGGTAACGGCAGCGTGCAGGTGTGGCTTATTGTGATTCAGCGTGGAGGCAGACAGGCCGCGTGTGTAGAGGAACGATGGAGAGCAGGACTGCATGAACTACAGACGGCCGCATTTCGGAAGGAGCAGGAGAGTGCAGATAAGGATCACGGCTTTACGGTCATTGTCTGGGTAGTGTGGCGCTGCCCCGTGACGGGACGCGCACGCGGCATCGCGAGACGTTGCACGCCGCCGCGTGCTGTATAAATAAACGGGGCATTCCCGGCCACAGCAGAGCAACCGGGAAGCCCGAACTGTAAGGACGTGTGTCGAGTGTGGTCCTTACAGGGTGGGGTCTTACGGGACCGCATGGGGGCAAGGACAAACCCCCAACAGTGGCGAAAAGTGGATGCGGATGCCCGGGCCCGTCAGTGACGGAATTCCAACATTTTTCTTCCCTGAAACGGAACGAACAGACATTTCGTTTCATGCCGTGGCTGCGGATCGCACACGCGGCTGGCGGCCATTTTGTCAGCAAGGCCGTGGAACTTCACCAAGCTCCGGTTTGGATGGTGAAGGTGATCCAGGTCTAATTTATGGACATAATGCTTGCAGGCAGTCAAACCTGCACGCCCATGCCTGATTTTTGGATTTTCCTCCAGATTTGGGCCTCCTACGTCGAGTGAAAGCAAGGAGAGGGGCTAAAATGGCTGGGCCTGCTTAGCCCAGTTCTTTTTTTCTTTGCTTAATTTTTGGAACTCCTACACCCCTGGGTGTTGATGCAGCGAGGGGGCACAGTGCTTCTTCATCCCCTTCATCATCAGGCTGCTGTGGCCTCTTCTTCGCCCTCTTCATCATCAGGGTGGATTACTGCAGTGGTGGATCCTCAAGTTGGCGGGTTTTTTCTTCTGTTTCTTCAGTTCTGGTGGCAGTCTTAGGAGAGCTGAGGACAAGGTTCCACCACCCCCTCCCCAGGTTTGACTGTTACTTTGCCTGAGTGGGGTGTCCAGACTGTGAGGTGGTGGTGGGTGATTGAGTTGCGGCCCCCAGGTTCCAAAGTGGGGGTGCCTGTGTGCTCAAGCCCATGAGTGACTATGACAATCAAGGCGGTGGGCTCCCTGCAGCCACACAGCTTCCCCAGGACGGTGGTCAGGCGGCAGCTCAACAGCAGGTCTTTCAGGCTCCAGTGCTTCCAGTGCAACAACCAGTGACGGCTCCACAGCTACCCCCTCAAGTCCAAGCAGGTGGTCAAGCTCCTGTGCCTCAGGGGCCACCGGTGGTACAGCCAGTTGCTCAGCAAGGACTTCCTATCATGGCCCAAGCACGTGCCCATGCAGCCCTGCAGCCCATCCCCGAATTTGACGCAGCAGGCCCACCATCCAGCATGGGGCCCAGGTGGAGGAGGTGGGTTGGGCGCCTCAATATGTACTTCAGGGCCGCCCAGGTGACGGATGATGACAGCAGGGTGGCAACTATGCTGTACTCCGCGGGGCCTTCGGTCCAGGAGATTTTTGAGTCGCTTCCTGCAGGGGATGGCTCTTATGACGCGGCCAAGGGGGCACTCCTGCCCCATTTTCTGCCCCTTGCCAACGTGGACTATGAAAGATTTGTCATGCTGTCGGCCAAGCAAAAGGAGGATGAAACACTGGACACCTTCTTGGTCGCCTACGTCGCCTCTCCCTGGGCTGTGCGTGGGGAGACGTGGAAGACATGATGCGCACAATGCTAATTCAGGCGTGCTCCTCGGGCAAACTCAGGAGGCAGGTCCTGAGAGAGCCGGGTATCACTCTACCCCGCATCCTGGAACTAGGCCGGTGCCATGAGGTGGCGGAGGCTCGGGCAACCAAGATGAAGGCAGGGTCCCACTCAATAAAATCGGAGAAGGTGTGTGCCATGTGGCGTGGTGGCAGAGGAGTGAGAAAGCCTGGTGTGGGACCCCGTGACAGAGCAGGGAGAGCAGGGGAATCGTGCCAGAAGTGCGGGTATGACCTCCCCCACCCGACGAAGTGTCCAGCAGCTGGAAGGACATGTGGTAGGTGCGGCTTGCCTGACCATTTTTCGAGGGTGTGTAAGGCCCGTGATGGTGCCGAGAGGCCCGGCTCGGACGTGGGTCCTGCGCCAAAACCGCCCACCAAATGTGGCCCAGGTGGACCAGGGCGGGGAGGATGCCCAGGTGGACGAGGCCGAGGAGGAAGAGGAAGAAAAGATTTTCTTTGTGAGGTGTGTGGTGGAGGTCAATCACTCGCCGGTCCCGGTGCTGGTGGAAACGAGAGCCTCGGTCAATATGATGGCCCGGGGGCACTATGATGCCCTCGACTCACCCCCAAAGCTACTCACGCCAAGAGCCCGCATATTTGCGTTTGGAGGACTGGAACCAATACCTCTGGACGGTGCCTTCGTGACGAAGGTGGAGCATGAGGGCTCGCAGATCAAAGCCCGGTTCTATGTGATGCCCATATGTGGTGCCTGTGTGCTCAAGCCCATGAGTGACTATGACAATCAAGGCGGTGGGCTCCCTGCAGCCGCACAGCTTCCCCAGGACGGTGGTCAGGCGGCAGCTCAACAGCAGGTCTTTCAGGCTCCGGTGCTTCCAGTGCAACAACCAGTGGCGGCTCCACAGCTACCCCCTCAAGTCCAAGCAGGTGGTCAAGCTCCTGTGCCTCAGGGGCCACCGGTGGTACAGCCAGTTGCTCAGCAAGGACTTCCTATCATGGCCCAAGCACGTGCCCATGCAGCCCTGCAGCCCATCCCCGAATTTGACGCATCAGGCCCACCATCCAGCATGGGGCCCAGGTGGAGGAGGTGGGTTGGGCACCTCAATATGTACTTCAGGGCCGCCCAGGTGACGGATGATGACAGCAGGGTGGCAACTATGCTGTACCCCGCGGGGCCTTCGGTCCAGGAGATTTTTGAGTCGCTTCCTGCAGGGGATGGCTCTTATGACACGGCCAAGGGGGCACTCCTGGCCCATTTTCTGCCCCTTGCCAACGTGGACTATGAAAGATTTGTCATGCTGTCGGCCAAGCAAAAGGAGGATGAAACACTGGACACCTTCTTGGTCGCCTATGTCGCCTCTCCCTGGGTTGTGCGTGGGGAGACGTGGAGGACATGATGCGCACAATGCTAATTCAGGCGTGCTCCTCGGGCAAACTCAGGAGGCAGGTCCTGAGAGAGCCGGGTATCACTCTACCCCGCATCCTGGAACTTGGCCGGTGCCATGAGGTGGCGGAGGCTCGGGCAACCAAGATGAAGGCAGGGTCCCACTCAATAAAATCGGAGAAGGTGTGTGCCATGTGGCGTGGTGGCAGAGGAGTGAGAAAGCCTGGTGTGGGACCCCGTGACAGAGCAGGGAGAGCAGGGGAATCGTGCCAGAAGTGCGGGTATGACCTCCCCCACCCGACGAAGTGTCCAGCAGCTGGAAGGACATGTGGTAGGTGCGGCCTGCCTGACCATTTTTCGAGGGTGTGTAAGGCCCGTGATGGTGCTGAGAGGCCCGGCTCAGACGTGGGTCCCGCGCCCCAAAACCGCCCACCAAATGTGGCCCAGGTGGACCAGGGCAGGGAGGATGCCCAGGTGGACGAGGCCGAGGAGGAAGAGGAAGAAAACATTTTCTTTGTGAGGTGTGTGGTGGAGGTCAATCACTCGCCGGTCCCGGTGCTGGTGGAAACGAGAGCCTCGGTCAATATGATGGCCCGGGGGCACTATGATGCCCTCGACTCACCCCAAAGCTACTCACGCCGAGAGCCCGCATATTTGCGTTTGGAGGACTGGAACCAATACCGCTGGACGGTGCCTTCGTGACGAAGGTGGAGCATGAGGGCTCGCAGATCAAAGCCCGGTTCTATGTGATGCCCATAAGCAACAACACTCAGCTGTGCCGCCGCCGAGGCTCTTGGAATTGTCAGTTTCACATACTCAGTATACCTCGAGGACATCAATGATCTGCTCGAAAAGTATGCCGCCCTCTTCAATGGCATTGGAAGGATGACCGGTGACCTGGTAAGGTTGCACATCGATGACTCTATGCAGCCCATCGCCCTGAAACACCGCAGGGTACCATTTCATCTGAGGGAGCAGGTTGATAAGGAGCTGGACAACCTGGTGAATCTCGACATCATCGAGAAGGTGGAGGGCCCGACCCCCTGGGTGTCCCCGATTGTTGTACAAGGGGCTCGGTTCTTTTCCAAACTAGACCTCCGAGTGGGCTATCATCAGGTCGTCCTCCATACTGAGTCCAGGTATATCACCACATTCACCACTCACCGAGGACTATAATGGGTATAAGAGACTGAGCTTTGGGGTGTCATCGGCTGCAGAGGTGTTTCAGAATATTATTCGGGGCGCCCTCGCAGATCTGGAGGGTGCCCTAAACATCAGCAATGACATTTTGGTGTTCGCAAAGACCGAGGTGGACCATCTGAGAAAGCTGGGGAAGACCTTTGAGAGACTGCAATCGCTAGGCCTCACCCTTCACAGGGACAAATGTGAGTTCCTTCACCCTTCCATCGAATTCTTCGGATTTGTCTTGAAGGAGGGGGGGGGGGGGTGTCGCCGGACCCGAGGAAAGTCCAAGATATTAAGAAGGCACAGCCCCCCGAGTCGGTGTCTGACGTGAGGAGCTTCCTCGGCATGGTAACCTACTGTGGGCGTTTCATCCAAAATCTCGCCTCTAGGTCTGAACCACTCAGAGCTCTGACGAAGAAGGAGTCAGCCTGGCACTGGGGCCCGCTCGAGCAAGCAGCCTTTGAGGACATTAAGAGCGCCCTGACAGTTGAGGACACCATGGCGTTCTTCGACCCGGCGCTGACGTCAGAGATCGTTGTGGACGCCAGTCCGTTTGGCCTGGGTGCCGTGCTGACCCAGGTGGACCGGGACGGGAGTATCCAGCCAGTGGCCTACGCCAGCAAAGCGCTCTCAGAAACTGAACAAAGATACTCACAGATCGAGCGTGAGGCGCTGGCGGTCCTCTGGGGCTGCAGACATTTTCGGCTCTATGTCTTGGGGAGTCCAGTGACGGTGGTGACAGCCCCTGCTTCCCATTCTGGCAGGGTCATCCTCGAAACCACCGGCCAGAATCGAGAGGTGGATGCTCACTCTTCTCGAGTATGGAGTCACCCTGGTGTATCGGCCGGGGGCCAACAATGCGGCGGACTATCTCTCCAGACATCCGGGAGTGCGTGGGGGAGATGAGTATGACACCTGTGCGGAGGAGGCCGATGATCACGTCCGAATGGTGGTCGAGGCGGCCACGCCGAACGCAATGCCCCTGTCAGAACTGGAGGCGGCAGCTGCCGAGGACGAGTGCTTCCAGATCCTAAAGCACTCCATGCAGCAGGGCTCCTGGAAGTCTGTCCTGGAAGCTTTGACGGGGCGGACCCAGGAGGCCAAGACAAGACTTGAGCAACTATGGAAGGTCAAGGAGGAATTGTCCTTCTCAGTGTCGGGCCTGCTGCTCCGAGGTGACCGGATAGTGGTCCCCCAGTCCAAAGTAAAGGATGCGATCACCTTGGCCCAGCATGGACACCAGGGCGCTGCAAAGACCAAGGCCAGGCTGCGGCTGAAGGTCTGGTTCCCCGAGCTTGAGCGGAGAGTCGATGACTTCGTGGCGGCCTGTGTATGGCGCCAGGCGGCATCTCCTCTGCAGCGAGAGCCGGCCATCGAAGCAATGCCCCGAGGCACGTGACCCTGGGAGGTCGTCCATGCAGACTTTGGGTCAACGTCCAAAGGCACCCATTTCCTTGTAATCGTCAACGGATATTCACGGTATCCGGAGGTGGAGTTTGTCGAGTCGGTGGCCTTTGAGCACGTGGTCGTGGCCGTGGAGAAAGTGTTTGCGGCCCATGGGTTCCCCCACACCTTGTGCTCGGACAACGGGTCGCCGTTCCAGAGTGAACGGTTATCTGAACTCATGGAGAGCTGCGGGGTCCAGCATAGGAAGGTGTCCCCGTTGTGGCCCAGGGCAAATGGAGATGCTGAGAGACTGATGCGGACGCTCAATAAGACATTCAGGATCGCCCAGGGACAAGGATAGCCACTCCAACAAGCCCTATACCAGTTCCTGCGGGTGTACCGCACCACCCCACATGCATCCACGGGGGTGGCTCCGGCTGAGGCCCTTTTCAAGCGCTGCCCCAAGGGTCTACTACCCGAGGTCGGGGAGAAGGAGCCCAGGGTGATTGACAATCAACAGGTCGAGGTAGACCGGCGGGTGAGGATTGCGCAGGAGAACCTGCAAAGGGGTCTCCGCCCCCAGCAGCTCGAGCCGGGGGACGAAGTCCTCATCCGTAATCGACACCCCCATGGAAAGCTCTCGCTCCCCTATGAGCCGGAGCCATTGGACGTTGTGGCTGTAAAGGGGTCCATGGTGACTGCCTATGGCGGAAGATCTGCCATCACCCGGAATGTCAGCTTCTTTAAGAAACTGGGTGATCCAAGAACTGAACCGCCGCTGGAGCCGGACTTAATGGAGGCACCGGAAGATGGAGGAGTTTCCTCCAGCACACCTGAGTCCCCTGACCGGGGGACGTCTGCAGAAGGACTTCCCGTGCCGGAGGTAAGTGGGAGGTACCCCCAGAGGGCTGGGCGAGGGAAACTCGCTTACCTCAGTGAATACGTGCTGGGACAGTTGGTTGGTCAACTTGAGTGAGGGGATCCGGGTGGCTGACATTAAAGGGGTTTTGGGCAAGTGTGGCCTGATATGTAATAGTTAATTGTTTTAGTGGTTTGCAGTATATATTAAAAGCATTTGTGTGTCCTCCCGAAAAGGAGGAGTGTGGCGCTGCCCCGTGACAGGACGCGCACGCGGCGGCGTGATGTTGCACCTCGCCGCGTGCTGTATAAATAAACGGGCCGTTCCTGGCCGCAGCAGAGCGACCGGGAAGCCCGAACTGTAAGGACGTGTGTCGAGTGTGGTCCTTACAGGGTGGGGGCTTACGGGACTGCATGGGGGCCAGGACAAACCCCCAACAGGAAGTCCCGTGGGGCTCTCCAGACCACAGATAAGTACAGGGCAATGCACGATGATTGTTTACATTGTTGGGAGTGATTTACAGCGGGTCGCATTTCGTCTGGGAAGTCCCGAGGCGCTCCCAGACATAAGATAAGTGGCGGCAAACGTTTTTGGAATGTTGTGCTGAGAAAACACAGTGTATGCGCTCATGTACTGCTGTGTTGGGAAATCCAGGGTGTTCACTCATTTACGGTTGTGTTGGGCAAACCCAGTGTATATCAAGCAACAGTGAATCTGCAGCTTTAATGGGTGTCTATGAGTAATGAACTATTTACTGACAAAAGAATCAATATGATACATGGACATTACGTTTATCAAGTTCACCAAATCTTCACTGGTGCAGTAAACTAGTGTAGGAGGGAAATCATTTATGTTATATGTTGCTTTGCTGCCCGAAGGGCCATGTGTCTTGTTTATCATGATGGGAAGTTCTCCTAATGTTTGTTTTCTTCATGTTGCTTGCTTATGTGTTTTCTTGTGAACCAACAGGGGTTAGTACACATAGTAAGGTGTACTAGGTAGGAAGTCAGGTTATATACGTGGTCAGTGTTACATGCTGGACAGAGTAGGGTTCTTTCCTGGTGTTTCCCCTGTCCCATCCAAAGTCGGAGTTCCTTACCCTTTTTTCCGGTGTTCCTAAATTCCCCATCCTATCCACAACCTCTCCCTAACCCCTCTTCCCCCCATTGGCTGCCACGTGGCGACCTGTTTTATATATCAGGCGTCTGTGCCAACCACGGTGGGAGGGTCGAGTTCATTCGGCTTCAGTGGTTCGGGGGAGAGTGTCGATCTCTCTTTCTTTCCTGTAAAGTGTGATTGTGACAAAATAACCACAGATCCAGTACACTCCATCTTACATGGAGTATTGGAAAGCGTTAATCCTTAGCCCTTTTTATGTGTCCCTCCTGGAGCATTGTTTTGCTCTTTTAACATTTAGACTTGGCTAGTGGCAGTGGTATTTACCCTAACTTTTCTACCGCGATTATACTATATAAACGTGGAATTGTTTTAGGCTATTATATTAGCCTCGAACATAAACCTGCTTGACCAAATACACTTTCTTTTGGCTCCGGTCAGGTTTATTAGCCATTTCTTTTTGATAAAGTCCTTCTTGTGTTTTACTTTGCGTGGCAAACCGAGTTTGCCTTCTTTGTTCACCGTCTTTTGGCGGGCTTCTGCAGAGAAGCCCTCCTCTTGGCGCCTGGGTGTCTAGGTGGGCTGAATGTGAGGGAAGGGTGTAGTCACCCCCTGCACAGGGCATCCTAGGAAACCCAAGTCGCACTTTGCCATGATTGGTTGAGGTGGTTGTCCGGACTGGACAACCCCCCTGCTGCATGATTGACAGCCGGGCTGTGTGAATGGGGAATTTTCGCATAAAAGGCAGGACTCTTGGGCTGGAAGTCAGAGTTGCCACTGGAGCTACAAGGAACCAAAGAGAAGCGGAGAAGACGACTGCTGCAACTACCCCACCCCGGTGAAGCCCTGATGCAGTCCTGAGCTATCTACACTTCGATGACCAGAGAAGATCCAGTCGGAGTCTTCTTCCCTTGAGCCTGGTGGGGTCAACCAGGTCATCTTCCACAGCCAGGGGATCCTCTTTGTGGTCGAAATCGCTGCAAACTGCTGTAGTGCCCTGGATAGTCATCTGAAGAGCCTCTCCTGTGTTGCTGGCTTCATCCCTGTATGGTGCAGACCCCTCCAGACATCATCCTTCTCGTCTCCATGACTGAAGCACCAGGAACCGTGGGTCTGCAGGAAACTACCAGGAACAACTGCCGTGGCACGAGCTTCTTCCATGAATAAGGCACTGTGTTCTGCTTCGAGGAACTAGGGTGAATCCCTTTTCTCCTCATCCAATGCTTGCCCTTATCTTCCCTCCTTCTTATAACTTTTGCTTTCTCTGTTGACAATATCCAAGTACTCCTGGCAACATTGAATCTTGAACTGTCTGACTGTGTGATCCTCGACAACAGGATCCCAGTTCCACATGACACTGGCTCCGGCCTATTGACTTTTGTATTTCTGTCAGCAAGTGTTATCTGATTCTGTCTCCCTTGACAAAAGTATTGCCTATGATTTTTGCCCCCAACCCTCTCTGGTTAACCCAGGTGCTAAGTGTGTTTTTGCCCCGGTAACATTTCTTACCACGGATACGCATTTCTATAATACGACCGAACTATCAAAAAGTGATCGCAAGTGTATTCCCGGTAACGTCTTTGGTTTCACAACAACGGTCCGCCAAAACATAAGGTATTACCTTGAGTTATTCTGTGCCAAGAGAATTGGTTGTTTGTAGTGTATTTTACGTGTGGTTTTAAAATGTATAGAAGTGTTGTGTTTTACAGATGGTTTAAAATAAATGTACTTATATTTTTTATCTGAAACCTTGAGTCAGTGTTTGCTTCAGTCACAGTAATTGTGGTCCCTTTGTGTAATCTCTGCTACTGCTCATATACTCTTGAGATAAGCCTGGCTGCTCCGCTACTGCTACCACTTTAACATAGTAGTACAGGCTTGTACCAAAGGTGAACTTGTATTACCACTTGTAGTCTTAATTGTGTGTAGTGGTCCCTAAGGGCACTGCACGGGATTCTGCCTAACACTGGTGTACAGCGGTGAGGATTTGGAAGTAGAGTGATTACACTCAGGGTGCTGCTATTGCTTGGGTTCAACTAACCACAAGGCTAAACACCACTAATTCTGTTAACTAAAGAAATCATGTCAAATATGGAAAACTACATTGAAGAGGGTGTCTTAAACTATACTGCTGAGGTTCTGAGAACCATGTGTAGAGAAAAGAATCTCTGTGGTAAAGGAAACAAATATGAACTCGTTGCAAAGTTAATGGGAAAACAAAGTCTGGACATTGGGTCAGAAGGGCCTAGCACTCCAGCAAATGTGGATACTGATGTTTCTGATTCTGAGAGTGTTGAGTTAGAAGAAATAGATGAGTCCTTGTTAGGAAACCCTACAACTCCCTTACCTGCTCAGAAAGCACAACCTCTGTCCACAGGGACCCCACAGGTACTACACTTACTCCTAAATGTATTGCACTTGAGAAAATGAGACTTGAATTGGAAGTGAAACGTATTGATGCACAAACTGCCATGAAACATCAAGAGTTAAGACTCAGAGAAATGGAGCTGAACCAATAACTAGAAATGAAGAAATTGTCTTTAGAAAATGCTTCTCTCCCAGAGTCTTCTAGGTCTTCCAGCCCTAAGAGACCCCGTATGCCAAAGGAAATGATTGGTATGTATGAGACTAAACTTGATGTTTTGGATTGGTTAGCAATGTTTGAGTACAATCATGGGATTTAAGGTATCTCTGGGAATCAGTTTATTCCTTGGCTTTTCTCTAGGCTTCCCCCTGTTGCAAGTGATGCTGTAATCGAGTTGGGGGAGGAGGATAAACAGGATTATGAGTGTGTAAAGCTAGCATTAATAGATAGATTTGGGAAGACACCTTCCCAGTATTTTAAGAGGTTTAGAACCCCCAAAAAGCATGATGGTACCCCTTGGGCTACCTGGGTGTGTGCATGTTTGAAAAACTTAGATGGTTGGGTTAAGGGTTACAAAGTGAACACTTATGAAGGTTTGAGGAATCTTGTAATGTTTTGATGTCTGCTCTCTTGAGCTTTGACAGCACTTGGCTGATTCAAAGGAGATAAATCCTAAGAAGTTAGCTAAGGCTGCTGACTTGTGGGTTGCCAACAGGGCTACTCACAAGGATTCTGGGGAAACTCAGAAAAGGGAAAGCAGTCAAAGAAAGACAACAAAGAGAATTCAAATAATTCCAATCCAAAAGAGGGCCACAAACATAACCAGGGTAAGCCACAAGGGAAACCGAATCAGGCTAGTGTACCATCTGGTCCCAAGCCAGATGGAGGTCAGAACAAACCCCCATTCCAGAAAGCATTTGGAAAATGTTTAGCTGTGGGTCAACTGACCATGTGAAAGGGGATCCCAGATGTAAGGGTAAACCTTCAGGGGTCCACATTCTCTCCTTAGCCTTCTCCCAGGTGGATGAAGTACCTATAGCCAGTGGAAACTTTCAGTTACTAGCTGATGAGCCCATGAGAGTCTCAGCTAGTGTTTCTTTAGTGTCCTTGGGTATTTGGGAACAACAGAACTTAGATGTCAATAACTCAATCCCAGTTAATACTAAAGAGTATTACAAATATAGTGTTCTCGTGAATGGTCAGGAAGCCCCTGCCATCAGAGACACTGGAGCCAGCATAACTGTGGTTGATGAATGTTTTTTCAAGGTGGAGGATGTTGCTAAGGCACCCAAACACCTAACCAAGTTAGCTGGAGGCCCTGTGCAAATGGTTCCCCAGTTACCAGCTCTCATCCAGTGCAATGACATGACTGTTAGAATACCTGTAAGTGTGCAAAGTGACGTACCTGGAAGAGTCCTGTTGGGTAATGACCTTAACAATCTTGGAGTTGTGTCTAGTACCCCCAGGCCTCCCAGAAAAAGGAAGCAGGAGCTCACAAGGTCTTCTAGGGAGAGAAACTTGAGAGGCTCTCCTGGGGACATGATAGAGGAAACTATCACCCCAAGTCCACAGGACTTACTTACTGCTATTGCAGGACAAGACAAGACAAAGGGGAAACATAAGTCTACCAGCAAGAAACCAGCAAGCACTCCTGTGCCCAGAAGGACATCTCCAAGACTATCCAAAGTCACATCGGTGACTCCTCCACCAGCTGAGGCTGAGTGTGAGGTTCAACCCTGTATGGTTCAACTAGATACTGAGGAATCAGATCTAGAAGAAGATCTTACCCTGGTTGGAGATCTTGACCCTGTTGAACATCCTTAACTGCAGTCTTTATGGCAGAAGGTGGACCCAACAGGGCAGACTTCAGCAGAGGACAAAGAGAGTGTCCTACTCTTGGAGGTCTTCGCCTACAGGCAGCTTCTCAGCTCGATGGGAAAGAGCCTGGAAAGTATAGGTTACACTGGGAAGATGGCCTCTTCTACAGTGAACCAACTGAGTCAACCCCTGGAGACTGCAACAGACGTGTAGTACCTCTAGTGAACCGACTCCAGTTCCTGCAGTTAGCCCACAAGATACCTTTGGCTGGTTACTTAAGTTTTAAGAAGACCAAGGAAAGGCTCTCTCTTTACTTCTACTGGCCTAAGATGGGTTCAGAAGTAGACAAATTCTGCAGGAGCTGCCACACTTGCCAAACCTCTGGCAAGAGTGGAGCCAAGAATGTGGCACCCTTGGTGCCTCTCCCAGTAGCAGGAGTTCCTTTTGAGAGGGTAGCGATTGACATTGTTGGTCCCCTTGATCCTCCCACATCTTCAGGCAACAGGTTAATCCTGGTTGTAGTGGATCATGCCACTAGGTATCCTGAAGCAATACCTATGAGAACTGTTACGGCTCAGGCTGTGGCTAAGGCCCTACTTGGTATTTTTACAAGAGCAGGTTTTCCTAAAGAGGTGATATCTGACAGGGGATCACATTTTATGTCCCACTACGTGCAAGCCATGTGGAAAACCTGTGGAGTCACCTACAAGTTCTCAACTATCTGTCATCCCCAAACCAATGGGTTGGTAGAGAGGTTTAACTTAACTATGAAGAGCATGATAGGTGCTTTAGAAGAACCCCTTAAAAGAAAGTGGGACCTTCTGCTGCCATGCCTTCTCTTTGCATATAGAGAAGTCCCTCAGGAGGCAGTAGGTTACAGTCCCTTCGAACTCCCTTCGAACTTCTCTATGGGCATCCAGTCAGAGGTCCATTGACCCTGATTAAGGAGGGGTTGGAGAGTGTTCCTTCCCCCAAGCCAGTCAGAGTGACTGACTATGTGATAGGTCTCCGGAGGAGAATGTCACACATGATGGCAGAGGCAAGTGATAACTTGAAGGCTGGTCAAGCTCTGGTCCAACATTGGCATTACCAGAAGGCTAACATGGTTGAGTTTACTCAAGACCAGCTTGTTCTTGTTATGGTCCCCACAAGGCAGAGGGCCTTGCAGGACAAATGGGCAGGACCCTTCAAAGTTGTAGGTAAACTTGGAGAGGTGAACTATCTGGTGGACTTAGGCAATCCTAAGCAGGCTCCTAGATCTTTCACACCAACCGTTTGAAGGCTTATGTCTCTAGACCTGAAATAGGAGCTTTGCTTCTAGCTTCAGTTCAGGAGGAGGAGGAGAGTGAACCTCTGCCTGACCTCCTCAGAGTCTTACCTTTAGACAAGCAGGTGGAAGGAGTTAATCTCTCTTCCAGTCTCACATTTGACCAGCAGGATGAGTGCAAATTACTGTTAAATCAGTTTGCCTCCCTGTTCTCACTTTCACCAGGCTTAACCCCTTGGGACCAGCATGATATACTCACTGGTGACTGTTTGCCTGTCAAAAGCAGGGGGTACAGAATGTCAGACAATGGAAGAACCCATATAAGGAATGAAGTCAACAAGATGCTTGATCTCGGGGTTATAGAGCCCTCTACTAGCCCATGGTCTAGCCCATTTGTGCTTGTACCAAAGGCAATATCTAAGGAGTTGAGATTCTGCGTGGACTATAGAGCTCTAAATGCAGTCACAAAGACTGATGCCAATCCTTTGCCTAGGACAGATGAGCTGGTGGACAAACCTGGTGCAGCCAAGTACCTCAACACATTTGACCTAACGTCAGGCTATTGGCAAATAGCCCTGACAGACCATGCCAAGGAGAAAACTGCATTCTCCACCCCAGCTGGCCTCTACCAATTCAAAGTAATGCCTTTTGGACTAAATAATGCACCTGCTACATTTCAGTGGATGGTCAATCAAGTTCTGAATGGGATGGAGGACTTCTGCATGGCATACTTGGATGACATTACATGGTTCAGCCCAACATGGAAAGAACAGGCGAAGCCGCATCAAGGCGAAGGCCACAGGACAAGGCCAACGCCGCTCTCTGCAGCTCTCCGCTGCTCGACGTCGCTGATGGCGCACAAAAACTCTGCCAATCCAGGCCAAGGTAAGGCCAACATCCCCTCTGCCCCCTTGTCTCACGCTTTACCCGCATGCCCTCCGCTGCACAACAGTAGGAATGCGCGCCTACGCTCCCGCACCCTGCTTACCAACCTCAACAGCTATACTCCTACCATCGGCTACCGCAACGCCAGGTTGGCCACAAGAAGCCAGCTGCCAGTACTCTTGAGCGTTGCCACCAAATGCACCCTGGGCCACAGGGTCACCTCGCAGTCTCCCGCCACGACGCAACAAGTCTTCAAGGCCTGTACGTACAATCACTACCCCTCCATTAACACTAACTCTCTATCCCTACCTCCGCCCCTTGGCCCCAATGCAATTACCGCTATCGCCCACTCTGCCACTCTGGTGTGTGTACGGCCCAATGATGTTCATTTGTTTTCTGAACCCACTGCTGGTGCCTCCATGGACTGTTTGCGGCCTAATGATGTTCATATGTCCTCTGAACCCACTGCTGGTGCCTCCATTGACTGTTTGCGGCCTAATGATGTTCATATGTTTTCTGGTCCCACTGCTGGTGCCTCCATTGACTGTGTGCGGCCTAATGATGTTCATATGTTTTCTGGTCCCACTGCTGGTGCCTCCATTGACTGTGTGCGGCCTAATGATGTTCATATGTTTTCTGGTCCCACTGCTGGTGCCTCCATTGACTGTGTGCGGCCTAATGATGTTCATATGTCCTCTGAACCCACTGCTGGTGCCTCCATGGACTGTGTGCGGCCTAATGATGTTCATATGTTTTCTGGTCCCACTGCTGGTGCCTCCATTGACTGTTTGCGGCCTAATGATGTTCATATGTTTTCTGAACCCACTGCTGGTACCCCCCTTGATTGTGTGCTGCCCAATGACACCTTTGTGCCCCCTAATCTTACCGCTGACTCCCCCCTGACCACCCCACCTAGCTCCTTTGATCCTCCTTCAGCTACCAGCCTCCCACTCCCCCTGCCTCCCCCCAGCCGCACGCTCTTGTGCGCCCTGCTCAATGCCCGCTCTGTACCAGCCCACGCCCTCGACATTAATGACATGCTCATAAAAGACGAACTAGACCTCCTCATCCTCACTGAAACCTGGCTCAATGAAAGTTCGGGCCCTGCCCTATCACTGGCCATCCCACCTGGTTACTCCATCTACAGGAAAGACCGCACCTCTCAGAGAGGTGGAGGCGTTGCCCTCATCGCCAAAGACACCCTTTCCATCAGAGAAGTAGAAGGCATCCTTGACAGCAATAGCGACTACCTCCCTCTAAAAATTAACGTATCAGCCAACTGCACCATATCCATGCACATTGTCTACAGACCCCCAGGACCGTGCACCGACTTCCACGACACACTCATCTCTGCACTCTCTCATAACATCAAAAAGACCTCACAGGTCCTACTCCTCGGTGACCTTAACTTAGGGTTGAACGACCCCAAGGACTCCCCTGCAAAACACCTCAAGAAGGCACTCTCCAACCTAGGCTTCACGCACTCCATCTCCCATTCTACACACATCAAAGGACGCACCCTTGACTGGGTCAGCCATCACAACTGCACCCTTCTCATCAAGGACAATAACCCTATTCCTTGGTCCGACCACCACTACATCCAATTCAACCTCGGAACTAACAAAGCTGCCTTCTCCCCGCCACCACCCTGCCCCGACACCTACTCCAGAAGTTCACGCCTTCTCACAGCCGAAAACCTGGCACCCTACCTCCTTAACCCAGCCCTTCAAACCCCCTCTTCGAACAACCCCGATACCTTAGCTAACACCTTTAAGGATATCATCACATCAGCTGTGGATGCCATTGCCCCCCTAACTCTCAAAAAAGCCAAAAAAGCCAAACATGCCAACTCCTGGTTCTCCAAAGAACTCCTTGATCAACGTGCACAGAAGAGGGTTGCTCTCTCCACATGGAAAGCAAACCCGTCTGAAGCCACTAAACAAAAATTCAAAGCCATTTCCAAACTATATAAGACCAACATCACTCGAGCAAAGGCTGCCTCCTTTAACACCAGGATTGCTGACGCTAAGTCAGGCTCCAAGGAACTTTTCACCATCTTCAGGGAACTCGAAAAACCATCTGCCCCCCCCTCCTCTATCATCAAAGATGACAAATGGTGTAACAACATTCAATCTGCCATGCTTGAGAAGCTCAACACTCTCCAAAGTAAAATTCGTGGCCACCAAAAAGCCCTCTCCGAGATTATAGTGAACATGCATGCTAAACCACCCACCAAGACCACGTCCGCCCCGCTGTTCGAATTTAAAAATATCACAGAGCAAGAGGTCATCACCCTGCTCAACTCCATTAAACCCTCCAACTGTAAAGGGGGTGCATGCCCCGCCAGCCTCATCAAGGATTCCGCACCCAGCCTAGCCCCCTTCCTCACAGCCTTTATCAACTCATCCTTCCAATCAGGCCATGTTCCACCAGGACTTAAGGAAGCTTGGGTTCGCCCGCTTCTCAAGAAACCTTCTCTTGACCCAACCATCCCGGGGAACTACAGGCCCATTACGACTGTACCGTTCCTTCTCAAAATCTTGGACAAAGCAGCTTACCTGCAAGTCCAGAAGTTCCTAGAGGACAACCGCCTCCTCGGTCTACGACAATCTGGCTTCCGCCCTCGCCATGGCACTGAAACGGCCCTCCTAGACCTGAAAAACCAAATGGATGATCTCAGAGACGCAGGCAAACCGGCCCTTCTACTGCTCCTTGACCTCTCTGCTGCGTTCGATCTGGTCGACCACAATACCCTGTGTCACCACCTAGCCACACAAGCCAACTTCTCCCCTAAAGCCTGCCAATGGATCACCTCCTTTCTCAAAGAAAGGGCCATGAAAGTCTTTTCTGAAGTTGCTGCTGCCACCCCCAGCCTCCTCACCTGCGGTGTCCCCCAGGGCTCCTGTATCGCTCCTACTCTCTACAACCTCTTTACGAGGCCACTGTTCAGCATCTTGGACTCCCTGGGTATCTCATACACCAATTATGCGGACGATACGCAGGTACTCATCCCACTCACAGGCGACTACCTAGCGGACTCTAACACCCTCTCCTCTATCTACTCTACCATCCAATCCTGGATGGCGGAGAATTGGCTTTGCCTCAATGGTGAAAAAACCGAACTCCTCCTTATTGGCTCACCTTTCACCATCGGCAATCTCGGAGAACAATTTCACCATTGATAATATTCCAATTAAAGTCTCTAACCATGTTAAGACACTCGGAGTCTACCTTGACTCCGACCTGTCGATGGACAGACAGGTCAATGCCATCGCCGCCTCCTCAGCCTACTACACCAAAGTCATCAACGCAACCAGGCCTTTCCTGGCCCGTCAAAGCAGCCTCACGATTGCCAGGGCCATCATCGGATCAAGACTTGACTACTGTAACGCCCTGCTCGTCGGGACTTCCAACAAAAACATCGCCAAACTTCAGCTAGCCCAAAACAATGCTCTAAGGGCAGCCACCGGCACCGCAAGGAGAGACCACATCTCCGAAATCAGAAGGCAAGTGCACTGGCTCCCTGTTAAAGAAAGAATTGTCTTTAAAACTCTTGCCATCACCCACAAATGCATTCACGAGCTTGCCCCCCCCTACCTGACGAACAGAATCACCAGGCACTCCGCCACAAGACCGCTTAGATCTTTCTACGCCAACACCATTGTCAGGCCTACCTCGCGGAAAGTGCGTGCTGGTGGCTCCAGTTTCCCCACCCTAGCAGCCACGCACTGGAATGCCCTGCCACCTCACCTCAGACTCATCGAGTCACACCTAGCCTTTCGCAAGGCTATCAAAACCAGACTCTTTGTATGACTTCAACCTGTTTCTGCCTATATGCCTGCTAACCTGTAACTAAGAGCCTCCTGCACCCGAATGTAATCTTAAATCTGTGTATCCTCTGTAACAGCGCCTCGATGCCTCATGGGCTGCAAGTGCGCTTAACAAATGCAAATAAATAAAAAATAAATAAACATATTGAACACCTAGGATATGTATTGCAGGCTTTTGAACAGGCCTATCTGACCATAAAGGCAAGCAAATATCAAATTGGTCAGAGTACAGTGGTCTACCTTAGACATGAGGTAGGAGGAGGTGAAATAAGGCCATTGCCTAGCAAAGTGCAACCTGTACAAAACAGGGCCACCCCTAATACTCAAACCCAAGTGAGAGCCTTCTTAGGTCTCACTCTGTATTATAGGAACTTCATGGAGAACTATGGGACCATAGCTTCTCCCTTGAATGTCATCTCCTCTCCTAAATTCCCTAAAAAGGTCAAGTGGAATGAGGAGTGCAATCAGGCCTTTGAAGGTCTGAAGAAAGCCCTTTGTCAAGCTCCAGTCCTAAGAGCTCCTGACTACCACCAACCCTTCATTGTACAAACTGGTGCTTCTAATGTAGGTATAGGTGCAGTCCTTAGTCAACTGGATGAGAAAGGTAGGGAACACCCCATTTGTTTCATCAGCAACAAGTTAAAGGATCCTGAGACAAGGTGGGCAACAATAGAACGTGAATGTTTTGCTATTGTGTGGTCACTGAAGAGGTTTAGACCATACTTGTATGGATCTACCCTCATTATTCAGACTGACCACCAACCCTTGAGATGGCTGATGCAAATGAAAGGGGAAAACCCCAAACTACTCAGATGGTCAATCAACCTGCAAGGATTTGATTTTTCCATTGAGCACAGAGCAGGAAGTCACCACCAAAATGCTGATGGTCTCTCTAGGATGTTTATAACCGACTAGAGCTATGAGAACCATCCAGGAGTGGATTAAATCCTCCTGTCCCTTAGTCTGTGGGGGGGCGAGTGTTAGGGAGAATTCTCATTCTATGGCTAATTTACCTCACCTAGTGAGTCCCCCAGCAGCTTTGCTGGATTTCTGGGGTTTATTTTTTCCACTTGGTAAGAGTGTGCCTCTTTTTCCCACTCTTACCTGTGTTTTGTCATGTGCATTTCTACTTGTTGTGTGATCTTGTGCTCTGGAGCACACCACTCCATGGGCCCAACTTGTTGTGCGTGTTACACAGCACCCTTCAGTGCAGTAACACAGGGTTGTCTCTCAGACTTCCCAATGACTCCTTTTTCTGGTGCTGACTATTGTCCCCCAGAAACAGGTAAAGTTGCCATTAACTTTACATAGTCAAATCACCACAGATTCAGTACACCCCATTTTACATGGAGGATTGGAAAGGGTTAATCCTTAGCCCTTTTTATCTGTCCCTCCTGGAGCATTGTTTTGCTCTTTTAACATTTAGACTTGGCTGGTGGCAGTGGTAACTACCTTATTTTTCCTACCGCGGTTATCTTAAATAGCCTGGGTATTGTTTTAGGCTACCTTGGTAGCCTCGAACTTAAACCCGCTGGACCATATAAGATTTTATACGGTTATGGTTTTATTTGCCATTTCTTTTTGAAAATGTCTTTCTCATGTTTTACTCCGCGCGCCAAACCAGGTTTGGTTCCTTTGTTCACTGTCTTTTCACAGGCTTCTCCATAGAAGGCCTCCTTAGGTGCCTGAAAGTCTGGGTAGGCAGGATGTGAGGGAGGGGTTTTAGGACCCCTGCCATGGGTTCCCATGGTAACCCAAGTCGCACTCTTGTTTGATTGGCTAGGGGACTGTCCGGGCGGGACAGCCACTGTGCTGTGTGATTGACAGCCAGGTTGTGTGAATGGGGGAAAACTGCATAAAAAGCAGGTCTCTGGCATTGGAAAGGCAGAGTTACCACTGGAACGAAAGAACCAACGAGGATCTGACAGAAGAGGACCCCTACAACGAGTGAACCGCCCGGTGAAGCCTTGCTGCAGGTCCGAATCTTCAGACTCCAACGACAGAGAAGATCTACCAGGAATCTTCTTCCCCTGAGCTGGCGTGACCAACGAGTTCGCCCAAACTGGCCAGGACTCCCTCCTCTGGTCGAATGTGCTGTACAGAGCTACAGTGAACCGGATAGCCAGGAAGGTCAGACCCTGCTTGGGTTTTAAGGAGCGCATCTTTTATTTGTTGCTTTGCTCTGCTGCTGGTTTCTTCCCTGGGCAGTGCAGGACCCTCCAGTCTTCCTACTTCATGTCAGTCCGACAGTCGCTTCAGGAACCGTGAGCCTGCAGGAACTGCCAGGAACGTCCGCCTCAGCTACAGCTTCTTCTCCATTTAAAGGTACTGTGCAAATCCGGTTGTTCGTTTCGTCCAGCCGCGGTGAAGGTGTGTGAAACCTTTCGCCAATCCGAGGGCTTGTCCTTCTCTACTCTTTAAACTAACTTTTCTGCCAACCAACTTCGTCAGGAAATCTTGGCAAAGACTTAACCGCGAACTACCCTGAACTGTGTGATCTTGAGCAAAAGACTTTTGTCCTATTGACTTTGGCCCTAAGCCTTTTGATTTGATTCCATCACTTTAGTTCCTCTTTCTAGATTGCCCTGCTTACTTACCTGTTGGTGCTGCTCAATTTGTACCTAACTTTGTCTTTCACTCCCTTTTTAAAAAGTCTGGCTGATCAGCCATCGCTACCACTTTACTGTGTAGTACCGGCTTGTACCAAAGGTGAATTTGTACTGTCACTTGTAGTCTTAATTGTGTGTGGTGTTCCCAAAGGGTACTTCATATAATTCTGCCTAACAACCAGGCATTGGCGTGCTTGACTTTTTTGGCTTTTTTGAGGGTAAGTGGAGCCACAATGTCAATGGCCTGGGTGATGGTATTTGCTAGTACCTTAGGGTCATTAGAGAAGGGGGGCAGTGTTGCAGGCACTGAGAGGTGTTGGGTGAGATTTTCCTTTGTGAGCTGCCGAGAGCTTCTCGAGAGTGCAGCGGGGAGAGGGATGGTAAGCTTAGGCTGTTCTCTGGAGTTCAGGATATCAAATTCGATGCAGTGGTGATCAGACCAGGGAATAGGGGTGATCTCTTTGAGATGGAGTGGGCAGTTGTGATGGGACACCCAGTCCAACAAACGCCCTTGATGTGGGTTGGCTGAGAGATAGCTTGGGAGAATCCTAGTGTAGAAAGTGCTTTGTGGAGGGCATTGGCGTGGGAATCATTAGGGCCATTAAGTCCTAGGTTGAGATCACCAAGGAGTATGATTTTAGATGTTTTTTTGAGGTTATCTGAAAGGGAGTGGATGAGGACTTCCTGAAAATCAGTGGTCAGTCCAGGGGGTGGGGGGGAGTGGTACACTACGTGGAAGGTCATAGAGCAGTTGTGGGAGACTTTCAGTTTGAGCAAGAGCTTTGGTCCCCTTGTAGCTTCCTAATCGGGAGAGTGTCCTTGGAGATAACGCCTACCCCGCCACCTCTATGAGAGGAGAGGTCTTGTCTGTAGATAGTATAGCCATCAGGAATGGCGAGAGTGAGGGTAGGGCCAGATGTCTCATTGAGGAAAAGTAAGTTGAGGCTATTCCTACTGATGAGGTCGTGCACATCAAGGGCGTGTGCAGGTAGAGAGCGGCAGTTAATGAGGGCACACTTAAGTGGGGCAAGGGGAACGTAGTGGGGAACGTAGTGGTAGTGGGTGGGGCAGCAGTGTTCAGATGGTCAGGGGCAATGAGCTTGGGTACGGGTTAGCAGAAGCTGGCTCATCGAGGGTGACGTGGTGGTCCTCATGCCGGCAACGTTCGGAACCGCTATTGCAAGTCCATGGATGTGCCTGGTGTCAGAGGCAGATGAGGCTGGCGGTTTGTTACACCCAGAGTGCAATGCTGTGTGTGGCAATAGGAGTAGCGAGCCCTCCTTAATGATGGTGGGAGAGCGGAAACAGGCTCCTTCCGAGCTTGGGGTGGTGGTGGGGAGAGCACACGCTTTGGTGGGTGCGCCTGGAGCGTGGGTTATACGCGGCTTAGATGGAGGGGAGCCAGTGAGGCGTTTGGCTGGGGTGCGTGCTAATCAGGAACAGAGGCACGGAAACCATTCGATCACCAAAGTCACGTCCACCTCATTGCATGTTGAACATGGTGGATATCGGGTAAGCGATCGTGCCAACTCGTTCTGTACCTGCGATGTCAGTTCCATCTACATTTGTTATTTTACAGGTTAGATGTAGCAGTGTATCATTCAAATCCAGGTACAAGTCGGTCGAGCCCAATAAAAAATATTCTATGGGGGCTAGCAGTGATAGAGCCGCCACAGGTGAGACCTCTGACCTCTTCCTCTTAACGCTCCTACGTGGTTTATAAATGAGGCCTGATCCATCCTGCCCCCTCCTTTTTCTGTTTGACAAGCCGCTCTGCAACCGTTCTTGTCACGCTTCCCACAACGTCTTTTGCAATATTGCTGACTGCCGTTTTCATGTGCGGTTTAGCTAGTTTAAAGCTGCGACATAGACAGGGCATTGCACGTCTAAAATGACTTTTAAAGATACCACAGAGTCGAACCCCATACATTACGGGTGTTCCGCTAAAATATGGCTGCTTGCCAGAACTGACCTGGTTCATATAATATTCCATATAGGCCCTGGGATCTCCTTAGTTCTTTACCACAGTGATTATAACTCTGTTTCATTAGTCTTTCAGCCGGAGTAGTCGAAAGTGCAACTGCAGCCAGATTTTTCCATATTGAAATGATACAAACTGTCCTTGGTCATCTCTTATCTGTATGCTGATGGTGTCAAAATGGTTTCTGCACACAGGCACATAATCGGGTTTGTTGTATTGAATGTTCACAATATCAACGTTCCCTTTAATCTCCACGGTTCTAAGTAGCAAGGCGTAGCTATCTCCCACCCTTTGATACTCCATGATATCGCTGTAATGTAATAAGCTATAAAAAACCTGGGTAACATCGGTGCATGTATTATCCCATGGTTCTTCACTTCCAATGTGTGGCACGGACCCCAATATGTTGTGCAGTCTCCCCACTGTTGAAAACCTAACAGATGGTTCTGGGCCCTGTAAAAAAACATTCCTCTGTTGCGGGTGTAGGTGTAGCATTGTATCGCCGTATTCGGGTATATTTGATACAGATTTGTAGATGACTCTCACAAGTTCCTGTATATTTGGGCAATGCCCCCTAGGAAACCACCCGGCCAGAGCTGTGGAGGGTTTTTCTGTTTTATGATAAAGGTAGCTTCTCCCGGGGCTAGAGTATCCCACGGTAATGCGTAGTGCAATTCAGTGAGTGCCACTGCCTATTGACCCTCCACATTTATGGATTTGTGCAGCTTCACAGTAAAGTTGGATATTTTGTTGCCTAGAAATATCTCGGCTGAGGCATTACTGTGAAGCATAATATAAAAAGCTGCAGACTCCATTTTGAAACCATCGTTACACACCTGCAGTCTCTAGGGATCCGACAGGCACCCAACTGTTGAATTTATCAGCCCCCCCAGAGATTTAACTAGATAGTGCTTCTTGACAACACAACCTTTACTATAACGCTCACCTGGTATCCACGGGGATGTCACTCAGCCTGTTCTGACCTTTTACGACCTCGAACCCTTCCCTGGAGGCTATTCGACTGGAGACTGGGCCATAAACACAGGATTGGTAGAGTTTAACTCCCTATTGTCTCTGTGTGCTTGAACCCCTTCTTCCCCGGGGTCCAACCCTTCCCTTTGATCCACAGCTCACCTTGTTTTCTTGGGTAGTGTGCTCTCCGTCCTGCTTTCAGCGCAAGGGTGCGTTGATTGATGTGGGCTCGTTGCTGCCTAGTTACTTCACTGGCAAGAGTCCGACAGGTAAGTATAATGAGTCTTTTGAACAGTTCTCTAACTTCGTTCCTTTCCTTCCTTAGATGATGGCCAACGTCCGGGGATGGCGGCGTGCTGCTGAGATGAGTAGCGCTGAAGGTGAGTGAGAGCGCGATGCGCGTTGCACCCCATTCGTATTTGCATTGAACTGAGTTCTTTTTCTGTGACTTTTAGATGCCGCAACGTTTTCAGCATGGATGCTGGTTATGAAGAACAAATGCGGTGGGTAAGCGCGGTATGCGGCGCCTCTAGGTGTTTCCACGCTAACCCGGAGTGTCTTTTCCCTCTTGCAGATGGATGAGAAGTTCCGGAGACAGAGTTCCCGCAGAGAAGCTGGGATTCAGGTAAGCGTTTGAAGCTTGTACAGTATTTAAAAATAAGCGAAGATTTGCAGAATGCTTACTAATGCCTTTTTTCTGTTCTTTTCCCTTTTCCTTAGGAAGCGGCGTGCCGGGATGGAAATGACACCGCCGAAGATGCCCGCAGAACAGAAGGAGCGATGAATGATGGGCAGAAGCGCCGCAAGGTAAGGCTGTTCCTAACAGTGTTCTTGTTCTTGCAGGAGCTGAGCGCAGAAGAAAGATGCAGGCATACTGGAGACCGATCCGAACACGGTGAGTGTCACGCTGTAGGTGCAGAAAACGCAAAGCATGTTTCTCAGCCTGGGTGTGGCATAAATAGTCTCTGGGTATCCCAGGTGTCTCTGGGCTGAACCAAACCCAAAAGACTAGACTGCACATGCAGTCTGGGAACCGAAATATGTGGGGGCATCCATCTTGTCCCCATCAATGCACTACAAGTCCAATCCCCAATGTTATCCTATTGGAGTGAGTGAGTCTGGTGCCACAAGCGCCAAGTCTGACTCCAAGTGGGTCTTTGGAGGGATGGAGAGGCCCTTGAGGGCCATGTAGGTGATCGTGGCCTGGCTTCAGCCTGACATCTTGGAGGGCTGGGGACATGAGGGGCAGGAATCATGACAATAACTTTTTTGATTTTATAAACTTGTTGCTGGTCTTTACCGACTTTATGGATCGCTCGCTGTAAAAAACACCTTGAACAGCCACCTGCGAATAATCATGTAATCTGTACATATAAAGACCCTCCCGTTGAGCCACTCCCTCTATAATAAAAATCTTGTCGCTGTAGTTCTGCTCATAACCTTTAGAAAGACGGCCTTGTGGTTTGAGATCCGTACATGATTCCCCTTTTTAAGCGATGTACATTTTGTCTTTTTAAAGTCTTTTGCTGTATAGTTTTTTCCAGACGTCCAAATAATTCAGCGGTGTTACACCAGCTGGGGTGGTTTTAATAGATCTATGATGCGTGTTGTTATACACATTTATAAATGCGGGTAGCACCTCCATATATCTACGGTGTTTTTAGCTGTAGAAAAGCGCCAGAGCCGTGTTTTCAAGCTGCACATAAAACGTTCTACAGTAGAGGCTTCAGCTTCAGAGTGTGTAACAAAGTGATGCACCCCGTGTTGCTTTAGAAGATTCTGCAGGGGCCTATTTAAAAACTCCTTACTAGCGTCCGTCTGTAGTTTAGCAGGCACTCTGCCATTGTTAAATATGCGCTTAATTACGGCACAGGCTGTCATGCCCTACATAACTATCAACACTTCTTCATCATAATATATTTTTAACAGCTTCAGGCCAAACATGTTTGCTCATGCTCAACATAAAGACACAATCAGTTTTTATAGACAACAGATTTTTAATCATATTTAAAACTACAATTTTTATTCAAAAGGTATTCAAAATAAAACACTAAAGCAATTGGCCCTGTTATAGATTTCATAATACATGTGAATACTGCACAGACACATTGAATGCTGCTGACTTGTTAAGCAAGCATGTTTCACTCCATTAGGCGTTCATTTATCTATACTTTATCCCCGACCAGTTGGGAACAGTTTTTTCAACGATGTTTCTAACACCAATCGGACACATGCCTCTAAATGGCTTCATTGTTAAAAGAGGGTTATTTGTCGATTCTATAGCCCATAATGTTTTAGATACGCATTGTTCAGTTCCTGCACTGATCCTTATCCGTGTCCGCAGTTGCGTCAAGCGCATAATTTCTACAATGCGTTTAGGGCTCAACACAAAACATATTTTACATAGCGAATCATCCATGTAACATATTCCCAAACATTCGTGAGCATCCTGCTGGGGATCATTAGTTTTATGTCCATAGCACCATCTGTAAAAGTGTTGTTTTAAACACGCACCAGTCACTATGGCCTTAATCCCATGCGTTGCACGAATATCAGCACGAAGAGGAGCCGTCGTGTACGTATCGGTCTCCATTAGCGAAATACATTCCTTACACAGACTATTATCCCCAGACGATCAACTCATTTTGAACAACAAGCACAATGAATGATAGCATTGTTTTGAAGGCTATTTGTCTCCATCAGCGAAAAACAGGCCTTACACAGGCTACTTTCAAAATACCCAGGGGTTTTCATTGCCACTCTGCATACTGGTAGTGACCCTACACCTCTTCTCTTGTTGAGGTAGTACATGACCACTGTGTTGTCTGTCATTATCAGGACATTCTTTCCCCATACAGAGGGCAGAAAAGCCTTCATGCAAGTCTGATTGCCCTCAGCTCCAAAAGATTGATGTGTAGTTTGGACTGCGATGGAGACCAACAACTGCTGATTGTCAGATCGTTGGCGTGGGCACCCCACCCCGTGAGTGAGGCGTCTGTCACTACTGTACTCTCCGGCCATGGTTGCCAAAAAGGTTCTCCCTTCGGAATAATTTCCTCGCAGGCCCACCACAGAAGATCCTGTGAGACTCTGGTTGGAATCTGAAGTCGGTCCAACATCTTTCCAGAGAATTGGTACCATTTTGTTCTTAGAGCCCATTGAAAGGATGTCATTCAGACTGGCCTCTGGCACCAGAAAAATGCAGGATGCCATGAGGCCGAGCAACTGCAAAAAATTGAGTGGCAAGTGACCTTGAGATGATCCAGCACTTGTTTGGGAGAACGCACCCTGATTAGCCAATTGTCCAGGTAGGGATAGACATGAATCCCCCCCTCTCCTGAGATTCGCTGCCACTACCGCCATCAGTTTGCTGAAAACCCTGGGGGCGGAGGTCAGCCCGAAAGGCAGAACTCGAAACTGATAATGAGAATCACCAACTGCGAACCGCAGGTATTTTCTGTGCTTGAGATGGATTGGCACATAACAATAAGCATGCTGAATGTCCAATGACACCAACCAGAGGAACTTGTTCAAGTATCTCAAGTCCAAGATGGGTGTCAGTCCTCTGTCCTTTTTGGGGATCAAACAATGTGCTGAGTACCATCCCTTGTTCCTCTCTGCTACATGCACTGGTTCTATAGCACCTTTCTCTAGCAGGGTTAACATTTCCTGCATAAGGAGCGGATCCGGAATCCTCAAAGAGCAGTTCCCCAGTGGATTGTTCTGAGGTCTTCTTATAAAAGGAAGGCAGTAACCGTGGGCTACAGTTTCCAAAGCCCACGCATCCAAAGTAATGTCTCACCATTCTTCCAGATACAGAGGCAGTCTGCCCCCCACTAGTGAACTGTGACTCAAGACCTCAGATTGGTTTTGTGGTGGCTGCTGCAGAGGCCGATGGTAAGGAGGCTGCTGCTTGAGCTGGATTAGCACCTCTACCTCGTCCAGCACGAGGAAATCTTCTCTGGCCTCTTTGACTGGCCATTCCTCTCGCCCTTCCAACTGATGAGTAGTAGCGAAAAAATCTACCTCTCCAAGGTTTCCCACTAGGGTGAAAAGGCTGAGGTTGCCTAACAGCGGTGCCTAAAGATTTGGCTGCCGCATTTGAGGTCTGCAACTTCTCAAGGCTCTCGTCAGCCTTGTTGCCAAAAAGATGAGACCTGTCAAAAGCCATCTTGAGAAGCCTAGATTGCACATCCGGTGCAAAACCCGACTTCCTCAACCACGCAAATATGCGCATAACAGTGATGGTAGCCATGCATCTGCTGATGCTATCCGCAGTATCCAATCCTGATTGAAGGGGTTCGCAATTAGCTTCTTTGCCGTCCTTAACAATAGCTAGGAAGCCATCCCTTTCTTCCCCTTCGGGAATGTGCTCTGCCGCCATAGAAATGCAATTCCATAGAGTATATGAACATTTTGCAAGGGCACAACAAGTGGAGTTGGCAGATTTTAGTGCCATGCTCCCTGCATCCATCTACACACTTGTCGTCCCTATCAGGAGGGATGGTAGGGTACGTTGCTTGTTTTAAAGTAGCTGTAGCCGCCTGCTCCACCAGTCTCTCCGGAGTGGGGTGTTTTGACAGGTAGTCGGGGTCACTACTGGAAGGGTGGTATTTCTTTGTCAGATTCTTATTAACTGCCGGATTGGCTTCTGGAGTCTCCCAGTTCCTAGCCACCCTTTTTTGTAATGGCATAAGAAAAGGCAAAACAGGATCAGTCTGCAGACCTTTATCCAAAATATTGACGAGATCATCTTGCTCATAAGGAAGCGGTGGCATACTCCACCCCATGTTTTCTACTACTTTCGACATAAGCTGCCTGTGTCAGCATGTTCACCAGGCTCAGGTCTTCCAAACTCCAATTCGGGTGAAGTATCTACTCCACTTGCAGATTATAAATTATCATACAAGTCCTTAATTCTGGTACATTGGGTGTACCGTATTGTAACCCAAAAGGATTATCTTCCTCATCAGAATGTTCCTCTTCTTCAAAAATTGAAGTGAGGGATTTGAAAAAACTCCTTCTTGGAAAGAGGAGTATACATTTTGTCTGGTTTAGAAGTTGTATGCTTCGACAATGACGTTGAAGGTTTATTTTATTTATTGGCGCTGACTGAGGAGGGGCGCTCAGCTTCGATGGTACAGCTGGCGAATGTGGCGCAGCTGGCTTCAAAGGCAACGCTGGCGTTGAAGGTCTCGATGGCATCAAGGACCTCGACTTTTCCTTCTTGTGTCTCGTATCATCGGACGGAGGCTTCAAGTGCTCCCAATGCTTATCAGGCTGTTTTCCCAGGCTCGAGGGCGCACAGGATTTTGGGTGAGACCTTTCCTTACCGGCTTCCTTAGTCGGTAGGTGCATGGCTTTGCTTTTCAACATTTCTGACCTAAAAGCTTCCCATTTAGCTGGGGTAGATTTTTTTGTAGGGCAAGCTACCCTCTCGGGGAAACGTCTGATGAAGAAGTCGAGGAAGGCTACCTTCGGTGCCTCCTCTTCAACTTCTTCAAAGACGAAGAGTGGTGGGAGCCACTCCTCGACCTAGAACGCTTAGCCTTCTTCTTCCAAGGAGATTCACCCCTCGACTTTTCGGTCGAAGGCCTAGCGGGTCGGGGCTTAGGTAATTTGGGGATTTTTCCTACCTTAAGTTTCCCCTTCAGTTCCCTCAAGGCTTTTCCTGTCATGGATTGACACTTGGAACAATTGGAGGTATTGTGTCCCTCCCCAAGGCACCACAACCAGATACAGTGCGGGTCAGTAAGAGACATCTTAGACACGCAGTCCCAGCATTTTTTCAAGGCGGACTTCCGTGTCGATGGAGTCGAAGATGAAGACATATTTGAAGAATTTGTAACAAACCGTCACAAAATGAGGCGCGCCGAATTTCGATCGAAGCAAACGCTGTTGCGGAAAAACGGAACTGAAGCCAAACGGCGCTGCACAAGCTATATATACCCTTTGATGACATCACCCTCGACAAAGGCCTTCAAGGGACATCGCCTCAACGCCATCGTCGCACAGAACCCTCTGCTGAATTTTATTTTCGAAGCAGCTGAAGCTGGACATTACATGTCACAGATGAGGAATACGTGGGAGGACACAGTCTATTCGAAATTACCTTAGGGTAATGTTCTTTTTTATGGATTCTTCTCTCGCAGATTCCTCATCATGATAGATATCCCTCCACAGCTCTGCTGCTTGGAAACTTTTTCCCCAGGGGGCGTAGGACCTCGACTCGGCCGTCGATCATCAATCCATCTTGTGCAGTAGTCAATCGTCGGCTCCGGAAGTGATGTCAGGTGCCATACAAATACCACATCACTACTCCCATATCTTAGTTCCTTTGTTTCCGTGCACTTACATGCTGCATCGGGAACTTGCTCAAGTTTCACTCGACGTTTTTCAGTAGATTTTTTCGATTTACCTCGATGATGTCTTCGTACTGGATCTCAGGTTTCAAGCAGCGCTCGGATTGCGAGGCCAAAACGTCAGTAACTGAGCCACATTGCGTCATTTGTGGTGTCTAGGTTCCACTCACAACATGGAGGCCTAGGCGTCGTGCGACAAGATGCAATCCAAGTCCCTGTGAGGCAGAGCCGGTAAACTGGCCTTGGGCTGACTTGTCGCTGAATTCTCTGACGCGGCCTCTCGTCCGGTCGTCTGAGGCCGAGACCGAGGAACCCACTTGTCCTGATGACAGCCATGGACAGAAGAAGTGACGCCACCATCGGGGTGAATCAGATTCTTCCTCAGAGCGAGGTACACCCTCTAAGGGACCAACCACTCGGGAAAAGTGGGATTTGTTTAATAAAGAAATGCTTAACATGTTTCGTCAACAGACAGCTGTTGGCGTGTCAGAAATGAGAAAACATTTTTTCTAAAAACCTTGACCGCGATGTCCGCTCCCCGGATTTTGAGTTTAAAAGATGCACCGACTGCCATTCAAAAATGTTGATGATAGACCCCCACACCATTTTTCTGTGTTGTCTGGGGAAAGATTAAGACATGGAGGGATGTAATGCACACAAAGTCCCAGCGCTAGTGGGCTTCCAAACTTGCTTTGGGCCCATTGTCTCTGAAATGCATGACAAGGTCGATAGTCTGGTCCTCTCAGGCCGAGACTGAAGGGCCCACCCCTGAAAAGGAGAAGCAAAAGCATTGACGGAAGACCAAGAAGCAGTCACACTCGAGGAGCTTCTCTTCCTTGTCTCCTTCGCACATGAAGAAGCAGTGCCACTGTCGTAGACACGAGTCCTGGTCATCGTCAGAGAAAGTTAAGCCCTCGGCTGGGCTGACCACTAGAGAGGAGTGGTAAGATTTCAAGAGACAAATGTTGGCTACGTTTAAAATGCAGGCTGCTGCAGCCCCGAACTGCAAGCTTTGGTGGCGGTAGCGGCGCTCGGTACTCCCGGCCCCTTACGCGCCAAACCGTAAACACCATTGACATTGGAGAAGCCTTTGGGCTTGACGCAGAGAAAGGCGCAGAATCCCTCGATGCCTGGTCCTTCCCGAGGCCATTGACACGGTGACGTTCCCGACGTCACGGTGGTACCCAAGCCCCGATCAACGTCAGCGACTACTTTGTCGGCGCCAAAAGATGCACTGTCGGCGCCGACTGTCAGTGACAAGTCCTTTGTCCCCCCCTCTCCAGGGCAGGATTCTTCAAGGCTATGACGTCAATTTTCGGCGCCGACCAGGACGAAGAACAAGGGGACATCGATCCCAGATATACTGGGGCCGGAGGGGTCAATGTTTTTGACGATCACGTGTACATGTTGGCACTGGCCCAAGGTCTACATGATGCCAGTGGCCTAGACACTATTCCAGAGCTAAAGATCCAACAGGGCCAGCCCCACACTCCTACTCACACTAGGTTCAGGGCCCTAGCAGAAAGGGTGGTAGACACCCTAGGTCTTAAGTCAGCATCAGTGCCTACACCGGGCACGGAACTGATGGATAAACTGGACGAGGGTCCTATGATGGAACACAACATGCCACTCAATCCGGCAATTGCTGATCCCCTAGCTTCCTTGTGGCAGCATCCCTGTTCCATTCCCCCAGTCAGTTCTACCTTTATGTGGAAGTGCAGGCCGGCAAGAGGTGACTCATCCTTTCCTTCTTCTCACCCTTCTCTGTAAGGGCTTGTGGTACAGGCAGCCACAATATCCACCAGACCTATGGCCTCCACTTCTAATCTGCCCCCAGATCGAGAAGGTAAAAGGTTGGATGCAATGTTTTTAAAGTCTGGAAGCCTGGAGCTAAAAGCCACCAATATAGCCTGTGGATTCACAAAATTCTCCATTGGCTTTTTGAAAGCTGTGGAGCATGTAGCTGAGTACGCCCCAGAAGTTGCAATGCGAGATGGAATTTTACAGTTGGTGGAAGATGGGAAGTAGGTGGTCAGGCAGTCGCTGCAAACGGGCCTGGACATGGCCGACTGTGTGGGCCGTGCAATGGGATCGGTGGTAGTCTTAATGAGACAAGTGTATCATAAAACTTCTGGCTTTTCTCCAAATTTCAGAATAGGCTTCTGAACTTGCCTTTCGAAGGAGTATTCCTTTTCAGCCAGAAGGCTGATGACTCTTCAGAAAAGATTAGAGTCAAAATTAGCTGCAGAATTGCTGGCCCCAGATGCGCAGCCAGTCAAACCTGCCATCAGCTCTGCTTCTAGAGGCAGGGGCTATAGCTGCTATATGCCTTACGTTAGAAAGGTGCAACTCCCACAGGCCAGGCAGGGGCAGAGGCATTTCTCGTGCCCGGAAGAGCCAGAGGGGCCTTGAGAGGCCAGAAAAAAGCAATGGTGGCGGCTACGCCCTCTAATTGCTTTGTTTTCACCTACCACAACTTACCAGTTGGTGGACAGTTGGCAGGGCATTGGCCCCAGTGGCGGGAGATTACCTCCGATGCCTGGGCTCTACAGCTCCTTCGGTGGGGTTATTGTCTGCCCTTTTTAAGAAAGCCTGCGGACAGAACCCCACCTCTCCCAATCCAACAAGGACAGGAGCTCAAGAAGGAACTAAGAGCCCTGTTGTTGAAGTGTGCTGTAGAAGAGGTACCTTCCGAGCAGAGAGGATCAGGTTGATATACCTGTTATTTACTGGTACCAAAGAAGGAAGGAGGTCTGCATCAGATTCTGGAATTCCAGGCCATGAACAAGTTCCTGAGGAAGGACAAATTCAGGATGGTGACGCTGAGAGAAATTCTCCAAGCTCTCGAGCTTCAGGACTGGCTGGTCTCAATAGATCTGCAGGATGCTTAATTCCATGTGCCGATACATCAGAAGCACAGGAAGTTCCTGAGGTTCCTCATAGGGGACAAGCACTATAAGTTCAAGGTGCTTCCCTTTGGGTTGACCTCTGTGCCAATGTTAGGCAGAATCCTGTGCAGTGCCCTTAAGGACCACTACACACAAATAAGACTACAAGTGGTAATACAAGTTCACCTTTGGTACCAGCCTGTACTACACTGTTAAAGTGGTAGCGGTAGCGGAGCAGCCAGACTTCTCTCAAGAGCAAATGAGCAGTAGTAGAAATTACACAAAGGACCACAATTACTGTGACTGAAGCAAACACTGACACAAGGTTTTTGGTTGAAAAGTAAAAGTACATTTATTTCTAAACCATGTATTTGCAAAACACTTCACTTCTATTAAATTAAAACCACACGTAAAATACACTACACACAACCAATTCTCTTTTTGCAGAACAACTCAAGGTAAGTTCCTTATGATTTTGACGGACCAGTGTTGTGAAACAAAAGACGTTACCGGGAATACATATGCGATCACTTTTTGACAGTAATGACAGTTTGGTCTTACGAAAGATACGCGTATCTGCGGAAATAAATGTTACCGGGGTAAAACCACACTTAGCATCTGAATAAACAAAAGAGAGTTGGGGGCAAAAATCATAGGCAATGCTTTTGTCAAGGCAGACAGAATCAGAGAACACTTGCTGACAGGAAAATAAAAGTCAATAGGCCTGCGCCAATGTCAAGTGGAGCCGGGTTCCTGTTGTCGAGGATCACACAGTCAGACAGTTCAAGATTCAACGATGCCAGGAGTACTGGGATATTGTCAACAGAGGAAGCAAAAGTTATAAGAGGGAAGGAAGACAAGGGCAAGCCTTGGATGAGGAGAAAAGGGTTCACCCTAGTTCCTCGAAGCTGGACACAGTACCTTATGCTTTGAAGAAGCTGGTGTCATGGCAGTTGTTCCTGGTAGTTTCCTGCAGACTCACAGTTCCTGGGGCTTCAGTTGTGGGGACAAAAAGGAGGACGTCTGGAGTGAGCTGCACTACTCAGGGATGAGGCCAGCAGCAGTGATAGTGAATAAAAGGTGCGCTCCTTTAAAACAGGAGAAGCTCTTCAGATGGCTATCCGAACCACTAGAGCAGTGTGCAGCGATTTCGACCAAGAAGAGGAGCCTCTGCCTGTGGAAGATGAGCTGGTTGATCCCACCAGGCTCAAGGGAAGAAGACTCTGGACTGGATCTTTTCTTGTCGTTGAAGGGTTGATAGCTCAGGAATGCAGCAGGGCTTCACCGGGACTCGGGGTTGCAGCAGCCGTCTTCTTCTCTGCTTCTCTTCGGTTCCTTGCAGTTCCAGTGGCGACTCTGACTTCCAGCCCAAGAGTCCTGCCTTTTATGCGAAAATCCCCCATTCACACAGCCTGGCTGTCAATCACGCAGCAGGGGGGCTGTCCGGCCCGGGCAACCACCTCAGGCAATCATGGCAAAGTGCGACTTGGGTTTCCTAGCATACCCTGTGCAGGGGGTGACTACACCACTCCCTCACATTCAGCCCACCTAGACAACTGGGTGCCAAGAGATGGGCTTCTGTGCAGAAGCCCGCCAAAAGACAGTGAACAAAGAAGGCAAACCTGGTTGGCCGCACAAAGTAAAACACAAGAAGGACTTTAACAAAAAGAAATGGCGAATGAACCTGACCGGAGCCAAAGGAAAGAGTATTTGGTCAAGCGGGTTTATGTTCAAGGATACTATAATAGCCTGGAACAATACCACGTTTATATAATATGATCGCGGTAGAAAAGTTAGGGTAGATACCACTGCCACCAGCCAAGTCTAAATGTTAAAAGAGCAAAAAAAAGCTCAGAGAGGAACAGACAAAAAGGGATAGAAATTAACTGGATCTGTAGTTTTAAATGACTACATAAAGTAAATGGCATCTTTACCTGTTTCTTAGGGACAGAGTCAGCCCCAGAAAAATTGAGTCAGTGGGAAGTCTAAAAAGACAACCCTGTGTCACTGCACTGAAGGTGCTGTGTAACACACAAAAAAAGTGAGTCTCGTGGAGTGGTGTGCTCCAGAGCCCAAGATCACACAAAAAGTAAGGATACACATGGCAAAACACATGCAAGAGTGGGAAAAAGGCTCACACTCTTACCAAGTGGAAAAAATAAACTGCAGAAATCCAGCAAAGCTGCTGGGGGACTCACTATGTAAGGAAAATTAGCCATAGAATGAGAATTCTCCCTAACAGCCAAGGGTCTTCACCAAGCTCATGTCGGTAGTCGAGGCTCACCTCGGGAGATCTGAGGTCCATGTATACATGTACTTGGTCGACTGGCTGATCCGAGGGAAGTCAACGGGAAAGGTTTTGTCTCATCTAGAGAACACCCGCCTTCTACTGCACAAGCTGGGATTCTCCCTGAATTTAAAGAAGTCGCAAGTTACATCAGTCCAAAGGCTCCAGTTCATCAAAGCAATTCTAGATTCTAGACGCTCGGGTAGGGAAGGCTTTCCCAAGCTTCCTTCAGGCATCAGGGCACACTCGACAAGAGGAGTATCGGCCTCTACCGCCTTACAGAGGGTATTCCCCATTAGGGTCATTTGTCGTGCACCCACTTGGTCATGCTTGGACACATTTACTAGACACTATTGTCTAGATGTTGCCCACGGGGCTGATGCACATTTTGGTAAGGAAGTGCTACAAAATCTGCCACTGTATCACTTTCTGCCCACCTCCGTCATCTTAACTACTTGGGGATTCTATCATATGAGGAATCTGCGGCAGAAAAGCAATCCATTGAAGGAGATATTACTCACTGTAATGATATTTCTATGGATTTTTCTCCCGCAGATTCCTCATCGCCCCTCCCGTCCATTCCCGCTCAGAAAGTTCTTATGACCTGGTGCACCTATCTAAGCGAAGAGATGTCTGGTGATGGCTCTGATGTGACTGCTCCTACCTGGCTAGTCGTTTGCTTTTTGAAAAAAAGAATGTATATCTTTTTACATGGATTCTAAGAAAGCTTTTTCAAAGCGTTTTCATTTCTGGCATGTTTCCCCTTTTCAGGTTTTTGTAGGCTGATCAGCCTGGTCTCCCATCGTTTCCTCTGCAGCATTCTAGCATAGTAAAAAAAGGGGGAACTGTGAAATTGGGTGTAGTGACGCTGTATATGTACGGTGCCAACGATCGAGCACCGAGCAAGACAGTTCGACGGCTGAGTTGAGGTCCACTATGCCCCCTGTCGAAGTTTTCCGAAGCAGCAAAGCTGTACAAGGATATCTATCAGATGATGAATCTGCAGGAGAAGAATCCATAGAAAGATCATTACAGTGAGTAATTTCTCCTTCTGACCAGGTCAAAATTCAGCGCCCTTTTGGGATCCAATCTCTGGAGCATCTCCTCATCCCTAGATGGATGGGGTGGAGGATAAGACGGTGGGAGATATATGCTCTAGTTCAAGTAGAATTCTGACACCCCTCACTTTACAGATTCCAGGCTCTGGGCACTGCAACAGTCTTTAAAACTCCTCGACAAACATACTACAGAGAGTTCCACAAATGCCTACAAATCAGGTCCGAGAAGGAGCACACACCCCAAAGTCTCATCCACATACCTTCGATGAAACCAGTCCTTCATATGGCTGTGGAGGTCCCTGCAGAAGCCAGTCGTTGCAAGCCTGCATTATGATATCCCAGCAATCTGTGGCATTCGGCTATCCGTTGCTTTTTGACTGGATCTCTTTTCTGTGTCTCGGCTCTTGTATCAGCAAGAGACTGTGCTATGACTTAATGGTTATGAATATGAAAAATGAAGTCTATCCCCTGAAGATGGTTCTTTGAACCGAAACGCTTCAGCCTCATTTGTTACATCTAAATATGAGACTTCATTTGTAAATTGTTGAATGGTTGAACCTATGCATTTAGAGCTTTGTAAACTGTAAACTGCTATACTGATTTGCAATTGTGCTGCTCTATACAAGCTGTTTTCTATCTACGCCGTTTGTTCCTACTTGTGTTATATGGAACACCCACAAGTGCTCTTTCCATATGTAAATAGAGTACACTGATCGTACTACTTTTTGTTTATTCATGTACGACTTATTGGATTAAGAGGATTAAAATCCAAAAGTTAACTCTAATGTCTTGGTTCTGATTGTTCCATTCATTTTACACCTGTGTTTACAATTTATCCTTATTAACACCGTTAAATTGTGTAATGACATTTTCTTTTGGAAACTAGAGAAACTTAGGCAGTGTTTGTACACCGTAGAATTTACGCCCTGTTGGCGCCAAATGTTTAAATGAATTTTGATTTAAAAACAACAAGCCCCTCAGGTAGGCTGACTGTTAGGCAGAAACCTGTGCAGTTCCCTCTGGGACCACTGCAAAAGATTTAAGACTACAGGTGTTTGGCAGTAAACCCACTTGGTAGCAGTCTGTACCACCCAGATTTACCTGGTAGCTGTGGCTGAGCAGTCAGACTTCCCTCAAGAAGAGTTAGGCAGTATATAGAGCATACATAATAGGTACAGAGGCACAGTAGTACAAGCAAACACTGACCAGAGCTAGGTGTAAAAGTATATAATTATTTATTTAAAAGACACACTCATAAATTACACTAGCACACAAAAGGTAAGTAAGTCAAAACACAGTCACTATTACTTATGTGTACATCCCTAGTTATTTAACACCACTTATTTCCAAACAGAGGTGAGCGCTTAACGTTAGATGGCACTCCAACAAGTTAGTTAAAAAAGGGAGGGAAAAGGCAGAAGTAATGAAAACAGCAAGGTAAAACACTTTTCAGAGATTCACAGTAAGTTTAGAGAGGCAGTCTATTGCGGAGCAAGGAAGTTTGGTTGCCAGGCCCACTCTAGGGAAAGCCAGGCGAAAAGATGTCCAAGATCACACAATGTCACAAGTCTTTACAGGTGAGTAGGAAAGGTTTTACTAAGTTTAGAAAAGTTTAGTTAGGGTGTCCCAGGCTTACCCAGGTTCGAGAGCCGAGGGCTAAATCTACCCCGTACAATCGGTGGCAAGGGAAGCCGGGCGGAACACGGTACCTTTAAAATGGAAAGGATCCTCCAGCGGTGGCAGTTGTTCCTGGTAGTGGGTGCAAGTCGCGGCGTCGTCCAGAGGAAGAGAAGATCTCGACGTGGAGGAAAGCTGAAGATCGTTGCACTACCAGGGAAGAAACCAGCCGTGGATTTTTCTGGTTAAAAGGATGTTACCCCTCTTTCGCGGTTGAGGTAAAAAGTGGTATCTAGGTTGCCAGGGTGCTTGGCACAGGCAAGGCGGCCACAAGATGCTTCAGGGAGGCGAAAAGAAGGCAGAAACTGGTTGTCCCCACCAGTCAAGGGAAGAAGACTCTCCCGGCTGGAGATCTCCTCTGTCGTTGGGAAAAGTGGTGACACGGTTCCGCAGGGCTCCACCGGTGGTGTCGTCTTGGCAGGTCGGCTCGGCTTCTCCCTCTTCGGCTTCTTAGGTCCTGTGGCGACTTCTGAAGAACCAGTCCCAAAAACCCTGCTTTTATGCAGCAAACCCCCATTCATACAGCCTAGCTGTCACTCAAACATGCTAAGTGGTGAGCGGGGCGGCTCACCACTTGGGCCAATCACACCAGAGTGCGACATGAGTTGGCAAGGCAACTCAGTCCAGGGTGCCTAAACCCCCTCCCACACCCCCTGTGGTACCCAGACAGAATGGCACCACTTTGGAGGGCTTCTGTGCAGAAGCCCGCCAAAAGTGGAACAAAGGCTCGACTCGGGTTCAGGGTTACTGAAGTGAACCTAGACGCCATTTTGGCGGCGAGTTCTGGCAAAAAATCCCAACCGGTGAATTTATATTAAATAAATAAACCGGCGGTATCTTTAACATTGCACCAAAAAGTGGTGCATTAAAATCAATGGGAAATCCCATTGGGAAATATTCCGGTGGAATATTTCCGTGGTATCCACTGCCACCAG
The DNA here is from genome assembly GCF_040938575.1 of Ambystoma mexicanum. Lineage (NCBI taxonomy): Eukaryota > Metazoa > Chordata > Amphibia > Caudata > Ambystomatidae > Ambystoma > Ambystoma mexicanum. The sequence continues at coordinate 636,315,622 of NC_090939.1, forward strand.
CCAGAAACTCGGCGAGGGGGGACGGGACAGTACCCCCTCGACAACAGACCCAGGGGCAATCTAATTGCCCCTACCAGTACTTCCACAGTATGATGGTTTGTACTGGTTAAGTTCCTAAATTAAGACTAGTAAAGTCAATGGTGACTTTACAGACCCAGGGAGACAGTAGTCAGTCCCAGGGTGTGGAGTCTATGTTTGGGGGTCACTATGACACCCCTGTGTTACTGCACTGATGGTGCTGTGTAACACACATTCAAAAACCAATGATAGCCTATGGGGAAAAAATACCCCATAGCCCATAAGCACATAGCAAGTCACAGAAACACTCTCAAGTCATGTCCAAGAGTGAGGGTAAAAGAGTCTCACTCTTGGCAGGATAAAAAAATAAACCCCAAAAATCCAGCAAAGCTGCTGGGGGACTCACTAGGTTAGGAAATTCAGCCTAAACAGAGAATTCTCCCTAACACTCGCCCCCCCAGACTAAGGGACAGGAGGATTTAATCCACTCCTGGATGAACCTCATACCTCTAGTCGGTGACATACATCCTAGAGAGTCCATCAGCATTTTGATGGTGACACCCTGAGCTGTGCTCAATGGGTAACCCAAAGGTTTTCCTTTGTAAGCTATAAGTCCTACAAACCCTTTGAGGAACATCAGTCTTTTTAATGTTATAGGGGAACTGGTTGACTAGTCCCTCAGAAGTTGGTACAACTCCTGAACCTGTGTTAGGCTTTTTCAAAGGGTCCTTAAAAAGGATTCCCTGAGATCTAGAGGGGCCTCCAAGGTTCCTCACCACCTCTCTTGAGGGAGCAGGTTGGGTCTTAGGCCTCTTGGTTGGAGGGGTTGGGGTTAGGCAATGTACCTGCTTCCACTTCCTCTTAGATCTAACCTTACCTACTTTAGGAGTTTTACTCCCAATACTAGGCTTTGGGTTGGGGTCTTCAGTAGAAGGTCCAACAGTCTGAAGGTTTTTGGCCTTGGACTCTTCTTTTCTGGTTTTCCACCAGCATTGAGAATTACCAGTTCTCCTACGCCTAGGTAGGGGTCCAGTTGGTCTATCCTCCTCTTCCTCAGAAGCAGGGGGAGTCACAGACTCTGCAACTGGGGGAACAATGATGGAGCTTGGTTGGGGCTCCCCTTTCCCTAATGTACTAGCCTGAAAGGTGCCTGGGTTAGAGGTCAACTTCTAACACCAGTGCTTGTTGTGGGGTTCTCAGTAGAGGGTCCCACAGGCTTAGAAGGGTCCTTCAAGGTAGCCTCTCTAGCCAATTTGGTTAAGTTCTGCTTCTCCATACTGGGAGGCCTGGGGGTATGTGACACTACTCCTAGAGTTCTTAGGTCATTCCCCAACAGGACTTTCCCAGGTACCTCAGTCTGAACACTGACAGGGATCCTCACTGTCATGTTGTTAGACTGAATGAGGGCTGGTAGAATAGGAACCATTTGGACAGGGCCTCCAGACATCTTAGTGGGACCTTTGGGTGCTTTGGCCACATCCTCAGGTTGAAAGAAGCTTTCATCCACTACTGTTCTGCTGGCCCCAGTGTCTCTCTTGGCAGGAGTATCCTGGCCATTGACAAGAACACTGTCCACATAGTACACTTTAGAGTTTGCAGGTAGGGAGTTATACACTACCCTATTCTGGGAGCTAACCAGATCCATGGACTCTATAGATACAGTTGCTTGAAGTCCCAAGGGATCTTCAGCGAAGAGTTCAAAGTGAGCACTAGACATCTGTACTTCACCCTCAGGAGTCAAGGCTAAGGAGACTGTGCTGATCCCTGCAGGTTTACCCTTGCACCTGGGATCTCCTTTGATATGGTCAGTACCCTGACAGCTATAGCATTGTCCAAATGCCCTCTGAAAGGGTGGCTGGTTCTGACCTCTTTCTGGTTTGGGCCCAGAAGGTACACTAGCCTGACTGGGTTTCCCATGTGGTTTACCCTGGTTATTTTGTGGTTTAGGGCCCTCTTTGGGATAGGAATTCTCAGAATTCACTTTGGAGTCCTTTTTAGGCTGTTTCCCCTCATCCTTCTTCTGAGTTACCCCAGAATCCTTGTGAGTAGCCCTATTGGCAACCCACAAGTCAGCAGCCTTAGCTAGCTTTCTAGGATCTAATTTCTGTGAATCAGCCAAGTGCTGTCTGAGCTCAGGAGAGCAGGCATCATAAATTGACTCCATCATTACAAGATTTCTCATTCCTTCATAAGTGTTCACTTTGTAACCCTTAATCCATCCCTCTAAGTTTTTCAACCCTTCACACACCCAGGTAGCCCAAGGGGTACCATCTTGCTTTTTGAGGCTTCTAAACCTCCTAAAATACTGGCAAGGGGTCTTCCCAAACCTAGCTATCAAAGCTAGTTTCACACATTCATACTCTTTCCTATCCTCCTCCCCCAACTCCATTACTGCATCAGTTGCAACAGCGGGGAGCCTAGAGAACAACCAGGTGAGTAACTCGTTACCTGTGAGGTTCTGGAGCCCATGATTATACTCAAACATAGACAACCAATCCAACACTTCCAACTTAGGCTCATACATACCAATCAATTCTTTAGGCATCCGGGGTCTTTTAGGACTGGAACTTCTAGAGGAGCCAGAGAGAGAAGCATTCTCAACAGACAATTTCTTCATTTCTAGCTCATACTTGAGCTCCATTTCTCTTAGCCTTAGTTCTTTGTCAGTTTGAGTATTAAGTTCTTGTACTCTAATTCCAGTTTCATTTTCTCCAGTTCATAGTATTGAGGACTAAATGTGGGACCTGGCAAAGGTCCAGTAGGTACAGCTGGTAAGGCAGAGAGAGGCCTAGAGGGAACATCTACAGCAGTTTCATCTTCCTCTTCTGGTTCTGACCCAAGATCATCAATACTTTGTTCAATATCAATATCATTGCTGTTCTCTACATTTGCTGGAGTGGTAGGTTCCTCTGAACCATCATCCAGACTTTGGTTTTCTAACAACCTTTCTATTAGCTCCATTCTCTTGCCTTTAGTCATGAGATTCTTATGCTTACAGAGAACTCTTAAACAATCAGCAGTTTTTGTAGCAAGGGACTCTTGACTATAACTTTCTATAGCAGACATGTTAGAAAATGACTTTTTCTTTTTGTGCTTAAGCTTTGTGGTTAGTTGCACTAAGGTATCTCAAAAGTACACTAAAGTGTATACTCAATACAAATCCCACCGCTGTACACCAGTGTTAGGCAGAAACCTGTGCAGTTCCCTCTGGGACCAATGCAAAAGATTTAAGACTACAGGTGTTTGGCAGTAAACCCACTTGGTAGCAGTCTGTACCACCCAGATTTACCTGGTAGCTGTGGCTGAGCAGTCAGACTTCCCTCAAGAAGAGTTAGGCAGTATATAGAGCATACATAATAGGTACAGAGGCACAGTAGTACAAGCAAACACTGACCAGAGCTAGGTGTAAAAGTATATAATTATTTATTTAAAAGACACACTCATAAATTACACTAGCACACAAAAGGTAAGTAAGTCAAAACACAGTCACTATTACTTATGTGTACATCCCTAGTTATTTGTTGGACAAGTCTAAGTTAACACCACTTATTTCCAAACAGAGGTGAGCGCTTAACGTTAGATGGCACTCCAACAAGTTAGTTAAAAAGGGAGGGAAAAGGCAGAAGTAATGAAAACAGCAAGGTAAAACACTTTTCAGAGATTCACAGTAAGTTTAGAGAGGCAGTCTATTGCGGAGCAAGGAAGTTCGGTTGCCAGGCCCACTCTAGGGAAAGCCAGGCGAAAAGATGTCCCAGATCACACAATGTCACAAGTCTTTACAGGTGAGTAGGAAAGGTTTTACTAAGTTTAGAAAAGTTTAGTTAGGGTGTCCCAGGCTTACCCAGGTTCGAGAGCCGAGGGCTAAATCTACCCCGTACAATCGGTGGCAAGGGAAGCCGGGCGGAACATGGTACCTTTAAAATGGAAAGGATCCTCCAGCGGTGGCAGTTGTTCCTGGTAGTGGGTGCAAGTCGCGGCGTCGTCCAGAGGAAGAGAAGATCTCGACGTGGAGGAAAGCTGAAGGTCGTTGCACTACCAGGAAAGAAACCAGCCATGGATTTTTCCGGTTAAAAGGATGTTACCCCTCTTTCGCGGTTGAGGTAAAAAGTGGTATCCCGGTTGCCGGGGTGCTTGGCACAGGCAAGGCGGCCACGAGATGCTTCAGGGAGGCGAAAAGAAGGCAGAAACTGGTTGTCCCCACCAGTCAAGGGAAGAAGACTCTCCCGGCTGGAGATCTCCTCTGTCGTTGGGAAAAGTGGTGAGACGGTTCCGCAGGGCTCCACCGGTGGTGTCGTCTTGGCAGGTCGGCTCGGCTTCTCCCTCTTCGGCTTCTTAGGTCCTGTGGCGACTTCTGAAGAACCAGTCCCAAAAACCGTGCTTTTATGCAGCAAAGCCCCATTCATACAGCCTAGCTGTCACTCAAACATGCTAAGTGGTGAGCGGGGCGGCTCACCACTTGGGCCAATCACACCAGAGTGCGACATGAGTTGGCAAGGCAACTCAGTCCAGGGTGCCTAAACCCCCTCCCACACCCCTGTGGAACCCAGACAGAATGGCACCACTTTGGAGGGCTTCTGTGCAGAAGCCCGCCAAAAGTGGAACAAAGGCTCGACTCGGGTTCAGGGCTACTGAAGTGAACCTAGACGCCATTTTGGCGGCGAGTTCTGGCAAAAAATCCCAACCGGTGAATTTATATTAAATAAATAAACCGGCGGTATCTTTAACATTGCACCAAAAAGTGGTGCATTAAAATCAATGGGAAATCCCATTGGGAAATATTCCGGTGGAATATTTCCGTGGTATCCACTGCCACCAGCCAGAAACTCGGCGAGGGGGGACGGGACAGTACCCCCTTGACAACAGACCCAGGGGCAATCTAATTGCCCCTACCAGTACTTCCACAGTATGATGGTTTGTACTGGTTAAGTTCCTAAGTTAAGACTAGTAAAGTCAATGGTGACTTTACAGACCCAGGGAGACAGTAGTCAGTCCCAGGGTGTGGAGTCTATGTTTGGGGGTCACTATGACACCCCTGTGTTACTGCACTGAGGGTGCTGTGTAACACACATTCAAAAACCAATGATAGCCTATGGGGAAAAAATACCCCATAGCCCATAAGCACATAGCAAGTCACAGAAACACTCTCAAGTCATGTCCAAGAGTGAGGGTAAAAGAGTCTCACTCTTGGCAGGAGAAAAAAATAAACCCCAAAAATCCAGCAAAGCTGCTGGGGGACTCACTAGGTTAGGAAATTCAGCCTAAACAGAGGATTCTCCCTAACACTGACCTGCGCAGAACCATTGAGGTGCCCAGTCTGTGGTGTCACATACAGCTTGGAGCACCTGACAGGCCATCTACTTACCATTACCTATGATTTCAAAGAAACCTTTCCGGACCTCCCCCACTGGGAAATGGTTGGATGCCTCTGATATGGTGTTCCATAGAACAAGCCAGAACTTTGCAACGGCACAAGAGGCATTAATGGCTTTAAGCACCATGCACCCTGAGGAGAACACGTTCTTCAACAAAGCATCAACTAGCTTTGACTCTCTATCAGTGGGGAGTTTCGAAGATGCTCCAACACTAGACTCAGTGAGCGAGCTTGGGAGGGAAAGTCATGGATGACCTCCCTCCTGAGGCGAGCTACTACCACCATTAGAAGATTGGTGAAAACTGTAGGTGGTGAGGTAAGACCGAACAGCAGGACTTTGAACTAGTAATGATGTTGGCCCACCACAAACCACAGGTACTTCCTGTGTCTCTGATTAATCAAAATGTGGAAGTAGGCATCCTAAAGGTCCAGTGTCGCAGGCTTGCAGGATCTAAGCTAGGGAAACCATCTTGAACTTGTCGTTGCAAAGGAACAAGTTCAGAAACCTCAGATCCAGAATAGGATGCAAGCCTCCGTCCTACTTAGGCATCCAAAAACAGGTGGAGTATCACCCCCTGCCTTGTTCCGAGCACAGTACCAGCTTTATTGGGCTTTTTGAAAGAAGCTGACGGACCTCCTCCAAGAGGATGGGGTCCATCGCAGGGTGATGGCCTGGGCGCCGTGATCCAGCAGGCGCTGAATGAGTGGGAGACACTAACCCTGATGAATGACCTCTAAGGCCCATGCGTCGGATGTGTTCCTGAACCATTCCAAACTGAACAGGGAAAGTCTCCATCTCACCGGTGCAGACAGAGCCTGTAACTGAGGTCTTGCGCCTTGGGGTGCAGAGGGGATGGTGGCCATAGCTGCAATTCCTCTCTGGGAACCTCTGCCTCTCGGGAAGCATCTGTCTTGCAGCCTTCCCTGAGTGGCCTGACCATGGTGTCTAGTGGCATAGAAACACTTGTATATAAGCGTGTTATAAAGTTCATATCATATCATAGACAGGGAAGGGACAAAACCCCTATCTTTGGCAGACTCTATGCAGGGCTGCTGTACGGCCAACCCTAAGGACTTAGCTGTAGCCTTTGATGACTGTACCTTCTGGAGGGCGTTTTCTGCCTTTGCTCCAAACAGGTTTCAGCCATCAAAAGGTATGTCCAATGTCCCGGTCTGCACATCAGCCTCAAATCCCAATGTCCTCACCCAAGAGTGATGCCTGACTACTATCCCTGTGGCCATGGACCTGTCCACACACCACACAATCTGTGGTGTCCAAGCATGGCTGAAAAATCTGGTGGGAGGCCTTCCTGCCATCAGTCAACAGGGCCTGGAAACCAGCCTGCATCTCCCCCTCAGGGATGTGCTAGGCCATCCCTGCCACAGCAGACCATATGCCGAAAGAAAACTTGGCTAGAGCGCAAAAAGCATTCACTGCACGTAGGGCAATGCTGCCCGACGCAAACATCTTCTAAACCCAAGTGTCATGTCTCTTGCTCTCCCTGTCAGGAGAGATGGAAGGGAGAGTGGAGGTTTTCTGGTTTGCGGTTACCACCTGAACCATCAAATATTCTGGGAAGGCATGAAAGGACAGGAATGCCAGATCGGATGGTACAGGGCTGTGTTCCCTCACCAGTTCACTGTCAATTGCCGTGGCAGAGGCAGGTTTCTCCCAGACTTCCATCACAGGTGCCTCAACTGACCCACTGAAGGGCAGCAGCATCTCCTTCTTAGGACCATCATCCAGGATATCACAAAGCTTGCATTGGATCTTGGACCAGGATGGAGAGAAAAGCCCCAAGGAATTGCTACCTTGTCTATCATCTGCTGAATGTTGGCCTGAGGATTTCCTGGAGTGGGAGCTGGCAAGACGTCCATCTCTGGGGAAGTGTCGAGGCCACTGGCAAACTGCAGGTTCTCGGCCAGCTCTAACACATCCTCATTCTCCCAATATACCTCTACGCGAGAAATCTCTCTGCTCCATGGAAACCATGGGCTCCAACCCGAATGGTACCTGATCACCTTCGTCACCATAGATGGAGCACATCTTGCCCATGAAAGCATCTCCTGGGAGGGGAGGATACTCCCGAGGAACTTCGACATCTCCGACATCGATCAGCGCCAAGGACGTCAAGACTGGGTCCGGCACTGGGACAACGGCGCCCATAGACAGGGTTGCATGGCGCTTGGACCCATCGGTCGTCAGTGGATCAAAGCCAGAGCCCAAAGGAATGCAGAAGTGTTGTTCAGCAGGTGCCATGCTGGCCGCAACAGACCCAAATGGGACCCGTTGGTACCTTGGCCGAAGCTGTTGGCGCATTTTCAAAGATGTCCATCACCTTTTTATTTATATCACCTTTTTTGTTTTAAAGTAATAACAGAACTGAGGAACCTATGCCATTGCTTGATTAGACCTCCTCAGAGGAGTTTCATAAAAACCAGTAACATAGCTGAAGAGAAAAGACCCCAATGGGTACCAATCCATCATTCTACAGAATACAAGGAGAAAGTAAAAAAGAATACTCTTAAATTGTCCCCCTCCCACCTGCCCCATACCTACATTTTTGGGGGCAACCGCTTGCATTGTAAACCCTTCTCTCCAGGAACATACACCTGTCCACCTAAGCAATCCAGCGACTGAGCCGTCTGCAATCTGTAAAGCCCCACATTGCTGCAATGATCCATTTTGTCAGCCCTATTGTTACAGATAAAACACTGTTTCGTACTTCATGAACCCTGTTTCTTCCCAAATACCAAGCAATGCTAATTCCGGGTCTTGAGGCACCTCATAACCCAGTAGTGTGGTCAGCTTGTGAATACATTTCCCCCCAAAAACTTGAATTTGCTTGCATTCACACAACATGTGGAAAAAGGTGCCCCCCCTTCTCTCCCACACTTCGGACAGATATCATTGTCGGCTTTACCCCATTTAACCAGTACCGTTCGAGAGTAATATACACAATGCAGTATCTTGTATTGAAGAAGTCTAAGGGCCTCATCACAAGTTGGGCGGTACCCCCACTGTAAATCCGGAATACTGCCCAACGCAATCACTGTTACTGCCACGTGGTCTGGCAGTATTACCGTGGATTTCAAGTGGTGGTCTAAGTCCCCATTTTTTTGGAGTCCATAGGGCATTTTCGGCACAATTACAATATAATTGCACCAAAAATGGGTGGAAAGTTGGCGCATTCACCTCCAGCTGACAGCTGGAGGTGAATTCTCCAACTTTCCCCCAAACTTGTGATTGGGCGGTGCGGCAATGTGCCGGTAATGCTATTTCTGCCACATTTTTACTGCACCACCCAACATATGATGAGGCCCTAAGTCTGGCCGATATTCCAACCTCCCGTGGAAACATGAGCACCTCCACCGATTCCTCAGGATCCAATAACCCAAGATCCTGTTCCCAACTTTCCCTGAGCCAAGTCAGCTCCTTGGTCCCGAACCTCTTTAGTACTTGATATAGGGTGGAGGTTACCTTGATAACAATGCGTTCAGGGAAGAGATTAGCTTCAGGGGTGAGTGTTTCAGAATCTCTTCCAGGGAAGGAAACTGGTCTCCCAAGGCGTGGGCAAGTTGCATTTGCCTATACTGCTCCCTACCCGGAAGTCCATGCATGTCATGCAGTGTCCGAAACGGGATAACCACACCAGCTAGGGCAAGTATCCCACGTTCCTCCCAGTCTCTATAGTGTCCCATTTTAAGTAGCTCAGGTAATGCGTTCTTCCAGAGGGGATGGTCCAGGATCAGTCTACCCCACCACCCTAAGTGCTTGTGTGTGTCGGACAATAACTGTCGGGTGTGTCGTATCACTGGTGGGAGGACCGTCTTCCCTTTCCCACCCCCATATAGCACTTGCTTAAGCCGCCCTGCTCTCATCCATCTATTTTCTATTGCAATGTGGAGAAACCTGAGGTCTCCAAGCAACCAGTCGTTCACCACACCTAGTTGTGCGGCCCAGTAGTATCGCTGGAGATTGGGCAGGCCTATATCCCTTTCCCATACTGTGCTCTGCAACATTTTGAGGGCAATACATGGCTGTCCCCCCCACCAACCATAACAGCCCACAAAGGGTTACCTCAATCTTGGCAAAGACCGCTATAGGAACAGGTAGTGGATCGTTTTAGAACAAATAGAGCCGCCTTGCCCAGTAAAGTCAGTGGGAGTGATTGCCAATGCACCATGTCTAGAGAAAATGTGTCCATCACCTGGTGGAGATTATGCCAGAGGAGCTCTGAGGGACACAGACTCACGTAAATGCCCAAATACTTAAAGCCGGAGACCGAAATCAGATAAGGGCAATCCTGCGGGATTGTCCCATCCGGTCCCCGTATTGGAAAAAAACAGACTTCTGCCAGTTTATAATCTGAGTATTCGAATCAGAGCATGACAGGAGACTGAACGATTGCTCATGTAAATCAAAAGATCATCAGTGTAAAGCAAGACCTGGTCCCCCCGCCCCCACACAGGCCATTTAAATCCCACAGAATCCGGATCTGTTCTAAATTTGATCGCAAGTGGCTCTATGGTCAAAGTGAACAGCAGGGGGGAGAGGGGCAACCCTGTCTCATCCCCACCACAGGGTAAAGGTCCTGGAGGATATCCTGTTGACTCTATCGTTGCTTCGGGGGAGTTATGGAGCAGGTGGACCCAAGTCAGGAAGTTCTCCCCAAGCCCATTACGGCCCCTAATCTCCTATAGCAAATCCCAGCAGACGGAATCAAAAGCTTTCTCGAAGTCCACAGCTAGAGGTGCTGGCGGATCGAGTAGCGGGGAAGCTTGACTTATGGCAAAATGCACCCTTCGGCGATTCATGCGTGTGGATCGAGAATACATGAACCTGCATTGGTCCGGATGAATCAGCAAGCCTATTACCCCTAGTATACGGTTAGCCGGAACTCGCACCAAAATCTTGGCCTCCCCGTTAATAAGTGATAGTGGCCTGTAAGAGGTGCAACGTTCGGGTGGCTTCCAGTGTTTGGGGAGGACTATTATGCAAGCTTTCGTAAGGTCTGGGGGGGTATGCCCATCCTGTCTACAATGTGCAAATAGGCGGTGGAGAGGTCCGGTAACCAGATGCCCTAGCCGCTTCCACACCTCTACAGGGAAGCCATTTGGCCCCAGGGTTTTACCAGTCTGCAGCTGAGAGATAGCGGCTGCGATTTCATCTTCAGTGATTCCAGACCCAACGCCTGCTGTGCTGTGAGGCATGGGAGGGTCACTGAATCAAGAACGTTCTGTCCATCAGTTGAGGACAGCTTCCTCGGGGGTTGGTACTGTGCCTCATAAAATGCAGCAAATATCCCTGCAATTTCTGAATCCTCTGTTAAAGCCTTTCCCTGAGCTTCCTGTATAGACCTTAAATACTTGTTCCCCCTATTCTGTCTTTCCAACAATGCTAGCATTTTTGCCCGCTTTGAATCCAGATTCATGAATCTGACTGTGTGCTGCCCAATGCTCCAGTCTACCATTATCCGAGGCCACATTTCACAGCGACTCCTGCGCTGTAGACAAAGTTTCTTCTGAAGCCCGGGACCCTGAAGCGAGAAATTCCTCTTCGTCCAGAATAGCTGCGAACTCTGCCTCCTCCATCTCTTGTGCTTGCTGCTTCTGTTTCGCTGACACCAGGGAAAGTGCCTCCCATCTGAGTACCACTCCCATAGGGTAACTCGACTGTCAACTGTCCTTTCGTTAATAGTAAAATACTCTGCCTTTGTGTGGGAGAATCTCTGTGAATATGGGAAAGCCCAAGTAGTATGTATTCAGACTACCAAATCGCTGTGGGCCCACTTTTGAGCAATGTCCATCACCTTATGGCGAAATGTCTCCCATTCCTCTTTAGTGGAGGACTCGGTGTGAAAAGCAACTTGTACCTGCCGTTCCAGAGACTCCCTCGAGAGGTGGCTCCTCTTTTTATTGGATGAAAAAGAGTGACGTGGGAGAAACCACTCAAAGAGTGGGACCTCTTCTGGAAGTTCTTCTTCTTGTCCTTTTCCTCCTCTTTGCGCAGTGCCGTTTTTTTCAGGATGTGCTCTGCATCGTGCAACCTTAAACAAGATCGCGGCTCCAAACTCTTCGTCTTGTGAGCAAAGGTGAATAACTTTACTGCTCTTTCTAGGAAGGCCTTCGGGTCCACGGACTGGCACAAATCGCAATTCTGGGTAACGTGACGCTCGCCCAAACAATGATGATAGATCCGGTGTGGATCCGAAACCAACACCAGCCAGCCGCAATCCACAGACCTAACAGATAAAGGTGAGTTCTCAAACACTGTCAAAAGCATCAGTATGTGAAAATGAGGTTCAACTACCAAACGTCAGGAATTATACATAAAACCAAGAGGTACTTACCAGTTTTTCTGGTGCTTTCTCTTCTGTTTTTTCAACTACAGCTTCTGTTTCCGGTTGAGGCTACAAAATACAGATTGACAAACTAGTCAGTAAGATTAAGAAGACAGATTGACATAGTTGTATGACTTTGCAGGCAAACAGAAGGGTAAGCAACCACATTGCACACTTCATGGCTTTTTTAATTTGTAGCTCTTCCTAGCACTGCGCCAAAGATGCCCACTATTGCTGCATAATAAAGAGCTTATGTACAGAATTAGGGCTACTCTGTAGCCACAGTGGTCTGCCCCGGGGGGGTGACGTACCAGTGGGGGGCAAGGTCTATAATCTCAACAAAACAGAGGTACTGGTATGTTTAGGGGTTAGCCAGTGTGAAGTGTAAATGAATTAGAAATATTGCACCTGGTCTCAACCCACATAACCTTAATGGTTATCAATTTGCATGCAAAAATACATATTAGAACACTCCTATATTGTTTGTGCTGTTCACTAAAGTGTCATAAAGCCTTGAGGTTTCATTTCCCCCTTCAGCTACAGCCAGCATGTTTTCGATGGTCTCATGCCCAGTTTCTAAGTTCTCCTCACCAGGCCAATGGTCCATGAGCCTACGCACTACGGCTCCGTGGAGCAAGAATTGTCCCGATGGCAGCCACGAGGTTGCGTGTATCTCGTCAAATGTTAGGATCCCTTGGTCATCCACCAAGTCTCCCAGGGCAGCCACTCCGCAGGGCTCCCACCCTCGCCGTACTTCACTTTGCCCCCAAGGTCTGCCCGCCATGATGGCGGCTATGGGGATCAGCGGGGAATATGGATCTTCCATAGACGCTACCTTGCAAGCCCGTTTCCAGATCTGTATTCCCAGGTTCAACAGGTAGGGGCAGTTGTGGGTCACTTCTGCCGGGACCCAGAATAAGTCTCTGAGTAGCAACTGGGAGGCGGCTGGTTGCAAGAGCCGGGTATCAAATGTGGTTTCATCAGCCATGCATTGTATGACGTGTTTTAATTGGGCTGCCAAATAGCACAATTCGAAGTGGGGATTTTTAGACCTCCCCTGTCGTAGGGCCTATGTAGCACTTCCAGCGCGACTCTGTGTCTGCCTCCTTGTCAGAGAAATCTCCTACAAAGTTTGTTTAGTTCTGGGAAAAAACGTGGGGGAATGTTGAAAGGGACGTTGGTGAAGAGGTGCAGTAGTCGGGGGAGTGCCACCATTTTCAAGAGTCCAGCTCTTCCCTCCACAGATAGCGGCAATTTTCCCCAGAAGGCCATTGATTTTTCTAGGTTTTCCTTGGCTCTTAACTGTGTTTAAAGAATGTTCCATATTGGGGTCCCGGTGAATGGTGATCCCCAAGTATTTGAAAGATGTGGGCATCCATTGGAGGGCCATTGGGGGGAGTCTGTCGTGGGTGTCCCTGCTCAGGGCGGCCAGGGGGTAAAGGCATGATTTTTTGTTGTTGATTTGGATCCCCGTGTATCGGTGAAACCCCTCCAGTGTCTCTAGAATATACGGTAGTATGTGTTTTGGGTTGTTTAAGTACAGGAGGGTGTCGTCGGCGTACATCTATGCCCCCGTCACCATACTTCTGCCGCAGGTATGCCGCTACGGGTTCGACTGCTAAGATGTACAGCATGGGGGAGAGTGGACAGCCCTGCCGCGTGCCCCTGTAGAGATGCCATTTGTCAGAGAATGTATTGTTCGTGCGCACTCTGGCCGTGGGGTCTGTGTACATTAGTTTGGTCCACTTTAGGAAGGCCGCGCCTATCCTCATTTTCGTCATGGTCGCATATAGCCATTCCCACCTAACCGAGTCAAAAGCCTTAGTGGCATCTAGAGACGCCACTGCGCATTTCTCGGGTCTGCCATTAAAGCTATAAATGACGTGATGTAATCTACGTAGGTTCTCAGTAATGGATCGCCCAGGCACATAGCCCGTTTGGTCCTGATGGATCAGAAAGGGGACTACTCTACGCAGTCTCCTCACCAGCAGTGCCGTTAGGATCTTGTTATCTGAGTTCAACATGGACAGGGGTCTATATGAGCCACACTCTTTGTCGTCCTTGTCTGGTTTCAATAGGCGGATGATAATAGCTTCCTTAGTGGTGTCTGGAAGGGTGCCCACTTCATACGCTTCGTTGAACACTCTGGCTAAGAGTTGCCAGAACGTCCTCGTACGCTTTATAAAACTCTCCTGGGAGCCCGTCAGTACCTGGGGCTTACCCAGCTGGTAAGTGTGATGCTGGAAATGCATCTGAGGGACAGGGCCTCTGAATCCTTGTCCTTTTTCTGTTTTTACCGTGTGTTCTGTCATGTTTTCTGCCCAGGAGTCCAGTTGGGACTCCTAGGCAGTGCAGCTCTCTCTTTTGGTTTGGTGAACAGACCCATGGGATACCCTTATGGCACCCATGGGTAGGGGTACAACCCTGTGCCCCTAGTGTATGTTTTTGGGCACCTGTGGGTGGCCCACAGAGCAGGGTATGGGCTGGTGGCAGCTCCATGCTGAATTTGACAGGTGCTCTGGGTGTCCTCCATTTTGGGATACCCAGGCCCTGCCATTGGAATCAGTTGATTCCTGATAGGAAACAAGATGGCCCCTGTGGCCTCTTGCTTTCTATTGCCTGTTATCTTGTTTTTCCCAAAGTCCTGGGAAGCCCTGACTCTGTCCCTTCCCCCTGACTGGCTGTTGGGTGGAAGTTCCATATATGGTATTGTTGTGAAGGCCCAGCTAGACTGACTGGAGCCTTCCCAGTGACGGTATGTTGTGGGTACCTCCTGTGGGTGGGACCTGGGTGAATGGAGTGTGTGACCAATATACACTCCTTGTTGTGGTTGTCTGGTTTCTGGCATGTGAGACAAAGACTGAGACAGCCCTGCCCGAAACTGGCCTGAATGCAGTGTGTAGTGTTGAATGGCTGGGTACTTGTCCCAATCCACATTCCTTGTTGTGAGTGTCTGAAAGGGAGGAGTGTGGCCTGAATGCACTGTGTGCCTGATTGGCTGACTGACTGCATGAATGCCCCTCTGTATGATTGGCTGCTGAGTGTAGGCCAGCAGTGTGGATGAGAGACAGAATAGTATATCTGGGGACCTCTCACCACTGTTCAAGAGGTTCAGGAACGTTCAGGAACGTTCAGAAGCATCCTGGAGCTGAGTCTCCACTCTAAGAGTAACTGGAACTGCTGATCCTCGACGTCCAGCTGGAAGAAGATGACTTGCTGTGGCATTTGCTTCGACCGATCCGAAGGCTGTCGAAATCGTCGACGACTGACCCGAGAGAGGACCTGGTAAGGCGCCCTCTTCCTGTGCTCCGAGGGACCATCGAGCACCGCTCCATCTTCGCCGAAGCGCCCTGGAAGACAGACCCTCGAAAGGCTGTCGACCCGAGACGGGACCGCCGAGGAGATCGAAGTGAAGCACCCGGACATCGACGCCGTCGAAGTCCATTGCCGTCGACCAGGGTTCGCAGGTGTGTGTAACCGCTGGAGGCCCGTCGAAGTTGTGTTGCCCAGCCGTGGGAACCACTTGACGCCGTGCCGCCGACGACCGGAGCTGTCCGCTCCTTTGCCTAAGAACATTCAGTCGAAGGACTCTCTCGACCGCATCGTCGACCGCTTATCCTGCCGGAGAAAGTCGAGGACGACCAACGCGCCGAGGAGAAACCTGCCGGTGGGTTTCCCGCCACCCAACGACCTCAAAGACTCGGACGACCCGACGCCCTTGCTGGGCTCCCGTCTCTACAATCTTTGCGGTCCAGAACTATTGTCATCGAGGTGCCCCGCACACCTCCGCCTTGCAGGACGCCGACGCCCCGACGCCGACGAGCACCGCTCGGACGAAGCTGCCGCCTCTTCGACATCGTTCTACCTCGTTTGTCGACGGACGTTCGACGCCCCGTGCCTCCCGCATGAAAGGGAAGGCATTCAAGAAGGGCCGTCGATTCCCCGTCGCCAAACCCCGAGTTCTTCGACGTTTCTCGACGCCTCTCGACGATCCGTGACTCCCGCTTGAAAGGGGGTCGCTCAAGAAGGATCCGTCGACGCCTCTTCGAAGGACTCGACTCCACCAGGTACATTGGGGGGGTAAAAACATTGTAGGAGAGAATAAGACTATTGAACAACATATGGACTGGGCTTGTGTTAGATCTCTTTCTTTTACAGGTTGCCCAGGTGGGGGGATCTCCACACAGAACTGTGTCTAGAGTTAGGGGCCAGTATTTTGCCTATTGTTCAACCCCCTTATTTTCTCTCTTCCCTCTATTGCTGGTTTCACTTATTGATCTGTGTGACATTTTTGTGGATGCACTTTAATGAGGTCTAATACTAGTGGTACCACTTTAGAATTGTAGATATTTACCATTAATGATTTTCCTGAGCACAAGGTGCGTTATTGTGATAAGTGTACATAACCTTTGAATTAATTATATAAAGACTGTGTTTTCAGTAATACAGTGTGTGGACATTCCTTTGTGGGGGCTTGGGGAATACACTGTACTTAAGAACCAGCCTGCATCACCTCCTGAGAAGCTAGGCCTTGATTGCTCGTCCATTGCTACCGTATTAGAGAATCTTGGCTGGGGTCTTCTGTGCCTCTCCTCTACCATATAGAGAGCAGAAGTACAGACACCCCCTACCGGTCTTTACAGCTGGTGGCAGCGGTGGGATGCTTATGGTTTTAAGAATCAGTGTATAACCGTGCCACTTACAAAATATCCGCACTTTATTAGATTAAGGTTTGGGTGTGTACCAAATAACTGCATTACAAGCAATGGAGCCCATTGCAAATGGTAAATTGACTCGGATGAGCTTAGAGGCTCTCCAGAGTGCTTGTGAAGCCAGGGAGCTAGACTTTGTGGATAAGTCTAGGGCTGAGCTGATAGCTGCCCTGGTGGACTACCAGACTGATGGTGAAACTCTTGATGAAGGGGGGGATGCAACCAATGAGGACTCTGCCCCTGGGGTTGTCACTGAATCTGTTTCTGGGAATGCCACCCTTCCTGCTGCCTCTGTTCCAAACCCCAGCAATTCCATGGAACTTGAGTTATTAAGGATGAAATTGGCCTTTGAATATCGCAAGTTGGAAATAGAAGCTGAGCTTAAGAAAGAGGAGCTGGCACAGCAAGTGGAACTCAAGAATAGGGATCTTGCGCTCAAAGACAAGGACACTGAATGTCAGAGAATCCAGCTAGAGAAAGCTAGAGTGGAGACTTCAGCTAAAACCAGTGAGAGTGTCAGGTCCCCAGCCACCAAGTTTATGAAAGATTTGGTTGGTGTATTTGTGGAGGGCTCAGATATCCTCCAATGGATTGAAGCGTTTGAAATGGCTTGTGCAATTCATGATGTAGATAAAAGAGATTGGGCTAAGTGTTTGTTAAGCAGAGTGCCTCAAACTGGATATGACTGTATTCTGAAGCTGATTGTGGAAGAAAGGGGTCAGTATGAGTGTATGAAGTCTGCTTTGATTGCCAAGTTTGGCAAGACACCTACCCAATACCTTAGAAGGTTCAGGGATTTTAAGAAAAGAGAGAATGTGTCTTGGGTTGACTGGGTGAGTGCTGCGCACATGAACATGATGGGGTGGATCGATGGGTACAAGGTTAAGACTTTTGTTGAATTGTCCCACCTCTTGTTTTTTGAGCATTTTTCTGAAGCCTGTTCACCAGAGCTGCGTCAGTATGTCGCTGACCAGAACATTTTGGACCCCTTTAAGCTGGCTAGGTTGGCTGACAAGTGGGTCTCTCACCGGGTGTCCCCTAAGGACTCCAGTGGGAAGGACAAGGACAAAGAGAAGGGGGCCTCTCAGAAAGCTGAGGAGTCCCCCAAGCAATCACAGTCGGGTAAACCAAAACCTTCCTCTCCTAAGACCCAAAAATCTAGTGGGGATAAGTCATCTGTGGGTGGGAATAAGAGTAGGGGTCCACCTGCTGCAAAGCAGGCTCCCAGTGGTTCCAGTACCGTACCCCGCACTCCTGGCGCTTGTTGGGACTGTGGGGCTCTGGATCACAAAAGGGGTGACTCCAAGTGTAAAGGTAAGGCACTTGGAGTACAGGCTGTCAGCCTGACCTACCCTTACCCCGTGTCTGAGGTGGAGGCCACTGTCCTCCCCTCCTCTACCGGGATCACATTTGGTGCTCCGGTAGAGATTTCCTTAGTGTCCCTTGGGGCCTGGGACCAGTACGCGGAAGTACTGGCGACTATCCCACAGAACACCCGTAGGTTTTTGAGAAGTGTCCTCTTGAATGGCCAGCCTTCTACTGGTTTGAGAGACACTGGGGCAAGCATGACAGTGGTGGACAGGACCCTGCTCAGGCCAGAGGACTATGAAGGTGCTCCTCTGCAAACCACCAGGTTAGCTGGTGGGCCTCCCAAATTATCACCTGTAGCCTTAGTCACACTCATGATTGGAGACAAGACAGCGAAGCTTCCTGTCCTGGTTCAGGACAATGTCCCTGCTAACATTTTGTTAGGGAATGATCTAGTAGAGTTGGGGTTGATCTCGGATGGTCTTCCCATGACTGCTGCTGCAGTCACTAGATCACAGGTGACCCCGGGTCTGGCTGTGGGTCAGATACCCGAGCCAAAGGCGAGGCCTAAGGCAAGAAGGCGGAAGACCAAGAAGGCCACCTCTGTGGAGGGAGCACCTTCTCTTCCTGCTGCACCCATTGGGATCCATGCTCCAGACGGGCTGGGTCCAGTGGAAAACCCAAACTCAACTCCTTTGGGAGAAGAGGCAGAAGACTCTCCTGTGGGAGAGGTTCTCAACCCGGAGGATCATCCCGACCTTCAATGCTTGTTAGCTGAAGGGGGACCCTCCCGGGCGGACTTCTGTAAGGGACAGAGAGAGTGCCACTCTCTCGAGGGTCTGAGGAAACAGGCCCTGTCCCAGGCACAAGGAGAAGTGCCTAGGAATTTCCGGATTTATTGGGAGGGTGAGCTCCTTGTTAGTGAGCCCACTAAGCCTGAACCTGGTGCCCGCAAGAGGTTGGTGGTACCCCAGGTTTACAGGCCCTTCCTTCTGCAGTTGGCGCATGAGGTGCCCTTGGCTGGTCATCTTGGGACCAAGAAGACTAAGCAGAGGCTCTCTGCCCATTTCTACTGGCCACGGATGGGAGTAGAGGTGGAGTCCCACTGCAGGACCTGCCCCACTTGTCAGTTGTCTGGCAAGACTGGAGGCAGGGTCATTGCCCCACTGCAGCCGTTACCAGTGGTTGGCACACCATTTGAGAGGGTGGGCATCGACATCGTCGGTCCCCTTGACCCTCCCACTTCAGGTGGACATCGGTTCATCCTGGTCTTGGTAGATCATGCCACCAGGTACCCTGAGGCAATACCCCTTTGGACTGTTACTGCCAAGGTGGTTGCCAGGGCTCTCCTGGGCATTTTCACCCGTGTTGGATTCCCCAAGGAGGTTGTCTCTGACAGAGGATCCAACTTCATGTCTAGTTACATGAAAACCATGTGGAAAGAGTGCGGGGTAACCTACAAGTTCTCCACCTCTTACCACCCCCAGACCAATGGTCTGGTTGAGAGATTTAATAAAACTCTCAAGGGCATGCTAGGGGCTTTGGAAGAACCCCTAAGGAGGAAATGGGATCTCCTCCTGCCATGCCTGCTGTTTGCTTACAGAGAGGTACCTCAAGAGGGTGTTGGTTTCAGCCCCTTTGAGTTACTCTTTGGACATCCCGTGAGGGGGCCCCTCCCCTTGATCCGAGAAGGCTTGGAAGCCACCCCTCCAGGTCCCGCCAAGCAAGTGGGGGACTATGTGTTAGGCCTCAGGCGGAGGATGACACAAATGATGGGTCAGGCAACAGCAAATCTCAAGGCCAGCCAGGAATTGAATAAGTACTGGCATGACCTTAAAGCTTCGCAAGTGGATTGGACTCCGGGACAGGAAATCCTTGTGATGGAGTCTACCAAGCCTAGAGCTTTGGCAGACAAGTGGACTGGACCCTTCAGGATCATCTCCAAGATGGGCGAAGTCAATTATCTGGTTGACATGGGAGCCTCTGGGGTAGCCCCCCAGGTGTTCCATGTCAACAGGCTCAAGCCTTTCCACAGGCGAGCAGAGGTCTCATGTCTCTTGCTAGCTTCAGGGCAAGAAGAGGATGAGAGTGAGCCCCTTCCTGATTTGCTGCATAGCAACCCTCAGGATGGCTCAGTGGAGGGAGTACGTCTATCTCCAGATTTGACAACAGAGCAGCAGAGGGCCTGCAGGGCTTTGCTCCAGCAGTATGCCTCTCTGTTTTCACTGACACCGGGCCTTACACCGTGGTGTAAGCACGAAATTGACACTGGTGACAGTGTGCCTGTCAAAAGCAGGTGCTATAGTATGTCAGATACAGTCAAAAACCACATCCAGGCTGAGGTCGCCAAGATGTTGGATCTGGGTGTTATTGAACCCTCAACAAGTCCCTGGTCCAGTCCAGTGGTCCTTGTCCCCAAGGCAAGTTCCCAGGCGGGTACCAAGGATTGGAGGTTCTGTGTGGACTACCGAGGAGTCAATGCCGTCACCAAAACTGACGCGCACCCATTGCCCAGGGCTGATGAGCTCGTGGACACCATAGGTGCTGCCAAATTTGTGAGCACCTTTGACCTTACCTCAGGCTATTGGCAAATAGCTCTGACGGACCATGCCAAGGAAAAGACGGCTTTCTCAACACCTGAGGGACTCTACCAGTTTAGGGTCATGCCTTTTGGGTTGAAGAATGCCCCTGCCACCTTCCAGAGATTGGTCAACCATGCGCTCAGTGGGCTGGAAGCCTTTTGTGTGGCTTACTTAGACGACATTGCCGTCTTCAGTTCCACCTGGGAAGAGCATTTGACACATCTGGATAAGGTGTTGCAGGCCTTGAAAAGGGCTAACCTCACTATCAAGGCCACCAAGTGCCAGATAGCTCAGGGGAAAGTTACCTATCTTGGTCATGAGGTAGGAGGGGGTCAAATCCAACCTCTCTCCAGTAAAGTACAGGATGTACAGAACTGGGAGACTCCCACTACTCAAACCCAGGTGAGAGCCTTTTTGGGCCTCACTGGGTACTATCGCAATTTCATGGCAGACTATGGAACCATAGCTGCACCCCTGACAGCTCTAACTTCACCCAAACAGCCTAGGAAGGTTAATTGGACCGAAGACTGTCAGAGGGCCTTTGATGGCTTGAAAGAAAGTCTGTGTAGGGCACCTGTGTTGTGTGCACCTGACTACAGCCGACCCTTTATCGTCCAGACGGATGCCTGCGACACCGGAATTGGAGCTGTCTTGTCCCAGTTAGATGACAAAGGGAGAGAACATCCTATCATATTCATCAGTAGACAACTCAAGGGTAGAGAACTTAGGTGGGCTACTGTTGAAAAGGAGTGTTTTAGCATAGTTTGGAGCCTTAGGCGTTTTAGGCCCTACCTTACGGGGTCTACCTTCAAGGTCCAAACAGATCATAAGCCCCTGAAGTGGCTTATGCAGATGAAGGGTGAGAATCCGAAATTGCTCAGGTGGTCCATTAGCCTGCAAGGGCTAGACTTCACCATAGAGCACAGACCAGGGAAGAGTCACGATAATGCAGATGGCCTTTCCAGAAGGTATGTTGACCGTCTGGATGAGGGTGTCTATCCCGTGGGAGATTAGACACCCTCCACCTCAGTCTGGGGGGGGCGACTGTGATGCTGGAAATGCATCTGAGGGACAGGGCCTCTGAATCCTTGTCCTTTTTCTGTTTTTACCGTGTGTTCTGTCATGTTTTCTGCCCAGGAGTCCAGTTGGGACTCCTAGGCAGTGCAGCTCTCTCTTTTGGTTTGGTGAACAGACCCATGGGATACCCTTATGGCACCCATGGGTAGGGGTACAACCCTGTGCCCCTAGTGTATGTTTTTGGGCCCCTGTGGGTGGCCCACAGAGCAGGGTATGGGCTGGTGGCAGCTCCATGCTGAATTTGACAGGTGCTCTGGGTGTCCTCCATTTTGGGATACCCAGGCCCTGCCATTGGAATCAGTTGATTCCTGATAGGAAACAAGATGGCCCCTGTGGCCTCTTGCTTTCTATTGCCTGTTATCTTGTTTTTCCCAAAGTCCTGGGAAGCCCTGACTCTGTCCCTTCCCCCTGACTGGCTGTTGGGTGGAAGTTCCATATATGGTATTGTTGTGAAGGCCCAGCTAGACTGACTGGAGCCTTCCCAGTGACGGTATGTTGTGGGTACCTCCTGTGGGTGGGACCTGGGTGAATGGAGTGTGTGACCAATATACACTCCTTGTTGTGGTTGTCTGGTTTCTGGCATGTGAGACAAAGACTGAGACAGCCCTGCCCGAAACTGGCCTGAATGCAGTGTGTAGTGTTGAATGGCTGGGTACTTGTCCCAATCCACATTCCTTGTTGTGAGTGTCTGAAAGGGAGGAGTGTGGCCTGAATGCACTGTGTGCCTGATTGGCTGACTGACTGCATGAATGCCCCTCTGTATGATTGGCTGCTGAGTGTAGGCCAGCAGTGTGGATGAGAGACAGAATAGTATATCTGGGGACCTCTCACCACTGTTCAAGAGGTTCAGGAACGTTCAGGAACGTTCAGAAGCATCCTGGAGCTGAGTCTCCACTCTAAGAGTAACTGGAACTGCTGATCCTCGACGTCCAGCTGGAAGAAGAAGACTTGCTGTGGCATTTGCTTCGACCGATCCGAAGGTTGTCGAAATCGTCGACGACTGACCCGAGAGAGGACCTGGTAAGGCGCCCTCTTCCCATGCTCCGAGGGACCATCGAGCACCGCTCCATCTTCGCCGAAGCGCCCTGGAAGACAGACCCTCGAAAGGCTGTCGACCCGAGACGGGACCGCCGAGGAGATCGAAGTGAAGCACCCGGACATCGACGCCGTCGAAGTCCATTGCCGTCGACCAGGGTTCGCAGGTTTGTGTAACTGCTGGAGGCCCGTCGAAGTTGTGTTGCCCAGCCGTGGGAACCACTTGACGCCGTGCCGCCGACGACCGGAGCTGTCCGCTCCTTTGCCTAAGAACATTCAGTCGAAGGACTCTCTCGACCGCATCGTCGACCGCTTATCCTGCCGGAGAAAGTCGAGGACGACCAACGCGCCGAGGAGAAACCTGCCGGTGGGTTTCCCGCCACCCAACGACCTCAAAGACTCGGACGACCTGTCGCCCTTGCTGGGCTCCCGTCTCTACAATCTTTGCGGTCCAGAACTATTGTCAATCAGGTGCCCCGCACACCTACGCCTTGCAGGACGCCGACGCCCCGACGCCGACGAGCACCGCTCGGACGAAGCTGCCGCCTCTTCGACATCGTTCTACCTCGTTTGTCGACGGACGTTCGACGCCCCGTGCCTCCCGCTTGAAAGGGAAGGCATTCAAGAAGGGCCGTCGATTCCCCGTCGCCAAACCCCGAGTTCTTCGACGTTTCTCGACGATCCGTGACTCCCGCTTGAAAGGGGGTCGCTCAAGAAGGATCCGTCGACGCCTCTTCGAAGGACTCGACTCCACCAGGTACATTGGGGGGGTAAAAACATTGTAGGAGAGAATAAGACTATTGAACAACATATGGACTGGGCTTGTGTTAGATCTCTTTCTTTTACAGGTTGCCCAGGTGGGGGGATCTCCACAC
This sequence comes from Ambystoma mexicanum, assembly GCF_040938575.1. Taxonomy (NCBI): domain Eukaryota; kingdom Metazoa; phylum Chordata; class Amphibia; order Caudata; family Ambystomatidae; genus Ambystoma; species Ambystoma mexicanum. The sequence continues at coordinate 636,338,944 of NC_090939.1, forward strand.
AGAACTGTGTCTAGAGTTAGGGGCCAGTATTTTGCCTATTGTTCAACCCCCTTATTTTCTCTCTTCCCTCTATTGCTGGTTTCACTTATTGATCTGTGTGACATTTTTGTGGATGCACTTTAATGAGGTCTAATACTAGTGGTACCACTTTAGAATTGTAGATATTTACCATTAATGATTTTCCTGAGCACAAGGTGCGTTATTGTGATAAGTGTACATAACCTTTGAATTAATTATATAAAGACTGTGTTTTCAGTAATACAGTGTGTGGACATTCCTTTGTGGGGGCTTGGGGAATACACTGTACTTAAGAACCAGCCTGCATCACCTCCTGAGAAGCTAGGCCTTGATTGCTCGTCCATTGCTACCATATTAGAGAATCTTGGCTGGGGTCTTCTGTGCCTCTCCTCTACCATATAGAGAGCAGAAGTACAGACACCCCCTACCGGTCTTTACAGTAAGGACCTAATAGTGGCTATCACCTCATCAGAGGTAATTGGTTCGTCTAAGGCTTTGGCCAGGTGTGCGTCCAAACTAGGTAGTCTAATGGTGTCTAGGACATCGTCAATTTCAATGGCCGAGGGAGATGGGGTGCTGGCATATAGTTCCTGGTAAAACCCAGCAACCACCGCATTTATGCCTAGCTGCGTGTCACTTCAAAGCCGTCTGGCCCGATGACGTGGCAAATAGGTGTCCTGGGGGTTTTGCGTTTTAGAGCCATGCTAATAATTTCCCTGGTTTGTCCCAGAGGGCGTGGGTTCTCTCAATGTATTTCGTATAGCTGAGTTTACCCAGCTTGTCCCAGTACGTTAGGCAAGTTTGTCTTAGCTCAACCATCTTGTGTATGTGTTCTGCCTCCAAGGTGGCTCTCCATTCTAATTCAGCTAACTCTTTTTCACGTGTTTGAGAGTGAGGCTAAAATAGATCTTTGGGTTCCCCTATGGTTGCCAGCATTTCGCCCCTCATGACAACTTTCTATGCCTCCCATATCGTGCCTATGTGCTGCACGCTATTTTCATTTACCTGCCAGAAGTCAAGAGTGCTGCTTCTGATCTGTTCGCGAAAGGCTGCATCGAGCACTGCTTCGCTTCTTAACCTCCACGTGGGCACTGGGGGTCTGGGCGGGAACACCACTCAGTTGGTCACTAGGTGGGAATGGTCGGATAATACTCTGGCTAGGTAATGTGTGTCCTCGAACAGCGCTAGCCATTCCTCATTCACTAAAATGTAGTCTAACCTAGTGTAGACGGAATGGGGGGGGGAGTAGAAGGAGTACTCCCGTTTTTCGGGGTGTTGTTTGCGCCAAAGTTCAGCTAGCCCTAGTTGTTGCATCAAGGTATGTAATATTTTTGCGGGCGGGGATGGACGAGTGTGTTTGTCATCTGATCTATCTGTACGGGGATCGAGGTTGTAATTGTGATCACCCCCTCCAGATGAGGGTGCTTTCTCTGTAAGGGCTGAGCCGTCTGTGAAGTGAGCGGAAAAAGGATGTGGCGTCATGGTTGGGAGCATAAGTGTTGATTAGACATGTCTCCCTGCCTTCAATGGTACCGTGAACCAGGGCCATCCTGCCTTCATCATAAGTTTTTGTGTTAATTAGTTTAAAGGGGATAGTGGGAGCAATCCAGATCAGGACCCCTCTAGCGTACGTGGAATAAGTGGAGCCTACCAGGGTCCCTCTCCAGGACTTGCCTAGTGTTTCTAGCTTGCGCGCATTGAAATGTGTCTCCTGTAGCATGGCGATTCCGACCTTGCTTCTTTTGATTAGGGCATGGATACAGCGTTGTTTAACAAAGCTGTTCATTCCCCTAACATTCCATGACATAATTCTAATCTTGTCAGCCATATATTCTAAATGGCCAAGTGGGCGCAAGGGTGACTCCAGCGGGGGCGTCTCTTCTGACTTTGGTGGTTTTTGACTTTCTAAGTGGTCTTGTCGGTCCCCCTAAGAACTTTACCCAACTATAACCCAAACTCCTTCCCCAACTTTGATACCAACTTCCATGTTCCCTTGTCCCTGTAACTTCCAACGGTCTAAACTGAAAAACAGTCCAGCGAGGTTACCCCCGTTATGACTACCCCGTTTCTGCTCCATTTGACCGCTCATTGGTCTCCTGGTGCCCTACGGGCGGGTTTAATACACCCGAAAAAGAAAAACTATGGGGTCTGAAGGGCAGACAGTCCATCTTCGGTGCGACTCCTATGGGGAATCATTCCTGCTGTGCTTGGTTTGGTTGCTATTAGTTCCTGTGTGTTTGTACGTTGCTGGCCTAGCGTGTTATCGCTCTTGGTGTGGCTCAGCGTGGTTTACAACCTTTCTCTTCAATGTCTGGGATCTGCTCCCCGTCTATCCATTCTCGAGCCTCGGCTGGGGTGTCGAAGAGGAGTGCTCTGTTGTTATGTATCACCTTTAGTCTTGCAGGGTATAGTAGCATGTAGCGCAATCCGGCTTTTTTCAATCTGGCTTTGGAGTAAATGAATTGTGCTCTTTTCATTTGAACCTGGAAGGTATAATCAGGATAGATGGCTATCTTCGCAGAATCTTTTTGGATTTAGCCACCCGACCTGGAGAAGGCCAAGATAGTCTCTCTATCCCTATAGTTAAGCACTTTTGCCATCACTGGCCTGGGTGGGGCTCCGGGGGCTGGTCATTTGGTGAGAGAACGGTGGGCTCTTTCAATCATGAAGCCTTGCGAGAGTTTCTCTGCTTCTATCTCTTGTATCAAGAGGTTCTCCAAGTAGTTCGTGGGGTCAGATCCCTCAGCCCCCTCCGGCAGGCCCAAAAGTCTGATGTTATTTCGGCGTACCCGCCCTTCGGCTTCCTCAGCCCTATCTTCCAGGTGCTTCACTCTTTGTTGTAGCTCATCAAAGTCTTTTAGGAGCAGTGTTTTGGCCTCTGTATTTTCTCGGACCAAGGTTTCAAGTGCCTCAGTTCTACCAGTTATGGAACAGACGTCCTGCAACAGAAGGCCCAAGTCTATAGCTACCGCGTCAATTTTATTTTCCATTGTTGCTTGAAATGTCATAATAGTTTGTAGGATCTGGGAGTTACCTGGTTCAGCAGCCACCTCGGTGGGAACAGGCAGTGCCTCTGCCGCGCATTTGTTAGCAGTTTCCGGTCCCGTGGACCCTCCAGCAGCGTAGGGTTCCATAGTGGTTTGACGCTGCTTAGCTCTCTCCCGTTTTGTGGACATCACACCGGAGGAGCCGGGGTTCCAGCCACTCCCCGATGGCAGCTTGTGTTTGCTGTGGGTGCCGCCCTGTTGTGGGGAAGCTCAGCCGCTTGCACACTCTGTTGCTGCTCTCACAGTAGTGGCACCGTGCAGTGGATTCCCAGTTTCGTTGCTGCCTCTTGTGTGTGCTCTCTCCGGGGCGGGTCGAGTCGTATTGTGGGTCTGTTATGAAGGCGCTATCAGCCGTACGTGCTCATTTATAGTTGTCCGGCTCCCACTTTATGAAGGTTTATGCCACCAGGCTGTACAGTCACGTGCAGGGTGGGCCGCGTCCTATGTTGGGTCTGGTTTTAGGCCCCTGTGTCAAAGCCCGGTCCTGCTGGGCACTCAGCGTGTCGGATGACTAGGGCAGACAGATTAGAGCCTAGTAACAGCACGTTCAATAACCGCTTTTCTCGCTGCCTCACCCCTCACCCAACAGAGGTCCAGTCTCAGTGCAGTGTCCTGCTCCTTTCGTTGTGCCCAGCGGCAGCCCAGTGCCTTGGCGCCAATGCGAGCCTCTAAGCGTTGTGTCAGGGGGGGAGGGGAGACCCCCAGTTCTCGGAACGGTGATGCCAGTGGTCAGCTGCCCCCCCTATTCCTCACCTCATAGGGCTATTGCTGGGGCAGCTCCGTCTGCGGCTGCCGGGCGCCCTCTCGATCGCCGCCTCAGTCTCTGCTCCTAGAGCTGGTCCTCTGCTCTCCGCGGTGGTGACGACTTCTCCGGTTGCACCCGCGTTGCAGCTGGCTCCTCTCACGACAGTCAGGGCACCGTCTCTCAACCTGTCCTCCCCGGGGGACGCTCCTCCTGGAAGGCCTCAGTGTCTCAGTGGCCAGTCAGTGCCCTTGGGGGCGCCGCTCCTGCATGCTGACTACGGCAGTGCACTCGCTTCTCTAGGTGCTGGCTGTGCCCGGGGGTCTCCAGTCTATTCCCCCAATCTTTAAGAGTTGCCAGGGCTCAGAGCGCAGCTCGGCGTCGGTGGTCTCTGTAATATGTGGGTTTTCTAATAGCGGGCGACATTTTCGCTCGGCTCCGCGGCACCACGCTTCACGGCATCCTGGTCTCAGCAGGCGCTCCAGGTCGCAGAAACCCCAGAATGGGTCCCTCAGATGTTCACTGCACTAGTAGTAGTTGCACTCGGGAGTCTCAGGCTTCAAAAACGCATGTTTTGCAGCTAATTGGGGACACATCGCTCGGAGCTCACCAGAGATGCGTCTTCTTCACATGGCAGTTAGCCACGCCCCTTCAGAGAAGGATTCTTTAAACCAGAACTCTCCCTATTGGGAGCACCAGTGGTAAGTAAGGACACATTCATCATTGCTTGTCTGAAGGTCTCCCACTCCTCTGCGCAGAGGGGAAAATGAGGAAGGCGGGTTAACCTTCACAATGTTAAAATATCTAGACATTAGGAAAGGGGTTCATAAGGCTATGGAGGATTTGTAGGTGTCCAGCTTAAATAAGGAAGTGCGTACATAGCTCTCAACCTTTCATGGCCCCGGGGGCGGGTGAAAACACCTGATTTTGTATTTAGCGGGTGAAAGCCCATTGTTTGCTATGGGCGTGTAAGGAGCTTGGCGGGTGAGAGAGAGGGTGACACCGCCAAAAGCGGTTGAGTTTAGAGGTGTGTGCGTAAGAAAACCTGCTCGGATGCACTGATGGCATACACATGTGTTCAATGTATGTCTTTCTGCATTGAACACACATGCACATTTTACCCCCTGCACCTTAACGAGTCCAATCTGTTGAAAGAGAAATTCAAGCTGGAAATCAAGCATAAGAGCTTGGGTGCCTTAAAAGTACTCTGAATGCTAAATTAATTACTTCTCCAGCGAGAGCTGCAAAATGCTTCACAAGACAGAAGGATAAGTTATTTAAAGATTGGGACAGACTGCTGGGATTTGTAGCGTATGCCGCAAAGTGCCAGCAGCAGCAAAATACTATTGAATGGGTGGGACTGAAGTGTACAATACATTAGGCATTAATCAAGAATTTGAATTATTTTATGAGCAATTATATTCCAAACCCAAGAATGTGTATATCACAGAGATACAGGGCTTCTTTCAAGATAGTCCTCTTTCTCAAGCCTCACCCAGGCAGATGGCAATGCTACATAAACATATATTGACTGTTAGGAAAGATTTCCCTTAGGTGCCATTTTCCCTCCATTTGTGAACCCCCCAACATTTTAGCTTTTGTTTGGTTTACCTAACGTGACTTTTTCCAGTGGAGCACAGCCTTCAACTGCACTCCTCTGGGCTTTCGTTCCTTTGTTATAGGGAGAGGAACAAGTTACTTACCTGTAGCTGTTGTTCTCCAGCATGGGTCTGGCATGGATTCACATGCTCATGAATATTCCCCGTCGTCAGGCTGGGAATCCTGTGTAAAGGAAAAAAGCAGTTTCAGTTTCATTTCTGAACTGTCTTTCTCCTAACAACGAATCACTGAGCTCTGAATCATACTGCCCCCAGCCAATGACTGCCCTCTACCTAAGCCGCTCCTCTGGCAGCCATCTTCAGATTTGGTAGCACGTAAAGTGGCAATAGGACCAAGAGAAGAGCCGCAGAGGGGAAGGCGGGAGGGTTTGCTTGTGAATCCATGCCAGACCCATGCTGGAGAAGAAAAAGTTACTTACCAACTGTAACGTTCTTTCGATTGGATGTTCCTCCCATGTATTCCTCATCTTAGATATATCCTTACATTTAGGTTTCGCCTTGGAAAATGTTTTCTCTCTCCAGCAGGGGGCTCTCCACTCGAGGCCGCGGCGTTGATGTCCCTTGGCGGCATCCGTCGAGCACCGACGTCATCCCCGTATAAGAGCCTCGAGCGCGCCCTTTGGCTTCAGTTCTGTTTTTTTCGTATATTATCGTCCTTGGATCTTGATAGTCAATGACATGCCTCTTTTGACCCAAGCCCTAAAAGAGTTTAGAGTGTAATTCACGTAAACGGTACTGTGGGGTTAGAATGGGAGGGTCGATGAGGAATACGTGGGAGGAACATCCAATCGAAAGAACGTTACAGTTGGTAAGTAACTTGTTCTTCGAATGGATTGTGTCCTCCCACGAATTCCTCATTTTAGATAGACTCCCAAAGCAGTTTTCTATTGGAGGTGGGACTACAGTATCTTTTTTAATCGTGTACAGAATGGAGTACAGATTTCGCAAACAGACTTCCTTGAGAAGAAGTCGAGTCCAATGCATAATGTTTTATAAAGGTGTGCATGGATGACCATGTGGCCGCTGCACAAATATCTTGCACAGGGACACCCCTTTTTAGTGCTGTTGAAGTTGCCATGCCCCTGGTCGAATGAGCTCTCAGTCCATCAGGTGGTTCTTTTCCCGCCAATCTGTAACATTCTGTTATGGCTAAAATTATCCATCTGGATAATGTCTGTTTAGTTACCGGAAGGTCCAGTTTATGTCCAGTGTATCCCACGAAAAGTTGATCACACTGACAAATGTTTGCCAATCTTGAGATGTAAAAGCTAAGAGCTCTCCTGGGATCTAGTCTATGAAGTCGCTCCTCTTCCTCGCTTGCATGAGGAGAAGGGTAAAACGTAGGTAAATTTATTTTCTGTGACAGATGAAAATCCGAAACAATTTTTGGCAAAAAAGACGGTTTAACCCTAAGAACTACTTTGTCCTTCCTTATAAAAGATGGTGTGAGGAGGACCGCTCGAACGCGCCTGCAACTCTCTTACCCTGCGGGCTGATATCAATGCCACAAGGAGTATTGTGTTCAACGTAAGGAGCCTTAGTGGACAAGAATGTAAAGGCTCAAATGGAACACATGTGAGAAATTTTAGAACCAAGTTTAGATCCCACACGGGAACCTGGAAAGGTATTGGGGGAAAAACATTATTTAAACCTTTTAGAAATTTAATTATCAAGGGTATTTTAAAGTAAGATTCTTCTTCGGAAGAGCGCTTAAAGATGGATAGCGCTGCTAAGTATCCCTTTATCGTCCCAACCTGGAGCCCCAGATTGGCTAATTGTAACAGAAAAGATAAAATTGTGGGGATATTGCATTGAAATGGGTCCACATTCTTTTCTCTGCACCAGTTACGAACTTGTTCCAACGACACTGATACAGAGATTTAGTTGCTGGCCTTCTAGCCAAAAGCAAAATCTCCATCACGCCATCCGGAAGATCCCAATCCTTGTATCTCAGCCTTTCAGAAGCCATGCGTGAAGGTTGAGTGTGTTGACCTCCGGATGGAGAACATGACCTTCCTGTCGCGAGAGAAGATCCTCTCTTCTTGGAAGACGTATTGGAGGGCAGATGGACATGTCCAGAAGGTCCGGGTACCACGTTCTCCTGGCCTAATCTGAGGCAGTTAGGATCATCGTTTTCCCGAACTTCCTCAACCTCCTGATTACTTGAGGGATCACAGGGATTGGAGGAAACGCATACAGAAGTGGAAACTCCCATTCCACCACAAACGCGTCTCCCAGAGCTCCTCTCGGGGGAAATTCCCTTGAGCAGTACAGTTCGAACTTCCGGTTGGCCCGGATCGCCAACAGATCCACTTGAGGGGTTCCCCAAAGGGCGAAGATCTCTTGAATGACTTCCTGAGCTATCTCCCACTCGTGAGAGACTGTGCTCTGCCTGCTCAGAGCGTCCGCTGTTGTGTTTTGCTCTCCAGCTAGATGAATTGCCGATAGAGAGATCCCTTCTTGTGTTGCCCAGAACCAGAGTTGCATCGCCTCTCTGCACAATGGTAGTGACCCCACTCTTGTTGAGGTAGTACATGTCCACTGTGTTGTCCATCATTATCAGAACATTCTTTCCCCGTGCAGAGGGCAGGAAGGCCTTCAGCGCTAGTCTGATTGCCCTCAACTCCAAAAGATTGATGTGTAGTTTGGACTCCGATGGAGAACAACGTCCGCTTATTGTCAGATCGTTGATATGGGCTTCCCACCCCGTAAGTGAGGCTTCCGTCACTACTGTTATCTCCGGCCATGGCTGCCAAAAAGATTCTCCTCTGAGGATATAATGTCTGCAGGACCACCATTGTAGATCCTGTGCTACTTGGGCTGGGACCTGCAGCAGATCTGACATTTCCCCTGAGAATTGGGACCATTGAGTTCTGAGAACCCATTGAAGAGATCTCATTCTCAATCTGGCTTCTGGCACCAGAAAAATGCAGGATGCCATTAGACCGAACAACCTGAGAAAATCGAAGGCCGGAAGATACTGGGCATTCTGGAATTTTGTTACCATCTGCAGAATGTGGTGAGCTCTCTCTTCGGAAGGTGAGGCTTTGCCCGAGCAGGTATCCAGGACTGCTCCTATAAACTGGAGCTTCTGTGATGGTATCATGTTTGACTTTTTTAAATTCAGAGAAAAGCCTAGTTTAGGAAGTGACAGGTCTTGGATAGATGATCCAGGGCTTGTTCTGGAGAACCTGCTCTGATCATCCAATTGTCCAGATAGGGGTAGACATGAATCCCCCCTCTCCTGAGACTCGATGTCACCACCGCCATCAACTTGGTGAAAACTCTTGGGGCGGAGGTCAACCCGAATGGCAGAACTCGAAACTGATAGTGAGAATTGCCAATCGCAAACCTCAGGTACTTTCTGTGCTTGATGTGGATTGGAACATGAAAGTAAGCATCCTGAAGGTCCAATGATACTAACAAGTCCTGGAGTTGGAGACCCTGAAAGATCTGAGAAAGTGTGACCATCTTGAATTTGTCCTTCCTTAGGAACTTGTTCAAGTTTCTCAAGTCGAAGATGGGTCTCAGTCCTCCGTCTTTCTTTGGAATAAGGAAGCATGGGGAATACCAACCCTTGTTCCTCTCCGCTACAGGTACAAGTTACATTGCACCTTTCTGTAGCAGGGTTAAGACTTCCTGCAACAGGAGCGGATCCGGATGTTTGGCAGAGTTGTATTCCGGAGGGTGATTCTGAGGTTTCTTTAGAAAAGGAAGGCAGTAACCCTGGGATACTGTTTCCAATGCCCAAGCATCTGAAGCAATGCCCCACAATTCTTCTAGATGCTGCGAGATTCCGCCTCCCACCAGGGTCTTGTGCGTCAAAACCTCAGTGTGGTTTTGCGGCAGCTGCAGCAGCGGCTGACGGTACAGATGCCGTTGCTGGGGCTGATCTAGCACCTTTTCCTCGCCCCTGAATACATTTTCTTTCACCTCTCTGCTTGGCCTGCCCTCTTCCTCTTCCAATTGAGGAATAATAGCAAAAAGGACGACCCCTCCAGGAAGATGAGCCCGTGTAGGGGCGTTGCTGAGATTGTTTTATAGCAGCACTGAGAGATTTTGCTGCCGCTTTGGAGGTCTGTAGCTTCTCCAAACTTTCATCTGCCTTGCTACCGAACAACTTCAAGCCATCAAAGGGCATATTAAGAAGTCTGGATTGCACATCAGGAGCAAACCCAGACTTTCTTAGCCACGCAAATCTACGTAGCACTGTGCTAGTCGCCATGGACCTGCTGATACTGTCAGCTGTGTCCAATCCTGATTGAAGGCATTCTCCCAAAGCCTCCTTTCCATCCCTTATAATAGCAAGAAAGCCATCATGTTCTTCACCTTCCGGGATGTGTTCAGCTGCCGCTGACATGCAGTCCCACAGGGAATATGTGAACCTTGCCAAGGTACAAGCTACATTCGTAGACTTCAAAGCCATACTGCCAGATGTGAAGATTTTCCTGGACCATGCATCCATCTTTTTATCGTCCCTATCTGGACGGATTGTAGGGTATGCCGCATTCTTTGTGGAAGTGGCTGCCTGTACTATCAAACTTTCCGGAGTTGGGTTTTTGCTGAGGTATTCCGGATCAGATGTACAAGGTCTATATTTTGCCACAAACTTTCTATTTACTGCCCCTATGGCTTCAGGACGTTCCCATGCAGAACTAATCCTTCTTTGTAAGGCAATATGAAATGGTAGAATAGGGTCTTGTTGGGGTGTTCCAGATAATAAATCTGTCATGTCATCATCATGACAGACTGGTGAACTCCTACCCCACCCCATAAATTCTGTAACTCTGCTCATGAGTTTTCTATAACTCGTATCCACCTGTTCTGATGGGTCTGGTTTGTCAAATTCATACTCTGGAGAAGTATCCAGGCCACTTGCTGTTTGCAAACATTCTTGTAGATCCTGAATTCTTGATTGAGAATCAATTAATTCCTCTGGGACAGATCTTGTGCCAAATTTAACACCAGCAGAGGTTACTTCCTCCTCTTCTGATGAATCTCCCTCATAGATGGATGACATGGTCTTAAGAAAATCATGTTGACTCTCAGGTTGAAAAACCTTTTCAGGCATTACAGGTCTTTCCTTATTTAAAGGTTTTGGCGTCGACAAAAGCGTTGATGGCGCCAAAGTTTTAATCACTTCCTTCGACATCATCGAAGGAACTTTTAATTACCTCGATGTAATCGTCGAGGGAGCCGTGGAAACCGTCGAAGGAGCTTTCGTGGTTTTCGAGCGCGAGTACGATGTAGTTTCCTTCGAGGGAGTTGTCGACTCGAGGAGCTTCGAAGTCTTCGACGACGTCAATGTCGACTTTGATGGCGTATGATCTTTCGACGCCATTTATTTCCCTCTGCCTTCGATTTATGCACCGAAGGATCTGACTTACGAGGTGATCGAGAACAGTCTCTCGATGACGCTCTCGACGTCTTTTTATCAGCCTTTCTTGTTTTGGACCTTCCTCTGTCACTTTTCTTGTGAGCAGGAGCATGGTCTTCTTTAGCTATTTTTGAGGGGGTCTGGGCCGCGTTCTCAACATTTTTTAGCATGGAAACTCAAAAAGCTTTTTCTCGGAGAGTCATGTTTAGATGAACATGTGATAACATCTTCCGAAGATGTCGAAGAGGATGAGGGAGATTGATGCCGTCTCTTCTTAGCCTTCTTAGAAGACGAAGAAGACTTCCTCGATCTACTTCTCGAATGATCTATTTTATGATATGACTTCGAAGACTCGTCCGAGTCTCTCTTTTTTAAAGTGGACTTCGAAAAATCCTCCCCCATCGCCAGTTTACCTCCACGCTCTTTTAGGGCTTTGTGGGTCATCGACTGGCACGAACCACAGTCTTCCGTACGGTGGTCGGGACTGAGGCACCATAGACAGTTCTTATGTGGATACGTCAGGGACATCTTCTTTCCACATTTTAGGCATTTTTTAAAACCTGTCTTCAGTGTGGAAGGGTTCGAAGACAACAACATAGTTTTTTCTCACTAAATACTGAAGCGCCGTTTCACTCGATCCGAAGCGAAGCTAACGGAAAAACGGAACTGAAGCCAACGGGCACGCTCAAGGCTCTTATACGGGGGATGCCGGCGAGGGACATCGACACCGCGGCCTCGAGTGGGGCGCCCCCTGCTGGAGAGAGAGAAAACATTTTCCAAGGTGAAACCTAAAGGTAAGGATATATCTAAGATGAGGAATACGTGGGAGGACACAATCCATTCGAACAACAGTTACAGGTAAGTAACTTGTTCCTTCTCCAGCATGGGGTTCACATGGGCATGAATAAAGAATACATAACAGTACACACATGCACAACCACGCAAGGTGGCAAATGCTCAACATAAGCATCTCTTACCTTCTCACCAGGCTCACCTTCAAGCGAACAGGTTGCGCAGCACTGCTTGGCCGACTCTGGACTCCTCCCTGTAATCCCTGTTGACGCAGTAGAATCCCGTGAAGGTGTGCATCGGCCTCCACGTAGCAGCCCTCCAATGTCCAGCAGGGGCACACCAGACAGGAATGCTGTAGTTGCAGCCATCGTTCTGGTTTAGTGGGCTCTCGGACGGCCAGGTAACGGTCGGTTTGCCAACCAGTGACAATGGGTGATGCAGCCGGAGAGCCACCTGGAAATGGAAGCCTTGGAGAGGGCCTTCCCATGGTTTCACAGGGCCTAAGTTCATGAAAAGTTGTGACGTCTTCCGGAAACTCTTCGTGCGGTCCACATAGAACTTCAGCGCTCTACCCACATCCAGCAAGTGCAAAGTCCTTTTGACGGCGACAAAGGCGTCGGGAAGAATATAGATGAAAGTCCAACAGCACCTTGGGCATGAAGGAGGGGTACGTCCGCGGCACCACCCTTGTGCCTTGAAAAGTCAAATAAGGTGGCTTACAGGACAGGGCCTGAATCTCACCCATTTGTGCAGATGTGATTGCCACGAGGAAAGCTGTCTTCCACGATAAGAACTTCAGTGGAACTGTCTGCATGGGTTCGAATGGAGGGCCCATGAGCCTAGTCAGCACCACATTGAGCTCCCACACCAGGGCTGTAGCCTTCGCCGACAGGAACGAACGGAACAGTCCTTTAATAAACTCCTTAACCAGGCAGTGTGACCATACCAACGACAGTCTCGGAGATCTGGTGTAGCAGGAGATAGCCGCCAGATGAACTTTGATGGAGGCATGGGCCAGCCCTGCTTTGGCCAACGACAGCAAATACGGCAGCACCTGCGGAGTCGTGACTCGTATAGGGTCGATCTTCTGTGTACGGCACCAAATGGCAAACCTCTTCCATTTATGTCCGTAGCATTTAAGAGTAGATGATGCCCTGGCCTTGGCAAGCACCTCCTTGCAATCCGCTGGGAGGTGGTAACCCCCAAACTCTAATGCTGCAGGAGCCAGGCCTTCAGGTTCAGCGATTCTGGGTCGTGATGCAGAATTGCACCTCCTTTTTTGGCTAGAAGATCTGCGACCACCGGAAGCTTGACTGGAGGGGATGCTGACATGTCGAGAAGGTCCGGATAGCAGGTCTGCCTCGGCCACGCCGGTGCGACGAGGATCATCCTGCACCGGGACCGCAGGAGTTGATTGACTAGTCGAAGAAGCAACAGAAACGGAGGGAACGCATACAGAAACAGGCTGTTTCAGGGGAATGAGGATTTGTCCCCCATGTAACCAGCCTGGGGAAACCTGCTGGCGAACCTCCGACACTTGGTGTTCGTCGCTGTTGCAAATAGATCGATCTGGGGATTGCCCCATCTGCGGAACAGGTGATTCACTTGGTCCTGCCGAAGCTCCCACTCATGGCAAGAGCGCAGCTCCCTGCTGAGCGAGTCAGCAACAGTGTTCTTCACTCCTGCCAGATGGAACGGGATGAGGAACATGCCCTGGGCGACGGCCCAGTGCATAGGTCTTGCGCTTCCCTGGAGAGCCCTGGGGATCTGGTGCTCCCCTGCTTCTGATGTAAAACATTGTGGTGGTGTTGTCCGTGAAGACACGCACCACCTTGCCCTTGAGGGATGGAAGGAAAGACTTGAGTGCCCAAAACACTGCCCGCAGCTCCAACACGTCGATGTGCAATGTTTTCTCCTCCGGTAGCCACAGACTTCTTGCGTGATGACTTCCACTTTGAGCTCCCCATCCTTTCAGGGAGGCGTCCGTCATGACTGTCTCCTGGTATGGTGGGGTCTGTAAATCCGTGCCTCCGGACAGATGACAGCGAACCCCCCACCACTGTATCGCTAAACAGAAACTCTCGTCGAGTGTGATCTTGTCCTTGAAGCTTCCCGACATTTGAATCCAACGGGCATCGAGGAACTCCTGTAGGGGCGCATCTGTAGCCTGCACAGCCGAATGAGGTATATGCATGACATCATGCCGAGTAAAGACTTGATGGACCTCACCCTTGCCACAGCCGTTGTGCCCAAGATGGCCACTATCCTCTCCTCCGACGGAGACGCCAGGCACGACACTGTGTTGAGCCGGTCTCCCAGAAACAACACGTCCTCCGATGGAATCAAGCAGGACTTTGCATAATTCACCGAGAGCCCCAGATCCGTCAGTAGGAGCACAGTCTTTGCCATGTGGTCGACAGCGATCTCCTTCGATCTGGCCCGGATGAGCCAGTTGTCCAGATAAGGGTAGATGTGAATCCCCCGCATTCGCAGCTGCGCTGCCACTGGAGCCAGGCACTAGGTGAAGACCCTTGGCGGCGAATTCAATCCGAAGGGAAGGGCTTTGAATTGGTAGTGCTTCCTTTGCACCACGAAATGCAGGAACTTGCGGTGTCCCTTGTGAATGGGGCTGTGGAAGTATGCATCCTCTAAGTCCAGCGACGACAAGAAGTCCCCCTCTTCCAGCAGCCCAAGCACGTGCTGAAGAGTGACCATGCAGAATCTTTGGGACTTGATGTACTTGTTCAGTCGACAATAGTCGAGAATGGGCCTGCAGCCCCCGGTCTTCTTTCTGACGAGAAAGTACCTTGAGTACACTCCGGAACCCAGAGCCTCTTTGGGACGAGCTCTATCGTGCCTTTCTTCAGCATGACCCGCACTTCCAGCAATAACTGAGGGACGTGGATTTCCTGCCGGGCCACTGGAGGTGTTCTGGGACACTTCCGTTGAAATTCGAGGGTGTGTCCGTGGGCGAGAGCGTTTAGCACCCAACGGTCGGCGGAGATGGTCTTCCACACGCTGATGAAGTTCGCCAGCCGGCCTCCCACCGGGGTGAACGGGTGGGGGCCCGACAACACGGCCGGTTCCATCTTGCTTGGACGTTGAAGGGCCTCCTTGTGGACCCTGGCGATGACAGCATCCTACTCCGAAGGTCTTGGAGCGGCCCGTGTACGTCTCCTGGGCCAAAGAGTGGGAGGGTTGGCGGTAAGAAGAGGATCCCCGCCGAACCCCTTGGAGGATCCTTGGGACTTGTTGCCTGAGGTCCGAAAGGATGGCTTCCGTTGCTGAAGAGTACCCAAAGCATGTGCCTTCTCCGTTTCCGTCTTTATGGCTTGGAGAGACTCATCCACAGCTGTTAGGCAGAAACCTGTGCAGTTCCCTTAGGGACCACTGCAAAAAGTTTAAGACTACAGGTGTTAGCAGTAAACCCAATTGGTAGCAGTCTGTACCACTCAGATTTACCTGGTAGCTGTGGCTGAGCAGTCAGACTTCTCTCAAGAAGAGTTAGGCAGTATATATAGTATACACAATATGGCTAAAAATACAATAGCACAAGCAAACACTGACCAGAGCTTGGGTATAAAAGTATATAATTATTTATTTAAAAACACACTTGTAAAAATACACTGGCACTAATATGTCAAGCAAGTTCAAACACAGTCACTGGAAATATATACACCTCCCTAATTAATTATTTGACAAGTCTAGGTTAAGACACCACTTATTTAGCAAAACAGAGGTGAGCGTGTAACCATAGATGGCACTCCAATAATTTGTTTAAAAAGGGAGAGAAAAGGCGGAATAGGAAAATCACACAGTACCAACACTTTTAAGAAACCACAGCAAGTCAAGAAAGGCAGGGTCTACTGTAGAGCAAAAAAGTTCATAGGCCAGGCCCACTCTTGGAGAGAGCAAGGCGGAATATGCCCAAGATCACACAGTGGAAATGCACTCAAAGTCTTTGCAGGAAAGTCAAAAAGAGGTTGGATCAAGTTAGAAAGGTAATGTTAACAGGTCCAAGGTCACCCCAGGATAGAGAGTCAAGGATTTACGGGACACCTTGGACAGTCTGTTGCAAGGGAGACCAGGCGGGACACAGTACTTGAAATGGTGAGAAAGCTCCAGCAGGGGCAGTAGTTCCTGGCAGCGGGTGCAAGTCGGGGCTTCGTCCAGGGGAAGAGAAGATCTCGACGTGGAGGAAAGTTGGAGGTGGTTGCACTGCCAGGGAAGAAACCAGCCGCGGAGTTTCCCGGTTAAAAGGTACTACCCCGGAGAGGCCACCAGGGGGCGCAGGCAGGATGGTCGCCTGAGCTTCGAGCTCCGTACCCATCCCCGGGTGAACGACGGTGCTAGCATGGAACGAGGGTCCCACGAGCTGCGAGACCCCCACCATACACTGCGTGAACCTGTGGCCCCCCGCTGCATCCAACTCCGGTGCCGATCCGACACCCCTGGACTGAGTTCTACAGGCCTGGAAGTTCCCGCGGCCCCTCCCCCGCGGCTCAGCGCGGCGCACTGAAGGAGGCCGCAGCTCCCGCGCACACGCGGCCACTGTGGGAGTAAGGAAGCCGAGGGTGAGAAGGAGGCAGCGCTGCACGGAGGAAGACCCCGAGGCCGTACACCCGCAGCGCATCAGGGCT
The DNA here is from genome assembly GCF_040938575.1 of Ambystoma mexicanum. NCBI lineage: Eukaryota > Metazoa > Chordata > Amphibia > Caudata > Ambystomatidae > Ambystoma > Ambystoma mexicanum. The sequence continues at coordinate 636,355,179 of NC_090939.1, forward strand.
TCCCGCCCCGGCCCTCGATACTGGGCACGGATCGGGCAGAGTGGGAATGACGCGGCCCAACGCAGAAGAGGCCTGAATCAGAGAGGGCCAACAGCCAATGGCCCACGGAACGGCAAAGTCGCCGGGGGGCCGACGGGGGAGTGCACCCCCAACCCCCCTTTCCCCCATCGTGACAGGCCGCGACCCGGAGTGATCCCAGAAACCCGGAGCCAGGTGAAAAGAGACGCGGGTGAGCCCGGAATCAGAGAGGGCCACCGGCCCACAGAACAGCAACATCGCCGGGGGGGCGACGCAGAAGCGCGCCCCCCGACCTCCCCTCCTCTGACCCCACCGGGCCGACACTGGGGGTGATCCCGGGACCCCGGAACCAGGTAAAGAAGAGCAAGGTCGGGGCCCTGGAAACTGGACGCCCGCCCCCTCTCCACATTGAGCAGACCTACAGGCCACCAGGAGGCCATCACCGCACAGTGAGTCCCCCTCGACCCGGGGGGCCTGGGTGCCCGGGGGCCGACGCGGGAGCGCGCCCCCCCCAATACACACCCCTCCCCCACGGTCACTAGAGGGGGGCATCCAGGGGCGCCTGTGATCCAGAGCTCCCGAGCCGCAAAATCCCGGAATCACCACCACAGGGGTAACTAACAGATCCAGACAAGCCGGACATGTACGGGGACGACCAGGGAGAATGGGCTACCCCGCCACTCCGCCATTAACAGGTGGCCAAAACAAACCTCCCATGAGCTGGAAAGAAAACCTGTTGAAATACCAATTTGTGGCCAGCGAGAACATCATGGGGACCGGGGGCCCCTCCACCCCGCCCCCAGACTTGGGCGCTATCCAGAACAATATCCAAACGATTCTGGAGGAGATCCGCGGGATAAGGACCGACATGGGTGCCAAATTGGCAGACCTCACAACTAAAGTCACCACCTTGTAAGATCGAATGGAGGGAGTCGAAAACAATCAGCTCTCCACAACCCTCCTTGAGACTCAAATGGAGATCAGATTCCGGGACATGGAGAGACGCGAAGAAGAACTCCGACTCAAGGTGGACGATATGGAAAACAGGGAGAGAAGAAATAACCTGCGTAGTTTTGGTTTAGTGGAGGCCGAGGGAGAAACCATACAAGGACTTGAGGGCAAAGTACATGACATTGTAAGGATTGTCTTGGGAGCAGACGCCGAAGGTGCGATTAAGTTTGACAGGGTCCATCGGGCGGGAGGAGGGGGCAGAGGCCCGCGTTCGGTCCTGGCCCGGCTGCACTATTACAAGGACAAAGCTAAAATTCTGGGGAAAGCGAGGAACCTTGGCAATATTCAATACGGTGACTCCAGGATGTCCATCTTTCAGGACCTATCAGCTCTCACCCTGTCTATGAGAAGGAAATGTGGAAATCTCACAAGATGGCTTCAGGGAAAGGGGGTCTGATACCGTTGGGGCCACCCCTTCTGTTTGGAATTTGAGTGGCTGGGGGAGAAACATCGCTTGGTGTCTGAGGAAGACATTCAAAGGACCACGGACGACCTGGTTGGCGACCAGACGGGCCACTCAAATGGCCAAGAAGGAGGAGCCCGGGACCCCCCTAGGGGCCCGACAGACTGGGACAGCTTAGCGGCAAATCTAAAGTTAAGGGGGCTCGGAAATTTCGGAAAACCAGGCACCCGTCAATGACCTCCGAGGACCACCCGAAGCCATAACAGCATCGCCCTTCCGGAGGTCGAGGAAAGCCTACAATGAGCATCAGTTCCAGGATCTGGCAGTAAGGGGTCCTGGGGCCCGGAGGGGCCATGCCTGGGCGCCGCGTTAGCGCGGTATGTGGCCTGCTGCTTTGGAGGGCGGGCAGAACTTTGTTAAATGTTAGTTGTTTTGTTGTGGTGACCCACGCAGAAAGTCTGAGTTTGGTGTTTACAGGCTGAAGCGGGGGTTCACGGTTCCAGAATTCCACCTAGGTCATTTGCACCTCGGATTTGGGGGGGTTGACCTACATTGATTTTAAGATTTGAGATTCCCTAATACAAAAAATCCCGGGGCTGGGGTTAGAGTCCTTGTTGGTTCGTTGACCAACCCCGACACTTGTTGGGGGACGTGGACGAACGCCTTACATTACAAGGGAAGGGGGGGTGGGGGTGGGGGGAGGGGGCAAAGGGGGAGGCTTGGGCTTGGGGGGCGGGGGTGGAATGACCAGCGAAAGAGATAGGGAGGAAGGGGGGGGAACCAGTTCAAATCACAGATACTTGCTTGGCTGCGGGCTCTGAAACGCAGATGTTACGAGGGGTTCAGGGTGCACAACCTAAAAGACGATAATGGTTGAAGGAAGGATAGGCACGCTGAACGTCAAGGGTCTTAAGTCCCAAAATAAGAGGTCCCTTATGAGCAATATGTTCCAAAAACAACATCTAACAGTCCTCTTCCTACAAGAAACGCATTACAAACGGGGAAGGGAATCCAGAATTAAGGGGAAGGATATTGGTTCCAACTACTGGGCCTCACATGCAAACTCCAAGAAAGAGGGGGTAGGTATTCTCCTGGGAAGAGTGTTCCACCTCACGGGGGTAGAAACAAAGAGAGGTTTTGGGGGGCGATTCTTAGGCGTCAAGGGGTTCTGCGAGGGTCAACGCATCACCCTGGCCACCTTACACGCGCCCAATTCGGGTCAAGTAGAGTTCCTCACTCGGATCTTTAGTGTCATGGATGAATGGGCAGAAGGGGCCATGATACTAGGTGGGGATTTCAACCTGATAGCTGACCCCCGTCTGGACTGGTGGTCTGCCAAGGGAGGGGTGCCCATGGGGATCTCCAAGGATAATCTGGCCCTGCAGGCCCTCCTGAGGGACCATTACTGGGTGGACGTCTGGCGCCAGGCATACCCGGGTCAGGGAGGTTACACCTTTTTCTCTCCCCCACATTGTACCTACACTACAATTGATCTCATGCTAATCTCCGAAGAGGGGGACGGGGTGGTTCAGCGGCCGAGGGTGGAGGCCATAACGTGGTCGGACCACGAATTGCTTGTGGCCGACTGGTCACTGCCTGTCGCACTAAGATCCACCCGTTGGCGGTGCAATGACACGCTTCTTAGGGACCCCGCGTTTCGGGACTTTATGAAACAAGAAATGTCGGCTTACTTTGAGACGAATGACAATGGTGAGACCGACATGTCCACAGTATGGGAAGCGGGAAAAGCCACTTTTAGGGGTCTCCTCATAGCAGAGGGCTCGAGGCGTAAACGGGAACGGGGCCTGATTGAGGGCAAGCTCCGGGCGGAGTTGGGGGTTTTGCGGGCCAGACTGGGCGCTCCCGGGATAGACAGAGACGCACTTCTGGAGGAGATGCAAAGCAAAAGACAAGAGCTACACACGGTTCTTATAGGGGAGGTTATTAAGAAAATGTGGTACACCAAGCAAAGATACTATGAACGGGGAGACAGGGTGGGAACTCTTTTGGCACAAAGATCCCGGGGCTGCAGGGTAGAAAGGGGGGTTGCCCAGCTTAGCGATGGGGAAGGTAGGACTCACAGGGGCCGGGATGGAATAGCGGAATGCTTTGCTGACTACTACAGCAAACTTTATTCCAGGCAAGCAGGCGAATTACTGGAAGATATCTCAGCCTACTTGGCGGAGCACCCCCTCCCCAAGCTATCCGACGAAGACCTAGGGGTCTTTGAAGGGGAGATTTCAGAGGAAGGGGCGGAGAGCGCCTTTAAGAGACTGAAGGCAGGAAAGGCACCGGGGGGGCGGCTACACGGCTGATTTCTATAAACAGACCCAATCGATTTTGGTGAAGCCCTTGGCCAAACTGTTCAATCAGATTAGGAGCCGAAACTCAATTCCACCGACTTTTCTACAAGCCCTCATCACCGTCATACCCAAGTCCGGTAAAGACCAGACAGAATGTGGGTCCTATAGACCCATCTCACTCCTTAACTTATATGCCAAGATTTTTACCAGAATCTTGGCCTCCAGACTTGAGAATTGCCTTCCACGCCTGATACACCCTGACCAAGCGGGATTCGTCCTCAACAGGCAGGGCTCTGACAACATACGGAAGACACTCCATATACTTGCCACAGTGGGGGTCCGGGACGAGGGGGCGCTTTTACTGGCTCTCGATGCAGAGAAAGCCTTCGACAGGGTCAGCTGGGCTTTCATGGGGAAGGTTTTTGCATCTCTGGGGATGGGTCCTAGGTGGCTGGGGTGGATGGCCGCGCTTTACTCTCCCCCCTTCGCTAGAGTGGTGGCAAACGGGACAGAATCGAGAGAGTTCCCCCTCCAACGTGGTACAAGGCAGGGATGTCCCCTGTCCCCGCTAATTTATGCACTAGTAGTGGAACCATGGGCAATCTCAGTCCGCAATGACGAGGCTATTAGGGGAGTACAGATGGGAGAAAAATCTGCCTTCGCGGACGATGCCCTACTCTACGTCACCAGACCGTCCCAAACAGTCCCCCGGTTATTACAGGGCCTCTCGCGCTATGGGGAGCTATCGGGTTATAAAGTCAATCTGGATAAGTTAGTGGCATTTATGGGTGGGAACCTGTCAGATCCGGAGATGGCCTTTGTGAAAGGGCTCCCCTTTAGACGGACTGAAGAGGGATTTCGGTACTTGGGAGTGCAGATTATCCGTGACCTTGAGGAACTGTACACAGCTAACTTCCCCCCCCTCTGGTCTGCAATCAGAAGAGATGTGGAGAGGTGGGCGGGATCGGGGCTCTCCTGGATGGCGCAACTTAACCTCATAAAAATGGTTCTCCTCCCAAAGTTTTTATTTCTCTTCCAAATGCTCCCGGTGATAATCCCCAAGACCTTCTTTATAGAAATGAAGCGAGTCCCGCTCAACTTCCTCTGGTCAGGCAAAAAGCATAGGATTTCCTACAAAGTGTTGACTAGGGCTAAGGAAGATGGGGGAGTGGGGTATCCTGACCTGGAAACATATCACAGAGCTTCTCAGCTGAGGGTTTTGGTCGATCACTTCTCCCCAGATACAAAAAAACAATGGGTTGCCATGGATAACAGGCCCCTTGCCCCGGTCACAATATAGGAATGGCTTTGGGTCCCAAGGAAAAAGATCCCCAGAAGCTTCCCAAATCATCCAATCTTGAAGGTGCTGTGGTCCCTGTGGGGAGAGGGGGGTTACTATCGGTGGCTCACGACGTGGCCGTCCCCGTTGAGCTGCATTTGGGCCCCTCCCTTCTTGGCCAAAATAGCAGAACCAGTGGCGTATCAGTCGTGGTTTTGAGGCAGGCCTTAGTAGGACCGGCCATCTGTGGGTGAAGGGTTCTTTCCTGCCCTTAAGTGATCTCGAGGAGGCTCTGGGAATTGGCACCCTGTCCCCCTTTCGCTACCTCCAGCTTAAGGGTGTCCTCACTGAGCCATCCTGGGGCGACACCCTCAGGAGGGATCTCACGGAGTTCGAAAAGCTTCTCCTGTCTGCGAGGAGTTCCAAGGGGATAATATCTCGCCTTTACAAACTCTTCCTGTTCTCTGTCCCCAGGGACCCTCCACCGGCACGCACACAGTGGGGTAGGGACCTAGGAGAGGAGATTGATGATGAAAGATGGGCGGAGATGTGCAGGCGGGCCAACCGATCCACGGCCTCCCTCCAATATCGCCATCAAGCCCTCAAGATACTACACCGATGGCACTACCCCCCACAGAGGATTGCTAGGATAAAACCAGGATATGACCCACACTGCTGGAAATGTAGGACTGAGAGGGGGGACTATATCCACATGTGGTGGGGATGCCCAGTGGTCCAAAACTATTGGGAAAAGGTACTCGCCTGGATCAAAGGGGTGGATGGGGTTGAGCGGTCTCCTTGCCCTTGGCTCCTCCTCTTTGGAATCAACATTGGGGAGGGTCATGAGGGCACTCAAGACCATATGCTCCAAATCATGTTGGTGGCAGCCAGATGCTGCCTTGCACAAAAATGGAAACACCCGGAAATGCCGGGGGAAAAGACGTGGGTGACCAAGGTGCGGCCCATATATGACATGGAGTTTCTCACACACCTACTCGATGAGTCCAAGTCCAACATCGAGGAAATCTGGCTCCCCTTTTTTGACAAATACGGCCGACCAACTTAACGCTCCGCGCCTGGACCCGGGGTCTTCCCCCGGGGGCGCTGGACCATTGCACACCGACCTGATTGTGAACTTCTCCCAGTTGGACCCATGACCTCGGCACGCCAAGTGCACTGTGTAACGATACCACTGTCTCAGGAAAGTCTGTCAAACAAGCAACAAGCAACTAACGAGAACTTGAACTGTAGGGGGGTGGAGGGAGGGATAGGGGGGAGGGGGAGGTGGGGTGTTACGATTGGTGGTTTGTTAACTCATGCTTACACATGCTATGTAATGTCGTACTACATATACAAAACTTAATAAAAATTGATTTTCAAAAAAAAGGTACTACCCTTTTATTCGCAGTAGTGGTGAAGCGTGGCTATCCGGCCACCGGGGTGCTTGGCACGGGCGATTCGACCACGAGACGATCCAGGAAGGCGAAAAAGGTGAACTGGTTGGTCCCACCAGCTCAAAGGGAAGAAGACTCTCCTGGAAGAAGGTCTTCTCTGTCGTTGGGAAAGTGGTGAGTTTCGTACAGCAGGGCTCCACTGGTGGTGTCGTCGTTGTAGATGGCTTAGCTTCTCCCCTCTTCGGATTCTTTAGGTCATGTGGCGACTTCTGAAGTTCCAGTCCCCAAAGCCCTGCTTTTATGCAGAAAACCCCCATTCATCAGCCTAGCTGTCAATCAAACATGCTAAGTGGTGAGCCGGCCGGCTCACCACTGGGCCAATCACACAAGAGTGCGACTTGAGTTGCCATGGCAACTCAGTCCAGGGTACCTATTCCCCCCTCCCACACATCCTGTAGACCCAGACAGAGTGGCACCACTTTTGGAGGCTTCTGTGCAAGAAGCCCGCCAAAAGTGGAACAAAGGGCTCCACTTGGGCTAGGGTTTCAGAGGCAAACACAAACGCCATTTTAAAACCGAGTCCTGGCAAAAAGACCCAACCGGGGAATAAATATTAAATAAATAACCCGGCGGTATCTTTAACATTGCACCAAAAAGTGGTGCGTTTAAAATGAATGGGAAAATCCCATAGGAAATATTCTGGTGGAATATTTTGCGTGGTATCCACTGCCACCAGCCAGAAACTCGACAAGGGGGGACTGGACAGTGCCCCCTTAGAAAACAGACCCAGGGGCAATCGAATTACCCCTACCAGTACTTCCACAATATGATGGTTTGTACTGGTTCTGTTCACAATTTAAGACTAGTAAAGTCAATTGTGACTTTACATGCCCTGGGAGACAGTAGTCAGTCCCAGGGTATGGAGTCTATGTTTGGGGGTCACTATGACACCTCTGTGTTACTGCACAGAGGGTGCTGTGTAACACATATACCAAAAACACATGAAGCCCTATGGAGTAAAAGACCCCATAGCCCAGAAAACACATTACACAGTCAAAGGACATTCTCAAATCATGCCTAAGAGTGGGAGAAAAAGAGTCTTACTCTTAGCAGGAGAAAAAAATAAACCCCAACAATCCAGCAAAGCTGCTGGGGGACTCACTAGGTTTGGGAAATGAGCCTTTTCAGAAAATTCTCCCTAACAACAGCCTTCCCAAACAAATTGACCCTGTCGAAGGGCATGTCCAGCACCTTAGACTGGACGTCCTGCCTAAAGTCGGTGGCCTTAAGCCAGCCATGACGACAAAGGCAATGCTGTTGCCCATTTGACGGAATCCCGCGTCGGCAATGTCCGTGGCCACCGTGATGGCAAAGTCCGACGCCACCTCGCCTTCCTGCAGGATCTCCAACGCTTCCGACCTCTTGTCGTCGGGATTGAAGTCCAGGATGGGAGCGATCTTGAACCACAACTCCGGGTCGTAACAAGCAATGATGGCGAGGGCATTGGCGGCTTTGATGGTAGTCGCTGCCGAATATATGACCCGTCGTCCCATGGCATCTAACTTCTTGCCCTCGCTGTCCGGTGGGGTGGCAGCCGCCGTGGCCGAAACACCCGAGGACTTTATCCTGTCCGCCATGGACACTACAGAATCCGGGGAAGGCTGGGTCCATAAGCACTTTGGCGCGGAGTCCGGCACCCTGTACTTCTTCTCGAGGCGATCCCTCTTCGCTGGACCTGTGGAAGGGTTCTTAATTAGCGCCAAACTCCTGTCCCAAATGTCATCCAGGAGTGGGACTGAGAGGATGGTCTTCCTCTTCGCCTCTCTGCGCTGATATAGGAAGCCCTCCTTCTTCTTTTTCTCCGGAGAGAGCTGAAAAAGTTCTGAGGGCCGGGAGATCATCGAATGGAACAAGCCAATCTCGTCCGGCGGCGAAGATCTGGGCAGCGGTAATGGGAGGTCCCCTAAACCGCTGTCATCGTCCAAGCCCGTGCCCGTCGTCGCTGTGTCTAGATCCATCTCCTCCCTCAGGAGGCAGAGGGGGTGAGGGGGCGAAGGGTGAAGAGGAGGTAGAGGGTGCACTCTCCATCTTGGCCGGGGGATCCCCGTGGGGGTTGTTAGGCAGAATCCCGTGCAGTGCCCTTAGGGACCACTATACACAATTAAGACTACAAGTGGCAATACAAGTTCACCTTTGGTACAAGCCTGTACTACACTGTTAAAGTGGTAGCAGTAGCGGAGCATCCAGACTTATCTCAAGAGCAAATGAGCAGTAGTAGAGATTACACAAAGGACTGCAATTACTGTGACTCAATCAAACACTGACTCAAGGTTTTTGGTTAAAGGAATGGTTCGCCCAAAATTATTTATTTCAAAAATAGATAGCCAATATTAAAAAAAAACGATTGGCATTTTTTTTTTCGAAGTCCCTATGTAAAATTTTGAGCAATTCAAGCTCAAAGATAGCACATGGGGCATCCATTTTGTGAAATGGATTCCCGCCGCTGTGTTCGCTTTGGCTTTTGCGGCACTAATGAAGGAAAAGCCAGCCAGCTGTAGTAAACAAAAGCTACCACTGGGTGGCTTTTCCTTCATTGGTGCCGGGACTCGGAGGACGCGGACCGGAGACTACAGGCAGAAGAGCTGCAGCTGCATCTCGGTAAGTGCTATTTTTTTTTTTTTTTAAATAAGGACTAGCTGCGTTTTTTTTTCTACGTTTTCCGGGCTGGAGGAGCCCGGAAAACTTAGAAATGAAACCGCAACTTTAAAAATGTTGTATTTATGTTTGCGGTAGCTTTTGAAGCGACCGCAAACATAAATACAACGTTATTGTGTTTGAAAACGCTGCGGTTTTTCTTTCTAAGTTTCTCAGGCTCCTTCGAGCCTGAGAAACTTAGAAAGAAAAACCGCAGCGTTTTCAAACACAACCGCGTTGTGTTTCTGCCTAAATCTGCTTTCCCATTTGGGGCTTTAGGGCTCCCCATGGGGAGCCCTAGAGCCCCAAATGGGAAAGCAGATTTAGGCAGAAACACTGCAGCATTTAGCATTGCGGAAAACAACCACGTAGTGTTTCTGCCTAAATCTGCTTTCCCAAGCCCCAAATGGGAAAGCAGATTTAGGCAGAAACACTGCAGCATTTAGCATTTCCCATTTGGGGCTCTCGGGCCCCCCGTGGGGAGCCCGAGAGCCCCAAATGGGAAATCAGCTGTAGGCAGAAACACCGTGGCATGTAAACACAACCGTATTGTGTTTCTGCCTGCCTTGGCTTTCACTTTGGGTCTCCGGTGCTCTCCTGGGGGAGCACCGGAGACCCAAAGTGATAGCCACAGCAGGCAGAAACACAACGCGGTTGTGTTTGAAAACGCTGCGGTTTTTCTTTCTGAGTTTCTCAGGCTCCTCCGAGCAAAGGAGCCTGAGAAACTTAGAAAGAAAAACCGCAGCGTTTTCAAACACAATAACGTTGTATTTTTGTTTGCGGTCGCTTCAAAAGCTACCGCAAACATAAATACAACATTTTTAAAGCTGCAGTTTTATTTCTAAGTTTTTCGGGCTCCTCCAGCCCGGAAAACTTAGAAAAAAAACCACAGCTAGTGTTTATTTTTATTAAAAAAATAGCACTTACCTCACAAAATGGATGCCCCCATGTGCTATCTTTGAGCTTGAATTGCTCAAAATTTTACATAGGGACTTCGAAAAAAAAAAAATGCCAATCGTTTTTTTAAATATTGGCTATCTATTTTTGCAATAAAAATTTTTGGGCGAACCATTCCTTTAAAAAGTAAAAGTACATTTATTTTTAGACCATCTGTTCGCAAAACACTTCACTTATATTAAATTAAAACCATACTTCAAATATACTACACACAACCAATTCCCCTTGTGCAGAACAATTCAAGGTAAGTACCTTTGGATTTGACAGACCGGTGTTGTGAAACAAAGACGTTACATGGTGTTGTTATGCAATCACTTTTTGACAGTAATGACAGTTCGGTTTTACGAGAGAAAAGCGTACCCGCGAGAAGAACAAGTTACTTCTTACCTTGTAACGTTCTTTCGCTGGGATATTCCTCCGATGTATTCCTTACCTTGATAGATTACTTCCAGCTTGCTGGCCTTGGAAATGTTTTCAGTAGAGGGCGCTGCGCGTCAACATCCCTCGAGTTGGTATCCCTCGACAGCCTCCGTATCGGCGCCGACGTCATCATGCGTATAGACTCACGCAGCGTCCGTTGCTCAGTTCGGTTTTGAAGCTTAAGAGTAGCAATGCATGAATTGGTTTTTGATCTTGAAGGAGCGTAAGCTGCAACCACAAGGGAAGTTTTACTGAGGGGATGGATGGGAGGGGCGATAAGGAATACGTCAGAGGAACATCCCATCGAAAGAACGTTACACGGTAAGAAGTAACTTGTTCTTCAAAGGGATTGTGTCCTCCGACATATTCCTTATCTTGATAGACTCCCATATCAGTGGTGTGTAAACCGAGGTGGGAGTAAAATTGCCATATTCCCCTTTAAGAATGAACAGAGTGTAACATAGCTTTGCCAAATCTAGTCTCTTGGCTAGAGGAGGAATCCAGATTGTAGAATTTTGTAAAGGTATGTGCGGACGACCATGTGGCAGCCGCACATATGTCTCGAGTCCGTACCCCTCTTTGGAGGGCCGAAGTGGCTGCGATACCCCTGGTTGAATGAGCCCTAAGATTTTGAGGGGGCTCTTTCCCTGCCAATTTGTAACATTCTAGAATGGCTAAAATAATCCATCTGGAAATGGTCTGTTTTGTGATTGGCAATCCTAATTTGTACCCTGTGTAACCTACGAACAGTTGGTCTGCTTGCCTAATCCTAGCCAGTCTGCTGATATAAAAACTCACGGCTTGCCTTGGATCCAGCCTATGTAGCCTCTCTTCCTCTTTCCCAGGATGGGGAGGAGGATAGAATGAAGGTAAGGTTATCTTCTGAGTGATGTGGAATTCAGAAACTACCTTTGGGAGGAAATTAGGCTTCACTTGTAGGACAACTTTGTCTTTGTGAAAAATTGTATGAGGGGGTTTACAAGATAGGGCTTGTAATTCGCTCACCCTCCTGGCAGATGACAAAACCACTAATAAGACAGTTTTAAGGGTGAGAAATCTTAACGAACAAGAGTGGAGTGGTTCAAAAGGAGTACCCATCAGGAAATTTAAGACTAAATTTAAGTCCCATAAGGGAACTTGGAACAGTCTCGGGGGATAGACATTAGTTAACTCCTTCAGAAATTGTATTATTAGTGGTAATTTGAAATATGATGGCTCTTCCGCAGTGCGCTTGAAGATCGATAGCGCTGTGAGGTAGCCCTTGATCGTACCAACTTGAAAACCCGAATTCGCCAAATAAAGTAGAAAAGATAACACCATTGGTGTACCACATGAAAATGGTTCAATATTCTTTTCTCTACACCAGCTGCACAATTTGTTCCAACGGCAGCGGTATAAAGTCCTTGTTGCTGGCCTTCTGGCTGAAAGCAACACCTCCATGACGTCATGTGGGAGGTCCAAATCCTTGTATCTCAACCTTTCAGAAACCAAGCGTGAAGGTTGAGGGTTCTGATGTCTGGATGGAGAACCTGACCTCCCTTCTGCGAGAGAAGATCCTCCCTTTGTGGAAGACGAATCGGAGGGCAGATGGACATGTCCAGAAGGTCCGGGTACCACATTCTCCTGGCCAAGTCTGGGGCAATTAGGATCATAGTCTTCCGGAATCTTCTCAACCTCCTGATCATCTGAGGAATGACAGGGACTGGAGGAAACGCGTACAGAAGTGGAAACTCCCAGTCTACCACGAACACGTCCCCTAGAGCTCCTCTCGGGGGAAATCCCCTTGAACAAAACTGGTCGCACTTCCTGTTGATACTGGTGGCGAACAGATCCACTTGAGGGGTTCCCCAAAGGGCGAAGATCTCTTGAAGGACTTCCTGAGCTATCTCCCACTCGTGAGAGACTGTGCTCTGCCTGCTCAGAGCGTCCGCTGTCAAGTTCTTCTCTCGGGCTAACTGAACTGCCGATAGAGAGATTCCTTCTTGAATTGCCCAAAATTAGAGCTGCATCGCCTCTCTGCACAGTGGCAGTGATGCTACGCCTCCTCTTTTGTTGAGGTAGTGCATGGCCACTGTATTGTCCGTCATTATTAGGTCATTTTTCCCTTGTACAGATGGCAGAAAAGCCTTCAGCGCTAGTCTGATAGCTCTCACCTCCAACAGGTTGATATGTAGTCTGGACTCCGATGGAGACCTACGACCGCTGATGGTCAAGTCGTTGGCATGGGCTCCCCATCCCGTGAGTGAGGCATCCGTGACTACTGTTATCTCCGGCCATGGTTGCCAAAACAGTTCTCCTCTCAAAATGTTCTCACGACAGGCGCACCACTGAAGGTCTCGAGCCACTTTGTCCGGAACCTGAAGGAGATCTGTCATTCTTCCTGAGAATTGCGACCACTTAGTTCTTAGTGCCCACTGGAGAGATCTCATTCTCAGGCGAGCCTCTGGCACAAGGAAGATGCAGGATGCCATGAGGCCTAGCAACCTCAAAAAGTCGAAGGCTGGGAGACGTTGGGCATTTTGAAACTTGGTGACCATCTGCAGAATATCTTGAGCCCTCACCTCTGGTGGCGAGGCTTTCCCCATGGAAGTGTCCAGGACCGCTCCGATGAACTGGAGTCTCTGTGATGGTATCATCTGTGACTTCTTTAAATTGAAGGAGAAGCCCAGTTTGTGAAGGAAGTGGCAGACATAATCTAGTTGAATCTGAGCTTGTTCCGAAGATACAGTGTCATGATCTCTGCTTCCAAAAGGTCAGGGTTTTCCCAACTCCCTTGGAAGCAGATCCATAACCCAGGTTCCGAGTGCCAACCAGTCCCAATTGGGACCTTTTGGACCCAGTCCTGGCGCCAGTGGCACCAGGCTCATAAATATGCCCAGTCCCAGCGCTGGAAGCGCCGGGCTCATAATGCTTGGGTGGACTTACCTGCAGCAGACCATGCTGCTTACTTGCCTGCCAGTTGAGCCTCTGATCCTCTTCTGTTTGGAACTACTTTTCCTGTTGGGTGGGGCAGGAGCCACTCCCTAGATTCAGAACACTGGAACTCTTCTGGAAAGCAGGAACTCTTTTCTTACCTAGGCGTGGCTGTGGAAGGAGACACCTAAGCACTACAGGAGGCTATTTAAACCACACCCGATGGATGAATCTTGCTTTGCGTTATTCTGCATCCTCTGCAGCAGAACGCTCATCGTGTCTTCTGCATCTGATCCTGGGCCTAAGGAAAAAGGCTTACCATCCTGAATCCAGTCTTCAGCAACACCTATAAAGACAAGAAAGAACAGGTTAGCATTACGGTCTTCAGTGACAGCTCTTCACTTACCTGGTCCATCGGCTGTCACCAACGCCTCGCGCTGCATTCCGGCATCTGAAAGACAAAGGCTTACCTACTCTTCGTGCGCTCCGGAGGTCTTCACACTGCATTCCGGCATCTGAAAGACAAAAAAAGCTTACCAACTCTTCGCACGCTCCGGAGGCCTTCGGCGCTGCATCCCGCATTTGAAAGACAAAACAAGGTGCGTTTAAAGACATTGGGGAACTTTAATACTCACGTGCCATTACTCCTTTCCACATCTAACCCAGTGGGTATTCCGGCACCCTGCAGCCGCTCCGAACTTGTACCTGCAAAATAAAAAGACAGTTAGAGCGCACCGTGAAGCAGGCAACAAGCGCTTACTTACGTGCTTCCAGGCGCTTCTATTCATCACACGGGCTCCATCTTCAACTCACTTCAGCCCGTCATCCGCCATCGCCGGAACCCTGCAAAACAAGAAACATCATTACTAAAGACTTTAAAGACATTAGAATTACTCGAAACTTACCGTTCGTGCAGTAAACGACGGACAGCAGTCCTCTGAAGTCAAGAGGCCTGCTCCCCTTATCCAGGGAAGAAACTGGTTACAGCACCCTGCCCCGAGGCAGATGGAGAGCACGGCGTTCACTTACCTAAGGTGAGAGCGTTAACCTTTGGGGTTCTACAGGAGAAGAGAAAGGGAAGAAGAGAGAGACATTCAATAACCCAGTTCCTTAATCCCATATTTTCTATCTGCAGACATCTTACCCTTCGAGTCAGACATACAGTGCACAGAGGTCCAGCCCAAAGAGCCAGCCGTGTGTTACACATCACCTTTGAAGATACGGTATACGCCCAGTCAAGACCGGCGCCTCTACGGGAATCAGGTGAGCGTTACATACAGCTCTGATCAACCAGTCGTCTAGGTAGGGGTAGACGTGAATCCCTTCCCTCCTTAGACTTGAAGCCACTACCGACATTAGCTTGGTGAAGACCCTCGGGGCGGAGGTCAGCCCAAATGGCAGAACTCGAAATTGATAATGAGAGTTGCCAATTGCGAACCTCAGGTATTTCCTGTGTTTGAGATGGATTGGCACATGGAAATAAGCATCCTGAAGGTCCAGAGATACCAGCCAGTTCTGAAGCTGGAGGCCCTGAAGGATCTGAGAGAGAGTTACCATCTTGAACTTGTCCTTCCTGAGGAACTTGTTCAATTCTAGTAAGTTCAAGATAGGTCTCAGTCCTCCGTCCTTCTTCGGTATTAGAAAGAAGGGGGAGTACCAGCCTGTGTTCCTCTCGGCTACAGGTACCTGTTCTATGGCACCTTTCTCTAGCAGGTCTAGAATCTCCTGCAAAAGGAGCGGATCTGGAAACTTCAAAGAGTTGTTCCCCGGTGGATGACTCTGAGGGGTGCGTAGAAAAGGCAGGCAGTAACCTTGGGCAACTGTCTTCAATGCCCAAGCATCTGACGTAATAGCCTGCCATTCAGTCAGATGTTGAGTTAACCTGCCCCCTACTGGTGTCTTTTGAGGAGAGTCCTCAGAGTGGTTTAGAGGCGGCTGACGCAGATGCCGAGGGTAAAGAGGCACCTGCTGTTACTGCGGCTTTTGTACTTTTAACCCGTACACCTTGGGTGATTCGTTTTTGGCCTCTTTGAGCTGGCTATCCTTTGCGTTTTCCGAATGCGGAATAAAAACAAAAGGACCTACCTCTCCAAGAGGTTCCTGAGGGGCGATAGGGAGTTTGATGGATTGCAGCTCCAAGGGATTTTGCTGCTGCCTTGGATGTTTGTAACTTCTCTAGGCTGTCATCAGCCTTCTTACCAAATAAAGAAGAGCCGTCAAAGGGCATATTCAAAAGTCTGGCATGTACATCTGGAGCAAAACCAGACTTTCGCAACCACGCAAATCTGCGGATTGTAGTACTTGCCGCCATGGCCCTGCTGATACTGTCAGCAGAATCAATGCCAGTTTGAAGGGATTCGCACATTGCGTCTTTACCATCTTTAATGATGTTCAGAAAAACTTCCCTTTCTTCTCCTTCCGGGAGGCAGTCAGCCGCTGATGAAGCAAACTCCCAAAGTGTATGGCTGAATCTTGCAAGCGTACAAGTAGCATTAATGGATTTAAGCGCCATGCTACACGCAGAAAAGACCTTTTTTGACATAGCGTCAAATCTCTTATCATCCCTGTCTTGTGAAACAGTAGGGTATGCAGATCTATTATTTGATGAAGTTGCTGCTTGAACAACCAGACTCTCTGGAGTTGGATGTTTGGACAAATATTCAGGGTCAGAAGCAGATACCCTATATTTGGCAGATAGTTTTTTGTTAACTGCCGGGATAACCTCAGGAGTTTTCCAGTTGGCCGATATTTTTCTCTGCAATGCAGTATGAAATGGAACCACAGGATCTTCCTGTGGGCCCTTAATTAAAATGTCTGTAAGATCATCTTGTTGAAAAGAAGGTGAAGGTGTAGACCAACCCATGAATTCTATTATTCTGGCCATTAAAATTCTGTAAGGGGTCTCAGCATGTTCCCCTGGGTCTGGTTAAGCAAATTCTACTTCTGGGGAAGTATCTAACCCACTTGCATCATGCAAGGATTCTTGAAGGTCCTTCAACCTATTTTCTTCAGAGATAAATTCCTCTGGTACAGGTGTTGTAGTCCTGTGCAACCCAAAAGGTCTTTCATGATCAGAATCCTCCCATTCCTCATAAATAGAGGACAAGGCTCTGAAATAATCTGACCTTGGAAATGGCTTAAAACCCATTTCTAGAGCAGAAGGGGCCAAACTTGTAGTAACCGGTTGAGAAAACGTCGACGTTGTCGACGCGGAAGTCAAAGGCTTCGAAGAAACCGAAAAAGGCGTCGAAAAGGTATGAAGAGACCTCGAAGAACTCGAGAGGATCGGAATCCTACTCGGAGTCATCAAGGTTATCGACGACATTCTCAAGGTCATGGTCAAAGCCCTCGGTATGACTACTGATTGCGAAGTAGTGACAGCAGTAGGTTTGTCCTTTATCGGCGTCGACATCGGCGTCGAAGACGGCGTCGATTCGATCGATCTGTGTGTCGATGGGCCCTTCGATAATGGTGTCGATGACGCAGATTTATGAGTCAAAGGGATTTTCAACGATGGCGTTGATGACGCGGTCTTACTGCCTTTGCTCGAGGGTCCATGACGCTCTCGGGCAGTTTCTTTCGCCGGGTGCAACGACTCGCGGCGTTTCGATTTTTCGGGTCTTTCACCCAGGGTATCACCTTTAGCCGTCTCCGAGGGGGTCGAGGCCGCTTTCTCGAAGACGCTAAGCATTTTTTTACGGAATTCCTCCCACTTAGCTGGAGAGCTGTCTTTCGTGGGGCAGGTGACCCTTTCCGAGGAAACAGAAGAAGACGAAGTAGAGGGTGATCTACGATGCCCCTTTTTCGAGTGTTTGGATCTCAAAGACTGATGGGAACCGCTTCGAGACCTCGAATGGGAATGTTTCCTGTTACGGCGAGGAGACGAATGTCTCGACTCTGCCGAGGAAACTTTCAAAGGAGTAGAAGTTTTACGAGTCTTACCTCTTTCGAGCTTCCCCTTATGCTCCTTCAAGGCTTTCGCCGTCATGGACATGCAGTCCTCGCATTCTGAACAATGGTGCTCCGATCCCAGGCACCACAAACAGATCCTGTGAGGATCCGTCAACGACATTTTCTTTCCACAATCACAACACTTTTTGAAGCCGGACCGTGGGGTCGACGGTTCAGATGAGGAAGCCGTCGAATAGAGTAAGATATCTTCGAGGAATAAGTAGAATCTACTTGAAGAACGGACTGAGCAACACGATTCCGAGGCCCATGAAGCGCGGAAAACCGGAACTGAGCAACGGACGCTGCGCGAGTCTATTTATACGCATGATGACGTCGGCGCCGATACAGAGGCTGTCGAGGGACACCAACTCGAGGGACGTCGACGCGCAGCGCCCTTTACTGAAAAATCTTTCCGAGGCCAGCAAGCTGGAAGTAATCTATCAAGATAAGGAATACGTCGGAGGACACAATCCCTTAGAAGAAATGTTACCGTAGTCAAACACACTTAGCACATGAATTAACACAAGAAAATTCGGGATGAAAATCAGAGGCAATACTTTTGTGAAGGCAGATAGAATCGAGAGACACTTTCTAAAACGTAGATAAAAATCAATAGGCCTGCGCCAGTGTCAATGGGACAGCGATCCTGTTGTCGAGGATCAAAAGGCTAGAACAGTTCACGATTCGAGATTGCCAAGAGTACTTAGATATTGTCAAAAGAGGAAGCAAAAGTTATAAGAGGGAAGGAAGACAAGGGCAAGCCTTGGTTGAGGATAAAGGGTTCACCCCAATTCCTCGAAGCTGAACACATTACCTTATATCGGACGAAGAAAAGCTGGTGCCACGGCAGTTGTTCCTGGGAGTTCCTGCAGACTCACGGTTCCTGGAGCTTCAGTCGTGGTGACAAGAAGGAGGACGTCTGGAGTTATCTGCACTACCCAGGGATGAGGCCAGCAGCAGCAACACAATGGTGAATAAAAGGTGCACTCCTTTAAATCAGGAGAGGCTCTTCAGATGGCTATCCGGACCACTACAGCAGTGTGCAGCGATTTCAACCACGAAGAGGATCCTCTAGCTGTGGAAGGTGAGGTGGTTGGTCCCACCAAGCTCAAGGGAAGAAGACTCTTGTCTTCTCTGTCGTTGAAGGGTAGATAGCTCAGGACTGCAGCAGGGCTTCACCGGGACTCGGCAGTTGCAGCAGCCGTCTTCTTCTCTGCTACTTCTTTGGTTTTTGTAGTTCCAGTGGTGACTCTGACTTCCAGTCCAAGAGACCTGTCCTGCCTTTTATGCGAAAATCCCCCATTCACACAGCCTGGCTGTCAATCACACAACAGGGAGGTTATCCAGCCCGGACAACCCCTCCAGCCAATGGACACAAAGTACGACTTGGGTCTCCAAGGAGACCCTGTGCAAGGGGTTACTAAACCCCTCCCTCACATTCAGCCCACCTAGACACCCAGACGTCAAAGGAGGGCTTCTGGACAGAAGCCCGCCAAAGGTCGGCGAACAAAGAAGGCAAACCTAGTTTGCTGTGCAAAGTAAAACACAAGAAGGACATTAACAAAAAGAAATGGCAACTAAACCCGACCGGGCCAAATTAAAAAGTATTTGGTCAAGCGGGTATATGTTCGAGGCTGATATAATAGCCTAAAACGGTACCACGTTTACATAGTATAATCGAGGTAGAAAAGTTTGGGTACATACCACTGCCACCAGCCAAGTCTAAATGTTAAGAGAGCAACACAAAGCTCAAAGAGTCACAGACAGAAAGGGGTAGGAATTAACCCTTTCCAGTACTCCATGTAAGATGGGGTGTATTGGGTCTGTAATTTACAGTGACTACATAAAGTTAATAGCATCTTTACCTGTTTCTGGGGGACAGTAGCCAGCCCCAGAAAAGTTGAGTCATTGTGAAGTCTTAGAGACAACCCTGTGTCACAGCACTGAAGGTGCTGTGTAACACACACAACAAGTTGGGCTCATGGAGTGGTGTGCTCCAGAGCCCAAGATCACACAACAAGTAGAAATACACATGGCAAAACACATGTAAGAGTGGGAAAAAGGCTCACACTCTTACCAAGTGAACAAATAAACTCCAGAAATCCAGCAAAGCTGCTGGGGGACTCACTAGGTGAGGGACACTCACCCCCCCCAGACTAAGGGACAGGAAGATTTAATCCACTCTTGGATGGATCTCTTACCTCTAGTCGGTTATAAACATCCTAGAGAGACCATCAGCATTTTGGTGGTGACTTCCTGCTCTGTGCTCAATAGTAAAATCAAACCCTTGCAGGCACATTGACCATTTTAGTAGTTTGGGGTTTTCCCCTTTCATTTGCATCAGCCATCTCAAGGGTTGGTGGTCAGTCTGAATAATAAAGGTAGATCCATACAAGTATGGTCTAAACCTCTTCAGTGACTACACAATAGCAAAACATTCACCTTCTATTGTTGCCCACCTTGTCTCAGGATCCTTTAACTTCCTGCTGATGAAACAAATGGGATGTTCCCTACCTTTCTCATCCAGTTGACTAAGGACTGCACCTATACCTACATTAGAAGCATCAGTTTGTACAATGAAGGGTTGGTGGTAGTCAGGAGCTCTTAGGACTGGAGCTTGACAAAGGGCTTTCTTCAGGCCTTCAAAGGCTTGATTTCACTCCTCATTCCATCTGACCTTTTTAGGAAATTTGGGAGAGGAGATGACATTCAAGGGAGAAGCTATGGTCCCATAGTTCTCTATGAAGTTCCTGTAGTACCGAGTGAGACCTATGAAGGCTCTCACTTAGGTTTGAGTAGTAGGGGTGGTCCAGTTTTGTACAGCCTGTACTTTGCTAGGCAATGGCCTTATTTCACCTCCTCCTACCTCATGTCCAAGGTAGACCACTGTGCTCTGGCCAATGTGGCATTGACTTGCCTTTATGGTCAGGTGGGCCTGTTCAAGGGCCTGCAAAACATACCCTAGGTGATCAACATGTTCTTTCCATGTAGGGCAGAACACTGCAATGTCATACAAGCATGCCATGCAGAATTCCTCCATCCCATTCAGAACTTGATTGACCATCCTCTGAAATGTAGCAGGTGCATTCTTTAGTCCAAAGGGCATTACCTTAAATTGGTAGAGGCCTGCTGGGGTGGAGAATGCAGTTTCTCCATGGCATGGTCTGTCAGGGCTATTTGCGAATATCCTGACGTTAGGTCAAATGTGCTGAGGCACTTGGCTGCACCAAGTTTGTCCACCAGCTCATCTGTCCTAGGCAAAGGATGGGCATCAGTCTTGGTGACTGCATTTAGAGCTCTATAATCCACACAGAATTTCAACTCCTTGGTTCCTGCCTTTGGTACAAGCACAACTGGGCTAGACCATGACTAGTAGGGGTTGTATAACCCCGACATCAAGCATCTTGTTGACCTCATTCCTTATATGGGTTCTTACATTGTCTGACAATCTGTACCCCCTGCTTTTCACAGGCAAACAGTCAACCGTGAGGATATCATGCTGGCCCCAAGGGGTCAAGCCTGGTGAAAGTGAAAACAGGGAGGCAAACTGATTCAACAGTAACTTGCACTCATCCTGCTGGTCAGATGTTAGACTGGAAGAGAGATTAACTCCTTCCACTTGATCATCTAAAGGTAAGGCTCTGAGGAGGTTAGGCAGAGGTTCACTCTCCTCCTCCTCCTGAGCTGAAGCTAGAAGTAATGCTCCTATTTCAGGTTTAGAGACATAAGCCTTCAAACGGTTGGTGTGAAAGACTCTTGGAGCCTCCTTAGGATTGCCTAAGTCCACCAGATAGTTCAAGTTTACCCACAACTTTGAAGGGTCCTATCCATTTGTCCTGTAAGGCCCTCTGCCTTGTAGGGACCATAACAAGAACAAGCTGGTCTTGAGTAAACTCAACCATGTTAGTCTTCTGGTCATGCCAATGTTTGACCAGAGCTTGACCAGCCTTCAAGTTATCACTTGACTCTGCCATCATGTGTGACATTCTCCTTCAGAGAACTATCACATAGTCAGTCACTCTGACTGGCTTGAGGGAAGGAGCCCTCTCCAACCCCTCCTTAATCAGGGCCAATGGACCTCTGACTCGATGGCCATAGAGAAGTTCAAAGGGACTGTAACCTACTCCCTCCTGAGCGACTTCTCTATATGCAAAGAGAAAGCATGGCAGTAGAAGGTCCCACTTTCTTTTAAGGGGTTCTTCTAAAGCACCTATCATGTTCTTCATAGTTCTGTTAAACCTCTCCATCAACCCATTCGTTTGTGGGTGGTAGGCAGTAGAGAACTTGTAGGTGACTCCACAGGTTTCCACATGGCTTGCATGTAGTGGGACATAAAATTGGATCCCCTGTCAGATATCACCTCCTTAGGAAAACCTACTCTGGTAAAAATACCAAGTAGGGCCTTAGCCACAGCCTGAGCCGTAATAGTTCTCATAGGTATTGCTTCAGGATACCTAGTAGCATGGTCTACTACAACCAGGATAAACCTGTTACCTGAAGATGTGGGAGGATCAAGAGGATCAACAATGTCAATCCCTACCCTCTCAAAAGGAACTCGCACCACTGGGAGAGGCACCAAGGGTGCCACATTCTTGGCTCTACTCTTGCCAGAGGTTTGGCAAGTGTGACAGCTCCTACATAATTTGTCTACTTCATAACCCACCTTAGGCCAGTAGAAGTAGAGATAGAGCCTTTCCTTGGTCTTCTTAAAACTTAAGTGACCAGCCAAAGGTATCTCATGGGCTCACTGTAGGAACTGGAGTCGGTTCACTAGAGGTACTACAAGTTTTTTGCAGTCTCCAGGGGTTGACTCAGTCGGTTCACTGTAGAAGAGGCCATCTTCCCAGTGCAACCTATACTTTCCAGGCTCTTTCCCATCGAGCTGAGAAGCTGCCTGTAGGTGAAGACCTTCAAGAGTAGGACACTCTCTTTGTCCTCTGCTGAAGTCTGCCCTGTTGGGTCCACATTCTGCCAGTAAAGACTGCAGCTCAGGATGTTCAACACGGTCAAGATATCCGACCAGAGTAAGATATTCTTCTAGATCTCATTCCTCAGTATCTAGTTCGAACCATACTGGGTTGAACCTAACACTCAGCCTCAACTGGTGGAGGAGTTACAGGTGTGACTTTGGACAGTCTCGGTGATGTCCTTCTGGGAACAGGGGTGCTTGCTGGTTTCTTACTGGCAGACTTGGGTTTCCCCTTTGTCTCTTTCTGTCCTGCAATAGCAGTAAGTAAGTCCTGTGGACATGGGGTGATAGCTTCTTCTATCAAATCCCCAGGAGAGCCTCTCAAGGTTCTCTCCCTAGCAGACCTTGTGAGCTCCTGCTTCCTTTTGCTGGGAGGCCTGGGGGTACTAGATACAACTCCAAGAATTTTAAGGTCATTACCCAACAGGACTCTCCCAGGTACTTCACGCTGCACACTAACAGGTATTCTGACAGTCATGTCATTGCCCTGGATGAGAGCTGGTAACTGGGGAACCATTTGCACAAGGCCTCCAGCTAACTTGGTTAGGTATTTGGGTGCCTTAGCAAGATCCTCTACCTTGAAAAAACATTCATCAACCACAGTTATGCTGGATCCAGTGTCTCTGATGGCAGGGGTCTCCTGACCATTCACAAGAACACTATCTTTATAATACTCTTTAGTATTATCTGGGATTGAGTTATAGACATCTAAGTTCTGTTATTCCCAAAGACCCAAGGACACTAAAGAAACACTAGCTGAGACTCTCATGGGCTCATCAGCTATTAACTGAAAGTTTCCACTGGCTATAGGTACTTCTTCCACCTGGGAGAAGGCTAAGGAGACAGTGTGGACCGCTGAAGGTTTACCCTTGCATTTGGGATCCCATTTCACATGGTCAGTTGACTGACAAGCAAAACATTTTCCAAATGCTTTAATGAATGGGGGTTTGTTCTGACCTCCATCTGGTTTGCGACCAGATGGTGCACTAGCATGATTCTATTTCCCTTGTGGCTTACCCTGGTTATGTTTGGGGCCCTCTTTTGGATTGGAATTATTGGAATTCTCATTGGTGTCTTTCTTTGGCTGCTTTCCCTCATCCTTCTTCTGAGTTGCCCCAGAATCCTTGTGAGTAGCCCTGTTGGCAACCCACAAGTCAGCAGCCTTAGCTAACTTCTTAGGATGTATCTCCTTTGAATCAGCCAAGTGCTGTCTAATCTCAGGAGAGCAGGCATCATAAATTGACTCCAACATTAGAAGATTCCTCAAACCTTCATAAGTGTTCACTTTGTAACCCTTAACCCAACCATCTAAGTTCTTCTAACATTCACACACCCAGGTAGCCCAAGGGGTACCATCATGCTTTTTGAGGGTCCTCAACCTCTTAAGGTACTGAGAAGTGGTCTTCCCAAATCTAGCTACCAAAGCTAGCTTCACACACTCATACGGCCTCATTACGATGTTGGCGGTAGCCATGCCGCTATTGGCGGCATTGCTGCGGCCAAAATTGGGTCTGGGTTCCCAGAATGAGGAATTACCGGGCCATTCCGAGTTCGGAGGGCCCTGTAATTCCTCCCTCTGGGAACCCAGACCCGGGCCTTCCCTATTCCCATTTCAGCCCCCATAGGGCTGAATGGGAATGGGAGAGGGAGAAAACAACAGGCCGATTACGAGCGGCCCGTTGTTTGCTGTCTCTTTCCCTCGCAGGACCCGTTCTGCACGTCTGGTAAAACCAGACGTGCAGACCGGGTCCCGCGAGGGGACCTCGTCGTAATCAGACGGTATGGGGTTGACGGCGCTGGCACCTTTACCGGCGCTGTTAACCCCTTACCGCCTGACTTGTAATGAGGCCCATAATCCTGCTTATCCTCCTCCCCCAACTCCATTACAGCATCACTTGCAACAGGGGGAAGCCTAGAGAAAAGCCAAGGAATCAGCTGATTCCCTAAGATACCCTGAATCACATGATTGTATTCAAACATTGCTAACCAATCCAAAACATCAAGTTTAGTCTCGTACATACTAATCATTTCCTTTGGTATACAGGGGGCTGCATTACACGTAGTGCAGTATGGGTTTACCGGTACTGGTAAGGGCACCGGTACCGGTAAACCCTTACCGCCTTACTACAAGGTCCCTTTGTGGGTTGGTACTTTAACGCCTGCTTTTTAGCAGGCGTTAAAAACCAACCCTCAAAGGGACCAGGGTGCTAATTACAGTACCGCAATTTGCGGCACCGTAATTAGCGCCTTCCCCATTCCCATAGAGCCCTATGGGACAAAAATGGGAATGGGGAAGGGCAATGGAGGAAGACGGAATTACCGCCTTCCCAACCTTGGAATAGGGTGGTAATTCCCCTTTCCTCCAAAGCGGTACTGGTAAATTACTGGCATGAACCATGGTGCTAATAGCAGCATGGTTTATTACACTATGTGTAATGAGGCCCAGGGTCTCTTAGGGCTGGGAAACCTAGAAGACTCTGGGAGAGAAGCATTTTCCAAAGACAATTTCTTCTTCTCTAAAGCATGAGCCATCTCCATTTCTCTGAGCCTTACTTCTTGATGTTTCATGGCAGCTTGTGCATCAATACGTTTCACTTCTAATTCAAGTCTCATTTTCTCAAGTGCAATAAACTCAGGAATAACTGTAGGAGCTGTGGGGGTCCCTGTGGACAGAGGTTGTGCTTTCTGAGCAGGTAAGGGAGTTCTAGGGTTTCCTAACAAGGACTCATCTACTTCTTCTAGTCCAACACTCTCAGAATCAGAAACATCATTATCCACATTTGCTGGAGTGGTAGGCCCTTCTGACCCACTCTCCAGACTTTGTTTTCCGAATAATTTAGCAACCAGTTCAGATTTCTTTCCTTCACCAGAGAGGGTCTTTTCTCTACACATGGTTCTCAAAACCTCAGCAGTGTAGTTTAAGAGACTCTTCACTGTAGTTTTCCATACTTGACATGATTTTTCAGTTAACAGAGATAGTGGTGTTTAGCCTTGTGGTTAGTTGACCCAAGGTAATAGCAGCACTCCAAGTGTAATCACTATACTTAAAAATCCCACCGCTGTACACCAGTGTTAGGCAGAATCCTGTGCAGTGCTCTTAGGGACCACTACACACAATTAAGACTACAAGTGGCAATACAAGTTCACCTTTGGTACAAGCCTGTAATACACTGTTAAAGTGGTAGCAGTAGTGGAGCAGGCAGACTTATCTCAAGAGCAAATGAGCAGTAGTAGAGATTACACAAAGGACTACAATTACTGTGACTCAAGCAAACACTGACTCAAGGTTTTTGGTTAAAAAGTAAAAGTACATTTATTTTTAGACCATCTGTTCGCAAAACACTTCACTTATATTAAATTAAAACCAAACTTCAAATATACTACACACAACCAATTCCCCTTGTGCAGAACAATTCAAGGTAAGTACCTTTGGATTTGACAGACTGGTGTTGTGAAACAAAGACATTACTGGGGGGTGTTACGCAATCACTTTTTGACAGTAATGACAGTTCATTCTTACGAGAGAAAAGCGGACCCGCGAGAAAAAATGTTACCGTAGTCAAACACACTTAGCACATGAATTATCACAAGGAGATTGGGAATAAAAATCATAGGCAATACTTTTGTCAAGGCAGATAGAATCGAGAGACACTTTCTAAAACGTAGATAAAAGTCAATAGGCAAGCGCCAGTGTCAATGGGACAGTGGTCCTGTTGTCGAGGATCAAAAGGCTAGAACAGTTCACGATTCGAGATTGCCAAGAGTACTTAGATATTGTCTAAAGAGGAAGCAAAAGTTCTAAGAGGGAAGGAAGACAAGGGCAAGGCTTGGTTGAGGATAAAGGGTTCACCACAATTCCTCGAAGCTGAACACAGTACCTTAGTCGGATGAAGAAAAGCTGGTGCCATGGAGTTCCTGCAGACTCACGGTTCCTGGAGCTTCAGTCGTGGTGACAAGAAGGAGGACGTCTGGACTGATCTGCACTATCCAGGGATGAGGCCAGCAACAGCAAAACAATGGTGAATAAAAGGTGCGCTCCTTTAAATCGGGAGAGGCTCTTCAGATGGCTATCTGGACCGCTACAGCAGTGTGCAGCGATTTCAACCACGAAGAGGATCCTCTAGCTGTGGAAGGTGAGCTGGTTGGTCCCACCCGGACAACCCCTCCAGCCAATGGACACAAAGTGCGACTGTACAGGGGGTTACTAAACCCCTCCCTCACATTCAGCCCACCCAGACACCAAAGTAGGGATTCTGGACAGAAGCTGCCAAAGGAAGGCGAACAAAGAAGGCAAACCTGGTCTGCCGCACAAAGTAAAACACAAGAAGGACATTAACAAAAAGAAATGGTGACTAAACCCGACCGGAGCCAAATTAAAAAGTATTTGGTTAAGAGAGTATATGTTCGAGGCTAATATAATAGCCTAAAACGGTACCACGTTTATATAGTATAATCGCGGTAGAAACTTTAGGGTAGATACCACTGCCACCAGCCAAGTCTAAATGTTAAGAGAGCAAAACAAAGCTCAAAGAAGCAGAGACAGAAAGGGGTAGGAATTAACCCTTTCCAGTACTCCATGTAAGATGGGGTGTACTGGATCTGTAATTTACAGTGACTACATAAAGTTAATGGCAACTTTACCTGTTTCTGGGGGACAGTAGTCAGCCCCAGAAGAAGTCTTAGAGAGAACCCTGTGTCCCTGCACTGAAGGTGCTGTGTAACACACACAACAAGTTGAGCTCATGGAGTGGTGTCCTCCAGAGCCCAAGATCACGCAACAAGTAGAAATACACATGGCAAAACACATGTAAGAGTGGGAAAAAGGCTCACACTCTTACCAAGTGAAAAAATAAACTCCAGAAATCCAGCAAAGCTGCTGGGGTACTCACTAGGTGAGGGAAATTAGCCATAGAATGAGAATTCTCCCTAACAGGGATGTCGCCCGTCAATGGTGCCGCCGGCGGGGCCGACCAGTACAATAGGCATCGTCATCTGGATCTCCGATAACAGTGTATGCAGTGCCGAAAGGATGTTCACTGAAAGGTCTCTAGGAGGTACCTGAAGTGGGGGTGGCAGCTGAGGTGCAAGCAGAATAGGTTGCTGGGGCACCGGCTGGGTGCCCAGGCCATTGTCGCCTTGCTGCTCTACTTCGACAGTGTCTTGCCGTCGTCACCTTCGTCGTCGCCCTCGTCTGCGCGCTCGTCATAGGGCCTGCTTCCTACGTTTCCCTCCTCCTTGATGGTTTGCAGACCGGTGAGCTCCTCTTCAAAGGAGATATCCGTACCCCGGAGGGCCACCGCATTCCGCCCTTCTTTGTTTCCAGCAGTGAAGGTCTCAGAGAGAAGACAGGCATCTTCTTCTCCGGGGTCTTCTCAATGGGCCAGAATGCAGCCTCCCTCCTGGGAGGAAGGGACACCCTGGCCTTAGGGGTTGTGTCCTGCGGGGCTGACACGGCAGCCTTTGCCAGAGATGCCACCACCCCCTCGATGGAAGGCTGGGTCTTCGGTGGGTGCACCTGGGCCTTCACAGTCCAGGCCAGTGCCTTGTCCTTCTTGACCTTCTCCTTAGGGGGAGGATCCGAGCCCCGCTCCCCCTTGGACTTCTCCTGTAGGACAGACTTGGGCCTCTCCTTGAGCTTGTCCGGATGTTCCGACTTCCTCTTGGCCGAAGATCCTGAGCGTTGACTGGTGACGGAGGCTGGAGACGTCAAACGCATCGCAATGGCGCTCCCGATGACAGTGGACTCGCAGTGCTTAGCCTTCCGTTCGAACCCCACGGGAGGGGCACACTCAAAGGACTTAGAAGCCCGCTCAGCCATCTTGGAACCTGGAGAGGCATGTTGCTGGGATCCAGCCAGAGCAGGGGCCTTGGCTTGTAGCCACTCATTCAGCCGCCTGTGCCAATCCTTCAAAACGCACAGTCCTCCTCCTTGTGCGCCGGGTACAGGCAGTAGAGGCACTCGGAATGCTTGTTGTCCGAAAAAACATTCCGCAAGCCGCAGCTAGAGCAAATCCTGAATGGGGAGTTGAATACTTTTCCTTCGACATAGTCCACGCGGCGTAGGGCTGAGAATCTTCTGGAAGCCTCCACCAAGAAGCTTGACGAAATCCGCCCTTGACGGGCGCTGAAGAATCCGAAAACGGGTCCCTGTTAATCGGAAGATTGATCGATGGAGCACAAGGCCAGATTGACCGAAAAATAGAGTAAACTCGGTCAAAAAACGCGAAAATGCAGTAAAAGCTCAAGAACTAAACACGAGGACTCCCAACACTTGAACATACGGTAAAAATATGAAGATGGCTGCCAGAGGAGGGGCTTAGGTAGAGGGCAGTCATTGGCTGGGGGCAGTATGACCCAGAGCTCAGTGATTGGTTGTTAGGAGAAAGACAGTTCAGAAATGAAACTGAAACTGATTTTTTTCTTTACCAAGGATTCCCAGCCCGACGACGGGGAATATTCATGAGCATGTGAATCCATTCCAGACCCCATGCTGGAGAACTGACACGTCTCTTGGGCTGTCAATAGTGGGAAACTATGTTTCCCTTAGTCTCCAACTATGCTCCCATTTCTTGGCAACTTTTTATCTATGTGCCAAGTACCTTAAACTACTCCACATAGGGATCCTTTTGTTTTATGGCCCTAGCCACCCTCTAAGGATGTTTTGGTGTTTGTACAAGTGTGCTTAGGGTGAACTGGTGGCAGCAGTTTACTTTTAAAGTATTTTTTTGGACCATACCTTGTTTCCTGCGTTTGGCCCAAGACTGTGGCCAGTGCCGAAAATGGCTATGCCACAAAGTCTTTTGTTATGTCCTTTTGCCATTTTGTCCCTTTACTTTCCCCCAGGTCGAGAGACCTGAGTATTCCTTATTTGGGCATGCAGCCTCCCGTGAAAACCGCATCTTTTACAGGCTTCAGCATGTCAGGTGTGCTAGTGCCCTGGAAGAGGGTTGGGACTGTCTGGTTCCAATCCACACTACTGGTGCCACTATGTCTGATAGTCATGAATGACTGGAACCATCATGGGCCACAATTGTCCCATGTCTGGCATGCATGCAAGAGAGCAGATCTTCTATTGGCTATCTGAGATTTGCGCGCAAACCGAATCTTGAATAAGAGAAGGGGCTCTGCATCCATTCCAGGTCGATCAACTCAAGTTCACACCAAACTTCAATAAGGGCCAATTATCCTTAATGACAGAGAAGACTCGAGGAACTGCCGGTGACGTGCTAGGAGGGTTTGGCACCCGGACCCTGCTGTTGTCCAGTCAGAGCCCCACTTTTGCATCGAACCAGGAAGGCCTGCAAGGGCGCTTCGCCCCTTTGGAGTAGTGGGAATAACTACTGTTGGCATCTCCTACTTACCCTCGCAAAGAGCCTCTTTGGAAGTGTTCCAGGGCCATCCAGAGAACTGTCCAGCTCGAACCCAGGGTATTGCACAGGAACGCCACCGTCCTGAGTTGAGACTCAACACTTTGGGAATCGCTTGCTTGTGGTCCTGGGCCCTCTCCCGCCTAGCTCCTCTTTGTCACGATTTATGAGAGCGCGCCATGCCGCAAGCATTTGCGGTCCCTGTGTTGCCCAGCTGTGGTGACAGTCGCTGTAAGTGCCTGCAGCTCTGCCCTACCGTGTCCTGAGATGTGCTGCACTGGAACTATCCTTCTCCTTTCTTCGAGAGCTGAGTAAAGGCTACTGTTCCAACATGCATGATCGTCTCATCCCGCAGCTGCTGGAAGCTGGAGCATCCTGAAACTACAAAGTTAACACCTACGGACGAAGTGGGCTAGACTGGCAAAGTTTGGTCCAGACTGTTTCGAGGGTCAGTGAGTACTTTCATCACTTACCGGTGGCCCCCTGACACATCCATCCCTTTTAACGCACGAGAATCCCTTAAAAGATACTCACCTTGGTTGGGCTAGCCTGTGCTCCCCAGCTATTTCCGAACTCCGAAAGTCACTCTATCCGCAAGGGTAGTCCCTCCTATAGGAATAGGAACTTATTCTTCATGGCCTCAAGCCCCTTCCTGAGCAGCTACAGCCCCCTGAAGAGAAGCCGCTTTTCGTTTTACGCACGACTGTTCGTTGTTAACACACAACTGTACTTTGAGCGCTAGGCTCCTCACTTCGTAGGGCTGGACTACATAAATTAGGGATTGTTGATGAAGAACTGCCTAATCTGATATATATGTTGAACTGACCCCTTTTTGTTGCAGGTTGTGGTTATTTTCTAACCCATCATCAGCATTAGGCTGATTGCATTATGGTATATATGCAAAATAGTGAATAAGCGAGTGTGGTGATTGTTTCCTTGATAACTGTGGTTTAACTGTGTTTTTGTTATAAAGGCCTATAATAAATGTATTTTTGATATATATCTGTCTAAGGGTGATCTGTGGAGTATTACTGTGTGTGCTCATTGTGGGCTTCCGATCACTCTCACCCCTGCTGAGACTTACGGCCTCATTACGACCCTGGCGCTCACTTAATGAAGGGTGCCGGTACGTGACCGGCACCCTTCATTACGTGAGCGCCGATTACGAGGTTCTGTTTGCGGGACCCGGACGAGACGTCTGGTAAAAACAGACGTCTTTTCCGGGTCCCGCTAGGGAAAGAGGGAGGTAATAACGGGCCTTTTGTAATGTGCCCGTTATTACCTCCCTCCCCATTCCCATTGAGCCCTATGGGGGCTCAAATGGGAATGGGGAATGGTTCCTTCAAGGAGGAATTACCGGGTCCCCCAATGTTGGAATGACCCGGTTATTCCTCATTGAAGGAACCCGGTAATGGAGCCCGGTTTGGAGGCAGCCATGGTGCTAATATCACCATGGCTACCTCCAAACTCGTAATGAGGCCTTTAGTCTTGACTGCCTGCCAAGCTACCGTAGATTGGTCTGGTTTGTCCAGAACGTTTCCCAGTTCCACTAAACTAGGGTGGCCTCCTAAACTTCTGCCCACCAGGTCAGAGTTTAGAAATCCCTCTTAACATTGACCAAAGCAATTACACTGTCCTTTAAATACCTGAGTTAGTGGAGGGTGGGGATGGTATAACCACTGAATGTTTTCATAAATATTTGGTCACTTGTCCCTAACATAGGTTGGTGTTTAGGGAGTCACTGGTCCTCATTACGAGTTTGGTGGTAGCCATGGAGGTATTAGCTCCATGGCTGCCACCAAACCGGGCTAATTTACCGGGTTCCTGCAATGAGGAATTACCGGGCCATTCCAACATTGGAGGACCCGGTAATTCCTCCTTGCAGGAACCATTCCCCATTCCCATTTGAGCCCCCATAGGGCTCAATGGGAATGGGGATGGAGGTAACAACAAGCAGATTACAACTGGCTCGTTGTTACCTCCTTCTTCCCCTCGCGGGACCCGGAAAGCATGCCTGGTTTTACCAGGTGTGCGATCCGGGTCCCGCGATGGGAAGCTTGTAATCGGCCCTGACGGAATGAAGGGGGCCGGTCCCGTACCGGCCCCCTTCATTCCGTCAGGACCAGCCTCGTAATGAGGCCCACTAACTTAGGAATTTCTCCCTCATTTCATTGATGATTCAAATACAGTGCTCTTTCATAAGCCTGGGAGTGGCCCACACAGGTGAGGATCTTAAAGACCAATTGTTTTGCTAAATTTAGACGGGAAAATGTTGACTAAATGTCCGGCACACTGGTAGGAAGATGTCCTCCACACAATGGTTCATCAAGAGCAGACCCGATTTATCTATAGGAAAGACTCTGTAGATAACGTGCAAAGTTTGATCAATGTTGTTATTTCCGCTATTGTCCATATGAAGCGATAATATCACTTGATGCTGAAAAGGCATTTGATTGTGTCAGGTGGGACTACATGTTTGCCGCAGTTCAGAGGTTTGGGATCATGGGTACCATTGTTCAGCTAACTTGGCGACTATATTTGAAGCCCGGGGTGCAGTGCTGACTAATGACTATCTTTCACTTCCATTTCCCCTTCCTGGCCCTTGTTCTTGCTACTATCTACAATTTTCAAAGACATTTGCATACAATGTCAGGGCATTTAAACAGCTGCAAATTATACAAATCAGGTGAATATAAAATTGAAATTAACTTTATACAAAGGATGTATTAATATTCTCAGTTGATCCTAAAACAGCTTTACAAACTCTACTGAAATTTCTGTATGACCATGTTCAAATCGTAGGGTACAAGGTGAACCTTGAAAAGTCAGAATTGATAAGGACCCATCCGGATATCTCTTGGGACTCCAGGGGTGGCATCATTTAAGATGGAGCACTTTTCTATAAAATTCTAGGGCGTACATGTGCCAAAATATTTGAGAAAGTTGAAGATTCCAAGATGGCCGCCGAGAGGGAAGCAGTGTAACAGAAGGTGCTTCATCCTGGGCCCGCTGTGCAAAAGGTGCCTGTGAAGCCGAGAAATGCAACAAAAGGAGGTTGCGTTCCCAGAGGTGTGAAGAAACGTCCCCTTCCTCAGCAAACCTAATACTCCCCGAGTTCTTACGGGAGAAACTCAGCTGGATGGCAGTGAATGAAACACCGGGCAGAGGCGTATTGGAGCAGGAGAGCTGTGGCTAGCTGAGTAGCACATCCCATCAGAACAGAGGGTGAGGTGGTGCTGTGTACAGGTTCGCCCAGCAGGCAAGGGAGCCCCTAGTGCGACCAGCTGGAGACCGGTGGCACAGATCTGTGCTAAGCTGCTGGTGGACTAGTCCCCCAGTGCTGCGCGCAATGGCGGTCGGACGAGACGCCACAGAGGAGGCCCATCAGAGTAGTGAGGAGCGGGCGGCCTTAGACCTGGGTGCAAGGGGTGTGGAGCTCTGTAGGGGCACCGGTGGGCAGAAGTTTTGGCTAGCCACACCCAGGTTTGGCGACGGCTCTGCTCAGCGCCCCACCTCAGCAACATTACCGTCTGGAGGCCACAGTAGCAGTGTATGGATGTGGGCAATGGTCCCTGTAAGGGAACGCTGACAGCAGGAAAGGCGTGGTATGCTACTGTGAGCAGTGGGAACAGCAGGCAAAAGTGGCAAGATACAAAGGAGAAGGAGAAATTACTCACCGTAATGTTCTTTGTATGAATTGTTCTCCCGCAGATTCCTCATCTCCACTCCTATTCTGCCACGCTCAGAAGGTCGGTGGTTGGTGCGCATCTTCTCTTTCACGTTGACTTGGTGATGGTCCACTGTGTCCATTTTCTGTCATTCCTGCCACATGTTTAAAAAAAGAGGGTTTTTTTTTCGCTACTTGGTAGTGTTTGTTGCATTTCTTCCTCCTTCGGATGTCTATGGCCATTTCATTTTTTAAGGGATCATTAGCCCGTTTTTTTCTCTCTGTTTTCCTATGCAGCGTGGTGTGCTCAGGAAAAAAGAGGGAAACTGAGGTGTGGGGCATAGTGAGGAGGTATTTCTATGACGCCTGACGTCACGCATGGAGCCAGCAACCAGATGCCGAGCAAGACGGATCGACAGTCGGGTCAAGGTCCACTACGCCCTCTGTCGAAGATTTTCTGAAGCAGCAGAGCTGGAGGGAATATCTATCAGATGAGGAACCTGCGGGAGAAAAGCAATCCATTGATGGAGAAATGACTTAGCGTAATGTTCTTTCTGTGGATTCTTCTCCCGCAGATTCCTCATATATAAAGAATTGCGATATAGCATACACTGATTCCAGTTAAACCTATTGTCGGACTGGATAGACGGTGATCCAAGGTTGGAATCACTCTCTGCATAGTCCTTACTCATTGTTAGACTGTTCACATTAGTATATAAATCTACAGTGTGTCTACTAAATCCTATATTTACATGTGATTTTTTGTTGCTTCATCCATTGTTCTGCTGTTTTTTCACACATCTCTGTGTTATCACATTGTCATATCATGTATTGATGTAAAAAAATACAATGAATATCTCTATATATTTTGTTATATGTACTCTAGCTCAGAAAGACATATTTTTACTCAGGAATGCTGTCTTAAGGAGGGAATGCTACATATAGGCATCTTCCGCCAATGGCTTTAGGTTCTTTTTTCTTTTATATATGTGCTAATGTTATGGTTCCGTTCACAAATCTAACTATTTGTAAACATGTTAAAAATGTTGGGAGCTGTAAAGACTAGAGGGGGGTATCTGTACTCCTGCCCTCTATATGTCAGAGTAGAAGCACAGAGCACCCCAGCCAAGATTCTCTATATGGTAGAATGGACGAGCAACCAAAGCTCAAGCTCTCAGGAGGTGATGCAGGCTGGTTCTTAAGTACAGTGTCGTCCCTAAACCCCCCACAAAGGAATGTCCACACACTATGTTATGTTCAAACACAGTTCTTTATATATAAATAAGGTTAAAGATATATACATCAATTTATAACACACTTTGTACTCTGGCAATTGTAATATAGCAAATATATACAATGGGCCTCATTACAGCATAGGCGGTAGGGGGTTAACGGCACTGGTAGAGCTCCTGGGCTGGCTGAACTGTCAAAGGGAAACACTATTTCCCTTTGACAGTTCATTTCCCCAGCCGCACATGATCACTGAGCCATGCAACGCTGGGGGTTTTTGCTTCGCCAGCCTTGCATAGCTAATTGGAAATGCAGGCTGGGGCACTGCATGTATGTATGTGCGAGGGGGTGCTCCTGCGCCTCCTCGCACATACGGTCAGAGCAACCTGGAGAGGGGCATTTTAGCAACCACGCACAGGCCCCTGCAGAAGGTACGTTTGTGGTGATTTATTTTTTATATAAATGTGTATGGATGTGTGTATGCTTGTGTTATGGGACTGTGGTGGGAGCAGAATGGGCGGCAGCACTGGGATAGTGGTGGGAGTAGGGTGGGGAGAGCCCAGGGTCTGTACTGGGAGTAGGGGGCGGTGACGGCACGCAAAAGTTCATAGCGATTTCTACATACCGTCCATCTGGCACTTTTGGGGGGGCCCGGCCTGCCCAAACTTTGCTCAGGGGGGGCCCAGGACAAAAAAGTTTGAAGACCACTGCCCTACCGCCTCATTACGCAGTCTGCTCACGGGGCCTGCTAAGGACACCTGGTAAAACCTGGCAAAACCAGGCGTCCTTAGCGGGTCCCACGAGCAGACCAGGATGCTAACAACGGGCTTGTCATTAACAGGCAAGTTGTTAGCATCCTCCCCATTCCCATTGAGCTCTATGGGGGTACAAATGGGAATGGCGATGTACCGGGTCCGGGTTCCTTGAATGGGGAAATACCGGGCCCTCCAAGGTCGGAATGGCCCAGTATTTCCCCATTCAAGGAACCCGGACCCGGTACCCGGTAAGGGGGTAGCCATGCCGCTATAAGCGGCATGGCTACCTCCATACTTGTAATGAGGCCCAATGTCTATGCAGTGCCACACTAAGCTATTGACGCCTTTAAAATGCATCAACTGCTGACAGTTCTAATGGCTTATAAATCAAACAGTAATGTGGATCAGTAAAGGACATAGGAAGGAAGAGAAGTTAGTTTAAACAATGGCAGAATACTTTGTCCAACTACCAAGACACAGTTCTGTGTGGGGATCCCCTCACCTGGGCAACCTGTAATAAAGAGTATTAACAAGCCCAGTCCATTAATGTTAAAAAAGTCTTGTTTCCAGGTTAAAATGTTCAACTACCCCAATGTACCTGAGTTAGAAGAGTTTCTTTGACAGTTTGTCGACAGATCCCTCGAGAGTGGACTCCCTTTAAAGCCGGAACCACAGGGCGTCGAGATTCCTCGAAGAAATGTGAACACTGGCGTCGAGACAGCAGCTTCGACCTTCGCTGTGCTCTTTGACGATCGATCGTGCAAGTCCTCTGAAGATGAGGCGTACGGTGCACCTCGATGCAAAGAGATCGGTGCTGCAAAGAAGACTCTGTAAAGAACGTAGGCCCGGCAGCGGGTGTCGGCATCAGTGTCGACGATTGGGTCTCGACCACGGGTGGATTTCGGATGTTCACTTGTCAGCGTCTTTGTGGACTTTGGGTGGCGGGAAACCCAAAAGCGGATTCTCCTCAGTCGTCCATGACCTCGACTTTCTCCGGCCAGACAAAACGGTTGACAGTGATGACAAGGAAGCCCTTTGTTTAATGTTCTTAGGCAAGGTGGAGCGGTGCCGCTCCTGTTGTCAAGCAGCACAGCGTCAAGCTGTTTGCGCTCCTGGGCAACACGACTCAACGGGTTTCCAGCGGTTACAGAAATCAGCAGCAATTCTTCTGCTTCCATCTGGGCTTCAAGAATAAGCAGCTTTAAGTTTCAACTTCAGCTTCTGAACACATTGGGAAGTGAGTGGTCCCCAGATATACACATTGCTCCCTCATTCACTCTGCTGAGCCAAGCTCAGTCAGCTAATCAGACAGAAGGGCATTCATGCAGGCAGGCTCACAAATCATTCAAGCCATTCACT
This sequence comes from Ambystoma mexicanum, assembly GCF_040938575.1. Classification (NCBI taxonomy): domain Eukaryota; kingdom Metazoa; phylum Chordata; class Amphibia; order Caudata; family Ambystomatidae; genus Ambystoma; species Ambystoma mexicanum. Next base: position 636,391,869 of record NC_090939.1, read on the forward strand.
TCCACCCAGACACCCATAACAAGGAATTTGGATTGGGGCAAGCACCCAGACTTTCAGCACACCACACTGCATTCAAGTCAGTTTCAGGCAGGGCTGTCTCATTCTTTGTGTCACACACACAGATACCAGACACCCATAACATAGAATGCATATTGTCACACACTCTATTCACACAGGTCCCACCCAAAGGGTGTAACAACAAAATACAGTCACTGGGAAGGGTCCAGCCATCCTGGCCTGGGCTTCCCCACAATATCATATATGGTTCTTGCACCCAACAGCCAGTCAGGGGAAGGGACAGAGTCAGGGCTTTCCAGGAATTTGGGAAAACAAGGTAACAGATAATAGAAACCAAGAGGCCACAGGGGCCATCTTGCCTTCTATCAGAAATCCACTGATTCATACGGCAGGGCCTGGGTATGCCAAAATGGAGGATACTCACAGAAGCTGTCAAATTCAGCATGGAGCTGCCACCAGCCCATACCCTGCTCTGTGGGCCACACACAGGTACCCACAAACAAACACTATAGGTACAGGGTTGTTCCCTCACCCATGGGTGCCATAAGGGTATCTCAATGGTCTCTGTCCATCACACCCAAAACGAGGAAGAGCTGCACTGCCAGGAGTCCATGATGGACTCCTGTGCAGAACACCACACAGAACACACATAATAAGGGAGTAAAGGACAAGGACATGGAGGGCCTGTCCCTCCAATGCATTTCTAGCATCACAGGAGCCCACTCTTGTAAACTGTTATAACCCGCTCTTTTGCCCCCAACATGTTGTTTCATCCATGCTATGTTTTTTCCAAACATTTAAGTGCTATCACCATCTAATGTCATGTTTTGATGTAAAAAATACAATGAGTATATCTATAAATTTTTGGATATGTACTCTAGTCCAGAAAGACATATTTTTCCTCAGCAATGCTGTCTAATGGAGGGGATGCTACATATAGGCATCCCCCCAATGGCTTTCGTTTTTTTTTATACATGTGCTAATGTTATTTTTCCATTCACATATCTAACTAGTTGTAAACATGTTAAAAAATGTTGGGAGCTCCATCTTGTACACTCTAACCCGCTCCTTTGCCCCAACATTAGGAGCACCCCTCCAATATTCTTGTGTCTGAAATCATAGCCCACAGCTGTGCTAGCGCTAATATATGAAAAACTGTGATATAACATACACGGAATCCATATAGTGTACTAAAAGGGGTAAAAAAGGACCTGGTCCACAGACACAGATCATGACCTGCAATACAAGTTAAACCTGTAGTCGGACTGGACAGACAGTGATCCATGGTTGAAGTCACTCTCTGCATACTCCTAACTCACTGTTAGAAATTTCACATTAGTATGTAAATATACAGTGTGTCTACTAAAACCTATTTTTTTTTATTTTACATGTGATTTTTTGTTGTTTCATCCATTGTTCTGCAATGTTTTTTTCAAACATTTATGTGTTATCACCATGTCATGTATTGATGTAAAATATACAATGAATAAACCTATATATTTTTTGATATGTACTCTAGACCAGAAGAACAAGTTACTTAGCAACTGTAACGTTCTTTCGACTGGATGTTCCTCCCACGTATTCCTTATCTTTGATAAATCCACTTCCAGCTTGCTGGCCTCGGAAACTTTTCACAGTAGAGGGCGCTGCGCCTCGATGTCCCTCGAGTCAGTGTCCCTCGAAGGCCTCTGTATCAGCGCCGACGTCACTGTAGGTATAAATAGTCTTGCGCAGCGTCCGTTGCTCAGTTCCGTTTTGAGGTGCTGTTTTTGTCTTGTATGAGATGGTTAGTACCCTTGACGGAGCGTAGGCTGCAACTACAAGGGAAGTTTTACTGCAGGGAAGGATGGGAGGGGCGATAAGGAATACGTGGGAGGAACATCCAGTCACAAGAACGTTACAGTATGTGCAGACGACCATGTGGCAGCTGCACATATGTCTTTAATTGGGATTCCTCTTGGAGAGCTGAAGAGGCTGCGATACCCCTGGTTGAATGAGTCCTGAGGTGTTGAGGAGGCTCTTTTCCTGCCAATTTATAGCACTCTATAGTAGTTAGTGTTATTCATCTTGAGGTGGTCTGTTTCGTGATGGGTAAACCTAGTTTATCTCCTGCATACCCCACTAACAACTGGTCTGCTTGTCTAATCCTTGCAAGTCTAAAACTTAAAAAAATAAAAACTGAAAGCACGCCTTCGATCCAGCCTGTGCAATCTCTCTTCCTCTTTCTCTGGATGGGGAGGAGGGTAACATGAAGGTAAGGTTATTTCTTGTGTGATGTGGAATTCTGAGACCACCTTTTGGAGGAAATTTGGCTTCACTTGAAGAACTACCTTATCTTTGTGAAAGATTGTATGAGGAGGTTAGCAAGAAAAAGCTTCTAATTCGCTCACTCTTCTGGTCGAAGTTAAAGCCTCCAGGAAGACTGTTTTAAGAGTGAGAAACCTTAATGAACAGGAATGAAGGGGTTCAAATGGAGTACCCATTAGACATTTTAGATTAGGTTTAAATCCCACAGGGGAACTTGAAAAGGAGTTGGGGGAAAGACATTAGTCAACCCTTTCAGAAATTGAATGACTATGGGCAACTTGAATTATGAAGGCTCCTCAGCCGTGCGCTTAAAGATTGACAGCGTGGCGAGGTAACCCTTGATTGTGCCAACTTGAAGGCCTGAATTTGCCAAGTATAGTAAGAAATATAACACCATCGGTGTACTACATGAAAAAGGGTCAATATTCTTATCTCTACACCAGATGCAGAATTTGTTCCAACGGCAGCAGTATAAAGAATTAGTTGCTGGCCTCCTGGCTGAAAGCAACACCTCCATTACGTCATTCAGAAGGTCCCAATCTTTGTATCTCAACCTTTCAGAAACCAAGTGTGAAGGTTGAGGGTCCTGATATCTGGATGGAGAACCCGACCTTCCTTCTGCGAAAGAAGATCCTCTCTTTGTGGAAGACGAATCGGAGGACAGATGGACATGTCTAGAACATCAGGGTACCACGTTCTCCTGGCCCAATCTGGGGCAATTAGGATCATGGGTTTCCGGAATCTCCTCAACCTCCTGATCACTTGAGGAATGACGGGGACTGGAGGAAACGCGTACAGAAGTGGAATATCCCAGTCCACCACAAACGCATCCCCTAGAGCTCCTCTCTGGGGAAATTCCCTTGAGCAATACTGATCGCACTTCCGGTTGATACTGGTGGCGAACAGATCCACTTGAGGGTTTCCCCAAAGGGCGAAGATCTCTTGAAGGACTTCCTGAGCTAGTTCCCACTAGTGAGAGACTGTGTTCTGCCTGCTCAGAGCATCCGCCATCAAGTTCTTCGCTCCGGCTAGGTGAACTGCCGATAGAGAGATTCCTTCTTGAATTGCCCAGAACCAGAGCAGCATTGCCTCTCTGCACAGTGGCAGTGACCCTACGCCTCCTCTTTTGTTGAGGTGGTGCATGGCCACTGAGTTGTCCGTCATTATCAGGAAAACATTTTCCTGTACTAATGGCAGGAAAGCCTTCAGCGGTAGTCTGATCGCTCTCAGCTCTAATAGGTTGATGTGTACTCTGGACTCTGATGGAGACCAACGACCGTTGATGGTCAAGTCGTTGGCATAGGCTCCCCACGCCGTGAGTTAAGCGTCCATGACTATGGTTATCTCCGGCCATGGTTGCCAAAACTGTTCTCCTTTCAGAATGTTCTCCCGACAGGCCCACCACTGAAGGTCTTGTGCTACTCTGTCAGGGATTTGTAGGAGATCTGACATTCTTCCTGAGAATTGCGACCACTGGGTCCTTAGCGCCCACTGGAGAGATCTCATTCTCAGGTGAGCCTCTGGCACTAGAAAAATGCAGGATGCCGAGCAACCTCAAAAAGTCAAAGGCTGGTAGACGCGGGGCATTTTGAAACCTGGTGACCATCTGTAGAATATCTTGAGCCCTCACCTCTGGTGGCGTAGCTTTTCCCAGGGATGTGTCCAGGACTGCTACAATGCACTGGAGTCTCTGTGATAGTATCATCTGTGACTTCTTTAAGTTGAGGGAGAAGCCCAGTTTGTGGATGAAGTGGCAAACATAATCTAGAGTGATCTGAGCTTGTTCCGGGGACGCTGCTCTGATCAACCAGTCGTCCAGGCAGGGGTAGACATGAATCCCTTCCCTCCTTAGACTTGCTGTCAAAACCGTCATTAGTTTGGTGAAGACCCTTGTGGTGGACGTCAACCTAAATGGCAGAACCCGAAATTGATAGTGAGAGCTGCCAATTACGAACCTCAGGTACTTCCTGTGCTTGTGATGGATTGGCATATGAAAGTAAGCATCCTGAAGGTCCAGAGATACCAACCAATCCTGACGCTGGAGGGCCTGAAGGATCTGAGAAAGGGTTACCATCTTCAACTTGTCTTTCCTGAGGAATTTGTTCAATTCTCGCAAGTCCAAGATGGGTTTCAGTCCTCCTTCCTTCTTTGGTATTAGAAAATAGGTGGAATACCAACCCTTGTTCCTCTCCACTACAGGTACCGGTTCTATGGCACCTTTCTCTAGCAGGTCTGAAATCTCCTGCATTAGGAGCAGGTCTGGAAGCTTCAAAGAGTTATTCCCTGGTGGATGAATCTGAGGAGTGAATAGGAAAGGCAGGCAGTAACCTTGGGCAACTGTTTCCAATGCCCAAGCATCTGACGTAATTCTGTCAGATGTTGAGTTAACCTGCCTCCTACTGGTGTTTTGTGTGGTGAGACTTCAGAGGGCTTTAGAAGCGGCTGATACAGATGCTGAGGGTAAAGAGGCACCTGCTGATGCAGGCTTGGTACCTTTGACCAGTCCACCATGGGTGAATCGTTTCTGACCCCTTTGAGGTGGCTGCCCTCTGTTTTTTCCGAATGCGGAGTAGAAACGAAAGGGCTTCCCCTTCCAGGATGTACCTGTGGGGCGATTTGGCGTTTGACGGATTGCAGCCCCAAGTGATTTTGCTGGGGCCTTTGAGGTTTGCAATTTCTCCAGACTGTCATCAGCTTTCTTGCCAAACAGAGAGGTACCATCAAAGGTCATGTTCAGAAGCCTGGCTTGTACATCAGGAGCAAAACCAGACTTCCGCAACCATGCAAATCTGCGGATTGTGGTACTCGCTGCCTTGGCTCTGCTGATGCTGTCAGCAGAGTCGAGACCTGTTTGGAGGGACTCGCACATCGCATCCTTCGCATCCTTGACGATGTTCAAGAATTCATCTTGTTCCTCCCCTTCTGGGAGATGGTCAGCCGCTGATGAAGCGCACTCCCAAAGGGTGTGGCTGAATCTCGCTAGCGTGCAAGTGGCGTTAATAGACTTGAGTGCCATACTGCATGCTGAAATTACCTTTTTAGACATGGCATCAAATCTTTTGTCATCCCTGTCTTGTGATATGGTGGGGCATGCCGACTTACTACCTAATGACGTCGCTGCCTGCAATACTAAACTCTCTGGAGTTGGGTGCTTACTTAAATATTCCGGGGCTGAGTACGACACCCTGTATTTTGCAGAGAGCTTTTTATTTACTGCCGGGATAACCTCTGGTGTTTCCCAATTTGCAGCTATTTTTCTCTGCAATGCTGCATGAAAAGGAACTATAGGGTCTTCTTGAGGCCCTTTGTCTAAGATGTCTGTAAGATCATCTTGTTGGAAAGAGGGTGTAGGTGTTGTCCACCCCATAAATTCCATAATTCTTGCCATAAGGGCTCTGGAAGGCATTTCTGTATGCTCTCCAGGTTTTGGTCTGGCAAATTCTGCCTCCGGAGAGGTATCTATGCCACTGGCATCTTGTAAAGATTCTTGAAGATCTCTCAATCTATTCTCCTCAGAGATTAATTCCTCTGGAATAGGCGCTCTTGTTGTTTGTAAACCAAAAGGCCTCTCATTGTCAGAGTCCTCTCCTTCCTCATAAATAAAGGATAAAGCTCTGAAATAGTCAGATCGTGGAAGAGGGGTAAATCCCATTTCCAGAGAAGAGGGTGCCAAATTGGTGGATACTGCATGAGAAAAAGTTGTAGTTGTTGATGCAGACGTCATAGGTCTCGACAATCCTGTAAATGGCGTCGAAAAACTCGAAAAAGGCTTTGATGTCGTCGAGAGAATAGGACACCTTGGACGGGACATTCGACACCTGTAATGCCAATGGCGCAGTTGGGGCCGGCGGCTTCGAGGGCTTCTCCTTCATCGGAGTCGACGATGGCGTCAACGAAGGTGTCGATGACTTGTGCATCGAAGGTACCTTCGATGATGGCGTCGATGACGCAGTCTTAATCGATGAAGTCTTGTCTTTACTCGAGGGTTTGTGACGCTCTCAATGGTTTTTGTTTGCCGGGTTCGATGACTCTCTGCGTTTTTGTTTTTCGGGTCTTTCACCCGGGGTATCACCACTACGCATCTCCGAGGGGGTCAAGGCCGCGTTCTCGAAGAACCTAAGCATTTCCTTTCGAAATTCCTCCCACTTAGCTGGAGACCTGTGTTTAGTGGGGCAGGTGACCCTTTCTGGGGAATTAGAGGATGAAGAAGAGGGCAATCTATGTCGCCTCTTCTTAGAATGTCTCGATCTCGAAGAGTGGTGGGAACTGCTTCGAGACCTCGATCGGGAATGTTTCTTTCGATGGTGAGGAGACGAATGTCTCGACTCAGCCGAAGACAATTTCGAAAGAGTAAAAGATTTAATAGGCTTACCTCTTTCTAACTTCCCCCTCCTCTCCTTCAAGGCTTTCGCCGTCATGGACATACAGTCCTCACATTCCGCTCTGATCCCAGGCACCACAAACAGATCCTGTGAGGATCCGTCAATGACGTTTTTTACCACATTCTCAACATTTTTGAAGCTGGATCGTGGCGTCGATGTTTCGGATGAAGATGCCATCGTAGGATATTAAGATTTTCGATGAGTAGAAGAACCGAGTGTTTCGTCTCCGAGGCTTACGAAGGGCGGAAAAACGGAACTGAGCAACGGACACTGCGCGGGCCTATTTATACCCATGGTGACGTTGGCGCTGATACGGAGGCCTTCGAGGGACACCGACTCGAGGGACATCGAGGCGCAGCGCCCTCTACTGTGAAAATAATTCCGAGGCCAGCAAGCTCCACAAGTGAAAGGCTATACAAGCCAAACCAAAATCTTTTCGCCAGGTGATCTGTTAGTGAACCAAGGGGAGCTACAAACAATAATGCCTCAATCACAGTTGAAGAACGTGCAATATGCAATTTATAAGGGTGTAAATCAGCTGGACCAGATTCTTTACCTGTCTTTTTTTTTTTCATAATAACATTTTATTAGGTTTTACAATTATGCATTGTGCACAACAACAATATATAACGGAGGTGTATACACAACATCGACAAAGGTGCGATGTTCATTGGTAGTACCAAAACAACAGTATAATTTACGTCAAGGGATCAGCTTGTTTATGTGGCTGGGGCCTTGTTTATATTTGTCCATGCCCGAACTCTTCACACAATTAGGGATTGATGCCTGCATGTCCTGGGCTCTCCAATCCTGCGTTTTAGGCTTAATAAAGCGCACTACCTTGGAGCCATCTGGTTAGCGGAAGCCTTCTAGTGAGGGCTGGATACTTTGCTGCGTAGTCCATGAATGGGGCCCAGATGTTTAGGGCTTTATTCAGGAAGCCTGTCCGGATTGCCGTAACCTTTTCGGCGACGGCTATGTCCCAGCATTTGGACCACCATAGTGCTACTGAAGGGCCGTCTGCGTTTTTCCATAGCTGGGCCATCGCAACATTTGCCGCAAGGAGGAGGTGCGTGCACAGGCGAGGTAAAGGGCCCGAGTTCAGGAACGCTCCTCCCCCTGTTTCGCCCAGAAGGATTATGCCAGGGTACCAGGGGATGGATAGTCCGGCGATTTCCTTAATATGGTTTGTTACCTCTTTCCATTATGCCTCTGCTTTCGGACAGGCCCAGACCTCTTTACCTGTCTTTTTAAAATGTGTCTTTTTGGAGGACTCGTAAAGAAATTCAAGTTTAACCTTGTATAAGAATAACTGTCAATAAAGAGATGATCAGATGCTCCCACTCTAACAGGATCTACTAAAATACAGTGGCCCTCATTAGGACCCTGGCGGTAAGGGGTTTACACCAGCGTTAGCTGCGCCGACCCCTTACCGCCAACTACGAGTTCCCAAAGCGCCATGGTCACTTTTCCGCCCGCTTTTTGCGGGCGTAAAAATCCATGGCGCTATGGGACCTTGGTGTTAATTACGCCACCGTAATGTACGGTGGCGTAATTAACGCCTTCCCCACTCCCATTGAGCCCTATGGGGCCGAAATGGGAATGGGGAAGGGTAAATGGGTCAATGGGGACTTACCGCCCCGCCAACCTCGGAATGGGGCGGTAAGTCCGCCATCCGCCATGGCGTAAACGGACTTTACGCCATGGCGGAAAAGTCCGTCGATGGCGGAAAAAATCCGCCAGGGTCGTAATGAGGGCCAGTGGCTAGTAATAGCACTTAAATTGCTTTACTGTACATGTCAATCTTACTATATTAGGTTTTGCATGTTAAACTTCAGTTGTTTATTTGAACCATACTAATTCAAGAGAACTGAAGAAGGAGCTGTTAAGAAAGATTTGCTGTAGGTGCAAGTTTCCCTCGATTTATGGAACCCCCACACTTTTTGCTTTTGTTGACTAACCTAACCTGAGTTTTTCCAGTTTCCTTCAGCTGTGCTGCTCTGGGTGCTAGAGTGCTGCTATTACCTTGGATCAACTAACGACAAGGCTAACATCACTAAAAAGCAATCTTAATCATGTTGATATGTAAAGCCACAATCAGGAGACCGTCCTGAGTTACACTGCTGATCATTTGAGAAATCTGTGTAAAGAAAGAAAATTCTCTGCTAAAGGCAAAAAGATTGAATTAGTTGAAAAGTTGTTAAAAAACCCAAGTCTAGGGAGTGGGTCTGAGATGCCTGACTCCTTAGCAACTGTGGAAAGTATTGAGAATGATGCTATGTCTATTAATGATGAGTTAGAAGAAGTAGATATGTCTCCTAATGTAGGTCTCTCTGCCCCCTTACCTGCTCAGCAACCTCAACCCTTGTCCACTGGGACCCCCACAGGTCCTACACTCAGTCCTGAATTCATTGCTCTAGAGAAAATGAGGCTTGAACTGGAATTCAAAAGTTTAAATGCTCAAACTGAACAGAAACACCAAGAACTTAAGCTCAGAGAAATGGAGTTGAATCATGAACTTGAAATGAAGAAATTGTCTCTGGAGAATGCTTCTCTACCAGAGTCTTCTAGGTCTTCCAGTCCTAAGACACCCTGTATGCCTAAAGACATTGTGGGTATGTATGAGGGTAAGCTTGTTGTTTTGGATTGGTTAGCAATGTTTGAGTATAACCATAGTATTCAAGGTCTCTCAGGGAATCAATTGCTTACCTGGCTCTTCTCTAGGCTACCCACTGTTGCCTCTGATGTGATGGAGTTGGGGGAGGTGGATAGGATGGATTATGAGTGTCTGAAGCTAGCTTTAATTGGTAGATTTGGGAAGACCCCTTCCCAGTACCTTAAGAGGTTTAGGACCCTCAAAAGGCATTATGGTACCCCTTGGGCTACCTGTGTATGTGAGTGTTTGAAAAACTTAGATGGTTGGATTAAGGGTTACAGAGTGAAAACTTATGAAGGAATGAGAAATCTGGTAATGTTGGAGTCTATTGTTGATGTCTGCTCTCCTGAGCTCAGACAGCACTTGGCTGATTCTATGTAGATAGATCCAAAGAAGCTAGCTAAGGCTGCTGACTTGTGGGTTGCCAACAGGACCACTCACAAGGATTCTGGGACTACTCAGAAAAAGGATGAGGGGAAACAGCCAAAGAAAGACAACAAAGAGAATTCTAATACCTCCAATCCAACAGAGGGCCACAAACTGCAACATAAGGGTAAACCACAAGGGAAACCAAATCAGGCTAGTGCACCATCTGGACCCAAACCAGATGAAGGTCAGAACAAACCCCATTCATCAAAACATTTGGGAAATGTTATGTTTGTGGGTCAACTGACCATGTGAAAGGGGATCCCAGATGTAAGGGTAAACCTTCAGGGGTCCACACCGTCTCCTTAGCCTTCTCCCCAGAGGAAGAAGTCCCTATGACAAGTGGAAGCTTTCACCTACTGGCTGATGAACCCATAAGAGTCTCAGCTAGTGTTTCTTTAGTGCCCCAGGGCTTGTGGGAACAAAAGAATTTAGATGTCTATAATTACATCCCAGATAATACTAAAGAGTATTATAAAGATAGTGTTCTTGTGAATGGTCAGGAAACCCCTGCCATCAGAGACACTGGAGCCAGCATAACCGTGGTGGATGAATCATTTTTCAAGGTGGAGGATGTTGATAAGGCACCCAAACGCCTCACCAAGTTAGCTGGAGGCCCTGTGCAAATGCTTCCCAGTTACCAGCTCTCATCCAGTGTAATGATATGACTGACAAGATACCTGTTAGTGCGCAGAGTGAAGTGCCTGGGAGAGTTCTGTTGGGTAATGACCTTACAACTCTTGAAGTTGTGTCAAGCACCCCCAGACCTCCCAGTAAAAGGAAACAGGAGCTCACCAGGTCTGCAAGGGAGAGAACCTTGAGAGGCTCTCCAGAGGAGATGATGGAAGAAAATATCACTCCCACTCCACAGGAGTTGCTCACTGCTATTTCTGGGAAAAATTCGGCAAAGGGGAAACCCAAGACCTCCAGGAAAAAGTCAGACAGCACCCCTGTGTTACCAACAAGGACATCCCCAAGATTGTCCAAAGTCACACCTGTGACTATTCCACTTGCTGAGGCAGAGTGTGAGGTGCAACCTTGTGTGGTTGAGCCAGCATCTGAAGAATCAGATCTGGAAGAAGACACTGGGCCTCATTACAACCTGCCAGTCCGGGACCGTGCAAAATCCGTGATGGCGGTAAAAACGTTTCCGTGTCCGCAAGGGTGCGGAAAAACCGCACGATTACACGCTGTCGGTCGCGCGCACCACACGGACTCGGAAACGTTGTTACCGCCGTCACGGAATACCCCACGGAAATGGAAATAACGAAGCCACAAGTGGCGCAAAACCCGTTTCCGCCTCCGCCGCCACGGACACGGAACCGGAAATACCATGATCGCCAAAACAGGAAACAGAGAGGCGGCCATCATATAAAAGCACAATCCATTGCCATCCAGAGCCAGCACAAGCACAATCCTGACTCTGAGAAGCCAAAAGGGACCACCAGCATGTCTGCCAGGATTCCTGCTCAGAGGCAGCGCACACAGCGCTTCAGCGAGGCGGAGCTAACCGTCTTGGTGGAGCACATTGTGGACAATGCTGAGATGCTGTTCAGCGCCGACCAACGGCGTGCCACACAGCAGCGGAGGAAGGAGGTGTGGGCCGAAGCTGCACGCAAGTGCACCGCTGTGGGCATGGCAGTGAGGAGCGTGAAGGACTGCCACAAGCGTTGGGACGACCTGAGGCTGAGGGTACGCAACCTCATTTCCACGCACCGCCAACGCAGCAGTGGGACAGGCGGAGGACCCCCTTCCCCACTGAGGCTGCAAGCATGGGAGGAGCGTTGCAGCAGCGTCCTCCACCTAGAGGGAATCCATGGGATCGGGCAGGCTGAGGCAGGAGTGAGCCCACCTGCAGATGGCGGTAAGTGCCCAAACATGAATGCCACATGTAAATATGCAGTTGTGAGTACTGGGCCAAAGGACCCATTAACAACCCCCCCCCCAGGCAGTGCATGTGTGGGGCAAAGGACCCATTAACAACCCCCCCCCCCCAGGCAGTGCATGTGTGGGGCAAAGGACCCATTAACAATCCCCCCCCCCCAGGCAGTGCATGTGTGGGCCAAAGGACCCATTAACAATCCCCCCCCCAGGCAGTGCATGTGTGGGCCAAAGGACCCATTAACAACCCCCCCCCCAGGCAGTGCATGTGTGGGCCAAAGGACCCATTATGATCCGTATGGCAACCAATGTCACTGAATGCAGACACCAGCAATCAGATGCATGTGACTAACACTATTCAATGTACAATCTTAATGACGCATGTGATGCACCCATCTGCCACCACAACAACACTAATTGCATGCCCTTTGTGTCCCCACAGCCGTTTCAAGTGACAGTGATACTGCACAACAGGCCAGCCAATCAGCATCGGCAAGTACACTAGCCACCGCCACCACACAGGAGGATGCTGCCGGCAGTTCTGCACCTCTGGCCACATTACCAGCCACTACAGATGTGCAGCACACCACCACCACCACCAACATCCCCACCATCTCCACACTGGCTGAGTCCAGACAGGTGCCACAGGAACCTATCATGGCCACCCAACAAAACACCGAAGGCAGCAGCACTGCAGAGGGGGCGGCCTGCAGTGATAACAGTGCCCCGCAAGAGCACTCGGAAACGGGGCCACAGGGGGAGATGCCCACATTGGAAGACCTGGGCTCCTTCCATGAGCTGGGGTTCAGCCCCACTTCACTGGGGAGTCCCATGAGGTCGCCCACCCCATCCATGGCCGAACTGAATGCCCGCATGCAGCGGATGGAGGACCAGCAGGCTACCCTCACCCAGCTGGTGGAGAGGCAGCTAGAGGAATCCAGGCTGCAGAGGGAGAGCTACAGCGCCTCAGTGCGTCGCCTGTCGAGGTCCATTGGACGCTTTGCGAGCACCATAGTGACCCTTGCACGCCATGTGCGGGAGGGCAATGACCACACCTCCAGGCTTGTGGAGGCCATGTTGGTTGGCCAACAGGCAAATCTGGCACGGATGCCCTCAATCCCTGATTCTGGCCAATCAAACACTACCACCCCATCCAGCTCCACTACTGGCAGTCCAAGGAGGCGCTCGAGTAGGCTAACGGGTCCCTTGGGCAAGGTTGCAGAGAAGCGCACACGGAAGTGATGGCATGTGTGTGGGGCAGTGCAGGACACATGTGGACTACAAGGGTGTGAGAGGGGTGGTCACGTTTGGGTGGTGGGGTAGGTAGTTTTGGGGGTTTGGACAATGGACTCTGGGTGGGGGTGGGCACGTTTGGGTGGTGGGTGGCCCCGGGTGTACAGCTTCCCTAACCAATGCACCTTCTTCCCTGTTGTTATTACATCAATACATCACCATTTCAAATCAAGACATACATGTGTGGACATTGATCATTTATTTTGCAGTGCAACTATTAATTCATTGTCGTCACCATGTTTGTGCATTACTGTGAATGTGCTGTGACTCAAAAGTAAATGCGAATCAGGGCATCCCGTGCTCTCTGGCCATCATGTGCACCCCCAGGGGGAGGCGGTGCCATCCCATCCCCATCTCCATCTCCATCCCCATCTCCATCCCCATCTCCATCCCCATCCCCATCCCCATCTCCATCCCCATCCCCATCTTCCTCATCTGCGTCTGGTGGCATTGGGATGTTCCTGCGCAGGCATATATTGTGCAGCATGGCACATACCAGCGTGATTTTGCCCGTCTTCACTGGGCTGTACAGCAGTGATCCGCCAGATCTGCTCAGACAGCGGAAACGGGCCTTCAGCAGTCCAAATGTCCTCTCAATCATTCCACGTGTGCGGATATGTGCCCTATTGTATGCCTCTTCATGCCTGTTCCTTGGTCTCCGTACAGGTGTCATCAACCATGGCGTGAGTGCATATCCCGCATCACCTACATGGGATGTAGATGGGGGAACATGTCAGTGTTTGTGGCATCATGTCCTCATCTGCTGCTGTGCATTCTTGTATCATCATTCATTCATGCATATGAACCATGCAGTGTCTGGAGGTATGTTTTGGCCATCACGAGGAATGTCGCTGACTGCATATGGGCCTACACATTAACTTGCATGTTTGCTGTGCCCTGCGGGTGACATTTGATTGTGTGCATGTCATGGTGCAGTGCTGTCCACACATGGCAGAGTGACTCCACTGTACGGAAGTAGTAAATACTCGTCGTATCATTTACACGCCTCTCGTGCTTTTTGGGGCAGTGTTTCAATTGAGGGTGGGTGTCTGCAGTGGCACAGGGTTCATGGGACAGTGACGGGATTGGCTGTGGCAGCGTGTGCATGGGCACATTGTGGTGCCCTGTCATGTCTTCCTTCATGATGTTTGGCATCCGCTGTGTATTTGGTAGATGGAAGGGGGGTGATGCATGTGCGGTCACAGCGGCACACTCACAATGCTCATTGCCTGGACACACACACACCACTCCGACAGGGTTGTAGCATCGTCAGCTGTACTCACCCAATAGCCACGTGCTTTGTCCGGCATAGCGTTCCATGTACCGTGGCAACGTGGAATTCCGCAGTACCATTGAGTCATGTGATGAGCCTGGGAAACGTGCGCAGCAGTGTGTAATCAGTTGCATGGCATCACAAACCATCTGGACATTCAAAGAGTGATACTGTTTCCTATTGCGGAACACCGCCTCAATTGCATGTGGTACTGTCAGCTCGACGTGGGTGCAGTCAACTGCGCCTATGCAATTTGGCATGCCTGCTATGGCATGGAAGGCCAACTTGGTGGCAATGACCCCGGGGAGGGTGCGGGGTAGGGCTATGTGTTCCGACACATGGCGCAACATGGCATCCAGTACATGTACCAGGACTTTTGAGAAACACGGTTGTGATATGCCGTGCAGCTCACCAACCGTGTGTTGATAGGTGCCAGTGCCAAGGAAATGCAGTACTGAGACAACCTTCAAGAGGGGGGGGATGGCGGTGGGGGTGTCAATTAGGCTGCTGATGTTGTCCTCAATCATGGCGGTGATGTGCATGATTTTTGCACGGTCCAGCCGGTATAGGGTGTGGATCTGTCCTGGGGTGAGGTTCCAGGGTGAGGCCCTGATGCGTGGTATTGGTGGCTGGCGGCGGGGTCGGGCTGGCTGGGCAATGGGGTTTGCCATAGCTGCAGGGTTGGCTGGTTGCCGCCTGCGCCTCCTCCGCCTACGCCTCCTCCTCTGCGCCATTGCTGCCACCATGTGCAGTACTGCCTGTTGGTTGAGTAGGCCCAGTCCCAGTGCTACTAGCCCTGCTGCCTGCATGGTTCTGTGTTGTGTTGGGCTGGGTGTGGCCCTTTTGTTGGCTCCCAGTGGCCTGCTAGGTCCAGCTGGGCTGATTTGGTGCACCTGTGCCCTGATTCAGTTCAGCCGGCAGTGTATAACGCCATGTTCGCGGTGGCGGCGGTTCCGCCACCGTGATCACGGTATTTCCGCCATTTTTTTCCCGGTATTTCCGTGTCCGCGCTAGTTGTGATGCTCACGGTGTTTCGTGTTGCCGGTAACGGAGGGGTTTCCGTGCAGGCGGAATTAAGGGGAACCCTATTTCCGCGGTGGCGGTTTAGGGTGGTGCTATTACCGGGGCCGCGGGTCATGATTGCGCGGACATGCAAACGGTGCCGGTATGGTTTTACCGGCAGTGTTAATTCCGGACCGGAGTACTTGTAATGAGGCCCACTGTCTTAGTTGAAGATGTTGACCCTGTTGACCATCCTGAGCTGCAGTCTTTACTGGCAGAAGGTGGACCTAACTTTAGCAAAGGACTGCTAACCAACTTGATGGGCAAGAAGTTGGGAAGCACAGGTTGAGCTGGGAAGATGGCCTCTTCTACAGTGAACCGACTGAGTCTATCCCTGGGGACTGCAAAATAATTGAAGTGCACCTTGCTAACAGACTCCAGTTCCCACAGTTAGCTCATGAGATTCCTTTGGCTGGTCACTTAAGTTTCAAGAAGACCAAGGAAAGGCTCTCTCTCTGCTTCTATTGGCCTAAGATGGGTTCAGAAGTTGACACATTCTGTAGGAGCTGTCACACTTGCCAAACCGCTGGCAAGAGTGGAGCCAAGAATGTAGCGCCTCTGGTGCCTCTCCCAGTGTTGGGAGTTCCTTTTGAAAGGGTGGGCCTTGACATTGTCGGTCCCCTTGACCCTTCCACATCTTCAAGGAACAGGTTTATCCTGGTTGTAGTAGACCATGCTACAAGATACCCAGAAGCCATACCTATGAGAACTGTTACGGCTCAGGCTGTGGCTAAGGCTCTACTTGGTATTTTTACCAGAGTAGGGTTTCCTAAGGAAGTGATATTCGATAGGGGATCCAATTTTATGTCCCACTACATGCAATCCATGTGGAAAAACTGTGGTGTCACTTACAGGTTCTCTACAGCCTACCATCCACAAACAAATGGACTGGTAGAGAGATTTAATCGTACTATGAAGAGCATGATAGGTGCTTTAGAAGAACCCCTTAAATAAAAGTGGGACCTTCTACTGCCATGCCTTCTCTTTGCATATAGGGAAGTCCCTCAGGAAGAAGTTGGTTACAGTGCCTTTGAACTTCTCTATGGCCATCCAGTCAGAGGTCCATTGGCCCTGATCAAGGAGGGGTTGGAGAGTGCTCCTTCCCCCAAGCCAGTCAGAGTGACTGACTATGTGATAGGTCTCCGGAGGAGAATGTCACACATGATGGCAGAAGCAAGTGACAACTTGAAAGCAGGTCAGGCTCTGGTCAAACATTGGCATGACCAGAAGGCGAACATGGTTGAGTTTACTGAAGACCAGCTTGCACTAGTTATGGTGCCAACAAGGCAGAGGGCCTTGCCCGACAAATGGATAGGACCCTTCAAGGTTGTGGGCAAACTTGGAGAGGTGAACTGTTTGGTGGACTTAGGCAGACCTAAGGAGGCTCCCAGAGTCTTTCACACCAACCGTTTAAAGGCTTATGTCTCGAGACCAGATGTAAGAGCTTTGCTTCTAGCTTCAGTTCAAGAGGAAGAGGAGAGTGAACCTCTACCTGACCTCCACAGAGGCCAACCTTTAGGTGAACAGATAGAAGTAGTTAATCTCTCTTCTCAGCTGACCTATGAACAACAAGAGGAGTGCAAAGTTCTGTTGAATCAGTTTGCCTCCCTTTTTTCACTTTCACCAGGCTTGACCCCTTGGGGCCAGCATGATATTCTCACTGGTGACTGTTTACCTGTCAAAAGCAGGGGTTACAGAATGTCAGAGCATGTGAGATCCCACATCAAAGGAGAGGTCAACAAGATGCTTGATCTCGCAGTTATAGAGCCCTCTAAAAGTCCATGGTACAGTCCAGTTGTTCTAGTACCAAAGGCAGTTGAGATTCTGTGTGGACTATAGAGCTCTAAATGCAGTCACTAAAACTGATGCCCATCCTTTGACAAGGACAGATGAACTGGTGGATAGACTGGGTTCAGCCAAGTACCTCAGTACATTTGCTCTAACCTCAGGCTATTGGCAAATAGCACTGACAGACCATGCCAAGGAGAAAACTGCATTTTATACCCCAGCAGGCCTCTACCAGTTTAAAGTAATGCCTTTTGGACTAAAGAATGCACCTGCTACATTTCAAAGGATCGTTAATCAAGTTCTGAATGGGGTGGAAGACTTCTGCATGGCATACTTGGATGATATTGCAGTGTTCAGCCCTACATGGAAAGAAAATATTGATCACCTTGGATATGTTTTAAAGGATCTTGAGCAGGCCATCTGACCATAAAGGTAAGCAAATGTCAAATTGGTCAGAGTAAAGTGGTCTACCTTGATCATGAGGTAGGAGGAGGTGAGATAAGGCCATTGCCCAGCAAAGTGCAAGCTGTGCAAAGCTGGGCCACCCCTACTACTCAAACCCAAGTGAGAGCTTTCCTAGGTCTCACTGGGTACTACAGGAATTTCATTGAGAACTATGGGACCATAGCTTCTCCTGTGAATGTGATCTCCTCTCCAAAATACCCTAAAAAGGTTAGATGGAACTAGGAGTGCACTCAAGCATTTGAAAGCCTGAAGAAAGCCCTTTGTCAAGCTCCAGTCCTAAGAGTTCCTGATTATCACCAACCCTTCATTGTGCAGACAGATGCCTCCAATATAGGTATAGGTTCAGTACTTAGTCAACTGGATGAGAAAGGTAGGGAGCACCCCATTTGCTTCATCAGTAAGAAACTGAAGGAACCAGAAACAAGGTGGGCAACCATAGAGCGTGAATGTTTTGCCATTGTGTGGAGTTTGAAGAAGTTCAGATCATACTTGTATGGATCTACTTTTGTGATTCAAACTGACCACACACCCTTGAGATGGTTAATGCAAATGAAAGGGGAGAACCCACAACTTCTGAGATGGTCAATCTACCATTGAGCACAGAGCAGGATGTCACCACCAAAATGCTGATGGTCTCTCTAGGATGTATATAACCACTAGAGGTAGAGATTCATCCAGGAGTGGATTCAATCCTCCTGTCCCTTAGTCTGAGCGGGGCGAGTGTTAGGGAGAATTCTCAATAAATGGCTGATTCCCCTTACCTAATGAGTCCCTCAGCAGCTTTGCTGGATTTCTAAGGTTTATTTTTTTACCTGGTAAGAGTGTGAGCCTTTCTTCCCACTGTTACATGTGTTTTGCCATGTGAATTTTCACTTTTTGTGTGATCTTGGGCACTGGAGCCTCACCTACTCCAGAGCACCACTGTCTGTGTGTGTTACACAGCACCTTCAGTGCAGTGACACAGGGTTGTCTTTGAGACTTCCCCCTGACTCCATTTTACTGGGGCTGACTACTGTCCCCCAGAAACAGGTAAAGTTGCCATTCATTTTATATAGTCACTTTAAACTACAGACCCAGTACACCCCATCTTACATGGAGTACTGGAAAGCGTTAACTCTTATCCCTTTTTGTCTGTGCCTCTTGGAGCCTTGTTTTGCTCCCTTAACTTTAAGAATTGGCTGGTGGCAGTGGTATCTACCCTAACATTTCTACCGCGATTATATTATATAAACGTGGTATTGTTTTAGGCTATTATATTAGCCTCGAACATAAACCCGCTACCAAATACATTTTATTTTAGCTCCGACTGGGTTTATTCGCCATTTCTTTTTTTTAAAGTCTTTCTTGTGTTTTTCTCTGTGCGCCAAACCGGGGATGATTCCTTTGTTCGCTGTCTTTTCGCGGG
The DNA here is from genome assembly GCF_040938575.1 of Ambystoma mexicanum. Lineage (NCBI taxonomy): Eukaryota > Metazoa > Chordata > Amphibia > Caudata > Ambystomatidae > Ambystoma > Ambystoma mexicanum. Next base: position 636,410,825 of record NC_090939.1, read on the forward strand.
TTTCTGCACAGAAGCCCTCCTTAAGGCGCCTGATAGTCTAGGTAAGCAGGATGTGAGGGAGGGATCTTCGAACCCCTGCCATGGGTTGTCTTGGCAACCCAAGTCGCACTCTTGTCTGATTGGCTAAGGGGACTGGCCTTGCAAGGCCAGCCACCCTGCTGTGTGATTGACAGCCAGGCTGTATGAATGGGGGAAAACTGCATAAAAAGCAGGTCGCCCGGACCCCTCCTCTGGTCGAATTCACTGTACAGAGCTACAGTGGGCCGGATAGCCAGGAGGGTCGGATCGTGCTTGGGTTTTAAGGAGCACACGGAAGTACGCGAAAGTACGCTGTTGGCTGGTGTGAACGTTTGACTTGGACCTGCCTGCTCATCCGCCGCTTCACCCTTGCAAGGTTATTCCTTGCCGTGCAGCGGGTCTACTCTGAAGCGGACGTCATTTTCAAGAACACGGAAGTTGCCTGACCCTCTATCCTTTGAACTTTTTGCTCATTGGGCTAGTTCCATCAAGCCCGCCTTTCTCCACGCCCACAACCTCTTCAAATACTGTGTGTACAGCGCACATGCGCGTGCACACGGAAGTATGCGAAAGTACGCTGTTGGCTGGTGTGAACGTTTGACTTGGACCTGCCTGCTCATCCGCCGCTTCACCCTTGCAAGGTTATTCCTTGCCGTGCAGCGGGTCTACTCTGAAGCGGACGTCATTTTCAAGAACACGGAAGTTGCCTGACCCTCTATCCTTTGAAGTAAACAACCATTATTAACTTTATTGACTTTACTGGCGTAGCGTGAGCAATCACGTTCAGCGTTATACTTTCCTCTGTTGCCTGTACTAATGCCCTCCCCTCCCTTTATTTGCAGCTTTTTGCTCATTGGGCTAGTTCCATCAAGCCCGCCTTTCTCCACGCCCACAACCTCTTCAAATACTGTGTGTACAGCGCACATGCGCGCGCACACGGAAGTACGCGAAAGTACGCTGTTGGCTGGTGTGAACGTTTGACTTGGACCTGCCTGCTCATCCGCCGCTTCACCCTTGCAAGGTTATTCCTTGCCGTGCAGCGGGTCTACTCTGAAGCGGACGTCATTTTCAAGAACACGGAAGTTGCCTGACCCTCTATCCTTTGAACTTTTTGCTCATTGGGCTAGTTCCATCAAGCCCGCCTTTCTCCACGCCCACAACCTCTTCAAATACTGTGTGTACAGCGCACATGCGCGCGCGCACGGAAATACGCGAAAGTACGCTGTTGGCTGGTGTGAACGTTTGACTTGGACCTGCCTGCTCATCCGCCGCTTCACCCTTGCAAGGTTATTCCTTGCCGTGCAGCGGGTCTACTCTGAAGCGGACATCATTTTCAAGAACACGGAAGTTGCCTGACCCTCTATCCTTTGAAGTAAACAACCATTATTAACTTTATTGACTTTACTGGCATAGCGTGAGCAATCACGTTCAGCGTTATACTTCCCTCTGTTGCCTGCACTAACGCCCTCCCCTCCCTTTATTTGCAGCTTTTTGCTCATTGGGCTAGTTCCATCAAGCCCGCCTTTCTCCACGCCCACAACCTCTTCAAATACTGTGTGTACAGCGCACATGCGCGTGCACACGGAAGTACGCGAAAGTACGCTGTTGGCTGGTGTGAACGTTTGACTTGGACCTGCCTGCTCATCCGCCGCTTCACCCTTGCAAGGTTATTCCTTGCCGTGCAGCGGGTCTACTCTGAAGCGGACGTCATTTTCAAGAACACGGAAGTTGCCTGACCCTCTATCCTTTGAAGTAAACAACCATTATTAACTTTATTGACTTTACTGGCGTAGCGTGAGCAATCACGTTCAGCGTTATACTTTCCTCTGTTGCCTGTACTAACGCCCTCCCCTCCCTTTATTTGCAGCTTTTTGCTCATTGGGCTAGTTCCATCAAGCCCGCCTTTCTCCACGCCCACAACCTCTTCAAATACTGTGTGTACAGCGCACATGCGCGCGCACACGGAAGTACGCGAAAGTACGCTGTTGGCTGGTGTGAACGTTTGACTTGGACCTGCCTGCTCATCCGCCGCTTCACCCTTGCAAGGTTATTCCTTGCCGTGCAGCGGGTCTACTCTGAAGCGGACGTCATTTTCAAGAACACGGAAGTTGCCTGACCCTCTATCCTTTGAACTTTTTGCTCATTGGGCTAGTTCCATCAAGCCCGCCTTTCTCCACGCCCACAACCTCTTCAAATACTGTGTGTACAGCGCACATGCGCGCGCACATGGAAATACGCGAAAGTACGCTGTTGGCTGGTGTGAACGTTTGACTTGGACCTGCCTGCTCATCCGCCGCTTCACCCTTGCAAGGTTATTCCTTGCCGTGCAGCGGGTCTACTCTGAAGCGGACGTCATTTTCAAGAACACGGAAGTTGCCTGACCCTCTATCCTTTGAAGTAAACAACCATTATTAACTTTATTGACTTTACTGGCGTAGCGTGAGCAATCAAGTTCAGCGTTATACTTCCCTCTGTTGCCTGCACTAACGCACTCCCCTCCCTTTATTTGCAGCTTTTTGCTCATTGGGCTAGTTCCATCAAGCCCGCCTTTCTCCACGCCCACAACCTCTTCAAATACTGTGTGTACAGCGCACATGCGCGCGCACACAGAAGTATGCGAAAGTACGCTGTTGGCTGTTAGCTGGCTAGCTGGTTGTGGGTTGTCTTCATAACTCTTAAGGAGCACACCTTTTATTCGTTGTTTTGCTCTGCTGCTGGTTTCTTCCCTGGTTGGCGCAGGACCCTCCAGTCTTCCTACTCCGTGTCAGTCCGACAGTCGCTTCAGGAACCGTGAGCCTGCAGGAACCACCAGGAACGTCCTCCTCAGCTACAGCTCACTCTCCGTTTGAAGGTACTGTGCAAATCCGGTTGTCCGTTCCGGTCAGCCGCGGTGAAAGTGTTTGAAATCTTTCTCCAATCTGATGGCTTGTCCTTCTCTTCTCTTTGAACTAACTTTTCCAGCAACCAACCTCGTCCGGAATCTGTGCCACAAACTTTACCGCGAACTAATTGAACTCTATTGTCTTGAGCAAAAGACTTTTGAACCATTGACTTTGGCCCTAAGCCTTTGCTATCTGATTTTAACCTTGTAGTCTCTCTTGTTCAATTGCCCTGAATACTTACTTGTTGATTTTGCCTAAATTCTAATAACTTTGTCTTTCCCTCCCTTTTAAATTGCTGGAGTGCAATTTTGCTCCCGCTTCATTTTGTGAGCTTAACTTGTCTGGAATTTAAGGGAAGTGGTGTGGTGTATTTATGATTGTGATTTCTTAACTTGCTTATAATTGTGAAATGTTATACAACTGTTGAGTAAATAAATATATATTCTTTTACTGAGAAACCTTGAGTCAGTGTTTGCCTGACCTATAGTAATTGCTGCCCTTTGTGTACCCACTTGTACTGCTCACTTACTCTTGAGATAAGTCTGGCTGCTCCGCTGCTGCTAACACTATAACTGTGTAGTACAGGCTTGTACCAAAGGTGAAATTGTACTTTCACTTGTAGTCTTAATTGTGTGTAGTGTTCCCAAAGGGTACTGCATATAATTCTGCCTAACATAGACCACCAGTGTCCCACTTTCAGTGGGGTTTCAGGTCCACAGAAAACCGTAATTCCTCTAACAAATGGCCCCCTTCCACTGTGACCCCTTCCTCCAAATCGGGTGCCCTGTTCCTGCGCAGTATATCTAACACTGCCATCCCCCATCTGCGGACATCCTCCTTTCAGTGCACCAGTGAGGGACCCTTAGGCCGTTCCAGGCAAATGTCACTCGCCTCCTTATGAGTGCAACCATAAAATGGCCCATCCGATTTCTCATTTTCAGGTTGTTTCCCCCCTGGGAGTGAATCCCACAAGCACACCCTTGGGGAGCACTCAAAAGTAGAGCTCAGTAGTTCATTAATGTTCACTATTACTGCCTGCCAATAATGTGTCACAACCAAAGCATATGCCATTTCCTTGCCAGCCCGTCGCGCAACGTGGGCAATCCCAGCTCTCATCGCCATTCATCTCGTGCCGTTTGGCAGGAGTCACGTACGTTCTATGGATGATATTAAACTGGATAAGCTGGAACCTTGCATTCGGCAAAACCTTGCAAACCTGCTCCCAGATTTATGCCCATTCCCCTTGTGAGATCGGACCACCCATGTCTTTTTCGCATTTACTCTGAACCACCAATTCCTTTGTGGGGAACATACTCCTCAATACCTGGTAGATCCGAGATACCGTGGCTCCCCCACCTTCCTGTGTCAGGAATACCTGCATCAACGGATTCGCTTGTGGCTCCTCCGGGATCCCCCTCCACATGGTGGCCAACCACCTGGTCATCCTACCATACGTTAAAAAATTCCCTTTCGCCACTCCATAACGGGTACTCCATTCTTCAAAGGACAGCAACCTGCCGCCTTCAAACAGGTCCCACACTGTCTTGAACCCCCCATCTCCAAGGTCCGACACCCTTATCCTCTTTAGCAACAAACGGAGTCCTGGGTCCACACCCAATGGTAAGTCTGCACTATAGAGAACGGACACCTGCAATTTCCTCAGAAGCTTCCTCCAGAGCGCTCTCACCACCTGGTGGCCCCCATTCCTCCTGTTGCACCCCACAGCAGCTCTATCCCCGGCCTGTGAGTCGGAAGGGCTCTGAGCAACCCTGTCAGAAGTTCACCCCTTGCATCTGTCCACACCAATACTGCCTCCACCGCGCCGCAATGAAGTAGAACTCATAGTATGGCAGACTAAGGCCCCCCTCTGACCGTAGGTGTCTCAAAGTTGCCAGTGAAACTCTCTTCGTCCCTGTACCCCATAAAAGCTCCCCCACCTTCATGTCCAAAGTTCTAATAAAAACTTTCTTATGTATGTTGGAGAAATAGTGAAGAAGCCTTGGCAATATAACCATTTTGCATAATGCCACCCTCCCCATTAATGATATTGGCGGTTTCTTCCAAAATTGGACTGAGTCTCTGATCCCAGACAGCACTCTGCCAGTGTTATACACAAATGCCACCTCCACATCATGGAAAACTGTAATTCCAAAGTATTTAAATGCTTACCCCTCCCACTGTATTCCCCATTCTGGAACAGTAAGTAAATCAGGGTCACGCATTGCCGCCAAAGGAAATGATACAGACTTCTCTTTATTGATTCGAAACCCCGTCAGCATGCAGAAGTTACCCAGAATCTCTAACAACATTGGCATATTCTCTTGCGGGCTCTCTACATAGAGTAGTAAGTCACCTGCATAGGGAAACAATATGCCTCACCCCAACTGAGAGTATCCCTGCTTCTTCCATCTCTCTCCTGAGAAACCCAGCCAGAGGTTCCAGTGCCATCGAAAACAAGATTGGCGAGACAGGGCACCCCTGCCTTGTCCCCCTGCTCAGTGTGCACTGTGACGAGATCCAGTTATTAATTTTTACCCTTGCTACCGGCTTGCTGTACAGCAGTGGTAGCCACCGACAGATATTTTCCCCAAGTCCGAAGGCCTGCAGTATCCTAAACAGCCAGGTCTCCCGATTCCTGCCTAATCTGCGTGATGGTGCTAGAGGGCTGCTCTCGCCGGATCAACCAAGCCAACAGCTGCCCGGCTTTATCCCCTTCCCCATGGATCCTGACATCCCGCCTACTTCCATCAAAGTGGTATTGCGAACCCTGCCTATCACAGTGAGAAGCTAGTGCCTCCACCAGGTCCTCCCCCACCTGCTTGCCATTCACCAGATCTTTCTCTAGTGCAGACACCACCCTCTCCGTTTCTTGCAATTGATCCTGTAAGACCCGCCACACCCCGTCACCTTGGCGATACAGACACCTCTATTTGTTGTCTTAAAGGCCTCCCACAAAGTTCCAGCCGATTCCACTGACCCCTCATTAACTTCAAAGAACTGCATTATGTCCTCCTGCAGTGTACCCAGGAACGCTACATCCTCCAGGGACTCAGCCAGTGGATAGCCTCCACACTCTTAATGGTGAAAGTTGCTGCTACTCCAGCAGCTGCGTAACCAGAGGTGAATGGTCTGAGATGATTCTCCTCAAATACTCAACTTTATGAAAGCAGTGAAAGTCCTCTGCCCCCACAAACATATAAAATATAATGCATCCGCGAATAAGATCCGATTCCCGCCACAATTTCACCAGGCCCAATTCCCCCACTACCTCCCTCTGGGATGTCGATGCCTGCTGTTTAGGATGTGCTATCCAGGTGTGGGTCTAGGAGACAATTGAAACCACCCCCCCCACCCAGACAAACATGCCTTCCCTATAGCCCCTCACCAAACTCAGGACCGATGGGAAATAGTCCTTATTTGGTGGATACAAATTGACCACAAAGGTTCTTCCCCTCGAGTGTACCCACCAGCACCACCATCCTTCCCATGTCACCTGTCAACACTTTATCCACCTAAATTTATACTCCTGCCACCACCCAAATCAAGACTCTTCTGGCGTATAACGAATATGATGTCCTCACCACCACTCCCCGCCCCAGCTTCCTAAGAGAATCCGGGTCCTTCCGTACCATATGCGTTTCCTGGAGTGTGGCAAATTGGATCCTATGTCGTCGCAAAAACTCCCTGCACCTGCTGACATTTCAGCTGGTTACCCAACCTGTGGACATTCCAGGTCCCAATATTCAACCGGTCTCCTCCCATAGTGAAAGTCCCTCACAGCTTCCCCCTTCGTCCATACCCATGTTGTTTCTGCCTGTACACCGTGACTCCACCTCCCACTCAAACTTGCGGCCCACAAACTTGAACCCCCATATCCCAACTATCCCCTCCCCCAACTCAAACACCTCCAGTCCCCCACATTGCCCATTCGGCCGCCATGTTCCTGGCAACCTCTGGCGCTGCCCCTCACCCCCCTGACCCCAATACCCAAAATAACTGAACACACCCCATTTCCCCCCTCCCAACCTCCCCCAGACCAAATAAGTCCCCCCCAGCCCTCCTCTCTCTTTTCCTCACCCGGTCATTCTCTCCACACCCCTCTGAACTCCTGTGGGTGAACGACCTGTACAGGGGGGTGTCTCGACCGCTCCGCCCATCTCAAAATCGCGTCACACGTCCACAACCCGATTTTTCAGCCAAAATCACCATTCCAAACCTAGCCACCACCCCTCACCTCCATCTCCAGCAGCCCCACAGCCAGAGTCTCAGGCGCCGCGCCATAGAGTCCAAACCAATCCCACAACTCCTGCAGTGACGCAAAAAAACAGGCATTGCCATCTGCTATGACCTTTAGCTTGGCCGGAAAAAACATCATGTTCAGTTCCCGAAGGTGCCGTCTCACTGCATCATAGGTCCTTTGCTGTCGTTGTACCTCCATCATGAAGTCTGGGAAGATGTGTAGTTTTGAATTGGCCACCTCGTAGTAGCCAACGCTTTGGGACTCCAGCAGGATAGCGTCCCTATTTCAAACATTTTAAATCTTGCCCACTATCACTCTCGGCGGTGCCCCAGGTGGCGGGGCCTTGCCTGGCACCCTGTGTGCTCGCTCAACTGTAAAGAGTTTTGAGAGCCCCTTCACGCCAAGATTGTTCAAAATCAGATTTTCTACGAAAAGCTCCACCCTCAGCCCTTCTTCCCTCTCCGGGACCTCCACCAACCGGACATTACAGCGCTGAGATCGACCTTCTGCGTCCTCTGCCCTTGTTTCCAGTGTCTTTGTTGCCCCCACTAAGCCAGCTACCTGGTTCTTAAGATGTTGCCGGTCATCCTCCACAGAGCTGACTCTCTGCTCCACTTCTGTGTCCCTTTTGCACACTTTTGTTAAGTCCGCTCTTATGAGGGATACATTTACCCCTCCAGGGAGGCTTTAGTAGCTTGGATGGCCTCCATGCAGGGGTGGACTGGCCTATAGGGAACTCTGAAGATTTCCCGATAGGCCTCTGCACCCTGGGCCTCTTTTGTGTGGTGTTTCCAAATGTTCCCATATTAAGAGGGTTATGCTGGCTGAACATGTGTAATATGGGGCCACTTTTAAAACTAGTTTCAGGGCCTCTTTTGGTTCCCAGTCCACCCCAGCCTCCATGAGAGTTTCCAGCGTCACTCACCCCGACGCCTGCTCGGTGCCCTGCCAAAGGAAGCATTCGGAAGTGCCCTGGAACTGTCCTGTGGCTGACCAGCTTTGGTTTTGGGCTACCGTGCTGCCAGTTTCACCGTAAGGAGTATCGGCCTGAAACTTGGGGGATTCGCAGCAGGCCCTGCAAGACTACCCCCTACGAGAGTTCGGCGTCCAAGCATCAAGGGGATCTGAAATAAAAGGGAAAGTCCAACAATGGCTACTGAATCCGTTTGCATCGCTGTGCGGGGTGTGCACCAACCAAAAGCTGCTTACCTGACCTGAGTCCAGTCCTGAGAGGGGTGCTGCATCAAGTGTTTCTGCATTCTTCGACTGAGTCCTTGCAACAGCAAAAGACACCAACTGGATATCAGCTTGAACCTGCATCACCTGGAAATCGAGAACTGTGTATTTCGGCTGTAAAAGCAATGTTGGACACCCTTCCTTTGTTCTACCAAGTCTGGGGAAGAATCGGAGTAAGGAGGGTAAGTTACAGAGTTTCTAACCTACCCCTATACTCCCATTATAAGTCAATGGACTTATAATAAAGCTTCATTCTAACACTTTTGGCTTTGCCATAACTTGCCTATGCAAGCCATCTGACTGTTGGGGCTACTTTTGGGCATTAGTCTAACTTACCCTAACCCTAAGAACCCTTCACTGGACCCCAGAGTTTGGTCAATATATAACCGTAATACTTAGCACAGCCATTTAACCATCAAGTGAAAGTTGAGAGGGAAAAGAAGAGAAGAAAGGGAGCTGATAGGAAAGAGAAGAAAGGAGAGACAAAAGGGAATAGTTTCTTACCTGTAACTCCATTTCTCCAGCATTGGTATCTTTCATGGATTCACATGCTTAGAATATTCCCCGTCGTCAGGCTGGGAATCCCCGGTACATTATATAGACCCTTTCCCGTAGGAAACTTTTTCGACGCTTATGCGTCCTATCCACCTCGTTTTGTATCATGCGTGCCCGCACCGTCAGGGTGTCATGATATAAATACAGGACCCGCCCCCGCGCTCCCTCAGATTTCGGCCCCCAAAGTAGTGGGGGAACCGGTTTGCATGTTCAGGGGAGGCAGGTGGGCGCATGTGAATCCATGAAAGATACCAATGCTGGAGAAATGGAGTTACAGGTAAGAAACTATTCCCTTCTCCAGCATTGGATCTTTCATGGATTCACATGCTTAGAATAGATTACACAGCAGTACACCCCCAAGAGAGGAGGCGTGCATGCAAACCCATATACTTTCTTCGCAAAGCCTGTTCCCTATGATCATGTATACATTAGTAATCGTTAACATAGGAAAACGAACCACATACAGTCATAAATTCCACAGGATGCCACCCCTCAGTCGGGGCTTACCTTATTGGAATAGGTGTCGGAGCACCGCCTGTCCCATCCGGGTATCTTCGGCATGTTGCTGCGACAGGCAGTAATGGCGGGTAAAGGTGTGTGTAGCCGCCCAGGTAGCCGCCATGCAGATGTCCCCCAGAGGATCTCCGGCCCACAGTGCCGTCGACGATGCCGCTGCTCTAGTTGAATGAGCTCTTGGCCGTCGTAGAAGAGGCTTCCCTGCCCTGGAATGGCAGTACGAAATGGTAGATGACACCCATCTTGACAGTCCTTGCTTTGAAATGGCTTTTCCTCTAGCACCCAAACCATAGGCCACGAACAGTTGTCTCGTTTCTCTGAATGGTTGCGTACGATGAAGATAAAACTTGAGAGCCCTTTTTACATCCAATGTGTGTAACGTGCGCTCCGCTCCCGAGCATGGTTCCGGAAAAAACGTAGGCAACACAATAGAGGAGTGTTTATGGAACACCGAAGGAGCTTTCGGTATGAACTGTGGGTTAGTGGCAAGGGCTACCTTGTTCTTGAAAAATCGTAAGTATGGTGGGTCTACCATTAGAGCCTGAACTTCTGAAATACGTCGGGCTGAAGTGATGGCCACCAGGAAGGCCAATTTCCACGACAAAAACTTTAGAGACGATGATGACATTGGCTCAAAAGGAGGCTTCATAAGAGACGTTAAGACCAGATTGAGGCTCCACTCCGGCGGAAATTTCTTCTCTGGAGGGAAACTCCGAAAGAGGCCTTTAAGGAAGTGCTTAATCAGGCGGTCGCTGAACAATGGTGCCGAATGCCGTCGACGAGTAAACCTGGAAATGGCGGCAAGGTGTACTTTTATTGACGATACCGATAGGCCCTTTTGAGCTAATAACAGCAAGTATGGAAGGAGCTGTTCCGGCTTAATCGATTGCGGGGCCAAACCTGGTTGATCCTCACACCACTGACAGAAACTTCTCCATTTGTACGTGTATGAGGCGTTTGTGGAAGGCGCTCTTGCCGCTTGCAGGATACGCCGACAGTCCTCCGGCATCGTTAGCCGACCGAATTCGGCGAAGTCAGGAGCCAGGCCGTCAACTTGAGGCTGTCCGGGTCGTGATGCCAAACAACACCTTCCTGTCGAGACAGAAGGTCGGGGGTCTTCTGGAATCTCATCGGTTCCGCCACCGCTAAGTGTAGCAGGTCTGAAAACCACACCTGTCTGGCCCAGTACGGGGCCACCAGAATTACCCGACATGGGTACCTGAGGATCCATTGCAACGTCCTCCGGACCAGGGGAAATGGAGGGAATGCGTACAGGAATTTGTTCGACCATGGGAAGGAGAACGCATCCCCCAGAGAGCCCTGCTGAGGCCATCTGCTTGCGTATTGATGACATTTCTTGTTGTTCTTCGTCGCAAACAAATCTATGGAAGGATGTCCCCATTTCTTGAATACTTGCTGTAGTTGTTGGTCGTTCAGCACCCATTCGTGAACTTCGTTCATTTCTCTGCTGAGGGCATCGGCTTCCACATTTCTCACGCCTGGCAGGTGGAACGCCAAGATTTGCATGTTGTGTTGTAGGGCCCAATGCCAGATTTTCTGTGCCTCCGTCGATAGGGACCTGGAACGTGTCCCTCCTTGTTTCCTCAAGTAGAACATCGTAGTGGTGTTGTCCGTCATGACACGCACCACCGAGTCCCTCAGTTGAGGAAGAAAAGATTTCAGAGCCCATCGCACTGCTCTCAGTTCTAGCAGGTTGATATGCAGGGAGGACTCCTGCAACGACCACTGGCCTTGTACCTGTAACGTATCCAGATGAGCTCCCCATCCGCTCAGCGATGCATCCGTCACCACCGTCTTTTGGAACTCCGGTTCCAGTAGAGGCATTCCTTTCATTAGATGAGTAGACACTTTCCACCAGCAGAGTGCTTGTACTAGTTGTTCGTCGACGACCAGTCTGTCGGACCAGCGACCTCTGCTCTGCGCCCAACGGTCCGCTAGAAATTCCTGGCAAGGCCTCATAAACAGACGGCAGTTGCTTATCAATGGAATGCAGGACGACATGGTCCCTAGCAGGGACATGTATGTGCGCACCGACACCTTGGTACCGCATCTCCATTCCGACGCCTTGCTTTTCAGTTTCTGAATTCTTTCGCTGGATGGTCTCACCAGGCTTGTGTGTGTATGAAACTCCGCTCCTAGAAAAACCAAGGTCCTCAAAGGCTCTACGGAGGACTTGTTGAAGTTTATTGCGAAGCCCAGTTCCTGTTAGAGGGACATTGTGGCCCTTAGACTGTTTCGTGTTTGTTCCCTGGACGAACCTCTGACCAGCCAGTCGTCCAGATATGGATAGACATGGTGACCATCCTTCCTTAAATGGGCCCCTATAGGGGCCAAGCACTTGGTGAACGTCCTGGGGGAGGACTTGAGCCCGAATGGGAGGACCTTGAACTGAAAATGCTTTCTCCCGACGACGAACCTTAAATATCTCCTGTGTCGTGGGCGTATTGGGATGTGAAAATAGGCGTCTTGAAGGTCTAGAGACGCCAGATAATCCATGGGTTGCACCGACCTGATAACCTCCTGGAGCTTTAGCATTTTGAATTTTTGGCTCTTTAGCCATTTGTTGAGTACCCTCAGGTCGAGAATGGGCCTCCATTTTCCGTTTGGCTTCTTGACAACAAAGAACCGGGAATAAACTCTGTGTCCTTCCCGTGCCACAGGAACTCTTTCTACCGCTCCTTTTCGCAACATAAGCGCCGCCTCTTGTCGTAGGATTCGGAGGTGGGGCTGGGTCGAAAATACAGGCGGAAGACGTGGAGGCTTGTCTTTGAATTGTAGCGCATGACCCATGCGAATCGTGTCTAGAACCCATCGATCTGTGGTGATGCATTTCCATTGGTCGAAGTGATGAGAGACTCGTCCCCCCAGGACGTTCCGAAGGCCGTCATTGGTTGCCGGTTTGCTTGTTCTTCGTCGACGATGGACCCGAGCCTCGCCGCCTGGAAGCTTGATAGTCTCTGCTTCTACGTGCCGACTGGGACGCTCGTCTGAACCCTTGTGAAGAGTACGAGGGCCTGTTAAATCCACGGTCCCTCGAGGCTCCAAAGCGGGAGTTTCCAGAAGCACCCCTAAAGGGGCGAAAAGAGCGAAAGTTTCTACCCGTTTGGAGGGCGCCGAGGGACCTAGCAGTATCCGTGTCTTCTTTCATCCCCTTCAACGCTTCATCAACCTTTTCGCCAAACAGGTGTTCCCCTTCACATGGCATGTCAAGGACTTTGTACTGGACTTCAGGACGGAAAGTAGTACATTTGAGCCACGCTTGTCGACGAAGTACTACTCCATGGTTGATTTGTTTGAAGCCAGACTCTGCTAGGTCAACTGCAATATTAATTGCGTGGTTCGAGGCCTCTTCGCCATCCCGCACCAGTAACATAGCTGCTTTCCGGTGTTCGTCTGGCAGATGTTCTAGGATAGGGGCTAGTTTGTGCCACATTTCTCTATCATATCGTGACACTATCGCTAAGGAATTGGCTGCTCTTACCGTCGTCGCACCGACCGAGAGCACCTTTTTTCCAAAGGCGTCTTGCCTCCTAGCCTCGCTTTCTGGTGGCGTTGAACATTTTTGCTGTACCCTGGCCTTCCTAGCCGCTGCCGCCGACACCACCGAGTCAGACAGAGGCTGTGATGTTAGACATTTTGGAGTGGACTCCGGAGCTTTAAACTTTTTCTCAATCCGTCCCTTTATAGCTGGCTCCGAGAACGGATGGCGCATCGTCTTGAGACCTTCTTGCCACACGTGGTCCAGAATTGGGATGGCAAATACCGATTTCCTCCTTTGACCCATATGGTCAAAAAGGAAACAGTCTTTCTTCTGCTCCTCAGGAATCAAGCCGAATTCGGAACAAGCTTTTCCCATCATTGCATGGAAGGCTCCCACATCATCCGGAGGAGATGGCTGTGTCTGGCTCCTCGTAGACTCTACCTCTACATCCGAATTCCATGTTGGGTCCCTCGACGGTGAAAGGGAGATGTCTGACCCTGAGTCACCCAGTATAGAATCGGACTCCGATAACTCACCCTCCTCCTGCGCTCGAGGACGATCTTTTACCGCCTGGGGAGCCGATGGGATTTTAGTCGTCGAGCGAGCCACACAAGTTTGCTCGTCGACGGAAGGTACAGAAAAAAGTGACGATGAAGTCCCAGGTTGAGGGATCTGCGTATCCAGCCGCTGCAGGAGCTTCTGAAGAGTATTAAGCACATCCAGAGACAAAACTGTCTTGGGGGTCAGTAATGTTGATGATATAGGCACCATACCCCCACTCGCACTCATCGTCGTCGACGACGTGGAAGGCCGTAAGCCTAAATCCGATGGCTGCAGAACCGTGCCACCTTCTCCTTCCGCCGAGCAGGCCGTGTCTGGCTGCAGTAAGACTTCAGGGGGGATCGGGTCATAGACCTCTGGCAGCCAAGCCATAGACTGAGTCTCCGTCGACGAAGGAATCCCAACCGCTGCTGCCTGAACAGTAATAGGCATCGTCAATGACACCGAGGTCGACGAGCAAGTAGTCGTCATCGAGCCCTTAGACTTCGTCGCCGATTTCGATGCCGACTTCCCGGCTGAAGCATCTGGACTCATGGAAGACCTGGGACGGTCCCCTGAGGAGGATTTTGACAGCGCTTGCCTCTCCGTCTTAGATGATGAGGAGGAGGAGGGCTTTTTATGTGATGAGGAAGACCCAGCATGCTTCCCCTTATGCTTGTCCTCAGCGCGGTTTTCTGCTGGCCGTACCTTTTCTGATGGAGGTTCCGACTTGCTCCTGGAGGCCGTGGAGCCAACTTCCGAAGCCGGGTAGGCACCCACTCCGTCATTAAGCCAGTCGACCAGCCTTCTTTTACGGTCCTTAAGGGTTTTTTGGGAGAAACACTGACATATCTCACATGTATCCGCCGTGTGGTGCGGGTGTAGACAGTAGATACAATCCATGTGGGCATCTCCTTCATAAACTTTTTTGAGGCCACATGTTGCACAAGGGCGAAATAACGCTTTTCCAGACATAATTCTCCAGAATTTGAACGTCGCCGAAGCGAAACAGAAGAAACAACCTATTTTCCACTAGCAGTAATCACGAGGATCCCACTACTTTGAAAGACGGTTGAAATCTGAGGGAGCGCGGGGGCGGGTCCTGTATTTATATCATGACGTCCTGACGGTGCGGGCACGCATGATACAAAACGAGGTGGATAGGACGCATAAGCGTCGAAAAAGTTTCCTACGGGAAAGGGTCTATATAATGTACCGGGGATTCCCAGCCTGACGACGGGGAATATTCTAAGCATGTGAATCCATGAAAGATCTAATGCTGGAGAAAGAGAAGGAACAATTATAGATGAAGTAACACATTGCCAACTGTATGGTCTTGAGTTTGAGTGAGGTGATGATGATTTCAGCCGGTGAGTTCGCGTTTATTAAGTCATGGCTTTGTGAAGTGCTTCAAAAGTAGAGGCTAGAAGACCATTTGCTATTTGTCCGCCATAAATTCCTAGAAAGGCCACCATGTGTGTGAGAATTTAGCCAACCTTCCCTCCACCAGCGCTGTGAGTTTCTCCATCCCCAACAATTCCCACACCTTCACCCACCAGTAAGAGATGTGTGGACCCTCCACTACCTTCCAAAAGCATGCCCGGGTGATTTGGGCTGCCATAAGCAGCTGGGAGTTCAGATCGGCTCTGGCACCTGACATAGGAAAGGAGCAGTCACAGGGGGCATCCCCCAGTAACAGGACCCGTAGGTCCATGCGAAGCAGGGTGCCTGTGTTCTCTTTAATTTTAGAACAGACCTCCAGCCAAAAGGACTACATTACGGGACAGTGCCACCAAATATGAACAAGGTCACCCCGCTCCCTGCATCCGTGCCAACATCTGTAGGAGAGGGTGGAGTTCATAGTGTTAGGCAGAATCCTGTGCAGTGCCCTTAGGGACCACTACACACAATTAAGACTACAGGTGGCAATACAAGTTTTACCTTTGGTACAAGCCTGTACTACTATGTCAGAGTGGTAGCAGTGGCGGAGCAGCCAGGCTTATCTCAAGAGTATATGAGCAGTAGCAGAGATTACACAAAGGGACCACAATTACTGTGACCCAAGCAAACATTGACTCAAAGTTTCAGGTAGAAAAATATAAGTACATTTATTTTATACCTTCCTTGCCCATCCATCTACTCTTTTGTCGTCCCTATCTGGAGGGATGGTAGGGTAAGCCGCTTGCTTGGATGTTGCAGAAGCTGCCTGCACCACCAGAGTCTCTGGAGTGGGGTGTTTCGACAGGTAGTCGGGTCACTACTGAAAGGGCGGTACTTCTTGGTCAGGTTTTTATTTACAGCCGGGTTGGTTTCTGGTGTTTACCAATTCGTAGCTACCCTTTTCTGCAAAACAATGTGAAATAGTAATATTGGATCTGACTGAGGAACCTTTTCTAAGATGTCTGTTAGATCACCTTATTCAAATGGCAATGAAGGCCTACTCCACCCCGTATAGTCCACTACCTTAGGCATGAGTTGTCTGTAGGATGCAACTGCATGCTCCCCAGCCTCGGGTCTCCCAAACTCCAACTCAAGTGAGGTATCCAGCCCACTTGCAGTCTGTAGGTTGTCATAGAGGTCTCTCAACCTTGACTCCTCTGAAATAAAACTTTCTGGTACATTTGGCGTGCCAAACTGGAGGCCAAAAAGAGCCTCTTCATCGATGGTTCATTCTCTTCATATATGGAAGAAAGAGACTTAAAATAGTCTTTTCTCTGTAGTGGCACATAAGTTTTCTCAGGAAGGAGAGGTTTTGTAAATAATGGGTTTGATGCTGGAAGAGTCGTCGAAACTTACTTCATTGGCGCCATAGGTTTTACTGGGGCGCTCAGTGCCAGTGGCCCAGCTGGCAATGATGGTGCAGCTGGCGTCGATGACTTCGGCATCAATGTCGACATTGAGGGTTTGGCTGGCGTTGAAGGCGCTGCTTTCTGCTAGACTGACCCTTCGATGTTACTTCATCGGATCGAGGCTTCGACAGCTCTCAATGCGGATCCGACTTTAGACGCAGGCTCGAGGGCCGTGGGATTTAGGTTGTGCCCTTTCCTTCTTGGCTTCTTTCGAAGGCGCGATAGGAGCATGGCTTGGAGGCTTCTGTTTTTCAAATATTTTGAGCATCTCTGCTCTGAAAGCCTCCTACTGGGCCGGAGTGGATTTTTTTGTTGGGCAAGAAACCCTCTCAGGGGAAGCGTCCGATGATGAAGTCGACGAAGGCGACCTATGGTGCCTTCTCTTAGACTTCTTCGAGGACGAAGAAGAGTGGTGAGAGCCACTTCTTGATCCCGACTGCTTGGCCTTTTTTCTCTGAGGAGATTTGCCTCTCGACTCGTCGGTCGAAGGTTTCTTGGCTGGGATATGGGATTTAGGGATCGACCAACCTTCAACTTCCCCTTTTGTTCCTTCAAGGCCTTTCCAGTCATAGACTGGCACTTGGAACAGTCACCACAAACAAATTCAATGCAGATCGGTCAAAGAGATTTTCGACCCACAATCACAACACTTTTTGAACCCGGTCTTCGGGGTTGTCGGTGTCGACAAAGAAGACATTTTCTCTCTCGAAATAATGAAGTGGTCACGAAAGTGAAGAAGCACATTGTATTTCTTGAAGCTAAAGCTGTTTCAGAAAAATGAACTGAAGCCAACAGGCGCTGCGCTTGCTATATATGCCTTTGATGACATCATCCTCGAGGTGGAGGCCCTCAAGGGACATCGAGTCAATGCCATCGTCGCACAGCGCCCTCTGCCGAAAAAAAAATTCAGAAGCAGCTGAAGCTGGACATCTAATATATCAAAGATGAGGAATATGTTGGAGGACACAATCCATTTGAAATATACATTTGATATAAAATAGATATCATATTTGATATACATTTCATATTAAATTTACATTAAATTGATATATAAAATCATTTTAAAAAATGGGAAGGCGGGACTAAGGCCAGAAGCAGGGGGCATTCCCACCCGTCAAAAATGTAACATTGCAAACAATGAGCCCCATATACTAATCATGTGGGCTCTGCGAACGTGCTTTGCCAACTTAATGCAGAGGAACCCGTTTTAATCATGTGAATGTGAGAAATACTGAAAAAGGAATTTTCAGATATTAAACAATTATTTCTTTAGGAAGGAGATAAACCCACTTGGTGGTTGGCATTTTATTTAAGAGAAAGCCAACAAAAACATAAAAAGATTAACATGTTATGTTGTTATAATATGATGCGACATTCATACACAGTTTGTACAATAATACCAATAATTATATAAAGACAAATCCTGGGAAGAAGATGAACCAAAATCTTTTCGGGATGTGATCTATCGGTGAAACAAGGGGAGCTACAAACCATTAATGCCCCGATCACAGTGGAAGATACTGAACATGCAATATGCAATTTATAGGGCGTAAATCAGCTGGACCAGATTGTTTATCTGACTTTTAAAAATTCATCTTTTTGGAGAACTCACAACGGAATTAAAGTTTAACCTTGTATAAGAATAACTGTCAATAAAGAAATGGACAGATGCTCCCACTGTAACAGGATTGACTAAAATATACAACCTTTTGGATAGTTATAGCACTTAAAGTGTATTACTGTATAGGTTTTTCATGTCAATCTTACTATATTAAGTTTTGCATGTTAACTTTACTAAATGAAGTTGTTTATTTGACCCATACTAATTCAAGAGCCATAAAGGACCAGCTTTGCTAGATACACATGTAGGCTAACTTGTAATACATTATAGTACTTTAGCAATAATTCCACGTTCTGCGGGCTACACCAGCCGGTAATGGCCTGGGGCCCAAGTTACAGGCCCGAGCAAAGCAAGGGTCTTAACGCCAGGCCCGCTGCCATTACCAGACCGGTTTAGTCCACAGAATGCAGGATTATTGCTATTAGCACCCCAAGGCTCTATGTGCTAATAGCAATTTAAAAAAACACCTGCACTGCATTGTTTGCAGCAATGGCGAGGAAGAGTCAGGGTTGCCATGGAAATGGAAGGTGGGGCCCTGCTGAGAGCCTCTCTTCCATTTACATGGCACTGACTCAGGAAGCTGTGTGGCCCGGGCGGAGGAGCCCAAGCGGTAAGGAGTGTTGGATTGGGGAGGGGAGCAGGAGGTAGGGGAGGAGGGGAAAATGGCAGTGACGAATGAGGTGGGTGCGCAGAGCACTCAGGTTGCTCCGAACCTGGGCTTGCATCAGTAGATTCAGCCCGGATTTGGAGAAATCTGATTGGCTGCCACACCCACAGAGGGTTCTAATATAAGCTTAAAAGGCATTCATGTAATTGATCCCAGTACCGTTATAGGGCTTATTTATAAAGAAGGCTCATGTGTAATGAATTTTAGTGCTATGAGTTATAAAATAATAATGCATAAACAACTATCAAAATTAACCTGGCATCAGCGCAATTACAAACCAAAAAACCATTGAACCTATACAATATAAATCACTTCATCAGTTTTATTATATGCAACATAGGTTGCATATTATTGGACTTATAGAATCTGGGGAAAGCTGTCAAGGATGTGCTGAATGTGGCCGGAGGGATCATGGGACATATGATGTGGTTGTGCCTAAAAGTGCAATCAATGTGGGGTATGGTTAGAAGAACAAATTACTTACCCCTGGTAATGTTCTTTCTACTGCATGATCCTCCCATGGATTCCTCATCTTTGATATACCGATATCTTTCATGCAGCTTTGGAGGAAACTTTTCAACAGCAGAGGGCACTGCGTGTCGTTGAGTCATGGTCCATCCGCGGTTTCCATCCTTGCGCTGGGATGCGACGTTGACGCTGGTATAAATAGCACGCACTGTGCCCATTGACACAGTTCAAGTTTTTACCCTCTTCTTGCACAGCCGATTGAGGATTAAAAAAAAACATAGATGTTGAAAGAGAAGAAGGTCTAACACAGCAAAACTCACCTACAGCCAGAGAGGCATGCTGGGACAGCGAGGAATCTGTGGGAGGAAAATCCAGTAGAAAGAACACTACCAGGGGTATGTAATTTGTTATTCTAATGGATTGTGTCCTCTCACGGATTCCTCATCATTTGTTATTCTAATGGATTGTGTCCTCTCACGGATTCCTCATCTTT
Source organism: Ambystoma mexicanum (assembly GCF_040938575.1). NCBI lineage: Eukaryota > Metazoa > Chordata > Amphibia > Caudata > Ambystomatidae > Ambystoma > Ambystoma mexicanum. The sequence continues at coordinate 636,430,412 of NC_090939.1, forward strand.
GATAAACTCCCATAGCAGTTTGTAAATGGAGGTGGGACCAAAGAATGTTGTTGTTGGTTTCTGTTGTGAAGAACAGCTTTTCCAAATTATGTGTGCTGAACTCAGGCATTAGTGCTTTGAGAAGGTGTGTTATGAAGACCAGGTTGCAGCATTACAGATATCCTGCACTGGTACACCTCTCTGTAGGGATGAGGTGGTTGCCACTCCCCTGGTATAATGTGCTCTTAAGATTATCCTGAACATCCTTACCAGCCAAGGAATAGCGTTCTGTGATTTACAAAATAATCTATCATGACAAGGTCTGCTTAGTCACAGCCTGCATTAATTTATGTCCAGTATAACCAACGAAAAGTTGCTTGTCTTGTCGGACGTTAACTACTCTACTTATGTAAAAGATTAACGTTCTCCTATGATCTAGTCTTTGTAACCTCTCTTCATCCTTGGAAGGATGAGGAGGTGGGTAGAAAACTGGTAAAACAATTTTCTGAGATAGGTGAAATTCCGACCCCATCTTAGGGAGAAAGGAAGGGCGTACGCTAGGAACAACCTTCTCATTGGAGAGAATGATGAAGGGAGACTTGCTTAGCAGGGCCTGGAGCTCCAGGGGTGATGGCTTCTAGAAAAATAGTCAATAACCTGAGCGGACAAGAATGAAGGGACTCAAATGAGGTATTTGTAAGTCCCTTTAGGAACTGAATAACAATGGGAACCTTAAACCAAGAACCATGTTCTGCCATGTGCTTGAATATTAACAGCACAGCCAGGTAACCTTTTGCAGAAGACACCTGAAGCCCCTGGTTGGCCAGATGAAACAGAAAAGATAATACAGTGGGAGTGTCACAAGTGAAAGGATCAATATCTTTAGCTCTACAAATGTCCAATGGCAGAGGTATAAAGCTTTTGTTGCTGGCCTCCTAGTCGAAAGCACTTCAGCGAGATCCCAATCTTTGTATCTTAACCTCTCAGAAACCATGCGCGAAGGTTCAGAGTCCTGATTTTGGCATGAGAAGGTGGCCTCTTTCTTGGGAGAGCAGATCATCTCTATGTTGGAGGGCAAATGGACATGTCCAGAAGTTCCAGGTACCATGTCCTCCTGGCCCAATGCAGAGCAATCAGGATCATGGACTTCCCAAACTTCCTCAACCTCCTAATGACATGAAGAATGACGGGGACTGGAGGGAACACGTACAGGAATGGAAAATCCCAATTCACCACAAACGCGTCCCCCAGAGCTCCTCTTTCTGAGGAAATTCCCTGCACCAGAAGAGGTCACACTTCCTGTTGATACTGGATGTGAAGAGATCCACTTGAGGGGTTCCCCAAAGGGCAAAGATCTCTAGAAAGACATCCTGAGCTTGCTCCCACTCGTGAGAGAATGTGCTCTGCCTGCTCAGAGCATCCGCTATCATGTTCTCTTCTCTGGCTAGAAGAATGGCCGACAGAGAGACTCCTTCTTGAAGAGCCCAAAACCAGAGCTGGATTTCCTCTCAGCACTGTGGTAGTGACCCTAACTTCCTTTCTTTTTGAGGTAATGCATATCCTCTGTGTTGTCTGTCATTATCAGGACGTTCTTCCCCGTACAGAAGGCAAAACGCCTGTCAGCACTAGTCTGAGTGCCCTGAGCTCTAAAAGGTTTATGTGTTGTTTGGACTCTGATGGGGGCCACAACCACTGATCATCAGATCGTTCAAGTGGGATCCCCATCTCATGAGGGAGGGTTCTGTGACTACTATCATCTCCGGTCATGGTAGCCACAAGGTTCCCCTTTCAACACATTCTCCTTGCAGTCCTACCACAGGAGAACCTGTGTGACCTTGCTCAGGACCTGAAGATGGTCCGTCCCCCTGCCGGCGAGCTCTTACCGTTGGGATCTGACGGCCCACTAGAGAGACCTCATCCTTAGACGGGTCTCTGGAACCAGAAAAATGCAGGATACCATGTGGCCGGGCAACCTTAGAAAATTCGAAGGCCGGCAGATGCTGGGCATTTTGAAACTTTTCCACCATCTGCAAAATGTACTGAGCCCTCAACTCGGTGGGCAAAGCTTTCCTCAAGGAAGAATCCAGGACTGTTCCAATGAATTGCAGCTTTTAAGAAGGTGTCACCTGAGAATTCTTGAAGTTGAGGGAGAAGCCCAGTCTATGAAGAGAATGGCAGGTGCTATTCAAATGATCCAGAGCCTGCTCGGGAGTACAAGCCCTGATCAGCCAATCATCTAGATAGGGAAAGATGTGAGTCCCTCCCCTCCCTAGATTCACTGCCATGCCACCGCCATCATCAACTTGGTGAAGGCCCTCGGGCAGAGGTGAGCCTGATAGGCAGTACCCAAACCTGAAAGTGAGAACTGCAAATGGCAAACCTGAGGTACTTTCTGTGCTTGGGATGTATAGGCATGTGAAAGATCGAGTGACATCATCCAATCCTGGAGCTGAAGGGCCTGAAGGATCTGCGAAAGAGTGACCCTCTTGAACCTGTCCTTCCTGAGGAACTTGTTCAAGCGTCTCAGGTCCAAGATGGGTCGCATTCCTCCGTATTTATTGGCAACCGAAAATAGGTGGAGTAGCAGCCATGGTATTGCTCCGCTACAGGTATCCATCCACAGCACCTTTCTCCAATAGAGAGAGGATCTCCTGCAGAAGAAGCAGGCCTGGTTCTCTAAATGATAGTTTGCTCTGGGCACAATCTAGAGGTCTTTTTAAAAAAGGAAGGCAGAAACCATGGGCTACTGTGTGCAGTGCCCAAGCATTCAAAATAATGCTTTGCCATTCCTCGAGATGCTGAGTCAAGGACCCAAAGAGGTTTTGGAGTAGTGGCTACAGAGGAAGGTAAAGAGGCAGAGACTGCTTGGATGTTTCTACCTCCACGACCTTGCATACCACGAGTCTTTTCTGACCTATCTGGGCAAATTGGCACCTGGTCCTACTGACTGAAGAGTAAAATCGAAAGGAGCAACTTCTCCAGCTCTCAAAAGACTGGTTTTGCTGAGGCTGGAAGATTGAAGCTCCAAAAGATTTAGCTGCCGCCTTAGAGGCCTGCAGACTCTCATCAGCCTTAGTGCCAAAAAGGTGAGATCCACCAAAAGGCATGCTTAATAGCCTGGATTGAACATCCGGTACAAACCCCACACTTCCGAGGCCATGCTAACGTTCTTGTGACAGTGCTAGCCACCATAGAATGGCCCACACAATCAGATAAGTCCTGATTGCAAGGATTTACATGCTGCCTGGGCTAGAACACCCCATATGGTGTGAGTGTACTTCGCCAATGCACAAGTAGCATTAATGGCCTTCAAATATGTCGGTGAGCTCAATTTTCAGCGGCTGTTCATTCTGACTTCGATCAAGAGTTTAATGAATTGACCGATTTTCATCAACAGTGAACGTGGACTGAACAGTCGAGCACCCACTTCCTGTTGTAACACGTGATGGCCCTTCCAATGATGTTCACAATTATGTAGAGGATTAGATGTGATTGACTGGGTGAATGATTGAGGTCCAGGACAGGAGGATTTTATGATATTACACTGTGCTTTACTTTGAGTCACGCCAATTTTGCTCATGGCATTGTTTACATTGGATGAACATTTTCCATATTGAATGTTCAAATATGACACAGCCTCAACCTCAACAAGACACATTTACTCATATACATTGATGAATCCAAGCCTACTTTTTTCGAACTTGTATCAATTATTGGTGATTGTCTGTAGCAGAATTATTTGTAAAGGTTATGCTAATTAGTGGTGATCTACCACATTGGTTGGTTCTTTGTTTTTTGTACTTCAAAGCCATACTGCCAGCTGATGAAACTCGCTTACCCAGAACATCACATTTGTTGTCATCCCTGTCAGGAGGGATAGTAGGATATGCAAAACAAAGGGGGGTCTGGGAGTCTCTCTAGCAGCACGAACACGGCCCAATAACCTGGTCTTGGGTGGATGGCTCCTGGGAGAGTCTCAACCAAGTCTTTAGCTCACTGTCCCTTTCACAGAGAAGAAATATCCCTGCATATCAGTCTTTATCCTGCCCAGGGGCAGTCCAGCACCAAAATGCTAGGCAATTCTCCTCTGAACAAGAGTACCAACAGCAACCCCATAGACATGTTTCAGCTTTGTTGGGCATCATCAGTGAGATGGAGCTGTGCCTCTCTGAGAACAGTGAGCAAGGGCTGCACGTTCTTTGTTTTTTGTACTTCAAAGCCATACTGCCAGCTGATGAAACTCGCTTACCCAGAACATCACATTTGTTGTCATCCCTGTCAGGAGAGATTGTAGGGTAGGCAGCTGCCTTTGAAGTAGACATAACTACTAAACTCTCTGGACTTGGTTGTTTAGACAAGAACTCTGAGTCAATAGACGAAAGGTCTATATATCCTGACCAGTTCCTTACAGACAGCTGGTGCAGTGTCTGTTTTCTGCCAGTTCTCCATGGTGTTGATCCTTATGGCTGAATGGAATGGCAAAACAGTCTCCTTGGCAGGTCCTTTGTCAAGGATTTCTGTCAAATCATCCTGATCAATGTCTTTGGCAGGATGACCCCAGACAAAGTAATCTGTCACTTTACTCATGACAGACCTATAAGAGCTGCTAGCATGGCCAGCTGAATCAGGAATGGCAAATTCTACTGGTGAGTTGTCAAGACCACTGGCATCTTTTAAGCATTCAATCAAATCCTGTACCCTGGAATCCTTAGAGATAACCTCCATCTGTACATTAGGTGTGCCTTACCTAATCCCAATGAAAGGATTGTCCTCATCCTCTTCTTCCTCTTCATAAATGGATCCCACAGACTTAAGAAGTCTTAAGAAGTATTTTTTCGACAACGGCTTAAAAGCCGTTTATGGGTCCGGGAAAGACGTTGATTCCTTCGATGTTAAATCCTTCGATGGAGTGGAAGAAGGGGTCAGAGGCTTCGACTTTCCCTGTGTCTACGACAACGTCGACGCCACTTGAAGATTCTTCTCCAACACACTACCCGGGCTCTTAGGTGCACAAGACGTGGTCTAGATGACACCTTGTTGATGTTACGAAGCACGACAGGGTCATAAGCTTTCTTTGGTTCACTGGAAGGGCAGAGCAAGGCCTCCTTCTTGAACACTTCCATCATTTGTAAACGGAATTCCACCCAAACTGCTTTAAAGGCAGATATACTTGGAAAGCTTACCTTCTTCCTGTTGGGTGAGGAGTCTGACAAAGATGATGAGCGACCGCGCTTGTTCTTTGATTTATGTTGTGAAGAAGACAACGAAGAGTGCTGCAAATTGATCCTGTACCTGAAGTGCTTCAAGTGCTTTTTTAGTCTCTGAGGAGAACTGTCCCTCAAACTTTTTTCATCAGAAGATCTCCTCTTTGAGGGAATGGATGAAGAGGATTTAGACGCTGAGTGACCTATGGTGTGCTTCGTCTTCCTCTCCTTCAAAGCCTTGCTGGTCATAGATTTATAAGACCGGAAATCCTCAACCTTGTGATGCACTCCAAGACACCAGAGGCATATCCTGTGCGGATCTATGATCGACATCTTCGAATCACAGTCCGCACACCTCCAGTTTTAGGAGTAGGCATACTCGAAAAACAAAGATGCAGTTGAAAAATCACAGAGGCTCTTAAACCGTTTGGAGCATGCTGCGCATGCGTAAAAACAGATCTGAGGCAATGGGTGGGCATGGTGCGTGCTATTTATACCTGCGTCAATTTCACGTCCAAGTGCGGGGATGGGAGACAATGAGAGACCTCGACTCGATGACGTATGGCACCCTCTGCTGTCAAAGTTTCTGAAGCTGCAGGTAGGATATCGGTATATCAAAGGTGAATTCGTGGGATGGCACAATCCATTGAAAGGAGAAGAACAAGTTACTAACTCCTGGTAACCTTCTTTTATCTGGATGTTACTCCCACGTATTCCTCATCTTTGACATGTAATGTTCAGCTTCAGCTGCTTCGGAAAAACATTTCAGCAGAGGGTGCTGTGCGTTGATGGCATTGAGTCGATGTCCCTCGAAGGCCTCCGTCAAGGGTGATGTCATCGAAGGGTATATATAGCTTGTGCAGCGCCCGTTGGCCTCAGTTCTGTTTTTCCCTCCTCTTGCAGTCGAGATGCCCTTAAATGCGAGCGTGACCGTACTCAGCCTTGTTGGAACGGAAGCTGTAATAGCACAGGAAATTCTACTGAAGTGTAGGTTGGGAGGGCAATGAGGAATAAGTGGGAGGAACCTCTAGTTGAAAGAACGTTACCAGGGGTAAGTAATATGTTCTTCGAATGTGTTAGGAAGAATTATATGCAGTACCCTTTGGGAACACCACACACAATTAAGACTACAAGTGACAGTACAAATTCACCTTTGGTACAAGCCTGTACTACACAGTAAAAGAGGTAGCGATGGCTGAGAAGCCAGATGTATCTCAAGAGCAAGTGAGCAGTATCAAATAGTTACACAAAGGACAGCAATTACTATGATTCAAACAAACACTGACTCAAGGTTTCTGAGTTAAAGAATATACATTTATTTACACATCAGTGGTATAACATGTCACTAAGGTAAAGCAGTTGAAAAATCACGTTACCAATACACCACACCACTCCCAATAGATTCTGGACAAGTTTAAACTCAAAACAAAGTGTGAGCAAAATAGCACTCCAGCAATTTAAAAAGGGAGGGAAAAACAAAGTTAGGCTACAATTGAGCAGCAACAACAGGTAAGTAATCAGGGCAATCTAGAAAGAGGAACTACAGTGATGGAATTAAATCAAATTAAGTATTTTGTTCAAGATCACACAGTTCAGGGTAGTTCGCGGTTAAGTCTTTGCTAAGAGTTCCGGACGAAGTTGGTCGGCAGAAAAGTTAGTTTAAAGAGAAGAGAAGGACAAGCCCTCAAATTGGCAAAAGGTTTCACACACCTTCACTGCGGCTGAAGGAAACGCACAACCGGATTTGCACAGTACCTTTAAATGGAGAAGAAGCTGTAGCTGAGGCGGACGTTACTCATAGTTCCTGCAGGCTCACGGTTCCTAAAGCGACTGTTGGACTGACACGAAGTAGGAAGACTGGTGGGTCCTGCACTACCCAGGGAAGAAACAAGCAGCAGAGCAAAGCAACAAATAAAAGGTGCGCTCCTTAAAACCCAAGCCGGGTCCGTCCGACCTTCCTGGCTATCCGGCCCACTGTAGCTCTGTACAGCGAATTCGACCAGAGGAGGGAGTCCTGGCTTGCAGTTTGGGTGAACTGGTTGGTCCCACCAGCTCAGGGGAAGAAGGTTCCTGGAGGATCCTCTCTGTCGTTGGAGTCTGAAGATTCGGACCTGCAGCATGGCTTCACCGGGCGGTTCAGTCGTTGTAAGGGTCCTCTTCTGTCAGCTCCTCGTCGGTTCTTTCGTTCCAGTGGCGACTCTGCCTTTCCAATCCAGAGACCTGCTTTTTCTGCAGTTTTTCCCCCATTCACACACCCTGGCTGTCAATCACACAGCAGGTGGCTGTCCTGGCCGGACAGTCACCTAGCCAATCAAACAGGACTGCGACTTGGGCTACCAAGGAACCCATGGCAGGGGTGCTAAAACCCCTCCCTCACATCCTGCCTACCCAGACTTTCAGGCGCATAAGGAGGGCTTCTGTGTAGAAGCCCTCAAAGAGACAGTGAACAAAGGAACCAAACCTGGTTTGGTGCGCAGAGAAAAACACGAGAAAGACATTTTCAAAAAGAAATGGTGAATAAACCCAGCCGGAACCGTATAAAAATGTATATGGTCTAGCGGGTTTAAGTTCGAGGCTACCAAGATAGCCTAAAACAATAACAAGGTTATTTGATATAAACGCGGTAGGAAAAATAGGGTATTTACCACTGCCACCAGCCAAGTCTTGATGAAAAGGGAGCAAAACAATGCTCCAAGAGAAACAGATAAAAAGGGATAAGTATTAACCCTTTCTAGTACTCCATGTTAGATGGTTTGTACTGGGTCTGTGGGATTTAAAAAGACTAATAAAGTCAATGGCAACTTTACATCTTCAGGGAGACAGTAGTCAGTCCCAGAAAATGGAGTCTGAGTTGGAAAGTCTAAAAGACAACCCTTTGTCACTGCACTGAAGGTGCTGTGTAACACACAGTAAAAAGATGATGCCTGTGGAGTAGGTGAGGCTCCACAGTCTATGAACACAAACATTTTTAAACACACACAGCAAAACACATGTAAGAGTGGGGAAAAAAGCTCAAACTCTTACCAGGTGAAAAGAATAAATCCTAGAGATCCAGCAAAGCTGCTGAGGGACTCAGTAGGTAAGGGAAATTAGTAATTCTTGAGAATTCTCCGTAACAGAATGGATTGTGTCCTCCCACATATTCCTCATCTTTGACTTCCAAAGCAGTATTTTGTTTGGAGGAGGGTGTAGAATTACAGTTATATATTTACATGGGCAGAGCAAAGAACTGCCCTGCCAAAACCCCCATCCTAACCATGGGAAGAAACCAGGCAACAATGTTTAGTAAACATGTGGATGGAAGACCATGTCACGGATGTTTCTAATAGGAACACCCTTTGAAAGGAGGTTGATGTAGCCATGCCCCTGGTGGAATAAGCTCACAAACCCTCAGGAGGGTCTTTCCCTATCAGCCTTTACCACTCAGAATTTGCCAAAATTAGCCACCTAGATAAGGTCTGTTTAGTAACAGCCTGACCTAGTTTGTGTCCTGCATACCCTATGAAAAGCTGATCATCAATCCGTATTTTGGATGTTTTCGAAATGTAAAAGCTTAGCGTTCTTCTGGGTTCTAACCTATGAAGTCTTTCCTCCTCCTTACCAGGGTGAGGTGGAGGATAGAAGGAAGGCAGAACAATTTTCTGGCTCAAATGAAAATCTTAAATTATTTTGGGCAAAAAAGAAGGTTTGACCTTCAAGACAACTCTGTCCTTGTGCAAGATGGTAAAGGGTGGCTTGGATGACACTGCCTGCAACTCGCTCACTCTACGGGCCGATGAGAGAGCTACCAATGAAATGGTTTTAAAGGTTAACAACCTTAGGGGACGTGTGTGCAAGGGTTCAAAAGGTGCACACATTAGTCATTTTAAAACCAGATTTAGGTCCCAAACCGGAACCTGGAAAGGAGATGGAGGGTACACATTGGTGAACCCTTTCAGAAATTGAGTCACCAGTGGGATTTTGAAATAGGAACATTCCTCTGACGAGCACTTAAAAATGGACAGCGATGCCAAATAGCCGTTAATCATACCAATCTGGAGTCCCAGATTGGCTAAGGACGGAAGGAAGGATAAAACATCTGGTGTTTTACACAGAAAAGGATCTACATTATTTTCCTTGCACCAGTTGCAGAACCTGTTCCAGCGGCATTGGTACAAAGATGTTGTTGCTGATCTTCTAGCCAAAAGGAACACCTCCATAACAACCTCCGAGAGGTCCCAATCCTTATATCTCAGCCCTTCAGAAACCAAGCGTGAAGGTCGAGAGTGTTGACCTCTGGATGGAGAACCCAACCCTCCTCTCGCACGAGAAGGTCCTCTCTTTGTGTAACACCTATTGGAGGACAGATGGACACGTCCAGAAGGTTGAAACTCTGAGTCCACCACGAACACATCTCCTAGAGCTCCTCTTGGAGGAAATTCCCTAGAGCAGTACCATTTGCACTTCTGGTTGACCTCAGTCACAAACAGACCCACTTGAGGGGTTCCCCAAAGGGTGAAGATCTCTTTTGAAGGATTTCCTGAGCTAGTTCCCACTTGTGGAAGACTGTACTCTGCCTTCTCAGAGCATCCGCTGCCGTGTTCTCCTCTCTGGCTAGGTAAACTGCTGATAGGGAGATTCCTTCATTAATTGCCCAGTTCCAGAGCTGCATTGCCACTCTGCATAGTGGTAGTGACCCTACACCTCCTCTCTTGTTGAGGTAGTACATGACCACTGTGTTGTCCGTCATTATCAGGACATTCTTTCCCCATACAGAGGGCAGAAAAGCCTTCATGCAAGTCTGATTGCCCTCAGCTCCAAAAGATTGATGTGTAGTTTGGACTCCGATGGAGACCAACAACCGCTGTTTGTCAGATCGTTGTCGTGGGCACCCCACCCCGTGAGTGAGGCGTCTGTCACTACTGTACTCTCCGGCCATGGTTGCCAAAAAGGTTCTCCCTTCAGAATAATTTCCTCGCAGGCCCACCACAGAAGATCCTGTGAGACTCTGGTTGGAATCTGAAGTCGGTCCAACATCTTTCCAGAGAATTGGTACTATTTTGTTCTTAGAGCCCATTGAAGGGATCTCATTCAGACCAGCCTATGGCACCAGAAAAATGCAGGATGCCATGAGGCCGAGCAACTGCAAAAAATCGAGTGGCAAGTGACCTTGAGATGATCCAGCACTTGTTTGGGAGAACGCGCCCTTATTAGCCAATTGTCGAGGTAGGGATAGACATGAATCCCCCCTCTCCTGAGATTCGCTGCCACTACCGCCATCAGTTTGATGAAAGCCCTGGGGGCGGAGGTCCGCCCGAAAGGCAGAACTCGAAACTGATAATGAGAACCACCAACTGCGAACCTCAGGTATTTTCTGTGCTTGAGATGGATTGGCACATAACAATAAGCATGCTGAATGTCCAATGACACTAACAAGAGGAACTTGTTCAAGTATCTCAAGTCCAAGATGGGTGTCATTCCTCTGTCCTTTTTGGGGATCAAACAATGTGGAGAGTACCATCCCTTGTTCCTCTCTTCTACATGCACTGGTTCTATAGCACCTTTCTCTAGCAGGGTTAACATTTTCTGCATAAAGAGCGGATCCGGAATCCTCAAAGAGCAGTTCCCCAGTGGATTGTTCTGAGGTTTTCTTATAAAAGGAAGGCAGTAACCGTGGGCTACAGTTTCCAAAGCCCACGCATCCAAAGTAATGTCTCACCATTCTTCCAGATACAAAAGCAGTCTGCCCCCCACTAGTGAACTGTGACTCAAGACCTCAGATTGGTTTTGTGGCAGCTGCTGCAGAGGCCGATGGTAAGGAGGCTGCTGCTTGAGCTGGCTTAGCACTTCTACCTCGTCCACCACGAGGAAATCTTCTCTGGCCTGTTTGTATTTATATTTGTATTTTATTTATATTGCGCACCTAACCCAGGGGTAGCCATTCCTCTTGCCCTTCCAACTGATGAGTAGTAGCGAAAAGATCTACCTCTCCAAGGTTTCCCACTAGGGTGAAAAGGCTGAGGTTGCCTAACAGCGGTGCCTAAAGATTTGGCTGCCGAATTTGAGGTCTGCAACTTCTCAAGGCTCTCGTCAGCCTTGTTGCCAAAAAGATGAGACCTGTCAAAAGCCATCTTGAGAAGCCTAGATTGCACATCCGGTGCAAAACCTGACTTCCTCAACCACGCAAATATGCGCATAACAGTGCTGGTAGCCATGCATCTGCTGATGCTATCCGCAGTATCCAATCCTGATTGAAGGGGTTCGCAATTAGCTTCTTTGCCGTCCTTAACAATAGCTAGGAAGCCATCCCTTTCTTCCCCTTCGGGAATGTGCTCTGCCGCCATAGAAATGCAATCCCATAGAGTATATGAAAATTTTGCAAGGGCACAACAAGTGGAGTTGGCAGATTTTAGTGCCATGCTCCCTGCATCCATCTACACACTTGTCGTCCCTATCAGGAGGGATGGTAGGGTACGTTGCTTGTTTTAAAGTAGCTGTAGCCGCCTGCTCCACCAGTCTCTCCGGAGTGGGGTGTTTCGACAGGTAGTCGGGGTCACTACTGGAAGGGTGGTATTTCTTTGTCAGATTCTTATTAACTGCCGGATTGGCTTCCGGAGTCTCCCAGTTCCTAGCCACCCTTTTTCGTAATGGCATAAGAAAAGGCAAAACAGGATCAGTCTGCAGACCTTTATCCAAAATATTGACGAGATCATCTTGCTCATAAGGAAGCGGTGGCCTACTCCACCCCATGTTTTCTACTACTTTTGACATGAGCTGCCTGTGTCAGCATGTTCACCAGGCTCAGGTCTTCCAAACTCCAATTCGGGTGAAGTATCTACTCCACTTGCAGATTGTAAATGATCATACAAGTCCTTAATTCTGGTACATTGGGTGTACCGTATTGTAACCCAAAAGGAATATCTTCCTCATCAGAATGTTCCTCTTCTTCAAAAATTGAAGTGAGTGATTTGAAAAAACTCCTTCTTGGGAAGAGGAGTATACATTTTGTCTGGTTTAGAAGTTGTATGCTTCGACAATGACGTTGAAGGTTTATTTATTGGCGCTGACTGAGGAGGGGCGCTCAGCTTCGATGGTACAGCTGGCGAATGTGGCGCAGCTGGCTTCAAAGGCAACGCTGGCGTTGAAGGTCTCGATGGCGTCGAGGACCTCGACTTTTCCTTCTTGTGTCTCGTATCATCGGACGGAGGCTTCAAGTGCTCCCAATGCTTATCAGGCTGTTTTCCCAGGCTCGAGGGCGCACAGGATTTTGGGTGAGACCTTTCCTTACCGGCTTCCTTAGTCGGTAGGAGCATGGCTTTGCTTTTCAACATTTCTGACCTAAAAGCTTCCTATTCAGCTGGGGTAGATTTTTTTGTAGGGCAAGCTACCCTCTCGGGGAAACGTCTGACGAAGAAGTCAACGAAGGCTACCTTCGGTGCCTCCTCTTCAACTTCTTCAAAGACGAAGAAGAGTGGTGGGAGCCACTCCTCGACCTAGAACGCTTAGCCTTCTTCTTCCAAGGAGATTCACCCCTCGACTTGTCGGTCGAAGGCCTAGCGGGTCGGGGCTTAGGTGATTTGGGGATTTTTCCTACCTTAAGTTTCCCCTTCCGTTCCCTCAAGGCTTTTCCTGTCATGGATTGACACTTGGAACAATTGGAGGTATTGTGTCCCTCCCCAAGGCACCACAACCAGATACGGTGCTGGTCAGTAAGAGACATCTTAGACCCGCAGTCCCAGCATTTTTTCAAGGCGGACTTCCGTGTCGATGGAGTCGAAGATGAAGACATATTTGAAGAATTTGTAACAAACCGTCACAAAATGAGGCGTGCCGAATTTCGATCGAAGCAAACGCTGTTGCGGAAAAACGGAACTGAAGCCAAACAGCGCTGCACAAGCTATATATACCCTTTGATGACATCACCCTCGACAAAGGCCTTCAAGGGACATCGCCCGAACGCCATCGTCGCACAGAACCCTCTGCCGAATTTTATTTTCGAAGCAGCTGAAGCTGGACATTACATGTCACAGATGAGGAATACGTGGGAGGACACAGTCCATTCGAAATTACCTTAGCGTAATGTTCTTTTTTATGGATTCTTCTCTCGCAGATTCCTCATCATGATAGATATTCCTTCACAGCTCTGCTGCTTGGAAACTTTTTCCCCAGGGGGAGTAGGACCTCGACTCGGCCGTCGATCATCAATCCATCTTGTGCAGTGGTCAATCGTCGGCTCCGGAAGTGATGTCAGATGCCATACAAATACCACATCACTACTCCCATATCTTAGTTCCTTTGTTTCCGTGCACTCACATGCTGCATCGGGAACTTGCTCAAATTTCACTCGATGTTTTTCAGTAAATTTGTTTCGATTTACCTCGACGATGTCTTCGCACTGGATCCCAGGTTTCAAGCAACGCTCGGATTACGAGGCCAAAACGTCAGTAACTGAGCCACATTGGGTCTGTTTGTGGTGTCTAGGTTCCACTCACGACATGGGAGGCCTAGGCGTCGTGCGACAAGATGCAATCCAAGTCCTGATGAGAGCCATGGACAGAAGAAGTGACGCCACCATCGGGGTGAATCAGATTCTTTCTCAGAGCGAGGTACACCCTCTAAGGGACCGACCACTCGGGAAACGTGGGATTTGTTTAATAAAGAAATGCTTAACATGTTTCGTCAACAGACAGCTGTTGGCGTGTCAGAAATGAGAACACATTTTTTCTAAAAACCTTGACCGCGATGTCCGCTCCCCGGATTTTGGGTTTTAAAAGGTGCACCGACTGCCATTCCAAAATGTTGATGATAGACCCCCACAACATTTTTCTGTGTTGTCTGGGGAAAGATCAAGACATGGAGGGATGTAATGCACACAAAGTCCCAGCGCTAGTGGGCTTCCAAACTTGCTTTGGGCCCACTGTCTCTGAAATGCATGACAAGGTCTATAGTCTGGTCCTCTCAGGCCGGGACTGAAGGGCCCACCCCTGAAAAGGAGAAGGAAAAGCATTGACGGAAGACCAAGAAGCAGTCACACTGGAGGAGCTTCTCTTCCTCGTCTCCTTCGCACATGAAGAAGCAGCGCCACTGTCGTAGACACGAGTCCTGGTCATCGTCAGAGAAAGTTAAGCCCTCGGCTGGGCTGACCACTAGAGAGGAGTGGTAAGATTTCAAGAGCCAAATGTTGGCTATGTTTAAAATGCAGGCTGCTGCAGCCCCGAATTGCAAGCTTTGGCGGCGGTAGCGGCGCTCGGTACTCCCGGCCCCTTACGCGCCAAACCGTGAACACCATTGACATTGGAGAAGCCTTCGGGCTTGACGCAGAGAAAGGCGCAGAATCCCTCGATGCCGGTCCTTCCCGAGGCCATTGACACGCTGACGTTCCCAACGTCACAGTGGTACCCAAGCCCCGATCGACGTCAGCGACTACTTTGTCGGCGCCAAAAAATGCACTGTCGGCGCCGACTGTCAGTGACAAGTCCTTTGTCCCCCCTCTGCAGGGCAGGATTCTTCGAGGCTATGACGTCCATTTTTGGCGGCGACCAGGACGAAGATCAAGGGGACATCGATCCCAGATATACTGGGGCAGGAGGGGTCAATGTTTTTGACAATCACGTGTACATGTTGGCACTGGCCCAAGGTCTACATGATGCCAGTGGCCTAGACACGTTTCCAGAGCTAAAGATCCAACAGGGCCAGCCCCACACTCCTACTCACACTAGGTTCAGGGCCCCAGCGGAAAGGGTGGTAGACACCCTAGGTCTTAAGTCAGCATCAGTGCCTACTCCGGGCACGGAACTGATGGATAAACTGGACGAGGGTCCTATGATGGAACACAGCATGCCACTCAATCCGGCAATTGCTGATCCCTTAGCTTCCTTGTGGCAGCATCCCTGTTCCATTCCTCCAGTCAGTTCTACCTTTATGGGGAAGTGCAGGCCGGCGAGAGGTGACTCATCCTTTCTGGCTTCTCACCCTTCTCTGTAAGGGCTTGTGGTACAGGCAGCCACAATATCCACCAGACCTACGGCCTCCACTTCTAATCTGCCCCAGATCGAGAAGGTAAAAGGTTGGATGCAATATTTTTAACTTCTGGAAGCCTGGAGCTAAAAGCCACCAATATAGCCTGTGGATTCACAAAATACTCCATTGGCTTTTTGAAAGCTGTGGAGCATGCAGCTGAGTTCGTCCCAGAAGTTGCAATGCAAGATGGAATTTTACAGTTGGTGGAAGATGGGAAGTAGGTGGTCAGCGAGTCGCTGCAAACGGGCCTGGACATGTCCGACTGTGTGGGCCGTGCAATGGGATCGGCGGTAGTCTTAAGGAGACAAGTGTATCATAAAACTTCTGGCTTTTCTCCAAATTTCAGAATAGGCTTCTGAACTTGCCTTTCGAAGGAGTATTCCTTTTCAGCCAGAAGGCTGATGACTCTTCAGAAAAGTTAAGAGTCAAAATTAGCTGCAGAATTGCTGGGCCTAGATGCGCAGCCAGTCAAACCTGCCATCAGCTTTGCTTCTAGAGGCAGAGGCTTAGCTGCTATTTGCCTTACGTTAGAAAGGTGCAACTCCCACAGGCCAGGCATGGGC
The DNA here is from genome assembly GCF_040938575.1 of Ambystoma mexicanum. Lineage (NCBI taxonomy): Eukaryota > Metazoa > Chordata > Amphibia > Caudata > Ambystomatidae > Ambystoma > Ambystoma mexicanum. Next base: position 636,446,157 of record NC_090939.1, read on the forward strand.
AGAGGCATTTCTCGTGCCTGGAAGAGCCAGAGGGGCCTTGAGAGGCCAGAAAAAAGCAATGGTGGCGGCTACGCCCTCTAAATCGCTTTGATTTCACCTACCACAATTTACCAGTTGGTGGACAGTTGGCAGGGCATTGGCCCCAGTGGCGGGAGATTACCTCCGATGCCTGGGCTCTACAGCTCCTTCGGTGGGGTTATTGTCTGCCCTTTTTAAGAAAGCCTGCGGACAGAACCCCACCTCTCCCAATCCAACCAGGACAGGAGCTCAAGGAGGAACTAAGAGCCCTGTTGTTGAAGTGTGCTGTAGAAGAGGTACCTTCCGAGCAGAGAGGATCAGGTTGATATACCTGTTATTTCCTGGTACTAAAGAAGGAAGGAGGTCTGCGTCAGATTCTGAATTCCAGGCCATGAACAAGTTCCTGAGGAAGGACAAATTCAGGATGGTGACGCTGAGAGAAATTCTCCAAGCTCTCGAGATTCAGGACTGGCTTGTCTCAATAGATCTGCAGGATGCTTAATTCCATGTGCCGATACATCAGAAGCACAGGAAGTTCCTGAGGTTCCTCATAGGGGACAAGCACTATAAGTTCAAGGTGCTTCCCTCTGGGTTGACCTCTGTGCCAATGTTAGGCAGAATCCTGTGCAGTGCCCTTAGGGACCACTACACACAAATAAGACTACAAGTGGTAATACAAGTTCACCTTTGGTACCAGCCTGTACTACACTGTTAAAGTGGTAGCGGTAGCGGAGCAGCCAGACTTCTCTCAAGAGCAAATGAGCAGTAGTAGAAATTACACAAAGGACCACAATTACTGTGATTCAAGCAAACACTGACACAAGGTTTTTGGTTGAAAAGTAAAAGTACACTTATTTCTAAACCATGTGTTTGCAAAACACTTCACTTCTATTAAATTAAGACCACACGTAAAATGCACTACACACAACCAATTCTCTTTGTGCAGAACAACTCAAGGTAAGTACCTTATGATTTTGACGGACCAGTGTTGTGAAACAAAAGGCGTTACCGGGAATACATATGCAATCACTTTTTGACAGTAATGACAGTTCGGTCTTACGAAAGATACGCGTATGTGCGGAAATAAATGTTACCGGGGTAAAACCACACTTAGCATCTGAGTAAACAAGAGAGTTGGGGGCAAAAATCATAGGCAATACTTTTGTCAAGGCAGACAGAATCAGAGAACACTTGCTGACAGGAAAATAAAAGTCAATAGGCCTGCGCCAATGTCAAGTGGAGCCGGGTTCCTGTTGTCGGGGATCACACAGTCAGACAGTTCAAGATTCAACGTTGCCAGGAGTACTGGGATATTGTCAACAGAGGAAGCAAATGTTATAAGAGGGATGAGGAGAAAAGGGTTCACCTTAGTTGCTCGAAGCTGGACACAATACCTTATTCTTTGAAGAAGATGGTGCCACGGCAGTTGTTCCTGGTAGTTGCCTGCAGACTCACAGTTCCTGGGGCTTCAGTCGTGGGGACAAGAAGGAGGACGTCTGGAGTGAGCTGCACTACTCTTGGATGAGGCCAGCAGCAGTGATAGTGAATAAAAGGTGCGCTCCTTTAAAACAGGAGAAGCTCTTCAGATGGCTATCCGAACCACTAGAGCAGTGTGCAGCGATTTCGACCAAGAAGAGGATTCTCTGCCTGTGGAAGATGAGCTGGTTGATCCCACCAGGCTCAAGGGAAGAAGACTCCGGACTGGATCTTTTCTTGTCATTGAAGGGTTGATAGCTCAGGAATGCAGCAGGGCTTCACTGGGATTCGGGGTTGCAGCAGCCGTCTTCTTCTCTGCTTCTCTTCGGTTCCTTGCAGTTCCAGTGGCGACTCTGACTTCCAGCCCAAGAGTACTGCCTTTTATGCGAAAATCCCCCATTCACACAGCCTGGCTGTCAATCACGCAGCAGGGGGTTGTCCAGCCCGGACAACCACCTGGGTCAATCATGGCAAAGTGCGACTTGGGTTTCCTAGCATACCCTGTGCAGGGGGTGACTACACCACTCCCTCACATTCAGCCCACCTAGACAACTGGGTGCCAAGAGATGGGCTTCTGTGCAGAAGCCCGCCAAAAGACGGTGAACAAAGAAGGCAAACCTGGTTTGCCGGGCAAAGTAAAACACAAGAAGGACTTTAACAAAAAGAAATGGCGAATGAACCTGACCGGAGCTAAAGGAAAGGGTATTTGGTCAAGCGGGTTTATGTTCAAGGCTACTATAATAGCCTGGAACAATACCACGTTTATATAATATGATCGCGGTAGAAAAGTTAGGGTAGATACCACTGCCACCAGCCAAGTCTAAATGTTAAAAGAGCAAAAAAAAGCTCAGATAGGAACAGACAAAAAGGGATAGAAATTAACTGGGTCTGTAGTTTTAAATGACTACATAAAGTAAATGGCATCTTTACCTGTTTCTGGGGGACAGTGTCAGCCACAGAAAAATTGAGTCAGTGGGAAGTCTAAAAAGACAACCCTGTGTCACTGCACTGAAGGTGCTGTGTAACATACAAAAAAGTGGGTCTCATGAAGTGGTGTGCTCCAGAGCCCAAGATCACACAAACAGTAAGGATACACATGGCAAAACACATGTAAGAGTGGGAAAAAGGCTCACACTCTTACCAAGTGGAAAAAATAAACTCCAGAAATCCAGCAAAGCTGCTGGGGGACTCACTAGGTGAGGAAAATTAGCCATAGAATGAGAATTCTCCCTAACAGCCAAGGGTCTTCACCAAGCTCATGTCGGTAGTCGAGGCTCACCTCGGGACATCTGAGGTCCATGTATTCATGTACTTGGTCGACTGGCTGATCCGAGGGATGTCAACGGGCCAGGTTTTGTCTCATCTAGAGAACACCCGCCTACTACTGCACAAGCTGGGATTCTCCCTGAATTTAAAGAAGTCGCAAGTTACATCAGTCCAAAGGCTCCAGTTAATCAAAGCAGTTCTAGATTCTAGACGCTCGGGTAGGGAAGGCTTTCCCTCCCGATGCAGAGAGCCAACAACATAACACAGATGGTGGAACTGTGTCGGAATCACACCACATCACATTACCAGAGGCTTCCTTCCTCTGCCTCTTGGGTCTCATGGCCTGTCGTATTTTTCTAGTACCAGAGGCCAGGTTGCGCATGAGAAGTCAGTGGTCTCAGTACCTCGGAGGGCTCACGTATCCCATGAGGGTATCTCGGTCAGTGGTCAACGACCTCACATGTTGGACCGTCTGCAGCAATCCCAATGGCGGGGGAGCCCTTCTGGCTTCTGTGGCCTCAGGCCTGAGTGGTCACGGATGCATCTCTGAAGGGTTGGGGCGCTCACTGCAAGGACTTGAAGGTGAGCGGCCTTTGGTCAGCGATGGAAGCCAGCTTGCACAACAACAGGCTGGAGTAGCAAGCCATCAGGTTAGCCCTGAAGGCTTTTGCCCTGTCTCTCAAGGGGAAGCATGTTCTAATTCTGACGGACAACGCAATGGCCATGCATTACCTGAACAAGCAAGGTGGCGTGCCCTCTCTCCCCCTCTGCAGAGAGATGATGCAGCTGTGGTTCTGGTTGCTGGAGAACCAAATCTTGGTCTCAGCAGTTCGTCTGGCAGGGATAGAGAACAGCTTGGCGGATGCTCTGAGCAGGTGGAGCACAGTCTCACACGAGTTCAAGGTGTGCCAGGAAGTCCTAGAGGAGGTCTTCTCTCGCTGGGGTACCCCATCAGTGGATCTGTTTGCCACAGAGTCCAACAGAAAGTGCAGACAGTTTTGCTTGAGGGAATTCCCAGCAAAGGGTGCATTGGGAGACATGTTTCTGGTGGATTGGATCTTCCCTCTCGACTATGCCTTCGCCCCGGTTCCCATCATTCCATGGGTTCTCAGGAGGTTGAAGAGGTTTTGGACAAGCATGGGCAAGGATAACTTGACACTCCAACCTCTGGAATCTGACAATCTGTCCACCTCACTAGTTACCTCGGCACTTGGATCTCCTAAACCCAGTGGGAAGGTCGGGTTCTTCGCCCGAACCCAGAGTCCCACAACCTACATGCGTGCTCTTTAGAGGATGAGGTATGATGACTGGGACCTCTCTGAGGAAGTACTTGAGCTGTTGCTGGTTGCACGCAGACCATCTACCAGGACACTTTATGCGTGTAGGTGGAGAAGATTTGTGGCGTGATGCAGGGAACGCGAGATTGACCCCATCTCTTGCCCCACCACTGCAGTGATTGAGTTCCTTCTGTCACTGGCCTCAGCAAGCCTTCTGGTCACCAAAGTCAAAAGATATTTGGTGGCCTTGTCTGTGTTTAGAAGGTCCCCGGATTAAGGTTACTTCTTCACGATCCCGGATATGGCCCAATTCCTGAAGGGCCTTGTAAATAAGTTTCTCCCAACTCCCTTTGTTGTCCCGTCCCGGGATTTAAATCTGGGTCTAACGTTCTTGACAGCAGCTCCATTTGAGTCCATGCATTCCTGATCATTGCGGCTGCTTTCCTTAAAGACAGCCTTTCTGGTTGTGATTACTTTAGCCAGGAGAGTTAGCAAACTTCAAGCCTTGTGTTGCAAGCCCCCATTCCTTGTGTACTTTCGGGCAAAGGTTTCCCTTAAAGAAAAACCTGTTTTCTTTCCTAAAGTGATATCTGAATTCCACCTTTCTAACGCCTTAGGACCGCCCGGTTTTCTACCCTCCTCCACATCCCTCTAAGGAGGAGGAGCGCTTCCATCGCTTAGACCCCAAAAGAGACTTGAGCTTTTATGTCGTTAGGACTCCAAACTTCTGGAAATCTGACCAGTTTTTCGTGGCCCATTTATGTCGCACAAAGGTCTGCCTGTAACTAAGCAGACTCTATTGCGGTGGATCATCCTTTGCATCGCTGAGTGCTACCAATCTGCAGGCAAATAGCTTCCTTCAGGCATCAGGGCACACTCGACAAGAGGAGTATCGGCCTCTACCGCCTTACAGAGGGTATTCCCCATTAGGGTCATTTGTCGTGCACCCACTTGGTCATGCTTGGACACATTTACTAGACACTATTGTCTAGATGTTGTCCACGGGGCTGACACACATTTTGGTAAGGAAGTGCTGCAAAATCTGCCACTGTATCACTTTCTGCTCACCTCCGTCATCTTAACTACTTGGGGATTCTATCATATGAGGAATCTGCGGCAGAAAAGCAATCCATTGAAGGAGATATTACTCACTGTAATGATATTTCTATGGATTTTTCTCCCGCAGATTCCTCATCGCCCCTCCCGTCCATTCCCGCTCAGAAAGTTCTTATGACCTGGTGCACCTATCTAAGCGAAGAGATGTCTGGTGATGGCTCTGATGTGACTGCTCCTACCTGGCTAGTCGTTTGCTTTTTGAAAAAAAGAATGTATATCTTTTTACATGGATTCTAAGAAAGCTTTTTCAAAGCGTTTTCATTTCTGGCATGTTTCCCCATTTCAGGTTTTTGTAGGCTGATTAGCCCGGTCTCCCATCGTTTCCTCTGCAGCATTCTAGCATAGTAAAAAAGGGGGAACTGAGAAATGGGGCGTAGTGACGCTGTATATGTACGGTGCCGATGACCGAGCAAGACAGTTCGACGGCTGAGTTGAGGTCCACTACGCCCCATGTCGAAGTTTTCCGAAGCAGCAGAGCTGTACAAGGATATCTATCAGATGATGAATCTGCAGGAGAAGAATCCATAGAAAGATCATTACAGTGAGTAATTTCTCCTTCTGACCACGTAAAAATTCAGCGCCCTTTTGGGATCCAATCTCTGGAGCATCTCCTCATCCCTAGATGGATGGGGTGGAGGATAAGACGGTGGGAGATATATGCTCTAGTTCGAGTAGAATTCTGACACCACCTTTGCTAAAAACATAGTGAGAACTTTCAGACATACCTTCTCCTGGAAAAAGTTCAGGAAAAGGGGCTTGCAAGGGAGTGCCTGCAATTCACTGACCCATTTGGCAGATTTAATCGCCAACAAAAAAACGCTCTTTGAAGTAAGAAGTCTTATGGGGGTAGAATGCAAAGGCTCAAACTGAGCCGTCATTAGAAAAGTGAGAACCATGTTCAAATCCCAATCAGGAACCACAAAAGGCGACGGAGGGAAAGAATTAACCAGGCCCTCCAGGGAATGGGCATTCACTGGAATGGTAAAAAATGTACCTTGTTCTGGTGTCCTTTTAAACAAGAAAAGGGCCACCAGATACCTCTTTACTGTTCCCACTTGTAGCCCCGATTTGGCTAAGGCCAACCAAAATGCCATCAATGAGGAGGGGGGACATGACAATGGGTCCACTCCTTTTGCATTGCACCATGCCACAAACATTCTCCATCTGCACGCATACAGGGACCTAGTGAGCGGTCTACATGCAGCCAATAACACCTCTATAGCCTCCTCACCGAGGTCCCAGTCCCTGTAACTCAGCCTCTCAAGTGCCAAACATGAAGGTTGAGAGGGTCTGGGTTCCGGTGAAGCACAATGCCTCCCAACTGCAACAAGAGGTCCGTTCTCCAAAGAAGCCGGAGGGGTGGGTAGACGGCCAATTCCAGAATATCCAGGTATGACGTCCTCCTCGCCCAGTCCGGGTGATCAGGTGAGTCACGAATCTCCATAAACTCCTGAGAACCCACAGGTTGACGGATAGTGGTGGGAACGCATAGTGGGGGTGGAAGACCCACTCCACCAGAAACGTGCCCTGGGGGGAAATTCCCTCAAACAGAACTTCTTGCATTTCATGTTGTCCTTTGTCGCAAACAGGTCCAGTATCGGGATGCCCCACGGGGTGAAAATCTCTGCAGTGCTTCCGGGCACTGCTCCCACTCATGGCAACCCAAGCTCTGCCTGCTCAGAGAGTCAGCCAACCCATTCTCCACCCCTGCCAGATGAGATGCAGAGGCTAAGATGTTGTTCTCCAGCATCCAGATCCACATCTGTATAGTCGCCCTACACAGAGGCAGTAATCTCATGCCTCCCTGCTTGTTGATGTAATACATGGTCACTATGTTGTCCGTCAGAACTAGCTTATGCCTCCCCTGCAAAGAAGACGCAAATGCCGTCAGCGCCATGCTAACTGCTCGTAGCTCCAGCAGATTGATGTGACAATATTGTTCCTTCTGGGATCAATAGCCGTTGATTTGGAGAGAGTGGCAATGAGCTCCTGTCAAGTACTGAAGTGGTAGGAGCCTGCAGGAGTGAAGCTGGCCCACCTAGTCCCCTAAGCCTGCCAGCCCAACAATCCTGATACTATAAAACTATTGGCCAGGCAAACCCAAGGGGAAAGGGGAATGGAGAAAACAACAAAGACAAGAACTCCCACTGCAGGTACTTCAGACTATCTTCACTGGAAAGTCTTTTGGATCAGTTGAGTTCCTAAAAAGAAAGTACAGTCTTAAATAATAATATATTATTTTACTTTCTAATTCACTCTCTTACTGTAATAAGTCTCTATTACATGTTGCCTAAGCGTGATTTGCCCTTAGGCTGCTTCTGAAAGAATATTGCTGCTGCTGAGGTGCTGTGTTAAACTTTTCTTCGTGTTAGACTTTTCTTCTTTTTCTATCTTCTTTTACAGCTAACTGTTCTCTTAAAATAACGATACCCAAAAATTGTAGTTGTTACTATAGCATTGGGTGATGTTGATGCTGCTTGGGTGTAATTTCTTTTGTTATATATATATATATATATATATATATATATATATATATAGTGTAAATACCTTCTGAGGATTCTGCTGCCTCATTAATAATTCAGCTGACAACTTCAAGTTCTGTAATTCACTGCTTGTTACTTCCTCAAAAAATGCCTCTTTAAATGGATTAAGTCAGTAAGCACTCGCTCGAAAAAAGAAACTGAGTCGCTTTCAAAATCAGAAGCGTATCTTCAAACAAATGTCTTTTATTCTATGAAGACCGAAACGATACGCAACGCAGTAGAAAATAACATCTAAAAGGGCCGCGACGCACGCGCGGCGTTGTAAGGTCCTTTTTTCTAAATCGCACACCTTGAATAACAACAATACGCGCCGTACGCTCTGAAGATATATGAAAACTAAAATGTTTGGGAAAAAAGGTTAATTCAAGTTAGTAAAGGTTAGCAACTCGGCGAAAATTATCCGCACGCCTAGTTAGTACCAAAAACATTATTTACATGCATTCTGAAGTGCTATTCTTTTCCTTGTATTTCCAAGTTATGTTCTTTTAGTCATATAAAGCATTACGATTTTTCTTCCTTAAATGCCCAAAATAACTCTTTCAAGTCTTTACAAATATCTGCCGATCAAGTCTATAATTTCTTCATATAAACAGAAAAACTCTTAGCTTTGTGTTTGTCAACTGAGAAAGTTGAATTTAGGACTGTTCCCACCTGCATTTAGAAGTATACCCAACTACATTTGAAGTTGCGCCCATTAGCCTCTCTGAAAAGTTGCTCAACTCAGTAGTAGACCCAATTGAATTTAGAACCGTACCAAGTTGCACTTAGAAGTATACCCAATTGCTTAGAAGCACCAATTAGTCCTTGACTAGTTGAGCCCAGAAGTGTACCTATAAGTGTGTGTCACCGACCCTAGAACCACAATCAGAAAACCCTCCTAAATCAACCCAAAGCTCACACCAATCATGAGTGCACCAACTCCACCAATGCCCGTCAGAAACAACTCCCATGGACCCCCTCCACTCTCCGATCTGCCCTCCTCCCCCCCCTCCCAAGACAACCCACCATCCTCCGCAATCCCTGCCAGCACCCTCACCAAACACCAAGCCAGGGGGGCACGATGGCGTGCCAACCACCCCAAGACCACTCATCTCCTGAACCCCACTGCCGACCCGCCAGCACTGCCCATGCCCGCTCCCCCCACTACCACACCCCACCCTGCAATCACCCACCCCCCGCCTTGCCATCATACCCCTGCCACCTTCCCCCCCCTGACTGCACCCTTTCCCCTCCCTAAAAACTGCGCGCCTAGCCCTAGCGAGAACCGAAGCTGTCTCCGTCTCCCCCTCTGATCCCCCTACCCTCTCTCTCACACCAATCGCAGCAAAGAAAGTGTGCGGACTGGACGAGTGTGCGGACTGGACGAGGGTGTGAACTAGACGATGATAATGACTGGACGAATGTGTGGAGCGGACGAGTATGAGGAACGGACGAATATGTGCAACGGACGATACTTAATATGCTTTGGAATGAAGGAAACACTTGAAACCATACATCATACCACACCCCACGCTTACTCTCCCCCTTACACCACCACTCATCTAGAACACAGAGATACTATGACACCATTCGGTATAACTGTTCTCATATCTACATCTCCCACTTACTCCACATCACTCTAAGTAATCATTGCTGGTTTCACCACCCCCAGCCAGGCGTTCTCCTCAGGCCTAACGCAGCCACACTCGTTCTGGGTAAAACCGACCAGAGCGAACACATACTCCTGACCTCTCAACCACCACACCTACAGCTAAGAAGCAGCTACCACTCGATTTCTGCACCAGCTGCACACATACCTGGTGCGCACACGCACTTTTGGACTCCCTCTACTCTCTCTACTGACCTGAACTTCGGTTCCCAAGGGCGTTCAACCTACCAGCGCCTTCAGACCATACCAATGGTATATAAGGCACTATATAAATGCAAAATAACATAACGTAACATAACATTTGTTCTTCAGTAGAATTCAATTGCTCAGCAAACTGGTATTTACAGCAGAATCCTTCACCTTCTTTCTTGGCTTAGATTACTAATATTTGAAATAAAAACTAAAACAAAATTCTGCACCTTGTGAAATTGTAACTATCACTATTTTAAATAGAGCTAAAAGATATATGACCTTCTCTGATAAATACTTTAATGAAAGGCAGTTTAGAACCATTAAGAACATTCCAAATGACAACACGATGCTGCCTGCAGCAAACTAAACCAATCACTGCTGGGAAAGTGTTCCACCATCTTGGCTTGGGAGCATTTCATCTTTCTAAATGAAAGTTAGTTAAGGGAAATAGATCAAACTTACAAATGAAATGTTCTACTCTCTAACCAGGTTTTATTTAATATTTTAACAAACCTCCCTTTCTAACTTTCCTGGAAAAATATTTGAAACAACCAATTCTCATAGAACCCTTGCCAATGTGAGGTACAAAATGTGAAAACCTGACAGCTCCTCACTCCTTCAGAGAGGCGTCCGTGACTAGCTGTACCTCTCGCCATGGCGCACAGAAAAGTTCTCCAGCCAACAAATGTGTCCTTTCGCTCTACCGCTCCTTCCAAAATAAGAGCCTGCAGCTCCTCTTGGAACTGCCGTTCCGGTTGTCAGGAGGATGATGGGGGTCTATCCTGTGATCGTTTCACAAATGGTAGGCAGTAGCCTAACTCCACCAACTGAGGGATCGAGGTGTCAGAGGTGATCTCCTTACATTTGCCCAAGAACCCAGAGACTCTCCCTCCAACCAGAGAAGTATGGGGGAGACCTCGAAGAGGTTTTTGAGGCATGGTAGCCATTGATGCGGGAGCATGAGTAGTCTGCCTCGACCCTCTTCTGTCTCTCCCATTGTCCCTGCGTGGCCTTAGGGGGTTGCGCCCTTCTTGAAAAAACAGAATACAGCCTGTAGCCCTGTCCTCTCAAACTAAAGGCAATATTCTGCATTGAAGGCTGTGCAGCCAACCCCAGTGATTTAGCTGTCAGCTTAGAGTCTTTGAATTTTTCAAGAGACTCACCGGTTTGGGAGCCAAATAAATTCTATCCATCGAAGGCCAGATCCCGGAGCTTCGACTGGACATTCAGGGAAAACAACAAGCCCCTCAGGTAGGCTGACCCGCACAGAACCATTGAGGTGCCCAGTCTGTGGTGTCACATACAGCTTGGAGCACCTGACAGGCCATCTACTTACCATTACCTATGATTTCCAAGAACCCTTTCCGGACCTCCCCTACTGGGAAATGGTTGGCTGCCTCTGATATGGTGTTCCATAGAACAAGCCAGAACTTTGCAACGGCACAAGAGGCATTAATGGCTTTAAGCACCATGCACCCTGAGGAGAACACGTTCTTCAACAAAGCATCAACTATCTTTGACTCTCTATCAGTGGGGAGTTTCGAAGACGCTCCAACACTAGACTCAGTGAGCGAGCTTGGGAGGGAAAATCATGGATGACCTCCCTCCTGAGGCGAGCCACTACCACCATTAGAAGATTGGTGAAAACTGTAGGTGCTGAGGTAAGACCGAACAGCAGGACTTTGAACTAGTAATGATGTTGGCCCACCACAAACCACAGGTACTTCCTGTGTCTCTGATTAATCAAAATCTGGAAGTAGGCATCCTAAAGGTCCAGTGTCGCAGGCTTGCAGGATCTAAGCTAGGGAAACCATCTTGAACTTGTCGTTGCAAAGGAACAAGTTCAGAAGCCTCAGATCCAGAATAGGATGCAAGCCTCCGTCCTACTTAGGCATCCAAAAATAGGTGGAGTATCACCCCCTGCCTTGTTCCGAGCATGGTACCAGCTTTATTGGGCTTTTTGAAAGAAGCTGACGGACCTCCTCCAAGAGGATGGGGTCCATCGCAGGGTGATGGCCTGGGCGCCGTGATCCAGCAGGCGCTGAATGAGTGGGAGACAGTAACCCTGATGAATGACCTCTAAGGCCCATGCGTCGGATGTGTCCCTGAACCATTCCAAACTGAACAGGGAAAGTCTCCATCTCATCGGTGCAGACAGAGCCGGTAACTGAGGTCTTGCACCCTGGGGTGCAGAGGGGATGGTGGCCATAGCTGCAATTCCTCTCTGGGCACCTCTGCCTCTCGGGAAGCGTCTGTCTTGCAGCCTTCCCTGAGTGGCCTGACCATGGTGTCTAGTGGCATAGAAACACTTGTGTATAAGCGTGTTATAAATGTCATATCATATCACAGACAGGGAAGGGACAAAACCCCTATCTTTGGCAGACTCTATGGAGGGCTGCTGTACGGCCAACCCTAAGGACTTAGCTGTAGCCTTTGATGACTGTACCTTCTAGAGGGCGTTTTCTGCCTTTACTCCAAACAGGTTTCAGCCATCAAAAGGCATGTCCAATGTCCCGGTCTGCACATTAGCCTCAAATCCCAATGTCCTCACCCAAGAGGGATGGCTGACTACTATCCCTGTGGCCATGGACCTGTCCACACACCACACAATCTGTGGTGTCCAAGCATGGCTGAAAAATCTGGTGGGAGGCCTTCCTGCCATCAGTCAACAGGGCCTGGACACCAGCCTGCATCTCCCCCTCAGGGATGTGCTGGGCCATCCCTGCCACAGCAGACCATATGCCGAAAGAAACTTGGCTAGAGCGCAAGAAGCATTCACTGCACGTAGGGCAATGCTGCCCGACGCAAACATCTTCTAAACACAAGTGTCATGTCTCTTGCTCTCCCTGTCAGGAGAGATGGAAGGGAGAGTGGAGGTTTTCTGGTTTGCGGTTACCACCTGAACCATCAAATATTCTGGGAAGGCATGAAAGGACAGGAATTCCAGATCTGATGGTACAGGGCTGTGTTCCCTCACCAGTTCACTGTCAATTGCCGTGGCAGAGGCAGGTTTCTCCCAGACTTCCATCACAGGTGCCTCAACTGCCACACTGAAGGGCAGCAGCATCTCCTTCTTAGGACCATCATCCAGGATATCACAAAGCTTGCATTGGATCTTGGACCAGGATGGAGCGAAAAGCCCCAAGGTATTGCTACCTTGTCTATCATCTGCTGAATGGTGGCCTGAGGATTGCCTGGAGTGGGAGCTGGCAAGACGTCCATCTCTGGGGAAGTGTCGAGGCCACTGGCAAACTGCAGGTTCTCGGCCAGCTCTAACACATCCTCATTCTCCCAATATAACTCTACACGAGAAATCTGTCTGCTCCATGGAAACCATGCGCTCCAACCCGAATGGTACCTGATCACCTTCCTCACCATAGATGGAGCACATCTTGCCCATGAAAGCATCTCCTGGGAGGGGAGCATACTCCCGAGGAACTTCGACATCTCCGACATCGATCAGCGCCAAGGACGTCAAGACTGGGTCCGGCACTGGGACAACGGCGCCCATAGGCAGGGTTGCATGGCGTTTGGACCCATCGGTCGTCAGTGGATCAAAGCCAGAGCCCAAAGGAATGCAGAAGCGGTGTTCAGCAGGTGCCATGCTGGCCGCAACAGACGCAATGGGACCCGTTGGTACCTTGGCCGAAGCTGTTGGCGCATTTTCAAAGATGTCCATCACCTTTTTATTTATATCACCTTTTTTGTTTTAAAGTAATAACAGAACTGAGGAACCTATGCCATTGCTTGATTAGACCTCCTCAGAGGAGTTTCATAAAATCCAGTAACATAGCTGAAGAGAAAAGACCTCAATGGGTACCAATCCATCATTCTACAGAATACAAGGAGAAAGCAAAAAAGAATACTCTTAAATTGTCCCCCTCCCACCTGCCTCATACCTACATTTTTGGGGGCAACAGCTTGCATTGTAAACCCTTCTCTCCAGGAACATACACCTGTCCACCTAAGCAATCCAGCGACTGAGCCGTCTGCAATCTGCAAAGCCCCACATTGCTGCAATGATCCATTTTGTCAGGCCTATTGTTACAGATAAAACACTGTTTCGTACTTCATGAACCCTGCTTCTTCCCAAATACCAAGCAATGCTAATTCCGGGTCTTGAGGCACCTCATAACCCAGTAGTGTGGTCAGCTTGTGAATACATTTCCCCCCAAAAACTTGAATTTGCTTGCATTCACACAACATGTGGAAAAAGGTGCCCCCCCTTCTCTCCCGCACTTTGGACAGATATCATTGTCGGCTTTACCCCATTTAACCAGTACTTTTCGAGAGTAATATACACAGTGCAGTATCTTGTATTGAAGAAGTCTAAGGGCCTCATCACAAGTTGGGTGGTACCCCCACGGTAAATCCGGAATACTGCCCAACGCAATCACTGTTACTGCCACGTGGTCCGGCAGTATTACCGTGGATTTCAAGTGGTGGTCTAAGTCCCCATTTTTTTTTAGTCCATAGGGCATTTTCGGCACAATTACAATATAATTGCACCAAAAATGGGTGGAAAGTTGGCGTATTCACCTCCAGCTGACAGCTGGAGGTGAATTCTCCAACTTTCCCCCAAACTTGTGATTGGGCGGTGCGGCAATGCGCCGGTAATGCTATTTCTGCCACATTTTTACTGCACCACTCAACATATGATGAGGCCCTAAGTCTGGCCGATATTCCAACCTCCCGTGGAAACATGAGCACCTCCGCCGATTCCTCAGGATCCAATAACCCAAAATCCTGTTCCCAACTTTCCCTGAGCCAAGTCAGCTCCTTGGTCCCGAACCTCTTTAGTACTTGATATAGGGTGGAGGTTACCTTGATAACAATGCGTTCAGGGAGGATATTAGCTTCAGTGGTGAGTGTTTCAGAATCTCTTCCAGGAAAGGAAACTGGTCTCCCAAGGCGTGGGCAAGTTGCATTTGCCTATACTGCTCTCTACCCAGAAGTCCATGGATATCATGCAGTGTCCGAAACGGGATAACCACACCAGCTTGGGCAAGTATCCCACTTCCTCCCAGTCTCTATAGTGTCCCATTTTAAGTACCTCAGGTAATGCGTTCTTCCAGAGGGGTTGGTCCAGGATCAGTCTACCCCACCACCCTAAGTGTTTCTGTGTGTCGCACAATAACTGTCGGGTGTGTCGTATCACTGGTGGGAGGACCGTCTTCCCTTTCCCACCCCCATATAGCACTTGCTTAGGCCGCACTGCTCTCATCCATCTATTTTCTATTGCAATGCGGAGAAACCTGAGGTCTCCAAGCAACCAGTCGTTCACCACACCTAGTTGTGCGGCCCAGTAGTATCGCTGGAGATTGGGCAGGCCTATATCCCCTTCCCATACTGCGCTCTGCAACATTTTGAGGGCAATACATGGCTGTCCCCCCCCACCAACCATAACAGCCCACAAAGGGTTACCTCAATCTTGGCGAAGACCGCTATAGGAACAGGGAGTGGATCGTTTTAGAACACATAGACAAAGGTAGTGTCAGCATTTTGAAGAGAGCCGCCTTGCCCAGTAAAGTCAGCGGGAGTGATTGCCAATGCACCATGTCTAGAGAAAATGTGTCCATCACCTGGTGGAGATTATGCCAGAGGAGCTCTGAGGGACACAGACTCACGTAAATGCCCAAATACTTAAAGCCGGAGACCGAAATCGGATAAGGGCAATCCTGCGGGATTGTCCCATCCCCTCCCCGTATTGGAAAAAAACATACTTCTGCCAGCTTATAATCTGAGTATTCGAGTCAGAGTATGACAGGAGATTGAACGATTGCTCATGTAAATCAAAAGATCATCAGTGTAAAGCAAAACCTGGTCCCCCCGCCCCCACACAGGCCATTTAAATCCCACAGAATCCGGATCTGTTCTAAGTTTGATCGCAAGTGGCTCTATGGTCAAAGTGAACAGCAGGGGAGAGAGGGGCAACCCTGTCTCATCCCCACCACAGGGTAAAGGTCTTGGAGGATATCCTGTTGACTCTAACGTTGCTTCGGGGAAGTTATGGAGCAGGTGGACCCAACTCAGGAAGTTCTCCCCAAGCCCATTACGGCCCATAATCTCCTATAGCAAATCCCAGCAGACGGAATCAAAAGCTTTCTCGAAGTCCACAGGTAGAGGTGCTGGCGGATCTAGTAGCGGGGAAGCTTGATTTATGGCAAAATGCACCCTTCGGCGATTCATGCGTGTGGATCGAGAATACATGAACCTGCATTGGTCCGGATGAATCAGCAAGCCTATTACCCCTAGTATACGGTAAGCCGGAAATTGCACCAAAATCTTGGCCTCCCGGTTAATAAGTGATAGTGGCAAGTAAGATGTGCAACGTTCGGGTGGCTTCCTGTGTTTGGGAGGACTATTATGCAAGCTTTCGTAAGGTCTGGGGGGGTATGCCCATCCTGTCTACATTGTGCAAATAGGCGGTGAAGAGGTCCGGTAATCAGGTGCCCTAGCCGCTTCCACACCTCTACAGGGAAGCCATTGGGCCCCAGGATTTTACCAGTCTGCAGCTGAGAGATAGCGGCTGCGATTTCATCTCCAGTGATTCCAGACCCAACGCCTGCTGTGCTGTGAGGGATGGGAGGGTCACTGAATCAAGAACGTTCTGTCCATCAGTTGAGGACAGCTTCCTCGGGGGTTGGTACTGTGCCTCATAAAATGCAGCAAATATCCCTGCAATTTCTGAATCCTCTGTTAAAGCCTTTCCCTGAGCTTCCTGTATAGACCTTAAATACTTGTTCCCCCTATTCTGTCTTTCCAACAATGCTAGCATTTTTGCCCGCTTTGAATCCAGATTCATGAATCTGACTGTGTGCTGCCCAATGCTCCAGTCTACCATTATCCGAGGCCACATTTCACAGCGACTCCTGCGCTGTAAAAGTTTCTTCTGAAGCCCGGGACCCTGAAGCGAGAAATTCCTCTTCGTCCAGAATAGCTGCGAACTCTGTCTCCTCCATCTCTTGTGCTTGCTGCTTCTGTTTCGCCGACACCAGAGAAAGTGCCTCCCATCTGAGTACCACTCCCACAGGCTAACTCGACTGTCAACTGTCCTTTCGTTAATAGTAAAATACTCTGCCTTTGTGTGGGAAAATCTCTGTGAATATGGGAAAGCCCAAGTAGTATGTATTCAGACTACCAAATCGCTGTGGGCCCACTTTTGGGCAATGTCCATCACCTTATGGCGAAATGTCTCCCATTCCTCTTTAGTGGAGGGCTGGATGTGAAAAGCAACTTGAACCTGCCGTTCCAGAGACTCCCTCGAGAGGTGGCTCCTCTTTTTATTGGATGAAAAAGAGTGACATGGGAGAAACCACTCAAAGAGTGGGACCTCTTCCGGAACTTCTTCTTCTTGTCCTTTTCCTACTCCTTGCGCAGTGCCGTTTTTTTCAGGATGTGCTCTGCATCGTGCAACCTTAAACAAGATCGGGGCTCCACACTCTTCGTCTTGTGAGCAAAGGTGAATAACTTTACTGCTCTTTCTAGGAAGGCCTTCGATCGGGTCCATGGACTGGCACAACACGCAATTCTGGGTAACGTGACGCTCGCCCAAACAATAATGATAGATCCGGTGTGGATCCGAAACCAACACCAGCCAGCCGCAATACACAGACGCTTGAACTCTGAGGCCTTTGACGGTGTCGGCAAGCCGTAGAGAAATTTAGTAAGCGAACATGTTCTGATAGAGTGTGCTGAAAAGAGAAACTGAGGTCACGGGGCACGCGCCTCAGTGTATACTGGCACAGACATCATATCCAGCATGGGGCGCATAGAGGCATCGGACAGAGTTAACGTGGAGCTGTGCTGTGCCCCCTGGCAGTGGAAAAGTTGCAGAGAACAGCTGTGCTGAGGATAGGATTATCACAGATGAGGGATCTGTGGGAGGAAAGAATGCATTAGAACTCTTAGTCCACGTGACCTAAGAGATAAAGGTGAGTTCTCAAACACTGTCGAAAGCATCAGTATGTGAAAATGAGGTTCAACTACCAAACGTCAGGAATTATACATAAAACCAAGAGGTACTTACCAGTTTTCCTGGTGCTTTCTCTTCTGTTTTTTCAACTACAGCTTCTGTTTCCGGTTGAGGCTACAAAATACAGATTGACAAACTAGTCAGTAAGATTAAGAAGACAGATTGACATAGTCGTATGACTTTGCAGGCAAACAGAAGGGTAAGCAACCACATTGCACACTTCATGGCTTTTTTAATTTGTAGCTCTTCCTATCACTGTGCCAAAGATGCCCACTACTGCTGCATAATAAAGAGCAGCATAGGTGAGGCACAGAGTCCAGACTCAGCCTCTGTTTCCTTTTAGGCTCATGTGGGGCATCCTTGCTCCTGTACTAATTGGCCCTAATGGCATCCAACAAGGCATTATTCACTGGCCTCTTGAACCTGCCAGTGTTGTGTTGACTGGGCATGATGGAATCAGCCTCTCCTGTGTTAACGGGGCCTACAGGATCTAGCGGTGTTCTATTAAGTGGGTACAATGGAAAATCACCCTGCTTTTTTTTAAAGGCACCTATGGCTTCAGCCCCTGATTGGTAATCTAGGCCAATCCTGGATGAATTCTCAATTTCTCCACTTAAACCCAGCCGAAACTGAAGTACTTTTCTTTCACATCTCTTCCTCCTATCTTAGCCACTGCTCTTTCGTTCCCTCCCACATAAGGAGGTGTATGCCTTTGGTGCCATGGCATCAGACCCTCCAAAGCCCTTCTTCGCAGAGAAGGATATATATTTTTTTAAATGTATTTATTAGGTTTTAGTCAACATGAACTGCAAGAAAACTACAATATCATTGCATTTCGTAAAATTGCATTTGTACCTTCCCTCTCATCCCTCCCAGCCCTCCCCCAAGACCACTTTATGTACGTCAGTTCTGTTCGCACCAGACTATCATCATGAGCTGCCCGCGTCACTAGAAGTATCTTCCTTCTGCCTGGGATGTAGTAACGAGACCATGATCGCAACTCATTGATGTAGGTCCTCGCTGGTGTCCAGTTTCTGTTCACGCAGCGCATTCTCCCACGCCCCAGTTTCTGCTGTTACCCATTTGTGAAGGTCCTCCCACCACAGTGCGAAGCTTGGACCCCTAGCACTCTTCCACCCCAAAGCGATGCGCCTCTTTGCCAGAATATAAATCAAGTCTTTAAGTTTGTTAAAGGGTTTGTTCTTTTTGCCTCTTTTGTAGCTACCCAGGATGCATGCAGCAGGTGCTTGCACATCCAGTACAATGTCTGCCTCGGCCACTTTAGCAGCAATCTGTGCCCAAAATGTTTGTATCATCTGGCTTCCCCAAAACATGTGCGTCATTCCCACACGAGGTTCGCGGCACTTAGGGCATTCGATAATACTCGCCCCTTTGAATTTGGAGATCACTTCCGGCGTGAGGTACGCTCTGTTAAGGATGTAGAATTGTATGTGTTGCAGTCAGGCGTTCCTGGAAACCTTTTTGCGGCAGTGACCGATGTGTTTCTATTCTTTTTCCTCAAATTCCAATCCCATTTCGTGTTCCCACTTGACTTTGCTCTTGAGGCTTATATTGGTTGTGCTGTTCACTAAAGTGTCATAAAGCCTTGAGGTTTTGTTTCCCCCTTCAGCTACAGCCAGCATGTTTTCGATGGTTTCATGCCCAGTTTCTAAGTTCTCCTCACCAGGCCAACGGTCCATGAGCCTACGCACTACGGCTCTGTGGAGCAAGAATTGTCCCGATGGCAGCCCCGAGGTTGCGTGTATCTCGTCAAATGTTAGGATCCCTTGGTCATCCACCAAGTCTCCCAGGGCAGCCACTCCGCAGTGCTCCCACCCTCGCCGTACTTCACTTTGCCCCCAAGGTCTGCCCGCCATGATGGCCGCTATGGGGATTAGCGGGGAATATGGATCTTCCATCTTCGCTACCTTGCAAGCCCGTTTCCAGATCTGTATTCCCAGGTTCAACAGGTAGGGGCAGTTGTGGGTCACTTCTGCCGGGACCCAGAATAAGTCTCGGAGTAGCAACTGGGAGGCGGCTGGTTGCAAGAGCCGGGTATCAAATGTGGTTTCATCAGCCATGCATTGTATGACGTGTTTTAATTGGGCTGCCAAATAGCACAATTCGAAGTGGGGATTTTTAGACCTCCCCTGTCGTAGGGCCTATGTAGCACTTCCAGCACGACTCTGTGTCTGCCTCCTTGTCAGAGAAATCTCCTACAAAGTTTGTTTAGTTCTGCGAAAAAACGTGGGGGAATGTTGAAAGGGACGTTGGTGAAGAGGTGCAGTAGTCGGGGGAGTGCCACCATTTTCAAGAGTCCAGCTCTTCCCTCCACAGATAGCGGCAATTTTCCCCAGAAGGCCATTGATTTTTCTAGGTTTTCCTTGGCTCTTAACTGTGTTTAAAGAATGTTCCATATTGGGGTCCCGGTGAATGGTGATCCCCAAGTATTTGAAAGATGTGGGCATCCATTGGAGTGCCACTGGGGGGAGTCTGTCGTGGGTGTCCCTGCTCAGGGCGGCCAGGGGGTAAAGGCATGATTTTTCGTTGTTGATTTGGATCCCCGTGTATCGGTGAAACCCCTCCAGCGTCTCTAGAATATACGGTAGTATGTGTTCTGGGTTGTTTAAGTACAGGAGGGTGTCGTCGGCGTACATCGACACCAGGTGTGTCACCCCATCAATCACTATGCCCCCGTCGCCATACTCCTGCTGCAGGTATGCCGCTACGGGTTCGACTGCTAAGATGTACAGCATGGGGGAGAGTGGACAGCCCTGCTGCGTGCCCCTGTAGAGATGCCATTTGTCGGAGAATGTATTGTTCATGCGCACTCTGGCCGTGGGGTCTGTGTATATTAGTTTGGTCCACTTTAGGAAGGCCGCGCCTATCCCCATTTTCGTCATGGTCGCATATAGCCATTCCCACCTAACCGAGTCAAAAGCCTTAGTGGCATCTAGAGACGCCACTGCGCATTTCTCGGGTCTGCCATTGGTGCTATAAATGACGTGATGTAATCTACGTAGGTTCTCAGTGATGGATCGCCCAGGCACATAGCCCGTTTGGTCCTGATGGATCAGAAGGGGGACTACTCTACGCAGTCTCCTCACCAGCAGTGCCTTTAGGATCTTGTTATCTGAGTTCAACATGGACAGAGGTCTATATGAGCCACACTCTTTTTCGTCCTTGTCTGGTTTCAATAGGAGGATGATAATAGCTTCCTTAGTGGTGTCTGGAAGGGTGCCCACTTCGTACGCTTCGCTGAACACTCTGGCTAAGAGGTGCCAGAACGTCCTTGTACGCTTTATAAAACTCTCCTGGGAGCCCGTCAGTGCCTGGGGCTTTCCCAGCTGGTAAGGACATAATAGTGGTTATCACCTTATCAGAGGTAATTGGTTCGTCTAAGGCTTCGGCCAGGTGTGTGCGTCCAAACTAGGTAGTCTAGTGGTGTCTAGGACATCGTCAATTTCAATGGCCGAGGGAGATGGGGTGCTGGCATATAGTTCCTGGTAAAACCCAGCAACCACCGCGTTTATGCCTAGCTGCGTGTGCACTGCAATGCCGTCTGGCCCGATGACGTGGCAAATAGGTGCCCTGGGGGTTTCGCGTTTGTAGAGCCATGCTAATAATTTCCCTGGTTTGTCCCAGAGGGCGTGGGTTCTCTCAATGTATTTCGTATAGCTGAGTTTACCCAGCTTATCCCAGTACGTTAGGCAAGTTTGTCTAAGCTCGACCATCTTGTGTATGTGTTCTGCCTCCAAGGTGGCTCTCTATTATAATTCAGCTAACTCTTTTTCCGTGTTTGAGAGTGAGGCTAAAATGGATCTTTGGGTTCCCCTATGGTTGCCAGCATTTCGCCCCTCATGACAACTTTCTATGCCTCCCATATCGTGCCTATGTGCTGCACGCTATTTTCATTTACCTGCCAGAAGTCAAGAGTGCTGCTTCTGATCTGTTCGCGAAAGGCTGCATCGAGCAGTGCTCCGCTTCTTAACCTCGACGTGGGCACTGGGGGTCTGGGCGGGAACACCACTCAGTTGGTCACTAGCGGGGAATGGTCGGATAATACTCTGGCTAGGTAATGTGTGTCCTCGAACAGCGCTAGCCGTTCCTCATTCACTAAAATTTAGTCTAACCTAGTGTAGACGGCATGGGGGGGGGAGTAGAAGGAGTACTCCCGTTTTTCGGGGTGTTGTTTGCACCAAAGTTCAGCTAGCCCTAGTTGTTGCATCAAGGTATGTAATATTTTTGCGGGCGGGGATGGACGAGTGTGTTTGTCGTCTGATCTATCTGTACGGGGATCGAGGTTGTAATTGTGATCACCCCCCCAGATGGGGCTGCTTTCTCTGTAAGGACTGAGCCGTCTGTGAAGTGAGCGGAAAAAGGATGTGGCGTCATGGTTGGGAGCATAAGTGTTGATTAAACATGTCTCCCTGCCTTCAATGGTACCGTGAACCAGGGTCATCCTGCCTTCATCATCAGTTTTTGTGTTAATTAATTTAAAGGGGATAGTGGGAGCAATCCAGATCAGGACCCCTCTAGCGTATGTGGAATAAGTGGAGCCTACCAGGGTCCCTCTTCAGGACTTGGCTAGTGTTTCTAGCTTGCGCGCATTCAAATGTGTCTCCTGTAGCATGGCGATTCTGACCTTGCTTCTTTTGATTAGGGCATGGATACGGCGTTGTTTAACAAAGCTGTTCATTCCCCTAACATTCCATGATATAATTCTAATCTTGTCAGCCATATATTCTAAATGGCCAAGTGGACGCAAGGGTGACTCCAGCGGGGGCGTCTCTTCTGACTTTGGTGGTTTTTGACTTTCCAAGTGGTCTTGTCGGTCCCCCTAAAGAACTTTCCCCAACTATAACCCAAACTCCTTCCCCAACTTTGATACCAACTTCCATGTTCCCTCCCCCCTGTAACTTCCAACAGTCAAAACTGAAAAACAGTCCAGCGAGGTTACCCCCGTTATGACTACCCCGTTTCTGCTCCATTTGACTGCTCATTGGTCTCCTGGTGCCCTACGGGCAGGTTTAATACACCCGAAAAAGAAAAACTATGGGGTCTGAAGGGCAGACAGTCCATCTTCGGTGTGACTCCTATGGGGAATCATTCCTCTGTGCTTGGTTTGGTTGCTATTAGTTCCTGTGCGTTTGTAGGTTGCCGGCCTAGCGTGTGATCGCTCTTGGTGTGGCTCAGCGTGGTTTACGCCCTTTCTCTTCAATGTCTGGGATCTGCTCCCCGTCCATCCGTTCTCGAGCCTCGGCTGGGGTGTCGAAGAGGAGTGCTCTGTTATTATGTATCACCTTTAGTCTTGTAGGGTATAGTAGCATGTAGCGCAATCCGGCTTTGGAGTAAATGAATTGTGCTCTTTTCATTTGAACCTGGAAGGTATAATCAGGATAGATGGCTATCTTCACAGAATCTTTTTGGATTTAGCCACCCGACCTGGAGAAGGCCAAGATAGTCTCTCTATCCCTATAGTTAAGCACTTTTGCTATCACTGGCCTGGGTGGGGCTCCGGGGGCTGGTCATTTGGTGAGAGAACAGTGGGCTCTTTCAATCGTGAAGCCTTGCGAGAGTTTCTCTGCTTCTATCTCTTGTATCAAGAGGTTCTCCACGTAGTTCGTGGGGTCAGATCCCTCAGCCCCCTCCGGCAGACCCAAAAGTCTGATGTTATTTCGGCGTGCCCGCCCTTCGGCTTCCTCAGCCCTATCTTCCAGGTGCTTCACTCTTTGTTGTAGCTCATCAACGTCTTTTAGGAGCAGTGTTTTGGCCTCTGTATTTTCTCTGAACTGGGTTTCAAGTGCCTCAGTCCTACCAGTTATGGAACAGACTTCCTGGCACAGAAGGCCCAAGTCTATAGCTACTACGTCAATTTTATTTCCCACTGTTGCTTGAAATGTCATAATAGTTTGTAGGATCTGGGAGTTACCTGGTTCAGCAGCCACCTCGGTGAGAACAGGCAGTGCCTCTGCCGCGCTTTTGTTAGCAGTTTCCGGTCCCGTGGACCCTCCAGCAGCGTAAGGTTCCATAGTGGTTTGACGCTGCTTAGCTCTCGCCGGTTTTGTGGACATCACACAGGAGGAGCCGGGGTTCCAGCCACTCCCCGATGGCAGCTTGTGTTTGCTGTGGGTGCTGCCATGTTGCGGGGCAGCGCAGCTGCTTGTACACTCTGTTGCTGCTCTCACAGTAGTGGCACTGTGCAGTGGATTCCCAGTTTCGTTAGTGCCTCTTGTGTGTGCTCTCTCCGGGGCGGGTCGAGTGGTATTGTGGGTCTGTTATGAAGGCGCTATCAACCTTATGTGCTCATTTATAGTTGTCCGGCTCCCACTTTATGAAGGTTTATGCCACTAGGCTGTACAGTCACGTGCAGGGTGGGCCGCGCCCTATGTTGGGTCTGGTTTTAGGCCCCTGTGTCAAAGCCCGGTCCTGCTGGGCACTCAGCGTGTCGGATAACTAGGGCAGACAGATTAGACCCTAGTGCCAGCACGTTCAATAACCGCTTTTCTCGCTCCCTCACCCCTCAACCAACAAAGGTCCAGTCTCGGTGCAGTGTCCTGCTCCTTTCGTTGTGCCCAGCGGCAGCCCAGTGCCTCGGTGCCAATGCGAGCCTGTAAGCGGAGAGGAGACCCCCAGTTCTCGGAACGGTGATGCCAGTGGCCAACTGCCCCCCCCATTCCACACCTCATAGGGTTATTGCTGGGGCAGCTCTGTCTGTAGCTGCTGGGCGCCCTCCTTTGCTGCGCTTGCTTCTCCTCTCGATCGCCGCCTCAGTCTCTGCTGCTGGAGCTGGTCCTCTGCTCTCCGCGGCGGTGACGACTTCTCCTGTTGCACCCGCATTGCAGGTGGCTCCTCTCACGACAGTCAGGGCACCGTCTCTCGACCTGTCCTCCCTGGGGTACGCTCCTCCTGGAAGGCCTTGGTGTCTCAGTGGCCAGTCAGTGCCCTTGGGGGCGCCGCTCCTGCACGCCGACCACGGCGGTGCACTCGCTTCTCTAGGTGCTGACTGCGCCCGGGGGTCTCCGTTCTATTCCCCCAATCTTTAAGAGTTGCCAGGGCTCAGAGCGCAGCTCGGTGGTCTCTGTAATACGTGGGTTTTCTAATAGCGGGCGACATTTTCGCTCGGCTCCGCGGTACCACGCTTCACGGCATCCTGGTCTCAGCAGGTGCTCCAGGTCGCAGAAAACCCAGAATGGGTCCCTCAGATGTTCACAGCACTAGTAGTAGTTGCACTCGGGAGTCTCAGGCTTCAAAAACACACATTTTGCAGCTAATTGTGGACACATCGCTCGGAGCTCACCAGAGATGCGTCTTCTTCATATGGCAGTTAGCCACGCCCCTTCAGAGAAGGATTTTTTAAACCAGAACTCTCCCTATTGGGAGCAGCTGTGGTAAGTAAGGACACATTCATCATTGCTTGTCTGATAGTCTCCCACTCCTCTCCGCAGAGGGTAAAATGAGAAAGATGGGTTAACCTTCACAATGTTAAAATATCTAGACATTAGGAAAGGGGTTCATAAGGCTATGGAGGATTTCTAGGTGTCCAGCTTAAATAAGGAAGTGCGTACATAGCTCTCAACCTTTCATGGCCCCGGGGGCGGGTGAAAACACCTGATTTTGTATTTAGCGGGTGAAAGCCCATTGTTTGCTGTGGGCGTGTAGGGAGCTTTTCCGGGTGAGAGAGCTGCCTAAGTGGCGGGTGACACCGCCAAAAGCGGTTGAGTTGAGAGGTATGTGCGTATGAACACCTGCTCGGATGCACTGATGGCATACACATGTGTTCAATGTATGTCTTTCTGCATTGAACACACATGCACATTTTACTCCCTGCGTCTTAACGAGTCCAATCTGTTGAAAGAGAAATTCAAGCTGGAAATCAAGCATAAGAGCTTGGGTGCCTTAAAAATACTCTGAATGCTAAATGAATCACTTCTCCAGCGAGAGCTGCAAAATGCTTCACAAGACAGAAGGATAAGTTCTTTAAAGATTGGGACAGACTGCTTGGATTTGTAGCGTACGCCGCAAAGTGCCAGCAGCAGGAAAATCTATTGAATAGGTGGGAATTTTAATTATTTTATGAGCAATTATATGCCAAACCCAAGAATGTGTATATCACAGAGATACAGGGCTTCTTTCAAGATAGTCCTCTTTCTCAAGCCTCACCCAGGCAGATGGCAATGCTAAATAAACGTATATTGACTGTTAGGAAAGATTTCCCTTAGGTGCCATTTTCCCTCCATTTGTGAACCCCCCAACATTTTTGCTTTTGTTTGGCTTACCTAACGTGACTTTTTCCAGTGGAGCACAGCCTTCAACTGCACTCCTCTGGGCTTTCGCGCCTTTGTTATAGGGAAAGGAACAAGTTACTTACCTGTAGCTGTTGTTCTCCAGCATGGGTCTGGTATGGATTCACGTGCTCATGAATATTCCCCGTCGTCAGGCTGGGATCCTGGGTAAAGGAAAAAAGCAGTTTCAGTTTCATTTCTGTACTGTCTTTCTCCTAACAACCAATCACTGAGCTCTGAATCATACTGCCCCCAGCCAATGACTGCCCTCTACCTAAGCCCCTCCTCTGGCAGCCATCTTCAGATTTGGTAGCACGTAAAGTGACAGTAGGACCAAGAGAAGAGCCGCAGAGGGGTAGGCGGGAGGATTTGCATGTGAATCCATGCCAGACCCATGCTGGAGAAGAACAAGTTACTTACCAACTGTAACATTCTTTCGATTGGATGTTCCTCCCATGTATTCCTCATCTTAGATATATCCTTACATTTAGGTTTCGCCTTGGAAAATGTTTTCTCCCTCCAGCAGGGGGCTCTCCACTCGAGGCCGCAGCGTCGATGTCCCTCAGCGGCATCCGTCAAGCACCAACGTCATCCCCCGTATAAGAGCCTCGAGCGCGCCTGTTGGCTTCAGTTCTGTTTTTTCGTATATTATCGTCCTTGGATTTTGATAGTCAATGACATGCCTCTTTTGACCCAAGCCCTAAATGAGTTTAGAGTGTAATTCACGTAAACTGTACTGTGGGGTTAGAATGGGAGGGTCGATGAGGAATACGTGGGAGGAACATCCAATCGAAAGAACGTTACAGTTGGTAAGTAACTAGTTCTTCGAATGGATTGTGTCCTCCCACGTATTCCTCATCTTAGATAGACTCCCAAAGCAGTTTTGTATTGGAGGTGGGACTACAGTATCTTTTTTAATCGTGGTACAGAATGGAGTACAGATTTCGCAACAGACTTCCTTGAAAAGAAGTCGAGTCCAATGCATAATGTTTTATAAAGGTGTGCATGGATGACCATGTGGCCGCTGCACAAATATCTTGCACAGGGACACCCCTTTTTAGTGCTGTTGAAGTTGCCATGCCCCTGGTCGAATGAGCTCTCAGTCCATCAGGTGGTTCTTTTCCCGCCAATCTGTAACATTCTGTTATGGCTAAAATTATCCATCTGGGTAATGTCTGTTTAGTTACCGGAAGGCCCAGTTTATGTCCAGTGTATCCCACGAAAAGTTGATCACACTGACAAATGTTTGCCAATCTTGAGATGTAAAAGCTAAGAGCTCTCCTGGGATCTAGTCTATGAGTCGCTCCTCTTCCTCGCTTGCATGAGGAGGAGGGTAAAACGTAGGTAAATTTATTTTCTGTGACAGATGAAAATCCGAAACAATTTTTGGCAAAAAAGACGGTTTAACCCTAAGAACTACTTTGTCCTTCCTTATAAAAGATGATGTGAGGAGGACCGCTCGAAAGCGCCTGCAACTCACTTACCCTGCGGGCTGGATCAATGCTAAAAGGAGTATTGTGTTCAACGTACCGCTACCTTTGCAAATCTATTTTTCAAGGAACCTGGGATTGGTAACCCTAGGTCTCCTGGGGGCAACCAGACGTGGTCTCCCTCTCACTGTGCTTAGAGAGGCATCAGCTTCACCTCACTGATGATCCCCAACAAGGGTGAAACACGTGTATGGGGTTGCTGGTGGTACTCTCGTTCAGGTTGGAATTGCCATTGCATTTCGGTGCTGGACTACCCCTGGGCAGGACAAAGACTGATATGCAAATGGATATTTCCCATCTGTGAAAGGCACAGTGAGTAAAAGCAGTGGCTGCGAACTCTCAAGTGGTTAATAACCACTGAACAGGTTATCAAGTCTGTTCTTTCGAGAGAGGGGCGCCCGCTACCTTTGCAAAACTATTTTTCAAGGAACCTGGGATTGGTAACCCTAGATCTCCTGGGGGCAACCAGACGTGGTCTCCCTCTCACTGTGCTTAGAGAGGCATCAGCTTCACCTCACTGATGATCCCCAACAAGGGTGAAACACGTGTATGGGGTTGCTGGTGGTACTCTCGTTCAGGTTGGAATTGCCATTGCATTTCGGTGCTGGACTGCCCCTGGGCAGGACAAAGACTGATATGCAAATGGATATTTCCCATCTGTGAAAGGAACAGTGAGTAAAAGCAGTGGCTGCAAACTCTCAAGTGGTTAATAACCACTGAACAGGTTATCAAGTCTGTTCTTTCGAGAGAGGGGCGCCCGCTACCTTTGCAAAACTATTTTTCAAGGAACCTGGGATTGGTAACCCTAGGTCTCCTGGGGGCAACCAGACGTGGTCTCCCTCTCACTGTGCTTAGAGAGGCATCAGCTTCACCTCACTGATGATCCCCAATAAGGGTGAAACACGTGTATGGGGTTGCTGGTGGTACTCTCGTTCAGGTTGGAATTGCCATTGCATTTCGGTGCTGGACTGCCCCTGGGCAGGACAAAGACTGATATGCAAATGGATATTTCCCATCTGTGAAAGGCACAGTGAGTAAAAGCAGTGGCTGTGAACTCTCAAGTGGTTAATAACCACTGAACAGGTTATCAAGTCTGTTCTTTCGAGAGAGGGGCGCCCACTACCTTTGCAAAACTGTTCAACCTAAGGAGCCTTAGTGGACAAGAATGTAAAGGCTCAAATGGAACACATGTGAGAAATTTTAGAACCAAGCTTAGATCCCACACTGGAACCTGGAAAGGTATTGGGGGAAAAACATTATTTAAACCTTTTAGAAATTGAATTATCAAGGGTATTTTAAAGTAAGATTCTTCTTCGGAAGAGCGCTTAAAGATGGCTAACACTGCTAAGTATCCCTTTATCGTCCCAACCTGGAGCCCCAGATTGGCTAAATGTAACAGAAAAGATAAAATTGTGGGGATATTACATTGAAATAGGTCCACATTCTTTTCTCTGCACCAGTAACTGAACTTGTTCCAACGACACCGATACAGAGATTTGGTTGCTGGCCTTCTAGCCGAAAGCAAAATCTCCATCACGCCATCCGGAAGATCCCAATCCTTGTATCTCAGCCTTTCAGAAGCCATGCGTGAAGGTTGAGTGTGTTGACCTCCGGATGGAGAACATGACCTTCCTGTCGCGAGAGATGGTCCTCTCTTCTTGGAAGACGTATTGGAGGGCAGATGGACATGTCCAGAAGGTCCGGGTACCACGTTCTCCTGGCCTTATCCGGGGCAGTTAGGATCATGGTTTTCCCGAACTTCCTCAACCTCCTGATTACTTGAGGGATCACAGGGATTGGAGGAAACGCATACAGAAGTGGAAACTCCCATTCCACCACGAACGCGTCTCCTAGAGATTCTCTCAGGGGAAATTCCCTTGAGCAGTACAGTTCGCACTTCCGGTTGGCCCCGATCGTGAACAGATCCACTTGAGGGGTTCCCCAAAGGGCAAAGATCTCTTGAATGACTTCCTGAGCTATCTCCCACTCATGAGAGACTGTGCTCTGCCTGCTCAGAGCGCCCGCTGTTGTGTTTTGCTCTCCAGCTAGATGAATTGCCGATAGAGAGATCCCTTCTTGTGTTGCCCAGAACCAGAGTTGCATCGCCTCTCTGCACAATGGTAGTGACCCCACTCTTGTTGAGGTAGTACATGCCCACTGTGTTGTCTGTCATTATCAGACCATTCTTTCCCCGTACAGAGGGCAGGAAGGCCTTCAGCGCTAGTCTGATTGCCCTCAACTCCAAAAGATTGATGTGTAGTTTGGACTCCGATTGAGACCAACATCCGCTGATTGTCAGATCGTTGATATGGGCTCCCCACCCCGTAAGTGAGGCGTCCGTCACTACTGTTATCTCCGGCCATGGCTGCCAAAAAGATTCTCCTCTGAGGATATAATCTCTGCAGGCCCACCATTGTAGATCCTGTGCTACTTGGGCTGGGACCTGCAGCAGATCTGACATTTCCCCTGAGAATTGGGACCATTGAGTTCTGAGAGCCCACTGAAGAGATCTCATTCTCAATCTGGCTTCTGGCACCAGAAAAATGCAGGATGCCATCAGACCGAACAACCTGAGAAAATCGAAGGCCGGGAGATACTGGGCATTCTGGAATTTTGTTACCATCTGCGGAATGTGGTGAGCTCTCTCTTCGGAAGGTGAGACTTTGCCCGAGCAGGAATCCAGGACGGCTCCTATAAACTGGAGCTCTTGTGATGGTATCATGTTTGACTTTTTTAAATTCAGAGAAAAACCTAGTTTGTATAGGAAGTGACATGTCTTGGACAGTTGATCCAGGGCTTGTTCTGGAGAACGTGCTCTGATCATCCAATCGTCCATATACGGGTAGACATGAATCCCCCCTCTCCTGAGACTCGATGTCACCACCGCCATGAACTTGGTGAAAACTCTTGGGGCGGAGGTCAACCCGAATGGCAGAACTCGAAACTGAAAGTGAGAATTGCCAATCGCAAACCTCAGGTACTTTCTGTGCTTGAGATGGATTGGAACATGGAAGTAAGCATCCTGAAGGTCCAATGATACTAACCAGTCCTGGAGTTGGAGACCCTGAAAGATCTGAGAAAGTGTGACCATCTTGAATTTGTCCTTCCTTAGGAACTTGTTCAAGTTTCTCAAGTCCAAGATGGGTCTCAGTCCTCTGTCTTTCTTTGGAATAAGGAAGCATGGGGAATACCAACCCTTGTTCCTCTCCGCTACAGGAACATGTTCTATTGCACCTTTCTGTAGCAGGGTTAAGACTTCCTGCAACAGGAGCGGATCCGGATGTTTGGCAGAGTTGTATTCCGGAGGGTGATTCTGAGGTTTCTTTAGAAAAGGAAGGCAGTAACCCTGGGATACTGTTTCCAATGCCTAAGCATCTGAAGTAATGCCCCGTCATTCTTCTAGATGCTGCGAGATTCCGCCTCCCACCAGGGTCTTGTGCGTCAAAACCTCAGAGTGGCTTTGCGGCAGCTGCAGCAGCGGCTGACGGTACAGATGCCGTTGCTGGGGCTGATCTAGCACCTTTTCCTCGCCCCTGAATACATTTTCTTTGACATCTCTGCTTGGCCTGCCCTCTTCCTCTTCCAATTGAGGAATAATAGCGAAAAGGACGACCCCTCCAGAAAGATGAGCCGTGTAGGGGCGTTGCTGAGGTTGTTTTATAGCAGCACTGAGAGATGTTGCCGCTGCTTTGGAGGTCTGTAGCTTCTCCAAACTTTCATCTGCCTTGGTACCAAACAACTTCAAGCCATCAAAGGGCATATTAAGAAGTCTGGATTGCACATCAGGAGCAAACCCAGACTTTCTAAGCCACGCAAATCTACGTAGCACTGTGCTAGTCGCCATGGACCTGCTGATAATGTCAGCTGTGTCCAATCCTGATTGAAGGCATTCTCCCAAAGCCTCCTTTCCATCCCTTATAATAGCAAGAAAGCCATCATGTTCTTCACCTTCCGGGATGTGTTCAGCTGCCGCTGACATGCAGTCCCACAGGGAATATGTGAACCTTGCCAAGGTACAAGTTACATTCGTAGA
This sequence comes from Ambystoma mexicanum, assembly GCF_040938575.1. Taxonomy (NCBI): domain Eukaryota; kingdom Metazoa; phylum Chordata; class Amphibia; order Caudata; family Ambystomatidae; genus Ambystoma; species Ambystoma mexicanum. The sequence continues at coordinate 636,477,476 of NC_090939.1, forward strand.
CTTCAAAGCCATACTGCCAGATGTGAAGATTTTCCTGGACCATGCATCCATCTTTTTATCGTCCCTATCTGGAAGGATTGTAGGGTATGCCGCATTCTTTGTGGAAGTGGCTGCCTGTACTATCAAACTTTCCGGAGTTGGGTGTTTGCTGAGGTATTCCGGATCAGATGTACAAGGTCTATATTTTGCCACAAACTTTCTATTTACTGCCCCTATGGCTTCAGGACGTTCCCATGCAGAACTAATCCTTCTTTGTAAGGCAATATGAAATGGTAGAATAGGGTCTTGTTGGGGTGTTCCAGATAATAAATCTGTCATGTCATCATCATGACAGACTGGTGAACTCCTACCCCACCCCATAAATTCTGTAACTCTGCTCATGAGTTTTCCATAACTCATATCCACCTGTTCTGATGGGTCTGGTTTGTCAAATTCATACTCTGGAGAAGTATCCAGGCCACTTGCTGTTTGCAAACATTCTTGTAGATCCTGAATTCTTGATTGAGGATTAATTAACTCCTCTGGGACAGATCTTGTGCCAAATTTAACACCAGCAGAGGTTACTTCCTCCTCTTCTGATGAATCTCCCTCATAGATGGATGACATGGTCTTAAAAAATTCATGTCGACTCTCAGGTTGAAAAACCTTTTCAGGCATTACAGGTCTTTTCTTATTTAAAGGTTTGGGCGTCGACAAAAGCGTCAATGGCGCCAAAGTTTTAATCACATCATCGAAGGAACTTTCAACTACCTCGATGTAATCGTCGAGGGAGCCGTGGAAACCGTCGAAGGAGCTTTTGTGGTTTTCGAGCGCAAGCTCGATGTAGTTTCCTTCGAGGGAGTTGTCGATTCGAGGAGCTTCCAAGTCTTCGACGACGTCGATGTCGACTTCGATGGCGTATGATCTTTCGACGCCATTTTATTTCCCTCTGCCTTCGATTTATCCACCGAAGGATCTGACTTACGAGGTGATCGAGAAGAGTCTCTCGATGACGCTCTCGATGTCTTTTTATCAGCCTTTCTTGTTTTGGACCTTCCTCTGTCACTTTTCTTGTGAGCAGGAGCATGGTCTTCTTTAGCTATTTTTGAGGGGGTCTGGGCCGCGTTCTCAACATTTTTTAGCATGGAAACTCGAAAAGCTTTTTCTCTGAGAGTCATGTTTAGATGAACATGTGATAACATCTTCCGAAGATGTCAAAGAGGATGAGGGAGATCGGTGCCGTCTCTTCTTAGCCTTCTTAGAAGACGAAGAAGAAGACTTCCTCGATCTACTTCTCGAATGATCTTTTTTATGATATGACTTCGAAGACTCGTCCGGTTCTCTCTTTTTTAAAGTGGACTTCGAAAAACCCTCCCCCATCGCCAGTTTACCTCTACGCTCTTTTAGGGCTTTGTGGGTCATCGACTGGCACGAACCATAGTCTTCCGTACGGTGGTCGGGACTGAGGCACCATAGACAGTTCTTATGTGGATCCGTCAGGGACATCTTCTTTGCACATTTTAGGCATTTTTTAAAACCTGTCTTCCGTGTGGAAGGGTTCGAAGACGACAACATAGTTTTTTCTCACTAAATACTGAAGCGCCGTTTCACTCGATCCGAAGCAAAGCTAACGGAAAAACGGAACTGAAGCCAACGGGCGCGCTCAAGGCTATTATACGGGGGATGACGTCGGTGCTCGACGGATGCTGGCGAGGGACATCAACACAGCGGCCTCGAGTGTGGCGCCCCCTGCTGGAGAGAGAAAACATTTTCCGAGGCGAAACCTAAAGGTAAGGATATATCTAAGATGAGGAATACGTGGGAGGACACAATCCATTCGAACAACAGTTACAGGTAAGTAACTTGTTCCTTCTCCAGCATGGGGTTCACATGCTCATGAATAAAGAATACATAGCAGTACACACATGCAGAACCACGTGAGGTGGCAAATGCTCAACATAAGCATCTCTTACCTCCTCACCAGGCTCACCTTCAAGCGAACAGGTTGCGCAGCACTGCTTGGCCGACTCTGGACTCCTCCCTGTAATCCCTGTTGACGCAGTAGAATCCCGTGAAGGTGTGCATCGACCTCCACGTAGCAGCCCTCCAATGTCCAGCAGGGGCACACCAGACAGGAACGCTGTAGTTGCAGCGATCGTTCTGGTTTAGTGGGCTCTCGGACTGCCAGGCAACGGTCGGTTTGGCAACCAGTGACAATGGGTGTTGCAGCCGGAGAGCCACCTGGAAATGGAAGCCTTGGAGAGGGCCTTCCCATGGTTTCACAGGGCCTAAGTTCATGAAAAGTTGTGACGTCTTCCGGAAACTCTTCGTGCGGTCCACATAGAACTTCAGCGCTCTACCCACATCCAGCAAGTGCAAAGTCCTTTTGACGGCGACAAAGGCGTCGGGAAGAATATAGATGAAAGTCCGACAGCGCCTTGGGCATGAAGGGGGGGTGCGTCCGCAACACCAGCCTTGTGTCGTGAAATGTCAAATAAGGTGGCTTACAGGACAGGGCCTGAATCTCACCCACTTGTGCAGGTGTGAGTGCCACGAGGAAAGCTGTCTTCCACGATAATAACTTCAGTGGAACTGTCTGCATAGGTTCGAATGGAGGGCCCATGAGCCTAGTCAACACCACATTGAGCTCCCACACCAGGGCTGTAGCCTTTACCGGCAGGAACGAACGGAACAGTCCTTTAATAAACTCCTTAACCAGGCGGTGTGACCATAACAACGACAGCCCGGAGATCTGGTGTAGCAGGAGATAGCCGCCAGATGAACTTTGATGGAGGCATGGGCCAGCCCTGCTTTGGCCAACGACAGCAAATACGGCAGCACCTGCGGAGTCGTGACTCGTAGAGGGTCGATCCTCTGTGTACGGCACCACACGGCAAACCTCTTCCATTTATGTCCATCGCATTTAAGAGTAGATGATGCCCTAGCCTTGGCAAGCACCTCCTTGCAATCCGCTGGGAGGTTGTAACACCCAAACTCTAACGCTGCAGGAGCCAGGCCTTCAGGTTCAGCGATCCTGGGTCGTGATGCAGAATTGCACCTCCTTTTCTGGCTAGAAGATCTGCGACCACCGGAAGCTTGACTGGAGGGGACGCTGACATGTCGGGAAGGTCCGGATAGCAGGTCTGCCTCGGCCACGCCGGTGCGACGAGGATCATCCTGCACCGGGACCGTCTGAGTTGATTGACTAGTCGATGAAGCAACAGAAACGGAGGGAACGCATACGGAAACAGGCTGTTTCAGGGGAATGAGGATTCGTCCCCCATGTAACTCGACTGGGGAAACCTGCTGGCGAACCTCCGACACTTGGTGTTTGTCGCTGTCGCAAATAGATCGATCTGGGGATTGCCCCATCTGCGGAACAGGTGATTCACTTGGTCCTGCCGAAGCTCCCAATCGTGGCAAAAGCGCAGCTCCTTGCTGAGCGAGTCAGCAACGGTGTTCTTCACTCCTGCCAGATGGAACGGGATGAGGAACATGCCCTGGGCGACGGCCCAGTGCATAGGTCTTGCGCTTCCCTGGAGAGCCCTGGGGATCTGGTTCCCCCCTGCTTCTGATGTAAAACATTGTGGTGGTGTTGTCCGTGAAGACACGCACCACCTTGCCCTTAAGGGACGGAAGGAAAGACTTGAGTGCCCAAAACACTGCCCGCAGCTCCAACACGTCGATGTGCAATGTTTTCTCCTCTGGTAGCCACAGACCTCTTGTGTGATGACTTCCACTTTGAGCTCCCCATCCTTCCAGGGAGGCGTCCGTCGTGACTGTCTCCTGGTATGGTGGGGTCTGTAAATTTGTGCCTCCAGACAGATGACCGCGAACCCCCCACCACTGTATCGCTAAACAGAAACTCTCGTTGAGTGTTATCTTGTCCTTGAAGCTTCCCGACACTTGAATCCAACGGGCATCGAGGAACTCCTGTAGGGGCGCATCTGTAGCCTGCACAGCCGAATGAGGTATATGCATGACATCATGCAGAGTAAAGACTTGATGGACTTCACCCTTGCCACAGCCGTTGTGCCCAAGATGGCCACTATCCTCTCCTCCGACGGAGACGCCAGGCACGACACTGTGTTGAGCCGGTCTCCCAGAAACAACACTTCCTGCGATGGAATCAAGCAGGACTTTGCATAATTACCGAGAGCCCCAGGTCCGTCAGTAGGAGCACAGTCTTTGCCATGTGGTCGACAGCGATCTCCTTCGAGCTGGCCCGGATGAGCCAGTCGTCCAGATAAGGGTAGATGTGAATCCCCCGCAGTCGCAGCTGCGGCGCCACTGGAGCCAGGCACTAGGTGAAGACCCTTGGCGCCGAATTCAATCCAAAGGGAAGGGCTTTGAATTGGTAGTGCTTCCTTTGCACCACGAAATCCAGGAACCTGCAGTGTCCCTTGTGAATGGGGCTGTGGAAGTATGCATCCTCTAAATCCAGCGACGACAAGAAGTCCCCCTCTTCCAGCAGCCCAAGCACGTGCTGAAGAGTGACCATGCAGAATTTTTGGGACTTGATGTACTTGTTCAGTCGACAATAGTCGAGAATGGGCCTGCTGCCCCCTGTCTTCTTTCTGAAGAGAAAGTACCTTGAGTACACTCCGGAACCCAAAGCCTCTTTGGGACGAGCTCTATCATGCCTTTCTTCAGCATGGCCCGCACTTCCAGCAACAACTGAGGGACGTGGATTTCCTGCCAGGCCACTGGAGGTGTTCTGGGACACTTCCGTTGAAATTCGAGGGTGTGTCCGTGGGCGAGAGCGTCTAGCACCCAACGGTCGGCGGAGATGGTCTTCCACACGTTGATGAAGTTCGCCAGCCGGCCTCCCACCGGGGTGAACGGGTGGGGGCCCGACACCACGGCCGGTTCCATCTTGCTTGGACGTTGAAGGGCCTCCTTGTGGACCCTGGCGATGACGGCATCCTCCTCCGAAGGTCTTGGAGCAGCCCCTTTACGTCTCCTGGGCCAAAGAGCGGGAGGGTTGACGGTAAGAAGAGGATCCCTGCCGAACCCCTTGGAGGATCCTTGGGACTTGCTACCTGAGGTCCGAAAGGATGGCTTCCGTTGCTGAAGAGTACCCAAAGCACGTGCCTTCTCCATTTCCGTCTTTATGGCTTGGAGAGACTCATCCACAGCTGTTAGGCAGAAACCTGTGCAGTTCCCTTAGGGACCACTGCAAAAAGTTTAAGACTACAGGTGTTAGCAGTAAACCCAATTGGTAGCAGTCTGTACCACCCGGATTTACCTGGTGGCTGTGGCTGAGCAGTCAGACTTCTTCCAAGAAGAGTTAGACAGTATATAGAGTATACACAATAGGGCTAAAAATACAGTAGCACAAGCAAACACTGACCAGAGCTTGGGTATAAAAGTATATAATTATTTATTTAAAAACACACTTGTAAAAATACACTGGCACTAATATGTCAAGCAAGTTCAAACACAGTCACTGGAAATATATACACCTCCCTAATTAATTATTTGACAAGTCTAGGTTAAGAAACCACTTATTTAGCAAAACAGAGGTGAGCGCGTAACCATAGATGGCACTCCAATAATTTGTTTAAAAAGGGAGAGAAAAGGCAGAATAGGAAAATCACACAGTACCAACACTTTTAAGAAACCACAGCAAGTCAAGAAAGGCAGGGTCTACTGTAGAGCAAAAAAGTTCATAGGCCAGGCCCACTCTTGGAGAGAGCAAGGCGGAATGTGCCCAAGATCACACAGTGGAAATGCACTCAAAGTCTTTGCAGGAAAGTCAAAAAGAGGTTGGATCAATTTAGAAAGGTAATGTTAACAGGTCCAAGATCACCCCAGGATAGAGAGTCAAGGATTTACGGGACACCTTGGACAGTCTGTTGCAAGGAAGACCAGGCGGGACACAGTACCTGAAATGGTGAGAAAGCTCCAGCGGGAGCAGTTGTTCCTGGCAGCGGGTGCAAGTCGGGGCTTCGTCCAGAGGAAGAGAAGATCTCGACGTGGAGGAACGCTGGAGGTGGTTGCACTGCCAGGGAAGAAACCAGCCGCGGAGTTTCCCCGGTTAAAAGGTACTACCCTTTTATTCGCGGTAGTGGTGAAGCGTGGCTATCCGGCCACCGGGGTGCTTGGCACGGGCGATTCGACCACGAGACGATCCAGGAAGGTGAAAAAGGTGAACTGGTTGGTCCCACCAGCTCAAAGGGAAGAAGACTCTCCTGGAAGAAGATCTTCTCTGTCGTCGGGAAAGTGGTGAGTTTCGTACAGCAGGGCTCCACCGGTGGTGTCGTTGTTGTAGATGGCTCAGCTTCTCCCCTCTTCGGATTCTTTAGGTCATGTGGCGACTTCTGAAGTTCCAGTCCCCAAAGCCCTGCTTTTATGCAGAAAACCCCTATTCATCAGCATAGCTGTCAATTAAACATGCTAAGTGGTGAGCCGGCCAGCTCACCACTGGGCCAATCACACAAGAGTGTGAATTAAGTTGACATGGCAACTCAGTACAGGATGCCTATTCCCCCCTCCCACACATCCTGTAGACCCAGACAGAGTGACACCACTTTTGGAGGCTTCTGTGCAGAAGCCTGCCAAAAGTGGAACAAAGGGCTCGACTTGGGTTAGGGTTTCAGAGGCGAACACAAATGCCATTTTAAAACCGAGTCCTGGCAAAAAGACCCAACCGGGGAATAAATATTAAACAAATAACCCAGCGGTATCTTTAACATTGCACCAAAAAGTGGTGCGTTTAAAATGAATGGGAAAATCCCATAGGAAATATTCCGGTGGAATATTTTGCGTGGTATCCACTGCCACCAGCCAGAAACTCGACAAGGGGGGACTGGACAGTGCCCCCTTGGAAAACAGACCCAGGGGCAATCGAATTACCCATACCAGTACTTCCACAATATGATGGTTTGTACTGGTTCTGTTCACAATTTAAGACTAGTAAAGTCAATGGTGACTTTACATGCCATGGGAGACAGTAGTCAGTCCCAGGGTATGGAGTCTATGTTTGGGGGTCACTATGACACCTCTTTGTTACTGCACAGAGGGTGCTGTGTAGCACATATACCAAAAACACATGAAGCCCTATGGAGTAAAAGACCCCATAGCCCATAAAACACATTACATAGTCAAAGGACATTCTCAAATCATGCCTAAGAGTGGGAGAAAAAGAGTCTCACTCTTAGCAGGAGAAAAAAATAAACCCCAACAATCCAGCAAAGCTGCTGGGGGACTCACTAGGTTTGGGAAGGAACAAGTTACTTACCTGTAACTGTTGTTCTCCAGCATGGGTCTGGCATGGATTCACATGCTCATGAATATTCCCCGTCGTCAGGCTGGGAATCCTCGGTAAAGAAAAAACCAGTATCAGTTTCGTTTCTGATCTGTCTTTCGTAGTAATAACCAATCACTGGTCTCTGCGTCATACTGACCACAGCCAATGACTGCCCTCTACCTAAGCACCGCCTCTGGCAGCCATCTTCAGATTTGGAAGCACGTGAAGTGGCAGTATGACCAAGTGAAGAGCCGCAGAGGGGTAGGCGGGAGGGTTCGCATGTGAATCCATGCCAGACCCATGCTGGAGAACAACAGTTACAGGTAAGTAACTTGTTCCTTCTCCAGCATGGGGTCTGGCATGGATTCACATGCTCATGAATAAAGAATACATAGCAGTACACACATGCACAACCACGGGAGGTGGCAAAGGCTCAACATTAAGCATTACATCAAACTCAACATTAAGCATCTTACCTCCTCACCAGGCTCACCTTAGGCGAACAGGTTGCGCAGCACTGCTTGGCCGACCCTGGACTCCTCCCCGGAATCCCGGTCGACGCAGTAGAATTTCGTGAAGGTGTGCGTCGACCTCCACGTAGCAGCCCTGCATATGTCCAGCAGGGGCACACCAGATAGGAACGCTGTGGTAGCTGCGATCGCTCTGGTGGAATGGGCTCTCGGACGGCCAGGCAGCGGTCGGTTAGCCAACCGGTGACAGTACATGATACAGCCGGAGAGCCATCTGGAAATGGAAGCCTTCGAGAGAGCCTTCCCCTGATTGACAGGTCCAAAGTTCACAAAGAGTTGTGACGTCTTCCGAAAACACTTTGTGCGGTCTACGTAGAACTTCAGCGCTCTAGCCACATCCAGCGAGTGCAAAGTCCTCTCAGCCGGCGACGAAGGCGACGGGAAGAACACAGGCAACACCAAGGTTTCGTTGAGATGGAAGTCCGACGGTACCTTGGGCATGAAGGAGGGGTGCATCCTGAGCACTACCCTCATGTCGTGAAAAGTCAAGTACGGGGCCTTGCAGGAAAGGGCCTGGATCTCTCCCACTCGTCGTGCGGAGGTGATGGCCACAAGAAACGCTGTTTTCCACGACAGAAATTTCAACGGAGCCGAGTGCAGAGGCTCGAACGGAGGTCCCATGAGCTTGGTCAGCACCACGTTGAGCTCCCACGCCGGGGCCGGAGCCTTCACCGGCGGGAACGATCTGAACAGTCCCTTCATGAACTCTTTCACCAGACGATGAGACCACAAGGACGTCCGCCCCGTGGTTCTGGTGTATCGGGAGATCGCAGCAAGATGAATCTTGATGGACGCGTGTGCCAGTCCAGCTTTGGCCAGCGTCAGCAGGTACGGCAGTACTTGGGGAGCCGTAATCCGTAGAGGGTTAATCTTCTGTGCGTGGCACCAGACAGAGAACCTCTTCCATTTGTGTCCGTAGCATTTAAGAGTCGAGGACGCCCTGGCCTTTGCAAGCACCTCTCTGCAGTCGGCCGGTATGTCGTATCCTCCAAACTCTAGCGCTGCAGGAGCCAGGCCTGCAAGTTCAGCGATTTCGGGTCGTGGTGGAGGATGGCGCCTCCTTCCCTGGAGAGTAGATCCGCGTCCACCGGCAGCTTGATTGGCGGGGACGCTGACAAGTCCAGAAGGTCCGGGAACCATATCTGCCTCGGCCACGCAGGTGCGACGAGGATCATCCTGCACCGTGACCTCTTGAGCTGGTTGACGAGCCGGATTAGCAGTGGCAAAGGAGGGAACGCGTAGAGGAACAGGCCCTCCCAGGGGAACGAGAAAGCATCGCCCATGCTCCTCGCCTGGGGAAACCTGCTGGAGAACCTCCGGCACTTGGAGTTCGTCGCCGTCACGAACAGGTCGATCTGGGGTGTGCCCCACCGTCGGAAGAGGCGATCCACTAGATCCTGCCGTAGCTCCCACTCGTGGCACGAGCGCAGCTCCCTGCTGAGTGAGTCGGCGATGGTGTTTTTTATCCCTGCCAGATGAAACGGCACCAGAAATATCCTTTGGGCGACGGCCCAATGCCACAGGTCCTGCGCCTCCTTGGACAGTGCTGGGGACCTGGTTCCGCCCTGTTTCCTGATGTAAAACATGGTGGTGGTGTTGTCGGTGAAGATCCTCACCACCTTGCCCTTGAGGGACGGAAGGAAGGACCTGAGGGCCCAAAACACTGCACGGAGCTCCAGGACGTTGATATGTAGGGATTTCTCCGTCGGGAGCCAAAGGCCTCTTGCGTGCAGATTTTCGGTGTGCGCTCCCCACCCTTCCAGGGAGGCATCCGTGGTCACTGTCTCCTGGTGGGCTGGGGTCTGGAAGTCCATGCCCGCCGTCAGATGCGCGCGGGTGCCCCACCACCGGATCGCTCGTCGGAAACTCTCGTCGAGTGTGATCCTTTCCTCGAAGCTGCCCGTCGTTTGGATCCAGCGCGCGTCCAGGAACTCCTGCAACGGGCGCATCCGGAGCCTGCACATGGGAATGAGGTAGATGCAGGAAATCATCATTCCGAGGAGGGACTTGATGGACCTCACCTTGGCCGCGTCGGCCACCAACATCCGCTGCACCTTGCCCAGGATGGTCCTGGTCCTCTCCTCCGACGGGGAGGCCAGAAGGGACACTGTGTTGAGCCTCGCTCCCAGAAACAGAGCGTCTTGCGCGGGTACCAGGTGGGATTTGGCGTAGTTCACGGAGAATCCCAGGTCCGTGAGAAGTTGGACGGTCCTTGCCGTGTGAACCACGGCGAGCTCCCTCGTCTTGGCTCGGATGAGCCAGTCGTCCAGGTAGGGGTAGACGTGGACCCCCTCGCGGCGCAGCTGCGCCGCCACCGGTGCGAGGCACTTGGTTAATACCCTGGGTGCCGACCGTAGTCCGAAGGGGAGGGCTTTGAACTGGTAATGACGCCCTTGGACCACAAACCTGAGGAATTTTCGGTGCCCCTTTAGGATGGGAATATGGAAGTAGGCATCCTCCAAATCCAACGACGACAGGAAGTCTCCTTCCTGCAGGAGAAGTTGAGGGACGTGAAGTTCTTTCCTGGCCACGGGGGGGACGCGCGGACACCTTCTTTGAAACTCGAGCGCGTGGCCCCGGGCCAAGGCGTCCAGCACCCAACGGTCGGTGGAGATGGACTCCCACATGCTGACGAAGCTCGCCAGCCGGCCTCCCACCGGGGTGCTTCGGTGGGGGCCCGACCCCACGGCCGGTTCAATCCTGCTTCGACGAGGCTTTGCCGCCTTGACCTCCTTGGCGACGACGGCGGGGTCCGCCAGACTTGCCTCGTCCTCTGTAGGCCTCCTGAGCCGACGAGCGGGCCGCTTGACGGTAGGTGGAGAAACCGCCGCCGGAACTTTTGGAGGCGCCCTTGCCTCCGCTGCTCCGAAAGGGCGTCCGTCGTTGTTGCAGAACTCCAAGGGCCCGGGCCGTCTCGGTGTCCGCTTTAATGGCCTGAAGGGAATCGTCCACTGTTTTCCCAAACAGGTTGTTCCCATCGAAGGGCATGTCCAGGACTCTGGTCTGAACGTCTTGACGGAAGTTCGTAGCCTTGAGCCATCCACGCCGCCTAAGGCAAACGCTGTTGCCCAACTGGCGGAACCCAGTGTCGGCGATGTCCGTCGCAACAGTAATGGCGTGGTCCGAAGCCACCTCACCTTCCTGCAGGATCTCCAGGGCCTCTGCCCTCTTGTCGTCCGGCAAGAAGTCCAGCAGGGGAGCCAGTTTGTACCAGAGCTCCCTGTCGTAGCGGGCCACGATAGCCAAGGCGTTGGCCGCTTTAATCGTCGTCGCCGCAGACGAGATGACTCTGCGTCCCATAGCGTCCAATTTCTTTCCCTCGCCGTCCGGTGGGGAAGTCGATGTGGAGGCCGCACCCCCCCCCGCTTTTTTCCTGGCCGCCGCGGAGACGACGGAGTCCGGGGTAGGCTGCGCCCGGAGGCACAGGGGGGCCGTGTCCGGGACCCGGTACTTCTTCTCGTACCGGTCTCTTCTCGCTGGTGTCGTGGAAGGGTTCTTGAGGAGGGTGAGGCCCTCATCCCAAATGTCGTCCAATAGAGGCACTGCGAGGACCGTCTTCCTCTTGGCCTCGCGCCGCTGATAAAGGAAACCTTCCTTCTTCTTCTCCTCAGGGCAGAGTTGGAAAAGCTCGGATGCCCTGGTGATCATGGAGTGGAACGATCCAATCTCGTCGGGCGGAGAAGCCCTGGTGGGAGGCGACGACGGTACATCCTCGTCGTATACCTCGTCGTCCGTACCCGTCGCTGCCGTGTCAGTCCCCGTATCATCCCCTCGGGTGGACGGGGAGGAGGGCTGGAAGGGGCGCGACGGCTGAAAAGGAGGCGGAGGGTGGATCCTTCTTTTCTTGGTAGGGGGAACACCAGAAGGTCCCGGTTCTGGGTCCCTCGACGGGAAAGGTTCCGTCGGCAATGGTAGTCTCGTCCTTAACTCTGAGCATAAGGACTGTATAGCCAACAAAATGGCCGCCGAGTTGTCTCGCGGCGCTGGCAGAGGGGAATCCGACAGGCGATCAGGGGCCCCGTCGGTACCCTCGACGATGTCATCGTCACCTGCGTCGGGATCCATCCCGACGGGCCGGTCTTCTTCCACGCCGAGGCCGTGGCTTAAGACCTCGGCCAGCTCCTCCTCCGAGGCTGAGGCCGAATCTACGACGACGCCCTGCCCCCCCTTTTTCTTCCCCACGGGGGATTTCACGGGGGTCCTATCGATGGGCACAAAAGAGGACTCCCTCCGAGGTGGCAGGGAGACTCTGAGCCCCGAGGTCGCCACCACTGGTGTAGCCTCCACAGGCTGAGCCAGGGCCGCCGCGACAGTTTCGATAGAGGGCTTGGCCGGATGGATTAAGGCCTTCACCACCTTAGGTGCGCTCACCGCCTTATCCTTGAGGGGGGGACACTGCCTCGCTCCCCCTCCGCCTTCGAGCTCGACCGGGGCCTCTCCAGGAGCTTCGCCGGGTGCTCGGCCTTCCTCTTACCCGACCCAGAGCGTTGGCTCGTGGTTGATGGTGCCGGGGAGGGTGCGCCCTGTCTGGCGCCCGTAGAGCCCGACCGTTCGGCGCTCCCGGTGCCAGCGGACTCGCGGTGCTTGGCCTTGTGTCGGACCCCCGTCGCCGGGGCGTCCTCAAAGGTCTTAGAAGACCGCTCGGATTTCTTCCTCTTCTTCTCGCCGGACGGGCTCTTCCCTCCCAGCCAGTTGGCGAGACGTTGATGGCGGTCCTTCATGGTCCGCTCCGACATGTTGCCGCAAAACGCACAGTCCTTCTCCACGTGCGTCTTGTCCTCATGTAGGCAGTAAAGACAAAAAGAGTGTTCGTCCTCCTTGAAGACGTTCTGCAGCTGGCATCCAGGGCAGACCCTGAACAGCTTTCCAGGCGTCGAGCTTCCCTTCTCCTTGAGAAACTTCTGGAGTCCTCCAAAAGCGTAGCTCGATGAAATCTTCACCCTTGAGGGGCGCAGACGAATCCGACACGGGTCCCCGTTGATCGGATGGAGAATCGGTGGAGCTTGAGGCTCTTTGACCGAAAAAACGAAGTTTTTGAAAAAAAAACGTGAAAAAAATAGCACTAACGCTCGAGAGCAATAGCACGAAGATCCCAACACATGAACGTGCGGTAAAAATCTGAAGATGGCTGCCAGAGGCGGTGCTTAGGTAGAGGGCAGTCATTGGCTGTGGTCAGTATGACGCAGAGACCAGTGATTGGTTATTACTACGAAAGACAGATCAGAAACGAAACTGATACTGGTTTTTTCTTTACCGAGGATTCCCAGCCTGACGACGGGGAATATTCATGAGCATGTGAATCCATGCCAGACCCCATGCTGGAGAAATGAGCCTTTTCAGAGAATTCTCTCTAACAACAGCCTTCCCAAACAAACTGACCCTGTCGAAGGGCATGTTCCAGCACCTTCGACTGAACGTCCTGCCTAAAGTCGATGTTAGGCAGAAACCTGTTCAGTTCCCTCTGGGACCACTGCATAAGATTTAGGACTACAGGTGTTTGGCAGTAAACCCACTTGGTAGCAGTCTGTACCACACAGAGTCACTTGGTAGCTGTGGCTGAGCAGTCAGACTTCCCTCAAGAAGAGTTAGGCAGTATACAGAGTATTCACAATAGGTCAAGAGAACACAATAGAACAAGTAAACACTGACCAGGGCTTGGTGTAAAAGAGATATAATTATTTATTTAAAACCACATCTAGAAAAACACACAGGCACTAATAGTAAGCAATCCAAAAACACGGTCACTAAAAGATATACACTCCCTTAAAAGAATATTAGACAAGTCTTAAGTAAAGCCCCCACTTATTTTCAGACAGCGGTGAGCGCTTAACGTAGATGGCACTCTAATAATTCGTTTTAAAAAGGGAGAGAAAAGCAGAGAATACATTGAAACAGATCCCAACACTTTTTCACGAACACAACAAGAGAGGAAGGCAAAGTAACACTGTGAGTTTTAGAGTCATTAGGCCGGATCCGCTTTAAGAGGATCAAAACGAAATGTGTCCAAGGTCACACGGTTGCAGTGCACAAAAGTCTTGTAACGGTTCAAAAAGGAGTTGGACCATAAAAAGGGACCAGTTACAGGGTCAAGCCGGCCAGCCCAGTTCAGAAGGTTAAGGGGTTATTATTACCTTGTAGCAATCTTTAGAAAGGGAGGCCTGGCGGACACGGTACCTTAAAGTGGTGAGAATACTCCAGCGGGGGCAGTTGTTCCTGGCAGCGGATGCAAGTCGGTGCTTCGTCCGGGGGAAGAGCGGATCTCGTCGGAGAGGAAGACAGGAGTCCGTTGCACTGCCAGGGAAGAAACCAGCCGCAGAGTTTCTCAGGTACAAGGAGCGGTCAGTTGATTTGCAGTTCAGTGGTAAGTGGCTATCCGGTTGCCGGGGTGCTTGGCACGGGCAATTCGACCACAAACCAGTCTGGGGTGCGAAGAGAAGAAGGTAAACTGGTTGTGCCCACCAGTCAGGGGAAGAAGCCTCTCCAGCCGGGAGATCTTCTCTGTCGTCGGGAAGTGGTGAGTCGGTTCCGCAGGGCTCCACCGGTGGTGTCGTGGTGGTAGGTCGGCTCAGCTTCTCCCTCGTCGGATTCTCAGGTCCTGTGGCGACTTCTGAAGTTCCAGTCCCCAAAGCCCTGCTTTTATGCAGCATACCCCCATTCACTCAGCCTAGCTGTCAATCAAACATGCTAAGTGGTGAGCCGGCCGGCTCACCACTTGGGCCAATCACACAAGAGTGCGACTTGAGTTACCAAGGTAACTCAGTCCAGGGTGCCTAAACCCCCTCCCACACCCCCTGTGGTACCCAGATAGAGTGGCACCACTTTTGGAGGCTTCTGTGGAGAAGCCCGCCAAAAAGTGGCACAAAGGGCTCGACTTGGGTTGGAGTCACAGAAGAGAACACAAACGCCATTTTAGAATCGAGTCCTGGCAAAAAATACCAACCGGCGAATTAATATTAATTAAATAAACCGGCGGTATGTTCGAGGCTATGAGAATTAAATAATTAAAGTTGGTAGCCTCGAACAATGGGAAAATCCCATAGGGAAATATTGGTCGAATATAAAAAGTAGTTTCCACTGCCGCCAGCCAAAACTCTATCAGGGGGGACGGAGACGTGCCCCCTCGACTAACAGACCCCGGGGCAATCGAATTGCCCCGACCAGTACGTCCACAATATGATGGTTTGTACTGGTGTCTGTTAATAATTTGGGACTAGTAAAGCCAATGGTGACTTTACATGCCCTGGGAGACAGTAGTCAGTCCCAGGGTATGGAGTCTATGGTGGGGTTTCACTATGACACCCCTGTGTTACTGCACGGAGGGTGCTGTGTAACACACATAGTAAAAACCCATGAGACCCTATGGAGTAAAGGACCCCATAGCCCATAAAATACGTTAACAGTCAAAGGAACACCATAAATCATGTCCAAGAGTGGGAGAAAAAGAGTCTCACTCTTGGCAGGAGAAAAAAACAAACTCCAGAAATCCAGCAAAGCTGCTGGGGGACTCACTAGGTTACGAAAATTCAGCCTAAAGAGAGAATTCTCCCTAACAGTCGGTGGCCTTAAGCCAGCCATGTTGACGAAAGCACCGCTGTTGCCCATTTGACGGAATCCCGCGTCGGCAATGTCCGTGGCCACCGTGATGGCGAAGTCCGACGCCACCTCGCCTTCCTGCAAGATCTCCAACGCTTCTGACCTCTTGTCGTCAGGATTGAAGTCCAGGATGGGAGCGATCTTGAACCACAACTCCCGGTCGTAACAAGCAATGATGGCGAGGGCGTTGGCGGCTTTGATGGTAGTCGCTGCCGAATAGATGACCTGTTGTCCCATGGCATCTAACTTCTTGCTCTCGCTGTCCGGTGGGGTGGCAGCCGCCATGGCCGAAACACCCGAGGACTTTATCCTGGCCGCCATGGACACTACAGAATCCGGGGAAGGCTGGGTCCATAAGCACTTGGGCGCCGAGTCCGGCACCCTGTACTTCTTCTCGAGGAGATCCCTCTTCGCCGGACCTGTGGAAGGGTTCTTCATTAGCGCCAAACTCCTGTCCCAAATGTCATCCAGGAGTGGGACTGAGAGGATGGTCTTCCTCTTCGCCTCTCTGCGCTGATATAGGAAGCCCTCCTACTTTTCCTCCGGAGAGAGCTGAAAAAGTTCTGAGGGCCGGGAGATCATCGAATGGAACAAGCCAATCTCGTCCGGCGGCGAAGATCTGGGCAGCGGTAATGGGATTTCCCCTAAACCGCTGTCATCGTCCATGCCCGTGCCCGTCGTCGCTGTGTCTAGATCCGTCTCATCCCTCAGGAGGCAGAGGGGGCGACGGGGCGAAGGGTGAAGAGGAGGTAGAGGGTGCACTCTCCATCTTGGCCGGGGATCCCTGTGGGGGTTGTTAGGCAGAATCCTGTGCAGTGCCCTTAGGGACCACTACACACGATTAAGACTACAAGTGGCAATACAAGTTCACCTTTGGTACAAGCCTTTACTACACTGTTAAAGTGGTAGCAGTAGCGGAGCATCCAGACTTATCTCAAGAGCAAATGAGCAGTAGTAGAGATTACACAAAGGACTACAATTACTGTGACTCAATCAAACACTGACTCAAGGTTTTTGGTTAAAGGAATGGTTCGCCCAAAATGTTTTATTTAAAAAATAGATAGCCAATATTTAAAAAAAACGATTGGCATTTTTTTTTCGAAGTCCCTATGTAAAATTCTGAGCAATTCAAGCTCAAAGATAGCACATGGGGGCATCCATTTTGTGACATGGATGCCCGCCGCTGTGCTCGCTTTTGCTTTTGCGGCACTAATGAAGGAAAAGCCAGCCAGCTGTAGTAAACAAAAGCTACCACTGGGTGGCTTTTCCTTCATTGGTGCTGTACTCGGAGGATGGGGACAGGAGACTACAGGCAGAAAAGCTGCAGCTCCCCAGGGGAGCCCTAGAGCCCCAAATGGGAAAACAGATTTAGGCAGAAACACTGCAGCATTTAGCATTGCGGAAAACAACCGCGTTGTGTTTCTGCCTAAATCTGCTTTCCCATTTGGGGCTTTAGGGCTCCCCACGGGGAGCCCTAAAGCCTTAGAAAGAAAAGAAAAAGCCTTACAAAGAAAAACTGCAGCGTTTTCAAACACAATAACGTTGTATTTATGTTTGCGGTCGCTTCAGAAGCTACCGCAAACATAAAAACGTTTTTAAAGCTGTGGTTTTACTTCTAAGTTTTCCGGGCTCCTCCAGCCCGGAAAACTTAGAAAAAAAACTGCAGCGAGTGTTTATTTTTATTTTAAAAATAGCACTTACCGAGCTGCAGCTGCAGCTTTTCTGCCTGTAGTCTCCGGTCCCCGTCCTCCGCGTACAGCACCAATGAAGGAAAAGCCACCCAGTGGTAGCTTTTGTTTACTACAGCTGGCTGGCTTTTCCTTCATTAGTGCCGCAAAAGCAAAAGCGAGCACAGCGGCGGGCATCCATGTCACAAAATGGATGCCCCCATGTGCTATCTTTGAGCTTGAATTGCTCAGAATTTTACATAGGGACTTCGAAAAAAAAATGCCAATCGTTTTTTTTATATTGGCTATCTATTTTTGAAATAAAAATTTTTGGGCGAACCATTCCTTTAAAATGTAAAAGTACATTTATTTTTAGACCATCTGTTCGCAAAACACTTCACTTATATTAAATTAAAACCACACTTCAAATATACTACACGCAACCAATTCCCCTTGTGCAGAACAATTCAAGGTAAGTTCCTTTGGATTTGACAGACCGGTGTTGTGAAACAAAGACGTTACCAGGGGTTGTTATGCAATCACTTTTTGACAGTAATGACAGTTCGGTCTTACGAGAGAAAAGCGTACCCGCGAGAAGAACAAGTTACTTCTTACCTTGTAACGTTCTTTCGCTGGGATATTCCTCCGATGTATTCCTTATCTTGATAGATTACTTCCAACTTGCTGGCCTTGGAAATTTTTTTCAGTAGAGGGCGCTGCGCGTCGACATCCCTCGAGTTGGTATCCCTCGACAGCCTCTGTATCGGTGCCAACGTCATCATGCGTATAGAGTCACGCAGCGTCCGTTGCTCAGTTCCGTTTTGAAGCTTAAGAGTAGCAATGCATGAATTGGTTATTGACCTTGAAGGAGCGTAAACTGCAACCAGAAGGGAAGTTTTACTGAGGGGATGGATGGGAGGGGCGATAAGGAATACGTCGGAGGAACATCCCATCGAAAGAACGTTACAAGGTAAGAAGTAACTTGTTCTTCGAAGGGATTGTGTCCTCCGACATATTCCTTATCTTGATAGACTCCCATATCAGTGGTGTGTAAACCGAGGTGGGAGTAAAATTGCCATATTCCCCTTTAAGAATGAACAGAGTGTAACACAGCTTTGCTAAATCTAGTCTCTTGGCTACAGGAGGAATCCAGATTGTAGAATTTTGTAAAGGTATGTGCAGACGACCATGTGGCAGCCGTACATATGTCTCGAATCGATACCCCTCTTTGGAGGGCCGAAGAGGCTGCGATACCCCTGGTTGAATGAGCCCTAAGATTTTGAGGGGGCTCTTTCCCTGCCAATTTGTAACATTCTAGAATGGCTAAAATAATCCATCTGGAAATGGTCTGTTTTGTGATTGGCAATCCTAATTTGTACCCTGTGTAACCTATGAACAGTTGGTCTGCTTGCCTAATCCTAGTCAGTCTGGTGATATAAAAACTCAAGGCTTGCCTTGGATCCAGCCTATGTAGCCTCTGTTCCTTTTTCCCAGGATGGGGAGGAGGATAGAATGAAGGTAAGGTTATCTTCTGAGTGATGTGGAATTCAGAAACTACCTTTGGGAGGAAATTAGGCTTCACTTGTAGGACAACTTTGTCTTTGTGAAAAATTGTATGAGGGGGTTTACAAGATAGGGCTTGTAATTCGCTCACCCTCCTGCAGATGTCAAAGCCACTAATAAGACAGTTTTAAGGGTGAGAAATCTTAACGAACAAGAGTGGAGTGGTTCAAAAGGAGTACCCATCAGGAAATTTAAGACTAAATTTAAGTCCCATAAGGGAACAGTCTCGGGGGATAGACATTAGTTAACTCCTTCAGAAATTGTATTACTGGTGGTAATTTGAAATATGATGGCTCCTCCGCAGTGCGCTTGAAGATCGATAGCGCTGTGAGGTAGCCCTTGATCGTACCAACTTGAAGACCTGAATTCGCCAAATAGAGTAGAAAAGATAACACCATTGGTGTACCACATGAAAAGGGTTTAATATTCTTTTCTCTACACCAGCTGCAAAATTTGTTCCAACGGCAGCGGTATAAAGTCGTTGTTGCTGGCCTTCTGGCTGAAAGCAACACCTCCATGACGTCATGTGGGAGGTCCCAATCCTTGTATCTCAACCTTTCAGAAACCAAGCGTGAAGGTTGAGGGTTCTGATGTCTGGATGGAGAACCTGACCTCCCTTCTGCGAGAGAAGATCCTCCCTTTGTGGAAGACGAATCGGAGGGCAGATAGACATGTCCAGAAGGTCCAGGTATCACATTCTCCTGACCCAGTCTGGGGCAATTAGGACCATAGTCTTCCGGAATCTTCTCTACCTCCTGATCATCTGAGGAATGACAGGGACTGGAGGAAACGCGTACAGAAGTGGAAACTCCCAGTCTACCACGAACACGTCCCCTAGAGCTCCTCTCTGGGGAAATTCCCTTGAACAAAACTGGTCGCACTTCCTGTTGATACTGGTGGCGAACAGATCCACTTGAGGGGTTCCCCAAAGGGCGAAGATCTCTTGAAGGACTTCCTGAGCTATCTCCCACTCGTGAGAGACTGTGCTCTGCCTGCTCAGAGCGTCCGCTGTCAAGTTCTTTTCTCCGGCTAACTGAACTGCCGATAGAGAGATTCCTTCTTGAATTGCCCAAAACCAGAGCTGCATCGCCTCTCTGCACAGTGGCAGTGACCCTACGCCTCCTCTTTTGTTGAGGTAGTGCATGGCCACTGTATTGTCCATCATTATTAGGACATTTTTCCCTTGTACAGATGGCAGAAAAGCCTTCAGCGCTAGTCTGATAGCTCTCAGCTCCAACAGGTTGATATGTAGTCTGGACTCCGATGGAGACCAACGACCGCTGATGGTCAAGTCGTTGGCATGGGCTCCCCACCCTGTGAGTGAGGCATCCGTGACTACTGTTATCTCCGGCCATGGTTGCCAAAACAGTTCTCCTCTCAAAATGTTCTCACGACAGGCGCACCACTAAAGGTCTCGAGCCACTTTGTCCGGAACCTGAAGGAGATCTGTCATTCTTCCTGAGAATTGCGACCACTGAGTTCTTAGTGCCCACTGGAGAGATCTAATTCTCAGGCGAGCCTCTGGCACAAGGAAGATGCAGGATGCCATGAGGCCTAGCAACCTCAAAAAGTCGAAGGCTGGGAGACGTTGGGCATTTTGAAACTTGGTGACCACCTGCAGAATATCTTGAGCCCTCACCTCTGGTGGCGAGGCTTTCCCCAGGGAAGTGTCCAGGACCGCCCCGATGAACTGGAGTCTCTGTGATGGTATCATCTGTGACTTCTTTAAATTGAGGGAGAAGCCCAGTTTGTGAAGGAAGTGGTAGACATAATCTAGTTGAATCTGAGCTTGTTCCGAAGATACAGCTCTGATCAACCAGTCGTCTAGGTAGGGGTAGACGTGAATCCATTCCCTCCTTACACTTGAAGCCACTACCGACATTAGCTTGGTGAAGACCCTCGGGGCGGAGGTCAGCCCAAATGGCAGAACTCGAAATTGATAATGAGAGTTGCCAATTGCGAACCTCAGGTATTTCCTGTGTATGAGATGGATTGGCAAATGGAAATAAGCATCCTGACGGTCCAGAGATACCAGCCAGTCCTGAAGCTGGAGGGCCTGAAGGATCTGAGAGAGAGTTACCATCTTGAACTTGTCCTTCCTGAGGAACTTGTTCAATTCTAGTAAGTCCAAGATAGGTCTCAGTCCTCCGTCCTTCTTCGGTATTAGAAAGTAGGGGGAGTACCAGCCCCTGTTCCTCTCCGCTACAGGTACCGGTTCTATGGCACCTTTCTCTAGCAGGTCTAGAATCTCCTGCAAAAGGAACGGATCTGGAAACTTCAAAGAGTGGTTCCCCGGTGGATGACTCTGAGGGGTGCGTAGAAAAGGCAGGAAGTAACCTTGGGCAACTGTCTTCAATGCCCAAGCATCTGACGTAATAGCCTGCCATTCCGTCAGATGTTGAGTTAAACTGCCCCCTACTGGTGTCTTGTGAGGAGAGTCCTCAGAGTGGTTTAGAGGCGGCTGACGGTGATGCCTAGGGTAAAGAGGCACCTGTTGCTGCTGCGGCTTTTGTACTTTTAACCCGTCCACCTCGGGTGAATCGTTTTTGGCTTCTTTGAGCCGGCTATCCTTTGCATTTTCCGAATGCGGAATAAAAAAAACGAAAGTACCTACCTCTCCAAGAGGTTCCTGGAGGGCGATAGGGAGTTTGACGGATTGCAGCTCCAAGGGATTTTGCTGCTGCCTTGGATGTTTGTAACTTCTCTAGGCTGTCATCAGCCTTCTTACCAAATAAAGAAGAGCCTTCAAAGGGCATATTCAAAAGTCTGGCCTGTACATCTGGAGCAAAACCAGACTTTCGCAACCACGCAAATCTGCGGATTGTAGTACTTGCCGCCATGGCCCTGCTGATACTGTCAGCAGAATCAATGCCAGTTTGAAGGGATTCACAGATTGCGTCTTTACCATCTTTAATGATGTTCAGAAAAACTTCCCTTTCTTCTCCTTCCGGGAGGCAGTCAGCCGCTGATGAAGCACACTCCCAAAGTGTATGGCTGAATCTTGTGAGCGTACAAGTAGCATTAATGGATTTAAGCGCCATGCTACACGCAGAAAAGACCTTTTTTGACATAGCGTCAAATCTCTTATCATCCCTGTCTTGTGAAATAGTAGGTTATGCAGATCTACTGTTCGATGAAGTTGCTGCTTGAACAACCAGACTCTCTGGAGTTGGATGTTTGGACAAATATTCAGGGTCAGAAGCAGATACCCTATATTTGGCAGATAGTTTTTTGTTAACTGCCGGGATAACCTCAGGAGTTTCCCAGTTGGCCGATATTTTCCTCTGCAATGCAGTATGAAATGGAACCACAGGATCTTCCTGTGGGCCCTTAATTAAAATGCCTGTAAGATCATCTTGTTGAAAAGAAGGTGAAGGTGTAGACCAACCCATGAATTCTATTATTCTGGCCATTAAAATTCTGTAAGGGGTCTCAGCATGTTCCCCTGGGTCTGGTTTAGCAAATTCTACTTCTGGGGAAGTATCTAACCCACTTGCATCATGCAAGGATTCTTCAACCTATTTTCTTCAGAGATAAATTCCTCTGGTACTGGTGTTGTAGTCCTCTGCAACCCAAAAGGTCTTTGATGATCAGAATCCTCCCCTTCCTCATAAATAGAGGACAAGGCTCTGAAATAATCTGACCTTGGAAATGGCTTAAAACCCATTTCTAGAGCAGAAGGGGCCAAACTTGTAGTAACCGGTTGAGAAAACGTCGACATTGTCGACGCGGAAGTCAAAGGTTTCAAAGAAACCGAAAAAGGCATCGAAAAGGTTTGAAGAGACCTCGAAGAACTAGAGAGGATCGGAATCCTACTCGGAGTCATTGAGGTTATCGACGACATTCTCGAGGTCATGGGCGAAGCCCTCGGTATGACTAATGACTGCGAAGTAGTGACAGCAGTAGGTTTGTCCTTTATCGCGTCGACATCGGCGTCGAAGACGGCGTCGATTCGATCGATCTGTGTGTCGATGGGCCCTTCGATAATGGTGTCGATGACGCAGATTTATGAGTCAAAGGGATTTTTGACAATGGCGTTGATGACGCGGTCTTACTGCCTTTGCTCGAGGGTCCATGACGCTCTCGGGCAGTTTCTTTCGCCGGGTGCAATGACTCGCGGCGTTTCGATTTTTCGGGTCTTTCACCCAGGGTATCACCTTTAGCCGTCTCCGAAGGGGTCGAGGCCGCTTTCTCGAAGACGCTAAGCATTTCTTTACGGAATTCCTCCCACTTAGCTGGAGAGCTGTCTTTCGTGGGGCAGGTGACCCTTTCCGGGGAAACAGAAGAAGACGAAGAAGAGGGTGATCTACGATGCCTCTTTTTTGAGTGTTTGGATCTCGAAGGCTGATGGGAATCGCTTCGAGACCTCGAATGGGAATGTTTCCTGTGACGGCGAGGAGACGAATGTCTCGACTCTGCCAAGGAAACTTTCGAAGGAGTAGAAGTTTTACGATTCTTACCTCTTTCGAGCTTCCCCTTACGCTCCTTCAAGGCTTTCGCCGTCATGGACATGCAGTCCTCGCATTCTGAACAATGGTGCTCCGATCCCAGGCACCACAAACAGATCCTGTGAGGATCCGTCAACGACATTTTCTTTCCACAATCACAACACTTTTTGAAGCCGGATCGTGGGGTCGACGGTTCAGATGAGGAAGTCATCGAATAGAGTAAGATATCTTCGAGGAATAAGTAGAATCTACTTGAAGAACGAACTGAGCAACACGATTCCGAGGCCCACGAAGCGCGGAAAACCGGAACTGAGCAACGGACCCTGCGCAAGTCTATTTATACGCATGATAACGTCGGCGCCGATACGGAGGCTGTCGAGGGACACCAACTCGAGGGACGTCGACGCGCAGCGCCCTCTACTGAAAAAATCTTTCCGAGGCCAGCAAGCTGGAAGTAATCTATCAAGATAAGGAATACGTCGGAGGACACAATCCCTTCGAAGAAATGTTACTGTAGTCAAACACACTTAGCACATGAATTAACACAAGAAAATTGGGGATAAAAATCAGAGGCAATACTTTTGTGAAGGCAGATAGAATCGAGAGACACTTTCTAAAACGTAGATAAAAGTCAAAAGGCCTGCGCCAGTGTCAATGGGACAGCGGTCCTGTTGTCGAGGATCAAAAGGCTAGAACAGTTCACGATTCGGGATTGCCAAGAGTACTTAGATATTGTCAAAAGAGGAAGCAAAAGTTATAAGAGGGAAGGAAGACAAGGGCAAGCCTTGGTTGAGGATAAAGGGTTCACCCCAATTCCTCGAAGCTGAACACATTACCTTATATCGGACGAAGAAAAGCTGGTGCCACGGCAGTTGTTCCTGGGAGTTCCTGCAGACTCACGGTTCCTGGAGCTTAAGTCGTGGTGACAAGAAGGAGGACGTCTGGAGTTATCTGCACTACTGTCAGGTACTGTTAGGATACAGTGACATATTCTGAGACATTAGGTCTGGGGAAAATTAGTATAGAAAGGTTTTTGGAAGTTATTATGAGCTTAATTTTAAAACAGCCAATTTTGCCCTTAACATTCATTGCAGTCTATGGAGAATGCCCCAAGCCAAGATGGAGGTCCTCAGTCTAAGTTCTGATTGGCTGGTGATTGTTTATAGGGAAGACAATGAACATTCTAAACTGCCTTTCATCGTCTTCGCCCAGCTGAGAGGTCGCGTATTAAGCTGCTCCTGCTTAACTTGTTCAGGGGTTTCAAGTTTCAAGCGGTCGAGCGGCTTATTTGGAAAAGCAAACAGGAATCTTGCGGAGATTCATTTTGGCACTGAACAGGAGTAAGAAGATTTCGAGTTATCCAAGAAGAAAAAGGTTTCAAAGACTCTTCACAAGATAAGTCCTTTTAAAACTCAAGACTCTTTCTATAATGTCATTGTAGAAGATTTAATCTGATTTTCAAGTTCATATGAAAAATATTTACTAAGAACTTTATTGCTGTCGCATGTTTGGCTTTGCTACGCTACGTTTTCTATTAAGCGCGTGGTTTTTCCGTTAACAGAAGCCTGCGCGTGAGAGACTTCGCTTGAGTATCTAGCGCGAGCTCTTTGGTGTCGCGTGATACTCTTGTGCGTGTGTTTTTTCTACCCGCGGTTGAACTTCCGCGCGTGTGCATCTTGTTTTAAGCGCGTGTGGATTTTTCCCGCTTTTCCGACTTTAGCGCGTGTGCGTGTGATCGCATCTTGGACTAAGCGCGTGTGGATTTTTACCCGCGGTTTGTCGTCAGCGCGTGTGCTCGCATATTGGACTAAGCGCGTGTGGATTTTTACCCGCGGTTTGTCGTCAGCGCGTGTGCTCGCATCTTGGACTAAGCGCGTGTGGATTTTTACCCGCGGTTTGTCGTCAGCGCGTGTGCTCGCATATTGGACTAAGCGCGTGTGGATTTTTACCCGCGGTTGAACTTCAGCGCGTGTGCGTGTTTTCGTTTAATCGCGTGTGGATTTTTTCCCGTGGTTTCGACTTAGCGCGTGTGGTTTTTTTCCTGCGGTTTAATCTACAGCGCTTCAACAATCTTCACTCAGTTTGGTTCCCTATGCGAGTTCAAGAGATTTCCACGTGAGATTTTTGACGCAAGTTTCAAGAACTGTTTATTTAAGTAAAAACACTCTAAAAAGAAATTTATAAGAAGAAATATAAATACTTTCCAGAAACACTAGAACTTCCATTTACTTTTAATGAACTTAAGACTTTGTTCAAGCTTCTTGAGTTTAAAGAAGATTACCTGCAAAGTTAATTTCACATTCATGGACCTACTAAGAAGGCTGAATGATCGTTGAGATTCAAGTCAACTAGTAAGGAAGTCTAGTCAGCTTATCACTTCTCTGGGCATTTTGTAGAGAAGTTGCAGGTATGGTTTTTACTTTATTTGGTAAAGGATATTGATACTTAAGGTTAGTATAGTGCCTCATGAATAACAAGGTGTATTATATGTTTATGTTTTACCACAGGTGAAGAACCAGCTAGTCTTAGCTTCCAGCCTGGTGTTTGTTAATTTGTCCCTTCCCCCTTCCCCCTGGAAGTGAGGTAAACTGAGCAGTTTATAGTATCAGCTCAGAGTGCCACATTTTGGGTGGATTGTCGGGGGCTCAGCAGCTTCTGCAGACACCAGATCTCAGCCTGACAGAATGAAAGGCCAATAAAAAAGAAAAAGTCTGCCCAAGCTGTATGAACCCCGACGAGACAGCCATGGAGGCGTTGGGAGAAATGGTTAGGGAAATTAGAGAAGAGTTACGGGTGGCTCATCGAGAATACTCAAATCTTAATAAAAGAATAGATGAGTTAAATTTAAAGGTAACACAAATACAAGAAAAGGAAGTTTCGGAAGGTGCAGGAAACCCACCTGAGCTGGTGAGAGTAGGGGAAGAACAAGAACATAGACTTTCAAGGGAAGTGGTGGGTGGTTTAGGAACTTTAGTTATACCTGTTCCTTTGGCTGCTCCTGAGCGTTTTTTGGGAGATCCGAGAAAGTTTCAAATTTTTCAGACTCAGTGTGAATTACATTTCTTAAGTCGTCCCGAGTTATTTTCAACGGATGCTTCCAAGGTCACATTTACATTATCTTATTTATCAGGAGAAGCATCGGCGTGGGGAAGTCTCTTGGTGAGTCAAAAGAGTTTGGCTTTGAATAATTATTCCCTGTTCCAGGCCGAATTTAAAAAGATGTTTGATAAGAGACAGGTATCTCTAGAGGTAGATGGAGAACTACTGGAGTTGCGTCAGGGAGGAAAGGAGTTGATTTCTTATATCACTCAATTTAGAACTTTAATTTTAGAGAGTAGATGGCCAGAGGAGAAGAGGGCTTCCTTATTTTATCGGGGCTTAAAAGATGAATTGAAAGATGCTTTGGCTGGTGTTTTGGAACGACCAACTACTTTAGATGCTCTAATTGATTTGGTGGTTCGGTTAGATTTTCGTTTAACCGAAAGACGTTTAGAGCGTAGACGTTCTCAGGGGGAAGTTAGGTTTCCAGGAAGAGTAGAGAGATCTAAGGTTGAGGTGGTGAACAGGGAAGTTAAGTCCAAGGGAAATGAGCTGCAGAGTCGGGTGAGAGGTCCGTTGTCAAAGGAAGAGAAGACAAGAAGAAGGGAGAATAATTTGTGCCTATACTGCGGTAGGAGTGGTCATTTCCTTGAAAACTGTCCTTTTACCTCCAAGAAGATCTTCAATTCTTCAGGCAGAGTACAACAAGTTGCTAACACGATACAGACAGCTGTTCCTCATATAACTGTGAACGTATCCTTAATGTTTGAAAAGAAAATCTTAGGTTCTGGGCCAATTATTATTGATTCAGGGGCTACAGGAAATTTTATGGACAGAGAATTGGCAAAGAGTTTAGGTGTTCCTTTAGTGGCTAAGAAAGAAGTTGAGCAGGTAAGGGCAGTTGATGGTACATCTCTTTCTTCAGGTCCAATCACTCATAATACAGAGGTACTTGAGATGGAGTTAACTGGAGGTCATAAGGAAACTATCTCTTTTGAATTAATTGATGCTCCAATCTTGAAAATAATCTTGGGTATGCCCTGGCTTACTCAGCATAATCCTAGAATTGATTGGAGTGCAAGAATTGTATCCCTAGAATCAACTTTTTGTAAGGAACATTGTTTCTTAGGGAAAAGTCATGGAGAGGAAGAAAGATTTGTGAATTCTGTTTCGTTTTCACTTGCAGAAAGAGGGGCAATAGGTTTTGATGTTGGAGCAGTAGTGGGTGAACTTCCTACTTGTTATCAAGATTTTTGGGATGTATTTGATGAAAAGGAAGCTGGAGAGTTGCCTCCTCATAGACTGTTTGACTGCAGGATAGATTTGGAGCCTGGAGCTATTTTACCTAGCAGTAGGGTTTATGCCCTGACAGAAAAAGAGAATGACTATTTGAAAGAATACTTAAAGGAAAATTTGGCTAAGGGTTTTATTCGGCACTCTCAATCGCCGGCTGCCTCACCATTGTTTTTTGTGCCAAAATCTGACGGTTCCCTCAGAACTTGTATAGATTATAGGGCGGTAAATAGAATGACAGTAAAAAATAGGTACCCGCTCCCTCTCATCTCTGAGATGTTAAATCAAATTCAAGGTGCCACCATTTTTTCTAAATTGGATTTAAGGGGGGCTTATCATCTGGTACGAGTTCAAGAGGGGGATGAGTGGAAGACGGCATTTAAGACCAGATTTGGCCTGTACGAGTACCAAGTGATGCCATTCGGTCTTTGCAATGCCCCAGCGGCTTTTCAATTTTTTATCGATGAGGTTCTTCGGGAATTTCTTGATATTTTTGTTATTGTTTATATTGACGATATTTTGATTTTTTCCCAAAGTTTGGAGAAACACAAAATTCACGTTCGACAGGTCTTGAGAAAATTGAGAGAGAATAATCTTTACGCTAAATTGGAGAAGAGTCAGTTCCATACGAATTCAGTGGAATTTTTAGGTTTTGTGATCACTCCTAGTGGTCTGGTAATGAATCCGAAAAAGGTGGAAGCGGTTCGTGATTGGCCTATTCCAACGAAGGTGAAGGAGATCCAGAGTTTTTTGGGATTTGCCAACTTTTACCGAAGATTCATTGAAGGCTTCTCCAGTTTGGTGACTCCCATTACTCGACTTTTGAAGAAAGGAGTTCCTTTTGTTTGGGACGTTAAGGCTAATGAGGCTTTTAAAGTATTGAAGGAGAAATTCATAACTACTCCTATCTTGATTCATCCTGATACTTCCAAGCCATTTTTTGTAGAGGCTGATGCTTCCAATGTGGCAATGGGAGCAGTGTTGTCGCAGAGGCATAATGTTACTGGACAATTGCATCCTGTGGCCTACTTTTCTAAGAGGTTCTCACCAGCGGAAGAAAATTATACCATTTCAGATCGCGAGCTTCTTGCTATCAAAGCAGCATTTGAAGAATGGCGACATTTTTTAAAAGGAGCACGTCACGCTGTGACAGTATTAACCGATCACCGAAACTTACTATTTTTGAAGACAGCAAGAACTCTGACACCTCGACAACTAAGGTGGTCTTTATTTTTTGCAGATTATGATTTTATAGTTACTTTTAAGCCAGGAAATCAAAATAAAAAAGCAGATGCTCTGTCACGGCAATTTCCAGAAAGTGAAGTTAAGTCGGTTTGTGAGTCACTTCCTCTGATCGCTCCAGAACGTTTTGTTCTTGCTGGAATTGAGAAAGAAAACGAAATCTTTAAACAAGTACGAGAATCCATATCTGAGAGACAACTTGAACATTGGGTTCGTTTGGATCCAGCTCGCAAGATTAAAGATGGTTTACCTTATCTAGACGACAGACTCTATTTACCATCTATTGAACTTAGAGAAAAGATTTTGAAGGAATGTCACGATTCAGTTCTGGCAGGACATCCAGGATATCGAAAAACACTTGAGTTGGTCAGAAGACATTTTTGGTGGGAGAAAATTCGACAAGATACTCTTAATTTTGTTAAGACCTGTGAAGTGTGTGCTAGAGCTAAGAACCTCATCGGAAAGCCTTCTGGGTTATTGGAACCGTTGCCAGTTCCACCGGGGCCTTGGTATTCAGTGTCTTTATATTTCATCACGGATCTACCACTAGATAAGGTGTGTACATCAGTATTGGTTGTAGTGGATTTACTCACTAAAGAAGCACATTTCATTCCAATGAAGGGAGAGGTTACCGCTGATAGTTTAGCTCACAGTTTCTTACAAAAAGTAGTTAAACTGCATGGAATTCCCAGTCAGGTCATCTCAGACAGAGGGTCTCAATTTATTTCTAAATTTTGGAGAGCTTTCTGTAAGAGATTGGGAGTTGAGGTATGTCTATCATCCGGTTACCATCCCGAAACCAATGGGCAAGTGGAAAGGATAAATCAGGAGTTGGAGAAATATTTGAGATGTTATCTACAGACAGGGGAAGAGTGGGTAGATATGTTGTGGGTGGCAGAATTTGCATATAACAACTGTAGTAAGGATGCCACCTCAATGTCTCCATTTTATTTGGGACAAGGTTTTCATCCTCGTTTTCTTAGTATAGAGATCGATTATGATGCTGAAAACCCGGAAGTGGAAAAGAGACTAGAGATCATGAAAAGAAATTTGGAGAAGGCAAAAGGGGTGTTGGTGGAGAGTAAACAAAAATATAAAAGATTTGCGGACCTTAAAAGAAAGACTAGTCCCCAGTATAGGGAGGGAGATTTGGTATGGTTATCAACCAAATTTTTGAGAATTAAGGGAAGAAATAAGTTTTGCCCTCGTTTTGTAGGGCCGTTTGTTGTTGAAAGGGTGATAAATCCAGTGGCTGTTCGCCTTAGATTACCAAGACATATGAAAACTCATCCAACTTTTCATGTTAGCTTGTTGAAACCTGTGGTTAAAGGAACTAGATTGACACCTACTCCTTCACCAGTTGTATTTGAGGAAGATGATTCAGAAGAATTTGTAGTTAAGAAAATTCTGGACTCTAGAATAGTGAGAGGAAAGCTACAGTATCTCATTGATTGGGAGGGTTTTGGTCCTGAAGAACGCACTTGGGAGAAAGCAAGTGATGTACATGCTCCTCATTTGGTTGAAAAATTCCATAAGAAATTTCCATTGAAAAAAGGCCCAGGGACTGGGCGTTAGAAGGGGGGTACTGTCAGGTACTGTTAGGATACAGTGACATATTCTGAGACATTAGGTCTGGGGAAAATTAGTATAGAAAGGTTTTTGGAAGTTATTATGAGTTTAATTTTAAAACAGCCAATTTTGCCCTTAACATTCATTGCAGTCTATGGAGAATGCCCCAAGCCAAGATGGAGGTCCTCAGTCTAAGTTCTGATTGGCTGGTGATTGTTTATAGGGAAGACAATGAACATTCTAAACTGCCTTTCATCGTCTTCGCCCAGCTGAGAGGTCGCGTATTAAGCTGCTCCTGCTTAACTTGTTCAGGGGTTTCAAGTTTCAAGCGGTCGAGCGGCTTATTTGGAAAAGCAAACAGGAATCTTGCGGAGATTCATTTTGGCACTGAACAGGAGTAAGAAGATTTCGAGTTATCCAAGAAGAAAAAGGTTTCAAAGACTCTTCACAAGATAAGTCCTTTTAAAACTCAAGACTCTTTCTATAATGTCATTGTAGAAGATTTAATCTGATTTTCAAGTTCATATGAAAAATATTTACTAAGAACTTTATTGCTGTCGCATGTTTGGCTTTGCTACGCTACGTTTTCTATCAAGCGTGTGGTTTTTCCGTTAACAGAAGCCTGCGCGTGAGAGACTTCGCTTGAGTATCTAGCGCGAGCTCTTTGGTGTCGCGTGATACTCTTGTGCGTGTGTTTTTTCTACACGCGGTTGAACTTCCGCGCGTGTGCATCTTGTTTTAAGCGCGTGTGGATTTTTCCCGCTTTTCCGACTTTAGCGCGTGTGCGTGTGATCGCATCTTGGACTAAGCGCGTGTGGATTTTTACCCGCGGTTTGTCGTCAGCGCGTGTGCTCGCATATTGGACTAAGCGCGTGTGGATTTTTACCCGCGGTTTGTCGTCAGCGCGTGTGCTCGCATCTTGGACTAAGCGCGTGTGGATTTTTACCCGCGGTTTGTCGTCAGCGCGTGTGCTCGCATATTGGACTAAGCGCGTGTGGATTTTTACCCGCGGTTGAACTTCAGCGCGTGTGCGTGTTTTCGTTTAATCGCGTGTGGATTTTTTCCCGTGGTTTCGACTTAGCGCGTGTGGTTTTTTTCCTGCGGTTTAATCTACAGCGCTTCAACAATCTTCACTCAGTTTGGATCCCTATGCGAGTTCAAGAGATTTCCACGTGAGATTTTTGACGCAAGTTTCAAGAACTGTTTATTTAAGTAAAAACACTCTAAAAAGAAATTTATAAGAAGAAATATAAATACTTTCCAGAAACACTAGAACTTCCATTTACTTTTAATGAACTTAAGACTTTGTTCAAGCTTCTTGAGTTTAAAGAAGATTACCTGCAAAGTTAATTTCACATTCATGGACCTACTAAGAAGGCTGAATGATCGTTGAGATTCAAGTCAACTAGTAAGGAAGTCTAGTCAGCTTATCACTTCTCTGGGCATTTTGTAGAGAAGTTCCAGGTATGGTTTTTACTTTATTTGGTAAAGGATATTGATACTTAAGGTTAGTATAGTGCCTCATGAATAACAAGGTGTATTATATGTTTATGTTTTACCACAGGTGAAGAACCAGCTAGTCTTAGCTTCCAGCCTGGTGTTTGTTAATTTGTCCCTTCCCCCTTTCCCCTGGAAGTGAGGTAAACTGAGCAGTTTATAGTATCAGCTCAGAGTGCCACATTTTGGGTGGATTGTCGGGGGCTCAGCAGCTTCTGCAGACACCAGATCTCAGCCTGACAACTACCCAGGGATGAGGCCAGCAGCAGCAAAACAACGGTGAATAAAAGGTGCGCTCCTTTAAATCAGGAGAGGCTCTTCAGATGGCTATCCGGACCACTACAGCAGTGTGCAGCGATTTCAATCACGAAGAGAATCCTCTAGCTGTGTAAGGTGAGGTGGTTGGTCCCACCAAGCTCAAGGGAAGAAGACTCTTGTCTTCTCTGTCGTTGAAGGGTAGATAGCTCAGGACTGCAGCAGGGCTTCACCGGGACTCGGGAGTTGCAGCAGCCGTCTTCTTCTCTGCTACTTCTTTGGTTTTTGTAGTTCCAGTGGTGACTCTGACTTCCAGTCCAAGAGTCCTGTCCTGCCTTTTATGCGAAAATCCCCCATTCAAACAGCCTGGCTGTCAATCACACAGCAGGGGGGTTATCCAGCCCGGACAACCCCTCCAGCCGATGGACACAAAGTGCGACTTGGGTCTCCAAGGAGACCCTGTGCAAGGGGTTACTAAACCCCTCCCTCACATTCAGCCCACCTAGACACCCAGACGCCAAAGGAGGGCTTCTGGACAGAAGCCCGTCAAAGGTCGGCGAACAAGAAGGCAAACCTAGTTTGCTGCGCAAAGTAAAACACAAGAAGGACATTAACAAAAAGAAATGGCAACTAAACCCGACCGGGCCAAATTAAAAAGTATTTGGTCAAGCGGGTATATGTTCGAGGCTGATATAATAGCCTAAAAGGGTACCACGTTTACATAGTATAATCGCGGTAGAAAAGTTTGGGTAGATACCACTGCCACCAGCCAAGTCTAAATGTTAAGAGAGCAAAACAAAGCTCAAAGAGTCACAGACAGAAAGGGGTAGGAATTAACCCTTTCCAGTACTCCATGTAAGATGGGGTGTACTGGGTCTGTAATTTACAGTGACTACATAAAGTTAATGGCAACTTTACCTGTTTCTGGGGGACAGTAGCCAGCCCCAGAAAAATTGGGTCATTGGGAAGTCTTAGAGACAACCCTGTGTCACTGCACTGAAGGTGCTGTGTAACACACACAACAAGTTGGGCTCATGGAGTGGTGTGCTCCAGAGCCCAAGATCACACAACAAGTAGAAATACACATGGCAAAACACATGTAAGAGTGGGAAAAAGGCTCACACTCTTACCAAGTGAAAAAATAAACTCCAGAAATCCAGCAAAGCTGCTGGGGGACTCACTAGGTGAGGGACACTCACCCCCCCCAGACTAAGGGACAGGAAGATTTAATCCACTCTTGGATGGATCTCTTACCTCTAGTCGGTTATAAACATTCTAGAGAGACCATCAGCATTTTGGTGGAGACTTCCTGCTCTGTGCTCAATGGTAAAATCAAAACCTTGCAGGCAGATTGACCATCTTAGTAGTTTGGGGTTTTCCCCTTTCATTTGCATCAGCCATCTCAAGGGTTGGTGGTCAGTCTGAATAATGAAGGTAGATCCATACAAGTATGGTCTAAACCTCTTCAGTGACTACACAATAGCAAAACATTCACGTTCTATTGTTGCCCACCTTGTCTCAGGATCCTTTAACTCCCTGCTGATGAAACCAATGGGATGTTCCCTACCTTTCTCATCCAGTTGACTAAGGACTGCACCTATACCTACATTAGAAGCATCAGTTTGTACAATGAAGGGTTGGTGGTAGTCAGGAGCTCTTAGGACTGGAGCTTGACAAAGGGCTTTCTTCAGGCCTTCAAAGGCTTGATTGCACTCCTAATTCCATCTGACCTTTTTAGGAAATTTGGGAGAGGAGATGACATTCAAGGGAGAAGCTATGGTCCCATAGTTCTCTATGAAGTTCCTGTAGTACCGAGTGAGACCTAGGAAGGCTCTCACTTAGGTTTGAGTAGTAGGGGTGGTGCAGTTCTGTACAGCCTGTACTTTGCTAGGCAATGGCCTTATTTCACCTCCTCCTACCTCATGTCCAAGGTAGACCACTGTGCTCTGTCCAATTTGGCATTGACTTGCCTTTATGGTCAGGTGGGCCTGTTCAAGGGCCTGCAAAACATACCGTAGGTGATCAATATGTTCTTTCCATGTAGGGCTGAACACTGCAATGTCATACAAACATGCCATGCAAAATCCATCCCATTCAGAACTTGATTGACCATCCTCTGAAATGTAGCAGGTGCATTCTTTAGTCCAAAACGCATTACCTTAAATTGGTAGAGTTTTCTCCATGGCATGGTCTGTCAGGGCTATTTGCGAATATCCTGACGTTAGGTCAAATGTGCTGAGGTACTTGGCTGCACCAAGTTTGTCCACCAGCTCATCTGTCCTAGGCAAAGGATGGGCATCAGTCTTGGTGACTGCATTTAGAGCTCTATAGTCCACACAGTATTTCAACTCCTTGGATCCTGCCTTTGGTACAAGCACAACTGGGCTAGACCATGGACTAGTAGAGGTTTGTATAACCCTGAGATCAAGCATCTTGTTGTCCTTATTCCTTATATGGGTTCTTACATTGTCTGACATTCTGTACCCCCTGCTTTTCAACGGCAAACAGTCAACCGTGAGGATATCATGCTGGCCCCAAGGGGTCAAGCCTGGTGAAAGTGAAAACAGGGAGGCAAACTGATTCAACAGTAACTTGCACTCATCCTGCTGGTCAGATGTTAGACTGGAAGAGAGACTAACTCCTTCCACTTGCTCATCTAAAGGTAAGGCTCTGAGGAGGTCAGGCAGAGGTTCACTCTCCTCCTCCTCCTGAGCTGAAGCTAGAAGTAATGCTCCTATTTCAGGTCTAGAGACATAAGCCTTCAAACGGTTGGTGTGAAAGACTCTGGGAGCCTCCTTACCCACAACTTTGAAGGGTCCTATCCATTTGTCCTGTAAGGCCCTCTGCCTTGTAGGGACCATAACAAGAACACGCTGGTCTTGAGTAAACTCAACCATGTTAGTCTTCTGGTCATGCCAATGTTTGACCAGAGCTTGACCAGCCTTCAAGTTATCACTTGACTCTGCCATCATGTGTGACATTCTCCTTCAGAGAACTATCACATAGTCAGTCACTCTGACTGGCTTGGGGGAAGGAGCACTCTCCAACCCCTCCTTAATCAGGGTCAATGGACCTCTGACTGGATGGCCATAGAGAAGTTCAAAGGGACTGTAACCTACTCCCTCCTGAGGGACTTCTCTATATGCAAAGAGAAGGCATGGCAGTAGAACGTCCCACTTTCTTTTAAGGGGTTCTTCTGAAGCACCTATCATGTTCTTCATAGTTCTGTTAAACGTCTCCACCAACCCATTCGTTTGTGGGTGGTAGGCAGTAGAGAACTTGTAGGTGACTCCACAGGTTTCCACATGGCTTGCATGTAGTGGGACATAACATTGGATCCCCTGTCAGATATCACCTCCTTAGGAAAACCTACTCTGGTAAAAATACCAAGTATGGCCTTAGCCACAGCATGAGCCATAACAGTTCTCATAGGTATTGCTTCAGGATACCTAGTAGCATGGTCTACTACAACCAGGATAAACCTGTTACCTGAAGATGTGGGAGGATCAAGAGGACCAACAATGTCAATCCCTACCCTCTCAAAAGGAACTCGCACCACTGGGAGAGGCACCAAGGGTGCCACATACTTGGCTCCACTCTTGCCAGAGGTTTGGCAAGTGTGACAGCTCCTACATAATTTGTCTACTTCTTAACCCATCTTAGGCCAGTAGAAGTAGAGATAGAGCCTTTCCTTGGTCTTCTTAAAACTTAAGTGACCAGTCAAAGGTATCTCATGGGCTCACTGTAGGAACTGGAGTCGGTTCACTAGCGGTACTACAAGTTTTTTGCAGTCTCCAGGGGTTGACTCAGTCGGTTCACTGTAGAAGAGGCCATCTTCCCAGTGCAACCTATACTTTCCAGGCTCTTTCCCATCGAGCTGAGAAGCTGCCTCTAGGTGAAGACCTTCAAGAGTAGGACACTCTCTTTGTCCTCTTCTGAAGTCTGCCCTGTTGGTTCCACATTATGCCAGTAAAGACTGCAGCTTAGGATGTTAAACCCGGTCAAGATCTCCCACCAGAGTAAGATCTTCTTCTAGATCTCATTCCTCAGTATCTAGTACGAACCATACTGGGTTGAACCTGACACTCATGCCTCAACTGGTGGAGGAGTTACAGGTGTGACTTTGGACAGTCTCGGTGATGTCCTTCTGGGGACAGGGGTGCTTGCTGGTTTCTTACTGGCAGACTTTTGTTTCCCCTTTGTCTCTTTCTGTCCTGCAATAGCAGTAAGTAAGTCCTGTGGACTTGGGGTGATAGCTTCTTCTATCAAATCCCCAGGAGAGCCTCTCAAGGTTCTCTCCCTAGCAGCCCTTGTGAGCTCATGCTTCCTTTTGCTGGGAGGCCTGGGGGTACTAGACAGAACTAGAAGAGTTTTAAGGTCATTACCCAACAGGACTCTCCCAGGTACTTCACGCTGCACACTAACAGGTATTCTGAAAGTCATGTCATTGCACTGGATGAGAGCTGGTAACTGGGGAACCATTTTCACAGGGCCTCCAGCTAACTTGGTTAGGTATTTGGGTGCCTTAGCAACATCCTCTACCTTGAGAAAACATTCATCAACCACAGTTATGCTGGCTCCAGTGTCTCTGATGGAAGGGGTCTCCTGACCATTCACAAGAACACTATCTTTATAATACTCTTTAGTATTATCTGGGATTGAGTTATAGACATCAGCATACTGGAGATATCCTTGGAGGAGGCGGATGAACAGGAGCAGGAACCTAGCCCTAGGTCTCCTCTCACACGAAAACAACGTAGACGTGCAAAAAAGGCACAGAAGAATAAGCTGGCGGCCTTAGATGCTCAACATCCCACGCCAGGGATTAAACCAGTACTGGAGACACGATCGAAAAAGGCCAGGAAAAGAATGATGAGAGCAGCCCAACGGGCAGCTAAGGCCAAGGGCCCCTTGTCAGATTGGCTGATACTTGAAAAGAAGGCTGACAAAGTGGATGATAATAAAGCATCTGTGATGTGTGAGGAATCAGATCTGGAGTCCAGTATACAACCACAGGTGGAATGCGTACACGAGACATCAGTATTGGCAAACCCCGAGGAGACAGTATCAATGGACCAGAAAAAAATAGAGAATGATGTAACCACTAATCGCATAATCTTCATGAAGAATCTATATCCTAGTGGTAAAAATCCCTGGTTAGCACGCTCAGAACTGTTGAAAAGATTATATCATATACCGCAATTGCGTGTTTTGAAAACAGAGGATTTTATGTTCATCGAACCACTGGGATGTCCTAATCCGAATGTATCAGCCATACATTGTATGTTCCCGACTACAGCCCAATTGATTAAGAAATATAAAACAGAGCTAATAGCAGTGGACATTGAAATTGATGTGGACCCTTTGGAGAAGCAATTAGCCCATGAAGTAGAAGAAGTTAATCCAACATCCGAGGTGGAGATGGCATCTAAACCTACGGAGGATGAGATGGCAACTAAATTTATGGGAGATGGAAACCCTGCTCTCATCGAAATACAACAAGCTCTAAAAACATTGCTAGAATCCCGCGACTGATAAAGAAGCATTGATGCCTAACAATACTTTCCTGGAATTGCAGAGGTTTTTCTCATCTTCTAAGACCAAAGGGGTCTGCAGAATTATTGGCACAATACAGTTGCATCTGCCTTCAGGAGACATGGTTACTCGATCCGGTGTTACTTGACGGCTATACCATATATCAAGCAGATGCCAAGCGTGGTAGCAGTGGACGTCCTTTTGGGGGTTTATTAATTGGGATTGTGAACTCGATTTTGTCACATAAGATTAAGTGCAAAGCTGAGGAGCAGCTACTGGCGGTGGAAGTCGAACTCCATGACGACAGAGGCCCGGGACGGTACTTGTTAATTAATCTCTATAACCCCCCAGGAGCACGGGCTCGGGATCTGTTACAGGAAGCGATACAAGATCTGTTATCATCTTGGTGGCTAAAAACAGGAAATGTTGCTGTAATGATCATGGGGGACTTTAACTGCCATATGATTGATGAAACACGCTTACCCCCTAATCCGGACCTTAACAGTAGGTGCGTTATGACCCATGAGAAAAGAGACGCTGAGGGACAGGGCTGGCTACAATTGCTTGGAGCTTGGGACATGGCCATGATAAATGGCCGAACTTTGGGAGACCGGCCGGGGAAACCCACTTGGACAAATGGAAAGTCGGTCAGCACATTGGATTATATATTTATGTGCCCGGAGTTGCAGACAAGAGTAGTGGATATGACTGTCGGGCGCAATGAATGGAGCGACCATGCATCATTGCAGTGTACTTTAAATATCCCATTATACCCGCAGATGTCTTCGAACATGGGTACTATCCAAACTAATGTGACAGGATCCAGAATTGTATGGTCAGAAAGAAATGTCACCATGGCCAAAGAATCACTCGAAACTATTGCAACCTTGGCTATCCACGATTTTGAATGTATGTCGATCAATGAGATTGAGGATTGGATATCCAGATTCTCATGTAAACACGCAGTGGCAAATAAGAGATCAATGCTAAAAATGGGGGGAGTAATACCTCCATTTAACAGGGAAATTAGGGATGCCAAGAGAGGACTAAGAGCAGCTACTCGCAGACTGAAATTGATGAATCTACCTAGATCTATGTATCGTGAGAAAATAAGGAAAATCAAAAATCGATATAGAGCAGAGATTAAAAATATCAAGACCAGTGAGAAAAATAATAGGTACCAAAAACTAGTGCAAACTATCTGCACTAGAAATTCCCGTGGTATCTGGGCACTCCTAAATGAGAATAGGGAGAAGACTAAAGGTCCCTTAATTAATCCAATAAGTAGGGAGGTGTGGGAAAAATTCCTATTGGAAAGGAATAGTGGAGGGTCAGAAACCCCAAAGAACCTTGGGGTAATAGTACCCCCACGTCCGCCTTTTTCTGTCACTCCTGAGGCAATACTGGAGAAGATAGCTGCCCTCAAGGCATCTAGAGCACCTGGCCCTAACGGCCTGGCTAACATAGTGATCAAGAGCCATCCTCTATTTTGGGCAGATCTGCTATCCCTGCTCTTTAAGAAAATCCTAGAGCAGGGGACAATACCTTGCTCCTGGCAAACTGCCATTTTGATACCTGTATTCAAAAAAGGTAACCGCATGGAGCCTAATAACTACAGATTACTATCTATGTTAGATGTCTCGGGCAAGCTTTTTTCCTCATTAGTTCTCAGTGAGTTACAGAGATGGGCGGATAAGTGTAACATTCTTAGTAGATTCCAATGCGGGTTCAGGCGAGATTTCTCCACTTCCCACAATCTTCTGGTTATGGACATACTTCGCTCACGGGCGCTTAGTAAGGGACAGCCTCCGCTGTATGCTCTATATATCGATTTCCAGGCAGCTTTCGATACCATCCCCCGAATGAGGCTATGGGCGAAACTAGAGAAATTGGGATGCCCGCCCGGCTTGCTCTACTACCTAAAATTACTACATCACAATACTTCGGCCTGCCTTAGACTTGATCAGGAAGGCAATCTAACAAGTAAGGTAAACCAAGATAGTGGGGTAAAGCAGGGATGTGTTACCGCACCCCTAGTTTATAACCTCTATGTATACGACATCCCTGTAGCCCTGAGCGAGGTTAACAACTGTCCCCCCAAAGTTGGTAAGATACCTTGCATAGTGTTAGCTTATGCAGATGACCTGGTGATCTTCGACACTACCATAGGCGGTTTGAGACGCTCTGCTTCCGCCCTGTGGGACTATGCGAAATTAAATGGCCTGAAGATTAATTTAGATAAAACAAAGGTCCTAAGATTCACTAGGAAAAAAACAACACGGGTAAATCTGATAGTACATGGAAGCATCATACCCTATGCTCCTTCGTATCGTTACCTGGGCATTGACATTGAGCCCCTCGGTGACTACTCACTTTGTAGACAAGGGCGGAGTATAAGAGCTTTGCAAGTTACCTCGCTTATCGCCTCGTTTACAAAAAAACAGGGCGGCTTTACTCTCTGGGGAACGCGGCAGCTCTATATTCAAGTAATGGCACCCATGATTATATATGGCCTTGATGCTCTGCATACGATGGATCTTGGATGGTTACAAATACTGGAGGGCAAGTTCTGGAGGCGGATTCTGGGTTTATCCCCAGGGGTGCCGATGGCCCTGATTAGATTAGAATTGGGCCTATTGTCCCTCAAAGCCATGGTATTGAAGAAAAGAGCTGGCTTCCATCTCAAGATGACAAATGGCCCTGCTAATCCCCTACTCTTTGTAATCCACCAGGAGGTGACCAAAAAATATTCTACGTCACCCTTACATAAAGACATGTCAATATTTCTCACTGATATTGGATGGACCCAAAGAGGGAATATGGTCTCCAGGGAAACCCTTCATGCACTTGGTAAAAAAGTGGATCTATGGGATTGGCTTGAGAACTTTGCTCATTTAAGTACTCTTAGGTCCTACCAATCTATTAAATATCGCCTGTTTAGTTACATGAAGCCTCAAGCTTACTTATCCCTGTCTCCCTCCAGTAGACTCAGACGTTTTATCATCCTATTTAGATGTGAGCAACTACCGACCCTGTATAAGCGAGGCGCTTGGGAAAAAATTCCGGTTGATAAACGTATATGTCGCCTCTGTAAAATCACAGAATGTTTGGAGACAGCTAGACATGTACTCACTGGATGCTTGGCACTGAGAGCCAGGATTGTACGTCATCTGGGGGACTTTGTGCATGATCATACGACCATACTTGAAATGCCCTTTTGGCTGTACTGTATCAATACCAGTAATATGCACCTATTCGTCGCATTATATAACATCTGGCAACAAGTTGAATTGGAACTAAAAGGTGAACTGGAATTATCACAGGATGGATGAAGCCTAAGGGAGTGCATAGAGAATCCCTGTGGCAACAGTAATTAAGTGGGCAAATAGAACTATATAAAGGTTGCATGTATTGCAAGTATGATTTTATTAGTATATATGTGCATACGGTTCGAATTGAATATAATGTAATGTTTGTATTATATGTAATTGTAATATGTAAATTATATGTGTAAAGTTTGAATTTATTTCATACTGTATCACATTAAAGAATTTGATTTGATTTGGTTATAGACATCTAAGTTCTGTTGTTCCCAAAGACCCAAGGACACTAAAGAAACACTAGCTGAGACTCTCATGGGCTCAGCAGCTATTAACTGAAAGTTTCCACTGGCTATAGGTACTTCTTCCACTTGGGAGAAGGCTAAGGAGACAGTGTGGACCGCTGAAGGTTTACCCGTGCATATGGGATCCCCTTTCACATGGTCAGTTGACCGACAAGCAAAACATTTTCCAAATGCTTTAATGAATGGGGGTTTGTTCTGACCTCCATCTGGTTTGGGACCAGATGGTGCACTAGCATGATTCGGTTTCCCTTGTGGCTTACCCTGGTTATGTTTGGGGCCCTCTTTTGGATTGGAATTATTGGAATTCTCCTTGGTGTCTTTCTTTGACTGCTATCCCTCATCCTTCTTCTGAGTTGCCCCAGAATCCTTGTGAGTAGCCCTGTTGGCAACCCACAAGTCAGCAGCCTTAGCTAACTTCTTAGGATTTATCTCCTTTGAATCAGCCAAGTGCTGTCTAATCTCAGGAGAGCAGGCATCATAAATTGACTCCAACATAAGAAGATTCCTCAAACCTTCATAAGTGTTCACTTTGTAACCCTTAACCCAACCATCTAAGTTCTTCAAACATTCACACACCCAGGTAGCCCAAGGGGTACCATCATGCTTTTTGAGGGTCCTAAACCTCTTATGGTACTGAGAAGGGGTCTTCCCTAATCTAGCTATCAAAGCTAGCTTCACACACTCATACGGCCTCATTACGATTTTGGCGGTAGCCATGCCGCTATTGGTGGCATTGCTGCCGCCAAAATTGGGTCCAGGTTCCTAGAATGAGGAATTACTGGGCCATTCCGAGTTCGGAGGGCCCTGTAATTCCTCCCTCTGGGAACCCAGACCTGGGCCTTCCCTATTCCCATTTCAGCCCCCATAGGGCTGGATGGGAATGGGAGAGGGAGAAAACAACGGGCCGATTACGAGGGGCCTGTTGTTTGCTCTCTCTTCCCCTCGCGGGACCCGCTCTGCACGTCTGGTGAAACCAGACGTGCAGACCGGGTCCCGCGAGGGGACCTCGTAATCAGGCGGTACGGGGTTGACGGCGCTGGCACCTTTACCGGCGCTGTTAACCCCTTACCGCCTGACTTGTAATGAGGCCCATAATCCTGCTTATCCTCCTCCCCCAACTCCATTATAGCATCACTTGCAACAGGGGGAAGCCTAGAGAAAAGCCAAGGAATCAGCTGATTCCCTGAGATAACCTGAATCCCATGATTGTATTCAAACATTGCTAACCAATCCAAAACATGAAGTTTAGTCTCGTACATACTAATAATTTCCTTTGGCATACAGGGGGCTCATTACACGTAGTGCGGTAAGGGTTTACCGGTACCGGTAAGGGCACCAGTACCGGTAAACCCTTACCGCCTTACTACGAGGTCCCTTTGCGGGTTGGTATACTTTAACGCCTGCTTTTTAGCAGGCGTTAAAAACCAACCCACAAAGGGACCAGGGTGCTAATTACGGTACCGCAATTTGCGGCACCGTAATTAGCGCCTTCCCCATTCCCATAGAGCCCTATGGGGCAAAAATGGGAATGGGGAAGGACAATGGAGGAAGGCGGAATTGCCGCCTTCCCAACCTTGGAATAGGGTGGTAATTCCCCTTTCCTCCAAGGCGGTACCGGTAAATTACCAGCATGAACCATGGTGATAATAGCACCATGGTTTACCGCACTACGTGTAATGAGGCCAAGGGTCTCTTAGGGCTGGGAGACCTAGAAGACTCTGGGAGAGAAGCATTTTCCAAAGACAATTTCTTCTTCTCTAAAGCATGAGCCATCTCCATTTCTCTGAGCCTTACTTCTTGATGTTTCATGGCAGTTTGTGCATCAATACGTTTCACTTCTAATTCAAGTCTCATTTTCTCAAGTGCAATAAACTCAGGAATAACTGTAGGAGCTGTGGGGGTCCCTGTGCACAGAGGTTGTGCTTTCTGAGCAGATAAGGGAGTTCTAGGGTTTCCTAACAAGGACTCATCTACTTCTTCTAGTCCAACACTCTCAGAATCAGAAACATCATTATCCACATTTGCTGGAGTGGTAGGCCCTTCTGACCCACTCTCCAGACTTTGTTTTCCGAATAATTTAGCAACCAGTTCAGATTTCTTTCCTTTACCAGAGAGGTTCTTTTCTCTACACATGGTTCTCAAAACCTCAGCAGTGTAGTTTAAGAGACTCTCTTCACTGTAGTTTTCCATACTTGACATGATTTTTCAGTTAACAGAGATAGTGGTGTTTAGCCTTGTGGTTAGTTGACCCAAGTTAATAGCAGCACTCCAAGTGTAATCACTATACTTAAAAATCCCACCGCTGTACACCAGTGTTAGGCAGAATCCTGTGCAGTGCTCTTAGGGACCACTACACACAATTAAGACTACAAGTGGCAATACAAGTTCACCTTTGGTACAAGCCTGTAATACACTGTTAAAGTGGTAGCAGTAGTGGAGCAGGCAGACTTATCTCAAGAGCAAATGAGCAGTAGTAGAGATTACACAAAGGACTACAATTACTGTGACTCAAGCAAACACTGACTCAAGGTTTTTGGGTAAAAAGTAAAAGTACATTTATTTTTAGACCATCTGTTCGCAAACCCTTCACTTATATTAAATTAAAACCACACTTCTGTTATACTACACACAACCAATTCCCCTTGTGCAGAACAATTCAAGGTAAGTACCTTTGGATTTGACAGACTGGTGTTGTGAAACAAAGACGTTACTGGGGGGTGTTACGCAATCACTTTTTGACAGTAATGACAGTTCGGTTTTACGAGAGAAAAGCGGACCCGCGAGAAGAAATGTTACCGTAGTCAAACACACTTAGCACATGAATTAACACAAGGAGATTGGGAATAAAAATCATAGCAAATACTTTTGTCAAGGCAGATAGAATCGAGAGACACTTTCTAAAACGTAAATAAAAGTCAATAGGCCTGCGCCAGTGTCAATGGGAAAGGGGTCCTGTTGTCGAGGATCAAAAGGCTAGAACAGTTCACAATTCGAGATTGCCAAGAGTACTTAGATATTGTCAAAAGAGGAAGCAAAAGTTCTAAGAGGGAAGGAAGACAAGGGCAAGCCTTGGTTGAGGATAAAGGGTTCACCCAAATTCCTCGAAGCTGAACACAGTACCTTATTCGGATGAAGAAAAGCTGGTGCCACGGCAGTTGTTCCTGGTAGTTCCTGCGGACTCACGGTTCCTGAAGCTTCAGTCGTGGTGACAAGAAGGAGGACGTCTGGAGTGATCTGCACTATCCAGGGATGAGGCCAGCAACAGCAAAACAACGGTGAATAAAAGGTGCGCTCCTTTAAATCAGGAGAGGCTCTTCAGATGGCTATCTGGACGGCTATAGCAGTGTGCAGCGATTTCAACCACAAAGAGGATCCTCTAGCTGTGGAATGTGAGCTGGTTGGTCCCACCCGGACAACCCCTCCAGCCAATGGACACAAAGTGCGACTTGGGTCTCTAAGGAGACCCTGTACAGGGGGTTACTAAACCCCTCCCTCACATTCAGCCCACCCAGACACCAAAGGAGGGATTCTGGACAGAAGCCCACCAAAGGAAGGCGAACAAAGAAGGCAAACCTGGTCTGCCGCGCAAAGTAAAACAGAAGATGGCAAGAAGGACATTAACAAAAAGAAATGGTGACTAAACCCGACCGGAGCCAAATTAAAAAGTATTTGGTCAAGCGAGTATATGTTCGAGGCTAATATAATAGCCTAAAACGGTACCACGTTTATATAGTATAATCGCGGTAGAAACGTTAGGGTAGATACCACTGCCACCAGCC
Organism: Ambystoma mexicanum; assembly: GCF_040938575.1. NCBI lineage: Eukaryota > Metazoa > Chordata > Amphibia > Caudata > Ambystomatidae > Ambystoma > Ambystoma mexicanum. The sequence continues at coordinate 636,522,342 of NC_090939.1, forward strand.
AAGTCTAAATGTTAAGAGAGCAAAACAAAGCTCAAAGAGGCACAGACAGAAAGGGGTAGGAATTAACCCTTTCCAGTACTCCATGTAAGATGGGGTGTACTGGGTCTGTAATTTACAGTGACTACATAAAGTTAATGGCAACGTTACCTGTTTCTGGGGGACAGTAGTCAGCCCCAGAAAAATGGAGTCATGGGGAAGTCTTAGAGAGAATCCTGTGTCACTGCACTGAAGGTGCTGTGTAACACACACAACAAATTGGGCTTATGGAGTGGTGTACTCCAGAGCCCAAGATCACGCAACAAGTAGAAATACACATGGCAAAACACATGTAAGAGTGGGAAAAAGGCTCACACTCTTACCAAGTGAAAAAATACACTCCAGAAATCCAGCAAAGCTGCTGGGGTACTCACTAGGTGAGGGAAATTAGCCATACAATGAGAATTCTCCCTAACAGGGATGTCACCCGTCAATGGTGCCGCGGGCGGGGCCGACCAGCACAATAGGCATCGTCATCTGGATCTCCGATACCAGCGTATGCAGTGCCGAAAGGATGTTCACTGAAAGGTCTCTAGGAGGTACCTGAAGTGGGGGTGGCAGGTGAGGTGCAAGCAGAATAGGTTGCTGGGGCACCGGCTGGGAGCCCAAGCCATTGTCGCCTTGCTGCTCTACTTCGACAGTGTCTTGCCGTCGTCACCTTCGCCGTCGCCCTCGTCTGCGTGCTCGTCGTAGGGCATGCTTCCTACGTTTCCCTCCTCCTTGATGGTCTGCAGACCGGTGAGCTCCTCCTCAAAGGAGATATCCGTACCCCAGAAGGCCACCGCATTCGCCCTTCTTTGTTTCCAGCGGTGAAGGTCTCGGAGAGAAGACAGGCATCTTCTTCTCCGGGGTCTTCTCAATGGGCCAGAATGCAGCCTCCCTCCTGGGAGGAAGGGACACCCTGGCCTTAGGGGTTGTGTCCTGCGGGGCTGACATGGCACCCTTTGCCAGAGACGCCACCACTCCCTCGATGGAAGGCTGGGTCTTCGGTGGGTGCACCTGGGCCTTCACAGTCCAGGCCAGTGCCTTGTCCTTCTTGACCTTCTCCTTAGGGGGAGGATCCGAGCCCCGCTCCCCCTTGGACTTCTCCTTTAGGACAGACATGGGCCTCTCCTTGAGCTTGTCCGGATGTTCCGACGTCCTCTTGGCCGAAGATCCTGAGCGTTGACTGGTGACGGAGGCTGGAGATGTCAAACGCATCGCAATGGCGCTCCCGATGGCAGTGGACTCGCAGTGCTTAGCCTTCTGTTCGACCCCCACGGGAGGGGCACCCTCAAAGGACTTAGAAGCCCGCTCAGCCTTCTTGGAACCTGGAGAGGCATGTTGCTGGGATCCAGCCAGAGCAGGGGCCTTGGCCTGTAGCCACTCATTCAGCCGCCTGTGCCAATCCTTCAAAACGCACAGTCCTCCTCCTTGTGCGCCGGGTACAGGCAGTAGAGGCACTCGAAAACCGCATCTTTTGCAGGCTTCAGCATGTCAGGTGTGCTAGTGCCCTGGAAGAGGGTTGGGACTGTCTGGTCCCAATCCACACTACTGGTGCCACTATGTCTGATAGTCATGAATGACTGGAACCACCATGGGCCACAATTGTCCCACGTCTGGCGTGCATGCAAGAGAGCATATCTTCTATTGGCTATCTGAGAGTTGCGCGCAAACCGAATCTTGAATAAGAGAAGGGGCTCTGCATCCATTCCAGGTCGATCAACTTAAGTTCACACCAAACTTCAATAGGGGCCAAGTATCCTTAATGACAGAGAAGACTTGAGGAACTGCCGGTGACGTGCTAGGAGGGTTTGGCACCCGGACCCTGCTGTTGTCCAGTCAGAGCCCCACTTTTGCATCGAACCAGGAAGGCCTGCAAGGGCGCTTCGCCCCTTTGGAGTAGTGGGAATAACTACTCTTGGCATCTCCTACTTACCCTTGCAAAGAGCCTCTTTGGAAGTATTCCAGGGCCATCCAGAGAACTGTCCAGCTCGAACCCAGGGTATTGCACAGGAACGCCACCGTCCTGTGTTGAGACTCAACACTTTGGGAATCGCTTGCTTGTGGTCCTGGGCCCTCTCCCGCCTAGCTCCTCTGTGTCACAATTTATGAGAGTGCGCCATGCCGCAAGCATTTGGGGTCCCTGTGTTGCCCAGCTGTGGTGACAGTTGCTGTAAGTGCCTGCAGCTCTGCTCTACCGTGTCCTCAGATGTGCTGCACTGGAACTATCCTTCTCCTTTCTTCGAGAGCTGAGTAAAGACTACTGTTCCAACATGCACAATCGTCCCATCCCGCAGCTGCTGGAAGCTGGAGCATCCTGAAACTACAAAGTTAACACCTACGGACGAAGTGGGCTAGACTGGCAAAGTTTGGTCCAGACTGTTTCGAGGGTCAGTGAGTACTTTCATCACTTACCGGTGGCCCCCTGGCACATCCATCACTTTTAACGCACGAGCATCCCGAACTCCGAAAGTCACTCTATCCGCAAGGGTAGTCCCTCCTATAGGAATAGGAACTTATTCTTCATGGCCTCAAGTCCCTTCCCGAGCAGCTACAGCCCCCTGAAGAGAACCCGCTTTTCGTTTTACGCACAACTGTTCGTTGTTAACACACAACTGTACTTTGAGCGCTAGGCTCCTCACTTCGTAGGGCTGGACTACATAAATTAGGGATTGTTGATGAAGAACTGCCTAATCTGATATATATGTTGAACTGACCACTTTTTGTTGCAGGTTGTGGTTATTTTCTCCCCCATCATCAGCATTAGGCTGATTGCATTATGGTGTATATGCAAAATAGTGAATAAGCGAGTGCGGTGATTGTTTCCGTGATAACTGTGGTTTAACTGTGTTTTTGTTATAAAGGCCTATAATAAATGTATTTTTGATATACATCTGTCTAAGGGTAATCTGTGGAGTATTACTGTGTGTGCTCATTGTGGGCTTCCGATCACTCTCACCCCTCCTGAGACTTAGGGCCTCATTACGACCCTGGCGCTCGCGTAATGAAGGGTGCCGGTACCTAACTGGCACACTTCATTACGTGAGCGCCGATTACGAGGTTCTGTTTGCAGGACCCGGACCAGACGTCTGGTAAAAACAGACGTCTTTTCTGGGTCCCGCGAGGGAAAGAGGGAGGTAATAATGGGCCTTTTGTAATGTGCCCGTTATTACCTCCCTCCCCATTCCCATTGAGCCCTATGGGGGCTCAAATGGGAATGGGGAATGGTTCCTTCAAGGAGGAATTACCGGGTCCTCCAATGTTGGAATACCATTTCGAGTTTGGTGGTAGCCATGGAGGTATTTGCTCCATGGCTGCCACCAAACCGGGCTCATTTAACGGGTTCCTGCAATGAGGAATTACCGGGCCATTCCAACATTGGAGGACCCGGTAATTCCTCCTTGCAGGAACCATTCCCCATTCCCATTTGAGCCCCCATAGGGCTCAATGGGAATGGGGATGGAGTTAACAACAAGCAGATTACAACTGGCTCGTTGTTACCTCCTATTTCCCCTCCTGAATCGGAGGACAGATGGACATGTCTAGAACATCAGGGTACCACGTTCTCCTGGCTCAATCTGGGGCAATTAGCATCATGGGTTTCCGGAATCTCCTCAACCTCCTGATTACTTGAGGAATGACGGTGACTGGAGGAAACGCGTACTGAAGTGGAATTTCCCAGTCCACCACAAACGCATCCCCTAGAGCTCCTCTCTGGGGAAATTCCCTTGAGCAATACTCATTGCACTTCCGGTTGATACTGGTGGCGAACAGATCCACTTGAGGGGTTCCCCAAAGGGCGAAGATCTCTTGAAGGACTTCCTGAGCTAGTTCCCACTAGTGGGAGACTGTGTTCTGCCTGCTCAGAGCATCCGCCATCAAGTTCTTCGCTCCAGCTAGGTGAACTGCCGATAGAGAGATTCCTTCTTGAATTGCCCAGAACCAGAGCAGCATTGCCTCTCTGCACAGTGGCAGTGACCCTAAGCCTCCTCTTTTGTTGAGGTAGTGCATGGCCACTGAGTTGTCCGTCATTATCAGGAAAAGATTTTCCTGTACTGATGGCAGGAAAGCCTTCAGCGGTAGTCTGATCGCTCTCAGCTCTAATAGGTTTATGTGTACTCTGGACTCTGATGGAGACCAACGACCGTTGATGGTCAAGTCGTTGGCATAGGCTCCCCACCCCGTGAGTTAAGAGTCCGTGACTAATGTTATCTCCGGCCATGGTTGCCAAAACTGTTCTCCTTTCAGAATGTTCTCCCGACAGGCCCACCACTGAAGGTCTCGTGCTACTCTGTCAGGGATTTGTAGGAGATCTGACATTCTTCCTGAGAATTGCGACCACTGGGTCCTTAGCGCCCACTGGAGAGATCTCATTCTCAGGTGAGCCTCTGGCACTAGAAAAATTCAGGATGCCATGAGGCCGAGCAACCTCAAAAAGTCAAAGGCTGCTAGACGCTGGGCATTTTGAAACCTGGTGACCATCTGTAGAATATCTTGAGCCCTCACCTCTGGTGGCGTAGCTTTTCCCAGGGATGTGTCCAGGACAGCTACAATGCACTGGAGTCTCTTTGATGGTATCATCTGTGACTTCTTTAAGTTGAGGGAGAAGCCCAGTTTGTGGATGAAGTGGCAAACATAATCTAGAGTGATCTGAGCTTGTTCCGGGGACGCTGCTCTGATCAACCAGTCGTCCAGGTAGGGGTAGACATGAATCCCTTCCCTCCTTAGACTTGCTGTCACAACCGCCATTAGTTTGGTGAAGACCCTTGTGGTGGACATCAAACTAAATGGCAGAACCCGAAATTGATAGTGAGAGCTGCCAATTGCGAACCTCAGGTACTTCCTGTGCTTGTGATGGATTGGCATATGAAAGTAAGCATCCTGAAGGTCCAGAGATACCAACCAATCCTGACGCTGGAGGGCCTGAAGGATCTGAGAAAGGGTTACCATCTTCAACTTGTCTTTCCTGAGGAATTTGTTCAATTCTCGCAAGTCCAAGATGGGTTTCAGTCCTCCTTCCTTCTTTGGTATTAGAAAATAGGTGGAATACCAACCCTTGTTCCTCTCCACTACAGGTACCGTTTCTATGGCACCTTTCTCTAGCAGGTCTGAGATCTCCTGCATTAGGAGCAGGTCTGGAAGCTTCAAAGAGTTGTTCCCCGGTGGATGAATCTGAGGAGTGAATAGGAAAGGCAGGCAGTAACCTTGGGCAACTGTTTCCAATGCCCAAGCATCTGATGTAATTCTGTCAGATGTTGAGTTAACCTGCCTCCTACTGGTGTTTTGTGTGGTGAGACTTCAGAGGGGTTTAGAAGCGGCTGATACAGATGCTGAGGGTAAAGCAGCACCTTTGTATGCGGGCTTGGTACCTTTGACCCGTCCACCACGGGTGAATCGTTTCTGGCCCCTTTGAGGTGGCTGCCCTCTGTTTTTTCCGAATGCGGAGTAGAAACGAAAGGGCTTCCCCTTCCAGGACGTACCTGTGGGGCGATTTGGCGTTTGACGGATTGCAGCCCCAAGTGATTTTGCTGCCGCCTTTGAGGTTTGCAATTTCTCCAGACTGTCATCAGCTTTCTTGCCAAACAGAGAGGTACCGTCAAAGGGCATGTTCAGAAGCCTCGCTTGTACATCAGGAGCAAAACCGGACTTCCGCAACCATGCAAATCTGCGGATTGTGGTACTCGCTGCCTTGGCTCTGCTGATGCTGTCAGCAGAGTCGAGACCTGTTTGGAGGGACTCGCACATCGCATCCTTCCCATCCTAGACGATGTTCAATAATGCATCTCGTTCCTCCCCTTCTGGGAGATGGTCAGCCGCCGATGAAGCACACTTCCAAAGGGTGTGGCTGAATCTCGCTAGCGTGCAAGTGGCGTTAATAGACTTAAGTGCCATACTTCATGCTGAAATTATCTTTTTAGACATGGCATCAAATCTTTTGTCATCCCTGTCTTGTGGTATAGTGGGGAATGCTGACTTACTACCTAATGATGTCGCTGCCCGCACTACTCAACTCTCTGGAGTTGGGTGCTTACTTAAATATTCCGGGTTTGAGTACGACACCCTGTATTTTGCAGAGAGCTTTTTATTTACTGCCGGGATAACCTCTGGTGTTTCCCAATTTGCAGCTATTTTTCTCTGCAATGCTGCATGAAAAGGAACTATAGGGTCTTCTTGAGGCCCTTTATCTAAGATGTCTGTAAGATCATCTTGTTGGAAAGAGGGTGTAGGTGTTGTCCACCCCATAAATTCCATAATTCTTTCCATAAGGGCTCTGTAAGGCATTTCTGTATGCTCTCCAGGTTTTGGTCTGGCAAATTCTGCCTCCGGAGAGGTATCTATGCCACTGGCATCTTGTAAAGATTCTTGAAGATCTCTCAATCTATTCTCCTCAGAGATTAATTCCTCTGGAATAGGTGCTCTTGTTGTTTGTAAACCAAAAGGCCTCTCATTGTCAGAGTCCTCTCCTTCCTCATAAATAAAGGATAAAGCTCTGAAATAGTCAGATCGTGGAAGAGGGGTAAATCCCATTTCCAGAGAAGAGGGTGCCAAATTGGTGGATACTGCATGAGAAAAATTGTAGTTGTTGATGCAGACGTCATAGGTCTCGACAATCCTGTAAATGGCGTCGAAAAAACTCGAAAAAGGCTTTGATGTCGTCGAGAGAATAGGAATCCTATTTGGTGTTGTCGATATTGTCTAAGCCACCCTCGACGCCTTGGACGGGACATTCGACAGCTGTAATGCCGATGGCGCAGTTGGGGCCGGCGGCTTCGAGGGCTTCTCCTTCATCGGAGTCGACGATGGCGTCGACGAAGGTGTCGATGACTTGTGCATCGAAGGTACCTTCGATGATGGCGTCGATGACGCAGTCTTAATCGATGAAGTCTTGTCTTTACTCGAGGGTTAGTGACGCTCTCAATGGTTTTTGTTTGCCAGGTTCGATGACTCTCTGCGTTTTTGTTTTTCGGGTCTTTCACCCGGGGTATCACCACTAGGCATCTCCGAGGGGGTCAAGGCACGTTCTCGAAGAACCTAAGCATTTTCTTTCGAAATTCCTCCCACTTAGCTGGAGACCTGTGTTTAGTGGGGCAGGTGACCCTTTCTGGGGAATTAGAGGATGAAGAAGAGGGCAATCTATGTCGCCTCTTCTTAGAATGTCTCGATCTCGAAGAGTGGTGGGAACTGCTTCGAGACCTCGATCGAGAATGTTTCTTTCGATGGTGAGGAGACGAATGTCTCGACTCAGCCGAGGACAATTTCGAAAAAGTAAAAGATTTAATAGGCTTACCTCTTTCTAACTTCCCCCTCCTCTCCTTCAAGGCTTTCGCCGTCATGGACGTACAGTTCTTACATTCCGCTCTGATCCCAGGCACCACAAACAGATCCTGTGAGGATCCGTTAATGACATTTTTTTACCACATTCTCAACATTTTTTGAAGCTGGATCGTGGCGTCGATGTTTCGGACGAAGATGCCATCGTAGGATATTAAGATTTTCGATGAGTAGAAGAACCGAGTGTTGCGTCTCCGAGGCTTACGAAGGGCGGAAAAACGGAACTGAGCAACGGACACTGCACAGGCCTATTTATATCCATGGTGACGTTGGCGCCGATACGGAGGCCTTCGAGGGACACCGACTCGAGGGACATCGAGGCCCAGCGCCCTCTACTGTGAAAAGAATTCCGAGGCCAGCAAGCTGGATGTGGATTTATCAAAGATAAGGAATACGTGGGAGTACACAATCCATTCGAAAGATATTTTTCCTCAGGAATGCTGTCTAAAGGAGGGAATGCTACATATAGGCAACCCACCCCAATGGCTTTAGATTCTTTTTTTCTTTTATATATGTGCTAATGTTATTTTTCCGTTCACATATCTAACTAGTTGTAAGCAGGTTACAAAATGTTGGGAGACCACTCTTATAAACTGTTACACCCGCCCCTTTGCCCCCAACATTAGGAGCACCCCTCCAATATTCTTGGGTCTGGCATCAGAGCACATAGCTGCTTTAGGGGTAATATAGGGGAGATGAGGAATCTGCGGGAGAAGAATCCATAGAAAGAAAATTACGATAAGGTAATTTCTCCTTCAATGGATTGCTTTTCTCCCGCAGATTCCTCATTTGATAGACTCCCAAAGCAGTAAAGAAGGAGGCGGGCAGAAAGTCAAACTAAGATATTCTGCAGAACTGCTCTGCCAAAACGCGCATCGGAAGTGCAAGCCACATCCAGGCTATAGTGCTTTGTGAAGGTATGAAAGACGACTATGTCGCAGTGCGACAGATCTTCCGGACATGGACTCCCCTCTGCAATGCAATGGATGCGGAGACCCCTTTGTGGAATGGGCTCTGATGCCCACTGGTAATTATTTCCCAGCTGTCTGGTAACACTCTTCTATGCAGAGGATTATCCAATAGGATACAGTCTGCTTTGTTATGGGCAACCCCTTACTGGCGATGGAAAAAGCCACGAAGAGCTGGTCCGTTCTCAAATCAGCTGTTCTGGCAAAATATTAACTCAGTGCCCTCTTAGGGTCAAGTCGATGGAATCGTTGCTCCTGTTTAGAAGGGTGAGGAGGAGGATAGAAGACCGGAAGGTTGACGGATTGTGACAAGAGAAGTTCTGACACGACCTTGGGAAGGAAACCAGGCCTTACCCCGAGTGAAACTTTTTCTCTGAAAAAGTGTAAAAAGGGTTGCCTACAGCATAAGGCCTGCAGTTCACTCACCCGCCTAGCGGATGTGATAGCCACCAAGAAGGCTGCTTTCAATGAGAGAAGCCGCAATGAGCAAGAGTGCATAGGCTCAAAAGGAGCTGCCACCAGAAATGTAAGAACCAGCTGAAGATCCCAATCTGGGACAACAAAGGGAGCTGGAGGAAACATATTTACAAGGCCTTTCAGGAATTGTGCTATGACCGGGATCGTGAAAAATTAACCTTGATCTGGGGATCTTTTAAACATAGACAAGGCCGGAAAATATCCTTTGACTGTGGTAACCTGAAGGCCTGCAGAGACCAGTGACTGCAGAAACTCCATCACTACAGTGGTGGGGCAAGAGATGGGGTCAATCTTGCGTTCCCTGCACCACGCCTCAAATCTTCTCCATCTGCACGCATATAAAGATCTTGTAGATGGTCTGCGTGCAGCCAGCATCACCTCAGGTACTTCCTCAGAGAGGTCCTCATCATCATATCTCATCCTCATAAGAACCACGCATCTAGGTTGAGGTATTCTGGAGTCGGATGGAGTATCCGGCGTTCAGACTGGGTTAGGAGATCCGGTTGCTGAGGCAATCAGTGCGGTGGACAGATGGACAGATCCAAGAGGTTGGAGTACCACGTTCTCCTCACCCAGTCCGGGGCGATCAAGATCATGGTCGCCCAAAGCCTCTTCAACCTCTGGAGAACCCATGGAATGACGGGAATCGGAGGGAATGCGTATAGGAGAGGGAAGGTCCAATCCACCAGAAACGCCTCCCCCAGTGCACTGTTCGCTGGGAATTCCCTCAAGAAGAACAGTTTGCATTTCTTGTTTCTTGCATTTCGAACAGATCCACTGCTGGGGTACACCAGAGAGAGAAGTCCTCCTCTAGGACTTCCTGACACACTTCCCACTCGTGTGAGACCGTGCTCTGCCTGCTGAGAGCATCCACCAAGTTGTTCTCTTTGCTAGCCAGATGAACTGTCGAGACCGAGATCTTGTTCTCCAACAACCCGAACCAAAGCATCATTGCCTCTGTGCAGAGGGCGGCGGGAGTGCACTCCACCTTGCTTGTTGAGGTAGTGCATCACCACTGTGTTGTCCGTCAGAACAAGGACATGTTTCCCCTGCAGAGAGGAGGTGAATGCTTTCAGGGCTAGCCTGTTAGCACGTAATTCTAGCCTGTTGATGTGCCACCTGCCTTCTATTGCTAAACAGAGGCCGCTTACCTGCAAATCCTTGCAGTGAGCACCCAAATCCTTCAAAGACGCATTCGTGATGACTCAGGTCTGAGTCCAAGGATGTCCTAAGGGTTCCCCCGCCAAAAGGATGCTGCGGTCTGCCCACGAGGACAGGTCGTTGACCACCGAAGCAGACACTTTGAGGAGATCCGAAAGAGTTCCAAAGTACTGAGCCCACTGATCTCTCAGTAACCATTGCAGGGATATCATGCGCAGCTTGGCTTCTGGCACCAGAAAAATGCAGGAGGCCTTGAGGTCTAGAAGGCAGACAAAGGAAGGCGCTGCTAGAGTGACATTGTTCCAGAATAAATGCACCATCTGTGTCAAGCTGAGTACTCTCTCCTCGGGATGAAAGGCCTTTCCCACTCGAGTATCTAGGACTGCTTCGATGAATTGGAGCCGTTGGACTGGTGTCATCTGGGACTTCTTTAAGTTTATGGAGAAGCCCAGCTTGTGCAGCAGTGAACAGGTGTCCTGGAAATAGGACAAGACCTGCTCTACAGACTTCCCTCGGATCAACCAGTCGTCCAGGTATGGGAATACGTGGACTCCGGATCTCCTGAGGTGGGCCTAAATACTGCAATGAGGTTGGTGAAGACCTTTGGGGCGGAGGTAAGACCAAAGGGAAGCACCTTGAATTGAAAGTGCATGTTTCCTAGGGTGAACCTTAGGAACCTCCTGTGCTTTTGATGTATTTGGCACACGGAAATAGGCGTCCTGTAGATCTATGGACACCAGCCAGTCCTGAAATTCGATAGCGTGGAGAATTTCTCTCAACATCACTATCCTGAATTTGTCTTTGCTCAAGAACTTGTTCAAGGCCCTGAGGTCCAGAATGGGACGGAGACCTCCTCCTTTCTTGGTCGCCAGGAAATACCGGGAATAGCCTGTTCGGGAGGTACCTCTTCCACGGCACCCTTAAGCAACAGGGCTCTCAGCTCTTCCTGGAGCTCCTGTCCCGGTTAGATTGGAGGTGGGGGTGTTCTGTCTGGTGGTTTTCTCAGAAACGGCAGACAATAACCCCATTGAATGAGCTGTAAAGCCTAGGCATCAGAGGTAATTCCCTGCCATTGGAGCAAGTGCTCCGTCAACCGTCCTCCAACCGGTGCACTGTGAGAGGGGAAATCAAAGCGACTTTGGAGGCTGGGTCGCCCCTGCCGCTGATGCTTCCTTTTGGCCTCTAGAAGCTCCTCTTCCGCTTCTGGAGCGCGAGAAACGCATCAGCCCTTGCCTGACCAGTGGGAACTGCGTTCTTCTGCCAGGACGAGCATATCTTCTAGCCGGCTGCACAGCTAGGACCAAGGATTTGGCAGAGGTTGAAACGCTGTAGCATTGACATCCATGGACGCGCAGGGATATTCCGGGCTCCATACAACATCTTTCGACTTCAAAAGGTTAATTGGCGCCAACATAGTCTGTACCCGGGCACTAGATGGTTCGGGTGCACTGAGCGCCGCATTTGGCTCCGAAGCATGCTGTGTGGGGGTGTGAGCCACTTAGACTGCAGCATGCTGCTTGAACATTTGAATCATTAAGGACTTAAAATCCTTCCATTTTTGCCAGGTGGTAGGCCCCCACCGACAGCTTACCTCTTTCATCAAGGACTCAAGAGTCCTGGCGGTGGCGCCTTTTCTTTTTTCAGGACGAAGACGAGGAAGAGTGGCTTCTCGAGTGAGACCTTTTCCTCTTCTGCCAGTGTTTTTCTGGGGTATGTCCCTCGGTTTTGGCCTCCGAGCACCGAACCGGCGACCGCACCAGAGATGTTGAGGGCGGTCGACCCAGAGCGAGCTTAGGAGTGAATTCGGCTGCATCTTGGCACATAACGGGCAAGATGTCAAGATCAAGGCGACTGGACCCACATTTGGTGGAAGTGCCGTTCATAGAACCATTCCGGTTGGAAATTACCTCTCAGATAGAAGAGAGGTTCACATTTGAAAAAATAATTGGTGTACAGGAATGGTTGTGTGGGCTGTTTGAACCAGAAAATTACTTGCCCTCCAAAGCTTAAAGAAAATCATTTATGGTGTTGTTGATAGTAGCATGGCTGGTGCTTGCGCAGAAGTGGAATCAAAAACAACCTCCAAAGGAATATGACTGACTGCAGAAGGTGTGGAGGATATTGGTGATGGAGTGGGTTACATATAGAATTCAAGGGGAAGGTGCGCAATTTACACAAGACTGGGAGATAGTGCTGACTTACCTTCAAAGTGACTTTAAAAATCAATGGTGCCCTCGCAGTCTACGCATTTTAGATATCATGTAGGGTGGGGTCTGCCGAATCAGACTATAGCAAGTGAATGAATCTGTTATTATCCGGGGGGGGGTATAATGTTGTTTTCTTTGTTTGTTATACAAAATGCCAATAAACATAATTTATAAAAAATAATAATTGTGCAAGTTATATTCTTTAAACTATAGCGCAGGCTACTTAATCCGTAAAACAAAGAGTGAACCATGAAATGGAAAGTACTCTGCCTTCCTGTTTCCAGCAGAATAAATATGATTAAAAGAAGCACAAAGCAAAAGCTTGTTTATCTAGCACAGATGCTACTGGTGGATTCTCTCAGCTTTATGAGCTTTTTCGAAATTTTTCATAGTTTCTTTACAACCAATTTCAGCTTCTCAGCTTCCTTCTTTCAGGGGCTTTCCAGCCCTAATCAGAGAAGCCTGTATTCTTTCAACACACTCCCAAAACAATGTGTGTTTGATTCATTCTCCTCTCCTCATAGATAAAAAAGGCCAAACTGTCAAGGAGAATACCTCTCTCTTCAAAGACTGTTCCAAGTGTGGCAAGAAGGTCATCTTTGTGAGGGACCCACACAAACTCTGCATCTACTGCCTCTACCCTCATAACATTCATGGATGCAATATTTGTCCGAAATTCACCAAGAAAACCCTGGAGGACAGGCACAGAAGACTGCTTTTACATCTGGAGAGCAGGCAAATGTCCTCAGATGAGGAATCCTGCAAGACTGCACCATCAACCTCCTACAGGCACACTGAGAAGCAAGCTCACAAAAGGAGAGCTTTTTCAGTGGACAGACCACACTCCCTACCAGCCAAGGACAAGAAGAAGAGTGGAAAGTCCTCTAAAGAACTCTCCAGAACCCAGGAGGCCATGGTGATGGGGGATTCACAAAAAGGTAAAGAATTTTCTTTATCCTCTCATTCGCCATCAAAGCGGTCGTCCACGGGGACACTGTCCACGACCAAACTAGCCTCATCGTCTACTAAGACTATGCCATAGTCAATGGTTAAACCATTGTCTACAACCAAACCAGCATCCTCGTCGACAAAGTCATTGTTGTCTATGAAGGACTCGTCGATGAAGCACTCCTCCACGAAGGAGTCATCGAGCAAGTACTCGTTGTCGACAAAGCTGACGTCCTCGTCCTCGTCATCCACAGAGAGCTCATCAACGAAGCTTCCATCTACGGGTAGGTTGTCAACGGAAATCCCATCCACAGCAAGCTCTTTGACACACAAGCAGTCATCTACCAAGCTTCCACCTTTGTCAACGGAGGAACTGTCGACGAGCCAAATACACGGTTTAGGACCACCGTCTAAACAAGGACCTACTGTGCAGGTCAGCGAGGAGATTTTGCCTCAACAAGATGTGGTTTTAAGCCTCCATTCACAACTGGAAGGCCTACAAAGCACGGTTTCCCTCTCACCAATCACTGAGATGAATTAACTCCCAGATATCATCTTACAGGAGGAATTCTCAGAAGGGGAGGGACATTTACCAGTTCAACCCAAAGAAAATAGCCCTCACTGGCAACCTACAATGGAGGACGCTTCAGACCCTTTCCACCCAGTCCTATTACAGTTCATGCGCAGGATTATGGAGGAATTCAAAAGGAGGTAAAGGGGAGACACTCCGCACAGTCGGTCTCAGCAGTCAGACATCGGCAAAGCACATTGCCTATGCACCGCAATCGGAGCAGAGCTCCTAGGGACCGCACGCCTCACTGTTCACAACCGCCTCGTCTGCCCACTTCAAGGGACAGATACAAGGGGCACGAGCGCCATCGGGATGAGCACAGGGGGAAGAGGAGGAAACACTCCCCTTCGCCCACAAGATCTTCTCCACAAAACACCCTCATTATTGGGACCGGAATCTCCCGTTCACTCCGAAGAGGAAGAAGGGGAACCTGATGACCCATTCAAGGAGTTCTCTGACTCTGATAAGTAGGAAGATGAGCCCGAGGGGGGTGAGCTTCCACAGGACTCGCCTGACACAGACCAAGACGACTAGGAGTGAGTGACCATTGAGAAACAAAGGAAATGGGACTCACCGGGGGGTTCATCACCTCCAGACGATGTGGTTTCCTTTCATACTATCATGGCAAAATTAGCAGACATTTTTAAGACTCAGCTTGCTTCTGAAGAAAAAGCATCAGTTCTCTATGAACACAGGGACAAGAGGCACTGCACCATCATGACAATCCCTATCTTGGAAACCATCTGGGATGCAGGTGTGAAGATTCTTGCTACACCACTGTCCACCCCAGCAAGTAGCTAGACCGGAGAAAAATACAAGGCCCCAGACTCGGCCCCTTTATGCCTCAGAGGCCATCCAAAACCAGACCCTGTCATCACTATAGTAGCAAGATAAAGGCTGCAAAATCCAGCTTCCCCCCTCACTGCTCCACCGGATGAAGAGAGACGTAAGCTAGAAGCCATTGGCTGCAAGGTCTCAACAGCGGCTTCGCTTACAGTTAGAGCAAGCAATGCCATGGCCATGATGGCTAGATTTGACAGAGAGCTATGGCTCTGTATGTCTTAACTGGCGAAGCATCTCCCGGAAGAATTCCAGCAAGAAGCCAGGTCCATCATTGCTGATGGTGAGGCAGTTTCGGACCACATGATAGATACCTCAGTGGACACCGCTCAATGTGGTTTCAGGCAGATGGCAAACGGAACAGTACTTAGGCGCCAGGCCTGGATGAATGCCACCAGTTTTAGACCAGAGGTACAAGCCCAAATCTTGGACATGCCCTTCGATGGTCAAGACTTATTCGGCAAAAAGATTGATGATCATTTAAAGGGAATGTAGGCCAACACAGACACAGCTAGAGCAATTAGCTCTTTAAAATACAAAGACATGGAACGACGCTCCTTTCGTACCTTTCGAGGCAACATCGCCAAATACAAGTCTTATGGCAAATCCTACCAGGGTCAGGCGCCTTCCTCAAACCCCTACTAGTCGGGGAGCAGGTACCAACAGGGTTACAAAAGGTACCAAAATCAGTGCAGCAAAAGAGGCTCGAGACAGGGCATGTGCCAGGCCAAAAAGAATTGACCCTTACCCAACGCTCCTTCCACATCCAACCCCGGTAGGAGGATACTTTTCAAGGCACCTTGACCAATTGAACAACATAATGTCGGAGAAATGGGTGCTTCAAGTGATAAAAGGGGGACACACCATAGAATTCATACAGAAACCACCACCCCACCCGCCGCCAAAGAAAAACGTAATGTGGCTGCAGCACTTAAAGGTAGAAACCACCAAACTTCTACGAAAAGCCGCAATAGAGAGGGTACCTCCTCCTCCAAAGGGAAAGGGTTTCTACTCCCACTTCTTCCTAGTACGAAAGAGAAACGGCCAGTGACGCCTGATCCTAGACCTGTGGGCCCTCAACAAATTTGTACGCCAACTAAAATTCAAAATGACTTCCCTACAATTGGTTCTGCCCTGGCTCAGAAAAGACGATTTCCTTGCCACTCTTATACTTGGGGGACACGTATTTTTACATTCCCGTCCATCCAACACACATAAAATATCTCCGGTTGACAGTCAGCAACCAACACTTCCCATTCAGGGTGCTGCCCTTCGGACTAAAATCACCACCAAGAGTGTAGCTGCCCATCTCAGGTGCTCAGGAATCCAGGTTTTCCCTTACCTGGACAATTGGTTAGTGAAGGGAACCTCCCTAAACACAACGTCAGCAGCAGTGGAAACAACAACATCACTTCTGCAGAACCTAGGGTTCTCAATCAATGAGGACAAGTCCCTGCCTATCCTTGCGCAAGCAGTGATTTTTCTAGGGGCAGACCTCGACACCTGAGTATCCAGAGTATGCCCCTCAGCAGACAGGGTGACTGCAATGCTAAAACTCATCTCATGGTTCGGAAACAGGACAGACTCTAATGTAAGGCAATAAAAGTCCCTTGTGGGCATGGTGTCATTCTGTATCTTCCTCATACCAAACTGCAGCCTAGAAATGCAATCACTTTAGGAGGAGCTGGACAACGAATGGGCACAGCACAGCGGATCATGGGAACACATTGTTCACCTGACGCCAAGTTTTCACAAGGCTCTCAGATGGTGGGCCAGTCGCCCCAATCTTCTACAAGGTCTCCTTTTTCAATCCCCTACGTCTACCCTGCTAGTGAGGACGGATGCATCACTCTTGGGATGGGGAGCCCATCTAGGCAACCTCCAGGCCAGCGGTATATGGTCACCAATAGAGTCTTGCCTACACATAAATGTGCTGGAACTCAGGGCCATTCCGTGGGCTCTAAAGTCCTTCTTGCCAGTTTTGACGGGCCAGTTTGTGACAGTGCAGACGGACAACACCACGTCGATGCACTACACGAACAATCAAGGGGGCACCAAATCTAACATTCTCTCGCAGGAAGCGCAACTGCTCTGGAATTGGGCACTTTATCACAAAATTCACATGCGAGCGAAGCACTTTCCTGGCAAGGACATCTTAGCAGATAAGCTCAGCCGGCGCTTCCTACAATCACACGAGTGGGAGATCAACAACGGGGGGAACCCCAAAATAGATCTGTTCACAACTCACCACAACACCAAATGCAATCAGTTCCCTTCCAGGTACCCGGAAAGACATCCACTGGGAGACGCATTCTCCGTGCCATGGAAGGAAAAATTCCTTTACAAGTTTCAACCGACACCCTTGATTTCGTGGGTGCTGCCCAGAATGATTGAGTCGCCCTGCACCATGATTCTAATAGCCCTAATGTGGGCACGCCAGATCTAGTATCCGACACTCCTTCAACTAGCGATCAGGAAGCCTGCATATCTCCGACCCCACTCACACCTCTTATCTCAGCAGAAGGGCGAACTATTTCACCACGACCCAGCCATTCTATCCTTCAGAGGTTGGCTCCTCAGCTGCAAATGTTTCACAACCTCACGCTAGACCCTGAGTGCTGGGATATACCAGCAATATCTTCCATTGAAGTCCATCTCTCGGCTGTGGCCGCTTACATAACCAAGCCTGACCAGCATTCCCTAGTGTCTCATCCAGCAGTTAAGACTTTTCTCAAAGGACGTGCACGTCATTTTCCCAAACAAAGGAAAATCGTCACCCCATGGAGCCTTAACACAGTATTAGCCGCATTAATGAGAGCACCATACGACCCCATACGCAGGTGTGATTTCAAATTTTTGTCATAGAAGATGGCTTTCCTTGTGGCCATCACATCAGCCAGATGCATCATGGAGTTTCAGGCTTTATCTGCTGAACCTCCTTTTATCTTTTTTCACAGAGATAAAGTCGTTTTAGGGCCTCACCCTAAATGTATTCCTAAGATCGTGTCGGAAGTCATTCTGGCAGAAAGGATTGTTCTACCTACATCATTTGGCAACCACAAGACCACCGTCAAACTCACCCTGCATTCACTGGACGTGGCAAGAACACTTAAGTTCTACTTAGAACATACCAAGGAGTTCAGAAACTCTAAAAGACTCTTCATCGCATTTGTGGGACGAGCCAAAGGCAAATGCATAACCAAGCAAAGCCCGGCACGTTGGGTATCCAGCTGCATCGCACACTGCCATTAACTCAGAAACAAACCATTGCCAGCCATGCCCACAGCGCACTCAACTAGAGTGAGGGCGACTTCAATGGCCTTTCAAGCAGCAGTGTCCTGAAAGGACATCTGCAGGGCAGCCACATGGAGCACTCTCCACACTTTTGCCCGGCACTACTGCTTGGGAGAGGACAGCAAGAATGAATCTGTGGTGGGACAAGCAGTGCTCCAGCATTTGTTTGCTTAAGACAGCAGCAGCCTCTGGTTTCTTGTTGTTCATTATTGATTGATTGTTCCCACCGTCTCATAACATTTGTTACTGGTAGCCCCATTTTGAAACCTATAAGTATTATTACACGATATATGTATATCCAGTGCAACTCTACGGCTATCAGGCATGTTATGAGGTCTACAGGTAGGCATTCTATTCAAGCATGTGAATCTATGAAAGATCCAATGCTGGAGAAGTCTTAGTTACTTACCTGTAACTATTGGTATATTTCATAGATTCACATGCACCAGCTCTCCTACCCTGGGCAGAGGCTGCTTCTCCACCAGTCAGTCATCTGTTACTAGCCTTCACGGTTAAAAATATGAAGATGGATAACTGGGGTGGAGCTTTCTGGTGGCTTTCTGAGCCTAAGCGCTGTCACTTCATTAGTTAGGGCCTAAAAGGACCAAAAGGAGGGTGGAGGGACTCCACAAATGAAAGGCTATACAAGCCAAACCAAAATCTTTTCGCCAGGTGATCTGTTGGTGAACCAAGGGGAGCTACAAACAATAATGCCTCAATCACAGTTGAAGAACGTGCAATATGCAATTTATAAGGGTCTTTACCTGTCTTTTTTTTTCATAACAACATTTTATTAGGTTTTACAATTATGCATTGTGCACAACAATATATAACGAAGGTGTATACACAACATCGACAACGGTGCAATGTTCATTGGTAGTACGAAAACAACAGTATAATTTACGTCAAGGGATCAGCTTGTTTATGTGGCTGGGGCCTTGTTTATATTTGTCCATGCCCGAACTCTTCACACAATTAGGGACTGATGCCTGCATGTCCTGGGCTCTCCCCTCCTGCGTTTTAGGCTTAATAAAGTGCACTACCTTGGAGCCATCTGGTTAGCGGAGGCCTTCTAGTAAGGGCTGGATACTTTGCTGCGTAGTCCATGAATGGGGCCCAGATGTTTAGGGCTTTATTCAGGAAGCCTGTCCAGATTGCCGTAACCTTTTTGGCGACAGCTATGTCCCAGCATTTGGACCAAAAATATCACAGGATTTGAACTAGTAGACCAAATACAAAGATGACGGAGTACACAAGTGGTTTTAGCTTGGTTTACAATTCCCAAGTTTATTTTCTTTAATTATGCAAAAAATGCTATATCAAAAAATATATATATTCGACATTTCATATAATTCTGTGGCCCATGCTCTTAATTCATTCATTCACATTTATACTTTCTTCATCAATCTCTCGTTCTGCACTTCATACTTTGAAAAAATGGTCTGTATATAAAAAACAGTAAAAACATCTGTTATCTCTACATATGTTTACAATTCATTGTGAAAAACATCCCCACCAATTTGGGGTATTACACAGGTCTGTGTTCTGTAACAGGAAAGGAGTTGATTTCTTATATCACTCAATTTAGAACTTTAATTTTAGAGAGTAGATGGCCAGAGGAGAAGAGGGCTTCCTTATTTTATCGGGGCTTAAAAGATGAATTGAAAGATGCTTTGGCTGGTGTTTTGGAACGACCAACTACTTTAGATGCTCTAATTGATTTGGTGGTTCGGTTAGATTTTCGTTTAACCGAAAGACGTTTAGAGCGTAGACGTTCTCAGGGGGAAGTTAGGTTTCCAGGAAGAGTAGAGAGATCTAAGGTTGAGGTGGTGAACAGGGAAGTTAAGTCCAAGGGAAATGAGCTGCAGAGTCGGGTGAGAGGTCCGTTGTCAAAGGAAGAGAAGACAAGAAGAAGGGAGAATAATTTGTGCCTATACTGCGGTAGGAGTGGTCATTTCCTTGAAAACTGTCCTTTTACCTCCAAGAAGATCTTCAATTCTTCAGGCAGAGTACAACAAGTTGCTAACACGATACAGACAGCTGTTCCTCATATAACTGTGAACGTATCCTTAATGTTTGAAAAGAAAATCTTAGGTTCTGGGCCAATTATTATTGATTCAGGGGCTACAGGAAATTTTATGGACAGAGGATTGGCAAAGAGTTTAGGTGTTCCTTTAGTGGCTAAGAAAGAAGTTGAGCAGGTAAGGGCAGTTGATGGTACATCTCTTTCTTCAGGTCCAATCACTCATAATACAGAGGTACTTGAGATGGAGTTAACTGGAGGTCATAAGGAAACTATCTCTTTTGAATTAATTGATGCTCCAATCTTGAAAATAATCTTGGGTATGCCCTGGCTTACTCAGCATAATCCTAGAATTGATTGGAGTGCAAGAATTGTATCCCTAGAATCAACTTTTTGTAAGGAACATTGTTTCTTAGGGAAAAGTAATGGAGAGGAAGAAAGATTTGTGAATTCTGTTTCGTTTTCACTTGCAGAAAGAGGGGCAATAGGTTTTGATGTTGGAGCAGTAGTGGGTGAACTTCCTACTTGTTATCAAGATTTTTGGGATGTATTTGATGAAAAGGAAGCTGGAGAGTTGCCTCCTCATAGACTGTTTGACTGCAGGATAGATTTGGAGCCTGGAGCTATTTTACCTAGCAGTAGGGTTTATGCCCTGACAGAAAAAGAGAATGACTATTTGAAAGAATACTTAAAGGAAAATTTGGCTAAGGGTTTTATTCGGCACTCTCAATCGCCGGCTGCCTCACCATTGTTTTTTGTGCCAAAATCTGACGGTTCCCTCAGAACTTGTATAGATTATAGGGCGGTAAATAGAATGACAGTAAAAAATAGGTACCCGCTCCCTCTCATCTCTGAGATGTTAAATCAAATTCAAGGTGCCACCATTTTTTCTAAATTGGATTTAAGGGGGGCTTATCATCTGGTACGAGTTCAAGAGGGGGATGAGTGGAAGACGGCATTTAAGACCAGATTTGGCCTGTACGAGTACCAAGTGATGCCATTCGGTCTTTGCAATGCCCCAGCGGCTTTTCAATTTTTTATCGATGAGGTTCTTCGGGAATTTCTTGATATTTTTGTTATTGTTTATATTGACGATATTTTGATTTTTTCCCAAAGTTTGGAGAAACACAAAATTCACGTTCGACAGGTCTTGAGAAAATTGAGAGAGAATAATCTTTACGCTAAATTGGAGAAGAGTCAGTTCCATACGAATTCAGTGGAATTTTTAGGTTTTGTGATCACTCCTAGTGGTCTGGAAATGAATCCGAAAAAGGTGGAAGCGGTTCGTGATTGGCCTATTCCAACGAAGGTGAAGGAGATCCAGAGTTTTTTGGGATTTGCCAACTTTTACCGAAGATTCATTGAAGGCTTCTCCAGTTTGGTGACTCCCATTACTCGACTTTTGAAGAAAGGAGTTCCTTTTGTTTGGGACGTTAAGGCTAATGAGGCTTTTAAAGTATTGAAGGAGAAATTCATAACTACTCCTATCTTGATTCATCCTGATACTTCCAAGCCATTTTTTGTAGAGGCTGATGCTTCCAATGTGGCAATGGGAGCAGTGTTGTCGCAGAGGCATAATGTTACTGGACAATTGCATCCTGTGGCCTACTTTTCTAAGAGGTTCTCACCAGCGGAAGAAAATTATACCATTTCAGATCGCGAGCTTCTTGCTATCAAAGCAGCATTTGAAGAATGGCGACATTTTTTAAAAGGAGCACGTCACGCTGTGACAGTATTAACCGATCACCGAAACTTACTCTTTTTGAAGACAGCAAGAACTCTGACACCTCGACAACTAAGGTGGTCTTTATTTTTTGCAGATTATGATTTTATAGTTACTTTTAAGCCAGGAAATCAAAATAAAAAAGCAGATGCTCTGTCACGGCAATTTCCAGAAAGTGAAGTTAAGTCGGTTTGTGAGTCACTTCCTCTGATCGCTCCAGAACGTTTTGTTCTTGCTGGAATTGAGAAAGAAAACGAAATCTTTAAACAAGTACGAGAATCCATATCTGAGAGACAACTTGAACATTGGGTTCGTTTGGATCCAGCTCGCAAGATTAAAGATGGTTTACCTTATCTAGACGACAGACTCTATTTACCATCTATTGAACTTAGAGAAAAGATTTTGAAGGAATGTCACGATTCAGTTCTGGCAGGACATCCAGGATATCGAAAAACACTTGAGTTGGTCAGAAGACATTTTTGGTGGGAGAAAATTCGACAAGATACTCTTAATTTTGTTAAGACCTGTGAAGTGTGTGCTAGAGCTAAGAACCTCATCGGAAAGCCTTCTGGGTTATTGGAACCGTTGCCAGTTCCACCGCGGCCTTGGTATTCAGTGTCTTTAGATTTCATCACGGATCTACCACTAGATAAGGTGTGTACATCAGTATTGGTTGTAGTGGATTTACTCACTAAAGAAGCACATTTCATTCCAATGAAGGGAGAGGTTACCGCTGATAGTTTAGCTCACAGTTTCTTACAAGAAGTAGTTAAACTGCATGGAATTCCCAGTCAGGTCATCTCAGACAGAGGGTCTCAATTTATTTCTAAATTTTGGAGAGCTTTCTGTAAGAGATTGGGAGTTGAGGTATGTCTATCATCCGGTTACCATCCCGAAACCAATGGGCAAGTGGAAAGGATAAATCAGGAGTTGGAGAAATATTTGAGATGTTATCTACAGACAGGGGAAGAGTGGGTAGATATGTTGTGGGTGGCAGAATTTGCATATAACAACTGTAGTAAGGATGCCACCTCAATGTCTCCATTTTATTTGGGACGAGGTTTTCATCCTCGTTTTCTTAGTATAGAGATCGATTATGATGCTGAAAACCCGGAAGTGGAAAAGAGACTAGAGATCATGAAAAGAAATTTGGAGAAGGCAAAAGGGGTGTTGGTGGAGAGTAAACAAAAATATAAAAGATTTGCGGACCTTAAAAGAAAGACTAGTCCCCAGTATAGGGAGGGAGATTTGGTATGGTTATCAACCAAATTTTTGAGAATTAAGGGAAGAAATAAGTTTTGCCCTCGTTTTGTAGGGCCGTTTGTTGTTGAAAGGGTGATAAATCCAGTGGCTGTTCGCCTTAGATTACCAAGACATATGAAAACTCATCCAACTTTTCATGTTAGCTTGTTGAAACCTGTGGTTAAAGGAACTAGATTGACACCTACTCCTTCACCAGTTGTATTTGAGGAAGATGATTCAGAAGAATTTGTAGTTAAGAAAATTCTGGACTCTAGAATAGTGAGAGGAAAGCTACAGTATCTCATTGATTGGGAGGGGTTTGGTCCTGAAGAACGCACTTGGGAGAAAGCAAGTGATGTACATGCTCCTCATTTGGTTGAAAAATTCCATAAGAAATTTCCATTGAAAAAAGGCCCAGGGACTGGGCGTTAGAAGGGGGGTACTGTCAGGTACTGTTAGGATACAGTGACATATTCTGAGACATTAGGTCTGGGGAAAATTAGTATAGAAAGGTTTTTGGAAGTTATTATGAGTTTAATTTTAAAACAGCCAATTTTGCCCTTAACATTCATTGCAGTCTATGGAGAATGCCCCAAGCCAAGATGGAGGTCCTCAGTCTAAGTTCTGATTGGCTGGTGATTGTTTATAGGGAAGACAATGAACATTCTAAACTGCCTTTCATCGTCTTCGCCCAGCTGAGAGGTCGCGTATTAAGCTGCTCCTGCTTAACTTGTTCAGGGGTTTCAAGTTTCAAGCGGTCGAGCGGCTTATTTGGAAAAGCAAACAGGAATCTTGCGGAGATTCATTTTGGCACTGAACAGGAGTAAGAAGATTTCGAGTTATCCAAGAAGAAAAAGGTTTCAAAGACTCTTCACAAGATAAGTCCTTTTAAAACTCAAGACTCTTTCTATAATGTCATTGTAGAAGATTTAATCTGATTTTCAAGTTCATATGAAAAATATTTACTAAGAACTTTATTGCTGTCGCATGTTTGGCTTTGCTACGCTACGTTTTCTATCAAGCGTGTGGTTTTTCCGTTAACAGAAGCCTGCGCGTGAGAGACTTCGCTTGAGTATCTAGCGCGAGCTCTTTGGTGTCGCGTGATACTCTTGTGCGTGTGTTTTTTCTACCCGCGGTTGAACTTCCGCGCGTGTGCATCTTGTTTTAAGCGCGTGTGGATTTTTCCCGCTTTTCCGACTTTAGCGCGTGTGCGTGTGATCGCATCTTGGACTAAGCGCGTGTGGATTTTTACCCGCGGTTTGTCGTCAGCGCGTGTGCTCGCATATTGGACTAAGCGCGTGTGGATTTTTACCCGCGGTTTGTCGTCAGCGCGTGTGCTCGCATCTTGGACTAAGCGCGTGTGGATTTTTACCCGCGGTTTGTCGTCAGCGCGTGTGCTCGCATATTGGACTAAGCGCGTGTGGATTTTTACCCGCGGTTGAACTTCAGCGCGTGTGCGTGTTTTCGTTTAATCGCGTGTGGATTTTTTCCCGTGGTTTCGACTTAGCGCGTGTGGTTTTTTTCCTGCGGTTTAATCTACAGCGCTTCAACAATCTTCACTCAGTTTGGATCCCTATGCGAGTTCAAGAGATTTCCACGTGAGATTTTTGACGCAAGTTTCAAGAACTGTTTATTTAAGTAAAAACACTCTAAAAAGAAATTTATAAGAAGAAATATAAATACTTTCCAGAAACACTAGAACTTCCATTTACTTTTAATGAACTTAAGACTTTGTTCAAGCTTCTTGAGTTTAAAGAAGATTACCTGCAAAGTTAATTTCACATTCATGGACCTACTAAGAAGGCTGAATGATCGTTGAGATTCAAGTCAACTAGTAAGGAAGTCTAGTCAGCTTATCACTTCTCTGGGCATTTTGTAGAGAAGTTCCAGGTATGGTTTTTACTTTATTTGGTAAAGGATATTGATACTTAAGGTTAGTATAGTGCCTCATGAATAACAAGGTGTATTATATGTTTATGTTTTACCACAGGTGAAGAACCAGCTAGTCTTAGCTTCCAGCCTGGTGTTTGTTAATTTGTCCCTTCCCCCTTTCCCCTGGAAGTGAGGTAAACTGAGCAGTTTATAGTATCAGCTCAGAGTGCCACATTTTGGGTGGATTGTCGGGGGCTCAGCAGCTTCTGCAGACACCAGATCTCAGCCTGACAACTACCCAGGGATGAGGCCAGCAGCAGCAAAACAACGGTGAATAAAAGGTGCGCTCCTTTAAATCAGGAGAGGCTCTTCAGATGGCTATCCGGACCACTACAGCAGTGTGCAGCGATTTCAATCAGGAAGAGGATCCTCTAGCTGTGTAAGGTGAGGTGGTTGGTCCCACCAAGCTCAAGGGAAGAAGACTCTTGTCTTCTCTGTCGTTGAAGGGTAGATAGCTCAGGACTGCAGCAGGGCTTCACCGGGACTCGGGAGTTGCAGCAGCCGTCTTCTTCTCTGCTACTTCTTTGGTTTTTGTAGTTCCAGTGGTGACTCTGACTTCCAGTCCAAGAGTCCTGTCCTGCCTTTTATGCGAAAATCCCCCATTCAAACAGCCTGGCTGTCAATCACACAGCAGGGGGGTTATCCAGCCCGGACAACCCCTCCAGCCGATGGACACAAAGTGCGACTTGGGTCTCCAAGGAGACCCTGTGCAAGGGGTTACTAAACCCCTCCCTCACATTCAGCCCACCTAGACACCCAGACGCCAAAGGAGGGCTTCTGGACAGAAGCCCGTCAAAGGTCGGCGAACAAGAAGGCAAACCTAGTTTGCTGCGCAAAGTAAAACACAAGAAGGACATTAACAAAAAGAAATGGCAACTAAACCCGACCGGGCCAAATTAAAAAGTATTTGGTCAAGCGGGTATATGTTCGAGGCTGATATAATAGCCTAAAAGGGTACCACGTTTACATAGTATAATCGCGGTAGAAAGTTTGGGTAGATACCACTGCCACCAGCCAAGTCTAAATGTTAAGAGAGCAAAACAAAGCTCAAAGAGTCACAGACAGAAAGGGGTAGGAATTAACCCTTTCCAGTACTCCATGTAAGATGGGGTGTACTGGGTCTGTAATTTACAGTGACTACATAAAGTTAATGGCAACTTTACCTGTTTCTGGGGGACAGTAGCCAGCCCCAGAAAAATTGGGTCATTGGGAAGTCTTAGATACAACCCTGTGTCACTGCACTGAAGGTGCTGTGTAACACACACAACAAGTTGGGCTCATGGAGTGGTGTGCTCCAGAGCCCAAGATCACACAACAAGTAGAAATACACATGGCAAAACACATGTAAGAGTGGGAAAAAGGCTCACACTCTTACCAAGTGAAAAAATAAACTCCAGAAATCCAGCAAAGCTGCTGGGGGACTCACTAGGTGAGGGACACTCACCCCCCCCAGACTAAGGGACAGGAAGATTTAATCCACTCTTGGATGGATCTCTTACCTCTAGTCGGTTATAAACATTCTAGAGAGACCATCAGCATTTTGGTGGAGACTTCCTGCTCTGTGCTCAATGGTAAAATCAAAACCTTGCAGGCAGATTGACCATCTTAGTAGTTTGGGGTTTTCCCCTTTCATTTGCATCAGCCATCTCAAGGGTTGGTGGTCAGTCTGAATAATGAAGGT
Source organism: Ambystoma mexicanum (assembly GCF_040938575.1). NCBI lineage: Eukaryota > Metazoa > Chordata > Amphibia > Caudata > Ambystomatidae > Ambystoma > Ambystoma mexicanum. The sequence continues at coordinate 636,548,759 of NC_090939.1, forward strand.
AGATCCATACAAGTATGGTCTAAACCTCTTCAGTGACTACACAATAGCAAAACATTCACGTTCTATTGTTGCCCACCTTGTCTCAGGATCCTTTAACTCCCTGCTGATGAAACCAATGGGATGTTCCCTACCTTTCTCATCCAGTTGACTAAGGACTGCACCTATACCTACATTAGAAGCATCAGTTTGTACAATGAAGGGTTGGTGGTAGTCAGGAGCTCTTAGGACTGGAGCTTGACAAAGGGCTTTCTTCAGGCCTTCAAAGGCTTGATTGCACTCCTAATTCCATCTGACCTTTTTAGGAAATTTGGGAGAGGAGATGACATTCAAGGGAGAAGCTATGGTCCCATAGTTCTCTATGAAGTTCCTGTAGTACCGAGTGAGACCTAGGAAGGCTCTCACTTAGGTTTGAGTAGTAGGGGTGGTGCAGTTCTGTACAGCCTGTACTTTGCTAGGCAATGGCCTTATTTCACCTCCTCCTACCTCATGTCCAAGGTAGACCACTGTGCTCTGTCCAATTTGGCATTGACTTGCCTTTATGGTCAGGTGGGCCTGTTCAAGGGCCTGCAAAACATACCGTAGGTGATCAATATGTTCTTTCCATGTAGGGCTGAACACTGCAATGTCATACAAACATGCCATGCAAAATCCATCCCATTCAGAACTTGATTGACCATCCTCTGAAATGTAGCAGGTGCATTCTTTAGTCCAAAACGCATTACCTTAAATTGGTAGAGTTTTCTCCATGGCATGGTCTGTCAGGGCTATTTGCGAATATCCTGACGTTAGGTCAAATGTGCTGAGGTACTTGGCTGCACCAAGTTTGTCCACCAGCTCATCTGTCCTAGGCAAAGGATGGGCATCAGTCTTGGTGACTGCATTTAGAGCTCTATAGTCCACACAGTATTTCAACTCCTTGGATCCTGCCTTTGGTACAAGCACAACTGGGCTAGACCATGGACTAGTAGAGGTTTGTATAACCCTGAGATCAAGCATCTTGTTGTCCTTATTCCTTATATGGGTTCTTACATTGTCTGACATTCTGTACCCCCTGCTTTTCAACGGCAAACAGTCAACCGTGAGGATATCATGCTGGCCCCAAGGGGTCAAGCCTGGTGAAAGTGAAAACAGGGAGGCAAACTGATTCAACAGTAACTTGCACTCATCCTGCTGGTCAGATGTTAGACTGGAAGAGAGACTAACTCCTTCCACTTGCTCATCTAAAGGTAAGGCTCTGAGGAGGTCAGGCAGAGGTTCACTCTCCTCCTCCTCCTGAGCTGAAGCTAGAAGTAATGCTCCTATTTCAGGTCTAGAGACATAAGCCTTCAAACGGTTGGTGTGAAAGACTCTGGGAGCCTCCTTACCCACAACTTTGAAGGGTCCTATCCATTTGTCCTGTAAGGCCCTCTGCCTTGTAGGGACCATAACAAGAACACGCTGGTCTTGAGTAAACTCAACCATGTTAGTCTTCTGGTCATGCCAATGTTTGACCAGAGCTTGACCAGCCTTCAAGTTATCACTTGACTCTGCCATCATGTGTGACATTCTCCTTCAGAGAACTATCACATAGTCAGTCACTCTGACTGGCTTGGGGGAAGGAGCACTCTCCAACCCCTCCTTAATCAGGGTCAATGGACCTCTGACTGGATGGCCATAGAGAAGTTCAAAGGGACTGTAACCTACTCCCTCCTGAGGGACTTCTCTATATGCAAAGAGAAGGCATGGCAGTAGAACGTCCCACTTTCTTTTAAGGGGTTCTTCTGAAGCACCTATCATGTTCTTCATAGTTCTGTTAAACGTCTCCACCAACCCATTCGTTTGTGGGTGGTAGGCAGTAGAGAACTTGTAGGTGACTCCACAGGTTTCCACATGGCTTGCATGTAGTGGGACATAACATTGGATCCCCTGTCAGATATCACCTCCTTAGGAAAACCTACTCTGGTAAAAATACCAAGTATGGCCTTAGCCACAGCATGAGCCATAACAGTTCTCATAGGTATTGCTTCAGGATACCTAGTAGCATGGTCTACTACAACCAGGATAAACCTGTTACCTGAAGATGTGGGAGGATCAAGAGGACCAACAATGTCAATCCCTACCCTCTCAAAAGGAACTCGCACCACTGGGAGAGGCACCAAGGGTGCCACATACTTGGCTCCACTCTTGCCAGAGGTTTGGCAAGTGTGACAGCTCCTACATAATTTGTCTACTTCTTAACCCATCTTAGGCCAGTAGAAGTAGAGATAGAGCCTTTCCTTGGTCTTCTTAAAACTTAAGTGACCAGTCAAAGGTATCTCATGGGCTCACTGTAGGAACTGGAGTCGGTTCACTAGCGGTACTACAAGTTTTTTGCAGTCTCCAGGGGTTGACTCAGTCGGTTCACTGTAGAAGAGGCCATCTTCCCAGTGCAACCTATACTTTCCAGGCTCTTTCCCATCGAGCTGAGAAGCTGCCTCTAGGTGAAGACCTTCAAGAGTAGGACACTCTCTTTGTCCTCTTCTGAAGTCTGCCCTGTTGGTTCCACATTATGCCAGTAAAGACTGCAGCTTAGGATGTTAAACCCGGTCAAGATCTCCCACCAGAGTAAGATCTTCTTCTAGATCTCATTCCTCAGTATCTAGTACGAACCATACTGGGTTGAACCTGACACTCATGCCTCAACTGGTGGAGGAGTTACAGGTGTGACTTTGGACAGTCTCGGTGATGTCCTTCTGGGGACAGGGGTGCTTGCTGGTTTCTTACTGGCAGACTTTTGTTTCCCCTTTGTCTCTTTCTGTCCTGCAATAGCAGTAAGTAAGTCCTGTGGACTTGGGGTGATAGCTTCTTCTATCAAATCCCCAGGAGAGCCTCTCAAGGTTCTCTCCCTAGCAGCCCTTGTGAGCTCATGCTTCCTTTTGCTGGGAGGCCTGGGGGTACTAGACAGAACTAGAAGAGTTTTAAGGTCATTACCCAACAGGACTCTCCCAGGTACTTCACGCTGCACACTAACAGGTATTCTGAAAGTCATGTCATTGCACTGGATGAGAGCTGGTAACTGGGGAACCATTTTCACAGGGCCTCCAGCTAACTTGGTTAGGTATTTGGGTGCCTTAGCAACATCCTCTACCTTGAGAAAACATTCATCAACCACAGTTATGCTGGCTCCAGTGTCTCTGATGGAAGGGGTCTCCTGACCATTCACAAGAACACTATCTTTATAATACTCTTTAGTATTATCTGGGATTGAGTTATAGACATCAGCATACTGGAGATATCCTTGGAGGAGGCGGATGAACAGGAGCAGGAACCTAGCCCTAGGTCTCCTCTCACACGAAAACAACGTAGACGTGCAAAAAAGGCACAGAAGAATAAGCTGGCGGCCTTAGATGCTCAACATCCCACGCCAGGGATTAAACCAGTACTGGAGACACGATCGAAAAAGGCCAGGAAAAGAATGATGAGAGCAGCTAAGGCCAAGGGCCCCTTGTCAGATTGGCTGATACTTGAAAAGAAGGCTGACAAAGTGGATGATAATAAAGCATCTGTGATGTGTGAGGAATCAGATCTGGAGTCCAGTATACAACCACAGGTGGAATGCGTACACGAGACATCAGTATTGGCAAACCCCGAGGAGATAGTATCAATGGACCAGAAAAAAATAGAGAATGATGTAACCACTAATCGCATAATCTTCATGAAGAATCTATATCCTAGTGGTAAAAATCCCTGGTTAGCACGCTCGGAACTGTTGAAAAGATTATATCATATACCGCAATTGCGTGTTTTGAAAACAGAGGATTTTATGTTCATCGAACCACTGGGATGTCCTAATCCGAATGTATCAGCCATACATTGTATGTTCCCGACTACAGCCCAATTGATTAAGAAATATAAAACAGAGCTAATAGCAGTGGACATTGAAATTGATGTGGACCCTTTGGAGAAGCAATTAGCCCATGAAGTAGAAGAAGTTAATCCAACATCCGAGGTGGAGATGGCATCTAAACCTACGGAGGATGAGATGGCAACTAAATTTATGGGAGATGGAAACCCTGCTCTCATCGAAATACAACAAGCTCTAAAAACATTGCTAGAAGCCATCCCGCGACTGATAAAGAAGCATTGATGCCTAACAATACTTTCCTGGAATTGCAGAGGTTTTTCTCATCTTCTAAGACCAAAGGGGTCTGCAGAATTATTGGCACAATACAGTTGCATCTGCCTTCAGGAGACATGGTTACTCGATCCGGTGTTACTTGACGGCTATACCATATATCAAGCAGATGCCAAGCGTGGTAGCAGTGGACGTCCTTTTGGGGGTTTATTAATTGGGATTGTGAACTCGATTTTGTCACATAAGATTAAGTGCAAAGCTGAGGAGCAGCTACTGGCGGTGGAAGTCGAACTCCATGACGACAGAGGCCCGGGACGGTACTTGTTAATTAATCTCTATAACCCCCCAGGAGCACGGGCTCGGGATCTGTTACAGGAAGCGATACAAGATCTGTTATCATCTTGGTGGCTAAAAACAGGAAATGTTGCTGTAATGATCATGGGGGACTTTAACTGCCATATGATTGATGAAACACGCTTACCCCCTAATCCGGACCTTAACAGTAGGTGCGTTATGACCCATGAGAAAAGAGACGCTGAGGGACAGGGCTGGCTACAATTGCTTGGAGCTTGGGACATGGCCATGATAAATGGCCGAACTTTGGGAGACCGGCCGGGGAAACCCACTTGGACAAATGGAAAGTCGGTCAGCACATTGGATTATATATTTATGTGCCCGGAGTTGCAGACAAGAGTAGTGGATATGACTGTCGGGCGCAATGAATGGAGCGACCATGCATCATTGCAGTGTACTTTAAATATCCCATTATACCCGCAGATGTCTTCGAACATGGGTACTATCCAAACTAATGTGACAGGATCCAGAATTGTATGGTCAGAAAGAAATGTCACCATGGCCAAAGAATCACTCGAAACTATTGCAACCTTGGCTATCCACGATTTTGAATGTATGTCGATCAATGAGATTGAGGATTGGATATCCAGATTCTCATGTAAACACGCAGTGGCAAATAAGAGATCAATGCTAAAAATGGGGGGAGTAATACCTCCATTTAACAGGGAAATTAGGGATGCCAAGAGAGGACTAAGAGCAGCTACTCGCAGACTGAAATTGATGAATCTACCTAGATCTATGTATCGTGAGAAAATAAGGAAAATCAAAAATCGATATAGAGCAGAGATTAAAAATATCAAGACCAGTGAGAAAAATAATAGGTACCAAAAACTAGTGCAAACTATCTGCACTAGAAATTCCCGTGGTATCTGGGCACTCCTAAATGAGAATAGGGAGAAGACTAAAGGTCCCTTAATTAATCCAATAAGTAGGGAGGTGTGGGAAAAATTCCTATTGGAAAGGAATAGTGGAGGGTCAGAAACCCCAAAGAACCTTGGGGTAATAGTACCCCCACGTCCGCCTTTTTCTGTCACTCCTGAGGCAATACTGGAGAAGATAGCTGCCCTCAAGGCATCTAGAGCACCTGGCCCTAACGGCCTGGCTAACATAGTGATCAAGAGCCATCCTCTATTTTGGGCAGATCTGCTATCCCTGCTCTTTAAGAAAATCCTAGAGCAGGGGACAATACCTTGCTCCTGGCAAACTGCCATTTTGATACCTGTATTCAAAAAAGGTAACCGCATGGAGCCTAATAACTACAGATTACTATCTATGTTAGATGTCTCGGGCAAGCTTTTTTCCTCATTAGTTCTCAGTGAGTTACAGAGATGGGCGGATAAGTGTAACATTCTTAGTAGATTCCAATGCGGGTTCAGGCGAGATTTCTCCACTTCCCACAATCTTCTGGTTATGGACATACTTCGCTCACGGGCGCTTAGTAAGGGACAGCCTCCGCTGTATGCTCTATATATCGATTTCCAGGCAGCTTTCGATACCATCCCCCGAATGAGGCTATGGGCGAAACTAGAGAAATTGGGATGCCCGCCCGGCTTGCTCTACTACCTAAAATTACTACATCACAATACTTCGGCCTGCCTTAGACTTGATCAGGAAGGCAATCTAACAAGTAAGGTAAACCAAGATAGTGGGGTAAAGCAGGGATGTGTTACCGCACCCCTAGTTTATAACCTCTATGTATACGACATCCCTGTAGCCCTGAGCGAGGTTAACAACTGTCCCCCCAAAGTTGGTAAGATACCTTGCATAGTGTTAGCTTATGCAGATGACCTGGTGATCTTCGACACTACCATAGGCGGTTTGAGACGCTCTGCTTCCGCCCTGTGGGACTATGCGAAATTAAATGGCCTGAAGATTAATTTAGATAAAACAAAGGTCCTAAGATTCACTAGGAAAAAAACAACACGGGTAAATCTGATAGTACATGGAAGCATCATACCCTATGCTCCTTCGTATCGTTACCTGGGCATTGACATTGAGCCCCTCGGTGACTACTCACTTTGTAGACAAGGGCGGAGTATAAGAGCTTTGCAAGTTACCTCGCTTATCGCCTCGTTTACAAAAAAACAGGGCGGCTTTACTCTCTGGGGAACGCGGCAGCTCTATATTCAAGTAATGGCACCCATGATTATATATGGCCTTGATGCTCTGCATACGATGGATCTTGGATGGTTACAAATACTGGAGGGCAAGTTCTGGAGGCGGATTCTGGGTTTATCCCCAGGGGTGCCGATGGCCCTGATTAGATTAGAATTGGGCCTATTGTCCCTCAAAGCCATGGTATTGAAGAAAAGAGCTGGCTTCCATCTCAAGATGACAAATGGCCCTGCTAATCCCCTACTCTTTGTAATCCACCAGGAGGTGACCAAAAAATATTCTACGTCACCCTTACATAAAGACATGTCTATATTTCTCACTGATATTGGATGGACCCAAAGAGGGAATATGGTCTCCAGGGAAACCCTTCATGCACTTGGTAAAAAAGTGGATCTATGGGATTGGCTTGAGAACTTTGCTCATTTAAGTACTCTTAGGTCCTACCAATCTTTTAAATATCGCCTGTTTAGTTACATGAAGCCTCAAGCTTACTTATCCCTGTCTCCCTCCAGTAGACTCAGACGTTTTATCATCCTATTTAGATGTGAGCAACTACCGACCCTGTATAAGCGAGGCGCTTGGGAAAAAATTCCGGTTGATAAACGTATATGTCGCCTCTGTAAAATCACAGAATGTTTGGAGACAGCTAGACATGTACTCACTGGATGCTTGGCACTGAGAGCCAGGATTGTACGTCATCTGGGGGACTTTGTACATGATCATACGACCATACTTGAAATGCCCTTTTGGCTGTACTGTATCAATACCAGTAATATGCACCTATTCGTCGCATTATATAACATCTGGCAACAAGTTGAATTGGAACTAAAAGGTGAACTGGAATTATCACAGGATGGATGAAGCCTAAGGGAGTGCATAGAGAATCCCTGTGGCAACAGTAATTAAGTGGGCAAATAGAACTATATAAAGGTTGCACGTATTGCAAGTATGATTTTATTAGTATATATGTGTATACGGTTCGAATTGAATATAATGTAATGTTTGTATTATATGTAATTGTAATATGTAAATTATATGTGTAAAGTTTGAATTTATTTCATACTGTATCACATTAAAGAATTTGATTTGATTTGGTTATAGACATCTAAGTTCTGTTGTTCCCAAAGACCCAAGGACACTAAAGAAACACTAGCTGAGACTCTCATGGGCTCAGCAGCTATTAACTGAAAGTTTCCACTGGCTATAGGTACTTCTTCCACTTGGGAGAAGGCTAAGGAGACAGTGTGGACCGCTGAAGGTTTACCCGTGCATATGGGATCCCCTTTCACATGGTCAGTTGACCGACAAGCAAAACATTTTCCAAATGCTTTAATGAATGGGGGTTTGTTCTGACCTCCATCTGGTTTGGGACCAGATGGTGCACTAGCATGATTCGGTTTCCCTTGTGGCTTACCCTGGTTATGTTTGGGGCCCTCTTTTGGATTGGAATTATTGGAATTCTCCTTGGTGTCTTTCTTTGACTGCTATCCCTCATCCTTCTTCTGAGTTGCCCCAGAATCCTTGTGAGTAGCCCTGTTGGCAACCCACAAGTCAGCAGCCTTAGCTAACTTCTTAGGATTTATCTCCTTTGAATCAGCCAAGTGCTGTCTAATCTCAGGAGAGCAGGCATCATAAATTGACTCCAACATAAGAAGATTCCTCAAACCTTCATAAGTGTTCACTTTGTAACCCTTAACCCAACCATCTAAGTTCTTCAAACATTCACACACCCAGGTAGCCCAAGGGGTACCATCATGCTTTTTGAGGGTCCTAAACCTCTTATGGTACTGAGAAGGGGTCTTCCCTAATCTAGCTATCAAAGCTAGCTTCACACACTCATACGGCCTCATTACGATTTTGGCGGTAGCCATGCCGCTATTGGTGGCATTGCTGCCGCCAAAATTGGGTCCAGGTTCCTAGAATGAGGAATTACTGGGCCATTCCGAGTTCGGAGGGCCCTGTAATTCCTCCCTCTGGGAACCCAGACCTGGGCCTTCCCTATTCCCATTTCAGCCCCCATAGGGGCCTGTTGTTTGCTCTCTCTTCCCCTCGCGGGACCCGCTCTGCACGTCTGGTGAAACCAGACGTGCAGACCGGGTCCCGCGAGGGGACCTCGTAATCAGGCGGTACGGGGTTGACGGCGCTGGCACCTTTACCGGCGCTGTTAACCCCTTACCGCCTGACTTGTAATGAGGCCCATAATCCTGCTTATCCTCCTCCCCCAACTCCATTATAGCATCACTTGCAACAGGGGGAAGCCTAGAGAAAAGCCAAGGAATCAGCTGATTCCCTGAGATAACCTGAATCCCATGATTGTATTCAAACATTGCTAACCAATCCAAAACATGAAGTTTAGTCTCGTACATACTAATAATTTCCTTTGGCATACAGGGGGCTCATTACACGTAGTGCGGTAAGGGTTTACCGGTACCGGTAAGGGCACCAGTACCGGTAAACCCTTACCGCCTTACTACGAGGTCCCTTTGCGGGTTGGTATACTTTAACGCCTGCTTTTTAGCAGGCGTTAAAAACCAACCCACAAAGGGACCAGGGTGCTAATTACGGTACCGCAATTTGCGGCACCGTAATTAGCGCCTTCCCCATTCCCATAGAGCCCTATGGGGCAAAAATGGGAATGGGGAAGGACAATGGAGGAAGGCGGAATTGCCGCCTTCCCAACCTTGGAATAGGGGGGTAATTCCCCTTTCCTCCAAGGCGGTACCGGTAAATTACCAGCATGAACCATGGTGATAATAGCACCATGGTTTACCGCACTACGTGTAATGAGGCCAAGGGTCTCTTAGGGCTGGGAGACCTAGAAGACTCTGGGAGAGAAGCATTTTCCAAAGACAATTTCTTCTTCTCTAAAGCATGAGCCATCTCCATTTCTCTGAGCCTTACTTCTTGATGTTTCATGGCAGTTTGTGCATCAATACGTTTCACTTCTAATTCAAGTCTCATTTTCTCAAGTGCAATAAACTCAGGAATAACTGTAGGAGCTGTGGGGGTCCCTGTGCACAGAGGTTGTGCTTTCTGAGCAGATAAGGGAGTTCTAGGGTTTCCTAACAAGGACTCATCTACTTCTTCTAGTCCAACACTCTCAGAATCAGAAACATCATTATCCACATTTGCTGGAGTGGTAGGCCCTTCTGACCCACTCTCCAGACTTTGTTTTCCGAATAATTTAGCAACCAGTTCAGATTTCTTTCCTTTACCAGAGAGGTTCTTTTCTCTACACATGGTTCTCAAAACCTCAGCAGTGTAGTTTAAGAGACTCTCTTCACTGTAGTTTTCCATACTTGACATGATTTTTCAGTTAACAGAGATAGTGGTGTTTAGCCTTGTGGTTAGTTGACCCAAGTTAATAGCAGCACTCCAAGTGTAATCACTATACTTAAAAATCCCACCGCTGTACACCAGTGTTAGGCAGAATCCTGTGCAGTGCTCTTAGGGACCACTACACACAATTAAGACTACAAGTGGCAATACAAGTTCACCTTTGGTACAAGCCTGTAATACACTGTTAAAGTGGTAGCAGTAGTGGAGCAGGCAGACTTATCTCAAGAGCAAATGAGCAGTAGTAGAGATTACACAAAGGACTACAATTACTGTGACTCAAGCAAACACTGACTCAAGGTTTTTGGGTAAAAAGTAAAAGTACATTTATTTTTAGACCATCTGTTCGCAAACCCTTCACTTATATTAAATTAAAACCACACTTCTGTTATACTACACACAACCAATTCCCCTTGTGCAGAACAATTCAAGGTAAGTACCTTTGGATTTGACAGACTGGTGTTGTGAAACAAAGAAGTTACTGGGGGGTGTTACGCAATCACTTTTTGACAGTAATGACAGTTCGGTTTTACGAGAGAAAAGCGGACCCGCGAGAAGAAATGTTACCGTAGTCAAACACACTTAGCACATGAATTAACACAAGGAGATTGGGAATAAAAATCATAGCAAATACTTTTGTCAAGGCAGATAGAATCGAGAGACACTTTCTAAAACGTAAATAAAAGTCAATAGGCCTGCGCCAGTGTCAATGGGAAAGGGGTCCTGTTGTCGAGGATCAAAAGGCTAGAACAGTTCACGATTCGAGATTGCCAAGAGTACTTAGATATTGTCAAAAGAGGAAGCAAAAGTTCTAAGAGGGAAGGAAGACAAGGGCAAGCCTTGGTTGAGGATAAAGGGTTCACCCTAATTCCTCGAAGCTGAACACAGTACCTTATTCGGATGAAGAAAAGCTGGTGCCACGGCAGTTGTTCCTGGTAGTTCCTGCGGACTCACGGTTCCTGAAGCTTCAGTCGTGGTGACAAGAAGGAGGACGTCTGGAGTGATCTGCACTATCCAGGGATGAGGCCAGCAACAGCAAAACAACGGTGAATAAAAGGTGCGCTCCTTTAAATCAGGAGAGGCTCTTCAGATGGCTATCTGGACGGCTATAGCAGTGTGCAGCGATTTCAACCACAAAGAGGATCCTCTAGCTGTGGAATGTGAGCTGGTTGGTCCCACCCGGACAACCCCTCCAGCCAATGGACACAAAGTGCGACTTGGGTCTCTAAGGAGACCCTGTACAGGGGGTTACTAAACCCCTCCCTCACATTCAGCCCACCCAGACACCAAAGGAGGGATTCTGGACAGAAGCCCACCAAAGGAAGGCGAACAAAGAAGGCAAACCTGGTCTGCCGCGCAAAGTAAAACAGAAGATGGCAAGAAGGACATTAACAAAAAGAAATGGTGACTAAACCCGACCGGAGCCAAATTAAAAAGTATTTGGTCAAGCGAGTATATGTTCGAGGCTAATATAATAGCCTAAAACGGTACCACGTTTATATAGTATAATCGCGGTAGAAACGTTAGGGTAGATACCACTGCCACCAGCCAAGTCTAAATGTTAAGAGAGCAAAACAAAGCTCAAAGAGGCACAGACAGAAAGGGGTAGGAATTAACCCTTTCCAGTACTCCATGTAAGATGGGGTGTACTGGGTCTGTAATTTACAGTGACTACATAAAGTTAATGGCAACGTTACCTGTTTCTGGGGGACAGTAGTCAGCCCCAGAAAAATGGAGTCATGGGGAAGTCTTAGAGAGAATCCTGTGTCACTGCACTGAAGGTGCTGTGTAACACACACAACAAATTGGGCTTATGGAGTGGTGTACTCCAGAGCCCAAGATCACGCAACAAGTAGAAATACACATGGCAAAACACATGTAAGAGTGGGAAAAAGGCTCACACTCTTACCAAGTGAAAAAATACACTCCAGAAATCCAGCAAAGCTGCTGGGGTACTCACTAGGTGAGGGAAATTAGCCATACAATGAGAATTCTCCCTAACAGGGATGTCACCCGTCAATGGTGCCGCGGGCGGGGCCGACCAGCACAATAGGCATCGTCATCTGGATCTCCGATACCAGCGTATGCAGTGCCGAAAGGATGTTCACTGAAAGGTCTCTAGGAGGTACCTGAAGTGGGGGTGGCAGGTGAGGTGCAAGCAGAATAGGTTGCTGGGGCACCGGCTGGGAGCCCAAGCCATTGTCGCCTTGCTGCTCTACTTCGACAGTGTCTTGCCGTCGTCACCTTCGCCGTCGCCCTCGTCTGCGTGCTCGTCGTAGGGCATGCTTCCTACGTTTCCCTCCTCCTTGATGGTTTGCAGACCGGTGAGCTCCTCCTCAAAGGAGATATCCGTACCCCAGAAGGCCACCGCATTCGCCCTTCTTTGTTTCCAGCGGTGAAGGTCTCGGAGAGAAGACAGGCATCTTCTTCTCCGGGGTCTTCTCAATGGGCCAGAATGCAGCCTCCCTCCTGGGAGGAAGGGACACCTTGGCCTTAGGGGTTGTGTCCTGCGGGGCTGACATGGCAGCCTTTGCCAGAGACGCCACCACTCCCTCGATGGAAGGCTGGGTCTTCGGTGGGTGCACCTGGGCCGTCACAGTCCAGGCCAGTGCCTTGTCCTTCTTGACCTTCTCCTTAGGGGGAGGATCCGAGCCCCGCTCCCCCTTGGACTTCTCCTTTAGGACAGACATGGGCCTCTCCTTGAGCTTGTCCGGATGTTCCGACTTCCTCTTGGCCGAAGATCCTGAGCGTTGACTGGTGACGGAGGCTGGAGATGTCAAACGCATCGCAATGGCACTCCCGATGGCAGTGGACTCGCAGTGCTTAGCCTTCTTTTCGACCCCCACGGGAGGGGCACCCTCAAAGGACTTAGAAGCCCGCTCAGCCTTCTTGGAACCTGGAGAGGCATGTTGCTGGGATCCAGCCAGAGCAGGGGCCTTGGCCTGTAGCCACTCATTCAGCCGCCTGTGCCAATCCTTCAAAACGCACAGTCCTCCTCCTTGTGCGCCGGGTACAGGCAGTAGAGGCACTCGAAAACCGCATCTTTTGCAGGCTTCAGCATGTCAGGTGTGCTAGTGCCCTGGAAGAGGGTTGGGACTGTCTGGTCCCAATCCACACTACTGGTGCCACTATGTCTGATAGTCATGAATGACTGGAACCACCATGGGCCACAATTGTCCCACGTCTGGCGTGCATGCAAGAGAGCATATCTTCTATTGGCTATCTGAGAGTTGCGCGCAAACCGAATCTTGAATAAGAGAAGGGGCTCTGCATCCATTCCAGGTCGATCAACTTAAGTTCACACCAAACTTCAATAGGGGCCAAGTATCCTTAATGACAGAGAAGACTTGAGGAACTGCCGGTGACGTGCTAGGAGGGTTTGGCACCCGGACCCTGCTGTTGTCCAGTCAGAGCCCCACTTTTGCATCGAACCAGGAAGGCCTGCAAGGGCGCTTCGCCCCTTTGGAGTAGTGGGAATAACTACTCTTGGCATCTCCTACTTACCCTCGCAAAGAGCCTCTTTGGAAGTATTCCAGGGCCATCCAGAGAACTGTCCAGCTCGAACCCAGGGTATTGCACAGGAACGCCACCGTCCTGTGTTGAGACTCAACACTTTGGGAATCGCTTGCTTGTGGTCCTGGGCCCTCTCCCGCCTAGCTCCTCTGTGTCACAATTTATGAGAGTGCGCCATGCCGCAAGCATTTGCGGTCCCTGTGTTGCCCAGCTGTGGTGACAGTTGCTGTAAGTGCCTGCAGCTCTGCTCTACCGTGTCCTCAGATGTGCTGCACTGGAACTATCCTTCTCCTTTCTTCGAGAGCTGAGTAAAGACTACTGTTCCAACATGCACAATCGTCCCATCCCGCAGCTGCTGGAAGCTGGAGCATCCTGAAACTACAAAGTTAACACCTACGGACGAAGTGGGCTAGACTGGCAAAGTTTGGTCCAGACTGTTTCGAGGGTCAGTGAGTACTTTCATCACTTACCGGTGGCCCCCTGGCACATCCATCACTTTTAACGCACGAGCATCCCGAACTCCGAAAGTCACTCTATCCGCAAGGGTAGTCCCTCCTATAGGAATAGGAACTTATTCTTCATGGCCTCAAGTCCCTTCCTGAGCAGCTACAGCCCCCTGAAGAGAACCCGCTTTTCGTTTTACGCACAACTGTTCGTTGTTAACACACAACTGTACTTTGAGCGCTAGGCTCCTCACTTCGTAGGGCTGGACTACATAAATTAGGGATTGTTGATGAAGAACTGCCTAATCTGATATATATGTTGAACTGACCACTTTTTGTTGCAGGTTGTGGTTATTTTCTCCCCCATCATCAGCATTAGGCTGATTGCATTATGGTGTATATGCAAAATAGTGAATAAGCGAGTGCGGTGATTGTTTCCGTGATAACTGTGGTTTAACTGTATTTTTGTTATAAAGGCCTATAATAAATGTATTTTTGATATACATCTGTCTAAGGGTAATCTGTGGAGTATTACTGTGTGTGCTCATTGTGGGCTTCCGATCACTCTCACCCCTCCTGAGACTTAGGGCCTCATTACGACCCTGGCGCTCGCGTAATGAAGGGTGCCGGTACCTAACTGGCACCCTTCATTACGTGAGCGCCGATTACGAGGTTCTGTTTGCAGGACCCGGACCAGACGTCTGGTAAAAACAGACGTCTTTTCTGGGTCCCGCGAGGGAAAGAGGGAGGTAATAATGGGCCTTTTGTAATGTGCCCGTTATTACCTCCCTCCCCATTCCCATTGAGCCCTATGGGGGCTCAAATGGGAATGGGGAATGGTTCCTTCAAGGAGGAATTACCGGGTCCTCCAATGTTGGAATGACCATTTCGAGTTTGGTGGTAGCCATGGAGGTATTTGCTCCATGGCTGCCACCAAACCGGGCTCATTTAACGGGTTCCTGCAATGAGGAATTACCGGGCCATTCCAACATTGGAGGACCCGGTAATTCCTCCTTGCAGGAACCATTCCCCATTCCCATTTGAGCCCCCATAGGGCTCAATGGGAATGGGGATGGAGTTAACAACAAGCAGATTACAACTGGCTCGTTGTTACCTCCTATTTCCCCTCCTGAATCGGAGGACAGATGGACATGTCTAGAACATCAGGGTACCATGTTCTCCTGGCTCAATCTGGGGCAATTAGCATCATGGGTTTCCGGAATCTCCTCAACCTCCTGATTACTTGAGGAATGACGGGGACTGGAGGAAACGCGTACTGAAGTGGAATTTCCCAGTCCACCACAAACGCATCCCCTAGAGCTCCTCTCTGGGGAAATTCCCTTGAGCAATACTCATTGCACTTCCGGTTGATACTGGTGGCGAACAGATCCACTTGAGGGGTTCCCCAAAGGGCGAAGATCTCTTGAAGGACTTCCTGAGCTAGTTCCCACTAGTGGGAGACTGTGTTCTGCCTGCTCAGAGCATCCGCCATCAAGTTCTTCGCTCCAGCTAGGTGAACTGCCGATAGAGAGATTCCTTCTTGAATTGCCCAGAACCAGAGCAGCATTGCCTCTCTGCACAGTGGCAGTGACCCTAAGCCTCCTCTTTTGTTGAGGTAGTGCATGGCCACTGAGTTGTCCGTCATTATCAGGAAAAGATTTTCCTGTACTGATGGCAGGAAAGCCTTCAGCGGTAGTCTGATCGCTCTCAGCTCTAATAGGTTTATGTGTACTCTGGACTCTGATGGAGACCAACGACCGTTGATGGTCAAGTCGTTGGCATAGGCTCCCCACCCCGTGAGTTAAGAGTCCGTGACTAATGTTATCTCCGGCCATGGTTGCCAAAACTGTTCTCCTTTCAGAATGTTCTCCCAACAGGCCCACCACTGAAGGTCTCGTGCTACTCTGTCAGGGATTTGTAGGAGATCTGACATTCTTCCTGAGAATTGCGACCACTGGGTCCTTAGCGCCCACTGGAGAGATCTCATTCTCAGGTGAGCCTCTGGCACTAGAAAAATTCAGGATGCCATGAGGCCGAGCAACCTCAAAAAGTCAAAGGCTGCTAGACGCTGGGCATTTTGAAACCTGGTGACCATCTGTAGAATATCTTGAGCCCTCACCTCTGGTGGCGTAGCTTTTCCCAGGGATGTGTCCAGGACAGCTACAATGCACTGGAGTCTCTTTGATGGTATCATCTGTGACTTCTTTAAGTTCAGGGAGAAGCCCAGTTTGTGGATGAAGTGGCAAACATAATCTAGAGTGATCTGAGCTTGTTCCGGGGACGCTGCTCTGATCAACCAGTCGTCCAGGTAGGGGTAGACATGAATCCCTTCCCTCCTTAGACTTGCTGTCACAACCGCCATTAGTTTGGTGAAGACCCTTGTGGTGGACATCAAACTAAATGGCAGAACCCGAAATTGATAGTGAGAGCTGCCAATTGCGAACCTCAGGTACTTCCTGTGCTTGTGATGGATTGGCATATGAAAGTAAGCATCCTGAAGGTCCAGAGATACCAACCAATCCTGACGCTGGAGGGCCTGAAGGATCTGAGAAAGGGTTACCATCTTCAACTTGTCTTTCCTGAGGAATTTGTTCAATTCTCGCAAGTCCAAGATGGGTTTCAGTCCTCCTTCCTTCTTTGGTATTAGAAAATAGGTGGAATACCAACCCTTGTTCCTCTCCACTACAGGTACCGGTTCTATGGCACCTTTCTCTAGCAGGTCTGAAATCTCCTGCATTAGGAGCAGGTCTGGAAGCTTCAAAGAGTTGTTCCCCGGTGGATGAATCTGAGGAGTGAATAGGAAAGGCAGGCAGTAACCTTGGGCAACTGTTTCCAATGCCCAAGCATCTGATGTAATTCTGTCAGATGTTGAGTTAACCTGCCTCCTACTGGTGTTTTGTGTGGTGAGACTTCAGAGGGGTTTAGAAGCGGCTGATACAGATGCTGAGGGTAAAGCAGCACCTTTGTATGCGGGCTTGGTACCTTTGACCCGTCCACCACGGGTGAATCGTTTCTGGCCCCTTTGAGGTGGCTGCCCTCTGTTTTTTCCGAATGCGGAGTAGAAACGAAAGGGCTTCCCCTTCCAGGACGTACCTGTGGGGCGATTTGGCGTTTGACGGATTGCAGCCCCAAGTGATTTTGCTGCCGCCTTTGAGGTTTGCAATTTCTCCAGACTGTCATCAGCTTTCTTGCCAAACAGAGAGGTACCGTCAAAGGGCATGTTCAGAAGCCTCGCTTGTACATCAGGAGCAAAACCGGACTTCCGCAACCATGCAAATCTGCGGATTGTGGTACTCGCTGCCTTGGCTCTGCTGATGCTGTCAGCAGAGTCGAGACCTGTTTGGAGGGACTCGCACATCGCATCCTTCCCATCCTAGACGATGTTCAATAATGCATCTCGTTCCTCCCCTTCTGGGAGATGGTCAGCCGCCGATGAAGCACACTCCCAAAGGGTGTGGCTGAATCTCGCTAGCGTGCAAGTGGCGTTAATAGACTTAAGTGCCATACTTCATGCTGAAATTATCTTTTTAGACATGGCATCAAATCTTTTGTCATCCCTGTCTTGTGGTATAGTGGGGAATGCTGACTTACTACCTAATGATGTCGCTGCCCGCACTACTCAACTCTCTGGAGTTGGGTGCTTACTTAAATATTCCGGGTTTGAGTACGACACCCTGTATTTTGCAGAGAGCTTTTTATTTACTGCCGGGATAACCTCTGGTGTTTCCCAATTTGCAGCTATTTTTCTCTGCAATGCTGCATGAAAAGGAACTATAGGGTCTTCTTGAGGCCCTTTATCTAAGATGTCTGTAAGATCATCTTATTGGAAAGAGGGTGTAGGTGTTGTCCACCCCATAAATTCCATAATTCTTTCCATAAGGGCTCTGTAAGGCATTTCTGTATGCTCTCCAGGTTTTGGTCTGGCAAATTCTGCCTCCGGAGAGGTATCTATGCCACTGGCATCTTGTAAAGATTCTTGAAGATCTCTCAATCTATTCTCCTCAGAGATTAATTCCTCTGGAATAGGTGCTCTTGTTGTTTGTAAACCAAAAGGCCTCTCATTGTCAGAGTCCTCTCCTTCCTCATAAATAAAGGATAAAGCTCTGAAATAGTCAGATCGTGGAAGAGGGGTAAATCCCATTTCCAGAGAAGAGGGTGCCAAATTGGTGGATACTGCATGAGAAAAATTGTAGTTGTTGATGCAGACGTCATAGGTCTCGACAATCCTGTAAATGGCGTCGAAAAAACTCGAAAAAGGCTTTGATGTCGTCGAGAGAATAGGAATCCTATTTGGTGTTGTCGATATTGTCTAAGCCACCCTCGACGCCTTGGACGGGACATTCGACAGCTGTAATGCCGATGGCGCAGTTGGGGCCGGCGGCTTCGAGGGCTTCTCCTTCATCGGAGTCGACGATGGCGTCGACGAAGGTGTCGATGACTTGTGCATCGAAGGTACCTTCGATGATGGCGTCGATGACGCAGTCTTAATCGATGAAGTCTTGTCTTTACTCGAGGGTTAGTGACGCTCTCAATGGTTTTTGTTTGCCAGGTTCGATGACTCTCTGCGTTTTTGTTTTTCGGGTCTTTCACCCGGGGTATCACCACTAGGCATCTCCGAGGGGGTCAAGGCACGTTCTCGAAGAACCTAAGCATTTTCTTTCGAAATTCCTCCCACTTAGCTGGAGACCTGTGTTTAGTGGGGCAGGTGACCCTTTCTGGGGAATTAGAGGATGAAGAAGAGGGCAATCTATGTCGCCTCTTCTTAGAATGTCTCGATCTCGAAGAGTGGTGGGAACTGCTTCGAGACCTCGATCGAGAATGTTTCTTTCGATGGTGAGGAGACGAATGTCTCGACTCAGCCGAGGACAATTTCGAAAAAGTAAAAGATTTAATAGGCTTACCTCTTTCTAACTTCCCCCTCCTCTCCTTCAAGGCTTTCGCCATCATGGACGTACAGTTCTTACATTCCGCTCTGATCCCAGGCACCACAAACAGATCCTGTGAGGATCCGTTAATGACATTTTTTTACCACATTCTCAACATTTTTTGAAGCTGGATCGTGGCGTCGATGTTTCGGACGAAGATGCCATCGTAGGATATTAAGATTTTCGATGAGTAGAAGAACCGAGTGTTGCGTCTCCGAGGCTTACGAAGGGCGGAAAAACGGAACTGAGCAACGGACACTGCACAGGCCTATTTATATCCATGGTGACGTTGGCGCCGATACGGAGGCCTTCGAGGGACACCGACTCGAGGGACATCGAGGCCCAGCGCCCTCTACTGTGAAAAGAATTCCGAGGCCAGCAAGCTGGATGTGGATTTATCAAAGATAAGGAATACGTGGGAGTACACAATCCATTCGAAAGATATTTTTCCTCAGGAATGCTGTCTAAAGGAGGGAATGCTACATATAGGCAACCCACCCCAATGGCTTTAGATTCTTTTTTTCTTTTATATATGTGCTAATGTTATTTTTCCGTTCACATATCTAACTAGTTGTAAGCAGGTTACAAAATGTTGGGAGACCACTCTTATAAACTGTTACACCCGCCCCTTTGCCCCCAACATTAGGAGCACCCCTCCAATATTCTTGGGTCTGGCATCAGAGCACATAGCTGCTTTAGGGGTAATATAGGGGAGATGAGGAATCTGCGGGAGAAGAATCCATAGAAAGAAAATTACGATAAGGTAATTTCTCCTTCAATGGATTGCTTTTCTCCCGCAGATTCCTCATTTGATAGACTCCCAAAGCAGTAAAGAAGGAGGCGGGCAGAAAGTCAAACTAAGATATTCTGCAGAACTGCTCTGCCAAAACGCGCATCGGAAGTGCAAGCCACATCCAGGCTATAGTGCTTTGTGAAGGTATGAAAGACGACTATGTCGCAGTGCGACAGATCTTCCGGACATGGACTCCCCTCTGCAATGCAATGGATGCGGAGACCCCTTTGTGGAATGGGCTCTGATGCCCACTGGTAATTATTTCCCAGCTGTCTGGTAACACTCTTCTATGCAGAGGATTATCCAATAGGATACAGTCTGCTTTGTTATGGGCAACCCCTTACTGGTGATGGAAAAAGCCACGAAGAGCTGGTCCGTTCTCAAATCAGCTGTTCTGGCAAAATATTAACTCAGTGCCCTCTTAGGGTCAAGTCGATGGAATCGTTGCTCCTGTTTAGAAGGGTGAGGAGGAGGATAGAAGACCGGAAGGTTGACGGATTGTGACAAGAGAAGTTCTGACACGACCTTGGGAAGGAAACCAGGCCTTACCCCGAGTGAAACCTTTTCTCTGAAAAAGTGTAAAAAGGGTTGCCTACAGCATAAGGCCTGCAGTTCACTCACCCGCCTAGCGGATGTGATAGCCACCAAGAAGGCTGCTTTCAATGAGAGAAGCCGCAATGAGCAAGAGTGCATAGGCTCAAAAGGAGCTGCCACCAGAAATGTAAGAACCAGCTGAAGATCCCAATCTGGGACAACAAAGGGAGCTGGAGGAAACATATTTACAAGGCCTTTCAGGAATTGTGCTATGACCGGGATCGTGAAAAATTAACCTTGATCTGGGGATCTTTTAAACATAGACAAGGCCGGAAAATATCCTTTGACTGTGGTAACCTGAAGGCCTGCAGAGACCAGTGACTGCAGAAACTCCATCACTACAGTGGTGGGGCAAGAGATGGGGTCAATCTTGCGTTCCCTGCACCACGCCTCAAATCTTCTCCATCTGCACGCATATAAAGATCTTGTAGATGGTCTGCGTGCAGCCAGCATCACCTCAGGTACTTCCTCAGAGAGGTCCTCATCATCATATCTCATCCTCATAAGAACCACGCATCTAGGTTGAGGTATTCTGGAGTCGGATGGAGTATCCGGCGTTCAGACTGGGTTAGGAGATCCGGTTGTTGAGGCAATCAGTGCGGTGGACAGATGGACAGATCCAAGAGGTTGGAGTACCACGTTCTCCTCACCCAGTCCGGGGCGATCAAGATCATGGTCGCCCAAAGCCTCTTCAACCTCTGGAGAACCCATGGAATGACGGGAATCGGAGGGAATGCGTATAGGAGAGGGAAGGTCCAATCCACCAGAAACGCCTCCCCCAGTGCACTGTTCGCTGGGAATTCCCTCAAGAAGAACAGTTTGCATTTCTTGTTGGACTCTGTTGCGAACAGATCCACTGCTGGGGTACACCAGAGAGAGAAGTCCTCCTCTAGGACTTCCTGACACACTTCCCACTCGTGTGAGACCGTGCTCTGCCTGCTGAGAGCATCCACCAAGTTGTTCTCTTTGCTAGCCAGATGAACTGTCGAGACCGAGATCTTGTTCTCCAACAACCCGAACCAAAGCATCATTGCCTCTGTGCAGAGGGCGGCGGGAGTGCACTCCACCTTGCTTGTTGAGGTAGTGCATCACCACTGTGTTGTCCGTCAGAACAAGGACATGTTTCCCCTGCAGAGAGGAGGTGAATGCTTTCAGGGCTAGCCTGTTAGCACGTAATTCTAGCCTGTTGATGTGCCACCTGCCTTCTATTGCTAAACAGAGGCCGCTTACCTGCAAATCCTTGCAGTGAGCACCCAAATCCTTCAAAGACGCATCCGTGATGACTCAGGTCTGAGTCCAAGGATGTCCTAAGGGTTCCCCCGCCAAAAGGATGCTGCGGTCTGCCCACGAGGACAGGTCGTTGACCACCGAAGCAGACACTTTGAGGAGATCCGAAAGAGTTCCAAAGTACTGAGCCCACTGATCTCTCAGTAACCATTGCAGGGATATCATGCGCAGCTTGGCTTCTGGCACCAGAAAAATGCAGGAGGCCTTGAGGTCTAGAAGGCAGACAAAGGAAGGCGCTGCTAGAGTGACATTGTTCCAGAATAAATGCACCATCTGTGTCAAGCTGAGTACTCTCTCCTCGGGATGAAAGGCCTTTCCCACTCGAGTATCTAGGACTGCTTCGATGAATTGGAGCCGTTGGACTGGTGTCATCTGGGACTTCTTTAAGTTTATGGAGAAGCCCAGCTTGTGCAGCAGTGAACAGGTGTCCTGGAAATAGGACAAGACCTGCTCTACAGACTTCCCTCGGATCAACCAGTCGTCCAGGTATGGGAATACGTGGACTCCGGATCTCCTGAGGTGGGCCTAAATACTGCAATGAGGTTGGTGAAGACCTTTGGGGCGGAGGTAAGACCAAAGGGAAGCACCTTGAATTGAAAGTGCATGTTTCCTAGGGTGAACCTTAGGAACCTCCTGTGCTTTTGATGTATTTGGCACACGGAAATAGGCGTCCTGTAGATCTATGGACACCAGCCAGTCCTGAAATTCGATAGCGTGGAGAATTTCTCTCAACATCACTATCCTGAATTTGTCTTTGCTCAAGAACTTGTTCAAGGCCCTGAGGTCCAGAATGGGACGGAGACCTCCTCCTTTCTTGGTCGCCAGGAAATACCGGGAATAGCCTGTTCGGGAGGTACCTCTTCCACGGCACCCTTAAGCAACAGGGCTCTCAGCTCTTCCTGGAGCTCCTGTCCCGGTTAGATTGGAGGTGGGGGTGTTCTGTCTGGTGGTTTTCTCAGAAACGGCAGACAATAACCCCATTGAATGAGCTGTAAAGCCTAGGCATCAGAGGTAATTCCCTGCCATTGGAGCAAGTGCTCCGTCAACCGTCCTCCAACCGGTGCACTGTGAGAGGGGAAATCAAAGCGACTTTGGAGGCTGGGTCGCCCCTGCCGCTGATGCTTCCTTTTGGCCTCTAGAAGCTCCTCTTCCGCTTCTGGAGCGCGAGAAACGCATCAGCCCTTGCCTGACCAGTGGGAACTGCGTTCTTCTGCCAGGACGAGCATATCTTCTAGCCGGCTGCACAGCTAGGACCAAGGATTTGGCAGAGGTTGAAACGCTGTAGCATTGACATCCATGGACGCGCAGGGATATTCCGGGATCCATACAACATCTTTCGACTTCAAAAGGTTAATTGGCGCCAACATAGTCTGTACCCGGGCACTAGATGGTTCGGGTGCACTGAGCGCCGCATTTGGCTCCGAAGCATGCTGTGTGGGGGTGTGAGCCACTTAGACTGCAGCATGCTGCTTGAACATTTGAATCATTAAGGACTTAAAATCCTTCCATTTTTGCCAGGTGGTAGGCCCCCACCGACAGCTTACCTCTTTCATCAAGGACTCAAGAGTCCTGGCGGTGGCGCCTTTTCTTTTTTCAGGACGAAGACGAGGAAGAGTGGCTTCTCGAGTGAGACCTTTTCCTCTTCTGCCAGTGTTTTTCTGGGGTATGTCCCTCGGTTTTGGCCTCCGAGCACCGAACCGGCGACCGCACCAGAGATGTTGAGGGCGGTCGACCCAGAGCGAGCTTAGGAGTGAATTCGGCTGCATCTTGGCACATAACGGGCAAGATGTCAAGATCAAGGCGACTGGACCCACATTTGGTGGAAGTGCCGTTCATAGAACCATTCCGGTTGGAAATTACCTCTCAGATAGAAGAGAGGTTCACATTTGAAAAAATAATTGGTGTACAGGAATGGTTGTGTGGGCTGTTTGAACCAGAAAATGACTTGCCCTCCAAAGCTTAAAGAAAATCATTTATGGTGTTGTTGATAGTAGCATGGCTGGTGCTTGCGCAGAAGTGGAATCAAAAACAACCTCCAAAGGAATATGACTGACTGCAGAAGGTGTGGAGGATATTGGTGATGGAGTGGGTTACATATAGAATTCAAGGGGAAGGTGCGCAATTTACACAAGACTGGGAGATAGTGCTGACTTACCTTCAAAGTGACTTTAAAAATCAATGGTGCCCTCGCAGTCTACGCATTTTAGATATCATGTAGGGTGGGGTCTGCCGAATCAGACTATAGCAAGTGAATGAATCTGTTATTATCCGGGGGGGGGTATAATGTTGTTTTCTTTGTTTGTTATACAAAATGCCAATAAACATAATTTATAAAAAATAATAATTGTGCAAGTTATATTCTTTAAACTATAGCGCAGGCTACTTAATCCGTAAAACAAAGAGTGAACCATGAAATGGAAAGTACTCTGCCTTCCTGTTTCCAGCAGAATAAATATGATTAAAAGAAGCACAAAGCAAAAGCTTGTTTATCTAGCACAGATGCTACTGGTGGATTCTCTCAGCTTAATGAGCTTTTTCGAAATTTTTCATAGTTTCTTTACAACCAATTTCAGCTTCTCAGCTTCCTTCTTTCAGGGGCTTTCCAGCCCTAATCAGAGAAGCCTGTATTCTTTCAACACACTCCCAAAACAATGTGTGTTTGATTCATTCTCCTCTCCTCATAGATAAAAAAGGCCAAACTGTCAAGGAGAATACCTCTCTCTTCAAAGACTGTTCCAAGTGTGGCAAGAAGGTCATCTTTGTGAGGGACCCACACAAACTCTGCATCTACTGCCTCTACCCTCATAACATTCATGGATGCAATATTTGTCCGAAATTCACCAAGAAAACCCTGGAGGACAGGCACAGAAGACTGCTTTTACATCTGGAGAGCAGGCAAATGTCCTCAGATGAGGAATCCTGCAAGACTGCACCATCAACCTCCTACAGGCACACTGAGAAGCAAGCTCACAAAAGGAGAGCTTTTTCAGTGGACAGACCACACTCCCTACCAGCCAAGGACAAGAAGAAGAGTGGAAAGTCCTCTAAAGAACTCTCCAGAACCCAGGAGGCCATGGTGATGGGGGATTCACAAAAAGGTAAAGAATTTTCTTTATCCTCTCATTCGCCATCAAAGCGGTCGTCCACGGGGACACTGTCCACGACCAAACTAGCCTCATCGTCTACTAAGACTATGCCATAGTCAATGGTTAAACCATTGTCTACAACCAAACCAGCATCCTCGTCGACAAAGTCATTGTTGTCTATGAAGGACTCGTCGATGAAGCACTCCTCCACGAAGGAGTCATCGAGCAAGTACTCGTTGTCGACAAAGCTGACGTCCTCGTCCTCGTCATCCACAGAGACCTCATCAACGAAGCTTCCATCTACGGGTAGGTTGTCAACGGAAATCCCATCCACAGCAAGCTCTTTGACACACAAGCAGTCATCTACCAAGCTTCCACCTTTGTCAACGGAGGAACTGTCGACGAGCCAAATACACGGTTTAGGACCACCGTCTAAACAAGGACCTACTGTGCAGGTCAGCGAGGAGATTTTGCCTCAACAAGATGTGGTTTTAAGCCTCCATTCACAACTGGAAGGCCTACAAAGCACGGTTTCCCTCTCACCAATCACTGAGATGAATTAACTCCCAGATATCATCTTACAGGAGGAATTCTCAGAAGGGGAGGGACATTTACCAGTTCAACCCAAAGAAAATAGCCCTCACTGGCAACCTACAATGGAGGACGCTTCAGACCCTTTCCACCCAGTCCTATTACAGTTCATGCGCAGGATTATGGAGGAATTCAAAAGGAGGTAAAGGGGAGACACTCCGCACAGTCGGTCTCAGCAGTCAGACATCGGCAAAGCACATTGCCTATGCACCGCAATCGGAGCAGAGCTCCTAGGGACCGCACGCCTCACTGTTCACAACCGCCTCGTCTGCCCACTTCAAGGGACAGATACAAGGGGCACGAGCGCCATCGGGATGAGCACAGGGGGAAGAGGAGGAAACACTCCCCTTCGCCCACAAGATCTTCTCCACAAAACACCCTCATTATTGGGACCGGAATCTCCCGTTCACTCCGAAGAGGAAGAAGGGGAACCTGATGACCCATTCAAGGAGTTCTCTGACTCTGATAGGTAGGAAGATGAGCCCGAGGGGGGTGAGCTTCCACAGGACTCGCCTGACACAGACCAAGACGACTAGGAGTGAGTGACCATTGAGAAACAAAGGAAATGGGACTCACCGGGGGGTTCATCACCTCCAGACGATGTGGTTTCCTTTCATACTATCATGGCAAAATTAGCAGACATTTTTAAGACTCAGCTTGCTTCTGAAGAAAAAGCATCAGTTCTCTATGAACACAGGGACAAGAGGCACTGCACCATCATGACAATCCCTATCTTGGAAACCATCTGGGATGCAGGTGTGAAGATTCTTGCTACACCACTGTCCACCCCAGCAAGTAGCTAGACCGGAGAAAAATACAAGGCCCCAGACTCGGCCCCTTTATGCCTCAGAGGCCATCCAAAACCAGACCCTGTCATCACTATAGTAGCAAGATAAAGGCTGCAAAATCCAGCTTCCCCCCTCACTGCTCCACCGGATGAAGAGAGACGTAAGCTAGAAGCCATTGGCTGCAAGGTCTCAACAGCGGCTTCGCTTACAGTTAGAGCAAGCAATGCCATGGCCATGATGGCTAGATTTGACAGAGAGCTATGGCTCTGTATGTCTTAACTGGCGAAGCATCTCCCGGAAGAATTCCAGCAAGAAGCCAGGTCCATCATTGCTGATGGTGAGGCAGTTTCGGACCACATGATAGATACCTCAGTGGACACCGCTCAATGTGGTTTCAGGCAGATGGCAAACGGAACAGTACTTAGGCGCCAGGCCTGGATGAATGCCACCAGTTTTAGACCAGAGGTACAAGCCCAAATCTTGGACATGCCCTTCGATGGTCAAGACTTATTCGGCAAAAAGATTGATGATCATTTAAAGGGAATGTAGGCCAACACAGACACAGCTAGAGCAATTAGCTCTTTAAAATACAAAGACATGGAACGACGCTCCTTTCGTACCTTTCGAGGCAACATCGCCAAATACAAGTCTTATGGCAAATCCTACCAGGGTCAGGCGCCTTCCTCAAACCCCTACTAGTCGGGGAGCAGGTACCAACAGGGTTACAAAAGGTACCAAAATCAGTGCAGCAAAAGAGGCTCGAGACAGGGCATGTGCCAGGCCAAAAAGAATTGACCCTTACCCAACGCTCCTTCCACATCCAACCCCGGTAGGAGGATACTTTTCAAGGCACCTTGACCAATTGAACAACATAATGTCGGAGAAATGGGTGCTTCAAGTGATAAAAGGGGGACACACCATAGAATTCATACAGAAACCACCACCCCACCCGCCGCCAAAGAAAAACGTAATGTGGCTGCAGCACTTAAAGGTAGAAACCACCAAACTTCTACGAAAAGCCGCAATAGAGAGGGTACCTCCTCCTCCAAAGGGAAAGGGTTTCTACTCCCACTTCTTCCTAGTACGAAAGAGAAACGGCCAGTGACGCCTGATCCTAGACCTGTGGGCCCTCAACAAATTTGTACGCCAACTAAAATTCAAAATGACTTCCCTACAATTGGTTCTGCCCTGGCTCAGAAAAGACGATTTCCTTGCCACTCTTATACTTGGGGGACACGTATTTTTACATTCCCGTCCATCCAACACACATAAAATATCTCCGGTTGACAGTCAGCAACCAACACTTCCCATTCAGGGTGCTGCCCTTCGGACTAAAATCACCACCAAGAGTGTAGCTGCCCATCTCAGGTGCTCAGGAATCCAGGTTTTCCCTTACCTGGACAATTGGTTAGTGAAGGGAACCTCCCTAAACACAACGTCAGCAGCAGTGGAAACAACAACATCACTTCTGCAGAACCTAGGGTTCTCAATCAATGAGGACAAGTCCCTGCCTATCCTTGCGCAAGCAGTGATTTTTCTAGGGGCAGACCTCGACACCTGAGTATCCAGAGTATGCCCCTCAGCAGACAGGGTGACTGCAATGCTAAAACTCATCTCATGGTTCGGAAACAGGACAGACTCTAATGTAAGGCAATAAAAGTCCCTTGTGGGCATGGTGTCATTCTGTATCTTCCTCATACCAAACTGCAGCCTAGAAATGCAATCACTTTAGGAGGAGCTGGACAACGAATGGGCACAGCACAGCGGATCATGGGAACACATTGTTCACCTGACGCCAAGTTTTCACAAGGCTCTCAGATGGTGGGCCAGTCGCCCCAATCTTCTACAAGGTCTCCTTTTTCAATCCCCTACGTCTACCCTGCTAGTGAGGACGGATGCATCACTCTTGGGATGGGGAGCCCATCTAGGCAACCTCCAGGCCAGCGGTATATGGTCACCAATAGAGTCTTGCCTACACATAAATGTGCTGGAACTCAGGGCCATTCCGTGGGCTCTAAAGTCCTTCTTGCCAGTTTTGACGGGCCAGTTTGTGACAGTGCAGACGGACAACACCACGTCGATGCACTACACGAACAATCAAGGGGGCACCAAATCTAACATTCTCTCGCAGGAAGCGCAACTGCTCTGGAATTGGGCACTTTATCACAAAATTCACATGCGAGCGAAGCACTTTCCTGGCAAGGACATCTTAGCAGATAAGCTCAGCCGGCGCTTCCTACAATCACACGAGTGGGAGATCAACAACGGGGGGAACCCCAAAATAGATCTGTTCACAACTCACCACAACACCAAATGCAATCAGTTCCCTTCCAGGTACCCGGAAAGACATCCACTGGGAGACGCATTCTCCGTGCCATGGAAGGAAAAATTCCTTTACAAGTTTCAACCGACACCCTTGATTTCGTGGGTGCTGCCCAGAATGATTGAGTCGCCCTGCACCATGATTCTAATAGCCCTAATGTGGGCACGCCAGATCTAGTATCCGACACTCCTTCAACTAGCGATCAGGAAGCCTGCATATCTCCGACCCCACTCACACCTCTTATCTCAGCAGAAGGGCGAACTATTTCACCACGACCCAGCCATTCTATCCTTCAGAGGTTGGCTCCTCAGCTGCAAATGTTTCACAACCTCACGCTAGACCCTGAGTGCTGGGATATACCAGCAATATCTTCCATTGAAGTCCATCTCTCGGCTGTGGCCGCTTACATAACCAAGCCTGACCAGCATTCCCTAGTGTCTCATCCAGCAGTTAAGACTTTTCTCAAAGGACGTGCACGTCATTTTCCCAAACAAAGGAAAATCGTCACCCCATGGAGCCTTAACACAGTATTAGCCGCATTAATGAGAGCACCATACGACCCCATACGCAGGTGTGATTTCAAATTTTTGTCATAGAAGATGGCTTTCCTTGTGGCCATCACATCAGCCAGATGCATCATGGAGTTTCAGGCTTTATCTGCTGAACCTCCTTTTATCTTTTTTCACAGAGATAAAGTCGTTTTAGGGCCTCACCCTAAATGTATTCCTAAGATCGTGTCGGAAGTCATTCTGGCAGAAAGGATTGTTCTACCTACATCATTTGGCAACCACAAGACCACCGTCAAACTCACCCTGCATTCACTGGACGTGGCAAGAACACTTAAGTTCTACTTAGAACATACCAAGGAGTTCAGAAACTCTAAAAGACTCTTCATCGCATTTGTGGGACGAGCCAAAGGCAAATGCATAACCAAGCAAAGCCCGGCACGTTGGGTATCCAGCTGCATCGCACACTGCCATTAACTCAGAAACAAACCATTGCCAGCCATGCCCACAGCGCACTCAACTAGAGTGAGGGCGACTTCAATGGCCTTTCAAGCAGCAGTGTCCTGAAAGGACATCTGCAGGGCAGCCACATGGAGCACTCTCCACACTTTTGCCCGGCACTACTGCTTGGGAGAGGACAGCAAGAATGAATCTGTGGTGGGACAAGCAGTGCTCCAGCATTTGTTTGCTTAAGACAGCAGCAGCCTCTGGTTTCTTGTTGTTCATTATTGATTGATTGTTCCCACCGTCTCATAACATTTGTTACTGGTAGCCCCATTTTGAAACCTATAAGTATTATTACACGATATATGTATATCCAGTGCAACTCTACGGCTATCAGGCATGTTATGAGGTCTACAGGTAGGCATTCTATTCAAGCATGTGAATCTATGAAAGATCCAATGCTGGAGAAGTCTTAGTTACTTACCTGTAACTATTGGTATATTTCATAGATTCACATGCACCAGCTCTCCTACCCTGGGCAGAGGCTGCTTCTCCACCAGTCAGTCATCTGTTACTAGCCTTCACGGTTAAAAATATGAAGATGGATAACTGGGGTGGAGCTTTCTGGTGGCTTTCTGAGCCTAAGCGCTGTCACTTCATTAGTTAGGGCCTAAAAGGACCAAAAGGAGGGTGGAGGGACTCCACAAATGAAAGGCTATACAAGCCAAACCAAAATCTTTTCGCCAGGTGATCTGTTGGTGAACCAAGGGGAGCTACAAACAATAATGCCTCAATCACAGTTGAAGAACGTGCAATATGCAATTTATAAGGGTCTTTACCTGTCTTTTTTTTTCATAACAACATTTTATTAGGTTTTACAATTATGCATTGTGCACAACAATATATAACGAAGGTGTATACACAACATCGACAACGGTGCAATGTTCATTGGTAGTACGAAAACAACAGTATAATTTACGTCAAGGGATCAGCTTGTTTATGTGGCTGGGGCCTTGTTTATATTTGTCCATGCCCGAACTCTTCACACAATTAGGGACTGATGCCTGCATGTCCTGGGCTCTCCCCTCCTGCGTTTTAGGCTTAATAAAGTGCACTACCTTGGAGCCATCTGGTTAGCGGAGGCCTTCTAGTAAGGGCTGGATACTTTGCTGCGTAGTCCATGAATGGGGCCCAGATGTTTAGGGCTTTATTCAAGAAGCCTGTCCAGATTGCCGTAACCTTTTTGGCGACAGCTATGTCCCAGCATTTGGACCAAAAATATCACAGGATTTGAACTAGTAGACCAAATACAAAGATGACGGAGTACACAAGTGGTTTTAGCTTGGTTTACAATTCCCAAGTTTATTTTCTTTAATTATGCAAAAAATGCTATATCAAAAAATATATATATTCGACATTTCATATAATTCTGTGGCCCATGCTCTTAATTCATTCATTCACATTTATACTTTCTTCATCAATCTCTCGTTCTGCACTTCATACTTTGAAAAAATGGTCTGTATATAAAAAACAGTAAAAACATCTGTTATCTCTACATATGTTTACAATTCATTGTGAAAAACATCCCCACCAATTTGGGGTATTAATTGGTGGGGATGTTTTTCACAATGAATTGTAAACATATGTAGAGATAACAGATGTTTTTACTGTTTTTTATATACAGACCATTTTTTCAAAGTATGAAGTGCAGAACGAGAGATTGATGAAGAAAGTATAAATGTGAATGAATGAATTAAGAGCATGGGCCACAGAATTATATGAAATGTCGAATATATATATTTTTTGATATAGCATTTTTTGCATAATTAAAGAAAATAAACTTGGGAATTGTAAACCAAGCTAAAACCACTTGTGTACTCCGTCATCTTTGTATTTGGTCTACTAGTTCAAATCCTGTGATATTTTTGTTAGATTGACCTGTAGAACTAGGGACTTTAAAACAGGTACCCCTTCTCTTTATTCCAGCATTTGGACCACCATAGTGCTACTGAAGGACCGTCTGCGTTTTTCCATAGCCGGGCCATCGCAACTTTTGTTTCGCCCAGAAGGATTATGCCAGGGTCCCAGGGGATGGATAGTCCGGTGATTTCCTTAATATGGTTTGTTACTTCTTTTCAGTATGCCTCTGCTTTCGGACAGGCCCAAACCTCTTTACCTGTCTTTTTAAAATGTGTCTTTTTGGAGGACTCATAAAGGAATTAAAGTTTAACCTTGTATAAGAATAACTGTCAATAAAGAGATGATCAGATGCTCCCACTGTAACAGGATCTACTAAAATACAGTGGCTAGTAATAGCACTTAAAGTGCTTTACTGTACATGTCAATCTTACTATATTAGGTTTTGCATGTTAACCTTCAGTTGTTTATTTGAACCATACTAATTCAAGAGCACTGAAGAAGGAGCTGTTAGGAAAGATTTGCTGTAGGTGCAAGTTTCCCTCGATTTATGGAACCCCCACACTTTTTGCTTTTGTTGACTAACCTAACCTGAGTTTTTCCAGTTTCCTTCAGCTGTGCTGCTCTGGGTGCTAGAGTGCTGCTATTACCTTGGATCAACTAACGACAAGGCTAACATCACTAAAAAGCAATCTTAATCATGTTGATATGTAAAGCCACAATCAGGAGACCGTCCTGAGTTACACTGCTGATCATTTGAGAAATCTGTGTAAAGAAAGAAAACTCTCTGCTAAAGGCAAAAAGATTGAATTAGTTGAAAAGTTGTTAAAGAACCCAAGTCTAGGGAGTGGGTCTGAGATGCCTGACTCCTTAGCAAATGTGGAAAGTATTGAGGATGATGCTATGTCTATTAATGATGAGTTAGAAGAAGTAGATATGTCTTCTAATGTAGGTCTCTCTGCCCCCTTACCTGCTCAGCAACCTCAACCCTTGTCCACTGGGACCCCCACATGTCCTACACTCAGTCCTGAATTCATTGCTCTAGAGAAAATGAGGCTTGAACTGGAATTCAAATATTTAAATGCTCAAACTGAACAGAAACACCAAGAACTTAAGCTCAGAGAAATTGAGTTGAATCATGAACATGAAATGAAGAAATTGTCTCTGGAGAATGCTTCTCTACCAGAGTCTTCTAGGTCTTCCAGTCCTAAGACACTCTGTATGCTTAAAGACATTGTGGGTATGTATGAGGGTAAGCTTGTTGTTTTGGATTGGTTAGCAATGTTTGAGTATAACCATGGTATTCAAGGTCTCTCAGGGAATCAATTGCTTACCTGGCTCTTCTCTAGGCTACCCACTGTTGCCTCTGATGTTGTGATGGAGTTGGGGGAGGTGGATAGGATGGATTATGAGTGTCTGAAGCTAGCTTTAATTGGCAGATTTAGGAAGACCCCTTCCCAGTACCTTAAGAGGTTTAGGACCCTCAAAAGGCATGATGGTACCCCTTGGGCTACCTGGGTATGAGTGTTTGAAAAACTTAGATGGTTGGATTAAGGGTTACAGAGTGAAAACTTATGAAGGAATGAGAAATATTGTAATGTTGGAGTCTATTGTTGATGTCTGCTCTCCTGAGTTCAGACAGCACTTGGCTGATTCTATGTAGATAGATCCAAAGAAGCTAGCTAAGGCTGCTGACTTGTGGGTTGCCAACAGGACCACTCACAAGGATTCTCGGGCTACTCAGAAAAAGGAGGAGGGGAAACAGCCAAAGAAAGACAACAAAGAGAATTCTAATACCTCAAATCCAACAGAGGGCCACAAACTGCAACATAAGGGTAAACCACAAGGGAAACCAAATCAGGCTAGTGCACCATCTAGACCCAAACCAGATGGAGGTCAGAACAAACCCCCATTCATCAAAACATTTGGGAAATGTTATGTTTGTGGGTCACCTGACCATGTGAAAGGGGATCCCAGATGTAAGGGTAAACCTTCAGGGGTCCACACCGTCTTCTTAGCCTTCTCCCCAGAGGAAGAAGTCCCTATGACAAGTGGAAGCTTTCACCTACTGGCTGATGAACCCATAATAGTCTCAGCTAGTGTTTCTTTAGTGTCCCAGGGCTTGTGGGAACAAAAGAATTTAGATGTCTATAATTACATCCCAGATAATACTAAAGAGTATTATAAAGATAGTGTTCTTGTGAATGGTCAGGAAACCCCTGCCATCAGAGACACTGGAGCCAGCATAACCGTGGTGGATGAATCATTTTTCAAGGTGGAGGATGTTGATAAGGCACCCAAACGCCTCACCAAGTTAGCTGGAGGCCCTGTGCAAATGCTTCCCCAGTTACCAGCTCTCATCCAGTGTAATGATATGACTGTCAAGATACCTGTTAGTGCGCAGAGTGAAGTGCCTGGGAGAGTTCTGTTGGATAATGACCTTAAAACTCTTGAAGTTGTGTCAAGCACCCCCAGACCTCCCAGTAAAAGGAAACAGGAGCTCACAAGGTCTGCAAGGGAGAGAACCTTGAGAGGCTCTCCAGAGAAGATGATGGAAGAAAATATTACTCCCACTCCACAGGAGTTGCTCACTGCTATTTCTAGGAAAGATTAGGCAAAGGGGAAACCCAAGACCTCCAGGAAAAAGTCAGACAGCACCCCTGTGCTACCAACAAGGACATCCCCAAGATTGTCCAAAGTCACACCTGTGACTACTCCACTTGCTGAGGCAGAGTGTGAGGTGCAACCTTATGTGGTTGAGCCAGCATCTGAAGAATCAGATCTGGAAGAAGACACTGTCTTAGTTGGAGATCTTGACCCTGTTGAGAATCCTGAGCTGCAGTCTTTACTGGCAGAAGGTGGACCCAACAGGGCAGACTTTAGCAAAGGACTGCTAACCAACTTGATGGGCAAGAAGTTGGGAAGCACAGGTTGAGCTGGGAAGATGGCCTCTTCTACAGTGAACCGACTGAGTCTATCCCTGGGGACTGCAAAATAATTGTAGTGCCCCTTGCTAACAGACTCCCGTTCCCACAGTTAGCCCATGAGATTCCTTTGGCGGGTCACTTAAGTTTCAAGAAGACCAGGGAAAGGCTCTCTCTCTACTTCTATTGGCCTAAGATGGGTTCAGAAGTTGACACATTCTGTAGGAGCTGTCACACTTGCCAAACCTCTGGCTAGAGTGGAGCCAAGAATGTGGCACCCCTGGTGCCTCTCCCAGTGTTGGGAGTTCCTTTTGAAAGGGTGGGCCTTGGAATTGTCGGTCCCCTTGACCATCCCACATCTTCAAAGAACAGGTTTATCCTGGTTGTAGTAGACCATGCTACAAGATACCCAGAAGCCATACCTATGAGAACTGTTATGGCTCAGGCTGTGGCTAAGGCTCTACTTGGTATTTTTACCAGAGTAGGGTTTCCTAAGGAAGTGATATTTGACAGGGGATCCAATTTTATGTCCCACTACATGCAATCCATGTGGAAAAACTGTGGTGTCACTTACAAGTTCTCTACAGCCTACCATCCACAAACAAATGGACTGGTAGAGAGGTTTAATCGTACTATGAAGAGCATGATAGGTGCTATAGAAGAACCCCTTAAAAAAAAGTGGGACCTTCTACTGCCATGCCTTCTCTTTGCATATAGGGAAGTCCCTCAGGAAGAAGTTGGTTACAGTGCCTTTGAACTTCTCTATGGCCATCCAGTCAGAGGTCCATTGGCCCTGATCAAAGATGGGTTTGAGAGTGCTCCTTCCCCCAAGCCAGTCAGAGTGACTGACTATGTGATAGGTCTCCGGAGGAGAATGTCACACATGATGGCTGAAGCAAGTGACAACTTGAAAGCAGGTCAGGCTCTGGTCAAACATTGGCATGACCAGAAGGCCAACATGGTTTAGTTTACTCAAGACCAGCTTGTACCAGTTATGGTGCCAACAAGGCAGAGGGCCTTGCAGGACAAATGGATAGGACCCTTCAAGGTTGTGGGCAAACTTGGAGAGGTGAACTATTTGGGGGACTTAGGCAGACCTAAGGAGGCTCCCAGAGTCTTTCACATCAACCGTTTAAAGGCTTATGTCTCGAGACCAGTTGTAGGAGCTTTGCTTCTAGCTTCAGTTCAAGAGGAAGAGGAGAGTGAACCTCTACCTGACCTCCTCAGAGGCCAACCTTTAGGTGAACAGATAGAAGTAGTTAATCTCTCTTCTCAGCTGACTTATGAAAAACAAGAGGAGTGCAAAGTTCTGTTGAATCAGTTTGCCTCCCTTTTTTCACTTTCACCAGGCTTGACCCCTTGGGGCCAGCATGATATTCTCACTGGTGACTGTTTACCTGTCAAAAGCAGGGGTTACAGAATGTCAGAGCATGTGAGATCCCACATCAAAGGAGAGGTCAACAAGATGCTTGATCTCGCGGTTATAGAGCCCTCTAAAAGTCCATGGTCTAGTCCAGTTGTTCTAGTACCAAAGGCAGGATCCAAGGAGTTGATATTCTGTGTGGACTATAGAGCTCTAAATGCAGTCACTGAGACTGATGCCCATCCTTTGACAAGGACAGATGAACTGGTGGATAGACTGGGTTCAGCCAAGTACCTCAGTACATTTGATCTAACCTCAGGCTATTGGCAAATAGCACTGACAGACCATGCCAAGGAGAAAACTGCATTTTCTACCCCAGCAGGCCTTTACCAGTTTAAGGTAATGCCTTTTGGACTAAAGAATGCACCTACTACATTTCAAAGGATGGTTAATCAAGTGCTGAATGGGGTGGAGGACTTCTGCATGGCATACATGGATGACATTGCAGTGTTCAGCCCTACATGGAAAGAAAATATTGATCACCTTGGATATGTTTTAAAGGCTCTTGAGCAGGCCATCTGACCATAAAGGCAAGCAAATGTCAAATTGGTCAGAGTAAAGTGGTCTACCTTGGTCATGAGATAGGAGGAGGTGAGATAAGGCCATTGCCCAGCAAAGTGCAAGCTGTGCAAAACTGGGCCACGCCTACTACTCAAACCCAAGTGAGAGTTTTCCTAGGTCTCACTGGGTACTACAGGAATTTCATTGAGAACTATGGGACCATAGCTTCTCCTGTGAATGTGATCTCCTTTCCAAAATTCCCTAAAAAGGTTTGATGGAATTAGGAGTGCACTCAAACATTTGAAAGCCTGAAGAAAGCCCTTTGTCAAGCTCCAGTCCTAAGAGTTCCTGATTATCACCAACCCTTCATTGTGCAGACAGATGCCTCTAATATAGGTATAGGTACAGTCCTTAGTGAACTGGATGAGAAAGGTAGGGAGCACCCCATTTTCTTCATCAGTAAGAAACTGAAGGAACCAGAAACAAGGTGGGCAACCATAGAGCGTGAATGTTTTGTCATTGTGTGGAGTTTGAAGAAGTTTAGACCATACTTGTTTGGATCTACTTTTGTGATTCAAACTGACCACAAACCCTTGAGATGGTTAATGCAAATGAAAGGGGAGAACCCAAAACTTCTGAGATGGTCAATCTACCATTGAGCACAGAGCAGGATGTCACCACCAAAATGCTGATGGTCTCTCTAGGATATTTATAACCGACTAGATGTAGAGATTCATCCAGGAGTGGATTCAATCCTCCTGTCCCTTAGTCTGGGGGCGGGGGAGAGTGTTGGGGAGAATTCTCATTCTATGGCTAATTTCCCTTACCTATAGAGTCCCCAAGCAGCTTTGCTGGATTTGAAGGGTTTGTTTCTTTTTACCTGCTAAGCGTGAGACTCTTTTTCCCACTCTTAGGCATTTTTGCTATGTGTGTTCTAGGCTATTTTTGTGTTTAATGCCTTTGGGATCTTTCTCAACCCCATAGGAACCATCTTTATTCACATGTGTTACACAGCACCCTCAGTGCAGTGACACAGGGGTGTCGTAGTGACCCCCAAACATAGACTCCATACCCTGGGGCTGACTACTCTCCCCCAGGGCATGTAAAGTCACCATTGACTTTACTAGTCAAATCCTATGAACTAAACCAGTACAACCCATCTTACTATGGAGGTACTGGAAGGGATTAATAGTTTTTCCCCTATGTTCATTTTCGAGAGGGTACCGTACAATCCCTCTCTCTAAAGTTTCTGGCTGGTGGCATTGGTTACTACCATAAATATTCAACCGTGAATAATCCCTATGGGATTTTCCCATTGTTCGAGGCTACCACTTTTTCTGACAGCCTCTAACATACCGCCGGTGCATTTTAATATTAACTTGAGGTTTTATTTTCCAGAACTTTAATATAACTTCTTTCTCGTGTCTTTCTCTACACAAAGATTTTGATTATGAAAATCAATGAAGCATTAATAATAGAACATACACTGCAGCCGAACAACGCTCGTAACATAACATATTGGTTTTTCTTTTGTGAGAAAGTGGAGTACCATTACACTAAACGCGATATTAACAACAACAATGAAAATAAAATAGGACTAGACCTCCCAGAACAACGCACGTTATGTGCCCGAAATAAATGGCTGATTTCCCTTACCTAATGAGTCCCTCAGCAGCTTTGCTGGATTTCTAGGGTCTATTTTTTTACCTGGTAAGATTGTGAGCCTTTTTTCCCACTGTTACATGTGTTTTGCCATGTGAATTTTCACTTTTTGTGTGATCTTGGGCACTGGAGCCTCACCTACTCCAGAGCACCACTGTTTGTGTGTGTTACACAGCACCTTCAGTGCAGTGACACAGGGTTGTCTTTGAGACTTCCCCCTGACTCCATTTTACTGGGGCTGACTACTGTCCCCCAGAAACAGGTAAAGTTGCCATTAACTTTATATAGTCACTTTAAACTACAGACCCCGTACACCCCATCTCACATGGAGTACTGGAAAACGTTAACTCTTATCCCTTTTTGTCTGTGCCTCTTGGAGCCTTGTTTTGCTCCCTTAACTTGAAGACTTGGCTGGTGGCAGTGGTATCTACCCTAACATTTCTACCGCTATTATATTATATAAACGTGGTATTGTTTAAGGCTATTATATTAGCCTCGAACATAAACCCGCTTGACCAAATACATTTTATTTTGGCTCCGGCTGGGTTTATTCACCATTTCTTTTTGTTAAAGTCTTTCTTGTGTTTTTCTCTGCGCGCCAAACCAGGGATGATTCCTTTGTTTGCTGTCTTTTCGCGGGTTTCTGCACAGACGCCCTCCTTAAGGTGCCTGATAGTCTAGGTAGGCAGGATGTGAGGGAGGGATCTTCGGACCCCTGCCATGGGTTGTCTTGGCAACCCAAGTCGCACTCTTGTCTGATTGGCTATGGGGACTGGCCTTGCAAGGCCAGCCACCCTGCTGTGTGATTGACAGCCAGGCTGTATGAATGGGGGAAAACTGCATAAAAAGCAGGTCACTGGGACTGGAAGAGCAGAGGCGCAACTGGAACAAAAGAACCAATGAGGAACTGGAAGAAGAGGACCCCTACCACGACTGAACCGCCCGGTGAAGCCTTGCTGCATGTCCGAATCTCCAAATCCAACGACAGAGAAGATCCTGCAGGAAACTTCTTCCCTTGAGCTGGTGGGACCAACCAGTTCACCCAAACTGCAAGCCAGGACCCCTCCTCTGGTCGAATTCACTGTACAGAGCTACAGTGGGCTGGATAGCCAGGAAGGTCGGACCGTGCTTGGGTTTTAAGGAGCGCACCTTTTATTAGTTGTTTTGCTCTGCTGCTGGTTTCTTCCCTGGTTGGCGCAGGACCCTCCAGTCTTCCTACTCCGTGTCAGTCCGACAGTCGCTTCAGGAACCGTGAGCCTGCAGAAATCACCAGGAACGTCCTCCTCAGCTACAGCTCCCTCTCCGTTTGAAGGTACTGTGCAAATCCGGTTGTCCGTTCCGTTCAGCCGCAGTGAAAGATTTTGAAATCTTCTTCCAATCTGAAGGCTTGTCCTTCTCTTCTCTTTGAACTAACTTTTCTAGCAACCAACCTCGTCCGGAATCTGTGCCACGAACTTCACCGCGAACTACATTGAACTCTATTATCTTGAGCAAAAGACTTTTGAACCATTGACTTTGGCCCTAAGCCTATGCTATCTGATTTTAACCTTGTAGTCTCTCTTGTTCAATTGCCCTGAATACTTACTTGTTGATTTTGCCTAAATTCTAATAACTTTGTCTTTCCCTCCCTTTTAAATTGCTGGAGTGCAATTTTGCTCTTCGCTTCATTTTGTGAGCTTAACTTGTCTGGAATTTAAGGGAAGTGGTGTGGTGTATTTATGATAGTGATTTCTTAACTTGCTTATAATTGTGAAATGTTATACAACTGTTGAGTAAATAAATATATATTCTTTTACTGAGAAACCTTGAGTCAGTGTTTGCCTGAACTATAGTAATTGCTGCCCTTTGTGTAACCACTTGTACTGCTCACTTACTCTTGAGATAAGTCTGGCTGCTCCGCTGCTGCTAACACTATAACTGTGTAGTACAGGCTTGTACCAAAGGTGAAACTGTACTGTCACTTGTAGTCTTAATTGTGTGTAGTGTTCCCAAAGGGTACTGCATATAATTCTGCCTAACATAGACCACTCGTGTCCCACTTTCAGTGGGGTTTCAAGTCCACAGAAAACCGTAATTCCTCTAACAACTGGCCCCCTTCCACTGTGACCCCTTCCTCCAAATCGAGTGCCCTGTTCCTGCGCAGTATATCTAACACTGCCATCCCCCATCTGCGGACATCCTCCTTCCAGTGCACCAGTGACGGACCCTTAGGACCGTTCCAGGCAAATGTCACTCGCCTCCTTACGAGTGCAACCATAAAATGGCCCATCCGATTTCTCATTTTCAGGTTGTTTCCCCCCTGGGAGTGAATCCCACAAGCACACCCTTGGGGAGCACACAAAGGTAGAGCTCAGTAGTTCATTAATGTGCACTATTACTGCCTGCCAATAATGTGTCACAACCAAACACTCCCAGAGCATATGCCATATCCTTGCCAGCCCGTCGCGCAACGGGGGCAATCCCAGCTCTCATCGCCATTCATCTCGTGCAGTTTGGCAGGAGTCACGTACGTTCTATGGATGATATTAAACTGGATAAGCTGGAACCTTGCATTCGGCAAAACCTTGCAAACCTGCTCCCAGATTTTTGCCCATTCCCCTTGTGAGATCGGACCACCCATGTCTTTTTCGCATTCACTCTGAACCACCAATTCCTTTGTGGGGAACATACTCCTCAATACCTGGTAGATTCGGGATACCCTGGCTCCCCCACCTTCCTGTGTCAGGAATACCTGCATCAACGGATTTGCTTGTGGCTCCTCCGGGATCCCCCTCCACATGGTGGCCAACCACCTGGTCACCCTACCATACGTTAAAAAATTCCCTTTCGCCACTCCATAATGGGTACTCCATTCTTCAAAGAACAGCAACCTGCCACCTTCAAACAGGTCCCACACTGTCTTGAACCCCCCATCTCCAAGGTCCGACACCCCTATCCCATACATGCCAACATTCCGAGGGACCTGGGAGGGAGATTTTGTCAGGGAAATCGGGAGATGTAACTTTCTCCATAGGAATACATTGGGGCTAGAATGATTAAAAGCGGGAGAACGTGAAAAATAACTACATTTTTCACTGAAAAGTCGGGAGTCTCCTGCCTAAATCGGGAGGGTTAGCATGTATGCTATCCTCTTTAGCACCAAACGGAGTCCTGGGTCCACACCCAATGGTAAGTCTGCACTATAGAGTACGGACACCTGCAATTTTCTCAGAAGCTTCCTCCAGAGCGTTCTCACCACCTGGTGGCCCCCATTTCTCCTGTTGCACCGCACGGCAGCTCTATCCCCATCCTGTGAGTCGGAAGGGCTCCGAGCAACCCTGTCAGAAGTTCACCCCTTGCATCTGTCCACACCAATACTGCCTCAACAGCGCCACAATGAAGTAGAACTCATAGTACGGCAGACTAAGGCCCCCCTCTGACCACAGGTGTCTCAAAGTTGCCAGTGAAACTCTCTTCGTCCCTGTACCCCATAAAAGCTCCCCCACCTTCATGTCCGAAGTTCTAATAAAAACTTTCTTATGTATGTTAGAGAAATAGTGAAGAAGCCTTGGCAGTATAACGATTTTGCATAATGCCACCCTCCCCATTAATGATATTGGCGGTTTCTTCCAAAATTGGACTGAGTCTCTGATCCCAGACAGCACTCTGCCAGTGTTATACACAAATGTCACCTCCACATCATGGAAAACTGTAATTCCAAAGTATTTAAATGCTTACCGCTCCCACTGTTAGGGAGAATTCTCTGTTTAGGCTGAATTTCCTAACCTAGTGAGTCCCCCAGCAGCTTTGCTGGATTTTTGGGGTTTATTTTTTTCTCCTACCAAGAGTGAGACTCTTTTACCCTCACTCTTGGGCATGATTTGAGTGTGTTTCTTTGAATCTAGATGTGTTTAATGGGCTATGGGGTCTTTTACTCCATAGGGCTTCATGTGTTTTTGTGATGTGTGTTACACAGCACCCTCAGTGCAGTGACACAGGGGTGTCATAGTGACCCCCCAGTATAGACTCCATACCCTGGGACTGACTACTGTCTCCCAGGGCAGGTAAAGTCACCATTGACTTTACTAGTCTTAAATTCTGAACAGAACCAGTACAAACCATCATATTGTGGACGTACTGGCTGGGGCAATTCAATTGCCCCAGGGTCTGTTAGTCGAGGGGGCACGTCTCCGTCCCCCCTGATCAAGTTTTGGCTGGTGGCAGTGGATACTACTTTTTATATTCAACCGCAAATATTTTCCTATGGGATTTCCCATTGTTTTAGGCTACTATCTTTATTTAATTATTTACGGTAGCCTCGAACATACCGCCGGTTTATTTAATTAATATTAATTCTCCGGTTAGTATTTTTTGCCAAAACTTGATTCTAAAATGGCGTTTGTGTTCTCTTCTGTGACTCCAACCCAAGTCGAGCCCTTTGTTCCACTTTTTGGCGGGCTTCTCCACAGAAGCCCTCCAAAGTGGTGCCACTCTGTCTGGGGTACTTAGGAGGGATGGTGGGGAATTTAGGCATCCTGGATTGAGTTGCCTAGGCAACTCAAGTCGCACTCCATCCTGATTGGCCCAAGTGGTGAGCCGGCCGGCTCACCACTTAGCATGTTTGAGTGACAGCTAGGCTGAGTGAATGGGGGTTTGCTGCATAAAAGCAGGGCTTTGGGGACTGGAACTTCAGAAGTCGCCACAGGACCTAAGAATCCGACGACGGAGAAGCTGAGCCGACCTGCCACGACACCACCACCGGTGGAGCCCTGCTGGACTGCCTCACCACTTTTCCCAACGACAGAGGAGATCTCCCGCCGGAGAGTCTTCTTCCTTTGACTGGTGGGGATAACCAGTTTCACCGTCTTTTCGCTTTCCCAATGTACCTCGTGGCCACCTTGCCCGTGCCAAGCACCCCGGCAACTGGGATACCACGTTTTACCACGACCGCGAAACAAAGGTATCACCTTTAACCGGAAAACTCTGCGGCTGGTTTCTGCCCTGGTAGTGCAACGACCTTCATCTTTCCTCCAAGTCGAGATCTTCTCTTCCCCTGGACAACGACGCAACTTGCACCCACTACCAGGAACAACTGCCACCGCTGGAGGATCCTTCCCACTTAAGGTACCATGTCCCGCCTGGCTTCCCTTGCTACCGACTGTATGGGGTAGATTTAGCCCCCGGCTTTCAAACCTGGGTTCGTCTGGGACACCCTGGCTAAACTTTCTTAAGCTTCTCTAAACTCTTTTTGAACCCTCTGCAAGACTTTCCAAGCCTAGTGTAACTGTGTGATCTTGGGCGCATTTGTGCCCTGCTCTCTCTAAGAGGGGGCCCAGCCTTTGGACTTTGGCTCACCAGTGACTTTTTGCTCTTCTGCCTTGTTAATAGTGTTTTGAATCTTAGAGTGGTGTACCTTTCCATATTCTGTCTTTTTCCCTCCCTTTCTCACAAACTTATTGGAGTGCAATCTAGTTAAGCGCTCACCTCTGTATGAAAATAAGTGGCGTTTTACTGTGACTTATCTGATAAGGAAAAAGAGGTGTATATATTACAATAGTAACTGTGTTTAGAATATTTTACAATAAGAGTGCTGGAGTGTTTCAAACTGTGTGTTTTTAAATAAATAATTATATATTTTGATACCAAAGCTCTGGTCAGTGTTTGCTTGTATTATTGTGTCTGAGTGCCTATTGTGTATACTTTGCATACTGCCTAACTCTTCTTGAGGGAAGTCTGACTGCTCAGCCACAGCTACCAGGTAAATCTGGGTGGTGCAGACTGCTACCAAGGGGGTTTACTGCCAACACCTGTAGTCTTAAATCTTTTGCTGTGTTCCCTAAGGGAACTGCACAGGTTTCTGCCTAACACCCACTGTATTCCCCATTCTGGAACAGTAAGTAAATCAGGGTCACGCATGGCCGCCAAAGGAAATGATACAGACTTCTCTTTATTGATTCGAAACCCTGTCAGCATGCAGAAGTTACTCAGAATCTCTAACAACATTGGCATATTCTCTTGCGGGCTCTCTACATAGAGTAGTAAGTCACCTGCATAGGGAAACAATATGCCTCACCCCAACTGAGAGTATCCCTGCTTCTTCCATCTCTCTCCTGAGAAACCCAGCCAGATGTTCCAGTGCCATCGAAAACAAGATTGGTGAGACAGGGCACCCCTGCCTTGTCCCCCTGCTCAGTGTGCACTGTGACGAGATCCAGTTATTAATTTTTACCCTTGCTACCGGCTTCCTGTACAGCAGTGGTAGCCACTGACAGATATTTTCCCCAAGTCCGAAGGCCTGCAGTACCCTAAACAGCCAGGTCTCTCGATTCCTGCCTAATCTGCGTGATGGTGCTACAGGGCTGCTCTCGCCGGATCAACCAAGCCAACAGCTGCCCGGCTTTATCCCCTTCCCCATGGATCCTGACATCCCGCCTACTTCCATCAAAGTGGTACTGCGAACCCTGCCTATCAAAGTGAGAAGCTAGTGCCTCCACCAGGTCCTCCCCCACCTGCTTGCCATCCACCAGATCTTTCTCTAGTGCAGACACCACCCTCTCCGTTTCTTGCAATTGATCCTGTAAAACCGCCACACCCCGTCACCTTGGCGATACAGACACCTCTATTTGTTGTCTTAAAGGCCTCCCACAAAGTTCCAGCGGATTCCAATGACCCCTCATTAACTTCAAAGAACCGCATTATGTCCTCCTGCAGTGTACCCAGGAACACTACATCCTCCAGGGAC
The DNA here is from genome assembly GCF_040938575.1 of Ambystoma mexicanum. Taxonomy (NCBI): domain Eukaryota; kingdom Metazoa; phylum Chordata; class Amphibia; order Caudata; family Ambystomatidae; genus Ambystoma; species Ambystoma mexicanum. The sequence goes on from NC_090939.1 coordinate 636,593,098, forward strand.
TCAGCCAGTGGATAGCCTCCACACTCTTACTGGTGAAAGTTGCTGCTACTCCAGCAGCTGCGTAACCAAAGGTGAATGGTCTGAGATGATTCTCCTCAAATACTCAACTTTATCAAAGCCGTGAAAGTCCTCTGCCCCCACAAACATATAACATATAATGCAGCCGCGAATAAGATCCGATTCCCGCCACAATTTCACGAGGCCCAATTCCCCCACCAACTCCCTCTGGGATGTCGATGCCTGCTGTTTAGGATGTGCTATCCAGGTGTGGGTCTAGGAGACAATTGAAACCACCCCCCCCCCACCCAGACAAACATGCCTTCCCTATAGCCCCTCACCAAACTCAGGATCGATGGGAAATAGTCCTTATGGTCCACATTTGTTGCATACAAATTGACCACACAGATGTCCTTCCCCTTGAGTGTACCCACCAGCACCACGATCCTTCCCATGTCACCTGTCAACACTTTATCCACCCAAATTGATACCCCTGCCACCACCAAATCAGAGACTCTTCTGGCGTATAACAAATATGATGTCCCCACCACCACTCCCCGCCCCAGCTTCCTAAGAGAATTCCGGTCCTTCCGTACCATATGCGTTTCCTGGAGCGTGGCCAATTGGATCCAATGTCGTCGCAAAAACTCCCTGCACCTGCTGACATTTCAGCCAGTTACCCAACCTGTGGACATTCCAGGTCCCAATATTCAACCGGGCTCCTCCCATAGTGAAAGTCCCTCACAGCTTCCCCCTTCGTCCATACCCATGTTGTTTCTGCCTGTACACTGTGACTCCACCTCCCACTCGAACTTGCGGCCCACAAACTTGAACCCCCATATCCCAACTATCCCCTCCCCCAACTCAAACACCTCCAGTCCCCCACATTGCCCATTCAGCCGCCATGTTCCTGGCAACCTCTGGCGCTGCCCCTCAGCCCCTGACCCCAATACCACAAATAACTGAACACACCACATCTCCCCCCTCCCCCTCCCCAGACCAAATAAGTCCCCCCCAGCCCTCCTCTCTCTTTTCCCCACCCGGTCATTCTCTCCACAACCCTCTGAACTCCTGCGGGTGAACGACCTGTACAGGGGGGTGTCTCCCCCTTCACCCCCGCTCCGCCCATCTCAAAATCGTGTCACACGTCCACAACCTGATTTTTCAGCCGAAATCACCATTCCAAACCTAGCCACCACCCCTCACCTCCATCTCCAGCAGCCCCACAGCCAGAGTCTCAGGCGCCGCGCCATAGAGTCCAAACCAATCCCACAACTCCTGCAGTGACGCAAAAAAACAGGCATTGCCATCTGCTATGACCTTTAGCTTGGCCGGAAAAAACATCATGTTCAGTTCCCGAAGGTGCCGTCTCACTGCATCATAGGTCCTTCGCTGTCGTTGTACCTCCATCATGAAGTCTGGGAAGATGTGAAGTTTTGAATTGCCCACATTGTAGTAGCCAACGCTTTGGGACTCCAGCAGGATAGCATCCCTATTTCAAACATTTTAAATCTTGCCCACTATCACTCTCGGCGGTGCCCCAGGTGGCGGGGCCTTGCCTGGCACCCTGTGTGCTCGCTCAACTGTAAAGAGTTTTGAGAGCCCCTTCACGCCAAAATTGTTCAAAATCAGATTTTCTACGAAAAGCTCCACCCTCAGCCCTTCTTCTCTCCGGGACCTCCACCAACCGGACATTACAGCGCTGAGATCGACCTTCTGCGTCCTCTGCCCTTGTTTCCAGTGTCTTTGTTGCCCCCACTAAGCCAGCTACCTGGTTCTTAAGATGTTGCCGGTCATCCTCCACAGAGCTGACTCTCTGCTCCACTTCTGTGTCCCTTTTGCACACTTTTGTTAAGTCCGCTCTTATGAGGGATACATTTACCCCTACTTCTTGAATGCTCCCCTCCAGGGAGGCTTTAGTAGCTTGGATGGCCTCCATTCAGGGGTGGACTGGCATATAGGGAACTCTGGAGATTTCCCGATAGGCCTCTGCACCCTGGGCCTCTTTTGTGTGGTGTTTCCAAATGTTCCCATATTAAAAGGGTTATGCTGGCTGAAAATGTATAATATGGGGCCACTTTTAAAACTAGTTCCAGGGCCTCCTTTGGTTCCCAGTCCAACCCAGCCTCCATGAGAGTTTCCAGCGTCACTCACCCCGACGTCTGCTCGGTGCCCTGCCAAAGGAAGCATTCAGAAGTGCCCTGGAACTGTCCTGTGGCTGACCAGATTTGGTTTTGGGCTACCATGCTGCAGTTTCAACGTAAGGAGTATCGGCCTGAAACTTGGGGGATTCGCAGCTGGCCCTGCAAGACTACCCCCTACGAGAGTTCGGCGTCCTAGCATCAAGGGGATACGAAATAAAAGGGAAAGTCCAACCACGGCTACTGAATCCATTTGCATCGCTGTGCGGGGTGTGCACCATCCAAAAGCTGCTTACCTGACCCGAGTCCAGTCCTGAGAGGGGTGCTGCATCGTGTTTCTGCATTCTTCGACTGAGTCCTTGCAACAGCAAAAGACACCAACTGGATATCAGCTTGAACCTGCATCACCTGGAAATCGAGGACTGTGTATTTCGGCGGTAAAAGCAATGTCGGACACCCTTCCTTTGTTCTACCAAGTCTGGGGAAGAATCGGAGTAAGGAGGGTAAGTTACAGAGTTTCTAACCTACCCCTATACTCCCATTATAAGTCAATGGGCTTATAATAAAGCTTCATTCCAACACTTTTGGCTTTGCCATAACTTGCCTTTGCAAGACATCTGACTGTTGGGGCTACTTTTGGGCATTAGTCTAACTTACCCTAACCCTAGGAACCCTTCACTGGACCCCAGAGTTTGGTCAATATATAACCGTAATACTTAGCACAGCCATTTAACCATCAAGTGAAAGTTGAGAGGGAGAAGAAGAGAAGAAAGGGAGCCGATAGGAAAGAGAAGAAAGGAGAGAAAAAAAGAGAAGGAACAATTATAGATGAAGTAACACATTGCCAACTGTATGGTCCTGAGTTTGAGTGAGGTGATGATTCCAGCCGGTGAGTTCGCCTTTATTAAGTCATGGCTTTGTGAAGTGCTTCAAAAGTAGAGGCTAGAAGACCATTTGCTATTTGTCCGCCATATATTCCAACAAAGGCCACCATGTGTGTGAGAATTTAGGCAACCTTCCCTCCACCAGCGCTGTGAGTTGCTCCATCCCCAACAATTCCCACACCTTCACCCACCAGTAAGAGATGTGTGGACCCTCCACTACCTTCCAAAAGCATGCCCGGGTGATTCGGGCTGCCATAAGCAGCTGGGAGGTCAGTTTGGCTATGGCACCTGACATAGAAAAGGACCAGTCACTGGGGGCATCCCCCAGTAACAGGACCCGTAGGTCCATGCGAAGCAGTGTGCCTGTGTTCTCTTTAATTTTAGAACAGACCTCCAGCCAAAAGGACTACATTACGGTACAGTGCCACCACATATGAACAAGGTCACCCCACTCCCTGCATCCGTGCCAACATCTGTTAGGAGAGGGTGGAGTTCATAGTGTTAGGCATCCTGTGCAGTGCCCTTAGGGACCACTACACACAATTAAGACTACAGGTGGCAATACAAGTTTTACCTTTGGTACAAGCCTGTACTACTATGTCAGAGTGGTATCAGTGGCGGAGCAGCCAGGCTTATCTCAAGAGTATATGAGCAGTAGCAGAGATTACACAAAGGGACCACAATTACTGTGACTCAAGCAAACACTGACTCAAGGTTTCAGGTAGAAAAATATAAGTACATTACATTTTAAACCATTCGTTATAAACACAACACTTCTATTAAACTTAAACACAAACCACACGTCCAATATACTACAATTACCCAATTCACTTTGTACAGTATGTCTCAAGGTAAGTACCCTGTGTTTGAATGAACCGGTGTTATGAACAAAACACGTTACCGTGAATACGATTGCGATCACTTTTTGACAGTTCGGTCTACTAAATAAACACATATCCATGACATGAAATTCTACCGGGGTAAAAACACACTTAGCACCTGAGATACCCAGAGGGAGTTGGAGGCAAAAATCACAGGCAATATTTGGTTAGGCAGACAGAATCGAGAAACACTCAGAGACAAGAGTTCAAAAGTCAAAGGGCCAGAGCCAGGGTCAAGTGACACCGGGGGCCTGTTGCCGAAGATCACACAGTCAGATAGTTCACGATTCAATGTAGCCAAAATTACTTCGATATTGTCAATGTTCGGAAGCAAAAGTTATAAGAAGGAGGGAAGCCTTGGAAATGAAGAAAAGAGGTTCACCCAGTTTCCTCAAGCAGAACACAACCTTATTCCAATGGTGCAGCTGGTGCCCTGGCAGTTGTTCCTATTGGTTTCCCGCAGACCCACGATTCCTGGATCTTCGTTGTGAAGGAGGACGTCTGAAGGCGGTCTGCACCACACAGGGATGAAGCCGGCAGCAGCGACAACAAATAAAAGGTGCGCTCCTTAAAAACAGGAGAGGCTCTTCAAATGGCAATCTGGACCACTACAGCTGTGTACAGCGATTTCGACCGAGGAAGAGGTTCCTCTGGCCGTGGAAGATGAGCTGGTTATCCCCACCAGGCTCAAGGGAAGAAGACTCCGGACTTGATCTTCTCTTAGTCATTGAAGGGAAGATAGCTCAGGACTGCAGCAGGGCTTCACCGGGGTGGGATAGTTGCAGCAGCCGTCGTTCTCTCCGCTTCTCTTCGGTTCCTTGTAGTCTCAGTGGCGACTCTCTGACTTCTAGCCCAAGATACCTGCCTTTTATGCGCAAAACCCCCATTCACACAGCCTGGCTGTCAATCACCCAGCAGGGGGGTTGTCCAGCCCGGACAACGACCTCAGCCAATCATGGCAACGTGCAACTTGGGTTTCCTAGGATACCCTGTGCAGGGGGTGACTACACCCCTCCCTCACATTCATCCCACCTAGACACCCAGGCGCCTGGTGGAGGGCTTCTGAGCAGAAGCCCGCCAAAAGATGGCGAACAATGAAGGCAAACCTAGTTTGCCGCGCAAAGTAAAACACAAGAAGGACTTTAACAAAAATTAATGGCGAATAAACCTAACCGAGCCAAAAGAAAGACGATTTGGTCCAGAGGGTTTATGTTCGAGGCTAATATAATAGCCAAGAACAATACCACGTTTATCTAATATAATTGCGGTAGGAAAGTTAGAGTAGATACCACTGCCACCAACCTAGTCTAAGGGCCTCATTACACGGACGGCGGTGGACCACGGTGCTATTAGCACCTTCGTCCATGCCGGTAAAATACCGGCACCGTCTTGGTGGAAAGGGGAATTACCGCCCAATTCCAAGGTTGGTGGGGCGGTAATTCCCCCTTCCCCCATTGCCCTTCCCCATTCCCATTTTCGCCACATAGGGCATAATGGGAATGGGGAAGGTGCTAATTACGGCACTGCAAATTGCGGTACCGTAATTAGCTCCCTGGTCCCTTTGCGGGTTGGTTTTTAACACCTGCAAAAAGCAGGCGTTAAATTCCCCAACCCGCAAAGGGACCTCGTAGTAAGGCGGTAAGGTTTTACCGGTACCGCTAAAATACCGGTACTGGTAAACCCTTACCGCCGTCCGTGTTAAAAGAGCGAAACAATGCTCTAGGAGGTACAGATAAAAAGGGATATGAATTAACCCTTTCCAGTACTCCATGGAGGATGGGGGTACTGGATCTGTGGTAGATTGACTAAGTAAAGTTAATGGCAACTTTACCCTTTTCTGGGGGACTGTAGTCAGCCTCAGAAATGGAGTCAGGGGAAGTCTCAAAGACAACCCTGTGCCACGGCACTGAAGGTGCTGGGTGACACACAGAAAGAAGGGGGCTACTGAAGTGGTGTACTTCAGAGTCCACAATCGTAAAAACAGAGAAATACACATGGCAAAACCTAGGTAAGAGTGGGGGAAAAGCTCACACTCTTATCAAGTGGAAAAAAATAAACTCCAGAAGTCCAGCAAAGCTGCTGGGGGACTCACTAGGTGAGGGAAATTAGCCATAAATGAGAGTTCTCCCTAACACTCGCCCCCCCCGACAAAGGGACAGGAGGATTTAATCCACTCATGGATGGACCTCATACCTCTAGTCGGTTACAAACATCATCATTTTGGTGGTGACTTCCTACTCTGTTTTCAATGTTACAATCAAAGGTTTTCCTTTGTAAGCTATATGACCTACACACCCTTTGGGAGACATCTTTCTTTTTGAAGCTATAGGGGATCTGGTTGACCAGTCCCTCAGAAGTTGATACAACTCCTGAACCTGGCAAGTGTGGGGGAAAAGCTCACACTCTTACCAAGTGGAAAAAAATAAACTCCAGAAGTCCAGCAAAGCTGCTGCGGAACTCACTAGGTGAGGGAAATTAGCCATAAATGAGAATTCTCCCTAACACATAGCATGCAAGTGTTGCAGGAACAGATACCATCGGAAGCACAACGTAATCGTCCCTTCCTTCACGGTGGTGTAACGTGAGCTTTTTTGGGCTCTGGTCCATATCCTCACCCAGGATTCACCTGGGATCTCCATGCCCAGCTCTTTTTCCCATGCCACCATGTAGGGGAGCTTCTCCTTTGGCGTGGCGCTTTCCAGAAGCCTAAAACAAGTGGCTAGTCTATGTTTTTTTTGCCCCTCTAGTATTTTGAGTTCTATCCCTGATGGGGGATGGGATGCTGCCTGCCATACGGTAAGGTTAGTCAACCAATGCTGCAGTTGTCCATGGCGGCACTGCTCTGATTCAGGCAGTTTGAATTTCTCCTGACACTCCACAAAGGTCAGGGGGCCCCGGTCGTCATAAAGGTCCTGCAATCTCAGGAGTTCCCCCGCGGTCCAGAGCAGGAAGGCTCTTGCTTGTAGGCCCCGGGTGAAAGCTGGGTTTTGGGTAATAGGTTAGAGTGGACCCAGGTCTGCTTTAAATCCCTTCTGAGCACAGGCTTTGTCCCAAATCTGGAGTGTCGCTAGAGTAGTAGTCAGCATGGTGCCTCGCTGCCGACGCGCTTCCTTGGGGAGGAATGGCAAGTGACTCAGGGGGAAGGAAGATGCAAATTGCTCGATGTGTCTCCATTTGGGAGCTTCATGTGCACCCGTCCAGCCCAGCATGACGGCTACTTGAGCAGCTCAGTAGAACCGTGGTATCGAGGGTAAACCTAAACCATCAGCATTTTCCCTCTTGTGAGGACCTTGCGAGGAATACAGGTTTTTTTGTGCCGCCAAATTAATTGTCCCACTGCTTTCTGTAGGATGAATAGTTCCCGTTCAGGGATAAGCACTTGCAACGCATGAAAAATGTACAGCAGGTTTGGAAGGAGCGTCATTTTGACAGCGCAAATACATTCTAGCCATGAAATTTCCTTGGTGTCCAATCTTTGAAGCCATTCCTTGGCTTCTTTCCAAAGGCCGGGGATGTTCGCCTTCAGTAAGCCAGAGTCGGTGGGGGTTAGATGTACTCCCAGGTAGGAGATGTCTGTATTCGAACATCGGAAGGGAAATCTTTCCCGTAGGGTTGCCAGGGCTGCTGATGTTTCTGCCAGGCCCATGCCTATAGATTTTTCTAGTTTTCTTGCAAACCCCCAGACTGCCGTGAATTGGGCCAACAGATCGATTAGGGCCGGGAGCAAGATAAGTGAGTCTTTTAGAAAGCAAAGCACGTCATCAGCATATAATGCCAATTTATGACATTCCCCCCATATCTGAAGCCCTGGATGTCAGGATGGAGGCGAACTCGCTGAGCCAGGGGCTCCATAGCCAAGGCAAATACCAGGGGGGATAGAGGGCATCGCTGTCTAGTCTCCTTGCCCAGGGCTATCAGGGAGGACCAGCGAGAGTTAACCCTGACACAGGTAGTTGGGATCTGAAAGTTTGCGAGTACTAGCTTGGTGAAACGTGGGTCAAACCCGAACCCCCGCAATACCAATTTCAGTTAGTCCCAGGACATACTATCAAAGGCTCTATGAGCATCACAAGATAATAGTAATAGGTTTCCTGGAATTTGAGGGGCCAGAGCTATAAGGTTGATCACCCAGCGAATATAGTCGTGGGCCGATCGATTCTGTATGAAGACCTTCTGGTCGTTATTGATTGATACCGGGAGAATTTCCCCAAGCCACCGTGCCATAATTTTACTGAAAAGCTTGACGTCAGTATTAAGCAGGGCAATTGGACGGTAAGATGTACACTCTGCTGGGTCCTTACCCGGTTTCAAGATTACATGGTGGCGGACTCCACCATGGTATGCATCACTGTCCCAGAGGAGAAAAAGGAATTAAATAGTTTAGTCAAGTGGGCGGTCAGTTCCGTGCTAAAGGTTTTATAGAACTTGTTAGTGAAGCCATCAGGCCCTGGGGCCTTCCCCGGGGGGAGGGAGTGGATTGCAAGTAAATCCTCTTGATCAGTGATGGGCCCTTTCAGGGGATCTCATTGAGTTTCGGAGAATTGGGGAAGGTGAGAGTGGAGTATAAAGTCTTGAACTGCTTGCTGGTCACCCTGATGTGCAGCCGAGTGCACCTAGTAAAAGTCCTCCATAATTCGGAGTTTACTCTCTTCTGAGGTCTCGCACTTCTCATTAGCATCCAGTAGAGCTTCTATGTGGTTTTGCCTGGCCTGATGTTTCAATTTTGTCATGAATAACTTATTGGCCTTATTCCCTCTCAAGTAAAAGAACAAGTTACTTCTTACCTTGTAACGTTCTTTCGACGGGATGTTCCTCCGACGTATTCCTCATCTTAGATATCTCCTTCCAGCTCTGCTGGTCTCGGAAAAATTTTTCTCTAGAGGGCGCTGCGCGTCGACGTCCTCCGAGTCGATGTCCCTCGACAGCCGCCGTATCGACGTCGACGTCATCCTGCCTATAAAGGCCGCGCGCAGCGTCCATTGCTCAGTTCCGTTTTGTAGCCCACAATAATACTTTCTGGACTAAACTAATCACCCTGAAGGAGCGTAAGCTGCAACAACAAGGGAAGTAGAAATGCGGGGATGGATGGGAGGGTCGATGAGGAATACGTCGGAGGAACATCCCGTCGAAAGAACGTTACAAGGTAAGAAGTAACTTGTTCTTCGAAGGGATTGTGTCCTCCGACGTATTCCTCATCTTAGATAGGCTCCCATAGCAGTATTCTATTATTGGAGGAGGGAGTACTGACTTCACGCTGTCTTCTATTGATGAATAGAATGCAGTACAGCCCTTCCAATCCTAGTCTCTTGACTGGAGGAGGAATCCAAATTGTAAAATCGTGTAAAGGTATGGACAGACGACCATGTAGCGGCCGCACAGATGTCTTTAACCGGCACGCCTCTTTTGAGGGCCGATGAAGTTGCAATACCTCTGGTCGAATGAGCCCTAAGGTTTTGAGGGGGCTCTTTCCCTGCTAGTTTATAACATTCCAGAATGGCTAGAATGATCCATCTGGAAATGGTCTGCTTAGTTATTGGTAACCCCAGCTTGTGACCTGTGTAACCTACAAACAGCTGGTCTGCCTGTCTTATCCTGGCTAGTCTACTGATGTAAAAACTTAAAGCCCTTCTAGGGTCTAGCCTGTGTAACCTCTCTTCCTCTTTCCCCGGATGAGGAGGAGGATAGAAAGATGGTAGGGTAATCTTCTGAGTGATATGGAATTCAGAAACCACCTTTGGGAGGAAATTAGGCTTCACTTGCAGGACAACTTTGTCTTTGTGAAATATTGTGTGAGGGGGTTTACAAGAAAGAGCTTGTAATTCGCTTACCCTTCTAGCAGATGTAAGTGCTATTAATAAAACAGTTTTAAGGGTAAGGAATCTTAGCGAACAAGAATGGAGTGGTTCGAGAGGTGTGCCCATCAGGAAAGTTAGTACTAAGTTTAAATCCCATAGGGGAACTTGGAATGGTCTTGGGGGACAAACATTGGTTAACCCCTTTAGAAACTGTATTACCAAGGGTAACTTGAAATAGGATGGTTCTTCCGCAGTGCGCTTAAAGATGGATAGCGCTGCGAGATAGCCTTTAATGGTGCCAACTTGAAGGCCTGAATTCGCCAAATATAGAAGGAAGGACAAAACCATTGGTGTACCACATGAAAAAGGGTCGATATTCTGTTCTCTACACCAGCTGCAAAATCTGTTCCAACGGCAGTGGTATAAAGACTTTGTTGCTGGCCTCCTTGCCGAAAGCAACACCTCCATAACATCATCAGGGAGGTCCCAATCCTTGTACCTCAACCTTTCAGAAGCCAAGCGTGAAGGTTGAGGGTTTTGATGTCTGGATGGAGAACCTGACCTCCCTTCTGTGAGAGTAGGTTCTCTCTGAGTGGAAGTCGAATTGGAGGGCAGATGGACAAGTCTAGAAGGTCCGGGTACCACGTTCTCCTGGCCCAATCCGGGGCAATTAGGATCATGGTTCTCCGGAATCTTCTCAACCTCCTGATCATTTGAGGAATGGCAGGGACCGGTGGGAACGCGTACAGAAGCGGAAACTCCCAGTCCACTATGAACGCGTCTCCCAGAGCTCCTCTCGGGGGAAATTCCCTTGAGCAGAACAGATCACATTTCCTGTTGACGCTGGTGGCGAACAGATCCACCTGAGGGGTTCCCCAAAGGGCGAAGATTTCTTGAAGGACTTCCTGAGCTAGTTCCCACTCGTGGGAGACTGTGCTCTGCCTGCTCAGAGCGTCCGCTGTCAAGTTCTTCTCTCCGGCTAGATGAACTGCCGATAGAGAGATTCCTTCTTGGATTGCCCAAAACCAGAGCTGCATCACCTCTCTGCACAGGGGTAGTGATCCTACGCCTCCTCTTTTGTTGAGGTAATGCATGGCCACTGTGTTGTCCGTCATTATCAGGACGTTTTTCCCTTGTACAGCTGGCAGGAACGCCTTCAGTGCAAGTCTGATGGCTCTCAGCTCTAACAGGTTGATATGTAGTCTGGACTCCGATGGAGACCAACGACCGCTGATGGTCAAGTCGCTGGCGTGGGCTCCCCACCCCGTGAGTGAGGCATCCGTGACTACTGTTATCTCCGGCCAGGGTTGCCAAAACTGTTCTCCTTTCAGAATGTTCTCCTGACAGGCCCACCACTGAAGGTCTCGAGCCACCCTGTCGGGAACCTGAAGAAGATCTGTCATTCTCCCTGAGAATTGTGTCCACTGAGTCCTCAGTGCCCACTGGAGGGATCTCATTCTCAGGCGAGCCTCTGGCACTAGAAAAATGCAGGATGCCATGAGGCCTAGCAACCTCAAAAAGTCGAAGGCTGGGAGACGTTGGGCATCTTGGAACTTGGTAACCATCTGTAGAATATCTTGAGCCCTCACCTCTGGTGGCGAGGCTTTTCCCAGGGAAGTGTCCAGGATCGCTCCTATGAACTGGAGTCTCTTTGATGATATCATTTGTGACTTCTTTAAATTGAGGGAGAAGCCCAGTTTGTGAAAGGAGTGGCACACGTGATTTAGCTGGATCTGAGCTTGTTCCGAAGAGACAGCCCTGATCAACCAATCGTTCAGGTAGTGGTAGACGTGAATCCCTTCCCTCCTTAGACTTGCCGCCACTACCGACATTAACTTGGTGAAGACCCTCGGGGCAGAGGTCAGCCCAAATGGCAGCACTCGAAATTGATAGTGAGAGTTGCCAATTGCGAACCTCAGGTATTTCCTGTGTTTGAGATGGATAGGCACATGGAAATAAGCATCCTGAAGGTCCAGAGATACCAACCAGTCCTGGAACTGAAGGGCCTGGAGGATCTGAGCAAGAGTGACCATCTTGAATTTGTCTTTCCTGAGGAATTTGTTCAATTCTCGCAAGTCCAAGATGGGTCTCAGTCCTCCGTCTTTCTTTGGAATGAGAAAATAAGGGGAGTACCAGCCCTTGTTCCTCTCCGCTACAGGTACCGGTTCTATGGCACCTTTCTCTAGCAGGTCGAAAATTTCCTGCAAGAGGAGCGGATCTGGAGCTTTCTGAGAGCTGATCCCCGGTGGATGACTCTGAGGTATGCGTAGGAGAGGCAGGCAGTAACCTTGGGCAACTGTTTCCAATGCCCAAGCATCTGACGTGATAGCCTGCCATTCCGCCAGATGTTGAGTCAACCTGCCTCCTAGAGGTGTCCTGTGAGGGAAGTCCTCAGAGTGGTTTTGGGGCGGCTGATGCGGATGCCGATGGTAAAGAGGCACCTGCTGTTGCTGCGGCTTTTGAATATCTACCCCGTCCACCTCGGGTAGTTCTTCTTTGTCCCCTTTGAGCCGGACGTCCTCTACCTCTTCCGAATGCGTAGTAGAAGCGAAAGGACTTGCCCCTCGCAGAGGTTCCTGTGGGACGAAAAGGTGTCTGACGGATTGCAGCGCCTAGGGATTTTGCTGCTGCTTTTAAAGTTTGCAGTTTCTCTAAACTGTCATCCGCCTTTTTCCCGAACAAAGAAGAGCCATCGAATGGCATGTTCAAGAGCCTGGCTTGCACATCTGGGGCAAAACCAGACTTTCTCAACCAAGCGAATCTCCTGGTTGTTGTACTTGCCGCCATTGCTCTGCTGATACTGTCAGCCGAATCAATGACCGTCTGGAGGGATTCGCACATAGCGTCTTTACCGTCCTGTATGATATTCAGGAACGCCTCCCTTTCTTCTCCCTCCGGGATGCAGTCAGCCGCTGTAGAAGCACACTCCCAAAGTGTATGGCTGAATCTAGCAAGGGTGCAAGTAGCATTAACAGATTTTAACGCCATGCTACATGCCGAATAAACTTTCTTTGCCATAGCATCATATTTTTTATCGTCCCTGTCCTGTGGGACGGTAGGATAAGCCGTCTTGACATCGGTAGAAGATGCTGCCTGTACCACCAGACTTTCTGGGGATGGGTGTTTTGACAAAAACTCCGGGTCTGTAGAGGATACCCTATATTTTGTAGACAGTTTTTTATTTACTGCCGGGACGACATCTGGGGTTTCCCAGTTCGTCATAATCTTCCTCTGAAGAGCTTTATGAAAAGGCACCACAGGATCCTCCTGTGGGCCTTTGTCAAGAATATCCGTGAGGTCATCTTGTTGGAAAGATTGTGAAGGTGCAGACCACCCCATAAACTCTGTGATCCTGGCCATTAAGGCTCTATAGGGGGTTTCAGCATGCTCCCCCGGGTCTGGCCTAGCAAACTCCACCTCAGGGGAAGTGTCTAACCCACTTGCCTCATGTAAGGAATCATGAAGATTCTTTAACCTGCGTTCTTCAGAGGAAAATTCCTCTCTAATTGGGGTTACAGGTCCCTGCAACTCAAATGTGTCTTCCTGTTCAGACAATTCACCCTCTTCCATAATTGAGGACATAGTTCTCAATTGTTCTGAACTCATAAAGGATGTAAATCCCATTTCCAAGGCAGAGGGTGCCGAACTTGTCATAATCGGCTTTGAAAACGTCGATGTCGTCGACGCCGACGTCGAAGGTTTCGAGCGTGGCGTCGAAAACAAAGGCGGAGGCCTCGATGACCTCGACAGAATTGGGATTCTACTCGACAATCTCGAAGCCATCGTCATTAAGGACCTGGGGATAGTCACTGGGTGTGTCGTGACCGTGACTTTTCTTGGCGTCGACGCCGGTGTCGAAGCTGGCGTCGAGTCGACAGACTCGTGTGTCGAAGGGCCCTTCGACAACGGCGTCGAAGACACCGACCTCGGCGTCGACGGAACCTTCGTCGACGGCGTCGACGGAACCTTCGAGGAAGGTTTGGAGGTCATAGTCCTACTCGAGGGTTCGAGACGCGCTCGAGAGGTTTCCTTCGCCGGGTACTGCGACTCGCGGCGTTTTTGACCTTCGGGTCTTTCGACCAGAGCATCTCTCTCGGCAGTCTTCGAGGGGGTCGAGGCCGCTTTCTCGAAGACGCTCATCATATTTTTGCAGAATTCCTCCCATTCAGCCCGGGAACTATGTTTCGTGGGGCAAGGGATTCTCTTTGGTGAAACAGAGGAAGAGAAAGACGGAGAAGGGGATCTTCAACGTCTCCTCTTCGAGTGCTTCGATCTCGAGGAGTGATGGGACCCACTCCGAGACCTGGAACGCGAATGGTGACGAGGAGACGAATGTCTCGACTTCGTCGAGGAAGAAGAAGCTTTAAAAGTCTTACCTTTCTCCAGCTTCCCCCTACGCTCCTTCAGGGCCTTAGCTGTCATGGACATACAGTCCTCGCACTCCGAACAATGGTGTTCAGCTCCCAAACACCACAGACAAACTCTGTGAGGGTCAGTCAGCGACATCTTTTTCCCACAATCTCAGCATTTTTTGAAGCCGGATCGAGGAGTTGTCGGTTCCGACGAAGAAGCCATCGAGTACGGATCGAATAACTCGAGGTAAATAGATTTAACCTGACAAAAACTGAGCAACGATATTCTGAGGCACTGAGTAAGCGCGGAAAAACGGAACTGAGCAACGGACGCTGCGCGCAGCCTTTATAGGCAGGATGACGTCGACGTCGATACGGCGGCTGTCGAGGGACATCGACTCGGAGGACGTCGACGCGCAGCGCCCTCTAGAGAAAAAAATTTCCGAGGCCAGCAGAGCTGGAAGGAGATATCTAAGATGAGGAATACGTCGGAGGACACAATCCCTTCGAAGTATCGTTTTGTAAGCAGCAGGGAGTGCGCTGCACACCCCATGTGATGTGCTTCTAGAGCCTTCCGAGCTATTCGCAAGTCCTGAAGTCAGCGCTGGGTCCCCTTCTCCCTATGAATAATCTCCTTTCTTCGAAGCTCCTCCTCCAGATGGGCCTGAGACTGTTTCCTAGTTTTCCCTCGTGCCGAGGCTTCGTCTATAAAATGGCCCGGAATAACCGCCTTCAAGGCATCCCACACAATGTCACACCCCACGTCTCCAGTGTAATTCTCCATTAAATAGTGCTTTGTTGCTTCGGAAATGCGGGAGTTAACTAAGGAGTCCTCCAGTAGGAATTTCTTCAAACGCCAAGAGGGCTTCAGTGACGGGCTTGGGTAGGGCGTATTCATTGTGAGCATCAATGGCGCATGGTCTGATAAAGTGTTTGGGAGAATCTCAATGCTAGTTACCTTTGGGATGAGGGTGTCAGAGAGGAGGAACATATCCAGTCTGGAGAACCCCTTGTGGACAGCCAAGAAAAAGGTATAGTCATGGTCCTCCTGGTGAAAGAAGCGCCAGGCCTTGATTAGTGAATGTTCACGTAATAAGGTGGTAAGGGCTATAAAGTATTTCTTATCGTTGGCAGTCGGGGGTAGGGATTTATCGACCAGGGGGTTAATCGCTGCATTAAAATCTCCGCCCAAGATAACATCCCCTTCAGCAAATTCCCTCAACATCTTTGATAAGGAGGTGTAGAATATGTCTTGTTGGGCATTGGGGGCGTACATCGAAACGAGAGCCACTTTTTGCCCATATAGCAGAGCCACCACCATGATATACCTCCCCTCCCTGTCCCACAAGATATTCAACATTTTCAGTGGGGTGCCCTTGCATATCAGGATGGCGACTCTGCTTTTTTTACAAGCCGTTAGAGGCACATAACCTAGTGGGGTACAGTTTATTGTTGAGACGGAATTCGTCTGAAGGCAAGAGGTGGGTCTCGTGAAGGAACAGGAGTGAGGAAGCGTGCCTTGTATTTCAATTGGGACTTTAGGCCCTGTACATTCAGGGTAAGGCAGTTAACGTCAGGAGTTGCCATCATTCAGCTGCTCAGGCACGCCCATAAAGCAGTAGGAAGTTGTCGTCTCGACAGGAGGTGGCCCAGCGATCCCTCTTGTCAGCTAACCCATATTCCCAGGCAGTGTGTTACAGTACAAATAACAATTCATCAGATTTAAACATAAAAAACAACATAAAGCATTTATGAACTTTCCAAAACTTTTCCAACAATGACATTATGTCAACAGTAGTGGGCGTAATCCGTTCAGGGCGTCTGATCATCCTGCTACTACTCCTTATCGTGATGAGGAGAAAGCGAGAGAAAAGGGGAAGAGTGCTTAGGTTGGCGACCTTCCCCGATTTACACAAGTCCAGTGGTGAGTGGATTTCAAGTCGATTCATCTCAAGCGGTCGACTACTATGCTTCAAAACATATTGGTGCCAGTGATGGGTTCCTGGTGCCGGGAGCTCAATCAGGGGGCCGCGGGCACTCCAACCAAGCCCCCAGTGTCACTGTTAACGTATGCCAACCTCTGGGTCTCCTCCTCTTATCTCTCAGGGTGGGCTCGGATTGGGGGACATCCGAATCTGCGACTTCTGAGCAGTTAGCATTGTTCGCCTCCTCCATTAACTCGATTGCCACCTCTTCGTAGTTGATTGTAATGCCGATTGTAATAGTCAAAGATCAATTTACAGGGGAACCCCCAACGATAACGGATTTTCCTGGCCTGTAGCCATGAGGTGATCTTTTGCAGACGCCTGCGGTTCGCTAGAGTAGGTCTAAGGTCTTGGAATAGCGTGAGGGATGCCTCCCAAAAAAATCACCAGCTTGGAGCTTCTAGCCGCAGCCATAATCACCTCTTTTTGATGGTAGAAATGCACACGAGAGAGGACTTCCGGCAATAGGTTGCTTCTTTGTTGACTGGAGGAATAGACCCGATGGGTCCTATCTACGACAAGTTCCTCCGAGTCTGGAAGATTAAGCAATGACTTGAAGAGAGCACTCACATATGCTGCAAGTTCTTAGGCTGCAATGTAGCGCGGAACCCCACGTAGGCGGACATTGTTCCTTCTTGACCTGTTTTCTTAATCAGCTTGTTTTGCCCAGATGTCCTCAAGGTGTTCCTCAATTCCCTCCACTCTATTTGCAAGGTCTGCATAGTCATTTGCCTTTTTGCATGCTTTATTTTTGAGGTCATTAACGCGAGATTCTAGGCCTTGCAGATGGGTGCTCAGGTCCGCAATTGAGTGGGCCAGGGAGTCTTTAGGGGTTTTTATTTCTTCCTTTATCTCATGCGTGATGTCTTGCTTAAAACCACTCAGCATGTCCTCAGAGTCCCTCCTGGAGAGAGCAGTGTCAGAGAGGGGCGGGCCCGGAGGGGCGAGTGGACCTTATCCCTCACCGCCTGCATTCCCGGTTTGCCAGAGTCTTGAGGGGATAAAAACACAGTGATGTCTGTTGGTTTCCCTTTCGCTGCTGCTTTGGGCATTGCTTAGGAGGCCTTATGTGTTTCAACAAGGGGTCGGTCTACCCAGTGAACAAAAGCTGAGTCGAGGCCCGGCACTGCTTCCAGGGGTCCCCTAGTGCAACGCAGGCCCCACCTATGCAGGGGTTGGGTGGAGTGTTCTCCCGCAGGGGATACAGAGGCCAAGTATGCTGGTGAGGAGGAGACGTCCCAGTGCCAATCTGGAGAACCTCCGGCAGTTCAGGTTCAAAGATGTAATCACTGACGTGGAGACACTGTGCACTCCATGAAAATGAGGAAAAGGAACACGTTTAACGCATTTCAAAGGAAGTGTGCAGCCAAAATTACACTGACGCAGTGTAGGCGTCCGTTCTAGTCATGTGGAAAAGGGGACTGAGGAGTGATGTTGGAGGGCAGGGTTAGAGTCCCAGGTCACGCCTACTCACGTGCCTAAATTAGAATTCAATGGGAAATGCATATTTTGTAGTGAAAAAGTCTCTGTTCTCGTCCCCATGCGGGGACATTCATACAGTATGGAGGAAAGGGGATGGGACATAGGAGTAATAATTATAAGCAAAAAAGAAAATGAGTCACCAGCATATTAATTAGATAGATCAAAGGTTGTGTTTATCACACATTCTGGAATAAATAAACCAGGTGAGATGCCTCAAGAAGTAGTGGCAGATTTGTACAAGGGTTGATGCTAAAGCATCAGCAACAGCTGAAAGATACGCGTGTGAGCTAGCAAACCAAGCCCCTCCTAGAACTAGTGGTGGTGGTGAGTCAGAAAGAAATAACAAACTGGGTTATATGTGATTTTACCGACCACAATTAAAG
The DNA here is from genome assembly GCF_040938575.1 of Ambystoma mexicanum. Taxonomy (NCBI): domain Eukaryota; kingdom Metazoa; phylum Chordata; class Amphibia; order Caudata; family Ambystomatidae; genus Ambystoma; species Ambystoma mexicanum. Next base: position 636,610,998 of record NC_090939.1, read on the forward strand.
AGTGGTAAATTTCATCATGGACAAAATACTGAAAAACACTTAATTATTTTCCTTTTTTTTAAATGTGGGGTGGCCCCTCCTAACCCCCTTTTTTTTACCCTTATAACGCCACCCCAACCCCACCTGACCCATTTTAAGCCCCTTACCCCTCTACCCTTTATTTATTTAATTAATGTTTGCAGTGTTTTTCGGTATTATGGTCCACTCTGAAATTTACCACTCTATAATGTTTTAGATATATTGACTGGATACCTCAGAATGCAAACTAATGGCTCTTCATTTGCAAAATCTACATAGGTGAGGATTGGTAAAGAACATGAATGTGAATATGAGAAACTCGATCCTCAGGGTATAGAGGCATTGGAAAACCAGTTTGTGACAAGTAATACTGCATGCCTTTATTGCAAGCACTAGGGACATTTGAAGTTCAAGTGGCCTAAAAGGGCACAGTGTCAGGCTGCCAGAACTCCCACTGCGACTCCTTTTCTGAATGTGAATGCACAAAGGTTCCAGCCCTAAGTGAAGTGCAATGGTTAGGGTAGCCAAAGGGAAAATGGTACCAACGGCCCCATGCATACATGCTGATTATGTTATCTCAGTACGAGATAGAGCTTTGTCTTCCATTTTTTCAACTCCAGGCGGTGCTTCCGGTTTAGTCTAGGCAAGACAGTTTACAAACACTGTCAAGAAGTTTAAGGAGAAAGGATATCATGTTGATTATACTTTATTTTTAAAGTGTATTAAAGCTGATAAGGTTTGGTATCACCATGATGCATAAACACACAAAGTAAGCCTCCAAAGTTATACACAATTCACACATATATGAGGAGGTATGGGGGTGATTAGAGAGTAGGAAAATGTTACATACCTGTACATACAGTTCTCCACCATTGCCATACTTCATAGATTCACATGTTGTTGAATATTCCCCGTCATCAGGCTGGTAGTCTTCAGTACATTAACAAAGCAGTTTCAATGTTCATGAACAAGAAAAACACTCACTTTAGGGTGCTCTGAGTCTCATTTAAATTCATTTGCCATATGGCCATTGCCTTATACCCGCCCCTGGAGGCCATCTCCAAATTCTAAAAACACAAGGTAAGCAGCCGATATTGAGCTTCTTGTGGGGGCTTATGGATGAACCTTGTGTGAATCTATAAGAGAGAGCAATGCTGGTGAACTGCAGTTACAGGTAAATCATTATTTCTGCACCAGCATTCAATATTGCATAGATTCCACATATTGTTCACCAGATTAGATAGTAGTTAAACAGTTGGTCACAAGACAGTGAGAAGGTGAATAAAGGTTCACCTTAAGTAAATGGCCTCTGTAGGACCACTTGCCCAACACTAGATTCCCCTGACACCTTCTGCACTGTACAGTAAAGCTTTGTGACCTGTGGATCACCTTTTATCAACCAGTGGCCCTGCCAGAAGAGCAGTGGTAGATGTTCTGGCCATTGGGATGTGGGCTCTGAGGTTCACAGGAAGCGGCATGCTGGGGATTCCGTGGCAAAATACGATACAGGCCATCAACCACCTGGCAATGCCAGTCTTTTATATCCCCTTGCCTATGCCATTGAGTCCAAAGGCAACAAACAGCTGAGTAGAACAGTGAATTTGCTTTGTGCAGTCCACATAGTATCTTAGTGCTCCTTTTAAGTTCAGCAAGTGAAGAGACCTTCTGATGATGCCGATGGGTTAGTGAAGAAGGTTAGTAAACCTAGGATTTGGATCAAATTGAACGGATTGGGAACCTTAGGCCTAAAACTCGGGTTTGTCTGAAGGATTACTTTGTGCTTGTGGAATATAAGATATGGCTCATGAACCACATGGGCTTGAAGCTCCTAAAACCTTCTTGGCCACCAGAAAGATCATTTTGGGAAGAAACAAACATAGGGCCTCATTACGAGTTTGGCAGTTATTCGAACCTGTGTTACAGCAAATACAAAAAAGGGGGGACAAAGAAATGGGAAAAGGGGAGTCTAAAGTATTGGGGTTCCCATTAAAGTGCACTCCAGCATGCTACATGTACACAGAATACCAGCACCAGAATAGTACTTGCAAATATCTTGAGAAATGGAGCCCCATAACAAGAGGACAAGTGCAAGCAATTCCCTGTGAAGGGGGCCCATGATTTGGCCAAACATTTAAATTTAAGACATGTGTTTCGAACGAAGGAAATAAAAATGCCACAGAACAATGGGTAATATTTCTAGATTGTTTTGAGGAAGCTATAAAATGAGATGGGCAATCTAGTATTAAAGGATTGAACAATATGAATGATAAATTAAGAAATAAACTACAGAAACTGAAAATCAAGCAGGAAAAGGGAATAAGGTTAGAATAGAGAAAGGGAACTAGGTCAGGTTCACCTCCTCCGGTGATCCTTTTAACTTCATTGTACTCTCAACAGGTGTCAAGGTGTAAAGCAGGGGAGGAAGCCAAGGAAGGTAAACGGGAAGATATTATAGAAGCACTTCAGATGCAAAACACAATGAAGTGCATGGTCCCACAGCAGCAAAGCACTTCCAAACCATAACCACACAATGTATACAGCCTTAAGACCCTGCAGCACCATGTGTGCAAGCAGAGCCCCAGTCCCAAGTATAGAGTGACCCAATTGGACAAGCAGGAAGCTCTTTCACATAAACTATATGTCCCACACAAACACGAGCAGTAGTCAAGTGTGGCACAAAAGATGTGCAATTGCAGACCCTTCTTTGGCAGCTACTGGGAGACAGTGTAGATGGTGCTAATAATTTGGTTACAGTACATGCCCCATGGACACTGCAGGATTTGAGAAATCTGTCTAAAGGTTTTCCAAATATTAAAGAAAACCCTGAATTTGTATTGATGATATTAAGCCTGTGATTAAATGTTACAATCTCTCCTGGACTTATGTGATGTATATGGACTTATGAAGGTGTGCCAAACTCAAGAGAGTGGTTGGGCTGCTGAAGATCCGGAATAGTCATAGAAGTGGGACAGGCAAGAGATAATTTGATATAGTAAATTGCAGTGGTGTGCCGCAGAAGGAGAAATTATTTACCATAATGTTCTTTCTATGGATTCTTCTCCCGCAGATTCCTCATCTGAAAGATGTTCCCTCCAGCTTCGCTGCTTCAGAACACTTTGACAGGGGGCGTAGTGTACCTTGACCCGTCCGTCGACTGTCGATCCATCTTGCTTGGCGTCTGGTCGTCGGCTCCGGACGTGGCGTCAGATGTCATATAAATACCACGTCACTATGCCCCAACCTCAGTTCACCCCTTTTTTCCCCGAGCACCACATGCTGCACAGGAAAACAGAGAGAACAAACGGGCTAATGAGCCCTTAAAAAAGAATTAACTATAAACCTCTGAAGGAGGAACAATTGAACAAACAGTACAAGTAGCGTTCGAAATAGCTTAGATTTGTTTTTAAACTGTGTCAGGAAGTCAGAAAACGGACACAGAAGACCATCACCAAGTCAACGTGAAAGAGAGGCCCTGATGCCTGCTGCTAATTCCTTCCCAGCACACTGGTAGCATTCATCTATGCTGAAAATTATCCATCGGGATAAAGTCTGCTTGGTTATGGACAGGCCCTTAAAGGCTAAGGAAAAGGCCACGAAGAGCTGGTCAGCTCTTCTGAAATCAGCTGTCCTGGCGCTATAATTACTCAACGCCCTCTTCTGGTCTAGGTGATGTAACCGTTCCTCTTGCTTAGAAGGGTGCGGAGGAGGGTTGAAGACCGGAAGGTCGATGGATTGCGACCAGTGGAATTCTGAGACAACCTTGTGGAGGAAGCCAGGCCTTACCCTGAGTGAAACTTTCTCATGGAAAAAAATGCAGGAAGGGGGGCTTACAGCATAAGGCCAGTAGTTCACTCACCCGCGTAGCGGATATAATAGCAACCAAGAAGGCTGTTTTCAAAGAGAGAAGCCATAAGGGGCAAGAGTGCATAGGCTCAACGGGAGCCGCCATCAGAAATGTCAGAATCAGATTAAGCTCCCAATCCGGAACAACAAAGGGAGTTGGCGGAAACTTATTTACAAGGCCTTTCAGGAATTGTGCCATTACCGGGATCGTAAAAATTTAACCTTGATCCGGGCATCTTTTAAACACTGACAAAGCCGGAAAATATCCTTTGAATTTGGTGACCTGAAGGCCTGCAGAAGCCAGTGACAGAAGGAACTCCATCACTGTAGTGGTGGGGCAAGAGATGGGGTCAATCTCGCATTCCCTGCATCACACCTCAAATCCTCTCCAATTGCACGCATACATGGATCTTGGAGATGGTCTGCGTGCAGCCAGGAACACCACAAGTACTCCTTCAGAGCGGTCCCAGTCATCATATCTTATCCTCTCAAGAGCCACGCATGTAGGTTGAGGGATTCCGGGGTCGGATGGATTAGTCGGCCTTCCGACTGGGTTAGGAGATCCGGACGTCGAGGCAACGGGTGAGGTGGACAGATTGACAGATCCAAGGGGTTTGAGTACCACCTTCTGCTTGCCCAGTCCAAGGCGATCAAGATCATGGTTGCTCAAAACCTCTTCCACCTCTGGAGAACCCATGGAATGACGGGAATCAGAGGGAATGCATAAAGGAGAGGGAAGGTCCAAACCACCAGAAATGTGTCCCCCAGTTAACCGTTTGCTGGGAATTCTTGTGAGCAAAACTGTTTGCATTTCTGCTGGGGTACCCCAGAGAGCGAAGAACTCCTCTAGCACTTCCTGGCACACTTCCCACTTGTGCGAGACTGCTCTGCCTGCTCAGAGCATCCGCCAAGTTGTTCTCTGTGCCCGCCAGAGAACGAGGACATGTTTCCCCTGCAGAGATGGGGCAAAATCTTTCAGGGCTAGCCTGATAGCTCGCAACTCCAGCCTGTTGATGTGCCACCTGGCTTCCATCATTGACCAGAAGCCTTTCACCTGAAAATCCTCGCAGTGAGCACCCCAACCCTTCAGATACGCATCCGTGACCACTTGGGTCTGCAGCAAAAGAGGCCAGGAGGGTTCCCCCGCCAAAAGACTGTTGCGGTCCGCCAACCAGGACAGGTCATTGACCACTGATGCAGACACCCTGAGGAGATCCAAGAGAGAGCCGAGGTACTGAGACCACTGATCCCTCAGTAGCCATTACAGGGATCTCATGAGCAACCTGGCCTCTGGGACTGGAAAAATGCAGGAGGCCATGAGGTCTAGGAGGCGGAGGAAGGAAGCCGCTGGTAGAGTGGCATGGTTCCGGAACAAGTCGACCATCTGTGTCAAGCTGACTACTCTCTCCTCGGGAGGGAAGGCCTTCCCCGCCCGGGTGTCTGGGACTGCTCAGATGAACTGGAACCGCTGGACTGGTGTCATGTGGGACTTCTTTAAGTTTAGGGAGAAGCCCAGCTTGTGCAGCGGCAAGCAGGTGTCCTCTTAATGGGACAAGACCTGCACTACAGACTTCCCTCGGATCAGCCAGTCATCCAGATATGGAAATATGTGGACCCCGGATCTCCTGAGGTGAGCCGCAACTAGTGCCATGAGCTTGGTGAAGACCCTTGGAGTGCAGGTTAGACCAAAGGGAAGCACCTTGAACTGATAGCGCTTATCTATGGTGAACCTTAGGAACATCCTGTGCTTTCAATGGATTGGCACATGGAAATAAGCATCCTGTAGGTCTATCGACACCAGCCAGTCATGTAGTTCGAGAGCGTGGAATCTCTCTCAACGTCACCATCCTGAATTTGTCTTTCCTCAAGAACTTGTTCAAGGCCCTGAGGTCCCGAATGGGATGGAGACCTCCTCCTTTCTTGGGTACCAGGAAATACCGGAAATACCAACCCGATCCTCTCTGCTCGGGCGGTACCTCTTCCACGGCACCCTTCAGCAACAGGGCTCTCAGGTCTTCCTGGAGCTCCTGCCCCGGTTGGATTGGAGGTGGGGGCAGTCTGCCCAGTGTTTTTCTTACAAATGGCAAACAATATCCCCACTGAATGAGCTGTAGAGCCGAGGCATTGGAGGTAATTCCCTACCATTGGAGCAAATGCTCCGTCAACCATCCTTCAACTGGTCCGCTGTGAGAGATGACGCTGCCTGTTGATCTCTAGAAGCCCCTCTGCTCCTACCGGAGCAGGAGAAATGCTTCAGCCTTTGCCTGGCTGGTGGGAGCTGCGCTCTCCTGCCGTAAGGAGCATATCTACTGTAGCCCTGTTCCCTAGAGGCAAAGCTAAATGCAGTTTGGCCGGCTGCACATCCAGGCCTAACAATTTGGCAGAGATTTTGGATTCCTTAAATTTCTCTAAGGAATCGTCGGCTTTCTGGCTGAAAAGAAGATCGCCCTCGAAGGGCATGTCCAGAAGCTTGACTTGGACATTAGGTGAAAAATCTGAGGTTTTTAAGTAGGCCTGCCTTCTTACTGTTGGGCTCTACAGCTCATTCAGTGGGGATATTGTTTGCCATTTGGAGATCGGCCGACACAGTTGGCGATATCCAGGCCCGTTCGCAGCGACTATCTGGCCCCCTCTGTTCCATCCTCCACTAGTTGTAGGAAGCCCTCATGCATTTCTCCTTCTGGAACATACTGAGCAGCATTTTCAACTGCTGTCCATGGACCGAAGGAGAATTTGGAAAAACTGCTTGCCACATTTGTTGCTTTTAGGGCCATGCTACCTGAAGTGAATTACTTCTTCGCTAAGGCATCTACTTTTTGCTTCCCCCTCAGGAGGCAGAGTGGTTGTAGAAGATGCGGCCCTAGAAGAGACCGTAGCTGCCTGCATAACAAGCCCCTCCGAGGAAGGGTGAGAGGATAAGTATAAAGGGTCACCTCTAGCCGGCCTGTATTTCCCAGAAATGGTAGAGCTGACAGGAGGAATGGACCAAGGGTTTTGCCACATAATTGCTAAAGGATCATCAATGGCAGGGTTTAAAGGCATATTACGTTACCTGGTAAGGCATTCATCTAAAATGTTGGTAAGGTCATAACCTTGTACAGGCACCACTGATGAGTGCAGTCCCAGGTTGTCAATGACCCTTTCTACCAGAGACATGAATTTAGAGGTATAGTGAAGATAGGGCTGGGACTGCTGGCGTCCTGGAGAACTTGAGTCAGTTGTAAAAGCTGATTCTAGTCGTCAAAATAATCAACCCCCCCTGAACCCAAGTAAATCAGGTTGACATCCCCACAGTCATCGGTGTCATGATAGCCGAAGATACCTGCCATAGTATCGAAAAGTTCGGACTGGGGTTGCGGGGTGAATGTTTTCTCGACAACCGTCGACATCGAGGGTTTGTCTCTCCACGCTGATAAGATAGATGTTGGTGTCGATCGGGATCGAGATGCTGTGGTGTTGACATTCTTGGATGCACGGGTTGATCCGGTTTCCACTGGATCTCTTTCGGTGTCGAAAGATTTATTGGCGCCGAAATTGTCGGTACCAGGGCACTAGAGGGTTCTGGTATACCGAGCACCGCTCTTGGCTCCGAGGCCTGCTGCGTGAGGGGTTTAGCTGCACCGACTGCAGCATGTTTCTTGAACATTTCAAGCATCGAGGATTTGAAATCCTCCCACTCTTGGCGGGTGGTAGGCGCAGCCGACGGCTTACCTTTAGCCCTCCACGACTCGGAGTCCCGCCAGTGGCACCTTTTTTTCCTTTCGGGACGAGGAAAAGTGGCTCACCGAGTGGGACTGTTTCTTCTTCCGCTTGTGTTCTTTCTCGGGGTATGCCCCTCAGTTTCAGCCTCTGAAGACCGAACCGTCGACCGTGACTAACAATAAGGGAGATATGAATCTGAATGTTAAATGACATGTTCCACTGAAGCTATATGTGGCCAGATGAATTTCCTTTTCCATTCTCTTGTTTGTTTATCTATTCCTTTTATGATTTTTAAAAAAGTATTTTTGTATGAATTAGTTAACTAATGTTTTAATGTTATGGTCTTCAAATATCATTTTATTTTTCGATTTGTGTAAAAACTAGTGTGAGCAAAATGGCACTCCAGCAATTTAAAAGGGAGGGAAAAGACAAAGTTATCAAAAATCAACAACATCAACAAGTGATAGGCAGGCCAATCTAGAAAAGGCTTACTACAACTAGGATTCAAATCAATAGGCCTGGGCTAATGTTAATAGTACAGAGTCTTTGCAGAGGATCACACAGTTCAGAGTAGTTTGCAGTTAAGTCTTTGCCAAAAGTTCAAAACGAAGTTGGTCGGAGGAAAAGTTATTCAAAAGAGTAGAGAAGGACAAGCCTTCAGAGAGGCGAAAGATTTAAAATACTTTCACTGCGGTCAGGCGGAACGAACGACCGGATTTGAACAGTACCTTAGATGAAGAAGAATGCTGTAGCTGAGGCGGTAGTTCCTGGCAGTTCCTGCAGGCTCACGGTTCCTGAAGCGACTGTCGGACTGACAAGAAGGAGGAAGACTGGAGGGTCCTGCAATGCCCAGGGAAGAAACCAGCAGCAGAGCAAAGCGACGAATAAAAGGTGTGCTCCTTAAAAGCACAAAGGGACTCTCTCAGTCTGGCTATCCGGTTTCCTGTGGCACAGCAAATTCGACCAGGCTGAAGAGGGAGGTCCAGGGGCTTCTTTTTTTATGAGCTGGTTGGTCCCACCAGGCTCAAGGGGAGAAGACTCCTTGCGGATCTCCACTGTCGACGAAGTTCAGGCGATTCGGACTTGCAGCAGGGCTTCACCGGGATGACCAGTAGTTGCAGCAGTCGTCTTCCTTCAGCTTCTCGTTGGCTCTCTCGATCCAGTGGCGACTCTGCCTTCCAAGTCCCAGAGACCTGCTTTTAAGCAGTTTTCCCCCATTCACACAGCCTGGCTGTCAATCACACAGCAGGGTGGCTGTCCTGGCAGGACAGTCACCTAGCAATCAAACTAGAGTGCGACCTGGGTCTCCAAGGAGAACCTGTGCAGGGGGCCTCAAACCCCTCCCTCACATCCTGTCCACTCAGCCACTCAGGCGCCTAAGGAGGGCTTCTGTGCAGAAGCCCGCCAAAGGACAGCAAACAAAGGAACCAAACCTGGTTTGGCATTGTTAGGGAGAATTCTCATTGATAGCTAATTTCCCTCACCTAGTGAGTCCCCCAGCAGCTTTGCTGGACTTCTGGAGTTTATTTTTTTTCCACTTGGTAAGAGTGTGAGCTTTTCCCCCACTCTTACATGTGTTTTTCCAGGTATATTTCTCTGTTTTTGTGATGGTGGACTCTGAAGTACACCACTTCAGTAGCCCCCTTCTTTTGTGTGTCACACAGCACCTTCAGTGCTGTGGCACAGGGTTGTCTTTGAGACTTCCCACCGACTCCATTTCTGAGGCTGACTACAGTCCCTCAGAAAAGGGTAAAGTTACCATTAACTTTACCTAGTCAATCTACCACAGATCCAGTACATCCCATCTTCCATGGAGTACTGGAAAGGGTTACTTCGTATCCTTTTTTTATCTGTACCTCCTAGAGCATTGTTTCGCTCTTTTAACATTTAGACTTGGCTGGTGGCAGTGGTATCTACCCTAACTTTTCTACCGCGATTATATTAGATAAACGTGGTATTGTTTTAGGCTATTATATTAGCCTCGAACATAAACCCGCTTGACCAAATTGTCTTTCTTTTGGCTCTGGTTGGGTTTATTCGCCATTTCTTTTTGTTAAAGTCCTTCTTGTGTTTTACTTTGCATGGCAAACTAGGTTTGCCTTCTTTGTTCACCGTCTTTTGGCGGGCTTCTGCGCAGAAGCCCTCCACCAGGCGCCTGGGTGTCTAGGTGGGCTGAATGTGAGGGAGGGGTGGAGTCACCCCCTGCACAGGGTATCCTAGGAAACCCAAGTCGCACTTTGCCATGATTGGCTGAGGTGGTTGTCCCGGCTGGACCACCCCCCTGCTGGGTGATTGACAGCCAGGCTGTGTGAATGGGGGTTTTGCGCATAAAAGGTTGGTCTCTTGGAGTAGAAGTCAGAGTCGCCACTGGAACTACAAGGAACCGAAGAGGAGCGGAGAGAACGACGACTGCTGCAACTACCCTGTCCCGGTGAAGCCGCGCTGCAGTCCTGAGCTATCTACCCTTCGACGACTAGAGAAGATCCAGTCCGGAGTCTTCTTCCCTTGAGGCTGGTAGGGATAACCAGCTCATCTTCTTCAGCTAGAGGTCGCCTTCGTGGTCGAAATCGCTGCACACTGCTGTAGTGGTGCGGATAGCCACCTGAAGAACCTCTCCTGTTTTTTAAGGAGCGCACCTGTTATTCAGTATCCCTGCTGCCGGCTTCATCCCTGTGTGGTGCAGACCCCCTTCAGACGTCCTCCTTCACCTCGAAGCTTCAGGAACCGTGGGTCTGCGGGACACCAACAGGAACAACTGCCTGGGCACCAGCTGCACCATTGAAATAAGGTACTGTGTTATGCTTGAGGAAACAGGGTGAACCCCTTTTCTCCATCTTCAAGGCTTGGCCTTGTCTTCCCTCCTTTTTATAACTTTTTCTTCCGAACATTGACAATATTGAAGTGCTCTTGGCTACGTTGAACTGTCTGACTGTGTGATCTTCGGCAACAGGTCCCCGGTGTCACTTAACCCTGGCTCTGGCCCTTTGACTCTTGAACTCCTGTCTCTGAGTGTTTCTCGATTCTGTCTGCCTAACCAAAGTATTGCCTGTGATTTTTGCCCCCAACTCCCGCTGGGCATCTCCGGTGCTAAGTGTGTTTTTGCCCCGGTAGTATTTCATGTCACGGATACGCGTTTAGTTATTAGACCGAACTGTCAAAAAGTGATCGCAATCGTATTCACGGTAACATGTTTTGTTCGTAACACCGGTCCATTCAAACACAGGGTACTTACCTTGAGACTGTTGCCGGTCACCAATGGCTCACACTCAACATCTGCAAGTGCCGATTCAGCAAGACAAAACTAAAATTCTTTGGACACATCTTCTCCAGTGAAGGGATGATGCCAGATCCCGACAAGGTCGACACAATCACCAACCTCGGCGAACCACAGCAGGTTGCGGATGTCCGCTCCTTCCTTGGCATGGCGGGATACTGTCCGAGGTACATACCCCATTATGCCTCTCTCACTGACCCGTTGAGGAAGCTACTGCAAAAAGACTCAACCTTTGAGTGGACCCCCGCATGCCGCCAGGCTTTTACCAGCATCAAACATGCCCTAACGGAAGCCCACCGCCTTGCGTACTTCAATCCCTCGTGGCACACAGAAGTGGTGGTAAACGCGAGCCCAGTTGGCCCTGGCGCCATTTTAGCCCAAACCAGCGGCGCAGACATCAACCCCAGACACGTGGTTGCTTATGCAAGCAGGGCACTGTCAACCCCAGAAATGGCCTATTCCCAGGCGGAGAAGGAGAGTTTAGCAGCGTTCTGGGCATGTGGGCATTTTCACAACTTCCTCATTGGGAAACGGTTCAAGTTGATCACTGACCACCAGGCGCTACTGTCGTTGTTCGGGAACCCGCACACCAAGATGCCCCCAAGGATTGAGCGGTGGGGCATCCGTCTGCAGGAATACAACTATGACATTATACATCGTCCCGGGGGTGACCTCAACCCCGCTGACTATCTGTCGCGACATCCAGTCGGATCCCCACTGACCCGGAAAGGTGATGTCGCCTAGGTGCAGTACGTAGCATCCAACCCGTTACCACCGGCTCTATCCCTTGAGATGGTCGCCACCGCATCAGCTGCTGACCCTACGACAGCCCTCGCTATCGGCCTCACATTGACCAATAAGTGGAAAGACCATCACAGAGCAATGCTGGCACACACGGAAGTGTGCAGACAGGAGATCGAAAGACTGGCAAGGGTGCACAAGGAACTGGCTGTCAAGGACAACAATATTCTTCTCAGAGGGTGCAGGATTGTCATCCCTGCCACACTAAGGAGCGAGGTTGTCTGAACGGCCCATGAGGGGCACAGAGGGGACGAAAACACCAAAAAACAGTTGTGGTGCCATGTCTGGTTCCCTTTCTTAGATGCAGCAGTAGAGGAATGGGTGAAGAACTGTCATGCCTGCCAGTGCACAGCCCCGGCTGAAAACCCACCTCCACTACAGCACACGCAGATACCCGATCGCCCATGGGAGAGAGTAGCCATGGACTTCTATGGGCCCACGGAAGCGGGTGACTATCTCCTGCTGCTAATAGACGAACATTCAAGATTCCCCGATTGTCAAACTGGTTACCACCACAGCGTTTCCCCAAGTAGCAGCGACACTGGAGGAAGTATTCAGCGAGTGGGAAATCCCCAAAACAGTCAAATCTGACAATGGACCACCGTTCTGTGGCCACGAGTTCGGGGCACTGGCGAAGCATCTGGGTTTCACACACATGAAGATAACCCCCCCGCCACCCGCAAGCGAACAGAATGGCAGAACGCTTCATGGCGTCAATTAAAAAGACTATACAGAGGGCCAGAGTCGAAGCAGTCAATCCCCACCAGACACTGTGTCGACTCTTACGAGACGAAAGAAACACACCCCATGAAGCCACGAACAAGACACCCGCCGTGCTAATGCTCCGCTACGAAGTGCGAACCCGCATACCACGCAACTCGTCAAGCGATGAGCCACCGGACATGGACATACTCCAAAAGGATGCAGAAGCCAAAGAGAGAGCAAGACGAGACACTGACACTCGCCGCCATGCAGTGACAAAAGATTTCCACATAGGAGATGAAGTTCTCGTCCAACAGCCAACGCCCAGAAAGACAGATCCGCGGTTTGCCCCAAGTCCCATGAGGGTAACCGCAGTGAAAGGCACGATGGTGACAGCCGAAGATCAAAACAGAGCTGTCACCAGGAACTGTCAGCAATTCAGACACTATGTCAGGCGAGAGGGAACGGAGCTACCTCAGAGACCGCTTTCCCCAGAACCGCGAGAGCCGCGAGACGACCTGTGGACCCCTCCGGTAGGAGATCCTGGAGGGACAAGCCATGAAGCAGGAACTCAGGGAATGTTAGGGCCAGTTGCCCAAGATGAGAGACCACGGCGAACCATCAAGAGACCTATGAGGCTTGTTGAAGAATGTTGAGTTGATGTTTGGACTTATTGTTCGGGGGTGGTGTTGCCGGTCACCAATGGGTTAACTTGTTTAGCCCCCGCCGTTGGAGAGGCGGAGTTTATAACGGGGAGTTGGGGAACGAAGGGAGTTCTGGGTAAGGCGCGAGAAGCGCCAGTTACTGTTTGTGAAAGGGAAATAAAGAGGTGTTGAGAAATCCCTCCGTGTGCGCGTCCTCCTTTCATGCCTCGTGGAAGGCAACAGAGACTTACTGTACAAAGTGAATTGGTTAGTTGTAGTATATTTTTCGTGTGGTTTTAAATCTAATAGAAGTGTTGTGTTTACAACAAATGGTTTAAAAATAAATGTACTTATATTTTTCTACCTGAAACCTTGAGTCACTGTTTGCTTGAGTCACAGTAATTGTGGTCCCTTTGTGTAATCTCTGCTACTGTTCATATACTCTTGAGATAAGCCTGGCTGCTCTGCCACTGCTACCACTCTGACAGAGTAGTACAGGCTTGTACCAAAGGTAAAACTTGTATTGCCACCTGTAGTCTTAATTGTGTGTAGTGGTCCCTAAGGGCACTGCACAGGATTCTGCCTAACAGGCGTGCAGAGTAAAACACGAGAAGAACAAGTTACTTCTTACCTTGTAACGTTCTTTCGACGGGATGTTCCTCCGACGTATTCCTTATCTTAGATATCTCCTTCCAGCTCTGCTGGCCTCGGAAAATTTTTCTCTAGAGGGCGCTGCGCGTCGACGTCCTCCGAGTCGATGTCCCTCGACAGCCGCCGTATCGACGTCAACGTCATCCTGCCTTTAAAGGCCACGCGCAGCGTCCGTTGCTCAGTTCCGTTTTGTAGCCCACAGTATTTCTGTCTGGACTAGGCTAATCACCCTGAAGGAGCGTAAGCTGCAACAACAAGGGAAGTAGAACTGCGGGGATGGATGGGAGGGTCGATAAGGAATACGTCGGAGGAACATCCCGTCGAAAGAACGTTACAAGGTAAGAAGTAACTTGTTCTTCGAAGGGATTGTGTCCTCCGACGTATTCCTTATCTTAGATAGGCTCCCATAGCAGTATTCTATTATTGGAGGAGGGAGTACTGACTTCACGCTGTCTTCTATTGATGAATAGAGTGCAGTACAGCCCTTCCAAACCTAGTCTCTTGACTGGAGGAGGAATCCAAGTTGTAAAATCGTGTAAAGGTATGGACAGACGACCATGTGGCGGCCGCACAGATGTCTTTAACCGGCACACCTCTTTTGAGGGCCGATGAAGCTGCAATACCTCTGGTCGAGTGAGCCCTAAGGTTTTGAGGGGGCTCTTTCCCCGCCAGTTTATAACATTCCAAAATGGCTAGAATGATCCATCTGGAAATGGTCTGCTTAGTTATTGGTAACCCCAGCTTGTGACCTGTGTAACCTACAAACAGCTGGTCTGCCTGTCTTATCCTGGCTAGTCTACTGATGTAAAAACTTAAAGCCCTTCTAGGGTCCAGCCAGTGTAACCTCTCTTCCTCTTTCCCCGGATGAGGAGGAGGATAGAAAGATGGTAGGGTGATCTTATGAGTGATATGGAATTCAGAAACCACCTTTGGGAGGAAATTAGGCTTCACTTGCAGGACAACTTTGTCTTTGTGAAAGATTGTATGAGGGGGTTTACAAGAAAGAGCTTGTAATTCGCTCAACCTTCTAGCAGATGTAAGTGCTATTAATAAAACAGTTTTAAGGGTAAGGAATCTTAACTAACAAGAATGGAGTGGTTCGAAAGGTGTGCCCATCAGGAAAGTTAGGACTAAGTTTAAATCCCATAGGGGAACCTGGAATGGTCTTGGGGGATAAACATTGGTTAACCCCTTTAGAAACTGTATTACCAAGGGTAACTTGAAATAGGATGGTTCTTCCGCAGTGCGCTTAAAGATGGATAGCGCCGCAAGATAGCCCTTAATGGTGCCAACTTGAAGGCCTGAATTCGCCAAATAGAGTAGGAAGGACAAAACCATTGGTGTACCACATGAAAAGGGGTCGATATTCTGTTCTCTACACCAGCTGCAAAATATGTTCCAACGGCAGCGGTATAAAGACTTTGTTGCTGGCCTCCTTGCCGAAAGCAACACCTCCATAACATCATCAGGGAGGTCCCAATCCTTGTACCTCAGCCTTTCAGAAGCAAAGCGTGAAGGTTGAGGGTTTTGATGTCTGGATGGAGAATCTGACCTCCCTTCTGTGAGAGTAGGTTCTCTCTGAGTGGAAGTCGAATTGGAGGGCAGATGGACAAGTCTAGAAGGTCCGGGTACCACGTTCTCCTGGCCCAATCCGGGTCAATTAGGATCATGGTTCTCCTGAATCTTCTCAACCTCCTGATCATTTGAGGAATGACAGGGACCGGTGGGAACGCGTACAGAAGCGGAAACTCCCAGTCCACTATGAACGCGTTTCCCAGAGCTCCTCTCGGGGGAAATTCCCTTGAGCAGAACAGATCGCATTTCCTGTTGATGCTGGTGGCGAACAGATCCACCTGAGGGGTTCCCCAACGGGCGAAGATCTCTTGAAGGACTTCCTGAGCTAGTTCCCACTCGTGGGAGACTGTGCTCTGCCTGCTCAGAGCGTCTGCTGTCAAGTTCTTCTCTCCGGCTAGGTGAACTGCCGATAGAGAGATTCCTTCTTGGATTGCCCAAAACCAGAGCTGCATCGCCTCTCTGCACAGGGGTAGTGATCCTACGCCTCCTCTTTTGTTGAGGTAATGTATGGCCACCGTGTTGTCCGTCATTATCAGGACATTTTTCCCTTGTACAGCTGACAGGAACGCCTTCAGCGCAAGTCTGATGGCTCTCAGCTCTAACAGGTTGATATGTAGTCTGGACTCCGATGGAGACCAACGACCGCTGATGGTCAAGTCGTTGGCGTGGGCTCCCCACCCTGTGAGTGAGGCATCCGTGACTACTGTTATCTCCGGCCATGGTTGCCAAAACTGTTCTCCTTTCAGAATGTTCTCCTGACAGGCCCACCACTGAAGGTCTCGAGCCACCCTGTCAGGAACCTGAAGAAGATCTGTCATTCTCCCTGAGAATTGTGACCACTGAGTCCTCAGTGTCCACTGGAGGGATCTCATTCTCAGGCGAGCCTCTGGCACTAGGAAAATGCAGGATGCCATGAGGCCTAGCAACCTCAAAAAGTCGAAGGCTGGGAGACGTTGGGCATCTTGGAACTTGGTAACCATCTGTAGAATATCTTGAGCCCTCACCTCTGGTGGCGAGGCTTTTCCCAGGGAAGTGTCCAGGATCGCTCCTATGAACTGGAGTCTCTGCGATGGTATCATTTGTGACTTCTTTAAATTGAGGGAGAAGCCCAGTTTGTGAAGGGAGTGGCAAACGTGATTTAGCTGGATCTGAGCTTGTTCCGAAGATACAGCCCTGATCAACCAATTGTCCAGGTAGGGGTAGACGTGAATCCCTTCCCTCCTTAGACTTGCCGCCACTACCGACATTAACTTGGTGAAGACCCTCGGGGCGGAGGTCAGCCCAAATGGCAGCACTCGAAATTGATAATGAGAGTTGCCAATTGCGAACCTCAGGTATTTCCTGTGTTTGAGATGGATAGGCACATGGAAATAAGCGTCCTGAAGGTCCAGAGATACCAACCAGTCCTGGAACTGAAGGGCCTGAAGGATCTGAGAAAGAGTGACCATCTTGAATTTGTCTTTCCTGAGGAATTTGTTCAATTATCGCAAGTCCAAGATGGGTCTCAGTCTTCCGTCTTTCTTTGGAATGAGAAAGTAAGGGGAGTACCAGCCCTTGTTCCTCTCTGCTACAGGTACCGGTTCTATGGCACCTTTCTCTAGCAGGTCTAAAATTTCCTGCAAGAGGAGCGGATCTAGAGCTTTCTGAGAGCTGATCCCCGGTGGATGACTCTGAGGTATGCGTAGGAGAGGCAGGCAGTAACCTTGGGCAACCGTTTCCAATGCCCAAGCATCTGACGTGACAGCCTGCAATTCCGCCAGATGTTCAGTAAAACTGCCTCCTACAGGTGTCCTGTGAGGGAAGTCCTCAGAGTGGTTTTGGGGCGGCTGATGCAGATGCCGATGGTAAAGAGGCACCTGCTGTTGCTGCGGCTTTTGAATATCTACCCCGTCCACCTCGGGTAGTTCTTCTTTGTCCCCTTTGAGCCGGTCGTCCTCTACCTCTTCCGAATGCGGAGTAGAAGCGAAAGGACTTGCCCCTCGCAGAGGTTCCTGTGGGACGAAAAGGTGTCTGACGGATTGCAGCGCCTAGGGATTTTGCTGCTGCTTTTGAAGTTTGCAGTTTCTCTAAACTGTCATCCGCCTTTTTCCCGAACAAAGAAGAGCCATCGAATGGCATGTTCAAGAGCCTGGCTTGCACATCTGGGGCAAAACCAGACTTTCTCAACCAAGCGAATCTCCTGGTTAATGTACTTGCCGCCATTGCTCTGCTGATACTGTCAGCCGAATCAATGCCCGTCTGGAGGGATTCGCACATAGCGTCTTTCCCGTCCTGTATGATATTCAGGAACGCCTCCCTTTCTTCTCCCTCCGGGATGCAGTCAGCCGCTGTAGAAGCACACTCCCAAAGTGTATGGCTGAATCTAGCAAGGGTGCAAGTAGCATTAACAGATTTTAACGCCATGCTACATGCCGAAAAAACTTTCTTTGCCATAGCATCATATTTTTTATCGTCCCTGTCCTGTGGGACGGTAGGGTAAGCAGTCTTGACATCAGTAGAAGATGCTGCCTGTACCACCAGACTTTCTGGGGATGGGTGTTTTGACAAAAACTCCGGGTCTGCAGAAGATACCCTGTATTTTGTAGACAGTTTTTTATTTACTGCCGGGACGACATCTGGGGTTTCCCAGTTCGTCATAATCTTCCTCTGAAGAGCTTTATGAAAGGGCACTACAGGATCCTCTTGTGGGCCTTTGTCAAGAATATCCGTGAGGTCATCTTGTTGGAAAGACTGTGAAGGTGCAGACCACCCCATAAACTCTGTGATCCTGGCCATTAAGGCTCTATAGGGGGTTTCAGCATGCTCCCCCGGGTCTGGCCTAGCAAACTCCACCTCAGGGGAAGTGTCTAACCCACTTGCCTCATGTAAGGAATCATGAAGATCCTTTAACCTGCGTTCTTCAGAGGATAACTCCTCTCTAACTGGGGTTGCAGGTCCCTGCAACTCAAATGTGTCTTCCTTTTCAGACAATTCACCCTCTTCCATAATTGAGGACATAGTTCTCAATTGTTCTGAACTCATAAAGGGTGTAAACCCCATCTCCAAGGCAGAGGGTGCGAAACTTGTCATAATCGGCCTCGAAAACGTCGATGTCGTCGACGCCGACGTCGAAGGCTTCGGGCGTGGCATCGAAAACAAAGGCGGAGGCCTCGATGACCTCGACAGAATTGGGATTCTGCTCGAGGAAGTCGACAACCTCAACGCCATCGTCATCGAGGACCTGGGGATAGCCACTGGGTGTGTCGTAACCATGACTTTTCTTGGCGTCGACGCCGGTGTCGAAGATGGCGTCAAGTCGACAGACCCGTGTGTCGAAGGTCCCTTTGACAACGGCGTCGAAGACACCGACCTCGGCGTCGACGGAACTTTCGTCGACGGAACCTTCGAAGAAGGTTTTGAGGTCATAGCCTTACTCCAGGGTTCGAGACGCGCTCGAGAAGTTTCCTTCGCCGGGTACTGCGACTCGCAGCGTTTTTGACCTTCGGGTCTTTCGACCAGAGCATCGCTCTCGGCAGTCTTCGAGGGGGTCGAGGCCGCTTTCTCGAAGACGCACATCATATTTTTGCGGAATTCCTCCCATTCAGCCCGGGAACTATGTGTAACGCTCACCTGATTCCCGTAGAGGCGCCAGTCTTGACTGGGCGTATACCGTATCTTCAAAGGTGATGTGTAACACACGGCTGACTCTTTGGGCTGGACCTCTGTGCACTGTATGTCTGACTCGAAGGGTAAGATGTCTGCAGATAGAAAATATGGGATTAAGGAACTGGGTTATTGAATGTCTCTCTCTTCTTCCCTTTCTCTTCTCCTGTAGAACCCCAAAGGTTAACGCTCTCACCTTAGGTAAGTGAACGCTGTGCTCTCCATCTGCCTCGGGGCAGGCTGCTGTAACCAGTTTCTTCACTGGATAAGGGGAGCAGGCCTCTTGACTTCAGAGGACTGCTGTCCGTCGTTTACTGCACGAACGGTAAGTTTCGCGTAATTCTAATGTCTTTAAAGTCTTTAGTAATGATGTCTCTTGTTTTGCAGGGTTCCGGCGATGGCGGATGACGGGCTGAAGTGAGTTGAAGATGGAGCCCGTGTGATGAATAGAAGCGCCTGGAAGCACGTAAGTAAGCGCTTGTTGCCTGCTTCACGATGCGCTCTAACTGTCTTTTTATTTTGCAGGTACAAGTTCGGAGCGGCTGCAGGGTGCCGGAATACCCACTGGGTTAGATGTGGAAAGGAGTAATGGCACGTGAGTATTAAAGTTCCCCAATGTCTTTAAACGCACCTTGTTTTGTCTTTCAGATGCGGGATGCAGCTACGAAGGCCTCCGGAGCGTGCGAAGAGTTGGTAAGCTTTTGTCTTTCAGATGCCGGAATGCAGTGTGAAGACCTCCGGAGCGCACAAAGAGTAGGTAAGCCTTTGTCTTTCAGATGCCGGAATGCAGCGCGAGGCGTTGGTGACAGCCGATGGACCAGGTAAGTGAAGAGCTGTCACTGAAGACCGTAATGCTAACCTGTTCTTTCTTGTCTTTATAGGTGTTGCTGAAGACTGGATTCAGGATGGTAAGCCTTTTTTCCTTAGGCCCAGGATCAGATGCAGAAGACACGATGAGCGTTCTGCTGCAGAGGATGCAGAATAACGCAAAGCAAGATTCATCCATCGGGTGTGTTTTAAATAGCCTCCTGTAGTGCTTCGGTGTCTCCTTCCACAGCCACGCCTAGATAAGAAAAGAGTTCCTGCTTTCCAGAAGAGTTCCAGTGTTCTGAATCTAGGGAGTGGCTCCTGCCCCACCCAACAGGAAAAGTAGTTCCAAACAGAAGAGGATCAGAGGCTCAACTGGCAGGCAAGTAAGCAGCATGGTCTGCTGCAGGTAAGTCCACCCAAGCATTATGAGCCCGGCGCTTTCAGCGCTGGGACTGGGCATATTTATGAGCCTGGTGCCACTGGCGCCAGGACTGGGTCCAAAAGGTCCCTATTGGGACTGGTTGGCACTCGGAACCTGGGTTATGGATCTGCTTCCAAGGGAGTTGGGAAAACCCTGACCTTTTGGAAGCAGAGATCATGACACTATGTTTCGTGGGGCAAGGGATTTTCTTTGGAGAAAGAGAGGAAGAGGAAGACGGAGAAGGGGATCTTCGACGTCTCCTCTTCGAGTGCTTCGATCTCGAGGAGTGATGGGACCCACTCCGAGACCTGGAGCGCGAATGGTGGCGAGGAGACGAATGTCTCGACTTCGTCGAGGAAGAAGAAGCTTTAAAAGTCTTACCTTTCTCCAGCTTCCCCCTACGCTCCTTCAGGGCCTTAGCTGTCATGGACATCCAGTCCTCGCACTCCGAACAATGGTGTTCAGCTCCCAAACACCACAGACAAACTCTGTGAGGGTCAGTCAGCGACATCTTTTTCCCACAATCTCGGCATTTTTTGAAGCCGGACCGAGGAGTTGTCGGTTCCGACGAAGAAGCCATCGAGTACGGATCGAATATCTCGAGGTAAATAGGATTAACCTGACAAAACTGAGCAACGGTATTCCGAGGCACTGAGTAAGCGCAGAAAAACAGAACTGAGCAACGGACGCTGCGCGCGGCCTTTATAGGCAGGATGACGTCGACTTCGATACGGCGGCTGTCGAGGGACATCGACTGGGAGGACGTCGACGCGCAGCGCCCTCTAGAGAATAATTTGCTGAGGCCAGCAGAGCTGGAAGGAGAGATCTAAGATAAGGAATATGTTGGAGGACACAATCCCTTCGAAAGACCTTTACCAAAAGAAATGGTGAATAAACCCAACCGGAACCAAATTAAAATAAAAGGGGTCCAGCGGGTTACAGTTCCAGGCTACCACCATAGCCTCTAACAGTACCGAGGCTATTTTCATAGCTCGCGGTAAAATAAAAAGGGTAGATACCACTGCCACCAGACAAATCTTAGAGAAAGGGGAACGAAATAATGTTCCATGAGAAACAGACAAAAAGGGATAACTATTAACCCTTGCAGTACTCTATGGAAGAAAGTTTGTACTGGGTCTGTACATTTAAAAAGACTAGTAAAGTTAATGGCAACTTTACATGTTCTGGGAGACAGTAGTCAGTCCCCGAAAATGGAGTTTAAAGTGGGAAGTCTAAAAAGACAACCCTGTGTCACTGCACCAAAGGTGCTGTGTGACACACAGTAAAAAGATTATGCCTATGGAGTAGATGAGACTCCATAGCCCAAGAGCACAAAAGGTACAACACATAGCCATAAACACATGTAAGAGTGGGAAAAAAGGCTCACACTCTTACCAGGTGAAAAAATAAAACCTAGAAATCCAGCAAAGCTGCTGAGGGACTCAGTAGGTAAGGGAAATTAGCCATTCTGGAGAAATATACGTAACAGTGGCCTTTTCCTAAATAGAAAAAGTTGGAGTTGTATTGGTCCATCACAAACATCAAGTAATGGCATTGAAAGAAACCCTTAAAACGCTTTCCTTATAATGACCACATGAAGATGGCACTGAGGGAAATGACCCTCATGACTCAGCTATATGTATGGTTGTCATCACTTATGGAATGAGATAGTGCTGAGTCATTACAGGACTAGAGTCACACAGCGCCACCTGGTGACTTTGAAAAAACGTACAGGAGCAGACTGAATCTGGATGTCAGTAGATAAGGAATATCCATGAGGAATTTTAGAAAGTTGTAGGAAGTTATTTTTCCAAGTTCAAGGGGTTACCAGTCTGAGAGGTGGGAATATTTCAAAAGTATGTGAATCTATAAAACATCCAATACTGGAGAACTCTTACTACCTGTGATCCTTGCATAGCAGGAAAGTGAGTCTCCAAATAGTGTGAAAAGGATTAGTATGTGAAAATGTGGTTTGAATACCCAACTTCAGGAATTAGACATAATACCAAGTGGTACTTACCAGTTTTTCTGCTGCTTTCTCTTCTGTTTTTTCAAACATAGCTTGTGCTTCCGGTTGAGTCTATAAAATACAGATAAACAAACTAATCAAGAAGATTAAGAAGATAGAGTGACATATTCATCTGCATTTATGGGCAAACAGAAAGGAAAACAACTATACTGCATATATGATGGCTATTTTTAGTTGTAGCTCTTCCTAGCCCTGCGCCCATAAAGAGGCAAAATATTACTGTGTGTTAAAGACAGCAGAAGTAAGGCACAGATTCCTGGCTCACACTGTGCTTCCTTCCAGGCTCCTTTGCGGCAACTCTGTACCTGTATTAACTGGGCAGAATGGAATTCAACTTGGCTATGTTCACTTGACTTATGGAACCTGCTAGTGTTGTGTTAACTGGGCATGATTAAGTGTATCCTATTTGTGGTAATCGGACCTACAGGATCTAGCTATATTCTATTAAGTGGGTAGAATAGAATTTTGCCTTGATTTTTTAATGGGCCAATGGCGATAAGACATGATTGGTAAACAGGGCCGATACTGAATTAATTTTCACTTCCTCCACCTTAACAACCCAAACCGAAGTACTGCTCTTCCACATCTCTTCCACTGTCAATCCCCCCTTCTTCTGATGTGCTTGATTCGGTTTCAAAGTCCCCTCCTCCCTCTCACCTGATGTACTTGTCTCAGGCGATGGCACCTTCTTCTTTCTTCTTGCTGGTATCTCCTTTTTTTTCTAGAAGATATGGGCCCTCATTACGACCCTGGCGGAAAGTGACTGACCGGACCGCCACAGCGTAAATAGCGTTTCCGCCATTGCACGAAGGAGCAAAGTGCGGCCCATTCTGACCCATCGGGCACGAGCACCACGGCATGGCGGAAGTGCAAAGTCCGCGATGGCGGAAATGAACCCAAAACG
This sequence comes from Ambystoma mexicanum, assembly GCF_040938575.1. Taxonomy (NCBI): domain Eukaryota; kingdom Metazoa; phylum Chordata; class Amphibia; order Caudata; family Ambystomatidae; genus Ambystoma; species Ambystoma mexicanum. Next base: position 636,634,014 of record NC_090939.1, read on the forward strand.
GCCCACACCGCCGCCGTACGGCGCCCTAGGTGCAATACCGCCACCCATCACAGCGGACACCGCAGTGTGCGCCTACCGGAAAGTACGGTGACCGGAAATATACGGAAACGGAAGTTAAAACACGGGCCCGGAACGGGAAACATCCCGCCGTACACCTATAAAACCACTAAAACCACACAACCACTAAAATCACTACCCTGAGACACACCCCAACCCGTCATCCACCCTAGCGAAACCAAGAAAAATGGGAAAAGTAGCGAAGAAAGCGGGCGACCGCAAGCGGCAGGTCCACTTCTCCCGTGAGGAACTCACCGTGCTAACAGAGACCCTCCAGGAGAATGCTGCCGTCGTCTTCTGCACGCAAATGACCAGGACAGCACTTGCAAACAAGAAGGCCATATGGGCTCTGGTGGCACAGCGGGTAAGTGCGGTGGGGACCGCACCCCGCACCCCACAGCAATGCCGTAAGCGATGGGACGACCTGCGGATACGCGTCCGCAGCATACTCTCTGCCAACCGCAACATTGCCACAGCCACCGGGGGAGGTCCTGAATCACCCATCAAGTTGACCCCCTGGGAAGAAATCTGTGCCTCCACCATCGGAATGGAGAGCATAGAGGGAGTCAGAGGGATGGAGAAAGGAGTGCAGACATCCGAAGATTCAGGTAGGTGGCCCAAATAAAACAATGCCAAATCCACAAAGTCCATCCATGTGAAGTACCATGCGTCCACATAGTGCAACAGAAACACATGTCCAGGAGAACGGCCACACACATCGGCCTGATAGCGCACGTTAAAACCCACAATAAATACATAAATAATTAAAAACCCCTAAAACACGCACTACACGTGCAGCAGGCACACCCTAACTGCAGGCTGCCAAACAACTGCACCCTCACTCCACACACAAATGAAAGCACCTCCAAGGCCCCGACCCAAATCACCCTCAGGTACCACCCCAATGCATGTGATACAATGCCATTCCAATTCCCACAGACCCATCAATAACCCTCGCCCTCCTCTACTCCACCACAGGGTCCGATCCAAACGACGAGCTTCAGGACACCCCTACCAGCACACCTGCAAAGAGGGCCAAGACCAACGGCCAAAGACCCTCCACCTCAGCTGCACGCATCAAGACACGGCAGCAGCACAAATCAGGTGGCAGCACAGAGGAGGGAACATCAACAGGCACCCCAGCAGCCAGCATGCCCACAACACCACCACCACAGGTCCCCCCAACGGATGCCACAGAAGGCACTGCCTCCGGTGGCAGCAGCACCATAGGTGACACCCCATTGATGGCAGCATGCTCCGACACAGAAGACGGGGATGTCGAAGTCAGATCCATCCATGACCTGTCCCAATCCCCCTGTCTGTCCCATCCCGTACAACATGAGGATACCACGCAGGGGCACCCACAAGACGACGACTGGCCATCCCCCACAAGCCCTGTGGCAGGGCAACATGAGGACAACAGCCCCTCTGTGACACCCCCGCAAATGGCCATGGCCCAGCAGAGACAACAGTCCCTCGACCAGTTAATCGTGCAACAGCAGCAACTGGCCACGCTCCTCAAGGACCATGCCGATGAATGTGGGGGCACTAAGGCAGACATAGAAACATCAACTGAGACACTTAGGGCAGAAATGGAGAGAGGTACAGAGACACTAAGGGCACAAATGGAGAGAAGCACTGAGAGCCTGAGGGGGGAACTGCATGCGACGTCCAAGGACGTATGTGCCGAACTTGCCGCAGTGCGCCGTGTGCTCACTGAGCTCTCGCAAACCCTTAGGGACATGCATGGACGTGAGCAGGCAGAGACATCATCCGTTGCAAGTTCCGTCCAGGGCAGCCCCCAACGTAGATCTGGGAGGAACCTGCGCTCCACAGGCAGGGGTGCCCCTGATACCCGCAGAGGGGGCTTGCAATAGCGACTGCCCACTGACAATGAGCATCTTTGGACACTGGTGTTCGGCGGGGAGGTGGGAGGGTGGAGGGGGTGTGTTGGGCTCACTTGGGTGGCGGGTCGATAGGGTGTACAACATGATATCACATATGCCATAAAAAGTGCACGATCAACCAATGAGATGTGTGGACATTGATCTTTGTGTACTAGGCCATCATAGGCGTACAGTCCATATTGTGCATGTCCCAGACACACACAGTGCCACGATCCCGTGTCCATGTATCAGCCACCAGGCGTGAGTGCTAGAAGCATACATCAATGAGATGCTGACGAATGTCACGGGCCTCCGGTGCCTCGCAGACTCCTTGAGGTGCTGCCACATCCCCACCCTCATCATGACCATCATCAGGTGCTTGCAGTTCTGCGTCAGGGGGCATGGGCACATTTCTACGTACGCACATGTTGTGGAGCATGACACATGCCATCACCATCTTTGCAACCTTCTCATGGCGGTACAGGAGTGCCCCGCCAGACCTGCTGAGGCAGCGGAAACGACCCTTCAGTAGGCCGAATGCCTGTTCAATGACTACACGGGTACGTGAGTGGGCATGGTTGTAGTCCTCCTCATGCTGGTCCCGTGGGTTCCGGACTGGTGTGAGGAGCCATCTCTTCAGGGGATATCCAGCATCACCTGTATGTGGACGAGAAACGTATGATGTGGAATGCCATTGCTACGTACGCACACCCCCCCCCCTTCCTGCCAGGTCATTGCCGAATCACATACCCCACATTATCATGCATGTAATGAGACTCACCGAGTAGCCAGGATCTGTTCCCTGCGTGTCGCTCCATGTAGCGTGGTATTGTAGAGTTCCTCAAGACCATAGAATCATGGGTTGATCCAGGGAATCGGGCACAACAATGTGTAATGATCCTGTTGGAGTCACACACCATTTGTACATTCAGAGAATGAAATTGTTTTCGGTTGCGGTACTGGGCCTCCATGGCATGTGGGACGACCAATTCCACATGGGTGCAGTCGATGGCACCAATGCAACCCGGTATGCCGGCAAGTGCATGGAATCCCACTTTTGTGTTGGTAATTTCCTGCTCCGAGCGTGGTAGGGAGATGTAGTCGTCTGCGTGCTGCAGGAGGGCATCGAGCACTTGCAATAGTGTCCGTGAGAACAGTGGCTGAGAAATGCCATGCAACTGTCCGACTGTGTGCTGGTAGGTGCCTGTGGCCAGGAAGTGGAGTACAGACACCACCTTCAGTAGGGGTGGGATGGCGGTTGGGCTATCTATCATGCTGACAAGGTCAGCCTGTGTCATGTCCACAATGGCGGCTATGGTGTCCCTGTCCAGACGGTAGAGGGTGTGGATCTGCTCATCAGTGAGGTTGAACGGATGTGCTCGGAGGCGTGGGAATGCGGGCTGCCTGCGTGGTGGTAGTGGCTGTGCTGGCGGCCCTTGCTGGCCCTGCCTTGGCCTCCTCCTCCTCCTGCGTCTCCTCCGTGCGGCCGGTTGTAGTTGGTGTTCGTCTTCTTCTTGGTGTTGGAGTACTTGCAGTGCTATCAGGTCCCCCAGGGCCAACATCGCGAGTCCTGCCGGTAGCATTTCGGTGTGGTTGTGGGAGGAGACTGGCTGTGCAATTTATGTGTTTTCAGGCTGAATGGCCTCCACCTGTGGTGATTCATTCCACCTGTGCAAACTGCTCTCCCCTTTGGCCGAGCACGTCCCGCGCACAACGCTGCAATCCGTGGAATGGCATCTTGCTATTGCAATCATGTATTTGTACCCGATGGCCGTGTAACATTGGTTGATATGTTCATTCTGCTGTGGTCCCATTGTTTCACATACTATCTGTGCAGTCGCGAACAGAGTTGTGAAGGGTCAGTGGAACGTAGTACTCGAGTAACGGTGGGCCCTCATTCATCACTGTACCGAGTTGCAACGACGGGCGGGGCGTCCCATTCGTGGGTGAAGGCAGTTGCCATTTTCACACACAGCCGCACTCGATGGATTAATTAGTGTTTTCAAACGGCCACAGATGCCTCTTCGACGTGATGTTGCAAATGAGGAATTCGAAGGGCGGCGCTTTCGGTTTTCAGCTAGCGGCGAGGAGATGCCCACAGATCTGACTGCAAATATAACGTTCTATTGTTCAATGTCCTTGGGACAGGGGCCATGGCGAGTATGCAATGATTGATATGAATAGTATGGGATGCGCAATAGCGTAGTGGACGATAAGGCAGGACGTTCCCAAATACATGTTACTTCACTACACTGGAATTACGGGCTGGGGCACTGTGGATTTTGCAGGCTGCATAACGCACAGACTCAATGGATATTTCTAATGTTATGTGAGTAAATATTCAGGCGTTTTAATCCCGGGATGAGGGAATGATGAATGGATGCATGGGCAGGTGATTTGATACAGAGTTTGCCATGTACAGGGCTTCTTGGGATCTATCCGCCTCCCCTACGCTATGTGATGCAGGGCTGCCATAGTGGGACCATCGTCTATCTGGCCTTGTTGAGCCCTCCCTGTCTCGACGCGCCCTCAGACACTTGTGTCCATGCACGTTACCAATCCCATCAGATGGATTCTGTTTTCACAGGCGCATGCACAGGTACACTCGTTTGTGATGGTGTTTACACCTCGATATAGATAGTTATGAGTCGCAAGTGGTTTTTGGGTGGTGATGGACCTTTGGAGTGGGCTGGCATGCATGTGGCTGTGGATTTAGTGTGATCATTGCAGTGAGTTGTTGGAATGTAGTACTGATGGCCATTCTGTTCTTTTTCTTTTCTTTTGGTTGACAGGTATCTCCTCCCCTTTTGCCACTGCCATCTGTATGCCACTCCTGCAGATGGGTTTTACTCCCGACACCTGCTGCTTCGTGTTAATCAGTGGAGCAGCATTACGATCTTATGGGACGATCGCCAATGGGCCACATGCCCTTACGCAGTACTGGTGGCTCGGAGCAACATTTCGGCCTTTCAGCTGGACTAGTGCCTCCCCATTGGGACGGCCCTGCGGTTCTGTGCGCTTCCATGTTGCCTTTTCGTACGTGAATGTGGCTCTGTGTACCATGAGGGAACAGGGCGTCACACAAGTAGTGGCTGGTCATTTCTTGCGGATGCAGCCCACAATGGTGAAATGTGTTTTGGAGTTCATGGCCTGATGGCTGTATGGGCTTGGTGATTTTGATGTGCATTAAATTTCTATTCTGGTTTGGCCCGTGTAGCGTTCTTCTTTGCAAGTGATGTGGCATATGCCTATTTGGGGGGCGATGTATTGTGAGGAGATCTGCACTGGGTTCCAGCTTCGGAGTTTAGTTGCGTGGTACTGTACTGGGCGCGTTTGTCTACGAAGCCCGTGAGGTCAGGGATGGGGGCTGCCAATATGACAGTTTGAATGTTGTCATGCTCAGGGGCGGGGGATTGGGTTTTGTGTAACAGATGCCGGTCAGCCAGGTGGACTGGTGGAATGATGTGATTTTCGGAATATTGCTGGTCACAGGTGCCTGTGTTTGCGTGCGTTTCTTGGTGGGGGACTATGGTCATGTCCATTGGGATGGCTTCTGTATTCGTGCCATCTGTGCCCTGCAGCTCCCATTGGCCCCTGTTGTGTTTCTATTGTACGTTGGCATGCATGGGTGACTTGTACATTTCACTGGTTGCATTGTGGCTTCGTTGCACCTACGGGGAGTTGTACTTTGTGGGCAGGGAGCGGTGTACGGGCACTCAGTGGGGCCGTTTACGGTTGATTCGCGATGCCGTACTTCTCACCATGGCGGAATGGTGCATTCCGCCATGCTTGATGGCGTTAGGTACATGTCCGCTAGGGTCGGAATTGGCGTACCGTTGCGCCATGGTGGTGTTTACGGTTTGGCATGGCGCGCGCGCGCGTGCTTGGTGCAGTTAGCGTTGGCGTTCACTACGGTGTCGCTAATGGCATCGTACTTTGCGATGACGGGTCATAGTCGCACCGAGCGCTATTCGATGGCGGTATTGCATTTCCGCCATCGTTTTCCGAATTCCGCCAGGGTCGTAATGAGGGCCATGGTCTGCTACGCAAAGAAGCAACTGTGACTCCGGTATATGGCAACCATGTATATGGGGAAAAGCCAGGAGGCATAAAAAAACCCAAGGGAGATGGTAGGAGGGAGATCCTCCAGGAGGTGTAGCAGGTTCCCAGGGTTGTTGGTTCAGAGGTCGAGGATGAGGGCCAGGGTGTTATAGTCCAGGATGCGGCAGGTATCCTTTACAGTAATAACACATTGTTAGGGAGAATTCTCATTCTATGGCTAATTTCCCTTACCTATAGAGTCCCCCAGCAGCTTTGCTGTATTTGAAGGGTTTGTTTCTTTTTACCTGCTAAGAGTGAGACTCTTTTTCCCACTCTTAGGCATTTTTACTATGCGTGTTCTAGGCTATTTTTGTGTTCAATGCCTATGGGATCTTTCTCGACGCCATAGGAACCATCTTTATTCACATGTGTTACACAGCACCCTCAGTGCAGTGACACAGGGGTGGCGTAGCGACCCCCAAACATAGACCCCATACCCTGGGACTGACTACTGTGCCCCAGGGCATGTAAAGTCACCATTGACTTTACTAGTCAAATCCTATGAACTAAACCAGTACAACCCATCTTATTATGGAGGTACTGCAAGGGGTTAATAGTTTTTGCCCTATGTTCATTTTCGAGAGGGTACCGTAGAGTCCCTCTCTCTAAAGTTTCTGGCTGATGGCAGTGGTTACTACCATAAATATTCGACCACGAATATTTCCCTATGGGATTTTCCCATTGTTTGAGGCTACCACTTTTTCTGACAGCCTCTAACATACCGCTGGTGCATTTTAATGTTAACTTGACTCCGGTAGTTTATTTGCCAGAACTTTAATATAACTTCTTTCTCGTGTCTTTCTCCACACTCCTAACCCAGGTCGGGGATGCTTTGTTCGTCCTTTTGGCGGGCTTCTACCGAGAAGCCTTCCTTTCGGCGCCACTGAGTCTGGGGTGGGTCCATTGTGTGGGAGGGGGAGTAGGACCCCTGGACAGGGTTGCCTCAGCAACCCATGTCGCACTCTATCCTGATAGGCGGGAGGGTTTCCAGCCAAGATGACCACTCCACTGTGTGAGTGACAGCTAGGCTGTATGAATGGGATCTTTTTGCATAAAAGCAGAGTCCTGAGGACTGGAAGAGCAAGACGTCGCCACTAGAACTAAGAAGCCGACGAGGAGAGAAGCCAAAGACATCTGCAACAACGGAACCACCGGTGAAGCCCTGCTGCAGCGTCTCACCAATTTTCTCCACACGACGAGAGAAGAGCTTCATCTGCAAGAGCCTTCTTCCCTTGAGCTGGTGGGGCCAACCATCTCCCGTACCCAGTACTTGGAGGCCGGATAGCCAGGCACCAGTCCACCCGGACCGCGATTTAAAGGAGCGCACCTTTTATTCGTCGGGCAGCACCGTGGCTGGTTTCATCCCTGGGTAGTGCAGTAACTCGAACCTTGCTCCACGACGAGAGCCTCTCTTCCTCTGCTGGATCACCCGAACTGCAGGAACTACCAGGAACAAACGGCACCGCAGGAGCCACTTCTTCATTTAAAGGTACATTGTTCCGCCAGGCCGCCCTTTCTTCGCGGTAGAGCTAAAGGTGTTTTAAATCCTTTACCTACCTGTTGTGTTGGCCGCCCGTCTCTCTTAACATTGTCTTTTCAACTTCTGCATCCACCTTTTCAAATTCGTTAACCAAAGACTTGACTGCAGCTACAAGAACATTTTGCTCCTGGGCCCTTGCCCTGTACCACTGACTCTGGCACAGGCCTACTGACTCCAGCTACATTTGTTAGATCTGCCTTCTTTAGCTTGATTCTCACTGAGAACTGTGTTGGTGCACCTATTACTTTCAACTACCCTTTCCTTCCCATTTTTAAACCTTGTGAAATGCCATTTTGCTCAGTTTTCATTTAAGTATTGCTTATACTGATGCACTGCCTTGCTTAAACTGGTTCACAAACTGATGGGAAGTGTTGCTAGGGTGTGTAAAATACTATTTCTAGATAACTTGTGCTTTCCCCCCTTGTGAGGAATTGTTAGAGGATCCCTAGTGGGTAGTTGTCACTGAAGCCGTTTTGCTCAGTTTTCACTCTGGTTCACTTGGTCTACAATTTAACTTGGGAGTGTGTATATTTTTCCTTTGACTTAATTTAACTTGCTTGATGACTGTGATACATGTGTTTTATTAGAAGTGTATGAAATAAGTATATAACTACTTTTTAATACAAAGCTTTGGTCAGTGTTTTCGTGTACCATGGTCTTGTAGGCCTATTGTGTAAACCCTGAATACTGCTCATCTCCCTCTTGAGATAAGTCTGACTGCTCAGCCACAGCTACCAACTAAATCTTTGTGGCACAGACTGATACCAAAGGGGATTTATTTTTCTCGCCTGTAGTCCTAAATCTTGTGTAGTGTTCCCTAAGGGAACTGCACAGGATTCTGCCTAACACTGGTGTACAGCGGTGGGATAAAAGTATTGGATTTACATTTTAGAGTTCTGCTAGTACCTTGGTTCAAATAACAACAAGGTTAACTATCACAAAAATGCTATTTTAAACAAAAGTCAAAATTATGGAAGGTTACAGCCAGGAGACCCTGCTTACTAATACTGCTGATTATTTAAGGGATCTGTGTAAACAGAAAGGTCTTCCTGTCAAAGGCAAGAAATTAGAAATGATTGATAGACTGTTAGAGAAACAAAGTCTGGATAGTGGTGCTGTAGTGCCCACTACTCCAGCAAATGTAGCAAATCTTGAGGAAAATAATGTTGAAGATGTTATTGTTGAAACAGATGAGGAAGAGGAGGATAACAATGTCACCCCCTCTGGCCCTCTACCTGCTCAAAGGCCTCAACCTATGGCTACTCGACCCTTACCAGGTCCCACATTAAGTCCTGAATTTATCTCACTAGAAAAATGAGACTTGAGCTTGAATTCAAAAGAATTATTGCCCAAACTGAACAGAGACATCAAGAACTAAGGCTCAAAGAAATTGAGCTCAACCATGAGCTTGAGATGAAGAAATTGTCTTTGGAAAATGTTTCTCTGCCCGAATCCTCTAGATCTTCCAGTCCAAAAAGACCCTGGATGCCTAAAGAGATTGTGGGTATGTATGCACCTAAATTGGATGTATTAGATTGGCTTGCTATGTTTGAATACAATCATGGGCTCCAGGATATCACAGGGAATAAGTTGATCCCCTGGTTATTCTCTAGGCTCCCCCCTGTTGCATCTGATGTGGTAATGGCGTTGGGGGAGGTGGATAGGATGGAGTATGAATGTGTAAAGCTAGCTTTGATAGCTAGATTTGGGAAGACTCCTTCCAAGTACCTTAAGAGGTTTAGGAGCCTCACAAAAGCATGATAGTACCCCTTGGGCTACTTGGGTGAATGAGTGTTTGAAGAACTTAGAGGGATGGATTAAGGGTTATAGAGTTAACACTTATGAAGGAATGAGAAATCTTGTTATGATGCAGTCTATCTATGATGCCTGCTCTACTGAGCTCAGACAGCACTTGGCTGATTCAAAAGAACTCGATTCGAAGAAGCTAGCTAAGGCTGCTGACTTGTGGGTTGCCAACAGGGCTATTCACAAGGATTCAGGGGTAACTCAGAAAAAGGATGAGGGAAAGCAGCCAAAGAAAGACAACAAAGAGAATTCAAATAATTCCAATTCCAAAGAGGGCCCCAAACTAAATTCTAAGGGTAAGCCACAAGGGAAACCTAATCAGGCTAGTGCACCTTCTGGTCCCAGACCAGAAGGAGGTCAGAACAAGCCACCATTCATAAAGACATTTGGAAAATGTTATGTTTGTGGGTCTACTGATCATGTGAAAGGGGATCCCAGATGTAAGGGTACACCTTCAGGGGTTCACACTATCTCCTTAGCCTTATCTCCAGAGCAGGAAGTACATATGGCCAGTGGAAACTTTCAACTACTAGCTGAAGATCCCATTGGAGGCTCAGCCAGTGTATCTTTAGTACCTCTAGGGTTGTGGGAACAACAGAATTTAGATGTGTATAATTCTATCCCTCCTAATACTAAAGAGTATTATAAAGACAGTGTCCTAGTCAATGGTCAGGAAACCCCTGCCATTAGAGACACTGGGGCCAGCATAACTGTGGTGGATGAATCGTTTTTTAAGGCGGAGGATGGTGCTAAGGCACCCAAACGCCTCACCAAGTTAGCTGGAGGGCCTGTGCAGATGCTTCCCCAATTACCAGCTCTCATCCAGTGCAATGAATTTACTGTCAGGATACCTGTGAGTGTACAATCTGAAGTACCAGGAAGGGGGCTGTTGGGCAATGATCTGAAAGACCTGGAAGTAGTGTCAAGTACTCCCAGACCTCCTAGTAAGAGATTACAGGAGCTTACCAGACCTGCAAGGGAGAGGACCTTGAGGGGCTCTCCTGAGGAGATGATAGAAAAATAAATCACTTCTACTCTACTGGAGTTACTAACTGCTATTTCAAAGCAACCAGAAGCAAAGGGGAAACCCAAGACTTCAAAGATGAAACCAGCAGAAATCACTCCAGTGCTGCCAACCAGGAAATCTCCTAGGTTGTCAAAAATCACACCTGTGATTCCTCCTGCAGCTGAGGCTGAGATTGAGGTACAACCCTGTGTGGTTGAACTAGAGCCTGAAGACTCAGATCTAGTAGGAGGCCAGGAACTCATTGGAGATCTTGACCCTGTGGACCATCCTGAGCTGCAGTCTTTACTGGCAGAAGGTGGACCCCAAAGGGCAGACTTCAGTAAGGGACAAAGAGAATGTCCGACTCTGGAAGGTGTCCGCCACCAGGCAGCTTCTCAGCTTGAAGGGCAAGAGCCTGGGAAGTAGAGGTTACACTGGGAAGATGGCCTCTTCTATAGTGAACCAACAGAGTCACTCCCTGGGGACTACAAAAGACTTGTAGTGCCTCAAGCAAACAGACTCCAATTCTTACAACTAGCCCATGAGATACCTTTGGCTGGTCACTTGAGCTTCAAGAAGACCAAGGAAAGGCTCTCCCTCTACTTTTATTGGCCTAAAATGGGGGCTGAGGTAGATAAGTATTGCAAGAGTTGCCACACTTGCCAAACCTCTGGTAAAAGTGGCTCCAAGAACGTGGCACCTTTAGTGCCTCTCCCTGTGGTGGGAGTACCATTTGAGAGGGTAGGAATCGACATTGTTGGCCCCCTTGATCCTCCAACTTCTTCAGGCAACAGGTTTATACTTGTTGTAGTAGACCATGCTACTAGGTTCCCTGAAGCAATTCCTATGAGGACTGTTACAGTTCCGGCTGTGGCTAAGGCCCTCCTTGGTATTTTTACCAGGGTTGGGTTTCCTAAGGAGGTAATATCCGACAGGGGGTCAAATTTTATGTCCCACTACATGAAGGCCATGTGGAAAAACTGCAGAGTCACCTACAAGTTCTCAACAGCATACCACCCTCCAACACATGGGTTGGTAGAAAGGTTCAACAGAACCATGAAGAGCATGATAGGAGCTTTAGAGGACCCCCTTAAGAAAAAGTGGGATCTTCTACTGCCATGCTTTCTCTTTGTATATAGAGAAGTCCCTCAGGAAGGAGTGGGTTATAGTCCCTTTGAACTTCTCTATGGCCATCCGGTCAGAGGTCTATTGGCCCTGATCAAGGAGGGGTTGGACAGTGCTCCTTCCCCCACCCCAGTCAGAGTCACTGACTATGTGATAGGACTATGGAGGAGAATGTCACACATTATGGCTGAGGCAAGTGATAACCTGAAAGCAGGTCAGGCTCTGGTCAAGCATTGGCATGACCAGAAGGCAAACATGGTTGAGTTCGCTCAAGACCAGCTAGTTCTTGTTATGGTCCGAACAAAGCAGAGGGCCTTGCAGGACAAATGGATGGGACCCTTCAAGGTTGTGGGAAAACTTGGAGAGGTGAACTATCTGGTGGACTTAGGCAATCCTAAGGAGGCTCCTAGAGTCTTTCACATCAACCGTCTAAAGGCTTATGTCTCGAGACCAGAACTGGGAGCTCTGCTTCTAGCTTCAGCTCAAGAAGAGGAGGAGAGTGCACCTCTACCTGATCTCCTCAGAGGCAAACCTTTGGATGAGAAAATAGAAGGAGTCAATCTCTCTTCTAATCTGACACCGAGCAACAGGAGAAGTGCAAAGTTTTGTTAAATCAATTTGCCTCCCTGTTTTCTCTAGCACCAGGCTTGACCCCTTGGGGCCAGCATGATATCCAAACTGGTGACTGTTTACCTGTCAAAAGCAGGGGCTACAGGATGTCAGAAAATGTAAGAACCCACATCAAAGGAGAGGTCAACAAGATGCTTGATCTCGGGGTAATACAGCCCTCTACTAGTCCATGGTCCAGCCCAGTTGTGTTAGTCTATGTGGACTATAGAGCTCTAAATGCAGTCACTAAGACTGATGCCCATCCTTTGCCAAGGACAGATGAGCTGGTGGATAGATTTGGTTCAGCCAAGTTCCTCAGCACATTTGATCTCACGGCAGGCTATTGGGGCTCTCCACCCCAGTTGGCTTATACCAGTTTAAGGTTATGCCTTTTGGATTAAAGAATGCACCTGCTACATTCCAAAGGATGGTTAATCTGGTTCTGAATGGGATGGAGGACTTCTGCATGGCATACTTGGATGACATTGCAATGTTCAGCCCTACTTGGAAAGGCTGTCCAGTTAAAGCATCGAATGAAAAAGGATCGAATGCAAAAGGATCGACACAATAGGGCCGAAAACAAGTATCACATTTTTTTTTAAATTATATATATTTTTTTTGGTTTTCATATAGGTAAAAAAATGTTTTTTACCAAAAAAAGGGGGATGGGGGGGATCCCCCCCCCCAAAAAAAATGTAAAAAAAAATGTGATCCTTTTGTTTTCGGTACTTTTGAGTCGATCCTTTGACCATTCGACCCTTATTTTCAATCATTTAACCTATAACCCTTGCAAAGAACATGTTGACCACCTTGGATATGTTTTGCAGGCTCTGGAACAGGCCCATCTGACCATAAAGGCAAGTAAATGTCAAATTGGTCAGAGTAAAGTGGTCTACCTTGGGCATGAGGTAAGAGATGGTGAAATAAGGCCTTTGCTCAGCAAGATTGCAGCTGTGCAAAATTGGATAACCCCTTCTACTCAAACCCAGGTGAGAGCCTTCCTAGGCCTCACTGGGTATTGCAGGAATTTCATTGAGAACTATGGATCCATAGCTTCTCCACTGAATGTAATCGATTCTCCTAAGTTCCCTAAAAAGATCAAATGGAATGAGGAGTGCAATTAGGCCTTTGAAAGTCTGAAGAAAGCCCTTTGTCAAGCTCCAGTTCTCAGAGCTCCTGACTACCACCAACCCTTCATTGTACAAACAGATGCTTCCAATATAGGTATAGGTGCAGTACTCAGTCAACTGGATGAGAAAGGTAGGGAGCACCCCATTTGCTTCATCAGTAGGAAACTGAAGGAACCGGAAACAAGGTGGGCAACTATTGAGAGAGAATGTTTTGCCATTGTGTGGGCTTTGAAGAAGTTTAGACCATAGTTATATGGATCTACTTTCATCATTCAAACAGGCCACCAACCGTTGAGATGGTTGATGCAAATGAAAGGGGAAAACCCAAAACTGCTAAGATGGTCAATCTGCCTCCAAGGGTTTGATTTTACCATTGAGCACAGGTCAGGATGTCACCACCAAAATGCTGATGGTCTCTCTGGGATGTTTATAACCGACTAGAGGTAAGAGACTCATCCAGTAGTGGATTAGATCCTCCTGTCCCTTAGTCTGGGGGCGGGGGGAGAGTGTTAGGGAGAATTCTCATTCTATGGCTAATTTCCCTTACCCATAGAGTCCCCCAGCAGCTTTTCTGGATTTGAAGGGTTTGTTTCTTTTTACCTGCTAAGCGTGAGACTCTTTTTCCCACTCTTAGGCATTTTTGCTATGTGTGTTTTAGGCTATTTTTGTGTTTAATGCCTATGGGATCTTTCTCAACCCCATAGGAACCATCTTTATTCACATGTGTTACACAGCACCCTCAGTGCAGTGACACAGGGGTGTCGTAGCGACCCCCAAACATAGACTCCATACCCTGGGGCTGACTACTGTCCCCCAGGGCATGTAAAGTCACCATTGACTCTACTAGTCAAATCCTATGAACTAAACCAGTACAACCCATCTTAGTATGGAGGTACTGGAAGGGATTAATAGTTTTTCCCCTATGTTCATTTTCGAGAGGGTACCGTACAATCCCTCTCTCTAAAGTTTCTGGCTGGTGGCATTGGTTACTACCATAAATATTCGACCGTGAATATTTCCCTATGGGATTTTCCCATTGTTCGAGGCTACCACTTTTTCTGACAGCCTCTAACATACCGCTGGTGTATTTTAATATTAACTTGAGGTTTTATTTGCCAGAACTTTAATATAACTTCTTTCTTGTGTCTTTCTCTACACAAAGATTTTGATTATGAAAATCAATGAAGCATTAATAATAGAACATACACTGCAGCCGAACAACGCTCGTAACATAACATATTGGTTTTTCTTTTGTTAGAAAGTGGAGTACCATTACACTAAACACGATATTAACAACAACAATGAAAATAAAAAGAGGACTAGACTTCCCAGAACAACGCACGTTACGTGCCCGAAATAAATAAAAAGCCGGCACTCCCAAGATGGCGTCAGCTATACTGCTTGATTCAGACACGGCCAGCAAGACGTGTGTTGAATACGAACACAACAGAGGTAAGAGCATGGATGCTTGCCAAAAATGCAATGGAAATTGCTGTAACCTCACGCTTAGAACACGAACTTGAGCGCATGTGACCAAGGACGCACTGCCGCACGCATCAGTAAATTAACTGTAGACAGCGGTTTGCATTTTGAAGGAGCGCATAATATATGAGGAGGCAGCCCCTACTCTAAACCTACCTACGAGTGCTATGGCGCACAGAAATAAGAGTAAGAAAGTACATCTTAAAACACGTTAGACCTTCTTAGCATAGAAGTCAATTTTAAGAAATGAATGAAATGAGTATGGCAGAAAGGTCATTGACATTAATTCTCAAAGTATGACTTACTTAACAACTAGAGTACACAGAACGCTGTAAAATCATGGGTACTTGCATTTGCATTTGCATTTACATTTCTGCTCTACTATAGCTAACCAAACACCCAAATGTGTACTATGCCTACTTGCTAATAGCTAGGATACATGCTGTATACATCATGGGACAAAAAATGTGGACTGATACACAAACCCCGTGTCTCCCTACATTTACCAGGTGTCGCAATTTGGAAACAGGGCACCACATATCTGTGAAATAACACCAACTAGTGTGACAGAAGACTGGGCTGTACGTCTGGCCATACACCGTGAAAAAAAGACAGCTCCATACAAGTATATCACCCAGTGGGTGAGTATGATGATCATCTCGTATAAGTAGCGTATCTAAGGAATAACTGACGCTTGATTTTGATTATCATGACCATAGTAAGAATATATTATTTACCCACAGATGGTAACTTTGCAGTGAGAAAAACAATTGATACAGACCAGACAATACAAAAGGGATGACACACTGCTACTGACTAGACAACATGAGAGGTAAGCCTTACCCCGTGTGCCAGCTTTAATATAAGTACTTCTAAAACATGTATAGGACTTGAGTCCCCTTCTGTATATATTCCCTTCTAGGGATGAAATGAAGAAATTGGTGATGTCCCACACTTGCATTTGAGATGTCCTCCCCACAGTGAGAGACGGAGCACAAGACAACAATTGAGAAGATTGTCTTTTTTAGCTATATTTTCACTTTGATAAGAGTAGCCACAGCGAAACTACTGAAGAAAGCGGAGAGTGTATCCGATTCCGCTGAAACCGGTTGACAAAGAGTGGATTGGGCTGACTACCTAATCCCTTGTACCCATAGAAAACAAAAATTGGTCTGATAAGAAACTACATTGTCATCTTTTTTAGTTTTGAAGCAATATGAACAAATATTGAGATACATATTGAACAAAATCACTATTCATATGGGTTTGCTTCTTTTAGCTTTGTTTTGATAAGTCACACGAAACGGAAGCGATAGTATTAAAGCAGAACAGATTGACTTCCAGGAGTACTATGCACCCACTTTTTAAGATTAGTAAAGTAGTGAGAGAGGACAGGGCAAGTATTCTTTTCTATCCCCTAACCTTGATAGGCGATACACCAGCGCACTACCAGGGCGAGTAACACCAAACTGAGGGATAATACGTTTTTCTGTAGGGACAGTGAGCAAGTTGTAAGGAATTGAGAGTGAGGAATAAATTGAATAAATATAGTCTGTCTCTTATGTGTTATAACCGTAAATGGGTTGAGACAGAATCGTTAAGTCGAATAGTCGACTTTAGTTATGATTAACTATCCTTTAGAGTAAGCCTTCTGTAACCACCAGAGTAGATTGTGTAACACTGGCTCCAATAATCTCTGGTAGATGGGGAAAGGACCAGAGATAAACAGAGACAGCAAGGGCACCAGAGCTTGATAGGTGTGTGCAGCCCAATATGAGCATCCAAGGGAAAAAACTAGACCGGACAAGTTACGGAAGGATAAAGAGTAAGCCGCACGCACCGGGAGAGCAGAAGGGATCCAGACACCCATAGAGAAATAAAGGTACGAAAGAGGGGGGAGCCGGCAAGGACCGGTAAAGACAGAGGAAAGCTGTCGGCACCGAGGGAAATACCGTGTAACGGGAGTATGCAGCGGAGAAACGCAGAGCGCGATAGGAACAGTCAGAAGAGAGCAAAAGCAAAACAGCACAAACGCCGTAGCAAGCACAGAAACAGGGAAACAGAAAAGAACGTAGGATGGTGAGCAAAGGGCAAGCGAGGAAAGACGCGGATCACCGCCAAGGAGAAAACGCTAGGGAGTGTTAACAACAAAGCAGAGGAAAAGTACCTAACCAATTGCAACGCGTCGGCCACCAGGGAACAGTATTTCCTAAATGCTTCCTGCCGGTGGCCATGTTGCAGGGACACTAGACCGCGTGAGCCAGAACGCGGCAGAAACACAAAGGCACGATCAATGGAGCCGGCTCCTCCAGTGAGTCCATAGACTCCAACCCCCTGGAACCTTGACAGTATGCCCCCTCCTGTGCTGCAACCCCCCCGGCTTGCCAGGATGAGCCCGATGGAATTTATGTACAAGGAGTGGCGCATGGACAAAGGACACCGGTACCCAGGAGTTTTCAGAACTCGGATAGCCTTTCCACCCTATGAAATATTCAAGCCTGCCCTTGCGATACCTGGAGTCACATATCTGCAACACTTTGTACTCCTCCTGAGGGGTATTGGCCGGAGTCCGGAAAGCTGGAGTGGGACATGCCAAGGCATTAGGTAGACAAGGTGGGAGCAGGGAAGAATGGAGCACAGGATGGACGCGTCTGAGCCTACGGGGCAGACACAAACGGAAGGCCACAGGGTTGATCTGCGAGAATATCTCAAAGGGTCCAATAAAATGGGGTGATAACTTGGTAGGATGCACCCACCGTGGGAGGAACTTGGTTGACAACCACACTCATGATTTCCCCCTGTCCAGTCGGGCGTCTTACGCCGGTGTTTGTCTGCCTCTGCTTTGTAACAGTCTCTGGACTCCTGCAGACTCCGTTTGGCGGTGGAGTGTGCTTCCGAGATCTGAGAGAGGGTACTTTCTATAGATGGAATGTTAGTCAGCCCCGGTATAACGGGTAGAATAGACCAAGGCCGTATGGACGGTGTTATTGTAGGCGAACTCCGCTGTTGGCAGTAAGGTGACCCAATTATCCTGATGTTGGTTAATGTAACAGCGATGGTACTTCTCCCTCCAGAGTTCGGTTCAAGCGTTCCATCTGTCCATTAGTTTGCGGATGAAAACCTGATGACAAAGCTTGCTCTATTCCCAGACGACCACAGAGTGCTTTCCAAAAATGGAAGGTGTACTGACTACCTCGGTCTGACACAATCTTTTGAGTTTCCCTGAGGAGGAAATCCGCCATTTCGGATGCTGTAGGAATCCCAGGTAGAGGTGTAAAGTGTACCAGTTTAGAGAATGAATCGATAGTCACTATAATACAGGATCATCCTTGTGAAAGAGGGAGTTCCACCACAAAGTCTGTGGAGATATGGCTCCAAGGACCTGGAGGAATCAGCCTCTGTTCTAAGAGACCTATGGGCTTTTGCATTTGGTATTTGCTATGGACGCACACAGGGCATGCCCTGACGTACCCTTCCGTGTGTTTTGCCATTCTGGGACAACAGAACAACCGTTTGTGCAGCTCCAATGTCCCACTACAACCTCGATGCCCAGCGGTGACTGAGTCGTGACACCAATGGAGGGCCAAATGCAGAACGCCTTCAGAGGGTAAATACAGTCTCTTCTTAACGAACAAAAGACCGTCCTTTACCTTCACTTGAGTGTGGTCAAAGGGGACTGATGACTCTACGTCCCCTTGGGAGGCTTCTATGACTTGCTGCAGAAAGGTAGAGACGGCAGACACTATCCTCGTGTGTGGGAACATAGGTTCTCTGATGGGTTCGGAATCTGGACCAAACTTCCGGGAAAGATCATCCGCCAATATGTTTTGGGAGCCGGGTAAATACGTAATAGAAAACTGAAACTGAGAGAAGAAATGAGCCAACCTAGCTTGGCGGGTGTTGACGCACTCCATTTGTTGGAGAACCTGAAGGTTCTTATGATATCTGTGAATAAGGAAGGGTAAATCTCAACCCTTTAAAAGATGCTGCCACTCTTCACAAGCACCTTTGATGGCTAAGAGTTATTTTTCTATTACGGAGTAGTTCCTTTGATTGGATGTGAGAATATTAGAGGAGTAGGAGACGAGGTGTTCCTTCCCTTCATGGACTTGAAGGAGAGCAGCACATATTGCTCTGTTGTATGGATAGTGTAGGTAGCCAGGTGTCAGCCTTGCGAGAGTTGAAGTGGCAATAACCCGGAAAATCTACAGAGGGGAAGGATGGGAGGGCGATGAGGAATACGTTGGAGGAACATCCAGTCGAAAGAACGTTATCAGTTGGTAAGTGACTTGTTCTTCGAATGGATTGTGTCCTCCAACGTATTCCTCATTTTAGATAGACACCCAAAGCAGTGTAGAAAACTCTCTGGAGGAGGGAGTAGATTTTTAATACTATTATATGGCCGAATATAGCACTGCTTTACCAAAAGCAAGCTCTTTAGACTGGGAAGCATCCAAACTATAGAATTTAGAAAAGGTGTGCAGCGATGACCAAGTTGCTGCCTCACAAATAGATTTTATGGGAACACCTCTTTGAAGGGTTGTCGAATGGTGGAATGGGCCCTTAAGCCTTCTGGTGGGTCTTTTCCCGCCAATCTGTAGCATTCTGAAATGCAAAGCACAATCCAAAGTGATATGGTTTGTTTTGACAATGATTGACCCAATTTCCTTCCCGGTGTAGCCAATGAAAAGTTGATTATCCACTCTAAGCTTGGAAAGCCTAGAAATGTAAAAGCTTAGAGCTCTTATCGGATCCAGCCTGTGCATTCTTTCCTCCTCCTTACTGGGATGAGGTGGAGGGTAAAACGTGGGCAGAATAATTTCCTGATTTAAATGGAAATCAGACACGACTTTAGGCAAAAATGAGTGTTTAACCCTCAATACCGCTTTGTCCCTGTGGAACACAGTATAGGGTAGGCCAGAAGACAGTGCCTGCAATTCGCTCACTCTTCTTGCAGATGTTAAAGCAACCAGGAAAGCTGTTTTCAATGTTAATAATCTTAATGGACAACTGTGCAGGGGTTCAAAAGGGGCACACATTAAAAACTTTAAAACCAGATTTAGGTCCCAAACTGGGACTTGGAAAGGGTAAGGAGGGAACACATTGGTGAGTCCCTTTAAGAATTGTATTATCAAAGGAATTTTAAAGTAGGAACATTCTTCTGAAGAGCGCTTGAAAATGGAAAGCGCTGCAAGATAACCTTTAATGGTCCCAACATTTAGGCCTTTATGTGCCAGGGACAAGAGAAAGGACAACACTTCCGGGATAGAACATAGAAAAGGATCAACATTCTTTTCTCTGCACCAGTTGCAAAACTTTTTCCAACAGCAAAGGTATAGAGATTTTCTTGCTGGCTTTCTTCCCGAAGGCAACACCTCCATGACGTCATCTGGAAGGTCCCAATCCTTGTATCTCAGCCTTTCAGATAGCAAGCATAAAGGTTGAGAGTCTTAACCTCTGGATGGAGAACCTAGCCCTCCATTTGTGAGAGAAGGTCCTGTTACGCTCACCTGACTCCCACGGAGGCGCTGGCCTGGTTCGCGCTGCTGTGACCTCTTCTAAGGTGATGCGCAGGGTTCGGAAGACGGACTGGACCGGGCCCCCAAATCTGGCTTGTCTGGCTCGCAGAAGTATCCTTCTGTAGGCGAAAATAGGGGATTAACTGTCTGCGGGGTAATGCAATCGGCCTCCCACTTTCCCCTCTCACCCTCCTTGAAACCCTTCTGTGATTTCTCGTAGCGTCTCACCTTAGGGTCTGGAAGGACGAGCTCTCCATCCTGCTTCTGATGCAGGGGCGCGTTGGTATCCAGTTACTTCACTGGATTTTCGGATTGGTGAGAACCAAACTTGCTTGGCTTCCAGGTAAGTTTTTTTGATAAGAGGTTCCCCTTGTGTCCATGCATTAATGTACTAATGCTAGTGTCTTTTTCCCGATAGGGGCCGGGGTACGGAATGCTGGGGAACAGGCACTGACCCGAGATGAGAGGTGAAATCCTTGTAGAAATCAGGTAAGTCTTTAATGAGTTTTTTTTGGTAATGTCTTTTCATTCGCTCATTAACGCTGATGTCTCTTTTTCCCCTTAGGGGCCGGGGTCTGGAAATGCCAGGATGCGGCGCGGACCCGAAATAAAGAGGGAATGAATCAACAGGTAAGTCTTAACATGGAGATTTAGCTTTCCTTATTCCCTTCTCTCTCTCACCTTTTGTTCTGGTGTTTTTCTCCCTAGGCGCTGGGGCGTGACTGCGAATCCGGATGATCGCTGCTGAACATGGAGGCGCCCTGTAAAGGTGAGTGGAATGCGGCGCTGCAGCGATCGACGCGATGAGCTTTTAAATTAAAGTCTTCCTTTTCAGGATTGTCGGCGAGATGTTTCCGGGATGCGGATTTAGCAGGTAAGGACTTTTCCTTCTTCTGTTCTCTTCTTCTCTTCCTTTGCAGGTGATCCAGGATGCTGGCAGGCGTGGCAGAAGTCAGGATGCAGGAGCAGACACGGTGAGCGTCCAGCTGCTAGATGCAGAACAACGCGAAGCACGTGTGGCTGTTCGGGTGGGGTTTAAATAGCCTTGGAAGAAGTTCCAGGTATGTATCCTTCCTCCAATCAGGTATGTATCCTTCCCCGACCACACTCGGAAGGTAAATTAGTCCCACAGGTAAAGTAGTTCCTTTCAGGCCTCAAGGAGGCCGGGATCCTGCAGCATGGTCTGCATCAGGTAAGTGCACCCAAGCATTCCCATAATGAGCCTGGCGCCTATGGCGCCAGGACTGATGTCTTTTATGAGCCTGGTGCCATAGGCGCCAGGACACTGTCCAAAGGGTCCCTATATGGGGTTGCTGGGTCCTTCCTTGGGGACTGGATGTCCGCTTTCGGGGACGCCGGGCTTGAACCGGCTCCCCGGGAGCGGGCATCATGACAGCACTCCCCCCCCAAGGCCCCTCCCAAGGTTGTTCCCTCCGGGGGTTTTGGTTTGTCTGGGAAGAGTCTGTGGAATTTCCTGACTAATCTAGGTGCATGCACATGGTCGCTGGGTTCCCACGACCTCTCCTGAGGTCCGTACCCCTTCCAATCAATTAGGTAGAACAGTTTTGACCTAAACATTTTTGAGTCTAAAATGTTCTTCACTTCGAATTCGGGCTCCCCATCTATTAGAATAGGTTCTGGAGGTTTGAGTAGTCGGGTTCCGGGTACCACTGGTTTCAGAAGTGACACATGAAAAACAGGGTGAATTCGCATACTAGCTGGTAAATCAAGTTTAACAGCCACTGGGTTAATTATTGCCGTAATAGAATAAGGTCCCAGATATTTTGGGTTAAAAGTTCGAGGCCCTTTGAGTGGTAAATGTCTGGTAGCTAACCACACTTGATCCCCAATCTGATACGGAGGTGCTTCACTCCGATGTAGATCAGCATTCTCCTTGTATTTTCTCTTGGCTTGTTGTAAATGCGTAGTTGCCTCTTTGAAGGCTTGGGTAATTGTAGAATGCAGATGTTCTACTGCAGGCATTCCGAGGTTCTGAGGTGAGTCAAGGTTTGAGGTTCGAGGATGATGCCCAAACAAAGTATAAAAAGGACTGTGGCCAGTTCCAGAGTGTACCGAATTATTATATGCGTATTCGGCTATCCAAAGAATGTCTTTCCAGTTGCTTTCAGATTGCTGTAACATACACCGTAAGTACTGTTCAAGGGTCTGATTTGTCCTCTCGGTCTGACCATCGGTCTGAGGGTGGTGACTGGTCGATAATCTTACGTCGATCTGCGCCATTTGACAACATTTGCGCCAGAAGTGGGAAATGAATTGGCTTCCCCGGTCAGAGATTAGTATAGATGGGAATCCATGTAGCCGAACAATATTTTCGAGGAATTCTTTGGCTAGGACAGAAGCTGAAGGTAGACCTTCAAAGGAATAAAGTGGGCCATTTTGGAAAACAAATCCACAATAACCAGAATAGTATTGTACCCTGAACAAGGAGGCAGGTCTGTAATAAAATCCATTGATAGGGTGTGCCAGGGTGCTGGTGGTATGACTAGAGGTTGAAGGAGACCGGCTGGTCTTTTCTTTTGACTTTTATTTTGGGCGCAAACACCACAGGACATCACAAAAGATTTAACATCTTTTCGCCAAGAGGGCCACCAAAATTGTCGTTTCACCTTTTCCTCTGTCTTGGCAATACCGGGGTGTCCCTCTATTAATGTATCATGATAACCGGAAATAACTAGTTCGTGTAATTCCTTATGTGGCAGGAATAAGCGTCCTTGGAAAACCATTATCTATGGTAAAGTCTGATCCCTTTTGTATCCATTCCTGTAAGGTTGTAGGGTCCAGGAGTTGTTTCACTCTGGCTTGAATGTCTTCAAGCGTCTGTAACGAAGTCATGCCTAGAATCCTCTGTTCGGGAATTATTGGTACTGGTTCTGAGTTTGTATCAGATTCTCCCATTCCAATTCGGGATAAGGCGTCTGCTTTGCCATTCTTGCAGCCAGGTCGATAGGTAATCACGAAAAATCAAATTCAGCGAAAAACAAAGCCCATCGGAGCTGCCGTGATGACTGAGCCTTGGCGGTTTTCAAATACTGTAAATTCCGGTGATCAGTGATCACTGTGATGGTATGTCGAGCGCCAAGCAGATAATGCCGCCAGGCTTTAAAAGCGGACTTAATGGCTAACAGTTCTTTGTCCGTGATTGCATAATTAACCTCAGGTGCCGAGAATTTTCTGGACCAAAATGCTACGGGATGCAGTTGGTTGGTTTCGGGATCTCTTTGGGACAGGACAGCTCCCATGGCTAGGCTGGATGCGTCAGTCTCGACGACATAAGGGAGATCTGGACGCGGGTGTTTCAATATAGGTGCAGAGGTAAACTTAGCTTTTAAATCCTGAAAGGCCTGCTCGGCTTCTTCAGACCATTCAAAACGTTTATTTTTCCTCAAGAGTGCAGTAATGGGTTGTACCACGCGTGAAAATTCCGGGATAAACGTGCGATAGAAATTGGCAAAGCTGAGCATGCTTTGAACCCCTTTTACAGAACTAGGTGATGGCCATTTGAGGATGGTATCCACTTTTCTTGAGTCCATTCGGACTCCTTTGGGTGTCAGGATGAAACCTAGAAACTCGACTTCTGTGGTATGGAAAACACATTTCTCCAATTTAGCAAATAGTTTGTGTTGGCACACTTTTTCAAGTACTGCCCTGACGTGTTTTCTGTGATCAGATTCCGAAGATGAGTACACCAGAATGTCATCGATATATACGACAACACAAACATCGATGAGTTCCCGAAGGACATCATTCATGAAGTATTGGAAGGCAGCCGGCGCGTTACACAATCCGAAAGGCATCACCTGGTACTCGAATAATCCGTATTTAGTACGGAAGGCAGTTTTCCATTCGTCGCCTTCTTTAACTCGTACCAGATGATAAGCCCCCCGCAGATCTAACTTGGTGTATATGCAAGCGTCCTTCACCTGGTCAAGGAGTTCAGGGATCAGAGGCAGAGGATAACGGTTTTTAACCGTTATCTGGTTCAATGCGCGGTAATCGATACAAGTTCTAAGGTCGCCTTCTTTTTTGGGCACGAAGAACAAAGCCGAGGATGCCGGGGACTTTGACGGGCGAATAAAACCATTAGCTAGGTATTGATCCAAATATTGTCTCAAATGCAGATTCTCAGGTTCGGTAAGGGCATAAATCCTGCTACAAGGGGGTTGTGCACCGGGCACCAGATCGATTTGGCAATCGTACGATCTGTGAGGAGGTAACGTGTTGGCCTGTTCCTTTTGGAAGACGTCCTGAAAGTCTTGGTATTCCGGAGGTAGTTGCATGGAGGCAGAGGTTACAGATGCTAGATTAATCTTCAGGTTTTCTGGGTAGCAGGTTTGTGTACAATCAGGGAAGGTTATTCTCTTAGCTCGCCAATCAATTCGAGGATTATGTGTCTCTAACCAAGGGATTCCAAGAATAACCTGAAACTGTGGAGCCTTGATTACATCAAACACAACACCCTCCCGATGGCCGTCGGGACCAATAAGAGTCACCTCAGTAGTGGAATGTGTTACCGGTCCAGAGGCAATTTCAGTTCCATCGACTGTGGTGATAACATCTTTGCTGGTTTTAGGACGGAGAGGGAGGTTAATCCTAGAGACCAATTCACGATCCACATAGTTTCCAATAGCCCCACTATCGATGTATGCCTTTATTGCATGCAACCGCTTAGGCTGTTCTGGATCTACGAGAACCATTGGCACAATGAAATGCGAGGTCTGAGAGTTAGTTTTCAAGCTCGGCAAGCGGACCCCTACACTTGTCGGGCGGAGTCGTTTCCCGAAACAGAGTCTTCATGGTTTTTATCAACGGCTCCTACCGCCTTTCGGGGCGGTTTTGCCGGGCAATCTCGTAGAAAGTGTCCAGAATTCCCACAATAAAGACATAATTTTAACTGCCGCCTCCTTTCACGTTCCTTTTGAGTTAAGGGTCCTTTAACCCCTCCAATTTGCATAGGCTCAGAGACATCAACTCCCTTGGGATTAGCATGGGTCTTGACCAACACCCGGGTCTCAAACCTGGACCGATCTGCTTTTCTGTTTTGAAGTCTGTGATCCAATTGGACCACTAAGTCTATATACTCTCTGCATTCTTGGGGCAGATTTACAACTTGGGCCAAGACAACTTTAAGTTCTCTGCGAAGGCCTCAATAAAACAACGTGACTCTTTTATCCTCTGGCCATCCCGTTTCCACAATTAGTCTATTAAAGGTTGCAATATAGGATAGGAGGTCCTGATTGCCCTGTCGCAGGGATAGAAGTTCGTCATCCAGAGCCTGCCCCTGAGAGTGTCGAGCAAATAACCTTTCCATGCTTGCTTGAAACCTTTGAAAATCACGGAGAATCGGGTCATCTTGAGTAACCAGTGGAACTGACCAATCGGCAGCGCAGCCGCTGAGATATGACAATACAAAGGCTACCTTGGTCTGATCATTAGGGAAGGCCCCAGTTCTGCATAGGAAGTGCAAACGACACTGATTCATGAATACGGCGAATCGTTTGGGGTCCCCAGCAAAGCGTTCGGGTGGGGCCAGCGGCATATTTCCAGGTAGATTAATCTGCAGAGGGTTACTGGAAACCACAGGAGCGGGGTTCCCTCCGGAACCGGGTAGAGAAGTTTGCCCAGCTTGACCTTGCAAAAGCTGTCTGGCCAGGTCATCAGTTCTTTCCTTTGATATTATTAATTCCCTCCTGAGGGCATAAGTCTCTTGACGAGCGGCATGTGCTTCGGCCCGTTATTGCCCCAGTAATTGGGCCAACTGATCAGTCTCAGAACTTTCCATAGCGCCTGGGTGGGAATTTGTAGGAAGGCTTCGCGTTCTGTTACGCTCACCTGACTCCCACGGAGGCGCTGGCCTGGTTCGCGCTGCTGTAACCTCTTCTAAGGTGATGCGCAGGGTTCGGAAGACGGACTGGACCGGGCCCCCAAATCTGGCTTGTCCGGCTCGTAGAAGTATCCTTCTGTAGGCGAAAATAGGGGATTAACTGTCTGCGGGGTAATGCAATCAGCCTCCCACTTTCCCCTCTTACCCTCCTTGAAACCCTTCTGTGATTTCTCGTAGCGTCTCACCTTAGGGTCTGGAAGGACGAGCTCTCCATCCGGCTTCTGATGCAGGGGCGCGTTGGTATCCAGTTACTTCACTGGATTTTCGGATTGGTGAGAACCAAACTTGCTTGGCTTCCAGGTAAGTTTTTTTGATAAGAGGTTCCCCTTGTGTCCATGCATTAATGTAATAATGCTAGTGTCTTTTTACCCATAGGGGCCGGGGTACGGAATGCTGGGGAACAGGCACCGACCCGAGATGAGAGGTGAAATCCTTGTAGAAATCAGGTAAGTCTTTAATGAGCGTTTTTTGGTAATGTCTTTTCATTCGCTCATTAACGCTGATGTCTCTTTTTCCCCTTATGGGCCGGGGTCCGGAAATGCCAGGATGCGGCGCGGCTCCGAAATGAAGAGGGAATGAATCAACAGGTAAGTCTTAACATGGAGATTTAGCTTTCCTTATTCCCTTCTCTCTCTCACCTTTTGTTCTGGTGTTTTTCTCCCTAGGCGCTGGGGCATGACTGCGAATCCGGATGATCGCTGCTGAACATGGAGGCGCCCTGTAAAGGTGAGTGGAATGCGGCGCTGCAGCGATCGACGCGATGAGCTTTTAAATTAAAGTCTTCCTTTTCAGGATTGTCGGCGAGATGTCTCCGGGATGCGGATTTAGCAGGTAAGGACTTTTCCTTCTTCTGTTCTCTTCTTCTCTTCCTTTGCAGGTGATCCAGGATGCTGGCAGGCGTGGCAGAAGTCAGGATGCAGGAGCAGACACGGTGAGCGTCCAGCTGCTAGATGCAGAACAACGCGAAGCACGTGTGGCTGTTTGGGTGGGGTTTAAATAGCCTTGGAAGAAGTTCCAGGTATGTATCCTTCCTCCAATCAGGTATGTATCCTTCCCCGACCACGCCCGGATGGTAAATTAGTCCCACAGGTAAAGTAGTTCCTTTCAGGCCTCAAGGAGGCCGGGATCCTGCAGCATGGTCTGCATCAGGTAAGTGCACCCAAGCATTCCCATAATGAGCCTGGCTTGAACCGGCTCCCCGGGAGCGGGCATCATGACAGCTCCTCTCTCTGAGGGAGACGTAACCGAGGGCAGATGGACATGTCTAGAAGGTCCGGGTACCACGTTCTCCTGGCCCAATCCGGGGCAATTATGATCATGCAGTTTCCGAACCGTCTCAATCTCCTGATGACCTGAGGAATGAAGGGAATCGGAGGGAAAGCGTATAGTAGTGGGAAGTTCCACTCTACCACAAACGCATCCCCTAGGGCTCCTCCTGGGGGAAATTCCCTTGAACAATACTTTTCGCACTTCCGGTTGATTCCGGTCGCAAACAAGTCTACTTGTGGGGTTCCCCAAAGGGTGAACATCTCCGGAAGTACTTCCTGAACCAGTGCTCTGCCTGCTCAGAGCGTCCGCCGTCATATTCTCCTCCCCGGCTAGATGAACTGCTGTTAAGGAGATTCCTTCTTGAATTGCCCAATACCAGAGCCGCATTGCCTCTCTGCACAGAGGTAGTGACCCTACACCTCCTATTTTGTTTAGATAATGCATGGCCACTGTGTTGTCCGTCATTATTTCCTCTGATAGATGGCAGAAAAGCCTTCAGCGCTAGTCTGATTTTCTCAGCTCTAAAAGGTTGATGTGTAGTTTGGACTCCGATGGAGACCAACGACTGCTGATTGTCAGATTGTTGGCATGAGCTCCCCACCCCATGAGTGAAGCGTCCGTCACTACTGTAATCTCCGGCCATGGTTGCCAAAAATGTTCTCCTTTTAGGATGTTCTCTGTGCAAGTCCACCACAGAAGATCCTGCCGAACCTTGTTCGGAATCTGAAGGAGATTCTCAGGTCAAATGACAACTGGGACCATTGAGTCTTTAGAGCCCATTGAAGGGATCTCATCCTCAGGCCTGCCTCTGGCACTAGGAAAATGCAGGATGCCATGAGTCTGAGTAACCTAAAGAAGTCCTGGAGATTTTGGGCATTTTGGAATTTGGAAACAATCTGAAGAATGTCTTGAGCCCTCGACTTGGAAGGCAAGCTCTTTCCCAAGGTTGTGTCTAATGCAGCCCCTATATACTGGAGCTGTTGGGAAGGTGTCATTTGTGACTTCTTGAAATTGAGAGAGAATCCCAGTCTGTGGAGGAAGTGGCAGGTGACTTTCAGATGATCCAGGGCTCGTTCGGCAGAACGTGCCCTGATCAACCAATCGTCCAGGTAGGGGTGAATCCCCCCTCTCCTGAGGTGCGCCGCCACCACTACCATTAACTTTGTGAAGCCCCTTGGGCGGAGGTCAACCCGAATAGCAGGACTCGAAATTGATACAAACCTCATGTATTTTCTGTGCTTGAGATGGATTGGCACATGAAAATAAGCATCCTGGAGGTACAATGACACCAACCAATCCTGAAGCTGAAGGGCCTGACGGATCTGAGAAAAAGTGACCATCTTGAACGTGTCCTTCCTGAGGAACTTGTTCAAGCTTCTTAAGTCCAAGATGGGTCTCAGTCCTCCGTCCTTTTTGGGAATAAAAAAATATGGGGAGTACCTTGTTCCTTTCCGCTACAGGTTCTGGTTCTATAGCACCTTTCTCCAGCAGAGTTAAGACATCCTGCTGTAGGAGCGGATCTGGAAACTTCAAAGAGTGTCTCCCTGGTGGATTGCTTTGAGGTTGCATTAGAAAAGGAAGGCAGTAACCTTGGGCTATTATTTCTAGAGCCCAAACATCTGAAGTAATGGCTCGCCATTCTTGCAGATGCTGTGAGAGCCTGCCTCCCACAGGCGTCTTGTGTTGCAAGTCTTCAAAGTGATTTTGTGGCGGTTGCTGCGGCCGCTGATGGTAAAGAAGCTGCAGCTGGGGCTGGCTTTGCGCATTTTCCTCGTCCACCATGAGTGGCCTTTTTCTGGCCTCTTTGACTGGCCATTCCTCTCGCCTTTCGATATGAGGAGTAATAACGATAGGATCGTCCCCTCCAACATTGTCCTGATGCACAAAAAGGCTGAGGTTGCCTAATAGCAGCTCCGAAAGATTTGGCAGCCGCTTTTGAGGTCTGCAACCTCTCAAGGCTCTCGTCAGCCTTGTTGCCAAAAAGGTGAGACCTGTCAAAGGGCATGTTCAAAAGACGGTTTTGCACGTCCGGTGCATAACCCAACTTCCGCAACCAAGCAAATCTGCGCATTACCGTGCTAATGGCTATGGACCTGCTCACACTATCTCCAGTGTCAAACCTAGGGATTCCTGCATGGCCTCCTTTCCATCTCTAACAATGGCTAGGAATCCCTCCCTTTCATCCCCTTCTGGAATGTGCTCCGCCGCCATTGCAATGCACTCCCACAGAGTGTACGAAAATGTTGCTAAGGCACATGTGGAGTTGGCCGATATTAACACCATACTCCCAGCTGAAAATACCTTGCGCACCCACCCATCCACACGCTTGCTGTTCATATCCGGAGCGATGGAAGGGTACACCACATTATTTGAAGCTGTGGCTGCCTGGACCACCAGACTCTCGAGAGTAGGGTTTTTGGACAGATAGCAGGGGTCGCTAGTGGAAGGGCGCTATTTAGAAGTGAGGGACTTATTCACCGGAGGAATAGAGTCCGGGGTCTCCCAATTTTTGGCCACCCTATTTTGTAAGGCTACATGGAAGGGCAAAATCGGATCTTCGGTGGGACCATGATCCAATATATCAGTCAAATCATCTTGGATGAACTGAGTTGGTGGTCTAGCCCATCCTAAATATTGAACCACCTTTGTCATTAGTTGCCTGTATAAGGGATTGGCATGTTCCCCTGGTTCTGGCCTGCCAAAATCTGTTTCAGGTGAAGTATCAATTCCACTTGCATTATGAAAGGTTTCCACCAGATCCATCATCCTGCTTTCCTCAGAAATCAGGCATTCTGGGACATTTGGGGTACCATATTCCAGTCCAAAAGGAACATCCTCCTCCTCAGACCTCTCCTGTTCTTCAAAAATTGAAGTTAAGGATTTGAAATATTCTTTCCTCGGAAGAGGTTTAAACACCTTTTCTGGGAGAGGTGTATCAGTGGAGCCTAAAGGCTTTACAGCCTTTGCAGCTTTTTCTTTTGCTGTTGTTTTGACAGCTTCTGGCTGAATTGGAGCCTTTGGGACATTTGGCGCCGAGGGCTTCGGGGTCGACGTCGACAAAGGCGTTGATGGCACCGACGAAATAGTGGTCGTCGACGGAGCTGGCTTCGAGGGCGTCGAGGCACTCTTCGAAGGCTCACGCTTCGAGGTGTGTCGGGTTCCGGACGGCATCGGGGACCTCAAACGGTCGACTCGACTGGAGCAGTCTTTTCACTCGGCCACCTGGAGGGTTCCCGATCATTTCTCCTTCGATCACCCGGGCTCGAGGGCGCGCGAGTGTCGGAACGGTAATGCTACCGGCCGGCTTCCGAAGAAGGCACGGACCGAGGTTTAGCCTTTTCAAACACCTCCATCATTTTTATTCTAAATGCTTCCCATTCTTCGGAGGAAGGATGTTTTGTGGGGCATTTTATTCTTTTGGGGGATTCGTCCGAGGATGAGGTGGAAGGGGATCGGTGGTGTCTTTTCTTGGACTTTTTCGTTGAAGACGAAGAGTGGTGTGAACCACTTTGGGACCTAGACCGATGCTTTTGCCTTTCGCGTCGAGGAGATTTCTCCTCACGGGACCTCGACTCGACGCTAGAGGCTTTTCGGTCGGGTTTTCGACCTACCTGCAGTTTTCCCTTCCTCTCTCGCAAGGCCTTCCTCGTCATTTCCTGACACTTTGTACAGGCCTCCATGTCGTGGCCTTCACCGAGGCACCACAGACATTCTCGGTACGGGACCGTGATGGACATTTTCGAATGGCAGGATTTACACTTTTTGAACCCAGAAAGCGGGGTAGTCGGGGTCGATGACAAGGACATTATCGAATATCTTCTTCAGTAACTGCGTCGCAGAACTACTCAAGGCGCTGAGTCTCCGAAACAACACGTACTGCGGAAAAATGGAACTGAGGCCAACGGGCGCCGCGTATGATACTTGTATACCCGATGACGTCACCCTCGACGGAGGCCTCTGAGGGACCTTGACATTGCGCCCTCTGCCGAGAAAAAAATTCTGAAGCAGCTAAAGCTGGACGGAATACATCTAAGATGAGGAATACGTTGGAGGACACAATCCATTCGAAGATGAGTCTGTCTCCAAGATGAAATGTTTGGTCTGATCTGATTGTCTTAATATGGGTGTGTTAGGGAGAATTCTCCAAATGTGCTAATTTCCCTTACCTGTTGAGACCCCCAGCAACTTTGCTGGATTTCTAGGATTTCATTTTTTACCTGGGAAGAGCGTGAGCCTTTTTTTCCCCACTCTTCCATGTATTTTGTGTGTGTTTTACATTTGTGTTCTTTGGTTATGGAGATTTAAAACAACTCCAGTGGCATCATCTGTTTCTGTGTGTCACACAGCACCTTCAGTGCAGTGGCACAGGGGTGTCTTTCAGACTCCCCAAGGTTTAAATACCTTTCCGGAGAATGACTACTGTCTCTCAGGACATGTAAAGTTAAATTGACTTTACTAGTCTCTTTAAATTTACTGACCCAGCACACCCTATCTTACTATAGAGTGCTGGACGGGTTGCTTAGCTTCCCCTGAGTCAAAACACTCATGTAACACTAAATATTACTTTTTCCTTATTTAAATGGCTGGTGGCAGTGGTTTAGATCAACTACCGTGATTTTTCGCGACCACTAACAACGGTAGCTCAAACTCAGGGGTAGCCATGTTTTTCAATATGGCGCCCCAGACCTATCTGTAAAAACAGACTCCGGTCATCTTTTTTCACCATTTCTTTTAGGAAAAGTCCTTCTTGTGTTTGTCTCTGCGTGCCAAACCAGGTTTGGTCCCTTTGTTTGTGCCCTTTGGAGGACTTCTGTGCTGAAGCCCTCCTCTGGTGCCAGAGTATATGGGGTGGACAGGATGTGAGGGAGGAGCCCAAAACTCCCAGTGCTTAGTCTCCTAGGAGACCTGAAGGCACTCTGGTGTGATTGGCCGGCTGGCTGTCCGTGAAGGACAGCCTTCCTGCTGTGTGAGTGACAGCCAGGCTGGATGAATGGGGGGAAACTGTTTAAAAGCAGGTCTCTGGGACTTGGAAAGCAGAGTCGACCACTGGAACGAAAGAACCGAAGAGGCGAAGAAGGAAGAGGACTGCTGTAACTCCTGGATGACCGGTGAAGCCCTGCTGCAGGTCCGAATTGCCTGAAACTCTGACGACAGAGAAGCCCTTCAAGGTTAACTTCTTCCCTTGAGTTTGGTGGGAACAACCAACTCGCAAGCCACCTGGACACGGTCCTATTCTGGTCGAATTTGTAGCAGAGTGCTGTTAAAAACCGGATAGCCAGAGGGAGGGAAACCAGGGGGACTTCAAGGCACTCAAACCTTAAATCAATGTCTTGCTTCAGCTTTTGGCCTCTTCCCTGGGCAGTGCAGGAACCTCCCGACGTCCTCCTTCTTGTCCCCATGACTGACGCACAGGAACAGCGAGATCTGCTCGAACTGCCAGGAACAACTGCCTCGGCTGCAGCTTTCTTCAATTAAAAAGGTACTGTGCAAACGCGGTCCGGAAACTCTTTTCGGCCATCGAGAAAGTGTGTGAAACTTTCCTCAACTACGAAGGCTTGTCCTTCCCTAAACATTCGTCAAACTTTTCGCCTGGCCAAATCCTTTAAAAATCCATGGCAAAGACTTAACCATTATATACCAGAACTGTGCTATCCTATACAAAAGACTCTGAACCATTGACTTTGGCCGAGGCCTATTGAGAAGAATTGCTGGTTGCATTTAGCTTGAACCCTTTGCCCTGTCTATGATTGTATTTGGACTGTCTATTCTTATAACCTTGTCTTTTCCCTCCATTTCTAAGTATCTAAAGTGCCATTTAGCTCACACTTCATTTTTGAGCTAAACTTGTTTAGTTACTTACGGTTTGGATTTTTGTGGTGTATTAGTGTGTGATATTGAGCTGCTTGTGCTAGTGTAATGTTTTATTACTAATTGAGTACATAAATGTATATTGTTTTACTGAGAAACCTTGAGTAAGTGTTTACTTGAATCACTGTATTGGTTGGTCCTTTGTGTAACTTGTTCTACTGCTCACTTAAACTCTTCAGATAAGTCTGGCTACTCAGCCTTCGCTACCACTTTACTGTGTAGTATGGGCTTGTACCAAAGGTGAAATTGTGTTTACACTTGTAGTCCTAATTGCCTGTAGTAGGTGATTCTGCCTAACACAGTGCCGAACAGAAGCGATGTTTGAGTAAGGAGAAACTGTCTTCAGCTGTTTGGTTACATCTAAAAGGGGCGGAAGCCTTCTTGAGCAACTGGGTAATCGGTAGAACAATGTGAGACAACTCTGGAATAAATTTACTGTAGAAATTTTCTAAACCTAGGAATTTCTGGACCTCCTTAACAGATTTTGGCGAAGGCCAGTCCATGATGGTGGACACCTTGCGCGGATCCATTGTGATGCCCTGGTCTGACAGGATGAACAACAGGTATGGTATTGTGGAAGAAGAGAACACACATTTCTCGTGTTTGACCAACAGATCGTTCAACTTGAGCCTACGTAATACCTCTTGGACATGGTCCTGATGATCCTTCGGGTTCCAGGAACACACCAAAATGTCATCCAGGTATACGATAGTCGAATGGCAGAGGAGAGCGGAAAACAATTTGTCCATGAACCTCTGGAAGACGGACGTTCACCAACCCAAACAGCATCACTTGATACTCAAAGTGTCCGAATGGGGTGCGAAACGCTGTCTTCCACTCATCTCCTGATCTTATGCAGGGAAGGTGATAGGCACTTCTTAACCAAGCTTGGTGAAGATGGTTGCCCCTTGCACCACCTCCATGATGTCAGACATTAAGGGCATAGGGTATCAATCCCATATGGTCACTTTATTTAGACCACGGAAATCGATACAGGGTCTCAACTCCTTAGAATCCCTTTTGGGTATAAAAAAGGGCGAGGCCCCTTCTGAAGAGCGTGGTGGCCTAATGAGACCATTGGTGAGGTTGGCATCAAGGTAATCTCGAAGAGCCTTCTTTTCTGTCAAGGAGAGGGAATCATTCTACCAAACGGAACCAATGCCTCACGGGTCAGATCTATGGCACAGTCCTCTGGTCGATGCAGTGGTAATTCCATGGGGATTTTTTCCAAGAACACATCCTTAAACTCCTTAAGGTAACCAGGAAGGCAATGGATGGAACAGGGTTCTGTGCTGAAAACGGTCTTGACTACCTCAAAGCCTGTTCCCTTTGGACAGTTCTTTTTGCAAAACAAGGAATTAAAGCTGAGAAGGTTTTCTGGCCAGTTGATAGTGGGATTGTGTCGCTGCAGCCATCCTATGCCCAATATCACGGGAAAATGGGCGGCTCAAATTATGTCAAAAGACAGCCTCTCTGTATGTTGCATAATGGTTACCAATA
Source organism: Ambystoma mexicanum (assembly GCF_040938575.1). Taxonomy (NCBI): domain Eukaryota; kingdom Metazoa; phylum Chordata; class Amphibia; order Caudata; family Ambystomatidae; genus Ambystoma; species Ambystoma mexicanum. The sequence goes on from NC_090939.1 coordinate 636,668,814, forward strand.
GTTCTTCGGTAGAGTGGGTGATAAGACCTGAACTCAGGGGTTCGCCGTCAATGCCTTCCACCTTCTGATCATCTTTCTTTTCTATGCGTCGTAGACCTTCTTTCTCTGCCCATAGCGTGTCGACAAAGTTCCCTGCAGAGCCGCAATCAAGCAACGCTAGGGTTTCAACACTTCTACCTTGCACAAGGACCTGTATAGAGATGACCATGATCTGGGTGTCCTCTGAGAATGTGGGAGTAGAAACTGCTATTGTGGTGTAGGGACCTGGCAGGGCACCTCAGTGATTTGTCCCTGCTAATACCAATTGTTAGGGAGAATTCAACTAATTTCTTTTTACTTGCTAAGAGTGAGACACTTTTTCCCACTCTTAGGCATTTCTGCTGTATGTGTTCTAGGCTATTTTTGTGTTTAATGCCTATGGGATTTTCTCTCCCTCATAGGAACCATCTTTATTAACATGTGTTACACAGGACCCTCAGTGCAGTGACACAGGGGTGTCGTAGCGACCCCCAAACATAGACTCCATACCCTGCGACCAACTACTGTCTCCCAGGGCATGTAAAGTCCCCATTGACTTTACTAGTCGATTTTTATGAACTTAAACAGTACAACCCATCTTACTATGGAGGTACTGGAAGGGGTTAATAGTTTTTCCCCTATGTTCATTTTCGAGGGGGTACCTTAAAGTCCCTCTCTCTAAAGTTTCTGGCTGGTGGCAGTGGTTACTACCGTAAATATTCGACCGCGAATATTTCCCTATGGGATTTTCCCATTGCTCGAGGTTACCACTTTTTCTGACAGCCTCTACCATACCGCCGGTGCATTTTAAAATTAACTTTGCTCCGGTAGGTTTTATTTGCCAGAACTTTAATATAACTTCTTTCTCGTGTCTTTCTCTACGATCCTAACCCATGTCGGGGATCCTTTGTTCGTCCGTTTCGCGGGCTTCTGCCCAGAAGCCCTCCTTCCTGCGCCACCGAGTCTTGGGTGGGTCCATTGTGTGGGAGGGGGAGTAGGACCCCTGGACAGAGTTCCCGCAGAAACTCAGGTCACACTCTAACCTGATAGGCTGGAGGGTCTCCCTCCAAGAAGACCACTCCACTGTGTGAGTGACAGCTAGGCTGTATGAATGGGTCTCTTTCTGCATAAAAGCAGGGTCCTGAGGACTGGAAGGGCAAGACGTCGCCACTGGAACTACGGAACCGAAGAGGAGAGAAGCCAAAGGCACCTGCAACGACTACCACCACCGGTGAACCCCTGCTGCAGCGTCTCACCACTTTTCTCCACACAATGAGAGGAGATCTTCATCTGGAAGAGCCTTCTTCCCTTAAGCTGGTGGGGCCAACCAGTTTGCTAGTCGCCTTCCCGAACCTGCTGTGGTCGAATCGCCAGTGCCCTGCACTTGGAGACCGGATAGCCAAGCAGCTATCGACCTGGACCGCGATTAAAAGGAGCGTACATTTTAAACTTCGTTTGGCAGCACCGCAGCTGGTTTCTTCCCTGGGTAGTGCAGTACCTCGAACCTTCCTCCACGACGAGAGCCTCTCTTCCTCTGCTGGATCACCCGAACTGCAGGCACTACCAGGAACAACCGCCACCACAGGAGCCACTTCTTCACTTTTAAGGTACATTGTTCCACCCGGCCGCCCTTCATTCGCGGTAGTGCTAAAGGTGTTTTAAATCCTTTTCCTACCTGTTGGCTTGGGCGCCCCTCTCTTTTAACATTGTCTTTCGCTTTCTGCATCCACCTTTTCAACATCGTTAACCAAAGACTTGACTGCAGCTACAAGAACATTTTGCTCCTGGGCCCTTGCCCTGTACCACTAGCTCTGGCACAGGCCTACTGACTCTGGTCACATTTGTTAGACCTGCTTTCTCGAGATTGATTCTCCATTCGAACTGTGTGGTGCAATCCTTTCTAATAACTACCCTTTCCTTCCCACTGCATAATTATTGTGAAATGCCATTTTGCTCAGTTTTCATTTGAAGTATTGCCTATACTGATGTACTGTCTTGCTGAACTGGTTCACAACTGATGGGAAGTGTTGCTAGGGGATATAAGAACCTATTTCTAGATAACTTGTGTTTTCCCTCCCTTGTGAGAAATCGCTAGAGGATCCCTTGTGTGTAGTTGTCACTGTGCCGTTTTGCTCAGTTTTCACTCTGGTTCACTTGGTCTATAATTTATATAGGGAGTGTGTATATTTTTCCATTGACTTCATTTAACTTGCTTGATACTTGTGATACATGTGTTTGCTTAGAAGTGTATAAAATAAATATATATCTACTTTTTAACTACAAAGCTTTGGCCAGTGTTTCCTTGTGCCATAGTATAGTAGGCCTATTGTGTAAACCCTGAATACTGCTCATCTCCCTCTTGAGATAAGTCTGACTGCTCGGCCACAGCTAGCAACTAAATCTTTGTGGTGCAGACTGATACCAAAGGGGATGTAATGCTCTCACCTGTAGTCCTAATCTGGTGTGGTGCTCCCCAAGGGAACTGCACTGGATTCTCCCTAACACCGAGGACACCGTTTCCCGACCGCCTGGGAGGGACTTCAGGGCAGTCTCTTAACAGATGTGTCCCAGATCCACAATACATGCAGAGATTGCCATCTCTTCTCCTCTTTCGCTCATCCGGATTAAGGGGTGCTTGAGTGGTTCCTATTTGCATAGGTTCTTCCTTGTCTCTTGGAGGACGTGAAGCAGGTGAGGAGGAAGGAGCGTGCGATTCAGAATTCAAAGGAAAACCGCGGTTCTTTCTTCTTTCTGCTCGTCTTTCCAATAGCCGAAAGTCAATTTGGAGAACCGCAGAGAGGAGATCTGAGAACGTTGGAGGGCGCAGGGTTCGTGCTAACTCATCCTTGAGTTCTTCTTTTAAGCCTCGATGGAATATTGCATACTGAGCCTGTTCTGGCCATCTGGCATCTGCGGGCAATTGTTTGAAGGTGGTTATGTAGGACGAGAGATCCATATTGCCCAGGCGAATGTTCAGTAAGTCCTCACCGGCAACACATGAGGTTTTCGGGCCTTTGAAAGGTTTGTCGAAGGAGATTTACGAAAGCTCCATAGTCTTGAACGACTTGATTGGCCTGGGTTATCAGGGGGGTGGCCCAGGATAGGGCGTTCCCCATCATATAGGTTATCATAAACCCTACCTTGGCATGGTCTGAAGCGAAGATTCCAGATCTAAAGGTGACATGTACTCAACAAGCGTCTATGAACTCCTTCACCTTCTTTGGTGCGCCATCAAATTTGCCCGACACTAGGGCCATGGGAGGAAGATCCGTGGGATGTTTTTCGCTGGCTGTAATCAGCTGCCGTAGGATCGTGTTTTCGATCTTCACATTTTTCACTTCTAGGGTAAGACGCTGAACTGCAGCCACCAGTTCTTGAACCTGTTCTGCGGTAGGCATGTTATGAACCGGGCGTTGCAAACTGTCAATCACCCCTTCTTCTGATGTGCTTGATTCGGTTTCAAAGTCCCCCTCCTCCTCCTCATCTGATGAACTTGGCTCTGGCCATGGCACCTTCTTCTTTCTTCTTGTTGTTATCTCCTTTTTTTTTTAGAAGATATGGTCTGCTATGGAAAGAAGCCACTGTGACTGAGTTATATGGCAGATCAAGGACTTTGTTCCCGGAACAACCGTGTATATGTGGAAAATGTCAGGAGGCATAAAAAACCCAGAGGAAGATCCTCCAGAAGGTGTAGCAGGTTTACAGGAATGTTAGTTACAGAGGTCGAGGATGAGGGCAGGGGTGTTATAGGCCGGGATGCAGCAGGTATCCTTTAGAGTAAGCCTCCTGTAACCACCAGAGTAGATTTTGGAACACTGGCCCCAATAATCTCTGGTAGATGGGGAAAGGACCGGAGATAAACAGAGACAGCAAGGGCATCGTAGCTTGATAGGTGCGTGCAGCCCAATATGTGCATGCAAAGGGAAAAATCCAGACTGGACAGGCTCCGGAAGGATAAAGAGTAAGCCGCAGGCACCGGGAGAGCAGAAAGGATCCGGACGCCCACAAAGACGAAAGGTACGAAAGAGGGGGGAGCCGGGAAGGACCGGTAAAGACAGAGGAAAGCTGTTGCACCGAGAGAAATGCCGGGTAACGGGAGTATGCAGCAGAGAAACGCTGAGCGAGATAGTAATAGTCAGAAGAGAGCAAAAGCAAACCGGCACAAAACTCGTAGCAAGCACAGAAACAGGGAAATAGAAAAAAATGTAGGATGGCGAGCAAAGGGCAAGCGAGGAAAGACGTGGATCACCGCCAAGGAGAAAACGCTAGGGAGAGTTAACAACAAAGCAGAGGAAAAGTACCTAACTAGTTGCAACGCGTCGGCCGCCGGGGAACAGAATGGCTAAATGCTTCCCGGTGGCTGCCATGTTGCAGGAACACTAGACCGCGTGAGCCAGAACACGGCAGAAACGTGAAGGCACGATCAATGGAGCCGGCTCCGCCAGTGAGTCCATAGTCTTCAACCCCCTGGAACCGTGACATCCACCTCCCTTGCCCTTTGCTCTTTTGTTCCCCCCTTCCTCGCTGCTTTTTTTCTGGTGCCATTTTTATTTCCTCTCTCTAGTTTTTCTCTTCACATTTCTAATACTGCTCTGACATGTTGTTTCATGTCTTTAACATTCATAAAGTCAGCCATTCCCTTTATTTTACTGCCACTAAGCTCCTCATTTAGCTCTTATTTTTCTCATCTCCACTACTTTTCAGCTCTCTTAATTGGACTCTCTGCCCCTCACCCAGCCCCCCTTCGTTCTGTCTTAAATTCGTCTGTTTTTCTTCTCTTTTCTCTCCCTCCTTGTATTATTCCTCCTATTCACTTGATTTTCCTTCTTCCTTTTGATTCTCATCTACTATTCCATTTCCTCTGCATAATACACAACTCATTTAAACTACCTTTCCTCTCTGATTTCTACGTACCAATCTTCTCGTTCTCTTTGCTGCCAATAGCTTCAACTCTTCTCAGTCCCCTAGCCCCTTGTACTCAATTATGCTTCTGCTATTTTTCTCTTCTCACCCCCAAACACTAGAACAAGTTGCTTTTATTTATTCGGTTTTCTAAATCTCCTTCATATTTTCTGCACCTGCCTTAAGTCACATCTTCTCTCTCTCCTCTCTGCTTCTTTTTTAAATCTTTTTTAAATTATTTTATTTTTGTTGGCAGAGGTTTACAACAGAGACACACACGCTAGAGCAATGAAGTATACATCAAGTGCATGATAACAGTACACAAACCCACAAAAACAATAGTATAATGCGTGAAAAAGGGGGTGGGGTGGGATATGACGGTACAGAGTGGTCAAGTCAAGCATTCACGGCTGGGGGGAGATAGGCTTCCCTCGGTTAACCCCTCCTCTCGGCTGTTAAGATAGCTACTGAATGCAGTCCATATGTCCTTAGGGCGGGAGTGGGTAGGGAGCATTGCAATGTGCTCTTCTTCACAATTTCGGGACCATGTAAGTAAGTTCAACCATTTTTGAAACGTCAGGGGGGAAGAGTTCTTCCAATTCTGAAGTATACATTTCTTGGCCACGATGCAGCTGATATTGAGGAATTTAGCCATGCATTTGACATCGTCGGCTTCCCAAACCCCAAACAAAACCCCCAGCGGGTCAGGATCTACTGTAATGCCAGTTATCTCGGCGAGTGTCTCTAGAATTTTGCTCTAGAATTCCTGCAGTTTGTGGCAGGTCCAGAACATGTGCAGGTGGTCCGCACCCTCTGCTCTGCTGCGGGGACAGGATGTGGGTTGGTATGAGCAAACCTGGAGATCCTGTAGGGGGTGTAATACAACCTGTTCAGTAGCTTATACTGCATGGCCCGGTATCGGAAATTAAGGGAAACCTTTTGAGTGCGTAAACACATTTTCTCCCACAGTTGGTCGGGGATCTCGCGGCCCAGTCCCTCCGCCCACTCCTCCCGTGCCCTGAGAACCTGAGTTGGGGTATTAGTTTGTGACATCTTGTATAAAGAGGAGATGACGCCACGAGCGCCGCCCGAGTTGGCAATTTATGCAAGTATCGGGTGTCAGGGGGTTCGGCGGGAAAGGAGGGCCATACGGCACGGAATGCAGCTCGGAGCCTGTAGTATTGTAGTATCTCCAGAGCGGACCCAGAGTGACCTGGTTTCCACGTCTGGGGGTCGATAAATCTGCCCTCGGGGTAAAAGTCTGATAGGGCCTGGTAGCCTAGGGTCTCCCAATGTCGGGCTAGGGCAGTATCATGTGTGGGTTCCAGTCCAGGGAAGGCCCACACGGGGAGCCATTTATAGTAAGGAGGGGATTCCCCTGTGCAGCGTAGCAGTCGCTTCCAAGCGCGCAAGGTGGCGCTGATCGGGTCGATGGGAGAGTCGGGCAAGTAATGTTGAAGTAGTATGAGGGTCATTATGTTGATGCCGGTTGCTGCTAGGATATCTAGTTTAACATGCTGGCGGACTGGAGAGCCGCGGTACCAGTGGGTGGCATGTTGGGCTTGAGTTCTTGTCCAGTAAAGAATTAGATTGGGAGCGGTGAACCCCCCCTTGTTTGTATGGGAGCGCCATATCGGACCATTTCTTGCGCACTGCGCCAGAATGCCACAGAAACTGTGCACAAGATTTGTGCAGTCTAACAAAGTATTTCTCCCCAGGCCATATGGGCACATTGCTAAAGATATAGAGCAGCTTGGGGAGTAGGACCATCTTGATAAGATAGAGTCTTCCGGCCAGTGACAGAGGAAGGGGGCGCCAGCGTGTCATTTTCGTCTCGGCTAGCTGTGCTGCGGCCAAGTAGTTGTCTACAAGCAGGATGGGCTTGGTGAGAGACACCTGGACTCCGAGGTATTTAATTCCCCCAGGGGACCATCGGAGTGGGCGACAGGTTGTTGGGTAGAGGCGGTGAGCGGGAAAACTTCAGACTTAGAATAGTTAATTGTAAAACCTGAGTGGGTGCCTATGCGCATGATGTCTCGTAGTATGGGGTTAAGGTGGGTGTCTGGATCTCGAATGTACAGTAATATGTCATCTGCATAGACGGATATGATTTCGGGAGTATCTTTCAACCTTATCCCTCTGTGAGAGTGGCATGCTCGAGTGTGGTCTGCCATTGGATCTATCACTAGAGCAAATAGGATCGGGGAGAACGGGCAACCCTGGCGGGTGCGTCTGCAGAGTGTGAACAAAGCGGATGTGAGGGAGTTGACCCGGAACCTAACCAGTGGAGAAGTATATAGTAATTTAATGTATCCTATCATGTTGAGGCCAACACCCATCGTCTCCAACACCAGCCACATGTACTTCCAGGAGACCATGTCAAACGCTTTCTGAGCGTCCAGAGTGACTGCTGCTGCATGCGCGGCCTGGACTATGCGGGACATCATGTTAAACAGCCACCTGATGTTATGTGATGTGGATCTTCCCGGTACGAAGCCTGCCTGGCCTTCATGGACCAGATGCATCATAAGAGGGAGGAAACGGTTTGCAATCACCTTGCCAAAAATATTAGTATTGGGGCTCATGAAGGAAAGGGGCCTATATGAGCCATAGTCATCCTCGGGCTTGCCAGGCTTCAACAAAACCGTTATAACGGCTTCACGTAGAGACGGGGGGAGAATGGACGCGCAGAGTGACTCATCCCAGACCTCCAAGAGTTTAGGGGCTAGTATAGCTATATATTCCTGATAGAATTCCGCCGTGAGCCCGTCAGGACCCGGTGCCTTTCCGTTGGGTAGGTCCGAGATGGCCTCTACCAGCTCGTCCAGGGTGATCGGGGATTCAAGCTGGTCCCTGGTGGGCGCGGAGATGCACGTTGTAGGTATTTGATCGAGTAGTTCTCGCATGTGTTGTTCGGTGTGCTCGGGAGGTTTAGAATATAAGGTTGTGTAAAATTTAGAGAACATGTCCAATATCTGGTGGTCCGACCATTGTGGGATGCCCTGGTCATCTTTAATAGAGTCTATGTGGGCCTGACCCCATTCCCTTTTAATATGGGTTGCAAGTGTTTTCCCGGGTCTATCACCCTCGCCATATTTACGAGCAGCTTGGGGCCGGCTAAAATATTGGATCTCACTGGTTGCAAGCGTATTGTATGTTTGGAGTTCATCTGCAATTAGGGCAAGTTTGGCGGGGTCAGCAGCGGTTGAGGACTCCTGTTCCAGCTTACGTAGTTTGGCTTCGGATCGCTCGAGAGCAGCCTTAATCGTTTTTAGCACACCCGCTTCTCTGGATATAGACATCCCACTGATATCCGCCTTGAAGGCTTCCCACCTGACACCGAGAGGGGTGGCCTGGGGGGTATTGTGTTGAAAGAAGGATTCGATATCAGCGAGTATATCCGCCTTGAACACGATGTCCCTGAGGGCTGAGGATTTAAAACGCCATGTACTAAGTGTCGGGACAGTCGTTCCCAGTTCCACTGATATAGTGATCGGGGCATGGTCAGATAGTGTGCGGGTTAGGATCTGTGCCTGCTCCCCCTGCCCATTACTTCACTGGATACTAGAAACAAGTCGATTCTGGAGGAACTGTCGTGTACCGTAGAGCAATACGGCTATTTGCGCCGTTGAGGGTGCAGTGTCCTCCAGGCGTCACGGATGTCGAGTGTTACGCTATAGCTGAGTAGCCTTTGTGCGGCCCCGGTCTGGGTCGGGTGGCAGTTCCAGTCCTGTCCAGGTCAGTGTCTAACACTAGGTTCATATCCCCCCCCATATAATCTGAACACCCACGTAGCGTAACAGTATGGTGGCCACAGTATCCACAACCTCAGGGGCATCCAAATTAGGGCCATAGGAGTTCACCAGAAGATACTCTCTATTTACTATGGTGCAGTGTAGTATAACATATCTGCCATCAGGATCAGTGTAATTCCTGTGTAGCGTGAATTTGATGGATTTATGTATCAGTGTCAATATGCTTCTGGCTTGAGTGCAGTAATAGGTGAAGTATCTGTTGAGACCCCATGACGGTGCCATACCTCCCGCCAGGCGGCCCGTGGAGTGTGTTTCTTGCAGGAACAATATTTTACAGCCATGTTTATTGGCATAGGCCATAATCCTATGAGCCTTGGTATGGTTACTTAGCCCCCGGACATTCCAGGACATTATGGTAGTGGGTATTTCACTAGTCTAGGGTGTATCCCAGTTTAGTCGTCGTGGCTTGCATCTGCATCCTGTGTGGTCACTCTTAAATCATTCCAGCATGGTGCGCCCCGTCAGTTTGCCTCTGCCTTTTCCAATATAACGTCCCCAGGCCCCCCACCCTCGCCACCCAATAACAACCAGCAGCGCCCACTCCCTCCCTTTCCCACCCAAGTCTGGCATCCCTCAAAGGGACGGTGCCAGCAGGCAGATCCCAACCTGGACCGGCCTCCGCTTTGGCCCAACAGGAACCATCAACAATCAAACATTCCAACATGAGTTTGCAACTGCAGTGGGGTGCGCCGTTGCCGTGTTGCCAACCGAGAAAAATTAAGTTGAATGTTAGAGTACCACAGGGGTCGTAAGTTCGGCTTTGTGGGTATAACGATTATGTTGTTTCCCTTGAACAGCATATGGGCCAGTGGGCGAAGGTGTTGCACAGTTCTGCGCTACCCTGTAGCCGAGCCGAATAGGTGGAGTGGCCCCATAAGCAGGTTACACCGCACAACGGGACAGGTGACAAAGATATATGTCAATGGTTCACCGAAGACCCGGAAAGGCGACAGGAAGTAGATCAGTCATTGTCCATGTTTATGTGGTTCCCAGGAGGTTCGTTGAGTGGTATCTGTGTCTCAATGAACTTTACCGCTTCATCAGGGACCGTGAAGAAGTACAGTTTCCCTCTGAATGTGAGCTTCAAACGCGCAGGGAACAGCATTGCGTAGGGGATGATTCGTTCTCATAGCATTTTCTTGACCCCTAGGAATTGGCGCCTCTCCTGTTGCACCCCCACAGAGAAGTCTGGGAAGATTCTGATTGTCTGGGAGCCCAGGCGTAGTTCCCCTTTTTCGCGAGATAAGCGTAGGATGAGGTCTCTGTCTGTGTAATTGAGTATTTTTGCAATGATGGGCCTGGGAAAGTTGCCGGGTGCGGGTCACGCTGATAGGGCTCTGTGGGCACGCTCCACCGTGAAGTAAGGGGAGAGAGCGGGATTGTCAAGTAGCTCCTTCAGTAGGTCTTCCACCGCCAATTCCATGCGGCCCTTGAGGGCATTTTCAGGCACTCCGATTATGCGTACATTGTTCCTGCGGGATCTCGATTCCAGGTCATCGCACTTGGCCTTCACCGCTTTCATATCCCGGCTAAGGGTGGTAACAGTGTCCTGGAGGGTGAGTATGTTGTCTTCGTTGGTGCTTATTCACGTTTCCGCCTCTGTGATTCTAGTGCCAGCGTGGTCTAGTTGAGATTTGAGCGACGCCACATTGGCATTGATATCATCTAGCTTTTCGTGAAAAGCGGTGAAGTTCTTCGTCATGGATTCCAGGATCGTTGCAAGGTCAGGTGCTGCGGCGGGCGAGGATGAGGCAGAGTCCTCATGATTGGAAGGTGCGTGGCCTTCGTCGGATTGAGGGTTTGTTCCGGGTATTACTGCAGCGCTGGCACGCAGGTGGGGCCCGGCAGGTATATTGGGGCCACGGTAATAGTAAACCTCGTAGCTCTGTGCAGGCACCCCCGAGTCCTGGTCTGTGATCGGGGCTGAAGCGCTAATTGTGCGCCCTCCACGGACAAGGTTGGGAGTTCCAACGTTATGTTGCGGGTGAAAGAGAAACAAAGCAGCGGCCGGGCACACTGGCGGTGGCGGTGCAGGCGGGGGCCAGTAAGACAGAGAGCGGGCCAGTCCCGCACCGTTACTCATTTCGTCGGGCGTCTCTCAAACAGCTGGGGCTGATGGGGGCCACGTGAGCTGCAACAATAGCAGACACTGCAGGTAGTCGAGTAGTGGCCAGCCTCCGGGGTCAGAATCCACTTAGGAGAGGGATGGTAGCCACAGCCCGTATGCAGCCTCTTGTATGGACAGTGGTCAATGAGCCCAGTGAGGGTGGCCACATGAAGTGGTTGCTGGGCTGTAGGGGCACAATTGGGAGAACGCCAGCAGTGATTTATGGGGAGATCCCCAGCACCCACTTTGCAGCCGTTAGGGTGGCAATGCCAGTGTGTCCCGTGGCGTCTGATGGCGCTTCCTGAGGGCCTCCGTCCGCACCGTAGACCCCAGTCTCTGGCCCCCCAGGCCCCTCACCAGCAACTTGGGGGGATGATGATGGCCAGTAGGCCGCGAAGCTGCAGCGTGGCCCCCGCAGCAGGACGGGGCACTGGTATCAACCACCCGCTCCAGCGGTGGCGCGGCACAAGGAGAGTGGGTCACCGGGTTTCTATGGGGGGCCACAGGGACGGCGTGTATGTAGGGGCGTGGGGGGGCTCCAGCTAACCCCGCGGGCGTCGCAGTCCATTGGACCGGCGGCCCATGCAGTGAAGACGGCGGATGGGCAGTGCAAGGCAGCTCAGCCCGCACCGGAGCCCGGCGAGCTGATGGAGGACCCCCGGCCAGAGAGGTCATGGAGCGCCGCTCCGGTAGTGGTGTGGTACAAGGAGAGTGAGCTGCTTTGTCCCTATGGGGGGCCCCAGGGACGGCTTATGTGGAGGGCCGCGGGGGGGTCTCCAGCCTGCCCCGCGAGTGTCGCAGTCAGTTGGTCCGGTGGCCCGGGCAGTGAAGGCGGCAGACAAGAAGCGCAGGGCAGCTCAGCCTATGCCGGGGCCCGGCAAGCCGACGGAAGTCCTCAGGCAGAGGGTTAGTGGAGCGTCGCTCTGGCAGGCGCGGCAAGGAAGGAAGGCGTCCCTGGCCGGGGGCTGCCTCGGGTGTTTCACGCTGGTCCCGCAGGAGCAGGGACCCAGGGCAGTGTGTCCAGGCAGGTGGCCGCTCTCTGCGACCGCAGGCGGAGCAGCGGCAGGTCCCACCCACGAGACCACACGGAAGAGGCCATGCAACAGGCAAAATGTCGGGGGGCCGCAACTTGGAATCCAGGCACCGATTTTCCACCAGGATGCAGGTACCTGGAGAGGAGGGTGCTGGCAGTTAGTCAGTGGCATGATGGCCGGGAACACTGCGGATGGGCGCCGATATTTGGCAGATAAGGGCAGGCAAACATGGAGCTCAACGCTAAGCAGCCATTTTCTGGGCTGCTCAACAGCCCCCGCCCCTCTCTGCTTCTTTTAAAAACATTTTTTTAATTGGGATATTGGTTTTAAAGAAATAAACCTTTCACATTTCATTTTACACTTTAAACATTTAATATCAATCAAATAACTTTAAAAAAAGAGAAAAGAAGTATACAATTAAAAACCCAAGAATAATCAAATAATAAATTTAATATCTACGTTCTCTCGCTCATAGAATCCTAAAAAGCTACCTCTATGATATTGAATGACTCTACTAAAAAACCATGAAGGGCAATTATTAATGACACACTATCCCACCACCTTAGGAGAGCCCTGAGAAATTCAACCAAAACACCAGTTTGAGTTGGAACTCCTGGACTGAAGTACTTTGCCCGGATGTCTGTTAACCTAGAACAATCTAAGTCCAATGTTTCGGAGTTGCCAAAGATGACATGGGATCACACAATTTGCAGAGCAATCGACTCCCTCCTTCTAGATTCCAAAAGCTTATTCTCTCTAAGGTTGGGCGTTGGTTGAGACGGAAGCGTATATTTATTGATCGTATAATTTTATTAGGGAACAAGTACATACATTTAGGGAGATTCACCCTTTTTCTAGGGAACCTTACATATTCACTATATGACTTGTGGTGCAATAGATCGCCAACCATCGCACACCAGTCCATAGTGAATAGTTTCTTTTTAGTAACTGAAGGCCTCAATGTCAGTTTCTCCTCCGAGGAACTGATTGTCTCCAGAATAGTCCTACAATTAAGTTTAAACACATTTAGTGATTGTATGGACTGGTTAATCAATGGTTTACCCAGATCCTCGTATAAAGAGTTGTTAGGATAGGAGCTGAAATAATATTTTAATAATTAGATCATTGTCTCAATTGGGCCCTCGCGTGTAGAGAAATCAGACCCAGCTCATGTTGAATTATTCCGTTAGGAACAGACTTCGACAGACCCAAAGTCTCGTTCCAAACCAGCCCCTGAAGGATGTTTAAGTAAAGGCCCAAGTCTAAAATAGTCAGATCTAACCCATACAAAACTGTAGGTTCCACTTTATAGATAATATCCAAATACCGGGAGGAGGGAGAATTTACAGAGGTTAAACACCAGTCTTTTCATCTGGCAAATTAGTGACCTGGAATTTTCTCTAAGATGAAGCCTATTTGCAGCCAGAGAATGAGTGTTGATGAGATTGTAGCCTAAATAGCATAAAGAGACAACCCTCTCCAAGAGCTGTTCTCCCACTTTTCATGTCATTACTTTTGGTTTTACCTTATTGGAGAAGATAATAATCTTAGATTTCTCTCCAATTACCATAAAATTATTCTTAATGGTGTAGGTATAAAAAAGATTTCGTTTTCTGTGGAGACCTATGGGAGTTTAGTCAAAAAAGATTAGGTTGTCTACAAATATTAAGGTGTTCAGCTTCACATGCCCTAGATTAACTGGGAATGTGGCAGCCTCGGACCAGAGATTCTCTAGGTCACTAATACAGACGTTAAACAGGGTGGGTGCCAGGACACAGCCTTGTCTTAAACCCACACATGTTTGAACTGGGCCCGATACCACACCCTCCCTAGTCAACCTAATTCTAACAGATGTAGACCTCTGAAGACCGGCCAGTAATTGCACACATTTTAGAGGAATAGATCTTCCAAGCAACTTGTTCCAAAGGAGAGATCTCTCTACACTGTCAAAAGCGCAGCTCGTATCTAAAGAGGACATGTAACCGGAATCCAAGGCCCTCTTTTTGACTGATTCCAAAAAGTGTCCCATGATAGTAGCATTAAGGAAAGTCCCTGTGCCTGATCTGAATCCCACCTGGCAGCGATTAAGCACCGGCCCGGTTCCCGAGCAAGCAATTCAAGTCTCGTAAAAGGAGAGAGGAGAATAACTTGCTGGCAGCATCGGGAAGCACGATAGGCCTATAGATTTTTATGATGGTTGGCCAAACCCTTCTTAAAGATGGGTATAATAATCGATTCATGCTAAGTGGAAGAAAAAACATGGGTTGCATGAATGGAAGAAAATAATGCTTGTAAAGGGACTACCCAAGCTCGTGGTTAGCTTTAAGTAACACAAAGGCCAACCCATCTGGGCACGGAACCCTAGAAACTTTAGCTTTTGTTATTGCCCATAAGATTTCTGCATCATCCCAGGGATACTCTCCCGGTTCTAGAGGACCAGATAGTCGCGGGTCCTCACGGAATGTCCCCTTTGGTGCAGCAAACTTAGAACAGTAACATTGGGTCCAAATTGATTCAGGAATCAAACACACCATAACAGATTTATCTGGGGTCACCTTGGACCCTACTGTTGACCAACACTCTGCTGTATTACAATGTGTTAACTGTTCAAGGATGTTCTGATTGTCTTTGATATGCATTTGATTTTTTGTTCTTTTAAAAGCGTTCTTATAGCTTTGTAATATACGTTCTCTTCCCTGATGAGTAGGCTTTCTTCGTCGTGTCATTTATTTGAAGACTTCTCAATCGAGTTCTCTTGAGTTTTTTTGCCTCTGCTAAGCAGTTGTTACACACGTGAGTGTGTGTCTTAAAACCTCAGAACTTTCCTTTGTTGGACATGTTGGTTAAGATCTGAATTTTGGTCTTATTAAAGTTGACATTCGTGAATAAGTTCCAACCATTGCCACCTGTACGTCTTTCTGCCTCAATGTTCCTTTGCTTTATAAGTACAGTGTTGACACAAGCTCTCATTCTACTTTACAGATAAGCCTCCTTTATCGATTGAAAGGGGAACCAGATTTTGTGAGATCGTAAGCGTTTCCACCTCCATGGTTAACATTAAGTGTAAAGATGAGTGGTCACTGAGCCCGAAATCCTGTATCACCATTTACCCGATATAGAAAACAGGTAGTTGGTGAGATGAACAAATTACTTACCCCTGGTAATGTTCTTTCGATTGGATGTTCCTCCCACGTATTCCTCATCTTTGATATACTTTGATATCCAGCTCAGAAACATTGTTCCCAGAGGGGGGCGCCGTGCATCATTGAAGTCGACCGTGTGTCCTTCGAGGACCTCCATCCTCCTCGAATGTGACGTTGTACGCTGGTATAAAAGGCACAAAACACGCACTTTGCCTCGCTTCATATTTTTCCTCTCGCCAGCACAGCAGTTTTGAAGATGAGAGGTACTTGATCGTTAATGTAGAGGAAAGTGTAAATCACGAAAACTCCTTCTTGGCAAAGGGGAAGGATGGGAGTGGCGATGAGGAATACGTGGGAGGAACATCCATTCGAAAGAACATTACAATGGGTAAGTAATTTGTTCTTCAAATGAATTGTGTCCTCCCACGTATTTCTCATCTTTGATACTCTCCCATGGGAGTGCTTTGTAGGAGGTGGGAAAGAAGAGTTTAATTTTGGTTTATGCTCTGTAAAACACCTTTTCCAAATGTGGATTTCCGGCCCAAAAGGCAATATAAACAGTAGTGCTTTGCAAATATGTGCACAGAAGACCAAGTGGCAGCATTGCAGATGTCTTGCAGCGGTACCCCTCTCTGGAGGGCTGAAGAAGCGGCTACACCTCTAGTTGAGTGATCCCTAGACCCTTGGTAATCTCTTTCCCAGCCAAGTTGTAACATTCAGAAGAACAAGTTACTTCTTACCTTGTAACGTTCTTTCGACGGGATGTTCCTCCGACATATTCCTTATCTTTGATAATACGTTTCCAGCTTGCTGGCCTCAGAAATTTTTTCTGTAGAGGGTGCTGCGCGTCGACGTCCGCCTAGTCGATGTCCCTCGACAGCCACCGTATCGGCGCCAACGTCACCATGCCCATAAATAGCCACCTGCTGCGTCCGTTGCTCAGTTCCGTTTTGTAGCATAAGAAAAGTCATGCCTGAATTGGTTATTGACCTTGAAGGAGCGTAAGCTGCAACCACAAGGGAAGTATTACTGCAGGGATGGATGGGAGGGGCGATAAGGAATACGTCGGAGGAACATCCCGTCGAAAGAATGGTACAAGGTAAGAAGTAACTTGTTCTTCGAAGGGATTGTGTCCTCCGACGTATTCCTTATCTTTGATAGACTCCCATAGCAGTGGCATGTAATTGGAGGTGGGAGTAAGAATGTTATGTATCCCTTTAGATTGCCAAATCTGGTCTCTTGACTAGTGGAGGAATCCAGGTTGTAAAATTTTGTGAATGTATGTGCGGACGACCATGTGGCAGCCGCACATATGTCTCTGACCAGTACCCCTCTTTGGAGAGCCGAAGAGGCTGCGATACCCCTGGTTGAATGAGCCCTAAGATTTTGGGGTGGCTCTTTCCCTGCCAGTTTGTAACATTCCAGAATGGCCAAAATAATCCACCTGGAAATGGTTTGTTTTGTTAGGGGTAGTCCCAACTTGTGACCTGAGTATCCTACAAACAGTTGGTCTGCTTGCCTGATCCTAGCCATTCTGCTGATGTAAAAGCTGAGAGCTCGCCTTGGGTCCAGCCTATGTAGCCTTTCTTCCTCTTTCCCCGGATGGGGAGGAGGGTAGAACGAAGGTAAGGTAATTTTCTGAGAAATATGAAATTCAGAAACCACCTTTGGGAGGAAATTAGGCTTCACCTGTAGGACAACTTTGTCCTTGTGGAAAATTGTATGTGGGGGTTTACAGCAGAGAGCTTGTAGCTCGCTCACCATCCTAGCAGATGTTAGTGCTACCAATAGGACAGTTTTAAGCGTGAGAAATCTCAGCGAACAAGAGTGAAGTGGTTCGAATGGAGTGCCCATTAGGAAGTTTAAGACTAAATTTAAGTCCCATAAGGGAACTTGGAATGGTTTTGGAGGATAAACATTAGTTAATCCCTTGAGAAATTGTATCACTAGAGGTAGTTTGAAATACGATGGTTCCTCCGCAGTACGCTTGAAGATAGAAAGCGCTGCAAGATAGCCTTTTACCGTGCCAACTTGAAGGCCTGAGTTTGCCAAGTAGAGTCGAAACGATAACACTGTTGGTGTACCACAGGAAAAAGGGTCGATATTCTCTTCCCTACACCAGCTGCAAAATGTGCTCCAACAGCAGCGGTTTAAAGACTTTGTTGCTGGCCTTCTGGCCGAAAGCAACACCTCCGAGAAGTCATCAGGGAGATCACAATCCTTGTACCTCACCCTTTCAGAAGCCAAGCGTGAAGGTTGAGGGTTCTGGTGTCTGGATGGAGAACCTGACCTCCCTTCTGCGAGAGAAGATTCTCTTTGAGTGGAAGATGGATTGGAGGGCAGATGGACATATCTAGAAGGTCTGGGTACCACGTTCTCCTGGCCCAGTCCGGGGCAATTAGGATCATGGTTTTCCGGAATCTTCTCAACCTCCTGATCATTTGAGGAATAACAGGGACTGGTGGGAACGCGTAAAGGAGTGGAAACTCCCAATCCACTACGAATGCGTCACCTAGAGCTCCTCTCGGGGGAAATTCCCTTGAACAGAACAGATCGCACTTCTTGTTGGTGCTTGTGGCGAACAGATCCACCTGAGGGGTTCCCCAAAGGGCGAAGATCTCTTGAAGGACTTCCTAAGCTAGCTCTCACTCGCGGGAGACTGTGCTCTGCCTGCTCAGAGCGTCCGCTGTCAAGTTCTTTTCTCCGGCTAGGTGGACTGCCGATAGAGAGATTCCTTCCCGAATTGCCCAAAACCAAAGCTGCATTGCCTCTCTGCACAGTGGCAGTGATCCTACGCCTCCTCTTTTGTTGAGGTAGTGCATGGCCACCGTGTTGTCCGTCATTATCAGGACATTTCTCCCCTGTACTGATGGCAGGAAAGCTTTCAGCGCTAGTCTGATCGCTCTCAGCTCCAATAGGTTGATGTGTAGTCTGGACTCCGATGGAGACCAACGACCGCTGATGGTCAAGTCGTTGGCATGGTCTCCCCACCCCGTGAGTGAGGCGTCTGTGACTACTGTTATCTCCGGCCATGGTTGCCAAAACAGTTCTCCTTTCAAGATGTTCTCTGGATAGGCCCACCATTGAAGGTCGCGGGCTACTTTGTCCGGAATACGGAGGAGATCTGTCATTCTCCCTGAGAATTGCGACCACTGAGTTCTCAGTGCCCACTGAAGGGCTCTCATTCTCAGGCGAGCCTCTGGCACAAGGAAGCTGCAGGATGCCGTGAGCCCTAGCAACCTCAAAAAGTCAAAGGCAGGGAGACGTTGGGCATTTTGAAACTTGTTGACCATCTGCAGAATATCTTGAGCCCTCACCTCTGGTGGCGAGGCTTTTCCCAGGGAAGTGTCCAGGACCGCTCCGATGAATTAGAGTCTCTGTGATGGTATCATCTGTGACTTCTTTAAATTGAGGGAGAAGCCCAGTTTGTGAAGGAAGTGGCAGACATAATCTAGCTGGATCTGAGCTTGTTCCGAAGATACAGCCCTGATCAGCCAATCGTCCTGGTAGGGGTAGACGTGGATCTCTTCCCTCCTTAGACTCGCAGCCACTACCGACATTAGCTTAGTGAAGACCCTCGGGCGGAGGTCAGCCCAAATGGCAGAACTCGAAATTGATAATGAGAGTCGCCAATTACGAACCTCAGGTATTTCCTGTGTTTGAGATGGATAGGCACATGGAAATAAGCATCCTGAAGGTCCAGGGATACCAGCCAGTCCTGGAGCTGGAGGGCCTGAAGGATCTGAGAGAGAGTTACAATCTTGAACTTGTCCTTCCTGAGGAACTTGTTCAATTCTCATAAGTCCAGGATGGGTCTCAGTCCTCCGTCCTTCTTTGGTATAAGAAAGTAGGGGGAGTACCAGCCCTTGTTCCTGTCCGCTACAGGTACCGGTTCTATGGCACCTTTCTCTAGCAGGTCTATAATTTCCTGCAAGAGGAGCGGATCTGGAACTTTTAGAGAGCTGTGCCCCGGTGGATGACTCTGAGGGACGTGTAGAAAGGGTAGGCAGTAACCCTGGGTAACTGTCTCCAATGCCCAAGCATCTGACGTTATAGCATGCCATTCCGTCAGATGGTGAGTTAACCTGCCCCCTACAGGTGTCTTGTGTGGAAAGACCTCAGAGTGGTTTGGGGGCGGCTGATGCAGATGCCGAGGGTAAAGAGGCACCTGCTGCTGCTGCGGCCTTAGTACCTTTGACCTGTCCACCTCGGGTGGATCGCCTTTGGCCTCTTTGAGCCGGCTGTCCTCTGCCTTTCCCGAATGCGGAATAATAGCGAAAGGACTTTCCTCTTCCAGAAGTTCCTGAGGGGCGAAAAGGAGTTTGGCGGATTGCAGCTCCTAACGATTTTGCCGCTGCTTTAGATGTTTGCAACTTTTTCAGACTGTCATCAGCCTTCTTTCCGAATAATGAAGAGCCGTCAAAGGGCATATTCAAAAGTCTGGCCTGTACATCTGGAGCAAAGCCAGACTTTCGCAACCACGCATGCCTGCGGATTGTTGTACTTGCCGCCATGGCCCTGCTGATACTGTCAGCGGAATCGATGCCAGTTTGAAGTGACTCGCACATGGCATTCTTGCCATCTTTAATAATGTTAAGGAAGGCTTCCTTTTCCTCTCCTTCGGGTATGCAGTCAGTTGCTGATGAAGCACACTCCCACAGTGTGTGACCGAACCTGGCGAGCGTACAGGTGGCGTTGATGGACTTCAACGCCATACTACAAGCAGGGAAGACTTTCTTCGCCATAGAATCGTACCTCTTGTCATCTCTATCCTGTGGGACAGTAGGGTAAGCGGTCCTACTGCAAGATGAAGTTGCCGCTTGGACCACCAGGCTCTCTGGAGTCGGGTGTTTTGATAAGTATTCAGGGTCAGCAGCCGCTACCCTATACTTGGCTGACAATCTTTTATTGACCGCAGGGATAACTTCAGGAGTTTCCCAATTAGATGTAATTTTCCTGTAAAGCTGCATGGAAGGGGACCACAGGATCCTCCTGTGGACCTTTGTCTAATATGTCTGTCAGGTCATCCTGTTGAAAAACAGGCGAAGGCGCAGACCAACCCATAAATTCAATCATTCTTGCCATAAGGGTCCTATAGGGTGTTTCGGCATGTTCTCCTGGGTCTGGCTTAACAAATTCCACTTCTGGGGAAGTGTCCAGCCCACTTGCCTCATGTAGTGACTCCTGTAGGTCCTTCAACCTTCTTTCCTCAGAGATGAAATCCTCTGAAACATGTAGTGTGGTCCTCTGCAACCCAAAGGTTTCCTGGTCAGAATCTTCCCCCTCTTCATAAATTGAAGATAGTCCAGGGTACTCTGACCTCTGAAATGGTGTAAAACCCATCTCTAAGGCAGAAGGAGCCAAACTCGTCATTATTGGGCGAGAAACAGTCAATGTCGTCGACGCCGATGTGACAGGCTTCGAAGGCGCCGAGAACGGCGTCGAGAAAACTGGAAGAGGTCTTGAAGAACTCGAGAGGATCGGGATCCTACTCGAGGATGTCGACAACGGTCTCGGCGTCATGCTGGAGGCCCTTGGAATGACCGTCGGCGTAGCCTTGGTCTTTTGTTTCATCGGCGTCGATGTCGGCATCGACGATGGCGTCGAGTCGATCGACCGATGCTTTGAAGAACCCTTCGACAATGGCGTCGATGGCGCTGATCCATGCGTCGAAGGAATCTTCGACGACGGCGTCGAAGACGGTGCCTTCTTACCCGATGGCCTGTGGTGCTCTCGGGTGGAATGTTTCGCCGGGTTCTGCGACTCGCAGCATTTTGATTTTTGGGGTTTTTCACCCAGGGTATCACCCTCAGCTGTCTTCGAGGGGGTCGAGGCTGCTTTCTCGAAGACGCTTAACATTTTCTTTCTGAATTCCTCCCACTCAGCCTGAGAGCTTTGTTTTGTGGGACAGGAGACCTTTTCTGGGGAAACAGAAGACGACGAGGAAGGGGATCTTCGACGTCTCTTCTTTGAGTGTCTTGATCTCGATGAATGGTGGGAGCTACTTCGAGATCTAGAATGGGAATGTTTTCGACGGCGAGGAGACGAATGCCTCGACTCAGCCGAAGAAACCTTAAAGGAGGTTTTGACTGACTTACCTCTCTCAAGCTTCCCCTTGCGCTCCTTCAAGGCTTTCGCCGTCATGGACTGTAACGCTCACCTGGCTCCCACGGAGGCGCGGGCGTGGCTGGGACTGCTGTGACCTCTTCTGCAGAGATGCGTAAGACCCGGAAGATGGACTGGACTGGATTCTCCAACCTGGCTTTTCTGGCTCGGAGGAATATCCCACTGTGTGTGAAAAGGAAGGGTTAATAGTCTGCGGGTGATGTTCCGACCTCCCACTTCCCTTCTCTCCCTCCGTGAAACCCTTTTGGGATTCCCTGCGAAGACTCACCTTAGGGACCAAAATGACGAGCTCTCCGTCCTGCTTCTGATGCAGGGGCGCGTTGTGATTCCAGTTACTTCACTGGATTGATGAGTTTAAACTAGTTTGTCCATTCCCGTCGTACCGCAAATGTTTATGGCAAGTTTGCGTTTATATTCACTCATCTGTTCTTTTCTTTCGCAGGTGCTGGAGAAGATTCCGGGCTGCAGGCAATTTGGATGAAGCCAAATTCTGGTAAGAATTCCGATGAGAGATTCCTTTGCAGTTTTAAGTATCTCCTTTAATGTCCAATGTCTTTTTCCCCATAGGGGCCGGGGTACGGCAATGCCGGAGGTAAGGCGCCGACCCGAAAAGAGCTGCTGTGTCTCTCTTGCAAATGGGTAAGTCTTGAGTGAGCGTATTGCTAATGTTCTCACATGCTCTCACTAATACAATGTCTGTTTCTTTTCCCCTTAGGGGCCGGGGTGCTGAGATGCCGAAGGTATGGCACAAACCCGAAGGCGGAGAGGGAATTGAACCACAGCTAAGTTCTACTTAGATTCGTGTTTCCCTTCTCACCTCTCTCTCTCCTTCCTTCCAAAAGGTGCTGGATGGCGGTGGAAGCTCCGGATGGACGTCGCAGGACTCGAAAAACGCCACATGCAGGTGAGTGAAATGCAGCGTGTTGCGCGCGACGCGATGCGCGTTTAAAAAGTTTGCCTTCTTTGCAGGATCGTCGGCGTGCAGAATCTGGAGTGCAGATGTATCAGGTAAGGTTCTTGTTTCACCTGTTCTCTTCCCTTTTCTTCTTTAGGTGTTTCCAGGATGCTGGCAGGCGTGATGGAGGACCAAGGCAGGAGCAGGCACGGTGAGCATCCAGCTGCTAAGTGCAGAACAACGCGAAGCGTTGTCTGCTGCTTGGGTGTGGCTTAAATAGCCTTTCAAGTAGTTCCAGGTATGTATTCTTCCCCCAGAAATATGTATTCCTCCACCGGTCACACCCTAGAGATCAAGTAGTCCCTAGAAAAATAGTTCCTTCCAGGCTTGGAAGTTGCAGCATGGTCTGCACAGGTAAGTTTACACCAAGCACTACTCCCAACCTACTTCTGTATGAGCCTGGTGCCGATGGCGCCAGGACTGATGTCCCCTATGAGCCTGACGCCAACGGCGCCAGGACTGAGTCCAAAGGGCCCCCATCTGGGGCTGCTGGGACTTCCCTTGAATGCATGGTGTCTGTCTCTGAGGGTGCCGGGCCTGGTTTGGCTCCTTGGAGGCAGGCATCATGACATGGACATGCAGTCCTCACACTCCGAACAATGATGCTCGGCTCCCAAGCACCACAAGCAGATCCTGTGTGGATCTGTTATCGACATTTTTTTACCGCATTCTCGACATTTCTTGAAGCCGGATGGCGGCGTCGTCGGTTCCGATGAAGATGCCATCGAGAACGAGTTGGTATATATACGAGTAGATATAGAGGGTTATCCTGACTGAACTGAGCAACGACGTTCCGAGGCCCCACGAAGCGCGGAAAAACAGAACTGAGCAACGGACGCAGCGCGTGGCTATTTATGGGCATGGTGACGTCGGCGCCGATACGGTGGCCGTCAAGGGACATCGACTCGCGGACGTCGACGCGCAGCGCCCTCTACAGAAAAAGTTTCAGAGGCCAGCAAGCTGGAAACGTATTATCAAAGATAAGGAATACGTCAGAGGACACAATCCCTTCGAAATACACAGTATGATCCACCGAGACAGAGCTTGTTTTGTAACCGATTGTCCCATTCTGTGGCCTGCAAAACCAACAAAACCTTGGTCGGCCAGTCTTATCTTAGAGACCCTATTAATATAGAAACTTGGGGCTCTTTTAGGGTCAAATCTGTGTAACCTCTCCTCCTCCTTAGATGGATGAGGAGGAGGGCAGAAAGCTGGTAAAACTATTTTCTGTGTTAAATGAAATTCTGAAACTATTTTAGGCAGAAAAAAAGGACGAACCCTCAAAACTATTGTCTTTCTGGAAGACCGTAAATGATGATTTGAAAGATAAGGCCTGAAGCTCGCCTACTCTGCGAGCAGAGGTAATGGCTGATAAGAATACTGTCTTTAATGACAACATCTTAAGTGGACAAGAATGTAATGGTTCGAATGGGGAACCCATCATAAAACTAAAAACCGGGTTTAGGTCCCAGACCGGAACAATGAATGGTACTGGCGGGAAAATATTGGTCAAACCTCTTAAAAACTGTATGACAATCAGAACCTTAAAATAGGAACCTTGTTCTGGAGAATGCTTGGAAATAGACAGTGCTGCCAGATAACCCTTGGCCGTATCAACCTGTAGCCCCTGATGGGTTAGGTGTAGAAGAAAAGACAAAACCGATGGTGTCTCTCAATAAATTGGGTCAATTCCCTTATCTCTACACCAGCTGCAGAATGTGTTCCAATGGCAGCGGTACAGAGATTTAGTTGCTGTAGGTTGAGGGTCCTGATATTTGGATGGAGAATGGGACCTCCCTCTTGGGAGAGGAGATCCTCCCTTTGTGGAAGACGAATGGGAGGACAGATGGACATTTCCAGAAGTTCTGGGTACCATGTCCTCCTGGCCCAATCCTGGGCAATCAGAATCATGGATTTTGGAAACTTTCTCAGCCTCCTGAGAACATGAGGAATAATGGGGATTGTCGGAAATGCGTACGGAAGCGGAAACTCCCAGTCCACTATGAACTCGCCCCCTAGAGCTCCTTTCTGAGTAAATTCTCTGGAGCAGCACCGGTTGCACTTCCTGTTGACACTGGATGCAAACAGATCCACTTGGGGAGTTCCCCAAAGGGCAGAGATCTCTCGAAGGACTTCCTGAGCTAGTTCCCACTCGTGGGAGACTGTGCTCTGCCTGCTCAGAGCGTCTGCCGCTGTGTTGTTCTCTCTGGCCAGATGAACTGCCCATAGAGAGATTCCTTCCTGCAGTGCCCAAAACCAAAGCTGCATTGCCTCTCTGCAAAGTGGCAGCAATCCTACACTTCTTCTCTTGTTGAGGTAATGCATGGTCACTGTGTTGTCCGTCATTATCGGGAATTCTTTCCCCGTACAGAGGGCAGAAAGGCCATCAGCGCAAGTCTGATTGCCCTCAGCTCCAAAATGTTGATATGTAATTTGGACTCCAACAGAGACCAGCGCCTGCTGATTGTCAATCCATTTGTGTGAACTCCCCAACCTGTGAGGGAGGCATCTGTAATCACTGCAATCTCTGTCCATGGTTGCCAAAAAGGTTCCCCCTTCAAAAAATTCTCCTTGAAGGCCCACCACAGGAGATCCTTCGCGACTATGTTCGGGATCTGTACCAGATCCGTCGTTCTGTCAGAGAACTGTGACCACTGAGTCCTGAGAGACCACTTAAGAAACCTCATTCTCAGTCGAGCCTCTGGAACCAGAAAAATGCAGGGTGCCATGAGGGCAAGCAATCTCAGAAAATCGAAAACTGGAAGACTTGGGGCACTTTGAAATGTGCTTACCATCTGCGAAATGTGGATAGCCCTTACTTCGGGTGGCGAAGCTTTCCCCCCGAAGAAGAGTCCAGGATCACTCCAATGAATTGAAGTTTCTGGGAACGTGTCAAGTGGGACTTCTTGAAGTTGAGGGAGAAGCCCAGTCTGTGGAGAGAGTGACCGGTGCTGTCCAGATGTTCCAGAGCTTGTTTGGGATGAAGAGCTCCACGAAGCAAATTGTCCAGATAGGGGTGGATGTGAATCATCCCCCCGCCATAGATTTACTGCCACACCCAAAATCAACTTGGTGAAGACCCTTGGGGCAGAGATCAGCCTGAATATCAGTACTAGAAACTAATAATGAGAACTGCCAACAGAGAATCTCAGGTATTTCCTGTGCTTGAGATGGATTGGCTGCTGAGTTAATCTTCCTCCTACTATAGACAGATGCTTTAAGTCTTTAAAGCAGTTTTGGGCCACCGGTTGGAGCAGAACACAAGGAAGCAGCTTCTGTAGCAGCTCCTCTTCCATTATGTCCTCGACTGCCCTGCAGTTGCCTTCTCTATCCCTGCTGTGAAAACTGTCCTCTTGTTCTTCCAACAGAGGAATAGTAGCGAAAAGAAAATTTTTTCCATCCCTGGCTGGAAGACGGAGCTGTCCGACCTTGCTGAGGCTGTCTAATTTCTTATCAACAAAAACCCTATTCTGCCAGTTTTTTATGGACTTCCCAAAGTCCATAAAAACCTTACGAATCCTCCATTTAGGCCGATAGTAGCGGCCACGGAGAGCGTCTTTGACCCGCTCTCAAGATATTTGGACAAACTACTACAGCCAATTGTTTAGTCTACTGCACATACTTAAGAGACACTACACACTTTTTGAATGTCCTAAATACCATCAACCAAATTGACGAAAATTGGATTCTATTTACATTAGACGTGCAATCACCTTACACGTCCATTCCACATGAAGAAGGTTTGGAAGCTCTTGAATGGATACTACTGCAACAAGAATTCTTTCCGTCCAATAAAATATTTGCCAGTGAATTAGCAAAAATGATACTTTGCAACAATTACTTCAGGTTCCAAGGTAAATATTATCTACAGGCGTCTGGTACCTCAATGGGGTCAGCAATGGCCCTTGCCTATGCAAATATCTTCATGTTCCACTTTGAAACCCTGCACATACTGGAGAACTCGACATGGTCAAAACATTTGGCCATGTGGAGACATTTTTGAAATTTGGAAAGGAACCAAGCAGGAGTTAGAATCATTCCTTGAATATTTAAATGCATGCAACAATCGTATAAAGTTCACCTTGGAAATAGGTAATCCATCGGTTCACTTTTTAGATGTGAAGATTTATCCAGAACAAGGGAAACTACATACAACTGTCTTCAGGAAACCCACGGAGGTTAACAATAGCTTGTTCTTTACGAGTCATCATCCACACCATTTGAAAAAGAACTTACCACTGAGTCAACTACAAAGGATTAAAAGAATCCATCTTATCCCAAGATAAAGAAAAATGTCGACTGAAGAAAAGGACTGCACTTCTAATACAACAACCAAGGGAAGATAGAAACAACCCTCCGCTGATTTACCTATCAAAATATTCCACCAAAAGGGCACAGATCAAAAGGTCACTACAGAAAAACTGGAAAATCACAAGGTTAGACCTGCAACTCTGCGCACTTTTTCCAAAACCATCACTAATGGCGTACAACAGAGGAAAGAACATACATGACTCATTAGTAAAAGCAGAGAGAGCCAGCACAGTGCAACAACGATTTCTCTCAAAGCCAAAAAAGGGAACTTTTCCTTGTCTGAATTGCAGTCAATGCAACAATGTGCAAAAATGTCCAATAATTAGGCATCCATACACAGGACAAAAAATCACTTTACAACATTATGCAACATGTGATAATAAAAGCGTAATATATGGATTAATTTGTCCCTGTGGCAAATATTATGTTGGCCAAACCATTAGACGTGCAAAAGATTGCATCTCAGAACACAAGTCAAATATCAGAACTGGTAATATGAAATCACCAGTTGCAAGACATTTTAAAGAGCAACACCATACAATTTCACAATTGAAATTTGTGATTTTGGAGACAATAACTAGACCAGCTAGAGGAGGCAATTTACAACAAATGTTAACACGCAGAGAAATGTTTTGGGTCCACAAGCTAGATGCCTTGGAACCTAGAGGAATAAATGAAGAATACTGTTTGAGTGCATTTTTATGAAGAGAGGTAAAAGTGGGCTAGAAATTTACAATTAGCACAAAGGGACAAACTAGGTGAATCAAAGTGATATTTACCATTTACAAAAAAATGAATGTTGGGGTAACGTAACATGAATCCCTGAGAAGGGAGTGAATGAGAACAACATTAACTAATCAACAACATGAATGTAAATTACGTTGTGACTTGATGGAAAGATGATTTACACTCATTATAATTCCTATAATTATCATTAACCACAGGCACACGACCTTTCGTCATAGAACAGGAAAAATACTTCCTCATTTATTTAAGATGAGGTTGGGGATAGAAAGGAATCAGATGTAAAATCATTAGTACAACACGGATTGATTAGGCTAATGTTACAATTAAGGTTGAGGTATTTCAGTCTAATTATACAACCAGGTGAACAGGGATCACTGGCATCTTTCATCAAATAGTGGAATCAAAATTGCGCACGGTTCGAGCAGTTAATTGAACCCTTTAATCAATACACAGGCTCAATATCCGGAACTCTGTTTTACAGAATGTCAGGACTTCATGTATAAAAATATATATTCAGTGAGTTGAATGATCGGAACTACGACTCCCACAATCCTCAGTTATCATGTGACCAGACCACATGACAATATATGGCTAAGTTGCTAGGAGACAAGTTTTACCAGGAGTAAGCAGGAAGGAGGAGATACAGGCTCATGGACGGCGGACTTTAGAACTCAAGTATAGTGCTAAGCATTCTTCACTTGGGCAACATCTTTAATAATAATTACGTTGAGCACCGCGCTAACACGCAGTATCCTTTAAATAGGTAGTCACGCTGATAGTGACCCCGCGCTTTGATAGAAAGCAGGAAATAGGAGATACACGTATGCAGTTGAAACTGTCTACAACACAGGTAAAGCATCATGCAAACTTACATTCATTTAAAATAAAAAA
Source organism: Ambystoma mexicanum (assembly GCF_040938575.1). Lineage (NCBI taxonomy): Eukaryota > Metazoa > Chordata > Amphibia > Caudata > Ambystomatidae > Ambystoma > Ambystoma mexicanum. The sequence continues at coordinate 636,696,863 of NC_090939.1, forward strand.
AAGTGTAAGTGTAAGATATCGTGTTAATTCGATCAATTATTGATATAGGGAGGACATTTGAACTGACTATGGAATACATCCTTTTATTCTGAATGTGACCCCATGTCAAGCACGAATCGGTGAGTTTCCTTGATAGTCTTACCATTATTATTTTTAACTAGTGCATGAAACACGGATAACCATAGTGTGAATACTTACCTTTTAGGCCACCCACTTCCAAGACTCCACACTGGATATTCGTTTTGAAATCTGGAACAGGTTTTCCCTTCAGATTGATGAACACATGAACACACAGGTATAGTTCTGTACTCATTAGAGTTAGAAATAACAATTAATTGTTCCAATAAATCATTAACACACACATCATATTATTCGCAGATTACTATCAACGAATTGGGGACAACAAGAATAGATGACGTTTCCATGATCTCACAACGGAATAGTTTTTACAGAAAAATACTGGGGACACATTTGTCAAAAGGAAATGTTGATTTCACTTTGCAATGAAGAATTGTTGAAAATATTTATTGCTGTATTATTTCAAAATTAGTTGTTGCTCCTGAAGAAGAGAGGGAAATCTCTCGAAACGCGTTGAGCTTATTAGTATACACATTATGTTAGATTTTTTTTTTTAAGTGTTATGACTAATTGTCATGCTGAATTTGAGTCACTGAGTGAATGGAACTCAAGTAAACAATATTATTTTGTGAAACACTGAGAATCACTATCAGTAAAATAATTTGAACTTTAACAATTTGAACATTTTTGATTGAATTTCTGCAATTGGTATTTGTGTACTCAGACTGCTACTAAAAAATGTTGATATACTGAGACAAGAAATATATTGAATTATTGAAAACACTGAGATTTGTTTGGAAAGTTAACCTTTCCACTACTGAATGGTGTGCAGGGGACGGGAGTTCCTATTACCTAATGGAACTTCGTTTTTCTGATATTTTTGTTGACTTATTGATACCAGAGTCAGTCTTTTTCTCCCCAGCACCCAGAAAAAACTGATTAGTGTAAGGGCCAGAGGTGCAGAAAAACAAGGAACACATTTGACTACTTTTATACAGAACATATATAAGTAAGGGTGTGCTTTCCTTCTTTTTTCTTTGAGGCTGTCTAATTGCCAGATTCAGAGATTTTGCTGCAGCCTTAGATGTTTACAATTTCTCAAGGCTTTCATCTGCCTTAGAACCAAACAAATAATATCCTTCAAAAGGCATATGTAACAGCCTAGATTGTACATCGGGAGCGAATCCTGATTTTCTCAGCCAAGCGAATCGCCTGAGTAAAGTTGCTGAAGCCATAGATTGGCTAAGGCACTCTGTAGTGTCTAAACTTTATTGATTTAAAAAAAATCTTTATTAAGTTTTTTATATATGATAACAATAATAACCACACAAAACTACAAGCACTAATACATTGCAAACCATTTAACAACAAGTGTACCTATCACTAACTCCTTTTACTACATAACAGCCCCCTGTGCAGCCTTCACGTTAGTTAATCAAACAATTACAATTACTGCATCTACATCCTCCATTTGCTGTGCACTCTCCTTCTCTCCTACATTTGCGAACAATGTTACCGTTAGCAATATCCATCTTTGTATGTCCATTCCAGTATCTGTATTTTGCGTTTTGAGTGCCTTTTCCCACACCCCTGTTTCCGCTATGCACCACTTTTCTAATTCTTTCTACCATCTGTACACACTCGGTTCTCTCGCATCTTTCCATCCCATGGCTATGCTCCGAGTTTGTTTAGTGGTTTGTCTTTTGCGTTTCTGTTATATGGCCCCAGCATGAAGGCTACCGGTGTCTTGACATCTAGGTCAATGCCTCCTTGGGCCGCCTTGACTGCTACCTTCCCCCAGAACCATTGTATAACCAGGTATCCCCAAAACATGTGCATGAGCCCAGCCACTCCCGCCCCTTGCATTTGGGGCACAATTGCTTCCCAGTCCCTTTAAATGTGGAGATAACCGCAGGTGTAAGGTATGCCCTTTGCACTACATACATTTGTATTAGCTGTAATCTTGCGTTTCGGGATACCGTCTTGTGATATCGCTTTATTTCCCCCCATTCTTTCTCTTTGAACGGCTTCCCCAGTTCCCGCTCCCATTTACTCTTACAATTCAGTTCAGCCTGTGAGGTGCAGCTTAACAAAATCTCATAGATTCTGGGCGATGTGTGTCTGCCTTCCGCCACTGTGAGCAACATCTCAATATCCTCATTTTCAATATCTCCCTCCATGGCATTTAGCCATCTCCTGCGTAGCACCCCCAGAACATCCGCATCTTTCGTCATCTGCGCCCTATCTTCAGTGTTTTCCTTCACTTGTTCCTCTAGCTTGCTTGTGCGTTCTGCAATTGTGCGGACGTCCTGGCGCAGCAGTGCCAAATCGATTGCCACTGCGCCTATCTTGCCTTCCAGCGTGGTTTGCAGAATCTGCAGATTACCTGCTTCTGAGTCCTCCGGGGTCCGTGATTGCTCCTTCACTTTGTCCTCTTCTTTGTCTCGCTGGGTTGTCTGGCTTGATGCAAATGTTTTGCTGAGCGTGGTTTGCTGGATGGGACTGGGGAAAGGGGACCAAATAAAAAATATATGACAGCCTCCCTTCACAAGGTAATATGAAGGGCTCCTGGTTGAGACCGTATTCTGCCTAGGAGGGCTCTATAATCAAAAAAACACAAGTGGGCAGGGTCAATCCTGCCAAACCAACAAACCCAGTAGTCTACTTTATGAAATGTAGACGACACACCTTAATTATTACAGCAAATGTTTTTAGTCAAAGGTAGAGACACATTTGTCTGATTGTACACACAACAAAGAGCATCCCATTAGATACAAGTGTGCAGAGAATAAGTGATACTGTAACATAAAAATCTTCAAGGCAGTTGGGACTTGAATTTCAATACAAACATTCTAAACAGTACATTGCGTCAAAGCGCAACAGGGGTCCAAACAAAGAGTACAATAACATAACAGAGTGTTACATTTCACAAATATAGTCAGTGCAGTGCTTAAAGAGGACCGGGGCCTGCCGGGGCCGGGCCCCGGCAGTCTCCAAAAAGTGGGACTGAGCCAGGGCCCTGCCGGGGCCCCCCATCCCACACAACATTGGCGGGATGCATTATCCCGCCGCGGCCGCAGCCGCGACGGGAGATGCGCCCGCCAGTTTAATTTCAGGCGAGCTGACAGAAGTGCCGTCCAGGCACAGCGTCGCTGAGGCTGGCTGGCACTTCTGGCAGTCGCTGTAACTTCCCTGATGACCCCTCATCTGAGGGGTCATCAGGGAAGTTACAGTTCCTTTGTTTGCCCTCGCCAGGTTACTGACCCTCAGCGAACCTGCGGGCTCCATGATCTAATATGCAGATTAGATCACGGAGCCCGCGGGTTCGCAGAGGGTGAAAGGCGCCTCGGGCTCAGTGATCTATCTGCTCAGAGCAGATAGATCACAGAGCCCGAGGCGTCTATCTCCGTTGGCAAAGCTTTATAAAAGATGCCTTGAATTGTATACGTTTCAAGCCATCTTTTATAAACGTAGAAATATTTCTATGTTTATAAAAGACTGCTTGAAACGTGCACAATTCAAGGCATCTTTTATAAAGCTTTGTCGATGGACAAAGCCACCTCGGGTTTTGTCCGTCCTCAACGCTTTATAAAAGATGCCTTGAATTGTTTACGTTTCAAGCCGTCTTTTATAAACATAGAAATATGTTATAAATGTCTATGCTTATAAAAGGTGGCTTGAAAAGTGCACAAACCATAGTAAGGTAAGCACACAAGTGTGCGTAAATTACTATGGTTTGTGCACTTTTCAAGCCACCTTTTTATAAACCTAGAAATACGTAACATTGGTATGTTTATAAGGCTTGAAAGGTACACAAACCATAGTAGTGCGCATACAAATATATAAATGCTCACATACATTTATATATTTGTTTGCGCACCTTACAATGATTTGTGCACGTTTTAGGCCACGCCCACAATGGAAGCCACGCCCCCAAACGAGGCCCCCCCTCAATTTCTTACCCCACTTAAAGCACTGTGTCAGTGGGCCTCATTACACGGTAGGCGGTAAGGGTTTACCGGTACCGGTATTTCACCGGTACCGGTAAACCCTTACCGCCTTACTACGAGGTCCCTTTGCGGGTTGGTGAATTTAACGCCTGCTTTTTGCAGGCGTTAAAAACCAACCCGCAAAGGGACCAGGGAGCTAATTACGGTACCGCAATTTGCGGCACCGTAATTAACGCCTTCCCCATTCCCATAGAGCCCTATGGGGCAAAAATGAGAATGGGGAAGGGCAATGGGGGAAAGGGGAATTACTGCCCCGCCAACCTTGGAATAGGGCGGTAATTCCCCTTTCCACCAAGGCGGTGCCGGTATTTTACCGGCATGGACCAAGGTGCTAATAGCACTTTGGTCCACCGCCATCCGTGTAATGAGGCCCAGTGTATGTTGTGAACACTGAGGCTAAAGATTTAAGAGTCTACACAGAAGTGTTTCGGCCCTAGCAGGCTAAAGTATCCGCCATCAGGACGAGTTGACTGGAGCGTTGGAGTGTTTTATGTGTGTACTGCCTACAAGACAAAACATGGGGCAGTATGAGTGCTTGGGTTTGAGGAATTGGTATGGAAGTAACATGCCTAATTCTTAATTTGTATAAAATAAATGTGTAATTAAATTATATAATCTTTGTTTGGACCCCTGTTGCACTTCGACGCGACAGTAGGCAATGTACTGTTTAGAATGTTTGTATTGAAATTCAAGTCCCAACTGCCTTGAAAATTTGTATGTTACAATTTCACTTATTCTCTGCACACTTGTATCTAATGGGATGTTCTTTGTTGTGTGTACAATCAGACAAATGCGTCTCTACCTTTGACTAAAAACATTTGTTGTAATAATGAAGGTGCGTTGTCTACATTTCATAAAGTAGACAACTGGGTTTGTTGGCTTGGCAGGATTGACACTGTTCACTTGTGTTTTTCCCTTCACAAGGTGATGAAGGAACTGGATCTGGTGGAAATATTGAGGGAAAGGAATGTGGAAGAGAAGGGGTTCTCATACTATTCTGGGATGCATGGGTCATATTCGCGCCTGGATTACCTCCTAACGGGGAGGGGATGCTATCAGCATTTCGAAGGGCCAGAATACTTGGGTCGCACCCTTTCGGATCCCTCTCCCCCGGTCGTTAAACTGCTGGGGAAAGGGAGGGGACCCCTCCCCACCAGTTGTGGCGTATGCAGAGAGAAGCATTGGGGGATGGGGCATTTAGGGAGGAAATACGCAAGGGGACTGAAACTTACTTTCAGCTAAATGAGGGATCGGTGATGTCAATGGAGATGCTCTGGGAAGCCTTCAAGGCGAATATAAGGGGAGTGTGTCTTTCCACGAGAGTGGGGATGAGAAAAAGACTGCAGGAAATGCTGCAGCGGAAAGAAGGCCAGATGGTGGAATTGACCTGACACGCTTTGATAATAGTAAACAAGATGTCCGCCTACACAGGGAGGGAGATAAAGCGGGAAAACTGTTAGCATGGTTGATAGGTAGGGAAATCCCAAGACGAATTATAACCCCGATCAGAACTAAATCGGGTGAGATAGAGGAAACCCAGGAGCGGATTAATGAGGCCTTCGCTGACTTTAATGGGGAACTGTATACTTGCGAAGGGGGTTATGTGGAGATAGATGTGGAAGATCTATTAGAGGAGGTTTGATTACCAAAACTAGGGGATAATATGAGGGAAGGTTCCGCATATAATATTATACAGAATTTAAAGACCTCCTAGCCCCAAAACTCAAGAAGGAATAAAATTAGGCTTTTGAGAAAGGGAGCGTACCAGAATCCATGAGGGAGGCTATAATAACGGTGATTCTGAAGGATGGGAAGGACCAGTTAGACTGCATGTCGTACCAACCCATATCCTTATTGAATATTGATGGGAAAATCCTCGGGAAAACCGTGGCGGCTAGGGTGGCGAAGGTAGCGGCAAAGCTGGTCCACCCATACCAGTGTGGGTTTTTCGGGGGCAGAAATACATCCGGTAACATCACTCGCTTCCACCATTTCATGGATCATGTAAATTCACAAACACAACCCATGGCAATCGCCTCTTTTGTTGCCTTGATAGCTTTTGACTCGTTGGAATGGAAATGGCTGTTTCAGATCTTGAGAGAGTTTGGAGAAAATATTTGTAAATGGCTTGGCCTGCTATACAATAAATCAATGGCGAGGGTACCGACTAATGATTGGGTGTCCGAGAAATGGGAATTAAGCAGGTGGACAAGACAGGGGTGTGCTGCATCCCCAATAGTGTTTGCTTTGGTCCTTGAGCCCATGACAGAGTTCCTACAGCAGGAAATGATAGAAGCGGGGATAGAGGTGTGCGGTAGGCAGCATATAGTGTCACTATATGCAGATGACCTGCTTCTATATGTAGCTAATCCGCGGGAGAATCTTCCGATGCTACTAGAAATACTGATGAACTTTCACCCCATGTCCGGCTTTCGTATCAATGAGGGCAAATCGGTTTTGTTCCCCCTTGGGGGGGGATACGAGGATGCCTCAGGGAAGACCTACCAGCATTGGGGATAAGACGGGAGGTGGAATCATTTAAACATCTAGGCGTGTGGATATTCCATGAGATGGAAGACACTTTTGTGCATAACACAGGGAGGGCATTATCGAGAATAGGGGAATCGATACAATTTTGGAAAGACTTACCACTTTCCCTGATGGGTAGAGTGGCCCTCTGCAAGATGGTGATCCTGCCGAGACTGCTTTATTTCTTTGCCAATATACCATACGTGGCAAAGAAAATCTTCTTTAAAATGCTGGACAGCAAAGTGGGGGAGTTACTGTGGAATAAAGGGAGAAGAAGGGTGTCCTTAGCAATACTACGAAGACCTAGAGGGGAAGGTGGGCTGGTCTACCAGATTATGAGAAATACTTTATAGCAGCACAGCTACAGTCGGTGCTGGAATGGGGACAACCGGGGGGGGACTCTGAAGGGATTGGTGGGGAACCTGTCGCCGTATCGGAAGGGGGTTGAGTTATAATGAAACCCTAAGGGCACTACGCAAACTACAATTGTATTGGAGGCAGTTAGGGGAACATGGAAGAAGTATACCTGGAAGAAAGGACCCAGAAGTCTATATAATGGCGATTTACCCTGGGGGGTGGACCAGAAATTACGGCAGGCAATTGGGAGAGCAGGGTTACAGAGGCTCAGAGATAAAGGATGTAAGGTGGTGGGAGACTTATTTGAAGAAGGTAAATTACTGACCTTTGCAGAATGGTGCACAAAGTATGAGCTGCCAAGGGGCTTATTTTTGGCATACGGAGCGGTAGTCCGTAGACTGGCGGAAATGTGGAAGGGGATTCCGGAGGAATCAGAAACAAGCCCACTACGAGTACTATTGGAACAAACGGGAAGTAAAGCAAAGATTTCACACATTTATAAAGCCCTACAGGAAGAGGAACCAAAAGGGGAATTAAAGGTGAAAGAGAAATGGGAGGCGGATATGGGGTATCAGATACCGGAAAAGGAATGGGTGGGACTCTGGGAGCGGGTCCAGAAGGTGTTGCGAAACGCCTGATTTCAATGTTCTAATTTAACATTTTGCATAGAAAGTATGTCACCCCGACCAGATTACGAGCGATGAATGAGGAGTTGACTGATTAATGCCATAGATGCGGCAGAGGCCCAGCGGGGTTCTGGCACATGATATGGGACTGCGAAATTATAGCAACATATTGGAGCAGAGTAATTGATGGGGTGAATAAATTGCTGGGGACAACATTGGAATGTAACCCAAAAATATGCATATGGGGAATCCTCCCGGGGGGAAGAGGCTTAAAGTAAGGAATAAGATGATACGGTTATTACTGATATTAGCCGAACGCTGAGTGGCTATTGCATGGAAACTCCCACAAGGTCCGGCAATCACAATGTGGCAGGCAGATGCCCGTAGATGGGGAATGGCTGAAATGACGATACTACAAGGGACGGGAGCTGAAATGGTGGGAGAGGGAATAACAGTATGCCTGGGTCAACTGCTAAATGACCTATCGAAGTCCAACGACTTGAAACCACCTTGAAACGATAATGGAGGGAATGGGATGGAAGGGTGGGTAAGGATGGAATAGGGAATATATGATAAGCTAAGGGGGATCCCTGGTGGGTAGGAAGACATGCAGTGCCACGCACTGAGAGGAGGAGGAGAAGTCGGAAGAGGTCTTGCTGGAGGAACTGAGAATAAGTATAAAGGGGGGATGATAATTCTGTTGGTCTTTTTGTTGTTACAGAGAAAATGCAATAAAAAGTGTTTTTTTTTAAAAACAAGGCAGTTCAAGAGGAGGAGAAAGACGGCGCAGACCGAGAGGGAGACAAGGAGAGAGTCAACCTTGCCCTTTCTGACGAAGGCCCCTGGAACCTCCGCAGAGGGAACGATAAGTCAGTGAACAACAGCCAACGTTTATGCAACAGATGTCTTAGTTACTTACCTGTAACTGTATTTCTCCAGCATTGGTATCTTTCATAGATTCAGATGCTTGAATATTCCCCGTCGTCAGACTGGGAATCCTCGGTGATAAATTTAATAATAATAATACATTTTTTTTTTTTTTTAAAATATATACACATTGCTACCCAGCAGTGCATGTACATAGCCCATTATGGCCTATGAGTCATTTCATTGTGTAGTCCCTCCACCTCACTTTGGTCCTTTATGGCCCCAGCCAATGAGGTGGCAGGGCTTAAGCTCCGCCCCCGGCAGCCATCTTTAGATTTTGAACCGTAGAGATTACAGTATGATGGATGCCGAGCCTAGAAGCAGCCTCTCAGGGGAGGCGGGCGGGCGCATGTGAATCTATGAAAGATACCAATGCTGGAGAAATACAGTTACAGGTAAGTAACTAAGACTTCTCCAGCATTGGATCTTTCATAGATTCAGATGCTTGAATAGAATACCAAGCAGTTAAAACATGCCATCATTATATATATATATATATGCATAAATACAGAAAAAACATTTTTCTGATCAAACCTTTACCATGCAGCAACACAACGGTTACATACTTCGGGAAAGGTGGGAAAAGAGGCTGGTCCTACCTTATACAAAGAGATGGCGGAGCACTGCCTGTCCAACTGCAGCTTCTTTGTTGGTATCTTCAGTCAGGCAGTAGTGTTTGGCGAAAGTATGCAGAGTGCTCCACGTGGCGGCTCTGCATATGTCCTTCAATGCCACCCCTGCGTGGAATGCTGTTGACGCCGCCCTTCCTCTGGTGGAGTGCGCAGACGGCGGTCTAGTTAAAGGATCGCCTTTCAACTGATGGCAGTGGGTGATGCAGGACGATACCCAGCGTGCCAGACTTTGTTTAGATATATGCTGACCCTTGGTACGGCCAGAGAAAGAAATGAATAGCCGGTTTGAGGAGCGGAACTCCTTGGTTCTTTGCAAGTAAAACTTCAACACTCTAGCAACGTCTAGAGAATGTAATGTTCTTTCCGCTTCAGAAGCGTGATTCTGGAAGAAGGTTGGCAAAACAATGCGCTCAGTGAACGACATCTCCGAAAGTACCTTGGGGAGGAACTTCGGGTGAGGCCTTAAGATGACGCGGTCCTTCTGGAACAAGGTAAACGGGGGTTCAGAAGACAAAGCTTGTAACTCACTGATCCTTCTGGCTGATGTGATGGCTATCAGGAAAGATGTCTTCCAGGACAAGAATTTCATTTCGCATCTGTGAATGGGTTCGAAGGGAGGTTGCATGAGGGCTGTTAAGACGGTGTTGAGGCTCCATTCCGGAACTGGTGTAGGTGTAGGCGGATAAGTACGCATCAGTCCTTTCAGGAAGATTTTAACCGCTGGTAAGGAAAGTAAGGCTTGCGTATCCGCGGTTACTGTGTAAGCCGCTATGGCTGACAGATGGACCTTGATAGAGGACAGTGAGAGCCCTGACTGAGCCAGGTGCAACAAGTAAGGCAAAATCTGATCAACCGAGGCCGTGAGGAGATCGATTGCAGAGGTCTTGCACCATTTGGAAAACCTGGTCCATTTCCTGGTGTAGGTGACTTGCGTGGACGGGGCTCTAGCGGCCCTGATGATATCCCAGCATTCCGATGGTAACTTTAGGTGCATCAGTTTGCGCTGCTCAGGAACCATGCTTTGAGAGACAGGCTCCTCGGGTCGTGGTGGAGGACCTTGCGGTTCTGTTGCGTCAGTAGATATTGATGCGTCTTGAGACGAATCGGGGGTTGACAGGATAGGTGCCTCAGCGTCGGGTACCAGACTTGCCGTGCCCAATCCGGTGCAATTAAAATCAAATAACAATCCTGTTCTTTTACCCTGCGAAGTACCCTCGACATGAGGGGAATGGGTGGGAAGGCATAGAGGAACTTCCCCGACCAATTCACTGAGAAAGCGTCTCCCAGTGATTGGTGCTCCGGGTATCTTGAAGCAAATCTCTTGCATTTTCTGTTGTTCCTGGTGGCAAAAAGGTCGATCTGTGGATGGCCCCATAAGGCAAATATCCGTTGGGTTTCTTTTTCGTCCAGCTCCCACTCGTGGGACGTTGAGTATTCTCTGCTTAGCCTGTCCGCTAGGACATTGTCCACTCCTGGAAGATGCTCTGCCCTGATCTGCACCCCGTAGTGCAAGGCCCATGCCCAAAGCTGTTGGGCTTCTTGCGACAGGATCTGTGACCTCGTGCCTCCCTGCTTGTTTGTATAGTGCATGGAGGTCGTGTTGTCTGTCTGGACTGTAAGAACTTGGCCAGCTATAACCGGTAGGAAGGCTTTCAGCGCCAACCTTACGGCCCTGAGCTCTAACACGTTGATGTGGAGCTGGGACTCTTGTGTCGACCAAGAGCCCTTGGTTTGGAGGTCCGCAAGATGAGCGCCCCAACCTGATAAGGAAGCGTCCGTCCTCAGCAGAAGGGTCGATGTCGGTGCTTAAAACGGCATCCCCTGCAGAAGATTCCTCGGAACATTCCACCATCGAAGGGCCTTGTGCAACGTCGATGGAATCTGGACAATGTCTTCCCAGCCTCCGAAAGCTTGTTTCCATTGGTGGTCCAGAGCTTCCTGCACAGGTCTCATACGAAGCCTGCAGTTCGGTATGAGGAATATGCATGATGACATCATGCCCAATAGGGATTTGTAAGAGCGTACGGATGTTGTCTCTTTCTGTAGGAAGTTTGAAGTTGAGCGTAAAATCGCTGCTATTCTTTCTGCGGATGGCCTCACTCTGGGAATGCTGGTATCGAGTTCAGCTCCCAGGAAGAGAGCTACCTTGCTGGGAATGGGGCAGGATTTTGTCTGGTTTATGGAGAAACCTAACTCTTTTAGGAGGTTGACAGTCCTCGATACTGCCGAGCGAGCCTTTGCAGCGGAACTTGCCTTTATCAGCCAATCGTCCAGGTATGGAAAAACGTCCGTTCCTGCCCTCCTGAGACTTGCTGCTACCGGCGCCAAGCATTTTGTGAAAACTCTCGGAGCCGATTTTAGCCCGAACGGGAGCACTCGAAACTGAAAGTGAAGCTCTCCCTCCTGAGGAACTGCCTGTGCGCTGGATGGATCGGTATATGGAAGTATGCGTCCTCCAAGTCTAAAGTGGCTAAGAAGTAATGCTTGTTTAACCAAGGTAGCCCCCCTTGTAAAGCTACCATCTTGAATGTTATGCGCTTGATAAATTTGTTGAGTGCCCTCAGGTCCAAGATGGGTCTCCATTGACCGTTTTTCTTTCTGACGAGGAAGAATCGGGAGTAGAAACCTTTTCCCCTCTGAGAATAAGGGACTGGTTCTACTGCTGCCTTCTGGAGCAGTTTTTGCACTTCGGACATGACCTGTGTTAGCATATGCACTCTGCGAGATGTTGGAGGCAGGGAAGGAGGTTGGTCCAGAAATTCTAAGGTGTGACCCTTTTGGATCACCTGTAACACCCATTTGTCCGATGTAATTGATTGCCAGCGCTGGAATAACTGGCTCACCCTTCCCCCCACCGGGGTGTGGTGAAGAGGGGAAAAACATTGGTCGTCAGTTTTGTTTGCCTTGTGACTTCCCTTGGGCGGAGCCACGTCTGCCTCTATGGGTGTATCTGTTGGATGACTGATATTTATTGTCTTGGTACGTGCCGCCTTGTGCTTTTTGACCATACGAGGAACGACCGTATCCTCTGAACTTGGAAGATGAGCCTCTAAAGGGACGAAAAGACCTATGGTCCTTACTTTTGTCCTTTAAAGAACTGATGGCTCTGGCTGTGTCTGTGTCTGTCTTGATTCCCTTCAGATGATCGTCTATCTTCTTTCCAAAGAGATCTTGTCCATCAAACGGCATGTCTAATATCTGCGCCTGGACTTCAGGTCTAAAGTTAGTAGCCTTCATCCAGGCTTGCCTTCTGAGCACTGTGCCGTGCGCCATCTGCCTAAAGCCTGATTCGGCCACATCAACCGCTGCGTCGATCATGTGATCCGACGTTGCTTCACCATCCGCGATTATCGATTTTGCCTCCTCCTGGAGCTCTGGTGGTAATTGTGTCGCCAATTTGGACATGCGGAGCCAAAGCTCGCGATCGAACCTTGCGGTCATGGCCAGCGCATTGCCCGCTCTGATTGTAAGCGATGCAGAAGATGATACTTTCCTGCCCATGGCTTCCAGTTTACGTCCGTCCTTATCCGGTGGTGCCGACAACGGTGAGGAGGGGTTGGCGAGTTTCTTTCTGGCCGCCACTGTGATAACCGAGTCTGGTTTCGTATGACCTCTCAAACAAAGAGGTGCCGAATCCGGAGCTTTATATTTCTTTTCTGGCCTGGACACCAGCGCCGGAGTCGATAAGGGTGTGGATAGGATCTTGGATCCGGAATCCCAGATGGTATCGAGGAGAGGAATTGTGGTAACTGTCCTCCTTCGTTTGTCCCTGTGCTCATAGAGCACTGATTTCCTTTCCTCAGAAGAAACCTGAATTTTAAACAATTCTGCGGCTTTACCTATAATGGTGTGGAAAGAGACGAGATCATCCGGCGGTGAGGCCTTGCCCGGCGAGTCTCTCCTCCTTGGCTTCTCGACTACGTAGTCATCCCACTCACTGGATGCGTCTGGCTCCTGTGTTATTTCTCCTTCTTCTGGTTCCGAGAATTCTCTAAAAGGATCTTCTTGCCAGTCTGATACCGAAATGGTGGACGGTACCATAGTGGGGTCCACATCCGGAGATCGCGGTCTGCGCGATGACTGTGGCGACGGGACTCTTGTAGGTGAAGCACTGTGGGTGCTGCTCCTTGGTCTTCGAGCAGGTTCCGGTGATCCCATCCGTTTTTGCGGTCTACTCCTGTGAGGAGAACAACCAGATGTGCCTGGAATCGGAGATGACTCTCTAGGAATAATTCCTGATTCTATGGGATCAATCGGAATTTGCTTCTTCTTTTGCCGCCTGTAAAATTCCTCTACAATCCTCTGCACGGATAACATGAGTATCGGGTCATGAGGGTATTCGGATTCTCCCGTGGACGGTTGCCAAGGAGGGCTGTATTGTTTAGGTAAGGGACCGGTGGACTCTTCCATCACTTCCGCATCAGAGAATTCTTCCTGAAGAATTACATTCGGAAGTTCTGTCATGTGACCCAAAGGTGAAAATTGCTGTACCAGTGGTTCAGTTTCAGTATTCTTCTCAATGACATTGCTTTCAATGACAGGAGTTTCAAATGTGGAAGGCCGCAATTCCTCCGTAATTTGCGGTGCTATCTTCGTCAACAAACATCCCGTATGAGATTTCGTCGACGACTGAGATTTTCCCGTCGACGAGGGCTTCGCCGGCGACGACTGAGATTTTCCCATCGACGAGGGCTTCGCCGTCGACGACTGAGATTTTCCCGTCGACGAGGGCTTCGCCGTAGACGGCTGAGGGTTTGCCGTCGACGAGAGCTTCGTTGACGAATGTGGAATGCGTTTCGTGGACGACTGCGTCATGGATGAATGCTTCGTGGACGAGTGGTGTTTGCTCGTCGACGATTGCTTTGCGGTCGACGTGTCCGATGAAGATGATCTTATTGTCGACGATGTCTTAAGCGTGGTCGTCGTCGTTGCTGGTTTCGTCGACGGTATGGCCGATGACGGGCCTTTACCTTTCCCTTCATTCGTGGGCGGTTTCCCCGCCGACGACTGCCCCCCCCCTGTTTTTTGCAAACTCCTCCTTACCTCTGGAGGCAGATTTTGCAGACTTCTTCTGGCTTGGTAAGTCAACTGGAGGCAGAAAGGGTATCAATTCCAGCTTCCTCTTTTTGTACTTGGGAGAGGAACTCCTTTCCACTGAAGAGGCCCTTCTCTTAGAAGTTTGTCTCTCAGATGGAGTGCTGGATTGGACAGGAGCTGTTCTGACAGACTTTTCGTCCGAAGATTGATCCCTGGATTCCAGGAGTCTTCTATGCCTGTCATGAAGGGTCTTGGTGGAAAAAGTTCTACAAATCTCGCATTTTTTAATGTCATGTGGGTACAGACAATAAATGCAATGCTCGTGGGGGTCTTTGTTGTAAACCAATTTCTTTTTGCACCTCGTGCAGTCCCTGAACAGGGAAGGCTTCCTGACAGCCTGAGGTGCCTCCATTTCTGAAGAGAAGTTCAGTCGACGATTTTGAGAGGAAAACAACAAGTTTTGTCTCCCAGGTTAATAGGAAAACAAAGCCCCTGAGAAGGGGAACAAAATGGAATATATTTACTAAATATATTCCACACAAAAGTAGAAAGAATTTGAAAAATCTCAGAGAGCTTGAGGATTCCCTGTGTCTGTTAGACTGCGGTGAAAAATCTAAAGATGGCTGCCGGGGGCGGAGCTTAAGCCCTGCCACCTCATTGGCTGGGGCCATAAAGGACCAAAGTGAGGTGGAGGGACTAGACAATGAAATGACTCATAGGCCATAATGGGCTATGTACATGCACTGCTGGGTAGCAATGTGTATATATTTAAAAAAAAAAAAAAAAAAAAAAAATTATTATTATTATTACATTTATCACCGAGGATTCCCAGTCTGACGACAGGGAATATTCAAGCATCTGAATCTATGAAAGATCCAATGCTGGAGAAGTGCCCGGTATGTGAGACCCTCCTCCGCTGATTATAAAGCCAAGGAGAGACACTGGTATCAGTGGTACAAACTCCAAGACATTAGAAAGCCAAGTGGTCCATCACAACCGGTGAGTTGAGGGAAGTGTCGATAAGAAACCGAATTGTGTTGAATGAAAAGTAACCGAAGGAAAAATTGAAATTTGAAAAGCAAAAGGATACTATTGAGAAAGAGGGGGAAAACCAGATAAAGAGGAGTCCGGCACCACATGGGTGTCCCCGCAGGAAAATCTGGGCGATTACCCAACGGCAAAAAGACTACCATAACCAAAAGGCCTTGGGGAGAGGCAAAGAACTGTCAAAGTGGTCATACAGCGGTCTCGTAAAATCCTCTGTACCGTTGAAAGTCTATGACCGACAGAGAACTGTGAAAGCTAAGGGAAGTGAATCCTGCATGTGAAAATTAGCACATGAACTGTGTATCGTGGAAATTAGCAAGAGTGAACCCGGACGAGGGATGCTAATGAAAAGGGACGGAGTCTAAAAGTCCCATGAGGCATTGTTGGTAAAAGTCGGCAAGAGTGACCCGCCAGAGGGAACCTGGTTAAAAGGACATTTAGATTTATGAAAGCGTGAACATTGCAAGACAAGGGAAAAGGAAGTGTCCCCTTGTCTTGTTTGACCCGAGCCCGAGGTAGATCCAGGGGTGGAAAGTTACCACCCAAAGTTTGCTAAAAAAGGAACTGTCTTGTTAATTTGTTTAATACGGCTGAAGGGTCAGCGCCCAGAAGAGGGGGACCAAGGGGTAAAGCCATCACCCAAAGTGTTCGTAGAACAGAACTTTGTGTTTGTTTGTTGAGAGTATCAGGCCTCGAAAGCAAGAGACTTTTCATTATAAAGAGACTTAACCATCAAAGAACCTGATAGCTGATACAGAACTGTTAGCTCGTGCTGGGAAGGCTCGAGCGTCCCACCTTGTCCCGTGCAAAAACTGTGGGGAAGGGAGCCCTCGAAGCACTCACATCCTGACTTATTATTTGTGAACACTAACTTCTTTAATTTTGATACCCTATCCCACACTCTTTCTGTAATTAGTTGTAAGGAATTGGCAATAGGTTCATCTTAGTATGGGCCCTTTTATTTTGACACAATGCCACTAGGACTGGCTTATTTTTCATTTGATGGTCGACGCTTGCTCCCATCTTAGATTTAGGTTTAGTTTAGGCGTTTTTCCACCCTGCATTTATAGTTCAATAAACACCCTTGAACTGTGATCACTTGTGTCTGTCTTTACTGTTGTCAGTTCCCTCTGAGGAGGGTCTGTGCAGCACCGAAATGCTAGGCAAGTCTCCTCTGAAAAGTTGTACCAACAGCAACCCCAGACACTTCTTTCAGCTTTGTTGGGCCTCATCAGTGAGGTGAAGCTGTGCCTCTCTGGCCTTCCTGTTTATCTTTATCTTGCCAGGCAAGTGCTACAGGTCACAACTGCTTAGGATATTTAGCAGCACGTTCTGTCCAACCTATCGCTTGCCTTTGGTGTAAAAAGGTTTACGTCATCAAATTACATATTTAATAGTCTGTACATTGTGGGCAAGCCTGATTTTCTTAGCCGCGAGAATCTCTGTGACATGGAGCCATGGCCATAGCTCTTCCTCCACAATCGGCCACATCCAGGCCAGACTAAAGCGTCTGTCACATTGCCGCTTTTCCTTTGCTTACAATGCTTAAGAAGCCTTCTCTCATATCTCCCTCTGAGATGTGCTCTGCAGCCACAGAGACCACTGCCTGTAAGGTATTGGTGTACTTATCGGGAGCAAATGTTGCATTGGTGGCTTTTAAGGCTATACTGCCCGGTGCAAAACCTTTTTAGATGGGGCATCCTACTTTAAGCCATTTCTGTCAGGGGGCAGCTGCTGGTATGTACTGGATTTCATCCCTGAGGTAGCTGCCTGCAGGGGTGTTGCTAGGTCTGGAAAAGCTCTGGGGCTACGCTAATGTGGGGACTGTCAGGATTCGGAGCTAGTTAGCCTTTTGGTTGTAGCCCCTGAGCTTCAATCTGGGACTAGAACTAAAAGACCCGGGGCTATGGCCCCCTCTAGTTTGCCCCCGGCCTATGAACGCCTCTGGCTGCCTGCACCACCAGACTCTCAGAGCTAGGATGTTTAGAGAGGAAGTTCGGGTCAGAAGATGCTGGCTTGTACTTCCTAACTAAATCCTTTTGTACTGATGCTATATATCAGGTTTTTTCACAGCTTCATTAAAGGATCCATCAAAGCAGTCTGAAAGAGCAGAACTGACTATTTGGGGACCTCAGTCTAGAGATGTCGGTGAGATCATATTCTGTAATCTCCTTGGTAGGGGGTCTCCATCCAAGAGAATCAGTTACCGTTTGTTTGTTTGTTTGTTTGTTTGTTTGTTTTATTCACTTATAATGCACACCAAACCTGAATGTAGCCGGGCGCAGCAGTACAGAATATGCAAGGCTTAAATTACAAGGTTACGGATTACATGCAGAGCAAAATATATACAGGGCATAGACAGTCAATTACAGATTACATGCAAGAAAAATATATACAGATTACAGGAGGACAGCATATATACAGGCACTAGCAGGACGTTGAGTCACTAGCAGAGGGGGAAAATGAAAATGAACACATGGGCAACAAATAGGTAGGTCTATAACATATCTACACTAGGAGGTCTCCGGAATTAAGTAAGAGCTAGTGGGCTAGTCATTAGCAGACTTCAGCAGGTTGATGTAGTTGTGTCTGAATTTCAGAAAGGGCAACTCCTCACGTAAAGGTTGAGGCAGTGAATTCCATAATTGGGCTGCTCAGACCTGGAAGCTACCTCCCCCAGCCTTAGTTAGCCTGAATCTTGGTATGATGAGGCTATTGGCATTAGAGGTTCTTGCTGGTCGGGTGGAGCTTCTCTTTAGGAATTTGCCTGTAAAATAGCTCGGTGCTGCATTGTTCAGAGCTTTATGAACAAGGGATGGCACTTATAAATGAATTTTGTTTTGGGTGGACAGCCAGTTGTTTTGGCAACTGATCTTGGATATGTGCGATATTTTAGACCAGGCTTGTCCAACCTTTTTGAATGTGGGGCCGAAGCATTAACTTTTTGTCACCCAGTGGGCCGGCAAGCCAAAAGTCAACAACCTCACCCAAAGCAGTATATTAAAAAGCGATATTGTGTGACCTTTGACACAATAGCATCACAGGCAGTGATGGCCATGCAGTCCCAAGGATAGCTTTTGGTGTCATGGGCAGTGATCAAAGGTTAGTTGCTTGTGATTTCTTTCAGTGTCTATGTGTTAATATTTTTCTGAAATAGTGGGGGCGACCGAGTGTAGCGAGGGAGCTACAAGGTTCTAGGGAGGGTTTGGGGGGGTTACCCCCCCCCCAAGAATTTTTTTTCAAATATGGGGTTGAAATTGTGCATTTTACAGCAGAAAAGGTGACCAAAAAGCCATAAGTGTACAATCAGTTCTAAAGGGGAACATGAAAATTCCATGTCACCAACAGCATAAAAGAACATTTTACAACACAACACATTTTAATGATCAATGTGTCCACAGTGTAAGACAGCACTGTCACTGATGTAACACATTGTCATGCTGGTTGTACCCAAAATATGCCTCTGTAGCAACATGTCTATGCTGGCTGTTCCCAATTTAGGCCAGCATTGTCCTGTACAAAGCATGATTGATGCTGCCTGAGCATGTGCAGTGTGCCCAATACATATGGCAGCTTATCTCTGTAATACACATTACTTCTGTGGTGATGAAAGAAGCATAATTCAATTCAACAGATAAAATGTGGAAAAGCGATCACCCAAAGGTGAACCTAATTGAAGAAACGCAATGTGAGCACAATCTAAAAGTATGCAACCTAGCAGGCCTAGTGCACACTTTACCTTTTCTTTCACCAATAAATCGGGGAGGAGAGCGCGAACGCATTCCCCCACTACCAGAAATAATGCAGTCGTGTATCCCGCATTTGGGAACATAGCAGGGGTTAGCAAATCCGATGTGCAATGGGTAAGTCTCACCCTGGGAGATCTGCCCTTGAGATCACATTCTCCCCTGCCAGCTAAGTATGAGTTGCATGCAAGAGGGCAGGGGTTGGGTCAGTTCTGGGAAGCCCCGCTAAGCGAGGGTGAGAAGGCAGGCCCTGACCCACCCCCAAGCCCCCAATCCCTGGAAGCTCTGAGCGTCTGCAGAGCTGCCTGTCCCGAGTGTAGGGGGAAGCTCCAGCAGGCAGAGCCCAGCAGAAGAGCAGATTGTAGCGCAGTTCCTTTCTCCCATCAGGTGCTGCTCGGCCCGAGATTTCTATAAATAGCAGGATGGCTTGAGCAGGCCTGTTGCAGTCTGCCCACTGGCCTGTCAGCCCCACACGGGCCCATGGCCCTCCTGAGCGTAGCTGCTCAGCGCTGGCCCCATTCACACCATCATAATCATCCTGGACCTCGACGCTCCACCACCCCTGAATCTCAGAGTTCTGCTCAATGACAATGCTGAAGCTTTGACATCTTTGCCGTAACCATATGCCGTGTTGTGTCAGCCGAGCCTGCACAGCGCCAAAGGCAAGTATTCCCTTGTCAGGGCCCAGAGGTCACTGAGTCTTCCAGTGCCATCCACTTGGCACGGCCTACTGTTCCCAGCGTTTTCTACCCACAAATCAGCACCACTGCCAAACAGAACTGCATCATTGGGGCCCATCGCTGCTGCTCTCCGACTTGACCCCAGCCCAGCGCAAAGGCACCCATGCTTCTGGTCTGATGCTGAAAAGCCTGGCTCTGCTGAGATCCGAAAGACAAGAACTAAGGTATTTTGGGAACATAGTACTATTGTTTTTTGTGTTGCAACTGTATCAGCTCACACCTCTCCTGAAGGGTATAGGCTGCCCTCAGACTGCGCTACCAAAAGAGTGAAAATAAGTTATACCTGTTGGGCTTGCCTGTTTCACTTTTATGATTGGGATCACTGCTGCATGGGTATTAAGCGCGTTATAAATAACCTATCATACCACTCGTATTTTCTCCAGAGCTGCAGCAACTATTCGAAGTGTACTCCGATCCATTTTGTTAACAAACTCAATCCACTAACAAACGAAAACTTTGGTTCCCATTGATTTGGATTTGGATTTTGTTTCCTTTCTATACATTTCTGGAGAGCATTTTTTGAAAGGTTGTTCTTGAGTGTGTAGATTATTTGCTATTGCCCACTTTTGCTGAATGACAATTTCGACAAAACATTTTTTTGCCGCATTTTTTTACGCTTTTTTACCCAAAAAAATAGATGGTAATTTTGGGTAAGGTATATAGAAAGTGAGGGTGCAGGGGTTCTGCCACCGGTTTTTGTGGTAAAAAAAGCAATAAAATTGACCCAAATGAATGTGGCGAAATTGGCATTCGCCATAAAAAAGGCAGAGAAAGTTTATTGATACGATTATTTATGTGTCCACAGGTCAATCACAGCATGGCTGGGATTTGTAAGGGGGCCATGGTGATTGAATCGGGTTTACTGGTGAAAGGATGGTGATCCAGCACAGAGCGGCTCCTTTTGTGCCAATGTTTCCAAGTCTCCCCCCAAAAAAATTGTGACTGATGATGCTGATAGCAGTCTAGTAGTAGAGTGAGTGTGCGCTCAGAATTCTCATTCGTTTTGTTCTTTTATGTGTCCCGAATAGAGCACAGAGTAGTTTTGCGCACAGGCACATTTAAAAAAATGGACAACCTTGTCTTAGACACACCAAGAGCTGCTCACAAGGCCATATTTTGTAGGATTTGAATTCTTTGGATGATAGATGTATTAGCACCAATGTAGAGGGCATTACAATAGTCGAGCTTAGATAGAATCAGGGCTCTAGCTAGAATAATGCAGTTGTTATCTGATAGAAAGTGTTTGCTTGCTCTAATGAGCTTACAAGTGTAAGCTGTGGCGGATGCCATAGACTTCACCTGTTTGTCGAAGGAGAGGGTGGAATCCAGATAAAAGCCAAGTTTCTTCACCTCCTTGGACACCTTGATAATATTACCATCAATCTCAAATGAGGTGTAGTCTTGGCTTAGATTTTTGAGGTTAGAATGAGTCCCTAGGATGATGAGCTCTGTTTTATCATCTTCCGGGCATAGACCATGGGTTGCCATCCATGCCTGGATGATGATATACACCCTATTCACCAAGGCCAAATCCTTGTTGTAATCCCCAGAAAGTGGGAGGAGAATCTGGGTATCATCTGCATAGTTAGTGTAGGTTATACTGAGATGGTCCAGATCATTAAAAAGGGGCTTAGTAAATATGTTGTATAGGGTAGGGGAGATGCAAGAGCCTTAAGGAACTCTGCACAGGATGGGAATCGGGTCAGTCGCTGCCGATGGAGAGAACACCCTCATAGTCCTGTCGCTGAGGAAAGACTCAATCCAGATTATGGCCTCTTTAGAAAAGTGTGCAGCTGAGTCTAGGTGGCTGCAAAGGACCCTGTGGTCCACAAGGTCAAATGCAGCCGAGAGATCCAGCAACAAGAGAAGAGCCATTTTTCCTTTATCTCGTTATTAATCTATTTGTGCCTTCAAATCAATGAGGGTATTCTCTGTGCCGTGTTGGGGTCGGAATCCTGATTGACGTTCTCCTAATAGCTTATGTTGTTCCAGAAATTTTTGGATTTGGTCATATGCAATCTTGTCCAAGATTTTAAGCAGAAAGGGTACTGTTGTGATAGGACAGTAGTTTGTGGGTATAAGTGGGTCTAGGGTTTGCTTTTTGAGCATGGGTAGTACTCAAGATAGTTTCAGATTGGTCGGCACAGTGCCGGACGTGAATGAGGCGTTGACAAGTTTCAAAATAAATGGGGAAAGATCCCTGAGAGCGTCTTTTATAAGCTGGGCAGGGCAAGGGTCGCCCTGGCAGTTTGATGGCTTGAGAGAGAGGATGACTTTCTCCACCTCAAGGATAGAGGTTTTAGATTTTAAATTTACGTTTTGACAGGGTTGTACTTGGCAGTTTACATGTTGAACACCCAAGAGCCAATTTGGAAGACCTCTGCTTCAAGGCCATCAGTGTCATAGGCCCTCATTACGAGTTTGGAATGGGAACTACCGAATCACCAGAACCGTTAACGGTGCCGGTTATTCAGCAATTTCTCTTCCAGTAGGAGCCTGAACTCCCGGCAAGTCAGGCCTGCTGGCAGTTTACTGCCCCTACCAGCAGACTCTGGGTGAGCCGGTCTGGTAAAATGCCAGAACCGGTAGTACCGGCATTTATTCTGGACCAGCTCACCCATAATGAGGGTCTTTAGTCTGACAGGAGCTGCAATTTGCTTTGTGATGTTCAACACTGGGGCACCAAAGTCAGGTCTCGTGGCAGTCCGTTAGTGATATCTTGGTGTCACAATCCTAATACTTTAAAAAAAAGAAGTTTGAGGTGTCGACATCTTTGAAGAAAAAGTCAAATTCCAATGAATGAGTTCGAAAAAATAGTTCCTGAGAAATGTGCTAAGAATGCGAAAAAAGGAACTGAGGTTACCAGACGCAGTGAGAGCTATTTGTACTGACACCAGCATCATGATGATGAAGAGCGCCGAAGGAACCTGATGCCAATGACGCAGGGCGCTCCCTACTTGCTGTTGAAAAGTTTCCTAGATCTGCTGCCACAGGAGAATATTTATTTAAGATGAGGAATCCATGGGTTGCCACAGTCCAGTACAAGTAAACACTTAGCACCATTCTTGGGTCAAGTCTGTGTAATCCGTCCTCCTCCTCCTCCTGAGGAGGAGCGTAAAATATGGGTAGGAGAAATTTTGGAGAAAGATGAAATTCAGAGCACACTTTTGGAAGAAAGGTTGATCAAACTATGAGAATCACTATACATGGAGGCTTGCAGAAGAGGGCTCGCAATTCACCAACTTTACATATAGAAGTTAAGGCCACCAAAAATATTGTATTCCATGTCAACAGTCTGAGTGGACAAGAATAAACTGGCTCAAAAGGAGACCCCACAAGATTCAGATCCAAAGCTGGCATCATGGAGGGAGTTGGCAGAAACATGTTAGTCAGTCTTTGAGAAATTCTATCACAACAGGTATTGCAAAGTATGCTCCTTCTTCGGGTGTGTGCTTGAAAATTAAAAGCGCAGCAAAATACCCTTTCACTGTGGTCACCTGTAGCCCGTGTCCATCAAGGTTCAAGAGAACAGACTGCTGCACAGATAAGGATCTATTTCTTTAACTATGCACCATATGTAAAGACTCTTCCAACTGTGGCCATGCTTATTTAACAGCATTCTTGCCAAAAGAAACACCCCCATAACATCTTCGGTACGGTCTCAGTCTCTTCACCTCAAGTGCTCAGAAACAAGGTGTGAAGTTTGAGGGTGTTGCTACTCGGGTGGAGAACCATGCCTAACACTTGTGAGAGCAAGTATGGTTGAGGAAGACCTAACAGAGGGCAGATTCTGTTTCCAGATGTGCCTGGAACCACGTCCTCATAGCCCAGTCCAGGGCAATAAGGATGATTGTGGTTCTAAATCTTCTGAACCTCTGGAGAAGAGGAGGAATGACAGGCACCAGTGGGAATGTGTACAGAAGTTGAAAATTCCATACCACCACAAACAAACCCCCCAGTGCTCTTCTCTGGAGAGATTCCCTTCAGCAGAACAGTTCACACTTCCTGTTGAAGCTGGAGGCAAACAGATACACTTGAAGAATTCCATGAAGGGCGACATTTCTGTAAGAAGTACCTGACACATTTCACAATTGTGAGAGAATGAGCCCTGCCTGCTCACAACCTCCGACAACAAGATCTCTCTCTGTAATGTACACCTAAAACCGAGCTCCATTGCCTCCCTATATAGACGTACTGATCCCACACCTCCTCTCTCAATGACATAGTGCATGACCACTTTGTTGTCCGTCATGATCGGGAAAGTCTTCCTCTGTATTGAAGGCAAGGACACCATCAGCACAAGTTTGATAGCCCTCAGCTCCAACAGACTACTTTGGACAAAATAGATGGTCTGATTCTAAGGTTAACCTTCTCTCTGGAGAAGACCACAAATGGAGGCTTAAAGGATAGGACAGTTCACTCATACCACATGCCAAAGTGATTGCCACCAAAAACACGGTCTTCCAAGTGAAGTGTCTGAGCAAATAAAGAAGGCATGGCTGAAAGGGAGCATCTATAAGTAAGGTCAATATCAGATTTAAGTCCCTGCCCGGTACAAAGAAATGGACTGGGGGAAACATGTTTATGGAGCCTCTAAAAATGTGCATACCCGTAGGAAACTTGTTTAGGCGTGTGCTTAAAAACTAATAGAGCAGCCAAATACCCCTTTACTATTGGCACCTAAAGTCCATACTGGGTAAGGTGCAGAAGAAATGACAGTACTGTTCCTGTGTTACCAATAACAACTATACAGTGCCTTTGATGCCAGACTCCTTGCAAAAGCAAAACCTTTATGACGTCCTTTGGGAGGTACCTGTCCTTGTATCTCATCCTTTCAGAAACCATGCATGAAGGCTGAGAGTTTGTTACTCGGTTGAAGGACTCGGCATACCTCCTGCCATTCCAAGGAAAACACCACAGGGGACAAATAACCACATCCTCCTGGGCCAACTGTGAGCCAATCTGGCTCATGGTGGACCCGAACCTCTTCAAACCCCAAAGAACATGAGGAAAGACGATAATCCATTGGAATGCCTACAGAAGAAAATTGCAGTCCACCACAAACGCATCCCCCACTGCACCTCTTGGTGGAAATTCCCTTGAGCAGAAAAGTTTGCACTTCTTGTTTGACCTGCAGACAAAGAAATCCACTTGAGTAGTTCCCCAAAGGGTGAAGATCTCTAAGAGGACTTCCTGGCTTAACTCCCACTCATGGGGGATCCAGGACTGACTACTCAGGGTGTCTGCTGTTGTGTTCTCCATCCCGATAAGGAGGTTCCGTTCTGTAATTCCCAAAACCAAAGCTGCACATCCTCACTTTACAGGAATAGTGACCCCTCACCCGACCGCTTTTTGAGGTAGTGCACAGCCATTATCAGGACAGTATTTCCCTGTATCAAAGGCAAGAACGCTTTCAGAGCATTTCTTATAGTACTGAGCTGCAACAGGTATATGTGAAGAATGCTTGAGGTGTACTCCCCAGCCTTTCAATGAGGCATCTGCAACCACAATCACCTCTGGCCAAGGCTGCCAAAAGAGTTCTCAAATCATTACGTTCTCTCTGAAGAACCACCACAGAGAGTCCTGTGATATGCTGCTTTGGAACTGAAGATGGTCTGTCATGCTGCCTGAGAACTCTGACCTTTCAGATTTGAGAGTCCAGTGAAGCAATCTCTTTCTCAGTCGAGCCTCTGGCACCAGGAAGATGCAGGATACGATGATGTCCAGCAACCATAGAAAGTCCAGTGCTGGGCAGGGTGAGGGTCCTCTGAAACTTCATGACCATCTGCTAAATATAAAGATGCATGTCTTTGGGTAGCAAAATCTATTCTGAGGAGTCATCCCGGACCACTCCAAAGAACTGGAGTGTTTGTGAAGGTGTCATCTAGCACTTCCTGAAGTTTAGGGAGAAGCCCATTTTGTTCAAGAGGTGACAGGTGTGACTGAGATTATTTAAAGCCTGCTCTGAGGAATGAGCTCTGATTAGCCAATCATCCAGGTAGGGAAAATGTGGACCCCCTCTCCTTAGAGCGGCTGCCACCACCGACAATAACTTGTTGAAGAGCCTCAAGCAGAAGTTAGCTTCAATGGCAGGGCCCAGAACTGGAAGTGGGCACTACCATTCACAAACGTTCGTGCTTGGAATGGATGGGGCATGAAGTAATCTCCCTGTAGGTCTAGTGACACCATCCAATCCTGTGACTCCAGTACCTGGAGGATCTGCAAAAGTGTTACCATCTTGAATGTGTCCTTCCTGAGGAAGTTGTTCAAGCATCTCAGGACCAAGAGGAGTTACAGTCCTCCATCTGTTTTTCAGCACCAAGAAGCAGTGGAAGTTTGACACCTGGATCGGCACTGCTCTGGGCACACACCCTTCTCCAGCAAGCTAACAATCTACTTTTGCAGAAGTAGATCTAGTGGCTGACAAAGTTGTGATGGGCGAGACAATCTGGAGGGCATTTTAGAAATGAGAAACAATAGCCCTAGATCGCCACTTGGAGGACCCAAGCACCCGAAGTAATGCACAACCATTCTTTGGAGTGCAGGACTGGTCTCCCTGCCACTGCCAAGGCATGTGAGAATGCTTCGAAGTGGTTTTGTTGCAGTTGTGGAGCATGAGGGGACAGTAGCAGTGGGTGTCTGTGATACATTACCACCTCTGCTCCTACCCGGCCCAAAGAATCTTCTTTAACCCTGTATGGCCAAGGATTGGCCCCTGCCTTTTACCTTTTTAGCTGAGGGAAATAAACTAGTGAAACATATCTTCTTCTCCAGGTTGATGTTGTTTCTTGCATTGGTTGCTTTCCTACTGTAGCCCCTACAGATTTGGCAGCTGTCTTTGACACCTGACATTTTTCTAGACTGTCTTCAGATCTAAACAAGTGGTCATCGTCGAAAAGCATGTTGAGGTCTTTTGACTGAACATCCGGGGGTGAACCCTCATGGGGACACGGAAGCACCAGCACCATTACTAACAGTGCCAGTGCTTTCTTGAAAACCATGCTTGCAGGGGCCGGTGCTCCCGGCAGGTCACACCTGCCAGGAGCACCGGCCCCTTCAAGCATTCTCATAGTCTGGCAGTCCAGAAAGGGTGCTGTTACGTTGCTACCAACACCCTTATTTCCGGACCCCCAGACTTGTAATGAGGCCCATGTCATTAAAACTATCTCTCATTTCACCTTTAGGTATATGTTCTGCAGCTTCTGAGATGGCTGCCCGCAAGGTATGGGTATACTTTTCAAGGGCACAAAACGCGTTAATAGCTTTAAGCACCATACAGCCCAAAGCAAAAACCTTTTTTGCAAGAGCGTCACATTGTTTGGGCATTCTTATCTGGGAGAAGAGTCTGGAACATGCTCGCCCTTACCCCTGATGTGGCAGCTTGGGCCACAAGACTCTATGAGCTTTGGAGTTTCGATGAAAAATGTAGGGTTCATCAATGCCAGCCATGGCTATGTGGAAGGACCTTTGTTGAGTATGCCTGTAAAATCATATTCTTTGAAATGCCTGAAAGAAAGTCCCCATCATAGAACCTCCCACACCTTCGACATGACTGGCCTATAAGAAGCGTTAGGGTGAGCATATGGATTTGACTGCATTAAGTTGATTTATGAGCACTTGCTAGGTCGACCATTCTTGCCTTCTCCAACAAAAGATCTTTGCAGAGGTTTGATTGCACTCCTTGGAGAAGTTCATGTCCAAAGGGAATCTAGTCCCCCTCAGAGTCAAAGACAGACTGACTCTAAGGATCTAATGAATTCCAAACTCGACTCTGGGATGTATCTCAACACCAAAGTCAAGTTCAGCGCTACTTTTGATATCAATGGGTTCTTTAAAAAGGATTCCGAACAGGTATCGACTTTCGATGAGGTACCGCCAGTGATTGACGACATCAACGCTATATGAGGGACCTTCGAGAATGACACCATAAACAAGCTCTTGGACATACAGGAACATCATGTTGTGCAGTCCATGCTGGCTTTAGTAGGCCCAGTCGGTTCTAACTGCTTTAAAGGATCCGTTGCCGAAGCTGCTGGAGCAGCTTCATTGAAAACATCAGTCATTTTAAGCAGAATTTCCCTCACTGTTCTGCAAAAGCATATTTTGATGGAAATTGTAGCTTTTATCTGGTGGGTGATTTGAGAAACCAGAAGGTGTCTCCCTGACTAGTCCCAGAGGATCTGTCATCCAGGTGGCCAGGGCACAGCCATCACTATTGGATCCAGTTCCTGGAGGTGGACCAGTGAGAGAGGATCCCCTGGATGGGGGGGTTCTCCCAGGAGTGGGAGTGGGACACCGACGGGTGAGACGCAGTATTCCCCATCTTCTACCCCATCCTACCAAGTAGGACATTTGAAACCCCCCACCCTCGCTTCTCAACATGAACACTTTTGCATGACACACCAGAAAACGGACTAACACCAAAGCCGTTTAAATGACATGTCCCAATGCAAGGGTCAGGCAAAGTCAGGCAAATTACCTTATTCGCACACACCTGACGGTCTTCTCCTTTCCCCACAGGTATAAAAGGTGGAGCCAGAGAGCACACTACGAGCACAGCAGACAGCACTACGAGACGGCTAAGCAGGCGCGGCAGTTCAAGAGAAGGAGAAAGGTGGCGGTAAGCGAGAGGGTGGCGAGGAGAGAAGAGACCTTGCCCTTTTCATCCCAGACTGGCAGAACCTTCATGGAGGAGAGCCTAAGAGCGCGGACAATAGCACAAGTGTCTTGCAACAGATGTCAATGGTACATGGAGCATGTCGACGCCGATAAGCGAAAGCGAGGGAGACTCTTGGTACCATGGTACCTGCTTCGACTCCAGTAAAGCAGAAAGCCAAGCGGTTCATCTCAGCCGGTGAGTCAAGGGGAAAACCGATAAGAGCCGGGCTGTGTTGAATGAGGAATTAAAAGTGGCAAGTTTGAACTTAGCTTCAATAAACTGCGAAAAAACTGTAAAAGTATTGAGGGGAGACCAACTGCAGTGGGAACCGGCGCCACGTGGGTGTGCTCTGAGAGACTCTGGTTGATCCCTGTTTGAATTAAACTACAGAAACCAGAAGGCTGTAGGAGAGCCACCAGAAGAGGTCAAAGTGGTCATACTGGAGGTCTAGTAAAATCCTCGAACAATCGAAAGACTTTGATCTACAATCTTGAGAAAGTAAGGGAAGTGAATCCTGTATGGTGAAAGTAAAAGAGAAGTGAATTCTGTGAATCTTGAGAGTCAATGGGCCTCATTACGAGTATGGAGGTAGCCATGCCGGTTTTAGCGGCATGGCTAAGCCCCATACCGGGTACCAGGTCTGGGTTCCCCATAGGGCTCAATGGGAATGGGGAGCATGCTAACAACAGGCCCGTTAATGACTGGCCTGTTGTTAGCATGCTGGGCTGCTCGCGGAACACGCTAAGGACGCCTGGTAATCAGGTGTCCTTAGCGGGTCCCGCGAGCAGACCTCGTATTAGGGCAGTAAGGGGTTAATGGCTCTGGCGCCTTTACCGGCCGTTAACCCCTTACCGCCCACCTCGTAATGAGGCCCAATGTGACTGTGAAACTGGAGAGAGTGGACCCAGAAGGGAGTTGCTAACAAAAAGGGGGCAAAGTCTAAAGTCCTGAAAAACAGGGGGTTGACAAAAGTAAACCCGAGCACGAGATGTACACTGGTACTGTTTGAAAAGACACTGATATTTGTGAGCAAAGGGTTGGCACCCAGAAGAGGGGGACCCAGGAGTGAAGTCATCACCCAACATGAACTGTGAAAGAGAAAGTTGTATTTTTATTTTGTTGTTGGATACATCAGGCCCTCAAAGGCAAGAGACTTTCAAGAGAAACGAGACTTGGCCATTGATGGTCCTTATTGCTGCCATTGGAACTGTTAACTTGTGCTGGGAAAGCTTGAGTGTGTGCTGTGCTCTAAGCTCCCATCTTACCCGTGCTTCAAACATGGGGAAGGGAATTACAAAGCTACCGCATCCTAACATATTATTTACAAACACTTCTTTCTTTTCTTAAAAACTATCCCACACTCTTTTTGTATTAGTTGAGAGGTTTGGCAATAGGTTTCTTATTATAGGCCCTTATTATTTGACATAACGCCACAAGGACTGCCTTATTTTTCATTTGATGGTCGACGCTTGCTCTCATCTTAGATTTAGGTTTAGATTAGGAATTTTTCCAACCTGCATACAAAATTAATTGTTCAATAAACACCCTTGAACTGTGATCACTTGTGTCTATCTCTACTGTTGTCACCATGAAGTTCCTCACAGTGAGGACTTCAGAGGAAGAATCTCTGTAATGCTTTTCTTTTTGGTCACGCAGATAATTAGCAGGACTCACTTCTCGAATGAGACATTTTACAGTGCATTTTGGCTTTCTTCTTAGGCCTCTCTCTGGGGACATCTCAGCAGTTTCTAAACTCCTGCCATGCAATGATTTGTGCTTCGAGGTAGTGGTACTCATCGATTTAGAGGTTGAGCGCCTTGAAATTATTTGGATGATCTCTCCTTCAGTTCTTTCGGGGCCATCGACTGACACAACCCACAATTCTGACTTGGTGTTTGGTGCCATGGGGCCAAAGACACGCGTAGTGCGGGTCAGTTAGCAACATCTTACCATCGTGGCCTACACATCATTTTAACCCTGGCAGCTTAGTAGACATTTTCACAAAAGTGTCTCTAAGATAAAGTTGAGTGTTCCGTGAAGCGTGCTGAGCATGCAGAAACAAGGAACTGAGTTCATCGGGGGTGGAGCAAGCTATGTGTTTGGATGCCAACATCACATCTAGTGTCGAGGAACTTTCGGTATGCAGTGATTATGTGGAATCACAAAATAACTAATCCAATTACAATAAATCAAAAATAACTAATTCCAACCTAACGAAATTGGCAAAAAACTAAAAATGGGATTGGGAGTGGGAATGGTGGTTTTGGGTGTGGGAGAAAAGTATTAGGAACAAAAAAGGGGGTTTTGGGAGGGAAGCCCCCCACCCCCCAATAACAACAACAAAGGAATTTGTTATTTTGGAATTTGTTATTTTGGAATTTGTTATTGTGGTATTAGTTGTAATTGGATTAGTTATTTTGTGATTCCACATAATCAGATGTAACCGGAACTTTCACATTGAGGGATCCAGATGTGGCGATCACACGGCACCCCCAACTGGTGAAAGGTTTTCTGTGGTCAGCTGATGCTACTACAATAAATTCAATGTTTATGAATAGCCTGAAGATCCCAGGTCGAAGAACAGGTTATTTTCTAAATTCAATCATAATCGTCTGGGCTTCCTCAGTCTGAGAGGTGGGATTTTTAAAAAGTATGTTAATGTTAATCGATACTAGTGAAATCTTGGCATATGTAAACCTTACAGACCTGAAGAGTGTCTGCAAATAGTGTAAAAAATGATCAGTATGTGAAAATGGGAATCAAATCCCCAAACCTCAGTAATTAAGACATAAAAACAAGAGGTACTTACAGGTTTTTCTGCTGCTTTGTCTTCTTTTTTCTCAATCACAGGTTGTGTTTCTGGTTTAGTCTAAGAAAGGCATTAAAACATTGTCAAGAAGATTAAGAAGAACATTCTTCATATTTATCTGCCTTAGAAGGCAAAGAGAAGGGTAAGCAAGCATACTGCAAACATAAAAGTTTACTCACTTTAGTGACTGAGGTACTCCTAGCCCATAGTCCCCTTTCCTCCATACTGCATGGACGTCACTGCACAGGGACAGGACAGGAACCATTTTGCCACGCAAAAATGCACAATTCACCTTTAAATTTAGAGCGTGTGGAGGCACGGTTGCAGGCGTAACCACGTCCTAATAGCCGTGCCCTCTGGCGCCTTGCCTCAGTCTCCTTTGTAGCACCGGACACAAGTACTTTTTAATTTGGGGGATGGATGGCAGGAGTATGAAGGAAAGGTGACTATGGACTAGGAGTACACTAGTCACTACAATGAGTAATTTTTTGTTACTATTACGTTCCGCCCACTTTCCTCCATACTGCATGGTCTATTTCAATGTGCCTGTTATAAGGGAGGAGGACCAATTATTGAGACTTATTAGCGAACCAGTTCTTTGAAACTGCCTGCCGGAAAGAGACGTCTTTCCTAGCACTGATGTCGAAAAAGTAATGCTTGTAGAAAGCTGAGGTGGGGCCCAGGTGGCTGCCTTGTTTATTACGACCTATGAAGCTGGTCTCTGGAAGGGCACTGCAGTGGCTTGAGCCATGACAGCATGCGCATGCATCCCTGTAGGGGGAGGTTTGTCCTGCAACTTGTATCCCTCTCCAATAGATCCTACAATCCACTTAGCTATTGAGGTTTTTTCATGTCTGAGTGCCCAGTGAAGAACCACAGAAGTTGATGAAGAGAGCCTCAGATTTTCTGATGGTTTAGTCTGATAACATATAATGCTAGTACCCTAGGCATATCTAGTCAATGTAGAACTTTGTCTGCCTCTGAATAGGGACCTAGAAATAAGGTAGGAAGCACTATCTCTTGATTAAGATGGAAAGCTGAAACAACGTTTGGAAAAAACTAGAGTGAGCCAGGAGGAAACATTTTTAGAGTTCTGAAGACGCTAAGGCCTGTATTACACTTACTCTGCACGCCACTAATTGAGCGGCGTTCCACATAACCCATTTGATGTCTGAAAGGAAGCGCCCCCAAGTTAGCACGATCCTCCCCGCAATGGGAGACAATAATGGACACTCCCGTAATGGGAATAAGGCCAAGACAGAGTGCGGGTGAGCGTAAGTGGGAGTTTATCAAAAGAATATGGCATGCAAAGAACTCTGCAACCTCCGAGAGCGCTCTGCCTGACAATCGCAAAGGCAGGCGTTTTTCTAATACAAAAAACGTCATCAGAACCTACACACTATAGGGGGCACAAGTTAATTGGGATTGGGTGGCGTCGCCTAACTATAGGTGTTGCTGCAGCTTGGTTGGTCCGGGTGGGAGGACGTCACTGGTCAGCCTCGTGGGTTGGGTTGGGCCTGGCAGGCCAGCTTGAGGTCATTCGAGCGGTGTTGGTATGCTGGGGCAGCCTGTGACAAAGATGAATACCTTTCCTGACTCGTTTGCCCTAGGCCATGCACACTGCAGTTATTCAAGAAACGACATTTAAGTTCACCAATAAATCGCTCAGCAGTTTATCTTATAAAATAAATGCAACACATGAGGAATGCACCTCGTGAGAGGTCTGGTGGTTGTCGGTTGGGGTGAGATTTACCTGTGTCCTATTGACCGGTATTTTAGGTCGAGGGGCTGGGCTCTGGGGCCTGGGCCGAATGATACATGTCTGTCTGCTGCGTTAGAAGTTATTATATAAATGGGTCTCTGTGTCTTGTCCCAGCGTTGGGGGTCGTCTTTGCACGGGGTCATGATTCTTGGGGTGGTCTAGGGGGGTTGTGGGATTTACGAGAGGGTGCTGGTAGATCTGTGGATTCAGACGTGGGTTTATTACCGTGCTGTAAATAACACAGGTGGCGGGCTGTGGCCTTGGGTGCGGTACTGGGGCCTCTGATTCTCTGAAGCGGCTCCAGCTTGGTTGGGGGAGGAGAGGGAGCGCGGCACATGCCTTAGCTTCTTCATCTGGCAGGCTTCGTAGGGTGGGAGGGAGAATGGCCTTGCATATATTCACAAAGGTTTTTTCCTCGTGCGTTGCTGACTTTTGAATGCAGAACTTTTATAATGTTTTGCCTTATTTTGATCTTATTTAAACACACATTTATATTTCAATTTTGTTACACATTTCTTTAATACATTCGGTCCGAGTACCTTTTCATTACATGGTATTATATCTACTACAGTGTTTAAGTATTTATATACATTCGACGGTACATGAGGTAGAACTATGTTATGGACCACAGAGATTGACGGTTGCCACTATGGGTGACTTAAGACGATATATAGGGGTTCATGTGTCTACATATGACTTAAAGACACTCTCTCTGTGATCTAGCAGCATTAGTACAGTCACAATGTAAAGTCATATAAACATTTCACTTTTATGGCTAATTCATAGTTTGCAGATTCTGTTTAAGAAGAGCAGTTCACTAATATCACTACTTGAATTCATTTCTGCGTCGCCCTGGCCTCGCGGACCAGGTCACACGGGATGCAGTATTACATTGTGAACGACGAAATGTTACAGTGTTAGCATCTCGGGTTAGCTCATACCCGGCTTTCTCATGGGAACGCGCTCGCAGCGGATCTACCATGGTGCTGCGGCGGCAGGGATGCTTGGAAAGCCCTCCAAAGGTGGGGGCCGCGCTACAGTGTGCTGAACTCACGCCATCTTTGCTAGACAAGATGGCTTCTAGGCCTAACTGAATTTTTGTATATGCAGGGAACGGATACGTGTGGGCAATGTCGTCGGCGGGTGAACCCTCCTCCACCTGGGCCCGGGTGGCATGAGGGGACGCCCACCGAGTCATGGTCCTCACCTGGGGAGAAGGCTGCAGGTGAGGAGGGCCTCGCGGCCAGTCCTCCCCTACATTTCCCCCCTTTCGTTACTAAAGTAACGAATTCTTTAGCTCTTCCAATCTTCTACATTCTTGTTCCTCTATCACTGCGTCATCCCATGCAGGTGTTCCTTTTCTAGGCATCCATGCCCTACATACCCCCCTCAAGCTCTCACCTCTTCTAGCATACTCGTCTGGTGTACATGTTAAATATATACAGTCACCAGTTTCTTCCAAGTCTACCCAGACCTCCTCATACCATTCCAGTTCCACATCTCGGGGTTCTTTGATAGTGGTGTGCCATAGTTTGTCTACTATGTACTTATCATGGTACATAGGCACTAACTGGTACCTGGGAGTGTTATCTGCTCCTGTCTGTACATGTACTTCTTGTGTCGCCCTCATTGTACCACCAGAGTTGCCCATTGTCACCATCATCATTGCGCCGTTAGGGACCGCATTTGCACAACATCGGAGGCCCACCTGGCACAGGCAGAACGCCACGAGGAGAAACACCACAGCTGGTACCAGAAATTTCATTGTCATTCCAAGCCAAGAGGGAACCCAGGAGAAGATATTGTCGAACCACGTGCTGGCTTCTGCTCCACCTTACATCTTCATCTTCTCTCCCAGATTGTGTACTGCTTCGATCACGTGGGATAAGGAACCATTCTCCGCGTCTTCAGAAGGTACGAAAGTGCAGCAGGCACTTCCTATTTTTCGGCAAACACCTCCGTCCATCGCAGTCAGCAGGTCCAGAACATACCTGTTCTGCATGGTCATCAGGCGTAGAGCTCGCAGTTCTACTTTTATTATGTTGAACCCTTCTTCAGTGTCATTGGCTAATTGAATTAGTTCCCACCGTGTTATCTGGAGCCATTTTGCATTTGCCCTTGCTTGGACACTTGAAATCAGCGAGGCAAAGAATGTTTCTACAGAGCTGAACAGTCGGTACCTGTCTGGGATCTGTGCCAATAAATCGGATGAAGCTTGAGATATGTAATTTGATGCCCGTCTGTTCCGTGATAGCTCTTCTCCCTTCCCTCCGGAGGACAGGACATAGAGGTGTGATTTTGCAGTGGGAGGAACCGCACCCTGGTGCATGTTCCCTGGCGTCCTTTTATTTTCATCAACGTGGCTTTCTGGAATCACCATTAGGTCCGAGTGCAGTGTGGCCATCGAGCAGCTGCCGCTCCATGCCTGGGGAAGGTGCAAGTAGGCCTGGTTCCCACATACCCAGTATGTGTCCATTAATGCGGCTGTTCCTTTTCTCATGTCTGGGATGGTGAGAGTTTTGTTGCAGCTTTTATTCGTCCCTATTGCCACTTTTCCTTCTCCCTTAAAACATAGTTCGTTCTTGATCTCACTTTGTAGTTTGAAGGGTTTCTCCATTGCTGTTACCCATGTCAGTTTGGAAATGTGCTCCTTCCATACTGGTGTGCATGTTTCTTCTATCCATCGCATCCTGGCTGGTTGGACACCTCTCAGTGCTTCCGCTTTGCACAGTACTTCTTCATCTTTCCATTTGTTTTCAGAAAATAGTGTCCCTTGTATCGCAAAAAATGGTTCTTTGAGACATACCACTCCAGCTGCTTTTGGGTAGCACGTTTTTTCCGTCTGTATAATCTTGAAAGTGACGTCGTGTGCCTGGAAGGTGTTTTTTATTCGGCATAGCGTGAGATGAAGGAGACACTGGGCATCTACAATGGGCAATTCTCTGGGCAACAACACTTTAGGTGTGCCTGATGCATGGGGAATGAGCGAGCAGACATAACAGCTCTCATTTGTCGTTTGTTTGGCTGTGGCACTCATATCAGCATACCATTTATTTGCTTGGTGGGGGTGCCGGGGGTCTTCCATTTTGTCTAAGCCTAAGCCATAGTACTCATCATACCCCCTCCTGCTTGTCTCTCTTTTCCGCCTACTATCCTTGCTTCTCCTACGTCTGCTTTTGGTAAATGAAAAAATGGGCCCCCCTTCCTTCTCCCCACCCCCCTTGTCAAACTTCTGATATGTTTCCTTATGTTCTGTCATAGTTATAACATTCCCATCTTCCTCAATAAACAACAAATCACTTTCTTCTAATGGGGTGGGGAGGGTAGTGGGGCTGCTATACATTTCAGGTGTGGACATTGTGTTGTTTTCCATCTCTGTTTGTATACCTCTTGAGTTTGACAGGGCGACAGTTGGTGGTTCAGTGTAGTAACCCCATACAAAGTGTGATCCATCCCATACTAAAAAATCACCTTCTTTTATATTTACACTTGTGGTTGTATTGCTCCCAGGAGCTCGGGTGATGTTACTCCCCCCTCCCCCCTCGGTCATCTCGATAGAGATGAACGCTATAAACCAATACGTCACCAGGCAAAATATTGATAGGAAGAATACAATAACACAAATTGACAATCCGCATTCGTATGAATATGTAAGTCTATCTATCAACACTTCTCTAATCCTAACAAATCTATTAGTTGCAGGCTGCCCATTAGATGCCATGGTAATTCCTGTTTGAGATACAAAAGTGCATTAAGTACAGACATGTAAACATTTCCCTGACGTTATTAACTTTTTTTTTTTTTTTTTTTTTTCATAAAGCATGGACGTGGGTAGGGGAAGGGTTTGTTTCCACAGACAAGGGTATTTGCAATCAATACGTTTAGATCATTGTATAATATATATAAAATCTTCTTCAAAAGAAAGAAAAATTTCAAGAAATGAGAGAACAAAAACATTAAAATTGAGAGAGAAAAAAAAAAAGGTTTTTCTTTTTCCGTACGAATGCCATGTCATCAGTTGCATTCATTGTCAATCGCTGCACATACACAAAATCACCTTCACTCATTCTCCATAACACCACTGTCTGCTGTTGCCTGTGCCTCGTCCTGCACCTCACCTTCCACGGCGCTATAGGCTCTGCGTACGTCTGTCAAATGCACCCAGTATCTTAGGCCCTTCACCTTTACTGCTGTGGGCGTGCAAAACACTACCTCATAAGGGCCATGGAAACGTGGCGCATTCCACCTTCGCACAAAACTTCTGACATATATAAAGTCACCTGGCATTAGCTGTAATTGTTTGTCAGGCAGTGGTACCCGTTCTGTTGTATTCCCCTCCTCTCTTGTAGAGGGGGGGCGAGTTGCTTCGCTATTATGCGCGCTGCCCGTGTTAGTTTTTTCAAGTACTCTGTGAACTCCTCTCCCAATATCGCTGCGCTTCTGTGTGCATCAGAACGTTCACGGAGAGGCGAGTGCGCTGTGTGCATTCTCCTTCCCATGACGATCTCATGCGGGGACAAATGGTGGTCTTTACTTGGCTGATTGCGCAATTCGAACAGGGCCAAAGGTAGGCAGTACATCCAGGTCTTTTTAAGGGAAAAACACAGTTTTGACAATCTGCTTTTTAACAGGCCGTTCATCTTTTCCACTACGCCATTACTTTGAGGATGATAAATCGAGCATAATTTGTGCTTTATTCCCAATAACGTAGTCACTTCTTTGAATAGTTCATTAACAAAATGTGTGCCGTTGTCTGAGCGAATGACTTCGCAAATTCCCCAGCGCGGGAATACTTCCCGTACTAGGAACTTTGCGGCGCCCTTCGCATCAGGACGCGCACAGGGACCTGCCTCCACCCACCTCGAAAATGGGCATACAACCACAATCATGTAGCGAGCCCCATTACATCTTTCTCCCATGTCTACATAATCGATGTGGAGCTCTCTGAATGGGCCATTTGGTTTTGGTATCGTACCTCTCAGTGTGCGCAATGTCATACCTGAGTTATAAATTTGACATGTTGTGCATTCCAATGTCAGCCTTGTGATGTGTTCCTGGAGGCAAGGTGCAAACCAGTCTTCTTGTATCTCCGCCATTATGTGTTGTTTTGCGTTATGTGCGGGGAAGTGTAGTTGTTGAAATGCTATTTCTAACAATGTGACTGGCATCACGGCTTTTCCTGAACTTTCTTGTCGCCACAATAAATCTGTCGGCGATTTGCTGCATCCCCTCTTATTCCACAGCAATTTCTCTTCTGCACTTGCTCTCTCTTGCAGCTCTATTATTTCTTGTGTAGGCATCATGTTGTATCCTGTGGGGACCTCTTGGCTTGCTGTGTGGTGTAACATGTACTCTCCTACCTCACCTTTCTGAAAATATGAAGCTTCTTTGGCGGCGGCGTCTGCTGCCGCGTTCCCCAAAGATATAAGATCTGTATTTGTAGTGTGGGCTTGGCATTTTACGATGGCCACTGCCGTGGGTTCTTGCAGGGCCTCAATCAGTTCTTTCAATAATTCTGCATGCTGAACCGGTGTTCCATCTGCTCGTCGAAACCCTCTCCGCCCCCACCGTGCCAGCCCTCCGTGTACTGTTGTTGTCATGTATGCTGAGTCTGTATAGATTGTCACTGCGCATCCCTTAGCTGCATGCAATGCTTCTATTAGTGCTATTAGTTCGGCTGCTTGGGCTGAATAGTGTGATGGGAGGCGGTGTTGCACTAGTGTTTCGTATTCACCTTCCTCTAATCGTACCACTGCCATACCCACATGTTTTTCTCCTGTCTCCATGTCTATTGAGGCTGACCCGTCCACGAAATACACCTCTCCCTCGTTTAGGGCGTTCTCAAGAACCACCTGGTCCTGACCTTCGTCACCTGTGTATGTTGCACAGTTGTGGTTCTGCATGTCTTCTATGGTGCATGCCTCTGTGATGAATGTGGCTGGGTTCACTGTTTTGCATCTTACTATATGGATGTTTGCACTGGACAATATTATTTCATATGCTGTGGCGCGTTGTGTTGTCAATGTGCTCTTTGATCGCTCTAATATTGCAAAGAGTGAGTGTTCCACAAATAGTGTCACAGGACAGCCCATTACTATCGTGGCACTTTTTTCAATGGCGAACGCGGCTGCAGCTAGTGATTGCTCGCACGCGAAATGACCTTGCATTACTGCGTCTAGAGTGCCACTATAGTAAGCCAGTGGCTTGTGCCCTAACAATGTCTTTTGTGTCAGCACTGCTGTCATCAGTGTTCCTTTGCAGTGCGAAAATAGGAAGAATTCGCGCCCATAATCTGGATTTGCCAGTACTGGGGCGCTTGATATCAGCTCTTTCAGTGAGTTAAATGATGTGTTCATTTCTTCTGTCCATTCTATGTGTTTGTTTTCCTGCTGGGCTTCTTTGAGTGCCTGTAATAAGGGCCTTGTGTATGCTGCATAATCCAATATCCATGCTCGGCAGTAGTTGCACATACCCAGGAATTTCTGCATCTCGTTTACTGTTTTGGGCTCCCCAACTGCTCTAATCGCCTGTGCTCTGTCTGGTATGATCCGCTTGCCATCCTTTGATATCAGCTGTCCCAAATATAGGACCTCTGTCAGGCAGTATTGTAACTTACCCTTGTCCACTTTGTACCCTTTATTGGCCAATAATATCAGGAGTGTTATTGAATCCTTTCTACACTCTTCCTCAGTTTGTGCACAAACCAATAAATCATCAACGTACTGAATCACCGTGCTTTCTACAGACAAGTTCCCCAGATCTTCATGTAGTATCCTGTTGAATATGCTTGGGCTCTCGCAATATCCTTGTGGTAGTCTGCAATGTTCGAACCTCCTCCCCCCTAGTGTAAACGCTGTTAAGTACCTGCTCTCTTCTGCTAAGGGAATCGAGAAAAATGCATTTTTTAAGTCAATGACCGTGAAGTGGGACGCTGTTTTTGGAATATTGCATAGTATTGTCGCCGGGTTCGGCACTAAAGGGAACTCCTTCTGAATCACATCATTGAGTGGGCGTAAATCTTGTATCATCCTCCAGGAACCTCCCTTCGCCTTTTTAATCGGGTAAATGCATGTGTTACATGGGGAGTTTGAGGGCACTATTATTCCTTGCGCTAGCAGTGCATCTATTGTCTCTCTGATCCCTTCTTCTGCTTCGCGTGACAATGGATATTGTTTTACCCGGGGTAGAATTGCTCCCTGTTTCAGTTTTATTACCACAGGCTGAACCCCATGTAATAACCCCACATCATGGGGGCCATTTGTCCATATGTTAGTGGGTACTAACCTCATGTCGTCATCAAAAAATGTATGTGGTGCTCCTACTACTGCCATTAATTCAACTTGAGTTTTTCTGGCTGTAACTACAATGTCGCACGGCATTGCTAGTTCCATCACTATTTCGCCATCTGTCTCAGTGTCGGAAAATAGCTCCTTGTCCGATAGCTCCCGCAGTGGGATATTTGCATTTGTACACAGTACTGTCCGCCACTCGCATCCTTCCATGTCAATGCCAATCACACATATTCTGTTTGCTGACACGTGTACTGCGTGTAAATCCAACGATAGCACTGACCCGGGAGCTGTGTCGGGGCTCACTATGGGGCGGAAAAGGAATTCGGCTGGGATCCTCCAATCCATCCTTTTTAGTTCTGGTACTATAAGAGCCAATGTTCTCATGCCCTCAATAAACATCTCCTCGTTTCTTGGTAACCCTCTGATCTCCTGCATGATTGTGTGGCCATGTATTACTGCCATTATGCGGAGGGGACATATGCCGGGTGTTGAACATACGATACCACTTTCTGTGAATGATATGGTCATATTTAGTTTGCTTAAGAGATCCCTCCCCAGCAAATTAATGGGAGAGCGTTCATAATACAGTAAGGGTGCTTTCACTGTTTTACCCCCCACTGTCACATCCAATGCCTCTGTGTAAGGAACTTCAATTACAGCCCCAGAGAACCCCTGCGTCTCTAACGTTTTATTAGATAACGGGAACCGGCCCTCTTTAATACATGATTTTTCCGCTCCCGAATCCACCATGAATATGAATTGCTTGTCTCCTATCTGCGCTCCTATCAATGGTTCCTCTGATGCATTGTGGGTCGTAGATAGTACTGGACACGCAAGTGCTCTCTGTGGGCTGTCCTATGCGGGGTGTCTCATTGCCCCCCCTTGATCAAAAATGTTCCCCGAAACTACTGACACGCCGCTATAAGGTGCGGGGGCAGGCGCTCCATTAGCTACTGTGGCGAAAGTGTTACCTGGCGTGTATTGTATATTGTCATTACTCTGTGGGTGGTTTTGTGTTCTGTACTGATGTCCGTGTAGTTGTGCGTTACTTCTTTGTCCTGCATTTTCTGGTTGCTGGTATTGTCCCATGGGGAGGCCGTATGGGCTTCCTGGGTGGGGGTGACCGTACTGCTCTGTCTCCTGAAACCCGTTGTTTTGTCTGCTTCTGCACTCCCCATCTCCCACAATTCCAGCAGCTCCCCTGTGGACCTCTGGGACCCTGCCACCCATTTCCTCCCATTCCTCCATACCCTTGTCCTCCTCTTCGGCCCCTGTACCCACCTCTTCCCCCTCGTGGGGCCCACTCTTGCCACGCTAGACCTCCGTTCTGCTCTTGCTCGTTCCACTGTCGCTGGCCTTGTCCGGCCCAATTAGCTGCTATTCTCCCTTGTATTGCTATCTGCCCCTCCTCCCCTTCGTCTCCCTCCCTCATGAGTGGGAGCCCTGCTACCGCTGCTGCAACCTTCACCAGTTTTGATTGTACCAACTTTGCCTCGTCTGCCAACCTTTTCTGTGCTACTTCCCTCTCTCTCTCTTTTATCCTTTTGCAATGGTGCACTATTATACTTTGGATCTCTGGCCACCCCTTTGCTTCAACGCCCGCTATTTTATCGAGTGCCTTCTGCACCTCTTTTGGGAGCCCTCTCTTAATGATAAAATAAAATAGAGATGTGGATTGGTGCCAGGGTGTGCCCGTTTCCGCTCTCCACATCTCCTGCACCCGGAGAATGTAATCCATAGCATCCTCCCCGTCATTCATTGTACACTGCATTACTGACTGTAAATCTGGAGTATCTGGGAACGTCTCCCGCAGCGCATCCCAAACCCGTGCCCGCACTGTATTAAAAGACGCTCCATCATGACGGTCACAATCTAATGTCACTGCCGGGAAACCAGCCTTAACCCATACCCTGTCTGCTTGATCTCCTACTGCTGATACTAGTAGGCTTTTCACATCGCCTACTGCCAGCGGTATGCCGGCAGTATGTTTCTCGAATGCATATATCCACTTGCTCGCCCCTCCGGACAACGGGGGCAATAACTTCATCAAATTAGCTTTATCCATCTGGGCCCAGGGTATATAGTTTGGTCTTCCTCCCCCTCTGTGTATTAGTGGAAGTTGTAATTTTCCTTTTAACGTTGCGCCCTCACCCACTTTGGTCGTCGCTGACCCCAATGACGCCATCCTCCCCACTCTATTCCTTAGTCGTCCCATCCACTCGTCATCTATTGTTCCTAGCGAGCATGCACCGTCCAGCTCCTCGCTTTCCCCTCCTACTGCCATACTCAACCTATCACTCTCATCTATTTCGCCTCGGACATCACATAGCAGGTCCTCTCTGATCCCTGTCTGCCGTGATACATCACCGATGCTCCCCTCTGGTGTTTCCACCTGTATTATTCTTGTCGGTTCTTCCTCAATTCTGAACAATATTTCACCCTTTTTCCATCCTTCCTCAATTTGTCTACTTTCACTTGATGTTCTGGATACACGTCCTGATCGAGTGGGAGTGCCTGCTGTACGCTCACATATGTCTTTTATTCTTGAGAGTTCATCCTTTGCTATCGAGAGCCTCGATTCTAAATCGCTCGTTAGCTT
Source organism: Ambystoma mexicanum (assembly GCF_040938575.1). NCBI lineage: Eukaryota > Metazoa > Chordata > Amphibia > Caudata > Ambystomatidae > Ambystoma > Ambystoma mexicanum. The sequence goes on from NC_090939.1 coordinate 636,739,713, forward strand.
TTCTATGTCCCCTCTCTGCGTGCTTGTCTGGGCACGCTCTCTAGTGCTTTCGTATGGTGGGGGGGCTGTTGGTCTTAGGGGTGTAGTAGTTGTAGGGGGAGGCACATAAGTAGGATCACTATACCCTGCTGCGGGGGCCGGTTTATGTAATATCGGGTACAAACTAATCACCTCTACAGGTTGTTCTGTATTTAGCTGTTCCTTTTCCTCTCTTGGAATCATCAATGGGTTATCTGTGGTGGAAGGTAGATCAATATTTGGTGCCGGAGCTTTGGGTGGGGGTATTTCCTCAAATAGTCTCCAGAGATCTAATATCTCCTTCCTGTTTTGCCACTGTTTGCCCTTATACTTGAGGCGAATGCACGTTCGTACCATATCTAGAACACTTTTTTCAAAAGACCCCCCCTCAGGCCAAATCTGGGGCAATCCTTCCCCTTTTAATTCTGTTACCCATTGATCGTGGTATTTCTTGATTCGTTCAGCGTATCCCGGTAAGCTCGTACAAATATGTGACAAGGGAGTTTCTGCCCCCATATTCTAAATCACTAGCAACGACCGTGTCCACCTCCTTTACTTTTAGTTAGGTGTAGATATGTGTATGTATACCTTTATGGCACAGACAAGAGCGGACGTCTCAACGATATCACCCAATTTTATTCACTGCGCAAATCCTTTCTCACTCACCACAACTCATCTCCTTCCCATTCCCATACACTCTCATGTGATTTCACTTACAACTAATCAACTACTAGTTATGGCCAACACTCTCTGGCACCACCTCGCGGTCAACCGTTCGTCTCCAATACTCACACGGTGCGCGCACCCCTCACAGTACTTTCCCACTCACACCTCGTCTTTTTCCTCCCTTTCCTCCCTGGTCAGCTGTCCCTGTTTTTCTGCTAAGGTTACTGTGTTCACGTCTGTACGTGCCACTACTTAATCCCCACTCCTACAAATGTGCTCCCTACTTTATAGTTCTTCTACAAGTATATTTATCTTATACCCTTTTCACTTTCACCCCTTACCCCGTGGAACGGAAACAAAAGAAATAGAAAGAGTAGCAATCACTAAAAGTATCCTAAGTGTCTCCCTTTGCCAGACACCAATAACTTATTTTTTACTTCTTCATATATTCCCAGTACTAGTTTAGATAGCACTATGCGGCGCCGCCTTCCACCCCCTTTCGGAGCTAGGTTCCCGTCACTTCTACTTCTTCACTTACTTCTTACTCCTAATGGCCATATGCAAAGAAAAGATAAAGAAAGTTTTAAGACCTGTCTTTAGTAGACACCCGTGATTCCCTCCTCTATCTGCCCGCGTTCTCCTGTTCACAAGTTCCCCTCCCTCTCCCTTTATGATCGCTCGCACTCGGTACTCACGTGCCCGTCTTGAACCGATAGTCTCCGAAACTGGGTCCGTCCAGGCGGTGTTGCCTTTCTGCTCAACAGTCAGCCCCGGCTCCGGCGAGCGGTACTCAAAGGGGATTTTGCAACCGGGATCCCGTACCCCTTCTAGTTTGAGTGCGCACTTCTAAGCGTACCGGTCGCCGTTGGCGGGTAGCTTCCCGGAGCCGGCTCACCGTGCGTTTCCCTTTTTGACCGGAGATTCTCGTGCCAAAAGGGGGTCGTTAAAAGGAGTTCATGAAAAATAATTTGGAAATATCACGCTATCGGGGTCACCACTGAAAGGAAGCGCCCCCAAGTTAGCACGATCCTCCCCGCAATGGGAGACAATAATGGACACTCCCGTAATGGGAATAAGGCCAAGACAGAGTGCGGGTGAGCGTAAGTGGGAGTTTATCAAAAGAATATGGCATGCAAAGAACTCTGCAACCTCCGAGAGCGCTCTGCCTGACAATCGCAAAGGCAGGCGTATTTCTAATACAAAAAACGTCATCAGAACCTACACACTATAGGGGGCACAAGTTAATTGGGATTGGGTGGCGTCGCCTAACTATAGGTGTTGCTGCAGCTTGGTTGGTCCGGGTGGGAGGACGTCACTGGTCAGCCTCGTGGGTTGGGTTGGGCCTGGCAGGCCAGCTTGAGGTCATTCGAGCGGTGTTGGTATGCTGGGGCAGCCTGTGACAAAGATGAATACCTTTCCTGACTCGTTTGCCCTAGGCCATGCACACTGCAGTTATTCAAGAAACGACATTTAAGTTCACCAATAAATCGCTCAGCAGTTTATCTTATAAAATAAATGCAACACATGAGGAATGCACCTCGTGAGAGGTCTGGTGGTTGTCGGTTGGGGTGAGATTTACCTGTGTCCTATTGACCGGTATTTTAGGTCGAGGGGCTGGGCTCTGGGGCCTGGGCCGAATGATACATGTCTGTCTGCTGCGTTAGAAGTTATTATATAAATGGGTCTCTGTGTCTTGTCCCAGCGTTGGGGGTCGTCTTTGCACGGGGTCATGATTCTTGGGGTGGTCTAGGGGGGTTGTGGGATTTACGAGAGGGTGCTGGTAGATCTGTGGATTCAGACGTGGGTTTATTACCGTGCTGTAAATAACACAGGTGGCGGGCTGTGGCCTTGGGTGCGGTACTGGGGCCTCTGATTCTCTGAAGCGGCTCCAGCTTGGTTGGGGGAGGAGAGGGAGCGCGGCACATGCCTTAGCTTCTTCATCTGGCAGGCTTCGTAGGGTGGGAGGGAGAATGGCCTTGCATATATTCACAAAGGTTTTTTCCTCGTGCGTTGCTGACTTTTGAATGCAGAACTTTTATAATGTTTTGCCTTATTTTGATCTTATTTAAACACACATTTATATTTCAATTTTGTTACACATTTCTTTAATACATTCGGTCCGAGTACCTTTTCATTACATGGTATTATATCTACTACAGTGTTTAAGTATTTATATACATTCGACGGTACATGAGGTAGAACTATGTTATGGACCACAGAGATTGACGGTTGCCACTATGGGTGACTTAAGACGATATATAGGGGTTCATGTGTCTACATATGACTTAAAGACACTCTCTCTGTGATCTAGCAGCATTAGTACAGTCACAATGTAAAGTCATATAAACATTTCACTTTTATGGCTAATTCATAGTTTGCAGATTCTGTTTAAGAAGAGCAGTTCACTAATATCACTACTTGAATTCATTTCTGCGTCGCCCTGGCCTCGCGGACCAGGTCACACGGGATGCAGTATTACATTGTGAACGACGAAATGTTACAGTGTTAGCATCTCGGGTTAGCTCATACCCGGCTTTCTCATGGGAACGCGCTCGCAGCGGATCTACCATGGTGCTGCGGCGGCAGGGATGCTTGGAAAGCCCTCCAAAGGTGGGGGCCGCGCTACAGTGTGCTGAACTCACGCCATCTTTGCTAGACAAGATGGCTTCTAGGCCTAACTGAATTTTTGTATATGCAGGGAACGGATACGTGTGGGCAATGTCGTCGGCGGGTGAACCCTCCTCCACCTGGGCCCGGGTGGCATGAGGGGACGCCCACCGAGTCATGGTCCTCACCTGGGGAGAAGGCTGCAGGTGAGGAGGGCCTCGCGGCCAGTCCTCCCCTACATGTCTCTGGAGGCTATTGGTTCAAATGGTTTATGAACCAATGCTGCCAGTACCACATTAAGGTCCCACACAGGATGAGGACGACTGACTCGGGGGTATGCTTTTTCTAGACCCTGTAGATGTATTTTAACCAAAGATTTATCGGAAGAGAACACCATCTGATATGAATTCCTGTGGGCTGCAATTGCCGCCAAATATATGGAGAAATTACTTACCATAATGTCCTTTTTATGGATTCTTCTACCGCAGATTCCCTGTTAGATAGGTATCCCCTTCCAGCTTCAGCTGCTTGGAAAAAACTTCAACAGGGGGCGTAGTGGACCTCAACTCAGCCGTCTATCAGCCTTGACTCGGTGCTCGATCGCCGGCTCCGGACGTGAGGGGCCGTATATATGCTTTAATAAAAATGTATACAGAGAGATGGATGCCACTTGCAAGCAAGAAGCACAACCAACCATAGACGCATAGCCAAAGCACTTCACTTGGGAAAAGGCAGACATCTACTGCCGACGCTTTCTCAGCAGGGATGGATGGGAGGGGTGATCAGGAATCTGCGGGAGAAGGATCCATAGAAAAAACAGTACGGAAATTAATTTCTACTTCAATGGATTGCGTTTCTCCTGCAGATTCCTCATCAGATAGACTCCCAAAGCAGTGGAAAAAAGTGGAGGTGGGAAGAAAGCTTTACAGCAGAACATTTTGCAACACTGCCCTTCCGAAGCAAGCGTCAGCCCCACGGGCGACGTCCAGGCTGTAATGGTTTGTAAATGTCTGAAGCGAGGACCAGGTTGTGGCCCAGCGAATGTCCCAAACTGGAACCCCCCTCTTTGGACAGCCGTAGAGGTGGAGACACCTCTGGTGCAGTGACCTCTGATGCCAAGAGGCAATTCCTTGCCTATTGTAGCATTCAGAAATACACAATGTGATCCATCGTGAAATTGTCTGCTTTGATAAAGCTAGGCCTTTCCTAGAAATGGAGTAGGCTACAAACAACTGGCCTGTTTTTGTAAACTCCGCTGTTCTTGCTACATAGAAACTTAAAGATCTCTTGGGGTTCAACCGGTGAAAACACTCCTCCTCCTTGGCGGGGTGCAGAGGCGGGTAAAACACAGGTAGATCTATCGCCTGAGAAGGAGAAATTACTTACCATAATGTTCTTTCTATGGATTCTTCTGCCTCAGATTCCTCATCTGATAGATATTCCCTCCAGCTCTGCTGCATTGGAAAGTTTTAGACAGGGGGGCGTAGTGGCCCTCGGCCTGGCTGTCGACCGTGGATCTGTCTTGCTCGTGTCTGGTCGTCATGTGCGGACGTGAAGTCAGGTATTGTATAAATACCATGTCACTACGCCACAACCTCAGTTTCCCCATTTCTTTTTTCCCTGAGCACCACACACTGAATAGGAAAACAGAGAGAACAAACATGCTAATGTGCCCTTAAAAATGAAATAACTAAAGACCTCCGAAGGAGGAACAATTGCAACAAGTACTACAAGTGGCGCTAGAAAAATCTTCTTTTTGTTAAACATGTGGCACGAAGACAGAAAACGACACAGAGGACCATCACCAAGTCAACATGAAAGGAAAGATGCACGCCAAACACTGACATTCTGAGCGGGGCTGGGTGGGAGGGGAGATGAGGCATCTGCGGGAGAAGAATCCATAGACAATACGGTAAGTAATTTCTCTTTCAATGGATTGCCTTTCTCCTGCAGATTCCTCATCTGATAGACTCCCAAAGCAGTAGATGAAGAATAGAAAATTAACTTGGCAGTATAAGCCAAGGAGGATGCTGTGGCATTAACCTGTCTCGAGAGGGAGAGGGTTGAGTTGAGATAGACTCCCAGAGTTTTGGCATCTGTGGACACATTGATGAAATTTCCATCGATGTTGAAGGATTTGTATTGTGGGTTGAGTTTATTGAGACGTTGTCTGGATCCGATGAATAAAAGCTCGGTTTTGTCATAGTTGAGACAAAGACCGTGCTTAGCCATCCAGTCTTGGATTTTGCTGGATATGACATTTAGGCGTGCAGCGTCCTTGTCATAGGAGCCAGAGAGAGTGATGAGGATTTGTGTATTGTCCGCATAGTTGGTGTAGGGGACTTCCATGTCATCTAGAAGGTCGAATAACATCTTGGTAAAGATGTTATACAGCGTTGGGGAGATGCAAGAGCCTTGGCCGAGAAGAACAAGTTACTTCTTACCTGGTAACGTTCTTTCGACGGGATGTTCCTCCGACGTATTCCTTATCTTTGATAATACGTTGGCCTCGCAAATTTTTTCTGTAGAGGGCGCTGCGCGTCGACGTCCGCCGAGTCGATGTCCCTCGACGGCCACCGTATCGGCGCCAACGTCACCATGCCCATAAATAGACACGCGCTGCGTCCGTTGCTCAGTTCCGTTTTGTAGTATAAGAAAAGACATGCCTGAATCGGTTAGTAACCTTGAAGGAGCGAAAGCTGCAACCACAAGGGAAGTTATCACTGCAGGGATGGATGGGAGGGGCGATAAGGAATACGTCGGAGGAACATCCCGTTGAAAGAACGTTACCAGGTAAGAAGTAACTTGTTCTTCGAAGGGATTGTGTCCTCCGACGTATTCCTTATCTTTGATAGACTCCCATAGCAGTGGTATGTAATTGGAGGAGGGAGTGATAGTGTTATGTATCCCTTTAGGGATGGACCGAATGTAATACGGCCTTGCCAAATCTGGTCTCTTGAGCAGTGGAGGAATCCAGATTGTAAAATATTGTGAATGTATGTGGGGACGACCATGTGGCAGCCGCACATATGTCCCGGACCGGTACCCCTCTCTGGAGAGCTGAAGAGGCTGCGATACCCCTGGTTGAATGAGCCCTGAGATTTTGGGGTGGCTCTTTCCCTGCTAATCTATAACATTCCAGGATGGCCAAGATAATCCACCTGGAGATGGTTTGTTTTGTTATGGGTAGTCCCAACTTGTGACCTGAGTATCCTACAAACAGTTGGTCTGCTTGCCTGATCCTAGCCATTCTGCTGATTAAAAGCTGAGAGCTTGCCTATGGTCCAGTCTGTGTAGCCTTTCCTCCTCTTTCCCCGGATGGGGAGGAGGGTAGAATGAAGGCAAGGTAATTTTCTGAGTAATATGGAATTCAGAAACCACCTTTGGGAGAAAATTAGGCTTCACCTGAAGGACAACCTTGTCCTTGTGGAAGATTGTATGTGGGGGTTTACAGGAGAGAGCTTGTAGCTCACTCACCCTCCTAGCAGATGTTAGTGCTACCAGTAGGACAGTTTTAAGTGTGAGAAATCTCAAAGCGCAAGAGTGAAGTGGTTCGAATGGAGTGCCCATTAAGAAGTTTAAGACTAAATTTAAGTCCCATAATGGAACCTGGAATGGTTTTGGAGGGTAAACATTAGTTAGACCCTTGAGAAATTGTACCACTAGAGGAATTTTGAAATACGATGGTTCCTCCGCAGTGCGCTTGAAGATAGAAAGCGCTGCGAGATAGCCTTTTACAGTGCCAACTTGAAGGCCTGAGTTTGCCAAGTAGAGTAGAAACGATAACACTGTTGGTGTACCTCATGAAAAAGGGTCGATATTCTCTTCCCTACACCAGCTGCAAAACTTGTTCCAACGGCAGCGGTATAAAGACTTTGTTGCTGGTCTTCTGGCCGAAAGCAACACCTCCATGACGTCATCAGGGAGATCCCAATCCTTGTACCTCAACCTTTCAGAAGCCAAGCGTGAAGGTTGAGGGTTCTGGTGTCTGGATGGAGAACCTGACCTCCCTTCTGCAAGAGAAGATTCTCATTGAGTGGAAGAAGGATTGGAGGGCAGATGGACATATCTAGAAGGTCCGGGTACCACGTTCTCCTGGCCCAATCCAGGGCAATTAGGATCATGGTTTTCCGGAATCTTCTCAACCTCCTGATCATTTGAGGAATAACAGGGACTGGTGGGATGCGTAAAGGAGTGGGAACTCCCAGTCCACTATGAACTTATCTCCTAGAGCTCCTCTCGGGGGAAATTCCCTTGAACAGAACAGATCGCACTTCCTGTTGGTGCTTGTGGCGAATAGATCCACTTGAGGGGTTCCCCAAAGGGCGAAGATCTCTTGAAGGACTTCCTGAGCTAGCTCCCACTCGTGGGAGACTGTGCTCTGCCTGCTCAGAGCGTCCGCTGTCAAATTCTTCTCTCCGGCTAGGTGGACTGCCGATAGAGAGATTCCTTCCCGAATTGCCCAAAACCAGAGCTGCATTGCCTCTCTGCACAGTAGCAGTGATCCTACGCCTCCTCTTTGGTTGAGGTAGTGCATGGCCACCGTGTTGTCCGTCATTATCAGGACATTTCTCCCCTGTACTGATGGCAGGAAAGCTTTCAGCGCTAGTCTGATCGCTCTCAGCTCTAATAGGTTGATATGTAGTCTGGACTCCGATGGAGACCAACGACCGCTGATGGTCAAGTCGTTGGCATGGGCTCCCCACCCTGTGAGCGAGGCGTCTGTGACTACTGTTATCTCCGGCCATGGTTGCCAAAACAGTTCTCCTTTCAAGATTTTCTCTGAATAGGCCCACCATTGAAGGTCGTGGGCTACCTTGTCCGGAATCCGGAGGAGGTCTGACATTATCCCTGAGAATTGTGACCACTGACTTCTCAGTGCCCACTGAGGAGATCTCATTCTCAGGCGAGCCTCTGGCACAAGGAAGATGCAGGATGCCATGAGGCCTAGCAACCTCAAAAAGTCGAAGGCTGGGAGACGCTGGGCATTTTGAAACTTGGTGACCATCTGTAGAATATCTTGAGCCCTCACCTCTGGTGGCGAGGCTTTTCCCAGGGAAGTGTCCAGGACCGCTCCAATGAACTGGAGTCTCTGAGATGGTATCATCTGTGACTTCTTTAAATTGAGGGAGAAGCCCAGTCTGTGAAGGAAGAGGCAGACATAATCTAGCTGGGTCTGGGCCTGTTCCGAAGATACGGCCCTGATCAGCCCATCGTCCAGGTAGGGATAGACGTGGATCCCTTCCCTCCTTAGACTCGCCGCCACTACCGACATCAGCTTGGTGAAGACCCTCGGGGCGGAGGTCAGCCCAAATGGCAGAACTCAAAATTGATAATGAGAGTTGCCAATTGCGAACCTCAGGTATTTCCTGTGCTTGAGATGGATTGGCACATGGAAATAAGCATCCTGAAGGTCCAGAGATACCAGCCAGTCCTGGAGCTGGAGGGCCTGAAGGATCTGAGAGAGAATTACCATCTTAAACTTGTCCTTCCTGAGGAACTTGTTCAATTCTCGTAAGTCCAGGATGGGTCTCAGTCCTCCGTCCTTCTTTGGTATGAGAAAGTAGGGGGAGTACCAGCCCTTGTTCCTGTCCGCTACAGGTACCGGTTCTATGGCACCTTTCTCTAGCAGGTCCATAATTTCCTGCAAGAGGAGCGGACCTGGAACTTTTAGGGAGCTGTTCCCCGGTGGATGACTCTGAGGGATGTGTAGAAAGGGTAGGCAGTACCCTTGGGCAACTGTCTCCAACGCCAACGCATCTGACGTTATAGCCTGCCATTCCGTCAGATGGTGAGTTAACCTGCCCCCTACAGGTGTCTTGTGTGCGAAGGCCTCAGAGTGGTTTGGGGGCGGCTGATGCAGATGCCGAGGGTAAAGAGGCACCTGCTGCTGCTGCGGTCTTAGTACCTTTGACCGGTCCCCCTCGGGTGGATCTTCTTTGGCCTCTTTGAGCCGGCTGTCCTCTGCCTTTTCCGAATGCGGAATAATAGCGAAAGGACTTTCCTCTCCCAGAGGTTCCTGAGGGGCGAAAAGGAGTTTGACGGATAGCAGCTCCTAAGGATTTTGCTGCTGCTTTAGAAGTCTGTAACTTTTCCAGACTGTCATCCGCCTTTTTCCCGAATAATGAAGAGCCGTCAAAGGGCATATTCAAAAGTCTGGCCTGTACATCAGGGGTAAAGCCCGACCTTCGCAACCACGCATGCCTGCGGATTGTTGTACTTGCCGCCATGGCCCTGCTGATACTGTCAGCGGAATCGATGCCTGTTTGAAGTGATTCGCACATGGCATCCCATCTTGAATGATGTTAAGGAAGGCTTCCTTCTCCTCTCCATCAGGTATGCAGTTAGCCGCTGATGAAGCACACTCCCATAAAGTGTGACTGAACCTGGCGAGCGTACAGGTGGCCTTCAACGCCATACTACAGGCAGAGAAGACTTTCTTTGCCATAGAGTCGTACCTCTTGTCATCCCTATCCTGTGGGACAGTAGGGTAAGCAGTCCTACTGCTGGATGAAGTTGCCGCTTGAACCACCAGGCTCTCTGGGGTCGGGTGTTTTGACAGGTATTCAGGGTCAGCAGCCGCTACCCTATACTTTGTCGACAGTCTTTTATTGACTGCTGGAATAACTTCGGGAGTTTCCCAATTGGATGCAAGTTTTCTTTGTAGGGCTGCATGGAAGGGGACCACCGGGTCCTCCTGTGGGCCTTTGTCCAATATATCCGTTAGATCATCCTGTTGGAAAGCAGGTGAAGGCGCAGACCAACCCATAAACTCAATTATTCTTGCCATCAGGGTTCTATATGGTGTTTCGGCATGTTCCCCTAGGTCTGGCTTTACAAATTCCACTTCTGGAGAAGTGTCAAGTCCACTTGCCTCATGAAGTGACTCCTGTAGTTCCTTCAGCCTTCTTTCTTCAGAGGTGAACTCCTCTGCAGCAGGCAGTGTGGATCTCTGTAAACCAAAAGTTTCTTGGTCAGAGTCTTCCCTTTCTTCATAAATTGAAGAAAGACCAGGGTATTCTGATGTCTGAAATGGAGTAAAGCCCATCTCTAGGGCTGAAGGAGCCAAACTCGTCGTTATTGGACGGGAAAATGTCAAAGTCGTCGACGCCGATGTAACCGGCTTCGAAGGCGCCGAAAATGGCATTGAAAAAACTGGAAGGGGTCTCGAAGAACTCGAGAGGATCGGGATCCTACTCGAGGGCATCGACGACGGTCCCGGCGTCGTGCCGGAAGCCCTTGAAAACACCGTTGGCTGTGGAGCCTTGGTCCTCTCTTTCATCGGCGTCGATGTCGGCGTCGACGATGGCGTCGAGTTGATCGACCGATGCGTCGAGGAACCCTTCGACAACGGCGTCGATGGCACCGACCCGTGCGTCGAAGGAACCTTCGACGACGGCGTCGAAGACGGTGCCTTCTTACCCGATGGCTCATGGCGCTCTCGGGTGGAATGTTTCGCCGGGTGCTGCGACTCGCGGCGTTTTGATTTTTTGGGTTTTTCACCCGGGGTATCACCCTCAGCTGTCTTCGAGGGGGTCGAGGCCGCGTTCTCGAAGACGCTTAACATTTTCTTTCTGAATTCCTCCCACTCAGCTTGAGAACTGTGTTTGGTGGGACAGGAAACTCTTTCTGGGGACACCGAAGACGACGAGGAATGGGACCTTCGACGTCTCTTTTTTGAGTGTCTAGATCTCGACGAATGGTGGGAGCTGCTTCGAGATCTAGAATGGGAGTGTTTTCGACGGCAAGGAGACGAATGCCTCGACTCAGCCGACGAAACCTTCGAGGAGGATTTGCCTGACTTACCTCTCTCGAGCTTCCCCTTTCGCTCCTTCAGGGCTTTCGCCGTCATGGACATGCAGTCCTCACACTCCGAACAATGGTGCTCGGACCCCAAGCACCATAAACAGACCCTGTGTGGATCCGTTATTGACATTTTTTTATCGCAGTCTCGACATTTCTTGAAGCCGGATCGCGGCGTCGTCGGTTCTGATGAAGAAGCCATCGAGAACGATAAGGAATATTCGTCGAAATAGATTTAGATAAACCTGACTGAACTGAGCAACGACGTTCCGAAGCCCCACGAAGCACGGAAAAACGGAACTGAGCAACGGACGCAGCGCGTGTCTATTTATGGGCATGGTGACGTCGATGCCGATACGGTGGCCGTCGAGGGACATCGACTCGGCGGACGTCGACGCGCAGCGCCCTCTACAGAAAAATTTCCGAGGCCAGCAAGCTGGAAACGTATTATCAAAGATATGGAATATGTCGGAGGACACAATCCCTTCGAAGACCCTCATGGATCTGTCAGAGAGGAAGGATTGGATCCATTTTGTTGCGTTGGGTGAGAAAGAGGCTGCTGAGGTTAAATGAGCGGTCAGAATGCTGTGGTCTACCAAATCGTATAGGAGAAGCGAGGGGTGATTCTTATCTTTGGCCTCGTCCATTTGGATCTTTAGATCAAGCAGGGCTGTCTCTGTGCCATGTCTCGGCCTGAAACCTGATTGACGCAGACCTAGCAGGTTATTAGTTTCGAGGTGGTTCTGAATTTGGATGTATGCAGCTTTATCTAGGATTTTTAGCATGAATGGTACAGTTGTGATAGGCCAGTAGTTAGTAGGGATCTTGGGGTCGAGAGTGGGTTTTTTGAGAAGGGGCATGACCCAGGAGCCTTTGAGATTCTTAGGTACCGAGCAAGATGCGAAGGAGGAGTTGATAAGTGCTGTGATGAAGGGTGCAAAGTCTTTGGATCCTTCTTTGATGATGGAGGCTGGGCAGATATCGCCTTGGCATTTGGAGGGTTTGAGTCCAGCTATTATAGACTCCACCTCTTTAGTGGTGACTGGAGAGAATTCAAATAGTTTGTCATTTTTTGGTTGGGGTGGGAGGCGTTGGTTGGAATTAGTATTGCTTTTGGAGGCAAGCACTAGTCTTTTGGATTCAATTTTGGTTTGTAAAAGCGCTATTTTGTTTAATAGTGCCTTCTGTATATTGGCACACCATGGGGCATCTTTTTCACAGGTTGTCTGAGGAGAAGTTGGAGATTCCAATAGTTTAAGAATGGTGAATAGTTCTTTGACATTGGAGTTGGCGCTTAAGATTGTTAAAGGTGTCACTTTTGATTTTTATGATGGCTTCTTTATAAGTAGATGCAGCAAAGTTGAACAAATCTTTATTTTGAGAAGAGGAGTTCTTTTTCCACTTGGCTTCCGCCAGTCTTTTGGCCTTCCGAAGGGCCTGTAGGTCTGACGTGTACAATTTGTTGAGATGACTGGACTGTTTGGCTTTTCTGGATTTGAGGGGGGGCTATTTGATCTAAAGCTAGAAGCAGGTTGTTGTTAAATGAGTTGACTAAAGTGGTAGGGTCTGAGACGGGAGTCGTGGGGTTGTTGAGGATGGGCTAGATCAGCAGCAGCACGTTCTCAAGGGTGATCAGCCGGTTGTTTCTGGTGATAGCAAGAATTGCTTTTGGGGAAGGCGGCGACTGTAGAATGGGGGTCTCGAGTTCAAAGTGAATGATGTGATGGGAGGATAGCTCAGCGGCAGCGTGCGCGTCTTGGAAGCAAGACGACACAAAGCAACAACAGGTTCGATCCCCGGGTCCGCGCTTAAAAACCTCTGGGTGTTTAAGCGCGTTATAAATACGCAACTAAGACAAAAAAAAACACAATTACGCAACTAAGAAAAAAAAAAAAAACAATCCCTGTAACAGCGCCTCGATGCCTGCGGGCTGTGTGAGCGCTTTATAAATGTTAAATAAATAAAAAAATAAATAAAAATGGTCCGACAAGGCGCAGGGTATGTTATTGGTGTTGCACTTAAGAGAGGCAGAGTTCTGCCTTTATTGTGAGTGGGTTCTGATATTTGTTGACTAAAGCCTAGTTCTTGCAGGGATTGTTCTACAGCTTTGGCGTGGGGGTTGAGTGAGTCGTGGAGGCCTAGATTTAGATCGCCTAGAAGTAGCATTTGTGATGTGGGCTTGGTGTGGTGTGAGAGTAGATTCGTGATGTCGTCTTCAAACAAGGACATGGGGGTAGATCAGATGTAAGAGAATGGTCCGTTGGGGTGATATTGGCAGTTTGACAGGGAGGAGTTCTCCTGAAGGGAAAGGTTGGGAGACAAAATCTCTCAGGTCGAGCTGGGTTTTGGAGATTAAGGCAACCGCCCCCCCCCCCCGACCCCCTATGCTGGTTTTTCTATCAGTTCTGTGGATAGTGTAGTTATCGGGTAGGGCAAGCATGAGTGAGGGACCTACTGCTGTGTGCAGCCGTGCAGCCAAGTTTCGGTGGCTGCTAGGAAGTCAAGGTTGTTGGCTAATATGAGGTCGGATATGTCGAGTGCATGGGCCATGAGTGATCTGGCGTTTATGAGGGCTCCTTTCAATTTGGCGCTGTTGAGCTTGGGTGGGACGTGAGGGCGGCTGGGCTTGTGTGTGGAGGGACTTGGATGTATTGAGGCATGAGTTAGCATGTAGTGTAATGTCAGATGTAATCTGGGTGTGATGTGGGGAGTTTCTCAGCACTTGGTGGGAGGTGCGATAGCCAAGAGTGGAGTTTCTGGGTTCAAGGGTGCAGGGTTTGAGTGGACTAGAGTTGGAGGTGAGTGAAGGAGGTAGGGAGTGGTTGATGCTCACCGCTGTGGGCAGTGGCAAGGGTGCTAGGTGAAGCATGGCTGTGACTGGCGATGTGGTGGCAGTGAAGCTGGAGAGGCTCGGATGACAGCTGATCAGTATAATAAGTTTTAGCCCAAAAAGAGCTATGGAGGATTAGGAATTGGCGTGGTGGGCTTAGTAATGGTGAATTTTAGAGGTAAGACAGAGTGAGCTGAAAGGGTGGAGGTATTGACATGGCTAGAAGCTTAGGAGCTGTACTGCAGATCTAGTGTACTTAGTATAGGTAGGCAAAAAAAATACCATGTATGAGTGAAAGCAGTAATGCTAAGGCAGGCAAAAAAGATAACAAAATAACAGAATAACATGGATGAGTCAAAGCAGTAATACTAAGGCAGGCGAGCAGCAATACAAATATGAATGAATGCAGTAGTGCTAAAATGGGTGGAAGACTAAACGAGTTGATGCTGTAATGCTGAAATAGCATAACAGGGCAAATCCAGCAAGTTAATGCAGTAGAAGAACAAATGCTGTGATGCAAAAGTGGCTAATAATCAGGGACAATAACATGCACGTAAACGTAACAGGATGAATCCAGCACGTTGATGCAGTAGATGAACAAATGCAGTAGATGAACAAATGCTGTGATGCAAACAGGGCTAATAAGCAGCCACAATGGGAGGGCTCTCGGGGCATGAGTCATCGAGTATGCAGGTACAAGGTGGGGAGACAATCAGGCAGCGGAGGTGCAGCTACGTTACTGGGAGAATGGAAGGATCAGTAGCCCGATCAGTAGAGCTACTGTGATACACACGGTAGAGCTTATATCATTCGGGGCAGAGCCTAGTGGTTAAAGTAGATGTGAAGGCAGGCTTACTGCGGAATAACAATGGAGTTCTGTAGTGTTTGTGGCATAGTGGTTAGTGTGGGAGTCATGGCCTCGCAGGGCACATGTCTATGTGAGTGCACTGGGCTGTGACACAGAGATATGTATAATACAGTATAACAGCTTGTTAAGCACAGCCTCCCATGGCACGGGCATGAGGCAGAGGACGGCACACATTGGAATAGGCTGGTGAAGCGTGCAATGCACTATTAGAACATTACGTGTCCGCCTTAGTAGGCAGGTGGGCAAGATCAGCGCAATCAGCAGACATATTGCGGGACACACGGTTTAAAGCATTAGAGTCATGGACTCGCAAATGTTCGTAGACGGTTAAAGCAAAGTTAGTAAGTTCTTACCCGCATAGGTATGGTCGGGTAGCGTGATGGGCAGCGTATGTGGCCCCTCGGTACCGACAGGCCGCGACAGGCATGGACAGGCTCCAGCCTTTTGTGTCAGGCCTTTAGTGAGAGGGCCACCCAGCTTGCGCCTGCCGGTGGTGCAGGTCGGGAGAAGTAGGACTTATACAACAATGGGATCGTACGGCGACTCCCGGCCTCAGCTAACGAGGTTGCTTAGCAACCCATAAACAAAAATATAACGGCAGCCATTTCAGAATTCACGGCTCGCCTCCAAACACGGCGATCAGGGGTTTGGTCTGTTTAGAGGCAGGATGGGTACAGTGAAGCTTCTCACAGGTGGCGGGGGGAGCAGATTATGAAAATACAGGGACAGCAAGATGTGGAACGGTGCACATGGACTTCGTTGGTCGTGCAGTGTTCCGGCACGGCTGGTCGGATGATGAAGGTACGTCTCGGCGATGAGGGATGGGCTCCTGCCCTCCCGATGTCGTCTCTGGTGGGCTAGTGGACAAGCATGGACAGGCTCCAGCCTTTTGTGTCGGGCCTTTAGTGGGAGGGCCCCCCGGCTTGCGCCTTCCGGTGGTGCTGGTCGGGAGAAGTAGGGCTCGTACACCAATGGGATTGTACGGCAGCTCCCAGCCTCAGCTGATGAGGTTGCTTCGCAACCCATAAACAAAAATATAATGGCGTCCATTTCAGGATTCACGGCTCGCCTGCAAGCAAGGCGATCAGGGGTTTGGGCTGTTGAGAGGCCGGATGGGTACAGTGAAGCTTCTCACAGGTGGCGGGGGGAGCAGATTATGAAAATACAGGGACAGCAAGATGTGGAACGGAGCATGCAGACCTCGTTTGTCGTGCAGTGTTCCGTCTCGGCTCATCGGATGATGAAGGTATGTCGGGCGATGAGGGATGGGCTCCTGCCCTACCAATGTCATCTCTGGTGGGCTAGTGGACAGGCATGGACAGGCTCCAGCCTTTTGTGTCGGGCCTTTAGTGGGAGGTCCACCCGGCTTGCGCCTTCCGGTGGTGCAGGTCGGGACAAGTAGTGCTCGTACACCAATGGGATTGTACAGCGGCTCCTGGCCTCAGCTGATGAGGTTGCTTAGCAACCTATTAACAAAAATATATCAGCAGCCATTTCAGGATTCACGGCTCACCTTCAAACACGGTGATCAGGGGTTTGGGCTGTTTAGAGGCCGGATGGGTACAGTGAAGCTTCTCACAGGTGGCGGGGGGAGCAGATTAGGAAAATACAGGGACAGTAAGATGTGGAACGGAGCACACAGACTTCGTTGGTCGTGCAGTGTTGCGGCATGGCTCCGCCGATGTCAACAATGTTGAAATTGGTTTCGTTCTGGGGCCAGAATCACTGGGTGCCGCTGGAGCTACCAGGGTCTGCTAAATCGGGGGCTTGCCTGCACCCAAAGCTGCCTTTTTAAACATCTCTAACATTTGGGACTTGAAGTCCTCCCATTTGTTTCTGGATGCCGGCCCTGCCGACGACATACCGCGTTCGGAACAAGAGTTCGATTTGCACGGGTGTCGGTGGTGTCTATTCTTCTTGTGAGAGGAAGATGATGATGAGTGTCTCCGGGAATGGGACCTGGCCTTCCGTCAATGCCTATCCTACTTTTCCGGGGTAGGCCCTTCCGTTTCGGTCTCTGAGGACCGAACGGTCGACCGCGCTGGTTACCTAGAGGGTGGTCGGCCTACAGTGAGCTTCACCGCCCAATACTGCAAAGACTTCGGGTTCATCTTGCCACAAGACAAGCATCCCTCGGTGTAGTGACCCAGGCCGAGGCACCTCACTCTTATATCATGCATCTCGGTCACTGATATTTTCGAGTCGCAGTCTCTTTAGTGCTTGAAACCCGAGATCTGGGGCGTGGACATGTTTGATAGTGTGAATGAAAGGGTTCGACTAAACAATGAGTGAAAAATAGGATGATCGAAAGACAGCAGTGTACCTCATAAGCAGCGCGCAGAAAAAAAGAACTGAGGTATGGGGGCGTAGTGATACAGTATATGTATGACGTCTGACGTCACATCCAAAGTCGAAGATCGAGCCCCGAGTCAAGACGGATCGACAATGGACAGCTGAGTCGAGGTTCACTACACCCCCTTTCACAAGTTTTTCCAAGCAGCTGAAGCTGGAAGGGGATATCTATCTGATGAGGAATTCGCATGAGAAGAATCAATAGAAAGAACATTACGGTTAATCATTTCTCCTACTTTTCTGTGCGATACTTTAAAGGTACTGTCTTTACTGTTCATGCTAAATGTCTCTGAGCCCCTCCATCAATAACAAATACAGGACAATAACCTGTTCTATGGGTAGGTTCCCACTCTGGATGGTCTACATCCACCTTTTAACTAACTGTATCTTTCACAGAGGAAAAATACTCATTTGCCTATCAGTCTGGTCCCACCCATCTGGGCAGTCCCGCACCACAATGCTAGGCAAGTCTCCTCTGAACAAGTCTACCAATAGCAACCCCAGACATGTGTTTCGGCCTTGTTGGGCCTCATCAGTGAGAGGAATCTGTGCCTCGCTGTCCTTCCTGTTGCTTCTTTCCAGGCAAGTGCTATAGGTTGCAACAGCTTAGGATATTTAGCAGCACTTTCAGTCTTCAAGTGCACGCCCAAGCAGGGCTCATTTTTCATGTTACCTATTGTGATCCAGTTTCCGAATGTTCTTACAAATACTTTTCCCCCGAACCAAGACGGACTGACGATCGGCGGCTTATTCGAGGTTGACTATGCCGCCCTTTCTAAGATTTTCCAAGCAGCTGAAACTGGAAGGGGATATCTATCTGATGAGGAATCAGAGGGAAAAAGGCAATCCATTGAATAGACCCCTTCTGCTCTGCTCTAGCTGCTGAAATAAAGGGGAATGAAGCGGGTGTGGACTGAGAGGTTTTTCACCTCTCCCTTTTGATGGTCTTGCACATTTTCTCTGGCCTTGTTTGCCAGGTGCTTGACCTTTCCTTCTTTGGCTGTAAGAAATCTAGTAACTAAAAGATATTCATCTCTAGGTCTAAGTTACAAGCTGGGTGGGTTGTTGGCATAGCGCGGCGCCTTTCGACTTTGACCTGCTTTGGATGCTTGCAACTTCTCCAGACTTTCGCCTGCCTTTGGCGCAAAAAGGTTTGGGCCATCACATGACATATTTAATAGTCTGGTTTGTACATTCTGGGCAAAACCTGATTTTCTTTGCCACGAGAATCTGTGTGACATGGAACCATAGCAATAGCTCTTCCCACACAATCAGCTACATTCAGACTTGGACTGAAGCACCTGTCACCTTGCCTCTTTTCCTGTGCTTACAATGCTTAAGAAGCCATACCTAATCAATCCCTCTGAGATGTGCTCTGCAGCCGCAGAGACCACCGCCTGTAAAGTATAGGTGTACTTAGAGTGAGCGCATGTTGCATTGATAGCTTTTTAGGCTATACTGCCCGATGCAAAACCTTTTTAGATGGGGCATCATACTTTTTGTCATTCCTGTCAAGGGTCAGCGATGGTTATGTACTGGATTGTATCTGTGAGGTAGCTGCCTGCACCACCAGGCTCTCAGGGCTGGGATGTTTCGAGAGGAAGTCTGGGTCAGAAGATGCTGGCTTGTACTTCCTAACTAGATCCTTTTGTTCACAAATCAGGTTTTTTCACAGCGCCAGTAAAGGATCCATCAAAGCAGCGTGAAAGGGCAGAACTGACTATTTGGGGACCTCAGTCTACAGATGTTGGTGAGATCATACACTGTGATCTCCTTGGCAGGGGACTCCATCCCAGAGCATCCGTTAACATAGCCATTTCTTTTCTGTATGCAGTTTTAGGGTGCCTTGAGGATGTCCAGAGTCTTCCTGCGAGGAGATGTCGAGACCACTGGCATCCTTGAAGTTCAAACCTAGGTCTGTTAATCTAGCTTCCTCAGATTGAAATTCTTCTGGAGCCTTATAAGATCTAAAAGGCTTGAAGCCAAAAGGAACAGTGTTACCAACAAAATCAAATATACTTTGTAAAGTTCCCAAAAATTCCTTCCTCTACTGAGGTGCGCACCTCAATGTTGAGGTTGGGTTGGCTACCAATGTCAAATGGCCTTTTGAAAGGGTGTTTATGCGACGTCAAAGAATGCTCAGGGGGTCAGAACCAAAGATGGTGTCGGCATCATGCCAAGGTGCACAGGATGATTGGTACTTTAATACCCTGCCGGCTTTGTCGGGCGCAGTGGGATAGACTGCTTTAATTTTTGTCTCCAAGTAGGCGACTAAGGGGCCCTCTTTATCAAAGATTTCCATCATCCTTCAATGGAATTCCTCTCATTTCTA
This sequence comes from Ambystoma mexicanum, assembly GCF_040938575.1. NCBI lineage: Eukaryota > Metazoa > Chordata > Amphibia > Caudata > Ambystomatidae > Ambystoma > Ambystoma mexicanum. Next base: position 636,759,189 of record NC_090939.1, read on the forward strand.
CACCAAAGTGGATTTGAAGGGGAAACATACCTGTCAGGCAGGTAAGGAGTTAGTGGAGGCGTGTCTGTATCCTCTTTTCTTTTTCTTTGAGGGAAAGAAGAAGAAATGACGAGATTTGCCCCTCAAATGGGATTTCTTCCTTGGCCCTTTTCTTCGTTCTCTCTGGTGATCTCTCGACCACCTCAGAGCTTCTCCCCATAGAAAAAGTGAATTTTGACGGGGTTGTACTTGGCAATTTACATGTTGAACACCCGAGAGTCTATTTGGAAGACCTCTGCTTCAATGCCTCAGTGTCGTAGGTACTCATTACGAGATTGCCGGTAACCGCCTGTACTACCGGCGGGTTACCGGCAAACTCGCCTTACCGTTACCGGCACCCGATATCCCAGTGTTACTCGGACTCCATGGAATGGGATCTACTGAATCACTGACATCGTTAACTGTGCCGGTGATTCAGTCATTTCTCCACCAGTAGGGGTCAGACATGACGGTAGTTCACTGCCCACACCAGCAGACTCAGAGTGAGATGGTCAGGTAAAAATGCCAGAGTCGGTAGTACCACCATTTATTCTGGAATTTTTACCAAACTGGCTCACGGGTAATGAGGGCATATAGTCTGAGAAGAGCTGCAATTTGCTATCTGATGTTCAACACTGGGGCATCAAAGTCAGATATCGTGGCAGTCCGTTAGTGATATCTTGGCGTCACAATCCTGATACTTTTTAAAACCAGAAGTTTTAGGTGTTGACATCTTTGAAGAAAAAGTCAACTTACATTGAGTGAGTCAGAACAAATCTCAGGTGCGAAAATAGTTCCTAAGAAATGTGCTAAGAATGCGGAAAAACGGAACAGAGTTCACTAGGCACGGTGAGAGCTATTTATACTGACGCTAGCATCAAGATGATGAAGATGAAAAGCGCGGAAGAACCACTATGCCAATGACGCACGGTGCCCCCTGATTGCTGTTGAAAAGTTTCTTAGATCTGCTGCAACAGGAGAATATTTATCTAAGATGAGGAATCCATGGGAGGCCACAATCCATTACAAGTAAATACTTTTTTTTGAAAATACATTTTTATTATTTTTCCATCATGATAACCATACAGTTCAATAAATCACCGTACATAGTCACTTTCACGTACCGTTCCATGTTGCTTTTTCGCCATCCCTAACTCCCAACTGCCCCCTCCCCTAGCCTACAATACGTTCCGATCCACCTCAGCCCGCTCCTACCCACATATCTGCCGCTACTCTGCTCCAGAAGGGCTATCTTTTCTCCGGCTTTCCCGGTCTGACACGAATAGTGCGCTATTAGGTGTCTCCAGGCGATCAACGTATCTGTTTCCGCCACCCCCCCCTCTGTTTGCTGCCTCATACCATACCGTTGTTTCAGCATTCGCCCATTTCTTAAGATCATGCCACCAGACGTGTGCCTGTGGTTTCTTACTCGCTTTCCAGCTCATTGCTATTCTCCTTGTAGCTAGTATATATGCCAGGTCTTTGAGTTTGTTCACATGTTGAGCTCTACGAGGCCTGGGGGCACCCCCCTAGCAGGCACCCCTAACAGGAGCTCACGTCCAGGTTTATCTCTTTCTCCGCCAAGAAGTGGGCCACTTCCCTCCAAAAATCTCCTATTTCGGGGCATGACCAAAACATATGTACCATTCCTGCGTTCACTTCCCCACATTTCGGACATGTCTATACACCTTCATGTTTACACTGAGCTATTTTCCTAGGGGTCATGTATGCTCTATGGGTTACATATAACTGGATCTGTTGCAATCGCGCATTTCTCAATACTTTTATGTGGTATCTCTGCACTCGGACCCACAGCCTGTCTTCCATTGGTTCCCCCTCATCTTCCTCCCAATTCCGTCTCGTTTGGACCACCTCTTTCCCGACCTTAGACATCAGCAACTCGTATATTCGTGAAACCTCATGACCCCCTTGTGAAACGTCGTAAAATGTTTTTATGACTGCCTTGGGCTGTTGGGCCAACACCTTTGATGGCCATGTACCTTGGATAATCCTCATTAGTCTAGAGTAAGTGATATGCTTCCCGAGGTGTAACCCTGTGTCCCCCACCTGTGTTTCAAACTCCTTACCCTTCCCGTCTTGCCACACCTCTCCCAATGTCGCTATGCATATCGGTTCCCACTTCTTTCTGATGTTCCGCCTCATTTGCTCATCTACCCATTCTAACACTACTAGCGTCACCTGTGGGGAACACAGGGAAGGATTCCCTATTAACTGGCAAGCTCTGCACCACATCTTACTCCCTGGTCTGCCTTGTCTCTCCCTCTGTGGTTTTGGTAACCACATTTTTTCTTTCAAGAAGTAGGGGGTGCATTCAGCACTTAAAATTGTAGACTCGAGTGTCTGATCGTCTGAAAACCATCTTGCTACAGAGTTGGCTAGATAAATAGAACACTTCAAAATTTGGCAATCTAATGCCTCCTTGCTCGTACGAGTTTTGTAGCTTACATAATGCTATTCTGCTACTGGTATTATGCCAGATAAAACCACTGCATATGCTCTGTAATCTCGAGAAGAATCGCTTGGGTATTGTTTGTGGGATGTTCGCAAAATAATGTAAAAGCCTGGGCAGTACCACCATCTTTAATAACGCCACCCTTCCCATCGTCGTCAGAGGCAGCTTGGCACAAAATATCATACTGTTCTCTATCCTAGTTACTGCCTTCACAGTGTTTTGCCTGTGTTCATCTTTGATATTATGATATATGTCAATTCCCAGATATCTAAACGTCTCAATTTCCCACTTTATCTGCAATACCGGCAGTTTATGTTGCGGCATTCCTTCGTATCTCCCCAGGGGGAATACGCTTGATTTGTTTGGGTTAACTGTTATTCCAGACAACCTCGCATACCGTTCCATAACTTCCAGAATATATTGTAAATTCTTTTCTGGGTACTTCAGGTACAACAGCATGTCATCCACATACATCGAGATCAAGTGTCGCCTTCCCTTAGTGCTGATTCCTACCTCCCCATATTGTTGCCTTAAATACGCCACTAGAGTTTACAACACCAGGATGAAGAGTATCTGGGACCACAGGCATCCTTGTCTGGTGCCTTTGCTCAGTTGCCACTGTTCCAAAATGCTTGCGCCCATTCTTACTCACGCCAGTGGCTCCTTGTATAATAGTCCGACCCACCTCAGATATGCAGGTCCAATCCCATTTTGTTCTAAAACAGTCAATATCCAGGGCCATTTTACTGAGTCGAAGGCTTTCACTGCATCTAGTGAGATTATTGCCGCCTCCTGAGAGCTCCCCTGAGTATAATCTATAACATGATGGAGTCTCCTCAAGTTGTCCGATATATTTCTATGTGGGACATACCCAGTCTGGTCTGAGTGTATGAGTTTTTGTATGACAAGTCTTAACCTATTTGCCATCACTGCCGTCAGGATCTTACTGTCCTGACTGAGCAGAGAGAGCGGTTTGTTGGGTTTGAGGAGCGGATAATGATCCCCTCCCCAAAGTCCCTGGCAATCTGCCAGTACTAAGCGTCTCATTTAACGTTGCTAGCATTGGGGGAAGTAATTCTGTCTTATAGGCTTTATAGAATTCACTAAGGAGTCCATCAGCCCCTGGGGCCTTGCTGGTGGGCAGTAGCTTGATTACTTGGTTTAGTTCCTCTAACGTTATTGGGATCTCTAGATTCTCCCTTTATGCCTCCTCCAGTTTGGGGAGTGTAATCACTGTTAGTGCTTCCAGTATATCTATCTTCAGGGGAGTCTGCATATAGTCTCTTACAGAATTCAAAAAAGCAATCAAATTCAATTAAATTCAAAAAAGCAATCATTTACTCCTTCCTGGGTTTCCTGTATCTGCCCATCCATCCCTTGCATTGCCCTAATTGTTTGCCTAAGGGTCTCACTTTTGTATAGCCAGGGCAGCAATCTGCCTGGCTTGTCACCTTTGGCATGTTGTTTCTGAACATATTTCTTATAGCTTAGATTGCTTAGCCTCTCCCAGTGATTTCTGCATTGTTGTTGTAGCTTGTTTATGGCCTTGGTCTTGTCTGGGGTTCCCGTACCCTCCCGCATCGTCATTTCCAAATTCCGTTACACTATCTGTAATTACCTTGTTATGCCGCCCTGTTACCCTTTAGACTTGGACATTGCTGCTCCCCTCACCACTACCTTAAATGCCTCCCACAGTGTCCCTGCCAAATCTGCACCACCTGTGTTATGTTTGAAGTACTCTGCTATCTCTTTTCTCAGGTCCTCTCTGAACACTGTGGGAGTCATTACGAGTTTGGAGGTAGCCATGGTGCTATTTTCCAGTCCTTCTGTGCGGTCTGCCAGCGCCCTAACATCTTGCCGCAGGAGATTAACATCCACACTGACTGAATTCAATTTTGAATTCTAATGAGGTCTTCAATTCTGCAATAGCGGTTTCGATATTGCATTCCCATGACGACTTCAATTCTACGATGGCATCCAGGATCTGTTGATCGTTACGTGCCGGGGTCGCTTCTCCATGCATGTCTTGCCCTTTGGTATTTGTGACTTTAGTTGCTAGGGTCTGTTCAGGATCACTACGCAATGGGGTAACGTCTCCTTGCGTGCTATTTTCTGATGTTTTCCCACCCTCTGCCGTCTAAGATGGTTTGGTGAAGATGTCTATGGGCTGTTTTCCTTTGGGTTTAATTGTCTTAGATGCCATTTTTGCTTTGTCCAGTGGGGTCTCCCTATTCCTTCCTTCAGTGACACGTGCTTCAATGGTGGCTGTTAGGGAGAATTCTCTTCTAAGGCTAATTTCCCTTACCTATAGAGTTCCCCAGCAGGGGGGTTTCTTTTTTTACTCCTGCTAAGTGTGAGACTCCTTTTCCCACTCTTAGGCTTATTGCTCTGTGTGTTTTAGGCTATTTTTGTGCTTATGGTCTATGGGGTTTTTCTCACCCTCATAGGGAACATCTATTTACATGTGTGTTACACAGCACCCTCAGTGCAGTACCACAGGGGTGTCCTAGGGACCCCCACACATAGACTCCATACCCTGGGACGGACTACTACTGAACTAAACCAGTACAACCCATCTTACTATGGAAGTACTGGGTAGGGTTAATAGTTTTTCCCTGGTGTTCATTTTCTAGAGGGTACTGTACAGTCCTGGCTGGTGGCAGTGGTTACTACCATAAATATTTGACCGCAAATATTTTCCTATGGGATTTTCCGATTGTTCAAGGCTACCAATTTTACTGACAGCCTCTAACATAACCCAGTTTATTTCATTACTAACTTTAATCCGGGAGGTTTTTTTGCCAGAACTTTAATAAGATTTCTTTCTCGTGTCTTTCTCTGAAATCCTAACTCGGGTCGGGGATCCTCTGTTTGTCTGTTTGGCAGGCTTCTGCACAGAAGCCCTCCTCTCGGCGCCACTGAGTCTGGGGTAGATAGGATGTGTGGGAGGGGGAATAGGCAACCTGGACAGGGTCGCCTACGCAACCCAAGTCACACTCTGCCCTGATAGGCTGGGGGATTCTCCCGCCAGGAGAGCCACCCCACTGTGTGAGTGACAGTTAGGCTGTATGAATGGGGGTCTTGCTGCATAAAAGCAGGGTCCTGAGGACTGAAGGACAAGACTTTGCTACTGGAAGTAAGAAACCGAAGAGGAAAGGAGCCAAAGACACCTGCAACGACTGAACCACCGGTGAAGCTCTGCTGCTGCATCTCACCACTTTTACTCCAACGACGAAGAGAAGACCTTCACCTGCAAGAGCCTTCTTCCCTTGAGCTGGTGGGACCAACCAGTTTGCCAATCGCCTTCCAGGACCTGCCTTGGTTGAATCGCCAGTGCCAGACACTTAGAGACCGGATAGCCAGGGACCCGTCCACCATGACCGCGATTTAAAGGAGAGTATCTTTTATTCGTTTTGGCAGCACCGCGACTGACTTCATCCCTGGCAGTGCAGTAACTCGAAGCTTCCTCCATGATGAGAGCCTCTCTTCCTCTGCTGGATCTCCCGAACTGCAGGAACTGCCAGGAACTACCACCACCGCAGGAGCCTCTTCCACTTTAAAGGTACATTGTTCCGCCAGGCCATCCGTTTTGTAGGTTATCGCTAAAGGTGTTTTAAATCCTTTACTTACCTCTTGGGTTGGCCGCCCCTATCGTTTAACATTGTCTTTTACCTTCTGCAACCGCCTTTTCAAATTCGTTAAACAAAGACTTGACTGCAGCTACTAGGACCGTTTGATCCTGGGCACATTGCCTTGTACCATTGACTCTAGCACAGGCCTATTGACTCTGGCTAAATCTGTTACAACGGCCTTCTCTAGATTGCTTTTCACCTAGAAATGTGTTGGTGCACCTAACTCTTATAACCACCTTTTTTCTTCCCCCTTTTAATATTGTGAAGTGCCATTTTGCTCGGTTTTCACCTCAGTATTGCATATGCTAAAGTACTGCCTTGACTAACTTGTTCACAATCTACTTGGGAATTGTTGCTGGCGTGTTAAACAGTCTAATCATATAAAACTTTTCCTTTCCCTCCCTTTTGAGAAATTGTTAGAGTGCCATTTCTGCTTGGTTTACCCTGTGCATTTTTGCTCAGTTTTCACTCTTGCTCAAACTTGTCTACAATTTAAATAGGGAGTTGTGTATACTTTTATTGACTGTTTTAACTTGCTTTAATAATAGTGATTTGTGTGTGACCATCAGAGTGTGTAAAATAAATCTATATATTATTTTTGATACAAAGCTTTGGTCAGTGTTTCCTTGTTCCATAGTATTGTAGTCCTATTGTGTAAACCCTGAATACTGCTCATCTCCCTCTTGAGATAAGTCTGACTGCTCAGCCACAGCTACCAACTAAATCTGTGTGGTACAGACTGATACCAAAGGGGATTTATTGCATATACCTGTAGTCCTAATCTTCTGTAGTGCTCCCTAAGGGAACTGCATAGGATTCTGCCTATCAGTGGCCTGCCGTTCCACCACAGACCTATTTGCTTTTACAGTTTACCGTTGTCGGTTGTGGGGCTGTGTCACAGTCTGTTACTGGCTCCAAATTACCTGGTACTCCTAAACTGTGAAATCTTGAGGCGCCTGTAGGAAACGTCCCTGTTCTGCTGCGTGCGGCACTAGTCGTGCGCCCTTGTTTCATCCACTCCTTATGGTGTTCTTAGGGCTACTGTATGCCCTTTTCTTACTCCGTCATGACCAGTGTCACTGTGATATGGTGCGTCTTCACCTTTGTGCCACCAGTCTACCGCTTTGGCACCTACTCGCCGTTCTCACTTCAAATGTCTACTTCCGTTATATAGTTGTCTCGCCTCCTATTCAAGTCTCTAGTCTCGCGGCTGTGTGACAGCTACCTGCATGCCTTGGAGACCGTAGTCAAGCTTGTTCGCCATTCTTGTATCAGAAAATGGTGCACTGGCCATACATTGGTTCCCAACCACCATTTATTGCCTTCCGCAGTGCCCAAGTGCTTGTGTGGCTCTAGGCACATGCTGCAGGCGTCTGCGTGTATTGGCCCCACTATTATAAGTGTCCACGTGTCTGGAGAGTTTCACTAGGTGTACTGTCCACATTTGCAGCTATGACCCCATGTCGTATGACCATGTTGCAATGCTAGCCCCTGCAAATGAAAGTATTTGAGCCGTTGCTGATACCATATCAGGCGCTTTCCATATGTATTCCTTGCTATGTTGTTACTTAATATTAACTGAGTCTTGGTCATGTCGGTTCATAGCAAGCCACATTTATGTTTTCTCCTCCGTTGTTACACCCTCTGCCTCACCACGACAAGGAGGGCCAGCTTCTCCAGTGTCAGCCTCTCAATCTGGGTGGATCCCCCCGTGTTCAGGTCCCTCTACACAGGGTTGTTTATGTGTTCCCCTTAGTCCCTGTACGGTGTGCCCGATTGTTCTTCTTTACAGCCAAGTTTCCGCTGCAGGTCCCGCTGTGTGACAATGAAACATTTCCTCCTGTCCTCTCTGCTTCCGACCTCCTTTGTTAATTCCGATCTGCCCACAGCCCGTCCCTGTGCCGCACCTGGTTGTAGGTGCTTATCTTCATGCCCCTTTTCTCTGGCAGCAGTGGACCTCGCGTTGGTTCTGTGGGCCTCACAGTAACCTTGATATATTCCTCTTCTGAGTCCAATCGATTCCCCAACGTGGGGCTCCTCCTCACCTAAGCAGCCATCCACGTATGTACTGTTGCTACTTTCGTGAGCTGCATCGCATGACACTTTTTTCCGGGTTGCTGTCCCTGCTAGGTTCCTCCAATGCCAGGCTTTGTCAGTCCCCACTTGCCGTTAATTTCAGCTGTTAGTGTGCGGCTTTGTCACTCTTGCAACCCAGCGGTTTACTTGTGTCGATTTCAGACCTGGGGTGCGTGCCGTCTCGTCAATTACACTTCGTTAGGACTGAAGCGGCACTTCTTTCCTTTTGTTACTGTGGCAGCATGAGCGGTCCTGTGATGTAGCTCCAGGCTAGTTAGGCATTAAGCGTAGGTCCCCCACATCCTAATCCGGTTAAGTATTATGCTGCTCCTTGCACCGCTGCACCGCTTTGTGGGCGGTTCTGTCTACATTAGCCCAGACTAGACATTTCGCTATTCCGATAGTGAGACTCTCACCTTCTAATCCCGTTGGGGTGTACTGACTATCTTCGGGGTCGGTCTGACTCTCAGTATCCCATGCTGCATGGTTATGTCCTCTGGAGTCCATATAGCGGGGGCCTGCGGGTAGATCGTATGTGTCGCAAGAAGAGGGGGTACATCTGCTTAGGAGTGCCATACGCTCTGTTGTTTCGGCACCGTACCTTTTGTCTCGCGTACTCTCTCGGTGGTTCCCCCGGGCATCGGGTCCGTGATGGCTTATGTTACTGCTGCTCCTCTCTTGTGCCGTGTTTATAGTCGGATGTTGTGACCGACCCGCATTGTAACACAGTATTTTCGCTCCGTCGTCCACACTGTTTGTGGCATTATCCTTTGTTGTAGGGCAGGTGCCATTTTCTTTTCTTCCGCCTCAGGATTTGCTTGTTTCTTTTGTCTATGTTCCGTATGTCTCCACCGCCGTTCTTCATGAAATTATCATCATCTTGTTCTCCACATGTTCCCACTGCTGCAGCTTCATTTGTAGTGCGGGTGCACTTGCATGTACACTACAGGATCTGGCAGGATCGGCAGGAGATACAAGAAGACACGTCCTATCTCATGGCTACTTAGCCACGCCCCCATTACAAGTAAATACTTAGCACCATTCTTGGGTCAAGTCTGTGTAATCTCTCCTCTTCCTTTGAGGAATGAGGAGGAGCGTTAGATATGGGTAGGTGAATATTTGGGGAAAGATGAAATTCAAAGCACACTTTTGCAAGAAAGGTTGGTCACATCTAAGAATCACTATGCATGGAGGCAAACGTGAATTCCACCAAAAACATGGTCTTCCAAGTGAAGAGTCTGAGCAAAAAAAGAATGCATGGGCTTGAAAGGAGCATCCATAAGTAAGGTCAATTCCAGATTTAAGTCTTAGCCCGGCACAATGAATTGAACTGCAGGAAACATGTTTGTTAAGCCTCTAAGAATTTGCATAGCCGTAGGAAGGAGAAATTACTTACTGTAATGTTCTTTCTACGGATTCTTCTCCCGCAGATTTCTCATCTGATAGATATCCTCATCCAGCTCTGCTGCTCGGAAAATTATTCGACAGGGGGCATAGTGGACCTAGACTCGACGGTCGATGTGTCAGGCTTGGTGCTTGATCGTCGTCTTTGGATGTGACGTTGGGCGTCATATATGTACCACGTCACTATGCCTGATACCTCAGTTCCCACATTTTTTCCCTAGCTCGACTGCTGCAGTGGAAAACAGTGGTAGAAAAAAGGGCTAAACAGTCAATAAGAAGTTAACCATAACAAAACATCACAACGGGATGGCAAAAACTCTGTAGAAGACTTCCACGGTAGTAAGAATCAATAACAATTCTTTTTTTTTTAAATGAGAAAGAACATGCAGCTTTCCAGACAGAAGTGGTCACCCCAGAACCATCACCAGGTGTCTACTCACTAAGATAGACGCACACCAAATGGTGTCTTTTTTTAAATGAGGAACACGACTGCAAGAACGTGCAGAGAATCAGAGGACTAAATGCAAGAAGCCGAACAATTTATGAATTATCTCCTTTTCCCACAAGAAGAGATTGGACAACTCACAATACAGGCACATTCATAGCGGGGCTGGATGGGAGGGTGATGAGGAATCAGCGGGAGAAGAATCCATAGAAAGAACATTACAGTAAGTAATTTCTCCTTCAATGGATTGCCTTTCTCCCACAGATTCCTCCTCTGATAGACTGCCCAAGCAGCAGAAAGTGGAGGCTGGCAGAAAGCTCACAGTAGCAGATTTTGAAACACTGCCTTGCCAAAATGCGCATTAGCCCCACGGGCAACGGCAAGACTGTAATATCTGGTAAACGTATGGAGAGTAGACCACATTGCTGCACGACAAATATCCCTAAATGGGACCCCTCTTTGCAAGGCTGTAGATGCGGAGACCCCTCTGGTCGAGTGTGCCCTGATGCCAGGGGGTAGTTACCGTCCTGCAGCCTGATAGCATTCTGCAATGTACAGTATAATCCACCGGGACAGCGTCTGCTTCGTTACTGCCAGACCTTTATGGGCTAGTGAGTAAGACACAAATAGCTGGTCAGATTTCTGATGTCCTAGCGATGTAGAAACGCCAGGCTCTTTTGGGATCCAGCCAAAGGAAGCGTTCCTCTTCCTTAGAAGGGTGCAGTGGTGGGTAAAAGACCTACAGGCCTATAGCTTGTGACAGGTGAAACGCAGACACCACCTTTGGCAGAAAATCCGGCATTACTTTAAGTGAGACCTTTTCACAAAAAGGGCAGCTTGCACCAAAGGGCCTCCAATTCGCTGACCCAACCTAGCGGATGTAATCGCAACAAAGAAGGCTGTCTGAGCAGCCGCAAAGAACAGGTGTTCATGGGCTCAAAAGGAGCCATCATCAAGAAGGTCAGAACCACATGACGATCCCAATCTGGGACAACAAAGGGAGTTGGCGGAAATGTATTCACAAGGCCCTTCAGGAATTTGGCCATAACCAGGATCGTAAAAAAGGAACCTTGATCCGGGGACCTCTGTACACAGACAAGGATGCCAAATATCCTTTGACTGTGGTAACCTGAAGGCCTGCCGAGACCAGTGACAGAAGGAACTCCATCACTGTTATGGTGGGGCAAGAGATATCTTGATTTTCCTGCACCACACTTCAAATCTTCTCCACCTCCATACATACAGGGATCTTGTAGATGGTCTGCATGCAACCAGCAACACCTTGAGCACCTCTTCAGAGAGGTCCCAGTCATCATACCTCATCCTCTCAAGAGCCACGCATGTAGGCTAAAGGATCCCAGGTTTGGGTGCAGCACCTAGGCTTCCGGCTGGGTTAGGAGATCCGGGCGAAGAGACAACCGGAGAGGTGGGCAGATGGTCAGGCCCAGAAGGTCCGAGCACCATGTCCTCCTTGCCCAGTCCGGGCAATCATGATCAAAACCTCTTCAACCTCCTGAGAACCCAAGGGATGACAGGAATCGGAGGGAAGGCGTAGTGGAGAGAAAAGGTCCAATCCACCAGAAACACCTCCCCCAAGCGCGCCGTTCGCGGTGAATTCCCTAGAGAAAAAATGTGTGTACTTTCTGTTAGATTCTGTGGCAAACAGGTCCACTGATGGGGTATCCCAGCGAAGGATGACCTCCTTTAGGACTTCCTGGCACACTTCCCATTCATGTGAGATCGTGCTCTGCATGTTCAGAGCATCTGTCAAATTATTCTCTGTCCCCGTCAGATGAACTGCCAAGACTGAGATCCAGTTCTCCAATATCTAGAACCACAGCTGCATCGCCTCTCTGTAGAGGGGGAGGGAGCGCACGCCACCTTGCTTTTCAGGTAGTGCATGGTCACCATACCGTCCGTCAGAATCAAGACATGCTTCCCCTTCAGAGAAGGGGCAAACGCTCTCAGTGCTACCCTAATGGCTCGCAATTCCACTTCTTGATGTGCCACCTGGCTTCCATTGCTGACCAAAGGCCGTTCAGCTGCAAGTCCACGCAGTGAGCGCCCCAACCCCTCAGAGACGCATCCGTGACCACTCGGGCCTGAGGCCACTGAGGCCAGAACGGTTCCACCACCATGAGATTGCTGCTGTCGGACCACCAACCAAGGTGGTCGACCACTGACCTGGATATCCTGAGGGAATCCAAGAGGGTTCCGAGGTACTGGAACCACTGGCCACGTAGGAGCCACTGAAGAGATCTGATACACAGCCTGGCCTCTGGCACCAGAAAAATACAGGAGGCCATGAAGCCTAAGAGGTGGTGGAAGGAAGCTGCTGGTAAGGTGGCATGGTTCTGGAATAGGTTCACCATCTGCGCAATTCTATTGACTCTCTCATCGGGTGAAGAGGCCTTGCCTACCCGAGTGTCTAGAACTGCCCCAATGAATTGGAGCCTTTGGACTGGTGTCACGTAGGACTTGTGAAGAATTCAGAGAGAAGCCCAGCCTATGCAGTAGTGAGCTGGTGTCCTCCAGGTGGGAAAAACTCAGTGGACTTCCCTTGGATTAGCCAGTCGCCCAAGGATGGGAATACGTGGACACCAGGTCTCATGAGGTGAGCCGCGACTACCGCCATGAGCTTGGCAAAGACCCTTGGAGCAGAGTTCAACCCAAAGGTGAGCGCCTTGAACTGATAGTGCTTGTCCCCTATGAGGAACCTCAGGAACTTCCTGTGCTTGTGGTGTATCGGCACATGGAAGCAAGTGTCATGAAGATCTATTCACACCAGCCAGTCCTGCAGCTTGAGAGCGTGGAAAATCTCTCAAGGCCCTGAGGTCCAGGATGGGACGGAGACCTCCTCCCTTCTTGGGTACCATGAAATCCCGGGAATATCAGCCCGACCCTCTGTGCTCGAGAGGTACCTCTTCCACAGCACCCTTCAATAAGAGGGCTTGAAGTTGTTCCTGGAGCTCCTGTTCCGGTTGGCATGGAGGTGGTGGGGGTCTGTCCAGAGGTTTCCTTAAGCAGGGCAGACAATAACCGCACAGCACAAACTCCAGGGTCCAGACCAGACATCAGAGGTAATCTACTGCCATTGGGCCAATGCTCAAACAGCAGTCCACCAACCGGTGAGTGGTGGGAGGGGAAAATCAAAGCGGCTTCGAGGGCAGAGCTGCCCCCACCTGTTAGGACTGATTTTCTATACTCTGGCCTGGTGGACAGATGTATAGAAGGCCAACCTATAGTGTGACAGGAACATTGGGAAGCTGTAGCCAAACCAGTTCTGGTAGTAGTGACAGACGGTCTAGGCTAAGTTATTCAGAGGTGGTGAGCTTGTAAGGGGTCCACAATGAGGTCACACAATGGGAATCACAGATTACAATTAGAGAGGATGTATAAAAATACAGTTATTTATTAATGGCCAAAACACACTATGAAAAATGACTACTAGCAGGTAGAGTTATCACACAAGTTGGTTGCCAGGCCTCCTTCAGTCAGGTCTTAGGTTTCTTTGCGGGTTTCACAGCTGGATAGGATACTTGGCTCCTTCAGATTTCTCCAGGATCTCTGAAGAATGGGTGCAGGGGTCCTCTTCTTATCCTAAAAGCCAGGTAAGAGCTGCTGCCCTCACTAGCCAATTGCAGGACTAGCCCACAAACACACCCCAGCAGTGGTCCAATCAGGACCACTGGCAGGAACATTCATGCATACCACTCAGACACACCAAAAGCAGTTTATGGATTGGGATCAGACAGTCCCAGCCCACATTCTGCCAGCAAACACACACAGCCCTCCAGTAGCCCGCCAAAAGCTTCTGCTTTCCCGGGCACTGGAAGTCCTTATCAGGGTTTTCCTGACCACTAAGGCCAGGAAGAAGGCTAAAGAACAAGATGGCAAAAGGACAAGCAAAAAATCTCGTGGCACGGCCATGTTTGACCGGTAGCCAGAGTTAATAGCCAAACGAGGTAAACGCGGTAAGGCTAAAATGAAAATCCCCAAAAAGTGGGAAAAAGTCACTGCTTCCACCAGCCTATCCTTTTAGCACACCTAGAGTAACCAAAAATCCTCTGAGTGTTAGTCTAGGGCTAAACAAAAATACACCCCATTGTACTGAGGTTTAAGCTGCTGTGCACAATTATAAAAAGTTACCACAAGTGATACGAAAGTAACCAAAAGTAGTAACACAGTAACACGACTAAGGGAAACAATGTTTCCCAGTACTAACAGCCTGAAGGACATATCAGTTTCCTGATGACACATGAGCAAAAGCCAGTGCAGTGAAGCTCAAAGTTTCACTGCACTGCAAAAAGTACAGGTCAGATTCAAAAATAAAAGCAAAAAGTTTAGGGGTTCTATAAAGACGGAAGGAAAGGTGCAGTAAAGAGAAATCTTTCCTAACACTGACGCTGCTGCCTGCTGGCCTCTGGAAGCCCCCTGACACTTCCTGAGCGCGAGAAACGCTTCTGCTCCTGCCTGGCTTGCGGGAGCTGCGCATTCCTGCCGTAAGGCACGGACCGCCTGTAGCCCCTGCTCTTGGAGGCAAAGCTAAAGACAGTCTTGGCCGGCTGCCCAGCTAGGCCCAGTGATTTTGCAGCAAGTTTTTACTCCTTGAACTTCTCCAGGGAATTATCCGCCTTTGGACTGAAAAGGAATTCTCACTTAAAGGGCATGTCCAGCAACCTATTATGGACGTTAGGGGAAAAGCCTGAGGAGAGCAGGTAGGCCTGTCTTCTGAGTACCACAACCGACCCCATTGACCGGCCAATGCAGTCTGCCACATCGAGGCCAGTTTGCAGCGACTGCCTGGTCACCTCCTTCCCATTATCCACCAGCTGTATTAAACCATTTTACAGCTCCCCTCCGGGGATGTATTGGGCTGCGTGTGTGGTCCACCGCTTTCCAGAGGTGAAAGGAATACTTGGCAAACCCACAGAACACATTACTTGCATTCAAGGCCATGCTGCCAGATGTGAAAATCTTTTTTGCAATCGCAATCAGCCTCTTGCCCTCCCTGTCAGGAGGCAGTTTTGAGGTGGATGAAGCTGCCCTGGTATAAATCGTGGCCGCCTGCACAACTAATCCTCCCGGGGAAGGATAAAACAACAAAAAGGACAGATCCCCTTTTACCAGCCTGTATTTGCTGGTCACAGTGGAGCTGACCAAAGGAATAGAGAGGGGCCGTTACCACAAGGAGGCGACTGGGTCAGCTATAGACAGATTCAGTGACATGTGTCTTTCCATAGTGGGACCCTCGTCCAAAATGTCAGTTAACTCATAACCCTGTACTGGAACTGCAGAAGCATTCAGCCCCAGAGTGTCGACCACACTGTCCACTAATGACCTAAATCTGGCATGAGTGCAAGGCTGAGCCTGTTGTAATTCAACATCAGGCTATGTATCCAGCCCACTGTCATCATGCAGCCCCTGTGCCAAGGCCAGGAGGTCTGCCTGGACATCAAAATAATCAATACCACCAGCTCCTGAATATATAGCGTTTGCATCTCCCTGATCATCCCCACAGTTGGTGCTGAAAACTTGTGCCATGGAGCCGCAGAAATTGGTCCGGGGGAAGCAGGACGAAGGATCTATCGCCAATGGTCGGCATCGAGGGCTTATCCTTTGACGTCGAAGGGGTGTCTGTCGGCTGAGGCTTGGGCACCTAAGGCATGTTGATAATGCTTGAACCCTGTGGCTCACGGGAAGGTCCTGGCTTCATGGGCTTTGCCAGCTTTTTCGGCGTCAAGCTTGAAGGCTTTCCTGACACCGATGGTGTCTGTATCGGTGCTTGCTTGGGGTCGGGCCACTGAGCACCACTGAAGCCACTGGGGTCTGCTGTTTCGGGGGCACGCCCGCACCTACAGCTGCCTTTTCAAACATTGCCAGCATCTGAGAATTAGAATTCCTCCTCTTCCTGGGGAGTTGTCAGCCCCACCAACGACTTATCTCGCTGACACAAGGAGTCATAGTCGCGTCGGTGCCGGTGGCACCTTTTCTTCATATGAGAAGATGAGGAGGAAGAGTGGCTCCGTGAGTGAGACTACTTCTTCGTCTTGCGCCAATGTCTTTTCTCTTTCTCGGGGGTAGGCCCCTCTGTTTCGGCCTCAGAGAACCGAACTGTCCACTGTGCAGGCAATTTTGACGGCGCTCAGCCCATCGCAAGCTTTGCTACCCACTGTCAAAGAGATTTAGGATTAATTTTTCCACACAATGTGTACCCCTCGGTGCCGCGACCCATGCCAAGGTACCACAAACAGATGTCATGTGGGTTGGTCACCGACATCTTGGAGTAGCAGTCAGTGCAGCACTCAAACCCTGAAATCTGACGCATGGACATCTCTATGTCAAGAAAAAACACAAAATCTGTTTAGAAATTTGTTAAAAAGAGTTGAGGACTCGATGAGTAAGCACTTTGTTCCTCAAGAGCAGCATGTCGAGCGTGCAGAAAAAAAGAACTGAGGTACGGAGCATTGTGACGCAGTATGTATATGACGCCAGACGTTACGGCCCGAGCCGAGCACCGAGCAAGACAATCGACGACTGATTCTAGGTCCACTAGGCCCCACATTTTCCGAGCAGCAGAGCTGGATGAGGATATCTATCTGATGAGGAATCTGCAGGAGAAGGGCAATACATTGAAGTGTTACTATCTTGAATTTGTCCTTCCTGAGGAACTTGTTCAAGCGCCTCAGGACCAAGAGGAGTGGCAGTCTTCCATCTGTTTTTCGGCACCAAGAAGCAGTGGGAGATTGACACTGGTTCAGTTCTGCTCTGGGCATGGGCACCCGCGTTTCTCCAGCAAGCTAATAATCTCCTGTTGCAGAAGTAGATCTGCTGGCTGAGAAAGTTGTGACGGGGGTACACAATATGGGGGGCATTTTAGAAATGGGAAACAATATCCCTGGATCACCACTTCCACTTGGAGGACCCAGGCACCCGAACTAATGCACAACCATTCTTTGGAGTGCAGGGCTGGTCTCCCTCCCACTGCTGAGGCATGTGAGAATGCTTCAAAGTAGTTTTGTTGTAGTTGTGGATGCTCAGAGTACAGTAGCAGTGGGTGTCTGTGATACATTACCACCTCTGCTCCTACTCAGCCCAAATAATCTTTTTTAGCCCTTTATGGCCAAGGATTGGCCCCTGCCTTTTACCTTTTTAGCTGAGGGAAATAAACTAGTGAAAATCTCTTCTTCTCCAGGCTGATGTTGTTGCTTGCATTGGTTGCTATCCTACTGTAGCCCCTACAGATTTGGCAGCTGTCTTTGATACCTGACATTTTTCTGTCTTTAGATCCAAACAAGTGGTCATCGTCAAACAACATGTGGAGAGGTTTTGACTAAACCCTCTTTTCCTTAGCCAGGAAAATCTCCTGATAACCAAACTAGTGCCCATAGTTCTTCCGACGAAGTCTGCCGTGCTGAGCCCCAACTGCAGAGCTTGACACGCTGCCTCCTTCCCATCGGTGACATGGTCATTAAAACTATCTCTCATTTCACCTTTACGCATATGTTCTGCAACTTTTGAGATGGCTGCCCACAAGGTATGGGTATACTTTTCAAGGGCACAAGACGCGTTAATAGCTTTAAGCACCATACTGCCCAAAGCAAAAATCTTTTTTGCAAGAGCGTCACACTTTTTAAGCATTCTTGTTTGGGAGAAGAGTCTGGAACATGCTTGCCCTTGCCACTGATATGACTGTTTGGACCACACAACTCTCTGGGCTATGGAGTCTTGATAAAAATGTAAGGGTTCATCAATGCCAGACTATACTTCTTTATTAACTCCTTGTTCACCGCCTGATACTGGACCTCTCAGGGCTATGCGGAACGACCTTTGTTGAGTATGCCTGTAGAATCATATTCTTTGATTCTTTGACAGGCCTGAAAGGAAGGCACCATTCTAGAGTCACCAATACCTTCAACATGACCCACCTATAAAATGCTTTCTGGTGAGCATGTGGATTTGACTGCATTAAGTTGACTTCTGAGGCTACTTGTGTCCTGCAAGTCACTTGCTAGGTCCACCATTCTTGCCTTCTACAACAAAAAATCTTTGGGGAGGTTTGATTGCAAATCTTGGAGAGGTTCAAGTCCGAAGGGAATCTAGTTCTCCCCAGAGTCAAAGATAGACTAAACAGATCTAATGAACTCCAAACTCGACTCCGGGATGTACCTTGACACCAAAGCTGAGCTCAGTGCTACCTTCGACATCAACGGGTTCTTTTAAAAGGATTCCAAGCAGGTATTGAGTGTCGATGAGGTACCACCAGTGATTGACGCATCAACTCTATACGAGGGACCTTCGAGAATGACGCCGTACACAAGCTCTTGGCCATACAGGAACATTAGGTTGTGCAGTCCCTGCTGGCTTTAGAAGGCGCTGTCGGTTCTAACTGCTTTAAAGGATCTGTTGCATAAACAACAAGGGTTAAAGGGGACACCCCTGCCTTGTGCCCCTGGGCAGCGCGAACCCCCTCGGAAAAGCCACATTAACCATCACCCTGGCAGTGGGGCATGAGTACAGGGCAAAGACTGCCCCCATGAAGCCCTCTCTCATGTTGGACCTGCGGAGCACCTCTCGGAGGAACGACCACTCCATGAGGTGAAAACCTTTTTCAGCATTCAATCCCAGTAAAATGTCTGGCGTCCCTGTGCGTTGAGTCATGTCTATCAGATTTACTATTTTCCGGGCGTTGTCTGCTCCTTGGCGCCCCTTCACGAACCACGCTTGATCTTCCGCTATCAAGAAAGGAGGGCCTTCTCTAGCCGCGATGCTAAAATCTTTGCATATATTTTTATGTCGCTGTTGAGAACCGCTATGGGTCTATAGGATGCGTAAGACATCCGATCTCTATTGGGCTTCGCTATCAAGGTGATCCTAGCTTCTCACATAGACTGCAAGGAGAACCCCTCATGAACATTTCATTAAATAGAGCCCAGAGAGGACCCAAGAGCTTCCCAGAATAGGTTTCTAAAACGGCCAATGTAGACCGTCAAGCCCAGGAGCAGATCCCGTACTGCATGGCGGAGATCGCCTGCAGTATTTCTTCTTAGTAATTCCATTTTCTCACTGGTTCTTTTGCTCTACGGAGAGCTGTGGCATGGAGCAGAGATTCAGGAATCTTTCGATAGCTTCCTGCTCAGGGGATTCCGATGGATATAGCTTCTGAAAGAATGCACCAAAGCCCCTTAGCATCTATGACGTGTCGTCTAGATGATTACCCTTCTCATCCCTAATTCCTTCAATTCCTCCCAAGATGACCCTCTGCTTCAATTTCCATGCTAGTATCTTCCCCACCCTGTTCCCTTTCTTGAAGTATTTTTGTTTTGCCTTCAATATGGAGAGTACTGCCCTGGTTGCCTCCACCATGTTTACTTGCCTCCGCACTGCCTGTAGAGCATGAAAAGCCTTCTGAGACCCGGTCCCTCTGTATTCCACCTCCCTGTCCTTAATATCTCATTCGATCAGAGCCACCTGTTCTCTCTTGTGGCGATTAGGCCGGCTCCTTTAGAAATGAGACCCCTCTGATATAGGCCTTAAAGGCATCCCAACGAATCTCCTCCTGAACCTGGCCCGCCTGATTCAACGCGCTGGTGGAGCCCCTGGTGATACGAGTGAGGGATGAGGGGCTGTATGGTATCCCCTATAGGGGGTGAACAGCACAAAATTGCTCTGTTCGCGGATGACGTGATCTTAACCATGACTAAAGCAGAGGCATCTATCCCCAACTTGTGAGAGATTCTCGAGGCTTTCCAGCCAGTCTCTGGGTTTAAGGTTAACCATAGCAAGATCGAGACATTGAATATTAATTACAGGGGAGAGGCCCTGTCCGCTTTGCAGCGGCTGGCCCCTTTTGCCTGGGCTGCGAACCTGGAAATCTTCCTTACCGCGTGATGTGAGGACCTCTACCGGGCTAACTACTCCGCCCTACTTAAAACCATTAGAGCTGATCTTAGATCTTGGGGCTTGAAGGCAATCTACTGGTTCGGGCAGATAGCGACGATCAAGATCAATGTTCTTCCCAGGTTGCTGTATCTGTTCCGATTGTTCCTGGTCGCAGACCCAGCTTATATCTTAGCGACTTTGCAAAAGGAGATCATGACGTTTGTTTGGGGAGGAAAAAAGGCCAGAGTTTCCAAAGTTGTTCTCTTTAGGCCATGGGCAAGAAGGGGTACAGTGCTCCCAAAAATACACTTACGATACGATTGGGCTGCCCAACTTAAGGCTCTGAGGGACTGGATCGGCCCAGGCTCGTCTAAGGCTTGGCAGCGGCTGGAGGAAGATATAGCGGGCAAGCCCCTCCGATTCATGCCGCAGATGCCAAGGGCGGAATGGCCAATAAGTCTCTATGAACTCCCATCGGTGAGCACGACCATGCAGGTTCGAGACTCAATAGTGGTTAAACTGGGACTCTCCGCCTTCCCTTCCCCCATCACCCCATTCATAATAACCCAAACTTTCGGCCGGCATACATGAGTTCCGCCTTTTCCAGTTGGAGGATGGGAATTTCTAACAAACATGTTTGAGCAGGAACATATTTACCCCCTCGCCTCATGCAAGATGACCTTCGGAGTGGGAGAAAGAGACAGATTCCAGTATTGGCAGATTCGGCAGTGGATGAATTCACAAACAGCAGGCAACGATTAGGCCTCTCACAAGTTTTGAGAAGCTAATAGTTTCCAAGACCTACATGTGGGGCTGCTTCCTAATCTTTACAGATGCATGGGGGAAAAGGAGGATGCCGAGGTGCCAGCATATGTGGACGCCTGGCATAAGGACCTAGGGTATGAATTATCCTTAGATGAATGGAGTAGGCTCATAGTGTAACTTACATGGAGCGAGGTTGCCGCTTTATTGCTGTGGACTACCTCACACCAGACAGAATGAAACATATCGGGGTACAAAGTAATACAGGGCTGTGCTGGAGGGGATACGGGGAAGAAGGCACTTATATGCACATATGGTGGAGATGCCCGAAGCTCTGGTGGTATTGGACAGAGGTTCTAGGCTCCATCAAGAGCATTACAGGCTCCTCTTGCCTGAGAGAGCCGGGGCCGTGTCGATTAGGACGGTTGGTGGGTCAATCCAACTTAGGGGTCTGCTGTACAAACAAGCTATTGCAGGTGCGGTTGTTGGTGGCCAGAACTACAATTGCCTGGTTTTGGAGATCCATCAGATCCCCGAGCGAAGAGGACTGGTGGGCACGAATCTGGGCAATGGTGGCAGCCGAGAAGGTGTTGTATATTATGGAGAACCCAGTCTTTCTATCAAAAATGAGGACTGTTTTTGATTTACGCACAAACCCACAATAGAGACTTTACCTGCTCTGCTTGCTGGCGTGGGATGGGTTTGCTGGAAAGCCTGTGGCATGGAAGGGTCTCAAAGTTTTTAATTAGGAGGTGATTTCCCCTCTATATGGGGTGTACCGCAACTGGTCAATTCCACAGTGTTTGCTGGAGGTCAATGTATTAGGGGTGGGAGGATTTGGGGGGGTAGTGAGGTCGGTTGGGGGTTGGCGGGTCAGGTATTACTTTGTATTGACCCACATTTTGTATAAGTTCCCTCCAGCACAGGAGGATCTACAGTGACTGAGTCATGAGGTAACTTGGATTGCATAATTAATTTCCAATGCCAATAAAAACATTTTGAAACGGTAAAGGATCCGTTGCCGAACCTGCTGCAGCAGCATGATTGAAAACATCAGGAATTCCTCCCACTATTCCACCAAAGCATATTTTGATGGAAATTGTACCTTTTGCCTCACGTTTGAGGATTTAAGAGGAAGAATCTCTTTAATGCTTTTCTTTTTTGGTGATGCAGATAATTAGCAGGACTCACTTTTTGAATTAGACATTTTACAGAGCTTTTTGGCTTTCTTTTTAGGCCTCTCTGGGGACTTCTCAGCGGTTTCTGAACTCCTGCAAAAAATGATTTTTGCTTTGAGGTAGTGATACTCATCGTTTAGTGGTTGAGCGCCCCAAAATTATTTGGATGATCTCCCCATCAGTGCTTTCGGGGGGATCGATTGACACAACCCACAATTTGTGACTTGGTGTTCGATGCTAAGGAACCAAAGACACACGTGTTTCGGGTTAATTAGCAACATCTTATCATCGTGGTCTACACATCATTTTAACCCTGCAAGTTTAGAAGACAGTTTCACAAAAACATCTCTAAGATTTCTCTGAGATGAGGTTGAGTGTTCCGTGAAGCATGAAGAGCGTACAGAAAAACAGAACTGAGTTCATGGGGAGTGGAGCAAGCTATGTTTTTGGATGTCAACGTCACATCTGGTGTCGAGGAGCTTTCACATCGAGGGATCCAAACGTGTAGATCCCACAGCGCCCCTAACTGATGAAAGGTTTTCTGTGATCAGCTGAAGCTGCTATAATAAATTCAGTGTTTATTAATATCCCAGGTTGAAGAACAGGTTATTTTCTAAATTCAATGATAATCGCTTGGGCGTCCTCCATCTTAGAGGTGGAATTTTTAAAAAGTCGGTTAATCTGTTAATGTTAATCAATACTGGTAAACCCTTGGCATATGTAAACCTTACAGACCTGAAGGGAGTCTGCAAATAGTGTCAAAAATGATTAGTATGTGAAATTGGGAATCAAATCCCCAAACCACAGTAAGAGAGTAGTTTATTACCAGTAACTCAATTTCTCCAGGTTTTTCTGGTGCTTTGTCTTCTTTTTTCTCAATCACAGGTTGCGTTTGTGGTTTAGTCTAGGAAAGACATAAACAAATTGTCAAGAAGATTAAGAAGAACATTCTTCATATTGATCTGCCTTAGTAGGCAAAGAGAAGGGTAAGTAAGCATACTGCAATCATAAAAAGTGACTCACTTTAGTGGCTGAGGTTCTCCTAGCCCCTAGTCCCCTTTTCTCCATACTGCATGGGCATCCCAGCACAGGGACAGGGCAGGAACCATTTTGCCCCACATAAATGCACAATTCACCTTTAAATTTTGAGCGAGTGGAGTGCGTGGAGGCACGGTTATACAAAAGAAAGACAACTTTTCAACATGTCAAACAACACAGGAAAAAGAAAACAACCTCCCCATAAATCCTTCAATTTCCCACTCTTCAGCCGCCAATCCCTCATTCCCACAACCCCCCTCAGTACACATTAAGATCCACCAGGATCAGTACTATCTTTCTCCACATAATCGTGAAAAAAATAATACAAGCTTCATTGTTACCATTCAGGAGTAGGGACCGCAACACCTTTTCCCGGATAACAGTTTAAATTCCAGTGGCCTTGAAAGCAATCAGCCTCAATGCCGCCAAGTGCTTCACAACTCGTTAGTAGGTGTTTAACAGATTCAAGCTGGAAATCTCTGCACAAGCGGCAAATGCGGTGCGTCCGTGGCGTATTAATCCAGGCTCCAGTATTTTCAAACCTCTTGACTGCATTCATGTTTAGCTTCAAATAATCTCAGACCAAGGAGTTACCCACAAACTGTTGAATATAGTTTGGGTGTCGCTCCCGAGTCAGACTGTAATCAAGGAATGAGGTGCTATTGCTCTTAGTAGTGAGTTCCATGGTTTGCAGATCATTAAAAATGAATAAACAATGGTTCTCATGGTAGCTTTATAATGCTGAAATTGAAAATTCAAGGGACTGCCCAGAGCCACAGCATACCAGCAGAGATGATGTTAGCCAAGGTGCTATCTTGCATAAAAGTGACCTTGGTCCAATCGGTTCCATGTCATTTCATTGCGGGATGTTTTTTCGCTAGGTTTTTTACCATGGATCTTTTTATGAAAAAACTCATCGAATTTATTTATTTATTATTTTTGAGAGGGTCCCCCCCCTCGAACCCTGCCTTCCCCTTTAATTTTTTATATACTGGCGAACACCCACACCCAATTTATATATTTTTCTAACCCCCCAAAATAATGCAATGAGTTAATTTCTGCAAAAAAATTGCGGTAAAAAACCCAGCGAGAAAACATCCCGCAATGAAAGGATGTTATATCGGTCCAATCAGCTTAAAAAATAAGCTGGTTTAAGCTGCCATTGGGAGCAATGGCCAGTTTCCAATAGGTGTTAAGGCAAGAAAGCTTGAGTCTCGCCTCACATGGGGCCATACCAAATTCATGGTAAATCATTTCCACTGGAGTGCGTACTGGAACTTGAAAACATTTCTTCAGCAGTGGAAACTCCAGCTTAGATAGTTCAGGGATATTACCAAAAGCCCAGCTTTCTGCACCGTACATAAGAATCAGCAAAACCTTATCCCCGTAGAATAGCCCCCACATTTATGGGCCAATTTATTTAGGCTTCCCATAACTTGAGAGCATTTCAGCTTAAGGTGTTCTAAATGTCAAGAACCAAGTAGCTTACGATCAAATAAAATACCAAGATATTTGTATTCACTGACCACCTCTAGGGCATTCCCATCCAAACTCCAATTACAATGTTTCATTTTACAGAGAGGGAGGGGTGAAAACCATACCCTTCGTTTTGTTTATATATTTATAGCCAGAGAATTAAGAGTCAACTCATTTTTGAGCTGGTTTAGGGATGCATGTAATCCAGGTGGGGTGAGGTCAAACAGCACAATATCATCTGCATACTGCATCCACTGGAGCTAGGAATTTCCCAGTTTCGGTGCAATCGATGTTGGATTGCTCAGTGCCACTCCCATAACTGCTAGGTACAGATTGAAAAGGAGGGGTGCAAGAATAGATCCCTGCTTCACTCCCTGATGAGTGTGAATCCAAGTTGACGCCCTGCCTGTTTGGTCAAGCCGAATCTTAACTCTAGTGCTGTCATGAAGAGCGATAATCCTTGAGAGCAAGCCAGCTGGAATGTTCCAATTAGAACGTTTATTCCAGAGCCTGCTCCTATTGACAGAGTCAAAGGCCACATTGTAGTCAATAAATGCCACAAAAACTGGCCTCCGACGAATGCTGCAGGCTTGCTAGATAACCGTTGACAGAGCAAGGCAGTTGGTGGTCATCCTAAGTCCCTTCTGGAAGCCTGTCTGATTTAGCGGTATAGGTTTAGAGCCTTCTGCCCAATTCCATAGTTTGTTTAACAGTAAATGAGAAGAGATCTTTGACGAGGCATCTAACATCGTTAGCTGGCGATAGTTACCAGGGTCATCATGGTTACCCTTTTTCCAGATGGGCATTACGATACTATCACGCCACGATGGAGGGACGAACTGAGATTCTCCAATCCAGTGGAAGTGCCAGTCAAGGGTAATAGTCCAATAAATAGCATCTGATTTAATCAGGGAGCTAAAAATGACATCAGGATCCAGTGCTCTCGATGATTTACTTCTCCTAATCAACTTCAGGATATCAGAAGGACCCTTAGAGTAAATCCATTAAGCCCAAGTAATATTCAGTGTAGGTGGTGTTACATCCCCATTCCCCAAAGTTTTGGAAATGTATTCAACCCATGCAGGTTCCGGGACACCAATGATATCACAAATCACTGGAGAATCACCCTCAATGGCTCTCCAAAATTGTCGGCCGTCATTAGCTAATGTAAAACCTACCAGGGCTTGCCAACGAAGGCACTCTAAGTGGTATCTACGGGTGAAGAATCCATAGAAAGAACATTACGGTAAGGTAATTTCTCCTTCAATGGATTGCTTTTCTCCCGCAGTTTCCTCATCTTGATAAGACTCCCCAAGCAGTAAGGCAAAGGAGGAGGGCAGAAAGGATTACACAAGCAGGTTCTGCAGAACCGCTCTGCCAAAACGTGCATCAGCCCCACGTGCAAAGTCCAGTGCATAATTCTTCGTGAAAGTATGTAAAGAGGACCACGTGGCAGCATGGAAAATGTCCCGAATGGGGACCCAACCTTTGAAGGGCCATGGAAGCAGAAACTACACTGGTGGAATGGGCCCTGATACCTGATGGGACTTCTGTTCCCGCCGACTGATAGCACTCATAGATGCATAAAAAGATCCAGCGCAAGATGGTCTGTTTGGTAATCGCAAGACCTTTGTGCTAAAGAGAATGGGAGAGGAACCACTGGTCCGTCTTCCTGAACTCCGCTATGCGGGCAACATAAAAGCTGAGGGCTCTTTTAGGATCGAGACGGTGAAAATGCTCTTCCTCCTTAAAAGGGTGGGGAGGAGGGTAGAACACAGCAAGTCAATAGACAGCGTAAGGTGAAATTCCAAAACAACCTACGGAAAGAACCATGGTCCGACCTTAAGAGAACCTTTCTCTCTGAAGAAACGCAAAAAGGGGGGCTTGCAGCATAAGGCCTGCAGCTCACTAACTCTCCTGGCCGATGTGATGGCAATCAAAAAGGCTGTCTTAAGGGACAGCTACCTAAGCAAACGAGAATGCATATGCTCTAACAGAGCCGCCAGAAGAAAGGTGACAACCAGGTTAAGGTCCCAATCCGAAGCAACAAAGGGAGTTGGCAGGAATTTGTTGAGAAGGCCTTTCAGGAATTGAACCATGACCGGTACGGTAAAAAAGGAACCTTGATCCGGGGACCTTTTAAAAACAGAAAGGGCCGCCAAATACCCCTCGACTTTTGCCACCTGAAGGCCCGAAGAGGCTAGTGACAGGAGGATCTCCATCACCATTGTGATAGGGCAAGAGATGGGGGCAACCTTGCACTCCATGCTCCATGCTTTCTGCCTCAAATCTTCTCCACCTGCATTCATACAGAGAACTTGCAGATGGTTGCGTGAAGCCAGCAACACCCCAGGAACTTCCTCAGAGAAGTCCCAGTCATCATACCTCATCCGATCAGGAGCAACGCATGTAGGTTGAGGGAATCTGGGGTCAGGTGTAGTAGCTGACCCTCTGACTGGGTGAGGAGATCCGGCCACCGAGGCAACAGGTGAGGTGGACAGATGGATAGATCCAAGAGGTCGGAGTACCACGTCCTCCTCGCCCAACCCGGAGCAATCAAGATCATGGTCACTTGAAACCTCTTCAACCTCCTGAGAATCCACAGAATGACAGGGATCGGAGGGAAAGCGTAATGGAGAGGGAAGGTCAAATCCACCAAAAAAGCGTCCCCCAGTGCACCGTTCGCTGGGAATTCCCTCGAGCAAAATTGCTTTTTACTTCCTGTTGGCTTCCGTGGCAAACAGATCCACTACTGGGGTACCCCAGAGAGCAAAGACCTCTTCCAAGACTTCCTGACACACTTCCCACTCGTGTGAGACTGTGCTCTGACTGCTCAGAGCATCCGCCAAACTGTTCTCTGTCCACGCCAGATGAACTGCTGGGACCGAGATTTAATTCTCTAGCAACCGGAACCTTCTGTGCACAGGGGACGGGAATGCACTCCACCTAGCTTGTTCAAGTAGTTCATGGTCACTGTGTTGTCCGTCAGAATCAGGGCATGCTTCCACTTGAGCGATGGGGCTAGCCTGATGGCTTGCAACTCCAGCCTGTTGATATGCCACCTGGCTTCCAACGCAGTCCAGAGGCCGCTCACCTGAAACTCTTCACAGTGAGTGCCCCAACCCTTCAGGGATGCATCCGAGACCACTCGGACCTGAGGCCAAGGAGGCTAGAAGGGTTCTCCTGCCATCAGATTCTTGCGTGTGTCCCACTAGCCAAGTCCGTAAACTACCTGGCTGGACACCTTGAGAAGATCCGACAGAGCTCAGATTCTGAGACCACTGCTCTCGTAGGAGCCACTGAAGGTATCTCATGCACAGTCTGGCCTCTGGCCCCAGGAAACGGCAGGAGGCCATGAGGCCCAAAAGGCAGAGAAAGGAAGCCGCTGGTAGGGTGGCATGGTTCCGGAACAACTGGACCATCTGTTGTAGGTTGTTGGCTCTCTCCTCGGGAGGGAAGGCCTTCCCTGCCCGAGTGTCCAGGACATCTCCGATGAACTGGAGCCATTGAATCAGTGTCATGTGGCACTTATTCAAGTTCATGGAGAACGCCAGTCTGTGCAGTAGCCGACAAGTGTCGTCTAAATGAGTCAAAACCTGTTCTGCTGACTTCCCCCGGATCAGCCAGTCATCCAGGTTTGGGAATACGTGGACTACGGATCTCCTGAGGTGAGCCGCGACTACCGCCATGAGCTTGGTGAAGACCCTCGGAACGGAGGCCAACCCCTAGGGAAGCACTTTGAACTGATAGTGCTTGTCCCCAATGAGGAACTACAGGAGTTTCTTGTGCTTCTGATGTATGGGCACATGGAAGTAGGCCTCCTGCAAGTCTCTTGACACCAGCCATTCCTGAAGCTCGAGAGCGTGGAGAATTTGTCTCAGCGTCAGCATCTTGAATTTGATAATTCTCAGGAACTTGTTTAGAGCCCTGACGTCCAGAATAGGACGGAGACCTGCTCCTTTTTTGGGTACCAGGAAATACCGGGAATACCAGCCAGACCATCTCGGATCAGTAGGCACCTCTTCTACGGCACCCTTTGACAACAGGGCTCTCAGTTCTTCCTGGAGGTCCTGTCCCTGTTGGATCAGTGAAGACAGGGGTCTGTCTGGAGGTTTTTTCAAAAAGGGTAGACAATTACCCCACCGAATTAACTGCAGGAACCAGGCATCGGAGGTTATCTCCTGCCACTGGGACCAATGCCCTGCCAAAAGTCCACCAACCAGTATGTCATGGGAGGGGAAAATCAAAGCGGCTTTGAAGGCGACGTCGCCCCAGCCACAACTGCTGTCTGCTGGCCCTTAGAAGCTCCTCTGCCCCTTCCGGGATGTGAGAAACATCTCTGCCCCTGCCTGGCTTGTGGGGGCTGCGCTTTCCTGCCATAAGGCATATAGCACCTATAGCCTCTGCCTCTCGAGGTAAAACTGAAAGCAGTTTTAGCCGGCTGCACAGCCAGACCCAGCGACTTAGCAGCAATTTTAGACTCCTTGAATTTCTCCAAAGAGTCATATGCCTTCTGTCCGAAAAGCATCTCCTCCTCAAAAGGCATGTCAAGAAGGTGGCTTTGTACATTGGAGGAGAAGCCAGAGGTTTTCAAATAGACCTGCCTTCACATAACTACTGCCGACCCCATGGAGCAGCCAACGCAGTCAGCAATGCCCAAGCCTGTCCGCAAGGACTGCTTGGCAGTTTTCATCCCATCCTCGACCAGCTGTATAAATCTGTCCCGCATATGACCTTCCGGGACGTATTCTGCTGCATGCTCTACTGCCTTCCACAAACCGTAAGAAAACTTTGCGAAACCGCAAGCTACGTTTGTGGCCTTAAGAGCCACACTGCCGGAGGTAAACACCTTTTTGGCCAAAGCGTCAATACTGTTCCCTTCCCTGTCAGTAGGGAGATGTCGCAGGCTTGGAGGATATAGTGGCAGCCTAAACTATCAGCCCTTCCGGGGAAGGGTGTGTTTAGAGGAAGGAGGGATCACCTCTTGACGGCCTGTAATTCCCGTGACATTGGCACTCGTGGGGGGCAAAGTACATGGGGTCGCCAGATGGAATTCTAAGGGTCAGCTATGGCCTGATTGAAGGGCATGTTGTGTTCAATAGTTGAGCCCTCATCCAGGATGTCTGTCAGGTCATACCCTTGATGGGCAATGGCGGACGACTTGAGGCTGAGTGTGTCAACCACTTTCTCTACTAATGTCCAGAATTTGACATGAGAGTAAGTGTAGGGTTGTTTCTGTTGCATCTCACAATCTGGAAATGTGTCCAACCCACAGGCATCTTGAAGGCCTTGGGCAAGTGCCATCAAATTGTCTCGGTCCTCGAAATAGTGTCACAACCCTCACCCAAAACCCCCTCTGGCAAACCCATTGGCCAGGTAGAGTCAGGACTCGGGCCTCTAGAGCCTGGTATCCTCTTCAAAAGCCCTCATGGGGCCAGTGCTGGCGCCTATGGCGCCAGGCTCATACACCATGAACAACAATGTGCTTGGGAACTACTTTATTGTATTGTCAGCCAACATGGAGGCATCCACATAGCGTGGTTCCTAAGAACCAAGCTATGCGGTCTAGTGTTTTGGGTGTGGTAGCCTAGGGACTACATTACCTGGACTATTTTGTTGGGGCTATTTAAACCACACCCTAGCAAGATAACACGCTTTGCGTTACTTTGCAGCTTGCAACGTGATGCTCAACGTGTCCAGCTAGAACCTCGGAGAAGCAGAACCTGCAAGGAGTCAAAAGGAACATCATAAGCAGCAGAATCTTACCTGCAGTCTTCATCTTTAAACACTCGCAGCTACTGAGAACAGCTTCCTCGAATCTGCACGCCTCCCGGACAGAACGACCTGAAAGAGGAAGATAGAGGCAACATTAAAGAAAGCAGTAGAGACATTTACAAATTACAAACTGCTCAAAAGGCTTACCTGGCTGGTCGCCTCTCGCCTGGCACCACTCCGGACATTCCACTCGCGCTGAAGAACACTGCGACCTACAAGGAAGGAAAACACAGATTAGCAAAGGCAAGACTTCGCAGCGCTGTGCATAGCGCTTACTTACCACATCATAGCGCTCTTAATGCGCCATCATTTACCAGCAGGGCTCAACCAAGCCAGTTTGCCGCGCTGAAGCTCCGCATACCTAAGGGAGGAAAAAGAGACATTTTAAACAAAGAAAGGCATGCAGGATAGCAACAAAACTAAAGAACAACAATAAGACATACCTGAACAATATCAAACGGGCCAGCGTTAGTGAAGTAACTGGACCGCACTCGCCCATGAAAGACAACACGCCCCTGCAAAGAAGGCAGGACGGGGAGCACGCCTAATTCTACCACAAGGTGAGGTGAGGGCACCAGAGGTACTGAAATCATACGGGGGTGGAGGGAGGATACTTACCCCAGTCGGTCAGTTTTGAACACAGTCCTCCTGTATTTTCAGGCAGAACCTTCCCCGCAGACCACATCAGGGCAAAGCTGAGAAGCTTACCAGCGAGTAACTCGGCTGGGTGGCGTCCCTGTGGATACCAGGTGAGCGTAACGATAGTCGACGCCACCGGACCCCCTAAAGATGGGGTTGACTTCTTCACATTCGTCGGCTTGATTGGCACGGAAATTCAGCCTCATTGAGTCGAAAAAGCCTGTCTGCGACAGCGGTTGAAAAGCGCTGACTTTGATGGTAGACGTCAAAGGCTTATTTGTGCGCTCCACAGGTCTGGATGGCGAGGCTGAGGGCTTAGCTTGCAGTGGAGCCCTAGAGGGCGAAGGGTTAGATACCGGCACTGATAGCTCTGACGGGCGATGGGTGCCGTGCTAGAGGTTTTTAGTGGGCGCTTTTCTGGCCTTGTAGGTCACAGAGCTCAAAAGCTCAGTTGGCGCAGAAGGCATTGGCTTTTTTGGCAAGCGTGAGGTCAGGGGTACAGAGCGCCGCTTTTGCTGCAGAGGCCTACTAGTCGAGGGTAGGAGCTGTGTCGACAGTCGCCTGTTGATGAAACATATGAAGCATTTTCTTTTTAAACCAATCCCACTCTTCCCGAGTGGTCGGTCCCTTAGAAGCCTTACCTCGCTCCGAGGAAGAATCCGATTCCCACCGATAGTAGCGTTGCTTCTTCTTCCATGAGGAAGAGGATGAGGAATGGCTTCTGGAGTGGGACCTATTTTTCGTTTTCTTGTGTTGCCGGCTCTCTTTTTGGGATGAGTGGGCTTCTCAGTTTCGGCCTCATATGACCGGACGAGATACCGTGCTGGAGACTTCAGTGACGGTCGACCCAGGGCCAGCTTGTCAACTCTGTCCCGCAGGGACTTGGGTTGCATCTTGCCGCACATGCGCAGGTCTCCGCGTCATGAGTGGAACCCAGACACCACAAACAGATGACATGTGCGTCAGTCACTGACATTTTGGCCTCACAATCCGAGCACCGCTTGAAAACCGACATCAGTTGCAAAGACATTGTCGAGGTAAATCAACAAATTTTACTGAAAACCATTTAGTGAACTTGAGCAAGTTCCCGATGCTGTGTGTGAGCGCGCAGAAAAAAGAACTGAAGCATGGAGCGTAGTGACGTGGTATATGTAGGGGTCCAGATGTCCCTTCCGGAGCCGACGATCGACCAACGCGCAAGACGGATCGATGATCGACCGCTGAGTCTAGGTCCACTACGCCGCCTTTGCAAATGTTTCTGAGCAGTAGAGCTGTACAAGGATATTTATCAAAATGAGGAATCTGCAGAAGAAAAGCAATCCACAATCACTTTCTAGTATGTGGATAATGCCCATGTCAATAACCAGAGAGGGCGCATTAGCAATGAAGGCGTAGTCCAAGGTATTACAGGATTTATGTCCAATACTGCTGTATTGGCGAGGGTAGTCCGATGGGAATGCTCCATTAATCATGGAATACCCAGAAGAATAGAGGATACTTGCCCACTCGAGTCCCCTCTTACAAGAGTATGAGAGCAAATCCCTGTCCACCATAGTAGAAAAAGAAGTGGCATACCGATCCGAGGGAGTTAATTCCCTTGGAATCTTAAGAGTTAATATCTTCACACAGGATACACAGGAGACGTCCTATTTGGTTGGCAATCAAGCCTCCATTTCTAATAATACTAGACCATGTGGGAGACTATAAGGTGGGTTGTATACATTGGTAATGATAATCTCATTACTTTCTCCACTACCATAATCAGCCGGGAAGATGATTTTACCCACTAATATGTTAGGAGAGTTTGAGGTAAGATCCACCAAATTTAGGGGTTTCTTAACACCCAACAACAATCCTCCTTTAGGCCACCCACAGGGACCTTGGATAGCCAATTTAAGGAGGAAATATCAACCATCGGATATGTGAGTGAAGTCTCCTGCAATGCCACAACAGAGTATTGACCGATTTGCTCCATCAAACCATCACACTCCAATAAATGAAGATGCCCACAAGTATTCCAGCTAATAAATTGGGCAAGGGGCGCCTTGCTAGCTGCTAAAGTTACGGTTTCCTGTGCTGTGCAACCAAGTTGGCCATCCAGGCCCAATGAGTTTCTTCCCCCCGTATGTCATCCTCCGTCCCACCTCCAAGTGGCAAGCTTCAGACAGCGGACGAATTGTCACTGCCTGGGAGGACAGGGTTGTTCTTCCCACCCAGGTTTACTGGGCAAAATCTCTTACCATACTCAGTTTCTATAGTTATACACTCATAGCCCAATCGGTTAAAGAAGTGAGCATGTTCCAAGATGTATGTTATAGTACTAGTCGCAAAAAAGAATACTATTGATGTAGGATTATGTACGTTCTCACAAATGTCAAGAGTTTTTATATCGCTGCTTTGAATGTATCATAGTGGAATAATGCTATGAAGTAGATCCAATAGACAGGCACAATTTAAGACCTGTCCACTATCATCGCAAAAAAGGCTCTGTATTTGAAGAGCCTTGGAATACTCTGCTCTGGGAGTGCTTGTCCCTGTGCGTTGCGTCTCGCAGCAGTCAAAGGGGCGACCACAGGCTGCGGAATCATGGCAATCGAACCATTAGCACAAGATCCAAGTCCCCAATCAGTCTGGGCAGAAACATTAGCAGTAGTCATAACTGTGGCCGATTGATTATCAAACAGCGATTCCAGATTGATGTCATATTCGAGTTCCCCTGTGGGCGTTCCAGAGGTAAGCCTTGTCAGATGATTTGGAGAAAAATGAACCCTTTTACTGATCGAATTAAGCAATGATGTTAAAGGCTTCTGAGTCAGAGACTTCATTCTCGAATTAGTAGTCATACTTCTTGGCAATAGGCCCGTGGAGCAGTGACACTGTGGGCATCAAGGTCGGAACCCGAGGTCAGGATTCCCTAAGCTCCGCCAGCATAGACTGCACAGGTAGAGGACGGTAAGGTCCCCCGCGTTACATTTTGCGTAGGGTCACTGGAGTGACATGGTTTAATAATGGAATATAGTGCCGCAGGTACCTCGCCCTCTAGATCCCTAGCGACCTCTATTACCTTACTGATTCTTTTCCTTTTAGTTGCCAGAGGCTCATACATCAAAGCCTGACTTGTGGGCTTTCGCTGTCGTCTTTGCCTACTAATCACTGATGGGTAGCCCACAGAGGCCTCCACCAGAGCCTCAAGTCTCATATTCAGAGGTAGCTGTTCTGAAGATTGAATGATTGGAGAGGAAGGGAAAATAAGGGAGCGGAGTTCAGCCAAAGATGACATCTGCATACTAAATTGGCTATGGAGAATATCAACCGCGGCTGTCATTTTTGTGATTTGATTACCTTAGAAATCCAACTTACCCACAATTACATGTTGTTCATAGCTCCATTAACAATGTGTCTAAAATGCTGGACCTAACTGCAGCGGAGATGCTTTCATTAGCCAGATCAAGCGCGACCGGAAAAGAAGCTGTGATGATAAGCCATTGGAAAAAAACAATGAAACAGGGTGTTGATAAACCAGGATAGGTAACACTCTAAAAAGTCAGGATATTTCGTTCAAATTGGTCATCTTTATTGCCTCCAAATCATAGTTTAACTGTGGCAGCGATGGCAAGAGAGGTATTATTGGCAAGGCAATAGCAGGAACAAGGACTATACTAGCGGGAAACAAACTCACTTTATTCCTTGCATTAAACTAATTTCCGATGTCCCCCTCCATAGAGTAACATCCCTCTTGCTGCGAGTCAGTCAACAAAGGACTACAAGTAATAGTTGGTGGAGAGGCAACAACGTTCGCCTCAGTCACCATAGTAGTGGAGTCTGGTGTTGAAGAGATATCATTCGTAAGTGCCTTTACTATTGTTGCAATAGTTTTGGACCCCAAGCATGCAAGTGATCTTGAAAACTCCTCAGTGAGGTCTTTATTAAAATTAGTTTCAACAGATTCAGCAAAATTCATGTCTTTAGTAGTAGGATAACAATGGGTGATTTTCGGGTTAGCCACAGTTCCTTTAGGAGGGCCTCCCAGCTTAAAAGTTCTCTGAGGGCATTCACGAATGGCACGACAAGTGTATTTAGCTGGCATGTTTAATAAAATACCGTCCTATCGACTGCACATGTGGGCTCAAGGACCTCATCAAGGGAGCTAACGGGCACAGCCTGATTCTCCATTGTGCCCAGTTGGTTTAAGGCAGCGCGCTTCACTTCGCGTGCTGCTATGGGGCTGCTAGCAAATCGCTTCAGCGTCGCAACGCTAGAAGTCAAAAAGATCCACTGTCAAGGGAACAAAGTCAATAATCCGCCCTTTTTCATACAAGAGTCAGTGGCAGTCACGCCTAACGGCTATAGGCGGCGGGCAGCAAGGCCAGGAGCCAGAGGAAATATAAAGTACTTAAGATTCAACAATCAAATGTTAAAAGACTCAGCAGGAATCAAAAAGCCAAGGAGATGTCCAATGGAGCAATCCGCAGCCAGCAGGCAGCACAGAACTGCAAAATAGCACACAGCCGCACACCCCGCGTGTACCACATTGGGTTCAGGCTTTGAAGGTGTCACTCCACCCAAGACAACAGACACAGTAGAAAGACTCCAAAAGGACTCCAGCGGCTCCCAGGTCCTCAAAAATGTACACAGCCGCACACCCCAGCCCACGTACTGCGCCGGGCGCAGGCTTTGAAGGTGTCACCCCTCCCAAGATAATAGACACAGTAGAAAGACTTCAAAAGGACTCCAATGGCTCTCAAAACTGCACACAGTTGCACACCGCATGCGTAGCACGCCAGTTGTAGGCTTTGAAGGTGTCACTACTCCCAAGATGATAGACACTGTAGAAAGACTCAACAAGGACTCCAGCGGCTGCCAGGCTCTCAAAACTGCACAAAGGCACACAGTGCACATGTACCACGTTGGCTGCAGGCTTTGAAGGTGTCACTCCTCCAAAGATAATAGAGACAGAAGAGAGACTTCAAAAGTACTCCAGCAGCTCCTAGGCTGTCAAAACTGCACACAGACCCACACTGCACACGTACCACTTTGGGTGCGGCTTTAAAGGTATCACTCCTTCCAAGATAATAGACACAGTAGAAAGGCTCAAAAGGACCCCAGCGGCTCACGGGTTCTCAAAACTGCACACAGCCGCACACCATGCACGTACCACACCGGGTGCAGGCTTTGAAGGTGTCACTCCTCCCAAGATAATAGACACAGTAGAAAAACTCTGAAAGGACTTCAGTGTCTCCCAGGCCCTCAAAACTGCACACAGCCGCACACCCCTGCCCACGTAATTCACCGGGTGCAGCCTTTGAGGGTGTGACTCCTCCCGAGATAATATGACACAGTAGAAAGACTCCAAAAGGACTCCAGTGGATCCCAGGCTCTCAAAACTGCACACAGTTGCACAGCGTGTGCATAGCATGCCAGTTGTAGGCTTTGAAGGTGTCACTCCTCCCAAGATAATTAACACTGTAAAAAGACTCCAAAAGGACTCCAGCGGCTCCCAGGTTCTCAAAACTGCACACAGGCGCACACTGCGCATGTACCACGTTGGGTGCAGGCTTTGAAGGTATTACTCCTCCAAAGATAATAGATATAGTAGAAAGGCTCCAAATAGACTCCAACAGCTCCCAGGCTCTCAAAACTGCACACAGTCGCACACTGCATGCGTACCACACCGGGAGTAGGCTTTGAAGGTGTCACTACTCCCAAGATAACAGACACTGTAGAAAGACTCCAAAATGACTCCAGCAGCTCAAACGCTCTCAAAACCGCACACAGGCGCACACTTTGCACGTACCGCGCTGGGTGCAGGCTTTCAAGGTGTCACTCCTCCCAAGATAATAGACACAGTAGAAAGACTCCAAAAGGACTCCAATGGCACCCAGGCTCACAAAACTGCACACAGCTGCACTCCAGGCGCGTGCCGCCTCGGGTGCAGGCTTTGAAGGCTTCACTCTTCCCAATATAATAGTTACAGTGGAAAGACTCCAAAATGACTCGAGCGGCTCCCAGGCTCTCAAAACTGCACACAGCCGCATGTCGGGTGTAGGCTTTGAAGGTTTCCCTCTTCCCAAGATAATAGACACAGTAGAAAGACTCCAAAAGACTCCAGCAGATCCCAGGCACTCAAAACTGCACACAGCTTCACTCTACGTGCATACGGCGTCGGGTGCAGGTTTTGAAGGTTTCACTCTTCCCAAGATAATAGATACAGTAGAAAGACTCTGTTAGGGAGAATTCTCATTCTATGGCTAATTTCCCTTACCTATAGAGTCCCCCAGCAGCTTTGCTGGATTTGAAGGGTTTGTTTCTTTTTACCTACTAAGAGTGAGACTCTTTTTCCCACTCTTTGGCATTTTTGCTATGTGTGTTCTAGGCTATTTTTGTGTTTTATGCCTATGGGATCTTTCTCAACCACATAGGAACCATCTTTATTCACATCTGTTAAACATCACCCACAGTGCAGTGACACAGGGGTGTCGTAGCGACCCCCAAACATAGACTCCATACCCTGGGACTGACTACTGTCTCCCAGGGCATGTAAAGTACCCATTGACTTTATTAGTCAAATCCTATGAACTAAACCAGTACAACCCATCTTACTATGGAGGTACTGGAAGGGGTTAATAGTTTTTCCCCTATGTTCATTTTCGAGAGGGTACCGTACAGTCCCTCTCTCAAAAGTTTCTGGCTGGTGGCAGTGGTTACTACCATAAATATTCGACCGCGCATGTTTCCCTAAGTGATTTTCCCATTGTTCGAGGCTACCACTTTTTCTGACAGCCTCTAACATACCGCCGGTGCATTTTAATATTAACTTTGCTCCGGTAGGTTTTATTTGCCAGAACTTTAATATAACTTCTTTCTTGTGTCTTTCTCTAAACTCCTAACCCAGGTCGGGGACCCTTTGTTCGTCCTTTTGGCGGGCTTCTGCCGAGAAGCCCTCATTTCGGTGCCACTGAGTCTGGGGTGGGTCCATTGTGTGGGAGGGGGAGTAGGACCCCTGGACAGGGTTGCCTTCGCAACCCATGTCGCACTCTATCCTGATAGGCTGGAGGGTCTCCCGCCAAGATTACCACTCCACTGTGTGAGTGAAAGCTAGGCTGTATGAATGGGGATCTTCATAAAAGCAGGGTCCTGATGACTGGAAGAGTAAGACGTCGCCACTGGAACTAAGAAGCCGAAGAGGAGAGAAGCCAAAGACATCTGCAACGACTGAACCACCGGTGAAGACCTGCTGCAGCGTCTCACCACTTTTCTCCACACAACGAGAGGAGATCTTCATCTGCAAGAGCATTCTTTCCTTGAGCTGGTGGAGCCAACCAGTTTGCCAATCGCCTTCCCGGACCTGCCTTGGTCGAATCTCCCGTACCCTGAACTCGGAGGCCGGATAGCCAGGCACCAGTCCACCCGGACCGCGATTTAAAGGAGCGTACCTTGAGTCTCTCTACACTGAATGCAAGAATCATGTGGAATACCTTAGCGCTGTACAGTAAGACCACTGCAGAAGCAAATATACCACAATTGGAGATCATGTGGGAACCTGAAAACGTCAAGAAAGAAGATCTCTTACCAAGTTGGAGAGCCGGATGCAAAGACATCTCAAAGCAATTGAAGACAGACGAAACAATTCTAAACAATAACCCAAATGCAGTCAAAACGGAATTATTCCAACAAGACTGGATTGAGACAATCGAAAAACGTGACCGACACAAATGCATGAAAAATAGACCAATGGAAGCAAGAGGATTGAATACTCGTGCTAAATATCTGGAAATATTTCCCTGTAAGCACCTCAGAAAAGTATATATGAGGTTCAGGCTAAATTTATTTGAGACCAAAGAGATCCAAAAACTAAGGCAAGAACGTGGAAATGAAGACGATCTCTGCCGATTCTGTATAAAGTCAGAGGAGACATTGAAACATCTCGTACTAGGATGTACCAATATGAAAGATTTAAGAACAAGATACCTGGGAGTCGAACTGGCGAAATTCACGACATATAGCCATGAAGAATGGTGGATCAAATTCCATAATGATGACTCACAGCGGCACACCATAGCACTAGCACTTTATCTTGAAGAACTGCAGAAGCTATTGATGAAAGATGGGATAGCCAACGGCTGCAGTAACGACTGAGGAGAATGTGCAGATAAGAGTAATTTGTATGAAGGAAAAATAAACTTTAAATATGAGTTGATAGCGAAGAGCTAGAATATAGTGTATAGAGCGCTCGTTAAGTAACAAGAGTGTGTAGATAGTGTATTGCTGTTTTATTTTTAAAATAATGAGCACTCATTAGGTAACAAGTTGTATGAATTTTTTTTTAAAGTTTGTAATTAACTGTAATAAAATTAAAAAAAATAAAAAAAGGAGCGTACCTTTTATTCGTCGGGCAGCACCGCGGCTGGTTTCATCCCTGGGTAGTACAGTAACTCGAACCTTCGTCCACGATGAGAGCCTCTCTTCCTCTACTGGATCACCCAAACTGCAGGAACTACCAGGAACAAC
The DNA here is from genome assembly GCF_040938575.1 of Ambystoma mexicanum. NCBI lineage: Eukaryota > Metazoa > Chordata > Amphibia > Caudata > Ambystomatidae > Ambystoma > Ambystoma mexicanum. The sequence continues at coordinate 636,798,495 of NC_090939.1, forward strand.
TGCCACAGCAGGAGCCACTGCTTCATTTAAAGGTGCATTGTTCCACCAGGCCGCCCTTTCTTCGCGGTAGCACTAAAGGTGTTTTAAATCCTTTACCTACCTGTTGGGTTGGCCGCCCCTCCCTCTTAACATTGTCTTTTCAACTTATGCAACCACCTTTTCAAATTCGTTAACCAAAGACTTGACTGTAGCTACAAGAACATTTTGCTCCTGGGCCCTTGCCCTGTACCACTGACTCTGGCACAGGTCTACTGACTCTGGCTACATTTGTTAGACCTGCCTTCTTTAGATTGATTCTCACTGAGAACTGTGTTGGTGCACCTATTTCTTTTAACTACCCTTTCCTTCCCATTTTTTAACCTTGTGAAATGCCATTTTACTCAGATTTCATTTATGTATTGCTTATACTGATGCACTGCCTTGCTTAAACTAGTTCACAAACTGATGGGAAGTGTTGCTAGGGTGTGTATGAACCTATTTCTATATAACTTGTGCATTCCCTCCCTTGTGAGGAATTGTTAGAAGATCCCTTGTGTGTAGTTTTCACTGTACCGTTTTGCTCAGTTTTCACTCTGGTTCACTTGGTCTACAATTTAACTTGGTAGTGTGTATATTTTTCCTTTGAATTAATTTAACTTGCTTGATGACTGTGATACATGTGTTTTATTAGAAGTGTATAAAATAAATATATATATATACTTTTTAATACAAAGCTTTGGTCAGTGTTTCCTTGTACCATAGTCTTGTAGGCCTATTGTGTAAACCCTGAATACTGCTCATCTCCCTCTTGAGATAAGTCTGACTGCTCAGCCACAACTACCAACCAAATCTTTGTGGTACAGACTGATACCAAAGGGGATTTATTGCTCTCACCTGTAGTCCTAATCGTGTGTAGTGCTCCCTAAGGGAACTGCACAGGATTCTGCCTAACAGACTCCAAAAGGACTCCAGCAGCTCCCAGGCTCTCAAATCTGCATACAGCCGCACACCGCGTGCGTATCATGCCTGTTTCAGGTTTTAAAGGTGTCACTCCTCCCAAGATAATAGACACAGTAGAAAGACTCCAAAAGGACTCCAGCGACTGCCAGGCTCTCATAACTGCACACAGCCACACATGTTAAAGCATGGGAAAGGATGGGTTTCCTTCTCCAGCGGTCCCATATTTTCCAAGGTCTCTGGTTCATGACAGTATGCCCCCCTTGTGACAAATCGGGTGCAGGTTTCCAGGGCTGGAGATGGTGAAAACGCTTGAGAAGCGCCGGGCCATGTACAGCAGAAGATGGTTCCCACGACCGGTCAGCTGGACCATATCCTTTCCAGTCACGCAGGTAATGTAGCATGCCTCAGAAGTATCTTGAGTCACAGATTCCTGAAACTTCGTATTCGGGTCCGTTAGCGGTGTCAATCGGTGGTGGTTTGTTCTGCTGCTGTCTACCAAATCGGTCCTAACGTGGGGTCTGAGTTGGGCTACATGAAAGACCGATGTATCCTGGACAAAGATGGAGGTAAAGATAGACGATAGGCTACGGGTCATACCACAGCCAAAATCTTAAATGGACCAAAGAAACGAGGTGAGAGTTTCGAAGGCACTAATTTGTCTAGGTAGGAACTTGGAGGCTAGCCATACCTGATCTCTGACTTGAAGGGTCGGTTCTCTTCTTCTTTTGATGTCTGCATATCTCTTGTCATGTGCTTGAGTACCATGTAGGGCTGCTAGAGCCGTGGTATGGCCTTCTTGGATGTCTGTCATCAGGGTCATTAATGAGTGGAATTTCGGAGATTTCATTGCTGTGGTAGGGATGCAGGAAGTGTGGAATCCAGAAGAACAATGGAAGGGAGTTATTCCTATAGCCGTATGGAAAGAGTTGTTGTAGGCATATTCGGACAGAGGTAACAACTGATTCCAGTTGTCTTGTGTCAAAGGAACAAAACATCAGAGATAGTGATCTAACGTCTGGTTGAGACGTTCCGTTTGACCATTGGTCTGAGGATGGAATCCTGAGGAAATAACTTGTTGAATGCCTAAAATGCAACAGACTTCTCTCCAGAATCTCAAAGTGTACTGAGGGCCTCAGTCGGAGATGATCCTTTCCGGTAGCCCAGGTAGGCGAAATATGATCTGTAAGAAGTGAGAGGCCATTTGAGTAGCTAAAGGTACTTAAGGCAGGGCCAAGAAATGTGCAATTTTTGTCACAGTATTCATGGTAACCAAGATGGTAGTCTGTCCAGTAGATAGAGGTAAGTCCACAATTAAATCCATCGATATATATTGACATGGGCAAGTTGGTAAGAGGGGTTGAGTCAGGAATCCTGCGAGTTTCTGGTGTGACACCTTGGTTTGGATGCAGACAGTACAAGTAGCGACATAGTCCTGAACATCTCGAGTTAGAGTCGGCCACCAGAAGTGTCTGCAAAAGGATTCCAAGGTTACACAAATGCTGCGATGGCCTGCAGCCACTGAGTTATGACACATCCATAGAATGTCTTTCTGCAAGGATGGAGTTGGCACAAAGACCTGTTGCCCGTAGAACATGTTGGTCGCATGTTTTTGTTCCAGGTGATAGGGCTGGATCTCCTTTTGTAGACTTGGTCGCAGGTTTCTGGTCTCTTGGGTGAGCATCTGAATGAATTCCGCTAGATAAAAGAGGAACGTTGACTTAGGCTGTAGTTTTTCTATTTGAAAGGATCCTGTCCTTTCTTGCTGGGTTTGTGACTGAGCATCCGCCAATACATTATAATTTCCTGGTAGGAATGTAAAGTGAAGTCTATATGAGGAGGAGAAGAAGTAAGCCCATTGGCAATGCCTGCTGTTTTGGGTCTCGAAGGTCTGCAGGACTTGAAGATTGCGAAGATCAGTGCGCACTGTGACAGGAAACTGAGTTCCAAGGAGCAGGTAACGCCATTCTTTAAATGCTTTCTTAATGACAAGGGGCTCCTTCTCCAAAACTGTATAGTTGAGCTCTGAGGGGGACAAAGTTTTAGACATATAGGATATTGGATGCTGCCCTGAGGTATCCTCCTGTTTGAGAACGGCGCCGATAGCTGAATGAGAAGCATCTGTCTCCAGAATTAAGCGTTGGTTCTGATCCAGTAATGAAGCACCTCTTTTAGTCCTTGGAATGCGTCTTTGGGCTCCTTGTCCCATAGGAATCTTTTTCCTTTCGTCAATAAAGAGGTAATGGGAAGAATGTGATGGGAGAAGTTTCAAATTAACTTCTGATAAATGTTCGCGAATCCCAGGAAGCGTTGAATGCCTCTAACAGAAATCACTGGTTGCCAGTCGCGTATCGCCTGTACTTTGGCGGGATCCATCATTGTGCCTTGGACCAAGAGGATAAACCCCAGATATGGAATTCTGGTTTGGTGCAATGAACACTTGTTGAGCTTGGCAAAGAGATGATTCTGGCGTAAATGAAAAAGGACCTCTTGAACATATGAAACGTGGTCTGACATGTTTTTTGAGAATACGAAAATGTCGTCCCTCTGGACAATCACTGAGAGCAACATGAGATCTACGAAGACATGTCCATAAAATGCTGGAAGAGCACCAGGGCATTGGAGAGGCCAAAGGGCATTACTCGATATTCGTAATGCCCAACAGGTCTTTGGAAGGTGGTCTTCTACTCAACTCTTTGCCTCACACGAATGAGGTGATAGGCTGCTTCAAGGTCCAATTTAGTGAAGTACTTAGATCCCTTAACAGCTTGTGCGACTTCATACTTTAAATCTTCATGGAGTCCACAATGAAAGATGGTTAATAAGGCATCATATGGTCCTGGCCGCCAGCTGTTTAAATAGGGTGATGTTACTTAATATGTCCAGTGACCTCTGATGGAAATCCAGAAGTTGTTCTTGGGCTGAAACTGGGCTGAAACTGTAATTTCTTGCCTCCCAAACCCGGCCTGTAGGCTATTAACAAATCCAGCATAGGAGTCCATCAAGGAGTTATTTGAGGTTACCAAAGGGGTTGCCCATGCCAAGGCACCTCCTGTAAAGTTAGAGATCAGGAATCATGAATCTCTGAATCATGAATCCTACTTTAGTGAGGTCTGTAGGGAAGTAGGCTTCTTTGAAGGTGAACTGGATGGTACATGCATCCAGATATTCTTTAACTTTTTTCGGGTTCCCATCATACTTTCCTCCAGGGAAGAACCTTGGAGGGATGTGTACTGCATGAGGGAGGGCCACGACTTGACGCAAGGCGATGTTTTCCACTTTCAGGGTTTGAACCTCTGCAGTTAAGGTTTGCATGGCTGTGACTAGGTGTTGTAGTTGATCCATATAAGAAAATAGTGGCCATTGCTATCTGTCAGGATAGTATGGTTTCCACTGACCTGTGATCCTTTCAAGTTCTGCAAGTAGACAAAGAAGGGGATCCCCAACTCAGTCAGTCCCCTGATGGAATACAGGAAGATGTGCAGAAAACCCTCAGAAATGGGAAAAAGACATTGAAGAGTGCTCAGCTGTGGTGACGATGGTGAGAAAATAGGTTCCACAGGGTGTGAAGAAGCGAGTAGTCCCTAGTAGCACTGTCTTGACGAGGGGGAGCTGTCTTCAGGAAGGATGTCCCTGTGGAGTCCAGGGGTACAGATGAGTGTGGAGTGTACAGAAGTGCTTGCAGCCAAGGTGTAAAGTCAATATTGTAAAGCAGGTGCTGCTAGAGATGAACAAGTTACTTCTTACCTTGTAACGTTCTTTCGATGGGATGTTCCTCCGACGTATTCCTTATCTTTGATAGATCATCTCCCAGCTTGCTGGCCTCGGAATTTTTTTTTCAGTAGAGGGCGCTGCACGTCGACGTCCCTCAAGCCGATGTCCCTCGACAGCCGCTGTATCGGCGCCGACGTCATCACGCGTATAAATAGAATCGCGCAGCGTCCGTTGCTCAGTTCCGTTTTGACGTTAACAGTTGTTTTACATTAATTGGTTATTGACCTTGAAGGAGCGTAAGCTGCAACCACAAGGGAAGTATTACTGCGGGGATGGATGGGAGGGGCGATAAGGAATACGTCGGAGGAACATACCATCGAAAGAACGTTACAAGGTAAGAAGTAACTTGTTCTTCGAAGGGATTGTGTCCTACGACATATTCCTTATCTTTGATAGACTCCCATAGCAGTGGTGTGTAATTGGAGGTGGGAGTAAAACGCCATGTTTCTTTTTATGAATGAACCAAATGTAATACGGCTTTGCCAAACCTAGTCTCTTGACTAGAGGAGGAATCCAGGTTGTAAAATCTTGTGAAAGTATGTGCGGACGACCATGTGGCAGCCGCACATATGTCTCGAACCGGAAACCCTCTCTGGAGGGCCGAGGAGGCTGCGATACCCCTGGTTGAATGAGCCCTAAGATTTTGAGGAAGCTCTTTCCCTGCTAATTTGTAACATTCCAGGATGGCCAAAATAATCCATCTGGAAATGGTTTGTTTTGTTACCGGTAGTCCTAATTTGTGCCCTGAGTAACCTACGAACAGTTGATCTGCTTGCCTAATCCTAGCAAGTCTGCTGATGTAAAAGCTTAAAGCCCGCTTTGGGTCCAGCCTATGTAGCCTTTCTTCCTCTTTCCCCTGATGGGGAGGCGGATAGAATGAAGGTAAGGTAATTTTCTGAGTGATGTGGAATTCAGAAACCACCTTCGGGAGGAAATTAGGCTTCACCTGTAGAACAACTTTGTCTTTATGAAAAATTGTATGAGGGGGTTTACAAGATAGAGCTTGTAATTCGCTCACTCTTCTAGCAGATGTTAAAGCCACTAATAAAACAGTTTTAAGGGTGAGAAATCTTAGCGAACAAGAGTGGAGTGGTTCGAAAGGAGTACCCATCAGGAAATTTAAGACTAAATTTAAGTCCCATACAGGAACCTGGAAAAGTCTTGGAGGGTAGACATTAGTTAATCCCAACAAGTTATTTACCAACTGTAATGTTCTTCTGACTGGATGTTCCTCCCACGTATTCCTCAACTTGTGATAATTCGTTATCTCCAGCTTCGCTGCTTCAGAAAAAAATGTTCTCGGCAGAGGGCGCTGTACTCGAGGTAGTGGCGTTGATTGTCCTTCGACATACTCGGTACTCTATCGACGTCACCGATGGTATAAATAGCCTGAGCCGCGCCCGTTGCTTCAGTTCTGTTTTTTCAATGAAATATATATAGGAGGAACACCCAGGCGTGTCCCATGACCGATAAATTCTTCATGAGAGGAAAGTGTAAGAAAACATAAACTGTACTGTGGGTGGGATGGGAGGGTCGATGAGGAATACGTGGGAGGAACATCCAGTCGAAAGAACATTACAGTTGGTAAGTAACTTGTTCTTCGAATGGATTGTGTCCTCCCACGTATTCCTCATCTTGTGATAGGCTCCCATAGCAGTATCAATTTTTGGAGGCGGGAGTACTAATTTCAGTTTTCGTGGACAGAATGCAGAACTGCCTTGGCAAATAAACCCTTGTTAGAGGAGGCAGTATCCAAACAATAATGTTTAACAAAAGTATGCACTGTTTTCCAGGTTGCAGCTGCACAAATATCTGCTGCTGGGACTCCCCTTTTTAGAGCCGCAGAAGTAGCCATTCCCCTTGTAGAATGGGCACGAAGCCCATCTGGTGGTTCTTTTCCCGCTAATCTGTAGCATTCAACTATGGCTAATATGATCCAGCGGGAAATGGTCTGTTTTGTTACAGATAAGCCTAATTTATGACCAGTATAACCCACAAATAATTGGTCATCTTGTCTCAATTTAGCCATCCTTGAGATGTAAAAACTAAGAGCCTTCTTGGGATCTAATCTGTGTAATCTCTCCGCTTCTTTGCCCAGATGAGGAGGAGGATAAAAGGTTGGTAGTACTATTTTTTGTGACAAATGGAAGTCCGAGACTACTTTTGGCAAGAACGAAGGTTTAACTTTAAGGACTACCTTATCCTTATAAAAAATAGTATATGGTGGTTTGCATGAGAGAGCCTGAAGTTCGCTAACCCTGCGGGCTGATGATAGGGCCACAAGAAGGACAGTTTTTAGAGTCAAAAGCCTCAATGGACATGAGTGCAGAGGCTCAAAAGGTATGCAAGTCAAGAATTTTAATACTAAATTTAAGTCCCAAGTTGGTACACGAAAAGGTACTGGAGGGTATACATTAGTAAGCCCTTTTAAGAATTGAATTATTAACGGTATTTTGAAATATGAAACCTCTTCCGAGGAGCGCTTGAAAATGGACAGCACAGCAAGGTATCCTTTGATTGTTCCTATCTGGAGCCCCAGATTAGCTAGATGTAGTAGAAAAGAAAGCACCATTGGGGTGCCACACTGAAAAGGGTCCACATCCTTGTCTTTGCACCAGTTACTAAACCTGTTCCAGCGACATCGGTACAAAGATTTTGTTGCTGGTCTTCTGGCCGAAAGCAAGATTTCCATTACGTCATCCGGAAGATCCCAATCCTTGTATCTCAACCTCTCAGAAACCATGCGTGAAGGTTGAGTGTCTTGACCTCTGGATGGAGAACCCGACCTTCCTCTTGCGAGAGAAGATCCTCTCTTTGCGGAAGACGTATTGGAGGGCAGATGGACATGTCCAGAAGGTCCGGGTACCAAGTCCTCCTTGCCCAATCCGGGGCAATGAGGATCATGGTTTTCCTGAACTTTTTCAACCTCCTGATTACTTGAGGAATCACGGGGACTGGGGGAAACCCGTACAGCAGTGGAAACTTCCACTCCACTACTAATGCGTCTCCCAGAGCTCCTCTTTGAGGAAATTCCCTTGAGCAGTACTGATCGCACTTCCGGTTGATCGCGGTGGCAAACAGATCCACTTGAGGGGTTCCCCAAAGGGCGAAGATCTGCAGAAGGACTTCCTGAGCCAGCTTCCACTCGTGAGAGACCGCGCTCTGCCTGCTCAGAGCGTCTGCCGCAGTGTTCTTCTCTCCGGCTAGGTGAATTGCCGATAGAGAGATTCCCTCTCGTATTGCCCAGAACCAGAGCTGCATTGCCTCTCTGCACAGTGGCAGTGACCCTACTCCTCCTCTTTTGTTGAGGTAGTACATGGCCACCGTGTTGTCCGTCATTATCAGGACATTCTTTCCCTGTACAGAGGGCAGAAAGGCCTTCAGAGCTAGTCTGATTGCCCTCAGCTCCAACAGGTTGATGTGTAGTTTGGACTCCGATGGAGACCAACGACTGCTGATTGTCAGATCGTTGGTGTGTGCTCCCTACCCCGTGAGTGAGGCGTCCATCACTAACGTCATCTCCGGCCATGGTTGCCAAAAAGACTCTCCCTTGAGAATGTTGTTGTTGCAAGCCCGCCATAGAAGATCCTGAGCAACTGTGCTCGGGACATGCAGAAGATCCGACATATTCCCTGAGAACTGGGACCACTGAGTTCTGAGTGCCCATTGAAGGGATCTCATTCTCAACCTGGCCTCAGGTACTAGGAAAATGCAGGATGCCATGAGGCCGAGCAACCTGAGAAAATCGAAGGCCAGTAGACGTTGGGCATTCTGAAATTTCGTTACCATCTGCTGGATGTGGAGAGCTCTCACTTCGGGAGGCGAGGCTTTTCCCGATGAAGTGTCCAAGACTGCTCCGATAAACTGGAGCTTCTGGGATGGTATCATGTGGGACTTCTTGAAATTGAGGGAGAAGCCCAGTTTGTGGAGGAAGTAGCAGGTGATCGAAAGATGTTCCTGAGCTTGTTCTGGAGAACTTGCTCTGATCAACCAGTCGTCCAGGTAGGGATATATGTGATACCTCCTCTCCTGAGAGTTGCTGCCTCAACCGCCAACAGTTTGGTGAAAACCCTCGGGGCGGAGGTCAACCCGAATGGCAGAACTCGGAACTGATAATGAGAATTGCCAATCGCGAACCTCAGGTACTTTCAGTGCTTTGGATGGATTGGCACATGAAAGTAAGCATCCTGAAGGTCCAATGATACCAACCAATCTTGGAGTTGGAGAGCCTGAAGGATCTGAGAAAGCGTCACCATCTTGAACTTGTCCTTCCTGAGGAACTTGTTCAAGTTTCTCAAGTCCAAGATGGGTCTCAGTCCTCCGTCCTTTTTTGGGATGATAAAATATGGGGAGTACCAAACCCTGTTCCTCTCCGCTACAGGTACCAGTTCTATGGCACCTTTCTCTAGCAGGGTTAAAATTTCCTGCAACAGGAGCGGATCCGGAATTTTGGCGGAGTTGGCTCCCGGTGGATGATTCTGAGGCCTTTTTAGAAAGGGGAGACAGTAACCTTGGGCTACTGTTTCCAGTGCCCAAGCGTCTGAGATAATGCCCCGCCATTCCTTCAGATGTTGAGAGATCCTGCCTCCCACTGGTGTTTTGTGTAACAAGGTCTCAGAGGGATTTGGAGGCGGCTGCAGGAGTGGCTACAGATGCCGCTCCTGAGGCTGATTTTGCACTTCTTCCTCGTGCTCCACGAGGGAAGTTTCTTTTGCCCCTTTGCCTGTCCTCTTCCTCTACCAAAAGAGGAGTAGTATCGAAAAGAACGACCCCTCCAGGAAGATGAGCCGGAATATGGTTTTAGAGGCTGGCGCAAAGAGGCGCTAAGTGATTTAGCTGCCGCTTTCGAGGTCTGAAGTTTTTCTAGGCTTTCATCAGCCTTTCTGCCAAAGAGCCTCGAGCCATCAAAGGGCATGTTGAGAAGTCTGGCTTGCACGTCTGGTGCAAACCCCGACTTCCTCAACCACACAAATCTGCGTAGCACAACGCTTGCAGCCATGGATCTGCTGATACTATCAGCAGTATCCAGTCCAGACTGGAGACATTCCCCCATTGCCTCCTTCCCGTCTTTGACTATATTCAGGAAGCCTTCCCTTTCCTCGCCTTCCGAAATATGATCAGCCGCTGTCGAAATACATTTCCACAGGGTATGGGTAAACCTGGCTAGGGTGCAGGTGACATTTGCCGACTTAAGTGCCATACTGCCTGACGTGAAAACTTTACGTGCCCAGGCATCAATTTCTTTATCCTCTCTATCTGGAGGGATAGATGGATAAACATTTTGTTTTGAAGTAGATGCTGCCTGAATGACTAAACTCTCTGGAGTCGGATTTTTATTCAAATATTCAGGATCCGTTCCAGCCGGTCTATATTTTCTTGGAAAAGTGCTATCTGCAGCAGCAATAGTTTCTGGCTTCTCCCAGTTTTTCTCCACAGTCCTTTGGAGGGCTCTGTGGAAAGGGAGAACACGATCTTTCTGAGGTCCCTTGACGATTATATCCGTCATGTCATCTTGTTCAAAAATGGGTGAAGTATTACCCCAACCCATATATTCAACTACCCTGGTCATAAGACCCCTGTAACCAGCATCTGCATGCTCTGCAGGATCAGGTTTGGCGAACTCTAATTCTGGAATTGTGTCAACTCCACTGGCAGAATGTAGAGTATCACTCAGGTCTCTCATTCTAGATTCCTGGTCAATAAGTTCCTCAGGAACTTGTCTTGTACCATAAGTAACTCCCAAAGAAGTAACCTCGTCTTCTTCTGAAGCAGACTCTTCATAGATTGTTGACATAGATTTGAAAAAGTCTGACCTGGGCAAAGGAGTGAATCTCCTTTCTTCCTCTTCCATCTGCTTCGAAGGAATTGGCAAATCCTTTGAAGTTGTCGAAGGGGTCTTCGAAGTCTTCGAAGATGACTTCGATAATGGCGTTGAGGATGTTTTTGGCTTTGGAGTCAAAATTATCGACGTCGAGGGCGTCGACGAAGTTGTCGAAGTCTTCGACGACTTGTGTTTCTTGTATGGCACTGGAGAAGTGCTCGACTCTCGAAGAGTCTTCGACGGTTTTACGTCGACTCAAGGTTTTTTGGATTCCTCAACGCTACCGGCCATGGTAGTCTTGGACTTCCAATGGAGCGACTTTAGGGGTATGGCTTTTTCGAGGGTCTTTCGAGGAGGTCGGGCCGCATTCTCGAAAACCTCCACCATCTTTTTGCGGAATTCTTCCCACTTACTGGGAGAATCCGATTTAGTCGGACAACAAATTTCCTCGGTCGACTCTGAAGAAGAAGATGATGATGAGGGAGATCTATGTCTCCTCTTCATTTTTTTCGATGATGACGAAGAGTGTCTCGATCTACTCCTAGATCAAGATCTCTTCGAGTGCCTATGGCGATCCGATTCCTTAGAATCAGTCGCTTTCTTGTTTCTTTTTGACAAAACCTTTTTTGAGGCCTCCCTCCCCACCGACAGTTTACCTCTCCTCTCACGAAGGGCTTCTTCTGTCATCGATTGGCAGGACCCGCAGTCGGTTCAGTGACTGGAACCGAGACACCAGAGACAAATCCGGTGGGGATCGGTGATCGACATCTTAGATCCACAATCTGCACACTTCTTGAACCCAGTTCTGGGTGTCGAAGGTGTCGAAGATGACGACATTTTCTTCACAGAAAATAGAAGCGCGCCGTTCTCGATAGCGAAGCGATCGTAAAAACGGAACTGAAGTAACGGGCGCGGCTCGAGCTATTTATACTATCGGTGACGTCGACAGAGTATGGAGTACGTCGAGGGACAATTGACGCCATGACCTCGAGCACAGCGCCCTCTGCCGAGAATTTTTTTTTCCGAAGCAGCGAAGCTGGAGATAACGAATGATCACAAGATGAGGAATACGTGGGAGGACACAATCCATTTGAAATTGTATTACTAAGGGTAATTTTGAAATACGAAGGCTCCTCTAAAGTGCGCTTGAAGATCGATAGCGCTGCGAGATAGCCCTTGATAGTGCCAACTTGAAGGCCTGAATTTGCCAAGTAGAGTAGAAAGGATAACACCGTTGGTGTACCACATGAAAAGGGGTCGATATTCTCTTCTCTACACCAGCTGCAAAATTTGTTCCAACGGCAGCGGTATAAAGACTTTGTTGCAGGCCTTCTGGCCGAAAGCAACACTTCCATGACGTCATCAGGGAGGTCCCAATCCTTGTATCTCAACCTTTCAGAAGCCAGGCGTGAAGGTTGAGGGTTCTGATATCTGGATGGAGAACCTGACCCCCCTTCTGTGAGAGAAGATTCTCCTTGAGTGGAAGACGAATTGGAGGGCAGATGGACATGTCCAGAAGGTCCGGGTACCATCTTCTCCTGGCCCAGTCTGGGGCAATTAGGATCATGGTTCTCAGGAATCTTCTCAACCTCCTGATCATTTGAGGAATGACAGGGACTGGTGGAAACGCGTACAGGAGTGGAAACTCCCAGTCCACTACGAACGCGTCCCCTAGAGCTCCTCTCGGGGGAAATTCCCTTGAACAAAACAGATCGCACTTTCTGTTGGTACTGGTGGCAAACAGATCCACTTGAGGGGTTCCCCAAAGGGCAAAGATCTCCTGAAGGACTTCCTGAGCTAGTTCCCACTCATGGGAGACTTTGCCCTGCCTGCTCAGAGCGTCCGCCTTCAAGTTCTTCTCTCCGGCTAGGTGAACTGCCGATAGAGAGATTCCTTCTTGAATTGCCCAAAACCAGAGCTGCATTGCCTCTCTGCACAGTGGCAATGATCCTACGCCTTCTCTTTTGTTGAGGTAGTGCATGGCCACTGTGTTGTCCGTCATTATCAGGACATTTTTCCCCTGTACAGATGGCAAAAAAGCTTTCAGCGCTAGTCTGATTGCTCTCAGCTCTAACAGGTTGATATGTAGTCTGGACTCCGATGGAGACCAACGACCGCTGATGGTCAAGTCGTTGGTATGGGCTCCCCACCCCGTGAGTGAGGCATCTGTGACTACTGTTATCTCCGGCCATGGTTGACAAAACAGTTCCCCCTTCAAGATGTTTTTCTGGCAGGCCCACCACTGAAGGTCTCGAGCCACCTTGTCCGGAATCTGAAGGAGGTCTGTCATTCTCCCTGAGAATTGCGACCACTGAGTTCTCAGTGCCCACTGAAGAGATCTCATTTTCAGGCGAGCCTCTGGCACAAGGAAGATGCAGGATGCCATGAGGCCTAGCAACCTCAAAAAGTCGAAGGCTGGGAGACGTTGGGCATTTTGAAACTTGGTGACCATCTGCAGAATATCTTGAGCCCTCACCTCTGGTGGCGATGCTTTTCCCAGGGAAGTGTCCAGGACCGCTCCAATGAACTGGAGTCTCAGTGATGGTATCATCTGTGACTTCTTTAAATTGAGGGAGAAGCCCAGTTTGTGAAGTAGGTGGCAGACATAATCTAGCTGAATCTGAGCTTGTGCCGAAGATACAGCTCTGATCAGCTAATCGTCCAGGTAGGGGTAGACGTGGATCCCTTCCCTCCTTAGACTTGCAGCCACTACCGACATTAGCTTGGTGAAGACCCTTGGGGCGGAGGTCAGCCCAAATGGCAGAACTCGAAATTGATAATGAGAGCCGCCAATTGCAAACCTCATGTATTTCCTGTGTTTCAGATGGATTGGCACATGGAAATAAGCATCCTGGAGGTCCAGAGATACCAGCCAGTCCTGGAGCTGGAGGGCTTGAAGGATCTGAGAGAGAGTTACCATCTTGAACTTGTCCTTCCTGAGGAACTTGTTCAATTCTCGTAAATCCAAGATAGGTCTCAGTCCTCTGTCTTTCTTCGGTATGAGAAAGTAGGGGGGAGTACCAGCCCTTGTTCCTCTCCGCTACAGGTACCGGTTCTATGGCACCTTTCTCTAGCAGGTCTACAATTTCCTGCAAGAGGAGCGGATCTGGAACTTTTAGAGAGCTGTTCCCCGGTGGATGACTATGAGGGATGCGTAGAAAAGGCAGGCAGTAACCTTGGGCAACTGTCTCCAATGCTCAAGCATCTGACGTAATAGCCTGCCATTCCGTCAGATGTTGAGTTAACCTGCCCCCTACTGGTGTTTTGTGAAGAGAGTCCTCAGAGCGGTTTGGAGGCGGCTGATGCAGATGCCGAGGGTAAAGAGGCACCTGCTGCTGCGGCTTTTGTGTTTTTACCCCATCCACCGCGGGTGAATTTTTTCGGACCCCTTTCAACCGGCTGTCCTCTGCCCTTTCCGAATGCGGAATAGAAGCGAAAGGACTTACCTCTCCAAGAGGTTCCTGAGGGGCGATATGGGGTCTGACGGATTGCAGCTCCTAGGGATTTTGCTGCTGCCTTTGATGTTTGTAGTTTTTCTAAACTGTCATCCGCCTTCTTACCAAACAAAGAAGAGCCTTCAAAGGGCATATTCAAGAGTCTGCTTTGCACATCTGGAGCAAAACCAGACTTTCGCAACCAAGCAAATCTCCGGGTTGTTGTACTTGCCGCCATGGCCCTGCTGATGGTGTCAGCAGAATCGATGCCAGTGTGAAGGGATTCGCACATAGCGTCTTTACCATCCTTGATGATGTTTAGGAACGCTTCCCTTTCTTCTCCCTCCGGGAGGCAGTCAGCCGCTGATGGAGCACACTCCCAAAGTGTGTGGCTGAACCTTGCGAGCGTACAAGTAGCATTGATGGATTTCAACGCCATGCTACATGCGGAAAATACTTTTTTGGCCATAGAGTCATATCTCTTATCATCCCTATCCTGTGGAACAGTAGGGTAAGCCGATTTACTACCTGCTGAAGTAGCTGCCTGAACAACCAAACTCTCTGGAGTTGGGTGTTTAGATAAATATTCAGGGTCAGCAGAAGACACCCTATATTTAGCTGATAATTTTTTGTTAACCGCCGGGATTACCTCAGGTGTTTCCCAGTTTGCCAATATTCTCCTTTGTAATGCTGCATGAAATGGCACCGCAGGATCCTCCTGTGGACCTTTGACCAAGATGTCTGTGAGGTCGTCTTGCTGAAAAGCAGGTGAGGGTGTGGACCACCCCATAAACTCTATTATCCTTGCCATCAAGGTTCTATAAGGGGTTTCAGCATGTTCCCCTGGGTCTGGTATGGCAAATTCCACTTCTGGGGAAGTGTCCAACCCACTTGCTTCCTGTAGGGATTCCTGGAGGTCTTTCAACCTATCTCCCTCAGAGGTAAATTCCTCTGGTGCAGGAGTTGCAGATCCCTGCAACTCAAAAGGTCTTTCCTGATCTGAATCCTCCCCTTCTTCATAAATAGAAGATAAGACTCGGGAGTGATCAGGTCTTCAAAATGGTATAAATCCCATTTCCAGAGCAGAAGGAGCCAACTTCCTCATGATTGGCTGAGAAAACGTTGACGTCGTTGACGCAGACGTTAAAGGCTTCGAAGCCATCGAAGCCATTGAAAAAAAGGCGTTGAGAAAGGTGGTAGAGGCCTTGATGAACTCGAGAGTATCGGGATTCTACTCGAGGTTGTCGACGACATTCTCGTGCTCGAGGCTCTGGGTATGGCCACTGGCTGTGAGGTGGCCGTAGGTTTATCCTTTCACGGTGTCGGTGTCGAAGACAGCGTCAACTCGACTGACCTGTGCTTCGAAGAACCCTTCGATAACGGCATCGACAACGCCAATCTATGC
The DNA here is from genome assembly GCF_040938575.1 of Ambystoma mexicanum. Lineage (NCBI taxonomy): Eukaryota > Metazoa > Chordata > Amphibia > Caudata > Ambystomatidae > Ambystoma > Ambystoma mexicanum. Next base: position 636,813,865 of record NC_090939.1, read on the forward strand.
GTCGAAGGGATCTTCGACGACGGCGTCGAAGAGGCAAGTTTGCCTTTACTGGAATGTTTGTGACGCTCTCGAGTGGCTTCTTTCGCCGGGTGCTGCGACTCGCGGCTTTTTGATTTTTCGGGTCTTTCACCCAGGGTATCACCCTCAGCAGTATTCGAGGGGGTCGAGGCCGCTTTCTCGAAGACGCTTAGTATCTTTTTCCTGAATTCCTCCCACTCAGCTTGAGAGCTATGTTTTGTGGGGTAGGAGACCCTTTTTGGGGAAACGGAAGAAGACGAAGACGAGGAAGGGGATCTTCGATGTCTCTTTTTTGAATGCTTAGATCTCGAAGAGTGATGGGAACTGTTTCGAGACCTAGAACGAGAATGTCTTTTGTGATGGCGAGGAGACGAATGTCTCGACTCCGCCGAGGAAACTTTCGAAGAAGTTTTAACTGCCTTACCTCTCTTGAGCTTCCCCTTACGCTCCTTCAAGGCTTCGCCGTCATACACATGCAGTCCTCGCACTCCGAACAATGGTGCTCGATTCCCAGGCACCATAAACAGATCCTGTGAGGATCCGTGAACGACATTTTCTTTCCACAGTCTCGACATTTTTTGAAGCCGGCCCGTGGAGTCGTCGGTTCTGGTGAGGAAGCCATCGAGAACGAGTCGGTATTCATGAGGAATAATGATATATTTGACTGAAGAACTGAGCAACGATATTCCGAGGCCCCACGAAGCGCAAAAAAACGGAACTGAACAACGTACGCTGCTGCGCGAGTTTATTTATACTCGTGATGACGTCGGCGCCGATACACAGGCTGTCGAGGGACATCAGCTCGAGGGACGTCTGTTAGGCAGAAACCTGTGCAGTTCCCTTAGGGACCACTGCAAAAGATTTAGGACTACAGGTGGTTGGCAGTAAACCCAATTGGTAGCATTCTGTACCACCCAGATTTACCTGGTAGCTGTGGCTGAGCAGTCAGACTTCTCTCAAGATGACTTAGGCAGTATATAGAGTATACACAATAGGTACAGAGACACAGTAGCACAAGCAAACACTGACCAGAGCTTTGGCGTAAAATTATATAATTATTTATTTATAGACACACTTGTAAATTACACTAGCACAAAAAGAGGTAAGTAAATTCACCACACAGTCCCTATTATATATATACAACCCTGATTACTTATTAGACAAGTCTTAGTGAGAAACACCACTTATTTTCAGACAGAGGTGAGCGCTTAACCTAAGATGGCACTCTAATAAGTTATATAAAAAGGGGGGAAAAAGGCATAGTTATGAAAGCACACAAATCTCAATACTTTTCAAAGAACCACAGTGAGGCAGGTTAGGCAAAGTCTACTGGAGAGCAAGGAAGTTCAAATGCTAGGCCCACTCTTAGAGAGAGCAAGCGAAATGTGTCCAGAATCACACAGTGGGGTTATGCCCAAAGAGTCTTTGCAAATAGTTCCCAAAAGATTGAGATCAAGTCAGGAAAAGTTACTTAACAGGTCCCAGGCTAACCCAGGTTAGAAAGTCGAGGATTTACTGTCACCCCGAACGATATGTCGCAAGGCAAGCCAGGCGGGACACTGTACCTGTAAATGGGAAGAACGCTCCAGCGGGGGCAGTTGTTCCTGGCAGCGGGTGCAAGTCGGTGTTTCGTCCAGAGGAAGAGGAGGTCTTGACGTGGAGGAAAGCTGAAGGTCGTTGCACTGCCAGGATAGAAACCAGCCGCGGAGTTTCCCGGTTACAAGGTACCACCCTTTTCTTCGCGGTAGTGGTAAACCGTGGTATTCCGGTTGTCGGGGTGCTTGGCATGGGCAAGGTGGCCACGAGATGGTCCAGGAAGGCGAAAAGACGGGCTAACTGGTTATCCCCACCAGTCAAAGGAAGAAGACTCTCTGGGGTGGAGATCTCCTCTGTCGTCAGGAAAAGTGGTGAGACGGTTCAGCAGGGCTCCACCGGTGGTGTCGTCGTTGCAGGTCGGCTCGGCTTTTCCCTCCTCGGATTCCTTAGGTCCTGTGGCGACTTCTGAAGTTCCAGTCCCCAAAACCCTGCTTTTATGCAGAAAACCCCCATTCATTCAGCCTAGCTGTCACTCAAACATGCTAAGTGGTGAGCCGGGCGGCTCACCACTTGGGCCAATCACACAAGAGTGCGACTTGAGTTGCTGAGGCAACTCAGTCCAGGGTGCCTAAACCCCCTCCCACACCCCTTGTGGCACCACTTTTGGAGGCTTCTGTGGAGAAGCCCGCCAAAAAGTGGAACAAAGGGCTCCACTTGGGTTGGAGTCACAGAAGCGAACACAAACGCCATTTTGGAACCAAGTTTCAGCAAAAAATACCAACCGGTGAATTTATATTATTTAATAAACCAGCGGTATGTTCGAGGCTATTTTAAAAAGTGGTAGCCTCGAACAATGGGAAAATCCCATAGGGATATATTTGCGGTCGAATATAAAAAGTAGTATCCACTGCCACCAGCCAAAACTCGGTCGGGGGGGAACTGGACAGTACCCCCTCGAACAACAGACCCCGGGGAAATCGAATTGCCCCGACCAGTACGTCCACAATATGATGGTTTGTACTGGTTCTGTTCACAATTTGAGACTAGTAAAGCCAATGGTGACTTTACATGCCCTGGGAGACAGTAGTCAGTCCCAGGGTATGGAGTCTATGGTTGGGGGTCGCTACGACACCCCTGGGTTACTGCACGGAGGGTGCTGTGTAACCCATATATCAAAACACATGAAGCCCTTTGGGGTAAAGGACCCCATAGCCCATAAAACACATACAAAGTCAAAGGGACACCTCAAATCATGTCTAAGAGTGGGAGAAAAAGAGTCTCACTCTTAGCGGGAGAAAAAAATAAACCCCAAAAATCCAGCAAAGCTGCTGGGGGACTCACTAGGTTTGGGAAATTAGGCTTTACAGAGATTTCTCCCTAACACTCGCCCCCCCCAGACTAAGGGACAGGAGGATTTAATCCACTTCTGGATGAATCTCATACCTCTAGTCGATGACATACATCCTAGAGAGACCATCAGCATTTTGGTGGTGACACCCTGACCTGTGCTCAATGGTGAAATCAAACCCTTGCAGGCAGATTGACCATCTCAATAATTTTGGATTTTCCCCTTTCATTTGCATCAACCATCTCAAGGGTTGGTGGTCAGTCTGAATGACAAAAGTAGAACCATACAAGTATGGCCTAAACTTCTTCAGTGCCCACACAATAGCAAAACATTCTCTTTCGATAGTTGCCCACCTTGTCTCAGGATCCTTCAGCTTTCTGCTGATGAAGCAAATGGGGTGCTCCCTACCTTTCTCATCCAGTTGGCTAAGGACTGCACCTATACCTACATTAGAAGCATCTGTCTGCACAATGAAAGTTTGGTGGTAGTCAGGAGCTCTCAATACTGGTGCTTGGCAAAGAGCTTTCTTCAGGTTTTCAAAGGACTGATTGCATTCCTCATTCCATTTGACCTTCTTAGGGAATTTTGGAGAGGAGATTACATTCAGTAGAGAAGCTATGGTCCCATAGTTCTCTATGAAATTCCTGTAATACCCAGTGAGGCCTAGGAAGGTTCTCACCTGCGTTTGAGTAGAAGGGGGTTGTCCAATTTTGCACAGCTTCAATCTTGCTGAGCAAAGGCCTTATTTCTCCACCTCCTACCTCATGCCCAAGGTAGACCACCTTACTCTGACCAATTTGAAATTTACTTGCATTTATGGTCAGATTGGCCTGTCCAAGAGCCTGCAAAACATGTCCTAGGTGGTTAACATGCTCTTCCCAGGATTGGCTGAATACTGCAATGTCATCCAAGTATGCCATGCAGAATTCCTCCATCCCAGCCAGAACCTGATTTACCATCCTTTAGAATGTCACAGGTGCATTTTTCAATCCAAAAGGCATAACCTTAAATTGGTATAAGCCAACTGGGGTAGGAAATGCAGTCTTCTCCTTGGCATGGTCTGTCAGGGCTATTTGCCAATAGCCTGACGTAAGGTCAAATGTGCTGAGGAACTTGACTGAACCAAGTCTATCCACCAACTCATCTGTCCTTGGCAAAGGGTGGGCATCAGTCTTTGTGACTGCATTAAGAGCTCTATAGTCCACACAGAATCTCAACTCTTTGGATCCTGCCTTTGGTACTAACACAACTGGGCTAGACCATGGACTAGTAACTAGTAGAGGGCTCTATTACCCCGAGATCAAGCATCTTCTTGACCTCCCCTTTGATGTGGGTCCTTACATTTGCTGACATTCTATATCCTCTGCTTTTGACTGGCAGACAGTCACCAGTGAGTATATCATGCAGTCCCCAAGGGGTCAAGCCTGGTGAAAGTGAGAACAGAGAGGCAAACTGATTTAACATGGCTTTGCACTCTTCTTGTTGCTCAGGTGTCAGATTTGAAGAGAGATTTACTCCTTCTATCTTTTCGTCCAAGGGTAAGCCTCTGAGGAGATCAGGGAGAGCTTCACTCTCTTCTTCCTCTTCTGTTGAAGCTAGGAGCAAGGCTCCTACTTCAGGCCTGGAGACATACACCTTTAGTCGGTTGGTGTGGAAGACTCTGGGAGCCTCCTTGGGATTGCCCAAGTCCACCAGATAGTTTACCTCTCCAAGTTTACACACAACCTTGAAGGGTCCCATCCATTTATCTTGCAAGGCCCTATGCTTTCTTGGGATCATAACTAGAACTAGCTGGTCTTGAGTGAACTCAACCATGTTAGCCTTTTGGTCATGCCAATGTTTGACCAAAGCTTGTCCAGCTTTCAGGTTATCACTTGCTTCTGCCATCATTTGTGACATTCTCCTCCGGAGACCTATCACATAGTCAGTCACTCTAACTGGCTTGGGGGAAGGAGCACTCTCCAACCCCTCCTTAATCAGGGCCAATGGACCTCTGACTGGATGGCCATAAAGAAGTTCAAAGGGAGAATAACCTACTCCCTCCTGAGGGACTTCTCTATAAGCAAAGAGAAGGCATGGCAATAGAAGGTCCCACTTCCTTTTAAGGGGATCCTCTAAAGCACCTATCATGCTCTTCATGGTTCTGTTGAACCTTTCTACCAACCCATTTGTCTGAGGGTGGTAGGCGGTAGAGAACTTGTAAGTAACTCCACAGGTTTTCCACATGGCTTTCATGTAGTGGGACATAAAATGTGACCCCCTGTCAGAGATTACTTCCTTAGGAAACCCAGCCCTGTTGGCAACCCACAATTCAGCAGCCTTAGCTAGTTTCCTTTGAATCAGCCAAGTGCTGTCTGAGCTCAGGAGAGCAGGCATCATAAATTGACTCCAACATCACAAGATTCTTCATTCCCTCATAAGTGTTCACTTTGTAACCCTTAATCCATCCCCCTAAATTCTTCAAACTTTCACTCACCCAGGTAGCCCAAGGGGTACCATCATGCTTTTTGAGGGTCATAAACCTCTTAAGGTACTGGGAAGGGCTCTTCCCAAATCTAGCTATCAAAGCTAGCTTCACACATTCATAATCCTTCTTATCCTCCTCCCCCAACTCCATTACCACATCAGTTGCAACAGGGGGGAGCCTAGAGAACAACCAGGAAAGGAACTCATTTCCTGTAAAGTTCTGGAGCCCATGATTATATTCGAACAAACTCAACCAATCCAACACATCCAACTTAGGCTCATACATACCCACCAACTCCTTAGGCATCCGGGGTCTTTTGGGACTGGAACTCCTAGAGGATTCGGAGAGAGAAGCACTTTCCACAGACATTTTTTTCATTTCTAGCTCATGGTTGAGCTCCATTTCTCTGAGCCTTAGTTCTTGGTGCCGTTGTTCTGTTTGAGCACTAATTCTTTTGAATTCTAATTCAAGCTTCATTTTTCTAGTTCCATATATTGAGGATTAAGTGTGGGACCTGGTAAAGGTCCAGTAGGTACAGTTGGCAGGGCATGTAGAGGCCCAGGGGAGACAACTCTAACATCTTCCCCCTCCTCTTCTGCTTCTGACTCAAAGTTATCAATACTAGCATTCATATCAATATCATTGCTGTTATCTACAGTTGCTGGAGTGGTAGGTTCCTCTGAACCACCATCCAGACTTTGGTTTGCTAACAACCTTTCTATTAGCTCCATTTTCTTGCCCTTAGTCAGGAGGTTCTTATGCTTACAGAGAACTCTTAAACAATCAGCAGTTTTTGTAGCAAGGGACTCTTGACTATAACTTTCCATAGTTGACAGGTTTAGAAAATAACTTCTTTAGTGCTAAGCTTTGTGGTTAGTTGCACTAAGGTATCCATAAGCACACTAAAATGTATACTCAATACAAATCCCACCGCTGTACACCAGTGTTAGGAAGAAACCTGTGCAGTTCCCTTAGGGACCACTGCAAAAGATTTAGGACTACAGGTGGTTGGCAGTAAACCCAATTGGTAGCAGTCTGTACCACCCACATTTACCTGGTAGCTGTGGCTGAGCAGTCAGACTTCTCTCAAGATGAGTTAGGCAATATATAGAGTATACACAATAGGTACAGAGACACAGTAGTACAAGCAAACACTGACCAGAGCTTTGGTGTAAAAGTATATAATTATTTATTTAAAGACACACTTGTAAATTACACTAGCACAAAAAGAGGTAAGTACATTCACCACACAGTCACTATTATATATATACAACCCTGATTACTTATTAGACAGGTCTTAGTGAGAAACACCACTTATTTTCAGACTGAGGTGAGCGCTTAACCTAAGATGGCACTCTAATAAGTTATATAAAAGGGGGGGAAAAAGGCATAGTTATGAAAGCATACAAACCTCAATACTTTTCAAAGAACCACAGTGAGGCAGGTTAGGCAAAGTCTACTGGAGAGCAAGGAAGTTCAAATGCCTGGCCCACTCTTAGAGAGAGCAAGCGAAATGTGTCCAGGATCACACAGTGGGGTTATGCCCAAAGAGTCTTTGTAAATAGTTCCCAAAAGATTGAGATCAAGTCAGGAAAAGTTAGTTAACAGGTCCCAGGCTAACCCAGGTTAGAACGTCGAGGATTTACTGTCACCCTGAACGATCTGTCTCAAGGGAAGCCAGGCAGGACAAAGTACCTGAAAATGGGAAGAACGCTCCAGCGGGGGCAGTTGTTCCTGGCAGCGGGTGCAAGTCGGTGTTTCGTCCAGAGGAAGAGGAGGTCTCGACGTGGAGGAAAACTGAAGGTCGTTGCACTGCCAGGGAAGAAACCACCGCGGAGTTTCCCAATTACAAGGTACCACCCTTTTCTTCGCGGTAGTGGTAAACCGTGGTATTCCGGTTGCCGGGGTGCTTGGCACGGGCAAGGTGGCCATGAGATGGTCCAGGAAGGCGAAAAGACGGGCAAACTGGTTATCCCCACCAGTCAAAGGAAGAAGACTCTCCGGGCTGGAGACCTCCTCTGTCGTCGGGAAAAGTGGTGAGACGGTTCAGCAGGGCTCCACCGGTGGTGTCGTCGTTGCAGGTCAGCTCGGCTTCTCCCTCCTCGGATTCTTTAGGTCCTGTGGCGACTTCTGAAGTTCCAGTCCCCAAAGCCCTGCTTTTATGCAGAAAACCCCCATTCATTCAGCCTAGCTGTCACTCAAACATGCTAAGTGGTGAGCCGGGCGGCTCACCCCTTGGGCCAATCACACAAGAGTGCGACTCGAGTTGCCAAGGCAACTCAGTCCAGGGTGCCTAAACCCCCTCCCACACTCCCTGCGGTACCCAGACAGAGTGGCACAACTTTTGGAGGCTTCTGTGGAGAAGCCCGCCAAAAAGTGGAACAAAGGGCTCGACTTGGGTTTGAGTCACAGAAGCGAACACAAACGCCATTTTGGAACCAAGTTTCAGCGAAAAATACCAACCAGTGAATTTATATTAATTTAATAAACCGGCGGTATGTTCGAGGCTATTTTAAAAAGTGGTAGCCTCGAACAATGGGAAAATCCCATAGGGATATATTCGCGGTCGAATATAAGAAGTAGTATCCACTGCCACCAGCCAAAACTCGGTCGAGGGGAACTGGACACTGCCCCCTCGAACAACAGACCCCGGGGTAATCGAATTGCCCCGACCAGTACGTCCACAATATGATGGGTTGTACTGGTTCTGTTCACAATTTGAGACTAGTAAAGCCAATGGTGACTTTACATGCCCTGGGAGACAGTAGTCAGTCCCAGGGTATGGAGTCTATGGTTGGGGGTTGCTACGACACCCCTGGGTTACTGCACGGAGGGTGCTGTGTAACCCAAATATCAAAACACATGAAGCCCTATGGGGTAAAGGACCCCATAGCCCATAAAACACATACAAAGTCAAAGGGACACCTCAAATCATGTCTAAGAGTGGGAGAAAAAGAGTCTCACTCTTAGCGGGAGAAAAAATAAACCCCAAAAATCCAGCAAAGCTGCTGGGGGACTCACTAGGTTTGGGAAATTAGCCTTTACAGAGAATTCTCCCTAACAACGTCGACACGCAGCGCCCTCTACTGAAATTTTATTTCCGAGGCCAGCAAGCTGGGAGATGATCTATCAAAGATAAGGAATACGTCGGAGGACACAATCCCTTCAAAATGGCAGATAGCAGCATTAGTATGGCAAGGAGTGCCGGCTACAAAGGAGCTGTTCACAAGGAACAGAAAGTAGCAGCTGCGCGGGGAGCGTGGACACAAATACAGCATATGCAAGGAGCGCTGGAAGTTGCAAGGTTAGTAGAGAGTAGGGGGCAGAACGAGTACTGGACAGGGAATTGTGAAGAGCGCTTGAGGTGCAGAGGGTGCAGGAGGCGGTGAAGGAAGGAGAGGGAATGTAGGAGCTGAAGGGAGGAGCGCTGTAGGGGGACAAAGGCAGAGTATAGGTAGTGCCGTGCTGACAGGCACCAAAGCGACGAGTGCTGCAGGGAGCAAGAGCAGGGTATCTGTAGTGCTGTGGTGTAAGGCACCGGAGCGAGGAATGCTGCAGGGAGCAAGGAACCAGAGCGAAGAGCGCTGCAGGGAGCAAGAACTCTGTAGTGCCGTGATATAAGGCACCGGAGCGAGGAGCGCTGTGCCGGCAGGCTGGTGCTGGAAACGGGAAGAGTGAGGAGCACGGCGGAGCCAGGGTTACCTGTTGCTGCCAAGAACAGCAGAACGAAGGGATATCCCAATGCAGCAATGAAGTAACAACGCAAGGTGTTGCTTGAATGGAAGTCTTAAGTAGATGAGTCAGGTTCACTTGCCGGCACGAAGGAACGCTAGACTGAAGTCTGTCTCCCAGTCTTTAGTACCCCAGCAGCACCAATTTCGGGAGGTCTATGCTTGTATGTTAAAGCATGGGAAAGGATGGGTTTCCTTCTCCACCAGTCCCATACTTTCCAAAGTCTATGGTTCATGACAGCTTGTCCTCTATGAGAACCCTCAGGAACTTCCTGTAGCTTTGATGTATCAGCACATGAAAATAAGCGTCCTGAAGATCTATGGACACCAGCCAGTCCTGCAACTCGAGAGCATGGAGAATCTCTCTCAACATCCCCATCCTGAATTTGTGCTCAGAAACTTGTTCAATACCCTAAGGTCCATGATAGGATGGAGACCTCCTCCCTTCTTTGGTACCAGGAAATACTGGGAATACCAGCTCGACCCTCTCTGCTCAGGTGGTACCTCTTCCACGTCACCCTTCAACAACAGTGCTTGCAGTTCTTCCTGGAGCTCCTGTTCCAGTTGTTGAGGGGATGGTGGTGGACTGTCCAGCAGCCTTTTTAAGAAAGACAGGCAGTAACCCAACCGCACAAGCTGAAGAGCCCAGGCCTCAGAGGTAATCTCCCGCTATTGGGTCAAAGTGCACGGATATCCTCCCTCCAACCGGGGAATTGGAGGGGAGAAATCAAAGTGGCTTTGAGGACGGAGTCGCCCCAGCGGCTGCTGCTGCGGCCTGCTGGCCTATAGAGGCCCACCTGCCCCTTCTGGAGCACAAGAAATGCCTCTGCGCCTACCTGGCTTGCGAAGCTGAGCCTTCCTGCCGTAGGGGATGTAGCGCTTGTAGCCTCTCCCCCTCAAAGCCCAACTGAAGGCAAGCTTGACTGCCTGTTGGGCAGCTAAGCCCAGCGACTTTGCGGCAAGCTTGGACTCCTTGAATTTTTTCCTGGAGTCATCAGACTTCGGGCTGAAATGATTCTACCCATCAATAGCCATATCCAACAATTTACTCTGAATATTAGGGGAGAACACAGAGGAGCATAGATAGGCCTGCCTCCTAAAGACCATAGGGGAACCCATCGCAGAGCCCACACAGTCCGCCACTTTCAGGCCCGTTTGTAAGGACTGCCAGGCCACCTTCTTCCCGTCATCTACCAGTTGCAAGAAACCGTCCCGCAACTCCCCTTCAGGGATGTACTGAGCTGCATGCTCAACTGCTTTTCAAGGTCCAAGCGGATATTTCGTAAAGCCACAGGAGACATTTGTGGCCTTCAGAGCCATGCTCCCAGAGGAGAAAATCTTCTTTGCTAGGACATCCACTTTCTTGCCCTCCCTGTCAGTAGGTAGATTGGATGTGGAACTACCAACCCCTCTGGTGTGGGGTGAGAGGAGAGAAAATAAGGGTCTCTTCTTGCCGGCCTATACTTGCTCGCCAGGTTGAAATTCACCAGGGGGTTGGAGCAGGGCCGTTGACATAAGAAGGCGGCTGGGTAGGCTATAGCCGATTGAACAGCATATTCCTCTCTGTGGTGAGACCTTCATCAAGAATGCCTGTGAGTTCATAGCCGTGACAGAATAGCAAGGATATTCAGCTCCAACGTTTCAACTACCCTGTCCACGAGGGCCCTAAATTTTGAATGAGTATGTGTATAAGGGTGGGCCTGCTGCAATTCGGCATCTGGGGAAGTGTCCAGCCCACTGGCGTCATGCAGTACCTCTGCCATGGCAAAGAGGTCTGCCTAGACAGCAAAATAGTCTGCTCCACCAGCCCTGAATAAATGGGGTAAAAATCACCCTGGTCTCCATCTTCCGTGCCGAAAATGGGCACATCGACCCGAAGAAATCAGTTTGAAACAGCGGTATGAAAGACTGATCGCCGATGATCGGCATCAAGGGTTTATCCGTCGATGTCGAAGGAATGGCTTTCGGTGCGAACACTGTTCTGGGTGCCTGTGGCGCATCAAGAATGATCAGGGCTTGAGACACGTGGGACGGTCCCAGTGTCGGAGACCTACCAGACTTGCTCAGCGCCAAGCCCCAAGGCTCCCCAGACACAGGCGGTGTCAAAAGCGGTGCTACCATAGGGCCAGAGTCACCAGGCGCCACTGGAGCTACAGGGCCTGCTGTTTTGGGGGTTGCCATGCACCCACAGCTGCCTTCTCAAACATGACCAACATCCGGAACTTAAAGTCCTCCCATTCCTGCCTGGATGCCGGCCCCGCTGATGACTTACTGCGTTCTGACGATGTCTCTGAGTCACGTCAGTGTCGGTGACACCTTTACTTTGTATGCGATGACGACGAGTGGCTCTGGAGTGGGATCTCTTTTCAACTTGCACCCATGCCTACTCTATTTTTCTGGTGTGGATGCCTTCATTTCAGCCTCCGAAGACCGAATGGTCGACCGCGCCAGTGACTTGCATGGTGGTCGGCTCAATGCAGGCTTGGCTGCCTGCTCCTGAAGGGACTTCAGATTCATCTTGCTGCAGGATGCGTACCACTCATTGTCGTGACCCGTGCTGAGATACCACGCAAAGATATCAGGCGGATCAGTCACCGACATCTTGGAGCTGCAATCTGACCAACGCTTGAAGCCCGAAATCCAAGGTGCGGAGATGGCAGCTTGCAATGACAACATTTTAGTCAAAAACGTCAAGTGACACTTCGAAGATCGAAGATCGCTAGCATTCCTTCAGGGACGTCATTTCACCAAAATGCCAGGGGTAGCAGAAGTGACATCACACGACCCTTGACCCCCTGATGACATCACAGGAAGTGATGTCATTTCACCCCACCCCCAAGTGATATCGCGGGAAGCGATGGAACACAACCTTTCACCTGTTGACAAAAAAGGAAGTGGCATCACATAGCATTGTACACTATAAAAATTATGGTTACGATATCACTATAATGTGATTTACATTTCATACAAGAATGGATCGCCATATGTATCGTTAAGATCAGTGTGTATAGGCCCATATTACCAAATACCTGTGAATGCAAGCAGACGTCCATGACCAAATGATAATGATGTGTTATTATATAGCACTTACGCTTAAGCGCTTTACATTGAAGAAATATACACCAAATATCACCCAACCTGTGTTGGTACCCATTTATCGACCTCAGAAGAATGAAAGGCTAAGTTAAGGCGTTTAAGAACAGACTAAATCAGTGACTCACCCCCTGAAGTGTGCCTGAAATAATCCTTTAATGAGCCTAGCAATTAATGTATAGAATTCCAGAAAGACACTTTTTTGGCATTCCTATTCTTTCTTATTTAGGGTCAGTGCTGAAAGTGTTAGACTTGTGGCACTCCTTTTCTGAATAGAAAGCTAGCGCCACTCCAGAATTAAAGAGCCCCATGGTGCTGGCCACAGCCCAGGAGCTTGCATTGCATTGCAAAAAAAAATGTTTTTTTTGTATTTTTATTTTTTAGAGGTCGCAAGAGAGACCACAGAGGTCGCAAGGGAGACCTCAGAGGTCGCAATTGCGACCTCTGGCGACCCCCAAATGACGTCCCTGCATTCCTTCAGAGCACTGTGCTTACCGTGCAGAAAAAAGGAACTGAGGTTCCAGGGCGTAGTGATGCAGCATATATATGACGCCCGACGTCACCTCCGGAGCCAAAGATCTAGCACCGTCAAGGCAGATCGACGATCAACAAGCGTGTTGAGGTATACTATGCCCCTGTTGAAGTTTTTTCTGAGCAGCTGAAGCTGGAAGGGGACATTATCTGATGAGGAATCTGTGGGTGAAAAGCAATCCAATGAAAAGGCACATGTCTACCTGCGCATCCCACTGGGCTAGGAGGGCTGAAAAAGACAGTAGAGCATCCGAGAGCAGGGAAGAGGGTCGATGCTGTCATTGTTTGCCCAGAAACAAAAACAGTGACCACTTACTCTTTATTGAGCTCTGGTGGACTCTTTATTTTGAATGATCTGTAGATTCTGATGGCAGCCCAAGGTGTCTCAGAGTAAATTCTTCGGGAACCACGCTGTTAGGGACAATTTGTACAGGGCTGAGTGGATCACAGCCCCCTTACTGGGTCAAGAGATGATGTAGCTTTCTCTGCAACTATACTGGGCCCCGATGTGACAGGTGCAATAGGTCAAAAACAATGCTCCAGAGAGCCAGAGAAGAGTTATAAGAACCATTTTGCATCCCGATGACTCCCTGAACTCCCAGACCACTTACTGCAGGGGAAGGTAGGAGAGAAGGCTCAGCACCAAAGATTGTCCCATCTCCCAGGGAACACTTCTGCGTCCTTTCCGCAAGGCAAACAGTGGGCATTTGGTGTTCGTATCTGTTGCAAATAAATCCACCTCCAGTTGTCCCCAAGTTTGGAGCACTAGCAAAAGAGCTTCTTGGTGCAATTCCCACTCTTAAGTGGTCACCCTCACTAAAACTGACTAAAACTTCACTGTCCTGGACCATAGGCAGGATGGATTTTAGAGCTAAGCCAATCGCCTTGAAATCCAGAAAATAGATGTGGTGAGACTGTTCCACTTGAGACCATCTCCTGTGCACTCCTTGGGTGGCACCCCAGCTATCCAAGGAAGAGACAATCAAAATCACTGCTCAGTGAAGCAGCTGTTGAAAAGGAACTCCACACATTACATTGTTCTCCTGTTTCCACCATAAGAACTCTTCCTTCAAGAAAAGAGGAATCAAAATCCTGTCCCACTGAGCCCCAGATTCTGGGTACCACGGATTCCCCACATGTGGTTGTAAAGATCTCATCTTGAGCCTGGCCAGAGGCACTGTGAGAATGCATGATGCTAGAAGCCCCAGCAAATGTTGGTACCACTACACCGAGGTGGTTTGCCTGGAGAGAAAGTGTTGGACTGCTGTGATAACGTCCTTGAATCTTTTATGCTTTGGGTGTATCTTCTCACTCAAAGTGTCCCATCTTATTCCCAGGAACACACAATCCTAAGTAGGCAAGAGCTCTGACTTTTTGAAATAGAGCACCTGCATTAACCTTGTTAGGCTCAGCTTCGTTAGAGGTCAGCCCTTACATTTGGTGACCTCCTGATAAGATCTCCAGGCCCCCCAAGAAGTTGGTAGTTTCCTGTCCACGCACATTGTCTGTGGCGCTTTTCTGAGGCGTCCAGTTATTGTGCACATAGAAACAGCAGTTTGCAAGCACCATATTGGTTAAAAGCTTGTCTGCTCCCTAAGGCGTGGTGCTATGGCCCAGCTGTACAGGCCGACTTGAGAGGAGCACCTGTCCAGAGAGCTTTGGAGGAGGTCTAGTTTATGTGAGTACACTTTGACAGAAAACCAAGTAGAGTTTTGATAGGGTTGTGTATTGTATCTTTTTGAGGACTGATAATTGGGGATGCGTGTGTATGGTGTTAGATAGGGTGACTATGTAAGTCGAGTGTTTAGCAGGAGGGAATGAATTGTTATATGTTGTAAGCCTTTTTTCCATTTTGTCTATTTTTGACTTCCTTTATTATTTTATTTTCTAGGTTAAAGTAGTGTTGGGAATCTTTCTGTAGTCATTACAAGCCCAGCGGTAACCCACCAGTAATACTGGTGAGTTGCCGCCGGACTGAAACACTTTTTCCACCGCCTGATACCCCGCTGCCACCGGGACATTACAAGTCCTGGCGGTCTGGGATATAAGGCAGTGGAAAATGTTAGTGCCCATTCCCATGGAGCCCCATAGGACTCCATGTGAGTGGGGACACGGAAGCACCAGCACTGTTGCTAACGGTGCCAGTGCTTCCAAGATAACTCTGCTTTCTGGGGCCGTTACACCCGGCAGGTCAGACCTGCTAGGCGCACAGGCCCAGGAAAGCAGAGTTGTAGTCTGCCGGTCCAGATAGGGTGCCGGTACGTTGCTACCGGCACCCTTATTTCCGTACCGGCAGACTCGTAATGAGCCCAGTGTTGTAGTTAAAAGCATTGTAAAAGAGATGAGGAGATGAAGAGGATTTTTTGGGCCATGGCGGTATAATAACATGCTGTCTTTTGTGTATGAGTGTCTTAGAAAGGAATACAAAAAAAAGTTAGTGAGGCAATTGTGGTGTGGCTAAGAAGTGTATGAAGTTATGAACGATTGGGGGAAAATGTTAAGAGATTGGGAGGAAATCAGTGACTTTGTGCTGGGGTTTTGATTAGATTTTTGTGTTGCACGTTCAGCTGTTAAAACTTTGAAAGAAATAGATTGTTGTATCCAAATTAATTTAAGTATGGAGACAGCGCTCAATCATTTGTGCCAGGTGCTTACACGGCAAGAAATAAAAACTCTAAAGTACCACAGGGAATGAGTGCGAGAAGCTAAGGAAAGCATGTTTAAATCATAGCCAGAGGAAGGGTCATTTGATAAAGGGATGTTAGAAAACATGCATCCCTTTTTAGTTACACAGTATATGGGTTCTAAATTAGAAAACCGATGTAATATTTTAAAGTTATGGCACATATATGATGATAAAAGGAGATATGGAAATGGGGTCAACCAATGTAGGCACAGAAGGTCCCTCTGTGCCACCACCATATGGGTGTTATCCCTTAAAACAAGATTGAGGTCCCAAACCAGTACATTGAATGGAACTGGTTGGTATACATTAGGCCCTTCAAAAGTTGGACAATCAAAGGGATATTAAAATATGAATCCGCCTCCGAGGAGCGCTTGAAAATTGAAAGCGCTTTTAGGTAGCCCTTAATGGTTCCGATCTGGAGCCACATATTGGCTAAAAGTAACAGAAAGGAGAGCACTGAGGTGTGTCACATAGAAATGGATACACATTCTTATCCTTGTACCAGTTGCTGAACATATTCCAATGGCAACGGTACAAAGATTTAGTTACTGAACTTCTGGCTGAAAGCAAAGTCTCCATTACGCCATCCAGTAGGTCCCAATCCTTATATATCAGCCTTTCAGAAACCATCCGTGAAGGCTGAGTGTCTTGACCTCTGGATGGAGAACCCGACCTTCCTCTTACAAGAGGAAATCCTCTCTTTGTGGAAGACGGACACGTCCAGAAGATCTGGGTAACACGTCCTCCTAGCCCAATCCAGACCAATTAGGATCATGGATTTCCCGAACTTTCTCAACCTCCTGATCACATGAGGAATGATGAGAACTGGGGAAACGTATACAGGAGTGGAAAATCCCAGTCCACCACGGACGCGCCTCCTAGATCTCCTCTTGGGGGAAATTCCCTGGAGCAATACTGTTTGCACTTCCGATTGACACCGGTTGCAAACAGATCCACTTGAGGGGTTCCCCAAAGGGTGAAGATCTCTTGGACTTCCTGAGCTAGTTCCCACTTGTGGGAGACTGTGCTCTGCCTGCTCAGAGCATCAGCTGCAGTGTTCTGCTCTGCGGCTAGGTGAACTGCAGACAGAGAGATTCCTTCTTGTATTGCCCAGAACCAGAGCTGCATTGCCTCTCTGCACAGTGGTAGTGACCCTACATCTCCTGACTTGTTGAGGTAGATCATGGCTACTGTATTGTCCGTCATTATCAGGACCGTCTTTCCCCGTACGGAGGGCAGGAAGGCCTTCAGCGCAAGTCTGATCGCACTCAGCTCCAAAAGATTGATGGGTAGTTTGGACTCCGATGGAGACCAATGACCGCTGACTGTCAGATCGTCAGTGTGTGCTCCCCACCCCTTGAGTGAGGCATCCGTCACTACCGTTATCTCCGGCCATGGTTGCCAAAAAGATTCTCCCTTGAGGATGTTATCTTTGTAAGCCCACCACAGAAGGTCCTGAGCAACTCTGCTCAGAACTTGCACTTGGTCCGACATCTTGCCTGAGAATTGGGCCCATTGTGTCCTGAGAGCCCATTGGAGGGATCTCTTTCTCAAGCGGGCCTCTGGCCCCAGGAAAATGCAGGATGCCATGAGACCGAGCAACCTCAGAAAATCGAAGGCCGGAAGATGCTGAGCATTCTAGAATTTTGTTACCATCTGCAGAATGTGTTGAGCTCTCACCTCGGGTGGCGAGGCTTTCCCAGAGGAAGTAACCAGGACTGCTCCAATAAAATGGAGTCCTTTGGATGGTATCATATGGGACTTCTTGTAATTGAGGGAGAAGCCCAGTCGGTGGAGCAAGTGGCAAGTGATACTGAGATGTTGCCGGGCTTGCTCGGCTGAACAAGCTCTGATCAGCCAATCATCCAGGTAAGGGTAGATGTGAATCCCCCCTCTCCTGAGACTCGCTGCCACCACCGCCACCAACTTGGTGAAAACCCTCAGACGGAGGTCAGCCCGAATGGCAGAACTCGAAACTGATAATGAGAACTGCCAACTGCCAAACTCAGGTACTTTCTGTCCTTGAGATGGATTGGCACATGAAAGTAAGCATCCTGAAGGTCCAATGATATCAACCAGTCTTGGAGTTCGAGAGCCTGAAAGGGTAACCCTCTTGAACGTGTCCTTCCTGAGGAACGTGTTCAGGTTTCTCAAGTCCAAGATGGGTCTCAACAGGCCGTCCATTTTGGGAATCAGAAAGTAAGAGGAATACCAACACTTGTTTCTGTCCGCTACTTGTACATGTTCTATTGCACCTTTCTCTAGCAGGGTCAAAATCTCCTGCACAAGGAGTGTATCTGGAATTTTGACAGAGTTGTATCCCGGTGGATGATCCTGAGGTCTTTTTTGAAAAGGAAGGCAGTATCCTTGGGCCACCGTTTCCAGTTCCCACGCATCTGAAGTAATGCCATGCCATTTGTTCAGATACTGTGAAAGTCTGCCTCCCACTGGGGTCTTGTGGGCCAAGGCCTCAGAGTGGCTTAGAGGCGGCTGCAGCAGTGGTTGAGGGTAAGGTTGCCGCTGCTGGGGCTGATTTAGCACCCCTTCCTGGTCCACCACGAGGGAATCTTCTCTGTCCCCTCTGATTTGGCTTGTCCTTTTCCTCTTCCAATTGAGTAGAAACAAAAGTACCTATCCCTCCAAGAAGATGAGCCTGAATAGGGTTTTTGAGGTTGTCTAATGGCAGTGCTAAGGGATTTAGGTGCCGCCTTTCAGGTCTGTAGCTTCTCCAAACTCTCATCCCCCTATTGAGTAGTCTTGCCTGCACATCCGGTGCAAACCCCAACTTCCTCAACCACGCAAATCTGCGTAATACCGTGCTAGCAGCCATGGATTTTCTGATGCTGTCAGCAGTATCCAAACCTGACAGGAGACATTCACTCATTGCCTCCTTCCCATCCTTAATGATCGCCAGGAAGCCGTCTCTTTATTCGTCTTCCGGGATGTGTTCAGCCACCATAGCCATACAGTCCCACAGGATAAACGTAAATCTAGACAATGTGCAAGTCACATTAGTGGCATTCAAAGCCATGTTTCCTGCAGTGAAAACTTTACGTACCCAGGCATCCAGCCTCTTGTCGCCCCTATCAGGGTGGATGGAAGGATAAGCAGACTGTCAGGTTGATGTAGCCGCCTGAACTACCAAGCTTTTAGGAGGGGGATGCTTGGTAAGGTATTCTGAGTCACTGCTGGAAGGCCTGTACTTCCTTGTGAAGTTTTATTAACTGCAGCTGTAGTTTCCGGAGTCTCCCAATTAGCAGAGTCTTTTTTCTGTAGACCCATGTGGAATGGTAAAATCGGGTCTTTGTGAGGCCCTGATCCAAGATGTCCGTCATATCATCTTGTTCGAATGGCCCCTTTGTTGGTTTTGACAAGTGATTTCTGCCCTAAATCCTTGGGCCCTTTCCCACTGCCACCCCCCTCAGTCCGGAATCTGGGGATACAAATGACCTGATCCCTCTCGATGCATGAGCAGGTTGCAGCTTTATGCAAAGCCGGTCATTTCAAACTACGTATTCTTCGGAAGGTGCTCCCCTACATTCCTGAAAAATGTCAGGCCCTTTGTTGTGGCGGCTCTTGTACTGAGCGCTGTTCACTATTGCAACTCTCTGTTTCTGGCTCATTCACAGTTTCTTATAAAGCGCCTCTACACTTTGCAAAATGCTGATGCCAGGGCCATTCTTCGTCCTACCTATAGACAGCTCAGACAGCTTCATTGGCTGCAAGTCAAAAAGCGGATTCTTTTTAAGTCCCTATGTCTCGTTCACTGTGCCTTCTTTGGCCTAGGTGCAGAATATCTTTAATAAAAATGTCCACGGTTTGTGCCATCTCGCTGTCTCCGTTCTCAGTCAGCCTCTGTAGTGGCAGTTCCTCGTGTTAGACTCTCCCGTGTTGGCGACCGGGCCTTTTCGGTGGCCGCCACCAAGGCCTGGAATGCTCTTCCCTCTGTCCTGCGAACTATTGTAGATTATCTTGTCTTTTGTCGTTTGCTGAAGACACATCTCTTCTAGCCCCAAACAACATGCTATTGCTGCCACTGCCATGATGCCTTTTTGGCAAACGTGCTTAATAAATATGGATAACATAACAAAACATAGCAAACATGAAGTAGGCCTACTCCATCCCCTAAATTCAATGACCTTTCCCATTCGTTTTCTGTAGGATGAGTTTGCATGCTCAGAGGGGTCAGGGCTGCTAAACTCTAATTCTGGTGAGGTATCCAAACCACTAGCTGACTGGAGATTATCATACAAATCCCTTAGTCTGGACTGGTCAAAAATAAATTCTCCTGGCACACTGGGGGTGCCAACCTGAAGACCAAAAGGTGGTGAACCCTTATCAGCAGGTTGGCCTTCCTCATATATTGCTGACATAGACTTAAAATAGTCTTTCTTTGGTAAAGGCTTATAAACCTTTTCCTGTACAGCCAATGGCTTTCATAATGTCAAAATAGTCGTCGAAGGCGTCGAAGACAGTTCGAAAAGGGCTCCGGTTTAATCAGCGTCGACTTTGGTGTCAACAGCTTCGACACTGATGGAGTCGGCAAGGATGTCAAAACCTTCAACGCCTTGTGCTTTTTCACCAGACCCACAGTTGGACTCAGTTCTCGATTCGTCGACACTCTCAACAACTTTTCATCTGAATGAGAACTTCCTCAATATGATGCCAGCCTTGAGCTTGGCTTCGAAGAAGTAGCCTTTGACTTCCCTTTGTGGTCCGTACTCGGAGCGACCGGGGCATGGCTCTTTTGCTTTTCTTTCAAGGGGGTCGAGGCCGCATTCTCGAAGATTCGCAACATCTTACTACGAAATGCATCCCACTTTGCAGGGGAATCTGACTTTGTAGTACATATTTTCACCTCCATGGAGGAATCACTCGATGGTGAAGCAGACCTATGGTATCTCTTCTTAGCCTTCTTAGAGGAAGAAGACGATGAGTGCCGTGATGGACTCCTCAATCGGGACCTTTCTGACTGTTTGCGCCTTGTGACTGTCTTTTTTTAATATAATGGTTTTGTAGAATGGGAAGAGTCTCTCGACTCACCAGTCTTTTTCTCCTGCTTCGAAAATGACTTCGATGCTAACCTCCCGACTGCCAGTTTACCCCTATGCTCCCTGAGAGCTTTCTCTGTCATGGCCTGACAGGACCCACAGCTGTCTGTCCGGTGCTCGGAGCCCAGACACCACAGGCTGACACTGTGAGGATCAATAATCGACATTTTTGACTCACAGTCGTAGTATTTTTTTAAACCCGACTTGAGCGTCGAAGGGGTTGATGAAGAAGACATTTTCTCACACAAATCTCACTGAAGCGCTCCATAAGTCACTCGAAGCGTAAGCTCGGAAAAACTGAACTGAAGCCAACGGGCGCTGCATGCGCTATTTATGATGATGATGATGTTGATGGTCGACAGAGGGCCTCGAGGGACATTGACTCAATAACACTGCATACAGCATCCTCTGTCGAAAAATAAATCTGACGCAGCAAACTAAAATGTTGTCTTTTTTCCCCATACCACTAGATAAAAATGGCCAAAATAGCCAGCAGATCGACACAATGCCTCAAGAGAGTTGTGGAGGGCTCCATGCGTCAGGCGAGGGAAGAAGGGAAAGGAGTACTGCCGCTCTGAGACTCGGCGTGTGAATCGCCAGTAATTCTGGCAGACCAAGTGTCGGGAACGATATTACCGTTTGGTGGTATGCCACCGGATTTACTGACGAGATACCACCAAACGTATAATAAGACCCTAACAGTCTCTTGCTTTGCAGATCTCTAAAATGTTTTCCCAGCAGGGGGTGTCGTGTGCACTGGCTTCGATGGCTGCCAAGTCGTTGTCTCCGTGACCGGACGTGATGTTGATGCGGGTACAAATAGTGCGGAGTGTTAGCAGAGTGTGGCAGACCCAGGAGCAGTGAGGAAGTCTGTCCATACGCTCTGGTGAATTCCAGTAACTTTTCCAGCTTCATTGTTGAAGATGTACCCTGTGTTTAAAACCTACAATCCAGACGCAGAGAGTCCACACAGTGTTAGCAGATTGTTAGCAGAGTGTTTACTATCGGGGACGATGAGGGCCGACATGGAGCTGAGCCCAAACAACCAGGCCTCTAGAACACAGAGCTGTACGAAGCAACCGAGTATTAGCACCGAGGGTGGCACCGGGTGTGGCGAGAAGCAACCTCATTGTAGTTCTGTGCAGCCGGACATGTATCAAGCAACAAGCTTGCATGCCTCTGAATCAAGTTTCAACAGTGTAAAGTCAAACAACCTGAGAATCGTGAAGCCTTTGCAGGATAAATGTGACGACGTCCCTTGAGACAACAGACAAGGTATATGCATTTCAGACCTCCGCCCCGCACTCCCATTATTCCTACCTGCTCACCTTGGTGTTGGCGCGGGTTCTGCTGGCAGTCGCTGGCAGAGGAGCTCACACATGCGCGCGATGATCCCCGTACTAGAACAATGGATGGCCAACATGATTTTCAGTGGCAGAAGGGAAATGCGCGAGAGAGGGAGAGGAAGAAGAACCGGAGGCTAGCAAGGAGGGCTTTGGGGAGGTGTTCTGTGGGCCGCTCGATGAAGCAACATTCAGACTTCTAAAACTCACTCAAATAAAATCAAAAGAGTATGAAAATAATTAGGCTCATCTAGATAGCGTTGACTCGCCCCTATATGTTGACGCCTTGGGCGATTTCTTTGAAAATCTCCTGGGACATCAACCGGACCAAGTTCTCATCAAATCCTTAACCTGTCAAGTAATTGAAATGCCAAAAAACCCAATAATGGTGCCGACTTGTCAAAATCAAGAAGCAGTTGTGACACCTTCCCCAGGAGCGAAATCTTTTTTTCACCCAAAGTATAAAAAAGCTATCACCCAGGGCACAGCCCACTACAAATGGAAATGCTCCATATAATGCCACTCTGTTGCAAAAAAAAAACATATGGTCCACAATCAAAACATCAAGCTAAATCTTTATCAGAAACAAAATCAAAAAGGTGGCATTTTAAGACAAAGGAGACAACTATACAACAACTCATTAATGTAAAAGCAAAGCAAGGGAGCGCCATAAATGTACAACTTGCTTGAATAACAAGCGTGGCAAGACGTCTCCGACAATTACCTATTATTGGTATCGGGACAATGTGACCCGACAGTTGCTTCAAACATGACCGGGCCTCTACAAGATGTTATCGGAACCCCCCAACCCCCTGTTAAAAACACTCAAAATACAAAAGTTCAGGAAGCCACAGGACTGGTTATGGCCAGGAGCGAGAAAATCAATGTAAACGTAATTCAAACGCAAGACAGTACACAAGACCCAAATTATGAAGAGAACGAATCAGAAGCGGAATACTTGTTCGGCATCCAACAGCTGTCCAAAACCTCCACTCCATAGCAGAAGTGGAAACTATTAAGTCTATGCTTCAAATGGCTCCAGAGAAAAAAGCAAAATCCGTAATGTGACAAAATGGCTTGCCAAGAACCGCAAACAAGTAAGAGTAGGCAAACTACCAACAAAAGGCAAGCCATCCTGAGACAACATCCAGGAAGAGGTAATGGGAATCAAGGACTGGAATCATGTGATACAATCTCGTTGCAAAACACAGAAAGTGAGGAAGAAGAAAGCTTTCCAAACCAACTCCACCAAAGTCATAAATGGTCCCATAAAGGGCACAAGGCCGCAAAACAAGAAAACAAGAAAACTCTGCATCACATTCTGAGCAATGTGCAAACATGCAAACCGCAGTGGGTTCAATGCTAACAATAACGTTAGCACAGTGCCTCAAACTTTATGAAGCGCTCCATGAAAACTACAAAGACCAGACCACTCTGCTGGCATCAGTGCAATCAAAATTGAAATTAATCAAAGCCTTCATCGAAGCCACAGAGGAAAGAAGAGCCAGGGAGAAAGAATCAGAAAATATCATCTTCAAAACACTTATTGATTTGATGGAGGACGCCCGAGACGACAAAAGTCAACACCGTCAATCTTTTAAAAACTCAAACCATCAAAAATGTTCCCATTACAAAGGACAAAAGCACCAAAACTGAAACTTGCCATCAATCTCAGAAATTGACATCCGAAAGTGAAAGCAGAAAAGAAGTTACCATTCCATATCTAAATACAATTTCAAACATAATGGAAACATCGGCATTGAATGCTCTCAGCCAGCAGATGTCAGGATCAAATCTAGCTGTGCAACCAGAGCAATTGAAAAAGTCTCAATTAGTCAGCGCTAATCCTTCCACAGGGCAAATGGAGGGGAAGCAAAATCTAAAACAGGGAACTATTTTCTATATTTGAGACAGAGATCCTAAATGACCCAAATGGCAAGGAGTTGGGAGCAAGAAGGAAAATGCCAGAGACTCAAAATAAAAAGACAAAAAATGTACTCAAGTCAAAACCACCTACAAATGGCGGTACGTGAAATTTTATCCGCAACCTTAAACCATTTGGAGATCATGGTACTAGGAATTTGGAAATGTGTCCATTGAAAAAAAGAAAACTGTAGCAGACCTGATGAAAAAACAACACGAAGGCGAAAAACAATTCATAAAAACACCTACCATAATGGAGATTGACCTGAGAGACTCGGTCGAAAGAGACCAAGAAGCATTACTGTTACTATCTGTCTATGAAGATGATAGTTACACAGAAACAGAAAGCCAAAAAATAAATGAGGATATTCAAACAGAGCTGGAAACACAGGACGAGCATGAAAAACCGGCTATAAAGGATTCACACTGTGCAACTTTGGAAGACAAACAGGAGTTCTTAGAAGCAAAAAATAAGCAAGCAAATATGTAGTGTCAACTGCTCAACTCAATGATCGACCAGTCCAAACAGGACCGAATAAAACAAGAGAAACGATCTGAGAAGCAGCAGTACTCACATAGAGTACCAAATCAATTGGAACAAAAACAAGCACGCCCAGCACGAGCGGCAGTAGAAGAACCAAAAACCACATATAAGCACCTGCTAGAGCGTATTCTAAAAGCCAAAGATGGACTGATCATGAATCGGGCAAATCATATCAGACTTCTATATAAAGTCAGACAACTACGAGTTGTAGAACCAAAGGACATCAAAATAGTTGCCTTTCCAAAGGAATCAGAAACAGACCATATCTATGTCCACCTTGCGACCAAATCAGTCATGAATCTATTACGATCTGCCACAGAGGAACTCAGAATGCTAGGCTTCAATCTTAACCCTTTCCCCAGCTCTGAAATAGAGCATGGCAAAAAACCGTAAACGGAAAAAAAAGACATCCTGCACACACGATCACCACCACAGGACCAACCAGAGGATGATATCAATGCCAAACCAATAAGATTCTCTCCCACCATTCTGCTGGGCCCGAATGCCTTACGTATTATGATAAAAGGCAGACTTGATGACAATGCAGAAATAAAACATCAAACGTAGCTCCCGTGGTGATGAGAATCGACAAAGAAAAATCTTGGGACTGATTGGCGGAGACACTAGTGCTATCTGGAAAAAACGTAATGCCTGAATTTGTCAAACAGTTTCCGGATCTCCTCTTGGAACTCCTGAGGTATCAATCATTTATTTGAAAACATCAATCCTGAGCTGTTGACATCAAATGTCATCTGTTTACAGGAATGCTGGCTGTAGGAGATTCCGATCCTGGATGGATTTACTTGCTTTTTGAACAAAGCTTACAAGGGCCAAAAGGGGAGACCATCAGCAGGCTTACTGACCATCATAATAAACATCTCATGTGGAAAAGTGGTGCAAGGCATGTCTCCCTCGTCCCTAATTCAAATATTAATAATAAAGGAAGACCAACAAAGGTCCACAGAAAAAAACGACCCGAATACTGTTCAACCTTTACTGGAATGCCAAAGCCAAAGACGGAGAAGCCTTTTTGGAATTAGTAATGAATCACATCAATGACTTAAGAGTCGAATTTGAAACCTCACCTCTCTTTGTTTGCAGTGACTTGAACATAGATTGGTGTACCCCCCCTAAATCTAGAGGAGTAAGCACATTACAATCTGCAAAAAGAAACTCGAACAAAAAAATGGGTGAAAGAGATACGAATAAGAGACCTTCATATGGCAAATGGTACTGTACACAGTGATCATCAAGGAGCCATAACTTGGTCCTCCCATAACGCAAGTGCAACTCTGGACTACTTTTGTTGATTCTGTAACCTTTAAAAAAATAACATCATTAAGGATCCTACCAACTCACAGCCTCCTAATTTTAACCTGTACTGAAACAACCAGACAACATCACGGAAACAAAAATAAAAAATAAAAAAATTGGAACACAAAGTCAACGTAAGCAATGGTCTGAACAGATTACGATTGTCGTTAAAAACCGTCGCACAATTGTCAAAGGCTATAAAAAATTGGCAGGAGGCGACAGACAAAAGCATCGAATATGAATCTTGTCTAACTGCATTTAGGGAAACCAAGTTAGATAATCAGAAAATAAAAGTAACAAGGTTACATCAATTCAATCCAGAACTTGTACAAAAACAAAAAAAACAACTAACAAAAGACTCAAGGTCCTTAATTATAGAACCGGCATCTTGCAGAGCAAATAAAAGAAAAGTGGTAAAGACAAACTACCGGAATTGGGTAAAGCCCCACAGAGCCCAATTGTATCAGAACAAATGCTCATGGCAATAGACAACAAAAATGACAATTTTTTTGGTCTCTAATAAACAAAAACCTAAGCTTGCAGGATTCTGAACAGATTAACCATATCCATAAAATACAATGGGTACATCATTTTCGAAAAAATCTACGGCCAAGCAAAAATGTGTGGTCCATAGATTTCAACAAAAACGAAATCTCGACTCTAATCAATAAGGCTAGCACATCTCGTGCCCTGGGACCAGATGGTCTGACCAATTCAATCCTAAAACAATCACCAGAATTGTGGGTCGACATATGCAATGACCTTTTTACCAGAATTAACCTTGGTAGGCAAATACCGGACTCTTGGAAAAAAGCGGTAACAATTCCAATTTTTAAGAAGGACGATAGATCGAGACTAGTAAATTATCGCCTCATATCACTACTGGATGTGCTAGGAAAAATATACACTGGCATCCTATTAAAAAGATTGAAAGAATGGATAACAACAAGTGGAAATTTCGACCACAGGCAGGCCGGCTTTTTGGAGAGAGTAGATTGTGGATTAAACTTGTTGCTACTCAAACTACTAAAAATGAAAATCCTAAGCGAAAACCGATAGCTCTTCCTGCCGTGCACTGATATGCCCGCCGCTTTTGATAGAGTGGACCGACAAATTCTGTGGGAAAAACTGAGGCAAAAAGGTTGTCCGCAGGAACTCTTGGCTGCCATTAAATCTCTACACACAGGCACTACCATACAAGTGCGCTTAGACCAAAAGGGCACCCTGAGTCAGGATATAATTACAACTATAGACCTAAAATAAGGGTGCCCGTTGGTGTCAGTCCTGTACAATTTTTATATCCTGGACATCAAAGACAGGCTTAAGCCACTGAGAACGTGCTCGCCTCGATTAGGTGTCATCCGCCGACGCTCTTGGCGCCTGTTTCTGCGTTGGCGGGTCCTCGACAGGAGGCAGAGCAGATATTCCGCCATGTTCCTTCCCCTGCGTAGACTGCCGGTCTAGAGGTTTTTCAACATGGCGACCGCTGGGAGCTACTAAGCTCCACATCCCCCAGCAGTCGTCGCGTTGCAACCCCCTTGCTGTGCGTTTTCTCTACCTTTGGGTCTAAGCGCTAGTTTTCCTTTTCTCACGGCCACGCTTGACCGTGTCGTTTGTTTCTCTGGCTCGCCCTTCTCGCGGGTTGCCTTCTTGCTCTCTTCCCTCTTACGCTTTCCTTCTTCTCTCCACTGCTGCTCACCTGTTTTCCCCCTCCGCAGTTCCTGCTTCATATCTCCGCAGGCTGACCGTGGGCTTCTGCTTGTTTCCCCCGGCAGCCTCTCTCTCACCTGCCAACAGCTTTTTCTTCCTCCTCTCTCCGCCCCGCTCTGTTTTTGGACGGTGTGTACTTGGAAATGTCTCCAGCGGCTCTGGTATTTCGGCAGAACCCATTCCGCTCACGCTCCTGCTGCAGCCTGCTTCTGCCAACTTGCCTGCTCTCAAGGACTCGGTCTGCATCAAGATCCTGGACTTCTATCAGTGCAATACAGCATTTCCACTCGCCGGAAGGGTTTTTTCCGCCGTTAACGGCTTTTCCCCTTCTGCACAGTCTGATCGCGGGAAGGGGGCCCCAGGACTGCTGTTTACTAGCATTCACTGTGGCTTCCTCCCGAGACAGGCATTACACACACAAGAAAGAAAAGGATTACTTGTCTCATCGACAGCTACATTTGGAGGATTTCGAATCAGGTGAGGAGAGTGGGGAGGAAAGAGGGTTGGAAGAAAACAACGAAGTGGACATTAGGTTGGAACGCCATAGGTCACCTGCTATATACAGATGACCTAATTCTTCTTTTTTTTAAATTGTTTATTAGCATTAGCTTCAAAAGAAGCTTTTTACCAGTTACAGTTTAAATTCAAGAAAGAAAAAGGAAACGGAAAAAAAAAGAAAAGAAAATCCATAACACTAAAACATGATACAACCATTTCTCCAATTGCTACAGAAAGAAAAAAGGGAGGAAGATAAGAGGAGAACAAAAGAAAGAAAAGAGACTGCAACCAAACAGAATTAGCGGCTCCTACTGTCCAATTGTACAGAGGTACACTGGTACACTTCTTTGTCACTTCTCTCCTTCAAGCTTTTTGAAGATGATTGATACCATCTCTAACAAGGCAAACGTTACAGATAGCCTTGAGTCCTGTAGCAATTGTAATCAAATCTTTCTTTGTTAGAGTTCGATTGTTTACAAAAAATCTGCTTAATAGATTACATCGAATGTCCTTAATACCCTGACAGCTCATGATGAGATGGCAAAGTGTTTCCATAGGGTGAACACAGAGTCAGCATTTGTAGTCTCTCGTGCTTTTCAGTTTCCTGGCTTCGAGAATTTCTTTAGTCGGAAAGATGTTAAACGAAGTCTTAGAAATTGCTGTCGCAACACAGCCGAAGGAAACGTACTCAAATACAACAGAGGTGAACCACGCTTGTTTAGAGCTACACTGTATTTACCATAGAGTTTGGATGACTGCGCCAGCTCTGAGGACTCGATCCAGTCATACTCATACAGCCGTTTTTTCACAAAATCTGGATTTTCAATGAGTAGCTTCTCAGTAGTGTCGATCGAGTCCAACAAACCCAAGTATTTGGTGCTCCATTCAATGAGTAAGGGCTCTTTTTCTGTTTGCCTGACCCAGCAACCCAAATCCGCTGTCAGGTTTAGGCAGTAAGCATTTGTGATAAACGGATAGGGTTTTCCAGCTGACATAAGTGATGAGAGAAGTCAGTCCAAACTCTTTCCTTATCACCGCCATAGGCATACAGTTTGGGAGGTCAAGTACAGCTCTCCAGAATAGACCCTCTAGAATTTGCCATGACTTCCAACTCAGCTGGAGAGAGCACTCAGCCCCATAGGTCACAATAGGTACTACCTTCATGGTGTAAAAGCGGAGCAGGGGTGTCAATGTGAATTGGCAATATCTGTGTTTGATCAGTCTTGCATGGGCTGTTAGCATCTTCAGTTTACGCCTCAGTACTACTTCTCTTGGGGTTTCACAGTAGCTTGCGTTGATCGGTATACCCAAGTAGAGCAATTCCGTTGTCTCTCGAATCTGGTCACCGTTTATGTACCAACCCTTCAACTTCATGGATTTGCGCCTTGACTTCCCCAAAATGAACACCGTTGATTTAGTAGCATTAACTGTTAGATCGTTGGATGACAGAAAAAGTGCCAAAGCATCCAAATGGCGCTGAAGTCCAATTAGAGTTTCATCCAAAAGAATGACATCATCTGCATACAACAATCTGTTCATTGGGGAGCCCGCGATACATGGAGGAAAACACCTAATGTCCGTAAAGGAGTCGCCCATGTCAGAGATATACAATTTAAAGATAGCTGGGGCTAGTCGGCACCCTTGCTTGAGGCCCACTCCTGTCTTAATAGGATTTGACAAGTCGCCCTTTTGATTTAGTTTGATCTGTATACTTGTGTTATTGTGAAGGGCCTGCATTGCCTCGCATATGTCAGCAGGACAACCCCAGTCCTTTAACTTCTGCCAAAGCTTCTCTCTATTGACTGAGTCGAAGGCTTGTGACAAATCCACTGATACAGGGTATACATTTTTACTGTTCTTTTTTGCAGTTCTCAATTTCAGGTAATTGATCAGAAAAAGGTTCAGAGATGTACCAATTCCTTTTTCAAAACCAGCTTGCCAGCTGTCCCGATGTTTGGAATCCCAACTCCAGGCCGTGAGGTGATTCAGAATCAAGGACGCAAAAAGCTTCCCAATAACGTCCAAGAGGGCGATAGGTCTGTAGTTTGTTGCTACAGACCTATCACCCTTCTTGAAGATCGGTACAATGATAGATTCCGTCCAAGTAACCGGGATACTATGTTTTATTTTCACCAGTAGAAACAGGCGATGTAAAAACGTTGCCCATTCCTCTGGATTTTGTTTTAATGTCATGTTCGTAAGGCCCTTAGGACCTGTTGCTCTGGAGTTGCTCGATGATCTAATTAGAGCAAGGATATCCTCCCTTTCAGTTTCAAACTCCCAATTTGAGCATGCATTTTCTACAGCCTTCATAGCTTGTGAGTTGGGCTTTGAGAAAAGCTTGGAGAAGTGGTCCATCCAATACTTTGCTGAAACGGGGTTGGTGATGAGACTGGGCTGAGGGCCATTCAACATATTAAAGATTTGCCACATTTCCCTCGGATTTTCGGATGTGACCAATTCCAGCATATGTTCTGCGTTCGATTGCATTAGGGATTGTCTGTACTGCTTCAAACAGTTATTGTACGCTGTCCTAGTATTCATGACAGCCGCATACGATACCAGGGAAGGATTTTTCTTATGCGCTTTTTGTATCTATTTTAGTTCTCTTTTTCTTGTGTCAACTTCATGGTCGAAGTTATATTTGTGTCGAGAACCCTTGGATCTTCCTGGGCCAGGTTTTCCGCTATAGATGGCCAACGACTGAGTATAATCTATGTCATCCGGTCTGCCATTGTCTCTTAGATCTTTTGATAATCTTGTTACATGTTTCCTCAGTAATCTCAGTCTATTCTTTCCTGGCTGTACTTTCAGGGTATCTCCATCTGGAGAAGGCTTTGTAATCAAACCCAATTCGAAGCTTAATATCAACATGTTGTGATCGCTCTGTGGGTATCCATGACTGTCAAAGCTACTACTCTGGAATGAAAGTCTATAAATAGTCTAGAATATTGGATTCAGACCCCCTTTTCCAAGTGGGGTTTGGCGGAGTATCGCCCGGTGTTATGCCATTTAGTAATGAGATATTTCTCAGCTGGAACTCCTTCTTAAATGACAGTCCTCGCTTTTCAACCTCTTGTAAGTTGCTTGCATAGTAATTTATGAGAGCACCACAATTATTGAAACAGTGGATGTTTAAATCCCCACATAGGATCACGTTCAAATTGAAGTTGTCAATCATAGCAGCGTCAACCTCTTCCAACAACTGGTCCGTGAAGTTCTTGACTGCTGGGTCGTTGCAGTTCCAGTACAGATTACACAAGAGGATCCACCTCATGACATCCTCTTCGCCGGTTTGATATTCGAGCAGGTTGACCTGGATTAATGATGGAATGTTCTTTGTCCAGACTACTCTTAGGCCGCAACTTTCCTCAGTAGCAGTCAGTAGGCCTGCCATTGATCTACCCTTCGGTCCTTTTTTTGCTGGGTTAATGAGGACGACAAAACCCTCAATGGTTGGTTGGACACACAGCCATGTCTCCTGGAGACAAGTGACATCAAAGTCTCCAAACTGAATGCTGCCTTCTCCCAGGAGATGTTTAAAGCCACGTGTGTTCCAACATTCGAAATGGACAAAGAGTGGGAGATTGTTATTTCCTGGGCTCTGGCATTATGATCTTCGAGCCAATGAACAGGCCAGCCAGTCCCAGTTGTCCCCAACCTTATTGCCCAGGGGCCCTCATGGCACACCAGATGGACTCTTTGTCAGTTTAGGGTTATTGATTGTAATTCTGAATTTGCCCTTATTTTTGCTCAGCCCTTCATTGCTTATGGATTTTTTTGTGCTCGAGGACTGATTACCATCACCATTACCACTCTTCCCACTCCCCGGGCCTGAATTGTTGCTGTTGGTTTGATTAATTTTGACGGTCAACTGGGCATACAGTTTTTCCTTGCCTCTTCTTTCTAGGTCCGAGGTTGATATGGCTTTTAGAGAAAACCCCATGTTTTTCAGCAGTTCACTATTTTGCAGCAGTACGTTTTTCACATCCATGGATTCAAGATACATTATGACTTTGTCATAATTTGCTTCATCCGGAAATTCTACTAACGTTAGATCCTTTGTATTGAGCCCAGAGAAGGTGTCGATCCTATGAAAGAGCCTCAAGATGTTAGCTCTATTTAGAACAAGGTTATCTTTGATGCAAAGGATTCTACTTAACTCCATGCAAATAAGAGCTCAAGTAGTCTCATTCCAAGAGCTGTTCTCTTGTTGCCTGTTGTCCACGTTGTAGTTCTTGTTCGACCCCTTTACTTGCCCTGCAGTTTTGTTCAATCATCATAAATCTCCTTCCCACCAGTGGCGGTGTGTCCTCTCTGAAGGATCTATTTGTGTGGGCTCTCGATACAACTCTTGTTTTAAATCGAGGTTTTGTAATCGTGTGAAGTGGCAGTTTTTGCAAGTCATCGCAGTCAGAAATGCTTGAAGATTCTCCATCGATACCTTCAAAGTTGATCACCTCCAATAAAATGCTGGGTGAAGATGCGCAAGCATCATATGTTATCAATTCCTTTAAATGATCTTCCAAGGAGGTGTCAGTCTCAAGGACCTCATCCCAGTCCGCAGAGTACACCGAGAGGTTCATCAGGTCCTCTAGGTCCTCTGAATTTTAAGCGTTTGTAGGCTTAGTTGTGTTATTTGAGACAATGGCAGACTTTCTGATTTCGTGTGTGTCTTCATCGGAGTCCACACTTGTAAAAGAGTCTTCATTTACTTTCATTTGTTGGTGTATTTGTTTTCTCTTGTTTAGTGGCTGGTTTGTGAGCCAGGTCCTTGAAGTTCTTTATTGCTGCAAATGGACGTAGTTGTTTACTTTTCTCGTTTTTGTTGGCAAAGTCCACATGTTTGATTTGTTTGTTGGACTGAGTAAGTTTCTTTCCTGCGCCGGCGCCAATCTTTCCGCCGAAGCTGTTTCCCATGTCACCATTTGTAAAAATGTCATAGGTTTTAGAGGACGATGAAGACACTACAGCAGATGGCCCAGTGGCCTCCATAGTTCCAGATGACAAGGAATTGAGCGTTACAGACCCGATCACCTGTGATTTTTTGGGAGTTCTCCCATCGGCACAACACCCTTCATTTTGTGTCTCTGGAGGGAATCTGCTTCGAGGTCCCCGGGACCTGGTTATCCTCTACTCTAACAAGGTTCAATTCCCCTGGAGGGGGGACATGAAGACATCTGGATATGCTTTCTTACGTATTGCATTGATAGAATGTTTTAAGGATGTCTTATTTCCTTCCCGAGAGGATGCATCAGTGCCGATAATGTTATCCATTCCCATGGTCAGCGGAAGTGGTGCAGCACCCAAATTCGTATCGTCTTCCCCAAGACTTGCCAGGGTAGTGCTTGAGTCTACGTCGAAGATGGGACCGTTTGGAGTAATACTTGACATGTATAGCCTCCTTTTTTCCTTGTCTTTAATCAGAGGTTCCAAAATGGTCTTCAAGAAGTTAGTGATGTGATCCTCTTGCTTGTGTTTGTTTTCAGTTAGTGCCGAAATGAATCCTTCCACAAAAATCATTTTAGTATGGAGCATAGCAATCAAGGTGGATTGGTGTTTTAATTGGTCGGCAATGTTCTCATACAATTTCATAAAAGGACTCATGGTTACGGAGAATGCCACAATCATATTGGCGTCTAAGATTGCACTTGATGAGGACTTTTCCTCCACCTGGGTCGCAATCATGTCCCATAATAAATCTTCGTCAGATATTGACTTTTTGTTCCTCAAGTCGGCCTCCACTGATGTGCATAGGCTGTTAGGCAGAAACCTGTGCAGTTCCCTTAGGGACCAATGCAAAAGATTTAAGACTACAGGTGTTTGGCAGTAAACCCACTTGGTAGCAGTCTGTACCACACAGAATCACTTGGTAGCTGTGGCTGAGCAGTCAGACTTCCCTCAAGAAGAGTTAGGCAGTATACAGAGCATACAAAATAGGTACAGAAATACAGTCGCACAAGCAAACACCGACCAGAGCTTGGGTGTAAAAGTATATAATTATTTATTTAACACACACTTATAAAACACACTAGCACTAAATTGGTAAGATAAGTTCAAAACACAATCACTATTATCATATGTACATCCCTGATTACTTGTTGGACAAGTCTTAGTTAACACCACTTATTTCCAGACAGAGGTGAGCGTTTAACGTTCGATGGCACTCCAACAAGTTAAATAAAAAGGGAGGGAAAAGCAGAATTATGGAAGCACACACACAAAACACTTTTTAAAGAACCCCAGCAAGTTAGGAAGGCACAGTCTCCTGGTGAGCAAGGAAGTTTAGGTGCCAGGCGGGAGATGCCCAAGATCAGACAATTACACAGAGTCTTCGAAGTTTGTGGAGGTAGTTCGAAAAAGGTTTAGTTCAGTTCAGAAAAGTTAGCTAAGGTGTCCCAGGCTAACCCAGGTTCGAGAGACAAGGAGTTAATACACCCCGTTCAATCGGTTGCAAGGGAAGCCAGGCGGAACATGGTACCTTAAATGGAGAGGATCCTCCAGCGGAGGCAGTTGTTCCTGGCAGCGGGTGCAAGTTGCAGCGTCGTCCAGAGGAAGAGAAGATCTCGTTGTGGAGGAAAGATGAAGGTTGTTGCACTGCCAGGGAAGAAACCAGCCGCGGAGTTCTCCGGTACAAAAGTACTAGCCTTTCGGTTTGCGGTAATGGTGAAAACGTGGTATCCCGGTTGCCGGGGTGCTTGGCACAGGCAAAGCGGCCACGAGATGCTCCAGGAAGGTGAAAAGAAGGTAGACTGGTTATCCCCACCAGTCGAAGGAAGAAGACTCTCCGGGCTGGAGATCTCCTCTATCGTTGGGAAAAGTGGTGAGGCGGTTCAGCAGGGCTCCACCGGTGGTGTCGTCGTTGCAGGCCGGCTCAGCTTCTCCCTCCTCGGATTCTTTAGGTCCAGTGGCGACATCTGAAGTTCCAGTCCCCAAAGCCCTGCTTTTATGCAGCACACCCCCATTCACTCAGCCTAGCTGTCAATCAAACATGCTAAGTGGTGAGCCGGCCGGCTCACCACTTGGGCCAATCACACAAGAGTGCGACTTGAGTTACCAAGGTAACTCAGTCCAGGGTGCCTAAACCCCCTCCCACACCCCCTGTGGTACCCAGACAGAGTGGCACCACTTTTGGAGGCTTCTGTGGAGAAGGCCGCCAAAAAGTGGACCAAAGGGCTCGACTTGGGTTGGAGTCACAGAAGAGAACACAAACGCCATTTTAGAATCGAGTTCTGGCAAAAAATATCAACCGGCGAATTAATATTAAATAAATAAACCGGCGGTATGTTCGAGGCTATAAGAAATAAATAATTAAAGTTGGTAGCCTCGAACAATGGGGAAATCCCATAGAGATATATTCGCGGTCGAATATAAAAAGTAGTATCCACTGCCACCAGCCAAAACTCGATCAGGGGGGACGGAGAAGTGCCCCCTCGAACAACAGACGCCGGGGCAATCGAATTGCCCCGACCAGTACGTCCACAATATGATGGTTTGTACTGGTTTCTGTTCATAATTTGGGACTAGCAAAGCCAATGGTGACTTTACATGCCCTGGGAGACAGTAGTCAGTCCCAGGGTATGAAGTCTATGTTTGGGGGCCGCTACGACACCCCTGGGTTACGGCACGGAGGGTGTTGTGTAACCCACATCAAAAAACACTTGAGACCCTATGGAGTAAAAGACCCCATTACCCATAAAACACATGGAAAGTTAAAGGAACACCTCAAATCATGTCTAAGAGTGGGAGCAAAAGAATCTCACTCTTAGCAGGAGAGAAAAAAATAAACCCCAAAAATCCAGCAAAGCTGCTGGGGGACTCACTAGGTTTGGGAAATTAGCCCTACAGAGAATTCTCCCTAACACTTGCCCCCCCCCAGACTAAGGTACAGGAGGATTTAATCCACTCCTGGATGAACCTCATACCTCTAGTCGGTGATATACATCCTAGAGAGTCCATCAGCATTTTGATGGTGACACCCTGACCTATGTTCTATGGCCAAATCAAAGGATTTCCTTTGTAAGCTATATGACCTACAAACCCTTTGAGGAACATCAGTCTTTTTAAAGTTATAGGGGATCTGGTTGACCAGTCCCTCAGAAGTTGGTACAACATCTGAACCTGTGTTAGGCTTTTTAAAGGGGTCCTTATAAAGGATTCCCTTAGATCTAGAGGGGCCTCCAGAGGTCCTCACCACCTCTCTATTGGGAGAAGGTTCGGTTTTAGGCCTCTTGGTTGGAGGGGATGGAGATAAGCAAGGTACATGCTTCTCCTTCCTCTTAGATCTATCTTTACCTACTTTAGGAGTTTCCCCCTTAAGTCTAGGAATTGGGTTGGAGTCTTCTGTGGAAGGTCCAAAGTCTGAAGGTTTTTGGCCTTAGACTTTTCTTTTCTGGTTTTCCACCAGCACTGAGAATTACCAGTTCTCTTAGGCCTAGTTAGGGTTCCAGTAGGTCTATCCACCTCTTCCTCAGAAGCAGGGGGAGTCACAGACTCTATAACTGGGGGAACAATGATGGAGCTTGGTTGGGGATCCCATTTCCCTAACATTTTAGCCTGAAATTTGCCTGGGTTAGAGGTCAACTTACCAACACCAGGGCTTGTAGTGGGGGTCTCAGTAGAGGTTCCCACAGGCTTAGAGTGGTTCCTTAAGGTAGCTTCTCTAGCCAATTTGGTTTGGTTCTGGGTCTCCATACTGGGAGGCCTGGGGGTACTGGATACTACTCCTAGAGTTCTTAGATCATTCCCCAACAGGACTCTCCCAGGCACCTCAGTCTGAACACTGACAGGAATCAACACTGTCATGTCATTACACAGAATGAGGGCTGGTAGAATTGGAACCATTTGGACAGGGCCTCCAGACATCTCAGTGGGACCTTTGGGTGCCTTAGCAACATCCTCAGGCCTGAAAAAGCTTTCATCCACTACTGTTCTGCTGGCCCCAGAGTCTCGCCTGGCAGGAGTATCCTGGCCATTGACAAGAACACTGTCCATATACTAAACTTTAGAGTTTTCTGGTATGGAGTTGTACACACTCCTATTCTGATCACTAACCAGACCCACGGACTCTACTGATACACTTGCTTGAAGACCCAAAGGTTCTTCAGCAAAGACTTCAAAGTGCGCACTAGCCATTTGGATTTCCTCCTCAGGAGTGAAGGCTAAGGAGAATGTGCTGATCCCTGTAGGTTTACCCTTACATCTGGGATCTCCTTTGAGGTGGTCAGTTGCCCCACAGAGATAGCAGGTTCCAAATGCTCTCTGGAAGGGTGGTTTGGCCTGACCTCCTTCTGGTTTGTGACCAGAAGGTACACTAGCCTGTTGTGGTTTACCCTGGGGCTTACCCTGGTTATTTTGTTGTTTGGGGCCCTCTTTGGTTTGGGAGGTATTAGAAATCTCTTGGTTCCCCTTTTGTGGCTGCTTTCCCTCATCCTTTTTCTGAGTGACCCCTGAATCCTTGTGAGTGGCCCTGTTGGCAACCCACAAGTCAGCAGCCTTAGCTAGCCTCCTGGAATCTAATTCCTTTGAATCAGCCAAGTGCTGTCTGAGCTCAGGAGAGCAGGCATCATAAATTGACTCCAACATAACAAGATTTCTCATTCCCTCATAAGTGTTCACCTTGTAACCCTTAATCCATCCCTCTAAGTTTTTCAAACACTCACTCACCCAGGAGGTAGCCCAAGGCGTACCATCATTCTTTTTGAGGGTCCTAAACCTCTTAAGGTACTGGGAAGGGGTCTTCCCAAATCTAGCTATCAAAGCTAGTTTCACTCATTCATAATCCTTCTTATCCACCTCCCCCAACTCCATTACCACATCAGTTGCAACAGGGGGAAGCCTAGAGAACAACAAGGGAAGTAACTCATTCCCTGTGATGTCCTGGAGCCCATGATTATACTCAAACATTGTTAACCAATCCAACACATCCAACTTAGGTTCATACATACCCACTAATTCCTTAGGCATCTGGGGTCTTTTGGGACTGGAACTCCTAGAGGAACCAGAGGAGAGAGAAGCATTTTCCACAAACAACGTCTTCATTTCTAGTTCATGATTAAGCTCTATTTCTCTGAGTCTTAACTCAGCTTGCTTCTGCTTACCCCGGGCATTCATTCTTCTGAACTTTAGCTCTTGGTTTCTTTCAGATTGAGCAATAAAACATTTGTACTCTAATTCAAGCTTCATTTTTTCAAGTTCAAAATAAGCAGGGTTACATGTAGGACCTGGTATAGGCCCAGTAGGTACAGTAAGTAAGGCAGACAGAGGCTCAGAGTGGCTAACTTCATTAGGTTCACTTTCCTCTTCTGACTCATTATCAAGACTTTGATTCAGATCAATACCATCACTGTTTTCTACATTTGCTGGGGGGGAGGGGGTAGATTCCTCTGTACCACCCAGACTTTGGTTTTCTAACAATCTTTCTATAAGTTCCATTTTCTTGCCCTTCTCAGAGAGATTCTTATGTCTACACAATACTTTTAAGCAATCAGCAGTTTTGGCAGACAATGATTCTAGGGTATAACCCTCCATAGTAGACATAGTTAGAAAATCAGCTTTTTAGTGCTAAGCTCTGTGGTTAGTTGTCCTAAAGTGTTCAAAAAGCACTCTAAAGTGTATACTCAATACAAATCCCACCGCTGTACACCAGTGTTAGGCAGAAACCTGTGCAGTTCCCTCTGGGACCACTGCAAAAGATTTAAGACTACAGGTGTTTGGCAGTAAACCCACTTGGTAGCAGTCTGTACCACACAGATTCACTTGGTAGCTGTGGCTGAGCAGTCAGACTTCCCTCAAGAAGAGTTAGGCAGTATACAGAGTATTCACAATAGGTCAGAAGAACATGGTAGAACAAGTAAACACTGACCAGAGCTTGGTGTAAAAGAGATATCATTATTTATTTAAAACCACATCTAGTAAAACACACAGGCACTAATGTTAAGCAGTTTAAAAACACGGTCACTAAAAGATATACACTCCCTTAAAAGAATATTAGACAATTCTTTAGTAAAGCCCCACTTATTTTCAGACAGTGGTGAGCGCTTAACGCAGATGGCACTCTAATAATTAGTTTTAAAAGGGAGAGAAAAGCAGAGTATAAATTGAAACAGATCCCAACACTTTTACAAGAACACAACAAGAGAGGAAGGCAAAGTAAAACCGTGCAGTCAGAGTTCAGTAGGCCGGATCCACTTTAAGAGGATCAGAACGAAATGTGTCCAAGGTCACACGGTTGCAGTGCACAAAAGTCTTGAAAAGGTTCAAAAAGCGTTGGACCAAAGAAAGGGACCAGTTAGATGGTCAAGGCGGCCAGCCCAATCCAGAAGGTTAAGGGATTATTATTACCTTGTAGCAATCTTTAGAAAGGGAGGCCTGGCGGACACGGTACCTTAAAGTGGTGAGAATACTCCAGCGGGGGGAGTTGTTCCTGGCAGCGGATGCAAGTCGGTTCTTCGTCCGAGGGAAGAGAGGATCTCGTCGGGGAGAAAGACAGGAGTCTGTTGCACTGCCAGGGAAGAGACCAGCCGCAGAGTTCTCAGGTAAAAGGAGCGGTCCTTTGATTAGCGGTTCAGTGGTAAGTGGCTATCCGGTTGCCGGGGTGCTTGGCACGGGCAATTCGACCACAAGACGTCCTGGGATGCGAAGAAAAGAAGGTAAACTGGTTGTGCCCACCAGTCATGGGAAGAAGCCTCTCTAGCCGGGAGATCTTCTCTGTCGTCGGGAAGTGGTGAGGCGGTTCCGCAGGGCTCCACCGGTGGTGTCGTCGTGGTAGGTCGGCTCAGCTTCTCCCTCGTCGGATTCTTAGGTCCTGTGGCGACTTCTGAAGTTCCAGTCCCCAAAGCCCTGCTTTTATGCAGCACACCCACATTCACTCAGCCTAGCTGTCAATCAAACATGCTAAGTGGTGAGCCGGCCGGCTCACCACTTGGGCCAATAACCCAAGAGTGCGACTTGAGTTACCAAGGTAACTCAGTCCAGGGTGCCTAAACCCCCTCCCACACCCCCTGTGGTACCCAGACAGAGTGGCACCACTTTTGGAGGCTTCTGTGGAGAAGCCCGCCAAAAAGTGGAACAAAGGGCTCGACTTGGGTTGGAGTCACAGAAGAGAACACAAACGCCATTTTAGAATCGAGTCCTGGCAAAAAATACCAACCGGCGAATTATTATTAAATAAATAAACCGGCGGTATGTTCGAGGCTATGAGAATTAAATAGTTAAAGTTGGTAGCCTCGAACAATGGGAAAATCCCATAGGGATATATTCGCGGTTGAATATAAAAAGTAGTATCCACTGCCACCAGCCAAAACTCGATCAGGGGGGACGGAGACGTGCCCCCTCGAACAACAGAGCCCGGGGCAATCAAATTGCCCCGACCAGTACGTCCACAATATGATGGTTTGTACTGGTTTCTGTTTTAATTTGGGACTAGCAAAGCCAATGGTGACTTTATATGCCCTGGGAGCCAGTAGTCAGTCCCAGGGTATGGAGTGTATGTTGGGGGGTCGCTACGACACCCCTGGGTTACGGCACGGAGGGTGCTGTGTAACCCACATCAAAAAAACACATGAGACCCTATGGAG
The DNA here is from genome assembly GCF_040938575.1 of Ambystoma mexicanum. Taxonomy (NCBI): domain Eukaryota; kingdom Metazoa; phylum Chordata; class Amphibia; order Caudata; family Ambystomatidae; genus Ambystoma; species Ambystoma mexicanum. The sequence continues at coordinate 636,854,236 of NC_090939.1, forward strand.
TAAAAGACCCCAAAGCCCATAAAACACATGGGGCCTCATTACGACCCTGGCGGAAATCGAAAAACGATGGCGGAAATGCAATACCGCCATCGAATAGCGCTCGGTGCGATTATGACCCGTCACCGCAAAGTACGATGCCATTAGCGACACCGTAGTGAACGCCAACGCTAACTGCACCAAGTACGCGCGCGCGCGCCATGCCAAACCGTAATTACCACCATGGCGCAACGGTACGCGAATTCTGACCCTAGCGGACATGCACCTAACGCCATCAAGCACGGCGGAAAGTACCATTCCGCCATGGTGAGAAGTACGGCATCGCGAACCAACCGTAAACGGCCCCACTGAGTGCCTGTACACCGCTCCCTGGCCACATTGTACAACTCCCCGTAGGTGCAATGAAGTCACACAATGCAACCAGTGAAATGTACTAGTCATCCATGCCTGCCAACGAACAAATGAATCTCAAGAGGGGCCAATGGGAGCTGCAGGGCACAGATGGCACGAATACAGAAGCCATACAAATGGACATGACCTCAGTCTCCCACCAAGAAACGCACGCAAACACAGGCACCTGTGACCAGCAATATTCCGATAATCACATCATTCCACCAATCCAACTGGCTGACCGGCATCTGTTACACAAAAGCTAATCCCCCGCCCCTGAGCATGACATCATCAAAACAGTCATATTGGCAGCCCTTATCCCTGACCTCACTGGGCTTCGTAGGCAAACGCGCCCAGCACAGTACCACGCAACTATACTCCGAAGCTGGAACCCAATGCAGATCTCCTCACAATACATCGCTCCCCAAATAGGAATATGCCACATCACTTGCAAAGAAGAACGCTACACGGTCCATATCAGAATAGAAATTTAATGCACAACAAATTCACCAAGCCCATACAGCCATTAGGCCATGAACTCCAAAACACATTTCACCATTGTGGGCTGCATCCGCAATAAATGACCAGCTACTTCTTGTGTGACGCCCTGTTCCTTCATGGTACACAGGGGCTACATTCTCGTACGAAAAGGCAACATGGAAGCGCCTAGAACCGCAGGGCCGTCCCAATAGGGAGGCACTAGTCCAGCTGAAAGGCCGAAATGTTGCTCCTAGCCACTAGTACTGCGTAAGGGCATGTGGCCCATTGGCGATCGTCCCATAAGATCGTAATGCTGCTCCACTGATTAACACGAAGCAGCAGGTGTCGGGAGTAAAATCCATCTGCAGGAGTGGCATACAGATGGCAGTGGCAAAAGGGGAGGAGATACCTGTCAACCAAATGAAATGAAAAAGAATAGTATGGCCATCAGAACTACATTTGAATTACTCACTTCAATGATCACACCAAATCCACAGCCATATGCATGCTAGCCCACTCCAAAGGATCATCACCACCCAAAAACCACTTGCGAATCATAACTATCTATATCGAGGTGAAAACACCATCACAAACGAGTGTACCTGTGCATGCGTCTGTTAAAACAGAATCCATCAGATGGGATTGGTAACGTGCATAGACACAAGTGTCTGAAGGCGCGTCGAGACAGGGAGGGCTCAACAAGGCCAGATAGACGATGGTCCCACTATGGCAGCCCTGCATCACATAGCGCAGGGGAGGCGGATAGATTCCAAGAAGCCCTGTACATGGCAAACTCTGTATCAAATCATCTGTCCATGCATCCAATCATCATTCCCTCATCCCGTAATGAAAACGCCTGTTTCTATACTCACATAACATGTGAAATTTCCATTGAGTCTGTGCGTTATGCAGCCTGCAAAATCCACTGTGCCCCAGCCCGTAATTCCAGTGTTGTGAAGTAACATGTATTTGGGAACGTCCGGCCTCATCGTCCACTTCGCTATTGCGCATCCCAAACTATTCATATCAATCATTGCATCCTCGCCATGGCCCCTGTCCCAAGGACATTGAACAATAGAACGTTATATTTGCAGTCAGACCTGTGGGCATCTCCTCGCCGCTAGCTGAAAACCGAAAGCGCCGCCCTTCGAATTCCTCATTTGCAACATCACGTCGAAAAGGCATCTGTGGCCGCTTGAAATCACAAATTAATCCATCTAGTGCGGCTGTGTGTGAAAATGGCAACTGCCTTCACTCACAAATGGGACGCCCCGCCCGTCGTTGAACCTCGGTACAGTGTTGCATGAGGGTCCACCGTTACTCGAGTACTACGTTCCACTGACCCTTCACAAGTCTGTTCGCGACTGCAAAGATAGTATGTGAAACAATGGGACCATAGCCGAATGAACATATCAACCAATGTTACACTGCCATCGGGTACAAATACATGATTGTAATAGCAAGATGCCATTCGTCGAATTGCAGCGTTGTGTGCGGGACGTGCTCGCCCAAAGGGGAGAGCAGCTTGCACAGGTGGAATGAATCACCACAGGTGGAGGCCATACAGCCAGAAAACACATAAATTGCACACCCAGTCTCCTCCCACAACCACACCCACTCCGAAATGCTACCGGCAGGACTAGCTATGTTGGCCCTGGGGGACCTGATAGCACTGCAAGTACTCCAACTTCAAGAAGAAGACGAACACCAACTACAACCGGCCGCACGGAGGAGACGCAGGAGGAGGAGGAGGGCAAGGCAGGGCCAGCAAGGGCCGCCAGCACAGCCACTACCACCACGCAGGCAGCCCGCAATCCCACGCCTCCGAGCACATCCGTTCAACCTCACTGATGAGCAGATCCACACCCTCTACCGTTTGGACCGGGACACCATAACCGCCATTGTGGACATGACACATGCTGACCTTGTCAGCATGATAGATAGCCCAACCGCCATCCCACCCCTACTGAAGGTGGTGTCTGTACTCCACTTCCTGGCCACAGGCACCTACCAGCACACAGTCGGACAGTTGCATGGCATATCACAGCCACTGTTCTCACGGACACTATTGCAAGTGCTCGATGCCCTCCTGCAGCACGCAAACGACTACATCTCTCTACCACACTCGGAGCAGGAAATTACCAACACAAAAGTGGGATTCCATGCACTTGCCGGCATACCGGGTTGCATTGGTGCCATCGACTGCACCCATGTGGAATTGGTCGTCCCACATGCCATGGAGGCCCAGTACCGCAACCGAAAACAATTTCATTCTCTGAATGTACAAATGGTGTGTGACTCCAACAGGATCATTACACATTGTTGTGCCCGATTCCCTGGATAAACCCATGATTCTATGGTCTTGAGGAACTCTACAATACCACGCTACATGGAGCGACACGCAGGGAACAGATCCTGGCTACTCGGTGAGTCTCATTTCATGCATGATGATGTGGGGTATGTGATGCGGCAATGACCTGGCAGGAAGGGGGGGGGGTGCGTACGTAGCAATGGCATTCCACATAATTCGTTTATTGTCCACATACAGGTGATGCCGGGTATCCACTGAAGAGATGGCTCCTCACACCAGTCCGGAACCCACGGGACCAGCATGAGGAGGACTACAACCATGCCCACTCACGTACCCGTGTAGTCATAGAACAGGCATTCGGCCTACTGAAGACTCGTTTCCGATGCCTCAGCAGGTCTGGCGGGGCACTCCTGTACCGCCATGTGAAGGTTGCAAAGATGGTGATGGCATGTGTCATGCTACACAACATGTGCGTACGTAGAAATGTGCCCATGCCCCCTGACGCAGAACTGCAAGCACCTGAAGATGGTCATGATGAGGGTGGGGATGTGGCAGCACCTCAAGGAGTCTGCGAGGCACAGGAGGGCCGTGACATTCGTCAGCATCTCATAGATGCATGCTTCTAGCACTCACGCCTGGTGGCTGATACATGGACACGGGACTCGTGGCACTGTGTGTGTCTGGTACATGCACAATATGGACTGTACGCCTATAATGGCCTCGTACACAAAGATCAATGTCCACACATCTCATTGGATGATCGTGCATTGTTTATGGCATATGTGATATCATGTTAAACACCCTATCGACCCGCCACCCAAGTGAGCCCAACACACCCCCTCCACCCTCCTACCTCCCCCCCGAACACCAGTGTCCAAAGATGCTCATTGTCAGTGGGCAGTCGCTATTGCAAGCCCCCTCTGCGGGTATCAGGGGCACCCCTGCCTGTGGAGCGCAGGTTCCTCCCAGATCTACGTTGGGGGCTGCCCTGGACGGAACTTGCAACGGATGATGTCTCTGCCTGCTCACGTCCATGCATGTCCCTAAGGGTTTGTGAGAGCTCAGTGAGCACACGGCGCACTGCGGCAAGTTCGGCACATACGTCTTTGGACGTCGCATGCAGTTCCCCCCTCAGGCTCTCGGTGCTTCTCTCCATTTGTACTCTCAGGCTCTCGGTGCTACTCTCCATTTGTGCCCTTAGTGTCTCTGTACTTCTCTCCATTTCTGCCCTAAGTGTCTCAGTTGATGTTTCTATGTCTGCCTTAGTGCCCCCACATTCATCGGCATGGTCCTTGAGGAGCGTGGCCAGTTGCTGCTGTTGCACGATTAACTGGTCGAGGGACTGTTGCCTCTGCTGGGCCATGGCCATTTGCGGTGGTGTCACAGAGTGGCTGTTCACCTCATGTTGCCTTGCCACAGGGCTTGTGGGGGATGGCCAGTCGTCGTCTTGTGGGTGCCCCTGCGTGGTATCCTCATGGTGTACGGGATGGAACAGACAGGGGGATTGGGACAGGTCATGGATGGATCTGACTTCGACATCCCCGTTTTCTGTGTCGGAGCATGCTGCCATTAATGCAGTGTCACCTATGGTGCTGCTGCCACCAGAAGCAGTGCCTACTGTGGCATCCATTTGGGGGACCTGTGGTGGTGGTGTTGTGGGCATGCTGGCTGCTGGGGTGCCTGTTGGAGTTCCCTCCTCTGTGCTGCCACTTGATTTGTGCTGCTTCCGTGTCTTGATGCGTGCAGCTGAGGTGGAGGGTCTTTGGCCGTTGGTCTTGGCCCTCTTTGCAGGTGTGCTGGTAGGGGTGTCCTGGAGCTCGTCGTTTGGATCGGACCCTGTGGTGGAGTAAAGGAGGGCGAGCGTTATTAATGGGTCTGTGGGAATTGGAATGGCAATGTATCACATGCATTGGGGTGGTACCTGAGGGTGATTTGGGTCGGGGCCTTGGAGGTGGTTTCATTTGTGTGTGGAGTGAGGGTGCAGTTGTTTGGCAGCCTGCAGTTAGGGTGTGCCTGCTCCAAGTGTAGAGGGTGTTTTTAGGATTTTTAATTATTTATGTATTTGATGTGAGTTTTAAAGTGTGCTATCAGGCCTATGTATGTGGACGTTCTCCTGGACATGTGTTACTGTTGCACTATGTGGGCACGTGGTACTTCACATGATTGGACATTGTGGTTTTGGCATTGTTTTATTTGGGACACCTACCTGATTCTTCGGATGTCTGCACTCCTTTCTCCATCCCTCCGACTCCCTCTATGCTCTCCATTCCAATGGTGGAGGCACAGATTTCTTCCCAGGGGGTCAACTTGATGGGTGATTCCGATCCTCCCCCGGTGGCTGTGGCAATGTTGCGGTTGGCAGAAAGTATGCTACGGACGCGTATCCGCAGGTCGTCCCATCGCTTTCTGCATTGCTGTGGGTTGCGGGGTGCGGTCCCCACCGCACTTACCCGCTGTGCCACCAGGGCCCATATGGCCTTCTTGTTCGCAAGTGCCGTCCTGGTCATTTGCGTGGAGAAGACGGCGGCAGCATTCTCCTGGAGGGTCTCTGTGAGCACGGTGAGTTCCTCACGGGAGAAGTGGACCTGCCGCTTGCGGTCGCACGCTTTCTTCGCTACTTTTCCCATTTTTCTTGGTTTCACTAGGGTGGATGACGGGTTGGGATGTGTCTCAGGGTAGTATTTTTAATGGTCGTGTGGAATTTGTGGTTTTATAGGTGTACGGCGTGATGTTTCCCGTTCCGGGACCATGCTTTTACTTCCGTTTCCGTATATTTACGGTCACCGTACTTTCCGGTTGGCGCTCACTGCGGTGTCCGCTGAGATGGGTGGCGGTATTGCACCTAGGGCGCCGTACAGCGGCGGTGTGGGCCGTTTTGGGGTCATTTCCGCCATCGCGGACTTTGCACTTCCGCCATGGCGTGGTGCTCGTGCCCGATGGGTCGGAATGAGCCGCACTTTGCTCCATCGTGCAATGGCGGAAACGCTATTTACGCTGTGGCGGTCCGGTCAGTCACTTTCCGCCAGGGTCGTAATGAGGGCCATGGAAAGTTAAAGGAACACCTCAAATCATGTCTAAGAGTGGGAGCAAAAGAATCTCACTCTTAGCAGGAGAGAAAAAAATAAACCCCAAAAATCCAGCAAAGCTGATGGGGGACTCACTAGGTTTGGGAAATTAGCCTTACAGATAATTCTCCCTAACATAGGCTGCAGTGTTTCCTGGGGCAGCTTGCCCCCAATGAAGGCTGAGAATCTAAGGGCCTTGAGTGCTTAGGTGTAGGTATATTCTTTATCCTCCCACGGGGCTCCATTACATCTTCTTCATCATTGTTCACTCTCTTTCCTGCTCGAGGAGGGGAAGTTGGAGTCTTTGAGTTATCCGTTGAGAGAGCTGCTTCTTTATCACAAGAGAGCTCTAAGCCCATGTTGCCCAAAGTTTTCTCTACACTATTGGTGGTTATATGTTGAATAATGGAAGTTTGCCTTGTTTTTCCATGAATGTGGCCTGCCTGCCTTTTAAGCAATGTGTCTCAACAGTGGATAGCGAGGTAAGTGGAGTTCTCAAAGAGGATTCACTTTGCGAATAATATAGGTTCCCAAAATGGGAGCCAAAGCTTAAGCCACTTGGTTTCCATGCCTGTCGCTTTGAAGCCCCTTTGTTAGAGTTCTTAAAAGTTTTGGGCACCAAGGGTTTAGATGTATCAATGGATGAAGCGATATCACAGGGTGGAACAGCCATGGGTGAATCATCACCTTCTTCTATGGTGACGGCAGTCCCCTTGGAAGGTTGAGTAAGGCCTATGGTGCTTATGTCTTTGAGGGTCATGGGGCAACTGTCCATAATCTCCAGTGACTCTGTTATGATCATCTCTGGATCAGGTTCAACGTAAACACAAGAATCATTTAACTGGTTTTGAAGTGTTTCAGGGCCTAACCCCTTTGGAGGAATATTTTTTCAAGCATTTATTCAAGATCAAGGTTCCTCTCGGGATCCAGAGTGTTTAGGGCAGATTCTGTTTTTTTCCCCAACTTCAACTTGAGCCTCTGACGGATGGTTTATAGCGGGCTCCAAGTCAAGACTGATGTCTGTGCCCCCTCCCAATGTTTCGTCCAGACTTGAGCCTACAGCTGTCATTGCTCTCAATGGTTTTTTCAACAAGCAAGAGTCACTAAGGCTTGTCTAGGGCTTGTATACACACTACAGGCTGCAACCACCGGCTATATAATAGCTCTGATGGCACTGTGGTCTTTGCCTGGTTCTTTGCCCAATTATTTAGGCAGTAAGATTCTTTGCCCTGTTCTTTGGGGCCTGTTCTTTAGGCAGTAAGCAGTAGGGAGGGGAAACAACTGTCTTTTAAGGCAGTAATGAAGTATGCATGTATGTAATTAATTGGGTAGTTAAATAGCAATTTGGCAGTGAAAACACACTATGAGTCATGGGAGCTCAAAGACATATGGTCCACAGTCACTCCCATGCAACACGTGTGTTTGTAATCTACTCTTCTCCGCTTGTGACAGATGGTACAATGACACTCTATGGGCCTCATTACGACCCAGGCGGTAAGTTACCTCCTGGGTCGTACCTTTACCACCATGGCGTAAACTATGTTTACGCCATGGTGGTTGGCGGACTTACCGCCCCATTCCGAGGTTGGCGGGGCGGTAAGTCCCCAATCCCCATTTACCTTTCCCCATTCCCATTTTTGCCCCATAGGGCATAATGGGAGTGGGGAAGGCGTTAATTACGCCACCGTAAATTACGGTGGCGTAATTAACATCAAGGTCCCTTAGCGCCATGGATTTTAACACCTGCTAAAAGCAGGTGTTAAAACCTCCATGGCGCTAAGGGACCTCGGAATCAGGCGGTAAGGGTCGTTGCTGTTTACGCCGCCGTAAACCCCTTACCGCCTGAGTCGTAATGAGGCCTTATGTCAATATAAAAGTTTCAATGTCTGAATTTCCTCAGTATCTCAGTGTGTCAACAAGCAAGCCAGCAACTTGACAACGCTTAGACAGTGCTAGCACAGCCCTTACCGCAGTCAGGTTGTGATCTTTTTTTCCCTGCCTCTCTGCCACCCGCTCAATGTAGATCCGGCGCTCAGCAGGCAGTCAGCAGGCAGGCAGCCCAGCCCGCTGGCTTCCGCGGCTCCAACCGCTCCAACTCCTCCAGTGGCTGCCTTGCCCGAATCCAGGCAAGGTCCAGGTCACGGGTTGTGGTCGCGGGTATGGGCGGGGGTATGGGCGATGGGCTTGCAGGCCCTGCGTCCAGGTCTGGGTCACGGCGGGCTCCCGGGAAGGGTTTGAGAAAGGGACCTCAATTACATACAATGGGTGGCTGCTCAGGCTCAGACTCAAGCTGCACCTCTCAGTTATGAGAAAGAGAAAGAGGCCGCCTCCGAGTTTACATCACACACAGTACTAAACTCATTCTTCTTGATACGACCACATTAGGCCTTCAGCGTAAGCTTGACGCCCTTGAGAAATATGTACAACAAAATAAACAAGAAATAAACGCTGGTAAATCAGAAATTCTAAGAATCAAAAAAACGCAAGCAAAAGTGAAAAAACCATTCAAATGGTACCTTGGAAACAACTCTATCCTAATAACTAAAAGCACAAAATATCTGGGAACCGTAATCAGTGCAGACTGGGGAGACAAACCATGGATCGAACATTTGCAACTCAAAATGGACCAACTGACAGCTCCGGCATTAATACTGAAGAAAAGAGTCTGCAAATTTTCGATGCAACCAGATGTGGATTTTTACAACTCAAAAGTAACTCCGACAATAACCTACGCAGGAGACACCGGCTTGAGAATTCCTTGGCAAACCTGGGATAAACTCGACGGAAGGTGCAGATTTTGTAAAAATGCCGCTATTGTCGAAACTCTGCAACATATAATATTGGACTGCCCGGCCCTCATGAGCATGAGAAGTGTTCATTTTGTGAATCATTTTGCGTATTTTGCACAAATTGACCCAAGAAACAGATGGGCCGCCTTGGCAGCAACTGAATGTATGAGCATAAGAATTGCCACTATTAATTTTTTAAAGGCTTTGAACATGGAATGAATTCGGTACTACATTATCTGTTTTATAATGATGAACTTGTCTGTAGATATTTTATCATATCATGAAAATATTTTACCAATTTTTTCAATTCATGAATTTAACTGGCTGATTCTTTTCTCTTCTTTTCTATTGTGAATTTGATGTATTTTTCTTTGTTATTGACTATGTTTATGAATTTTTCTATGTAAAAATTGAAAAAGTTGATATAAAATTCAACTATATTCAATAATAAAAAAAAAAATATTCAAGAAAAGAGTCTGCAAATTTTCGATGCAACCAGATGTGGATTTTTACAACTCAAAAGTAACTCCGACAATAACCTACGCAGGAGACACCGGCTTGAGAATTCCTTGGCAAACCTGGGATAAACTCGACGGAAGGTTTTGGAGGAGAGTCCTCAGAATGCCAAACTCAGTTCCAATAGGTGTGATTCGCCATGAACTAGGACTACACTCGCCACATGTAAACGTGGTCTGGAAAGCATTGCCTATATATTGGAAGGTTGAGTTACCAGACTGTCCTTCTCAATATAAAATCACGAAGACAGAAAACGAGAAATTTCCTTTCTGGCCACTAACCATGTGGAGAAAGAAATGCATAAAAATCTAGGAAAATCTAAGTGTGAATACAGATACTCTGTGTAATAGCCCAACTTGGGTAAAAAGGTTGCACATGTCTATGGACTCGGCACAATCGGAAGCTGCTCGTTCTACCTCTAAGTCCCACACCCTTTCAACAAAACTAATTAACTTTCCAAGAACCATGCCAAAATATCTTAGAAAGAGTGTGAACCCGAAACATAGGGATTTGATCCTACGCTTCAGACTTAACATCTTAAGAACAAAACAAAATCTAATGAAATACAGGCTGGCAAGTGCAACATATGTCGTCTATGTAATTAGGAAGAAGAATCTTTACAGCACTTAACATTGTTCTGTAAAGAACTAAAAATGGAAAGAATAAAATTGTTACATAAGGTGCTAACTCCAGTTTGTGATCTGAACTCCGACTTATAGTGGGAAGCTTTACATGATGACCCAAATCAGAAGACAACCAGTGCACTGGGCATTTTCCTAGAAACGCTGTTAAAAAGACTATCAGGCCTGGAAGATGGACAGCAATAGAAAATACGACTAAACGAATGTGGTATTTTCCTTTTTTTATAGCCAAGCCAATAGCAAGTTTGAATCAGCACATCAACGAGAAATCTAAATGGAAAATTATAATCAGAATGATGGTACTAGACACTGTAATTTGGAGAATGAGACCTTACAAGACTTGACAAGACACTAAATCTATGTAAATAAAAATGTAAATGTTGCAGTACAGAGCCTTTGTTGCTGGCCTTCTGGCCGAAAGCATCACCTGCATCACATCTTCTGAAAGGTCCCAATCCAGGTGCCTTAGCCTTTTCGAAGCCAGGTGTGCAGGTTGAGCGTGTACACACTCAGGTGAAGGACCATCCCCTTCTCCTGAGAGAGAAGGTCCGGTCTCTGGGGAAGACGGCTTGGAGTGTAGATGGACATGTCCAGAAGGTCTGAGTACCACGTCCTGCTGGCCCAATCCGGGGTAATCAGGATCATGGTTGTTCCGTACCTCTTCAACCTCCTGATCACTTGAGGAATTAAGGGAATCAGTGGAAAGGCATACATGAGCTGTAAGTTCCAGTCCACCGCCAATGGACTGGAGCAGTGCTCCTCTCGGGGGAAATTCCCTGGAGCAGAAAGTTTTGCACTTCCTGTTTACACTGGAGGTGAACAGATCCACTTGAGGGGTTCCCCAGAGGGTGAAGATCTCTAGAGGGACTTCCTGGCACAGCTCCCCCTAGTGGGAGACCGAGCCCTGCTTGCTCAGGGTGTCCGCGGTCGTATTCTCCTTCCCGGTCTCGTTCCGTAACACTCAGAACCAGAGCTGCATTGCCTATCTGCACAGGGGGAGTGACCCTACACCACCTCTCTTGTTGATGTAGTGCATGGCCACTGTGTTGTCCGTCATGATCAGGACAGTCTTCCCCTGTATGGAAGTCAAAAAAAGCCATCAGTGCCAGCCTGATCGCCATCAGCCCCAACAGATTAATGTGAAGTTTTGTCTCTGCCAGGGACTACAACCCACACACCGTAAGATCATTCAGGTGAGTGCCCCAGCCTTCAGAAATGCATACATCACTACGGTCGCCTCTGGCCACGGTTGCCAACATGTTTCTCCTGCAATTGCATTCCCTGTGCAAGTCCACCAAAGTAGATCCTGAGTGACTCTGCTCGGGACTTGAACAAGTCTGCCAAACTGCCAGAGAACTGCGACCACTGAGATCTGAGGGTCGATTGGAACAATCTCAATCTTAGTCGAGCATCCGGCAACCGGGTAATGAAGGATGCCATGAGGCCGAGCAACTGTAGAAAGTCTAGGGGCCTCATTACAAGGTATGCGGTAGAGGGATAACAGGCCGGTAGAGATGCCGGCCCCGTTATCCCTCTACCGCCCCTTTACGAGGTCTCCTCGCGGGACCTGCTAAGGATGCCTGGTTTCTTTACCAGGCGTCCTTAGCGGGTCCCGCGAGCAGACCTGGATGCAAACAACGGGCCCGTCGTTAACGGGCCCGTTGTTTGCATCCTCCCATTCCCATTGAGCCCTATGGGGGCTCGAATGGGTATGGGGATGTACCAGGTACGGGTTCCCAGGAAGGGGAATTACCGGGCCCTCCAAGGTCGGAATGACCCGGTACTTCCCCATTCCAGGAACCCGGACCCAGTACCCGGTATGGGGGTAGCCATGCTGCTAATAGCGGCAGGGCTACCTCCATACTTGTAATGATGCCCTAGGTCTGGCAGATATTGGGCGTTCTGGAATTTGGTGGAATCTGGGATGTGTAGAGACCTCTCCTCTGGGAGGAAAAGCCTTGCCTAAGGGAGAATCCAGGACCGCTCTGATGAATTGGAGCATTTGAGAGCATGCCAGCTCAGACATCTTTAAATTGAGGGAGAAGCCCAGTTTGTGGAGGAGGTGGCAGGTGTGATTGAGATGATCCAGGGCTTAATCCTGGGATCGTGCCCTCGTTAACCACTCATCCAGCTACGGAAAGACACAGATCGCCCCACTTTCCTGACATTCGCTTCCACTACCACTAACAGCTTGGTGAAGACCCTGGGGGTGAGGTAAACCCGAAATACAGAACTTGAAACTGGTAGTGAGTGTTGCCTATGACAAATCTCAGGTACTTCCTGTACTTTTGATAGATCGCCACATGAAAGTAAGCATCCTGAAGGTTAAGTGGCACCAACCAATCCTGAATTTCTGGGGCTTGGAGGATCTGTAAGAGTGTGACCATCTTGAATTTGTCTTTGCTGAGGAACTTCTTCAAGCGCCCCAGTTTCAAGATGGGTCGCAGACCTCTGTCTTTTTTGGGACCAAAATATAGTAAGAGTACCAACCGCTGTTCCTTTCCTGAGTAGGTACCTACTCTATGGCGTCTTTCTACAGAAGAGAGGAAACCTAATGCAGGAGCAGTGGGTCCGGAACAGAGGGTGGGCTGGCTCGAGGGGGATATCCAGTGGGCGCTTTAAAAATGGGAGGCAGTACCATTGGGAGACTACCTGAAGCGCCCATGCGTCCGTAGTAATGGTGCACCATTCTTGTGAATGGTTTGACAAAAGCCCCCCTACCAATGTAATGTGGCAGAATTCCCTGAAGAGCTTTAGCAATGGGCCATACTGGAGGGGACAGGCATACAAGTGGTCTGTGTCCTTTCTCCTCTATCTCTGGAAGGTGGAGAGAAAAGTCTCTGGCCTTCTGCTTGATGAGCATTGGGCTGCTTGCCTTTCCGTCCATAACTAAAGAAACAAAAAGGATTGCCTTTCCATTGAGTCCAAGGTTAAGCAGGTTGCCTAATCTCCGCACCTAAGGACTTTGCTGTAGCCTATGTATAGTTTTTCCAGGCTGCCATCTGCCTTTCAGCCAAAAAGATGTGAGCCATCAAAAGGCAGATCAAGCAACTTCGCTTGGACATCGTGTGCAAATCTGTATTTACTCTGCCAGATGAATCTTCGCATGATATGACTTGCTGCCATTGACCTGCCAACTCAATAAGCTGTGTCGAGCCCTAACTGCAAGTATTGCTGCATTGCTTCCTTGCCATCCTCCACTATGTTGTGGAAACCACTCCTCATGTCACCGCCTGGGATGTGCTAGGCTGCCTCCACAATCACAGGCCAAAAGGTGTGTGTGTACTTTGACAGCGCACATGAAGCGTTAACTGAATTAAGTGCCATACTGCCAGAGGCAAAAACCTTTTTAGCCAAAGCATTGAACGCTTGTCATCCCTGTCAGGGGCTAAGGATGGTTAGGCGTTTGCCTTATTGCCCACAGTCGCAGCCTGTACTACCAGACTATCATGTGCCGGATGCCTAGTTAGGAATTCCGGGTCAGATGGTGCTGGTTTGTACTTTTTGGAAAAAACCTTGTGGACTGCTGGCCCCGAGCAGGGAGTCTTCCATATCTCCATGAGTATATTTTTGATGGCATTGTGTAATAGAAGGACAGGTTCAACGGATGTGCCCTTATCCAGAATGTCAGTAAAGCCACATTCTGTTATGTCGCCAGGTGGGGGATCCAAACCTAATGCATCCGTCACATTTGTCATCATATTCCTATATGCCACATTTGTATGGGCTCTAGGATCTCCCTGTGGGAATTCCACCTCAGGAGAGGTGTCCAAGCCACTTGCGTTGTGAAGGGCTAAATCAAACTCAGACAACCTCTTTTCCTCATCTGGAACTCCTCAGGACATCGAGGAAGACCCCTGGGTTCAAACCCAAACGGGACCAGGTCATAATCCTCATCAAAAAAATCCTATAAAGAAGACATAAAGTCCCTGGTAGATTTGGGGATAAATCTACTCGTGGGATCCTCGACTGTCTTCGATATTCTTGGCTGTGACATCAATGGCACCGATGGAGCCAGTGGAACTTTCGAAAAACACTTTAGCCGCCAATGCCATCAATGGAATCGACAGTCGGATGGAGGAATTCTCCTGTCACAGGCTCTTAGGCAAACAAGGTGGTTGGTGCATCGAGTCCCTCCTGGACTTGTGAGGCACGGTGGGCTCAGAGGTATTCTTCCCATAGGAAGATAGAAATGTGGGACCGACTTTCTCGAAAACCTGCATCATCTTAATGCAAAACTCTTCCCACTTCTCCACAGAGGAAGATTTAGTAGTAGTAGTAAGACATTTGTAAAGAGCATTTCACCGTTAGTATAGCCCCAATGCGCTGTAGGTTGTATGCCCTCGGAGGATAGGAGTCCAGGTATGGGAAAAGTTCGAGGAGGTGCTAGTATGCGTGTGTGCAAATTGGCCAGGGTGTGTGGGACAGCCAAGTCCCTACTGCCTACCCATGTAGAGCTGGCATGTGGATGGGTGGTAACTAGTGGGGTAGAGGAAGTATGAGGGAACAGGATACAGGATATATGTGCAACTACTTAGCAATTATTTTGCATCAACGGTAGCTTCATTCTTATGGCAGAGGTGTTGTGCGAAGTATGTTCGAGAGGTGTATGATGGCAAGTGCAGGCGGGTTCGCGGCCGTGCTTTCGGTTAGAATTCCTATGTAGGGAGAGAAAAAGGCTAATGCTTGATCTACATACTAGGCAGGTGCCCAGGGTTGGTACGTTGGCTAAGCATTGAGGCAGATAGATTCTTGAAAGACTAGGACTCAAAGAGCTCCTAGGAATAGCCTGAGCCTCTGAGTGTGAGAGATCTCAGGTTATGGGAGTGGATTTAGTACGGCAAGGAAGAAATCAGGTTGGTAGAGGGAAGAGCCAGGTTTTAAAGGCCTTCCTGAAGGTGAGGTGGTGCTCTTGGCGGTGGAATTGATCAGGGATCTCGCAGATGACTACACATTCATACTTAAACCAGTTGACAAAGGGGGCGCAATAGTCATTATGGATACCAGTTCCTATAACTCACAATGCATGGCATTACTGAACAACACCAACACTTACGTAACCATAGAACAAGACCCCACAACTATAATAGCAACACTTATACAAGCAACATTGGAGAAAGCCCTGGAGAGTGGCTGGATTCATTCTAAAACACAAAGATCTCTCACAAAAGAATGCCCCATTGCTCCTGTCTTCTACGAACTACCAAACATTCATAAGAACCTCAGCACCCCACCACTAAGACCTATAGTGGCTTGCACAGAGAGTATCTTTGGCCCCCTGGCCATTTATGTGGATCAGGTTCTTCAGCCAATAGTACAAAAGACAGTCACATACCTGAGAGACACTGCGCATTTTTTGAACACCCTGAAGGATATTAGTAGCCTGCGATCAGAGGATCTACTGGCATATTTTGATGTTCAGAGTCTATCCACGTCCATTCCACATGAAGGTGGGTTGGAGGCACTTGAATGGTCATTATTGAGGGAAGAAAACTGCAGAGCTGCCAAAGTATTCAAATTGGAACTTAACAAAATAATTTTATATAACAATTTCTTCAGGTTTGAAAAGCAATTTTACCTACAAGCAGCAGGTACATCCATTGGGTCAGCCATGGCACCAGCATATGTAAATCTGTATATGCACTACCTTGGAACGTAATCGATTCTGAATCATCTACATCGGGGCCATAAACTACTGACCTGGAAAAGATATATTGGCAATGTGTGCATAATCTGGAGAGGTGAGCAGGGTGAACTGGAAGAGTTCCTTATATATCTCAACTCAATTAATGACTGCATCAAATTCACTATGGAAATAGGAATGCCCAAACTACACCATCTAGATATTCAACTAGAATTTAAAGAAGGCAGATTGGTAGCCAGTCTTTTCCACAAACCGGCAGAGGTGAATATCACCCTACACTGAGTCAACACCCTAGACATCTCAAGGATAACCTTCCATTTAGTCAGTTTCTTGGGGCTAAAGGCATTACCTCAGACGACACTCCACCCGAATTGGAGAATTAGAAGTTGATGGCTAAATATGCACAAAGGGGTTACCCCAACAGGGTAATCAAAGCAGCTAGAAGCAGAGCTAGTCAGGTGACTCAGGAAGATCGCCTGAAAAACAATCCCAAAAGCAAGAAGTCCCCTTTCCTTTACAGTCTTAAGTACTCTAGCCAGAGTCATAAAATAACCAGATTTATCAAGAAGAATTGGAGGCTGATTCAACTCGATATACAGCTACAAAAACTATTTCCGAGACCCCCTCTCATAGCTTACAAGAGAGGCAAGAACTTCAGGGACCAATTAGTCAGAGCAGAGAGAACAAAACCCAATAGCCAAACCATACTGCAAAAGAAGAAAAGTGGCACATTTGCTTGTCTTCACTGCAATAACTTCAACAACACGATGAAAGGCAGTTATGTGAGACACCCTCGCACAGGGGCAAAAATTAAGCTCAGGGATTTCCCAACATACAGCTTGTTTCTTGCCATACCTGACGGATTGCTTCATTGAAAATTGCTCATCCACTGTGCCTTTGACCTTACAACATGGCCGATTCAAAATCTCCGTGACCCTCTTCTCCTTGGCCTGGCCCAGCTCCCTCTCCCATTGGTTGCCCTTGGCTTGAGCTGCCAATCGGAGCAACCGGGAGGCAGGAGTCGCCCCATTCAAACAAGGCCCACAACAAGACATTTTCATTAATTACTTCTTTTTCCTCCTGCAACCATCGACGATGCCGCACTGCTGCGTTTCGCAGCACCTGCTACATACTACACCTGCTGCACAATCAGCTGATCCAGAGTAAGCCTGGGATTGTGCTGGGTGAATGCGTACGCCTGCGCTGTGTCTTTCTGGATTCTGAATAATCTTGTTTATTTTACCTTCTGCATAATTGTGTGCATTTTTTAAACTGGCTTCTGTGCCACCTACGGCTTGTTTCTTGCCATACCTGAAGGATTGCTTCATTGAAAATTGCACATCCATTGTGCCTTTAGCCTTCCAACATGGCCGATTCAAGATCTTTGTGACCCTCTGTTCTTTGACCTGGCCCGTCTCCCTCTCCCATTGGTTGCCCTCGGCTTGATCAGCCAATCGCTGCAATCGGGAGACGGGAGCCCGCCAATTCAAACAAGGCCAACAACAAGGCCCTTCCATTCATTCATTTGTTTTCCTCCTGCAACCATCAACGATGCCGCGCTGCTCCATTCTGCTGCCTGATTGTGCTTGATGCTACAGCTGCTGCACAATCAGCTGTTCTAGGGTAAGCCTGGGATTGTGTTGGGTGAATGCGCACGTCTGCGCTGTGCCTTTCTGAATTCTGAATAATCTTGTTTATTTTACCCTCTGCATAATTGTGTGCATTTTTTAAACTGGATTCTGTGCCTCCTACGGCTTGTTTCTTGCCATACCCGATGGATTGCTTCATTGAAAATTGCACATCCGTTGTGCCTTTGGTCTTCCAACATGGCCGATTCAAGATCTTCGCAACCCTCCTCTCCTTGGCCTGGCCCTGCTCCCTCTCCCATTGGTTGCCCTCGGCTTGACCAGCCAATCACAGCAACTAAGAGGTGGAAGCCGGCCCATTCAAACGAGGCCCACAACGAGGCCCCTATCTGTTCCCTGTCCGCTGCCAGTACACTGATTGGGATTTTTTTGGACCCCTGCACATTAGCTACCATAATCCTGCTGCCTCACAACTCAATGAAATCTGGACTACCATGACATTCACACCTCCTCATGGGTTAGTTCCTTCCTTCTGGACACACTCCTACCCTCTCATGTCTTCTTTTCCTTCTCTGCTTGTCTCCCATGTTTACATTCTTGATTTCATTTTGTTTTACACCCAGTGCTAGCATCTTAATCTAACTGTAATTTCAAATCTAGCTGTGTTTTGCATTTTGGTTTAAAGTCAAATCTAGCTGTGTCTTGCATTTTGGTTTCAAATCAAATCTAGCTGTGTTTTGGATTTTGGTTTAAAGTCAAATATAGCTGTGTTTTTCATTTTGGTTTAAAATCAAATCTAGCTGTGTTTTGCATTTTGGTTTAAAGTTAAATCTAGGTGTGTTCTGCATTTTGGTTTCAAATCAAATCTAGCTGTGTTTTGGATTTTGGTTTAAAGTCAAATCTAGCTGTGTTTTGCATTTTGGTTTAAAATCAAATGTAGCTGTGTTTTGCATTTTGGTTTCAAGTCACACCTAGCTGTGTTTTGCATTTTGGTTAGAAGTCAAATCTAGCGGTGTTTTGCATTTTGGTTTAAAATCAAATCTGGCTGTGTTTCGCATTTTGGTTTAAAGTCCAATCTAGCAGTGTTTTGCATTTTGGTTTAAAGTCAAATCTAGCTGCGTTTTGCATTTTAGTTTAGAATCAAATCTAGCTTTGTTTTGCATTTTGGTTTAAAATCAAATCTAACTGTGTTTTGCATTGGGGTTTAAAATCAAATCTAGCAGTGTTTTGCATTTTGGTTTAAAGTCACACCTTGCTGTGTTTTGCATTTTGGTTTAACGTCAAATCTAGCTGTGTTTTGCATTTTAGTTTAAAATCAAATCTATCTGTGTTTTACAAACTTGCTGTGCCCTTTGCTTGTACTGCGTGCTTTTTCTGTAACCTGCTGGCCCAGTGACTGAACCACTCTACTTGTTCTACTCTTACTTGCTGTCCCTCCCTCCACTGTTTCTCTCCCCCTCTCTCTCTACCTCACCCATGACGCTTTCTGTTTCTTCTATCTTAATGGTATGCCTATCCTTATAAGAAATCATTTTTTGTACAAAAGCTGCATGACTGAATTTACTTCCTAAAAATCGACGATATAAATGCATCACAATTATTGTTTGTTTTCACAAACACACCAGGTGTGCAGGGGACCGGTTCCTCTCCCCTTTGGAGGCGGAAGTCAAGGGGAAAGGAGCTCCAGATAGTAAGGGCTTGAATCGAGAATGAAGTGTCTGCTAATCTGGTGGAGTTGAAATGGGGAATCACCAAGAGCAGAGTGGAGACAGAGCGCAGTGTTCTTTTCGGAAGGTAACAGGAGAATTTGTTTTGGAGGAATTCAGCGCCTTTCTTATGGAGGGCACGGTGGGTGATGCACATGGCTTTGAAAGTGGCCCTTTGGCTGATTGTGAGCCAATGGAGCGTTCTGAGTGCGGGGGAGATGGGTTCCCTAGATGAGTGGGTGAGGAGGAGTCTTGCTGCAGAGTTTTTGATCCTTTGGAGCTTTCTGAGCTGTGAGGAGGTGGTGACTAGGTAGAGGGTGTTGGCGTAGTCTAGCTGAGAGATGATGACAAGGATTGGCGATAGTCTGCGAGGGTAGGAGAGATAGGGGATGATCCGCCTGAGGATGCAGAGGAGATAATGGCAAGAGATGGAGACAGCGTTGATGTGGCTAGAGAGATTAAGGTCAGAGCTGAGGGTGCAACCTGAGGTGGATGCTGTGAGTGGGGGGGCTAAGGACAGTGGCCAGGGGGTGGGTTGGGGAAGGAGTGCAGTCTTGCCGCAGATCAGGATTTCAGTTTTGCCTGGATTGAGGAAGAGGTGGTTGGCCGTCATCCAGTGGTCTATATCCATAAGGCAGGCAGCTAAATCAGGGTGAGGGGAGGAAAGGGAGTCTAAAAAGGTTGTGGGAGCGCATGAGCACAGGAGGGGGCTCAAGTAAAGGTTGAAGAAGAGGAGGGAGGGATGCTCCTTGAGGGACCCCCTGAGAGACACGGCAGGAGGCCGAGGAGAAGGGTGAAAGGACAGGGATTTGAGATTTAGACACAAACTGTACCTGTCTCTCTGGGGATGAGCCAGTTGACAAATGCCTTCTCTTCTTCTCAACGATGAAGAAGAAGAATGACAAGAGTCGCTCCTCGAGTGGGATCTCTTAAAGTTTTATTAGATGTTTTTTCTCCTTCTCCAGTGTTTTCTCAGCCGCGGTGCTCTTTTTGTTGGGCTGAACCTTTGATGGGGTCGTACTTGGCGACTTCGATGATGACCACTCTAGGGCCAATTTGGAGACTCTCTCCTTTAAGGCCTCGGATGTCATTACCTGACATGAGCCGCAATCCACCACAATGTCGTCTGTACAAAGGCACCACAAACAAACTCTTTGAGGGTCGGTAAGCGAATGTTTGTGCCACATTCACAGCATTTTTTTTTAATCTGGAGGGTTTCTGAGTAGACATGATAAAGTCTACCAAATATTCAAGGAATTCCAAAGAAAAATACGTGCGTCAACGAATCTCTGAAGCGAAGTTCCCAAGTAGTGTGCTGGGCATGCGGAAAAAAGGAACTGATGTCACGGGGTGCTGAGCTCGCTATTTTTACCTACATCAACGTCACGTCCAGTCACAGGGACGATGACTCAAGAGCCATTGACTCCAGTGTGCATGACACCCACTGCTAGTCAGAGAGCTGCAAAGCAGGAAAATATATATCTAAAATGAGGAATCCGTGGGAGGCCACAATCGATTCGAAAAATTGAATTGAGTCCATGGCCCGTGGTGCGTGTTATTTATACCGACGCCAACGTTAGCCTAGAAGATGAAGAGCACAGAGGGTCCTTTACCTCAATGCCACACGGGTCAGCTTGCTGTCGAAAAGTTTCTGATATCTTCTAAAGCAGAGAAACAATGAGGAGGACACAGTGCATTAGAAAGGAAAGTTACTTACTATTGACTATTGTACTACTAGTCACAAGTCCCCTTTCCTCCATACTTGGCGGGATGCCCAAAAGTATGGAGGAAGGGGGAGGAGATGTTAGAACATAATAAACTACTTACCCCTCATAATGTTCTTTGAGATGGAGTCTCCTCCCACAGATACCTCACCTTAGATACTCCACAGGCAGCAGTAGCAGGCACCGGAAAATTATTTCACCAGCTCTGGTGAGGTGTACCTTAGCACAGTCCCTCCTCGATGGTCCACTCTTTGGCCCCAGAGGTCAAAGTGCCCAGCTTACACTTTAGGGCACCCCATGCCCATTGACTTCAGTTCAACCTTTTTTTCCACCAGTGCTCAGCAGCTGAGGGAACTTGAACCAAAAGCAGAGAGCGTTAGTTGTGGTTACCGGCTTTGTTATCCAAGTCCATCAAGGGCCCAAAAAGGAGCAGAAGGGTCTTTACGCCATAGCCATAGAGGAGTAGTGATTTGCTCATGATATCATGGAATATTAGAGGATTCAGGAAACTTCTAAGAGATACAGAAATTCTGCAGCAACTTAGATCATACTCTATACTTAATTTACAGGAAACCTGTGCTGTGGACCCCTTGATGTGGCATATATCACATACTTTCATACAGCGAGCTATGTGCATGGAAGGTGGCTACGCTTTGGGTGGACTACTCACTGCAATTGATGGTAGCGTCGGTTTAATGGGAATTATGTCTCTGAGCAATTTAGAGGCATTTTGGCTGTGTAAATCCAATCTAACCCCACAGTTGAATAGATGCATACACTAATCATCAATGTGTATTGGCATCCCTTGCATACTGCACTAAGGGACTTTTTAGAAGCCATCAGTGGGATATTGGAGGCTTATAAAGTGAGGGAGAAATTATTATGATGGGCGATAGGAATTCGCTCTGCCTAGACTCTGAGCTTTGTATTCAGAAATATTTAAAGTTGGACTTCCACTATAATATAAAACAAGGAGGATATGGGAGTCTGTGGCAAGATTTATGTGCAGAGTTGGGACTACATATAGTAAATGGACAGGTAGCGGGGAATATGCCCAGTAAACCTACATGGCACAGGGAGGATTCCTGCTCTTGGATAGATTATGTGGCTAACTCTAGTAACCTATTTCATACATGTAGTACATTTGAAAATTAAGGAAAGCAAAGCAAGTGATCATGCAATATTAACAATACACTTTTAGGGATTCCAAGATGGCCGCCGGACCGTGAGGACACGCACCTCGGGTCCTCCGTGCAGACGAAATCCAAAGCTACCTGAAGCTTGTCATCTGTGGCTGTTAAAACGAGGAATTGAGGTTGATAAAAGACAGGTGGAAGCATTCCCAACATTAGACCCATTGGAGGCGAGCGGCTGAAGAGAAACGCCGGGGGAGAATAAGGAGCGGGAAGACATCGGCGCTGCTGTGGACCGGGACGCTCCACCGGACTGACAGCTTCTGATGGTGGCTGTAGTCGGCCCGATCCTACCTGCGCCCGGGGAGGCTTGCGGACCGTGACGCGGCGCACCTCGAGAGGAGTGGATAGCCCCCCCTCCGGCAGAACGGTGAGTGTGGGACAGTGCCGTCAGTAGCGCCCACAGCGCCGGACACGACAGAGATTGGGAGCACCCACGGAGCTCGCCGTAGCCACACACCACGTAGCAGGGAGAGCCCACCAACGCAGTCGTTCCTCCACAGGCCCCCTGTAGGTGGGGGAGAGAGGAGGCAGCGACCAGAATATCCCAGCCCGCCATCCCCCATGGAGAAGCCCCCTTCGGAAGCGGGAACAGCATCAGCCAGTGACACCGACAGGGGAGAGGCGTGGCGGACACAGTGGAGAGAAGGGGGCTCCCATAGTGAAGACGGAGATCCCGGGAAGACTGAGTAGTCACATGGGGCGAGAGCCAGGAGAAAGAGACACCTGCCGGGGGAGAGAAAGCAGGAAACTGGCTGAGCCCACACAATGGGTGACGGACGTGCTGGTCGGCTGTGCCTCCAGGGTAAACATATATTATGACGGTGGACACAGCAACAACAGGTACCAGGGTAAGGAGGTAGACAACGCCCCAATATCTTGAACTGGGAGATAGAAAGGAGGCTTCCTCAAAGACACCCCCTGCACCCCCTGGGTAACAGGAACACACAGTGCGAAACAGCAGCCCGGACTGTGGTGGCAAGAAGGAGGATTGGGCTCTGACCATACCCAGGATAGTGATGAACAATATAAATGTCCATAATACGACCGGTTTGAGCCCACGAATGAGTAGGGGTAGACAGAGTGAAGGTGGTAGGCGCAGCCCAACCAAAAGACTGGGGGGATCACCTGAGGAGAGACGAAGCCCACAAAAATAGTGAGAACAACAACGGCCCCTCCCCCAGCGCTGAACACAAGGAGTGCAACAGCATTCTGCTTGCAAAACATGGGCACGTGCTGTTAGGAGTCTCGGAAGCGGATACCGGAACCTGTGGGGCACCAATAGCAATGGATGTAAAGAATATTTGAACCAAAAGCAGCCTAATATGTGTAGAGCATAAAACAGAGGCTAATAGCGCCATGGCTGCCTCCAAACCCTTACCGACTCCGCCCTGGTGAATGGAGCTATTACCGCCCCATTCCAAGGTTGGCAGGGGCGGTAATTCCCCATTCACCAGGGCCCTTCCCCATTCCCATTTGAGCCCCCATAGGCCTCAATGGGAATGGGGAAGGTGCTAATAACGGTACCGCAAATTGTGGTACCGTTGTTAGCTCCAAAGTCCCTTTGCGGGTCCCATCCTTAACGCCTGGAAAAACCAGGCGTTAAGGGAGGACCCGCAAAGGGAACTCGTAGTAGGGCGGTAAGGGATTACCGGCACCGGTGCCTTTACCGGTGCCGGTAATCCCTTACCACCCACCTCGTAATGAGGCCCATAGTTTCGATTAATGTACAGGGTCTGAACTCCCCCGCTAAACGTAGGGCAATCCTGGGCAGACTGGAGGTGATGCACACTGCAATAGCGATCCTGCAAGAGACGCACCTCCTCCAGAAGGAAGAAAAAAGGATGCAAAGTAGAACATATCCTCTCCCATACTTTGCCTCAAGTGGGAAAAAATCGAAAGGGGTAGCAATCCTATTCAGTCTAGACCTAGGCTTCCACAAACAACAAATGATAAGGGATGAGGATGGTAGATATGTGGGAGTAAAGGGCACAATTAAAGGTCAAATATATACAATTATAGCAGTCTATGTACCTAACGAAAGACAAGACATGTATATCCCCAAATCGCTCCAGAAGGTGGGAGGGTGGTGCAAGGGCAAGGTGATTATAGGAGGGGACTTTAACTGTGCAATGGACACGAAATTAGATAAAACACTCCCCCAGACTGCTGCGGATCAGAGGAACAGACAAGCCCTGGGTAAGCTCTTTAGAGATTTGGGGGTGATTGAAAAGTGGCGTTTTTTTCAAGGGGAAAACCGAGAATACACACATTGGCCCTCATTACAACCCTGGCGTTAAGGGGTTAACCGCGGCGTAAAAGGTGGCGGCGGCGTTAACCCCTTAACGCATGATTATGAGGTCCCTTTGCGGGTTGGCGATTTTAACGCCTGCTTTTTGCAGGCGTTAAAAACCAACCCGCAAAGGGACCTTGGTGCTAAGTACGGTGCCGCAATTTGTGGCACCGTACTTAGCGCCTTCCCCATTCCCATTGAGCCCTATGGGGCAAAAATGGGAATGGGGAAGGGCCATGGCGGCATGGGGAATTACCGCCCCGCCAACCTGGGAATGGGGCGGTAATTCCCCATTCCGCCATGGCGGAGTCGGTAAGTTACCGGCATGGACCATGGTGCTATTAGCACCATGGTCCAACGCCAGGGTCGTAATGAGGGCCATTATTCTTCGGTTCATAAGGGATATTCTAGAATAGACATGGGGCCTCATTACGAGGGGGGCGGTAAGGGATTACCGGCACCGGTAAGGGCACCGGTGCCGGTAATCCCTTACCGCCCTACTACGATTTCCCTTTGCAGGTCCTCCCTTAACGCCTGGTTTTTCCAGGCGTTAAGGACGGGAACCGCAAAGGGACTCTGGAGCTAAGAACGGTACTGCAATTTGCGGTACCGTTATTAGCGCCTTCCCCATTCCCGTTGAGCCCTATGCAGGCTCAAATGGGAATGTCGAATGGCCCCGGTGAATGGGGAATTATTGGTCGCGCCAAATTTGGAATGGACCGGTAATTGCTCCATTCACCAGGAAGGAGTCGGAACGAGTTTGGAGGCAGCCATGGCGCTAATAGCGCCATGGCTGCCTCCAACCTCGTAATGAGGCCCATGATATTGGTCTCCTCCTCATTAATCCCCAATGTCACGAAGATAGAAATCAGAGTCCAATACCTCTTTGATTGTTAGGCAGAATCCTGTGCAGTTCCCTTGGGGAACACTGCAAAAAGATTAAGACTACAGGAGTAAGCAGTAAATCCAATTGGTAGCAGTCTGCACCACCCATATTTACCTGGTAGCTGTGGCTGAGCAGTCAGACTTCTCTCAAGAAGAGTAAAGAAGTATATAGAGTATACACAATAGGGCTAAAAACACAGTAGAACAAGCAAAGACTGACCAGAGCTTTGTATCAAAAGTATATAATTATTTATTTAACACACACTTAAAAAACACACTAGCACTCCAAATCAAAAGCAAGTTCAAACACAGTCAGATAAAGTATAAACACCTCCCTTGATAACTATTAACTATTAGACAAGTCAGAGTTAAAACACCACTATTTGTTAAAACAGATGTGAGCGCGTAACTTAGATGGCACTCCAATAGTTAGGTTAAAGGGGGAGAAAAAGGCAGAGCATAAAAATAAAACAGTTCCCAACACTTTTATAAGTCCAAAGCAAGTCAGTGAAGGCAGTATACACTGTAGAGCCAAAGTTCATAGGCCAGGCCCACTTTAAATGGAGCAAAGCGAAATGTGGCCAGGATCACAGTTTTAACGGTTTAAAGGATCACGGTTTAAAATGCACTAAAAGTCTTTGCAGAGTGTTCAAAAGAGGATGGGGTGATTCGAGAAGTAAAGTTAGAAGGTCTGGAGACAACCCAGTTGGAAAGCCAAGGATTTAAGGGTCACCTTTAGCAATCCGAAGAAAGTGAGGCCAAGTGGAACACAGTACCTTAAAGAGACAGGAAGCTCCAGCGGCGGCAGTTGTTCCTGGCAGTGGATGTAAGTCGTGGATTCGACCAGGGGAAGAGAAGATCTCGTCAAGGAGGAACCTTGTAGTCGTTGCACTGCCCAGGGAAGAGACCAGCCGCGGAGTTCGTCGGTAAAAGGTGCGTTCCTTTTATTCGCGGTCAAAGTGGTGAAGCTTGGCTATCTGGTCGCCGGGGTGCTTGGCATGGGCGAGTCGACCAAGAGACGTCTTTGGACAGCAAAAGGGGTGAACTGGTTGATCCCACCAGCTCAGAGGGAGAAGACTCTTCCAACAGAATCTCCTCTTGTCATCGGGAAAGTGGTGAGGTCGTTGCAGCAGGGCTCCACCGGTGGTGTCGTCATTGCAGATGGCTCAGCTTCTTCCCTCTTCAGATTCTTAGGTCCTGTGGAGACTTCTGAAGTTCCAGTCCCAAAAGCCCTGATTTTATGCAAAAAAAAAACATTCAACAGCTTAGCTGTCACTCAAACATGCTAAGTGGTGAGCCGGGCGGCTCACCACTGGGCCAATCAGAATAGAATGCGACTTGGGTTGCTAAGGCAATGCAGTCCAGGGGGCCAATTCCCCTCCCCACACATCCTGTGGAACCCAGACAGAGTGGCACCATTTTGAGGGCTTCTGTGGAGAAGCCCGCCAAAAAGTGGAACAAAGGGCCCGACCTTGGTTGGAGTTATAGAGACGGACACGAACGCCATTTTAGTAAAGAGTTCTGGCAAAAAGACCCAACCATTGATTTAATATTAAATAAATAAACCGGCGGTATCTTTAACATTACACCAAAAAGTGGTGCGTTTAAAATCAATGGGAAAATCCCATAGGAAATATTCTGGTGGAATATTTTGCTTGGTAACCACTGCCACCAGCTAGAAACTCAACAAGGGGGGACTGGACAGTGCCCCTTGAAAACAGACCCAGGGGCAATCAAATTAACCCCTTCCAGTACTTCCACAATATTACGGTTTGTACTGGTTCTGTTCACAATTTTGGACTAGTAAAGTCAATGGTGACTTTACATGCCCTGGGAGACAGTAGTCAGTCCCAGGGTATGGAGTCTATGTTTGGGGGTCACTATGACACCCCTGTGTTACTGGACCGAGGGTGCCGTGTAACACATACACAAAAACAGATGATACCGTATGGAGTAAAAAAAAAAAAAACATAGCCCATAAGCACACACAAAGTCAATGACATACGTCAAATCATGCCTAAGAGTGGCAGAAAAAGAGTCTCACTCTTAGGAGGAGAAAAAAACAAACCCCAAAAATCCAGCAAAGCTGCTGGGGGACTCACTAGGTTTGGGAAATTAGCCTTTTAAGAGAATTCTCCCTAACACTGATAATGCACCAGTATCGATCCACATAGTGCTGAAAGGGACGGAACACAGGCCCCGACCACAGTGGAGGCTAAACGAAACAATTTTAAGGGATATTGCACTCAGGACACACATGGAGGAAATCATAAAAAAAATATTTCCAGAAATCGATAATGGTGAGGTCGACTGGAGGGTGGTATGGGATGCTGGGAAAGCAGTAGTCCGAGGGGAATTTATTGCACAAGCAATGCAATACTATAGGGTAAAAGCCGTCATAACATGTAAACTTGAGGAAGAAGTGGGAGAGGCTGAAAAACTCCATAAGACTCATCAGACGCCCAGGACCTGGCGGGAACTCAGGAAGGTCAGATCCAAATTAGAAAACCACACTCCAGAAAGAACCGCGCAAGCATTACTGAACACTAAACAATCTTACTACATACACGGGGGAAGGCGAATACATTTATTGCAGCCAAATTATGCAAACAGAAGGCACGCAACAACATTATTAGGCTTAGAAATAGTCGGGGGGAACTGCAAACAGCGGACAAAGAGAAATTAGAAATAATGGTCCAATTCCATAAGAACCTACAGACTAATGATAACCTGAATACAGCAGAACAGACATCTTATATGTCAGCAATACAATTGCCACAAATCATGGAACAACACAGAAAGATTCTAGGAGAATGAATTACAGCTCAGGAGGTTAGCAAAGCGATAGCAGCCCTACCTAGAGGGAAAGCACTGGATCAAGATGGCCTAGGAAACGGGTACTACAAAACATTCCACACACAGTGACTAGCCCCCCTCACCCGTCTTTTTAATTTGATCAGAGATATGGGGTCGGTCTCAATGGACGTGGGACACTCAGCCATGATATTACCCTTAAAACCTGGAAAGGATCCTGTAGACTGACTAGTTACCGCCCCATAGCACTCCTCAATACGGATGCAAAATTGTACGCAAAAATATTGGCAAACCGCTTGGCAACAGTGCTACCAGAAATAATACATGAGGATCAAGCAGGCTTCTTAAAAGGGAGACACACATAGGATAACGTTAGACGGGTGATTGACATCATTGATTGGGATGTGAGAGGGTACCAGAAATTCTCGATCGCAGCACTGGATGCCAGACGAGCTTTCAATAGCATAGATTGGGAATACCTGAGACTGGTGTTAGAGGGGTTTGGCTGTGGACCGACATTTATTAAGATGGTATTGACAAATTATCAACACCCGTCCACGCAATTTCTAGTAAATGGTTACGCCTCCGAAAGAGTCAGCATTCGGAGAGGCACACGACAGGGGTGCCCACTATCCCCGCTCATTTTCGCTATGGCCCTGGAGCCATTCGCAATCAGAATTCCGGAAGATCCAAACATCAAAGGGGTATGTACCAGGGAGGCCCAAATTAAGAAAGCGCTCTATACAGACAATGTCATGCTATACATGGTAGACATCACACACACACTACCTAGGATTATCAAGGAACTACAGAGGTTTGCAGTGGCTTTGGGGTTTACAATAATTACTCAAAATCCAAAGCAGTGAATATCACTGAGAAAAGAGAAGACATATCCCTCATGGAGGCACTCTACCCACTAAAGTGGGAAAAGCAGCCCCTGGAGTATTTAGGGATCCAGATCACTAAAGAACTGAAGAACCTATTTAAGGCAAATATTACACCTCTCTGGAAGCGCCTCCAGGAAGACTTGCAAAGGTGGCACGTTCAGGAGCTCTCATAGTTCACAAGCATAGCGGCAATAAAAATGACCTTGCTTCCTAGGTTACTATATGTAGTAAGCTCAATCCCGGTGGAGATACCCCCAAAGCTAATTAAGGAACTTCAGGGGGCGATGTTCAATTTTATCTGGGGAAATAAGAAACTGAGGATCCAAAGACGGATCCTGATGCGACCAATGCTTCTCGGAGGGCTGGGAGTTCCAGACATAGGGAGAAACATATTAGCAGCCCAACTGACACCAATGTTGAAATGGGTGGGCTCGGACCCTCTACATGGATGGGGGCAGATAGAACAAACAGCAACGGAAATCCCACTAAAAGTACTACAATACCTAAAGCCAAGTGCCCATGAAAAGGGGGGCACTCTATTAGAAGCCACTAAGACAACCCTACACAGCTGGGATAGAGCAATTCGGGGCAGTAAGGTAAGACAGAGTGCGTTATCCCCCCTAGCGCATAACACAGATTTCTGACCTGGGCTTCATAAAACATTTTGGGTGTGGTGGAAGGACGCTGACACACTGTCATTACAAGATATGCATCAGGAAGGCGCCCCACTCTCATTTGAAGACTGCAAAGAGAAATTTGGCATTGGCGAAAACCACAGATATAAATACTTACAACTACGCCATTGGATCTCGCATCCAGCAGTAAAGAAGGGCGGGCCTAGAATTAACAATACGGGATGGAACACCTACGAAAGGGATAACAAGGTTATATAAAATCCTAGATAGGGCGCAAACAGCTGATACCCTCCAATATATGAAAGATTGGGAGCGGGATATAGGTGAGGAGATCACGAAGGAAGAATGGAGTCAAATATGTACGAGGGTACATATGTTATCCAAATCTACGGCAATCAAAGAATCGGCATATAAACTCTGTTACGGCTGGTATATGCCCCCATATAGATTACATAAGATGATCCCTACGTATCCCCCGGGATGTTGGCGGCAATGTGGGGAAAGAGGTGACATGTTCCATATGTGGTGGTCGTGCCCGAAGATGATCGTGTACTGGAAAGAAATCTTGGGCCACATTAGATACATAACGGGAACTGAACTACCGTGGTCAACAAAAGTAATCCTGCTAGGCGTAGTAGCGGAAGGAAAATATGCTGCTTCAGGGAATAGAGCTGCAATCATAACCCACCTGTTGACAGCAGCGAGAATGACAGTGGCCCAACGGTGAAAGATGGTGGAGGGCCCCACCGCACCTTGGTGGTGGGTTAAAGTGTGGGGAGTCATGGCAATGGAAAACATCTGCGCCATGAAATATGGAAGGTACTTGAAATTTCTCGCAATATGGGAACCCCTCGAGGATTATGTAGGAGAAAGAGAGGCTCACTATTTCAAACCGAGAGTGCTCAGAAACATCCATATCCGATGAAGAGACATAGAGGGACCACAGCTGGTAGTTTGGCTCAAGGAGCAGAATTGGACAAGAACCACAGTCTTTTGGTAAAGACAATAGCAATGGAGTGTGGGTGGGGTGGGAGAGGGTGGAGGGTGGTGGTGGGAAGAAATAAGATAAGGGATAGTTCAAGGGGACAATCACTGGAGACAACTCAAAGGCTTCCAACATGGTCGACAGTGGTATAATGAGGGCAGTAATGTTTCATAGTACAAGTTGTAACTGATTACCGGTTTTTGTCTTAGTTAAAAATGAAAATAAAGTTAGTTAAAAAAAAAAACAATACACTTTTAATGTATCTTGAAGTCTCTTGAGCAATCTGTTTGCTCTGGTGTTTTGATTAATCAGCAGAAGAACTGCATTTAATGGAGCCATATTGTGCAATTTAGTAGTACAGTGAGGAGTTTTTGGCATTTGACCACCTTGAATAACAAATTAGGGCTATTATCGGTGGAGAACTTTTTCTATTAATTGTTGTAAAAATTGTTGAAACATGTGGCAAATCTAATAGTTTTACGCACCCTAGATGCCCTCATGCCTATAACCATGAGGTACAAAGGAGGAAAACGTTAATGAGGTCCATGGTAAGGAACATACATATAAGTAATCTGACTTGGGAAGCAAAAATATCTGATATTGAGAAGAAGAAACAAAGATACAGAAATTGGTTGTGGGCCCATATATACGTGTTGGCACAAAGTGATGGGGAGTCCATGCTTAGAGCTGTGTTGGAATGCAGTGCGAAGAATTTTTGGGCCTTAATGCAGAATAGTACAACCTTTACCATGGAAACGTTGGCAAGCCCAATTCCGGATCAGTGCTTGGACAAACATTTCAATGAATTATATAATAAGCCCTGTGAGGCATCTTTTAATCGTCCTTATGAGGTATCCTGATATATAAATATCACAGTGGAGCAAATCCAAAAAATCATTGCTGCCTCATCCAGTTCACGTGCCCCTGGGCCGAATGCTCTATGCAATAGGGTCCTGAAATCGGACTCAGGAATTTGGGTAGTTATTCTGTTCCCGCTCTTTGATCGTATCATAAGAAAAAAAGACTGCTGGCTTATGGAAAACTTCCTTGATTGTCCCAGACTACAAGAATGGGGTTTGCCAAAGTCCATTGAGCTACTGGCAGATGGCTCTCCTGGACGCAGACAGCAAAGTGTTTTCAGCCTATTTTTTGAAAGAAGTGGAGGAGTGGATTATGGACCACCATTAGGCTGCTTACATTTCAGACAGGGATCAGGAGAGGCATCGGGGTGGACGCTAATGGCTTGGCAATTAACACACTGCTTGAGCAGGCATGTGTTGCAGGGACAGATCCATTGTATGTGGCCTGTGTGAACCTTAACTTAGCATTCGACACAGTGGATCGATCGCGGCTATGGGCTAAGCTGGAACATCCTCTTGATATTTTATTCCAAATCCATGCTGGAACAGCTGTGAAAGTGAGGCTAAACCTGTAAGAAACAGTAATTGATCCGATGTGTACTGCACAAGGACTCAGGCAAGGGTGCGTTTTGGCCATCTGCCTGTTTCAGGAATAAGAGTACAATTATACTTGAACATTAGGTTGGAAAACACTGGTTGCAGTGCAGGCGGTAAAATACCTGGGTTACACCCTCACAAGAGTATCTCAAAGGGCGGTATTAGAAAACACTGTGAAGATTAAGGAATACAACTGAGGCCCCAGATGACATACATATACCAAAAATACTGTAGCTTCACATTGAGCCCGCTTGTATCCTACTATAATTTGAAGGTGGTGCCTGCGATGTGTTATGGACTGGAGACTAGTGGTTTTTCTGTGAATTTAGAGTTTGAAAAAATAGACGGCTCATTATGGATCTATGTGATCACTTCACCGGCCATAATGTCGACTAAGAAAATGCTGACTTCCATTATGGCACGGCGCAGTGATCACATAGATCACATTTGCCCGCTTCCCCAAACCGGCTCCCCTTCCCCTCCCTTCTTACCCTTTCGTTGACGCACTACTATGTGTGCCGCTGACTAATTTCTGTCCCTGCACCGTCAGTTCCATTCCACTAGTGTGGCTCGGAACTGGCGCTGCAGGGTCCTTTTTTTTTACGTTATCGCTCCCCGCTATCCATCTAATGGATAGCGGGGGACACCCCCACAACTCCCGACTCACATTACAGTGAACAAGGTGGAGCGGTGGACACCCCCGCAACCACCCCTTCCCTTATTCGCTGTAATGTCAGTCCGAACTTTTGTTCAGTGCAAATGTGCCATATTAGGTATGGGCAACATTTTTTAGTCACAGTTTTGTACGGTCCCTCATTATGGAGGAAAGTTTTGAAGGAACAAGTTACTTACCTGTAACTGTTGTTCTCCAGCATGGGTCTGGCATGGATTCACATGCTCATGAATATTCCCCGTCGTCAGGCTGGGAATCCTCGGTAAAGAAAAAATCAGTTTCAGTTTTGTTTCTGAACTGTCTTTCTACTGATAACCAATCACTGGTCTCTGGGTCATACTGCCCCCAGCCAATGACTGCCCTCTACCTAAGCCCCTCCTCTGGCAGACATCTTCAGATTTGTTAGCACGTAAAGTGGCAGTAGGACCAAGAGAAGAGCAGTAGAGAGGTAGGTATGAGGGTTCGCATGTGAATCCATGCCAGACCCATGCTGGAGAACAACAGTTACAGGCAAGTAACTTGTCCCTTTCCAGCATGGGGTCTGGCATGGATTCACATGCTCATGAATATAAGAATACATAGCAGTACCCACATGCACAACCACGGGAGGTGGCAAGGCTCAACATTAAGCAATACAACAACTCAACATTAAGCATTTCTTACCTCCTCACCAGGCTCACCTTAAGCAAACAGGTTGCGCAGCACTGCCTGGCCGACTCTGGACTCCACCCTGGAATCCCGGTCGACGTAGTAAAATCTCGTGAAGGTGTGTGTCGACCTCCACGTAGCAGCCCTGCAGATGTTGAGCAGGGGCACACCAGACAGGAACGCCGTGGTAGCAGCGATCGCTCTGGTTGAATGGGCTCTCGGACGGCCGGGCAACGGTCGGTTTGCCAACCGGTGACAGTGCATGATACAGCCGGAGAATCATCTGTAAATGGAAGCCTTCGAGAGGGCCTTCCCTTGGTTCACAGGTCCAATGTTCACAAACAGCTGTGATGTCATCCGAAAACTCTTCGTGCAGTCCACGTAGAACTTCAGCGCTCTAGCCACATCCAGCGAGTGCAAAGCCCTCTCAGCCGGAGACGAAGGTGACGGGAAGAAAACAGGTAACATCAAGGGCTTGTTGAGGTGGAAGTCCGACGGCACCTTGAGCATGAAGTAGGGGTGCGTCTTCAGCATCACCCTCATCTCGTGGAATGTCAGGTATGGAGGTTTACAGGAGGGGGCCTGGATCTCTCCCACTCGTCGTGCGGAGGTGATGGCCAAAAGAAACGCTGTCTTCCCACGACAGGAACTTCAACGGTGCCGAATGCAGAGGCTCTAATGGCGGCCCCATGAGCCTGGACAGCACCACATTGAGCTCTCAGTCTGGGGCTGGAGAGCCTTCCCCGGCGGGAATGACCGGAACACTCCCTTCATAAACTCCTTCACCAGGCGATGGGACCACAGCGATGATCACCCCGGAGTCCTGGTGTAGCGGAAAATTGCCGCTAGATGGATCTTGATGGAGGCATGAGCGAGCCCCGCCTTGGCCAGCGACAGTAGGTACGCAGCACTTGGGGGGTCATAATCCGCAGAGGGTTAATCTTCTGTTCACGGCACCAGACAGAGAACCTCTTCCATTTGTGTCCATAGCACTTGAGGGTCGAGGACGCCCTGGCCTTTGCAAGCACCTCCTTGCAGTCCGCCGGAATATCGTACCCTCCAAACTCTAGCGCTGCAGGAGCCAGGCCTGCAAGTTCAGCAACGTCGGATCGTGGTGGAGGATGGCGCCACCTTCTCTGACGAGAAGATCTGCATCCATCGGCAGTTTGACTGGGGGGACGCTGACATGTCCAGAAGGTCCGGGAACCAGATCTGCCTCGGCCACGCCGGTGCGACGAGGATCATCCTGCACCGGGACCGTTTGAGTTGGTTGATGAGTCGCAGCAGCAACGGCAATGGTGGGAACACATACAGGAACAGGCCGTACCAGGGAAATGATGTTAGGGAGAATTCTCTGTATAGGCTAATTTCCCAAACCTAGTGAGTCCCCCAGCAGCTTTGCTGGATTTTTGGTGTTTATTTGCAGTCCCCCCTCGTCGAGTTTCTGGCTGGTGGCAGTGGTTACCACGCAAAATATTCCACCAGAATATTTCCTATGGGATTTTCCCATTCATTTTAAACGCACCACTTTTTTGGTGCAATGTTAAAGATACCGCCGGGTTATTTATTTAATATTTATTCCCCGGTTGGTTCTTTTTGCCAGGACTCGGTTTTAAAATGGCGTTTGTGTTCACCTCTGTAACTCCAACCCAAGTCGAGCCCTTTGTTCCACTTTTGGCGGGCTTTTGCATAGAAGCCTCCAAAAGTGGTGCCACTCTGTCTGGGTCTACAGGATGTGTGGGACGGGGGAATAGGCACCCTGGACTGAGTTGCCTCGGCAACTCAAGTTGCACTCTTATGTGATTGGCCCAGTGGTGAGCCGCCCGGCTCACCACTTAGCATGTTTGAGTGACAGCTAGAACTGGTGAATGGGGGTTTTCTGCATAAAAGCAGGGCTTTGGGGACTGGAACTTCAGAAGTCGCCACAGGACTTAAAGAATCCGAAGAGGGAGAAGCTGAGCCGACCTGCAACGATGACACCACCGGTGGAGCCCTGCTGAACCGCCTCACCACTTCCTGACGACAGAGAAGATCTTCATCCTGGAGAGTCTTCTTCCTTTGAACTGGTGGGGTTAACCAGTTCGCCCTCTTTTTGCCTTCTTGGATCGTCTCGTGGTTGAATCGCCCGTGCCAAGCACCCCGGCGGCCGGATAGCCACGCTTCACCACTACCGCGAATAAAAGGGTAGTACCTTTTAACCGAGAAACTCTGCGGCAGGTTTCTTCCCTGGCAGTGCAACGACCTCCAGCTTTCCTCCACGTCGAGATCTTCTCTTCCCCTGGACGAAGCATCGACTTGCACCCGCTGCCAGGAACAACTGCCCCTGCTGGAGCTTTCTCACCATTTCAGGTACTGTGTCCCGCCTGGTCTCCCATGCAACAGACTGTTCAAGATGTCCCGTAAATCCTTGACTCTCTATCCTGGGGTGTCCTGGGACCTGTTAACTAACTTTTCTGAACTGATCCAACTCCTTTTGAACTATCTGCAAAGACTTTTAAAGTGTACTTGAACTGTGTGATCTTGGGCACATTCCGCCTTGCTCTCTCCAAGAGTGGGCCTGCCCTATGAACTTTCGTGTTCTACAGTAGACTCTGCCTTTCTTGACTTGCTGTGGTTCTTTTAAAAGTGTTGGTATTGTGTGCTTTTCTAATTCTGCCTTTTCCCTCCCTTTTTAAATAATTATTGGAGTGCCATCTTGGTTAAGCGCTCACCTCTGTATTTGATAATAAGTGGTGTTCTTTTCCTGAGACTTGTTGAATAATTAATCAGGGAGGTGTATATATTTCTAATGACTGTGTTTGAACTTGCTTGGCATATTAGTGCCAGTGTATTTTTACAAGTGTGTTTTTAAATAAATAATTATATACTTTTATACCAAAGCTCTGGTCAGTGTTTGCTTGTGCTACTGTATTTTTGTACCTAATGTGTATACTCTATATACTGCCTAACTCTTCTTGAGAGAAGTCTGACTGCTCAGCCACAGCTACCAGGTAAATCTGGGAGGTACAGACTGCTACCAATTGGGTTTACTGCCAACACCTGTAGTCCTAAGCCTTTTGCAGTGGTCCCTAAGGGAACTAAGGGATTTGAAAGTAGGCATCCTCCAAGTCCAGCGACGATAGGAAGTCTCCTTCCTCCAGCTGTCCCAGCACGTGCTGGAGGGTGACCATCTGGAACTTCTGGGACCTGATGTACTTGTTTAGACGACGAAGGTCCAGGATGGGTCGCCAACCGCCAGTCTTTTTCCTTACGAGGAAGTAACGCGAGTATACTCCGGAGCCCCGGAGCCTCTTTGGGATGAGTTCGATGGCTCCCTTTTTTCGCATCACTCGTACCTCCTGTAGCAGTTGCGGGATGAGGTTTTCCTTCCTGGCCACAGGTGGAATACGGGGACACTTTCTTAGAAATACCAGTGTGTGCCCGTGGGCCAGGGCATGCAGCACCCAACGGTCGGTGGAGATGGACTCCCACACGTTGACGAAGTTCGCCAGCCGGCTTCCGTCTGGGGTGCTTAGGTGGGGCCCCGACGCTATGGCCGGTTCAGTCCTGCTTTGCCGCGGCATTGCCTCCTTGGCCTCCTTGGCAAAGACGACGAGGTCCCTCTGTCTTGCTGCGTCCTCTGTAGGTCTCCTGAGACGAGGAACGGGCCGCCTGGCGGTACGACGAGGAACCGCCGCCGAATCCTTTGGAGGCACCTTGCTTGCCTCCGGCGTTTCAAAAGGTTGTTCCCGTCGAAGGGCATGTCCAGAACCCTGGTCTGAACATCCTGGCGGAAATCGGTTGCCTTGAACCAGCCGAGCCGACGAAGGAAAACGCCATTGCCCATCTGGTGAAAATCGGTGTCAGCGATGTCCGTGGCCACTGTGATGCCACCTGTGATGCCACCTCGCCCTCCTGTTGGATCTCTAGGGCCTCAGCCCTCTTGTCGTCCGGGAGGAAGTCCAGCAGGGGACCAATCTTAAACCAGAGCTCCCTGTCGTAGCGTGTCACAATCGCAAGGGCGTTGGCCACCTTAATCGTCGTTGCCGCTGACGAGATGACGCGTCACCCCATGGCGTCCAGTTTCTTTCCCTCGCCGTCCGAGGTTGAAGCCGTCACCCCCGCCGCTTTCTTCTTGGCCGCCGCCGAGACGTCTGACTCCGTGGATGGCTGTGCCCTAAGGCACATGGGGGCGGAATCCGCGACCCGGTACTTCTTCTCGTACCAGTCCCTCTTCGCAGGAGCCGTTGACAGGTTCTTCAGGAGCGTGAGCCCCTCGTCCAAGATGTCGTCCAGCAGTGGAATTGAGAGGACTGTCTTCCTCTTGGCAGAGGAAACCTTCCTTCTTCTGTTCTTCGGGGCAGAGCTGGAAGAGCCCAGATACCCTGGTGATCATGGCGTGGAAGGAGCCAATTTCGTCAGGAGGGGAAGCCTGAGCGGGGGTGATGGAAGGTCCATTCCGTCGTCACCACCGTCTTCGTCCGTCTCTATTGTCGCCATCTCCGTTCCCGTATCATCCCGCGGAAAAGGGGAAGGAGATGAGGGCTGTGAGGGCCGTGCAGGCTGGAAAGGAGGGGGGGGGGTGTATTATCCTCTGCTTGCTTGGTGGACTCTGCGACGGTCCAGGCTCCGCTGGATCGTCCGTTGGGGGTAAGGGCAACCTCTTCCTTATCTCCGTACACAAGGCTTGAATCGCCATCAAGATGGCCCCTGAGTTGTCTTGTGGAGTCGGCACCTGCTGCGACGGTTGGGGAGTAGGATCCGTCCCCTCCACGGTGCACGGTTCCCCGTCGGCACCGCTGTCGCTTTCTTCGTCTGCTTCGTCGGGATCCCTCCCGTTGGACCGAACCTCCTCGAACTTCTTGTCCAGGATCTTTGCAACACCAGCCAGTTCCTCTTCGGAGGCGGAATCTGTGTCCGTAAGGGCCACCGGGCCCCCCCTCTTTTCCACCCGGGGTTTCACAGGGGTCTTATCAATGGGCTGAAAAGAGGATTCCCTCTGCGGTGGCAGGGAAACCCTAGGCCCGAGGTCGCCGCCACTGGGGTAGCCTCCGTAGGCTTCGCCAGTGCCGCCACAACACCCTTGATAGAGGCCTTAACCTGGATGAATTAGGACCTTCGCGACCTTGGACGGCTTGAGGCCTTCATCTTGGGGGGAGGGTCACTGCCTCGCTCCCCCTCGGTTTTCTCCGTCGGGATCGACCGGGGCTTCCCCCGAAGCTTACCCGGGTTCTCCGACTTTCTTTTCCCCGAGCCAGAGCGTTGGCTCGTGGTTGATGGCATCGGTGATAATGCACCCTGCCTGACAACCGAGGAGCCCACTGATCGGCGCTTCCGGTGCCCACGGACTCGCCGTGCTTTGCCTTTTATTGGGCCCCCGTCGCCGGGGTGCCCTCAAAGGTCTTAGAAGACCGCTCAGACTTCTTCTTCTTCTCACCCGCTGCTGGGCTCTTCCCTTCCAGCCAGTTGGTGGGGGGGGTACGACGATCCCTCATCGTCCGTTCGGACATGTTCTTGCAAAACGCACAGACCTTCTCCACGTGCGTTTTGTCTTCGTGAAGACAGTAGAGGCATCGGGAATGCTCATCCTCCTTGAAGACATTTTGCAGTCCACATCCAGGGCAGCTCCTGAAGAGCTTGGGTCCGGGCGTCGTGTTTCCTTTTTCCGGGGCCATGTCACGCGGGGTAGGCCTCAAAGATCCTCTGGAATCCTCTGAGAAGTGAAACTTGATGAAAACTTCACCCTTGAGGGGTGTGGAAAATTCCGAAACGGGTCCCCGTTAATCGGAAGTAGAATCGGTGGAGCTTGAGGCTCGATTGACAGAAAAACAGAGGTTAAACTCTTTGAAAAATCGCAAAACGCAGTAAAAGCTCGAGAGCAATAGCACAAGGACTCCCAACACTTGAACATGCGGTAAAAATCTGAAGATGGCTGCCAGAGGAGGGGCTTAGGTAGAGGGCAGTCATTGGCTGGGGGCAGTATGACCCAGAGACCAGTGATTGGTTATCAGTAGAAAGACAGTTCAGAAACGAAACTGAAACTCATTTTTTCTTTACCGAGGATTCCCAGCCTGACAACGGGGAATATTCATGAGCATATGAATCCATGCCAGACCCCATGCTGGAGAACTTGCCAAAATGTGTGCCAGTAGTAATAATAAGGTACGAACTAGGTCTGAGATATATGTCCTGTTTTGTTGCCTGGAAAAAGGTATTATTGTATAGGGAGCTTAAGATGGCTAAATCAGGCTCTCTATCTATCAACTCTACAAACAAATGGCTAATGTGAATGTAGGCTGTCTACCAAAGTTAAAATGAGAAAGTATTCAAAATGTTTGGAGGATGGTGGTATATCTAGCAAGCTTCTTCTCTCCAATCCTGATCTAGCACAGAAAAAAATGTATGATCTATACTGGGTTGAAATGTGTGATAGGAGAAGCTTGTTTAAGTTATACACTGAGATAAGTTAAGAAAATAAATAAAGAGTAACCCTCTGGAGGTATCTGAAGCAGTGTCCTGACGGTCAGGTTATGAGATCCTTTTTAAGGATACGCTTCAATCTCATACATACTCGTGAGATATTGTTTATCAGAGGACAAAGTGAAGATAACCTTTGTAGATTTTGCCAGTGGGACATTGAAACTTAGAAACATATATTCTTATCTTGTGGAAGGAATAAGAGAATCGTTTTTTAAAAATTATGTACATGATAATAATTATGCAAATCTAACGTCCTTCTGGCACAGAATTTTAGCGGGTACTCCTGTATCATTCTTATTTAAGGTGGTAACCTTTCTAAAGGAGTTGAATCCTATTGCAGATTTTTAATTTGGAGATATTCACTAAATAATTACTTGGAAACATGGAATGATTTTATAGGAGATTTGCTCTCTTTTTTACATAAGAACTATTATGGAACTACTTATTTTAAATATAATATCATATAATGTATTTGTATAATTCATTTTGTGGTTTGAATATATAGGGTTTGTAACAAAACAAGTACAATTAAAAGATGTATAAAAAAAAGAAAGGAAAGAGTATTTTACCCTGCTAAAGTATCATTTGATCTATATGGGCTTCATTACAAGTCTGCAGGTAGTAACGTACCGGCACCCTTTCCGGACTGCCAAACTAAGAGCCTGCTGGTAGGGGAACGGAACTCCAGGCAGGCCTGACCTGCCTGGAGTTCAGGCCCCTACCAGCAGACTTTTCACTGAAGCACCGGCACCATTATTAACGGTGACAGTGCTTCAGGTTTCCCATTCCCATGACTCCATGGCAATGGGATATAACCGTTCTGCTGCCGCAGATGATATACCGGTGGCAACGGAGTATATCGGGCAGCAGAAGAACAAGTTACTTACCAACTGTAACATTCTTTCGATTGGATGTTACTCCCACGTATTCCTCATCTTAGATATATCCTTACCTTTAGGTTTCGCCTCAGAAAATGTTTTCTCTCTCCAGCAGAGGGCGCTTCACTCGAGGCCACGGCTTCGATGTCCCTCGGCGGCATCCGTCGAGCACCGACATCATCCCCTGTATAAGAGCCTCGAGCGCGCCTGTTGGCTTCAGTTCTGTTTTTTCGTATATTATAGTCCATGGATTTTGAGTAGTTAATGGTATGCCTCTTTTGACCCAAGCCTTAAAATAGTTTACAGTGTACTTCACGTAAACTGTACTGTGGGGTTAGGATGGGAGGGTCGATGAGGAATACGTGGGAGGAACATCCAATTGAAAGAACGTTACAGTTGGTAAGTAACTTGTTCTTCGAATGGATTGTGTCCTCCCATGTATTCCTCATCTTAGATAGACTCCCAAAGCAGTTTTGTATTGGAGGTGGGAGTATGGTATCTTTTTTAATCATGTATAGAATGGAGTACAGATTTAGCAAACAGACCTCCTTGAGAAGAAGTCGAGTCCAATGCATAATGTTTTAGGTGTGCATGGATGACCATGTGGCTGCTGCACAAATATCTTGTACAGGCACACCCCTTTTTAGTGCTGTTGAAGTTGCCATGCCCCTGGTCGAATGAGCTCTCAGTCCATCAGGTGGTTCTTTTCCAGCCAATCTGTAACATTCTGTTATGGCTAGAATTATCCATCTGGATAATGTTTGTTTAGTTACCGGAAGGCCCAGTTTACGTCCAGTGTATCCCACGAAAAGTTGATCACACTGACAAATTATTGCCAATCTTGAGATCTAAAAACTAAGAGCTGGGATCTAGTCTATGAAGTCGCTCCTCTTCCTTGCTTGCACGAGGAGGAGGGTAAAACGTAGGTAAAGTTATTTTCTGTGACAGATGAAAATCCGAAACAATTTTTGGCAAAAAGAAGGTTTAACCATAAGAACTACTTTGTCCTTATAAAAGATGGTGTGAGGAGGACCGCTCGAAAGCGCCTGCAATTCACTTACCTTGTGGGCTGATGTCAATACTACAAGGAGTATTGTTTTCAAAGTAAGGAGCCTTAGTGGACAAGAATGTAAAGGCTCAAATGGAACACATGTGAGAAATTTTAGAACCAAGTTTAGATCCCACACTGGAACCTGGAAAGGTATTGGGGGAAAAACATTATTTAAACCTTTTAGGAATTGAATTATCAAGGGTATTTTTAAGTAAGATTCTTCTTCAGAAGAGTGTTTAAAGATGGATAGCGCTGCTAAGTATCCCTTTATCGTCCCAACCTGTATCCCCAGATTGGTTAAATGTAACAGAAAAGATAAAATTGTGGGGATATTACATTGAAATGGGTCCACATTCTTTTCTCTGCACCAGTTACTGAACTTGTTCCAACGGCACCGATACAGAGATTTGGTTGCTGGCCTTCTGGCCGAAAGCAAAATCTCCATCACGTCATCCGGAAGATCCCAATCCTTGTATCTCAGCCTTTCAGAAGCCATTCATGAAGGTTGAGTGTGTTGACCTCCGGATGGAGAACATGACCTTCCTGTCACGAGAGAAGATCCTCTCTTCTTGGAAGACGTATTGGAGGGCAGATGGACGTGTCCAGAAGGTCCGGGTACCACGTTCTCCTGGCCCAATCCGGGGCAATTAGGATAATGGTTTTCCCGAACATCCTCAACCTCCTGATTACTTGAGGGATCACAGGGATTGGAGGAAACGCATACAGAAGTGGAAACTCCCATTCCACCACGAACACGTCTCCTAGAGCTCCTCTCGGGGGAAATTCCCTTGAGCAGTACAGTTCGCACTTCCGGTTGGCCCCGGCCGCAAACAGATCCACTTGAGGGGTTCTCCAAAGGGCGAAGATCTTTTGAATGACTTCCTGAGCTATCTCCCACTCGTGAGAGACTGTGCTCTGCCTGCTCAGAGCGTCCGCTGTTTTGTTTTGTTCTCTGGCTAGATGAATTGCTGTGAGAGAGATCCCTTCTTGTATTGCCCAGAACCAGAGTTGCATTGCCTCTCTGCACAGCGGTAGTGACCCCACTCCTCCTCTCTTGTTGAGGTAGTACATGGCCACTGTGTTGTCCGTCATTATCAGAACATTCTTTCCCCGTACAGAGGGCAGGAAGGCCTTCAGCGCTAGTCTAATTGCCCTCAACTCCAAAAGATTGATGTGTAGTTTGGACTCCGATGGAGACCAACATCTGCTGATTGTCAGATCGTTGATATGGGCTCCCCACCCCGTAAGTGAGGCGTCCGTCACTACTGTTATCTCCGGCCATGGCTGCCAAAAAGATTCTCCTCTAAGGATATGATGTCTGCAAGCCCACCATTGTAGATCCTGTGCTACTTGCACTGGGACCTGCAGCAGATCTGACATTTCTCCTGAGAATTGGGACCATTGAGTTCTGAGAGCCCATTGAACATATCTCATTCTCAATCTGGCTTCTGGCACCAGAAAAATGCAGGATGCCATCAGACCGAGCAACCTGAGAAAATCGAAGGCCGGAAGATAGTGGGCATTCTGGAATTTTGTTACCATCTGCATAATGTGGTGAGCTCTCTCTTCGGGAGGCGAGGCTTTGCCCGAGCAGGTATCCAGGACTGCTCCTATAAACTGGAGTTTCTGTGATGGTATCATGTTTGACTTTTTTAAATTCAGAGAAAAACCTAGTTTGTGAAGGAAGTGACAAGTCTTGGACAGATGCTCCAGGACTTGTTCTGGAGAACGTGCTCTGATCATCCAATCGTCCAGATAGGGGTAGACATGAATCCCCCCTCTCCTGAGACTCGCTGTCACCACCGCCATCAACTTGGTGAAAACTCTTGGGGCGGAGTTGAACTCGAATGGCAGAACTCGAAACTGATAGTGAGAATTGCCAATTGCAAACCTCAGGTACCTTCTGTGCTTGAGATGGATTGGCACATGAAAGTAAGCATCCCAAAGGTCCAATGATACCA
The DNA here is from genome assembly GCF_040938575.1 of Ambystoma mexicanum. Taxonomy (NCBI): domain Eukaryota; kingdom Metazoa; phylum Chordata; class Amphibia; order Caudata; family Ambystomatidae; genus Ambystoma; species Ambystoma mexicanum. The sequence goes on from NC_090939.1 coordinate 636,897,904, forward strand.
ACCAATCCTGGAGTTGGAGATCCTGAAAGATCTGAGAAAGTGTGACCATCTTGAATTTGTCCTTCCTTAGGAATAAGGAAGTATGGGGAATACAAACCCTTGTTCCTCTCAGCTACAGGTACATGTTCTATTGCACCCTTCTGTAGCAGGGTTAAAACTTCCTGCAACAGGAGCGGATCCGGGTGTTTGGCAGAGTTGTATTCCAAGGGGTGATTCTGAGGTTTCTTTAGAAAAGGAAGGCAGTAACCATGGGATACTGTTTCCAGTGCCCAAGCATCTGAAGTAATGCCCCGCCATTCTTCTAGATGCTGTGAGATCCTGCCTCCCACCGGGGTCTTGTGGGTCAAAACCTCAGAGTGGTTTTGCGGCAGCTGCAGCAGCGGTTGATGGTACAGATGCCGTTGCTGGGGCTGATCTAGCACCTTTTCCTAGACCCCGAGGAAATTTTCTTTGACCTCTCTGATTGGCCTGCCCTCTTCCTCTTCCAATTGAGGAATAATAACGAAAAGGACGACCCCTCCAGGAAGATGAGCCTGTGTAGGTGTCAGTCTAGGAAAATAGATACCACACGATAAATGGCAAAGTATCATATTGGCCGAAGACCAACCGTCTCATGTACTGAATGTCAGAAATACAGACTCATAAGTTTGACCAATGTGCAGCCATTTTTGATGTAACTAGAATCGCCATTTTGTTCTCTAACGTTTGCTCATTGCTTTTTGTTCAAAACTGCTTAGCCGAAAGCTTATTCTGCTTATTCTGCTTCACTGATTACTTTGTTGTTCAAAGAGAAAGGCTGCAAGGCCGGGAGTTATTTGTTGAAACATAACGTAGGCAGCCCCAGAGAGGAATGCTCCATCCCCTCCCGCATGTAGCCTTGAAAGAGCACCACGGCATTTAATAATTTCACTGATGCCAGCTAGTCTCGTTAATATGGTAGAAATGCTAGAAAGAAACAGCTAAAAGCTTGAATTATGCTTTTCTTACGGCCCCCCTTTCCTAAGCCCAGGAGAGTGTGCTGACTCCCAGGACACGAATAGCAAATAGGAGATAGCAAGGCCTGGAATGCGACTCTTCCCCTGTAAGCAGCTTGCTCGCAAGAACAGAAGCGCTGTGTTCTGTTCAACAAAGAAATATGTCTCCAGACTCGCAATGTTGCATATTGTTGATAAAATAGATGTTCGAAGGTGTCATATTCTTCGAAATTGTCAATCATCAGACCCAGTTCAAAGAAACTGTACAATGGGCGTAATGAACATGTCATGACTGATTGCAGGATGTCCATTTTGTATATATGTAACTGATGTACGTTATTTGCTCGGGGCGTGAGACCGAGTTGGCCAACTGAGACTATTTGCTTTGCAATAAACCCTAGATTTTGGGAATACAACCTCGTGTCTGGCGTATCAGTTGGTTTGTGGTGATTTGCCTTGTTTCCACTACGCGAGTATCCCCTAGGGGCCCCTTCAAGATGGCGCCCGAATAGGGACCCTCCCCCACTTGTTCCATCGTGTACTTTGTAAAATAAGAAAGGCGGAGAGAACGGCGAGGACGGGATGATCGAGCCGGGATCAAAAGGTGTCCGGGGCGCCCTGTATAAGTGATGAGAGACTCCTTTGCAGATCTGCACACATCTGAACCCTGATCGACGTGCCCGGCCAGAGAACAAGGAGAGGAGGGTCCCGAAACGAGGCAGAGCCAAGATACGCAGACATGACATCATTGGTTGCGTCAGTATACGGACGAATTGTGTCTTGGAAGACAATTTGACTTATCAGGAGAGTCGTACCACGATTCGAAATAGCCTGATATTGGTTGAGAGTTGAATTTGCAAAATCAAACGGCCAGTGTAAGGTTGATTAGCCGACGGTAAGGTTAAAACATACCTGGGGTATTGTCCACCCTAGCAGGGTTTTTCCGCTGTGGTAGACAATCTTTGGAAATTGGCCACCTGGGGGAACGCCGGCGTATGAGATGTATGTGAAGTATGGTGTGCATGCGATAATGTTCTGTGAGATTTGGCATAAGCACACCAGAAACCAAGAAGATTTTTAGTGGCCGATCAATGGGAGTTTTGAGATTGAGAGAATAGATAACTTGGAAAAGGTATTGATAAGAAAGAAAGCACATCCCGCAGCATTTGATATCCTTAGGGACTGGAGAAGGGAAGCTATGCTTGGTTGGAGAAGTAGAGAGAAACATGCGCGCAGGCATAAATCAAAAACTAAAATAGCGGAGGAAAAGGAGGAGGAGGAGTGGACTGAGAGTCTGAGAAGGACAGGTAGACGCGAACAGTTGAACATAGAAAGAATATACCCACAACGAGAATTGCATATAGCAGATGATTTAATAGAAAAAATGTTGACCGATACAAAGCGGGATCCAAGACCAGAAAGTAAAACAAGCGCATCAGGAACCACTGTCCAGCCCCCTCCTGTTACTCAAACCCCACGCCCCTCCCCATTGTTCAAATCCTAGCACAGCCACAGACTGCACACTTAGCACCTCCTATTAGCCAGCAAGAATTGCAACAGACACTTCCCGTTCCTGTTATCCTATCCGCACCTCCCGCCCTAGAAACAGACACAGTCCCGTCCGTCCCGCCCGTGATTGAACTCGAAACTACGGGGGCGAGAGATGGGACTGCACAAAGTGGATCCACAAGAGTGACCCGTAGTGCGATCAGCAAGGAGAGAAAGCGGGAGTACAAGCAGAGATGTATATAGAAGGGAACGATGGGACGGCAGCATTGGACTCGATGTATGATTTCCGAAGAAGCAATGAAAGACAGGAAGTGTTGGAATGCATGGGTGAATATTTAGTAGGAAGATGGAAACAGTTAATTGGGAAATTACCGCCACAACGATTGTTAGATTTAATTGCATCAGCACGTTGTAGAGAAAGAGATGAAGCGATAAGGGAACATGCATATGGACTTTTTGCGCTTAAAAATGAACTTGATAATGAATATTCTGAAATGTTTACCACACCGGGGTATAGAAGCAAGGAGGTTGGGAAAGGAAAGACGCAAAAGGCGATTGTTGATGAATTATTATTGTTAAAACAGGTGGGGGATGATTTGAGAGCATGCTTATTGAAGACAAGAGTGCTATTTCAGCAAGTAGCGGGACACAATAGAGGGAAAGGGAACGCACAAGGAAGGAGTAATTCAAATATGCATGGAGGGCCGTTGGGGCAGAATCAGTGTGCATATTGCAAAGAGGAAGGACGCTGAAGAGCGCAATGCCCACATTTGCAAAATAGAAATGGGGGTGATCAGAGAAGACATCACCGGGGCACCCAGGAGCAAATGGGCCGAACAGGAATAATATGCAGCAGCACCAAAGTAACCAAGGAGGTCAGAATCAAGCATACCATCAGAACACTACCAACCAGAATCAGGGCCAGGGTAACCAACAACATGGGAGTACCCAGAATGGGGGAGCTAGAGGAAGGGATGGGAACATTTTTGATATGCAACAAAATGCGTATTACAGTAATAGCAGTGATTATACATCGGACGATGTGTTATTTCCTCAATAGGACAGCCCAAGACAGGGGTCGGAACCAGTGTCTATTCCCGTTAATCAGAAAGGGCCCTATGTAGAGATGAGAGTCGGGGATAAAGAGCACCGTTTTCTTGTAGATACAGGAGCGCAAAAGTGTTCAAAAGACCATCACTTGGTTCCAGATATACCACTGTCAAGGAAAAAGAATATTTCTGTAGGGTTCGCAGGTACACCAGTGTTAGGAAAGATTTCGTTATTGTAGGGAATTTTCCTTCCATGTGGCAACCCCTAAACTTTTTGCTATTGTTTTTAACCTTGTTGTTGACTTTGCCAGAGAAGTACAGCCTTCTGCCGCACTTCTCTGGGCTTTCGCTCCTTTCTTACGGGGAAACTGACATGCCCTTAAGACAGTCAGTACCGGGGAACGTGGTTTCCCGTAGTTTCTTTTATCGTGTCGCAGCTTTAGTGCAACACGACACAAGAGGGCACTGTAAGCTAAGTTACAGCTCTCTTGGGTCTCTAGCCTTCTACAGGCCCTAGATACTCTTTTAGGATGGTATTTGATCGGTGCAAGTCATTCAGGGACTGGAATGGTGGCAGCGATCGTTTTGTTTATTTTGAGCTCCTTTTGGCGTTCTGAGCACGTTTTTGCACTGAACCCGAAATGGTGGCCTGGCTCCCAAAATGGCCAGGCCGCGAGGCTCCTTTGTCCTGTCCACTGTCCGTCTTGCTCCCTTCACCTTCCCCAGGTCCGGCGACCCGGGGCCTTCCTTATTTGGGCATGTACTTTCCCGCGAAACGTGGTTGCTTTCGCGGGCTTCTACATGTCGTTTGTGTGCCTCCAGGGTGTGGGCTGGGATGTCTGGTCCCAATACACATCCTGGGTGCCAGAGAGTCTAGGGTGGTGTGAATGCCTGGGACCACCGTGGTCCGTGATTGGTCCACGTATGGTATGTGTTTTGATGAGCAGATCTCCCATTGGCTCCCCTCCGTTTTGGCGCGAAGGGAACCTTGGATAAGAGGGGGCTGGAAACACCACTACCATGTCGATCTCCTGAGTTCTCACGAACGAAGGAATACAGGAGCCAAGTATCCTGCAACTACGAGGCTGGACCGAGGAATCGCTGGTGACCCGCTGAAGGAATCCTCCTTTGCACTGCTGTCGTCCGGAGAGCCCCTGTCCTCCTTTGATCGAACCAGAAGGCCTGTACTGGTGCTTCGACCTTTGGAATAGCAGGAACAGCTATTCCCGGCATCTTCAACCATCTCCTGCCAAGTAAGCCTTCGGAAGCGTCTCTGGGCCATCCAGTTGACTGACCAGCTTACCAAGGAGTTTGGCTCTGCAACCGCCGCCAGGTTGTGTTGTATTGCGAGTCCTTGACCCTCTCCCACGCTTCGTACGCTTGGCGTTCCCAGGTCTGAAGGGAGGAGGGTTCATTTGGCTCGAATACACACGGCCGCTCCGTTGTCCTGTGCGGCAACAAAACTGTGCTGGTTTCGTCGATTGGGACGTCTTTTTGCTCTACACGACTACGAGGCGTTCCCTGCTCTTCTGAACCTCGCAGCTGCTGAAACTATCGTGGAGAAGCCTGGGTCTGCTTGCTTCGGGGACCGGTGAGTAGTATATCTAGGATCTGGTCGCCCTCCTGCAGTATCCCATTGCTTTTCCCTGCTGTGTAAAAACAGCACCCTTTTGCCGCGCTCGCGCTCTGCTTCTGCCCGCTGTGGAGGCTGCGCTTGAGTTGCGGAACCTGTTCTCCTTCTGCTGTGCACTAACCCGAACTGCCTGACTTGCTCCGAAGAGCTTCCCCTTTTGCCCGTTGGCACTGGCGTGGCAGGTACTTTGAGCACAAGGCTCCACTCTTCGCAGGGCTCGGACTTCCATCTAGTTAGGTGCCTATGAAGGCGAACTGAGTCGAAAGCATTATCGCACTGCCTGTTTTCCTTCCCTGGCAGGTGGACTACATATTTCGTGCTTTAAACGCTTGCGACTGTGTATTTGTATATATATTGTGTTGATATGGTATGTGTTGGTTTAATATTGTGATATTGTGATTTTCTCGCTACGGTCATTATTTTAAAGGCCTTAAAATAAATGTGTATCTATTTTTGATATAACAACTGTTTGGAGTAGTTTGTAAGCGCTCTTGCTTGGTGTGCTCATTGCGGGCTTTCAGTCACCCTCACCCCTCTTGAGACCTAGTCTTGACCGCCGCGATCGCTACCTTGATTGGTCTGGCTTGTCCAGAGGTTACCCTGTTCCAAGTAATTAGGTTGGCCTTCTGAACTTCTGCGCCACCAGGACAGAGTTCAGAAATCCGTCTTAACAAATTGGTGTACAGCGGTGGGATACGACTGAAGGTATCCAGTGTTGCGCTCGAACTAAGGCATTTCAGGTTATTCCAAACAGTACACGTAGTGAATTGTTATAGTATAACTTTAAAAAGGCCATAGTCCTATCAAACAGTATGGAAACAAGTACGTTGTTAACTTTAAATGCTTCCAAGTCAGAAACATTGAAAAAGATGTGTGCGGAGAGAGGTGTTTCCTCTCAAGGCACGAAATTGGAAATGATCCAAAGAATCGTGGCGTGGCAAGAAGCGCAGCTTGACGCTATTACTTCTGAGGACAGTGCGGAAGGTGGTGGGGCTGCTCTCACTGGTAGAACCAACGGTTCTGCCGCCGCACTGTTCCACCGCGACCACGAGGACAGGGAGGACGAGGTGTCTAATGTTTCCTCTGCCAGTGCTGATGGGGAGGCTATGCTTGAATTCAAGAAGCAAGAGCTGCGGTTTAGGCAGCAGGAGCTTGAATTCAGCATAGCCAAACTAAAAATCGAACAGGCAGAAAAACAAAAAGACAGGGATCACCAGTTGGAACTGGCCAAGCTTCAGGTTGCAAATGGATCCCAGGGTCCTGGACATGGGTCTGGGGCCTCCTCTCATCCACGGTTTCCAAAAGATCTGCTCAGTGTGTATGAAGAGAGGAATGACATAATGGACTGGCTGAATGCGTTTGAGTATGCATGCGAGGTCCAGGAAGTTGACAATGCTGATAAGATTGCGTGGTTGCTCAGTAGACTGCCCCATTCTGGCTGTAGTGCCATTATGGAAATGTCGAAGGCTGAGCGGGCTGATTTCGCAATGTTAAAGCAGACTCTCATTTTAAAGTTTGGGAAGACTCCGGCCCAATATTTAAAGCGTTTTCGAGAGTATAAGAAAAAGGAAGGTGGTACTTGGGTATCTTATGTCGCTGAATCTTTGAAAAACTTAACTGGCTGGGTCGAAGGCTATAAGGTTTCTACCTTCGACGGCATGATAAATCTTGTCATGCTGGAACACATTTTTGCTTCTTCTTCCCCGGAGCTTAAGCAGCATTTGGCCGATTCGAAGGAGATAGATCCTAAGAAGCTGGCCATTGCAGCAGACTTATGGGTGTCACATCGAGTGTCCCATAAGGACAAAACTCATCCTGGTAAGCAGGAGGAGGGGAAAAAGTCCAAAGATATGGAGGGTGGGGAATCTGCTAAATCTTCTTCCCAAAAGGGCCACAAAAAGAAAAACAAGGGTAAGACACAAGAGAACTCACAGGGTAGTGGAGGTGCGCCTCCGAAACAGAACTCTGGTTACAATAAGCCTCCCTACGTAAACAGACCCTCTGGGGCTTGTTTTTCTTGTGGAGCAACTGACCATGTGAAGGGGGATCCCCGTTGTAAGGTTAGACCTTTGGGGGTCCACTCCGCTAATCTGGCCTTCTCCTCCTACGAGGAAGAAGAGATTACAGGAGCATCCTTCTCCTCGGACTCGTTTCCCAGCGGAATAGAGGCCGAGGTAGTTTTAGTGTCCCTGGGTTCCTGGGAGCCTAAAGTCGCAGAGGCGTATGCTAGGATTCCGGATAATACCAAGCACTACTTTAAAGACAGTGTGCTGATCAATGGAGTGGATACTCCAGCTCTTAGGGATAGTGGGTGCAGTCGAACTGTAGTGGATTCTACCTTGGTAGACTCAGAGGAAGTTGCCAGAGCTACTCTGATGCCCACTAAGTTGGCTGACGGCCCCCTCCGTATGTTTCCCGTGATCCCTGTTAATCTAACTTTAAATGGTACAGCAGTCAGGATTCCAGTGAGCATTCAGAGAAACGTCCCGGGAAAGGTCTTATTAGGTAATGATCTCAGAGCTTTAGGGCTCGTAGGAGACACTGCCGAAAGACCCTACACACGGTCTCAAGCACGGGCAGCATTGGCCAAGTCCAATACGCCGCCCCAGCCGAAGGGGAAACCCAAGGCGAAAGGAGTCTACAAGTCAAGACGGGGGAAAGAGAATATTCCCCCGAGCTCGCCTACCACTGCGGTGGAGGAAGTTGGTCAATCGCCCGAGCCTGACGAGGAGGTGGCGATGCCTGAAGTATTCGACCCCAACGACCACCCGGAACTAAAAGACTTGTTAGTTGAAGGAGGTCCTGATAGGGACGAATTCAGTAAAGGCCAACGTGAGTGCCCATCTCTGGAAGGCCTAAGGAGACAGGCCTGCTCCCAGCTTGAGGGTGAACCTCCTGGGAAGCATAGGATTTATTGGGAAGGTGGACTCCTGTATAGTGAGCCCACAGAGTCTACAGAAGGAGACCATAGGAGGTTGGTGGTTCCCCTTGCTGTTAGGCCCTTCCTCCTGCAGTTGGCGCATGAAGTTCCCCTTGCTGGTCACCTTGGTATGAAGAGGACCAAGCAAAGGTTATCCATGCACTTCTACTGGCCCAAGATGGGGGTGCAAGTAGAAAGTCACTGCAGGAGTTGCGCCTCCTGCCAGTTGTCTGGTAAGGTTGGCGCGACAATCCAAGCTCCGTTGGTACCGCTCCCAGTTGTGGGGGTACCATTTGAAAGGGTAGGGATCGACATCGTCGGTCCCCTTGACCCGCAAACATCCTCGGGCAATAGGTTTATCCTGGTGCTGGTCGACCATGCAACCAGGTATCCTGAGGCCATCCCATTGAAAACTGTAACTGCCAAGTCAGTTGCAAAAGCTTTACTCGGCATTTCACTAGGGTTGGCTTCCCTAAAGAAGTTGTGTCAGATCGTGGCAGCAACTTTATGTCGAAGTATATGCAGGCTATGTGGAAAGAATGTGGGGTCACCTACAAGTTCTCTTCTGCATACCACCCCCAGACCAATGGTCTGGTGGAACGTTTCAACAGAACGTTAAAGAGCATGATTGGGGCTCTGGAGGAGCCCCAGAGAAGAAAATGGGATCTTCTTTTACCATGCTTGCTGTTTGCCTACCGAGAGGTACCACAGGAGGGTGTTGGCTTCAGCCCCTTCGAACTTCTGTTCGGTCATCCCGTACGGGGACCCTTAGCCATTGTCAAGGAGGGATGGGAGATGCCCACTCCCCCTGTTACTACCAATGTAGTTGACTATGTGCTAGGGCTCAGAAAACGGATGGTACTTCTGATGGGCTTGGCTAGTGATAAGTTGAAGGCAGGGCAAGCGCTGGTGAAACATTGGTACGACCAGAAAGCTTCCCTCATCAACTTTACACCTGGTCAGCAAGTCCTGATCATGAATCCAATAAGGCCTCGCGCTTTACAGGACAAATGGTCAGGCCCTTACACAGTGGTGGAGCCCCTGGGTGAGGTGAACTATTTAGTGGACCTTGGAAGGCCTGGACAGGCTCCAAAAGTGTTCCACGTGAATAGGCTGAAGGCTTTCGTCCCAAGAGTCGAAATCGCAGCACTGCTACTGGCATCAGACGTTGAGGAAGAGGAGTCTGAACCTCTCCCCGACCTGTTCCAAAGCGGTCCTTCAGATAGCTCCGTTGAGGGTGTCCGAGTGGCCCCTCACCTGACTTCTGATCAGCAGGCTGAGGTGAAAAGTTTGCTTAGGCAGTTTTCCCCCCTGTTTTCACAGTCCCCTGGTTTGACACCTTGGTGCAAACATAACATTGACACAGGAGACAGTGTACCTACCAAAAGTAGGGGATACAGGATGTCAGATAAAGTACGGTCTTATATTAAGACCGAGGTCAACAAGATGTTAGATCTTGGGGTGATTGAACCCTCTAGTAGTCCTTGGTCCAGTCCTGTGGTTCTGGTTCCAAAGGCAGGCACTTCTGAATTGAGGTTCTGCGTGGATTACAGGGCTCTGAATGCTGTCACCAAGACAGATGCCCACCCCTTGCCTCGAACAGATGAGCTGGTGGATACTTTGGGTGCCTCCAAGTACCTCAGCACGTTTGACCTCACTGCTGGCTATTGGCAAATAGCTTTAGCAGAACATGCCAAGGAGAAGACAGCATTTTCTACTCCAGACGGCCTTTACCAATTCCGGGTAATGCCGTTCGGGTTGAAGAATGCACCTGCCACTTTCCAGAGGCTTGTGAATCATGTGTTGAATGGGTTGGACGAATTCTGCCTTGCATATCTGGACGATATAGCAGTTTTCAGTGCCACCTGGGAAGACCATGTGAAACACCTCGGGATTGTGCTCCAGGCTCTTCAGAAAGCCCACTTGACCATAAAGGCTAGTAAATGCCAGATTGGACAAGGCTCAGTGGTTTACCTTGGACATGAAGTAGGTGGAGGGAGGATACAGCCTCTACCCAGTAAAGTACAAGCAGTACAAGACTGGCCTACCCCCACTACGCAAACCCAAGTGAGAGCCTTCTTAGGACTCACGGGGTATTACCGCAATTTTGTGGCAGACTATGGCACCATAGCTGCTCCTCTGACTGCCCTCACAACTCCGAAGAAACCCAAGAAGGTAACTTGGACCGACGAGTGTGAGAAGGCCTTCAATGGCTTAAAAGACTCCTTGTGCCAGGCCCCTGTGCTCAGGGCCCCTGATTATCAAAGACCTTTTATCGTGCAGACGGATGCCTCTGACACTGGGATAGGAGCTGTACTATCACAAGTAGATGAGAAGGGTAAGGAACACCCTATCGGTTTTATTAGTCGCCAGCTTAAGGACAGAGAGCTCAGGTGGTCCACGGTAGAGAAAGAATGTTTCTCTGTTGTGTGGGCCCTAAGGAAGCTGAGGCCCTACCTCTATGGGACCCACTTCACTGTGCAGACTGACCATAAGCCGTTAAAGTGGCTAATGAACATGAAGGGGGAGAATCCAAAGTTGCTTAGGTGGTCCATAAGTCTTCAAGGCTTCGACTTCACTATTGAGCATAGACCAGGTGTCCAACATAGCAATGCTGATGGGTTGTCCAGAATGTTTAACCGACCTGAACAAGAGACTCATCCAGGGGTGGATTAGTTCCCCCTGTCCATAGTCTGGGAGGGGCGAGTGTTAGGAAAGATTTCGTTATTGTAGGGAATTTTCCTTCCATGTGGCAACCCCTAAACTTTTTGCTATTGTTTTTAACCTTGTTGTTGACTTTGCCAGAGAAGTACAGCCTTCTGCCGCACTTCTCTGGGCTTTCGCTCCTTTCTTACGGGGAAACTGACATGCCCTTAAGACAGTCAGTACCGGGGAACGTGGTTTCCCGTAGTTTCTTTTATCGTGTCGCAGCTTTAGTGCAACACGACACAAGAGGGCACTGTAAGCTAAGTTACAGCTCTCTTGGGTCTCTAGCCTTCTACAGGCCCTAGATACTCTTTTAGGATGGTATTTGATCGGTGCAAGTCATTCAGGGACTGGAATGGTGGCAGCGATCGTTTTGTTTATTTTGAGCTCCTTTTGGCGTTCTGAGCACGTTTTTGCACTGAACCCAAAATGGTGGCCTGGCTCCCAAAATGGCCAGGCCGCGAGGCTCCTTTGTCCTGTCCACTGTCCGTCTTGCTCCCTTCACCTTCCCCAGGTCCGGCGACCCGGGGCCTTCCTTATTTGGGCATGTACTTTCCCGCGAAACGTGGTTGCTTTCGCGGGCTTCTACATGTCGTTTGTGTGCCTCCAGGGTGTGGGCTGGGATGTCTGGTCCCAATACACATCCTGGGTGCCAGAGAGTCTAGGGTGGTGTGAATGCCTGGGTCCACCGTGGTCCGTGATTGGTCCACGTATGGTATGTGTTTTGATGAGCAGATCTCCCATTGGCTCCCCTCCGTTTTGGCGCGAAGGGAACCTTGGATAAGAGGGGGCTGGAAACACCACTACCATGTCGATCTCCTGAGTTCTCACGAACGAAGGAATACAGGAGCCAAGTATCCTGCAACTACGAGGCTGGACCGAGGAATCGCTGGTGACCCGCTGAAGGAATCCTCCTTTGCACTGCTGTCGTCCGGAGAGCCCCTGTCCTCCTTTGATCGAACCAGAAGGCCTGTACTGGTGCTTCGACCTTTGGAATAGCAGGAACAGCTATTCCCGGCATCTTCAACCATCTCCTGCCAAGTAAGCCTTCGGAAGCGTCTCTGGGCCATCCAGTTGACTGACCAGCTTACCAAGGAGTTTGGCTCTGCAACCGCCGCCAGGTTGTGTTGTATTGCGAGTCCTTGACCCTCTCCCACGCTTCGTACGCTTGGCGTTCCCAGGTCTGAAGGGAGGAGGGTTCATTTGGCTCGAATACACACGGCCGCTCCGTTGTCCTGTGCGGCAACAAAACTGTGCTGGTTTCGTCGATTGGGACGTCTTTTTGCTCTACACGACTACGAGGCGTTCCCTGCTCTTCTGAACCTGCCAGCTGCTGAAACTATCGTGGAGAAGCCTGGGTCTGCTTGCTTCGGGGACCGGTGAGTAGTATATCTAGGATCTGGTCGCCCTCCTGCAGTATCCCATTGCTTTTCCCTGCTGTGTAAAAACAGCACCCTTTTGCCGCGCTCGCGCTCTGCTTCTGCCCGCTGTGGAGGCTGCGCTTGAGTTGCGGAACCTGTTCTCCTTCTGCTGTGCACTAACCCGAACTGCCTGACTTCCTCCGAAGAGCTTCCCCTTTTGCCCGTTGGCACCGGCGTGGCAGGTACTTTGAGCACAAGGCTCCACTCTTCGCAGGGCTCGGACTTCCATCTAGTTAGGTGCCTATGAAGGCGAACTGAGTCGAAAGCATTATCGCACTGCCTGTTTTCCTTCCCTGGCAGGTGGACTACATATTTCGTGCTTTAAACGCTTGCGACTGTGTATTTGTATATATATTGTGTTGATATGGTATGTGTTGGTTTAATATTGTGATATTGTGATTTTCTCGCTACGGTCATTATTTTAAAGGCCTTAAAATAAATGTGTATCTATTTTTGATATAACAACTGTTTGGAGTAGTTTGTAAGCGCTCTTGCTTGGTGTGCTCATTGCGGGCTTTCAGTCACCCTCACCCCTCTTGAGACCTAGTCTTGACCGCCGCGATCGCTACCTTGATTGGTCTGGCTTGTCCAGAGGTTACCCTGTTCCAAGTAATTAGGTTGGCCTTCTGAACTTCTGCGCCACCAGGACAGAGTTCAGAAATCCGTCTTAACAACCAGTAATTAATCCAGTGTCCCAATCAATCCCAGTAACGAGAGGTCCATTCACTTAACAGAAAATTGTGGGGAAAACCTCATGGGATTGAATTTATTGAAAAAACTAGGTGCAGTTATTCATTGCACTCCCGATGGTCTGTATTTGACAATTTGGCCACAGAATGCACCGGTATCTGAATTCTTGTCTAAACCCTTGCCAGGAGAGTTGAGTAAGGTGCCAACCTGTATATGGGCAATGAATGACAATGATGTGGGATGTTTAGAGATAGAGCCAGTAAAAACAATTTTGAAAGAAGGGGTCACGTTGCCGCGTATTCCACAGTATAAAATTTCAGCTGACGGAGAGAAAGGATTGAAAAGTATTGTTTCAGATTTGGTAAGATTGGGAGTAATTGAGGAAATTACAGGTAGTACATGTAACAGCCCCATTCTTCCGGTATATAAGAAAGGAGATAATGAGGTACCCTATCGTTTCATAATTGATCTGTGCGGGTTAAACAAGGTAGTTGACCCTCAATTTCCCTTAGTGCCAGACGTCACTACGATTTTGACAATGACACCTGCATCGGCAGAATACTTTAGTGTGATTGACTTAAAGAATGCTTTCTTTAGCATTCCAGTGAACAAGGACAGTAGATACTTGTTCGCGTTCACTTTAGGAGGGCGGTCATTCACGTTCACGCACATTCCACAAGGATACATGGAAAGTCCTAGTATTTACAGTAGGGCATTAAAGGAACAACTAGATATGCTAGAGCTACCAACAGGTTGTGTATTGCTACAATATATAGACAATCTGTTGTTCGCTGCTGACACAGAGGAGATTTGTAAAGAAAGTACCATTTTACTATTAACACACTTAGCAGCGCATGGCCACAAAGCCAGCTTGAGAAAATGTCAGTATTGTCGAAAGGAAGTGGCTTATTTGGGTTACTTACTTTCGAAAGAAGGGAGAAGACTAACGCCAGAACGAATAGAGAGCATTTCTGGTATGCCTATTCCAAAAACACAGAAAGGAGTCAGAGCCATAATACACATGGCTTCTTATTGCCGGCAGTGGATTGGAAACTTTGTGTTAATCGTGAAACCAAAGGTTGCATTGACTAAAAAGGATGCTGTGATGCCTTTGCAGTGGAATGAAGAGCATTTGAGTTGTTGAAAACTGCATTATGTTCTGCTCCAGTTTTGGGCACACCAAATTATGAGAAGATTTTTAGACTGTTTGTATGCAAAGTGAAGGATGTGCATTGGCTGTTTTGACACAGGAACAAGGTGGAAGAAACAGGCCATGCGGCTATTTTTCTTCCGCGCTGGACCCTGTAGCGAGTGCACTGCCACGATGTTTGCGAGCTGTTGCAGCGGCTGCTGCGTCAGTGAAACAAACGGAAGGGATGGTACTGGGGCAAACTTTAATTTTGATGGTGCCACATGCCATAGACGTTCTATTAAATAGAACACAGATGCAAAACCTCACCTCTGCTAGACTGACTAGATATTAAATCATCCTATTCTCGCCCCATATCCAAATTATGAGGTGTAGCGCCTTGAATCCTTCACAATTGATGCCACTACCCACGGAAGAACTTGTTGACAACGAATCACCTCCCCTTGATTGTTTAATGGTTACTGAGGAAGAAACGAAGGGAAGAGTTGATTTAAGGGACACCCCACAGAAAGAGCCAGATGAAGAGTTATTTTGTGACGGCTCTTGTTTTAAATTACCTGATGGCACATCAACTGCCGCCTACGCTATCACTACTCTAGAGAGCATTGCAGAAAGCAAAAGAGTCCCCTACAACTCGGCGCAAGCCGCAGAAATAATAGCCTTGACCAGAGCCTGTGAGATTTCTGAGAATTTGAACGTGAACATATATACTGATAGCCAGTACGCCTTTGGCGTGGTTCATAACTTTGGCCGACTCTGGGCTGAGAGGGGTTTCTTGACACCACATGGGGCCACAATTCAACATGGCCCTTTGATTGTACGATTGCTGTCTGCACTCACGTTTCCAAAGCACCTAGCAAAAGTGAAATGCGAGGCGCATAAAAAAGTGACATGTAAAGTGAGAGAGGGAAACGCATTTGCAGACAGGATTCCGAAACAAACTGCCATTGATTTAAATACCAAAATGATGACAGTACAGTCTGAGGAAGTGCCTTGCATGATAGAAGATGGGATTGCCACTGTCAAAGAAATGCAGGCCGAAGCTACTGCTGATGAGATACAAGGGTGGGCTGAGGGCTCTACTGAATTAGATTTGTAGGGTTGTTGGGTGGACAAGGGAACTAAAAACTGGATGTTGCCAAATTCCTTTGTAATTGCAATGGTCACATGGCTCACAGCCCTACCCACATTTGTGCCAAAAAATAATCCAGCACCTAGCTGCAGTATGGGAGAATGTAAACATAAAAAAGAATGCAGAAAGGTTGGTCCAGAACTGCATCACGTGATTACAACACAATGTAGGAAAGGGAACAGTGACTCCAGCCGGAAGTTTTGGCCCTCCCTCTATGCCTTTTGAGGTAATCCATTTTGATTTCATAGAGATGGAGGGATGCCAAAACGTGAAATATGTCCTAGTGGTAATATGTGCATTCAGCAAATGGGTGGAAGCATATCCCTTAAAAGACTGCACTGCAATGAGCACAGCAAAAGTAATGTTTAAGGAATACTTTTCCCGTTTTGGCCTGCCCCGTGTCATATGGTCAGATAACGGTCCACATTTTGTGGGCGCAGTAATATTACAGATTTGCGCAGGTCTCCAGATCAGTAAGCGATTCCATTGTTCCAGACATCCGATGTCGGCCAGTCTTATTGAACGTCACAATGGAATCTTAAAGTCTAAGATCAGTAAGATATGTGCAGGAAGCAAGTTGAGTTGGGTGGACACATTACCATTAGAGCTATTGTGCATGCGCACGTCAGTACAGGCAAGAACTGGGCTCTCCCCGTATGAAATTGTTATGGAGAGACCGGCAAATGTTTGGTGCGCACCTCAGCCTAAGCAGCTTTGCAAAGTTGAGCATCCTGTGCTTAGTACTTATTGTGGCCTTTTAATACAAAAACTGTGTTTGATTCATCAGTAGGTGCAGGAGGCTTTACCCGTGAGGTATACTGGAGCCAGGAGACTGGGTGCTACTTAAGAATTTTGAACGAAAATCATTGTTAGCACCCAGATGGCGTGGCCCCTATCAAGTACTGCTGGCAACACAAACAGCGATTCGAGTGGATTGGAGGAAGGCGTGGATTCATGCCACGCACGCTAAAAAGATCCCAACGCTGCTGAAAGACTTGCCTGACCGAGACGACCAGAAAGAAACAGCAGCTCCAGAATCGAAAGAAACTGCTGCCAGTCCTTTACTACAGGATCTGCCTAAACCTGAAGTGAAGCTTGAAGCGAAGCCTGGAAAGATTGCTGTAAAGGAGAAAGGGTAAAGAGTGCCCCAACGTTGGGCAGCTGAACCTGTATCACTGCGGGCCGACACAAAGCGTGTACCACTTTGGCGCCCACCAGCATCTGCCATTGTGCCACAGCCTGAAACAAAATTTGCATCACCACTGCGGCGTTCACAGCCACCTGTCACTGCGCCGCAGGACTCCGAGTTTGAGTCTGGGAGTGCACCGGCACTATTCATTGACCATACTGTACCAGGAGCTAAACGGTACAATCTACGGCTTCGGAAGAAGGAGTGAACGAAGCTGCATTCCATTTTTTTTTTTCATCATTGCCTCTGGTTCCCATCACGGATGGAGAAAGAACTGGAGGTCTAGAGGAGAGAAGCGTGAGAGTTGTGCAAGTCGGCAAACTCAAGACTCGCGGCTCCTCGGTGCGATCATAAAAATCCATGTGTCCGGAACCCGAACGAACAAGCGGGGCGCACATGGTACAAAGGCAATTGATAACTGCTCTGGAGTTCTTTTGAGCAAACATGCGAATGATTAATGATCTTGCCTAACGAGTAAGCAATCCAGGCTTCTAAGAACTGGCAGAATGAACTGTTGACATTTATCAAATTCATTGACATTCGGACGAGTGCCACAAGGAGAGATATTCACGACGACCACTGCGGAAGTAGAAGGGCCGTGAGACAGAAAATGCCAGAACCAGCTTTAGCCTCCTCCTGCACCGCTGCTGATAACAAATTAGGTATAAAGACTGAAAAGTTAGAAAAAACACATTATGCTGTATGCTGATCCTAACGATAGTAATATGTGTCATGAGTATGTTAGTGCCAATAATAACAGCATTGATACTATGGTACGTAGAAGGAACGCACCCATTAAATATGCTCTTGCCAGTAATTAACATCTCCACTACTGAAAGCCCGGTTCATGTAATTACTTACACCTTGTCCCCAATGGAAGAAAGGCACAGAGAAGGATATGGGAATAATACCTTATTGCTCATAATGAACATAACACATGCAATTTTAAAGAAAAATAATTGCTGGGTATGCGCCCATATACCGCAGCACGCTGGGAAGGGAATAGGTTGGTATGTGCAGCCATTACCATTAGGTTCTGCATGTAGTACATCACTAAGTGCACTATTTTATAGGAAATGGAATAAGAGTGATACAGGTCAACTAGATAAAACAAACATGAATGAATTTGAGGAAACAATTCTGAGACCCGTAGGTTGTTCTATATTCCATAAAGCACGAATGATAATCCAAAACCCTACGCCAAAACCTGCACAACGAGATAGATTGTCTCCACCATCCAAAACATCAGTAATCACGTTCCGTGTAAGAACAGAAGAAAATAAAGATGCAATGCCCCCTTCCAATACAGTGAATTATAGCCCAAAAACTGTCCATTTTTTCCTGAAGAAGAAGGGCTCCTATTCATTAGGAACATTCACTAAATGTATGAATACAGTGGTTCTCAAAAGAGAAGTAGAACCAGTGTATGTCGGTGATCCTGTTTATTTTATATGCGGAGAAAAAGCCTGGTTTCCCAGAAACTGGGGAGGCACATGTTATTTGGGTCTACTGTTCCCGGGAGTGTTCCTCTTAGAGACAGCAGATGTAGCTAGGTTATCCAGATCCAGGCCACGAAGAAGCACAGAAGGTGCTTTAAGAACAGAAGACTTAGCAAAATCATGTGTACTATTTCTGGCCCAAGCCATAAATTCCTATAACATAAGGAAACTATCCCGAGTGTTAGAGAGTACAATAAACATAACAACTGATATACTATACAACATGACGCTGGAAGAGAAAGGAATAAGATTAATGATGCTGCAAAATAGAATGGCTCTTGATGTAATCCTGGTTGATCATGGGGGAGTTTGCAAAATCGTGGGATCAGCGTGCTGCATGTTCGTAAATGACTCCTCCCCTACGATCTTTGAAGCGATAAAAAAGTTACACATCCTAAGCTCCGATATCCATACCATAAATGGGAATTGGGAGGCAAGGTCCTGGTTCTGGGGGATATTACATGCTTGGGGATGGAAGTTAGTTGCAATACTAGTAATAGTGCTTGGAATGTTTATGACTTGCTGTTGTTGCATACACTGTTTGCTCCTAGTTTGCACTGAGATAAGTGAAGAGTGTATGCATATGGTAACCCAAAAACAAATGTATGGCCACAATGATAAAGATATGCATGAAATGAAAACGATAAAAGAATTCATGGCCATAAATATTGGTGGGAATGAAGATGCATATAGTAGTATGCAAGATTCAGGTTCAAATTCAAATTCAGATATATCAGACACTTCATCAGAGGAGGGTGCAATGTATGGATGAGGCGTTTGGCAATCGGCCAAAAGGAGGGATTGTCAGTCTAGGAAAATAGATACCACACGATAAATGGCAATGTATCATATTGGCCGGAGACTAACCGTCTCATGTATTGAATGTCAGAAATACAGACTCATAAGTTTGACCAATGTGCGGCCCTTTTTGATGTAACTAGAATCGCCATTTTGTTCTCTAACGTTTGCTCATTGCTTTTTGTTCAAAACTGCTTAGCCGAAAGCTTATTCTGCTTATTCTGCTTCACTGATTACTTTGTTGTTCAAAGTGAAAGAGCAAGGCCGCAAGGCCGGGAGTTATTCGTTGAAACATAACGTAGGCAGCCCCAGAGAGGAATGCCCAATCCCCTCCCGCATGTAGCCTTGGAAGAGCACCACGGCATTTAATAATTTCGCTGATGCCAGCTAGTCTCGTTAATATGGTAGAAATGCTAGAAAGAAACAGCTAAAGGCTTGAATTATGCTTTTCTTACGGCCCCCCTTTCCTAAACCCAGCAGAGCGTGCTGACTCCCAGGACACGAATAGCAAATAGGAGATAGCAAGGCCTGGAATGCGACTCTTCCCCCGTAAGCAGCTTGCTCGCAAGAACAGAAGCGCTGTGTTCTGTTCAACAAAGAAATATGTCTCCAGACTCGCAATGTTGCATATTGTTGATAAAATAGATGTTCGAAGGTGTCATATTCGTCGAAATTGTCAATCATCAGACCCAGTTCAAAGAAACTGTACAATGGGCGTAATGAACATGTCATGACTGATTGCAGGATGTCCATTTTGTATATATGTAACTGATGTACGTTATTTGCTCTCTTGCGTCCCTCGAGGTCTGGAGACACGCGTCGCGGGGCGTGAGACCGAGTTGGCCAACTGAGACTATTTGCTTTGCATTAAACCCTAGTTTTTGGGCATACAACCTTGTGTCTGGCGTATCAGTTCGTGTGTGGTGATTTGCCTTGTTTCCACTACGCAAAGGTCCCCTAGGGGCCCCTTCATAGGGGCGCTGCTGAGGTTGTCTTATAGTGGCACTGAGAGATTTTGCCGCTGCTTTGGAGGTCTGTAGCTTCTCCAAACTTTCATCTGCCTTGCTACAGAACAACCTCGAGCCATCAAAGGGCATATTAAGAAGCCTGGATTGCACATCAGCAGGAAACCCAGACTTTCTTAGCCAGGCAAATCTACGTAGCACTGTGCTAGTCGCCATGGACCGGCTGATACTGTCAGCTGTGTCCAACCCTGACTGAAGGCATTCTCCCGAAGCCTCCTTTCCATCCCTTATAATAGCTAGAAAGCCATCACGTTCTTCACCTTCCGGGATGTGTTCAGCTGCTGCTGACATGCAGTCCCACAGGGAATATGTGAACCTTGCCAAGGTACAAGTTACATTAGTAGACTTCTAAGCCATACTGCCAGATGTGAAGATTTTCCTAGACCATGCATCCACCTTTTTATCGGAATCTGGAGGGATTGTAGGGTATGCCACATTCTTTGTGGACGCGGCTGCCTGTACTACCAAACTTTCCAGAGTTGGGTGTTTGCTGAGGTATTCCGGATCAGATGTGCAAGGTCTATATTTTGCCACAAACTTTCTATTAACTGCCCGTATGGCTTCAGGACGTTCCCATGCAGAACTAACCCTTCTTTGTAAGGCAATATGAAATGGTAGAATGGGGTCTTGTTGGGGTGTTCCAGATAATATATCTGTCATGTCATCATCTTGACAGACTGCTGAACTCATACCCCACCCCATAAATTGTGTAACTCTGCTCATGAGTTTTCTATAACTCATATCAACCTGTTCTGATGGGTCTGGTTTGTCAAATTCATACTCTGGAGAAGTATCCAGGCCACTTGCTGTTTGCAAACATTCTTGCAGATCTTGAATTCTTGATTGAGGGTTAATTAACTCCTCTGGGACAGATCTTGTGCCAAATTTAACACCAGCAGAGCTTACTTCCTCCTCTTCTTTTTTTTTTTGTAACTTCTTTTTATTAATTTCAGCATGAACTACAAATCAACAGAGGAAACAACATCAACCCCAAACTCCCCCCCAGTCCCCCCTCCAACTCCGGTCGTAGCTCCGCTAAACCCTCCATACCCGTAAATTCCTATCAAATCCTCAGCCATGAATGTCCAACAGTTTTAATCTTTGGGGGCACCATTGCTCCCTAAACTCCCCCTTCAAGTAGCCCAACGCCTCGCCCCAGTCTGCTGCAAAGCTCCCCAATTTCCCCTCAGCCGCGTAAGTGGCCCATTCCAGGGAGACTATGTCCCACATTTCCTTAGCCAGTCCTGCTCCATAGGGATCGATGCGCTCTTCCATTTGTGTGCAATTAATCCTATCGCTGCTAGGGTGAAGGCCACTTACACCTTGAGACTTCCTCTTCACTCCCCTTCGCCCCCCTGCTCTCTCTTCCCCAGTATGATCTCCCTGGGGTCCTGGCAACTTCCCAACCCCAGAGCCTGAGACTGGGCATAAGCAAACGACCTCCAGAAGGGTCTAATACACGGGCAGTCCCACCATATATGAGCAGCCGTCCCCTCCTCCCCACAGCCCCTCCATCAGTTACCTGCGGTTGTCGGGTACATTGCATGCAATCTGGCTGGAGCATAATGCCAACCATAGATGAGTTTATACCATGCTTCCTGTAATTGGGCCGCTTTAGCCATCTTGGGAATTGTCCTCCATAACCTCTCCCAGTCTCCTCTTTCCATACCTACCCTTGTTTGACGCTCCCAGTCCCTCATATATGGCCAGACGACCTTCGGGCCCGCACTCTCTAAAAGTTTATACAAATCCGAAATTAGACCTCTGGAATAATCATGGGACATAAGGAACCGTTCGAATTGTGTTAGGTCCCGTGTAGCAGCTTCCCTGACCTTAACTGACATGACCCAGTGTCTAATTTGAAAGTATCTGTGTCTTTCCCCCTCACCCACTCCGAAGTCATGCTTACATTCCTCGAAAGTTTTCACTTTCTGGCTGCGGAACATGTCTCTCAGCGCCCTACAACCCTCCTTCTCCCATGCTCCCCTCTCAAGCCCCAGCGTGAAGTCCCCATTGCGGAAAATTGGCGTAAATGGGGACAGAAAGGATGAAGTCCTTCTTCTCTCCACTGCCCTATCCCAGGTGGCCACCATTCCCTTTGTTATAGCGCTCATATAGATATGTGGCGGTCTCAACCTCTTCGGAAGCCATAATACCTCACCCAGGTGATGTCGGGCCACAGCCCTGTCCATTCTTACCCAATGCTTCTCATACCCCTCCGCAAACCACTCCCTTATCACCCGGAGGAGAGCGGCCTCATGATAGCGCCTGAAATCCGGCAAAGCCAATCCCCCCCGCCCGTTAGATGCCATGAGAAGACGCCAGGACAGACGTGGCTTCTTACCCTCCCAGATAAATTCTTTAACCATTCTGTCCAATTCTGTGAAGAAACTCGCCGGGACGGCCAACGGGATAGCCTGAAACAAATATAGTATGCGGGGGAGAATCACCATTTTAAGGACAGCTCCCCTCCCTAACCAGGCGATCCTAAGCGCGCTCCACCTCCTCAGGTCCTTCTTAATTGTCGTTAGCATGGGGGAGTAGTTAGCGCCGTACCAGCCACCCAGAGAGGGGGTTATCTTAATCCCCAGATACCGTATCCCCCCCGGACTCCATTTGAACGGGGAAAGTGCTATTAACTCCCTCGCCTCCTCCTCTTCTAACGATAAATTCATCAATTCAGACTTCTGCCAATTAACCCGCAGACCCGATACCTCCCCAAATTTGGTCAGCACTTCTATGCTCGCCCTGATTGACTCTTTTGGTTGTGTTAGTGTGAGCAACATGTCATCTGCAAATGCTGCCACCTTATGTTGATACCCCCCAAATGGTATACCCTGAATCATATCTGTCTCCCTAATTGCTAGTAGAAGGGGTTCCAAATATATGGCGTAGAGCGAGGGGAAAACAAGGGGCACCCCTGCTTTGTCCCCCGCTGAAGCCTAATTAGATGATATGTTTCTCCATTTACCAGGATACTCGACTTGGGGTCCTTATAATTAGCCGCAACCATGTTGATAAAGTCAGACCCCAGACCCATCATTTTCATGACTTGAAACAGGAATGACCACTCTACCCGATCGAACGCTTTTTCAGTGTCGAGCGCTAGGAGGATCGCCGGAGTGGTCGCCTTCCGTGTTTTCTCAACCATGTGGGCCACCCGTCTAATATTGTCTGCCGTCTGCCTCCCTACCACAAACCCTGTCTGGTCCTGGTGGACCAGCGAGGGTAAGTACTTCACTAGACGACCCGCCAATATTTTAGTGTAGATTTTTGCCTCTGTGTTTATGAGAGCAATAGGCCGATACGATGTGCATTCTTCTGGGTCTTTGCCTGCCTTGTGGATGAGTGTATTTTCGCCTCCTCCATCGAGGGTGCGATACTGCCTCTTGACCCAAATGAATTGAATAGTTGTGTTAAATGCGGGACTAATAGGTGGGAGTAGGTTTTATAAAAGGACGCGGGATAACCGTCTGGACCTGGGGCCTTACCGCGAGGAAGAGCCATTATGGTTGCTCTTACCTCATCTTCTGTGATAGCTCGGCCCAGTTCCCTTCCCTCGTCCTCAGACAACCGTGGGAGGGGAAGGGCCTCCAGGAATTCCCTCTCTGGCCCAGGTAGAGGATTCTCTGAGGAGTAAAGATCTTCATAAAACTCTGCCAATCTTCCTTTTATTTCTTCTGTCTGAGTGAGTCTATTACCCACCTTATCTCTCATGGCTACAATGACGTTACGTTCTCTATTTCCCCTCAGTAAGCGGGCTAACAGTGAGTCTGCCTTATTGCCCTTCGCATAAAATCTTTGTCTAACCCTAAGCATAGCCTCCTCTGCCCTCTTGGTCCTTAGGATCCTCAACTGACCCTCTGCGAGACTATATTCCTTGTACACCTTCCTAGAGGGATTCTCCCCCACTCGCACCCTGGCGGCCTCCACCTCACTTTCCAGTTGAGCCTCTAACCTCCTCAACAGTCTGTTTCTCTCAGCCTGTAAAATGATTAGTTCCCCCCTTAAGGTAGCTTTAAAGGCGTCCCATCTAATATCGAGGCTTGTGTCTATGCTGTTGTTCCGCTCGAAGAAATCTCAAATCTTGCTGTCTATTTCCTCCTGTATCACCTGATCCCTCAGAAGCGCTTCCGGAAATGTCCAGCTCCATACACCCGCCCTACGCCTTCCCAGTCGAAGCTTCATCTGGACAACCTTGTGGTCCCCAATCCCCAGGGGACTTACCTCAACTGAGTCCACCCCCCCAATCAAGCTTGCTGAAGTACAAATATAGTCAATTCTTGACTGGGTTCTGTGAACGTCTGAAAGAAACGTAAATCCCTCCTCCCCTCCCCTCAGCGCCCTCCACACATCCCGCAAACCAGCTTCCTCCCACCGTTCCTTCAGTTGAGGCGAAGCCACCACACCCTAACTACCCCATTCATGCTGCGAGCGATCTTCCCTCCGATTCCATGCCTGGTTGGGTTCCCCCATCAGTATCACCTGCCCCCTCGCAAAATCCTGCAAGGTACCGAGAGTCTCCCTCAAGAACTGATCCTGGCCCACATTCGGGCCATACACCGAAGCTATGGTATAGGGTGTGCCCCTGTATTCTCCCCTCACCATAATGTACCTCCCGCTCTTATCTCGGAGAGTATTGGACACCTGGAAATCCATCCCCCTCCCAAACGCCAAGGCAACTCCCCCCTTCTTTGCGGGGCCTGATGCGAATAGTATTGGTGGGAATCCCTTCAACCTGAGGCGATGCTGGTCTTTCCGCAATAAGTGGGTCTCCTGTAGTGCCAGAACATCTGGTTTGTGGGTCCTGACAAATTGCTCCATCTCCGTGCGCTTAAGAGGGGAGTTCAGCCCCCTAACATTATGTGTTAACCACTTGAAAACTGAGCCAGTATGCAGAGCTCTCCCCCAGGTAAACCTCTACACTCCTTACCGGGTCTGCCCTGCTTGTCACCCTCACCCTCACAATGAGTTTTGGACCCTCACTCCTTTTCTATTACCCGTCTCCTTTCCCTTATTCCACTGAACTTGAGTTGCCCCACTGGGAGCTACGACCCCCTCCCGCATCCTCCCGCCCTCCCTCCCTTGCTCACCCTGCCTCCCCAACTTAAGGTGAGACCACCCCCACCCCCCCACCCTGCACAACTCAACAATCCCCCAGAACAACTGCTCCTCCCACTTCTTCCCCGCCCCCCCACCGGGCCTCATTGCCCTTACTGATCCCTGGATGTTGCACCCCCTACCCCCGGAGATATCAACCACCTTCAAGGGTCCACCACCCCTTGCACACTTTGTTCTTAGTCAGACACTCCCCTAGGTGCCAATCCCACAAACCAAGCCAGCCCCCCCCACTCTCCTTAGATAATCCGCCATTCCCTCCTGGGCCCTTCCGCCTCCTGTCCCCCACCGTAGACCACTCCCACGGCCTCGGCCGTGGCCTGCTTCTCGAAGTCCGCTCTATACTGCCCGAGGGGCCTTCATCCAGGTCGATCCGCAACACACTTGCTCCCGCTTGAACCGTCGCTATCCGTTTCTGGTGACCTTCCCAGTCAAAAACTAGGCCAAATGGAAAAGTCCACTTATAGCGCACTCCGTGCTCCTTTAATGCCTTCAGCACCGGTGCCATCTGTCTCCTCTTTATCAAGGTGATAGCCGCTAGGTCTTGATACAGAGCTATCTGGTGGCCTTTGAACATTATTGGTTCCATTGTCGTCGCTTCCTGGAGGACTGCCTCCTTCTGAGCATATCTAGCAAAAGCAGCGAGAACATCCCTCAGTCTCGGGGAGGGCCCCTTAGAGAGTTTACCAACTCTGTGAACGCAGTCCAACTCAATAGCATCTGGAGCAACCTCCCCCAGGATCTCAGCAAACATGTCCTGAATCTCCTGTTTAAGTTCCTTGTCTGAAACTGATTCCGGTAGCAGTTTCACCCTTATGTTGACTCTTCGGGACCTGTTCTCAATGTCCTCCATTTGGGTCTCCAAATTCTGGGTCGCAACATCGAGGCGCTCTATGGCTTCACTGTTAGCAGTCGCTTCCTTGTCCACTTCCTGGAGACCCCTTTCCAAAAGATCTGTTCTTTCGCCTAGCTGCCTCAGATCCCGCTTGATCTCCCCGAGCGCTTCATTTAAGTCCGCCCGCATGAGCTGAAACTGTTCCTGAAATGCCTTCGACAGATTGGTCTGAAGCGCCTGGATCTCGCCCAGGAAGTCCTGCCTATTGGCCGGGGTCAGTTCCCGCGGCACCTCCGCCACTCCTCTCCCCTCCGAACCCTCATTGCTTCCCGCCGATCTCACCCCCATGTCCTGTGCCGACCACAGAGAGTGGAGGGTATTTTGAGAGTCTCGTGGGTGCTGCGCTGGTTTTACACTTTTCCCTCTATTCCGTGCAACCATCCGAACAGCCCCTTGCATGCAGGGTGGGTTATCAACCCCCCCTTCCCACAGCTCCCCCCCTGATCACCTGAGCCAACCTTCACCGGTTACCTCCCCAGGGGCAAACTTCCCGTGCGATATCGCCAACAAGCCAGCGCTGCCCCTGCCGCCGCCCAGCCACTCCTGCCCCCTCAAGGGCCACTTAGTTTGTACTTCGGGGCAGCTACGCCAGAGGGACGCCTCCAGCAGGGCCACACCACTTTGGGGCTACCGGAGAGTCACAAACGGGGGGAGGGGATAAATACCGAGGGGGCGGCCAGATGCAGATCCAAGCAAGCGGACTCCAAATGTCTCCCTCCGGAAATGCAGCCATGCAGTTATTGTGAGATTCCCAACCAGCAGGTCAATTTTAAATAGTCAATGTGTAAGTGATCACATAGATGGGGGATATAAAGGGCTCCTTCAGCTTCTCCCTACCGAAGCCCTCGTCGGATCCAAACTGGCCTTTGCGCGACTTATACAAAGGTCCTTGCCGGCCTCCAGAGATACTGGGCCCCGTGCTCGCGGGCACAACTAGAGCCGCATCTGCCGCCCGCTCGGCAGCCCCTCCGGCGGTCAGGGACCCACCCGTACTTCCACACACAGCCCCACAGGGGCCCCGACTCACCGGAGAGTTTCACTCCCACTTCGCTCCTCCTCACGGCTATCAGGCTGCGGGCGGCCCCATCCCCCACTGGGGCCTCTCCTCTCCTCTTGTCTCCTTCTGTGGGGGGGGGCAGGCGTTTGCCCGGGGCCGCCAATCCCCAGCTCCACCAGCCCGCCGCCTGCAGGCTGCTGCGACCCGCTTCTACGCGGCCGCCAAGCTTTGGTCCCCGCCGGCGGAAGCCCGCCACCAGAAGCCCGACAGGTGTCTCCTTCTCAGCCCAGGCCGCGCTCACCCGTGGGCGGGCACCCCGCCTCCTCCTCCAGCCGGGCAGGCCCAAGGCAAACACACTGCGGGGAGGCGATCCGCTCCTTCCCTCTGCTTCTTGGCTTCCCCCAATCAATTCTGGGGGCTAGCCGACATCTCTCCAGGGGACCCCAGTTGACTGCGGGGTGGTGGACCGCTTATTTTCGCATGCGGGATCGTGGAGCGCCCTCTGCTGGAGAGAGAAAACATTTTCCGAGGCGAAACCTAAAGGTAAGGATATATCTAAGATGAGGAATACGTGGGAGGACACAATCCATTCGAAACAGTGGTACGGGGTCGGCAGTAGCCAGCCACCTACCAGCGGGATTTACCAACAACCCCATAATGAGGCCCAATGTTCTGTAGATTTGGAGGTTGAGAATGCGATGAGGAATCTTTAGGAGGAGATAATGGTAATATTTTTTCTAATGGATTTTCGTCCCAGGTATTTCTCATCTTAGGTATATCAATATCCTGCCTGCAGTATCAGAATTTATTTTTAACAGCCAAGGCCGCTGTGCTGCATTGAGTCGATTGTGCCTCAACAGTTACCGATTGTACCTCGACAGTTTGCCCCTCAGCTCTGAGCTGGGGGCAAACACGCCAGACTCGAGATTGGGCAGACCATTAAATGCAGCGGTAACACTGTTACCGCCGCATTTAAGTGCTACCGCCCAGCTCGTGATCAGGCCCCAAGAAATGGCAACATAGTCAAAGACTAAGGGAAACAGTAGCGATGGATGCCTCACTCATGGGGTGGGGAGCCCATGCCAGCGACTTGACCATCAGCGGTCGTTGGTATCCATCGGATCCAGACTACACATCAACCTGTTGGAGCTGAGTGACAATCAGACTAGCGCTGAAAGCTTTTCTGCCATCAGTACAGGGAAAGAATGTCCTGATAATGACGGACAACACAGTGGCCATGTACTACCTCAACAAAAGAGGAGGCGTAGGGTCACTGCCACTGTGCAGAGAGGCAATGCAGCTCTGGTTTTGGGCAATTCAAGAAGGAATCTCTCTATCGGCAGTTCACCTAGCCGGAGAGAAAAACTTGACGGCGGACGCTCTGAGCAGGCAGAGCACAGTTTCCCATGAGTAGGAGCTAGCTCAGGAAGTCCTTCAAGAGATCTTCACCCTTTGGGGAACCCCTCAGGTGGATCTGTACGCCACCAGCATCAACAGGAAGTGCGATCAGTTTTGTTCAAGGGAATTTCCCCCGAGAGGAGCTCTAGGAGACGTGTTCGTAGTGGACTGGGAGTTTCCACTCCTGTACGCGTTTCCTCCAGACCCTGTCATTCCTCAAATGATCAGGAGGTTGAGAAGATTCCAGAAAGCCATGATCCTAATTGCCCCGGATTGGGCCAGGAGAACGTGGTACCCGGACCTTCTGAACATGTCCATCTGCCCTCCAATTCGTCTTCCTCAAAGAGAGGACCTTCTCTCGCAGAAGGGAGGTCAGGTTCTCCATCCAGACATCAGAACCCTCAACCTTCACGCTTGGTTTCTGAAAGGTTGAGATACAAGGATTGGGATCTCCCGGATGACGTCATGGAGGTGTTGCTTTCGGCCAGAAGGCCAGCAAAAAAACTTTATACCGCTGCCTTTGGAACAAATTTTGCAGCTGGTGTAGAGAAAAGAATATTGAACCCTTTTCATGCAATACACCAATGGTGTTATTGTTCTTGCTTTACTTAGCAATTCAGGTCTCCAAATTGGTACAATCAAGGGCTGTCTCGCAGCACTGTCAATCTTTAAGCATACTGCTGAGGAGCCTTCATATTTCAAATTACCCTTGGTAATCCAATTTCTGAAAGGGTTAACTAATGTTTATCCCCCAAAGCCTTTTCAAGTTCCATTGTGGGACCTAAATCTAGTTTTAAAATTTCTGATGGGTACTCCTTTTGAACCACTCCATTCCTGTTCATTAAGATTTCTCACTCTTTCTAGTGGCTCTAACATCTGCCAGAAGAGTGAGCGAATTACAACCTCTATCTTGCAAACCTCCTCATACAATCTTTCATAAAAACAAGGTTGTTTTACAAGTGAAGCCTAATTTTCTCCCAAAGGTGGTCTCTGAATTCCACATTACTCAGAAAATAACCTTACCTTCATTCTATCCTCCTCCCCACCCAGGGAAAGAGGAAGAGAGGTTACACAGGCTGGATCCAAGGCGGGCCTTGAGTTTTTATATTAGCAGATCAATTGTTTGTAGGATACGCAGGACACAAATTAGGATTGGCAATCACAAAACAGACCATTTCAAGGTGGATCATTTTAACCATTCTAGAATGCTACAAATTGGCAGGAAAAGAACACCCTCAACATCTTAAGGCTCATTCAACCAGGGGTATCGCAGCCTCTTCGGCTCTCCAAAGAGGGGTTCCAATTAGAGACATATGTGCGGCTGCCACATGATCGTCCTCACATACCTTTACTAAATCTTACAGCCTGGATTCCTGCTCTAGCCAGGAGACAAGATTTGGGAAAGCTGTGTTGCATTCTGTACATTCTTAAAGGGAAATATTTCATTTTTACTCCCTCCTCCTCTTTACGCTACTGCTATGGGAGTCTATCAAAGATAAGGAATGCGTCGGAGGACACAATCCCTTCGAAGAACAAGTTACTTTCTTTCTTTCGATGGGATGTTCCTCCGACGCATTCCTTATCGCCCCTCCCATCCATCCCTGCAGTAAAACTTCCCTTGTAGTTGCAGCTTACGCTCCTTCAAGGTTAATAACTAATTCATGCAAAGCAAATTTAAGCTTCAAAATGGAACTGAGTAATGGACACTGCGCAAGTCTATTTATACGCACGATGACGTCGGCGCCGATACGGAGGCTGTCGAGGGACACCGACTCGAGGGACATCGACACGCAGCGCCCTCTACTGAAAAAATGTCCGAGGCCAGCAAGCTGGAATGAGTAACATCAAAGATAAGGAATACGTCGGAGGACACAATCCTTTCGAAAAGTTTGTTTGATCATGGATTGGCCTAGTGTGTGGCCAGTAAAACCAATAAAGGGTTGGTTATCTTGCTTGACATTTGCCATCCTAGAAATGTAGAAAGTAAGAGACCTTTTTCAGGTCAAGCCTTTGTAACCTCTCTTCATCCTTAGAAGGGTGAGGAGGTATAACACAAATATGGTAAACTTATTTTCTGTGTCAGATGGATTTCAGACAGAAGGAACCCTCAAGACTACCTTCTCCTTGAAGAATATATTAAATGGTGGTTAGAATGACAAAGCTTGCAGCTCGCTCACTCACTCTGCGAGCAGAAGCGATGGCTAGAAAATAGATATTTTTTAGGGTTAATAACCTGAAAGGACAAGAATGGAGAGGTTCAGGAGGAGCTCCCATTAAAAAAGTTAGTACCAGGTTCAGATCCCAGGACGGAACCAGAAAAGGGACCATTGGGAAAGTATTTGTCAATCCTTTTAGGAATTTAATGACAATCAGCATCTTAAAAGTAAGAGCCTTGTTTAGCATGTGTTTAGAAATGGATAGCGCCACCAGGTACCCTCTGACAGTAGGCACCTGTAAGTCTGCAGATGTATTGCAAGTAAAAAGAACAATATCTTTAGTTCTTCACCGACTGCAAAACCTGTTCCAACGGCAGCAGTATAGTGTGTTTATTGCTGGTCTTTTGGCCAAAGCAACACCTCCATCACTTCTTCTGGGTGGTCGTTATATCTCAACCTCTCAGAAACTAGGCATGAAGGTTCAGAGTTCTGATTCCTGGGTGAAGAAGACATCCTCTCTCTGTTAGAATATTTCTTTCTATCAAATAAATAACACAAGACACAGGTGTCTAAAGCTGAGGCTTCTCTTGATTTTCCTTTCTCCTCTCTTATCATCCTCGTACTAAACATCCTCCCCTTCCGCTTCCTGTCTCACCTTCCCCCTTCTCCTTTTTTCATGTGTCCCTCATTGGATTCTGTGACTCCTAAAGGGTCAGTGATGAGCCTCGTAACATCACCCCTCACATAACTCCTTTGGTCCATCTAATTTTTCTTCCACTAGCTGCTGGGGTCTTTTGATCACTCTGAGTGGTCTTCCTGCGGTTTATGCCATTGTGATTTCCTCCAACCCCACTTCCTTTTGGTCCATCGCTTTCATATCTCTACTCGATTGATGCCGAGTTCTCCTGAATCTGCATCTATTTCTATCTTTCTCATCAGGCTCTCTCAACAAATGTTTAAAATGCGAGGCGTTTCTTGTTATGTCGCATTTCTCATTTTGGGCCATCACCAATGTTGATTTGAAATGGGGTTGCTACATAGTTTGAGTCTTTCTTCCTTTGTGTCTGCTGTCTCACAAGGACCTCTTCTCCTATGTGGATCCTTTTGGTCTGGCTCCCCTCCTCTGATCTGTTTGCTCTCTTGTTTGCTGCTTAATTTGGTAATTCTTTCTCCAAACTTCTTCATCCTTTCCTCCTTGGTTTGCTGATATTCTGAGCCATTGCGTCCCTGGTTGGTACGCTGTTGTTAGGCAGAAACCTGTGCAGATCCCTCTGGCACCACTGCAAAAGATTTAAGACTACAGGTGTTTGGCAGTAAACCCACTTGGTAGCAGTCTGTACCACACAGATTCACTTGGTAGCTGTGGCTGAGCAGTCAGACTTCCCTCAAGAAGAGTTGGGCAGTATACAGAGTATTCACAATAGGTCAAAAGAACAAAGTAGAACAAGCAAACACTGACCAGAGCTTGGTGTAAAAGAGATATAAGTATTTATTTAAAACCACATCTAATAAAACACACAGGCACTAATATTAAGCAGTTCAAAAACACGGTCACTAAAAGATATACACTCCCTTCAACGATTAGTTAGACAAGTCTTAAGTAACGCAACACTTATTTTCAGACAGCGGTGAGCGCTTAACGAAGATGGCACTCTAATCAATCGGTTTAAAAGGGTGAGAAAGGCAGAGCAAAGATAGAAACAGATCCCAACACTTTCAGAAGAACACAGTAGGAGAAGAAGGCAGGTTAAAACTGTAGAGTCAAATTTAACAAGGCCGGACCCACTGTAAGAGGCTCCGGTCGAAATGTGTCAAAAAAGGTCACACGGTTCAAAGTGCCCAAAAGTCTCCAAATCAGTTCAGAAAGAGTTGGACCAAAAGAAAGGGACCAGTTAGATGGTCAAGGTGGCCAGCCCAGTCCAGAAGGTTAAGGGATTATTATTACCTTGTAGCAATCTTTAGAAAGGGAGGCCTGGCGGACACGGTACCTTAAAGTGGTGAGAATACTCCAGCGGGGGCAGTTGTTCCTGGCAGCGGATGCTTCGTCCGGGGGAAGAGAGGATCTCGTCGGGGAGGAAGACAGGAGTCCGTTGCACTGCCAGGGAAGAAACCAGCCGCGGATTTCTCAGTTAAAAGGAGAGGTCCTTTTATTTGCGGTCCAGTGGTAAGTGGCTATCTGGTTGCCGGGGTGCTTGGCACGGGCAATTCGCCCACAAGATGTCCTGGGATGCGAGGAAAAGAAGGTAAACTGGTTGTGCCCACCAGTCAGGGGAAGAAGACTCTCCAGCCGGGAGATCTTCTCTGTCGTCGGGAAGTGGTGAGTCGGTTCCGCAGGGCTCCACCGGTGGTGTTGTCGTAGCAGGTCGGCTCAGCTTCTCCCTCGTCGGATTCTCAGGTCCTGTGGCGACTTCTGAAGTTCCAGTCCCAAAAGCCCTGCTTTTATGCAGCACACCCCTATTCACTCAGCCTAGCTGTCAATCAAACATGCTAAGTGGTGAGCCGGCCGGCTCACCACTTGGGCCAATCACACAAGAGTGTGACTTGAGTTACCAAGGTAACTCAGTCCAGGGTGCCTAAACCCCCTCCCACACCCCCTGTGGTACCCAGACAGAGTGGCACCATTTTTGGAGGCTTCTGTGGAGAAGCCTGCCAAAAAGTGGAACAAAGGGCTCGACTTGGGTTGGAGTCACAGAAGAGAAAACAAGCGCCATTTTAGAATCGAGTTCTGGCAAAAAATACCAACCGGCGAATTAATATTAAATAAATAAACCGGCGGTATGTTCGAGGCTATGAGAATTAAATAATTAAAGTTGGTAGCCGCGAACAATGGGAAAATCCCATAGAGATATATTTGCGGTCGAATATAAAAAGTAGTTGCCACTGCCACCAGCCAAAACTCGATCAGGGGGGACTGAGACGTGCCCCCTCGACTAACAGACCCCGGGGCAATCGAATTGCCACGACCAGTACGTCCACAATATGATGGTTTGTACTGGTTTCTGTTCATAATTTGGGACTAGTAAAGCCAATGGTGACTTTACATGCCCTGGGAGACAATAGTCAGTCCCAGGGTATGGAGTCTATGGTGGGGTGTCACTATGACACACCTGTGTCACTGCACTGAGGATGCTGTGTAACACACATAGTAAAAACACATGAGACCCTATGGAGTAAAAGACCCCATAGCCCATAAAACACATTAACAGTCAAAGGAACCCCTCAAATCATGTCCAAGAGTGTGAAGAAAAGAGACTCACTCTTGGCAGGAGAAAAAAAACAAACTCCAGAAATCCAGCAAAGCTGCTGGGGGACTCACTAGGTTAGGAAATTCAGCCTAAACAGAGAATTCTCCCTAACAGCTGTCATAAACTCTGCTGGTGTTTTGCCTGTGGCCTCATGCAAAGTGCTTATATATTGTCTTAACATTCTGCATATCACATGTTGGATCGGCATGTCATCAATTAGTGCTTTTTGGATCGCTCTGTTGCTTAACGATATGAACCTCTCTGCCATTCTGTTGGCTTGCGGATAGAGTTGTGATCTTCTGGTGTTTAAATCCCATATTGTGTGCAAACCTCCCAAAATCATTCCAATTGAACAGTGGGCCATTGTCTATTTTTACTGTATGTGGGATTCCCCACTCAGTGAACACCTCGTCAATGACCCCTGTCACGTGAGCACATGCTGTCATGCAACTTCCTTTCACTGCAGTAAAAGAACAAGTTACTTACCCTTGGTAACGTTCTTTCGACTGGATGTTCCTTTCATGTATTCCTTATCTTATAATATTTCCAATAATATTTCCAATATCCAGCTTTGCTGCTTGGCAATTTATTTTTCAGCACAGGGCGCTGTGCGTCGATGTCTGTTGACTCGATGTTAACAAACAAATGAGGGACTCCAAGCAGAAAAATACGCACAGTCGTGCTTGGGAGAAACGATTATATATATAAAGCAACTAGGAGACCGAGGTATAGGAACTTGTTTAGGTGAACAGGCAAGACTAGACCATAAATAGCACAGGTGGTCAAGAATACAAATGAATCGGTACAGACCACATCACAAAATAGGATACGATAAAAATTCAATTCACATCCTAAATTTAATACATTTTATTTTATTGAATAGAATATCTCATAATAATTGTAAAAACTCCTAATGTTTCATGTAACATTGAAGTAATAAAATGTAATCCATGAAAGAAATTAATTCATGGATGTCCAGAGAATCGCTCGGAACAATGTGCAACACAACCAGACCCATACAATTCATCAATACCTTCATTCATACTAAAACTCATACACATCTAAAATTCATACCTCAAATACAATGGTGAAACACACCTAAAAATACATTAACACAAAAGGACTAATTGCACGAGATATTGTAACACCATATTCAAATTCCAGTCAGTGGCAAGAACTGAATTACTAGAGGGAATGTCCTGGAATTAGAAACGTTCAAGAGTCATATTATTTGACAATTTGGGCCATACCAAGAGTGGACCACTTAGATAACCGACATGTTTCTTTCCATATTCACAGTTATATTAATTATGTGGAAATTCATCAGGGTGACAGAAGTCCTCAATGATTGATGGTGCTGGGGTGTTGTAAACCTCCATAAGCCAGTCTTGTCCTGGCACTCTGCCGTTGGCCAAAACACGGCATACGCATCAATAGTTGGATCAGACAAATGGAAACGGGCACAGTATGACCAAACGACAATCCTGGGAAAGTATCCCTAGAATTTCTCAATGCCAACTGAAGCTAGGTTAGCAGTTAAGCTGTAGCATACGCCATCACGTTACTGGAGCAACGTTCACAATTGCAGAGCTGGTCACAATAAATGTGTCTCAACAAGGGCCATTCGACCGTTCAAGAGCAGGGGTCTCAATCTGATGTCCAGTATGAAAACTAGCGTGGTCTCCCGGGAAAATGTTGACATCACCGTAGGCATATATAGCACGCGTAGCGTCCATTGGCTTCATATACGTTTTTACAAATGTAGGATCTATCCCATACCTGACAGTTACTCCCCCTGAGAGAGTGCAGACTGCAATAGCAAAGAAAATCCTATTGCGGGGTAGGTTGAAAGGGTCGATAAGGACTACGTGGGAGGAACATCCAGTCGAAAGAATGTTACCATGGGTAAGTAACTTGTTCTTCGAATGGATTGTGTCCTCCCACGTATTCCTTATCTTATGATAGACTCCCAAAGCAGTGTAATGTTTGGTGAAAGGATGTACGGACGACCATGTGGCAGCCGCACAAGTTTCTTTTACTGGTAAACCCCTCTGTAATGCAGAGGAAGTCGCCATGCCCCTGGTTGAATGAGCCCAGGGGCCTTCTGGAGGATCTTTTTGTTAGGGAGAATTCTCCTTCTAGGGCTAATTTCCCTCACCTAGTGAGTCCCCCAGCAGCTTTGCTGGATTTTTGGAGTTTATTTTTTCCACCTGGTAAGAGTGTACATCCTTTTTACACTCTTACATGTGTTTTGGCCTATGTGTTTTTACTCATTGTGTGATCTTGGGCACTGAAGCACACCACTCCAGGTGCCCCTATTCTTGTATGGGTTACACTGCACCCTGAGTGTAGTAACCCAGGGTTGTCTTTAAGACTTCCCTCTGACTATTTCGCTGGGGCTGACTACTGTCCCCCAGAGAAAGGTAAAGTTGCCATTTACTTTACATAGTCATTTTTACCACAGACCCAGTACACCCCATCTTACATGGAGTACTGGAAAGGGCTAATCTGTACCCCTTTTCTGTCTGTACCTCCCTGAGCATTGTTTCGCTCTTTTAACATTTAGACTTGGCTGGTGGCAGTGGTATCTACCCTAACTTTTCTACCGCGATTATATTAGATAAACGTGGTACTGTACTTGGCTATTATATTAGCATCGAACATAAACCCGCTTGACCAAATCGTCTTTCTTTTGGCTCCGGTTGGGTTTATTCACCATTTCTTTTTGTTAAAGTCCTTCTTGTGTTTTACCTTGCGCAGCAAACTAGGTTCGCCTTCTTTGTTCACCGTCTTTTGGCTGGATTCTGCAGAGAAGCCCTCCTCAAGGCGCCTGGGTGTCTAGGTGGGCTGAATGTGAGGGAGGTGTGTAGTCACCCCCTGCACAGGGTATCCTAGGAAACCCAAGTCGCACTTTGCCATGGTTGGCTGAGGTGGTTGTCCCAGCTGGACAACCCCCCTGCTGCGTGATTGATAGCCAGGCTGTGTGAATGGAGGTTTTGCGCATAAAAGACAGGACTCTTGGGCTAGAAGTCGGAGTCGCCTCTGGAACTACAAGGAACCGAAGAGAAGCGGAGAGAACGACGGCTGCTGCAACTACCCCGTCCTGGTGAAGCCCTGCTGCAGTCCTGAGCTATCTACCCTTCAACGACTAAGAGGAGATCCAGTCCGGAGTCTTCTTCCCTTGAGCCTGGTGGGGATAACCAGCTCATCTTCTTCAGCCAGAGATCTCCGCGTGGTCGAAATCGCTGCACACTGCTGTAATGGTCCGGAGCCACCTGCCGAGTCTCTCCTGTTTTTAAGGAGAGCACCTTTTATTCGTTGTCGCTGCTGCCGGCTTCATCCCTGTATGGCGCAGACCCCCTTCAGACGTCCTCCTTCATAACGAAGCTCCAGGAATTGTGGCTCTGCGGGAAACCAACAGGAACAACTGCCAGGGCAAAAGCTGCATCATTGGAATAAGGTACTGTGCTCTACTCGAGGAAACTGGGTGAACCCCCTTTTCTTCATCCTCAAGGCTCGCCCTTGTCTTCCCTCCTTCTTATAACTTTTGCTTCCGAACATTGACAATATCAAAGTACTTTTGGGCTATGCTGAATCGTGAACTGTCTAATGGTGTGATCTTTGGCAACAGGTCTTCGGTGTCACTTAACCCTGGCTACGAACCTTTGAATTTTGAACTCCTGTTTCTCAGTGTTTCTCGATGCTGTCTGCCTAACCTAAATATTGCCTATAACTTTTGCCTCCAACTCCCTCTGGGCATCTCAGGTGCTAAGTGTGTTTTGCCCCGGTAGCATTTCATGTCACGGATACGCGTTTATTGAGTAGACCGAACTGTCAAAAAGTGATCACAACCATATCCACGCTATCGTGTTTTGTTCATAACACCGGTTCATTCAAACACAGGGTACTTACCTTGAGACATACTGTACAAAGTGAATTGGTTAGTTGTAGTATATTTAACGTGTTGTTTTGTTTAAAGTTTAATAGAAGTGTTGTGTTTATAACTGATGGTTTAAAAATAAATGTACTTATTTTTTTTTACCTGAAACCTTGAGTCAGTGTTTGCTTGAGCCACAGTAATTGTGGTCCCTTTGTGTAATCTCTGCTACTGCTCATATACTCTTGAGATAAGCCTGGCTGCTCTGCTGCTGCTACCACTATAACTTAGTAGTACAGGCTTGTACCAAAGGTAAAACTTGTATTGCCGCCTGTGGTCTTAAGTGTGTTTATTTTTTCCACCTAGTAAGAGTGTACATCCTTTTTCCACTCTTACATGTGTTTTGGCCTATGTGTTTTTACTCATTGTGTGATCTTGGGCACTGGAGCACACCACTCCAGGTGCCCCTGTTCTTGTATGGGTTACACCGCACCCTCAGTGTAGTAACCCAGGGTTGTCTTTAAGACTTCCCTCTGACTCCATTTAGCTGGGGCTGACTACTGTCCCCCAGAGAAAGGTAAAGTTGCCATTTACTTTACATAGTCATTTTTACCACAGACCCAGTACACCCCATCTTACATGGAGTACTGGAAAGGGCTAATCTGTACCCCTTTTCTGTCTGTACCTCCCTGAGCATTGTTTTGCTCTTTTAACATTTAGACTTGGCTGATGGCAGTGGTACCTACCCTAACTTTTCTACCGCGATTATATTAGATAAACGTGCTACTGTTCCTGGCTATTATATTAGCCTAGAACATAAACCCGCTTGACCAAATCGTCTTTCTGGGCAAAACCTCTTCA
The DNA here is from genome assembly GCF_040938575.1 of Ambystoma mexicanum. NCBI lineage: Eukaryota > Metazoa > Chordata > Amphibia > Caudata > Ambystomatidae > Ambystoma > Ambystoma mexicanum. The sequence goes on from NC_090939.1 coordinate 636,936,146, forward strand.
TTTCAGTCGTGGCTGGTCCTTTTTCAGGAGGTGCGTCTCCTGTAATGTCAGGACATCAGGCCCTATCTTTCTGGTTAATCTCTCCAACTTGTTCCTTTTAAGAGGGGTGTTAAGCCCCTTAAAGGTTATGAAGGGGCCTGCCATACGGCCTGTAAAGGAGCCAACAGTACCCTTCATTTTCTGCCCTTTCCGCCCCCTAGGTCCCTCCTCTGTCGCCCCCCCCACCTCTCTTCTGTTGCCCCCATCCCTCCCTTCTCTCTTTCTCTGTCTCCCCCTCCCCGCTCAACCCCAACTTCTGGATGTAGATCTCTCCTCCTCCCCCGCTACTCCATCCCCCCTCCGCCCCCCCGGGCTTGTGCGCTCTTCCTGATTCCATGATGTTTAATCTCCCCGGGCCCCTGTGCCCTGTGTTATTCCTATGTGTCCACCACCCCCTTTGTTATAATGATAAGATATGATATTTTATTTATATTTTATAATGTTATGATATGATATAGATGCTTGTGGGCTCTTTATTGCCCCCTATCCCTCTGTTGCCCCTCCGCCTTTAGCCTGCTCTCCATGCTTTTGGCCTGGGCCTCGCAGTGTCGTTCACCTTCTTTGCCTTTCTCCCGCCGTGGACCACTCCCACGGTCTAGGCCTCAATCTGTTCTCAGATGCTGAAGACCCTTCATCCTGCTGGTCTGGTAGGCGCATTATGTCCGCTCCCTCCGGGGGGGAGACTATGCCCTTTTGTACTCCTGTCGACTCGATTGCTAGACCAAAAGGGAAGGTCCACTTATACCTGATCCCCCACTCGTTCAGGACTTTGATTATCGGGCCCATTTGACGTTGCTCGATTAGTGTGCTGTTAGCTAGATCTTGGTATAGGGAGATATGTTGGCCCTTGTACAGCACTAGCTCCTGTTGTCTTGCTGCTCTCAAGACTGCTTCCTGTTGTCCAAACCTTGCAAACGCTGCTAGGACATCTCAGGGCCTTGCGTTGGGGCCCCTATTCTGTCTTCCCACTCTGTGGATCCGGTCTAGTTCTATTATTTCTGGCTCTGTTCCTCCCAATAGGTCTGCAAAAATTCTCTGAACCACTTCCTTTAGCTCTCCGTCCAGTACCGTCTCGGGCAGAAGTTTAAGTCTAATGTTGATCCTCCAGGACCTGTTTTACATGTCCTCCATTTGTAGCTCCAGATTCTGGGTTGCAACGTTTAGTCGTTCTATAGCCTCGCTGTTTGACGTGGTTTCCTTGTCGACCTCCTGCAGGCCCCTTACTATTAGGTGCGTCCTTTCTCCTAGCTGGCCCACTCCTTGTCTTATCTCCACCAGAGCCGAGTTAAGGTCTGTATGCATTAATTGGAATTGCTCTTGAAAAGTCTTGGCTAGGGACGTCTGGAGGGTTAGCATTTCCCCATGGAAGTCTTGCCTCGAGATGGGTGCCGGTTACTCTGCCTCAGCAGGGTTACTGCGCTCCACTGAGCCATCCTGGTTGCTTTTACACGGCTCCCTAGCTTCCAGGAGAGGCCACATGGTTGGGAGGGTGCCCGGAGCGGGGCATCCGCCATGATGGGATCTGCTTTTGTCCCTGCCTTTTGCTTTAGTTGTCATAGCATTCCTGGGACTTGCCTTGTTCCCCTTGTAATTGTTAAGAGTTATGCTGTTAGCCTTAAACTGTACCGTGGTGCGGTATGCTGTTCTTCCCTTGTTGGAGGGGGAGGCACCAAGCTCCGGCTCTTGCAGTTATGACCCACCTTGTTAGGCTTACTTTGTGCTGTTGTCTACCAATATGTCCCCGCTCATTCTGGACATGGGAGATTCTCCCCCTTTTCAGGCCTTCTGCTCCGGCCTTTCCCTATTCCCTGGGGTGCCTGCCTTTGATCTCCTGGGCATAGCCGCTCAGCGCGTTTGTGCCAAGGGTGCTCCATGTCCCTCAAAGCTCAGGCCCACCCCGGCGGTTGCCAGTCCAAGATTTGTCCCCACCTCATCCGCTCTCCCATTGTCCTCACTGTTGGTGGGGGCCTGGCTGGTAGTCTGGGAGCCTGGGGTCCTGGCTCGTGGTTCTGCTGTGTGAGCCTCGCACCCATTTCTAGAGGACGGGGCTGTGCGACAGACCCATGGATGTCTCCGGTGGGTCCGGGTCAGTGCTGGCTCCCCCTGGGCAGTGACTCCCCGCTCTTCCCTCTGGTGTCTCCAACCTCAGGGGCAGCTCTGCTGGTCCTCCAAGCCGTGCTGAGGTCCCCGCGTGTCTCGGGTGGGCACGCACCTTCCTCCGCTGCCCTTCTCCTCTTTCCTGCTCTGCTTTTTCCAGGCGGTTATCCCTAGCGCCGGGTGCGTCCCAATCCTTGTCCACAGAGATGCCGTAACCCTCCTTTAGGCGGTTCTCTTCTTTTCTCCGGCTCGACTTTCCACTCGGCCTCAGGCCCGGCGTATCGCTACCCCTTGCCGCACCCGGCTTCCTGGACTTGGGATTTCCCTCGTTACGGCTGTCCTTCCAGTATTTACGTCCTGCTTACTCCTCGTTTCGCCCTCTTCACCTTCTCAATTAGGGTGGTGAAATCGCCTTATACTCCTGCGGGCTCATGAGTGCCGTTAACACGTCTATCTTGTGTCGGCGGCCATCTTGGAATCGGGCTCTGTCTTTTGAAACTCTATTGTTTGTAATCTACATGTACTATGTAGTATGTCTGCTCCGCAGCTCTTAAAGAAATATGTGTTTTACTACTGCAGCACATATGGACAGTGTTACTGGGGACCCCTAGGATGATCCTCCTTTAAGATTTATTTTTTATATCCTCAAGTAACTACAGTTCTTAAGAGAGATACTTAGTATCTCTCCTAAAACTCTACAGTCTAAAGGGATACCTAGTATCCCCCTTCTCTCTGCTCCTGTGTCTTTTCAGTCACATAGACAATCACCTAGATATGGCTGGTGGCAGTGGACGTGTTCTACCAACTATTGTTTATTTCTTATGGCTCAGGCTATGTCCATCGCCTCGGTAGTGCACAATAGAGGCACCCAAGTACCAACTTGAGGCTTCCCTTCTTTTTTTGCCATTACTAGTGTGGTTGTTCTTTGTTAGCCCTTCTTCTACCATTCTGGAAGGGGGAGGTCTGTGTGTGTTTTTTGCCTTTGGCGGGAACGAATAGGTATCCCTGCTTAGGTTCCAGAGTGTCTGGGTAGGCAGGAAGTCGGGGAGGAGTCTTCCACCTCTGTGTCCTTTGTCTGCATGAGTTCCTGAAAAGGACCAGCTCCCACAGGGGGCCTGGCTTTCCTGATTGGACAGCCAAATGCCCCTTTCTGTAAAATGCTGAGAGAGATTGCAGAGGACTGTGTGCTGGAACTGAATAAAAGTTGAGACTTCTGGAGTGTACAGCAAGTCGACCACAGGAAACAGAAGTAACCGAAGAAGATGACCAAAGAAGCCTGCAGACCCTTTGCAAGACCGTGAAGCGACCACTGCTGTCCAGACCCCGTTTTCTATGTGACAGATGAGTTCCAAAGAGAACGACTCCTTCCCTTTGGCTGATGGGAACAACCAGTCCCAAGACGAACCTTGAAACGAGCCATCTCCCGAAGTCCTAGGAGCTTCCAGAGCTGCAGGACCCCAATACCAGGAAACCTGCTGCCCATTTCGAGTGCATCATCATGGAAAGGCTGAATCCGTCCAAATCTGTGCTGAGCCCTTAATGACACTCCAGAAATCTGATCCAAGTCACCCAGACTACGTCACCAGAGTGTAGGACTGCAGGAAGTGAAGAAGATTGACTGGACGATCCGTGTCCTTTTTTGGTGCTGCTGAAAAGGCGCCAAAACTGCAGAGTGAACCAAGAAGTTGCTGCTAAAAGTTGTGCTACAGGTCCTCCCTCGAGACTGCTGCTGAGAGACACTGTTCATTGTCCTGCCTTTCGTCACCAGAGCAATGACAAGATGGCCAAAGGACAGGACAAAGAACTTCGTGGCATGGCCATTTTGGAGCCAGGCCACCTATTTGTGCCAAACGCAGTTAACGCGATTTAAATGGCAGGAAAGGGTTAAAACTATAGGAAAAGATAAGCTGCCACTAGCCCTGTCCATGACACATCTGCACATCTCCAAAAACAGTCCTACAAGAGTATCTAGAGTATTTGTAATTGACTATGAGACCCAAGTGCACTGTACTGTAAGGTACATTGTGCACTTGTTACATGTTGCAGAAAAGTTGCAACATTGGAAAAGGACTAAAGGAAACAAAGTCTCCCAGCACTGACTGTCTTGAGGGCATGTCAGTTTCCCCATAAAAAGTGAGTGAAAGCCTAGAGGAGTACAGCAGAAGGCTGTGCTCCCCTGGCAAAGTCAGGCCAAGGTGTTTAAACAGCAGCAAAAGGTTTGGTGGTGTACAAGTGGAGGGAAAATTACATCTAAAATTAAATCTTTCCTAACACTCGCCCCTCCCAGACTAAGGACAGGGGGACTTAATCCAACCCTGGATGAGTCTCATGTTCAGGTCGGTTAAACATTCTGGACAACTCATCAGCATTGCTGTGTTGGATACCTGGCCTATACTGTCATGACCCTCGCCCAAAACCCCCTCTGGCGAACCCATTGGCCAGGTGGAGTCAGGACTCGGGCCTCTAGAGCGTGGCATCCTCTTCAAAAGCCCTCATGGGTCCAGTCCTGGCGCCCATGGCGCCAGGCTCATACACCATGAAAAACAATGTGCTTGGGAACTACTTTATTGTATTGTCAGCCAACATGGAGGCAGCCATATAGCTTGGTTCCTAAGAACCAAGCTATGCGGTCTAGTGTTTTGGGTGTGGTAGCCTAGGGACTACTTTACCTGCACTATTTTGTTGGGGCTATTTAAACCACACCCGAGCAAGACAACACGCTTCACGTTACTTTGCAGCTTGCAACATGACGCTTCCTGTGCCCAGCTATTCCCTCGAACCTCGGAGAAGCAGAACCTGCAAGGAGACAAAAGGAACATCATTAGCAGCAGCATCTTACCTGCAGTCTTCATCTTTAAACACTCGCAGCTACTGAGAACAGCTTCCTCGAATCTGCACGCCTCCCGGACAGAACGACCTGAAAGTGGAAGATAGAGGCAACATTAAAGAAAGCAGTAGAGACATTTACAAATTAGGAACTGCTCAAAAGGCTTACCTGGCTAGTCGCCTCTCAGCTGGCACCACTCCGGACATTCCACTCACGCTGAAGAACACCGCGACCTACAAGGAAGGAAAACACAGGTTAGCAAAGGCAAGACTTCGCAGCGCTGCGCATAGCGCTTACTTACCGCATCATAGCGCTCTTAATGCACCGTCATTTACCAGCGGAGCCAGTTCGCTGCGCTGAAGCTCCGCATACCAGTCAGTGAAGTAACTGGACCACACTCGCCCATGAAAAGCAACGCGCCCCTGCAAAGAACGCAGGACGGAGAGCACGCCTAATTCGACCACAAGGTGAGGAGAGGGCGCCAGAGGGACTGAAATCATACGGGGGTGGAGGGAGGATACTTACCCCAGTCGGTCAGTCTTGAACACAGTCCTCCTGTATTTTCAGGCAGAACCTTCCCCGCAGACCACATCAGGGCAAAGCTGAGAAGCATACCAGTGAGTAACCCGGCTGGGTGGCGTCCCTGTGGATACCAGGTGAGCGTAACAATGCTCAATATTGAAGTCAAAGCCATGCAGATATATGGACTACCTGAGCAACTTTGGATTCTCTCCCTTCATGTTCATTAGCCACTTTAAGGGCTTATGGTCAGTTTGCACAGTGAAGTGGGTCCCATAGAGATAGGGCCTCAGCTTCCTTAGGGCCCACACAACGGAGAAACATTCTTTCTCTACTGTGGACCATCTGAGCTCTCTGTCCTTAAACTGGCGACTAATGAAGCCAATAGGGTGTTCTTTACCCTTCTCATCTACTTGTGATAGCACAGCTCCTATCCCAGTGTCAGAGGCATCTGTCTGCACAATAAAAGGTCTTTGGTAATCAGGGACCACGAGAACAGGGGCCTGGCACAGGGAGTCTTTTAAGCCATTGAAGGCCTTCTCACACTCTTCAGACCAAGTTACCTTCCTGGGTTTCTTTGGAGTGGTGAGAGCAGTCAGAGGGGCAGCTATGGTGCCATAGTCTGCCATGAAATTTCTGTAGTACCCAGTGAGTCCTAAAAAGGCTCTCACTTCGGTCTGAGTAGTGGGCGTAGGATAGTCTTGTACTGCTTGTACTTTACTGGGTAGAGGCTGTATCCTCCCTCCACCTACTTCATATCCAAGGTAGACCACTGATCCTTGTCCAGTCTGGCATTTACTAGCCTTTATGGTCAAGTGGGCCTTCTGAAGAGCCTGTAACACAATCCTAAGGTGTTACACATGGTCTTCCCAGGTGGCACTGAAAACTGCTCTACCATCCAGATATGCAAGACAGAATTCATCCAACCCATTCAACACATGATTCACAAGCCTCTGGAAAGTGGCGTGTGCATTCTTCAACCCAAAAGGCATTACCCTGAACTGGTAAAGACCCTCTGGTGTTGAGAAAGCTGTCTTCTCCTTGGCATGTTCTGCAAGAGCTATTTACCAATAGCCTGCAGTGAGGTCAAATGTGCTGAGGTATTTGGAGGCACCCAAAGTATCCACCAGCTCATCTGTTCTAGGCAAGCAGTGTGCATCTGTCTTGGTGACAGCATTCAGAGCCCTGTTATCCACACATAACCTCAACTCAGAAGAACCTGCTTTGGAACCAATACAACTGGGCTGGACCAAGGACTAATAGAGGGTTCAATCACCCCAAGATCCAACATTTTGTTGACCTCTGTCTTAATGTAAGACCTTACTTTGTCTGATATTCTGTATCCCCTACTTTTGGTAGGTACACTGTCTCCTGTGTCAATGTCATGTTTGCACCAAGGTGTCAAACCAGGGGACTGTGAGAACAAGTGGGAAAATTGCCTAAGCAGTCAGGTGAGGGGCTACTTGGACACCCTCAATGGAGCTATCTGAAGGATTGCCTTGGAACAGGTAAGGAAGAGGTTCTGACTCCTCTTCCTCAATATCTGAAGCCAGTAGCAGTGCAGCAATGTCAACTATTGGGATGAAAGCCTTCGGTCTATTCACATGGAACAATTTTGGAGCCTGTCCAGCCCTTCCAAGGTCCACTAAATAGTTGACCTCACCCAGTGACTCCACCACTGTGTAAGGGACTGACCATTTGTCTTGTAAAGCTCTAGGCCTTATAGGATTCATGATCAGGACTTTCTGACCAGGTGTGAAAGTGATGAGGGAAGCCTTCTGGTCATACCAATGTTTCCACCAGTGGTTGCCCTGCCTTCAGCTTCTCACTAGCCAGACCCATCAGGAGTACCATCCTTTTTCTGAGCCATAGCACATAGTCCACTACGTTGGTAGTAATAGGGGGAGTGGGCATCTCCCATCCCTCTTTGACTATGGCCAAGGGTCCCCTTACAGGGTGACCAAACAGATGTTCAAAGGGGCTGAAGCCAACACCCTCTTGTGGTACCTCTCTGAAGGCAAACAGTAAGCATGGTAACAGAAGATCCCATTTTCTTCTTTGGGGTTCTTCCAGAGCCCCAATCATACTTTTCAAGATCCTGTTAAACCTTTCCACTAGGCTATTAGTTTGTGGGTGGTATGCAGAGTAAACCTTGTAGGTGACACCACATTCCTTCCACATGGCCTGCATATACTTTGACATAAAATTGCTGCCCCTATCAGACACAACTTCTTTAGGGAAGCCAACCCTAGTACAGATGCCAAGTAAAGCTTTTGCAACTGACTTGGCAGTCACAGTTTTTAATGGGATGGCCTCAGGATACCCGGTGGCATGGTTGACCAGCAGCAGGATAAACCTATTGCCTGAGGATGTTTGGGGGTCAAGGGGACCAACAATGTCAATCCCTACCCTCTCAAATGGTACACCCAAAACCGGGAGTGGTACCAATGGAGCTTGGATTGTTGAGCCACTCTTACCAGATAACTGGCAGGTGAACATCTCCTGCAGTGACTTTCTACTTGCACCCCCATCTTGGGCCTGTAGAAGTGCATGGATAACCTTTGCTTGGTTCTCTTGATTCCAAGGTGACCAGCAAGGGGCACTTCATGCGCCAGCTGCAGGAGAAATGGTCTTACAGCAAGGGGAACCAACAACCTCCTATGGTCTCCTTCTGTAGACTCTGTAGGCTCACTGTACAGGAACCCACCTTCCCAATAAGTCCTGTGTCCCAGGAGGTTCACCCTCAAGCTGGGCACAGGCCTAGCTCCTTAGGCCTTCCAGAGATGGGCACTCACGTTGGCCTTTACTGAATTCTTCTCTGTCAGGACCACCTTCTACTAACAAATCTTTTAGTTCAGGATGGTCATTTGGATCAAATACTTCAGGCAACACCTCTACCTCATCAGGTTCTAGTGTTTGGTCAACTACCTCCACCTCAGTGGTAGATGAGTTAGGAGAATATTCTCTTTCCCTCTTTTGGTTTTTCTGACTCCTTTAGCCTTGGGTTTCCCCTTTGGCTTGGTCACTGCAGTGGTCTTGGCCAGTGCTGCCCTCGTTTGAGACCTTGTGCAGGGTCTTTCAGCTGTATCTCCCACAAGCCCTAAAGCTCTGAGATCATTTCCCAGCAAGACCTTTCCTGGGACATCTCTCTGAATGCTCACTGGAATCCTGACTACTGTACCATTTATAGTAAGATGTACAGGTATTACTGGGAACTGGAGAGGTGGGCCATGAGCCAATTTAGTGGGCATCAGAGGACCTCTGGCAACTTCCTCTGGGTCTACCAAGGTAGAGTCCACTACAGTTCGACTACACCCACTATCCCTAAGAGCTGGAGTATCTACTCCATTGATCAGCACACTGTCTTTAAAGTATTGCTTGGTATTGTCTGGAATCTTAGCATAAGCCTCTGAGACTTTAGGCTCCCAGGAACCCAGGGAAACTAAAACTACCTCAGAATCTATCACACTGGGGAAGGAATCTCAGGAGAAGGATGCTCCTGTAATCTCTTCTTTCTCATAGGAGGAGAAGGCCAGATTAGCAGAGTGGATCCCCAAGGTTTTGACCTTACATCTGGGATCCCCCTTCACATGATCACTTGCTCCACAAGCCACACAAGATCCACTGGGTCTGGTGACATAGGGAGGATTACTGTAACCTGAGTTCTGTTTTGGAGGATAACCTCCACTACCCTGTGATTTCTCTTGTGACTTACCCTTATTTTTCTTTTGGTGGCCCTTCTGGGAGGAAGTTTTATCAGATCCCCCACCCTCTTTATCTTTGTGCTTTTCCCCCTCCTCCTGCCTACGAGGATGAGTCTTGTCCTTATGGGACACTCTATGTGACACCCACAAATCTGCTGCTAGGGCTAGCTTCTTAGGATCTATCTCCTTTGAATCTGCCAAATGCTGCTTAAGCTCAGGGGAACAAGATGCAAAAATATGTTCAAGCATGACAAGACATATCATACCCTCAAAGGTGGAGACCTTATAACCTTCAACCCAGCCAATCAAGTTTTTTAAGGATTCAGTTACATAAGACACCCAAGTACCTCTTTATTTCTTTTTTGTACTCTCTGAATCTCTTTAAGTATTGGGCAGGAGTTTTTCCAAACTTTAGGATGAGAGTTTGCTTCAACATTGCAAAATCTGATCTCTCAGCTTTTGACATTTCCATAATGGCACTGCAGCCAGAATGGGGCAGTCTGCTAAGTAAACATGCAATCTTATCAGCATCGTCAACCTGTTGAACTTCACATGCATACTCAAAAGTATTCAGCCAGTCCATAATGTCAATCTTTTCCTCATACACACTAAGCAGATCTTTTGGAAACCTTGGATGAGAGGAGGACCCCAACCCATGTCCAAGACCCTTAGATCCATTGGAAAGTTGAAGCTTGGCCAGTTCCAACTGGTGATCCCTGTCCTTCTGTTTTTCTGCCTGCTCTATCTTCAGCTTGGCCATGTTAAATTCAAGCTTCATCTGCCTAAACAGCAGTTCTTGCTTCTTGAATTCAAGTATGGCCTCAGCATCAGCACTGGCAGCGGAAACATTGGACATTACATCATCTAAATTCTCATGGGTCCCATTGATAAGTGCAGCAACAGACTTGCCAGTTCTGCCAGTGGGAGCAGCCCCACCACCTTCTGCACTTTCCTCAGGAGCTATGGCACCAAGTTGTGACTCTTGCCATTCCATGATTCTTTGACTCATTTCCAGTTTTGTGCCTTGACCAGGCAAACCCCTCTCAGCACACACCTTTCTTAATGTTTCAGATTTAGAAGCATTTAGGGTTAACAAGGTACTTGTTTCCATTTTGTTAGATAGGTCTATGGCTTTTTTCAGTTATGCTACAACAATTCACTGGGGGTCATTACGAGTTAGGCGGTAAGGGTTTACCGGCACCGGTAAGGATGCCGATGCCAGTAAACCCTTACCGCCTTACCGTCTGACCAGCCGTTCTTGGCGGGACCCGTTAAGGGACCTTGGAGCTAATAACGGGCCCGTTATTAGCGCCTTCCCCATTCCCATTGAGCCCTATGAGAGCTCAAATGGGAATGGGGAATGGTTTGCTGAATGGGGACTTACCAGGTCCTCCAAGGTTGGAATGACCCGGTAAATCCCCATTCAGTGAGACCAGACCCGGGTTTGGAGGCAGCCATGGCGCTAATAGCACCATGGCTACCTCCAAACTCGTAATGACCCCCACTATGTGTCCTGGGTAGGAATAACTCGAAATTCCTTCACTAGTGTGCAACACTGGATACCTTCAGTCCTATATCACCGCTGTACACCAATTTGTTAAGACGGATTTCTGAAAAATGCAAAAGGCCAATGAGTCACTATTAAATGTAGGTAACTATCAATTAAATAAAAAGGAAAGAGCCAGTTACCTGTAATTGGTAGGTAGTATGCAGAGTGTGGCGAACTATAGTGAAGAGGCCATGTGGTGACCGAATCAAACTTCCTGACAGTCCACTGCATTAATTATAATTCAATAATTAAGGGCAATACCATTAACCACCCCTGAACAGGGAAGAAGACTCCCCTTAAAACATTTGGAATCTGTGACAGCATCAATACTATCTATGGCATCAAATGCCCATGTGGAAAATTCTATGTGGGTCAATCCACAAGAACAGCCAAGACACGGTGGAATGAACACCGGTCCTGCATCCGGAATGCAAAAACCAACTCGGCTGTAGCATGCCATTGGGCTGAAAACGGACATAATGTGACACAGATAAGATTTGTGATTTTGGAAGTACTAACGAAAAACAATCCACATGAAGATTTGGGTCAGCGGCTCAACCGCAGAGAGACCTTCTGGATAGACAAACTGGGCAGCTTAGCGCCTAATGGACTCAATGAGGAAATTAATTATCACTGTTTTCTATGATCTTGTGTTGTTTCTACTGTTATGATTGCTATGTTCCTAGATAACACTAAATATGACGATATCACTTACTTCTACATGATATTTTCAGTGCCCAAATATTGCTGACTTATTATCTGCCCTGCTGTAATTCCTGGACTCTTAGTCTGGGACCCAAGGTGCCGTCCTTCGCGGACACCGATCACAGTAGGAATGTACATTGTTGTGCAAAATGGATACTTTTGCTTATTCTGACTATTTACCTCCTTACACCATTGCTGCATATCCTGGACCTTGTGTCTAGGACCCAAGGTGCCGCCCTAGGAATACACCAACGGCAGCAGTGTTTAATATCATTAGCACTTCCCTTGATCTGTTTTTATACATTGTTTACATTTGTCATACCACTCTGTTAGATCAGTCTTTTTTCTTTCACTGCTATTTCTTCTATTTCTATTATATCCTTTTTTCTTGTTTTTTATCACTCTACAATTCCTCACTTATCCACATGAGGTCTAATAAATATCTAGAGTTATCTATATCAAGCCCATCGGCCTGATTGCAGCGTCACTTTTCGCCCGTGCGCCCTTTCGGGCCGCGATGCGGTCACGTGACGTATTTAGGATGCGTTGCCTTAGCAACGCTTCAATGCGACAACGGCAGTCCGATTCATGCCGGCTACGGGAGAACTGCTCCGCTCCTGTGTTCAGCACGGTAAGACTCTCCTCACCCTTTAAACAACTACAATCACGTATTAGAACCGTTTTCAATAACGGGTTTCTTTTGTTTCCAGCAATCGCATTGCAGGCTAATTCACTGCGCTGATTCCTGTCAGGCAGTTTGATTCGGTCACCACATGGCCTCTACACTATAGTTCGCCACACTCTGCATACTACCTACCAATTACAGGTAACTGGCTCTTTTCTTTTTATTTAATTGATAGTTACCTACATTTAATAGTGACTCATTGGCCTTTTCCATTTTTCTTTTTTCTTTTTTCGTTCCTCCTTACTTGACTCATCCATTACTGCAACTTCAAATGAATGGTACGTTTTTAATTTTACCACGATGATGTATGACACCAATACGCAATTATGCACCAATTTGAACTGTTTTCCTTGTTTATGAATATGTATGCATTATCATTAGACTGGCCCTGATGAAGGAAATCTATTTCCGAAATGCATTGGCAAATTTGGTCTGATTGATTAATTAATTGTGACAAACTCTTCCTCACTAAGAAAGTATTAGTGACTTCTCATTTTTTTAGATTATTTATCTTTGATAAAAATCATTTTTTTAAAAATGTATTTACTTGTATATAATCAAAATATATGATTTTTACAAGGCTGAACATCAAACAGCAATATCAAGCGAACTAGTCAAGTTAGCAGAATGCAGAATTCAAGTCTGATAACAGGTAGACTACGCTTGACCTGTGTGTAACAAAGAAAATTTCCGTGAGGCACCTTACATCGTGCGGAATCAGGTAGCGTGAAGCAACTTGCTAAATTTCGCTGCATCCCACGGGGTTGATTTTAATAAACGCTGCTTCCAACAGTTTGGCTGAGGCTATCACCCAGCGGGTTTTCTCCCCTGAAATGAGACAACACCACCAAGTATTTTCTTCTATCAGACGGGGGTCGAGCCAGCAAGGTGATAGGAAAGCGGTGCGTTCATTCGTTAAGGAGGGACAATGCAAAAGAAGGTGACGAACTGTCTCAATAGAGTCTGAGACTTTGCATAGCCTACAGCTTTTTGTGGCTGTTTGTTGTCTTATTGTCAAGATTTCTCTTGTGTGGAGTAAATTCAAACGTGCTCTTAAAAAGGTAGATCATTTTTGAAAGACAACAGAACTTCTCTTTCATCTTTTCGAAATTTGATGTATATTCTTTTGACTACAAAACCGAACTGTCAGTAATTTTGAATAACTACATACCCATGCTGGGTAATATAGAGAGCGGCTGTGTGACTAGGTATTTTACTTGGTCTCTTGCTTCACAGCTTGCAAGAGAGAGCCTGAAACTCACTTCCAAGTCTTGCTGACGTGATTGCTACCAGGAAAGCCCTTTTCAGGGAAAGCAGAGTGATGCTGGAAATGCTTCAGGAGGGATAGGGCCTTCTCGTCCTTGTCCTATCACTTACCTGTATGTTTTTTCTGTATGTTTTCTGCACAGGAGCCCAGTTTGGAACCATGGCAATGCAGCTCTTCATTTTCTATCCTGGGTGAAAAAAGACCCATGGGATACCCTTATGACACCCATGGGTATGGGTACACATTGATACCCCTAGTGTGTGTTGTTCCTGGGCACCTGTGTGTTGCCCACAGAGCAGGGCATGGGCTGGTGGCAGCTACATGCAGATTTTGCAGTGGCTCTGTGTCTCCCCCATTTTGGGACACCCAGGTCCTGCCATAGGAAACAATGGATTCCTAAATCAAGGCATGATGGCCACCTGGCATTCTGTGTTTCCCTTCCTGTTTCTCAAAGTCTTGAGAAGCCCCAGCTCTGTCTCCCTTTCCCTGATTGTATTTTGGGTGGAAGGACCATACATGGCTCTGGGGCTGCCCCTGCTAGACTGTTAAGAGCCTTACCAGTGACTGCTTGTTTTGAGTACCCCAAGGGGTGGGATGTGAATGAATGGACAGAGGAGTCAAATCACATTCTGCCTGTGGTCTGCCTGAGCCAGCCCTGACTGAAACTGGAATTAATGCAGTGTGTGCTCTGAAAAGCTGGGAGTTGCCTCCAATACACATTCACTGTTTGGGGTTTATGGTTTTGGGTGAATATCCTGAATACCTGTGAGCCGGAATGGATGCTGCCTGATGGATGCACTAGTGTGTGATAGGCTGACTGAGCCTAGTTCAGCTTGAGTGAATGGGGAGTTTTGTGTACATCAGGAGACCCCTCACTTACCTCTGTGTCAGAAGCTGACGTCAGAAGCCAGAAAAAGAAACCTGGAGTATTCTTGAAGCATGTATCCTGAATCCAGCTGGAGGAAGAAGTCTGCGGTTGCAACTCTTCAACAAATCCAAAGGCTGCTTTGCTCATTCGAGGACTAAACCAGAGAGGACCTGTACAGGCGACCTCTTCCTGTAGCAATGAGGGGACATCATGCAACTGCTGCTCTACTCCTGAAGTGTTCTGGCAGCCAGTCCTGTGTGCCTGCCGTCCTGCAGAGGTATCTTTGTGGGTCCTGAAGAGGAGTATCCGGACATGTTGAGCAGAAGAAGCCCACCAGCATCTTCCAGGGTCTGGAGGTTGTTCCTGACCGCTAGGAAGACAAATTGCTGTGTATCGCCCAGAAGCGGGATACAGTGGCATAGTGCTGCCTGACGCCCAGCGCTTGCAAAGTTCCAACCAACCAAAGACATCTTCAAGGGGCACTGCAACCACGACATCTCTCCACTTTTCCACAGCTGAGGCAGTCCAGTGTAGCTGCTTGCAGAAACGTGCTGGCCGGTGGGTTTCCTGCCATTCCGAACCAAAGATCGAGTCTTGAAAGTTGTGTCCCTCAACAGCCCCTGCAGAGATCGCATTCATAGTCTGGCCTCTGGCATCAGAGAAATGCAGAAGGCCATGAGTCCTAAGAGGAGGAGAAAGGAAGCCACTGGTAGACTGTTGTGACTCTGGAAGATGTGAGAAACTTCACATCTACTCTCCTTGGGTCCTCTTCTCAGGTGGCCAGGAAAAGGTCATCGCTTTTGGATCCTGACCCTGGGGGTGGAGAAGCGAGGGAGGATCACCTGGGTGCAGGGTCCTTGGGCATTGGGGACAAGACGTCCTCAGGTGAGATGCAGTATTCCGCCTTTTCCTTATCCTAAGGCAGTTATGGGATATTGGTATCCCTGTCCCACTGACCAAGAAATGGACAAGAGATATCATTAATCCAGAAACATCAGAAATAGGGTGGAAAAGAGAGGGGTTAAGGGTGAGGTAGGCGAGGCATGGTATCCCCATTTCCTTATTGAAGATCAACCTAACCCTCCCCTGGCCATTATAGGCTACTATAAAACATCTCCCCCCATTTCCCCACATTTTACCTCTGACAGTACTGGGAAGAAGAAGAGATGGCAAAGAGTAATGAACACTAAATCTTAATTTCACCACTCTGTTACTGAGACGAGGAAGATGCCGACATAGTAATGTGAGGGTCAGGCATGTCCCTTTAACTATGGTCAGGCTAGACCAATTGAGATCACACAGCTGCAACCTGTCAAGTGATTGCAGGTATATAAAAGGAAACCACAGAAACAGCAAGTCAAGCAACAGAGAGGCCTGTGTGGGAGAGACCAGCAGGGGACCCGTATCATGTGGAGGTAGCTGTGGTGGGACCTGAGAGGAAGCCAGGATGCCAGCAATGCACCAGAGGACTTGTGGAGCCATGGATGAGCTGGGCCATTAGGCTGCCACAGGCGTGGGAGCCTCCATGTTGGGTAGAGAGCAGCCGGAGCTACGAGCAAGGAAGAAAGAAGAAAGGATGCCGTCCACATCCGTGCCAAAGCAGCGGAGCCACTGGCGTGTGGAGGACGGCACCCGGAGTGCAAGCAGGGCTGGCATTGGCCGGCCCGCCGACTTGAGAGGCAGTAGGGAAGCAGCAGAGCTGCCAGAGAGGAATATTGGGCATCGATGAGTTTTGGGGAAAGTCACCAAACACTGGTGCGCTCCTAGAGGGCTATGCATAAATATAAAGTGCTGTATGAATCATATTGAATCCCGAAATTCATGAAAACCTGAAACAAGCTAAACTATGCATATTGAATACCGAACTGAATGAAGATTTGGAAAAAAAAACAAATTATGTACATTGAATACCGAAGTGAATGAAGATTTGAAACAAAGCTAAATTATGCATATTGAATACCGAACTGAATAAAACGTCATGGGCAAAGCGCGTAACTGATGAAAGCCAAAAAGGTAAAGTGCCCATTTGCAAGCAATCTACGGAAAAGAGTACAAGTGTGAAAGAGTGCGACTGAAAGGTGGGGCTTGAACCAGACCACCCCAAAGTGAACTTTAAGAATGGATACAGTGCGGCAAGGCCAAAGACTGGCAATACATGTGTGACACGTTATGGCAAAGCCAAGAGGCTAACGTGGAGAAGCCAGCAGAGTGAGAAACTACCCATAAAGCCAAGAGGCAGACAAAGAGAAACTAAGTGACTGTGAATCTGTAGAGAGGGGCAGATATAGAAGAACCAGTGGGGGCTGAAAAGCCTAGGGTTCCTGGTTGTGCGACCTGTGATGGGTGGACTGTGTGGTCTGACAACTGCGCCTAGACCAGGGAACCCAGAATTGTGAAAGCCAAAGACATTGTGAAACAAACTAAAAAGGAGCACTGTAAGTGAACTGGTGATGCAAACCAGAAGGAGGGTCAAGTTAGCCTGGAGTTGTGTTAAACATTGAAAGACTGAGACCAGTATCAGTTGCTAAATTAAAGTCTTGGGGAAGGGAACACTGAGATTTGATGAACTGCAAATGTTGTCTTGAGGACGGAGCCTCAAGACCCTTTTCTTTTGAAATGTGTTGCCTGAAACGTGGGGAAGGGAACCTAGAGGAATGTGTGGAACTGCATTGCCTTGAATTTGGAAAAGGCCATCTTGAGACTTCTGTGAAACTTTCTTGAACTTGGGGAAGGGAAGCTGAAAAAAAAGCTAAGAGGTGGAAGAAGCTCAGAACTTTGTGTTGATCACTATTTTATTATTGCCATCCCTACACATTGTTTAGCTTTAGTTTAGATGGCAATGATAGGTTTTTGACACAGGCAGACTTTTAAGTTTAACTCTTTGACACAGACTTTCCTAAGTTTCGTTCAGTTAGGGAAATTCCTTCTTAGCATAGGTCACTTTAGGCCTTCTACCATCCTGACATTTGATTTCATAAACCATTTTATTTTGAACTTTGAATCTGTTGTCTGTGTCTTGCTTCATGATGCCTTCAAAAAGGGCTTGACCATTTGCCTGACACTGGTGACTCTTTCTTCAGGGGTGGAAAGCCTTCCCCACCCATGTATCAAGGACTGATCCAATGAATTGGAGTTTTTGTTTTAGTGTGATGTGGGACGTCTGGAAATTTAGAGAGAAGCCCAACCCATGATGTAGAAAGCAGGTTTTCTCAAGCTGTGTCGATACTTGCTCCTGAGACCTTCCTCAGATCAGCCAGTCAACCAGGTATGGGAATATGTGAACACCGGATCTCCTGAGGAACGTCGCCACCAATGCCCTCAGCTTGGTGAAAACCCTGGGTCCCGAGGTTAAGTGAAGTGAAGCGATGTCCGATTGAATTAGCACATGGAAATAAGCATCCTGAAGGTCCAGCAACACCAATCAGTCCTGAAGTTGTGGAGCTTGGAGAATTTCTTTCAACATCACCACTGTGAACTTGCCTTTCCTCATGAACTTGTTCAGGTCCCTGAAGTCCAGGATGGGACAGAGTGAACCTCCTTTCATGGGTACCAGAAATTAACGAGAGTACCAGCCTGATCCGCTCTGATCGGGTGGCACTTCTCCCAAGGCAAACTTCAATAGCAGGGCTCTCAGTTCCTCCTGGAGCTCCCGTTCTGGTTGTTGTTGGGGGGGAGGGGATGGTACGTTCAGAGGTTTTCTTAGGATTCACAGACAAAACCCACATAGATGAGCTGCAAGGCCAGAATGTCAGTGATTTCCCTGAATCCACTTAATCTAAAGGACAAATCTTCAAATTAGTTTTTCTTCGATTTTCTTTTATTATGTGGGGGAGACCCCCTGCTCTCCCCCACTTTCCTCTACCTTATCCTATCCCCTTACCCCACACCCATCTATGTTTCAAAATGTACCTACTTACCTAACCAACTGGAAGAAAAAGAATTTGAAGATTTCTGAGTAGGTGAAATTAGATTAAGTGAAATCTTTGGTATCAGCAATGCCCAGGCATCAGAGGTTATTTCCATCCACCTGTCCAAGTGCTCAGAAATTCTCCCTCCAACTGGGGAAACATGTGGGGAGAGCTCAAAGCGGCTCAGTGCCTTCTGTTACCACTTCCACTGCAGCCAGAGTCTGCTGGCCCCCCTAGAGGCCATTCTGCCCCACCCAGGACGCAAGAAACACCTTTGCCCTTGCCTGGCTTGCGGGGGCTCTGCCCTCTTTCCAAACAGAATGTGCCGCCTCTACCCTGTACCCCAAGAGGAGACCACTTTGCAGGTTGCTGCACAACTAGGGTCAGCGCCACAGCAGTCAATTTAGAGTCCTTGAACTTCTCCGTGGATTCATCAGCCTTCAGGCTGAACAGGTGCTCACCGTCAAAAGCTATGTCCAGATGCTTGGCTTGGACATTTGTGGAGAATCTAGAGCTGTGACTGTGGGCTGATCTCCTTAACACAGTAGATGACCCCATTGTACAGTCTACCAATCTGCTGTGTCCAGGCCCAACTGCAGTGCCACCTCCTTGCCATCGTCAATGATCCGCATTAAACCATCCCTCATTTTACCTGCCAAGATATGTTATGACACTTCCGCCATGAGTCTCCACATTCTGCGAGAGTACTGATGTGAATTTGCATGATGCTTTGTCCACCTTTAGGACCAAGCTACCTGAGCGAAGATCTTTTTGGCCAGGGCGTCCGTCTTCTTGGATTCCCTATCTGTATGGAGGCTGGAGTTAGGCGTGGCTGGTCTAGAGCTCACTGTAGCGGCTTGCACCACTATGCCTTCTGAGTTCTGCATCCACAGCTGGCGTGGAGCAAGGCCTTTGCCACACTGTGGTAATGGGGTCCGAGATGGCCACATTAAAAGGCCATGCTCTTTCTGTTTGCGGCCCCTTATCTAGGATGTCTGTTAGCTCATCGGCTGACAGGGGTTTAGTGGGAGTGCCTAGACCGAAGGCCTCTACTATCCTCTCCACAGTCCTTCTGTACTGTGCATTAGGGTCACCATAAGGAGCTGATCCAGGTCAGGAGACATGTCTAACCCACTTGTGTCTTGCAATCCTTCAGCTAGAGCAAGCAAATTCACTTGGTCAGAGAAAGAATTGTCTCCTCCAATCACTCTGCCCATAGGCTCAAAGCCAGGTCCCATTCCCTGTCATAAATCAACCTCATTGAATCGAAAAACATTGATCAGGATTCAAAGATAAAGGAACATTTGACTGTTGCTGCTAATGTTGACACTGATGGCGTTGTTCCTTCCAGGCCTTTCAGCACCGGTACCTCAGGGCCCTTCAAGGCTAGAGCCGGTTTCCTGGTAATCGTGGTCGAGCACAAGGATATAGGACCAGACTTGATCACCTTGGCCCTGAAACCTCTGGGCGCAACTGGTGCCATATTAGCCTGCAGCGACAAGACCGGAGTCGTACCTGCTGCAGCCATTTTAAACATCGGGAGAATTTGTCCTTGAATGCCTCCCACTCTTCCATCGATGCACCCACGGTCGGGCAGATCTTACTGCATCTTCAGACGAAAGGCCTGCATTAATGTCATATTTTCCTTTTTATGGGAGGAAGTAGAGGATGAATGGCTTTGGGAGTGTGAATGCTTTTTTGCCTTCTTATGTCACCTGTCCTACTTTTCGGGCGTGGGGCCTTCAGTCTCTTTGGTCGAGACCTGACAAGCTAACGCGCTGAACATTGATGGAGGCTGTCTAAGTGATAATTAAATTGTTCCCCAAGGAATTTAGGATTCATTTGCTCACATGAAATGCACTCTTCGATATTGTGATCTTTTCCCAGTCAACACATGCAGATGCCATGCGTGTCAGTGATCAACATCTTAAATTGCAGTCCAGGCAACGCTTGAATCCCAAAGCATCAGGGACAGACATATATCGCCATATGTCGATCGGAATTTTCTCTCATGTGACCGAATGTCAAATTGAAACATTCCGAATACCAGCGTGCTGAGCTCATGGAAAAAAAGCAACTGAGGTACGGGGTGTAGTGACGTAATATATATACGGCCAATGTTACATCCGGCGCAGACGAGTTGCATGGTCGAGTCAAGAGGAGTCGACGGTCAATAGCGAGTCGTACTACGCCCCCTGTCGAAAAAGTTTCTGAGCAGCTAACGCTGGAAGGATATCTATCTGATGAGGAATCTGTGGGCGAATGCAATCCATTGAAAGAGAAAAGCTATTGCTGTACTTTAAAGTGCACTAGAAGGAAGGTGCATCATCTCTGTTCTTGTCCTTCTCCCCCTCCTCAGGCTCCTGTGGGGTCATCCTGCCTTGTGATAATTGGTATTGATGGAATCCAAAGTGGCTGTATTTACTGAGTCTATAAACCTGGAAATGTTGTGGGATTCGGGCATGGTGCAATCTGCTCCTGCAGTATTAACTGGGCCTATTGGATCTTGCCCTACCCTATTAACTGGATATAATGGAATATGGCCATTCTTTTCTAACAAGACCTAAGGAATCAAACCCTGCCCTTGCCCTCTCAACTGGTCATAATGCAACCAGCCCTACTGAGATACCTGGTATAATGGAAGCTGTCCTGCTGTGTTAATTCATAATCCAGCTGTTCTTTGTTCAATGTGCATGAATCTGGTCCTGCTGTATAAATTGGGAATACTGGAATTTGACTCTGCTGTGATAAGTGGGCACAGAGGAATCTGTTATGTTATGTTGATTTCTATTGCCAACGCTGCGATTTGTGTGGTTTCCAGGTGCTTTTGTGGTACGAAAAGGTAAAGTGGTGTGGGTTAGTTAAGGAAAAAATAGAAAAAGGACAGGTATTGCGTTCAGCTGTTCATATGTGTGAAACCAGGAGTAACGGACGTCTGTGCATGTGGGTTTCCTTGGTGTGTATTGCTGTGTACACTGGAGCATATTGCTGCCAGATGGAAGACATCTAGGGCCTGACAGAGCATTTTCCTAAGGGATTGCGCCATTAGCAAACGCTTCTGTGAATCAGGAATCCAGTGTTTAACTTGTCGGATGTTTGAGGATAGTACAACAAATTTACTTACCTCTCAGTAATGTTCTTTCCAATGGGTGTTCCTGCTACAGATTCCTCATCTATGATATCCATATACCAGCGCAGCCATTCTCTAGAAACATGACAACGGCCAGTGGGCACTGCACGGCTCCACGTTGGGTCTGTCCAACACAGCTACGTGCCCTGTGATGGAAACTACATTGGGGCTAGTATAAGTAGCAGCGCCACGCCCCATGACCTCAGTTCTACCCTATTTCCTTAGCACTCTAACGCTGACGGACCGTAGAAACGATGGTGTACTAGCTTCCCACAAGAGGAGCAGGTAGGGAGGGCAACAAGGAATCCGTGGCAGGAACATCCATCAGAAAGAACATTACCAAGAGACAAGTCATTTGTTCTTCTAATTGATTCTTTCCTGCAACGGATTCCTCATCTATGATAGACTCCCAAACCAGTACGTACACTGGAGGAGGGAGGAAAGCAAGGACACCACCTAAATCAGAAAACTCTGAAGGACTGCCCTACCAAAACAGGTATGCTGGCCCATAAGGGAATGAAATCAGTAATGCTTAGCGAACGTGTGCAGAGATGCCCGTGTCACCACCTCGCAAATGTCCAGGACTGGGAACCCCCTTTGCAGGTTAGAGGTGGCAGCCACTCGTAGAATGAGCCCTGAGACCCTTAGGCACATCCTTCCAAGCCAGATCGTAACATTCTGTGATGCAGAGAATTATCTACCTGGACAGGGTCTATTTGGTTACAACCCTGCGAGCAGGAGCACCAGCGTAACCAACAAAAAGCTGGTCATCCTTCCTAGCCACTGTAGTATGAGAGACATTTAAGGGCCTGTACCGGGTCCGGGTCAAGCAGATGAAATCGTTCCTCTGCTTTGGAAGAGTGAGGCAGAGGGAAGAACACAGGAAGATTTACCTTCTGAGAGAGATGAAAATCTGAGACCACCTATGGCAGAAAGGAGGGGCTCACTTTCAAAGCCACGTTCTCTTTGGACAAAAACAAATAAGGAGGAAGAACAGACAACAGGAGTTAATTCACTCGCCTCGCATAAGTGATGCAACCAGGAAAATCACTGTACTGGTGAGAAATCTAATAGAATAGGAATGAAGTGGCTATAACAGAGCCCCCATTGCTAGGAAACATTTCATTTATGTGCAATTTTCCCTCCATTTATGGTCACCCCCCCAACATTTTGCCTTTGTTTGGCTGTCCTATCCTGACTTTTACCAGTGGAGCCCAGGCTTCAGCTGAACTCCCCTGGGCTTTTGCTCACTTGTTATGGAGAAACTGACGCATCTTCAGAGTGTCAGTACTGGGAAACTATGTTTCCCTTAGTCTTTGACTATGTTGCCATTTCTTGGTAACTTTTTAACAGGGCACAATGTACCTTCCAGTACCGTGCACTGGGTCCCTTTTTGTTTTATGGCCCTAGACACCCTCAAAGGATTTTTTGGTGACTGTATGAGTGTGCCTGGGATGAATTGGTGGCAGCAGTTATTTTTCATAACGTTTTACTTCTTTTTACTGAGGCAAACTGCGTTTATGGCATTTGGCTCAAGACTGGCCAGGTCCGAAAATGTCAGAGCCACAAGTTTTTTGTTCTGTCCCATGGCCATTTTGTCCTTTGTCATCACCCAGGTCGAGAAACCCAGATTTTCCTTATTTGGGCATGCAGCCTCCCGTGAAAACCGATCTCTTTTGCAGGCTTCTGCCTGTCATGTGTGTGTGCCCATGAAGCGGGTTGGGACTGTCTGGTCCCAATTCACACTGCTGGTGCCAGGATGTCTGGAGTGCCTGAATGACTAAGACCACTGTGGGCTGTGATTGGTCCATGTGTGGGATGCCTGCAAGAGGGCAGATCTTCAATTGAAAGCCCTCCATTATGGTGCAAAGCTAATCTTGGATAAGAGAACGGGCTCTGCATCCATTCCAGGTCAATCACCTGTGTTCTCACCAAACTACAGAAGGAGCCAAGCCTCCTGCACAAAGAAACAGACTTGTGAAACCGCCAGAGACGCTTTGGAAGGTTTTGGCACCCTTTTCCCTCTGATGTCCCGTCGGACCCCTGCTTTCTTCTTCAATCAAGAAGGCCTGCCAAGGAGCTTCACCCCTTTGGAGAAGTGGGAACAACTACTCTTGGCGCCCCCTGCTTACCCTTTGAGCAAGCCACCTTGGAAGTGTTCCTTGGCCATGCAGTGAACTATCCAGCTCTACCTCGGGGTAACCTGCAGCACCCCCGTAGTCTCAAGCGCAAACGCGAGACTTGGGATATCGCTTGCATTCTCCCACCATATTTCACAGGCCTAACTCCTCTGGGTCCCGAATCAGGAGGTTTTACCAGGCGTCTGATCTGGGTTCCGCAAAGGGAAGCTCGTAATCGGCGCTCCCGTAATGAAGGGGGCCGGTCCCGTACTTGCCCCATTCATTACTGGAGCGCCACCCTTATAATGAGGCCCAGGGTCTCTTAGGACTGGAAGACCTAGAAGACTCTGGGAGAAAGCATTTTCAATAGACAACCTTTTAATTTCTAAGGCATGGTTCATCTCCATTTCTCTGAGCTTAAGTTATTGATGCTTTTGTTCAGTTTGAGCATTTAAACGTTTAAATTCCAATTCAAGGCTCAAATTTTCTAGAGCAATGAATTCAGAACTGAGTGTAGGACCTGAAGGGTTCCCAGTGGACAAAGGTTGAGGTTGCTGAGCAGATAAGGGAGCAGTGAGGTCTACATTGTGAGACACCTCTGCCTCTTCTAACTCATCAATAATAGACACAATATCATCCTCATTATTTTCCACATTTGCTGAGGGGTCAGGTATTTCAGACCCACCCTCCAGGCTTTGTTTCTCTAATAACCCTTCAATCAATTCAGACTTTTTTGCTTTTGGCAGAGAGATTTCTTTCTCTACACAGATTTTTCAGATAATCCACAGTGTAACTAATGAGGGTCTCCTGACTGTAGCTTTCCATATCAGACATGATTAATATTGCTTTTTCGTGATGTTTATTTAGCCTTGTGGTTAGTTGATCCAAGGTAATAGCGGCACTCTAAGTGTAATCACCATACTTGATACTCACCCCTGTACACCAGTGTTAGGCAGAATTATATGCAGTACCCTTTGGGAACACCACACACAATGAAGACTACAAGTGACAGTACAAATTCACCTTTGGTACAAGCCTGTACTACACAGTAAAGAGGTAGCGATGGCTGAGCAGCCCGACTTATCTCAAGAGTAAGTGAGCAGTATCAATAGTTACACAAAGGACAACAATTACTATGATTCAAACAAACACTGACTCAAGGTTTCTGAGTAAAAGAATATACATTTATTTACACATCAGTTGTACAACATTTCACTAAAGTAAAGCAGTTAAAAATCACACTCTTAATACACCACACCACACCCGATAGATTCTGGACAAGTTAGGCTCAAAATGAAGTGTGAGCAAAATGGCACTCCAGCAATTTAATAGGGAGGGAAAGACAAAGTTAGACAAGAGTTAAGCAGCACCAACAAGTAAGGAAGCAGGGCAATCTAGAAAAAGGAACTACAGTGAAGAACTCAGATTAAAGGGGCCAGGCCCAAAGTCAATGGACCAAAGTCTTTGCTCAAGATCACACATTTCAGAGTAGTTTGCGGTTAAGTCTTTGCCAAGAGTTCGAGAGGAAGTTGATCGGCAGAAACGTTAGTTTAAAGAATGGAGAAGGACAACCCCTCGGATTGGTGAAAGGTTTCACACAGCTTCACGGCGGCTGGACGTAACGAACAACCAGATTTGAACAGTACTTTAAATGGAGAAGAAGGCTGTAGCTGAGGCGGACGTTCCTGGCAGGTCTTGCAGGCTCACAGTTCCTGAAGCAACTGTCGGACTGATACGAAGTAGGAAGACTGGAGGGTCCTGCACTGCCTAGGGATGAAACCAGCAGCAGAGTCAAGCAACAAATAAACGGTGCGCTCCTTAAAACGCAAGCAGGGTCCGTTCCTCCTGGCTATCGGGTTCACTGTAGCTCTGTACAGCAAATTCGACCAGAGAAGGGAGGCCTGGCGAGCAGTTTGGTGAACTGGTTGTTCCCACCAGCTCAAGGGGAGAAGATTCCTTGAAGATCTTCCCTGTCATTGCAGTATGAAGATTCGGACCTGCAGCAGGGCTTCACCGGGCGGTTCAGTCGTTGTAGGGGTCCTCTTCTGTCAGCTCCTCTTCAGTTCTTTCGTTCCAATGGCGTCTCTGCCTTTCCGGCCCCAGAGACCTGCTTTTTATGCAGTTATCCCCCATTCACACAGCCTGGCTGTCAATCACAAGCAGGGTGGCTGTCCGCCGGGACAGTCACCACAGCCAATCAGATCAGAGTGTGACATGGGTCTCCAAGGAGACCATGTGCAGGGAGTGCTAAACCCCTCCCTCACATCCTGTCCCCCCAGACATGCAGGCGCCTAAGGAGGGTTTCTGTGCAGAAGCCCATGAAAGGACGGTGAACAAAGGAACCAAACCTGGTTTGGCGCGCAGAGTAAAACACGAGAAAGACTTTTACAAAAAGAAACAGCGACTAAACGCAGCCGGAACCGTATAAAAATGTATATGGTCTAGCGGGTTTAAGTTTGAGGCTACCAAGAGAGCCTAAAACAATACCAGGGCTATTTAATATAACCGCGGTAGGAAAAATAATGTAGTTACCACTACCACCAGCCAAGTCTTAATGAAAAGGGAGCGAAACAATGCTCCAAGAGAAGCAGACAAAAAGGGATAAGTATTAACCCTTTACAGCACTCTATTTAAGATAGTTTGTACTGGGTCTGTGAGTTTTAAAAGAGACTAATATAGTCAATGGCAACTTTCGTGTTCTGTGAGACATTAGTCAGTCCCAGAAAATGGAGTCGGAGTTGGGAAGTCAAAAAGGCAACCCTGTGTCACTGCACTGAAGGTGCTGTGTAACACACAGTAAAAAGATGATGCCTATGGAGTAGATGAGGCTCCACAGTCTATGAACACAAGAAAATGTTAAACACACACAGCAAAACACATGTAAGAGTGGGAAAAAAAAGGCTCACACTCTTACCAGGTGAAAAAATAAACCCCGGAAATCCAGCAAAGCTGCTGAGGGACGCAGTAGGTAAGGGAAATTAGCCATTCTGGAAAATTCTCCCTTACACTCCTTAGGCATGGAACACCCTTCTGCTAGACCTTAGAGATACTAAATCAACAGATGTCTTTAGGAAAGAACTGAAAATGCTTCTATTCTTTTAGTTCTCCCCCCACAATTCGAATATGCTCCCAGGTCTTATCTTTCAAAAAAACCTGCTGCCAAATTCTTTATTTGGATTCCGTGTGTGGTCAGTCGATCACCCTTTGCCTCTGTTAGGCCTGTTATTTTTTTTTCCTATTCGTGCTATATGTTTTGTTTGGACCTGGATGCTTTTCCCTAAAGCCTACCGGTCTCTGGTTGCAACTTACAAATGTTTTAAAGTAAAGTAAAAGTATCCGTCGACGAATCGGAGTCCCGACGGTGGCGGTGATGCCTTTTCTCCTTTCGCGACGAGAAAGAGTGGCTCCTTCTTCCGCCTATTTTCTTTTTCAGGGGTGTGACCCTCCGTTTTGGCCTACAAAGACCGAACTGTCGACCGCACCAGTGATTTAGAGGGCAGTCGACACAGCCCGAGTTTAGCAGCTCTATCGCATAGGGATTTGGGTCGCATTTTGGCGCACAACGGACAGCCGTCTGTCCCGGGACCCGTGACCTGTGCTGAGGCACCAGAGACACAACTCGTGTGGGTCAGTGATGGACATCTTGGTGCCACAATCAGAATACTGCTTGAAGTCCGATACCTGAACGACCAACATATCGCATCAAGGAATTGAAAAAAGTACAAATATTTTCTCACGAAAACATCAAGTGAGTGTAGGACTCGCCTGTGTTCCCATGCAGCGGGTTAGCGCATGGAAAAAAGAAACGGAGGTGTGGGGCATAGTGACGTGATATTTATATGACGCCTGATGTCATGTCCGGAAGCCGATGACCAGAAGCTGAGCAAGACAGATCGACGGTCGACGGCAGAGTCGAGGTCCACTAATTCTCCTGTCGAAAATGTTCCAAAGCAGCAGAGCTGGAGGGACATCTATCAGATTAGGAATCTGTGGGAGAAAGGCTATCCATTGAGATAACATTTTGTATTCATCGAATGTAAAAGCTATTTCGTGAGAGAATGTTCCTCAACCAGCGTGCTGAGTCTGTGGAAAAAAGGAACTGAGGTACAGGGGCGTAGTGACGCAGTATATGTACGACGACTGACGTCACGTCCCAAGTCGACGACCGATGTATTGAAGCAAGATGGATCGACGGCCGGTTCGAGGTGCACTACACCCCTGTCAAAAGGTTTTCCGAGAAGCTGACACTGGAATGGATATCTATCTGATGAGGAATCTTCAGGAGCAAAGCAATCCATTGAAATAACTTTTCAAGATACATTCATGGCTTGGAATAGCCAATTGGTGCACTGCATTATAGACTCACTACCTCAACAAGAATATGTGTTATTGCTTATAGAAGCATGATCTATTTAGTCATTTATACACATGTATGTATTTTTGTGGACACTCCCTGCACCCCCAAGTGCAAAGGGGAAATTGTTGAACAACATTGTGTTTGACTTGATGTCCTGTACTTCAGAAACATACCTTTACGATTGACCTGACAAATATTTCATATAACGCCTGTTGGCTGCAGTAATTAAAAACATAATTGGTTAGAGGTGGGATGGCTGGGCCTCTCCTCTTAAAGGGGCATTCTCCTAATTGAGTAGGTTATGGTGAAAAAATAGGAACAAGTTCTTTTTCTAAATTAAATGATAGTGTTAAAGGTTTTGAGGTTCCCAGCCTGAAAGGTGGGACTTTTCAAAAGTATGTGACTCTATAAAGACCAAATGCTGGCGTGCATGTAATCCTTACAGACCATAACAGAGAGTCTCCAAATAATGTTAAAAAGATAAGCATGTGAAAATGGGTTACACCCGCTCCCAACTTCAGTAGTTGACACAAAAATGAGAGGCACTTACCAGTTGTTCTGGTGCTTTTTCTTGTAGTTTTGGATCTACAGGTTGTGCATCCAATTTAGTCTAGGAAAGACAGATTAAACACATTATCAAAAAGATTTAAAAGATAGGGTTTCATAATGTATTTGAATTGGGTTTTATATAGTGCAAACCTAGGAAGCAACTGAACACTGTATATGATGTTGAGCGTAACATATGAGTTACGGGTGGGATATTATATTTGGGACAGGGTGTTCTGCCCATGGGTAGAACCTTCTCAACATTTGTAAAATGGGTTCTTTAACCACCCTTGTGTTCAGCAAACTTGACTACTGTTTGTTAGGCAGAATCCTGTGCAGTGCCCTTAGGGACCACTATACACAATTAAGACTACAGGTGGCAATACAAGTTTTACCTTTGGTACAAGCCTGTACTACTATGTTAAAGTGGTAGCAGTATCGGAGCAGCCAGGCTTATCTCAAGAGTATATGAGCAGTAGCAGAGATTACACAAAGGGACCACAATTACTTTGACTCAAGCAAACACTGACTCAAGGTTTCAGGTAAAAAATATAAGTACATTTATTTTTAAACCATTTGTTATAAACACGACACTTCTATTAATTCAAAAACCACACGTAAAATATACTCAACTAACCAATTCACTTTGTACGGTATAACTTCAAGGTAAGTACCCTGTGTTTTAGCAGACCGGTGTTGTGACACAAAAGACGTTACCGGGAATACACTTGCGATCACTTTTTGACAGTAATGACAGTTCAGTCTTACTAAAGAAACACGTATCCGCGGCAAGAAATGTTACCAGGGCAAAAACACATTTAGCACCTGAGATACCCAGAGAGAGTTGGGGGCAAAAATCATAGGCAATACTTTTGTCAAGGCAGACAGAACCAGCGAACACTTTTAGACAGAAATTCAAAAGTCAATAGGCCGGAGCCAGTGTCAAGTGGAACCGGGTTCCTGTTGTCGAGGATCACACAGTCGGATAGTTCACGATTCAACGTAGCCAGGAGTACTTAGATATTGTCAACAGAGGAAGCAAAAGTTATAAGAAGGAGGGAAGACAAGGGCAAGCCTTGGAGACGAAGAAAAGGGATTCACCCAAATTCCTCGAGCAGAACACAGTACCTTATTCAATGAAGAAGCTGGTGCCACGGCAGTTATTCCTGGTAGTTTCCTGCAGACCCATGGTTCCTGGAGCTTCGGCAAGGAGAATGTCTGAAGGGGTCTGCACCACACAGGGCTGAAGTCGGCAGCAGCGACGGTGAATAAAAGGTTCGCTCCTTAAAAACAGGAGAGGCTCTTCAGATAGGCTATCCGGACCACTGCAGCAGTGTGCAGCGATTTTGACCACAAAGAGGATCCTCTGGCTGTAGAAGATGAGCTGGTTATCCACACCATGCTCAAGGGAAGAAGACTCTGGACTGGATCTTCTCTGGTCGTCGAAGGGTAGATAGCTTAGGACTGCAGCAGGGCTTCACTGGGACGGGATAGTTGCAGAGGCCGACTTCTTCTCCGCTTCTCTTTGGATCCTTGTAGTTCCAGTGGCGACTCTGACTTCTAGCCCAAGAGACCTGCCTTTTATGCGAAAATCCCCCATTCACACAGCCTGGCTGTCAAACGCGCAGCAGGGTGGTTGTCCGGCTCGGACAACCACCTCAACCAATCATGGCAAAGTGCGACTTGGGTTTCCTAGGATACACTGTGCAGGGGGTGACTACACCACTCCCTCACATTCAGTCCACCTAGACCCCTTAGGCGCCTAGAGGAGGGCTTCTGGGCAGAAGCCCGCCAAAAGACAGTGAACAAAGAAGGCAAACCTGGTTTGCTGTGCAAAGTAAAACACAAGAAGGACTTTAACAAAAAGAAATGGCGAATAAACCTGACCGGAGCCAAAAGAAAAAGTATTTGGTCAAGCGGGTTTAAGTTCGAGGCTAATATAATAGCCTACAACATTACCACGTTTATATAGTATAATCGCGGTAGAAAAGTTAGGGTAGATACCACTGCCACCAGCCAAGTCTAAATGTTAAAAGAGCGAAACAGTGCTCTAGGAGGTACAGATAAAAAGGGCTAAAGATTAACCCTTTCCAGTACTCCATGTAAGATGGGGTGTACTGGATCTGTGGGTAATTGACTAAGTAAAGTTAATGGAAACTTTACCGTTTTCTGGGGGACAGTAGTCAGCCCCAGAAATGGAGTTGGTGGGAAGTCTAAAAGACAACCCTGTGTCACTGCACTGAAGGTGCTGTGTAACACACAAAAGAAGGGGGCTACTGAAGTGTTGTACTCCAGAGTCCACAATCACAAAAACAGATGAAATACACATGGCAAAACACAGGTAAGAGTGGAAAGAACGAGGTACACTCTTACCAAGTGGAAAAATAAACTCGAGAAATCCATCAAAGCTGCTGGAGGACTCACTAGGCAAGGGAAATTAGCCATTGAATGAGAATTCTCCCCAACACTCGCCCCCCCCCCACCCAGACTAAGGGACAGGAGGATTTAATCCACTCCTGGATGGTTCTTATACCTCTAGTCGGTTACAAACATCCTAGAGAGACCATCAGCATTTTGGTGGTGACTTCCTGCTCTGTGCTCAATGGAAAAATCAAATCCTTGCAGGCAGATTGGCCAGTAACTTTGGGTTTCCCCTTTCATTTGCATCAGCCATCTCAAGGGTTGGTGGTCAGTCTGTATGATGAAAGTAGATCCATACAAGTATGGTCTAAACCTCTTCAGTGACCACACAATAGCAAAACATTCTTGTTCTATTGTTGCCCACCTTGTCTCAGGTTCCTTTAACCTCCTGCTGATGAAACAAATGGGCCTCATCCAGTTGACTAAGGACTGCACCTATACCTACATTGGAAGCATCAGTTTGTACAATGAAGGGTTGGTGATAGTCAGGAGCACTTACGACTGGAGCTTGAAAAAGGGCTTTCTTTAGACCTTCAAAGGCTTGATTGCACTCCTCATTCCACCTGCCCTTTTAGGGAATTTGTGAGAGGAGATGACATTCAAGGGAGAAGCTATGGTCCCATAGTTCTCTGTGAAGTTCCTGTAATACCCAGTGAGACCTAAGAAGGCTCTCACTTGGGTTTGAGTAGTAGGGGTGGCCCAATTTTGTACAGCTTGTACTTTGCTAGGCAATGGCCTTATTTCACCTCCTCCTACCTCATGTCCAAGTTAGACCACTGTACTCTGTCCAACTTGACATTTGCTTGCCTTTATGGTCAGATGGGCCTGTTCCAGAGCCTGCAATACATAGCCTAGGTGTTCAATATGTTCTTTCCATGTAGGGGTGAACACTGTAATGTCATCCAAGTATGCCATGCAGAAGTCCTCCATCCCATTCAGAACTTGATTGACCATCCTCTGAAATGTAGCAGGTGCATTCTTTAGTCCAAAAGGCATTACCTTGAATTGGTAGAGGCCAGCTGGGGTGGAGAATGCAGTTTTCCCCTTGGCATGGTCTGTTAGGGCTATTTGCCAATAGCCTGACGTTAGGTCAAATGTGCTGAGGTACTTGGCTGCACCAAGTTTGTCCACCAGCTCATCTGTCCAAGGCAAAGGATGGGCATCAGTCTTGTTGACTGCATTTAGAGCTCTATAGTGCACGCAGAATCTCAACTCCCTGGATCCTGTCTTTGGTACAAGCACAACTGGGCTAGACCATGGGCTAATAGAGGGCTCTATAACCCTGAGATCAAGCATCTTGTTGACCTCATTCCTTATATGGGTCTTACATTGTCTGACATTCTGTACCCCCTGCTTTTGACAGGCAAATATTCACCAGTGAGAATACCATGTTGGCCCCAAGGGGTCAAGTATGGTGAAAGAGAGAACAGGGAGGCAAACTGATTTAACAGTAACTTGCACTCATCCTGCTGGTCAGATGTGAGACTGGAAGACAGATTAACTCCTTCCACTTGCTCATCCAAAGGTAAGCCTCTGGGGAGGTCAGGCAGGGGTTCACTCTCCTCCTCCTCCTGAGCTGAAGCTAGAAGCAAAGCTCCTATGTCAGGTCTAGAGACATAAGCCTTCAAACGGTTGGTGTGAAAGACTCTGGGAGCCTCCTTAGGATTGCCTAAGTCCACCAGATAGTTCACCTCTCCAAGTTTACCCACAACTTTGAAGGGTCCTATCCATTTGTCCTGCAAGTCCCTCTGCCTTGTGGGGACCATAACAAGAACAAGCTGGTCTTGAGTAAACTGAACCATGTTAGACTTCTGGTCATGCCAATGTTTGACCAGAGCTTGACCAGCCTTCAAGTTATCACTTGCCTCTGCCATCATGTGTGACATTCTCCTCCGGAGACCTATCACATAGTCAGTTCCTCTAACTGGCTTGGGGGAAGGAGCACTCTCCAACCCCTCCTTAATCAGAGCCAAAGGGCCTCTGACTGGATGGCCATAAAGAAGTTCAAACGGACTGAATCCTACTCCCTCCTGAGGGACTTCTCTATATGCAAAGAGAAGGCATGACAGTAGAAGGTCACACTTTTTCTTAAGGGGTTCTTCTAAAGCACCTATCATGCTCTTCATAGTTCTGTTAAAACTCTCCACCAACCCATTGGCTTGGGGATGGTAGGCAGTTGAGAACTTGTAGGTGACTACACAGGTTTTCCACATGGCTTGCATGTAGTGGGACATAAAATTTGATCCCCTGTCAGATATCACCTCCTTAGGAAAACCTACTCTGGTATAAATACCAAGTAGGGCCTTAGCCACAGCCGGAGCCGTAACAGTCCTAAGAGGTATGGCTTCAGGAAATCTAGTGGCATGATCCACTACAACCAGGATAAACCTGTTGCCTGAAGATGTGGGAGGGTCAAGAGGACCGACAATGTCAATCCCAACCCTCTCAAAAGGAACTCCCACCACTGGGAGAGGCACCATGGGTGCCACATTCTTGGCTCCACTCTTGCCAGAGGTTTGGCAAGTGTGGCAGCTCCTGCAGAATTTGTCTACTTCTCAGCCCATCTTAGGCCAGTAGAAGTAAAGAGAGAGCCTTTCCTTGGTCTTCTTAAAACTTAAGTGACCAGCCAAAGGTATCTCGTGGGCTAACTGCAGAAAATGGAGTTGGTTCACTAGAGGTACTACACGTTTTTTGCAGTCTCCAGGGGTTGACTCAGTTGGTTCACTGTAGAAGAGGCCATCTTCCCAGTGCAACCTATACTTCCCAGGCTCAGTCCCATTGAGCTGAGAAGCTGCCTGTAGGTGAAGACCTTCCAAGGTAGAACACTCTCTTTGTCCCTTGCTGAAATCTACCCTGTTGGGCCCACCTTCTGCCAGTAAAGACTGCAGCTCAGGATGGTCAACAGGGTCAAGATCTCCTACCAGAGTAAGATCTTCTTCTAGATCTGATTCCTCAGTATCTAGCTGACCCATACAGGGTTCAACCTCACACTCAGCCTCAGCTGGTGGAGGGGTCACAGATGTGACCTTGGACAGCCTTGGAGATGTCCTTCTGGGCACAGGAGTGCTTGCTGCTTTCTTGCTGGCAGACTTGGGTTTCCCCTTTGTTTCTTTCTGACCTGCAATAGCAGTAAGTAAGTCCTGTGGACTTGGGGCGATAGTTTCCTCTATCAGCCCCCAGGAGAGCCTCTCAAGGTTCTCTCCCTTGCAGACCTTGTGAGCTCCTGCTTCCTTCTGCTGGGGACCTGGGGGTACTGGACACAACTCCAAGAGTTTTGAGGTCATTACCCAGCAGGACCCTCCCAGGTACTTTATTCTGCACACTTACAGGTATTCTGACAGTCATGTCATTACACTGGATGAGATCTGGTAACTGGGGAACCATTTGCACAGGGCCTCCAGCTAACTTGGTTAGGTGTTTGGGTGCCTTACCAACATCCTCCACCTTGAAAAAACATTCATCAACCACAGTTATGCTGGCTCCAGTGTCTCTGATGGTAATACTCTTTAGTATTATCTGGGATTGAGTTAAAGACATCTAAGTTCTGTTGTTCCCAAAGACCCAAGAACACTAAAGAAACACTAGCTGAGACTCTCATGGGCTCATCAGCTAGTAACTGAAAGTTTCCACTGGTCATAGGTACTTCATCCACCTGGGAGAAGGCTAAGGAGGCAGTGTGGACCCCTGAAGGTTTACCCTTACATCTGGGATCCCCTTTCACATGGTCAGGCAACCCACAAACAAAGCAGTTTCCAAATGCTCTCTGGAATGGGGGTTTGTTCTGACCTCCATCTGGTTTGGGACCAGATGGTACACTAGCCTGATTCTGTTTCCCTTGTGGCTTACCCTGGTTATATTTGGGACCCTCTTTTGGATTGGAATTATTGGAATTCTCTTTGTTGTCTTTTTTTTGGCTGCTTTCCCTCATCCTTTTTCTGAGTTGCCCCAGAATCCTTGTGAGTAGCCCGGTTGGCAACCCACAAGTCAGCAGCCTTAGCTAGTTTCTTAGGATCTATCTCCTTTGAATCTGCCAAGTGCTGTCTAAACTCAGGGGAGCAGACATCAAAAATAGACTCCAACATTACAAGATTCCTCAAACCTTCATAAGTGTTAACTTTGTAACCCTTACCCCAACCATCTAAGTTTTTCAAACATTCAGACACCCAGGTAGCCCAAGGGGTACCATCATGCTTTTTGAGGGTTCTAAACCTCTTAAGATACTGGGAAGGGGTCTTCCCAAATCTAGCTATTAATGCTAGCTTCACACACTCATAATCCTGTTTATCCTCCTCCCCAACTCCATTACAGCATCACTTGCAACAGGGGGAAGCCTAGAGAAAAGCCAGGGAATCAGCTGATTCCATGAGATACCTTGAATCCCATGATTGTACTCAAACATTGCTAACCAATCCAAAACATCCAGCTTAGTCTCATACATACCAATCATTTCCTTTGGCATACAGGGTCTCTTAGGGCTGGAAGACCTAGAAGACTCTGGGAGAGAAGCAGTTTCTACAGACAATTTCTTCATCTCTAGTTCACGATTCAGCTCCATTTCTCTGAGCCTTAACTCTTGATGTTTCATGGCAGTTTGTGCATCAATACGTTTCACTTCCAATTCAAGTCTCATTTTCTCAAGTGCAATAAATTCAGGAGTAAGTGTAGGACCTGTGGGGGTCCATGTGGACAGAGGTTATGCTTTCTGAGCAGGCAAAAGAGCTGTAGGGTTTCCTTACAAGGACTCATCTACTTCTTCTAAAGTAACACTCTCAGAATCAGAAACATCAGTATCCACATTTGCTGGAGGGGCAGGCCCTTCTGACCCACTCTCCAGACTTTGTTTTCCATTAACTTTGCAATCTATTCAGATTTCTTTCCTTTACCAGAGAGACTCCTCTCCCTACACATGGTTCTTAAAACCTCAGCAGTGTAGTTTAAGAGACCCTCTTCAGTGTAGTTTTCCATATTTGATATGATTTCCTAGTTAAATAGAATTAGTGGTGTTTAGCCTTGTGGTTAGTTGAACCCATGCAATAGCAGCACTCTAAGTGCAATCACTCTACTTCCAAATCCTCACCGCTGTACACCAGTGTTAGGAAGAATCCTGTGCAGTGCCCTTAGGGACCACTACACACAATTAAGAATACAGGTGGCAATACAAGTTTTACGTTTGGTACAAGCCTGTACTACTATGTTAAAGCGGTAGCAGTAGCGGAGCAGCCAGGCTTATCTCAAGAGTATATGAGCAGTAGCAGAGATTACACAAAGGGACCACAATTACTGTGACTCAAGCAAACATTGACTCAAGGTTTCAGGTCAAAAATATAAGTACATTTATTTTTAAACCATTTGTTATAAACACAACACTTCTATTAATTCAAAAACCACATGTAAAATATACTACAACTAACCAATTCACTTTGTACGGTATAACTTCAGGGTAAGTACCCTGTGTTTTAGTGGACCGGTGTTGTGAAACAAAAGACGTTACCGGGAATACACATGCAATCACTTTTTGACAGTAATGACAGTTCGGTCTTACTAAAGAAACGCGTATCCGCGGCAAGAAATGTTACCGGGGCAAAAACACACTTAGCACCTGAGATACCCAGAGAGAGTTGGGGGCAAAAATCATAGGCAGTACTTTTGTCAAGGCAGACAGAACCAGAGAACACTCTTAGACAGAAATTCAAAAGTCAATAGGCCAGAGCCAGTGTCAAGTGGAACCAGGTTCCTGTTGTTGAGGATCACACAGTTGGATAGTTCACGATTCAACGTAGCCAGGAGTACTTAGATATTGTCAACAGAGGAAGGAAAAGGAGGGAAGACAAGGGCAAGCCTTGGAGATGAAGAAAAGGGATTCACCCAAATTCTTCAAGCAGAACACAGTACCTTATTCAATGAAGAAGCTGGTGCCACATCAGTTGTTCCTGGTAGTTTCCTGCAGACACATGGTTCCTGGCGCTTCGGACGTCTGAAGGGGTCTGCACCACACAGGGCTGAAGCTGGCAGCAGCAACGGTGAATAAAAGGTGCGCTCCTTAAAAACAGGAGAGGCTCTTCAGGTGGCTATCCGGACCATTACAGCAGTGTGCAGCAATTTCGACCACGAAGAGGATCCTCTGGCTGTAGAAGATGAGCTGGTTATCCCCACCAGACTCAAGGGAAGAAGACTCCGGACTGGATCTTCTCTGGTCGTCGAAAGGTAGATAGCTTAGGAATGCAGCAGGGCTTCACCGGGACGGGATAGTTGCAGCAGCCGACTTCTTCCCTGCTTCTCTTCGCTTCCTTGTAGT
Organism: Ambystoma mexicanum; assembly: GCF_040938575.1. NCBI lineage: Eukaryota > Metazoa > Chordata > Amphibia > Caudata > Ambystomatidae > Ambystoma > Ambystoma mexicanum. The sequence continues at coordinate 636,973,183 of NC_090939.1, forward strand.
TCCAGTGGCGACTAACTTCCAGCCGAAGACACCTGCCTTTTATGCGAAAGTCTCCCATTCACACAGCCTGGCTGTCAATCACGCAGCAGGGGGGTTGTCCGGATCGGACAACCACCTCAGCCAATCATGGCAAAGTGCGACTTGGGTTTCCATGGATACCCTGTGCAGGGGCTGACTACACCCCTCCCTCACATTCAGTCCACCTAGACACTGAGGCGCCTAGAGGAGGGCTTCTGGCCAGACGCACGCCATTAGACAGTGAACAAAGAAGGCAAACCTGGTTTGCCGCGCAAATTAAAACACAAGAAGGACTTTAACAAAAAGAAACGGTGCATAAACCCGACCAGAGCCAAAAGAAAAAGTATTTGGTCAAGCGGGTTTAAATTCGAGGCTAATATAATAGCCTACAACGATACCACGTTTATATAGTATAATCGCGGTAGAAAAGTTAGGGTAGATACCACTGCAACCAGCCAAGTCTAAATGTTAAAAGAGTGAAACAATGCTCTAGGAGGTACAGATAAAAAGGGGTATGGATTAACCCTTTCCAGTACTCCATGTAAGATGGGGTGTACTGGATCTGTGGGTAATTGACTAAATAAAGTTAATGGAAACTTTACCCTTTTCTGGGGGGCAGTAGTCAGCCCCAGAAATGGAGTCGGTGGGAAGTCTAAAAGACAACCCTGTGTCACTGCACTGAAGGTGCTGTGTAACACAAGAAAGAAGGGGGATACTGAAGTGGTGTACTCCAGAGTGCACAATCACAAAAACAGATGAAATACACATGGCAAAACACAGGTAAGAGTGGAAAGAAAGAGGTACACTCTTACCAAGTGGAAAAATAAACTCCAAAAATATGCTGGGGGACTCACTAGGTAAGGGAAATTATCCATTGAATGAGAATTCTCCCTAACACTGTTCATGCTTAGTCATTTGCCTTCCTCTCTACTCCTTTCCCCTTGAGACAAAGTCCTCAACTTTGCTACCTGCACTCTATACAACCTACCTAGATCCACCCCCACTTCTACCTATGAAGACCATGCTGGTGTGCTTGGCTCGCCATGCACAACTGCTCCCTTTCAAGGTCCTTATTCTAGGATACATAGCTACCAATGGTCTTAATGCTCAGTACCCGTCTGACTATAACTCGGTCTACTCGCCATCCTGTTACCTCTTCTCCTCCTCTGCACTTAACCTCACTGTGCCTTGCACCTCCAGTACATCCTCTCCCTTCCACTCTATCGCCCTGATCACCTCGTTTCATTGGAACCTTCAGCCTATCACAAACAAAGCCAGTCCGACTGTGTATCTCTTCAAAGTTCTGCTTAAACTTTACTTACTTGCGAAAGAGAGTTTCCCTCTGCCATGTAATAATCTAACTTTGTATATTTTTGCGGTAGTCCTCTTAAGTTTGAAGCAATGCCCCCCCCCCCGTCTCCACCCAGGATAATGTTACCTTTGTAAGTCACTTGTTTCTGCTATTCCTTTTATGTGTTACCTGGTCTATGTCCCACTTTGTTCACACCTCCATAAACTGGCTCACCACTTGTTCTCATCTTTGTGTTATTGTGCAGCCACACTTCCAGGAATACCTATGCTTTTGATCGACATCCTTTTTTTAAAACAAATACAAATAGACAGAGAGGTTACTTACTGTAATGTTCTTTCTATGGATTCTTCTCATGCAGATTCCTCATATGACAAATATTCCATCCAGCTCTGCTGCATTAAAAGATTTCCGACAAGGGGTGTAGTGGACCCCGACCGGCCGTCGACTGTCAATCCGTCTTGGTTGGCATCTGGTCGTCAGCTCTGGATGTGACGTCAGGTGTCGTATAAATTCTTTACACCTCAGTTGCCCCCTTTTTTCCCAAGCACATCACGCTGCATAGGAAAACAGAGAGAACAATGGGCTAATGAGCCCTTAAAAAATGAAATAACCATAAACCTCAGAAGGAGGAAGTATTTGCAACAGACACTAACAAGTAGTGTCAGAAAAATATTTTTTTTACAAAACACGTGGCAGGAAAGACAGAAAACAGACAATGAGGACCACTACCAAGTAAACGTGAAAGAGAAGATGCGCACCAACCACCGACTTTCTGAGCAGGGATGGATGGAAGTGGAGATGAGGAATCTGCGGAAGAAGAACCCATAGAAAGAACATTACGGTAAGTAATTTCTCCATCAATGGATTGCTTTTCTGCCACAGATTACTCATCTGATAGACTCCCAAAGCAGTATATGAAGGAGACGGGCAGAAAGTCACACTAAGAAATTTTATAGCACTGCCCTGCCAAAACGCACATCAGCTGTACGAGCCACATCAAGATTATAGTGTTCAGTGAAAGTATGAAGGGATAAACATGTCGCCACATGACAAATACCGCTCTGTAATGCTGTTGATGCTGAGACTCCCGTAGTCGAATTGTAGAACCAGATAGTACGAAGAGGCCTGGTTTGTTATCATTAGAGAATCATTAGCCATTTAGGGATCCAGTTATCCATCATTGCATCCTGTTTAGTTATCCATCATACATTCTGATTAGTACTGATTAGTAGTGACATGAAATAGTAACATTAGACTATCCACATTATTCTGCCACTTTGTATGCATTTGCAATTGAATATAGAATGAGGCCTGTTATATTTGAAGTGCCATGTAGACACATGTTATGTTTGTAGAGACACATGTAGAGATATGTTATGTATTATGTATGCATGTAGAGAGACACGCAATAAGTGTGCACTTAGAATATTCATGAAGTTTGCATTATAGATAGCGCTTGGGTTTGCAAGAGAAAGGGTAAACGCTAGTAAGCATTTAGCTGGGATTATGAAGCCATTCAGAAGCTGTTCATTCCACGGAGAGGTTGTTTTGAGTTACATGGAATGTCAACAGTTTCTTGGCAGGAAGATCGCAACTTTGCCCAGTAGAAACGAATGAGAAGGCCCGGCTTATCAGCATCTTGGAGGCCTTGTCTTCGCAGACAGAGGAAGGTGGGGGCAGCGCCATGGAGAGAGGGAGAGCTTTGCAGCAGAAGGAGAGAGGAATTTGAATGGAGAAAGATGGTAAGATGGTGTACCGCAGGCAGACAGAAGATAGATATGGGATAGATATGATGGCAAAGGTCATGATGACAGAACACGCAGTGATTGCAAAGTAAAGTACATGCAACACAGACATTTAGGCACTGCTCATATATAGAAACGCTGACTTACAGAAAGAGGCATTTTAGCTTAGAGAATGAGTATAACCATAGGGATTTGAATATGTCATTGAACAGTATAATGAGAAGTGAGGCTTTTGGGAGTTTCTAGTTGTTGGAGATGGAGTTTTGGAGGGAGTTGCTCTCCGAGGGATTGAGCTGAGATCGAGGGAGCATTGCGGAAGCACTCTGATGAGAGCTGATGCAGATCGATCTGGCAGAGAGAGGACCCTGGCCTTGACTGACTGACTGGTTGCAGAGTTAGCGGGAGAGGAGAGACAGAGCAAAACACAAAGAAAGAAGGGGAGTATTGTTGAATAAAACATGTGCATGGGAAATTAGAACAGACACTCACACAGAGCTATAGATGGGGTAATCAGACAGAGTTTGTCTTAGAGAGAGAGTGTGAAGTATGGTGTCGAAAGGAGAGGAATGGTGCGGCTATTAGTTGGCTTGCATTAGAAGCCTGTAAGGGTTATAGTTATTGCATGGTAGATTTGCACCAAAAGCATAAAAGGTGCAAATTGAGATTTGCATTATAGTAGTGTTTGCATTATGCATTGCTATGTATGAATCAAAGTGTTTCTATTGTTGAATCGATTCATGTGTTTTCTTTGTGTCTTATGTTAATGTGTCCATTGGAGTAAGATAGGAATAATCTAGGAGTAACACAGTGCACAAAGGCCCTGAGATACAAAAGCAGGGGGGGGCATAGTGATCCAAACCCCCCTAGGAGGTTGTCTAAGACTGATACATGGTCGCCCAGTAGGGGTAGGCCTAAGGCAGATTTGTATTACGTTCTCACAAATGGCACCCGTAACGTGGGGCTTCACTGATGCTGACTGATAACATGGAACAGAGGGTTTAGTCTGCAGAGTTTTGCAGCTGCCTTTGATCCACTTATCGATGAGCTGAAGTAGAAGTTTGAACATTGTGTGCAGCTGTGTTTTCTGTTAGTTCGTGGGAATAGATATTTTATGTTTTGTATTTTGTCTTTCTTGGGGATGTTATGAATTAGAGCATGCTTCGTCCATAATTTTGTTCACCGTAGGAAGGGGAACGCAATTGTCTGACTGACTTTGAATCCGAAATATGAATTGGAATTGATCCAGAGCAGTATTTCATGACTGGCAATTTTGTTTGGGGAATGAATGCACATCCATTTGGCCAAGCTAGAGAAACAGTTTTTTCTTGAAGACGCTTGTGGTATTTTGTTTGTTTGGAACTCCGCGGAGACTGACACTTTTTGGGGAAATCTGACCTTTGTTTTGGATTCCTATTGGTTGAAATTTGTGCACATTTTTGGTCGACGACTGTATCTGCATGTTTAGAGAAGTCTTGGAACTTGGGTTTTTTTTGGAACTCACTTAAGTGTCATGAGGGTTAAAGAAGAGAAATCCCGAGGGTTTAAATAAGTATTGCTGAAAAATGAGCACATTTTTTGTGACTTGAAAGCAATAAGAGATCGGTTTAGAAATATGCTGCCTGGGAAGTTTCGCCGGCACCAACCATAATGATTAAAAAATTGAAAGTGAAGAATGAAGTAGCAGGAACAGAAATTACACCATATATTAGTGACTTGAGAGCAATAATATATGGTCTCAGACATGTAATTGAAAACTGGGAAGATGTCCCAGCAGCTTTGAATTACCCATTGAAGTCTTCGTCAACAGCAGTGATGGGTGGAAACAGAGTTCCTAGAGAAAATCTGGTAGGGGTGCAGCACAAAATAGTGCATGGAGAAGATTTGAATATTGTTCATGGGGAGAAAGAGTTACCACAGAATAATTACAGAAATAGTGTGACCCAGAAAGCAGTTTGTTCCACTGATAGTGCAGCAATAAATGAAGAGATTGCAGCAACAGCAGAGCAACAAATTGAACAGATTGAACGAGTTGTTTGCCAGGAAATAGAGGAAATGGAGAGTGCATTTTTGACAGATATGTGCAGAATGCATAGAGGGTTTGCCTCTGAAGATTTGCATTATTAAACTGTATTATTGGAGACACCTTTGCATGGAAGCAGTTATGTGATTGGAGGCAGTAATGCGAAGCATTTGCAAACTAGGTTTGTGAAATGAAACGAGATGGTGAAAATCTTTGATTCCAATAGAAATGGCATTTGTGATGACATTTTTGGCAGGAGTGATAACAACAGAACTTTGCCTACATTATCGAGTGAAAATATTATTTTGTCTATTGACATAGAAATTTGGATAGCATTGAAGGAGAACGTGAATAGAGTGAATCGTGCGAAAGTTGGATGTTCTGAGATACAAGTTTGTTTAAATATTTTGAGTTTGAATGAGTGCATGGAAAGAAGGGTTGTTTACATTATGCAGAAACATCGCGCGGGATTAGCAGACTGTTTATTTGAAGTAAGAGTAAGCAGTGAAAGGAAGGAATGTTGTTTGAATCTGAATTGTATTGCACATGAAATCGATTTGTTTTGTCAACATGTAGTGATTCAGCGTGAATACATTATGTTGAAAGGGGAGTCGTGGATAGAACACATGAAAATGACACAGGAAGCAATGCTTTTGCAGGACCTGGAGTGCAATTGAATGAGAGGAATGCAGTTGTGCAGCATTTGAAAGTGCAATTTTTGGGCTATGTGAAGTGGGCTGTTTTGTTTTGCTTTGAGAAAGACAGGAATGGAGTAATGCATCATGATTCACTGATAGACTGATACACTAGAACTGATATTGCAAGACACTGAGAGAACTAGCATGGATGTCTTTAGAGAGACATGGGGAGTTTAGAACTAGCTATGTGCACTAAAGCATACAGAGAGAAGAACAAGTTACTTACCAACTATAATGTTCTTTCGACTGGATGTTCCTCCCACGTATTCCTCATCTTGTGATATTCGTTATCGCCAGCTTCGCTGCTTCAGAATTTCTTTTTCGGCAGAGGGCGCTGTGCTCGAGTTCGTGGCGTCGATTGACCCTCGACGGGCTCCATACCGCGTCAAGGTCACTATTGGTATAAATAGCTCGAGCCGCGCCCGTTGGCTTCTGTTCTGTTTTTTAGAGGAAATATTTGTGGAACACCCAGGCGTGTCTTGTGACTGATAGGCCCATCGTGAGAGGAAAGTGTAAGAAACGTAAACTGTACTGCGGGGTAGGCTGGGAGGGTCCATGACGAATACGTGGGAGGAACATCCAGTCAAAAGAACGTTACAGTTGTTAAGTAACTTGTTCTTCGAATGGATTGTGTCCTCCCACGTATTCCTCATCTTGTGATAGACTCCCATAGCAGTGGTCAATTTGGAGGTGGGAGTACTACTTATTGTTTTCATGGACGGAATGAAGTACCGCCCTGGCAAATAAACCCTCATTGGAGGAGGAGGCATCTAAGCAGTAATGCTTGATGAAGGTATGCATTGATGCCCATGTTGGAGCCAAGCAAATATATTTTGCAGGGACTCCCCTCTTCAAAGCCACTGAAGTAGCCATTCCCCTAGTGGAATGGGCCCGTAGCCCATCCGGTGGGTCTTTTCCTGCTAATCTGTAGCATTCCAATATAGCTAGAATGATCCAGCGGGATATGGTTTGTTTTGTCACTGGCAACCCCAATTTACGAACTATATAACCCACAAAGAGTTAGTTATCTTGACGTAATTTTGATATTCTTGAAATGTAAAGACTGAGGGCTCTTTTAGGGCCCAGTCTATGCAGTCTCTCCTCTTCTTTACCCAAATGAGGAGGAGGATAGAATGTTGGTAAAATTATTTTTTGTGACAAATGGAAGTCAGAAACTACTTTTGGTAAGAAAGATGGTTAAAATTTAAGAACTACCTTGTCCTTGTAAAATGTGGTATATGGAGGTTTACATGAGAGAGCCTGTAGTTCACTAACCCTGCGGGCTGATGTTAATGCTACAAGAAGGACAGTTTTTAGTGTTAGAAGCCTCAATAGACAGGAGTGCAGAGGCACAAACGGTATACAAGTTAGAAATTTAAGAACTTGGTTTAAATCCCAAGTTGGGACATGAAACGGTGCTGGTGTATATACATTGGTAAGTCCTTTCAGGAACTGAATGATTAATGGAATTTTGAAGTAAGAAACCTCTTCCGAGGAGCGCTTGAAAATGGACAGTGCAGCAAGATATCCTTTAATTGTTCCGACCTGGAGCCCCAGATTGGCTAGATGCAATAGGAAAGAAAGCACCATTGGGGTGCCACATTGAAAAGGGTCCACATCCTTATCTTTGCACCAGTTACTGAATGTGTTCCTATGACACAGGTACAAGGATTTTGTTGCTGGCCTTCTGGGCGAAAGCAAAATTTCCATTACGTCGTCCGGAAGGTCCCAATCCCTGTATCTCAACCTCTCAGAAACCATGCGTGAAGGTTGAGTGTCTTGACCTCTGGATGGAGAACCCGACCTTCCTCTTGCGAGAGAAGATCCTCTCTTTGCGGAAGACGTATTAGAGGGCAAATGGACATGTCCAGAAGGTCCAGGTACCACGTCCTCCTGGCACAATCCGGGGCAATTAGGATCATGTTTTTCCTGAACTTTCTTAACCTCCTGATTACTTGAGGAATCATGGGGACTGGAGGAAACGCGTACAGTAGGGGGAGCTCCCAGTCCACCACGAACGCGTCTCCTAGAGCTCCTCTCGGGGGAAATTCCCTTGAGCACGACTGTTCGCACTTCCGGTCTTCCTCGGTCGCGAACAGATCCACTTGAGGGGTTCCCCAAAGGGTGAAGATCTCCAGAAGGACTTCCTGAGCTAACTCCCACTCGTGGGAGACTGTGCTCTGCCTGCTCAGATCGTCTGCCGCTGTGTTCTGCTCTCTGGCTAGGTGAACTGGCGATAGAGAGATTCCTTCCCGTATTGCCCAGAACCAGAGCTCCATTGCTTCTCTGCACAGTGGTAGTGATCCTACGCCTCCTCTTTTGTTGAGGTAGTACATGGCCACTGTGTTGTCCGTCATTATGAGGATATTCTTTCCTTGTACAGAGGGCATGAAGGCCTTCAGCGCTAGTCTGATTGCCCTCAGCTCCAACAGGTTGATGTGTAGTTTGGACTCCGATGGAGACCAACGACTGCTGATTGTCAGATCGTTGGTATGAGCTCACCACCCCATGAGTGAGGCGTCCGTTACTACTGTTATCTCCAGCCATGGTTGCTGAAAGGATTACCCTTTGAGGATGTTGTCGTTACAAGCCCACCATAGTAGATCCTGAGCAACTGCGCTCGGGACTTGCAGAAGATCCGACATACTCCCAGAGAACTGGAACCACTGAGTTCTGAGGGCCCATCGAAGGGATCTCATTCTCAATCTGTCCTCTGGCACCAGAAAAATGCAGGATGCCATAAGGCCGAGCAACCTGAGAAAATCGAAGGCCGGCAGATGCTGGGCTTTCTGGAATTTTGTTACCATCTGCAGAATGTGGAGAGCTCTTATCTCGGGAGGCGAGGCTTTGCCCGAGGAAGTGTCCAAGACTGCTCCGATAAACTGGAGTTTTTGGGATGGTATCATGTGGGACTTCTTGAAATTGAGGGAGAATCTCAGAATGTGAAGGAAGTGACAGGTGATCGACAGATGTTTTTGAGCTTGTTCGGGAGAACGTGCTCTGATCAACCAGTCGTCCAAGTAGGGGTAGACGTGAATCCCCCCTCTCCTGAGACTCGCTGCCACTACCGCCATCAGCTTGGTGAAAACCCTTGGGGCGGAGGTCAGCCCGAATGGCAGAACTCGAAACTGATAGTGAGAACCGCCAACTGCGAACCTCAGGTACTTTCTGTGCTTGAGATGGATTGGCACATGAAAGTAAGCATCCTGAAGGTCCAATGATACCAACCAGTCTTGGAGTTGGAGAGCCTGAAGGATCTGAGAAAGGGTTACCATCTTGAACTTGTCCTTCCTGAGGAACTTGTTCAAGTTTCTTAAGTCCAAGAAGGGTCTCAATCCACCGTCCTTTTTTGGAATGAGAAAATAAGGGGCGTACCAACCCTTGTTCCTTTCCGCCACAGGTACATGTTCTATTGCACCTTTCTCTAGCAGGGCTAAAATTTCCTGCAAAAGGAGCGTGTCTGGAATTTTGGCCGAATTGGCTCCCGGTGGATGATCGTGAGGCCTTTTTAGAAAGGGAAGGCAGTAACATTCAGCTACTGTTTCCAGTGCCCAAGCATCCAAAGTAATGCCCCGCCATTCTTTCAGATGCTGAGAGATTCTGCCTCCTACTGGTGTATTGTATGATAAGGCATCAGAGTGATTTGGAGGCGGCTGCAGGAGCGGCTGAGGGTAAAGATGCCGTTCCTGAAGATGGCTTTGTAGACTTTCCTCATACACCACAAGTGACATTTCTTTTGCCCCTTTGAAAAGCCTATCCTCTTCCTCTACCAAAAGAAGAGTAGTACCGAAAAGGACGACCCCTCTAGGAAGATGATCCCGAATAGGCTTTATGAGGTTGTCGCACGGAGGCACTAAGGAATTTAGCTGCCGCTTTTGAGGTCTGTAGTTTTTCTAGGCTCTCATCAGCCTTACTACCAAAAAGCCTCGAGCCATCAAAAGGCATATTGAGAAACCTGGCCTGCACATCTGGTGCAAAACCCGACTTTCTCAAACACACAAATCTGCGTAGCACTGTGCTTGATGCCATGGATCTGCTAATACTTTCAGCAGTATCCAGTCCAGACTGGAGACATTCCCCCATTGCCTCCTTCCCGTCTTTGACAATATTCAGGAAGCCTTCCCTTTCCTCGCCTTCCGGAATATGTTCAGCCGCCGCCGAAATGCATTGCCACAGGGTATGTGTGAACCTGGCCAGGGTACAGGTGACAGTGGTTGACTTTAAGGCCATGCTACCCGAAGTAAAAACTTTACAGGCCCAAGCATCAACCTTCTTATCCTCTCTATCCGGAGGTATGGTTGGATATGCAGTTTGTCTCGAAGTAGTTGCAGCCTGAATAACCAGACTTTCTGGAGTGGGATGTCTATTCAGATACTCGGGATCAGAACTTGAAGTTCTATACTTCTTAGTAAAATTGCTGTTTACCGCAGCAATGTTGTCAGGGGTTTCCCAGTTCTTTTCCACTGCTCTCTGAAGCGCCCTATGGAAGGGGAGAAGTGGATCTTTCTGGGGGCTCTGAACAATAATGTCCGTCATATCGTCCTGTTCAAAAGCGGGTGAGGCTCTGCCCCAGCCCATATATTCTACCACTCTGTTCATTAAACTCCTGTACCCTGAATCTGCATGTTCTGCAGGGTCAGGTCTTGCAAACTCCAATTCAGGTGAGGTGTCAATGCCACTAGCAGAATGCAGAGTCTCGCACAGGTCTCTCATTTTAGATTCTGGGTCTATAACTTCCTCTGGAACTTGTCTAGTACCATATTGCACTCCAAAAGGAGAGATTTCCTCAACCTCAGAGCCAGTTTCTTCAAAAATTGAAGCCATAGGGGGTCATTCCGAGTTGGGCGGTAAGGGTTTACCGGCACCGGTAAGGATGCCGGTGCCGGTAAACACTTAACGCCCAATTCCGAGTTCCCTTAGCGGGACCCACAAAGGACGTGTGGTCTGACCACACGTCCTTTGCGGGTCCCGCTAAGGGATCAGGGCGCTAATAACGGGCCCGCTATTTGCGGGCCCGTAATTAGCGCCTTCCCCATTCCCATTTGAGCCCTATGGAGGCTCAAATGGGAATGGGGAATGGTTTACTGAATGGGGACTTACCGGGTCCTCCAAGGTTGGAAGTCCCCATTTAGCCAGACCGGACCGGGGTGCTAATAGCTCCAAACCTAGGATGACCCCCATAGACTTAAAAAAGTCTGATTTTGGTAAGGGCGTAAATCTCCTCTCTTCCTCCTGATTTTTCGTCGAAGGAATGGAAGGATTCTTCGAAGGTATCTTCGACGACCCTGATGAAGTCTTCGACAAAGGCGTTGAAAACATTTTAGGCTTCGATGTCGAAGCTGTCGGCGCCGATGGCGTAGACGAAGTTGCAGATGTTTTCAGCAACTTCTGTTTTTTATGAGTTGTCAGTGAAACACTCGACTCTCGAGGATTATTCAACGATTTGTCAACTCGATTTTTACCCATACTACTGGGTCTTACCGCAGTAGTTCCCGACTTCCCTGTGTCGTCCAAGTGAGCGACCGTGGTCTGGCTCTTTTGGGGTTTCTTTGCGGGGGTCGAGGCCGCATTCTCAAAGACCTCCATCATCTTTCTTCTAAAATCCTCCCATTTTCTTGGGAAATCCGATTTAGTAGGGCGTCGAACCAATTTGGTCGATGTAACGGATGATGTTGAAGGAGATCTATGGGCCTCATTACATGGTAGGCAGTAGCCATGGCACTATTAGCACCATGGCTACCCCCTTAACGCATTCCGGGTCCGTGTTCCCAGAATAGGGACTTACTGGGTCATTCCGACCTTGGAGGACCCGGTAAATCCCCATTGCGGGAACCATTCCCCATTCCCATTTGAGCCCCCATAGGTCTCAATGGGAATGGGGAAGGAGCTAATAACCGTACCGCAATTTGCTGAACCGTTATTAGCTCTGAAGTCCTTTAGTGGGTCCCTTCCATAACGCCTAAGACCCACTAAGGGACCTCATAGTAGGGCGGTAAGGGATTACCGGCACCGGTGCCCTTACCGGTGCCGGTAATCCCTTACCGCCTTCCGTGTAATGAGGCCCTATGTCTTCTTTTAACTTTTTTAGAAGATGAAGATCGCCTTGAGCTACTACAAGATCGGGATCTCTTAGAGTGTTTCTTGTGAAGTTCTGATTCTTTTGAATCAGACGATTTTTCATGTCTTTTCGACGACACCTTCGAAGTGGCCTTCGATGCCTCCCCCCCCACCGCTAGTTTACCTTTCCTCTCACGGATGGCCTTCTCCGTCATCGACTGACAGGAGCCAAAGTCACTGGTTCGATGATCTGAACCCAGGCATCAAAGACAGATGCAGTGAGGATCGGTGATTGACATTTTCGAACCGCAGTCGATAGACTTCTTAAACCCAGTTTTGGGTGTAGAAGCAGGAGATGATGATGACATTTTCTGACAGAAAATCTCGAAGTGCGCCGTTCTCGAGAGAGAAGTAATCCGAAAAACAGAACTGAAGACAACAGGCGCGGCTCGAGCTATTTATACCAACAGTGACGTCGACACGGTACGGAGCCCGCTGAGGGACAATCAACGTCACGACCTCGAGCACAGCGCACTCTGCCAAATTTTTTTTTTCCGAAGCGCGAAGCTGGCGATAACGAATATCACAAGATGAGGAATACGTGGGAGGACACAATCCATTCGAAAAGCTGTTTTGGCTTTGAATGCATCTGAAACTGATATTGAAACTGATACTTAAACTTTTGTTTTCTTTGCATGACATCTGGAGAGACACCTTGACCAGACCGAGATTTGGAGACAGTGACACCATGATAACCAGATTGCATCGCATGAATTGACCAGACCATGACTGGCAGCAGCATGACCAGAATGGCACATTGACCAGACCTTGATGACAGCATGTGACTTTGCATCAAGGCTGCTTGCTTGCAGCAGTGATGAGACATTGGTACCTGACACATACGTTTTGCAGCAGCACTTCTGTGGAATGTCGACTGACCGATTTGAGGCCTTAGGGTGTAGCTTTGTCTATGGCTGTGCTCTGAGAAGGTACCCAGAAGACGTGCTTGCTGTCTGATTTCCTGGCATGACAACTAAGGCCATGGAAAGTGAAGACCGTGACTGACTGTAGAGGGAGAATACACCTTGCTGCATTCTGTGCCAGGAGAGTGAAAGATGTTCAGCAAAAAGAGAGAATCCATTTGGAATACCTTACCTTGTGAACCAGAACCAGACACAAATTTGGGCATGAGGAGAAAGAAAGAAATGCAGGAATGAGCAGGAAGACGCGCTCTGATGAAATCATTTGAATTCCTGGTGCTAACCACGTTTGAAAAGTAGTGAAGCTTTGTCTCTTGAGTGAAAGAGAGAGAGCAGTGATCTGACACCATTGTGCTTTGAAAACTGCACTTGTATCCAGCAGTGGCTGGTCCCTCATGAGAAGAGCAGGGACTAGCATGGCATCAACTAGAGTATTGGCATGGCATGACAACAGCATGACCTGGCAAGGAAGGAGAGAATTTGAACCTGCTGGAGTTTGGCCTATGTCAAGGGCCTATGTGGAATTGAATGGAATTGCCAGAGGAGAGTTGCCATCTACATTGTTTTGCAACACTCTGAATGAGTGCCACGTGAATGATACATCGGTATCAAAAGAGGATAGACTAGGGAAAGCTTTGGAATAGGGAAAGTTGAGACATCATCATCGAGAAGGAAACTTGCAGCAGTGAGCAGGGATTGCTCTGAAAAAAAATCTGTCACCTATTGTGAGAAGAGCTTGCAGCAGTGAAGCTCTGGAATTTGTTGCTTAAATTGTCCATTTGCAGGACACACACTTGAGTTCCGTTTGCAGAAGGAACACTACTTTTTGCTTTGGGCTATGCTTTGATGCCCACACACATGGTTTGCTGAACATATATATATGTCACTGAACACATTTGTGACCCATTTGCGAACACTTGCTTTGTTGACATGCTTTGTTAACATTCTTTGGCTTAGATATTTGCATAAGAACTGGATTTGTACTGACTTGGAATTCTGCACAGATGTGAGGACACACATACCACACATACATTCTATTGGGCTACAAATGATTTCATCACAGACTGACATGAGTGAACCTGGCAATAACTTGGACTGGAAATGTAACTGAATTGGCCTGTATGACCAATACACTGATATGTATACACTGGAAATACATACATTTGAAATGAGTTTGACACCTGTGAAAGTGAGATTGTAATTTTGTGCTTGACACACTGAAATCTGAATACACCTGAATCCACAGTACATATGCATTGATTCTATGCATTGCATTTTTCGTTTTGAATAATCGGCTTGTAGACACACTTTCACACTTTTGGCTTTACACTTTTGACTTGACTTTTTGCTATGATTTGACATTGAACTTGAATCTGAATGTTGACACATTTGCAGCTATGCATTTGATTTTTAGCTTGCCACGGATAGAGTGAAATGCTTGCATTGTTTAGGGTGTTTTGCATTATGAAATAGAATGTTTTTTCGTTTTGCAATTTTGCTTGGTTTTAGCATGCCACATTGAGACATGTTGTGACAAATTGTTACTAATGATTATATAATGATAAGAGGATTGTAGAACCAGATAGTATGAAGAGGCCTGGTTTGTTATCATTAGAGAACCATTACCCATTTAGGGATCCAGTTATCCATCATTGCATCCTGTTTAGTTATCCATCATATATTCTGATTAGTACTGATTAGTAGTGACATGAAATAGTAACGTTAGACTATACACATTATTCTGCACTTTGTATGCATTTGCAATTGAATATAGAATGAGGCCTGTTTTATTTGAAGTGCTATGTAGACACATGTTATATTTGTAGAGACACATGTAGAGATATGTTATGTATTATGTATGCATGTAGAGAGACACGCAACGAGTGTGCACTTAGAATATGCATGAAGTTTGCATTATAGATAGCGCTTCGGTTTGCGAGAGAAAGAGGAAACGCTAGAAAGCATTTAGCTGGCATTATGAAGCCATTCAGAAGCTGTTCGTTCCACAGAGAGATTGTTTTGAGTTAGATGGAATGTCAACAGTTTCTTGGCAGGAAGATCGTAACTTTGCCCAGTAGAAACGAATGAGACAGCCTGGTTTATCAGCATCTTGGAGGCCTTGTGTTTGCAGACAGAGGAAGGTGGGGGCAGTGCCATGGAGAAAGGGAGAGCTTAGCAGCAGAAGGAGAGAAGGATTTGAATATGGTAAGATGGTGTACCGCAGGCAGACAGAAGATAGATATGGGATAGATATGATGGCAAATGTCACGATGACAGAACACACAGTGATTGCAAAGTAAAGTACCTGCAACACAGAAATTTAGGCACTGCTCATATTTAGCAATGCTGACAGACAGAAGAACAAGTTACTTCTTACCTTGTAACGTTCTTTCGACGGGATGTTCCTCCGACGTATTCCTCATCTTAGATATATATCCTTCCAGCTCTGCTGGCCTCGGAAACATTTTTCTCCAGAGGGCGCTGCGCGTCGACGTCCCTCGAGTCGATGACCCTTGACAGCCGCCGTATCGACGCTCGACGTCATCTTGCCTATAAAGGCCGCGCGCAGCGTCCGTTGCTCAGTTCCGTTTTGTAGCCCACAGTATTACTGTCTGGACTAGACTAATCACCCTGAAGGAGCGTAAGCTGCAACAACAAGGGGAGTAGAACTGCGGGGATGGATGGGAGGGTCGATGAGGAATACGTCGGAGGAACATCCCGTCGAAAGAACGTTACAAGGTAAGAAGTAACTTGTTCTTCGAAGGGATTGTGTCCTCCGACGTATTCCTCATCTTAGATAGGCTCCCATAGCAGTATTCTATATTTGGAGGAGGGAGTACTGACTTCACGCTGTCTTCTATTGATGAATAGAATGTAGTACAGCCCTTCCAAACCTAGTCTCTTGACTAGAGGAGGAATCCAGATTGTAAAAACGTGTAAAGGTATGGACAGACGACCATGTAGCGGCCGCACATATGTCTTTAATCGGCACGCCTCTTTTGAGGGCCGATGAAGCTGCAATACCTCTGGTCGAATGAGCCCTAAGGTTTTGAGGGGGCTCTTTCCCTGCCAGTTTATAACATTCCAGAATGGCTAGAATGATCCATCTGGAAATGGTCTGCTTAGTTATTGGTAACCCCAGCTTGTGACCTGTGTAGCCTACAAATAGCTGGTCTGCCTGTCTTATCCTGGCTAGTCTACTAATATAAAAACTTAAAACCCTCCTAGGGTCTAGTCTGTGTAACCTCTCTTCCTCTTTCCCCGGGTGAGGAGGAGGATAGAAAGATGGTAGGGTAATCTTCTGAGAGATATGGAATTCAGAGACTACCTTTGGGAGGAAATTAGGCTTCACTTGCAGGACAACTTTGTCTTTGTGAAAGATTGTATGAGGGGGTTTACAAGAAAGAGCTTGTAATTCGCTCACCCTTCTAGCAGATGTAAGTGCTATTAATAAAACAGTCTTAAGGGTAAGGAATCTTAACGAACAAGAATGGAGAGGTTCGAAAGGTGTACCCATCAGGAAAGTTAATAGCAAGTTTAAATCCCATAGGGGAACTTGGAATGGTCTTGGGGGATAAACATTGGTTAACCCCTTTAGAAACTGTATTACCAAGGGTAATTTGAAATAGGATGGTTCCTCCGCAGTACGCTTAAAGATAGATAGCGCTGCGAGATAGCCCTTAATGGTGCCAACTTGAAGACCTGAATTTGCTAAATATAGTAGGAAGGACAAAACCATTGGTGTACCACATGAAAATGGGTCGATATTCTGTTCTCTACACCAGCTGCAAAATCTGTTCCAACGGCAGCGGTATAAAGACTTTGTTGCTGGCCTCCTTGCCGAAAGCAACACCTCCATAACATCATCAGGGAGGTCCCAATCCTTGTACCTCATCCGTTCAGAAGCCAAGCGTGAAGGTTGAGGGTTTTGATGTCTGGATGGAGAACCTGACCTCCCTTCTGTGAGAGTAGGTTCTCTCTGAGAGGAAGTCGAATTGGAGGGCAGATGGACAAGTCTAGAAGGTCCGGGTACCACGTTCTCCTGGCCCAATCCGGGGCAATTAGGATCATGGTTCGCCGGAATCTTCTCAACCTCCTGATCATTTGAGGAATGACAGGGACCGGTGGGAACGCGTACAGAAGCGGAAACTCCCAGTCCACTATGAACGCGTCTCCCAGAGCTCCTCTCGGAGGAAATTCCCTTGAGCAGAACAGGTCGCATTTCCTGTTTAGGCTGGTGGCGAACAGATCTACCTGAGGGGTTCCCCAAAGGGTGAAGATCTCTTGAAGGACTTCCTGAGCTAGCTCCCACTCGTGGGAGACTGTGTTCTGCCTGCTCAGAGCGTCCGCTGTCAAGTTCTTCTCTCCGGCTAGGTGAACTGCCGATAGAGAGATTCCTTCTTGGATTGCCCAAAACCAGAGCTGCATCGCCTCTCTGCACAGGGGTAGTGATCCTACGCCTCCTCTTTTGTTAGGTAATGCATGGCCACCGTGTTGTCCGTCATTATCAGGACGTTCTTCCCTTGTACAACTGGCAGGAAAGCCTTCAACGCAAGTTTGATGGCTCTCAGCTCTAACAGGTTGATGTGTAGTCTGGACTCCGATGGAGACCAACGACCGCTGATGGTCAAGTCGTTGGCGTGGGCTCCCCACCCCGTGAGTGAGGCATCCGTGACTACTGTTATCTCCGGCCAGGGTTGCCAAAACTGTTCTCCTTTCAGAATGTTCTCCTGACAGGCCCACCACTGAAGGTCTCGAGCCACCCTGCCGGGAACCTGAAGAAGATTTGTCATTCTCCCTGAGAATTGTGACCACTGAGTCATCAGTGCCCACTGGAGGGATCTCATTCTCAGGCGAGCCTCTGGCACAAGGAAAATGCAGGATGCCATGAGGCCTAGCAACCTCAAAAAGTCGAAAGCTGGGAGACGTTGGGCATGTTGGAACTTGGTAACCATCTGTAGAATATCTTGAGCCCTCACCTCTGGTGGCGAGGCTTTTCCCAGGGAAGTATCCAGGATCGCTCCTATGAACTGGAGTCTCTGCGATGGTATCATTTGAGACTTCTTTAAATTGAGGGAGAAGCCCAGCTTGTGAAGGGAGTAGCACACGTGATTTAGCTGGATCTGAGCTTGCTCCGGAGAAACAGCTCTGATCAGCCAATCGTCCAGGTAGGGGTAGACGTGAATCCCTTCCCTCCTTAGACTTGCAGCCACTACCGACATTAACTTGGTGAAGACCCTCGGGGCGGAGGTCAGCCCAAAAGGCAGTACTCGAAATTGATAGTGAGAGTTGCCAATTGCGAACCTCAGGTATTTCCTGTGTTTGAGATGGATAGGCACATGGAAATAAGCGTCCTGAAGGTCCAGAGATACCAACCAATCCTGAAACTGAAGGGCCTGGAGGATCTGAGAAAGAGTGACCATCTTGAATTTGTCTTTCCTGAGGAATTTGTTCAATTCTCGCAAGTCCAAGATGGGTCTCAGTCCTCCGTCTTTCTTTGGAATGAGAAAGTAAGGGGAGTACCAGCCCTTGTTCCTCTCCGCTACAGGTACCGGTTCTATGGCACCTTTCTCTAGCAGGTCTATAATTTCCTGCAAGAGGAGCGGATCTGGAGCTTTCTGAGAGCTGATCCCCGGTGGATGACTCTGAGGAATACGTAGGAAAGGTAGGCAGTAACCTTGGGCAACTGTTTCCAATGCCCAAGCATCTGACGTGATAGCCTGCCATTCCGCCAGATGTTGAGTCAACCTGCCTCCTACAGGTGTCCTGTGAGGGAAGTCCTCAGAGTGGTTTTGGGGCGGCTGATGCAGATGCCGAAGGTAAAGAGGCACCTGCTGTTGCTGCGGCTTTAGAATATCTACCCCGTCCACCTCGGGTAGTCCTTATTTGACCCCTTTGAGCCGGTCGTCCTCTACCTCTTCCGAATGAGGAGTAGAAGCGAAAGGACTTGCCCCTCGCAGAGGTTCCTGTGGGACGAAAAGGAGTCTGACGGATTGCAGCTCCTAGGGATTTTGCTGCTGCTTTTGAAGTTTGCAGTTTCTCTAAACTGTCATCCGCCTTTTTCCCGAACAAAGAAGAGCCATCAAATGGCATGTTCAAGAGCCTGGCTTGCACATCTGGGGCAAAACCCGACTTTCTCAACCAAGCGAACCGCCTGGTTGATGTACTTGCCGCCATTGCTCTGCTGATACTGTCAGCCGAATCAATGCCCGTCTGGAGGGATTCGCACATAGCGTCTTTACCGTCCTGTATAATATTCAGGAACGCATCCCTTTCTTCTCCCTCCGGGATGCAGTCAGCCGCTGTAGAAGCACACTCCCAAAGTGTATGGCTGAACCTAGCAAGGGTGCAAGTAGCATTAACAGACTTTAACGCCATGCTACATGCTGAAAAGACTTTCTTAGCCATAGCATCATATTTTTTATCGTCCCTGTCCTGTGGGACAGTAGGATAAGCCGTCTTGACGTCGGTAGAGGATGCTGCTTGTACCACCAGACTTTCTGGGGATGGATGTTTAGACAAGAACTCTGGGTCAGTGGAAGATACCCTGTACTTTGCAGACAGTTTCTTATTTACTGCTGGTATTACATCTGGGGTTTCCCAGTTTGTCATGATCTTTCTCTGAAGAGCTTTATGAAAGGGCACCACTGGATCCTCTTGTGGGCCTTTGTCAAGAATATCCGTGATGTCATCTTGCTGGAAAGATTGTGAAGGTGTAGACCACCCCATGAACTCTGTAATCCTGGCCATTAAGGCTCTGTAGGGGGTTTCAGCATGCTCCCCCGGGTCTGGCTTAGCAAAATCCACCTCAGGGGAAGTGTCTAACCCACTTGCCTCATGTAAAGAATCATGAAGATCCTTTAATCTGCGCTCTTCAGAGGAAAATTCCTCTCTAACTGGGGTTACAGGTCCCTGTAACTCAAATGTGTCTTGTTCGGACAAATCACCCTCTTCTAAAATTCAGGATATAGTTCTCAATTGTTCTGAACTAATAAAGGGAGTAAATCTCATTTCCAAGGCAGAGGGTGCTGAACTTGTCATTATTGGCCTCGAAAACGTCGATGTCGTCGATGCCGACGTCGAAGGCTTCGAGCGTGGCGTCGAAAACAGAGGTGGAGGCCTCGAGGACCTCGACAGAATTGGAATTTTACTCGACAATATCGACGCCATCGACGTCGAGGGCCTGGGGATCGTCACTGGATGTGTGGTCACCGTGACTTTTCTCGGCGTCGACGCCGGTGTCGAGGCCGGCGTCGAGTCGACAGACCTGTGTGTCGAAGGTCCCCTCGACAACGGCGTCGAAGACCTCGACGTCAACGGAACCTTCGTCGACGGCGTCGACGGAACCTTCGAGGAAGGTTTGGAGGTCATGGTCCTACTCGAGGGTTCGAGACGCGCTCGAGAGGTTTCTTTCGCCGGGTACTGCGACTCGCGGCGTTTTTGACCTTCGGGTCTTTCGACCAGAGCATCGCTCTCGGCAGTCTTCGAGGGGGTCGAGGCCGCTTTCTCGAAGACGCTCATCATATTTTTTCTGAATTCCTCCCATTCAGCCCGGGAACTATGTTTCGTGGGGCAAGGGATTCTTTTTGGCGAAACAGAGGAAGAGGAAGACGGAGAAGGGGATCTTCGACGTCTCCTCTTCGAGTGTTTCGATCTCGAGGAGTGATGAGACCCACTCCGAGACCTGGAGCGTGAATGGTGACGAGGAGACGAATGTCTCGACTTCGTCGAAGAAGAAGAAGCTTTAAAAGTCTTACCTTTCTCCAGCTTCCCCCTACGCTCCTTCAGGGCCTTAGCTGTCATGGACATACAGTCCTCGCACTCCGAACAATGGTGTTCGGCTCCCAAGCACCACAGACAATTTCTGTGAGGATCGGTTAACGACATCTTTTTCCCACAATCTCGACATTTTTTGAAGCCGGATCGAGGAGTTGTCGGTTCCGACGAGGAAGCCATCGAGTACGGTATCGAATAACTCGAGGTAAATAGTACTAAGAACTGAGCAACGGTATTCCGAGGCACCGAGTAGCGCGGAAAAACGGAACTGAGCAACGGACGCTGCGCGCGGCCTTTATAGGCAAGATGACGTCGAGCGTCGATACGGCGGCTGTCGAGGGTCATCGACTCGAGGGACGTCGACGCGCAGCGCCCTCTGGAGAAAAAAATTTCCGAGGCCAGCAGAGCTGGAAGGATATATATCTAAGATGAGGAATACGTCGGAGGACACAATCCCTTCGAAAGAGGCATTTTAGCTTAGAGAATGAGTGTAACCATAGGGATTTGAATACGTCATTGAACAGTATAATTAGAGGTGAGGCTTTTGGGAGTTTCTAGTTGTTGGAGATGGAGTTTTGGAGGGAGCTGCTCTCCGAGAGATTGAGCTGAGATTGAGGGAGCATTGGGGAAGCACTTTGATGAGAGCTGATGCAGATCGATCGGGCAGAGAGAGGCCTGGCTTTGACTGACTGACTGGTTGCAGAGTTAGTGGGAGAGGAGAGACAGAGCAAAACACAAAGAAAGAAGGGGAGTATTGTTGAATAAGACACATGCATGGGGAATTAGAACAGACACTCACACGGAGCTATAGATGGGGTTATCAGACAGGGTTTGTCTTAGAGAGAGAGTGTGAAGTATGGTGTGGAAAGGAGAGGAATGGTGCAGCTATTAGTTGGCTTGCATTAGAAGCCTGTAAGGCTTATAGTTATTGCATGGTAGATTGGCACCAGAAGCATAAAAGGTGCAAATTCGAGATTTGCATTATAGTAGTGTTTGTATTATGCATTGCTATGTATGAATAAAAGTGTTTCTATTGTTGAATCGATTCATGTGTTTTCTTTGTGTCTTATGTTAATGTGTCCATTGGAGTAAGATAGGAGTAATCTAGGAGTAACACAGTGCACAAAGGCCCTGAGATACAAAAGCAGGGTGGGGCATAGTGATCAAAAAGCCACGAAGAGCTGGTCAGATCTTTTGAACTCATCCGTCCTCGCAATATAAAAAGTTAGCACCCTTTTCTGGGTCTAGGCGATGTATTCGCTCCTCCTCCTTAGAAGGGTGCGGAGGAGGATAGAAGACCGGAAGGTCGATGGATTGCGATAAGTGGAACTCTGAGACAACTTTGGGGAGGAAGCCAGGCCTTACCCTGAATGAGACTTTCTCCACCGAATAAACGCAGGAAGGGTGACTCACAGCATAAGGCCTGCAGCTCACTCACCCCTTTTGCGGATGTAATAGCCACCAAAAAGGCTTTTTTCAAAGAGAGATGTCTTAAAGGACAAGTATGCATAGGCTCAAAAGGAGCTGCCATCAGAAATGTCAGTACCAGATTATGGTGCCAATCAGGGACAACAAAGGGAGTTGGCGGAAACTTATTTACAAGGCCTTTTAGGAATTCTGCCATTACCGGGATCATAAAAAATGAACCTTGATCTGGGGATCTCTCAAACACAGACTAGGCCTCCAAATATCCTTTGACTGTGGTGACCTGAAGGCCTGCTGAGGCCAGTGACAGAAGGAATTCCATCACCATAGTGGTGTGGCAAGAGATGGGGTCAATCTTGCATTCCCTGCACCACACCTCAAATCTTCTCTGCCTGCGCAGGTACAAATATCATGTAGACGGTCTGCGTGCAGCCAGTAACACCTCAAGCACTTCCTCAGAGAGGTCACAGTCATCATAACTCATCCTCTCAAGAGCCATGCATGTAGTTGAGGGATTCTGACTGGGTTAGAAGATCCGGCAGCCGAGGCAACCAGTGAAGTTGACAGATGAACAGAACAAGAGGTCAGAGTACCACGTTCTACTCGCCCAGTCCAGGGCGATCAAGATCATGGTCGATCAAAACCTCTTCAATCTCCGGAGAACCCATGGAATGACAGGAATCTGAGGGAAAGTAAAATGGAGAGGGAAAGTCCAATCAACCAGAAACACGTCCCCTAGTGCAGTGTTCTGTGGGAATTCCCGCAAGCAAAACTGTCTGCACTTCCTATTGGACTTTTTTGCAAACAGATCCACTGCTGGGGTACCCCAGAGATAGAAACCTCCTCTGAAACTTCCTGGCATACTTCCCACTCCTGTGAGACCATGTGCTGCCTGCTCAGAGCATCCGCCAAGCGGATCTCTGTGTCCACCAGATGAACTGCCGAGACCAAGATCCTGTTCTCCATTAACCAGAACCAAAGCATCATCACCTTCGTGCAGAGGGGGCGGGAGTGCACACCACCCTGTTTGTTGAGATAGTGTATTGCCACTGTGTTGTCCTTCAGAATGAGGACATGCTTCCCCTGCAGAGAAGAAGCAAATGCCTTTAGGGCAAGCCCGATTGCTCACAACTTCAGCCTATAGATGTGCCACATGGCTTTGGTTGTTGATCAAAGACCGCTCACCTGCAAATCCTCGCAGTGAGCGGCCCAACCCTTAGAGATGCATCCGTGACCACTCGGGTCTGAGGCAAAGGAGGCCAGAAGGGTTCGATCGCCAGGAGACTTTTGTGGTATGTCCACCAGGACAGGTCATTGACCGCCGATGCGGACACCCTGAGCATATCTGAGAGAGTACCGAGGTACTGTAACCACTGCACCCTCAGGAGCCACTGCATGGACCTCATGCGCAACCTGGCTTCTGGCACTAGAAAAATGCAGGAGGCCATGAGACCTAATTGGCGGAGAAAGGGAGCCGCTGGTAGAGTGGCATGGTTCCGGAACAAATCAGCCATTTGTGTCAAGCTGGCTACTCTCTCTTCGGAGGGAAGGCTTTCCCAACCCGGGTGTCTAGGACTGCTCCGATGAACTGGAGCCTCTGGACTGGCATCATTTGATACATCTTTAAGTTCAGGGAGAAGCTGGGCCTGTGCAGCAGCAAGCAGGTGTCCTCTAAATTGAACAAGACCTGCGCCTCAGACTTCCCTCGGATCAGCCAATCGCCCAGATATGGAAATACGTGGATGCCTAGATCTCCTGAGGTGCGCCGCAACTATTGCCATGAACTTGGTGAACACCCTTGGAGCGGCGGTTAGACCAAAGGGAAGCACCTTGAACTGATAGTGCATGTCCCCTATGGTGAACCTTTCAATGGATTGCCACATGGATATAAGCATCCTGTAGGTCTATCGACACCAGCCAGTCCTGTAGTTCGATAGCGTGGAGAAGCTCTCTCAACATCACCATCCTGAATTTGTCTGTCCTCAAGAACTTGTTCAAGGCCCTGACTTCCAGAATGGGACGGAGACCTCCTCCCTTCTTGGATACCAGGAAATACCGGGAATATTAACCCGATCCTCTCTGCTCGTGGGGTACCTCTTCCACAGCTCCCATCAACAACAGGGCTCTCAGTTCTTCCTGGAGTTGGATTGGGGGTGGGGGTGGTCTGTCTGGTGGATTTCTAATAAAATGGCAGACAATAACCCCACTGAATGAGCTGAAGAGCCCAGGCATCGGAAGTAATTTTCTTCCACTGGAGCAAATGCTCCGTCAACTGTCCTCGCACCGTTGCGCTGTGAAAGGAGAAAATCAAATTGGCTCCGGAGGCTGGGTCGCCCCCACTGCTGATTCTGCCTGTTGGCCTCTGGAAGCCCCTCTGCCCCTTGCTGGAGCGCGAGAAACGCTTCTGCCCTTGCCTGGCCTGTGGGAGTTGCGCTCTCCTGCCATAAGATGCATATCTCATGTAGCCTCGTGCCCCAGAGGCAAAGCTCAAGGCAGGTTTTACCGGCTGCGCAGCTAGGCCTTAGGACTTAGCAGCGATTTTGGAATCCTTAAATTTTTCTAAGGAATCGTCAGCTTTCTGGCTGAATGGAAGATCGCCCTCAAAGGGCATGTCCAGAAGCTTGACTTGGACATTATGCGAAAAAAACAACGTTTTTTAAATAGGCCTGTCTTCTTAGAGTTCTCATACAGTCAGCGATGTCCAGGCTGGTTTGCAGCGACTGTCTGGCCACCTCTTTCCCATCCTCCACTAGCTGTAAGAAGTCCTTGCGCATTTCTCCTTCTGGGACACACTGTGCAGCATTTTCAACTGCTGTCCATAGACCAACAGAGTACTTGGCAAAACTGCTTGCCACATTTGTAGCTTTTAGGGCCATACTGCCTGAAGTAAATGCTTTCTTTGCTAAGGCATCAACTTTTTTGCTTCCCTGACAGGAGGGGGGGGGGATATAATGGGTATGTCCCAATTTTTTGTTAAAGGGGGATTGAGCTGTAAAGGGACCAAGGATACAGTGCAAAAAAGGAACAGCAGCTCAATTACCTCTTTCTCAGTCCACCTTGATAGCTAGGCAGAGGGTTGTGAGGGTATACTATCTATTTCATACTCCCAAACGTATATATGAGATATACTGCCATTTTGTTTACATATAAATAAAACACATTTTTATTAAAGATGCTTGTAAAAACATAAGTATTGGTTGCAAGTGCTTTCCACAAGGCACTTCATACACTAAAGTTAATAATAAGAATAAATAATAAGAAAAGGGTCCAATTACTCAAAACTCAGTAATGTTGGTGACTGTGGTTAGTAAGTGACATCAGTTGATTGATCACAAAAACATATTGCTTTGAAGATATTTATAGCATTTCATTCTAGGGGAGAAAACTGTACATGGAACAGTTGTTATTGTCCTTATTCAGAATTTAGGCAAAGTTTTTAGAATGTCTAGAGGATGTCTACATATGTTTCGGCTAAAAGTCTGCATCAACACCATCCCTGGTGTTCTGCCCTTCTGAGTTTAGCCCTCTTCAGGACGGTTAATTTCTTAACAGGTCGACATGATGTTCGGAATTTCCCCAATTGTTCACCATTTACAGGATGCTGTGGGGTAAATGACAGAGTATAGGAGATGTGTATTAATGGGTGTTCTAAAAAGACCTTTTATTATTTTAAAAGAGAACAAACATTCATGGCGTGGTTCATATATTCTGGGAGTTTTTTATTTCCCATTTGTACATCCCACTGACCTTGTCAGTATCTTGTGGTTGGATTGCAGCTTTGTTTAATGTGAAAGGAGATTCCTTCTTTCCTACAGGTTACGTGAAGCAGTAGCCTTTTTAAATTCTGCCTCCCACTCTTAGGCAGTTGATCAATTTGCTGATAGAGGGTGTTTTCCTTCTTAATACAGACTGTGAAATGTCACTGCTTCTGTATGCCTTTCTGTCTGGCAAAGGGCCCTATTTGTAAATGATCTCGTGTTATTCATTGTCATTCATTTTCCTTGATTTATATTGCATTGGCATTACTATTCGTCATGCACTCACCTGAGTGCTTTAGATGTCTTTAATACTGGTGTGGCACTGCCTGTTGATTCGTTGGAGGAGTTGGATTGCGTGTGTCTTAGCCGAACCTTGCCCTTAGCGACAGGTATTGTGTACTGTGACTGTTGAAATACGGGAAACACAGTGTAAGCGGTCGCTTTTGTCAGGGGAAAGTTGGTTCATTTACAACATTTGTGTTCCTTGGTTGGTACATATTAATAGCATGTGGAATCTTTTTCTTATCTTAGCGCTAGCTGTCCTGTTGGTACTTACAAGGAGCCGCGTTTTCGTTTTCTTGTTTTTCTTTTCCTGTGCGTTGCAGCTTTCGTGGGTGGATCCTTCTACTGTCTCGCGTATTCAGCGATGCTGAATTCCGGACCGTCTGGTTATAATTCTTCGTTTTACCATGTCGCTGGCGTGGCTTTGTGTTTTCGCTTTCGAAAACTGCAATGTGTCATCCCCTTGACAGGTTATCATGAACAGGATGAACTCCTTATACATAATGTTTATGATCTTATTCAAACTTGGATGTTGCAGAATGGTCTGGCTTTAAATAAAGAAAAGACAGAACTCATGGTGGTCGGCACACAAAATAAAATAAAGTTAGGTCCTTCTTACGAATTGCAACATTCCTACTAAAAAGTAAGTAAAAACTTTAGGTGTTGTGCTCAATCTGAATCTCAATATGAAGGCGCACGTTAGTACTTTGGTCTCTTCATCAGCGGATTATATAAAACTGCTAGCCCATCTTTGTCCTTTTATCACTCAGAATAATGCTGAAACTATTTCAAGGGCCATTGTAGGTTTGAAGATTGATTACTGTTGTAGTTTGTTCACCAGCATCTCAAAATCTGAGTGTAATCGTCTCCGAATGATCCAGAATGGTGCGGTCAGAGTGGTTAAATGCCTCGGCGGAGAGATCATGTTTCAGAGGCCAGAAGGAGTCTGCACTGGCTTCCGGTGCAATCTAGGGTACAATATCGCTTGCTTCTGATTATACACAAATGTCGTGTAGGATCCATGCCAATCTACCTGAAGGAACTGCTTTCTGAGAAATCTAATGTTAGATCTCTTAGATCTAACAACACATATCAACTAAAGACACCCAAGTGTAAAATCTAGCAAAGCTATGAATGGAGCCTTTGGGAAAGCTGCTCCTTGGGCATGGAACGCCCTTTCGCTAGACCTTAGAGACACTAAATCGACGGATGTCTTTAGGAAAGAACTGAAAATGCTTCTATTCTTTTAGTTCTCCCCCCACAATTCGGATGTGCTGACAGGTCTTATCTTTCAAACAAACCTGCTGCCAAATTATTTATTTGGACTCTGTGTCTGGTCAGTTGATTACCCGTTGCCTCTGTTTGGCTTGTTGTCTTTTTTTTCTATTCGTGCTATATGTTTTGCTTTTCCCTGGATGTTTTGCCCTAAATCCTATGGGTCTCTGGGTGCAGAAATGTTTTAAAATAAAGTAAAAGTATCCGTCGACCAATCGGAGTCCCGACGGTGGCTGTGATGCCTTTTCTTCTTTCGGGACGAGAAAGAGTGGCTCCTCGAGTGGGACCATTTCTTCTTCCGCCTATGTTCTTTTTCAGGGGTGTGCCCCTCAGTTTTGACCTCCAAAGACCGAACCATCGACCGCACCAGTGATTTAGAGTACAGTCGACCCAGACCGAGTTTAGCAGCTCGATCACATAGGGATTTGGGTTGCATTTTGCCGCACAACAGACAGCCGTCTGTCCCCTGAACCGAGCCGAGGCACCAGAGACACAACTCGTGTGGGTCAGTGATGGACATCTTGGTGCCACAATCGGAACACCGCTTGAAGCCAGATACCTGAACGACCAACATATCACGTCGAGGAATTGAAAAAGTAAAAATATTTTCTGACGAAAACATCAAGTTTAGTTTAGTTTAGTTTAGTTTATTATTTGTATAGCGCGCCAAACCCTGGAGTATCAGGGCGCAAACAGACAAGGATATGCTCAACTTGGTTACAGGTACATAGAAATCAGATGAAGGTGCAGAGATGCGCTGAGCTTGGTTACAGATATGCTCGGCTAATTGCAAGTACAGGAAAAGGCAGGAAGTGTAGACATAGACATCAGCAATATTACAGCAAGCAGATATGAACAAGGGGAGATCAAGGACAGGGGAGCAAGGAGCATGCTCCTGTTCGCGTAATATAAAGTTATATACAGTAATGTACAATGTGACAAGTGGACTAGTTAGCTGTCGTTGGGGAGAGATCAAGGACAGGGGAGCAAGGAGAGATCAGGACAGGGGAGCGAGGAGCATGCTCCTGTTCACGTAATATATAGTTATATACAGTAATGTACAATGTGACAAGTGGACTAGTTAGCTGTCGTTGGCTCTCAGCCACCTGGTGAGGTTTTGTCTAAATTTTGCGAAAGGCTGAGGTTCTCTGACATCATGCGGGAGGGAGTTCCATAACTGCGCAGCCTTGACCGGGAAGCTATTTCCTCCTATAGTGGCAAGTTTGAAACGCGGGACTTGGAGGCAGTTTGCGTTGGCTATTCTGGTAGGTCTGGAAGAAGTCCTTTTGCGTAATCTATCCATGAGGTAAGGTGGAGCTTTGTTGTTGATACATTTGTGGGTGAGGGAAGCGATTTTGAGATGAATTTTGTCTATGGTGGCGAGCCATTTGTATTCTCTTCTTGTCGAGGATATATGCTCGTTTCTATTAATCTTGAGTGCTGCTCTCAAGGCATTATTCTGGAGCACTTGAATTTTGTGGATGGTCTGTTTATTAGCTCCAATGTAAAGTCCATTACAATAGTCTAATTTGGACAGTATCAAGGCTCTGGCAAGTGTAATGCAACTATCTGTGGAGAGGAATTGTTTGCTCGCTCTGATAAGTTTGCATGTATATGCGGTGGCAGAAGCTAGAGAGTTAACTTGTTTGGTAAAGTTCATGGTGGCGTCTAGGTAGAATCCTAAGGTTTTTACTTCATGAGCTACTTTTATGTTGTTCCCATCAATAATGAAGTTGTCGTAATCGGGGCTGAGTTTGGATATATAGGTAGTGGTGCCCAGGATGATAAGCTCAGTTTTATCATCGTTCAGGCATAGGCCGTGTGTGGCCATCCATGCCTGAACGATGCTATAGATCCTGTTCACTAGGGCCAGGTCCTTGGCGTAGTCTCCTGAGAGCGGGAGGAGGATCTGGGTATCGTCTGCGTAGTTAGTGTAGGCGATACCCAGATGATCCATTTCATCAAAGAGAGGCTTCGTGAAGACATTGTAGAGGGTGGGTGACACACAAGACCCTTGTGGAACACCGCATGTTATAGGGATTGGATCTGCTGAGGCTGATGGAGCGAAGACTCTCATGGTCCGATTACTCAGGAATGACTTGATCCAAATTATGGCCTCTTTTGAGAAGTGGGCTGCCGAGTCGAGGTGACTACAGAGGACTGTGTGGTCCACTAAGTCGAATGCCGCTGATAGGTCCAGGAGGAGAAGTAGGGCCGCTTGGCCATTGTCTCTGCAATCGTCTATTTGGGCCTTAAGATCTATTAACGCTGTCTCGGTCCCATGTTGCGGGCGGAATCCTGATTGACGGATTCCAAGTAGGTGGTTAGACTCTAGGAAGCTTTGAATTTGCAAGTAAGCCACTTTATCTAAAATTTTTAGGAGAAAGGGCACAGTCGTGATGGGCCTGAAGTTAGTCGGAATGGTAGGGTCAAGGGTTTGCTTCTTTAGTAGTGGCAGTAACCAGGACTCTTTTAGGTTGATCGGTACTGAACCTGAGGTGAAGGAAGAGTTGATTAGTTTGGTTATAAATGGCGACAGTTCTCTCGCAGCATCCTTGATGAGTTGTGCTGGGCATTGGTCGCCTTTGCAGTTAGACGGTTTGAGTCCCAGGATGACCTTTTCTACCTCTATGGGCGATACCTTAGAGAAGCAGAAACAGGTTCCCAACTTGGGCTGTGGCGGTGGCGCTGAGCTCTGAGGGATGTGTGGTGTTAGTGATGCCTTCTTGATGGCAATTTTGGTTTGTAGGTTTGCTACCTTGTTTGTTAAAGCAAGTTGTATGCTAGAGCACCATTTTTTATCCTTGGTGCAGTTTTCTTGGGGTACAATGGGTGTTTCCAATTCTTTCAGAATGCTGAACAGTTCTTTGACACTAGATTTTGAGTTGGATATTCTAGTATTGTAGGTTTCTTGTTTGGCTAATAATATTTCTTTCTTGTATTGGGAGGAGGCTTTGGAGAGGTTGAGTTTATTTTTGACTGATGGGGAAAGTCTCCAAATAGTTTCAAGTTTTCTTTTGGCCAGCCTAAGATTTTTTAGGTGGGGCGTGAACCAAGAATTGAGGTGTTTTTTAGGTTTGCTATTTCTTAGTTTGAGCGGGGCTATGTGATCCAGGGCTGAGGACATGGCTGCATTATAATGTTCGACTAACAGATTGGGGTCCATGCAGTCGGGTAGTGAGTTTAATTTAGGTATTATAACGGGCATTAGATTTTCTACTGTCATTAGTTTTTTATTTCTCGTTGGCAAGGGTGGGGCAAGTGAGGACGGGGCAGTGACCCGGTGGGTTGTCACTGAGAATAATAGCAGGTGGTGGTCAGTCCAGATCTGCGGTACAGAATCCGTAATATTTACTTTGCAATTATGTTCTGCTATCCAATCAAGGATGCGACCTTTGTTGTGGGTGGGTAGTTCAACTTTTTGGATGAATCCCAGCTCTTTCAAGGTCAGAGCAATCGCTGACGATTGGGTGTCCTTATTGTCATTATAGCCTAGATTAAAGTCTCCTAGCACTATTGTTTGGGATGTATTTTTTAGGTTATTGGACAGGGATGTCGAGATGTCCTCAGAGAAGGTTCCGATAGGACCTGGTGGTCTGTAGATGAGGATGATGTTTAGGGTTTGGGAGTTGGCGATGGTTATTTTGACCGTGAGGCATTCACAGGATTGCATATTGGTAGTAGTGATGATCCTCATGTCCAGGCTAGTTTTAGCTATGATTGCTAGACCTCCACCTCGGGAGGTAAGTCTGTCCGCACGTAGGATTGTATAGTTGTCTGGGACTGCTAGTGATAAGGCTGGGCCAGCCGCATCATGTAGCCAGGATTCTGAGATGGCCAAAAAGTCTAAGTTGTCTGTAGCAATGATATCTGAGATCTCTGTGGCGTGTGCGACTAGCGACCTGGCGTTTATAAGTGCACCTTTGAGATATGATTTGTGGTCAGCTAAGTTAGGGCTGGTGGTGTTCTGACTACCTTTAGTTGCCTGTTTGGAGTTATTTATTTTGGGTCTGTTGGGCTTAGGCTGTTTCCTAGTAGGTTCCGCAATACCCTTCAAGGGAACTGTATTTTGTTTCGGGATTTTGATAGTTCAGCCTTCTTGGCTGGTAGCTCATGCAGTTTGGACAGGCGAGCACGTAGTCTAAGGTTTCTGTCTACAGTGTTGCATGGCCTTTGTAGGGTGGTGCTATCTGGATAGTGGGTCATTTTAAGTCCAGTATTGGGTTGTTGTGTGTTGAGCATGATATGGCAGGTGCAATGGGTGGAATAGGGCGTGGTGCAAGGACTCAGAGTGTTAACTTTGGTGCTTATTTTAGGTGGATGTATTCCTAATGTGATGAGGAGGGCGATATACAATGGTAGCCAGGGTGACCTGTAGGCAAGACCCAGGGAGTACATGCTAAGTGACTGGATAATAATCTGATAGGAGTAGTTTCGGTGGCAATTGAGGTGGCTAAGACTAGGCAGGCTAGATGCAGCTATCAGGCTAGGTGCAGTGTCAAGGCACAAGGGCACAATACAAGTCAAGTGTGGTCTATTACCGACCATGGGGCACAATGCAGATCAAATGTGGACAATTAGCGACCATAGGGCACAGTACAGAGCAAATGTGGTCTATTAGCGACCATAGGGTACAATGTAAGTCAAATATGGTGACCATAGGGCACAATGCAAGTCAAATGTGGTCTATTAGCGACCATGGGGCACAATGCAGATAAAATGTGGTCTATTAGCGACCATAAGGCACAGTACAGATCAAGTGTGGTCTATTAGCGACCATGGGGCACAATAGGGCACAGTACAGGGCAAGTGTGGTCTATTAGCGACCATAGGGTACAATGTAAGTCAAATATGGTGACCATAGGGCACAATGCAAGTCAAATGTGGTCTATTAGCGACCATGGGGCACAATGCAGATAAAATGTGGTCTATTAGTGACCATAGGGCACAATGCAGAGCAGGTGTGGTCTATTAGCGACCAGGGGCACAATGCAGATCAAATGTGGTCTATTAGCGACCATAAGGCACAGTACAGATCAAGTGTGGTCTATTAGCGACCATGGGGCACAATGCAGATAAAATGTGGTCTATTAGTGACCATAGGGCACAGTACAGAGCAGGTGTGGTCTATTAGCGACCATGGGGCACAATGCAGAGCAGGTGTGGTCTATTAGCGACCAAGGGGCACAATACAGATCAAATGTGGTCTATTAGCGACCATAGGGTACAATGTAAGTCAAATATGGCGACCATGGGGCACAATGCAAGTCAAGTGTGGTCTATTAGCGACCATAGGGCACAATGTAGAAGTTGAGATACATGTACTGTTTCTACATGTGGCAATGGTAAACAGGCTGGATGCCGTATGCTAGAGAGGGCCCATATGGGTGCCCAAGCGTTCTAGGAAAGAGAAAAAAACAGGCAAGTGGCTGGAATCTGGAGTACAACTAGGGGAGGCATATGGCCTACCTTGCGTCTGGCAGGGCTCGTAACCGACGCTCCTGAAACCTGCTGCTCCTGCAATAGGTTGCGGGATCTCCTACTCCACCGGCCTTCGGTTGTGATGGTGGCATAGAGATCATACTGCAGGTATGAGCACGGGCAGAGTAGCGTGCTCCAGCGTGCAAACAGGGGGCAAACAGGGGCCTTCAGGTGAGGCCGCCGGCGTTTCCGCCTGCCGGCAGATGTGGCCTATTCAAAGGCTGCTAGTAGCCTAGCAACGAGGCACCAGCCTCGATATGGCGCCGCGCTGCGCCCGGCATCATAGGGTCAGGCAGAGGAGGTCAGGCAAAGCGATGTCGTGGTCCCGTGCACAAAGCCTTGTGCAAAATCGGGTGTCTTTCTACAGGCAAAGGTGCTCTGGGGCATGGGAGCCTTACCATGGTGGATGGCTCTCCGGAACGTCGTGGTGTGGCTGGGTGCCGTAGGTGGGCATCGGCGTGGGTCGGCTCGCGCTCCGGATGCGAGCTTCTGATAGTGAAAGATCCTGGAGTTGAAAGGGCAGAGATTCTGGCTCCTACGGCTCCAAACAGGCACCCAACAGGCCTTAGAATGGCCTTCGAGCTGGCCGCCGGCGTAATCCGCCTGCCGGCGGTTCCAGCTGATGTAATTGAGGCTCAGCCTCGGTTTCAGGCCGCGCTGCGCCCGGCATGGGCGAGTCAGGCGCCGTGTGGGGACAGGGTCAGGCAGGCCCTGTCCGTGTTCCCCGCTCGGCGTGAGGTTCCTCTGCTGGGCTGGGGGTGCTGGGGGGGCTCCTGCCTTCGGTTGAGAACTCGCCTGTGTTCCCAAGCAGCATGTTAGCGCACAGAAAAAAGGAACTGAGGTACAGGGGCGTAGTGACGCAGTATATGTACGACGACTGACGTCACGTCCCAAGTCGACGACCAATGTATTGAGGCAAGACGGATCAACGGCCGAGTCGAGGTGCACTACACCCCTGTTGAAAGGTTTTCCAAGCAGCTAACACTGGAATGGATATCTATCTGACGAGGAATCTTCAGGATCACAGCAATCCATTGAAATAACTTTTCAAGACAAATTCATGCCTTGGGATAGCCAATTGGTACACTGCATTATAGACTCCCTACCTCAACAGGATTATGTGTTATTGCTTATAGAATCATTATCTATTTAGTCATGTATACACATGTATGCATTTTTGTGGACACTCCCTGCACCCCCAAGTGCAAAGGGGAAATTATTTAACAACATTGTGTTTGACTTGATGTCCTGTACTTCAAAAACATATCTTTACGATTGACCTGACAAATATTTCATATAACGCCTGTTAGCTGCAGTAATTGAAAACATAATTGGTTAGAGGTGGGATGGCTGGGCTTCTCCTCTTAAAGGGGCATTCTCCTAATTGAGTAGGTTATGGTGAAAAAATATGAACAAGTTCTTTTTCTAAATTAAATGATAGTGTTAAGGGTTTTGAGGTTCCCAGCCTGAAAGGTGGGACTTTTCAAAAGTATGTGACTCTATAAAGATCAAATGCTGGCATGCATGTAATCCTTATAGACCAGACCAGAGATTCTCTAAATAATGTTAAAAAGACAAGCATTAGACATCCCAACCTCCAAATAAGCGAAATAATGCAGACGGTCCTGGACATATGGGATAGAGCTACGCAGAGAGGCACTTTGACCAAAAACCCGGCACCCTTCATGCCCCTATTCAAAAACCCTGCATTCCCACCAGGTCTAGAGAAAAAGGCATTCCTTAAGTGGGAGGAAGCAGGCTGTAAAATGGTGGGAGACATTTATCAGGGTGAAGGGGCCCCTGAGGGACCCTCGTTTGTGGACACAATGCACAATCACCACATACGAACTGATACGCCAGACACGAGGTTGTATTCCCAAAATCTAGGGTTTATTGCAAAGCAAATAGTCTCAGTTGGCCAACTGGTCCCACGCCCCGCGACATGTGTCTACCAGACCTCGGGGGATGCAAGAGAGAGAATTTCGTACAATAGTTACATATATACAAAACAAGCATCTAGTAATCAGTAGTGTCACAACCTATACCGCCCCTATTGCATTTCCTTTGAACTAGGCACGATGATTGACAATGGTGACGAGTATGACACCTTCAAACATTCATTTAGTAACAGTTTGCAAATTTGTAAGACCACAGACATAAGTCTTTGTTTTAAAGAACACGATGCTTCTGTTTCTGCAAGCTAGCTGTGCGTATGGATAGACACATTCCAGGCCTTGCTATCTCCTAGTTTCTATACTGTGTGCTGGGGGTCAACTTGCTCTTCAGGGCTCTACCGGGCTCAGGAAACAGGGGGGCCACAAAGAAGAGCATAATTCAAGTCATTTAATGCTCGCTCTAGCATTTCTACTATGCTACCGAGACTAGCTGGCAACTGCTGTACTGATTAGAATGCCTTGCTGCTCACTCGCCAAGGATATGTGAGTGAGGAGACTGGGCATTTCTGTCTGGGTTACTGCGTTATGTTTCAACATGCCTCTCGCGGCCTTGCATTATGCACCAGTGAAGCAGAATAATATTTCAGCAAAGCAGTTTTACATGAAGCAAAAGGCAATGCTAGAGAAAACAAGAAGAAAACAAAATGGTGATTTTGGTCACCTTAAAATGGCTGCACCGTGGTTAAGCTTTTACTACACCTTTCTAATACTAAAACACATGAGGCGGTTGGTCTTCGGCCAACAAAGTACACTGCCTTACAATCGAGGGGGTGTCTACTCTTTCTGGACTGACAAAACCCTCCTTTTGCCAAATGCCTCATCCATACCTTGCATCCTCCTCTGACCAAGTATCTGAATCAGATTCTGAATCTTGCACACTGCTGGCCTCATCTTCATTGTCATCAATATCAATTGACATGAATTCTTTTACTGTCTTTGATTCATCATTACAGTGAGTACTTGATTTAATAGTGCTCTTTTTTCCCATCATGTGTACACACGCTTCACTTATCTCAGTGCATATTATGGGTACGCAATGTATACAACAACAACATGTCATGAATATTCCTAGTACTGCTACTGGGATCGCAAATAATTTCCATCCCCATGATCGTAATACTTCCCAGAACCAGGAACTTATGTTCAATTCCCAGCCTCCTTCAGAGGGGTGAAGGTCAGAGCTCAGAATGTGCAACTTTCTTATCGCTTCGAAAATCGTGTGGGAGAAGTCACTTACAAATACGCAACACGCTGATCCCACGATTTTGCAAAGACCACCACGATCAACCAGAATGATATCTAGAGCCATTCTATTTTGGAGTGACATTAATCTAATTCCTTTTTCCTTGAGGGTCATATAACATAATATATCTGTTGTTCCATTTATTGTTTCCTCTAATATTCTGGACAGTCATCTTATATTATAAGAGTTTATGGCTTGGCCCCAAAATCGTATGAATGATTTTGCTATATCCTATACAATCAAACCTCCTTCATTATTTCGTCGAGGTCGTGACCTGGCCAATTTGGCTATGTCTGCTGTTCTTGAAAGGAACACCCCAGGGAATAGGAAACCTAAGTAACACGTACCTCCCCAGTTTCTAGGTAACCAGGGATACGCTTTTTCTCCACATATAAAATAAACAGGATCTCCTACATAAATTGGCTCTACCTCTTTATCAAGGAATGCTATGTTCATGCATCTGGTGAATGTTCCCACCAAGTAGGAACCCTTCTTTTTCAAACAAAAGGGGACAGAACGTGGACTATAATTTACTGTATATGAAGGGGGCACTGCGTCTTTATTTCCTTCTGATTTCATATAAAACGTGATCACAGATGATTTATAGGGCACCGACAATCTGTCTTCTGACATTATCACCGGTGTAATCAATCGTGCTTTATGAAATATAGAACAACCTACTGGTTTCATAATGATCTCTTCAAATTCATTCATGTTTGTTTTGTCTAGCTGACCAGTTTCACTCTCGTTCCATTTCCAATAATACAATGCACTCAAAGAAGCGTAACATGCAGAACTCAATGGCAGAGGCTGCACATACCAACCAATCCCCTTACCACCAAGCTGTGGCAAGTGGGCACAAACCCAACAATTGTTTTTTCTTAATATTGAGTGTGTCATATTCATTATTAACAGTAATGTGTTATTTCCATAACCCTCCCTATGTCTTTCTTCCATTGGGGAGAATGTGTAAGAAATCACATGAACCGGGCTTTCAGTAGTGGAGATGTTTCTCACAGGCAAGAGTTATTCTAACGGGTGCATTTCTTCCAAGTACCATAATACCAGTGGCAGAAAAGGCCAGCAGGATACAGCGCATAGAACGGTAACTTATGTGGCTGTGATAGGGCTGCGGCTGAGAGCTTGAGTAGGAGCCTGCCAAATTCCCACTGGAAATTGGAATTAGAGAAAGAAAGGGTTTGCTCTCAAACTGCGCACACACATAGAATAATAAACAATTGCAAATTAAATGAGTGGTTTTAATCAGAATTGGTGCAGCCTGACACGTGTTTCGAGCTTCCCGCTCTTCTACTGAGGCTTAATCTTGGCTAGTGTGTATTTTGAATACAAAGGTAGAAGTTGAGTAATCTGACAAAGTTAGGCGTGGGCTCCCATTATTTTGCAGTTGCACGAATGAATTTTCAGTAAATTATTATCTTGCAGTACTTTCACTGCTATGTGGGGAACTGGCTGTTCCCCACATAGCAGTGAAAGTACTGCAAGATAATAATTTACTGAAAATTCATTCGTGCAACTGCAAAATAATGGGAGCCCACGCCTAACTTTGTCAGATTACTCAACTTCTACCTTTGTATTCAAAATACACACTAGCCAAGATTAAGCCTCAGTAGAAGAGCGGGAAGCTCGAAACACGTGTCAGGCTGCACCAATTCTGATTAAAACCACTCATTTAATTTGCAATTGTTTATTATTCTATGTGTGTGCGCAGTTTGAGAGCAAACCCTTTCTTTCTCTAATACCATAATACCAGTACTGTCATTATTGGGGCCAATATACTCATTATACACATAATTATTGTTAAGCTCAGCATACAATTTCTTCCACCATTTCCTTTTTTTA
This sequence comes from Ambystoma mexicanum, assembly GCF_040938575.1. Taxonomy (NCBI): domain Eukaryota; kingdom Metazoa; phylum Chordata; class Amphibia; order Caudata; family Ambystomatidae; genus Ambystoma; species Ambystoma mexicanum. The sequence continues at coordinate 637,011,068 of NC_090939.1, forward strand.
ACCTTCTATGCGTAATGTTTAATTCATTATCAGCAGTGGTGCAGGAGGGAGCAAAAGCTGGTTCCAGCATTTTTCCCTCACGGCTCTTCTTCTTCAGCAGTGTTCGTCGTGAATATCTCTCTTCGTTGCACTCGTTGGAATTTCAATAAGTTTGATAAATGTCAACAGTCTGTTGTGCCAGTTCTTAGCAGCTTGGATTGCTACATGCTGGGCAAGATATCTGTGCGTCTGCACATTGCTCAAAGAACTCCAGAGCAGTTATCAATTGCCTTTGTACCATGTGCGCCCCGTTCGTTCGCTCGCACAGGTTCAGGACACATGGATTTTATGTTAGCACCGAGGAGCCTCGTTTATTGGGCTGTCCTATTTGTACAACCCTCACGCCACTCTCCTCTAGGCCTCCGGTTCCTACTTCATCCGAGAATAGGAAACCGAGGCAATAAAAAGATCAACAGAAAAGTAGGTTGGATCACTCCTTCTTCCGAGGCCGCAAATTGCTGAACAACGTTGGGGCACTCTTTTCCCTTCCTCTTTTACAGCAATCTTTCCAGGCGTCATGTCAGGATCAGGCAAATTTTGTGGCAAAGAACTGGCAATAGTTTCTTTTGTTTCTGATCGTCTCGATCAGTCAGTTTTTCAGACGGTGATGGGACCTTTTTGGCGTGTGTCGTATGGATCCACACCTTCCTTCCATCCACACGAATTGCCGTTTGCATAGTTAGGAGGATCAGATAGGGTCCACGCCATCTGGGTGCTAATGATGTGTTCCGCTCAAAGTTCTTAGTTAGCACCCAGTTTCCTGGCTCCAGTGCGTGCCCTGGGCCAGTGTATCTTATTGGTAATGCCTCCTGCACCTGCTGATGAATCAAACGCAATTTTTGAAATAAAAGATTACAATAAATGCTAAGCAGAGGGTATTCAAGTTCCCTCAGCCTTTTCGGCTGAGGTGCACAACAAACATTCGCCGGTCTCCCCATTATGATTTTGTAGGGGGAGAGCCCAGTTCTTGCCTGCACAGATGTGCGCATGCACAGTAATGCTAGCAGTAATGCATCTACCCAGGTTAACTTGTTTCCTGCGCATATTTTGCTTATCTTAGATTTCAAGATGCAGTTGTCGTGTTCAATAAGACCCGCAGACATGGGGTGTCTAGAACAATGGAATCGCTTATCAATCTGGAGACCTGCACAAATCTGTAATGTTACTGCGCCCACAAAATGCAGACCGTTGTCTGACCATATGACACGGGGCAAGCCAAAATGGGAGAAGTATTCCTTTAACATTACTTTCGCCGTGCTCATGGCGGCAGTGCAGTCTTTTAATGGATATGCTTCCACCCATTTGCTAAATGCACATATGACCACCAGAACATACTTCAAGTTTTGGCATCCCTCCATTTCTAGGAAATCAAAATGGATTACCTCAAAAGGCATAGAGGGAAGGCCAAAACTGCCTGTTGGAGTCACCGTTCCCTTCCCCACATTGTGTTGTAGACACGTGATACAGTTCTGGACCAACCTCTCGGCATTTTTCTTTATGTGTGCATTCTCCCATACTGTGGCTAGATGTTGGACTATCTTTTTGGCACAAAGATGAGTGGGGCTGTGGGCCATCGTGACCATTGCAGTTACATAGGAATTGGGCAACATCCAGTTTCTACTTCCCTTGTCCACCCAGCATCCTTCTAGATCTAATTCTGCAGAGCCCTCAGCCAACCCTTGGATTTCATCAACAGTGGCTTCCGCCTGCATCTCTTTGACAGTAGCAATTCCATTCTCTATCATGCAGGGTACTTCCTCAGACTGTACTGTTAACATTTTGGTATTCAAGTCAGTGGCAGTTTGTTTCGCAATCCTGTCTGCAAATGGGTTTCTCTCTCCCACTTTGCATGTTACTTTTTTATGTGCCTCGCATTTTACTATTGCCAGATGCTTTGGACACGTAAGTACAGACAGCAATCGTACTGAGGGACCCTCGTTTGTGGAAACAAGGCACAATCACCACACATGAACTGATACGCCAGACACGAGGTTATATTCCCAAAATCTAGGGTTTATTGCAAAGCAAATAGTCTCAGTTGGCCAACTGGTCCCACGCCCACGACGTGTGTCTACCAGACCTCGGGGGACGCAAGAGAGAGAAATTCGTACAACAGTTACATATATACAAAACAAGCATCTAGTAATCAGTAGTGTCATAACCTATACTGCCCCTATTGCATTTCCTTTGAACTAGGCACGATGATTGAAAATGGTGACGAGTACGACACCTTCAAACATTCATTCAGTAACAGTTTGCAATTTTGCAAGCCCACAGACATAAGTCGTTGTTTTAAAGAACACAATGCTTCTGTTTCTGCAAGCAAGCTGTGCGTAGGGATAGACACATTCCAGGCCTTGCTGTCTCCTAGTTTCTATTCGTGTGCTGGGGGTCAACTTGCTCTCCAGGGCTCTACCGGGCTCAGGAAAGGGGGGACACAAAGAAGAACAAGTTACTTCTTACCTCGTAACGTTCTTTCGACGGGATGTTCCTCCGACGTATTCCTTATCTTTGATAATATGTTTCCAGCTTGCTGGCCTCGGAAATTTTTTCTGTAGAGGGCACTGCGCGTCAACGTCCGCCGAGTCGATGTCCCTCGGCGGCCACCGTATCGGTGCCGACGTCACCATGCCCATAAATAGCCACGCACTGTGTCCGTTGCTCAGTTCCGTTTTGTAGCATAAGAAAAGTCATGCCTGAATTGGTTATTGACCTTGAAGGAGCGTAAGCTGCAACCACAAGGGAAGTATTACTGCGGGGATGGATGGGAGGGGCGATAAGGAATACGTCGGAGGAACATCCTGTCGAAAGAACGTTACAAGGTAAGAAGTAACTTGTTCTTCGAAGGGATTGTGTCCTCCGACGTATTCCTTATCTTTGATAGACTCCCATAGCAGTGGCATGTAATTGGAGGTGGGAGTAAGAATGTTATGTATCCCTTTAGGGATGGACCAAATGTAATACGGCCTTGCCAAATCTGGTCTCTTGACTAGTGGAGGAATCCAGGTTGTAAAGTTTTGTGAATGTATGTGCGGACGACCATGTGGCAGCCGCACATATGTCTCGGACCGGTACCCCTCTTTGGAGAGCCAAAGAGGCTACGATACCCCTGGTTGAATGAGCCCTAAGATTTTGGGGTGGCTCTTTCCCTGCCAGTTTATAACATTCCAGAATGGCCCAAATAATCCACCTGGAAATGGTTTGTTTTGTTATGGGTAGTCCCAACTTGTGACCTGAGTATCCTACAAACAGTTGGTCTGCTTGCCTGATCCTAGCCATTCTGCTGATGTAAAAGCTGAGAGCTCGCCTTGGGTCCAGCCTATGTAGCCTTTCTTCCTCTTTCCCCGGATGGGGAGGAGGGTAGAACGAAGGTAAGGTAATTTTCTGAGTAATATGAAATTCAGAAACCACCTTTGGGAGGAAATTAGGCTTCACCTGTAGGACAACTTTGCCCTTGTGGAAAATTGTATGTGGGGGTTTACAGGAGAGAGCTTGTAGCTCGCTCACCCTCCTAGAAGATGTTAGTGCTACCAATAGGACAGTTTTAAGCGTGAGAAATCTCAGCGAACAAGAGTGAAGTGGTTCGAATGGAGTGCCCATTAGGAAGTTTAAGACTAAATTTAAGTCCCATAAGGGAACCTGGAATGGTTTTGGAGGATAAACATTAGTTAATCCCTTGAGAAATTCTATCACTAGAGGTAGTTTGAAATACGATGGTTCTTCCGCAGTGCGGTTGAAGATAGAAAGCGCTGCGAGATAGCCTATTACAGTGCCAACTTGAAGGCCTGAGTTTGCCAAGTAGAGTAGAAACGATAACACCGTTGGTGTCCCACATGAAAAAGGGTCGATATTCTCTTCCCTACACCAGCTGCAAAATTTGTTCCAACGGCAGCGTTATAAAGACTTTGTTGCTGGCCTTCTGGCCGAAAGCAACACCTCCATGACATCATCAGGGAGGTCCCAATCCTTGTACCTCACCCTTTCAGAAGCCAAGCGTGAAGGTTGAGGGTTCTGGTGTCTGGAGGAGACCCTGACCTCCCTTCTGCGAGAGAAGATTCTCTTTGAGTGGAAGACGGATTGGAGGGCAGATAGACATATCTAGAAGGTCCGGGTACCACGTTCTCCTGGCCCAGTCCGGGGCAATTAGGATCATGGTTTTCCAGAATCTTCTCAACCTCCTGATCATTTGAGGAATAACAGGGACTGGTGGGAACGCGTAAAGGAGTGGAAACTCCCAATCCACTACGAACGCGTCCCCTAGAGCTCCTCTCGGGGGAAATTCCCTTGAACAGAACAGATCGCACTTCCTGTTGGTGCTTGTGGCGAACAGATCCACCTGAGGGGTTCCACAAAGGGCGAAGATCTCTTGAAGGACTTCCTGAGCTAGCTCCCACTCATGGGAGACTGTGCTCTGCCTGCTCAGAGCGTCCGCTGTCAAGTTCTTTTCTCCGGCTAGGTGGACTGCCGATAGAGCGATTCCTTCCCGAATTGCCCAAAACCAGAGCTGCATTGCCTCTCTGCACAGTGGCAGTGATCCTACGCCTCCTCCTTTGTTGAGGCAGTGCATGGCCACCGTGTTGTCTGTCATTATCAGGACATTTTTCCCCTGTACAGATGGCAGGAAAGCTTTCAGCGCTAGTCTGATCGCTCTCAGCTCTAATAGGTTGATGTGTAGTCTGTACTCCGATGGAGACCAACGACCGCTGATGGTCAAGTCGTTGGCATGGGCTCCCCACCCCGTGAGTGAGGCGTCTGTGACTACTGTTATCTCCGGCCATGGTTGCCAAAACAGTTCTCTTTTCAAGATGTTCTCTGGATAGGCCCACCATTGAAGGTCGTGGGCTACCTTGTCCGTAATCCGGAGCAGATCTGTCATTCTTCCTGAGTATTGTGACCACTGGGTTCTTAGTGCCCACTGGAGAGATCTCATTCTCAGGCGAGCCTCTGGCACAAGGAAGATGCAGGATTCCATGAGGCCTAGCAATCTCAAAAAGTCGAAGGCTGTGAGATGTTGGGCATTTTGAAATTTGTTGACCATCTGCAGAATATCTTGAGCCCTCACCTGTGGTGGCGTCCCGCCCTCGCCGGTCTCTCTGCCTTCCTTATTTTACAACGTACATGATGGAACACGTGGGGGAGGGTCCCTATTCGGGCGCCACCTTGAAGGGGCCGCTCAGGGACCCTCGTTTGTGGAAACAAGGCACAATCACCACACATGAACTGATACGCCAGACATGAGGTTATATTCCCAAAATCTAGGGTTTATTGCAAAGCAAATAGTCTCAGTTGGCCAACTGGTCCCACGCCCACGACGTGTGTCTACCAGACCTCGGGGGACGCAAGAGAGAGAAATTCGTACAACAGTTACATATATACAAAACAAGCATCTAGTAATCAGTAGTGTCACAACCTATACTGCCCCTATTGCATTTCCTTTGAACTAGGCACAATGATTGAAAATGGTGACGAGTATGACACCTTCAAACATTCATTCAGTAACAGTTTGCAATTTTGCAAGCCCACAGACATAAGTCGTTGTTTTAAAGAACACAATGCTTCTGTTTCTGCAAGCAAGCTGTGCGTAGGGATAGACACATTCCAGGCCTTGCTGTCTCCTAGTTTCTATTCGTGTGCTGGGGGTCAACTTGCTCTCCAGGGCTCTACCGGGCTCAGGAAAGGGGGGACACAAAGAAGAACAAGTTACTTCTTATCTCGCTCGTAACGTTCATTCAACGGGATGTTCCTCCGACGTATTCCTTATCTTTGATAATATGTTTCCAGCTTGCTGGCCTCGGAAATTTTTTCTGTAGAGGGCACTGCGCGTCAACGTCCGCTGAGTCGATGTCCCTCGACGGCCACCGTATCGGTGCCGACGTCACCATGCCCATAAATAGCCACGCACTGTGTCCGTTGCTCAGTTCCGTTTTGTAGCATAAGAAAAGTCATGCCTGAATTGGTTATTGACCTTGAAGGAGCATAAGCTGCAACCACAAGGGAAGTATTACTGCGGGGATGGATGGGAGGGGCGATAAGGAATACGTCGGAGGAACATCCTGTCGAAAGAACGTTACAAGGTAAGAAGTAACTTGTTCTTCGAAGGGATTGTGTCCTCCGACGTATTCCTTATCTTTGATAGACTCCCATAGCAGTGGCATGTAATTGGAGGTGGGAGTAAGAATGTTATGTATCCCTTTAGGGATGGACCAAATGTATTACGGCCTTGCCAAATCTGGTCTCTTGACTAGTGGAGGAATCCAGGTTGTAAAGTTTTGTGAATGTATGTGCGGACGACCATGTGGCAGCAGCACATATGTCTCGGACCGGTACCCCTCTTTGGAGAGCCAAAGAGGCTGCGATACCCCTGGTTGAAAGAGCCCTAAGATTTTGGGGTGGCTCTTTCCCTGCCAGTTTATAACTCCCAATCCACTACGAACGCGTCCCCTAGAGCTCCTCTCGGGGGAAATTCCCTTGAACAGAACAGATCGCACTTCCTGTTGGTGCTTGTGGCGAACAGATCCACCTGAGGGGTTCCACAAAGGGCGAAGAACTCTTGAAGGACTTCCTGAGCTAGCTCCCACTCATGGGAGACTGTGCTCTGCCTGCTCAGAGCGTCCGCTGTCAAGTTCTTTTCTCCGGCTAGGTGGACTGCCGATAGAGCGATTCCTTCCCGAATTGCCCAAAACCAGAGCTGCATTGCCTCTCTGCACAGTGGCAGTGATCCTACGCCTCCTCCTTTGTTGAGGTAGTGCATGGCCACCGTGTTGTCTGTCATTATCAGGACATTTTTCCCCTGTACAGATGGCAGGAAAGCTTTCAGCGGTAGTCTGATCGCTCTCAGCTCTAATAGGTTGATGTGTAGTCTGTACTCCGATGGAGACCAACGACCGCTGATGGTCAAGTCGTTGGCATGGACTCCCCACCCAGTGAGTGAGGCGTCTGTGACTACTGTTATCTCCGGCCATGGTTGCCAAAACAGTTCTCCTTTCAAGATGTTCTCTGGATAGGCCCACCATTGAAGGTCGTGGGCTACCTTGTCCGGAATACGGAGCAGATCTGTCATTCTTCCTGAGTATTGTGACCATTGGGTTCTTAGTGCCCACTGGAGAGATCTCATTCTCAGGCGAGCCTCTGGCACAAGGAAGATGCAGGATGCCATGAGGCCTAGCAATCTCAAAAAGTCGAAGGCTGGGAGATGTTGGGCATTTTGAAATTTGTTGACCATCTGCAGAATATCTTGAGCCCTCACCTCTGGTGGCGAGGCTTTTCCCAGGGAAGTGTCCAGGACCACTCCGATGAACTGGAGTCTCTGTGATGGTATCATCTGTGACTTCTTTAAATTGAGGGAGAATCCCAGTTTGTGAAGGAAGTGGCAGACATAATCTAGCTGGATCTGAGCTTGTTCCGAAGATACAGCTCTGATCAGCCAATCGTCCAGGTAGGAGTAGACGTGGATCCCTTCCCTCCTTAGACTTGCAGCCACTACCGACATTAGCTTGGTGAAGACCCTCGGGCGGAGGTCAGCCCAAATGGCAGAACTCGAAATTGATAATGAGAGTCGCCAATTGCGAACCTCAGGTATTTCCTGTGTTTGAGATGGATTGGCACATGGAAATAAGCAACCTGAAGGTCCAGAGATACCAGCCAGTCCTGGAGCTGGAGGGCCTGAAGGATCTGAGAGAGAGTTACCATCTTGAACTTGTCCTTCCTGAGGAACTTGTTCAATTCTCGTAATTCCAGGATGGGTCTCAGTCCGCCGTCTTTCTTTGGTATGAGAAAGTAGGGGGAGTACTAGCCCTTGTTCCTGTCCGCTACAGGTAGCGGTTCTATGGCACCTTTCTCTAGCAGGTCTATGATCTCCTGCAAGAGGAGCGGATCTGGAACTTTTAGAGAGCTCTGCACTGGTGGATGACTCTGAGGGATGTGTAGAAAGGGTAGGCAGTAACCCTGGGCAACTGTCTCCAATGCCCAAGCATCTGACGTTATAGCCTGCCATTCCGTCAGATGGTGAGTTAACCTGCCCCCTACAGGTGTTTTGTGTGGAGAGGCCTCAGAGTGGTTTGGGGGCAGCTGATGCAGATGCCGAGGGTAAAGAGGCACCTGCTGCTGCTGCGGCTTTAGTACTTTTGACCTGTCCACCTCGGGTAGGTCTTCTTTGGCCTCTTTGAGCCGGCTGTCCTCTGCCTTTCCCGAATGCGGAATAAGAGCGAATGGACTTTCCTCTTCCAGAGGTTCCTGAGGGACGAAAAGGAGTTTGGCGGATTGCAGCTCCTAACGATTTTGCTGCTGCTTTAGATGTTTGCAACCTTTCCAGACTGTCATCAGCCTTTTTACCGAATAAAGAAGAGCCGTCAAAGGGCATATTCAAAAGTCTGGCCTGTACATCTGGAGCAAAGCCAGACTTTCGCAACCATGCATGCCTGCGGATTGTTGTGCTTGCTGCATGACCCTACTGATACTGTCAGCAGAATCGATGCCAGTTTGAAGGGATTCGCACATGGCATCTTTGCCATCTTTAATAATGTTAAGGAAGGCTTCCTTTTCCTCTCCTTCGGGTATGCAGTCAGCCGCTGATGAAGCACACTCCCACAGTGTGTGACTGAACCTGGCGATCGTACAGGTGGCATTGATAGACTTCAACGCCATACTACAAGCAGAGAAGACTTTCTTCGCCATAGAATAGTACCTCTTGTCATCTCTATCCTGTGGGACAGTAGGGTAAGCGGTCCTACTGCTAGATGAAGTTGCCGCTTGGACCACCAGCCTCTCTGGAGTCGGGTGTTTTGATAAGTATTCAGGGTAGGCAGCCGCTACCCTTTACTTGGCTGACAATCTTTTATTGACCGCAGGAATAACTTCAGGAGTTTCCCAATTAGATGTAATTTTCCTTTGTAAGGCTGCATGGAAGGGGACCACAGGGTCCTCCTGTGGACCTTTGTCTAATATGTCTGTCAGGTCATCCTGTTGAAAAACAGGCGAAGGTGCAGACCAACCCATAAATTCAATAATTCTTGCCATAAGGGTTCTATAGGGTGTTTTGGCATGTTCCCCTGGGTCTGGCTTAATAAATTCCACTTCTGGGGAAGTGTCCAGCCCACTTGCCTCATGTAGTGACTCCTGTAGGTCCTTCAACCTTCTTTCCTCAGAGGTGACATCCTCTGAAATAGGCAGTGTGGTCCTCTGCAACCCACATGTTTCCTGGTCAGAATCTTCCCCCTCTTCATAAATTGAAGATAGTCCAGGGTACTCTGACCTCTGAAATGGTGTAAAACCCATCTCTAAGGCGGAAGGACCAAACTCGTCATTATTGGGCGAGAAAACGTCGATGTCGTCGACGCCGATGTGACCGGCTTCGAAGGCGCCGAGAACGGCGTTGAGAAGACTGGAAGAGGTCTCGAAGAACTTGAGAGGATCGGGATCCTACTCGAGGATGTCGTCGACGGTCTCGGCGTCGTGCCGGAGGCCTTTGGAACCACCGTTGGCTGCGGAGTAGCCTTGGTCTTCTCTTTCATCGGCGTCGATGTCGGCGTCGACGCTGGTGTTGAGTCGATCGACCGATGCGTTGAAGAACCCTTCGACAACGGCGTCGTTGGCGCTGATCCATGCATCGAAGGAATCTTTGACGACGGCGTCGAAGATGGTACCTTCTTATCCGATGGCTCGTGGCGCTCTCGGGTGGAATGTTTCGCCGGGTGCAACGACTCGCGGCGTTTTGATTTTTTGGGTTTTTCACCCGGGGTATCACCCTCAGCTGTCTTCAAGGGGGTCGAGGCCGCTTTCTCGAAGACGCTTAACATTTTCTTTCTGAATTCCTCCCACTCAGCCTGAGAGCTGTGTTTTGTGGGACAGGAGACCCTTTCTGGGGAAACAGAAGACGACAAGGAAGGGGATCTTCGACGTCTCTTTTTTGAGTGTCTTGATCTCGACGAATGGTGGGAGCTACTTCGAGATCTAGAATGGGAATGTTTTCGACGGCGAGGAGACGAATGCCTCGACTCAGCCGAAGAAACCTTCGAGGAGGTTTTGACTGACTTCCCTCTCTCGGGCTTCCCCTTGCGCTCCTTCAAGGCTTTCGCCGTCATGGACATGCAGTCCTCACACTCCGAACAATGGTGCTCGGCTCCCAAGCACCACAAGCAGATCCTGTGTGGATCCGTTATCGACATTTTTTTTACCGCAGTCTCGACATTTCTTGAAGCCGGATCGCAGCGTCGTCGGTTCCGATGAAGATGCCATCGAGAACGAGTTGGAATTTATTCGAGTAGATATAGAGGGTTATCCTGACTGAACTGAGCAATGACGTTCCGAGGCCCCACGAAGCGCGGAAAAACGGAACTGAGCAACGGACGCAGCGCGTGGCTATTTATGGACATGGTGACGTCGGCGCTGATATGGTGGCCGTCGAGGGACATCGACTCGGCGGACGTCGACGTGCAGCACCCTCTACAGAAAAAAATTCCGAGGCCTGCAAGCTGGAAACGTATTATCAAAGATAAGGAATACGTCGGAGGACACAATCCCTTCGAAGAGCATAATTCAAGTCATTTAATGCTCGCTCCAGCATTTCTACTGTGCTACCGAGACTAGCTGGCACCTGCTGTACTGATTAGAATGCCTTGCTGCTCACTCTCCAAGGATATGTGAGGGAGGAGACCGGGCATTTCTGTCTGGGTTACTGCGTTATGTTTCAACATGCCTCTCGCGGCCTTGCATTATGCACCAGTGAAGCAGAATAATATTTCAGCAAAGCAGTTTTACATGAAGCAAAAGGCAACGTTAGGAAAACAAGAAGGAAACAAAATGGCGATTTTGGTCGCCTTAAAATGGCTGCACCGTGGTTAAGCTTTTACTACACCTTTCTACTACTAAAACACATGAGGCGGTTGGTCTTCGGCCAACAAAGTATATTGCCTTACGATCGAGGGGGTGTCTACTCTTTCTGGACTGACAAGGGGAGACAGATACAATCATTTGAAGAGTGTACCACACTGCTGAATCTCAACCCCAAGGACAAATATAAATATGATCAACTATTCCATTGGTTAGACTCACCCAAAATAAGAGAAGCGGCCTTGAGAGAACTAACCAGATTTGAAAAATACATCATGACAAACGACGGATCAAGAAAGTTAGTTTCAAACACATACAGATTCATAAATGCTCAGGAGGAGGAAGTAACATGGCTATGCATTAAGAGATGGGAAAAGACACTAAGAATAACGATCCCCAGAGAATGGTGGGAATATACGTGGGACCTGATACCCAAATTAACAAAAGCAATACACTCAAAGGAAATGTGGATGAAAGTTCTCCTCCAATGGCACTACACACCTGAAAGGCTGCATACGATGTTCAGGGGAACCTCCAATGAGTGTTGGAGGGCATGCGGGGGACTAGGCACTTGGCGACACATATGGGTGGACTGCCCTAACCTACAACAATACTGGGAAGAGGTTAAGGCGCACATGAAGTTAATGTTCCCGGATATGGGAGACCCTGGGGAGGAGGTATGGTTATGTGGGATTTGGGACCCGAGAGACAGAACCCTCACCAAAACCCAGAAAAGAAACTTTATGGGCCTACTGATCGTAGTTTGGCTTGAAATAGCCAAAAACTGGAAGCAGAAACAACCGCCAGTGGCACTAGACCGGATAAGAAGAGTATGGTCCCACATAACAATGAAGCACATAACTTATAATCTTCAAGAGAACTATCAAAAATTCAGAGATTACTGGGCAGTAACCTTGGAATACTTACAAAGTGACTATATGGAGCAGTGGTGCCCGCATAAAATAAAGATACTGCAAATGTTTAATTGAACAGAACCAGCGACTCTATGGAGCTCGGAGCCGCAACAAGGACCAACCCGGTGGGGGACGGGAAGGGAGAGGGATAAACGGGAAGTTTATGAATTCTCTATTGTTGTAAAACTAATATAAATATATTTTTTTAAAAAGACAAGTATGTGAAAATGGGTTACACCCCCTCCCAACTTCAGTAGTTGACATAAAAGTGAGAGGTACTCACCAGTTGCTCTGGTGCTTTTTCTTGTAATTTTTGATCTCCAGGTTGTGCATCCAATTTAGTCTTGGAAAGACAGATTAAACACATTGGCCCTCATTACGACCTTGGCGGAGAACCATGGTGCAATTTGCACCATGGTCCATGGCGCTAAGCTGCCAACTCCGCCATGGTGGTTGGCGGACTTACCGCCCCATTCCGACCTTGGCGGGGCGGTAAGTCCCCAATCCCCATTTACCCTTCCCCATTCCCATTTTTGCCCCATAGGGTATAATGGGAGTGGGGAAGGCGTTAATTACGCCACCGTAAATTACGGTGGCGTAATTAACAAGGTCCCGTAGCGCCATGGTTTTTACCGCCTGCAAAAAGCAGGCGTAAAAATCACCATGGCGCTACGGGAACTCGTACTCAGGCGGAAAGGGGCGCCATGGTTTACGCCGGCGTAAACCCCTTTCCGCCAGGGTCGTAATGAGGGCCATTGTCAAAAAGATTTAAAAGATATGGTTTCATGTAGTATTTGAATTGGGTTTTATATAGTGCAAACCTAGGTAGCAACTGAACACTCTATATGATGTTGGGCGTAACATATGAGTTAAGGGGTGGGATATTATATATGGAACAGGATGTTCTGGCCATGGGAAGGACCTACTCAACATTTGTAAAATGGGTTCTTTTAACCACCCTTGTGTTCAGCAAACTTGACTACTGTTCATGCCTAGTCCTTTGCCTTCCTCTCTACTCCTTTCCCCTTGAGACAAAGTCCTCAACTTTGCCACCTGCACACTCTACAACTTACCCCCACTTCTACCTACAAAGACCATGCTGGTCTGGTTGGCTCTCCATGCACAACTGCTCCCTTTCAAGTTCCTCCTTATTCTAGGCTACATAGCTATCACTGGTCTTAATGCTCAGTACCTGTCTGACTATAGCTCGGTCAAATCACCATCCTGTTACCTCTTCTCCTCCTCTGCACTTAACCTCACTGTGCCTTGCTCCTCCAGTCCACCCTCCCACTTCCACTCTATCTCCCTGATCACCTCGCTTCATTGGAAACTTCTGCCTATCACAACCAAAGCCAGCCCGACTGTGTATCTCTTCAAAGTTCTGCTTAAACTTCACTTACTTGCAAAAGAGAGTTTCCCCCCTACTCTAACACTCACACCAGTGCCATGTAATAATGACAAATTGTATATTTTTGCATTAGTCCTCTTAAGTTTGAAGCAATGCCCCCGTCCACCCAGATATTGTTACCTTTGTAAGTCACTTGTTTCTGCTATTCCTTTCATGTGTTATCTGGTCTATGCCCCACTTTGTTCACAACTCCATAAACTGGCTCACCACTTGTTCTCATCTTTGTGTTATTGTATAGCCACACTTCCGAGAATACCTATGCCCTCGATCGACTTCCCTTTTTTAAAACAAATACAAGTAGACAGAGAAGTTACTTACTGTAATGTTCTTTCTATGGATTCTTCTCATGCAGATTCCTCCTCTGATAAATATTCCACCCAGCTCTGCTGCCTCAGAACATTTTCGATAGGGGGTGCAGTGGACCCCCACCCGGCCGCCGAACGTCGATCCGTCTTGCTTGGCATCTGGTCGACAGGTCTGAACGTGACATCAGGCGTCGTATAAATACTTTACACCTCAGCTGCCCCCTTTTTTCCCAAGCACATCACGCTGCATAGGAAAACAGAGAGAACAACGCGCTAATGAGCCCTTAAAAAATGAAATAACCATCAACCTCAGAAGAAGGAAGAATTTGCAACAGACACTAACAAGTAGTGTCAGAAAAATCCTTTTTTTACAAAACACGCGGCAGGAAAGACAGAAAACAGACAACAAGGACCATTACCAAGTGAGCGTGAAAGAGAAGATGCGCACCAACCACCGACTTTCTGAGCCGGGATGGATGGAAGGGGAGAGGAGGCATCTGCGGAAGAAGAACCCATAGAAGAACAAGTTACTTCTTACCTTGTAACATTCTTTCGATGGGATGTTCCTCCGACGTATTCCTTATCTTGATAGATTACATCCGAGATTTCTGGCCTCGGAAATTTTTTCAGTAGTTGGCGCTGCGCGTCGACGTCCCTCGAGCTGGTGTCCCTCGACAGCCACGGTCTCGGTGCCGACGTCATGGTGCGTATAAATGGACTCGTGCAGCGGCCGTTGCTCAGTTCCATTTTGAAGCTTGAAATTTTGCTGTGTGTGAATTGGTTATTGACCTTGAAGGAGCGTAAGCTGCAACTACAAGGGAAGTTTTACTGCGGAGATGGATGGGAGGGGCGATAAGGAATACGTCGGAGGAACATCCCATCAAAAGAACATTACAAGGTAAGAAGTAACTTGTTCTTCGAAGGGATTGTGTCCTCCGACATATTCCTTATATTGATAGACTCCCATAGCAGTAGTGTGCAAACGGAGATGGGAGTAACATTGGAATATTTCCCTTTAAGAATGAACAGAGTGTAACGCAGCTTTGCCAAATATTGTCTCCTGGCTATAGGAGGAATCCGGATTGTAGAATTTTGTAAAGGTATGTGCGGACGACCATGTGGCAGCCGCACATATGTCCCGAATCGGTACCCCTCTTTGGAGAGCCGAAGAGGCTGCGATACCCCTGGTTGAATGAGCCCTAAGATTTTGGGGTGGCTCTTTCCCTGCCAGTTTATAACATTCCAGAACGGGCAAAATAATCCACCTGGAAATGGTTTGTTTTGTTATGGATAGTCCCAACTTGTGACCTGAGTATCCTACAAACAGTTGGTCTGCTTGCCTGATCCTAGCCATTCTGCTGATGTAAAAGCTGAGAGCTCGCCTTGGGTCCAGCCTATGTAGCCTTTCTTCCTCTTTCCCCGGATATGGAGGAGGGTAGAACGAAGGTAAGGCAATTTTCTGAGTAATATGAAATTCAGAAACCACCTTTGGGAGCAAATTAGGCTTCACCTGTAGGACAACTTTGTCCTTGTGGAAAATTGTATGTGGGGGTTTACAGGAGAGAGCTTGTAGCTCGCTCACCCTCCTAGCAGATGTTAGTGCTACCAATAGGACAGTTTTAAGCGTGAGAAATCTCAGCGAACAAGAGTGAAGTGGTTCGAATGGAGTGCCGATTAGGAAGTTCAAGAGTAAATTTAAGTCCCACAAGGGAACTTGGAATGGCTTTGGGGGATAGACATTAGTTAATCCCTTCAGAAATTGGATTATAGGGGTAATTTAAAATATGATGGCTTCTCCGGAGTGCGCTTGAAGATTGACAGCGCTGCGAGGTAGCCCTTAATCGTACCAACTTGAAGACCTGAATTCGCCAAATAGAGCAAAAAAGATAACACCATTGTTGTACTGCATGAAAAGAGTTTGATATTATTTTCTCTACGCCAGCTGCAAACCCTGTTCCAACGGCAGCGGTATAAAGTCTTTGTTGCTGGCCTTCTAGCCGAAAGCAACACCTCCATGACGTCATCGGGGAGGTTCCAATCCTTGTATCTCAACCTTTCAGAAACCAAGCGTGAAGGTTGAGGGTTCTGATGTCTGGATGGAGAACCTGACCTCCCTTCTGCGAGAGAAGATCCTCTCTGTGCGGAAGACGAATCGAAGGGCAGGTGAACATGTCCAGAAGGTCCGTGTGCCACGTTCTCCTGGCCCAGTCTGGGGCAATTAGGATCATAGTCTTCCGGAATCTTCTCAACCTCCTGATCATCTGAGGAATGACAGGGACTGGAGGAACGCGTACAGAAGTGGAAACTCCCAGTCCACTACAAACGCACTCCTAGAGCTCCTCTCGGGGGGAATTCCCTTGAACTAAACTGATTGAACTTCCTGTTGATACTGGTGGCGAACAGATCCACTTGAGGGGTTCCCCAAAGGGCGAAGATCTCTTGAAGGACTTCCTGAGCTAGCTCCCACTCGTGGGAGACTGTGCTCTGCCTGCTCAGAGCGTCCACTGTCAAGTTCTTCTCTCCGACTAAGTGAACTGCTGATAGAGAGATTCCTTCTTGTATTGCCCAAAACCAGAGCTGCATCGCCTCTCTGTACAGTGGCAGTGATCCTACACCTCCTCTTTTGTTGAGTAGTGCATGGCCACTGTGTTGTCCGTCATTATTGGGACATTTTTCCCTTGTACAGATGGCGGAAAAGCCTTCAGCGCTAGTCTGATAGCTCTCAGCTCCAACAGGTTGATATGTAGTCTGGACTCTGATGGAGACCAACGACCGCTGAAGGTCAAGTCATTGGCATGGGCTCCCCACCCAGTGAGTGAGGCATCCGTGACTACTGTTATCTCTGGCCATGGTTGCCAAAACTGTTCTCCTTTCAAAATGTTCTCCCGACAGGCCCATCACCGAAGGTCTTGAGCCACTCTGTCCGGGACCTGAAGGATATCTGTCATTCTTCATGAGAATTGCGACCATTGGGTTCTTAGTGCCCACTGGAGGGATCTCATTCTCAGGCGAGCCTCTGGCACTAGGAAGATGCAGGATGCCATGAGGCCTAGCAACCTCAAAAAGTCAAAGGCTGGAAAACATTGGGCATTTTGAAACTTGGTGACCATCTGCAGAATATCTTGAGCCCGCACCTCTGGTGTTAGGCTTTCCCCAGGGAAGTGTCCAAGACCGCTCCAATGAACTGGAGTCTCTGTGGTGGTATCATCTGTGACTTCTTTAAATTGAGGGAGAAGCCCAGTTTGTGAAGGAAGTGGCAGACATAATCTAGCTGGATCTGAGCTTGTTCCGAAGATACTGCTCTGATCAACCAATCGTCCAGGTAGGGGTAGACGTGTATCCTTCCCTCCTTAGACTTGCAGCCACTACCGACATTAACTTGGAGAAGACCCTCGGCCGGAAGTCAGCCCAAATGGCAGAACTCGAAATTGATAGTGAGAGTTGCCAATTGCGAACTTCAGGTATTTCCGGTGTTTGAGATGGAGTGGCACATGAAAATAAGCATCCTGAAGGTCTAGAGATACCAGCCAGTCCTGAAGCTGGAGGGCCTGAAGGATCTGAGAGAGAGTTACCATATTGAACTTGTCCTTCCTGAGGAATTTGTTCAATTCTCGTAAGTCCAAGATGGGTCTCAATCCTCCGTCCTTCTTCGGTACTAGGAAGTAGGGGGAATACCAACGCTTGTTCCTCTCCGCTGCAGGTACCGGTTCTATGGCACCTTTCTCTAGCACGTCTAGAATCTCCTGCAGAAGGAGCGGATCTGGAAATTTCAAAGAGTTGTTGCCCGGTGGATGACTTTGAGAGGTGTGTATAAAAGGCGCAGCAATCTTGGGCAACTGTCTCCCATGCCCAAGCATCTGATGTAATAGCCTGCCATTCCGCCAGATGTTGAGTTAACCTGCCCCCTACTGGTGTCTTGTGAGGAGAGACCTCAGAGGGGTTTAGAAGCGGCTGACGCAGATGCCGAGGGTAAAGAGGCACCTGCTGCTGCGGCTTTTGTACCTTTAACCCGTCCACCACAGGTGAATCGTTTTTGGCCCCTGGCTGGCTGTCCTCTGCCTTTTCCGAATGCGGAGTAAAAGCGAAAGGACCTACCCCTCCAGGAGGTTCCTGAGGGGCGATTCAGAGTCTGATGGATTGCATCTCCAAGAGATTTCGTTGCTGCTTTAGATGTTTGTAACTTCTCCAGGCTGTCATCAGCCTTCTTACCAAATAAAGAAGTGCCGTCAAAGGGCATATTCAAAAGTCTGGCCTGTATATCTGGAGCAAAACCTGTTACGCTCATCTGGTATCCACAGGGACGCCACCCAGTCGGGTTACTCGCTGGTATGCTTCTCAGCTTTGCCCTGATGTGGTCTGCGGGGAAGGTTCTGCCTGAAAATACAGGAGGACTGTGTTCAGGACTGACCGACTGGGGTAAGTATCCTCCCTCCACCCCCGTATGATTTTAGTCCCTCTGGCGCCCTCTCCTCACCTTGTGGTAGAATTAGGCGTGCTCTCCGTCCTGCCTTCTTTGCAGGGGCGTGTTGTCTTTCATGGGCGAGTGCGGTCCAGTTACTTCACTGACGCTGGCCCATTTGATATTGTTCAGGTAGGTCTTATTGCTCTTCTTTAGTTTTGTTGCTATCCTGCATGCCTTTCTTTGTTTAAAATGTCTCTTTTTTCTTCCTTAGGTATGCCGAGCTTCAGCGCGGCGAACTGGCTTGGTTGAGCCCCGCTGGTAAATGATGGCACATTAAGAGCGCTATGATGCGGTAAGTAAGCGCTATGCGCAGCGCTGCAAAGTCTTGCCTTTGCTAACCTGTGTTTTCCTTCCTTGTAGGTCGCAGTGTTCTGTCAATGTCCGGAGTGCTGCCAGCCGAGAGGCGACCAGCCAGGTAACCCTTTTGAGCAGTTCGTAATTTGTAAATGTCTCTACTGCTTTCTTTAATGTTGCCTCTGTCTTCCTCTTTCAGGTCGTTCTGTCCGAGAGGCGTGCAGATTCGAGGAAGCTGTTCTCAGTAGCTGCAAGTGTTTAAAGATGAAGACTGCAGGTAAGATGCTGCTGCTAATGATGTTCCTTTTGTCTCCTTGCAGGTTCTGCTTCTCCGAGGTTCGAGGGAATAGCTGGACACGGTGAGCGTCACGTTGCAAGCTGCAAAGTAACGCGAAGCGTTTTGTCTTGCTCGGGTGTGGTTTAAATAGCCCAACAAAATAGTCCAGGTAAAGTAGTCCAGGTAAAGTAGTCCCTAGGCTACCACACCCAAATCACTAGACCGCATAGCTTGGCTCTTATGAACCAAGCTATGTGGATGCCTCCATGTTGGCTTACAATACAATAAAGTAGTTCCCAAGCACATTGTTTCTCATGGTGTATGAGCCTGGCACCATAGGCGCCAGGACTGGCCCCATGAGGGCTTTTGAAGGGGATGCCAGGCTTTAGAGGCCCGAGTCCTGACTCCACCTGGCTAATGGGTTTGCCAGAGGGGGTTTTGGGCGAGGGTCATGACAGCACTCCCCCCTAAGGCCCCTCCCATCGTGTTCCTTCTGTCTGGCCTAGGTTTTGTTGGGAAATTCCGATGGAATTTCTTGATTAGACGTGGTGCGTGGATATTCTCACTAGGCTCCCAGGATCTATCTTGTGGTCCAAATCCTTTCCAATCGACGAGATAATATAGCTTGGTCTTAGAGCATTTAGAGTCCAAGATATCTTTGACTTCGAATTCTGGTTCTCCGTCAACAAGTATTGGCTTAGTTGGTGTCCCAATCCGTGTGCCGAGTTGCTTTGGTTTCAGGAGGGACACATGGAATACCGGGTGGATGTGTAGATTAGGTGGTAAATCCAGTTTCACAGCTGCTGGGTTGATAATTGCCTTAATGGTATAGGGTCCTAAGAATCTGGGATGAAAGGTTCGGGTTCCCTTGATGGGTACGAATTTAGCGGCTAACCAAACTTTGTCTCCTACTTGATAATCAGGGGCCTTTTTCTGATGTTGGTCGGCAAATCTCTTTTGTTTTTCTTTGGCATGAATAAGGTGTTCCTTTGCCCTTTTGAAAGCCTGAGTAATGGTTGTGTGTAGAGTCTTCACCGGTGGCATTTCCAAGCTGGCTGGAAGGTCTAGTTCAGAGGTACGTGGATGTCTGCCACAAAGGGTATAGAAGGGCGTTTGTCCCGTGCTTGATTGCAAAGAATTGTTATATGCATATTCCGCTATCCATAGTAGTTCTTTCCAATTCCTTTGTTCGTGCTGCAGCATGCACCATAAATATTGCTCGAGTGTCTGATTGGTTCTCTCGGTGGGGCCGTCCATTTGGGGATGGTGACTGGTAGATAGCAGAACATCAATCTGCGCCATTGCACAACATTTTTTCCAGAAGTTTGAAACAAACTGGCTGCCTCGATCAGAGACCAGAACCGAAGGGAAGCCATGTAGCTTAACCACGCCCTCCAGGAACACTTTTGCTAAAGTGGCTGCGACTGGGAGGCCTCTGAGAGGAATAAAATGGGCCATCTTAGAGAAAAAGTCCACAACTACAAGGATGGTGTTGAACCCTTGGCTTGGAGGTAGATCAGTGATGAAGCAAGGGAAAGAGTGTGCCATGGAATTGGAGGAATGTCCAATGGTTGTAGGAGACCAGATAATTTTTGTTTCTGTGATTTATTTTATGCGCAGACACCGCAGGACTGAATATACTGAACGACGTCCTTACGCCAGGTAGGCCACCAAAAGTTCTCTTTCACCTTAGCTAGGGTTTTGGCGATCCCAGGATGCCCTTCGATCAGTGAATCGTGATAGTTTGAAATAATATGCTGTTGTAATTCCTTCTTGGGTACATATAGGCGATCCCTAAAAAAGGGTAGATGGTCTTTGATGGTATATTGTACTCCTTGAGTTTGCCATGCGAGGTAGGCATCAAGATTCATGGTACGTTGGATTTCTTTTTGTAGTTCTGATTGTGTTAAAGCTGTCGTGATACCCAAGAGTTTGTCTGCAGGTATAATAGGTACTGGGTCTGGAGTTGTATATACTATTTCATCTATACCCATGCAAGATAAGGCATCCGCCTTTCCGTTTCTGACTCCTGGTCGAAATGTGATTACATAATCATATTTGGCGAAGAAAAGGGCCCACTGTAATTGGCGCGAGGACTGGGCCTTGGCTGTTTTGAGATATTGCAAGTTTCGGTGGTCTATGATGACTGTAATGGTGTGTCTGGCCCCCAGAAGGTAGTGCCTCCAGGCTTTAAAGGCAGATTTGATAGCCAGGAGTTCCTTGTCCGTGATAGCATAATTAATCTCTGGAG
Organism: Ambystoma mexicanum; assembly: GCF_040938575.1. NCBI lineage: Eukaryota > Metazoa > Chordata > Amphibia > Caudata > Ambystomatidae > Ambystoma > Ambystoma mexicanum. The sequence continues at coordinate 637,031,845 of NC_090939.1, forward strand.
GTGAGAACTTTTTCGACCAGAAGGCTACAGGATGTAGCTGGCCGGTTTCCGGGTCTCTCTGTGAAAGGACAGCCCCCATTGCGAGACTGGATGCATCAGTTTCAACGACATAAGGGAGGTCAGGACGAGGATGTCGCAGGATTGGAGCAGAGGTAAACCGTCTTTTAAGTTCCTGAAAAGGCTTCTTCCGCTTCTTCGGTCCAAGCAAACTTTTTATTGTTTTTTCGTAATAGTACTGTGATTGGGTGCACAACCTGAGAGACGTCTGGGATGAACCGGTGGTAGAAGTTCGCAAAGCCCAGCATGCTTTGTACCCCTTTCAGAGACGTCGGCGAAGGCCATTTCAGAATGGCATCTACCTTGTGCACGTCCATTCTGATGCCTCCTGGAGTAAGGATAAAACCAAGAAATTCTACTTCGGTGGCGTGAAAAAAGCATTGTTCAAGCTTTGCAAACAAGCGATGTTGACGGAGCTTGGATAGGACTGAACGAACGTGCCTGACATGATCTTGTTCCGAGGCTGAGTATACTAAGATGTCGTCTATGTACACTAAGGCGCACACATCAATTAACTCCCTGAAGACGTCATTCATGAAATACTGGAATGCCGCAGGAGCGTTGCATAACCCGAAGGGCATGACTTGATATTCAAACAAGCCGTACTTAGTACGGAAGGCGGTTTTCCATTCATCTCCTTTTCTGACTCGGACCAGGTGGTACGCTCCTCGAAGGTCCAATTTGGTATAAATCTGGGCATCTTTAACTTGGTCTAGCATATCAGCGATAAGTGGCACGGGGTAGCGGTTCTTCACGGTGATCTGGTTCAATGCGCGGTAGTCAATACAGGTTCTCAAGTCTCCTTCCTTTTTCGGTACGAAGAACAAAGGACTGGCTGCGGGGGACTTCGAAGGACGGATAAATCCGTTTGAAAGGTACTTGTCTAAATAGGATTTCAAATGAAGGTTTTCTGGTTCTGTGAGAGCATAGATCCTGCCGCAAGGGATTTGTGCACCAGGAACAAGGTCGATCTGACAGTCATAGGGCCTGTGTTCGGCGGCAATGCATTGGCTTGGTCCTTTCGGAAAACATCCTGGAAATCATGGTATTCACTTGGCAAGGTATCAGTTGCTCCCACTGTTTATACTGTCGCTCCAGGAGTCATGGGGATACAGACGTCGGGTTTCTCCTCTTGGTAATAGCAGGCAGGGGAGCAGTCACCGGGAAGGTTAATTTTCATGCCCGCCAGTCTATCAAAGGGTTGTGAGCAACCAACCATGGCATCCCTAGTATTAGCCTGAACTGTGGTGCCTTGATGAGATCGAATGAAATAGACTCCCGATGTCCGTCCTGGCACAGCAAGGTTACCCTGGCTGTGCACTGGGTTACTGGTCCGGAAGCGATTTCTGTCCCATCCACGGTGGTTACCTTGTCCATAGTTGGCTTAGAACACAAAGGAAGCCCCATCTCTTCTGCCAGTTCTTGATCAATATAATTTCCAACTTCTCTGCTATCGATGTATGCTTCAACGGCATGCATTCTTGATGACTGTTGGTGGTTAATTAAGATCACTGGTATTGCAAAGTGCGAGGTCAGGAACTCTTTCTTCTCACTCGACAAACTGAACTCTACGTTTGTCGAGCTTGGTAGTTTTCCGATTCCTTAGCTTCATCCTTCTCTGTGGCCCCGACTGTTCTTCTTGGGGGTTTTATTGGACAGTCCTTCAGGAAATGTCCTGGTTTCTCACAATACAAACGGAGCTGTTGTTGTCTTCTTTTGTCCCGCTCTTGTTTTGTTAATGGAGGCCGTATCCCTCCAATCTGCATGGGTTCTACAGCATTTTCAGGTACACGGGGTGTGTTTTCCCTTGGTCGAACATACACGGTCCGAGGGTCCGTCTTAGACCAGTCTGCCTTTCGGTCCTGCAACCGGTGGTCTAGCTGCACGACCAGATTTATGAATTCTGCACAGTCTCTGGGTGGATCAACCACCTGGGCTAAGACGTCCTTTAATTCGCCTTGTAAGCCTCGATGGAATAACGTGGTTCTTTTGTTTTCTGGCCACCTAGCTTCGGCAACCAGTCTGTTGAAGGTAGCAATGTACGTTAACAAGTCCTGATTCCCCTGTCGGAGGGACAAGAGTTCATTGTCTACTGCTTGTTCCTGGGTATGGCGAGCAAAAAGTATTTCCATTTCCCTCTGGAACCCCCCAAAGTCATGTAATAGAGGATTGTCATGGGTTACCAACGGCACCGACCAATCTGCTGCACTACCACTCAGGTATGATAAGACAAAAGCTACCCGAGCTTGGTCGTTTGAAAATGTTTCAGGCCTACAAAGAAAATGAAGGCGGCACTGATTGATGAATGTCGCATACTTCAGTGGGTCGCCTGAGAACCTTTCTGGTGGTGCCAGGGGCACTGTTCCAGGTAACGTGATCTGTACCGAGTGGGTGGTATGGCAGAGTTTTTCATTGTTGGATTGCTTTCAGGTAGAAGCGTCTGTCCTGCCTGTGATTGCAAGTATTGCCTGCTAATCTCTTCAGTGCGTTCTTAGGTCACTATTAGGTCTCTCCGGAGGGCATTAGTCTTTTGTCGGGCAGAATGAACCTCAGCACAAAGCTCTCCTAGTAATTGGGCCAATTGGTCCATTTCTGATGTCTCCACGGCGCCCAGGTAGATTTGTTATGGTAGGCTTCGCGTTCTGTTACGCTCACCTGTTATCCACAGGGACGCCACCCAGCCGGGTTACTCGCAGGTATGCTTCTCAGCTTTGCCCTGATGTGGTCTGTGGGGAAGGTTTTGCCTGAAAATACAGGAGGACTGTGTTCAAGACTGACCAACTGCGGTAAGTATCCTCCCTCCACCCCCGTATGATTTCAGTCCCTCTGGCGCCCTCTCCTCACCTTGTGGTAGACTTAGGCGTGCTCTCCGTCTTGCTTTCTTTGAAGGGGCTCGTTGTCTTTCATGGGCGAGTGCAGTCCAGTTACTTCACTGACGCTGGCCCCTTTGATATTGTTCAGGTAGGTCTTATTGCTGTTCTTTAGTTTTGTTGCTATCCTGCATGCCTTTCTTTGTTTAAAATGTCTCTTTTTTCTCCCTTAGGTATGCAGAGCTTCAGCGCGATGAACTGGTTTGGTTGAGCCCTGCTGGTAAATGATGGCGCATTAAGAGCGCTATGATGCGGTAAGTAAGCGCTAGGCGCAGTGCTGCAAAGTCTTGCCTTTGCTAACCTGTGTTTTTCTTCCTTGTAGGTCGCAGGGTTCTTCAGCGCGAGTGGAATGTCCGGAGTGGTGCCAGCAGAGAGGCGACCAGCCAGGTAAGCCTTTTGAGCAGTTTGTAATTTGTAAATGTCTCTACTGCTTTCTTTAATGTTGCCTCTATCTTCCTCTTTCAGGTCGTTCTGTCAGGTAGGATGCTGCTGCTAATGATGTTCCTTTTGTCTCCTTGCAGGTTCTGCTTCTCCGAGGTTCGAGGGAATAGCTGGACACGGTGAGCGTCACATTGCAAGCTGCAAAGTAACGCGAAGCGTGTTGTCTTGCTCGGGTGTGGTTTAAATAGCCCCAACAAAATAGTCCAGGTAAAGTAGTCCGTAGGCTACCACACCCAAAACACTAGACCGCATAGCTTGGTTCTTAGGAACCAAGCTATGTGGATGCTATGTGGATGCCTCCATGTTGGCTGACAATACAATAAAGTAGTTCCCAAGCACATTGTTTTTCATGGTGTATGAGCCAGGACTGTCCCCATGAGGGCTTTTGAAGAGCACGCCAGGCTCTAGAGGCCCGAGTCCTGACTCCACCTGGCCAATGGGTTTGCCAGAGGGGGTTTTGGGCGAGGGTCGTGACAAAACCAGACTTTCGCAACCACGCAAATCTGCGGATTGTAGTACTTGCCGCCATGGCCCTGCTGATACTGTCAGCAGAATCAATGCCAGTTTGAAGGGACTCGCACATTGCATATTTCCCATCTTTAATGATGTTTAAAAATGCTTCCCTTTCCTGTCCTTCCAGGAGACAGTCAGCCGCAGATGAAGCACGTTCCCAAAGTGTATGGCTGAATCTTGCAAGCGTGCAAGTGGCGTTAATAGATTTAAGCGCCATGCTACATTCCGAAAAGACTTTTTTTGACATAGCGTCAAACCTTTTTATCATCCCTGTCTTGTGCAATAGTGGGGTATGCAGATCTACTGTTTGATGAAGTTGCTGCTTGTACTGGAGAAGTATCTAAACCACTTGCATCATGTAAAGAGTCTTGAAGATCCTTTAACCTGTTCTCTTCAGAGATAAATTCCTCTGGTATGGGTGTTGTGGTCCTTTGCAACCCAAAGGGTCTCTCATGGTCGGAATCCTCCCCTTCCTCATATATAGAGGACAAAGCTCTAAAATAATCAGACCTAGGGTATGGTTTAAAACCCATTTCTAGAGCAGAAGGGGCCAGATTTGTTGTCACCGGTTGAGAAAACGTTGAAGTTTTCGACATGGAAGTCAAAGCCTTTGACAAACCCGAAAAGGGTGTCGAAAAAGTTTGAAGAGACCTCGAAGTACCCGAGAGGATCCGAATCCTACTCAGAGTCGTCGAAGTTGTCGACGGCATCCTCGAGTTCATGGTTGAAGTCCTTCGGCACCTCTACTGACTGAGATATAGTGACAGTAGTAGGCCTGTTTTTTATCAGAGTCGACAGCGGCGTCGAAGATGGTGTCGGTGCAACCGATTTATGCATCGACGGACCCTTCGATAAAGGCGTCGATGACGCAGATTTATGAGTCGAAGAAACCTTCTGCGACAGCGTCGATGACGCAGTCTTACTGCCTTTACTCGAGGGTTCATGACGCTCTCGGGCAGTTTCTTTCGCCGGGTGCAACGACTCGCAGCGCTTTGATTTTTTGGGTCTTTCACCCAGGGTACCACCTTTAGCCGTCTCCAAGGGGGTCGAGGCCGCTTGCTCGAAGACGCGAAGCATTTTCTCTTACGGAATTCCTCCCGCTTAGCTGGAGAGCTGCGTTTCGTGGGGCAGGTAACCTTTTCCGGAGAAATAGAAGAAGACGAAGAAGAGGGAGATCTACAACGCCTCTTTTTCGAGTGTTTTGATCTCGAAGACTGATGGGAACCGCTTCGAGACCTTGAACGGGAATGTTTCCTGTGACGGCGAGGAGACGAATGTCTTGACTCTGCCGAGGAAACATTTGAAGGAGTAGAAGTTTTAAGAGTCTTACCTCTTTCTAGCTTCCCCTTATGCTCTTTCAAGGCTTTCGCCGTCATGGACATACAGTCCTCGCATTCTGAACAGTGATGCTCTGATCCCAGGCACCACAAACAGATCCTGTGAGGATCCGTCAACGACATTTTCTTCCCACAATCGCAACACTTTTTGAAGCCGGACCGTTGGGTGGACGGGTCGGATGAGGAAGCCATCGAATAAAGATGATATCTTCGAGGAATAAATAGAATCTACTTGAAGAAAGAACTGAGCAACACGATTCCGAGGCCCACGAAGCACGGAAAAACGGAACTGAGCAACGGTCGCTGCGCGAGTCTATTTATACGGGCGATGACGTTGGCGCAGAGATGGTGGCTGTCGAGGGACACCAGCTCGAGGGACGTCGACGCGCAGCACCCTCTACTGAAAACATTTCCGAGGCCAGCAAGCTGGGATGTAATCTATCAAGATAAGGAATGCGTCGGGGGACACAATCCCTTCGAAAGAACATTACGGTAAGTAATTTCTACATCAATGGGTTGCCTTTCTCCCACAGATTCCTCATCTGATAGACGCTCAAAGCAGTAGATGAAGGAGACGGGCTGAAAGTCACACTAAGAAATTTTACAGCACTGCCCTGCCAAAACGCACATCAGCTGTATGAGCCACATCTAGACTATAGTGTTTAGTGAAGGTATGAAGAGATAACCATGTTGCCACACGACAAATACCGCTCAGTAATGCTGTTGATGCTGAGACTCCACTAGTCGAATGAGCCCTGATGCCTGCCAGTAATTCCTTCCTGGCGGACTGGTAGCATTCCGCTATACAGAAAATGATGCAGCAGGATAAAGTTTGCTTAGTTATGGGCAGGCCCTTATGGGCTAAGGAAAAAGCCACAAAGAGCTGGTCAGATCTTTCGAACTCAGCCATCCTCGCAATATAAAAAGTTAGCACCCTTTTCTGGGTCTAGGCGATGTAATTGGTCCTCCCCCTTAGAAGGGTGCGGGGGGATTAGAAGACCGGAAGGTCGATGGATTGCTCTGAGGCAACTTTGGGGAGGAAGCCAAGCCTTACCCTGAGTGAGACTTTCTCCCGCAATAAATACAGAAAGGGTAGCTCACAGCAAAAGGCCTGCAGCTCACCCACCCCTCTTGCGGATGTAATAGCCACCAAAAAGGCTTTTTTCAAAGAGAGAAGTCTTAAAGGACAAGTATGCATAGGCTCAAAAGGAGCTGCCATCAGAAATGTCAGTACCAGATTAAGGTCCCAATCCGGGCAACAAAGGGAGTTGGCGGAAACTTATTTACAAGGCCTTTTAGGAATTGTGCCATTACAAAGATCGTAAAAAATTAACCTTGATCTTGGGATCTCTCAAACACAGACAAGGCCGCCAAATATCCTTTGACTGTGGTGACATGAAGGCCTGCTGAGGCCAGTGACCGAAGAAACCCATCACCATAGTGGTGTGGCAAGAGATGGGGTCAATCTCTCATTCACTGCAACACACCTCAAATCTTCTCTACCTGCAGAGGTGCAAAGATCTTGTAGACGGTCTGCGTGCAACCAGTAACACCTCCAGCACTTCCTCAGAGAGGTTGCAGTCATCATACCTCATCCTCTCAAGAGCCACGCATGTAGGTTGAGGGATTCTGGGGTCGGGTGGAGAATTCGACCTTCAGACTGGGTTAGAAGATCCGGCCACCGAGGCAACCAGTGAGGTGGACAGATGGACAGATCCAAGAGGTCGGAGTACCACGTTCTACTTGCTCAGTCCGGGGCGATCAAGATCATGGTCGCTCGAAACCTCTTCAATCTCTGGAGAACCCATGGAATGACAGGAATCTGAGGAAAAGCATAATGGAGAGGGAAAGTCCAAGCCACCATAAACACGTCCCCTAGTGCACCATTCTCTAGGAATTCCCTCAAGAAAAACTGTCTGCACTTCCTGTTGCAAACAGATCCACTGCTGGTACCCCGGAGAGAGAATACCTCCTCTGGGAGTTTCTGCCACACTTCCCACTCGCGTGAGAGCATGTGCTGCCTGCTCAGAGCATCCACCAAGCTGATCTCTGTGCCCACCAGATGAACTGCCTGTTAGGCAGAAACCACTCCAGTTCCCTTAGGGACCACTGCAAAAAGTTTAGGACTACAGGAGTTAGCAGTAAACCCAATTGGTAGCAGTCTGCACCACCCAGATTTACCTGGTAGCTGTGGCTGAGCAGTCAGACTTCTCTCAAGAAGAGTTAGGCAGTATACAGAGCATACACGATAGGGCAGGTAAACACAGTAGAACAAGCAAACACTGACCAGAGCTTTGGTGTAAAAGATATAACCGGTCAAGTGGCACAGCGAGTAGAGCGCCCGCTTTGACACCCGTGCAGAGCCTGTTAACGCAGGTTCGAATCCCGGCGGGGCCAAACTCAGCCTTTCATCCTTCCGAGGTCGATAAATGAGCACCACACACCGTGGGTAATAATAAGCAGCGCTCAGATACCTGAGGGTTTGTAGCGCTATATAAAAGCCTAATTATTATTATTATTATTATTATTATATAATTATTTATTTCAAAACACATCTATAAAAACACGCTGGCACTAATATTAAGCAAGTTCAAAAACACAGTCACTAAAGTATATACACTCCCTTAAAAGAATTTTAGACGAGTCTTAAGTAAAGCACCACTTATTTTCAGACAGTAGTGAGCGCTTAATGCAGATGGCACTCTAATAATTCGGGTTAAAAGGGAGAGAAAGGCAGAGCATAAATGGAAACAGATCCCAACACCTTTTCAAGAACACAGGAGGAGAGGAAGGCAGAATAAAACCGTGAAGTTAGAGTTCAGAAAGCCGGACCCACTTTAAGAGGATCAGAACGAAATGCGTCCAAGGTCACACGGTTGAAAAGTGCACAAAAGTCTCGGAAAAGGTTCAGGAAGGAGTTGGACCAAAAGAAAGGGACCAGTTAGATGGTCAAGAGGCCAGCCCAGTCTAGAAGGTTAAGGATTATCTGTCACCTTGTAGCAATCTATAGAAAGGGAGGCCAGGCGGACACAGTACCTTGAAATGGTGAGAGCGCTCCAGCAGGGGCAGTTGTTCCTGGCAGCGGTTGCGAGTTGGTGCTTCGTCCAGCAGAAGAGAAGATCTCATCGGGGAGGAAAACAGGAGGTCGTTGTGCTGCCAGGGAAGAAACCAGCCGCAGAGTTTCTCGATTCAAAGGAGCGGTCCTTTCTTTCGCGCTTCAGTGGTAAGTGGCTATCCGTTTGCTTGGCACGGGCAATTCGACCACTAGACGTCCTGGTAGGCGAAAAGGAAAGCAAACTGGTTGTCCCCACCAGCTCAAGGGGAAGAGACTCTCCAGCAAGAAGATCTCCTCTGTCGTCTGGAAGTGGTGAGACGGTTCAGCAGGGCTCCACCGGTGGTGTCGTCGTTGCAGGTCGGCTCAGCTTTTCCCTCTTCGGATCTTTCAGGTCCTGTGGCGACTTCTGAAGTTTCAGTCCCAAAGGCCCAGCTTTTATGCAAGAAACCCCCATTCATTCAGCCTAGCTGTCAATCAAACATGCTAAGTGGTGAGCCAGCCGGCTCACCACTTGGGCCAATCACACAAGAGTGCGACTTCAGTTGCCAAGGCAACTCAGTCCAGGGTGCCTAAACCCCCTCCCACACCGCCTGTGGTACCGAGACAGAGTGGCACCACTTTTGGAGGCTTCTGTGGAGAAGCCCGCCAAAAAGTGGAACAAAGGGCTCGACTTGGGTTGGAGTCACAGAAGAGAACACAAACACCATTTTAGGATCTAGTTCTGGCAAAAAATACCAACCGGTGAATTAATATTAAATAAATAACCCAGCGGTATGTTCGAGGCTATAGGAATTAAATAATTAAAGTTGGCAGCCTCAAACAATGGGAAAATCCCATAGAGATATATTCGGGTCGAATATAAAAAGTAGTATCCACTGCCACCAGCCAAAACTCGATCAGGGGGGGCAGAGACGTGCCCCCTCGAATAACAGACCCCGGGCCAATCGAATTGCCCGACCAGTACATCCACAATATGATGGTTTGTACTGGTTTCTGTTCATAATTTGGGACTAGTAAAGCCAATGGTGACTTTACATGCCCTGGGAGACAGTAGTCAGTCCCAGGGTATGGAGTCTATGGTGGGGTGTCACTATGACACCCCTGTGTCACTCAACTGAGAGTGCTGTGTAACACACATAGTAAAAACATATGAGACCCTATGGAGTAAACGACCCCATAGCCCATAAAATACATTCACAGTCAAAGGAACCCCTCAAATCATGTCCAAGAGTGTGAGGAAAAGAGGCTCACTCTTGGCAGGAGAAAAAAACAAACTCCAGAAATCCAGCAAAGCTGCTGGGGGACTCACTAGGTTAGGAAATTCAGCCTAAACAGAGAATTCTCCCTAACACTGCCGAGACAGATCATGTTCTCCAGTAACCAGAACCAAAGCATCATCGCCTTCGTGCAGAGGGGGCGGGAGTGCACGCCACCCTGTTTGTTGAGATAGTGTATTGCCACTGGGTTGTCCATTAGGGCACGCCTGATGGCTCACAACTCCAGCCTGTAGATGGGCCACCTAGCTTCCGTTGCTGACCAAAGACCGCTCACCCACAGATCCTGGAAGTGAGCGGCCCAACCCTTCAGCGATGCATTCGTGACCACTCGGGTCTGAGGCCAAGGAGGCCAGAAGGAGACTGTTGCGGTAAAACCAGCCGTTAAGGTAGGGTCCCACAAAGGGACCTCATAGTAAGGCCGTAAGGGTTTACCGGCACTGGTACTCTTACCGGTACCAGTAAACCCTTACCACCATCCGTTTAATGAGGCTGCTTGACTCCTTGTCTGAGTGACAACAACTCATTGTCCAGAGCTTGTCCTTGAGTATGACGGACAAACACTTTCTCCATCTCATGTTGGAAATTCCCAAAGTTCCAGGGTAAAGGGTCATCTTGATTTACCAAAGGTATAGACCAGGCCACCGCACTACCTCCTAAATACGAGAGTACAAACGCCACTTTGGCTTGGTCATTAGGAAAGGCTCCTGGTCTGCACAAGAAATGAAGGCGACATTGGTTCATAAATACAGCAAACTTGTTTGGGTCGCCAATGAAGCGTTCGGCAGGGGCTAGAGGCACTGCTCCTGGAAGAACCACCTGAACCGGTGTTGATTGTTGTGATGTGGAAGAATGAGAAGAATAGGTCACTCCAGGCAGTGGAACCCGTCCTGCTTGTGCTTGCAGCATTTGTCTTGCCAATTCGTCAGTTCTTTCTTGAGTTACAATATGATCCCTCCGTAATGCATTGGTTTCCTGTCTTGAAGCATGTACTTCAGCCCGTAATTCCCCTAGTAAGAGGGCTAACTGATCTGTTTCTGAAGTTTCCATAACGCCCAGGCAGAGAGTATTAGAGGCTTTGAGTTCTGTTACGCTCACCTGGTCTCTGTGGAGGCGTTGGGGCACGGTTGCAGCCCTCCCTGAACTTGAATCACCCCCTTCAGGCCTCTCCCTCAGTAGAAAAGCTGTGAGCGGTGGTACGTGGTGATACTGCTCCTGCGTGGAGATAACAGTGTGTGAGTGCGCCAATCTGTGATTGTTCTACCTCTCGAACCCTTCACCCCAAAGTACGGTTTCTGTGAGCATACGCCGGCCCATCAAGCTCACCTGTGAATTATGGAAGATAAGCTCTCCTTCCTGCTACTTCTGGAAGGGGTGCGTCGAATGGGATCTAGTTCCTTCACTGATCCCTGATAAAGATTAGACCAGTCCAGCTGCAACTATGCTTCTCCTTATGATTGGTAAGTCTTTCTTGAGCTCTTGTGATACTGTTAGTTCTGTTTAATGTCTTTATATGTTGCTCCTATTTATGCCCGCAATAATGTCTCTCTTCTGTTTTCTTCCATTAGATCGAAATGAGGCCTTAATGCAGCTGTGAGACGCAAGACGCGGCCGGATGGAAGATGGATGCTACCGCAATGTTCGACAGTAGGTAAGTGATGGTTTAAGGAAAAGCGTGAAGTATGGCGAAGCGCAACCTTAAACTGACTGTTTTTTCAATGTCTAACCTTGTTTTCTGTTTTTCCTTGCAGGCGCTGCTGTCGACGATGGAGCGTGTCGTGCTGCGGTGCCAAAATGAAGATTTCAGTGTTCTGGAAAGTGGAAAGTGGAAAGATGAATACTTGGTTCGCCGAAGAGATGTACAGGTAAGAACAGCTCCCTCCAGTTGGTAAGTATGCTGGCAGGAAGCAGGATGGCCAGGAAGCAGGATCTTCAAAGGTAAATCTGATCTCAGGCGACGGTGAGCGTTACGCTGCTTGCAAGTGCAGAATAAGGTGAAGCATCTGTCTTGAGGATCAGGGCAGCTTATATAGCTGAGATTGTGGGCCCGCCCATTAGGGCCGGCTTACCAGCCACACCCTGCCACTCCTAGAGAGTGAGCACGTGCAAAGGCAATCCATTAGCAGCCACACCCAAGAATACACTTGGGGCTGCTTACTGGATGGAACGTTCAAGGTTAATGCATCCTGCTTAATGGATGCAATGTTCAAGGTTAATGCATCTAAATAATGAAAGGTTTTTGGTGTTAAATGGATGTTCTTGTTTACTTTTGTTCATGAGCCTGGCGCCAAAGGCGCCAGGACAGTGTCCACCCAGGTCTCCTGTGCATGCTACCCCTGCATGCCTGTGCCCCTGACTTCATGACCATGACACTCTGGCAACCTAAAGGCCTGCTGAGGCCAGTGACAGAAGGAACTCCATCACTGCAGGGGTGGGGCAAGAGATGTGATGTCATGTTCCCTGCACCACGCCTCAAATCTTCTCCACCTGCACGTGTACAGAGATCTTGTAGACGGTCTGCGTGCAGCCAGCAACACCTCAAGTACCTCCTCTTAGGGGTCCCAGTCATCATAACTCATCCTCTCGAGAGCCACGCATGTAGGTTGAGGGACTCTGGGTTCGGGTGGAATACCCAATCTTCCCAGTGGATAAGGAGATTCAGGCGCTGAGGCAACCGGTGAGGTGGACTGATGGTCAGATCCAAGAGATCGAAGAACCACGTTCTCCTCGCCCAGTCCGAGGCGATCATGGTTGCTCAAAACCTCCTCAACCTCCTGAGAACTTATGGGATGACGGGAATCAGGGGGAAGGCATAGTGGAGAGGGAAGGTCCAATCCACGAAGAACACATCCCCCAGTGCGCCGGTCGCTGAATATTTCCTCGAGCAAAACTGTCTGCACTTCTTTGTTAGACTGCTTGGCAAACAGATCCACTGCTGGGGTACCCCAGAGAGAAAAGACCACCTACAGGACTTCCTGGCACACTTCCCACACGAGTGGGACCATGCTCTGTCTGCTCATAGCATCCACTAAGTCATTCTCTGTTCCCACCAGATGAACTGCAGAGACTGAGACTTGATTCTCCAGCAACTAGAACCACAGCTGCATCTCCTCTCTGCAAAGGGGGAGGGAGCACACGCCACTCGGCTTGTTCAGGATCAGGACATGTTTCCCCTTGGGAGATGGAGCGGCCCACAACTCTACCCTGTTGATGTGCCACCTGGCTTCTGTTGCTGACCAAAGGCCACTCACCTGCAAATCCTTGCATTGAGCACCCCAACCCTTCACAGATGCATCCTTGATCACTCAGGCCTGAGGCCAAGGAGGCCAGAAAGGTTCTCCCACCATAAGATTGCTGTGGTTGGTCCACCAGCTGAGGTCGTTGACCACTTGGTTGGACACCTTGAGGGGATCTGTGAGCTCTCAGAGTTACTGTGACCACTGACCTCTTAGAAGCCACTGTAGGGATCTCATGCACAGTCTGGCCTCTGGCACTAGAAAAATACAGGAGGCCATGAGACCTAAGAGGCAGAGGAGGATGGAAGCCGCTGGTAAGGTGGCGTGATTCCGGAACAAGTGTACCATCTGTGCAATGCTGTCGACTCTCTCCTCTGGAATGAAAGCCTTCCCCACTCGGGTGTCTAGGACTGCTCCGATGAACTGGAGCCTTTGGACTGACATCACATGGGACTTCTTCAAGTTCAGGGAGAAGCCCAGCCTGCGCAGTAGCAGGCAGGTGTCCTCCAGATGAGACAAGACCTGCCCTGCCGACTTCCCTCGGATCATGCAGTGGTCCAAGTATGGGAATACATGTACCCCGGATCTCCTGAGGTGAGCCGTGACTACCGCCATGAGCACGGTGAAGACCCTTGGAGCAGAGGTCAAACCAAAGGGAAGCACTTTTAACTGATAATGCTTGTCCCCTACGAGAAACCTAAGGAACTTCCTGTGATTTTGATGTATCGGCACATGGTTATAAGCATCCTGCAGATCTATTGACACCAGCCAGTCCTGAAGTTCGAGAGCATGTAGAATTTCTCTAAACGTCACCATCCTGAATTTGTCTTTCCTCAGGAACTTGTTCAAGGCCCTGAGGTCCAGAATGGGATTGAGACCTCCTCTGGGCACTGACCTCACAGGATCCATTGCAATGATCTCATTGGTACTAGAAAAATACAGGAGGCTGGGGGTGCTGTTGAGCAGCCTGCAAAATGGCTGCCTAGTGCGAGAGCTCCGCGTCTAGCCGCCTTTTATCCGTCGGCATCTGCGGTTCTGCTTTGGATCCTGTGTCCCTGCTACGATCCCTGCACTGTGGCCAACGAGCACTATCCGCACGTCAAATTTTGGGAGAAATCGGACCCTCGGTGCCGGATGTCTTCGTCCCGCTGTGTCTTGCTGAGGGGCCGCCCTTGGGCCTCCGACGGGCCCCGTCCTCATCGAGACCTGATCGGGTGCCTCCCGCCGGATTCACTGCTGGCTGCTCTGCCCATGGTGCCTCGGAGCACACACTACACTTGTGGGCCTGTCTGTTCCTGTCCCGGCCCCGCTTGACTGTCCTTTCCGCTGGGGGCTTGGGCCGCGGCCGCTCGCAGAGCGTTGGCTGCCCGTATGTGGCCGTGAAGGGCCGGGGCTGTGCTGCTGGAGGCGGGCCGGTGAGGACCGCTGTTGCGGCCTATTTCCTGTACTGCTGCTGATCTGTGGCTCCTGGGGGTTGGCCCGTTGTGCTGCGTCCCCCCTCCCCGAGATCCGGAGGGTTACCGCGGCGTATCTGGGAACTCCGCACCGCGGCTTTGCCTCGAGTGGGGTGCGGCTGCGCCCCGGCCCCGTGCTGCGGCCGCGGGGTCCTCCGGGATGCCCGCTCCTGCGCTGCATTGCCGATCCAGTGGTGGTCAGGTGAGGAGTTGAGGGGGTGGCTTCACTTGGGCCCTACATGTATCCATGATTCCTCTGCCCTCTCCCCTCTCCTGATACTGGCCAGCAGCGTGTGCATTACTTGGTCCCTGCCTCGGGGCATCAGGACACTGTCATTCTACGGTGGATTGCCCAAACACCCACGCTTCAGCCGTGTGTCTATAGGGGGTGCCTCTCCCGCCTGCTGATAGCGCGGCGCACCCGCTGGGGTCTCCCTCTGCCGCCCTGCCATACACTGCTTGGGAGTTGTAACCTCCCCAGATTTGACACCGCTCCCTGTGGTGGTGTCCTCCGAGAGAGCTGCATTAGAGAATGTGATGATCCATTTAGTGGAGCTAGTGGTGAGTCCCATACTTGGCTGAACTATATATTTGGACTTCCCACGCACGGGGCCCCACCAAGACCTGACTCACTGGCTGGTCTGGCCGCGGGGGGCTGTGTTCTCAATTTGTCGGGTTACTCTCGTCGAGTCTGTAGCAGCCACTAACGCTACCAGAGCCTGCTCCCTCCATCTCATCATCTTCCCCTCTGATTCTTTGCTCCCGGCCATGTCGAGCCGCTCCAAAGGAACTGCTAAAGGGGGTGCCATGGACAAATGTACTAAGGCGGTCCCTCGGTCTGAAGTGGGCCACACGTCATCCCTACAGGAAGAACCCGACAACGACCCTAATCCGGGGGTGGCGGCACCAGACCTTACTGCCATGATGGAATCAATGGCTAAAAACTTTGCCTCCTTCCACGAAAAGCTTGATGACATTAATGCAAATGTTGCCTCACTCAAAACCTGTGTTGACCAGGCAGGCCGAAAACCGAATCTCCACCAATGAAGATGTGATACACACACTTCAAGACACTGTGGCCACCTTATCGCGTGACATGAAGAGCGTAAAGGCAAAGTGCGATGACTTGGAGTCCCGCTCCCGCAGAAATAACCTGCGAATTATTGGGGTCCCTGAAACTGCCCTGTAGGGGCGCATGGAGGACGCAGTCGAACAACTACTCAAGGACTTGCTGGGTGATCCGAACCTCTCCCCTTATTTCACGGTTGAGCAGGCTCACCGGGCCCTATCCCCGCGACCCAGACCAGGCGATAACCCCAGGGCCATTATAGCCAAGATGTTTAATTACCGTGACAGGGATCTCATCCTACGCCTGTCGCGGGAGAGGGGGGAGTTGCGGCTGGAGGCTCACACTATCAGAATCTTCCCAGACTTCTCGGTGGCGGTGCAGCAGGAGAGACGTCAATTCCTCGGCGTCAAGAAAATGCTCAAGGAACGCAATGCCCCATATGCCATCTTATTCCCTGCACGGCTCAAAATCACCCATAAGGGCAAACTGTATTTTTTCACCGTCCCTGATGAGGCGGTGAAATTCATTGAGATGCAGATGCCGCTCCAGGGTTCTAGAGACGGCTGTGCTGATGATAATTGATTACGAAGGGCAAGGATTGTAGACACTTATTGTACTTGTTAACTCTTAATTTGCAATGCGTTACTGGTAATGTTGCTCTGTTCACTGAGACATTCTGGCTCCCGGCAGCGCGCGCCTTTGGCGTGGGTGGGTCAGGAAATGTCAACGCTGGCCATTTACCTCTCCCGTTACAGGGGTCTGAACGCTCACACCAATCTCCCCTGAGTCCTTGGCTGTTCTGGGGGGAGGTGGCTGGTTCCCAGAATCGACCACACAATTTGCAAACTAAGGTGGCGCGCCCCACTCAGGGCATGCTGGTTCACGATATGCCCATAAGGCTGATTACTTTGGGATAATCTGTCCCGCCGGCCACTATTGATGTTACGCTTGCTTGGGTGCCGGATGTCTCATCGGGTGCTGTTTGCGCCTGCGATGAATCACGTCTCTGCAGATTTTACGATCCACAGCGTTAATGTGCACATCCTTCTTGGCGTTTTGGTGAGGCACTCCACAGAGCTAATCTTGCATTGTTTTGTTGTCCTATTGCAATTTCTGTCTTCCTGTTGTTCAAATGCAGGTCTTTAATCTTTCTGCGACAAGCCCCGTTCCCCATATATTGGACACAGGGGTGAATACTATATAACTGTTGAAACTGTTCTGGTTTGTTACGGAACCGCAGGGGCTCATGCCCAGTCCGCGGGCGGGGGCCTGCGTCGTGTGTCCGCCACCACTGTTCGTTTTGCAACAGAGCCATTTGGCTCCAAGTGTGCTAGTGCACGGCAACGGCGCACCCCATTGCGATTGCACTGTTTTTTTTCACACCTTTGGTATGTGTTGGCCCCAGTTGGGCCTTAGGGCAGTTTGGGCCAGGTTGGGGACGGCCCAACTGCACGCAGTTAAGGGTGGGCGATGTTTACACTGCTGATCCATGGTTAGTGGTGAGGGTGGGGGGTGGGAAAGGGGTGGTTTTTCAAAAAGGCACACGAGGTTTCGCGGCGCGCACACTGAAGGGCCACATGCCCACTTGCTGTTCTAACTCTGGGAGCGCATACCATCAATGGAGCTGGGATGTTCACTGAAAAATGGGTACTGTGGGTGTAGATGGCTACCTCTGAAATGTCTACTGTCATAATGTCCTGGAATATTCGGGGGCTGAGCAATCATACCAAGGCCTGTAAGATCGTGGTTTATGCCAACAGACACAACTACAAGATATTGCTTCTACAGGAGACACACTCCAATGGGCTCATCCGGAGGGCTGTTGCCCCGTCATGGGGTCCCGCCAGAATCTTCACCTCCTATTCCACACAATCTAGGGGCGTTCTCACGATGATCCACAAATCAATTAAGTTTGTGCTGCATAAAAGCTACATCGACCCTGAAGGTCGTTATGTCATACTACACTGTACACTGGTCAATAAAGAGTATCTGCTGGTTAACACTTACTGTCCCAACGTAGACTCTCCGGAATTCTTTGACACGGTAACCACCATACTGCTGGGCTTCGTTGGGGTGCAGATTATATGGGGGGATCTGAACCTTATTCTGGACACTGTCCTGGACAGAACTACCACAGCTGCCAGAGTTCTGTCTGGCGCGGCGCGCAGGCTGCATGGTCACATGCAGTCGCTCAATATCTGTGACGCCTGGAGAACACTTCACCCCCAGCAGCGGGAATACACCTATTATTCATCTGTACACGATAGCTCGTCCAGGATAGATTTGTTCTTGGTCTCTAGGGAGGTCATGGGTAGGGTGGAGGGTACATGTATTTTTCCCCGCACACTTTCGGATCACGCTCCAATCTCACTATCTATAGGACTGGGAATTCCCATTCCAACACTCAGCACCTGGCGCTTTAAGTCCGAAGCCCTAAAAGACATTGGGCCTCATTCCGAGTATGGCGGTAAGGGATACCGGTCACCGTTAACGAGACCGGTGCCGGTAATCCCTTACCGCCACATTCCGAGTTCCCTTTGCGCCCTCGTCCTTAACGCCTGCTTTTAGCAGGCGTTAGGGACGAGGGCGCAAAGGGGCTTTTTAGCCAATAACGGTGACCGTAAAGTACGGTCACCGTTATTTGCAATTTCCCCATTCCCATTGAGTCCTATGGGGGCTCATTTGGGAATGGGGAAGAGCCCTGGGGAATGGGAAATTACCGCCCTGGTCAACTCGGAATAGGGTGATAATTTCCCTTTCCACCAGGGCGGTGCCGGTACGGGTCCGGTGCCGACCAAGGCGCTAGTACCGCCATTGGTTAGCGCCGGACTTGGAATGAGGCCCATTGTGTTTAAGTCCGAGATACTAGCCGACATTGAGTCGTTCTTTGAACTTAACTCTCTTCAGGACACGTCCGCCGCGGTTAGATGGGAGGCCTTTAAGGTGTACATTAGGGGTATGTCTATCTCCCGGGAGGCTGGGGTGTTGAAAGCCATTAGAGCTGCCCTTGGGCGATCTGAGGCCAAACTGAAACGGCTGAAGCAGTGTTGCTCCACCAGTACTGACCCCACCATTCTTGCCCAAATCTCGGATGAACTCCAAGTATGTAACACACTAGCTACCAGCGAAGTTCAATATTTCAGCCGCCCGCAGGCCGCCAGGAAATATGGAGAGGGAGACAGACCTGGGAAAACGCTAGCGACACTTGTGAGTTGGGAGTTGGGGCGAACGCAGATCATTTCCATCAAAGATCGATATGGTGACGCTCAGTGGGCGGACCAACAAATACTGGATATATTTACTGAGTTCTACAGATCCCTTTACTCCCAGCCTGTAGAGCATACCGAGCAACATATGCGAGAACTCCTTGATCAGGTTCCCACTACGGAAATTTCCCCACAGACCCGGGACCAGCTGGACTCCCCGTTTACGTTAGACGAGATAGTAACGGCTATTTCTGACTTACCCAAAAGCAAGGCGCCGGGTCCTGACGGGCTCACCGCAGACTTCTACCAAGAGCACATAGCTATTCTGCCCCCCCGGCTGTTTGAGGTCTGGAATGAGGCACTCCGTACCTCCATCCTTCCCCCTTCCATGCGTGAAGCTGTCATCACGGTACTGCTCAAACCGGGTAAACCTGATGACGAGTGCGGGTCCTATAGACCTCTCTCCCTCATGAATCTCGACACAAAGATCTTTGCTAAGATCATTGCTAATCGCTTTCTGCCTATTATGATGCATTTGGTACAAGAAGACCAAACAGGCTTTGTTCCTGGCAGGTCCACCTCCCATAATATCAGGAGATTGTTCAATGTCATGTCCCGTATAGATCAAGACGTCCAGGCCGTAGCGGTTACGTTGGACGCTCAGAAGGCCTTTGATATGGTCTCTTGGAAATACATGTGGCTGGTCCTTGAAACAATGGGCATTGGCCCAAACATGATAGGGTTCATCAAACTATTATACACCTCCCCTGTTGCGTGAGTACGAGTTAACTCACTAACATCCGAGATTTTCACGCTATTCAGAGGCACCAGACAGGGTTGCCCCTTCTCCCCGATCCTCTTTGCGTTGGTGATAGAACCAATGGTGGACTTTGTCCGTGCACGACACTCTCGTAAAGGAATAAGACTGGTAGATTATCCTGAAATTATATCCCTATATGCTGACGATGTCCTACTATACGTCAGAGATCCCACAACCCATCTATATCCCATACTGAGAGATATCACCCGTATCGGCACCCACTCCGGATTTACAATTAACTATCCCAAATCGGAGATCTTCCCGCTCACTAAATCTACCCTACAGCCCACCACCGAATATCCCCTGCGCTGGGCCCCAGAGGGTGTTAGATACCTGGGGGTGCAGATATCCCTCACTAAACCCACCCTGCTTGCCGATAATTACTCAGCGGTAGCACGAACAGTTGAGACCATAATCTCACGATGGCGCACTCTTCCGTTATCCGTTGCTGTCCGACTATCTCTTATTAAAATGATATTGCTCCCCAAGCTCTTATACGCTTTTTGTAATATACCCATATGGCCTGGGAGGGCGTACTTCACTAAATTGCATACGCTTTGTGCACAATTCCTCTGGCACTCTGGTGCAGTGCGCAAGAAGTGGACTGACATGGCACTTTCATACAAACGGGGTGGTATTGCTGCTCCGGACCTAACACTATACTGGATTGCAGCCCAGGCCCAGCATGCTACTCATTGGTACCCTGGCTCCCCAGTGCGCCCACATGTCAAACTGGAGCGGCTTGCGTCTGCTGGTATCAACTTAATGTCCTTAATACTACACCGACACTATGCACCGGATTCCCCTATCGACCCCATTGCTGCGACCCTGTATGCCTGGACACGCCAGCTATACTCGACAAGTGGGCCCTCCCCATATTACAAATGGCTTCCCGTATCGGCCTTTCCTGGCCTGGAGCCCACGCTGGATACTGCTTTGGCCCGACACTGGAGTGCACTGGGGTATCGGGCGCTATCCGACTTCTATCCTGGAGGCAAATTCATAGATCCCCAAACTTGGAGACCGGGGCACACCAGATCCCCCTAGAGACTCTTCAATACTACAGGCTCCGCGCCGCGTTCCGCACCATATGGCCCTCCTTTCCCGATGAGCCTCCAGATAACCCGGCAATAGCATACATCGCTAACTCGGGCGGTGCACGGGGCGTCGTCTCTTCATTGTATCAAATCCTACAAGACATCACCCCCACTCCGGCTCTCGGGGCGCGCGACGGATGGGCGGTTGAACTGAGCCTAGAAATACCTGATGAATTGCGGGAGGATATGTGCCTTCACACCCAAAAAGTCTCCCTCAACTTCCGTTTTCGTGCCATGCAATATAAACTCCTTAACAGGCTCTACTACACTCCACGCAGGACTTCGGGGTTTACTCGCTCTGAGGTGCACCTCTGCCCACATTGCAAGGCAGTGGATGCCGTCTGGATCTGTAACAAATTGTCCGACTTTTGGGATGGTGTTCTAAATACACTCAGTGCAGTAACTGAAACTGTAATTGATTTCGATCCTTTGGCAGTTCTGTTTGGGGTCTGGAGGACTGACGAAACTAAGCGTCTGAAAATGTTTTTGAATATAAGTTGTATGATTGCCAAAAAATGTATACTCCAGAGCTGGAAGTGTTCCTCCCCACCGGTCCCTCAGAAATGGCTGGGTATGCTCACAGGTTCACGAAACTGCGAGGAGGAATACTTGACTATGCTGCCCGCCCAATCTCGCCCCAGGAACATTTGGAGCGAATTTAATACGTATCTCAACAACCAGAGTGAGAGCACGCCCAGATCTGGCTTGTCTCCAGTCTCCATCCATGCATCGTGATCTCTTTTGTGTCCTTTTCTATTTGGTGATGCTCTGAAACCACTGTTGTAACTAAGATATTGTAATCATTATGATGCTCTACGTTATGCCTGGTTTATATGCTTGTTGCCTTGATGTTTGTGCCTTGTGAACCTCTGCCGACAAAAATAAAAGTTTTTTTAAAAAAAGAAGAAAAATACAGGAGGCTATGAGACCTAAGAAGTGGAGGATGGATGCTGCTGGTAAAGTGGCGTGGTTTTGGAACAGCGTTACCAGCTGCTCAATGCTGACTACTCTCTCCTTGGGCGGAAAGGCCATCCCTGCCGGAGTGTCTAGGACTGCCCTGATGAATGGGAGTCTCTGGACTGGTGTCGTATGGGACTTCTGCAAGTTCAGGGAGAAGCCCAGCCTGTGGAGTAGTGAACAGCTGTCCTCTAGGTAGGACAAGACCTGCTCCGCAGACCTCCCTCGGATCAACCAGTCGTCCAAATACCGATTATGTGGACTCTGAATCTACTGAGGTGAGCCGCGACTACTGCCATGAGCTTGGTGAAGACCCTTTGAGCGGAGGTCAGCCCAAAGGAAAGCACCTTGGACTGATAGTGTTTGTCCGCTATAAGGAACCTCAGGAATTTCCTGTGCTTTTGGTGTATCGGCACATGGAAGTAAGCATCCTGAAGGTCTATGCACAGTAGCCAGTCCTGTAGCTCGAGAGCGTAGAGAATCTCTCTCAACGTCACCATCCTGAATTTGTTTTTCCCCAGGAACATGTTCAAGGCCCTGAGGTCCAGGATGAGACGGAGACATCCTCCCTTCTTGGGTACCAGGAAATACCGGGAATACCAGCGCAACCCTCTCTGCTTGGGCGGTACCTCTTCACTGCACCCTTCAACAACAGGGATCGCAGTTCTTCCTGGAGCTCCTGTTCCAGTTGGCATGGAGATCCCTGGGGCACTCCACAAGTGATGGGGATTGGGTCCGCAGCAGCAGTGGGGGAGAAGACTCTCATAGTCCTGTTATTTAGAAATGATTGTATCCATGCTATTGCTTCTTCGGAGGAGTGAGCAGCAGAGTCCAGATGGCTGCATAGGACCCCGTGGTCCACAAGGTCGAATGCAGCCGATAAGTCCAAGAGGAGGAGTAATGCCAATTTCCGCTTGTCCCTGAGCTCGTCAATCTGGGCCTTTAGGTCTATTAAAGCTGTTTCAGTCCCATGCTGAGCCCGAAAGCCAGATTGGCGAGCTCCTAGTAAAGGGTTAGATTCCAAATGTTTCTGTACTTGTAGATAGGCCATCTTATCTATACTTTGCAGAAGAAAAGGCACTGTTTTGATCGGTCAGTAATTAGTGGGTATGGCTGGGTCTAAGGTCTGTTTTTTAAGTAAGGGAAATCCCCAAGATTCTTTGAGGTTACTTGGGATGGTGCCCAAGGAGAATGAGGCGTTGATAACCTTTGAGATAAAAGGGGCCAAGTCTCTAGCTGCATCCTTTATAAATTGGGCAGGGCATTGATCACCCTGACAATTTGAGGGTTTGAGAGATACTATAGGTTTTTCAGTCTCGAGGATAGAGACTTTGGAGAACTTAAAGCGTGGGGTAAATACAGTATTTTTGGGTGGTATGGGGGAGATTTTGGGAGAAGTAGTACAGGTTAGTGAAGCTTTTTTCTTAGCAATTTTAACTTGTAGGGTAGTGACTTTATTGGCTAATGCTTGCTGTATGTTGGAGCGCCATGTTTTATCTTTTACACAGTTATCAAGCACTGGGATTGTCAGTCTAGAAAAGTAGACAACCCTCGAACAGAAGGCTTATGCAAGATAATTGGTTGGCCGAAGACCAACCGCCTCATTTGAAGTATAAAGAATATATGCTCATTACTTATTACGTAGCTATTAGTTCAACTAGAGTGCGGCCATTTTAAGGTAACCAGAATCGACATTTTGTTTTCTCTATGTTTCTCTTTAACATCGCCACTTTTGCCTCATGTAAAACTGCTTTGCTGTAGATATTATTTTGCTTCAATGGTCCAAGGTTATTAAAGACATGTTGAAACATTGCGCGAGGAGCCAGACAGAAAAGGCCGTTTTCCTCCTTCACATATCCTTGGAAGCGGGGAGCAAGGCATTTTTATCAGTACACGGATGCCAGTGAGTCTCCTTAAAAGAATAGCAATGCACGAAACTAATATTAAAGGTTTTGAATTATGTTCTTCTTTACGGCCCCCCTTCGGAGCGCTGTGAGCCCCCGGAGAGCAAGCTGACCTCTAGAGCGTAAATGGAAACCAGGAGATAGTAAGGCCTGGAATGTGCCAGTCCCCCTACGCGCAGGTTGTCCATGAAAACAGAAGCGCTGTGTCCTCACAAATAAAGAATAGTGTCTGTAAATTCGAGATTGTAAACTGTTACTAAATATGGTGATCTAAAGTGTCATATTCATCACCATGGTCAATCATCGCCTTCACTTCAAAGGGAATGAATTAGGGGCGGCATCGAATGTGTCAAATGTGTCATTACTGATTGTAGGATGCTCATTTTGTATATATGTAATTGATGTACGATTTTTGCTCTCTTGCGTCCCCCGAGGTCTGTTAGACACACATCGCGGGGCGTGGGACCCTTTGGCCAACTGGGACTATTTGTTTTTGCAATAAACCCTAGATTTTGGGAATACAACCTTGTGTCTTGCGTATCAGTTCGTGTGTGGTGATTGTGCCTTGTTTCCACATCCGAGGGTCCCTCAGGGGCCCCTTCAAGATGGCGCCCGAATAGGGACCCTCCCCCACTTGTTCCATCGTGTACGTTGCAAATTGATGAAGGCGACAAGAACGGCGAGGACGGGAACGATCGAGCCGGGATCAAGAGGTGTCCGGGGCGCCCTGCGAAAGTGATGAGACTCCTTTGCAGATCTGCACACAGCTGATCCCTGATCGACGTGCCTGGCCAGTGAACAAGGGGGCGAGGGTGCCAAAACGAGGCAGTGCGGAGATACGCAGACACGACGTCATTGGTTACATCAGTTTACGGACGAATTGTGTCTTGAAAAGACAAACTGACTAATCAGGTGAGTCATGCCCCGATTCGTAAGTAATCCTGATATTGGTTGAGAGTTGATTTTGCAAAATCAAAGGCCCAGAGTAAGTTTGATCAGCCAAGGGTAAGGTTAAAACATGCCTGGGAATTGTCCACCTTAGCGGGTTTTTTCCGCTGCGGCGAACAATCTTTGGAAACTGGCGCAACCGCCTCCGGGGGGGAACGCCGGCTTATGATATGTATGTGAAGTATGGCGTGGGAGCGATAATGTTTTGTGAAATTTGTCATAAGCAAACCAGAAAGCAGGAAGAGCTTCAATGGCCGAGGAATGGTAGTTTTGAGATGGATCGGATAGATAACCTGGAAAAGGTTTTGATAAGTAAGAAAGCGCGTCCTGCGGCACTTGATATCCTTAGGGATTGGAGGAGGGAAGCAATGCTCCGATTAGAAGTAGAGAAAAACAAGTGCACAGGCATAAGCCAAACGCAGAGAGAGAGGAGGAAAAAGAGGAGGAGTGGAGCAATAGTCTGAGAAAGGCAAATAGACGCGACCAGTTGAATATTGAAAAAATATATCCACAGAGAGAGTTACATTCATCAGATGAATTAATGAACAAAATACTAACCGAGACAAAACAAGGCCCGAGAAGTGAAACTAAGAAGATCACGTCAGTAGCCGTCATCCAACCCCCTCCTATTGCTCAACCTGTCCCAACTCCAATAGAGTCACAGGCTGCGTTAGTAATGGTACCGCCCTCTAGTCAGCCAGCCCCGAGTGTTTCGCAGCCATCACAGCCCCAGCAGATCTCTCCTGTGCCCACTGCCCCTTACACACCTTCCGCTCAAGGGGGTATTTCTGTTCCGACTGCGCCCCCCGTAAGCGAATTAGAACAAAGCGAGTGTGTGAGAGTGACCCGCAGCGCGATTAGCAAAGAGAGAAGCGTGAGCTGCAAGAGCAAGCAGAAATGTATATAGACGAGAACGATGGGACGGCCACGTTAGCGTCAATACATGACTTCAGGAAGAGCAACGGAAAACAGGTATTGTTGGAATGCATAGGGGAATATTTGTCGGCGCAATGGAAAAAGTTAGTTGGAAAGTTACCACCTCAGCGATTGTTGGATTTAAATGCATTGGCCCGTTGTAGAGGGAGAGATGAGGAGATAGAAGAGCATGTGAAGCGACTGTTTGAATTAAAGAATGAACTTGATGAAGAATATTCTGAAATAATTGCCACACCGGGGTACAGGAGGAAAGATATTGAGAGAAGTAGGAAGAAAGCGACGGGGTTTTATATGCAGAAATCCTTGCCACCACCGGGACAGATAGGTGATAGGCAAAGATTGCGAGTGTGTATGCGGGAAAAAATTAGATGGATGTCAAGCCCAAGGATTTCTGTGGGTGAAATAAATGAGATATGCAATGAGTACCCTTTACAAATAAGAATAGAAGCCCTGCGAACAATAGTGGGAGTGTTACTTCAGCAGGTAGCAGGACATAACAGGGGAAGGGGAAATGTGCAGAGCAGGGGCAATTTAAATATGCATGGAGGGCCTCTGGGGTTAAACCAATGTGCATATTGTAGAGAGGAAGGACACTGGCGAGCACAATGCCCACACTTGCAAAATAAAGGCGGATATGGTCAGAGCATAGAGGGCATCCAGGAACAAATGGCCATAATAGAAACCATATGCAGCAGCACCAGAATAGTCAAGGGAATGGTGCACAAAATCAGGGCCAGGCGCCAAATCAAAATGCTATTACTCAGAGTCAAAATCATCAGGCCAATCAAAGTGGAAACAGAGGAAGAGGCAGAAATATTTTTGATACTCAGACAGGTGCATACTATAATAATAGTAGTGATTACACCTCGGATGATGTGTTGTTACCCCAATAGGACAGCCCAGGACAGGGGTCGGAACCAGTATCCATTCCCCTGAATCAGAAAGCACCCTACGTAGAAATGAAAGTTGGGATTGAAGAGCATAGATTCCTCGTAGACACAGGGGCACAAAATCAGGGTCAGGCGCCAAATCAAAATGCTATTACTAAGAGTCAAAATCATCAGGCCAATCAAAGTGGAAACAGAGGAAGAGGTGGAAATATTTTTGATACTCAGACAGGTGCATACTATAATAATAGTAGTGATTACACCTCGGATGATGTGTTGTTACCCCAATAGGACAGCCCAGGACAGGGGTCGGAACCAGTATCCATTCCCGTGAATCAGAAAGGACCCTACGTAGAAATGAAAGTTGGGAATGAAGAGCATAGATTCCTCATAGACACAGGGGCACAGAGGTGCTCGATAGATCATCACTTGGTTCCAGATATACCTCTGTCAGGGCGACAAAATATCTCAGTAGGGTTCGCAGGCACCCCAGTAATAAATCCTGAGTCCAAATCATTGGCAGTGACAATAGGGCCTTTTACTGAACATTGTCCATTTCTTTTGACAGAGAATTGTGGGGAAAACCTCCTAGGATTGAATCTATTGAAAAAGCTAAGCGCGGTTATCCACTGCACACCAGATGGGGTATTTTTGACTATTTCTCCTCAGAGTGGGCCGACTTCTGAATTTGTGACGAAATCTTTAACAGGGGAATTGAGTGAGGTGCCAACTTGTATTTGGGCCATGAATGACAATGATGTGGGATGCTTGAAAATAGCGCCAGTGAAAATTGTTTTGAAAGAAGGAGTGACGTTACCACGTTTCCACAGTATAAAATTTCAGCAGAAGGGGAGAAAGGATTGAAAAGTATTGTTTCTGATTTGGTGAAATTGGGAGTGATTGAAGAAATTACAGGCAGTGTATGCAACAGCCCCATTCTCCCACTGTATAAGAAAGGAGGTAATGAGGTACCGTACCGTTTCATAATTGATCTCCGTGCACTAAACAAAGTAGTAGATCCCCAATTTCCGTTAGTGGCAGATGTCACTACGATATTGACTATGATCCCTGCATCGGCAGAATACTTTAGTGTTATCGATTTGAAGAACGCTTTCTTTAGCAGTCCAGTACACAGAGAAAGCAGGTATTTATTTGCTTTCACTTTAGGAGGACGATCATTCACATTCACACGCATTCCACAAGGCTATACTGAAAGTCCAAGCATATACAGTAGAGCATTAAAATAACAGCTAGACATGTTAGAATTACCGGCAGACTGTGTGTTGTTGCAATACATTGACGATTTGTTAATCGCTGCTGACACAGAAGAAAGTTGTAAAAAAGGTACTGCCTTATTATTGACCCATCTAGCTATACATGGCCATAAAGCGAGCTTAAAGAAATTCCAGTACTCTCAGAAAGAAGTAGCTTATTTAGGTTACTTACTTTCAAAGGAAGGGAGAAGATTAACGCCAGAAAGGATAGAGAGCCTTTCTGGTATGCCTGTTCCAAAGACGCAGAAGGAAGTCAGAGCTATAATTGGCATGGCTTCATATTGCCGTCAATGGATTGTGAACTTCGCCTAAATTGTAAAACCAATGGTGGAATTGACAAAAAAGGATGCTGTGATGCCTTTGCAGTGGAATGAAGAATGTCAGAAAGCATTTGACTCACTAAAAACCATTTTGAGTTCTGCTCCAGTTTTGGGCACAACGAATTATGAAAAGGTTTTTAGGCTGTTTGTGCTTGAGAGCGAAGGATGTGCGTTGTCTGTCCTAACGCAGGAACAAGGTGGAAGAAATAGGCCGTGCGGTTATTTTTCTTCCGCGCTGGACCCTGTAGCACGCGCACTACCATGATGTTTGTGAGCTGTTGCAGCGGCTGCTGCGTCAGTGAAGCAAACAGAAGGGATGGTCTGCTAGATTGCTAGATTGAATAGATATGAAATTGTATTGTTCGCCCCCCAAATCCAAATCATGAGGTGTAGCGCTTTGAATCCAGCAGAATTAATGCTAATGCCCGGGGAAAACATTGATGAGACTGAATCACCTCCCCATGATTGCTTAATGGTTACTGAGGAAGAAACAAAAGGGAGAATTGATCTACACGATACGCCACTAAAAGAACCAGATGGAGAACTGTTTTGTGATGGTTCTTGCTTTAAATTACCTGACGGCACTTCAACCGCTGCATACGCTATCACCACGTTAAAAAGCATTGTGGAGAGTAAAATAATCCCATACAACTCTGCCCAAGCAGCAGAGATAATTGCCTTAACAAGGGCTTGTGAAATTTCAGAGAACTTGAGGGTAAATATCTACACTGATAGCCATGATAGCCAGTACGCCTTTGGCGTGGTTCATAACTTCGGCCGACTGTGGGCCGAGAGAGGGTTCCTAACATCAAATGGGGCTAGAATTCAACATGGCCCTTTGATTGTACGATTACTGTCTGCACTTACGTGTCCAAAGCACCTGGCGATAGTGAAATGCGAGGCACATAAAAAGGTGACATGCATAGTGGGAGAAGGAAACGCATTTGCAGACAGAATTGCGAAACAAACTGCCACTCATTTGAATACAAAAATGTTAACAGTACAATCGAAGGAAGTACCCTATATGATAGAAAATGGAATTGTAACTGTTAGAGAGATGCATGCGGAATCTACCGCCGACGAAATACAGGGATGGGCCAAGGGCTCTGCAGAACTAGACTTGGAGGGTTGTTGGGTGGACAAGAAGAGCGGGAATTGGATGTTGCTGAATGCTTTTGTAAATGCAATGTTAACAATGGCACACAGTCCCACCCACATCTGTGCGAAGAAAATAGTCCAACATTTAGCCACGGTCTGGGAAAATCCTCTTATAAAAAAGAATGCCGAAAGGCTAGTACAGAACTGCATAACGTGCCTACAGCACAATGTGGGGAAGGGAATGGTGACTCCAACAGGAAGTTTCGGACCTCCCTCTATGCCATTCGAAGTGATCCACTTCGACTTCATAGAAATTGAGAGATGCCAAAACCTGAAGTATGTTCTGGTGCTCATATGTGCATTCAGCAAATGGGTGGAAGCGTATCCATTGAAAGACTGCACAGCCATGAGCACGGCGAAAGTAAGGCTAAAAGAGTATTTCTCTCGCTTCGGTCTACCCCGTGTCATATGGTCGGACAATGGTCCGCATTTTGTAGGTGCAGTAATATTGCAGAATTGTGCAGGTCTCCAAATCGATAAGCGATTCCATTGCTCCAGGCATCCCATGAGTGCCGGACTTATTGGACGTCATAACTGCATCCTGAAATCCAAAATAAGTAAGATTTGTGCAGGCAGCAAGCTAAGTTGGGTAGATGCATTGCCAATAGCGTTACAGTGTATGCGAACATCAGTACAAGCCAGAACTGGTCTCTCCTCATACGAAATCATAATGAGAAGACAGGCGAATGTGTGGTGTGTACCCGACCTAAAAGGATGAGAGAGGTAGAATAACCTGTACTCAGCATTTATTGTAATTTGTTAGTAAAAAAACTGTGTTTGATTCATCAGCAGGTGCAGGAGTCATTACCGGTGAGGTATACTGGCCCAGGACATGCATTGGAGCCAGGAACCTGGGTGCTGATTAGAAATTATGAGCAGATAACATCACTGGCACCCAGGTGGCGTGGGCCCTACCAAATCCTTTTGACCACGCAGACAGCAATACGCGTGGATGGGCGGAAAGCGTGGATTCACGCCACGCATGCCAAGAAAGTCCCACCGCCATTTGACACTTTGACTGATCGGGACAAAGACCAGAAAGAGACAGCAGCGGCTCCAGAAACGAAGATTGCAATTGCCAGTTCTTTGCCACAAAAACTGCCTGATCCTGAAACAAAGCCTGATGAGATTGCCATAAGAGAGTAAGGGCAAAGGGCGCCCCAACGTTGTCCAGCAGATTCTGCATCACTGCTGGCCGATATCAAGCATATACCTCTGTGGCGCCCACCATCTTCTGTTGCGCCGCAGCCTGCATCGTCGCCTGGGCACTCATCATCATCTGCCATTGTGCCCCAGGCTGACTCCAAGCTTGAGACCGGAAGTGAACCCGCACTATTTGTCGACCACACGATACCGGGAGCAACTCGGTATAACCTGCGGAGAAGAAAAAAGGAGTGATCACACCTTCAGCTTTTTGTGATTGTATTGCCTCTGTTTCCTATTCTCGGATGAAGTAGGAACCGGAGGCCTAGAGGAGAGTGGTGTGAGAGTTGTGCAAGTTAGACAGCTCAACAAACGCAACTCCTCAGTGCTAAATCCATGTGTCCGGAACCCGAGCGGACAAGCAGGGCGCACATGGTACAATGGCAGCTGCTCTAATACTCTACATCAATGTGCAAATGCACGGGAATCTTACCGAACAGATAAGCAATCCAGGCTGACCGAGAACTGGCATGGAGGAACTGTAGACATTTATCGAACTCTCTGACATCCCAACAAGCGCATCGGCAGGAGATATTCACGATGAACACGGCAAGAGCAGAACGACGGGGGAAGATGCCGGAGCCAGCCAACATCTCCTTCTGCACCAATGCTGATAGCGAGTTAAACGCAGTACATAGAAAGGTGAAAAAGGGACATGGTCGAAAGAATTGTATGTTGGGTTTAACGATAATAATGTGTATAATGAGTATATTAGCCCCAATATTGACCATATCAGTATTATGGTACCTAGAAGAAATACACCCCCTTGAGGTACTGTTGCCTATTGTGAACATTTCCACGACGGAAAGCCCAGTCCATGTGATTTCCTATACCTTGTCACCAATGGAAGAGAGACATAGGGAAGGATATGGGAACAACACATTACTATTGATAATGAACATGACACACTCAATACTAAGAAAGAACAACTGTTGGGTCGGTGCCCACCTGCCGCAGCATGGTGGTCAGGGAATGGGATGGTATGTACAGCCCCTGCCATTGACTTCTGCATGTTATGCTTCTCTGAGTGCCTTATATTATGGGAAATGGAACAAAAGTGAAACTGGTCAACTAGACAAAATAAATATGAATGAATTTGAGGAAGTGATTATGAGACCAGTGGGTTGCTCCATAAAAGACAATTAATTACACCAGCAATAATGCCACAGGATAGATTGTCTGTACCTTATAAATCTTCTGTGATCACGTTCCACATGAACCCAGAAGGGAATAAGGATGCGGAACCCCCTTCATATTTAGTGAATAATAACCCTCATTCTGTCCCATTCTGTTTAAAGAAAAAGGGTTCTTTCCAGGTAGGAACATTTACCAGATGCAGGAACATAACATTCCTTGATAAAGATGTGGAACCAATATATGTGGGAGATCCTGTGTACTTTATATGTGGAGAAAAAGCATATTCTTGGTTACCTAGGAACTGGGGAGGCACGTGTTATTTATGCTTTCTGTTTCCTGGGGTGTTTCTTTTAAAAACATCAGACATAACCAAATTGACCAGGTCACGACCTCGCCGGAATATTGAAGACGGGTTGATTGTAGGGGACATAGCAAAATCATTCATACCATTTTGGGGCCAGGCGATAAACTCCTATAACATAAGACAACTGTCTAGAATATTGGAAAAAACAATAAAAGGAACCACTGACAGATTATATAATATGACTCTTGAGGAAAAAGGAATTAAATTGATGTCACTGCAAAACAGAATGGCCCTTGATATAATCTTAGTTGATTGTGGCGGTGTTTGCAAAATCGTGGGATCAGCATGTTGCATATTTGTAAGTGACTCCTCCCCCACGATTTTCGAAGCGATAAGAAAATTGCATGTATTAAGGTCTGACCTTCACCCTCCTGAGAATGGTTGGGAGTTGAATATAAGCTCCTGGTTCTGGGAAGTGTTACGGTCCTGGGGATGGAAGCTATTTGCAATCTTAGTAGCAATTTTAGGAATATTCATGACGTGTTGTTGTTGCATACATTGTCTCCCCATAGTATGCACAGAAATTAGTGAGGAATGTGTTCAAATGGTAGAACGAGAACACATTATTAGACCAAATACCCACAATGATAATGAATCCAAAACAATTAAAGAATTCATGGCAATTAATATCGATGATGAAAAGGAGGAATCTGAGCGCGTATATGAGTCAGAGTGCGAATCAGATTCCGAGCCTGATCTAAACACTTAGTCGGATGAAGATGCAATGTACGGATGAGGCGTTTGGCATACGGCCAAGAGGAGGGTTTGTCAGTCTAGAAAAGTAGACAACCCTCGAACAGAAGGCTTATGCAGGATAATTGGTTGGCCGAAGACCAACGCCTCATTTGAAGTATAAAGAATATATTCTCATTACTTATTACGTAGCTATTAGTTCAACTAGAGTGCGGCCATTTTAAGGTAACCAGAATCGCCATTTTGTTTTCTCTATGTTTCTCTTTAACATTGCCACTTTTGCCTCATGTAAAACTGCTTTGCTGTAGATATTATTTCACTTCAATGGTCCAAGGTTATTAAAGACATGTTGAAACACTGCGCGAGGAGCCAGACAGAAAAGCCCATTTTCCTCCTTCACATATCCTTGGAAGCGGAGAGCAAGGCATTCTTATCAGTACACGGATGCGAGTGAGTCTCCTTAAAAGAATAGCAATGCACAAAACTAATATTAAAGGGTTTGAATTATGTTCTTCTTTACTGCCCCCCTTCTGAGCGCTGTGAGCCCCCGGAGAGCAAGCTGACCTCTAGAGCGTGAATCGAAACCAGGAGACAGTAAGGCCTGGAATGTGCCAGTCCCCCTACGCGCAGCTTGTCCATGAAAACAGAAGCGCTGTGTTCTCAAATAAAGAATAGTGTCTGTAAATTCGAGATTGCAAACTGTTACTAAATATGGTGATCTAAAGTGTCATATTCGACACTGTGGTCAATCATCGCCTCCACTTCAAAGGGTATGAATTAGGGGCGGCATCGAATGTGTCAAATGTGTCATTACTGATTGTAGGATGCTCATTTTGTATATATGTAATTGATGTACGATTTTCGCTCTCTTGCGTTCCCCGAGGTCTGTTAGACACATGTCGCGGGGCGTGGGACCATTTGGCCAACTGGGACTATTTGTTTTTGCAATAAACCCTAGATTTTGGGAATACAACCTCGTGACTGGAGTATCAGTTTGTGTGTGGTGATTGTGCCTTGTTTCGACATCCGAGGGTCCCTCAGGGATGGGAGCTTCTAATTCTTTCAAGATAACAAAGAGTTCCTTCATACTTGAGTTGACTTGTGATATTCTGGAGTTATAGGTTTCACATTTGGCCAGAAGTATTTCTCTTTTATAAAGAGCAGTTATGGTGCTGAGGTTCATTTTATTTTCCTTGGAGGGTCGTAGTCTCCAGGATACCTCACATTGGGCCTCATAACGAGTCCGGCGGTAACCGAGGCGGTAAAACTGCCTGGTTACCGCCGGACTCGTATTACCATTCCGCCTCCGTGACTCCCGGAAATACCAGGGCATTACGACCCTGGTGTCCTGGGAATTCCGGAGGCAGAATTCGGTAAATCCCCATTCGCATTGAGTCCCATAGGACTCAATGGGAATGGGGAAGTGGAAACACTGGCACCATCTCGTGATGGTGCTGGTGTTTACACATCCGCCTGCAGGCGGGCGGTGTTAAACCCGCCAGGTCAGACCTGGCGGGAACATCACCTCCCGCCTGCAGGACTCGGGATCGGGCGGTCCGGAATTAACAGTGGCGGCGGGTTTACCGCCACTGTTAATTCCAGACCGCCCGACCTGTAATGAGGCCCATTATCTTCTTTTTTTATTCGTAATGTTTTCAGGTGTGGTGTGTACCATGAATTAAGGTCGGCTTTGGGCTTGCTTTGCCTCATTTTAAGTGGTGCGATTGAATCGAGTGAGGTGGCCATGATTTTATTGTACTCAGTAACTAATGCATCAGGCCCCAAGTTTTCTGGAAGCGAGTTGAGTGTGGGGAGAATAAGAGGAAGTAATTTGTCAGATGTAATATTCTTTTTATTCCTTGTCGGTATGGGAGGAGCCAGCTGGGTAGGAGTAGAAGTGGGTCTTTTAGGGAGAAAGCCACAAGATGGTGGTCTGTCCAGTTCTGGGGGCAAGGTCAGTGAGGTTAGCCACGCATAAGCACACAAAATTGTTTTAAAGAGGAATCATTATTTGTATGCTTCGAAAAAAGAGCTTCAGTCCCGTCCCATTGAATAAACACCCATAAGTATGGAGGAAAGGGAATGGGGCATACGAGTCTGGCTCTGCTTTTTTAACCAGACCAATGGAATCTTCCTCTGTGTTAACAGGGTCTATGAACTCTAAGCATGCTCTGTTAACTGGGCATAATGCAATTTAGCCTTGACAGAAATATTGTTGCCCTTGTGCCCGCAGTTATTACTTGTATTACCAAAATGTCAGGGAAGGATGAGATTTCAAGAACAGCAGATCACCTGCATATGTACTATGTTTTTGAGCAAGTTCCTTGCAAACTATTGAAACAGAAGCTGGCCTGCTCGAAATCGGCATTAGCTTGTCTGTTAAAGCCCAACTGATGGGCAGTGAAGGTATTTGAGGTATTTTTGTTGGTAGTATGCCTGGTTATGGTATCGATAGGAATTTCCCGTGAAGTTGATACCATTCCAAAGTGTCAATAGCCCACGCTATTAGGGCCCTACAAGACCCAATGTTTGACCTTAGGGCTGGCAATGGATCTCTTGCAATGTCTGAATCCGGGGGCATGTCCAGGACACTAGCCACGCCATTTTTCTAAAGCAGAAGAGGGTTTCCAGATTGGTCGTTGGGAAATGCTGCAGCCCATCGATCCCTAGGCGCACACATTTGGGGATCCAATGTACAGGGGATGTCATCACCCGCCTCAAAAATGTCTTTGCATTTTTTTTAAATATATTGTCCCTATCATGGGTTTTATAAAACGATTTGTCAGACTTTCCGGGCTCTATCAGAGCAGATAGTCCAGGCACAAGTGGAGTGCCAGATGCATTGGCTCCTATGACAGTGCAACTGAGTCTGATGGAGCAGATGGTGCTGGCTGGTGCCATAGAGAGTGTGGAGGAGGGCTCCACTAAATGGCACAGACCAGATGCTGAAGACTCCAAAGGTGTTGGCTCTGTAGCCTCCAAAAGAAGACCCATCTCTGAGGCATGTGAGAGTAGTGTACACTTCTGTCTGACCTGTCCTTTTGGGAAGGAGTTGATATAGATTTTATAACATTTTCAGGCATCTGCTCAAAGACTTTAAGCATGGCTTCCCAACATATTCCCATTCCTCAGAGGTAGAGGATGAGGTTGGAAAGAAAGGTGCCTTACCTGTTTTTCAGAGTGGTCCGCCTCTGAGTGCTGCAGCTGGTGCTGCTTCCTAGAAGAGGAGGAGTGGGTCTGAAAAGATGAGTCACTCCCAGAAAGGCTGCTTCCTTCGTCTTCTTTTTCATTTTCTTCTCCTTTTCTATGGGATTTGATGGATGGCCTCAAGAGGGAGCCTCCAGTTTAGAAGTGGAACTCCCTCAAGAAGATTCTAAGGGGTTGACTTCACAAAGGCCAAATTAGCCTTGACACAGGCTCCTCAAGAGCCTGTCGTGTCATGGTATGACAGGATCTGCAGTCCTCTGTATCACGTTGTTTTCCAAGACAAAAAAGACACCTCGAGTAAAGGTCCATCGCAGGCATGGAGGGGTGACACTCACGGCAGACCTTAAAGCCTGACTTGTAGTTAGACATAGTAAAAAAATCTAGAAACAATGTTGAGTGATGTGAGTTATTAAAAAAATGGTACTGAATGTTGCTGTAAAAAAGGGTACTAAGGGAAAATGGTACTAGCAGCCCCGAGTACGTATGAAGATGACATAAATTCCACCACAAGGGGGTGCCACGCAAAAATGATGAGCATACCTCAGGGTCACACAGCACCACCTGGGGACTCTATAAAACATTTTCCAGAGCTCACTGCATCAGGAGAATGTTACAAAAGCTGAGAACCTTCAGAAGAATGTAACCATTAGAATAAGTAGGCTCCTGTTACAGAATATGAGCAATTTATTCTTCTACTAGTGTGAAAGCCTGTGTACATTGGCCAAAGTCTGTGAGGATAGACCTTTTAGAGTGTTAATACCGGCCAAACATACATGTGGCCTTATATATTTCCTAAGGCAACAGCTTTTTTCCTAAGGCAAGAGCTCCCTCTAGCAGTGACAAAACATGAAGTGGGCAGTCTCTACTGTGCATGACTACATCGGACAAACATACATCTGGCCTTTTATTATATTGTATGATGATACTACATGGCAATGTTAAACTTCCAAGAATTCCCAGCATGTGAGGTGTCACTTTTCACAAGTATGTGAATCTCTAAAAGACCCATTAAAGATGAACACTTATACATGTTATCATTAATAACTCTACATTGACCACCAAAAAGTGTCAAATTGATTAGTATGTGGAAATGTGGTTCAACTCCCTCAAGTTCATCAAATACACATAACAACAAGAGGTACTTGCCAGTTTTTCTGGCGCTTTGTCTTCAATTTTTTCAACCGTAGGTTGTGCTTCTGGTTGAACCTAGGAAAGACAGATTACAACCATTGTCAAGAAATTTCATACAAAATCCTGTTCCATATATATGTTGTTGAAAGTGTTACAGGATTTAGTATTGTGATGATGCCTGAACTAAACACACAAAGTAATTCTCCAGAGATCTGGGCACCACAAACGTATATCCGGATGGGTGTGTGTGTGTGTGATTAGCATGTAAGAAAGAACAAATTACTTACAATCAGTCTCAATGCAGACAGAACTGTGAAACTTTTTACAGCCACCAAGGGGCACTGTTAAATTCACCTTCAACCTTTTCCTCTACCTGGCTCGTTCTTGTGCTGAGACAACGTTATTGCCGTGTACTACATGCTGCAGGTACCAATTTCTGCAGTTTGCACGTTTGCACAGCAACAACACCAAGGAACGGCAGAACAGTGAATAACTTGGTCACTCATTTTCTTCTTCTCTCAGCTAGGCAGGAAAGTTTCATAAGAGCGGGATGTGAAATCTGCTGGAGGAATTAACATGCCCACAGAAGAACATTATCCAGGAAAGCAATGTGTTCTTCTAATGGACACATTCCTTCCACACATTCCTAATCTTTGGAAAGTTTTTTGCCAAAGGAGGCAGATAAGGAAAAAAACAATCAGTGTAACATGTTCTGAAGGAGTGATTTTCCCACTCCAGCACCAACTTTAAAAATGTAATCTACAAAGTAATGTTTTGAAAAGGAATGAAGTATTGCCCAAGTCACTGCTCAGCAAATACCCATGAATGGTACTCTACATTGCAGAGCGGGCTTTGCACCCAAACCCCTCATAGAATGAGTTTTAATGCCCTCAGGTACTTTCTGATCTGCCATGAAGTGATGCAGAGTATTTCCCAGAGTGAAATTGTCCTTTTTGTTGTAAGCCTTCCTTTGTGGGAACATAACAGCTTAAATAGGTGATAATCTATTCTAAAATCTTTAAACATAGACAAATAGAATTTGAATTCCTCATGGGGTGTAGTCTACATAGTCTTTCCTCAGTATTGGAAAGGTTGCGGGTGGAAAAATACTGGCAGATTAATTTCTGGGACAAGGGTAATCCAGAAACTACTTGAGCAAAAAAAAGAAAAAGTTACTCACCGTAGTGACTGCCGTACTACTAGCCCATAGTGCCCTTTTCTCCATTCTGTATGGGCGTCCGGAGCCTTTTGCACCGCAAACTAAGTACTTCCCCTTTAAATGTAATAATTTAGGAATGCGTACGTGCGAGGATAGGTGTGACCGCGCATGCTGAACCCACCCTCCGGCGGCACACCTCAGTCCCCATAAATGGGCACTGGGAACGACTGTCCTAACTGCTCATTTTATAATGAAGGGGATGGTGGTTGTGGCATATGGAGAAAAGGGGACTATGGACTAGGAGTACAGTAGCCACTATAGTGAGTAACATTTTCTTACTCTTACCTCCCGTCGTCCCCTTTCCTCCATACTGCATGGCTGATCCCAATGCAACAGAAACCTAAAGGAGGTGATGCATTGAGTAATTTTAAGTGAACACATTTCTGAGTACTGTGTGGCCAAATGCTGCATTCTCGAAGGCTCATGAAAGATGTAGTCTTTCATTGAAAAGGTCAAGGGCACTTCCCTCCTTGCAATCCTCTTCGGTCTTGCCGTCTTCCGCCTTGTTTTAAACTGCCATCTTGGAACTGCTGCTTCCTCGTGTGCTTTGCCTTGCTCAAAGTCTCCTTTCATGATCCACCTTTTATCCATGTGGGGAGGTGTGATGGAAGTCAGGTGTGTGTAATGATCAGTAATTGCCCGACCCTGCCTGACCATGGTATTGGGACACATCAGGTATACGGCTCAGGTGTTAGTCCGTTTTCTCTCACAGTCTGTGGGAAACTGTTCGTGTTGGAAAAGGGCGGGTTGAGTTCCTAGATATCCTACCTTGTAGGATGGGGTAAAGGTGTTGCAGGGAAGTGGATACCGCGTCTCGCCATCCGGTGTCCCACTTCCACTCCCCGAAGACCCCTCATCCAGGTGATCCTCTCGCACTGGTCCACCCCCAGGAACTGGATCCAACAGCGATGTCCATTTCCTGGCCACCTGGATGACAGATCCCTGGGGACTAGCGGGTGAGACACCTTCAGGTTTGTCACATATCTTTCCCCTATGCGATGTAGCCGCATCTGTTTCAAAAGGGAACCGAGAAAGAAAATCCACGTTCCCTTGATCTTTGTCTTTTTGGTGCTCCAGAGTGAAACAGTAAGGTTGCAGGTCTAAGAAACATGCATGGCTCAAGGGTTAGAATCCATCCGTTGGCCAATCTAAACTAGTGGAGAATGATCCGTGATGAATGATAACTTCCTGCCTACGAGATCATAGCTAAGGTGGGTAATGGCCCACTTGATGACAAGGGCCTCTAATTCCAGCACAGAGTAATTCTTTTCACGTGGGAAGAGTTTGCGACTAGTAAATAAGATAGGATATTCCAACCCGTCGCAAATTTGTGACAAGACTGCTCCTAGCCCTGTAAGGGAGGGATCTTTCTGTAATACAAACTCTTTCGAGAAGTCTACTACCTTTAGGATCGGTTTCTGGCACAGGGTTTGTTTTAGGTTGTTGTAACATACAGTGTCCTCGTCAGTCCAATACATTTTCTGGGGTTCGGCGTTCTTTAATGAATTTTCTCTCAGTTTAGCTGTCCTGTCCGAGAAGTTAGGGATAAACCTACGGTCATAACCAATTAACCCTAAGAATGCTCTAAGGTCTCTCTTAGTTTTAGGCATAGGGGTATCCGGGACGGCCTTCACTTTCTCGCGTTGAGGTTGGGCACTACCATTTCCCACAAAGAAGCCAAGGTATTTAACGGCTGATTGGGCCAGCCTACATTTGTATGGATTGTCAGTTAAGCTGGTTTCTCTGAGAGCTCTCATAATAGTAAAGAGATGGAAAAAAATTCTCTTTCCAGGTTTTACTATAAATGACCATATCGTCAATATAAGCTCCACAGGAATCTGAGTGTGGCTGTAATATTCTGTCCATAAGTCGTTGGAAAGTGGTGGGAGCCCTGTGTAAGCCAAAAGGGAGGACTTTAAACTGGAACAGTCCTAGGGGCGTCGAGAAAGCTGTCTTCGCCTTATCCGGTCCATGCACTGGGACCTGCCAGTACCCCTTGGTTAGGTCTAGGGTGGATCGAAAGGTGGAGTTTCCGAGTTTATCAATCAAGTCCTTGATGCGTGGCATGGGATTGGCATTGAAATCAGAGATGGCATTAACTTCGCGGACATCAATGCAAAACCTCCAGGAATGGTCCCGTTTTGTGACCAATACTATAGGGGAGGACCAAGGGCTTGAAAAGGGTGATATAATATTTGCAATTAACATTTTATTTACTTACTCAAACACTATCTGTTTACAGACTTCTGGGAGTCTATATGGTTTCAGGTGGACCATTTTTCCTTTAGGTGTTCTAATATAGTGATATTCCTGGTTTCTCCGAGAATACATTGGCAAATTCTATAACTAAATCCTTTAAATCTTCTTACTGTTGATTAGATAGTTCTTGGGGGATTAATTCGAAGTTATCTATTTCTTCTTGTACCAAATAGGATAGTATAATGGTATTGGCGGCTAAAGGACTTTC
This sequence comes from Ambystoma mexicanum, assembly GCF_040938575.1. Lineage (NCBI taxonomy): Eukaryota > Metazoa > Chordata > Amphibia > Caudata > Ambystomatidae > Ambystoma > Ambystoma mexicanum. Next base: position 637,072,079 of record NC_090939.1, read on the forward strand.
CATCTACACTTTAAAGAGATTTACGTGGTATAGATGGGTCTTTTGTTTCCTGTCAGGTTGGGCTACCTTATAAGTACAATTTAATGTTCGTTCCAATATTTCACATGGCCCGTGCCACTTAGAGACAAGTTTGTTTTCCGAGGTAGGGAAGAGGACCAACACTTTTTATCCTACAGAAAACGCTCTCAGATTTACTTTTTTGTTATAAGTGGACTTTTGTTGCGCTTGGGCTTTTTTCATATGAGTATATGTCACACTCACCTGTGTCTCTGCAGGAGCGATGGACGAGCCTCCCTTGAACCGAGTCTTCACTTCCCCTGTTTCACCCAGAGGAATACCTGTCAAATACAAGGTGTACACTCAGACCTGAATTCATCCAATTCCCCTGGGCCCTTCCCTTCTGTCATGATGCCTACTCCCGGGAAGCCAGTTCAGGACCAGCGTCCCCGAAAGCAGACATCATGTCCCCAGGGAGGGACCCAGCAACCCCTTATAGGGGCTCTTTGGACATTGTCCTGGCCCCTTTGGCGCCAGGCTCATAGACGTCATCAGTCCTGGCACCATAGGCACCAGGCTCATTATGGGAGTGCTTGGATGGACTTACCTGATGCAGACCATGCTGCCGGATCCAGACCTCCTTGAGGTCTGAAAGGGACTATTTTACCTATGGGACTATTTTACCACTCGGGCGTGGCTGAGGAAGAATACTTACCTGGAACTACTTTGGGGGCTATTTAAACCACGCCCAGACAGCAGCTCACGCTTCGCGTTGTTCTGCATCTATCAGCTGGATCCACTGTGTCTGCTCCTGCATCCTGGCTCCAGCCACGCCCGCCTGCAACCTGGAACACCTGAAAAGGAAGGAAAGGAGAGAAAGGTGAATAATTGAACTTTACCTACCTCCATCCGGAGTGCGGAACCATCACTCCAACGATCCTGAGAAAAGACATTATTTTTAGAAGCGCATCGCATCGCTCGCTGCAGCGCCTCGTTCCACTCACCTTCACGAGGCGCCCTCGGGCTCTTCAGCGACCATTGGCACCATCCGTCGCCTTTCAGCGCCTAAGGAGAAAAAGAGACAATACAAAGGTGAGCTAAGGAACAGATTGAGGAAGGCCTGATTCTTCCACCTTAAGACTTAACTGATTATTGTTGGGACAATCTTTCCTCACCTCGGGTCGGGCCGCCTCTTTGACACTTCCGTACCCCGGCCCCTAAGGGGAAAAAGACACACGCATTAGTGGGTGAAAGCAAGATCACTAAGGGAACCACCCATCAAAAAGACTCACCAGAGTTTACCTTCGGCAAATCCATTCCTCAACGCGGATTCTTCATCCTGCATCTGAAATAGAGAAAAGGACAACGGACAATTAAGGCTTGAACTTTTGCAACTGAATACTTACGGCCTCATATCGGAAAAGTCAAGCGGAGTTGAATACTCACCAAACCCGAGATCCAGTGAAGTAACTGGAAATCTACGCGCTCCTGCATCAGAAGCAGGATGGAGAGCTCGTCCTTTCAGACTCTAAGGTGAGACTCTACGGGGAATCGCAGAGGGGGTTCGAGGAGTGTGAGAGGGGGAAGGGGGGGAATCCGACGCATTATCCAGCAGACAGTTAATCCCCTTTTCCATCTACAGAAGGATTCTTCTACGGGCCAGACAGGCGAGGTTTGGGGGTCCGGTCCAGTCCGTCTTCCGAGTCCTGCGCATCACCTTAGAAGAGGTCATAGCAGTCCAGAACAGGTCGGCGCCTCCGTGGGAATCAGGTGAGCGTTACACCTTCTCTTTACTGTGTGCTGTGATGTCCCCCTATGGGCTTACCTTGATCTATAGTAGAGTATGCACTCCATCCTCCATTTGCAGGGGCGCGATTCACTCATGTGATTGGTGCCAATGTCTGTAGGCTGAGTTCAGATGCCAAATGCTGTTTTATTCCTTCACAGCGAGGCAGAGAGTTCAAGGCACCAGTTTCTTCACTGGCTAGAAAGTCCTTCCCACAAGTGAACGTTGCACGGAGAATGTTGAGTGTCCAAAATTGTCCGTATTGTCTTTGTTTGCCAGTATTTTTGTGGGTGAGTAGCGCTGTGTGTAGAAGCTAGCTGTTGGTAGGTTTGCGCAGCGCCTTCAATTCGAGAGCGCCTGGTAATGTCTCTCCGTTTCCCTTGCAGGAGAAATTATGTGGTATTAGTGCCTCAAGTCCGGGTTCAGCGCTACTGGAGACTTGGTGGTTAGGTAAGTTTGCACGGAGGCTTTTGGTAAGTATGCACCGCGTAGAGAGAGAGAGCGCAGTGAAATAAGTGTCTGCGTTATTGGAGCGAGCGCAATGAATGATCTCTCTTCTTTCTTACAGGGGTTTGTGCGCGCGTGCAACTAACCTGGATTCCAGCATGGAAGATTCGGTGAGTATGCGCAGCGTTACTGATGTGCGCGTGTTAACGCTGTTCTTCTTTGTTCTTACAGGTGCCGGTGTAGAAGTCCCCTCTTGACTGGAGATAGCTGCGGCGTGGAGTAAGAACCAGGTAAGCTGAATGATCCGGAGTGGGTAAGCAGAAGTAGGATGAACCGGAGCAGGTAAGCAGAAGCAGGATGATCCGGAGCAGGTAAGCAGAAGCAGGATGATCCGGAGCAGGTAAGCAGAAACAGGATGATCCGGAGCAGGTAAGCAGGTGCTGGCTGATCCAGAGCATGTTGTGTGTTGCTGATACAGGTCACAGTAAGCAACACAAATCTTGGGTGTGGCTTACATAGCCAGCCACACCCAAACACTAGAGAGCTAATGAGTTATCATGCACTTCCTGTTTGGCAACAGGAAGTGGTAACCAGGAAGTTACTACAAACACTAGGAAGGAATGAAAGGAGGGATTTGTTATAGGTTCTTTGTGTGCCTATGCCAGGCCTGCCAAGCCTCCACCCAGCTTGCCCCAACTACCTGCCTGATACCCATGACAGTCTTCCCCCTCAAGACCCCTCCCAATGGTGTGTATGAGGGCTTTGGTTTCTCAGGATGGTCCCGATGGAATTTCTGCACCAATCAGGGGGCATGCACGTGCGTGCTGGGTTCCCATGATCTGTCCTGGGGTCCGTACCCCTTCCAGTCAATCAAATAATACAGGGTCTTTCGTACTTGTTTGGAATCTGATATGTTCTTTACTTCATATTCTGGTGCTTCTTCACCCACTTTTATGGGTGCGGGAGGTGTGGGAGTTCGGGTTCCTGGGTGTGCTGGTTTTAATAGTGACACGTGAAATACGGGATGTATACGCATATGTTGAGGTAACGCCAGTCTCATGGCTGCTGGATTCATTACTTTTTCTATTGTATGCGGGCCGATGTATCTAGGCTGAAATTTCTTGGGACCCTTTAAAGCAATGTGTCTAGTTGCCAGCCAGACCGAGTCTCCCACTTGATAATCTGGGGATTTTCGTTGATGGCGATCAGCGTTTCTTTTCTGTGTTTCTTTGGCTTGCTGTAGGTTCCTGCTGACTTCTCTGGCTGCTTTCATGAGGCTGGCATGTAGATTCTCTACTGGTGGCATTTCAATCTTTTCTGGCGGATCGTAGACCGACGTTCTGCGGTTTCGACCATATATAGTAAAGAAGGGTGTTGCTTGGGTTGATGAATGTGTTGAGTTGTTGTAGGCATACTCTGCCATCCATAGAATTTCTGTCCAGCTTTGGCTTGTTTGGTGTAATAGACAGCGCAAATACTGTTCCATGGTCTGGTTTGTGCGCTCGGTTTGGCCGTCCGTTTGAGGGTGGTGACTTGAAGACAGACAGACTTCTACATTTCTTTCAAAACGAGATACAAAATTGGCTGCCTCTGTCAGAAACGATTATGGTAGGGAATCCATGTAACTTGACGATTCGGTCTAGAAAAACCTGCGACAGGGTCTGAGCTGAGGGAATACCTTTTAGAGCTATGAAATCAGCCATTTTGGAGAAGAGGTACACTACTACGAGGATGGTATTATAACCTGAGTTAGAAGGTAGATCAGTGATGAAGTCCATTGATACTGTGTGCCAGGGCGCTGGCGGAATGGTAATTGGCTGAAGAAGGCCAGCTGGTTTTTGCCTGGATGTTTTGTATTGTGCACACACCTCACAGGTCCCTATGTAGGTGGCAATATCTTCTCACCAAGTTGGACACCAATAAGATTTGCTTACTTTCTTCATGGTTTTGGCTATACCCGGATGGGTTTCTAACAGCGAGTTGTGGTAGTCTGATATGATTGCTTGTTGCAGATCCTTAGTTGGAACGTAGAGGCGTTTTTGGTAGTATGGTAGTTTGTTTTGAATGGTGAACGATCTCCCTTCGTGTCCCAAGCCAGTAGGTCTTCTTCAGACATATTTTCTTTTATTGTTTCCTGCAGAGTATTTAACCGAGATGGGCTGATGCAGACACTGAGAATTTTATGGCTGGGTATGATCTCCACCGGGTTAGGGGCATTGTAGACTTCCTCTCCTGTACCAATGAGGGATAAAGCATCCGCTTTCCCGTTCTGAACTCCGGGCGGTAGGTGATTGCAAAGTCGTATTCCATTAAGGATAGGGCCCAATGGAGCTGCCTAGAAGACTGAGCTTTTGCTGAGCGTAAGTATTGCAAGTTCCGATGATCTGTTATTATTGTAATGGTGTGTTTTTCTCCTAGTAAATAATGTCGCCACTCACACAGTGCGCTTTTGATTGCTAGGAGTTCTTTCTCAGAAATTGCATAGTTTAATTCTGCTGGGAAAAATTTCCTTGACCAAAAGGCAATGGGGTGAAGGCATCCAGTTTCAGGATTTTGTTGAGAAAATACGGCCCCCATGGCAATGCTTGAAGCGTCCGTTTCCCCGATGTACGGTAAATCGGGTTGTGGGTGTTGCAGAATTGGGGCTGAGGTGAATTTTTCCTTGAGAGCTCGGAAAGCTTCTTCCGCCGCTGGTGTCCATTCGAACTTTCGGTGTTTGCGCAGCAAGGATGTTATTGGATGTACAATATGTGAGAATCCTGGTATGAAGCGTCGATAAAAGTTTGCAAACCCTCGGAAACTCTGTACTCCCTTTATAGACGTGGGTGAGGACCAAGTGAGGATTGCCTCCACTTTTCTATTGTCCATCTTGATCCCCTGCGGTGTCAGTACATATCCCAGGAACTCCACCTCGGTGACGTGGAAGGAGCATTTTTCTAGCTTTGTATACAGTTGGTTTTCATGCAGCTTGTGGAGTACAGCTCGCACGTGGGTTACGTGCTCTTGGGGAGTGGTGGAGTAGATCAGAATGTCATTGATGTAGACGACTGCGCAGACATCGAGGAGTTCCCGTAACACATCATTCATAAAATGCTGGAATGCAGCCAGGGCATTTCAAAGCCCAAATGGCATGACCTGGTATTCGTACAAGCCATAGCGGGTTCGGAACGCAGTCTTCCACTCGTCCCCTTTCTTCATGCGTATCAGGTGCTATGCGCCGCGTAAGTCTAGCTTGGTGAAAATCTTCGCTTGTCTCACCTGGTCTATGAGTACTGGTATCAGAGGTAACGGGTACTTATTTTTTATGGTGACTTGATTTAGGGCGTGGTAATCAATATACGTTCTTAAATCTCCCTCTTTCTTCGGTACGAAGAAGAGTGGGGAGGCGGCTGGTGACTTAGATGGTCTAATGAAGCCATTGGTCGGGTATTGATCCAAGTAGGTCCGTAGATGAGTGTTTTCTTCCTTGGTTAATGCATAAATGCGGCTACACAGTACTTGTGCCCCTGGTTGCAGGTCGATCTGGCAGTCGTAAACTCGATGTGGTGGTAGTGTATTAGCTTGCTCCTTCACGAACACATCCTGGAACTCCTGGTATTCCTCTGGTAAAGTGCCCACCAAGCCTAAACCTGCTATCTTTTCCTGTGAAGCTAACAATGGGCTTCCTTTGATCCCTTTGATGTCGTAACAAGAGGCACATTCCGTGGAAAAGAGTAAGGTTCAAGCTCGCCAATCTATCTTTGGGTTGTGCGTCTCTAGCCACGTTATCCCTAGAATCAGCTGGAATTGGGGTGCAGCGATAAGGTTGAATCTAATACTCTCTCTGTGGCCATCTTGGCAGATTAAGGTGATTGTGGAAGTACACTGTGTTACTGGTCCCGAAAGGAGTTGTGTGCCATCCACAGCTGTCACGCTTTCTCCGGTGTCCTTACGGTAGAATGCTAATCCCAAGGTCTTTGCGGTGTTTATGTCCAGGTAGTTCCCAATAGCCCCACTGTCTATGAAAGCCTTGGTCCTTTGGTCGGACATACACTGGTCTATGCTCTGATCTGGTTCGGTCGGCCTTACGATCCTGTAACCGGTGGTCTAGTTGCATAGTTAGGTCGATGTATTCACTGCAATCTTCGGGAGGATTAACTGCTTGTGCCAAGACATCTTTTAATTCTCCTCTCAGTCCTCGATAAAATAACGTTATTCGGAGGAATACCTGTCAAATACAAGGTGTACACTCAGACCTGAATTCACCCGATTCCCCTGGGCCCTTCCCTTCTCTTTACTGTGTGCTGTGATGTCCTCCTATGGGCTTACCTTGATCTATAGCAGAGTGTGCACTCCATCCTGCATTTGCAGGGGCGCGATTCACTCATGTGATTGGTGCCAATGTCTGTAGGCTGAGTTCAGATGCCAAACACTGTTTTATGCCTTCACAGCGAGGCTGAGAGCTCAAGGCGCCAGTTTCTTCACTGGCTAGAAAGTCCTTCCCACAAGTGAACGTTGCGCGGAGAATGTTGAGTGTCCAAAATTGTCTGCATTGTCTTTTTTTGCCAGTATTTGTTTGGGTGAGTAGCGCTGCGTGTAGAGCTAGCTGCTGGTAGGTTTGCGCAGCGCCTTCAATTCGAGAGCGCCTGGGTAATGTCTATCCCTTTCCCTTGCAGGAGAAATTATGTGGTATTAGCGCCTCCAGTCCGGGTTCAGCGCTACTGGAGACTTGGTGATTAGGTAAGTTTGCACAGAGGCTTTTGGTAAGTATGTGTTATGCAGAATCCTGTGCAGTTCCCTTGGGGAGCACTGCAAAAAGATTAAGACTACAGGGGTAATCAGTAAACCCAATTGGTAGCAGTCCGTACCACCCAGATTTACCTGGTAGCTGTGGCTGAGCAGTCAGACTTCTCTCAAGATGAGTAGGGCAGTATACAGAGGATGCACAATAGGGCCAAAAACACAGTTGAGCAAACAAACACTGACCAGAGAATGGTATCAAAAGTATATAATTATTCATTTAAAACACACTTTAGGAAATACACTAAGCACTCTAAATCAAAGCAAGTTCAAACACAGTCAGATAAAGTATACACACCTCCCTTAATAATTATTAGACAAGTCTAGGTTAAAACACCACTAGTTGTAAAAACAGATGTGAGCGCTTAACTTAGATGGCACTCCAATAATTAAGTTAGAGGGAGAGAAAAAGGCAGGTCATGAAAATAAACAGTTCCCAACACTTTTCTAAGACTACAGCAAGTTAGTGAAGGCAGAGTCTACTGTAGAGCCAAAGTTCATAGGCCAGGGCCACTTTAAATGGAACAAGGCGAAATGTGCCCAAGATCACACAGTTTAAAAATGCACTCAAGTCTTTGCAAAAAATGTTCCTAAGAGGTTGGTTCGATGTGAAAGATACAGTTAGCAGGTCTGGGGGCCAACCCAGTTGGAAAGCCAAGTATTTAAGGGTCACCTTTAGCGATCTGAAGAAAGAGAGGCCAGGCGGAACACAGTACCTTTAAAAGTGAGGAAGCTCCAGCGATGGCAGTTGTTCCTGGCAGCGGGTGCAGTTCATGGTTTCGAGCAGGGGAAGAGAAGATCTCGTCGAGGAGGAAACTTGGAGTCATTGCAATGCCCAGGGATGAAACCAGCCGCAGAGTTCCTTCAGTTAAAAGGTGCGCTCCTTTTATTTGCGGTCCCAGTGGATTGAAGCTTGGCTATCCGGCCGCCAGGGTGCTTGGCACTGGCGATTCGACCAAGGGACGTCCTGGAAGGCGAATGTCAAACTGGTTGTCCCCACCAGCTCAGAGGCAGAAGACTCTTGCAGCAGAAGATCTTCTCTTGTCGTCTGGGAAGTGCTGAGGTCGTTACAGCAGAGCTCCACCGGTGGTGTCGTCGTTGCAGATGGCTCAGCTTCTCCCCTCTTCAGATTTCTTAGGTCCTGTGGCGACTTCTTAAGTTCCAGTCCCAAAAGCCCTGCTTGTATGAAGAAAAACCCCCATTCAACTGCCTAGCTGTCACTCATACATGCTAAGTGGTGAGCCGGGCGGCTCACCACTGGGCCAATCAAGACAGAGTGTGACTTGGGTTGCTAAGGCAACGCAGTCTAGGGTGCCAATTCCCCCACCCACACATCCTGTGAATCCCAGACAGAGTGGAACCAGTTGGAGGGCTTCTGTGGAGAAGCCCGCCAAAAAGTGGAGCAAAGGGCCCGACCTTGGTTGGAAGTACAGAGACGAACACGTACGCCATTTTGCGAAAGAGTTCTGGCAAAAAGACCCAACCGGTGATTTTATATTAATTAAATAAACTGGTGGTATCTTTAAAATGCACGAAAAAAGTGGTGCGTTTAAAATGAATGGGAAAATCCCACAGGAAATATTCCGGTGGAATATTTTGCGTGGTAACCACTGCCACCAGCCAGAAACTCGACAAGGGGGGACTGGACAGTGCCCCCTTGGAAACAGACCCAGGGGTAATCTAATTAACCGCTTCCAGTACTTCCACAATATGATGGTTTGTACTGGTTCTGTTCACAATTTTGGACTAATAAAGCCAATGGTGACTTTACATGCCCTGGGAGACAGTAGTCAGTCCCAGGGTATGGAGTCTATGTTTGGGGGTCACTATGACACCCCTGTGTTACTGCACTGAGGGTGCTGTGTAACACATCTACCAAAACAGATGATACCCTATGCAGTAAAAGACGCTATAGCCCATAAGCACATACTAAGTCAAAGACATACCTCAAATCATGCCTAAGAGTGGGAGAAAAAGAGTCTCACTCTTAGCAGGAGAAAAAAACAAACCCCAAAAATCCAGCAAAGCTGCTGGGGGACTCACTAGGTTTGGGAAATTAGCCTTATAAGAGAATTCTCCCTAACACTCACCCCCCCCCCGCCAGACTAAGGGACAGGAGGATTGAATCAACTCCTGGATGAATCTCATACCTCTAGTCGGTCACAAACATCCTAGAGAGACCATCAGCATTTTGGTGGTGACACCCTGACTTCTGCTCAATGGTGAAATCAAACCCCTGGAGGCAGATTGACCATCTCAATAGTTTTGGGATCTCCCCTTTCATTTGCATCAACCATATCAAGGGTTGGTGGTCAGTCTGAATAACAAAAGTAGAACCATACAAGTATGGCCTAAACTTCTTCAGAGACCACACAATAGCAAAACACTCTCTTTCAATGGTTGCCCACCTTGTCTCAGGTTCCTTCAGTTTCCTACTGATGAAGCAAATGGGGTGCTCCCTACCTTTCTCATCCAGTTGACTAAGGACTGCACCTATACCTACATTTGAAGCATCTGTCTGTACAATGAAAGTTTGGTGGTAGTCAGGAGCTCTTAGTACTGGAGCTTGACAAAGGGCTTTCTTCAGGTTTTCAAAAGCCTGATTGCACTCCTCTTTCCATTTGACCTTTTTGGGGAACTTAGGAGAGGAGATCACATTCAGTGGAGAAGCTATGGTCCCATAGTTCTCTATGAAATTCCTGAAGTACTCAGTGAGACCTAAGAAGGCTCTCACCTAGGTCTGAGTAGTAGGAGTTGTCCAATTTTGCACAGCTTCAATCTTACTGGGCAAAGGCCTTATTTCTCCACCTCCTACCTCATGTCCAATGTAGACCACTTTACTTGCCTTTATGGTCAGATTGGCCTGCTCAAGAGCCTGCAAAACATGTCCTAGGTGGTCAACATGCTCTTCCCAGGAGTGGCTGAACACTGCAATGTCGTCCAAGTATGCCATCCAGAGGTCCTCCATCCCATTCAGAACCTGATTTACCATCCTTTGGAATGTAGCAGGTGCATTCTTCAGTCCAAAAGACATAACCTTAAATTGGTATAAGCCAACTGGGGTAGAAAATGCAGTTTTCTCCTTGGCATGGTCTGTCAGGGCTATTTGCCAATAGCCTGACGTTACATCAAATGTGCTGAGGTACTTGCCTGAACCAAGTTTATCCACCAGCTCATCTGTTCTTGGCAAAGGATGGGCATCAGTCTTGGTGACTGCACTAAGAGCTCTATAGTCCACACAGAATCTCAACTCCTTGGATCCTGCCTTTGGTACTAACACAACTGGGCTAGACCATGGACTAGTAGAGGGCTCTATTACCCCGAGATCAAGCATCTTGCTGACCTCTCCTTTGATGTGGGTTCTTACATTCTCTGACATTCTGTACCCTCCGCTTTTTACAGGCAGACTGTCACCAGTGAGTATATCATGCTGGCCCCAAGGGGTCAAGCCTGGTGACAGTGAGAACAGGGAGGCGAACTGGTTTAACATAGATTTGCACTCCTCCTGTTGCTCAGGTGTCAGATTTGAAGAGAGATTAACTCCTTCAATCTTTTCATCCAAAGGTAAGCCTCTGAGGAGATGATGGAGAGGTTCACTCTCTTCTTCCTCTTGTGCTGAAACCAAAAGCAAAGCTCCTACTCCAGGCCTAGAGACATAAGCCTTCAGTCTGTTTGTGTGGAAGACTCTGGGAGCCTCCTTGGGATTGCCCAAGTCCACCAGATAGTTCACCTCTCCAAGTTTTCCCACAACCTTGAAGGGTCCCATCCATTTGTCCTGCAGGGCCCTCTGCCTTGTTGGCACCATAACAAGAACTAACTGGTCCTGAGTGAACTCAACCATGTTAGCCCTTTGATCATGCCAATGCTTGACCAAAGCTTGACCAGCCTTTAGGTTATCACTAGCTTGAGCCATCATCTGTGACATTCTCCTCCGGAGTCCTATCACGTAGTCAGTCACTCTGACTGGCTTGGGGGAAGGAGCACTCTCCAACCCCTCCTTAATCAGGGTCAATGGGCCTCTGACTGGATGGCCATAAAGAAGCTCAAAGGGACTATAACCTACTCCCTCCTGAGGGACTTCTCTATAAGCAAAGAGAAGGCATGGCAGTAGAAGATCCCACTTTTTTCTAAGGGGTTCCTCTAAAGCACCTATCATGCTCGTCATGGTTCTATTAAACCTTTCTACCAACCCATTTGTCTGGAGGTGATATGCGGTAGAGAACTTGTAGGTAACTCCACAGTTTTTCCACATGGCCTTCATGTAGTGGGACATAAAATTCGCCCCCCTGTCAGAGATTACCTCCTTAGGAAACCCAACCCTGGTAAAAATACCAAGGAGGGCCTTAGCCACAGCCGGAGCTGTACCAGTTCTCATAGGAATTGCTTCAGGGAATCTAGTAGCATGGTCTACTACAACAAGTATAAACCTGTTGCCTGAAGAAGTTGGAGGATCAAGGGGGCCATGTCATGATCTCTGCTTCCAAAAGGTCAGGGTTTTCCCAACTCCCTTGGAAGCAGATCCATAACCCAGGTTCCGAGTGCCAACCAGTCCCAATTGGGACCTTTTGGACCCAGTCCTGGCGCCAGTGGCACCAGGCTCATAAATATGCCCAGTCCCAGCGCTGGAAGCGCCGGGCTCATTATGCTTGGGTGGACTTACCTGCAGCAGACCATGCTGCTTACTTGCCTGCCAGTTGAGCCTCTGATCCTCTTCTGTTTGGAACTACTTTTCCTGTTGGGTGGGGCAGGAGCCACTCCCTAGATTCAGAACACTGGAACTCTTCTGGAAAGCAGGAACTCTTTTCTTAGGCGTAGCTGTGGAAGGAGACACCTAAGCACTACAGGAGGCTATTTAAACCACACCCGATGGATGAATCTTGCTTTGCGTTATTCTGCATCCTCTGCAGCAGAACGCTCATCGTGTCTTCTGCATCTGATCCTGGGCCTAAGGAAAAAGGCTTACCATCCTGAATCCAGTCTTCAGCAACACCTATAAAGACAAGAAAGAACAGGTTAGCATTACGGTCTTCAGTGACAGCTCTTCACTTACCTGGTCCATCGGCTGTCACCAACGCCTCGCGCTGCATTCCGGCATCTGAAAGACAAAGGCTTACCTACTCTTCGTGCGCTCCGGAGGTCTTCACACTGCATTCCGGCATCTGAAAGACAAAAGCTTACCAACTCTTCGCACGCTCCGGAGGCCTTCGGCGCTGCATCCCGCATCTGAAAGACAAAACAAGGTGCGTTTAAAGACATTGGGGAACTTTAATACTCACGTGCCATTACTCCTTTCCACATCTAACCCAGTGGGTATTCCGGCACCCTGCAGCCGCTCCGAACTTGTACCTGCAAAATAAAAAGACAGTTAGAGCGCATCGTGAAGCAGGCAACAAGCGCTTACTTACGTGCTTCCAGGCGCTTCTATTCATCACACGGGCTCCATCTTCAACTCACTTCAGCCCGTCATCCGCCATCGCCGGAACCCTGCAAAACAAGAGACATCATTACTAAAGACTTTAAAGACATTAGAATTACTCGAAACTTACCGTTCGTGCAGTAAACGACGGACAGCAGTCCTCTGAAGTCAAGAGGCCTGCTCCCCTTATCCAGTGAAGAAACTGGTTACAGCACCCTGCCCCGAGGCAGATGGAGAGCACAGCGTTCACTTACCTAAGGTGAGAGCGTTAACCTTTGGGGTTCTACAGGAGAAGAGAAAGGGAAGAAGAGAGAGACATTCAATAACCCAGTTCCTTAATCCCATATTTTCTATCTGCAGACATCTTACCCTTCGAGTCAGACATACAGTGCACAGAGGTCCAGCCCAAAGAGCGAGCCGTGTGTTACACATCACCTTTGAAGATACGGTATACGCCCAGTCAAGACCGGCGCCTCTACGGGAATCAGGTGAGCGTTACAGAACGCAAAGCCTACCACAAAACTCCCGTCCAGGCACTATGGAAACCTCGGATACCGACCAGCTAGCCCAGTTACTTGGGGAACTAAGGGCAGAAGTGCATGCAGCCCGCCAGGAAACGAACGCTCTAAGAAGGGAACTGATTATTTCCAAGGAGCGAACAGATGATCTTGCTAGACAATTGCTACAGTCACAAGCCGGACAGACCCCGTTACCCGCATCTGGGGGAAATCTTCCTTCTACATCCTCTATGAATCCAGTGCAGATCAACCTACCTGGGAATGTACCTCTGGCTCCGCCCGAACGATTTTCTGGTGACCCAAAGAGGTTTGCAGTATTTATCAATCAGTGCCGGTTGCATTTCTTATGCCGGCCAGCAGCCTTTCCAACTGATCAAGCTAAAGTAGCTTTCGTGCTTTCGTACCTTAGTGGCAATGCGGCAGACTGGTCGATCCCTCTAGTAAATCAAGATGATCCGGTCCTCCATGATTTTCAAGCTTTTCAGCTCAGTATGGAAAAACTGTTCGCAAGACATTCACAGGGGCAGGCCTTGGACAATGAGCTTCTTTCGTTGCGACAAGGTAATCAAGACCTTTTGGCTTATATTGCGTCTTTCAACAGACTGATAGTGGAAACTCAATGGCCTGAGGACAAAAGGATTACGCTGTTTTATAGAGGTCTACGTGGAGAGCTCAAAGATCTGTTAGCCCAAGTAGTGAATCCCCCACAAGATTGTTCGGACTATATAGACTTAGTCGTTCAAATAGATCACAGACTGCAGAACAGGAAGGCCGATCGTTCCAAGTTTGATGCTCGAGTATTTTCCAAACCGCCAACTCCTTCCAAAGGAGTAGACTCCGGGGAACCCATGCAAATAGGGGGTCTGAAAGGTCCTCTAACACAAAAGGAGCGGGAAAGGAGAAAACGGTTGCAATTATGCCTCTATTGCAGAAACTCAGGGCACTTTCTTCGAGACTGTCCGGTGAAACCTGCCAAGAAGGCAGTAGGAGCTGCAGTTACCAAAGTTACAAACTCTGAGCAGGGAAACGACCTCGCCCGACAAGAATAGAGGTCCTCTTGCCGAGCGTGAAAACCAGTTCCGTGACCTCGCATTTCGTGATACCTATGGTCCTCATTAGCCCTGATAATCCGGATCGATTACATGCAATTGAAGCTTACGTCGACAGCGGTGCCATCGGCAATTATGTGGATCATGAAATGGTTTTGAGGATGAATCTAACTCTTTGTCCCAAGGCTGTAAAGGACGTCATTACTACGGTGGATGGTACGGAGATAGCCTCCGGGCCAGTAACGTATACCACTCAAGAGGTGACGCTAGTAAGTCAAGATGGACACCATGAGAAGATCGTGTTCGATGTGATCAAGGCCCCTCAGTTTCAGATTATTCTAGGAATACCTTGGTTAGAGAAACACAATCCTCTGATCGATTGGCGAGCAAGAACGGTCCATTTTCCAGAATGTGTCTCTACTTGTCACCCTCCACCTGGTGTTGCACTGGCAGCAATTTCTTCAGAGACTCCCCAGTTACCTCCCGAATACCTAGAATACCAAGATGTTTTCCGGAAGGATCAGGCTAACTCTCTACCTCCTCATAGGTCTTATGACTGCCAGATAGACCTGATACCTGGATCTACTCCTCCTTGTAGTAGAATTTATGCCCTCACCGAGCCTGAGAACCTTCACCTTCGACAATACCTGGATCAATACCTGGCAAATGGGTTTATTCGTCCTTCCAAGTCCCCTGCTTCTTCAGCTTTGTTCTTCGTTCCAAAAAAGGAAGGAGACCTTAGAACTTGTATAGATTATCGCTCCCTGAACCAGATCACCGTTAAGAATAGATATCCGTTACCTTTGATCCCTGAACTCCTGGACCAAGTCAGAAAAGCATGCATATATACAAAGCTGGATCTTAGAGGAGCTTACCACTTGGTACGAGTAAAAGAGGGCGATGAATGGAAGACGGCCTTCCGCACCAAGTATGGGCTATTTGAATATCAGGTCATGCCCTTCGGACTTTGCAACGCCCCGCCCGCCTTTCAATATTTTTTGAACGATGTCCTCAGAGAGCTCATAGATGTGTGTGTTGTTGTTTACATTGACGACATCCTCGTTTATTCTTCATCGGAATCTGAACATCGGAAACACGTGAAAATGGTCCTCGAAAGATTGCGTCAACACAAACTTTTCGCTAAGTTGGAAAAATGTGTTTTCAACGTGACTGAAGTTGAATTCTTGGGATTCATATTATCACCTGGCGGAGTGCGTATGGATTCAAAGAAGGTCGATGCAGTTCTCAAATGGCCATCACCATCCTCCGTAAAAGGTGTGCAAAGCATGTTAGGCTTCGCTAACTTTTACCGCAGGTTTATCCCCGAATTCTCTCGAATAGTCCAGCCCATCACTGCCTTGTTAAAGAAAAACAAAAGTTTTGAATGGTCTACCGAGGCGGAACAAGCTTTCCAGGATTTGAAGACTAAATTTATCTCTGCACCAATCTTAAAACACCCTCGCCCCGAACTTCCCTACATCGTGGAAACTGATGCTTCAAGCCTTGCCATGGGGGCAGTTCTATCACAAAAGGACCCGGTAACCAATCAGTTGCATCCCGTGGCATTTTGGCAAATTCTCGCCTCCTGAAATCAATTACACGATTACTGACAAGGAACTTCTGGCTATCAAGTCTGCCTTTAAGGCTTGGCGGCATTATCTGCTGGGGGCCCGACACACCGTTACTGTGATTACGGATCACCGAAACCTGCAATATTTGAAAACCGCAAAAGCCCAATCCTCTAGACAACTCCGTTGGGCATTATTCTTTGCCGAGTTTGACTTCATAATTACCTATCGACCTGGTACAAAGAACGGTAAAGCTGATGCCCTTTCTCGGATGGGAGTGGAAGAACACTTGATCAACCCTAAACCTGTACCAATCATTCCCGAACAAAGAATTCTGGGTGTAATCGCCACAGAATCCATAGAGGAAGTTAAGGATAAAGCCAGGCAACTTGTAACTCCAGCAGACATACAGAATTGGCATCTGCAGGGAAAGGACTTTGCAGTAAAGGACAACTTATTGTATTTCCAAGAACGATTATACCTACCCAGCACAGATTTACAGAAAAAAGTAATCTCTTGTTATCACGATTCTTTAATGGAAGGATATCCCGGTATGGCCAAGACCTCAGAAAAGATCAAGCGCTACTTCTGGTGGCCGTCTTGGAAAAAAGATATCAGAGACTTTATAATGTCCTGTGGAGTATGCGCCCAAAACAAGAGTCAAAAGGAAAGACCAGCAGGCCTCTTACGCCCTATTGACATCCCACCTCGCCCTTGGCATACGCTTTCTATGGACTTCATCACCGATCTACCTCCATGCTCCGGATACAATACGATTCTAGTAATCGTGGACTTATTCTCCAAAATGGCGCATTTCATTCCGCTCAAAGGTGGCCAACAGCAGCAACTCTGGCCCGAGAATTTCTCGAAAACATCGTCCGACTGCACGGTTTTCCTTCGGTTCTAATTTCGGATCGAGGTAGTCAATTTATTTCTCATTTTTGGCGAAGTTGCTGTCGGTCGGCTCAAATTGATGTGAGACTATCGACCAGTCACCACCCTCAGACCGACGGACAAACCGAGAGGACCAATCAAACTCTGGAACAGTATTTACGCTGCATGCTGCAACAAACTGAAAAAACTTGGAAAGACATCCTTTGGATAGCCGAATATGCCTACAATAACTCTGTCCATTCGGGAACTGGGAAAACCCCGTTTTTTCTTTTGTACGGCAGTCACCCTCGAACCTCGGAGTTGGATCCCCTCCAAGATCTTGAAACACCAGCAGTAGACTACCTGCATTCTACAATCACCCAAGCCTTTAAGGAAGCTGTTTCTCACCTTCAAAGGGCTAAAGAACAATACAAGAAAGGAGCAGATCAACATCGGAAGGAAGCCCCTCAATATCAAGTAGGGGATCAAGTCTGGTTATCCACCAAATATCTACCTCTAAAAGGGCCATGCACATTCAACCCAAGATACCTTGGTCCCTATTCCATCACTACCATAGTAAACCCAGTAGCGGTCAAGTTGGACTTGCCCCCGCACATGAAGATACATCCGGTCTTCCACGTCTCTCTATTAAAACCCGTGCAACGTCAAACCCGACTAACTAAATCTCCAAAACCTATCCTAGTTGATGGAGAACTCGAGTTTGAAGTCAAAAGCATTCTGGACAAGATCTCCAAATCTAAACTATTTTACCTAATTGACTGGAAGATCCTGCATCAAGAGAGATCCTGGGAACCTGCTGAATATGTCCACGCTCCTCGCCTAATCAAAAGATTTCACCGAACATTTCCTGACAAGCCAATACCCCCGGAGAAGCCCGGTTTGGGAGGGGCCTTGAGGGGGGGTACTGTCATGATCTCTGCTTCCAAAAGGTCAGGGTTTTCCCAACTCCCTTGGAAGCAGATCCATAACCCAGGTTCCGAGTGCCAACCAGTCCCAATTGGGACCTTTTGGACCCAGTCCTGGCGCCAGTGGCACCAGGCTCATAAATATGCCCAGTCCCAGCGCTGGAAGCGCCGGGCTCATAATGCTTGGGTGGACTTACCTGCAGCAGACCATGCTGCTTACTTGCCTGCCAGTTGAGCCTCTGATCCTCTTCTGTTTGGAACTACTTTTCCTGTTGGGTGGGGCAGGAGCCACTCCCTAGATTCAGAACACTGGAACTCTTCTGGAAAGCAGGAACTCTTTTCTTAGGCGTAGCTGTGGAAGGAAACACCTAAGCACTACAGGAGGCTATTTAAACCACACCCGCTGGATGAATCTTGCTTTGCGTTATTCTGCATCCTCTGCAGCAGGACGCTCATCGTGTCTTCTGCATCTGATCCTGGGCCTAAGGAAAAAGGCTTACCATCCTGAATCCAGTCTTCAGCAACACCTATAAAGACAAGAAAGAACAGGTTAGCATTACGGTCTTCAGTGACAGCTCTTCACTTACCTGGTCCATCGGCTGTCACCAACGCCTCGCGCTGCATTCCGGCATCTGAAAGACAAAGGCTTACCTACTCTTCGTGCGCTCCGGAGGTCTTCACACTGCATTCCGGCATCTGAAAGACAAAAGCTTACCAACTCTTCGCACGCTCCGAAATGCCTTCGGCGCTGCATCCCGCATCTGAAAGACAAAACAAGGTGCGTTTAAAGACATTGGGGAACTTTAATACTCACGTGCCATTACTCCTTTCCACATCTAACCCAGTGGGTATTCCGGCACCCTGCAGCCGCTCCGAACTTGTACCTGCAAAATAAAAAGACAGTTAGAGCGCATCGTGAAGCAGGCAATAAGCGCTTACTTACGTGCTTCCAGGCGCTTCTATTCATCACACGGGCTCCATCTTCAACTCACTTCAGCCCGTCATCCGCCATCGCCGGAACCCTGCAAAACAAGAGACATCATTACTAAAGACTTTAAAGACATTAGAATTACTCGAAACTTACCGTTCGTGCAGTAAACGACGGACAGCAGTCCTCTGAAGTCAAGAGGCCTGCTCCCCTTATCCAGTGAAGAAACTGGTTACAGCACCCTGCCCCGAGGCAGATGGAGAGCACAGCGTTCACTTACCTAAGGTGAGAGCGTTAACCTTTGGGGTTCTACAGGAGAAGAGAAAGGGAAGAGGAGAGAGGCACCCAATAACCCCAGTTCATTAATCCCATATTTTCTATCTGCAGACATCTTACCCTTCGAGTCAGACATACAGTGCACAGAGGTCCAGCCCAAAGAGCGAGCCGTGTGTTACACATCACCTTTGAAGATACGGTATACGCCCAGTCAAGACCGGCGCCTCTACGGGAATCAGGTGAGCGTTACAGGCCAACAATGTCGATTCCTACCCTCTCAAATGGTACTCCCACCACAGGGAGAGATACTAGGGGTGCCATGTTCTTAGATCCACTTCTACCAGAAGTTTGGCAAGTGTGGAAACTCTTGCAGTACTTATCTACCTCAGCCCCCATTTTAGGCCAATAAAAGTAGAGAGAGAGCCTTTCCTTGGTCTTCTTGAAGCTCAAGTGACCAGCAAAAGGAATCTCATGGGCTAGTTGCAAGAATTGGAGTCTGTTCTCTTGGGGCTCTACAAGTCGCTTGTAGTCTCCAGGTGCAGACTCAGTTGGTTCACTGTAGAAGAGGCCATCTTCCCAGTGCAACCTATACTTCCCAGGCTCTTGCCCATCAGCCTGAGAAGCTGTCTGGTGGCGAAGACCTTCCTGAGTTGGACATTCTCTTTGCCCTTTACTGAAGTCTGCCCTGTTGGGTCCACCCTCTGCCAGTAAAGACTGCAGCTCAGGATGGTCAACAGGATCCAGATCTCAAATAAGTTCTTGGCCTTCTATTAGCTCTGTCTCTTCAGGGTCTAATTCAACCACACAGGGTTGTACCTCCCTCTCAGCCTTAGCTGGAGGTGGAGTTACAGGTTTAACTTTGGACAACCATGGGGAAGTCTTAGTTGGAAGCACTGGAGAGCTTGCTGCTGGTTTCCTTCTAGAAGCCTTGGGTTTCCCCTTTGCTTCTGGTTGCTCAGATATAGCAGATAGTAGCTGCAGTGGAGTAGGAGTGATTTCTGTTTCCATCATCTCCTTAGGAGAACCTCTCAAGGTTTTCTCCCTTGTAGGTCTGGTTAGCTCCTGTAACCTTTTACTAGGAGGTCTGGGGTATGTGACACTACTCCAAGAGTTTTCAGGTCATTTCCCAACAGAAATCTTCCTGGCACCTCACATTGTACACTGACAGGTATCTTCACAGTCATATCATTGCACTGGATGAGAACTGGTAACTGGGGAAGCATCTGCACAGGCCCTCCAGCTAACTGGGTGAGGCATTTGGGTGCTTTAGCAACATCCTTTGCCTTGAAAAAAGACTTGTCCACCACAGTTATGCTGGCCCCAGTGTCCCTAATGGCAGGAGTCTCCTGACCATTCACTTGGACACTGTCCTTATAATACTCTTTAGTATTATCTGGGATAAAATTATAGACATCTAAATTCTGTTGTTCCCACAACCCCAGGGACACCAAAGAAACACTAGCTGAGACTCTTATGGGGTCTTCAGCCAGTAGGTGAAAGTTTCCACTTGTCATTGGTACTTCCTCCTCTGGAGCGAAGGCTAAGGAGACAATGTGGACCCCTGAAGGTTTACCCTTACATCTGGGATCCCCTTTCACATGGTCACTAGAGCCACAAACATAGCATTTCCCAAATGCCTTTATGAATGGTGGCTTGTTCTGGCCTCCTTCTGGTTTGGGACCAGAAGGTACACTAGCCTGATTCGGTTTCCCTGGTGGCTTACCCTTATGGTTCTGTTTGGGGACCTCTGTGGAATTGGAATTATTGGAATTCTCTTTGGAGTCCTGTTTAGGCTGTTTCCCCTCATCCTTTTTCTGAGTTGCCCCAGAATCCTTGTGAGTAGCCCTGTTGGCAACCCACAAGTCAGCAGCCTTAGCTAGCTTCTTGGGATCTATTTCCTTTGAATCAGCAAAGTGCTGTCTGAGCTCAGGAGAGCAGGCATCATAAATTGACTCCAACATAACAATATTTCTCATTCCCTCATAAGTGTTCACTCTGTAACCCTTAATCCATTCCTCTAAGTTCTTCAAACTTTCACTCACCCAGGTAGCCCAAGGGGTACCATCATGATTTTTGAGGGTCCTAAACCCCTTAAGGTACTGGGAAGGGGTCTTCCCAAATCTAGCCATTAAAGCTAGCTTCACACATTCATAGTCCATCCTATCCACCTCCCCCAACTCTATTACCACATCGGATGCAACAGGGGGAAGCCTAGAGAACAACCAAGGAAGCAACTGATTCCCTGTGATGTCCTGGAGCCCATGATTATACTCAAACATAGCCAACCAATCCAACACATCCAACTTAGGTTCATACATACCCACAATCTCTTAAGGCATCCGGGGTCTTTTGGGACTGGAATTCCTAGAGTATCCAGGGAGAGAAGCATTTTCCACAGACAATTTCTTCATCTGTAGCTCATGCTTGAGCTCCATTTCTCTGAGCCTTAGTTCTTGGTGCTTTCGTTCAGATTGGGCACTAATTCTTTTGAACTCTAATTCAAGCCTCATTATTTCTAGTTCTATGAATTCAGGACTTAGTGTGGGACCTGATAAGGGTCCAGTAGGCAAAGCTTGAGGTGGTAGAGCAGGCAGAGGG
This sequence comes from Ambystoma mexicanum, assembly GCF_040938575.1. Lineage (NCBI taxonomy): Eukaryota > Metazoa > Chordata > Amphibia > Caudata > Ambystomatidae > Ambystoma > Ambystoma mexicanum. The sequence goes on from NC_090939.1 coordinate 637,093,240, forward strand.
CCAGTGGGATCAGTTACATTAGTCTCACCTTCCCCTTCTAAATCTACAACAATACTATCAACACTTTGATTCATATTAACCTCATTGCTGTTCTCTACATTTGCTGGGGAGGTAGGCTCCTTTGAACCACTACCCAGACTTTGGTTTTCTATCAATCTTTCAATCAATTCTATTCTCTTGCCTTTTACAGAAAGACTCTTAGGTCTACAAAGGGCCCTTAAACAATCAGCTGTATTTGCAGAAAGGGACTCCTGGTTGTAACTTTCCATAGTTGACTTGTTAAAAAATTAACTTTTTAGTGCTAAGCTTTGTGGTTAGTTGCACCAGTGTTAGGCAGAATCCTGCGCAGTTCCCTTGGGGAACACTGCAAAAAGATTAAGACTACAGGAGTAAGCAGTAAACCCAATTGGTAGCAGTCCGTACCACCCAGATTTACCGGGTAGCTGTGGCTGAGCAATCAGACTTCTCTCAAGATGAGTAGGGCAGTATACAGAGGATACACAATAGGGCCAAAAACACAGTGGAGCAAACAAACACTGACCAGAGCTTGGTATCAAAAGTATATAATTATAAATTATTTAAAACACACGTTAGGAAATACACTAAGCACTCTAAATCAAAGCAAGTTCAAACACAGTCAGATAAAGTATACAAACCTCCCTTAATAATTATTAGACAAGTCTAGGTTAAAACACCACTAGTTGTAAAAACAGTTGTGAGCGCTTAACTTAGATGGCACTCCAATAATTAAGTTAGAGGGAGAGAAAAAGGCAGGTTATGAAAATAAACAGTTCCCAACACTTTTCTAAGACCACAGCAAGTTAAGTGAAGGCAGAGTCTACTGTAGAGCCAAAGTTCATAGGCCAGGGCCACTTTAAATGGAACAAGGCGAAATGTGCCCAAGATCACACAGTTTAAAAATGCACTCAAGTCTTTGCAAAAAATGTTCAAAAGAGGTTGGTTCGATGCGAAAGATAAAGTTAGCAGGTCAGGGAGCCAACCCAGTTGGAAAGCCAAGGATTTAAGGGTCACCTTTAGAGATCCGAAGAAAGGGAGGCCAGGCAGAACACAGTACCTTTAAAAGTGAGGAAGCTCCAGCGGTGGCAGTTGTTCCTGGCACCGGGTGCAGTTCGTGGTTTCGACCAGGGGAAGAGAAGATCTCGTCGAGGAGGAAACTTGGAGTCGCTGCACTGCCCAGAGATGAAACCAGCCGCGGAGTTCGTTCGGTTAAAAGGTGCGCTCCTTTTATACGCGGTCCCAGTGGACTGAAGATTGGCTATCAGGCCGCCGGGGTGCTTGGCACTGGCGATTCGACCAAGGGACGTCCTGGAAGGCGAATGTCGAACTGGTTGTCCCCACCAGCTCAGAGGAAGAAGACTCTTGCAGCAGAAGATCTTCTCTTGTCGTCGGGGAAGTGGTGAGGTCGTTGCAGCAGGGCTCCACCGGTGGTGTTGTCGTTGCAGATGGCTCAGCTTCTCCCCTCTTCAGATTTCTTAGGTCCTGTGGTGACTTCTTAAGTTCCAGTCCCAAAAGCCCTGCTTGTATGAAGAAAAACCCCCATTCAACTGCCTAGCTGTCACTCATACATGCTAAGTGGTGAGCCGGGCGGCTCACCACTGGGCCAATCAAGACAGAGTGTGACTTGGGTTGCTAAGGCAACGCAGTCCAGGGTGCCAATTCCCCCACCCACACATCCTGTGAATCCCAGACAGAGTGGAACCAGTTGGAGGGCTTCTGTGGAGAAGCCCGCCAAAAAGTGGAGCAAAGGGCCCGACCTTGGTTGGAGGTACAGAGACGAACACGTACGCCATTTTGAGAAAGAGTTCTGGCAAAGACCCAACCGGTAATTTTATATTAATTAAATAAACCGGCGGTATCTTTACAATGCACCATAAAAGTGGTGCGTTTAAAATTAATGGGAAAATCCCATAGGAAATATTCTGGTGGAATATTTCGCGTGGTAACCACTGCCACCAGCCAGAAACTCGACAAGGGGGAACTGGACAGTGCCCCCTTGGAAACAGACCCAGGGGTAATCTAATTAACCCCTTCCAGTACTTCCACAATATGATGGTTTGTACTGGTTCTGTTCACAATTTTGGACTAATAAAGCCAATGGTGACTTTACATGCCCTGGGAGACAGCAGTCAGTCCCAGTGTATGGAGTCTATGTTTGGGGGTCACTATGACACCCCTGTGTTACTGCACTGAGGGTGCTGTGTACCACATCTACCAAAACAGATGATACCCTATGGAGTAAAAGACCCCATAGCCCATAAGCACATACTAAGTCAAAGACATACCTCAAATCATGCCTAAGAAAGGGAGAAAAAGAGTCTCACTCTTAGCCGGAGAAAAAAACAAACCCCAAAAATCCAGCAAAGCTGCTGGGGGACTCACTAGGTTTGGGAAATTAGCCTTATAAGAGAATTCTCCCTAACAGTATGCACCGCGTAGAGAGAGAGCGCAGTGAAATAAGTGTCAGCGTTATTGGAGCGAGCGCAATGAATAATGTCTCTTCTTTCTTACAGGGGTTTGTGTGCTTGTGCAACTAACCTGGATTCCAGCATCGAGGGAAGATTCAGTGAGTATGCGCAGCGTTACTGATGTGCGCATGTTAACGCTGTTCTTCTTTGTTCTTACAGGTACCGGTGTAGAAGTCCCCTCTTGACTGGAGATAGCTGCGGCGTGGAGTAAGAACCAGGTAAGCTGAATGATCCGGAGTGGGTAAGCAGAAGTAGGATGATCCGGAGCAGGTAAGCAGAAGCAGGATGATCCGGAGCAGGTATTCAGAAACAGGATGATCCGGAGCAGTTAAGCAGGTGCTGGCGGATCCAGAGCACGGCAAGTGTGTTGCTGATACAGCTCACAGTAAGCAACACAAAGCACTGGAAGAATCTTGGGTGTGGCTTATATAGCCAGCCAAAGCCAAACACTAGAGAGCTCATGAGTTCATGAGCCAAGGTTGGTACCACTGAGACCAGCGTCCTTCCCCAGCTTGATTATCAGCAGAGGAGGGTCTCACGTACCGTAGACATCTGCTGCAACACATGATGGCTATTGTTCACGGTCTGATACTTTCTGCAGAGGTTTCATCGGCCTTGGTTGGAAAGGGCAACGTCGCTTCTCTCCTTGTCATCCTCTCTGTCTGCGCCGTCTTCTCCTCCTTTTGAACTGCCGTGCTGAGTTAGCTCTCACGTCGTGCAGTCTGCCTTGCTCGTCCTGTGCTCTTGTGCTCCATCTTTTATTCCTGTGGGGAAGGGAAAGGGCGTGGGAAGGGAAATAGCCGTCAGGTGTCTGTGATTCTGGTCAAATGCCTGACATTGCCTGACCCTTGGATTGGGACATATGAGGTAAACTCCCCTGGTGTAAGACCGGTGTCTTTCGTGTTGTGCGAAAGTGTTCATGTGGAAAAGGGCGGGGGCAGTGTTTTGGAATATCCTACGTGGTAGATTGGGGAAAAGGTGTTGAAAGAAGAAGGGGGATACCACATCACGCCCGTCGGTGTCCCGCACCCCAAGGACCCCCCATCCAGGTGACCCTCCCTCACTGGTCCACCCCCAAGAACTGGATCCAATAGCGATGGCCGTGTACTGGCCACCTGGATGACAGATCCCAGGGGACTAGTTGGAGAGACACTGTCAGGTTTCTCACAATGGTAAACTAAAGTTTGTAAAGTGGTGATATGGAGCAGCTCCTTGACTTCAGCCATGAGCTTGCTCATGAAATTGGATCCTTGATCTGTCAGGATTTCCTAGGAAAACCAACTCTGGAGAAATACGGTAAAAGGTGTTTTACAATCTGCTGGGTAGTGTTGTTCCGCACAGGAAAACCCAAGGGTATCTGGTCACATAATCGACAATAACAAGTACATATTTTTTACCTACTCTAGAGGTTTCCAAAGGTCCAATAATATCCACCCCAATACTTGAGAAAGGAACTCCTATTATTGGTAATTCAGAGGGGCAGGCAAGGGAATGCAAGTACTGGTTTTCTGACATATTTCACATATCTGAATACAGTTGTTTATATCAGCATGGATCCCTGGCCAGTTAAACTTCCCACTGATATGTGCCTGGGTATTAGATTGTCGTACGTGTCCCCCTGTCAGATGAGGATGCACAATTTCTAGTACAATCTTCCAGTGGGTTTTGGGGATTAGTAACTGAGTTGTACTTAGGCCTTCTGTGGATGTTTCCTTTCTATACAGTAATCCTTGTTTTAGGAAAAAAAGGACTTCCCTTTTCTACTCCCTCTCCTTCAGGAATTGCTTGTAAGAAAGCCTCAGCTCAGCGAGGGCTGGATCATTTCTCTGAGCGAAGGCTAAGTCGGGAAAGATGGTAAGCTTTTCCTCCCTTTTCTCTACAGTCGTAGGAGGTTCATCAGCTACCCCAAAGCCTAAGGTACCTCTCTCATCATCTTACGGTTCACTCTCTCTGGATACAAGGAAGTAGATCTTTTTCAAGAATTCCCTGTGCAATTTTGTCCACATGATGTACTTTAAATGGAATTTCACCATGATTCTGTAAAAGAACTTTTATGTTACCCCGGAAGTCGGGATCAATGACGCCTGCCAGAATGTCTAGACCGAACTTCCAGGCTATTCCAGATTTTGGGGCTAGTCTTATATAACACCCAGGGAGGGGTATCAAAACTAAGTCTGTGGGACTAATTCCTTTTTTCCCTGGAGGCATATTAGCTTCTCTGCTTCTACAGATATCAAAGCCTATTGATTCTCTCATGGCAACGGATGGGTATGATGCTCTATGACTAAGCTTCTGGAATTTGAGGGTTCCCCAATTTGTTTCAATTGAGTCACATCCCAAATCCTGACACCACATTTAAGGAAGGCATAGTATCACTAGTAAGACAGACACAAGTGACCACAGTTCAAGGGTGTTTATTGAACTTACAAAGGGGTTTGATAAATGCCTATCTAATCCTAAATCTACAGATGGGAGCAAGCTACGACCATCACATAATAATAAGTCCTAGTGGTGTCTTGTGAAAATAAAGGGCCTATACTAACAAACCTATTGCCAATCCTTACCTCTAAATACTAATAGTGTGGGGAATATTCATATGAAAAAAAAAGAAAGAAGTGTTCAAAATGATATCTCATGATGTTCAGGCCGTTGGCCTCCCTTCCTCATGTTTTCAGCATGAGACAAGGCGGTTCACTCGAGCATAGCACAGTCTCTGGCTTCTTTAGCACAAGGATACAGTTCAATCATTAGCATCAGGGCCTTAGGTGCACTAAGTCTCCTTGCTTTTCAAAGTCTCTTCACTTAGAGGGCTTGATGCAACCAAATAAACAATAAGTTCTTTTCCTCTTTAGATTTTCACAAGTATTCACTTCGTGTGATTCACTATTCACCCCGATCCCCCTCAACCGGGCTCAGATCCCTTTAACACAATTAGTCTCCCTCAGCCGGGCTCAGACCAATTTCAATTTACTTCACGTATCAAAGAATTTCGAATGTGCTTAGGGTTTGGCTTGACCTGTCGCAGGACCACCTCAATTTTACAATTCCTTTCTATAGAATTTGTCACCTTTTAGTTGGATACCTAACAGAGACTTTCAAATGAGTACCACTCTGTCTACGGTATCGTATCCTAGCTTTAAAGTTCCGTCACTCGTCAGCTGCTATATTTGCATTGCTTTCTACATACACTTCATGCACTGTTCTCTTCAATTTCCTCTATACAATGTTGCCGCTTGCAACCATGGTTTCCATACTGACGGCTCTGGTATCAGTCTCCCCAACTCACAGGCTGTGCTGACTTCACTGGTGCTGCTTTGTTGTAAGAGCCAAGGACAGTACTCCAGCAGCAAACGATTCTCCTCGCCTTGACTCTCGACACAGGAGACCCCCGGGTACCTCTGACACACAAAGTAGGAATCTTCCGATTTGATTCCAGATCTTACGTTTCCTATTCTCGAGGGCTCATAATGAAGCAGTATTTGGTGAAAAGGTCAAGGGCTCTTCACTCCTTGCAATCCTCTTAGGTCTTGCTGTCTTCCGCCATGTGTTAAACTGCCATCTGGGAACTGCTGCTTCCTCGTGTGCTTTGCCTTGCTCAGAGTGTTCCTTCGTGCTCCGCCTTTTATCCATGTGGGTAAGTGTGATGGAAGTCAGGTGTGTGTAATGATCAGTAAATGCCTGACCCTTCCTGACCATGGTATTGGGACACGCCAGGTATACGGCTCGGGTGTTAGTCCATTTTCTCTCACAGTGAGATGTCCATGAGAAAGTGTTCGTGTTGGGAAAGAGGGGGGGGTTTGAAAGATCCCAGGTATCCTACCTGGTAGGATGGGGTAAAGGTGTTACAGGAAAGGGGACACTGTCTTGCAGGGAAGTGGATACCGTGTCTCGCCATCCAGTGTCACACTTCCACTCCCAGAAGACCCCTCATCCAGGTGATCCTCCTACACTGATCCACCCCCAGGAACTAGATCCAAAAGCGATGTCTGTTTCCTGGCCACCTGGATGACAGATCCCCGGGGACTAGAGGGTGAGACACCTTTAGGTTTCCCACACTGCACATCTTTTAAAGCCTGTTTTCGGCATAGACATTGTGTAGCTGACATGAGTAGCTTGAAAGTACCAAGCAAAAAGATTATACCAAAATGTATTTGATACTTAAAGATTACCAAGATGAAATCAAATTAAGGAAATCCCGCAAATATTTTCAGGATGAATGTGATTATAAGGAAGATAGAGTCTGTGATTTTCAGGCAAGGTATGATGACAATTGGAAAGTATTATCTAGAGAGAGCACACCTACCTCCACCCCAGGTAGCTTAGATGTAGAATCTGAAGGGGAAACCTCACAGAGCAGAACCACACTTAGTACTAGTACTGCAGATACATCTCTTGGGTGTACAAGTCTGAGGAGTTTTTTTTTTTTTAGAAAAGATAAAACGATACAAAAGAGGCAACCAAAGAATGAACACCAAACATGTAAGGTTTCAGGATCCACCAACTTTAGGTACATCAACACAGAGAATGTCCTCAGAGGAAGAAGAGGAGGCAGAGGCAGACGCAGGGTCAAGCAGAAACCAACAGCAGACAAAGAGACTGACCAGGTGAAATCTCTAGAAACAATTAGCGCAAGGGCAGAGCAGAGTCTTCTGATTAATCTCTGAAATAGAACTCTTACAGACACAGAGGTATCTGTATTGAACAAAGGTCTGTTTGCACCAACCGGTGGGAACCAATTAATCGACTTCCAGATAGATCTCTAAAAGTTTATCAAGAAATTAAAACTCAAGAAATTCTTTCACCACAAAGTACAAACCTACGAATCACCTGTAGTCCATTTACCCAAGAGCGGACAACCATTGATATTGGTGAGCAGCAACAATGCTTGCTTTATAATCAAATCAATTAGTAAACCTGAAGGAATTTGGGAATTTTGTTAACTTGCATTGAGCCCTACTCAAGCCTTGATAAAGACCGGAGGTCGAAACACGTGTCAGCTGGGGCGCATGACAAATACACAAGATAATTTTAATTTGTACCATAAGGAGAATATGGATATGTACAAATAGATCATGAATGGAACGTATTTTTGATAATTATTAAACTTCATATACATTAGATTAAAGTGATATACACCTGTGTCTTATTAGTTGATGTAATATCATTAGTGAGAGGAGAAACGCATTCACACTGGTATATCAACATCCGGTCTGTTGCATTTGGTCTTCTTGATGACCTGGGTGTGCAGTATACTAATTACGCAGATGACACCAACGTCGTCTTAGAATTATCTGGTTGCTACAGCATAGACTCCAATGCTGTTCATTTTATTTACAAAGCTATCCAAGATTGGATGATTATCAATCCTTTGGCTCTTAACTCCAAAAAAACAGAACTTTTGATTCTAGCCTCAGGGCAAAAGCTTAAAAAACTGCCTTCAGCCTGAGATAGTTTTCTCATACCAGGAAACAAAATTGAAATGTTCAATAAGGTGAAAACACTGGCCATAGTGCTGGATGCAGAGCTGTCTATGAAACCCCAGGTTGCCTCTGTTCAAGCCTCCTGTGATTATGTTACTAAATTACTGAATCATATCCGTCCATACATATAATTGAAATATAGATCTTTAATAAGTTACAGCTCTGATCAATTCACGCCTCGATTTATTGCAACAGCCTGCTGTCAGGGACATCAAAGGCCAAGCTTTAGGCTTTGCAAGTTGCTCAAAACGGGGCAGTTAGAGCTGTCTATGGTGTTGCCAGGAGGGATCATGTCATGAATGGCAGACGTGATCTCCACTGGCTTCCGATTAAACATCGAGGCACCAATAAGTTGCTCTCTCTTACCTTTCAGTGTTGTAAAGTCGAGGGTCCACAACATCTTGCAAATCGCCTCACCGCCCTTCCACCTGGTCTTTGCCTATGCTGCTATGACCCATCAAAACATTTACAACCAGGGTATAATCTTAAAATCTTTGGAGGTTCTACATTCGTTGTTCAGGCTCCATCCCACTGGAATAAACTTCCACATGAGCTCAGGCAGGTCAATTCCATTAGTGGGTTTAAGAAAAGTGTTAAAACTCACTTGTTCAACCTGGATCCAGACTAGGTCCATTCAGGTCATAGATTAGATCAGACTAGTCCTTCCCTGCCTGATAGTTGCATTTACTGTTTTGTCTTGTCCTGTCTTGTCTCTTTGTGCGCTTTGAGGCCTACGGGCGAGTAGCGCGTTACAAGAATTAAAATAATAACAATAATTGATGCTTGTCACAAAGAGGCCTATTTCTGAGTGACCCCCAAATCAAGAACAACTCCTGAAGAATGCACTCCGCTATCTCCCATTTGTAGGTGCTCACTCTCAGTCTGCTGAGCTTGCCTGCTTGTGCAATGTTCTGACCAGGAAAATGAGCTGCTTGAATCCATAAACCCTGTTCTATCGCCTATTCCCACAACTGGAGGGCTAGCTTGCATATGGGGCTTTGGTGCCACCCTGTTTGTCTACATAAAACATTGAGGTGCTAATGTCCTTGAGGATTAGCACCACCTTTTTCTGCAACAGTGGAATGAAGGACTTCAAGGCCAGAAATCTGCCTTCAACTCCAGATAGTTTATATGTCTCTTTGTTGCTGGAGGGCCACAACCTTTGAGTTGGGTGAGACCCCAATGTTGCACCGATCTGTCTAGGGAAGAGGATGTTAGTATTGTTGCATGTGGTAGAGGGTGAAATGGAGCCCCGGTCAATAGGTTGGAGTGCATTTTTCACCATATGCAATCCTCCTTGAGCATTTGAGGGATTGTTATTCTGTCCGATTGAGATCCTGTTTCTTGATCCCAAGATGCTGCCAAGTGAAGATGTATCCTCCTAATTTTTCAAGTTTCAAGTTGGTACTGAGAACATTCAAGGATACCCAATAGATGTTGATAACACCAAATTGTGGTGCACACAGTGGATATGAAATGCGTCAATGCTGCCAAGATATCCTTGCGCCTCTCCGGCGTGGGAAATATTCTGAGTCGGTATCAGCTCCGATTTCTTGGTGTTGATTGAGAACCCCAAGTCGAAAAGCATGTCGATTAGGGTTTGTATGGTCTGTGTTGCTTCTTTGGGAGACTCCGCCCTGATAAGTCAATCGTTGAGATAGGGGTAGACATGCTGAACCTTGTTCCTCAATAAGCTAGCTATCACATTTGTGATCTTTGTGAAGACTCTTGGTGCTGAATTTAGACCAAATCGATGGACTTTGTACTGGAAATATTTCCCCATGACAGAAAATCTGAGGCATTGTTGTTGGGGATGCCATATTTGTATATTCAGGTATATTCAGGTAAGCGTCCTTCTGGTCCAAGGCACATAGCCAGTCTCCCATGCAGAAAGACTCTAGAAGTTACCATCTTGAATTTTTCTAAGGGTAAATAAAGGTTGAGGAAGGATAGGTCTAACACAACTCTCAGGCCCACCCGATTCTTCATGTATATAGTGAATATCCTGGAATAAAATCTCTTGAACCTGTCTTGCATAGGGACTGTTTCTGCCGTCAAGCTCTCTGCTTCCTTGAGAAGCTGGAGATGCTATCTGTATGATCGGTTGGGATGCTGGGAGAGGAAAAGATAAAGTGAGACGAAAGCCTTTGGAAATGACTGAAATTAACCAGCGGTCTACAAAATGGTGACACCACTGATCCTTGGGCAGAGCCACTCTGCCATCCATAGGAGATTTGTTGGCCCGGATGACTATATCATGATTTCTGGGGCTCAGAGGCTGATGCTGAGGAGAGAGCGAATAGAACCCTTTAGGGTTAGTTCTTTGCTTCTTCTGCCTATGAGTACTAGGCGATCAGTCTGGTTGCCTAGCACTTCTTTCTTAGAATCCTCTAAAATTCTCAAATGATCTTAATCTGCCTTTAGACCTGGGTTGCGCCTGTGAGAAAGGCTTTCAAGCTGGCTTCATAAGGATCGCTAATGATTTAGCGGTCTGAGTGCAGGATTTTCTCTTGGTCTCTTCGTCATCAGTTGACGAGTGGAAAAGAACATTTCCTTTAAAACTTTCTAGAATGTAAATTTCTCCCAAAATAAACAGAAATTTTCAAAAGCCACCTGGGCGGCCAATCATTGTGGCAACAAACAGCATTCTAGAACCAATGACAACATAATTCACTTTAGTACACGCTACTACTACTTAGATCAAAGTTGAGTTTGTTGAAAATCAAGATATTCTGTTTATCATGGATTTACACCAACAGACCTCATTAAGCGGGTTTAGAAGCAATTGAATGGCTACTTCTGTCATCTGATGCGTGTCGATCAAACAAAGTTTTGCTAAAAATTGTAAAATCCAATATTTTTTTTAGATCTGAAGTCCGCTACTTCTTACAGATCTCAGGCACCTTGATGGGGGCTGCAATGCCCACGAGTTATGCTAATACATACATGTCATATTTGGAGACAGAGAAAGTATTGAATTGCGAGAGGTGGACACAGCATCTGAAGAGTTACTACGGGTTCATCAATGATATAGTCGGTATTTGGCATGGTCCCGTTACAGAGCCTATGAATTTCTTTGAATTTATGAACCATCTTGAACCTCATATTAAGTTCACTAGGAAATTGAGCTTTAATCAGATAGATTTTTTAAATGTTGAAATTTACTCTAGAGAAGGGCAATTGCATACAACAATATATTCTAAACCTACTGACAGAAAGTACACATGACATGATCTATAGTAGTCATTGAATTTAAAGGCAGCTCACTAACATCTCAGTCATTTTTTAAAATTCCGTTCTACTCTGTGAGCGTGATGTCTTCACGCCCATGAACACCATGACATTTCTTCTAAATGATGTCACCACGCTCAAATACGTGCGTACAACCACGTGAGTAACCATAAAAGAGAGCACAGGGCAGGAGGCTGTTTTCCAGCACTTCCTGCCCTGCGGCTGCTTAGTTTTATATCAACAGGTGAGACTACCTCTCCAGAGGCTTAGATATATTGGGATTTGTTTGATTAATATCAGCGTAGGATTATCGGATTAGACTTTATTCCTTTGTTTTCTTGAAGGAAATCTCTTTTGCCACATTCAAGGTTGTGGTAGATTTGGGTATCACTTCTCACTAAACCCACATGAATTACAGCACGCAATGGGTAACCCTTACGTACAAATGGGGAGTTTTAAATTTGAATGGATTGGAGTAATGCAGACCTTAATTTGGTTTTAGGTCACGTCTCGACCTTGACAGGCTAAGATGTAGTTTTTCCTTGGAGCAATAGGTTAGCAGTGGAAAAGTTTGAATTTTTTTTTTTTTATTGAGAATCAGGTAGCACATGAATTTGTCACTGATGGTCACTGACGGTCGAACGCACCAAGGACTTTTATGGAGGCCACCCGAGCACTAGCTTTTCTGATCGCTCCCTAATAGTCTTCGTGTTCATCTGCTGACAGGAACTGCACTGCTCAACAACGTGATCCCTCCCCAGACACCACATGCAAATACCATGTGTGTCTGTGATAGACATCTTTGAACAGCAGTCTTGACAGAATTTAATCCTGAAGCTTTAGGGCCCGACATCTCGACGAATCGTCGAATCATCAAACAAAAATGTTCTCTCACAAAGAGAATGTTCTGAAAGGCAGCATGCTGAGCACGCCTAAAAAAAGGGACTGAGGTACGGAGGTGCAGTGACGTAGCATATATACAGCCGACATCACCTCTGCAGTTGAGGAGTGGCACGGCCAAGTCAAGAGAAGTGGATGGTTGATGTCAAGTTATACTGCGCCCCCTGTCGAAATATTTCTGAGTAGCCGATGCTGGAAGGACATCTATCAGATGAGGAATCTGCACGAGAATCAGATGAGGAATCTGTGGGAGAATGCAATCCATTGAAAGGTACTTCTGATATATGGGGTGGATAGCAATGTGGAAGTAAGCATCCTGTAGGTTCAAAACCACCCACCAGTTCTGATGTTGCAAAACATGCAGGATTTGCTCCTGGGTGGCCATCCTGACTCAGTCCTTTCCGAGGACTTGTTTAAGAGTGTCAGGTCTATGGAGGTAAAGTTAAGGTGGGAAGGGGGTTTCAGTGGGTTTTCTCTAAAGGAAGGCAATGTCCTTGTTCTACCAGCTATAGAATCCATTTCTCTGTGGTGATTTGTGGCCATGCCTCTCTGAAGAGCCCAATCCTGCCCCCCACAGAAGACTTGTGATAAGGAAGTGATGTCCAATTAGAGGGGTTTTAGAACTTGAAACCCTTTGTTTTGGGGATACCCTGCCTTTGAGATTCTGAAAAGGAGTGCAGTGCAGTGTGTTTGGTGGAGCCAGTGGAGAAGGACTTGTCTTGCCTGCCTCTTCGTTTTTGCCTGGTCTTCCGACTAAAGTATAGTCCTCTTTCCATCTCCATTGTTGGGAGCCTCAGCCTTCTTACAGACGGTGCATGCGCAGAGCACAGCGCGGAGCGCAGCGCAGTGTGCAATGCAGTGTGTTTGGTGTTTGTGGCTTGTGGAGCGGAACTGTGGAGCTGAGGCGACGACGGGTAAGAGTTTTTTTGCTTCCTGATCCCCTGAAGCTCTATCCTACTGTCTGGGGCTCAATAACACTGCTGCCGACTTGACTATTTGCTCCAAGCCAATTGTTTCGTTTATTGCCTAACAACCAGCGAGTCCTTTGGATCTTCCTTCTACTTCGAACTTTGCTGTGTCTATTTCCAGCATTTTGCTAACACAGAGCAGTCAACTGGATCAGTAGTACTACTTCACTACCTTAAGATCGAAAATAAAGGACTTACATTTAATATAACTCATCATTGAAGGCTTAATTTTCATTAACTTTTCTCAAGAGACGAAATTGGAATTTAACAATCCCTCTTTGGCTGACTCTGGCTGACCTTTGGGAACGGTCTGAACTGCGTCAGGCTAAAGTGTTTAACTTGTTACAATACAGTTCTTAGCAATTTTGTTACGCACCATGGCAACTGTGGGTCTAGTGCCTTTGAGCCCCGAGTGTCATCTGTACAAAGGCTGAGGTTATAGAACTCTGTGTCTCTAATACACTATCTACGTGGGGCTGACTGCGGACTTTATGTCTTTGAGCCCTCACGTTATTTATTGTGTATTTCATTTCGGCTATTTAGTTGTTAGGAGGTGACTGTGGGCATTAACTGCCTTTAAACCTCCTACATGTTTATCCTCAGTCTGTGTTTATTTGCACAAACTTTTTGGTGTCGGGGTGACTGCGGGCCTAGTGCCTTTGAGCCTTACCACGACTGTTAGTCTGCAGCAAGATTAATTTGATACTACTGTTTGCCTCAATTTTGCTTGCTTGGGTTTTTAATACATCCCAGAAGTATGCCCGAAGTACAGGGCTGTTTGGATGTTTCGAGGTGGGAGGGTAGTAGGGCAGGATCTGTCGGAGATTTTCACTCTGTGCTGTATTGTCTTTACTCTTTTTACTTTTTTGCTGTACATGCTCGCAAGCAGATTGATATGTTGTGGTAGCGGGATTTGAGCACGAAGAGATATACGTTGTGTTCCTGCTCGGCAACCTCATAAAAATAAACAAAAACAAAAAAACAAAAAAAAAATAACACAGATACCTTGCGTACTTGGCTCTGTGCTAATCATACATCATGTCCTCCGGGCTACGTAGTGGACGGATGGTTAACAAGCCTCTCCCCAAATTTGTTAAAACGGCATGCGGGAAGGACACAAAGTTCGCACAAATGCAGAAATTGTCAGATGAATGCAACACAGAAGACACTGTCCCTCTAATGGCTCTCGGTGCTTCTAATACACAGTTTAACTTCCCAGCAAAACCAGAGACCATATGTCATGAAGTTGCTTTTGCTTATGCGAAATCATGCAACAATCAACACAATCCGCCCATTCAACATCCCGTACCCTTTACGCCGATAAACCAAAAAGAGATGGTGATCAACTCTAGGAAAAGTTTTTTGAGTATGCGAGAATGTGGCGAATTTACGCAGACTGAAAATGCAGAAGATGTTTTAGGGAATGCGCCCTCTGATATTTCCATTCTGGCTACTGCCATCCTATAATTGAACTGGCAAAGCGGGTTCAATTATCTGACGGTCCTTGTACTCCTGTTAGTGCCCCTCTAGGGCGAATTTCTATTACTATTCTAAATTCAATTACTTACACACTTGTGACCATGTTTCCCCAATAAGTGCTTCTCATGAGTCTTACTTAGAAGAAGAGAGTTCAAATAAGGAACAAACTCCAATAGGATGTGATCATGACATGGATGATGTTAAATATATGTCGAATGATACCGCACCGGTGCGGGCGATTAATGACATCCCTTCTAATCACCCTATTGTAGATGTTATTCCTCCACTCGGTGATGTCTTATCAAATCCAACTGATGATATGCACACACTGGAAGCCTCGTACCCCGTTCTCTCTAGAATTCTCAATTTATTGGATAGGGGTCACGACTACACACACTATGAACTCAGAGATCTGAAAGCCTTCCAAATAGAAGAACAAGTTACTTCTTACCTGGTACAATTCTTTCGATGGGATGTTCCTCCGACGTATTCCTTATCTTGATAGATCATCTCCAGCTTGCTGTCCTAGTAAAAAAAAAAATCAGTAGAGGGCGCTGCGCGTCGATGTCCCTCAAGCCGATGTCCCTCGACAGCCTCCGTATCGGGGCTGACGTCATCATGCGTATAAATAGACTCACGCAGCGTCCGTTGCTCAGTTCCGTCTTGACGTTAACAGTTGTTTTACATGAATTGGTTAGTGACCCAGAAGGAGCGTAAGCTGTAACCACAAGGGAAGTTTTACTGAGGGGATGGATGGGAGGGGCGATAAGGAATACGTCGGAGGAATATCCCATCAAAAGAACGTTATCAGGTAAGAAGGGATTCTGTCCTCTGACGTATTCCTTATCTTGATAGACTCCCATAGCAGTGGTGTGTAACTGGAGGTGGGAGTAAAATTGCCATGTTTCCCTTCAAGAGTGCACAGAGTGCAACACAGCTTTGCCAAATCTAGTCTCTTGGCTAGAGGAGGAATCCAGGTTGTAAAATTTTGTGAAGGTATGTGCGGACGACCATGTGGCAGCCGCACATATGTCTCGAATCGGTACCCCTCTTTGGAGGGCCGAAGAGGCTGCGATACCCCTGGTTGAATGAGCCATAAGATTTTGAGGAGGCTCTTTCCCTGCCAGTTTCTAACATTCCAGAATGGCTAAAATAATCCATCTGGAACTGGTCTGTTTTGTTATCGGTAATCCCAATTTGTGCCCTGAGTAACCTACGAACAGTTGGTCTGCTTGCCTAATCCTAGCAAGTCTGCTGATGTAAAAACTCAAAGCTCGCCTTGGATCCAGCCTATGCAGCCTTTCTTCCTCTTTCCCCGGATGGGGAGGGGGGTAAAATGAAGGTAAGGTAATCTTCTGAGTGATGTGGAATTCAGAAACCACCTTTGGGAGAAAATTAGGCTTCACTTGTAGGACAACTTTGTCTTTATGAAAAACTGTATGAGGGGGTTTACAAGATAGAGCTTGTAATTCGCTCACCCTCCTAGCAGATGTCAATGCCACAAATAAGACAGTTTTAAGGGTGAGAAACCTTAGTGAACAAGAGTGGAGTGGTTCAAAAGGAGTACCCATCAGGAAATTTAAGACTAAATTTAAGTCCCATAAGGGAACTTGGAATGGTCTTGGAGGATAGACAATGGTTAATCCCTTCAGAAATTGTGTTACTAAGGGTAACTTGAAATACGATGGTTCCTCTGCAGTGCGCTTGAAGATCGATAGCGCTGCGAGATAGCCCTTGATAGTGCCAACCTGAAGGCCCGAATTTCCCAAATAGAGTAGAAAAGATAACACCGTTGGTGTACCACATGAAAAGGGGTCAATATTCTTTTCTCTACACCAGCTGCAAAATTTGTTCCAACGGCAGCGGTAAAACATTTTTGTTGCTGGCCTTCTTGCCGAAAGCAACACCTCCATGACGGTGTCCAGTCAATTGGTTGAAAAAAAACTGGTCGACTGCAGTTTGGTCGACGCAATTTGGTCGAAAACCAAATGGTCGAATTTTTTTTTTTATTTATATATTTATTTTTCGGGTTTTTGTTTATTAAAAAAAGGGGTTTTTAGAGAAAAAAAGGGGGCTGGGGGGGCCCCCCCCAAAAAAAAAAAAAAAAAAGGGTTAAAATAAAATAAAAAAAAATTCGACCATTTGGTTTTCGACCAAATTGGTTCGACCATTTGTCTGGTCGACCAATTTTTTTCGACCAAATGTCTGGCAACCCTCCATGACGTCATCTGGGAGGTCCCAATCCTTGTATCTCAACCTTTCAGACACCAAGCGTGAAGGTTGAGGGTTCTGATGTCTGGATGGAGAACCTGACCTCCCTTCTGCGAGAGAAGATTCTCCTTGAGTGGAAGACGAATTGGAGGGCAGATGGACATGTCCAGAAGGTCCGGGTACCGCGTTCTCCTGGCCCAGTCCGGGGCAATTAGGATCATGGCTTTCCAGAACCTTCTCAACCTCCTGATCATTTGAGGAATGACAGGGACAGGAGGAAACGCGTACAGAAGTGGAAACTCCCAGTCCACCACGAACGCGTCCCCTAGAGCTCCTCTCGGGGGAAATTCCCTTGAACAAAACTGATCGCACTTCCTGTTGATACTGGTGGCGAACTGTCATGATCTCTGCTTCCAAAAGGTCAGGGTTTTCCCAACTCCCTTGGAAGCAGATCCATAACCCAGGTTCCGAGTGCCAACCAGTCCCAATTGGGACCTTTTGGACCCAGTCCTGGCGCCAGTGGCACCAGGCTGATAAATATGCCCAGTCCCAGCGCTGGAAGCACCGGGCTCATAATGCTTGGGTGGACTTACCTGCAGCAGACCATGCTGCTTACTTGCCTGCCAGTTGAGCCTCTGATCCTCTTCTGTTTGGAACTACTTTTCCTGTTGGGTGGGGCAGGAGCCACTCCCTAGATTCAGAACACTGGAACTCTTCTGGAAAGCAGGAACTCTTTTCTTACCTAGGCGTAGCTGTGGAAGGAGACACCTAAGCACTACAGGAGGCTATTTAAACCACACCCGATGGATGAATCTTGCTTTGCGTTATTCTGCATCCTCTGCAGCAGAACGCTCATCGTGTCTTCTGCATCTGATCCTGGGCCTAAGGAAAAAGGCTTACCATCCTGAATCCAGTCTTCAGCAACACCTATAAAGACAAGAAAGAACAGGTTAGCATTACGGTCTTCAGTGACAGCTCTTCACTTACCTGGTCCATCGGCTGTCACCAACGCCTCGCGCTGCATTCCGGCATCTGAAAGACAAAGGCTTACCTACTCTTCGTGCGCTCCGGAGGTCTTCACACTGCATTCCGGCATCTGAAAGACAAAAGCTTACCAACTCTTAGCTCGCTCCGGAGGCCTTCGGCGCTGCATCCCGCATCTGAAAGACAAAACAAGGTGCGTTTAAAGACATTGGGGAACTTTAATACTCACGTGCCATTACTCCTTTCCACATCTAACCCAGTGGGTATTCCGGCACCCTGCAGCCGCTCCGAACTTGTACCTGCAAAATAAAAAGACAGTTAGAGCGCATCGTGAAGCAGGCAACAAGCGCTTACTTACGTGCTTCCAGGCGCTTTTATTCATCACACGGGCTCCATCTTCAACTCACTTCAGCCCGTCATCCGCCATCGCTGGAACCCTGCAAAACAAGAAACATCATTACTAAAGACTTTAAAGACATTAGAATTACTCGAAACTTACCGTTCGTGCAGTAAACGACGGACAGCAGTCCTCTGAAGTCAAGAGACCTGCTCCCCTTATCCAGTGAAGAAACTGGTTACAGCACCCTGCCCCGAGGCAGATGGAGAGCACGGCGTTCACTTACCTAAGGTGAGAGCGTTAACCTTTGGGGTTCTACAGGAGAAGAGAAAGGGAAGAAGAGAGAGACATTCAATAACCCAGTTCCTTAATCCCATATTTTCTATCTGCAGACATCTTACCCTT
This sequence comes from Ambystoma mexicanum, assembly GCF_040938575.1. NCBI lineage: Eukaryota > Metazoa > Chordata > Amphibia > Caudata > Ambystomatidae > Ambystoma > Ambystoma mexicanum. The sequence goes on from NC_090939.1 coordinate 637,111,721, forward strand.
CAAGTCAGACATACAGTGCACAGAGGTCCAGCCCAAAGAGCCAGCCGTGTGTGACACATCACCTTTGCAGATACGGTATACGCCCAGTCAAGACCGGCGCCTCTACGGGAATCAGGTGAGCGTTACACGAACAGATCCACTTGAGGGGTTCCCCAAAGGGTGAAGATCTGTTGAAGGACTTCCTGAGCTAGTTCCCACTCGTGGGAGACTGTACTCTGCCTGCTCAGAGCGTCCGCCGTCAAGTTTTTCTCTCTGGCTAAGTGAACTGCCGATAGAGAGATTCCTTCTTGGATTGCCCAAAACCAGAGCTGCATTGCCTCTCTGCACAGAGGCAGTGATCCTACGCCTCCTCTTTTGTTGAGGTAGTGCATGGCCACTGTGTTGTCCATCATTATCAGGAAATTTTTCCCCTGTACAGCTGGCAGAAAAGCCTTCAGCGCTAGTCTGATTGCTCTCAGCTCTAACAAGTTGATATGTAGTCTGGACTCCGATGGAGACCAACAACCGCTGATGGTCAAGTCATTGGCATGGGCTCCCCATCCCGTAAGTGAGGCATCTGTGACTACTGTTATCTTCGGCCATGGTTGCCAAAACAGTTCGCCTTTCAAGATGTTCTCTTGGCAGGCCCACCACTGAAGGTCTCGAGCCACCTTGTCTGGAACCTGAAGGAGATCTGTCATTCTTCCTGAGTATTGTGACCACTGAGTTCTTAGTGCCCACTGAAGAGATCTCATTCTCAGGCGAGCCTCTGGCACAAGGAAGATGCAGGATGCCATGAGGCCTAGCAACCTGAAAAAGTCGAAGGCTGGGAGACGTTGGGCATTTTGAAACTTGGTGACCATCTGCAGAATATCTTGAGCCCTCACCTTGGTGGCAAGGCTTTTCCCAGGGAAGTGTCCAGGACCGCTCCAATGAACTGGAGTCTCTGTGATGGTATCATCTGTGACTTCTTTAAATTGAGGGAGAAGCCCAGTTTGTGACGGAATTGGCAAACATAATCTAGCTGGATCTGAGCTTGTTCCGGAGATACAGCTCTGATCAGCCAATCGTTCAGGTAGGGGTAGACGTGAATCCTTTCCCTCCTTAGACTTGCAGCCACTACCGACATTAGCTTGGTGAAAACCCTTGGGGCGGAGGTCAGCCCAAATGGCAGAACTCGAAATTGATAATGAGAGTCGCCAATTGCGAACCTCAGGTATTTCCTGTGTTTGAGATGGATTGGCACATGGAAATAAGCATCCTGAAGGTCCAGAGATACCAGTCAGTCCTGGAGCTGGAGTGCTAGGAAGTAGGGAGAGTACCAGCCCTTGTCCCTCTCCGCTACAGGTACCGGTTCTATTGCACCTTTCTCCAGCAGGTCTACAATTTCCTGCAAGAGGAGCGGATCTGGAACTTTCCGAGAGCTGTTCCCCGGTGGATGACTCTGAGGAATGCGTAGAAAAGGCAGGCAGTAACCTTGGGCAACTGTCTCCAATGCCCAAGCATCTGACGTAATAGCCTGCCATTCCGTCAGATGTTGAGTTAGCCTGCCCCCTACTGCCCCCTACTGGTGTCTTGTGAGGAGAGTCCTCAGCGTGATTTAGAAGCGGCTGATGCAGGTTCCCGAGGGTAAAGAGGCACCTGCTGCTGCTGCTGCGGCTTTTGTATTTTTACCCCGTCCACCTCGGGTGAATCTTTTTTGACCTCTTTGAACTGACTGTCCTCTGCCTTTTCCGAATGCGGAATAAAAGCAAAATGACTTACCTCTCCAACAGGTTCACGAGGGGCGATATGGCGTTTGACGGATTGCAGCTCCCAGGGATTTTGCTGCTGCTTTGGATGTCTGTAACTTTTCTAGGCTGTCATCCGCCTTATTACCAAACAAAGAAGAGCCGTCAAAGGGCATATTTAAAAGTCTGGCTTGTACATCTGGAGCAAACCCAGACTTTCACAACCACGCAAATCTGCGGGTTGTAGTACTTGCCGCCATGGCCCTACTGATGCTGTCAGCAGAATCAATGCCAGTTTGAAGGGATTCGCACATTGCGTCTTTACCATCCTTAATGATGTTTAGAAACGCTTCCCTTTCTTCTCCCTCTGGGAGGCAGTCAGCCGCTGATGAAGCACACTCCCAAAGTCTATGGCTGGACCATGCGAGGGTACAAGTAGCGTTAATAGATTTCAACACCATGCTACATGCAGAAAAAACATTCTTAGCCATAGAGTTGTATCTTTTGTCATCCCTGTCCTGTGGAACAGTAGGGTATGCCGATCTACTGCCTGATGCATTTGCTGCTTGAACAACCAAACTCTCTGGAGTTGGATGTTTAGATAAAAATTCAGGGTCAGTAGTAGATACCCTATATATGGCTGATAACTTTTTGTTAACCTCCGGGATAACCTCAGGAGTTTCCCAGTTAGCCAATATCTTTCTTTGTAATGCAGCGTGAAATGGAACCACAGGATCCTCCAGTGGGCCTTTAACTAAAATGTCTGTAAGGTCATCCTGTTGGAATGCAGGTGAAGGTGTAGACCAACTCACGAATTCTATAATTCTTGCCATTAAAATTCTGTAAACGGTCTCAGCATGTTCCCCTGGGTCTGGTCTGGCAAATTCTATTTCTGGGGAAGTATCTAACCCACTTGCTTCATGTAAGGATTCTCGAAGGTCCTTCAACCTATTTTCCTCAGAGGTAAATTCCTCTGGTTCTGGTGTTGCAGATCTCTGCAACCCAAAGGGTCTTTCTTGATCCGAATCCTCCCCTTCCCCATAAATTGAAGACAAAGGTCTGAAATGATCAGACCTTGGAAATGGCTTAAATCCCATTTCCAGAGCAGAAGGGGCTAAATTTGTCATAATTGGTTGGGAAAACGTCGACGTCGTCGATGCGGACGTTAAAGGCTTTGAAAACACTGAAAAAGATGTCGAGAAGATTGGAAGAGGCCTCGAAGAACTCGAGAGGATCGGGATCCTACTTGAGGTTGTCGATGACCTCGAAGTCATGACAGAGGCCCTGGGTATGACCACTGGTTGTGAGGTAGTGACGGCCGTGGGTTTGTTCTTTTTCGGCGTCGACGTCGAAGACGGCGTCGATTCGATCGACCTATGCGTCGATGAGCCCTTCGATAATGGCGTTGATGATGCACATTTATGCGTCGAAGGGACCTTCGACAATGGCGTCGATGGCACAGTGCCCTTGCTCGAGGGTTCGTGAAGCTCTCGAGTAGTTTCTTTCGCCGGGTGCAACGACTCGCGGCGTTTAGATTTTTCGGTCTTTCACCCAGGGTATCACCCTCAGCTGTCTTCGAGGGGGTTGAGGCCGCTTTCTCGAAGACGCTAAGCATCCTTTTACAGAATTCCTCCCACTCAGGCTTAGAGCTATGTTTTGTGGGGCAGGTGACTCTTTCCGGAGAAACAGAAGAAGAAGACGAGGAAGGGGATCTTCGACGTCTCTTACTTGAATGCTTGGATCTCGAAGAGTGGTGGGAACTGCTTCGAGACCTAGAACGAGAATGTTTCTTGTGTCGGCGAGGAGACGAATGTCTCGACTCTGCCGAGGAAACTTTCGAAGGAGTTTTAACTGTCTTACCTCTCTCAAGCTTCCCCTTACGCTCCTTCAAGGCTTTCGCCGTCATGGACATGCAGTCCTCGCACTCCGAACTTTGGTGCTCCGATCCCAGGCACCACAAACAGATCCTGTGAGGATCTGTCAACAACATTTTCTTTCCACAGTCTCGACATTTTTTGAAGCCGGACCGTGGAGTCGTCGGTTTGGATGAGGAAGCCATCGAGTAAGAGTTGGTATTCTCGACGAATAATGAAGAATATATTCTCTGACTAACAAAATGAGCAACGCGATTCCGAGGCCCACGAAGCGCGGAAAATTGGAACTGCGCAACGGACGCCGCGCAAGTCTATTTATACGCATGATGACGTTGGCGCTGATACGGAGGTTGTCGAGGGACATCGGCTCGAGGGACATCGACGCGCAGCGCCCTCTACTGAAAGCAATGTTTCCGAGGCCAGCAAGCTGGAGATGATCTATCAAGATAAGGAATACGTCGGAGGACACAATCCCTTCGAAACATTATCTAAATTAAACAAACTGGAGGAATTCATTTTCTCTGAGAATTACAAACGAGAAGGATGTTGTAAGTCACCCTTGCCCAATGATGCACATCACACCACAGAGGCAGCCACTCAAACAGATAATTGTAACTTGAATGAAAAACAGTGTGACACTCATGTTGCTGGTCCCTCGTCATTTATCTTTCCGCAATCCTTTGCTCAAACGGTAGCAGACTCAGGACCTGTTGAAACAATTCAAATGTTTACATACTCTAAACTATGTCAAATGGTCTCTTCCAATGCTGAGAAAATTGACCAATTGCTATTTTTCACTCAGAATAACGATTTAGATCAGGAGAGGACTGCCATTGAGGAACCAGTAAATACCCTACCTGGGGAAATGGAACACCCAAACAGCCCATCAGCTCTAACAGCTTTAATAGATGCTGAAGCTAACACAAAACAAATAAAAGTGGACAGTGAGGAACGTGTTGAGGAATTGCAATCTAAGCCAAAGGAACAATACTTTAGCTCCAGGAAAGAAAAATGCTCTTACCTGCGGGCACTTAAAAGGAATAATGAGCGCCTAGCAGCTCAAAATGAATTAGATAATAAATTCAAAAAATCCAATAAAAAGAAACAAAACAACAAGTAGGAAACCTCTAATATAAAGCCACAACAGACCAAGAAGGCATTAGTCTCCCAGGGAGCATTGCCTTCTCTCCCTACTGATCATGGTATTAATTTGGACTAACTTTCTGCGGAAAGTAAGGTAGCTTTGCAACTTGATCATGGGGTGACTAAAAATGTACCCCCTCTTGGAAATCCTTGCTTGCCTCTTGACAATACTGACGCTTTACACATGAGCCTTCTAGTAAAGTTGAAACTGAATTAATTCTAGAAAAGTAAAATGAATTTACTTCCACATTGACAGTGCCTCAACAAACTCAGTTCTCAATGTACTACAATCCTATTGCAAACAAAAGAACTGATTTAGGTAAAGAGATAACCATTAGAGAGGGGATAAATGTTAAAGGTCTGATTTCCAGAATGTTTCCTCTGTAACAGAAGGGAATCCTGAGGGCAATTTTGACTTGGATGGCAAGACATCACTTGGCACGAGCATTACATGTCCCTTTGGTGGAGGCCCTAAATCAGGTAAAGTCACCTGTGAAGTACTCCTCTAAAGTACATAGTGTACACTCACACGACGTACAAGTGAACAATAAATGTCCCACTGTGTCTCCATCTAAACTTCCCTTACCTAAAGCTAAAGGGGTAACTGTACGAGAGGATGAGTACTCTTCCACCCCGTATGCTTCCATCATTATAGGGTGGCTGAGTATCCAGAGATCAATGCTTCAGGCTTTAAAAAAAATTCCGGCCTTAAGAACCTTATCCACAAACGATATCGAGTGGATCGCATTACCACCAATTAATAATTATCGAATGCTACTTCAAGTACAATCAGAAATAATTGCAGAATTGATTTAGAACCATAGGAGATAATTTAAAATGATCGGCTTATCCTTGTATCCATTTGAGGCTGTTGAAGAAGCGATTGTCTTTAATGAAATGCCCTTTGAAACTCAAAAGTCATCACTTAATCATGTCGGTGGGGATACAGCGTCCATGCCTCCAGAAACAGCTGTCATAGCCCAACTCACTGCTCTCTCATCGACGACCAAATATTGGTCATGGTTAACCGCGCTAGTGGGTGATCTCCAGTTTCTGGCTAACACAGCCTCCACATAGTAGCAAACCCTCATTGAGGATTGTTTCTTGGAATTCATGTGGACTTAAAAACTTTTCAACCTGGGTCGATCTTTCTAGCCCACATGAGTCTGTTGATATTATGCTATGTCAAGAAACAATGTGTGTCCATCCATTCCAAGTAAAGGGTTTTGCCGCAATGCACGTGGTGGCGCAACGCGGCTTACAGGGAAGACCATATGGTGGTTTCGCAGTACTTCTTAACACAAACATGTCTTACAGGATTCTTAAACTTTATAGATCTCATTCGTTTTTGGCAATGGTGGTGGAAATCAATGGGCTTGTAAAGGACGCCTACCTAATTATATCTCCTTACCACAATCCAACTCAAAATCCGATTGAATCCATGTTTGTGAAAATTGCCAGCATGTTTCATGAGGTGATCACTGAATGACCCACATGTAAGGTCCTTTTGGGAGGTGACTTCAATGCAGAATGTATAATCACTCCTAAGAGTGGGGTACGTTCTGACAGTGTCGCAAAGTTCTCGGCAACGAGACAGAGAGGCTTGCAATGGTGTGATTTCTTGGCCTATTGGGATATTTTTTTCATTGCCTTTCAAACTAAGGGACATATCATTACATGGCAGCAGGACTATAAGAACTCCTGCTATGCTTATTTTGCTGCTTCTATGAATCTGAATCAAGATTGTAGTGAGACTGTACTTATCTCCCCAGATCTAAGTGACCACTCAGTCTTAGAACTATCAATAAAGGCTATGAGCTTACAAATGAAGAGTGATCACACACTTCCCTGAGTATGTCCCTGAGGTGGAGCGTCTACATATGCGACAAGTTGAATTCACTGATTGACCAAGAATGACATACAATCTGGTATGAAGGATCATTGAATAGTCCTCTTCAGTTGAGTGTAAATGAAATTTCCAGTATAATGTGTACTGCAATTGAAAAAGTAGTAAAGTTCCAAAACTCTAAAAAAGAATTACAGCATGTTCATGCCTACAGTAATGTAATTAAACTCGCTAAAGCAAATAAAAATGCTAAGCTAAGACAGCTAAAAATGTGCTCTTTGGGTAATGAGGAATTTCAGAAACGTAAGAAAACTATATGTAACTCATATAGAAATATATGTAAAAATGATAGACTTCATCTACACCACACAACCAATCAGGTGATGCTTCTTAATTTGTGTCGCAATGATAGGTCCTCCACATGGGCTCTGTTACGTTCAAATGAACAAAGAACCACCATAGAACAGACATCGAACATCACTGCAGATGTGTGAACACAATTTTTCAGGCAATAATTTGCACTGCCTGAGAGATTTGGTAAATCACATTCCAAATTTACGGCCATGTCTTCTGTTGACTTTAATGGTTGGTCCATAGAAGAAATCATCATAGCCATTGGGTTATTGAAAACTCTAAAGCTCCCGGACCTGACTCTATTCCCCCATGCGTAATTAAGAGGAATCCTTCCTTATGGGCTGCACTGTTGAAAGTTCAGTTTGATTACATCTTAGAAACCGCCAGAATTCCCCTGTCCTGGTTACAATCAATAGTGGTCCCGACTTTTAAAAAAGGCAAGAAGACCGACCCAGCAAACTTTAGGCGCATTACATTAATTGATGCAGGAGCAAAGGTTTTGGCAATCTTGTTACTACAGGATCTTCAAAACCACATTGGTTCACATAAAAGCCTGTCAAGATTCCAAAATGGTTTTCGTGCCCAATTGGGAACAACTCTAAATGCATCTATTTTGGCCTACTTACTTGTAAAAACTGAAATTCCTAATTCAGGCCCGATTTATATGGCATCAGTCGATCTGCCGACTGTGTTCGCTTGTGTGATCCGAGGAAGACTCTGGAAAATGTTAGAACGCTTGGGTGTTCCTGTACATTTTATTGCCCTGATAGCAAAATTGCATTACAACACCTCCTATTTGGTAAGGATAAATGCTTCAGGTGCGACAAAGCAGCCAATTCCCACGGAGTTGGGGGTTAAACAGGGCTGCAACTTGGCAGCGACCCTGCTTAACCTCTACCTTTGTGACATCGACGAGATTTGTGAAAAGGAGATTTCTTATCCCGCAAGGCTGGGCCACCTAAAGATCCAATGGCTCGCCTTTTCTGATGACATTTTAAATTTTTGACCGTACGCCCTTCGGACTGCAAACAAAGCTCAACATATTTGCGATTATCTGTTCAACCACAATTTACATTGTAATGTCCAAAAATCAAGGGTCTTTACATTTCGGAACTTGAAGCAGAAAATTCCAACTATGAAATGAACCATCAATCGCACTTCTATTCCTAAGGCCTTGACTTTTAAATATCTAGGTTATAATATAACTGATTCCAACTCAGTAATATTGTGGAAGAGTGGGCTGAATAAAAAGGTCACAGCTTTGGCTATGCAAATGCAGATTGTTTATGCAAAGTTCTGTAAATTCTGAATGGTACTACAAGGCATAAAATAAGCAGTGTCACAGAGCAATTTGCTATGCAATTCTGTAGGTTTGCTAATTAAATTGGCACTTGTGTAGCAAAGTTACCCTGTTCAATGAAAGCACAGCTTACCCTGCATTCCTCTCTTGCCTTCAGAACTCTTTCCACCCTCTTTTCTCTGTTCACTACAAGTTCAAAGTGGCTATTGGAGAGAGAGTACAGCAGTAATCACCCTCTTTATTCATGTGCCAAAAGGCCTGTGTGGGAGTGCTACGCACATTTTATTTTATTTTTTCAAATAATTGAAAACCAGAAATAATCACAATAATAATGTTATTAAGCTAACTGTATCCCGTCTGCCAAAGACCAATATGTGTTAGTTATTTTTTTAAAAGGCTTTCAATTCCTTTTCTAAAAATATAATAGATTATGTAATGCATGCTTTACAGTGAAGTGTATCTAAATCTCAGTGGCCCTCATTACGACCCTTGCGGAAATCAACCGACCGGACCGCCATAGCGTAAATAGCGTTTCCGCCATTGCACGATGGAGCAAAGTGCGGCTCATTCCGACCCATCGGGCACGAGCACCACGCCATGGCGGAAGTGCAAAGTCCGCGATGGCGGAAATGACCCCAAAACGGCCCACACCGCCGCCGTACGGCGCACTAGGTGCAATACCGCCACCCATCTCAGCGGACACCGCAGTGAGCGCCAACCGGAAAGTACGGTGACCGTAAATATACGGAAACGGAGGTAAAAGCATGGTCCCGGAACGGGAAACATCCCGCCGTACACCTATAAAACCACAAATTCCACACAACCATTAAAAATACTACCCTGAGACACATCCCAACCCGTCATCCACCCTAGTGAAACCAAGAAAAATGGGAAAAGTAGCGAAGAAAGCGTGCGACCGCAAGCGGCAGGTCCACTTCTCCCGTGAGGAACTCACCGTGCTCACGGAGACCCTCCAGGAGAATGCTGCCGCCGTCTTCTCCACGCAAATGACCAGGACGGCACTTGCGAACAAGAAGGCCATATGGGCCTGGTGGCACAGCGGGTAAGTGCGGTGGGGACCGCACCCCGCAACCCACAGCAATGCAGAAAGCGATGGGACGACCTGCGGATACGCGTCCGTAGCATACTTTCTGCCAACCGCAACATTGCCACAGCTACCGGGGGAGGATCGGAATCACCCATCAAGTTGACCCCCTGGGAAGAAATCTGTGCCTCCACCATTGGAATGGAGAGCATAGAGGGAGTCGGAGGGATGGAGAAAGGAGTGCAGACATCCGAAGATTCAGGTAGGTGTCCCAAATAAAACAATGCCAAAACCACAACGTCCAATCATGTGAAGTACCACGTGCCCACATAGTGCAACAGGAACACATGTCCAGGAGAACGTCCACATACATAGGCCTGACAGCACACTTTAAAACTCACATCAAATACATAAATAATTAAAAATCCTAAAAACACCCTCTACACGTGCAGCAGGCACACCCTAACTGCAGGCTGCCAAACAACTGCACCCACACTCCACACACAAATGAAACCACCTCCAAGGCCCCGACCCAAATCACCCTCAGGTACCACCCCAATGCATGTGATACATTGCCATTCCAATTCCCACAGACCCATTAATAACGCTCGCCCTCCTTTACTCCACCACAGGGTCCGATCCAAACGACGAGCTCCAGGACACCCCTACCAGCACACCTGCAAAGAGGGCCAAGACCAACGGCCAAAGACCCTCCACCTCAGCTGCACGCATCAAGACACGGCAGCAGCACAAATCAAGTGACAGCACACAGGAGGGAACTCCAACAGGCACCCCAGCAGCCAGCATGCCCACAACACCACCACCACAGGTCCCCCCAATGGATGCCACAGTAGGCACTGCTTCTGGTGGCAGCAGCACCATAGGTGATACTGCATTAATGGTAGCATGCTCCGACACAGAAAACGGGGATGTCGAAGTTAGATCCATCCATGACCTGTCTCAATCCCCCTGACTGTTCCATCCCGTACACCATGAGGATACCATGCAGGGGCACCCACAAGACGACGACTGGCCATCCCCCACAAGCCCTGTGGCAAGGCAACATGAGGTGATCAGCCCCTCTGTGACACCACCGCAAATGGCCATGGCCCAGCAGAGGCAACAGTCCCTCGACCAGGTAATCGTGCAACAGCAGCAACTGGCCACGCTCCTCAAGGACCATGCCGATGAATGTGGGGGCACTAAGGCAGACATAGAAACATCAACTGAGACACTTAGGGCAGAAATGGAGAGAAGTACAGAGACACTAAGGGCACAAATGGAGAGTAGCACCGAGAGCCTGAGAGTACAAATGGAGAGAAGCACCGAGAGCCTGAGAGTACAAATGGAGAGAAGCACCGAGGGCCTGAGGGGGGAACTGCATGCGACGTCCAAAGACGTATGTGCCGAACTTGCCGCAGTGCGCCGTGTGCTCACTGAGCTCTCACAAACCCTTAGGGACATGCATGGACGTGAGCAGGCAGAGACATCATCCGTTGCAAGTTCCGTCCAGGGCAGCCCCCAACGTAGATCTGGGAGGAACCTGCGCTCCACAGGCAGGGGTGCCCCTGATACCCGCAGAGGGGGCTTGCAATAGCGACAGCCCACTGACAATGAGCATCTATGGACACTGGTGTTCGGGGGGGAGGTAGGAGGGTGGAGGGGGTGTGTTGGGCTCACTTGGGTGGCGGGTCGATAGGGTGTTTAACATGATATCACATATGCCATAAACAATGCACGATCATGCAATGAGATGTGTGGACATTGATCTTTGTGTACGAGGCCATTATAGGCGTACAGTCCATATTGTGCATGTTCCAGACACACACAGTGCCACGAGTCCCGTGTCCATGTATCAGCCACCAGGCGTGAGTGCTAGAAGCATGCATCTATGAGATGCTGACGAATGTCACGGCCCTCCTGTGCCTCGCAGACTCCTTGAGGTGCTGCCACATCCCCACCCTCATCATGACCATCATCAGGTGCTTGCAGTTCTGCGTCAGGGGGCATGGGCACATTTCTACGTACGCACATGTTGTGGAGCATGACACATGCCATGACCATCTTTGCAACCTTCACATGGCGGTACAGGAGTGCCCCGCCAGACCTGCTGAGGCAGCGGAAACGAGTCTTCAGTAGGCCGAATGCCTGTTCTATGACTACACGGGTACGTGAGTGGGCATGGTTGTAGTCCTCCTCATGCTGGTCCTGTGGGTTCCGGACTGGTGTGAGGAGCCATCTCTTCAGTGGATACCCGGCATCACCTGTATGTGGACAAGTAAGGAATTTTGAGGAATGCCATTGCTACGTACGCCCCCCCCCCCCTTCCTGCCAGGTCATTGCCGCATCACATACCCCACATCATCATGCATGAAATGAGACTCACCGAGTAGCCAGGATCTGTTCCCTGCGTGTCGCTCCATGTAGCGTGGTATAGTAGAGTTCCTCAAGACCATAGAATCATGGGTTGATCCAGGAAATCGGGCACAACAATGTGTAATGATCCTGTTGGAGTCACACACCATTTGTACATTCAGAGAATGAAATTGTTTTCGGTTGCGGTACTGGGCCTCCATGGCATGTGGGACGACCAATTCCACATGGGTGCAGTCGATGGCACCAATGCAACCCGGTATGCCGGCAAGTGCATGGAATCCCACTTTTGTGTTGGTAATTTCCTGCTCCGAGCGTGGTAGAGAGATGTAGTCGTCTGCGTGCTTCAGGAGGGCATCGAGCACTTGCAATAGTGTCCGTGAGAACAGTGGCTGTGATATGCCATGCAACTGTCCGACTGTGTGCTGGTAGGTGCCTGTGGCCAGGAAGTGGAGTACAGACACCACCTTCAGTAGGGGTGGGATGGCGGTTGGGCTATCTATCATGCTGACAAGGTCAGCCTGTGTCATGTCCACAATGGCGGTTATGGTGTCCCGGTCCAAACGGTAGAGGGTGTGGATCTGCTCATCAGTGAGGTTGAACTGATGTGCTCGGAGGCGTGGGATTGCGGGCTGCCTGCGTGGTGGTAGTGGCTGTGCTGGCGGCCCTTGCTGGCCCTGCCTTGCCCTCCTCCTCCTCCTGCGTCTCCGCCGTGCGGCCGGTTGTAGTTGGTGTTCGTCTTCTTCTTGAAGTTGGAGTACTTGCAGTGCTATCAGGTCCCCCAGGGCCAACATAGCTAGTCCTGCCGGTAGCATTTCGGAGTGGGTGTGGTTGTGGGAGGAGACTGGGTGTGCAATTTATGTGTTTTCAGGCTGTATGGCCTCCACCTGTGGTGATTCATTCCACCTGTGCAAGCTGCACTCCCCTTTGGGCGAGCACGTCCCGCACACAACGCTGCAATTCGACGAATGGCATCTTGCTATTGCAATCATGTATTTGTACCCGATGGCAGTGTAACATTGGTTGATATGTTCATTCGGCTATGGTCCCATTGTTTCACATACTATCTTTGCAGTCGCGAACAGACTTGTGGAGGGTCAGTGGAACATAGTACTCGAGTAACGGTGGACCCTCATGCAACACTGTACCGAGCTTCACCGACGGGCGGGGCGTCCCATTTGTGAGTGAAGGCAGTTGCCATTTTCACACACAGCCGCACTAGATGGATTAATTTGTGATTTCAAGCGGCCACAGTTGCCTTTTCGACGTGATGTTGCAAATGAGGAATTCGAAGGGCGGCGCTTTCGGTTTTCAGCTAGCGGCGAGGAGATGCCCACAGGTCTGACTGCAAATATAACGTTCTATTGTTCAATGTCCTTGGGACAGGGGCCATGGCGAGGATGCAATGATTGATATGAATAGTTTGGGATGCGCAATAGCGACGTGGGCGATGAGGCCGGACGTTCCCAAATACATGTTACTTCACAACACTGGAATTACGGGCTGGGGCACAGTGGATTTTGCAGGCTGCATAACGCACAGACTCAATGGAAATTTCACATGTTATGTGAGTATGGAGACAGGCGTTTTCATTACGGGATGAGGGAATGATGTATGGATGCATGGACAGATGATTTGATACAGAGTTTGCCATGTACAGGGCTTCTTGGAATCTATCCGCCTCCCCTGCGCTATGTGATGCAGGGCTGCCATAGTGGGACCATCGTCTATCTGGCCTTGTTGAGCCCTCCCTGTCTCGACGCGCCTTCAGACACTTGTGTCTATGCACGTTACCAATCCCATCAGATGGATTCTGTTTTAACAGACGCATGCACAGGTACACTCGTTTGTGATAGTGTTTTCACCTCGATATAGATAGTTATGATTCGCAAGTGGTTTTTGGGTGGTGATGATCCTTTGGAGTGGGCTAGCATGCATATGGCTGTGGATTTGGTGTGATCATTGAAGTGAGTAAATCAAATGTAGTTCTGATGGCCATACTATTCTTTTTCATTTCATTTGGTTGACAGGTATCTCCTCCCCTTTTGCCACTGCCATCTGTATGCCACTCCTGCAGATGGATTTTACTCCCGACACCTGCTGCTTCGTGTTAATCAGTGGAGCAGCATTACGATCTTATGGGACGATCGCCAATGGGCCACATGCCCTTACGCAGTACTAGTGGCTAGGAGCAACATTTCGGCCTTTCAGCTGGACTAGTGCCTCCCTATTGGGACGGCCCTGCGGTTCTAGGCGCTTCCATGTTGCCTTTTCGTACGGGAATGTAGCCCCTGTGTACCATGAAGGAACAGGGCGTCACACAAGAAGTAGCTGGTCATTTATTGCGGATGCAGCCCACAATAATGAAATATATTTTGGAGTTCATGGCCTAATGGCTGTATGGGCTTGGAGAATTTGTTGTGCATTAAATTTCTATTCTGATATGAACCGTGTAGCGTTCTTCTTTGCAAGTGATGTGGCATATTACTATTTGGGGAGCGATGTATTGTGAGGAGATCTGCATTGGGTTCCAACTTCGGGGTATAGTTGCGTGGTACTGTGCTGGGCGCGTTTGCCTACGAAGCCCAGTGAGGTCAGGGATGAGGGCTGCCATTATGACTGTTTTGATGATGTCATGCTCAGGGGCGGGGGATTAGCTTTTGTGTAACAGATGCCGGTCAGCCAGTTGGATAGGTGGAATGATGTGATTATCGGAATATTGCTGGTCACAGGTGCCTGTGTTTGCGTGCGTTTCTTGGTGGGAGACTGAGGTCATGTCCATTTGTATGGCTTCTGTATTCGTGCCATCTGTGCCCTGCAGCTCCCATTGGGCCCTCTTGAGATTCATTTGTTCGTTGGCAGGCATGGATGACTAGTACATTTCACTGGTTGCATTGTGTGACTTCATTGCACCTACGGGGGGTTGTACAATGTGGCCAGGGAGCGGTGTACAAGCACTCAGTAGGGCCGTTTACGGTTGGTTCGCGATGCCGTACTTCTCACCATGGCGGAATGGTACTTTCCGCCGTGCTTGATGGCGTTAGGTGCATGTCCGCTAGGGTCGGAATTCGCGTACCGTTGCGCCATGGTGCTAATTACGGTTTGGCATGGCGCGCGCGCGCGTACTTGGTGCAGTTAGCGTTGGCGTTCACTACGGTGTCGCTAATGGCATCGTACTTTGCGGTGACGGCTCATGATCGCACCGAGCGCTATTCGATGGCGGTATTGCATTTCCGCCATCGTTTTTCGATTTCCGCCAGGGTCGTAATGAGGCCCAGTGTCAACTAGATTATATTTTGTTGGAGAAGTTGCATCATGTTGACGAGTGGACACTTTTGAAAATGTACAGGACCACGCAGCCAAATGCTTTGATGGCAAACCTAGTCCTGTGGTCTGCTGGTTACATACAGCTTGCAGCTGGTGCTCAACCCATGAGCTGATCCCATTCTCCTTGACATTCTATCTTACCATGTTGGTTTGTACCCGCTACCCTGAAAGTGAGATAGCCGCAAACTACAATATTCTGCCTAGTTTGCCCAGTTCTCTGCCTGCTACGCCATCCACTCTGCTTAGTGTTTTACATAATGAATACACAAAGTTAACTTGATATTTACTTAAAGTAGCGATCAATAGTTTCAGCCAGTCTGTACATCTACATACAGACCTACTTCAAAACTGTACACTGTAGTTGGCCTACAGAGCTCATTTTGCTCGATGATTATGATTGCAATATATATTTGCACCACCTGCAGTAGAGAGAGCTTGTCAAACTGTTTGAAGATCCTTTCTATCATATCTATTTATTTGTGTCCATTCATGCAGCTAACCTTTTTACAGACACTCATTCAGGGCTTGCAAAGCATTTTCGCCCACTTGCATAGTCAAGTAGATTTTAAGAAGGGCCAGTACCATTTGCAGGGGATGTTGGAAACTTTTATTTAACCTTTACTTTGTTTGCAGTAAATGACAAATAAAAGTTTCACTGTGCATGGCTGGCCTTTGGGCGACACCAGTGTGCCAAACTAAAGTGGGTTTGTTGTGACATGCACCATTTTACAGAAAGAATTTGCAAGGGGGCTTGTTTGCTAATCAAGGAAAATGTAATTAGCAAACTCTGCTAATCAATTTTTGAAAACTAATTTATGCCTTGTTACTATTATTCGAATTCTACACGCTTAAAGTTGAAGCGATTATCTTGTACAGACTGGACATGTGTCTTTTAAACATCGACAATGTTGTTGACCAGATACAGGGCGCTCTTTGGAAGGGCACTCTGCGCCTGGCCAAGTCACTGCCCAATGCTGTTCTACACCAAGAATCAGGATTGATCGCCTTGTCAACTAGATTTCACTTGCGGCACTTGACCAATTTACCAAAAATGCTGTATCCCCCGCCTAATTCATTATATGAAGAATTTCGAAAAATGATCAATGAGAGAAATCCACCATTGGTAGCAAAATTCTATGACTCCATGGCCAAACTGTTAGATGAATGCATGCTTTCTCCAGCTGATCTGGAGTATCGGCTGCAATACGTGAAGAAACATGTATCTGAAAATTATTGGGTAAGAACTTTAGAGTTGGTTCGTACAAGGAAACTATACACGGAAGCTGCTTTTTTTTTAAATCTAAGCGAACACCCCACCGAATGTATTTGGGGAAGTTTCCCTGTTGTTTCTTGCGGAACGTCTATTTACGATTTAAGTTAATTCAGTTCTACACCCTAGAAAGAATCATGAAATGGGAGAAGACATCTAATACTGAGGGGAACATGAGGTGCCGTTTTTGCCACAACATAGCGCAGAATGAAACACTGAAACACCTTGTAATTTTCTGTCATTGTTTTGAGATCAAGCGGGCTGCACTCTTGGGTTGGGATACAATGGGCTTAACGTTGTCTGCGAGGGAATGGCGTTGGAGGTCAATCATCTGGTGATACTCAACTAAGACAGTTGTCCTTAGCAACATTTCTGGTAGAGCTGTGTGCTGAATTAGAACATAGGCACGCTAATTATCAACAGTGATAGTCCTTGCTTGTAAAGTATTCAAACACACCTAATGAATTTGTAAAATGTAACTGTTTTGCGATGGATTTTTGTGATTTTTTACATTAGAGAGTATTGTTTTATTAGTGAAATCCATGTGTGCTGGTAACACATTGTTATATATGTCGCTTAAAAAACTGTTTGATGCTAAAAGGTGATGCTAATTTAATTGTTTATAATCAAGAATGATTTATATCGAAAGATTTCTGTTATTTTACATGCTAGGTGAATGTTGTAAAAGTTTGTTGAACAAACTAATAAATGACTTATTACAATAATTAAAAAAAGGAGAAATTACCTTACCGTAATGTTCTTTCTATGGATCCTTCTCCAGCAGATTCCTCATGTTATGTTATGTTACTTGGCATTTATATAGCGCCTTATGTATCATTGGTATGATCTCAAAGCGCTGGTAGGTTGAGCGCCCTCGGGAACCGTAGTTCAAGTCAGTCGAGAGAGAGAGAGTGTCGTAAAGTGCGTGGGTGCACCGGCTATGTGTGCAGCTGGTGTGGTTGTTGCATGATAGCTGCTTCTTAGCGGTAGGTGTGGTGCTGATGAAATCAGTTGGATGTGCTCAGTCTGGAGGGTGGACATACAGACTGAGTTCTGGCTGCGTCAGGCCATGAGGAGATGCCTAAACTAGCCCGACTGTGCTCAGCTAGCTGTGTTTTATTAGAATGATGGGTAGTTTGAGGGGTCATGGTAGTATAAGAAGAGCTTTACCGAATGTGTCATAGTATCGCTGTGTTCTAGTTGAATGATGGTGTATGGGAGAGAGTAAGCGTAGTAGTGTGATATGGTGCTAATCAGTAAAATTCATGCAACCAGGCATACCCAAAGATATCAGGAATACCTTCAAGATTCTACTTTAACACAGTAACGCTTTTAGGCATTCTTTTAAGTTTAATTTTAACACAGTGAGGCTAATAAGGGCACACTCAATGATGTTGGGAGTACCTTCTCGATTCAATTTTAACACAGTAACGCTATTAGGTATAATTTCTGAATTCAACACTAGCACAATGGCGCTATTAGGGCATGCTCAATGATGTTGGGGATGGCTTCTAGATTCAACTTTAACAGTAACACTATTATGCATACTCTCTAAGTTCAATTCTAACACAGTGATGCTAATTAGGCATACTTTCTGAGTTAAACTCTAACACAGTGATGCTATGGGCACACTTTCTAAGTTAAACGCTAACAGTGATGCTATTGGGCACCATTTCTAAGTTCGACTCTAACACAGTGAAGCTATTGGGCACACTTTCTAAGTTCAACTCTAACACAGTGACGCTATTTGGGCACACTTTCTAAGTTCAACTCTAACACGGTGACGCTATTGGGCATACTTTCTAAGTTCGACTCTAACACAATGACGCTATTGGGCATACTTTCTAAGTTCAACTCTAACACAGTGACGCTATTGGGCACACTTTCTAAGTTCAACTCTAACACAGTGACGCTATTGGGCACACTTTCTAAGTTCGACTCTGACACAGTGACGCTATTTGGGCACACTTTCTAAGTTCAACTCTAACACAGTGACACTATTGGGTACACTTCTAAGTTCAACTCTAACACAGTGACGCTATTGGGCACACTTCTAAGTTCAACTCTAACACAGTGACGCTATTGGGCACACTTCTAAGTTCAACTCTAACACAGTGAGGCTATCGGGCACACTTTCTAAGGTCAACTCTAACACAGTGACGCTATTGGGCACACTTCTAAGTTCAGCTGTAATACATTGACGCTATTGGGCACACTTTCTAAGTTGAACTCTAACACAGTGACGCTGGCAGGCATATTTTCTAAGTTCAACTCTAACACAGTGAGGCTATCGAGCACACTTTCTAAGGTCAACTGTAACACAGTGAGGCTATTGGCACACTTTGTATGGTCAACTCTAACACAGTGACGCCATTGGGCACACTTTCTGAGTTCACCTTTAATACAGTTGCGCTGTTAGGGCACACTCAAATGGTGTAGGGAATGCCTTCTAGATTGAACTCTAACACAGTAAGGCTATTGGGCACACTTTCCAAGTTCAGCTCTAACACAGTGACGCTATTGGGCACACTTTCTAAGTTCAACTCTAACACAGTGACGCTATTGGGTACACTTCTAAGTTCAACTCTAACACAGTGACGCTATTGGGCACACTTCTAAGTTCAGCTCTAACACAGTGACGCTGTTAGGCATATTTTCTAAGTTCAACTCTAACACAGTGAGGCTATTGGGCACACTTTCTATGGTCAACTCTAACACAGTGGGGCTATTGGGGACACTTCTAGGTTCAACTCTAACACAGTGAGGCTGTTAGGCACACTTCTAAGTTCAACTCTAACACAGTGAGGCTATCGGGCACACTTTCTAAGGTCAACTCTAACACAGTGAGGCTATTGGGGAGACTTCTAATTTCAACTCTAACACAGTGACGCTGGTAGGCACATTTTCTATGGTCAACTCTAACACAGTGAGGCTATTGGGTACACTTCTAAATTCAACTCTAACACAGTGACGCTACTGGGCACACTTCTAAGTTAAACTCTAACACAGCGAGGCTACTGTGCACACTTCTAAGTTCAACTCTAACACAGTGAGGCTATTGTGCACACTTCTAAGTTCAACTCTAACACAGTGACGCTGTTAGGCATATTTTCTACGTTCAACTCTAACACAGTGAGGTTATCGGGCACACTTTCTAAGGTCAACTCTAACACAGTGAGGCTATTGGGCACACTTCTAAGTTCAACTCTAACACATTGATGTTGTTGGGCACACTTCTAAGTTCAACTCTAACCCATTGATGCTATTGGGCACACTTTCTAAGTTCAACTCTAACACATTGATGTTGTTGGGCACACTTCTAAGTTCAACTCTAACCCATTGATGCTATTGGGCACACTTTCTAAGTTCAACTCTAACACAGTGACGCTATTTGGCACACTTCTAAGTTCAACTCTAACACAGTGACGCTATTTGGTACACTTCCACTTCTAAGTTCAACTCTAACACAGTGACGCTATTGGGCACATTTTTAAGCTCAACTCTAACACAGTGACGCTAATAGGGTGTGGATATACGTTGGGCATTAGTATGTGACTGATGTAACACAGTAAGACTTTTTCATTATGAGTGGTAGGGCTTTCTGGCGTGAAGTAATTGCTTCAGTCCTCACCCTTGCCACACTTGCATTTCGGTCCGTGCTGGTTGATGGCAGGCTACGGCTTCTTGCTTCTCCTGCGGATACCTGCAGATACGGTCTGGAGCCGTACTTTGCCTCAGGGTCCTTAGCCGAAGGAGGCTGCCGGGCAGAGGGCTGCCCTGGGAGGGCCAGTTAAGACAGGTTGGGATAGCCAATGGGAGGGGGGGCGGGAAAGCACGGGAAACCAGGAAGAGGGAGCGGAGTAGGTTGGGGAGGAAGGCGGTCGAGTGGGGGCCTCGGGCCAACACAAAGGGGCTCAAAACTTAAAACAAGCTTTTACCAAAACTCTCCGGCTTCCAGGTGGGAAATGGAGCCGGTGGGTACTACGAGTTGTTAGTCTCGAAATTAAGGGCACTATGACTAATGGGAGGGGGTGGGCGGATCGAGGGGTTCGGGAAAGCACGGGAAACCAGGAAGAGGGAGCGGGGTGGGTTCGGGGAGGCAGGCGGTCAAGTCTGGGGCTCGGGGCCAACACAAAAGGGCTCAAAACTTACAACAAGCTCTTACCAACACTCACCGGATTCCAGGTGGGAAATGGAGTTGGTGGGTGCTATGAGTCGTTTGTTTGTTTGTTTGTTTGTTTGGTATTTATTATGCGCACCGGACCCTGGGGTATAAGGGCGCAGGAAGTAAGAAGATGTACAGCTTAGAGCATAAATTACAGGTTACAGTTACATGTTACAGATAATTACAAGTTACAGATGCAGGTTTACAATACAAGTTTACAATCATATGGTATAGATGCTGTGTAGCAAAACAGGCGTGAGCATTATCATAATTTCAATTAGCAATAGCTGTCGTCAGCCAGTTAATTACAATTTGCCTGAATTTGGAAGGAGAATGTTCTAGCCTCGCGGTAGTGGGTAATTCGTTCCACAATTGAGCAGCTTTGACTGGGAAGCTAGCTCCGCCTATGGTGGTCAGTTTAAAGCGAGGTACTTGGAGGCGATTGGTGTAGGCAAGTCTGGTTTGTCTTGTGGAGTGTGATCTGGTGAATCTGTCCTTAAGGTATTGAGGGGCTTTGTTGTGTAGAGATTTGTATGTGAGAGATGCAGTTTTAAGTTTGATTTTCTCATGGGTGGAGAGCCATTTGTGTTTCCTTCTTGTTTCTGTAATGTGTTCTCTCCTGGGGATGTCCAAAGCCGCTCGGAGGGCCTTGTTTTGCTGTATCTGGATTTTGTTGATGATGGATTTAGTGGCTCCTATGTACAGTGCGTTACAATAATCTAGTTTAGAGATGATAAGGGCTCTGGCTAGTGTTAGACAACTCTGGCGTTAGACTCGAAACGAAGCGCACTATGACCAATGGGAGGGGGTGGGCAGATCGAGGGGGAGGGATAGCACAGGAAACCAGGAAGAGGGAACAGGGTGGGTTAGGGAGGCAGACGGTCGATTGGGGGGCTCGGGGCCAACACAAAGGGGCTCAAAACGTACAACAAGCTCTTAACCAACGCTCACCGGATTCCAGATGGGAAAAATCTTGAAAGATATCCTTGTCCAGCTCTGCTGCTCAGAATGTGTTCACGGGGGCGTAATGGACCTCGATTCGGCCGTCTGTCCGTCTTGAGTGGTGGTCGATCATCCGCTCCGGAAGTGACGTCAAGCGCCATACATATACCACGTCACTACACCCCATGCCTCAGTTCCACTCAACTTTTCCCGGGCTCAAACGCTGCATAGGAAAACGGAAGGAGGCTAACCAGCCTTAAATTTAGCAACTATGGAATATAAACCAACAGTTTAAAAACATTCCAATTAGAAAAACATCTCTTTTTTTTGTTGATTTAATAAACTGAGATGAGCACCCCAAAGCCATCAGCAACGTACTACATGGCATCATAAGCGAAAAAACCACAACACTTTCTGAGCGGGGACATCTGGGAGGGGTGATGAGGAATTTGTCAGAGAAGAATCCATAGAAAGAACATTACAGTTAGGTAATTTCTCCTTCAATGGATTGCTATTCTCCCGCAAACTCCTCATCTTGATAGACTCCCCAAGCAGTAAGCCAAAGGAGGAGGGCAGAAAGGATTACACAAACAGGTTCTGCAGAACCGCTCTGCCAAAACGTGCACCAGCCCTACGTGCAACGTCCAACGCATAATGCTTCATGAAAGTATGTAAAAAGGACCACATGACAGCACAGCAAATGTCCCGAACAGGGAGCCCCTTCTGAAGGGCTGTGGAAGCAGAGACTCCCCTGGTGGAAAGGGCCCTGTTATCCGGTGGGAATTCTTTTCCCGCCGACTGATAGCACTAAGTGATACATAAAATGATCCAGTGCCGAGATGGTCTGTTTGGTAATCGCAAGACCTTTGCATGAAGGAGAATGGGCGACAAACAACTGTTCCGCCTTCTGAACTCTGTTGTGCTGGCAACATAAAAGCTGAAGGCTTTTTTAGGATCGAGACAGTGAAAGCGCTTGCCTTCCTTAGAAGGATGGTGAGGAGGGTAGAACACGGGCAAGTCAACAGACTGCAAAAAATGAAATTCTGAAACAACCTTCGGAGGGAAACCTGGTTTAACCTTAAGAGATACCTTCTCTCTGAAGAAACGCAAAAAGGGGGGCTCGAGTTGGATCGAGTTGAGGCAGTCTGTGCAGTCGGCACAGTATTCTTTCCAGTTGTATTGGTAAGTTGAGCAAAGGAGGAGCCAAACCAACAAAATGCCTCAGGACCGCGAAACGGAGCAGAGTTGGATCATGTCTGTCGGGAATGACGGGACGTCAACAAGTCAGAAAACACCTGATGCACTGTGACACCAATAAGAACGTATTCAAGCGCACTTGCATTGTGTTCCGCATTTACAAACGTCTTGTTTGCTGCTTAGTTCAGCTTCGTATTTCAAGCTAATAGGTAACACAGACTCTTGCTCTCCGAGTCCTATGAACATTTGTCATTGGAGTCATAAGGCTAGTTCTAATCCACACTAACCATGCCTACAGTTTAAGGATTTGGTTGCAAGCCACAAACACTTGAAACATTTCAACGAGTTCTCATATCCATTTGATCAAAGCAGGCAAGTGCCCCCGTACTATGACCAGGGCCAGCGACTACGGGCAGCGTGCCTTTGAGCTGCGCTGGGAGTGAAACAGCAGCAGAACAGCTTTTTTACATCTCTGCCACAAGTAATGAACATTCAAAACAGTGAGTTCACAACTTTGCATTGCCGAGTCGCGCTAGTAAATCATTTTACTCGCAACCCGTTTAGACATTGGACTAACAGAGTGCCCACCTTCCTCAAATACCTCTTGTGAGCGCGCCGTCTGTGTGGTGCTCTATCTTGCTTCAACTCCTCCTCGATTATGGGACAGTGACTGCAGGCTCTGTGAGCCTTTGAGCCGACCCAAGGCGTGAAGTTAAAACAGCAGAAAGAGGAGAGAAATAAAAACAAAGATTGCAAACCACATATTCACTGAACATGCCTTTTTCATATAAACTTTGCAGTGGTTTGTTACAAGATTACAAAAAGTCAAACTGGAGCAATCTGGAAACAGTAGAGGGAACACAAACAATCTTGAAATGCCAGAAGGGACCACTACCGCAGACATTGCCATAATAGATGTCAAACCTATACCAGTTTCCCATCTAGAATGTACCTTTACAGCAGCTACGCTGAAAGCAAAAATTCACAATTACTTCCCAATAAGGAGAAGCTCAGTCTGGGAGACAAAAGCCACATAGGTTTTGATAAAGGTCCAATGGCATATTATGCGACAGATAACAACATCCCCAAAGCCACAGAGGGCAGTAGAAGGGGGAAATCAGTGGACACTGAAATCTTTCCTAGCTCATCTGTTCCCCCCAAAACAACAGACCTTGCAAAAAATAAAAGTGAACACGGAGAAGATGTACAAAATGGAAGCTGTGCAGAAAACATAGCACACAAAAATCACAAAATACCCAAACCAACCAAAGACTCAAGATACAGAACACGCAGAAGCAGAAAAAGTCAACAGCAACACGCTATCTGCCCTGAGTTTTGTTCTAAATTCACTTTTCAATGTCTTCGAGCTGGTAAAAGATGAAGATCCATTCTAGATCCATTCTAGATCCATTCTAGCGCCCTGACGGAGATGATTAGAGAAATGGAAAAATGCAAACTAGCTGTGATCAACATCCAAACAACATTAAGTTAAATAATAATAAATGCCCTAAAAGATTGAAAGACAGAGGCAGTTAAAGAAACAATGACCATTGAAGAAATGCATGCAATGATGAAAACAATAAGCCACCACATGGAATTTTTAGAAGGGAACGTAATTTCTTTAGAAGAAAAATGTTCCTTAGTTGCACCAAATGGGATCATCCCAGAACTTGTCACAGAAGCCGTTATGTATTGTAATCTGGATGACACACCACTACCGGAATCTATATTGGAAGAGTTCATGAGGCCTGTTCAAATAGGAGATGATCCTAGCCTTGTTGAAAAAAAACAGTTCAATTACATCTCTGCACCAGCTGAAACCACGGAAGAAGTGTGTACCCCACAAACATCGTCCGCATTTGAACAGTGTAAAGCAGCAGAGGGGGATATCTGTACTCCTGCTCTCTATATGGCAGAGTCGAGGCACAGAGCATCCCAGACATTATTCTATATTGTTGGTAGCAATGGACGAGCAACCAAGGCTTAGCTCTCAGGAGGTGATGCGAGCTGGTTATTAAGTACAGTGTAGTCCCCAAGCAGTCTGTATATGAATAAGGTTCGACGTTATATACACAATCACAATAACACACTTTGTACTCTGGCAATACTATGATGGCAAATAAATACAGGTATACGTGGTACCACTCTTAAATATCGATTCCTTTGAAATGCATCAACTGCTAACAGTTCAAAATGACATACGAATCAGACTTTAAGATTAATCAACGATAGACCACAGAAAGAATGCAAGTTAAATCAAGCAATGGCAGAATATTGACTCCTGTTACCTAGAGGCAGTTCTGTGCGAGAATCCCCCCACCTGGGCAACCTGTAAATAAAGCGTATTTGACAAGCCCAGTCCAATTATGCTCAATATAGTCTTGAGTCCTTCTAAAAGGTTCCACGACCCCAAAGTACCTGGTTGCGTAGAGTTCTTCGATGAGTTGTCGACGGGCCCTTCTTGAGTGCACTCCCTTTAAGGCAAGAGCCACGTTTCATTGAGAGTCAGTGAAGAAAAGGGTGAACACTGTCTTGTCAGCAGCAGCTTTGGCTCTCGCGTGCTCGTTGACGATCGGTCGAAAACGTCCTGCAAGCTGAGGCGTTCAGTGCACCTCGACGATGAGTGTTCGTTGCCGCAAAGAGTTACTGAAGAACTTTGGCCCAGTAAGGGTGTCAGGTCGTCAGCCTCTCTGCGGTCTTCGGGTGGCGGGAAATCCACTGGCAGATTCTCCTCGGTTGGCGGCGGCCTTGACTTTCTCCGGAGGGACGAAAGCGGTCGACAAGGATGACCAAGGTCCTTGTTTCAATGTTCTTAGGCACTTAGCACTGTGGTTCTGGTTGACGACGTCGGTCGTCAAGGGTAATGGACTTTGTGATTCCGCGCCGGTCCCCGTCTCCGGTCGGCAGCCTTTTGAGGACTGACTTCCAGGGAGCCTTGGCTAAGGTTAGCTGGTGCATGATGGTCCCTCGTAGCTCGGGAAGAGGTCTCCTAGCCAGGTCCTCTCTTGGATCAGTTCCTTGACAGTCACGCATCTTTCAGCAGCAATCCTTCTTCTTCCAGTGGGCTTCAAGGGTAAGCATCAAGTATCAACTTCAGTTTCTGAACGATTTCCATCATTGAGAGGCCCCCAGATATACTGTTGATCTTCCATTCTGCTGGGTCACACTCAGGCAACCAATCATTCAGAAGGGCATTCAGGCAGCCAATCAGGCTCACAGTGCATTCAGGCCATTCTTTCCACCCAGACACTCTCAACATGGAATGTGGATTCAGACTCTGCCATTTAGCACTCCACACTGCCTTCATTCCAGTTTCGGGCAGGGCTGTCTCAGTCATTGTGTCAACCACCAGATACTAGACACCCACAACATGAAATGCGTATTCGTCACACACTCCATTCACCCAGGTCCCACCCCACGGGCGTATCCACAACATACAGTCATTGGGAAGGCACCAGCCAATCTGGCCTGGACTTCCCCACAATATCATATTTGGAACTTGAACCCAACAGCCAGTCAGGGGCAAGGGACAAAGTCAGGGCTTCCCAGGACTTCAGGAAAAGGAAGGTAACAGGCAATAGAAAGCAAGTGGCCATAGGGGCCATCGTGTTTCCTATCAGGAATCAATCAATTCCAATGGCAGGGCCTGGGTATCCCAAAATGGAGGATACTCAGAGCACCTGTCAAATTCAGCATGGAGCTGACACCAGCCCATACCCTGCTCTGTGGGCCACACACAGGTGCCCAAAAACATACACTAGGAGAACAGGGTCGTACTCCCACCCATGGGTTCCATAAGGGTATACCAGGGGTCTGTTCACCAAACCAAAAAGAGGAAGAGCCGCACAGCCAGGAGTCCCACATGAATTCCTGCGTGGAAAATAAGACAGAACACACACAATAAAGCAATAAAGGACAAGGATATGGAGGCCCTGTCCCTCCAATGCATTTCCAGCATCACAGTCACCCCCCCCCAGACTGAGGTTAGGGGGTCTAATCTCCCACGAGATTGACACCCTCATCCAGATGGTCAACATACCTTCTGGAAAGGCCATCTGCATTATCGTGACTCTTCCCTGGTCTATGCTCTATGGTGAAGTCTAGCTCTTGCAGGCTAATGGACCACCTGAGCAGTTTTGGGTTTTCACCCTGCATCTGCATAAGCCACTTCAAGGGCTTATGGTCTGTTTGGACCTTGAAGGAAAGCCCCGTAAGGTAGGGCCTAAAACATCAAAGGCTCCAAACTATACTGAAACATTCCTTTTCAACAGTAGCCCACCTAACTTCTCTACCCTTGAGTTGTCTACTGATGAATATGATCGGATGTTCCCTACCTTTGTCATCTAACTGGGACAAGACAGCTCCAATTCCGGTGTCGCAGGCACCGTCTGGACGATAAAGGGCTTGCTGTAATCAGGCGGACACAACATAGGTGTCCTACACAGACTTTCCTTCAAGCCAACATAAGCCTTCTGACAGTCTTTGGTCCAATTAACAATTAACCTTCCTCGGTTGTTTGGGCGAAGTCAGAGCTGTCAGAAGGGCAGCTATGGTTCCATAGTCCGCCATGAAGTTTCGATAATACCCAGTGAGGTCCAGAAAGGCTCTAACCTGGGTTTGGGTAGTGGGAGTCTCCCAGTCATGTACATCCTGTACTTTACTAGGGAGAGGTTGGATTTGACCCCCTCCTACCTCATGACCAAGATATGCGACTTTCCCCATAGCTATCTGGCACTTGGTGGTCTTGATAGTGAGGTTAGCCCTTTTATTATTTTAATATCATATTTTATTGATTTTGTAACAAACATACAACATACAAACACATTCCCGCCACCCCCACATAGCCCGAGTAAGCTTGTTGCGCCCTGCTTGTCGTGCCACTTCCTAGTCAATGTAGTAACTAGTTCTTGCTATATTTCCATATACCCTCCCAGTTGCCCTCCTCTCACATGGATTGAGTTCTCAGTTCAGTCCCTCTTCCCATTTCCAACAGATCTTGGCAGCCTTAGTCGTGCATCCTTGTGCTGTATATATTCTGTGTTCCCTCGCAGCACAAATGTCCATCTCGGCCGACCACTGTGCTAGGGTTGGGCACTCCGGGCTCCCCACTTTTGTGTGAGTAAGTTGCGTTCTAGGGGCGTGCAGTCAGGTGCACCGGTGAGTGCCTGCCGGTGACCATTGAGGGCGTGTGTCAGTTGTATATATCGGTATCCCTCGGTCTCGGGAATTTTGAAGTTATGTTGGAGTGTCTCGAATGGGAGGATGGAACCGTCCATTATGATGTCACCTATTGTGGTTATCCCAGCCTCTGCCCACCAAGTCAGTCCGACTAATATCCGCACTTCTGTGAGCATATAGTTATGCCATAGTGGTTGCGCCAGTGTTATCCTGTTCCCCCAGCCTATATGAGTGTGTGCCTGCCTCCAAGTGACCATGATCTGTGCTGTTGTAGTTCGCAGAGGGGGTCTGGGGAGGGCCTAGTATAGTATGTCACGTGGCTGGGTACCTTGGATGATGGGCATCTCTGCTTTACTATGTGGGAATTTGCGGTCCCCATGGAGCAGATCATTGACCACATTTAGCTGGCTAGCCCAGTAGTAGGACCTAAGGTGCGGGAGTCCAATGCCCCCTTTCCAGATGGATCTTTGTAGTGTAACTAGCGCAATGCGGGGTTGCCCACCTTTCCATATCAGTTTTCTGAGGAGGCGTTCCACTCAGGTAAATTCCGTGTCTGGTATCGCCAGTGGGGCGTTCTGCAGGACATATAGGAAGCGCGGGAGTGCCATCATTTTAAAGAGCGAAGCCCTGCCCATAAGCCAGGTCGCCCCCTTCAACTGGAAAAAGAACAGATTTCCCCAGTTTACTTTCAGGCTGCTAAAGTCACCAAGGCGGACATCATCCGGGTTATTATCGGGCATGCATGGTTTGGGTCACTCAGGTATATTAATAGGTCGACCGCGTAAAGGGAGAACTTATCTTCTCGCCCCTCCGGCCATCGGAACCTGTGCCATGTGGCATTCTGTCGGAACCATTGGGCTAGTGGTTCAATTGCCAGGGCAAAGAGGAGGGGGGATAGAAGGCAGCCCTGCTGGGTGCCCCTGCCCAGTGGGAAGGTTCTAGAGGACCAGCCATTTACCCTTACTTCTGCTTGTGGGGTTTCGTATAGGAGCCGAACCCATTTAAGAAAGGTTTCCCCAATACCCATGCCCCTCATTGTCGCCCATAGGCTTTCCCATATCACTGAATCAAACACCTTCTCGAAATCAATCGCAAGGAGGGCGAGTGGTGGGTCGAGGGTTGGGGCTCGAACCAGGAGTAAGTGGAGCCGGCGAAGATTCATCCTTGTTGACCTGTGTGGCATGAACCTGCACTGGTCAGGGTGGATTAGGTAAGAAATGGCCGACTCGAGCCTGGTGACTAGTACTTTAGCTAGAATTTTTGCCTCGCAATTGATAAGCAATATCGGCCTATATGACGTACATAAGTCGGGGGTTTTGCCTTGTTTGGGAATAACCACGATGCTGGCGCATCGTAGGTCCCACGGAAGACAGCCTTGTTCGCTGGCTGCAATGAACATCTTATGGAGGGGGGTCGCCATATTATTGCTGCCTAGCTTCTTCCATGTCTCCACCGGGAATCCATTAGAACCCAGTGTTTTCCCAGATTGTAGTTGGGTCATGGCCTCTGCGATTTCATTTTCCTCTAGGTCCCTGTCCAAGTATGTTCTCTGTTGCTCCGATAATTGCGGGAGATCGATCTCGTCTAGGAAGGACGGATCTGTTGGAGATGTTGGGGATTTATAGAGGTTGGCATAAAATTTGGCAAATGCCTCTGCTATATCCGGGTCTGTTTGGGCTGGTACATTTCGGCTGTTGACAATCTGCCTGACATGTCTATGCCCCTGTTCACGTTTCTCCAGCCAGGCCAGCAGTTTGCCCGTTTTATCGCCACATTCATAAATTCTAGTCTTTGATTCCCTGTGCGCCTGTTTTGCGTTATCTAGTGCCGCGTTGTGGAGGGATTCCCTAGCTTTCAGAAGAGAGCGGTGTGTGTCTGGGGTAGCCTCCGATATTTATCTGGTCTCCCATTCCTCTACTTCTCTCTCTGCCTCTGCTACCTTCCTCTGGTGCTCTTTTCTTTTATTGCATGTCCATGCAATAATTTCCCCTCTGAGTACTACTTTATGGGCCTTCCATAATATGACGGGGTCTTCTACAGTGCCCGCGTTTATTTCAAAGTATTCGTTGGATTTTCCCGTAATATATAGTCGGGGAGACCCAGGTAGTAGTTGTTCCACCTCCATGTCTTAGGGGGTAAAGGCCGCTCCGTGCGGAGTTTGATCTCCAAAGGAGAGTGATCAGAGATACCTCGGGGGAGCAAATCTGTGTTAGTTACTCTGTACGCCTCGGAGGTCGGGAGGAAGAAATAGTCTAATCTGGATAAGGATGCGTGGGGGCCCGAGTGAAAGGAGTAGCCTTGATCTGTGGGGTGGAGTTCCCCCCATACATCGCTTAGGCCTAGAGCAGACGTGAAGGTCGTCAGCCTTGTGGGTATATCTGAATTGCAATTCCGGATGTGGGTCCAGTATCGAGTGGTGATCATTACATCGTTGAAGTCCCCTCCCAGGATCAGCAAATCAGATTGTTGTTGTGCGAGTAGAGTGGTCACCTCTCTCAAAAGACCTTCCCCTAGCCCAGGCGAGGAGTATATCGCTAATATGGTTAGTGTCTCCCCCCCAAAGTTTGCCCTGTATCATATTATACCGACCGCAGGGGTCCTGTTCCATTGCGCGCAGTTCAAACGGAAGACGCCTGTGGAGGAGGATCAGGACCCGGTCATGCGCGGTGGGAGTGTGTGTGGCAAGTGCTTAGTGAGTGGTGACAGTTTGGATGGCAACAGATTGGTGTAACATCCTCAAAAAATAAACAATGTGAAACATCTTGTCTGCCATCCTCCCCATACTGCTCCCCAACTTGAAGTATCTGTCGCCCAAACTTTCACTGGCGCTTAAAAACTATGTCGCCAGGTCAACTTAAATCGTATAAACTTTCCCTGATTTCTCACAGACTTACAGCTCCTGTTGTGAGTCAAGTGTCTTGGGTCGGGGTTGTGGTGGCCACCCATGGTATGGCGTTGTTGGTGGAAAGAACATATGATCGCCCTGGTCTTTGTCCGGGGCCGGGGCCGGCGCCTCGGTTTCTTATTCAAGTCTGGTGTGCTGTTCCCGGTTATTTGCTAAGGAGGGAATGGCCACAGAGTGTATCACTATTCCCTTTTTTCCCCCCATCTGTCGAGTGCCTTCCTTAACACTGGTAGGGGTCTGCGTCCCTGTCCGGTTCGTCTTGAATCCCTGGTATAGGCTGACGGGCAGATCTTTCTTGCCTCGGGCGAGGTCCCGGTCTTACTCTGGGGTTTGGGTAGTTCCTGGTCCAGTCTCCGCCAATGTGGTTCTCTATCCACTTCCAGGCTTCCTGTGGATCTGTGAAGTGAAATGTTTTACCTTCATGCTGGATCCTTAGCTGGGCCGGGAAGAGCAGCCCGTATTTCACATTCATGGAGTGGAGCTTTTTCTTCAAGTGCTCAAAGGATTGTCTGGCCCTTTGGACCTCACGCGTATAGTCTTGAAAGAAGGCGATTCTGGCTCTGTTGTATTTTACTGTCCCCTTTGTTTGGGCCATTTGCAGAATGGCATCCCTCCTGGTATTTGTTAGGCAGAAACCTGTGCAGTTCCCTTAGGGACCACTGCAAAAGGCTTAAGACTACAGGTGTTGGCAGTAAACCCAATTGGTAGCAGTCTGTACCACCCAGATTTACCTGGTACCTGTGGCTGAGCAGCCAGACTTCTCTCAAGAAGAGTTAAACAGTATATAGAGTATACAAGATAGGTACCAAAATACAGTAGCACAAGCAAAACCTGACCAGAGCTTTGGTATCAAGTATATAATTATTTATTTAAAGACACACTTAGAAACACTCTAGCACTATTATTGTAAGCAAGTTCAAAAACACAGTCACTATTAATATATATACATCCCTTATTCCTTATTAGACAGGTCTTAGTTAACACCACTTATTTCCAGACAGAGGTGTGTGCTTAACTAAAGATGGCACTCCAATAAGTTAAGAAAAAGGGAGGGAAAAGGCAGAAATCAGGAACAGCACACAATCAGGAAGCACTCAGCAAGGCAGGAAAGTCAAAGTCTACTGGTGAGCCAAAAGTTTAGAGGCCCGGCTCCCTCTTGGAGAGAGTAGGACACCAATACGCCCAAGATCACACAGTTTAAAAGGCTTGGAGAGTCTTGCAGAGAGTTTAAAAAGGAATCAGGTCAGCTCAGAAAAGTTCAGTTAGCCAGCCTAGGGCCAACCCAAGTGGTAAATTGAGGATTTACGAGACACCCCACACAGACCGTTGCGAGGGAGGCCAGGCGGACACAGTACCTTGAAAGTGGAGAGAATCCTCCAGCGGGGGCAGTTGTTCCTGGCAGTGGATGCAAGTCACAGCGTCGTCCAGAGGAAGAGAAGATCTCGACGTGGAGGAAAGCTGAAGGTCGTTGCACTGCCAGGGAAGAAACCAGCCGCGGAGTTCTCCGGTAAAAAAAGGTACTACCCTTTTATTCGCAGTAGTGGTAAAATGTGGTATCCCGGTTGCCGGGGTGCTTGGCACAGGCAAGGCGGCCACGAGATGATCCGGGGGGGCGAAAAGGCGGACAAACTGGTTATCCCCACCAGTCAAAGGAAGAAGACTCTTCGGGATGAAGATCTACTCTGTCGTTGGAAGAAGTGGTGAGTCGGTTCAGCAGGGCTCCACCGGTGGTGTCGTCGTTGCAGGTCGGCTCAACTTCTCCCTCTTCGGATTCTTTGGTCCTGTGGCGACGTCTGAAGTCCCAGTCCCCAAAGCCCTGCTTTTATGCAGAAAACCCCCATTCATCAGTCTTAGCTGTCACTCAAACATGCTAAGTGGTGAGCCGGGCGGCTCCCACTGGGCCAATCACACAAGAGTGTGACTTGAGTTGCCGAGACAACTCAGTCCAGGGTGCCTAAACCCCCTCCCACACCCCCTGTGGTACCGAGACAGAGTGGCACCACTTTGGAGGGCTTCTGTGCAGAAGCTCGCCAAAGGTGGAACAAAGGGCTCAACTTCGGGTTGGAGTCACAGAAGCGAACACAAATGCCATTTTGGAACCGAGTTCTGGCAAAAAATACCAACCGGTGAATTAATATTAAATAAATAAACCGGCGGTATGTTTGAGGCTATGTTAAAAAGTATTAGACTCGAACAATGGGAAAATCCCATAGGAATATATTCGCGGTCGAATATAAAAAGTAGTATCCACTGCCACCAGCCAAAACTCGCTCAGGGGGGACTGGACAGTGCCCCCTCGAACAGACCCAGGGGCAATCGAATTGCCCCTACCAGTACGCCCACAATATGATGGTTTGTACTGGTCCTGTTCACAATTTAGGACTAGTAAAGCCAATGGTGACTTTACATGCCCTGGGAGACTGTAGTCAGTCCCAGGGTACGGAGTCTATGTTTTGGGGTCACTATGACACCCCTGTGTTACTGCACGGAGGGTGCGGTATGACACACATACCAAAAACACATGAAGCCCTATGGAGTAAAAGACCCCATAGCCCATAAAACACATTACAAAGTCAAAGGATATATCAAATCATGTCTAAGAGTGGGAGAAAAAGAGTCTCACTCTTAGCAGGAGAAATAAATAAACCCCAAAAATCCAGCAAAGCTGCTGGGGGACTCACTAGGTTTGGGAAAGTAGCCTTAACAGAGAATTCTCCCTAACAGTATTCAGTGCGCACGTTCAACTGAGAAGAAGTTAGGGAATGGTTTTGGCACAAAGAGTTCGGCCAGCCACTGCTCCAGGAATAGTTCCATGCTAGGCCCTTCCATCCGTTCCGGCAGACCAAGAATACGGATGTTATTACGACGGGATCTGCCCTCTCCCTCGTCAACCCACGCTTCCAGGGTCTTCAGTCGGGTCATAGCCTGGGACAGCTGTTGGTGCACCCCTCCAAGGTCATCCTCCACCCTAGTTACTCGTTGCTCCACTTCCCCAGTCCGGGACGATAGTTTCTGGAGATTGTGGCGAAGGAACGATACTTCAGCGTAGATGCCGTCCATTTTCTTCTCCATCGAGGAGCGGGAGTTCGAAATGGCAGCCATCACATCTTTCAGTGTCAGGGATTCGTCTGTTGGGGAGAAGGTCGCCTCGAGTTCCACACTGGCCGGTGTAGCCGGCGTGCTTGTGGCATACTGATCCATGGTGCTTTGCGTGGATGCTTTTTTAACCTTGTCTTTGCCCATGATGCCGTTCAGCACAGATCCGTTGTGCAGTGGGGGTTTGGAAAGTGTGTCTTTCTCCAGTCCGTGGTCCGAGCACCTGTGTTGATTGCGTATCTTGGTGGCTTTTCTGGTGTTTTAGCGGTAGATGGGTGTGGCGCTGGCTCCTCCGGCTAGTACTATGTTGCTCAGGCCACACTCGTTGCCGTGTGTGTGGTTCCCGTTTTCAGCGTGATTGTCCCCCACTGGTGTGTAGGTCCGTTGTCCTAAGGGTTTAATGTTCTGGGGGTGCCCTCAGATTTGCGGCTCGTAGCGGTTGTTTCAGGTAGAGTTAGGCACTTTGGTCTCTACGTGTCTCTCTGTTGTTCTGGTTCCGGGTTCCAGTATAAGTTGAGAGAAGTGTGAGGTTGTTATTGTGACCTGCAACCAGGCGAGAAGATCCGTTGCAGATCCAGTCATATGCCCAGTTAGTCGGCACCACACCCGGTCAGTCGCGTCCACCTGCCTTTACCAAGTGATGAGGATGACTACCTTCGGATCTGTTGGCAGTAGTCGTGGTTCTTGTGTTTCAGTAGGGGGCAGTCTAGTGTTGCCAGGTTCCGCCAGGTGGGGGCTACACGTCCATGCGCAGGGGGCGCCCGTATCTATGTCGGACAATTCTGCCTCACCCACCGGTATTGGTTTGTGACCCCACTCCTCCGCTGTTACTTTAGTTTGGGGGAGGGCTTGTTGTTTGTATTGAGGCTTGCTTGTTACTGGGATTTTCCACCCGTCGGCCGGTGTTGTTTCTTGCTGACCCTAGGGGCCCGGGCTGCCCCCACCCGCGTTGCGGTTGCCAATGTTTTTTCCCTCCCCTCCGCCGCAGAGAGGTGCGGATTTGTCTGTTAGTTGGGTCTGCTCGGGAGAAGAGACTGCTCACACTCCAGTTTGGTGCCTCTTTTGCCTAGGGGGGCAGTAATCCATGCACAGTAGGGGGCTGGGTGTTGCACCACCAGTGGGGTCCAGCCCGCACCCGGCACAGGCTTGGGGTCACACTCCTCCGCTGTCACTTTAGATGGGGGGAGGGCTTTTTGTTTGCAGTGGGGCTTGGTTGTTACTGGGGTGTTCCCTCGTCTGCCGATGTAGTTTCTTGCTAATCTTAGGAGCCCAGGCCGCCCCTGCTCGGGTTGTAAGTGCTAATGTCCCAGCCGAGGAGAGGTGCGGTTTTATCCGTTAGCTGGGAGCGGGAGAGGAGACTGTTTGGTGCCTCTTTGCTTAGGGAGGAAGTAGTCCAGGCACGGTAGGGCCCGGGTGTTGCGCCGTCTATGGAGCCCAATCTGTACCAGGTGAGCCGCAGCCAGATCTGTGGACAGAGTCTCTAGGGAGAGAGGGAGGGGAGCCTCACCGGCAGGGGTCTCCGTTACGGATCCTCCCCTGTGGGCTACTGCATCTGGCCACAGGGTGCTTATCGTTGGGTCGTCCCTCTCCCCTGCATGCACTTACTTGTGTGTCTCCGTGCGGCCTCGGGAGAGTTTAGTCCCTTCTTTCTGCATCTCCGGGCGGATGCCTCCTGATGTGTGTTGGGGCCCCAGGGAGCACCAGGCTCGGCCCTCCAGTCTCGTTACCCAGCTGGCGGGTGGCTGGCCCCGGGGGATCCGTCCTGCACGGCACCATTAGTCGAGCACCTCTCCCCACCAGCATGCCTCGGTGCAGCCGGGAGGAGGGCACAGCCGGCAGCCGCACCGGCGTGTGTATACCAGGTTCTCCACAGTCCCCCAGAATTTGTTGCAACACATTCACGGGGGGGTCTCCCTGTCTTCGCTGTGCCTTTTTCCTTTCCTTAACACTGATAGGTGTTATTGGAACAAACGGAGTGTGTGAAGCGCCGGTCTCCTTTCTATTGTAGTCGGGCCGCCGCAGCCATTTTGCTGGGGTCTTCCCCGGCAGGCAGGAGTGGCGTTCGTTTCGGGATATCTCCTCCGAAATTAACTCCCCGGATTTTCACTGTTTGTTCCGTGGACTTTCCACTCTCTGCAAGCGTGTTTGTATGTTCTTTTAAGCTGCCAAAACAGGCTGATTTCAGGATAATTGATGGCAGCCAACGGAGCGATTCAGGAATTATGTCTTCCTCGCTCGCATGTTGGCCACGCCCCCCGAGGTTAGCCCTTTTCAAGGCCTGCAACACTTTATCCAAGTGAGTCAACTGCTCCTCACAAGTGGAACTGTAGACGGCAATGTCGTCTAAGTAGGCCACACAAAAGGCCTCCAGTCCACTGAGTGCATGATTGACTAAACGTTGGAAAGTGGCAGGTGCATTTTTCAACCCCAAACAGCATGACTGTAAACTAGTAGAGCCCCTCAGGTGTTGAGAATGCAGTCTTTTCCTTGGCATGGTCTGTCATAGCTATTTTCCAATAGCCTGCGGTAAGGTCAAAGGTGCTCACAAATTGGGCAGCACCTATGGTGTCCACAAGCTCATCAGCCCTGGGCAATAGGTGCGCGTCAATTATGGTGACGGCATTGACTCCTCTGTGTTCCACACAGAACCTCCAATCCTTGGTACCTGCCTGGGAACTTGCCTTGGGGACAAGGACCACTGGACTGGACCAGGGACTAGTTGAGGGTTCAATAACACCCAGATCCAACATCTTGGCGACCTCAGTCTAGATGTGGTCCTTAACAGTGTGTGACATCCTGTAGCATCTGCTTTTGACAGGTATGCTGTCACCAGTGTCAATTTCGTGCCTGCACCTTGGGGTGAGGTCTGGTGTCAGCGAGAACAGAGGCGCATATTGCTGGAGCAAAGCCCTGCAGGCCTTCTACTGCTCTGGAGTCAGATCTGGAGAGAGATGCACTCCCTCCACTGAGCCATCCTTAAGGTTGCTATGCAGCAAATCAGGAAGGGGCACACTCTCATCCTCTTCTTGCTCTGAAGCTAGCAAGAGACATGATGTCACACATCGGGGTCTGAATGACCCGCTCGCCTCCTCATCACGCCAGGCTAAACAGACCACTTTCAAGGCACCTACCAAAGTTATGACGCTTCGCCACAGTATCCGACGTTTCTCAGCTCCTTATTTTTCTCGGTGGCTGTTACCCTGGAGATTGGGGTCAACAACATCAAAATTACCGACAACCCAGCCTTTGCCTACAACTCCCAGGAAACCTACCTTTTGCGTGTAGTTCCGACTATGCAGAACGTCAGCTCTGTCGGGCTTACGACGCTCCGCCTCCTGGGTGATATTAGTCACTGCAGCGGGAAGGACGCTGCTTCTGATTAACGTTGCAACCGGCATCCGAAGTTTCGTCTTCTGTGCCCATCCTTACCATTGCCTTCCCGTGTGCCATTTCCTGTTTTCCCTTTACGGACTGCCTTGAGATTTCTCAATTCTTCTGCCTACCCGTGTACCGGACTTTGCCTGCCTTACGGTTTGCTTTTGGATTGTGTTACTTTGTTTGTTGTGCCACCAGTGTACCGGACCCCATCGCCTGCCTACGATTTGCTTGCATCCTGATTCTGTACCGTCTATAGCCCGCCTGTGTACCAGACCTTGCCGCCTGTCCACTGGATTGCCTTTCTTTGTCTTCCAGAACAGAAAATTCTCTTGTTCCGTTCGGAATTACCCGACCGCCACATACACCTGGTTTTCCTCCTTCCCAGCTGACTCCAAGCTCTCAGCTTCAATCTCTCAAATTCGAGGGCATACTGTGAACTGTACCCTTCTTCAATTCAAGTGTCTTCTTGCGGATTCCAACTCCATTCAGTTGTTTTGGAACTATTTCCTCAAGTGTACGCAGGGACGCTTTGCTGATTGTACACAAGGACTCATTGCTGAAAGTGCACACAGGGACGCCTTGCTGCCAAGTGCACCTACCCGTATCTAGTGCGCTCCTCGTGCCGCCCGGGTATAGCACCCCTACTAACCTCCCTGTTTATTGTTTTGTACTTCCGTTGTTTTTTTAGCTTGGATTGATTAGGTCATTTCAAATCCTGTTCTGGTAAGACCTCCTTAACTCTTATTTAATATACCCTATCTGAAACCATCCAAATAGAATCTAATATCCTTTCTATACTTACAGGGGAAATTCCATTCTTGTTCCTTTCAATTACAAGGGGAGTGGGTGCCCAGGTACTTCCTGCTTTTGTGAGGGTTTTCTTGTGGTGGTTTTTGCTGTCACCAAGTACTTACCATTTGTCTTTTTCTTTCAGCTGGGTCCGTGGCGGTGTGTTCTCCCCGCTCTTTTGGATGATCGGTCTCTCTGTCTGCAATTAAGCACAGCAGAGAGTCATATCATCAAAAAGAGCTTATTTCCCTCAACAGAGAGGAGGCTCAGGTGGAGGCTCCATCTCGAGTTCTTCAAGCAACATCCAGTACAACCATCCTGGTCGCTTGCCCTGATTGCTCGCCGGCCAGTGAGTAACAAAATCAGAAGCCATGGAAGAAACGGACCCTCTGAACGTTTTGGTTCGCTTCGTGTCCGAACTCCATACGGATATGACGGCAGTGCATGATGCATTACATCACAGGATTGACAGTCTGCAGAGGTTTCCAGCTTCTCAGACTCTGGCCATAGACTCCTCTGGTGCTACGGCTTCGGGTTCTGGTGCCCCTTCGGCTGCCACCTCCGAGTTTTCTGCAACCCCTGTGCACATGGCTACACAGTTTCCGTTGGCCCCCCCGGAACGCTTCATAGGTGACCCAAAACAATACAGTACGTTTATTAATCAATGTAAACTACACTTTCTTTGCCGCCCAACTGCCTTCCCCAATTCTACGACAAAGGCGGCTTTCATTCTTTCCCATCTGGGTGGGACGGCAGCAGCTTGGGCTAACCCTTTACTTGAATCTAACAGTTACGTTCTATACGACTGTGATGCTCTTATCACAGCCATGAACAGGGTCTTTGATACCCGCTACAAGTCACAGGCCACAGACCTGGAATTTTTGAACCTGCGCCAGGGCACTTCCTCTCTGTTTACTTGCCTCACCCGTTTCAACCAATTGGCGGCTGAAACAGATTGGCCTGAGGAGAAGAAATCGGCAGTATTCTATTAAAGGGTTGTCTGAGGAATTGAAAGACACCCTAGCTACTGTCCCCATGGTTCCTACTGTTTTTGGGGAACTTTTGGATTTAGTCTTGCAGATAGACGCCAGGAGGTCCGAAAGAAAGGGGGAACGCAAGCCACAAGCAAATATAACGCCCCCCTTTGTTCCCACGCACTCTCCTACTCCAGAGCCGATGCAAGTGGGGGCGGTGCGGGGCCCTCCAACTCCTGCGCAACGTGAGTATCGACAATCTCATAATCTGTGCATGTACTGTGGCTCGGCCGAATACCTGCTGAAAGACTGTCCTAAGAAACCCAACAAGAAGGCGGGAAACGCCAAATCCCAGCGATAGACACAGTCCCTACGCCAGGAATCTTATCATTGTACTCTCATGGTACAGCCTCCGCCCCTGTTACTTTGCCAGTAGTATTCACTGCAACTACTGACACTTCTTTTTCTTCTCTGGCTATCATCGATTCTGGGGCAACAGGGAATTATATGGGCTATGATTACGCCATCAGTAACAAGGTTCCTGTATTAGATAAGGCCGCACCGGAGGCAGTCCACGCCGTGGACGGTACTTCTCTGGACTCTGGGTTGGTAACCCAAAACACATCTCTTGTTTGCATGCAAACAGAAGAGGGACATGTGGCGACAATCTCCTTCGATTTGATTAAAGCACCCCAGTTTCGGGTCATCCTGGGTGTTAAATGGTTACGCTATCACAACCCAGTGTTACGCCCACCTCGCTCCCACAGGGGCGTCGATCGGACCTGGACAGCTGCGGTCTCCACGCACGCGATGCGTAGTGCAGCGATAACTGACTGGATCTGCCCTCCTAATCTTGTCTGCTTAACCCGTAGAAATATTCTCCTGCAAGTGGAGAGATGGATTTAGCCACTTGTGGATTCAAGTGATGGCACCCCCACAGTCCTCCCCAACTAATCACCTCCGAAATGCCCTCACAGCAATCTCACCTCATATTCTTGAAAGATGAGCTCTCCATCCTGCGTGGATTTGCAGGGGCGCGTCGATTCCAGTTACTTCACTGGTTTGAAGGCTCGGGAGAGTTCCGGAGAGTATTGACTCTGAGGTTCCTGGTGAGGACCAGTAAGTATTAAGTTCATAGAGTTCAATATGTCCGATGTTCACTCTTGTTCCCCCCTTCCTTTCTTGTCTTGCAGCTGGCTCGTGAAAAGATGCTCTTGTGGCAGCTGGTGGCGCTCAGGTAAGAGTCTGTATTACCCGGCACTGTCCGGTAAATGTTGCACGAGGAAAACGTGTTGTTTTGTCTCTCTTTACAGATGCGGCACATGAAAATATGGAGAGTCACAAAAGGATGCCTCCGGTGGTAAATCAGGTAAGTCTATGGTGGTAAGAATTATATTTGTTGGTTCCCTCGGCTCACCTTGTGGTTTTCTTTTGTCCCCTAGGTGCCAAAGTTCGGCGAAGAAATGATGGAGGCAGCGCCGACCCGAAGAATGCTGTGAAGACTGGTGAGTATGGCGCGGCGCTGCAGCTGGAGGTGCGGCGCGTGCAGAAATGATGTTCTTTACAGGTCCGGAGACAAGATGGATCCAGAATCAGGTGTGGAATAGAAATACATTTGTTTTCTAACCTTGTACCTTTCTTTCATCTTTGTTTTAGGAGCTCTGGATTCGAGGCAGGCGTGGCAGAAGACTGGATGCAGGCTGCAGGCACGGTGAGTGTTACCCTGCTGGATGCAGAATAACGCGAAGCGTGTGTTGCTGGTCAGGCGTGGTTTGAATAGCCTCAAAAGTAGTCCCAGGTAAGAAGTCCCTAGAACCACACCCAAGTAAAAAATAGTCCCTGTAGAAAAATAGTCCCTTTCAGGCTTCATGTTGGATTGGAGTCATTTGCAGCATGGTCTGCCTGAGGTAAGTAATGACTGTGAGCCTGGCGCCTTAGGCGCCAGGACTGATTCCTACTATGAGCCTGGCGCCTAAGGCGCCAGGACTGAACCCAGATAGCCCCTAGCCGGGGCTGCTGAGGTTTTACTAAATGTCTAGATGCCTGCTCCCGGGGCTGATGGGTTTGGTCCGGATGCCTGGGGGTAGGCATCATGACAGCACTCCCCCCCAAGGCCCCTCCTAAAGTTGTTCTTCCCCTGGGCCCTAGTTTGTCTGGGAAGTTCTGATGGAATCTTTTCACCAACCGAGGTGCATGGACGTGGTCACTAGGTTCCCATGACCTTTCTTGTGGTCCGTAGCCCTTCCAATCGATTAAATAAAAAAGTTTTGATTTAACCATCTTGGAGTCCAGGATATTTTTTACCTCGAATTCAGGTTCTTCATCTATCAAGATGGGGTCGGTGGTTTGGTTAATCTTGTTCCTGGTTGAACTGGTTTTAAAAGTGAAACATGAAAGACAGGATGAATGCGCATATTAGAGGGTAATTCCAATTTGACTGCTACCGGGTTGATACTGGCCTTAATAGTGTAAGGTCCCAAATATCTAGGGTTAAAAGTCTGAGTTCCCTTCAGAGGTATGTGTTTTGTAGCCAGCCAAACTTGATCCCCAATCTGGTATTGTGGAGTTTCACTTCTATGTTGATCAGCATTTTTCTTATATTTCTCTTTTGCTTGTTTCAAATGTTCTGTTGCCTCTTTAAAGGCTTGTGTAATAGTAGAATGCAAATGACTAACTGCAGGCATTTCTAAATGCTGAGGCGAATCTAGTTCTGAGGTTCGAGGGTGATGTCCATATATGGTATAAAAGGGGCTTTGTCCGGTTCCTGAATGTACAGAGTTATTGTATGCATACTCGGAAATCCATAAAATATCTTTCCAATTACTGGCGGTCTGGTGTAGCATGCAACGTAGGTTCTGTTCAAGGGTCTGGTTGGTCCTCTCCGTCTGACCCTCGATCTGGGGATTGTGACTGGTTGATAACCTCACGTCGATTTGCGCCAGTTGTCAACATTTCTTCCAAAAATGTGAAATGAATTGACTACCTCGGTCTGAGACCAATACGGAAGGAAATTCGTGTTTTCGAGGAACTCCTTGACTAGAATTGAAGCAGAAGGTAATCCGGTCAAAGGAATAAAGTGGGCCATCTTGGAAAAAAGATCCACAATAACTAGAATGGTGTTAAATCCATTACATGGAGGTAGATCTGTAATAAAGTCTAACGATAAGGTGTGCCATGGTGTAGGTGGAATATCCAAAGGTTGTAAGAGGCCAGCTGGTTTTTTCTATTGACTTTTGTTTTGGGTGCAAATGCCACAAGACATTACAAATGACTTTACGTCTTTTCGCCAGATGGGCCACCAGAATTGTCTCTTAATTTTAGCTTTGGTTTTTGCGATACCTGGGTGTCCTTCCATCAGGGTGTCATGATAATTGGAGATGACTAGTTCTTGTAGTTCCTTGTGTGGTAGAAATAGTCGCCCTTGATAATAAGGTAGGTCATTGATGACTAAGTAGTCCGGGCCTTTCTTCACCCAGTCCTGCAGGGCTGTTGGATCGAAGAGTTGTTGGATCTTTACTTGAATATCCTCTAGTGTCTGTAGAGTGGTTATGCCAAGAAGTCTTTGTTCTGAAATTATAGGCACCGGTTCCGGGTTCGCATATGCTTCTCCCATCCCTATTCACGATAAGGCATCTGCCTTGCCATTTTTACAACCTGGTCGATAAGTGATCACGAAATCGAACTCGGCAAAGAACAATGCCCATCGAAGTTGACGCGACGATTGGGCCTTGGCTGTTTTTAAATACTCCAAGTTCCGGTGATCGGTGATTACCGTAATGGTATGCCTGGCACCGAGAAGATAATGCCGCCAAGCCTTGAAGGCGGATTTGATGGCTAATAATTCTTTATCGGTAACCGCATAGTTTAACTCGGGTGCCGAGAACTTTCTGGACCAAAATGCTACTGGGTGAAGTTGACCGGTTTCAGGATCCTTCTGGGACAGGACAGCTCCCATCGCTAAACTGGATGCATCAGTTTCAACTATGTATGGAAGTTCAGGGCGTGGATGCTTTAAGACAGGTGCAGACGTGAATTTCGCTTTCAGCTCTTGGAAGGCCTTTTCAGCTTCTTCGGTCCACAAGAAGCGTTTGTTTTTTCGCAAAAGTGCTGTGATAGGGTGTACAACATGTGAGAAATCCAGAATGAATCTGCGGTAGAAATTAGCAAATCCGAGCATGCTTTGTACCCCTTTAACTGAACTGGGTGATGGCCACTTGAGGATTGCATCCACCTTTCGAGAGTCCATTCGGACTCCTTTTGGAGTCAGGATAAATCCAAGGAATTCAACTTCCGTAGCATGAAAAACGCATTTTTCCAATTTTGCATATAACTTATGCTGGCGTAGTTTCTCAAGGACTGCACGAACGTGCTTCACATGGTCTGATTCTGAAGAGGAGTACACTAGAATATCGTCTATGTATACAACAACACAGACGTCAATGAGTTCACGAAGGACATCGTTCATAAAATACTGGAAGGCTGCTGGTGCATTGCACAACCCGAAGGGCATCACCTGGTATTCGAATAACCCATACTTAGTGCAAAAAGCAGTCTTCGATTCGTCGCCTTTCTTTACACGTACCAGATGATATGCCCCTCGGAGATCTAATTTAGTGTAGATGCAAGCGTCCTTTACTTGGTCTAGTAATTCGGGGATCAGAGGCAATGGGTATCGGTTCTTAACCGTGATCTGATTTAATGCGCGGTAGTCTATGCACGTTCTGAGGTGACCTTCCTTTTTAGGCACGAAGAACAAAGCTGAAGATGCAAGGGACTTGGATGGACGAATGAAGCCTTTAGCAAGGTATTGGTCCAAGTATTGTCGTAGGTGAAGGTTTTCGGGTTCCGTGAGGGCGTAGATCCTACTACATGGAGGTTGTGCACCGGGTATGAGATCGATTTGACAATCGTATGATCTGTGAGGTGGTAGGGTGTTTGCCTGTTCCTTTTGGAAAACATCCTGGAATTCTTGATATTCCTGAGGTAACTGCACGACTGGAGTAGCGACTGTGGCCAGGCCTTGGTTCAAGGGTTTTTTGGGTAACAAGTATGTGCACAATCCGGATAGGTTATTCTCTTCTCTCGCCAATCAATACAAGGATTATGTGTTTCCAACCAAGGTATCCCCAGTATTATTTGGAACTGCGGGGCTTTGATTAAATCAAACACAATAGTCTCTCGATGCCCATCCTGACCCAATAGTGTCATCTCTGCGGTGGAATGAGTTACAGGCCCAGAGGCAATTTCAGTTCCATCGACTGTGGTGATGACATCCAAAGTGGTCTTTTTGCAGAGAGATAGATTCATCCTAGAAGCCAACT
This sequence comes from Ambystoma mexicanum, assembly GCF_040938575.1. Taxonomy (NCBI): domain Eukaryota; kingdom Metazoa; phylum Chordata; class Amphibia; order Caudata; family Ambystomatidae; genus Ambystoma; species Ambystoma mexicanum. The sequence goes on from NC_090939.1 coordinate 637,155,907, forward strand.
CGTGGTCCACATAGTTTCCTATGGCCCCGCTATCAGTGTATGCCCTCACTGCGTGCATACATGATGGCTGCCTTGGATCTATAAGGACCATTGGTATGATGAAGTGCGAGGTTTGCGTATCCTTCTTCAGGCTCGGCAAGCGGACCTCTACGCTTGTCGGGCGTGGTCATTTCCCGAATCAGGCTCTGTTTGATTTTTATCAGCAACTCCGACTACTTTTTTAGAAGTTTTTTTAGGGCAATCCCGTAGAAAATGTCCTGAGGCCCCACAGTACAGACACAATTGCATCTGCCGTCTTCTTTCTCTTTCCTTTTGAGTTAAGGGTCCCTTGACCCCCCCGATCTGCATCGGTTCTGATACATCTGTTTCTTTGAGGGTAACATTGGGTTTAACCAATACCGATTCTCGATCTTAGCTCGATCAGCCTTTCTATTCTGAAGTCGGTGGTCTAACTGGACCACTAAGTCTATATATTCTGCACAATCCTGAGGTGGGTTCACAACTTGGGCCAAAACGTCTTTGAGTTCACCCCGAAGTCCACGATGAAATAATGTAATTCGTTTTACCTCTGGCCATCCAGTTTCCACCACTAACCTATTGAAAGTGGCGATATAGGTTAGTAGATCCTGGTTACCTTGTCTTAATGATAAAAGTTTGTTCTCCAGTGCCTGTCCCTGTGAATGTCTGGCAAATAGTCTTTCCATGCTCAATTGAAAACCTTGAAAATCCCGAAGTAGAGGCTCATCCTTGTTAACTAATGGAATTGACCAATCCGCTGCGCTGCCACTAAGATATGATAGTACAAAGGCTACTTTGGTTTGGTCGTTCGGAAAAGCTCCAGGTCTGCAAAAAAAGTGCAAGCGGCATTGGTTCATAAACACGGCGAACTTTTTTGGGTCCCCAGCAAAACGTTCGGGTGGAGCTAAAGGAATGCTCCCTGGTAGAACCACTTGCACAAGATTGCTCGATGAAACAGGAGTTGGATTCCCCCCGAGTCCAGGTAATGGTGTTTGCCCAGCTTGGTTTTGCAGTAATTGTCTAGCAAGATCATCAGTGCGCTCCTTTGACACAATCAGTTCTCTCCTGAGGGCATTAGTCTCTTGGCGCGCGGAGTGCACTTCAGCCCTAAGTTCCCCTAACAATAGGGCTAGTTGGTCAGTTTCTGAGGTTTCCATAACGCCCGGGTGGGGATTTGAAGATGGCTTTGTGTTCTTTTACGCTCACCTGGCTCCCACAGGGGCGTCGGTTGGACCCGGACAGCTGCGGTCTCCACCCACGTGATGCGTAGTGCAGCGATGACTGACTGGATCTGCCCTCCTAATCTTGTCTGCTTAACCCGTAGAAATATTCTCCTGCAAGTGGAGAGATGGATTTAGCCACTTGTGGATTCAAGTGATGGCACCCCCACAGTCCTCCCCAACTAATCACCTCCGAAATGCCCTCACAGCAATCTCACCTTATATTCTTGAAAGATGAGCTCTCCATCCTGCGTGGATTTGCAGGGGCGCGTCGATTCCAGTTACTTCACTGGTTTGAAGGCTCGGGAGAGTTCCGTAGAGTATTGACTCTGAGGTTCCTGGTGAGGACCAGTAAGTATTCAGTTCATAGAGTTCAATATGTCCGATGTTCACTCTTGTTCCCCCCTTCCTTTCTTGACTTGCAGCTGGCTCGTGAAAAGATGCTCTAGTGGCAGCTGGTGGCGCTCAGGTAAGCGTCTGTATTACCCGGCGCTGTCCGTTAAATGTTGCACGAGGAAAACGTGTTGTTTTGTCTCTCTTTACAGATGCGGCACGTGAAAATATGGAGAGTCACAAAAGGATGCCTCCGGTGGTAAATCAGGTAAGTCTATGGTGGTAAGAATTATATTTGTTGGTTCCCTCGGCTCACCTTGTGGTTTTCTTTTGTCTCCTAGGTGCCGAAGTTCGGCGAAGAAATGATGGAGGCAGCGCCGACCCGAAGGATGCTGTGAAGACTGGTGAGTATGGCGCGGCGCTGCAGCTGGAGGTGGAGGTGCGGCGCGTGCAGAAATGATGTTCTTTACAGGTCCGGAGACGAGATAGATCCAGAATCAGGTGTGGAATAGAAATAAGTTTGTTTTCTAACCTTGTCCCTTTCTTTCCTCTTTGTTTTAGGAGCTCCGGATTCGAGGCGGGCGTGGCAGAAGACTGGATGCAGGCTGCAGGCACGGTGAGTGTTACGCTGCTGGATGCAGAATAATGTGTTGCTGGTCAGGCGTGGTTTAAATAGCCTCAATAGCCTCAAAGGTAGTCCCAGGTAAGAAGCCCTAGAACCACACCCGAGTAAAAAATAGTCCCTGTAGAAAAATAGTCCCTTTCAGGCTTCATGTTGGATTGGAGTCATTTGCAGCATGGTCTGCCTGAGGTAAGTAATGACTATGAGCTTGGCGCCTTAGGCGCCAGGACTGATTCCAACTATGAGCCTGGCGCCTAAGGCGCCAGGACTGAACCCAGATAGCCCCTAGCCGGGGCTGCTGAGGTTTTACTAAATGTCTAGATGCCTGCTCCAGGGGCTGATGGGCTTGGTCCGGATGCCTGGGGGTAGGCATCATGACACCCAGCCATTGATTGGGCTGCTAAAACTGTCCAATTTCCTTCCCTGGTCTGCAATGAGAAATGTTTTCAGGACTCGAACATGTGTCCAGTGTCTTCTTGTCAGGCATTGGCAGCCTCCAATGCACTTATCGGTGCCATTACTACTGTCAAGGAAGTCCAAGTTCCCTCAGTATACAGTGCCTTCCGGGATGTCTTTGACAAAGGGGGTGCAGATGTTCTGCCCCCTCATAGGCCCTATGACTGCCCTATCGATTTAGTGCCAGGAGCTAAAATACCAGCAGGAAGGGTGTACTCGCTTACTCTGCCCGAAGACAAGGTACTTAAGGAATACATCGACAAGGCCTTGCTCACCGGGTTCATCAGACCATCTAGATCTCCTGCGGCATCGCCCCTCTTTTTCGTCCCTAAGAAAGAAGGCGACCTTCGCCCTTGCATAGATTACAGGGCCTTGAACGCTACAACTGTGAAGAATCAATACCCTATCCCGCTGATATCTGTTCTTTTGGATCAGCTTGGCTCTTCAGTAGTTTTCACTAAACTGGACCTTCGAGGTGCATATAATCTTGTTCGAATACGAAAAGGGGATGAGTGGAAAACCGCCTTTAAGACCCGGTATGGACTGTTTGAGTACCTGGTTATGCACTTTGGGCTATGTAATGCACCTGCTGCATTCCAGGCATTCATGAATGATATTTTTCATGACTGTCGGGATCAAATTATCATTGTCTACGACGACATTTTGATATACTCCTCTTCCATAGAGGAACACATTGACCATGTTCGCTTTGTGCTTCAGAGATTACGAGACAATCATTTATTTGTCAAAGCATAAAAATCGTGTTCAATTCTACTGAAGTGGAGTTCTTGGGGTACGACCTTACTAATCACGGAATTAGAATGAGCCTTTCTAAAGTTAGAGCCGTTCTTAACTGGCCTGTGCCTACTACGACCAAGGCTTTGCAATCCTTTTTGGGTTTCTCAAACTTTTACAGGCGCTTCATTCACTCATTTTCATCCATTGCAGCTCCTCTGACAGCATTGACCAGCTCTAAACGGTCATTTCAATGGAGTCCGGAGGCGCAACAGTCCTTTGAGGCTTTGAAAGCCGCCTTCTCGACTGCTCCAGTACTGCAGCATCCTAATCCGCTCTTACCATACCTAGTGGAGGCTGATGCCTCAGGTTCAGCCATAAGGGCAGTACTATCCCAGCGTTGTCCCGATTCAGGAGAGATCCATCCAGTTGCTTTTCATTCACGGAAATTGACTCAGTATGAACAGAATTATCCCATCACAGAAAGAGAGCTGTTGGCCATCAAGGACACCTTTTCTGAATGGAGACATCATTTGCTGGGTGCGCGTCATCCTGTCACTGTCTTTTCAGACCATCGGAGTCTCCTTGCGTTCAAATCAATAAAATGTCTTACCGCTAGACAGGCTCGCTGGCATCTCTTCTTTTCACAATTTAACTTCACCATTACATATCGGCCAGCCCGGTTCAATACTTGTGCTGACACCTTGTCACGTTTGTCTTACAATCCCGGTGGTAAAACGAGCGAGCACTCTCCCCTGCTACCCTGTAGAGTGATCTGTGGGTGCACCCCTCAGCCCCCACTTCGCTCCCTGATATCTGATTGGGTTTCCTCGCACGTAGGGGATTGTGAGGCTCTCAACCTCGATATAGTGCAGGGTTTGCCCTACATTCAGGGCAGATTGTTTCTACCTCCTGGTGATGCACGTTTACGCGCACTTGCCTGGTCTCATGATTCACTGATGGCGGCTCATCCGGGACAACAAAAAACCCTTGAGTCTTTGCGCCGTTGGGCTTGGTGGCCCTCTATGTCCAGCGACGTAATTGATTATTTGGCCTCCTGTTCTGTATGCTCTCAGTGTAAAACCTCTAGATCTAAACCTGTGGGTTTGTTGTACCCTCTTCCAGTACCGCATAAACCATGGTATATGATCTCTATGGATTTTATTGTCGATCTGCCCTCTGTGGATGGCTTTGATACCATTTGGGTTGTCATCGATTATTTCACTAAGATGGCACTGTCCATCCCGTGTTCAGGGCTGCCTTCGGCACCTGTATTGGCCTCCATGTTTCTGAAGCATGTTTTCCGATTCTTTGGGCTCCCTTCCATTGTGGTTTCGGACCGCGGCCCTCAGTTTACATCCCGCTTCTGGAGGGCGTTGACATCGTCTCTTGGTGTTGATGACAGGTTCAGTTCTGCTTATCATCTGCAGACGGATGGGCAAACCGAGAGGGTCAATGCAACTCTTGAACAATACCTGCGTTGTCTCTGTCTTCATTTTCAGTCATCCTGGTTGGCGATGTAGCCACCCGCCGAATTCGCCGATAACAACTCGCGACATTCGGCTTCTGGTGTTTCTCCTTTCTTCGCGTTGTATGGCTACTATCCACAGTCCTTGCCCCTGGATCTTGCGCTTCCCATTGACAACCCGGCTGCACAAGCTTGTGTTCGGGATCTCAAATCTGTTCGCCAATCGGTTCTGGAACATCTCCTCCGTGCTCAGGTGAAAGCAAAAAAATATGCGGATCAGCATAGGATTCCTGCTCCCAGGTATGATGTGGGTGCAAAAGTTTGGTTGTCTACTCGCAACCTGAAGATCCCTGGAAAGCGCTTGCTCCTTCCCAAATTCGTGGGTCCGTAAACCATCACTAAGGTGATTAGCCCGGTTGCTGTGCGACTTTCTTTGCCTTCATCTTGGAAAGTGCATCCTGTTTTTCATGTTTCCCTGGTAAAGCCTTGCCGTTCTTCTACTCGTTTGCCTGCTCGTCCTCCCCCGATCAGGGTGGGGGGCGATGTTGAGTATGAGGTGGCGGATATCTTGGATTTTCAGCTGCGCAGGGGTCGTCCGTTCTACCTTGTTGATTGGAAGGGGTACGGCCCGGAGGATAGATCCTGGGAACCGCTGGGGAACATCCGATCTCCTGTGCTCCTGCGCCGCTTCCATGCCCGCAAGGGGTTGGCGCTGCCTTTGGGGGTGGATGCTGTCACACATCGGGGTCTGAATGACCCGCTCGCCTCCTCATCACGCCAGGCTAAACAGACCACTTTCAAGGCACCTACCAAAGTTGTGACGCTTCGCCGCAGTATCTGACGTTTCTCAGCTCCTTATTTTTCTCGGTGGCGGTTACCCTGGAGATTGGGGTCAACAACATCAAAATTACCGACAACCCAGCCTTTGGCTACAACTCCCAGGAAACCTACCTTTTGCGTGTAGTTCCGACTATGCGGAACGTCAGCTCTGTCGGGCTTACGGCGCTCCGCCTCCTGGGTGATATTAGTCACTGCAGCGGGAAGGACGCTGCTTCTGATTAATGTTACAACCGGCATCCGAAGTTTTGTCTTCTGTGCCTTTCCTTACCATTGCCTTCCCGTGTGCCATTTCCTGTTTTCCCTTTACGGACTGCCTTGAGATTTCTCAATTCTTCTGCCAACCCGTGTACCGGACTTTGCCTGCATTACGGTTTGCTTTTGGATTGTGTTACTTTGTTTGTTGTGCCACCAGTGTACCGGACCCCATCGCCTGCCTATGATTTGCTTGCATCCTGATTCTGTACCGTCTATAGCCCGCCTGTGTACCAGACCTCGCCGCCTGTCCACTGGATTGCCTTTCTTTGTCTTCCAAAACAGAAATTTCTCTCGTTCCGTTCTGAATTACCCGACCGCCACCTACACCTGGTTTTCCTCTCCTTCCCAGCTGACTCCAAGCTCTCAGCTTCAATCTCTCAAATTCGAGGGCATACTGTGAACTGTACCCTTCTTCAATTCAAGTGTCTTCTTGCGGATTCCGACTCCATTCAGTTGTTTTGGAACTATTTCCACAAGTGTACGCAGGTACGCTTTGCTGATTGTACACAAGGACTCATTGCTGAAAGTACACACAGGGACGCTTTGCTGAGAAGTGCACCTACCCGTATCTAGTGCGCTCCTCGTGCCGCCCGGGTATAGCATCCCTACTAATCTCCCTGTTTATTGTTTTATACTTCTGTTGTTTTTTAGCTTGGATTGATTAGGTAATTTCAAATCCTGTTCTGGTAAGACCTCCTTAACTCTTATTTAATATACCCTATCTGAAACCATCCAAATAGAATCTAATATCCTTTCTATACTTACAGGGGAAATTCCATTCTTGTTCCTTTCAATTACAAGGGGAGTGGGTGACCCAGGTACTTCCTGCTTTTGTGAGGGTTTTCTTGTGGTGGTCTTTGCTGTCACCAAGTACTTACCATTTGTCTTTTTCTTTCAGCTGGGTCCGTGGCGGTGTGTTCTCCCCGTTCTTTTGGGTGATCGGTCTCTCTGTCTGCGATTAAGCACATCAGAGAGTCTTATCATCAAAAAGAGCTTATTTCCCTCAACAGAGAGGAGGCTCAGGTGGAGGCTCCATCTCGAGCTCTTCAAGCAACATCCAGTACAACCATCCTGGTTGCTTGCCCTGACTGCTCGCCGGCCGGTGAGTAACACATAAGACTTCTGCTCGCCTATGGAAAGGCTTGAGCCGGTTGATGTGGAATACATGATGGGCTACCCCAGGGAATCCCATGTCAACCAGATAATTGACTTTGCCCATCTTGGAGATTATCCCAAAGGGACCAGTCCATTTATCTGCCAAGGCTCTAGGCTTGGTAGGCTCCATCACAAGGATCTCCTGTCCTGGAGTCCAATCGACTTGTGATGCTTTAAGGTCCTGCCAGTATTTGTACAATTCCTGGCTGGCCTTAAGATTCGCTGTCGCCTGACCCATCATCTGTGTCATCCTCCGTCTGAGGCCTAACACATAGTCCCCCACTTGCTTGGCAGGACCTGGAGGGGTGGCTTCCAAACCTTCTCTGATCAAGGCAAGGGGCCCCCTCACTGGGTGGCCAAAGAGTAACTTCAAGGGGCTAAATACCAACACCCCTTTGGGGTACCTCTCTAAGCGAACAGCAGGCATGGCAGGAGGCGATCCCATTTCCTCCTTAGGGGCTCTTCCAAAGAACCTAGCATGCCCTTGAGAGTTGTATTAAATCTCTCGACCAGACCATTAGTCTGGGGTGGTAAGAGGGGAGAACTTGTAGGTTACCCCGCACTCTTTCCACATCGTTTTCATGTAACTCGACATGAAGTTGGATCCTCTGTCACAGACAACCTCTTTAGGGAATCCAACACAGGTAAAAATGCCCAGGAGAGCCCTGGCAACCACCTTGGCAGTAATAATCCGAAGGGGTATAGCCTCAGGGTACCTGGTGGCATGATCAACCAAGACCAGGATGAACCGATGTCCACCTGAATGGGGAGGGTCAAGGGACCGACAATGTTGATGCCCACCCTCTCAAATGGTGTGCCAACAACTGGCAATGGCTGCAGTGGGGGAAATGACACTGCCTCCAGTCTTGAAAGACAACTGACAAGTTGGGCAGGTCCTGCAGTGGGACTCCACTTCTACTCCCATCCGGAGCAGTAGAAATGGGCAGAGAGCCTTTGCTTTGTCTTCTTGGCCCCAGCTAAGGGCACCTCATGCGCCAACTGCAGTAGGAAGGGCCTGTAAACCTGGGGTACCAACAACCTCTTGAGGGCACCAGGTCCAGGCATTGGGGGCTCACTAACAAGGAGCTCACCCTCCAAATATATCCGGAAGGTCCTAGGCACTTCTCCCTGTGCCTGGGACAGGGCCTGTTTGCTCAAACCCTCGAGAGAGTGGCACTCTCTGTGAACCTTACAGAAGTCCACCTGAGAGGGTCCCCCTTCAGCCAACAGGCATTGAAAGTCGGGGTGGTCCTCTGGGTTGGGCACCTCTCCCGCAGGAGGGTCTTCTGCCTTTTCTCCCTCAGGAGTTGAGTTTGGGTTTACCACTGGACCCAGCCCATCCGGAGCATTAATCCCAGCGGGTGCTACTGAAGCAGCAGGAAGAGAAAGGGTCCCTTTCGCAGAGGAAGCCTTCTTGCTCTTCCTTCTTCATGCCTTGGGTTTCCACGTTGACGAGGGTACCGGACTCCCAGCCGGACCCGGTGTGACCAGTGATCAGGTGACCGGTGCAGTAGCCATGGGTAGACCATCCGTGATCATCCCCATTTCCACCAAATCATTTCCTAACAATATGTTAGCAGGTACATTGTCCTGAACCATGACAGGAAGCTTTGCTGTCTTGTCGCCAATCATAATGTTGACTAAGGCTACAGGTGATAATTTGGAATGCCCACCAGCTAACCTGGTGGTTCTCAGAGGAGCACCTACATAGTCCTCTGGCCTGAGCAGGGTCCTGTCCACCACTGCCATGCTTTCCTCAGTGTCTCTCAAACCAGTAGACAGCTGGCCATTCAAGAGGACACTTCTCAAAAATCTATGGGTGTTCTGTGGGATTGTCGCCAGCACTTCGGCGTACTAGTCCCAGGCCCCAAGGGACACTAGGGACATCTCTACAGGAGCTCCAAATGTGATCCCTGTAGAGGAGGGGAGGACAGTGGCCTCTACTTCAGACATGGGGTAAGGGTACGTCAGGTTCAAAGCCTGGTCTCAAAGTGCCTTACCTTTACACTTGGGGTCACCCTTCTTGTGATCCAGAGTCCCGGTGGGAGACCCATTTGTCAGCCAGCCTGGCCAGCTTAAAGGGATCTAAAATGTTCTGGTCATCAACATACTGACGCAGTTCTAGTGAACATGCTTCCAAAAAATGCTCAAAAAACAGAAGGTGGGACAATACAACAAAAGTTTTCACCTTGTATCCATCAATCCACTGCATCATGTTCATATGTGCAGCACTCAGTGTTAGGGAGAATTCTCATTTATGGCTAATTTCCCTTACCTAGTGAGTCCCCCAGCAGCTTTGCTGGATTTCTGGGATTTATTTTTCCACCTGGTAAGAGTGTAAGCCTTTTTCCCACTCTTACAGTGTATTTTTTGAATATGTTGTACTTTTTGTGCTCATGGGCTATGGAGTGTCACCAACTCCATATGCATCATCTTTTTACTTGTGTGAAACACAGCACCTTTAATTGTAACGCTCACCTGTTATCCACGGGGACGTCACTCAGCCTTTTCTGACCTCTTACAGCCTAAAACCCTTCCCTGGAGTCTACTCGACTGGAGACTGGGCCTGAAACACAGGATTGGTAGAGTTTAACTCCCTATTGTCTCTGTGTGCTTGAACCCCTTCTTCCCCGGGGTCCAACCCTTCTCTTTGATCCACAGCTCCCCTTGTTTTCTTGGAAAGTGTGATCTCCGTCCTGCTTTCAGCGCAGGGGCGCGTTGATTGATGCGGGCTCGTTACTGCCTAGTTACTTCACTGGCAAGAGTCCGACAGGTAAGTATAATGAGTCTTTTGAACAGTTCTCTAACTTCGTTCCTTTCCTTCCTTAGATGATGGCCGGCGTCCGGGATGGCGACGTGCTGCTGAGATGAGTAGCGCTGAAGGTGAGTGAGAGCGCGATGCGCGATGCGACCCTTTCATATTTGTATTGAACTGAGTTCTTTTTCTGTGTCTATTAGGTGCCGCAACGTTTTCAGCGTAGATGCTGGTTATGAAGAAGAAATGCGGTGAGTAAGCGCGGTATGCAGCGCCTCTAGATGTTTCCACGCTAACCTGGAGTGTCTTTTCCCTCTTGCAGATGGATGAGAAGTTCCAGAGACAGAGTTCCCCCAGAGCGGCTGGGATTCAGGTAAGCGTTTGAAGCTCGTACAGTCTTTAAAAATAAGCGAAGTTTTGCTGAATGCTTACTAATGCCTTTTTTCTGTTCTTTTCCCTTTTCCTTAGGAAGCGGCGTGCCGGGATGGGAATGACACCGCCGAAGATGCCCGCAGAACAGAAGGAGCGATGAATGATGGACAGAAGCGACGCAAGGTAAGGCTGTTCCTAACAGTGTTCTTGTTCTTGCTGGAGCTGAGCGCAGAAGAAAGATGCAGGTCTACTGGAGACCGATCCGAACACGGTGAGTGTCACCCTGCAGGTGCAGAAAACACAAAGCATGTTTCTCAGCCTGGGTGTGGCTTAAATAGTCTCTGGGTATCCCAGGTGTCTCTGGGCTGAACCACACCCAAAAGACTAGACTGCACATGTAGTCCTGGGAACCGAAATATGTGGGGGCATCCATCTTGTCCCCATCAATGCACTACAAGTCCAATCCCCAATGTTATCCTATGGGAGTGAGTGAGTCTGGTAACACAAGCACCAAGTCTGACTCCAAGTGGGTCTTTGGAGGGATGGAGAGGCCCTTGAGGGCCATGAAGGTGATCGTGGCCTAGCTCCAGCCTGACATCTTGGAGGGCTGGGGACATGAGGGGCAGGAATCATGACATTAGTGCAGTGACACAGGGATGTCTTTTAGACTTCCCTTGTGAACTCCATTTCTGGGGATGACTACTGTCCCCCAGAAACATGTAAAGTTACCATTAACTTTATGTAGTCACTTAAACTACAGACCCAGTACACCCCATCTTACATGGAGTATTGGAAAGGGTTAACTCTGATCCCTTTTTGTCTGTACCTCCAGGAGCCTTGTTTTGCTCCCTTAACATTAACACTTGGCTGGTGGCAGTGGTATCAACCCTAACTTTTCTACCGCGATTATACTATATAAACGTGGTACTGTTTAGGCTATTGTATTAGCCTTGAACATAAACCCGCTTGACCAAATACATTTTCTTTTGGCTCCTGTCAGGTTTAGTCACCATTTCTTTTTGTTAACATCCTTCTTGTGTTTTACTTTTCGTGCCAAACCAGGTTTGCCTTCTTTGTTTTCTGTTCTTTGTTGGGCTTCTGCGAAGAAGCCCTCCTTTGGCGTCTGGGTGTCTAGGTGGACTGAATGTGAGGGAGGGGTTTAGTCACCCCCTGCACAGGGTCTCCTTGGAGACCCAAGTCACACTTTGTGGACATTGGCTGAGGTGGTTGTCCGGGCTGGACAACCTCCCTGCTGGGTGATTGACAGCCAGGATGTGTGAATGGGGGATTTTGGCATAAAAGGCAGGACACTTGGGCTGGAAGTCAGAATCGCCACTGGAACTGCAAGAACCGAAGAGAAGCGGAGAAGAGGACGGCTGCTGCAAACTCCCGCGTCCTGGTGAAGCCCTGCTGCAGTCCTGAGCTATCTACCCTTCAACACCAGAGAAGATCCAGTCTGGAGTCTTCTTCCCTTTAGCCTGGTGGGATCAACCAGCTCACCTTCTACAGCCAGAGAATCTTCTCCTGGGTCAAAATCGCTGCACAAAGCTGTAGTGGTCCGGATAGCCATCAGAAGAGCCCTCTCCTGTTTTAAAGGAGCGCACCTTTTATTCACCGTTGCTTTGCTGCTGCTGGCCTCATCCCTGAGTAGTGCAGATCGCTCCAGACGTCCTCCTTCTTGTCCCCATGACTGAAGCTCCAGGAACCGTGGGTCTGCAGGAACTACCAGGAACAACTGCTGTAGCACCAGTTTTCTTCATTTGAATAAGGTACTGTGTCCATTTGGTCGTTCTCTCCGTCCGAACCTGAGGAATCGGGGTGAACCCTTTTCCTTTGCGAAGGCTTGTCCTTTCTTCCTTCCCTCTTTTAACTTTTGCCTCCATTTAACAATATCCAAGTACTCCTGGCAACGTTAATCTCGAACTGTTCTAATGGTGTGATCCTCGACAACAGAGCCCTGCTCCATTTGACACTGGCGCAGGCCTATTGACTTTATCTGTATTTTAGAACACGTCCTCTGATTCTCGTGCCTTGACAAAAGTATTGCCTATGATTATTATCCCCTATTCCCTGGTTTTAATTCAATGTGCTAAGTGTGTTTGACTACGGTTATATTTCTTCCCGCGGGTACGCTTTTCTTTCATAAAACCGAACTGTCGTTACTGTCAAAAAGTGAGCACTTCTTAACCCCCGGTAACGTCTTTTGTTTCGCAACACCGGTCTGTCAAATCCTAATGTACTTACCTTGAATAGACCTGAACCAAAGGAATTGGTTGTGTGTGTTATATTTAGAGTGTGGTTTTGTTTCATAGAAGTGAATTTTTTTATGAACAGAAGGTTTTAAAAAAAAATGTACTTACATTTTTTTTAACCAGAAACCTTGAGTCAGTGTTTGTTTGAGTCACAGTAATTGTAGTCCTTTGTGTAATCCCTATTACTGCTCATTTGCTCTTGAGATAAGTCTGCCAGCTCCGCTACTGCTACCACTATAACTGTGTAGTACGGGATTGTACCAAAGGTGAAATTGTACTACCACTTGTGGACTTAATTGTCTGTAGTGTTCCCTAAGGATACTACAGATGATTCTGCCTAACACTGGTGTACAGCCGTGGGATTTTTAAGTATAGAGATTACACTTAGAGTACTGCTATTACCTTAAGTCAACTAACCACAAGGCTAAACACCACAGAAATCTATTAACTGAAAAATCATGTCAAATATGGAAAACTACAGTGAAGAGAGCCTCTTAAACTACACTGCTGAGGTTTTGAGAACCATGTGTAGAGAACAGAGCCTCTCTGGTAAAGGAAAACAATCTGAACTGGTTGCTAAATTATTGGGAAAACAAAGTCTGGAGAGTGGGTCAGAAGGACCTACCCCTCCAGCAAATTTGGATAATGATGTTTCTGATTCTGAGAGTGTTGGATTAGAATAAGTAGATGAGTCTTTGTTAGGAGGCCAAACCACTGCGCAGCCTGCTCAGAAACCACAACCTCTGTCCACAGGGACCCCATCAGGTCCTACACTAACTCCTGAATTTATTGCACTTGAGAAAATGAGACTTGAGTTGGAAGTGAAACGTATTGATGCACAAACTGCCATGAAACATCAAGAGTTAAGGCTCAGAGAAATGGAGATGGCTCATGCTTTAGAGATGAAGAAATTGTCTGTAGAAAATGCTTCTCTCCCATCTTCTAGGTCTTCCAGTTCTAAGAAACCCTGCATGCCAAAGAAAATGATTGGTATGTATGAGACTAAACTTGATGTTTTGGATTGGTTAGCAATGTTTGAATACAATCATGGGATTCAGGGTATCTCAGGGAATCAGTTGATTCCTTGGCTTTTCTCTAGGCTCCCCCTGTTGCAAGTGATGCTGTAATGGAGTTGGGAGAGGTCGATAAGCAGGATTATGAGTGTGTGAAGCTAGCTTTGATAGTTAGATTTGGGAAGTCCCCTTCCTAGTACCTGAAGAGGTTTAGGACCCTCAAAAAGCATGATGGTACCCCTTGGGCTACCTTGGTGTGTGACTGTTGGAAAAACATAGATGGTTGGATTAAGGGTTACAAAGTGAACACTTATGAAGGTTTGAGGAATCTTGTTATGTTGGAGTCAATTTATGATGCCTGCTCTCCTGAGCTTAGACAGTACTTGGCAGATTCAAAGGAGATAGATCCTAAGAAATTAGCTAAGGCTGCTGAGTTGTGGGTTGCCAACAGGGCTACTCTCAAGGATTCTGGGGCAACTCAGAAGAAGGATGAGGGAAAGCAGCCAAAGAAAGATAACAAGGAGAATTCCAATACCCCCCCCTCCAGAAGAGGTCCCCAAACATAACCAGGGTAAGCCACAAGGGAAACCAAATAGGGCTAGTGTACCTCCTAGCGCCAAACCAGAGGTAGGTCAGGACAGACCCCCGTTCCAGAGACTATTTGGTAAATGCTTTAGTTTTGGGTCAACTGACCATGTGAGAGGATATCCCAGATGCAAGGGTAACCCTGCAGGGGTCAGCACTACCTCCTTAGCCTTCTCCCCAGAGGGAGAAGTACAGATGGCTAGTGCTCACTTTCACTTGTTTGCTGAAGAACCTTTGGCTCTTCAAGCAACTGTATCCTTAAAGTCCAAAGGTCTGGATAAGAAACAACATAGTGATGTGTAAGACTCCATTCCTGAAAACTGTAAGGAGTATTATGTGGACAGTGTTTGTGTCAATGGCTAGGCACCCCTGCCATGAGAGACACTGGGGCCAGCAGAACAGTTGTGGAGGAAAGATTTTTCAGGCCTGAGGATGTTGCTAAGGTGTCACGCTCACCTGGTCTCCACGGGGGCGTAGCACGTAGTCGTATGACCGGTATCTGTACTGGCATAGTTTTGATGGCATGATGGTGTGCTCTCCCCTGTGATCTCCCCAGGAGGCGTTAGCCTGCAATATTGAAGCAAGATGTTAGCTAAAGAGTGGGTTGGATTGGTCCCACTTCCTGCAACCTCCAGATGCCCGACTCCTCTCCTGCTCACCTTTGAGTTAGGTGAGGTTGGCACTCCGTCCTGCTTGACCTTCAGCAGGGGCGCAGTAGGCTCAGTCTTTCTCTGGGCACAGTTACTTCACTGGTCCGGAGTGTCTGTTGCTGTTTTCGGGAAAGCTTGGATTAATCAGGTAAGTCTCTATCCCAATACAGCTTGGTATAGATGCTCAAAGTCTTATTGTTCAAAGGTTTAAACGTGTTTTGTTTTTTCTTGCAGACGCGGTTTCGTACGGATGGTTAGAAGATTAATTGACTCTCCTAGGATGCTGAACTGGTTGCCTCCAGGTGAGTATTAGCGCGGATGGGTGGCGCTGGATGGCTGGACAATAGTTTGTTTTTGTATTGTGCGCGACTAACCTGCTGTTTTCTGTTCCCTTTTTGCAGGCGTGGCGCGGCCCCAAGATGAAGAATGGAAGAACCGCTCCGAAGTTCCGGAGGGATGCAGAATCCCGGATGAGTATTGGAAGTCTGCGCAGAAGTCCTTTCCCAACAGGGGCGGCGGTCGAAAGACCAGCTGGAGGCGAGACCGAAAGACGGAATTGCAGGTAAGGCCTTTGTCGCTGTAGTAACACCTGTTCTTCTCCTTTCCTTCTTTCAGGCAACGATGGATGGAACTCTCAGACGGGCGTGGCTGTAGAAACGCAAGAACAGAGCAGACACGGTGAGCGTTACGCTGCAGGAGTGCAGAATAACGCAAAGCGTGTTCTGCCTGCAGGGTGTGGCTTAAATAGCCTTGCAAGTAGTTCCAGGTAATGTAGTCAGTTTACCACACCCTGTCTCTCAGGAAAAGTAGTCCCTCTGCCACACCCTGGATATACAGAAGGCTCAGCCTCACTAGGCAGATTAAGTAGTTCCATAAATTCAGCCGATTTCATGAGCCTGGCGCCAACGGCGCCAGGACTGAGTCCATGAGGCTCTGGGGCACTTCCTTGGGGCCTGACAAGTCCTTCTGGGTGACAGGGAATGGGGTGGGCTCAACAGTTCCAGGGGTTTCGGAGCATGCACCATGACAGCACTCCCCCCCAAGCCCCACCTAATGGCGGGATCTCCCCTTGGTCCTGGTTTGTTCGGGTGACTCTGATGAAACCTTTTCAACAACCAGTGCATGAATGTGTTCACTAGGTTCCCATGATCTTTCATGTGGTCCATATCCTTTTCAGTCTATTAGATGAAACAATTTTGATTTGACGATTTTTTAGTCCAGGATATCCTTGACTTTAAATTCGGGTTCCCCATCGACCATGATTGGTTTTGGTGGTTTCTGTACTCGGGTTCCTGGTTGCACTGGTTTCAGAAGTGAGACATGAAACACAGAATGAATTTTCATGTGCGAAGGTAAATTCAACTTCACAGCTACCGGATTGATGATGGCCTTAATGGTGTATGGACCTATGTATCTGGGGTTGAAGGTTTGGGTTCCTTTCATTGGTATGTGCTTCGATGCCAGCCAGACTTCATCTCCGACTTGATATTTTGGAGCTTCACTCCTATGGAGGTCTGCTGACTTCTTGTATCTTTACTTGGCTTGTTTCAGCTGATCCGTTGCTTGTTTGAAAGCTTGAGTTATAGTAGTGTGCAAACTTCTTACTGCTGGCACTTCCAAAGGTTGAGGCGAGTCAAGATTGGAGGTTCGTGGATGCAACCCGTAAATGGTGTAGAAGGGAGTCTGTCCGATGCTGGAGTGCAGGGAATTGTTATAGGCGTACTCGGTTATCCATAAAATGTCTTTCCAACTGCTTTCAGTTTGATGTAACATACATCTGAGGTATTGTTCTAGAGTCTGGTTGGTCCTCTCAGTCTGAACATCAGTCTGGGGATGGTGGCTTGTGGAAAGTCTTACATCGATTTGCGCTAATTCACAACACTTTTTCCAAAATCGTGAGATAAATTGACTGCCACGATCAGAAATTAGGATGGAAGGGAATCCATGTATTCGGACTATCTGCTCTAAGAATTCTTTAGCCAAGATTGAAGCTGAGGGTAAGCCCTTCAGTGGAATGAAATGAGCCATCTTCTGAAACAAGTCCACCACCACCAAAATTGTGTTGAACCTGTAACAAGGAGGAAGTTCAGTTATAAAATCAAGAGACAACGTATGCCAAGGCGTAGGCGGAATATCCAGTGGTTGCAGTTGACCTGGTGATCTTTTCTTCAAGGTCTTGCTTTGTGCGCAAATTCCACAGGAATTCCACAGGATAATACAAATTGATTGATGTCTTTACACCATGTTGGCCACCAATAGTATCGCTTGATCTTGGCTTCGGTCTTAGCTATCCCAGGATGACCTTCAACCAGTGATTTGTGGTAATTCGAGATGACCCTCTCCTGAAGTTCTTTGCTGGGTAGGTAGAGATGCCCCTGAAAATATGGTAAGTAGTTTGAGACAGAATGATGAACACTTTTGGTAGACCAGTCTCTCAGAGTGTCTGTATCCATGAGATGTGTGATTTATTTGTGGATGTCATCTAAGGTTAGAGACGTTGTCACTCCTAAAATCTTTTCTCCGGGAATGATGGGCACTGGGTCTGGGTTGGTGGATTCCTCTTCTACCCCAATGCGAGATAGAGCGTCTACCTTGCCATTTCGACAACCAGGTCGGTAAGTAATCACAAAATCAAATTCAGCAAAAAATAATGCCCATCGGAGTTGGCGGGATGATTGGGCCTTTGCCACCTTCAAGTACTGTAGATTGCAGTGATCAGTGATTACTGTAATAGTATGTCTTGCTACCAGAAGGTAATGCCGCCAAGCCTTGAAAGCCGCCTTGATGGCCAGAAGTTCCGTATCCGTAATGGCATAATTCAATTCCGGTGCCATGAATTTCTGTGACCAGAAGGCCACTGGATGGAGTTGACCGTGTCAGGATCTTTTTGCGAGAGGACCACTCCAATTACCGAACTGGAAGCGTCGGTCTCGACCAAGTACGGTAGGTCTGGACGAGGGTGTTTCAGGATCGGGGCTGAGATTAATTTTTGCTTTAAGTCCTGAAAGGCTTTCTCGGCTTCCTCTGACCATTGAAAACGTTTGTTCTTTCGCAGAAGAGAGGTAATGGGATGTACTAGCTGCGAGAAGCCTGGAATGAAGCGGCGATAGAAGTTCGCAAATCCGAGTATACTCTGGACTCCTTTAATCGAGGTTGGGGAAGGCCAGTTGAGAATGGCATCAACCTTCCGTGAAGCCATGCGTACACCATGTGGGGTTAGAACAAACCCAAGGAATTCGACCTCCGTAACATAGAAGAAGCATTTTTCCAGTTTTGCGAACAATCTGTGTTGTCGAAGTTTGTCCAAAACTGCACGGACGTGTTTCACATGTTCCTGTTCAGACGATGAATATACCATAATGTCGTCTATGTATACCACGACACACACATCAATCAATTCACGCAGGACGTCATTCATGAAATACTGGAACGCCGCTGGGGTGTTGCAAAGGCCAAAGGGCATCACTATGTATTCGAATAATCCGTATTTGGTGCGGAAGGCGGTCTTCCATTCGTCCCCTTTTTTTATTCGTACCAGATGATATGCCCCTCTAAGATCTAGCTTGGTATAGATTCGGGCATCTTTAACTTGGTCCAAAAGTTCAGGAATTAGTGCAAGGGGTAACGGTTTTTAACAGTGACTTGGTTTAATGCGCGGTAATCGATGCAAGTCCTAAGGTCTCCTTCTTTTTTAGGCACGAAGAACAAGGTCGAGGCAGCTGGGGACTTGGATGGGCAGATAAAGCCGTTAGCCAGATATTGGTCCAGATACTTTTTTAAATGCAGATTTCCAGGTTCCGTAAGTGCGTAGATTCTGCCACATGGAAGCTGTGCGCCAGGGATAAGGTCGATCTGACAATCGTACGATCTATGGGGAGGAAGAGTATTCGCTTGGTCCTTCTGGAAAACATCCTGATGGTCTCGGTATTCTGGAGGTAGCGGATTAGTCAGATTCATGATAGTTGCGACTTCCTTAACCAAAGGTTCCTTTATAGGGTAACAGGTATGAGCACATTCAACTGAGAAGGTCAGCCTCTTAGCACGCCAGTCGATGCAAGGATTGTGTGATTCTAGCCATGGCATTCCCAGAATTATTTGAAATTGTGGAGCCTTGATTAGATCGAACACAATGTCTTCCCGATGTCCGTCTTGGCACAAAAGTGTAATTTCTGTTGTCGAGTGCGTCACTGGACCCGAAGCGATCTCAGTTCCATCGTCAGTGGTGACTAAATCTGTAGTTGCCTTTTCGCACAGAGGAAGATTCATCCTTGTAGCCAAATCATGATCCATATAATTTCCAATGGCTCCGCTATCGATGTATGCTCTGACTGCATGCATTTGAGACGGCTGTTGGTGATTTATGAGGATCATTGGCAAGACGAGGTGCGAGGTCTGAGAGTCCTTCTTTTCGCTCGACAAGCGGACCTCTACGCTTGTCGGGCGAAGAAGTTTTCCGACTCCGTTTCCACTTACCGGCAACCCCGACTGCCTTCTTGGGTGGTTTTACTGGGCACTGTCGAAGGAAGTGGCCGGCCGAACCACAATACAAACACAACTGTTGCTGTCTTCTTCTATCTCTTTCAGCCTTGGTTAACGGCCCCCGCACTCCTCCTATCTGCATGGGTTCAGCCAAGTCGGAAGTCTTGGGTGTATTGTCCTTTGGGCGTACAAAAACCCGAGTGTCCATTCTAGCTCGATCTGCCTTACGGTTCTGTAGTCTATGATCCAGCTGAACCACCAGATCTATGTATTCCGCACAATTACTAGGAGGGTTGACCACTTGAGCTAAAACATCCTTCAACTCCCCTCTTAAGCCCCAGTAAAAAAGAGTTGTTCTTTTGTCATCTGGCCAGTCAGTTTCTACTATCAGCCTATTAAAGGTTGCAATGTACGTCAACAGATCTTGATTGCCTTGGCGCAGGGACAAGAGTTTGTAATCCAATGCCTGACCCTGAGAGTGGCGGGCAAAGAACTTCTCCATATTCATTTGGAACCTCTGGAAGTCTCGCAAGATGGGATTGTCCCGATTGACTGGAGGTACCGACCAGTCCGCAGCACTGCCACTGAGATAAGACAATACAAAGGCTACCCTTGATTGGTCGCTTGGAAAGGCCCCAGGCCTACATAGGAAATGTAGTCGGCACTGGTTCATGAAAACCGCATACCTTTTTGGGTCTCCTGCAAAGCGTTCTGGAGGTGACAAAGGTACGGCTCCTGGAAGGACCACTTGAACTGGATTGCTGGGTGTGGTCAGAACCGTTGACCCCAGTCCACGTAACAGTGTTTGCCCCGCCTGGGATTGAAGCAATTGTTTAGCAAGCTCATCGGTAAGATCCTTAGCCACGATCAAACCCTCCTTAAAGCATTGGTCTCCTGCCGGGCCGAATGTACCTCGGCCCTGAGTTCCCGCAAAAGCTGGGCTAGTTGGTCAGTCTCTGAGGTTTCCATGACGCCCAGGTAGAGAATTTGTAGAAGGCTTCGCGTTCTGTCACGCTCACCTGGTCTCCACGGGAACGTAGCACATAGTCGTATGACCGGTATCTGTACTGGCATAGTTTTGATGGTATGATGGTGTCCTCTCCCCTGTTATCTCCCCAGGAGGCGTTAGCCTGCAATATTGAAGCAAGATGTTAGCTAATGAGTGGGTTGGATTGGTCCCACTTCCAGCAACCTCCGGATGCCCGACTCCTCTCCTGCTCACCTTTGAGTTTGGTGAGGTTGGCACTCCATCCTGCTTGACCTTCAGCAGGGGCGCAGTAGGCTCAGTCTTTCTCTGGGCACAGTTACTTCACTGTTGCGGAGTGTCTGTTGCTGTGTTTCGGGAATGCTTGGATTAATCAGGTAAGTCTCTATCCCAATGACAGCTTGGTATAGATGCTCAAAGTCTTATTGTTCCAAGGTTTGAACTTGTTTTGTTTTTTCTTGCAGACGCGGTTTCGGACGGAGGGTTAGAAGATGAATTGACTCTCTTAGGATGCTGAACTGGTTGCCACCAGGTGAGTATTAGCGCGGATGAGTGGAGCTGGATGGCTGGCCAATAGTTCGTTTTTGTATTGTGCGCGACTAACCTGCTGTTTTCTGTTCCCTTTTTGCAGGCGTGGCGCGGCCCCAAGATGAAGAATGGAAGAACCGCTCCGAAGTTCCGGAGGGATGCAGAATCCCGGGTGAGTTTTGGAAGTCTGCGCAGAAGTCCTTTCCCAACAGGGGCGGCGGTCGAAAGACCTGCTGGAGACGAGACCGATGGACGGAATTGCAGGTAAGGCCTTTGTCACTGTAGTTAACACCTGTTCTTCTCCTTTTCTTCTTCCAGGCAGCGATGGATGGAACTCTCAGACGGGCGTGACTGTAGAAACTCAAGAACAGAGCAGACACGGTGAGCGTTACGCTGCAGGAGTGCAGAATAACGCGAAGCGTGTTGTGCCTGCAGGGTGTGGCTTAAATAGCCTTGCAAGTAGTTCCAGGTAAAGTAGTCCCTTTACCACACCCTGTCTCTCAGGAAAAGTAGTCCCTCTGCCACACCCTGGATATACCGAAGGCTCAGCCTCACTAGGCAGATTAAGTAGTTCCATAGGTTCAGCCCATTTCATGAGCCTGGCGCCAACGGTGCAAGGCTGAGTCCATGAGGTTCTGGGGCACTTCCTTGGGGCCTGACAAGTCCTTCTGGGTGACAGGGACTGGGGTGGGCTCAACAGTTCCAGGGGTTTTGGAGCACACACCATGACATAAGGCACCAAAAGGCCCCACCAAACTTGCTGGAGGCCCTGTCCAAATGGTTCCTATTCTACCAGCTCTCATTCTGTATAACAAAATGACAGTGAGGAACCCTGACAGTATTCAGAGTGAGGTGCCTGGGAGAGTCCTGTTGGGGAATGATCTAAAAACTCTAGGAGTAGTATCCAGTACCCCCAAGTGTCCCAGTATGGAGAAGCGGAACCAAACCAAATTGGCTAGAGAGGCCACCTTAAGGGACCACTCTGAACCTGTGGGAACCTCTACAGAGAACCCCACTGCAAACCCTGGTGTTAGTAAGTTGACCTCTAACCCAGGCAAATCTAAGGCTAGTATGTTAGGGAAATGGGAGCCCAAACCAAGCTCAATCATTGTTCCCCCAATTTTAAAGTCTCTGACTCCCCCTGCTTATCCCCAGCCCCTCCAACCAAGATGCCTGAGACCCAACCTGCTCCCAAAAGAGAGATGGTGAGGAAACCTGGTGGCCCCTCTAGATCTAAGGGAATCCTTCATAAGGACCCCTTGAAAAAGCCTATCACAGGTTCAAGAGTTGTACCAACTTCTGAGGGACTGGTCAACCAGATCCCCTATAGATTTAAAAAGGAAGCTGTCTCTCAAAGGGTATGTAGGTCATATATCTTACAAAGGAAAACCTTTGATTTTGCAATTGAGCACAGAGCGGGAAGTCACCACCAAAATGCTGATGGTCTCTCTAGGATGTTTTTAACCGACTAGAGGTAAGAGATCCATCAAGGAGTGGATTAAATCCTCCTGTCCCTTCCTCTGGGGGGTGGGGGGGGCGAGTGTTAGGGAGAATTCTCATTTATGGCTAATTTCCCTTACCTAGTGAGTCCCTCAGCAGCTTTGCTGGATTTCTGGGGTTTATTGTTTCCACCTGGTAAGAGTGTGAGCCTTTTTCCCACTCATACAGTGTATTTTTTGAATGTGTTGTACTTTTTGTGCTCATGGGCTACGGAGTGTCATCAACTCCCTAGGCATCATCTTTTTAATTGTGTGTCACACAGCACCTTTAGTGCAGTGGCACAGAGATGTATTTTAGATTTCCCTTGTGAACTCCATTTCTGGGGATGACTACTGTCCCCCAGAAACATGTAAAGTTACCATTAACTTTATGTAGTCACTTAAACTACAGACCCAGTACACCCCATCTTACATGGAGTATTGGAAAGGGTTAACTCTGATCCCTTTTTGTCTGTACCTCCTGGAGCCTTGTTTTGCTCCCTTAACACTAAGACTTGGCTTGTGGCAGTGGTATCAACCCTAACTTTTCTACCGCGATTATACTATATAAACGTGGTACTGTTTTAGGCTATTGTATTAGCCTCAAACATAAACCCGCTTGACAAATACATTTTCTTTTGGCTCCGGTTGGGTTTAGTCGCCATTTCTTTTTGTTAACATCCTTCTTGTGTTTTACTTTTCGCGCCAAACCAGGTTTGCCTTCTTTGTTCGCCGTCCTTTGGCGGGCTTCTGCGAAGAAGCCCTCCTTTGGCGTCTGGGTGTCTAGGTGGGCTGAATGTGAGGGAGGGGTTTAGTCACCCCTTGCACAGGGTCTCCTTGGAGACCCAAGTCGCACTTTGTGTCCATTGGCTGAAGTGGTTGTCCGGGCTGGACAACCTCCCTGCTGGGTGATTGACAGCCAGGCTGTGTGAATGGTTTTTTTTTGCATAAAAGGCAGGACTCTTGCGCTGAAAGTCAGAGTCGCTACTGGAACTGCAAGAACCGAAGAGAAGCGGAGAAGAAGATGGCTGCTTCAAACTCCCGAATCCCGGTGAAGTCCTGCTGCAGTCCTGAGCTATCTACCATTCAACGACAGAGAAGATCCAGTCCGGAGTCTTCTTCCCTTGAGCCTGGTGGGATCAACCAGCTCACGTTCTACAGCCAGAGAATCCTCTCCTGGGTCAAAATCGCTGCGCAAAGCTGTAGTAGTCCATCAGAAGAGCCCTCTCCTGTTTTAAAGGAGCGTATCTTTTATTCACTGTTGCTTTGCTGCTGCTGGTCTCATCCCTGGGTAGTGCAGATCGCTCCAGATGTCCTCCTTCTTGTCCCCATGACTGAAGCTCCAGGAACCGTGAGTCTGCAGGAACTACCAGGAACAACTGCCGTAGCACCAGCTTTCTTCATTTGAATAAGGTACTGTGTCCATTTGGTCATTCTCTCCGTCCGACCTTGAGGAACTGGGGTGAACCCTTTTCCTTTCCGAAGGCTTGTCCTTTCTTCCTTCCCTCTTATAACTTCTGCCTCCCTTTGACAATATCCAAGTACTCCTGGCAACGTTAATCTCAATCTGTTCTAATCGTGTGATCCTCGACAACCAAGCCCTGCTCCAATTGACACTGCCGCAGGCCTATTGACTTTATCTTTATTTTAGAACACGTCCTCTGATTCTCGTGCCTTGACAAAAGTATTGCCTATGATTTTTATCTCCTATTCCCTGGTTTTAATTCAATGTGCTAAGTGTGTTTGACTACGGTTACATTTCTTCCCGCGGGTACGCTTTTCTTTCGTAAAACCAAACTGTCATTACTGTCAAAAAGTAAGCACTTCTTAACCCCCGGTAACGTCTTTTGTTTCACAACACCGGTCTGTCAAATCCTAATGTATTTACTTTGAATAGACCTGAACCAAAGGAATTGGTTGTGTGTGGTATATTTAGAGTGTGGTTTTGTTTCATAGAAGTGAAGTTTTTGTTATGAACAGAAGGTTTAAAAATAAATGTATTTATTTTTTTTTTAACCATCAAACCTTGAGTCAGTGTTTGTTTGAGTCACAGTAATTGTAGTCCTTTGTGTAATCCCTATTACTGCTCATTTGCTCTTGAGATAAGTCTGCCAGCTCCGCTACTGCTACCACTATAACTGCGTAGTACGGGCTTGTACCAAAGGTGAAATTTTACTACCACTTGTGGGCTTAATTGTCTGTACTGTTCCCTAAGGCTACTACAGATGATTCGGCCTAACACTGGTGTACAGCCGTGGGATTTTTAAGTATAGAGATTACATTTAGAGTACTGCTATTACCTTAGGTCAACTAACCACAAAGCTAAACACCACAGAAATCTATTAACTGAAACATCATGTCAAATATGGAAAACTACAGTAAAGAGAGCCTCTTAAACTACACTGCTGAGGTTTTGAGAACAATGTGTAGAGAACAGTGCCTCTCTGGTAAAGGAAAACAATCTGAACTGGTTGCTAAATTATTGGGAAAACAAAGTCTGGAGAGTGGGTCAGAAGGACCTACCCATCCAGGAAATCGGGATAATGATGTTTCTGATTCTGAGAGTGTTGGATTAGAATACGTAGATGAGTCTTTGTTAGGAGGCCCTACCACCCCGCTGCCTGCTCAGAAACCACAACCTCTGTCCACAGGGACCCCATCAGTTCCTACACTAACCCTGAATTTATTGCACTGGAGAAAATGGGACTTGAGTTGAAAGTGAAACGTATTGATGCACAAACTGTCATGAAACATCAAGAGTTAAGGCTCAGAGAAATGGAGATGGCTCATGCTTTAGAGATGAAGAAATTGTCTGTAGAAAATGCTTCTCTCCCATCTTCTAGGTCTTCCAGTCCTAAGAGACCCTGCATGCCAAAGGAAATGTTTGGTATGTATGAGACTAAACTTGATGTTTTGGATTGGTTAGCAATGTTTGAATACAATCATGGGATTCAGGGTATCTCAGGGAATCAGTTGATTCCTTGGCTTTTCTCTAGGCTCCCCCTGTTGCAAGTGATGCTGTAATGGAGTTGGGGGAGGTGGATAAGCAGGATTATGAGTGTGTGAAGCTAGCTTTGATAGCTAGATTTGGGAAGACCCCTTCCCAGTACCTTAAGAGGTATAGGACCCTCAAAAAGCATGATGGTACCCCTTGGGCTACCTTGGTGTGTGACTGTTGGGAAAACTTAGATGGTTGGGTTAAGGGTTACCAAGTGAACACTTATGAAGGTTTGAGGAATCTTGTTATGTTGGAGTCAATTCATGATGCCTGCTCTCCTGAGCCACAAGGGAAACCAAATAGGGCTAGTGTACCTCCTGGCACCAAACCAGAGGTAGATCAGGACAGGCCCCCATTCCCGAGAGCATTCGGTAAATGCTTTAGTTGTGGGTCAACTGACCATGTGAGAGGAGATCCCAGATGCAAGGGTAACCCTGCAGGGGTCAGCACTACCTCCTTAGCCTTCTCCCCAGAGGGAGAAGTACAGATGGCTAGTGCTCACTTTCACTTGTTTGCTGAAGAACCTTTGGCTCTTCAAGCAACTGTATCCTTAAAGTCCAAGGGTCTAGATAAGAAACAACATAGTGATGTGTATGACTCTATTCCTGAAAACTCTAAGGAGTATTATGTGGACAGTGTTCGTGTCAATGGCCAGGACACCCCTGCCATGAGAGACACTGGGGCCAGCGGAACAGTTGTGGATGAAAGATTTTTCAGGCCTGAGGATGATGCTAAGGCACCAAAAGGCCACACCAAACTTGCTGGAGGCCCTTGTCCAAATGGTTCCTATTCTACCAGCTCTCATTCAGTATAACAAAATGACAGCGAGGATCCCTGTCAGTATTCAGAGTGAGGTGCCTGGGAGCCTCCTGTTGGGGAATGATCTAAAAACTCTAGGAGTAGTATCCAGTACCCCCAGGCCTCCCAGTATGGAGAAGCAGAACCAAACCAAACTGGCTAGAGAGGCCACCTTAAGGGACCACTCTGAGCCTGTGGGAACCTCTACAGAGAACCCCACTACAAACCCTGGTGTTAGTAAGTTGACCTCTAACCCAGGCAAATCTGAGGCTACCATGTTAGGGAAATGGGAGCCCAAACCAAGCTCAATCATTGTTCCCCCAGTTTTAAAGTCTCTGACTCCCCCTGCTTCTGAGGAAGAGGTGGGTAGACCAACTGGACCCCTCTCTAGGCCTAAGAGAACTGGTAACTCTCAGTGCTGATGGAAAACCAGAAAAGTCTAAGGCCAAAAACCTTCAGACTGTTGGACCTTCTACAGAAGACTCCAACCCAAATCCTAATGTTAGGAGAAAAACTCCTAAAGTAGATAAGGTTAGATCTATGAGGAAGGGGAAGCATGTACCTTGCTTATCCCCAGCCCCTCCAACCAAGATGCCTGAGACCCAACCTGCTCCCAAAAGAGAGGTGGTGAGGAAACCTGGTGGCCCCTCTAGATCTGAGGGAATCCTTCATAAGGACCCCTTGAAAAAGCCTATCACAGGTTCAGGAGTTGTACCAACTTCTGAGGGACTGGTCAACAAGATCCTCTATAGATTTAAAAAGAAAGATGTCTCTCAAAGGGTCTGTAGGTCATATTGCTTACAAAGAAAAACCTTTGATTTTGCCATTGAGCACAGAGCGGGAAGTCACCACCAAAATGCTGATGGTCTCTCTAGGATGTTTTTAACCGACTAGAGGTAAGAGATCCATCCAGGAGTGGATTAAATCCTCCTGTCCCTTAGTCTGGGGGGGGGCGAGTGTTAGGGAGAATTCTCATTTATGGCTAATTTCCCTTACCTAGCGAGTCCCTCAGCAGCTTTGCTGGATTTCTGGGATTTATTTTTTCTACCTGGTAAGAGTGTTAGCCTTTTTCCCACTCTTACAGTGTATTTTTTGAATGTGTTGTACTTTTTGTGTTCATGGGCTATGGAGTGTCATCAACTCCCTAGGCATCATCTTTTTACTTGTGTGTCACACAACACCTTTAGTGCAGTGACGCAGAGATGTATTTTAGACTTCCATTGTGAACTCCATTTCTGGGGATGACTACTATCCCCCAGAAACATGTAAAGGTACCATTAACTTTATGTAGTCACTTCAACTACAGACCCAGTACACCCCATCTTACATGGAGTATTGGAAAGGGTTAACTCTAATCCCATTTCTCTTTGTTAACATCCTTCTTGTGTTTTACTTTTCGCGCCAATCCAAGTTTGCCTTCTTTGTTCGCTGTCCTTTGGCGGGCTTCTGCGAAGAAGCCCTCCTTTGGGGTCTGGGTGTCTAGGTGGGCTGAATGTGAGGGAGGGGTTTAGTCACCCCCTGCACAGGGCCTCCTTGGAGACCCAAGTCTTTGTGTCCATTGGCTGAGGTGGTTGTCCGGGCTGGATAACCTCCCTGCTGGGTGATTGACAGCCGGGATGTGTGAATGTTTTTTTTTTGCATAAAAGGCAGGACTCTTGGGCTGGAAGTCAGAGTCGCTACTGGAACTGCAAGAACCGAAGAGAAGTGGAGAAGAAGATGGCTGCTGCAAACTCCCGAATTCCAGTGAAGCCCTGCTGCAGTCCTGAGCTATCTTCCCTTCAACAACAGAGAAGATCCAATCCGGAGTCTTCTTCCCTTGTGGGATCAACCAGCTCACGTTCTACAGCCAGAGAATCCTCTCCTGGGTCAAAATCGCTGCACAAAGCTGTAGTGGTCCGGATAGCCATCAGAAGAGCCCTCTCCTGTTTTAAAGGAGCGCACCTTTAAAGGAGTTATCGGTTTGTGGAGAGAGCACGAATCGAATGTATGTGGTCTCATGTCTGCATATGTAAGGTGTTGCGTTGTGGCACGTGTGGCGCCTCCGGTGGCCGTCAAAACTTTTTTTAAACAAAACATCCGCTCCCCCCACCCATATCCCTCCCCCAATCAGAGGAATGACAATCCCAAAACCCCTCAACCAAAACCAATCCAGCGGCATCGACGCCTGGGGGGCTATGGGCCGGACTGGTGGCGCCGCTCCGGGCGCGGCAGATACGAATAAAGCATTGTGCCAACAATGAGGTTTCACACATAGCTGGAAAGGAGTTTTCGCACATGTTGATGTGGCACACATTTGTAGAGATGAGGCAGGCAAACACGGTTAGAAGAAATAGAACTGTGCAGCCCGGGTGCAGGGGTGGCAGCAAGAGCCATTACCCCCCACATCGGGACAGGTAGATAGCTGCGACAACATAGTTAAAGGGAGGGGTCAACCTGGATAATGTTCATCGACAAATTTGGAGGCTTCCTCCGGGATGGTGAAGAAAAACACTTGATTAGCATGCTCTACGCGTAGTTTGGCGGGATAGAGCATGGAGTATTTAATTGCGTGGTCTCGCAACCTTCTCTTCACCGCTAGGAAAGACTTGCGCTCTCGCTGGACGGCCACCAAGAAATCAGGATAGAGGTGTATCCTTGCCCCACCCAGCAGGAGCTCCCCCTTAAGCCTCGCAGCCCTGAGGATGGCATCGCAGTCACGAAAATGTAGCACACGGGCTATGATGGGTCGGGGAGGAGCACCGGGTTTGGGTCTAGCTGATAGGGCCCGATGTGCACGCTCTATAGCGAATTGCTGTCGAGGAGCGACAGTAACGTATGTTCAACAAAGTCCACCATTGGTCCATTAATGTCATTCTCTGGAATACACTGATAATGCCGAGGTTGTTGCGCCTTGATCTGGATTCCAAGTCCTCGTTCTTCTTCTCCACCTCCATAACTCTGTTAGAAAGAGCGGTAACCTCAGAGCGTAGGGCACCCAGGCCATCCTCGGCGGAACTCACCCTTGCCTCGACCTCCAACACCCGGCTGTCGGTTCTTTCGATATGGGCCTTAATGGAGGATATGGTGCCGTTCATGTCATCTAATTTTGAGTGGAGTGCGGTAAAGCCCTCGCGGATAAATCATGTTTTGGGATTCCGGAGCAGAGAGGGATGATGAAGTAGTAGGGGCCTGCACAGGAGTCTCCTCTGGTGATCTGACTGGGGTCTTCGCGAACATATTGATGGAGCTCTGTTTCTTCCCGGCCCCCTTGGTCATTCTGACAATGATGGGATTCAAGTGAAGTGGGGGGGGCCCGGCTATGCACCTGCCGCTGAGAAGAGGAGGCGAGCAGCTTACCCACGCCCTTGGTAGGGCCCCAGGATGGCAATAGACCACCGCGCTCGAGCCTGGTGAAGGAGGTGAGGGCCTCTGCTTGTGAAAATGGATGAGATGGTATGCAGTAGGTGATTCAGGTGGATGCTCCGGGGGTCCGGCGATTACCAATGCGGGAATTAGGGACACTCCGCCAATGCACAATACAGAAGGCTCCCAACACAGTTCCAGCAAGGGTTGGGCGTGATAATACCATATAAACTCTCCGAGAGTGAGGAGCTCAAGCACTGTAGACCAATTAAGTACGCAAAGAGGGTGGGGTGGATCTCACCCAGTTAGGTGGTATTTGCAGTTGGGGCAGACAGGCCGTGGTTTCCAAAGTGGGTGATGGCGTTCACAGTCGGCTCCGGCTCATAACTTGGTGGTGGGGGTGATGGCAGGTCCGCAGCGATGTGGATCAGGGGTAAGGAGCCCCTTAGAGTATTGTTGTAAGCATTATAGATAGAGGGAGTGGAGCATGTTGTAGAGGGTCACCAGTCAGGGTGAAGTGGAGCCAGAGAGAGGTCTAAGCCTCAGGTTGTCGCCAGGGGTAAGCGTGGGGGCCCAGTATGTTCAGTTCCAGGAGGCCAAATGTGCCTGTGGCTTCGTGTCTCGGGGGCGGACAAAGCACAGGGCCACGCAATGGGGGAGGCGAGGTAGCGCCGCACTCAGGGGGCGAACGGGCCTCGCACTGAACACGTAACATTTCACTATTCTAAGCAAGTCAAAAATCACAATCATAAATACACTACACCGCTTCCCTTAAATTGCAGACAAGATAAGCTCACAAAATGAAGTGGGAGCAAAATGGCACGCCAGCAATTTAAAAGGGAGGGAAAGACAAAGTTATTAGAAATTAGGCAAAATCAACAAGTAAGTATTCCAGGCAATTGAACAAGAGAGACTACAGTGAGGAGATAAACTAGAAAAGGCTTAGGGCCAAAGTCAATGGGTCAAAAGTCTTTTGCTCAAGATCACACAGTTCAGGGTAGTTCGCTGTAAAGTTCGTGGCACAGATTCCGGCCGAGGTTGGTTGGTAGAAAAGTTAGTTCAAAGAGAAGAGAAGAACAAGCCCTCGGATTGGAGAAAGATGTCAAACACTTTCACCGCAGCTGAACGAAACGGACAACCGGATTTGCGAAGTACCTTAAAACGGAGAGGGAGCTGTAGCTGAGGCAGACGTTCCTGGTGGTTCCTGCGCGCTCACGGTTCCTGAAGCAACTGTCGGACTGACACGAAGTAGGAAGACCGGAGGGTCCTGCGCCACCCAGAGAAGAAACCGGCAGCAGAGCAAAACAACGAATAAAAGGTGCGCTCCTTAATACCCAAGCACGCTCCGACCTTCCTGACTATCCGGCCCACTGTAGCTCTGTACAGCGAATTCGACCAGAGGAGGGGTCCTGGCTTGTAGTTTGGGCAAACTGGTTGGTCCCATCAGCTAAAGTGAAGAAGTTTCCTGGAGGATCTTCTCTGTCATTGGATTCGGAGGTTCGGACCTGCAGCAGGGCTTCACCGGGCGGTTCAGTCATGGTAGGGGTCCTCTTCTTCCAGTTCCTCGTTGGTTCTTTCGTTCCAGTGGCGACTCTGCCTTTTCAGTCCCAGAGTCCTGCTATTTATGCAGTTTTCCCCCATTCATACAGCCTGGCTGTCAATCACACAGTAGGTTGGCTGGCCTGGCAAGGCCAGTCCCCTTAGCCAATCAGACAAGAGTGCGACTTGAGTTACCAAGGGAACCCATGGCAGGGGTCCGAAGATCCCTCCCTCACATCCTGCCTACCTAGACTATCAGGCGCCTTAAGGAGGGCTTCTTTGCAGAAGCCCGCGAAAAGACAGCGAACAAAGGAATCATCCCTGGTTTGGCGCGCAGAGAAAAACACGAGAGAGACTTTTACAAAAAGAAATGGCGAATAAACCCAGCCGGAACCAAAATAAAATGTATTTGGTCAAGCGGGTTTATGTTTGAGGCTAATATAATAGCCTAAAACAATACCACGTTTATATAATATAATCGCGGTAGAAAAGTTAGGGTAGTTACCACTGCCACCAGCCAAGTCTTAATGTTAAGGGAGCGAAACAATGCTCCAAGAGGCACAGACAAAAAGGGATAAGAGTTAACCCTTTTCAATACTCCATGTAAGATGGGGTTTACTGGGTCTGTGGTTTAAAGTGACTATATAAAGTTAATGGCAACTTTACCTGTTTCTGGGGGACAGTAGTCAGTCCCAGAAAAATTGAGTCAGTGGGAAGTCTCAAAGACAACCCTGTGTCACTGCACTGAT
The DNA here is from genome assembly GCF_040938575.1 of Ambystoma mexicanum. Classification (NCBI taxonomy): domain Eukaryota; kingdom Metazoa; phylum Chordata; class Amphibia; order Caudata; family Ambystomatidae; genus Ambystoma; species Ambystoma mexicanum. The sequence goes on from NC_090939.1 coordinate 637,187,532, forward strand.
GGTGCTGCGTAACACACACAAAAAGTGGTGCTCATGGAGTAGGTGAGGCTCCAGAGCCCAAGGACACACAAAATGGTAAAAACACACATGGCAAAACACATGTAAGAGTGGGAAAAAGGCTCACACTCTTACCAGGTGAAAAAAATGAATCCTAGAAATCCGGCAAAGCTGCTGAGGGACTCAGTAGGTAAGGGAAATTAGCCATTTATAAGAATTCTCCCTAACACCTGTGAGTTCTCTTGTGTCTTACCCTTATTTTTCCTTTTGTGGCCCTTCTGGGAGGAAGTTTTATCAGATTCCCCACCCTCCTTATTTCTGGACTTTTTCCCCTCCTCCTGCTTAGCAGGATGAGTCTTGTCCTTATGGGACACTCTATGTGACACCCACAAATCTACTGCTGTGGCAAGCTTCTTAAGATCTATCTCCTTTGAATCTGCCAAATGCTACTTAAGCTCAGGGGAAGGAGATGCAAAAATATGCTCTAGCATGAAAAAACATATCATACCTTCAAAAGTAGAGACCTTATAACCTTCAACCGAGCCAGTCAAGTTTTTTAAGGATTCCATTACATAAGATACCCAATTACCACCTTGTTTCTTTTTGTACTATCTGAATCTTTTTAAGTATTTGGCAGGAGTCTTTCCAAACTTTAAGATGAGAGTTTGCTTCAACATTGCAAAATCTGCTCTCTCAGCTTTTGACATTTCCATAATGGCACTGCAGCCAGAATGGGGCAGTCTGCTAAGTAACCGTGCAGTTTTATCAGGATTGTCAACTTGTTGAACTTCACATGCATACTCAAATGTATTCAGCCAGTCCATAATGTCATTCTTTTCCTCATACACACTGAACAGATCCTTAGGAAACCTTGGATGAGAGGAAGACCCAGACCCATGTCCAGGACCCTTGGACCCATTGGCAACCTGAAGCTTGTCCAGTTCCAACTGGTGATCCCTGTCTTTCTGTTTTTCTGTCTGCTCTATCTTTAGCTAGGCCATGTAAAGTTCAAGCTCCTTCTGCCTAAACAGCAGTTCTTGTTTCTTGAATTCAAGCATGGCCTCTCCATCAGCACTGGCAGAGGAAACATTAGACATTACATCCTTCAAATCCTCATGGTCTCCATGAATCAGTGCAGTGGCAGAACTTCCAGTTCTACCAGTGGGAGAAGCCCCACCTCCTTCTGCACTGTCATCAGAAGCTATGGCAATAAGCTGAGCTTCTTGCCAGTCCATGGTTCTTTGAATCATTTCCATTTGTGTGTCTTGAGCAGAGATACCTCTCTCAGCACACATCTTTCTCAATGTTTCAGACTTAGAAGCATTTAAAGTTAACAAGGTACTTGTTTCCATATTGTTAGATAGGACTGTGGCCTTTTTCAGTTATACTACAACAATTCACTATGTGTCCTGGTAGGAATAACTCAAAATGCCTTCATTAGAATGCAACACTGGATACATTCAGTCCTATCACACTGCTGCCACCAATTTGTTAAGATGGATTTCTGAACTCTGACCTGGAGGGCAGAGGTTCAGAAGGCCAGCCTAGTTTCTTGGAACAGGGTAACCTCTGGACAAGCCAGACCAATCAGCGTAGCTATGGCAGGCGTTCAAGACTGGGTCTCGGGAGGGGTGAGGGTGGCTGAAGGACCTCAATGAGCACACAAAGCAAGGACACTTACAAATTACTCCAGATAGGTGTTATATCAAAAATATAGACATATTTATTACAAGGACTTTGTAACATAGACCATAGCAAATGAATCACAGTAACACTAAGTCAACCAAAACAACACTATCAATACAATGTATATACAAGACCATTCGGGTCTAAAGGGGTTAAATGCACAAAATATGTCGACAACCTAGATGGGAAGGAAACAGGCAGTGCAGATAGTCTTTAGGCCCCTTCGACATCGACAACACAACTAACTAAGACGAAGTCAAAGCCCTAAGAAGAGAGGAGCCTTGTGCTCAATTGTACATGCAATGCAAACTCAAACAGTGGTTCCAATGGGCAAAATAGGGTCTGTTTAGGGGTCTCTAGCAGCTCGGCAAGGTGGATGAGGCGATGAAGAACAAGTTCCCACTATTCAGGGAGGACGTCTAATTGAAGGCAGAAGCAGTTCCAGAGTGCGGGGTGGAGTTGCTAGTTTGCACAGGGGCCACTCGTGCGTAAAAGGGGACCTTGGCACCAGGGGCCACCGGTTAATGTTGTAAGTACTGACCGGTCCCAGGTGCACTTGGTCCCAAACTTCGCCCGTTCAGTCCACTCGGGTTGCAGGTTCGAATGTGGCAAAAATGACGTCTCTGCGGCTTTCAGTTCCTGAGATACAGCAATGATTCCCAAATGGGACAGTGGTGATTTCTCCGCTCCGGGTGGCTGAATCGACCCAGTTTCACTGCAGCAGCCTTCGGGGGCAAGAGGGTCACAAATGCAGCATACTTGCAAAAGACGTTGCCACGGCAGGGCAACATGGTAACTGCGTTTACTCTGGTCCTGGTGTACTCGTCTCACTTCATACCTGGGAATGCCAAGTATACGAAATTCGGTGTGAGAGTGCCAGGGAAAAAGAGCTAGCAGCATACCAAGTTTCAAGAGCCTCCTAGAAATGACAGCGGAGACAGAGCAAAGGTCCTGCATGAATTGGTCAGCCCACTGGTTGGCCCAGGGACACTTCAGAAAAAGCTAACTTGCAGATTTGGTGAAGGTGCCGAGAATAGTTGGTCCCACTATTCCAATGGGTCGGAGCGTCATTGCAGACCTTCTAGGACGACCAGATGCAGAGGGGTCTCACGGGACGACAGCGGCCTCAGGGTGCCAAACCTTCCAGCGCGTCACCAGCGGTTCCTCGACTCGGCTTCGTAGTTACAGGATACTTGGATCCTATCCTTTGTTCAATGAGAACTCAGGAGATCAACATGGTATGGGTGTTTTGGCCTCCTCTTATCCAAAGATCCCTTCGTGCCAAACCGAAGAGGAACCAATGGGAGATCTGCTCACAAAAACACAATCCATACATGGACCAATCACGGACCACAGTGGTCCCAGTTATTCAGGGCACTCAAGACTCTCTGGCACCCAGGATATGTATTGGACTCAGACGTTCCAGCCCACATCCTGGAGGCACACACACAAGGCATGCAGAATCCCGTGAAAGCATTGGGTTTTGTGGGAAATTGCATGACCAAATAAGGACTGGCCCGGGTTGACTCGACCTGGGGAAGGTGAAGGGGCAAGATGGCCAAAGGACAGGACAAAGAACCTCGTGGCATGGCCATTTTGGAGCCAGGCCACCTATTCGTGCCAAACGCGGTTAACGCGGTTAACATGGCAGGAAAGGGTTAAAAGGAATGTGAAAAGATAGCTGCCACCAGTCCTGTCCATGACACATCTGCACAGTTCATAAACAGTCCAGCGTGAGTATCTAGGGCCTTTGGAAAATAACTATAGACCCAAGTGTGCTGTAGGGTAAGATACATTGCACACTTGTTACATGTTGCACAAAAGTTGCAACACAGGAAAAGGACTAAGGGAAACAAAGTCTCCCAGTACTGACTGTCTTAAGGGCATGTCAGTGTCCCCATAAAAAGTGAGTGAAAGCCCAGAGGAGTGCAGCTTAAGGGTGTGCTTCTCTGGCAAAGTCAGTCAATGGTGTCTAAACAGCAGCAAAAAGTTTGGGGGTGTACACATGGGCCCTCATTACGACCCAGGCAGTAAGTTACCGCCTGAGTCATGCCTTACCACCATGGCGTAAACTACGTTTACGCCATGGTGGTTGGCGGATTTACCGCCCCATTCCAAGGTGAGTGGAGCGGTAAATCCCCATTTCCCATTTTACCCTTCCCCATTCCCATTTTCGCCCCATAGGGCATAATGGGAATGGGGAAAGGCGATAATTACGGCACCGTAAATTACGGTGCCGTTATCGCCAAGGTCCCTTTGCGGCATGGATTTTAACGGCTGCAAAAAAGCAGCCGTTAAAAGCCATCCCGCAAAGGGAACCTTGTAATCAGGCGTTAAGGGTCGGCGCCGTTTACGCCGCCGTAAACCCCTTAACGCCTGAGTCAGAATGAGGGCCATGGAGGGAAAATTACATACAATTATGAAATCTTTCCTAACAGAAGGGCATTCAGGCAGTCAGGCAGCCAATCAGGCTCACAGTGCTTTCAGGCCATTCTTCTCCATCCATACACTCACAACACGGAATGTGGATTCAGACACTCACTCTGCCATTCAGCACTCCACACTGCCTTCATACCAGTTTCAGGTGGGGCTGTCTCAGTCATTGTGTTAACCACCAGATACTAGACACCCACAACATGAAATGCATATTCGCCACACACTCCATTCACCCAGGTGCCACCCCACAGGCGTACCCACAACATACAGTCATTGGGAAGGCTCCAGCCAGTCTGGCCTGGACTTCCCCACACTACCATATATGAAACTTCCACCCAACAGCCAGTCAAGGGGGTGGGACAGAGTCAGGGCTTCTCGGGGCTACGGGAAAAGTAAGGTAGCAGGCAATAGAAAGCAAGAGGCCACAGGGGCCATCTTGTTTCCTATCAGGAATCAACCGGTTCCAATGGCAGGGCCTGGGTATCCCAAAATGGAGGATACTCAGAGCACCTGTCAAATTCAGCATGGAGCTGCCACCAGCCCATACCCTGCTCTGTGGGCCACAAACAGGTGCTCAAAAACATACACTAGGAGTACAGGGTCATACTCCCACCCATGGGTTCCATAAGGGTATCCCAGGAGTCTGATCACCAAACCAAAAAGAGGAAGAGCCGCACTGCCAGGAGTCCCACATGAACTCCTGTGCGGAAAACAAGACAGAACACAAATGATAAAGCAATAAAGGAGAAGGATATGGAGGCCCTGTCCCTCCAATGCATTTCCAGCTTCACAAACAGAGACAGACACAAATTCAAAAGAAAAAGAAAAAAAAAACATAACAGTACTCCAGACAACATAGTTCCACCTCTGAATAAACATTTTGAAACAACTGCCTCATCATCTACCCCTCTGTGTAAGATGGACAATGCAAAACAGCAAAAAAAGAATAGAAACACAAGAGCGAGAAAAACCTGTTTCTTCAAAAAATTATCGATGCCCCAAAAAGAAGAGACGGATATTGACACACAGAAATCTGATTCAAGACAAACCCATAAGAAAAAGAGCATCACAGGTCAACAACTGCGCAAGGTAGTAGACCAAGCAGCGCAAACAGATCACTATCAAAATCTCCCAGAAAATGGCAATCAGGCAATAAGCAAGGAACATGAACAGAACGTCTTGAAAGTTAGAAATGACCAAGTGGAAAAAACTCCAATGTTGAAACTGGCACCTACCTTCCTAAGAAAAGAAAAAGCATCTCAGTGTGAAATTACTCATAGGGACAGTGACACCACAACATTAGTCAAACAAACGGCAGTTGTCCAAGAAGGCGGCTCGATAAAGAGGACGTGTAAGAGCGCGCTCCATCCCCCACCAGCAGCCCTAATTTGAAGAAAGCACGATCCACATAAGGAGCAGAGCCTCAACTCCCACGGGGAATCGCGCAGACCCGGGACACCAAGAGGAGTATACCGGGCACACACGCAGCAGGGAAAAACGATCCCTCCGAAGAAAACTCACGACAGTGGGTGTTAGGTAGAATTCTCATTCTATGGCTGATTTCCCTTACCTATAGAGTCCCCCAGCAGCTTTGCTGGATTTGAAGGGTTTGTTTCTTTTTACCTGCTAAGAGTGAGACTCTTTTTCCCACTCTTAGGCATTTTTGCTATGTGTGTTCTGGGCGACTTTTGTGTTTAATGTCTATGGGATTTTCTCAACCCCATAGGAACCATCTTTATCCACATGTGTTACACAGCACCCTCAGTGCAGTGACACAGGGGTGTCGTAGCGACCCCTAAGCATAGACTCCATACCCTGAGACTGACTACTGTCTCCCAGGGCATGTAAAGTCCCAATTGACTTTATTAGTCAAAACCTATGAACTAAACCAGTACAACCCATCTTACTATGGAGGTACTGGAAAGGGTTAATAGTTTTTCCCTTATGTTCATTTTCGAGAGGGCACTGTACAGTCCCTCTCTCAAATGTTTCTGGCTGGTGGCAGTGGTTACTACCATAAATATTAGACCGCGAATATTTCCCTATGGGATTTTCCCATTGTTCGAGGCTAAAACTTTTTCTGACAGCCTCTAAACATACCACCAGTGCATTTTAATATTAACTTGACTCCGGTAGGTTTTATTTGCCAGAACTTTAATATAACTTCTTTCTCGTGTCTTTCTCTAAACTCCCAACCCAGGTCGGGGATCCTTTGTTCGTCCTTTTGGTGGGCTTCTGCCGAGAAGCCCTCCTTTTCGGCGCCACTGAGTCTGGGGTGGGTCCATTGTGTGGGAGGGGGAGTAGGACCCCTGGACAGGGTTGCCTTCGCAACCCATGTCGCACTCTATCCTGATAGGCTGGAGGGTCTCCCGCCAAGATGACCACTCCACTGTGTGAGTGACAGCTAGGCTGTATGAATGGGGATCTTTTTGCATAAAAGCAGTGTCCTGAGGACTGGAAGAGCAAGACGTCGCCACTGGAACTAAGAAGCCGAAGAGGAGAGAAGCCAAAGACATCTGCAACGGCTGAACCACAGGTGAAGCCCTGCTGCAGCGTCTCACCACTTTTCTCCACACGACGAGAGAAGATCTTCACCTGCAAGAGCCTTCTTCCCTTGAGCTGGTGGGACCAACCAGTTTGCCAATCGCCTTCCCGGACCTGCCTTGGTCAAATCTCCCGTACCCTGTAATCGGAGGCCGGATAGCCAGGCACCAGTCCACCCGGACCTCGATTTAAAGGAGCGTACCTTTTATTCGTCGGCAGCACTGCGGCTGGTTTCCTCCCTGGGTAGTGCAGTAACTCGAACTTTCCTCCACGACGAGAGCCTCTCTTCCCCTGCTGGATCACCCGAACTGCAGGAACTACCAGGAACAACCGCCACCGCAGGAGCCACTTCTTCATTTAAAGGTACATTGTTCCGCCAGGCCGCCCTTTCTTTGCGGTAGCACTAAAGGTGTTTTAAATCCTTTAACTACCTGTTGGGTTGGCCGCCCCTCTCTCTTAACATTGTCTTTTCAACTTCTGCATCCAGCTTTTCAAATTCGTTAACCAAAGACTTGACTGCAGCTACAAGAAGATTTTGCTCCTGGGCCCTTGCCCTGTATCACTGACTCTGGCACAGGCCTACTGACTCTGGCAACATTTGTTAGATCTGCCTTCTTTAGACTGATTCTCATCTATAACTGTGTGGTGCACCTATTTCTTACAACTGCCCTTTCCTTCCCTTTTCTAAACCTTGTGAAATGCCATTTTGCTCAGTTTTCATTTAAGTATTGCCTATACTGATGAACTGTCTTGCTTAAACTGGTTCACAAATTTATGGGAAGTGTTGCTATGGTGTGTAAGAAGGTATTTCTGAATAATGTGTGCTTTCCCTCCCTTGTGAGGAATTGTTAGAGGATCCCTTGTGTGTAGTTGTCACTGTGCCGTTTTGGCTCAGTTTTCACTCTGGTTCACTTGGTCTACAATTGAACTTGGGAGTGTGTATATTTTTCCTTTGACTTAATTTAACTTGTTGATGACTGTGATACATGTGTTTTATTAGAAGTGTATGAAATAAATATATAACTATTTTTTAATACAAAGCTTTGGTCAGTGTTTCTTTGTGCCATAGTACTGTAGGCCTATTGTGTAAACCCTGAATACTGCTCATCTCCCTCTTGAGATAAGTCTGACTTTTCAGCCACGGCTACCAACTAAATCTTTGTGGTACAAACTGATACCAAAGGGGATTTAATGCTCTCACCTGTATTCCTAATCTTGTGTAGTGCTCCCTAAGGGAACTGCACAGGATTCTGCCTAACACTGGTGTACAGCGGTGAGGATAAAAGTATTGGATTTACATTTTAGAGTTCTGCTAGTACCTTGGTTCAAATAACCACAAGGCTAACTATCACAACAAGTTTATTTTAAACAGAAGTCAAAATTATGGAAAGTTACAGCCAGGAGACCCTCCTTACTAATACTGCTGATTATTTAAGGGATCTGTATAGACAGAAAGGTCTTCCTGTCAATGGCAAGAAATTAGAAATGATTGATAGACTGTTAGAGAAACAAACTCTGGATAGTGGTGCTGTAGTGCCCACTACTCCAGCAAATGTAGCAAATCTTGAGGAAAATAATGTTGAAGATGTTATTGTGGAAACAGATGAGGAAGAGGAAGATAACAATGTCACCCCCTCTGGCCCTCTACCTGCTCAAAGGCCTCAACCTATGGCTACTGGACCCTTACCAGGTCCCACATTAAGTCCTGAATTTATCTCACTAGAAAAAAAGAGACTTGAACTAGAATTCAAAAGAATTAGTGCCCAAACTGAACAGAGACATCAAGAACTAAGGCTCAAAGAAATGGAGCTCAACCATGAGCTAGAGTTGAAGAAATTGTCTTTGGAAAATGCTTCTCCCCCCGAATCCTCTCGATCTTCCAGTCCAAAAAGACCCCGGATGCCTAAAGAGATTGTGGGTATGTATGAACCTAAGTTGGATGTATTAGATTGGCTTGCTATGTTTGAATACAATCATGGGCTCCAGGATATCACAGGGAATCAGTTGATCCCCTGGTTAGTCTCTAGGCTCCCCCCTGTTGCATCTGATGTGGTAATGGAGTTTGAGGGAGGCGGATAGGATGGATTATGAGTGTGTAAAGCTAGCTTTGATAGCTAGATTTGGGAAGACTCCTTCCCATTACCTTAAGAGGTTTAGGACCCTCAAAAAGCATGATAGTACCCCTTGGGCTACTTGGGTGAATGAGTGTTCGAAGAACTTAGAGGGATGCATTAAGGGTTATAGAGTTAACACTTATGAAGGAATGAGCAATCTTGTTATGATGGAGTCTATCTATGATGCCTGCTCTCCTGAGCTCAGACAGCACTTGGCTGATTCAAAAGAACTGGATTCTAAGAAGCTAGCTAAGGCTGCTCACTTGTGGGTTGCCAGCAGGGCTACTTACAAGGATTCAGGGGTAACTCAGAAAAAGAAACAAGCCACCATTCATAAAGACATTTGGAAAATGTTATGTTTGTGGCTCTACTGATCATGTGAAAGGGGATCCCAGATGCAAGGGTAAACCTTCAGGGGTCCATACTGTCTCCTTAGCCTTTGCTCCAGTGGAGGAAGTACATATGGCCAGTGGAAACTTTAAACTACTAGCTGAAGATCCCATTGGAGTCTCAGCTAGTGTATCTTTAGTATCTCTAGGGTTGTGGGAACAACAGAATTTAGATGTGTATAATTCTATTCCTCCTAATACTAAACAGTATTATAAAGACAGTGTCCTAGTCAATGGTCAGGAAACCCCTGCCATTAGAGACATTGGAGCCAGCATAACTGTGGTGGACGAATCTTTTTTCAAGGTGGAGGATGTTGCTAAGGCACCCAAACACCTCACCAAGTTAGCTGGAGGGCCTGTGCAGATGCTTCCCCAATTACCAGCTCTCATCCAGTGCAATGAAATGACTGTCAGGATACCTGTGAGTGTACAATCTGAAGTACCAGGAAGGGTGCTGTTGGGCAATGATCTGAAAGACCTGGGGGTAGTGTCAAGTACTCCCAGACCTCCTAGTAAGAAATTATAGGCGTTTACCAGACCTGCAAGGCAGAGGACCTTGAGAGGCTCTCCTGAGGAGATGATAGAAAAAGAAATCACTCCTACTCCACTGGAGTTACTAACTGCTATTTCCAAGCAACCAGAAGCAAAGGGGAAACCCAAGACTTCAAAGAAGAAACCAGCAGAAAGCACTCCAGTGCTGCCAACCAGGAAATCTCCTAGGTTGTAAAAAATCACACCTGTGATTCCTCCTCCAGCTGAGGCTGAGAGTGAGGTAGAACCCTGTGTGGTTGAACTAGAGCCTGAAGACTCAGATCTAGTAGGAGTCCAGGAACTCATTGAAGATCTTGATCCTGTGGACCATCCTGAGCTGCAGTCCTTAGTGGCAGAAGATGGCCCCAACAGGTCAGACTTCAGTAAGGGACAAAGAGAATGTTCAACTCTGGGAGGTCTTTGCCACCAGGCAGCTTCTCAGCTTGAAGGGCAAGAGCCTGGGAAGTATAGGTTACACTGGGAAGATGGCCTCTTCTATAGTGAACCGACAGAGTAAACCCCTGGAGACTACAAGAGACTTGTAGTTCCCCAAAAGAACAGGCTCCAATTCTTGCAACTAGCCCATGAGATACCTTTGGCTGGTCACCTGAGCTTCAAAAAGACCAAGGAAAGGCTCTCTCTCTACTTTTATTGGCCTAAAATGGGGGCTGGGGTAGATAAGTATTGCAAGAGTTGCCACACTTGCCAAACCTCTGGTAAAAGTGGCTCCAAGAACGTGGCACCTTTAGTGCCTCTCCCTGTGGTGGGAGTACAATTTGAGAGGGTAGGAATCGACATTGTTGGTCCCCTTGATCCTCCAACTTCTTCAGGCAATAGATGTATACGTGTTGTAGTAGACCATGCTAGTAGGTTCCCTGAAGCAATTCCTATGAGGACTGTTACAGCTCTGGCTGTGGCTAAGGCCCTCCTTGGTATTTTTACCAGGGTTGGGTTTCCTAAGGAGGTAATATCCGACAGGAGGTAAAATGTTATGTCCTACTACATGAAGGCCATGTGGAAAAACTGTGGAGTTAACTACAAGTTCTCAACAGCATACCATCCTCAGACAAATGGATTGGTAGAAAGGTTTAACAGAACCACGAAGAGCATCATAGGAGCTTTAGAGGACCCTCTTAAGAAAAAGTGGGATCTTCTACTGCCATGCCTTCTCTTTGCATATAGAGAAGTCCCTCAGGAGGGAGTGGGTTACAGTCCCTTTGAACTTCTCTATGGTCATCCGGTCAGAGGTCCATTGGCCCTGATCAAGGAGGGGTTGGAGAGTGCTCCTTCCCCCACGCGAGTCAGAGTCACTGACTATGTGATAGGACTCCGGAAGAGAATGTCACACATGATGGCTGAGGCAAGTGATAACTTGAAAGCAGGTCAGGCTCTGGTCAAGCATTGGCATGACCAGAGGGCCAACATGGTTGAGTTCGCTCAAGACCAGCTAGTTCTTGTTATGGTCCCAACAAGGCAGAGGGCCTTGCAGGACAAATGGATGGGACCCTTCAAGGTTGTGGGAAAACTTGGAGAGGTGAACTATCTGGTGGACTTAGGCAATCCTAAGGAGGCTCCTAGAGTCTTTCACATCAACCGTCTAAAAACATATGTCTCGAGAACAGAACTGGGATCTCTCTTCTAATCTGGCACCTGAGCAACAGGAGGAGTGCAACGTTTTGTTAAATCCATTTGCCTCTCTGTTTTCTCTAGCACCAGGCTTGACCCCTTGGGGCCAGCATGATATCCAAACTGGTGACTGTTTACCGGTCAAAAACAGGGGCTACAGGATGGCAGAAAATGTAAGAACCCACATCAAAGGAGAGGTCAACACGATGCTTGATCTCGGTGTAATAGAGCCCTCTACTAGTCCATGGTCAGCCAAGTTCCTCAGCACATTTGATCTCATGTCATACTATTGGCAAATAGCCCTGACTGACCATGCCAAGGAGAAAAATGCATTCTCCACCCCAGTTGGCTTATACCAGTTTATGGTTATACCTTTTGGATAAAATAATGCACCTGCTACATTCCAAAGGATGGTAAATCAGGTTCTGAATGGGATGGAGGACTTCTGCATTGCATACTTGGATGACATTGCAGTGTTCAGCCATACTTGGAAAGAACATGTTGACCACCTAGGATATGTTTTTCAGGCTTTCGAACAGGCCCATCCGACCATAAAGGCAAGTAAATGCCAAATTGGTCAGAGTAAAGTGGTCTACCTTGGGCATGAGGTAGGAGGTGGTGAAATAAGGCCTTTGCTCAGTAAGATTGAAGCTGCAAAATTGGACGACCCCCTTCTACTCAAACCCAGGTGAGAACCTTCCTAGGCCTCACTGGGTATTACAGGAATTTCATTGAGAACTATGGATCCATAGCTTCTCCACTGAATGTAATCTCTTCTCCTAAATTCCCTAAAAAGATCAAATGGAATGAGGAGTGCAATCAAGCCTTTGAAAGCCTGAAGAAAGCCCTTTGTCAAGCTCCAGTTCTCAGAGCTCCTGACTACCACCAACCCTTCATTGTACAAACAGATGCTTCCAATATAGGTATAGGTGCAGTACTCAGTCAACTGGATGAGAAAGGTAGGGAGCACCCATTTGCTTCATCAGTAGGAAACTGAAGGAACCTGAAACAAGGTGGGCAACTATTGAGAGGAACAAGTTACTTACCAACTGTAACGTTCTTTCGACTGGATGTTCCTCCCACGTATTCCTCATCTTGTGATAATCGCTATCTCCAGCTTCGCTGCCTTGGAAAAAAAATTTCTCAGCAGAGGGCGCTGTGCTCGAGGTCGTGGCGTCGATTGTCCCTCAACGTACTCCATACTCTGTCGACGTGACCGATGGTATAAGTAGCTCGAGCCGCGCCCGTTGCTTCAGTTCTGTTTTTTCGATGAAATATATATAGGAGGAACACCCAGGCGTGTCCCATGACCGATACATTCTTTGTGAGAGGAAAGTGTAAGAACACGTAAACTGTACTGTGGGGTTGGATGGGAGGGTCGATGAGGAATACGTGGGAGGAACATCCAGTTGAAAGAGCGTTACAGTACACTTGTTCTTCGAATGGATTGTGTCCTCCCACGTATTCCTCATCTTGTGATAGGCTCCCATAGCAGTATCAATTTTTGGAGGTGGGAGTACCATTTAAGTTTTCGTGGACAGAATGCAGAACTGCCTTTGCAAATAAACCCTCGTTAGAGGAGGCAGTGTCCAGACAATAATGTTTAACAAAGGTATGAATTGTTTTCCAGGTTGCAGCTGCGCAAATGTCTGCTGCCGGGACTCCCCTCTTTAGAGCCGCAGAAGTAGCCATTCCCCTTGTAGAATGGGCACGAAGCCCATCTGGTGGTTCTTTTCCCGCTAATCTATAGCATTCAACTATAGCTAATATGATCCAGCGGGAAATGGTCTGTTTCGTTACAGATAAGCCTAATTTTTGACCAGTGTAACCCACAAACAGTTGGTCATCTTGTCTCAATTTAGCCATCCTAGATATGTAAAAACTAAGAGCCCTCTTGGGATCTAATCTGTGTAATCTCTCCTCTTCTTTGCCCAGATGAGGAGGAGGATAAAACGTAGGAAGTACTATTTTTTGTGACAAATGGAAGTCCGAGACTACTTTTGGCAAAAATGAAGGTTTAACTTTAAGGACTACCTTATCTTTATAAAAAATAGTATATGGTGGTTTGCATGAGAGAGCCTGAAGTTCGCTAACCCTGCGGGCTGATGATAGGGCCACAAGTAGGACAGTTTTTAGAGTCAAAAGCCTCAATGGACATGAGTGCAGAGGCTCAAAAGGTATGCAAGTCAAGAATTTTAATACTAAGTTTAAGTCCCAGGCTGGTACATGAAAAGGGACTGGAGGGTACACATTAGTGAGCCCCTTTAAGAATTGAACCATTAACGGTATTTTGAAATATGAGGAGCGCTTGAAAATGGATAGCGCAGCAAGGTATCCTTTTATTGTTCCTATCTGGAGCCCCAGATTAACTAGATGTAGCAGAAAGGAAAGCACCATTGGGGTGCCACACTGAAAAGGGTCCACATCCTTGTCTTTGCACCAGTTACTAAACCTATTCCAGCGACATCGGTACAAAGACTTTGTTGCTGGTCTTCTGGCCGAAAGCAAGATTTCCATTACATCATCCGGAAGATCCCAATCCTTGTATCTCAACCTCTCAGAAACCATGCGTGAAGGTTGAGTGTTTTGACCTCTGGATGGAGAACCCGACCTTCCTCCTGCGAGAGAAGATCCTCTCTTTGCGGAAGACGTATTGGAGAGCAGATGGACATGTCTAGAAGGTCCGGGAATCACGGGGACTGGGGGAAACGCGTACAGCAGTGGAAACTTCCACTCCACTACGAATGCGTCTCCCAGAGCTCCTCTTTGAGGAAATTCCCTTGAGCAGAACTGATCGCACTTCCGGTTGATCGCGGTGGCGAACAGATCCACTTGAGGGGTTCCCAAAGGGTGAAGATCTCCAGAAGGACTTCCTGAGTCAGCTCCCACTCGTGAGAGACTGTGCTCTGCCTGCTTAGAGCGTCTGCCGCCGTGTTCTTCTCTCCGGCTAGGTGAATTGCCGACAGAGAGATTCCTTCTCTTATTGCCCAGAACCAGAGCTGCATTAACTCTCTGCACAGTGGCAGTGACCCTACTCCTCCTCTCTTGTTAAGATAGTACATGGCCACTGTGTTGTCCGTCATTATCAGAACATTCTTTCCCTGTACAGAGGGCAGAAAGGCCATCAGAGCTAATGTGATTGCCCTCAGCTCTAATAGGTTGATGTGTAGTTTGGACTCCTATGGAGACCAACGACCGCTGATTGTCAGATCGTTGGTGTGTGCTCCCCACCCCGTGAGTGAGGCGTCCGTCACTACCGTTATCTCCGGCCATGGTTGCCAAAAAGACTCTCCCTTGAGAATGTTGTCATTGCAAGCCCACCATAGAAGATACTGAGCAACTGCGCTCGGGACTTGCAGAAGATCCGACATATTCCCTGAGAACTGGGACCACTGAGTTCTGAGTGCCCATTGAAGGGATCTCATTCTCAATCTGGCCTCTGGTACAAGAAAAATGCAGGATGCCATGAGACCGAGCAACCTGAGAAAATCGAAGGCGGTAGACGTTGGGCATTCTGGGATTTTGTTACCATCTGCTGGATGTGGTGAGCTCTCACTTCGGGAGGCAAGGCTTTTCCCGATGAAGTGTCCAAGACTGCTCCGATAAACTGGAGTTTCTGGGATGGTATCATGTGGGACTTCTTGAAATTGAGGGAGAAGCCCAGTTTGTGGAGGAAGTGGCAGGTGATCGAAAGATATTCCTGAGCTTGTTCTGGAGAACTTGCTCCGATCAACCAGTCGTCCAGGTAGGGATATATGTGAATACCTCCCTTCCTGAGACTTGCTGCCACAACCGCCAACAGTTTGGTGAAAACCCTCGGGGCGGAGGTCAACCCGAATGGCAGAACTCGAAACTGATAATGAGAATTGCCAATCGCGAACCTCAGGTACTTTCTGTGCTTTGGGTGGATTGGCACATGAAAGTAAGCATCCTGAAGGTCCAATGATACCAACCAATCTTGGAGTTGGAGAGCCTGAAGGATCTGAGAAAGAGTCACCATCTTTAACTTGTCCTTCCTGAGGAACTTGTTCAAGTTTCTCAAGTCCAAGATGGGTCTCAGTCCTCCGTCCTTTTTTGGGATGAGAAAATATGGGGAGTACCAACCCCTGTTCCTCTCTGCTACAGGTACCAGTTCTATGGCACCTTTCTCTAGCAGGGTTAAAATTTCCTGCAACAGGAGCGGATCCAGAATTTTGACGGAATTGGCTCCCGGTGGATGATTCTGAGGCCTTTTTAGAAAGGGGAGACAGGGGGGGCGCTGTTGAGCAGCCAACAAAATGGCTGCCTAGCTTTCCAGCTCCGTGTGCCGCCGCTCTATATCTGCCTTCATCTGCGGTCTAACATCTTGCCCCATCCTCTAAACCGGCTCCTGACTTGCAGGCACTTCGCCCCACCTGCCTGTGAAATTCTGGCCCGAATCGGACCTCCTGGGCCTGAGTTCGGCCGGTGACGCGGCCCCGCGTTGGACTAACTGGGCCGCCGCTCTGCCGCTGGGCGGGGGACGGGTTGCGCAGCTGGGGCCCACCACTGCCTGCGGCCCTACTGCTCGCTTATTCTCACCGCCCGCCTCCCTGGCTCGATCGCCGGCCTCCCGGAGCCTGGGGGCTGTAGCTGATCGGGAGCGCGGAGGCCGCCATCACGACCTGCGCTGATACGCGTGGGCGAATCCTGCCTCAGACGTCGTGGCCTTGCCGCTGGGATCCCCCGCGGCTGTCCGCCGCTCTGCGCCCGTGCGGCGCCGTTGTCTGACTTCTTCCCGCGGCCCCCGTCTCTCCGCGGGACCCATCGCGGAGATCGCCCCCGCCGGACCTACGGCCGGGGGGCCCCTCAGCGCGGCGCTGAAACTGTGCCATTGACGGCGTGGGATCCCCCCGCGGACTTCGTGCAGGCTCGCTGGAGACTCCGCCACCCGGATCCTGCACAAGCGTAAGGTGAGGAGCTGGGGGGATACTGAGGGCGGGTGCTCCCGCGACCCCTCCGCTCTGACTGATACCCCCCGCTCCCTCATCACTGCACTCCTCGACATTGGGATTCCGCGGCGATTACCCATTCTGCCTCATATGATCCATTGAGGCGCGCTGCATGGTCATCTCCCCAGACACTGCCTCCCCTACACCCTGGCTCAGGAGCCTGTATAATACGCTTCTTCTAACCCTGTGGGCTACTGCTACATCATCCACAAAGCCAGATCTCCTTCCTTTGACCTTTTGCTTTGCACAGCCCCAGGTCATATACAGCACCCGTATTCTACTTACTCATATTACACAATGTCTAACAGATCCAGGAATACCAGTAAGACTGGGGCTATGGATAAATTTGCAAAAGCCACCCCGAGATCCGAGTCGGCCCATTCTTCTTGTGACCAGACCGACACACCACTCCCTGCGGAGGGACCTCCTGCGGACCTGACGGCCATGATGGAGTCTATGGCTAGAAACTTTGCTGCATTTCACGAAAAGCTAGACGATATAAATGCTAATGTGGCATCTCTTAGGGCCAAACTGGATCAACAGGGGACGCGGATCACTGAGGCTGAAAATAGAATCGGTGCCAGTAAGGACAATATAGTTACACTGCAGAGTACAGTGGCCACCCTTGTCACGGACATGAAATCAGTAAAGGCTAAGTGTGATGACCTTGAATCCAGATCAAGGAGGAATAATATACGCATTATTGGGGTCCTGGAAAATGCGCTGAAGGGCCGACTCAAATTGGCCGTCGAAAACCTCTTGAAAGACCTGTTGGGCAACCCGGATTTGTCTCCCTTCTTCACAATCGAAAGGGCCCAAAGGGCACTGGCCCCACGTCCCAAACCTGGTGACTTTCCGAGGCCCATTATTGCAAAAATTCGGCGTTTTAGAGATTGTGACCAGATTCTCCACCTCGCACGTGAGAAGGGTGAGCTCAGAATGGACTCGCAGGTGATCCGAATTTTCCCTGACTTCTCGACCGGAGTCCAGCAGGAGCGCCGCCAATTTCTTGGAGTTAAGAAACTACTCAGGGAGAGAAGCATTCCTTATGCCATCCTATTCCCTGCACGGCTAAAGTTCACATTCAACAACAAACTTTACTTCTTTACGGTGCCCTCGGAAGCGGTTAAATTCATAGAAGCGCTTATTCCCCCTCATCCACCCGCTGAGGATATGATGGAGAATGACTGAACTTTGTCCTAAGCTTGCTCCCCTTGATCGTCCTTTGGCGAGCCGGTCTGCTGGCTTCATCGTTCATTAGCCTCCTCCACAACTATCCTGCTGTCACATTCACATGTCCCATGCAATCCGGGCTGTACTCACAGCACCTAATCTCTCAGATATGCACTGTTAAATTACCATAATGTTGAACTACTCATCGTGACCATGTTGACTTCTTATTGTTGTTGAATGTAACGTTCCTTTGATTCACATTCAGGCCTGGCACGGCCACTGTTAGATGCAGCGACATGCATTACCAAACCGCAAACACTGCTTGTCTTTTCACGGATCCCACTGGGTTCCAAGCGTGCTAGCACACGGCAATAGCGCACCCCACTGCGATTGCACTGTTCTTCATATCGTTGTTCTGGGTTAGCCCCTGTTGGGCTCCTGCACAGGCTGGATCATGTTGGGGTCGATCCGACTGTGCGCAGTTAAGGATGGGTGGGGTTCACACTGCTAAACTAGGGTTGGTGGTGAGGGTGGGGGGTGTGTACGGGATGTTATCTAAAAAAGGCACACGAGGTTGCATGGTGCGAGCACTGAAGGGACACGATTGCAGGATTGACTCCAAACTTTGGGGCACATACTATTGCTGGATCCGAGATGTCCACTGAGAATATGTGTGGTATAATGGTTTATTTGTCACTGCAATGTCTAACGTCATAATGTCCTGGAATGTCCGTGGGTTAAGCAATCATACCAAGGCCCGCAAAATCATAGCTTATGCCAACAGACACAGCTGTAAAATACTGCTCCTACAGGAGACACACTCCAATGGCCACATACCTAGAACTATGGCCCCGGCATGGGGACCTGCGAGATTCTTTACCTCCTATTCCACTCAATCCAGGGGAGTACTAACGATGATTCATAAATCCATTAAGTTCACATTGCACAAAAGTTACACCGACCCCGAGGGACGTTATGTAATACTACATTGTACTTTGGCTAACAAAGAATATCTACTTGTCAACACCTACTGCCCCAATGTGGACTCTCCCGAATTTTTTGATAATATCACTACCATACTGCTGGAATATGTGGGCATACTGATCTTTTGGGGTGGAGATTTAAATCTTATTCTTGACACGGTCCTAGACAGGACTGGAACTGCTCCCCGCTCTTTGTCCAGTGATGCACGCAGACTGCACTCCCACATTAAGACCCCTGACATCTGCGACGTTTGGAGAACGTTACACCCCCAACTGAGGGATTACACTTACTATTCATCAGTGCACGATAGCTCTTCTAGGATAGACCTATTTTTTGTGTCAAGGGGAGTCATGGGCGGGGTGGTGGACTCCCAGATCCTACCTCGCACACTGTCTGATCATGCCCCGATCACAATCTCGGCAAAGTTGGGGATACTTGTCCCGACATTCAGCACCTGGCGTTTCAAATCCGAGGCCCTTAGGGATGTTGGGCCTCATTAGGACCCAGGCGGTAAGGGGTTTACGGCGGCGTAAACAGCGCCGACCCTTACCGCCTGATTCCGAGGTCCCTTAGCGCCATGGAGGATTTAACACCTGCTTTTAGCAGGTGTTAAAATCCATGGCGCTAAGGGACCATGTTGTTAATTACGCCACCGTAATTTACGGTGGCGTAATTAACGCCTTCCCCACTCCCATTATGCCCTATGGGGCAAAAATGGGAATGGGGAAGGGTAAATGGGGATTGGGGACTTACCGCCCGCCAACCTCGGAATGGGGCGGTAAGTCCGCCAACCACATGGCGTAAACGCAGTTTACGCCGTGGTGGTAAAGGTACGACCCAGGCGGTAACTTACCGCCTGGGTCGTAATGAGGCCCGTTGTCTTTAGGGCTGAAATACTTGCTGACATTCTGGGCCTCATTAGGACCCAGGCGGTAAGGGGTTTACGGCGGCGTAAACAGCGCCGACCCTTACCGCCTGATTCCGAGGTCCCTTAGCGCCATGGAGGATTTAACACCTGCTTTTAGCAGGTGTTAAAATCCATGGCGCTAAGGGACCATGTTGTTAATTACGCCACCGTAATTTACGGTGGCGTAATTAACGCCTTCCCCACTCCCATTATGCCCTATGGGGCAAAAATGGGAATGGGGAAGGGTAAATGGGGATTGGGGACTTACCGCCCCGCCAACCTCGGAATGGGGCGGTAAGTCCGCCAACCACCATGGCGTAAACATAGTTTACGCCATGGTGGTAAAGGTACGACCCAGGCGGTAACTTACCGCCTGGGTCGTAATGAGGCCCTCTGTCTTTCTTTGAACACAACACCCTTCGGGATACCTCGGCTGCAGTCCGGTGGGACGCCTTTAAAGTGTATATTAGGGGTATGTCCATCTCCCGGGAGGCTGGAGTGCTGAAAACAATCAGAGCCGCATTGGGTCGATCTGAAACCAAACTGAAGCAATTGGAACTGCAATGTGCCGCTAGGGCTGACCCTGCCATACTTGCACAGGTCTCCGATGAACTCCAGGCATTCAACAAACTCGCCGTCAGCGAATTACAATACCTTAGCCGCCCACAAGCAGCCAGGAAATATGGGGAGGGGGATAGGCCCGGGAAAACGTTAGCGACACTGATCAAATGGGAATCTGGCCGAACACAAATCACCTCTATTAAAGATAAACATGGTAACGCTCAATGGGCTGACCAACAAATCCTAGACACATTCACTGAGTTCTACAGGTCTCTCTACTCTCAACCTGCTGAACACACTGAACAATATATGAGAGAACTCCTCGACCAGATCCCCACCACAGAGATCTCCTCCACTACTCGAGACAAATTGGACTCCCCAATTACACTGGATGAGATAGTAACAGCTATCTCCGACTTGCCCAAAGGTAAAGCCCCGGGACCTGACGGCCTAACCTCTGATTTCTACCAAGAACACGTCGCCATAATCGCTCCCAGGCTACTTGAGGTCTGGGATGAATCGCTCCAACTCTCTATCCTCCCCCTTTCCATGCGCGAGGCAGCCATTACAGTGCTGCTCAAGCATGGTAAACCTGATGATGAATGCGGGTCCTACAGACCCCTTTCCCTTATGAATCTTGACACGAAGATCTTTGCAAAAATTATAGCGAACCGATTTCTGCCCATTATGACATACTTAGTTCATGAAGACCAGGCCGGTTTTGTACCTGGAAGGTCTACCTCCCACAACATCAGAAGATTGTTCAACGTGATATCCCGCATTGATCAGGATGTGCAAGCGGTGGCGGTCACGCTGGATGCCCAGAAGTCCTTTGATATGGTCTCCTGGAAATACACATGGCTGGTGCTGGAGACTATGGGCATTGGCCCAAACATGCTTAGGTTCATCAAATTATTATACACCTCTCCTGTGGCGCGGGTTAGAATCAATACATTGGCCCTCATTACGACCCTGGCGGAAAGTAACTGACCGGACCGCCATAGCGTAAATAGCGTTTCCGCCATTGCACGACGGAGTAAAGTGCGGCTAATTCTGACCCATCGGGCACGAGCACTACGCCATGGCGGAAGTGCAAAGTCCGCGATGGCGGAAATGTCCCCAAAACGCCCCTCACCGCCGTCGTACGGCGCCCTAGGTGCAATTCCGCCACCCATCATAGCGGTCACCGTAATGAGCGGTAATCGCAAAATACGGTGACCGTAAATATACGGAAACGGAAGTAAAAACATGGTCCCGGAACGGGAAACAGCACGCCGTACACCTATAACATCAGAATCCCAACACAACCATCAAAAATCCTACCCTGAGACACATCCCAACCCGTTAGCCACCCTAGTGAAAACAAAAAAAATGGGAAAAGTTGCGAAAAAAGCGTGCGACCGCAAGCGGCAGGTCCACTTCTCCCATGAGGAACTCACCGTGCTCACAGAGACCCTCCAGGAGAATGCTGCCGTCGTCTTCTCGACGCAAATGACCAGGACGGCACTTGCGAACAAGAAGGCCATATGGGCCCTGGTGGCACAGCGGGTAAGTGCGGTGGGGACCGCACCCCGCAACCCACAGCAATGCAGAAAGCGATGGGACGACTTGCGGATACGCGTACGGAGCATACTATCTGCCAACCGTAACATTGCCACAGCTACCGGGGGAGGATCGGAATCACCCATCAAGTTGACCCCCTGGGAAGAAATCTGTGCCTCCACCATTGGAATGGAGAGTATAGAGGGAGTCGGAGGGATGGAGAAAGGAGTGCAGACATCCGAAGAATCAGGTAGGTGGGCCAAATAAAACAATGCTAAATCCACAATGTCCAATCATGTGAAGTACCATGTGTCCACATAGTGCAACAGAAACACATGTCCAGGAGAACGTCCACATACATTGGCCTGATAGCGCACTTTAAAACTCACATTAAATACATAAATAATTAAAAATCCTAAAAACACCCTCTACACGTGCAGCATGCACACCCTAACTGCAGGCTGCAAAACAACTGCATCCTCAATCCACACAAAAATGAAACCACCTCCAAGGCCCTGACCCAAAACACCCTCAGGTACCACCCCAATGCATGTGATACATTGCCATTCCAATTTCCACAGACCCATAAATAACGCTCGCCCTCCTTTACTCCACCACAGGGTCCGATTCAAACGACGAGCTCCAGGACACCCCTACCAGCACACCTGCAAAGAGGGCCAAGACCAACGGCCAAAGACCCTCCACCTCAGCTGCACGGATCAAGACACGGCAGCAGCACAAATCAAGTGGCAGCACACAGGAGGGGACTTCAACAGGCACCCCAGCAGCCAGCATGCCCACAACAGCAGCACCACAGGTCCCCCCAATAGATGCCACAGAAGGCACTGCTTCTGGTGGCAGCAGCACCATAGGTGACACTGCATTAATGGCAGCATGCTCCGACACAGAAAACGGTGCTGTCGATGTAGGATCCATCCATGACCTGTCTCAATCCCCCTGTTTGTTTCATCCCGTACACCATGAGGATACCACGCAGGGGCACCCACAAGACGACGACTGGCCATCCCCCACAAGCCCTGTGGCAAGGCAACATGAGGTGATCAGACCCTCTGTGACACCACCGCAAATGGCCATGGCCCAGCAGAGGCAACAGTCCCTCGACCAGGTGATCGTGCAACAGCAGCAACTGGCCACGCTCCTCAAGGAGCATGCTGATGAATGTGGGGGTACTAAGGCAGCCATAGAAACATCAACTGAGACACTTAGGTCAGAAATGGAGAGAAGCAGAGAGACACTAAGGGCGCAAATGGAGAGAAGCACCGAGAGCCTGAGGGTACAAATGGAGAGAAGCACCGAGAGCCTGAGGGGGGAACTGCATGCGACGTCCAAAGACGTATGTGCTGAACTTGCCGCTGTGCGCCGTGTGCTCACTGAGCTCTCACAAACCCTTAGGGACATACATGGACGTGAGCAGGCAGAGACATCATCCGTTGCAAGTTCCGTCCAGGGCAGCCCCCAACGTAGATCTGGGAGGAACCTGCGCTCCACAGGCAGGGGTGCCCCTGATACCCGGAGAGGGGGCTTGCAATAGCGTCTGCCCACTGACAATGAGCATCTTTGGACACTGGTGTTCGGGGGGGAGGTAGGAGGGTGGAGGGGGGGTGTTGGGCTTTCTTGGGTGGCGGGTCGATGGGGTGTGTAACATAATTTCACATATGCTATAAACATTTCACAATCATCCAATGAGATGTGTGGACATTGATCTTTGTGTACGAGGCCTTTATAGGCGTACAGTCCATATTGTGCATGTTCCAGACACACACAGTGCCACAAGTCCCGTGTCCATGTAGCAGCCACCAGGCGTGAGTGCTAGAAGCATGAATCTATGAGAATCTGACGAATTTCACGGCCCTCCTGTGCCTCGCGGACTCCTTGAGGTGCTGCCACATCCCCACCCTCATCATGACCATCTTCAGGTGCTTGCAGTCCTGCGTCAGGGGGCATGGGCACATTTCTACGTACGCACATGTTGTGTAGCATGACACATGCCATGACCATCTTTGCAACCTTCTCATGGCGGTACAGGAGTGCCCCGCCAGACCTGCTGAGGCAGCGGAAACGAGTCTTCAGTAGGCCGAATGCCTGTTCTATGACTACACGGGTACGTGAGTGGGCATGGTTGTAGTCCTCCTCATGCTGGTTCTGTGGGTTCCGGAGTGGTGTAAGGAGCCATCTCTTCAGTGGATACCCGGCATCACCTGTATGTGGACAATAAAGGATGTTTGTGGAATGACATAGCTAAGTACGCATCCCCCCCCTCCTCTTCCTGCCAGGTCATTGCCGCATCACATACCCCACATTATCATGCATGAAATGAGACTCACCGAGTAGCCAGGATCTGTTCCCTGCGTGTCGCTCCATGTAGCGTGGTATTGTAGAGTTCCTCAAGACCATAGAATCATGGGTTGATCCAGGAAATCGGGCACAACAATGTGTAATGATCCTGTTGGAGTCACACACCATTTGTACATTAAGAGAATGATATTGTTTTCGGTTGCGGTACTGGGCCTCCATGGCATGTGGCACAACCAATTCCACATGGGTGCAGTCGATGGCACCAATGCAACCCGGTATGCCGGCAAGTGCATGGAATCCCACTTTTGTGTTTGTAATTTCCTGCTCCGAGCGTGGTAGAGAGATGTAGTCGTCTGCGTGCTTCAGGAGGGCATCGAGCACTTGCGCTAGTGTCCGTGACAACAGTGGCTGTGAAATGCCATGCAACTGTCCGACTGTGTGCTGGTAGGTGCCTGTGGCCAGGAAGTGTAGTACAGACACCACCTTCAGTAGGGGTGGGATGGCGGTTGGGCTATCTATCATGCTGGCAAGGTCAGCGTGTGTCATGTCCACAATGGCGGTTATGGTGTCCCGGTCCAAACGGTAGAGGGTGTGGATCTGCTCATCAGTGAGGTTGAACGGATGAGCTCGGAGGCGTGGGATTGCGGGCTGCCTGCGTGGTGGTAGTGGCTGTGCTGGTGGGCCTTGCTGGCCCTGCCTTGCCCTCCTCCTCCTCCTCCGTCTCCTCTGTGCGGCCGGTTGTTGTAGTAGTTGGTGTTCGTCTTCTTCTTGAAGTTGGAGTACTTGCAGTGCTATCAGGTCCCCCAGGGCCAACATCGCTAGTCCTGCCGGTAGCATTTTGGAGTGGGTGTGGTTGTGGGAGGGGGTTGGGTGTGCAATTTATGTGTTTTCAGGCTGTATAGCCTCCACCTGTGGTGATTCATTCCACCTGTGCAAGCTGCAATCCCCTTTGGGCGAGCACGTCCCGCACACAACGCTGCAATTCGACGCATGGCATCTTGCTATAACAATCATGTATTTAATCCCGATGGCAGTGGAATATTGGTTCATATGTTCATTCTGCAATGGTCCCATTGTTTCACATACTATCTTTACAGTCGCGAACAAACTTGTGAAGGGTCAGTGGAATGTAGTACTCGATTAACGCTGGACCCTCATGCAGCACTGTACCGAGGTTCACCGACGGGCGGGGCGTCCCATTTGTGAGTGAAGCCAGTTGCCATTTTCACACACTGCCGCACTACATGGATGAATTTGTGATTTCAAGCGGTCACAGATGCCTTTTCGACGTGATGTTGCAAATGTGGAATTCGAAGGACAGCGCTTTCGGTTTTCAGCTAGCGGCGAGGAGACGCCCACAGGTCTGACTGCAGATATTAAGTTCTATTGTTTAATGTCCTTGGGACAGGGGCCATGGCGAGAATGCAATGATTGATATGAATAGTATGGGATGCGCAATAGCGTAGTGGACGATAAGGCAGGACGTTCCCAAATACATGTTACTTCACAACACTAGAATTCCGGGCTGGAGCACAGTGGATTTTGCAGACTGCATTACGCACAGACTCAATGGAAATTTCACATGTTATGTGAGTAAATAATCAGGCGTTTTCATACCGGGATGAGGGTATGATGTATGGATGCATGGACAGATGATTTAATTGAGAGTTTACCATGTACATGGCTTTTTGGAATCTATCCACTTCCCCTGCGCTATGTGATGCAGAGCTGCCATAGTGGGACCATCGTCTATCTGCCCTTGTTGAACCCTCCCTGTCTCGACGCGCCTTCAAACACTTGTGTCTATGCACGTTACTAATCCCATCTAATGGATTCTGTTTTAACAGACGCATGCACACAAACACTCGTTTGTAATAGTGTATTCACCTCGATTTATATAGTTATGATTCGCAAGTGATTTTTGGGTGGGAATGATCCTTTTGAGTGGGCTAACATGCATATGGCTGTAGATTTAGTGTGATCATTGAAGTGAGTAATTCAAATTAAGTTCTGATGCCCATACCATTCTTTTTCATTTCATTTGGGTGACAGGTATCTCCTCCCCTTTTGCCGCTGCCATCTGTATGCCACTCCTGCAGATGGCTTTTACTCCCGACACCTGCTGCTTCGTGTTAATCAGTGGAGCACCATTACGATTTTATGGGACGATCGCCAATGGGCCACATGCCCTTACGCAGTACTAGTGGCTAGGAGCAACATATCGACCTTTCAGCTGGACTAGTGCCTACCTAATGGGACGGCCCTGCGGTTCTAGGCGCTTCCATGTTGCCTTTTTGAACGTGTATGTAGCCCCTGTCTACCATGAAGGAACAGGGCGTCACACAAGCAGAAGCTGGTCATTTATTGCGGATGCAGCCCACAATACTGAAATGTATTTTGGAGTTCATGACCTAATGGCTGTATGGGCTTGGTGATTTTGTAGTGCATTAAATTTCTATTATGATATTAACCGTGTAGCGTTATTCTTTGCAAGTAATGTAGCATATTCCTATTTGTGGAGCGATGTATTGTGAGTAGATCTGCATTGGGTTCCGGCTTCTGGTTATAGTTGCGTGGTACTGTACTGGGCGCGTTTGCCTACGAAGCCCAGTGAGGTCAGGGATAGGGGCTGCCATTATGACTGTTTTAATGATGTCATGCTCAGGGGCGGGGGATTAGCTTTTGTGTAACAGATGCCGGTCAGCCAGGTGGATTGGTGGAATGATGTGATTATCAGAATATGGCTGGTCACAGGTGCCTGTGTTTGCGTGCGTTTCTTGGAGGGAGACTGAGGTCATGTCCATTGGAATAGCTTCTGTATTCGTGCCATCTGTGCCCTGCAGCTCCCATTGGCCCCTCTTGAGATGGGCCTGGCTGCTCAGTCACTCTGCCAACTTGTGTGGTACATGCTTATGCTGATGGTTGGTTTGTTTACTGGCAAGAGTACAGGGCTGGTGCAGTCTCCCTCAGGTTACTGCTTTGAATGTTGCCTTACACTGGTGTCAAGCGATGGGGGCCTGTTGTTGTTTTGTCTCATATTTGAGTTCATATTGCTGTACTTGACCCTTCACGTGCCTGTGCTGCATCAGTACGGCAATGGTGACATGGCAAATATGGATGGCCACTCACAAGGCACTTGGAGCCCCTACATTCATTTGTTCGTTGGCATGCATGGGTGACGTGTACATTTCACTGGTTGCATTGTGTGACTTCATTGCACCTACGAGGAGTTGTGCAATGTGGCCAGGGAGTGGTGTACAGGCACTCAGTAGGGCCATTTACGGTTGGTTCGCGTTGCCTTTCTTCTCACCATGGCGGAATGGTACTTTCCGCCATGCTTGATGGCGTTAGGTAAATGTCCGCTAGGGTCAGAATTCGCGTACCGTTGCGCCATGGTGGTAATTACGGTTTCGCATGGCGCGCGTGCGAGTACTTGGTGCAGTTAGCGTTGGCGTTCACTACGGTGTCGCTAATGGCATCGTACTTTACGGTGACGGGTCATAATCGCACCGAGCGCTATTCGATGGCGGTATTGCATTTCCGCCATCGTTTTTCGATTTCCGCCAGGGTCGTAATGAGGGCCATTGACATCTGATCTTTTCACACTCTTCAGGGGTACCCGACAGGGATGCCCCTTTTCTCCGATTCTATTCGCTCTAGCAATAGAGCCGATGGCAGACTATGTCCGTGCTCATCACGCCCGCAGGGGAATAAGATTGATAGACAGCCCCGAAATTATATCTCTATATGCGGACGATGTTTTGCTATACATCAGAGACCCCACGACACATCTTGACCCGATATTGAGAGATATCACTCGCATTGGCACTCACTCCGGCTTCACTATTAATTACTCAAAATCAGAGATCTTCCTGCTCACTGAATCCACCCAGCAGCCCACCACCGAATACCCCCTCCGCTGGTCACCGAATGGCATTAGATATCTGGGTGTGCAAATATCCTTAGCCAAATCCACCCTCCTTGCTGATAATTACTCCGCGATAGCACGAATAGTTGAGACAAAAATCCTACGGTGGCGTGCCCTTCCACTATCCATTGCTGGACGGCTCTCCCTCATCAAAATGATCCTACTCCCCAAACTCCTTTACACGTTTAGTAACGTACCCGTGTGGCCCGGGAGGGAATATTTTACTAGACTACACACACTGTGTGCACAGTTCCTCTGGCACTCTGGCGCAGTACGCAAAAAGTGGACGGACATGACACTCCCATACAGACAAGGGGGACTCACGGCTCCGGATCTGTCACTTTATTGGCACGCGGCCCAGGCCCAACATGCCACTCACTGGTACCCTGGTACTCCGGTGCGTCCCCATATCAAACTGGAGCGACTGGCAGCTGCTGGTATCGACCTAATGTCCATCATACTACATCGGCAATACACGCCCGACTCTCCCATTGACCCAATCAACACGACCCTTCAAGCCTGGGCTCACCTGCTATCTCAGACACCTGAAGCCTCCCCATATTATAAATGGCTTCCTGTGTGGGCCTTCCCCGACCTAGAACCCACTCATGATGCGGCGCTGGCCCGACACTGGGGGAAGCTGGGATACCAAGCACTGACGGACTTTTACCCTGATGGCAGGTTCATTGACCCCCAAACCTGGAAACCGGGACACCCCCGGGACCGCCTTGGGGACCCTTCAATACTGTAGATTACGGGCCGCGTTTTGCACCAAATGGCCCACATTCCCTGCTGAGCCCCCAGATAACTCGGCCATTGCATATATTGCCAACTTGGGCGGTGCCCGTGGAATAGTCTCTTCACTTTACAAGATCCTACAGGATGCTACCCCTACTCCCACTCTCAAGGCACGTGTTGAATGGGCTAGCGAACTAGACCTAGAACTATCAGACGGGGCCTGGGGCAATATGTGCCTACACACCCAAAAGGTCTCCCTCAATTTCCGTTTTCGCGCCATGCAGTACAAACTTTTAAATAGACTCTACTATACTCTGCATAGGACCTCGAGGTTCACTCGCACTACGGCGCATCTCTGCCCCCGTTGCGGGGCCACAGAAGCTGACCACTTACACATGTTCTGGTCTTGTGACAAGTTGCTTAGATTTTGGGAAAGTATCCTAGAAACACTCATGGCCATCACTGAAACGGTTATTGACCCTGAACCTTTGGCCGTCCTGTTTGGAGCCTGGAATACTGATGACACCAGACGTTCGGCTAGATTTCTCAATATTGGGTGTATGATGGCCAAAAAATGCATTCTCCAGAGCTGGAAAAGTCCCTTCCCCCCGGTCCACCAGAAATGGCTCCATATGCTTACTTGGTCGCGAAACTGTGAGGAAGAATTTATATCCATGCTCCCCGCCACCTCTCGCCCCAAGAACATCTGGGTGGAATTCAACTACTACCTTAACAGACGGGGCGAGGACGCTTCCAGCTCTGGCTCGTCCCCCACTCCTTCAATGACCACTCCTACTACAGGATCCCGTACTCGTATGAATCGTATGTGACCATTACCTGACAATGCTATTACTAATGTACTATGTTTTATGTATTGCTCCACCTTATGCTGCTTAGTCATGCTTGTTGCCTTGATGTGTGCACCTTGTAAACCTCTGCCGCCAAAAATAAAAGTTTAAAAAAAAAAAAAAAGGGGGAGACAGTAACCTTGGGCTACTGTTTCCAGTGCCCAAGCATCTGAGGTAATGCCCCGCCATTCCTTCAGATGTTGAGAGATCCTGCCTCCCACTGGTGTTTTGTGTAACAAGGTCTCAGAGGGATTTGGAGGCGGCTGCAGGAATGTCTGAGGGTACAGATGCCGCTCCTGAGGCTGATTTTGCACCTCTTCCCCGTGTTCCACGAGGGAAGTTCCTTTTGCCCCTTTGAGAGGCCTGTCCTCTTCCTCTACCAAAAGAGGAGTAGTATCGAAAAGAACGACCCCTCCAGGAAGATGAGCCGGAATAGGGTTTTAGAGGCTGGCGCAAAGAGGCGCTAAGTGATTTAGCTGCCGCTTTCAAGGTCTGAAGTTTTTCAAGGCTTTCATCAGCCTTTCTGCCAAAGAGCCTCGAGCCATCAAAGGGCATGTTGAGGAGTCTAGCTTGCACGTCCGATGCAAATCCCGACTTCCTCAACCACGCAAATCTGCGTAGCACAACGCTTGCAGCCATGGATCTGCTGATAGTATCAGCAGTATCCAGTCCAGACTGGAGGCATTCCCCCATTGCCTCCTTCCCGTCTTTGACTATATTCAGGAAGCCTTACCTTTCCTCGCCTTCTGGAATATGATCAGCCGCCACCGAAATACAGTCCCACAGGGTATGGGTAAACCTGGCTAGGGTACAGGTGACATTTGCCGACTTAAGTGCCATACTGCCTGACGTGAAAACTTTACGTGCCAGGCGTCAATTTTTTTATCCTCTGTATCTGGAGGGATAGTTGGATAAGCAGTTTGTTTCGAAGTGGATGCTGCTTGAATGACTAAACTCTCTGGAGTCGGATGTTTATTCAAATATTCTGGATCTGATCCAGCTGGTCCGTATTTTCTTGGAAAAGTGCTGTCTGCAGCAGCAATGGTTTCTGGTTTCTCCCAGTTTTTCTCCACAGTCCTTTGAAGGGCCTTGTGAAAAGGGAGAACAGGATCCTTCTGAGGTCCCTTGACGATAATATCCGTCATGTCATCTTGTTCAAAAATGGGTGAAATATTACCCCAACCCATGTATTGAACTACCCTGGTCATAAGACCCCTGTACCCAGCATCTGCATGCTCTGCAGGATCAGGTTTGGCGAACTCTAATTCTGGGGATGTGTCAACTCCACTGGCAGAATGTAGAGTATCACTCAGGTCTCTCATTCTGGATTCCTGGTCAATAAGTTCTTCAGGAACTTGTCTTGTCCCATAAGTAACTCCCAAAGGAGTAACTTCGTCTTCTTCTTCTGAAGCAGACTCTTCATAAATTGCAGACATAGACTTGAAAAAGTCTGATCTGGGCAAAGGAGTGAATCTCCTTTCTTCCTCTTCCATCTGCTTCGAAGGAAATGGCAAATCCCTCGAAGTTTTCGAGGGTGTCTTCGAAGTCTTCGAAGATGACTTCGATAATGGCGTCGATGACGTATGTGGTTTTGGTGTCGAAATTATCGACGTCGAGGGCGAAGTCTTCGACGATTTGTGTTTCTTGGCCGGCACCGGAGAGGTGCTCGACTCTCGAGGTTTCTTCAACGGTTTTACGTCGACTCAAGGTTTTTTGTATTCCTCGACGCTACTGGTCTTAGCCATAGTAGCCTTGGACTTCCCTTTGTCGTCCAACGGAGCAACCTTAGGGGTATGGCTTTTTCGAGGTTCTTTCGAGGGGATCGAGGCCGCATTCTCGAAAACCTCCATCATCTTTTTGCGGAATTCTTCCCACTTACTGGGAGAATCCGATTTAGTCGGACAACGAATTTCTTCGGTCGACTCTGATGAAGAAGATGATGAGGGAGATCTATGTCTCCTCTTCATTTTTTTCGATGACGACGAAGAATGTCTCGATCTACTTCTAGATTGAGATCTCTTCGAGTGTCTATGGCAATCCGATTTTTTGACAAAACCTTTTTTGAGGCCTCCCTCCCCACCGACAGTTTACCTCTCCTCTCACAAAGAGCTTTTTCGGTCATCGATTGGCAGGAGCCGCAGTCGTCGGTTCGTTGACTGGAACCGAGACACCAGAGACAAATCCGGTGGAGATCGGTAATCGACATCTTAGATCCACAATCTGCACACTTCTTGAACCCAGTCCTGGGTGTCGAAGGTGTCGAAGATGATGACATTTTCTTCACAGAAAATAGAAGCGCGCCGTTTTCGATAGCGAAGCGATCGGAAAAACGGAACTGAAGCAACGGGCGCGGCTCGAGCTACTTATACCATCGGTGACGTCGACAGAGTACGGAGTACGTCGAGGGACAATCGACGCCACGACCTCGAGCACAGCGCCCTCTGCCGAGAATTTTTTTTTCCGAAGCAACGAAGCTGGAGATAACGATTATCACAAGATGAGGAATACGTGGGAGGACACAATGCATTCGAAAGAATGTTTTGCCATTGTGTGAGCTTTGAAGTAGTTTAGACCATACTTGTATGGATCTACTTTCATCATTCAAACAGACCACCAACCCTTGAGATGGTTGATGCAAGTGAAAGGGGAAAACCCAAAACTGCTAAGATGGTCAATCTGCCACCAAGGGTTTGATTTTACCATTGAGCACAGGTCAGGATGTCACCACCAAAATGCTGATGGTCTCTCTAGGATGTTTATAACCGACTAGAGGTAAGAGACTCATCCAGGAGTGGATTAGATCCTCTTGTCCCTTAGTCTGGGGGGGCAAGTGTTAGGGAGAATTCTCATTCTATGGCTGATTTCCCTTACCTATAGAGTCCCCCAGTAGCTTTGCTGGATTTGAAGGGTTTGTTTCTTTTTACCTGCTAAGAGTGAGACTCTTTTTCCCACTCTTAGGCATTTTTGCTATGTGTGTTCTAGGCTATTTCTGTGTTTAATGTCTATGGGATTTTCTCTAGCCCATAGGAACCATCTTTATCCACATGTGTTACACAGCACCCTCAGTGCAGTGACACAGGGGTGGCGTAGTGACTCCCAAACATAGACTCCATACCCTGGGACTGACTACTGTCTCCCCGAGCATGTAAAGTGCCCATTGACTTTACTAGTTAAAACCTATGAACTAAACCAGTACAACCCATCTTACTACTATGGAGGTACTGGAAAGGGTTAATAGTTTTTCCCTTATGTTCATTTTCGAGAGTGTACCGTACAGTCCCTCTTTCAAAATTTTCTGGCTGGTGGCAGTGGTTACTACCATAAATATTTGACCACAAATATTTCCCTATGGGATTTTCCCATTGTTCGAGGCTACCACTTTTTCTGACAGCCTCTAAACATACCACCGGTGCATTTTAATATTAACTTGACTCCGGTAGGTTTTATTTGCCAGAACTTTAACATAACTTCTTTCTCGTGTCTTTCTCTAAACTCCTAACCCAGGTCGGGGATCCTTTGTTCGTCCTTTTGGTGGGCTTCTGCCGAAAAGCCCTCCTTTTCGGTGCCACTGAGTCTGGGGTGGATCCATTGTGTGGGAGGGGGAGTAGGACCCCTGGACAGGGTTGCCTTCCCAACCCATGTCACACTCTATCCTGATAGGCTGGAGGGTCTCCCGCCAAGATGCCCACTCCACTGTGTGAGTGACAGCTAGGCTGTATGAATGGGGGTCTTTTTGCATAAAAGCAGGGTCCTGAGGACGGGAAGAGCAAGACGTCGCCACTGGAACTAAGAAGCCGAAGAGGAGAGAAGCCAAAGACATCTGCAACGACTGAACCACTGGTGAAGCCCTGCTGTAGCGTCTCACCACTTTTCTCCACACGACGAGAGAAGATCTTCACCTGCAAGAGCCTTCTTCCCTTGAGCTGGTGGGACCAACCAGTTTGCCAATCGCCTTCCCGGACCTGCCTTGGTCAAATCTCCCGTACCCTGTAATCAGAGGCCGGATAGCCAGGCACCAGTCCACCCGGACCTCGAATTAAAGGAGCATACCTTTTATTCGTCGGGCAGCACTGCGACTGGTTTCATCCCTGGGTAGTGCAGTAACTCGAACTTTCCTCCACGACGAGAGCCTCTCTTCCCCTGCTGGATCACCCGAACTGCAGGAACTACCAGGAACAACCGCCACCGCAGGAGCCACTTCTTCATTTAAAGGTACATTGTTCCGCCAGGACGCCCTTTCTTTGCGGTAGCACTAAAGGTGTTTCAAATCCTTTACCTACCTGTTGGGTTGGCCGCCCCTCTCTCTTAACATTGTCTTTTCAACTTCTGCATCCACCTTTTCAAATTTGTTAACCAAAGACTTGACTGCAGCTACAAGAACATTTTGCTCCTGGGCCCTTGCCCTGAACCACTGACTCTGGCACAGGCCTACTGACTCTGGCAACATTTGTTAGATCTGCCTTCTTTAGACTGATTCACATCTAGAACTGTGTGGTGCACCTATTTCTTACAACTGCCCTTTACTTCCCTTTTCTAAACCTTGTGAAAAGCCATTTTGCTCAGTTTTCATTTAAGTATTGCCTATACTGATGCACTGTCTTGCTTAAACTGGTTCACACACTTATGGGAAGTGTTGCTATGGTGTGTAAGAAGATATTTCTGAATAACTTGTGCTTTCTATCCCTTGTGAGGAATTGTTAGAGGATCCCTTGTGTGTAGTTGTCACTGTGCCGTTTTGGCTCAGTTTTCACTCTGGTTCACTTGGTCTACAATTTAACTTGGGAGTGTGTATATTTTTCCTTTGACTTAATTTAACTTGCTTGATGACTGTGATACATGTGTTTTATTAATAAATGAAATAAATATATAACTACTTTTTTAATACAAAGCTTTGGTCATTGTTTCTTTGTGCCATAGTACTGTAGGCCTATTGTGTAAACCCTAAATACTGCTCATCTCCCTCTTGAGATAAGTCTAACTGCTCAACCACGGCTACCAACTAAATCTTTGTGGTACAGACTGATACCAAAGGGGATTTAATGCTCTCACCTGTAGTCCTAATCTTGTGTAGTGCTCCCTAAGGGAACTGCACAGGATTCTGCCTAACACTGGTGTACAGCGGTGAGGATAAAAGTATTGGATTTACATTTTAGAGTTCTGCTAGTACCTTGGTTCAAATAACCACAAGGCTAACTATCACAACAAGTTTATTTTAAACAGAAGTCAAAATTATGGAAAGTTACAGCCAGGAGACCCTCCTTACTAATACTGCTGATTATTTAAGGGATCTGTGTAGACAGAAAGGTCTTCCTGCCAATGGCAAGAAATTAGAAATGATTGATAGACTGTTAGAGAAACAAAGTCTGGATAGTGGTGCTGTAGTGCCCACTACTCCAGCAAATGTAGCAAATCTTGAGGAAAATAATGTTGAAGATGTTATTGTGGAAACAGATGAGGAAGAGGAGGATAACGACGTCACCCCCTCTGGCCCTCTACCTGCTCAAAGGCCTCAACCTATGGCTACTGGACCCTTACCAGGTCCCACATTAAGTCCTGAATTTATCTCACTAGAAAAAATGAGACTTGAACTAGAATTCAAAGGAATTAGTGCCCAAACTGAACAGAGACATCAAGAACTAAGGCTCAAAGAAATGGAACTCAACCATGAGCTTGAGATGAAGAAATTGTCTTTGGAAAATGCTTCTCTCCCCGAATCCTCTAGATCTTCCAGTCCAAAAAGACCCCGGATGCCTAAAGAGATTGTGGGTATGTATGAACCTAAATTGGATGTATTAGATTGACTTGCTATGTTTGAATACAATCATGGGCTCCAGGACGTCACAGGGAATCAGTTGATCCCCTGGTTAGTCTCTAGGCTCCCCCCTGTTGCATCTGATGTGGTAATGGAGTTTGGGGGAGGTGGATAGGATGGATTATGAGTGTGTAAAGCTAGCTTTGATAGCTAGATTTGGGAAGACTCCTTCCCAGTACCTTAAGAGGTTTAGGGTCCTCAAAAAGCATGATAGTACCCCTTGGGCTACTTGGGTGAATGAGTGTTTGAAGAACTTAGAGGGATGAATGAAGGGTTATAGAGTTAACAGTTATGAAGGAATGAGCAATCTTGTTATGATGGAGTCTATCTATGATGCCTGCTCTCCTGAGCTCAGACAGCACTTGGCTGATTCAAAAGAACTGGATTCTAAGAAGCTAGCTAAGGCTGCTCACTTGTGGGTTGTCAACAGGGCTACTCACAAGGATTCAGGAGTAACTCAGAAAAAGGATGAGGGAAAGCAGCCAAAGAAAGACAACAAAGAGAATTCAAATAATTCCAATTCCAAAGAGAGCCCCAAACAAAATTCTAAGGGTAAGCCACAAGGGAAACCTAATCAGACTAGTGCACGTTCTGGTCCCAGACCAGAAGGGGGTCAGAACAAGCCACCATTCATAAAGACATTTGGAAAATGTTATGTTTGTGGCTCTAGTGATCATGTGAAAGGGGATCCCAGATGTAAGGGTAAACCTTCAGGGGTCCACACTGTCTCCTTAGCCTTTGCTCCAGAGGAGGAAGTACATATGGCCAGTGGAAACTTTAAACTACTAGCTGAAGATCCCATTGGAGTCTCAGCTAGTGTATCTTTAGTATCTCTAGGGTTGTGGGAACAACAGAATTAAGATGTGTATAATTCTATCCCTCCTAATACAAAGGACTATTATAAAGACAGTGTCCTAGTCCATGGTCAGGAAACCCCTGCCATTAGAGACACTGGGGCCAGCATAACTGTGGTGGACAAATCTTTTTTCAAGGTAGAGGATGTTGCTAAGGCACCCAAACGCCACACCAAGTTAGCTGCAGGGCCTGTGCAGATGCTTCCCCAATTACCAGCTCTCATCCAGTGCAATGAAATGACTGTCAGGATACCTGTGAGTGTACAATCTGAAGTACCAGGAAGGGTGCTGTTGGGCAATGATCTGAAACACCTGGGAGTAGTGTCAAGTACTCCCAGACCTGCTAGTAAGAGATTACAGGAGCTTACCAGACCTGCAAGACAGAGGAGCTTGAGGAGCTCTCCTGAGGAGATGATAGGAAAGAAAATCACTCCTACTCCACTGGAGTTACTAACTGCTATTTCCAAGCAACCAGAAGCAAAGGGGAAACCCAAGACTTCAAAGAAGAAACCAGCAGAAAGCACTCCAGTGCTGCCAACCAGGAAATCTCCTAGGTTGTCAAAAATCACACCTGTGATTCCTCCTCCAGCTGAGGCTGAGAGTGAGGTACAACCCTGTGTGGTTGAACTAGAGCCTGAAGACTCAGATCTATTAGGAGGCCAGGAACTCATTGGAGATCTGGACCCTGTGCACCTTCCTGAGCTGCAGTCTTTACTGGCAGAAGGTGGACCCCAAAGGGCATACTTCAGTAAGGGACAAAGAGAATGTCCATCTCTGGAAGGTCTCCGCCACAAGGCAGCTTCTCAGCTTGAAGGGCAAGGGCCTGGGAAGTATAGGTTACACTGGGAAAATGGCCTCTTCTATAGTGAACCGACAGGGTCAACCCCTGGAGACTACAAGAGACTTGTAGTGCCCCAAAAGAACAGACTCCAATTCTTGCAACTAGCCCTTGAGATACCTTTGGCTGGTCACTTGAGCTTCAAGAAGACCAAGGAAAGGCTCTCTCTCTACTTATATTGGCCTAAAATGGGGGCTGAGGTAGATAAGTATTGCAAGAGTTGCCACTTTTGCCAAACCTCTGATAAAAGTGGCTCCAAGAACGTGGCACCTTTAGTGCCTCTCCCTGTGGTGGGAGTACCATTTGAGAGGGTAGGAATCGACATTGTTGGTCCCCTTGATCCTCCAACTTCTTCAGGCAATAGGTTTATACTTGTTGTAGTAGACCATGCTACTAGATTCCCTGAAGCAATTCCTATGAGGACTGTTACAGTTCCGGCTGTGGCCAAGGCCCTCCTTGGTATTTTGACCAGGGTTGGGTTTCCTAAGGAGGTAATATCCGACATGGGGTCAAATTTTATGTCCCACTACATGAAGGCCATGTGGAAAAACTGTGGAGTTAACTACAAGTTCTCAACAGCATACCACCCTCAGACAAATGGGTTGGTAGAAAGGTTTAATAGAACCATGAAGAGCATGATAGGAGCTTTAGAGGACCCTCTTAAGAAAAAGTGGGATCTTCTACTGCCATGCCTTCTCTTTGCATATAGAGAAGTCCCTCAGGAGGGAGTGGGTTACAGTCCCTTTGAACTTCTCTATGGCCATACGGTCAGAGGTCCATTGGCCCTGATCAAGGAGGGGTTGGAGAGTGCTCCTTCCCCCACGCCAGTCAGAGTCATTGACGATGTGATAGGACTCCGGAGGAGAATGTCACACATGATGGCTGTGGCAAGTGATAACTTGAAAGCAGGTCAGGCTCTGGTCAAGCATTGGCATGACCAGAGGGCCAACATGGTTGAGTTCGCTCAAGACCAGCTAGTTCTTGTTATGGTCCCAACAAGGCAGAGGCCTTGCAGGACAAATGGATGGAACCCTTCAAGGTTGTGGGAAAACTTGGAGAGGTGAACTATCTGGTGGACTTAGGCAATCCTAAGGAGGCTCCTAGAGTCTTTCACATCAACCGTCTAAAAACTTATGTCTCGAGACCAGAACTGGGAGCTCTGCTTCTAGCTTCAGCTCAAGAGGAGGAGGAGAGTGAACCTCTACCTGACCTCCTCAGAGGCAAACCTTTAGGTGAGAAGATAGAAGGAGTTAATCTCTCTTCTAATCTGACACCTGAGCAACAGGAGGAGTGCAAAGTTTTCTTAAATCCATTTGCCTCTCTGTTTTCTCTAGCACCAGGCTTGACCCCTTGGGGCCAGCATGATATCCAAACTGGTGACTGTTTACCTGTCAAAAGCAGGGGCTGCAATATGACAGAAAATGTAAGAACCCACATCAAAGAAGAGGTCAACAAGATGCTTGATCTCGGGGTAATAGAGCCTTCTACTAGTCCATGGTCTAGCCCAGTTTTGTTAGTACCAAAGTCAGGTTTCAAGGAGTTGAGATTCTGTGTGGACTATAGAGATCTAAATGCAGTCAGTAAGACTGATGCCCATCCTTTGCCAAGGACAGGTGAGATGGTGGATAGACTTGGTTCAGCCAAGTTCCTCAGCACATTTGATCTCACATCAGGCTATTGGCAAATAGCCCTGACTGACCATGCCAAGGAGAAAACTGCATTCTCCACCCCAGTTGGTTTATACCAGTTTAAGGTTATACCTTTTGGATTAAAGAATGCACCTGCTACATTCCAAAGGATGGTAAATCAGGTTCTGAATGGGATGGGGGACTTCTGCATGGCATACTTGGATGACATTGCAGTGTTCAGCCCTACTTGGAAAGGACATGTTGACCACCTAGGATATGTTTTGCAGGCTCTTGAACAGGCCCATCCGACCATAAAGGCAAGTAAATGCCAAATCGGTCAGAGTAAAGTGGTCTACCTGGGGCATGAGGTAGGAGGTGGTGAAATAAGGCCTTTGCTCAGCAAGATTGAAGCTGTGCAAAATTGGACAACCCCCTTCTACTCAAACCCAGGTGAGAGCCTTCCTAGGCCTCACTGGGTATTACAGGAATTTCATTGAGAACTATGGATCCATAGCTTCTCCACTGAATGTAATCTCTTCTCCTAAGTTCCCTAAAAAGATCAAATGGTATGAGGAGTGCAATCAAGCCTTTGAAAGCCTGAAGAAAGCCCTTTGTCAAGCTCCAGTTCTCAGAGCTCCTGACTACTACCAACCCTTCATTGTACAAACAGATGCTTCCAATATAGGTATAGGTGCAGTACTCAGTCAACTGGATGAGAAAGGTAGGGAGCACCCCATTTGCTTCATCAGTAGGAAACGGAAGAAACCTGAAACAAGGGGGCAACTATTGAGAGAGAATGTTTTGCCATTGTGTGAGCTTTGAAGAAGTTTAGACCATACTTGTATGGATCTACTTTCATCATTCAAACAGACCACCAACCCTTGAGATGGTTGATGCAAATGAAAGGGGAAAACACAAAACTGCTAAAATGGTCAATCTGCCTCCAAGAGTTTGATTTTACCATTGAGCACAGGTCAGGATGTCACCACCAAAATGCTGATGGTCTCTCTAGGATGTTTATAACCGACTAGAGGTAAGAGACTCATCCAGGAGTGGATTAGATCCTCCTGTCACTTAGTCTTGGGGAGGGGGGGCGAGTGTTAGGGAGAATTCTCATTCTATGGGTGATTTTCCTTAACTATAGAGTCCCCCAGCAGCTTTGCTGGATTTGTTTCTTTTTACCTGCTAAGAGTGAGACTCGTTTTTCCACTCTTAGGCATTTTTGCTATGTGTGTTCTAGGCTATTTTTGTGTTTAATGTCTATGGGATTTTCTCAACCCCATAGGAACCATCGTTATCCACATGTGTTACACAGCACCCTCAGTGCAATGACACAGGGGTGTCGTAGCGATTCCCAAACATAGACTCCATACTCTGGGACTGACTACTGTCTCCCAGGGCATGTAAAGTCCCAATTAACTTTACTAGTCAAAACCTATGAACTAAACCAGTACAACCCATCTTACTTCTATGGAGGTACTGGAA
This sequence comes from Ambystoma mexicanum, assembly GCF_040938575.1. Lineage (NCBI taxonomy): Eukaryota > Metazoa > Chordata > Amphibia > Caudata > Ambystomatidae > Ambystoma > Ambystoma mexicanum. The sequence goes on from NC_090939.1 coordinate 637,227,439, forward strand.
AGGGTTAATAGTTTTTCCCTTATGCTCATTTTCGAGAGGGTACCGTACAGTCCCTCTCTCAAAAGTTTCTGGCTGGTGGCAGTGGTTACTACCATAAATATTTTTTTTCAATACATTTTTATTGCCAGATTTTCATGGAAACAAGTATGACTTAGAAATCAACAAACCTTCCCTTAAACCCCCATCCCATCCCCCCTTCCCTCCCCTCCCCACCACCCTGACCCCCCGCAGACCCAATGGGTTCAGAGACAACTCGAGTTCAACAAATGAAATAAAGACATAATCAACGGCAAAGGTGAATTCACAGGTCTGATTCGTCTTGAGGGCGGATTATGCCCAGTAGTTCCATCACCTTGGGGCACCAGGCACGGCGGGCACCCTCCCTTAGAAATGACAGAAGACTGGCCCAGTCTGAATAAAACCGCATGTGAGACCCCTGGATCGAGTAGGTGAGCCATTCCATTGCGACCAGTGTCCAGAGTTTCGTGACCCACTTCTGCTCCTGTGGGGGGACCTTTGAATTCCGCTTTCTAGCTAGGACTAAAGCAGCCGACATCCTCATTATCACATACAGTTTGCGGTCAGCTTTGGTGGGCAAGGTTGTGAAGACTGCATTCACGCCCAGCAAGTCCCGACCCCTACTGCCGGTCTGCTGGAGCCCCAACACCTGGGCAATTGCGGATTTGAATAGACCTTGCAAGTTTCGGGATTTGGGACCACAGCCTGAGCCATTCCTGTTCCTCTATGCCAGACCCAATATCTTGCGCCCATTTGCTCATGTAAGTCTTGAAGTGTATAGTTTCTTCCCGTTTTATGAGTTTGTAAATGGATGAGATCACCCCTCTGTCAGTGTCTAGATATTTTTCAAAATGAGTAAGGGAGCGAGAACCCGCCTGCTTTACTGACGGATATGAAGTTGTATGCCTGAACTGGAGGTACGAAAATCTCTGCTTCTCCCCCACTCCAAAGTCCTTCTTACACTGCTCGAACTGCTTCACCTCTCCCCCCTCTAGCATATCTCGCAGCATCCTGCAACCTCCAGAAACCATGGATCGAAGCTCGGCTCATACGAGGCCGCTGGAGAGAATTGTGGATTACCATGCAGGGGTGAGTACGGGGAGGGGAAGGAGGTGATCCGGGCTCTCAGGATGGCTTGATCCCAGGCATCCCCTGTCATTGAAGTTATTGTACTACAATACATTCTGGTCGGCCTATCTTGCTTTGGCACCCACAGGAACCCCTCCAAGTCTTTCCCCACCACTGCTCTGTACACCGACCTCCACACCTTGCCCCTGTCATCCCTTTGCCAGTCCCTAATGACCCTCAACTGTGCTGCTAAATAGTACACACGGAAGTCTGTTTCCCCTACTCCACCTCTGTCCGGCAAGGCTTTCATCCTGGATGCCACCACCCTTGGGCGCTTTCGGTTCCATACGAACCTACTAGTTATTTTTTGCAAGGCTCTGAAGAAAGAAGTAGGGACACGAACCGGTAGGGCCGCAAAAAGATACAGGAGCAGTGGAAGAATTGCCATCTTTAAGGTGTTGATTCTACCCAACCAGGATATCTCCAGGGGGCCCCAGTCTACCAGCTTGGATTTCACCTTCTGAAGGAGCGGGGTATAATTTGCTATATATAATTGCTCCACAGTCTTGGTCAGCTGGATCCCCAAATACTTCAGCGAGGTGTCCACCCATCTATAGTTATAAACCTTTCTGAGGTCTTGGGTAGCGGATGGTGACAAGGTAAGGGGAAGCGCTTCAGACTTGTGGACATTAATTTTTAGGCCTGCTACCTGCCCGAATCTGTTTAGCCCTCTTCCCACTGCCTGCAATGAGATGATCGGGTGGGTCAATGACAAGATCATATCATCGGCAAAGGCTGCGATCTTATGGATCTCCCCCCGAAATGGGATTCCCTTGATATCATCAGCCTCTCTCACCGTCTCCAAAAACGGTTCCAGGTGGAGGGCATAAAGGAGCGGCGACATCGGGCAGCCCTGCTTGGTGCCTCTTCCCACCCGTATCGGGCGGAGACTTGGCCATTTATTGCCAGTTGTATAACTGGGTTTCGATAGTTTGTCCTTACCCGATTAGTAAAACCCGGCCAAATCCCATTCGACCCAAGACCGCAAACAAGAAGCCCCACTCAACCCGATCAAAAGCCTTCTCGGCATCAATCGCTAGAAGAAGGGCCGGGATATTCTTTTTGTGAGACTTTTCAACCAGGTGTGCCAGACGTCTGACATTATCTGAGGTTTGTCTGCCTTTTATAAACCCTGACTGGTCGCAATGAATTAGTTTGCGGAGGATGGATTCAAGGCGGTTAGCCACGATTTTAGCATGAATTTTGGCATCCATGTTTATTAAAGCAATTGGGCGGTAGGACGCGCAGTCCGTCGGATCTTTGGCCTGTTTATATAACCAGATTACCTTGGCCTCATTCATAGAATTGGGGAGAATTCCCATCGCCCCTATGCAGTTAAACAGTTTAGTGAGAATTGGAATCAGGATTTCCTTGTGGGTCTTGTAAAATTCAGAGACATACCCATCAGGGCTTGGGGCTTTGCCGGATGGAAGGTTGTTAATAACTCTCCTCACTTCATCCGCGGTAATCTCAACTTCCAGCGTGTCCCAATCGTCCTGCAATAACCGTTGAACGTCTACATCACGCAAATATGCTTCCTGGTCTGTGGATTCGGGGAAGCTTGAACTATAGAGGGCAGCGTAAAATTTAGTAAATTGAGCCTCAATGTCGGAGTTTGACGTGAGCAAGACTCCACCCTCACTCATTACTTTTGTATAGTCTTATCGCCTGCTTCCTTATGCAACCTTCTGGCCAGCAAGCGATCCGCTTTGTTGCCTTTGACATAATACTTTTGTCGCTGTCGGAGAAGGCTACGTTCGGCCGTCCTTGTTTGTATGAGGTTCAGCTTACCTCGCACAGCCCTGTATTCCTTTTTGGTGGGTGCCGACAATCCAGTACTCTTGCGAGCCATAACCTCCTTAAGTCTTGCTTCCAGTCGTAATTCCTCCAACCTCAGTTCCCTTTCCCTTCTAGCTTTGATTGCAATGATCCTTCCCCTAATTGTAGCCTTAAGGGCGTCCCACCAAATCTGAGGGGTAGTATCGTCCCACTTATTGTGGTTAGAGTAATCCCCTAGTTCCTTCTCTATCTCCCCAACCAGGACCGGATCCCTAAACAGCAGGAATGGGTACCTCCATTTCCAGACGGCCGGGGTACCCCTGGGTACTGCCATTACCAGGGTGAGCGGAGCGTGATCTCCCAATGTGATCGTTCCTATCTCCAGAGCTGTCACCCTTCCCAACAGTGGTTTCGAGATCCAGACATAATCTATCCACGAATGCGACCTATGCGCATGCGAGTAGGTGTACCCCTTCGCCTGCCTGTAAAGTTCTCGCCAAGTGTCCACCAGGGCCAAAACCCACATTTTCCTCACCAGATCCCCTGATGCACCCCCCTGACTCTCCCACGATGAGGATCTCCTATCTATGGAGGGGTCCCATTCCAAGTTGAAGTCCCCCATTAAGAAAATGTTCCCCCCAGCAAAATTCCCTAATTGTGTGAGGGATTTTTCTAAAAAGGCACCCTGGGCCTGATTGGACGCATATAGAGATGCCACCGTGAAGACCACGCCCTTCCCCTCTAGTAACACCGCAAGATAAGGTCCTGACTATCCTTCTGCATGTCTCTAATGGAAAGACCTGATCCATCGCGTATCGCAATTAAGACCCCCTTTCTTGCATGCTTGTGTGGCCTGTACCACTCTAGAATAGCCCCAAAATCTAATTCTGTGAGAGTCCTTCGTGTGCAAATGTGTCTCTTGCAGAGCCACCACCTGGGGCTGGTCCCTCTTGAGAAACCTCTCCACCTTTCTCCTCTTAACCTGGTAATTGAGACCATTCACATTTAGGGAAAGAAACTTTACAACTTGAGAGCTAGCCATTTGCCTGATTCATGTGGACCTTATTAACCCTAAAGAACCCCCCGAGCCGTTCCTCATTTGTTGTTCGCAGCTTGCGCTCCTACCAAGGGCGCAATGCCGGGGCACCCCGCCCTGAACCCTGGATCTAAAACCTCTCCCACCCTCCCTCCCCACCTCCCACACCCTCCACACCCTCCCTCTAGGCGGGAACGACTGGCCCTCAGCCCCCCATGTGAGTTTTCCACGAGAGCCGATCCCATTATCAAACCCAGAGACTTCCAACGCAGGAAAACCCTTTCCTATTCCAAGACTCCCGACATCCCCCTCCCCCAGACCCGCAGCCCTTACAACACATTAGAACAACCCATCAACCACTAGTGAACAGCTTGCAGTAGCGCCATCCCCGGGCTCTAATCGTAAAATGAGCTCAGCCAAGGAATGCCTTATGAGGCTGATGGAGGACTATACTACCCTGTCGAACGGACCCCGGCTCTGTCAGCAATGGGCTTCCCGTGGACCGAGTCTGTTGCTCTCTTGCGACCTCTCCTGCGCTTGGTTGTAGACCATTCCCATGGCTTGCGTGTAGCCGGTGGCACCTCTGCCCCTCCAGTGGGGGTGGGGCCTGCTCTTCCAGGCCCAACAAGGACATCCCCTGGTCGCAAGTCGTGATCTTGTGGTGGGAACCTTGCCAGATGAATGACAAACCAAAGGGGTGGGCCCATCTGTAACGAATTTGCTGTGATCTAAGGAAGGACAGGACCGGACCCATCCGCCACCTCTTAATTAGCGTGATCCTCGCCAGGTCCTGGTACAGCGATATTTCCTGGCCGTTGTAGGTGTTGCGAGCGGCCCTTCTTGCTTTCTCCATATCCTTCTCCTTCATTGAATAACTATGGAAGGCCACCAGCACATCTCGCGGTCTGGATCCTGGCTCTGCCGTACGCGGACCCACCCTGTGGACTCTGTCAAACTGCATTTCAGGGTCTGAATTCGCTTCTAGCAGGTCAACAAATATTGCTTTCAGGACTGGGCCCAACTCCTGATCCTGGATATCTTCCGGCAATGATTTTACTCTAATGTTCGCTCTTCTTGACCTATTCTCCAGACCTTCTGCTTGTAACTCCATGTTTTGTGTAGCTACAGCAAGCGTCTCCAGCAAGTTGTCCACTTTTCTTGCATCCTCCGTCAGTTCCTGTATGGCCCGCTCATTAATGTCCACTCTCTCCTCCACTTTATTAACATCTCTTTTAAGTTCCCTTAGGCTTTCGGCCAGATCCTCTCGCAGCTTGTCCATTTGCTGTTGCTCCGCAGCCGTGATCTTCTCAACCAGTTCCCCCATAAACTGCGAAAGCATCGCTTGAGTTTATTGGCTTGTCTTGACCCTCACGGGACAGCCCGGGGGCGCTCTCAGGGGAGTCTTGGACCGCCTCTGGGGCTTAGGCCGTCTCCACCTCTTTAGACCAGAATTTCGTGATGGGGCCTGCTGAAGTCTTTTTGGGTGTCTTCCCCTGGGGTGGGCAGTCTTTACCCTTAATTCTTGACATGACTGATGGGAGTGCCTGGGTCCCCCTATCACCAGAGAGCAGGGAGCTGGTTTGATGTCCCGGAGAAACCTTCCGGCAGAGGCGATGCGGGTTGGGGGTGGTAGGGCCGGCCGTTCCCCAGCCAAGTCACAGCCCTAAGCAACCGCGCAATTTCCAGTCCGGTCCAGGATGCCACCCCCGTAGTTCAGATTAAACAATTTCTTGCTTGCAGAACGCAAATATTGTAATGGGGGAACCCCCGCTCCAAAGCGCAATCAGTGGCCACAAATGCTTACCGGGGTAGCGGTCCCCGGATGCCTTCCTCCGTTCCAAGGGGTGGCCCAGCCCCTCTGTGCTACGAACATGGGGGAGCGCTTCCCCTCCTTGGCCTCCAGAGCCTCCACGCCCCCGCTGTGCAGGGAGCACAATGGGGATGCCACCCTCAGCCTCCTGCCGTGAACTCAGCCACAGGTCCCCCACAGTCCACCGGCCCCTCTCCGCACGTTCAAAGATGGACCTCCACGGAGGGGGCAGTGAAAGTCCGCTTCACTTGGCCACCTACGGGTAGAAGCAGGCCGCCCGGACGTCCTCGCTATCCTTAAAGGGGGAGGGGCCACGAAAACTTCACAGGGCACTGACCGATGTCCGCCAGGGCCGCCCCACGGGCCGCAGGCAGCCCCTCCACCTCCAGCGCTGGCCGGCAGAGGCAAGCCAGCCAGGCGGTGTTCCAGGCGTCCAAGGGGGAGGGACCGCAACAACTCGGCAGCCACCAGCCGATGTCTTCTAGGCACGGCGATCCGGGGCTCAAGGGGGGGAGAGGACAACAACCACCCGGCGGACACCAGCCGACGTGCTCCAGGCACACCCTGCGGACCGTGGGGACCGACTTCGCCCACACTGGAGAAGGCCGCTCCGGCTCCGAGCCGCAAGGCCGCCACACCCCTGGCCGCGGCCGCGCCTGCCTCGGTCCCTCCCAGGCCGTCCGCCGCCGAGGAAATCGGGGCACAGTCCAAAGACCCCCCCCCCAGCCCGTCCAAATGCCGGGGAGGGCTGCTAATGCAGTGGACGGGCTAGGAAGTCAGTGCAGGTCGGGAGCGCGGGGCAACGCGTCCTACTCCCTAGGCAGCCATCTTGGAATCCCACTAACATAAATATTTGACCACAAATATTTCCCTATGGGATTTTCCCATTGTTCGAGGCTACCACTTTTCTGACATCCTCTAAACATACCGCCGGTGCATTTTAATATTAACTTGACTCCGGTAGGTTTAATTTGCCAGAACTTTAATATAACTTCTTTCTCGTGAAAGACACTAAGGGCCTCATTACGACCCAGGCGGTAAGGGGTTTACGGCAGCGTAAACAGCGCCGACCCTTACCGCCTGAGTACGAGGTCCCTTAGCGCCATGGAGCTTTTAACACCTGCTTTTAGCAGGTGTTAAAATCCATGGCGCTAAGGGACCATGGAGTTAATTACGCCACCGTAATTTACGGTGGCGTAATTAACGCCTTCCCCACTCCCATTAAGCCCTATGGGGCAAAAATGGGAATGGGGAAGGGTAAATGGGGATTGGGGACTTACCGCCCCGCCAAGGTCGGAATGGGGCGGTAAGTCCGCCAACCACCATGGCGTAAACGTAGTTTACGCCATGGTGGTAAAGTCACGGCCCAGGCGGTAACTTACCGCCTGGGTCGTAATGAGGCCCCAAGACATTAATATTGCTGAATACGACACATGCAGAAGAGTTGAAACTGACGTTTGGACCCGGCAGAGGGGAACGTCGTACAAACTGTATGAAGCCTGACAGGGGGCTAAGAGACAGCCTGACTGGGGGCTGGATAAGCTAGTGGTTGGTCTGAGCCAGACTGAGGGAGACTAACGTATGAAACGGATCGTAGCCCGGCTGAGGGGGAGCCACAGGTGAAAAGTAGTTGCCCAACATAAAGAGAAATTAGAAGGAACTTTTGGTTTATCATTTTGAAGCATCAGGCCCTCGTAAGTAAGAGACTTTACTTGAAGGAGTCTTGGACATGGAAGATGCCTGGTATAGTTGGAAAGAACCTGTAACCTTGTATTGGAGAAGCCCAGGAGTGTGCTCTGCTAGAGAGTCCCACCTTTGTCCGGTGCTTGAAAACATGGGGAAGGGAGATCCCGGCCATACCATCCTGTCCTATTATTTGTGAACACTTCTTTCTTTTCTTGCGAACATTATCCCACACTCTTTTTATTTCTTAGCGGTAAGGACTGGCAATAGGTTTTTCTTAGATAGGCCCTTTCTATTTGACAAGACGCCACTAGGACTGCATTAATATGATTTGATGGTCGTAGCTTAGATTTAGGTTTAGATTAGGTGTTTTTCTTACCCATTTGTACAGTTTAATAAACACCCTTGAACTGTGATCACTTGTGTCTGTCTTTACTGTTGCCACCATAAGTTCCTTACACGCCTGACATCACTTCCAGAGCCGATGATCGACCACCGTGCAAGATGGATCGACGACCAACAGCCGAGTCGAGGTGCACTACACCCCCTGTGAAAAGATTTCCGAGAAGCAGAGCTGGACCAGGATATCTATCAAGATGTGGAATCTGCGGGAGAATAGCAATCCATTGAAAAACTTTTTCTGTACAGGTTCTTGTTATTGTTTAGCTCCCCTGCCTTTCTGTAGAAAGAAAAAAAACAGTAGCAGGATTTGATAATGAGAGACTTTACAAACTAGCCGTCTGCCTGGATTCCTTACATTTCTGCAGGGTTTCCTCAGTCTTCATCACAAATAATTTGGAACCATTGATTTGCATATCAAATTATTTAGATTGGACGTCCTGTATAACATTAGCCAATCTCATCCATGAGTGTCTAAAGACAACAATATCTGTGCCCATAGACCTCCCGACACAATCAACAGTGTGATGTCCAACCTTCAAGATGTTTCTGGCCAAGTTCTTGCCATCCTGTATAAACTGCAAAAAAGAGCTATGTCCGGGGGAAGACGACCTCAAGGTGATTCTGCTATCTCCCATACCAAATGTGCATATCTTGCCAGGGTGCAGGTTGCATTTACAGATTTGAGCATCAAACCTCATATTGCAAAGATCTTCTGACCTCATGCATCTAAATTCTTTGACTCTGTCTCTGGTGGTAGTTAGAAATGCAGTGAACTTTGAACATGGAGTGGCTGCTTGAATTACCAAACTGTCAGCTAAAGAATGTAGTGTCACAAAATGAAGGTCACCTAATCCTGCTCAGTGTTTGTGGTCCATAGTAGCAGTGGACACTGGTCTGTCCCATTGTGGCTTCAACATATCTACCAGCGCCCCAGTGAAAATCAGGACTGGTACCAATGGTTGCTTCGGTTTCAATATGTCATTCATAACATGTGTTATCACTTCTTCTGATGAACATGGCAGGTTAGGGGTGTCTAATAATCTATCCACCACAGCCCTGAGAGCCAATATGTTGGGCGAACATTGATATGGGGTCAAGCCATATATCAAATTCAGGAAACATGTCTAGGCAACTTGCCTCTTGCAACTATTTCTGCAATTGTAAAACAAAAGGGAATCAATTGTCTGGTTGTCCAAGACGTCCTCTGGCCATGACTATCTACAGATATCAGAGGACAACTAGAAACCTGGAGGAGCCCATTCCTGAACATCCTCTTGAATATGTTCAGAAAGCTCTGAATATGGTCCCCCTCTCATAAGGCTTATAAAAAAGAACTGCTTGGCTCCAAAGGATCCAAGAGCAGTTCTTCAATTAGTCTTCTGTGCACCAATGCTGTCGGTTCCAAAGCCATTGTCTCTGATGCTATAGGGGCTGAGGTTGATGTCAAAGGCGCCTACGGGTTGGTAGTCTCGTCTTTACTTTGCGTCAGTGAAGGCAATTGCGATGAATATACTGGCGCCTCAGACATCTTAACCATTTTCTTTTCTTTTCTTTTGCACCGGGGTCCGAGCTCGGAAGCACACAGGCGCGGTGTTAACATTGAGGCTCTGCATGCTTCATATTCTTTTTCAGAAGAAGATGCAGTGGGAAACATAGGTTTCTTGCCCGACTACAGGGACCCTAAAAGGTGCTGCCTATGCTTCCTCGATGAGCGTGTTCTGGAAGAAGAAGAGCGACTCCTGCAGCGGTGGGGGTATTTCTTCTATTTCTTCTTTTTGTCCTACTCTTCCAACTTAGAAGGTTGATCGGAGGAAGGGGAACTCAGAGTCTGTGCCTTTTAAAAATTATTGACCTTCGATTCCCTTAGAGTTGTTCGCGACAATCTCATAAAGAGCCTTGGTAGCCACTTTTTAACAGACTTGGGTGTCATAATATGGAAGGATCCACACTCCTCCGTATTGTGTTCTTTTCTGAGACAATAAAGACGTGAGGTGTGGGGTTCCATAACCGACATCGAACAATGACATGTTTTACAGGCCTTGAAGCAGGATGTGGGAGGTAACATTTTTGAAAAAGTTTTGAAGAAATTGTTGATGATTGGATCTGGTATCACAGGACGAGGAAGGGGGCCTGGGATGTTATTTTGTACTGCTCTGTTGGATCTTCTTATACAAAATGATAATAAACATACATTTTCTTAAAAGAAATTGTTGACTAGTGACCATCTCAGCGCTAGTACATTGTCGTGAAAAAAAATAATAGAGGAAAAAGGCGCTGCACATACATACTGATTTCGTCTCTGCACGAGATGGAGCAACAAGAGGAAAAAGTCAAAGATGGGGCTGGGCAGCACCACCTCGTGGCTGCAAAATGTTTTCTGGGGCATACTGAGTTGAATGGGATACTTCAGAAGATGCAGAATCTGTGGGACGAGTGTGTCCCTTAGAAAGGTTACATACCTGTAACTACAGTTCTCCAGCATTCGTATCCTTAATAATTTACATGCTGCTGAAATTTCCCCGCCGTCAGGTTTGGAATCTGCCATACATTAACAAAGCAGTATAAATGTACATGGACAAGAAACTGCACTCACTTAATTTTTCTACCCGTCTCATTTCAAGCCATTTTCCCCTTAACCAGTGTGGGTCAATCACAGACATGGAGGGGAGTCACTCAAGGGAGGTTTTAAAGCCTGCCTTACAGGTAGAAATAGTCAAAATCTTGAAAAACATTGAGTGACTGGAGTGACTAAAGTAATGTTCCTGAGCTTCACTTGGAAAGAAAAAGGAACTGAGGAAAAATGCTGCTGCAAGCCCGAGTATATATGGAGATGACATAACTCCAGCCACAAATAAGTGTCTAGCAAAAGTGATGAGCCGACTTCAGAGTCACACAGCACCACCTGGTGATCATTGAAATTCTTTCCAAGAGCTGACTGCGTCAGAAGAATATTTCAAAAGAGGAAGAATCTTTCAGAAGAATGTATCCATGAGAATAAGCAGGTTACTGTTAAAGAAATTATAAAGTTATTTTTCTATACTAAATGATATGGTTAAACATCAACAAATCCTCAGCCTCTAAGGTGTGACTTTTCGAAGGTAGGTGAATCTGTAAAATACACATTACTGGTGAACTCTTAGTATGTGTTATTCCTACTAACCCTTACAGTGAGTCTCGAAATAGTGTCATATTGAGTAGTATGTGATAACGTGGCTGAAATCCCCCAACATCAACAATTAGACATAAAAAAGAGGTACTTGCCAATTTGTGTTGTGCTTTGTCTTCCATTTTTTCAACTGCAGGTAGTGCTTCCGGTTTAGTCTAGGAAAGACAGTTTACAATCATTGTCACAAAGTTTAAGAAGAAAGGGCTTCATGTTCCTTATACTTTCAAAGTTTTACAGGTGATAAGATTTGGTACCACAATGATGCCTAAACACACAAAGTAAGCCTCCAATCTTTTGTGTACGGCTTTCATATATGAGGATGGGAGGGGGTGATTAGAATGTAAGAAAACGTAGTACTCACTGTAAAAGTAAACACTGTAGTGACTACTGTATTCCTAATCCAATGTCCCCATACCTATATACTTATGGGAGTTTCCACGGAGAGGGGAGGTCCCGCTGAGTGGTGACAGACTTGAAGCTACAGCAAGCCCAAGCGTGCTTCCTCTTTAAGAATTTAGGGAGGACAGGGGTGGGCCACGTGTGCGCAGAAAGACCACGTCCATAACCCTTCCTCTTGCGCTCCTTCCCTTCAATCCCTTGATCCACTGAGAGGACCTATCTAACTAGTTTAGAGGGTAGGAGGGTGGACATATGGGGGAACGGGGACATTGGACTAGGAGTACAGTAGTCACTTCAGTACATTGTCCTTACTCCTCTGTCCCATCCCCTTTCTTCCATACCTATGTGAGATTATTAAGCACTATTCTGACCCATGTAGGATGGAACTAAACTGTTGCAAAAAGGTTCCTAAGGAATGCCTGTCCGAATTGGGCATCAGCCCTGGAGCTGGAGTCCAGCACGTAATGTTTACAAAAACTGATGGAAGGGCACAAGTGGCTGCCTTGCATATGGCCTTCCAGGGTAAATGGCGCTGAAAGGCAGAGCCGTACTCTTTGCACTTGTCAAATGGCCAAGAAGACCATGAGGGAGTGACTTGCCCTGAATTTCGTAAGCATGGTAAATGCAAGAATCTATCCATCTCGCAATAGTTGTTTTAGCCGCTTGTTTGCCAGGATGAACTTCTCCAAAGGTGACAGTCTGTCTAAGGACCTTTAAAGCCTAGTCCTCTCGAGAAACAGGCAATGTGATCTCCTGATTTATATGAAGTCAGAAAGCACCTTTGGTAAAAAGGATGGACGAGTCTGCAACACCACCTTGTCCTGGTGAAATGAGACGTAGGAATCCTCAGTATCAGTAAACAGTGCTTGGAGCTCGCAGATGCAGCAGGCTGAATTGATTGCAACCAGAAAAGCGGTCTTCCAAGTGATCAGATGTAAATCAATTGATGCCATTGGTTTGAATGGCTTGTGTGTGAAGGCTGTCAAAACTACGTTTAGGTCCCAATTCACAGTCCAACGTCGAGTGGGGAGGGGGAAGGGACAGATAGACCAGTCCCCAATGTGACGTTTGGTTATTGGGTTAGCGAAAGAGAGTAGCCTGTTTTTATTTGAGAGGTAAGCCCCAATCGCTGCAAGGCATGTTCGGTAGGAAGAAACTTGGATCCCTGTTTGAACAAGGTTTGACAAGAAGGAATGCTGTCGTCTATGGATGGCTGATGTTGATTTGTTTCCTTATACAGCATCCAGTGGCAGAAACAAAGCCATTTTCCCCTATATTGAGAGCAAGTGGAAGTTTTTCTGGATGCTCACATCACCCTGACAGTGTAATTTGATAAGCCCAATTGTCCATAGGTTAATGTTTCAGGTGCCAGAGTGCCAAGGAAAGAGGTTGTGAGCAGGTATGAATCACATTCCCCTCCTGCTGGGGAAGAAGGTTCGCAAGAAAGGGGAAAGCGAAAGGAGGTCCACTTGCTATAAGCAGTAGGCCTGAGTGCCAATGCTTCTGTGACCTGGGTGGTGCTATTAGCAGGTTCTCTGTCTGGCCGGTTCCTCTGAATTTCTGCAAGATCCTTGGAATCAGCGGCAGAGGGCTAAACGAATATGTGAACAGATTGTTCCACAATATCAACAACAAGTCCACTAATGATCCCCTCCCTCTTTTCTTCCATGAGGTATAATGGTGGCACTTGTTGTTCCATTCTGTCATAAATAGATCCACTGAGGGGTGGCCTTTGAAAGCAAACATCTCCCAGAGGACCTGATTGCTCAATTCCCACTTGTTATTGGTGGCTGATTTCCTGCTGATCTCATCCACCTGGGCATCTTCTATTTCCGCCAGGCTGGCTGACTGTATGAACATTTGTGACTCAATACCCAGCCCCATCAATACACTGCTATGTAACACAGCTTCAATGATTTGGTGCTTCCTGTTTATTTACATAAAACATCATTACCACACGTCTGTCAGCATCAACACCCTGGAGCCCGCTATCACTGCCAGAAAAGACTACAGGGCTAGGAAGGCTGCCAATAATTCCAAAACATTTATGTGTTCCTGAGCAGTCTCCTCGTTCCACATGATATGAATCTGGAGGCCTACCAGTGTCGCTCCCCATGCTGATATGGAGGAGTATGTTGTGATGGTGAGCTGATGAGGAAGGTCCTGAAAGTTGGTTCATATCCATAGTATCCTGTTGTCTGACCACCACAGCAGATCTTGCAGCAGGCATGATGGAATGGGGTGTGCCTTGTTTAGAGGGTCTGACAATTGAGACCAGATCACTAACAGGTGTAGCTGAGTAAACCGTATCTGCAGCCTGGCCATAGATACGGGCAATATGCATGGCCCATCAGCCCGACAGACGTAGGAACCATCAGGCTATCGTCTGGCCGTGAGAAAGGAACAAGGAGACTATATCCTGTATTGAAGGCTGCCTGTTTTCAACTTTTTCTGACTTTTCCACATAAATACAGATTAAAATCACTATTTTCCCCTTCAGTATTTATTTGCAAAAAATTGATAAAATTGGTTGGTTCTTTAAATTGTCAAACATGCATGGCAGGTCAATGGTTGTGTAAAGTAACATAACAGAAAGGTTGAAAAAGGATTATAATCAATTTTAAGTTGTTTAAGTGGCAGCAGATAAACAGTAATTGGGCCTCATTACAGTTTTGCCGGTCAGATAAAATTGCCGGTATAATTTCCAGTAATCACAGCACTGGCAATTTTACCTGATCGGTAAAACTGTAATGTGAGATTACAAAGCAATAATCCCTCTGCATAGTTGGAAGCTAAATCCTAAACAAAAATATTATACAGAACTGCAGAACTGCTTGACCACTTGACCGCTTATCTGGCTGCTGTATCCATATAGTAGTGTTTGCAAAAAGCAGACTGGGAGGACCACGTCACTGCTTTGCTAATTATTTACCATGGTATGTTTCTCTGGACAGCCAGGGCTGTACCCTTAGCTCTAACTATGTGAGCATGTATCCCTTTGGGTAACATCTTCTTCTGTAATGTGTATGCTTCTGCAAAACAGGAGACGATTCAACGTGCTATGGTGGCCTTTGATGCTCGAAGGCCAGTCTGACACAAATAAGCTGTCTGACTTTCTGCATGGTTTAGATCGCTCTATGTAGAATTTAAGTGCTGCCGAATATCCAGCGAATGCAGAACTCTTTCTTCTTTGGTTTGTGGTGAGGAGAAAAACGTTGGTGAGACGATTTCTTGATTCAGATGAAAAGCTAAAACGACCTTAAGTAAGAATTTAGGATGTGTTCTAAGAACCATCTTAACCTTATGAAATACAGTGTAAGCAGAAGTAACAGTCACTATAAAGGCTGTCTTCTGTTAGGTACATTTTTCTAAAGTCCAACTGGTGCGGGACATCATAAGACTTATCTCTTGGTATTAGGAACCCAACCCTTAATATGGGCCTGTGCTACACAAGTCGGTAGAATGGCTGAGCAGCCAGGCTTATCCTAGGCGGGAGTAATGTGAGCTGTAGAGCAGTACAATGAAATCAGTTCACACAGGTATCCAAGTAAACACTTACTCACTTAAAGTTATATTAAATATATTTATTTATATATACACAAGGCACACAAGCAAACCTAAAATGCAGCAACTAGCAATAACATTAATGTGAAATGAAATTAATTTATATAAGAAACAATAATGCAGCTGAGTAATGTTTTCTATGCTTCAGATTTCCAGCACAGAGAATTACATAAATTAAGGTCAGTATCAGCACTTATTTTTAAAAAAAATGTTTTATTTAAATTTATGTTATTGGTTAACATGTTACTCTTTCCATTACACATCATAAACAATTCATAATAAATCACAGGTTATAGTCCTTTAAACAAGACAATTCCATAAAATACTGATAAACATAGATATTAAAAAAAGGAAAATTCAATTTACAGAAAGATGTAAAGCTTTGAAAAAAACATTGACAGCAATTACTACAGAGCTAGTACGCCCCGCCAAAAATGTATTACAAATCAATTCATCCTGACTAGAAGAAAACATTTCAAAAACCTTTCTCAAAAGATTCCACCGCAGACCCTGGATCGACGGGCAAGAAGCTATGCTTTGGAGGTGGACATTGAGGCGACTTCCTTCCGTCCCAGTTAATGTGATTCGTTATGAATTAGGGATTGTTTCATTGAAAGCAAGAGCATTCTGGAAGATTCTGTCTTTTCTGCGCAAAATCCTATGCCCTGATGAGGACTCTCTCTATGCTGATTGTAAATCGTTATTGGCGGTGAGGGGAGTACATTGATTGAGGATATGCACAGATTTAGCAGAAATATTCTTGAGGAATTTGGTAGCTCGCCCGAAGAACTTGTTAACAACCCTGATAAAGTTAAACGGTCTCTTTATCTTTATGACTGGATATGTACAGTTGGGAATATACATACATATCCTTCTCCAAGGCACTTAGTAGGTGAGCATAAAAAATTGGGAAATTTGGCTCCATTTCCCTCACTTTATCCTGACAAATGTACTCAATCTGTTTTTTTGCCATTCCATTGGGGACTAATCCTCACCAAGCAGGTCTTGGTCAGGTACAAAATGTTATCTGATGAAAAAGAGACACGTTGATTCTGTATGCTGAGTGGTGAAACTGAAACACTTGAACATCTGATTGTTTATATGGCTGGCAGAAAATGTGTGGCTGCCAAGGCATAGCATTCCATCCCATATAAGAGTTTGGGGTCTATTTTCCCCAGATGAACAAGTTACTTCTTACCTTGTAATGTTCTTTCGACGGGATGTTCCTCCGACGTATTCCTTATCTTTGATAATACCTTTCCAGCTTGCTGGCCTCGTAAATTTATTCTGTAGAGGGCCACTGTATCGGCGCCGACGTGATAATGCCCATAAATAGCCACGCGCTGCGTCCGTTGCTCAGTTCCGTTTTGTAGCATAAGAAAAGGCATGCCTGAATTGGTTATTGACCTTGAAGGAGCGCAGGCTGCAACCACAATCTAAGAGTTACTAACAATCACCAGCTGCCATCTGCGGAACTACTCACAATTAAACTCCCAATCTCACCGAATCATACCGCCCTTGTGTACCTCATCTATCGGCCACCTGGTCCCACGTCCACATTCATAGAAGACATCTCTTCTATCCTAGCCTCTAGCACCAAGCCTAAATCCCAAATTATCCTACTTGGAGACCTTCACCTAGGATACCTGGACACAAACGACACTAAAGCTTGTGACCTTGCCAACGTGCTATCCGACTTTGGCCTAACCCAGCATGTCAAGGTACCCACCCATATCAAAGGCCGCACATTAGACTGGGTCTCAGACTTGAATTGCGCACTAAACATAACCTCTGTGCTACCATGTGCTTGGTCTGACCATCACAAAATAACATTCTCCCTCAATTCGTGCCCACCTGTGCACAAACCTTGTACTGTGCCACCCACACTTACTCGCAACAAGAAGGATATTACAACTGAGAAACTACTCCCACTCATCCTCCCACTTTTAAACTCTGTCTCCACAACTTGTGCGGACCCTACCGTCCTTGTGGATACCTACAATCGTGCTATGTTAAAAGCACTGGACACCATTGCTCCTCTCAAACAACGCAAAGAAAAACCACGCAACCACCTCAACTCCTGGTTCACCCCTCACCTACGTGAACTTAGGAAAGACAAGCGTAAAGCCGAGACCCTCTGGAGAAATTCACCCACACCAGCAAATAAAATCAACCTTCTAACCTTCTAACCATCACCCTCTCGTATAAAGAAGCCATACTAGCAGCAAAAAAAGAAGCTTACAATAATAGAATCATGCAGGCTCATTCCAATACCAAGGAACTCTTTAAAATTCTTAAGGAATTAGAGTCCCCAGCTGCTCCCCTTGACACTTGCACCCCGGACACCGAATGGTGCGCCAACATTCAAAAAGCTCTACTTAACAAAATCACCACTCTCCAAACCAAAATCAACACAAAAAAAAACTATCTCCTTGACTCAGCAGGTAACTCCCAAACCGCCAATCTCTCCTCCCACAATCACCACCTCAAACCTTTCAGTTTCTCTCCTCTAACCGCTAAGGAAGTGGAAATTATCATCAAGAAGTTAAAGCCATCTAATTGTCAAGGCGATGCCTGCCCAGCTCCGATCGTACAGGAAGCAGCGCTTGAGCTTGCCCCCTTTATCACCACCCTTATCAATTCCTCCTTTAAATCTGGCATAGTACCAGATAACCTCAAGGATGCTTGGGTAATCCCCCTAATCAAAAAACCTAACCTAGACCCTAACATTCCTACCAACTATAGGCCCATCACCACGGTACCATACCTTCTAAAAATCTTGGACAGGGCGGCATACATCCAAATTCAAAGCTATCTTGACAAGAACAACCTACTAGGACTTAGGCAATCCGGTTTTCGGCCGAGACACGGCACAGAGACCGCCCTTATAGACCTAAAAACACAAATTGAGGACTTGAAAGACAAGGGCAAACAAGCGCTCCTACTCCTCCTAGATTTATCAGCCGCTTTTGATCTGGTAGATCACCAAATCCTTTGCCAGCACCTTATAACAGCTGCCCATTTCTCTGATGCAGCTAACTCCTGGATCAGTTCATTCCTTGCAAACAGATCCATGAGAGTCTTCTCATCTCATGCCGCAGCTGACCCAGCACATGTTCCTTGCGGTGTCCCACAAGGCTCATGTGTATCACCCACGCTCTACAATATCTTTACGAAACCACTCTTTGATATTCTTGACCATCTGGGTGTCTCCTATACAAACTATGCGGATGACACCCAGATACTCATCCCTATAACAGGTGACTACGCAACTGACGTCAAAGCTCTCAATGCAGTTTACACCGTCATCCAGGCGTGGATGGCCCACCACGGTCTCTGCCTTAACGACGAGAAAACTGAGCTACTCATCTTAGGCTCCCAATCTAAACTTGCAAAACTTGGCAGCAAATATGATGCTTTCAACATTGATGGCAACACCATTAAGGTCTCCAACGTTACTAAAACACTTGGAATCTACCTTGACTCCACCCTCTCGCTCACCAGACAAACTAACTCAGTAGCCTCAGCTTCGGCTTACACGTGCAAACTAATCACTGCCTGCCGTCCTTTCCTAACTTTGGACAACTGCCTGATCCTCGCCAGAACCCTTATTTTATCCAAAATTGATTACTGTAATGCCCTGTACCTCGGAACTAATCAAAGAAACATCGACAAACTTCAGGTAACCCAGAATAACGCCATTAGGGCTGCTCTCAACATTCCTAGGCGCTCCCACATCTCATCCACGAGACGGAACTTGCGATGGCTCTCTATCCCACAGCGTATTGCCTTCAAAACTCTTATCTTAAGTTATAAAGCACAGAACAACGCAGCTCCAGCCTACTTGTCAGAGCGCTTTACACAACACACAGCCCACAGACCACTAAGAGCTGCGCAAGCACATACACTTACTATACCCTGCTTTAAACTACAGACTGCCAGAGGCTCAAGCTTCCCGGTATTAGCCGCTAAGCTCTGGAATTCACTACCCAATGACCTCAGGAACGTCCCCTCCCTCCAATCCTTCAAACACAGAACAAAACAATGGCTCTATGAGCAAGACGAAGAGCTGACCACCATGTGGTAATCATCCACTGCATGCTCTACAACCCCATCCACTGCTGTATTGTTTGGTGACGACTCTCTATGTATGTTTATTTACTATGCAATTGTAATCTATCTCTCTGTTAACCTTTGTAACCCTTCTAAACATGCGCCCTGATGCCTTTGGGCAGGCTGCGCAATATAAATAAATAAATACAAATACAAATACACAAGGGAAGTATCACTGCGGGGATGGATGGGAGGGGCGATAAGGAATACGTCGGAGGAACATCCCATCGAAAGAACGATACAAGGTAAAAAGTAACTTGTTCTTCGAAGGGATTGTGTCCTCCAAAGTTTTCCTATCTTTGATAGACTCCCATAGCAGTGGCATGTAATTGGAGGTGGGACTGAGAATGTTATGTATCCCTTTAGGGATGGACCGAATGTAATACGGCCTTGCCAAATCTGGTCTCTTGAGTAGTGGAGGAATCCAGGTTGTAAAATTTTGTGAATGTATGTGTGGACGACCATGTGGCAGCCGCACATATGTCTCGGACCGGTACCCCTCTTTGGAGAGCCGAAGAGGCTGCAATACCCCTGGTTGAATGAGCCCTGAGATTTTGGGGTGGCTCTTTCCCTGCCAGTTTGTACCATTCCAGAATGGCCAAAATAATCCACCTGGAGATGGTTTGTTTTGTTATGGGTAGTCCCAACTTGTGACCTGAGTATCCTACAAACAGTTGGTCTGCTTGGCTGATCCTAGCCTTCTGTTGATGTAAAAGCTGAGAGCTCGCCTTGGGTCCAGCCTATGTAGCCTTTCCTCCTCTTTCCCCGGATGGGGAGGAGGGTAGAACGAAGGTAAGGTAATTTTCTGAGTAATATGAAATTCAGAAACCACCTTTGGGAGGAAATTAGGCTTCACCTGTAGGACAACTTTGTCCTTGTGGAAGATTGTATGTGGGGGTTTACAGGAGAGAGCTTGTAGCTTGCTAACTCTCCTAGCAGATGTTAATGATACCAATAGGACAGTTTTAAGCGTGAGAAATCTCAGCGCACAAGAGTGTAGTGGTTCGAATGGAGTGCCCATTAGGAAGTTTAAGACTAAATTTAAGTCCCATAAGGGAACCTGGAATGGTTTTGGAGGATAAACATTAGTTAATCCCTTGAGAAATTGTACCACTAGAGGAAGTTTGAAATACGATGGTTCCTCCGCAGTGTGCTTGAAGATAGAAAGCGCTGCGAGATAGCCTTTTACAGTGCCAACTTGAAGGCCTGAGTTTGCCAAGTAGAGTAGAAACGATAACACCGTTGGTGTACCACATGAAAAATGGTCGATATTCTCTTCCCTACACCAGCTGCAAAATTTGTTCCAACGGCAGCGGTATAAAGACTTTGTTGCTGGCCTTCTGGCCGAAAGCAACACCTCCATGACGTCATCAGGGAGATCCCAATCCTTGTACCTCACCCTTTCAGAAGCCAAGCGTGAAGGTTGAGGGTTCTGGTGTCTGGATGGAGAACCTGACCTCCCTTCTGCGAGAGAAGATTCTCCTTGAGTGGAAGACGGATTGGAGGACAGATGGACATATCTAGAAGGTCCGGGTACCACGTTCTCCTGGCCCAATCCGGGGCAATTAGGATCATGGTTTTCCGGAATCTTCTCAACCTCCTGATCATTTGAGGAATAACAGGGACTGGTGGGAACGCGTAAAGGAGTGGAAACTCCCAGTCCACTACGAACGCGTCTCCTAGAGCTCCTCTCGGGGGAAATTCCCTTGAACAGAACAGATCACACTTCCTGTTGGTGCTTGTGGCGAACAGATCCACCTGAGGGGTTCCCCAAAGGGCGAAGATCTCTTGAAGGACTTCCTGAGCTACCTCCCACTCGTGGGAGACTGTGCTCTGCCTGCTCAGAGCGTCCGCTGTCAAATTCTTCTCTCCGGCTAGGTGGACTGCCGATAGAGCGATTCCTTCTTGGATTGCCCAAAACCAGAGCTGCATCGCCTCTCTGCACAGTGGCAGTGATCCTACGCCTCCTCTTTTGTTGAGGTAGTGCATGGCCACCGTGTTGTCCGTCATTATCAGGACATTTCTCCCCTGTACTGATGGCAGGAAAGCCTTCAGCGCTAGTCTGATCGCTCTCAGCTCCAAAAGGTTGATGTGTAGTCTGGACTCCGATGGAAACCAACGACCGCTGATGGTCAAATCGTTGGCATGGGCTCCCCACCCCGTGAGTGAGGCGTCTGTGACTACTGTTATCTCCAGCCATGGTTGCCAAAACAGTTCTCCTTTCAAGATGTTCTCTGGATAGGCCCACCATTGAAGGTCGTGGGCTACCTTGTCCGGAATCCGGAGGAGATCTCTCATTCTCCCTGAGAATTGCAACCACTGACTTCTCAGTGCCCACTGAAGAGATCTCATTCTCAGGCGAGCCTCTGGCACAAGGAAGATGCAGGATGCCATGAGGCCTAGCAACCTCAAAAAGTTGAAGGCTGGGAGACGTTGGGCATTTTGAAATTTGGTGACCATCTGTAGAATATCTTGAGCCCTCACCTCTGGTGGCGAGGCTTTTCCCAGGGAAGTGTCCAGGACCGCTCCAATGAATTGGAGTCTCTGTGATGGTATCATCTGTGACTTCTTTAAATTGAGGGAGAAGCCCAGTTTGTGAAGGAAGTGGCAGACATAATCTAGCTGGGCCTGGGCCTGTTTCGAAGATACAGCCCTGATCAGCAAATCGTCCAGGTAGGGGTAGAGGTGGATCCCTTCCCTCCTTAGACTCGCCGCCACTACCGACATCAGCTTGGTGAAGACCCTTGGGGCAGAGGTCAGCCCAAATGGCAGAACTCGAAATTGATAATGAGAGTCGCCAATTGCGAACCTTAGGTATTTCCTGTGTTTGAGATGGATTGGCACATAGAAATAAGCATCCTGAAGGTCCAGAGATACCAGCCAGTCCTGGAGCTGGAGGGCCTGAAGGATCTGAGAGAGAGTTACCATCTTGAACTTGTCCTTCCTGAGGAACTTGTTCAATTCTTGTAAGTCCACGATGGGTCTCAGTCCTCCGTCCTTTTTTGGTATGAGAAAGTAGGGGGAGTACCAGTCCTTGTTCCTGTCCGCTACAGGTACCGGTTCTATGGCACCTTTCTCTAGCAGGTCTATAATTTCCTGCAAGGGGAGCGGATCTGGAACTTTTAGAGAGCTGTTCCCCGGTGGATGACTCTGAGGAATGTGTAGAAAGGGTAGGCAGTAACCCTGGGCAACTGTCTCCAATGCCCAAGCATCTGACGTTATAGCCTGCCATTCCGTCAGATGGTGAGTAAACCTACCCCCTACAGGTGTATTGTGTGGAAAGGCCTCAGAGTGGGGGCGGCTGATGCAGATGCTGAGGGTAAAGAGGCATCTGCTGCGGCCTTAGTACTTTTGACCCGTCCACCTCGGGTGGATCTCCTTTGGCCTCTTTGAGCCAGCTGTCCTCTGCCTTTCCCGAATGTGGAATAATAGCAAAAGGACTTTCCTCTCCCAGAGGTTCCTGAAGGGTGAAAAGGAGTTTTTTGCGAATAGCAGCTCCTAAAGATTTTGCTGCTGCTTTAGAAGTCTGCAAATTTTCCAGACTGTCATCAGCCTTTCTCCCGAATAGTGAAGAGCCATCAAAGGGCATATTCAAAAGTCTGGCCTGTACATCTGGAGCAAAGCCAGACTTTCGCCACCACGCATGCCTGCGGATTGTTGTACTTGCCGCCATGGCCCTGCTGATACTGTCAGCGGAGTCGATGCCAGTTTGAAGTGATTCGCACATGGCATCTTTGCCATCTTTAATAATGTTAAGAAAGGCTTCTTTTTCCTCTCCTTCGGGTATGCAGTCAGCCGCTGATGAAGCACACTCCCATAGTGTGTGACTGAACCTGGCAAGCGTACATGTGGCGTTGATGGACTTCAACGCCATACTACAAGCAGAGAAGACTTTCTTCGCCATAGAATCGTACCTCTTGTCATCTCTATTCTGTGGGACAGTAGGGTAAGCGGTCCTACTGCTAGATGAAGTTGCTGCTTGAACCATCAGGCTCTCTGGAGTCGGGTGTTTTGATAAGTATTCAGGGTCAGCAGCCGCTACCCTATACTTGGCTGACAATCTTTTATTGACTGCAGGGATAACTTCAGGAGTTTCCCAATTAGATGTAATTTTCCTTTGTAAGGCTGCATGGAAGGGGACCACAGGGTCCTCCTGTGGACCTTTGTCTAATATGTCTGTCAGGTCATCCTGTTGAAAAACAGGTGAAGGCGCAGACCAACCCATAAATTCAATAATTCTTGCCATAAGGGTTCTATAGGGTGTTTCGTCATGTTCTCCTGGGTCTGGTTTAACAACTTCCACTTCTGGGGAAGTGTCCAGCCCACTTGCCTCATGTAGTGACTCCTGTAGGTCCTTCAGCCTTCTTTCCTCAGAGGTGAAATCCTCTGAAATCGGCAGTGTGGTCCTCTGCAAACCAAATGTTTCCTGGTCAGAATCTTCCCCCTCTTCATAAATTGAAGATAGTCCAGGGTACTCTGACCTCTGAAATGGTGTAAAACCCATCTCTAAGGCAGAAGGAGCCAAACTCGTCATTATTGGGCGAGAAAACGTCGATGTCGTTGACGCCGATGTGACAGGCTTCGAAAGCGCCGAGAACGGCGTCGAAAAAACTGGAAGGGGTCTCGAAGAACTCGAGAGGATCGGGATCCTACTCGAGGACATCGACGACGGTCTCGGCGTCATGCCGGAGGGCCTTGGAATCACCGTTGGCTGTGGAGTGGCCTTAGTCTTCTCTTTCATCGGCATCGATGTCGGCGTCGACGATGGCGTCGAGTCGATCGACCGATGCGTCAAGGAACCCTTCGACAACGGCTTCGATGGCGCCGATCCGTGAGTCGAAGGAATCTTCGACGACTGCGTCGAAGACGGTGCCTTCTTACCCGATGGCTCGTGGCGCTCTCGGGTGGAATGTTTCACCGGGTGCTGTGACTCGCGGCGTTTTGATTTTTTGGGTTTTTCACCCGGGGTATCACCCTCAGCTGTCTTCGAGGGGGTCGTGGCCGCGTTCTCGAAGACGCTTAACATTTTCTTTCTGAATTCCTCCCACTCAGCTTGAGAGCTGTGTTTAGTGGGACAGGAGACCCTTTCTGGGGACACAGAAGACGACGAGGAAGGGGATCTTCGACGTCTCTTTTTTGAGTGTCTTGATCTCGACGAATGGTGGGAGCTACTTCGAGATCTAGAATGGGAATGTTTTCGACGGCGAGGAGACGAATGCCTCGACTCAGCCGAAGAAACCTTCGAGGAGGTTTTGACTGACTTACCTCTCTCGAGCTTCCCCTTGCGCTCCTTCAAGGCTTTCGCCGTCATGGACATGCAGTCCTCACACTCCGAACAATGGTGCTCGGTTCCCAAGCACCACAAGCAGATCCTGTGTGGATCCGTTATCGACATTTTTTTACCGCAGTCTCGACATTTCTTGAAGCCGGATCGCGGCGTCATCGGTTCCGATGAAGATGCCATCGAGAACGAGAAGGTATATTCGAGTAGATATAGTAGTTAGCCTGACTGAACTGAGCAACGACGTTCCGAGGCCCCACGAAGCGTGGAAAAACGGAACTGAGCAACTGACGCAGCGCGTGGCTATTTATGGGCATGATGACGTCTGCGCCGATACGGTGGCCGTCGAGGAACATCGACTCGGCGGATGTCGACGCGCAGCGCCCTCTACAGAAAAAATTTCCGAGGCCAGCAAGCTGGAAACGTATTATCAAAGATAAGGAATACGTCGGAGGACACAATCCCTTCGAAAGTATCATACTGGTGGCCACAAAGAGAACTTCCCAAATCTTGAGTCCATCCTACACAGCTGATTCACCATAGCAGAGGCTCACCCCAAAAGCCAGGTATGGAGCTTACCTAAATTCGGTTCAGATGCAATCATGAAACCGAGACAGATGAGAGAGCAGACTTTCACCACTGCTTTCCCACCAATTTGCCAACAAAATGTACTATCCCTCTTCCCCACATCTTTATTGAGTGTTTCAACACAAAGCAATTAAATGCATCAATAAAAACGCTGCAAACCTAAAGACGCACAATCAAATAATACAAAATCATCAGCATACGATAACCAAAGTGGCCTCAAGTTGCCCAGTTTGAGAGATATAAAGGTTGCAGATTTCAAGTAGCTCCCAATATCGGCCATATATAAATTGAACAGGCAGGTAGCGAGAATGCAAACCTGCCTGACTCCCCAAAAAGTTTTAATGGTATGAGAGAGTAATTGGTATGATTTAATCGTACTTGGATGTCAGTTTCCACATATACACGTATAATTAGCCTTAAAAGGCCAGATGGAATTCCCCAAGAATGTAATTTGGACCAAAGTAGATTACGGTCGATTGCATCAAAAGCAGGCGACAAATCCACAGAAGCTACTTATATAGAGTCATAGTTCCCACACCATGCGAGGCTCTGCACACATTTCAGAAATAAGCCATTAATTGATGTACCCATGTTCCTACGAAACCCAGTCTGCCATTTCTCCAGTATAGAAAATTCTCTCACCCATAACTCCAGATATGACAACAAAATGTTGGCAAACACCTTGCTGTCATCATCCAGAAGAGCGATTGGTCTATAATTCAGCGGACTGGGTCTATCACCTTTTAAAAATATGAACTATATAAGCAGTGCACCAAGTTGTAGGGAAGGTGTTAGTAATAATGATGTTTTGAAACACATAAAGCAGTGTCTTTGCCCAGACAGTGGGCTCCTCCTTAAACAGGAAATTTTAAATCCCATGTTGCCCAGCTACACGATATGAGGAGATGTTTATTTATAACCTTAAGAACCGCTTAATACTCAAAGTTAACTCCAGCCCAATCAGGAGCCTTTGCATTGTTTAGGGCCTGGCTACACAGTGATCCCTTAGACAATGAGTACAGAGCTTCAAAGTGCTCTACACAGGCAGATTCCTGGACGTCATTAATCTGAGAATTAAAGAAAAATCAAGTCCATTCATTAACCACCAGAAGGCCTTAGAATTTTTATTTTTTAGGGCATAAAACATTCCCTCAGCATCCTCCTGGGTTCTCTGCACAATTGTTTGAAGGAGCCAGTTTTGATAGGACTGCCGTATGCCCCTGGAGAGGATCACCCTCTGCTCCAGAGACATATCGCCCTACTCATTATGCTCCTGATTGAGCGCCTCATATCCCTTTTGGGTAGGAACAGCTCTTCATTATAAACATGGGTATATGTCCTGTTTATGGTTACGTTCCTCATCAGACCCGTCACCATATTTTCTGACAGTAAGGAACCCACGAAATTGGCAAAGTTGTTCACAGAAAAAGTTTTAAGCTTCCAAGTATCAGTATTATTTTGAAGACATTTTTTAAAACGTTTTCTTATTTTTATTTTTAAAATATTACAACATAAACCCCCCTAACCCCCCAACCCCCAAGCTGGACAGCCCCACTTCAACCCTTTCCATGGTACAGAGAAAATACATCATACATAATTACCAAATATCAAGAATCCGCAGCCGTTGAGGACAGTGCTGTAAGTTAAAGTCAGACTGTACAACTTCAAGCACCCCCGCACAGACCTTGGAAAATTTAGGTTGTTCACCTTGAATCGCATAAGTAGTCCATTCTAATGCCACAAAGTTCCAGATCCGATAAAACCATTCAACTACCACTGGAGGGACCTTTGACTTCCACTTCTGTGCTATTCCCAATAACGCAGCCAACTGTAACACCACAAATGTTGTACCACAAGTACCAGGAGTGCACCGAAGTGTGCTGTTTGGCTGGTCTCGCTGTTTCCTTGACTGGCCTGCGTGGTCAAGAGGAAGGGTTTTGCTATGCCGAAATGCAGTGGATTTAATGCAAAAACTTTGCTTCGAAATCTCCCTCTGGCCACACCCACCACTTCCCAGCAGTCCTATAATAGCCATGGGCTCGCGCACAAGCGCGCGCGCGCACCAGAACTGCACCGAAGTGTGCTGTTTGGCTGGTCTCGCTGTTTCCTTGACTGACCTGCATGCTCAAGAGGAAGGGTTTTGTTTTGCCGAAACGCTGCGGATTTAATGCAAAAACTTTGCTTCAAGTAATTATTTGGACCTTGTTTGCACTTGAGACTTTTGGTTCTTACTTTTGCTTGGTCCTTACTTTATGCTTAAACTCTCTCTGTTTCCTTGATTGTAGAGTCTCCCTCTGGCCCCGCCCACCACTTCCCAGCAGTCCTATAATAGCCGTGGGCACACGCACCAGCGCGCGTGCACCAGAAGTGCACCGAAGTGTGCTGTTTGGCTGTTTGGTTGGGCGTGCAGTGACCACTTTCTCTCTTAAGCTCTTACATCCTGAGTGATTGTTTTCCGGGATAATTGCTCCTTGGGTGTCACGGTCGGGTGTATGGTAAGTGCGAGGGGCTTACTTTTAGCCCAACTGTTTACTACCTCTATCCATGCAACGTTGATTGCAATTGTCTTGGGGTCCATCTGGGACTTTTACCTTACCCACAGCATTGGGACGCAAAATTGTTCTTTGAAGGTGCTGGGTGCATATCTCTAAATTCTCCTAACGAGTACCGCATGCACTAATCTAGTTACCTCAGCAAAGCATACAATAATTAACCCACTGTGGGACTAACGCACCCAGTTGACGAGCCCATAAGGCTATGCTGGCCGTTCAAACTAAGTTGTATGGCATATTGTCCCTCAAATATTTCCAGCACTTGCTTGATCCGTCTGAAAGTTGTGCCAGTATTTTTTTGTTGATTTGCTGTATGCGGGGGACGACAGCTTCGAAAGAGAGTGGGGCAGTCCGTGAAAGCAAAAGTTGTTCTGGTTAAGACAACGTAGGCAAACAATTTCAAGCTGCCCTGTCAGGTCCCTGGGTAACAGGAGGCATTAGTAGTAGTGTTTCTGGTTGTGAACAGGTTGTGTTCACAATATTTCCTTGACCGTCATATTAGCCAGCTGCCATAGTCCCAGTCCAAGATGGTGAACTTCCTGCTCAGCAGTAATTGGCTAAAGACTATTGTGATGGAGTTTGGAACCTGAGGAGAAGTTCTAAACTGCCTTTCATTCAAGATCCCTTTGGAAGTGGTCACAGCGCTCAAGAGCTCCAGAGAAAACAGTGAAACCAGAGAAAAGAAACCACACATCAAGGAAGAAGTTCATCTGAAAGTGCCTGAGATCAATGCAGATAAGTGACGGTTGAGAAATAGAGTCAATGAGAATCTTGAAGCATTTTCTATATGAAGCAGTAATTTTAATCTGAAATGTAAATATGTTGTAGAAGAAAAGTCAAAAGGAGAACTAGCAAACAGTTAAAGTTATGTTAAAGACTTTTGTTGTGAACTTTGCAAGAAACAAAGTGGCACAGGTTGTTTCCTTGCGTGCACCGGCATTGGAATTGAGTTTGTTTAAGTAATTGCCTGCCTTGCATACGCGTGCAACTAGCTGGTAACGTGTGCGTCGGCAACCTGTAAGTGCTAGAGGAAAGGACCTATCGGCACATGTCAGCATGAGGAGGAAGCGTTGGAATCGCGCAGCGCCGAGATTTTAGTTTCCTTCGTAACAGCTGCAGATTGCAGAGTATGGTGGAGTTCTCAGCTGAGCGGCAGCCGGCAAGCGAGTGCACGGGATTCATGAGTAGAAACAGACATCAATTGAAGCTCAGCAGCGGCGAGTCCTTTGTAAGTGAAATGCGAATGCACATGCAGACAACAATTGAAACTCAGCACGGTGAAGTCCTTAGTAAATGTAATGCGCATGTGTACATTTAAAGGCAGTAAGAAGAGCGCTGTTCACTAACAGCTGTAAAAAGAGAAAGCATCAGACTTCTGAAAAGCCAGCAGTAATTGTGAAGAAGCATGATACAGTTACGTTACTAAGAGAATGTTAAAGTCAAGTGCAAACTCAACGCATGTAAATGGCAATACAAGGGCCTCATTACGATTTTGGCAGTAGCCATGCCGCTATTGGCGGCATTGCTGCTGCCGAAATCGGGTCCTGGTCCGGGTTCCCAGAATGGGGAATTACCGGGCCATTCCGAGTTCGGAGGGCCCGGTAATTCCTCCCTCCAGGAACCTGGGCCCGGACCTTCTCCATTCCCATTTCAGCCCCCATAGGGCTGAATGGAAATGGGGGAGGGAGCAAACAACAGGGCGATTACGAGCGGCCCGTTGTTTGCTCCCTCTTCCCCTCGCGGGACCCGGTAAGCACGCCTGGTTTAACCAGGCGTTACTTACCGGGTCCCGCGAGGGGAGCTTGTAATGAGGCGGAACGGGTTTAACGGGTCCACCTTCTTTAGCGGGTCCCGTTAACCCGTTCCACCTCACTTGTAATGAGGCCCACTGATTCCCGAGCGAACACCTTTGGCATTTCCTCTGAGCCAATACCCCAAATGGTAGGTGGAAACTGAGGTAATGAAGCACACTCAGTGTAGAATGTCAGAAGTAACTTTAATCCTGAAACTACAAATACAATTGGATGGGTGAGCAATCACACCATTAATGGCAACCGCAAAATTAATCAGTCTTTTATTCTGCGTGCATTCAATTATATCTCTCCATTGAGAATTCTGAATTCCGAGGACATCGACTGGATTACACTAAGTACCACAAATAACTACCGTATGATTTCTCAATTTCATTCCTCAATTATTGCTAAACTGGTTTGGGAGTACCGTACAGATCTCATGCAACTAGCCTTAACACCTCATCTGTTTTTGTCAAACAGTGAAGCCTTTGAAGTAATTGCTTTTCACAAGAAACTAAGCGACCCACCTTTGGCCATGCTGAAAACGAATACAAACCTTGATATGCCTAATGAATCTACCATGGGGCAGCTTGTATCGCTATCTAAAGTCATAAAAGACTGGTCATGGCTGGAGCCCTGAAAGTACTCACTCCCCACAATACCAATAAAACTCAGAATAAAGGACACATCCCAGTAGGGAATGAGACCACAAGAGTTGATTACAAGTTTGTCAAAGATTTTTATAATATTTAGCATCCAGAGAACTCTGCTGCCTCGAGAGCACTCTGGCAAACAATACAGATACAATGGGCCTCATTACACGGACGGCGGTAACCATGGCGATATTCTGTGAATTCTTTCAAATGGTTAGAATTGCGAAGCTGGGTAAAGAGAACATTGGAGACCCTGCTGTCAAGGGTACTTTTATGGGCCAGATACATGTGGGGAACTAACATCACGCTCATCCTTGCATTACCTCGATTTCTAACTATATTTTTTTAATTTTATTTCCTTGAATTTTAATCAAAAAAGTTTTTAATTTTTACAAGGGTCTTGAACATTTGAAGATTCACGGCACCAAGCGTGTTTTACTGTGTCTTGTCCTATCGCCTTCCTGGTTCGAAAGAACCATCGTCTCCCTCTTCAACTGCCAGACTTTTATCCAACTTAGAGTGGCCCTCTGAGTGTGCCGAGATGGTTTATCGTTGTGAAGGCTCGATTTCTAACTATTATTAATGAGGCACTCGCACACAACGTGAGCCCATTACATACCAGTAAGGACTGATTTATAACTTTTTGTGTGTTTGGGGAAGACGCTTACTATGCTGTCACAGTAACAGACCACTTGTCACAGAGTATGCTTGCTAACTCTAAAATAGGATGCATGTGCCATTTATGCACATTGTGAAGGGGGCTCACATTATGCCCCTGAATTGTGAAGTGGGACAGGTTTCAGTGGCTATACTATTGGATTGGGCATTTAAGATCTTCAGAAACTATGCTTAACACCTTACTGTACTATAAACCTCAATCTTCTCCAACAGGTAGACAAGGGTATAGTGGTAATGTCTTGTGGAAGGGCCGAAGAAAACGAAATCAAGTGATATACTGTTTAGCCATCGAACTTAGGATAGGGAAAGGCCGGCAACGACTATTGGCAGGATTTGGAAAACGTACATTGCAATGGCTATTATCATGATGTTGAAAATAAGTCTCCAGTAGTATCTGGTAATAAATGGATGCAGCTCTCGCTGTAACATCAGATCTGACTCACACAGCAATTCCTTTCTTTTTTGTGTAGTGGGTAGTGCTAATGTAATTGTGATTTTTTACTTTTTTGGTTTGTTTTTAATGACGGCACTAACAACATATTGATTATTTTTTTGCACTAGAAGCAAGATACCTGTGCGCTGTATACTTTTTAAACAATTGCAATGTGTTTTTCTCTGTTCAAGATATTTGTGTACATTAGCATCTTACTTAAGATATAGATCTTTTTTTTTAAGTAAGGGAGTCTTGAGCTGTGTTAAGTGATGGTAATGTGTATAAATATGTCGAATAATATGTATGTATGAAATGTTGTAATGTTGTAAAAGTTTATATTATAAACTAGATGCAACAATAATAATAGTCGTACATTTTTGCCTTGAAGTACTCTGCATCATGGGGTCGAAAATCAGCAATAGATTTGATTTCATTGGTGGAGGCTTTAACACCCCGAACAATTGTTGCATACAATTATCTCTCTCTGCCCAATAGCCCGCCAGAACTGGACAATGCCACCAAACATGCCCCCAATCTTCAATCGCCCCACATTGTCGCCAACATTGGTCTGAGAGAGAGGGTTTGATCTTTTGCAATCGAGCGGTTGTGTAATGCCACTGAGTGAGCAATGTATACCAAAACTCTCGCAATTGTATCGAACAAGTGTATTTAGGAATATCCTTCCAAAGTTCTTCCCACTCCTTATCTGCAACAGGTGACCCCAAATTGTACTGTCATCTAATCTAGTTTTATAATGCCATAAGGGAGTATAAGGTGACTCATTTAACATTTTATAAATATTTGATATTAAAGCCTTATTGCCCGGGTTAGTAGTGACACATTTTTCAAAAGAAGTAAGCTCTCTAATAGCCGGAGCCAGTATCCAATGGCGTACTTGGTAGTATTGAAAGCGCTCCCTATCGTCTAGGCCAAAATCCACCTTACACTGTGTAAAAGTTTTTACTTCCTTACCAACAAACATATCTCGAATTTTCCTGCAACCTGCATGCTTCCAGTGGGGAAAAGCCTGAGGATCTCGTCCGGAGGGAAAGCAGGGTTAAAGAAAATTGGAGTAAACAGTGAAGGGAATCTCGTGAGCCCAGTCTGTCTCACCGCCCAATCCCAAATCTCCTCTACTGAGTGTGTAATCTTACTCCTATGAATACTGGGAGAACAGTCTTTCTTAGCATGCCATAACACTTCCCCTAAATTTGGATCCCCCAATGCCTGTTCCATCTGTAGCCAACATTTCTCTTCGTCTACTCCCCACCAGTCTTTAATTACCTGAAGCTGTGCTGCCTGGTAGAATATGTACAGATTGGTACACCCCAGCCCTCCTTTCTCGGTGGGTGCAATCAAGACCTCATATGCCACTCTAGGGGGTTTAAAATTCCAAATATATTCAGAGATTCTCCTACTCAACGTTTTAAAAAATGTCAGAGGAATTTGGATTGGAAGTGCTTGGAAGAAGTATAATATTTTTGAGAGTATCGGCATTTTTAGAACATTCATCCGTCCAAGCCAAGAAATTGAAAGCAGGCCCCACCGCCCAAGTTGATTCGTGATCGCTTTCAGCAACAAGGGGAAATTAGCTTCATATAGGCCTTCCAAATTCGGGGTTATTGTAATTCCCAAGAGTTTATTTTGACCCTGAGTATGTAGAAAGCACAGAGTGGTAGGGGCAGAGATAGGTTTAATATTTCCAATTTGGCCAAATTAACTTTCAGACCCGCGACCAAGCCATAATGTTCCAATTCTCTTTCTATTCCAAACAATGATACAGCAGGCTCTGAAATCACTAGCAGCATATTCTCAGCGTAAGCCATGATTTTATGTTCTAACCCCCCAAAATGTATCCCGTGAATGTCTAACCTTTGCCGAATTTTCGCTAAAAATGGCTCCAATCCAATAGCATACAGCAGTGGCGACATGAGGCATCCCTGTTTTGAAGGGAGATAGAAGGTGAAAGTTCTCCATTAATTAATAACCGTACCAACAGGGAATTATAATTCACTTTGACTCTTGCCGTAAACTGTGGGCCAAACCCCATCATGGCCATGACCTGGAAAAGGAACAACCACTCAACTCGGTCGAAAGCCTTTTCGGCGTCCAATGATAAGAGAATTCTAGGTATGTGTTTGTTTGCCACTTTTTCCAGAACATGACATTGGCGCTGTATATTGTCATGCGTCTGTCGGTTTTTTATAAAGCCAGACTGATCTGGCTGTATAATGGACGGAAGTAAACCCTCCATTCTATTTGCCAAGATTTTTGAGTAAATCTTGGCATCAGGTTAATTAGAGAAATAGGTTGGTCCGAACCACACCTGCTTGGGTCCTGGCCGGTTTTGGAATCAGTATGATCTTGGCTTCTTCCATTGAAGGGGCGATACCACCCGTGCTAAGGAATGAGTTATATAGATACACTAGCCTTGGAGCCAATACCTTGCTGATACTCTTATAAAAAGAAGCAGAAAACCTGTCAGGTCCTGGAGATTTGTTCAAAGGGAGTGATTTCATTACGTTAAGCACCTCCTCAACCAAAATATCTTGGTCTATCCTTGAGATTTGGGGGAGATTAACTGACTGCAAGTATAGTAACTGGGCTTGTTCATCTGGGTTCTCGGTTCGATACAGCTGTGAATAAAATGTGTGAAAGTGTGTTATGATTTGAGGAGTTTCAGTTGCAGTGCCCCCCTCCGGCAAGTCTATCATTTGGACAGTTTGTGAGGCGAACCTCTGGCACAGTTGTCTCACCAATAGTGTATCTGCTTTATTGTCCTTAACATAATAGGATTGGCGCATATACAGCAGAGATTTCTCAGCCTTTTTGGTCAGGAACAAATTAAGTTTAGCTTTTGCTACTCTAGACGCTTTTAGTATTACCGGGTCAGTGTGCATTTCCATTTCCCTCATTACATGTTGTAGTTCTGTTTCCAGGGACATTTCCAACGCCATTCTCTGCTTGCGTTTATTTGCCTCTGCTATTAAAATCCCACGGATTGAAGCCTTAAAAGCATCCCATATCATATTAAAGGAGATATCGGGAGTTATATTCAGGTCAAAAAATTCCTCTATTTTAGCCTCCACTTTCCCCCTTACTTCCTGCACCAATGCATACGGGATTCGCCACGCCCACACCCTTTAGATCATCCCTTCTATGTCAAACTGTATAGTCAACGGAGCATGGGCGGAAATTGCAATCGGGTGACAAATCATAGAGGTAACTCTTCTCAAGATAGGTTTCGATACCCAAGCATAATCGATTCGAGAAAAAGTATGATGCACATGTGAATAAAATGCATATCCTTTCCCATCCCCCATCAGGGACGGCCACAAATTAACTAGAGTCAAATTAGCTAAGCTTTGTTTTAGTACGATAGAGGGTATTGAATGTATCGAGGAAGTAGGTTTACTTCGGTCTCGTATGGGGTACCAAGCAATGTTAAAATCTCCTAGCATTAATATGTCTCCCTCACTGAGCTTTTCAACCTGGGTAATAACTGATTTTAGAAAGGCCTCTTGGCCCGTATTAGGACACTATACTGACGCCACTATTATTCTTTTAGGGCCAACTTTCAGTATTGCGAAAATATAATATCCCTCTTTATGGATATGCGTCTTCAACACCGAACAGTAAGGGGCTGCTTTCAACACCAAAAGTACTCCCGCCACTTTAGTCTTTACATTTTCCTGTAGCACCAGCATATACCAACGAAGCCGCAATTTATGCTTATCTGATAAACTTATATGCGTTTCTTGGAGCGCCACCAAGTCCAGTTGTTGACGCCGCAAAAGATCATCCAATTTTCTGCGCTTCTGCGCTTCGCCTGTGTATTCAACCCTCTAATGTTCAGTGATAAGCATTTAAACTGTCACATTAGATTTCTGGGTTGCTAATATCCCAACATCTTCAAGCTTCAACCAATTTTCATAAGTTGACCAAAAGTACCAAGCGGGTCTTCCCCTTGACCTCTTCCCATCCAGCTTGTCCCCACCCGTTACTCCCTCCCTAACCCCAACTCGTACATACCAAACCCCAACAATAGTCTCCTGGCGTGAGCCACAGTTCCTAACAAAATCCGGGGCAATCAGCCCCAGCCGTGAACCCACTAAAACCCCAGGACAACGTGCAGGTTATCCCAGTACCCCCATCTGTTACCTTAACAGATAGATTCCAACAAAGTTCTGCAGCATCTCCACCTCCATTTCAGTTATGATGTAAGTCTGCTTCAGAACATCTATTAATTCCCAGTTATCAATGATTAAGACTTAATCGGTCGCCTTGGGAGTCGGACCTCTCAAGCAGGCCTTCCAGTCCTCCTTTTGCTGTTGCATCTGCTTCTTCCCTTGGCGCGACACCACTCACCATTCCCACGTTTTAGACATCTGAGACGAGCAATTGAATTTCAGTATAAACAAAACAAGGAATCGAATGCAACTAGCAATACTTCAAAACCAACCACATCGTATGTGGAAACTACGAGTGACACAGAAGTAAGACCAAACCAATCAGACACAGCCCCAACTGGCACGCTGGAAGAGAATGCATCATCAAGTTCTACGGCAAATGAAGAACAAGACTGTCTGTTTTTAGAGGAACTTATGGGACACAGGAAGAGCTCAAGCACACTATACCAAACTAACAGAAGCAGTTTGGTAAATCCAAAACCAACTCCAAGTACCTTGCACCCATCCGTCTCAGAGGAAAGAGAGGGGGAAATAAGACACTAAAAAAGAAAAACAAGGATTAGAAACAAGATCGCAAAAACAAGAACGGAGGAGATAGAGCTGATCATCAACTCGTCAACGTATCACATTTTCAAGTGTTTCCTGCCCTCAAAACTGCATTAAGTAAAGGTCTCCTTCAGCCCTACATTCCGAGGAGACTATTTTCAAACGCAATTGGACATTTACAAATTCTGCAGAAAATTTAAATTTAAAAAAACACTTTGAGGAGGCACCAACTAAGAAAATCGCCAAAATGACATCTACTCCATCTTCACTATCGGAAAAAATGGTGGAGGATACAATTGATTTATTGAATATTGGAGGAGACATAGAATATGTCACAGAAATGTTCTCGGAAGAACAAGGATTCAAATCCTTTTTGTCAGAGGAAACTAGCCGGTCAAGTGGCACAGCGAGTAGAGCGCTCGCTTTGACACCCGTGCAGAGCCTGTTAACGCAGGTTCGAATCCCGGCGGGGCCAAACTCAGCCTTTCATCCTTCCGAGGTCGATAAATGAGCACCACACACCGTGGGTATTAATAAGCAGCGCTCGGATACCTGAGGGTTTGTAGCGCTATATAAAAGCCTAATTATTATTATTATTATTATTATTACTCTCAGACCCAAAATCCACATTCATAACAGTACTTTCTTCAGATAATGTGATTGATATATTTCATAGAGCGGTTAGCAACAAAATTTGCGAAAACTATCTTAAAAATTCAATCTCCAGACCCAAAAACGATCTCACACTAGAAGGAAAATTAGCTCTAAAAAACTGGCTAAAGATGAATCAATCATAACAAAAGCAGCAGACAAAGGAGGTAAAATCATCCTTCTGACCAGATCAGACTATGTCATGGAAGGTCACAAACACCTCAATAATCAAGAATGTTATGAGAAATTATCTGTCAACCCTATACCCAATCTTGAAAAAGAATGGAACAACAATATCAAAATCTGGTTTTAACTGGAACTCTTGACAGAAAATGAATATCGCAGCTTGCTAAGCAAAGACTCAATAATGTCCACAATTTATTTTTTACCAAAAGTACATAAACAATACACAGGAGTACCATAATTTCGACCCATAATTCATGGAATAGGGTCAATTACCGAGAACATATCACAATACATCGATACCCATCTACAGCCGCTTGAAGGACTTGCCTCATTTGCAAAAGACACCAAACACATTATCCAACAGCTAAATCAAATACCATGGGAGCCAAACTACCTATTTGTCACTCTTGGCGTAGTCTTGTTATACACGAGCATCCAACACGAACAAGGTTTGATAAGTACGGAATATTTCTTAAAAACAAGATCGGTCTCCTATAAACAGCAAAACAAGATGATTCACTCCATGCTAATCTTCTCGCTTAAGAATAACATCTTTTGCTTTGACAAAAATACCTACAGACAGCTCCAAGCAACAGCTATGGGGTCAAAGTTTGCCCCCAACTTAAGCAAACCTCTTTATGGTTTTTTTTTCAAATTAAAACATGCATGGAATCATGAACTCTTTTTGAACAATATCAAATTTTGGGGTCGATTCATCAATGACATCCTAATTCTGGGAAGGAGACATCAAACTCCTGCATTTATACATCTGTCATCTCAATATGAACAATCTTTCATTCACCAGACAAGTAAGTTCTAACCACATTGAATTCCTAGATCTAGAACTGTTTGTGGGAAACTCCCAGATTCAATGTAAACTTTACATCAAATTATCAGCAGATAATA
The DNA here is from genome assembly GCF_040938575.1 of Ambystoma mexicanum. Taxonomy (NCBI): domain Eukaryota; kingdom Metazoa; phylum Chordata; class Amphibia; order Caudata; family Ambystomatidae; genus Ambystoma; species Ambystoma mexicanum. The sequence continues at coordinate 637,264,994 of NC_090939.1, forward strand.
GTCTCCTCTTTGCTACATCCCTCCATCCAAGACATATCATCAATAATATCCCCTATGGTGAGATTCTAAGGATTAAAAGAAATTGTAGCACATCAACCAACTATCCAGAAAATCTAACAAAAATGGAGACCAAATTTGACCAAAAGAGGATATGAGCCCAAGATCATAAAAGAAACAATAAGGAAAGCAGAAAAAATCTCCAGAGATTACCTTTTGACTGCCAAACCGAAAAGAACCATTACATTAACTTCTCCGAAATGTATTGCAACATATAGCACGGAAGCAACCAAAATAAAAAAAGTTCTAAATAAATATTGGAATATTCTTCTAACAGATTCTAGCCTATACAAACATCTGGAAAACCATCCTAGTATTTGCTATTGGCGCGCACCTACAATTGGGAATCTAATTAGTCCCAGCTTTCTTAGCCCCATCTCTAGCCAAAACCCAAAAGAAATCTTCAATCAAAACCCCATTTTGGGCACCCGTAAACTCTGCCCATTCATACAACATGGCAAGAAAGATATTCTATTACCTAATGGACAAACAAAACGCATCAATCAGTTTATTAACTGTAATTCCAAATGCGTTATATACGGGATAGAATGTGCTTCTGGTAAAACGTACATTGGAAGCACAATTAGAATGCTAAAGACCAGAATTTTTGAGCACCTCAGAGCAATTCGGAATAAAGACCTCAGAGGTCCCTTAACAGTACATACCATAACAGATCATCAAAACTTCATAATTGAGGACCTTAAAGTATATTGCTTAGAAAAAGTGAAACAGCTACCAAGAGGAGTAAACAAAGAGCTAATCCTTTGAAAAAAGGAATCCAAATGGATTTGTACCATGGGCACTTGTATTTCCGGTTTAAACTGTGATTCGGAGATGTATAATAGGCTACAAATGTATATGCATATATAATGTGTTGCCAAACATAGGAACTAAGTGGATTTTATCTGTTCAACCAGATTGTCATGTTCCCTCTCTAAATTATTAGGCTAAGAATAGAGATGGGCCCTTCTAATCAAGGTTTCTTGTTATCCTTCTTCCATGCTCCTCAAACATCTTATTTTAATATATATATCTTTTTCTTTCTAATTATTTTTCTTTCTATTCATTCCTTTTATCTTATTAATAGTTTCTTCAACAGCACATCACTTTTTCACACCACGTTTGACTTCTCAATTTTTCATTTCATTCTAAACTTGCTTCCAGCTAATTGTCATAACTATTGACATCTTTTTTGCAATAATTTTTTTACAAATGGCAAAACTATTTACCACACAATTTCACTCATAACTAATTAGCTGCACTGTTATTGAAATCTATAGTCTTTTTTCTATTTATATTTTTTTCAATCTTACTTCAGAACCACGATCATTAAACAAACATTTTCCATCCGAAAAATGGCTGCGGGACGGATGCAATGACGTCATAACGCATACGTGCAGATGCGCATGATGTCATCTCTTATAACATCCTTTTTTACATTACAAATAGCACGCAAAATCACTTCTTACCTGTGCCTCCAGACGGAATCCACGGGTCACCAAGCATATCAAGGCCTTTATTCTTCTACACTATACTGGTAAGACCATTCCCCTTATTTTTCTCCCAGAACCTAGAGCTAGAACAGGCTCTTATAATCTTTGCTTTTCACAACATAACTTTTCATTACCTCTTTGGTAATACATTTAAACAAAATTTTCTTGCTTTCTATTTTCTCTTCCTCCTTTGCCTGGGGCATCAGCTCATAGCTAAAGAGCTCAAGAGCTCACTTTGATACACCCAATGACTTTCCACAACAGGGACCACATTGAAATTGTGGTGTAAAGAATCAAACCTGTATACTATCACTTACTTTGTGAAATCTGGGTGAGTCACATTTTTCTTGTATTTCTTCATTTCAAAGCAATGAAAACGTTATCCATATTTACCTAACTTTGACATTTTCAATTGTCATGAAAAAGAAAAAGCATCATCACTTATAAACTAGGTGCTAACATATTAGGTATTTTTTGTTTGAACCATAGAGTCTTTAATATGTTGAAATCATTTATTTTTCTTTTATTTATGTTTTAGTTACCTATTCTCTCCTGAGGAACCATTTATAAAAAGAATGGAGAAACACGTGTTAAGAGGTTTGAAATAACGAGTATCATAAAGACTTTCACAAATGAACAAAACTGTGATCAACAACATTGTGAGATTTGGTGTGAAGTAACACCGTCCAAATAAAAAGAGAAGTTTGAAATAACGAGTATCACAAAGACTTTCACAAATGAACAAAACTGTGCTCAACAACATTGAGAGATTTGTTTTGAAGTAACACCATTCAAACAAAAATAAAAACCAATAAGAGAACAATCTTTTGAAAATGTAATCCTGTGTCAGCTTGCTATTTGAACTTAGACTCAGCAGAATATAGTTATTTTGTACTTATTGGTTGGCGCATATCAGGATCATTCCCATTCTGATCTATTTAAACACTTTGTCTGTGTGGCAGCCACACACTTTTTGGGAGCAACCTCTGCTAGACAACCAACCAAAACTAATCTAAACTAACCAACAAAAGAGTCGCCACGGACTAGCTTTAACAGGCTGCAAAACTACATTTACACTACGTTGCTGTCATAAACTGATGCTGAAGAATCCTGCAGGAGTGAAGCTGGCCCTCCAGACCCCCTAAGCCTGCCAGCCCAACAATCCTGTTACTATAAAACTATTGGACAGGCAAACCCAAGGGGAAAGGGGCATGGAGAAAACAACAAACTCCTACTGCTGGCACTTCAGTCTGTCTTCACTGGAATGTCTTTTGTGTTTTTCAGTAGAGATCCTAAAATGAAAAGGCAATCTTTTTTTAATATATTTTCTAACTCTCTACACTTGACTAAAAACTTTCTTAACAACACTTTGCTTGTTACCTGTAGCCTAAGCTTGATTGCCAATAGGCTGTTTCCTTATGTGTCTTTATTGTTGACTGAAGACTACTGTTAATGATTTTTACCACAAGATTTGTAATGTCGAATTCCATAAAACACTTCTTCTTCAATTCGTTTTTCACTTAACTCATATCTTTATCTCCACGAAAACTAGTCCTTAAATAAATACCCAGAAAAAGATTTACTGCTATTACTAATCTTTGTTTTGTAAGTTAAACTCATAGTATTCTTTTCTTCATTTAAAATACCTGATGCTGTATTTGAGGATGAATAAATCTGATTAGGCTGTCTTTAAAATCAAAAATCGGAAAACAACCTTCCACTGGGAATGTCTTTAAACTCCAATGTCTCTCGTACGAAACGCAACTGAGAAAAACGAAAAATTGCAATGACATCCAAAATGGCCACGACGCACGCACAACGTCGTCGATGTCGTAAGGTCCTTTTCTTTAACCGCACGCATCGATCAAAATATACTGTACGCGCTGACTGTTTACTCGCGTCTCGCGCCCGTAGCAATAATACAACACAGTTAGTAACTCAAATAATGTCTTTAAAATGTTAGTAACATGGTCAAATTGTACCGCACGCTTTGTTAATTATGTTAAGCAAAATACACGCAATATTGAATCTTTTTGAAGAAAAAACTCTAATCCTTATGTTTACTTAAAACGTTCATGAATTTCAATTAAAGAATAGAAGTCTTTATATCAAAACCCCAAATAATAATATTTAGAGTTCCAAGTTCTGTTCAAGCTTAGTTTGCAAAAATCAAGTATTCTTGAATCCTTTACTATTTAGATACTGAAGATCCAGAAGATCACTTAGCTTAGTCTGTATCTTGTGGACTGGATACTCAGCTGCACAGCAATCTGGTTCTCTTGGGTTTTTATTTCTTCTGCTGCAGTCTTCTATTATTATACTAAGATGGGGTGAAAACTATACAAATTAAGTAGTCTACAACTATTAAATGAAAACTAGAACTTTATTTTACTGGAGCTAACTATAACATGACCTACTCAGAGGAAAAACTTTAATGAAAGGCAGTTTAGAATTGTAATGAAGAATCTAAGCGACAACACAATGCTGACTGCAATAGTCTAAGCCAATCACTGTTGAAAATATGTTCTACCATCTTGGCTTCGGAGAATTACATCTTCCTAAATGAAGATCAGTTAAGGAAAGATAAACATAGTTTAATAGGAAAACTGCTAAACTGTAACCAGAATGTACCTAATTCTTAAACCAACCTTCCCTTCTATTTCTCCAGAAAGAATGCCTGAAACGCCCAAATCTCCTATGGCCCTTGCAAATGTGAAGTACATAATGTGGAAACCTGACAGTTGCATACCGTCGATGGAAAACAAAAGTCTGAAAGGAAACGTCCATCTGTATTTGATCCCTCAGTCCCGTAATGTTCTGACAACCGGTTGCATCTCTCGCCGTTTCTGGAGAGTGATCTGGGAGAGATCCTGATAAAACTTGATTTCCGTCCCGCTATAAGTAATCTTACTTTGTTCATGGGCCGTTTTTAGTATCTGCTCCTTTTGTTAATAGTAGGTATAGGCAGCCAAAACATCCCGTGGACGGGCACCAGGGTCACTCCTTTTTGGACCTTGTATTTGGTGTATAGAGATGAACAAGTTACTTCTTACCTTGTAATGTTCTTTCGATGGGATGTTCCTCCGACGTATTCCTTATCTTTGATAATTCGTCTCCAGCTTGCTGGCCTCGGAAATGTTTTCTCTGTAGAGGGCTCTGCGCGTCAACGTCTGCCGAGTCGATGTCCCTCGACAGCCACAGTATCGGCGCCCACGTCACCATACCCATAAATAGCCACGCGTGGCGTCCGTTGCTCAGTTCAGTTTTGTAGCATAAGATAAGTCATGCCTGAATTGGTTATTGACCTTGAAGGAGCGTAAGCTGCAACCACAAGGGAAGCATTACTGTGGGGATGGATGGGAGGGGCGATAAGGAATACGTCGGAGGAACATCCCATCGAAAGAACGTTACAAGGTAAGAAGTAATTTGTTCTTTGAAGGGATTGTGTCCTCCGACGTATTCCTTATCTTTGATAGACTCCCATAGCAGTGGTATGTAATTGGAGGTGGGAGTAATAATGTCATGTATCCCTTTTAGGAATGAACCGAATGTAATACGGCTTTGCCAAATCTGGTCTCTTGACTAGTGGAGGAATCCAGGTTGTAAAATCTTGTGAATGTGCGTCCGCACATATGTCTTGGACCGGTACCCCTCTTTGGAGGGCTGAAGAGGCTGTGATACCCCTGGTTGAATGAGCCCTAAAATTCTGGGGTGGCTCTTTCCCTGCCAGTTTGTAACATTCCAGAATGGCCAAAATAATCCACCTGGAAATGGTCTGTTTTGTTATGTGTAGTCCCAACTTGTGACCTGAGTATCCTACAAACAGTTGGTCTGCTTGCCTAATCCTAGCCAGTCTGCTGATGTAAAAGCTTAGAGCTTGCCTTGGGTCCAGCATATGTAGCCTTTCTTCCTCTTTCCCCGGATGGGGAGGAGGGTAGAAAGAAGGTAAGGTAATTTTCTGAGTGATGTGAAATTCAGAAACCACCTTTGGGAGGAAATTAGGCTTCACCTGTAGGACAACTTTGTCCTTATGGAAAACTGTATGGGGTGGGGGGTTTACAAGATAGTGCTTGTAATTCGCTCACCCTCCTAGCAGATGTTAGTGCTACTAATAGGACAGTTTTAAGAGTGAGAAATCTCAGCGAACAAGAGTGGAGTGGTTCGAAGGGAGTACCCATTAGGAAATTTAAGACTAAATTTAAGTACCATAAGGGAACTTGGAATGGTCTTGGAGGATAAACATTAGTTAATCCCTTCAGAAATTGTATTACTAGGGGTAGTTTGAAATACGATGGTTCCTCCCAGTACGCTTGAAGATTGATAGCGCTGCGAGATAGCCTTTTACAGTGCCAACTTGAAGGCCTGAGTTTGCCAAGTAGAGCAGAAACAATAACACCGTTGGTGTACCACATGAAAAAGGGTCGATATTCTCTACTCTACACCAGCTGCAAAATGTATTGCAGCGGTATAAAGACTTTGTTGCTGGCCTTCTGGCCGAAAGCAACACCTCCATGAGGTCATCAGGGAGGTCCCAATCCTTTTTTTTTTTTTTTAAATGGTTTTTATTATTTTTTCAAACAAACAAACAATACAAACCAAACTAGCAGCGTTATTTGCAACAAAACACATGAACATCAATTAATGAACACCACTGCTCCCCCAATCCCTCCCCCCTCAAGAGCTTGTTCTTCCTCATTCCATATCTGCTGCGTGTGGCAGGGTATCGCTTTCTTCTGAGACTGCAGAATCCGTTATTGTGCCAAACAGTCCTGTTATTAACACTCTCCATGCTAGCAAGGTACTCACTTCTTCTTCCCCACACTTGCTACATGCCTCCTGCCATACCACCGTTTCAGCCTCCACCCATTTTTGCAAATCCCGCCACCATACCTCGACCAGTGGCTTATGGCACTGCTTCCAGCCCATGGCAATCCTTCGTTTTGCAAGCACATATGCCAAGTCCTTCAGTTTCCCAACATGTTTAATATTCCGTGGTCTGGGAAACCCTCCCAACAGGCAGGCCCAGGACGTATCTATAGTGAGCGTGAGCCCTTTGTCCGCTAGTTTTTGTGCCACTTCCCCCCAAAAACTCTCAATCACTGGGCAAGACCAAAACATGTGTGTCATATCAGCATCTACCTTATCGCATTTTGGGCACGCCTGTCATCCCGCATTTACAAACTTCGATATTCTCATCGGGGTCATGTAGGCTCTGTGTGTTATGTACAACTGTATTTGTTGTAATCTGGCATTTCTGGACACCTTCTTGTGGTATCCCATAGCACGCTCCCACATCCCATCGGTCATCTGTGCTCCCACCTCTGTTTCCCAATCCAGCCTTAACTGCGTCAAATCCTTCCCTACCCGGGTCATCACCATCTCATACAGTCTAGAGATCTCGTGCCCTCCTTCTGACACGTCATATATTGTCCCCATGGTGGCGTCTGGCACCTCCGCCAATGCAGTCTCAGGCCAGGTATTACGAATAATCTGCACTAGCCTCAGATACGTGACATATTGGCCTCTATGCAAGCCTGCCTCTTCCCCTAATTCTTCAAAATCCTTAATGACCCCCTCTTGCCAGACATCTCCCAATGTAACCAGCCCGACCGACTCCCAGTAGGTCCTGATTATCATTCTTAGTTGTTTGTCTTCCCCTGCCAAGGCCACCAGCGGCACTTGCGGGGAACACGGGTACAGGTTCTCCATCAGTCGACATACTCTACGCCACATCTTCCACCCAAGCAACATCATACCCGGGCGCTCCTTCATTTCTAGTCTAGGCAACCAAATAATTTCCTTTAAGTAAAACGGAGTACAGTCCTGTCCAAACACCCTAAATTCAGGAGTTACCTCATCAGAAAGCCATTTGGCCACAAATTGTAACTGGCCAGCTACATAATAGGCCTCAAAATTTGGCAGCTTAATACCCCCCCTTTCATAGAAGTTCTGCAACTTCCATAGCGCCACTCTATTCTGAGTGCCATGCCATAGGAAGTCTCTGCACATTCTATTCAGCTTGGCAAAAAACTTTTTAGGTATCATGTACGGAATATTGCTGAAAAAATGTAAGAGCCTGGGCAGGGCCACCATTTTGAGCATCGCCCCCCGTCCCATCATCGCCAGCGGCAACTTCTCCCAAAACTTCATACTTATACGGATTTTTCCCACAGCCACCTTGGTATTATGCAAATGTTCCTCCTCTACCGTGTGATACACCTCTATTCCGAGGTAGCGGAAGGAGCCAACCGCCCATGGTACCGACAACACTGGCAACCGCTCCAGAGGGGTTCCTCTGTAGCTACCCAATGGGAAAGGGAGGTCCCAATCCTTGTACCTCACCCTTTCAGAAGCCAAGCGTGAAGGTTGAGGGTTCTGATGTCTGGATGGAGAACCTAACCTCCCTACTGCGAGAGAAGATTCTCTTTGAGTGGAAGACGGATTGGAGGGCAGATGGACATATCTAGAAGGTCCGGGTACCACGTTCTCCTGGCCCAGTCCGGGGCAATTAGGATCATGGTTTTCCAGAATCTTCTCAACCTCCTGATCATTTGAGGAATAACAGGGACTGGTGGAAACGCGTAAAGGAGTGGGAACTCCCAGTCCACTACGAACGCGTCCCCTAGAGCTCCTCTCGGGGGAAATTCCCTTGAACAGAACAGATCGCACTTCCTGTTGGTGCTGGTGGCTAACAGATCCACCTGAGGGGTTCCCCAAAGGGCGAAGATCTCTTGAAGGACTTCCTGAGCTAGCTCCCACTCGTGGGAGACTGTGCTCTGCCTGCTCAGAGCGTCCGCTGTCAAATTCTTCTCTCCGGCTAGGTGGACTGCCGATAGAGAGATTCCTTCCTGAATTGCCCAAAACCAGAGCTGCATTGCCTCTCTGCACAGTGGCAGTGACCCTACGCCTCCTCTTTTGTTGAGGTAGTGCATGGCCACCATGTTGTCCATCATTATCAGGACATTTCTCCCCTGTACTGATGGCAGGAAAGCTTTCAGCGCTAGCTCTAATAGGTTGATGTGTAGTCTGGACTCCGATGGAGACCAACGACTGCTGATGGTCAAGTCGTTGGCATGGGCTCCCCACCCCGTGAGTGAGGCGTCTGTGACTACAGTTATCTCCGGCCATGTTTGCCAAAACAGTTCTCCTTTCAAGATGTTCTCTGGATAGGCCCACCATTGAAGGTCGTGGGCTACCTTGTCCGGAATCCGGAGGAGATCTGTCATTCACCCTGAGAATTGCGACCACTGAGTTCTCAGTGCCTACTGAAGAGATCTCATTCTCAGGCGAGCCTCTGGCACAAGGAAGATGCAGGATGCCATGAGGCCTAGCAACCTCAAAAAGTCGAAGGATGGGAGACGTTGGGCATTTTGGACCTTGTTGACCATCTGCAGAATATCTTGAGCCCTCACCTCTGGTGGCGAGGCTTTTCCCAGGGAAGTGCCCAGGACCGCTCCAATGAACTGGAGTCTCTGTGATGGTATCATCTGTGACTTCTTTAAATTGAGGGAGAAGCCCAGTTTGTGAAGGAAGTGGCAGACATAATCTAGCTGGATCTTAGCTTGTTCCGAAGATACAGCACTGATCAGCCAATCGTCCAGGTAGGGGTAGACGTGGATCCCTTCCCTCCTTAGACTCGCAGCCACTACCGACATTAGCTTGGTGAAGACCCTCGGGGCGGAGGTCAGCCCAAATGGCAGAACTCGAAATTGATAATGAGAGTCGCCAATTGCGAACCTCAGGTATTTCCTGTGTTTGAGATGGATTGGCACATGGAAACAAGCATCCTGAAGGTCCAGAGATACCAGCCAGTCCTGGAGCTGGAGGCCTGAAGGATCTGAGAGAGAGTTACCATCTTGAACTTGTCCTTCCTGAGGAACTTGTTCAATTCTCGTAAGTCCCGGATGGGTCTCAGTCCTCTGTCCTTCTTTGGTATGAGAAAGTAGGGGGAGTACCAGCCCTTGTTCCTGTCCGCTACAGGTACCGGTCCTATGGCACCTTTCTCTAGCAGGTCTATAATTTCCTGCAAGAGGAGCGGATCTGGAACTCTTAGATAGCTGTCCCCCGGTGGATGACTCTGAGGGATGTGTAGAAAGGGCAGGCAGTAACCCTGGGCAACTGTCTCCAATGCTCAAGCATCTAACGTTATAGCCTGCCATTCTGTCAGATGGTGAGTCAACCTGCCCCCTACAGGTGTTTTGTGTGGAAAGACCTCAGAGTGGTTTGGGGGCGGCTGATGCAGATCCGAGGGTAAAGAGGCACCTGCTGCTGCTGCGGTTTTAGTACTTTTGACCCGTCCACCTCTGGTGGATCTCCTTTGGCCTCTTTGAGCTGGCTGTCCTCAGCCTTTCCCGAATGCGGAATAATAGCGAAAGGACTTTCCTCTTCCAGAGGTTCCTGAGGGGCGAAAAGGAGTTTGGCGGATTGCAGCTCCTAACGATTTTGCTGCTGCTTTAGATGTCTGCAACTTTTCCAGACTGTCATCAGCCTTTTTAATGAATAAAGAAGAGCCGTCAAAGGGCATATTCAAAAGTCTGGCCTGTACATCTGGAGCAAAGCCAGACTTTCGCAACCATGCATACCTGCGGATTGTCGTACTTGCCACCATGGCCCTGCTGATACTGTCAGCGGAATCAATGCCAGTTTGAAGTGACTCGCACATGGCATCTTTGCCATCTTTAATAATGTTAAGGAAGGCTTCCCTTTCCTCTCCTTCGGGTATGCAGTCAGCCGCTGATGAAGCACACTCCCACAGTGTGTGACTGAACCTGGCGAGCGTACAGGTGGCGTTGATGGACTTCAACGCCATACTACAAGCTGAAAATACTTTTTTGCCATAGAATCGTACCTCTTGTCATCTCTATCCTGTGGGACAGTAGGGTAAGCGGACCTGCTGCTTGATGAAGTTGCCACTTGGACCACCAGGCTCTCTGGAGTCGGGTGTTTTGATAGATATTCAGGGTCAGCCGCAGCTACCCTATACTTGGCTGATAATCTTTTATTGACTGCAGGGATAACTTCAGGAGTTTCCCAATTAGATGAAATCTTTCTTGGTAAGGCTGCATGGAAGGGGAACACAGGATCCTCCTGTGGACCTTTGTCTAATATGTCTGTCAGGTCATCCTGTTGAAAAACAGGCGAAGGCGCAGACCAACCCATAAATTCAATAATCCTTGCCATCAGGGTTCTATAGGGTGTTTCGGAATGTTCCCCTGGGTCTGGTTTAACAAATTCCACTTCTGGGGAAGTGTCCAGCCCACTTGCCTCATGTAATGACTCCTGTAGGTCTTTCAACCTTCTTTCCTCAGAGGTGAAATCCTCTGAAACAGGTAGTGTGGTCCTCTGCAACCCGAAGGTTTCCTGGTCAGAATTCTCCCCTTCTTCATAAATTGAAAATAATCTGGGGTACTCTGACCTCGGAAATGGTGTAAAACCCATTTCTAAGGCAGAAGGAGCCAAACTCGTCATTATTGGGTGAGAAAACATCGATGTCGTTGACGCCGATGTGACAAGCTTCGAAGGCGCCGAGAATGGCGTCGAGAAAACTGGAAGAGGCCTCGAAGAACTCGAGAGGATTGGGATCCTACTCGAGGATGTCGACGACGGTCTCGGCGTCGTGCCGGAGGCTCTTGGTATCACCGTTGGCTGTGAAGCAGCCGTGGTTTTCTCTTTCATCGGCGTCGATGTCGGCGTCGACGATGGCGTCGAGTTGATCGACCAATGCTTTCGAAGAACCCTTCCACAACGGCGTCGATGGCACCGATCCATGCGTCGAAGGGATCTTCGACGACGGCGTCGAAGACGGTGCCTTCTTACCCAATGGCCCGTGGCGCTCTCGGGTGGAATCTTTCGCCAGGTGCAGCGTCTCGCGGCATTTCGATTTTTTGGGTTTTTCACCCAGGGCATCACCCTCAGCTGTCTTCGAGGGGGTTGAGGCCGCCTTCTTGAAGACGCTTAGCATTTTCTTCCTGAATTCCTCCCACTCAGCCTGAGAGCTGTGTTTTGTGGGGCAGGAGACCCTTTCTGGGGAAACAGAAGATGACGAGGAAGGGGATCTTCGACGTCTCTTCTTTGAGTGTCTTGATCTCGACGAATGGTGGGAGCTACTTCGAGATCTAGAACGGGAATGTTTTCGACTGCAAGGAGACGAATGCCTCGACTCAGCCGAAGAAACTTTCGAGGAGGTTTTGACTTACTTACCTCTCTCGAGCTTCCCCTTGTGCTCCTTCAAGGTTTTCGCTGTCATGGACATGCAGTCCTCACACTCCGAACAATGGTGCTCGGCTCCCAAGCACCACAAGCAGATCCTGTGTGGATCCGTTATCGACATTTTTTTACTGCAGTCTCGACATTTTTTGAAGCCGGATCGCGGCGTTGTCGGTCCCAATGAAGATGCCATCGAGAACGAGTTGGTATATTCGAGTAAATGTAGAAGGTTTATCTGACTGAACTGAGCAACGATATTCCGAGGCCCCACGAAGCACGGAAAAACGGAACTGAGCAACGGACGCCGCGCGTGGCTATTTATGGGCATGGTGACGTCGGCGCCGATACGGTGGCTGTCGAGGGACATCGACTCGGCGGACGTCGACGCGCAGCGCCCTCTACAGAGAAAAAAAATTCTGAGGCCAGCAAGCTGGAGACGAATTATCAAAGATAAGGACTACGACGGAGGACACAATCCCTTCGAAGATTGTGATATCTGGGGGTAATGTGTCCCTCTTTTTGATAACGGGGGCCTAAATCAAGAGGGGTTGTGGTGACGTAAAGAACAAAGAACAAAGAACTTAGGCTTCCCCACCTGTCTATCACTGGCCTGGTTGTGGACCCAGCACACTTCTTACAGATCACTGTAAATTGTCTGTACATACGAGAGACACCCAGTATTCCTCACTCCCTGAGTACGACCTCCATGGAATGGATCTAGAAAACCGATTAAAAACAAGAGGATACCCAGCGGCCATCATCAGGAAAGCACGAAAAACAACAAGAAACAGAAACAGGACAGAGTGCTTGACTAAACAGATAAGAACAGAACACAAGGACAAGATGACATGTGTAACAACTTTCTCGCCAGTGAGCAATGCACTAAGAAAGACCATCCTTAGTAACTGGCATCTGCTTCAAACAGACAGTTTTACCCCGATAATGCCACGCTTTGCCTTCAAAAGAAGCAAAAACATCAAAGGCCACCTGGTACACACGTACCCCATAGAAAAATCCACACTCAGAGCCCAAACTACCCTCTGGCAGCTTCCACCGGTAGTTGGACACTACCGCTGTGGCAAATGCTCGGTATGCCACCTCACAAAAGACCAGAAAGAGATAACCCTCAACAGCACCATCTGGAAACACAAAACTTTCTCGAACTGCCTGACCAAATGGAGCGTATATTTAATCATATGCCCGTGCAACCTATATTGCATTGGTAAAAGCAAGCGTGAAATACGACAAAGAATTTGTGAGCACAGGTCCTGCCTGAAAAACAAAATAGACGATAAACCCATGGTGGCCCATTTTGTGAAACATCAACACAAACCCCTGATCTTGGGGTAATAGAGCCCTCTACCAGTCCATGGTCTAGTCCAGTTGTTCTAGTACCAAAGTCAGGATCCAAGGAGTTGAGACTCTGTGTGGACCATAGACCTCTTAATGCATTCACCAGGACTGATGCCCACCCTTTACCCAGGACAGATTAACTGGTGGACAAACTTGGTTCAGTCAAGTACCTCAGTACATTTGATCTCACTTCAGGCTATTGGCAAATAACACTGACAGGCCATGCCAAGGAGAAAACTGCATTCTCAACCCCAGCAGGCCTCTGCCAGTTTAAGGTAATTCCTTTTGGACTAAAGAATGCACCTGCTACATTCCAAAGGATGGTTAACCAGGTTCTGAATGGGATGGAGGACCTCTGCATGGCATACTTGGATGACATTGCAGTGTTCAGCCCTACTTGGAAAGAACATGCTGACCACTTAGGATATGTTTTGCAGGCTCTTGAGCAGGCCCATCTGAGCATAAAGGCTAGTAAATGTCAAATTGGTCAGAGCAAAGTGGTCTACCTTGGACATGAGGTAGGAGGAGGTGAAATCAGGCCATTGCCTAGCAAAGTACAAGCTGTACAAAACTGGGCCACCTCTACTACTCAAACCCAAGTGGGAGCCTTCCTAGGCCTCACTGGTTACTATAGGAACTTCATAGAGAACTATGGAACCATAGCTTCTCCCTTGAATGTGGTCTCCTCTCCCAAATTCCCTAAAAAGGTCAGGTGGAATGAGGAGTGCAGTCAAGCATTTGAAGGCCTAAAGAAAGCCCTTTGTCAAGCTCCAGTCCTAAAAGCTCTTGACTATAACCAAACCTTCATTAAGCAGACAGATGCTTCAAATACAGGTATAGGTGCAGTTCTGAGTCAGCTGGATGAGAAAGGTAGGTAGCACACTATTTGCTTCATCAGCAGGAAGCTGAAGGAACCTGAGACAAGGTGGGCAACCATTGAAAGAGAATGTTTTGCTATTGTGTGGTCACTGAAGAAGTTTAGACCATACTTGTATGGATCTACTTTTGTGATTCAGACTGACCACCAACCCTTGAGATGGTTGATGCTAATAAAAGGGGAAACCCCTAAACTACTGAGATGGTCAATCAACCTGCAAGGGTTTGATTTTACAATTGAACACAGGTCTGGGTGTCACCACCAAAATGCTGATGGTCTCTCCAGGATGTTTGACCGACTGGAGTAAGGAAATTCATCAAGGAGTGTATTAAATCCTCCTGTCCCTTAGTCTGGGGGGGACGAGTGTTAGGGAGAATTCTCAACATGTGCTAATTTCCCTTACCTTTTGAGACCCCCAGCAACTTTGCTGGATTTCTAGGATTTGTTTTTTCTACCTGGGAAGAGTGTGAGCCTTTTTTTCGCACTCTTCCATGTATTTTGATGTGTGTTTTACTTTTGTGTTCTTTGGTTATGGAGTTTTAAAACAACTCCATGGGCATCATCTTTTTCTGTGTGTCACACAGCACCTTCAGTGCAGTGACACAGGAATGTCTTTCAGACTTCCCAAGGTTTAAATACCTTCTCTGGGACTGACTACTGTCTCCCAGAGCATGTAAAGTTAAATTGACTTTAATAGTCTCTTTAAATTTACAGACCCAGCACACCCTATGTTCCTATAGAGTGCTGGAGGGGTTGCCCAGCTTCCCTTTAGTCAAAACACTCATGTAACAGCCAAATGTTACCCTTTCCTACTTTAAATAGCAGGTGGAAGTGGTTTAGATCACACTACCATGATTTTTCCCGACCGTGATCAACGATAGCTGAAAATCGTGCCAGCCAGGTTTTTTAATATGGCGCCCAAGACCTATCTGTAAAAACTCTGGTCGACTTTTTTCACCATTTCTTTTAGGGAAGATCCTTCTTGTGTTTGTCTCTGCACACCAAACCAGGTTTGGTCCATTTTTTCGTTGGCCTTTGGCGGTCTTCAGTGCTGAAGCCCTCCTCTGGCGCCTGGGTGTCTGGGGTGCACAGGATGTGAGGGAGGTGCCCGAAACTCCCTGTGCTTAGACTCCTAGGAGACCTGAATGCACTCTGGCGTGATTGGCTGGCTGGCTGTCCTGAAAGGACAGCCCCCCTGCTGTGAGTGACAGTCGGGCTGGAATGAATGGGGGAAAACTGTTTAAAAGCAGGTCTCTGGGACTTGGAAAGCAGAGTCGACCACTGGAACAAAAGAACCGAGGACGAGCTGAAGGAAGAGGACTGCTGCAACTCCTGGACGACCGGTGAAGCCCTGCTGCAGGTCCGAATTGCCTGAAACTCCATCGACAGAGAAGCCCTTCAAGGTTACCTTCTTCCCTTGAGTTTGGTGGGAACAACCAACTCATAAGCCGCCTGGACACCGTCCCCTCCTGATCGAATTTTCTGCAGAGTGCTGTGGAAAACCGAATAGCCAGAGGGAAGGATACCAGTGTGCGGTCTTTAAGGCACTCACACCTTAAACCGACGTTTTGCTAAGCTTGTGGCCTCATCCCTGGGCAGTGCAGGAACCTCCCGACGTCCTCCTTCTTGTCCCCACGACTGAAGCTCAGGAACAGCGAGATGTGCTTGAACTGGCAGGAACAACTGCCTCAGCTACAGCTCTTCTTCACTTACAAGGTACTGTGCAAACGCAGTCCGGAAATCTTTTCGGCCATTGTGAAAGTTCGTGGAACTTTCTCAACTTCGAAGGCTTGTCCTTCCCTAAACATTTGTCTAACTTTTCGCCTAGCCAAATTCTTCTAAACTCTGTGGCAAAGACTTAACCGTTTACTAACAGAATTGTGCTATCCTATACAAAGACTCTGAACCATTGACTTTGGCCCAGCCCTATGAACTGAATTGCTGGTTGTAGTTCACTGAAACCCTTTGCCCTGCCTATGCAAGTATTTGTGCTATTGATTCTTATAACCTTGTCTTTTTATCCCTTTTTAAAGTATCTGAAGTGCCATTTTGCTCCCACTTCAGGGGAGCTGAACTTGTTCAGTAACGTGTTGGTTTAGTATTTGTAGTGTATTAGTATATGATATTGAGCTGCTTTTGCTAGTGTAATGTTTTCAAACTGACTGTGTAAATAAATCTTTATTCTTTTACCAAGAAACCTTGAGTGAGTGTATATTTGAATCACTTTATTTGTTGGTCCTTTGTGTAACTTGTTCTACTGCTCACTCAACTCTTAGAGTAAGTCTGGCTGCTCAGCACTGCTACCACATAACTGTGTAGTACAGGCTTGTACCAAAGGTGAAATTGTACTGACACTTGTAGTCTTAATTACATGTAGTGTTCCCAAAGGGTACTGCATGTGATTCTGCCTAACAATCATTGACAAGGATTTAAAAAAAACAGTTCAGCTCTGCTTCGGGCAGCTGGCCACGGATCTCCCAGGTGAAGAGATCGGCATTACCAGAATCCACAGGGTGGGCCCAAAGCGATTCAAACCAGGTACTAAACCCGGAAGGTGTTGGCGGCTTTGACATCCTACGGCCAGATGGTGACCATCCTGAGAACGGCAAGAATGGCGAAGCATCTAGCGGTGAATGGGACAGGGCAGAGCCAAGGTCTCCGAGGGAGGTGGCCTGCTGGTAGGGAATTAGTAGACTCCCTGGGGCATCTAGGAAAAAGCATGAAAAAACAGACTGCACAACAAGGGAGGAAGAGAAGTAGGGCAATCCTGATCTGTTGGATGTGGATAAATGGCCTTCCACACATGTTGACTCCATAATTGCTGTTGGATCCATCGCTTGATGTGGGGAGCCACTAAGGCTACGATGATTGACCTGGTGAGCAAAGTGAGCACCCCACAGACACCAGAGGAGACTTTGGGTGGTGTAGGACCGGCTGCGTCCAGCTGATGCTGCGTCGAAAACAAAGGCATTTCAGGAGAGGTTGAGTGATACCCAGCTGTACCCCTCTGCTCCTAAAACACTGGAAGGGGGGCTCCAACACTGTTAGAGACAGGAGACGGTGAGAGTAGGGGATGAGGGAACACAGTACTCCCCTGGAACAAAGACGCCAAGCACTGTAGCCGATACCATGGTGGCGAGCAAGGAAGAACTAGTCCAGTGTCTGAAAGACTTTCAGAAAAAAATTACATCATCCTTCCAGAATCAATTTGCAGCACTGAATTAAGGGATCAAACAATCCACCAAGGAGCTGAAAGCAGAAATTGGAACAAAGAATGGACACCACAGAACGGGCCCTGCAGGATCTGTCTGACAAAGCCAAAATTTAGACGAAGCCCTGGAACACCTGACTACTCTCTCGTAAAACCTAGAGATCCAGTGTGAGGAGCTCGAGAACAGATCCCAAAGATCAAACATCAGGATCAAAAGCCTCCCTGAAGAAATCATTGACAAGGATCTTAAAGAAACAGTTCAGCACTGTTTCGGAGGGCTGGTCACAGACCTCCGAGGTGAAGATATCGGCATTGACAGAATTCACAAGGTGGGCCCAAAGTAATCTAAACAAGGGGCTAGACCCAGTAAATGTTGGTGGCTTTGACATCCTACGGCCAGAAGAAGACCATCCTGAGAACGGAAAGTACGGCGAAGCATCTAGTAGTGAATGGGACAGAAATCTACCTTTATTAAGCCCTCTTACAATTTACTCTACAAAAAGCAATTGTAATGGGGCCAATCACCAAATAATTGATGCAAAAAACATCAGATACAGATGGACATTCCCATTTGCCCACTGTTCACATGGGACGGCAGACAGCAGCGAATCACAACAGCTGAGGCAGGGGAAAACATCTTGAAACTCGCTGACGAGGGCACAATACCGAAGTCTCCCAGGAAACCTATGGGGAAGAGCAGACTTGGAACTCATCCCCTACTTATCGCTCACAGAAAATAGTCAGAGCCTACTCATCCAGACCTACCAGAATACTGTAGGCCCATAGACTCCTACATCCCAAAGTCAGACGTGCCAAAGCGGGATGAGTAAGCTTCCCTTACATTGCGGCAAAACAATGGAATTCGCTGACCCCCACTCTCAGAGCAGAACCTTCCTATTGGGCATTCCGCAAAGCTCTCAAAGCGTGGCTGTTCGAATAAGGTAAGCATGAATTGCTCTAACATCAATTGTAACGATGTATACGCCTTCCACATGCAATTTATGTATATTGTATTGCATTGTATTTGGTTATTTAAATAGCGCTCTTTCCCCATTTGTATGGCCTCAATGCACTTTATGATTTCTGTAACAGCGCCACAATGCCCACTGGCTGCTGTGTGCTTTATAAATGAATAAAATAAAATAAAAAATAAATGATACGAGGTGAACTTCCCAGCTCTCTTACTAAAAGTAAAGGCAGACATGCTAAAATGGAATCCCCTTGCTGTATCATGGTTAGGTCGAATAGCCTTGATAAAAATGGTAATCCTGCCCAGGGTGTTTATTACTTTCAGGCAGTTCCCATCCCCCTTCCCAACTTTTTTTTCGGTC
This sequence comes from Ambystoma mexicanum, assembly GCF_040938575.1. Lineage (NCBI taxonomy): Eukaryota > Metazoa > Chordata > Amphibia > Caudata > Ambystomatidae > Ambystoma > Ambystoma mexicanum. The sequence continues at coordinate 637,283,522 of NC_090939.1, forward strand.
CCTAAATAGGATCATCTTAGCATTTATTTGGTGGCATAAGCGCCCCAGGGTAGCAATACCCTAATGGTTGCAAGAGGTGGTGGGTGGGGAGGGCTGGGGGCACCTAACTTTTTGAAGTATGATATGATATGATATGATATGGCATTTGTAACGCGCCTATACACAAGAGTTTCAAGGCGCGACGAGGCAGGGAGGGGGGAACAAGGGGAGACAGACAACGATCCTACTAGGCCAGGTGTCATTCAGATTGTGCAAGTGCATGGGTATGGGGGACGGGAAAAGTGCAAGGGGGAAAGGGAGAGGGGAAAGTGCAGTACAGGGTTAGTAATGAACAAGATAAATAATAAGGGCCAGCTGATGGCAAGTGCAAGATAAGTGCAGACAAGTGCTGGGAAGAGGGGCTGTAGGGATACAGAGACAGTCCCGCAGTGCAGGGGTTGCCAGGAGGCAGTGCAGGGGAGAGTGGCTGGGCCAAGGACCGAGATTGGTGAGTGGCCCAGTTCCTGATTCAGTACAGTTTCAGTGATTTAGCAGGGGAGAGGGAGAGAGAAAGCAGAAGCAAAGAGGAAGGTTTTGAGGTGCTTCCGGGACCGGAGATGGTTCGCCTCAAGTTTCAGGGAGGCAGGAAGGCTGTTCCAGAAGGAGGCCCCTGCTGCGGAGAGAGATCCCCCCCAAATCGTTGCTTGGAGAAGCGGCTGACCCTGAGGGAGTTGGAGGCGGAAGAGTGAAGTGCTCGAGAAGGAAGATATTTAGGAAGGGAGAGTTGAAGGTAATTTGGCCTCAGGCCCCAGAATGCCTTGTGGACAATGCAGAGGGTTTTGAACTTAATCCTTGCAGCCACAGGGAGCCAGTGTAGCCATTTCAGTCCTGGAGAGATACGGTCCCTGGGCTTGAGGCCAGGGTCTAGTACTATGAGGATGCCCAATTAAGGGTGATTAGGGAGTGGCTCACAGGGGACATGTATACAATCTGGGTGCGCATGGATAGGGCAGTGGCCGCTACTCTGCTGCAGGGTGCCCTATGGCTAAACAGGGCGGATAGACCATCCAATATGCATATCAGTCGCATTTTGTCAACAGTGGTTGATGTTTGGGATTCTTTGATGGCGCATGGAGCACTATCAACCAATCCGTCTCACTTTACCTCATTATTCTGGAACCCACAGTTTTCTCCGCGTATGGAGTCAGGACCGTTTCCACAGTGGAAGAATAATAATTTGTTTTTTACCTAGCGCTTTAATCTGAAGCGCTTTACCTAGGACATATTTACATACATTACTAGCATTACCCAATTGAAATTGGTACTCATTTATCGACCTCGGAAGGATGAAAGGCTGAGATGGCCTTGAAAGGGATTCGAACCTGCGATCTGCAGATCAAACACCTTACGAAGGTGGGGTGTTTAAAACTGGGAGATATGTTTCTGGTAGCAGAGATATTGACATTTGAGCAAAGCAAACAAAAGTTTGAATTAACAGAAGGCGATAGACACAGGTATTCTTAATTACGGCACTGGCTGGCAAATCCGGCACTTACACCTTTCGAGAAATGTATTACTACCCACTGTGGTTCGAAAAAACGTACCTCCTCCCTTTATAAACTTGTGTTGGAGGACTCTACACATCAACGGTGGCCCTATATGACCAAATGGGATGGGATGCAACTTTGGGAACCAAGATTCCGGGGGAGAACACTGGAAACGTGTCTGCCATAATGTACCCAAGTTAACTCGCTCGATTCTATTTAGAGAGGGATGGTACGGAGTTATGCTGCAGTGGCATTATACACCTGAGGTGCTGCACAGAATGTTTCCAAACACCCCATCAAGCTGCTGGTGGGGATGTAGGCATAGGGGGTCATGGGCTCACATTTGTTGGAACTGTCCACTGATACAACCTTACTGGCAGGACCTCATTAAGCAAATGGATTTTTGGGCTTGGCAAAGGCATTGGACCCAGGAAATGGTTGATGTGTTGGGTGATCCAGAAGACTGCTTGACATCTAGAGAGCAAAGGAAGGCATTCATGATCTTGTTAGTAGCGGTTTGGCTGGCCTGGAAGCAAAGTAAACCTCAGACAGACTATGACTGGATCCAGAAGGTTTTGAAGTTCCTGGCTATGGAATGGGTAACATACAGGCTCCAGGATGCACAAGAGGCTTTTAGGCAGGACTGGGGGTTGGTTCTGGTGCACCTACAATGTGATTTCGAAATTCAGTGGTGTCCACAGAACTTAGGATAATGGACTTCCTGTGACAAAGACATGCTCTGGGTGCTGGGCGGGCTGGGGGTGGGATGGCTTCTCTTCTGCTCTGATAGTGGGGGGAGTGGGAAGGGAGGGGGGAGGTTGGGTGAAGGTTCTGTTGCTTTTTTTTGCATAACTTTAAAAATCCATTGAACACAATAAAAAAAAGCAAATGTATCGACTACTTCCGTGCTGCTGTTGCCCCATGACATGTTCTTGCTCTGACGGGCCAGTCGTCCAAGTAGGGATACATGTGTATTCCCTTCCCTCTGAAGTGCGCTGCTATGGCAAAACAAAAGAGATGATGATAGGAAGGTTTAGAATTAATCTTAACCTCTGGCATTGCACAGGGCCACCCTCCAGACGATCGTTCTTCACCTGCCAAGCCATTACAAAAGGAGAAAGACGGTATGCAAATCAGGCTTGGTCCAACCCAAAAGGGGCAGTGCAGCCCGATCTGCGTGGTCTCATCCCTTCTGCACAAGACCACACACATCCCCAAACATGTTTCGGCCTCGTTGGGCCTCATCTGTGAGGAGTAGCTTGGGTCTCTAGGCCCAGCAGACACAGGACTCAGGTCTGGGCATACCCGTCCCACTCGGGTGACTACAGCAAATCAAGAGAGGTAATGGCTGGAATGTTTAGAATTAATCTTAGTCTCTGGCATTGCTCTGGGAAACCCCCAAGACCATTGTTCTTCGCCTGCCAAGCCATTACAAAAGGAGAAAGGCTGTGTGCAAATCAGGCTTGGTCCCATCAGTTTCCTAACTACTCTGGGTGCGACATTGAGACCAAAGGGGAGCACCAGGTACTGAAAATGCAACTGTCCGAGGGAAAATCTGAGGAATTCTTTGTGCGCAGCCCTTCTTGTTACGTGCCCTTCAGATCCACAGCACACAACCAATCCCCCTGGTCAGGGCATTCCGAATATAAGCTGGTGTTACCATCCTGGCGTTTTCCAGTGGAAGGGAACAATTTAGGTAGGAAAGATCCAGTACTGTCCGCAGGCCAGCCTGGTTCTTCTTGGGTACAGTTAACAGGCAAGAGCAGAAGCTGCTCCCTCTCTTTCCTGAGGGGGAAGATCCTCGATTGCCTTTTGGCAATCTCCTGAAAGAAATTACGCTAGTTGAATCAGTGGAGTAGATGCAGGGGGGACAGAGGGAATGGGTAACTGGTAACCTCTATTGACTATAGAGAGGGTCCAGGAATCCTCTGAGATGGTACGCCAGCTGTGATGGAAGTTCAAAATCCTCCCTCCTACTAGGGAGGAGTTTAGCCTGACGTATAAATGACTGTTTCTTAGTGTCTGTAACTGAGGTTGAGGGAGCAGAGTAGAAACCTCTATTTGGGGTTCTCTGCTGTTTTCTTTTCTGAGAGCTAGGCGTTGTCAGACAGTCTGCCCTTTCTCTCATGGTAGCCAAGGAAGCCCTCCAAGGCTCTCGTACTTAAAATCGAAGCAGGATTGCCTGGAGGCCTGTACAGTGTGAGCAATTTGGCTGTAATCATGGAGGTCTTCTTTTTGTTTCATTCATCGCCAGTTGACTAGTAAAACAAATAATTTCCTTTAAAAGGTGGGTCTGGGATTTTGTCCTGAACATCCTTATTAAAATTAGTAGCCCTCACCCACACCGTCTGCCGTAGGTATACTCGAAGACATATGGCTCTAGCAGCCATATCATTGTGATATGCTGCGGCCTCTCGTAAATCAGAAGCAATTAAGTTAGCCTCAGCGAACCCGGACTTAAAAGCAACTATTTTGTCTTGTGGCAAGTATTGTAACCTGCAATCTCCAGCCATAAACACTGATTGGCTGCTGCCAGAAGAGCATCAGAGTTTGTCTGGCGTCCTATAGGGACGGGACCGGAACACTTTTGCATAGCACAACAGTAAAATGTCCCTTTAAGAAATGTAGGTTGCATGGTAGGCTCCAAGCGTGGGCGTGGCTAGACCCGCTGACTCTGCTTACCAGCAACAACCATCAGTACTTGCATCTGCTTGACAGGACACCTGGCTAACAACCAATTTCATGAGGGATGGCGGATGGGGCATATGGAGGAACGGGGACTATGGACTAAGAGTACATTTTCTTACTATTATGTCCACCTCCTTTTCTCCATATTTAAGGGAGATTCCTCTTGGGAAGCTGACAATAATTTAGGAAAGAGGTTCTGTAAAACATCCTGCCCAAACCTAGTATCAGCTGTGGCTTAAGTGTCCATACAGTAGTGTTTGAAAAAAGGAAACAAAGAAGACCAAGTTGTTGCTTTACTGATGACATCACATGGGATGTTTATTTGGAACGCAACAGCTTAGCCTTTTCTGTGACTGCATGGGCGTGCAAGCCCTTGGGTACTGTTTTTTCCTGTAGTTTGTATGCTTCCTTAAAACAGGAAACATTCCATCTTGCTATTGTGGCCTTTGATTCATGAGTGCCGGCCTGCAGTCCTCTGAAGAACACAAATGAGCTATCTAATTTTCTGTAAGCCATAGATCAGTCCAAGTAAAATGTAACTTCTTGCCGCAAGTCAAGTGTATGCAAACCTCTTTTCCTGTCCCTCTGCGGGGATGAGAAGAATGAAGCAAAATAATCTCTTGATTCAAATGAAAAGCCAAGAACATTAGACATTTAGGGTGAGTACTTAGCACCACCCTATCCCTGTGAAAGATGGTATATGGCTCTGATGAAGACAGAGTTTGAATCTCGCTAATTCTTCTAGCAAAGTTATGACCACTAAAAATGCTGTTGTCTATGAAACAGCTTTATATCTGCTGCTAACATGGGCTCGAATGGCTTATGTGAAATCGCTGCCAGTACCACAATGAGTTCTCATACCGGTGAGGCTTAGCCACTGGTGGGTAAATATGGAGCAAGCCATCTAAGTGTCTCTTTATAACAGGGTTTGACATGGATATATTGAGTTCCAGAGAACTGGAATAAGCTCCTATAGCACATAGGTATGCACCACAAGTAATGCTTGTTGAAGCCAGATGAGATAGAAAAGAGAGGACATTACCCAATGAAGGATGAAGAGGATTCAATGAAGGCTCTAGCATCCAGAAACAGAACCAAGTTCACTTACTCTTATATTCTAGATTGTTTTCTGGCAGCTTGCATGATGGTAAGATTGTGATCTGAAATGCCTAACCCAGCAAAGACATACTGCTGAGGTACCAGGCAGACAAGTTCTGAGAAGTTGACAAGGGATGAAACATTTGTCCCCGCTGCTGAGACAGGAGAGCCTGTGTCACTGGCAGAATTCAAGGTTGGTGAGCGCTGAGGAGAAGCAGATCTGATTACCAAATCATGGACGGACAGTTTGGGGCTATCAAAATTAGAGTGCAGGTTTGAATTTTGAAAGTACCCTCAGAATCAGCGGCAAAGGGGGAAACGCATGAAATGCTTCTCCTTCCCAATGGATCTGTAGGGCAGCCCCTAATGACTCCGGATTCTGCCCTAGAAGAGTTGCAAACCATGGACACTTGCAGTTCTGTGCTGTGGAAAAAAGATCCATCTGAGGAAGACCCTAGGCTGGGAAAATCTCCTGTAGAACAGGTTCCTTCGGCTCCAATTCATGATTACGGTGGAAAGGCGGCTCATTGTGTCTGCCGCTGTGTTGAGTTCTCCAGCTAAGTGAACGGCATGGAGAGAAATCTGATGTTGCACTGGCCACTCCCCAATTTTGAATGGCTAGTTGACATGGGGGTGGAGATCTTGTTCCCCCTTGCTTGTTTTCATAACACATGGCCATCATGCTGTTGGGCTTCAGGAGAACCCTTGAATTCTGAATCAAGGGAAGGAAGGATTTGAGTGCCTTGAAAATTGTTAGTAACTCGAACCCATTGATATGGCATTGGCTCACTGTAGGAGACCACAGAGCACACATCTGCACTTGCCCCAGTGGAGCCGCCTATCCCGTTAGTGACAAATCTGACGTTACGATGAGAACGTGGGGAGCATCTTGAAATGGGCCCCCTCATTGGAGGTTTTTATCGTCCATCCACCAGAATAGGTCCTGTCTCAATTCGGGTGGAATCCGGATTTGTTTCGATTGTGGATCCCTCTCTTGAATCCATTACTCTGCTAGATGAAGCTGGATTGTCCTCATCTTGAGATGAGCAAAGGGAAGAGTCGGGATGGATGCTGCCATCATGCCTAGGAGGTGCTAGAACCACCATAAGGAGGTGATATTGACACTGAGAAAGTGATCAATAGACTCCTTTATATCCTGAATTATCTGCCACGTGAGGAAGTCTCTGCATGCAGTGGAGTTCCATCATTATCCTATGAAGGTGATGTCTTTTGTCGGCTGTAGGAAAGACCTTTTGTGATTGACTGACAATCCCTGACTGAAAAACAAATCCAGCAATAGCTACAGAGGTGCTCACGCCTTCTGGTATGATTTGGCTTGGACTAGCCAGTCGTCCAAATAGGGGTATATATGAATCCCCTGTGCCCTGAGGTGCACTGCTATAGGGCTCATACCTTTTGTTAAAACTCTGAGGGCTGTGTTTAGCCCCAAATGGACGAACTCAGTATTGGTAATGATGTCATTCCGAGAGAGAACCTCAGAAACCTCTTGTGCTGAGAAAATATTGGAACATAGAGATAAGTGTCCTTCAGATCCACCATGTACAGACAGTCTCCCTGGTTTAGTGCATTGCGATTATGAACTGGCGTGACTATCTTGCATTTCTGTCATAGGTACGGAGGAAAGGGGATGGGATGTAAGAGTATGATGGTAATCTGCAATCTCCAGCCCTAAGCAATTATTGACTGCTGCCAAAAGAGCATTTGAGTTTGTATGGTGTAAATTCAGAGTTGTGTTAGCATAAATCTTTTTTGCCATAGGCACCCAAAATCTTATCATCCTTAAAAAGGGGACTAGAACCATGAGTGCCAAATGAAGTGGACTGAGCTGACTTTGAAAACATTGCCCCTGACACGAATACAGAGGATTGCGCCTGTGGGTTTGAGGATAGACTCAGGGCATCCAAGTACAACTCTCTTTAAGGAACCCCATTCCTCTTGCTGGCAGCGGTGGCTGAATAAGGATTCTTCCAAAGGGACTTGGCCTCGGCTAGAACATAATTTAATGCAGGAAACCCTGGCCTGTCTGTCTAACTGAGGGACAAAATGCCTGAAAGAACCCCAGGTTCTGCATAAGATTTCTCTGGTACTGGAAAGCCAAGGAAGTCCTAAACAGTTACCATTCTGTTGTGAAAGACTTTTGCAGATAAAGAAGCTGCTTCCTCTTTCTCATCCTCATCATCACCATCATCTGTCTAGCCGTGTGACTGGGTCATTTATGGAATCCAGAGCCGACGGGACAGATCCCTTAGAGGCATCCGGAGTGATATATGTGCTGGCTGCAGTGGCTCAGAGGCTGATGCAATTGAGGCTGGAGTGCCTGATGGACCCGAAGATGATGGGACTGATGGCAGAGACTGATTCTATGATGTGAGTAGCGTCTGATGAACTATCTTGCTTATCAGATTTTTAAAATAGCCTCTCATAGGGTCAGGGTGCATAATTCTTTGACATTTCTCAAAGAACCTAGCCTCTGATGAGGTCGACTGCGCACAGGCTGTCAGAGTCCAAGAGGGTGAAGCCAACAGTGTCCACGTTGAAAATGCCAATAGATACCTTCACCAAACAGGTCAACTCCTTAGCCTCCACTACTCCTTACATCTGTAAATTGATAAGAGCAGGTAAGCCCTTCCTATCCAATACTAGTTGTCTGATCCTGGCGAGAGCCTTAATACTTTCCCGACTCGACTATTGTAATGCCCTCTATAGTGGTGCCAACAAAGCCACTACCCAAAGACTCCAAACTTTACAAAACAATGCTCTCAGAGCTGCACTTGGCATAAAGAAGAGGGAGCACATCTCTTCCATTAGGCGACAACACAAATGGCTTTCTACTGACAACAAAATCCATCTTAAAATGATCTCCTTGACACATAAGGCTCTCAACAATGCTGCACCTAGCTACCTGACGGATAAAATAAAAAGGAAGACATCCAATAGACCCACGAGACTTGCCAATTCTAACTGCCTGGTAGTACCAAGATTTAGACTTGCCAAAATCGGTGGCACTAGCTTCCCTGTGAGAGCTGCTAACTTGTGGAACGCTTTGCCACCCAACCTAAGAGTAGACCAACCTTTCTCACGTTTCAGAAGGAACTTCATTAAACACATTAATGCCAACAATGCCTAGACACCTGTAAATGACGCCCCTGCACGTCTAGCCCCACTCTAGGTACATAGTTGCTATTAGCGACCACCACTATGTCTATAATTGTTAATATGGTATGTATATACATTATATTGTTTCTCCTGGTTATCTCTATAAATAGACTGTAAGTATGCAATTTGTATTCTTATGTAATATTGTAATATTGTAATTGTATTCATGTAACATTGCAAGTTTCGCATATACTTTTTGCTGCGCCCGGTAACCTTTGGGTCTGGAGCACATTATAAATAAATAAACAAACAAACAAACCAATTCGGTTGTCTGACAGGAGGAGAAGCCCCAAATCTGAAAGACGAAAAGGTATGGGATAAGAAGTCAAACAAGTTGACATTGGCAGCCATTGGACCCTAACAAAATCCCCCTTACTGAATGTGGAGGGAAGCGGGATGTGAGATGATTCTGTGGTAATGGACTGTACAGATTGCAGAGAGGAAATCCCTGAGACCTCTGCTGAACAGGACACCAAAATTAAGGAATTTTCCATATGTCCTGTTTCTGGGATGCCATTTTAAGGGAGGACTGATGCTGTCCCTGTAATGGCATCACACTCTTAGAAGACTGTGAAGTTGCCTCACAGGTCGAGAGGTGTTTAGAACCTGTTTTGAGAAGCGACATAGAGGTGCTGCGTAGTTCCTGTTGCAGGAAGCCCAGGCTGTAAAACCTTTTTAATACGTGTCATAAATAAATTACTGGTGTTGCTGGAGTGCGAAAAGGATACATGTCAAAAGAAAACATTGGCGGAGGAAAACAGTTGCACACTAAAATATCTGCTCGTGCTGATGCAAAACGCCCAGTCCCGTGGACACAGAAAAAAGGACTGGCCCGTGATGCTGACAGGTGTTAGGCAAAAACCTGTGCTGCTCCCTCTGGGACCACTGCAAAAGATGTAAGACTACAGGTGTTTGGCAGTAAACCCACTTGGTAGCAGTCTGTACCACACAGATTCACTTGGTAGCTGTGGCTGAGCAGTCAAACTTCCCTCAAGAAGAGTTAGGCAGTATACAGAGTATTCACAATAGGTCAAAAGAACATAGTAGAACAAGTAAACACTGACCAGGGCTTGGTGTAAAAGAGATATAATTATTTATTTAAAACCACATCTAGAAAAACACACAGACACTAATAGTAAGCAATTCAAAAACACGGTCACTAAAAGATATACACTCCCTTAGAAGAATATTAGACAAGTCTTAAGTAAAGCTCCACTTATTTTCAGACAGCGGTGAGCGCTTAACGTAGATGGCACTCTAATAATTCATTTTAAAAGGGAGAGAAAAGCAGAGAATAAATTGAAACAGATCCCAACACTTTTTCACAAACACAACAAGAGAGGAAGGCAAAGTAACACCGTGAGTTTAGAGTCAGTAGGCCGGATCCACTTTAAGAGGATCAAAATGAAATGTGTCCAAGGTCACACGGTTGCAGTGCACAAAAGTCTTGTAACGGTTCAAAAAGGAGTTGGATCAAAGAAAGGGACCAGTTAGAAGGTCAAGGCGGCCAGCCCAGTCCAGAAGATTAAGGGATTATTATTACCTTGTAGCAATCTTTAGAAAGGGAGGCCTGGCGGACACGGTACCTTAAAGTGGTGAGAATACTCCAGCAGGGGCAGTTGTTCCTGGCAGCGGATGCAAGTCGGTGCTTCGTCCGGGGGAAGAGAGGATCTCGTCGAGGAGGAAGACAGGAGTCCGTTGCACTGCCAGGGAAGAAACCAGCCGCGGAGTTCTCAGTTAAAAGGAACAGTCCTTTAGTTCGCGGTCCATTGGTAAGTGGCTATCCGGGTGCTTGGCACGGGCAATTCGACCACAAGCTGGTCTGGGGTGCGAAGAGAAGAAAGTAAACTGGTTGTGTCCACCAGTCAGGGGAAGAAGCCTCTCCAGCCGGGAGATCTTCTCTGTCGTCGGGAAGTGGTGAGTCGGTTCCGCAGGGCTCCACCGGTGGTGTCGTCGTGGTACGTCGGCTCAGCTTCTCCTTCGTCGGATTCTCAGGTCCTGTGGTGACTTCTGAAGTTCCAGTCCCCAAAGCCCTGCTTTTATGCAGCACACCCCCATTCACTCAGCCTAGCTGTCAATCAAACATGCTAAGTGGTGAGCCGGCCGGCTCACCACTTGAGCCAATCACACAAGAGTGCGACTTGAGTTACCAAGGTAACTCAGTCCAGGGTGCCTAAACCCCCTCCCACACCCCCTGTGGTACCCAGACAGAGTGGCACCACTTTTGGAGGCTTCTGTGGAGAAGACCACCAAAAAGTGGAACAAAGGGCTCGACTTGGGTTGGAGTCACAGATGAGAACACAAATGCCATTTTAGAATCGAGTCCTGGCAAAAAATACCAACCGGCGAATTAATATTAAATAAATAAACCGGCGGTATGTTCGAGGCTATGAGAATTAAATAATTAAAGTTGGTAGCCTCGAACAATGGGAAAATCCCATAGGGATATATTCGCGGTCTAATATAAAAAGTAGTATCCACTGCCACCAGCCAAAACTCCATCGGGGGGACGGAGACGTGCCCCCTCGACTAACAGACCCCGGGGCAATCGAATTGCCCCGACCAGTATGTCCGCAATAAGATGGTTTGTACTGGTTTCTGTTCATAATTTGGGACTAGTAAAGCCAATGGTGACTTTACATGCCCTGGGAGACAGTAGTCAGTCCCAGGGTATGGAGTCTATGGTGGGGTGTCACTATGACACCCCTGTGTCACTGCACGGAGGGTGCTGTGTAACACACATAGTAAAAACACATGAGACCTTATGGAGTAAAGGACCCCATAGCCCATAAAACACATTAGCAGTCAATGGAACACCATAAATCATGTCCAAGAGTGGGAGAAAAAGAGTCTCACTCTTGGCAGGAGAAAAAAACAAACTCCAGAAATCCAGCAAAGCTGCTGGGGGACTCACTAGGTTAGGAAATTCAGCCTAAAGAGAGAATTCTCCCTAACAATAGGTATAATCAGCAGGGGTGACCATGCCCATGCTGCTGCACCTCTAACGCAATACAACATTTCTGAATGGGAAATCCTCCTTTTTGTGTTGTGCAAAAACTGCTCTGGATCCTTCCCCAAGGACAGACACTGGTGGCTTACATAGCAAAAAATAAATATGTATAAAAACAGCAAACCTAACAGAAGAATAAATATGGATAAATACAGATGGAAATGGTGTAAAAATAAATAATATAAAACCGGGAGCCTTATCGGTACGTCATTTCTCCTAGTTTCTGTAGGAAAGACCTTGCCCAGCTCTGAATCCCAGATGAAGCTTATGAATTCTAGCTTCTGCATCAGGTTGAACATGGATTTCCTGACATTTACTAACAGGCCCAGAGCATACATCAGGTCTAGGAGATATTGCAGATGATCTGATGCTTGGGTTGGGTACTGGCTCTGATCAGCCTGTTGTCCAAATAAGCATACAAGTGAATGCCTTTCCGAAAAAGAAATGCATAAACTACTGCCATCAGCTTGGTAAATACCTTTGGGGTCAAGCTGAGGCAAAAGGGCTTTGTACTGATAATTATATTGGGCTATGTATTTTCTTGGGGTAAGAAAAGGTTAAGGGGGAAATGGGCTATTTCTGTCCTCAGGAAAGTCTTGTTTTTCTTCAGGACAGTGAAGAACCTTGAATAAAACCTAGACCCTCCTCCCCGGGAGGTAGCCTTTTTCTTTTGCTTCTATGAGCAGAAGTTTGGATATCTCCAGAGAAAGAAAGTCTGAGCCTCTTTGAAGTTGGGTGGGAGTTGGAGGATTGGGAGAGAAGGAGGCAATAGTCTCTGAGGAGCACCAAGAGTGACCAGTTGTCGCAGGTTATTGACCTTCACTGGACAAAATGATGACATACTCGGGCTCCAACTGGTATGCTGTGGATCTGCACCCTTATGTTTCTTAGACTATTTTGATTCTGGGGTGGGGGACATATGGTAGAAGAATCCCCAGGGAGATGGGCATGCTTGCTTCTTTCGAGGAGCGCTCAGAGTTCTGTCTTGTCTACTTGTGAAAACACCTGAAACCTCCTGAACCCAGGTTTTGCTGTGTTTGGTTAAAGCTGCTAAAGATTTAGCTCTTCATCTGTATCCGGGCTGAAAAGCTCCACTGCATAAAAGGAGAGGTCCCTTATTTGGTACTGGACATTAGATTGAAACTTGGTGACTTTGAGGAGCAATTGGCACCTATTAGACTCACCTATGACGATGTTTGTCACAGGTTTCCTTTTTTCTCACCTGTTTTTGCTGCCTTGCGGGATCCTTCGCTGGGGTTTTCTTCCGTGCTGTTCGGGTCTTGTCTAAGCCCGCTCGGCCGTCGTCGGATTCCAGGATTCGTTCAGCTTCTTCGTCCGGGACCACGGAACTCCAGGAAGACCAGGAAGGAAGGCCGCACACTAGAGCGGTCTGCGCGGAACGCGGATGGAATACAGGTACAAGGGGGAGGAAGGAGAAGGAGAAGGAATGGGTCCGGGAATTCGAGTAGCAACTCAGTTCCAGGAGCACGAACTGCGATGCACGTCTAGCCTCAGCTAACGATAGCGTTGAGACGCGCAGAGCCGCGGGGGCGTGGTTCCTTTATGGAACGTGCTGCATGGAAGTAAAGGTCGATAGACCGCGTTCTGTGAATTCGGCCATGTTGGGTGTACTACAGCGAGTAACCCCCGACGTGCCAGGGACCAGGAGGACCAAAAGGGGCGTGATCGATGGATCATGACAATGTTCTTAGCAGCTGTGTCCAGGTAGTGATAGGCGGCCTCCGTGAGGTCATGCGATAGTTGGTGTGATTCTGTCAACCCTGATCGGAACTGCAATTGAAATTCAGGAGGAAGGCACAAATCATAGCAGCCCAGATCTTCCCAGAACAGGAATTGGCTACTGCCATAACTGCTTCAGCATTGGCCTGCCTAAAGCTCAGGGCTGTGTTCTGGTAAACCTTCTTCCTTGCATTATCTAGGAGGCAGTCCCGCCTTAGAAGATTCTGCGAAGGAGAGGATGAGAAGGCAGATGCTTGACTTTTATCAAAGAGTATAGCGCCGCTATCGTGGAATGAGCTGAAGGATGGCCCATCATGCATAACTTTTCTGCTGGAAGAGATCTGTACCTCATATCCACTTTTTTGGGACTGTCTGAACAGAGGCCAGATGTTGTCAAGCTGTAGGCCTGCCAGCAGAGCAGTAGTAGATGTCCTAGCCCTTGTTGTGTGGGTTCTGAGGGTTAACAGGGAGTGCCCTTCTGGCTTTTCTGTGGCAAACTCCGATACAGGCCGTCAACCACCCGACAATGCCAGTCTTTGATATCCCTTTGCCTATGCCATTGAGTCCAAAAGGCAACAAACAGCTGAGTAGAACAGTGAATTTGCTTTGTACGGTCCACATAGTATTTTAGTACTTTTTAAGTCCAGCAAGTGAAGTGACCTTTCTGATGATGCCAATGGGTTATTGAAGAAGGGTAGTAAAACTAGGGTTTGGATCAAACGGAACGAACTGGGAATCTTAGTCCTGAAACTCGAGTTTGTCTGAAAGATTACTTTGTGCTTGTGGAATTTAAGATATGGATTCTGGATCACAAAGGCTTGAAGCTCCCCAAATTTCTTGTGCGAGGTGATAGCAACTATAAAGCCTGTTTTTCCAAGAAACAACTTAGGGCCTCATTACGAGTTTTGCGGTTATTCAGTAGTAAATAAGTCATTTACTGTTAACGTTACTCAGTCCGTGGGTTTACACTTCTTTACGAGTGGTGATATGATATGATGATATGATAACACGCCTGTATGCAAGTGTTAAGAGCAATTCACGTGCCCTTTTTTGGAGTCCACAGGACTCCATGGGGATTTTGGTGGACTTACCAAGATGTTAATTCCTCTGCAGTAAGTTAGCTGATTTACATTAAAGTGGAGGATTCACCTGCAGCATGGTTAGCGCCAAAAAAAGTGACAGCAACAAATACTGTCACTTTCTTACTGCACTGCGGAACTTCAAATGTGGCCCATAATGTCTGATTTATTCATAGGTTCAAATGGGTGGCTCATCAATTTGGAGAGAGAGCCGTATTCTGCTCCCTTGGAAGTGCAATCTTTTTTATTTGAGGAACAGGTCTAAATAATTGCCTCATGAATTCTTTCAGGATTCTTTGACATCATTGTTGAAACTGACCGTATTTTAATTAACACTGACCGTGCATCTGTAAAAGGCATATTAGCACAATAGCTATGATTAGGGATGTGATGTGGCAGAGATGTTGGTGTGCGTGATTGGTTGGCAGGAATTCAGAAGCGACATAAGGTTGTATGGCTGTGACGTTAGTCTCTGCCTGGGACCCAGGCCCCCCTAGTGACATGTCATAAGGCACACATGAGGGCAAGATATTTGTGCTTAAGAACTGGAACAGGGGTCAAATGGGTGATAGTCACCAGACTCAGGCTTGTTACATATGATGTTGATGGAGTGATCGCCGCAGACAGGGATTGTGACAAGTGTGTAGGCCAAGTGGGATTCTATGACAAGACTGGAGGCGAGCATTATGCTTCAACTTCTTTATTTACTACCCTTCAGCAGTTTCAACAAACTATATCAAAAATTAACAACAAAGAAATGTCCACATGACTTTCATTTGTAAAACTACAAATCCCATAGTCTCTGTAATCCTTCACACTCCAGCTCAGCTATGACCACATCCTGTCCCTGAGCTCCTCCTCTTCTTTTACTGCTCTTCAAGCAGATAAGAGATATTATCTTTACCTCCAAATTAATGTGCATTTCTATAGCATTGACATATGGTTTAGATATGTTTTTGACTTAGAGTGCCTCTACGGCAATATTTCACAGACTAGGGAGTGAATTTCGATACTAGGCATAGAGCGCGCAAGCGTAGCCTCAGATGGCACGTTAGTGTCGATGAACGTGTTGGGAACAGTTATACATGTAGGACTTTTTGTCCGTGACGAGAGCGCGTTGGCCGCCGTACAGATCCGCCGAAGGTTCTCAGTCAACCCAACGGCTAAATATTAGTAGCGGGAGCTCCGTCTGCTGCCTTGCCCCGTGCCGTATTACCGGCACCTAAGGGGTGCACCGTTGGGCCGCGGAGCTCCCTTGATCCGCCATCAGACCCCCTCCCTTGCAGATAGAGCGGGCTCGCTTCAGCGCAATCTCCCTCCCTTGTGGAGGCAGGGCCAGATGCCGAGCGCGTCCAGCCCTCGCGAAGGGCTGATACAGAGTACTCCGGCCCCCGCCCTCGCGGGGGCAGAGCTTGCCGGATGCCCTTGCCGCGTCGTATTCATTCTGCGACGCGGCCTGAGGCATCCGAAGCGAGAGCTCATACTAGCTGAACGAATTAATTCGAATTTAAAGGATTTAATCCCTCCCTTTGTGCGCTCTGAATGCGCAGACCGGGCTGAGAGAAGCACAGCCTCAGGAGAGAGAGGCTGAAGGAGAAAGTGAGCAAATAGCACAGCTCACGAAGAGAAGGTGCCAGCAAGCACACACACGAGGCTGTAGCCTCAAACAAGTAATAAGAGACCATAAGCCACCACAGGCATAGAGAACTAATAAAGTCTGGTGCAGCCACAAGAAAAATATTAAAACATTTAAAAAAAATATATATATATATAAGGTTAGAAAAGAGATTGATCTCTGAAAAGCATCTACTAGGAAGTGGGCAGCAAAGACACCTTCACACAGGTATTAAGGCACACAGCACCCCTTAACATGTCGGAATTCGAATGGAACGAGGAGGAGCAGCCCCTAGACTTAGCCGCCAGTTTCAAGGAGGTGCTGGGGAATTCCCTAGTAGATGCAGTGGCTCAAGGGGTGAGACCCCTACAGGAAAGGCTGGAGACGTTGGAAGCGATGCTTCCTCAGCCTAAAGAAAGCACCATAAGGACACACAGCTTGCCCATTGAACCCTCTGGATCAGGGTCTAAGGGGAGTATTCATGCCCGCAAGAGAAAAGCCTATGCAGACCCCCAGGGGCCTATGGATGGGGTGGAAGATAAGGCCCCGGAGGTCGCTGACGCCTTCGCAAAGCTTAAGAAAACATATTTGCAGCGTCAGGCAGTGCCGGACCTCAGGACCCCCTCTCCCGGGGAAGAAAATGAAGGAGATGAAGACCCAGGCTTGGAAGAGGACCCAGAGGAAGGGGACCTACCCCCGCAAGAGCCGGAGGAGCCAGTCGAGGAGGAATGGGCGAAGCCCAGCGGGAGCAAAAGGACCTGCAAGGAAAAGCACCTCGAAGAGGAGCAGGACGATATGTTCGATCCGGAAAGTATTAGGAATCCGAGATCTTCCGACTGGCAGCCTTCTCCGAGAGTGGCTCAATATATGACAGCAAGGCTAAGAAAAGCTTTAGATAAGGAAGGGAGACAGCGTCTCCGAGCGGAATGCCCCCGCCCAGACTTGCCGGGGAAAGTGGCAGAAGCTCCCGAATTGGACCCCAAATGCTCACCTTTGTCTCAAAGACCAGTAAGGACCCCCGTAAAGGGATAGACAGATCTTGGAAAAGTTGCCAGGAAAAGATACTGGACTTGGCCGGTCCTCCGCGTTCAAATGCCCTCTTATATACTGCTATTATTTCATGGGGGCTGGCTTTATTTTCATGTATATCTTTGTTTATCAAATGTTCAGTGATTATCTGCAATGCATTTCTTTTCATGGGCAAGGTATATTCGTCAAATATCTCGTGTATCTCCATTGTGGGAATACTAGGATCCGAAATCCATTTCAACGCCTCTCGCATACACACTCTTAGTCTGTCGCCTGTCTGTCTTGACGACGGCAGATATTGCCGCTGTATATATGGCTCTACCACTTCAGTTCTATCTCTCCTAATATCCCTACTCCTATACCGAGGTGTGGCAAACATTTCAGTATGTTCATCGTCAAGTTCAACTTTTAGTTCAAAAAGCCGATCTACATGTTCCCTCATCTCTTCATCATTCCCTCTACAACGGGCCAAATCATTCAAATCTAGCAATCGTTGTGGTGGTAACTTCCCAAGTATCTGTTTCCATCTTGCCACCAAATATTCACCCATGCATTCCAACAATACCTGTCTTTCGTTGCTCCTCCTGAAGTCAAATATCGAGGCCATCGCTGCTGTTTCATCATTCCCATCTATATACATTTCGGCCTGTTCTCGCAACTCTTGCTTTCTCTCCTTACTAATCGCGCTACGAGTCACTCTCGCACATCCACTCTGTCCGACCCCTTCTTTCTTTTCACCAGATTCAAGTTCAATTACAGGGGGGGCAGATGGGACAGAAGCGATCTCTACTGAGGGAGGTGTAGATGGGGCCAAGTCACCTCCTTTCGAGAATATTGGAACGTTTTTAAGCTCACTTTGCAGACAGGATTGCGAAGCAAACTGCCACTGACTTGAATACCAAAATGTTGACAGTACAGTCGGAGGAAGTGCCCTGCATGATAGAAAATGGAATTGCCACTGTCAAAGAGATGCAGGCAGAAGCTACTGCTGATGAGATCCAAGAGTGGGCTGAGGGCTCTGCAGAATTAGATCTAGAGGGTTGTTGGGTGGACAAGAAGAGTAGGAACTGGATGCTGCCCAATTCCTATGTATCTGAGATGGTCACGATGGCCCACAGCCCCACTCACATTTGTGCCAAAAAAAATAGTCCAGCATCTAGCCACGGTATGGGAGAATGCATACATTAAGAAAAATGCTGAGATGTTGGTACAGAACTGCATCACGTGTCTACAACACAATGTGGGGAAGGGAACAGTGACTCCAACAGGCAGTTTTGGCCCTCCCTCTATGCCGTTTGAGGTAATCCATTTTCATTTCATAGAGATGGAGAGATGCCAAAACTTGAAGTATGTCCTAGTGGTCATATGTGCATTTAGCAAATGGGTGGAAGCATATCCATGGAAAGACTGCACTGCCATGAGCACGGCGAAAGTAATGTTAAAGGAGTATTTCTCCCGTTTTGGCTTTCCCCGTGTCATATGGTCAGATAACAGTCCACATTTTGTGGGTGCAGTAATATTACAGATTTGCGCAGGTCTCCAGATCGATAAGCGATTCCATTGTTCGAGACATCCGATGTCGGCCGGTCTTATTGAATGCCACAACGGAATCTTGAAATCTAAGATTAGCAAGATATGCGCAGGAAGCAAGCTAAGTTGGGTAGATGCGTTACCATTAGCACTACTGTGCATGCGAACATCTCTGCAGGCAAGAACTGGGCTCTCCCCATATAAAATAGTCATGGGGAGACCGGCGAATGTTTCGTGTGCACCTCAGCCGAAAAGGCTTAGGGAGATTGAATACCCTGTGCTCAGCATTTATTGTAATCTCCTGATTCAAAAATTGCGTTTGATTCATCAGCAGGTGCAGGAGGCATTACCGATCAGATACACTGGCCTGGGACACGCACTGGAACCAGGAAACTGGGTGCTAATTGTTAGGCAGAAACCTGTGCAGTTCCCTTAGGGACCACTGCAAAAGATTTAAGACTACAGGTGTTGGCCGTAAACCCACTTGGTAGCAGTCTGTACCACCCAGAGTTACCTGATAGCTGTGGCTGAGCAGTCAGACTTCCCTCAAGAAGAGTTAGGCAGTATGCAAAGTATACACAATAGGCACTCAGATACAACAATACAAGCAAACACTGACCAGAGCTTTGGTATCAAAGTATATAATTATTTATTTAAAAACACACTGTTGAAAACACTCCAGCACTCTTATTGTAAAATATTCTAAACACAGTTACTATTATAATATATACACCCCTTTTTCCTTATCAGATGAGTCACTGTAAAACACCACTTATTTTCATACAGAGGTGAGCGCTTAACTAGATGCACTCCAATAAGTTTGTGAGAAAGGGAGGGAAAAAGACAGAATATGGAAAGGTACACCACTCTAAGATTCAGGAACACTGTTAGCAAGGCAGAAGAGCAAAAGTCACTGGTGAGCCAAAGTCCAAAGGCTGGGACCACTCTTAGAGAGAGCAGAGCACAAATGTGCCCAAGATCACACAGTTACACTAGGCTTAGAAAGTCTTGCAGAGGGTTCAAAAAGAGTTTAGAGAGGCTTAGGAAAGTTTAGCCAGAGTGTCCCAGGCTAACCCAGGTTCGAAAGCCGGGGGCTAAATCTACCCCGTACAGTCGGTCGCAAGGGAAGCCAGGCGGGACACGGTACCTTAAGTGGGAAGGATCCTCCAGCGGTGGCAGTTGTTCCTGGTAGTGGGTGTAAGTTGCGTCGTCGTCCAGGGGAAGAGAAGATCTCGACTTGGAGGAAAGATGAAGGTCGTTGCACTACCAGGGAAGAAACCAGCCGTGGAGTTTTCCGGTTAAAGGTGGTACCTTTGTTTCGCGGTCGTGGTAAAACGTGGTGTCCCAGTTGCTGGGGTGCTGGGCACAGGCAAGGCGGCCACGAGGTACGTCGGGAAGGCGAAAAGACGGTGAAACTGGTAATCCCCACCAGTTAAAGGAAGAAGATTCTCCGGCGGGAGATCTCCTCTGTCGTTGGGAAAAGTGGTGAGGCGGTCCAGCAGGGCTCCACCGGTGGTGGTGTCGTGGCAGGTCGGCTCAGCTTCTCCCTCGTCGGATTCTTAGGTCCTGTGGCGACTTCTGAAGTTCCAGTCCCCAAAGCCCTGCTTTTATGCAGCAAACCCCCATTCACTCAGCCTAGCTGTCACTCAAACATGCTAAGTGGTGAGCTGGCCGGCTCACCACTTGGGCCAATCAGGATGGAGTGCGACTTGAGTTGCCTAGGCAACTCAGTCCAGGGTGCCTAAATTCCCCTCCACCCCTCCTAAGTACCCCAGACAGAGTGGCACCACTTTGGAGGGCTTCTGTGGAGAAGCCCGCCAAAAAGTGGAACAAAGGGCTCGACTTGGGTTGGAGTCACAGAAGAGAACACAAACGCCATTTTAGAATCAAGTTTTGGCAAAAAATACCAACTGGAGAATTAATATTAATTAAAGAAACCGGCGGTGTTTGAGGCTACCGTAAATAATTAAATAAAGATAGTAGCCTAAAACAATGGGAAATCCCATAGGAAAATATTTGCGGTTGAATATAAAAAGTAGTATCCACTGCCACCAGCCAAAACTCGATCAGGGGGACGGAGACGTGCCCCCTCGACTAACAGACTGTCATGATGCCTGCCCCCGGAAGACCAGACCAGGCCCAGCAGCCCCGGAAGCAGGCATCATGCCACTTGGAGCATGCCCAAAAGCCCCAGTTAGGGGCTGTTTGGGTGCAGTCCTGGCGCCATGGGCGCCAGGCTCATTATTGATAACTTACCTGAAGCAGACCATGCTGCATACTCACCTGAGGCAGACCATGCTGCATGAAGACTCAAGCCAAATGAGGCTTAGGAGGGACTATTTTACTGAAGGGACTATTTTGTTACTTGGGTGGGGCTGTGGAAGAATACTTACCTGGATCTTCTTCCAAGGCTATTTAAACCACGCCCGGACAGCCACACGTGCTTCGTGTTATTCTGCTTGCTGCAGCGTAATGCTCACCGTGTTTTCAGCAGCTCCAGTCTTCAGCCACGCCCGCTTCAGTCCTGAGACTCCTGAAACAAGAAGAAAAGAAGGATAAAGGTTAGAACAGGAGTTTTAACTTTAATCCTTACCTGAATCCTGATCCATTTCGCCACGGAGCTGAAAGACAGAAGTCTTTGAAGCATTGCTTCGCATTCCTACGGCGCCGCGCTGAACTCACCTGCTTGGCGGTACTTCAGCATTCCATCACGCTCTCTCCATCTCGCGGCCGCCCTCCGACACCTAAGGAGACAAAAGACAGCAAGGTGAGCAAGGGGACTCTCTAAGGCTATACAAGCTACCCCCAAGGACTTACCTGATTTACCACGGGGGGTACTCACCTCATCTCGGGTCGGCGCAGTCAACTCTGCTTCATCGCCGTACCCCAGCCCCTAAGGGGAAAACCACAATAGACTTACCTGAATCTTACCAATTGCCATTTGGAAATCTTCGAGTGGATTAATCGGCAACCTGCAAGGAATCGGACAGAGTGAAGATCAGACATTTGAACTCTTATGAACAATTGGACTTTAGAGTCAATACTGGAACTCACCAATTCCTCTACGCCAGTGAAGTAACTGGTCATCAACGCGCCCCTGCGGTCGACGCAGGATGGAGAGCTCATCCTTCCAAACCATCAGAAGAATATTCCTGTGAGCCAGACAAACTAGGCTGAGCGGGCCAGTCCAGTCAGTCATCTCGGCGCCACACGTCACGCTGGTGGAAACAACAACGGCCCAGTTCCGGTCTACGCCCCCGTGGGAACCAGGTGAGCGTAACACAGACCCTGGGGCAATCGAATTGCCCCAGCCAGTACGTCCACAATATGATGGTTTGTACTGGTTCTGTTCAGAATTTAAGACTAGTAAAGTCAATGCTGACTTTACATGCCCTGGGAGACAGTAGTCAGTCCCAGGGTATGGAGTCTATACTGGGGGGGTCACTATGACGCCCCTGTGTCACTGCACTGAGGGTGCTGTGTAACACAGATCACAAAAACACATGAAACCCTATGGGGTAAAAGACCCCATAGCCCATTTAACACATCTAGATCCAAAGAAACACACTCAAATCATGTCCAAGAGTGAGGGTAAAAGAGTCTCACACTTGGCAGGAGAAAAAAATAAACCCCAAAAATCCAGCAAAGCTGCTGGGGGACTCACTAGGTTAGGAAATTCAGCCTAAACAGAGAATTCTCCCTAACACTAATTAAAAACTTTGAGCGGAAAACATCGTTAGCACCCAGGTGGCGTGGTCCCTATCAAATACTCCTGACAGCGCAGACGGCCATTCGAGTGGATGGGCGCAAGGCGTGGATACACGCAACCCACGCCAAGAAGGTCCCGTCACCATCTGAAAAACTGTTCGATCGAGGTGACCACAAAGAAGCAGCGCTTCCTGAAACAAAAGACACGGTTGCCAGTTCTTTGCCACAAAATCTGCCTGATCCTGAAAGAAAGCCTGAAAAGACTGCTGTTGTTAGGGAGAATTCTCTGTTTAGGCTGAATTTCCTAACCTAGTGAGTCCCCCAGCAGCTTTGCTGGATTTCTGGAGTTTGTTTCTCTCTCCTGCCAAGAGTGAGACTCTTTTTCTCCCACTCTTGGACATGATTTATGGTGTTCCTTTGAATGTTAATGTGTTTTATGGGCTATGGGGTCTTTTACTCTATAGGGTCTCATATGTTTTTGTATGTGTGTTACACAGCACACTCCGTGCAGTAACACCGGGGTGTCATAGTGACCCCCCACCATAGACTCCATACCCGGGGACTGACTACTGTCTCCCAGGGCATGTAAAGTCACCATTGGCTTTACTAGTCCCAAATTACTAACAGAACCAGTACAAACCATCATATTGTGGACATACTGGTAGGGGCAATTCGATTGCCCCAGGGTCTGTTATTCGAGGGGGCACTGTCCCGTCCCCCCTCGTCGAGTTTTGGCTGGTGGCAGTGGATACTACTTTTTATATTCAACCGCGAATATATCTCTATGGGATTTTCCCATTGTTCGAGGCTATTACTTTTTAACATAGCCTCTAACATACCGCCGGTCTATTTATTTAATATTAATTCACCGGTTGGTATTTTCTGCCAGAACTCGATTTTAAAAATGGCGTTTGTGTTCGCCTCTGTAACTCCAAACCAAAGGTCGAGCCCTTTGTTCCACTTTTTGGCCGGCTTCTCCACAGAAGCCTCCAAAAGTGGTGCCACTCTGTCTGGGTACCACAGGGGGTGTGAGAGGGGGTTTAGGCACCCTGGACTGAGTTATCTTGGTAACTCAAGTCGCACTCTTGTGTGATTGGCCCAAGTGGTGAGCCGGCCGGCTCACCACTTAGCATGTTTGATTGACAGCTAGGCTGAGTGAATGGGGGTGAGCTGCATAAAAACAGGGCTTTTGGGACTGGAACTTCAGAAGTCGCCACAGGACCTGAAAATCCGACGAGGGAGAAGCTGAGCCGGCCTGCTACGACAACACCACCGGTGGAGCCCTGCTGAACCGACTCACCACTTTCCAACGACAGAGAAGATCTCCCGGCTGGAGAGTCTTCTTCCCCTGACTGGTGGGCACAACCAGTTTACCTTCCTTTTTCGCATCCCAGGACGTCTTGTGGTCGAATTGCCCATGCCAAGCACCCCGGCAACCGGATAGCCACTTACCACTGGACCGCAAATAAAAGGACCGCTCCTTTTAATTGAGAACTCCGCGGCTGGTTTCTTCCCTGGCAGTGCAACGGACTTCTGCTTCCCTCCCCAACGAGATCCTCTCTTCCTCCAGACGAAGCACCGACTTGCAACCGCTGCCAGGAACAACTGCCCCCGCTGGAGCGTTCTCACCATTTTAAGGTACTGTGTCCGCCAGGCCTCCCTTTCTAAAGATTGCTACAAGGTAGCAATAATCCCTTAACCTTCTGGACTGGGCTGGCCGCCTTGACCATCTAACTGGTCCCTTTCCTTTTGGTCCAACTCTTTCTGAATTTATTGCAAGACTTTTGGGCACTTTGAACCGTGTGACCTTGGACACATTTCGACCGGAGCCTCTTAAAGTGGGTCCGGCCTTGTTAACTTTGACTTTACGGTTTTAACTTGCCTTCTTCTCCTACTGTGTTCTTCCGAAAGTGTTGGGATCTGTTTCTATCTTTGCTCTGCCTTTCTCTCCCTTTTAAACCGATTGATTAGAGTGCCATCTTCGTTAAACGCTCACCGCTGTCTGAAAATAAGTGTTGCTTTACTTAATACTTGTCTAACTTATCGTTGAAGGGAGTGTATATCTTTTAGTGACCATGTTTTTGAACTGCTTGATATTAGTGCCAGTGTGTTTTACTAGATGTGTTTTTAAATAAATAATTATATCTCTTTTACACCAAGCTCTGGTCTGTGTTTGCTTGTTCTACTGTGTTCTTTTGACCTATTGTGAATACTCTGTATACTGCCTAACTCTTCTTGAGAGAAGTCTGACTGCTCAGCCACAGCTACCAGGTAAATCTGGGTGGTACAGACTGCTACCAATTGGGTTTACTGCCAACCACCTGTAGTCTTAAATCTTTTGCAGTGGTCCCAGAGGGAACTGCACAGGTTTCTGCCTAACAGCTGTAAAAGAGGAAGGGCAAAGGGTGCCCCAATGTTGGCCAGCAGAATCTGCATCAATGCTGGACGACACGAAACGTGTATCACTGTGACGCCCACCAGCATCTGCCATTGCGCCACAGGCGGACTCCGAGCTTGAGTCTGGAAGTGCACCAGAACTGTTCATCGACCAAATGGTGCCAGGAGCAAGGCGGTACAATCTACGACACCGAAAGAAGGAGTGATCAATTCTTCATTTTGTTGATCTTTTTCTGCCTCCGTTTCCTATTCACGGATGAAATAGGAACTGGAGGCCTAGAGGAGAGTGGCGTGAGGGTTGTGCAAATCAGACAGCCCAACTACGAGACTCCTCAGTGCTAACATAAATCCATGTGTCCTGAACCCGAGCAGACAAGCGGGGCGCACATGGTACAAAAGGCAATTGATAACTGCTCTGGAGTTCTTTAAGCAGTGTGCTAACGCATAGAGATCTTGCCCAACATATAAGCAATCGAGGCTGCTGAGAACTGGCAGAATAGACAGTTGACATTTATCGAACTCATTGACATTCGGACGAGTGCCGTGAGGAGAGATATCCACGACGAAAATCGCTGAGGAAGACGGATTGTGAGAGAAAATGCCAGAACCAGCTTTTGCCCCCTCCTGCACCACTGCTGATAAGGCTAATAATGAATCAAACATAGAAACTGAAAAATTGCACAAAAAGGGTTATCGGAAAAATTGTATGCTGATTTTAACAGTAATCATGTGCATAATGAGTATAATAGCCCCAGTAACGACAGCATTAGTATTGTGGTATCTAGAGGAAATGCACCCCTTAGAAATCCTCTTGCTCATTAGAAACATTTCCACCACTGAAAGTCCTGTCCACATAATTACTTACACTCTGTCCCCAATGGAAGAAATACATAGAGAGGGGTATGGGAACAACGCATTAGTACAAATAATGAACATGACACATTCAATTTTGAAAAATAATAACTTTTGGGTGTGTGCCCATCTACCACAACATGGTGGTAAAGCAATAGGTTGGTACGTGCAACCACTAACATTAAGTTCTGCATGCAGTGCATCTCTGAGTACATTATATTATGGAAAATGGAATAAGAGTGAAACGGGTCAGTTAGATAGCACGAACATGAATGAATTTGAGGAGATTATCATGAGACCCATAGATTGCTCTACATTTCATAGAGCATGAATGATAATACCAAAAGCTATGCCCAACCCAAGGCCACAAGATAGATTGTCTCCACCAGAAAAATCATCTGTGATCATATTTCGCATAGGATCAGAAGGAAATAAAGATGCAGTGCCCCCCTCTTACACAGTAAACTACAGCCCATGTTCTGTTCCTTTTTGTTTACAAAAGAAGGGCTCCTATTTAGTAGGGACATTCACTAGATGTATGAATACAGCGATTCTTAATAGGGAAGTAGAACCAGTGTATGTAGGTGACCCTGTGTATTTTATATGTGGAAAAAACACGTATCCCTGGTTACCTAGACACTGGGGAGGTACATGTTATTTAGGACTTTTGTTCCCAGGAGTGTTTTTCTTAGAAACAGCAGACATAGCCAAACTATCTAGATCCAGGCCACGAAGAAGTACTGAAGGGGGATTAATGGCAGTAGACGTAGCAAAATCATTTATACCATTTTTGGCCCAAGCAATAAACTCATATAATATTAGACGATTATCCAGAATCTTAGAAAAAACAATAAACGGAACAACAGATATATTATACAATATGACATTAGAGGAGAAAGGGATTAGATTAATGACACTTCAAAACCGAATGGCTCTTGACGTAATCCTGGTTGAAAGTGGCAGTGTTTGCAAAATCGTGGGATCAGCGTGCTGCATATTTGTAAACAACTTCTCTCCCACGATTTTCAAAGCAATAAGAAAATTACATGTTTTGAGCTCTGAACTCCATACCCAAGAAGGTGGTTGGGATATAAGTTCCTGGTTTTGGGACTTATTATATTCATGGGAATGGAAACTATTTGCGATCCTAATAACAATACTAGGAATATTCATGACATGCTGTTGCTGCATACGTTGTCTACCTGTAATATGCACCGAAATGAATGAAGGATGCGTACAGATGCTAGGAAAAAAGAGCACCTTTAAACCAAGTACCCATGGTAATGAGGAAACAAAAACAGTTAAAGAATTCATGTCAATCAATATAGATGACAATGAAGAGAAAACTAATGATGCGCAAGATTCAGAGTCAGATTCAGAATCAGAGTAAGATACTTGGTCAGAAGAGGATGCAATGTACGGATGAGACATTTGGCATACGGCCAAAAGGAGGGTTTGTCGATCTAGAAAACTAGGCACCCCTCGATCACGATGTTATGTATTATGTTGGCCGAAGACCATCCGTCTCATGCATTCAGTACTAAAGATATATAACCATAAACTTGACCAAAGTGCGGCCATTTTAAGGTGAGTGAAATTGCCATTTTGTTTTCTGTAACATTTTGCTTTTTGCTTTCTGTTAAACTGCTTCACTGAATGAATATTCTGCTTTGCTAGTGCACAATGCAACGCTAAGGGAGACATGTTGAAACATAATGTAGCAACCAGATAGAAATGCCCGGTCTCCTCCCGCGCGCTATCCTTGAAAGAGAGCAGCGAGGCATCCTAATCAGCTCACAGGTGCCAGCAAGTCTCGAAAACACGGTAGTAATACTAGAAGCAAACATTAAATGGCATGAATTATGCTCTTCTTTGCGGCTCCCCTTCCTTGAGCCCTGTAGAGTCCTGGAGAGCGAGTCGACCTCTAGGATCCAAAGAGAAACTAGGAGATAGGAAGGTCTGGAATGTGTCTCTTGCCCCGCACGCAGCTTGCTAGAGAGAACAGAAGCATTATGTTCTCTTCAACAAAGACTTATGTCTGCGGCCTTGCAAAATTGCAATTGTTGCTCAAATGAATGTTTATGGTGTCATACTCATCATCGTGCCCAATTCAAAGGAAAAGTACGAGGGGCGGTATTGGATGTGACACTACTGATTACAAGATGCTTGTTTTGTATATACGTAACTGATGTATGTTTTTTGCTCTCTTGCGTCTCCCGAGGTCTGATAGACACACGTCGCGGGGCGTGAGACCAGTTGGCCAACTGAATTTACTTTGCTTTGCAATAAACCCTAGATTTTGGGAATACAACCTCGTGTCTGGCGTATTAGTTTGTGTGTGGTGATTGTGCCTCGTTTCCTCACACGAGGGCCCCCCAGGGGCCCCTTCACGGTCGTTACAGGGGTCGCTCGACCGGTCGCCAACAAGGAGGTAGAGGACCCCCGAATCACAGAGCCCAGTACTGGGAGAACAGGCAGCAAGACACGTTCTTTCCAGCCAGAGGTCGCAATACCAGAGGGCGCCGAGGAAGAGGCTTTGCGCGAGGCCAGGGGTTTACACCAGGTAAGAGCAGTAACTTACCCTGCAGTGGGAGGGAGAACAAGTATGTTCTGGGAAAACTGGCGCGCACTTTCCAGCGATGCCTGGATTTTGCAAACCGTCAGAGGTCTGCAGCTAGAGTTTATACAGGCCCCAGTGCAGACAAAAGTACCCCAGCGCCCGCGCCTAGCGAAAGCGGAGCAAGCGGCCCTCAATACCGAATTAGAACTATTAGTGAGGAAAAGAGCCATAGAGAGGTGCCCCAGGGCCCCGAGCTTCATCAGCAACATGTTTCTCATTCACAGGAAGGAGAAAGTGCGCCCAGTAATACATTTGAAGGAGTTTACCATCACTTCAAAATGGAAGGTATCCATCAGCTCAGAGACTCCCTGAGAGAGGGAGACTGGCTGACCAGGTTAGATCTAAAGGATGCCTACCTTACAGTTCCAGTGCAGGAGCATTTCA
This sequence comes from Ambystoma mexicanum, assembly GCF_040938575.1. Classification (NCBI taxonomy): domain Eukaryota; kingdom Metazoa; phylum Chordata; class Amphibia; order Caudata; family Ambystomatidae; genus Ambystoma; species Ambystoma mexicanum. Next base: position 637,311,975 of record NC_090939.1, read on the forward strand.
GGAGGTTCCTAGCTTTTCACTGGAAGGGACAGCTCTGGCAATTCAGGACAATGCCATTCGGGCTTGCGTTAGCGCCTTGGGCATTCACGAAAATGATGAAACCAGTAGCCGCGGCTATCCGAGAGAAAGGAATACGGTTGATAATATACTTAGATGATGTGTTGCTTCTGGCAGAAGATCGAAGAGCGCTGGAATATCAAACAAAGTGGGTACTAGACCTGTTGCTGTCACTGGGGTTTCTAGTACACATGGAGAAGTCAGATACCAAACCAGCACAGAGGCTGGATTTCCTTGGCTTCATTCTAGATACGAGGAAAGCCACCCTGGAACTACCAGCAAGGACGATACGAGATATCAAGAGAGAGATCAAAGCATGCTTTAGGAAGAAAGTGATTTCTCTGAGGGTTCTAGCGAGAATAGTGGGCTTCCTAGCAGCCTCCATACAAGCCATTTTTCCAGGTCCCTTACACTATCGAGCCTTACAAAGGTTGAAGATAAGACACCTGCAACAAGGGTTGAGATATCATCAATTGATACCGCTAGATCAGGAGTCTATCACAGAACTGGAATGGTGGTTGCCGAATATGGACGCCTGGAATGGGCGTGCCATATTCGGGGACCGGCCGGACCTCACAATAGAGTCAGACGCCAGTTGTCTAGGATGGCGAGCTCGGTGCGGAGAGTTGCAGACAGGAGGCAAATGGAGCGAAGAGGAGCTGAGCTTGCACATAAACTGTCTAGAGCTTCTGGCAGGCTCCTTCGCGACAAAGAGGTTCACGAGAGACAGAGTGAAGTCTTGCGTCCTGTTAAAGATGGACAACATTTTGGCAGTACGTTACATAAACCACTTAGGGGGGGACGAAGTACAGGATTCTAGCCGAGCTAGCGAAGGATTTCTGGCACTACTGCCTGCAGACAGGGACGTCAGTGACAGCGGACTATCTGCCCAGGGCACTGAATGTAATAGCAGATTGGAACTCTCGATACCTCACGGACTCCAGCGATTGGAGGCTAGCTCCAGCAGTGTTTCAGATATTGGATCGGAAGTGGGGTCCATTACACACGGATCTGTTTGCGTCTCGCCTCAACGCACAGATACCCAGCTATTTCAGCTGGAGGCTAGACCCAGACGCAAAATGTACAGACGCATTTCTGCAGAATTGGGCAGGCGGCCCGCATTACGCGTTTCCTCCGTTTATGATGCTGAGCAGAGTGTTGGCGAAGTGTCGTAGGGAGAGCGCAGAGCTGGTACTAGTAGCCCCTTTGTGGAAAGCTCAACTATGGTTCCCGATGCTAAAAGAACGCTTGATAGATCTGCCGAGAGTCCTCCCGGAAGGAGAGCGACTGCTCACGGACCCAGCTGGGCAGTGTCATCCTCTGAGAGTGAGAGGGACACTCCTGCTCATCACGTGCAGGATATCAGGAGACGATGGGAACTGCCAGGCATTTCGATGCAGGCGGCAGAACTCATTGCCGAATCCTGGGCTCTATCAACTAGGAGGAGCTACGACGCGGCTTGGGCCAAGTGGACGAGTTGGTGTAGAGGGAGAGGTATTCATCCCATTTCTGCACCTGTAGTAGCCATACTAAACTTCCTAGCGCAGCTGCTGCAAGATGGGAAAGCATTTCGCACTATAGGAGTGTACAGATCAGCGATCTCCGCAGGTCACGTACCGATTGAAGGAGTGCCAGCAGGTGAACACCCGGCAGTTTGTAGGCTCATTAGAGGAGCTAAGTTTAAAGCGCCACCAGCACCTAAGTACACAGTCTTATGGGACGTGACGAGAGTATTGAGATTTTTAGAAAGCTGGCCGGTTAATAGATATTTATTTCTCAAGCAGTTGTCGGGCAAGCTAGCGATGCTTTTATGTCTCATATCCTGTAAAAGAGTATCGGATATTAAAGCATTAGAGATTAATAGAAGGACATTCGGGCCAGAAGGAGTGACCTTTGTAGTAGTACAAAGGACTAAATCAAGCACATCCACAGTGCACTATCCCTATTTTCCAAATAATATCAAATGGTGCGTAGCAAGCTGCATCAAAGAATATGAAGCCAGGACAGCAGAGAATAGAGCAATACGTACAACGCAGTTACTAATAGCGCGTAGGAAGCCTTTTCAGGCGATAAAGACAGCTACCATAGCAAGATGGGTCAGAGAAATAATACTAGCAGCAGGTATTGATTTACAGAAGTATGGTGCTCATTCAGTGAGAGGGGCCATGGCGTCCAAAGCATATAGGACAGGAGTTCCATTGCAGGATATTATGTCAGCAGCAGACTGGGCAAATGGTCGTACCTTCAGGGAATTTTATTTCAAACCGGCTGAGAGTATAGCGAGTACGGTGTTGGGACAGCTTTGAACAAGCATAATGCTCGCCTCCAGTCTTGTCATAGAATAAAGATTACCCCTGCTAACTGTGCAGGGAGTATTAATTCTATGAAAGACTAGGAGGCCAGCATTAGTTCCCACCCACTGCTATTTGGTAATCATATTGTATGTAATTGTGTAAGAATATGATGACAAGCTAGACTCCACCCCGATATTACATTTATGTTTTTCCCTAGGGGAAGAGCAGAAGAACAATTGTGAGAGTCGACTAGAAGGAAAAGGCGAGAATTCAGCCATTGAGAAGTTAATCTGTTGGAGTTCAGGAAGTCTTCGCTCGGTTGGCGGGACAAGAAACGTTATGGTTAAAGAGTATTCAGAGCACGTAAAAGAGAGGAGGAGCTCAGGGACAGGATGTGGTCATGGCTGAGCTGGAGTGTGAAGGACTACAGAGACTATGGGATTTGTAGTTTTAAAAATTAAAGTCATGTGGACATTTCTTTGTAGTTGATTTTTGATATAGTTTGTTGAAACTGCTGAAGGGTAGTAAATAAAGAAGTTGAAGCATAATGCTCGCCTCCTAGTCTTTAATAGAATTAATACTCCCTGCGCAGTTAGCAGGGGTAATCTTTATTGTTCAGGAATAGCATGGTGATGTTATGTTAAATCAAACTCCTCAAAGTAAGAGAACGTTATGTTAGGAATTTCATTGTTAATGTTAATGACTAAATGTATCATATTGTTTTTTGTATTAACCTTGTTGTGTAAAACTAAAAATCCCGAGACGTCTGTGCTCGTGGACCTCATTTTGAGACGAGGATACTCTATCGGCTTCTCTGTTCATCTCTGCACAGCTGTATGGAAATAAACCTGATTTTGCTCCTGCTGCCTTGTTTGCTTTATTGGATTTATTCGGTGGGTTTCTACAGTTGGTGCTGCCATGCCTTGGATTTGTCATACCCAGCTGACAAGGTAATGCGAATAACAAGCCACTCCCCCACAAACTGCTGAACGCACACAAAGGATAGGTAAGAGGGGTTTTGAGGGTGGGCTGCTCATTGGCAGCACAAAAACGCTTTTCAATTCACTTAGTGGCAGCAGGGCAGACTTAGTTGAGAAAAATGTGGGTGATTGATTGGGAAAAGGACAAAATGACACACCACAGTGAAAAAAATGAAAGCTTGAAAAATGTATAATACGGGGTAGAGAAAGGTACAAGGGAATTGAGCGCAGTGCCAGATGTAGGAAGGCTGCAGAGGGCAGCTACCGAAGTAAACATTTGGGTTATCTCTTGAGAACGAGATGAACTAAGTGATAAGAATACGCAATGGAAAAAGAGCATTTTTTATTCTCTGTCACTAGTTGTGTGATAACGTGCGTAATGGAGAAAATGCAAAACTGTGTTACAGCAAATTCACAAAAAAGGGAGACAAAAATATGGGAACAGGGGAGTCTAAAGTATTGGGGTTCCCATAAAAGGGCACTCCTGCATACTACATGTACACGGAATAACAGCACCAGAATAGTACATGCAAATATCTTGAGAAATGGAGCTCCATAACAGGAAAGCAAGTGCAAGCAACCTTTTAAATTTGCAAAAACAAAGGAAATCCAATTGCCACAGAACAATGGGTAATATTTCTAGATTGTTTTGGGGAAGCTATAAAATGAATTGGGTAATCAAGGATTAGAGGATTGAACAATATAAATGATAAGAATGGTTAATGAAGAAATTAACTACAGAAATTTAAAATCAAGCAGAAAAAGGGAATGAGGTTAGAATAGAGAAAGGGAACTGAGTACCTGCTACGATGATCCCTTTTACTTCATTGTACCTTAAAAAGGTGTCACGGTGTAAGACAGGAGAGGAGGTCAAGGAAGATAAAAGGGAAGATGAAAAACGCAATGAAGTGCATGCTGCCACAGCAGCAACACACTTCCAAACCTCAGCCAAAAAACCGATACAGCCTCAATACTCAGTAGCTCCGTGTGCGCAAGCACAACGCCAGTCCCAAGTATGGAGTGTCCCGACCGGTCAAGCAGGAAGCACATTCATATAAACTATATGTCCCAAACAGACACGAGCAGGCGGCATGTATGGCACAAAAGGTGTGCAATTGCAAGATACTCTACATCAACTACATGGAGTCGGTGCAGATGGCACTTCAGGGAGTCGGTGCAGATGGCGCTAGTAATTTGGTAACAGTATATGCCCCATGGACACTGGGGGATTTCAGAAGTGTGTCTAAAGCTTTTCCAAATATTAAAGAAAACCCTGAAAGATGTATTGATGATATTAGGCCTGTGATTCAATGTTACAATCCCTCCAAGATTTATATGAAGGTGTGCCAAACTCAAGAGAGTGGTTGGTCTGCTGAAGATCCGGGAATGGTTATAGAAGTGGTACAGGCAAGAGATAATTTGATACAGTAAATTGCAGTGGTGAGGCGCAGAAAGGCAGATTGGTCTAAAATAAAGAAAAAGTTACTCACCGTAATGTCTACTGTAATTCTAGTCCATAGTCCCCTTTCCACCATACTGTATGGGTGTTTCTGCATGGGGACGTGATCGGAGCCTTTTGCAATGCAAAATATACACTTCCCCATTCATTCTGGAGCTTGTAGGCGGCGTGAGTAGGTGTGACAGTGCAGGCTAATCCCAACCTCTGGTGCCACTCCTCAGTACCCCTATAAGCGCATCGGGAACGACCGCCCTAACTATGCATATTTATATGAGCGGGAAGCTGTGTGGGGCATATGGAGAAAAGGGGTCTATAGACTAGGACTACAGTAGTTACTATGATGAGTAATATTTTGTTTTTCTATGTCCCGCCCTCTTTCCTCCATATTGTATGGGTGGATCCCAAGGCAACATATGCTATAGGAGGTGATGAACTGTCTATATATTTAAGGAAATACATGTATGAGCACTGCCTGGCCAAATGCAGCATCTTCTCTCTTGAGCTGATATCCAGACAGTAATGGCGATAGAAAACCAATGGTGTAGCTCATGTGGCTGCTTTGCTGACAACATCCCAAGACACGTAGCCCTGAAATGCTACTGCTGTTGCTTTTGCTCTAAGTGTTCACGAATACCTTTTGGTGGTGTTCTTCCCTGCACCTTAAATGCTTCTGATACACAAGCTACCATCCATCTAGCAATAGATGCCTTAGATGCTTGCTTGCCTGGCAAATTTCCACCGAACTTTACAAAAAGAGCTTCTGAATTGTTTTGTCCTGCTTAAGTGGAACTTTAAGTCTTTTCTAATGTCTAAACAGTGCATGATTTGTCAGCCTGAAATTGGGGATGAGGAAAGAATGTGGATAATACAATTTCTTGATTTATGTGAAATTCAGACACAATCTTTGGTAAGAATGAAGGATGAGCGTGTAAGACTACTTTGTCTCTGTGAAATGTTGCAAATGATTCTGATCCTGCCAGAGCCTGAATTTCACTAACTCTTATTTCTGCTGGTAAATCCACCAATATGACCGATTTTAGTGTTACCAACCTAATGTCTACTGAGGCCATTGGGTCAAATGACTTCTGCCCTAGTGTTGCTAGCACAATTTTCAGATACCATGATGGTCGTTGTCTGCTGAAAGGGGCGAATAATCTTGTCAATCATTCCAGATGTCTTTTGACTATAGGATTTGCAGAAGAATGCAATCATATGCTCGTAATTCCTGTATGCCCATATAGCAGCTAGATAAGTCCTGCATGTGTCTACATGCACACCTGAACGAGCTAAAAAAGCTGAAAAAGATACATGGTCCAGAGTACGCATCAAATGGTCAATTGCTTTTTGTTGTGAGAAGCATCAACATTTTGTCCACTTACTCTTGTACTGGTATCTAGTAATATCCTTTCTAGCTTTTTGAATTATATTCAAACTGTCTTCGGGATGCTTAAGGTGGGTTAATGTTAGTTTCTCATACACCAAGCTGCTGGGGACCTTACCTGAAGATTCAGGTGAAGCAATGAGCCCCTCTGCTTTGACTTCATCGTTCTGGATATTTCCGGATTGAGTGGCCCCTGGTAAGTCATCCGTGTTAAGTCTGAATTGCATGCTATGGAGGGCCAAAGAAGGGTCATTGGTTTTAGATTGCAATTCCTGGACACTGTGAATTTGTTCAGATCCCTCTGCATCGGTTGAGATGACGGGAATGCAAAACAAATGAATATCCTGAATTATTAAAATTATATAAATTGTTGAATAATCTCCGAAGAAATCTCCCATTCGTACAAGCTCCCTTTGAGTCTGCTGAGCCTGTCTGCTTCTGACTTGTTCTGACAAACGGCTAATGAGCTGCTCCAAGCCAAATTTGCCACTCTATTGCCCGTTTCCACAACTGTAGGGCTAATCTGCACAGGATCAGGGACCTGGTCACACCTTGTTAGTTGACAAAGAACATTTATGTTGTAGTGTCCATCAAAACTAGTACCAGCCCCTTCTACCGTAGACAAATGAATGATTTCAATGCCAGAAATATGTCTTTCAATTCAAGGTAGTTTATATGCCTATCCTTGTTGCTAGAAGAACCAAAGACTTTGAGTCGTATGGAGATGGGTCTGGCGTTACTACTGCAGAGTAGGCAATCGGGCGTAACGGAGTATCACTCAAAAAGGTTGCACTCCATCTTCCACCAGCAAGATCCTCTTTGAGTGACACTAGGAGCAATATGTTGTCTGACTTCGATCCCGTCCCTTGATTGCATGAGGCTGCTAGGTGAAGTTGTATTCTGCTATTTAGAGTCTTGCTAGCAGCACTGTGACAATACAAGTAGCAAGAAGACCTAGAAGATGGTGGTAGCCCTAAACAAACATGCAATTTCTTCACAAAAAATGTGTCACTGCCGATAAAATATCCTTCCGCCGGTCCTGCGTTGGGAATATTCTGGCCTGACCTGTGTCCCACTGGAACCCTATGAAGGTAATCCTCTGAGTAGGTATGAGTTCCAATTTCTGTGTATTGATCGAAAACCCCAAGTCAAACAATGGGCCTCATTACGAGTCTGCCGGTCCGGAAACAACGGTTGCAGTAAACCCGCCGCCACCGTTGTTTCTGGACAGGCAGATGACGAGTTCTACAGGTGGGTGGTGTCACTCCTGCCAGGTCTGACCTGGCAGGAGTAACGCCACCCGTCTGCAGGCGGAAATGGAAACACCGGCTCCGTCATAGACGGAACCGGTGTTACCATCGTCCCCATTCCCATAGAATCCTATGGGACTCTATGGGAATGGGGAACAACACAGTTACCGCCTCCGAAATTACCGGCACCCAGGGTTGTAATACCCTGGTGTTACCGGGTGGTCCGGAGGCAGTAACTGTTTACGGGTCCGGTGGCTACCTGCCAGTTTTTCCGGCACAGTTACCGCCGGACTCGTAATGAGGCTCATTATGTCTATCAGAGCTTGCAGAGTTTGTGTCACTTTTTGTGGGGACTCTGCTCTGATCAGTACACAATTACACACCAACACAATAGAGTGTCCTACACCAACAGCCATCTGCAACTCTGGACCCTTTATGGATACAAGTAACCAGTGCGCATAACCACATTCCACCCTAACATCACACGACACACACACATCAACACAAACACTAGCACACATCTGAGGCACCGAGTCCTGCTAATACGATAACACCACACATGGCCTCCCGAACCAACTCCTGCATGCAAAACAACGCTCACAGGCACCAGTTCCTCCTGGTTCTGAACCTATCCTATCATCCTATCCCCACTAACACACCCAACTCTCCTTTCTTGCAGAGCCACGTGAGCGCATGGAGACTGCCCTTCGGTGGTAGCAGTGCGTGGTATAAATTAACATAACATCAGCCAGTAGTCAATATAGGGGTAGACATGCTGACTCCTGTTTTTCAGTAAGCTGGCTATTGCATTCATTATTTTTGTGAAGACTCTTGGCACTGAATAGAGTCCTAATGGAAGGACCCTGTATTGGAAATGCTTCGCCATGACTGAGGATCTGAGGAACTGACGGTGTCAATGGCAGATTGGTACATGTAGGTAAGTGTCCTTCAGGCCTAAAACACATAGCCAGTCCCCCACACACAGAGACTCTAAAATGTGGATAAGTGCCACCATATTGAATTTTTCCAGGGGAAAAGATAGGTTGGGATATGATAGGTCTTACACAACCCGGCGGCCATCCTGGTTCTTCTTGGAAATCATAAAGATTCTCAAATAGAATCCTTTGCCCTTGCCTACCAGAGAGACAGTCTCTACCACTCAAAACCCCATCAAGTTCTCCACTTCCTTGATAAGTGTTGGTTAGCCTATCTGTATTCATGGTTCAGACTGTTGGGAGGGGAGGGAACTGGTAGGTGAAAACCTTTGGAAACCACAGAAATTAAACAGCAGTCTTTGCAGTGATGACACTACTGCTCCTTGTGCAGAGCCAATCTTACCCAACAGGGGATTTGTGGACCTGGACGATGATATCATTGTGAATATGGAGGCTGAGGCAGAGGAGGGGGCAAGTAGAAACATTTAAGGTTAGTTCTTTTTTTTGCTTTCGCCTGTGGGTACTATGCAATCTATCTGGTTAGCTAACCCTCCTTTCTAGGGAGCCTCTAAATCCTCCAAACGATCTTCAGCTGGAATCCGATCTAGGTTGGTTCTCTGCGTGGTACTAGATAGTCCTTGGATCTGCTTCGATTCTATGGATACTTGGCTCCGTGTATAGATCGATTCAGACCTACGCGTGATCTGCGGGTCTGCACTCAGGCCCTGTTAAGAAGGATTTCTGAACTCTGACCAAGAGAGGCAGAGCTTCAGAAGGCCAACCTAGTTTCTTGGAACAGGGTAACCTCTGGACAAGCCAGACCAATCAGGGTAGCTATGGCAGGCGGTCAAGACTAACAGGGTAATTCATAGAAATTCGCACAAAAGTGGCGCACGCGACTGGCGCACAGCGTGCCCGTGCGAATGTCTGCGCCAGCCGCGTGCGCTCAAATCGATTTCCGCGCACAGCATATTCATGGATTTTCGCATCCAAAACCAGCCGTAGCGCAGCGACCCTGCAGCAGCGCCAGTTATGCCCCCAAGAACGCCCTCGCGCAAGGAAAAGCCTTCAAAATCCCCAAATAATCGCAAAGGGCTGTGCTAACCCTGGACCAGTTCACAGGGCTGTCAAAGAGCAAACGCCAAGCGGGGAACGTGTATTTCAGTGGTTCGCGGGAAGTTCCACATGCGATTGCCCTGTGTACGTGTGCATCAGGGGTGCGCGGGAAGTATCACACGCAAAATCAGCAGGGTACGTGTATTCCAGGGGTGCGCGGGAAGTTCCACACGCAATTTCAGCAGGGTACGTGTATTGCAGGGGTGCGCGGGAAGTTCCACACGCGATTGGCCCCGTGCAAGCAGGGTACGTGTATTTCAGGGGTGCGCGGGAATTTCCACACGCGATTTCAGCAGGGTACGTGTATTTCAGGGGTGCGCGGGAAGTTCCACACGCGATTTCAGCAGGGTACGTGTATTTCAGGGGTGCGCAGGAAGTTCCACACGCAATTCCATCAGGGTACGTGCATTTCAGGGGTGCGCGGGAAGTTCCACACGCGATTGGCCCCGTGCGAGCAAGGTACGTGTATTCCAGGGGTGCGCGGGAAGTTCCACACGCGATTTCAGCAGGGTACGTGTATTTCAGGGGTGCGCGGGAAGTTCCACACGCGATTGGCCCCGTGCGAGCAGGGTACGTGCATTCCAGGAGTGCGCGGGAAGTTCCACACGCGATTTCAGCAGGGTACGTGTATTTCAGGGGTGCGCGGGAAGTACCACATGCGATTTCAGCAGGGTACGTGTATTTCAGGGGTTCTGGGGAGTACTACACGTGAATTGGCCGTGTGGGTCCTCCCAGGTGTTCGCTCTACAACCTCCACGGCCCCTGCAGGCAGCCCACACCACGGGGGACTACCCTGCACCCCTGCTCATGTCCCGCAGGCAGCCCATCCACCATGGGCATGCCCCCCAGCCAACCCACATGTCACCTTGCACTACTGATCAACAATGCATGTCTCGCAGCACCCCCACCCCCCAGCAGTCAGGGGCACCCTCCACCAGGCCCCCACTCCTGTCTCCCAGCACCCCCACCCCCCAGCCACCAGGGGCAGCCTCCACCAGGCCCCCACTCCTGTCTCCCTGCACCCCCCCACCCCCCAGCCACCAGGGGCAGCCTCCACCAGGCCCCCACTCATGTCTCCCACCACCCCCACCCCCCAGCAGTCAGGGGCACCCTCCACCAGGCCCCCACTCCTGTCTCCCTGCACCCCCTACCCCCCAGCAGTCAGGGGCACCCTCCACCAGGCTCCCACTCATGTCTCCCAGCACCCCCACCCCCCCGCCACCAGGGGCAGCCTCCACCAGGCCCCCACTCATGTCTCCCACCACCCCCACCCCCCAGCAGTGCAGAGGCAGCCTCCACCAGGCCCCCACTCATGTCCAACTCATGTCTCCCACCACCCCCACCCCCCAGCCACCAGGGGCAGCCTCCACCAGGCCCCCACTCATGTCTCCCACCACCCCCACCCCCCAGCAGTGCAGGGGCAGCCTCCACCAGGCCCCCACTCATGTCCAACTCATGTCTCCCAGCACCCCCACCCCCCAGCCACCAGGGGCAGCCTCCACCAGGCCCCCACTCATGTCCCCTATTACCCCCACCCCCCAGTAGTGCAGGGGCAGCCTCCACCAGGCCCCCACGCATGTCTCCCACCACCCCCACCCTCCAGCAGTGCAGGGGCAGCCTCCACCAGGCCCCCACCCATGTCTACCACCACCCCCACCCCCCAGCCACCAGGGGCAGCCTCCACCAGGCCCCCACTCATGTCTCCCACCACCCCCACCCCCCAGCAGTCAGGGGCACCCTCCACCAGGCCCCCACTCCTGTCTCCCTGCACCCCCTACCCCCCAGCAGTCAGGGGCACCCTCCACCAGGCTCCCACTCCTGTCTCCCAGCGCTCCCACCCCCCAGCCACCAGGGGCAGCCTCCACCAGGCCCCCACTCATGTCCAACTCATGTCTACCACCACCCCCACCCCCCAGCCACCAGGGGCAGCCTCCACCAGGCCCCCACTCATGTCTCCCACCACCCCACCCCCAGCAGTGCAGGGGCAGCCTCCACCAGGCCCCCACTCATGTCCAACTCATGTCTCCCACCACCCCCACCCCCCAGCCACCAGGGGCAGCCTCCGCCAGGCCCCCACTCATGTCCCCTATTACCCCCACCCCCCAGCAGTGCAGGGGCAGCCTCCACCAGGCCCCCACTCATGTCCCCATGCACCCCCACCCCCCAGCAGTGCAGGGGCAGCCTGCACCAGGCCCCCACTCATGTCCCCTATTACCCCCACCCCCCAGCAGTGCAGGGGCAGCCTCCACCAGGCCCCCACTCATGTCCGCATGCACCCCCACCCCCCAGCCACCAGGGGCAGCCTCCACCAGGCCCCCACTCATGTCCCCTATTACCCCCACCCCCCAGCAGTGCAGGGGCAGCCTCCACCAGGCCCCCACTCATGTCCCCCTGACCCCCACCCCCCAGCCGTGCGATTTGCCTGGGTACGTGTACTTCGGGGTGCGCGGGAAGTTCCACACGCGATTAGCCTGGGTACGTGTACTTCGGGGTGCGCGGGAAGTCCCACACGCGATTGGCCTGGGTACGTGTACTTCGGGGTGCGCGTGAACTTCCACACGCGATTGGGCCTGTGAGAGTGGGGTACATGTATTCCAGGGGTGGGCGGGAATATTTACCCGCGACTGTGCCTGTGAGAGCGTGCAACGTGTATTCCTGGGGTGGGCGGGAAGATTCACACGTTCGCCTACGACGTGCCGAAAAAAAAATGGTCCAATCCTGAGACACTTACGCCAGCATGAAGCAGGTGTACGTCAACCCGCGCAGCATAAAAGTGCGCGCAAACAACAAACAAGCTCATACGCCAGGATGAATATACCATTCCTAGCAGCAGTGGCCGTGGGTTACCAAAGGAGGAGGAGGAGGATAGTGAGGGCCCGAATTTTCAGTCCCAGAACCAGCCTTTTTGGGATACCTGATGACCAGGTGTATGGGAGGTACAGGTTTCCCCCACACATAATACTGGACCTGGTCAGTGAGTGGGAGGATGACCTCACATCACCCACCCTGTGCTCCCAAGCACTCAGCCCCCTGGAGAAGGTCCTCAATGTACTGCACTTCTTGGCCACAGGATCATTTCAGCAGACAAGTGCCATAGTGGGTGGGGTGTCACAGGCCACGCAGTCACGCTGCCTACACCAGGCCTTGAACATCATCACTGCACGCCCATCAGTCCGTAGGCACTTATACCTGCACAGGACACCTGCAGAAAGGCAGGCTGTCACCCTCGATTTCTACGGTGTGGCACAATTCCCAAAAGTGCTAGGTGCCATTGACTGCACCCATGTGGCACTACGTCCCCCGAAGGGCATCTGAGCACATCTATAGGAACCGCAAGCACTGGCATTCCATCAACGTGCAGGTAGTATGTAATGCTAAGGGAATCATCACCTCAGTATATGCCAACTATCCAGGGTCCACCCACGACAGCTTCATTTACCGAATGTCTACCCTAAGCCGAGACCTAGAAGCTGGGCGGCATGGCGATACATGGCTGCGTGGTGAGTATGAATGCCACTGCACATGCATGCATGTCAGATGCAGAGTAATGTCACTACCCCACTAATGATACCCATCACCTCCTCACCAGGGGACAGTGCCTACCCTCTGAGCACCCACATGATGACGCCAATTCGGAACCCCATCACGCCTCCAGAGGTAAGATACAACACAGCCCATATTGCAACCCGGGGCATAGTGGAGCGCACATTCAGAGTGCTCAAGTCACGCTTACGCTCCCTTGACCGTTCTGGCGGGCAGCTGTTATATGCGCCCCCAGTAGTGTGCAGGATCATAGTGGCAGCATGTGTCCTGCACAATGTTGTAACACGCCGGGGCCTGGCCGTGGACATGGTGGGGCCCCCACATCCCCAACCACATGCACGCCCGCTGCGCATGGGAGGGGAGAGGGCACGGGGTGAGGCAGCCCGTACGCAGCTGGTGGCTAATTACTTCACATAGAAATCACACCCCAGTGGAGTGCACACAGGCCTGGCAAATACCATCTGATAAGCAATGATGACTCGACCTGACAATTAAGACGAACAAAGGGACTGTCAACTGTCAGAACCATAGCAGCCTGAGATTGTTCATGTGGAAGTGTCACAATGTGTGCATCCCTACCTACACAAACACCACCAATGCAGTGTCATGAAAAGACACTTCCATGCTGCAGAAATGAATACCCACTTGCAAAATACTACATGAAAACAGTGCCATGTCATCCACCCCCTCTCCGGCACGGCCACACAACACACCATGGCATGTCATGCAATGTGAGAGGAAAGAAATTAATCCCCACAACATGCCCCACGTGTCAGCAGCTACAGTGTCCCTAATGGAAACATGTCCACACATGAAATGCTCACAGTAATGCAGGACCTACAACCCACATTACCAAATACTTACCAAGAATACCAATCACCTACACAACCTCCGACCTACCTTAAACATGACATTACAGACTTAAAAATTAGCTAGCCTCACCACCTGATGATGACAGCCCTCCGAACACTTCCAAGTATACAGTGTTAGCGCCACGCAAGAGTGTAGGTGCACTGCTTACAACATGGACTCCAGTTCCAAGGTGGACCGCATTGTGAAGACATGAGGAATGGACCTGCAAATATGGAGGATGAGATGGATGCAGAGGCACATATCAATACACCACGCAGTGTACAATACAACAACAATATGCACTATGAATGTATACACAGTATTGACTACAGACTGCCCACACAGCTCTTGGGAGTCCAATGTCACCATGTACGTCAATGTCACTTGGGCACACCCTTTGCAAGCCCATGGAAACGGGAAGCAGGAGGGGTGTGTGTCACAAAAACCCAAGCATCTGAACCAAATCCATGACAAGCCTGCATGTGCCCAGCCACAATGCAGCGTATGCCCACGGGAGCCACACAAGGCAACACACTGTCCCAAAAAAATTTTAAAAAAATAAAAAAAATGGCCATTAATGGGCCCGGGGGGGTTGGGGAGGCCACCCAGGAGGTCCGAGGACAGGGTGCACACCAAAACCCACCTGTGTGGATCTTGCGAAAAAAAAACACCTCCATGGGCTCATGGCCTACACGGCTACCCTATTGTGGGAGTATCACTGCTGTCGCTATCCTCACCCTCTGCAGCTGCATCAGGAGGTGGTGGCACTATGGGAGGCAGCCCACGCAAAGCCCTAGTCTGTTCCTCCATGGCTGCAAGCATGCGGGTGTGGTAGGTCTCGTTCTGGAGGATAAGTGTGCGGAGGTCCCCATGCAACAACTCACGGGATGCCCGGACCTCCGCCCTAGTTGCCTGCATCTCAGCTGAGAGCATACGGGTGAGACGCTCCAGCTGCTGTTCTGTCCTTCGGTTTGTTGAAGCCTCAAGCTCAACAAGAGTCGTCCTGAGGTGAAGGAGTTCTAGCCTCAGGGCTTCCCTGTGGCCCTGGGACTCTATGGAGATGGCTTCCTGCAGAGTCGCCAGTGCCGCCCGCCTGTCCCTGTCGGACGCCAACATGTCCTCCCTGTGTGACTGGCAGATGGAGTCGGTTGCCTGCTGTAGTCGCTCCATCAGCCTTTCGGGGGGGACAATGGAAGTGGCCACCCTATCCATGGCCTGAGCCATCATCTCTGATGATGCTGCCTGTTGGGTTGCCATACCGTAAATGGATTGCTCCCATGCGGTATTGCCAGGTGGCGTACGGCCACCACATCGGCGGGCAGCACACCTTTCTGGGGCAAGGCGAACTGCGCCTTGCTGTGCCGGCACTGCCTGAGGCTGCAGGACTGCATTCCCCCTCTGATCTGCTGGCCCAGGAACAGGATCAGATGTCGCGGAGTGTGACCCTGCATCCGTAACCACCAAAGGCGTACCTGCCAACACTGACATCCCCATTGAGGGTTCTAACCCTGGTGCAGGTGGGTCGGACAGAACAGAATCCCTCCCAGGAACACTCACCTGCGACGGCACGTAGGTCTCATCATCCGAATCGACACCTGAGTACAGCTCGGGGGAGGTGCAGCCAGAGACACCCCTTGAGAGCACGACCTGCAGCAGTTGTGGGTTCTCACCCACCACCACACCACGTCCCTCACTGGTGGTCGGTCGGCCCTCAGACCCCTCCTGGGTCTGCACCATCTCCACAACCCCAGCAGCATCAAGTGCGTCTTTCCCTGCAAAGACATAAAAGAAAACAAATGGAAACAGGCATTAGCACTATGGCACACAATTAGGGCTGAGAGGCTACAGAAACAGTACTTGATTGACACATGTCCCACATGACTAAAACACTCCCATGCATGCACCGTCACTGCGTGTGATGGGGAGGCAGATGGCACACATTGATGACACCAAGATGGAAGATGAACACATTTGCTGCATGCTGCCTAGCAGTGGCATCACACATTGACCATTGATTGGCAGGTCAAATACACATGCCATCACACAGATGGCATGTACCCTAGCCATGAAGTGAAGAGGGAGACGAGGTCACCAATTGTTCATTCAGTCCAGTTTGTTCATATAATTGATTATTTTCATTGTAATGGTTCAAATGTTTAACCTGCAGCTGCCAGTCAAAAATGGTCCTATACCACAGGGACATGTCCAAACTAATGTCCACGAAACTGAGCCAGTCCACTGTACCATAGCCATGTCAGACATGTGACAATAGGACTGAGAAATCCCGAGTAAAAGTGGTGGTATGCAAACAATCTGCCTGAATAAACAGAGGTAAATAAGCAACAGTGTTGTGGCAAGATGACACTCCAAGGGCAACTGGCGTGGTGTTGGGCTGGATGTCTAATGTTGGCCGAAGGGATGCTGCTATACCCAAATGCTGTTGCCAAGAATGTATAGGAAGAGGCACATGGGTGAGCCGAACCACTCAGGCACACACACCCTCCCCTGGCACCCAAACAGAAGCCCTCCCACACACACCATGCACATGGATGACACACACATGCATGTGCACTCACCGGACAATGCCTCGTAATCTGCCAGTTCTCCCACGCCTTGGATCTGTTCCTCCGTGACGTAGGTCCCAGCAACCTGCTCATGTGGAGTGAGTTCTATGTCGTCTGCTGGAGACCCACCTCCAGTCACTAGAGTTGCGGCATGACTTGAG
This sequence comes from Ambystoma mexicanum, assembly GCF_040938575.1. Lineage (NCBI taxonomy): Eukaryota > Metazoa > Chordata > Amphibia > Caudata > Ambystomatidae > Ambystoma > Ambystoma mexicanum. Next base: position 637,328,567 of record NC_090939.1, read on the forward strand.
GCCAGCTTATTCTTTGCCCTGCGCTTCAGGTCATTCCAGCGCTTGTAGCATTCATTAGCTGTGCGCCTCACGATTCCAAGGGCACTTATGATGTCCGCAATGGTCTGCCAGTGTGCCTGACGTTGTGCAGGTGTGGTCTTGGATCCTGCAACAATCACCATTTCGCGGTCATGTGCGGACACATACTCTACAAGTGCATTCAGTTCGGCCTCATTGAAGCTGGGCTTCCTTGACGGGCCGGACTGTGTAGCCGTGTCTGGGGCATCAGCCTCTACTGGACGAGCACTCTTCCTCTTCCGCTTGGAAGGTGGTGGGGATCCTGAGTGTCCTACGCCGCTCTGGACACTAGGGGCAGGAGCGTGGGATTGCACACTCAGCATGGGAGTTGGTGCAGGCATCATCTCAAGTGTGATGGTGTCAGGGGGAATGTCAGCATGATGGACTTGGACCGACACTGTCCTGGATGGGTGTGTGAGAGGTGGGGTGGATGGAGCCGCAGCTGCCCCTGCAGCCTCCCTAGCCTGCCTACGCGGGGCAGCAGATGACCTAGCTGCCCCTGATCCACGTGGCCTGATGACACCAACGTTCACCGGCGCATGTGGCCTAGACCTGCTGAACTGGAAGTCACCCATGGAGTCACCCTGTGCCAGGTCTGGTTCCACAGTGGGCTGGTCCAACAAGGGCTGAGCATGGGTGGTGTCAGCCACGGTAACCTCAACCAGGGGGGGGGGCATGGGTGTCCCTGACTGCTCCTCCACACATGGGGGGCTAGGGGCACCCTGCAAGTCACGGCCACGTCCCCTACTGGATCCACCACGGCCACCACTTGGGGCTCGGCCACCTTTGCCACCCTTCCGGCTTGTTCGCCTCGCAGCCATGGCACTGATGTTATTGTGCGTATGGGAGTCGATGTGAACTATTGTCCTGGGCAATTGGGGGTCAAAGGGGTTGGGTACCAGATGGTAATCGTACCCTAGTGCTCTAGCAAGGCTGTATGTCACCCCTGGGGAAAGATGACGGGTCACACAACGCACAGGCACCCCAAAAAAGCGAAGTAAGGTGCACGCAACCCCTCCTAGACCACGTGCGTGGAAAAATAAACCTGCACTACGCTGTGGCACCCAGGAACACAAGAATGAACGTATGCGTGTCACACGCAGCCTAGAATGACCTCTGAAGGGGTACGCGACGCATGGGGCAAGCACAGATGTTAAATACGTGCGCGACTCACCGTCTGCCAGGAACAAAAGCGTGAAAAATATGCGCGTGTGCGCGTTGGCAACACCCCCGCCAAAAGAAGAATTGTACGCTGTCCGAGGAGACAGGACAACAGTAGTAGGGAACGCTGTTTGAGGAAACAGGCCCAGGAAAAAGATGAAAAGAGAAAAAGCTGTCAGAGGTAACAGGGAGTATGAACTGGAAACGCCGTGAAGTAAATCGCGTGTGAACCGACAAGAAGAACAAGTTACTTCTTACCTTGTAACGTTCTTTCGACGGGATGTTCCTCCGACGTATTCCTCATCTTAGATATCTCCTTCCAGCTCTGCTGGCCTCGGAATTTTTTTTCTCTAGAGGGCGCTGCGCGTCGACGTCCTCCGAGTCGATGTCCCTCGACAGCCGCCGACGTCATCCTGGCTATAAAGGCTGCGCGCAGCGCCCGTTGCTCAGTTCCGTTTTGTAGCCCACAATAATGCTTTCTGGACTAAACTAATCACCCTGAAGGAGCGTAAGCTGCAACAACAAGGGAAGTAGAACTGCGGGGATGGATGGGAGGGTCGTTGAGGAATACGTCGAAGGAACATCCCGTCGAAAGAACGTTACAAGGTAAGAAGTAACTTGTTCTTCGAAGGGATTGTGTCCTCCGACGTATTCCTCATCTTAGATAGGCTCCCATAGCAGTATTCTATTATTGGAGGAGGGAGTACTGACTTCATGCTGTCTTCTATTGATGAATAGAATGCAGTACAGCCCTTCCAAACCTAGTCTCTTGACTGGAGGAGGAATCCAAGTTGTAAAATCGTGTAAAGGTATGGACAGACGACCATGTAGCGGCCGCACAGATGTCTTTAACCGGCACACCTCTTTTGAGGGCCGATGAAGCTGCAATACCTCTGGTCGAATGAGCCCTAAGGTTTTGAGGGGGCTCTTTTCCTGCCAGTTTATAACATTCCAGAATGGCTAGAATGATCCATCTGGAAATGGTCTGCTTAGTTATTGGTAACCCCAGCTTGTGACCTGTGTAACCTACAAACAGCTGGTCTGCCTGTCTTATCCTGGCTAGTCTACTGATGTAAAAACTTAAAGCCCTTCTAGGGTCTAGCCTGTGTAACCTCTCTTCCTCTTTCCCCGGGTGAGGAGGAGGATAGAAAGATGGTAGGGTAATCTTCTGAGTGATATGAAATTCAGAAACCACCTTTGGGATGAAATTAGGCTTCACTTGCAGGACCACTTTGTCTTTGTGAAAGATAGTGTGAGGGGGTTTACAAGAAAGAGCTTGTAATTCGCTCACACTTCTAGCAGATGTAAGTGCTATTAACAAAACAGTTTTAAGGGTAAGGAATCTTAACGAACAAGAATGGAGTGGTTCGAAAGGTGTGCCCATCAGGAAAGTTAGGACTAAGTTTAAATCCCATAGGGGAACTTGGAATGGTCTTGGGGGATAAACATTGGTTAACCCTTTTAGAAATTGTATTACTAAGGGTAACTTGAAATAGGATGGTTCTTCCACAGTGTGCTTAAAGATGGATAGCGCTGCGAGATAGCCCTTAATGGTGCCAAGTTGAAGGCCTGAATTTGCCAAATATAGTAGGAAGGACAAAACCATTGGTGTACCACATGAAAAAGGGTCGATATTCTGTTCTCTACACCAGCTGCAAAATCTGTTCCAACGGCAGAGGTATAAAGACTTTGTTGCTGGTCTCCTTGCCGAAAGCAACACCTCCATAACATCATCAGGGAGGTCCCAATCCTTGTACCTCAGCCTTTCAGAAGCCAAGCGTGAAGGTTGAGGGTTTTGATGTCTGGATGGAGAACCTGACCTCCCTTCTGTGAGAGTAGGTTCTCTCTGAGTGGAAGTCGAATTGGAGGGCAGATGGACAAGTCTAGAAGGTCCGGGTACCACGTTCTCCTGGCCCAATCCGAGGCAAATAGGATCATGGTTCTCCGGAATCTTCTCAACCTCCTGATCATTTGAGGAATGACAGGGACCGGTGGGAACGCGTACAGAAGCGGAAACTCCCAGTCCACTATGAACGCGTCTCCCAGAGCTCCTCTCGGGGGAAATTCCCTTGAGCAGAACAGATCACACTTTCTGTTGAGGCTGGTGGCGAAGAAATCTACCTGAGGGGTTCCCCAAAGGGCGAAGATCTCTTGAAGGACTTCCTGAGCTAGCTCCCACTCGTGGGAGACTGTGCTCTGCCTGCTCAGAGCGTTCGCTGTCAAGTTCTTCTCTCCGGCTAGGTGAACTGCCGATAGAGAGATTCCTTCTTGAATTGCCCAAAACCAGAGCTGCATCGCCTCTCTGCACAGGGGTAGTGATCCTATGCCTCCTCTTTTGTTGAGGTAGTGCATGGCCACCGTGTTGTCCGTCATTATCAGGACATTTTTCCCTTGTACAGCTGGCAGGAACGCTTTCAGCGCAAGTCTGATGGCTCTCAGCTCTAACAGGTTGATATGTAGTCTGGACTCCGATGGAGACCAACGACCGCTGATGGTCAAGTCGTTGGCGTGGGCTCCCCACCCCGTGAGTGAGGCATCCGTGACTACTGTTATCTCCGGCCAGGGTTGCCAAAACTGTTCTCCTTTCAGAATGTTCTCCTGACAGGCCCACCACTGAAGGTCTTGAGACACCCAGTCGGGAACCTGAAGAAGATCTGTCATTCTCCCTGAGAATTGTGACCACTGAGTCCTCAGTGCCCACTGGAGGGATCTCATTCCCAGGCGAGCCTCTGGCACTAGGAAAATGCAGGATGCCAGGAGGCCTAGCAACCTCAAAAAGCCGAAGGCTGGGAGACGTTGGGCATGTTGGAACTTGGTAACCATCTGTAGAATATCTTGAGCCCTCACCTCTGGTGGCGAGGCTTTTCCCAGGGAAGTGTCCAGGATCGCTGCTATGAACTGGAGTCTCTGCGATGGTATCATTTGTGACTTCTTTAAATTGAGGGAGAAGCCCAGTCTGTGAAGGGAGTGGCACACGTGATTTAGCTGGATCTGAGCTTGTTCCGAAGAAACAGCCCTGATCAACCAATCGTCCAGGTAGGGGTAGACGTGAATCCCTTCCCTCCTTAGACTTGCCGCCACTACCGACATTAACTTGGTGAAGACCCTCGGGGCGGAGGTCAGCCCAAATGGCAGCACTCGAAATTGATAGTGAGAGTTGCCAATTGCGAACCTCAGGTATTTCCTGTGTTTGAGATGGATAGGCACATGGAATTAAGCGTCCTGAAGGTCCAGAGATACCAACCAGTCCTGGAACTGAAGGGCCTGGAGGATCTGAGAAAGAGTGACCATCTTGAATTTGTCTTTCCTGAGGAATTTGTTCAATTCTCGCAAGTCCAAGATGGGTCTCAGTCCTCCGTCTTTCTTTGGAATGAGAAAGTAAGGGGAGTACCAGCTCTTGTTCCTCTCCGCTACAGGTACCGGTTCTATGGCACCTTTCTCTAGTAGGTCCAAAATTTCCTGCAAGAGGAGCGGATCTGGAGCTTTCTGAGAGCTGATCCCCGGTGGATGACTCTGAGGTATACGTAGGAAAGGTAGGCAGTAACCTTGGGCAACTGTCTGCAATGCCCAAGCATCTGACGTGATAGCCTGCCATACCGCCAGATGTTGAGTCAACCTGCCTCCTACAGGTGTCCTGTGAGGGAAGTCCTCAGAGTGGTTTTGGGGCGGCTGATGCAGATGCCGATGGTAAAGAGGCACCTGCTGTTGCTGCGGCTTTTGAATATCTACCCCGTCCACCTCGGGTAGTTCTTCTTTGTCCCCTTTGAGCCGGTCGTCCTCTACCTCTTCCGAATTCGGAGTAGAAGCGAAAGGACTTGCCCCTCGCAGAGGTTCCTGTGGGACGAAAAGGTGTCTGACGGATTGCAGCGCCTAGGGATTTTGCTGCTGCTTTTGAAGTTTGCAGTTTCTCTAAACTGTCATCCGCCTTTTTCCCGAACAAAGAAGAGCCATCGAATGGCATGTTCAAGAGCCTGGCTTGCACATATGGGGCAAAACCAGACTTTCTCAACCAAGCGAATCTCCTGGTTGTTGTACTTGCCGCCATTGCTCTGCTGATACTGTCAGCCGAATCAATGCCCGTCTGGAGGGATTCGCACATAGCGTCTTTACCGTCCTGTATAATATTCAGGAATGCATCCCTTTCTTCTCCCTCCGGGATGCAGTCAGCCGCTGTAGAAGCACACTCCCAAAGTGTATGGCTGAATCTAGCAAGGGTGCAAGTAGCATTAACACATTTTAACGCCATGCTACATGCCGAAAAAACTTTCTTTGCCATAGCATCATATTTTTTGTCGTCCCTGTCCTGTGGGACGGTAGGATAAGCCGTCTTGACATCGGTAGAGGATGCTGCCTGTACCACCAGACTTTCTGGGGATGGGTGTTTAGACAAAAACTCCGGGTCTGTAGAGGATACCCTGTACTTTGTAGACAGTTTTTTATTTACTGCCGGTACGACATCTGGGGTTTCCCAGTTCGTCATAATCTTCCTCTGAAGAGCTTTATGAAAAGGCACCACAGGATCCTCCTGTGGGCCTTTGTCAAGAATATCCGTGAGGTCATCTTGTTGGAAAGATTGTGAAGGTGCAGACCACCCCATAAACTCTGTGATCCTGGCCATTAAGGCTCTATAGGGGGTTTCAGCATGTTCCCCCGGGTCTGGCCTAGCAAACTCCACCTCAGGGGAGGTGTCTAACCCACTTGCCTCATGTAAGGAATCATGAAGATCCTTTAACCTGCGTTCTTCAGAGGAAAATTCCTCTCTAATTGGGGTTACATGTCCCTGCAACTCAAATGTGTCTTCCTGTTCAGACAATTCACCCTCTTCCATAATTGAGGACATAGTTCTCAATTGTTCTGAACTCATAAAGGGTGTAAACCCCATTTCCAAGGCAGAGGGTGGCGAACTTGTCATAATCGGCCTCGAAAACGTCGATGTCGTCGACGCCGACGTCGAAGGCTTCGAGCGTGGCGTCGAAAACAAAGGCGGAGGCCTCGAAGACCTCGACAGAATTGGGATTCTGCTCGACAATCTCGAAGCCATCGACGTCGAGGACCTGGGGATAGTCACTGGGTGTGTCGTAACCGTGACTTTTCTTGGCGTCGACACCGGTGTCGAAGCTGGTGTCGAATTGACAGACTCGTGTGTCGAAGGTCCCTTCGACAACGGCGTCGAAGACATCGACCTCGACGGAACCTTTGTCGACGGCGTCGACGGAACCTTCGAGGAAGGTTTGGAGGTCATAGTCCTACTCGAGGGTTCGTGACGCGCTCGAGAGGTTTCCTTCGCCGGGTACTGCGACTCGCTGCGTTTTTGACCTTCGGGTCTTTCGACCAGAGCATCGCTCTCGGCAGTCTTCGAGGGGGTCGAGGCCGCTTTCTCGAAGACGCTCATCATATTTTTGCGGAATTCCTCCCATTCAGCCCGGGAACTATGTTTCGTGGGGCACGGGATTCTCTTTGGCGAAACAGAGGAAGAGGAAGACGGAGAAGGGGATCTTCGACGTCTCCTCTTCGAGTGCTTCGATCTCGAGGAGTGATGAGACCCACTCCAAGATCTGGAGCGCGAATGGTGACGAGGAGACGAATGTCTCGACTTCGTCGACGAAGAAGAAGCTTTAAAAGTCTTACCTTTCTCCAGCTTCCCCCTACGCTCCTTCAGGGCCTTAGCTGTCATTGACATACAGTCCTCGCACTCCGAACAATGGTGTTCAGCTCCCAAACACCACAGACAAACTCTGTGAGGGTCAGTCAGCGACATCTTTTTCCCACAATCTCGGCATTTTTTGAAGCCGGATCGAGGAGATGTCGGTTCCGACGAAGAAGCCATCGAGTATGGATCGAATAACTCGAGGCAAATAGGTTTAACCTGACAAAACTGAGCAACGGTATTCCGAGGCACTGAGTAAGCGCGGAAAAACGGAACTGAGCAACGGGCGCTGTGCGCGGCCTTTATAGCCAGGATGACGTCGGCGTCGATACGGCGGCTGTCGAGGGACATCAACTCGGAGGACGTCGACGCGCAGCGCCCTCTAGAGAAAAAATTTTCCGAGGCCAGCAGAGCTGGAAGGAGATATCTAAGATGAGGAATACGTCGGAGGACACAATCCCTTCGAAGTACAGATTTCACCCACTCGCTCTCCACGAAAAGCACATACAAGGAAATGACGTTCTACACGTACCTTTTATACACACGTCACAGACGCGCATACGCGATGAGGCCATTTCCACCAATTACGCGCTTTGACACTCGGACGTGTATCTCTTCATTTTTACACGCGCCATTCTCTACGGCCATGCGCGTGACGTCACAGCTGCGCATGGTGGCCTTTGGGCCAATGAAATCGCATATGCGAGCACATGTGGTAAAACTGCACGTCCGAGTGTCATCGCGTGTAATCGGAGGGAAGTGAGCGTACACGCGATTGGCCTGGGTACGTGTATTTCTGGGGTGCGCAGGAAGTTCCACACGCGATTGGTGGAAATCCATGTGTGCTCTGTCATCACGTGTAATGAGGGAAACACCCGCGTGCCTCACGTCACAGACGCGCTCACGCGCTAAGGGCCTTTGGTCCAATGAAATCGCATATGCGTGCTGACGTGCATACGCGCTAAGGGCCTTTCCTCGATTTACACGCAGACGTGCAGGATTTTCACGTGCCAAATCACTCCGTATCAAGCTGGCCACGCGTAAGCACATGGAAGACCAAGCTCCTGCCCAAAAGGCCGAATTACTGCCCCCCAGAGCCCCGAGCAGCATCCCACGAGCCATCTGCTGCTGCCTGCCTGCCTGCCTGCCTGCCTGCCTGCTGCCACCGTGCCCTGCCATTTGGTGCCTGCACATCAGCCATCTGCAGGGGTCCATTTGCTGTGTCCACCCCTGCTGGAACAGAAGACTCCCGACTGGGATACCATCGCTCCTCAGCCCAGCCCCAGGACCCAGTTGCCCACCCACTCCTGCCTCTGGGGTTGCCATGTCGGGCACTGCAACATCTGGTACCACTGGCAACCCCCGACCAGAGAGGCAGAGGGGCACCAGCTTCACTGCCACCGAAGTTGGTGTCCTGGTGGAGCAAGTCCTGGGGCAGTATGATGCCCTCTTCGGAAGTAAGCGCGCCAACAAGGAAGGACGGACTCAGATCTGGACGGACATCGTGACTGCCATCAACACGGAGGGGGTGGCAGTCCGCGACTACCAACATGTCAAGAAGCGCTGGGATGACTGCAGGTCCAGGACCCTCTTGAAGCCCCGGCGCCTCATGGAGGGGGGCCGGGGCCGCATGAGTACCATCCAGATGAGGGTCCTGGAACGCGTAGGCCCAGCGCTCCACGCCCAGATCCTTGAGTGGCAGACCCGTCTGGAATTGAGCGGTAAGTGGCCAAGCATTGCTGTGTGAGACAGGGCATGTCGCAGTGTGCTGGTTGTCTGATACTTGCCTGTATGTGTGACATAGGCCATGTATGCATGTGTGTGTGCAGGGACGTCATGCATGTGAGACCAGTAATGTGTGAACCACACGGTTGGTGCATGTGTTCAAATGCAACATGGGTTGCCCTATGCGGAATGGCCACATGAAAGCATGCCAGTCTCTGTTCCTGGACATGGGTGAGGGATGGGTGCTGATGCCATGTACATGTATGCTGTCCATGTCTGTGTGTCTGACCTGCGTGTCTGTGACTTGTGAATGCCAGGGATGCATGACACATGACTGTCGCAATGTTCAGGTACACTGATGCAGCCTAGTCATCCTTGTATCCACTGTGTCTGTGGTGTACGAGGCCAGATGGATGAAACTAGGGTGAAGTGTGTGCATGTGATAGGCATGGCCCATGATGCATGTGAGTTCCAAAACAACAGTGTATGTTTCAACAATCACTTGGACATGTATGCTAATGTCCATAGCATGCGCCATGCCTATTACCGCATGTGTTTTACCTGCACTGAGCCATGTGTTGTGGAGGGACACGATGGAAGTGATATTTGACAGTGCCACTCATCTGCTATTGCTTCCTGTCTAGGGGACCATTGTACACTACCCTGATGCTTGTGTTCTATGTCTCCCTCTACACAGCGCCACGTGAAGAAGAGGGCGGAGACGGCTCTGTGGAGCAAAGCTGCGGGGATGCCCCCAAGGCTGCAGCGGAAGGGGTGGGTGAGCCCCCCCAGGGGCTTGCAACGGCGGAAGACGGGGAGGAGCCATCCAGGTTGGTGGTTTCCACAGAGGAGGAGGAGGCCGCTACTGAGGCGCACATGGGGCCTGGTGGGGGCATCCCTGCTGGTGCAAGTGTTGCAGTCCAGGGGCAGGGGCAGGAGGCAGCACAGGTCGCCGTGGAGGGGCCTGTGCATGTCACTGTCCCTGACACTGTGACTGCACCACCATGCACCAGCAGGGATGCCCCATCCCAGGCCCGTCCGCAGGTAGGGGGGATGTCCATGTCATCTGACTCCCCTCCACCTGCGGACGAGGCGACCCGTGGCCGTATGGAGAAGGTCCTGATTGGTGTCGCGTTGCGCACAGGTGCAATTCGTGATGAGGTGCGTGCTTCCCGGGAGGAGCATGCACGTCATCACGGAGAGCACCGTGCCGACGTGGCCCAGTTGGGATCGGCCATGGTCGGGGGTTTCCTACATGTGACGGCCAATCTGGCGACCCTCTCCTCCTCTGTTGAGACTATGCACCAGTCGTTCTCCATGCCGTCTTCCGGCCCAGATGCCACCAGGGCCCCCTGTGGACCTGCCCCGACCAATGCAGCCGGCTCGGTGGGGATCCCATCCCTGCCACAGTCGGGAGTCGAAGGTCCAGCAGGGGTGGACACACCAGCAACTGGACCCCTGCAGATGGAGGATGTGACGGCATCATCGGGCAGGGCACATGCACGACGGCGTCGGTGGATTCCATCAGCCTGGATGCCGTCGTGCTGGCACAGGCAGTTGCGTCGGAGGCAGCGGCAGGCTCGACGTGGGAGGCATCATGGCTCTGGGCCATCAACATCAGGGGTGCAGGCATCGGCCGGAGGGCAGGAGAACCCTGGAATGGGAGTGGCTTCCGTGTGGGAGCAGTTGGGCCAGCAGATAGGTGCGGAGCGGCAGCGGGCAGATGAGGAACGGCTCACAATGGTCAGGGCGGAGAACTCCATGCGGAGGGCGCTGAGGCGGGCTGAGTGCCTCGAGGGTCTTCGCAGGGAGTTGGAGCTGGACACTGCTTTATCCCTGCGAGACCTCGGGGCCAGGGAACATGCCCGCCTCCAAGCCATTGAACAGGAGTTCGATGATGCCCTGGCCCATGACAACATCCAGAGAGCCGTTGGACTAGCCCGCTGCCCATTTAAATAGTTATGTAGTTAGTGTTAGGTTTCCTTTGTTTTTGCATTTTCTTTGGACCTTTTGGACAATGGGCCACATTTTTGTATATAGTTATTTTTTATAAGTTAGTGTTGTTAGATAGGTTTCATTTCTTTTGTTGGGATCATGGACCCTGGCTTGTTCACCTGTACATAGTTCACTGTTGGATTTTCTTTTCTTTTTACAATTTACCCATGGAGCAATGGCTTTCAATTATAATTTCCCATTGGATTTTCTTTTGTGGACTGTGACTTTGGACACCATTCCTTTGGATTCTGATTTTTGGTTTTGCATTTTTTCACGGACATGCTTCTTTTTACTTTTTTGACATTCCCATTTCTGTTAGTTTATTTTTGATTCAATTCATGTTTCCTTTAATACATATTTTTTGATCAAACTTCAATGTGTGGTATCATCACATTGGTTTCATGCATATCATGATATGGGTTTTGAGATTCACTGACACCCATTGGGTGTATGTGAGGGACATGTGTTCGTTTCCAAACTTGCAATTGCTGTTCTTTCATGTTATTGCCATTTCTGAGTGGGTGGATGCAATACTCGGGTGGGTGTTTTGCATTTGGAGGCTGACCATAGGGACCAGGGATCTAGATTGTGATGACATGTTGGCTGGGGAACATGAGTTGGACATGAGTGGGGGCCTGGTGGAGGCTGCCCCTGGTGGCTGGGGGGTGGGGGTGGTGGTAGACATGAGTGGGGGCCTGGTGGAGGCTGCCCCTGACTGCTGGGGGGTAGGGGGTGCAGGGAGACATGAGTGGGGGCCTGGTGGAGGCTGCCCCTGACTGCTGGGGGGTGGGGGTGCAGGGAGACAGGAGTGGGAGCCTGGTGGAGGGTGCCCCTGACTGCTGGGGGGTAGGGGGTATAGGGAGACAGGAGTGGGGGCCTGGTGGAGGCTGCCCCTGCACTGCTGGGGGGTAGGGGGTGCAGGGAGACAGGAGTGGGGGCCTGGTGGATGCTTCCCCTGCACTGCTGGGGGGTGGGGGTAACAGGGGACATGAGTGGGGGCCTGGTGGAGGCTGCCCCTGCACTGCTGGGGGGTGGGGTTGCAGGGAGACAGGAGTGGGGGCCTGCTGGAGGCTGCCCCTGGTGGCTGGGGGGTGGGGGTGCATGGGGACATGAGTGGGGGCCTGGTGGAGGCTGCCCCTGCACTGCTGGGGGGTGGGGGTAATAGGGGACATGAGTGGGGGCCTGGTGGATGCTGCCCCTGCACTGCTGGGGGGTGGGGGTGCATGGGGACATGAGTGGGGGCCTGGTGGAGGCTGCCCCTGCACTGCTGGGGGGTGGGGGTGCATGGGGACATGAGTGGGGGCCTGGTGGAGGCTGCCCCTGCACTGCTGGGGGGTGGGGGTAATAGGGGACATGAGTGGGGGCCTGGTGGAGGCTGCCCCTGCACTGCTGGGGGGTGGGGGTGCATGGGGACATGAGTGGGGGCCTGGTGGAGGCTGCCCCTGCACTGCTGGGGGGTGGGGGTAATAGGGAACATGAGTGGGGGCCTGGTGGAGGCTGCCCCTGCACTGCTGGGGGGTGGGGGTAATAGGGGACATGAGTGGGGGCCTGGTGGAGGCTGCCCCTACACTGCTGGGGGGTGGGGGTGCAGGGAGACAGGAGTGGGGGCCTGGTGGAGGCTGCCCCTGGTGGCTGGGGGGTGGGGGCGGTGGTAGACATGAGTGGGGGCCTGGTGGAGGCTGCCCCTGTACTGCTGGGGGGTGGGGGTAATAGGGGACATGAGTGGGGGCCTGGTGGAGGCTGCCCCTGGTGGCTGGGGGGTGGGGGTGGTGGTAGACATGTGTGGGGGCCTGGTGGAGGCTTCCCCTGACTGCTGGGGGGTAGGGGGTGCAGGGAGACATGAGTGGAGGCCTGGTGGAGGCTGCCCCTGCACTGCTGGGGGGTAGGGGGTGCAGGGAGACAGGAGTGGGGGCCTGGTGGAGGCTGCCCCTGCACTGCTGGGGGGTGGGGGTAATAGGGGACATGAGTGGGGGCCTGGTGGAGGCTGCCCCTGCACTGCTGGGGGGTGGGGGTGCAGGGAGACAGGAGTGGGGGCCTGGTGGAGGCTGCCACTGGTGGCTGGGGGGTTGGGTGGTGGGAGACATGGGTTGGGGCCTGGTGAAGGCTGCCCCTGGTGGCTGGGGGGTGGGGGTGGTGGGAGACCTGGGTGGGGGCCTGGTGGAGGCTGCCCCTGGCGGCTGGGGGTGGGGGTGGTGGTAGACATGAATGGGGGCCTGGTGGAGGCTGCCCCTGACTGCTGGGGGGTAGGGGGTGCAGGGAGACATGAGTGGGGGTCTGGTGGAGGCTGCCCCTGCACTGCTGGGAGGTGGGGGTGCAGGGAGACAGGAGTGGGAGCCTGGTGGAGGGGGCCCCTGACTGCTGGGGGCTAGGGTGTGCAGGGAGACATGAGTGAGGGCCTGGTGGAGGCTGCCCCTGCACTGCTGGGGGCTAGGGGGTGCAGGGAGACAGGAGTGGGGGCCTGGTGGAGGCTGCCCCTGCACTGCTGGGGGGTGGGGGTAATAGGGGACATGAGTGGGGGCCTGGTGGAGGCTGCCCCTGCACTGCTGGGGGGTGGGGGTGCAGGGAGACAGGAGTGGGGGCCTGGTGGAGGCTGCCCCTGGTGGCTGGGAGTGGTGGGAGACATGGGTGGGGGCCTGGTGGAGGCTGCCCCTGGTGGCTGGGGGGTGGGGGTGCTGGGAGACATGGGTGAGGGCCTGGTTGAGGCTGCCCCTGGTGGCTGGGGGGTGGGGGTGATGGTAGACATGAGTGGGGGCCTGGTGGAGGCTGCCCCTGCACTGCTGGGGGGTGGGGGTAATAGGGGACATGAGTGGGGGCCTGGTGGAGGCTGCCCCTGCACTGCTGGGGGGTGGGGGTGCATCGAGACAGGAGTGGGGGCCTGGTGGAGGGTGCCCCTGACTGCTGGGGGGTGGGGGTGCTGGGAGACAGGAGTGGGAGCCTGGTGGAGGGTGCCCCTGACTGCTGGGGGGTAAGGGGTGTAGGGAGACAGGAGTGGGGGCCTGGTTGAGGGTGCCCCTGACTGCTGGGGGTGGGGGTGGTGGGAGACATGAGTTGGACATGAGTGGGGGCCTGGTGGAGGCTGCCCCTGCACTGCTGGGGGGTGAGGGTAATAGGGGACATGAGTGGGGGCCTGGTGGAGGCTGCCCCTGCACTGCTGGGGGGTGGGGTGGTGGTAGACATGGGTGGGGCCCTGGTGGAGGCTGCCCCTGGTGGCTGGGGGGTTGGGGTGGTGGTAGACATGAGTGGGGGCCTGGTGGAGGCTGCCCCTGCACTGCTGGGGGGTGGGGGTAATAGGGGACATGAGTGGGGGCCTGGTGGAGGCTGCCCTTGGTGGCTGGGGGGTGGGGGTGCTGGGAGACAGGAGTGGGAGCCTGGTGGAGGCTGCCCCTGCACTGCTGGGGGGTGGGGGTAATAGGGGACATGAGTGGGGGCCTGGTGGAGGCTGCCCCTGGTGGCTGGGGGTGGGGGTGGTGGGAGACATGAGTTAGACATGAGTGGGGGCCTGGTGGAGGCTGCCCCTGCACTGCTGGAGGGTGGGGGTAATAGGGGACACGAGTGGGGGCCTGGTGGAGGCTGCCCCTGCACTGCTGGGGGGTGGGGGTAATATGGGACATGAGTGGGGGCCTGGTGGAGGCTGCCCCTGGTGGCTGGGGGGTGGGGGTGGTGGGAGACATGAGTGGGGGCCTGGTGGAGGCTGCCCCTGGTGGCTGGGGGGTGGGGGTGGTGGTAGACATGGGTGGGGGCCTGGTGGAGGCTGCCCCTGCACTGCTGGGGGGTGGGGGTGGTGGGAGACATGAGTGGGGGCCTGGTGGAGGCTGCCCCTGCACTGCTGGGGGGTGGGGGTGGTGGGAGACATGAGTGGGGGCCTGGTGGAGGCTGCCCCTGCACTGCTGGGGGGTGGGGGTGCATGAGGACATGAGTGGGGGCCTGGTGGAGGCTGCCCCTGGTGGCTGGGGGGTGGGGGTGGTGGGAGACATGAGTTGGACATGAGTGGGGGCCTGGTGGAGGCTGCCCCTGGTGGCTGGGGGTGGGGGTGGTGGGAGACATGAGTGGGGGCCTGGTGGAGGCTGCCCCTGGTGGCTGGGGGGTGGGGGTGGTGGGAGACATGTGTTGGTGATCAGTAGTGCAAGGTGACATGTGGGTTGGCTGGTGGGCATGGCCATGGTGGATGGGTTGCCTGTGGGACATGAGCAGGGGTGCAGGGTAGTACCCTGTGGTGTGGGCTGCCTGCAGGGGCCGTGGAGGGTGTAGAGGGAACACCTGGGGGGACCCACATGGCCAAATCACTTGTAGCATTCCCCGGCACCACCGAAATACACGTACCCTGCAGAAATCGCGTGTGAATCTTCTGCGCACATCGGAATACACGTACCCAGGCCAATCGCATGTGGAACTTCCCGCGCACCCCGTAGTACACGTACCCAGGCCAATCGCGTGTGGAACTTCCCACGCACCCCCACCTACCCAGGCCAATCGCGTGTGGAACTTCCTGCGCACCCCATAGTACACGTACCCAGGCTAATCGCGTGTGGAACTTCCCGTGCACCCCGAAGTACACGTACCCAGGCTAATCGCGTGTGGAACTTCCCGCGCACCCAGGAACACGCGCACACGCTATTTTTCACACAGCGGGTGTCCGTGTTTGTCGGTGCCCCTTTGCACCTCATTTGTCCTAGAGGGCCACTGTATGGGCCATTCATCATGGCTGTATATGGGTGCTTTTTGTTAGCGCACATTTCGGCGCACATTTCTTTCAGTCGCAGGGGCGCTACCGCCTGCTTTCTTGTGGCATACTTGTTTGGCCCTGTGCGCGTCTTTGACCGTGCGCTGGTTTGCCCTATTCGATTCCATGAATACGTGTTGTAGGCGAGCGTGTGGGCGTTCCGCGCACTTGCCTCCTGTACTTCCCCCGTGACGCCCATATTTTCACGCGTTGTTCCCCATTCCGAGTTATTACGCCCCGTGTTCCGCCTACTTTTTTGATGTGCGCCGCGCTATGTGCGATTTCGCAGTGGCCGTGGCGCACGCTGTTGGATGACCTGTGCGCCGGCGTGCGCGGCGCACATTTTTAGCGCACATCCAATGATTTTCTCGCGCACGGACTTCCATGAATCGCTGTGCGCTGGTTTTCCTGCGATTTTCGCACTTTTCCTGCGATTCGCACGTGTTGGCACCTATGCGCGGGAATTTTTCGGCGCACATTAATTCCATGAATCGACCCCTAAGTCTCAGGAGGGTTGAGGGTGA
Source organism: Ambystoma mexicanum (assembly GCF_040938575.1). NCBI lineage: Eukaryota > Metazoa > Chordata > Amphibia > Caudata > Ambystomatidae > Ambystoma > Ambystoma mexicanum. The sequence goes on from NC_090939.1 coordinate 637,344,396, forward strand.
CTGAAGGACCTCAATGAGCACACAGAGCAAGGACACTTCCAAATTACTCCAGACAGGTGTTATATTAAAAGTATAGACACATTTATTATAAGGCCTTTGTAACATAGACCATAGCAAAGAATCACAGTAACACTAAGTAAACCAATACATCACATTCAATACAATATATATACAAGACCAGGGGGGTCTAAAAGGGTGACTGCACAAAATATGTCATACAAAACTGCAATTATAAATGGATAAGTGCATCCCCTCCGTTCATTCATGAAACAATTCATGCGTAAAAACGCTGACAAACATCCTTTCCAAGAGGATAGCCCTACTCAAAGGGCATATGTTATACACAAATCACAGGTGTATATGTTTTTAAGTTCATTTATTACATTTATTACTCAAATAGCATTATAAAACATTCATTTGTAGAAAAACCACATGTAACACATTGACATTTCATGTATTAAAAGCCAATTTTGAAAATACACATATTACATCTAGAAAAAAACATATCATATCAAAACCAGTGGTCACATCTCACCCATCCTTGCTCACATCCACTTTCATCCACATTCATACCCTCAACCATTCGTACTGTGCAAAAAAACGCAATTCTAATAATTCTGTACTAAAAATAGAACACCCATCTGTTGGGCTAGAATCCTGTTGTATATTTACAATAGCATATTTGACACTGAATTTTTCCCTTCGCTAAATTAAACAAAGCAAATGTTCAAGAGAACTTGCTTATGAACATATGTCAATTACCATGTTTTTTTAAAAAGTGTTAAACTCAAGGCAGCCCAACTGCACGAAATTTGTCGACAACCTAGATGTGAAGGAAACAGGCAGTGCAGTTAATCTTTATGCCCAGTTTGACATCAGTTATTCAACTAACTAAGAGGCAGTCCAAGCCCTAAGAAGAGGGAAGCCTTGTGCTCGATAGTACATGTAGTGCCAGCGCACACGGTTGGTCCAATGGGCAAAACAGGGTTTCTTCAGGGGTCTCTAGCAGCTCGGGAAGGTGGATAAGGCGATGAAGAATAAGTTCCCACTATTCAAGAAGGACCTCCACTTGAAGGCAGAGGCAGTTCGAGAGTTTGGGATGGAGTCGCTATTTCACAATAGCAGTTGACAAGAGAAGGGCCCTCAGGGCCCACTTGTGTGTAAAAATGGGCTCTTGCACTAGGGGCCACAGGTTGGGGTATTGATTACTCACTGGTCCCTGATGCAAGGAGACCCAAACTTCGGCAAGTTAGTCCAATTCGGTGCAGGTTCGAATGCGGCAAAAAGGACGTCTGGGCACCTTTTAGTTCCTGAGATCCAGCAAGGATTCCCAAACGGGACAGTGGGGATTTCTCCGCTCCAGGTGGATGAATCGCTGCAGTTTCACTGCAGCAGGCTTCAGGGGCAAGAGGGTCACAAATGCAGTGGACTTGCAAAGGACGTTGCCACAGCAGGGCAACACGGTAACCACATTTACTCCGGTCTGGGCGCTTTGCGTCTCACGTCAGACCTGGGAATGCAAAGTGTACGAAATTCGGTGTGAGGATGCCGTGGACACAGAGCTAGCAGTATACCAAGTTTCGAGGGCCTCCTCAAAACGACAGCGGAGACTGATCAAAGGTCACGCGTAAGCTGATCAGCCCACTGGTTGGCCCAGAGACACTTCCGAGAAAGCTTACTTGCAGGTTTTGGTGAAGGTGCCGAGAATAGTTGGTCCCACTATTCCAATGGGTCAAAGCATCTTCGCAGACCTTCTAGGATGACCAGATGCAGAGGGTGCCACGGGACGACAGCAGGTTCAGGGTGCCAAACCTTCCAGCGGGTCACCAGCAGTTCCTCGACTCAGCTTTGTAGTTGCAGGATACTTGGATCCTATCCTTTGTTCAGTGAGAACTCAGGAGATCGACCTGGTAGTGGTGTTTCCAGCCTTCTCTTATCCAAAGTTCCCTTCGCGCCAAAATGGAGAGGACCCAATGGGAGATCTGCTCACAAACACACACTCCATACGTGGACCAATTACAGACCACAGTGGTCTCAGGCATTCAGGACACTCCAGACTCTCTGGCACCCAGGATGTGTATTGGGACCAGACATCCCAGCCAACATCCTGGAGGCATAGACACAAGGCATGCAGAAGCCCGCGAAAGCATTGGGATTCACGGGAAAGTGCATGGCCAAATAAGGACTGGCCCGGGTAGACTCGACCTGGGTAAGATGAAGGGGCAAGATGGCCAAAGGACAGGACAAAGAACCTCGTGGCATGGCCATTTTGGAGCCAGGCCACCTATTCGTGCCAAACGCGGTTAATGAGGTTAACATGGCAGGAAAGGGTTAAGAATAATGTGAAACGATAGCTGCCACCAGTCCTGTCCATGACACATCTACACAATTCATAAAAAGTCCAGTGAGAGTATCTAGGGCCTTTGGAAATGATTATGGATCCAAGTGTGCTGTATGGTAAGATACATTGCACACTTGTTACAATCTGCACAAAAGTTGCAACACGAGGAAAGGACTAAGGGAAACAAATTCTCCCAGTACTGACTGTCTTAAGGGCATGTCAGTTTCCCCATAAAAAGTGAGCGAAAGCCGAGAGGAGTGCAGCTGAAGGCTGTGCTTCTCTGCCAAAGTCAGTCAATGGTGTTTAAACAGCAACACAATGTTTGGGGGTTGACACATGGAGAGAAAATTACATAACCATAGGAAATTTTACCTAACAGGCCCCCTCCTCAAATCTGAAAGTCCAGTGAGTGCTCGTACCCAGCTGGCCAACGAGGAGATCTGCCCCACTCATGCAGGCAACCTGTGGTCCAATCAGGGACCACTGCGGCTCCCATGCTCTCGTGCATACCAGACATCCTGGCACCAGCAGTGTGGATTGGGATCAGACAGTCCCAGCCCACTTTCTGGGTACCCACACCTGTGACATGCATTAGCCCGCTAAAAGCGCTGGCTTTCGCAAGTGAATGCATGCCCAAAAAAGGGCTCCTCGGGTCACAAGGACCAGGAGGAAGGCCAACGGACAAAATGGCCTAAAGGGCAAGACAAAAGACCTTATGGCAAGGCCTTGACGGACACTAGCCAGTTATGAGCCAAACGTGGTAAGCGCGGTATGGCTTGGTAAAGAAATGTTAAAACACATGAAAAAGCTTCTGTTGCCACTAGTCGACTCCTAGGCACATTGCCCAGTTACCAAAAAATCCTTAAGGGATGTGTAGAGTCCAAAAACGCAAGGACCGCAGTGCACAGTACAGTAATGTACTTTTCGCACTGAAACACATTTGCCAAATGCCAAAAGTGGCAACAAAATCATAAGACGAAGAAAACCAAAGTTTCTCAGTACTGACTGCCTGAAGGACAAGTCAGTTTCCCCAGAATGATGGGCGAAAGTCCAGTGGAATGCAGCTGAAGGCTGTGCTTCACTGCCAGAACGTCAGGACAGGCGGCTGAAACAAAAGCAAAACGTTGGGGGTCCACAAATATACCAGTAAGTGAAATTGTACCTAACACTTGCCCCTCCCAGACTAAGGACAGTGGGACTTAATCCACCCCTGGATGAGTCTCATGTTTAGGTCAGTTAAACATTCTGGATAACCCATCAACAATCCTTTTGTACAGTTAAAATACAAGATATAATATACAGAGGCACATAAGAGCACATAAGAGCATATTACAAAGTACATTTGATAGTTTTCAAAGAATACACCAAACTTTAAAAAAGTTCATTAATATCCATACAAGCATTAAGATTGTATAAAAATGACACAATCTCATTAAAAGAAAAATGAGAGAGTATAAAATGTAGATCACCTTGGGCAGAGCAGTGGAGACTGTTAATTATTTGAGGATCTCTTTCCATAAATAATATGCAGCAGCTGAGATCACAATCAACTGAGCTCCGTATAAGGTACTCCAAAACTGATCTGAGTCAATCAAATCGGACTTAAAACTCAAGACTCCCATAACTCTTTACATATAGTGATGATAGCTTAGGGCACTGAGTAAGGAGATGGATGACTTTGAGGTCTTTGATGAAAAGGAAAGCAGTAACAATGGGTCACTATCTCTAGTGCCCAGGCATCTGACATAATGCCCCGCCATTCGTCCTGATACCGAGTGATTCTGCCTCCCACTGGGGTCTTGTGGGTGAAGACCTCAAAGTGGCTTTGCAGCGGCTGCAGCAGTGGCTGAGGAGATAGTAGCCGCTGCTGTGGCTGTTCTAGCACCTTTCCCTTTTTCACCACGAAAGGGTTTTCTCTGTTGGCCTCTCTGACTGGCCTGCCCCCTCCATTTTCCAAAAGAGGAGTAGAAGCGAAAGGGGCGACTCTTCCAGGAAGATGAGCCTGAGTAAGAGTGTTGTTGAGGCTGCCTTATAGCGGCGCTAAGTGATTTTGCTGCCGCTTTTGAGGTCTTCAGCTTCTCCAAGCTCTCGTCTGCCTTGCTGCCAAACAACCTCAAGCCGTCAAAGGGCATATTAAGTAATCTAGACTGCACATCAGGTGCAAAGCCAGATTTCCTTAGCCGTGCAAACCTGTGTAGGACCACCGTGTTAGATGCCATGGACCTGCTTACACTATCCACAGTGTCCAGTCCTGACTGAAGGCATTCCTCTATAGCCTCTTTACCATCTTTTACTATAGCCAGGAAACCATCCCGTTCTCCACCTTCCGGGATGTGTTCAGCCGCTTATGTCAGGCAGTCCCACAGGGTATATGTAAATCTTGCTAAAGTGCAAGTGACATTAGTCGATTTAAGGGCCATGCTGCCCGAAGAAAAAACGTTCCGGGCCCAAGCATCAACTTTTTTATCATCCCTGGCTGGTGGTATTGATGGATAAGCTGATTGCCTAGTGGAGGTTGCAGCTTGAACCACTAGACTTTCAGGACAAGGATGTTTAGATAAATATTCTGGATCTGATCAAGATGGCCTGTATTTTGGTACACATTTCTTGTTTACTGCTGAAATAGAATCAGGAGTATTCCAATTTACCATCACCCTCTTTTGAAGTGCTTTATGGAATGGAAGAACAGGATCTTTTAGAGGACCTTCACTCAGGATGTCAGTCATGTCATCCTGGTCGAAATCTGGGGAAGCTGCCTTCCAACCCATAAAATCAATGACCCTTCCCATAATATTCCTATAACTAGGAACAACATCATCTGTGAGGTCTAGTCTTTCAAAGTCCACTTCAGGTGAAGTGTCTAGGCCACTGGCAGTTTGGAGACAGTCATACAGATCTATTATTTTGGAATTCAGGTCCACTAGCTCTTCAGGGACCTCTCTGGCTCCCAACCTAACTCCAGCTGAAGTGACATCCTCTTTAGAGGAGTGTTCTTCAAAGATGGATGACATGGATCTGAAAAATTCCTGGCTGGGTTGAGGATGCAAAGCTTTTTCAGGTAAAGAGGGTGGTATCGACTTAGGCATGAGTAATGGCGTTGACTTGGGTATCGGGATTAATAAATGCCTCGATAAAGGCATCGATAAAGAAGACGCTGGCTTTGACGTTTTGGAAGGCAGCTTCGATACAGTCGAAGAAGGCTTCGATACAGTCAAAGGTGTCAACGCCATTTTCATCGGCGGTTTCGACGCAGTAGTCGTCGACTGTGTCGAATCAAGTTTCGACTTCGACGCCGATGTCGATTCCGCTACCACCGATTTATGCACTGGGGGTTTTGACATAGTATGAGGCGTCAGGGAACTTTCCCTTGATGACACTCTCGACTCTTTTTCGGCTCTCGCATGTTTAGATTTTGATTTCCCTTTGTAATTTATAGAGTGGGTAGAGGCGTGATCACCACACGACAACTTCGAGGGGGTCTGGCCACTTTCTCAAATATTTTAAGCATCGAAGCCCTAAAGGCCTCCCATTTTTCTGGGAAACGTGCTTGGATGGATAAGATACTCTCCTCTCAGAAGAGGAAGAGGAGGAAGAAAACCTCTGACGTTGCTTTTTTGACTTCTTAGTCGAAGACGAGGAGGATTTCCCTGAGCGACTCTTTGATCTCGACCTCCTCGACCCATGTCGAGATTTTCGACTAGATTCATCCGAATCTTTTTGTCTTTTAGAAGACTTGTAAGTTTCCTCCCCCACCGACAGCTTACCTCTGCGTTCCCTAAGAGCCTTATTGGACATGGCCTGGCAGGAACCGCACTCGTCAACCCGATGGTCTGGGCTCAGGCACCAGAGGCAATTCCAATGGGGGTCGGTTATTGACATTTCCTACCACACTTCTGACATTTTCTGAACACTGTCTTGGGTGTGGTGGGAGTAGATGACGAGAACATCGTCGAGGAAAAATCTGATGCGCCATTTGTAAAACACAGAGCAGTTGCGTTGGAAAAACAGAACTGAGGTAGCGGCGCTGCTCGAGCCCTTTATACAGAGGATGACGTTGACGCTAGACGGCGGCCCTCGAGGGACTACGACTCTGCGGCCCCGAACACAGCGCCCTCTGGTGAAAACATTTTTCCAAAGCAGCAAAGCTGGGAGATGCATTATCATAAGATGAGGAATACGTGGGAGGACACAATCCATTTGAAACCTGCATGTTCAAAGGTGGATAGAATATTTAGGCGTAGATATATAATGAATCTACGTATCTGCAGCGAACATAGTTTCGTTAGATAGGAGCATGAGATATTTTGTGAGAAGCTTTGTGTATTGTAAAGGGTGTATAACTTATTTGTTGCCAAATTATCGATATTGATAATGATGTCACAGTCCTTAGATTTCTTTTTCAAAATGAGTTCAGCATTTGGCTCATATATCAGATCTTCAACAGTCATATCAAAATGTGTCAAAAAGGTAAGAGATGAAGTACTCAGCTCCACTAAAAATGTATTCTTACTGTCATATTTCAATAATTGGGCAAATAGGTTATATATAGTATTTGAAATGTGGTAATATACATTTATAGTGCATACAGAATGCATCGCCGAATTAACCACAGTATACGAATAGATGGCACACCCAGGTTGCAACCTAGTGGTTCAACTCGTACGCCTCTAGGTACTCCCAAGATGGAGTGCAGCAGTTTCCCCTGTTGTTTTTCAGCACACTGCATCATCGATTCGTGCAATGCCTCATGGGTCATATCGTATAGCTGGTATAATACTTTTGCGATAGATGGCCACAAAACCTCCATTAGTGCAGATAGATCTTCTTAATAACTTCCACTTTTTTAATATTTGAATCGAATAAAGCTACCACAGCAATCTAGGAATGTAGATTAACTGATCAGGACACCCAAACTAAGCATAAGTGTTGACAATTTCTCGACGATGATTGTTGATTAGCCAAGAGAATCTTAGGCTTTTCTGTTTCTCCGGGATGATCAATACAGATTTTTGTGCATTGATTTCCAGAAAGTGTGCCTTTGCATATGTTGACAGTGCCACTAATTAATTCTGTAGGCTGATGGGAGTTTGATCAATCAAAATGGTGTCATCAGCATAAGATTTCTGATAGTCAGGAGCCCTGAGAACAGGGGCCTGGCACAAGGAGTCGTTTAAGCCTTGAAATACCTTCTCACACTCCCCAGACCAAGAGACCTTCTTGGGTTTCTTTGGAGTGGTGAGGGCGGTCAGGGGGGAAGCTATGGTACCATAGTCAGCCATGAAATCACTGTAGTACCCAGTGAGGCCCAGGAAAGCTCTCACTTGAGTTTGGGTTGTGGGAGTAGACCAGTTTTGTACTGCTTGTATCTTACTGGGAAGAGGCTGAATTCTACCTCCGCCAACCTCATGCCCAAGGTAGACCACTGAACCCTGGCCAGTTTGACCCTTATTGACCTTTACGGTCAGTTGAGCCTTCTGAAGAGCCTGCAAGACAATCCCTAGGTGTTTTACATGTTCCTCCCAAGTGGGGCTGAAGACTGCTATATCATCCAGATATGCAATGAAGAATTTATGAAACCCATTCAGAACATGGTTAACCAACCTCTGGAATGGGGCGGGTGCATTCTTCAATCCAAATGGCATTATCCTGAACTGGTAAAGCCCTTCTGGAGTTGAAAATGCTGTCTTCTCCTTGCCACTTTCTGTCAGGGATATTTGCCCAGACTGTGCAGTGAGATCAAATGTGCTGAGTTACTTTGTAGCACCTAGCTTGTCTACCAATTTGTCTGTTCTTGGTAGGGGGTGAACATCTGTCTTGATGACAGTATTCAGAGCCCTGTAATACACACAGAACCTCAATTCAGAGGTACCTCCCTTTGGCACCAGAACCACAGGATTGGACCATGGACTATTGGAGGGTTCAATCACCCCAAGATCCAACATCTTATTGACCTCAGGCTTGATGTGGGATCTAACTTTGTCTGACATCCTATAGCTCCTACTTTTGGTATTCACACTATCTCCAGTGTTAATGTCATGTTTGCACCAAGGTGTAAAACCTGTAGGGAGTGAAAACAAGGGAGATAATTGACTCAGCAAAGTTCTCATCTCACCTTGCTGCTGAGGACACAGGTTAGAGTCAAATGTGACAACCTCAATGTAGCCATCTGAAGGACTGCCTTGCAACAGGTCAGGGGGGTACAGATTCATGGCCCACTCTGTCTGATGCCAAAGGCAGAGCAGCCATTTCCACCCTAGGGTGAATTCCTTCAGTCTATTTATATAAAACACTTTTGGGGCTTGACCAGGCATTCCAAGGTCCACTAAATAGTTCACCTCACCTAGCTGTTCCACAACTCTGTAAGGGCCTGACCATTTATCCTGTAGGACCCTAGGTTTTATGGGATTCATGATCAGGACTTTTTGACCAGGGGGACAGTGTACAAGTGAAGCTTTCTGGTCATACCAATTTTTGGCCAATTCCTGACCAGCCTTCACTTCAACTTGTGACTGGCCTGAGCCATTAGTAAGGCCATCCTCTTTCTCAATCCCAGCACATCATCCACTACATTTGTAGTGACAGGAGGAGTGGGGAGCTCCCATCGTTACTTAACTATGGCTAGTCCCCTGACAGGGTGACCAAAGAGAAGCTCAAAGGGACTATAACCAACCCCTTGTTGATGGACATCTCTATAGGCAAAGAGTAAGCATGGTAAAAGAAAAGAAGACCCCACTGTTCCCTCTGGTGCTCTTCAAGAGCTCCAACCATGCTTTTTAGGGTTCTGTTAAATCTCTAAACTAAGCCATTTGTTTGTGGATGATAAGCTGATGAAAACGTACAGGAGACTACACATTCTTTCCACATGGCTTGCATGTACTTGGACATGAAGTTGTAGTTGCTGCCTTTGTCAGATACAACTTCTTTAGGGAAGCCAACCCTAGTGAATATGCCAAGCAATGCCATAGCAACTGACCAGGCAGTTACTGTCTTCAGTGGGATAGCCTCAGGATATCTGGTGGCATGATCAACTAACACCAGCATAAACCTGCTGCCAGGGGATGTTGAAGGGTCAAGGGGACCAAGAATGTCAATCCATAACCTTTCAAATGATACACCCACTACACGGAGTGGTATCAATGGAGTCTAAATTGTTGTGCCACTTTCACCAGAGATTTGGCAAGTGGCACAACTCCGGCAGTGGCCTTCTACATGGTCCCCCATCTTAGGCCAGTAGAAATGCATGGATAAAATCTCCTTAGTCTTCTTGATACCATGATAACCTGCAAGGGGGACCTCATGTGCTAACCGCAAGAGGAACGTTCTCACTTGAAAGGGAAACCACCAACCTCCTATGGTCTCCTTCAGTGGACTCTGTGGGCTTACTATATAGTAGCCCACCTTCCCAATAAATCCTGTGTTTCCCAGGAAGTTCCCCCTCAAACTGGGAACAGGCCTGTCTCCTAAGGCCTTCCAAAGATGGGAACTCACGTTGGCCCTTACTGTACTCTTCCCTATCAGGATCACCTTCAGCAAGTAAACTCTGCAATTGAGGATGGTCATGTGGGTTAAGTATTTCAGGTAGCTCCTCTTCCTCATCAGGTTCAGGAGATTGGCCAACTGCCTCCACCTCAGTGGTAGGTGAGTTGGGGGAATATTCTCATTCCCTCTCTTTTGCTTTTTGACTCCTTTAGCCTTGGGTTTCCCCTTGGGCTTTGGCTCAGCCTTGGACTTGGCCAAGGAAGCCTTGGATTGAGACCTAGTGCTGGGTCTCTCTGCTGTATCTCCCAAAAGACCTAAGTCTCTGAGATCATTTGCCAGCAGCACTCTCCCAGGGACTTGCCTCTGAACACTTACAGGTATCCTTACTACTCCACCATTTACAGCTAGAGTTATAGGCATAACTGGAAACTTGATAGGGGGTCCATCAGCTAACACTGCGCATCAGAGGAGCTCTGGCCAGCTCCTCTGGGTTTACCAAAGTGGAATCCACTACAGTTCTGCTGGCCCCAGTGTCTACAACATCTACCAAGACACTATCCTTAATGTAATGCTTAGTATTTGTCAGGGATGGAGGCATAGGTCTCAGCCACTCTAGGTTCCCAGTATCCCAGGGAAAATAAATCTACTTTTGATCCTATCCCGCTCAGAAGAGAAGGGTGCCCCTGTAAGTATTTCTTCCTCCTCTTGGTGGAAGGCTAGATTCACAGAGTGTGCCCCCAAGGTTTTAACCTTACACCTGGGCTCCACAAGCCACACAAGATTCACTGGGTATTGGGTCTTAGCATAACCAGAGTTGTGCTTGTAATGATTATTCCCACTACCCTGTACATGGTTATGTGACTTACTCTTTTTAAACTTGTTATGGGCCTGTTGGGGTGAAGATTTTTCCGTTGAGCCACCCTCTTTCTCCTTCTGCTTCTTCCCCTCTTCCTGCTTCCCAGAAGCACGCTTGTCCTTATTGGACACCCTCTGGGATACCCATAAATCTGCTGCAGTGGCTAACATATTAGGGTCTATCTCTTAGAGTCAGCCAGATGCTGCTTAAGCTTAGGGAAACATAAGGCAAAAAGATTTTCCAGCCTGACCAAATGAATCATGTCTTCAAAATTGGTAACTTTGTAACCTTCCACCCAACCAGTCGGGTTTTTCAAAGATTCTGTTACATATGTGACCCAAGTACTACATTCTCTTTTCAAGTATTGGGCAGGAGTCTTCTCAAACTTCAGGATCAGGATTTTCTTTAATTTTGCAAAACCTTTCTCTCAGTCTTTGACATTTCCACAATGGCACTGCAGCCAGAGTGGGGCAGTCTACTTAGAAACCATGCAATCTTATCAGCATATACTACTTGTTGCACTTCACAAGCATACTCAAACACAGCCAGTCCGTGATGTCATTTTTCTCATCATACACACTAAGCAGATCTCTTGGATGTGAGGAGGAACCAGAACCATTTCCAGATCCCCTTGAGGATTTGTTGGCAGCTTGAAGCTTGGCAAGCTCCAACTAATGTTCCCTATCTTTTTGTTTTTCCAATTTTTCCATCTCCAGCTTAGCCATGCTGAACTCAAGTTCCCTTTCTCTCAGCCTAAGCTTTTGTCTTTTGAGATCTAACACAGCCTCAGCTTCAGAGGAAATAGAGGACACATGGGATTGGGCTTTACCATCCTCATCCTCTCTCTCTATGATGGCAGCAACAGACATATCATGACTATTACTGGCAGCAGCCCCAGCACCTTCTGCACTATCATAAGAGGGAAGAGGTACAATTCTACTTTCCTGCCAATCAACAATCTTTTGGATTATCTCAGTTTGTGTGCCAGAGGTAGTGATACCGCTTTCTGCACATAGCCTCCTTAGTGTTTCAGACTTAGAAACACTCAAAGTAATAGCAGTGACTGATTCCATTTCATAAGTAAGGTTAAGTGGTTTACAACTACTGGCTAACAAAAGCCACTGTTTTACTGTGTAAATTTAATCTAGTGCCACACCACTGTGCAACACCCAAGTACTTCAGTTCTTATTCCACCGCTGTACACCAATTTGTTAGAATGGATTTCTAAACTCTGCTCTGGTGAACAGATGTTAGGAGGCCACCCTTGTTAGTGAAACAAGGAACACTTCTGGGTAGTTAGCCAGGAAATTTCAAGGTAGTTTAGAGAGCAGCCAAGGCTAAGTCTCAGGGGTGGTGGGGAGTGATCTGAGGTCTTGGATGAGCACACACAGTAGGACGACAAGAATCGCCCTTAGAAAGTAGTATATCAAAAAATACAGTTTATTAGACCAAGTTTATTAGACCCAGAACAAACACAAGTGAATCATGGCAAACACAGTAATATCACTACTTAAACACACACTATGTAAAATATATGTACAATCACTGAAAGTGCAGTTTTCCGCCAAAACCTGTCGGGAGGGAAAGCAGACAAACTTTAATACATTGGGCAACTCCAGAGATGAATATCCCTAACTTAAAAAGTCCAACCCCATGAAGATTGGTGTCTTGTGCTCATTGCCATGTTTGTACGTAAAAAACACTTGGTGATGCGTGAAGCTTAAAAAGGACACTATTCAATGGGATGGAAAAGTTAGCAAGAGGATTGTGGAGTGTGGAAATTTGGTTTTGATAGTCAGAGGAGGATCTGCTGCAGAAAACAAAGCTGTTCCCAATTTTTGGACAGCTTTAGGAAGCAAGAGCCACCCAAGCCAAGGCAAGGACCACAAGGGATCCTATGTGCGCAAACATGGGTTGGTTACGCTAGGGGCCACCGGTATGATTACTCCCCGTTCTTAGCTCATTCCAGGTCCAAACTTGCCAGGCTTGGAGATGGTCGCCTGAAGTACAAATCCCCTCCTTGGTTAAGCCTTGGTTAAGCTTCAAAGTGCACAGGTGCTGCGTGTGCAGATGCGGGTCCGGTTTACAACTGAAGCTGGAACTCTCGTCATGAATGCAAGATAAAGAAAGCACTGATGCATCTGGTCCCAGGATACTTGAAGAAAGGCGTGAAAGTCACCAGCAGCGACCGCCACTGTCACACAGACGCCGGGGCACCCAAGTCTCACGGTCTGACGCACGCTCCTCTCTCGCAGGCCAAAGCATCTGGGTCAACGAAATTTGGCTAGGAGATGCTTTGCAGTGCGACCTAGGATTTCCCCAAAGCTTGAGGCAAAACTCGATTTAACAGTGCTCCAACACAGGTACCAAGGTACAAGCTGGTCAGTCCACTGGAGGGCCAAAGGACACTTCCGAGAAGGCTCATTTGCAGGGCGTTGAGAGTGACTGGTCCCACCACTCCAAGGGGTTGAATCATCTTTGCAGCCCTTCAGAGATCGAGTGCAAAGCAGGGCTCTACCGGGACAACAGCATACTCAAGGTGCCAAACATTCTCTGCACGTTCTGGATAGTCCTTGGGTCTGCTTCGCTTCTCTGGATACTTGGCTCCGTGTATAGGTTGATTCTGACCTATGGGTGATCTGCGGGTCTCCATTCAGGCCCCCAACTTATATCCCAAATTTCAGTGAGTGCTCGTACCCAGCTGGTGTAGAGGAGGTCCCAAATACAGCCCGCACTCCAACCGTCCATTTTCAAGTAGCAGGAACGTTCACACCGAGATATGTGACATATGATGAGCAAATAAACCAGCAGAGAGCCGCGGTAGGGCTCTGTCCAGTACCTATCAGAAGAACGATGCCTATTGAAGTACCAGTACCAAGGAAACCATGGACAGTAAGGTACCCATTGAGAAAGCCATATCAACAAATGACACAAAATTAAGATCGTCTGAGTACAGTCCCTGAAGAAACCAAAAAGGTCTTAATGGAAGACGAATGGTGACGTCACAAGAACCAAAACCTGACTCACCTGTAGAAGAAATGACGACCATAGAATGACATAGAGAGACAAAAATGCCATGAATAAGGATATTGTGAATTTAGAGTGTGAAGGCGATGTCAAATAAAAGAAGCTTAAGCTGTAAGCATGGCATAGATATTTGACCAGTTTACACGTGTACATATGCTTGGAACCGCAAGAAAGCTAAAGGAATCGTGTGGCTTGCTATGCTTAGTAGAGGGATAGCGCCATATAGATATCTACCTCAATTAAAGCACTTTATATGAGGTATACGTTCACTTTGCACAAAAGCAGAATTAACCAAATTTACTTAGGCCAGTCGAGAAAGGTTTCACATTCAACAAGATCAGAAGCTGAGCGGCAGAAACGTAACTCAGCAGAGGCAACTTGTGCCTAGGGAACCAAGGTCGTATCCATCAAAATGAACGAGCAGTAGCTACAATTAACTGAAGCAAGAACCAGAATATACTGCCTTGAAGGAGAAAGATAAGAAGGCGAAGGCAGGTGGTGGGTGAACATAAAATCAAATACACGAATTGTTGAAGAAAAGGCAAATCCACAGTGTCTGAATCACGTGACCAGCCGAATGAACAGAAGCAAGACCCCCACGCCTACGCATGGCTGTGAGCCAGGAGAAGATATCGAGGCAGAAGATGCAGTCTCGAGGCCACCAACTGCTAAATAATTGACACATAGCCCCTAAAGAAATAATTGATTGGAGGAAGGCCAGGTGAACTGAGGGGCACCCTGCACCTGGTCGACCATTCTGCGTGCTGCTAAGCGAAGTGAAAAAGTATGCAGGGGGTTGGTGCCAACCCAATCACTGTGGACCAAGTAATCTAGGGTCCTATAGTTAATGGAACCAATAGGATGTTGTACTTTTAGTGACGTCTGCAGTAGTCATTTTTGAAGGAAGGGCTTAGATGCCCACCTGACAGTGTTTTCCCAACCCCTGCACTCCGTTACCATATACAGATAAAGTACCTATAGTAAAGTTACCTTTTCCGAACCAATAGAATTGCATGTTAACTTTTGAGTGTTAACACGTCAATGAAGACGAGTTTTTAGTATGAATGTTACAATTTTTATGAGTTGAAGCGAAAAAGAAGATCGCACCCTTGCTGATATTCATAACTTCCGTTTTTTGTACTTGTCATTAAACTGACTCCCTTTGCCAAACCGTTGCGTTGTCCTTATTGATTGGTGTTGGAGTAATGAATCTGTACCGCCATCCATCTCACGGGTGCAGCTATCTTGTCTTAAAGTGCTTCTGAGCAAACTCTGACTCTATGGGCCGGTCGGGGGTCTTGGGGCACACTTGGTAGCAGAGATTGATGGTTATCGATTATCGATTAGACAAAGACACCCATTGACCGTCGACATAAAGTAATTCTAGGTCCTCTGCAATATCACAAGTCCTTTGCCATTCGGCTGAGTAGACTGTGAAGCTCCCCGTAGACAGTGGTAGAGTAAAAACAAAATCTGCAGAACGAGGCCTGAAGGGACCCGTGTTCCCCACAAAACCCCTTCCCACTCCTACGGGCAGGTGAGCGGGAGAAAAGCCAGAGAAGGTGGTAACGAAGGGGGTGATCCCGAGGATCCAGAGAGGAAACATGCAAACGATGAGTGAAGAAAACTAATACTTTGGCAAAAGTGCATGCCTTAGAACAAGTAAGGGAAAGGTAATAGAAGGAGGCAGGAAAGAAAATATATAGTCAGAAGTAGAGAAGAATGCATATATATATATATATATATGGGGAAGGGAATAATGACTCAAGAATAATTAAGTAGACAGAGGGAAGATACCGGGGAGGACACCCGAGAAGAGAGAGGTTACTGGGGAGGACACCCGAGAAGAGAGAGGATCCGCCTAATTCCTACGCTTTTAATACAAGCGGCTAGAAGAAACTTGTATCCAGAGTCCCAAATAAAGGGGAACGAATAGGCCACCACAGCGATTAAAGGCGCCGTGAAAGGGATACGTTTAAACTCCATGTCGGGGTAACTTTAGAGGCAGAGATACATGTGACCAGCTGGAGTTCGTCTAGTCTGTTAACGTCTGTCTTATGTGTTGAGTGTTGGGACGTCATGAGTCGAAACTTTTCTTAAAGGTATTGACACAAAACTTATGCGATTAAGTAACTAAGATATTATGGTGTACGAATTGACGTTTATTGAGTGAAATAGAAGACATAACATTTTGTGGAAAAATCAGGATTGGAGCTTGCAGTGATTGGTGCTTGCTCATATTTTTGGACTTGTTTAAGTCATGTAAAACATTGACCGGTTATATATATAAAGGGAAAGGGAACAGATTTAAGCATGGAAGACATGCACCTAAGCTGAAAAAATACAGTACAGAGTGGGTTAAAGGCAAGGGCGTAGGAGACACATAAAATCTGGGGGGGACAGGACGGCTGCAAAAATATTCGGCCCAGCCCATTATTGAAAGTTATATTGGCTTTACTACTAAAACAACACCAACACTTGCAAGGTTCATGGTCACAGAATCTCTGACTCCGCCAGTCCTGCCTTTCAGCCCAGTGCACGTGTGTGAGGCTCAGGCTGGCGGTGTTCAGCAGATTCTGAATATAATTTACTGTTCTATGTGTGTATATATTTGCTGCTGTGTGCTGTAAGAAAAATCGAAGAAGGTCTTGGAAATTAGAAGCTTTCTTGAATTGCCTCGAAACGGAGTCGACTCAATGGGCCTCATCACGAGTTTGGGGTAGCCCTTAAATCCGACGGTAGCGCTGTTACTGCCGGATTTAAGGGTCCGCCAAATCACGGTTTCGGCTGATTTCCCCCCAAGCTTTCACCATTGAGCCCAGTGGGAATGGGGAATTCCCGAATGGGCTCAATGGGCAATACCCGTTCCGCCAAACCCGTGATCCGGCGCTAGTAGCGCCGGTGGGTTTGGCGGTAGGGCTAATAATGCCGGCGCTTTTAGCGCCGGCGTTACCGCCCAACTCATGATGAGGCCCAATATGTTTACTAAATGCATTATTTGTGTTAAAAACATTTCTGAAATGTAGATTTTTCCAAGGCAGCACTCTCGGCTTGTGCCTGTGGCAGATAGCAATTGTCCAGTACGTCCATCATGTTTTTGGAGCAGGGTGTACAGGCTTTAAGGCCTATAATTATGAAGGGAAAATCCAAACTACAATTATCAGAATGCAAACAATCAAACAGATGTGAATGGATGGGCTGCCTTTTCTGCAGTCACGCAGTCACGCAGGCGATGGTGAGGAGGTGCATAAGATGTTTAGAGTGGATTTCACTGCATTGGTGGGAGTGAAGTCTAATAGGCTAGACTGTACTGTACGTGCAGTACAGTCTAGCCTATTGCCCTGTACAAAAGGTTTTCCACCCCTACCCTCCTCCCCAACAACCCACCACGTGGCAGCACATTCAGACACAAGCATCAGCCCCATAAGCAGCAGCAACATGAGACTACCACTCATTTGCCTGCGCTATGGCTTGCAAAAGTGCGCTCTCGTTTCCTGGGATGCCCCACTGCCTCCTCACCCCTACCTCTCACCACCAGAAATTCTCTCTTGCGCCTGCGCACTCAGCACCACATCCTTCTTGCCTCCACCACTTTCCATGTCACAATAACCCCAACCATGCCAACACCACCTAACAGTGCTATCAAAAACCTTACAGCACTGCACAATCAACTCAGCACTGCACTCTTCCCCCACTCCACCCTGATACCAGTCCCAAACACTAAGGCAGTACTACCTCCCAAACACAATCTCATCACTGCCCCATGCAGACTGGACACTAAGGCCCTCATTACGACCCTTGCGGAAAGCGACTGACCGGAGCGCCACAGCGTAAATAGCGTTTCCGCCATTGTACGAAGGAGCAAAGTGCGGCCCATTCCGACCCATCGGGCACGAGCACCACGCCACGGCGGAAGTGCAAAGTCCGCGATGGCGGAAATGACCCCAAAACGGCCCACACCGCCGCCGTACGGCGCCCTAGGTGCAATACCGCCACCCCTCTTAGCGGTCACCGCAGTGTGCGCCTACCGGAAAGTACGGTGCCCGGAAATATACGGAAACGGAAGTTAAAACATGGGCCCGGAACGGGAAACATCCCGGCGTACACCTATAAAAACACTAAAACCACACAACCACTAAAATCACTACCCTGAAACACACCCCAACCCGTCAACCACCCTAGCGAAACCAAGAAAAATGGGAAAAGTAGCGAAGAAAGCGTGCGACCGCAAGCGGCAGGTCCACTTCTCCCGTGAGGAACTCACCGTGCTAACAGAGACCCTCCAGGAGAATGCTGCCGTCGTCTTCTCCACGCAAATGACCAGGACGGCACTTGCAAACAAGAAGGCCATATGGGCTCTGGTGGCACAGCGGGTAAGTGCGGTGGGGACCGCACCCCGCACCCCACAGCAATGCCGCAAGCGATGGGACGACCTGCGGATACGCGTCCGCAGCATACTCTCTGCCAACCGCAACATTGCCACAGCCACCGGGGGAGGTCCTGAATCACCCATCAAGTTGACCCCCTGGGAAGAAATCTGTGCCTCCACCATCGGAATGGAGAGCATAGAGGGAGTCGGAGGGATGGAGAAAGGAGTGCAGACATCCGAAGATTCAGGTAGGTGGGCCAGATAAAACAATGCCAAATCCACACAGTCCATCCATGTGAAGTACCATGCGTCCACATAGTGCAACAGAAACACATGTCCAGGAGAACGTCCACACACATCGGCCTGAAAGCGCACGTCAAAACCCACAATAAATACATAAATAATTAAAAACCCCTAATACACGCACTACACGTGCAGCAGGCACACCCTAACTGCAGGCTGCCAAACAACTGCACCCTCACTCCACACACAAATCAAAGCACCTCCAAGACCCCGACCCAAATCACCCTCAGGTACCACCCCAATGCATGTGATACAATGCCATTCCAATTCCCACTGACCCATCAATAACCCTCGCCCTCCTTTACTCCACCACAGGGTCCGATCCAAACGACGAGCTACAGGACACCCCTACCAGCACACCTGCAAAGAGGGCCAAGACCAACGGCCAGAGACCCTCCACCTCAGCTGCACGCATCAAGACACGGCAGCAGCACAAATCAGGTGGCAGCACAGAGGAGGGAACATCAACAGGCACCCCAGCAGCCAGCATGCCCACAACACCACCACCACAGGTCCCCCCAATGGATGCCACAGAAGGCACTGCCTCTGGTGGCAGCAGCACCATAGGTGACACCCCATTGATGGCAGCATGCTCGGACACAGAAAACGGGGATGCCGAAGTCAGATCCATCCATGACCTGTCCCAATCCCCCTGTCTGTCCCATCCCGTACAACATGAGGATACCACGCAGGGGCACCCACAAGACGACGACTGGCCATCCCCCACAAGCCCTGTGGCAAGGCAACATGAGGACAACAGCCCCTCTGTGACACCCCCGCAAATGGCCATGGCCCAGCAGAGGCAACAGTCCCTCGACCAGTTGATCGAACAACAGCAGCAACTGGCCACACTCCTCAAGGACCATGCCGATGAATGTGGGGGCACTAAGGCAGACATAGAAACATCAACTGAGACACTTAGGGCAGAAATGGAGAGAGGTACAGAGACGCTAAGGGCACAAATTGAGAGAAGCACCGAGAGCCTGAGGGGGGAACTGCATGCGACGTCCAAAGACGTATGTGCCGAACTTGCCGCAGTGCGCCGTGTGCTCACTGAGCTCTCGCAAACCCTTAGGGACATGCATGGACGTGAGCAGGCAGACACATCATCCGTTGCAAGTTCCGTCCAGGGCAGCCCCCAACGTAGATCTGGAAGGAACCTGCGCTCCACAGGCAGGGGTGCCCCTGATACCCGCAGAGGGGGCATGCAATAGCGACAGCCCACTGACAATGAGCATCTTTGGACACTGGTGTTCGGGGGGGAGGTAGGAGGGTGGAGGGGGTGTGTTGGGCTCACTTGGGTGGCGGGTCGATAGGGTGTTCAACATGATATCACATATGCCATAAAAAGTGCACGATCAACCAATGAGAAGTGTGGACATTGATCTTTGTGTACTAGGCCATCATAGGCGTACAGTCCATATTGTGCATGTCCCAGACACACGCAGTGCCACGAGTCCCGTGTCCATGTATCAGCCACCAGGCGTGAGTGCTAGAAGCATACATCAATGAGATGCTGACGAATGTCACGGGCCTCCGGTGCCTCGCAGACTCCATGAGGTGCTGCCACATCCCCACCCTCATCATGACCATCATCAGGTGCTTGCAGTTCAGCGTCAGGGGGCATGGGCACATTTCTACGTACGCACATGTTGTGGAGCATGACACATGCCATCACCATCTTTGCAACCTTCTCATGGCGGTACAGGAGTGCACCGCCAGACCTGCTGAGGCAGCGGAAACGGGTCTTCAGTAGGCCGAATGCCTGTTCAATGACTACACGGGTACGTGAGTGGGCATGGTTGTAGTCCTCCTCATGCTGGTCCCGTGGGTTCCGGACTGGTGTGAGGAGCCATCTCTTCAGTGGATATCCAGCATCACCTGTATGTGGACGAGAAACGTATGATGTGGAATGCCATTGATACGTACGCACACCCCCCCCCTTCCTGGCAGGTCATTGCCAATTCACATACCCCACATCATCATGCATGTAATGAGACTCACCGAGTAGCCAGGATCTGTTCCCTGCGTGTCGCTCCATGTAGCGTGGTATTGTAGAGTTCCTCAAGACCATAGAATCATGGGTTGATCCAGGGAATCGGGCACAACAATGTGTAATGATCCTGTTGGAGTCACACACCATCTGTACATTCAGGGAATGAAATTGTTTTCGGTTGCGGTACTGGGCCTCCATGGCATGTGGGACGACCAATTCAACATGGGTGCAGTCGATGGCACCAATGCAACCCGGTATGCCGGCAAGTGCATGGAATCCCACTTTTGTGTTGGTTATTTCCTGCTCCGAGCGTGGTAGAGAGATGTAGTCGTCTGCGTGCTTCAGGAGGGCATCGAGCACTTGCAATAGTGTCCGTGAGAACAGTGGCTGAGAAATGCCATGCAACTGTCCGACTGTGTGCTGGTAGGTGCCTGTGGCCAGGAAGTGGAGTACAGACACCACCTTCAGTAGGGGTGGGATGGCGGTTGGGCTATCTATCATGCTGACAAGGTCAGCCTGTGTCATGTCCACAATGGCGGCTATGGTGTCCCGGTCCAGACGGTAGAGGGTGTGGATCTGCTCATCAGTGAGGTTGAACGGATGTGCTCGGAGGCGTGGAATTGCGGGCTGCCTGCGTGGTGGTAGTGGCTGTGCTGGTGGGCCTTGCTGGCCCTGCCTTAGCCTCCTCCTCCTCCTGCGTCTCCTCCGTGCGGCTGGTTGTAGTTGGTGTTCGTCTACTTCTTGGAGTCGGAGCACTTGCAGTGCTATCAGGTCCCCCAGGGCCAACATCGCGAGTCCTGCCGGTAGCATTTCGGTGTGGTTGTGGGAGGAGACTGGCTGTGCAATTTATGTGTTTTCAGGCTGTATGGCCTCCACCTGTGGTGATTGATTCCACCTGTGCAAACTGCTCTCCCCTTTGGCCGAGCACGTCCCGCGCACAACGCTGCAATTCGGGGAATTGTATCTTGCTATTGCAATCATGTATTTGTACCCGATGGCCGTGTAAGATTGGTTGATATGTTCATTCTGCTGTGGTCCCATTGTTTCACATACTATCTGTGCAGTCGCGAACAGACTTGTGAGGGGTCAGTGGGACGTAGTACTCGAGTAACGGTGGGCCCTCATGCATCACTGTACCGAGTTGCAACGACGGGCGGGGCGTCCCATTCGTGGGTGAAGGCAGTTGCCATTTTCACACACAGCCGCACTCGATGGAATAATTAGTGATTTCAAACGGCCACAGATGCCTTTTCGACGTGATGTTGCAAATGAGGAATTCGAAGGGCGGCGCTTTCGGTTTCAAGCTAGCGGCGAGGAGATGCCCACAGGTCTGACTGCAAATGTAACGTTCTATTGTTCTATGTCCTTGAGACAGGGCCCATGGCGAGGGAGCAATGATTGATATGAATAGTTTGGGATGCGCAATAGCTACGTGGGCGATGAGGCCGTCCGTTCCCAAATACATGTTACTTCACAACACTGGAATTACGGGCTGGGGCACTGTGGATTTAGCAGGCTGCATAACGCACAGACTCAATGGATGTTTCTAATGTTATGTGAGTAATTATTCAGGCATTTTGATCCCGGGATGAGGGAATGATGGATGGATGCATGGGCAGGTGATTTGATACAGAGTTTGCCATGTACAGGGCTTCTTGGGATCTATCCGCCTCCCCTACGCTATGTGATGCAGGGCTGCCATAGTGGGACCATCGTCCATCTGGCCTTGTTGAGCCCTCCCTGTCTCGAGGCGCCCTCAGACACTCGTTTGTGATGGTGTTTGCACCTCGATATAGATGGTTATGAGTCGCAAGTGGTTTTGGGGTGGTGATGTTCCTTTGGAGTGGGCTAGCATGCATATGGCTGTGGATTTCGTGTGATCATTGAAGTGAGTTGTTGGTATGTAGTTCTGATGGCCATTCTGTTCTTTTTCTTTTCTTTTGGTTGACAGGTATCTCCTCCCCTTTTGCCACTGCCATCTGTATGCCACTCCTGCAGATGGAATTTACTCCCGACACCTGCTGCTTCGTGTTAATCAGTGGAGCAGCATTACGATCTTATGGGACGATCGCCAATGGGCCACATGCCCTTACGCAGTACTGGTGGCTCGGAGCAACATTTCGGCCTTTCAGCTGGACTAGTGCCTCCCCATTGGGACGGCCCTGCGGTTCTGTGCGCTTCCATGTTGCCTTTTCGTACGTGAATGTGGCTCTGTGTACCATGGGGGAACAGGGCGACACACAGGTAGTGGCTGGTCATTTCTTGCGGAAGCAGCCCACAATGGTGATTTGTGTTTTGGAGTTCATGGCCTGATGGCTGTATGGGCTTGGTGATTTTGATGTGCATAAAATTTCTATTCTGATTTGGCCCGTGTAGCGTTTTTCTTTGCAAGTGATGTGGCATATGCCTATTTGGGGGGCGATGTATTGTGAGGAGATCTGCATTGGGTTCCAGCTTCGGGGTTTAGTTGCGTGGTACTGTGCTGTGCGCGTTTGCCTACGAAGCCCAGTGAGGTCAGGGATGGGGGCTGCCAATATGCCAGTTTGAATGTTGTCATGCTCAGGGGCGGGGGATTGGGTTTTGTGTAACAGATGCCGGTCAGCCAGGTGGACTGGTGGAATGATGTGGTTTTCGGAATATTGCTGGTCACAGGTGCCTGTGTTTGCGTGCGTTTCTTGGTGGGGGACTGTGGTCATGTCCATTGGGATGGCTTCTGTATTCGTGCCATCTGTGCCCTGCAGCTCCCATTGGCCCCTCTTGTGTTTCTTTTGTTCGTTGGCATGCATGGGTGACTTGTACATTTCAATGGTTGCATTGTGGCTTCATTGCACCTACGGGGAGTTGTACTTTGTGGGCAGGGAGCGGTGTACAGGCACTCAGTGGGGCCGTTTACGGTTGATTCGCGATGCCGTACTTCTCGCCATGGCGGAATGGTACATTACGCCGTGCCTGATGGCGTTAGGTACATGTCCGCTAGGGTCGGAATTGGCGTACCGTTGCACCATGGTGGTGTTTGCGGTTTGGCATGGCGCGCGCGCGCGTGCTTGGTGCAGTTAGCGTTGGCGTTCACTACGGTGTCGCTAATGGCTTCGTACTTTGCGGTGACGGGTCATAGTCGCACCGAGCGCTATTCGATGGCGGTATTGCATTTCCGCCATCGTTTTTCGATTTCCGCCAGGGTCGTAATGAGGGCCTAAGACAACCAATCTTCTCACCACCACCCAATACACAACCACAGCCACTTTCAACAGCCCCACTTCCCCAACAACTCCCAGCCCCCAACCACACAAAATATCACCCTCATTCTACTTCCAAACCCCACACTGGACCACCATTGCCACACACATCCAATCAGCCTCCTCTGAATTGTGCACTTATCAATGCTCACTCTCTGCCCGCACATGCACTAGACATCCATTACCTCATAACACAACACCACCTCGATGCCCTAGCCATTTCAGAGACCTGGCTCCACGAGGCCGGTGGACCTGCACTATCCTTAGCCATTCCCCAGGGCTACACCATCTGCCGAAATGACCAAGTAAGCGCTAGAGGAGGCAGCGTTGCTCTCATTGCCAGACAATCCCTCCCCATCAGAGAAGGTAAGACCAACTTTGATAGTCCCTCAGACATCTTATCTCTTAAATTCTCACCATCTCCCACATTCACCATCACCATTCACTTACTCTACCGCCCACCTGGCCCCACACACGACTTTGAACAAAATCTACTGCACATCCTACAGGACAACCTGAAAACTTCCTCTCAAACTATCCTTCTAGGTGACCTTAACCTGGGCCTTCTCGACCCTAGCAACACTCATGCATCCTCACTATCTGATGTCCTCAACACGTTAGGATTCTGTCAACGTATCACCTCCCCTACACATTCCAAAGGATGTATACTTGCCTGGATCGCATACCACAATTGCAAGATCACTACCAGCGCCATCACTCCTTGCCCCTGGTCTGACCATACCATCATCTTTTTCTCTATCCCACACCCTGTCCAAACCAACACAACCTCCAACCCTCTACCACCCACAGTATCATGCAGCTCACGCAAGCTTACAAGGGACAACCTCCTTCCCCTTCTTAACTTCCCAAAGCTACAGCACCCTTTCACAACCAAACCCAACTTACTCCTGACAACATACACCTCTACCCTTTCCAAAGCAGTGAACATCCTAGCTCCCTTAGGACCACACAATGCCAAGACAGTAAGACACTAAAATTATTGTTTCTCACCTGACCTCATGGTTGTAGAGGAGGAGCAAAGTACTCCCATCTCAACTGCTTCGCCCATATTGCTGATATGTTGGGAGTCAGTGTGAAAACCAGGCAGTGCCATTAAGAATACCAATACCTAGGAGAATCCTGGAAGCAAGATCAGGTTCCCATTGAGAAAACCATACCTGCATACGAGAAAATATGATGGCTGTTTAAATGAGATTCCAGAAGAAGCAGAGCAAATGAATGGCAGAGATGAATGTTGACTCACACAGAGTCAAGCTGACATATGTAGAAGATGCAGACATAAGAGAATGAAGATATTCTTTAAGGCATCAAGAAAGTATCAAAGATAAGTGACATCTTGGGATCAAGGTGAAGAAGCTTATGCTACAGAATTGATGAAGATATCAAGTCATTTTACACGTATACAGTAGCAACAGAAATGCAAGCAAATGAAGTATTCATGAGGCTAGCTTTATAGTGAATAGATTGCGGCAAGCGCCAACATATACATATGTAGAAGCAAGTGAAGTATGGATGTTTCCACTACGTATTATAGCAGTGCTGGACTTTAGCAAGAAGGCCTCATTTCTAGTGTGTCGCAGTTAAAAAGCAGCTTGAAATACAAAGTGAATCTCAGAAAGCGAAGTTGGATGAGCCAAAGAAGCCAAGGTCTTATCAGACTGGAGCAAACTGACATTGGATACAAATCGTGTGAAAGAACAAAACTCCTGTTCAGAAGGCATGATCAGAACAAGGAAGACGTCAGAGGTGTATTAAAAAATAGTATTTTAAAGACACTAGAAGCTCCATTCCACGGTCTCCAGTCACGTGGAAGGATTAAGTTGGACGAACAAGATGATCACACTTACGCATGAGGGCAGAGCATGCATTCACTCCCCTGAATTCTCCACAGCACAGAACAAACTCAAGGCCAATCTTCAAAGCCTAATTGACAGCAGACCACTGAAGTGATGATAGATTGATATGCTAATTGGTGGTATCCTATAGTAAAGACAAGATCACCAGCACCTGGATGAACAGCCTGCGTGCTGCTAGACGTAGGTGTAAAAGTACTGACGGAGGTAGAGTGCCAACCATTCGTAAGGGACCGCGTAATTAAGGGACCTATACTTTGTGTAACCAATGGGACATCGCACATTTAGTGATGTTCATTGTGGTCATTTTTAGGGGAGGGCTTAGTTGCCCCACCTGATGTTAAGAAACCAATTATGTTCACTCATTGTCCCATACTAGTATAGATCGTATACTTAGACATCCTTGTAGACCCTATCACTTTCTTCACTAGGTTTTTGTAGTTTGCCAAGTAGGATGACATTGGTAGTTACGTAGGTCAACGTCACAAGTTTTTAGTATATAAGCTCAGTTTTTCATGAAACGTATTGAGTAAGAGGATTGAGCGAGTTTGTTGATGTTCATTTTACTCCCTGTTTTAGATAATTGATATTAAAACAGTTA
Organism: Ambystoma mexicanum; assembly: GCF_040938575.1. Classification (NCBI taxonomy): domain Eukaryota; kingdom Metazoa; phylum Chordata; class Amphibia; order Caudata; family Ambystomatidae; genus Ambystoma; species Ambystoma mexicanum. Next base: position 637,370,478 of record NC_090939.1, read on the forward strand.
TCCTTTAGCCAACTACCTGAGTCATTTCGATTATTGATGTATGAATAAAATCTGCATCCCCATTCATCTCCAGGGTAATTTCTACTCATCTTAAAGGGCTGGGTTATCCAAGTCACGGGCATCCGCACAAGGAACCGCCAAGCCCAACTAGCTTGGCAAAAGGACCCATCCAACCTTCTAAAAAATGAGTTCAGAACTATCTCCAAAGAATACACGACAGCCATTATCACAGCCAAATCTACCTCTTTCAATGCTAGAATAAGCAACTCGAAAAAGAAATATTCAACATTTACAGGGAACTAGAATCTCCCATCTCACCACCCACCATCATCCCCAAAGATGCATCATGGTGCTCTGACATCGAAGATGCACTCTTAGGCAAAATCGTCTCCCTAAATCAAAAAATTCTCCTTCAACAAGCCACATTCTCAGACAAATAACTACCAATTCCAAGCCAACTCCTCCCGTCCCCACTCCCTCCAACAAACTCTTCGCTTTCACAGACCTCACTGAATGCGAAGTTACTAAATTACTCCAGGGCCTGAAACCTAAATGTAAAGGCAATATTTGCCCTGCCTCTCTCATTAAAGATTGTGCTGATGTGCTCACCCCATCATCACTGCCTTCATTAACACCTCCTTCACCTGTAGCACCCTACCAGACAGCCTCAAAGAAGCCTGGGTTCTCCCACTTCTAAAAAATACCACATTAGACCCAACCATACCTACCAATTACCGGCCAATTACTACAGCCCCCTTCCTTCTAAAAATTCTAGACCATGCTGCCTACCTGCAGGTTCAGAAATACTTGGAGGACAATGAAATCCTAGGGATGCGCCAATCTGGTTTCCACCCTGGCCATGGAATGGAATCAGCTGTACTAGACCTCAAGAACCAGCTAGATGAGATCAGGGACAAAGGAACTGTGCTCTGCTCCACCTCTTAGATCTATCTGCAGCTTTTGATCTGGTCAACCACCAAATCCTCTGCCAGTACCTCTCCACCGACGCAAACTTCGCCCCTGCCATTGCCTGGATTGCCTCCTTTCTGGAAGACAAAGTCATGAGAGTCTTCTCTGACACTGCCAATGCTTCTCCCTTCCCCATCACCTGTGGTGTCCCCCAAGGCTCCTGCATCGCCCCCAGCCTTTACAACATCTTCACTAGACCCCTTTTCAACATCTTAGACTCCCTCGGAATAGCTGACTCCAACAATGCCGACGACACGCAAATCCTCATCCCACTCTCCGGCAACTACCCAGAAGATTTCAATACGCTAAACAACATCTACTACACCATCCAGTCATGAATGGCAGTGAACCACCTCTGTTTAAACAGTGATAAGTCTGAAATTCTCATTGTCGGCTCGCCACATGCCCGTAAATCTCTTAGTTCTCAGTACACCTCCTTCCAAATCGACCAGTGTGTTATCCCAGTCTCACCATCAGTAAAGACTCTCGGCGTATACTTTGACGCCTCTAGAACCCTTTCTAGACAAGTGAGCGCCATTGCTTCCTCTGCAGCTTACGCAACTAAAGCCCTTAATGTAGTCAGACCATTCCTCACTCAAAACAACTGTCTCACCATCGCCCAGGTTGTCATTGGTTCAAAGTTAGACTTCTGGAACGTCCACTTTACAGGCACGTCCACTAGCAATATCAGAAAACTACAAACAATTCAAAACAATGCCCTGAGAGCTGCCCTAAACATCCCGAAACGTGAACTCATCTCCACAGCCAGAAGGGAAGCTCACTGGCTGCCCATCCAGGAACGCATCCATTTCAAAACATTGTCCATTGCATACAAGTGCCTCGCTAGCACAGCACCACCCTAGCTCACACAAAAAATTAAGAAAGCCCAGTCCACCAGACCTACCAGGACCCCCTACTCAAACAGACTGATCATGTCTAAAGTGGGAAGGTGCAGAGCAGGAGGATCTAGCTTCCCCTACTGTGCAGCCAAACTTTGGAATTATCTCCCCCTCTCCCTTAGGGCAGAGAAATCCTACTGGGTCTTTCGCAAAGCCCTCAAGCCCATCCCACTCCCTACTTAGCCAACCACCCCTGTCCTCCCCACCCTCTTTCACTCAGAATGACCAGCACACATGTAACACTTTCACTGTGCAACCTATAGTAACCATACCTACCTCTCTCTGTTGTTCCACCCCACCGCAATGTCTGACTAATTATGTTCACCTTATCTGTACTTGACTTGTATGTGCAACAGTGCCTCAATGCCTCCAGGTTGTATGTGCGCTTTACAAATTAAATAAATAAATAAATAAATAGCTGTCCTAAATCAAGGACAGTGTACTTCTACTTACTATGTTTGGCGTAAGCGTAATAAGCAATATAGTAGAGGGTATGTTGGCACATATGCCCAGGTGTGTGCGAGAGGCTTGTTTACTGGTGCATATGCACATTTCAAATTGGTTTCAACATCTGCATTACTAACCATTGTCGACTTTTTAGTTGAAAGTGCCCCCACACACGTCTTACACTGTGAGCCAGAACAGGTTTTCCTGACAGCAGCACTTTGAATTCTGGGTTTTGCAGTTTCACTTTTCCAGGACAACCTGAAGGTGCCGTCCTGCCTCACATGATAAGAACCCTTTTGGCACAATTGTTTGGTTCATTGCTGATATAAAGTTTTTACTATCCGCTTGATTTTTGCACTTTCAGAGTAGACATTTCATTTGAATGCTGTCTAAAAATAAAGAGCTCGAAGCAAGCAATACGAGTACAGGAGCAAATTCTAAATCAGGGGCGTAACTTCCTTCCACCAACCTCAACTCCGGGAGTCTCCCCGGTGCCAGCCTGCAGCACGCCGAGCCTGCTCACCTCATCCACAGACCATGGCCACTGTCTGCGGCCAGCTTTGCGTAGTTTAACAGGAAACTCTGTGGGTATTTCAAACCCTGCCAGTGTCTTCCCAATCGGTGCACCGCCTGTGTCCCTCAAATGCATGCTTAGAAAAGAAACATCACTGCAGGCACAGGCAAAGTCCACACACACACACGCACACGCACACGCACACACACACACACACACACACTTCAGTTGGTAAAATAACCTGTGCCTTTCCCTTGCCTCTCTTCTCATTGTGGTGAATTGTGGGGGGGATAAATTACATTATATCCCCCCTGCTTAAAATTGTGGGGGTGGATTTGTCCTCCCGTCCCCCCATTTCCTACGCCCATGGTTAAAGGAACCGCCCACAAAATGTGTTTGTCATGGCCACAGGGCCGGTCCTTATCTAAAACTGTTTTGCAACACATGACGACATACCTGCACACCACATACACGGGCAAAAAGTTGGACAAATGCCTAGCTATTTTAGAGCTTTGGAAAATTTATGAACAGGAGAAGGAAGAGGAGCCGCCAATAGATTGGATACTTAATATATGCACAGAGGGGGGTGAGACGCCCACAGCGTCACCTGCCCCATCTGAAACAAAGATTGAGAATGGTAAGGACGAAGGGTTATACCCGCAGAGAGAATTGAAAGCAGCCACGGGGTATAGCAACCCAGCATACGAGTCACCTATGCAAAGAAGTGACGAAACTCTGGATAAAGATAGAGATAGAGATATCACCTCCAAAGTCCTGAGGGACAAGGAGAGACGCGAAGATGAGAGAAGAGACCAGACACAGACAAGTGCATCTCTCGACAAGGAGAGAGACGATAAAAGATGGAAAGGAAGCGGGGATAGAACTGATGAGGTAGCACTCGCAAAGAACTTAATGGATAGGAGGGCAGATTCTATTGGAACTCGACGGCAAGGGCATTGATGACGCGAAACAAAAGGAGAAGTTGGACGATGTACAGGGGAAAGAGAGGGAAAAAGAAAATGGGTTGGGAGACGACAGAATAAAGAAAAGAGAGACGAGAACAGTTATATCGTGAAGAGCTAGAAAGGCAGCACGATCGAAAACAGAAAGCAGCCATTGAGCAAGACAGACAGGAGCAGCGTAAGTTAGAGGAAGAGCAAAAAATACGAGAGAAGAGAATAAAGAAAAGAAGGGATGAGGAAATCCAAAGAGCAAATGAACGTAGGGACCAAAAAAAAAGGAGGAAGATTGGGTCAGAGAGGAAGTGAGGAAGCATAGAGAATTCGATGACAATATAGAACGAAAGCGAAGACAGAGAACACGCGATCTTGAATATCTGGAAAGAGAGGTTAAAAAACCTGAGCCAGTAGTAGATTGGGAAGATATAGAAAAATTATTTCCTGAGTATGATTCAGTACCAGGTAACTAGGGCGAATATCGAGGGTGACTTCGGCACCATAAGCATCGGAGAAATGATCGATAGAATATAAGACGAAATGGGGCTAGAACAAGTACCCCAAGGGGAGGGAGAAGACGAGCGCTTAGAAAGCACTCAACTCTACGACAATGAAGAAGTCTCCCAAAGTAGTGGGAATCGGGAACTGTCCCTGGATAGATTGGAAAAAGCAGGAACAAAGATGATGCAAGAAACTGCAAAAGTTGGGTGCAGACGATGTCTGACACTGAAAAGGGAAAGCGTGAGGAAAAAGAGTAGGATAGAAGACGCAAAAAGCGAGTCTCAGGAAGGAAAGGGATAAGATGGTCAGATTCTAGGGGAACCACACCGAGGGCATCAGAATTTGCCACACAGTCAGATCAGCACGAAGAAACATCTCACGGTCAGAGGGGGGTGTTACCACCACCCTACATGAGCCGATTAAGGTCAATGGGCCTCATCACGACTTGGGCGGTAGCGGTAACGCTATTAGCGCGGGTTGTATTAGCCCTACCGCCGAACTCCCCGGCGCTAATAGCGCCGGATCACGAGTTCGGCGGTAATGTCAATCCCCATTCCCCATTGAGCCCATTCGGGAATGCCCCATTCCCCATTGGGCTCAATGGGGAAATTCCCGCGTTAATACCGCCGGCGGATTTCCCGCCGGCGGTAATAGCGCGAATTTTCGGCGGATTTCCCCCCAGCTCAGAGCTGGGGAGAAATCCGCCAAAGTCCTGCTTTGGCTGACCCTTAAATCCGGCGGTAATAGCGCTACCGCCGGATTTAAGGGTTACCGCCAAAGTCGTGATGAGGCCCATTGCCTGGTAGACGGCGATGCGGGAATAATACGCCTGCAATAGACAGAAGAACAATGAGAGAGGAGGGAGAGAACTACACGTCCCAATTTCCGTTGCTCGAGAAAGGAGTGGCGAGACCACAGTATATTCCATGGCCACAGCTGGATAGAGAAAACTTGAAAAAAAAGCTTCCAATGTTGACATTGGGAGCTGGAAAATGGATACCCAAGCTGGAAAAAATGACGGGAGGGAACACATTAGCTATAGGGGATATCAAGGGTCTCTTAATCGCCATACTTGGTGATAGAGCAGACGACGTGTGGACATGGGCAGGCTACCCTGGTGTGACCACAGTTAATACCACGCATGACGGGGTTCCATTTAATAATTGCAGATCTGCAGTATGGAAAGCACTATGAGTGCTATACCCAGAAACTCCGAAATGGGAGCTATCATGACACGTAAAATGAAGGAGTCGGAAGACCCATTGATTTACATACCGGATTTTCAAGACGCCTGGGTACTCGAGACTCGGGAATCTTGGGGGAAATCTATACCCGTGCTCTACCATATATTGTGCCAATGGCTGCCAGAACCAGTGCAAAAACAGCTTAAGAAATTGGTGGGAATTGAGGCCAAGCCATGGTCGTTAATACAGTTGACGATTGCACACTATTGCAGACTGTTACAGGAAAAGAATCGCAAAAAAGAAGCTGCATGGAAGGGTGAAGAGGCAAAATTAGTACAGAAGAAATGCTCAAAATATGCTCTTGAAGGAGCAATGATAACTAGCACAGACAGCTCGAGCATGCCACAAGTCAATAATCCACAGCAGAATAATCAGGGCAATATGGGGTTTTACCCCAGGAGAAGAGGATTTAGAGGAAGAGGATGGCAGAGTAATCAAGGAGGCTTTCAAAATAATCAAGGAGGGTTTCAAAATATGCAAAATGGCAATCAAGAAATGTCAAACGGACAAATGACCCGACCACCATCAGTATGTGGTTGTGTGGGATGACAGGGCATTTAGCGCGCACATGCAGGAATCAAGGCATGATGCAGAACGGTTAAGGGATAGGAGCAGGTACGGCGAATCCACCTGCATTCTTACAGCAGGGAATCGCACAGAATCACACAGTGCACCAACAGGCACCAGGAACACAAGGCGTACAGCCTCAGAATTCAGTGAGTTTTCCACAAGGACAGTCCCAACAGGCACCGATGCAACTGTCATAGACAGTGAGTACAGGACAGGCTGCAAACCCTGGAATAAGGGATAACACTGATAATGGGGGAAATCCATCAGCACGAGGTGGGCCAAACCTATATATGGACTAGGACAACTCACTCATCCTATCAGTGACACCCGACCCTCACCGGGAACCAAGGGTGGATGTCGTTATAGGGGATAAAGAATATTCTTTCTTAGTTGACACGGGCTCAACACGTTCATGTATACATGAAGGCAAGTTTTCTTTGTCCGGCGATGCCATAAATACTCAGAATTTCACAGGAGCAACAAGTCGTGTTCCCTTTACAAACGCACTTCCAATCTCTATAGGAGAATGTGAAATGAATGTGCCTTTATTATATTCACGATAAACCCCAGTAAACATTTTGGTTCGAGATATAATTACAAAGTTAAATATGACAATCTCGTTCACGGAGGAGGGCATAATATGTTCAACTCCAGGAATTCACTATTCAAACGTATGCAAAATGATTGGAGCATAGACACGACACACAGCCATGAGGGCTGTACCATTAGAGCCCAAAATATTTGTGTACGGAATTTGCGTGCTAATGGCAGGGCTGCCAGGCCTTGCAGACAAGATCATGAGGACCCCAGATTAATTTCTATTCAGGGTAGGAATACCTATGCACGAGGAGAAGGGACAAGTATTTCCCTTGGTGATACACACAGCTGCAGTATGAGGGAAAATGGCTTTGATTGATGGTTATGACGATAAAGGCCGACAATGGTGCACAGTAATCACCATTGAAGAAGGATACCGATTGACTGACGTCACTGATGACGAACTGTTTAGCGAGCAAGCAGATTTGGGAGAGACAACAGTTGAAGTAAGCATCACCTTTAGGGTGAGAATGATCAAAAGAGAAGTGCCTCAGAGAATGATGTTGGCACGAAACCGTCCCGAATATTTTGATGATGACATGGCCCAGGTGCCTGTCTCAGTATGGACTACAGGCCCCTATGACATAGGCTTATTGAAAGGAGTCGGAGAGGTGAAAATCAAACTGAAGCCAGGAGCAGTTTTACCGAAAGCACAGCAATACCCCATGTCCAGGGAGGCAGATGAAGGAATTTTTAAGACAATTTCTGCTTTGATGGAACAGGCATCTTAGCGATGTCAGAATCGTCATGTAACACTGCAGTGTATCCGATCAAAAAATCAAAGGGAGGGTCTTGGAGGCTAATTCAAGATTTAAGGCCAATATATTATATTGTTGAGGCCGAGTTCCCTTTAGTCCCGAACCCGGCTACAATTCTATGTAATATACCTGTTGAGGCAAGATATTTCACGGTGATTGATTTGAAAAATGCATTTTTCTTAATCCTGTTCCACCGTGACTCACAAGATCTGATGTCTTTTACGTTCAGACAGATGCATTTGAAAAGCACGAGGCTACCCCAGGGGTACTGTGAGTCTCCTTCTATCTTTAACAGAGTCCTACAGATGGACCTAAGCAATATTGCATTAGAAAGTGTTGTCCTGCAATATGTGGATGACATCTTAATTTGCAGCACGACAGAGGAGCAATGCAGACACGATTCTGTCCAGCTGTTGACTACATTGGCTGAGAAAGGATATAAGGTTGACAAAGAAAAGCTACATATTGTCAACGAGAAGTACTCTACATAGGTCAGCTGATCTCACACGAGGGGAAAAGAGTTACCCCAGAAAGAGCTGAAGCAATACTAAACACAGCCAAGCCAAACATGGTAAAGCAAATGCAGAGTTTCTTAGGCCTGTGCAATTATGTCAGGACGTGGGTCTTCGACTACAGCTCGTACACCAAGCCTCTGCTTCAGGCCCTAAAGAAAGCCCAGGTGACGAAAGAAAAGATTGAATGGTCTGAGACCATGGAGGAAGGATTTCTTGAACTCAAAAAAGCAATTTGCACAGCACCAGTTTTAGGAATCCCCAATTATGCCAAGGAATTTTACCTGTTCTCGCAGACAAATGGCAGCGTTATGACGGCAGTCCTCACACAAAGAACCACATAGGGGTATAAGCCCCTGGCATATTAAAGTGGAAATTTGGACCCAGTGATGAGAGGCCATTTCCTGTGCTAACAAAGTTTAGATGCCGCAGCGTTCGCCATTGAGAAGGCTACTACCATTGTGATGGGATGCTCCATGATGTTGTACGTCGAGCACTCACTATTTGCTATTCTAGAGAAACCAAAGGGCACACTAACATCTCAGAGAGCTTCTGCTTATGAAGTGATCATATCAAATCCATTGATTAAAATAGTCTGATGTGAAATAGTGAACCCAGCTATGTTCATAGCCTAGCCAGCCACTGAAGGAGAGCCAATACATGATTGTGCGAATTATGAAGAATTCTATGATGAAATTCCCAGTGTGAAAGAGAATGCACTAGCATGAGGAGACATTATTTTCATTGACGGTTCTTCGAGAATCAATCAAAGCGATGGGCAAAGATATACAGGCGTTGCTGTAATGAAGCACACAGAAAATTGAGAATTTCGAGTACTCGTTAGTGCATGAATACCAAAGCATTAGAGAAAAAAAGACTGCCTACTATGAGAAGTTCTACTGCAAGTGCAGTGAAAAGACAAATGGAAGAAACTGAATTCCCAAAGAGACAAGAGGAATCAGAGAATAAACCAACAGAGACAACATTGCCGAGCATATATGTTCCAGTGAAAGGGACAAGTACAAGCTCCACAATACAGCCATATACCGGACCAATGTCAGGGTGGATGAGATGGGCATTTATAAACATCAGGAAAAGGATGCAAGAGGACAAGGAGAGAATTGCCAGACTTGGGTCCACTTACACGGCACAGATGAGGAGCCCTGCACCATGGACCAAGATACCTGAGAATCCTCCAGTAAGAAAGAGCCATATAGATGCATTCAGGGATGTAGTTATAGCGAACTACATGAAAACATTAAGAATCAAGAGAAGCATGCACGGAGACAACAACGAACTAAACGATTACCTAGACAGCACAGCACATTTGGGAAACAACATTTGGTACCAACACATGAAGGAAGTTGGAAGACAAAGTTCAGAAGGGGAATGCTTTGTGTGTGCACTCCTACCATACAGCATGGGGAAGTCCAAGATCTTCGTAGCTGTAGAAATTGATGTCTAGACAGCACACTGTCTTTCACATGTAGCAATGTGCAAAACCAGAGGCCAGTTCATGGGTAGTGATGCCTCACTGAAATGGGCAACTGAAAAAACTGATCCTGATGAAGATGATTATGTTCAAGACATAAAGACAAGAGACAGAGCTCATACGAGGAATCATGTGATCAGGTACGAGAAACCTGGAGTGAAAGGAGCAGAAATCAGATGGGAAGTGAACCAGGAACTAAATGTCCAAGGGAAAACCTCAGAACAGACTCAAAGTTGGAAGAACAGAGGCCAAATGCAAATTTGGGGAACAGTGCTTTCACCCGACAGATGGGAGCAAGGAGTAGTAATTTGCAGAGCATGGATGGTCCTCGGAGCTTGCAAGGAAGCAATTGAAAATTCAGAAAGAATATGCAAGCCATTATGGCCAAGACTTGCAAAACTGCTGACATGGGTCGAAGACAGAGGAGGACCCTTACAGATAGTACCACTGGAGAGCTCCAAATTATGCTTCAGGAATAGTGGCACAAGGAAGATGGGAGAGAATCAGAACTGTGGACAAATCTTTGATGCTCTAGGAATGATGCATGGAACTGCAGTGATTATGGATCATTATTGGGAATGTGGATCCAAAGCATACATGAGGCTGCTGAGAAACTGGGGAGGCATATGCACAATAGTGAATGTCCACGTTCCAGCGTTGGTGATCCCGAAAAGTGACCTGAATATTGATAGTTTCCCAAAAGCAGATGCACACCTGAGGAAAAGGAGATCTGTGGAACTAATAACCCGAATGAAGAGAGAGAATTACTTTTTCTACCAAATCAGAAGAAGTGTTTCATGCAATCCCATATGAACACAGGCTGTTTAGCCTCACCTCATCAGTATTCACAACAATTTTCATGCCAAGATTTCAAGTTGGAGCAAATACTAAATAGTTGCAGATAACCAGATGGAAGTTACTACAGACCATCAACACGACCATAAAAGGATTCAACGCGATTAAGGAAGAGTTAAGAGTAGTCCGACTGATGAATCTCCAGAATAGATATGTGCTTGACATGATCATAGCCATGGATGGAGGAGTGTGCGCAAAAATCGGAGAATCATGTTGCACATTTATACCTTCTCACAATGATGAAAATGGAACTCTAACAGAAGCCATAGGTATGCTGACAAAACTACAGAATCAGATGATTGATGAGACGGACGGAGTTGATGACGACAGCTGGTTTGGATCACTATTCTCATGGGTTCCACAATGGATGGCAGATGCATTCAAGTTCCTGGGAGCCCTGCTAGTGATGATACTGCTAGGATTCTGTGTCATCAAGATAATAATATCCCAGTGCCAGAAAACTGCGAAAAAAGCCATAGGGATGAAGGCCATGATTGATGTCGAGCCAGGATGGATGCACAAAGACCTGACTGATGAAGAAATAAGAGAGTTTGTGAAAGCCAGCATGCACGCACCAGAAGGAATAAAGTTTCTCTAACCCAGACAACACAGATACTATGTGGGAAGATGGGTTTACTGCAGCCCAAATGGACAATGTCAGCTGATGACATGGAACAAGGATGAACACGTAAGAACAGCAGGAAGTTTGAAAGGAGTAATGAAGATATGGACCCCAAAGAGACATTTCTTCAGACCGTCATGTATCGACGCAGAAGATGAAGAAAGAATGGACCCAGACGATGAAGTAAAAATGAATACAGAGGAGCCATAGAAGATGGATCCAAAGAAGGAAGTGAAAGTGGTTGATGAATCACCCAGAGGGGGGAGTGTAGAGGAGGTCCCAAATACAGCCCGCACTCCAACCTTCCATTTTGAAGTACCAGGAACGTTCCCAAAGAGATATGTGACCTATGATGAGCAAATAAACCAGCAGAGAGCCGCCGTAGGACTCTGTCCAGTACCTATCAGAAGAACGATGCCTATTGAAGTACCAGTACCAAGGAAACCATGGACAGTAAGGTACCCATTGAGAAAGCTATATCAACAAATGAGACGAAATGAAGATCATCTGAGTACAGTCCCTGAAGAAACCAAAAAGGTCTTAATGGAAGACAAATGGTGACGTCACAAGAACCAAAACCTGACTCACCTATAGAAGAAATGACGACCAGAGAATGACATAGAGAGACAAAAACGCCATGAATAAGGATATCGTGAACTTAGAGTGTGAAGGCGATGTCAAATAAAAGAAGCTTAAGCTGTAAGCATGGCAAATATATTTGACCAGTTTACACATGTACATATGCTTGGAACCACAAGAAAGCTAAAGGAATCGTGTGGCTTGCTATGCTGAGTAGAGGGATAGTGCAGCAAGCGCCATATACATATCTATCTCAATTAAAGCACTTTATATGAAGTATACGTTCACTTTACCACAAAAGCAGAATTAACCAAAATGACTTAGGCCACTCGAGAAAGGTTTCACATTCAACAAGATCAGGAGCTGAGCGGCAGAAACAAAACTCAGAAGAGGCAACTCGTGCCTAGGGAACCAAGGTCGTATCCATCAAAATGAACGTGCAGTAGCTACAATTAACTGAAGCAAGAACCAGACTATACTGCCTTGAAGGAGAAAGATAAGAAGGCGAAGGCAGGTGGTGGGTGAACATAAAATCAAATACACAAATTGTTGAAGAAAAGGCAAATCCACGGTGTCTGAATCACGTGACCAGCCGAATGAACAGAAGCAAGACCCGCACACCTACGCATGGCTGTGAGCCAGGAGAAGATATCGAGGCAGAAGATGCAGTCTCGAGGCCAACCACTGCTAAATAATTGACACATAGCCACTAAAGAAATGATTGATTGGAGGAAGGCCGGGTAAGCTGAGGGGCACCCTGCACCTGGTCGACCATTCTGTGTGCTGCTAAGCAAAGTGAAAAAATACGCATGGGGTTGTGCCAACCCAATCACAGTGGACCAAGTAATCTAGGGTCCTGTAGTTAATGGAACCAATAGGACATTGTACTTTTAGTGACGTCTGCAGTAGTCATTTTTGAAGGCAGGGCTTAGATGCCCACCTGACAGTATTTTCCCAATCCCCGCACTCCATTTCCATATACAGATATAGTACCTATAGCAAAGTTACCTTTTCCGAACCAATAGAATTGCATGTTGACTTTTGAGTGTTAACACATCAATGATGACGAGTTTTTAGTATAAATGTTACAATTTTTATGAAGTTCGTTGGAGTTGAAGCAAGAAGGAATATCACACCATTGCTGATATTCATAACACCCTGTTTTTTGTACTTGTCATTAAACGGACTCCCTTTGCCAAACAGTTAAGTTGTCATTATTGATTGGTGTTGGAGTAATGAATCTGCACCCCTATCCATCCCACGGGTGCTTCTATCTTGTCTTAAAGTGCTTCTGAGAAAACTCTGACTCTGTGGGCCGGTCGGGGGTCTCAGGGCACACTGGAGAATGAGGAGATCTGCTCCACTCATGCACGTCAGCAGTGGTCCAATCAGGGACCACTATGGCTCTCATGCTCTCGTGCAGCCCAGACATCCTGGCACCAGTATTGTGGATTGGGACCAGACAGTCCCGGCCCACTTCCTGGGTACCCACACGTGGCATGCATTAGTCTGCAAAAAGCGCTGGCTTTCCCGGGTGAATGAATGCCCAAATAAGGATCCCAAAGGGTCACAAGAACCAGGAGGAAGGCCAACTGACAAAATGGCCAAAGGAGAAGATAAAAGACTGTGGCACGGACATGACAGACACTGGCCGCATTCTTGAGCCAAACGCGGTAAGCGCGGTATGGCTCCGTAAAGTAATGTAAAAACTCATGAAAAAGCTTCTGCTGCCACCCGTTTACTCCTTGGCACATTATCCAGTTACCAAAAAATCCTTATGGGATGTCTAGGGCCCAAAAATGCAAGGACCCCAGTGCGTGGTATAGTAATATACTTTACGCACTGAAATAAAGTTGCTAAAAGTGTCAACAAAGTCATAGGACTAAGAGAAACAAAGTTTCTCAGTACTGACTGCATGAAGGACAAGTCAGCTTCCCCATAACGATGCCCAGTGGAGTGCAGCTGAAGGCTGTGCTTCACTGGCAGAAAATAAGGACAGGAGGCTCTAACAAAAGAAAAACGTTTGGGGGGGTCCACAAATATAGAGGTAAAATAGCAGTAATATAAATTTTACCTAACACTTCTCGTCCCAGTCTTCGCATAAGGATATGTATGGGTGATTCTGTTACCTTCACTAGGATGTTCTATCTCACAGAATGCCATACATAGACTAGATGGAAATAAATGGATGTCATTATCCCTTAGAGATGTGAAAGTATACCATGTCTCTTCTGTTGAGTTGCCCCGATTTCCCTGAGGGTGGTCTCCTCCCATGTGCTTCTCCCATAGATAGCCATTCCCAGAGTCGGAGTCAGGTAGCTTCTGCCCATACCTGGCCACATGAGGGGGGTTATCCCTCATGAACCTGTGATGACTCCATCAGATTTGTCACATCACCAAGAACAAAAATGAAGAGCTGCATTTTCCAGGGATCCAAACTGGACTGCTGTGCAGAAAATAAGCAGACAAAACAGTCTAAGGAGGTAGTGGGACAAGGATGAGGAGGCTCTGTCCCTCCAAGGCATTTCCAGCATTGGAGTTATCCACCCTCCCCCCGCCACAGACTGAAGATAGGGTGGACTAAACTCCCACAAGATTGTCACCCTCACCCAGATGGTCAACACACCTTCTGGAAAGGCCATCTGCATTATCATGACTCTTCCCTGGTCTCTGCTCAATGGTGAAGTCTAGCCCTTGCAGACTAATGGACCACCTGAGCAGTTTGGGGTTTTCAACCTTCATCTGCATAAGCCACTTATGGTCAGTTTGGACCTTGAAGGTAGACCCAGTATGGTAAGGTCTAAAACGCCTAAGGCTCCAAACTATACCAAAGCGTTCCTTTTCAACAGTGGCCCACCTAAGTTCTCTACCTCTCAGTTGCCTACTGATGAAGATTATGGGATGCTTTCTCCCTTTGTCACCCAACTGGGACAACACAGCTCTAATTGCTGTATCACTGGCATCAGTTTGTACAATAAAGGGTCTGCTGTGGTCAGGAGCACACAACACAGGTGCCCTGTGCAGACTTTCCTTCATGCCATCAAGGGCCCTCTGGCAGCCTTCAGTCCAGTGAACCTTCCAAGGCTGATTGTGTGATGTCAGAGCAGCAGCTATGGTGCCATAGTCTGCCATGAAGTTTGTGTAGTACCAAATGAGACCCAAAAAGGCTCTCACCTGGGTTTGAGTAGTGGGAGTCTCCTATCCCTGTACGGCTTGTACCTTGCTCGGGGGAGGTTGGATGTAACCCCCTCCTACCTCATGACCAAGGTAATTGACCTTCCCTGGGTTATCTGGTACTTGGTGGCCTTGATAGTGAGGGTGGCCCTTTTTAGGGTCCTGCACACCTTATCCAAGTGCATCAAATGCACTTCCCAGATGGAGCTGTAGGCAGCAATTTCGTCCAGGTAGGCCACACAGAAGGCCTCCATTCCACTGAGAGCATGATTGACCAACCTTTGCGAGGTGGCAGGGCCATTCTTCACTCCAAATGACATGACCCTAAACTGGAAGAGCCCATCAGGAGTTGAGAAAGCGTGTTTTTTCCTTGGCCTGGTCAGTCAGAGCTATTTGCCAATAGCCTGAGGTGAGGTCAAATGTGCTTACAAACTTGGCAGCACCTATGGTGTCCACAAGCTCATCAGCACTGGGCAAAAGGTGAGCATCAGTCTTGGTGACTGCATTGACTCCTCTGTAGTCCATACAGAACCTCCAATCTTTGGTACCTACCTGGGAACTGGCCTTGGGAACAAGGACCAATGGGCTGGACCGTGGGCTGGTTGAGGGTTCAATCAAACCCAAATCCAACATATTGGCGACCTCAGCCTGGATGTGGTTCTTTACAGTGCCTGACCTCCTGAAGCATCTGCTTTTGACAGGTACACTGTCACCAGTGTCCATTTCGTGCCTGCACCATGTGTTGAGGCCTGGTTTCAATGTTAACAGAGGGGCATACTGCTTTAGCAGAGCCCTGCATGCCCATTGCTGCTCTGATGGCAGATCTGGAGAGGGATACACTCCTTTGACTGAACCATCCTGAGGGTTGCAATGCAGCAAGTCAGGAAGGTGCTAACTCTCATCCTCCTCTTGCCCTGAAGCTAGCAAGAGACATGAGACTTCCTCTATTCAGTGTTATGGTTTGAGCCTGTTAACATGGAAGATCTGAAAGGGTACCCCAGGGGTACCCATATCAACCAGATAGTGGACTTCGCCCATCTTGGAGATTATGCTGGAGGGTCCAGACAACTTGTCTGCCAAAGCCCTAGCCTTGGCTGCTCCATAGCAAGGATCTCCTGGTCAGGGGTCCAGTCCACCTGTGAGGCTTTACTTATTCAGCTCTTGGCTGGCCTTGAGGTTTGCTGATGCCTGTCCCATCATCTGTGCCATCCTCCTTCTGAGGCCTAACATTTAGTACCCCACATGGTTGGCAGGAACTGCGGGGGTAGCTTCCAAACCTTCTCTAACTACGGCAAGGTACCCCATCACTGGATGTCTAAAGAGGAACCTGAAGGAGCTGAAACCAACACCCTCCTGAGGCACCTCTCTGTAGGCAAACAGCAGGCATTGTATTAGGAGGTAGCATTTTCTCCTCAGGGGCTCTTTGAAAGCACCCAGCATGCCTTTGGGAGTTTAATTAAATCTCTTAACCAGACAATTGGTCTGGGGGTCGTAGGATGTAGAGAACTTCTAGGTCTCCCCACATTCCTTCCACATTGCTTGCATTTAGCATATCTTCCAACCTTTTGTGTCACGAAGGCGGGTGAACACACTTGATTTTCATTTTGGCGGGTGAGAGCAATAGAAGTGAATGGGCATATGAGGGATTTGGCTGGTGATTCAGCTGCTTGCAAGACGGGTGACTATGATGCTGGAAATGCATCGGAGGGACATGGCCGCCGTATCCTTGTCCTTTACTGCTTTTTATCGTGTTTTCTGTCGTGTTTTAGGCATGAACAAAGGGGGTGTCCTACCCTCTAGAATTTGAATCTTTGCAATTATTTAATGCAGAAACATTCGTACCCTTACATCAATCCAATGAGGCAACAACAACTTTGTCTCATGGATAAGCGACCTAGAAATACACACGACCAACTGCAGCACTTCTACAGCTCTTTGTTATTTAGCTGTTATATTTTTAGGAAGTTAAGCATGCCATGAATCAATCAGTAGTGCCAATTCTATGACAAGACAGGAGGCTCGCATTATGCTATTTCTTTCTTTATTTACTGCCATGTCAGCACTTTAAAACTTTCAACTTTAATACTGAACATTTCTGTTTTTCTTAGAAACAAAGTTTGAAAAACAAAATGCAGAAGTTTAAAGATCCTCTAGTCCATAGTCTTATTCGATCAATCTGCATCGGGGAACTACAAGCCCCATGAGTCTTAGGTCTGAGGTAGTCCTGACCTTTCCCCTCTGCCCCTATCCGAGGGCAGCCCTCTCCATAAGAACCCCTCTGACCAGGTCCTTTCCTCTTTCTTTCTGCTGCCAACAGATAAGTGACATGATTTATTGTTTCTTCGGTAGAAGAGATAGAGGAACTTATATCACCTGTATATGAGATTAATTGCTCGAATATTGTTGTAATACACTTAGTAATGCTTATTACTCATTTTCAACGCCTCGCGCAGGAACACAAAACGCATTTACAATGATTTTGTAGTCGCCTCAGAACGCGAGCGTGTTTCTTACCGTGGCGCGTATCATTAGGGCAGCGCGAGCGCAGCGAGTTTCCCGCACATCGCGGGTAAGAAGGGTGTTGCGAGCGAGCTGGGGCCGGAGTCGCGTGCATATTTAGCCCGCGTTAGACTACCGCGCCCCGCTCTCTCTCTCTCCGTTTTTCGGCGCCAGCGAACACGGCGGCCGTTAGGACCCAGGGGAGCTGGAACCTTCTACAGTTCCCAGCGTACCCTTGGAATCCGGCTTCCGCGCGCATTGCGCACGAACAGAGAACGTAGGAAGTTGGTTTGATAGAGCTCCAGTCAGAATTTTGAAAAAAAAAAAATGGGAAGCTGCTTTCACACACACGCTGCTAGCAATATACAGCACGTGTTCAGAAGTGTGCAGAAGCATTTCCAACTGCTGACTTCCTCATAGTTGGCTCTGCCAACATCTAGGATATGGCTTCATTTGGCATCCCCACTAATACTCTTTCCTCTTCCCCAGAATGGAGCCAGGAAGAGTGGGTAGAAGACCCTTCCCAACAAGATTCTGACTTATTATTAAGTTTTAAGAAGGTACTGGGAGATTCCTTGATTCAAGCGGTCTCACAGGGGGTGCAACCTATTACGAAAAGGCTGGAGACTCTAGAAATGATTATGGCTAAACAGCAGAAACAGCTTACAGCCAGGAAAAGACGGGCTAGCAGCCCTGAGGAAGGAACGTTGGCAGGACACCCCCAGAAAGGGGTTGAAAAGAAGGGGTGTAAGTAGCCCGGAAGAGCAAGCACTCTTTGACCCCCCGGGTATCGATGAAAGGGTTAACACTGTTCCCCAATTGGAAGGTGACCCTGTCACCAGGCTTAAAGAAGCCTTCCTGGCAAAGAAGAAAGAAAATCAGGACAGACCCCCTGCCCCAGGGGTGTACAATCTAGAGGACGAAGACGAGGCCTATTCGCCCGAGGATGAAGGGGGTGAGGAGGAAGATTACATCGATAAAGATGTTGAAGGCCCCCACGGTATCGACGATACAACAGACATGTTCGATCCAGAGGCCATTTGGCATCCCAAGTCGTCGGATTGGGAGCCGTCACCCAGAGTGGCAGCATACATGGCCCAGCACATTAGAAAACCCCTAGAAAGGGAAGTAAGGTCACGCATGAGGTCGGAGTGCCCCAGACCAGAGCTGCCGGATAAACTTGCAGATACTCCAGAGCTAGACCCCAAGATGGTCACCTTTGTAACAAAAGCAGCTCGCGATATAAGGAAAGGAGTAGACCGTGCCTGGAGGGGGTGTCAAGACAAGCTCCTAGACATCTCAGGGCCCCTAGCCAAGATCATGGATCTAGCGGAGAAATCAAAAGATACCGGTATTCCAGTAGACGTGACAGTCTTAGGTAACTGGGCGCAGCGAGCGGTATGCCTACTAGGCAACACCAAGTGTGCCATCTCTTCAGAAAGACGAAGAGGAGTCCTGTTAAAAATAGATAACAAATTGAGTGATCTCGCCAGCTACGAGGCAGGTGAAGGCGCCAAAGGAATGTTGTTCGGCGAAACATTCGCTAAAGAGATGTCTCAATTCGTGGGCACATATACTGCTCTAGAGAGAGCTCAGAGTTCCATCAGGAAGATCTTCCCCGGGCGAGTTTTTGCTGGGACCGGCCGACATAGGGGTCGCTCGTCCGGTCGCTATACCTTCTAGCGAAGACCCCAAGGTCAACGATCGAATTACTGGGAGTCTAGACAGCAGGATACCTTCTTCCCTGCCAGAATAAGATTCCCAAGAGGTCGAAGAGGAAGAGGATCGCACCGGGAACCGGGGCAGTCAGCGGGTGAGTACCGCAAGCTTGCGCGTGGGAGGGAGAACTCTCCACTACCTGAACGAATGGCAAGCCTTATCAAGCGATGCTTGGGTATTACAAGCAGTAGTGGGGCTGCGTTTAGAGTTTATAGGAACACCCGTGCAGACAGCAGAACCTCGCCCCATTCACATGACACAAGCGGATGCAGCGCTCCTGCACTGCGAGCTCACAAAATTAGAAAGCAAAGGCGCGATAGAGCGCGAGTACCAACAGGTTCCCGATTTCCTCAGCACCATGTTCCTAGTTCACAGAGGGGACAAAATAAGGCCCGTAATAAATTTGAAAGATCTAAACGAATGGGTGGTATACAACCATTTCAAGATGGAGGGAATTGATCTGCTTCGAGATCTGTTGCGTACCGGAGATTGGCTGGCCCGCCTAGATCTCAAAGACGCATACCTTACGATTCCGATAGCAGCAGCATTTAGGAAGTATCTACGCTTCCTATGAACGGAGAAGTATGGCATTTCTCCTGCCTCCGTTCGGCCTCTCCTCCGCTCCGAGGGCTTTCACCAAGCTCATGAAACCAGCAGCAGCCGCCATCAGAGAGAGAGGCATTCATATCATTATCTATCTAGACGACATCCTCGTCTTGGGCCCAGGCAAATTATCATTGACAAAGAGCGTCCAGTGGGTGTTCTCACTTCTGACTTCGCTCAGGTTTTTAGTGAACCTGGAGAAATCTCAGCTGACTCCGGTCCAGAGAATAGAATTCCTAGGTTTCACAATAGATTCTGTGAAGGCATCTCTCGAGCTCCCAGGGTACAAAGTGAGAGCTATCGAGCTCTACAGCGGCTCAAAATAAACATCTGCAAGGAGGCCTTCGCTACCATCAACTAGTAGCTCTAGACCACGAAGCCCTCACAGAGCTCCATTGGTGGTTACAGAATATGGAGGCTTGGAACGGTCGCGCCCTTTTCGGCGACTCCCCAGATCTGGTAATAGAATCAGATGCGAGCAGATCAGGTTGGGGAGCCAGGTGCGAACACGTGCAGACAGGAGGCAAATGGTCAGAAGAAGAGTTGCGGCTCCATATAAATTGCCTCGAGCTTCTGGCAGGCTCTTTCGCAGTTCGCGCCTTCACGAAAGAGAGAGTAAAGTGCTGCGTCCTGCTCAAAATGGACAATATCTCCGCAGTAAGGTATATAAACAAATTGGGCGGAACAAGATCCAAAATGCTGGCAGAATTAGCGAAGAGCTTCTGGCATTACTGTCTCCAGCACAGAATTTCTGTATCAGCGGAATATTTGCCAGGGACTCTGAACGAAGTGGCAGACTGGAATTCACGTTATCTTGCGGACTCCAGCGATTGGAAGCTTCACCCCCTAGTCTTCCAACAATTGCAGGAACTCTGGGGACCCCTCCACATAGATCTGTTTGCGTCCAGACTGAACGCTCAGATGGCAGTATACTTCAGCTGGAGGATAGACCCGGATGCAGCGGGCACAGACGCCTTCTTGCAATCATGGACAGGAGCAGTGCATTATGCCTTCCCGCCATTCATTATGATAACGAGAGCGCTAGATTCGCAGGGATCACGCGGAGCTCGTAATAGTCCTACCCTTGTGGAAGGCTCCGCCCTGGTTTCCAGTAGCGATGGAACTTTCTACGGATTTTCCGAGGATAGTTCCCATTCTGCCGGACCTTCTACTCGAACCATCAGGGCAAGCTCACCCACTCATAGCAGCCGGCACGCTGCAATTGATAGCCTGCAGAGTTTCAGGAAAAGATGGGAATTGCCAGGAATTTCACAGCTCGCTGCAGAGTGTATCAAAGATTCCTGGGCGCCTTCCACCCTTCGGAGCTATGGTGCGGCTTGGAACGGGTGGGCTACCTGGTGTTCAGACCACGGTGTGGATCCCGTTTCAGCCCCTGTAGTAGAGGTTCTCAACTTCTTAGCTTTTAAATTTCAAGAAGGCGGCGCATTCAGAACAGTGGGTGTCTATGGGTCCGCTATCTCAGCGGGTCACCAAAAAGTGGAAGGTAACACGGTGGGAGAGCACCCAGCGGTCGTGAGATTGCTGAGAGGGATGAAGCTTAAGAATCCACCGGAACCCAAATACAAAGTGTTATGGGATGTGAGAGACGTATTTCGTCTTTTCCTCAGATGGCCAGATAACGAAAATGTATCCCGATCTCAGCTATCAGGAAAGCTAGCTATGCTGCTCTGCCTTACTTCCTGTAGGAGAGTTTCTGATGTCAAATCGCTTGAAGTCGATAGGAAAATATTCTATCCAGACGGGGTATCATTCACCATTTCCAAGAGAACTAAGACAGATTCGAGAGTAATAGACTACCCATGCTTCACAAGTAATAAAAAGCTTTGCGTGGCACAGTGTATTAAAGATTATGAAAAAGCAACAGCACATCTTAGACCGCGAGGGGTGTCCCAGCTGCTTATAGCGCGCAGGAAGCCTTATCATGCTGTAGCATATGCGACCATTGCTAGCTGGGTGAGAGAGATTATGCAATGGGCTGGAATTGATTTATCACTTTTTGGGGCGCACACTGCTAGGGGAGCGATGGCTTCCAAGGCTTTTGCGACAGGAGTGTCTCTTCAGGACATTATGAAATCAGCAGATTGGTCTTCCGAATCAACCTTTAAGACATTCTATTTTAAGCCGGTTTCTGAGATTACGAATATGGTGGTAGCAAGCGTTGAACAAGCATAATGCTAGCCTCCTGTCTGGTCATAGAATTAAGATTGCCCACGCTAATAGCTCAGGAAGTCTTCATTCTATTAAAGACAAGGAGGCGAGCATTATATCCCACCCAGAATGACAAGATTATTGTCTGAATTGCTATATTTGTTATGAGATAACTCCTTTGCTCATTCCCACCCTCATGATTTGCTCTCCATTATTTACAGGAGAAGAGCAAAAGACGGCAGGATGAAACACTACTCAGCAGTGGAAGGAAACATGTTCAAGTTGGTCATGTTGGGCCGCAAGAGTTCCCAGTTTCAAGGAACAATTCTCTGTTCAATGATAATGGATGTTTTGGTTTGCAAAAATGAAGTGGTTCAGTGGACAGACATAAAGAAAGAGGAAAGGACCTGGTCAGAGGGGTTCTTATGGAGAGGGCTGCCCTCGGATAGGGGCAGAGGGGAAAGGTCAGGACTACCTCAGACCTAAGACTCATGGGGCTTGTAGTTCCCCGATACAGATTGATCGAATAAGACTATGGACTAGAGGATCTTTAAACTTCTGCATTTTGTTTTCCAAACTTTGTTTCTAAGAAAAACAGAAATGTTCAGTATTAAAGTTGAAAGTTTTAAAGTGCTGACATGGCAGTAAATAAAGAAAGAAATAGCATAATGCTCGCCTCCTTGTCTTTAATAGAATGAAGACTTCCTGAGCTATTAGCGTGGGCAATCTTTATTATGCTAGTAAAAACTACAATGATCATAGAACTGTTAGGCACTTACAGCAGGAATGATCAACACAGAAAATAACCACAACATCACGTGGCCTTCAACACTGTAAATAGACAGTAAGCATACATAATATGACTTACACTGCATAAGTGAATTAACATTTGTTGACATCATGTGATGTAAAGACCATGTGGGATCGTGCTGTTGCTCTTCTTTGCCGATCTGAAAGCGGTTGTGTCTCCAAGAACTGATGCAAGAGAGGACCTGGTAAGGAGAACTCTCCCCGAGCTACGAGGGACCATCGTGCATCTGCTATCTTTGCCAAAGCTCCCTGGTAGACAGACCTACGAAAGGCTGCCGACCAGAGACAGGGACTGCCGCGGAATCCCAAGGAGAATCGCCCTGACAGTTGTCTGTCACCGCCAATGACCGCCATCGCCGACCAGAGCCGCAGTGCTCCCGTTGCCTAAGAACATTTGATCCAAGGACGCTCTTGTCTGCATCGTCAACCACTTTGTCCTGCCGGAGAAATTCGAAGCCACCGACGTGCCGAGGAGCATCCACCGGTGGGTTTCCTACCACCTAAAGACCACAGAGACACCGACAACTCGACGTCCTTGCTGGGCCACAGTTCTTCAAACTCTTTGTGGTCCTGAACTATCGACATCAAGGTGCCGAGGACGCCTCTCTGTCGTCGACGAGCACCGCTAGGAAAGAAGCTGCAACTTCACTGCCGTAGTTCACCCTGTTCATCGCCAGACGTTCGACGACCTGTGGCTCCTGCCTTAAAGGGAGTGCACCCAAGAAGGGCCGTCAATTTCCCAACGAGGAACTCTACAACACCAGGTACTATGGGTTGCTGAACTATTGGAAAGACTCTTGTGAACAATATATATGGACTGGGCTTGTGATATATCTTTATTCTACAGGTTGCCCAGGTGGGGGATCTCCACACCGAACTGTGTCTAGGTAACGGGCCCAGTATTCTGCCAATTGTTCTAACCAACTGCTTTCCTCTTATATCTATTGTTGGTTTAATTTACAAACTGATATTGCGCTCACCTGGTATCCACGGGGGTGCCACACGATACTGGATGGAGGTCTAAGCACTATCCCGGACCCCTCTCTGATTCATTATGTGCCAGACTTTGGGTAGCGCCTTAGGTTTTTGTGCGTTGAACTCTCCGTCCTGCGTCTCTGTGCAGGGGTGTGTGGTTGGCGCGGGTGTTCCGTGGACCTAGTTGCTTCACTGGTCCGTGTGCCCTTATGTCGGGTCCAGACCGACTGGGACTCCGACTCTCCTTGCTGTCTTCCAGGTGAGTTATACTGTCTTTTCCGTCTTTATTCTGTCTCTTTCTTTCCCTCCGTTTTTTCTGTCTTCTCTGCGTCTTGCTCCACTACGCTGTTCCCTAACAATGTCTCTTTTTGTTTTCACAGGGATGGTTGCGATCTCGGAGTTGCCGTGCCGATGGCAAAGACCACGTTGAGTTATTGATGCGCAGAGCGCTGCGCTGTTTATTGGTGTTAATAGCTAACCTGTGTTCTCTTCTCTTTGAACAGGTTGCGGTGATGTACTGGAGTGATGAGCGATCGAAGCCCTGCTTGTCCAGGTAAGTGCTTTATTAATGCTGACCTTGTTCCTTCTCCTTTGCAGGTTGCGGTGAAACCCGGAGATGGGTGAGGTAAGAGAAGCGCAGGGTGCTGCCAGGACTTGCTGCTTGCCCAGGTAAGAATTGTTATTAATGCTGTCCTTGTTTCTTTACCTTTACAGGTTGCGGCGAACTCCGGAGATGGGTGTGGTAAGCGAAGTGCAGGATGGATTCAAGACCAGTTACTTCACAGGTAAGTGTTCTTTCTCGCTAATGCTGTTCTTGTTCTTCCAGGTTATTAATGGAATCCAGATCTAGGGCTTCACGATCGGGCCGCCGGAGAAGCAGATGAGCAGGAGCTGGACACGGTGAGTGTTACGCTACAGGAGTTCAGAATAATGAGAAGCGTGTTCTGCTGTTTGGGGGTGGTTTAAATAGCCTAGGTAAAGTAGTTCCAGGCCAAGTAGTTCCAGGCCCAGCCACACCCAAAACACTAGACCGCATAGCTTGGTTCTAAAGAACTGAGCTATGTAATAGGCCTCCATGTTGGATTAAGGTCCAAAACTGGTATTGCTTTATTCCTGATGATGAGCCTGGTGCCAAAGGCGCCAGGACTGACTCTGTGTATGTTTCTGATGGAGTTTTAAGGCCCTTGGGGCCAGTGTGAAGGGCTTTAGCCCCACTGTTGCCAGGGGGCTGTTATACCTGAGGGGGTCAGGGGCATGGGTCGTGACAGCACTCACCCCTAAGGCCCCTCTCAAGGTATTTCCTCCGTCTGACCCTGGTTTGGTCGGATGGTTCCGATGAAATCGGCTTACCAGGCGTGGCGCATGGACGTGCTCGCTAGGCTCCCATGTCCTGTCCTGAGGGCCGTATCCCTTCCAGTCCACTAAATTATATAACGTGGACCTGGTGAGTTTAGAATCTAGGATGTCTTCAAATTCGGGTTCTCCATTAACCAGTACTGGCTTTGGTGGTGTTTCGACCCGAGTTCCAGGCTGAACAGGTTTTAAGAGTGACATGTGGAATACAGGATGAATCTGCATATTTGGTGGTAAAGCTAGTTTTACTGCCACGGGATTTATAATAGCCTTGATGGCATAGGGTCCTAGATATCTGGGACGAAATGTTCGAGTTCGTCTTATGGGCACGTGCCGAGACGCCAACCAGACTTCATCTCCGACTTGGTAGTCTGTGGCTTTTCTTCGGTGTTGATCAGAGAATCTGTCTTTCTTTGGCTTGGATCAAGTGTTCTGCTGCCTTTTTGAAGGCTTGAGTGATGGTCGTATGTAAAGTCTTCACCGCTGGCATTTCCAAGGCCATGGGGGTATCTAATTCGGAAGTACCTGGGTGCCTTCAGTATACGGTATAGAATGGACTTTGTCCAGTACTGGTCTGTAGCGAGTTGTTGTAGGTTTATTCGGCTATCCATAGCACATCCTTCCAGCTTTCTTCCACTTGATGTAACATGCACCGTAGGTATTGCTCTAGTGTCCAATTCGTCCGCTCCGTTTGGCCATCAGTTTGAGGATGGTGACTAGTGGACAGACGAATATCGATTTGGGCAATTGCACAACTCTTCCTCCAGAAGTTAGACACAAACTGACTCCCTCGGTCAGAAATCAGGACGGAAGGGAAACCATGTAATTGTACAATTTGCTCTAAAAACACATTTACCTGACAGGATGCGTTTGGTAGACCCTTAAGCGGAATGAAATGGGCCATTTTAGAGAATAGGTCAACAACCACTAGGATAGTGTTGAACCCTTGACAAGGAGGCAGATCTGTGATGAAATCGAGGGAGAGTGTGTGCCAAGGTGCAAGTGGAATTTCCAGGGGTTGAAGAAGGCCCGCAGGTTTTTGTTTCTGGTGTTTATTCTGTGCACAAATGCCACATGACAGAATAAACTGCGTAATGTCCTTTCGCCAGGTCGGCCACCAATAATTTCTTTTCACCTTGGCTAGGGTCTTGGCAATTCCTGGAGGTCTTTCTATCAGGGGGTCGTGATAACCAGAAATGACTTGTTCTTGTAGTGCCTTATTCGGTAGATATAAACGCCCTCTGAAATAATGGAGTTGGTTCTTTGTTGTGTAATGTTCACCTTGAGTGGTCCACTCTTGTAGAGCCTTGGTGTTCATTAGGAGCCGAATTTCCTTTTGGAGTTTGTCCAGAGATAACGTTGTTGTAAGTCCTAGTAGTTTGTCACCTGGAATAATGGCCACCGGGTCTGGGGTTGAATATGCGTTCTCATCAATACCCATGCAGAATAGGGCTTCGGCTTTTCCGTTCTGGAATCCAGGTCGGTATGTGATTATGTAATCATATTCTGCGAAGAATATAGCCCATCTGAGTTTATGGGATGATTGAGCCTTTGCGGTCTTGAGGTATTGTAGGTTGCGATGGTCGATGATTACTGTGATGGTATGTCTGGCACCTAGGAGGTAATGCCGCCAAGCCTTAAAGGCTGCCTTGATCGCTAGGAGTTCCTTGCCTGTTATTGCATAGTTAAGTTCAGGTGTAGTACATTTTCGCAACCAAAAGGCCACGGGATGTAACTGGCCTGTTTCGGGATCCCTTTGGGAAAGAACAGCTCCCATTGCCATGCTGGAGGCATCTGTTTCCACTACATATGGGAGATCTGGGCGGGCGTGTCGTAGCACCGGGGCTGAGGTAAATCTTTACTTGAGTTCCTGGAAGGCCTTCTCCGCCTCTTCTGTCCATTGGAACAGTTTGTTGTTTTTTCGTAATAAAGAAGTGATCAGATGCACAATCTGGGAGAACCCCAGGATGAATTGGCGATAAAAGTTTGCAAAGCCGAGTATACTTTGGACACCTTTGACTGAAGACGGTGATTGCCAGATAAGGTGGCGTCTACTTTATGCATATCCATCCGGACGCCTCTGGGAGAGAGGACAAAACCAAGGAACTCGACCTCGGTGACATGGAAGGAGCATTTTTCAAGTTTGGCGTATAGCTGGTGCTGTCGGGGTTTTGCAAGGACGGAGCGAACGTGCCTGACATGGACCTGTTTAGAAGAGGAGTACACAAAGATGTCGTCGATGTAAACTAGGGCACATACATCGATCAATTCCCGTAGTACATCAAGTACAGGAATGCGGCGGGAGCGTTGCAAAGCCCAAAGGGCATCACCTGATATTCGTACAGCCCATAATTAGTATGAAAGGCAGTCTTCCATTCGTCTCCTTTCTTTACACGCACAAGATGGTAAGCCGACCTGAGGTCCAATTTTGGTGTAAATGTGGGCATCCCTGACTTGGTCCAGCAGTTCTGGGATAAGAGGTAGAGGATAACGGTTTTTAACTGTTACCTGGTTTAGTGCGTGGTAGTCGATGCATGTTCTCAAGTCCCCCTCGTTCTTGGGTACGAAGAACAGGGGCGAGGCTGCCGGGGATTTGGACGGGCGGATAAAACCGTTTGCCAGTTATTGGTCCAGACATGATTTCAAGTGGAGATTTTGAGGTTCAGTGAGTGCATAAATTCGACTACATGAGATTTGTACACCATGTACGAGGTCGATCTGACAGTCATATGGCCTGTGAGGTGGTAACGTATTAGCCTGTTCTTTTTGGAAAACGTCTTGGAAATCGTGATATTCGCTTGGTAGTGTACTTGTTACAGCTAGTACCAACGCCTCTTTATCTTGGACAGGTGTCTCTGGGTCAGACGATGGCATTTCCACTTGGTAGCACGCATGAGCACACTCATTGGAGAAGGCTCATTTCTTGGCTCGCCAGTCGATGTTAGGATTGTGAGCCACCAACCACAGCATCCCTAGTATCACCTGGCACTGAGGGGCTGTGATAAGGTCGAAGGCAATGGCTTCCTGATGTCCGTCTTGGCACAGAAGGGTCAATTCTGCTGTGTGTTGAGTTCCAGGACCAGAAGCTATCTCTGTGCTGTCGACAGTGGTGACCTTCTCAGTTGTCGTTTTCTGACAGAGGGGAAGCCCCATCCTTGTTGCCAGGCCTTGGTTTATGTAGTTACCAATGGCTCTGCTGTCTATGTATGCCTCCACAACATGCATCCGAGACGGTTGTTGGTGACTGATCAAAATCACAGGCAGGGCAAGGTGTGAGGTCTGTGGCTCTTTTCCTTCGCTCGACAAACGGACCTCTATGCTTGCCGGGCCTGGAAGTTTTCCGACTCTTGTTCTCCTCCTTCTTTCTCTGTAGATCCAACTGTTCTCCTAGGGGATTTTACGGCAAATTCTCTGAGGAAGTGACCTGATTTGCCACAGTACAGGCATAATTGCTGTTGTCTCCTTTTGTCTCTTTCGGCCTTCCCCCCCAATCTGCATGGGTTCCGAAGTGTTTTCTGATGAACGCGGACTGTTCTCCTTTGAGCATAAATACACAGTCCGATTCTCTGTTCTGGCTCGATCTGTCCTTCGATCTTGCAGCTTGTGGTCATGCTGCACCACTAGGTTGATGAACTCTGTACAGTTTTCTGGCGGGTTTACCATCTGAGCTAGGACGTCTTTCAATTCCCCCCGTAACCCTCGATGGAATAACGTTGTTTGTTTCTCCTCAGGCCACCCAGTTTCAATGACAAGTCTGTTAAAAGTGGCGATATATGTTAAGAAATCTTGGCTGCCTTGGCGGAGGGAAAGAAGTTTGTTATCCAGAGCTTGGCCCTGGGTATGTCGGGCGAACAACTTCTCCATCTCCTGTTGAAACCCCCTGAAATCCCGCAGGAGTGGGTCATCCTGGCTTACTAACGGTATAGACCAATCCGCGGCACTGGCACTCAGATATAACAGAATGAAGGCAACCCGCAACTGATCGTTAGGAAAGGCTCCGGGTCTACAAAGAAAATGGAGGCGGCACTGGTTCATGAATACTGCATATTTTCTTCGGTCCCCCGTAAAACGTTCCTGTGGGGCGAAAAGAACTGCCCCAGGGAGGACTACCTGCACTGGATTGACGGATGTGGCTGGAACCGACGGAATACTTCCTGGCAACGGAGCCTGCCCAGCCTGTGTTTGGAGCAATTGTCGGGCTAATTCACAGTGCGGTCCTTGGTGACAATCAACTCCCTCCTAAGGGCGTTGGTTTCTTGCCAGGCGGAGTGCACCTCGGCCCGTAATTCTCCCAGTAACTGGGCTAGTTGGTGGTCTCTGATGTTTCCATGACGCCCAGGTGGATGTTTTAATTTACGCTTCTCGTTCTGTTATGCTCCCCTGGTATCCACGGGGGCACCACACGATACTTGATGGAGGTCTAAGCGCTATCCCGGGCCCCTCTCTGCTTGGTTATGTGGCAGACGTTGGGTAGCGCCTTAGGTTTTTGTGCGTTGAACTCTCCGTCCTGCGTCTCTGTGTAGGGGCGCGTGGTTGGCGCGGGCTTTCTGTGGACATAGTTGCTTCACTGGTCCGTGTGCCCTTATGTCGGGTCCAGACCGGCTGTGACTCTGACTCTGCTTGCTGTCTTCCAGGTGAGTTATAATGTCTTTTCCGTCTTTATTCTGTCTCTTTCTTTCCCTCCGTTTTCTCTGTCTTCTCGGCGTCTTGCTCCACTACGCTGTTCACTAACAATGTCTCTTTTTGTTTTCACTGGGATGGTTGCGATCTCAGAGTTGCAGCGCCGATGGCGAAGACCAAGGTGAGTTATTGATGCGCGGAGCGCTGCGCTGTTTATCAGTGTTAATAGCTAACCTGTGTTCTCTTCTCTTTGTACAGGTTGCAGTGATGTTCCGGAGTGATGAGCGATCGTAGCGCTGCTTGTCCAGGTAAGTGCTTGGTTAATGCTGACCTTGTTCCTTCTCCCTTGCAGGTTGCTGTGAAACCCAGAGATGGGCGAGGTAAGAGAAGCGCAGGGTGCTGCCAGGACTCGCTGCTTGCCCAGGTAAGAATTGTTATTAATGCTGTCCTTGTTTCTTTACCTTTGCAGATTGCAGCGAACTCCAGAGATGGGCGAGGTAAGCGAAGCGCAGGATGGATTCAAGACCGGTTTCTTCACAGGTAAGTGCTCTTGCTCGCTAATGCTGTTCTTGTTCTTCCAGGTTATTAATGGAATCTGGATCTAGGGCTTCAGGATCGGGCCGCCGGAGAAGCAGGTGAGCAGGAGCTGAACACGGTGAGCCTTACGCTGCTGGAGTGCAGAATAACGCGAAGCGTGTTCTGCTGTTTGGGTGTGGTTTAAATAGCCCAGGTAAAGTAGTTCCAGGCCATGTAGTTCCAGGCCCAGCCACACTCAAAAGACTAGACCTCATGGCTTGGTTCTAAAGAACTGAGCTGTGTAATAGGCCTCCATGTTGGATTAAGGTCCAAAACTGGTATTGCTTTATTCCTGATGATGAGCCTGGCTGACTCCATGTATGTTTCTGATGGAGTTTTAAGGCCCTTGGGGCTAGTGTGAAGGGCTTTAGCCCCACTGCTGCCAGGGGCCTGTTATACCTGAGGGGGTCATGGGCATGGATCGTGACAACTGATTTGTGTGACATTTAACCGTACAGTTGATGCAGAGATTGAATAGTAATTGTGGTACCACGTAGAACTGTATAGATTTGCCATTGTAGATAACCGAGTACAAAGTGAGTTATCGAGATATTGTACATAACCGTGAACATAAATTATATAAAGACTGTGTTTTAACTAATACAGTGTGCGGACATTCCTTTGTGGGTGCTTGCGGACTACACTGTACTTAAGAACCAGCCCGCATCACCTCCTGAGAAGCTAGGCCCTGATTGCACGTCCATTGCTACCAACAATAGAGAATCTTGGCTGGGGTCCTCTTTACACTTGCGGCAGCAGTGAGATGCTTATGGGTTTAAGAATCAGTGTATAACCGTGCCACTTACAAAATATCTGCACTTTGTTAAATTGAGGTTTAGATGTGTACAAGATAACTGCATTACAAGCAATGGAATCCATTGCGAATGGTAAATTGACTCGGATGAGCATAGAGGCTCTCCAGAGTGATTCTGAAGCTAGGGAGTTAGACTTTGTAGATAAGTCTAGGGCTGAGCTGATAGCTGCCCTGGTGGACTACCAGACTGATGGTGAAACTCTTGAAGGAGGGGATTCAACCAATGAGGACTCTGCCCCTGGGGTTGTTGCTGAATCTGCCACCATTCCTGCTGCCTCTGTTCCGAACCCTAGCACTGCTCTTCAGGGGGAAGCCCTGAAGATTGAACTTTTAAAATTGGAGCTACAACGGGAAAAGTTAGCCTTTCAATACAAAAAGTTGCAAACCAAAGCTGAGTTAAAGAAAGAGGAGCTGGCACAGCAATTGATACTAAAAGATAGGGACACTGAGCACCAAAAGGTTCAGTTGGAGAGAGCTAGAGTGGAGCCTTCAGCGAAACCAGTTGAGAGTAGCAGGTCCCCAGCCTCCAAGTTTATGAAAGATTTGGTTGGTGTGTATGCGGAGGGTTCTGATATCCTCTAATGGATTGAAGCGTTTGAAATGGCTTGTACAATTAATGATGTTGATAAAAGAGAATGGGCTAAGTGTTTGTTAAGCAGGGTGCCTCAGACTGGATATGACTGTATTCTGAAACTGAGTGTGGAAGAAAGGGGTCAGTATGAGTGCATGAAGTCTGCTTTGATTGCCAAGTTTGGCAAGACACCTACCCAATACCTTAAAAGGTTCAGGGATTTTAAGAAAAGAGAGAATGTGTCTTGGGTTGACTGGGTGAGTGCTGCGCACATGCACATGATGGGGTGGATTGATGGATACAAGGTGAAAAATTTTGTTGAATTGTCCCACCTTTTGTTTTTTGAGCAGGACAGGAGATCCTTGTGATGGAGCCTACCAAGCCTTGGGCTTTGGCAGACAAATGGACTGGACCCTTCCGGATAATCTCCAAGATGGGCGAAGTCAATTATCTGGTTGACATGGGAGTCTCTGGGGTAGCCCCTCAAGTATTCCACGTCAACAGGTTCAAGCCTTTCCATAGGCGACTGGAAGTCTCATGTCTCTTGCTAGCTACAGAGCAAGAAGAGGATGAGAGTGAGCCCCTTCCTGATTTGCTGCACAGCAACCCTCGGGATGGCTCTGTGGAGGGAGTACATCTTTCTCCAGATCTGATGCCAGAGCAGCAGAGGGCCTGCAGGGCTTTGCTCCGGCAGTATGCCTCTCTGTTTTCACTGACACCGTGGTGTAGGCACGGAATTGACACTGGTGACAGTGTGCCTGTCAAAAGCAGGTGCTACTGTATGTCAGATACCGTTAAAACTCACATCCAGGCTGAGGTCGCCAAAATGTTGGATCTGGGTGTTATTGAACCCTCAACCAGTCCCTGGTCCAGTCCCGTGGTCCTTGTCCCCAAGGCAAGTTCCCAGGCAGCTACCAAGGATTGGAGGTTCTGTGTGGACTACCGAGGAGTCAATGCCGTCACCAAAACTGACACGCACCCATTGCCCAGGGCTGATGAGCTCGTGGACACCATAGTTGCTGCCAAATTTGTGAGCACCTTTGACCTTACCTCAGCCTATTGTCAAATAGCTCTGACGGACCATGCCAAGGAAAGGACGGCGTACTCAACACCTGAGGTACTCTACCAGTTTAGGGTCATGCCTTTTGGGTTGAAGAATTTTTTTTATTTCTTTTATTTTTTACATTTGTATAGCGCACTACAGCCCACGGGCATTGAGGCGCTTTTTCAAGAAGGTGTAAGTAGGCAAGAATACGACTTTGGAACATGCAATTACTTAGTTACATCATAAGGCGTCAGTTGCAAGTACATTAAACAGACATAGATTTCAGTTGAGTACCAAGAAAATACTAGGCACGAACATTTCAGACGAACAGATTGGTTTTGATGGCTTTGCGGAACGCCAAGTGGGAGTTGATAGCCCTGATGTGAGTGGGGAGTGCGTTCCAGTGGTCGGCAGCGATAGCTGGGAAACTAGAGCCTCCAGCACACACTCTGCATGTTTTCGGCTTGGTAATCAGGTTGGTGTATGCTAGCCTGGGCGACCTGGTGGAGGTGGGCATGGAGATGCGCTGGGAGAGGTAGGGGGGGCGCTAGATCATGGAGGCATTTGTGGGTAATGGAGAGGATTTTGAAGATAACTCTCTGTTTAACGGGAAGCCAGTGCACCTGTCTCCTAAGGTCCGATATGTGATCCTTTTTCGGAAGTCCAGTGGCGGCCCTAAATGCATTATTTTGGACAAGCTGGAGTTTGGCAATGTTTTTGCTGGATGTGCCTCCGAGGAGAGCATTACAATAGTCCAGTCTTGAACCAATGGTGGCCCTGGCAATAGTAAGGCAGTTCTGCGTGGTTAGGAAGGGTCTTTATGCCCCTGCCACCTTCCAGAGATTGGTCAATCATGCGCTCAGTGGGCTAGAGGCCTTTTTCTGTGGCCTACATAGACGACATTGCCGTTTACAGTTCCACCTGGGAAGAGCATTTGACACATCTGTATAAGGTGTTGCAGGCCTTGAAAAGGGCTAACCTCACTATCAAGGCCCCCAAGTGCCAGATAGCTCAGGAAAAGTCACATATCTTGATCATGAGGTAGGAGGGGGTCAAATTCAACCTCTCCCCAGTAAAATAGAGGATGTACATGACTGGGAGACTCCCACTACTCAAACCCAGGTGAGAGCCTTTTTGGGCCTCACTGGGTATTATCGCAATTTCATAGTGGACTATGGCACCATATCTGCCCCTCTGACAGCTTTGACTTCACCCAAACAGCCAAGTAATTTTAATTGGGCTGAAGACTGTCAGAGGGCCTTTGATGCCTTGAAAGAAAGTCTGTGTAGGGCACCTGTGGTGTGTGCGCCTGATTACAGCAAGCCCTTTATCGTTCAAACTGACTCCTGCGACACCGGAATTGGAGCTGTCTTGTCCCAGTTAGATGACAAAGGAAGAGAACATGCGATCATATTCATCAGTAGACAACTCAAGGATGGAGAACGTAGGTGGGCTACTGTTGAAAATGAATGTTTTAGTATAGTTTGGAGCCTTAGGCATTTTAGACCCTACCTTACCGGGTCTACCTTCAAGGTCCAAACAGATCATAATCCTCTGAAGTGGCTTAGGCAGATGACGGGTGAGAACCCGAAACTGCTCAGGTGGTCCATTAGCCTGCAAGAGCTAGACTTCACGATAGAGCACAGACCAGGGAAGAGTCAGAATAAGGCAGATGGCCTTTCCAGAAGGTATGTTGACTGTCTGGATGAGGGTGTCTATCCCGTGGGAGATTAGGCACCCTAACCTCAGTCTTGGGGGGGAGCGACTGTGATGCTGGAAAGGCATTGGAGGGACAGGGCCTTTGTATCCTTGTCCTTTACTGCTTTTTATTGTGTGTTCTGTTGTGTTTTCAGTGCAGGAGTTCATGTGGGACTCCTGGCGGTGCAGCTCTCTCTTTTGGTTTGGTGTACAGCCCCATGGGATACCCTTATGGCACCCATGGGTGGGGGTACAACCCCTTGCCCCTAGTGTATGTTTCTGGGCACCTGTGGGTAGCCCACAGAGCAGGGTACGGGGTGGTCGCAGCTCCGTGCTGAAATGACTAGTGCCCTGATGGAAATGACTAGACACCTGATGGAAACAAGATGGCTGCCGTGGCCTCTTGCCTTCCATCGCCTGTTACCTTGATCTTCCTGAAGTCCCGGGAAGCCCTGACTCTGACTCTGTCCCTTCCCCCTGACTGGATGTTGGGTGGAAGTTCCATATATGGTAGTGTGAGGAAGTGCCGACCAGACTGGCTGGAGCCTTCCCAACGATCGTATGTTGTGGGTACACCTGTGGGTGGGACCTGGGTGAATGGAGTATGTGACGATGTCTGGTATCTCGTGTTTGACACAATGACTGAGACAACCCTGCCTGAAACTGGTATGAATGCAGTGTGTAGTGTTGAATGGCGTGGTACTTGTCCAAATCCACATTCTGTGTTGTGAGTGTCTGGATGGAGAAGAATGGCCTGAATACACTGTGCACCTGACGGGCTGACTGACTGCTAAATACCCTTCTGAGTGATTGGTTGCCTGAGTGTGACCCAGCAGAATGAATGGGAGATCAACAGTATATCTGGGGGCCTCTCACTGCTAGAAATCATTCGGAAGCTGAGGAGACACTGCAGTTGAAACTGAAGCTTGACCTTGAAGCCCTGCTGGAAGAGAAGAATTGCTGGTGCTCTACTTTGCTGATGTGAAAGTGGTTGTGTCTCCAAGAACTGATCCAAGAGAGGACCTGGTAAGGAGACCTCTCCCCGAGCTACGAGGGACCATAGTGCACCAGCTGATCTTTGCCAAAGCTCCCTGGCAGACAGACCTATGAAAGGCTGCTGACCGGAGACTGGGACTGCCGCAGAATCTCAAGGACAAGCACCCAGACTGTTATCCGTCACCGTCGACGACCGCTGTCGCCGACCGGAGCAGTAGTGCTCCCGTTGCCTAAGAACATTTGATCCAAGGACGCTCTCGTTTGCATCGTCGACCACTTTGTCCCGCTGGAGAAATTCGAGGCCGCTGACACACCAAGGAGCATCCACCGGTGGGTTTCCCACCACCTAAAGACCACAGAGACACCAACGACTCGACACCCTTGTTGGCCCCCAGTTCTTCAAACTCTTCGCGGTCCTGAACTATCGACATCGAGGTACCCCTCATGCCTCTTCCTTGCAGGACGTCTACGCTCCGTCGTCGACGAGCACTGCTAGGAAAGAAGCTGGCACTTCAGTGCCGTAGTTCACTGTGTTCTTCGCGGGACGTTCAACGACCCGTGGCTCCTGTCTTAAAGGGAGTGTACTCAAGAAGGGCCGTCGACGAGGAACTCTACAACACCAGGTACATTGGGGTTGCTGAACTATTGGAAAGACTCTTGTGAGCAATATATATGGACTGGGCTTGTGATATATCTTTATTCTACAGGTTGCCCAGGTGGGGGGATCTCCACACAGAACTGTTTCTAGGTAATGGGGCCAGTATTCTGCCAATTGTTCTAACCAACTGCTTTCCTCTTATATCTATTGCTGGTTTCCTTTACAAACTGATTTGTGTGACATTTAACCGTACAGTTGATGCACTTTAAGAGATCGAATAGTAATTGTGGTACCATGTAGAACTGTATAGATTTGCCATTGTAGATAACCGAGTACAAAGTGAGTTATCAGGCTATTGTACATAACCGTGAACATTAATTATATAAAGACTGTGTTTTAACTTATACAGTGTGTGGACATTCCTTTGTGGGTGCTTGGGGACTACACTGTACTTAAGAACCAGCCACATCACCTCCTGAGAAGCTAGGCCCTGTTTGCTCATCCATTTCTGCCAACAGTAGAGAATCTTGAATGGGGTCCTCTGTGCCTCTCCTCTACCATATAGAGAGTAGGGTACAGACCCCCCTCCAGTCTTTACAGTGACACCCGCCAAAAGCGGGTGAGTTGAGAGCTATGATATAGCTAGACATAAAATTGTTTCCACACTTCATTTTATTTAATTTATTGAAGTTATAAAGAGTTTTTTGCCAAAAGCACTAATACAAAAATTAGAAAAACAGTACAATGTACATGATAATGCAAAAAACAGCTAAAAACAGAAGCAGGGGAGAGAAACAGAAAGTCACAAAGTAGAAGGAAGGGAGAGAAAATGAGCTTTCAGGTTAGATTGAAAAATATGAAGAGATGAAGAAGAGCGGATAGAGAGGGGGAGAGAATTCCGGTGTTATGGGGCTATGAGGGAAAAAGATCATAATCGGGAAGAAGCACAGGTGGGTTTGGGGTCAATGAGAAGAAGCAGATTCTGTGATCCGAGAGTCTGAGAGGGAGAGTAGAACTAGACTAATGAAAAAAGATAAGGAGGAGCCAAGCTGCAAGCACATTTAAAAACAACAGAAAGAAAATGGTAGAGAAGACGTGATTCAAAGGGAAGCAGTGCAATAGACAGTAAAGAAGATTTGATAGAGGAACTTAAAGGTAAAGAGAAGAGAAGACAAACCTAAGAATTATAAACAGATCGGAGAGGAAGAAAATGTGAGGCAGGAAGGCCAGGAAGAAGAGAAGAGCAGTAGTCAATACAAAAAAAGACCAGGCAGAGAGAAGAAGTTTAGTAGCATGAAATGAGAGATAGGGGTGAGCACAGTGGATGTTAAAAAGGGCTTAGCGGCAGGTGCGGCAATAGAAGAGATATGCAGTTTAAAGGAAAGCAAGGGATCAAATTTAACGCCCAAATTGCAAGCAGAAGAGGAAAAGGGCAGAGAGGAAGGAGGAGAAAAGAGAGACGGAGGAGGAAGAGTAGACGGAATAGTTGAAGCCGGCAAAAACGGAATCTCAGTCTTTGAAGGATTGAGGTATAGAAAATGAGAAGACATCCAGTTTTGGACAGCAGAAAGGCAAGTTGATACAGTGAAGTGCAGAATAGAGTCAAAGGAATAAAAAGAGACAGATTTGTGTATCATCTGCATATCGATGAAAGGAAAGATTAAATGAAGAAATAACAGCAGAGAGTGGAGCAGTGTAAAGAGAGAAAAGGAGAGGACCAAGTACAGAACCTTGAGGGACATCGTAGAGAAGAGTAAGTGAGGAAGAGGTGTGTCCAGCCCAAGTTACAGAATAGGACCGCTGAGAAAGATAGGAGCAGAACCATTCAAGGACAAACCGTGTAATACACAAAGAAGAATGTGAGGAAATAATAAGAGTGTGATCAACAGTATCGAATGCCACAGACAGATCGAGAAGAATAAGTATAGAGGAGAGCTTAGAATGATGAGAAGGGAGTTAGAGACATGCAAAAGAGCAGTGTTAGGGAGAATTCTCATACTATGGCTAATTTCCCTTACCTATAGAGTCCCCCAGCAGCTTTGGTGGATTTGAAGGGTTTGTTTCTTTTTGCCTGCTAAGAGTGAGACTATTTTTCCCACTCTTAGGCATTTCTGCTATGTGTGTTCTAGGCTATTTTTGTGTTTAATGCCTATGGGATTTTCTCTCCCCCATAGGAACCATCTTTATTCACATGTGTTACACAGCACCCTCAGTGCAGTGACACAGGGGTGTCTTAGCGACCCCCAAACATAGACTCCATACCCTGGGACTGACTACTGCCTCCTAGGGCATGTACAGTCCCCATTGACTTTACTAGTCGATTTTAATGAACTTAACCAGTGCAACCCATCTTACTATGGAGGTACTGGAAGGGGTTAATAGTTTTTCACCTATGTTCATTTTCGAGGGGGTACCTTAAAGTCCCTCTCTCTAAAGTTTCTGGCTGGAGGCAGTGGTTACTACCATAAATATTCGACCGCAAATATTTCCCTATGGGATTTTCCTATTGTTCGAGGCTACCACTTTTTCTGACAGCCTCTAACATACCACCGGTGCATTTTAAAATTAACTTTGCTCCGGTAGGTTTTATTTGCCAGAACTTTAATATAACTTTTTTCTCGTGTCTTTCTCTACGATCCTAACCCAGGTCGGGGATCCTTTGTTTGTCTGTTTGGCGCGCTTCCGGCGCCACTGAGTCTGGAGTGGGTCCAGTGTGTGGGAGGGGGAGTAGGACGCATGGACAGAGTTGCCGCAGCAACTCAGGTCGCACTCTAACCTGATAGGCTGGAGGGTCTCCCGCCAAGAAGACCACTCCATTGTGTGAGTGACAGCTAGGCTGTATGAATGATGGATCTCTCTGCATAAAAGCAGGGTCCTGAGGACTGGAAGAGCAAGACGTCGCCACTGGAACTACGGAACCAAAGGGGAGAGAAGCCACAGACATCTTCAGCATCTACACCACCAATGAAGCCCTCCCGGATCGTCTCACCACTTTTCTTCCACACGACGAGAGGAGATCTTCATCGAAAGAGCCTCCTTCCCTCGAGCTGGTGGGAACAACCAGTTCGCCCATCGCTTCTCCGGACCTGCCTTGGTCGAATCGACAGTGCCCAGCACTTGGAGACCGGATAGCCAGGCAGCTATCGACCTGTACCGCGATTAAAAGGAGCGTACCTTTTAAACTTCGTTTGGCAGCACTGCGGTTGGTTTCATCCCTGGGTAGTACAGTGTCTCGAACCTTCCTCCACGACGAGAGCCTCTCTTCCTCTGCTGGACCCCTCGACCTGTAGGAACTACCAGGAACAACCGCCACCGCAGGAGCCACTTCTTCACTTTTAAGGTACATTGTTCCGCCAGGCCGCCCTTTCGTCGCGGTAGTGCTAAAGGTGTTTTAAATCCTTTTCCTACCTGTTGGGTTGGCCGCCCCTCTCTCTTAACATTGTCTTTCGCATTCTGCATCCACCTTTTCAACATCGTTAACCAAAGACTTGACTGCAGCTACAAGAACATTTTGCTCCTGGGCCTTTGCCATGTACCACTGACTCTGGCACAGGCCTACTGACTCTGGTCACATTTGTTAGACCTGCTTTCTCGAGATTGATTCTCCATTCGAACTGTGTGGTGCAACCCTTTCCTATAACTACCCTTTCCTTCCACTGCATAATCATTGTGAAATGCCATTTTGATCAGTTTTCATTTGAAGTATTGCCTATACTGATGTACTGTCTTGCTGAACTGGTTCACAACTGATGGGAAGTGTTACTAGGGGGTATAAGAACCTATTTCTAGATACATTTTGTTTTCCCTCCCTTGCGAAAAATTGCTAGAGGATCCCTTGTGTGTAATTGTCACTGTGCCGTTTTGCTCAGTTTTCACTCTGGTTCACTTGGTCTACAATTTATATAGGGAGTGTGTATATTTTTCTATTGGCTTAATTTAACTTGCTTGATACTTGTGATACATTGGTTTGCTTAGAAGTGTATAAAATAAATATATATCTACATTTTAACTACAAAGCTTTGGTCAGTGTTTTCTTGTGCCCTGTGCCATAGTACAGTAGGCCTATTGTGTAAACCCTGAATACTGCTCATCTCCCTCTTGAGATTAGTCTGACTGCTCAGCCACAGCTACCAACTAAATCTTTGTGGTACAGACTGATACCAAAGGGGATTTATTGCTCTCACCTGTAGTCCTAATCTGGTGTAGTGCTCCCTAAGGGAACTGCACTGGATTCTGCCTAACAAGCAGTCTCAGTAAAATGAGAAGGAGAGCATCCAGATTGAAGAGGTGGTAGAAGAGAATTAAGATTTAGGAAACTAGCAACCTGGGCATATGCTGCCTGCTCAAGCATTTCAGAGACCTGTCTGAGACCACCTCTTTAGGGAAACCAACTCTGGAGAAGATGCCTGAGAAAGCCTTGGCAACCACCTTGGCAGTTATAGTCCAAAGGGGTATAGCCTCAGGGTACCTGGTGGCATGACCTACTAGAACCATGATGAACCTATATCCAAAGGATCGACAATGTTTATGCCTACGCTCTCAAATGTTGTGCCTACCACTGGTAAAGGCTGCAGTGGGGCAATGACACTGCCTCCAATCTTACCAGACAATTGGCAAGTGGGGCAGGTCTTGCAGAAGGCTTCCGCTTCTACCTCCATTGTGGGCCAGTAAAAGTGGGATGAGAACTTTTGCTTAGTCTTCTAATGTGGGCGGGACAAAGACTGATATGCAAATGGATATTTCCCATCTGTGAAAGGTACAGTGAGCAAAAAGCAGATGGCTGCGAACTCTCAATGTGGTTAACAACCACTGAACAGGTTATCATGCCTTGTTCTTCCGAGAGAGGGGCGCCTGCTACCTTTGTTGAATTAGTCTTCTAAGTGCCAACATGGCCAGTCAAGGGCACCTCATGTGCCAACTGCAGAAGAAAGAGTATGTAGACCTTGGGTCCAACCAACCTTTTAACTGTACCAGGTACTGGCTCAGTGGGCTCACTATAAAGGAGATCACCCTCCCAAAATACTTTGAAGGTCCTAGGCACTTCACCTTCTGCCTGGGCCTGTCTTCTCAGACCCTCAAAAAAAGTTGCACTCTCTTTGACCCTTACATAAATCCACCCTAGAGGGCCCCCCTTCAATCAAAAGGCACTGAAGGTCAGGGTGAGCCTCTGGGGTGAGTACCTCTCCCTGAGGAGGGCCTCTGGCTCTTCTCACTCAAGAGTTGAGTCTAGGGTCACCACTGGGCCCAGTCCCTCTGGAGCTTGGTCCACAGTGGGTATTGCAGATGCAGTGGGGAGAGAAGGGGCCCCTTGACAAAGGTGGCCTTCTTGCTCTTCTTTTTTGTCTTGGGTTTCCCCTTTGGCTGTTTGGCCTGAGACCTAGAGACTGCAGCAGCAGTCAGGGGCGGCCCATCGGAAAACCAACCAGCATCTCAGCTGGATCATTTTCCAGCAGCACCTGGGCAGTCACAGTATCCTATACACTCACTGTAATTTTGAATATCTTGTCATCCACCTGAATAGTGACTAAGGCAACAGGAGCAGGTCTGTGAGGCCCACCAGTTAACCTAGTGGTTCTCAGAGGAGCACCTATATAGTCCTCTGGCCTGAGCAGGGTTCTGTCCACCACTGTCATGGTAGTCCCAGTGTCTCTCAAACCAGTTGAAAGCAGATCTTTTATGAGGACACTTCCTAAAAATAGCTGGGTGTAGTATTCAGCACTTCAGAGTACTGATCCCCGGCCCAAGGGAAACTAGGGGAATCTCTGCAGGTGCACCAAATGTGGTTCCTGGTGAGGAGGTGAGGACAGTGGACACCACCTCAGGTATAGGGTGAGGGTAGGTCAGGCTGACAGCCTGGACACCAAGAGCCTTACCTTTACACTTTGGGTCACTCCGCCTGTGGTCCTGGGCCCCACACTCCCAACAAGTACCAGGGGGGCAAGGAACTGAACTAGGACCACTAGGTGTCTAATTTACAGGAGTAGAACCACTACTCTTACTCCCACCCCACAGGATTGATCCTCGTTCGGTGTGTGGACCTTAGGAGAGGGAGTTTGGGGTTTATTCGACTGTTGATGCTTTTTGGACTCCTCAGGCTTCTGAGAGGTCCCTTTTTCTTTGTCCTTGTTTTTCCCACTGTGATCCTTAGGAGACACCCTATAGGAGACCCACTCGTCAGCCAGCTTGGCCAACTTCAAGGGATTGAAAATGTTCTGGTCAGCAATCTACTGATGCAACTCTGGTGAACAAGCTTCAGAAAAATGCTAAAAAAATCAAGAGGTGAGATAATTCAACAGAAACGTTCACCTTCTATCCATCAATCCACCGCATCATGTTCATATGGGCAGCACTCACCCAGTCAACCCAATAGATACTCTCTCTCTTCCTATGGTCCCAGAACCTCTTAATTTACTGGGTAGGTGTCTTGCCAAACTTGGCAGTCAAAGCAGCTTTCATACATGCATACTGACCTCTCTCTTCCACACTCAGCTGAAGAAAACAATCATAACCAGCCTGAGGTACTCTAGTCAACAAACACTTAGCCCAATACTTTTAGTCAACGTCATGGAT
The DNA here is from genome assembly GCF_040938575.1 of Ambystoma mexicanum. NCBI lineage: Eukaryota > Metazoa > Chordata > Amphibia > Caudata > Ambystomatidae > Ambystoma > Ambystoma mexicanum. Next base: position 637,412,783 of record NC_090939.1, read on the forward strand.
CTCGCAAGCCATTTCAAATGCCACTATCTATCAGAGAATATCAAAACCCTCCATATACATACCCACCAAATCTTTCATGAATTTGGTAGACCTGACACTCACAACTGGTCTAGCTGTAGTCTCCACCTTAGCTTTCTCCAGCTGGATTCTTTGGTTTTCACTGTCTCTTCCTTTGAATATTATACTTGTTGTGCCAATTTCTCGAAATGTGTGTACTGACATTCTAGCTTTTATCTTTGTAGCTCCAACTTCAATAGTTCAGGTGTCAGAGCACCCACACTAAAGAGCAGACCTGGGTTTTGGAATAGAAGTGGCAGGAGAGGTGGCATTCCCATTGGTAGATTCTGTAGTATCCTCAGTAGCAAGGTCCCCATTGGAATCCCCCCTTCCTTCATCCGGAGTATCACAATCCGCCTGGTAATCCACAAGGGCCACCATAGGCTGTGCCCTAGACTTATCCTCAAAGTCTAATTCTCCCTCTTCACAAGCACTCTGTAGATCCTCTAAGCTCATTCTTTTCATTGTACCATTTGCAATAGGTTCCATTGTTTATAGTGATGTCTTTAGTATATACCACTAAACCTTTAAACTTCAGAAAAGTGACATTTTGTAGAAAGGAAGGTCAAACAAGGAGTCCTACCGCTCTGCCACCAGGGTAAAGACTGGAGGGGGGTATCTATACTTCTTCCCACTATATGGTTGTGGTAGAGGTGCAGATCACCCCAGCCAAGGTTCTCTAATGGTGGCAATGGACGAGCAACCAAGGCTGAGGCTTAAGGGAGGTGATGCAGGCTGGTTCTTAGGTACAGTGAATACCCAAGCTCCTCACAATGGAATGTCCAAACAACGATGTTAGGTGATAACACAATCCTTTTTTTGAAGGATCAAATGTCAGGTAGATATATGCAAATAAATAAGACTCGCTATGTACTAGAAATCTAATCAGACAACTTAACTTAATATACAGTTATATATGGTACTACTGTTACCTATAAATTCATTTATAATATACTTACTGCTGATAGTTATGAAAAAGCATTTACAGTATTAAGCCAGCATTATCCTCATAAACATTACTGTAGAAAGGCAAGTAATACTATGAACAGATGCAGAATGCTTTCTTTAGGTTAAAAATACAATACGCGCAAACCGTAAGGAAAAGTTATGGTATACCTTATGTTGTATAAAGAGGTCTGGGAGTCTCTCTACCGGCACAACCATGGCCCATTGACCTGTTCTTGGGTGGATGGCCCCTGGGAGAGTCTCAACCACGCTTTAGCTCACTCTGCTTTTCACAGAGGAGAAATTTCCAAAGGCATATCAGTCTTTGTCCTACCCGAAGGTAGTCCAGCACCAAAATGGTAGGCAAATCTCTTCTGAACAAGAGTAACAACAGAAACCCCAGACACGTGTTTCGGCCTAGTCAGGCCTCATCAGTGAGGTGGAGCAGTGCCTCTCTGAGCACTTTGAGCAAGGGGCCCACGTCTGGATTACCCATGTAATTTAGTGTGAGAACCCAAAGTACCCAAACATTTGCATAAAGTGGTCTGGGAGTCTCTCTACCAGCACAAACATGGCCCATTGACCTGTTCTTGGGTGGATGGCCTCCGGGAGAGTCTCAACCATGCTTTAGCTCACTGTGCTTTTCACAGAGGAGAAATGTCCATACGCATAACAATCTTTGTCCTACCCGAAGGTAATCCAGCACCGAAATGCTATGCAAATCTCTTCTGAACAAGAGTACCAACATCAAACCCAGATACGTATTTCGACCTAGTAGGGCCTCATCAGTGAAGTGGTGCTGTGCCTCTCTGAGCACATTGAGCAAGGGGTCCACATCTGGATTACCCTGGTAACTTAGGGTGAGAACCCAAAGTAACCAAACATTTGCATAAAGAGGTCTGGGAGTCTCTCTACCGGCATAAACATGGCCCATTGACCTGTTCTTGGGTGGATGGCCCCTGGGAGAGTCTCAACCACGCTTTAGCTCACTGTGTTTTTCACAGAAGAGACATTTCCATAGGCATATCAGTCTTTGTCCCACCCGAAGGTAGTCCAGCACCGAAATGCTAGGCAAATCTCTTCTGAACAAGAGTACCAACAGCAATCCCAGACACATGTTTCTTGATGCCTTATGTTGTATATTACAGCCCAGTCAAAATATGTTACTTAATAGTATGCTTCTGTTTCTACAGAAGCCACCACCGAAAAGTACCTGGGAAGCAACAGAAGAACAGGATCCAAGACGAATCTGGGACCCCTGGATGAATACTGAGGATGGAAGATGCTCTTCCTCGTCATAGTACCATGGGTGTCTTCGAAGACGAAGTGGCAGAGTTTCTCTGCTTTATTCGACAATGTCCCTCAAGGATGAACCCGCCCTCCCCCACCTCCTCTTCCCCCTTGGGAGAAGGAGTCGCTGGGATGTCTGTGTCGACCAGGGGAAGGGAACCAATCAGTGTTGGAGAGGCAGCAATGCAGGTCTGTCGAGGTGGCCTACATTGTTCGGTTGCTACTCCGGCTGTGGATCTCCCACAAAGATGAAACTTCTGGTGGAGCTCGACAAACCTTGGATGATGAAGATTAAGTCCCTTGATGGTCATTGGTGACTTTCAGTGGTGACGGGTGCAGTGCGAGTAGTAGGTGTCCAGTTTTGGTATTTCACAGTTGGCCACCTTTCGGTTCTTCAGTGCTGCGGCTGCAGAATAGATGACAAGGAGGCTTGTGGACATTTGGACTCGAGCACTGGACTGTACTGTGGACCCTCACCAAGTCTGGACCTTCGGGACACTTTCTTCAGTGTTTGGTGGTAGGAAACCCACTGGCTGGTACTCCTCTTTAGGCAACGTCCCTGGATCTTCTCCGGTGCTGAAAAATGGACAGCTGCCATGGTTGCAGTGTCACTTGAAGATTTCTTGCGATACCTGAAACTTTGAAAGCTCCAGGCATTGAGCATCACTATGCTGGAGTGCTCCCTCTTCTGGGTGATACACACTAACTTGGCTTCCAGAGGTCACAAGCACTCTTCCAGATCCTGGATGTCTCAGATGGACTTCTTGGGCTCAAGATGTTCAGGCACTCCTCTTCTGGACCCAGGAAAGCCCCTCTTTGGGACGGCAGGAACACAGGACTGACTTCCAGGAATCTTCGGGTGAAGAGCAGCAGTTACAGGGTGTCCCCTAGTATCAGACTCGCAAGACTCCTCCCTCCTATCCTCCTCACCTGGGTCTTCAGTGGCGCTGTCTTGTGGGTCTGATTTATTTCTTCTTCTGCTCTTCTTCTTTTCTCCTCCCTTCCGGTGCTGCTTCTTTTTGTGTAAATAAGGGCAAGCTCCTCTGGAGGCCACGTTGTCAGGATATAATACACCTAACAACGTGGATTCCCCGGGAGCAAACCCCAGACAGGGAAAAAGCCTTCCGGACGAAAAAAACCTGCAGTAGGTCCTGTGGTCCGATGGTTGGCAAATGACAGGATCCTGGAGTAATGAATGAGGCGTGTCTTGTATCTTGCATTCAATTAATCACAAATGTGAGGTGATCCGATGTAGTTATTCCTTATAAGGTACCAGCTGGTAACAGGAATCGCTGGGAGAGGTGAACTGCCATTCGGGGTAGAAACCGAAAAGAAACAAAGCTGTAACAATCCCAGGTAAGCAATTACAGGAGGGCAGAGAACAGCGGTTTCAGGAAACAGGTAAGAGCAGCTGTGCGTACCCGACCTGGATACGTGAGAACCAGAAAAGGAGAGACCGGAGAACAGGAAGAGAGCCAGGGAAGCTGGGGCGAGACCCGGAGCAGAGAGACCAAAGGAAGGGAGAGAGACAGCTCCTGTGAGGAGCGGGAAGGCAGAGAACCCAACAAAAGGGAAGAGAGAGTAATGGCGAACAGGAACGAACGCCGTAATACACAGACAGCTGCAAAGGTAGGAAGGAAAAAACAGAAAGTAGCGTTAGCTGCAAAGACAGAGCAACACTAGCGTCTTACCAAAAAGTCACAAAGGTTGCAACGCACCGGGTAGAGCTCAGAAGGTAAGTAAATATTGGCGACGGCCATCTTGGAAAAAACACTTGACCGCTCAGGGAAGAACAGCAAAACGCGTGAAGTGCAATTCAATGGAGTCTCCAACGGTGCCATAGCTTCCAAGGGTGCAGTGTGACAGTATAATCCCTCTTCCTCGAGGGGCCTCCCGGTTTGCCAGGATAGGGTCTATGGAACCTTCTAATGAGAAGAGGGGCATGAACGTGTCTTCTTGGCTCCCATGTCCTCTCAGCTTCGGAGTAACCCTTCCAGTGTACCAAGAACTGGAGCACGCCCTGTCAGATCTGGAATCAATGAGGTGAGAGACTCTGAACTCCTCAGGATAAGATGGTGTTGATACCTTGGGCTTTGGGATCTTCCGCCTATAAGGATCAGGCAGGCATGTCTTGAGAAAAGAAGTGTGGAACACTGAGTGTAATCTCTTCATTCTTGGTGGTAGTCGAAGGCAAAAGGCAACTGGGTTAATCTTGGTGGTAATGGGAAGGGGTCCAATGTATCTAGGAGCAAACCTCCCAACATGCACCCACCGAAGTAGGAATTTGGTAGCCAACCATACCAGAGTTCCCTCCTTCCATGGATGGTTTGAAAGTCGTTTCTTGTGCCCCCATGTCTTGTAACCCTTTCTGCTGTCGTCCAATGCCTCTTGGGCTTGTATATGGGTACGTATGAGGGTATACAGTAGCTGTTAAATTGAAGGTAAATTGGAAGGAGCCATAGCAGAGAGCGGGATAAATTCGAAAATGATACCCGTAGGAAATAAAAAGGACTTATTTTGATGGCTGTATGCTTGGTGTCATTGCAGGCGAATGGGAAGGAATTTGCTCCAGTCGTCTTGTTTCTGATTACCGAAACACCGTAGGTACTGCTCCAAGGTGGATTTACCCTTTCAGTTTACCCATTACTTTGTGGGTGATAGCCGGAAGATCAGCACGTTGAATTCCCATCTGTCGACATAATAATAATTTGGCATTTATATAGCGCTACAAACCCTCAGGTATCTGAGCGCTGCTTATTATTACCCATGGTGTGTGGTGCTCATTTATCGACCTCAGAAGGATGAAAGGCTGAGTTTGGCCCTGCCGGGATTCAAACCTGCGTTAGCAAGCTCTGCACTGATGCCAAAGCGAGCGCTCTACTCGCTGTACCACTTGACCGACATAGAGAGGCCCAGAACATGGAGGTGAATTGGGAACCGCGGTCTGGCACTATGGTCTCCGGGAGACCATGTAATCGGACTATGTCATTCCAGAAAGACTGCTGCATTTTCAGGGGCTGCAGGAATCCCATGCAATGGTGTAAAATGAGCCAACTTGCTTAATGAATCGACTGTTACCATAATGGCAGTGTACCACTTTGACGGGGGAGTTCCACAATAAAGTCAGTGGACACATGCACCCAAGGTTGAGACGGAGCTTGTTCTTGTTGCAGTAGGCCGACCGGCCTGGAGTAGAGGTATTTGCTGGACGTGCAAGTGGAACACGTGGATACATAAGTCTTAATGTCCTTTTCGATGGTTGGCCACAAGAAATGTCGGGAAAGAAGATCCTTCGTGGCCTTCTTGCCCTTATGACCTGCTGTTGGGATGTTGTGGCACCAAGAGATGGCTAGAGTCTGCAGTCTTTCAGATGGGAGATACAAGGCGTGATCTTTGAAGTAGAGGCCCTTCCTCTTTACCAGCTGGTACCTAGGAGTAGTAGGTATGGTGATCTAGGGTAAACTGAATCGAACCTCCTATAGGAACATGTTAGTCACCGCTAGGAACTCCTTGCCCGCCAACAACAGCTTGTGTCCCTGGTAAAGGCCAGTGTCTTCCCCAAGGCTGCGAGACACGGCGTCTGCTAAGACATTTTCCTTCCCAGGTATGTAGGTGATCTCGAAATCAAAAGAGGAAAAAAATAGGCGCAGCGGGCATGACGTGCGTTCCGGCACTCCATTTGTTGGAGGATACGCAAGTTGCTTTGGTCCGTGCAAACCGTGAAGCGATGGGTGGCTCCCTGCAGGAAGTGGCACTATTCCTCACAGGCCTGCCGCATCGCAAGCAGTTTTTTTTCTATAACGGAATAGTTACGTTCGCTTGATGAGAGAGTCTGGGAATGGTAGGCCACGAGATGTTCAAGACCATCTTTGTCATTTTGTAAGAGAGCTCCACCAAATGGCTCATCCGGGTGCATCTCCCTCAATCACAAAGGGCAGGGTCTGGTCCGACTGTACCAAGACGGGGGCTGTAGTAAAGGCCTGTTTGAGGGCGTGTAAGGCTTGATCTGCTTCCTGACTGCAATGGAAGGGCACCCCCTTCTTTAAGAGCAATGTAATGGGGAGAACCATGTTACAAAACCCAGAGATGAAGCGTCTGTAGAAGTTGGCTAACCCCAGGAAGCGTTGAATGTCCTTGATGTTTCGAGGGGCTGGCCATTGTGTGATCACCTTAATTTTCCCTGGGTCCATCCAGATACTGTCTTTCGAGAGTATGAACCCCAGATAGGACACTGACGATACGTCAAACAGACACTTTTCTGGCTTGGCATAGAGATGGTTGTTGCGTAAGTGGGATAGAACCTTGCATACGTGTTTGTGATGTTCAGTCAAAGTGGAGGAAAAAAACAGGATGTCGTCTAGGTAAACAACGACGGTCGAAAACAACACACCTGAAAAAAAGCTTGTGCATAAATCTCTGAAAAACAGCGGGGGCATTGACTAGCCCGAACGGCATTACCTGGTACACGAAATGTCCCGGGGGCATCCCAGGGCCTTTCGGAAGGCCGTCTTCCATTCATCGCCTGACCTGCAATACATACAGAGACCAAGGTCTCGCCGTCTCTTGCGTTCCGCTCCTGTTAGAGGGCCCAGGGCTGCTCCGTTCTGCATGGGTTCATCCCCCTGGGTGTTAGTAGATCACTCACCCTGCAAAGAACGACCGACCAGAGGTTGCGGGGGAGGTCTGTCCATCCTCCTCTCCTGTCGTCTTTCTATGAGACAGTACTCAATCTGTAAAGAGAGTGTCACAAGTTCCTGGAAGGTGGAGGGTCTTGCTGTCCTAGACAGCTCGTCCTTAATGTCGTCATGGAGCCCTTTCTGAAACAGAGTCCGTTGGGCGGAATCTGGCCCTCCAGCATTGGCAGCCAGTCTCAGGAAGGCTGAAATGTAGGTTTGGACATCTTGGGTTCCTTGCCTGAGGTCCAGTATGGCTTCATAGGACGAAAACTGCACTTCTGGTAATTCGAACCTTGTCCGGAACAACTGTGTGAACCCTGCATAATCATTGGTTGCGGCATCCGCCTGGGCGATTAAAGGAGTTGCTCAAGCCAAAGCGTTTCCCACCAGGTTTGAAACAAGAAAGCCCACACGGGCCCGGTCTGACTGGTAGGCTCTGGGACGGAAGGTGTAATCCATCAAATATGCGTCAAGAAATTCCTTAAGGGTCTTCAGGTTCCCATCATACTTCCCGAAGAGCAAGAGTAGAGGGGGCAGGTCTCTTCTGCCTTCATCTCGTTTAGCAAACTGTTGCCTCAAGGCGATGTTCTCGGAATGAAGGGAATGGACTTCAACCGTCAATCCCTGTAAGGCTGCAACCAGCTCCTGCTATTGTTCTAAAGAGGCTGTGGGAGGATATGGGGGTTGCAAGCTATCAGACTCGGAAGACTCCCCCCTCCTATCCTCCTCACCTGGGTCTTCAGTGGAGCTGTCTTGTGGGTCTGATTTCTTTCTTCTCCTGCTCTTCTTCTTTTCTCCTCCCTTCCGGTCCTTCTTCTTTTCGTGCAAATAAGGGTGAGCTCCTCTGGAGGCCATGTTGTCGAGATATAATACACCTAACAACGTGGATTCCCCGGGAACAAACCCCAGACAGGGAAAAAGCCTTCCGGCAGAAAAAACCCTGTAGTAGGTCCTGTGGTCCAATGGTTGGCAAATGACAGGACCCTGGAGTAATGAGGCGTTTCTTGTGTCTTGAGTTCAATTAATCACAAATGTGAGGTGATCTAATGCAGTTATTCCTTATAAGGTACCAGCCGGTAACAGGAATCACTGGGCGAGGTAAACTGCCATTCGGGGTAGTAGCTGAAAAGAAACAAAGCTGTGGCAATCCCAGGTAGGCAGTTACAGGAGGGCAGAGAACAGCAGTTTCAGGAAGCAGGTAAGAGGAGCTGTGCGCACCCGACCTGGATACGTGAGAACCAGAAAAGTAGAGACTGGAAAACAGGACGAGAGCCAGGGAACCCGGACCGAGACCCAGAGCGGAGCGACCAAAGGAAGGGAGAAAGACAGCTCCCGCAAGGAGCGGGAAGGCAGAGAATCCAACAAAAGGGAAGAGAGTCTAATGGCGAACGGGAACGAACGCCATAATACACGGACAGCTGCAAAGGTAGGAAAAAACCAGAACGGAGTGTTAGCTCAAAAGACAGAGGAACACTAGCGTCTTAGCAACAAGCCACAAACGTTGCAATGCACTGCGAAGAGCTCGGAAGGCAAGTAAATACTGGTGATGGCCATCTTGGAAAAAACACTAGACCGCTCTGGGAAGAATGGCAAAACACGTGAAGTGCAATTCAATGGAGTCTCCAACAGTGCCATAGCTTCCAAGGTTGCAGCGTGACACCTAGTAGCTACAGGAAGAGGTTGCCAATCTAGGTCCTCTCTGGTTCAGTCCTTGAATTAGCAATGCAGCTTTTGGATTTGATGAAAAGTTGCAGCCGCAGACTTCTTCCTCCAGCCGGATCCAGGATACAAGCTTCTTGAGACTTCAGCTTCTGCTTGGGGTTTGCTTTCAGCTTCTGACCAGGAGGTAAGTGAGGGGTCCCCAGTTATACACACATGTTCCCCCTCCACTCAGGCTGAGCCAGATTCATCCAATCACACAAAGTGCATTCTTGCAGCTACCAATCATGCTCACAGGCATTCAGGCCATACCAGACACCCATAACACAGGATGTAGATTGAAGGCAACTCCCAGCCCTTCAGAGTATTCACTGCATTCACTCAGTTTCATTCAGGGTGGGCTCAGGCAGGACCACAGGCGTTGTGATACACAACCAAAAGCAGACACCCACAACACAGAATGTGATTTCACTCCTCTCTCCACTCAGGCAGGTCCCACCCCTGAACTATACACACAACAGCAATGCCTGGGAAGGATCCTACTAGTCTAGCAGTAACAATCACAGTTTTATATATGGCCCTTCCACCCAACAGCCAGTCAGGGGAAGGGGACAGAGACAGGGTTCCCCAGTACTTTGAGAAACAAAGGGGAAAGGCAAAGGAAACCAAGAGGCCGCCAGTGGCCATCTTGCCTTTGTCCAGGAATCCATTGATTCCTATGGTAGGGCCATGGTGTCCCAGAAAGGGATGACAACCAGAGCCACTGTCAAGTCAGCATGTAGCTGCCACCAGCCGATATCCTGCTCTGTGGGCAACACACATGTGCCCCAAAACACACACCCGGGGTACAAAGGTGTACCCCTACCCATGGTGCCATAAGGGTATCCCATGGGTCTTTGTACAGCAAGAAAGAAAAAAATGAAGAGCTGCAATCCCAGGGGTCCGAACTGGACTCCTGTGCAGACGATTAGGAAGAAAACACAGTCTAAGGAGGTAGTAGGACAAGGAAGAGGAGGCCCAGCCCCTCCATGGCATATCCAGCATTACACATTGGCTGCTGAAGGAAACTCTGCCTACTCTCCCTCATCATCTGTGTTCTGGTTTTTCTTCACAAACCTTAAACCAGATTGATCCTCAGCATCTTGAATTTTAGGTATATCTATTGGTGTACTTTCACCCTTGTCTGTAGATTGAGGTTCCACATTTTGTACCACCTTTGGAACCGTAAGTGGTGGTGGTAGAGAAGACTGCAGAAGCGGAGGTGGTACTGGTGGAGGAATTTGAGGTTGCAGCAGTTCCTGAGGAAGTACCTCCTTAATGTTAAATATGTCAGATATCTGAGGGGACTCAATGAGATTCAAAAATCTCTCATAAAATCTGTCTTCACATGCCAGTGAGCTCTGCACCGAAGTGCATGGGGCTGTTAAGGTTGGTGTGCAAGTTAGGGACCCAGGGGACTTGTCTGGTATTCAAGGTTCAGAATACCTAAGTGTATTTGAGGTTAATAGGTATGAGGTGCACCAGGGCACATCTACGCCTGACCATTCCACCTTTGCTGTGGGTCCTTGTGCAGACATATCTCTCCAAAATGGCTGTTGAACAGGGGTCTTTATGGAGTTAGAAGAGCGCACAAAAGATGTTGCTTTATCCACGGAGGATGAGTGTGCAGCTGAACCATCACGCCTTGCCACCATTTTGTGTGATTCGGGATGCTGAGGTACATTGGGAATGCGTGGGGAAGCTATGCCCGGCATTGAGCCCTTCAGATGAGGTCTTGATGGACCCTAAGTACACTGCCGGGTTCTATTTACGACTTTGGAACAAGCTCCAGGAGGCATGATGCCCTCAGCTGAAGTGCTGGCAGTCCTAATGCCTATAGGTGCTCCGTCAGGCCAAGGGCCACTGACAGGACCAAAGGGCCCCTTGTACATAAGTCCGGTAACATAGCTTGTTTGCCCCTCAGTAACAGACCCATTAGAGTCCAAGGACACTTGGTGCATCCAGCGGTAGCTTGTTGTGCCTCGGGCTGGTTACCAGTGACAGAATCTTTTCGACTCATCCAATCAGAGAACTTCAAAGAAAGGAGTCCCATGTCTGGTATACTTTAGAAAATTTTGCAAGGGCACCTATACAGTATAGACGAAAGGGGACGGAACTTAGGAGTAATAATTGTAAGCAAAAGAAAAATGAGTCTCCAGCATATTACTTAGATAGATCAAAGGTTATGTTTATCCTACATTCTTGAATTAATAAACCAGCTGAGATGCCTCAAGAAGTCGTAGTGGCAAATTTGTCCAAGGGTTGTTGCCAAAGCATCAGCAACAGCTGAAGACCACTTGCGTGGGTTGGCAAACTAAGCCCCTCCCAGAACGCGTGGTGGTGAGTCAGAAAGTAGTAACAAAATGCAAACCAATGGCTTTTCATTTGTAGAATCTAAATGGGTGCAGATTGGTAAAGAATATGAATGTGAATACGAAAGAAAATGTGAGAGCTGATGGGGCAGTGAATCCCAGACGACACAGATGTGTCAATGGAAGGGCTAGAGGAAAGAGTGGTGGTGGCCTGAATCCTCAGGGTATAGGCGCATTGCAAAACCAGTTTGTGACAAGTAGTAAGTACTTCATGCCTTTATTGCAAGCACGAGGGACATTTGAAGTTCAAGAGCCCTAAAAGGCCACAGCTTCATGCTGATGGAACTCCCACTGCCACGCATTTTCTGAATGTGAATACACAAAGGTTCCAGCCCTAAGTGAAGATGCAATATAGCCAAATGGAAAATGGCACCAACGGGCCAGTTCATACGTGCTGTGATGTCAGCTCAGCACGAGTGGGGGCGATTAGAGGAAGAAGTCCAAGATAGGGCCGGGCGGCATTACTTGGTGGCTGTAAAATGTTTTCTGTGACCTACTGCGTCGAGTGGGATATTTCTGAGCATGAGGAATCAGTGTCCAATACAAAGGATATATGTCTGTGACTACCGTTCTCCAGCATAGTGTGTATTTTACAGATGTACATACTGTTGAATATTCACAGTTGTCAGGGTGGGCGGCTCCATATATTATTTATTTTATTTATTAGTTTTTTATGTGTTTATTTGCTTCGATCAAAATATGGCCTTTCAAATCGACAACAGAACACGCATATAACATTTCATATAGAATAACAAGACATCAGACTTACACGCTTTAAATAGTGTATGAAATTCTTCAAATAATAAAGTACATATAGTCCCATAAAACATACACATTTTATATAAACATCAATGAAAATCTCATAACAATTAAGACATAAAACTTGATTTTTCAATTAGGGTGTTTTAAGAAGCCCCATCTCTTCCAGCAGTCTCAGTACCTCTGTGGTTAAAAATGTTTCTCTACCGGCATTCATCTTGCCCTAAATATCATCCAGAGAGGACATAAACCCTTTATTAAAGAAGCGACCTAGACATTTCGTGCGGATATCAATCAGAGTGGAACATTCAACTAATATATGCTTCATCGTCTGGACTATTTCTGGGTTTTTACAAAAGCCACATGTGCCTATTGAGGGGACCAATGAGGGGGAGCGAGATGACAAAACTTCCCCTGTCAATAATACGTTTAAGTGAAATCGAAGAAATTTACTCCGGTTGTACGGACACGGATATAGTGCCAGATATTTAGGTAGAACTCCCAGAGCTTTATCTTCTTTTGAGAAAGTGGAGTGGATACGATAACTTCTTGTCTTGTCTAAGGTTTCTATCCACTCCATTTCCCAGATACACTTTTTCACCTACATTGGATTATTGTTATAAGCACACACATTCCTACCACATTTCATGAATACGCCTTCTATGGTTTGATTCATGTGTTTCAATAGTTTGGAAGAATTATTAGTTAGAGCACAGCACAAATCCTCATACAAAGTTCCCTGAGTAGGGAAGGCTATTTTACCATACAGGGTTAAGACTCAGCAGTGGTGCCAGGCTTAAAGAGATAGAAGTCCCAATTCCAAACGCAAGGAGGGCATTGGTACTGCTAATGCTAGATTTAAAGATCGCTTCCATATACTGCCCTCCAATTTTTCCCATGCTACTTCATAGCAAACTAGTTCTACTTCCAAGCCATATAAGACTGTTGGCACAACCTTTCCTATATAAAATGTTATTAACGGCTTTATTGAGAATTTGCAGTATTTGCTAAGGATCTTTTTCATTTGATATACCAGCGAATCAATCTTGCTCTTCATCTTGCCAATAATTGCATGAGCCCTAGTGTTAGCCAGAACAGGGAAACCAAGACAAACTACTTTGCTTACAGAGGGAATCCGGGCATCATCTATACACTCCTTGAAACCACATCCTTTTTTTGGGTGGTTGGAGACGTGAAGGACACTTGACTTTTTCTGGCTGATGGTTCATTCATTAAGACTGGCATATTCCCCCAGGGTCGTCAACATTCTTTGGAGGCCAATGGTGGTCAGATCTATCAAGACAACGTCATCCATGTTTGCCATCCAATATATACTATGGTTTCCCAATTTAGGGCTGACAAATGCAGCCCTTTAAAGTACTTTGTCCAGGTCAGCCAAATACAAATTTAAAAGATAGGGTGCCAATATGCATCCCTGTCTAAGACCTCTGGTTACCTTTATTTCATCCGTCAAGTGCTCCTCCTCATCCAGCTGAATTTGTACTCGGGTATCATCATGGATATACTCCAGAATGGCCAAAAGCGCCGGTGGAATGCCCCAAAGCCTTAATTTATGCCGCAATTTATCACAATTCATTGTGTCATAGGCTTTGGAGAAGTCCACCAGCGCAATGTCAAGGGGAGATCCCTTAGCGGCCCATACTGTGTCCCTCGTTGTTGTCAAAATGATCCCATTCAAATATGTGCCCAAACCCCTCTGAAATCAAGTTTGGGCTTTTTTCAGAATGTGATTCTCTGCTATGCAAACCTTCAGTCTCTCTAAGACCAATGATGCAAAGATCTTACTATCCGCTAACTCTGGGGAAGCCTGGTGCCTCCTTATTCCACAGAAAATTCTTAAAGCCATGATTCGAGCTAGCCTATTCGAGGACCTGGATAGCGATCTCTCAAACTAAATATTGCACTACTCTCCTGAGGACGAGCCTCCTTCCCTGAATTTCCTAATCCGATTTCTCACATTGTCAACATACAAGCTGGTCTGTTCTATGGATATGTTAACTTCAGTCCCCAATTCAACTTTGCGAACATTCACTTATGAACGCTCCTTTGGGTATCATGGATTTTGAAAGAGAAACATGCATTATACATCGATCTGGATAGATAGATATAATCAATTATGGTTGACCTTGTACCATTTTTCCACGTGACCTTAGCATTTAAGTCGTCCGCTACATTGCCATTTGCCCTAAATAGTTCCCAATCAGAGGTCCAGGCTCTCCATTTATGGCCATTGATATTACTAATTTTGTTTTTTCAGAGACCACCTTGAAGGCAATAGGAATTAAAATCCCAAGTTATAATCAAATTTGTTTCATGGTCAGTCAGCCAGTCTCTCATTATTTCTGTACGTTTCCCAATAAAATCATCTACCAAACAGATTGCCGAATTCCAATAAAGGTTAATAATAAGAACAGTCATATTTCCTTTCTGAGGTTCAACTACTATTTCTACGGCCAGAATGCCTGGGACATTCCCTGAGATAATAGTCACATTTAAAATGTTTAATTCTTAGTGGCAACCAATAAGCCACCAGAGGTTCGGCCACCAGTTTGTCCTTTGGTCTTCTGTTGTGCAATTGAGAAACCTTTGACCCAGATCTGACTAGTAGTAAGCCAGGTCTTCTGCAGGAGAACGATATCATTGTCCCTAAAAATATATCTAAACTTGTGATTCTGAAAGAAGCTATTATAACCACTCATATTCCTGACTAAGATCTGGGTCACATTTTGCCTCAGAGGTATAAAGAGGATACCATGGATTTGGCAGCTTCCCGTCTGAGGACATCCACCAGCCAAGCCCAGCCATCATGGTCAAAATTGGTCTTTTCCCCTACACTAAGGGGCTTAATATTCACATTATGATTAGAATTATCTAATTCCTCCCCTGACACTTGACGATTCAAGGTTCCAAATTCAGCCTCATTCACTACTTCCAATCTATTTTCATCTTTTTTGCAGTTACTTTTAGTTTTTTTTGTCATATTGAATATAGGCGCCCATAGTAGGATGGATGACAGGGCTGTGAGACTCACCATTATGCAGAGTCACCAGTGAGTTGCCATCGTTGGTTGCTATAGGATCCTCCACTCTGTAAGGCACTGCCCTATCTCGTTATACTATTTTTTCTGGGGCTGTGCCTTACCACCATGACAACTCATCATAATTACAACAGAAATTGTTTGTTTGTACAGCTCTAGAAACTGTGCCATCTGAGATAATCCTACTTTCTTCTATGGCAGGAGGGAGCACTCTTATCGCTTCATTGGTATCAGAGGCTAAAGACACCTTTTTAATATTAGTAATACAATTCTGTCGATCAGTTGGTTCTTCGTCCAAAATGCCCACAGATTCAAACATTTCAATACAAGCTTCGAGTGTTTGAACAGCCAACTCATTAGAGGAAGGAAAATCTTCTGGGACTGTGGTACTCACAACAGCAGCAGTACAGGGCAATATACATACAGGTGCCTCTCTTCTGGACTCCTCTAAATGTTTTGGGGCTGGGGGGAACTATTACTTTGAGCTTCCTCCAGCCTAAAGCGTAATTTCCTGATAGATTTTTTAGAAATGTGTTCCCTAACCTTGTATCGCCCTTACTTAGTGTTTACTACTGCTATTGTACCTTTTCTCTTTAAAGTACCTTCACATTCATTCACAGCTAAGTCGTCATTCAAAGTACCACTATTATCATCATTATCAACAACTATTGCTAACAAATCATGCAGTCCGTCCTTACACACATATTCACCCCTTTCAGTTTGTCCACTTTAGACCCACTAGTCCAGTTACTTAAAAATGTCTATATTTCACGTTAAGTTCACTAAGGATGAGTGTGTTGGCCCTCAATTCATCCCGAATGTTGCCGTAGAGTGCGACAGATGCACTCAAGATGGAATTTAAAGCTGAAATGGAAGGGGGCGTCAGCCTGATTTGTTTGTCTGCTTCTTTTAATGTATGGTGCGAAGGAAAAGATCTTAATGCCTCTGCATCGTGCAGAGAGTTGTTGATTGAAAGTAAATCAAATAACTGAGAGGGGGAACTAGGAGAACTAGGACAACGAGGAGGGACACACACTCAATTACAGAAACGGAACTCTCAAGGGCTGGAATGTTCAATTGACTGACCACATTAGGGCCTACAATGTAGTCACTTATCACCGACTGCTCTGCCTCAGTGGCAAAGCACACAGTGTTCCCTACACATTCCAAGACACTGCCATCATTCAAAATCTCATGTCCCTCACGCAAGTTCGCCATCAATAGTTCTGGGTGTCTCATTTCTGTGCTGGTTCTAGCACAAGGAAAAGGAAAGCAATCTGTGATCTTCGCCCCGGTGATCGGAGTGTCGTTAGAGACCAATGTTTGTTTGCTTGCCAGATTTGCCCTACTTTTGACGCCATTGATAAGCTTGTGGACGAAGGAGCCTGCATCTTAATGGGAGTGTGAGAATCCCTCGTCATTCCAATGTCGGCACATGGGATCTGCATCAATTTGTCCTCAGTATGATGATGATAGGCCATAGTTGTTGACGGGCAACTCACACACCGTCAAGCATTCTCTCAATGACTGAGACAGAGCGCGGGGTCTCGGACAACCTTCTTTATTCGAGTCCTTAACATCCCTGCCCCCTTTCTCCCCCTTAGTCCCTCCCCTTCCATTCCCCTTCCCGCCATGGTGCATACTTCTCTCTTAAAGGAGCCGCACCAATTTAACTGACTCACAACATCTCCCCCGCGCTTAACATTAAAGTCGGGGCCTATATTTGTTCAATGAGTCTGGCGGGTCTTCGCACAGTTCTCTGCGGTCTGCCCGGAGATTCTCTCGTCTCGCCTGCGGGCGATGTTGGCGGATCTGGTTCATTTTCTTCTTCTGGATCTTGATCAGTCTCTATTGCTCTTGGATCTTCTGTCTCCTCGAGATATAGTCTCTTGAAGAATGATGCGTTTCTCGTGATCTCACCCGGTTCTCCCACTGCGGTCACCATTGGCCCTTTTATTGCCGTTATCACTCGAGGTTCCGCGCCATATCCTGTATCTGTCTTCCTGAGCTGTCTTTGGCGGACCAGGACTGTTTGTCCTACCTCAAGTTGTGGCTCTTTGGCTCTCCTTTTCTTATCGGCCCATTCCTTGGCTTGTGCCTTCTTTTGTGCATCTCGCTCTCGTATCACAGCATCCTGCTCTGGGGTATAGTCATCCCATTGGGGAATGCGAGTCCGAGGCTTGTAGTTTATCATAAGTTCAGCAGGTGTGTGTCCTGTTGCATTGTGGGTCGTGTTTCGGTAGCTCCGAAGCATCTGGCACATTGCTTGGTTGTGCGGTATTTGGTCGACTAGGGCCTTTTGTCGTGTCGCTTTGATGGTTGCCATGAAGCGCTCGACCATCCCATTGGCTTGGGGCCAGAGGGGCGTGATCTTCTGGTGGCGGAACCCTAGATAGTCAGCTAACCTCGCAAAGTCTCATCCTTGAAAAGGGGATCCATTGTCCGTTTTCACTATTAGCGGGATGCCCCACTCGCTGAATGTTTCATCGATGATTGGCGCTGTTTCCTGAAACGACATAGAGTTCGTTTGTTTGACAATTGGGAATCGGGAATACTCATCAATCATTACAAGTAGGTATCCTCCTTCTTCTAGCGGGCCATAGAAGTCGATAGCGACTCTTTGCCATGGTTTCTCAGGGAGTGGTATCGACCGTAGCGGGTTGGGTCTGTCCCTCTCGCCGCTTGCTGGCAGGGTCTGCAGTGTGCTGGGATGTCCTCTACGATTATGTCCATGTATGGGAACCACGCGTAGCTTCTTAGGATTTTCTTGGTGTTCTCTATTCCCCTGTGCCCTTCATGGGCTATGGTTACCAGTGTTTTCCTCAGGTCTTTTGGCGTCACCAGTTGGTTTCCTCGCAGCAGTATCCCATGGTCTGTTGCCACTAGTTCGGGGTGTATCTTCGCTATGCGGTCTAGGTCTCTCTTATCCGCCCCTTCTTCACTCTGACTTGTGTGGTGGGCATTCCTCCAGCTGTTGGTGCGGGTGAGGAGTAGGGCCGCTCTAATGGTGGGGTCAGCCTTGCTTCTGGTTGCGAATGTTTCCAGGGAGATCGTGGGCGGCATGGCATTGGTGGATAGGTATGCGATGTAGCTCTCAGCTTCATGAGCCAGTGAGTTGTCCTTTTCTTCCGTCGGGTGCCTTGACAGATAGTCAGCAGGGTTGGCATCCCCTCCCGGCTTGTGGACGATGATGAAATTGTATTCTTGAAGCCTGAGGCCCCACCGTTCGATCCGTGGGGGCATTTTTGTCTTTGGGTTACCGAATAGTGATAGCAGTGCTTGGTGGTCTGTCACGAGGGTAAATCGTCGTCCTATTATGAAGTGATGGAACTTTTCTGTGGCCCAGACTGCTGCCAGACTTTCCCGTTCTGCCTGGAAATATGCTCTCTCGGTAGGGGATAGGGCCCTGTTAGCATATGCTACCACTGCATGTTGTATATGGTCGCAGGGGTTCGTTTGCGCCAGGATAGCCCCGAGGCCCACCGGGCTGGCGTCCACTGTGATAATGGTATTTCATTCCGGGTGGAAGTAGGCTAACTGGTGGTGGTTTGCCAGGTTCTCTTTTATGATCCGGAAGGCTGCTTGGCATTGTGTGTTCCAGGAGAACGGGACATCTTTCTTGATGAGCGCTCGTAGGGGGTCTGTGATGGTGGCATAGTTGCGCAGGTAACGAGCGCAGTATCCCGCCATTCCTAAGAAGGACCTTAGGTCCGCTGCCGATTCTGGGGGCCGAAGGTCGTTGATAGCCTTTATCTTCTCCGGGTCAGCCGTGATGCCTTTGTTGGAAAATATGTGACCAAAGAATCTGAGGCTAGTCTTATTAATGTCACACTTAGGGCCGTTCAGGGTGAGGCCTGCCTCATGTACGATCTCGCATACAGACAGAAGAGCTTTGTCATGTGTTTCTTGGGTGGTTCCGAAGATGAGGATATCATCGCTATAGTTTAGCGCATTCACTTCTGTGGATATGAGTTGTCGGATAGTTTCTTGGAAAATTTCGGCTGCAGAGGATATGCCGAAGTTGAGGCGTTTGTATCTGAACAATCCTTCGTGTGTGGCGAATGTGGTTATTGGACGAGAAGCGGGGTCGATCACTAGCTGATGGTACCCTTGGTTGAGGTCCAGTTTTGAGAAGTGGGTGGCCTGGTTCAATCTAACCAGCATGTCTTCCAGACTCGGGCCTGGGTGTCTTTCACGTTGTATGGCCCTGTTAGGTATGCGCATGTCGACACATATACGTAGGCGTCCATTGTCCTTAGGTACTATCACAATGGGCGACACCCACGGTGTTGGTCCGGTGGCCCTCTCGATGATGTCATTTTGTAGGAGCAGTTTATCTCTTTGGACACCTGTGCTTGAAGGTGGAATCCTATTTTCCGGGGGTGTTGCGGGACTGGGGCAACTGTAGGGTCAATGTGTAGGTGGATGACAGAATGTTTAAGCATTCCCACTCCTTCAAATAGCTTAGGAAATTTGTTCATCAGTGTGTCTTTGCCAATGGGTTTGCAGGTCATTGTTCTAACTACCTGTCTGTCTGATGGGTGTCCTTGGATGATCTCGTCATGTTCATACTGTAGGTCTATGAGTGCCAATGCTCTGGCCGTCCTGTAACTGAGGAGGCATCGACCCACGGAGGGACTCTGGATGACGTGTATTATTGTTGGCACTGAGAGGCCTCTGTGGGTTAGGTCGCAGTGGAACTGTCCTCTCGATATCAGTGGCAGAGTAGCGCCCCATTGGAAGATGTGAGTCTTCGTTTGGTACAGGGGGTACTCTGCATCTAGCAGGTGATATAGTTCCTCATTCATGACGTTGACGGTGGCGCCTGTGTCAATGATGAATAAGTTTCGGGCATTGCCCAGCTGTACTGTCACCTTGGGAGCCGACGCGTCCTCTGTGGTGGTGTCAAGGAGCCTGATGTATTCCCTGTCGTACCCGTCTTGGAGGTATGTAGGCTGTTGATCGTCGGCCGGTAGTGTTCTGGGTTGCGGGTTGTTGTAGGGGTCGCATTCTAGCATCCTGGGAGCGGTCATCCTTCCTTGTATTGGTTCTGTTATGTGCTCTCCTAGGGCATATACTCTCGGTAGGTCGTATGATTGATGGTCATATAGTTCGTGGACCTGTCTATCGGGTTCCACCTGTAGGTCCTGGAGGGCTCTGACGGTGTTCAGGTGCTGGTAAGTTATTGTGGCGTGTGGCGTATTCCTGTCGGATGGTCTTCGGTCCTGCTGTTCTCTCAGTGATTCCGGTTGGGTAATGGGATTGTGAACGCCCATCGAGCGAGTGGGTCCTGTCTCCGGAAGCTGTTCCCTGCACATGGCTTGTAAGTGGTTTTCCATGCCGCACCTTAGGCATTTTTGACCGATTGCGGGACAAGGTCCTCTGTGTGGGAATTCAAATCCACATCGATAACATTGCCGATCTCCTTGGGGTCTCACTGGTGGGTATCTGGGGTACGATCTGTTCTGTGGGATTTGTAACCTCACGTGTGGTGACATGGCGGTGATGGTGTCTCCCTTTTTTGGGTTCTCAATAGCAGCCGCTTGGACATCTATCCTTTCATATACACGTGCGAGGTCCAGTATTTCTCTCAGAGTCAGAGGTTTCTTTAGGAGGTGTTTCCTGAACATGGAGGATATGCAGCCCTCTATTATTCGTAATCTAATGGCTTCGTCGTCGTTGAAATTGGCAAAGTCGCATTTAGATATTTTCCTCTGGAGGCGTATGACAAATTCACCAATGGATTCATGGGCTAGTTGGGTGCATCGGTTGAAGGTATACCTTTCGTAATCCCTGTTGGGAGTAATTACTAGTTTTTCATTGATGGCTGTGAGGAGACGTTGGTATGTTGTCCGGTCTTGTGGCGGAATTGTTCTTATGATGTTTTTTATTTCACCGCCGGCAACGTTGGTGAAGATACTGATTTTGTTCGGAGGGTCTTGTGTGCCAATGGCACCTACGAAGTCCTCGAATTCTTCGACCCATTCCTCCCAGCGCTGGCCCTGGTCATGGTGTGGGTTGAGCGTAAAAGGGCTATGTCTCCTCATGAGACTGGCTGTTGGTGGTGGCCCTGCCGCTGTGGTGGCTTGTGCCTGGTCAGTCATGGCTGTTCTTTCGTGGGTTAATGTAGTTCAGCGTTGGAGTTTGTTACCCAGGTGTTGGTTGTGGTGGTCCAGGTAGTACTTATTTCGTGTGTACGGGTCTGTGTGTCGCACAGTGTTCCTGTCCGCTATTACTCACTGTGCAGGTTTCGGATTGCCCCCGTTGGTTATTTGTGGTACCGCGGTGTCAGGCCGTCACGTGGTGGTATTCTCCTTGTGGTCTGTCGTCGCGCTGTTATTTGGCCTTTCTTTTCCCTTTCTGTGCTCCGGGCGAGTGTCTTTCTGGGTGCTCGGCCTTGTCGCAGGCGCTCTGGTCTGCCGCCGTCAGGCACACAGGCCTGCTGATGTGGTCGGGCACACGGGCCCACTTCTGGCGCTTTCGCGCGTAACGGCTGCTGTGTGCGTAGGCTCAGTCGTCCGGACCAGTTGATGTGTTCGGGTGCACGGGCCTTCTCAGGGAGTTGGGTGCGTATGATGCGTAGGCCCAATCCAGGGCCTTGTAGTTCGACTTACTTTCCGGAGCGCGAGTTTTCCGAACTCCGCGTTCTTTGGCTGCTGCTGGGCGTGCGCGCCCCTCTTCATCCACTGCAGGGCGTCCTGGCCTTCTGCAGCTGCTGGGCACACGAGCCCTGCTCACTAGTCCGCGGTAGGGCACACGGGCCCCTTTCACAATTGCTGGGCACACGGGCCCTCCAGAATGTCGGGCTTACTGGTCCGTCGCGGGGCACTCGGGCCCCCTTCACATCTGCTGGGCACACGGGCCCTCCGAGGCGTTGTGCGAACTGCTGGGCACACAGGCCCTCCGGGGCGCTGGGCACACTAGCCCGCTGCAGGGCACACGGGCCCCTCCACAACTGCCGGGCACACGGCCCACCTCCTTATTTAGGCGCTAGTCGTCAGGTGTGGCGCATGGGTTCTTCTTCTGCGCTTCGTCGCCAGTTGTTGACGGGCAGCTCACACACCGTCACGCATTCTCTCAATGACTGAGACAGAGCGCGGGGTCTCGGACAACCTTCTTTATTCGAGTCCTTAACATCTCTGCCCCCTTTCTCCCCCTTAGTCCCTCCCCTTCCGTTCCCCTTCCCGCCATGGTGCATACTTCTCTCTTAAAGGAGCCGCACCAATTTAACTGACTCACATCAATAGTGGCCATAAAAGAGCTTTCTTCAGCCCCTGATGTCAGTACAATTTCTGTGTCAACGTTGGCAGCATTGGCATTATTAGTCTTAGATTTGGACGTCCCCACATGAGTATCTTCCAAGGAACCAGGATCCTCTGTACTAACAGGAGTCCCGGACTTGGCAGCAAGAGTCTTATTGGTGTGAGAAACTGGCAACGAAGCGGAGCGCGGGATGGAGTCATTTTGCAGCTTTTCCAAATAGGTGACTTGTGACATGATGAACAGTTTTAGCTAAATGCTTTTGGCTAATTAGCCAAGATGGACTGAGCTCAATAAACTCAATAAACAATGGCGGTTGTCACGAGAATTGTTACAAGGGAGACTCACCACAGGTGACCTCGCTCAGTCAGTCAGCAGGAGAATAGGTCATCTCGTCCCACAGCGGACCACTTTCTGCTACCGCTCTCCGCGCTATGCGTGACTAAACAGTTTATAAAGCTTTCTCAATCCACGTAACACCTCCTCCAGTAGTAAAAATAGCAAACAGACTCTGCTGCAATTCACTGCCAATCCACAAGATCACAGCAGACCACTCTCTGCCTCCGCTCTCTGTATATTAACAAAGCAGTTCAAATGTACACAAACAAGAAAATTGCACTTACTTTAGTGTTCTATCAGTCTCATTTCAGGCAATTTACCACTTAGACAGTGTGGAAATATCGTAGACATGTGACAATCACAGCAGGTCTATAAGCCTGACTTATGGGGAGACATTTTCAAAAAACTTTGTGGGACTGGAGTAATTTGTCAGGTCCAGGCCCATGGGCAGAACGGTATACATCTTACCTGTGTGTGTTTGGGTCTTTTTATCCCAGTATTTATTTTGACCTTGGTTTAGGCCTTCACTCTTGTGCTCAGATTAGGGAAGCTTTCCCAACCCAAGATGGAGGAAGATAACCAACATGCTGATTGGCTACAGTGATAACAAAGACCCTTTGAACAACATTCTAAACTGCCCATTAATTTTACCCAAGTCGCAGGTCATGTTTTCTGAGCTCCCTTTAATTTAGGCCCTCGAAACCCCAGCAGCAAGCTAGGGCTGTGTGTATTTCCTAGAAGAATGATAGGAGTGAATCAGGAGTCAGGAGAGCAGTGCAGCAGTGAAGGAGAAAGCAGCTTCAGCTACAGAAGGCAGCAGCTTAGTTCTTATTTGCTTTTGCTATCTTATTTGAGACATTTACGTGTGAAATTAACAGGGCTTCAATTTTACAAAGGTTGTGATACGTGCCTAAGAGAAGTTGATGTTTAAATATAACTGTTTCCAGGCAGCAAGAGAGCAAATGCTGTGACATTGACTAGCGCAGCGACAGTGCCATCTAGAGGACATCCTCTGTTACAGCAAGCTAGCAGTAACATTTTTTCACTTTCTGTTTTCTAACTTTTGACAACATTTTCTGGATGTGAGGTTGGCATGGTATTAGGGAATGCAACCAGAAAATAATATTTGTTTATAGTTACTCTTATTTATTCTTGAAAACAAAAGCAGAGATTCAGGAATTGAGGAAGCAGAGTTATGCAGAAGCATATGTGAGCATGGGCCTCATTACACGGTAGGTGGTAAAAAACGGGATTTACCGGCATGGCGCTATTAGCGTGTCCGCCCTCACAGGAGACCGCCAATAGCGTACCATTACGGGTAAGCGGACACGCGCATAGGGCCATGCCGGTAAATGACCCTACAGCCATGCCGCAAAAGCACCTTACCGGGGACGACCAAAGTGCTGATAGCACCTCCGCCCTCACTCTACATGCTATTAGCGGTGACCGCTATTAGCGGTCACCGCTATTAGCATCGACCGTTAAATTGCGGAACCGGAAATAGCGTCATCGCACCGGAACGGGAAAGAGCACGGCGGCCATCTTTAAAAACACAATCCAGTGCCATCCTCTGCCCCCTGGACCATTTTGGAGTTGGGAGCTGTGTTAAATCATCCGTGACACCTGCATCATGCCCAAGGCCTTGAAGAAAACCTGTGACAGGCAGCGGAAGGAAAAGTATACTAACGAGGAACTGGTCATGTTGACACAGACCCTTGCAGAGCATGCAGAGGTAGTCTTTGCCAATGACATGCGCCGCGCTACCTTGCTGAAGAAGAAAGCCATCTGGGAGGAGGTGGCTGTCAAAGTCAGTGCCGTGGGCAGCAGCACGCGCACTGTGCGCAAATGCAGGAATAGGTGGGACGACCTCAGGCTGCGGGTGAGGGGCATCCTGGCGGAGAACCACCGCATTGCCAGTGCCGGTGGAGCTGGCTCCCCAATACGCCTGAAGGAATGGGAGGAGACATGCGCCAACATGATTGCCACCGAAAGCATCGAGAGAGTGGGAAGCATGGAGGTCGGTGTGGCCACCACTTCCGATGGAGGTGAGTGTACACATGACAGGATGCGGTGTGAATGTACAGTCACCCCCATATGTGAGCACAGACCCCACTCATGCATGGACACACATCCACACATGCATCCATCCATCACCATGTCAGTGTCAGACCCAAACACACACACATGCACACATCACCAGAGACAAGTCCCAAACTCAACCATGCATGGATGAGGCACTGAACTGGCACATCACCTGCATCCACAACTGCTAAGTCCCAATGGCCACAACTGCATCATTCCTGTAATTTACAATGAGTATATTGAAACACAACCAATGCCATCCCCCTTCTCGTCCCTGACAGGCTCACATACAGATGGGGAGGATGCCGCTGATGCATCAAAGGCACCACCTACATCCAAGAGGCCAAGGGCACAGGAGCCAGAGGATACCCCTGCAACATCCAGGGGCAAGGGGGGAAGGCCACACCTGAAGAGTGGCAGCCTACGTCATAGTGCCACTGCCAGGGCAGCAGTAGCAGCACCACCAACTGTGGCCCCACCACCGGAGGCAAACCCACTGGCAACAATGCCAGACACCCAGGGCCCACCATCAGCTGCGGCAAGCTCCGCTGGTGAGGCAGCCGCCACTGGCCCCCTGTCCGATCCAGAGGACACCCTACTCCAGCACATGGAGATGCACACCCCAAGCCCCACAGGAAGCCCAGAGGCAGTGGCATCCCAGACCCCTGGTTCTGATGGGACTTTCGAGGACACCAACCCTGCAATCATGTCACCCATGCTACCATCACCTGTTGCATTGGAGCCATCTGAGGGCACGGCATCCAGTACACGGTCACCCGGCACTGACCTCCAAATTTCCACCATCCTGCAGCGCCAACAGGAGCTGACCATGCTGGTTGGCCAGCATGTCGCTGAGGCTGCCAATCTCAGTGAGAACATTGTCCAGACGGTGAGGCACTCCACTGAGCGCATGGACGCCAACACGGACAGGATATGCAATGAAATTGCAAGGCTTAGGGAGGTGCTTGTCCGCATGGCAGACACAATGGACCGGCACTTTCACCAACAAGGCCAGTCTGCCCCATCCTCGTCTTCCGGGTCGACACAAACAAGCCCCCTCAGGCGCTCGATGCAAACCACCAGGCGCACGTCTGGCAACCCTCAAGATCCTTCCAAGGACAATTGAAATTAGGGGGTTGATGGGGATACCTCGGTGTGCATTGGCCATGGCAAAAATGGCAGAGACATGAGGGACTGTTGTGGGGGGTGGTGGGAAGGGTGTTATGGGTCTGTTGTGGGGGGTGGTGGGAAGGGTGTTATGGGTCTGTTGTGGGGGGTGGTGGGAAGGGTGTTATAGGTCTGTTGTGGGGGGTGGTGGGAAGGGTGTTATGGGTCTGTTGTGGAGGGTGGTGGGAAGGGTGTTATGGGTCTGTTGGGGGTGGTGGGAAGGGTGTTATGGGTCTGTTGGGGGGGTGGGAAGGGTGGTGGGATGTTGTGGGGCTTGCACTTCTTCACCTTTATGTTAGTCAATACACTGGTTTCTGATGAAAACACAGCCTTGGACATCTTCATTGTGTGTGTGTGTGTACTTCATTGGCAACAGGGTCCATTGCGTGCTCTGAGACATACACCAGTGCATTCCTCCCCATATCCATGTGACAGTACGAAAACATGTTCCGCAGATTGATTGGCTGATCAGATGCTGTCTCACAGCACGTGCCTCCTGGCCATCCCCTCTTGCAACACCTGCATCCCCTTCACCTCCGTCCTCATCAACATCATCATCCTCATCATGTGCTTCTATTCCAACGTCAGGGGGCAGTGGGCCATTCCGTCTGTCACACATATTGTGCAGCATGACACATGCCATGGTGATCTTGGCCACCTTCTCATGTCCATACAGGAGAGCAGCACCAGACCTGGTAATGCACATTCAACGTGACTTCAAAAGTCCAAAGGCCTGCTCGGTCACGATGCAGGTACGGGTATGTGCACGATTGATTACCTCCTCGTGCCTGTTCTGTGGTCTCCGTACAGGTGTGCGGAGCCAGGTTTTCAGGGGATAGGCCGCATCACCTGTATAGGGGGATGAATGGGGTCCTGTTACTGTTCACCTCAAGGGCGGCCTGTTCACATCACACAAATTGACATAGCATTGTGATGCAAGTGCTAAAATGAGAGCATACATGCAGATGGTCTGTGTGACAGCAACGTGCAAGTGTGTGGCCGACCCTGCAAGTAGAAATTGCACAATAATGCCAACAACAGTAATTTTGACATGTCCTGGGTGTGGCCAGGTCTTAGGTGTCCCTGGCCCAGGCAAATTTTGTAGCACACTGCTTGTGTACTGACATTCTGACACCAATGTTGCCATGCTGTGAAGCATTACTTCCGTGGTGCTATAGGTGTGTGGTTCAGTGCTATGTCTAGGGGTGTTCCCTTTGCATGCATTCAAGGGTACATTGCTGGATTGATGCTGTGATGCGCTGATTCTGTATTACAATCTTGACGCCATGTTGCTGATTTGTGTAATATGTGGCATGGCATGATGTGCAATGGGGATGGATGTGTAATATTTTGCAGCCTGCATTGTTCTCATAGTCGTGCACCTTCAAATTGCATGTGGGTTCTTCTCAGGTACATCGTGGCCTTCCCTGAAGGACATTGGCGTACATCTGTATGTCCATTTTCCCTACGGACGCCAGTCAACACCCAGTTGGAGTATGTATCTCCCCCCCCCCATTCACACCCATTTAGAGTATGTATCTCTCCCCCCCCATTCACACCCAGTTGGAGTATGTATCTCCCCCCCCATTCACACCCAGTTGGAGTATGTATCTCCCCCCCCCCCATTCACACCCAGTTGGAGTATGTAACTCTCCCCCCCCCCATTCACACCCAGTTGGAGTATGTATCTCCCCCCCCATTCACACCCAGTTGGAGTATGTATCTCTCCCCCCTCCCATTCACACCCAGTTGGAGTATGTATCTCTCCCCCCCCAAATCACGCTGCCATGTGCTTGCCCTGCTACTCACCAAGTAGCCACGAACGTTGTCCGGTGTGTCGCTCCATGTAGCGTGGGATACTTGAGTTCCGCAGAACCATGGAATCATGTGTTGATCCTGGGAATCTGGCACAGCAATGTGTGATTATCTTGTTGATGTCACATACCATTTGGACATTGATAGAGTGGAATTGCTTCCTGTTTCGGTACACTACTTCATTGTGATGTGGGACCACCAATTCCACATGGGTACAGTCGATGGCCCCGATGCAACTTGGAATGCCTGCCAGTGAATAGAAGCCAACTTTTGTGTTTGCAATCTCCTGGGCAGTCTGTGGCATGGATATGTGTTCAGGTACATGCTTCAGGAGTGCATCGAGTACCTGGTTCAGCGTGCGTGAGGATACTGGTTGTGAGATGCCATGCATCTGTCCCACTGTGTGCTGATAGGTGCCTGTGGCCAGGAAGTGGAGCACACTCACCACCTTCAGTAGCGGGGGGATGGCAGTTCTGATGCCTATGAGGCTCGCAATGTCGTCGTGGATCATGTCCACGATGCTGGTGATGGGAGCCCTGTCCAGACGTTACAGGGTGTGTATCTGCTCAGGGGTCAGGTTGAATGGACTGGCTCTGATCCTGGGTATTGGTGGGTGCTTCTGTGGTATGATTAGGTGCCGTTGTGGTGCCTGCTGTGCCTGTCTTGCCCTCCTCCTCCTCCTCCTCCTCCTCCTGCGTCTCCTTTGTGCTGCCTGTTGTTGTAGCAGCTGCGCTGCAATAAGGTCCTCCAGGCCATGTAATGCTGCCAGTATTGGAACCATCTTGGTGTGGGGAGGGGTGTGGGAAGGGGTGTGGTGTGGTCCTTTTGAGTTGCCACAGTCTCCATTGCCTTCACCTGTGCTGATTTGGTCCACCTGTGGCAGGTGGGAACACTGCTCATTTCCCTTAACGGGTGGCCCGCGATGCCGGTATTTGCACCATGGCGGTAAGGGGTTTGGGGGGATTTACCATGCCGCTATTAGCATGTGCACTGGCCTTGTGATGCTGTGCTAATAGCGGCATGGCGTAATTAACGGGATGGGGGTCACGCGCACGCGGCCTGCCCGCTATTAGTGGCACCGTAATTAGCGGTGCCACTAGTAGCGGTGTGCCGGGTCGTGATCCATGTGGGGATTTAACATTACCGGTAATACATTACCGGTAACGTTAAATCCCTACCGCCATCCGTGTAACGAGGCCCTTAATCTACTCTTGAAGGCTGATGGAAGCAAAGAAACCAACTTTTGGAAACCTTAATGTTTAGGAGTGATCTAGACAACTAGATCCTCTGGATATAGTAAAGGGACATTCAGGATAAATTAGTGAGTCATCAGGGAATGAAGTAAGGGAGAAAAGGTATTAAGGATGTATAAGCTAACCCGTTATTCTCTCTCGTCCTGTGCAGATAGCCTCCTGAGTCAAGGCCTGGAATCTAAACTGCTTTTTTATTTTATCCACTTCCCCTTTCCCTTGGGGGTGTTCCGGGCTCAGCCGTTTATAACTTGGTTGAGAGCGTCACATCTTGGAGGGACTGTGGGGTTCAGCAGCTCCTGAAGAAATCTTGTGAAAACAGACCTGACATAATTAAAATAATGTTCTCGAGCATTGCATGCAAAGAAAAAGAAAACGAGGAGGGAAAATGGTGCCAGCCACTCAGAGTATAGATGGAGATGACATACCTCCAGCCACAAGTCAGAGTCTAGACAAATTGATGAGCCATTTTGAGAGTCACACAACACCACCAGGAGACTATTCAATTATTTTCTAGTGCTGACTATATCTGGAGAATATTTTGAAAGAGGACGTATTTTTTAGAGGAATGTGTCCTTTAGAATAAATTGGTTATTCCTAAAGAATAGGATCAAGCTATTTTTCTATACTAAATGATAATGTTAAACGTCAAGTGGTGCCCAGCCTGTGAGGTGGGTCTTTGCAAATGTATGTGAATCTGTAAAAGGCCCATTACTGGCAAACTCTTAGTACATGTTATTCTTACTAACCCTTACAGTGAGTCTCCAAATAGTGTCAAATTGGTTAATATGTGAAAATGTGGCTCAACTTCCCCAACTGACATAAAAACAAGAGGCACTTGCCAGTTTTGCTGGTGCTTTGTCTTCCATTTTTTCAACTGCAGGTGGTGCTTCCGGTTCAGTCTAGGAAAGACAGTTGACAAACATTGTCAAGAAGTTTAAAAAGAAAGGGCATCATGTTACTTATACTTTATTTTCAAAGTGTGTTACATCTGATAAGGTTTGGTATCTCAATGATGCCTAAACACACAAAGTAAGCCTCCAAAGTTATGCGCACTCACACATATATAAGGAGGGATGGGGACGATTAGAATGTAAGAAAATGTTACTTATCTGTAATTACAGTTCTCCTCCATTGC
Organism: Ambystoma mexicanum; assembly: GCF_040938575.1. Lineage (NCBI taxonomy): Eukaryota > Metazoa > Chordata > Amphibia > Caudata > Ambystomatidae > Ambystoma > Ambystoma mexicanum. Next base: position 637,442,689 of record NC_090939.1, read on the forward strand.
CATATTTCATAGATTCACACTTTGTTGAATATTCCCCGTCATCAGACTTGGAGTCCTCAGTACATTAACAAAGCAGTTTCAATGCTCATGAACAAGATAAACAAACTCACTTTATGGTTCTATCAGTCCCATGTCAGGCCATTTGCCCTACAGCCAATATAAATCCATTGCCTTGGCTCCACCCCTGGAGGGCATCTCCAGATTCTAAAAACATATGGTAAGCAGCCAACATTGAGCTTCTTGTGTTGGTTGATGGGTGGGTCTCATGTGAATCTATGAGAGAGAGATCAATGCTGGTGAACTGTAGTTAGAGGTAAATAATGTTTTCTTCACCAACATAGAATATTGCACAGATTCCCATCATGTTCACTAGATTAGAAAGTAGTTAAATAGTTGCTGACAAGACAGTGAGATGAAGAAAGGTTCACCTTAAGTAAACAGTCTCTGTACGACCGCTTGTCCAACCCTAGATTCTTCTGGCACCTTCTGAACAGTACAGTAAACCTTTGTGAAGCTTTGGATCACCTTTTATAAAGCAGGTATCCCTGACAGAAGAGCAGTCGTAGATGTCCTGGCCCTTGTGGTGTAGGCTCTGGGGTTCACAGGAAGCCGCTTTCTGGCGTTCATGTGGCAAAATCCGATACAGGCCACAAACCACCAGACAATGCCATTGTTGTTATCCCCTTGCCTATGCAATTGAGTCCAAAGGCAACAAACAGCTGAGTAGAACAGTGAATTTGCTTCATGCGGTCCACATAGTAACATAGTGCTCTTTTTAAGTCCAGCAAGTGAAGTAACCTTTCTGATGATGCCGATGGGTTAGTGAAGAAGGTTAGTTAAACTAGGGTTTGGATGAAATGGAACGAATTGGGAACCTTAGTCCTGAAACTCGGGTTTGTCTAAAGGATTACTTTGTGCATGTGGAATTTAAGATATGGCTCATGGACGACAGGGGTTTGACACTCTTCAACTTTCTTGGCTGAGGTGATTGCCACCAGAAAGATTGTTTTCCAAGAAACAAACGTAGGGTCTCATTATGAGTTTGACATTTATTCAAAATAGTTTTACAGCAAATTCACAAAAAAGGGGGACAAAAAAATAGGAAAAGGGGAGTCTAAAGTATTGGAGTTCCCATATAAGGGCACTCCGGCGTGTTATATGTACACAGACAACTAGCACCAGAATAGTACATGCAAATATCTCCCATAAGAGGAGGACAAATGCTAGCAATTCCCTGTGAAGGGGACCTTTACATTTACGACATGTGCTTAAACAAAGGAAATATAATTGCCACAGAACAATGGGTCGCATGTCTAGATTGTTTTGGGGAAGCTATACAATTAACTACATTGTACCCTTAACAGGTGTCAGGGTGTAAAGCAGGAGAGGAGGCCAAGGGAGATAAAGGGGACGATATTATAGAAGCACATCAGATACAAAACACAATGAAGAGCATGCTCCCACAGCAGCAACACACTTCCAAACCACAGCCACACAATCTATACAGCTTCAATACCCAGCAGCACTGTGTGCGCAGGCAAAGCCCCAGTCCCAAATATGGAGAGTCATGACTGGACAAGCAGGAAGCACTTTCACATAAACTGTTTGTCCCACAAAGACACAAGCAGGTATGCAATTGCAGGCTCCTCTACGACAGCTATCGGGGATTGGTGCAGATGGTGCTAGTAATTTGGTAATCGTACATGCCGCATGGACACTTGGGATTTGAGAAATATGTCTAAATATTTTCCAAATATTAAAGAAAATCCTGAAAATGTTATTGATGTTATTACGTCTGTGGTTCAATGTTACAATCCCTCCTGGACTTAGATGATGTGTATGGATTTATGAAGGTGTGCCAAACTCAAGAGAGTGGTTGGTCCACTGAGCATTCCGGGAATGGTTATAGAATAGAAATGGTGCAGGCAAGAGATAATTTGATACAGTAAATTGCAGTGGTGTGCCACTGAAAGGTAGACTGGTCTAAAATAAAGAAAACATTACTCACTGTAAATACTACTGTAATCTCTAGTCTTTAGTCCTCTTTCCTCCATACTGTATGGGTGTCCCTGCATGGGTACTGGACCAGAGCCTTTTTTTTTCGATGCAAAATATACACTTCCCATTTAATTTTAATGAAGGCACGTGTAGGCGCGTGAGTAGGTGTGACCGCGCATGCTAACCCTGACCTCCGATGCAACTCCTCAGTACCCCTACGAGCGCTTCAGGAACATCTGTCCTAACTATGCATATTTATCTGAGGGTGATGTTGGGGGAGGAATATGGCGAAAAGGGGACATACTAGGACTACAGTAGTCACTATGGTGAGTAACATTTTCTTACTTCTATGTCCCTTCCTCTTTCCTCCATACTGTACGGGCGATTTGAATGCAACAGATGCTCTAGGGAAGTGACAGACAGTAATGGGAACAGAAAGCCGACTATGTAGCCCATGTGGCTGTCTTGCTGACATCCCAAGACAAGTGGCACTGAAATACTACTACAGTTGCTTTTGCTCTCACTAAGTGTTAACAAATACCTTCGGTTTGTGTTCCTTCCTGCACTGTACATGCTTCTGATACACAAGCAATAGATGCCTTGGATGCTTCCTTGCCTGGTGAATATTCACCAAACGGTACAAAAAGAGCTTCTGAACTTCTGGTTGTTTTTCCTGCTAAAGTAGAACTTTAAGGCTTGTCTAATGTCCAAACAGTGCAAGATTTGTCAGCCTGCGATTGGGTATTAGGAAAGAATGTGTGTAATCTAGTTTCTTGATTTATGTGCAATTCAGACACAATCTTTGAGAAGAATGAAGTATGAGCGTGTAAGACTACTTTGTCTCAGTGAAATGTTGCATATGGTTTTGATGCCGCCAGAGCTTGAATTTCACTAACTCTTCTTGCTGCCGGTAAAGCCACCAATAAAAACGATTTTAGTGTTACCAACCTAATATCTACTGAGGCCGTTGGGCCAAATTACTTATGCCCTAGTGCTGCTAGCACAATATTCAGATCCCATGTTGGTCGTGGTCTCCTGATAGAGGGGAATATTCTTCTCTATCCTTCAGATGTCTTTTCACTATAGAATTTGGGGAAGAAAAAAATGATATGCTGGTAATTCCTGCAGGCCCCTATAGCAGCTAGATAAGTCCTGAACGTGTCTACCTGCACACCTGAACAAGCTAAATGATTTGAAAAATATACAACATCGTACGGAGTACACATCAAAGGGTCAATAGCTTTTGTTCTGAGAAGTAACAACATTTTGTCCACTTACTCTTGTATTGGCATCTAGAAGTATCCTTTCTAGCTTTTAAAATTATATTCAAACTGTCTTCGGAAAGCTTAAGGCAGCCTAATGTTAGTTTCTCATACACCAAGCTGCTGGGGACATTGCCTGAAGATTCGGGTGAAGCACTGAGCCCCCCTGCTTTGACTTCATCGTTCTGGATATTTCCTGATTCAGCAACCCCTGGTAAGTAAACTGTGTTAAGTCTGAATACCATGCTCTGGAGGGCCATAGAGGGGCTATTAGTAGTAGATTGCAATTCCTGGACACTATGAATTTTTTCAGATTCCTCTACATTTGTTGAGTTGCCGGGAATGAATAACAATGAATATCTGACAAGTCTATATTGAATGAATCTCCTGAATTCTTCCCCTGGCCTTCCCATGAGGCAAATCTGTTGCATTTGGCATTGCTGGTTGTTGTAAACAGGTCTATTTTTGGGGGACCCCGTATTGTGAAAATCTTTTGAAAAATCTCTGAAGATATCTCCTATTCGTGCCAGCTGCCTCTGAGTCTGCTGAGCCTGTCTGATGCTGAGTTGTTCTGACCCGTCACTGAGCTGCTCGAAGCCATAATCTCTGCTCTATTGCCCATTCCTACAACTGTGGGGCTAATCTGCACAGGATCGAGGACCTGGTCCGACCTTGTTTGTTGACATAAAACATTCATGTTGTACTGTCTGTTAACACGAATACCACAATATTCTGCAGTAGGGGAATTCATGATTTCAGTGCCAGAAGAACACATTCCTTACCCCTGGTAATGTTCTTTTGACTGGATGTTCCTCCCACGTATTCTTCATCTTTGATATACTCCAATATGCTGCTTGCAGCTCGGAAACTTTTCTCAGCAGAGGGCGCTATGCATCGCCGTCGACCTTGGGTCCCTCGAGAGCCTCCGTCTTCCTCCAGTATGGCGTTGACACTGGTATATATGGCATGCACAACGCCCATTGCCTCAGTTTGTGTTTTTTCTCTCACCAGCACAGCAGTCTCGAAGATGAGAATACTTGTGTGTTAACGGAGAGGAGGGTGTAAACCATGGAAACTCCTTCTTCACAGAGAGAAAGGAAGGGAGGGCGATGAGGAATATGCGGGAGGAACATCCAGTCGAAAGAACATTACCTAGGGTAATTTGTCCTTCGAATGCATTGTGTACTCCCACGTAGTCCTCATCTTTGATATTCTCCCATAGCAGTGTTGCAGGAGGTGAGAAGGAAGAGTTGTTTTTGATTTAATTTTGGTTTATGCTGTGTAATACAGCCCTTCCAAATCTGGATTCCAGGCCCGAAATGGAATGTAAGCAGTAATATTTCGCAAATGCATGCACAGAAGACCAGGTTGCATCATTGCAGATGTCTTGTAGCGGTACCACTCTCTGGAGGGCTGAAGAAGTGGCTACACCTCTGGTCGAGTGCGCCCTTAGACCTTCAGGAACCTCTTTCCTGGCCAGGTTGTAACATTCAGATATAAATAGTATGATCCACCGAGACAGCGTTTGTTTAGTAACCACTTGTCCCGTTCTGTTGCCAGCATAGCCAACAAATAGTTGATTGTCCACTCTTATCTTAGAAACCCTGTTGATATAAAAGCTCAAGGATCTTCTAGGGTCAAGTCTGTGTAATCTCTCCTCCTCTTTAGATGGATGAGGAGGAGGGTAGAAAGCCAGGAAGACAATATTTTGTGTCAAATGAAATTCTGACACTATGTTTTGCAGAAAAGAGGGATGAACCCTCAAAACTACCTTGTCCTTATGAAAGACTGTGAATGGCAGTTTAGAAGACAAGGCCTGGAGCTCACTCACTCTGCAAGCAGAAGTAATGGCTGTTAAGAATACCGTTTTCAAAGACAACATTGTAAGTGGACAAGAATGTAATGGCTCAAATGGAGAACACATCAGGAAGCTTAAAACAAGGTTGTGATCCCAGACTGGAACAATAAAAGGAACCACTGGGAAGATGCTGGTCAACCCTTTCAGAAATTGGATGTTGCGAAGAGCGCTTGAAAATGGACAACACAGCCAGATAGCCTTTGGCTGAAACAACCTGTAGCCCCTGATGGGTTAAATTTAGTAGAAAAGACAAAACCGATGGTGTGTCACAAGTAAAAGGATCAATTCCTTTATCTCTACACCAGCTGCAAAAAGTGTTCCAACGGTAGTAGTATAAAGATTTTGTTGCTGGCCTTCTGGCCGAAAGCAACACCTCCATGACACCTACCGGAAGGTCCCAATCTTTGAACCTCAACCTCTCAGAAACCATGTGTGGAGATTGAGGGTCCTGATCTCTGGATGAAGAATGCTACCCCCATCTTGCGAGAGAAGGTCCTCTCTTTGTGGAAGATGAATTGTCTCGGGAGGATAGCTCAGGGGCAACGTGCTTGCCTTGGAAGCAAGATGACACGTATCACCACAGGTTCGATCCCCTGGTCCGCGCTTAGAAACCTTTGGGTAGTAAGTACATTATAAATAACCTATCATATCATATCATATATAAGGGCAGGTGGACATTTCCAGAAGTTTTGTGTTCCACATTCTCCTGGCCCAGTCTGAGGCAATCAGGATCATGGATTTCCAAAATTTTCGAGAACATGAGGAATGACGGGGATCGGCAGAAACGCGTACAGGACTGGAAATACCCAGTCCACTACGAATGCATCCCCTAGAGCTCCTCTTGGGGGAAATTGCCTGGAGCAGAACTGTTCGCACTTCCAGTTGACACAGGTCACAACCAGATCCACTTGTGGGGTTATCCAAAGGGTGAAGATCTCTTGAAGGACTTACTGAGCTAACTCTCACTTGTGGGAGACTGTGCTCTGTCTGCTCAGAGCGTCTGGCGCTGTGCTTTTTTCTCCGGGCCAGGTGAACTGCCGACAGAGAGATTCCTTCTTGCAGTGCCCAAAACCAAAGCTGCATTGCCTCTCTGCACAGAGGCAGTGACTCCGCACCCCCTCTCGTGTTGAGGTAATCTATGGCCACTGCATTGTCCATCATGATCAGGACACTCTTTCCTCATGCAGAGGGCAGGAAGGCCAGCAGCGCTAGTCTGATTGCCCTCAGCTCCAAAAGGTTGATATGCAGTTTGGACTCCAACAGAGACCAGTGTCCACTGATTGTTAGTCTGTAACCACCGTAATCTCCGGCCATGTTTGCCAAAAGGGTACCCCCTTCAACATATTTTCCTTGACGGACCACCAAAGGAGATCCTGAGCGACCCTGTTCGGGATCCCTACCAGATCTGTCATCCTGCCGGAGAACTGTGCCCACTGAGTCTTGAGGGCCCACTGAAGAGACCTCATTATCAGACAGGCCTCTGGCACTAGGAAAATGCAGGATGCCATGAGACCGAGCAACCTCAGAAAATCGAAGGCCCTAAGATTTGATGCACTTTGAAATTTGTTTACCATCTACGCTATGTGGATAGCCCTCACCTTGGGTGGCAAAGCTTTTCCTGAGGAAGAGTCCAGGACTGCTCCAATGAATTGCATCTGCTGGGAAGGTGTCATCTGGGACTTCTTGAAGTCAAGGTAGAAGCTCAGCTTGTGGAGAGAATGACAGGTGATGTCCAGATGTTCCAGAGCCTGTTCAGGTGAACAGGCTCCGATCAGCCAATCGTCCAGGTAAGGGTAGATGTGAATCCGCCCCTCCATAGATTCGCTGCCACCACCGCCATGAGCTTGGTGAAAACCCTTGGGGCGGAGGTCAGACCGAATGTCAGAACTCTAAACTGATAGTGAGATCTGCCAACTGAGAATCTCAGGTATTTCCTGTGCTTGAGATGAATTGGCACATGGAAATAAGCATCCTGAAAATCCAATGACACCATCCAATCCTGGAGCTAATGGGCCTGGAGGATCTGCGAGAGAGTGTCCATCTTGAACTTGTCCTTCCTGAGGAACTTGTTCAAGCATCTCAAGTCCAAGATGGGTCAAAACCCTCCGTCCTTTTTCGGGATCAGAAAATAAGGAGAGTACCAACCTTGATTTATTTCCGCTTCAGGTACCTGCTTGTCTGCACCCTTCTCCAACAGTTTCTGTATTTCCTGAAGAAGGAGTGGATCTGGTACTTTCAAGGACTGGTCTCGAGGGGCACAGTCTGGTGGTCTCTTTAGAAAAGGGAGACTTTAACCATGGACGACATTTTCTAGTGCCCAAGCATCTGTTTTAATACTTCACCATTCTTTCAGATGCTCGGATAATCTGCCTCCCACCACTGTCGAACGTTTCAAGTTTTCAAAGTGGTTTTGTGGCACTGGTTGGTGCAGAAGGCAAGACAGCGGGTACTGCTGCAGATCTTCTGCCTGTATGTCCTCGACCGCCTCGAGGTTGCCTTCTCTGTTTCCTCTGGTTAAATTGACCTCTTCCTCTGCTAACTGAGGAATAGTAACGAAACAAACAATTTCTCCATCCCAGCAGCAGATGGAGCTGTGCGACCTTGTTGGGGATGCCTAATGGCTTGAGTCCAAGATTTCGCTGCTGTCTTAGACGAATGCAACTTTTCAAGACTTTTGTCTGCTCTAGATGCAAACAAGTAGGACCCTTCAAACCGCATATCCAATAATCTGGATTGCACGTCAGAAGCAATCCCTGATTAACAAAGTCAGGCAAATCATCTAAGCACTGCATCAGCAGCCATAGAACAGCTAATACAAGGGGCAGTGTCTAGCCCTGACTTCAATGATTGGCAGATAGCATATTTACCGTCCTGAATAATAATGCTCATTAGACCATCCCTTTCCTCACCCTCTGGGATGTGTTCAGTTGCCATGGCTATCACCTTCCACAAAGTGAAGGTGAACTTCACTATAGCACAAGTTGCATTTGTTGCTTTCAGTGCCATACTCCCTGTAGAGAAAACTTTCTTTCCCATGGCATTGAGCCTTTTATCTTCCCTGTCCGGAGGGTCTCTGGGATAGCTTGCTCCCTTAGATGCAGAAGTAGCTGCTTGCATAACAAGGCTTTGTGGACTCGGGTATTTCGAAAGAAACTCTGGAACCACTGATGAGGGTCTGTAATTTTTATTGAAATCCTTGTGAACCGCAGGGATGGTATCAGGATTTGTCCAGTTCTCTAGAACTCTATTTTTCACTGCTGTATGTAAGGGAAGGACTGGGTCCTTAGGAGGTCCCCTGTTCGAAATATCTGTAAGGTCAGCCTGTTCATATTCAACAGATGATCCACCCCATCCAAGGTATTCAATAACCTTTGCCATTACTGACCTATAAGAATAATCAGCATGACCTGAACCTTCAGGAGTGCCAAAATCAACCTCTGCAGAGGTGTCTAGACCACTGGCATCCTGCAGGGTGTCCACAAGGACTCTCATTTTAGATTCTTGGGATATTAGCTCCTCTGGAACACCAGGAGTGCAGTATTCCCTACCAAAACTATAAATAAGGCTTTCCTCCTCCACCTCTTCCTCATAAATATAGGCCATGGACTTAAAACAATCTCTTTTTCCCTAAGGTCTAAAAACCTCAGACGGACCTGCAAAAGGCTTTGAGGGCTTCGACCCTGACTGTTTCGGTGTCGATAGACTCGACTTCAACGCCTTCGACACCGAAGAATGGGTCGGAGAAGGAGGATCGCTTTAATGCGTCAAGGCCATGAGAGGTGCATGAGATGCCTTTGAGGTCTTCGAATCCTTCGACCTACCGTCCGGGCCCTCGGGCGCACGGTCAGTGGTTTTCACAGAGGACACCCTGTCGGCCTTTCGTGCAATGGGTTCGGGAGTCTCTAACGACTTCAAAGAAGGGGCTGGTTTCGCCGACCTTCTCAAACACCTCTAACATCTGCCAGCTGCACTGTTCCAGTTCCACTTTACTAGCCCCCTTTTTAGGAAATTTTACCCATTTCCCTTTGGGCAAGGAATCCGTAGAGGACGACCTGGAGCGATGACTCCTTTTCTTTGATTTCCTCGAAGATGACGAAGAGGACCGCCAAGATCTCGAACGCTTCGAACTTTTACTGTGCCTCTTGGCCCCGTGCAGTGATCTCCCTCTTGGGCTCTTATCTTCAGATTAAACTTTTGTGGGGGTCACCAAAGATGAAATCGGGATGGTTTGCTCAAAGTAGCAAGTTTACCCTTCCTCTCCTTTAACTCTTTTCCAGTAATATACTGGCATGAGCCACAATCTTCGATGATGTGGCCCACCCCCAGGCAACAGAGACATGCTTGATGAGGATCGGTTATGGACATCTTAGCCGAACACTAAGCACATTTCTTGAATACCATTTTTGGGGTATGAGTAGACATTATTTTGTAACAATCTCATAACTACGCAGAAAATAACACGCCGAGGCGAAGACCCGTTTCAAGCAGATGTGCAAAAAAACAGAACCGAGGCAATCAGCGCTATGCTTGCCATATATACCAGCATCAGCGTCTTACTTGAGGAGGCCAGAGGCTCTCGAGGGACACAAGATCAACGACAAGGCACGGCGCCCTCTGCTGAGAAATGTTTCTGAGCTGCAAGCAGGATATCGGAGTATATCAAAGATGAGGAATACGTGGGAGGAAACAATCCATTCCATTCAAATTATGCCTTTCAATTTGAGGTAGTTTACATGCCTATCCTTGACACTGGAAGCCCAAAGACTTTGAGTCGTATGCACTACTAGTGTGGATACACAGTCCTGTAGAGATTAGTCTATCGTTAATATTGCAGAGTAAGCAAATGTTGTAACGGAGCATCACTCACTGCCGATTAAATATCCTTCTGCCTGTCCTGCGTTGAGAATATTCTGGAAACCTATGAAGGTTATCCTCTGAGTAGTTATGAATTCCGATTTTTGTGTATTGATCGAAAACCCCAAGTTAAACAATATGTCCATCAGAGCTTGCAGAGTTTGTGTTGCTTCTTGTGGTGACCCTGCTCTGATCAGCCAGGAGTCTATATGAGGTAGACATGCTGACTCCTGTTTCTCAATAAGCTGTCTATTGCATTGATTATATTTGTGAAGACTCATTGCACTCAATAGAGTCCAAATAGACTGACGCTGTATTGGAAATTCCTCCTCATGACTGAGGAACTGACGGTGTGCATGGCTGATTGGTACATGTAGGTAAGCGTCCTTCAGGTCCAAGGCACATTGCCTGTCCTCTGCACACAGAGACTTTACAATTTGGGCAGGTGGCACGATATTGAATCTTTCTCGGGGTAAAGATAGGTTGAGGTATGATAGGTACAACACTACCTGCAAGGCAGCCTAGTTATACTTGGAAGTGGCAAAGATTCTCAAATAAAATCCTGTGCCCTTGTCTATCAGTGGGATGGTCTCTACAGCTCCGTACTCCATCAAGCTCTCCACTTCCTTGAGAACTGTTGGTGAGCCTATCTGTATTCATGGTTGAGACTGTCGGGGAGGAGAGGGAACTGGTAGGTGAAAACCTTTGGAAACCACAGAAATGAACCAAAGGTCTTTGAAGTGCCACTGCTCTATGTGCAGAGCCAATCTGGCCAGACACGATGATATAATTGTTTCTTGAAATCAGAGTCTGATGCAGAAGAGCTTGCAAGTAGAACCGTTTAGGGTTAGCTTATTGTTGCTTTCGTCTGTGGGTATTATGCAGTCTATCCGGCTGCCTAACCCTCCTTTCTGAGATGCCTTTAAATCCTCTAAACAATATTGAGCTGGAATCTGATTGGGGTTGGTTCTATGTGAAAGTCTTTAATGTTGGCTTAGTTAAAATGGCCAAAGATTTAGCTGGTTGAATGCTCCTTTTCTTTTTAGTTAATTCATCATCAGTGGATGAATGAAAGATAGTTACCTTCAAATAGAAAGTCCAATATTCTATCTTGCATGCCATTTGTGAACTTAGTGGCCTGCATCCAAGTGGATCTCCTCATATCAATGCCTAGGTACGTGCCCCTACTGCCCTATATGTGCCTTAAAGATGATTCTAGCAAATCGTGTAAGACCAGCTTTGCTTCTGACAAGCTGATTTAAATGCTGCATCTCTATCAACAAGAAGGTCTTGAGCAAAACCGGAGATCCCCCTCCACAGGCGCTGGTTTGCCACAGATAACAAATCATCAGCAGTTGCCTAGTGTAGGTGAAGGGATGTTTTTGAGTAAACTTTTCTTCTGAAAGTTTTCAAAAACGTGCCCTGTCTGTTCAATATCACTGTGGACATCGCTGACTGCCCTGAAGATCCCGGAGTATTCTGTTTGGCGTATAATGATGTTGCTGCCAAAACAGAAGCATGTGGTTGATGATGTGAGGCAAGTAGAGACCCCTAAGAACCATGTTGTCTGTAGTTTGCATATAACCTTTTACTAACATAAGGGCAAGAATGTGGCTTTGCCCGTATCTATTTTGATACCTCTAAAACATCTGATCTTGAAGAGGACTGGATTGCTAAGACTTCTGCCAAAACACCAGATCTGGTTGCTCTGGCTTTGTTGTAGGGCACATAAAAGAATTCTAATAATCTTTACAGCCTCTCGTGAAACGCCTTTGCTGACACTCTGCCTACTCTCCCTCATCATGTGTGTTCTGGTTTTTGTTCAACAACCTTAAACCAGACTGATCCTCAGCTTCTTGACTTTTAGGTATATCTATAAGTGTATTTTCACCTTTGTCTGTAGATTGAGGTTCCACATTTTGTACCACCTGTGGAAACGCAAGTGGTGGTGGTGGTGGCGAAGGCTGCAGTAAAGAAGGTGGTGGTAGTACTGGTGGAGAAATTTGTGGTTACGTCAGATCCTGGGGAAGCACCTCCTTAATCAGACGCTTAAGTATGTCAGATATCTGAGGAACTTAATGAGATTCAAAAACCTTTAGTAAAATCTGTCGTCACATGCCGGTGGGCTCTACACCGAAGTGCAAGGTTTGTGTCCTGGTTGATGGGAGTGGAACCCAGGGTACTTGTCTAGGCTGTTGCATTCAGGTTCAGTATGTATTTGGTCGGCCGGCCACTTGCAAAGGCCTTTCGCTATGGCCATCTCCTGATGTCTCTGCCGGTCCCATCTACCATCTAGGGAACGGCACACAAGGGCATGCAAGAAGCGATATTGGCCACATCCACAATCTGCCATTATTGCCTTTCGATCCTATTAATATGGCCGCTGCCAATAGACGACCTGCCTGCCCTGAACACTGTGTGCTCTGATTGGATGCCCCTGCCCATATCTCCGGCTGTAACATCAAGCCGGGAGGCGCTGTCAGCCACATGAAAAGGCCTTTTGCTAAGGACATCTCCTGATGTCTCTGCCGGTCTTAGCCGGTGAAGCGGAGGCGTGGAGCCTACACCCGCTGCTACTGCCTGCTCAATGACAGGATCTGGTGCTATACACTAGGTAAGCCCGAATGTCCGCCTGTTGAATATCAAGCTAACAAACCTACCTGGCCGCTTAAGCTTGCATGCGCAACTTATATCCACTGTCCCACACCCAAGGCCTATTCCTCACTCCAGCCGTACCATTTTACCACAGGCTCGTCCATCCCGTCTCAGAGGTATCACCCACAAAAAACCCTGCAAAGGAGCACTCGCTTCACCATCGTAATTGGAATTGTAATTATTAAGCGCTTATACACAAGTGAAGTGCTTCAAATCGCATTCCTCCTCAACTCCCTCAGAAGCCCTAATAATGAATAGGCCGCCGCCACTGGCACTACACATTCCTCCCAGACATCCAGGGCACACTACTATCAGCCATACAATCAGTCGCGAGGCCACCCGATCCAAGCCTACTTACCCGCAGCGTTTCAACACTCATAAAAATAGCCCAAGCTGCCTTACTGTAAAAGACAACACTGTAGAAATGTCTGCCACCTACCCACCACCCCGCAAATCCTTGAATCCAGAAAGACCAACCTGCAACTCCGCACATACCAGGTATCCTGACCTCCATATCTCCGTCCAACTTTCTTCACTGTCCACTGTACACACTCCACTGTCTCAGAGTGTGCACAGTGCACCGAACCAGCCTGGAATGGCGTACTATTTTTATGTATTTATGCATTTGTTACAATCCCTAACCCGGAGGTATCACGGCGTGCTATTGCAAGCAAAGACTCTCAGGTAGCCAGTGTCGGCCCAAATGCACCAGCATACACTTTTCACCAAAAAACTGCCTGTAAGAACACCCCAGCAAGAAGGAGATGATGTGAACAGGGCCACCCAAGTGCTAGAGCCGTCCCCTGTCGCTCCAACGTCACTATACCCATCACAGAACTTAATTCAACCAACGCTACGCCTACGATCTGTCCTCATCCTGGCAATGCATACAACCATCCTGGCCACAACATCTCGATCTGCCACAAACAGGACACTACCAACCAACCTGCTTCCCAGTAGTTCTTGTATCAAACCTGCAAATAACATCATGAACGTCACCAGCACAAATTTGACTACCAATTTGAAAGGTAGCTGCCGATCTGCAGATCTCCATAAGAAATCCCCCAACTCAAATGTGATTGTGAGCACAAAGGCTATAAATATTTATCACCATCTTGCCTCCAACCACACCGCCAGGGCATGTAGCCTAAATGAAGATGTTTGCAATATAGCCTTTAGCCAAAATGTCAATGTTGATACTAAAGTTTGTTGTGAATATCTTGCATGTTTGTAACCCGATTGTGGATCATAACCCTGCCTATGCTTCTAGTCACGCTATCACTGCCAGAAGCTAACTATGAATGCATCTAACCACATTGCCAACGGAGGTAAGCTAAATGAAGATCTTCGCAATACGCCCTTTAGCCCTAATGCTGATGTTCATACTAATTCTTGTTGCCTTATGAATTTCTTGTATGCTTACAAGCCAATCTCTGACTATAACCCCTCCCACAGCCCCAGTCACCCTACCATGGCCGGTAACCCAATCGTGAACGAGCACACTATGGATCACAGACCAGTTTCTACTTGTGATACTAATGTTTGACATCCTGATTCGAACTCCCATATATCTCACCAGAAGCTAAATACCTTTGCTACCAACAATGTGGATAACCCCCCCCCCGTCACCCCCTGAGTCTCCAGCCACACCGCCATAGCATGTAGCGCAAATGTTAACGCCCACATTCCGTCCGATAACCTAAACCCAGCTAACACCGTTGCACCTAAGATGACAACCTCAAGCCCAATAGCATGTGATCACCACCTTAACTACGCATTAATCAATGCCCGCACTCTACCAGTGCACGCCTTGGACATTAACAAGCTCCTCACCTCTCGGAACCTAGATGCACTGGAAATTTCCGAAACGTGGCTACATGGGGCATCAGGGCCAACACTATTACTAGCTATTCCCCCTGGATACCTAATCTACCGTAAAGATCAACCTAACCTTAGAGGAGGCAGTTTTGGCGTCCTTGCCAAAGAGTCACTATCAGACAACTGGACACCAACCTAGAGAGCCATGGAGACATGCTCTCCCTTAAGTATTCCACCTCACCTACATGCACCATTACTACGCACCTCATATATCGCCCACCAGGCTCCACCGCAAACTTTGAACAAATCCTCTTCCATATCATTGGGAACAATATTAAGACTTCTTCTAAAATCATTGTATTAGGCGACCTAAACTTAGGCCTCAATGATCCCCACGACCCTCAAGGCACCTTACTGGTGAACGCCCTCAAAAGCTTGGGATTCAATTTATGTATTAACAATCCCATCCACGCGAAAGGTCATGCACTGGACTGGATTGCAGACCTCAACTGCTCCATCATCGTGGAGTCTAATATCCCCTGCCCGTGGTCAGACCACAATATTATTGGATTCTCCCTATCGCACCACAAGAAGAGTTAGTCTACTACTGTGCCCTTACCACCCTCACTAGCACGTAGCTCGCGTAAGATAACAAAGGAGAGTATAATACCCTTTCTATACTCCCCTAATTTAAAGCCACCTCTCTCTACAGACCCTATCACCCTGGTGGATCTCTACACCTCCACCCTAACCCTGGCAGTTAACACCATTGCCCCTCCAGAGCCCTGGAAGGCCAAACCTGTCCAGCACTATAATTCCTGGTTTAGGCCCAACCTCCTTGAGCTCCGCAACAAAAAACGTGCAGCAGATTCTGCAAGGAAAAAAAACATTGGTCACCCTGAAAGCCAAATTCATCAAACTAGCAAACATTTATAAACAGGAAATCCTTAATCAAAAACACTCCTCCAACAACTCCAGAATCATGAACGCAAAGTCCAACATTAGAGAAGAACAAGTTAATTACCCATGGTAACATTCTTTTGACTGGATGTTCGCCCCACACATTCCTTATCTTTGATATTTTCTAATATCCAGCTTGCTGCCTCTGAACATTTTTTTTTCAGTAGAGGGAGCTGTGCGTTGATGCCTGTCGAGACGATGTCCCTCGGAGGCCTCCGTCTTGATATGATATAATAGGTTATTTATAACGCGCTTAATACCCAGAGGTCTCTAAGCGCGGACCCGGGGATCGGACCTGTGGTGCTCTGCGTCATCTTGCTTCCAATGCGAGCACTTTGCCCCCTGAACTATCCTCCTGAGACTAACGGCGATGTCATCACAGGTATAAGTAGCGCACGCAGAGCCCGTTGCTCAGTTCCGTTTTGAACAGCGAAGCACTGCCTTAAGATAGACGGTTACTCCCCTTGAGAGAGCGCAGACTGTGACCATGAGAGAAGTTTTACTACGGGGTAGGATGGGAGGGATGATAAGGAATACATGGGAGGAACATCCAGTCAAAAGAACGTTACCATGGGTAAGTAGCTTGTTCTTCGAATGGATTGTGTACTCCCACGTATTCCTTATCTTTGATACACTCCCAAAGCAGTTGCATAATTTGGAGGAGGGAGTAAAATGTAAGTGATCAAGTATGCACAGACTGCAGTACTGCTTTTACAAAAGCAGAATCTTGGCTAGTGGAGGAATCTAGACTGTAGTATTTTGGAAGGGTGTGTGTAGACGACCATTTGGCAACTGTACAAATATCCTTTATTGGAACGCCGTCTGCAAAGCAGACGAAGTTGCAACACTCCTGGTCGAATGAGCCCTTATATGTTCGGGAGGGTCTTTACCGGCCAGTCTGTAGCATTCTGAAATTGCTAAAATAATCCATCTAGAGATGGTTTGTTTGGTGATGGCTAGACCCAATTTATGACCTGTATAGTGAACAAACAACTGACCATTTTGTCTCAGCTTTACCAATCTGGTAATGTAGAAACTCAGTGCACGCCTAGGGTCGAGTCTGTGAAGACTTCCTTCCTCTTTCCCCGGATGTGGCAGAGGATAAAAGGATGGTACATTTATTTTCTGAGTGAGGTGAAATTCAGAAACAACTTTGGGGAGAAAGTTAGGCTTCACCCTTAATACCACTCTGTCTTTTTGAAAAACAGTGTGAGGAGACTTGCAGGACAAAGCCGGTAGCTCACTCCCTTCGGCTGATGTTATTGCCACTAAGAAAACTGTTTTCAAGGTAAGAAGTCTTAATGGGCAAGAATGAAGAGGCTCAAAAGGAGCACACATTAGAAAGTTTAAAACCAAATTGAGATCCCACAGTGGAACTTGGAAAGGAGTCAGAGGATAAACAATAGTTAATCCTTTTAAGAATTGGATTACCAGAGGAATCTTAAAATAGGAGACTTCCTCTGGAATGCACTTAAGATCGATAGCGCTTCCAAGCCCCAGATTTGCCAAGTGTAAAAGAAAAGATAACACCATCGGTGGATTGCATGAGAAAGGGTCAACATTCTTATCTCTCCACCAGCTGCAGAATTTATTCTAACGGCAGGGGTATAAAGATTTGGTTGCTGACCTTCTGGCCTAAAGCAAAACCTCCATTACGTCGTCCAGGAGGTCCCAATCCTTGTATCTCAGCCTCTCAGAAACGACGCGTGAAGGCTGAGAGTCCTGATATCCGGATGGAGAACCCAACCCTCCTCTCACTAGAGAAGGTCCTCTCTTTGTGGAAGATGAATCAGAGGGCAGATGGACATGTCCAGATGGTCTGGGTACCACGTCCCCCTTGCCCAATCCAGGGCAATTAGGATCATGGATTTCCTGAACTTTCTCAACCTCCTGATTACATGACGAATGACGGGGACTGGAGGAAACGTGTAAAGAAGTGGAAATTCCCAGTCCACCACAAACGCGTCTCATAGAGCGCCACTTGGGGGAAATTCACTTGAGCTGTAGAGTTTGCACTTCCAGTTGGCACCGGTCACAAACAGATCCACTTGAGGGGTTCCCCAAAGGGTGAAGATCTCTTGAATGACTTCCTGAGCTAGATCCCACTCGTGGGAGACTACGCTCTGCCTGCTCAGAGCGTCCGCCGTTGTTCTTCCCTCCGGCTAGGTGAACTGCTGATAGAGATTTTCCTTCTTGTAGTGCCCAGAACCAAAGCTGCATTGCCTCTCTGCACATTGGTAGTGACCATACACCTCCTCTCTTGTTGAGGTAGTACATGGCCACTGTGTTGTCTGTCATAATCAGGACATTCTTTTCCCATACAGATGGCAGGAAGGCCTTCACGCTAGTCTGATTGCCCTCAGCTCTAAAAGGTTGATAAGTAGTTTGGATTCCAATGGAGACCAAGGACCGCTGATGGTCAAATCATTGGTATGGGCTCCCCACTCCGTGATTGAGGCTGCCGTCACTACTGTTATCTCCGGCCATGGTTGCCAAAAAGGTTCTCCTTTCAAGATGTTTTCCTGACAGGCCCACCACTGAAGATCCAGTGAGACTCTGTCTGGGATATGTAGGAGATCCGACATCCTTCCTGAGAATTATGACTACTGGGTCCTGAGAGCCCACTGGAGAGATCGCATTCTCAGGCGAGCCTCTGGCACCAGAAAACTACAGGATGCCATGAGACCGAGCAACCTCAGAAAGTCGAAGGCCAGAAGATGTTGGGCATTCTGGAATTTTGTCACCATCTGCAGAATGTCTTGAGCCCTCACCTCTGGTGGCGAGGCTTTTCCCAGGGATGCATCCAGGATTGCTCCAATAAACTGGAGTCTTGGTGAAAGTATCATTTGGGACTTCTTGAAGTTGAGGGAGAAGCCCAGCCTCTGGAGGGAGTGGCAAGTATAGCTGAGATGATCTAGGGCTTGTTCTGGGGAACTGGCCCTGATCAGCCAGTTGTCCAGGTAAGGGTAGACATGAATCCCCCCTCTACTGAGACTCAGTGCCACTACCGCTATTAGCTTGGTGAAAACCGTTGGGCAGAGATTAGCCCAAAGGGTAGAACCCGAAACCGATAGTGAGAGTTGCCAATGGCGAACCTCAGGTACTGTCTGTGCTTGAGATGGATAGGCACATGAAAGTTAGCAACCTGTAGGTCCAATGATACCAACCAATCCTGAAGCTGGAGGGCCTGAAGGATCTCAGACAGGGTAACCATCTTGAATTTGTCCTTCCTGAGGAACTTGTTCAAGTCTCTTTAGTCCAAGATGGGTCTCACTCCTCCGTCCTTCCTTGGAATTAGAAAATAAGTGGAGTACCAACCCTTGTTCCTTTCTGCTACAGGTACTGGTTCTATAGCACCTTTCTCCAGCAGGGTTAAAATCTCCTGCAGAGGAGCAGATCTGGAACCTTCAAAGAGTTGTTGCCCGGTGGATGACTCTGAGGTTTTTGCAGGAAAGGTAGGCAGTAACCTTGGGCAACTGTTTCTAATGCCCAAGCATCTGTAGTAATAGCCTGCCATTCTATCAGATGCTGTGACAACCTGCCTCCTACTGCAGTCTTGTGATGTGAGACCACAGAGAGGTTTTGGAGCAGCTGATGCAGAGGCTAAAGGTAAGTCAGCCCCTGCTGTTGCGATCTTAGTACCTCTACCCCGTCCACCAAGGGGGGATCGTCTTTGACTTCTTTGAGCTGGCTGTCCTCTGTCTCTTCCAAATGCGGAATATTAGTGAAAGGACCTACCCTCCAGGGCGCACCTGTGGGGCAGTTTGGCATTTGCCTTATTGCAGCTCCAAGGGATATGGCCGCCGCCTTGGAAGTTTGCAGCATCTGTAAACTCTCATCAGCTTTATTCCCAAATAGATGTGTGCCATCAAATTGCATGTGGAGAAGTCTGGATTGAACATCTGGGGCAAATCCTGACTTCCTCAACCACACAAATCTGCGGATTACTGTACTAGCCGCTATGCCTCTGCTGATGCTGTCAACAGAGTCGAGACCAGTCTGAAGGGATTCGCACATAGCATCCTTCCCATCCTTGACAATGTTCAAGAAACCGTCTCGTTCCTCCCCTTCAGGGATGCGGTCAGCCGCCATAGAAATACACTCCCAAAGGGTGTGGGTAAATCTCGCCAGCGTGCATGTTGCATTAGCAGATTTAACGCCATTCTACCAGCCGAGCCATGGCATAATATCTTTTGTCATCCCTATCTTGTGGAATTGTGGGATAGGCATTTTGTCTACTTGAAGAGGTAGCTTCCTGTACTACCAGGCTTTATGGTGTTGGATGTTTTGAAATGTATAGAGGATCAGAAGTAGAAGCTCTGTATTTGGCTGTTAGCCTCTTATTCACTGCAGGGACCACCTCAGGTGTTTCTCAATTGAAATTTACCCTCCACTGTAGAGCCAATGAAACGGGACAGTTGGGTCTTCCTGTGGTCCTTTATCCAATATGTCAGTTAAATCGTCCTGTTTGAAAACAGGTGTGCGTCTGGACCATCCCATATACTCCATGACTACATTGTCTATATGTCCCCTCGGCATGATCTCCTGGATCTCCCTTACCAAAATCAATTTCTGTGGAAGTGTCGATACCACTCGCCTCATGCAGAAAGTCCTGCAAGCTTTTGATACAAGACTCTTCCGATACGAGTTCATCTGGTACAGAAGGTGTCCCATATTCGAGACCAAATGGTCTTTCCTCCTCAGATGACTCCTCAGCATCTTCATAAATTGAAAAAGGAGTTTTCAAATACTCTGAGCAAGGTTGCGGTGTAAAAGTCTTCTCAAAAGAAAAAGGCGCTATAGATGTCATAATGGGAGCTGACAGTGTGGAAATCGTCGATGTTGACGTTGACGGCTTCGACAAAACTGCAGACGGCTTTGAAGGTTTCCACAAAGTTGTTGATGGCTTTGACACAAACGTTGAGGTCTTCGACGATAGCGTCGAAGGAATTGTCATATATACGGCATCGAGAAGGTCGACACTCGAGGCGTCAATGGCTTCTCCTTTCGATTTTGGCACAGAGGGCGTCGACAACGCACTCTTCGGGCTTGCCGTATGGGTTTCTTTCGGCGTCGATGACGACGATTATTTGTGTGTCACAGAGGCTTTCTCTCGACTCAAGGGATGAGATCGCTCTCGAGGAGTTTCAACGGCCGAGTCTGAAGACTCACGGCTCTTGTGCTTCCCCGGTTTTTGACTTGAGTATCGCCTCTAGGTGTTGTCGAGGGGGGCAAGGCTGCGTTCTCAAACACCTTCAACATACTAACTCTAAATTCCTCTCATTGAGCTGGGGTTCTATGTTATGAGGGACAAACGACCGGTACAGGTGAACTGGATGAGAAAGTGGATGGCGACCTATGGTGCCTCTTTTTGCCATGCCTCGAAGACGAGGAATAATGCGACCCACTTCGCGAACGGGAGCGTTTAGGTTTTTTATGACGAGGAGACAAAGGCCTCAACTCGTCAGAGGATTTTACGTTTGGCGGGGTGATAGATTTCTAGACTTACCTCTCTCCATCTTCCCTCTGCACTCTCTCAAGGACTTGGCCATCATCGACAAGCATTTTTCACACTCCGAACACGGATGTTCTGACCCTTGACAGCACAGGCAGATCCTGTGTGGATCCGTCATGGATATTTTAGCACCGCAGTCCCGGCACTTTTTAAATCCGGACAGGTGAGTAGAAGTAAAAAATGAAGAAGCTATCTCGTTGCAAACTCAAAGATATTTTCTCAGAAACTCTAAGAAAATAAGGGTTAACATTGAAGTATTGGTGCAAATAGCGCTACCGCTGGTGATCCCGGCACTAATAACACCAGTGGAAATTGCGTCATTACCAAACGGGATGCATTATAGCAGCCATTTTTTAAAATCACAATCCATCAAATATCTCCACTATGATCTGCAGCATAAGAATGCAGGACAGCCATCACCCAGAAGGTAACTGCAGTGGCGAGTGACGGAGAGGACTGCCACAATTGGTGGAATGACCTAAGGGTCCGGGTGCGTGGACTGCTGTCACAACACAACCAGGAGTTCCTGGCGACTTGAGGAGGCACTGTGGAACCACTGGTCATCAACGCTCAGGAGGAAAAGTGCAGCACAGTGCTGGATATGGAGGGAATAGTGGGAGTCAGAGTAGCGGAGATGGGTGCCAGCAGGCAGGAAGTGAGTCAAACCCCCCCCCCCCGCCCAGCACAAGTGCATGCAAAAATGACAGCCTAGCATAAGACAGGTACAGATGAAAACAGACCCAGAAGCTGGGCATGTCAACAGGGTAGAGTGACGGGGTGGCACATCAGCCACCCTCCACAGCAGCCATGGGGCAGGGCACCAAGGACAAACCTGAGCATTACAGCCGCGGGAAGGGGTGGCAAATGACCTATCCAAGTGCCATGCACAACACAACCCTGCTGGTGCACCCTGTGCCAGCAGGATTGTAGTGTGTGAGCAACCATGACACCATGCAGCAGTCACACCAGCGTGGTGCGGGCCCAGTTGGCCTGCCCCATGTTGGCATGTCAGACAAGCCACAGGGAAGTACATGTCCCTCTAGTCTACACCGACTGTTAGGGAGAATTCTCCAGAATGTCTAATTTCCCTTACCTACTGAGTCCCTCAGCAGCTTTGCTGGATTTCTGGGGTTTATTTTTTCACCTGGTAAGAGTGTGAGCCTTTTTTTCCACTCTTACATGTGTTTTGCTGTGTGTGTTTAACATGTTCTTGTGTTCATAGACTGTGGAGCCTCACCTACTCCATAGGCATCATCTTTTCACTGTGTGTTACACAGCACCTTAAGTGCAGTGACACAGGGTTGTCTTTTTGACTTCCCAACGCTGACTCCATTTTCTGGGACTGACTACTGTCTCCCAGAACATGTAAAGTTACCATTGACTTTATTAGTCTCTTTTAAAACTCACAGACCCACTACAAACTATCTAAAATAGAGTTCTGTAAAGGTTAATCCCTTTTTGGCTCTTTCTCTTGGAGCATTGTTTTGCTCCATTTTCATTAAGACTTGGCTGGTGGCAGTGGTAACTACCCTATTTTTGCTACCGCGGTTATCTTAAATAGCCCTGGTATTGTTTAGGCTATATTGGTAGCCTCAAACTTAAACCCGCTAGACCATATATTTTTATATCGTTCAGGCTGGATTTAGTCGCCATTTCTTTTTGTAAAAGTCTTTCTCGTTTCTGGTTTGGTTCCTTTGTTCGCTATCTTTTCGCAGGCTTCTGCACAGAAGCCCTCCTTATGCGCCTGTATGTTTGGGCGAGACAGGATGTGAGAGAGGGGTTTAGGACTCCCTGCAGAGGGTCTCCTTGGAGACCCATGTTGCACTCTGGCTTGTCCTTCTCCATTCTTTAAACTAACTTTTCTGCCGAACCACTTCGTCTCAAACTCTTGGCAAAGACTTAACTGCGAACTACCCTGAACTGTGTGATCTTGAGCAAAGACTTTGGTCCACTGACTTTGGGCCAAGTTCCTTTAATTTGATTTCTTCACTGTAGTTGTTTTTTCTAGATTGCCCTACTTACTTACTTGTTGGTGCTGCTCAATTCTTGTCTAACTTTGTCTTTCCCTCCCTTTTAAATTGCTGGAGTGCCATTTTGCTCACACTTCATTTTGTGCCTAACTTGTCCAGAATATATCGGGTGTGGTGTAGTGTATTGTCATGATGCCTACCCCCGGAGCACCAGGCCAGGCCCAGCCCCTCCGGAAGCAGGCATCATGCCCTCGGGTAAAAGCCCAGCGGCCCCTTGTAGGGGCTCTTTGGACTCAGTCCTGGCGCCTTTGGCGCCAGGCTAATGTTGGACATCAGTCCTGGCGCCATAGGCGCCGGGCTCATAAAGGGAGGTGTTTTGTGCACTTACCTGATGCAGACCATGCTGCACGCTTCAGGCCTCCCTGAGACCTGAAAGGGACTATTTTTTCATAGGGACTATTTTTTCACTCGGGCGTGGCCAGGGAAGGATACATACCTAGTTGGGGAAGGATACATACCTGGAACTTCTTTGGAGGCTATTTAAGCCACGCCCAGACAGCAGCTCATGCTTCGCGTTGTTCTGCTTCCTGCAGCTTAACGCTCACCGTGTCTGCTCCTGCTCCTGGACTCCAGCCACGCCCGCCTAGAACCTGGAAGACCTGCAAGGAAGGAAGAGAAGAGAAAGGTGAAAACCAAGGACTATTTCAAACTTCTTACCTGCATCCGGAATCTTCTCGCCAGCATCCCTGAAGAAAGACTTCCATTTAAAAGCATTGCGTTGCTCGCTGCAGCGCCACGATTCACTCACCTGTCCTCGAGACATCTCCCGGCTCCATCGCGGCTGTCAGCATCGGACGCCACAACTCTGCACCTAGGGGAGAGAGGAAGAAACAAAAGGTGAGCAGAAGGAACACAGAAGGAAAGCCTGATTAACAGCCATAATACTTACCGGCTTTTCTTCCACATTTCGGATCGGCGCCGCCCCGTTGGCAGGTACCGTACCCCGGCCCCTATGGGGAAAGGACAAGAGACATTTCTGGGGAATGATAAGGACATTTAGAGGGATGGCCCTCATCACTACTCACCTCGGCAGTTTAACCCCTCGACGCATCGCCTTCATTCTGTACCAGTGTTTGTTTGAATCATAGTAATTGCTGTAACTATTGATACTGCTCACTTTTTTTTTTAATTTTGTTTAATTTATTTATTGTTTAATCAAATAAGATTTTTACAATACAGCATTTGCTCGCAAATTTACTCGAAAATCGAGGCTTTGACACAAGACAATTATTGTATCCGGAGCCAGTTGAATTCGCCGGATGTTGTAAATGTTTGGGTACTTAGTGACCACTTTTGTCGTTAAGTACGTTTTTCTCGATGTATTCTATCATTTTGGCTAGTGCAATTTGCCATGTTGTTTTCTCACCTCCAATGAGCCGGCACCACCATGTGTTTTCATCAGCAAGGATATCAAAGCCTACCATCCGCGATAGATATTGTTGTCTGATGGAGGCAGTGGCTGAGCATACCATGATTAGGTGTCTTAAAGTCTCTTTTGGTGGTTGAGTACCGTTTTCACAGAATCGGCAGCCGTTTGTTTGTGTTTGACCTCGAATGTACAGTATCTCATTAGTTTTGCATAAATTAAGACGTGCTCGCAAAATTAAATTAAGGGCGTGTCTGCTTGGAAATTGCTCTACGTAACTCTGCAGCTCGTTTCGTTTTAGCGTATTACTTGGAAGATAGAGAGTGAGTTTCAATTTCGCAGCACTATCAATTGTAGTTGCCCAATCGTCGTCTTTTATTTTTCTTAAAATTTTACATGGATTGCCGATAAGTTCTTCTTCATTTGATGTGATGTTAAATAAAACAGCTTGATTTTCTTCTTGCTAGGTTTTTAACATTACACAGTTTTTTGTGTCCATTTCGCAGTTCAGCATCCTGAAAACCTTGTTGCTGTTGGCCATTCTGCATTTCCTGTATAACATGACGGTGTTGCAAATCACTGTACATTCTAGTAATTGTAAGCTTAGTTCTTGTCTAATGGCTACCCCTGGGGTGGAATTGGGTAAGTGTAGCACCTTACGCCAGAAAAGTGCTTCCAACTTAAACCATACTTGCTTTGGGATCCTGGGCATTGCTTCCATGCCGTATGTAAAAATTGATCGTGGGTTTGAGGGAGAATTTCCCGAATTTGCCGTCGATAGCTTTGGCTTGAGCTGCTAATTTCTTAGTCTTTGCATATAATTCCAGTTGCATGGCGGACTTTTGCCTTGAACTGTCCATGGTCACTCCAAGATATTTAAATTTTGTGACGGTCTCAATTTTGGTTTCACCCAGATGCCACTTAAAGTTACTTTCTTTTTTTCCACAATTTTGGAGAATCATAATCTTTGTTTTACTTGTGTTGATTTCAAGATGATTTGTCGTGGCATACGCTTGTAAGGCGTTGAGTTTACGTTGGAGCCCAATTTCTGTCTGATCAAATATTGTCAAATCGTCAGCGTACAAGAGGTGGCCAATTTGCGTTGTTCTCAGTTTTGGCGGAAAAGGCCCTGGTTGTTTTCTCTATTTCTTGAATGTCACCAATGTATATGAGGAATAGTGCTGAGGCCAGCGGGCACCCTTGTTTCACTCCTCGTGAGCTGTTGACTTCGGCTAAAAGGTCACCTTCTCGACTCAGTCGTACTCTCATTGAGGTATTACGATGCAGCGCTTGAATTGGGGCTAATATGGCTTCTGGACAGTTCCAGGCTTTTAGTTTATTCCATAATAACGGTCTCTCGACACGATCAAAGGCTTGCGTGAAGTCGATGTAGACTACGATCAGATGGTGTTTGTTTTGCAAAGTTCTAGCTTTTAGCGTACTGCACGCCAAGATGTTACATGTAGTGCCTGCGTTTTTCTTAAAGCCAGCTTGGAAGTCATCGTTACATTTAGCTGAAGCTGCCCACACTTGAAATCTGGTCATTAATAGGGAAGCATATACCTTACCCATCACATCAAGTAAGGTGCTCGGGCGGAAGTTCACTGGGTCCGTTAGACTGCCTTTCTTATAAATCGGGATAATGATAGCTTTGGTCCATGATTGAGGAATGGATCTTGTTTCGGTGCACCGTCGAAAGATGGCGCTCAACAATCTGGCCCATTCTTCCGGATGGCTTTTCAGTTCTACATTGGTAATGCCATCTGGGCCTGGAGCTCGAGAATTTTTTAGTTTCTTGATGGTGTCCAGAATGTCCTCTTCCTTTTCTAAGTTTACCCACTTTGCACCGTCACATTGTTGCTCTTTCAGGGTTCTTGATATAGCTGATCGAAATACTGTTCCAAAATGAATTTCCCAAGTGTCTTGACTGATGTTATTCAGGATTTGATTGTCTAACATTTTATCTGCATCTCTTATTAGCGACCAGAAATCTCTGTTGTTGTTAGTAATGAGTGCTTTAGTTATTTGTTCGGCATCTGCCTGGTACAATTTGTTTCTGTGGGATCTTACCCAGGTTTTGTACCTGTTTTTTATGCCTTTGATTTCTTCAGACGCATCTGTGTTCAGGTGCTTGCGAGCTGCTCGTAGCGCTCTTCTGTAGTCGCACCTTTTCTCAACTAGCTCTTTATTATATGCATGTTTGGTGTTTCCTCTTGTTGCATACCCGTTCCCCTTTTTTCGTCGCATATGCGGAATCAGTAGAGGTTGATAATCGATGGCATTGCTAGATTCTGAATATGTGGTTGCGTTGTAATTGGCAGTCACTTTGATGATGTCTGCGGCATATATCCTTAACCTTGTGCCTTGCGCAGTAGGCTCAATTTGTGTGTTCTTTTTGATTTTTAGTTGCCACGCGGTTTCAAGCAAGTTATGATCACTTGTCGACGTGCACCGCACGTTGAAGGATTTGATGATATGTAATAATGGCTGAGAAACAAAGATATAATCGATTGTTGAAGCAGAAGGTAGACGCTCCCAGGTCGATATTCTGTATGCTTCTGGAAATGCATCATCTAAATAGTGAAGCCCATGCAAATTGCTAAACTTGAGCCATTCTTTGCCTCGTTGTGCGGACGCCTGATGGGCTGTCGTTGCGTTCTTTGGATCCTTGCATATGGCATTTAGGTCTCCGCACATCAATATGGTTGTCACGGGGTACTCAGTCGTGGCTACTTCAAACAATTCTTCACATAGACCGATAATTGTTTTTGCAGTTGTTGTTGCTGGATTCCAATATAAGTTGACAATGATGGCATGTTTGTGTTCCATTTTTGAGCTGTTTACGTCTTGCCAGGAGACTAACACTGCTAAAATTGATTGATTTGCAGTTAATGTTTTTTCTATTGAGGCTCCGGATCCATTGCAGCATGCTATCATCAGTCCTGAGGTTGGGCACCCTTTGCATCCTCTTGCAACTGGAGCTAAAATGATCTGATAGGCTTCCATCATTGGTGTTTGCTGGAGCCAAGTCTCCTGAAGACAGATAATATCAAATTCTCCGAGATACTGCTCACTTACTCTTGAGATAAGTCTGGCTGCTCAGCCATCGCTACCCCTTTACTGTGTAGTACAGGCTTGTACCAAAGGTGAATTTGTACTTTCACTTGTAGTCTTAATTGTGTATGGTGTTCCCAAAGGGTACTGCATATAATTCTGCCTAAAACTGGTGTACAGCGGTGAGGATCATGTATAGTGATTACACTTAGAGTGCTGCTATTACCTTGGATCAACTAACCACAAGGCTAAACATCACTAAAAGGCAATATTAATTATGTCTGATATGGAAAGCTAGTAAGGAGACCCTCCTTAGTTACACTGTGGAATATCTGAAAAATCTGAGTAGAGAAATGAATCTCTTTGCCAAAGGCAAAAAGTCTGAATTGATTGAAAAGTTGTTAGAGAAACAAAGTCTGGAGGGTGGGTCTGAAATACCTGACCCATAGGCAAATGTGGAAAATAATGAGGATGATAATGTGTCTATTATTGATGAGTTAGAAGAGGCAGAAGTGTCTCATAATGTAGGCCTCACTGCTCCCTTACCTGCTCAGCAACCTCAACCTTTGTCCACTGGGACCCCTACAGGTCCTAACACTCAGTCCTAAATTCATTGCTCTAGAAAAGATGAGGCTTGAATTGGAACTTAAACGTTTAAATGCTCAAACTGAACAAAAGCATCATGAACTTAAGCTCAGAGAAATGGAGATGAACCATGCCTTAGAAATTAAAAGGTTGTCTATTGAAAATGCTTCTCTCCCAGAGCCTTCTAGGTCTTCCAGTCCAAAGAGACCCCGTATGCCTAAAGAAATTGTGGATATGTATCAGGCTAAGCTTGATATTTTGGATTGGTTGGCAATGTTTGAATTTAACCCATGGAACCAGGTTTTACAGGGAATCAGTTGCTTCCCTGGCTCTTCTCTAGGCTACCCACTGTTGCATCTGATGTTGTGATGGAGTTGGGGGAGGTGGATAGGATGGATTATGAGTGCGTGAAGCTAGCTTTAATTGCTAGATTTTGGGAAGACCCCTTCCCAGTACCTTAAGAGGTTTAGGACCCTCAAAAAGGATGATGGTACCCCTTGGGCTACCTGGGTATGTGAATGTTTGAAAAACTTAGATGGTTGGGTTACGGGTTACAGAGTAAACACTTATGAAGGTATGAGAAATCTTGTTATGTTGGAGTCAATTTATGATGCCTACTCTCCTGAACTCAGACAGCACTTGGCTGATTCAAAGGAGATAGATCCCAAAATGTTAGCTAAGGCTGCTGACTTGTGGGTTGCCAACAGGGCTATTCACAAGGATTCTGGGGCAACTCAGAAGAAGGATGAGGGAAAGCAGCCAAAGAAAGATAGCAAGGAGAATGCTAATACCTCCAATCCAAAAGAGGGCCACAAACAGCAACATAAGGGTAAACCACAAGGGAAACAGAATCAGGCTAGTGCACCATCTGGACCCAAACCAGATGGAGGTCAGAACAAACCCCATTCATCAAAACATTTGGGAAATGTTATGCTTGTGGGTTAACTGACCATGTGAAAGGGGATCCCAGATGTAAGGGTAAAGCTTCAGGGGTCCACACTGTCTCATTAGCCTTCTCCCCAGAGGAAGAAGTACCTATGGCAAGTGGAAACTTTCACCTACTGGCTGATGAACCCATGCGAGTCTCAGCTAGTGTTTCTTTAGTGTCCCTGGGCTTGTGGGAACAACAGAATTTAGATGTCTATAATTCCATCCCAGATAAAACTAAAGTGTATTATAAAGCTAGTGTTCTTGTGAATGGCCAGGAGACTCCTTCCATCAGAGACACTGGAGCCAGCATAACTGTGGTGGATGAATCATTTTTCAAGGTGGAGGATGTTGCTAAGGCACCCAAACGCCTCACCAAGTTAGCCGGAGGCCCTGTGCAAATGCTTTCCCAGTTACAAGCTCTCATTAGGTGTAATGATTTGACTGTCAAGATACCTGTTAGTGTGCAGAGTGAAGTGCAATTGAGAGTCCTGTTGGGCAATGACCTGAAAACTCTTGGAGTTGTGTCTAGTACCCTCAGGCCTCCCAGTAAAAGGAAACAGGAGCTCACTAGGCCTGCAAGGGAGAGGACCTTAAGAGGCTCTCCAGAGGAGTTGACAGAGAAAACTATCACTCCCACTCCACAGGAGTTGTTCCCTGCTATTTCTGGAAAGAAAGAGGCAAAGGGGAAACCCAAGACCTCAAGGGAAAAGTCAGACAGCACAGCACCCCTGTGCTACCAAAAAGGACATCCCCAAGATTGTCCAAGGTCACACCTGTGACTCCTCCACCTGCTGAGGCAGAGTGTGAGGTACCACTGTGTGTGGTTGATCCAGTTTCTGAGGAATCAGACCTGGAGGAAGACACTGTTTTGGTTGGAGATCGTGACACTGTTGACCATCCTGAGCTGCAGTCTTTACTGGCAGAAGGTGGACACAACAGGGCAGACTTCAGCAGAGGACAAAGGGAGTGGCCTACTCTCGAAGGTCTTCGACAACAGGCTGCTTCTCAACTTGATGGGCAAGAAGTTGGAAAGCATAGGTTAAGCTGGGAAGATGGCCTCTTCTACAGTGAACCGACTGAGTCTATCCCCGGGAACTGCAAAAGAATTGTAGTGCCCCTTGCCAACAGACTCCAGTTCCTACAGTTGGCCCATGAGATACCTTTGGCTGGTCATTTGAGTTTCAAGAAGACCAAGGAAAGGCTCTCCTTATACTTCTACTGGCCTAAAATGGGTTCAGAAGTTGACAAATTCTGTAGGAGCTGTCACACTTGCCAAACCTCTGGCAAGAGTGAAGCCAAGAATGTGGCACCCCTGGTGTCTCTCCCAGTGGTGGGAGTTCCTTTTGAGAGGGTGGGCATCGACATTGTTGGTCCTCTTGACCTTCCCACATCTTCAGGGAACAGGTTTATCCTGGTTGTAGTAGATCATGCTACAAGATACCCAGAAGCAATACCTATGAGGACTGTTAGGCCTAGGCTGTGGCTAAGGCTCTACTTGGTATTTTTACCAGAGTAGGGTTTCCCAAGGAAGTGATATCCGACAGGGGATCCAATTTTATGTCCCACTACATGCAAGCCATGTGGAAAAACTGTGGCGTCACTTGCAAGTTCTCTACAGCCTACCATCCACAGGCAAATGGACTGGTAGAGAGGTTTAATCGAACTATGAAGAGCATGATAGGTGCTTTAGAGGAACCCCTTAAAAGAAAGTGGGACCTTCTACTGCCATGCCTTCTCTTTGCTTATAGAGAAGTCCCTCAGGAGGGAGTTGGTTACAGTCTCTTTTAACTTCTTTATGGCCATCCAGTCAGAGGCCCCTTGGCCCTGATTAAGGAGGGGTTGGAGAGTGCTCCTTCCCCCAAGCCAGTCAAAGTGACTGACTAAGTGATAGGTCTCCGGAGGAGAATGTCACACATGATGGCAGAAGCTAGTGTTAACTTAAAAGCAGGTCAAGCTCTGGTCTAACATTGGCATGACAAGAAGGCTAGCATGGTTGAGTTTACTCAAGACCAGCTTGTATTAGTTATGGTGCCAACAAGGCAGAGGGCCTTGCAGGACAAATGGATAGGACCCTTCAAGGTTGTGGGCAAACTTGGAGAGGTGAACTATTTGGTGGATTTAGGCAGACCTAAGGAGGCTCCCAGAGTCTTTCACACCAACCATTTGAAGGCATATGTCTCGAGACCAGAAGTAGGAGCTTTGCTTCTAGCTTCACCTCAAGTGGAGGTGGAGAGTGAACCCCTACCTGACCTCCTCAGAGGCCAACCTTTGGATTAGAAACTAGAAGGAGTCAATCTCTCTTCTCAACTGACATCTGAACAACAGGAGGAGTGCAAGGTTCTGTTAAATCAGTTTGCCTCCCTGTTTTCACTTTAACAAGGCCTGACCCCTTGGGGCCAGCATGATATTCTCACTGGTGATTGTTTACCTGTGAAAAGCAGAGGTTACAGAATGTCAGAACATGTGAGATCCCACATCAAAGGAGAGGTCAACAAGATCCTTGATCTCAGGTTTATAGAGCCATCTACAAGTCCATGGTCTAGTCCACTTGTTCTAGTACCAAAAGCAGGATCCAAGGAGTTGAGATTCTGTGTGGACTATAGAGCTCTAAATGCAGTCACTAAGACTGATGCCCATCCTTTGCCAAGGACAGATGAACTGGTGGATAGACTTGGTTCAGCCAAGTACCTCAGTACATTTGATCTAACGTCAGGCTATTGGCAAATAGCCCTGACAGACCATGCCAAGGAGAAAACTGCATTCTTGACCCCAGCAGCAGAGACGTTTTTATGGGAGGGCAAAAAGGGCACTTGCCGAGGGCCCCCACCTTGGAGGGGGGCCCACAGGGCTGCCTGATGTCAAGAAGTAAGATTCCATTGTGCACCAGTCTTAAATAGCACATGTCAGGATATTTTATGGAGTGCTTCTGAGGCACTAAACCCATTGCCTTACTGTTCTGCCTTGATCAATTCATCATGTATTGCTTTCTGTGTTCACTGTGGTATACATAGTTTGTGTGTTCCTTATGGTACAACTCTGTAGCATTCTTTCCTTCTGGTGGGAATTATGTTGATCATGTGCAATAGGCAACGGTGAAATGCATTTTGATAAATTGAGTGCCACAATGGTTCAGAAGTTAGCTCAGTGGTGAAACACCCATTGCAGAGATATGTGTTTATATGCAACATTAGGATATCACATTCCAGCAAGGCTGGCTGAGCCTTTCCTATGTCTGAGGTTTATAAACCTGCCTGCACATGTACTTGGTTTTGCAGAATATCTGCTATTATTAGCAATGTACCTGCACCAGATAGGGGTACCTATAAAAAGTAACATATCATCAGTATGATGAAGGTCTCGAAATTGGTTTGTTCAGATGAGGTGTTGTAAAACCTAGGCAATCGCCTCCAACAATGAGCATAAACTGTTAGTCCAAGAGGTGAATAAGTATCCAAATTCAAGAAACGAAAAGTGTTCATGCTTTTATTCTGGATTTGCCAGCAGACGATACAGTGATCCTGGTCAAATCATCTAATATCTCTTACATTACTGTGCTGTCTTCTGTGAGGATTGCCTTCTCGCATGCTGGGGGCATTGTTTAGCTCATTGCTTGATCTTTTTTCTTATATAGGCCATTTGAGTGGAAGGGGTGGTAGAAGAGAGCAGACCAGATGTTGCAGGCCTCAGGCAAGCATATTTTAAGGTCTGCTTGTTTGACACAAAAAAACGGTTTGCTTTTTGGTAAAAGTCAAAGATTTTTATGCACGTTTATAAATGAAGATGTCACAAGCCATTGTTTTGGAAGTATTTAAAGCTTTAAAATACAAAAGAGAAACCCAGATCAAATGTGTGAAAGCACATCAGTTGGTATGCTGGTACTTATATACTTCCCTTGTGGATCGAGAGAAGGAAGCTAGAATCATTCCCATTTTCCATAATACCCTTCTATAATATTTGTTTAAAAATTGTCATGTTTGGTAATGTGATTTGTGTACGTTTCAAGTCCATTTTTATCAAATGATCAAATGAGATTGTTTTAGTTCATGGTAAGAACTGTAAAAGAAAGTGTTTAAATGAAGAAATTGCAAAGTTGGCACAAATCCCAGCTTCACCCCTTAACCAATGTGTGGTCCTGGGCATCTCATTTAATCTTGTCTTGCCTAACCTTTCAATATTGCCAGTCCCCAAAACTTTCAAAATTGTAAGACCTTCATAGTGATTTCCTTCCCATGGTATGATCTTCATAAAAGCCTTATTCATGGTTTCACTGGCTATAGAGTTGCTTCCACTTTAATGGTGAGCATATTTATATCGCACACCACAGCCATTTGTTCCTTTGATATCTAATGGCAACACTATTTGAAAACGATATCCCACTTCTAATCTCAATCTGTCTGGATCAAGACACCTTCCTGGTAGCTTCTAATCTGCATCCACTATCCATGCTACGGTATCTGTAGCTTTCTCCTTCCTTCCAATTGGTCTCCTCTATCCGTGCATGTGCATTTTTGCATTCTGTGAAGCAGCTAATATGGGTTCTCTGTCTATTATGGGTTACATGTACCTTTTACATACAGTCCTGCATTAATACTACAATCTGCATACCTTCCTGGATGCTATTGATAAAAAGTATCCTGTATGTACTAGAACAGTAACCTCTTCGTAGACTGTTAATGTCGGTGTTCAAATGCTACTTGTTCATCATTCTGATTAGACCAAGAATGAAGAGGGTAAGGGGACTTGAAGGGAGTAAACATGCTTATTATGCAGCGAGACAGCATATCAACCTATAGGTTGTGAGCGCAACGGGTGGAGGATGGGGGGCGTGAACAGTATTCGTGATCCCTTAATTCCGTTGCTTTGGTGGAGGGGGGTCCCAAAGATGCCCGTGCCCAGGGCCCCAAAAGTGCATAAAATGGCCCTGCCCAGCAGGCCTTTACCAGTTTAAGGTTATGCCTTTTGGACTAAAGAATGAACCTGCTACATTCTAAAGGATGGTCAATCAAGTTCTGAATGGGATGGAGGACTTCTGCATGGCATACTTGGATGACATTGCAGTGTTCAGCCCTACATGGAAAGAACATATTGATCACTTTAGATATGTTTTGCAGGCTCTTGAGCAGGCTCCTCTGACCATAAAGGCAAGGAAATGTCAAATTGGTGAGTGCAAAGTGGTCTACCTTGGTCATGAGGTAGGAGCAGGTGAAATAAGGCCATTGCCTAGCAAAGTACAAGCAGTACAAAACTGAGCCACCCCTACTACTCAAACCCTAGGTCTCACTGGGTACTACAGGAATTTCATAGAGGACTATGGGACCATAACTTCTCCCTTGAATGTAATCTCATCTCCGAAATTCCCTAAAAAGGTTAGATGGTATGAGCAGTGCACTCAAGCCTTTGAAAACCTGAAGAAAGCCCTTTGTCAAGCTCCAGTCCTAAGAGCTCCTGATTATCACCAACCCTTCATTGTGCAGACAGATGCATCCAATACAGGTATAGGTGCAGTCCTTAGTCAACTGGATGAGAAAGGTAGGGAGCACCCCATTTGCTTCATCAGTAGGAAAACTGAAGGAACCAGAAACAAGGTGGGCAACCATAGACCGTGAATGTTTTGCCTTTGTGTGGTCTCTGAAGAAGTTTAGGTCATACTTGTATGGATCTACTGTTGTGATTCAGACAGACCACCAACCCTTGAGATGGTTAATGCAAATGAAAGGGGAAAACCCAAAACTTCTGAGATGGTCAATCTGCCTGCAAGGGTTTGATTCCACCATTGAGCACAGAGCAGGATTTCACCACCAAAATGCTGATGGTCTCTCTATGATGTTTTTAACCGCCTAGAGGTAGAGATTCATCCAGGAGTGGATTAAATCCTCCTGTCCCTTAGTCTGGGGGCGGCGCGAGTGTTAGGGAGAATTCTCCAGAATGGCTAATTTCCCTTACCTGCTTAGTGCCTCAGCTGCTTTGCTGGATTTCTGCGGTTTATTTTTTCACCTGGTAAGAGTGTGAACCTTTTTTTTCCACTCTGACATGTGTTTTGCTGTGTGTGATCAAAAAACTAACTCCAAATCACTCAAAATTCTTTTTGAACAACAGGAAAAACTTCTAAAATCTGAATTATCTAGGTGGTGGGAAATTAGAACTTTGGAACAATACCTTAAAGTAGGGCGCATACCAAGAGGCCTTAGAATATGCATTTTTCCACCGTTTGATGAGAATGATATCGAGAGCCTACAAGATTGGGAGGAATTACTCACTAATACTTCAAAACAAATGATTCTCAAGTTGATTAATAACTCCAAAAAACAACATGATAATATAATCAAGGATATCAATACAATTAAAGACAATATTGAAATACTGAATATCCCGGAAAAGATCTTCAAAAACTACGAAATATTGGATGATATTATTGAAAAATGTTCACAAGAAATCAAACTCAAGAAACAACATCAATTCTTAAGAGACGACCTAAATTACAAGTTCAAAAGGGTATACACCTTTAACAAACCAACTGGGAGAATACCAAATCCATCCAAGCCACAAAAACCTGCAAACATCCCGCCACCAAACACAACTGCATTATCATCTGAATCTGAATGTTTGAGTGAAACGGAACAAACCTCATTAGAATCTATTCCGGAAGAAGAACTCGAGTCAGAGAATCCTGAAGACCCAACATCTTCCTATTCTTTTTTAGAGGAATTCAGACACTTCAAGAAAAAGCGCACCAATCTCAAACAAAATTTAAAATGGGGCTTTACCACGACACTGAATACCTCAAGACAAAGAGGGGACACAGAGGCAAAGGCAACCAACAAAGAAAACAAAACAGGCAAACACAATGGCGTGCAAACAAGGTCAATGAACCAACCAAAGAGGAAAACTTAGTAATTAATCTCACGAACCAACAACTTTCGAAGGATTTGATCTCAGCACTCAATAAAGGTCTTACCTTTTGCCCCACAAACACCTATGACTATTTTGAGACTATCACAGATCTATATCGCTTCTGCAGGAAACTAAAACTCAAAAAATTCTTTCTGCATAACACAATGCAAAAACGACCTACCATCATGAATATATGTTCCGAACTATCCTCAGAACACGTGGAAAGTACAATTGATTTACTGAACTTAGCAGAAGAGGAAGATGTACACACTATATCAACCTTTGCACAAGAGATTACCTTGGGCCTAGCCAAACACACCAAACTCAAATCAAAATCAAAATTCATGCCTATATTACCACCAGAAAATGCAATAGACCTTTTTCAAAAAGCAGTACAAGGAGACTTAAGAGAAAGATTCTTGAAAAACCAGAAACCTTGTGTGGACCAAAATTTAAAACGTGATCAAATCATAGCTATCAATAAACTGAAAGAAAATCATAACATCACAGTTAGGACTGCGGACAAAGGGGGCAATATTGTTTTACTTAAAACAGAAGATTATATACAAATTGCTATGAACCATTTGAATGATGACACAGCATGTTATCAACCACTGCAAATCAATCTGATTCAAAGGTTAAATTCAGATTGGAAACTTATGAGCACACATTGGCATGAACAAGGTCTGATTTCAGATGAAGAATTCGAATACCTGAATATTTCACATCCAATACTCCCAACAATCTATTTCATGCCAAAGATTCACAAACCATTCAACATTCTACCTCAATGCAGACCTATTATTAACAGTATCGGCTCACTTACAGAAAGGATTTCAGAGTACACAGACTACTATCTTCAATCCCTTGCATCAAGCCTAAGCTCCTACATCAAAGATACTACACATGCCCTGAATCAACTAGAGAACATATACTGGGAGGAGAACTTTTGGTTCGTAACATTTGACGTCACTGCTCTGTATACAAGTATTATTCACTCTAGAGGCATCTCAACAGCCAATCACTTTCTGAAAAGCAGATCAATTTTGCTACAAGACCAAAATCTGATGATTTCGGAAATGATCCACTTCACGTTAACCAACAAGATCTTCTGTTTTGGTGACAAACTCTACAGAAAAATTCAGGGCACGGCTATGGACACTAAATTCGCACCTTCATACGCCAATCTGTACATGGGACATTTTGAGACACAGGTCGCCTGGCAACACCCCGATTTCACTATCAATAACAGGATTGTTTTTTGGGGAAGGTATATTGATGACATTATTGTTATATGGAATGGCACAGAACAACAATTACAAGCCTACCACTCATTTCTGAACAACAATGACTACAATTTGAAATTCACCATCTCTTACAGCCAACAGTCTATCAATTTTCTGGATCTCCATCTTTACATACAAGATCAAACCATTCACAGTACGTTATTTACAAAGGAAACAGCGGTCAACAGCATCCTCCACGCGACCAGTAACCACCCCCACCATATTATTCAGAACATACCATATGGTGAACTCTTGAGAATCAAAAGAATTGTACATCATCAGAAGAATGTAAAAAACATCAAGACATGGCAATCCAAAAATTCAAAAATCGTGGATACAGGGCTAAACATCTCAGGAATACGCTAAACAAAAGTATGGAGAGACCCAGACAAGATGTACTAAAGGACAAACCTACGAAACCAACAGAAATAGACAAACTTAGGTTCATCACAATGTTCAGCAGCAATAACTATGTGATTAAGAAGATCTTACAAAAAAATTGGAATATTTTAGCAACAGATACAGAGCTAATTCCTTTTCTTGACAAGAAGCTGAATATGGTTTTTCGTAACTGTAACAATCTTAAGAAAATGATAAGCCCATCTCACTTCGACAACAAAAAGTACGAACAATACCAACAGAAACAAATTGTAAATCCCAAATCATGGCTTGTACCGCCTGCAAATGGTAACTTCAAATGTAATAATTGCCAGATCTGTCCACATATGTGTAATGGGATGAAAGTCTTTGTGCAACCGAATGGCAAAAAGAATACCATCAAGCAACTTATTAACTGTAATAGCCAATATGTGACATATGCTATAATATGTTCATGCGGCAAAATATACATCGGCAGCACAATCAGGAAATTGAAAATCAGAATAGGTGAACATTTGCGCGCAATCAAGAACAAGGACATGAGATCGCCGCTTGCTTTCCATTTTCAGCAACAACATGAGGTGGCAGACACAGCCAAAATAAAATGTTCTGGCATAGAGAAATTACACCCCCCAAAAAGAGGGGGAAATCTGGAGAAATCTATTCGCAAAAGAGAGGCCTTTTGGATATGGTCGATGGACACAATCCACATGGGTCTTAATGTGGATCATGAACTGCACCATTTTCTCTAAAAAATTATATTTTGTTACATTTGTATTTTGTGCTGCCTGTATCAGATGTCTTATATTTACATGTATATATATATATTTTTTGCTTTTCACTTTGTTTATGAAAACATATACTGTCTCAAAAAAGAGACTTGACACATATTGAGAACTTTTAATTATATCTATATAGTTTGGCATCCCATACATGTTGTGTTTTGGTGTTGACTTATATTCTGCTATATCCACATTGTGCATGTATATGTCACTTGGTTTTTCATTTTTTCATTTTTCAATTTTTATTTCTTACAAAATGCGAATATTTTCATGATAAACTAATTCTTAGCCTTTTTATTTTTTTAAAAAAAGCTGTACATATTGTAGTCTAGTCTGAACATTCACAAGTTTATTTTCTCTCTGCAGTCTGAGAGGTACAGACCTTTGTCCTGTTGCTTCTACACGTTTAACAGTCTCATAAGAGTAGCGCCGGAATCAGCTGAAGACTGTGCTGTGTTGGTTGGTCTCTACTTCCTTCCCTCCCTTTTTAGTTCGCGGTTAAGTCTTTGCCAAGAGTTGGAGACAAAGTTGGTCGGCAGAAAAGTTCGTTTAAAGAATGGAGAAGGACAAGCCCTCGGATTGGCGAAAGGTTTCACACACCTTCACCACGGCTGGACGAAACCAACAACCGGATTTGAACAGTACCTTAAATTGAGAAGAAGGCTGTAGCTGAGGCGGACGTTCCTGGCAGTTCCTGCAGGCTCGCGGTTCCTGAAGCGACTGTCGGATTGACACGAAGTAGGAAGAATGGAGGGTCCTGCACTGCCCAGGGTAGAAACCAGCAGCAGAGCAAACCAACGAATAAAAGGTGCGCTCCTTAAAACGCAAGCAGGGTCCATTCCTCCTGGCTATCTGTACAGCAAATTCGATCTGGGAAAGGGAGGCCTGGCAAGCGGTTTGGTGAAATGGTTGTTCCCACCTGCTCAAGGGGAGAATATTCCTTGAAGATCTTCCCTGTCGTTGGAGTATGAAGATTTGGACCTGCAGCAGGGCTTCACCGGGCGGTTCAGTCTTTGTAGCGGTCCTCTTCTGTCAGCTCCTCTTTGGTTCTTTCGTTCCAGTGGCGACTCTGCCTTTCCAGCCCCAGAGACCTGCTTTTTATGCAGTTTTCCCCCATTCACACAGCCTGGCTGTCAAACACACAGCAGGGTGGCTGTTCCGCTGGGACAGTCATCACAGCCAATCAGATCAGAGTGCGACCTGGGTCTCCAATGAGACCCTGTGCAGGGAGTCCTAAACCCCTCCCTCACATCCTGTCCCCCTCCAGACATACAGGCACCTAAGGAGGGCTTCTGTGCAGAAGCCCTCGAAAGGACGCCGAACAAAGGAGCCAAACCTGGTTGGCACGCAGAGTAAAACACGAGAAAGACTTTTACAAAAAGAAATGGCCAGTCAGTGCCACCCGCAGTATGAAGGACTGCCACAAGAGGTGGGACGACCTCCGGGTCCGTGTGCGGAACATACTAACGGCCAACCGTAACCTGCCAATGGCCACAGGAGGTGGCGCAGATTCCCAGTTGAAGCTGAAGAAGTGGGAGGAGACATGTGCCTCCACAATTGGACTTGAATCCATAGAGGGAGTCGGAGATATGGAGCATGGTGTGGCCATTTCATCCGATGGAGGGGAGTGTATACATCAAACAATGCACAGTGAAGGGTGAGGGGTCCCCCAAATATGTGTCTATGACCAGGCCATTGATCCTGCCACACACACACATGCATGCATGCATCACCATATGCACGTGCAACAGAGACCCATCCATGCATGACCAACCTGACATCCCCATTACTAGAATCAATGATAAAGAGGCCCCAATGCATAGAGCAGCATGACGTGAACATTCTGCATAAGGCACCTAGAACCATTAACGTTGATATACCCTATTTTTGTCCTCAACAGGATCACCGACAGACACTGAAGGCACATGCACTGCAACACGTACCACCCCAGCAGCCAAAAAGGCCAGGATGAGTGAGAAAGGTGACACCGCCACACCTCTAGGGGAACTGGGAGGAGTCTCCATCAGCAGAGGCCCAAAGGCAGCCAGAGCACCAGTTCCACACAGCCTGAGGGCACGGCTGCTGTTATTGCTGAACCCACGCCAGTGTGCCCCATCATAGGTGAAATGCGCACAGAGGGCACGCACTCCGCTGCCACCAGTTCTACTGGTGAGGCAGCAGCCACCGCAGTGCTCACTGACGAGGAGGACGCAATTGACATTCTAGAACAATGCCATTCCCCCAGCCCGACACATTCCATTGCAGAAAGTCTAAGGGCAACGTCCAGATCAGGTAGCCATGGAGCACATGACACCCACACCGTTAAAGGGGCATGGAGTCCTCAGGTGTCCTCACCTGACGCCGGGGGAACGGACCAGGACGCAGCAGCCAGCCCAACATCACATGCCACCCAACCTGACCTTGCAACCATCAGCCGGAGGCAGGCAGACATTACTGCGATGGTCGCCCAGCATGCGGCCGAGACAGGCTGTCTGAGGGATGACCTCAGCAAATATGCAGGCCAAACAAGGGAGGCCATTGAGGCCTGCACTGACAGGATCTGCCAGGAAATGGGCCAACTCCGCCAGGCCATTAACCGTTTTGGGGACATCATGGAGCGGCAATACCAACCACCAACACGGGATCAACCGGGCACCTCCTCCTCCTCAGGTTCCCTGCAGACAAGCCCCCTGCACCGCTCTCTGCGCAACCTGAGGCGCCCCACGTCACAACCACTCAATGGTGGAGGAGGCCCTGTGGCTTAGGTCCAGCAAGGACTAGGTGGCACATGTTGAGCACTACACATAGACACTATAAGGCTCACATGGGGGTGTTGTGGGGGGAGGGGGGAGAGGGTGTTTTTGGGGGTGTTGTGGGGGGAGGGGGGAG
Source organism: Ambystoma mexicanum (assembly GCF_040938575.1). Taxonomy (NCBI): domain Eukaryota; kingdom Metazoa; phylum Chordata; class Amphibia; order Caudata; family Ambystomatidae; genus Ambystoma; species Ambystoma mexicanum. The sequence continues at coordinate 637,483,800 of NC_090939.1, forward strand.
AGGTTTTTTTTGGGGGTGTTGTGGGGGGAGAGGGTGTTTTTGGGGGTGTTGTGGGGGGAGGGGGGAGAGGGTGTTCTTGGGGGTGTTGTGGGGGGAGGGGGAAGGGGTGTTTGGAAAGTTGGGGTCATGCACATTTTTATCACATTATGTTCACAATACACTGTTCTGAAGTTGAAAACCAGGCGTCGTCTCCATCATTGTGTATGTGTCATTTATTGTGGACAGGGTCCTTTGTGGGCCTCATAACATGCACCAGGGCAACAATACCCATCTCCATCCATGTAATTTCACCTTTGTACCTGATGGAATTCCTGATTCAGATGCTGACGCACATCGTGTGCCTCCTTGACATCGCCTCTAGCATGTGCTGCCGGAGCATTTCACCCATACTCAGCCCCATCCACATCATCCTCATCTGGTGGTTGCATGTCAATGTCAAGTGGCATAGGCACATTCCATCAGATGCACATTTTGTGATGCTCTACACATGCCATGGTTGTCTTTGCCACTTTGTCACGGCCGTACAGGAGAGCCTCACCCAGGCCACTTAGGCACCAGCGCACTGTCATTGGAAGGCGGGTACGGGTATGTGCAATATTGTAGTCCTCTTCCTGCTGGTTCTGTGGGTTCCGTACAGGGGTTAGGAGCCACCTCTTCAGTGGATAGCTGGCATCGCCTGTATGGTGTGAGGAATGGGTACCTGTTACGGGTCACCTCTGGTGCGGCCTGTTGTTGTTGGTGCTGCACTGCAATCATGTACTGAAGCCCATGTCATGTTGGTGGTATTGGGACCATCTTGGTGTGGGAAGGGGTGTGGTGTGCTCTTTTGTGCTGCGTGTCTCCATTGCCTCCACCTGTGCTGATTGTGTCCATCTGTGACAGATGGGAACACTGCTCAGGTCTCTAAACGGGTACTTTTAGATGCCGTTATTTGCACCATGCCGGTAAGGGATTTTGGGGTCTTTTCCATGCTGCTAATGCCATGTCCGCATGGCTTGTGATGGCGTGATATTAGAGCCATGGTGCTATTTCCGGTATGGGGGTCGCGCGACCACGGCCTTGCCGCTATTAGTGGCACCGTACTTACCGGGTCCGCTAATAGCGGTGGGTCAGGGTCGTGAATGGCTTGGGAAATTACCGGTACCAGTAATTCTTTAACGGTACCGGTATTCCCTTACCGGACAACGTGTAATGAGGCCCATAGACATTTACTTGCCCTTTTATTTTCTTCTCTCCAAACAGGATTTCAATGTACAAACAATTTCAGTGCACAAGTGTTAAGTTACAAGGAAGAACATCATCCATCATCTTATGAATATTTACAGCCAGTAAAAAAAAAACCTGAGGAACCGTCACATTTTAGACGGAGAAACACGTGTCGGGATTAGGCTGGACAGTAGGAATTTAATTTTGTGTGATTCTTATTTCAATCTGTGTATGATGTTTTGAATTCAGATTGAAGAGACCTTATCTCAAATAATCTTAACGGCGAACTACCCTGAACTGTGTGATCTTGAGAAAAGACTTTGGTCCATTGACTTTGGGCCAGGCCCCTTTAATCTAATTTCTTCACTGTAGTTCCTTTTTCAAGATTGCCCTGCTTACTTACTTGTTGGTGCTGCTCAATTCTTGTCTAACTTTGTCTTTCCCCGCCTTTTAAATTGCATTTTGAGCCTAACTTGTCCAGAATCTATCGGGTGTGTTGTAGTGTATTAAGAGTGGTATTTTTCAACTGCTTTGCTTTAGTGAAATGTTTTACAACTGATGTGTAAATAAATGTATATTCTTTTACTCAGAAACCTTGAGTCAGTGTTTGTTTGAATCATAGTAATTGCTGTCCTTTGTGTAACTATTGATACTGCTCACTTACTCTTGAGATAAGTCTGGTTGCTCAGCCATCGCTACCACTTTACTGTGTAGTACAGGCTTGTACCAAAGGTGAATTTGTACTGTCACTTGTAGTCTTAATTGTGTGTGGTGTTCCCAAAGGGTACTGCATTTAATTCTGCCTAACACCGACATGGGCTTAGCCAGCCAATAACGGTACACCACAGCGCAACCCTGCTGGCTGCACAGCAGTGCCCCATAGAGCCAGGCCAGTGTCATGGAGTAAGCCACCACACCCACCCCACAAGGTGAGTGCCACCCTGTAAGGGGATGTGGGGGCATGAAAGACCACAAGCATGCATGCCATACATCAGATGCCCCACCATGGACACCCTGCCCTCCCCACACACAGGCCAAAGACCAACTAGCCATGTGTCACACACTCATTACTGCAACCATTCCCATAATGCTGGGCCCACATGCAACATCCCCTGACCAACCATGCCCATCTGGCCAAATGTGAGGGGTCCCACTCTGTACCATAGCAAATGTGTCCTGCATGCCAACACACATAGGGGAACCATACCTGACAACATTTCCTATGTCTCCTACAGGCCCTCCACCACCACGCCACAAAGGTGCAGACAGGCTCCCCCGAGGCGGTTGTCCCCCCGTGAGACACCAAAACCCAGCAGGGCCAAGCGAACATTGATTCCAGAGCCCACCAGTACCACCACAAGGCCCACTGCACCCACTGCCGCAGCTAGAAGGTCTGACACTGAGGCCACACCTCCAGACAGGGCCACTGTGGAGACACAGGGGAACGCCAGCCCAGTGTCACCGCCTACAGAATGGACACAAACCCCAGAGCACCCTTGCCGCCGCCAGCATTCACAAACCCCAGATAACCAGCGTGCTCAGACACCAGAGAGCCCTCACCGCTGCCAGAATTCACAAACCCCTGAGCGCCCCTCACCTGGGCCACCGTGCTCAGACACCTGAGCCGGACATTGACAGCCTTTCCTATGGCTCCCCTGACAACAGCCCAGAGCCACTGCACAGCCCCCTTCCATACGGCAGACACCAGCAAGCAGCACCATGCTGCGGAGGCTGGAGGAGATGGTGCGGAGACAGAGGGAGATGGAGCCGATAGGGAACACACACTCTGAAAAACTGCAGGACATCCGTGACTGCCTACAAGTGGCCACCCACAGGATTGTGCTGGCCATTATGAGGAACCAGGCCGAGTCAGCTGCCAGTACGGCCGCCCTGACAGTATACGCCCAGAGGGTCAGAGAGATGACAGAAGGGGTCTCGGCACTCGCAGAGGCCATCCGCCAGAGCACGGAGGTCACACTCCAACATATCCAGGGGCCAGGCTCCATCCCTTCCAGTTCTACGACTCCCATAGAGGAGTGTCAGCAGAGCACACCAAGGCGTTAGTCCCAGTGCCATTTGCGCCCAAGATCACTGGGGCTGGCAGGGGGAGAAAGACCATGCTTATGATCAACATCGAGATGCTTATTGCCCTGAGTGGCCATGCTGCAGAGTTGGTGGTGGGAGGAGGGAGGGGGATAGTGTGCTGGGGAGTTGGTGATGGGAGGAGGGTGGGGGATAGTGTGCTGGGGAGTTGTTGGGAGGAGGACGGAGGGCGTATAGTGTGCTGGGGAGTTGGTGGCGGGAGGAGGGGGATAATATGCTGAGAAATTGGTGGTGGGAGGAGGGAGTGGGAATAGTTGGGGCACTTCATATCATTAAAATTGTTAAACTTCATCAATGCGAGGAAATTCCTGATTGTGTAAATGTGCAGTTTATTGATAGAGGTTAGTGTCACACAGCCATGCATGGCTTGTGCCATATGAAAGTGGCAAAGAAACAGTCTCTCAGTCCCTGGTGGGCCATTCTCCCATCTCTCACGTCATCTCTGGCATTGCGTGCATTTGCCTCTGCCACTGGCACTGCATCCTCATCCTCTGGGGGTGGCTGTTAGGCAGAATTATATGCAGTACGCTTTGGGAACACCACACACAATTAAGACTACAAGTGACAGTACAATTTCACCTTTGGTACAAGCCTGTACTACACAGTTAAAGTGGTAGCAGTAGCAGAGCAGCCAGACTTATCTCAAGAGTAAGTGAGCAGTATCAAATAGTTACACAAAGGACAGCAATTACTATGATTCAGGCAAACACTGACTCAAAGTTTCTAAGTAAAAGGATATATATTTATTTACTCAACAGTTGTATAACATTTCACTATTATAAGCAAGTTAAAAATCACAATCATAAATACACCTAACCACTTCCCTTAAATTCCAGACAAGTTAAGCTCACAAAATGAAGTGGGAGCAAAATGGCACTCCAGCAATTTAAAAGGGAGGGAAAGACAAAGTTATTAGAAATTAGGCAAACCAACAGGTAAGTACTCAGGGCAATTGAACAAGAGAAACTACAGTAAGGATATCAGCTAGAAAAGGCTTAGGGCCAAAGTCAATGGGTCAAAAGTCTTTTGCTCAAGATCACACAGTTCAGGGTAGTTCGCGGTAAAGTTTGTGGCACAGATTCCGGACGAGGTTGGTTGGTAGAAAAGTTAGTTCAAAGAGAAGAGAAGGACAAGCCCTCGGATTGGCAAAAGATTTAAAACACTTTTACCGCGGTTGAACGAAACGGCCAACCGGATTTGCACAGTACCTTAAAACGGAGAGGGAGCTGTAAATGAAGCGGATGTTCCTGGTGGTTCCTGCAGGCTCACGGTTCCTGAAGCGACTGTTGGACTGACAAGAAATAGGAAGACTGGAGGGTCCTGCGCCACCCAGGAAAGAAACCAGCAGCAGAGCAAAACATTGAATAAAAGGTGCGCTCCTTAAAACCCAAGCAGGGTCCGACCTTCCTGGCTATCCGGCCCACTGTAGCTCTTTACAGCGAATTTGACCAGAGGAGCGTTCCTGGCTTGCCTTGCAGTTTGGGCAAACTGGTTGTTCCCACCAGCTCAAGGCAAGAAGTTTCCTGGAGGATCTTCTCTGTCGTCGGATTTGGAGATTCGGATCTTCAGCAGGGCTTCACCGGGCAGTTCAGTCGTTGTAGGGGTCCTCTTCTTCCAGTTCCTCGTTTGTTCTTTCGTTCTAGTGGCGACTCTGCCTTTCCAGTCCCAGAGTCCTACTTTTTATGCAGTTTTCCTCCATTCATACATCCTGGCTGTCAATCACACAGCAGGGTGGCTGTCCTGGCAAGGACTGTCCCCTTAGGCAATCTAACTGGAGTGCGACTTGGGTTACCAAGGGATCCCATGGCAGGGGTCCAAAGACCCCTCCCTCACATCCTGCCTACCTAGACTTTCAGGTGCCTTAAGGAGGGCTTCTGTGCAGAAGCCCGCGAAAAGACAGTGGACAAAGGAATCACCCCCAGTTTGGCACGCAGAGCAAAACACGAGAAAGACTTTAACAAAATGAAATGGCGAATGAACCCAGCCGGAACCAAAATAAAATGTACTTGGTCAAGCGGGTGTATGTTCGAGGCTAATATAATAGCCTAAAACAATACCACGTTTATATAAGATAATCGCGGGAGAAAAGTTAGGGTAGTTAACACTGCCATCATCCAAGTGGTAATGTTAAGGGAGCAAAACAAGGCACCAAGAGACACAGACAAAAAGAGGTAAGAGTTAACCCTTTCCAATACTCAATGTAAGATGGGGTGTACTGGGTCTGTGGTTTTAAGAGAATACATAAAGTTAATGGCAACTTTACATGTTTCTGGGGGACAGTAGTCAGCCCCAGAAAAATGGAGTCAGTGGGAAGTCTAAAAGAAAACCCTGTGTCACTGTACTGAAGGTACTGTGTAACACACACAAAAAGTGGTGCTCATGGAGTAGGTGAGGCTCCAGAGCCCAAGAACACACAAATGGTAAAAACACACATGGCAAAACACATGTAAGAGTGGGAAAAAAGGCTCACACTCTGACCAGGTAAAAAAAAAATCCTAGAAATCCAGCAACACTGCTGAGGGACTCAATAGGTAAGGGAAATCACCCATTTATGTGAATTCTCCCTAACAGTGGCATGTCCACGTCAGGGGGTAGGGGAACATTTATCTTCAGGCAGATATTGTGCAGCATGGCACACACAAGCACAATTTTACCCACTTTATCTGGTGCGTACATCAGGGCTCCACCGGTATGGTCGAGGCAGCGGTAATGTGCCTTCAGGAGGCCGAAGGTATGCTCGATGCACACACCTGCTTGAGTGAGGCACAGGCATTAATCATGGTGGAAGTTGTGGGGGTGGCCTTAGACAATATCAGGGCAATCGACTTGTACATGCAAATGGGCCTTACTTTCACGTTGTGTGTCTATTCAATGTCTGTGTATGCTGTGTCATGCATTGTTTCTGCTTCAAATGTACCCTATTCCCCTGCAGCATATGTTAAGTAAGATGTCTGTCAGAGACATGTGCAGCTGACATGGTGGCTGTCATGTGGCATGCTGGGTTTGCCATGGGCCCTCGTTGAGCATCTAGTGCCACCAGGTCGCCACTGGGGGCAGGACGCACATGGTTTCATGTCTGTGGTACTGGCAGGGTTGTTGTTTTGTGAGGCGATATGGCCATTTGTCAGCATTGCTTTGGTTAGTGCATGTTGCGTTGTGGTACATATAGTTGCTAGTGTATGTGTACATCAGCTTCTCCATCCCGGTAAATCTGACATGTGCATGCACCTTGGGCTGTACTGTGACATTGGTGTGGTATGTGGTCAAGTACAGATTTTGCATTTGCTTGTCATGCCATGCTTTGTGTAGTTATTCATACCGCTGCCCCCGCATTTGGACATGTACTTCGCAGAGCATGCGTGCAGGCATTTCTCCTCACCCACTATCCAGGTCCTTAGTCCTTTTTGGCTCTCCATGTATCCTGTCAGTGCAATGTTATGTAGAACCATGTGGGTGGAAACAGGGTTGCAGGCACAGAAGTTGGTGATGTACAGTTTGGGGTTGCTGGTCACCTTCCCTTTCAGGAAGTGGTGGTGCTTGCGGTTATGGTACTCTGATTTGTGGGCCTGCAAGGCCACCAACGCAACATGGGTACATTCCAGGGTAGCAATAACATATGGCATTTGGGCAACGGCATAGAACTGTGCCTTCATGGCATTGACCTGTGCTGGGGTGGTAGGCCATGGGATGTGGTGTTGCACTTGCCGCAGGAGGGCTTCAAGCACCTGGTCCAACACTGCACAGAATGGGCAACATGGACACAGAGTGCTGGATGGTGCTGGAAGGTGCCAGTTCCAAGGAACTGTAGGACAGACACTAGCTTCAGCAGTGGGGGTACAGCTGTCCGGATGTTGATCCTGCTCCCTATGTCGTCCTGCATTGTAGTGAGCAGCTCAGTTATGGTTTCCCTGTTGTGCAGTACAAGGTAACCAACTGGCTGTCAGTGAGGGTCCAGGGCGAGGGGTTGACCCTGAGTATCAGTGCATGCCTTGCTTGGGCTCTCCTCCTCTTCCTCCTCTTCTTCCTCCTCCTCCCCCCTCCCCTGTACTCCCTTTGCCTAGGCCTGGTTGTCCTGCCTCTCAACTTCCAGGCACAGCATGAGCAGCCTACTGTCCCAGCTCACAGTGGCTAGTGGGGGTATGGTGTGGGAAACAGTGTTTGGGGTAGGGGTGTGCCTTATGTAGCCTACTGGAGTGCATTGAGTTCACCTGTGGCTTCATTTCTGACCCTGTGTTCATTTACCCCCAGCTAGAAGCTGGAGGTAACTGCCCTGTGTTTTCGGCGGTATTAGCGCCAGTTTTTGCCCCTAATGCTGCGGCTATGTTTGCGCTTCATGTGGCAGGTGCAGATACCACCGGCTGTGATGGCACCAGCTGTAATAGCACTGGCTGTAATAGCGCCGGCTGATTTTACAGTCAGCGGTATTTGTGCCAGCCCATTATCTGGCAGAGCGCTATTGGCGGTGCTAATTCCATTACTGCCATTTTTAAGGGTTACCGCCAGATTTGTGATGAGACCCAAAATAAATTATTTTCCACTGCTGATGGATCATCACGAGTTGGGTGGATTGGGAAAATGCAGCGGTAACGCTATTACCGCTGAATTTACCGCTCTGCCCAATCCGGTTTTCCAGGGCATTCACCAGGTTAATGCGGCAGCTGTAATGTCATTTTTGGCACCATTACCCCTGGCGGTATAGCGTCCCCCAACCCCATTGGTTCCAATGGACCCAATGGGAATGGGGACTTACCGCCCCCTGGCCCCGCAACTTGGGATCCGGCGCAAATCACACCGGACCGAGTTGCAGTAACATAAAATTGCATTGGGCGGTATCCCGGCGATGCTGCCCAACTCATGATGAGGCCTATTGTCTGGAGAATATTTTGAAAGAGGATGTAGTTTTCAGAGGAATGTGTCCATTAGAATAAGTCATTATTCTTAAAGAATAGGATTAAGCTATTTCTCTATGCTAAATGATAATGTTAACGTCAACTGTTCGCCAGCCTGTCAGGTGGGACTATTCCTTTGTGAATCTGTAAAAGACCCATTGCTGGTGAACTTTTAGTATGTGTTATTCTTTCTAACCCTTACAGCGATTCTCTAAATAGTCTCAAATTGGTTAGCATGTGAAAACGTGGCTCAGCCTCCAGCAGTCAAACATAAAAACAAGAGGTACTTGCCAGTTTTGATGGTGCTTTGTCTTCAATTTTTTCAACTGCAGCTGGGGCTTCCAATTTAGTCTAGGAAAGACAGTTTTCAAACATTGTCAAGAAGTTTAAGAAGAAAGGGCATCATGTTATTTTCAAAGTGTGTTACAGCTAATACGTTTTTTGTATCACAATGATGCCTAAACACACAAAGTACGCCTCCAAACTTATGTGCACCTCACATATATATGAGGAGGCTGTGATTATTAATGTAAGAAAATGTTACTTACAGTAACTACAGTTTTCCTCCATTGCGATATTTCATAGATTCACATGTTGTTGACTATTCCCCGTCATCAGGCTGGGAGTCCTCAGTACATTAACAAAGCAGTTTCAATGCTCATGAACAAGAAAAACACACTCACTTTAGGGTTCTATCAGTCTAATTTCAGGCTGTAAGGGAGATTTATCATGTGTATGCTTCATCCCCACTCCTAGTGAGACCCCCAGCACTTTTTCTGGACTTCTGGACCTTTTCTTTCAATTCTGAATGAGTGGAGCCTTTTTCCACTCATTCATTCTTGCAGGGTCTGTATTTGGAACTCGATTCTTTGTATTCTGCCTGTACTATGGAGTATGTTTGCTTCATAGCTCTGAAATGCATCTGTGTTTTTACTACTGCAGCAGCACACAGCTCCTTATGGGCAGTTTTGCTGGGGACCCTCAGGGTCCTCCTTTAAGGTTCCTTTTTTATATATCCTCGAGTAACTACAGTTCTTAAGGGTAGAGAGATACTTAGTATCTCTTCCAAAACTCTACAGTCTGAGAGATTGGCACACACCACCTTCAGTCGAGTGCCAAAGGGATATCTACTATCCCCATTCTCTCTGCTCCTGTGACTTCTTTGTCACATAGACAATCTCCTAGTTATGGCTGGTGGCAGTGGACGTGATCTACCAACTATTGTGTAGTTTTCTTACCACAGGCTATGTCCATAGCTTTGGTAGTGCACAATAGGGGCACCCAAGTACCAAACTTGGGGCCTCTCTTCTTTTTTCGCCATTACTAGCATGGTTGTTCTTTGTTAGCCCTTCTTCTACCATTCTGGGAGGGGGAGGTCCGTGTGTGTGTTTTGCATTTGGTGGGACACCCCCCGCCTAGGCTGCAGAGTATCTGGCCAGGCAGGAATTGGGAGAGGAGTCTTGCACCCCCCTTTCCTTTTTCTGCCAGAGTGCCAGAATAGGACCAGCTCCCACAGAGGGTCTTGGCTGTCCTGATTAAACAGCCAAACTCCCCTTTCTGTAAACTGCTGAGAGAAATTGCAGAAAAGTCTGTAGTGGAACTGGATAAAAGGTCAGGCTTCTGGAGTGAAATGCAGGTTGACCACTGGAAGCTGAAGTAACTGAAGAAGAAGACGAACAGAGACGCCTGTAGACCCTTTGCAACACGTGAAGCGGCTACTGCTGTCCAGACACCGCTTTCTATGTGACAGAGGCGCACCGAAGAGGATGACTCCTTCCATTTGGCTGGTGGGAACAACCAGTCCCAAGACGATCTTTGAATTCAGCCATCTCCCGAGGTCCTAGGGGTTTTGCAGATCTGCTGAACTCCAATACGAGGAGATCTGCTGCCCATTTAGAGTGCAGAGTCATGGAAAGGCGGAATCCATTAAAATATTTGCTGTACCCGTAAGGACACTTCAGAGATTTAATCCAACTCAGCCAGACCCCCTTATCAGAGCGTGGGACTGCAGGAAGTGAAGACGTTTGACCGGGCAATTCGTGTCCTTTGTTGGTCTTGCAGAAAAGGTGACAAAAGTACAGAGTGAACCGAGAAGTTGTTCAAAGTCGTGCCCCAGCTCCTCCCTCGAGACTGCTGCTGAGAGATCCTGTCTATTGTCCTGCCTTCAGTCATCAGACCAAGGAATCTGGAGGTCGGGTCCGCAGCTGCAACATTGCGGAGCATCCAGCACAAACATTTTCTTCTAACCCAAGGTACTGTGGAGAAAAAGGTATTGCTTATCTGATTCCAAGAATTCGCTCAAGAGCATTGGAGTGCACCTAGAGGTGTCCAGGGTCCCCCCTCTTACCAATCATCAGCAGTTTGTTCAATGCTATGGGTCACCTATGGAATTCCACAGGGTTCCATCCTCTCCCCAGTGATTTTCAATCTGTACATAGAGCCGCTGGAAGCCCTCCTAGCCTCACTAAACATTCACATCCACCAATACACCAATGACACACAGCTATACCTCAAGATCAACTCCATCAAGAGCATCCATAGATTAAAAACCTACCTCTCGCTGATCCAGTCGTGGGTGGATGTCCAGTGCATACTTGAAGCTCAACCCCTTCAAGACTGTTAGGAAAGATTTCTTTTTTTTTTTATTTTTTATTATTTGTATATAATCTTTTTAGATTTTTACAAAGACGATTTCATAGATGAAGAAAAGACAAGTTTGTGAAGTTTGTGAAGTTGATACGGCTAAGAAGTATTGTCTACTTTTACTGTTCGTTTCCAGTAGGAATGACAAGGGTGCTGTACAGCGAAAAAGGTCCCGAAATATTCTTCTAACTTGATGTGTCTTCCTGTTGAGATAGGTTGGCCTTCTCCATGGCGATAGTTAGAAGTTTTACCGTTGCTATTAGCCATCTAGTTTGGGCTCCTGTAATAAGACGGTTCCACCATGTGTCTTCGTCGTCAACAAAAGAGTTTATGAGCAAAGGACCGAAAAAGGCATTTCTTTCTTGTTCTATTGCCGGGCAAACCATCAGTAGGTGCCTAATTGATTCTATGGATTGAGGATCTTTGCAAAGTCTGCACGGTTTCTCTTTGGAGGCTGTGCTGATTGCTAGAATTTCCTGAGTAGGTAACAGGTTAAGGTGTGCTTTCAAGAGTGCTTTCATTGAAAGTTTGCTCGGGTATTTTGTACAATACCCCATGGGCTCTTTGAGTTTATTGAAGACCGGAGGCAGATGGCTTAGCAGTTTGTTGGACACTGCTTTCTCGTTGGTGTTTATCCAGTCTAACCATTCCATTTTTTATTCAATTCTTAATGGGTTTTAGAGTAGTTCTTCTTCTGAACAGGCTATCTCCTGCAGTGTTTGTTTTTGAGTGCTGACCCAGTCGTTTAGGAATTGGTTGTTTTATTTGGCAATTTCCTCACCAATCATACGATAAATTTGGAGGCTCTCGGGATGTTGGATTTTTATGAAGAGTTGCATTGTACTTTGGGCCACAACTGCGTTTAGGGACAGTAGCTCTAATTCACGTCTTATTGCTGCAGAAGATGTAGATTTAGGGAGTCCTAATACTGCTCTCCAGATGTAACCTTCCAATTTAGTCCACAGCGAGGTCGGAATTGCAGATGTTGCGTCCATGCCGTAGGTTAATGACGGAATTACCTTTGCCTTATAGAACTGGATTGCCGGTAATAGGCTAAATTTGCCATATTTCCTGTCAACTGCTCGTAATTGAGCAGTTAGGTTCTTGGTCTTTGTCCACAATGTTTGCGACATATTCAGTCCTTTCTTAGAGCTATCGATTTCGACTCCCAAGTACTTGACAGTTGAGACGATTTCAATTTTTGATTGATGCAGGAACCACTGTAAGCTTTTTTTTTTTGTTCCCCTGTTTCTGGAGAATCAAGAGTTTTGTTTTCGATTTGTTGATCTCCAGATTGTTTTCTTCAGTATAGTGTGCAGCACAAGTTTATCGAGTTGGCGTTGGAGGCCCACCTGAGTATGGACCATTATTATCAGGTCATCGGCGTATAGAAGTCTGGTGACCCTTACATTACAGATTTTAGGTGGAAAGGACCTGATCGTGTCTTGGGAGTCTTTAAAATCGCCAAGGAAGGATATAAAAAGAGCCGGAGCCAACAAGCATCCCTGCTTCACTCCATGGTGGGAAGGTATATGGTCAGAAAGTAGACCTTGATGGTTCAGTCGAACAGAGACGCTAGTATTGGAGTGGAGGGCGATTATTGGGTCGAAAGTTTCTCCAGGACAATTCCATGCCTTTAGTTTGTCCCATAATTTCGGCCTATCGACTCTGTCGAAGGCCTGGGATAGGTCGACGAAGGCTAGGAAAACTTGCGGGGCTCCGGACTGAACTTTTGCCTTGATAATGTGCAGGATCATTATGTTGGCTCCTGTGCTGGCGTTCTTCTGGAATCCCGTTTGCAGTGGGTCAGCGCATGGTGATAATCGTGCCCATTTCTGGAAGTGGCTCAGAAGAAAGATTTCATAATTGTATGTAATTTTCCCTCTATGTGTCAACCCCCAAACTTTTTTCTGCTGTTTAGACACCATTGACTGACTTTGCCAGAGAAGCACAGCCTTCAGCTGCACTCCTCTGGGCTTTTGCTCGCTTTTTATGGGGAAACTGACATGCCCTTCAGACAATCAGTACTGGGAGACTTTGTTTCCCTTAGTCCTTTCCTCATGTTGCAGCATTTGTGCATGTAACAAGTGTGCAATCTATTTTACCATACAGCAGATTTGGGTCTATAGTCATTTCCAAAGGCCCTAGATACTCTCGCTGGACTTTTTATGAACTGTACAAATGTGTCATGGACAGGACTGGTGGCAGCTATCTTTTCGCATTATTTTTAACCCTTTCCTGTCATGTTAACCCCATTAACCACATTTGGCACAAATATCTTGCCTCTTCACCTTCCCCAGGTCGAGTCGACCCGGGCCCGTCCTTATTTGGTCATGCACTTTGCCGCGAATCCCAATGCTTTCGCGGACTTCTGCATGCCTTGTGTGTTTGCCTCCAGAATGTGGGCTGGAAGGTCTGATTCCAATACATATCCTGGGTGCCAGAGAGTCTGGAGTGCCATGAGTGACTGGGACCACCGTGGTCCGTGATTGGTCCACATATGGAGTGTGTGTTTGTGAGCAGATCTCCCATTGGGTCCTCTCCGTTTTGGCGCAAAGGGAACTTTGGATAAGAGGATGCTGAAAACACCACTACCATGATCGATCTCCTGAGTTCACACCGAACAAAGGATAGGATCCAAGTATCCTGCAACTACAAAGCTGAGTCGAGGAACCGCTGGTGATGTGCTGGAAGGTTTGGCACCCTGAGCCTGCTGTCGTCCCGTGGGACCCCTCTGCATCTGGTCGTCCTAGAAGGTCTGCGAAGACGCTTCGACCCTTTGGAATAGTGGGACCAACTATTCTCGGCACCTTCATCAAACCTTGCAAGTAAGCTTTCTCGGAAGTGTCCTTGGGCCAACCAGTGGACTGACCAGCTTACCCAGATGCTTTGCTCTGTCACTGCCGCCGTTTCGAGGAGGCCCTCGAAACTTGGGATACCGCTAGCTCTGTGTCCCCAGCACCCTCACACCGAATTTTGTACACTTGGCGTTCCCAGGTCTGAAGTGAGATGAGTGCGCCAGGACCGGAGTAAGCAATGTTACCGTGTTGCCCTGCCGCGGCAACGTCCTTTGCAAGTTCGCTGCATTTGTGACCCTCTTGCCCCTGAAGCCTGCTGCAGTGAAACTGGGTCGATTCATCCACCCAGATCTGAGAAATGGCAACTGTCCTGCTGAGGAGTCATCGCTGTATCTCAGGAACTAAAAGGTGTTGCGATGTCCTTTTTGCTGCATTCGTACCTGCCAGCAAAGTGGACTGAACTGGCGAAGTTTGGGTCTGCTTCCGTCGGGGACCAGTGACTACTCCTTACCCCAACCGGTGGCCCCTAGCGCAAGAGCCCATTTTTATGCACGAGTGGCCCCTGGGGCCGCTCTCCTTTCCACTGCTAGTTCGAACTAGCGACTCCATCCCACACTATCGAACTGCCTCTGCCTTCCAGTGGAGGTCCTTCTTGAATAGTGGGAACTTGCTCTGCATCGCCTCATCCACCTTCCTGAGCTGCTAGACTCCCCTGAAGAGACCCTGTTCTGCCCATTGGAACAACTGCGTGCGTTTGCATTGCATGTCCTATTGAGCACAAGGCTCCTCTCCTCTTAGGGTCTGGACTGCCTCTTAGTTAGGGATGCTGTTGATGTCGAACTGGGCCTAAAGACTATCTGCACTGCCTGTTTCCTTCCCATCTAGGTTGTCGACATATTTCGTGCATTTACCCCTTTAGACCCAAATGGTCTTGTATATATATTGTATTGCTTGTGATGCGATGGTTTACTTAGTGTTACTGTGATTCTTTTGCTATGGTCTATGTTACAAAGGCCTTGTAATAAATGTGTCTATATTTTTGATATAACACCTGTCTGGAGTAATTTGTACGTGTCCTTGCTCTGTGTGCTCATTGAGGTCCTTCAGTCACCCTCACCCCTCCTGAGACTTAGTCTTGACTGCCTGCCATAGCTACCCTGATTGGTCTCGCTTGTCCAGAGGTTACCTTGTTCCAAGAAACTAGGTTGGCCTTCTGAACCTCTGCCCCTCCAGGTGAGAGTTCAGAAATCCATCTTAACAAATACCTAATCCCTTACCCCTCACCAACAAAACCGAACACCCAGACATATAGACCCGGCTATCAACCATGAACCCTGAGGGCTTCACACTGGAGCTTACCTCCTGTGCCAAGTCCCTTGGGTCCCACATCGACAAACACCTCTCCTTCAAGACAACCATAGGTAAGAAAACTCAGACAGCTTGGTATCACCTCTCCAAACAGCGGAAAGTCAAGCCCTTCCTCCCTCCAGACAGCTTTAAATCCACCATTCAAGCACTGGTCCTATCCCACCTGGATGGGGGCAATGCACTCCTCGAAGGCCTCTCGTCATCCTCCTTTGTGTCCTACATGCGGCTTGAGGCCTCATCAAGGGCATACGCAGATACGACCACATCAGCTCAGCCCTCATCGACCTCCACTGGCTCCCATCGCACGCACGAATCACCTTAAAGTCTTGCTGCATCATCTATAAGGCAGTCACCCTCAAATCCCCCAGATACGTTGCACAGAAATTCAGCATCTCTGGCAGACAGCGCACCACCAGAAGCCAGGACACATGCAGACTTGAAATCCGCTGCTGCAAAAAGAAAAGGACCAGAAAACAAGCCTTCTCTGCCTATGGCCCAAGGCTATGGAACCTCCTCCAGTCAGCATTAGGCTCACCCCCACGCTCCTACAATTCAGAAAAGAACTCAAGACTCACCTCTTCAAGGAGTCTCTTCTCCTCAACACTTACGCCATCACATTGCCCTTCCCACATCCTGATTTGCTAGACGCCACCCGCCCCTCTCCCCCTCGCTGCCACCAGGTACAGCTGTACCCCTCCTTTGCGCTCCTCTGTATCCCACTCCCTGCTGCACATCTGTTCTGTTGTTACCTCTGAAAAACACTCTGTTATGCATCTGTACTGTTGTATATCTTCTGTAAAGCGCTCCGTTAGGTATCTGTATTGTTGTATACCTCTGTAAAGTGCTCTGTTGTGTCTCAAAGCAAGGTCTGCGCTCAATTAATACCATAATAATAAGAACAAGGGTCACACAGCACCACCAAGTGACTATGGGCCTCATCACCAGTCTGGTGGTAATCTGGCACAATATCTGCCCAGTGGAAAAAGTATTACCGCTGGGTCGTGCAGCAGTATTAGCGTTGCATCACAACTGGGCATGAACGCGCGCCCCACTCCGGCAGTATAGCTATTAGTGCCCTGCGGAGACAGTGCCAAAATAAGGGATACGCTAAAGTATTGGTGCATTTAGCGCTATCGCCGGCGATACCGGCACTAATAGCGCTGGTGGAAATTGCGTCATCACTGGAACGGGAAGCATTGCGGTGGCCATTTTTAAAAACACAATCCATCAAGTATCTCAACTTTAGTCTGCAACATAAGACCACACGACAGTGCAGGACAGCCATCTGGCATGCCATCAGTCAGAAGGTAACTGCAGTGGTGAGTGCACCCCGTGGCGGAGAGGACTGCTGTAAGTGGTGGAATGACCTGAGGGTCAGGGTGCATGGGCTGCTGTCACAATACCACCCGGAGTCCCTGTCGACTGGTGGAGACACTGTGGAACCACTGGTCCTCACCGCCTGGGAGGAAAAGTGTAGCACAGTGCTGGATATGGAGGGAATAGAGGGAGTTGGAGGTGCGGAGGCAGGTGCCAGAAGTCAGGAGGTGAGTCAAAACCCCCACCCCGCCCCTCACATGCACAAATGACAGCCTAGTATAAGATGCCCCAGTGGACGGGGACACATGTCAGCAAACCCAGAAGCTGGGCATGCCAACAGGGTGGAGTGACAGGGTGGCACATCAGCCACGCTCCACAGCAGCCATGGGGCAGGGCAGCAAGCGCAACTCTGAGTGTTACAGCAGCGGGAAGGTGTGACAAGTGACCTATCCAAGTGCCATGCACACCACACCCCTGCTGGTGTACCCTGAACAGCGGGATTGGGGTACGTGAGCAACCACGACACCGTGCAGCAGTCCCACCATCATGTTTTGCGGGTCCAATTGCCCTGCCCATTGTTGTCATAGCAGACAAGCCACAGGGAAGCACACGTCCCCCTACACCGACATGGGCTCAGACAGCCAAAAACTGTACACCACAGCACAACTCTGCTGTCTGCACAGCAGTGCCTCATAGAGCCATGCCAGTGCCATAGAGAAAACCACCACACACGCCCCCACAAGGTGAGTGCCACCCTGGGAGGGGTTGTGGGGGCATGAAGGACCACAAGCACGCATACCAGACATCAGCTGTCCCAGCATGGACACCCTGCCCTCCCCACACACAGGCCAAATACCAACTGGCCATGTGTCACACACTCGTTAATGCAACCATCCCCATAAGGCTGGGCCCACATGCAACCTCCCGTGACCAACCCTGCCCATCTGGCCAAATGTGAGGAGTCACACTCCGTACCATAGCAAATGTGTATTGCATAAGGCATCAGAGGAGGACAAGGGGGCAGGCCCACCTGGCAGTGGCGCATCCATGCCCTTAAGGTCAGTCACCATCACCACCACCTCTCAAAGGCGCAAAAAGGCTATGCCGAGGTGGTTGTCCCACCGTCAGACACTGCAACCCAGCAGGGCAAAGCCAATGGTGACTCCACATCCCACCAGTACCACCACAAGACCCACTGCACCCACTCCTGCAGATGGGAGTGTCTGACACCGAGGCCACACCTCCAGGCAGAGCGAGTGTGGAGACACAGGGGGACACCAGCCCGGTGTCACCACCTACAGAAGGGCCACAAACCCCTGAGCGCCCTTGACCGCTAGCCAGCATTCACAATCCCCAGACAGCCCTCACCGCTGCCATTGTGCTCAGACACGAGAGAGCCCTCACCGCCGCCAGCATTCACAAACCCCTGAGTGCCCTTGCCGCCGCCAGCGTGCTCAGACACCTGAGCCAGACATTGACACGCCTTCCTATGGCTCTCCTGACAACAGCCCAGAGCCACTGCACAGCCCTCCTCCCATACGGCACACACCACCAAGCAGCACCGTGCTGCAGAGGCTGGAGGAGAAGGAGCAGACACAGAGGGAGATGGAGCCGATAAGGAACACACACTCGGAACACCTGCAGGCCATCCGTGGCTGCCTACAAGGGGCCACCTGCAGGATTGTGCTGGTCATTACAAGGAACTGGGCTGAGACAGCTGTCAGTACGGCAGCTCTGACATTATACGCCCAGAGGGTCAGGGAGATAACAGAAGGGGTCTCGGCACTTGCAGAGGCCAACCAGCAGAGCACGTAGGTCACACTCCAACATATCCAGGAGCCAGGGTCCATCCCTTCCAGTTCTACGACTCCCACAGGGGAGTCTCAGCAGAGCACACCAAGGCATCAGTCCCAGTGCCATTTGCGCCCAGGGTCACTGGGGGCTGGCAGGGGGAGAAAGACCATGGTGATCAACATTGAGACACTTATTGCCCTGAGTGGCCATGATGGGGAGTTGGTGATGGGAGGGGGATAGTATGATATGATATGATTGGTTACTTATAACGCGCTTAATACTCATAGGTTTTTAAGCGCAGACCTGGGGATTGAATCTGTGTTGTTCCGTGTCGTCTTGATTCCAAGGCGAGCATGTTGCCCCTGAGCTATCCTCCCTGGTGGGAGGAGGGAAGGGGGATAGTGTTCTGGGGAGTTGGTGGTGGGAGAAGGGAGGGGGGATAGTGTGCTGGAGAGTTGGTGGTGGGAGGAGGGGGGGATAGTGTGCTGGGGAGTTGGTGGTGGGAGGAAGGAGGGGATACAGTGTGCTGGGGAGTTGGTGGTGGGGGGAGAGAGGGAGGATAGTGTGCTGGGGAGTTGGTGGTGGGAGGAGGGAGGGGGGATAGTGTGCTAGGGAGTTGGTGGTGGGAGGAGGGAGGGGGATAGTGTGCTGGGGAGTTGGTGGTGGGAGGAGTGAGTGGGGATAATGTGCTAAGGAGTTGGTGGTGGGAGGAGGGAGTGGGGATAGTTGGGGCATTTCATATCATTAAAACTGTTAAACTTCATCAATGCGAGGACATTCCTGATTGTGTCAATGTCGTGTTTATTGATAGAGGTTAGCGTCACACAGTCGTGTATGGCTTGTGCCATGTAAAAGTGTAGAAAGAAATTGTCTATCAATCCCTGGTGGGCCAATATCCCATCTCTCACGTCATCTCTACATTGCGTGCATGTGCCTCTGCCACAGGAACTGCATCCTCATCCTCTGGGGGTGTCATGTCCAAGTCAGGGTGTAGCGGGACATTCCTCTTCAGGCAGATATTGTGCAGCATGACACACGCAAGCACAATTTTACCAACTTTATCTGATGTGTACATCAGGGCTCCACCGGTATGGTCGAGGCAGCGGAAACGTGCCTTCAGGAGGCCGAAGGTATGCTCGATGCACACACAGGTCCTGCTGTGAGCGTGGTTGGAGGCATTGTCCTGCAGTGTTTGTGGATCACGCACAGGGGTCATTAGCCAGGGCAACTGTGAATATCCGGAGTCACCTGCTTGAGGGAGGCACAGGCATTAGTCACGGTGTAAGGTGTAGGAGTGGCCTTACACAATATCAGGGCAATGGACATCTTGTGCATGCAAATGAGCCTTCATTTCACGTCATGTGTCTATTCAGAGTCTGTGCATGCTGCGTCACTCATGCCCTTCATTTTTCTTCTTCGCATGTAGCCTGTTCCCTTGCAGCATATGTTACGTAAGATGTCTGTCAGTGACATGTGCAGCTGACATGGTGGCTGTCATGTGGGATGCTGGGTTTGCATTGGGCCCTCCTTGAGCATCTGGTGCCACCAGGTCGCCATTGTGGGCTGGACTCACATGGTTTCATGGCTGTGGTACTGGCAGGGTTGTTGTTTTGTGAGGCGATGTGGCCACTTGTCAGCATTGCTTTGGTTAGTGCATGTTCGTGTTTATAGTTGCTAGTGAATGTGTACATCAGCTTCTCCATCCAGGAAAGTCTGACATGTGCATGCTCCTTGGGCTTTACTGTGACATTGGTGCGGGAGGTGGTCAAGTACAGATTTTGCATTTGCTTGTCATGCCATGCTTTGTGTAGTTATTCACAACCCCCATTTGGACAACTACTTCGCAGAGCATGCATGCAGTCATTTCTCCTCACCCACTATCCAGATCCGTAGTCCTCTTTGGCTCTCCATGTATCCTGGCAGTGTGATGTTACGTAGAACCATGGAATTGTGGGGGAACCAGGGTAGCGGGCACAGCAGTGGGTGATATACAGTTTGGGGTTGCAGGTCACCTGCATGTTCAGGGAGTGTTGGTGCTTGCGGTTATGGTACTCTGCTTCGTGGGCCTGGGAGGCCACCAACGCAACATGGGTACAGTCCAGGGCAGCAATCACATTTGGCATTTCGGCAACGGCATTGAACTGTGCCTTCATGGCATTGACCTGGGCTGGGGTGGTAGGCAGTAAGATATGATGTTGCACTTGCCGCAAGAGGGCTTCAAGCACCTGGGCCAACACTGCACAGCATGTGGGATATGCCATGCCGTGCATCATGGCCACAGAGTGTTGGAAGGTGCCAGTTCCAAGGAATTGTAGGACGGACAATAGCTTCAGCAGTGGGGGCACAGCTGGCCGCATGTTGATACCGCTCCCTATGTCATCCTGCATTGTGGTGAGCAGCTCAGTTATGGTCTCCCAGTTGAGGCGGTACAGGATGACCAACTGGCTGTCAGTGAGGGCCAGGGCGAAGGCTTGACCCTGGGTATCAGTGCATGCCTTGCTTGTGCTCTCCTCCTCCTCCTCCTCCGCCCCTACACTGTACTCTGTGTGCCTTGGCCTTGTTGTCCTGCCTCTCAACTTCCAGGTGCAACATGAGTAGGTGACCTGTCCGAGCTCACAGTGGCTAGTGGCAGCATGGTGTTGGAAATTGTGTTTGGGGTAGGGTGTGTCTTATGTAGTCCACTGGAGTGAATTTGTTTCACCTGTGGCTTTGTTTCTGCAACCTCTCTTCATTAACCTCAAGCTAAAAGCTGGAGGTAACTGTGGTGTGTTTTCGGCGGTATTAGCGCCAGTTTTTGGCACTAATTATGTGGCTGTGTTTGTGCTTCGTGTGGCCGCCGCAGCTACCACTGGCTGTGATGACACTGGCTGTAATAGTGCCGGTTGTAATAGCGCCAGCTGATTTTACAGTCGTCGGTATTTGCGCCGGCCCATGATCCGGCGGAGTGGTATTGGTGGTGCTAATTCCATTACCGCCACTTTTAAGGGTTACCGCCAGACTTGTGATGAGGCCCAAAATAAATCATTTTCCAAAGCTGATGGATCATCACGAGTTGGGCAGAGAGGGAAAGTGTGGCGCTAACGCAATTACTGCTGCATTTACTGTTCCGTCCAATCCTGTGTTCTCCGGAATTCACCAGGTGAATGCGCCGGCTGTAATACCATTTTCGGCACTATGATCGCTGGCGGTAATAGCGCCTCCCAACCCCATTGGTTCCAATGGACCCAATGTGGACTGACCGATCCTCCGGCACCCGCAACTCGGGACCCGGAGCAAATAGCGCTGGGTCAAGTTGCAGTAACGCTAATTGCATTGGGGATACCGCCCAACTCATGATGAGGCTCATTGTCCGGAGACTATTTTGAAAGAGGATGTATTTATCAGAGGAATGTGTCCATTAGAATAAGTCATTATTCTTAAAGAATAGGATATAAGCTATTTTTCTATACTAAATGATAATGTTAAACGTCAGGTGGAACTTTTCAAAAGTATGTGAATCTGTAAAAGACCCATTACTGGTGAACTCTTAGTACATGCTATTCTTTCTAACCCTTAAAGCGATTCTCTAAATAGTCTCAAATTGCTTAATATGTGAAAACATGGCTCAGCCTCCCTAACTTCAGCAGTTAGACATAAAAACAAGAGGTACTTGCCAGTATTGCTGGTGCTTTGTCTTCAATTTTTTCAACTGCAGCTGGGGCTTCCGGTTTAGTCTAGGAAAGACAGTTTTCAAACATTGTCAAGAGGTTTAGGAAGAAAGGGCATCATGTTACTTAAGCTTTATTTTCAAAGTGTGTTACAGCTGATACGTTTTTGTATCACAATGATGCCTAAACACACAAAGTAAGCCCCCAATGTTATGTGCACCTCACATTTATATGAGGAAGCAGTGATTATTAATGTAAGAAAATGTTACTTACAGTAACTACAGTTTTCCTCCATTGCCATATTTCATAGATTCACATGTTGTTGACTATTCCCCGTCATCAGGGTGGGAGTCCTCAGTACATTAACAAAGCAGTTTCAATGCTCATGAACAAGAGAAACACACTCACTTTAGGGTTCTATCAGTCTCATTTCAGGCTGTTAGAGAGATTTATCATGTGTATGCTTCATCCCCTCTCATAGTGAGACCCCCAGCACCTTTTACTGGACTTCTAGAACTTTTTCTTGTAATACTGAATGTGTGGAGCCTTTTTCCACTCATTCACTCTTGTGGGCTCTGTCTTTAGGAACTCTATTCTTTGTATTTTACCCGTACTATGGAGTCTGTCTGCTCCATAGCTCTGAAAGGCATCTGTGTTTTTACTACTGCTGCAGCACACAGTTCCTTATGGGCAGTGTTGCCTGGGACCCTCAGGGTCCTCCTTTAAGATTCCTTTTTTATATATCCTCAAGTAATTACAGTTTTTAAGGATAGAAAGATACATAGTATCTCTTCCAAAACTCTATAGTCTGAGAGATTGGCACACACCACCTTCAGTCGAGTGGCAAATGGATACCTAGTATCTCCCTTCCCTCTGCTCCTGTGACTGTTTAGTCTCATCGACAATCTCCTAGTTATGACTGGTGGCTGTGGACATCTTCTTCCAACTATTGTGTAGTTTTTATACCACAGGCTATGTCCATAGTATCAGTAATGAACAATAGGGGCACCCAAGTACCAACTTGGGGCCTCCCTTCTTTTTTCACCATTACTAGCATGGTTGTTCTATGTTAGCCCTTCTTCTACCATTCTGGTAGGGGGAGTTCTGTGTGTGTGTTTTGCATTTGGCGGGAACACTAGGGCATCCCCACCTAGGCTGCAGAGTATCTGGGCAGGCAGGAAGTGGGGGAGGAGTCTTCCACCCCCCTTTCCATTGTCTGCCAGAGTGCCCGAATAGGACCAGCTCCCACAGGGGGTCTGGCTATCCTGATTGGACAGCCAAACTCCCCTTTCTGTAAAATGCAGAGAGATTGCATTTTCTGGAACTGGAACTGTATAAACAGTGAGGTTTCTGGAGTGAAAAGCAAGTTGACCACTGGAAGCTGAAGTAACTGCAGAAGACGACCAGAGACGCCTGCAGACCCTTCGCAACACGTGAAGCGACCACTGCTGTCCAGACCTTGTTTTCTATGCGACAGAGGAGCTCTGAAGAGGATGACTCCTTCCCTTCGGCTGGTGGGAACAACCAGTTTCAAGACGAACTTTGAATTGAGCCATCTCCTGAGGTCCTAGGAGTTTCCAGACCTGATGAGCCCCAATATCAGGAGATCTACTGCCCATTTCCAGTGCAGAGTCATGGAAAGGCTCAATCCGTCCAAATCTTTGCTGCAACCATAAGGACACTCCACAGATTCGATTCAACTCGCCCATACCCCCTTATCAGAGCATGGGACTGCAGAAAGCAAAGCCGTTTGACCGGGCGATCCGTGTCCTTTGTTGGTCCTGCAGAAAAGGTGCCAAAACTGCAGAGTGAACCGAGAAGTTGTTCAAAGTCGTGCCTCAGGTCCTCCCTCGAGACTGCTGCTGAGAGAACCCGTCCATTGTCCGCCTTCAGTCATCAGACCACGGAATCTGGAGGTCGAGTCCAGAGCTGCAACATCGCGGAGCATCCACCACAAACATGTTCTTCTAACCTAAGGTACTGTGGGGAAAAAGGTAATGATTGCCTGATTCCAAGAAGTCACTACAGAGTATTGGAGTGCACCTAGAGGTATCCAGGGTCACCCCTCTTACCAATCGCCAGCAGTTTGTTCAGTGCTACCCGTCACCTATGGAATCCTGCAGGGTTCCATCCTCTCCCCACTGATCTTCAATCTATACATGGAGCCACTGAAAGCCATCCTAGCCACATAAAACATCCACATCCACCAATACGCAGATGACACACAGCTATACCTCAAGATTGACTCCATCTAGGACATCCATAGGTTCAAAACTGGCCTCTCGCTGATCCAGTCGTGGATGTCCAGTGCATACTTGAAACTCAACCCCTCCAAGACCTAATTCCTTACCCCTCCCCAAAAACACCGAACACCCAGACATCTAAACCTGGCTATCAACCATGAACCCTGAGGGCTGCACACTCGAGCTTACCTCCTGCGCCAAGTCCCTTGGGTCCCACATCGACAAACACCTCTCCTTCAAGACACACATAGGTAAGAAAACTCAGACAGCTTGGTATCACCTCTCCCTCCAGCGGAAAGTCAAGCCCTTCCTCCCCCTAGACAGCTTTAAATCCACCATTCAATCACTGGTCCTATCCCACCTGGATGGGGGCAATGCACTCCTCGAAGGCCTCTCGTCATCCTCCTTTGTGTCCTACATGCGGCTGGAGGCCTCATCAAGGGCATACGCAGATACGACCACATCAGCTCAGTCCTCATCGACCTCCACTGGCTCCCATCGCACGCACGAATCACCTTAAAGACTTGCTGCATCATCTATAAGGCAGTCACCCTCAAGTCCATACGTTGCTCAGAAACTCAGCATCTCTGGCAGACAGCGCACCACCAGAAGCCAGGACACATGCAGACTTGAAATCCGCTGCTGCAAAAAGAAAAGGACCAAACAACAAGCCTTCTCTGCCTATGCCCCAAGGCTATGGAACTTCCTCCAGTCAGCACCAGGCTCACCCCCACGCTCCTACAATTCAGAAAAGAACTCAAGACTCACCTCTTCAAGGAGTCTCTTCTCCTCAACACTTACGCCATCACATTTCCCTTCCCACGTCCTGATTTGCGAGACGCCACCCGCCCCTCTCCCCATCGCCGCCACCAGGTACAGCTGTACCCCTCCTCTGCGCTCCTCTGTATCCTACTCCCTGCTGTATATCTGTTCTGTTGTTACCTCTGAAAAACACTCCGTTATGCATCTTTACTGTTGTATACCTCTGTAAAGCGCTCCATTAGGTATCTGTATTGTTGTATACCTCTGTAAAGTGATCTGTTGTGTCTCAAAGCAAGGTCTGCGCTCAATTAATACCATAATAATAAGAACAAGAAAGGGTCACACAGCACCACCAGGTGACTATGGGCCTCATCACAAGTCTGGTGGTAATCTGGCACAATATCTGCCCAGCGGAAAAAGTATTACTGCTGGGTCGTGCAGCAGTATTATCGCTGCATCACAACTGGGCATGAACGCGCACCCCACTCCGGCAGTATAGCTATTAGTGCCCTGCGGAGACAGCGCCAAAATCAGGGTTACGCTAAAGTATTGGTGCAAATAGCGCTACCGCCGGCGATGCCGGCACTAATAGTGCTGGTGGAAATTGTGTCATCACTGGAACGGGAAGCATTGCGGCGGCCATTTTTAAAAACACAATCCATCAAGTATCTCAACTTTAGTCTGCAGCATAAGACCACACGACAGTGCAGGAGAGCCATCTGGCATGCCATCAGTCAGAAGGTAACTGCAGTGGTGAGTGTACCCCGTGGCGGAGAGGACTGCTGTAAGTGGTGGAATGACCTGAGGGTCAGGGTGCATGGGCTGCTGTCACAACACCACCCGGAGTCCCTGTCGACTGGTGGAGACACTGTGGAACCACTGGTCCTCACCGCCTGGGAGGAAAAGTGTAGCACAGTGCTGGATATGGAGGGAATAGAGGGAGTTGGAGGTGCGGAGGCAGGTGCCAGAAGTCAGGAGGTGAGTCAAAACCCCCACCCCGCCCCTCACATGCACAAATGACAGCCTAGTATAAGATGCCCCAGTGGACGGGGACACATGTCAGCAGACCCAGAAGCTGGGCATGCCAACAGGGTGGAGTGACTGGGTGGCACATCAGCCACGCTCCACAGCAGCCATGGGGCAGGGCACCAAGTGCAACTCTGAGTGTTACAGCAGCGGGAAGGTGTGACAAGTGACCTATCCAAGTGCCATGCACACCACACCCCTGCTGGTGTACCCTGAACAGTGGAATTGGGGTACGTGAGCAACCACGACACCGTGCAGCAGTCCCACCAGCATGTTTTGCGGGCCCAGTTGCCCTGCCCCATGTTGTCATAGCAGACAAGCCACAGGGAAGCAAACGTCCCCCTACACCGACATGGGCTCAGACAGCCAAAAACTGTACACCACAGCACAACTCTGCTGTCTGCACAGCAGTGCCTCATAGAGCCATGCCAGTGCCATAGAGAAAACCACCACACATGCCCCCACAAGGTGAGTGCCACCCTGGGAGGGGTTGTGGGGGCATGAAGGACCACAAGCACGCATACCAGACATCAGCTGTCCCAGCATGGACACCCTGCCCTCCCCACACACAGGCCAAATACCAACTGGCCATGTGTCACACACTCATTAATGCAACCATCCCCATAAGGCTGGGCCCACATGCAACCTCGCCTGACCAACCCTGCCCATCTGGCCAAATGTGAGGAGTCACACTCCGTACCATAGCAAATGTGTATTGCATGAGGCATCAGAGGAGAATAAGGGGGCAGGCTCATCTGGCAGTGGCGCATCCATGCCCTTAAGGTCAGTCACCATCACCACCACCTCTCAAAGGCGCAAAAAGGCTATGCCGAGGTGGTTGTCCCCCCGTCAGACACTGCAACCCAGCAGGGCAAAGCCAATGGTGACTCCACATCCCACCAGTACCACCGCAAGACCCACTGCACCCACTTCTGCAGATGGGAGTGTCTGACACCGAGGCCACACCTCCAGGCAAAGCGAGTGTGGAGACACAGGCGGACACCAGCCCGGTGTCACCGCCTACAGAAGGGCCACAAACCCCTGAGCGCCCTTGCCGCTGCCAGCGTGCTCAGACACCTGAGCCGGACATTGACACGCCTTCCTATGGCTCCCCTGACAACAGCCCAGAGCCACTGCACAGCCCTCCTCCCATACGGCACACTTCACCAAGCAGCACCATGCTGCAGAAGCTGTAGGAGATGGAGCAGACACAGAGGGAGATGGAGCCGATAGGGAACACACACTCAGAAGACCTGCAGGCCATCCGTGACTGCCTACAAGGGGCCACCTGCAGGATTGTGCTGGTCATTACAAGGAACCGGGCTGAGACAGCTGTCAGTATGGCAGCCATGACATTATTCGCCCAGAGGGTCAGGGAGATAACAGAAGGGGTCTCGGCACTTGCAGAGGCCAACTAGCAGAGCACGTAGGTCACACTCCAACATATCCAGGAGCCAGGGTCCATCCCTTCCAGTTCTACGACTCCCACAGAGGAGTCTCAGCAGAGCAGACCAAGGCGTCAGTCCCAGTGCCATTTGCGCCCAAGGTCACTGGGTGCTGGCAGGGGGAGAAAGACCATGATGATCAACATTGAGACACTTATTGCCCTGAGTGGCCATGCTGGGGAGTTGGTGATGGGAGGGGGATAGTATGATATGATATGATTGGTTATTTATAACGCGCTTAATACTCATAGGTTTTTAAGCGCAGACCTGGGGATCGAACCTGTGTTGTTCCGTGTCGTCTTGATTCCAAGGCGAGCATGTTGCCCCTGAGCTATCCTCCCTGCGGAGTTGGTGGTGGGAGGAGGGAAGGGGGATAGTGTGCTGGGGAGTTGGTGGTGGGAGAAGGGAGGGGGGATAGTGTGCTGGAGAGTTGGTGGTGGGAGGAGGGAGGGGGATAGTGTGCTGGGGAGTTGGTGGTGGGAGGGAGGAGGGGATACAGTGTGCTGGGGAGTTGGTGGTGGGGGGAGAGAGGGGGGATAGTGGGCTGGGGAGTTGCTGGAGGGAGGGGGGACAGTGTGCTAGGGAGTTGGTGGTGGAAGGAGGGAGGGGGATAGTGTGCTGGGGAGTTGGTGGTGGGAGGATCGAGTGGGGATAATGTGCTGAGGAGTTGGTGGTGGGAGGAGGGAGTGGGGATAGTTGGGGCATTTCATATCATTAAAACTGTTAAACTTCATCAATGCGAGGACATTTCTGATTGTGTCAATGTCGTGTTTATTGATAGAGGTTAGTGTCACAAAGTCGTGTATGGCTTGTGCCATGTGAAAGTGTAGGAAGAAAATGTCTATCAGTCCCTGGTGGGCCAATATCCCATCCCTCAAGTCATCTCTGCATTGCGTGCATTTGCCTCTGCCACAGGAACTGCATCCTCCTCCTCTGGGGGTGTCATGTCCAAGTCAGGGGGTAGCAGAACATTCCTCTTCAGGCAGATATTGTGCAGCATGGCACACGCAAGCACAATTTTACCCACTTTATCTGATGTGTACATCAGGGCTCCACCGGTATGGTCGAGGCAGCGGAAACGTGCCTTCAGGAGGCCGAAGGTATGCTCGATGCACACACAGGTCCTGCTGTGAGTGTGGTTGGAGGCATTGTCCTGCAGTGTTTGTGGATCACGCAGAGGGGTCATTAGCCAGGGCAACTGTGAATATCCGGAGTCACCTGCTTGAGGGAGGCACAGGCATTAGTCACGGTGTAAGGTGTAGGGGTGGCCTTACACAATATCAGGGCAATGGACAACTTGTGCATGCAAATGAGCCTTCATTTCACGTCATGTGTCTATTCAGTGTCTTTGCATGCTGCGTCACTCGTGTCCTGAATTTTTCTTCTTCGCATGTAGCCTGTTCCCTTGCAGCATATGTTACGTAAGATGTCTGTCAGTGACATATGCAGCTGACATGGTGGCTGTCATATGGGATGCTGGGTTTGCATTGGGCCCTCCTTGAGCATCTGGTGCCACCAGGTCGCCATTGTGGGCTGGACTCACATGGTTTCATGGCTGTGGTACTGGCAGGGTTGTTGTTTTGTGAGGCGATGTGGCCATTTGTCAGAATTGCTTTGGTTAGTGCATGTTGCATTGTGGTACCTTTAGTCATGTTCGTGTTTATAGTTGCCAGTATATGTGTACATCAGCTTCTCCATCCAGGAAAGTTTGACGTGTGCATGCTCCTTGGGCTGTACTGTGACATTGGTGGGGGAGGTGGTCAAGTACAGATTTTGCATTTGCTTGTCATGCCATGCTTTGTGTAGTTATTCACAACCCCCATTTGGACAATTACTTCGCAGAGCATGTGTGCAGACATTTCTCCTCACCCACTATCCAGATCCGTAGTCCTCTTTGGCTCTCCATGTATCCTGGAAGTGTGATGTTACGTAGAACCATGGAATTGTGGGGCACAGCAGTGGGTGATATACAGTTTGGGGTTGCAGGTCACCTGCATGTTCAGGGAGTGTTGGTGCTTGCGGTTATGGTACTCTGCTTCGTGGGCATGGGAGGCCACCAACGCAACATGGGTACAGTCCAGGGCAGCAATCATATTTGGCATTTGGGCAACGGCATTGAACTGTGCCTTCATGGCATTGACCTGGGCTGGGGTGGTAGGCAGTAAAATGTGATGTTGCACTTGCCGCAGGAGGGCTTCAAGCACCTGGGCCAACCCTGCACAGCATGTGGGATATATGCCATGCCGTGCATCATGGCCTCAGAGTGCTGGAAGGTGCCAGTTCCAGGGAATTGTAGGACGGACAATAGCTTCAGCAGTGGGGGCACAGCTGTCCGGATGTTGATACCGCTCCCTATGTCATCCTGCATTGTGGTGAGCAGCTCAGTTACGGTCTCCCTGTTGAGGCGGTACAGGGTGACCAACTGGCTGTCAGTGAGGGCCAGGGCGAAGGCTTGACCCTGGGTATCAGTGCATGCCTTGCTTGGGCTCTCCTCCTCCTCCTCCTCTCCCTCCTCCTCCACCCCTCCACTGTACTCCCTGCCTTGGCCTTGTTGTCCTGCCTCTCAACTTCCAGGTGCAACATGAGTAGGTGACTGTCCGAGCTCACAGTGGCTAGTTGCAGCAAGGTGTTGGAAACAGTGTTTGGGGTAGGGGTGTGTCTTATGTAGTCCACTGGAATGGATTTGTTTCACCTGTGGCTTTGTTTCTGACACCTCTCTTCATTAACCTCAAGCTAAAAGCTGGAGGTAACTGTGGTGTGTTTTCTGCGGTATTAGCGCCAGTTTTCGGCACTAATGATGCGGCTGTGTTTGTGCTTCGTGTGGCCGCCGCAGCTACCGCTGGCTGTGATGACACTGGCTGTAATAGTGCCGGTTGTAATAGCGCCGGCTGATTTTACAGTCGTCGGTATTTGCGCCGGCCCATGATCCGGCGGAGTGGTATTGGTGGTGCTAATTCCATTACCGCCACTTTTAAGGGTTACCGCCAGACTTGTGATGAGGCCCAAAATAAATCATTTTCCACTGCTGATGGATCATCACGAGTTGGGCGGAGAGGGAAAGTGTGGCGCTAACGCAATTACCGCTGCATTTACCGTTCCGCCCAATCCTGTGTTCTCGGGAATTCACCAGGTGAATGT
The DNA here is from genome assembly GCF_040938575.1 of Ambystoma mexicanum. Classification (NCBI taxonomy): domain Eukaryota; kingdom Metazoa; phylum Chordata; class Amphibia; order Caudata; family Ambystomatidae; genus Ambystoma; species Ambystoma mexicanum. Next base: position 637,514,179 of record NC_090939.1, read on the forward strand.
GCCGGCTCTAATACCATTTTCGGCACTATGATCGCTGGCGGTAATAGCGCCTCCCAACCCCATTGGTTCCAATGGACCCAATGGGGACTGACCGATCCTCCGGCACCCACAACTCGGGACCCGGAGCAAATAGCGCCGGGCCAAGTTGCAGTAACGCTAATTGCATTGGGGATACCGCCCAACTCATGATGAGGCTCATTGTCCGGAGAATATTTTGAAAGAGGATGTATTTTTCAGAGGAATGTGTCCATTAGAATAAGTCATTATTCTTAAAGAATAGGATATAAGCTATTTTTCTATACTAAATGATAATGTTTAACGTCAGGTGGGACTTTTCAAAAGTATGTGAATCTGTAAAAGACCCATTACTGGTGAACTCTTAGTACATGCTATTCTTTCTAACCCTTAAAGCGATTCTGTAAATAGTCTCAAATTGGGTAATATGTGAAAACATGGCTCAGCCTCCCTAACTTCAGCAGTTAGACAAAAAAGCAAGAGATACTTGCCAGTATTGCTTGTGCTTTGTCTTCAATTTTTTCAACTGCAGCTGGGGCTTCCGGTTTAGTCTAGGAAAGACAGTTTTCAAACATTGTCAAGAGGTTTAGGAAGAAAGGGCATCATGTTAGTTAAGCTTTATTTTCAAAGTGTGTTACAGCTGATACGTTTTTGTATCACAATGATGCCTAAACACACAAAGTAAGCCCCCAATGTTATGTGCACCTCACACTTATATGAGGAAGCAGTGATTATTAATGTAAGAAAATGTTACTTACAGTAACTACAGTTTTCCTCCATTGCCATATTTCATAGATTCACATGTTGTTGCCTATTACCCGTCATCAGGGTGGGAGTCCTCAGTACATTAACAAAGCAGTTTCAATGTTCATGAACAAGAAAACACACTCACTTTAGGGTTCTATCAGTCTCATTTCAGGCTGTTAGGGAGATTTATCATGTGTATGCTTCATTGTAACGCTCACCTGATTCCCGCAGAGGCGCCGGTCTTGACTGGGTGAATGCCGTATCTTCAAAGGTGATGTGTAACACACGGTTGGCTCTTTGGGCTGGACCTCTGTGCACTGTATGTCTGACTCGAAGAGTAAGATGTCTTAGGTAAGTGAACGCCGAGCTCTCCATCTGCCTCGGGGCAGGGTGCCGTAACCAGTTTCTTCACTGGATAAGGGTGCAGGCCTCTTGACCTCAGAGGACTGCTGTCCGTCGTTAACTGCAGGAACGGTAAGTTCTGGGCACTTCAAATGTCTTAAAAGTCTTTTGTAATGATATCTCTTGTTTTGCAGGGTTCCGGCGATGGCGGATGGCAGGCTGATGAGAGTTGAGGATCGAACCCGCGTGAGGAATAGAAGCGCCTGGAAGCACCTAAGTAAGCGCTTGTAGCCTGCTTCACGATGCGCACTAACTGTCCCTTTTATCTTGCAGGTACAAGTTCGGAGCTTTAGAGAAGCTGAAGGGTGCTGGAATACCCACTGGATTCGGCGTGGGAAGGAGTAATGGCACGTGAGTAATAAAGTTGCCCAATGTCTTTAAACGCACCTTCTTTTGTCTTTCAGATGCGGGATGCAGCGCCGAAGGCCTCCGGAGCGTGCGAAGAGCTGGTAAGCTTTTGTCTTTCAGATGCCGGAATGCAGTGCGAAGACCTCCGGAGCATGCGAAGAGTAGGTAAGCCTTTGTCTTTCAGATGCCGGAATGCAGCGCGAGGCGTTGGTGACAGCCGATGGACCAGGTAAGAGATGCGCTGCCACTGAAGACCGTAGTGCTAACCTGTTCTTTCTTTGTCTTTACAGGTGCTGCTGAAGACTGGATTCCAGGATGGTAAGCCTTTGTTCCCTTAGGCCCAGGATCAGAAGCAGAAGACACGATGAGCGTTCTGCTGCAGAGAATGCAGAATAACACAAAGCAAGATTCATCCATCGGGTGTGGTTTAAATAGCCTCCTGTAGTGCTTAGGTGTCTCCTTCCACAGCCACGCCTAGGTAAGAAAAGAGTTCCTGCTTTCCAGAAGAGTTCCAGTATTCTGAACCTAGGGAGTGGATCCTGCCCCACCCAACAGGAAAAGTAGTCCCAAACAGAAGAGGATCAGGGGTTCAACTGGCAGGTAAGTAAGCAGCATGGTCTGCTGCAGGTAAGTCCACCCAAGCATTATGAGCTCGGCGCTTCCAGCGCTGGGACTGGGCATCTTTATGAGCCTGGTGCCACTGGCGCCAGGACAGGGTCCAAAAGGTCCCAATTGGGACTGGCTGGCACTCGGAACCGGGGTTATGGGTCTGCTTCCAAGGGAGTCGGGCAAGTCCTGATCTTTTGGAAGCAGAGATCATGACAGCACCCCCCCTCAAGGCCCCTCCCAAACCGGGCTTCTCCGGGGGTTTGGGCTTGTTAGGAAATGTTCGATGAAATCTTTTGATTAGACGAGGCGCGTGGACATATTCTGCAGGTTCCCAGGATCTTTCTTGGGGACCGTAGCCTTTCCAGTCAATCAGGTAAAATAGTTTAGATTTGGAGATCTTGGATCCAGGATGCTTTTGACTTCAAACTCGAGTTCTCCATCAACTAGAATAGGTTTTGGAGATGTAGTTAGTCGGGTTTGAGGTTGCACGGGTTTTAATAGAGAGACGTGGAAGACCGGATGTATCTTCATGTGAGGGGGCAAGTCCAACTTGACCGCTACTGGATTTACTATGGTAGTGATGGAATAGGGACCAAGGTATCTTGGGTTGAATGTGCATGGTCCTTTTAGAGGTAGATATTTGGTGGATAACCAGACTTGATCTCCTACTTGATATTGGGGGGCTTCCTTCCGATGTTGGTCTGCTCCTTTCTTGTATTGTTCTTTAGCCCTTTGAAGGTGAGAAACGGCTTCCTTAAAGGCTTGGGTGATTGTAGAATGCAGGTGGTCTACTGCTGGTGTTCCAAGATCTTGGAGTGGATCCAACTCCGAGGTTCGAGGGTGACTACCGTATAAAAGAAAAAACGGGGTCTTCCCAGTTCCCGAGTGGACAGAGTTATTGTAGGCATATTCGGCTATCCAAAGGATATCTTTCCAAGTTTTTTCAGTTTGTTGTAGCATGCAGCGCAAATACTGTTCCAGAGTTTGATTGGTCCTCTCGGTTTGTCCGTCGGTTTGAGGGTGGTGGCTGGTCGAAAGTCTCACATCAATTTGAGCCGACCGACAGCAACTTCGCCAAAAATGAGAAATAAATTGACTACCTCGATCCGAAATTAGAACTGAAGGAAAACCGTGCAGTCGGACGATGTTTTCGAGAAATTCTCGGGCCAGAGTTGCTGCTGTTGGTAAGCCTTTGAGTGGAATGAAATGCGCCATCTTGGAGAATAGGTCCACGATTACTAGGATCGTATTGTATCCGGAGCATGGAGGTAGATCGGTGATGAAGTCCATAGAAAGCGTATGCCAAGGGCGAGGCGGGATGTCAATAGGGCGTAAGAGGCCGGCTGGTTTTTCCTTTTGACTCTTGTTTTGGGCGCATACTCCACAGGACATTATAAAGTCTCTGATATCTTTTTTCCAAGACGGCCACCAGAAGTAGCGCTTGATCTTTTCCGAGGTCTTGGTCATACCGGGATGTCCTTCCATTAAAGAATCGTGATAACAAGAGATTACCTTTTTCTGTAAATCTGTGCTGGGCAGGTATAACCGTTCTTGGAAATATAATAGGTTGTCCTTCACCGTAAAGTCCTTTCCCTGCAGATGCCAATTCTGTATGTCTGCTGGAGTTACCAGTAGCCTGGCTTTATCCTTAACTTCCTCTATGGATTGTGTGGCGATTACACCTAGAATTCTTTGTTCGGGAATGATAGGTACAGGTTTAGGATTGATCAAATGTTCTTCCACTCCCATCCGAGAAAGGGCATCAGCTTTACCGTTTTTTGTACCAGGTCGATAGGTAATTATGAAGTCAAATTTGGCAAAGAATAGTGCCCAACGGAGTTGCCTAGAGGATTGAGCTTTTGCGGTTTTCAAATATTGCAGGTTTCGGTGATCTGTAATCACAGTAACGGTGTGTCGGGCCCCCAGAAGATAATGCCGCCAAGCCTTAAAGGCGGACTTGATAGCTAGAAGTTCCTTATCAGTAATAGTGTAATTGATTTCAGGAGGCGAGAATTTGCGGGACCAAAATGCCACGGGATGCAACTGATTGGTTACTGGGTCCTTTTGTGATAGAACTGCCCCCATGGCAAGGCTCGAAGCATCAGTTTCAACGATGTAGGGGAGTTCTGGGCGAGGATGTTTTAAGATCGGTGCAGAGATAAATCTAGTCTTCAAATTCTGGAAAGCTTGTTCCGCCTCGGTAGACCATTCAAAACGTTTGTTTTTCTTTAACAAGGCGGTGATGGGCTGGACTATTCGAGAGAATTCGGGGATAAACCTGCGGTAAAAGTTAGCGAAGCCTAACATGCTTTGAACACCTTTTACGGAGGATGGCGATGGCCATTTGAGAATTGCATCGACCTTCTTTGAATCCATACGCACTCCGCTAGGTGATAATATGAATCCCAAGAATTCAACTTCAGTCACGTTGAAAACACATTTTTCCAACTTAGCGAAAAGTTTGTGTTGACGCAATCTCTCGAGGACCATTTTCACGTGTTTCCGATGTTCAGTTTCCGATGAAGAATAAACGAGGATGTCGTCAATGTAAACAACAACACACACATCTATGAGCTCTCTGAGGACATCGTTCATAAAATATTGAAAGGCGGCCGGGGCATTGCAAAGTCCGAAGGGCATGACCTGATATTCAAATAGCCCATACTTGGTGCGGAAGGCCGTCTTCCATTCATCGCCCTCTTTTACTCGTACCAAGTGGTAGGCTCCTCTAAGATCCAGCTTTGTATATATGCATGCTTTTCTGACTTGGTCCAGGAGTTCAGGGATCAAATTAACGGATATCTATTCTTAACGGTGATCTGGTTCAGGGCGCGATAATCTATACAAGTTCTAAGGTCCCCTTCTTTTTTTGGAACGAAGAACAAAGCTGAGGAAGCAGGGGACTTGGAAGGACGAATAAACCCATTCGCTAGGTATTGATCCAGGTATTGTCGGAGGTGAAGATTCTCAGGCTCGGTGAGGGCATAAATTCTACTACAAGGAGGAGTAGATCCAGGTATCAGGTCTATCTGGCAGTCATAAGACCTATGAGGAGGTAGAGAGTTAGCCTGATCCTTCCGGAAAACATCTTGGAATTCTAAGTATTCAGGATGTAACTGGGGAGCCTCCGAGGAAATTGCTGCCAGTGCAACACCAGGTCGAGGGTGACAAGTAGAGACACATTCTGGAAACTGAACCGTTCTTGCTCGCCAATCGATCTGAGGATTGTGCTTCTCTAACCAAGGAATTCCTAGAATAATCTGGAACTGAGGGGCCTTGATCACATCGAACACGATCTTCTCATGGTGTCCATTTTGACTTACTAGCGTCACTTCTTGGGTGGTATGCGTTACTGGTCCGGAGGCTATCTCCGTACCATCCACCGTAGTAATGACGTCCTTTACAGCCTTTGGACAAAGAGTCAGATTCATCCTCAAAACCATTTCATGATCCACATAATTGCCGATGGCACCGCTGTCGACATAAGCTTCAATCGCATGTAATCGATCCGGATGTTCAGGGCTAATGAGGACCATAGGTATCACGAAATGCGAGGTCACTGAACTGGTTTTAACGCTCGGCAAGAGGACCTCTATTCTTGTCGGGCGAGGTTGTTTCCCTGCTCAGAGTTTGTGACCCTGGTAACTGCAGCTCCTACTGCCTTCTTGGCTGGTTTCACCGGACAGTCTCGAAGAAAGTGCCCCGAGTTTCCGCAATAGAGGCATAATTGCAGCTGTTTTCTCCTTTCCCGCTCCTTTTGTGTTAGTGGTCCTTTCAGGCCCCCTATTTGCATGGGTTCCCCGGTGTCTACTCCTTTGGTAGGAGTTGGTGGTTTGGAAAATACTCGAGCATCAAACTTGGAATGATCGGCCTTCCTGTTCTGCAGTCTGTGGTCAATTTGAACGACTAAGTCAATATGGTCCGAACAGTCTTGCGGGGGATTCACTAATTGGGCTAACACATCTTTGAGCTCTCCACGTAGACCTCTATAAAACAGCGTAATCCTTTTGTCCTCAGGCCATCGAGTTTCCACTATCAGTCTGTTGAAAGACGCAATATAAGCCAAAAGGTCTTGATTACCCTGTCGCAATGAAAGGAGCTCATTGTCCAAGGCCTGCCCCTGTGAATGTCTTGCAAACAGTTTTTCCATACTGAGCTGAAAAGCTTGAAAATCATGGAGAACCGGATCATCTTGATTAACTAGAGGGATCGACCAGTCTGCCGCATTGCCACTAAGGTACGAAAGCACGAAAGCTACCTTAGCTTGATCAGTTGGAAAGGCTGCTGGCCGGCATAAGAAGTGCAACCGGCACTGATTAATAAATACTGCAAACCTCTTTGGGTCACCAGAAAATCGTTCGGGCGGAGCCAGAGGTACATTCCCAGGTAGGTTGATCTGCACTGGGTTCGTAGAGGATGTTGAAGGAAGATTTGCCCCTGATGCGGGTAACGGAGTTTGTCTGGCTTGTGACTGTAGAAATTGTCTAGCGAGATCGTCTGTTCGCTCCTTGGAAATAATCAGTTCCCTTCTTAGAGCATTCGTCTCCTGACGGGCTGCATGCACTTCTGCTCTTAGTTCCCCAAGTAACTGGGCTAGCTGGTCGGTATCCGAGGTTTCCATAGCGCCTGGGTGGGAGTTTTGCGGTAGGCTTTGTGTTCTGTAACGCTCACCTGATTCCCGCAGAGGGGCCGGTCTTGACTGGGTGAATGCCGTATCTTCAAAGGTGATGTGTAACACACGGTTGGCTCTTTGGGCTGGACCTCTGTGCACTGTATGTCTGACTCGAAGAGTAAGATGTCTTAGGTAAGTGAACGCCGAGCTCTCCATCTGCCTCGGGGCAGGGTGCCGTAACCAGTTTCTTCACTGGATAAGGGTGCAGGCCTCTTGACCTCAGAGGACTGCTGTCCGTCGTTAACTGCACGAACGGTAAGTTCTGGGCACTTCAAATGTCTTAAAAGTCTTTTGTAATGATATCTCTTGTTTTGCAGGGTTCCGGCGATGGCGGATGGCGGGCTGATGAGAGTTGAGGATCGAACCCGCGTGAGGAATAGAAGCGCCTGGAAGCACGTAAGTAAGCGCTTGTAGCCTGCTTCACGATGCGCACTAACTATCCCTTTTATCTTGCAGGTACAAGTTCGGAGCTTTAGAGAAGCTGAAGGGTGCTGGAATACCCACTGGATTCGGCGTGGGAAGGAGTAATGGCACATGAGTAATAAAGTTGCCCAATGTCTTTAAACGCACCTTCTTTTGTCTTTCAGATGCGGGATGCAGCGCCGAAGGCCTCCGGAGCGTGCGAAGAGCTGGTAAGCTTTTGTCTTTCAGATGCCGGAATGCAGTGCGAAGACCTCCGGAGCATGCGAAGAGTAGGTAAGCCTTTGTCTTTCAGATACCGGAATGCAGCGCGAGGCGTTGGTGACAGCCGATGGACCAGGTAAGAGATGCGCTGCCACTGAAGACCGTAGTGCTAACCTGTTCTTTCTTTGTCTTTACAGGTGCTGCTGAAGACTGGATTCCAGGATGGTAAGCCTTTGTTCCCTTAGGCCCAGGATCAGAAGCAGAAGACACGATGAGCGTTCTACTGCAGAGAATGCAGAATAACACAAAGCAAGATTCATCCATCGGGTGTGGTTTAAATAGCCTCCTGTAGTGCTTAGGTATCTCCTTCCACAGCCACGCCTAGGTAAGAAAAGAGTTCCTGCTTTCCAGAAGAGTTCCAGTATTCTGAACCTAGGGAGTGGCTCCTGCCCCACCCAACAGGAAAAGTAGTCCCAAACAGAAGAGGATCAGGGGTTCAACTGGCAGGTAAGTAAGCAGCATGGTCTGCTGCAGGTAAGTCCACCCAAGCATTATGAGCCCGGCGCTTCCAGCGCTGGGACTGGGCATCTTTATGAGCCTGGTGCCACTGGCGCCAGGACAGGGTCCAAAAGGTCCCAATTGGGACTGGCTGGCACTCGGAACCGGGGTTATGGGTCTGCTTCCAAGGGAGTCGGGCAAGTCCTGATCTTTTGGAAGCAGAGATCATGACATTCATCCCCTCTCCTAGTGAGACCCCAAGCACCTTTTGCTGGACTTCTAGACCTTTTTCTTGTAATCCTGAATGTGTGGAGCCTTTTTCCACTCATTCACTCTTGTGGGCTCTGTCTTTAGGAACTCTATTCTTTGTATTTTACCCGTACTATGGAGTCTGTCTGCTCCATAGCTCTGAAAGGCATCTGTGTTTTTACTACTGCTGCAGCACACAGTTCCTTATGGACAGTTTTGCTGGGGACCCTCAGGGTCCTCATTTGAGATTCCTTTTTTATATATCCTCAAGTAATTACAGTTCTTAAGGATAGAAAAATACATAGTATCTCTTCCAAAACTCTATAGTCTGAGAGATTGGCACACACCACCTTCAGTCGAGTGCCAAAGGGATACCTATTATCTCCCTTCCCTCTGCTCCTGTGACTGTTTAGTCTCATCGACAATCTCCTAGTTATGACTGGTGGCTGTGGACATCTTCTATCAACTGTTGTGTAGTTTTTATACCACAGGCTATGTCCATAGTATCAGTAATGCACAATAGGGGCACCCAAGTACCAACTTGGGGCCTGCCTTCTTTTTTCACTATTACTAGCATGGTTGTTCTATGTTAGCCCTTCTTCTACCATTCTGGTAGGGGGAGTTCTGTGTGTGTGTTTTGCATTTGGCGGGAACACTAGGGCGTCCCCACGTAGGCTGCAGAGTATCTGGGCAGGCAGGAAGTGGGGGAGGAGTCTTCCACCCCACTTTCCATTGTCTGCCAGAGTGCCCGAATATGACCAGCTCCCACAGGGGGTCTGGCTGTTCTGATTGGGCAGCCAAACTCCCCTGTCTGTAAAATGCAGAGAGATTGCATTTTCTGGAACTGGAACTGTATAAACAGTGAGGTTTCTGGAGTGAAAAGCAAGTCGACCACTGGAAGCTGAAGTAACTGCAGAAGACGACCAGAGACGCCTGCAGACCCTTCGCAACACGTGAAGCGACCACTGCTGTCCAGACCTCGTTTTCTATGCGACAGAGGAGCTCTGAAGAGGATGACTCCTTCCCTTCGGCTGGTGGGAACAACCAGTTTCAAGCCGAACTTTGAATTGAGCCATCTCCTAAGGTCCTAGGAGATTCCAGACCTGCTGAGTCCCAATATCAGGAGATCTACTGCCCATTTCCAGTGCAGAGTAATGGAAAGGCTGAATCCGTCCAAATCTTTGCTGCACCCATAAGGACACTCCACAGATTCGATCCAACTCGCCCAGACCCTTATCATAGCATGGCACTGCAGAAAGCAAAGCCGTTTGACCGGGCGATCCGTGTCCTTTGTTGGTCCTGCAGAAAAGGTGCCAAAACTGCAGAGTGAACCGAGAAGTTGTTGAAAGTCATGCCTCAGGTCCTCCCTCGAGACTGCTGCTGAGAGATCCCGTCCATTGTCCTGCCTTCAGTCATCAGACCACGGAATCTGGAGGTCGAGTCCAGAGCTGCAACATCGCGGAGCATCCACCACAAACATTTTCTTCTAACCTAAGGTAGTGTGGGGAAAAAGGTAATGATTACCTGATGCCAAGAAGTCACTACAGAGTATTGGAGTGCACCTAGAGGTGTCCAGGGTCACCCCCTCTTACCAATCGCCAGCAGTTTGTTCAGTGCTACCCGTCACCTATGGAATCCTGCAGGGTTCCATCCTCTCCCCACTGATTTTCAATCTATACATGGAGCCGCTGAAAGCCCTCCTAGCCACACAAAACATCCACATCCACCAATACGCAGATGACACACAGCTATACCTCAAGATTGACTCCATCTAGGACATCCATAGGTTCAAAACTGGCCTCTCGCTGATCCAGTCGTGGATGTCCAGTGCATACTTGAAGCTCAACCCCTCCAAGACCTAATTCCTTACCCCTCCCCAAAAACACCGAACACCCAGACATCTAAACCTGGCTATCAACCATGAACCCTGAGGGCTTCACACTCGAGCTTACCTCCTGCGCCAAGTCCCTTGGGTCCCACATCGACAAACACCTCTCCTTCAAGACACACATAGTTAAGAAAACTCAGACAGCTTGGTATCACCTCTCCCTCCAGCGGAAAGTCAAGCCCTTCCTCCCCCCAGACAGCTTTAAATCCACCATTCAAGCACTGGTCCTATCCCACCTGGATGGGGGCAATGCACACCTCGAAGGCCTCTCGGCATCCTCCTTTGTGTCCTACATGCGGCTGGAGGCCTCATCAAGGGCATACGCAGATACGACCACATCAGCTCAGTCCTCATCGACCTCCACTGGCTCCCATCGCACGCACGAATCACCTTAAAGTCTTGCTGCATCATCTGTAAGGCAGTCACCCTCAAGTCCATACGTTGCTCAGAAACTCAGCATCTCTGGCAGACAGCGCACCACCAGAAGCCAGGACACATGCAGACTTGAAATCCGCTGCTGCAAAAAGAAAAGGACCAGACAACAAGCCTTCTCTGCCTATGCCGCAAGGCTATGGAACTTCCTCCAGTCAGCACCAGGCTCATCCCCACACTCCTACAATTCAGAAAAGAACTCAAGACTCATCTCTTCAAGGAGTCTCTTCTCCTCAACACTTACGCCATCACATTTCCCTTCCCACGTTCTGATTTGCGAGACGCCACCCGCCCCTCTCCCCCTCGCCGCCACCAGGTACAGCTGTACCCCTCCTCTGCGCTCCTCTGTATCCTACTCCCTGCTGTATATCTGTTTTGTTGTTACCTCTGAAAAACACTCCGTTATGCATCTTTACTGTTGTATACCTCTGTAAAGCGCTCCGTTAGGTATCTGTATTGTTGTATACCTCTGTAAAGTGATATGTTGTGTTTCAAAGCAAGGTCTACGCTCAATTAATACCATAATAATAAGAACAAGAAAGGGTCACACAGCACCACCAGGTGACTATGGGCCTCATCACAAGTCTGGTGGTAATCTGGCACAATATCTGCCCAGCGGAAAAAGTATTACCGCTGGGTCGTGCAGCAGTATTAGCGCTGCATCACAACTGGGCATGAACGCGCACCCCACTCCGGCAGTATAGCTATTAGTGCCCTGCGGAGACAGCGCCAAAATAAGGGTTACGCTAAAGTATTGGTGCAAATAGCGCTACCGCCGGCGATGCCGGCACTAATAGTGCTGGTGGAAATTGTGTCATCACTGGAACGGGAAGCATTGCGGCGGCCATTTTTAAAAACACAATCCATCAAGTATCTCAACTTTAGTCTGCAGCATAAGACCACACGACAGTGCAGGACAGCCACCTGGCATGCCATCAGTCAGAAGGTAACTGCAGTGGTGAGTGTACCCCGTGGCAGAGAGGACTGCTGTAAGTGGTGGAATGACCTGAGGGTCAGGGTGCATGGGCTGCTGTCACAACACCACCCGGAGTCCCTGTCGACTGGTGGAGACACTGTGGAACCACTGGTCCTCACCGCCTGGGAGGAAAAGTGTAGCACAGTGCTGGATATGGAGGGAATAGAGGGAGTTGGAGGTGCGGAGGCAGGTGCCAGAAGTCAGGAGGTGAGTCAAAACCCCTACCCCGCCCCACACATGCACAAATGACAGCCTATTATAAGATGCCCCAGTGGACGGGGACACATGTCAGCAGACCCAGAAGCTGGGCATGCCAACAGGGTGGAGTGACAGGGTGGCACATCAGCCACGCTCCACAGCAGCCATGGGGCAGGGCACCAAGTGCAACTCTGAGTGTTACAGCAGCGGGAAGGTGTGACAAGTGACCTATCCAAGTGCCATGCAAACCACACCCCTGCTGGTTTACCCTGAACAGTGGGATTGGGGTACGTGAGTAACCACAACACCGTGCAGCAGTCCCACCAGCATGTTTTGCGGGCCCAGTTGCCCTGCCCCATGTTGTCATAGCAGACAAGCCACAGGGAAGCAAACGTCCCCCTACACCGACATGGGCTCAGACAGCCAAAAACTGTACACCACAGCACAACTCTGCTGTCTGCACAGCAGTGCCTCATAGAGCCATGCCAGTGCCATAGAGAAAACCACCACACACGCCCCCACAAGGTGAGTGCCACCCTGGGAGGGGTTGTGGGGGCATGAAGGACCACAAGCACGCATACCAGACATCAGCTGTCCCAGCATGGACACCCTGCCATCCCCACACACAGGCCAAATACCAACTGGCCATGTGTCACACACTCATTAATGCAACCATCCCCATAAGGCTGGGCCCACATGCAACCTCGCCTGACCAACCCTGCCCATCTGGCCAAATGTGAGGAGTCACACTCCGTACCATAGCAAATGTGTATTTCATGAGGCATCAGAGGAGGACAAGGGGGCAGGCCCATCTGGCAGTGGCGCATCCATACCCTTAAGGTCAGTCACCATCACCACCACCTCTCAAAAGCGCAAAAAGGCTATGCCGAGGTGGTTGTCCCACCGTCAGACACTGCAACCCAGCAGGGCAAAGCCAATGGGTACTCCACATCCCACCAGTACCACCGCAAGACCCACTGCACCCACTTCTGCAGATGGGAGTGTCTGACACCGAGGCCACACCTCCAGGCAAAGCGAGTGTGGAGACACAGGGGGACACCAGCCCGGTGTCACCGCCTACAGAAGGGCCACAAACCCCTGAGCGCCCTTGACTGCTAGCCAGCATTCACAATCCCCAGACAGCCCTCACTGCTGCCATTGTGCTCAGACACGAGAGAGACCTCACCGCCGCCAGCATTCACAAACCCCTGAGCGCCCTTGCCGCCGCCAGCGTGCTCAGACACCTGAGCCGGACATTGACACGCCTTCCTATGGCTCCCCTGACAACAGCCCAGAGCCACTGCACAGCCCTCCTCCCATACGGCACACTTCACCAAGCAGCACCATGCTGCAGAAGCTGGAGGAGATGGAGCAGACACAGAGGGAGATGGAGCCGATAGGGAACACACACTCAGAAGACCTGCAGGCCATCCGTGACTGCCTACAAGGGGCCACCTGCAGGATTGTGCTGGTCCTTACAAGGAACCGGGCTGAGTCAGTATGGCAGCCCTGACATTATACGCCCAGAGGGTCAGGGAGATAACAGAAGGGGTCTCGGCACTTGCAGAGTCCAACCAGCAGAGCACGTAGGTCACACTCCAACATATCCAGGAGCCAGGGTCCATCCCTTCCAGTTCTACGACTCCCACAGAGGAGTCTCAGCAGAGCACACCAAGGCGTCAGTCCCAGTGCCATTTGCGCCCAAGGTCACTGGGTGCTGGCAGGGGGAGAAAGACCATGGTGATCAAAATTGAGACACTTATTGCCCTGAGTGGCCATGATGGGGAGTTGGTGATGGGAGGGGGATAGTATGATATGATATGATTGGTTATTTATAACGCGCTTAATACTCATAGGTTTTTAAGCGCAGACCTGGGGATCGAACCTGTGTTGTTCCGTGTCGTCTTGATTCCAAGGCGAGCATGTTGCCCCTGAGCTATCCTCCCTGCGGAGTTGGTGGTGGGAGGAGGGAAGGGGGATAGTGTGCTGGGGAGTTGGTGGTGGGAGAAGGGAGGGGGGATAGTGTGCTGGAGAGTTGGTGGTGGGAGGAGGGAGGGGGATAGTGTGCTGGGGAGTTGGTGGTGGGAGGGAGGAGGGGATACAGTGTGCTGGGGAGTTGGTGGTGGGGGGGAGAGAGGGGGGATAGTGTGCTGGGGAGTTGCTGGTGGGAGGAGGGAGGGGGGACAGTGTGCTAGGGAGTTGGTGGAAGGAGGGAGGGGGATAGTGTGCTGGGGAGTTGGTGGTGGGAGGATCGAGTGGGGATAATGTGCTGAGGAGTTGGTGGTGGGAGGAGGGAGTGGGGATAGTTGGGGCATTTCATATCATTAAAACTGTTAAACTTCATCAATGCGAGGACATTTCTGATTGTGTCAATGTCGTGTTTATTGATAGAGGTTAGTGTCACAAAGTCGTGTATGGCTTGTGCCATGTGAAAGTGTAGGAAGAAAATGTCTATCAGTCCCTGGTGGGCCAATATCCCATCCCTCAAGTCATCTCTGCATTGCGTGCATTTGCCTCTGCCACAGGAACTGCATCCTCATCCTCTGGGGGTGTCATGTCCAAGTCAGGGGGTAGCGGAACATTCCTCTTCAGGCAGATATTGTGCAGCATGGCACACGCAAGCACAATTTTACCCACTTTATCTGATGTGTACATCAGGGCTCCACCGGTATGGTCGAGGCAGCGGAAACGTGCCTTCAGGAGGCCGAAGGTATGCTCGATGCACACACAGGTCCTGCTGTGAGTGTGGTTGGAGGCATTGTCCTGCAGTGTTTGTGGATCACGCACAGGGGTCATTAGCCAGGGCAACTGTGAATATCCGGAGTCACCTGCTTGAGGGAGGCATAGGCATTAGTCACGGAGTAAGGTGTAGCGGTGGCCTTACACAATATCAGGGCAATGGACGTCTTGTGCATGCAAATGAGCCTTCATTTCACGTCATGTGTCTATTCAGTGTCTTTGCATGCTGCGTCACTCGTGTCCTGAATTTTCCTTCTTCGCATGTAGCCTGTTCCCTTGCAGCATATGTTACGTGAGATGTCTGTCAGTGACATATGCAGCTGACTTGGTGGCTGTCATATGGGATGCTGGGTTTGCATTGGGCCCTCCTTGAGCATCTGGTGCTACCAGGTCGCCATTGTGGGCTGGACTCACATGGTTTCATGGCTGTGGTACTGGCAGGGTTGTTGTTTTGTGAGGCGATGTGGCCATTTGTCAGCATTGCTTTGGTTAGTGCATGTTGCATTGTGGTACCTTTAGTCATGTTCGTGTTTATAGTTGCAGGTATATGTGTACATCAGCTTCTCCATCCAGGAAAGTCTGACATGTGCATGCTCCTTGGGCTGTACTGTGACATTGGTGGGGAAGGTGGTCAAGTACAGATTTTGCATTTGCTTGTCATGCCATGCTTTGTGTAGTTATTCACAACCCCCATTTGGACAATTACTTCGCAGAGCATGTGTGCAGACATTTCTCCTCACCCACTATCCAGATCCGTAGTCCTCTTTGGCTCTCCATGTATCCTGACAGTGTGATGTTACGTAGAACCATGGAATTGTGGGGGAACCAGGGTAGCGGGCACAGCAGTGGGTGATATACAGTTTGGGGTTGCAGGTCACCTGCATGTTCAGGGAGTGTTGGTGCTTGCGGTTATGGCACTCTGCTTCGTGGGCCTGGGAGGCCACCAAGGCAACATGGGTACAGTCCAGGGCAGCAATCACATTTGGCATTTGGGCAACAGCATTGAACTGTGCCTTCATGGCATTGACCTGGGCTGGGGTGGTAGGCAGTAAAATGTGATGTTGCACTTGCCGCAGGAGGGCTTCAAGCACCTGGGCCAACACTGCACAGCATGTGGGATATGCCATGCCGTGCATCATGGCCACAGAGTGCTGGAAGGTGCCAGTTCCAAGGAATTGTAGGACGGACAATAGCTTCAGCAGTGGGGGCACAGCTGTCCGCATGTTAATACCGCTCCCTATGTCATCCTGCATTGTGGTGAGCAGCTCAGTTACGGTCTCCCAGTTGAGGCGGTACAGGATGACCAACTGGCTGTCAGTGAGGGCCAGGGCGAAGGCTTGACCCTGGGTATCAGTGCATGCCTTGCTTGGGCTCTCCTCCTCCTCCTCCTCTTCCTCCTCCTCCACCCCTCCACTGTACTCCCTGCCTTGGCCTTGTTGTCCTGCCTCTCAACTTCCAGGTGCAACATGAGTAGGTGACTGTCCGAGCTCACAGTGGCTAGTTGCAGCCTGGTGTTGGAAACAGTGTTTGGGGTAGGGGTGTGTCTTATGTAGTCCACTGGAATGGATTTGTTTCACCTGTGGCTTTGTTTCTGACACCTCTCTTCATTAACCTCAAGCTAAAAGCTGGAGGTAACTGTGGTGTGTTTTCTGCGGTATTAGCGCCAGTTTTTGGCACTAATGATGCAGCTGTGTTTGTGCTTCGTGTGGCCGCCGCAGCTACCACTGGCTGTGATGACACTGGCTGTAATAGTGCCGGTTGTAATAGCGCCGGCTGATTTTACAGTCATCGGTATTTGCGCCGGCCCATGATCCGGCGGAGTGGTATTGGTGGTGCTAATTCCATTGCCGCCACTTTTAAGGGTTACCGCCAGACTTGTGAAGAAGCCCAAAATAAATCATTTCCCACTGCTGATGGATCATCACGAGTTGGGCGGAGAGGGAAAGTGTGGCGCTAACGCAATTACCGCTGCATTTACCGTTCCGCCCAATCCCGTGTTCTCGGGAATTCACCAGGTGAATGCGCCGGCTGTAATACCATTTTCGGCACTATGATCGCTGGCGGTAATAGCGCCTCCCAACCCCATTGGTTCCAATGGACCCAATGGGGACTGACCGATCCTCCGGCACCCGCAACTCGGGACCCGGAGCAAATAGCGCCGGGCCAAGTTGCAGTAACGCTAATTGCATTGGGGATGCTGCCCAACTCATGATGAGGCTCATTGTCCGGAGAATATTTTGAAAGACGATGTATTTTTCAGAGGAATGTGTCCATTAGAATAAGTCATTATTCTTAAAGAATAGGATATAAGCTATTTTTCTATACTAAATGATAATGTTAAACGTCAGGTGGGACTTTTCAAAAGTATGTGAATCTGTAAAAGACCCATTACTGGTGAACTCTTAGTACATGCTATTCTTTCTAACCCTTAAAGCGATTCTGTAAATTGTCTCAAATTGGTTAATATGTGAAAACATGGCTCAGCCTCCCTAACTTCAGCAGTTAGACATAAAAACAAGGGTACTTGCCAGTATTGCTTGTGCTTTGTCTTCAATTTTTTCAACTGCAGCTGGGGCTTCCGGTTTAGTCTAGGAAAGACAGTTTTCAAACATTGTCAAGAGGTTTAGGAAGAAAGGGCATCATGTTACTTAAGGTTTATTTTCAAAGTGTGTTACAGCTGATACGTTTTTGTATCACAATGATGCCTAAACACACAAAGTAAGCCCCCAATGTTATGTGCACCTCACACTTATATGAGGAAGCAGTGATTATTAATGTAAGAAAATGTTACTTACAGTAACTACAGTTTTCCTCCATTGCCATATTTCATAGATTCACATGTTGTTGACTATTCCCCGTCATCAGGGTGGGAGTCCTCAGTACATTAACAAAGCAGTTTCAATGTTCATGAACAAGAAAACACACTCACTTTAGGGTTCTATCAGTCTCATTTCAGGCTGTTAGGGAGATTTATCATGTGTATGCTTCATCCCCTCTCCTAGTGAGACCCCAAGCACCTTCTGCTGGACTTCTAGACCTTTTTCTTGTAATCCTGAATGTGTGGAGCCTTTTTAAACTCATTCACTCTTGTGGGCTCTGTCTTTAGGAACTCTATTCTTTGTATTTTACCCGTACTATGGAGTCTGTCTGCTCCATAGCTCTGAAAGGCATCTGTGTTTTTACTACTGCTGCAGCACACAGTTCCTTATGGGCAGTGTTGCTGGGGACCCTCAGGGTCCTCCTTTAAGATTCCTTTTTTATATATCCTCAAGTAATTACAGTTCTTAAGGATAGAAAAATACATAGTATCTCTTCCAAAACTCTATAGTCTGAGAGATTGGCACACACCACCCTCAGTCGAGTGCCAAAGGGTTACCTAGTATCTCCCTTCCCTCTGCTCCTGTGACTGTTTAGTCTCATCGACAATCTCCTAGTTATGACTGGTGGCTGTGGACATCTTCTACCAACTATTGTGTAGTTTTTATACCACAGGCTATGTCCATAGTATCAGTAATGCACAATAGGGGCACCCAAGTACCAACTTGGGGCCTGCCTTCTTTTTTCACTATTACTAGCATGGTTGTTCTATGTTAGCCCTTCTTCTACCATTCTGGTAGGGGGAGTTCTGTGTGTGTGTTTTGCATTTGGGCAGCCAAACTCCCGTTTCTGTAAAATGCAGAGAGATTGCATTTTCTGGAACTGGAACTGTATAAACAGTGAGGATTCTGGAGTGAAAAGCAAGTCGACCACTGGAAGCTGAAGTAACTGCAGAAGACGACCAGAGACGCCTGCAGACCCTTCGCAACACGTGAAGCGACCACTGCTGTCCAGACCTCGTTTTCTATGCGACAGAGGAGCTCTGAAGAGTATGACTCCTTCCCTTCGACTGGTGGGAACAACCAGTTTCAAGACGAACTTTGAATTGAGCCATCTCCTGAGGTCCTAGGAGTTTCCAGACCTGATGAGCCCCAATATCAGGAGATCTACTGCCCATTTCCAGTGCAGAGTCATGGAAAGGCTCAATCCGTCCAAATCTTTGCTGCAACCATAAGGACACTCCACAGATTCGATTCAACTCGCCCAGACCCCCTTATCAGAGCATGGGACTGCAGAAAGCAAAGCCGTTTGACCGGGCGATCCGTGTCCTTTGTTGGTCCTGCAGAAAAGGTGCCAAAACTGCAGAGTGAACCGAGAAGTTGTTGAAAGTCATGCCTCAGGTCCTCCCTCGAGACTGCTGCTGAGAGATCCCGTCCATTGTCCTGCCTTCAGTCATCAGACCACGGAATCTGGAGGTCGAGTCCAGAGCTGCAACATCGCGGAGCATCCACCACAAACATTTTCTTCTAACCTAAGGTACTGTGGGGAAAAAGGTAATGATTACCTGATGCCAAGAAGTCACTACAGAGTATTGGAGTGCACCTAGAGGTGTCCAGGGTCACCCCCTCTTACCAATCGCCAGCAGTTTGTTCAGTGCTACCCGTCACCTATGGAATCCTGCAGGGTTCCATCCTCTCCCCACTGATTTTCAATCTATACATGGAGCCGCTGAAAGCCCTCCTAGCCACACAAAACATCCACATCCACCAATGCGCAGATGACACACAGCTATACCTCAAGATTGACTCCATCTAGGACATCCATAGGTTCAAAACTGGCCTCTCGCTGATCCAGTCGTGGATGTCCAGTGCATACTTGAAGCTCAACCCCTCCAAGACCTAATTCCTTACCCCTCCCCAAAAACACCGAACACCCAGACATCTAAACCTGGCTATCAACCATGAACCCTGAGGGCTTCACACTCGAGCTTACCTCCTGCGCCAAGTCCCTTGGGTCCCACATCGACAAACACCTCTCCTTCAAGACACACATAGGTAAGAAAACTCAGACAGCTTGGTATCACCTCTCCCTACAGCGGAAAGTCAAGCCTTTCCTCCCCCCAGACAGCTTTAAATCCACCATTCAAGCACTGGTCCTATCCCACCTGGATGGGGGCAATGCACTCCTCGAAGGCCTCTCGTCATCCTCGTTTGTGTCCTACATGCGGCTGGAGGCCTCATCAAGGGCATACGCAGATACAACCACATCAGCTCAGTCCTCATCGACCTCCACTGGCTCCCATCGCACGCACGAATCACCTTAAAGTCTTGCTGCATCATCTATAAGGCAGTCACCCTCAAGTCCATAAGTTGCACAGAAACTCAGCATCTCTGGCAGACAGCGCACCACCAGAAGCCAGGACACATGCAGACTTGAAATCCGCTGCTGCAAAAAGAAAAGGACCAGACAACAAGCCTTCTCTGCCTATGCCCCAAGGCTATGGAACTTCCTCCAGTCAGCACCAGGCTCACGCCCACGCTCCTACAATTCAGAAAAGAACTCAAGACTCACCTCTTCAAGGAGTCTCTTCTCCTCAACACTTACGCCATCACATTTCCCTTCCCACGTCCTGATTTGCGAGACGCCACCCGCCCCTCTCCCCCTCGCCGCCACCAGGTACAGCTGTACCCCTCCTCTGCGCTCCTCTGTATCCTACTCCCTGCTGTATATCTGTTCTGTTGTTACCTCTGAAAAACACTCCGTTATGCATCTTTACTGTTGTATACCTATGTAAAGCACTCCGTTAGGTATCTGTATTGTTGTATACCTCTGTAAAGTGATCTGTTGTGTCTCAAAGCAAGGTCCGCGCTCAATTAATACCATAATAATAAGAACAAGAAAGGGTCACACAGCACCACCAGGTGACTATGGGCCTCATCACAAGTCTGGTGGTAATCTGGCACAATATCTGCCCAGGGGAAAAAGTATTACCGCTGGGTCGTGCAGCAGTATTAGCGCTGCATCACAAATGGGCATGAACGCGCACCCCACTCCGGCAGTATAGATATTAGTGCCCTGCGGAGACAGCGCCAAAATAAGGGTTACGCTAAAGTATTGGTGCAAATAGCGCTACCGCCGGCGATGCCGGCACTAATAGTGCTGCTGGAAATTGCGTCATCACTGGAACGGGAAGCATTGCGGCGGCCATTTTTAAAAACACAATCCATCAAGTATCTCAACTTTAGTCTGCAGCATAAAACCACACGACAGTGCAGGACAGCCATCTGGCATGCCATCAGTCAGAAGGTAACTGCAGTGGTGAGGGTACCCCGTGGCGGAGAGGACTGCTGTAAGTGGTGGAATGACCTGAGGGTCAGGGTGCATGGGCTGCTTTCACAACACCACCCGGAGTCCCTGTCGACTGGTGGAGACACTGTGGAACCACTGGTCCTCACCGCCTGGGAGGAAAAGTGTAGCACAGTGCTGGATATGGAGGGAATAGAGGGAGATGGAGGTGCAGAGGCAGGTGCCAGAAGTCAGGAGGTGAGTCAAAACCCCCACCCCGCCCCGCACATGCACAAATGACAGCCTAGTATAAGATGCTCCAGTGGACGGGGACACATGTCAGCAGACCCAGAAGCTGGGCATGCCAACAGGGTGGAGTGACAGGGTGGCACATCAGCCACGCTCCACAGCAGCCATGGGGCAGGGCACCAAGGGCAACTCTGAGTGTTACAGCAGCGGGAAGGTGTTGCAAGTGACCTATCCAAGTGCCATGCACACCACACCCCTGGTGGTGTACCCTGAACAGTGGGATTGGGGTACGTGAGCAACCACGACACCGTGCAGCAGTCCCACCAGCATGTTTTACGGGCCCAGTTGCCCGCCCCATGTTGTCATAGCAGACAAGCTACAGGGAAGGAAACATCCCCCTACACCGACATGGGCTCAGACAGCCAAAAACTGTACACCACAGCACAACTCTGCTGTCTGCACAGCAGTGCCTCATAGAGCCATGCCAGTGCCATAGAGAAAACCACCACACACGCACCCACAAGGTGAGTGCCACCCTGGGAGGGGTTATGGGGGCATGAAGGACCACAAGCACGCATACCAGACATCAGCTGTCCCAGCATGGACACCCTGCCCTCCCCACACACAGGCCAAATACCAACTGGCCATGTGTCACACACTCATTAATGCAACCATCCCCATAAGGCTGGGCCCACATGCAACCTCGCCTGACCAACCCTGCCCATCTGGCCAAATGTGAGGAGTCACACTTCGTACCATAGCAAATGTGTATTGCATGAGGCATCAGAGGAGGACAAGGGGGCAGGCCCATCTGGCAGTGGCGCATCCATGCCTTAAGGTCAGTCACCATCACCACCACCTCTCAAAGGCGCAAGACCCACTGCACCCACTTCTGCAGATGGGAGTGTCTGACACCGAGGCCCCACTTCCAGGCAGAGCGAGTGTGGAGACACAGGGGGACACCAGCCCGGTGTCACCGCCTACAGAAGGGCCACAAACCCCTGAGCGCCCTTGACCGCTAGCCAGCATTCACAATCCCCAGACAGCCCTCACTGCTGCCATTGTGCTCAGACACGAGAGAGCCCTCACCGCCGCCAGCATTCACAAACCCATGAGCGCCCTTGCCGCTGCCAGCGTGCTCAGACACCTGAGCCGGATATTGACACGCCTTCCTATGGCTCCCCTGACAACAGCCCAGAGCCACTGCACAGCCCTCCTCCCATACGGCACACTTCACCAAGCAGCACCATGCTGCAGAGGCTGGAGGAGATGGAGCAGACACAGAGGGAGATGGAGCCGATAGGGAACACACACTCGGAACACCTGCAGGCCATCCGTGACTGCCTACAAGGGGCCACCTGCAGGATTGTGCTGGTCATTACAAGGAACCGGGCTGAGACAGCTGTCAGTACGGCAGCCCTGACATTATAAGCCCAGAGGGTCAGGGAGATAACAGAAGGGGTCTCGGCACTTGCAGAGGCCAACCAGCAGAGCACGTAGGTCACACTCCAACATATCCAGGAGACACGTATTGCCCTGAGTGGCCATGCTGGGGAGTTGGTGATGGGAGGGGGATAGTATGATATGATATGATTGGTTATTTATAACGCGCTTAATACTCACAGGTTTTTAAGCGCAGACCTGGGGATCGAACCTGTGTTGTTCCGTGTCGTCTTGATTCCAAGGCGATGTCATGATCTCTGCTTCCAAAAGGTCAGGGTTTTCCCAACTCCCTTGGAAGCAGATTCATAACCCAGGTTCCGAGTGCCAACCAGTCCCAATTGGGACCTTTTGGACCCAGTCCTGGCGCCAGTGGCACCAGGCTCATAAATATGCCCAGTCCCAGCGCTGGAAGCGCCGGGCTCATAATGCTTGGGTGGACTTACCTGCAGCAGACCATGCTGCTTACTTGCCTGCCAGTTGAACCTCTGATCCTCTTCTGTTTGGAACTACTTTTCCTGTTGGATGGGGCAGGAGCCACTCCCTAGGTTCAGAACATTGGAACTCTTCTGGAAAGCAGGAACTCTTTTCTTACCTAGGCGTGGCTGTGGAAGGAGACACCTAAGCACTACAGGAAGCTATTTAAACCACACCCGATGGATGAATCTTGCTTTGCGTTATTCTGCATCCTCTGCAGCAGAACGCTCATCGTGTCTTCTGCATCTGATCCTGGGCCTAAGGAAAAAGCCTTACCATCCTGAATCCAGTCTTCAGCAACACCTATAAAGACAAGAAAGAACAGGTTAGCATTACGGTCTTCAGTGACAGCTCTTCACTTACCCGGGCCATCGGCTGTCACCAACGCCTCGCGCTGCATTCTGAAAGACAAAGGTTTACCTACTCTTCGTGCGCTCCGGAGGTCTTCACACTGCATTCCGGCATCTGAAAGACAAAAGCTTACCAACTCTTCGCACGCTCCGGAGGCCTTCGGCGCTGCATCCCGCATCTGAAAGACAAAACAAGGTGCGTTTAAAGACATTGGGGAACTTTAATACTCACGTGCCATTACTCCTTTCCACATCTAACCCAGTGGGTATTCCGGCACCCTGCAGCCGCTCCGAACTTGTACCTGCAAAATAAAAAGACAGTTAGAGCGCATCGTGAAGCAGGCAACAAGCGCTTACTTACGTGCTTCCAGGCGCTTCTATTCATCACACAGGCTCCATCTTCAACTCACTTCAGCCCGTCATCCACCATCGCCGGAACCCTGCAAAACAAGAGACATCATTACTAAAAACTTTAAAGACATTAGTATTACTCGAAACTTACCGTTCGCGCAGTAAACGACGGACAGCAGTCCTCTGAAGTCAAGAGGCCTGCTCCCCTTATCCAGTGAAGAAACTGGTTACAGCACCCTGCCCCGAGGCAGATGGAGAGCACGGCGTTCACTTACCTAAGGTGAGAGCGTTAACCTTCGGGGTTCTACAGGAGAAGAGAAAGGGAAGAAGAGAGAGACATTCAATAACCCAGTTCATTAATCCCATATTTTCTATCTGCAGACATCTTACCCTTCGAGTCAAACATACAGTGCACAGAGGTCCAGCCCAAAGAGCCAGCCGTGTGTTACACATCACCTTTGAAGATACGGTATACGCCCAGTCAAGACCGGCGCCTCTACGGGAATCAGGTGAGCGTTACAGAACGCAAAGCCTACCACAAAACTCCCGTCCAAGCGCTATGGAAACCTCGGATACCGACCAACTAGCCCAGTTACTTGGGGAACTAAGGGCAGAAGTGCATGCAGCCCGTCAGGAAACGAACGCTCTAAGAAGGGAACTGATTACTTCCAAGGAGCGAACAGATGATCTCGCTAGACAATTGCTACAGTCACAAGCCGGACAGACCCCGTTACCCGCATCTGGGGGAAATCTTCCTTCTACATCCTCTATGAATCCAGTGCAGATCAACCTACCTGGGAATGTACCTCTGGCTCCGCCCGAACGATTTTCTGGTGACCCAAAGAAGTTTGCAGTATTTATCAATCAGTGCCGGTTGCATTTCTTATGCCGGCCAGCAGCCTTTCCAACTGATCAAGCTAAAGTAGCTTTCGTGCTTTCGTACCTTAGTGGCAATGCGGCAGACTGGTCGATCCCTCTAGTAAATCAAGATGATCCGGTCCTCCATGATTTTCAAGCTTTTCAGCTCAGTATGGAAAAACTGTTCGCAAGACATTCACAGGGGCAGGCCTTGGACAATGAGCTTCTTTCGTTGCGACAAGGTAATCAAGACCTTTTGGCTTATATTGCGTCTTTCAACAGACTGATAGTGGAAACTCAATGGCCTGAGGACAAAAGGATTACGCTGTTTTATAGAGGTCTACGTGGAGAGCTCAAAGATGTGTTAGCCCAAGTAGTGAATCCCCCACAAGATTGTTCGGACTATATAGTCGTTCAAATAGATCACAGACTGCAGAACAGGAAGGCCGATCGTTCCAAGTTTGATGCTCGAGTATTTTTCCAAACCGCCAACTCCTTCCAAAGGAGTAGACACCGGGGAACCCATGCAAATAGGGGGTCTGAAAGGTCCTCTAACACAAAAGGAGAGGGAAAGGAGAAAACAGTTGCAATTATGCCTCTATTGCGGAAACTCAGGGCACTTTCTTCGAGACTGTCCGGTGAAACCTGCTAAGAAGGCAGTAGGAGCTACAGTTACCAAAGTTACAAACTCTGAGCAGGGAAACGACCTCGCCCGACAAGAATAGAGGTCCTCTTGCTGAGCGTGAAAACCAGTTCCGTGACCTCGCATTTCGTGATACCTATGGTCCTCATTAGCCCTGATAATCCGGATCGATTACATGCAATTGAAGCTTACGTCGACAGCGGTGCCATCGGCAATTATGTGGATCATGAAATGGTTTTGAGGATGAATCTAACTCTTTGTCCCAAGGCTATAAAGGACGTCATTACTACGGTGGATGGTACGGAGATAGCCTCCGGGCCAGTAACGCATACCACTCAAGAAGTGACGCTAATAAGTCAAGATGGACACCATGAGAAGATCGTGTTCGATGTGATCAAGGCCCCTCAGTTTCAGATTATTCTAGGAATACCTTGGTTAGAGAAACACAATCCTCTGATCGATTGGCGAGCAAGAACGGTCCATTTTCCAGAATGTGTCTCTACTTGTCACCCTCCACCTGGTGTTGCACTGGCAGCAATTTCTTCAGAGACTCCCCAGTTACCTCCCGAATACCTAGAATACCAAGATGTTTTCCGGAAGGATCAGGCTAACTCTCTACCTCCTCATAGGTCTTATGACTGCCAGATAGACCTGATACCTGGATCTACTCCTCCTTGTAGTAGAATTTATGCCCTCACCGAGCCTGAGAACCTTCACCTTCGACAATACCTGGATCAATACCTGGCAAATGGGTTTATTCGTCCTTCCAAGTCCCCTGCTTCTTCAGCTTTGTTCTTCGTTCCAAAAAAGGAAGGAGACCTTAGAACTTGTATAGATTATCGCTCCCTGAACCAGATCACCGTTAAGAATAGATATCCGTTACCTTTGATCCCTGAACTCCTGGACCAAGTCAGAAAAGCATGCATATATACAAAGCTGGATCTTAGAGGAGCTTACCACTTGGTACGAGTAAAAGAGGGCGATGAATGGAAGACGGCCTTCCGCACCAAGTATGGGCTATTTGAATATCAGGTCATGCCCTTCGGACTTTGCAATGCCCCGGCCGCCTTTCAATATTTTATGAACGATGTCCTCAGAGAGCTCATAGATGTGTGTGTTGTTGTTTACATTGACGACATCCTCGTTTATTCTTCATCGGAATCTGAACATCGGAAACACGTGAAAATGGTCCTCGAAAGATCGCGTCAAAACAAACTTTTCGCTAAGTTGGAAAAATGTGTTTTCAACGTGACTGAAGTTGAATTCTTGGGATTCATATTATCACCTGGCGGAGTGCGTATGGATTCAAAGAAGGTCGATGCAGTTCTCAAATGGCCATCACCATCCTCCGTAAAAGGTGTGCAAAGCATGTTAGGCTTCGCTAACTTTTACCGCAGGTTTATCCCCGAATTCTCACGAATAGTCCAGCCCATCACTGCCTTGTTAAAGAAAAACAAACGTTTTGAATGGTCTACCGAGGCGGAACAAGCTTTCCAGGATTTGAAGACTAAATTTATCTCTGCACCAATCTTAAAACACCCTCGCCCCGAACTCCCCTACATCGTGGAAACTGATGCTTCAAGCCTTGCCATGGGGGCAGTTCTATCACAAAAGGACCCGGTAACCAATCAGTTGCATCCCGTGGCATTTTGGTCCCGCAAATTCTCGCCTCCGGAAATCAATTACACGATTACTGACAAGGAACTTCTGGCTATCAAGTCTGCCTTTAAGGCTTGGCGGCATTATCTGCTGGGGGCCCGACACACCGTTACTGTGATTACGGATCACCGAAACCTGCAATATTTGAAAACCGCAAAAGCCCAATCCTCTAGACAACTCCGTTGGGCATTATTCTTTGCCGAGTTTGACTTCATAATTACCTATCGACCTGGTACAAAAAACGGTAAAGCTGATGCCCTTTCTCGGATGGGAGTGGAAGAACACTTGCTCAACCCTAAACCTGTACCAATCATTCCCGAACAAAGAATTCTGGGTGTAATCGCCACACAATCCATAGAGGAAGTTAAGGATAAAGCCAGGCAACTTGTAACTCCAGCAGACATACAGAATTGGCATCTGCAAGGAAAGGACTTTGCAGTAAAGGACAACTTATTGTATTTCCAAGAACGATTATACCTACCCAGCACAGATTTACAGAAAGAAGTAATCTCTTGTTATCACGATTCTTTAATGGAAGGACATCCCGGTATAGCCAAGACCTCAGAAAAGATCAAGCGCTACTTCTGGTGGCCGTCTTGGAAAAAAGATATCAGAGACTTTATAATGTCCTGTGGAGTATGCGCCCAAAACAAGAGTCAAAAGGAAAGACCAGCAGGCCTCTTACGCCCTATTGACATCCCACCTCGCCCTTGGCATACGCTTTCTATGGACTTCATCACCGATCTACCTCCATGCTCCGGATACAATACGATTCTAGTAATCGTGGACTTATTCTCCAAGATGGCGCATTTCATTCCGCTCAAAGGCTTGCCAACAGCAGCAACTCTGGCCCGAGAATTTCTCGAAAACATCGTCCGACTGCACGGTTTTCCTTCGGTTCTAATTTCGGATCGAGGTAGTCAATTTATTTCTCATTTTTGGCGAAGTTGCTGTCGGTCGGCTCAAATTGATGTGAGACTATCGACCAGTCACCACCCTCAGACCGACGGACAAACCGAGAGGACCAATCAAACTCTGGAACAGTATTTACGCTGCATGCTGCAACAAACTGAAAAAACTTGGAAAGACATCCTTTGGATAGCCGAATATGCCTACAATAACTCTGTCCATTCGGGAACTGGGAAAACCCCGTTTTTTCTTTTGTACGGCAGTCACCCTCGAACCTCGGAGTTGGATCCCCTCCAAGATCTTGAAACACCAGCAGTAGACTACCTGCATTCTACAATCACCCAAGCCTTTAAGGAAGCTGTTTCTCACCTTCAAAGGGCTAAAGAACAATACAAGAAAGGAGCAGATCAACATCGGAAGGAAGCCCCTCAATATCGAGTAGGGGATCAAGTCTGGTTATCCACCAAATATCTACCTCTAAAAGGGCCACGCACATTCAACCCAAGATACCTTGGTCCCTATTCCATCACTACCATAGTAAACCCAGTAGCGGTCAAGTTGGACTTGCCCCCGCACATGAAGATACATCCGGTCTTCCACGTCTCTCTATTAAAACCCGTGCAACCTCAAACCCGACTAACTAAATCTCCAAAACCTATCCTAGTAGATGGGGAACTCGAGTTTGAAGTCAAAAGCATTCTGGACTCCAAGATCTCCAGATCTAAACTATTTTACCTAATTGACTGGAAAGGCTACGGCCCCCAAGAGAGATCCTGGGAACCTGCTGAATATGTCCACGCTCCTCGCCTAATCAAAAGATTTCACCGAACATTTCCTGACAAGCCAAAACCCCCGGAGAAGCCCGGTTTGGGAGAGGCCTTGAGGGGGGGTACTGTTATGATCTCTGCTTCCAAAAGGTCAGGGTTTTCCCAACTCCCTTGGAAGCAGATTCATAACCCAGGTTCCGAGTGCCAACCAGTCCCAATTGGGACCTTTTGGACCCAGTCCTGGCGCCAGTGGCACCAGGCTCATAAATATGCCCAGTCCCAGCGCTGGAAGCGCCGGGCTCATAATGCTTGGGTGGACTTACCTGCAGCAGACCATGCTGCTTACTTGCCTGCCAGTTGAACCTCTGATCCTCTTCTGTTTGGAACTACTTTTCCTGTTGGGTGGGGCAGGAGCCACTCCCTAGGTTCAGAACACTGGAACTCTTCTGGAAAGCAGGAACTCTTTTCTTACCTAGGCGTGGCTGTGGAAGGAGACACCTAAGCACTACAGGAAGCTATTTAAACCACACCCGATGGATGAATCTTGCTTTGCGTTATTCTGCATCCTCTGCAGCAGAACTCTCATCGTGTCTTCTGCATCTGATCCTGGGCCTAAGGAAAAAGGCTTACCATCCTGAATCCAGTCTTCAGCAACACCTATAAAGACAAGAAAGAACAGGTTAGCATTACGGTCTTCAGTGACAGCTCTTCACTTACCCGGGCCATCGGCTGTCACCAACGCCTCGCGCTGCATTCTGAAAGACAAAGGCTTACCTACTCTTCGTGCGCTCCGGAGGTCTTCACACTGCATTCCGGCATCTGAAAGACAAAAGCTTACCAACTCTTCGCACGCTCCGGAGGCCTTCGGCGCTGCATCCCGCATCTGAAAGACAAAACAAGGTGCGTTTAAAGACATTGGGGAACTTTAATACTCACGTGCCATTACTCCTTTCCACATCTAACCCAGTGGGTATTCCGGCACCCTGCAGCCGCTCCGAACTTGTACCTGCAAAATAAAAAGACAGTTAGAGCGCATCGTGAAGCAGGCAACAAGCGCTTACTTACGTGCTTCCAGGCGCTTCTATTCATCACACAGGCTCCATCTTCAACTCACTTCAGACCGTCATCCACCATCGCCGGAACCCTGCAAAACAAGAGACATCATTACTAAAGACTTTAAAGACATTAGTATTACTCGAAACTTACCGTTCGTGCAGTAAACGACGGACAGCAGTCCTCTGAAGTCAAGAGGCCTGCTCCCCTTATCCAGTGAAGAAACTGGTTACAGCACCCTGCCCCGAGGCAGATGGAGAGCACGGCGTTCACTTACCTAAGGTGAGAGCGTTAACCTTCGGGGTTCTACAGAAGAAGAGAAAGGGAAGAAGAGAGAGACATTCAATAACCCAGTTCATTAATCCCATATTTTCTATCTGCAGACATCTTACCCTTCGAGTCAAACATACAGTGCACAGAGGTCCAGCCCAAAGAGCCAGCCGTGTGTTACACATCACCTTTGAAGATACGGTATACGCCCAGTCAAGACCGGCACCTCTACGGGAATCAGGTGAGCGTTACAGGCGAGCATGTTGCCCCTGAGCTATCCTCCCTGCGGAGTTGGTGGTGGGAGGAGGGAAGGGGGATAGTGTGCTGGGGAGTTGGTGGTGGGAGAAGGGAGGGGGGATAGTGTGCTGGAGAGTTGGTGGTGGGAGGAGGGAGGGGGATAGTGTGCTGGGGAGTTGGTGGTGGGAGGGAGGAGGGGATACAGTGTGCTGGGGAGTTGGTGGTGGGGGGACAGAGGGGGGATAGTGTGCTGGTGAGTTGCTGGTGGGAGGAGGGAGGGGGGATAGTGTGCTAGGGAGTTGGTGGTGGGAGGAGGGAGGGGGATAGTGTGCTGGGGAGTTGGTGGTGGGAGGAGCGAGTGGGGATAATGTGCTGAGGAGTTGGTGGTGGGAGGAGGGAGTGGGCATAGTTGGGGCATTTCATATCATTAAAACTGTTAAACTTCATCAATGCGAGGACATTTCTGATTGTGTCAGTGTCGTGTTTATTGATAGAGGTTAGCGTCACAAAGCCGTGTATGGCTTGTGCCATGTGAAAGTGTAGGAAGAAAATGTCTATCAGTGCCTGGTGGGCAAATATCCCATCCCTCACGTCATCTCTGCATTGCGTGCATTTGCCTCTGCCACAGGAACTGCAACCTCATCCTCTGGGGGTGTCATGTCCAAGTCAGGGGGTAGCGGAACATTCCTCTTCAGGCAGATATTGTGCAGCATGGCACACGCAAGCACAATTTTACCCACTTTATCTGATGTGTACATCAGGGCTCCACCGGTATGGTTGAGGCAGCGGAAACGTGCCTTCAGGAGGCCGAAGGTATGCTCGATGCACACACAGGTCCTGCTGTGAGCGTGGTTGGAGGCATTGTCCTGCAGTGTTTGTGGATCACGCACAGGGGTCATTAGCCAGGGCAACTGTGAATATCCGGAGTCACCTGCTTGAGGGAGGCACAGGCATTAGTCACGGTGTAAGGTGTAGGGGTGGCCTTACACAATATCAGGGCAATGGACATCTTGTGCATGCAAATGAGCCTTCATTTCACGTCATGTGTCTATTCAGTATCTTTGCATGCTGCGTCACTCGTATCCTGCATTTTTCTTCTTCGCATGTAGCCTGTTCCCTTGCAGCATATGTTATGTAAGATGTCTGTCAGTGACATGTGCAGCTGACATGGTGGCTGTCATGTGGGATGCTGGGTTTGCATTGGGCCCTCCTTGAGCATCTGGTGCCACCAGGTCGCCATTGTGGGCTGGACTCACATGGTTTCATGGCTGTGGTACTGGCAGGGTTGTTGTTTTGTGAGGCGATGTGGCCATTTGTCAGCATTGCTTTGGTTAGTGCATGTTGCATTGTGGTACCTTTAGTCATGTTCGTGTTTATAGTTGCAGGTATATGTGTACATCAGCTTCTCCATCCAGGAAAGTCTGACATGTGCATGCTCCTTGGGCTGTACTGTGACATTGGTGGGGAAGGTGGTCAAGTACAGATTTTGCATTTGCTTGTCATGCCATGCTTTGTGTAGTTATTCACAACCCCCATTTGGACAATTACTTCGCAGAGCATGTGTGCAGACATTTCTCCTCACCCACTATCCAGATCCGTAGTCCTCTTTGGCTCTCCATGTATCCTGACAGTGTGATGTTACGTAGAACCATGGAATTGTGGGGGAACCAGGGTAGCGGGCACAGCAGTGGGCGATATACAGTTTGGGGTTGCAGGTCACCTGCATGTTCAGGGAGTGTTGGTGCTTGCGGTTATGGTACTCTGCTTCGTGGGCCTGGGAGGCCACCAAGGCAACATGGGTACAGTCCAGGGCAGCAATCACATTTGGCATTTGGGCAACAGCATTGAACTGTGCCTTCATGGCATTGACCTGGGCTGGGGTGGTAGGCAGTAAAATGTGATGTTGCACTTGCCGCAGGAGGGCTTCAAGCACCTGGGCCAACACTGCACAGCATGTGGGATATGCCATGCCGTGCATCATGGCCACAGAGTGCTGGAAGGTGCCAGTTCCAAGGAATTGTAGGACGGACAATAGCTTCAGCAGTGGGGGCACAGCTGTCCGCATGTTGATACCGCTCCCTATGTCATCCTGCATTGTGGTGAGCAGCTCAGTTACGGTCTCCCAGTTGAGGCGGTACAGGATGACCAACTGGCTGTCAGTGAGGGCCAGGGCGAAGGCTTGACCCTGGGTATCAGTGCATGCCTTGCTTGGGCTCTCCTCCTCCTCCTCCTCTCCCTCCTCCTCCACCCCTCCACTGTACTCCCTGCCTTGGCCTTGTTGTCCTGCCTCTCAACTTCCAGGTGCAACATGAGTAGGTGACTGTCCGAGCTCACAGTGGCTAGTTGCAGCCTGGTGTTGGAAACAGTGTTTGGGGTAGGGGAGTGTCTTATGTAGTCCACTGGAATGGATTTGTTTCACCTGTGGCTTTGTTTCTGACACCTCTCTTCATTAACCTCAAGCTAAAAGCTGGAGGTAACTGTGGTGTGTTTTCTGCGGTATTAGCGCCAGTTTTTGGCACTAATGATGCGGCTGTGTTTGTGCTTCGTGTGGCCGCCGCAGCTACCACTGGCTGTGATGACACTGGCTGTAATAGTGCCGGTTGTAATAGCGCCGGCTGATTTTACAGTCATCGGTATTTGCGCTGGCCCATGATCCGGCGGAGTGGTATTGGTGGTGCTAATTGCATTACCGCCACTTTTAAGGGTTACCGCCAGACTTGTGAAGAGGCCCAAAATAAATCATTTTCCACTGCTGATGGATCATCACGAGTTGGGCGGAGAGGGAAAGTGTGGCGTTAACGCAATTACCGCTGCATTTACCGTTCCGCCCAATCCCGTGTTCTCGGGAATTCACCAGGTGAATGCGCCGGCTGTAATACCATTTTCGGCACTATGATCGCTGGCGGTAATAGCGCCTCCCAACCCCATTGGTTCCAATGGACCCAATGGGGACTGACCGATCCTCCGGCACCCGCAACTCGGGACCCGGAGCAAATAGCGCCGGGCCAAGTTGCAGTAACGCTAATTGCATTGGGGATGCTGCCCAACTCATGATGAGGCTCATTGTCCGGAGAATATTTTGAAAGACGATGTATTTTTCAGAGGAATGTGTCCATTAGAATAAGTCATTATTCTTAAAGAATAGGATATAAGCTATTTTTCTATACTAAATGATAATGTTAAACGTCAGGTGGGACTTTTCAAAAGTATGTGAATCTGTAAAAGACCCATTACTGGTGAACTCTTAGTACATGCTATTCTTTCTAACCCTTAAAGCGATTCTGTAAATTGTCTCAAATTGGTTAATATGTGAAAACATGGCTCAGCCTCCCTAACTTCAGCAGTTAGACATAAAAACAAGGGTACTTGCCAGTATTGCTTGTGCTTTGTCTTCAATTTTTTCAACTGCAGCTGGGGCTTCCGGTTTAGTCTAGGAAAGACAGTTTTCAAACATTGTCAAGAGGTTTAGGAAGAAAGGGCATCATGTTACTTAAGGTTTATTTTCAAAGTGTGTTACAGCTGATACGTTTTTGTATCACAATGATGCCTAAACACACAAAGTAAGCCCCCAATGTTATGTGCACCTCACACTTATATGAGGAAGCAGTGATTATTAATGTAAGAAAATGTTACTTACAGTAACTACAGTTTTCCTCCATTGCCATATTTCATAGATTCACATGTTGTTGACTATTCCCCGTCATCAGGGTGGGAGTCCTCAGTACATTAACAAAGCAGTTTCAATGTTCATGAACAAGAAAACACACTCACTTTAGGGTTCTATCAGTCTCATTTCAGGCTGTTAGGGAGATTTATCATGTGTATGCTTCATCCCCTCTCCTAGTGAGACCCCAAGCACCTTCTGCTGGACTTCTAGACCTTTTTCTTGTAATCCTGAATGTGTGGAGCCTTTTTCCACTCATTCAGTCTTGTGGGCTCTGTCTTTAGGAACTCTATTCTTTGTATTTTACCCGTACTATGGAGTCTGTCTGCTCCATAGGTCTGAAAGGCATCTGTGTTTTTACTACTGCTGCAGAACACAGTTCCTTATGGGCAGTGTTGCTGGGGACCCTCAGGGTCCTCCTTTAAGATTCCTTTTTTATATATCCTCAAGTAATTACAGTTCTTAAGGATATAAAAATACATAGTATCTCTTCCAAAACTCTATAGTCTGAGAGATTGGCACACACCACCCTCAGTCGAGTGCCAAAGGGTTACCTAGTATCTCCCTTCCCTCTGCTCCTGTGACTGTTTAGTCTCATCGACAATCTCCTAGTTATGACTGGTGGCTGTGGACATCTTCTACCAACTATTGTGTAGTTTTTATACCACAGGCTATGTCCATAGTATCAGTAATGCACAATAGGGGCACCCAAGTACCAACTTGGGGCCTGCCTTCTTTTTTCACTATTACTAGCATGGTTGTTCTATGTTAGCCCTTCTTCTATCATTCTGGTAGGGGGAGTTCTGTGTGTGTGTTTTGCATTTGGGCAGCCAAACTCCCCTTTCTGTAAAATGCAGAGAGATTGCATTTTCTGGAACTGGAACTGTATAAACAGTGAGGATTCTGGAGTGAAAAGCAAGTCGACCACTGGAAGCTGAAGTAACTGCAGAAGACGACCAGAGACGCCTGCAGACCCTTCGCAACACGTGAAGCGACCACTGCTGTCCAGACCTCGTTTTCTATGCGACAGAGGAGCTCTGAAGAGTATGACTCCTTCCCTTCGACTGGTGGGAACAACCAGTTTCAAGACAAACTTTGAATTGAGCCATCTCCTAAGGTCCTAGGAGATTCCAGACCTGCTGAGTCCCAATATCAGGAGATCTACTGCCCATTTCCAGTGCAGAGTCATGGAAAGGCTGAATCCGTCCAAATCTTTGCTGCACCCATAAGGACACTCCACAGATTCGATCCAACTCGCCCAGACCCTTATCATAGCATGGCACTGCAGAAAGCAAAGCCGTTTGACCGGGCGATCCGTGTCCTTTGTTGGTCCTGCAGAAAAGGTGCCAAAACTGCAGAGTGAACCGAGAAGTTGTTGAAAGTCATGCCTCAGGTCCTCCCTCGAGACTGCTGCTGAGAGATCCCGTCCATTGTCCTGCCTTCAGTCATCAGACCACGGAATCTGGAGGTCGAGTCCAGAGCTGCAACATCGCGGAGCATCCACCACAAACATTTTCTTCTAACCTAAGGTACTGTGGGGAAAAAGGTAATGATTACCTGATGCCAAGAAGTCACTACAGAGTATTGGAGTGCACCTAGAGGTGTCCAGGGTCACCCCCTCTTACCAATCGCCAGCAGTTTGTTCAGTGCTACCCGTCACCTATGGAATCCTGCAGGGTTCCATCCTCTCCCCACTGATTTTCAATCTATACATGGAGCCGCTGAAAGCCCTCCTAGCCACACAAAACATCCACATCCACCAATGCGCAGATGACACACAGCTATACCTCAAGATTGACTCCATCTAGGACATCCATAGGTTCAAAACTGGCCTCTCGCTGATCCAGTCGTGGATGTCCAGTGCATACTTGAAGCTCAACCCCTCCAAGACCTAATTCCTTACCCCTCCCCAAAAACACCGAACACCCAGACATCTAAACCTGGCTATCAACCATGAACCCTGAGGGCTTCACACTCGAGCTTACCTCCTGCGCCAAGTCCCTTGGGTCCCACATCGACAAACACCTCTCCTTCAAGACACACATAGGTAAGAAAACTCAGACAGCTTGGTATCACCTCTCCCTCCAGCGGAAAGTCAAGCCTTTCCTCCCCCCAGACAGCTTTAAATCCACCATTCAAGCACTGGTCCTATCCCACCTGGATGGGGGCAATGCACTCCTCGAAGGCCTCTCGTCATCCTCGTTTGTGTCCTACATGCGGCTGGAGGCCTCATCAAGGGCATACGCAGATACGACCACATCAGCTCAGTCCTCATCGACCTCCACTGGCTCCCATCGCACGCACGAATCACCTTAAAGACTTGCTGCATCATCTATAAGGCAGTCACCCTCAAGTCCATAAGTTGCACAGAAACTCAGCATCTCTGGCAGACAGCGCACCACCAGAAGCCAGGACACATGCAGACTTGAAATCCGCTGCTGCAAAAAGAAAAGGACCAGACAACAAGCCTTCTCTGTCTATGCCCCAAGGCTATGGAACTTCCTCCAGTCAGCACCAGGCTCACGCCCACGCTCCTACAATTCAGAAAAGAACTCAAGACTCACCTCTTCAAGGAGTCTCTTCTCCTCAACACTTACGCCATCACATTTCCCTTCCCACGTCCTGATTTGTGAGACGCCACCCGCCCCTCTCCCCCTCGCCGCCACCAGGTACAGCTGTACCCCTCCTCTGCGCTCCTCTGTATCCTACTCCCTGCTGTATATCTGTTCTGTTGTTACCTCTGAAAAACACTCCGTTATGCATCTTTACTGTTGTATACCTATGTAAAGCACTCCGTTAGGTATCTGTATTGTTGTATACCTCTGTAAAGTGATCTGTTGTGTCTCAAAGCAAGGTCTGCGCTCAATTAATACCATAATAATAAGAACAAGAAAGGGTCACACAGCACCACCAGGTGACTATGGGCCTCATCACAAGTCTGGTGGTAATCTGGCACAATATCTGCCCAGGGGAAAAAGTATTACCGCTGGGTCGTGCAGCAGTATTAGCGCTGCATCACAAATGGGCATGAACGCGCACCCCACTCCGGCAGTATAGATATTAGGGCCCTGCGGAGACAGCGCCAAAATAAGGGTTATGCTAAAGTATTGGTGCAAATAGCGCTACCGCCGGCGATGCCGGCACTAATAGTGCTGCTGGAAATTGCGTCATCACTGGAACGGGAAGCATTGCGGCGGCCATTTTTAAAAACACAATCCATCAAGTATCTCAACTTTAGTCTGCAGCATAAGACCACACGACAGTGCAGGACAGCCATCTGGCATACCATCAGTCAGAAGGTAACTGCAGTGGTGAGGGTACCCCGTGGCGGAGAGGACTGCTGTAAGTGAATGACCTGAGGGTCAGGGTGCGTGGGCTGCTCTCACAACACCACCCGGAGTCCCTGTCGACTGGTGGAGACACTGTGGAACCACTGGTCCTCACCGCCTGGGAGGAAAAGTGTAGCACAGTGCTGGATATGGAGGGAATAGAGGGAGATGGAGGTGCAGAGGCAGGTGCCAGAAGTCAGGAGGTGAGTCAAAACCCCCACCCCGCCCCGCACATGCACAAATGACAGCCTAGTATAAGATGCTCCAGTGGACGGGGACACATGTCAGCAGACCCAGAAGCTGGGCATGCCAACAGGGTGGAGTGACAGGGTGGCACATCAGCCACGCTCCACAGCAGCCATGGGGCAGGGCACCAAGGGCAACTCTGAGTGTTACAGCAGCGGGAAGGTGTTGCAAGTGACCTATCCAAGTGCCATGCACACCACACCCCTGGTGGTGTACCCTGAACAGTGGGATTGGGGTACGTGAGCAACCACGACACCGTGAGGCAGTCCCACCAGCATGTTTTGCGGGCCCAGTTGCCGGCCCCATGTTGTCATAGCAGACAAGCTACAGGGAAGGAAACATCCCCCTACACCGACATGGGCTCAGACAGCCAAAAACTGTACACCACAGCACAACTCTGCTGTCTGCACAGCAGTGCCTCATAGAGCCATGCCAGTGCCATAGAGAAAACCACCACACACGCCCCCACCAGGTGAGTGCCACCCTGGGAGGGGTTATGGGGGCATGAAGGACCACAAGCATGCATACCAGACATCAGCTGTCCCAGCATGGACACCCTGCCCTCCCCACACAGGCCAAATACCAACTGGCCATGTGTCACACACTCATTAATGCAACCATCCCCATAAGGCTGGGCCCACATGCAACCTCGCCTGACCAACCCTGCCCATCTGGCCAAATGTGAGGAGTCACACTCCGTACCATAGCAAATGTGTATTGCATGAGGCATCAGAGGAGGACAAGGGGGCAGGCCCATCTGGCAGTGGCGCATCCATGCCTTAAGGTCAGTCACCATCACCACCACCTCTCAAAGGCGCAAAAAGGCTATGCCGAGGTGGTTGTCCCACCGTCAGACACTGCAACCCAGCAGGGCAAAGCCAATGGTGACTCCACATCCCACCAGTACCACCGCAAGACCCACTGCACCCACTTCTGCAGATGGGAGTGTCTGACACCGAGGCCACACTTCCAGGCAGAGCGAGTGTGGAGACACAGGGGGACACCAGCCCGGTGTCACCGCCTACAGAAGGGCCACAAACCCCTGAGCGCCCTTGACCGCTAGCCAGCATTCACAATCCCCAGACAGCCCTCACTGCTGCCATTGGGCTCAGACACGAGAGAGCCCTCACCTCCGCCAGCATTCACCAACCCATGAGCGCCCTTGCCGCTGCCAGCGTGCTCAGACACCTGAGCCGGACATTGACACGCCTTCCTATGGCTCCCCTGACAACAGCCCAGAGCCACTGCACAGCCCTCCTCCCATACGGCACACTTCACCAAGCAGCACCATGCTGCAGAGGCTGGAGGAGATGGAGCAGACACAGAGGGAGATGGAGCCGATAGGGAACACACACTCGGAACACCTGCAGGCCATCCGTGACTGCCTACAAGGGGCCACCTGCAGGATTGTGCTGGTCATTACAAGGAACCGGGCTGAGACAGCTGTCAGTACGGCAGCCCTGACATTATAAGCCCAGAGGGTCAGGGAGATAACAGAAGGGGTCTCGGCACTTGCAGAGGCCAACCAGCAGAGCACGTAGGTCACACTCCAACATATCCAGGAGCCAGGGTCCATCCCTTCCAGTTCTACGACTCCCACAGAGGAGTCTCAGCAGAGCACACCAAGGCGTCAGTCCCAGTGCCATTTGTGCCCAAGGTCACTGGGGGCTGGCAGGGGGAGAATGACCATGGTGATCAACATTGAGACACGTATTGCCCTGAGTGGCCATGCTGGGGAGTTGGTGATGGGAGGGGGATAGTATGATATGATATGATTGGTTATTTATGACGCGCTTAATACTCACAGGTTTTTAAGCGCAGACCTGGGGATCGAACCTGTGTTGTTCCGTGTCGTCTTGATTCCAAGGCGATGTCATGATCTCTGCTTCCAAAAGGTCAGGGTTTTCCCAACTCCCTTGGAAGCAGATTCATAACCCAGGTTCCGAGTGCCAACCAGTCCCAATTGGGACCTTTTGGACCCAGTCCTAGCGCCAGTGGCACCAGGCTCATAAATATGCCCAGTCCCAGCGCTGGAAGCGCCGGGCTCATAATGCTTGGGTGGACTTACCTGCAGCAGACCATGCTGCTTACTTGCCTGCCAGTTGAACCTCTGATCCTCTTCTGTTTGGAACTACTTTTCCTGTTGGGTGGGGCAGGAGCCACTCCCTAGGTTCAGAACACTGGAACTCTTCTGGAAAGCAGGAACTCTTTTCTTACCTAGGCGTGACTGTGGAAGGAGACACCTAAGCACTACAGGAAGCTATTTAAACCACACCCGATGGATGAATCTTGCTTTGCGTTATTCTGCATCCTCTGCAGCAGAACGCTCATCGTGTCTTCTGCATCTGATCCTGGGCCTAAGGAAAAAGGCTTACCATCCTGAATCCAGTCTTCAGCAACACCTATAAAGACAAGAAAGAACAGGTTAGCATTACGGTCTTCAGTGACAGCTCTTCACTTACCCGGGCCATCGGCTGTCACCAACGCCTCGCGCTGCATTCTGAAAGACAAAGGCTTACCTACTCTTCGTGCGCTCCGGAGGTCTTCACACTGCATTCCGGCATCTGAAAGACAAAAGCTTACCAACTCTTTGCACGCTCCGGAGGCCTTCGGCGCTGCATCCCGCATCTGAAAGACAAAACAAGGTGCGTTTAAAGACATTGGGGAACTTTAATACTCACGTGCCATTACTCCTTTCCACATCTAACCCAGTGGGTATTCCGGCACCCTGCAGCCGCTCCGAACTTGTACCTGCAAAATAAAAAGACAGTTAGAGCGCATCGTGAAGCAGGCAACAAGCGCTTACTTACGTGCTTCCAGGCGCTTCTATTCATCACACAGGCTCCATCTTCAACTCACTTCAGACCGTCATCCACCATCGCCGGAACCCTGCAAAACAAGAGACATCATTACTAAAGACTTTAAAGACATTAGTATTACTCGAAACTTACCGTTCGCGCAGTAAACGACGGACAGCAGTCCTCTGAAGTCAAGAGGCCTGCTCCCCTTATCCAGTGAAGAAACTGGTTACAGCACCCTGCCCCGAGGCAGATGGAGAGCACGGCGTTCACTTACCTAAGGTGAGAGCGTTAACCTTCGGGGTTCTACAGGAGAAGAGAAAGGGAAGAAGAGAGAGACATTCAATAACCCAGTTCATTAATCCCATATTTTCTATCTGCAGACATCTTACCCTTCGAGTCAAACATACAGTGCACAGAGGTCCAGCCCAAAGAGCCAGCCGTGTGTTACACATCACCTTTGAAGATACGGTATACGCCCAGTCAAGACCGGCGCCTATACGGGAATCAGGTGAGCGTTACAGAACGCAAAGCCTACCACAAAACTCCCGTCCAGGCGCTATGGAAACCTCGGATACCGACCAACTAGCCCAGTTACTTGGGGAACTAAGGGCAGAAGTGCATGCAGCCCGTCAGGAAATGAACGCTCTAAGAAGGGAACTGATTATTTCCAAGGAGCGAACAGATGATCTCGCTAGACAATTGCTACAGTCACAAGCCGGACAGACCCCGTTACCCGCATCTGGGGGAAATCTTCCTTCTACATCCTCTATGAATCCAGTGCAGATCAACCTACCTGGGAATGTACCTCTGGCTCCGCCCAAACGATTTTCTGGTGACCCAAAGAGGTTTGCAGTATTTATCAATCAGTGCCGGTTGCATTTCTTATGCCGGCCAGCAGCCTTTCCAACTGATCAAGCTAAAGTAGCTTTCGTGCTTTCGTACCTTAGTGGCAATGCGGCAGACTGGTCGATCCCTCTAGTAAATCAAGATGATCCGGTCCTCCATGATTTTCAAGCTTTTCAGCTCAGTATGGAAAAACTGTTCGCAAGACATTCACAGGGGCAGGCCTTGGACAATGAGCTTCTTTCGTTGCGACAAGGTAATCAAGACCTTTTGGCTTATATTGCGTCTTTCAACAGACTGATAGTGGAAACTCAATGGCCTGAGGACAAAAGGATTACGCTGTTTTATAGAGGTCTACGTGGAGAGCTCAAAGATGTGTTAGCCCAAGTAGTGAATCCCCCACAAGATTGTTCGGACTATATAGACTTAGTCGTTCAAATAGATCACAGACTGCAGAACAGGAAGGCCGATCATTCCAAGTTTGATGCTCGAGTATTTTCCAAACCGCCAACTCCTTCCAAAGGAGTAGACTCCGGGGAACCCATGCAAATAGGGGGTCTGAAAGGTCCTCTAACACAAAAGGAGCGGGAAAGGAGAAAACAGTTGCAATTATGCCTCTATTGCGGAAACTCAGGGCACTTTCTTCGAGACTGTCCGGTGAAACCTGCTAAGAAGGCAGTAGGAGCTGCAGTTACCAAAGTTACAAACTCTGAGCAGGGAAACGACCTCGCCCGACAAGAATAGAGGTCCTCTTGCCGAGCGTGAAAACCAGTTCTGTGACCTCGCATTTCGTGATACCTATGGTCCTCATTAGCCCTGATAATCCGGATCGATTACATGCAATTGAAGCTTACGTCGACAGCGGTGCCATCGGCAATTATGTGGATCATGAAATGGTTTTGAGGATGAATCTAACTCTTTGTCCCAAGGCTATAAAGGACGTCATTACTACGGTGGATGGTACGGAGATAGCCTCCGGGCCAGTAACGCATACCACTCAAGAAGTGACGCTAATAAGTCAAGATGGACACCATGAGAAGATCGTGTTCGATGTGATCAAGGCCCCTCAGTTTCAGATTATTCTAGGAATACCTTGGTTAGAGAAACACAATCCTCTGATCGATTGGCGAGCAAGAACAGTCCATTTTCCAGAATGTGTCTCTACTTGTCACCCTCCACCTGGTGTTGCACTGGCAGCAATTTCTTCAGAGACTCCCCAGTTACCTCCCGAATACCTAGAATACCAAGATGTTTTCCGGAAGGATCAGGCTAACTCTCTACCTCCTCATAGGTCTTATGACTGCCAGATAGACCTGATACCTGGATCTACTCCTCCTTGTAGTAGAATTTATGCCCTCACCGAGCCTGAGAACCTTCACCTTCGACAATACCTGGATCAATACCTGGCAAAAAGGTTTATTCGTCCTTCCAAGTCCCCTGCTTCTTCAGCTTTGTTCTTCGTTCCAAAAAAGGAAGGAGACCTTAGAACTTGTATAGATTATCGCTCCCTGAACCAGATCACCGTTAAGAATAGATATCCGTTACCTTTGATCCCTGAACTCCTGGACCAAGTCAGAAAAGCATGCATATATACAAAGCTGGATCTTAGAGGAGCTTACCACTTGGTACGAGTAAAAGAGGGCGATGAATGGAAGACGGCCTTCCGCACCAAGTATGGGCTATTTGAATATCAGGTCATGCCCTTCGGACTTTGCAATGCCCCGGCCGCCTTTCAATATTTTATGAACGATGTCCTCAGAGAGCTCATAGATGTGTGTGTTGTTGTTTACATTGACAACATCCTCGTTTATTCTTCATCGGAATCTGAACATCGGAAACACGTGAAAATGGTCCTCGAAAGATTGCGTCAACACAAACTTTTCGCTAAGTTGGAAAAATGTGTTTTCAACGTGACTGAAGTTGAATTCTTGGGATTCATTTTATCACCTGGCGGAGTGCGTATGGATTCAAAGAAGGTCGATGCAGTTCTCAAATGGCTATCACCATCCTCCGTAAAAGGTGTGCAAAGCATGTTAGGCTTCGCTAACTTTTACCGCAGGTTTATCCCCGAATTCTCACGAATAGTCCAGCCCATCACTGCCTTGTTAAAGAAAAACAAACGTTTTGAATGGTCTACCGAGGCGGAACAAGCTTTCCAGGATTTGAAGACTAAATTTATCTCTGCACCAATCTTAAAACACCCTCGCCCCGAACTCCCCTACATCGTGGAAACTGATGCTTCAAGCCTTGCCATGGGGGCAGTTCTATCACAAAAGGACCCGGTAACCAATCAGTTGCATCCCGTGGCATTTTGGTCCCACAAATTCTCGCCTCCGGAAATCAATTACACGATTACTGACAAGGAACTTCTGGCTATCAAGTCTGCCTTTAAGGCTTGGCGGCATTATCTGCTGGGGGCCCGACACACCGTTACTGTGATTACGGATCACTGAAACCTGCAATATTTGAAAACCGCAAAAGCCCAATCCTCTAGACAACTCCGTTGGGCATTATTCTTTGCCGAGTTTGACTTCATAATTACCTATCGACCTGGTACAAAAAACGGTAAAGCTGATGCCCTTTCTCGGATGGGAGTGGAAGAACACTTGCTCAACCCTAAACCTGTACCAATCATTCCCGAACAAAGAATTCTGGGTGTAATCGCCACACAATCCATAGAGGAAGTTAAGGATAAAGCCAGGCAACTTGTAACTCCAGCAGACATACAGAATTGGCATCTGCAAGGAAAGGACTTTGCAGTAAAGGACAACTTATTGTATTTCCAAGAACGATTATACCTACCCAGCACAGATTTACAGAAAGAAGTAATCTCTTGTTATCACGATTCTTTAATGGAAGGACATCCCGGTATAGCCAAGACCTCAGAAAAGATCAAGCGCTACTTCTGGTGGCCGTCTTGGAAAAAAGATATCAGAGACTTTATAATGTCCTGTGGAGTATGCGCCCAAAACAAGAGTCAAAAGGAAAGACCAGCAGGCCTCTTACGCCCTATTGACATCCCACCTCGCCCTTGGCATACGCTTTCTATGGACTTCATCACCGATCTACCTCCATGCTCCGGATACAATACGATTCTAGTAATCGTGGACTTATTCTCCAAGATGGCGCATTTCATTCCGCTCAAAGGCTTGCCAACAGCAGCAACTCTGGCCCGAGAATTTCTCGAAAACATCGTCCGACTGCACAGTTTTCCTTCGGTTCTAATTTCGGATCGAGGTAGTCAATTTATTTCTCATTTTTGGCGAAGTTGCTGTCGGTCGGCTCAAATTGATGTGAGACTATCGACCAGTCACCACCCTCAGACCGACGGACAAACCGAGAGGACCAATCAAACTCTGGAACAGTATTTACGCTGCATGCTGCAACAAACTGAAAAAACTTGGAAAGACATCCTTTGGATA
Organism: Ambystoma mexicanum; assembly: GCF_040938575.1. Taxonomy (NCBI): domain Eukaryota; kingdom Metazoa; phylum Chordata; class Amphibia; order Caudata; family Ambystomatidae; genus Ambystoma; species Ambystoma mexicanum. The sequence continues at coordinate 637,558,246 of NC_090939.1, forward strand.
GCCGAATATGCCTACAATAACTCTGTCCATTCGGGAACTGGGAAAACCCCGTTTTTTCTTTTGTACGGCAGTCACCCTCGAACCTCGGAGTTGGATCCCCTCCAAGATCTTGAAACACCAGCAGTAGACTACCTGCATTCTACAATCACCCAAGCCTTTAAGGAAGCTGTTTCTCACCTTCAAAGGGCTAAAGAACAATACAAGAAAGGAGCAGATCAACATCGGAAGGAAGCCCCTCAATATCGAGTAGGGGATCAAGTCTGGTTATCCACCAAATATCTACCTCTAAAAGGGCCACGCACATTCAACCCAAGATACCTTGGTCCCTATTCCATCACTACCATAGTAAACCCAGTAGCGGTCAAGTTGGACTTGCCCCCGCACATGAAGATACATCCGGTCTTCCACGTCTCTCTATTAAAACCCGTGCAACCTCAAACCCGACTAACTAAATCTCCAAAACCTATCCTAGTTGATGGGGAACTCGAGTTTGAAGTCAAAAGCATTCTGGACTCCAAGATCTCCAAATCTAAACTATTTTACCTAATTGACTGGAAAGGCTACGGCCCCCAAGAGAGATCCGGGGAACCTGCTGAATATGTCCACGCTCCTCGCCTAATCAAAAGATTTCACCGAACATTTCCTGACAAGCCAAAACCCCCGGAGAAGCCCGGTTTGGGAGGGGCCTTGAGGGGGGGTACTGTTATGATCTCTGCTTCCAAAAGGTCAGGGTTTTCCCAACTCCCTTGGAAGCAGATTCATAACCCAGGTTCCGAGTGCCAACCAGTCCCAAATGGGACCTTTTGGACCCAGTCCTGGCGCCAGTGGCACCAGGCTCATAAATATGCCCAGTCCCAGCGCTGGAAGCGCCGGGCTCATAATGCTTGGGTGGACTTACCTGCAGCAGACCATGCTGCTTACTTGCCTGCCAGTTGAACCTCTGATCCTCTTCTGTTTGGAACTACTTTTCCTGTTGGGTGGGGCAGGAGCCACTCCCTAGGTTCAGAACACTGGAACTCTTCTGGAAAGCAGGAACTCTTTTCTTACCTAGGCGTGGCTGTGGAAGGAGACACCTAAGCACTACAGGAAGCTATTTAAACCACACCCGATGGATGAATCTTGCTTTGCGTTATTCTGCATCCTCTGCAGCAGAACGCTCATCGTGTCTTCTGCATCTGATCCTGGGCCTAAGGAAAAAGGCTTACCATCCTGAATCCAGTCTTCAGCAACACCTATAAAGACAAGAAAGAACAGGTTAGCATTACGGTCTTCAGTGACAGCTCTTCACTTACCCGGGCCATCGGCTGTCACCAACGCCTCGCGCTGCATTCTGAAAGACAAAGGCTTACCTACTCTTCGTGCGCTCCGGAGGTCTTCACACTGCATTCCGGCATCTGAAAGACAAAAGCTTACCAACTCTTCGCACGCTCCGGAGGCCTTCGGCGCTGCATCCCGCATCTGAAAGACAAAACAAGGTGCGTTTAAAGACATTGGGTAACTTTAATACTCACGTGCCATTACTCCTTTCCACATCTAACCCAGTGGGTATTCCGGCACCCTGCAGCCGCTCCGAACTTGTACCTGCAAAATAAAAAGACAGTTAGAGCACATCGTGAAGCAGGCAACAAGCGCTTACTTACGTGCTTCCAGGCGCTTCTATTCATCACACAGGCTCCATCTTCAACTCACTTCAGCCCGTCATCCACCATCGCCGGAACCCTGCAAAACAAGAGACATCATTACTAAAGACTTTAAAGACATTAGTATTACTCGAAACTTACCGTTCGTGCAGTAAACGACGGACAGCAGTCCTCTGAAGTCAAGAGGCCTGCTCCCCTTATCCAGTGAAGAAACTGGTTACAGCACCCTGCCCCGAGGCAGATGGAGAGCACGGCGTTCACTTACCTAAGGTGAGAGCGTTAACCTTCGGGGTTCTACAGGAGAAGAGAAAGGGAAGAAGAGAGAGACATTCAATAACCCAGTTCATTAATCCCATATTTTCTATCTGCAGACATCTTACCCTTCGAGTCAAACATACAGTGCACAGAGGTCCAGCCCAAAGAGCCAGCCGTGTGTTACACATCACCTTTGAAGATACGGTATACGCCCAGTCAAGACCGGCGCCTCTACGGGAATCAGGTGAGCGTTACAGGCGAGCATGTTGCCCCTGAGCTATCCTCCCTGCGGAGTTGGTGGTGGGAGGAGGGAAGGGAGATAGTGTGCTGGGGAGTTGGTGGTGGGAGAAGGGAGGGGGGATAGTGTGCTGGAGAGTTGGTGGTGGGAGGAGGGAGGGGGATAGTGTGCTGGGGAGTTGGTGGTGGGAGGGAGGGGGGGATACAGTGTGCTGGGGAGTTGGTGGTGGGGGGAGAGAGTGGGGATAGTGTGCTGGGGAGTTGCTGGTGGGAGGAGGGAGGGGGGATAGTGTGCTAGGGAGTTGGTGGTGGGAGGAGGGAGGGGGATAGTGTGCTGGGGAATTGGTGGTGGGAGGAGCGAGTGGGGATAATGTGCTGAGGAGTTGGTGGTGGGAGGAGGGAGTGGGGATAGTTGGGGCATTTCATATCATTAAAATTGTTAAACTTCATCAATGCGAGGACATTTCTGATTGTGTCAGTGTCGTGTTTATTGATAGAGGTTAGCGTCACAAAGCCGTGTATGGCTTGTGCCATGTGAAAGTGTAGGAAGAAAATGTCTATCAGTGCCTGGTGGGCCAATATCCCATCCCTCACGTCATCCCTGCATTGCGTGCATTTGCCTCTGCCACAGGAACTGCATCCTCCTCCTCTGGGGGTGTCATGTCCAAGTCAGGGGGTAGCGGAACATTCCTCTTCAGGCAGATATTGTGCAGCATGGCACACGCAAGCACAACTTTACCCACTTTATCTGATGTGTACATCAGGGCTCCACCGGTATGGTCGAGGCAGGGGAAATGTGCCTTCAGGAGGCCGAAGGTATGCTCGATGCCACACAGGTCCTGCTGTGAGCGTGGTTGGAGGCATTGTCCTGCAGTGTTTGTGGATCACGCACAGGGGTCATTAGCCAGGGCAATTGTGAATATCCGGAGTCACCTGCTTGAGGGAGGCACAGGCATTAGTCACATTGTAAGGTGTAGGGGTGGCCTTACACAATATCAGGGCAATGGACATCTTGTGCATGCAAATGAGCCTTCATTTTACGTCATGTGTCTATTCAGTGTCTTTGCATGCTGCGTCACTCGTGTCCTGCATTTTTCTTCTTCGCATGTAGCCTGTTCCCTTGCAGCATATGTTACGTAAGATGTCTGTCAGTGACATGTATAGCTGACATGGTGGCTGTCATGTGGGATGCTGGGTTTGCATTGGGCCCTCCCTGAGCATCTGGTGCCACCAGGTCGCCATTGTGGGCTGGACTCACATGGTTTCATGGCTGTGGTACTGGCAGGGTTGTTGTTTTGTGTGGCGATGTGGTCATTTGTCAGCATTGCTTTGGTTAGTGCATGTTGCATTGTGGTACCTTTAGTCATGTTCGTGTTTATAGTTGCTAGTGTATATGTACATCAGCTTCTCCATCCAGGAAAGTCTGACATGTGCATGCTCCTTGGGCTGTACTGTGACATTGGTGTAGGAGGTGGTCAAGTACAGATTTCGCATTTGCTTGTCATGCCATGCTTTGTGTAGTTATTCACAACCCCCATTTGGACAACTACTTCGCAGAGCATGCATGCAGTCATTTCTCCTCACCGACTATCGAGATCTGTCGTCCTCTTTGGCTCTCCATGTATCCTGGCAGTGTGATGTTACGTAGAACCATGGAATTGTGGGGGAACCAGGGTAGCGGGCACTGCAGTGGGTGATATAAAGTTTGGGGTTGCAGGTCACCTGCATGTTCAGTGAGTGTTGGTGCTTGCGGTTATGGTACTCTGCTTCGTGGGCCTGGGAGGCCACCAACGCAACATGGGTACAGTCTAGGGCAGCAATCACATTTGGCATTTGGGCAATGGCATTGAACTGTGCCTTCATGGCATTGACCTGGGCTGGGGTGGTAGGCAGTAAGATGTGATGTTGCACTTGCCGCAGGAGGGCTTCAGCACCTGGGCCAACACTGCACAGAATGTGGACTGTGCCATGACGTGCTTCATGGCTACAGAGTGCTGGAAGGTGCCAGTTCCAAGGAATTGTAGGACGGACAATAGCTTCAGCAGTGTGGGCACAGCTGTCCGGATGTTGATCCTGCAGTATTTGCTCCGGCTCATGATCCGGTGGAGCGGTATTGGCGGCGCTAATTCCGTTACCGCCACTTTTATGGGTTACCGCCTGACTTGTGATGAGGCCCAATATAAATTATTTTACACTGCTGATGGATCATGAATAGTTGGGCGGAGCGGAAAAATGCATCGGTTACACTATTACTTCTGCATTTACCGTACCACCCAATTCCGTGTTCTGGGGCATTCACCTCCAGCTCGGAGCTGGAGGTGAACGCTCCAGCTGTAAGGCCATTTCTGGCGCTATTACCTATGGACCCAATGGGAATGGGGACTTACCGCCCTCCACCCTGCTCCGCAACTAGGGATCTGGCGCAAATTGCGCCGGACCAAGTTGCGGTAATGCTAATTGCGTTGGGCGGTCTCCCGGCACAATTAGTGCCGGGATACCACCCAACTCATGATGAGGCCCATTGTCTGGAGAATATTTTGAAAGAGGATGTATTTTTCAGAGGAATGTGTCTATAGAAGATCAAGTTACTTACCCCTGGTAATGTTCTTTCGACTAGATGTTCCTCCAACGTATTCCTCATCTTTGACATGTAATGTCCAGCTTCGGCTGCTTCGGAAAACATTTTCAGCAGAGGGCGCCCATGCGTCGATGGAGTCGAGTCGATGTCCCTCTCGAAGCCCTCCGTCGAGGGTGATGTCATCGGAGTTTATATGTACCACGCACGCTGCCCGTTGGCCTCAGTTCTGTTTTCCCCCTCCTCGTGTAGTCCATATTCCCACAAATAAGGGCATGATGGAACGGAAGCTGCAATAGCATTGGAAATTCTACAGAGGGGTAGGTTGGCAGGTCGATGAGGAATACATTGGAGGAACATCTAGTTGAAAGAACATTACCAGTGGTAAGTAACTTATTCTTTGAATGGATTGTGTCCTCTAGCGTATTCCTCATCTTTGACAGACTCACAAAGCAGTATTTATGATAGGAGGAGGGAGTAGAATTCATACATTAAGGATTTTCCAGGTCAGAGTAAAGTACTGCCTTACCACAGACAACATCTTGAGTATGGGAAGCATCCAGAGAATAATGCTTTGTAAACGTGTGTATTGATGACCACGTTGCAGCATCACATATGTTCCTAATAGGAACGCCCCTTTGAAGGGCTGTAGATGTAGCCATGGCCCTGGTGGAATGAGAACGCAAACCTTCAGGAGGGTCTTTGCCTGCTAGCCTGTAGCATTCAGATATGGTAAGAATGATCCATCTAGACAAGGTCTGTTTGGAAACAGCCTGGCCTAATTTGTGTCCTGTGTAGCCTATAAAAGGTTGGTTGTCCACTCTCAACTTAGACATTCTGGAGATGTAAAAACTTAACGGTCCCCTTGGATCCAGCCTGGGAAGCCTTTCCTCTTCCTTACCAGGATGAGGTGGTTGATAAAAGGAAGGTAGAACAATTTTCTGACTTAAATGAAAGTCTGAAACTATCTTTGGCAAGAAGGGGGGTTTTACCCTTAAAACAGCCCTGTCCTTGTGGAATATGGTAAAGGGTGACTTGGATGAAAGTGCCTGCAACTCGCTCACTCTCCGGACTGATGTTATAGCAACCAATAGTATTGGCTTAAAGGTTAACAACCGTAACGGACATGTGTGCAAAGATTCAAATGGAGAACACATCAGAAATTTCAAAACAAGTTTGAGGTCCCAAACCGGAACCTGAAAAGGAGATGGAGGGAACACATTAGTGAGCCCTTTTAGAAATTGAGTCACCAGTGGGATCTTGAAATAAGAACATTCCTTTGATGAGTGCTTAAAGATTGACAGCGCTGCCAAGTAGCCCTTAATGGTGCCAACCTGAAGACCTTTATTTGCTAATGAAAACAAAAATGATAACACATACATGGTTTTACACTGAAAAGGATCACCATTCTTTTCTCTGCACAAGTTGCAAAACTTATTCCAACGGCAATGGTACAGAGACTTTGTTGCTGGCCTTCTGACCTAAAACAACACCTCGATTACGTCATCCAGGAGGTCCCAATCTTTATATCTCAGCCTTTCAGAAACCAAGCGCGAAGGTTGAGAGTCATGACCTCTGGATGGAGAACCCGACCCTCCTCTCGTGAGAGAAGGTCCTCTCTTTGTGGAAGACGCATTGGAAGACAGATGGACATGGCCAGAAGGTCCGGGTACCACGTTCTGCTGGCCCAATCTGGTGCAATTAGGATCATGTGTTTCCTGAATCTTCTGAACCTCCTGCTCACATGAGGAATGACCGGGACTGGAGGAAATGCTTACAGGAGTGGAAACTCCCAGTCCACCACAAACGCGGCTCCTAGAGTTTCTATTGGGGGAAATGCCCTTGAACAGTACTGCTTGCACTTTCGGTTGACACAGGTCGCGAACAGGTCCACCTGAGGGGTTCCCCAAAGGGTGAAGATCTCTTGAAGGACTTCCTGAGCTAGGTCCCACTCGTGGGAGAATGCGCTCTCCCTGCTCAGACCGTCCGCCACCTTGTTCTCCTCCCAGGCTAGGTGAACTGCTGATTGGGAGATTCCTTCTTGAATTGCCCAATACTAGAGCTGCGTTGCCTCCCGCACAGTGGTAGTGACCCTACACCTCCTCTATTGTTGACGTAGTACATGCCCACTATGCTGTCCGTCATTATCAGGACATTGGCCAGAAAAGCCTCAGCACTAGTCTGATTGCTCACAGCTCCAAAAGACTGATGTGTTGTTTGGACTGCTATGGAGACCAATGACCGCTGACTGTCAGATCTTTAGCGTGGGCACCCCACCCCGTGAGTGAGGCGTCCGTCACAACCGTAATCTCCAACCATGGTTGCCAAAAAGGTTCTCCCTTCAGAATATTTCCCTTGCAGGTCCACCACAGGAGGTCCTGTGAGACTCCGGTTGGAATTTGAAGTCGGTCCAACATCTTTCCTGAGAATTGGGACCATTGTGTTCTGAGAGCCCATTGAAGGGATCTGATTCTCAGGCAGGCATACGGCACCAGAAAAATGCAGGATGCCATGAGGCTGAGCAACATCAAAAAGTTAAAGCCGGACAATTTTGGGCACTCTGAAATTTGGTTACCACCTGAAAAATGTCTTGACCCTCACCTCGGGTGGTGAGCTCTTTCCCCAGGATGTATCTATTACAGCTCCGATGTATTGGAGATTTTGTGAAGGTGTCATATGGGACTTCTTGTAATTGAGGGAGAAACCCAGTCTGTGAAGAGAGTGGCAGGTAATGTTGAGATTTTTATGCAGGCTTGTTCGGGAGAACGCGCCCTGATCAGCCAATCGTTCAGGTAGGGGTAGATGTGAATCCCCCCTCTCCTGAGACTCGCTGCCACCACCACCATCAGTTTGGTGAAAACCCTTGGGGCGTAGGTCAACCCGAATGGTAGGATTCAAAATTGATAGAGCGAGCCGCCAACCGCGAACCTCAGGTATTTCCTGTGCTTGAGATGGATTGGCACATAGAAAAATAACCATCATGAAGGTCCAATGACACCAACCAATCCTGGAGTTGGAGGGCCTGAAAGATCTGAGAAAGAGTGACCATCTTGAAATTGTCCTTCCTGAGGAACTGGTTCAAGTATCTCAAGTCCAAGATGGGTCTCAGTCCTCCGTTCTTTTTGGAGATCAACAAATATGGGGATTACCAACCCTTGTTCCTCTCCGCTACAGGCACCGGTTTACAGCACCATTTTCTAGCAGGGTTAACATTTCCTGCACAAGGAGCGGATCTGGAATCCTTAAAGAGTGTTTCCCCGGTGGATTATTCTGAGTCTTCTTTATAAAAGCAAGGCAGTAACCGTGGACTATTGTTTCCAGAGCCCAAGCATCAAGTAATTTCTCGCCATTCTTCTAGATGCTGAGACAGTCTAACTCCCACTGGTGAGTTGTGACTCAAGCCCTCAGAGTGGTTTTGTAGCAGAGGTCGATGGTAAAGAGGCTGCTGCTTGAGCTGGCTTGGCAATTCTACCTCATCCACCACAAGGACATTTTCTTTGGCCCCTTTGACTGGCCATTCCTCTCGCCCTTCCAAATGAGGTGTAGTAGCGAAATGATCTACCCTCCAAGGTTGTCTGCTAGGACGAAAAGGTTGAGGTTGCCTAACAGCAGCGCCTAAAGATTTGGCCGCCGCCTTCGAGGTCTGCAACTTCTCAAGGCTCTCGTCAGCCTTGCTGCCAAAAATATGAGAACCGCCAAATGGCATGTTGAGAGGTCTAGCCTGCACATCAGGTGCAAACCCGACTTTCGCAACCACGTAAATCTGCGCATCACGGTGCTGGTAGCCATGGACCTGCTGATGCTATCTGCAGAATCCAATCAAGATTGAATGTACTCACACATGGCTTCCTTGCCTTCCTTAACAATAGCTAAGAAGCCGTCCCTTTCATGCCCTTCGGGAATATGATCTGCCGCCATAGAAATACAGTCCCATACAGTATACGAAAATGTTGCAAGGGCACAAGTGTAGTTTGTAGATTTTAATGCCATGCTCCCAGCAGAAAATACCTTTCTCAGTGCATTTGTCTATTATCATTAATATATGGGGAGGGTGTTTGTGTTGTCTATGTGGTTGTTTTGTGTGGTCTTACTTGTTTGTTGTCATTTGTTTGATACATCTGGCTTTGTTTTAGGTTAGTCCTATGTTTCATATGGTGGAATACAGAGTTATGGTTTGGAATTCTGTTTTATTTTGTTTTCGACTGTTATGTATTTTTCAATTCAATGACCTAGGATGTTAATTCTGTTGTCTATTGTAACTTGTTGAAAATGAGAAATAAAGAGTTTAAAAAAAAAAAAGAAAATACCTTTCTCGCCCATCCATCTACGCACTTGTCATCCCTATCAGGAGGGATAGTAGGGTACGCAGCTTGTTTTGAAGTAGCCGTAGTTGCCTGGACCACCAGACTCTCTGAAGTGGGGTGCTTTGACAGGTAGCCGGGGTCGCTACTGGAGAGACAGTATTTTTGATGAGATTTTTGTCGACTGCCGGATTAGTTTCTGGAGTCTCCCAATTCCTGGCCACCCTTTTTTGAAGTGCCACATGGAAAGGCAAAACTGGATCAGTAGGTGGACCCTTGTCCAGAATGTCAGTTAGATCATCTTGATCATAGGGTGCTGGAGGCCTAGACCAACCCAAATATTGGACAACCATAGACATGAGCTGCGTGTAAGAGGAGTCAGATTGCTCCCCTGGTTCTGGTCTTCCGAGCTCTGGAGAGGTGTCAATTCCACTAGCATTGTGGACATTTTCATGTAGATCTTGCATTTTACTTTCCTCTGAAATAAGGCATTCAGCCACATTAGGTGTACCGTATTGAAGCCCAAAAGGGGCATCCTCATCATCTGAACACTCTTCCTCCTCATGAATGGAAGTTAGGGACTTGAAGAAGTCCTTCTTCGGGCGGGAGTATTTATTTTTTCTGGTTTTGACACCAGAGGCTTCGACGTTGTTGAAGTCGTAGACGCTTTCTGAGACAGTGCCTTTTGTTGGGGAGATTTCTCATTCTATGACTAATTTCCCTCACCTAGTGAGTCCCCCAGCAGCTTTGCTGGATTTCTGTAGTTTATTTTTTCCACCCGGTAAGAGTGTGCCTCTTTTACCACTCTTACCTGTGTTTTGTCATGTGCATTTCTACTCATTGTATGATCTTGGGCTCTGGAGCACACCACTCCATGAGCCCAACTTGTTGTGTGTGTTACACAGCACCTTTCAGTACAGTAACTCAGGGTTGTCTCTCAGACTTCCCAATGAGTCCATTTTCTGAGGCTGACTACTGTCCCCCAGAAACAGGTAAAGTGCCATTAACTTTACATAGTCAAATCACCACAGATCCAGTACACCCCATCTTACATGGAGTATTGGAAAGAGTTAATCCTTAGCCCTTTGTAGCTGTCCCTCCTGGAGCATTGTTTTGCTCTTTCAACATTTAGACTTGGCTGGTACCAGTGGTATCTACCCTAACTTTTGTACCGCGATTATACTATATAAACGTGGTATTGTTTTAGGCTATTATATTAGCCTCGAACATAAACCTGCTTGACCAAATACTCTTTCTTTTGGCTGCGGTCGGGTTTATTCGCCATTTCTTTTTGTTAAAGTCCTTCTTGTGTTTTACTTTGCGCGGCAAACCACGTTTGCCTTCTTTGTTCACCGTCTTTTGGCGGGCTTCTGCAGAGAAGCCCCCCTCTTGGCACCTGGGTGTCTAGGTGGGCTGAATGTTAGGGAAGGGTGTAGTCACCCCCTGCACAGGGTATCCTAGGAAACCCAAGTCGCACTTTGCAATGATTGGCTGAGGTGGTTGTCCCGGCCGGACAACCCCCCTGCTGCATGATTGACAGCCAGGCTGTGTGAATGGGAGATTTCCGCATAAAATAGAAAAAGTGTCTAAATATAAAGACACTCCCATCCCCTGCACACCATTAAAGCTGATACACAATCAGTCAATAGTAGTAAAAAGTATTTTACTGGTAAAAAATAAGACTTAGACAAAACAAGCAGTTATTAGCACTGTCGTTACCGAAACACTTCTGATTAGCATGGAAAAGTACAAACATACAATAAATTCAATAAGGCCATTAATAGAACGAGAAAAGTATACAAAAAGCAAATGAAACAATGATGTGTAATATAAATTACAATGGGCAAAGCAAAGTAATATTCTTGTAATAAACTCAGATGCTAAGGTGCTCTACACGTTTCGGGGAACACCCCCTACTACTTCCGCTGCCCTGGGCTCCGGCGCGCTATGCTCTGGTTCGGGCTGCGGGGGGAGGGGTGGAGAGGACCATCCCGCGGCCGCGTCCCCGAAGTCCCGGGGGCCCGGACCACGACCGGGTCGCTCCCCGCACTCGGAGAGGGGGGGTTATTGAAGGGGGGAGTGAGGGCTAGTCGGGCGGGGGTGCCGTGTGCGCCCGGGGAGAGACCACCTCACTCGCAGTCCCAAGGCCGTTCCAGTCCTGCTGCGTCACCCGCCCGGCGCCGCGGGTTGCGAACTCCGGCTCCCGGGGAGCTCAAGCTCCGCTCTTTCACTCGTTGGGGGGCCGGGGGGGGCGCCGAGTCGGTCTCTCAAGTTAAACTTGCAGGGGGGTCTCGGGGGGGGGGCTCAATCCCCTCGGATTCCCAGGCTTCGGCGGGAGCTGTGCACTCAGGCAGCCATTGCTTGCCTGTGCGCCCCCTGGTGGCCTCCAACTTTGATCCTTTAACCTTGGAGTGCACCTATCGATTCCTTCTTCTTTTGGGATTTTCGCATAAAAGGCAGGACTCTTGGGCTAGAAGTCGGAGTCGCCACTGGAACTACAAGGAACCGAAGAAAAGCGGAGAAGACGACTGCTGCAACTACCCTGTCCCGGTGAAGCCCTGCTGCAGTCCTGAGCTATCTACCCTTCGACGACCAGAGAAGATCCAGTCTGGAGTCTTCTTCCCTTGAGCCTGGTGGGGTCATCCAGCTCATCTTCCACAGCCAGAGGATCCTCTTCGTGGTCGAAATTGCTGCATACTGCTGTAGTGGTCCGGATAGCCATCTGAAGAGCCTCTCCTGTTTTAAAGGAGCGCACCTTTTATTCGCTGTCGCTGCTGCTGGCTTCATCCCTGTGTGGTGCAGACCCCTCCAGGAACCGTGGGTCTGCAGGAAACTACCAGGAACAACTGCCGTGGCACCGGCTTCGTCCTTGAATAAGATACTGTGTTCTGCTTCGAGGAACTAGGGTGAATCCCTTTTCTCCTCATCCAAGGCTTGCCCTTATCTTCCCTCCTTCTTATAACTTTTGCTTCCTCTGTTGACAATAGGCCAGTACTCCTGGCAACGTTGAATCTTGAACTGTCTGACTGTGTGATCCTCGACAACAGGAACCCGGTTCCACTTGACACTGGCTCCGGCCTATTGACTTTTGTAATTCTGTTAGCGAGTGTTCTCTGATTCTGTCTGCCTTGACAAAAGTATTGCCTATGATTTTTGCCCCCAACTCTCTCTGGTTAACCCAGGTGCTAAGTGTGTCTTTGCCCTGGTCACATTTCTTGTTGCAGATACGCGTTTCTTTGATACGACCAAATTGTCAAAAAGTGATTGCAAGTGTATTCCCGGTAACGTCTTTTGTTTCACTATACCGGTCCGCCAAAACATAAGGTACTTACCTTGAGTTAGTCTGTGCCAAGAGAATTGGTTGTTTGTAGTGTATTTTACGTGTGGTTTTAAATTTAATCGAAGTGTTGTGTTTTACAGATGGTTTAAAAATAAATGTACTTATATTTTTACGTGAAACCTTGAGTCAGTGTTTGCTTGAGTCACAGTAATTGTGGTCCCTTTGTGTAATCTCTGCTACTGCTCATATACTCTTGAGATAAGCCTGGCTGCTCCGCTACTGCTACCACTTTAACATAGTAGTACAGGCTTGTACCAAAGGTGAACTTGTATTATCACTTGTAGACTTAAATTTGTGTAGTGGTCCCCAAGGGCACTGCACAGGATTCTGCCTAACACCATTTTAGGAAGGTCACTAGATTCTAATGGTTTAGCTGGCAAAATTGGCACAGCTCTCGTCGATGGTTTCGGCGTCAATGTCGGCGCTGGTGTCGATGGCATCAACGGTTTAGTCGGGGTCAAAAACCTGATGGGCGTCATAGGCACCAACGACACCGAAGGTCTTGATGACCTCGATCTCTCCCCATGTCGTGAGTGATCCTTCGATTTTTCATATCGAGTCCTCTCGATGTGGATCACGCCTTTTACTCAGGCTCGAGGGCATGTGAGTTTTAGGCTGAGACCTCGCCCATCCGGCATCCTTAGAAGGCTCGGTCCGAGCATGACTTTGTTATTCAAAGCTGTTTAGCATTTCCACGTGGAAAGCTACCCATTCTGCGGGTGTGGACTTCTTGGAAGGGGATGCAACCCTCTCGGGGGAACCGTCGGACGAAGACGTCGACAAAGGCGAACTGTGGTGCCTTCTCTTCGATCTCTTCAAAGAAGACGACGAGTGATGGGAACCACTCCTTGACCTAGAAAGCTTGGCCTTCTTCCTCCGAGGAGAGTCGCCTCTTGACTCATCGGTCGAAGGCCTAGCAGGTCGGGGTTTAGGGGACTTGAAAACTCTTCCAACATTATGCTTCCCCTTTTGTTCCCTGGAGGCTTTTCCCGTCATGGACTGGCTCCTGGAACAAGAATTCGTATTGTTGTCCTCTCCAAGGCACCACAGGCAGGTTCGATGCGGGTCGGTTAGGGACATCTTCCATCTGCAGTCTCTACATTTTTGAAACCGGATTTAGGTTTCGACGGTGTAGACGAGGAAGACATAATTGTCGAGTTGTTTGAAAAAAAACGAGTAATAACTTTCTAAAGTATGAGGCGCACCGAGTTTCTCACAAAGCAAATGATTTTGCGGAAAAACGAAACTGAGAACAAAGGGCGCCGCGCGTGCTACATATAAACTCTGATGACGTGACCCTCGACAGAGGCCTTCGAGGAACATCGACTCGCACCATCGAAGCATGGGGCGCACTCTGCAGAATTACTTTTCCCAAAGTGTACCTGGAGCTGAACATTACATGTCAAAGATGAGGAATACGTTGGAGGACACCATCCATTTGAATAAATCATTATTCTTTAAGAGTAGGATCAAGCTATTTTTCTATACTAAATGATAATGTTAAACGTCAAGTGGTCCCTGGCCTGCCAGGTGGGACTTTTCAAAGTATATGAATCTGTAAAAGACCCTTTACTGGTGAACTCTTAGTACATGTAATCCTTTCTAACCTTTATATCGATTCTCTAATTAGTGTCAAATTGGTTAGTATGTGAAAAGGTGCCTCAGTCCCCCTAACTTCAGCAGTTAAACAATAAAAACAAGAGGTACTTGCCAGTGTTGCTGGTGGTTTGTCTTCCATTTTTTCAACTGCAGCTGGGGCTTCCGGTTTAGTCTAGGAAACACAGTTTTCAAACATTCTCAAGAAGTTTAAGAAGAAAGGGCATCATGTTACTTGTGCTTTATTTTCAAAGTGTGTGTGTTACAACTGACACGTTTTTGTATCACAGTGATACCTAAACACACAAAGTAAGTCTCCAAAGTTTTGTACATCTCACACATATATGAGGAGGTAGTGATTATACTATAAGAAAATGTTACAGTAACTACAGTTTTCCTCCATTGCCATATTTCATAGATTCACATGTAGTTGAATATTCCCCGTTCTCAGGCTGGGAGTCCTCTGTACATTAACAAAGCAGTTGCAATGTTCATGATTAGTAGATTAGTAGACACTCTCCGCCCTCTGCAACTCATCCAGAACAGAACTGCGAGACTTGTCCTTGGCCTCAAGCCCAGGGACCGTATCTCTCCAGGACTGAAATCTCTACACTGGCTCCCAGTGGCTGCGAGGATAAAGTTCAAAACCCTCTGCATTGTCCACAAGGCCTTCTGGGGCCTGGGTCCTAAATACCTTCAACTCTCTCTTCCCAAATATCTTCCTTCCCGAGCCCTTCGCTCATCCGCCTCCAACTCCCTCATGGTTAGCCGCTTCTCGAAGCAACGAGCTGGGGGTAGATCTCTCTCCGCGGCAGGGGCCTCCCTCTGGAACAGCCTTCCTGCCTCCCTGAAACTTGAGGAGAACCATCTCCGGTTCCGGAAGCACCTCAAAACCTTCCTCTTTGCTTCTGCTTTCTCTCTCCCTCTCCCCTGCTGAACAGCAAATAAATTCTTCACTGAAACTGCACTGATCCTGAAACTGGACCACTCTAAACGGCCTCGGTCCTGGGCCCAGCCACTCTCCACTTGCACTGATGCCCTTGAACCCCTCTGCACTGCGGGACTGTCTCTGTATCCCTACAGCCCCCCCCCCCTTCCCCAGCACTTGTTCTGCACTTATCTTGCACTTGCCACCAGCTGGCCCTATTTATTTATTACTTTTCGCCACTTACCTTGTACTGCACTTCCCCCCCTCCCCTTCCCCTTGCACTTTTCCCCCTCCCCCACCCCTGCACTTGCGCGATCTGAATGACACCTGGCCTAGTAGGATCGTTGTCTGTCTCCCCTTGTTCCTCCCCTCCCTGCCTCGTCGCGCCTTGAAACACCTGTGTATAGGCGCGTTACAAATACCATATCATATCATATCATATCATGAACAAGAAAAACACACTCACTTTAGAGTTCTATCAGTCTGATTTCAGGCTGTTAGGGAGATTTATCATGTTTATGCTTCATCCCCTCTCCCAGTGAGACCCCCAGCACTTCTGGACCTTTTTCTTTCAATCCTGAATGAGTGGAGCCTTTTTCCACTCATTCATTCTTGTGGGCTGTCTTTTGGAACTCTATTCTTTTTATTCTACCTGTACTATGGAGTCTGTCTGCTCCATAGCTCTGAAAGACATCTGTGTTTTTATTACTGCAGCACACAGCTCCTTATGGGCAGTGTTGTTGGGAACCCTAAGGGTCCTCCTTTGAGATTCCTTTTTTCTATATCCTCTAGTAACTACAGTTCTTATCTCTCCCAAAACTTACAGTCTGAGAGATTGGCACACACCACCTTCAGTGGAGTGCCAAAGAGATACCTAGTATCCCCCTTCTCTCTGCTCCTGTGACTTTTTAGTCTGTCTCGGGAGGATAGCTCAGGGGCAATGTGCTCACCTTGGAAGCAAGACGACACAGAGCACCACAGGTTCGATCCCCCGGTCCGCACTTAGAAGCCTATGGGTATTCAGCGCATTATAAATAACCTATCATATCACATATACAATCTCCTAGTTATGGCAGGTGGCAGTGGACGTGTTCTACCAACTGTTATGTGGTCTTTATACAGCAGGCTATGAGCATTGCCTCGGTAGTGCACAATGGGGGCACCCAAGTACCAGCTCGGGGCCTCCTTTTTTTGCCATTACTAGTGTCGATGTTCTTTGGTAGCTCTTCTTCTAGCATTCTGGGAGGGGAGGTCAGTGTGTGTGTGTTGCCTTTGGTGGGAACCCTTGTATGTCCCCGCCTAGGCTCCAGAGTGTCTGGGCAGGCAGGAAGTAGGGGAGGAGTCTTCCACCCCCCGTCCTTTGTTTGCCAGAGTGCCTGAATAGGACCAGCTCCCAGAGGCGTCTGGCTGTCCTGATTGGACAGTCAAACACCCCTATCTATAAAATGCTGAGAGAGATTGCAGAGCAGTGTGTGCTGGAACTGTATAAAAGTTGAGGCCTCTGGAGTGAAAAGCAAGTCGACCACTGGAAGCTGAAGTAACCGAAGAAGAAGATGACCGGAGAGGCCTGCAGACCCTTTGCAACACTGTGTAGCGACTACTGCTGTCCTGACCTGGTTTTCTGTGAAACAGAGGAGCTCCGAAGAGGATGACTCCTTCCCTTTGGCTGGTGGGAACAACCAATCCCAAGATGAACATTGAATTGACCCATCTCCCGAGGTCCTAGGAGTTTCCAGAGCTGCGAAACCCTGATACCAGGAGACCTGCGGCCGATTTCAAGTGCATCCTTGTGGAAAGGCCGAATCCTTCCAAATCTTTGCTGAAACCGAAGGACACTTCAGAGATCTGATCCAACTCGCCCAGACCCTCTTATCGAGCGTGGGACTGCAGGAAGCGAAGAAGATTGACCAGGCAATCTGTGTTCTTTGTTGATGCTGCAGAAAAGGCACCAAAACTGCACCAAGAAGTTGCTGAAAGTCATGCCCCAGGTCCTCCCTCGAGACTGCTGCTGAGAGATCCTGTCCATTGTCCTGACTTCAGTCATCAGACCAAGGAATACAGAGGTCGGGTCCAGAACTGCAAAATTGCGGAGCATCCAGCACAAACATTTTCTTCTAACCTAAGGTACTGTGGGGAAAAAGGAATTGCTTACCTGATTCCAAAAAGTCGCACCAGAGCATTGGAGTGCACACAGAGGAGTCCAGGGTCACCCCCTCTTACCTATGACTCAAGCCGCTGCTTGTGTTCCTTCATTGAGTCCTTTACAAGGTCTCCCTTGTTAGTTGTTAACTTGCTGCTACAATAACACTTAAGACAGGAAAAAGTCCACATGAACTCTTCCTATTCTGCTGCCTGTCAAGACGTTGATCCTTCTCCGAACTGCCTTTAGCTATAGTTGCATTTTGGTACTTAAACGACTTACTGGGCGAAGAAACCATCTCTAGAGCCTTGAACCAGGCTAATGTTACACTAACTAACTATTTTCCTCTCTTTAAGTGACTTTACTATATGTGTTTGCAGAGTAAATGCATTACCATAATAACCGATAATACGATAACATTGCCTTTTCCCTTTCTAACGTTGCTATAAATGTAACCGCAAACAAACACACAAGGGAAAGTGCCCTTTGAAGTGTATTCTCAAGTATTCCAAAGTGTTTTAGTGCAAACGTCTGAAGTATTTAAAGTGATTCTGGTGAATATATAATACATATATCATTTTATATAAATTATAAGAGTTTCTTTGGTATGCATGTCTAACTAAGGTTCAGTGTACTTACCTACAGCTCACATCTTCCTCTTAAGGTAAGCCTGACTGATCTGCCACTCTACCAAGGTCCTGAGTTAGTACAGACTGATACAAAGGGAGATTTACAAACCCCTGGGATAGCTTATTTAAGTCTTACTATCAGTAGGACTTTAGGAAAACACAACTAACACCGGTGTTAGAGCTGGTGGGATGTGTGTAGGTTGGATTACATTGATTCCTGGCTGTATTGCACTCAAAGAATCCATCATCAAGGTCACTATACTGTGAAGTACAATAATTATGTCCACTATAGAAAACTATAAGGCAGAAGCTCTTATATCACTTACTGTCGAAGTAATGTGTAAAGATAAATGTATTAGTACAAAAGGAAAAAAAGCTGAGTTCATCCAAAACTTGTTGGATTAACAAACGGCAAGTAGGGCTACAACCCCTACTTCCAGAATTGATCTACGAGATAATGATGGTCAAAGTGTAACTTTTAGCCCTCAACTTCCAGAAAATGAGGTAGATGATGAGATGGAGGAAAATGGAACTGCTGATCCACCTCCCAATCCTCTAACCTCACGTCTACCTGTACCTAACATGTCAGCTGAGCTGGTTCTAGAGATAGAAAAAATGAAAATGCAGCTTGAATTTAGAACACTGGAGATTCAGTCTGAAATGAGAGACGAAGAAATGAGGAAGGAACTGCAAATCAGGGAAAAAGAGATGCAGCATGAACTAGAGATGATAAAGTTGTCCCATGATTCCACTTATGTTTCAGAGTCCTCTTTGCCAGACCACTCCAGAAGCAGGAAGCCTCGTCTCCCCACAAAGTTGGTGAGTTTGCACGATGTAAAAGCTGATGTTCTTGTTTAGCAGTGTACATTGAAATGTACATGTGAAGTACAAGGTATTTGTGAAAGTGAGTTTATTCCATGGGTAATCTCTAGGCTCCCCCAGAATGTCTGTGATGCTGTGATTGAGTTGAATGAT
The DNA here is from genome assembly GCF_040938575.1 of Ambystoma mexicanum. Classification (NCBI taxonomy): domain Eukaryota; kingdom Metazoa; phylum Chordata; class Amphibia; order Caudata; family Ambystomatidae; genus Ambystoma; species Ambystoma mexicanum. The sequence continues at coordinate 637,576,862 of NC_090939.1, forward strand.
GTTGATAGACAAGATTATCAGTTGTTAAAAACTGTTCTCATGGCCAGGTTTGGGAAGACCCCTTCCCAATACCTAAAAGGTTTATGGACAACAAGAAAAGAGATGGAAACTTGTCGGCCACTTGGGTGTGTGAAAGTCTGAAAAATCTTAGATGGGTGGATAAAGGGTTACAAAGTGAGCTCTTATGAAGGCATGAGGCGTTTCTTCATGCTAGAAAGCATTTTTGATGCCTGTTCCCCAGAGCTGAGACAGCATATTGCTGACTGTAAGGAGCTGACACCCAAGAAGCTAGCAGTAACTGCTGACTTTGTTGGTGGCGAACAGGGCTACTCAGGATTCGGGGGCTCCTCACAAGAAATAGGATGTGACAAAGCATAAAAAGGATGAGAAGGATCATTCTAAAAAGAGGGCCACACACATAACAAGGGTAAATTGCCCCATAAACAACCTTAAAGGGCTAGTGAAACCTCTGGTCCAAATCCTGAGGGGGGTTATTAGAAACCCACATTCCAAAACACATTTGGGAAATGTGTGGTTTGTGGGTTCTGGTGACCATGTGAAAGTAGGTCTGTAAGCGTATACCTTCAGAGATCCCCTCTATCAGCTTAGCATTCACACATGGGGCCTCATTACAACCCAGGCGTTAACCATGGCGTTATTAGCACCATGGTTGACGCCGATAATTTACCGATTCCGCCATGGTGAATGGTGGAATTACCGCCCCATCTCAAGGTTGGCAGGGCGGTAATTCCTCATTCACCATTGGCCCTTCCCCCATTCCCATTTTTGCCCCCATAGGGCTCAATGGGAATGGGGAAGGCGGTAATTACGGTACCGCAAAATGCGGTACCGTAATTACCTCGAAAGTCCCTTTGCGGGTTCCTTCCTTAACGGCTGGTAAAACCAGCCGTTAAGGTGGGGACCCTCAAAGGGACCTCGTAATTAGGTGGTAATGGGTTAACGGCGCCGCCACCTTTTACGGCGCCGTTAACCCCTTACCGCCTGGGTCGTAATGAGGCCCATGATCTGGAAGTACAAATGACAGGGGCTAGCTTTCACCCTCAAGCCTAAGAACCCATTGGTGTTCAGGCTAGCGTTTCTTTAGTATCTCTAGGACTGTGGGAACAACAGAACATTGAGGTCTGTAATTCCATTCCTGATACTACTAAAGAGTTTTATAAAGACAGTGTGCTTGTAAATGGTCAGGGCACCCCTGCCATTAGATTCTGGGGCCACTATAACTGTGGTAAATGAACATTTCTTTCAACCTGAGGAAGTTGCTAAGGCTCCCAAAAGGCTTGCCAAGTATTCAGGAGGCCCAGTCCAAATATGCCCAGTACTACCAGCTATCATTAAGTCTAATGAGATGACTGTAAAGATACCTGTAAGTGTTCAGTCAGATGTACCAGGAAGGGTACTGTTGGACAATGATTTGAAGGCTTTAGGTGTAATCTCCAGCACACTCAAACCCCCCTCTAAGAAGAGAAGGGAGTTGACCAGGGAAGCCAGAGAGGCAAACTTAAGAGCTCTTCCATCTGGGACCAAGGGGAAACCTAGAGTCTCTAAAGGAAAGAAGGGGACCAAGGCCAAAACTTCCACAAGGAAAAAGGTTCCTGATGAAAACCTAGACGTCACCTGTGTGAAACCACCACCAGCTGAGGCTGAGTTGGTGCCAAAGTAATCCCCTGAAGAACCATCTTCCAATGAGTCAGAAGAGGTGGAGATTCAAACCTGTCTGGAAGATCTGGATCCAAGAGACCATCCTGAGCTTTGTAGAAGGTGGCCCCTGAAGGACAGACTTCAGTAGGGGAAAGAGACATGATCCCTCTCTAGAAGGTCTGTGTCAAGAACCTGGGCAGCATAGGCTATACTGTGAGGATGGACTTTTCTACAGTGAGCCTATGGAGTCTATTCCAGGTGACCTCAGGAGACTGGTGGTACCCCAAGAATTAAGACACACATTCCTACAGTTGGCACATGAAGTCCCCCTGGCTGGTCACTTAAGCTCTAAGAGTACCAAGGAGAGGATCACATTGTACTTTTACTGGCTCAAGATCGGTGCAGAGATTTAACAACACTGTAGAACTTGTCACACTTACCAGTTATTTGGCAAGACTGGAGCCAATAATGTGGCACCCTTACTGCCTTACCCAGTAGTGAGAGTTACTTTTGAGAGGGTGGGGATTGACATTGATGGTCCCCTAAACCCTCCAACATCTTCAGGCAACAGATTTATATTGGATGTGGAGGACCATGCCACCAGGTACCCTGAAGCTATTACAATTAGAACTGTTACTGCTCAGACAGTGGCTAAGCCCTGACCTAGTGTTTTTACCAGAGTAGGATTTCCTAAGGAGTTTGTATCCGACAGGGGGTCAAATTGTATGTCCCACTACATGCAGGCCATGTGGAAAACCTGTGGGGTCACCTGCAAGTTCGCAACTGCCTACCACCCTCAGACAAATGGGTTGGTAGAGAGGGTTAATAGAACAATAAAGAGCATGATTGAAGCTTTGGAAGAACCACTTAGGAGAAAGTGGGACCTTCTTCTGCCATGCCTTCTATTTGCCTATAGAGAAGTTCCTCAAGCTGCAGTGGGCTTTAGCCCCTTTGTGTTACTGTATGGTCATCCTGTCAGAGGCCCTTTGACAATGATCAAGGATGGTCTGGAGAGTGCTCCTTCCCTTCAGCCAGTAATGATTACTGACTATGTGCTAGGCCTCAGACAGCGGGTGTCAAAAATGTTAACAGAGGCTACTGAGAATTTGAAAGCTGGTCAAGCTCTGGTTAAGCAATGGCATGACCGGAAGGCAAACATGGTGGAGTTCACTCCAGGCCAACAAGTTCTCATCATGGTCTCATTAAGACAGAGGGCTTCATTAGGAGGCAGGTGGCCATGTAATGAAAGGTGCCGTTACGGGACAGCACCGTTCATTACGGGCTGCCCTCTTACGAGGACTGCTACGGATCCCGCTAGCAGTCCAGGATGCTAACAACAGGCCCGTCATTAACGGGCCAGTGTTTAGCATTCTCCCCATTCCCATTGAGCCCTAGGGGGGCTCAAATGGGAATGGGGATGTACCGGGTCCAGGTCCCGCGAAAGGGATTTACCGGGCCCTCCAAGGTCAGAATGGCCCGGTAAGTCCCCTTTTGCGGGACCCGGCATGGCTACCTCCATACTCGTAATGAGGCCCAAAGGGTCTTACATGACAAATGGACTGGACCCTTCAAAGTTGTAGGAAAAGTTGGAGAGGTCAACCCGAAGGAGGCCCCCAGGGTCTTTCATGCCAACCGTCTGAAGGCTTAGGTTTCCAGCCAGACATAGGAGTTTTGCTCTTAGCTTCTGATCAAGAAGAGCAGGAGAGTGAGCCTCTCCCAGATCTTCTAAGGGGACACCCTTCATATGGGTCAGAAGAAGGGGTACAGTTCTCTACTAATCTGACAATGCAGCAACAGGAGAAGTGCAAGGCTGTGTTTGCTTACTTTGCCCCTCTGTTCTCAATTACACCAAGCTTGGCCCCTTGGGGCCAGCATGACATAGACACTGGTGATAGTGTACCTGTTAAAAGCAGGGACTACAGGATGTGAGATAACGTGAGGAATCACATAAAATAAGAGGTCAATAAGATGATCAACCTTGGAGTGATTGAACATTCCACAGGTCCATGGGCTAGCCCAGTTGTGTTAGTGCCAAAGGCAGGAACTAAATAACTTAGCTTCTGCGTGGACTATAAGGCATTCAATGCAGTTACCAAGAGTGATGCCCATCCCTTGCCAAGGACAGATAAACTGGTGGATAAACTGGGCTCAGCAAAATTACTCAGTATGTTTAACCTGACAAGTGGTTATTGGCAAATTGCCATGACTGACCAGTCTAAGGAGAAGACAACATTCTCAAGCCCAGAAGGCGTGCACCATTTAAGGTCATGACCTGCGGTTTAAGGAATGCACCTGTCACATTCCAGAGAATGGTTAACCATGTTCTGAATTGGTTAAAGAACTTATGTGCGGCATACTTGGATGACATAACAGTGTTCAGCCCTACCTGTGAAGAACATCTTGATCACCTGGGACATGTGTTACAGGCCGTTCAACAGGCCACCATGACCATCAAAGCAAGTAAATGTCAACCTGGTCAGAGAAAAGAGGTCTACCTTGGTCATCAGGTAGGAGGAGGGGAGATCAAGCCCTTACCCATCGAAGTACAGGCTATATAAGACTGGGCCACTCCAACTACTCAATCTCAAGTAAGAGCCTTCTTAGGACTTACTGGTTATTACAGGAACTTCATTGAGAACTATGGGACCATAGCTTCTCGTCTGAATACCATATCCTCTCCAAAGTACCCTAAAAAGATCAAGGGGAATGAGGACTGTGAAAACGCCATCCAGGGGCTGAAAGATGCCCTTTGTAAAGCTCTGATGCTGAGAGCTCCGGATTACACTCAGGCCTTCCTAGTCCAAACTGATGCTTCCAACACAGGGATAGGAGCAGCCTAGAGCCAATTTGATAGCAATGGCAGTGAGCACCCCATCTGCCTAATTGGTAGAAAATTAAAAGATAGGGAAACAAGGTAGGGAACCATTGAACGTGAATGTTTTTCTACTGTGTACGCCCTGAAGAAATTCAGACCATACCTCTTTGGAACTACTTTCAAGATTCAAACTGACAACCAACCCTTAAGGTGGCTGATGCAGATGAAAGGAGAAAACCCCAAATTGCTCAGGTGGTCCATCAGCATACAAAGCTTTGACTTTACTATTGAGCACAGGTCAGGTACCCAACATAAGAATGCTGATGGTCTTTCCAGAAAGTATGACCGACTGGATCAAGAGAGCCATCCAGGAGTGGATTAGATCCTCCTGTCCCTAGTCTGAGGACGACAAGTGTTAGGGAGTTTTATCATTTTTATTCTTCATCCCCTCCCCTAGTGAGACCCCCAGCACTTCTCGTTGGACTTCTAGACATTTGTCTTTCAATCCTGAATGAGTGGAGCCTTTTTCCACTCAATCATTCTTGTGGGCTCTGTCTTTTGGAACTCTATTCTTTGTATTCTACCTGTACTATAGAGTCTGTCTGCTCCATAGCTCTGAAAGGCATCTGTGTTTTTACTACTGCAGCACGCAGCTCCTTATGGGCAGTGTTGCTGGTGCCCCTAACGGTCCTCCTTTAAGATTCCTTTTTTCTATATCCTCAAGTAACTACAGTTCTTAAGGGTAGAGAGATAATTAGTATCTATCCCTAAATTCTATAGTCTGAGAGATTGGCAAACACCACCTTCAGTGGAGTGCCAAAGGGATACCTAGTATCCCCCTTCTCTCTGCTCCTGTGACTTTTTTTAGTCACATAGGCAATCTCCTAGTTATGGCTGGTGGCAGTGGATGTGTTCTACCAACTGTTGTATAGTTTTTAGACAAGTTTTTAAAGCGCAGGCCATAGCGTCGGTAGTGCACACTAGGGGCACCCAAGTACCAACCTGGGGCCTCCCTTCTTTTTTCCCCATTATTAGCATCGTTGCTCTTTGTCCCATTCTGGGAGGGGGAGGTCAGTGTGTGTGTTTTGCCTTTGGCAGGAACCCTTGTGTCCCCCCGCTTAGGCTCCAGAGTGTACACCCCTTTCTGTAAAAATCTGAGAGATATTGCAGAGGAGGGTGTGCTGGAACTGTATAAAAGGTGAGGTTTCTGGAGTGAAAAGCTAGTCGACCACCGGAAGCTGAAGTAACTGAAGAAGAAGATCACCTGAAATGCCTGCCGACCCCTTTCAACACCATGAAGCGACTACTGCCGTTCTGACCCCGTTTTCTGTGCGACAGAGGAGCTCCAAAGAGGATGACTCCTTCACTTTGGCTGGTGGAAACAACCGGTACCAAGACGAACTTTGAATTGTGCCAACTCCCTAGAACATTGAACCAGGCTTATGTTACACTAACTAACCATTTTCCTCCCTTTAAGTGACTTTACTAAATGTGTTTGCAGAGTAAATGCATTACCGTATGAACTGTTAGAATCCGCAGATATGCGTAGTAACCGATAATACGATAACATTTGCCCTCATTACGAGTGTGTCAGTCTGGTATCAACGGTGCCAGTAAGCTTACCGACACCGTTGTTACCAGGCTGGCACACTACGAATCTGCGGGCGGGTGCTGTCCCCCCCCCCGGTCAGACATGCAGACTTTTTTGAAAGCACCGGCACCATTGCTACAAATGTGACAGAAACCATTTCTACAAATGTAACAGAAAACAAACACACAACCAAAAAGAGAGCACATTTTGTGTTTTTTCAGAAAATGCCAACAAAATGATGTACAAAGAAGCTTGTGGTTTTTTACTTGTAAGAGCTTGGAAAAAATTGTTTGCTGTACCGAATTCACCATTTTCCAGGCTTTCAAGAACAGTGTGAGTGGAAACCAAAGAAACATATTTTTACATGGTTAACATCAGTTTTGTGACAGGTAGGCGATTTTGCCCTTTTTTCCAATGGGACATGTGTGGACGGAATGGAAGAGGAAGGTAGGAAAGCTGAATGGGAAGACGGAAAGGCATACATTTCTGAAAAGTAGACACAATTCCAAGTTTAGGAAGGAGTGATTTGTCCAGGTCAGGCAACAACTTTGTAGGGAAAATTCCATAGTTTGGGGGAAAATTTGAAAAATGACAGCTAAAAAAGGTATGTGGTGGACATGATTGGCCCTGTAAGGCAATTGCTTCTGTAAATTTTGAGAAAAGCAATGCCCTGCTACATTCCCGCGACTCTTTTACTTAGAAAATCACACATTTTTCATAATGTTTCACAAAACAAGCAACACCACAAGCCAAAAACAGAGCCATGGTAGACAAGACTTGTATGATTACGGCCTAAACAGACATACTTAGCATCTGTAAATAAGGAAAATAAATGTGGTGAAAAATGGAAAGCATACATTTTTTGAAAGAGCACAGGTAGAGCTTTTGAAGGGTAGGTGACTTGTGCAGGTTACAAAAACGTATAGTGCCTAAAGCAGCGACTAAATGTAGGTCACATTTGGGAAATGAAAGGGTTGTGTGACAAAGTGCAGCAGCAAATGTATGAAAACGTTATGAAAACCAAGAGAACACAACAAATGTCCAACCTTCTCGTGTTCCCACAGGGGTCCTGATGAAAATGGTACCTCACATGTGTGGGTGCACTTACCTGAGCGCAAAGGGAAAAGGCTAAACCACTGGTAACCCCAAGACTTTCAGTAGAGCAGATTTTGCGGGATTTTGCTCTTGTGGACAACCTACAGATTTGGGCCTAAGGTGTTGCAACCACCAAGGAAAACAATGAACTCCATGCATTTCTGAAAAGAAGACATCTGTGGGAACCCACAGAGGTCTGACGTGCATGAATCACCCCAGAATGTATTACCCACAAGCCCTAGCAAAGTCAGAAATTTGGTGAAAAAAACACAATTTACAGACATTTCCCACCGCCAACCCACTGAAACACACCGCGAACAACACATGTCCTACCTTCTCGCGTTCCCACAGGTGTCCCAACAAAAACTGTACCTCACATATGTGGGTGCACCTACCTGGGTGCAAAGGGAAAACTTTAAACCACTGGTAACCCCCAAAGGGTTTGGGGAGACAAACTACAGATTTGGGCCTGGGGTGTCGCAGCCACCAAGGAAAATAGGGAACCCCATGCATTTCCGAAAAGAGGACACCCGTGGGAATCCAGAGAGGTCTGACTTTCGCGAATTGCCCCAGAATGTATTACCCACAAGTCCCGGCAAAGTCCTACATTTGGCGAATAAAACACCATTTTCAGACATTTCCCACCACCGAAACACGCCACCAACACCACATGTTCTATGTTCCCACTTTCCCACAGATGTCCCGGTGAAAACGGTACCTCACATATGTGGGTGCACCTACCTGGGTGCAAAGGGAAAAGGATAAACCACTGCTATCCCCCAAAGGGTTTGGGGAGCCAACCTACAGATTTGGGCCTGGGGTGTCGCAGCCACCAAGGAAAACAGGGAACCCCATGCATTTCCGAAAAGAAGACACCAATGGGAACCCACAGAGGTCTGACTGGCGCAAATTGCCCTATAATTTATTACCCACAATCCCCAGCAAATTCCTACATTTGGCAAAAAAAACTCAATTTTCATACATTTCCTACCACCAACCCACCGAAACACGCCGCCAACACATGTCCTACATTCCCGTGCTCCAACAGGTGTCCTGATGAAAACGGTACCTCACATGTTTGGGTGCACCTACCTGGGCGCAAAGGGAAAAGATTTTGCTGGAATTTGCTCTTGTGGACAACCTACAGATTTTTATTCGACCATCCCCAAGCCGAGCCTGGAGCTTTGACTGGGCTGTGCTACAGCTTCTCCTTCCTAGAAAGGTAGGGGACCCTTTCGGGGCTACCTGGAACCGCTGCTGGACTTGAGTATGGTCAAACTACATGGGAGACAGCCGCTCAAGGCAGGGACATCACCCCCAACCATCCTGGAGTGCTGGCTCGTCTGCGTTACAAAATGTAACTTTGGGAAGGGAGAGAGACCCTGCCGGTGCTCCCTGGGACTGCCTCTGCACTTAGGGATGGTCAACCAACATAGGAGACAGCCACACAAGGCCAGGGACATTACCCCTGAGTTTCCTGGAGCTCTGGCTGGCTTGTGTTACAGCTTCTCCCTCCGGCAAAGGTCGAGAACCCTGCCAGGGACACAGCCAGGGCCCCCTGGAACTGCTGCTGGGCTTGGGGATAATCAAACCACATGGGAGACAGCGGCCAAGGCCAGTGACATCACACCCGGCAGTCTTGGAGCACTGGCTGTGCTGCGTTACAGAATTTCCCTCGGGGAAGGGAAGGGGACTCTGCCAGGGCTCCCTGGAGCTGCCGCTGTGCTTGTGGACAGTACACCCACATGGTAAACTGATGTCCAAGGCCGGGGACATCACCTCCAACCTTCCTGGAGTTCTGGCTGGGCTGCCTTCCAGCTTTTCGCTTCGGGCAGGTATTGGCACACTGCCGGGACTCCCTGGTGGGGATGAGGCCAATGAGGACCATGCGGTCCCAGTGCTGAAATCCCGCAGGAGCAGACGAGTAGTCCACCAGACCCCCACACCAGTTCTCCCAGCAGTCAATTACAACAACTGCTGAGGTAACCAGACCGGGGAAAAGAGGAAGTAGATAAAATAACAAATGGTCAGGATTCTTCCCTCGATAACCTCAACTTTGGAATGTCTCAGAATACTGGGAAACCTGCAAATGAAACTCACTGCTGACTCCCTGTAACCTTTTTCAGAACGTTGCCTTGGATGCTTGTGCTAAATACTTTTTGCTGCCCAGTTTTCAACTGTTGCTTTAATTCCCTGCTCACTCCCTATGGTGCTTGCTGAACCCTTAGTTTGGGTTGTTCGATGTAAATACATTCTCAGCTGCTCCATATTCAACTGTTGCTTTAATACCTTTGCTTCAACTTTAATGGAAACTAAATACTACGTGTTGCACAACTAATGTCTGCTGTCAACTGGAAGGTGATATTTCACAATGTTTTTAACTATGCCCCTATGCGTTTGTCCATGTGCTAATTTCTTTTCTCTGACTGGGAAACTGAGAACTTGAGTCGTCCTCTGTACTCCTTATGCACTTCGCTTTCAACTGAATTCAAATGCCACGCGTGCAAGGAAACTCACTTTTATTCAGAGTGGGTAACGTTGCTTTCGCAGATCGCTGCTCTCAGGAAATGAAATAACAGCTGACCATCAGTCACTGTTTATAATATCTTCAGCGCTACGCGGCTTTGAAGGAAACGTGATACGGCTTCCATAAACAACTGCAGCCACGCCGGACCACGCCGCTAGGTCCTTTTCTTTTACATTAAATGACAAGAGCCGGCAAGCTTGCAACGACAAACCGAAAACGTTTCTTAACTCCACGCGCAAGGCCTTATGGGGCTACTCGCATTCACATCTGATGTCGGAGCACGCGCAGCTTCATTCCCTGCTCTGCACTAACGCGCGCGCGCAACTTAATGCTATGCATTAACTTTAAACAGTTCACTGTTCAATCACTCATTGAATACAAGTACCGTTTTTCTATACAACTAAACGCCCTTCCATTTAGATCATAACCTGAACTTTAAAACACTGTACATGCAATTCCCACTTTCTGTAATTGCTTTTAAAATGATTTCTTTGAACATTTTGTTATGTAACAGTTGCTGACACATCTCAGTTTTGGTTCTTTGGTTTATCCTGTGGTTATCTTGACATTGGATTTTTCTCTGGTGTCTCAAAGTTAAAACTGGAGCTCGTCTAAGCTGTGATCTCTCTTGAGCTTTTCTAGAATGAAAGGCAGTTTAGAACCTCTCCTGAGGTTCCAAACTGCATCACAATTGTCTTTAGCCAATTACTGCTGAGCAGGAAGTTCTCCATCTTGGACTGGGACAATAGTAGCTGGCTGAAATTATGGTTAAGAAAACATTGTAAGCACAACCAATACAACCCTCCCTAGCAGCAATAAACTACTAATGCCACCTAAAAATACTTAAACTATCGCCTCCTGTTACCTGGGCATCTGACATCCAAAAAAGGGAAAGGCTGTAACGCAGCCCAGCCAGAGCTCCAGGCTGGGTTTGGGATGGTCGACCCACATGGGACATGGGTGTCCAAGGCCAGGGACATCACTCCTGACCATACTGTATCGCTGGCTGGGCTGTGTTACAGAATTTCCCTTGGGGGAGGGAAGAGGACCCTGCCGGGACTCCCTGGAGCTGCCGCTGTGCTTGGGGATGGTACACCCACATGGGAAACGGATGCCCATGGCCTGGGACATCTCCTCCAACCGTCCTGGAGTTCTGGCTGCGCTGCGTTACAGATTTCCCTTCAGGGAGGTATTGGCACACTGCCGGGACTCCCTGGTAGGGAAAAGCTGTAACACAGGCCAGCAAGAACTCTAGGACGGTTGGAGGTGATGTCCCGGGCCGTGGGCATCGCTTCCCATGCAGGTGTATCATCCCCAAGCACAGCGGCAGTGCCAGGGAGCTCCTGGCAGGGTCCCCTTCCCTCCCCAGGGGAAATGCTGTAACGCAGCCCAGCCAGCGCTTCACGATGGGCGGGGGTGATGTCCATGGCCTTCGGTGGCTGTCTCCCAGGTGGTTTGGTCATCCCCAATCCCAGCAGTGGTTCCATGGAGCCCAGGCAGGGGCCCCAACCTTTCCCGGAGAGAGAAGCTGTAACGCAGGCCAGCCAGAGCTCCAGGAAAGTCGGGGGTAATATCCCCGGCCTTGGGCAGTTGTCTCCCATGTGGGTTGACCATCTCCAAGTGCAGCAGCAGTCCCAAGGAGCATCAGCAGGGTCCCCATCCTTTCCCAGAGGGAGAAGCTGTAATGCAACCCAGCCAGTGCTCCAGAGTGGTAGGGGGTGATATCCCTGGCCTGGGGCGGCTGACTCCCATGTGGGTTGTACGTCCCCAAGCCCAGCATTGTTTCCCGGGCAGGCCGGGACATTCCCCGTCCTTTTCCTGAGGGAGAAGCTGTAACGCAGGCCAGCCAGAATATCAAGATGGTTGGGCATCATGTACCTGGCCTTGGGCACCCGTCTCCCATGTGGGTTGACCATCCCCAAGTGCAGCGGCAGTCCCAGGTTGCCCCGGCAGTGTCCCACTCTCTTTCCAGAGGTAAATTCTGTAACGCATCCCAGCCAGACCTCCAGGGTGGTCGGGGGTGATGTCCCTGGCCTTGGGCAGCCATCTCCCATGTGGGTCGACCATCCCCAATCCCAGCCTGGAGCGCTGGCTGGGCTGCGATACAGCCTTTACCTCCGGGGAACAATGGGGACCCTGCCGGAACTGCCACTGGACTTGGGGACGGGCGACCTACATGGGCGACAGCCACCCAAGGCCAGGGACATCACCCGCGAAAAATCCTGGAGCTCTGGCTCGGCTGCGTTAAATAATTTCCCGCGGGGAAGGGATGGGGTCCGTGCCCGAGCTCCCTGGGACAATCGCTGCACTTGGGAATGGTCGCCTGTTAGGGAGGATTCCCCAGAATGTCTTAGTTTCCCTTACCTACTGAGTCCCTCAACAGCTTTGCTGGATTTCTAGGATTTTTTGTTTCACCTGGTAAGAGTGTGAGCCTTTTTTTCCCACTCTTGCATGGGTTTTGCTGTGTGTGTTTAACATTCTTGTGTTCATAGACTGTGGAGCCTCACCTACTCCATAGGCATGATCTTTTTACTGTGTGTTACCCAGCACCTTCAGTGCAGTGACATAGGGTTGTGTTTTAGACTTCCCAAGTCAGACTCCATTTTTTGGGACTGACTACTGTCTCCCAGAACATGTAAAGTTGCCATTGACTTTATTAGTCTCTTTAAAAATCCACAGACCCAGTACAAACTATCTTACATAGAGTACTGGAAAGGATTAATACGTATCCCCTTTTGTCTGTTTCTCTTGGAGCATTGTTTCGCTCCCTTTTCATCAAGACTTGGCTGGTGGCAGTGGTAACTACTCTATTTTTCCTACCAATGTTATCTTAAATAACCTTGGTATTGTTTTAGGCTATCTTGGTAGCCTCGAACTTAAACCCGCTGGACCATATACGTTTTTATACGGTGCTGTGTGATTGACTGCCAGGCTGTGTGAATGGGGGAAAACTGCATAGAAAGCAGGTCTCTGGGTCTGGAAAGGCAGAGTCGCCACTGGAACGAAATAACCGACGAGGAGCTGACCGAAGAGGAACCCTACAACGACTGAACCGCCTGGTGAAGCCCTGCTGCAGGTCCGAATCTTCAGACTCCAACGACAGAGAAGATCTTCCGGGAATCTTCTTCCCCTGAGCTGTTGGGACCAACCAGTTCGCCCAAACTGCAAGCCAGGACTCCCTCCTCTGGTCAAAATTGCTGTACAGAGTTACATTGCACTGGATAGCCAGGAAGGTCGGACCCTGCTTGGGTTTTAAGGAGTGCACCTTTTATTTGTTGCTTTGCTCTGCTGCTGGTTTCTTCCCTGGGCAGTGCAGGACCCTCCAGTCTTCCTAATTCGTGTCAGTCCGACAGACGCTTCAGGAACCGTGAGCCTGCAGGACCTGCCAGGAACGTCCACCTCAGCTACAACTTCTTCTCCATTTAAAGGTACTGTGCAAATGCGGTTGTTCGTTTCGTCCAGCCACGGTGAAGGTGTGTGAAACCGTTAACCAAACCGAGGGCTTGTCCTACTCTACTATTTAAACTAACATTTCTGCTGACTAACTTCATCCGGAACTCTTGGCAAAGACTTAACCGCAAACTACCCTGAAATGTGTGATCTTGAGCAAAAGACTTTTGTCCTATTGACTTTGGCACTAACCCTTTTTGATTTGATTCCATCACTGTAGTTCCTCTTTCTAGATTGCCCTGCTTACTTACCTGTTGGTGCTGCTCAATTTGTATCTACCTTTGTCTTTCCCTCCCTTTTAAATTGTTGGAGTGCCAATTTGCTCACACTTTATTTATGAGCTTAACTTGTCCAGAATCTATTGGGAGTGGTGTGGTGTATTAAGAGTGTGATTTTTCAACTGCTTTAATTTAGTGAGATGTTATACAACTGATGTGTAAATAAATGTATATTCGAAGGGATTGTGTCCTCCGACGTATTCCTTATCTTTGATAATATACGTCTCCAGCCTGCTGGCCTCGGAAATATTTTCTGTAGAGGGCGCTGCGCGTCGATGTCTGCCGAGTCGATGTCCCTCGACGGCCACCGTATCGGCGCCGACGTCACCATGCCCATAAATATCCACGCGCGGCGTCCGTTGCTCAGTTCCGTTTTTCCGCGCTTCGTGGGGCCTCGGAACATCGTTGCTCAGTTCAGTATCTACTCGAATGTACCAACTCCTTCTCGATGGCATCTTCATCGGAACCGAAAAAGCCGCGATCCGGCTTCAAAAAATGTCGTGAATGCGGTAAAAAAAATGTCGATAACGGATCCACACAGGATCTGCTTGTGGTGCTTGGGAGCCGAGCACCATTGTTCGGAGTGTGAGGACTGCATGTCCATGACGGCGAAAGCCTTGAAGGAGCGCAAGGGGAAGCTCGAGAGAGGTAAGTCAGTCAAAACCTCCTCGAAAGTTTCTTCGGCTGAGTGGAGGCATTCGTCTCCTCGCTGTCGAAAACATTCCTATTCTAGATCTCGAAGTAGCTCCCACCATTCGTCGAGATCAAGACACTCAAAGAAGTGACGTCGAAGATCCCCTTCCTCGTCGTCTTCTGTTTCCCCAGAAAGGGTCTCCTGCCCCACAAAACACAGCTCTCAGGCTGAGTGGGAGGAATTCAGGAAGAAAACGTTAAGCGTCTTTGAGAAAGCAGCCTCGACCCCCTCGAAGACAGTTGAGGGTGATACCCCGGGTGAAAAACCCAAAAAATCAAAACGCTGCGAGTCGCTGCACCCGGCGAAACATTCCACCCGAGAGCGCCACGGCCCATCGGGTAAGAAGGCACCGTCTTCGACGCTGTCATCGAAGATCCCTTCAACGCTTGGATCAGCGCCATTGACGCCGTTGTCGAAGGGTTCTTCGACGCATCGGTCAATCGACTCGACGTCGACATCGACGCCGATGAAAGAGAAGACCACGGCTACTCCACAGCCAACGGTGATTCCAAGAGCCTCCGGCACGACGCAGAGACCGTCTTCGACATCCTTGAGTAGGATCCCGATCCTCTCGAGTTCTTCGAGGCCTCTTACAGTTTTCTCGACGCCGTTCTCAGCGCCTTCGAAGCCTGTCACATCGGCGTTGACGACATCGACGTTTTCTCGCCCAATAATGACGAGTTTGGCTCCTTCTGCCTTAGAAATGGGTTTTACAACATTTCAGAGGTCAGAGTACCCTGGATTATCTTCAATTTATGAAGAAGGGGAAGATTCTGACCAGGAAACCTTTGGGTTGCAGAGGACCACACTACCTGTTTCAGAGGATTTCACCTCTGAGGAAAGAAGGTTGAAAGACCTACAGGAGTCATTACATGAGGCAAATGGGCTGGACACTTCCCCAGAAGTGGAATTTGTTAAGCCAGACACAGGGGAACATGCCGTAATACCCTATAGAACCCTGATGGCAAGGATTATTGAATTTATGGGTTGGTCTGCGCCTTCGCCTGTTTTTCAACAGGATGACCTGACAGACATATTAGACAAAGGTCCACAGGAGGATCCTGTGGTCCCCTTCCATGCAGCCTTACAAAGAAAGATTGCATCTAATTGGGAAACTCCTGAAGTTATCCCTGCTATCAATAAAAGATTATCAGCCAAGTATAGGGTAGCTGCAGCTGACCCTGAATACTTACCAAAACACCCGACTCCAGAGAGCCTGGTGGTCCAAGCGGCAACTTCATCAAGCAGCAGGACAGCTTACCCTACTGTCCCACAGGATAGAGATGACAAGAGGTACGATTCTATGGCAAAGAAAGTCTTCTCTGCTTGTAGTATGGCGTTGAAGTCCATCAACGCCACCTGTACGCTCGCCAGGTTCAGTCACACACTGTGGGAGTGTGCTTCATCAGCGGCTGACTGCGTACCAGAAGGAGAGGAAAAGGAAGCCTTCCTTAACATTATTAAAGATGGCAAAGATGCCATGTGCGAGTCACTTCAAACTGGCATTGATTCCGCTGACAGTATCAGCAGGGCCATGGCGGCAAGTACAACAATCCGCAGGCATGCGTGGTTGCGAAAGTCTGGCTTTGCTCCAGATGTACAGGCCAGACTTTTGAATATGCCCTTGGACGGCTCTTCATTATTCGGAAAAAAGGCTGATGACAGTCTGGAAAAGTTGCAGACATCTAAAGCAGCAGCAAAATCGTTAGGAGCTGCAATCCGCCAAACTCCTTTTTGCCCCCCAGGAGCCTCTGGAAGAGGAAAGTCCTTTTGCTATTATTCCGCATTCGGGAAAGGCAGAGGACAGCCGGCTCAAAGAGGCCAAAGGAGATCCACCTGAGGTGGACGGGTCAAAAGTACTAAAGCCGCAGCAGCAGCAGGTGCCTCTTTACCGTCGGCATCTGCATCAGCTGCCCCCAAACCACTCTGAGGTCTTTCCACACAAAAAACCTGTAGGGGGCAGGTTAACTCACTATCTGACGGAATGGCAGGCTGTAACGTCAGATGCTTGGGCATTGGAGACAGTTGCCCAGGGTTACTGCCTACCCTTTCTACACATCCCTCAGAGTCAGCCAACGGGGCACAGCTCTCTAAAAGTTCCAGATCTGCTCCTCTTGCAGGAAATTATAGACCTGGTAGAGAAAGGTGCCATAGAACCGGTACCTGTAGCGGACAGGAACAAGGGCTGGTACTCCCCCTACTTTCTCATACCAAAGAAGGACGGAGGACTGAGACCCATCCTGGACTTACGAGAATTGAATAAGTTCCTCAGGAAGGACAAGTTCAAGATGGTAACTCTCTCTCAGATCCTTCAGGCCCTCCACCTCCAGGACTGGCTGGTATCTCTGGACCTCCAGGATGCTTATTTCCATGTGCCAATCCATCTCAAACACAGGAAATACCTGAGGTTCGCAATTGGCGACTCTCATTATCAATTTCGAGTTCTGCCATTTGGGCTGACCTCCACCCCGTGGGTCTTCACCAAGCTAATGTCGGTAGTGGCTGCGAGTCTAAGGAAGGAAGGGATCCACGTCTACCCCTACCTGGACGATTGGCTGATCAGGGCTGTATCTTCGGAACAAACTCAGATCCAGCTAGATTATGTCTGCCACTTCCTTCACAAACTGGGCTTCTCCCTCAATTTAAAGAAGTCACATATGATACCATCACAGAGACTCCAGTTCATTGGAGCGGTCCTGGACACTTCCCTGGGAAAAGCTTCGCCACCAAAGGTGAGGGCTCAAGATATTCTGCAGATGGTCAACAAGTTTCGAAATGCCCAACGTCTCCCAGCCTTCGACTTTTTGAGGTTGCTAGGCCTCATGGCATCCTGCATCTTCCTTGTGCCAGAGGCTCGCCTGAGAATGAGATCTCTTCAGTGGGCACTGAGAACTCAGTGGTCGCAATTCTCAGGGAGAATGACAGATCTCTTCCAGATTCCGGACAAGGTAGCCCGCGACCTTCAATGGTGGGCCTATCCAGAGAACATCTTGAAAGGAGAACTGCTTTGGCAACCATGGCCGGAGATAACAGTAGTCACAGACGTCTCACTCACGGGGTGGGGAGCCCATGCCAACGACTTGACCATCAGCGGTCGTTGGTCTCCATCGGAGTCCAGACTACACATCAACCTATTGGAGCTGAGAGCGATCAGACTAGCACTGAAATTTTTCCTGCCATCAGTACATGGGAGAAATGTTCTGATAATGACGGACAACACGGTGGCCATGCACTACCTCAACAAAAGAGGAGGCGTAGGGTCACTGCCACTGCGTAGCGAGGCAATGCAGCTCTGGTTTTGGGCAATTCGGAAGGAATCTCTCTATCGGCAGTCCACCTAGCCGGAGAGAAGAACTTGACAGCGGACGCTCTGAGCAGGAAGAGCACAGTCTCCCAAGAGTGGGAGCTAGCTCAGGAAGTCCTTCAAGAGATCTTCGGCCTTTAGGGAACCCCTCAGGTGGATCTGTTCGCCACAAGCATCAACAGGCAGTGCGATCTGGTCTGTTCAAGGGAATTTCCCCCGAGAGGAGCTCTAGGAGACGCGTTCTTAGTGGACTGGGAGTTTCCACTCCTTTACGCGTTTCCACCAGTCCCTGTTATTCCTCAAATGATCAGGAGGTTGAGAAGATTCCGGAAAACCATGATCCTAATTGCCCCGGACTGGGCCAGGAGAATGTGGTACCCGGACCTTCTAGATATGTCCGTCTGCCCTCCAATCCGTCTTCCAATCAAAGAGAATCTTCTCTCGCAGAAGGGAGGTCAGGTTCTCCATCCAGACATCAGAACCCTCAACCTTCACGCTTGGCTTCTGAAAGGGTAAGGTACAAGGATTGGGACCTCCCTGATGATGTCATGGAGGTGTTGCTTTCGGCCACAAGGCCAGCAACCAAGTCTTTATACCGCTGCCTTTGGAACAGATTTTGCAGCTGCTGTAGAGAAGGGAATATCGACCCTTTTTCATGTGGTACACCAACGGTGTTATCGTTTCTACTCTACTTGACAAACTCAGGCCTTCAAGTTGGCACTGTAAAAGGCTATCTCGCAGCGCTTTCAATCTTCAAGCGCACTGCGGAGGAACCATCGTATTTCAAACTACCTCTAGTGATACAATTTCTCAAGGGATTAACTAATGTTTATCCTCCAAAACCATTCCAAGTTCCCTCATGGGACTTAAATTTAGTCTTAAACCTCCTAATGGGCACTCCATTCAAACCACTTCACTCTTGTTCGCTGAGATTTCTCACGCTTAAAACTGTCCTATTGGTAGCACTAACATCTGCTAGGAGGGTGAGCGAGCTACAAGCTCTCTCCTGTAAACCCCCACATACAATTTTCCACAAGGACAAAGTTGTCCTACAGGTGAAGCCTAATTTCCTCCCAAAGGTGGTTTCTGAATTTCATATTACTCAGAAAATGACCTTACCTTCGTTCTACCCTCCTCACCATCCGGGGAAAGAGGAAGAAAGGCTACATAGGCTGGACCCAAGGCGAGCTCTAAGCTTTTACATCAGCAGAATGGCTAGGATCAGGCAAGCAGACCAACTCTTTGTAGGATACTCAGGTCACAAATTGGGATTACCCATAACAAAACAAACCATTTCCAGGTGGATTATTTTGGCCATTCTGGAATGTTACAAACTGGCAGGGAAAGAGCCACCCCAAAATCGTAGGGCTCATTCAACCAGGGGTATCGCAGCCTCTTCGGCCCTCCAAAGATGGGTACCGGTCAGAGACATATGTGCGGCTGCCACATGGTCGTCCACACATACATTCACAAAATTTTACAACCTGGATTCCTCCACTAGTCAGGAGACCAGATTTGGCAAAGCTGTATTACATCCGGTCCATCCCTAAAGGGATACATGACATTCTTACTCCCACCTTCAATTACATGCCACTGCTATGGGAGTCTATCAAAGATAAGGACACAATCCCTTCGAAGAACAAGTTACTTCTTACCTTGTAACATTCTTTCGAAGGGATGTTCCTCCGACCTATTCCTTATCGCCCCTCCCATCCATCCCCGCAGTAATACTTCCCTTGTGGTTGCAGCTCACGCTCCTTCAAGGTCAATAACCAATTCAGGCAAGACTTTTCTTAAGCTACAAAACGGAACTGAGCAACGGACGCCGCGCGTGGCTATTTATGGGCATGGTGACGTCAGCGCCGATACGGTGGCCGTCGAGGGACATCGACTCGGCGGACGTCGACGCGCAGCGCCCTCTACAGAAAAAATGTCCGAGGTCAGCAAGCTGGAGACGTATTATCAAAGATAAGGAATACGTTGGAGGAACATCCCATCGAAAGAACGTTACAAGGTAAGAAGTAACTTGTTCTTTTACTCAGAAACCTTGAGTCAGTGTTTGTTTGAATCATAGTAATTGCTGTCCTTTGTGTAACTATTGATACTGCTCACTTGCTCTTGAGATAACTCTGGCTGCTCAGCCATCGCTACAATTTTACTGTGTATTACAGGCTTGTACCACAGGTGAATTTGTACTGTCACTTGTAGTCTTAATTGTGTGTGGTGTTCCAAAAGGGTACTGCATATAATTCTGCCTAACACTGGTGTACAGCAGTGAGGATCAAGTAATTACACGTAGAGTGCTGCTATTACCTTGGATCAACTAACCACAAGGCTAACATCACTAAAAAAGCAATATTCAGGCACCAAGTTCCCATTCTGCCCCAGGCTCCACATTGTTTCCTGCTGAGAGGAGCTGCACTACGTGGACAAGTCCTGTTTCTGTTTCTGTGTTTTTTTATTTTTATGTAAACATCTTTACGGTGCAGTGCTGCGCGGAGTTCAGGCACCGAGTTCCCAGTCGGCCCCAGTCTGCCTCGGCCGTCGCAGGCCATGGTGGAGACTTCCCGGTCCAGACCTGGACCACAAACAAGGCATAAGACTTTACAACAACGCCGTATGATCAATCCATGGACGGCAGCAAAGTCGCCGGGGGCTGTCTGTGGCAAGGTAAGAAAACTGACTGTAATGTTGCACTGCCTTTGTCTTTGACGGCTCCAAAAGCACAAATTAACTTAAATGACTCCCTTGCCGCATCTTCTGCTAGATTGCAAGTGGGTGTACAACACCATCCGTCGTTGTCACTGGAACATGCGACCAGTGAGACTGCGCCTGCGCCTGGGAATGTGATAGCAGAAACCGTGCAAATGCCTAAAGCAAATATGTTGCTTTCTCTAAACGACCTGGAACCTGTTTCCTCTTTGATTCCTTGCATGCACAAACAATCAGAAACTGGTGATATTTTAGAAATTTACTTTTCTCCGTTTGACATTACCAATGCCGACCTGATGGGAATTCCAATATTGGACTCGCAGAGTTGGCACAAAGCAGCCAAATCACCTGTAAAAACAGGAGATACAATCTTTTTGGATCAGGATGTAGCGGTTGAGCCCGGGCCCCTGGCCGCTAACGAGCCCAATATAGGAGGCCAGACTGCAAACAATTTGGTGAGTCCGGATAATTCAGTTAGCCTACAAATGGCCGGCATTCCGCAATCTCCTAGTCCCTTAACTGAATTAGCTGAAGGAGACCTGGACAGGGAACTCCATCCTGCGCTCAAAACAGCATCAGCATCGGCCTTCGAACTAGTCAGACATTCGGACCACAAACTGAGCAATAATGTCATTTCGAACAAAAAGCTCACAGGCGAGGCCCTTGAAGATGACATACAAATGACGAAAGGGTCCTCACATGTCAATGCCAACGACAGCGGACCCAGCTCTCCTCACATTCATGTTGGTCAAACGGCTGAGTTGCGTACAGTTGAATCAGCATGTGCTTCCAAACGGACCCCTCTTAAGAATGCAAAGTTTCCAACGATTGTGCCCAGCACGGCTTCGGTGGCAAACACATTTGTCACTACAGAGGGCTCAAATGTTCTTGCAGTCGTTAAAGCAAAAGCATCTGATGAATATACTACGGCCTTTAGATTCAACAGAGACGAATTTCGCCCTGCCGAGGCTCAACCTGGTGACAGCTGCAACTCCAACGAAAGTCATGTGGTAACGATGGGCGACCGTGCTCTGACCCAGTCGCCACTTAACCGTTTGGAAATTCACAAAGAAAATGACAGTACTCCAAGGACGAACACATTGAGAGCAGCGCACAAAAGAGTTGGACCCGCTCACATGCACTGACACAACTTATCCACTATGGAAACTGAACGCCAAGCAAATGCGGGAACAAGATCTAGTCTTTCCGCTGCAGCTTCAACGCAGATTCACAACAATGTCCTGGCCGCATCATCACTTGCAATGATCCCTTTTGTTAAACTTTATGAATCGCTGAATGATGCCATTCGTGACCAAGGAGCTCTTCTGTCGAACTTGTCAACCAAAATGGATCAAATTGAAAATGTAATGTCTTTCTTCAGCAACAAATATCCAGAGAAGCCCGAGATGACAGTTTTATGGCAGCAGCGATTGTGTGACTTAGCCGCACGTCATCACTGTCAAAACGACAGCCTTGCAGAAGGTTTGTTGGATTCAGTAAAATGGATGTGCCATCATTCCAGTGACTTGGCTGACATCAATTTAAGAAACACTGCAAATAAAACCCAGCCTGTTGCGGCAGTCCAAGCCACCACTGTTTCTTTTCCAACACTTGCAAATAGCTTGCCTTCATCGATTGTGCAGTCTGTTAAAGGCGCTACAACTAAGGCAAACCTAATTGCACACTCGACTGTTGAGCAGAATGTGTCGGTCATGCCTATATCTAATCAGCATGCGCAAAACTGTGACAAAATAGATATCAACTCAACAAGAAGTGTTTGTGGTGGAGACAGCCAGTTCTTGGGCGGCACATTGGGGGGAACCCAAGGTTTGAATCAGGGTCTTAAGGTCTGCACTCCCGCATAATTTTCATCATTTGGAATCTTCACCGGTCCTGCAAAGCCTGCACCCAGCATAGAAAAGCGACAGCCAAATGTGCAGGCCCAGGCAACGGTGGTCACAGACTGTCATAAAATAATGTCTAAAAAGAACAAGCGGTCCGGTCATGGCAACGCTAAGAAATTAATTCGAACATTTCTTCACCACCAAAACTTAGCATGTTTATCAGAACAGGCAAAGCGACACTGACTCCCACTTCAACGGTCGTCAATCATGAGCCTGCTGGACTGCCACCAAAGGGCAAGGCAAATCCTACCAACAAACAAAGACGAATTGTGTCCGAAGAAGATTCTATGTCGTCTACTGCATCATCGTCTGCAATCAATTTATGTGACTTATCAACCTATTTGCACAACAATGAATGACTCAGAGTCCACATTCCACCTTCAGCTCCCGCTGGTGAAGCTGTCCCTCCACAAGTCTGGTCCAATCAGCTGCCGAGTAACATGAAACATAGTGCTCCAAAGCTATCTGATGTCAATGCTAAGGCAAATAAAGCCTTGAGCGATGAAAGAAAAACAGTCATAAAATCAAACTCATGTCTAAACCATAAATTCACGTCAAATCAACGCTCCCATTGTGTGCACTACAAAACGAGGGCTCACACGATGAAAAACATTGAAACCTCACTTAACACATGGAAACTGCATCTACAAAACATCCAAGTCGATGACAACAAGGTAAATTTAAACCAGACTAATGTATTAAAGCTATTCAAGTGCGTGCCCGCACTTTGCACTATTCAAACTGACGATATCAAGATAGTCGAGTATGCAACAGAAAAATCATCTGATCAAGTTTTGTTGCATATCTCATCTGCTGGAGTACGAAACACGATCCTGAAGGCGGCTGATGATTTACTTTTCTTTGGCTTTGAGATAATGCTAGAACCAGCTTCGGAGAGTCCACGATCAAAAAACCAGCCCACAAGACCCACATTTAAGCAATTTACCGAAGAGCGTTCTATTTCATTAAGGAAAGCTATCAGCGCTCTGAAGGACTCTAGTGCGAGACAGCAGCCATCCAAGTAGCCATGATTGGAGGTGCATGAATGCCAATACTCCCTATTATCATGGAACACACGTGGCTTCATGCACCTCTTCAATGACTTCGATGTCTCACTTGAAAATGTACTTATTATCTGCTTACGGGAGACATGGCTCTGTGAGACTCCGACAAGAGATAGCTTTACATCACTCTTAAATCCAGCTTCAAAGAATTTAAAAGGTTGTCCTTACTCAGGTCTTCTAACGATGATTAAAATAACGCAATGGTGGTCAGTGGGTGACTCAGTTAATCCAAATCCTTTCGTGCAAGGGACACTTATACATAGCAAGATCGATTCATCCAACAAGCGGATGCATGTACTGATCCTTAATGCGTATTGGAATCCTGAGAAAATTAGCATCACAAACTTTGTCAAATTGACTATGCTGATTATAGATCTAGCCATGCTGAAATATAACAACTTATCAGTAATTTGCAGCAGAGACTTAAATTGTTTGTGGATTAAGTACAACATCAAACGCCAAACCTACATGCGGAGACTTAAATTGTTTGTGGTTTGAGTACAACATCAAACGCCAAACCTACATGCGTACGCCTGATCATGCTGTCCCGATCAGAAGGCAGCAGTGGTTCACTGCGATGTCAACTCGCAACTGTACAAAGTTAAACGGAAATGTGCACGGCGACGTACCTCCTCAAGCGACTTGGCACTGTGATGCAAGTCATAGCATCCTCGATTATATCTGGGTTTCTCAAAATCGAGCAGGAAAAGTCACAGAACTAAATGTTTTGTCGATGAAGCAGAGCGATCATAATCTTCTGCGACTTTGGATCACGATGGAGTGGGCACCCATGGCTCAAAGCCACAACGTCTTTCTTTCAACTAACGCTGGAGGAAACCGGCTTCAAATCAATGCAGCTCAAATTTATAATCTTGGCACCAAGTTCGCTAGACCTTCTCACCCACAGAAAGCTGACTATATACCTCTGCTAAGTGCTCACTTCATCACCCTGGACGCGGCCCGTATAACTGGGCGCACGCATAAACATCAATATAGCACTGTTATCCAAGCAGCTAAAAAAATCAATGAGAAAGGATTTGAGACTCTTAAAGCGAAACTTGCTGAGGAAAGATTTGCAAGACGCAATTAAAAACCGAAGACGAGAGTACCGCAACTGGGCCAAATCTCACGCAATAATAATCGACCAAAATCGAGCAGAATTAATGCTGAAATTATTGGTCACAAAAAATACCAGAGACATTTGGCAGATACTGAATGACACTAATACCAAAAGCCCTTGTTTCATCACTAATACAATTTCTGGGGATACTTGGGTAAAGAATTTCAATGATGTGTTTCTGAAGCCTCGAGCAGAACCGGTTGTGGTGACCAAACAGGAAAGCGCACCATCGGCCGTGAAAATGTCGTCGGCAGACATTGAATGAGCAATTAGTGGTTTAAAAAATTCTCAAGCAGCAGGTCCCGACATGATATCCAACATGAAGCTAAAAAAGCATCCTAAAGAATGGGCGTTTTTCATCTAAATCCTGTTCAATCAAATATCAACTACAAAATTGCTTCTGGAATCTTGGTCCCAGGCTATTGTTGTGCCGATTTATAAGAAGGGCAGCCAGGATGGCCCCTCTAATTATCACCTAATCACGCTTCTCAATACCATCGGCAAAATCTTCAGCGCAAACTTGCGACAAAAACGGGCACTGTGGGCACAACAAGCACGGTTTCCGGACATACGCCAAACTGGATTCACCTAGGGAGTTGGAGTCGAGGCTAACCTTTTGATCTTAACAACTCTAAAACTTGAGGCGATGAGAGCAAATCGAAAACTGTTCCCAGCATTCATTGACATGAAGCAGGCTTTTGATAGCTTAAATCGAGGTAAGCTTTGGTCAAAATTGGTGGCCTGGAAGTGCCCGGGAGAGCTACATGAACCAGTCATGGCACTCCACGCACACACGTCAATTCGAGTAAGAGTGAACAACTACGGCAAATTATCCGACTCTATATAAACTGCCAAAGGCGTCAAACAATGGTGCCCACTGGCTGCCGAATTGTTCAAACTGTTCTTGGCTGATCTACCCATCCATCTTAACCAAGTCAGTGCTTCTCGCCAAAAATAAACAATGTTCCTATAAAGTGCATAATCTACGCAGATGACCTGGTCTTAATGGATCTCACTCAGATTGGTCTCCAGCGGTTACTTAAGAAACTCCACGAGTATCTCTTATCTAATGATCTTGAGATAAATCCAACTAAAACCAAGATACTTACAATCGGTTGCCTGAACAATAAAAACAAGTCGTTCAGGTGGTCGGTTGATGGGGAAATTCTTAGCTCTGTTTTCTATATAAGGTTTTTAGGAATTAATTTTAACAACTCATTATGCGAACAGCCGTGGAAACTTGATCTTAAAACCAGGATGACAAAGCTCGCACTACAAGGCGCCAAGATCAATGAGGACTACGATAAATTCTCGTTGGCGCCGGTTTTGACTTTCTACCTTCAAAAGGTAGTGCCTGCCATAGCATTTGGCGCTGAGGCTGAATGGAACATCGACGAAGGCACCTGGCAGAAACTGGAGGGTCTTTTTTGGCATTGTATCCTAAATCTGCCGCAGTCTGCTTCAATGACAATCTTAAGATATGAATTGTCATTAAACTGCCTCTATGCCAGAGTTCTGTGGAAATCTCTTGCGGTAATGCAAAAAATACTGGCACCCGCACTGATGCCGTCTTACCAGATCCTTGCAAAAGATAAGAACGGTCATCAAGCCGGCCTAATAAATTCTTGGGTGCATCACCTTCATGAAATATTAGATGCAGCCGACATAAAGATTTCAGAGCTAATACATTGCCCTCAATGTGCAAAGAAAAAGTTTGAGTCTTGGGTCATCAACCAAGACAAAAGAGCCAAGATGCACTCTGCTATTGCCTTAGGTATAAGTCGACATAAACTTAATGTGCAACCTCGTTACCTTCTTCACAGACCTTCACAACACCATAGAGCTCAATTCCTAAGACTGAGGATGATTCTCTTGGTGATGAAAGAAATCTTATGGCAAAGATGTGATAAGGCTGCAAAAGATCATCTCTGTCGCTTTTGCTGGCTTTATATAGAGTCATCTAAACATCTATTAATTGGTTGGGTAGGCACCAGTTACCAACGTTCCCTATATCTTGGGCAATATGCACCCGTTGATGAAGACATGGAAGCCTGGTGGTCCACGATCACCTTAGGAAATAACATTAAACTGTCTTGCGACGTTGTGGACTATATAGACTGTCTGCTAAAGACTGAGATTTAGAGTAACATCTTGTATAGTGTTGGACATTGGAAGCAAAGAACCTTAACTCAAAAGGGCCAAATGGGCCATTAGATTAATTTAAGTTTTCAAGATGGACATAAGGAAACAAACTCAACTGCTTGGTAGAAATGTTGTAACACAAGTTTAAATTCTTTTTGTTTTTGAACTGTAGTTTTCAATAAAAAAATAAAAAATATTAATCATGTCTGATATGGAAAGCCAGAGTCAGGAGACCCTCCTTCGTTACACTGTGGATTGTTTAAAAAATCTGTGTAGAGAAAGGAACCTCTCTGCCGAAGGCAAATAGTCTGAATTGATTGAATAGTTGTTAAAGAACCAAAGTCTGGGGAGTGGGTCTGAAATTCCTGACTCTCCAGCAAATGTGGAAAATAATGTGGATGATAATGTATCTGTTATTGATGAGTTAGAGGAAGTAGATGTGTCTCGTAATGTAGGCCTACCTGCTCCCTTACCTGCTCAGCAACCTCAACCTTTGTCCACTGGGACCCCATCAGTTCCTACACTCAGTCCTGAATTCATTGCTCTAGAAAAGATGAGGCTTGAACTGGAATTCAAACGTTTAAATGCTCAAACTGAAAAAAAGCACCAAGAACTTAAGCACAGAGAAATGGAGTAGAATCATGAACTAGAAATGAAAAGGTTATCTCTTGAAAATGCTTCTCTCCCAGAGTCTTCTAGGTCTTCCAGTCCTAAGAGCCCTGTATGCCTAAAGAAATTGTGGGTATGTATGAGGTTAAGCTTGATATTTTGGATTGGTTGGCAATGTTTGAATATAACCATGGGATTCAAGGTCTTACAGGGAATCAGTTGCTTCCCTGGCTCTTTTCTAGGCTACCCGCTGTTGCATCTGATGGTGGGGGAGGTGGATAGGATGGATTGTGAGTGTGTAGAGCTAACTTTAATAGCTAGATTTGGGAAGACCCCTTCCCAGTACCTTAAGAGGTTTAGGACCCTCAAAAGCATGATGGTACCCCTTGCGCTACCTGGGTATGTGAATGTTTGAAAAACTTAGATGGTTGGGTTAACAGGTACAGAGTAAACACTTATGAAGTTATGAGAAATCTTGTTATGTTGGAGTCAATTTATGATGCCTGCTCTCCTGAGCTCAGACAGCACTTGGCTGATTCTAAGGAGATAGATCCAAAGAGTTTAGCTAAGGCTGCTGACTTGTGGGTTGCCAACAGGGCTACTCACAGGGATTCTGGTTCAACTCAGAAGAAGGATGAGGGAAAGCAGCCAAAGAAAGATAACAAGAATTCTAATACCTCCAATCCAAAAGATGGCCACAAACAGCAACATAAGGGTAAACCACAAGGGAAACCAAATCAGGCTAGTGCACCATCTGGACCCAAACCAGATGAAGGTCAGTACAAACCCCCATTCATCAAGACATTTGGGAAATGTTAGGTGTGTGGGTCAACTGACCATGTGAAAGGGGATCCCAGATGTAAGGGTAAACCTTCAGGGGTCCACACTGTCTCCTTAGCCTTCTCCCCAGAGGAAGAAGAACCTATGGCAAGTGGAAACTTTCACCTACTGGCTGATGAACCCATGAGAGTCTCAGCTAGTGTTTCTTTAGTGTCCCTGGGCTTGTGGGAACAACAGAATTTAGATGTCTATAATTCCATCCCAGATAATACTAAAGATTATTATAAAGATAGTGTTCTTGTGAATGGCCAGGAGACTCCTGCCATCAGAGACACCGAAGACAGCATAACTGTGGTGGATGAATCATTTTTCAAGGTGGAGGATGTTGCTAAGGTACCCAAACACCTCACCAAGTTAGCTGGAAGCCCTGTGCAAATGCTTCCCCAGTTACCAGCTCTCATCCAGTGTAATGATATGACTGTCAAAATACCTGTTAGTGTGCAGAGTGAATCGCCTGGGAGAGTCCTGTTGGGTAATGACCTGAACACTCCTGGAGTTGTGTCCAGCACCCCCAGGCCTCCCAGTAAGAGGAGACAGGAGCTCACTAGGCCTGCAAGGGAGAGGACCTTAAGAGGTTCTCCAGAGGAGTTGATAGAGGAAACTATCACTCCCACTCCACAGGAGTTGCTCACTGCTATTTCTAGAAAGAAAGAGGCAAAGGGGAAACACAAGACCTCAAGGAAAAAGTCAAACAGCACCCCTGTGCTACCAACAAGGACATCCCCAAGAATGTCCCCGGTCTCACCTGTGACTCCTCCACCTGCTGAGGCAGAGTGTGAGGTACAACCATGTGTGGTTGATCCAGTTTCTGATGAATCAGGCTTGGAAGAAGACACTGTTTTAGTTGGAGATCTTGACCCTGTTGACCATCCTGAGCTGCAGTCTTTACTGGCAGAGGTGGACCCAACAGGGCAGACTTCAGCAGAGTACAAAGAGAGTGTCCTACTCTCGAAGGTCTTCGACAACAAGCTGCTAACCAACTTGATGGGCAAGAAGTTGGAAAGCATAGGTTAAGCTGGGAAGATGGCAGATTCCAAGATGGCCGCCGGTGCAGGGAGACATGTGTGAGTCTCGCTCCTGCCGGGCCTTAATACAGCACCTCACTCAGCTTCGTACCGGAGGGTGCCAGCCCGGACTTCTTGCCAGTAAACACGTCCGGAGGCTTGGGACAAGGTCAGGAAGTGAACTCATCCCAGATGAATATAGGAGGCCGAAGCAGCGCGGGCGGAGCGCACCTCCCCCTTTGGAGCAGCGACATAACCTGCGCGGTCTGGAGGAAGAGGGAGGCCGTGTAGGGACTGCAGCGGCCGCCTACACGACTGGATAAACCCGCAGCAGGCTCTGTGGTGGAACAGCCGGGATCGGGAGCAAGGCGGCCAGAATCCATACTTCATTCGCAGCACACGCGCGCCATAAGAACTCCCCCTCCCCCCACGAGGTGAAACTGGAGCGCCATGGCAGTGGACACGAGCGGAGACAGCCGGGAACCCAAGGTGAGGACTTCGGTTCCACGGGGGCCCCCCCAACGAGCACGAACGGAGGTTGGGGGACCGTGCACAAGGGCGGACAATACGCGTCCCCAGTTCCGATGTCGCAGATGGGGCCGGGCAAGCAGCTGAGAGGCAGCGCGGGAGGTGTGTGGACACAAGCACCGGCCCCGAGGAGGGATACACCAATGGCCGAGAACAAGGAAGCGGCCACCCAGGTGAGAGGCTCCCCTCGCCCCCTCCACATCCAGTAAATGTGCATTGGGACAAGAGAAGTTCGAGCAGCGGGGAGACACCCCTCCACCGCCCCGCATAAAGGTGAAACAGCACAGCACGGGGGTATAAGACACGAGGGGGAGGATTGGTCCATCTGTGCCACAAGCCACTTGCCCAGCAGAGCAGCACTCATAACCGGGGCCTCTATCAAGAGGGCAGACTCAGAGCCTACCATAAGACCCAGGACATTACCCCAGCACGGGCAGTAGCCCAAATGGCTCCAAGCAAATAGAACAGTGGGTGGTCAGCGGAGGCAACATAACCTGGTCTGCTGCTTGCGAACCACACGTTGGAAAGAAGGAAATCAGGCAATCAGCAGCACCAGCACGAAAGGGGGCTATGTCCAAGGCGAAAGGGAAAGGGGGGGAGCCCAACAGAACCCACAACCTTCTAAACAGGACACAAGCATCCTTCAAATGTGGGAGTCTGACACCCCAGTGACTACCAGAGGCAGATCGCAGGAAGACACAACAACAGACACATTTCACACCACCTCTGGTAGCCAACCCCCATCGAAGGAGGATATGCACAACTGGTTCACGGAGTTGCAAGACAAATTCATGTCGACAGTGCAGGATCAATTCACGACAATAAGAAACGACATGAAGCAGACAATCCAAGACATTAAGCACGACAAAGCCAACCTGGAGGAAAGGACAGACACACTAGAAAAAATAGTGCAAAACGTGGAAGATGAGGCACTACAATATAGTGAAACCCAAGAGCACTTAGTGAGACTAACCCATAACCTGGAGATCCAATGTGAAGATCTAGAAAACAGGTCCCGCAGATCGCACATTCACATTAAAAACATGCCAGAATCAGTCCTGGACAAGGATCTAAAGAAATCAGTTCAGGAAGTGTTTAGGGATATCATTGAGGCACATGACGCCAAATCCATTGGCATTGACCGTATCCACCGAGTGGGCCCAAAACGCACAGGCGCACCAGGGGAAAGACCAAGAGACGTGCTGGAAGCACTCTCCTCATATCCGCAGAAAGAACTCATCTTAAGGAAAGCGAGGCAGCTGGATCAAATTAGGATGAATGGGGTGGGCATCCAGCTTTACCAAGATTTGGCAGCGGTAACACTCCAAAGGAGGAGGGAAATGGCCCCTCTGACCAGGGAACTGGCCACGAAAGAAATAAAGTACAAATGGACCTTCCCTTTCGGCCTACTGTTTGAGTGGGAGGGGAAACAAAGGAGAGTGACCACCTGGGAAAAGGGGCTGCACATCATGGACATACCTACGGAGGAGGTGACATTCGGGGGCAACAAGGTAAAGGGAGATCAGCAAAAGAGGCTGAGTAGGTGGGAAACGGCTGGGCAAAAAAAGAAACGAAATGGGAGAGGAAACTTTAAACCGGCGCCCTCAGAATAGAGAAATATACATGGCTGGACTCGGATGTGTCCTTACTTCCATCCAAGGTATCTGGAATGGTACCCAATGAAGGGGCACAAAATCATTTGCTTCCACCGGCCCGGCCGCAGAGCGAGAACAGACACACACTAAGGTCTGAGGAACATGCAGGGTTTAGGATTCCCTGCAAAACTAATCTCGAGTCCACAGAGGGCAGGGAGCGATAGGCGGCACGCCCTAGCTACCATAGGTACCCGGGCCCTCCTCGGGATCAAAGTTGGTTTATGGTTATTGGTTGGGGGATGGTTGGGAAGTTCCGGGGAAAGGGTTGAGGGGAAATCTCCGGAAGAGAGTGGGCACCACATCACTCGGACGAAAAAGACAGCTATAATAGGCAGTTGACATGGGGCGGATCAGAATTGTAACTTTGAATGTAAGGGGCCTGAACTCCCCAGTGAAGAGGAAAAAAATAGAGAATATGCTCAGGAGGGAGAAGGAGAAGTGCCCCTGCTTCAGGAAACACACATTAGAGCCCAGGACAAGGGGAGAGTACGCCTGAGAAGGTACAATATACTTGCACAATCGAATGCGGCAGGCAAGAGGGCTGGGGTAATGATTGCAATAAAGGGGGGATTAGACGCAGTACTGGTAGACAAGCAGACAGACAAGGAAGGGAGGCTGGCTTTTGCCAATGTCAAGATATACAACACCAAGATGACTTTGGTATCAATCTATGACCCAAACACGGGCCAAGATGGCTTTCTGAGGGACGCTATGGGGAGGTTGGAGGGGTTCGCGAAAGGTGTGATAATTATGGGGGGGGATTTTAATGTGGCATGGCATCCTCGGACGGACAGGAGTGCGGGGGGATCCCACAACCAGGGCGGCGCACCATCTGACCATCTCAAAAAGAAGATGGATAGTATGGCACTTTGTGACGTATGGAGGGAGCTTAAAGGTCAAAACAATGGGTACACTTACTACTCGCACGTTCACAATACGATGTCGAGAATAGATTACTTTTGGGTATCAGTGGGCATTCTGGGTAAGGTGCATGTGGTGGAATTGAGCCCCATCACAGTTTCGGACCATGCACCAATTTGGCTAGACCTATCGATCCCAGGGAAAGGGGGAGGCTAATGGCGGTGGAAACTGCCACAGAATCTGCTTTCAGACACAGTGATGGGAGAGTCTTTAAGAAACAAAATATCAGATTTCTTTGAGCATAATGGCACAGGCGATGTCCCGCTGGGAACGGTATGGGAAGTGCTTATGGCAGTAACCAGAGGACACATGATTGCCCTGAAAGCCTCAAGGGACAAACAAAGGCAACGATGGGAACGAGAACTAGTAAAGAAAATATAAGGGATTCGAGAAGAGCTAATAATCCACCCCACCAGAAACCTAAAGAAGGCACTGAGGCATACGCAGGGCCAACTGGAACTCCTCCATAACAAGAAAGCAGAGAAACCCCTCCTTTACCTCAAACAAAGATTCTACATCAAAGCCAATAAGGCAGGTAGACTGCAGGCACGACAACTCTCCGCTAAGCTAAAATCCACTACCATTCGAAACATCAGAAACGCACACACAGAGGCTCTGATGCACACGAAAGACATAGGGGAAAAGTTTAAGGAGTTCTATCAAAATTTATACGCATCAGAACACCCAGATGAGGATAACCAGAATAGATTCCTGCAGTCATTCCCCATCCCAAAAATACCAGAAGAAGCCAAATTATCACTAAAACGAAGTAAAGAAGGCAATAGATGACCTTGCTAACAACAAAGCACCCAGCCCGGATGGCTTCACAGCCCCCTTTTATAAAAAATTTGCGGACATCCTAACCCCATTCCTTACAAGACTATATAACACATTTAAAGACACTGGGAACGTAACCCCGTCCATGAACGAAGCCAAAGTACAGGTGTTCCATAAACAGGGAAAAGATCCCTCCCTCCCCGGCTCCTACCAACCCATTGCATTAATCAATCTGGACTCTAAAATATATACGAAAATATTGGCGGCCAGGCTTTCCCCGCTCCTACCAACACTAATCAACCCGGATCAATCCGGCTTTATTCCGGGTAGGCAAACTCACGACAACCTTAGAAGGCTAATAAATCCAATAGAAAAAATAAACATTACTGACACCCCGGCAATATTACTATCACTAGACGCCGAAAAGGCTTTCGATAGGGTGGAATGGTCCATACTCTTTAAAACCCTGGACCATATGGGATTTGGGGACCAATTTATAAACATGGTCAAAGCCAACTATAACTCCCCATCGATAAGAATAGCGGTCAATGGGGAACTCACAGATCGGGTAAGGGTCACTAGGGGAATGAAACAGGGCTGCCCTCTCTCCCCCCTCCTATATGCCATCTTTTTGGAGCCGTTACTGATTAAAATAAGGGAAACCACTGAAATAAAGGGGATTGTGATGGCAGGCAGACAACACAAGGTGAAAGCCTATGCAGACGATATGTTACTAGCATTAGAGGATCCGGCAAACTCACTATCAGGTACCCTACAAACACTGGAGACGTTTGGGGACATCTCGGGCCTGGAAATAAATAAGAACAAATCGGAAATACTACATTTAGCGGGGAACAGAGAATCATGGGATAGGGGGATGGGTACATCAGAACTAAAAATAGCAGAAGAAGGTTTAAAATATCTGGGTATAACGCTTACACATAGGGTGGATGCACTTTAGAAAAGGAACTACCCCCCTTTACTTGCTAACGTGAAAAGAGATCTAGAACGTTGGTGCCCGCTAAACGTCTCGTGGTGGGGGAGAATTCACCCTCCCCAAACTGCTTTTCTATTTTCACGCCCTCCCAATAACAATCCCTAACTCCTTCTTTAAGGCACTGGCAAAGTTAATCTCATCCTTTGTAGGGAACAAGAAACCCCCCAGGGTGGCGAGTTCCGTTCTAACGACCCATGTCAGAGAGGGGGGATTAGCACTACCACACTTTAAGAACTACTACTATGCGGCGCAACTATGGGTTCTCAAAGAATGGTTGGGGAACGACCAACGAACGATCTGGGTGACCCAGGACAGGGCGGCTGCACGGTCCCCGCTGGAAGTCCTCCTATGAAAACTCCAGCAACACTGACACCCAAACCTAAAAATCAGCGAGATCATGAAGGCCACTCTGAATGCCTGGGACAATCAAACGAGGAAGGGAATCATGACCACGGCAACAGCCCCATTTACACCCATTTGCAGGAACCCTCAATTCCCACCTGGACTAGAGCAAGGGGCCTTTGGGAAATGGGAAGAGGCAGGGTGCAGGAAAATTGGGGAAATGTTCAATGGCAATGACATTAGATCGTTCGCAGAATGCAAATCAATGTAGAATCTTACGAGAGCGGCCAGGTACAAATATGAGCAACTCAGACACTGGTTAACAATGCCAGACATGGTACAGATGGGAGCTGACCGCATTCAAAAAATACCTAATAACCAATTCAGGGCACAGGAAACTTGTCTCCACACTCTACAACTTCATCAATTCGCAAGAAGAGGTAATAAACTGGGCATATATGAAAAAATGGGAAAAAACGCTGGGGGAAGACATTTTGAACCAACAGTGGCAGGCCCTATGGGCAGACATCCCAAAACTCACTCAAGCGGCCCAGAATAGGGAAATGTGGTTAAAAATTCTCACACAATGGTATTACACACCAGAGAGGCTCAACAACATGTACCCGACAACATCGGACCCTTGCTGGAGAGGCTGCAAAGAAACTGGTATGTGGAGGCACATATGGTGGGACTGATGAGGGGTCAAAGGTTTTTGGGCAGAACTGATCTCAGAAATGAAAAAAATGTTCCCTGAGGCAGATCAAATGGGGGAGAAAGTCTGGCTATGCGGTCTTAAAGAACAACAAGCAAAGAAATACACTAAAGCGCAATGGAGAAGCTTCATGGGCCTGGTCATAGCGGCATGGGCCACAATCGCACAGAACTGGAAGAAACAGGACCCACCGCTAATATTCACGTGGCTTCGAAATGTCTGGTCGCAAATGACGATGGAGAAGATCACGCATAAGCTACAGGGATCAAATGACTCCTTCTCGAAGGAATGGGTGGGGTTTTAGAATACCTGCAATCGCACTATATGGTACAGTGGTGCCCGCACAATATCAAAATGACGGACATATTCACCTCATAGTCAATCCTGAAGTTAACGGAATCAACAAGAACTCCTCCGGAGGAGGGAGGGAAGTGGAGGCGGAGGCGGGAGGCTAAGGTTAGGGAGATAATGTTTCCTTTATTCTTCATTGTATCTGTTAAGAACGTTAAAACAATAAAAACACGTTGAAAAAAAAAGCTGGGAAGATGGCCTCTTCTACAGTGAACCAACTGAGTCTATGCCTGGGGGCTGCAAAAGAATTGAAGTGCCCCTTGCCAACAGACTCCAGTTCCTACAGTTGGCCCATGAGATACCTCTGGCTGGTCATTTGAGTTTCAAAAAGACCAAGGAAAGGCTCTCCTTATACTTCTACTGGCCTTAGATGGGTTCAGAAGTTGACAAATTCTGTAGGAGCTGTCACACTTGCCAAACCTCTGGCAAGAGTGGAGCCAAGCATTTGGCACCCTGGTGCCTCTACCAGTGGTGGGAGTTCCTTTTGAGAGGGTGGGCATCGACATTGTTGGTCCCCTTGACCCTCCCACATCTTCAGGGAACAGGTTTATCCTGGGTGTAGTAGACCATGCAACACGATACCCAGAAGCCATACCTATGAGAACTGTTACAGCTCAGGCTGTGGCTAAGGCTCTACTTGGTATTTTTACCAGAGTAGGGTTTCCTAAGGAAGTGAAATCCGACAGGGGATCCAATTTTATGTCCCACTACATGCAAGCCATGTGGAAAAACTGTGGCGTCACTTACAAGTTCTCTACAGCCTACCATCCACAGACAAATGGACTTATAGAGAGGTTTAATCGTACTATGAAGAGCATGATAGGTGCTTTAGAGGAACCCCTTAAAAGAAACTGGGACCTTCTACTGCCATGCCTTCTCTTTGCTTATAGAGAAGTCCCTCAGGAGGGAGTTGGTTACAGTGCCTCTGAACTTCTCTATGGCCATCCAGTCAGAGCTCCATTGGCCCTGATTCAGGAGGGGTTGGAGAGTGCTCCTTCCCCCAAGCCAGTCAGAGTGACTGACAATGTGATAGGTCTCCTGAGGAGAATGTCATACATAATGGCAGAAGCTTGTGATAACTTAAAAGCAGGCCAGGCTCTGGTTAAACATTGGCATGATATGATATGATATGATAAGGCATTTATAGTGCACCTATACACAAGTGTTCCGAGGCGAGACAAGGCAGGGAGGGGGAACAGAGAGAAGAACAGACAACGATCATACTAGGCCAGGTGACATTCAGATCACGCAAGTGCATGGGAAGGGAAAAGTGCGAGGGGGAAGGGAGTACATGGGATAGTAGAATACGTAGATAAATACAACAGCCGTATAGTGGCAAGTGCAAGGTAACAGCAGGCATAAGTGCTGGTAGGGGGACTGTAGGGATACAGAATACAGTCCCCAGGTGCGGGGGTTTGCCAGTGAGGCAGT
Organism: Ambystoma mexicanum; assembly: GCF_040938575.1. Taxonomy (NCBI): domain Eukaryota; kingdom Metazoa; phylum Chordata; class Amphibia; order Caudata; family Ambystomatidae; genus Ambystoma; species Ambystoma mexicanum. The sequence continues at coordinate 637,613,384 of NC_090939.1, forward strand.
GCAGGTGTGCAATTGGCGGGGCCTGGGCCCGAGGTCAGAAAGAGTGGCAGAGAAGATTTAGCCAGGAATTAGCAGGGGAGGGGGGAGGAGAAAGCAGAAGCAAAGAGGAAGGTTTTGAGGTGCTCCCGGAACCGGAGATGGTTCTCCTCAATTTTCAGAGAGGCAGGAAGGCTGTTCCAGGAAGGCTGTTCCAGAGGGAGGCCCCTGCCGAGGAGAGAGATCTACCACCAACTCGTTGCTTGGAGAAGCTGCTGACACTGAGGGAGTTGGAGGTGGATGAGCAAAGAGCTTGAGAAGGAAGATATTTGTAAAGAGAGGGTTGAAGATATTGCAGCCCCAGGCCCCAGAAGGCCTTGTGGACAATGCAGAGGGTTTTGAAATTAATCCTTGCAGCCACTGGGAGCCAGTGCAGAGATTTCAGTCCTGGAGAGATACGATCCCTGGGCTTGAGGCCAAGGACAAGTCTTGCAGTTCTGTTCTGCATGAGTTGCAGAGGGCGGAGAGTAGAGGCAGGCAGATTTAGATAGAGGCTGTTGCAATAGTCCAGCTTAGAGAGAAGCAGGGCTTTGGAGACGGTGAGCTTCTGGGGGAAGGAGAGGAAAGGAAGAATACCTCTGAGGAGGTGCAGCTAGTAGTGTGACTTCTTAGAGACGTCAGAGATGTGAGGAGAGAAGGAGAGTGTGGAGTCGAAGATGACGCCGAGGTTTTTAGCCTTGCAGGTGGGAGCAGGAAGAGGGCCAAGAGAGGCCGGCCAGAGAGCTGCAGGGAATGAGGGAGTGGGTGTGCCAATTAGTAAAATCTCAGTCTTACTGGCATTAAGGCAGAGGTCATTTGCAGCACACCACTCCTGTATAGCAGACAGACAGTCAGAGATGAGGCAAGGAGAGGAGGAGGCCGAGGGTAGCCTGAAAATGAGCTGGGTATCATCCGCATAGCACTGAAAGTTGGGGCAGAGAGCGGCGATGCGGTGGGCAAGAAGGCCAGCATGGTTGGGTTTACTCAAGACCAGCTTGTATTAGGTATGGTGCCAACAAGGCAGAGGGCCTTGCAGGACAAATGGATAGGACCCTTCAAGGTTGTGGGCAGACTTGGAGAGGTGAACTATTTTGTGGATTTAGGCAGACTTAAGGAGGCTCCCAGAATGTTTCACACCAACGGTTTGAAGGCATATGTCTCGAGAACCAGAAGTAGGAGCTTTGCTTCTAGCTTCAGCTCAAGAGGAGGAGAGTGAACCTATACCTGACCTCCACAGAAGCCAACCGTTGGATGAGAAAATAGAAGGAGTCAATCTCTCTTCTCAACTGACATCTGAACAACAGGAGGAGTGCAAAGTTCTGCTAAATCAGTTTGCCTCCCTGTTTTCACTTTCACCAGGCTTGACCCCTTGGGGCCAGCATGATATCCTCACTGGTGACTGTTTACCTGTGAAAAGCAGAGGTTACAGAATGTCAGAACATGTGAGATCGCACATCAAAGAAGAGGTCAACAAGATGCTTGATCTCGGGGTTATAGAGCCCTCTACAAGTCCATGGTCTAGTCCAGTTATTCTAGTACCAAAGGCAGGATCCAAGGAGTTGAGATTCTGTGTGGACTATTGAGCTCTAAATGCAGTCACTAAGACTGATGCCCATCCTTTGCCAAGGACAGATGAACTGGTGGATAGACTTGGTTCAGCCAAGTACCTCAGTACATTTGATCTAACCTCAGGCTATTGGCAAATAGCCCTGACAGACCATGCCAAGGAGAAAACTGCATTCTCAACCCCAGCAGGCCTCTCCCAGTTCAAAGTTATGCCTTTTGGATTAAAGCATGCACCTGCTACATTCCAAAGGATGGTCAACCAAGTTCTGAATGGGATGGATGACCTTTGCATGGCATATTTGGATGACATTGCAGTGTTCAGCCCTACATGAAAAGAACATATTGATCACTTAGGATATGTTTTGCAGGCTCTTGAGCTGGCCCATCTGACCATAAAGGCAAGCAAATGTCAAATTGGTCAGAGCAAGGTGGTCTCCCTTGGTCATGAGGTAGGAGGAGGTGAAATAAGGCAATTGCCTAGCAAAGTACAAGCTGTACAAAACGGGGCCACCCCTACTACTCAAACCCAAGTGAGAGCTTTCCTAGGTCTCACTGGGTACTACAGGAATTTCATAGAGAACTATGGGACCATAGCTTATCCCTTGAATGTGATCTCCTCTCCAAACGTCCCTAAAAAAGTTAGATGGAATGAGGAGTGCACTCAAGCCTTTGAAAACCTGAAGAAAGCCCTTTGTCAAGCTCCACTCCTAAGAGCTCCTGATTATCACCAACCCTTCATTGTGCAGACAGATGCCTCCAATACAGGTATAGGTGCAGTCCTTAGTCAAATGGATGAGAAAGTATCAGTAGTAAACAGCAGGAACAAGAAACAAGGTGGGCAACCATAGAGCGTGAATGCTTTGCCATTGTGTGGTCTCTGAAGAAGTTTAGACCATACTTGTATGGATCTATTTTTGTGATTCAGACAGACCACCAACCCTTGAGATGGTTAATGCAAATGAAAGGGGAAAACCCAAAACCTCTGAGATGGTCAATCTGCCTGCAAGGGTTTGATTTCACCATTGAGCACAGAGTAAGACGTCACCACCAAAATGCTGATGGTCTCTCTAGGATGTTTTTAACCGACTACAGGTCGAGATTCATCCAGGAGTGGATTAAATCCTCCTGCCCCTTAGTCGGGGGGGGGGGGTGTTAAGCAGAATTCTCCAGAATGGCTAAGTTCCCACCTACCGAGTCCCTCAGCAGCTTTGCTGGATTTCTAGGATTTATTTATTTCACCTGGTAAGAGTGTGAGCCTTTTTTTCCCACTCTTGCATGTGTTTTGCTGTGTGTGTTTAACATTCTTGTGTTCATAGACTGCGGAGCCTCACCTACTCCATAGGCATCATCTTTTTACTGTGTGTTACCCAGCACCTTCAGTGCAGTGACACAGGGTTGTCTTTTAGACTTCCCAATTCAGACTCCATTTTCTGGGACTGCCTACTGTCTCCCAGAACATGTAAAGTTACCATTGACTTTATTAGTCTCTTTAAAAATCCACAGACCTAGTACAAACTATCTTACAGAGAGTACTAGAAAGGGTTAATGCTTATCTCTTTTTGTCTGTTTCTCTTGGAGCATTGGTTCACTCCCTTTTCATCAAGACTTGGCTGGTGGCAGTGGTTACTACCCTATTTTTCCTACCGCGGTTATCTTAAATAACATTGGTATTGTTTTAGGCTATCTTGGTAGCCTCGAACTTAAACCCGCTGGACCATATACGTTTTTACACAGTGCGGGCTGGGTTTATTTGCTATTTCTTTTGGAAAATGTCTTCCTCATGTTTTACTCCGCGCGCCAAACCAGATTTGGTTCCTTTGTTCACCGTCTTTTCGCTGGATTCTCCACAGAAGCCCTCCCTATGTGCCTGAAAGTCTGGGTAGGCAGGATGTGAGGTAGGGGTTTTAGGACCCCTGCCATGGGTTCCCTTGGTAACCCATGTCACACTCCTGTTTGATTGGCTAGGTGACTGTCCAGCCAGGACAGCCACCCTGCTGTGTGATTGACAGCCAGGCTGTGCGAATGGGGGAAAACTGCATAAAAATCAGGTCTCCGGGTTTGGAAAGGCAGAGTCGCCACTGGAACGAAAGAACCGACGCGGAGCTGACAGAAGAGGACCCCTACAACGACTGAACCGCCCGGTGAAGCCCTGCTGCAGGTCCAAATCTTCAGACTCCAACGACAGAGAAGATCTACCAGGAATCTTCTCCCCCTGAGCTGGTGGGACCAACCAGTTCAGCCAAACTGCAAGCCAGGACTCCCTCCTCTGGTCGAATTTGCTGTGCAGAGCTTCACTGAACCGGATAGCCAGGAAGGTCGGACCCTGTTTGGGTTTTAAGGAGCGCACCTTTTATTCGTTGCTTTGCTCTACTGCTGGTTTCTTCCCTGGGCAGTGCAGGACCTTCGAGTCTTCCTACTTTGTGTCAGTCCAACAGTCGCTTCAGGAACCGTGAGTCTGCAGGACTTGCCAGGAATGTCCGCCTCAGCTACAGCTTCTTCTCCATTTAAAGGTACTGTGCAAATCCAGTTGTTCGTTTCGTCCAGCCACGGTGACGGTGTGTGAAAGCTTTCGCCAATCCGAGGGCTTGTCCTTCTCTCCTCTTTAAACTAACTTTTCTGCCGACCAACTTCGTCCAGAACTCTTGGCAAAGACTTAACCGCGAACTACCCTGAACTCTGTAATCTTGAGCAAAAGACTTTTGTCCTATTGACTTTGGCCCTAAGCCTTTTTGATTTGATTCCATCACTGTAGTTCCTCTTTCTAGATTGCCCTGCTTACTTACCTGTTGGTGCTGCTCAATTTGTATCTAACTTTGTCTTTCCCTCCCTTTTAAATTGTTGGAGTGCCATTTTGCTCACACTTCATTTATGAGCTTAACTTGTCCAGAATCTATTGGGAGTGGTGTGGTGTATTAAGAGTGTGATTTTTCAACTGCTTTACTTTAGTGAGATGTTATATAACTGATGTGTAAATAAATGTATATTCTTTTACTCAGAAACCTTGAGTCAGTGTTTGTTTGAATCATAGTAATTGCTGTCCTTTGTGTAACTTGATACTGCTCACTTGCTCTTGAGATAAGTCTGGCTGCTCAGCCATCACTACCACTTTACTGTGTAGAAAAGGCTTGTACCAAAGGTGAATTTGTACTGTCACTTGTAGTCTAATTGTGTGTGGTGTTGCCAAAGGGTACAGCATATAATTCTGCCTAACATCGTCCCATATGGGAGACAGCCCACCAAAGCCAGGGACCTTACCCCCGACTATCCTGGAGCTCTGGCTGGCCTGTGTTGCAACTTCTCCCTCCAGGAAAGGTCGCGGACACTGCCAAAGTGCAGTACCAAAAAGGATGAGGTATCTCGTCGTTGGCACTCCAAACGCAATGTCTAGGACGAGATACCTCGTCCTTGGCACTTAAGGGGTTAAAGTGGTTCTGGTGCATATATAATAAATATATAATTTTATATAAATTATAAATGTAAGAGTTTCTTTAGTGTGCATGTCTAACTAAGGTTCAGTGTACTTACCTATAGCTCACATCTTCCTCCTAAGGTAAGTCTGATTGATCTGCCACTGTACCAAAGACCTGAGTCAGTACAGACTGATACTAAGAGTTGGAGATCTACAAACCACTGGGATAGCTTACTTAAGTCTTACTACCAATCGGACTTTAGGAAAATACAACTAACACTGGTGTTACATCTGATGGGATTTGTGTACGTTGGATTGCATTGATTCCTGGCTGTATTGCACTCAAAGAATCCATCATCAAGGTCACTATAATGTGAAGTACAAAAACAATGTTCACTATAGAAAACTATAAGGCAGAAGCTCTCATTTCTCTTACTGTCGAAGAACTAAAAGAAATGTGTAAAGATAAATGTATTAGTACAAAAGGAAAAAAAATAGTTAATCCAAAGCTTGTTTGATTACCAAACTGCTAGTAGGCCAATACCTCCTACTTCCAGAATTGATCTAGAAGATAATGATGGTCAAAATGTAACTTTTAGCCCTCAACTTCCAGAAATGAGCTAGATAATGAGATGGAGGAAAATGGAACTGCTGATCCACCTCCCAATCCTCTAACCTCACCCCTACCCAGGTTCTAGAGATAGAGAAAATGAAAATGCAGCTTGAATTTAGAAAACTGGAGTTTCAGTCTGAAATGAGAGACAAAGAAATGAGGAAGGAACTGCAACTCAGGGAAAAAGAGATGCAGCATGAACTAGAGATTAAAAAGGTGTCCCATGATTCCACTTCGGTTTCAGAGTCCTCTTTGCCAGACCATTCCAGAAGCAGGAAGCCTTGTCTCCCCAAAGAGTTGGTGAGTTTGCACGATGTGAAAACTAATATTCTTTATTGGCTGAGTACATTTGAATGTACATGTAAAGTACACAGTATTTGTGAAAGTGAGTTTGTTCCATGGGTAATCTCTAGGCTCCCCCAGAATGTCTGTGATGGAATTGAATGATGTTGATAGACAAGATTACAAGTTAGTAAACACTGCTCTCATGGCCAGGTTTGGGAAGACTCCTTCCCAATACCTAAAAAGGTTTAGGGACCAAAAGAAGAGAGATGGTAACTTGTGGGCCACATGGGTAGGTGAAACCCTGAAAAACTTAGATGGGTGGATAAAGGGTTACAACGTGAGCTGTTATGAAGGCATGAGGTGTCTCTTCATGCTAGAAAGTATTTTTGATGCCTGTTCCCCAGAGCTGAGACAGTATCTTGCTGACTCTAAGGGGCTGAACCCCAAGAAGCTAGCAGTTGCTGCTGACTTGTGGGTAGCCAGCTGGGCTCCTCACAAGGATTCTGGGGCTCCTCACAAGAAAGAGTATGGATGGGAAAAAGCATAAAAAGGATGAGAAGGACCATTCCAAAAATCCCCCACCAAAGGAGGGCCACAAACATAACAAGGGTAAATTCCCCCATAAACAACTTTCTAGAGCTAGAGAAACCTCTGGCCCAAAACCAGAGGAAGGTTATTAGAAAAACCCATTCTAAAAGACATTTGAGAAATGTATGGTTTGTGGGTCTGGTGACCATGTGAAAGGAGATCCAAGATGTAAGGGTAAACCTTAATGGATCCCCTCTGTCATCTTAGCATTCACACATAATGTGGAAGTACCAATGACAGGGGCTAGCTTTCACCCTCAAGCCGAAGAACCCATTGGTGTTCAGGCTAGAGTTTCTTTAGTATCTCTGAGACTTTGGGAACAACAGAACATTGAGGTCTGCAATATTCCTGATAATACTAAAAAGTAGTATAAAGACAGTGTGCTTGTAAATGGTCAGGGCACCCCTGCCATTAGAGACACTGGGGCCAGTATAACTGTGGTAGATAAACGTTTCTTTCAACCTGAGGAAGTTGCTAAGGCTCCCAAAAGGCTTACCAAGTTAGCAGGAGGTCCAGTCCAAATGTGCCCAGTACTGCCAGCTATCATTAAGTATAATGAGATGACTGGAAATATACCTGTACGTGATCAGTCAGATGTACCAGGAAGGGTACTGCTGGGCAATGATTTGAAGATCTTAGGTGTATGTAACGCTCACCTGATTCCCGCAGAGGCGCCGGTCTTGACTGGGTGAATGCCGTATCTTCAAAGGTGATGTGTAACACACGGTTGGCTCTTTGGGCTGGACCTCTGTGCACTGTATGTCTGACTCGAAGAGTAAGATGTCTTAGGTAAGTGAACGCCGAGCTCTCCATCTGCCTCGGGGCAGGGTGCCGTAACCAGTTTCTTCACTGGATAAGGGTGCAGGCCTCTTGACCTCAGAGGACTGCTGTCCGTCGTTAACTGCACGAACGGTAAGTTCTGGGCACTTCAAATGTCTTAAAAGTCTTTTGTAATGATATCTCTTGTTTTGCAGGGTTCCGGCGATGGCGGATGGCGGGCTGATGAGAGTTGAGGATCGAACCCGCGTGAGGAATAGAAGCGCCTGGAAGCACGTAAGTAAGCGCTTGTAGCCTGCTTCACGATGCGCACTAACTGTCCCTTTTATCTTGCAGGTACAAGTTCGGAGCTTTAAAGAAGCTGAAGGGTGCTGGAATACCCACTGGATTCGGCGTGGGAAGGAGTAATGGCACGTGAGTAATAAAGTTGCCCAATGTCTTTAAACGCACCTTCTTTTGTCTTTCAGATGCGGGATGCAGCGCCGAAGGCCTCCGGAGCGTGCGAAGAGCTGGTAAGCTTTTGTCTTTCAGATGCCGGAATGCAGCGCGAGGCGTTGGTGACAGCCGATGGACCAGGTAAGAGATGCGCTGCCACTGAAGACCGTAGTGCTAACCTGTTCTTTCTTTGTCTTTACAGGTGCTGCTGAAGACTGGATTCCAGGATGGTAAGCCTTTGTTCCCTTAGGCCCAGGATCAGAAGCAGAAGACACGATGAGCGCTCCGCTGCAGAGAATGCAGAACAACACAAAGCAAGATTCATCCATCGGGTGTGGTTTAAATAGCCTCCTGTAGTGCTTAGGTGTCTCCTTCCACAGCCACGCCTAGGTAAGAAAAGAGTTCCTGCTTTCCAGAAGAGTTCCAGTGTTCTGAACCTAGGGAGTGGCTCCTGCCCCACCCAACAGGAAAAGTAGTCCCAAACAGAAGAGGATCAGGGGTTCAACTGGCAGGTAAGTAAGCAGCATGGTCTGCTGCAGGTAAGTCCACCCAAGCATTATGAGCCCGGCGCTTCCAGCGCTGGGACTGGGCATCTTTATGAGCCTGGTGCCACTGGCGCCAGGACAGGGTCCAAAAGGTCCCAATTGGGACTGGCTGGCACTCGGAACCGGGGTTATGGGTCTGCTTCCAAGGGAGTCGGGCAAGTCCTGATCTTTTGGAAGCAGAGATCATGACAGCACCCCCCCTCAAGGCCCCCCCAAACCGGGCTTCTCCGGGGGTTTGGGCTTGTTAGGAAATGTTCGATGAAATCTTTTGATTAGACGAGGCGCGTGGACATATTCTGCAGGTTCCCAGGAACTTTCTTGGGGACCGTAGCCTTTCCAGTCAATCAGGTAAAATAGTTTAGATTTGGAGATCTTGGAATCCAGGATGCTTTTGACTTCAAACTCGAGTTCTCCATCAACTAGAATAGGTTTTGGAGATGTAGTTAGTCGGGTTTGAGGTTGCACGGGTTTTAATAGAGAGACGTGGAAGACCGGATGTATCTTCATGTGAGGGGGCAAGTCCAACTTGACCGCTACTGGATTTACTATGGTAGTGATGGAATAGGGACCAAGGTATCTTGGGTTGAATGTGCGTGGTCCTTTTAGAGGTAGATATTTGGTGGATAACCAGACTTGATCTCCTACTTGATATTGGGGGGCTTCCTTCCGATGTTGGTCTGCTCCTTTCTTGTATTGTTCTTTAGCCCTTTGAAGGTGAGAAACGGCTTCCTTAAAGGCTTGGGTGATTGTAGAATGCAGGTGGTCTACTGCTGGTGTTCCAAGATCTTGGAGTGGATCCAACTCCGAGGTTCGAGGGTGACTACCGTATAAAAGAAAAAACGGGGTCTTCCCAGTTCCCGAGTGGACAGAGTTATTGTAGGCATATTCGGCTATCCAAAGGATATCTTTCCAAGTTTTTTCAGTTTGTTGTAGCATGCAGCGCAAATACTGTTCCAGAGTTTGATTGGGTCCTCTCGGTTTGTCCGTCGGTTTGAGGGTGGTGGCTGGTCGAAAGTCTCACATCAATTTGAGCCGACCGACAGCAACTTCGCCAAAAATGAGAAATAAATTGACTACCTCGATCCGAAATTAGAACTGAAGGAAAACCGTGCAGTCGGACGATGTTTTCGAGAAATTCTCGGGCCAGAGTTGCTGCTGTTGGTAAGCCTTTGAGTGGAATGAAATGCGCCATCTTGGAGAATAGGTCCACGATTACTAGGATCGTATTGTATCCGGAGCATGGAGGTAGATCGGTGATGAAGTCCATAGAAAGCGTATGCCAAGGGCGAGGCGGGATGTCAATAGGGCGTAAGAGGCCGGCTGGTTTTTCCTTTTGACTCTTGTTTTGGGCGCATACTCCACAGGACATTATAAAGTCTCTGATATCTTTTTTCCAAGACGGCCACCAGAAGTAGCGCTTGATCTTTTCCGAGGTCTTGGTCATACCGGGATGTCCTTCCATTAAAGAATCGTGATAACAAGAGATTACCTTTTTCTGTAAATCTGTGCTGGGCAGGTATAACCGTTCTTGGAAATATAATAGGTTGTCCTTCACCGTTAAGTCCTTTCCCTGCAGATGCCAATTCTGTATGTCTGCTGGAGTTACCAGTAGCCTGGCTTTATCCTTAACTTCCTCTATGGATTGTGTGGCGATTACACCTAGAATTCTTTGTTCGGGAATGATAGGTACAGGTTTAGGATTGATCAAATGTTCTTCCACTCCCATCCGAGAAAGGGCATCAGCTTTACCGTTTTTTGTACCAGGTCGATAGGTAATTATGAAGTCAAACTCGGCAAAGAATAGTGCCCAACGGAGTTGCCTAGAGGATTGAGCTTTTGCGGTTTTCAAATATTGCAGGTTTCGGTGATCTGTAATCACAGTAACGGTGTGTCGGGCCCCCAGAGGATAATGCCGCCAAGCCTTAAAGGCGGACTTGATAGCTAGAAGTTCCTTATCAGTAATAGTGTAATTGATTTCAGGAGGCGAGAATTTGCGGGACCAAAATGCCACGGGATGCAACTGATTGGTTACTGGGTCCTTTTGTGATAGAACTGCCCCCATGGCAAGGCTCGAAGCATCAGTTTCAACGATGTAGGGGAGTTCTGAGCGAGGATGTTTTAAGATCGGTGCAGAGATAAATCTAGTCTTCAAATTCTGGAAAGCTTGTTCCGCCTCGGTAGACCATTCAAAACGTTTGTTTTTCTTTAACAAGGCGGTGATGGGCTGGACTATTCGAGAGAATTCGGGGATAAACCTGCGGTAAAAGTTAGCGAAGCCTAACATGCTTTGAACACCTTTTACGGAGGATGGCGATGGCCATTTGAGAATTGCATCGACCTTCTTTGAATCCATACGCACTCCGCTAGGTGATAATATGAATCCCAAGAATTCAACTTCAGTCACGTTGAAAACACATTTTTCCAACTTAGCGAAAAGTTTGTGTTGACGCAATCTCTCGAGGACCATTTTCACGTGTTTCCGATGTTCAGTTTCCGATGAAGAATAAACGAGGATGTCGTCAATGTAAACAACAACACACACATCTATGAGCTCTCTGAGGACATCGTTCATAAAATATTGAAAGGCGGCCGGGGCATTGCAAAGTCCGAAGGGCATGACCTGATATTCAAATAGCCCATACTTGGTGCGGAAGGCCGTCTTCCATTCATCGCCCTCTTTTACTCCTACCAAGTGGTAGGCTCCTCTAAGATCCAGCTTTGTATATATGCATGCTTTTCTGACTTGGTCCAGGAGTTCAGGGATCAAAGGTAACGGATATCTATTCTTAACGGTGATCTGGTTCAGGGCGCGATAATCTATACAAGTTCTAAGGTCCCCTTCTTTTTTTGGAACGAAGAACAAAGCTGAGGAAGCAGGGGACTTGGAAGGACGAATAAACCCATTCGCTAGGTATTGATCCAGGTATTGTCGGAGGTGAAGATTCTCAGGCTCGGTGAGGGCATAAATTCTACTACAAGGAGGAGTAGATCCAGGTATCAGGTCTATCTGGCAGTCATAAGACCTATGAGGAGGTAGAGAGTTAGCCTGATCCTTCCGGAAAACATCTTGGAATTCTAGGTATTCAGGAGGTAACTGGGGAGCCTCCGAGGAAATTGCTGCCAGTGCAACACCAGGTCGAGGGTGACAAGTAGAGACACATTCTGGAAACTGAACCGTTCTTGCTCGCCAATCGATCTGAGGATTGTGCTTCTCTAACCAAGGAATTCCTAGAATAATCTGGAACTGAGGGGCCTTGATCACATCGAACACGATCTTCTCATGGTGTCCATCTTGACTTACTAGCGTCACTTCTTGGGTGGTATGCGTTACTGGTCCGGAGGCTATCTCCGTACCATCCACAGTAGTAATGACGTCCTTTACAGCCTTTGGACAAAGAGTCAGATTCATCCTCAAAACCATTTCATGATCCACATAATTGCCGATGGCACCGCTGTCGACGTAAGCTTCAATCGCATGTAATCGATCCGGATGTTCAGGGCTAATGAGGACCATAGGTATCACGAAATGCGAGGTCACTGAACTGGTTTTAACGCTCGGCAAGAGGACCTCTATTCTTGTCGGGCGAGGTTGTTTCCCTGCTCAGAGTTTGTGACCCTGGTAACTGCAGCTCCTACTGCCTTCTTGGCTGGTTTCACCAGACAGTCTCGAAGAAAGTGCCCCGAGTTTCCGCAATAGAGGCATAATTGCAGCTGTTTTCTCCTTTCCCGCTCCTTTTGTGTTAGTGGTCCTTTCAGGCCCCCTATTTGCATGGGTTCCCCGGAGTCTACTCCTTTGGTAGGAGTTGGTGGTTTGGAAAATACTCGAGCATCAAACTTGGAACGATCGGCCTTCCTGTTCTGCAGTCTGTGGTCAATTTGGACGACTAAGTCAATATAGTCCGAACAGTCTTGCGGGGGATTCACTACTTGGGGTAACACATCTTTGAGCTCTCCACGTAGACCTCTATAAAACAGCGTAATCCTTTTGTCCTCAGGCCATCGAGTTTCCACTATCAGTCTGTTGAAAGACGCAATATAAGCCAAAAAGTCTTGATTACCCTGTCGCAATGAAAGGAGCTCATTGTCCAAGGCCTGCCCCTGTGAATGTCTTGCAAACAGTTTTTCCATACTGAGCTGAAAAGCTTGAAAATCATGGAGAACCGGATCATCTTGATTAACTAGAGGGATCGACCAGTCTGCCGCATTGCCACTAAGGTACGAAAGCACGAAAGCTACCTTAGCTTGATCAGTTGGAAAGGCTGCTGGCCGGCATAAGAAGTGCAACCGGCACTGATTAATAAATACTGCAAACCTGTTTGGGTCACCAGAAAATCGTTCGGGCGGAGCCAGAGGTACATTCCCAGGTAGGTTGATCTGCACTGGGTTCGTAGAGGATGTTGAAGGAAGATTTGCCCCTGATGCGGGTAATGGAGTTTGTCCGGCTTGTGACTGTAGCAATTGTCTAGCGAGATCGTCTGTTCGCTCCTTGGAAATAATCAGTTCCCTTCTTAGAGCATTCGTTTCCTGACGGGCTGCATGCACTTCTGCTCTTAGTTCCCCAAGTAACTGGACTATCTGGTCGGTATCCGAGGTTTCCATAGCGCCTGGGTGGGAGTTTTGCGGTAGGCTTTGTGTTCTGTAACGCTCACCTGATTCCCGCAGAGGCGCCGGTCTTGACTGGGTGAATGCCGTATCTTCAAAGGTGATGTGTAACACACGGTTGGCTCTTTGGGCTGGACCTCTGTGCACTGTATGTCTGACTCAAAGAGTAAGATGTCTTAGGTAAGTGAACGCCGAGCTCTCCATCTGCCTCGGGGCAGGGTGCCGTAACCAGTTTCTTCACTGGATAAGGGTGCAGGCCTCTTGACCTCAGAGGACTGCTGTCCGTCGTTAACTGCACGAACGGTAAGTTCTGGGCACTTCAAATGTCTTAAAAGTCTTTTGTAATGATATCTCTTGTTTTGCAGGGTTCCGGCGATGGCGGATGGCGGGCTGATGAGAGTTGAGGATCGAACCCGCGTGAGGAATAGAAGCGCCTGGAAGCACGTAAGTAAGCGCTTGTAGCCTGCTTCACGATGCGCACTAACTGTCCCTTTTATCTTGCAGGTACAAGTTCGGAGCTTTAAAGAAGCTGAAGGGTGCTGGAATACCCACTGGATTTGGCGTGGGAAGGAGTAATGGCACGTGAGTAATAAAGTTGCCCAATGTCTTTAAACGCACCTTCTTTTGTCTTTCAGATGCGGGATGCAGCGCCGAAGGCCTCCGGAGCGTGCGAAGAGCTGGTAAGCTTTTGTCTTTCAGATGCCGGAATGCAGTGCGAAGACCTCCGGAGCATGCGAAGAGTAGGTAAGCCTTTGTCTTTCAGATGCCGGAATGCAGCGCGAGGCGTTGGTGACAGCCGATGGACCAGGTAAGAGATGCGCTGCCACTGAAGACCGTAGTGCTAACCTGTTCATTCTTTGTCTTTACAGGTGCTGCTGAAGACTGGATTCCAGGATGGTAAGCCTTTGTTCCCTTAGGCCCAGGATCAGAAGCAGAAGACACGATGAGTGCTCCGCTGCAGAGAATGCAGAACAACACAAAGCAAGATTCATCCATCGGGTGTGGTTTAAATAGCCTCCTGTAGTGCTTAGCTGTCTCCTTCCACAGCCACGCCTAGGTAAGAAAAGAGTTCCTGCTTTCCAGAAGAGTTCCAGTGTTCTGAACCTAGGGAGTGGCTCCTGCCCCACCCAACAGGAAAAGTAGTCCCAAACAGAAGAGGATCAGGGGTTCAACTGGCAGGTAAGTAAGCAGCATGGTCTGCTGCAGGTAAGTCCACCCAAGCATTATGAGCCCGGCGCTTCCAGCGCTGGGACTGGGCATCTTTATGAGCCTGGTGCCACTGGCGCCAGGACAGGGTCCAAAAGGTCCCAATTGGGACTGGCTGGCACTCGGAACCGGGGTTATGGGTCTGCTTACAAGGGAGTCGGGCAAGTCCTGATCTTTTGGAAGCAGAGATCATGACAGTGTAGTCTCCAGCACACCCAAGCCACCCACTAAGAAGAGAAGGGTGTTGACCCAGGAAGCCAGAGAGGCAACCTTAAAAGATCTTCCAACTGGATTATGGTGGCTGACTTGCAGCACCTCCCTCTCTAGCGCTGCATTGTTATTCATTGTGGCATGAACAGAGATATTGTCTGACCTTTATCTTGGTGATTGCAGCTTTGAAAAATCGTATTGAAGGGCATGGAATGGTATATGTTAATGCATAAGCAGGGGAAGTGTAATAGGCGTACATCATTAGCCTCATTTACATGCGGGTATGAGATGTCATCCTGCCTTGTGTGGTTCATACTCAGTACCACTTCTCTTAGAGATACACGGCATTTTGCAATTGGTTGACCATAAATCCGCAGTATACAACATGCATACCTGAAATAGAGTGTTTAATACTGTTATGGCCTCGGGAGAACGTGATGGGCCATGGTTTATTCCTTTATTCTGATGGCAACTGGGTGGGTAATAGTATGGTAGATTAATAGTTCTCTGGGGGGCGGAGGGGGGTATCCATGGTTGTGCATAGTTACTATAGGAGATGGAATGGGAATTATGGGTATTCTATGACTACAATGGTTTAAATGTCTCACTGTGGACCTTGTCATGCCTGAGCTGAGACTATTCTTCAGCGGTGGATTCTGAGATGACATGGGTGTTAAGCCTAATGGCATACGGTGTCTCTCACTGACTTGTGTAAATGGATGTCGGGCATCATAAGTGTAGTCATTAACCTATGGTTTATTATATAATAAGAGCAATTGGGTTGATGGGATTGTAAGAAAGAATTTTATGTGTGCTATGTTATTGGGGTGGCAGACTTGGATGGGTTCATACTTTTGAAGGGAGGTTGGTGGGTTACTTTGACCTCCATGCTATTCTGGGGCTCTTGTGGATAGTGTCAGGGGTTATAGGGATGGAATATTTGTTATGATTGTCACTGTATATGCATTGGGTGTGGATTCTGGGGTGGTTGCAGTTCGAGACTTTGCTGTTTTTGTAAATAACTGCATTCAACATCACCTTACAGTCTTGCGGGGTGTATCATTTGTTTTGGTAATATGTGTTCATGGGTTTGCTATGTCGGTGTTTGTTCTGTATTGTTTCGTGTTGTTCTGTAGTGTTTGCATGTTTCAGTTTGCTTGCTCCCCTCTAGTTTTTGGTTTCAATCTGTCCAAGATTAATATGATTGGTCAATATGGCTGGTTTTGGTTTGAGTTCAAATGTCGTTGAGTGATTTGAGAGTATGTACCTGGAATGTTAAGGGCCTAAATATTCCGAGGAAGAGGAAGGAAGTACTGAACAGACTGAGGAGAGAAAAGACGGATATTGCCCTCATCCAGGAAACTCATTTGTTGAACGAGTCAGTGCATCTACTCCGAAATAGATGGTTTTCTAAGACCTTTTTTAATTGCTATGGTTCTAAATCAAGGGGGGTAGGTATACTGCTGCGCAAAGGCCTAATGTTTCAGGTGGAGAAAGTGATGATGGATGATGAGGGGAGGACACTCCTTATTGATGTTACATATGAGGGTAAATTGCTCACAATTGGTTCAGTTTATGGTCCATGCAGTAGTGGTGGCCCTTTTCTCAGAATGCTATCGACACTATTGAGGGAGATGAGGGGGGAACATGTGATTTTAGGAGGTGATTTCAATAGTGTAATTGACGGTAAAATGGACCGTTCGGCACAATGTAGATTTACTGCTGGAAACAATAGTAGATCCTTTAAAGAATTTGTGGATAATCAGGATTTAATTGATGCTTGGAGATTTATTAACCCTGCAGTGAGGGAGTTCTCCTTTTACTCACCGGTACATGACTCTCATTCAAGGATTGATTACTTTCTTATTTCTGAGCGGTTGGCTGAGGGTTTGCGGGAGGTGACCATAAAAGAGAGAAGTATTTCAGATCATTCGTTGATTATGATGCAGTTGAGTATGGGACAAGACAGGTCGGGGTTCACTAGGTGGCGACTTAAAACTCATATTTTACAAGAGCAGGGGATTGCTGATTCTCTGCACAATTTCACAAGGGATTACTTTGATATTAATATTGGGACTGCATCTGATGTCATGGTGTGGGAGAGCTTCAAGGCGACTGTGAGAGGGGAACTGATGAATATTACATCGCGGGTGCGGAAAAAAACCTTGGCGGAGATTCAGGAATTGGAAAGGGAACTAGAAAAAGTGCAGAAAGATTTTGCAGTGTCCAAGCGACCTGAGGATAAGTTGTTGGTCGGACGGTATAGGGACTTACTTAAACAGAAAATGGACGACCAATATGAGAAAGGTATGTTTTTTATGAAGCAGAAGTTTTGGGAACGAGGTGACAAAAGTGGGAAACTGTTGGCGAATAGGTTACGGGGACTATCGGATACTTCTTTTGTCCAAAAACTAGTTGATGATAATAGTGTTCATATTAGTAAGAAAGATGAGATATGTAATGGTTTTCGGACGTTTTATGAAACATTATATCAAGAAGATCAGTTCCCAAGTCAGGTAGACATGGACTCCTTTTTTGATAAAATTGTCATGCCAAATTTGAGTGTGGACCAAGCTGAGATGATGGATAGCCCTATTGAGGAAGAGGAAGTGTCAGTAGCTATTGGTCAGCTCAACAAAGGTAAATCACCAGGGATAGATGGCCTACCGGTAGAGTTCTATCAGACACTTAGTGGGGTTCTTGTACCGCTCCTGTGCAATCTATATAATGGTTTTATGCGGGATGGTTTGCTTTGTCCCACTATGAAGGAAGCTTGTGTAATTGTTATCCCGAAGCCGGGGAAAGATGGTAAGAGATGTGAGAAGTACAGGCCGATTTCGCTCCTGAATGTGGATTTAAAAATTTTCAGCAGGATTCTGACTAATAGGTTGAATATGTGCATAGGCAAACTGATCAGTGGATCGCAGGTTGGTTTCATGAGAGGCAGGTATGGTTATGATCATATTAGGACGTTGATAGATTTGATGGGCCTACCGAAGACGAGGACCAGAGATACCTTGTTGTTATTTATGGACGCAGAAAAGGCTTTTGATAGGGTCAATTGGTCCTTCCTTTACCACACACTCAGGAGAATGGGATTTGGGGACACGTTCATTAAGATCATCAGGGCGATGAATTCTAATATTAGTGCAAAGGTGTGGGTCAATGGGGTTATGTCCTCCTCTTTCTTGTTATCTAGGGGAACTAGGCAGGGTTGTCCATTGTCCCCGTATCTGTTTAATCTGGCCTTGGAACCTCTCATCCTATACTTGAAACAAGAGCAAGGCCTTCGGGGGCTTAAATTTGGTGATGCGGAAATGAAAGTTCTCTGCTACGCTGATGACATGACAGTGATATTGTCTAATCCGGCTGAGGGATGTGTATTACTTAAACAGATGTTTGATGAGGTGGGAAGTTTATCGGGCCATAGGATCAATTGGGGGAAGACTGTGGCTTTCCCTTTGGATGTTAGTGTCCCGCGTGATGTCTTGGGCTCTTGGAACTGTCACTGGGAGGTGGGAACTATGAAATACTTGGGTATACATTTAGTTAGGGATTTGAAAAGGATGACCGCTTTCAACGTGTCAAGGATACTGGAGGTACTTAAAAGAGACATATTGAGATGGGGCCGGCTGCAGTTGGGAATTTGGGCCAAGGTTAATGCCGTTAAAATGGTCCTTTTGCCAAAGGTTCTTTACATCATACAGTCCATTCCCTTGAAGTTTACGAAGAAAGATGTTGCTCCTATTGATAGAGTTTTTCGGGATTTTCTTTGGGGCGAAGGTAAGCGGCCCAAGATTCCTAGATTTATTTTGCACGGTCCAGTAAAGGATGGAGGATTTGGATTCCCGAACTTGATGAATTATTGCACAGGTTTTCTCTTGAAAAAATCGACTCCATATTTCTCTGAGATTCATGAATATGTTCCCAATTGGTATATAATTGAGAGTCATCAGTTTTCGCCTTATGCGTTGAGAGACCTCTATTCAATGTCTAAATTGCCCGCCTCAGTGCAGAAGCTGCCCACAATGAGTGCGACTAGGGAAGCGGTGCTGCGCTTTCTAGACTTTGGAGATGAAAATGATGGGTTGCACTATGATGCATCTTTATGGCAAAATGCATGTTTACAATTGGATAATAGGCCCTTATGCTGGAAAAGCTGGATAGGTAGGGGCATACTTAGAGTCCGTGATGTGTGGCATAATGGTGACATGATCCTCTTTGAGCAGTTAAGAACTTCTTTTGGTATTGGAGCTAGAGAAAAAAATCGTTATGTGGCCTTAAAGATGCTCTTAACTGAAAGGACAGGGATGTTAGATGGAGGCATGAATGAGAGACCTGCATTGTGTGAACTTCTCCGATCAGCATCGTATGGAGTTTCAACTTATCTGAAACTGATGCCGGCAGATGAGGGTGATGTGAGAGCTTGGGATAAGCTTCGCCAGGCCTGGGCGGATGATCTTGGGGTGGACATCTCGGTTCGGGAATGGACGTATTTACTTCATGTGGGAGTACAGGCAAAGATGGACTTGCAGCTGCGTTATATCAGGCAAAGGATCCTCTTTAGACTATATTGGACTCCGTCCAGGATGGTCAGATTGGGTCTATCGGACACTGATTCATGTTGGGGCTGTGGATGTGGTGTGGGCTCTTTGATGCATATGTTATGGACGTGTCCGAGAGTTTCCGACTTCTGGACTGGGGTATTGGATAGACTGGACCTTGTATTAGAAGAGAATCTTCCTCGCTCTTTCCTTTCAACTATTTTGTTATCCAACAGGGGTAGAGGAGACGGAGCTAGGGACTGTACGGAATGGATCAATAAAGGGTTGGTTTTGGCAATGAAACAAATCCTACGGGTCTGGAAGTCAAGGAAGAAACCGAGTGTGGATAGGTGGTTAACAGATATGCAGGTCTTGTCGAACTTTGATAAAGTTTTGCTCATTGGACAAGGTAGAGAAAGCCGTTACTCTCGACTTTGGGGACCTTTCAATGATCTATTTGGCTGAAGGTTGGGATCCAAACCTGGGGGGGTAATCCCTTCCTTGGGTTGGGGATGCTTTGATACTTCTGGAGTTGGGGAGCTGTTCCGTTATGTGTTTGTTATATGTTTTGGTCTCTTGTTGTTTGTCTTAATTGTTGAGTGTCAGGAATTTTTGTTCAAATTGTATTTGTTTTTTGCAAATATTATCGAGGTTCATGTGTTCAGCATTATTCTGTTTATTCTAAGTTTCTTTTAAGATTTTGCGATTTGAACATGATGCAATGTACTGGAGATTGTTTTTTCTTTGTTTATTGTTCGAATCTTTAAATAAAGTGATTAAAAAAAAAAAAAAAAAAAAGATCTTCCAACTGAGACCAAGGGGAAACATAGAGACTCTACAGGAAAGAAGGGCCCCAAGCCCAAAATGTACACAAGGAAATAGGCTCCTGTTGAAAACCTAGAGGCCACCCCTGTAACCCCACCACCTGCTGAGGCTGAGTTGGTGCCAAAGGAATCCCCTGAAGAACCCTCTTCTGATGAGTCAGAAGAGGTGGAGATTTAACCCTGTCTGGAAGATCTGGATACAAGAGACCATCCTGAGCTGCAGACTTTGCTTGCAGAAGGTGACCCCTCAAGGACAGACTTCAGTAGGGGACCGAGAGAAGATCCCTCTCTAGAAGGTCTGCGTCAAGACCATGAGAAGCATAGGCTATACTGTGAAGATGGCCTTCTCTACAGTGAGCCTATGGAGTCTATTCCAGGAGACCTCAGGAGAATGGTGGTACCCCAGGAATTAAGACCCATATTCCCACAGTTGGCACATGAAGTCCCCCTGGCTGGTCATTTAAGCTCTAAGAGTACTAAGGAGAGGATCTCATTGTACTTTTACTGGCCCAAGATGGGTGCAGAGATTGAACAACTCTGTAACAGTTGTCACACTTGCCAGTGATCTGGCTAACCTGGAGCCAAGAATGTGGCACCCTTAGTGCCCCTCTCCCAGTAGTGGGTGTTCCTTTTGAGAGGGTGGGGATTGACATTGTTGGTTCCCTAGATCCTCCAACATCTTCAGGCAACCGATTTATATTGGATGTGGTGGACCATGCCACCAGGTACCTTGAAGCTATTACAATGAGAACTGTTACTGTTCAGGCGGTGGCTAAGCACCTACGTAGTGTTTTTACCAGAGTAGGATTTCCTAAGGAGGTTGTATCCGACAGGGGGTCAAATTGTATCTCCCACTACATGCAGGCCATATTGAAAATCTGTTAGGTCACCTGCAAGTTCTCAACTGCCTACCACCCTCAGATAAATGGGTTGCTAGAGAGTGTTAACAGAACAATGAAGAGCATGATTGAAGCTTTGGAAGAATCACCTAGGAGAAATTGGGACCTTCTTCTGCCATGCCTTCTATTTGCCTATAGCAATGTTCCTCAAGCTGGAGTGGGCTTTAGCCCCTTTGAGTTATTTCATGGTCATCCTGTCAGAGGCCTTTTGGCCCTGATCAAGGATGGTCTGGAGAGTGTTCCTTCCCTCACGCCAGTAAGGATTAATGACTATGTGCTAGGCCTCAGACAGCGGATGGCACAAATGATGACAGAGGCTACTGAGAATTTAAAAGCTGGTCAAGCTCTGGTTAAGCAATGGCATGACCGGAAGGCAAACATGGTGGAGTTTACTCCAGACCAACAAGTTCCCATCATAGTCCCAGTACGACAAAGGGTCTTAGAGGACAAATGGACAGGACCCTTCAAAGCTGTAGGAAAACTTGGAGAGGTAAACTATTTTGTAGACTTGAGCAACCCTGAGGAAGCCCCCAGGGTCTTTTATGCCAACTGTCTGAAGGCTTAGGTTTCCAGACCAGAGATAGGAGCTTTGCTCTTAGCTTCTGATCATGAAGAGTAGAAGAATGAACCTCTCCCTGATCTTCTAAGGGGACACCCTTCAGATGGGCCAGTAGAAGGGGTAAAACTCTCTACTAATCAGACAATGCAACAACAGGAGGAGTGCGAGGCTGAGTTAGTTCACTTTGACCCTCTGTTCTCACTCACACCAGGATTGACCCCTTGGGGCCAGCATGACATAGACACTGGTGATAGTGTACCTGTTAACAGCAGGGGCTGCAGGATGACAGATAGTGTGAGGAATCACATAAAAGAAGAGGTCAATAAGATGCTTGACCTTGGAGTGATTGAACATTCCACAAGTCCATGGGCTAGCCCAGTTGTGTTAGTGCCAAAGGCAGGAACTAAAGAACTTAGATTCTGCGTGGACTATAAGGCATTCAATGCAGTTACCAAGACTGATGCCCATCCCTTGCCAAGGACAGATGAACTGGTGGATAAGCTGGGCTCAGCAAAATTACTCAGTGTGTTTGACTTGACAAGTGCTTATTGGCAGATTGCCATGACTGACCAGTTTAAGGAAAAGACAACATTCTCAAGCCCAGAAGGATTGCACCAGATTAAGGTCATGCCTTTTGGTTTAAAGAATGCACTTGAGGTTGGGACCATAGCTTCTCCTCTGAATATCATATCCTCTGCCAAGTGCCCTAAAAAGGTAAAGGGGAATGGGGACTGTGAAAAAGCCTTCCAGGGGCTGAAAGATTCCCTCAGTAAAGCTCCAGTGATGAGAGCTCCAGATTACACTCAGGCCTTCCTAGTCCAAACTGATGCTTCCAACACAGTGATAGGAGCAGCCTTGAGCCAATTTGATAGCAAAAGCAGGGAGCACCCCATCTGCCCTTTTGGTAGAAAATTAAAAGATAGGGAAACAAAATGGGCAACCATTGAACGTGAATGTGTTTCTATTGTGTGGGCCCTGAAGAAATCCAGACCATACCTCTATGAAAATACTATCAAGATTCAAACTGACCACCAACCCTTAAGGTGGCTTATGCAGATGAAAGGAGAAAACCCAAAATTGCTCAGGTTGCCCATCAGCATACAAAGCTTTGACTTCACTGTTGAGCACAAGTCAGGTACCCAACCGAAGAATGCTGATGGTCTTTCCAGAAAGTATGAACAACTGGATCAAGAGGGCCATCCAAGAGTGGATTAGATCCTCCTGTCACAAGTCTGGGGTAGGGGGAAGAGTGTTAGGTAGATGTATCCTTTTTATGCTTCCTCCCCTCTCCTAGTGAGACCCCAGCACTTTTCCCTGGACTTCTGGACCCTTTTCTTTCAATCCTGAATGAGTGCAGCCTTTTTCCACTCATTTATTCTTGTGGGCTCTGTCTTTTGGAACGCTATTCTTTGTATTCTACCTGTACTATAGAGTCTGTCTGCTCCATAGCTCTGAAAGGCATCAGTGTTTTACTACTGCAGCACACAGCTCCTTATGGGCAGAGTTGTTGGAGACCCTCAGGGTCCTCCTTTAAGAATTCTTTTTTCTATATCCTCGAGTAACTACAGTTCTTAAGGGTAGAGAGATACTTAGGATCTCTCCCAAAACTTTATAGCGTTGAGAGATTAGCACATACCACCTTCAGTCGAGGGCCAACGGGATACCTAGTATCCCCCTTCTCTCTGCTCCTGTGACGTTTTAGTCACATAGACAATCTCCTAGTTATGGCTGTTGACAGTGGATATGTTCTACCAACTGTTGTGTAGTTTTTATACTGCAGGTTTATGTCCATAACCGCAGAAGTGCACTCCCTTCTTTTTTCGCCATTCATGGCATCGTTGTTCTTTGTTAGACCTTCTTCTACCATTCTGGGAGGGGGAGGTCACTGTATGTGTTCTGTCTTTGGCGGGAACCCTTGTGTTCCCCCACCTAGGCTCCAGAGTGTCTGGGCAGGCAGGAAGTGGGGGAGGAGTCTTCCACACCCAGTTCTTTGTCTGTCAGAGTGCCTGAATAGGACCAGCTGCCACAGGGGGTCTGGCTGTCCTGATTGGACAGTCAAACACACCTTTTTGTAAAATGCTGAGCGAGATTGCAGAGAAGCCTGTGCTGGAACTGTATAAAAGGTGAGGCTTCTGGAGTGAAAAGCAGGTTGACCACTGGGAGCTGAATTAACTGAAGAAGAAGACAAGAGATGCCTGCAGACGCTTTGCAACACCGTGAAGTGACCACGCTGTCCAGACCCCGATTTCTATGCAACAGTGGTTCTCCGAAGAGGCTGACTCCTTCCCTTTGGCTGGTGGGAACAACCAGTCCCAAGACGAACTTTGAATTGAGCCATCTCCCGAGGTCCTAGGAGTTTCCAGACCTGCAGAACCGGAATACCAGGAGATCTGCTGCCCATTTCGAGTGCAGCGTCGTGGAAAGACCGAATCTGTCCAATCTTTGCTGTGCCAGTAAGGACACTCCAGAAATCCGATCCAACTCGCCCAGACCCCCTTATCAGATCATGGGACTGCAGGAAGTGAAGAAGTTTGACCGGGCGATCCGTGTCCTTTATTGGTGTTGCAGAAAAGGCTCCAAAACTGCAGAGTGAACCGAGAAGTTGTTGAAAGTCGTGCCCCATGTCCTCCCTCGAGACTGCTGCTGATAGATCCCGTCCATTGTCCTGCCTTCAGTCATCAGACCAAGGAATCTGGAGGTTGGGTCCAGAGCTGCAACATTGCGGAGCATCCAGCACGAACATTTTCTTCTAACCTACGGTACTGTGGGGAAAAAGGTATTGCTTAACTTATTCCAAGAAGTCGCTACAGAGCATTGAAGTGCACCTAGAGGTGTCTAGGGTCACCCCCTCTCACCAATCGCCAGAAGTTTGTTCAATGCTACTCATCACTTGTGGAATCCCGCAGGGTTCCATCCTCTCCCCAGTGATCTTCAATCTATACATGGAGCCGCTGGAAGCCCTCCTGGCCACACAAAACATCCACATCCACCAATACACTGATGACACACAGCTATACCTCAAGAATATCCATAGGTTCAAAACCTGCCTCTTGCTGATCCAATTGTGGATGGCCAACAACTCCTCACCAACAACACAAAACACCCAGACATATAGATCCGGCTATCAACCATGAACCCTGAGGGCTTCACACTCAAGCTTAGCTCCAGCGCCAAGTCCCTTGGGATCCACACCGACAAACACCTCTCCTACAAGACACACATAGGTAAGAAAACTCAGACAGCTTGGTATCAGCTCTCCCTCCAGTGGAAAGCCAAGCCCTTCCTCCCTGCGGGCAGCTTTAAATCCACCATTTAAGCACTGGTCCTATCCGCCTGGATGGAGGCAATGCACTCCTCAAAGGCCTCCTGTCGTCCTCTGTTGTGTCCTACATGCGGCTGGATGCCTCTTCAAGGGTCTACGCAGATTGGACCACATCACCTCAGCCCTCATCGACCTTGACTGGCTCCCACTGCACACACGAATCATCTTCAAGTCTTGCTGCATCATCTATAAGACAGTCACCATCAAATGCAGACTTGAATTCTGCCACTGCAAAAAGAACAGGACCAGAAAACAAGCCTTCTCTGCCTACGCCCCAAAGCTATGGAATCTCCTCCCGTCAGCATCAGACTTGCCCCCATGCTCCTACAATTTAGAAAAGAACTCAAGACTCTCCTCTTCAAGGAGTCTCTCCTCCTCAAAACCTATGCCATCACATCGCCCCTCCCACCTTCTGATTTGCTAGACGCCACCTGTCCCTCTCTTCCCCGCCACCCGGTACAGCTGTACCCCTCCTCTGCGCCCTTCTGTATCCTACTCCCTGCTGCATATCTGTTCTGTTGTTACCTCTGAAAAACACTCTGTTAGGCATCTGTACTGTTGTATACCTCTGATAAGCGCTCTGTTATGTATCTGTATTGTTGAATACCTATTTAAAGCGCTCTGTTGCGTCTCAAAGCAAGGTCCGTGCTCAATTAATACCATAATAATAATAAGAACAAGAAAGGGTCACACAGCACCACCAGGTGACTATGGGCCTCATCACAAGTTAGGCGGTAATCTGGCACAATATCTGCCCAGCGGAAATAGCATTACGGCTGGGTTGTTCATCGGTATTAGTGCTGTATGACAACCAGGCATGAACGCGTGGCCCAGTCTGGCGGAAACAGCGCCAAAATAAGGGTTACGCCGAAGTATTGGCACAAATAGCGCTACCGCTGGCGATCCCGGCACTAATAGCGCCAGTGGAAATTGCGTCATCACTGGAACAGGAAGTATTGCGGTGGCCATTTTTAAGAACACAATCCATCAAATATCTCCACTTCGGACGGCAGTGTAAAACCACAGGACAGCCATCTGGCATGCCATCAGTCAGAAGGTAACTGCACTGGCGAGTGTAATGCATGACAGAGAGGACTGCCGTAAGTGGTGGAATGACCAGTGGGTCAGGATGTGTGAACTGCTGTCACAACACCGCCAGGAGTCCCTGTCAACTGGAGGAGGCACTGTGGATCCACTGCTCCTCACCTCACCGCCTTGGAGGAAAAGTGGAGCACCGTGCTGGATATGGAGGGAATAGAGGGAGTCGAAGGTGCAGATGCAGGTGCCAGAAGCCTGGAGGCAGGGGGTGAGTCAAACCCCCCTTCCCACCCAGCACAAGTGCATTCACAAATGACAGACTAGCATAAGATGCCCCAGTGGACAGGCAGGTGGCACATCAGCCACCCTCCACAGCAGCCATGGGGCAGGGTACCAAGGGCAACCCTGTTACAGCAGCGGGAAGGGGTAGCAATTGACCTATCCACGTGCCCTGCTGGTGCTACCTGTGCCAGCAGGATTGTAGTGCGTGAGCAACCACAACACCGTGCAGCAGTCCCGCCCCAGCAGTTGGCCTGCCACATGTTGGCATGGCAGACAAGCCACTGGGAAGTAGACGTCCCCCTACACCGACATGGGCTCAGCTAGCCAAAAACTGTACACCACAGCGCAACCCTGCTGGCTGCACAGCAGTGCCCCATAGAGTCATGGCAGTGCTGTGGAGTAAGCCACCACACCCAACGCCACAAGGTGAGTGCCACTGTGGGAGTGGATGTGGGGGCATGAGACACCGCAACCCAGCAGGGGCAAGCCAACGTGACTCCACAGCGCACCAGTATCACAGCAAGGCCCACTGCACCCACTCCAGCAGCTGGAGGGTGACACCGAGGCTACACCTCAAGGCAGGGCGACTGTGGAGACACAGGGGGACACCAGCCAGGTGTCACTGCCTACAGAAGAGTCACAAACCCCTGAGCGTCCTTCACCACCAGCTGGCATTCACAAACCCCAGAGAGCCCTCACCGCTGCCAGCGTGCTTAGACACCAGAGAGCCCTCATCGTCGCCAGCGTTCACAAACCCCTGAGCGCCCTCGCCGCTGCCAGCGTGCTCAGACACCTGACCCGGACATTGACACGCCTTCCTATGGTTCCCCTGAAAACAGCCCAGAGTCTCTGCACAGCCCCCATCCCATACGGCACACACCACCAAGCAGCACCGTGCTGCAGAGGCTGGAGGATATGGAGCAGAGACAGAGGGAGATGGAGCTGATAGGGAACACACACTCGGAACACCTACAGGCCATCTGTGACTGCCTACAAGGGGCCACCCGCAGGATTGTGCTGGCTATTATGAGGAACTGGGTCTGCCAGTACAGCCACCCTGACAGTATACACCCAGAGGGTCAGGGAGATGACTGAAGGGGAGTCGACACTGGCAGAGGCCATCCGCCAGAGCACGGAGGTCACACTCCAACATATCCGGGGGCCAGGCTCCATCCCTTCCAGTTCTATGACTCCCACAGCACAGAGTCTCAGCAGAGCACACTAAGGCGTCAGTCCCATTTGCGCCGAAGATCACTGGGGACTGGCAGGGGGGGAAAGACCATGGTTATGATCAACATTGAGACACTTATTGCCCTGAGTGGCCATGCTGGGGAGTTTGTGGTGGGAGTAGGGAGGGGGATAGTGCTGGGGCGTTGGTGGTGGGAGGAGGAGGGAGGGGGGCTAGTATGCTGAGGAGTTGGTGGTGGGAGGAGGGAGGGGGAATAGTGTGCTGGGGAATTGGTGGTGGGAGGAGGGAGGGGGGATAGTGTGCTGGGGAGTTGGTGGTGGGAGGAGAGAGGGGGGATAGTGTTCTGGGGAGTTGGTGGTGGGAGGAGAGAGGGGGATAATGTACCAGTAAGTTGGTGGTGGGAGGAGGGAGTGGGTATGTTGGGGCACTTCATATCATTAAAACTGTTAAACTTCATCAATGCGAGGACATTCCTGATTGTGTCATTGTTGTGTTTATTGATAGAGCTAAGCGTCACATAGTCGTGCATGCCTTGTGCCATGTGAAAGTGTCAGAAGAAATTGTCTATCAGTCCCTGGTGGGCCAATCTTTCATCCCTCACATCCTCTCTCGCAATCCGTGCATTTGCCTCTGCCACAGGCACTGTATCCTCATCCTCTGGGGGTGGCATGTCCACCTCAGGGGGTAGCATAACATTTCTCTTTAGGCAGATATTGTGCAGTATGGCACACACAAGCACAAATGTACCCACTTTATCTGGTGCATACATCAGGGCTCCACCGGTACGGTCGAGACAGTGAAAACGTGCCTTCAGGAGGCCGAAGGTACGCTCGATGCACACACGGGTCCTGCTGTGAGGGTGGTTGCAGGCATTGTCCTGCCGTTTTTGTGGATCATGCACAGGGGTCATTAGCCAGGGCGTGGGTATCTTTAGTAACCTGCTTGGGGGAGGCACAGGCATTAGTCACGGTGTAAGGTGTGGGGGTGGCCTGACACAATATCAGAGCAATGGTCATCTTGTGCATGCAAATGGGCCTTCATTTCACATTATGTGTCTCTTCAATGTCTGTGCATGCTGTGTCACTCATGTCATGCATTGTTCTGATTCTAGTGTACCCTGTTCCCTTGCAGCATATGTAACTTAAGATGTCTGTCAGTGACATGTGCAGCTGACATGGTGGCTGTCATGTGGCAGTGTATTTCCACCATGCATGTGGCATGTTGGGTTTGCCATAGGCCCTCCCGGAGCATCAGGTACCACCAGGTCGCCATTGTGGGCTGGACCCACATGGGTGCATGGCTGTGGTAATGGCAAAGTTGTTGTTGTGTGAGGCGATGTGGCAATTTGTCAGCATTGCTTTGGTTAGTGCATGTTGCATTGCAGTACCTGTAGTCATGTTTGTGTTCATAATTGCTACTGTATGTAAGTCTGACATGTGCATGCACCTTGGGCTGTACTGTGACATTGGTGTACAGATTTTGCATTCTCTTGTCATGTCATGCTTTGTGTAATTATTCGCATCTTTCCCCCACTTGGACATGTACTTCGCAGCACAGGCATGCAGACATTTCTCCACCCACTTTCCAGGTCGGTAGTCCTCTGTGGCTCTCCATGTATCCTGGGAGTGTGATGGTTCTTTTGACCATCGAATCGTGGGTGGAACCAGGGTAGCGGGCACAGCAGTGGGTGATGTACAGGTTGGGGTTGCAGGTCACCTGCATGTGCAGGGAGTGGTGGTGCTTGCAGTTACGGTACTCTGCTTTGTGGGCCTGTGGCGCCACCAACACAACACAGGAACAGTTGAAGGCAGCAATCACATTTGGCATTTGGGCAACGGCATTGAACTGTGCTTTCATGGCACTGACCTGGGCTGGGGTAGTCGGCAGTGAGATTTGGCATTGCAGTTGCCCGCAGCAGGGTTTCTAGCACCTGGGCCAACACTGCACAGAATGTGGGCTATGCCATTACGTGCATCATGGCCACGCAGTGCTGGAAGGTGCCAGTTCCAAGGAATTGCAGGACAGACACTAGCTTCAGCAGTGGGGACACAGCTGTCCGGATGTTCATCCCGCTACCTATGTCATCCTGTATTGTGGTGAGCAGCTCAGTTATGGTCTCCCTGTTGAGGCGGTACAGGGTGACCAACTGGCTGTCAGTAAGGGTCCAGGGTGGGGGCTTGACACTGGGGATACATGCACGCCATGCTCGGGCTCTCCTCCTCCTCTTCCTCCTCCTCCTCCACACCCCCACCCCTGTACTCCCTGTGCTTTAGCCTGGTTGTCCTGCCTCTGAACTTCCAAGCGCAGCATGAGCAGCTGCCTGTCCCAGCTCACAGTGGCTAGTGGCAGCATGGTGTTGGAAACAGTGTTTGGGGTAGGGGTGTACCTTATGTAGCCCACTGGAGTGGATTGGGTTCACCTGCGGCTTCATTTCTGAAACCTGTTTTTATTTACCTTCAGCTAGAAGCTGGAGGTAACTGTGCCGTGTTTTTGGCGGCATTAGGGCCGGTTTTTGGCACTAGTACCATGTACATGGACTTGTGATGCGGCTGTGTTTGCGCTTTCAGTGGCTGGCGCAGATACGGCCGGCTGTGTTGCCGCCGGCTGTTATAGAGCACCGGCTGATTTTACATTCGGCAGTATTTACGCTGGCTCATGATCCGATGGAGCGGTATTGGTGCTGCTAATTCCGTTACCGCCACTTTTAAGGGTTACCGCCTGACTTGTGATGAGGCCCAATATAAATTATTTTCTACTGCTGATGGATCATCACGAGTTGGGCAGAGTGGGAAAATGCGTCGGTCACGCTATTACCGATGAATTTTTCGTTAAAATCACTGCAAAAATGGCCGTTTATACAAAAAATCACAGCGAAAAGGCAGTGGTCTTGCCGCCGCAATCCATGTAAAGGATGAGGGGGACTCCCCTTAAATGGTATAATGGGCTACACCTTTACCGGTTCAAACCACAGCATTTTAGCCACGATTTTTTGTAAAGGCGACTTTACTTTTTGAAGCGATTTTATTACTGCATGCTGTTATGGGGCTTTCACCTCAGCTCAGAGCTGGAGGGGAAAGTGCCTGGGGACTTACCACCCCCCACGACCCCCTCGCAACTCAGGATCTGGCGCAAATTGCGCCAGACCCAGTAGCGGTAACGCTAATTGCGTTGGGCGGTATCCCGGCAAAACTCATGATGAGGCCCATGGTCTAGAAAATATTTTGAAAGAGGATGTATTTTTCAGAGGAATGTGTCCATTAGAATAAGTCATTATTCTTAAAGAATAGGATCAAGCTATTTTTCTATACTAAATGATAAAGTTAAACGTCAAGTGGTCCCCAGTCTGTCAGTTGGGAATTTTTAAAAGTATATGAATCTATAAAAGACTCATTACTGGTGAAATCT
Source organism: Ambystoma mexicanum (assembly GCF_040938575.1). Lineage (NCBI taxonomy): Eukaryota > Metazoa > Chordata > Amphibia > Caudata > Ambystomatidae > Ambystoma > Ambystoma mexicanum. The sequence goes on from NC_090939.1 coordinate 637,643,697, forward strand.
TAGTACGTGTTATTCTTTCTAACTCTTACAGCGATTCTATAATTAGTGTCAAATTGGTTAGTATGTGAAAACATGGCACAGCCCCCCTAACTTCAGCAGTTAAACATAAAAACAAGAGGTACTTGCCAGTTTTTCTGGTGCTTTGTCTTCCATTTTTTCAACTGCAGCTGGGTCTTCCGGTTTAGTCTAGGTAAGACAGTTTTGAAACATTGTCAAGAAGTTTAAGAAGAAAGGGAATCATGTTACTTATGCTTTATTTTCAAAGTGTGTTACAGCTGATAAGTTGTTGTATCACAATGATGCCTAAACACACAAAGTAAGCCTCCAACGTGATGTGCACCTCACAGATATATGAGGAGGCAGTGATTATAAATGTAAGAAAATGTAACTTACAGCGGCCTTGTACCAATACGATGGTGAGTGCATGTGGACACTCAGGGGTCCTGCCGTGCGCGCACGCCCCTGGCTATAGTTGCATCCCTGATCGCTCGGGGAGCACACAGGTCTCCTACTAAACCCGACTACCTCCTGCATCGCACCCATCAGAGCCCGCCTCTGTACACTCCTCAGCCTGGGTCCAGCCCCGGGACGGGCACTCCAGCAATCTTTTCAGCCGACAATAGGCAATAAAAATACCTGCACAATGGTTGGTGCATCCGATTGAGGATTGTATCGCGCCATTACCAACTACCCAGTGGGAGGTTGTTACAGTAATCTCCGGCAGGTTGTGGTAGAGAGTTCATTGCCAGAACGGCTGCAAATACTTCTGGAAAACCAACGGGACCACCAGTCCCCAGCAGAAAATAACCTTGCTGACTGGTGTACAGGGGCCTTACATGGGAAATCCCAAGCGACAGGCGAAAATGGAAATATTCGCCATGTCAGACCAGTTTCCTCCGCCACCCTCCAACGCCCCTGAGCCTTCCGAATGGGACGTTTCCACATTCAATCAGACACTATTAGCCCTGAAGGGTAACACTGAGAACCTGGTGGTGAAGATAGACGCACTCACCTGCAAAGTAGCTATCTCCATGGTCCAGATCGACAAATTATGTGGTCGAATGTCAGAAGCGGAACAAAGAATTGGTGATGGGGAGGACAAGATAGTTATTCTTCAACGGGAGGAACCCTCCCTTCAGCAAAATATTAAGAAAGTGATGGCCAAGAACAACAACCTAGAGGGGAGATCTAGGAGGAACAATTTCCGGATAACAGGAATACCCAAATCTACCCCCATCGACAATATGGAGTAATTCACAGAAAAATTGCTACTGGAGATCCTCGATAAACCCCCGGTCACACACATGTTTTGGTAGAGCTGCAACACAGGTCACTAGCAACCAGGGCCCCCCCCCCGGGGGCCCCAGAAAGGGCGATCATAGCCGCATTTTCAATTACCGCGACATGAACATCTTACTCCGTGCTGCCAGAGAGAAGAAAGACTTGCGCTGGGGCTCAGCTATCGTTCGTCTCTTTCCCGACTTTAGTCCGCAAGTGCAGCATCAAAGGAAGACTTTTCAAGCGGCCAAGAATATCCTTAGGAAAAAAGAGGTCCAATACTCAATGCTGTTCCCGGCCAAGCTTAGGGTGGTCCTAGGTGGCAAGGTGACCTTTTTTACATCTCTGGAGGCCACGGAAAACTTTGCAAGTGATATCCCAGACACAATGGGATCACCCCGCAGATCTCTGTGACACCCCGCCCTTGTGGATATCTCCTTAGTTGTCCCACTCGGTCGCACCCTATCTTGAGGTGCAAACTTAAACTGTAAGATTGAGAAATAAGCTGCTCCTACAACCCCAGGGGGACTATGGCAAAGCAACAAATGGTATGATTGGTCTTTGTCACACAGATTGCTCCCAGCTGCCACAATTCCCTGTGCCTGACAGCAACCCCACTCAGTTGTCTTTTGTTGTTTGGTCATGTGGTTTTGCTATTTTCCCTCCCTGGAATTAGGGATATGGACGTGTTGGGGTGGGGTTCTGGGTGCCAGTGAGTTATGGTTTCTGGCGTGGGTGGGGGGCGGGAGGACACTGGAACGAAGTTGATGTTTTGCAACTGTTTTCATTCTTTGTTTGGGGTGATAGAACGTGCCAACTGACGATGCATATCTATATAAGCTGTACTTTGATGTGGTGGGACTTTCTCCTCCATCGGGTGACCTCTCCTACACGCGCAGGGGAATAATTTGATTATATACAGGGGAAATTAGTCAACTAACAATATGGCCCCCCTGAAGCGCCACAAGAGCACAATTTAACATTAACATTATTAACCTGGAATATACGGTGGGTTCGTGAATGCGAAAAAAGCATGGCTCGTCTCAAACTATGGCAAAAACCACGGGGCAAACATCCTATGCCTGCAGGATACACACCTTGCACACAATGGCAAACTCCCAAAACTGGCGTGGTGGTGGGTCCACAGATATGGCTCACCCTTTTCGTCCTATTCACGAGGGGTTGCCACATACTTCCATCAATCACTGGAATTCAAACTACATACCCGGATTGGGGACGAGGAGGGCCAATATTTAATGCTAGCGGGGGAGATTGCCAGTTGGAGGGTTATTATAATCAACATATACGCCCCCAAACAACGATGAACCAGGAGTCTTTCAGAGCTGTGCTGCCCACCTACACACATGTCCAAACTATGAAGTACTTCGGGTGGGTGACTTCAACGTGGCCCTCCCCCGAGACCTTGACAGATCCTCATTATCTCAGCATCCTCTCTCTCTCTCTCGTTATGCCTGCTCAGACCGTCCGCCGCCGTGTTCTCCTCCCCGGCTAGGTGAACTGCTGATTGGGAGATTCCTTCTTGAATTGCCCAATACTAGAGCTGCATTGCCTCCCTGCACAGTGGTAGTGACCCTACACCTCCTCTCTTGTTGAGGTAGTACATGCCCACTATGCTGTCTGTCATTATCATGACATTCTTTCCTCGTACAGAGGGCAGAAAAGCTTTCAGCGCTAGTCTGATTGCTCTCAGCTCCAAAAGATTGATGTGTTGTTTGGACTGCGATGGAGACCAATGACCGCTGACTGGCAGATCTTTAGCGTGGGCACCCCACTCCCTGAGTGAGGCGTCGTTCACTACTGTAATCTCCAGCCATGGTTGCCAAAAAGGTTCTCCCTTCAGAATATTTCCCTCGCAGGTCCACCACAGGAGGTCCTGTGAGACTCAGGTTGGAATCTGAAGTCGGTCCGACATCTTTCCTGAGAATTGGGACCATTGTGTTCTGAGAGCCCATTGAAGGGATCTGATTCTCAGGCAGGCATCTGGCACGAGAAAAATGCAGGATGCCATGAGGCTGAGCAACATCAAAAAGTTAAAGTCTGGAAGATTTTGGGCACTTTGGTTACCACCTGAAAAATGTCTTGAGCCCTCACCTTGGGTGGTGAGCTCTTTCCCAAAGATGTATCTATTATAGCTCCGATATATTGGAGCTTTTGTTAAGGTGTCATATGGGACTTTTTGTAATTGAGGGAGAAGCCCAGTCTGTGAAAAGAGTGGCAGGTAATGTTGAGATGTTCATGCAGGCTTGCTCGGGAGAACGCGCCCTGATCAGCTAATCGTTCAGGTAGGGGTAGATGTGAGACTCGCTGCCACCACCATCATCAGTTTGGTGAAAACCCTTGGGGCGGAGGTCAACCCGAATGGTAGGACTCGAAATTGATAGAGCGAGCCGCCAGCCACGAACCTCAGGTATTTCCTGTGCTTGAGATGGATTGGCACATAAGAAAATAACCATCATGAAGGTTCAATGACACCAACCAATTCTGGAGTTGGAGAGCCTGAAGGATCCAAGAAAGAGGGACCATCTTGAAATTGTCCTTCCTGAGGAACTGGTTTAAGTATCTCAAGTCCAAGATGGGTCTCAGTCCTCTGTTCTTTTTGGAGATCAACAAATATGGGGAATACCAACCCTTGTTCCTCTCCGCTACAGGCACCGGTTCTACAGCGCCTTTTTCTAGCAGAGTTAACATTTCCTGCACAAAGAGCGGATCTGGAATCCTCAAAGAGTGCTTCCCCGGTGGATTGTTCTGAGTCTTCTTTATAAAAGCAAGGCAGTAACCATGGGCTATTGTTTCCAGAGTCCAAGCATCAAGTAATGTCTCGCCATTCTTCTAGATGCTGAGACAGTCTGCCTCCCACTGGTGAGTTGTGACTCAAGCCCTCAGAGTGGTTTTGTAGTGGCTGTTGCAGAGGTCGATGGTAAAGAGGCTGCTGCTTGAGCTGGATTGGCAATTCTACCTCGTCCACCCCAAGGACATTTTCTTTGGCCTCTTTGACTGGCCATTCCTCTCGCCCTTCCAAATGAGGAGTAGTAGCGAAATGATCTACTCCTCCAAGGTTGTTCGCTAGGACGAAAAGGCTGAGGTTGCCTAACAGCGGCGCCTAAAGATTTAGCCGCCGCCTTCAAGGTCTGCAACTTCTCAAGGTTCTCGTCAGCCTTGCTGCCAAAAAGATGAGAACCGTCAAATGTCATGTTGAGAGGTCTAGCTTGCACATCAGGTGCAAAACCCGACTTTCGCAACCACGTAAATCTGTGCATCACGGTGCTGGTAGCCATAGACCTGCTAACGCTATCTGCAGAATCCAATCCAGATTGAAGGTACTCACACATGGCTTCCTTGCCTTCCTTAACAATAGCCAAGAAGCCGTCCCTTTCATGCCCTTCGGGAATATGCTCTGCCGCCATAGAAATACACTCCCATAGAGTATATGAAAATGTTGCAAGGGCACAAGTGGAGTTGGCAGATTTTAATGCCATGCTCCCAGCAGAAGAACAAGTTACTTCTTACCTTGTAACGTTCTTTCGACGGGATGTTCCTCCGACGTATTCCTCATCTTAAATATATCCTTCCAGCTCTGCTGGCCTCGGCAAATTTTTTCTCCAGAGGGTACTGCGCGTCGACGTCCCTCGAGTCGATGACCCTCGACAGCCGCCGTATCGACGCTCGACGTCATCCTGCCTATAAAGGCCGCGCGCAGCGTCCGTTGCTCAGTTCCGTTTTGTAGCCCACAGTATTACTGTTTGGACTAGACTAATCACCCTGAAGGAGCGTAAGCTGCAACAACAAGGGAAGTAAAACTGCGGGGATGGATGGGAGGGTCGATGAGGAATACGTCGGAGGAACATCCCGTCGAAAGAACGTTACAAGGTAAGAAGTAACTTGTTCTTCGAAGGGATTGTGTCCTCCGACGTATTCCTCATCTTAGATAGGCTCCCATAGCAGTATTCTATATTCGGAGGAGGGAGTACTGACTTCACGCTGTCTTCTATTGGTGAATAGAATGCAGTACAGCCCTTCCAAACCTAGTCTCTTGACTAGAGGAGGAATCCAGATTGTAAAAACGTGTAAAGGTATGGACAGACGACCATGTAGCGGCCGCACATATGTCTTTAATCGGCACGCCTCTTTTGAGGGCCGATGAAGCTGCAATACCTCTGGTCGAATGAGCCCTAAGGTTTTGAGGGGGCTCTTTCCCTGCCAGTTTATAACATTCCAGAATGGCTAGAATGATCCATCTGGAAATGGTCTGCTTAGTTATTGGTAACCCCAGCTTGTGACCTGCGTAGCCTACAAACAGCTGGTCTGCCTGTCTTATCCTGGATAGTCTACTAATGTAAAAACTTAAAACCCTCCTAGGGTCTAGTCTGTGTAACCTCTCTTCCTCTTTCCCCGGGTGAGGAGGAGGATAGAAAGATGGTAGGATAATCTTCTGAGAGATATGGAATTCAGAGACTACTTTTGGGAGGAAATTAGGCTTCACTTGCAGGACAACTTTGTCTTTGTGAAAGATTGTATGAGGGGGTTTACAAGAAAGAGCTTGTAATTCGCTCACCCTTCTAGCAGATGTAAGTGCTATTAATAAAACAGTCTTAAGGGTAAGGAATCTTAACGAACAAGAATGGAGAGGTTCGAAAGGTGTCCCCATCAGGAAAGTTAATACTAAGTTTAAATCCCATAGGGGAACTTGGAATGGTCTTGGGGGATAAACATTGGTTAACCCCTTTAGAAACTGTATTACCAAGGGTAATTTGAAATAGGATGGTTCCTCCGCAGTACGCTTAAAGATAGATAGCGCTGCGAGATAGCCCTTAATGGTGCCAACTTGAAGGCCTGAATTTGCCAAATATAGTAGGAAGGACAAAACCATTGGTGTACCACATGAAAATGGGTCGATATTCTGTTCTCTACACCAGCTGCAAAATCTGTTCCAACGGCAGCGGTATAAAGACTTTGTTGCTGGCCTCCTTGCCGAAAGCAACACCTCCATAACATCATCAGGGAGGTCCCAATCCTTGTACCTCAGCCATTCAGAAGCCAAGCGTGAAGGTTGAGGGTTTTGATGTCTGGATGGAGAACCTGACCTCCCTTCTGTAAGAGCAGGTTCTCTCTGAGAGAAAGTCGAAATGGAGGGCAGATGGACAAGTCTAGAAGGTCCGGGTACCACGTTCTCCTGGCCCAATCCGGGGCAATTAGGATCATGGTTCGCCGGAATCTTCTCAACCTCCTGATCATTTGAGGAATGACAGGGACCGGTGGGAACGCGTACAGAAGCGGAAACTCCCAGTCCACTATGAACGCGTCTCCCAGAGCTCCTCTCGGAGGAAATTCCCTTGAGCAGAACAGGGAGCATTTCCTGTTTAGGCTGGTGGCGAACAGATCTACCTGAGGGGTTCACCAAAGGGCGAAGATCTCTTGAAGGACTTCCTGAGCTAGCTCCCACTCGTGAGAGACTGTGTTCTGCCTGCTCAGAGCGTCCGCTGTCAAGTTCTTCTCTCCGGCTAGGTGAACTGCCGATAGAGAGATTCCTTCTTGGATTGCCCAAAACCAGAGCTGCATCGCCTCTCTGCACAGGGGTAGTGATCCTACGCCTCCTCTTTTGTTGAGGTAATGCATGGCCACCGTGTTGTCCGTCATTATCAGGACGTTCTTCCCTTGTACAACTGGCAGGAAAGCCTTCAACGCAAGTTTGATGGCTCTCAGCTCTAACAGGTTGATGTGTAGTCTGGACTCCGATGGAGACCAACGACCGCTGATGGTCAAGTCGTTGGCGTGGGCTCCCCACCCCGTGAGTGAGGCATCCGTGACTACTGTTATCTCCGGCCAGGGTTGCCAAAACTGTTCTCCTTTCAGAATGTTCTCCTGACAGGCCCACCACTGGAGGTCTCGAGCCACCCTGCCGGGAACCTGAAGAAGATCTGTCATTCTCCCTGAGAATTGTGTCCACTGAGTCCTCAGTGCCCACTGGAGGGATCTCATTCTCAGGCGAGCCTCTGGCACAAGGAAAATGCAGGATGCCATGAGGCCTAGCAACCTCAAAAAGTCGAAAGCTGGGAGACGTTGGGCAAGTTGGAACTTGGTAACCATCTGTAGAATATCTTGAGCCCTCACCTCTGGTGGCGAGGCTTTTCCCAGGGAAGTATCCAGGATCGCTCCTATGAACTGGAGTCTCTGCGATGGTATCATTTGAGACTTCTTTAAATTGAGGGAGAAGCCCAGCTTGTGAAAGAAGTAGCACACGTGATTTAGCTGGATCTGAGCTTGCTCCGGAGAAACAGCTCTGATCAGCCAATCGTCCAGGTAGGGGTAGACGTGAATCCCTTCCCTCCTTAGACTTGCCGCCACTACCGACATTAACTTGGTGAAGACCCTCGGGGCGGAGGTCAGCCCAAAAGGCAGTACTCGAAATTGATAGTGAGAGTTGCCAATTGCGAACCTCAGGTATTTCCTGTGTTTGAGATGGATAGGCACATGGAAATAAGCGTCCTGAAGGTCCAGAGATACCAACCAGTCCTGAAACTGAAGCGCCTGGAGGATCTGAGAAAGAGTGACCATCTTGAATTTGTCTTTCCTGAGGAATTTGTTCAATTCTCGCAAGTCCAAGATGGGTCTCAGTCCTCTGTCTTTCTTTGGAACGAGAAAGTAAGGGGAGTACCAGCCCTTGTTCCTCTCCGCTACAGGTACCGGTTCTATGGCACCTTTCTCTAGCAGGTCTATAATTTCCTGCAAGAGGAGCGGATCTGGAGTTTTCTGAGAGCTGATCCCCGGTGGATGACTCTGAGGTATACGTAGGAAAGGTAGGCAGTAACCTTGGGCAACTGTTTCCAATGCCCAAGCATCTGACGTGATAGCCTGCCATTCCGCCAGATGTTGAGTCAACCTGCCTCCTACAGGTGTCCTGTGAGGGAAGTCCTCAGAGTGGTTTTGGGGCGGCTGATGCAGATGCCGATGGTAAAGAGGCACCTGCTGTTGCTGCGGCTTTAGAATATCTACCCCGTCCACCTCGGGTAGTTCTTCTTTGACCCCTTTGAGCCGGTCGTCCTCTACCTCTTCCGAATGAGGAGTAGAAGCGAAAGGACTTGCCCCTCGCAGAGGTTCCTGTGGGACGAAAAGGAGTCTGACGGATTGCAGCTCCTAGGGATTTTGCTGCTGCTTTTGAAGTTTGCAGTTTCTCTAAACTGTCATCCGCCTTTTTCCCGAACAAAGAGGAGCCATCAAATGGCATGTTCAAGAGCCTGGCTTGCACATCTGGGGCAAAACCCGACTTTCTCAACCAAGCGAACCGCCTGGTTGATGTACTTGCCGCCATTGCTCTGCTGATACTGTCAGCCGAATCAATGCCCGTCTGGAGGGATTCGCACATAGCGTCTTTACCGTCCTGTATAATATTCAGGAACGCATCCCTTTCTTCTCCCTCCGGGATGCAGTCAGCCGCTGTAGAAGCACACTCCCAAAGTGTATGGCTGAACCTAGCAAGGGTGCAAGTAGCATTAACAGATTTTAACGCCATGCTACATGCTGAAAAGACTTTCTTAGCCATAGCATCATATTTTTTATCGTCCCTGTCCTGTGGGACAGTAGGATAAGCCGTCTTGACGTCGGTAGAGGATTCTGCTTGTACCACCAGACTTTCTGGGGATGAATGTTTAGACAAGAACTCTGGGTCTGTGGAAGATACCCTGTACTTTGCAGACAGTTTTTTATTTACTGCTGGTATTACATCTGGGGTTTCCCAGTTTGTCATGATCTTTCTCTGAAGAGCTTTATGAAAGGGCACCACTGGATCCTCTTGTGGGCCTTTGTCAAGAATATCCGTGAGGTCATCTTGCTGGAAAGATTGTGAAGGTGTAGACCACCCCATGAACTCTGTAATTCTGGCCATTAAGGCTCTGTAGGGGGTTTCAGCATGCTCCCCCGGGTCTGGTTTAGCAAAATCCACCTCAGGGGAAGTGTCTAAACCACTTGCCTCATGTAAAGAATCATGAAGATCCTTTAATCTGCGCTCTTCAGAGGAAAATTCCTCTCTAACTGGGGTTACAGGTCCCTGTAACTCATCTTGTTCTGACAAATCACCCTCTTCTAAAATTGAGGATATAGTTCTCAATTGTTCTGAATTAATAAAGGGAGTAAATCCCATTTCCAAGGCAGAGGGTGCTGAACTTGTCATTATTGGCCTCGAAAACGTCGATGTCGTCGACGCCGACGTCGAAGGCTTCGAGCGTGGCGTCGAAAACAGAGGTGGAGGCCTCGAGGACCTCGACAGAATTGGAATTTTACTCGACAATATCGACGCCATCGACGTCGAGGGCCTGGGAATCGTCACTGGATGTGTGGTCATCGTGACTTTTCTCGGCGTCGCCGCCGGTGTCGAGGCCCGCGTCGAGTCGACAGACCTGTGTGTCGAAGGTCCCTTCGACAACGGCGTCGAAGACCTCGACGTCGACGGAACCTTCGTCGACGGTGTCGACGGAACCTTCGAGGAAGGTTTGGAGGTCATAGTCCTACTCGAGGGTTCGAGACGCGCTCGAGAGGTTTCTTTCGCCGGGTACTGCGACTCGCAGCGTTTTTGACCTTTGGGTCTTTCGACCAGAGCATCGCTCTCGGCAGTCTTCGAGGGGGTCGAGGCCGCTTTCTCGAAGACGCTCATCATGTTTTTTCTGAATTCCTCCCATTCAGCCCGGGAACTAAGTTTCGTGGGGCAAAGGATTCTTTTTGGCGAAACAGAGGAAGAGGAAGACGGAGAAGGGGATCTTCGACGTTTCCTCTTCGAGTGTTTCGATCTCGAGGAGTGATGAGACCCACTCCGAGATCTGGAGCGTGAATGGTGACGAGGAGACGAATGTCTCGACTTCGTCGAAGAAGAAGAAGCTTTAAAAGTCTTACCTTTCTCCAGCTTCCCCCTACGCTCCTTCAGGGCCTTAGCTGTCATGGACATACAGTCCTCGCACTCCGAACAATGGTGTTCGGCTCCCAAGCACCACAGACAATTTCTGTGAGGATCGGTCAACGACATCTTTTTCCCACAATCTCGACATTTTTTGAAGCCGGATCGAGGGGTTGTCGGTTCCGACGAGGAAGCCATCGAGTACGATTCGAATAACTTGAAGTAAATATTACTAAGAACTGAGCAACGGTATTCCGAGGCACCGAGTAGCGCGGAAAAACGGAACTGAGCAACGGACGCTGCGCGCGGCCTTTATAGGCAGGATGACGTCGAGCGTCGATACGGCGGCTGTCGAGGGTCATCGACTCGAGGGACGTCGACGCGCAGCGCCCTCTGGAGAAAAAATTTTCCGAGGCCAGCAGAGCTGGAAGGATATATTTAAGATGAGGAATACGTCGGAGGACACAATCCCTTCGAAAATACCTTTCTTGCCCGTCCATCTACGCACTTGTCGTCCCTATCAGGAGGGATGGTAAGGTACGCAACTTGTTTTGAAGTAGCCGTAGCTGCCTGGACCATCAGACTCTCTGGAGTGGGGTGCTTTGACAGGTAGCCGGGATCGCTACTGGAGGGACAGTATTTTTGGTGAGATTTTTGTCGACTGCTGGATTAGTTTCCGGAGTCTCCCAATTCCTGGCCACCATTTTTTGAAGTGCCACATGGAAAGGCAAAACTGGATCAGTAGGTGGACCCTTGTCCAGAATGTCAGTTAGATCATCTTGATCAAAGGGTGCTGGAGACCTAGACCAACCCACGTATTGGACAACCTTAGACATGAGCTGCCTGTAAGAGGAGTCATTTATAATCAAGAAAATGGACCAGCAGGACAGGGAATAGCCAACTCAACACATTTATCTTTTTAAAAATAAAAATAAATGCTAAATCTTGGGTTCAGAAGTTTTTTTATTCTTATATCACAAAATATATATAAAACTTTGTTTAATTAAAAGCATTCCAAACAAACAAATGCCTTCAAATTCAACTCAAACTGAATCACTCCTACCATTCACTCCAATTTCATTTATCCAAATCAATAACACATATTCTTTGGCCTATTAATAATTAGCCTCAAATTCTCATTTCCATAGTGAAAAAAGAGGTCCTCCACCAAATAATCCGATGGTTCAGTCTGTATGTTCCTGGTCACACGGACATAAGTCTACGCGTGTTTCGGTTGTCTTTCAGGGCGTCACCAATCACCGCCCCTTTATTCTTGCAACCTTCGTCAGGACAGAATATGGGGAGTATTCTTATTCCCATTCAAACCAGTAGGGTGAGTTCCATCTCCTAAAATATAATACACAGTATCAAAATCTAAAAAGACTCATCACCAAGTCAAGAACCCATTTCAGGGCTATTCCCTTTCATTTTCATCACACTAAATGTGTATACATGATTCTCAACAGTAATCATTGCAACAATGTGAAAGAGTGAGGTTGCCTAACACTCAGTCTTCATTGAGAGATTGGATCAATCCTATTCCCATCTCTACATGAAGGCCAGATAACTCTGACCCCACCTAGGATGCAAACAAACGCATATTGTACTCATTTTGTACTGTACTTACTCGAAAATCCTCTTCTATAAATTTGGCTGAAACAGCTCCAATTTAGATGCCTTCGGGGGATGTATTTCCATCTGCTAAGGGCACTTCGGGAAATCAGACGGTTCAGATTCCTTCCTGTGGGATAAAATTATTCCGTAAGGAAATAAGGAAATAAATATATATATCCCAATATAATTTTATCCTTTACAATCCTATGTACTTACATCTCTCTGTTGTACTCTAGATTTTAAGTGTTCACTCCTTCTTTTCAACGTGTTAATTAAGATCCTTCTCGTTGAGAAATCTTATTCTGGTGGTAAAAAAATTCATACAGGATACTTTAGCGCAATGCGTTCTATCACATCTATATGTAGAGATTATAGATTCTAGTTGTTTCTTCTTTATGCCCAATCGCATCCTAGTGTGGTCTAAAAAAATCTAGTTGGACCCTTCAATCTCATAAGTCTCTCATTTTGAATATCTATCTCCTCATCCTCCATGGGTCCTTCCCCAGAACGTCAGATGCTGCTACATTCACTTAAAATAACATTCACTAGAAACGTTTCTTGACTGCATCCCGCTTATCACTATCACCCAAACTTCCCAAGTACTACTGCCCTGCAAGTCTAAGCGTGCGTCACCTCTGCCTCGTTGGACATATCCCAATACACTCACCTTTTTGAAATTTCTTTCTCCATGCTCGAGCTCCTCTCGTTTCTCGTATTTCCAGCGCATTCACAAATGTAGCCGTCGCGCGAATTACCTTTTAAACTCTTATCCATAGAGATCAAAAGGGGACTGACTACACTCATTCTTTTCGGGACCCAGACACTAAAAAAGTACTATTTTCCTCTGTTAAGATAAAAAAAGTTGCGCGTTCGTTTGCTGTGAATTGTCTTCTCCTCTGATTCTTTTTAGGCCACTATATTTATGTGGCCCTCTCATTATAATTTCATAGACCACTAAATAAAGTATACTTTCTATTTCTTTTAAACCACATTATTTTCATTTTTATTTTTTATTTATATTTTTATTTTTACAAGGTCCCGATTCCCAGTCATAGACCATTAGGCCATTAAGGGTGCCTAGGACCTACGCACTCTTTTTCACCACACAGGAAATCCGGATCCACAGTCATCCTCGATTACTCCACTCATCATGTTACCTGCCGTGACCTCTTTGAGTGTGTGAGCGAGGGAATCTATGTAGTGGAACCAGTGTACATCACTGTAAAACCATAGTTTGTTGACCCATTTTTCGATTTGTAAAGGTCCATACAGGTATCCTACAGTCCTCCACTTCTGGGTGGGACAAATGGCCCCATATTTCACTATTCAATGTGTAATAAGTGCCCCCCACTCTACAGAAACATTTAGTCCATTTTTCACGGTGTCTAAATGATATATCCACCGCTGTTCTATTTTATGGAGTATGGTGGCCATGTCTCCTCCTCTCGTAGGTGTCTTCACGGTTTGTAAAACAAACCACCTGAGGTCAGTGTCTTTATGTGAATTCTTCACAAAATGATCAATAAGGGGCTTATCAACTACCCTATTACAGATGCAACTGCGATGTTCCCCAATGCGCTGTCCGACTTCCCTTGTGGTCTTCCCCACATATAACAAATTGCAGGGACATTTGATGATATACACTACATTTTTGGTACGGCAGTTTGTATGTGTGTTCAGTTTCCATTTTATAGTTCCATGGTTGAACTCATGTTTTGTTTCTGTCATCGGGCATGAAACACAATTGCCACACCTATACTGTCCTGTGATAGGCGCTAAACCCCACTGGTTTAATACAGTCTGCTCTTGATTAATCTCTCTGTAGGTGTGACCCAATGTTGTCTCAGATTCTGGTTTTTCTTAAAGGCAAATATTGTTTTTTTTAGAGACTTCCTGGTTGTTTAATTAAATCCCAGTACCGATTTACGATCTTTTTAATATCTTTACTCACCGGATTGAATGTCGTCACGCATACTAGCCTTTCTTGTTTATGCTTTTCACGTGATAAAGTGTTAGGCAACCTCACTCTTTCACATTGTTGCAATGATTATTGTTGAGAATCATGTACACACATTCAGTGTGATGAAAATGAAATGGAATAGCCCTGAAATGGGTTCTTGACTTGGTGATGAGTCTTTTTAGATTTTGATATTGTGTATTATATTTTAGGAGATGGAACTCACCCTACTGGTTTGAATGGGAATAAGAATACTCCCCATATTCTGTCCTGACGAAGGTTTGCGAGAATAAAGGGGCGGTGATTGGTGACGCCCTAAAAGACAACCGAAACACGTTTAGACGTATGTCCGTGTGACCAAGAGCATACAGACTGAACCATCAGATTATTTGGTGGAGGATCTCTTTTTTCACTATGGAAATGAGAATTTGAGGCTAATTATTAATAGGCTAAAGAATATGTGTTACTGATTTGGAGAAATGAAATTGGAGTGAATGGTAGGAGTGATTCAGATTGAGTTGAATTTGAAGGCATTTGTTTGTTTGTAATGTTTTTAATTAAACAAAGTTTTATATATATTTTGTGATATAAGAATAAAAGATTTTCTGAACCCAAGATTTAGCATTTATTGGTATTTTTAAAAAGATAAATGTGTTGAGTTGGCTATTCCCTGTCCTACTGGTCCATTTTCTTGATTATAAGTATATGAAGCCTGGAGGACCAGGGACTGAAATCAGGCACCCCTTGAGTGTATAAATGTAAGAGGAGTCAGCATGCTCCCCTGATTCTGGTCTTCCGAACTCCAGCTCTGGAGAGGTGTCCATTCCAATAGCATTGTGCACATTTTCATATAGATCTTGCATTTTACTTTTCTCTGAAATAAGGCATTCAGCCACATTAGGTGTACCGTATTGAAGCCCAAAAGGAGCATCCTCATCATCTGAACGCTCTTCCTCCTCAAAAATGGAAGATAGGGACTTGCAGAAGTCGTTAGGGCGAGAGTATTTATTTGTTCTGGCTTTGACGTTGTTGAAGTCGTCGACGCTTTCTTAGACAGTGCCTTTTTAGGAAGGTCACTAGATTTGAATGGTTTAGCTCGAAAAATTGGCTCAGCTCTCGTCGATGGTTTCGGCGTCAATGTCGACACTGGCGTCGATGGCATCAACGGTTTAGTCAGGGTCGAAAACCTGATGGGCGTCATAGGCACCAACGGCGCCGAAGGTCTTGACGACCTCGATCTCTCCCCATGTCGCGAGTGATCCTTCGATTTTTCAGTTCGAGAACTCTCGATGTGGATCACGCCTTTTACTCGGGCTCGAGGGCACATGAGTTTTAGACCGAGACCTCTCCTATCCGGTTTCCTTAGAAGGCTCGGTCGGAGCATGACTTTGTTTTTCTAAGCTGTTTAGCATTTCCACGTGGAAAGCTTCCCATTCTGCGGGTGTGGACTTCTTGGAAGGGGATGCAACCCTCTCACGGGAACCGTCGGACGAAGACGTCGACAAAGGCGAACTGTGGTGCCTTCTCTTCGAAGATGACGACAAGTGATGGGAACCACTCGTTGACCTAGAAAGCTTGGCCTTCTTCCTCCGAGGAGAGTCGCCTCTTGACTCATCGGTCGAAGGCCTAGCAGGTTCGGACTTAGGGGACTTGAAAACTCTTCCAACATTAAGCTTCCCCTTTCGTTCCCTCAAGGCTTTTCCCGTCATGGACTGGCACCTGGAACAAGAATTCGTATTGTTGTCCTCTACAAGGCACCACAGGCAGGTTTGATGCGGGTCGGTTAGGGACATCTTCTATCCACAGTCTCTACATTTTTGAAACTGGACTTAGGTTTCGACGGTGTAGACGAGGAAAACATAATTGTTGAGTTGTTTGAAAAAAAAACGAGTAATAACTTTCACAAGTATGAGGCGCACCGAGTTTCTCACAAAGCAAATGATTTTGCAGAAAAACAGAACTGAGGCTCGTCGGAGGCCTTCGAGGGACATCGACTCGCACCATCGAAGCACGGGCGCACTCTGCGGAATTTATTTCTCCCAAAGTAGCTGGAACTGAACATTACATGTCAAAGATGAGGAATGCGTTGGAGGACACAATCCATTTGAATAAGTCATTATTCTTAAAGAATAGGATCAAGCTATTTTTCTATACTAAATGATAATGTTAAACATCAAGTGGTCCGTAGCCTGCCAGGTGGGACTTTTCAAAAGTATATAAATCTGTAAAAGACCCTTTAGTGGTGAACTCTGGGTATGTGTTATTCTTTCTAACCTTTATATCGATTCTCTAATTGGTATCAAATTGGTTAGTATGTGAAAACGTGCCTTAGCCCCCCTAATTTCAGCAGTTAAACATAAAAACAAGAGGTACTTGCCAGTGTTGCTGGTGCTTTGTCTTCCATTTTTTCAACTGCAGCTGGGGCTTCCGGTTTAGTCTAGGAAAGACAGTTTTCAAACATTGTCAAGAAGTTTAAGAAGAAAGAGCATCATGTTACTTGTGCTTTATTTTCAAAGTGTGTGTGTTACAGCTGATAAGTTTTTGTATCACACTGATACCTAAACACACAAAGTAAGCCTCCAAAGTTGTGTGCACCTCACACATATATGAGGAGGCAGTGATTATACTGTAAGAAAATGTTACAGTAACTACAGTTTTCCTCCATTGCCCTATTTCATAGATTCACATGTTGTTGAATATTCCCAAAATCAGGCTGGGAGTCCTCAGTATATTAATGTTCATGAACAAGAAAAACACACTCACTTTAGAGTTCTATCAGTCTGATTTCAGGCTGTTAGGGAATCTATCATGCTTATGCTTCATCCCCTCTCCCAGTGAGACCCCCCAACACTTTTTGCTGGACTTCTGGACCTTTTTCTTTCAATCCTGAATGAGTGGAGCCTTTTTCCACTCATTCATTCTTGTGGGCTCTGTCTTTTGGAACTCTATTCTTTGTATTCTACCTGTACTATGGAGTCTGTCTGCTCCATAGCTCTGAAAGGCATCTGTGTTTTTACTACTGCAGCACACATTCCTTATGGGCAGTGTTGTTGGGAAGCCTAAGGGTCCTCATTTGAGATTCCTTTTTTCTATATCCTCTAGTAACTACAGTTCTTATCTCTCCCAAAACGTATAGTCTGAGAGATTGGCACACACCACCTTCAGTGGAGTGCCAAAGGGATACCTAGTATCCCCCTTCTCTCTGCTCCTGTGACTTTTTAGTCTGTCTCGGGAGGATAGCTCAGGGGCAACATGCTCACCTTGGAAGCAAGACAACACGGAGCACCACAGGTTCGATCCCCCGGTCCACGCTGAGAAGCCTCTGGGTATTAAGTGCGTTATAAATAACCTATCATATCATATCACATATACAATCTCCTAGTTATGGCTTGTGGCAGTGGACATGTTCTACCAACTGTTGTGTAGTCTTTATACAGTAGGCTCTGACCATTGCCTCGGTAGTACACAATGGGGGGACCCAAGTACCAGTTTGGGGCCTCCCTTCTTTTATTGCCATTACTAGTGTCGATGTTCTTTGTTAGCTCTTCTTCTACCATTATGGGAGGGGAGTTCAGTGTGTGTATTTTGCCTTTGGTGGGAACCCTTGTATGTCCCCGCCTAGGCTCCAGAGTGTCTGGGCAGGCCGGAAGTGGGGGAGGAGTCTTCCACCCCCACGTCCTTTGTTTGCCAGAGTGCCTGAATAGGACCATCTCCCACAGGCGATCTGGCTGTCCTGATTGGGCAGGTAAACACCCCTATCTATAAAATGCTGAGAGAGATTGCAGAGCAGTGTGTGCTGGAACTGTATAAAAGTTGAGGCCTCTGGAGTGAAAAGCATGTCGACCACTGGAAGCTGAAGTCACTGAAGAGGAAGATGACCAGAGATGGCTGCAGACCCTTTGCAACACTGTGAAGCGACCACTGCTGTCCTGACCCAGTTTTCTGTGCAACCGAGGAGCTCCGAAGAGGATGACTCCTTCCCTTTGGCTGGTGGGAACAACCAATCCTAAGACGATCTTTGAATTGACCCATCTCCCGAGGTCCTAGGAGTTTCTAGAGCTGCGAAACCCTGATACCAGGAGACCTGCTGCCGATTTCAAGTGCATCCTTGTGAAAAGGCCAAATCCGTCCAAATCTTTGCTGAAACCGTAAGGATACCTCAGAGATCTGATCCAACTCGCCCAGACCCCCTTATCGAGTGTGGGACTGCAGGAAGCAAAGAAGATTGACCAGGCGATCCGTGTTCTTTGTTGATGCTGCAGAAAAGGCACCAAAACTGCACCAAGAAGTTGTTGAAAGTCGTGCTCCAGGTCCTCCCTCGAGACTGCTGCTGAGAGATCCCATCCATTGTCCTGACTTCAGTCATCATACCAAGGAATTCAGAGGTCGGGTCCAGAACTGCAACAATGCGGAGCATCCAGCACGAACATTTTCTTCTAACCTAAGGTACTGTGGGGAAAATGGAATTGCTTACCTGATTCCAAGAAGTCGCACCAGAGCATTGGAGTGCACAAAGAGGTGTCCAGGGTCACCCCCTCTTACCTATTACTCAAGCCGCTGCTTGTGTTCCTTCATTGAGTCCTTTACAAGGTCTCCCTTGTTAGTTGTTAACTTGCTGCTACAATAACACTAGAGACAGGAAGAAGTCCACAGGAACTCTTCCTATTCTGCTGCTTGTCAAGACTTTGATCCTTCTCCGAACTGCCTTTAGCTATGGTTGCGTTTTGGTACTTAAAAGACTTACTGGGTGAAGAAACCATCTCTAGAGCCTTGAACCAGGCTAATGTTACACTAACTAACTATTTTCCTCCCTTTAAGTGACTTTACTACATGTGTTTGCAGAGTAAATGCATTACCATAATAACCGATAATACGATAACATTGCCTTTTCCCTTTCTAATGTTACTATAAATGTAGCAACCAACAAACACACAAGTGAAAGTGCCCTTTGAAGTGTATTCTCAAGTATTTCAAAGTGTTTTAGTGCAAATGTCTGAAGTATTTAAAGTGATTCTGGTGAATATATAATACATATATCATTTTATATAAATTATAAGAGTTTCTTTGGTATGCATGTCTAACTAAGGTTCAGTGTACTTACCTATAGCTCACATCTTCCTCTTAAGGTAAACCTGACTGTTCTGCCACTCTACCAAGGTCCTGAGTTAGTACAGACTGATACAAAGAGTTGGAGATCTACAAAACTCTGGCATAGCTTATTTAAGTCTTACTACCAGTAGGACTTTAGGAAAAAACAACTAACACCGGTGTTAGAGCTGGTGGGATTTGTGTAGGTTGGATTACATTGATTCCTGGCTGTATTGCACTCAAAGAATCCATCATCAAGGTCACTATACTGTGAAGTACAAAAATTATGTCCACTATGGAAAACTATAAGGCAGAAGCTCTTATATCACTTACTGTCGAAGAACTGAAAGTAATGTGTAAAGATAAATGTCTTAGTACAAAAGGAAAAAAAGCTGAGTTAATCCAAAACTTGTTGGATTACCAAACTACAAGTAGGGCTATAACCCCTACTTCCAGAATTGAGCTACAAGATAATGATGGTCAAATTGTAACTTTTAGCCCTCAACTTCCAGAAAATGAGGTAGATGATGAGATGGAGGAAAATGGAACTGCTGATCCACCTCCCAATCCTCTAACCTCACGTCTACCTGTACCTAACATGTCAGCTTAGCTGGTTCTAGAGATGGAGAAAATGAAAATGCAGCTTGAATTTAGAACACTGGAGATTCAGTCTGAAATGCGAGACAAAGAAATGAGGAAGGAACTGCAACTCAGGGAAAAGAGATGCAGCATGAACTAGAGATGATAAGGTTGTCCCATGATTCCACTTATTTTTCAGAGGCCTCGTCTCCCCACAAAGTTGGTGAGTTTGCACGATGTAAAAACTGATATTCTTATTTGGCAGTGTACATTGAAATGTACATATAAAGTACAAGGTATTTGTGAAAGTGAGTTTATTCCATGGGTAATCTCTAGGCTCCCCCAGAATGTCTGTGATGCTGTGATTGAGTTGAATGATGTTGATAGACAAGATTACCAGTTGTTAAAAACTGTTCTCATGGCCAGGGTTGGGAAGGCCCCTTCGCAATACCTAAAAAGGTTTATGGACGACAAGAAGAGAGATGGTAACTTGTCGGCCACTTGCGTGTGTGAAAGTCTGAAAAATCTTAGATGGGTGGATAAAGGGTTACAAAGTGAGCTCTTATTGAGGCATGGGGCGTTTCTTCATGCTAGAAAGCATTTTTGATGCCTGTTCCCCAGAGCTCAGACAGCATATTGCTGACTCTAAGGAGCTGGACCCCAAGAAGCTAGCAGTTACTGCTGAATTGTGGGTAGCCAACAGGGCTACTCAGGATTCTGGGGCTCCTCACAAGAAAGAGGATGGGAAAAAGCATAAAAAGGATGAGAAGGATCATTCTAAAAATAAAACACCAAAAGAGGGCCACAAACATAACAAGGGTAAATTCCCCCATAAACAACCTTATAGGGCTAGTGAAACCTCTGGTCCAAAACCAGAGGGAGGTTATTAGAACCCCACATTCCAAAAGACATTTGGGAAATTTGTGGTTTGTGGGTCTGGTGACCATGTGAAAGGAGGTCCCAGATGTAAGGGTACACCTTCAGGGATCCCCTCTGTCAGCTTAGCATTCACACATGATGTGGAAGTACAAATGACAGGGGCTAGCTTTCACCCTCAAGCCTAAGAACCCATTGGTGTTCAGGTTAGAGTTTCTTTAGTATCTCTAGTACTGTGGGAACAAAAGAACATCGAGGTCTGTAATTCCATTCCTGATAATACTAAACAGTATTATAAAGACAGTGTGCTTGGAAATGGTCAGGGAACCCCCGCCATTAGATTCTGGGGCCAGTATAACTGTGGTAGATGAACGTTTCTTTCAACCTGAGGAATTTGCTAAGGCTCCCAAAAGGCTTACCAAGTTTTCAGGAGGCCCAGTCCAAATGTGCCCAGTACTACCAGCTATCATTAAGTCTAATGAGATGACTGTAAAGATACCTGTAAGTGTTCAGTCAGATGTACCAGGAAGGGTACTGTTGGGCAATGATTTGAAGACTTTAGGTGTAATCTCCAGCACACCCAAACCCCACTCTAAGAAGAGAAGGGAGTTGTCCAGGGAAGCCAGAGAGGCAACATTAAGAGATCTTCCAACTGAGACCAAGGGGAAACCTAGAGTCTCTAAAGGAAAGAAGGGGACCAAGACCAAAACTTCCACAAGGAAAAAGGTTCCTGATGAAAACCTAGACGTCACCTATGTGACCCCACAACCCCCTGAGGCTGAGTTGCTGCCAAAGTAATCCCCTGAAGAACCATCTTCTGATGAGTCAGAAGAGGTGGAGATTCAACCCTGTCTGGAAGATCTGGATCCAAGAGACCATCCTGAACTTTGCAGAAGGTGGCCCCTGAAGGACAGACTTCAGTAGGGGACAGAGACAGGATCCCTCTCTAGAAGGTCTGTGTCAAGAACCTGGGCAGCATAGTCTATACCAGCGGTATTCAAACTGAGGGGCGCGACCCCCTACGGGTCTGCGGGTGCATTCCTGGGGGGCCCTGAGAGCTCAGCATGAAATATTAAAAAAAAAAAAGATTGGAAGAAATGGGCAGGGGTGGCTCACATGGTGGGGTTGAAGCATGAAACTGTCTCAGGCAACAATGAAAAAGTGGCCCACAGTTGTACATGGATATTCATTCCTTTAGTCACAGACTGGGCCTCATTACAACTATGGCGGTATGGTAACAACCGTGCCGGTAAGCTACCGGCACCGTTGCTACCGTTCCGCCATAGTAAGAGTTGTGCTCATGGGTGCCTGACAGCCCGTAGGCACCCGCGAGCACAGTTCATCGGATGCACTGGCATTGTTATTAACGGTGCCGGTGCATCCGAGCTCCCCATTCCCATTGAGCCCTAAGGGCAATTATCAGGTCTGCCTAACTCGGCATGACCTGGTAATTGCCCATTCGTGGGTGCCAGACCCGGATGCAACTCCGGCGGCAGCCGTGCCGGTTTTACTGGCACAGCTGCTGCCACAGTTAAAATGAAGCCCACTGTTTCAATAGTACCCAAGTGTTAAAATGTAAGTAAATTGTGATATATTCAGCAACAATGGTCAAAATTACTAACTGCATAGTTAAGTAACTCATCAAACTGGTCCACATCGGCCAAAATGGTGGCCCATTTTGACTGGACCACACCAGCGTTTTACATTTTTGGTACAGGCATTGACCTATAGGCCTGGCCGAGCCTGGCGGCTCATCCATAATGGCGAGGGGGCCCACACCCAGTGGCCCCTCACCCATTATGGAGGAGCTAAGGAACCAGCCCAGTGAAACAGTGAGCACTCCCTCAGCCACCAGCTAATGGAGTTCTCCTGGGCTGCTGAACTGTCAAAGGGAAACAATGTTTCCCTTTGACAGTTCAGTTTAGTTCCCCAGCCGCACATGCTTACTGAGCCATGCAAGTGCTGGGGCGTTTTGCTTTGTCAGCATTGCATAGCTTATTGGAGAAGGTACGTTTATGTTCATTGTTTTTATTTAACATGTGTATGGATGCGTGTATGCTTATGTTATGAGTGAGTGTATGGTGATGGATGCTCATGTGAATGACAGAGTGATTGGTGTATGAATGTGCAGCGCCTTGCATACACACATAATCATGTTGATTGTGTTAGGACCAGTGGGGACCAGGGGACAGGGATGGTGTCTTTTTACTGGACATCTATCATTCAAAACCCTCTGCATTGTCCACAAGGCTTTCTGGGGACTGGGTCCAAAATACCTTCAGCTATCCCTCCACAAATACCTCCCCTCTCGAGCTCTTCGCTCCTCTACCTCCAACTCCCTCAGGGTCAGTTGTTTTTCAAAGAAACGAGCTGGGGGTAGATCGCTATCTTCGGCTGGGGCCTCCCACTGGAACAGCCACCCTGCCACTCTAAAACTTGAGGAGAACCATCTCTGGTTCCGGAAGCACCTCAAGACCTTCCTCTTTTCTTCTGCCTTCGCTCTCCCTCTCCCCTGCTGAACTGTTCTCTCTTGGCACCGTGCACCTGGCCACACTCTGGGCCCAGGTACCTGCTCACCCTGCCACCCTCCCGCACTGCCTCCGGGCCACCCCTCGCACTGGGGTCTCTATCTGTACCCATAAAGCCCCACCTTTTTCTTCCTGCACTTATCAGACCTACCCTGTCTGCTGCCTTAAACCTAGCACTTGCAAATTGCTGGATGAACTACCACTGTTTGTTGCGTTTATTATTTATTTATTGCAATTTATCTATTTCTCATCTGCTTCCCACTTTCCACTTCTCCCCCCTTCCATGCACTTTTCCCCTCCCCCTCTCCCATGCACTTGCGCGTTCTCAATGTCACTGGGCCTAGTAAGATGGCTGTTTTATTCTCCTCTGTACTCCTCTCTTGCCTTGTCGCGCTCTGATACACGTGTGTACGAGTGCGATAGAAATAAAATATCAATATCAATATAAATGCCTGCTCCCTGAGCCCCCAGCACCAATTGCAAACTGTTTAGTTATTTACCCATTTTTTTGTTAAAAGTATGCTCTACAATGCAACATATTAACCCATTATTTAAAAAAAATTCACAGGGGGAAAACCCCCACAAACACCCCTTTATTGGTTCGGGCTCCCTCACTATGCTCGGCCACTATGGCATTTTTTGGGGAAATAGTTATGTCCCTTCACTTAAAAAAAATCACCAGCCGCCACTGGCCCTCAGACTGTGTTGGGAACAGGATGGGGGGAGCCCAGGGACTATGGTGGGAGCACAATGGGTGGGAACCATGGGATAGTGGTGGGAGCAGAGTGGGGAGAGCCCAGGGTGTGTGATGGGGTGGGGAGAGACCAGCGACTGGGTAGGAGTGGGATGAGGGAGCCCAGCGACTGTGATGGGAGCAGGTGACGGCGCGCAATATATACTGTCCATTTGGCATTTCTGGGGGGTCCAGACCTGGCCAAATTTTGCTCAGGGGGGCCCCGGCCAAAAAAGTTTGAAGACCACTGGGCTATTCTGTGAGGATGGACTACTCTACAGTGAGCCTATGGAGTCTATTCCAGGTGACCTCAGGAGACTGGTGGTACCCCAGGAATTAAGACCCATATTCCCACAGTTGGCACATGAAGTCCCCCTGGCTGGTCATGTAAGCTCTAAGAGTACTAAGGAGAGGATCTCATTGTACTTTTACTGGCCCAAGATGGGTGCAGAGATTGAACAACTCTGTAACAGTTGTCACACTTGCCAGTGATCTGGCTAACCTGGAGCCAAGAATGTGGCACCCTTAGTGCCCCTCTCCCAGTAGTGGGTGTTCCTTTTGAGAGGGTGGGGATTGACATTATTGGTTCCCTAGATCCTCCAACATCTTCAGGCAACCGATTTATATTGGATGTGGTGGACCATGCCACCAGGTACCTTGAAGCTATTACAATGAGAACTGTTACTGTTCAGGCGGTGGCTAAGCACCTACATAGTGTTTTTACCAGAGTAGGATTTCCTAAGGAGGTTGTATCCGACAGGGGGTCAAATTGTATCTCCCACTACATGCAGGCCATATTGAAAATCTGTTAGGTCACCTGCAAGTTCTCAACTGCCTACCACCCTCAGATAAATGGGTTGCTAGAGAGTGTTAACAGAACAATGAAGAGCATGATTGAAGCTTTGGAAGAATCACCTAGGAGAAATTGGGACCTTCTTCTGCCATGCCTTCTATTTGCCTATAGCAATGTTCCTCAAGCTGGAGTGGGCTTTAGCCCCTTTGAGTTATTTCATGGTCATCCTGTCAGAGGCCTTTTGGCCCTGATCAAGGATGGTCTGGAGAGTGTTCCTTCCCTCACGCCAGTAAGGATTAATGACTATGTGCTAGGCCTCAGACAGCGGATGGCACAAATGATGACAGAGGCTACTGAGAATTTAAAAGCTGGTCAAGCTCTGGTTAAGCAATGGCATGACCGGAAGGCAAACATGGTGGAGTTTACTCCAGACCAACAAGTTCCCATCATAGTCCCAGTACGACAAAGGGTCTTAGAGGACAAATGGACAGGACCCTTCAAAGCTGTAGGAAAACTTGGAGAGGTAAACTATTTTGTAGACTTGAGCAACCCTGAGGAAGCCCCCAGGGTCTTTTATGCCAACTGTCTGAAGGCTTAGGTTTCCAGACCAGAGATAGGAGCTTTGCTCTTAGCTTCTGATCATGAAGAGTAGAAGAATGAACCTCTCCCTGATCTTCTAAGGGGACACCCTTCAGATGGGCCAGTAGAAGGGGTAAAACTCTCTACTAATCAGACAATGCAACAACAGGAGGAGTGCGAGGCTGAGTTAGTTCACTTTGACCCTCTGTTCTCACTCACACCAGGATTGACCCCTTGGGGCCAGCATGACATAGACACTGGTGATAGTGTACCTGTTAACAGCAGGGGCTGCAGGATGACAGATAGTGTGAGGAATCACATAAAAGAAGAGGTCAATAAGATGCTTGACCTTGGAGTGATTGAACATTCCACAAGTCCATGGGCTAGCCCAGTTGTGTTAGTGCCAAAGGCAGGAACTAAAGAACTTAGATTCTGCGTGGACTATAAGGCATTCAATGCAGTTACCAAGACTGATGCCCATCCCTTGCCAAGGACAGATGAACTGGTGGATAAGCTGGGCTCAGCAAAATTACTCAGTGTGTTTGACTTGACAAGTGCTTATTGGCAGATTGCCATGACTGACCAGTTTAAGGAAAAGACAACATTCTCAAGCCCAGAAGGATTGCACCAGATTAAGGTCATGCCTTTTGGTTTAAAGAATGCACTTGAGGTTGGGACCATAGCTTCTCCTCTGAATATCATATCCTCTGCCAAGTGCCCTAAAAAGGTAAAGGGGAATGGGGACTGTGAAAAAGCCTTCCAGGGGCTGAAAGATTCCCTCAGTAAAGCTCCAGTGATGAGAGCTCCAGATTACACTCAGGCCTTCCTAGTCCAAACTGATGCTTCCAACACAGTGATAGGAGCAGCCTTGAGCCAATTTGATAGCAAAAGCAGGGAGCACCCCATCTGCCCTTTTGGTAGAAAATTAAAAGATAGGGAAACAAAATGGGCAACCATTGAACGTGAATGTGTTTCTATTGTGTGGGCCCTGAAGAAATCCAGACCATACCTCTATGAAAATACTATCAAGATTCAAACTGACCACCAACCCTTAAGGTGGCTTATGCAGATGAAAGGAGAAAACCCAAAATTGCTCAGGTTGCCCATCAGCATACAAAGCTTTGACTTCACTGTTGAGCACAAGTCAGGTACCCAACAGAAGAATGCTGATGGTCTTTCCAGAAAGTATGACCAACTGGATCAAGAGGGCCATCCAAGAGTGGATTAGATCCTCCTGTCACAAGTCTGGGGTAGGGGGAAGAGTGTTAGGTAGATGTATCCTTTTTATGCTTCCTCCCCTCTCCTAGTGAGACCCCAGCACTTTTCCCTGGACTTCTGGACCCTTTTCTTTCAATCCTGAATGAGTGCAGCCTTTTTCCACTCATTTATTCTTGTGGGCTCTGTCTTTTGGAACGCTATTCTTTGTATTCTACCTGTACTATAGAGTCTGTCTGCTCCATAGCTCTGAAAGGCATCAGTGTTTTACTACTGCAGCACACAGCTCCTTATGGGCAGAGTTGTTGGAGACCCTCAGGGTCCTCCTTTAAGAATTCTTTTTTCTATATCCTCGAGTAACTACAGTTCTTAAGGGTAGAGAGATACTTAGGATCTCTCCCAAAACTTTATAGCGTTGAGAGATTAGCACATACCACCTTCAGTCGAGGGCCAACGGGATACCTAGTATCCCCCTTCTCTCTGCTCCTGTGACGTTTTAGTCACATAGACAATCTCCTAGTTATGGCTGTTGACAGTGGATATGTTCTACCAACTGTTGTGTAGTTTTTATACTGCAGGCTATGCCCATAACCGCAGAAGTGCACTCCCTTCTTTTTTCGCCATTTATGGCATCGTTGTTCTTTGTTAGACCTTCTTCTACCATTCTGGGAGGGGGAGGTCACTGTATGTGTTCTGTCTTTGGCGGGAACCCTTGTGTTCCCCCACCTAGGCTCCAGAGTGTCTGGGCAGGCAGGAAGTGGGGGAGGAGTCTTCCACACCCAGTTCTTTGTCTGTCAGAGTGCCTGAATAGGACCAGCTGCCACAGGGGGTCTGGCTGTCCTGATTGGACAGTCAAACACACCTTTCTGTAAAATGCTGAGCGAGATTGCAGAGAAGCCTGTGCTGGAACTGTATAAAAGGTGAGGCTTCTGGAGTGAAAAGCAGGTTGACCACTGGGAGCTGAATTAACTGAAGAAGAAGACAAGAGATGCCTGCAGACGCTTTGCAACACCGTGAAGTGACCACGCTGTCCAGACCCCGATTTCTATGCAACAGTGGTTCTCCGAAGAGGCTGACTCCTTCCCTTTGGCTGGTGGGAACAACCAGTCCCAAGACGAACTTTGAATTGAGCCATCTCCCGAGGTCCTAGGAGTTTCCAGACCTGCAGAACCGGAATACCAGGAGATCTGCTGCCCATTTCGAGTGCAGCGTCGTGGAAAGACCGAATCTGTCCAATCTTTGCTGTGCCAGTAAGGACACTCCAGAAATCCGATCCAACTCGCCCAGACCCCCTTATCAGATCATGGGACTGCAGGAAGTGAAGAAGTTTGACCGGGCGATCCGTGTCCTTTATTGGTGTTGCAGAAAAGGCTCCAAAACTGCAGAGTGAACCGAGAAGTTGTTGAAAGTCGTGCCCCAGGTCCTCCCTCGAGACTGCTGCTGATAGATCCCGTCCATTGTCCTGCCTTCAGTCATCAGACCAAGGAATCTGGAGGTTGGGTCCAGAGCTGCAACATTGCGGAGCATCCAGCACGAACATTTTCTTCTAACCTACGGTACTGTGGGGAAAAAGGTATTGCTTAACTTATTCCAAGAAGTCGCTACAGAGCATTGAAGTGCACCTAGAGGTGTCTAGGGTCACCCCCTCTCACCAATCGCCAGAAGTTTGTTCAATGCTACTCGTCACTTGTGGAATCCCGCAGGGTTCCATCCTCTCCCCAGTGATCTTCAATCTATACATGGAGCCGCTGGAAGCCCTCCTGGCCACACAAAACATCCACATCCACCAATACACTGATGACACACAGCTATACCTCAAGAATATCCATAGGTTCAAAACCTGCCTCTTGCTGATCCAATTGTGGATGGCCAACAACTCCTCACCAACAACACAAAACACCCAGACATATAGATCCGGCTATCAACCATGAACCCTGAGGGCTTCACACTCAAGCTTAGCTCCAGCGCCAAGTCCCTTGGGATCCACACCGACAAACACCTCTCCTACAAGACACACATAGGTAAGAAAACTCAGACAGCTTGGTATCAGCTCTCCCTCCAGTGGAAAGCCAAGCCCTTCCTCCCTGCGGGCAGCTTTAAATCCACCATTTAAGCACTGGTCCTATCCGCCTGGATGGAGGCAATGCACTCCTCAAAGGCCTCCTGTCGTCCTCTGTTGTGTCCTACATGCGGCTGGATGCCTCTTCAAGGGTCTACGCAGATTGGACCACATCACCTCAGCCCTCATCGACCTTGACTGGCTCCCACTGCACACACGAATCATCTTCAAGTCTTGCTGCATCATCTATAAGACAGTCACCATCAAATGCAGACTTGAATTCTGCCACTGCAAAAAGAACAGGACCAGAAAACAAGCCTTCTCTGCCTACGCCCCAAAGCTATGGAATCTCCTCCCGTCAGCATCAGACTTGCCCCCATGCTCCTACAATTTAGAAAAGAACTCAAGACTCTCCTCTTCAAGGAGTCTCTCCTCCTCAAAACCTATGCCATCACATCGCCCCTCCCACCTTCTGATTTGCTAGACGCCACCTGTCCCTCTCTTCCCCGCCAC
Source organism: Ambystoma mexicanum (assembly GCF_040938575.1). Taxonomy (NCBI): domain Eukaryota; kingdom Metazoa; phylum Chordata; class Amphibia; order Caudata; family Ambystomatidae; genus Ambystoma; species Ambystoma mexicanum. The sequence continues at coordinate 637,672,411 of NC_090939.1, forward strand.
CCGGTACAGCTGTACCCCTCCTCTGCGCCCTTCTGTATCCTACTCCCTGCTGCATATCTGTTCTGTTGTTACCTCTGAAAAACACTCTGTTAGGCATCTGTACTGTTGTATACCTCTGTAAAGCGCTCTGTTATGTATCTGTATTGTTGAATACCTGTTTAAAGCGCTCTGTTGCGTCCCAAAGCAAGGTCCGTGCTCAATTAATACCATAATAATAATAAGAACAAGAAAGGGTCACACAGCACCACCAGGTGACTATGGGCCTCATCACAAGTTAGGCGGTAATCTGGCACAATATCTGCCCAGCGGAAATAGCATTACGGCTGGGTTGTTCATCGGTATTAGTGCTGTATGACAACCAGGCATGAACGCGTGGCCCAGTCTGGCGGAAACAGCGCCAAAATAAGGGTTACGCCGAAGTATTGGCACAAATAGCGCTACCGCTGGCGATCCCGGCACTAATAGCGCCAGTGGAAATTGCGTCATCACTGGAACAGGAAGTATTGCGGTGGCCATTTTTAAGAACACAATCCATCAAATATCTCCACTTCGGACGGCAGTGTAAAACCACAGGACAGCCATCTGGCATGCCATCAGTCAGAAGGTAACTGCACTGGCGAGTGTAATGCATGACAGAGAGGACTGCCGTAAGTGGTGGAATGACCAGTGGGTCAGGATTTGTGAACTGCTGTCACAACACCGCCAGGAGTCCCTGTCAACTGGAGGAGGCACTGTGGATCCACTGCTCCTCACCTCACCGCCTTGGAGGAAAAGTGGAGCACCGTGCTGGATATGGAGGGAATAGAGGGAGTCGAAGGTGCAGATGCAGGTGCCAGAAGCCTGGAGGAAGGGGGGTGAGTCAAACCCCCCTTCCCACCCAGCACAAGTGCATTCACAAATGACAGACTAGCATAAGATGCCCCAGTGGACAGGCAGGTGGCACATCAGCCACCCTCCACAGCAGCCATGGGGCAGGGTACCAAGGGCAACCCTGTTACAGCAGCGGGAAGGGGTAGCAATTGACCTATCCACGTGCCCTGCTGGTGCTACCTGTGCCAGCAGGATTGTAGTGCGTGAGCAACCACAACACCGTGCAGCAGTCCCGCCCCAGCAGTTGGCCTGCCACATGTTGGCATGGCAGACAAGCCACTGGGAAGTAGACGTCCCCCTACACCGACATGGGCTCAGCTAGCCAAAAACTGTACACCACAGCGCAACCCTGCTGGCTGCACAGCAGTGCCCCATAGAGTCATGGCAGTGCTGTGGAGTAAGCCACCACACCCAACGCCACAAGGTGAGTGCCACTGTGGGAGTGGATGTGGGGGCATGAGACACCGCAACCCAGCAGGGGCAAGCCAACGTGACTCCACAGCGCACCAGTATCACAGCAAGGCCCACTGCACCCACTCCAGCAGCTGGAGGGTGACACCGAGGCTACACCTCAAGGCAGGGCGACTGTGGAGACACAGGGGGACACCAGCCAGGTGTCACTGCCTACAGAAGAGTCACAAACCCCTGAGCGTCCTTCACCACCAGCTGGCATTCACAAACCCCAGAGAGCCCTCACCGCTGCCAGCGTGCTTAGACACCAGAGAGCCCTCATCGTCGCCAGCGTTCACAAACCCCTGAGCGCCCTCGCCGCTGCCAGCGTGCTCAGACACCTGACCCGGACATTGACACGCCTTCCTATGGTTCCCCTGAAAACAGCCCAGAGTCTCTGCACAGCCCCCGTCCCATACGGCACACACCACCAAGCAGCACCGTGCTGCAGAGGCTGGAGGATATGGAGCAGAGACAGAGGGAGATGGAGCTGATAGGGAACACACACTCGGAACACCTACAGGCCATCTGTGACTGCCTACAAGGGGCCACCCGCAGGATTGTGCTGGCTATTATGAGGAACTGGGTCTGCCAGTACAGCCACCCTGACAGTATACACCCAGAGGGTCAGGGAGATGACTGAAGGGGAGTCGACACTGGCAGAGGCCATCCGCCAGAGCACGGAGGTCACACTCCAACATATCCGGGGGCCAGGCTCCATCCCTTCCAGTTCTATGACTCCCACAGCACAGAGTCTCAGCAGAGCACACTAAGGCGTCAGTCCCATTTGCGCCGAAGATCACTGGGGACTGGCAGGGGGGGAAAGACCATGGTTATGATCAACATTGAGACACTTATTGCCCTGAGTGGCCATGCTGGGGAGTTTGTGGTGGGAGTAGGGAGGGGGATAGTGCTGGGGAGTTGGTGGTGAGAGGAGGAGGGAGGGGGGCTAGTATGCTGAGGAGTTGGTGGTGGGAGGAGGGAGGGGGAATAGTGTGCTGGGGAATTGGTGGTGGGAGGAGGGAGGGGGGATAGTGTGCTGGGGAGTTGGTGGTGGGAGGAGAGAGGGGGGATAGTGTTCTGGGGAGTTGGTGGTGGGAGGAGAGAGGGGGATAATGTACCAGTAAGTTGGTGGTGGGAGGAGGGAGTGGGTATGTTGGGGCACTTCATATCATTAAAACTGTTAAACTTCATCAATGCGAGGACATTCCTGATTGTGTCATTGTTGTGTTTATTGATAGAGCTAAGCGTCACATAGTCGTGCATGCCTTGTGCCATGTGAAAGTGTCAGAAGAAATTGTCTATCAGTCCCTGGTGGGCCAATCTTTCATCCCTCACATCCTCTCTCGCAATCCGTGCATTTGCCTCTGCCACAGGCACTGTATCCTCATCCTCTGGGGGTGGCATGTCCACCTCAGGGGGTAGCATAACATTTCTCTTTAGGCAGATATTGTGCAGTATGGCACACACAAGCACAAATGTACCCACTTTATCTGGTGCATACATCAGGGCTCCACCGGTACGGTCGAGACAGTGAAAACGTGCCTTCAGGAGGCCGAAGGTACGCTCGATGCACACACGGGTCCTGCTGTGAGGGTGGTTGCAGGCATTGTCCTGCCGTTTTTGTGGATCATGCACAGGGGTCATTAGCCAGGGCGTGGGTATCTTTAGTAACCTGCTTGGGGGAGGCACAGGCATTAGTCACGGTGTAAGGTGTGGGGGTGGCCTGACACAATATCAGAGCAATGGTCATCTTGTGCATGCAAATGGGCCTTCATTTCACATTATGTGTCTCTTCAATGTCTGTGCATGCTGTGTCACTCATGTCATGCATTGTTCTGATTCTAGTGTACCCTGTTCCCTTGCAGCATATGTAACTTAAGATGTCTGTCAGTGACATGTGCAGCTGACATGGTGGCTGTCATGTGGCAGTGTATTTCCACCATGCATGTGGCATGTTGGGTTTGCCATAGGCCCTCCCGGAGCATCAGGTACCACCAGGTCGCCATTGTGGGCTGGACCCACATGGGTGCATGGCTGTGGTAATGGCAAAGTTGTTGTTGTGTGAGGCGATGTGGCAATTTGTCAGCATTGCTTTGGTTAGTGCATGTTGCATTGCAGTACCTGTAGTCATGTTTGTGTTCATAATTGCTACTGTATGTAAGTCTGACATGTGCATGCACCTTGGGCTGTACTGTGACATTGGTGTACAGATTTTGCATTCTCTTGTCATGTCATGCTTTGTGTAATTATTCGCATCTTCCCCCCACTTGGACATGTACTTCGCAGCACAGGCATGCAGACATTTCTCCACCCACTTTCCAGGTCGGTAGTCCTCTGTGGCTCTCCATGTATCCTGGGAGTGTGATGGTTCGTTTGACCATCGAATCGTGGGTGGAACCAGGGTAGCGGGCACAGCAGTGGGTGATGTACAGGTTGGGGTTGCAGGTCACCTGCATGTGCAGGGAGTGTTGGTGCTTGCAGTTACGGTACTCTGCTTTGTGGGCCTGTGGCGCCACCAACACAACACAGGAACAGTTGAAGGCAGCAATCACATTTGGCATTTGGGCAACGGCATTGAACTGTGCTTTCATGGCACTGACCTGGGCTGGGGTAGTCGGCAGTGAGATTTGGCATTGCAGTTGCCCGCAGCAGGGTTTCTAGCACCTGGGCCAACACTGCACAGAATGTGGGCTATGCCATTACGTGCATCATGGCCACGCAGTGCTGGAAGGTGCCAGTTCCAAGGAATTGTAGGACAGACACTAGCTTCAGCAGTGGGGACACAGCTGTCCGGATGTTCATCCCGCTACCTATGTCATCCTGTATTGTGGTGAGCAGCTCAGTTATGGTCTCCCTGTTGAGGCGGTACAGGGTGACCAACTGGCTGTCAGTAAGGGTCCAGGGTGGGGGCTTGACACTGGGGATACATGCACGCCATGCTCGGGCTCTCCTCCTCCTCTTCCTCCTCCTCCTCCACACCCCCACCCCTGTACTCCCTGTGCTTTAGCCTGGTTGTCCTGCCTCTGAACTTCCAAGCGCAGCATGAGCAGCTGCCTGTCCCAGCTCACAGTGGCTAGTGGCAGCATGGTGTTGGAAACAGTGTTTGGGGTAGGGGTGTACCTTATGTAGCCCACTGGAGTGGATTGGGTTCACCTGCGGCTTCATTTCTGAAACCTGTTTTTATTTACCTTCAGCTAGAAGCTGGAGGTAACTGTGCCGTGTTTTTGGCGGCATTAGGGCCGGTTTTTGGCACTAGTACCATGTACATGGACTTGTGATGCGGCTGTGTTTGCGCTTTCAGTGGCTGGCGCAGATACGGCCGGCTGTGTTGCCGCCGGCTGTTATAGAGCACCCACTTTCCAGGTTTCCGGCTGATTTTACATTATTACATTATTATTATTATTATTGGTGCTGCTAATTCCGTTACCGCCACTTTTACGGGTTACCGCCTGACTTGTGATGAGGCCCAATATAAATTATTTTCTACTGCTGATGGATCATCACGAGTTGGGCAGAGTGGGAAAATGCGTCGGTCACGCTATTACCGATGAATTTTTCGTTAAAATCACTGCAAAAATGGCCGTTTATACAAAAAATCACAGCGAAAAGGCAGTGGTCTTGCCGCCGCAATCCATGTAAAGGATGAGGGGGACTCCCCTTAAATGGTATAATGGGCTACACCTTTACCGGTTCAAACCGCAGCATTTTAGCCACGATTTTTTGTAAAGGCGACTTTACTTTTTGAAGCGATTTTATTACTGCATGCTGTTATGGGGCATTCACCTCAGCTCAGAGCTGGAGGGGAAAGTGCCTGGGGACTTACCACCCCCCACGACCCCCTCGCAACTCGGGATCTGGCGCAAATTGCGCCAGACCCAGTAGCGGTAACGCTAATTGCGTTGGGCGGTATCCCGGCAAAACTCATGATGAGGCCCATGGTCTAGAACATATTTTGAAAGAGGATGTATTTTTCAGAGGAATGTGTCCATTAGAATAAGTCATTATTCTTAAAGAATAGGATCAAGCTATTTTTCTATACTAAATGATAAAGTTAAACGTCAAGTGGTCCCCAGTCTGTCAGTTGGGAATTTTTAAAAGTATATGAATCTATAAAAGACTCATTACTGGTGAAATCTTAGTACGTGTTATTCTTTCTAACTCTTACAGCGATTCTATAATTAGTGTCAAATTGGTTAGTATGTGAAAACATGGCACAGCCCCCCTAACTTCAGCAGTTAAACATAAAAACAAGAGGTACTTGCCAGTTTTTCTGGTGCTTTGTCTTCCATTTTTTCAACTGCAGCTGGGTCTTCCGGTTTAGTCTAGGTAAGACAGTTTTAAAACATTGTCAAGAAGTTTAAGAAGAAAGGGAATCATGTTACTTATGCTTTATTTTCAAAGTGTGTTACAGCTGATAAGTTGTTGTATCACAATGATGCCTAAACACACAAAGTAAGCCTCCAACGTGATGTGCACCTCACACATATATGAGGAGGCAGTGATTATAAATGTAAGAAAATGTTACTTACAGCGGCCTTGTACCAATACGATGGTGAGTGCATGTGGACACTCAGGGGTCCTGCCGTGCGCGCACGCCCCTGGCTATAGTTGCATCCCTGATCGCTCGGGGAGCACACAGGTCTCCTACTAAACCCGACTACCTCCTGCATCGCACCCCTCAGAGCCCGCCTCTGTACACTCCTCAGCCTGGGTCCAGCCCCGGGACGGGCACTCCAGCAATCTTTTCAGCCGACAATAGGCAATAAAAATACCTGCACAATGGTCGGTGCATCCGATTGAGGATTGTATCGCGCCATTACCAACTACCCAGTGGGAGGTTGTTACAGTAATCTCCGGCAGGTTGTGGTAGAGAGTTCATTGCCAGAACGGCTGCAAATACTTCTGGAAAACCAACGGGACCACCAGTCCCCAGCAGAAAATAACCTTGCTGACTGGTGTACAGGGGCCTTACATGGGAAATCCCAAGCGACAGGCGAAAATGGAAATATTCGCCATGTCAGACCAGTTTCCTCCGCCACCCTCCAACGCCCCTGAGCCTTCCGAATGGGACGTTTCCACATTCAATCAGACACTATTAGCCCTGAAGGGTAACACTGAGAACCTGGTGGTGAAGATAGACGCACTCACCTGCAAAGTAGCTAGCTCCATGGTCCAGATCGACAAATTATGTGGTCGAATGTCAGAAGCGGAACAAAGAATTGGTGATGGGGAGGACAAGATAGTTATTCTTCAACGGGAGGAACCCTCCCTTCAGCAAAATATTAAGAAAGTGATGGCCAAGAACAACAACCTAGAGGGGAGATCTAGGAGGAACAATTTCCGGATAACAGGAATACCCAAATCTACCCCCATCGACAATATGGAGTAATTCACAGAAAAATTGCTACTGGAGATCCTCGATAAACCCCCGGTCACACACATGTTTATGGTAGAGCTGCAACACAGGTCACTAGCAACCAGGGCCCCCCCCCGGGGGCCCCAGAAAGGGCGATCATAGCCGCATTTTCAATTACCGCGACATGAACATCTTACTCCGTGCTGCCAGAGAGAAGAAAGACTTGCGCTGGGGCTCAGCTATCGTTCATCTCTTTCCCGACTTTAGTCCGCAAGTGCAGCATCAAAGGAAGACTTTTCAAGCGGCCAAGAATATCCTTAGGAAAAAAGAGGTCCAATACTCAATGCTGTTCCCGGCCAAGCTTAGGGTGGTCCTAGGTGGCAAGGTGACCTTTTTTACATCTCTGGAGGCCACGGAAAACTTTGCAAGTGATATCCCAGACACAATGGGATCACCCCGCAGATCTCTGTGACACCCCGCCCTTGTGGATATCTCCTTAGTTGTCCCACTCGGTCGCACCCTATCTTGAGGTGCAAACTTAAACTGTAAGATTGAGAAATAAGCTGCTCCTACAACCCCAGGGGGACTATGGCAAAGCAACAAATGGTATGATTGGTCTTTGTCACACAGATTGCTCCCAGCTGCCACAATTCCCTGTGCCTGACAGCAACCCCACTCAGTTGTCTTTTGTTGTTTGGTCATGTGGTTTTGCTATTTTCCCTCCCTGGAATTAGGGATATGGACGTGTTGGGGTGGGGTTCTGGGTGCCAGTGAGTTATGGTTTCTGGCGTGGGTGGGGGGCGGGAGGACACTGGAACGAAGTTGATGTTTTGCAACTGTTTTCATTCTTTGTTTGGGGTGATAGAACGTGCCAACTGACGATGCATATCTATATAAGCTGTACTTTGATGTGGTGGGACTTTCTCCTCCATCGGGTGACCTCTCCTACACGCGCAGGGGAATAATTTGATTATATACAGGGGAAATTAGTCAACTAACAATATGGCCCCCCTGAAGCGCCACAAGAGCACAATTTAACATTAACATTATTAACCTGGAATATACGGTGGGTTCGTGAATGCGAAAAAAGCATGGCTCGTCTCAAACTATGGCAAAAACCACGGGGCAAACATCCTATGCCTGCAGGATACACACCTTGCACACAATGGCAAACTCCCAAAACTGGCGTGGTGGTGGGTCCACAGATATGGCTCACCCTATTCGTCCTATTCACGAGGGGTTGCCACATACTTCCATCAATCACTGGAATTCAAACTACATACCCGGATTGGGGACGAGGAGGGCCAATATTTAATGCTAGCGGGGGAGATTGCCAGTTGGAGGGTTATTATAATCAACATATACGCCCCCAAACAACGATGACCCAGGAGTCTTTCAGAGCTGTGCTGCCCACCTACACACATGTCCAAACTATGAAGTACTTCGGGTGGGTGACTTCAACGTGGCCCTCCCCTGAGACCTTGACAGATCCTCATTATCTCAGCATCCTCTCTCTCTCTCTCGTTATGCCTGCTCAGACCGTCCGCCGCCGTGTTCTCCTCCCCGGCTAGGTGAACTGCTGATTGGGAGATTCCTTCTTGAATTGCCCAATACTAGAGCTGCATTGCCTCCCTGCTCAGTGGTAGTGACCCTACACCTCCTCTCTTGTTGAGGTAGTACATGCCCACTATGCTGTCTGTCATTATCATGACATTCTTTCCTCGTACAGAGGGCAGAAAAGCTTTCAGCGCTAGTCTGATTGCTCTCAGCTCCAAAAGATTGATGTGTTGTTTGGACTGCGATGGAGACCAATGACCGCTGACTGGCAGATCTTTAGCGTGGGCACCCCACTCCCTGAGTGAGGCGTCGTTCACTACTGTAATCTCCAGCCATGGTTGCCAAAAAGGTTCTCCCTTCAGAATATTTCCCTCGCAGGTCCACCACAGGAGGTCCTGTGAGACTCAGGTTGGAATCTGAAGTCGGTCCGACATCTTTCCTGAGAATTGGGACCATTGTGTTCTGAGAGCCCATTGAAGGGATCTGATTCTCAGGCAGGCTGTCGAGGGTCATCGACTCGAGGGACGTCGACGCGCAGCGCCCTCTGGAGAAAAAATTTTCCGAGGCCAGCAGAGCTGGAAGGATATATCTAAGATGAGGAATACGTCGGAGGACACAATCCCTTCGAAGACAACATTCTGAAGCCCAGAAGGCTTGCACCAGTTTAAGATCATGACCTGTGGTTTAAGGAATGCACCTGTCACATTCCAGAGAATGGTTAACCATGTTCTGAATGGGTTAGAGAACTTATGCGTAACATACTTGGATGATATAGCAGTGTCCAGCCCTACCTGTGAAGAACATCTTGATCACCTGGGACATGTGTTACAGGCCCTTCAACAGGCCACCATGACCATCAAAGCAAGTACATGTCAGCTTGGTCAGAGTAAGGTGGTCTACCTTGGTCATCAGGTAGGAGGAGGGGATATCAAGCCCTTACCCTATCAAAATACAGGCTGTATAAAACTGGGCCACTCCAACTACTCAATCTCAAGTAAGAGGCTTCTTAGGACTTACTGGATATTACAGGAACTTCATTGAGAACTGTGGGACCATAGCTTCTCCTCTGAATACCATATCCTCTCCAAAGTACCTTAAAAAGGTCAAGGGGAATGAGGACTGTGAAAAAGCCATCCAGGGGCTGAAAGATGCCCTTTGTAAAGCTCTGGTGCTGAGAGCTCCAGATTACACTCAGGCCTTCCTAGTCCAAACTGATGCTTCGAACATAGGGATCGGAGCAGCCTAGAGCCAATTCGATAGCAAAGGCAGCGAGCACCCCATCTGCCTAATTGGTAGAAAATAATTAAAAGATAGGGAAACAAGGTAGGCAACCATTGAACGTGAATGTTTTTCTATTGTGTACGCCCTAAAGAAATTCAGACCATATCTCTATGGAACTACTTTCAAGATTCAAACTGACAACCAACCCTTAAGGTGGCTGATGCAGATGAAAGGAGAAAACCCAAAATTGCTCAGGTGGTCCATCAGCATACAAAGCTTTGACTTCACTATTGAGCACAGGTCAGGTACCCAACATAAGAATGCTGATGGTCTTTCCAGAAAGTATGACCGCCCGGATCAAGAGAGCCATCCAGGAGTGGATTAGATCCTTCTGTCCCTAGTCTGGGGAGGACGAGTGTTAGGGAGTTTTATAATTTTTATGCTTCATCCTCTCTCGCACTTCTCGCTGGACTTCTAGACATTTTCCTTTCAATCCTGAATGAGTGGGGCCTTTTTCCACTCATTCATTCTTGTGAGCTCTGTCTTTTAGAACTCTATCCGTTGTATTCTACCTGTGCTATAGAGTCTGTCTGCTCCATAGCTCTGAAAGCCATCTGTGTTTTTACTACTGTAGCACTCAGCTCCTTATGGGCAGTGTTGCTGGGGACCCTAATGGTCCTCCTTTAAGATTCCTTTTTTCTATATCCTCGAGTAACTACAGTTCTTAAGGGTAGATAGATAATTAGTATCTATCCCAAAATTCTATAGTCTGAGAGATTGGCAAACACCACCTTCAGTGGAGTGCCAAAGGGATACCTAGTATCCCGCTTCTCTCTGCTCCTGTGACTTTTTAGTAACATAGGCAATCTCCTAGTTATGGCTGGTGGCAGTGGATGTGTTCTACCAGCTGTTGTGTAGTTTTTAGACCAGTTTTTAAACCGCAGGCTATGGCCATAGCCTTGGTAGTGCACACTAGGGGCACCCAAGTACCAACCTTCTTTTTTCGCCATTATTAGCATTGTTGTTCTTTGTTAGACCTTCTTCTACCATTCTGGGAGGGGGGAGGTCAGTGTGTGTGTTTTGCCTTTGGGGGGAACCCTTGTGTGTCCCCGCCTAGGCTCCAGAGTGTACACCCCTTTCTGTATAAATCTGAGAGAGATTGCAGAGGAGGGTGTGTTAGAACTGTATAAAAGGTGAGGTTTCTGGAGTGAAAAGCTAGTCGACCACCGGAAGCTGAAGTAACTGAAGAAGAAGATGACCTGAAATGCCTGTAGACCCTTTTCAACACCATGAAGCGACTACTGCTGTCCTGACCCCGTTTTCTGTGCGACAGAGGAGCTCCAAAGAGGATGACTCCTTCACTTTGGCTGGTGGGAACAACCAGTACCAAGACGAACTTTGAATTGAGCCAACTCCCGAGGTCCTAGGAGTTTCCAGAGCTGAGAGACCCCAATACCAAGAGACCTGCCGCCCATTTTGAGTGCATCAACTTGGAAAAGCAAATCTGTTCACATCTTTGCTGAACCTGCAAGGACACTTCAGAGATCCGATCCAACTCACCCAGACCCCCTTATCAGAGGGTGGGACTGCAGCAAGCGAAGGTGATTTACCGGGCGATCTGTATTTTGTTGGTGCTGCAGAAAAGGCGCCAAAACTGCAGAGTGAACCAAGATGTTGTTGAAAGTCGTGCCCCAGGTCCTCCCTCGAGACTACTGGTGAGAGATCCCGTCCATTGTCCTGACTTCAGTCATCAGACCAAGGAATCCAGAGCTCGGATCCAGAGCTGCAACATCGCAGAGCATCTAGCATGAACATTTTCTTCTAACCTAAAGTACTGTGGGAAAAAAGGTTTTGCTTACTTGATTCTAAGAAGTCACTCCAGAGCATTGGAGTGCACCTGGAGGTATCCAAGGTCACCCCCTCTTACCTCCGAATCAAGCCGATGCTAGTGTCCCTTCATTGAGTACTTTACAAGGTGTCCCTTGTTAGTTGTTAACTTGCTGCTTCTATAAGACTATAGAGGAAGAAGTCCACAGGAACTCTTCGTATTCTGCTGCTTGTCAAGACTTTAAGCCCTCTTCGAACTGCCTTTAGCTAGGGTTGCGTTTTGGGACTTAAAACTTAAAAGACTTACTGGGTGAAGAAAGAAACCCTCTCTAGAACCTTGAACCAGGCTTATGTTACACTAACTAACCATTTTCCTGCCTTTAAGTGACTTTACTAAATGTGTTTGCAGAGTAAATGCATTACCGTATGAACTGTTAGAATCCGCAGATACGCGTAGTAACCGATAATACGATAACATAGGCCCTCATTACGAGTGTGTCGGTCTGGTATCAACGGTGCCAGTAAGCCTACCGGCACCGTTGTTACCGGACCGGCACACTACGAATCTGCAGGCAGGTGCTGTCCCGCCCGCCAGGTCAGACCTGCAGACTTTTTTGGAAACACCGGCACCGTTGCTACAAATGTAACAGAAACCGTTTCTACAAATGTAACAGAAAACAAACACACAAGTGAAAGTGCCCTTAGAAGTGGATTCTCAAGTAGTCTGAAGTTGTTTAGTGTAAACGTCTAAAGTATTTAACCCCTTAACTGCCAAGGGTTTCCCCCCCAGTGCCAAGGCCTTTTTAGGTGATTTCGATATGTCGCCATTCAATCCCTTGTAAATGTTTTGTTACATGAGATATCTCTGCCAAATTTGGCCCCTTTTCTTCCCACATGTAGGCGGTCATAATGCCAGCAAGGAATCCTACTTTGCTGCATGGGGGTGAGGGAAAATAACCAAAAAGAGAGCACATTTTGTGTTTTTTCAGAAAATGCCAATAAAATGATGTACAAAGAAGCATGTGGTTTTTTCCTTGTAAGAGCTTGGAACAAATGATTTGCTGTGCAGAATTCACCATTTTCCAGGCTTTCAAGAACAGGTTGAGTGGAAACCAAAGAAACATATTTTTATATGGTTACCATCTGTTTTGTGAGAGGTAGGCGATTTTGCCCTTTTTTCCAATAGGACATGTGTGGACGGAATGGACGAGGAAGGTAGGAAAGCTGAATGGGAAGACGGAAAGGCATACATTTCTGAAAATTAGACAAAATTCCAAGTTTAGGAAGGAGTGATTTGTGCAGGTCAGGCAACAACTTTGTAGGGAAAATTCCCATAGTTTGGGGGAAAATTTGAAAAATGACAGATAAAAAAGGTATGTGGTGGATATGATTGGCCCTGTAAGGCAATGGCTTCTGTACATTTTGAGAAAAGCAATGCCCTGCTACATTCCCGCGATTCTTTTACTTTGAAAATCACACATTTTTCATAATGTTTCACAAAACAAGCAACACCACAAGCCAAAAACTGAGCCATGGTAGACAAGATTTGTATGATTACGGCCTAAACAGACGTACTTAGCATGTGTAAATAAGGAAAATAAATGTGGTCAAAAATGGCAAGCATACATTTTTTGAAAGAGCACAGGCAGACCTTTTGAAGGGTAGGTGACTTGTGCAGGTTACAAAAACGTATAGTGCCTAAAGCAGCGACTAAATGTAGGTCACATTTGGGAAATGAAAGGGTTGTGTGACAAAGTGCAGTGGCAAATGTATGAAAACGTTATGAAAACGAAGTCAACACAACAAATGTCCTACCTTCCCGTGTTCCCACAGGTGTCCTGATGAAAACGGTACCTCACATGTGTGGGTGCACCTACCTGGGCGCAAAGGGAAAGGGTTAAACCACTGGTAACCCCAATTGTTTTGGCAGAGCAGATTTTGCGGGAATTTGCTCTTGTGGACAACTTACAGATTTGGGCCTGGGGTGTCGCAGCCACCAAGGAAAACAGGGAACCCCATGCATTTCTGAAAAGAAGACACCCATGGGAATCTACAGAGCTCTGACTTGCGCAAAATCGCCCCAAAATTTAATACCCATAAGCCCCAGCAAAGTCTGAAACTTGGGGAAAAAAACTCAATTTTCAGACATTTCCCGTGGCCAAACCACCGAAACACGCAGCCAACAACACATGTCCATCCTTCCCGCATTCCCACAGGTGTCCCGACGAAAATGGTACCTCACATGTGTGGGTGCACCTACCTGGGCGCAAAGGGAAAAGACTAAACCAATGGTAACCCCAAGTGTTTCAGCAGAGCAGATTTTGCTCTTGTGGACAACCTACAGATTTGGGCCTAGGGTGTCGCAGCCATCAAGGAGAACAGGGAACCCCATGCATTTCTGAAAAGAGGACACCCGTGGGAATCCACAGAGGTCTGACTTGCGTAAATCTCCCAAGAATGTATTACCCACAGGCCCTGCAAAGACCGAAATTTGGCAAACAAGGCACAATTGTCAGACATTTCCCACTTCCAACCCACTGAAACACACTGCCAACAACACATGTCCTACCTTCCCCCATTCCCACACGTGACCCGACGAAAACGGTACCTCACATGTGTGGGTGCACATACCTGGGCACAAAGGGAAAAGGCTAAACCACTGGTAACCCCAAGACTTTCAGCAGAGCAGATTTTGCGGGATTTTGCTCTTGTGGACAACCTACAGATTTGGGCCTAGGGTGTCGCAGCCACCAAGGAAAACAGGGAACCCCATGCATTTCGGAAAAGAAGACATCTGTGGGAATCCACAGAGGTCTGACGTGCATGAATCACCCAAGAATGTATTACCCACAAGCCCTGGCAAAGTTCAAAATTTGGTGAAAAAAACACAATTTACAGACATTTCCCACCACCAACCCACTGAAACACGCTGCCAAAGACACATGTCCTACCTTGTCGCATTCCCACAGGTGTCCCAACAAAAACGGTACCTCACATGTGTGGGTGCACCTACCTGGGCGCAAAGGGAAAACATTAAACCACTGATAACCCCCAAAGGCTTTGGGGAGACAACCTACAGATTTGGGCCTGGGGTGTCCCAGCCACCAAGGAAAATAGGGAACCCCATGCATTTCCGAAAAGAGAACACCCGTGGAAATCCTAAGAGGTCTGACTGGCGCAAATTGCCCCATAATTTATTACCCACAATCCCCGGCAAATTCCTACATTTGGCGGAAAAAACACAATTTTCAGACATTTCCCACCGCCAACCCACCGAAACACGCCACCAACACATGTCCTATGTTCCCGCGCTCCCACAGGTGTCCTGATGAAAACGATACCTCACATGTATGGGTGCACCTACCTGGGTGCAAAGGGAAAAGGATAAACCACTGGTAACCCCAAGAGTTTTGGCAGAGCAGATTTTGCTGGAATTTGCTCTTGTGGACAACCTACAGATTTGTGCCTGGGGTGTTGCAGCCACCAAGGAAAACAGGAAACCCATGCATTTCTGAAAAGAAGACACCCGTGGGAATCCACAGAGGTCTGACTTGGGCGAATTGCCATAGAATTTATTACCCACAAGCCCCGGCAAAGTCCCAAATTTAGAGGGAAAAACTCAATTTTCAGACATTTCCCACCTGGAAACTACTGGAACACACCGCCAACAACACATGTCCTACCTTCCCACATGTGTCCGGATGAAAACATTGCCTCACATGTGTGGGTGCACCTACCTGGGTGGAAAAGAAAAAGTGTGGACCGTCCACAAGTCAAACGGCAATTCCATGGAGCCCCAGCAGGGTCCCCGTTCCTTCCCTGAGGGAAATTCTGTAATGCTGCCTAGCCCGAGTTCAAGGATGGACGGGTGTAAGGTCCCTGGCCTTGAGTGGCTGTCCATCATGTGGGTTGACCATCCACAAGTCCAGCAGCGGTCTCAGGGAGCCTCGGCAGGCACCCCGTCCTTTCCCAGAGGGAGAAGGTGTAACGCAACCTACCCAGAGCTCAAGGATGGTCGGGGTGATGTACCAGGCCTTGGGCACCCCTCATCCATGTGGGTCGACCATCCCCAAGCCCAGCCTGGAGCTTTGGCTGGGCTGCGTTACAGCTTCTCCCTACAAGCAAACTAGGACACCCTTTCGGGGCTCCCTGGAACCGCTGCTGGACTTGGCCATGGTCAAACCGCATGGGAGACAGCCGCCCAAGGCCAGGGGCGGGCGGCCTCCTGGACGGCTCCTGCGGTTGACCCGGGGCCGCCGGCATCTCCCCTGGGGCCAGGGGCGCGGCGAGCCTCCCCTACGCAGCTTGTCCTCCGCTGGGTCTGGAGCGAGGGATGGACGGGAACTTCCATTGGTGCGAGGCTTGGTGTCCGCTCTTGGAGGAAAGTAGGGCGGCACCGACCGCACTATACAGGATCTTCCACGGGCCCATACGTCTGCTCTCCTGTTCCAGCTCTTTGGGGAGGGCGTGGGGCGTCTGATAGGCTGCGGATCACCCGGGGAGTGGGCCCATACTCGAACTCGAAAAGGAGGCTGTGTCTCCCCTCCCTTATCTCATACCTCGGCTCCGGGGAGCCCAGCACATCTTCTTCCAGGAGGCCGGCGGCCCCGTCCAGCCTCCAGAGAAGCGGATCGGGCCGGGTGCAATTGGCGGCCCTGTCGCTCTCCACCGGAGCTCTAAGATAGTAATAGAGCGAGGCGGCCAATCACGTTAAGCACCCCACAGCAGAGCCACCAGGCATGACAGACCAGCCCGTGGGTCCAAGTCAAAGGGGGCCCCCGGTGAACTAAAACAGCCCACGCTGGGAGAGGGGTGGCCCGGTTTCTCGCTAAAATCACAGGGAACAATGTCCAGGAATCCGAAACCGTCTAAACAAACTGAAATAGCTACCCTGCTGTCTACCACCATGGGGGAGAAGACGAAGAAAGGGGAGCGTCATGATACTGTAGGAGCACCCCCTGACCCCAACACCGAGATGCCAACGAAAGCAGTCACTAAAGCAGACCTCCAGGAGCTCCTATATGCCATAACTAAGGAATACCAAAAAGGCACAGAAGAATTAAAAGGCAAAATCTCGTCCCTAGATAAGAGAGTGGGGGAAGTCGAAACCAGGACAGAAGAAATAGAAACAACCCTGTTTGAGCAAAACTTCGAAATTGGAGAGGGGGCGGACAGACTCGCCACGCTAGAGGCCAGATGTGAAGCCCTTGAAAACAAGCAAGAAGAAGTGGAAAATAGGTCTAGGCACAACAATATCCGAATGAGAGGAATCCCGAGTTCCATCCCAGAGGAAGAACTCAACACCTAGGTCAACGACTTATTCCGCTTCATCCTAATGCTCCCAGACGGAGCCCCCCTGGAACTGGATAGGGTTCATAGGGTTAGAACCAAACAAAATGCAACCTCCCCGCCAGATGTCATAGCAAGAGTTCACTTCTACAAAGTCAAGGAAGAAATCATGCGCGAAGCTAGAAGTTCTGCCCGGATTAGCTTCAGAGATGCCGAAATATCCTTGTACCAAGACCTGGCAGCGGCCACACTCGCTAAAAGAAAAGCCCTGAAACCACACACCGAATGGCTGCTGGAGAGAAAAACGACCTATCGATGGGGGTTCCCCACAGTTCTAATTTTCAACTGGGAGGGAAAGTCTCGACTAATCCCCTCACCCAGGGAAGCCAAGCGATTCATGAACCCGGATGGCGAGGCGGAGGCCCCCGGGAGGGCCGCGGGAGTCCTGGAGAGACCCCACAGAGACCCCACCGGGGCCTGGACCAAGGTGCCGGGTGGGAAGGGGGGAGATCCTCACAAAGGGGGGGGCCGGAGGAATAAGGAGCCGAAAAATTTGGAACAATCAACCTTTAGGGAAGACTACGAATTGAACTACCTTAGGCTTAAAGGATGGGTTTGTTAAACAAAACACTCACCATCACGACTTGGAACGTACAAGGTCTCAACGCGCCAAGAAAACAGAAGTCGGTGGAACACAGACTGGAACAATTAGCAGCTGACATTGTCAACCTCCAGGAAACCCATCTGACAGCAGAAGACGAAAAGCGGATACGTTTCCGACGCTACCCTAAATGCTACTTCGCCTCAGCCACACAGAAAAAAAGAGGAGTAGCAATCCTGCTGGGTCAAGACCTGCCATCAACCCAGATTACCATCAAAAGAGACCCGGAGGGGAGATTCCTGCTCCTGAAAGGCCTTCTAGTTGAACTACGGATCACCCTGGTGGCACTCTATGGTCCAAACAAAGACCAAGACCTATTTCTCCGCAACCTCCTCCCTACCATCACTGCCTTCTCTGCTGGCCACTTACTAATCGGAGGAGACTTTAACCTCCCCCCAGACCAGAATGTGGACAAGACTCTTCCAGCCGCAAGGGAAGACTTCAGCAAATCCCTGGCCATGGCCGAATTCCAACGGGAAACCGAGACAATAGACATGTGGAGACTGCGCAACCCGGAAGAAAGGGACTATACCTTCTTCTCGCATGTCCACAATGGATATTCGCGGATTGACCTCTTGTTAGCTGCAAACACCATGGCCCCTATGTGGAGGAAATCCAAATTGGGCATATAGAGATCTCAGATCACGCGCCAGTCACCATGACACTGCTTCTACATGGAGTCCCAGAACCTACCCAACGGCAATGGAAAATGCAAGACCACAACCTTGCCAATGTAGCGGCCAGCTCCGACCTCGCGGAGGCAATTCAGAATTACTTCACTGAGAACACAACCCCAGACTCTTCTATGGCAACAGTGTGGGACGCCATGAAATCGGTGATCCGAGGGGTGGCAATGGATACTACAGCCAGACTCAGGCGTCAAAATCTGCTGAAGCAACGAAAGCTGGAGGAAAGACTAGTAAAACTGGAAAACAAGCTTAAACAACGCTACACGAAAACAACTAACCGAGAACTAAAAAGAGCAAAAAAAGAGCTGGAGATGCACCTAGCAGATCGGGCCACCAGAGCATTAACCTATACTAAGCAGTTTTACTACCTTAATGGCAACAAAGCGAACCGGCTCCTAGCACACAAATTGAAAAAGCTTCAAACCAGGAACTACATCCAAGCCCTGCTTGACAAAAATGGCTTCCTACACCCCCAGACTCAGAAAAGCTCGAGATAATGGTTCAGCATCACAAGGAAATCATGGCAGGACCTCCGACACCATGCCCGGCCATCGCTCAATTCTTGGCCCCAATCTCTAAGACACAGTCCCCTCCCCTAATGCCTGACCTGGAGGGCCCAATCTCAGCGGAGGAAGTAAGCGAAACGATCCGCCATCTGAAAAATACTACGCCTGGGCTGGACGGGCTGACCTCAAAATTCTACAAGACGTTTGCTCACCTGTTAGCACCCCATCTGGCAAACCTATACAACTCATTCCTCTCCACTGGCTCCACTACGACGTCCATGAACGAATCTATAACGGTGCTGATTCCGAAACCTGAGAAAGACCGAACACAATGCGCATCATATAGGCCCATAACTCTTCTAAATAACGATGCGAAAATATTCGCCAAAATATTGGCAAACAGGCTTGCTCAACTCCTCCATGAGATCATCCACCCAGACCAAGCAGGCTTCATCCCGGGGCGGGGCACCCAAGACAACATCCGCAGAACCATCAACATTATAGACTCAGCAAACAGGATGGGCTCGAAGCTGACAGTCCTCTCCTTGGACGCGCACAAGGCATTTAACATGCTTGACTGGGGCTACGTGAAGGAAACCCTCCGACATTTTGGCTTTGGCCCAAATTTCGTAAAATGGGTCCTAGCCATCTACCAAAGCCCCTCTACGAGACTGCGCCTAAACGGGGCCAAATCCGGCAAAATCAACATAACTAGAGGCACGAGACAGGGAGGCCCACTCAACCCTCTCATCTTTGCCCTATCAATAGAGCCATTCGCGGACAGGGTCCACCTGAACCCATCAATACACGGGCTCACGACCAAAAGGGAATCCTACAAAATAGCCCTATACGCGGACGATGTGCTGCTCACACTCACCCAGACAACAGAATCCATAAGAGCCCTATGGCAAATCCTCGAAGAATTCCGAATAGCCTCAGGGTTCACAATAAATATCTCCAAATCGGTGGCAATGGGCATCAACATCCCAAAAAAGCTCAAGACCACACTGGAAGCTGAGCTTCATATCCCTTGGGCAAAAAGTAACATCTACTACCTAGGAGTTCAACTACCCAACAAAACGGAGAAGCTGTACAAGACAAACTTCCCGGCACTTTTCAGAGAATTGAAAAAAGACATCGGATGCTGGAGAAAACAAGAAATCTCATGGTTTGGCCGGATCACGGCGATAAAAATGAATTTAACCCAACGGCTGCTGTACCTCGCACAGGCCCTGCCAGTGACGATCCGGGAAAAGGCCCTACGAAAGCTGCAAGGGGAAATATTGAACCTCGTTTGGGAAGGAAAGAAGTCACGTATCCCGAAATGCATCATGCTACGGAGTGCCGCACTGGGTGGCCTAGGAGTCCCAGACGTAGCAAGGTACTTTCTCACAGCTCAGCTAGCCCCGGCATTAGCCTGGAAGCTTCGTGTCAACCGCCCCCGGTGGCTACAATTGGAAGAAGACTGGAGCAAGACCCCGCTCGAATCGCTGCCCCACGGCAAAGAACCCAAGGGGACCAAAGACTTGGGCCCTCTACCATCAACGATGCTCTCAGTGCCTCTAATAAAAAAAAGTAAAAGCGGGCGGATCCAGCTTCACTTACCTGGCGCCCGCGCACTGGAATGCCCTACCACACACTATCCGTGGAGAGGCCTCCCTCACCACCTTCCGCAAAACGCTGAAGACCACCCTGTTCACTTAAGGCTAGACATACCAGCACGATTACCTCATGTATATTGTATCATATGATCAAAAGCAATATCTGTAACAACATTACGTCATCCTGCAACATTTACAATGTGTCAACATCCACTATCCTACCTGTACCATGTAACTAAGTTCATTGCAATTAACAGCGCCTCAATGCCCCTGGGCTGCTTGTGCGCTATATAAATGTAAATAAATAAATAAATAAACGAGGAACACAGTGGCTAGTTGGAAAAAGGCAGCCCGCCTATGGAACTGTTGTAGTACAACGGGTCCCCTTACACCAATCTGGGACAACCCAGACTTCTCCCCGGAAATCACACCAAATCAGTTTGTGGAGTGGAGAGGGCTTAGAGACCATAGCAAACTTTTTGGAGAATGGCCGCCCGCTAAACTTCGAGGAGTGCAAAACAAAATTTAAGATCCCGGAAACTGAAAGGTTTCGCTACACGCAACTGAGGCATTGGCTGTCGAACGAGCAGGTCAGGAAACATGGCAGCAGAGCGCTAACGGCATTAGAACTCACCGTTTTGGCAAACCCCCCCCCCGAGGGGGAAAATCTCCACGCTGTATAAAATGCTGGACAGATCAGACCCCACGAAAAAAGAGCCATGTATGCTAAAATGGGAAGAAGATATCAGAAGACCGATTGAACCTGAGGAATGGCACCACATCTGGTCCTGCACACAAAAAAGTTCAAAATGTGTGACAAACAAAGAAAGTGCGTTTAAAGTTTGCTATTGATGGTACCGCACCCCTGTAATCCTAAGCAAGTGCAACTCAGCCATTCCCGCTCAGTGCTGGAGGGGATGTCCAGAACGAGGAACCCTGTTCCACCTTTTCTGGAATTGCCCAAAAGCCACCCAATTCTGGAAAAATACCCTGGAACAGATCAAAGCTATCACCGGGCTCACTATACCCTGGGAACCGGGAATCATGCTGCTGGGGGCGACAGGAGATGGCAAATTCCCCTTAACAGGCTGCCTGGCGGACCTCTGCTTCCATCTCCTCACAGCTGCCAAAATTGCCATCGCTAGACTTTGGAAAAATCCAGAGGATCCGTCCACGCAAATGTGGTGGTCCAAATGCTGGGAAATCGTAGCAGCCGAGAAAGTTACGGCCATCAGACTAGGCAATAGGCCCAAATTTGAACGTACCTTGGCCCCCTTCCTGGACTACGTGCAGCAATAACCTGGTATGGCAAGACAGCCCCCAACACTGCGCTGGATGGAAACCCATGACTGAAAAGAACGAGACATAATACAGGGTCGATGTGCGAAAAGGCTTCTGCATATTTCAGAGTCGCTAAAAGCTAAACAGACTAGAGACACTAACATGGAAGGGCCTCCGCCGAAGGAACCCATCCCAAGCCCAGTTACAGAGTTTTACCGAGACTTTGATGTTACGCCAACGTTGAAATAAGTAGTCTTCTGTTCCTAATATACACACAGCTCCTTTTCCCTGTCCCCTTCTCCCCCCTCCAGTTGTTATTAGTGATTTTATTTTTGAAGGAAATTCATGATTCATGATGATCCGGTTATGTTCAGTATTGTTTTCTTCTCTTAAATGCTATAACAAGTGCGAAAAATATGTAACATTTGAAGATTTGCATAGCTTGTTATGCCAAAAATAATAAAAATAATGTTGGAAAAAAAAAATGGTCTCTTTTTTCTTGACGACTGTTGGTGGTTAATTAAGATCACTGGTATTGCAAAGTGCGAGGTCAGCAACTCTTTCTTCTCACTCGACAAACTGACCTCTACGTTTGTCGAGCTTGGTAGTTTTCCGATTCCTTAGCTTCATCCTTCTCTGTGGCCCCGACTGTTCTTCTTGGGGGTTTTACTGGACAGTGCTTCAGGAAATGTCCTGGTTTCCCACAATACAAACAAAGCTGTTGTTGTCTTCTTTTGTCCCGCTCTTGTTTTGTTAATGGAGGCCATATCCCTCCAATCTGCATGGGTTCTACAGAATTTTCAGGTACACAGGGTGTGTTTTCCCTTGGTCGAACATACACAGTCCGAGGGTCCGTCTTAGACCAGTCTGCCTTTCGGTCCTGCAACCGGTGGTCTAGCTGCACGACCAGATTTATGAATTCTGCACAGTCTTTGGGTGGATTAACCACCTGGACTAAGACGTCCTTTAATTTGCCTCGTACCTCGTTGGAATAACGTGGTTCTTTTGTTTTCTGGCCACCTAGCTTCGGCAACCAGTCTGTTGAAGGTAGCAATGTACGTTAACAAGTCCTGATTCCCCTGTTGGAGGGACAAGAGTTCATTGTCTACTGCTTGTTCCTGGGTATGGCGAGCAAAATGTTTTTCCATTTCTCTCTGGAACCCCCCAAAGTCATGTAATAGAGGATCGTCATGGGTTACCAATGGCACCAACCAATCTGCTGCACTATCATTCAGGTATGATAAGACAAAAGCTACCCGAGCTTGGTCGTTTGGAAATGCTCCAGGCCTACAAAGAAAATGAAGGCGGCACTGATTGATGAATTCCGCATACTTCCGTGGGTCGCCTGAGAACCTTTCTGGTGGTGCCAGGGGCACTGTTCCAGGTAACGTGATATGTACCGGAGTGGGTGGTATGGCAGGGTTTTGCATCGTTGGATTTCTTCCAGGTAGAGGTGTCTTTCCTGCCTGTGATTGCAAGTATTGCCTGCTAATCTCTTCAGTGTGTTCTTTGGTCACTATTAGGTCTCTCCGGAGGGCATTAGTCTCTTGTCGGGCAGAATGAACCTCAGCACAAAGCTCTCCTAGTAATTGGGCCAATTGGTCCATTTCTGATGTCTCCATGGCACCCAGGTGGATTTGTTATGGTAGTCTTCGTGTTCTGTTACGCTCACCTGGCATCCACAGGGACGCCACCCAGCCGGGTTACTCGCTGGCATGCTTCTCAGCCTTGCCCTGATGTGGTCTGCGGGGAAGGTTCTGCCTGAAAATACAGGAGGACTATGTTCAAGACTGACCGACTGGGGTAAGTATCCTCCCTTCACGCCCGTATGATTTTAGTCCCTCTGGCGCCCTCTCCTCACCTTGTGGTAGAATTAGGCATGCTCTCCGTCCTGCCTTCTTTGCAGGGGCGCGCTGTCTTTCATGGGCGAGTGCGGTCTAGTTACTTCACTGACGCCGGCCCGTTTGATATTGTTCAGGTAGGTCTTATTGCTGTTCTTTAGTTTTGTTGCTATGCTGCATGCCTTTCTTTGTTTAAAATGTCTCTTTTTTCTCCCTTAGGTATGCAGAGCTTCAGCATGGCGAACTGGCTTAGTTGAGCCCCGCTGGTAAATGATGGCGCATTAAGAGCGCTATGATGCGGTAAGTAAGCGCTATGCGCAGCACTGCAAAGTCTTGCCTTTGCTAACCTGTGTTTTCCTTCCTTGTAGGTCGCAGTGTTCTTCAGCGCAAGTGGAATGTCTGGAGTGGTGCCAGCCGAGAGGCGACCAGCCGGGTAAGCCTTTTGAGCAGTTCGTAATTTGTAAATGTCTCTACTACTTTCTTTAATGTTGCCTCTATCTTCCTCTTTCAGGTCGTTCTGTCCGGGAGGCGTGCAGATACGAGGAAGCTGTTCTCAGTAGCTGCGAGTGTTTAAAGATGAAAACTGCAGGTAAAATGCTGCTGCTAATGATGTTCCTTTTGTCTCCTTGCAGGTTCTGCTTCTCCGAGGTTCGAGGGAATAGCTGGACATGGTGAGCGTCACGTTGCAAGCTGCAAAGTAACACGAAGCATGTTGTCTTGCTCGGGTGTGGTTTAAATAGCCCCAACAAAATAGTCCAGGTAAAGTAGTCCCTAGGCTGCCACTCCCAAAACACTAGACCGCATAGCTTGGTTCTTAGGAACCAAGCTATGTGGATGCCTCCATGTTGGCTGACAATACAATAAAGTAGTTCCCAAGCACATTGTTTTTCATAGTGTATGAGCCTGGCCCCATGAGGGCTTTTGAAGAGGATGCCAGGCTCTAGAGGCCCGAGTCCTGACTCCACCTGGCCAATGGGTTTTGTAGAGGGGGTTTTGGGCGAGGGTCGTGACAGTAGTGGTTGAGCCCGGGCCCCTGGCCGCTAACGAGTCCAATAAAGGAGGCCAGATTGCAAACAATTTGGTGAGTCCAGATAATTCAGCTAGCCTACAAATGGTCAGCGTTCCGCGATCTCCTAGTCCCTTAACTGAATTATCTGAGGGAGACCTGGGCACGGAACTCCATCCTGCGCTCAAAACAGCATCAGCATCGGCCTTCGAACTAGTCAGACATTCTGACCACAAATTGAGCAATAATGTCATTTCAAACAAAAACCTCACACGCGGGGCCCTTGAAGATGACATACAAATGAAGAAAGTGTCCTCACATGCCAATGCCAACGACAGCGGACCCAGCTCTCCTCACATTCATGTTGGTCAAACTGCTCAGTTGCGTACAGTTGAATCAGCATGTGTTTCCAAACCGACCCCTCTTAAGAATCCAAACTTTCCAATGATTGCGCCCAGCACGGCTCCGGTGGCAAACACATTTGTCACTACAGAGGGCACAAATGTTCTCACAGTCGTTAATGCAAAAGCATCTGATGAATATACTACGGCCTTTAAATTCAACAGAGACGAATTTCACCCTGCCGAGGCTCAACCTGGTGACAGCTGCAACTCCAACCAAAGTCATGTGGTAACGATGGGCGACTGGGCTCTGACCCAGTCGCCACTTAACCGTTTGGAAATTCACAAAGAAAATGCCAGTACTTCAAGGACGAACACATTGAGAGCAGCACACAAAAGAGTTGGACCCACTCACATGCACGGACACAAGTCAGCGACATTGGCCTCAAACGAAGACTCAACAAACTTATCGACTACGGAAACTGAACGGCAAGCAAATGCGGGATCAAGATCTAGTCTTTCCGCTGCAGCTTCAACGCAGATTCACAACAATGTCCTGGCCGCATCATCACTTGCAATGATCCCTTTTGCTAAACTTTAGGAATCGCTGAATGATGCCATTTGTGACCAAGGAGCTCTTCTGTCGAACTTGTCAACCAAAATGGATCAAATTGAAAATGTAATGTCTTTCTTCAGCAACAAACATCCAGAGAAGCCGACTTGACAGTTTTATGGCAGCAGCGATTGTGTGATGCACGTCATCACTGTCAAAACGACAGCCTTGCAGAAGGTTTGTTGGAAGCAGTAAAAAGGATGCGCCATCATTCCAGTGACTTGGCTGACATCAACTTAAGAAACACCACAAATAAAACCCAGCCTGTTGCGGCAATCCAAGCCACCACTGTTTCTCTTCCAACACTTGCAAATAACTTGCCTTCGTTGATTGTGCAGTCTGTTAAAGGTGCTAGAACTAAGGCAAACCTAGTTGCACACTCAACTGTTGAGCAGAATGTGCCAGTCTCGCCTATATCTAATCAGCATGCGCAAAACTATGACAAAATAGATATCAACTCAACAAGAAGGGTTTGCGGTGGAGACAGCCAGTTCTGGGCGGCGAATTGGGTGCAAACCAAGGTTTGAATCAGGGTCTTAAGGGCTGCGCTCCCGCACAATTTTCATCATTTGTAATCTTCACCGGTCCTGCAAAGCCCACACCCAGCATAGAAAAGCAACAGCCAAATGTGCAGGCCCAGACAACGGTGTTCACAGACTCTCATAAAATAATGTCAAAAATGAACAAGCGGTCCGGTCATGGCAACGCTAAGAAATTCATTCGGAACATTGCTTCAGCACCAAAACTTAGCATGTTTATCAGAACAGGCAAAGCGACACTGACTCCCACTTCAACGGTCGTCAATCATGAGCTAGCTGGACTGCCATCAAAGGGCAAGGTAAATCCTACCAACGAACGAAGACGAATTGTGCCCGAAGAAGATTCTATGTCATCTACTGCGTCATCGTCTGCAAACAACTTATGCGATTTATCAACCTATTCGCACAACAATGAATCACTCAGAGTCCACATTCCACCTTCAGCTCCCGCTGTTGAAGCTGTCCCTCCACAAGTCTGGTCCAATCAGCTGCCGAGTAACATGAAACATAGTACTCCAAAGCTATCTGATGTCAATGTTAAGGCAAATAAAGCCTCGAGCGATGAAAGAAAAACAGTCATAAAATCTAACTCATGTCTAAACCCTAAATTCACGTCAAATCAACGCTCCCATTGTGTGCACTACAAAACAAGGGTTCACATGATGAAAAACATTGAAACCTCACTTCACACATGGAAACTGCGTCTACAAAACATCCAAGTGGATGACAACGAGGTAAATTTAAACCAGACTAATATATTAAAGCTATTCAAGTGCGTGCCCGCACTTCGCACTATTCACACTGACGATATCAAGATAGTCGAGTATGCAAAGGAAAAATCTTCTGATCAAGTTTTGTTGCATATCGCATCTGCTGGAGTACAAAACATGATCCTGAAGGCGGCTGATGATTTACTTTTCTTTGGCTTTGAGATAATGCTAGATCCAGCTTCGGAGAGTCCACGATCAAAAAACCAGACCACAAGACCCACATTTAAGCAACTTAGCGAAGATCATTCTATTTCATTAAGGAAAGCTATCAGCACTCTGAAAGACTCTAGTGCCAGACAGCCGCCATCCAAGTAGCCATGATTGGAGGTGCATGAATGCCAATACTCCCTGTTATCATGGAACACACGTGGCTTCATGCACCTCTTTAATGACTTCGATGTCTCACTTGAAAATGTACTTATTATCTGCTTACAGGAGACATGGCTCTATGAGACTCCGACGAGAGATGGCTTTACATCACTCTTAAATCCAGCTTCAAAGAATTTAAAAGGTCGTCCTTACTCAGGTCTTCTAACGATGATTAAAATAACACAATGGTGGTCAGTGGGTGACTCAGTTAATCCAAATCCTTTCGTGCAAGGGACACTTATACATAGCAAGATCGATTCATCCAACAAGTGGAAGCATGTACTGATCCTTAATGCGTATTGGAATCCTGAGAAAATTAGCACCACAAACTTTGTCAAATCGACTATGCTGATTATAGATCTAGCCATGCTAAAATATAACAACTTATCAGTAATTTGCTGCAGGGACTTAAATTATTTGTGGTTTAAGTACAACATCAAACACCAAACCTACATGCGTACGCCTGATCATGCTGTCCCGATCAGAGGGCAGCAGTGGTTCACTGCGATGTCAACTCGCAACTGTACGATGTTAAATGAAAACGTGCACAGCGACGTACCTCCTCAAGCGACTTGGCACCGTGATGCGAGTCATAGTATACTCGATTATATTTGGGTTTCTCAAAATCTAGTAGGAAAAGTCACAGAACTAAATGTTTTGTCGATGAAGCACAGAGATCATAATTTTCTGCGACTTTGGATCACGATGGAGTGGGCACCCATGGCTCAAAGCCACAATGTCTTTCTTTCAACTAATGCTGGAGGAAACCGGCTTTGAATCAATGCAGCTCAAATTTATAATCTTGGAACCAAGTTTGCTAGACTTTCTCACCCCCAGAAAGCTGACTATATACCTCTGTTAAGTGCTCACTTCATCACCCTAGACGCAGCCTGTTTACTAGGCGCACGCATAAACATCAATATAGCACTGTTATCCAAGCAGCTAAAAAATCAATGAGAAAGGACTTGAGACTCTTAAAGCGAAACTTGCCGAGGAAAGATTTGCAAGACGCAATTAAAAACCACAGACGAGAGTACCGCAACTGGGCCAAATCTCACGTAATAATAATCGACCAAAATCAAGCAGAGTTAATGCTGAAATTATTGGTCACAAAAAATACCAGAGACATTTGGCAGATACTGAATGGCACTAATACCAAAAGCCTTTGTGTCATCACTAATACAATTTCTGGGGATACCTGGGCAAAGTATTTCACTGCTGTGTTTCTGAAGCCTCGAACAGAACTGGTTGTGGTGACCAACCTGGAAAGCGCACCATGGGCCGTGAAAATGTCGTCGGCAGACATTAAATGAGACATTGAATGAGCAATTAGTGGTTTAAAAAATTCTCGAGCAGCAGGTCCCGACTTGATATCCAACGTGATGCTAAAAAAGCATCCTAAAGAATGGGCTTTTTTCATCGAAATCCTCTTCAATCAAATATCGACTACAAAATTGCTTCTTGAGTCTTGGTCCCCGGCTATTGTTGTGCCGATTTATAAGAAGGGCAGCCAGGATGACCCCTCTAATTATCACCCAATCGTGCTTCTAGATACCATTGGCAAAATCTTCAGCGCAAACTTGCGACAAAAACTGGCACTGTGGGCACAACAAGCACGGATTCCGGACATACGCCAAACTGGATTCACCTAGAGAGTTGGAGTCGAGGCTAACCTTTTGATCTTAACAACTCTAAAACTCGAGGCGATGAGAGCAAATCGAAAACTGTTCCTGGCATTCATTGACATGAAGCAGGTATTTGATAGCTTAAATCAAGGTAAGCTTTGGTCAAAATTGGTGGCCTGGAAGTGCCCGGGAGAGCTACTTGAACCAGTGATGGCTCTCCATGCACACACGTCGATTCGAGTAAGAGTGAATAACTACGGCAAATTATCCGACTCCATACAAACTGCCAAAGGCGTCAAACAAGGGTGCCCACTGGCTGCCGAATTGTTCAAACTGTTCTTGGCTGATCTACCCATCCATCTTAACGAAGTCCAGTGCTTCTCGCCAAAAATAATGTTCCTATAAAGTGCATAATCTACGCAGATGACCTGGTCTTAATGGATCTCAGATTGGTCTCCAGCAGTTACTTAAGAAACACCACGAGTATCTCTTATCTAACGATCTTGAGATAAATCCAACTAAAACCAAGATACTTACAATCGGTCGCCTGAACAATAAAGACAAGTTGTTCAGGTGGTCGGTTGATGGGGAAATTCTTAGCTCTGTTTCCTATATAAGGTATTTAGGAATTCAATTTAACAGCTCATTATGTGAACAGCCGTGGAAACTTGATCTTAAAACCCGGATGACAAAGCTCGCACTGCAAGGCGCCAAGATCAATAAGGACTACGGTAAATTCTCATTGGAGCCGGTTTTGACGTTCTACCTTATAAAGGTAGTGCCCACCATAGCATTTCGCGCTGAGGCTGGATGGAACATCGTCGAAGGCACTTGGCAGACACAGGAGGGTCTTTATTGGCATTATATCCTAAATCTGCTGCAGTCTGCTTCAATGACCATCTTAAGATATGAATTCTCAGTAAACTCCCTCTTTACCAGAATTCTGTGGAAATCTCTTGCGGTAATGCAAAAAATACTGGCACCCACACTGATGCCGGCTTACCAGATCCTTGCAAAAGATAAGAATGGTCATCAATCCGGCCTAATAAATTCTTGGGTGCATCACCTTCATGAAATATTGGATGCAGCCGACATAAAGATTTCAGAGCTAATACATTGCCCTCAATGTGCAAAGAAAAAGTTTGAGTCTTGGGTCATCAACCAAGACAAAAGAGCGAGGATGCACTCTGCTATTGCCTTAGGTATAAGTCGACATAAACTTAATGTGCAACCTCATTACCTTCTTCACAGTCCTTCACGACACCATAGAGCTCAATTCCTAAGACTGAGGATGAATCTCTTGGAGACAAAAGAAATCTTATGGCAAAGATGTGATAAGGCTGCAAAAGATAATCTCTGTCACTTTTGCCGGCTTTATATAGAGTCATCTAAACATCTATTAATTAGTTGGGTAGACACCAGTTACCAACGTTCCCTATATCTCGGGCAATATGCACCCTTTGATGAAGACATGGAAGCCTGGTGATCCGCGATCACCTTACGAAAAGACATTAAACTGTCTTCCGACGTTGTGGACTATATGGACTGTCTGCTAAAGACTGAGATTTAGAGTAACATCTTGTATACTGTTGGACATTGGAAGCAAAGAACCTTATCTCAAAAGGGCCAAATGGGCCATTAGATTAATTTAAGTTTTCGAGACGGACATAAGGAAACAAACTCAACTGCTTGGTAGAAAGGTTGAAATAAAAGTTTAAATTATTTTTGTTTTTGAACTGTAGTTTTCAATAAAACAAAAAATAAAAAAAATATTAATCATGTCTGATATGGAAAGCCACAGTCAGGAGACCCTCCTTCGTTACACTGTGGAATATTTAAAAAATCTGTGTAGAGAAAGGAACCTCTCTGCCGAAGGCAAATAGTCTGAATTGATTCAAAAGTTGTTAAAGAACCAAAGTCTGGGGTGTGGGTCTGAAATGCCTGACTCTCCAGCAAATGTGGAAAATAATGAGGATGATAATGTATCTGGTATTGATGAGTTAGAGGAAGTAGATGAGTCTCCTAATGTAGGCCTCCCTGCTCCCTTACCTGCTCAGCAACCTCAACCTTTGTCCACTGGGACTACATCAGTTCCTAACACTCAGTCCTGAATTCATTGCTCTAGAAAAGATGAGGCTTGAACTAGAATTCAAAAGTTTAAATGCTCAAACTGAACAAAAGCACCAAGAACATAAGCTCAGAGAAATGGAGTGGAATCATGAAGTAGAAATGAAAAGATTATCTCTTGAAAATGCTTCTCTCCCACAGTCTTCTAGGTCTTCCAGTCTTAAGAGACCCTGTATGCCTAAAGAAATTGTGGGTATGTATGAGGTTAAGCTTGATATTTTGGATTGTTTGGCAATGTTTGAATATAGCCATGGGATTCAAGGTCTTACAGGGAATCAGTTGCTTCCCTGGCTCTTTTCTAGGCTACCCACTGTTGCATCTGATGGTGGGGGAGGTGGATAGGATGGATTATGAGTATGTAAAGCTAGCTTTAATTGCTAGATTTGGGAAGACCCCTTCCCAGTACCTTAAGAGGTTTAGGAACCTCAAAAGCACGATGGTACCCCTTGGGCTACCTGGGTATGTGAATGTTTGATTTTATAAGAAATCTTGTTATGTTGGAGTCAATTTATGATGCCTGCTCTCCTGAGCTCAGACAGCACTTGGCTGATTCTAAGGAGATAGATCCAAAGAGTTTAGCTAAGGCTGCTGACCTGTGGGTTGCCAACAGGGCTACTTACAAGGATTCTGGGGCAACTCAGAAGAAGGATGAGGGAAAGCAGCCAAAGAAAGATAACAAGGAGAATTCTAATACCTCCAATCCAAAAGATGGCCACAAACAGCAACATAAGGGTGAACCACAAGGGAAACCAAATCAGGCTAGTGCACCATCTGGACCCAAACCAGATGGAGGTCAGAACAAACCCCCATTCATCATGACATTTGGGAAATGTTATGTTTGTGGGTCAACTGACCATGTGAAAGGGCATCCCAGATGTAAGGGTAAACCTTCATGGGTCCACACTGTCTCCTTAGCCTTCTCCCCAGAGGAAGAAGTACCTATGGCAAGTGGAAACTTTTACCTACTGGCTGATGAACCCATGAGAGTCTCAGCTAGTGTTTCTTTAGTGTCCCTGGGCTTGTGGGAACAAAATAATTTAGATGTCTATAATTCCATCCCAGATAATACTAAAGAGCATTATAAAGATAGTGTTCTTGTGAATGGCCAGGAGACTCGTGCCATCAGAGACACTGGAGACAGCATAACTGTGGTGGACGAATCATTTTTCAAGGTGGAGGATGTTGCTAAGGCAGCCAAACACCTCACAAAGTTTAGCTGGAAGCCCTGTGCAAATGCTTCCCCAGTTACCAGCTCTCATCCAGTGTAATGATATGACTGTCAAAATACCTATTAGTGTGCAGAGTGAAGTGTCTGGGAGAGTCCTGTTGGGTAATGACCTGAAAACTCCTGGAGTTGTGTCCAGCACCCCAGGCCTCCCAGTAAGAGGAGACAGGAGCTCACTAGGTCTGCACGGGAGAGGTCCTTAAGAGGTTCTCCAGAGGAGTTGATAGTGGAAACTATCACTCCCACTCTGCAGGAGTTGCTCACTGCTATTTCTAGAAAGAAAGAGGAAAAGGGGAAACACAAGACCTCAAGGAAAAAGTCACACAGTACCCCTGTGCTACCAACAAGGACATCCCCAAGATTGTCCCCGGACACACCTGTGACTCCTCCACCTGCTGAGGCAGAGTGTGAGGTACAACCGTGTGTGGTTGATCCAGTTTCTGAGGAATCAGACCTTGAAGAAGACACTGTTTTAGTTGGAGATCTTGACCCTGCTGACCATCCTGAGCTGTAGTCTTTACTGGCAGAAGGTGGACCCAACAGGGCAGACTTCAGCAGAGGACAAAGAGAGTGCCCTACTCTCGAAGGTCTTCGACAACAGGCTGCTAACCAAATTGATGGGAAAGAAGTTGGAAAGCAAAGGTTAAGCTGGGAAGATGGCCTCTTCTACAGTGAACCAACTGAGTCTATCCCTGGGGACTGCCAAAGAATTGTAGTGCCCCTTGCCAACAGACTCCAGTTCCTACAGTTGGCCCATGAGATACCTTTGGCTGGTCATTTGAGTTTCAAAAAGACCAAGGAAAAGCTCTCCTTATACTTCTACTGGCTCTACCGGCCTTAGATGGGTTCAGAAGTTGACAAATTCTGTAGGAGCTGTCACACTTGCCAAACCTCTGGCAAGAGTGGAGCCAAGAATGTGGCACCCCTGGTGCCTCTCCCAGTGGTGGGAGTTCCTTTTGAGCGGGTGGGCATCGACATTGTTGATCCCTTTGACCCTCCCACATCTTCAGGGAACTGGTTTATCCTGGTTGTAGTAGACCATGCTACAAGATACCCAGAATCCACACCTATGATAACTATTACGGCTCAGGCTGTGGCTAAGGCTCTACTTGGTATTTTTACCAGAGTAGGGTTTCCTAAGGAAGTGATATATGACAGGGGATCCAATTTTATGTCCCACTACAAGAAAGCCATGTGGAAAAACTGTGGTGTCACTTACAAGTTCTCTACAGCCTACCATCCACAGAAAAATGGACTGGTAGAGAGGTTTAATCGTACTATGAAGAGCA
This sequence comes from Ambystoma mexicanum, assembly GCF_040938575.1. Classification (NCBI taxonomy): domain Eukaryota; kingdom Metazoa; phylum Chordata; class Amphibia; order Caudata; family Ambystomatidae; genus Ambystoma; species Ambystoma mexicanum. The sequence continues at coordinate 637,705,467 of NC_090939.1, forward strand.
TGATAGGTGCTTTAGAGTAACCCCTTAAAAGAAACTGGGACCTTCTACTGCCATGCCTTCTCTTTGCTTATAGAGAAGTCCCTCAGGAGGGAGTTGGTTACAGTCCCTTTGAACTTCTCTATGGCCATCCAGTCAGAGGTCCATTGGCACTGATTAAGGAGGGGTTGAAGAGTGCTCCTTCCCCCAAGCCAGTCAGAGTGACTGACTATGTGATAGGTCTCTGGAGGAGAATGTCACACATGATGGCAGAAGCTGGTGATAACTTAAAAGCAGGTCAGGCTCTGGTCAAACATTGGCATGATACGATATGATATAAGGCATTTATAGAGCGCCTATACACAAGTGTTTTCAGGCGCGATAAGGCGAGGAGGAGGAACAGAGGAAAGAACAGACAACGATCATACTAGGCCAGGTGACATTCAGATTGTGCAAGTGCATGGGAAGGGGGAAGGGAAAAGAACAAGGGGGAAGTGAGGGGCGAAGTGCAGTACATGGGATAGTAGAATACGTAGATAAATACAACAGCTGGATGGTGGCATGTGCAAGGTAAGAGCAGGCATGAGTGCTGGTAGGGGGACTGTACGGACACAGAATACAGTCCCCAGGTGCGGGGTTGCCAGTGAGGCAGTGCAGGTGTGCAAGTGTCGGGGCCTGGGCGCAAAGGTCAGAAAGAGTGGCCAGGTAGCCAGAGAATATTTAGCCAGGAGTTAGCAGGGGAGGGTGGAGAGAACGCAGAAGCAAAGGGGAAGGTTTTGAGGTACTTCCGGAACCGGAGATAGTTCTCCTCAAGCTTCAGGGAGGCAGGAAGGCTGTTGCAGAGGGAGGCCCCTGCCGAGGAGAGAGATCTACCACCAACTCGTTGCTTGGAGAAGCGGCTGACGCTGAGCGAGTTGGATGAGCAAAGAGCTTGAGAAGGAAGATATTTGGGAAGAGAGAGTTGAAGATATTGCAGCCCCATTCCCCAGAAGGCCTTGTGGACAATGCAGAGGGTTTTGAAATTAATCCTTGCAGCCATTGGGAGCCAGTGCAGAGACTTCAGTCCTGGAGAGATACGATCCCTGGTCTTGAGGCCAAGGACAAGTCTTGCAGTCCTGTTCTGGATAAGTGGCAGAGGGCGGAAATTAGAGGCAGGCAGATTTAGATAGAGGCTGTTGCAATAGTCCAGTTTAGAGAGAACCAGGGCTTTGGAGACAGTGAGCTTCTGGGGGAAGGAGAGGAAAGGTAGAATGCCTCTGAGGAGATGCAGCTGGTAGTGTGACTTCTTAGAGACGTCAGAGATGTGAGGAGAGAAGGAGAGTGTGGAGTCGAAGATGACCCCAAGGTTTTTAGCCTTGCAGGTGGGAGCAGGAAGAGGGCCAAGAGTGGCCAGCCAGAGAGCTGCAGGGAAGGAGGGAGTGGGTGTGCTAATTAGTAAAATCTCAGTCTTACTGGCATTAAGGCAGAGGTCATTTGCGGCACACCACACCTATATAGCAGACAGACAGAGATGAGGGAAGGAGAGGAGGAGGCCGAGAGTAGCCTGAAAATGAGCTAGCTATCATCCTCACAGCACTGAAAGTTGGGGCAGAGAGCGGCGATGCAGTGGGCAAGAAGGCCAGCATGGTTGAGTTTACTCAAGACCAGCTTGTATTAGTTATGGTGCCAACAAGGCAGAGGGCCTTGCAGGACAAATGGATAGGACCCTTCAAGGTTGTGGGAAAACTTGGAGAGGTGAACTATTTGGTGGACTTAGGCAGACCTAAGGAGGCTCCCAGAGTCTTTCACACCAACCGTTTGAAGGCATATGTCTCGAGACCAGAAGTAGGAGCTTTGCTTCTAGCTTCAGCTCAAGAGGAGGAGGAGAGTGAACCTATACCTGACCTCCTCAGAGGACAACCTTTGGATGAGAAAATAGAAGGAGTCAATCTCTCTTCTCAACTGACATTTGAACAACAGGAGGAGTGCAAAGTTCTGTTAAATCAGTTTGCCTCACTTCACTTTCACTTTCCCCAGGCTTGACCCCTTGGGGCCAGCATGATATCCTCACTGGTGACCGTTTACCTGTGAAAAGCAGAGGTTACAGAATGTCAGAACATTTGAGATTGCAAATCAAAGAAGAGGTCAACAAGATGCTTGATCTCGGGGTTATAGAGCCCTCTACAACTCCATGGTCTAGTCCAGTTGTTCTAGTACCAAAGGCAGGATCCAAGGAGTTGAGATTCTGTGTGGACTATAGAGCTCTAAATGCAGTCACTAAGACTGATGCCCATCCTTTGCCAAGGACAGATGAACTGGTGGATAGATGTAGTTCAGCCAAGTACCTCAGTACATTTGATCTAACGTCAGGCTATTGGCAAATAGCCCTGACAGACTATGCCAAGGAGAAAACTGCATTCTCAACCCCAGCAGACCTCTCCCAGTTCAAAGTTATGCCTTTTGGAGTAAAGAATGCACCTGCTACATTCCAAAGGATGGTCAATCAAGTTCTGAATGGGATGGAGGACTTCTGCATGGCATACTTGGATGACATTGAAGTGTTCAGCCCTACATGGAAAAAACATATTGTTCACTTAGGATATGTTTTGCAGGCTCTTGAGCTGGCCCATCTGACCATAAAGGCAAGCAAATGTCAAATTGGTCAGAGCAAAGTGGTCTACCTCGGTCATGAGGTAAGAGGAGGTGAAATAAGGCAATTGTCTAGCAAAGTAAAAGCTGTACAAAACTAGGTGTCACTGGGTACTACAGGAATTTCATAGAGAACTATGGGACCATAGCTTATCCCTTGAATGTTATTTTCTCTCCAGCATTTCCCTAAAAAGGTTAGATGGAATGAGGAGTGCACTCAAGCCTTTGAAAACCTGAAGAAAGCCCTTTGTCAAGCTCCAGTTCTAAGAGCTCCTGATTATCATCAACCCTTCATTGTGCAGAAAGATGCCTCCAATTGAGGTATAGGTGCAATCCTTAGTCAACTGGATGAGAAAGGTAGGGAGCACCCCATTTGCTTCATCAGTAGGAAACGGAAGGAACAAGAAACAAGGTGGGCAAACATAGAGCGTGAATGCTTTGCCATCGTGTGGTCTCTGAAGAAGTTTAGACCATACTTGTATGGATATACTTTTGTGATTCAGACAGACCACCAACCCTTGAGATGGTTAATGCAAATGAAAGGGGAAAACCCAAAACTTCTGAGATGGTCAATCTGCCTGCAAGGGTTTGATTTCACCATTGAGCACAGAGCAGGATGTCACCACCAAAATGCTGATGGTCTCTCTAGGATGTTTTTAACCGGCTAGAGGTAGAGATTCATCCAGGATTGGATTAAATCCTCCTGTCCCTCAGTCTGGGGGGTGGGAGGGCGAGTGTTAAGGAGAATTCTCTAGAATGGCTAATTTCCCTTACCTACTGAGTCCCTCAGCAGCTTTGCTGGATTTCTAGGATTTCTTTTTTCACCTGGTAAGAGCGTGAGCCTTTTTTTCCCCACTCTTGCATGTGTTTTGCTGTGAGTGTTTAACATTCTTGTGTTCATAGACTGTGGAGCCTCCCCTACTGCATAGGCATCATCTTTTTACTGTGTGTTGCCCAGCCTCTTCAGTGCAGTGACACAGGTTTGTCTTTTAGACTTCCCAACTCAGACTCAATTATCTGGGGCTGCCGACTGTCTCCCAGAACATGTAAAGTTGCCATTGACGTTATTAGTTTCTTTAAAAATCCACAGACTCAGTACAAACTATCTTAGATAGAGTACTGGAAACGGTTAATACTTATCTCTTTTTGTCTGTTTCATTTGGAGCATTGTTTCGCTCCCTTTTCATCAAGACTTGGCTGGTGGCAGTGGTAACTACCCTATTTTTCCTACCGTGGTTATCTTAAATAACCTTGGTATTGTTTTAGACTATCTTGGTAGCCTCGAACTTAAACCCGCTGGACCATATACGTTTTTATACAGTGCCGGCTGGGTTTATTTGCCATTTCTTTTTGAAAATGTCTTTCTCATGTTTTACTCTGCGTGCCAAACCAGGTTTGGTTCCTTTGTTCACCGTCTTTTCGCTGGCTTCTCCGCAGAAGCCCTCCTTAGGCGCCTGAAAGTCTGGGTAGGCAGGATGTGAGGGAAGGGGTTTAGGGCCGCTGCCATGGGTTCCCTTGGTAACCCAAGTCGCATTCCTGTTTGATTGGCTAGGTGACTATCCCGCCAGGACAGCCACTCTGCTGTGTGATTGACAGCCAGGCTGTGTGAATGGGGGAAAACTGCATAAAAAGCAGGTCTCTGGGTCTGGAAAGGCAGAGTCGCCACTGGAACGAAATAACTGATGAGGAGCTGACAGAAGAGGACCCTTACAATGACTGAACCGCCCTGTGAAGCCCTGCTGCAGGACCGAATCTTCAGACTCCAACGACAGAGAAGATCTACCAGGAATCTCCTTCCCCTGAGCTGGTGGGACCAACCAGTTTGCCCAAACTGCAAGCCAGGACTCCCTCCTCTGGTCGAAGTTGCTGTACAGAGCTAAAGTGAACCTGATAGCCAGGAAGGTCGGACCCTGCTTGGGTTTTAAGGAGCGCACCTTTTATTGGTTGCTTTGCTCTGCTGCTGGTTTCTTCCCTGGGCAGTGCAGGACCCTCCAGTCTTCCTACTTTGTGTCAGTCCGACAGTCGCTTCAGGAACTGTGAGCCTGCAGGGCCTGCCCGGAACGTCTGCCTCAGCTACAGGTTCTTCTCCATTTAAAGGTACTGTGAAAATCCGGTTGTTCGTTTCGTCCAGCCGCGATGAAGGTGTGTGAAACCTTTCGGCAATCCGAGGGCTTGTCCTTCTCTACTCTTTAAACTAACTTTTCTGCCGACCAACTTCATCCGGAACTCTTGGCAAAGACTTAACCGCGAACTACCCTGAACTGTGTAATCTTGAGCAAAAGACTTTTGTCCTATTGACTTTGGCCCTAACCCTTTTCAATTTGATTCCATCACTGTAGTTCCTCTTTCTAGATTGCCCTGCTTACTTACCTGTTGGTGCTGCTCAATTTGTATCTAGCTTTGTCTTTCCCTCCCTTTTAAATTGTTGGATTGTCATTTTGCTCACACTTCATTTATGAGCTTATCTTGTCCAGAATCTATTGGGAGTGGTGTGGTGTATTAAGAGTGTGATTTTTCAACTGCTTTACTTTAGTAAGATGTTATACAACTGATGTGTAAATAAATATATATTCTTTTACTCAGAAACCTTGAGTCAGTGTTTGTTTGAATCATAGTAATTGTGGTCCTTTGTGTAACTATTGATACTGCTCACTTGCTCTTGAGATAAGTCTGGCTGCTCAGCCATAGCTACCACTTTACTGTGTAGTAAAGGCTTGTACCAAAGGTGAATTTGTACTGTCACTTGTGTCTTAATTGTGTGTGGTGTTCCCAAAGGGTACAGCATATAATTCTGCCTAACATTGCCCCATATGGGAGACAGCCCACCAAGGCCAGGACCTTACCCCGGAGTATCCTGGAGCTCTGGCTGGCCTGTGTTGCAACTTCTCCCTCCAGGAAAGGTTGGGGACACTACCAAACAGGAGGAGGTATCTCGTCGTTGACACTGCAAACGTAATGTCTAGAACGAGATACCTCGTCCTGGGCACTTAAGGGGTTAAAGTGGTTCTGGTGCATATATAATAAATATATAATTTTATATAAATTATAAATGTAAGAGTTTCTTTGGTGTGCATGTCTACCTAAGGTTCGGTGTACTTACCTACAGCTCACATCTTCCCCTTAAGGTAAGCCTGATTGAACTGCCACTGTACCAAGGACCAGAGTCAGTACAGACTGATACTAAGAGTTGGAGATCTACAAACCCCTGGGATAGCTTACTTAAGTCTTACTACCAGTCGGACTTTAGGAAAATACAACTAATACTGGTGTTACAGCTGATCAGATTTGTGTAGGTTGGATTGCATTGATTCCTGGCTGTATTGCACTCAAAGAATCCATCATCAAGGTAACTATAATGTGAAGCACAAAAACAATGTCCAATATGGAAAACTATAAGGCAGAAGCTCTCATATCTCTTACTATCAAAGAAGTAAAAGAAATGCGTAAAGATAAATGTATTAGTACAAAAGGAAAAAAAAAGCTTGTTTGATTACCAAACTGCTAGTAGGCCAATAACTCCTACTTCCAGAATTGATCTAGAAGATAATGATGGTCAAAATGTAACTTTTAGCCCTCAACTTCCAGAAATGAGGTAGATAATGAGATGGAGTAAAATGGAACTGCTGATCCACCTCCTAATCCTCTAACCTCATCCCTACCATGTACCTAACATGTCAGCTAAGCTGGTTCTAGAGATAGAGAAAATTAAAATGCAGCTTGAATTTAGAAAACTGGAGATTCATTCTGAAATGAGAGACAAAGAAATGAGGAAGGAACTGCAACTCAGGGAAAAAGAGATGCAGCATGAACTAGAGATGAAAAGGTTGTCCCATGATTCCACTTTGGTTTCAGAGTCCTCTTTGCTAGACCATTCCAGAAGCAGGAAGCCTTGTCTCCCCAAAGAGTTGGTGAGTTTGCACGATGGGAAAACTGATATTCTTGATTGTCTAGTACATTTGAATGTACATGTAAAGTACACAGTATTTGTGAAAGTTAGTTTGTTCCGTGGGTAATCTCTAGGCTCCCCCAGAATGTCTGTGATGGAGTTGAATGATGTTGATAGACAATATTACCAGTTGGTAAAAACTGCTCTCAAGGGCAGGTTTGGCAAGACTCCTTCCCAATACCTAAAAAGGTTTAGGGACCACAAGAAGAGAGATGGTAACTTGTGGGCAACATGGGTGTGTGAAACCCTGAAAAACTTAGATGGGTGGATAAAGGGTTACAACGTGAGCTGTTATGAAGGCATGAGGTGTCTCTTCATGCTAGAAAGTATTTTTGATGCCTGTTCCCCAGAGCTGAGACAGTATCTTGCTGACTCTCAGGGGCTGGACCCCAAGAAGCTAGCAGTTGCTGCTGACTTGTGGGTAGCCAGCTGGGCTCCTCACAAGGATTCTGGGGCTTCTCACAAGAAAGAGGATGGGAAAAAGCATAAAAAGGATGAGAAGGATCATTCCAAAAATCGCCCACCAAAAGAGAGCCACAAATATAACAAGGCCAGATTCCCCCATAAACAACCTTCTACGGCTAGTGAAATCTCTGGCCCAAAACCAGAGGAAGGTTATTAGAAACCCCTATCCCAAAAGACATTTGAGAAATGTGTGGTTTGTGGGTCTGGTGACCATGTGAAAGGAGATCCAAGATGTAAGGATAAACCTTCATGGATCCCCTCTGTCAGCTTAGCATTCACACAACGTGGAAGTACCAATGACAGGGGCTAGCTTTCACCCTCAAGCTGAAGAACCCATTGGTGTTCAGGCTAGAGTTTCTTTAGTATCTCTGAGACTTTGGGAACAACAGAAAATTTAGGTCTGTAATCCCATTCCTGATAATACTAAAGAGTAGTATAAAGACAGTGTGCTTGTAAATGGTCAGGGCACCCCTGCCATTAGAGACGCTGGGGCCAGTATAACTGTGGTAGATGAAAGTTTCTTTCAACCTGAGGAAGTTTCTAAGGCTCCCAAAAGGCTTACCAAGTTAGCAGGAGGTCCAGTCCAAATGTGCCCAGTACTGCCAGCTATCATTAAGTGTAATGAGATGACTGTAAAGATACCTGTACGCGTTCAGTCAGATGTACCAGGAAGGGTACTGTTGGGCAATGATTTGAAGATCTTAGGTGTAGTCTCCTGCACACCCAAGCCACCCACTAAGAAGAGAAGGGCGTTGACCGAGGAAGCCAGAGAGGCAACCTTAAGAGATCTTCCGACTGAGACCAAGGGGAAACATAGAGACTCTAAAGGAAAGAAGGGCCCCAAGCCCAAAACGTACACAAGGAAATAGGCTCTTGTTGAAAACCTAGAGGCCACCCCTGTAACCCCAACACCCGCTGAGGCTGAGTTGGTGCCAAAGGAATCCCCTGAAGAACCCTCTTTTGATGAGTCAGAAGACGTGGAGATTTAACCCTGTCTGGAAGATCTGGATCCAAGAGACCATCCTGAGCTGCAGACTTTGCTTGCAGAAGGTGGCCCCTCAAGAACAGACTTCAGTAGGGGACCGAGAGAGGATCTCTCTCTAGACGTTCTGCTTCGAGACCCTGAGAAGCATACGCTATACCGTGAAGATGGCCTTCTCTATAGTGAGCCTATGGAGTCTATTCCAGGAGACCTCAGGAGAATGCTGGTACCCCAGTAATTAAGGCCCATATTCCCACAGTTGGCACATGAAGTCCCCCTGGCTGGTCATTTAAGCTCTAAGAGTACTAAGGAGAGGATCTCATTGTACTTTTACTGGCCCAAGATGGGTGCAGAGATTGAACAACACTGTACCTGTTATCAAACTTGCCAGTGATCTGGCAAGACTGGAGCCAAGAATGTGGCACCCTTAGTGCCCCTCTCCCAGTAGTGGGAGTTCCTTTTGAGAGGGTGGGGATTGACATTGTTGGTTCTCTAGACCCTCCAACATCTTCAGGCAACCGATTTATACTGGATGTGGTGGACCATGCCACCAGGTACCTTGAAGCTATTACAGTGAGAACTGTTACTGCTCAGGTGGTGGCTAAGCCCCTACGTAGTGTTTTTACCAGAGTAGGATTTCCTAAGGAGGTTGTATCCGACAGGGGGTCAAATTGTATGTCCCACTACATGCAGGCCATGTGGAAAATCTGTGGGGTCACCTGCAAGTACTCAACTGCCTACCACCCTCAGATAAATGGGTTGCTAGAGAGTGTTAACAGAACAATGAAGAGCATGATTGAAGCTTTGGAAGAACCACCTAGGAGAAAGTGGGACCTTCTTCTGCCATGCCTTCTATTTGCCTATAGAGAAGTTCCTCAAGCTGGAGTGGGCTTTAGCCCCTTTGAGTTATTTCATGGTCATCCTGTCAGAGGACTTTTGGCCCGGATCAAGGATGGTCTGGAGAGTGCTCCTTCCCTCACCCCAGTAAGGATGAATGACTATGTGCTAGGCCTCAGACAGCAGATGTCACAAATGATGACAGAGGCTACTGAGAATTTGAAAGCTGGTCAAGCTGAGGTTAAGCAATGGCATGACCGGAAGGCAAACATGGTGGAGTTTACTCCAGACCAACAAGTTCCCAACATAGGCCCATTAAGACAAAGGGTCTTACAGGACAAATGGACAGGATCCTTCAAAGCTGTAGGAAAACATGGAGCGGTGTCATGATTCCTGCCCCTCATGTCCCCAGCCCTCCAAGATGTCAGGCTGGAGCCAGGCCACGATCACCTACATGGCCCTCAAGGGCCTCTCCATCCCTCCAAAGACCCACTTGGAGTCAGAATTGGCGCTTGTGGCACCAGACTCACTCACTCCCATAGGATAACATTGGGGATTGGACTTTTAGTGCATTGATGGGGACAAGATGGATGCCCCCACATATTTCGGTTCCCAGAACTGCACATGCAGTCTAGTCTTTTGGGTGTGGTTCAGCCCAGAGACACCTGGGATACCCAGAGACTATTTAAGCCACGCCCAGGCTGAGAAACATGCTTTGTGTTTTCTGCACCTGCAGCGTGACACTCACCGTGTTCGGATCGGTCTCCAGTAGGCCTGCATCGTTCTTCTGCGCTCAGCTCCTGCAAGAACACCATTAGGAACAGCCTTACCTTGCGGCGCTTCTGCCCATCATTCATCGCTCCTTCTGTTCTGCGGGCATATTCGGCGGTGTCATTCCCATCCCGGCACGCCGCTTCCTAAGGAAAAGGGAAAAGAACAGAAAAAAGGAATTAGTAAGCATTCAGCAAATCTTCGCTTATTTTTAAAGACTGTACGAGCTTCAAACGCTTACCTGAATCCCAGCCGCTCTGGGGGAACTCTGTCTCTGGAACTTCTCATCCATCTGCAAGAGGGAAAAGACACACAAGGTTAGCGTGGAAACATCTAGAGGCGCCGCATACCGCGCTTACTCACTGCTATTCTTCTTCATAACCGGCATCCACGCTGAAAACATTGTGGCACCTAAAGGACACAGAAAAATAACTAATTTCAATACAAATATGAAAGGGTTGCATCGCGCATCGCGCTCTCACTCACCTTCAGTGCTACTCATCTCAGCAGCACGTCGCCATCCCCGGACGCGGCCATCATCATGGAAGCGTCAGAAACTGACCAGTTAGCACACATGTTGGGGCAGCTATGTTCCGAAGTACATGCAGCCAGGCAGGAGACCAACACCCTGAGGAGGGAGCTGATAGTAGCCAAAGAACACAGTGATGATTTAAGCCGGCAACTTCTCCAGTCACAAGCAGGGCATGCACCATTGCCGGGAAGCGTGCCCTCGATGCCAGCACCATCAGCCAATCCCGTTCAGATAACCCTTCCTGGGGCAGTTCCCTTGGCCCCGCCCGAACGATTTACGGGGGATCCCAAGAGGTTTGCAACGTTCATGAACCAGTGCCGCCTGCACTTCCTTTGTAGACCAGGAGCCTTTCCGAATGACCAATCAAGGGTCGCTTTTGTGCTATCCTACCTGAGTGGTCGCGCCGCGGACTGGTCTGTACCCTTTGTGGCCCAAGACGATCCTTTGCTGCATGACTTCAGGGGCTTTCAGCAGGAGATGGAAAAGCTGTTCGCCCGTCGTACTCATGGGCAGGCATTAGACAACGAACTTCTGTCCCTACGCCAAGGGAATCAAGACCTATTAACATACAAAGCCACGTTCAATAGACTCGTAGTTGAAGCAGAATGGCCAGTGGAGAAGAGAACCACGTTATTTCATCAGGGGTTGCGGGGGGAGCTCAAGGATGTTCTCGCACAAGTAGTGAACACCCCGAAAGACTGCTCAGAATTCATTGACCTTGTTGTTCAACTGGATCATAGGTTGCAGGACCGAAGAGCAGATCGAACCACACCGGACCCTCGCCCTATGTATTTGCATTCAAAGGACAATATTGCCCGCACAACGGAAGTTTTAGGAGAATCAATGCAAATCGGGGGGGTCAGATCCCCCTTGACTAAAGCGGAAAGGGATAAAAGGAGAAAGCAGCAGTTATGTCTGTACTGTGGAAGGTCAGGTCATTTCCTTAAAGAGTGCTCTGTGAAGCCACCGAGGAGGACGGTAGGGGCCACGGTCAAGGAAGATACCATCAAGGAATCGGAAAACTCCCCAGCCCGGCAAGTGTAGGGGTCCACTTGTCGAGCCAAGAAAGTGAACTACAGACCTCCCATTTTGCACTATCTGTGGTCTTGATCAATCACCAACAACCATCTCGGATGCACGCAGTAAGAGTGTACATTGACAGTGGAGCCGTTGGGAATTACATCGACCAGGATCTTGCGGCAAAGATGGGGCTTCCATTATGCCCTATATCAACCACCGGCACTGTTACCACTGTCGACGGCACGGAAATAGCTTCTGGTCCAGTATCCCAATGCACTGCAGCTTTAACCCTTCTGTGCCAGGATGGACACCAAGAATCTATCGTTTTTGACCTCATTAAGGCAGCACAGTTCCGGTTGATTTTGGGAATGACATGGTTGGTAGCTCACAATCCTCAAATCGATTGGCGAGCAAAAGAATTGGCCTTTCCCGAGACTTGCGCACTCACATGTTATCGCCAAGACAAACAACCAATAGACACCAGAACCTCCACGCTTGCGACTGTGGCAATCGGCACCCTACCAAGTGAATACCAGGACTTTCAAGATGTCTTTCAGAAAGAACAGGCTAATACCCTGCCACTACAAAGACCATACGATTGCCAAATCGACCTGATACCCGGCGCACAAATCCCTTGTGGGCGAATTTACGCACTCACAGAACCAGAAAACCAGCACCTGAAGGCCTAACTTGACCAATACCTGGCCAACGGGTTCATCCGTCCCTCGAAGTCTCCAGCAGCCAGTCCTCTATTCTTCGTACCGAAAAAGGAGGGGGACTTGAGAACGTGCATCGACTATCGCGCACTGAACCAGATTACTGTAAAAAACCGCTACCCCCTTCCACTGATCCCTGAATTGCTTGATCAAGTCAAAGATGCCCAAAACTACACAAAACTAGACCTGAGGGGGGCATATCACCTTGTTCGCGTAAAACAGGGGGACAAATGGAAAACCGCTTTTCACACCAAATACGGCTTGTACGAATATCAAGTAATGCCCTTTGGCCTTTGCAACGCGCCTGCAGCATTTCAATACTTCATGAACGATGTCCTACGGGAATTGATTGATGTCTGTGCTCTAGTGTACATCGACGATATTCTAGTATATTTCGCATCAAAGCAGGACCACGTTAAGCATGTCCGATCCGTATTGGAGAAACTCTGTCAACACCAGCTCTACGCCAAGCTCGAAAAGTGCTAATTCCACGTCTCTGAGGTGGAATTCCTGGGCTTTATTCTCAGCCCGAATGGAATCCGAATGGATGTACACAAGGTAGATGCTATCTTGAACTGGCCATCCCCAAATTCATTCAAGGGGGTTCAAAGTATGCTGGGTTTTGCAAACTTCTACCGCCGGTTCATCCCAGGATTTTCGCAAATCGTGCATCCCATCACGTCATTGCTAAGGAAAAGCAACAAAAAGTTCCAGTGGACAACAGAAGCAGAGGAAGCTTTACAGGAACTCAAAGCAAGATTCACATCTGCCCCAATCTTTCGCCACCCTCGGCCTGATCTCCCATACCTGGTGGAAACGGACACCTCAAACATGGCTATGGCAGCCGTCCTCTCATAAAAGGACCCCGAAACGGGCCTGTTACACCCTGTTGCCTTCTGGTCGCGTAAATTCACCCCCCCTGGAGTCAATTACGCTATCACAGACAAAGAACTCCTGGCCATTAAGTCAGCCTTTAAGGCATGGCGGCACTACCTCTTGGGCGCCAGACACACAATCACCGTAATAACTGACCACCGGAACATCCAGTAGCTAAAAACGGTAAAGGCCCAATCCTCACGACAACTACGTTGGGCTCTTTTTTTTGCTGAATATGACTACGTGATTACATTTCGACCAGGGGTGAAAAACGGGAAGGCCGATGCCCTTTCCCGTATGGGGGTGGAAGAGCAAGGGTATCAGACCCCTGACCCAATAGCAATCATCCCGAGTGACAAGCTCCTAGGAATCACAGCAACCATAACTCAGAAAGAATTACGTGAAGAAATCCATAACCTGATGAGTCCGGAGCAATTACAAGCGTGGAGTGCACAAGGAGAACATTACATGATAAAAGATCAGTTGCCCTACTTCAGGAATCGTTTATTCTTACCAAACCAAGAACTACGAGAACAAGTCATGTCCGGTTATCATGATTCCTTGATCGAGGGCCACCCGGCAATCGCTAAAACCCTAGCCAAGGTAAAATGAACTTATTGGTGGCCCACGTGGCGTAAAGACATTATCCAATTCATCCTATCTTGTGGAGTGTGTGCTCAAAACAAGTCATCCAAGCAGAAACCAGCTGGGCTATTACAACCATTGGAAATCCCACGAGCACCCTGGCAACGTTGTCCCTCGATTGTATTACTGATTTACCACCCAGTCAAGGGTTTAACACTATTCTTGTGGTCGTGGACCTATTTTCAAAAATGGCACATTTCATTCGTCTTAAGGAGCTCCCAAATACTTCCACTCTGGCAAAGGTATTTCTTGAAGGCATTGTACAGCTCCATGGGTTTCCTTCAGTTTTAGTCTCAGACCGAGGTACTCAATTCGTATCTAACTTCTGGAGAAAATGCTGCTCTATGGCCCAGATCGACATCCGGCTATCCACCAGTCACCATCCCCGAACGGATGGTCAAACTGAGAGGACAAATCAGACGCTCGAGTAGTATCTGCGTTGCATGTTACACCAAGCGGAAATAAGCTGGTTCGACCTATTATGGATAGCTGAATATGCTTATAATAATTCCCTACACACCAGCACTGGGCAGATGCCCTTTTATACCATGTATGGCAGGCACCCGCGTACTTCTGAGTTGGACGTTCCTACAACCCTGGAAATGCCAGCAGTTAAAACCTTGCACAAGACCATTTCTCAAACCTGTAAAAGGGCAGCTGAACACGTACTTCAAGCTAAGAATCGCCAAAAGAATGTTGCTGATCAACACTGAGCAAAGGCCCCCAACTACCAAGTGGGAGACAAAGTCTGGCTGGTGTCTAAACATGTGTCCATTAAAGGAACCCGAACTTTCCGTCCAAGATACCTGGGTCCATTCACCGTCACCTCTGTGATAAATCCTGTGGCGGTCAGACTAGCTTTGCCGTCAAACATGCAGATTCATCCTGTGTTCCACGTGTCTCTCCTTAAACCTGTTCAACCTGGGAGCGGGTAGCAACTCCACCGCAGCCAGTAGTAGTCGCCGGGGAGCCAGAATTCGAAGTCAAGGACATCCTGGATTCAAAGTACATCAGATCCAAATTATACTACTTACTAGACTGGAAGGGGTATGGTCCACAAGACAGGACATGGGAGCCTTGTGAGTACATCCATGCACCTCTCTTGCTTAGACGATTTCATCAAAACCATCCAAACAAACCAGGACCAGACAGAAGAGCCACCTTGAGAGGGGCCTTGGGGGGGTGCTGTCATGATTCCTGCCCCTCATGTCCCCAGCCCTCCAAGATGTAAGGCTGGAGCAGGCCATGATCACCTACAGAGCTCTCAAGGGCCTCTCCATCCCTCCAAAGACCCACTTGGAGTCAGACTTGGCGCTTGTGGCACCAGACTCACTCACTCCCATAGGATAACATTGGGGATTGGACTTGTAGTGCATTGATGGGGACAAGATGGATGCCCCCACATATTTCGGTTCCCAGAACTGCACGTGCAGTCGAGTCTTTTGGGTGTGGTTCAGCCCAGAGACACCTGGGATACCCAGAGACTATTTAAGCCACACCCAGGCTGAGAAACATGCTTTGTGTTTTCTGCACCTGCAGTGTGACACACACCGTGTTCGGATCAGTCTCCAGTAGGCCTGCATCTTTCTTCTGTGCTCAGCTCCTGCAAGAACAAGAACACCGTTAGGAACAGCCTTACCTTGCGGCGCTTCTGCCCATCATTCATCGCTCCTTCTGTTCTGCGGGCATCTTCGGCGGTGTCATTCCCATCCCGGCACGCCGCTTCCTAAGAAAGAGGGAAAAGAACAGAAAAAAGGCATTAGTAAGCATTCAGCAAATCTTCGCTTATTTTTATAGACTGTACGAGCTTCAAACGCTTACCTGAATCCCAGCCGCTCTGGGGGAACTCTGTCTCCGGAACTTCTCATCCATCTGCAAGAGGGAAAAGACACTCCAGGTTAGCGTGGAAACATCTAGAGGCGCTGCATACCGCGCTTACTCACTGCATTTCTTCTTCATAACCGGCATCCACGCTGAAAACGTTGCGGCACCTAAAAGACACAGAAAAAGAACTCAGTTCAATACAAATACGAAAGGGTCGCATCGCGCTCTCACTCACCTTCAGCGCTACTCATCTCAGCAACACGTCGCCATCCCCTGATGCGGCCATCATCTAAGGAAGGAAAGGAACGAAGTTAGAGAACTGTTCAAAAGACTCACTATACTTACCTGTCGGACTCTTGCCAGTGAAGTAACTAGGCAGCAACGAGCCCGCATCAATCAACGCGCCCCTGCACTGAAAGCAGGATGGAGAGCACACTTACCAAGAAAGCAAGGTCAGCTGTGGATCAAAGGGAAGGGTTGGACCCCGGGGAAGAAGGGGTTCAAGCACAGAGAGACAATAGGGAGTTAAACTCTACCAATCCTGTGTTTCAGGCCCAGTCTCCAGTCGAGTAGACTCCAGGGAAGGGTTCGAGGTTGTAAGAGGTCAGAACAGGCTGAGTGACGTCCCCGTGGATACCAGGGAGCGTTACAAGAGGTAAACTATTTGGTAGACTTGGGCAACCCTGAGGAGGCCCACAGGGTCCTTCATGCCAACCGTCTGAAGGCTTAGGTTTTCAGACCAGAGACAGGAGCTTTGCTCTTAGCTTCTGATCATGAAGAGTAGGAGAATGTGCCTCTCCCTGATCTTCTAAGGGGACACCTTTCAGATCGGTCAGTAGAAGGGGTAAAACTTTCTACTAATCTGACAATGCAACAAAAGGAGGAGTGCAAGGCTGTGTTAGCTCACTTTATCCCTCCGTTCTCACTTACACCAGGATTGACCGCTTGGGGCCAGCATGACATAGACACTGGTGATAGTGCACCTGTTAAAAGCAGGGGCTATAGGATGTCAGATAATGTGAGGAATCACATAAAAGAAGAGGTCAATAAGATGCTTGACCTTGGGGTGATTGAACATTCCACACGTCCATGGGCTAGCCCAGTTGGGTTAGTGCCAAAGGCATGAACTAAAGAACCTAGATTCTGCGTGGACTACAAGGCATTCAATGCAGTTACCAAGACTAATGCCCAGCCCTTTCCAAGGACAGATGAACTGGTGGATAAGCTGGGCTCAGCAAAATTACTCAGTGTGTTTGACCTGACAAGTGGTTATTGGCAGATTGCCATGACTGACCAGTCTAAGAAGAAGACAACATTCTCAAGCCCAGAAGGCTTGCACCAGTTTAAGGTCATGCCTTTTGGTTTAAAGAATGCACTTGAGGTTGGGACCATAGCTTCTCCTCTGAATACCATATCCTCTCCCAAGTGCCCTAAAAAGGTAAAGGGGACTGAGGACTGTGAAAAAGCCTTTCAGGGGCGGAAAGATGCCCAGAGTAAAGCTCCAGTGATGAGAGCTCCAGATTACACTCAGGCCTCGCTAGTGCAAACTGCTGCTTACAACACAGGGATAGGAGCAGCCATCAGCCAATTTGATAGCAGAGGCAGGGAGCACCCCACCTGCCTTTTTGGTAGAAAATTAAAAGATAGAGAAACAAGATGGGCAACCATTGAACGTGAATGTGTTTCTATTGTGTGGGCCCTGAAGAAATTCAGACCATACCTTTATGAAAATACTTTCAAGATTCAAACTGACCACCAACACTTAAGGTGGCTTATGCAGATGAAAGGAGAAAACCCAAAATTGCTCAAGTGGCCCATCAGCATACAAAGCTTTGACTTCAGTGTTGAGCACAAGTCAGGTACCCAACATAAGAATGCTGATGGTCTTTCCAGAAAGTATGACCAACTGGATCAAGAGTGCCATCCAGGAGTGGATTAGATCCTCCTATCCCGAGTCTGGGGGGGACGAGTGTTAGGGAGATTTATCTTTTTTATGCTTCATCCCCTCTCCTAGTGAGACCCCCAGGACTTTTTGCTGGACAAGTGGACCTTTTTCTTTCAATCCTGAATGGGTGCAGCTTTTTTCCACTCATTTATTCTTGTGGGCTCTGTCTTTTGGAACTCTATTCTTTGTATTCTACCCGTAGTATAGAGTCTGTCTGCTCCATAGCTCTGAAAGGCATCTGTGTTTTTACTACTGCAGCACACAGCTCCTTATGGACAGTGTTGCTGGGGACCCTCAGGGTGCTTCTTTAAGATTTCTTTTTTCTATATCCTCGAGTAACTACAGTTCTTAAGGGTAGAGAGATACTTAGTATCTCTCCCAAAACTTTATAGCCTGAGAGATTGGCACACACCACCTTCAGTCGAGGGCCAACGGGATACCTAGTATCCCCCTTCTCTCTGCTCCTGTGACCTTTTAGTCACATAGACAATCTCCGAATTATGGGTGTTGGCAGTGGACGTGTTCTACCAACTGTTGTGTAGTTTTTATAATACAGGCTATGTCCATAACCTCGGAAGTGCACTCCCTTCTTTTTTCGACATTTATGGCATTGTTGTTCTTTGTTAGACCTTCTTCTATCATTCTGGGAGGGGGAGGTCAGTGTGTGTGTTTTGTCTTTGGCGGGAACCCTTGTGTGTCCCCGCCTAGGCTCCAGAGTGTCTGGGCAGGCAGGAAGTGGGGGAGGAGTCTTCCAGCCCCTGTTTTGTGTCTGTCAGAGTGCCTGAATAGGACCAGCTCCCACAGGAGGTCTGGCTGTCCTGATTGGACAGTCAAACACACCTTTCTATAAAATGCTGAGCGAGATTGCAGAGAAGCCTGTGCTGGAACTGTATAAAAGGTGAGGCTTCTGGAGTGAAAAGCAGGTTGACCACTGGGAGCTGAATTAACCGAAGAAGAAGACAAGAGATGCCTGCAGACGCTTTGCAACACCGTGAAGTGACCGAGCTGTCCAGACCCCGTTTTCTATGCGACAGAGGAGCTCCGAAGAGGCTGACTCCTTCCCTTTCGCTGGTGGGAACAATCAGTCCCAAGACGAACTTGAGCCATCTCCCGAGGTCCTAGGAGTTTCCAGACCTGCAGAATCGGAATACCAGGAGATCTGCTGCCCATTTCGAGTGCAGCATCGTGGAAAGACCGAATCTGTCCAATCTTTGCTGTGCCAGTAAGGACACTCCAGAAATCCGATCCAACTCGCCCAGACCCCCTTATCAGATCGTGGGACTGCAGGAAGTGAAGAAGTTTGACCGGGCGATCCGTGTCCTTTGGTGTTGCAGAAAAGGCTCCAAAACTGCAGAGTGTACCGAGAAGTTGTTGAAAGTCATGCCCCAGGTCCTCCCTCAAGACTGCTGCTGATAGATCCCGTCCATTGTCCTGCCTTCAGTCATCAGACCAAGGAATCTGGAGGTTGGGTCCAGAGCTGCAACATTGCAGAGCATCCAGCACGAACATTTTCTTCTAACCTAAGGTACTGTGGGGAAAAAGGTATTGCTTACCTGATTCCAAGAAGTCGCTACAGAGTATTGGAGTCACCACCTCTTACCAATCGCCAGCAGTTTGTTAATTGCTACCTGTCACCTGTGGAATCCTACAGGGTTCCATCCTCTCCCCAGTGATATTAAATCTATACATGGAGCCGCTGGAAGCCCTCCTGGCCACACAAAACATCCACATCCACGAATACACTGATGACACACAACTATACCTCAAGAATATCCATAGGTTCAAAACCTGCCTCTTGCTGATCCAATTGTAGATGCCCAAAAACTTCTCACCAACAACACCAAACACCCAGACATATAGATCCGGCTATCAACCATGAACCCTGAGGGCTTCACACTCAAGCTTACCTCCTGCGCCAAGTCCCTTGGGATCCACATCGACAAACACCTCTCCTACAAGACACACATAGGTAAGAAAACTCAGACAGCTTGGTATCAGCTCTTCCCCCAGTGGAAAGTCAAGCCCATCCTCCCTCCGGACAGCTTTAAATCTACCATTTAAGCACTGGTCCTAGCCCACCTGGATGGAGGCAATGCACTCCTCAAAGGCCTCCCGTCGTCCTCTGTTGTGTCCTACATGCGGCTGGATGCCTCTTCAAGGGTCTATGCAGATTGGACCACATCACCTCAGCCCTCATCGACCTTGACTGGCTCCCACTGCACACACGAATCACCTTCAAGTCTTGCCTCATGGTCTATAAGGCAGTCACCATCAAATGCAGACTTGAAATCTGCCACTGCAAAAAGAACAGGACCAGAAAACAAGCCTTCTCTGCCTACGCCCCAAAGCTATGGACTCTCCTCCCATCAGCATCAGACTCACCCCCACTCTCCTACAATTCAGAAAAGAACTCAAGACTCTCCTCTTCTAAGAGTATCTTCTCCTCAAAATCTATGCCATCACATTGCCCCTCCCATCTTCTGATTTGCTAGACGCCACCCGCCTCTCTCTTCCCCACCACCAGGTTCAGCTGTAACCCTCCTAGGCACCCTTCTGTATCCTACTCCCTGCTGCATATCTGTTCTGTTGTTACCTCTGAAAAACACTCTGTTAGGCATCTGTACTGTTGTATACCTCTGTAAAGCGCTCCGTTATGTATCTGTACTGTTGAATACCTGTGTAAAGCGCTCTGTTGCGTCTCAAAGCAAGGTCCGCGCTCAGTTCATACCATCATAATTATAATAAGAAGAAAGGGTCACACAGCACCACCAGGTGACTATTTGCCTCATCACAAGTCAGGTGGTAATCTGGCACAATATCTGCCCAGCGGAAATAGCATTACAGCTGGGTCGTGCATCAGTATTAGTGCTGTATGACAACCGGGCATGAACGCGTGGCCCACTCCGGCGGAAACAGCGCCAAAATAAGGTTTACGCCGAAGTATTGGCACAAATAGCGCTACCGCTGGCAATCCCGGCACTAATAGCGCCGGTGGAAATTGCGTCATCACTGGAACAGGAAGCATTGCGGTGGCCATTTTTAAAAACACAATCCATCAAATATCTCCACTTCGGACAGCAGTGTAAAACCACAGGACAGCGCAGGACAGCCATCTGGTATGCCATCAGTCAGAAGATAACTGCAGTGGCGAGTGTAACGCGTGACAGAGAGGACTGCCATTAGTGGTGGAATGACCAGAGGGTCAGGGTGCGTGGACTGCTGTCACAACACCGCCAGGAGTCCCTGCAGACTGGAGGAGGCACTGTGGAACCACTGGTCCTCACCGATTTGGAGGAAAAGTGTAGCACAGTGCTGTATATGGAGGGAATAGAGGGAGTCGAAGGTGCAGATGCAGGTGCCAGAAGTCTGGAGGCAGGGGGTGAGTCAAACCCCCCTCCCCACCCAGCACAAGTGCATTCACAAATGACAGGCTAGCATAAGATGCCCCAGTGGACAGGCACACATGTCAGCAGACCCAGAAGCTGGGCATGCCAACACGGTGGAGTGACGGGGTTGCACATCAGCTACCCTCCACAGCAGCCATGGGGCAGAGCACCAAAGGCAACCCTGTTACAGCAGCGGGAAGGGGTGGCAATTGACCTATCCAAGTGCCATGCACACCGCACTCCTGCTGGTGCTCCCTGCAGCAGTCACGCCCCAGCAGTTGGCCTGCCACATGTTGGTATGGCAGACAAGCCACAGGGAAGTAGACGTCCCACTACACCGACATGGGCTCAGCTATCCAAAAACTGTACACCACAGCGCAACCCTGCTGGCTGCACAGCAGTGCCCCAGAGAGCCATGCCAGTGCTGTGGAGTAAGCCACCACACCCACCGCCACAAGGTGAGTGCCACAGTGGGAGGGGATGTGGGGGCATGAAGGACCGCAAACATGCATGCTAGACATCAGCTGTCCCAGCATGGACACCCTGCCCTCCCCACACACAGGCCAAAGACCAAATGGCCATGTGTCACACACTCATTGCTACAACCATCCCCATAATGCTGGGCCCACATGCAACCTCCCCTGACCAACCATGCCCATCTGGCCAAATGTGAGGGGTCCCACTACGTACCATAGCAAATGTGTCTTGCATGAGGCATCGGAGGAAGATGAGGGGGCAGGCCCATCTGGGAGTGGCGCATCGAGGCCCTCTAGGTCCGCCACCACCACCGCTCAAAGGTGCAAAAAGGCTACGCCGAGGTGGATGTCCCACTGTGAGACACCACAACCCTGCAGGGCCAAGCCAACGTGACTCCACAGCCCACCAGTATCACAGCAAGGCCCACTGCACCCACTCCCACGGCTGGAGGGTCTGACACCGAGGCTACACCTCCAGGCAGGGTGACTGTGGAGACACAGGGGGACACCAGCCCAGTGTCACTGCCTACAGAAGGGCCACAAACCCCCGAGCGTCCTTGACCACCAGCTGGCATTCACAAACCCCAGAGAGCCCTCACCGCTGCCAGCGTGCTTAGACACCAGAGAGCCCTCACCGTCGCCAGCGTTCACAAACCCCTCAGCGCCCTCGCCGCTGCCAGTGTGCTCAGACACCTGACCCGGACATTGACACGCCTTCCTATGGCTCCCCTGAAAACAGCCCAGAGTCTCTGCACAGCCCTCCTCCCATACGGCACACAACACCAAGCAGCACCGTGCTGCAGAGGCTGGAGGATATGGAGCGGAGACAGAGGGAGATGGAGCTGATAGGGAACACACACTCGGAACACCTGCAGCCATCTGTGACTGCCTACAAGGGGCCACCCGCAGGATTGTGCTGGCTATTACAAGTAACTGGGCCTGCCAGTACGGCCACCCTGACAGTATACACCCAGAGGGTCAGGGAGATGACTGAAGGGGTCTCGACACTGGCAGAGGCCATCCGGCAGAGCACAGAGGTCACGCTCCAACATATCCGGGGGCCAGGCTCCATCCCTTTAGTTCTATGACTCCCATAGCACAGAGGAGTCTCAGCAGAGCACACCAAGGCGTCAGTCCCATTTGCGCCCAAGATCACTGGGGACTGGCAGGGGGAGAAAGTCCATGGTTATGATCAACATTGAGACACTTATTGCCATGCTGGGGAGTTGGTGGTGGGAGGAGGAGAGAGGGGGGCTAGTATGCTAGTATGCTGAGGAGTTGGTGGTGGGAGGAGGGAGAGGGAATAGTGTGCTGGGGAGTTGGTGGTGGGAGGCGGGAGGGGGATAGTGTGCTGGCGAGTTGGTGGGGGGAGGAGTGAAGGGGGATGGTGTTCTGGGGAGTTGGTGGTGGGAGGAGGGAGGGGGGATAATGTACCAATAAGTTGGTGGTGGGAGGAGGGAGTGGGTATGTTGGGGCACTTCATATCATAAAAACTGTTAAACTTCATCAATGCTAGGACATTCCTGATTGTGTCATTGTCGTGTTTATTGATAGAGGTGACCGTAACACAGTCGTGCATGGCTTGTGCCATGTGAAAATGTCAGAAGAAATTGTATATCAGTCCCCGGTGGGCCAATCTTTCATCCCTCACATCCTCTCCAGCAATGCGTGCATTTGCCTCTGCCACAGGCACTGCACCCTCATCCTCTGGGGATGGCATGTCCAACTCAGGGGGTAGCATAACATTTCTCTTCAGGCAGATATTGTGCAGCATGGCACACACACGCACAATTTTACCCGCTTTATCTGGTGCGTACATCAGGGCTCCACCGGTACGGTCGAGACAGCGGAAACGTGCCTTCAGGAGGCCGAAGGTACGCACGATGCACACACGGGTCCTGCTGTGAGGGAGGTTGCAGGCATTGTCCTGCTGTTTTTGTGGATCACACACAGGGGTCATTAGCCAGGGCGTTGGTATCCGTAGTAACCTGCCTGGGGAGGCACAGGCATTAGTCACGGTGTAAGGTGTGGGGGTGGCCTTACACAATATCAGAGCAATGGTCATCTTGTGCATGCAAATGGGCCTTCATTTCACATCATGTGTCTCTTCAATGTCTGTGCATGCTGTGTCACTCGTGTCATGCATTGTTTCTGCTTCTAGTGTACCCTGTTCCCTTGCAGCATATGTAACTTAAGATGTCTGTCAGTGACATGTACAGCTGACATGGTGGCTGTCATGTGGCAAAGTATTTCCACCATGCATGTGGCATGCTGGGTTTGCCATGGGCCCTCCCTGAGCATCAGGTACCACCAGGTCGCCATTGTGGGCGGACGCACATGGGTGCATGGCTGTGGTACTGGCAGGGTTGTTGTTGTGTGAAGTGATGTGGCCATTTGTCATCATTGCTTTGGTTAGTGCATGTTGCATTGCAGTACCTGTAGTCATGTTTGTGTTCATAATTGCTACAGTATGTGTACATCAGCTTCTCCATCCAGGTAAGTCCGACATGTGCATGCTCCTTGGGCGGGCTGTACTGTGACATTGGTGCCGGAGGTGGTCAAGTACAGATTTTGCATTCTCTTGTCATGTCATGCTTTGTGTAGTTATTCGCATCTCCCCCCATTTACACATGTACTTCGCAGCGCAAGCATGCAGACATTTCTCCACCCACTTTCCAGGTCTGTAGTCCTCTGTGGCTTTCCATGTATCCTGGTAGTGTGATGTTACGTTTGACCATCGAATCGTGGGTGGAACCAGGGTAGCGGGCACAGCAGTGGGTGATGTACAGGTTGCGGTCGCATGTCACCTGCATGTGCAGGGAGTGGTGGTGCTTGCAGTTACGGTACTCTGCTTTGTGGGCCTGTGGGGCCACCAACGCAACACGGGTACAGTTGAAGGCAGCAATCACATTTGGCATTTGGGCAACAGCATTGAACTGTGCTTTCATGGCACTGACCTGGGCCGGGGTGGTAGGTAGTGAGATTTGGTGTTGCAGTTGCAGCTGGAGGGTTTCAAGCACCTGGGACAACACTGCACAGAATGTGGGCTATGCCATTACGTGCATCTTGGCCACGCAGTGCTGGAAGGTGTCAGTTCCAAGGAATTGTAGGACAGACACTAGCTTCAGCAGTGGGGACACAACTGTCTGGATGTTCATCCCGCTACCTATGTCATCCTGTATTGTGGTGAGCAGCTCAGATATGGTCTCCCTGTTGAGGCGGTTCATGGTGACCAACTGGCTGTCAGTGAGGGTCCAGGGTGGGGGCTTGACCCTGGGGATACATGCACGCCATGCTTGGGCTCTCCTCCTCCTCTTCCACCTCCTCCTCTCCCCCTCCCCTGTACTCCCTGTGCCTTGGCCTGGTTGTCCTGCCTCTCAACTTCCAGGGGCAGCATGAGCAGCTGCCTGTCCCAGCTCACAGTGGCTAGTGGCAGCATGGTGTTGGAAACAGTGTTTGGGGTAAGGGTGTGCCTTATGTAGCCCACTGGAGTGGATTGGGTTCACCTGTGGCTTCATTTCTGAAACGTGTTTTTATTAACTTTCAGCTAGAAGCTGGAGGTAACTGTGCCGTGTTTTTGGCGGTATTAGGGCCGGTATTTGGCACTAATACCACGTACATGGACTTGTGATGCAGCTGTGTTTGCGCTTTGAGTGGCCGGCGCAGACACAGCCGGCTGTGTTCCCAACGGCTATAATAGAGCACTGGCTGATTTTACAGTCGGCAGTATTTACGCCTGCTCATGATCCGATGGAGCGGTATTGGTGCAGCTAATTCCGTTACCACCACTTTTAAGGGTTACAGCCTGACTTGTGATGAGGCCCAATATAAATTATTTTCCACTGCTGATGGATCATCACGAGTTGGGCAGAGTGGGAAAATGTGTCGGTCACGCTATTACTGACGCATTTACAGTACCACCCAATCCCGTGTTCTGGGGGGCTCCATGTGTTAAAATCACGACAAAAAATGCTGTTTACACAAAAAATCACGGTGAAAAGGCAGTGGTGTTGCCGCCGCAATCCATGTAAAGGATGTGGGGGACCTCCCGCTCCCCTTCAATGGTATAATGGGCTACACCTTTACCGGTTCAAACCACAGCATTTTAGCCGAGACATTTTTTAAGCGATTTTATTACTGCATGCTGTTCTGGGGCATTCACCTCAGCTCAGAGCTGGAGGTGAACGTGCCGCTGTAAGGCCATTTTCGGTGCTGTTACCGCCGGTGGCAATAGCGCCCCCCAACTCCACTGGGGACTTACCGCCCCCACCACCCCCCGCAACTCGGGATCTGGCGCAAATTGCGCCGGACCCAGTAGCGGTAACGCTAATTGCGTTGGGCGGTATCCCGGCAGAACTCATGATGAGGCCCATTGTCTAGAGAATATTTTGAAATAGGATGTATTTTTCAGAGGAATGTGTCCATTAGAATACTTAATTATTCTTAAAGAATAGGATCAAGCTATTTTTCTATAATAAATGATAATGTTAAACGTCAAGTGGTCCCCAGTCTGTCAGTTGGGACTTTTCAAAAGTATATGAATCTGTAAAAGACCCATTACTGGTGATTACAGCGATTCTATAATTAGTGTCAAATTGGTTAGTATGTGAAAACGTGGCACAGCCCCCCTAACTTCAGCAGTTAAACATAAAAACAAGAGGTACTTGCCAGTTTTTCTGGTGCTTTGTCTTCCATTTTTTCAACTGCAGCTGGGGCTTCCGGTTTAGTCTAGGAAAGACAGTTTTGAAACATTGTCAAGAAGTTTAAGAAGAAAGGGAATCATGTTACTTATGCTTGATTTTCAAAGTGTGTTACAGCTGATAAGTTTTTGTATCACAATGATGCCTAAACACACAAAGTAAGCCTCCAACGTGATGTGCACCTCACACATATATGAGGAGGCAGTGATTATAAATGTAAGAAAATGTTACTTACAGCGGCCTTGTACCAATACGATGGTGAGTGCGTGTGGACACTCAGGGGTCCTGCCCTGCCCCTGCGCGCACGCCCCTGGCTATAGTTGCATCCCTGATCGCTCCGGGAGCACACAGGTCTCCTACTAAACCCGACTACCTCCTGCATCGCACCCATCAGAGCCCGCCTCTGTACACTCCTCAGCCTGGGTCCAGGCCCGGGACGGGACTCCAGCAATCTTTTCAGCCGACTATAGGCAATAAAAATACCTGCACAATGGTTGGTGCATCCGATTGAGGATTGTATCGCGCCATTACCAACTACCCAGTGGGAGGTTGTTACAGTAATATCTGGCAGGTTGTGGTAGAGAGTTCATCGCCAGAACGGCTGCGAATACTTCTGGAAAACCAACGGGCCCAACAGTCCCCAGCAGAAAATAACCTTGCTGACTGGTGTACAGGGGCCTTATATGGGAAATCCCAAGTGACAGGCGAAAATGGACCAATTCGCCATGTCAGACCAGTTTCCTCCACCACCCTCCAAAGCCCCTGGGCCTTCCCAACTGGACGATTCCACATTCAATCAGACACCATTAGCCCTGAAGGGTAACACTGAGAACCTTGTGGTGAAGATAGACGCACTCACCTGCAAAGTAGATATCTCCACGGTCCAGATCGCCAAATTATGTGGTCGAATGTCAGAAGCGGAACAAAGAATTGGTGATGGGGAGAACAAGATAGTTATTCTTATTTTTTTAAATAACGCGCAAACAAAATTTGAAGTTCACTAACTTCCTACTGCTACTTGACTGTACAAGTTTTGTTTTCAATACTAATACGAACTTCTTCTCCAGTCTTTATACATAACACTCCCTGTTCCATGTAAACACCAATTAGATGAAAGCTTTTCCTTTCTTTGAAAGAAGATGAAACTTTGTAACTTCAAAATAAATAACAGTAAATAACTTAGCTCAATCTGAATTTAGTGGACTCTTCAGATATGCAACTCAGTACCAGGTTCTCAGTATATCTCTTCTGATGCAGACTTCACATACTTCTTTCTTGACTTCTATAAAACTTATCTACACTATGCCTTTTGAAAAACTTTATCTTTATTTACTGGAGCTAACTTTTCTATGACCTACTCAGAGGATAACTTTAATGAAAGGCAGTTTAGAATGATACTGAAGATTCTAAGTGACAATACAATGATGACACAATGAGGACTACACAAGCCTGAAACAATCATTGTTGAAAAGTAGTTCCACCATCTTGGCTTGGGAGAGCTAATTCTTTCTGAATGAAGAACAGTTAAGGAAAACAAACTTTAACCCTAAAACTGCTACACTAAACCCAGACTCAACCTAGTACTTAAACCAACCTTCTATTTCTCCAAAATGAATGCCTGGAACGCCCACATTTCCTAGGACCCTTGAAAATGTGAAGAATATAATGTGGAAACCTGACACGTGGCCCTCCACCGAGACCTTGACAGATCCTCATTATCTCAGCATTCTCTCTCACTAGAGAGAGAGAGAGAGGGAGAGAGAGAGAGAGAGAGAGAGAGAGAGAGAGAGAGAGCGAGCGCAGCTCAGAAATGGGCAGCCATAGCCAATTATCATGACCTTCACGACTCCTGGAGATTATTACACCCCATGACTAGGGAATACTCCTACTACTAGGGGGTGCACAGTAGCTCCTTCAGGATCGACTATGTCATGGTGTCATCTGACCTAGCCCGTGACATTAGAAGCACCCGCATTCCTCCCTGCGCCCTATCAGACTACTCCTCAGTGCTGGTCGAATTTCAGGGCCCAGCCTGCCCCCCCAGACACATGCAGTGGCGTTTCAGAGCTTGCACCCTGGTGGACACCGTCTTCTGGGAAGAGATTAGACATGATATCCAAACATTCTTTGAAGTAAACACAAGCTCAGTGCCAGACCCCAGGGTGGTGTGGGAAACTTTTAAAGTGTTTATCAGGGGATGATGCATTGCGAAGGAGGGAGGGGTTCTGAGATATATCCAGAGCTCTGTTTCCTCTCTCGAACAAGAGATCAAGCACTTAGAATCACAACAGGGTCTACAGGACTCCCAAGAGGTATGGTCACAACTCCAAACTGCCAGGGCAGAGCCATCCCTTCTTATGACTAGGGAGGAACGCTACCTAGGCAACCCTATTGCAGCCGCCACGTACGCCGAGGGTGACCGTCCGAGCCGGACTCTGGCCTGGGTGATCAAGCACGAACACCAGCTGGAATCTATACTGGAAATCGCAAACCTAGAGTGTGACCTGACCAAAGATAATGAAGAAATCAATAAAGTGTTCCGGGATTTTTATGAGAGACTTTACACCTCGCAGACAGGGGTCATCCATGATTCCATTTTGCACTATTTAGATACGGTGGCTCTGGGCTGGCTTAAACCTGCCCTGGGGATGGCTCTGAATAAACCCCCCTCCGTTGAGGAGTTCCGTAAAGCGATCCTCTCTCTCTCCCCAATGGCAGAGCCCTGGGCTTGGATGGGATTACAGCAGAGTTTTATAAAGCATACGCTGATCTGTTGATTCCCCAGCTGCGCGATATGTACGAGGCAGCCAGGTCAAACGGGGTTCTCCCGGAGTCCACCAGGACCGCCCTCATTACCGTCCTGTTGAAACCTTCTAAAGACCCAGGTAAATGCGCCTCATATAGGTAGTTGTCGCTGGTCAATACTGACAGTAAAATTCTTGAGAAGATCCTTGCAAATAGGCTCCTGCCCCATATGCCTGCACTGGTCCTCCCAGACCAGGCTGGCTTTGTCCCGGGCCGCTCTACCGAGAATAATCTACTCTGCCTGTTCTCCCTCATGAATAATGTTGACCCCGAAATCCCAATAATCGTGGCCACACTGGATGCCAAGAAGGCTTTTGATTCAGTTGAATGGCTCTTGCTCTTCGAGGTTCTCTGACGACTGGGTATAGGTACCACATATCTTAGTTGGGTCTGATTACTGTATGCAGTCCCGAAAGCTAAAGTTTATACCAATCGCATACTTTCTGAACCTTTGGCGTGTGCCATAAGGGAGTCCCATGCCCATAGGGGTGTAAAAATGTACTCCCATCCCTCTATATTCTCCCTATATGCAGATGATATGCTGCTGTATGTGAAACACCCCAAACTCAATCTGGGTTGGTGCTCTCTCTGGGTTGAAGATCAACTGGTCCATATCAGAGGTTCTCCCTCTGACTCTGAGCGTGGTACATTGGCAAAGCTTTTTGCTGGTGCCCCGATGGTATCCCCTATCTGGGCGTACTGGTGATATCCTCCCCGACAGAACTGTACAAGGCTAATTATGTAGACACCCTAGGGAAATCAGAGCATAAGGTTGATACAAGGATTTATCTCCCTATTTTCGCAGGCGGCCTGAATGTCTCTGGCCAAAATGGTAGTCCTCCCCAAACTTCTCTACATCTTTTTTAATGCTCACTCTTGGCTTCCATCCACCTTTTGGTCCCACCTTAGGAGCCTAATGATTTGCGTAGTTTGGGCGGCAGGACAGGCTAGGATCTCCTACGACACCCTGACTTTATCTTACGAACAGGGCGGCCTAGAGTTCCCGGACCTGTGGTCCTATTTTTGGGTGGTGTAGATCCAATGTTCAGTATGGTGGTGGGCTCCGACCCCATAACTCCCACATATCCTACTTGAGAAAGCCACAACCCACCCAAATGACACAAGGGGTCTACTCTGGGACACAATTATTATGGAGGAGGAAACCGAGATACAACGTGTGGCTATTACCCGAAAGGCATGGAACAAGCTGCAGCAGATAACCCAGGGAGAGGGGTGGTTCTCTCCCGAGTATGCTATATATCAGGTTAGCAGGATTCCCCTCACTCATGAGAATATCTTACAACAACACTTTGAGAGATTGGGGATTCATACACTGGGAGAACTTCTACAGCAAGGGAAATGTATTACCCAGGAATCCCTGAAGGGTAAAGATGAATGTACGGCTGTTACAATGCTACTGTATTTCCGATGACGGGAAGTTCTCAGGACCAAATGGCTGAATTTCCCAGCAGCTCCCACCCTCTCCCCAGTTCTCTAATATGTTGTCTCCCCACCTCTAAAAGTAACCTTGTCTCGTCCCTATATAAATGCATTAGTTCCCAGAAAATCATGGGATCTAAGGTTAGGTGAGAGGCTGCTCTGAGGAAAGAGCTAACCGAGGTCCAATGGAAGCAAATCGGCCTTCAGACACGTAAAATCTCTATGAACAGCCGCCACCTTCGGCTGATACACTTAAAATGTATCCACTAGATGTACTACTCCCCAGCCCGGCAACATAGCTTTTACCTAATCAGATTCCCCCCAATGCATCAGGTGTGGTTTCAACCCGGCCGATTTCTTTCATGTTGTTTGGAGCTGCCCACAGACAAGCCCCTTTTGGAATAATATAGAGAAAACCATGTCTAAAATAATAGAATCCTAAACACAATACACCCCGGAGCTTTGGCTACTTGCCCTATCTGATCTGATTCCAAAGGGTGAACTGAAATTAATATCAATGGCATCTGTGATGGCCAGATCTCTAATCCCTAAGGCCTGGGGGCAACGTAAAGCACCCTGCTTGTGGGAATGGATTAATTACATACTTTCTCGCTTCACAAGGGCAGTAAGCCTATGAATTACTGGGCCCCCTTTAGGAGCTACCTGAACCAAACATGAGTGACTTACATCCAGATTCCCCCAACGGTTTGGACTGAATGCTGGTCTTTCCCACTGAACTATAAGAATCTGTCAAGAAGACTCAGATGGAGTAAAGGAACGACTCTGTTTTCTGTCCTATTACTGTATTTGTTATTCTCACTGTAACAATATGTCGTGTAATGGCACATTAGTTAGGGGGTTAGGGGGCGGGTTGTATTTTTTATTCTCTTTAATTCTGATTTATGGTTATTGTGCAGCGTATGCGCCTTTTATTGTGCCTGTTGGAATCTAAAAACCAAATAAAAAAATGCTTACTGCAACATTAACCCCCCACACCCCTAGTGCTCAGCAGTACCTTCAAGAAAGTAAAAAAACATAAATTGGGCCTCTTTACGAGGTTACTGGTCCGGTAACAACGGTACCGGTAACCATGCCGGCACCGTTGTTACCGGACCAGCAAACTATGAGTTCTGCTTGCGGGTGCCGTTCCATATGTCTAACCTGACATATGGAACGGCACCCGCAAGCAGAACTCGACAGATGCACCTGCACCATTCATGAATGCTGCCGGTGCATCCGACCTCCCCATTCCCATTGGGACTCAAATGGGAATGGGGAGTAAAAATGACTGGCACCCGGCAAAGGGCAATTACCGGGTCTGCCGAGGCTGGAATGTCACAGTAACTGCCCATTGCCGGGTGCCATTAAATTCAAGACTTCGGCTACAGCCATGCTGGTATTTACCGGCACGGCTCCCGCCAGGGTCATAATGAGGCCCATTATATTTTGCATCACATTTTGATTCATATTCGGACTCTGCTTTGGATCTTGTGTACTATTGTGTAGCGCTCTGGCCAGGGTTGGTCCGCCGTAGAGCACTGTATTCACTCTCCATGTAATGACAATACAGAATATCTGACCTCCATTGTTCCACCGAGGGTCTTTGTTTCCCTCCCCACGCCAATGCCACTTGCCGTTTAGACAGAATCAATATCAGTCCTATCAGTTTCTGTGTGCTCTTTGGTATCCGTTTGCTATATGCCAGTAGGGCTATTTGTGGATCAGGATCTATCTCCACCCCTGCAATTCTGGATACTGTCTCAAATACCTGTGTCCAGAATGCTAGTGTGGTGGGGGCAATCCCATGCCACGTGTATGAAGTCAGCTGGGGCCTTGCCACACGTCACACAGTTGTCCAATGTGTCCGGGAAAAATCCCTTTAGTCGGGCAGGTGTATAGTAAAATTGGTGTAGGTATTTAAAGTGTATCAGTTTGAACCTTGCACTGATTGCCCCTTTCCTTGTCTCCTCGCAGCATTACTTCCATTCCCCAGCAAGTATCTCCCATCCCAGGGAAAGCTCCCATTTCTTTTGGCGAGAGGCTTTTGTCTCCTCCCCAACTGTGAGGCATGCGGCATAGAGCGTCGAGGTCACCCTACTATCACAGTGGACTTGGAGTAGTCTATCTCGGATTGGCGCTATCTGTGGTTGTCTGGGAAATGTGGTGAACAACTGTCGCATATCGACTCTCAAAGTATACTGAAAAATTGTCCAGAGGACGGTTTTATTTCACAAAAGTATCAACATTTATTTACTAAGATACAATTATTTTTCACAAAAAATTTATCATAAATAATTCCACACATTAAATTACATGAATGTTGCAGGAGAGCATAATATACCAAGCCCTGAGAGGGCGAACAATACCATCATTCATCAAAATTCATTCACACATTTACGACTCAGATCAATGACATCATTCATCCACAACTCATTAAAAATTGAAACATGCAATTGGTTCAATATAGATGATATGACTACGACTTACAGCTGAATGATCTGCTAAACAATTGAGAGGGCCAAAGCTTGTATCAAACAAACAACAACGGCGAAACTCTATCCCCAAAATGAAATCTATTGTTGGTGCCGTGCATGAGTCGGCCCAATTTCTCATCCGATAAGCTACTTACTTTTTGCCGAGTTAGTTGGTGTTCCTGTTGTGGCATACGCCATCCACTGTTGTCTGGCATAGACGGCGAATACACGTCCTTCCGGGTGTTGCCTTTACAGCACAGGCGCAAAGAAAATACGTGAATGCGTGGGGCGTGGTCACCCTCAATAGTCTCTATCGAACCTCCATCTGGGGGCGCCTCCATATATACACTACAGATCGTCAAGCTGCTGCCAACAAAGGCCCTCTCTGTGCAAATCCCGCGAAATAATACACAATATTCCCGTGGCCCACCTGAACTCCCAGGCAAAACCTGGAGCTCAAGCACAGAAATCTGAAAACTGAATGGCAAAAGTAAACGTCACAAGATATTGTTCTTAATGATATGTGGAAACTCCATATTATATACAATTGGGCAAACGACTATATCAAGCCCATAAATATGTACTGCAAGAAAAAGAATGAGCAACAAATGTATAGTACCTAAAAAGGGGAAATATAACTTACGCAGGCTAAAGTGTTAAGCAAAGTCTTGTTATTGAACAAAGCACATGTAGCTGGCTGGGATAAATGTAGATATACCCAGTTGTGAAGAAGCATATAATTCATGAGAAACAATAGCGGTGTCATAGATTATAAGAAGAGTACTGAAGTAACCAAACAGGGATATACGGATTACCGTGAATTAAACTCCCAGGGCTCCAATGTGTTAAACCCTTTGTCTAATGTTTTAAGATTGAAAATCCACAGTTGTTCCTTATATGTCAGCTTGTTGCTGGTTTGGACAGGTCCACTGGTGACAATTTTCTCCACACAGAACCATGATAGTTCCTCCACACTATGACCTTTCTCCACAAAATGGAAAACCATAAATGCATTAAGATTACGAGTTCTGATTTTTGACCGATGTTCATTGATACGAACATGAACCTTTCTTGAGGTTTTACCTATATAGAACATTTTAAAAGGACATTGGACCGCATACACCACATTTGTACTTTTGCAGGTCGTAAAGGTGCGTAATTTCCAAGTTTTTCCTTCACACAAGAAGGTAGTTATTTTCTTCGAGTACTTGCAGGCTACACATGACATGTATGGTTAATAGCCTACTACTGGGTTCAAATTAATGTCTCTGATAAATTTACACAGGGAAGTCGACTTGTGCAAGTGAGTTTTTGTTTCAGATTTTTTCCTTTCTAAAAGGCAAACAATGGCTTTTGGGACTTCATTCCTGTTGAATTCAAAATTCTCCAGTTTTTTAAAATGATTCCTTTAATCACATTGCTATGCTAGCAAAAAGTCGAGACACAAACCAATTAGTCTTGGTCAGAGGTCCTAGTCTGAGGACTGAGAAGCGCTTCACGATTCATATATCGTACTCGCTTTCTGGAATGTTTCACTAGTTTTTTTGGACAGCCTCGTTCAATAAGTCTGGTCTCCATGACATCTGCATGTCTATTGAAATTCATGATGTTAGAACAATTCCGCCGTAGCCTTAAGAGCATCCCAAATGGGAGGTGCCGTAAAAGGCTTTTGGGATGTTGACTAGAAAAATGCAGTGTGGTATTTCTTTCAGTTGGTTTCCTAAATAACTCCAACTGTAGGAGACCTGCTTCATTGTAAATAGAGAGGTCTAAAAATGAAATTCTTATGATGAAAAATTCAAAAGTGAAATGTAAATTTTGATCCACCTGATTTAATGAGTCCACAAACAGGCAAAGTGTATCAGCATTGCCTTCCCAGATCAATAAGATATCATCTATATACCTTCGATATAACTTGATCTGTTTAGCAAATGTATTGCTGTCATGTAACACTTTGTTTTCTTCGATCAGGGCCATAAAAATAATGGCCAGGTAGGGTGCAAAAGTACAGCCCATCGCAGTTCTCTTGCTTTGCAAGAAAAAAGTTTCTTTAAATTTAAAGAAACTGTTAGCAAGGAATACTCCGTCGCTTGACATAGAAATTGAGTTGGAACATTACGTGGTAAGGGGCGTCTGTCCAACATAACTTGTAGGCTGTTCACCGCTTTGTCCTGTGGGATGTTAGTATAAAGCGCTTCTATATCTAGTGTGACAAGAATTAGTTTGGTGGGATCAAATACCAAACCCTCCAACAGATTGATTACGTCCCTAGAGGCCAATAAAAATGTTGATGTTGCCATTGCCAAAGGTTTAATGAAAAAATCAATGTATTTTGATAGTGGCTCTAGAATAGATCCACACCCTGATACAATCGGGCGTCCTGGCGGCTGACAGATATTTTTATGGATTTTAGGAATTATGTAAAATAGGGGAGTACGTTCTTCTGAATAGTTGATATATTCAAACTCCTTTTTGGAGAGATAACCTTCCTGAAGGGCTCTTTGACTTAATTCCATTATTTTTTTCTTTATTGTCAATGTGGGGTCACTAGCAATTTTCAAATAGTGACCTGGAATATCCAACAGTCTTTGTGCTTCTTGATCATATAAATTGGAATCCCAAACAACAATGCCCCCGCCTTTATCGGCCGCTTTGACAACTATTGATGGATCCCCAGACAAGGTATCTATGGCCTGAAATTCGGCCAAACTAAGATTGGGTCCGCCACTGTTCCTTGAAAATTTAATAGATTTCTCCAGATCTTTAATTACAATTTTGTCAAATGTCACCAGTTCGGCTGGAATGTCTGGTGTACTAGGAGTGAAAGAGGATGGCTTTGCTAACCCAGATAAGTTGGTTTCTATAGAACTGTCTTTATTTGAAAAGTAAGCCTTCAATCTGACTTTTCTCAAAACGTTTTTTACCTCGCTGGTAGGAGTCATCGCACTAGGCGTTTGTGTAGGCACAAAAGAGAGGCCCCGTTTTAGAATGGACAACTCAGGCTCTGTAAGTACCCGTGATGATAAATTAAAAACGGGTAATGATTCCGCATTTATCATCTGGACTATTTGCTGTGAATGTGACGTTTTGGAATTATTTCATAACCACTGACACACTATGTTGTTCCCATATAGATAATTGGAAAATCTTGGGCTGGATGTCCACTACTATTCAGCTTTTTTCTGGCATGCTTTAAGTGCCTTTCCCATTTATGAACAATTCTGCCTGTTGTTTGAGATGAGTTGTTCTGGCCGTATAGCAACGGGCCCTCTCCTCTATCCATTCTTTCCAGGATTTACCATATTGACATCACTGGGTATAACAAGCTTTACAAATGTTCTTTCAGATCTAGAATTTTTCTTGATCACAATTGAAGTGACGCCCACGATCACGAGTGTTGAGAGCACATGACCCAATTGGTCAGGTTAGTGCAGTGTAATTTGTTTCTTCTTTTTCCTGATATCACCATACTTTCGAGGGAGTTTTTATGGGTGCTGGTGTTCTCTGCCTCGGCTATGGTGAGGGCTTAGCTTCACCTTCGACACTTTTTCTTGTCTGTTGAGTTTCACAAACCCTTTCCTCCCCTTCACTCTGGAACATTAGTAACACCCTATGATGCATCTCTATGTGGTGTTTCTACTGAATCTTTTGTGTCTTTTGTTGTAAATAATTATATGTCGCATGGATGGGCTAGTTAGCTTTGGTATTTGTTATCAAGGGACAGTGTAATAATTTGGTGCAATTTTCAATTTTTCTAGTTCATGTATTGTATCTATTTGTTTCTCCTGATGAAGACGTTGTTTCAATTCCTCTAAAACGTCGAAACCAGTTGAGAAGAACATCCGGGGATGTGATCAGCTTTATTCGGTTGACTAGATCCACCCTCTTAAATAGATCACATGTTTATAATTATTGGGATCATACACATTTCATGTGGATGAAATAACAAGATTATGTAGGGATAACTAGTGAATTTGACTACATAAATATTGAACCAATTGCTGCATGTTTCAATTTTTAATGAGTTGTGGATGAATGAGTGTCATTGATGTGAGTCGTAAATGTGTGAAAGATTTTTGGTGAATGATGGTGTTGTTCGCCCTCTCAGGGCTTGGTATATTATGCTTTCCTGCAACATTCATGTAATTTAATGTGTGGAATTATTTATGATTAATTATTTGTGAAAAATAATTGTATCTTAGTAAATACATTTTGATACTTTTGTAAAATAAAACTGTCTTCTGGACAATTTTTCAGTATACTTTGGTACACTAATACCCTGGTCCAGAGCGTGGGGTCTTCCTGCGCCTTTCAGTTTGCGCATATCAACTCTCAACCTGTAGTTTTGTAACACCTCCAGTGCTATGACTGCCCCCTTGCCTCTCATTTCCTCCAGTGTGATGAACGTCCCCTTTGGGAAGAGGTCACCAAAGCAAGTGATATCCAATCTTCTCACCATAGTGGTGAAACTTGCTTCCCCTGTGACAGGTATCTCCGGAATATGTATAACCAGCAATTTGGGGGATTATAGGACTTCTTCGCTAGATTTACGTTCTAACCGGGTCCACGCTTTGCATGTAACCTCAACCATGTTCCGTGCTCGGGTGTGTCCACTGGGTGTAGTGAGAATAATGGATCGCAGGAGGGATGGTGCTGCCACCATCCTTTTCACTTCTAGGTGTCCTCTGTTTCTCTGTCCCTTCCCTTGAACCAATAGAGGAGAAACCCTGCTTGGGCCACGTTATAATAGGTTTCAAAATCTGGGAGAGCCAAACCCCCCTCATGTATGGGTTCCATCCATTTTTCCCAGGAAATTCTAGCTTGTTTACCCGCCCATATAAACCATATCACGGCCGTCTTCAGTTCCCAGAAATATTCTCCAGGTATCGCTATGGGCACGTTTAGAAATACATACAAGAACCTAGGGTGCACTGTCATTTTGACCACTGAGATTCTGCCATAAAGATTCAATCTTAAATTCATCCATCTGTCCAAGGCTGCTCTGGCCTGTTCCAACGTGCTTCTGTAGTTGAGTCTAAATACCTCCTCCCTGTCCCGTGCACTATTTTATTTATTTTTTGTTTTTGTGTTATCAATTTTATTGATTTTTACAAAATGTTTCCTTTTGGGCGACTTCCGGAGTTTCCAGAATATTTTTATTTTTCACATTTCAGCTGGTCCGGTGTTTCATACTGCCACATTTTCTACTCAGTCATTTTCAGGCGCAGATGGCTGGTTTTCTGTTTTGGAGCATTCTGCTATGGCAGCTTCGAGAATCTTTGCGGTCGCAATTGTCCAGTTGTTTTTATTTCCACTCTCTAGACGGTTCCACCAAGTTTCTTCTTCGGGCAGGGTAAATGGTTCTAGGAGTGGGTGAAGATATGCTTTTCTTAAGGCTAAGGTTTCCGGGCAACTCGTCGGACTGATTCAGTTATAGCGGTATCCTTACAGAGTCTGCAGACGGAGGTCGGCGATAGTCCCCTTTGTGCTCGAATTTCGTTAGTTGGAAGGAGATTCAGCCTTGCCCTTATGAATGTTTGTCTCAATCTTTTACTCAGGAACCTCTTGATAACTTGTTCCGTTTCATTGAGTTTTCTGCTGTGCCATGGCAGGTGAGTAAGTAGTTTGTTGGAATCTGACCGGTCTTGGGTTTCAATCCAGTCACATTCGTCCATTTTTTTCTTAATTTTTGTTGGGTTTTGAGATAATTCCTCCTCGGAGCATCCGATTTGTTCCAGTTGGTGTTTTTTCTTTGCTGCCCAAGCAGATAACATTTTGCAACCTCCTTTTTGTAGTTATTGGTTTATCAAGTTGTATTGACGTGCTGAGTCTGGGATGAGGTCTTTCCTGTAGAGCGAAATTTCGTTCGAATCTGCTGTTGCTTTCAATGATAGAAGGCCTAGTTCTCTCCTGAATGCTGGAATAGCAGTTGACTTCGGAAAGCGCAGCACTTCCCACCAGAAGTAGCCTTCAAGCTTTGCCCAAATACCGATGGAATTGTGGGAAAGGCTTCTCCTCCATATGTCAGTGATGGGACCACTTTAGCCTTATAGAACTTTATCACTGGGATCAGTGAGAAACGTCCAAACTTTCTGTCCATAGCGCGGGCTTGGGAGGTGAGTTTTCGAGTCTTTTCCCATAAGTAGCTCTGCATTTTGGCTTTCCAGCATTACCCCAATATATTTGAAATCTTTGACTAGTTCAATTTTGGTGTTTTCAAGGTTCCATTGGTGAGGTTTTTTTCTTGTTGCTGTTTTTTCAAGAATCATGATCTTGGTTTTTTCTTTGTTTTTCTCAAGGTTGTTTTTCGAGATGTAGCTGGCCAACTTGTTCAGTTGGCGTTGCAGACCAATCGGAGTCTGATCCAAAAGGATAATGTGGTCGGCGTAAAGAAGCCTAGGAACCGTGGATTCTCCGACTTTTGGTGGGAAAGTTCTGATCTCTTTGCACGAGTCTTTGTAGTCTCTGAGGAAGGCAGTGAATAAGGTGGGTGCTAGGGCGCAGCCTTGTTTTACTCCTCTGTTGATTGAGATTTCTTCTGACAGGGCACCATTTTGATTCAGCTTAACTCTCATTGTGATTTCCGAGTGGAGTGCTATAATTGGCTCCAGGATTTGATTCTGACAGTTCCAGGTTTTGAGTTTGGACCATAGCAGAGCGCAATCGACCTTGTCAAAGGCTTGTGTTAGGTCAACGAAAACCATAAAGACCTTGGTTTGTTGGGCCCGTAGTTTGCTTTTTATGATGCTCAGCAGCATGATGTTTACCGCTGTTCCAGTATTTTTCGTGAAGCCGGCTTGAAGTGGGTCCGCGCTAGGAGAGGTTTTACCCAGTGTTGGAAGCTTTCTAGTAAGAGTGAGCCATACATTTTCCTGATTGTGTCCAGCAGCGCTATCGGGCGGAAGTTACAGGGATTGGATCTGTCCCGCTTTTTAAAGATTGGTACAACTATTGCAGAGGTCCAAGATCTTGGTATTGTCTTTGTTTGGCTTGATTCTTTAAAGACCATGCTGATGAAAGAAGCCCATTCGGCTGGGTGGTTTTTTAAGTCGATATTTGTTACCCCGTCCAGGCCTGGGGCTCTAGAGGACTTTCATTTTTGGATCGCTCTTTCTATGTCGTCCTTGTTTGAGAGATCTTCCCAGGGGGTGATGCGAGAGG
Organism: Ambystoma mexicanum; assembly: GCF_040938575.1. Taxonomy (NCBI): domain Eukaryota; kingdom Metazoa; phylum Chordata; class Amphibia; order Caudata; family Ambystomatidae; genus Ambystoma; species Ambystoma mexicanum. Next base: position 637,745,072 of record NC_090939.1, read on the forward strand.
GCTTGCAAGGCATGAGTGCCTGAGCGGGAATTCGGAATAGGGCCGTGAAATGGGTCTTTGGCAGCATGGGGCCTTGTTGTTTGTCAGCCGTTTTTACAAGGGACCAAAATTCTCTGGAGTTTCTTCCAGCGACCTTCCTTAGCATCTCCTCTGAGTCATGTTGATAGAGTGTTATTCGATAAGATTTGATCCAGGATGCATATTTCTTTGACTCCTCTAAGAACTTTTTTTTGAGTGGAGCTGATTTGGATTTGGTGGCCTGATGCTTTAGTTTCCGTAGGTCTCAGTGTTTCTCCACAAGCAGTTTATTGTAGAGATGAGTGGCCGACTGTGTGCATCGAAGATGTTTTGAAGGGCCGGCCTGATATGGTATCAGTAGGGGCTGATAGTCCATTTTTGCTGATCCCATGTTGTTACTTCTAGCGAGTCGGTTTTATAGTTTGATGTCAGTTCTTCTATTCTTTCTGCTGTTAGTCTTAGGAAAGAAAAGAAATCGGAGTCAACAGCTACCCTAGTCATTGACGCTTTCAGTAGGAAAAAGGTCACAGTGGAGCTAACTTAGTACATATCAGTTAGCTCATAACATAAACACCAAAAGATAAGTATATCTTTTTCAAACATTAAAGAATGAGATTTATTAGATTTACACAATTAAAAACCTTTACAAGAGTCGAAAGGTAAAGTATTCCATCCTTGGCACAAGAAAACCAATATGTTTGTACAAAATTATGCAGTAATTCTATGCATGGGTGGATTAGTACAACAATGGTAATTATGATTACATATACTGCTAATGTTATGGCAGTATGAAAACTTGTTAGCCAGTTTCCTTGATTTGTGACTTCGACTTTGTCAGCCATTGTTGGATTTAAAGGTCTTTGAGAGCCCACGTTATTTGTAAAATATTATGGTCACTGGCATTAGATTTTATTATCTCGAAAGATGTCACAAGGTTAAGCATTGTCTCAGAGAGGAATATGTAATCGATGGTTGCTTTTTGGCTGCTTCTCTCCCATGTAGGAATTTGAAGCACTTTTGGAGAGATCTGTTCAGTATTGTGGAAGTTTCTCAAGTCCATTAGTTTCTGCCATTGTTGGCCCCTGGAGTCACCCCAGAGTTTTGGATTGTTTGTTGAAGAAAGAAGTTTCAGTCTCGGGCACTTGGCATTTAGGTCGCCACAAATGGCTATTAGCGAGATTTCGGAGTTGGCTTGTATCTCATCTATTTCTATTTCTATTGTCCTTAAGAATTTCTCATCCGTGGTAGCGTTTGAATTCCAGTATGTTGTAATTATGACGATTGAGGTTTCCTGGATTTTCCCCGTAGTTGATTCAAGTCGGTCCCACTTCACCAGAACTGATAGATGGCTTTGAGAGGAGGACAGATGTTTTTGAATAGACAACCCGCTGTCCGAACTGCAATCAGGAGGCCAGCTGATGGGCGGCCTAGCTGGCCCCTTGTCGCCGGCGATACTTCTATTGCGAATCCGTCCATTGATGGTCTGGTTGTCAGCCAGGTCTCTTGGAGGGCTAAGATGTCGAAGTCGCCCAAGTTGATTCCTCCTGTTGTCGTCAGATGTGTGTAGCCATGGGTATTCCACAAGCCATTTTTAATATTGTTGCTAGTTAGTTTCATTCCTGCTGTGCTTCTCAGATTTTTCTTCTTGTCTTGTCTCATCGATGGTTGCTATTTGTTTACTGTCGATGGTGCTTATTTCGTTAGCCAGGCCCAAAACTGTTTGATTGGTGCAAATGATAGAACTTTTTGTTGTGTTTTTGTTATTATTTCAGGCGCTCTTTTCGTTTCTACTTCTTTAACGCATTTGTGGTCATTTACCTGGTGTGGTCCTTCTCTGGGTAGTTGTCTGGGCTTTTGGAACGACTCCGTGGATTGCTTGTCTAGGCTCCTGCTTCCGTGCGATTGGTCTTGGAAGCTTGGGAAGTTGTTGCCTGACCGATAGTTTGATTCGGTTTTAGACCTATAATGTACCCTGTCTGCTCTCGCTGATTTTTGTGCAGTTTGCTGCTCAATGTTGGGTGATTTTGGTTGGAACTCTGTTAGAAGGTATCCTCTTTGAAGTAGGTCATCCAGGCACTCCTTAGTCGGTATAGCTGTTGTGGCTTCTTTTATGTGTAAGTAAGCTTTCACTTTCTGAGCTTTGTGATAGGGCTCCACAAGGATGATGTCGTCTGGTCTTAAGTATGTGAGGTCTCTGATGTTTCTTAGGATCTTCATAATTGTTCCTCGATTTAATGTTAGTGCTTCTGAATTTTTGGGAGTTTGTTCTAACTTAAACATTTTTGTCGGAACCAGCTTCTTCGTTCGCAGTTGAGGGTCAGGTTTTTTAATAGTCCAGGTCTTGGCCCCTTGACGACGAGGAGGTGAAAGTTGTGCGGTAGCTGTTTCTTCTGTCCACTGTTCTGGTTTCTGGTTTTGACTCTGGTCGAGACTGCTGAGAGGATATGCCTGAATCTTGTCGTTTGGTGTGAGCTGGGCCTCTTGGGGTTTTTGAGCTCTCCCATGATTTTGGTGGAGGCGTGTGTGAGCTATTCCGTCAGCGTTTTTTAGGTGCTGGTTTTCTTCCAGTTCTCCGTTGTGATTCTGGTTTGTTTTCGGGTGCTTTCTTGCTTACCCCTTTTTTCGGGTGTGAGATGCAGGGTTATGTTCATGGAGTTTTTATCTGCCATGAAGTCTTCCACTGTTTTTGGGGATTTCTGTACATGATGTTGTGGAGACCTCTGAGATATTTGAATGGGCATTCTTTTTTGTTTGGGTGGTGACGAGTTGTCGTTTTGCATCCTCTCTGTGGTAGAGGTCTTGCTCTGAGTGCTCCCAACCTTGTCAGTTCTTTGAATTTTTTGGCCTGAAATTTCAAGGCGGTCCTTTGGCACTCGGTGGGCATTCTAGGGTGGGCTGGCTTTTATTGGTGATCCAATGACGATGCATGCTTTGCTTGTTTTTGTTTACTGCTGGAAGCACATTTTGAACTTTCAGATTTGTTTGTTTCATTTTGGGGATCTTGTTGATTGCTTACAAATCTGTAGTGTGGAGGGCGAGGAGGGGGGTCCGTTTGCATTTCCGTGCTTGATAGTTGTTTGCTGGACTAGCCGGGAGGGTGCACTTGCTTTGCACAACGATTTTCTGTTAGAGCTCATGAAACGTCACTTTCCTTAGGCTCTCTTTCTTTGGCGGTGATAAAACCTTCCAAATAGATCAGTTTGGTGTGCATCAGTGCGAAAAGGGTCGTGTGGTCCTTTAGCGTGTCGTTTAGGGCCTCATATAGTTTCCCGAAAGGTGCCAAGGCGATTGTGACGGCCGACATTATTGACAGCATGTCAGGTTTTTTTGTTGGGATTTCGTTGGGTGTTAGTTCACTTTTGCAGTGGTTTCTGGCCGGTGTGCTTTGAGCCGGCTCGTATGTTAGTCTTTCAAGTGACTGGTGTTGTGAAAGTCGTTTTCCCTACGTGGCTGAGATAAAAACGCCTTTCTCGTGGACCTTTGGTTTGTAGGGATCTGCAAGTCTTCTTCGGCTTCAGAACAAGGAGGTAGGTGGGGTTGATCATTGCATTTGTGCTGCTCTACTCTGGGGGTAGGGGAAAGAATGTTAAGGAAAGGGGAATCTCCTTTTTTTTTAGCCTCTGGTGGTGCCTCTAGTGGGGCTGGTGGTGCATCGGCGGGGGGCAACGTGATTTAACCGGGAGGTGGAGAGTCGTCAGCATTTGCTGTTGGATTTTGAATGTTCATGTCTGGGGTCACCTATAAATATGATTTTCGTTTCTCATTTAGTGTGGACCTTTGTGGGGGGTCGGTCATCGTTGGACTGCGGGGGTGGGGGGAATCTGGGAGGGTTATTATTTGTCTGTTCTGTGTTCTCGCAGGTTTTGGCCGCTGTTTTGCAAGATTTGGGGGTGACGGGGGTTCCATTAAGACTTCCAGGATCTGGTTGTCTGTCAGTTCTGTGAGAACATCGTGTTTTCTTTTCCCCTGTCTTCAGAAGAAGTCTTTTAGGGAGTTACAGAATATTGTATTTATTAAAGATTCCTTTGTTGGGTCAGGTTTGTCCTTTTTAGTTTTTAGTTGTCCCTGTGGCTTGTTTTTTGTTTTATCTGAGGTAGTGTTTGTGTGGAGTGTTCTGTGATTCCGTACTGTGGGGTTGACCACTCTTTTATGTTTTGGACGTGGAAGTTGTTTGTTGCCCAGGTTTTTTTTCTCCATCACAGTTGGTGTGCATTTCACATTTTCCCCCAGTGATTTATTTTCTGTGTCATGTGAATTGTGTAACTTTTCTTGCTCCGCGAGGGCCGCTTCTGTGTCCCTACACTTCTCCCATTCTGGATAGGAAGGAGCGCTGTGCTGGTCTGCGGGCTGGAGACGGGCTTCTGGAGGTGCTGGGATTTCATCATTTTGGGCTGTGTGCACTTGTACATCGACAGCCACAAACGTGGCCAGCTTGGCAGGAGCTTGTGGGCATTGCGGTCTCAGTGAGTCCTGGGGGGGTGGCCTTGGCCCGAGCTCTGTTTCGCGAGGGCCTTCCAGCGGCCTCGGGGGTTCTTCCTGCTGCCGTGGATCCAGCGACTTGCCGCGGTATGTCGCCTCATTCGCTGAGGGGCTGACCGACTGCTCATCCAAGGTAGGCGAGATTTCAGTTGTTTCTGTTTCTCCTGCGATTTGATTCTGGTTTTGTGGTGCTCCTCGGGCCTCACGTTCACCGGCTGAGCCTGCTGGAGCAATTTCCCTCGCAGTCTGTCCTTCGACCGGCTGCACTGGGTCGCTTCCAGCAGGGAGCTGGTTTCGTGGGGCCGTGGCGGCCATTGTGTCGATTTTTATCCCAGTCCCGGAGCTTCTCCTTTGGTGATTGTGGATTGCTCTTTGCACTTTTCTCCGTAGATTTTGATAGAGCACAATGTTTTGATGCAGGATCGGCTTCCGATTGTGCGTTTTCCTTTGCATTTTCCCCAAAGTTCGCTGGCAATTTGGCGAGGCAGAGTTGCTCGCCTGGTATATTAAAAGTGTTTTGATGAGATGACGCCATACGGGTGTTTGGTAGACCTGCCAGGCGTGATCTGGCAGTTTGCCTGGGGGGTACTGGGTCACATATTAGATGCGTTGTCCGTGAACTTCTTAGACACTTTTCTCAGCGTCTTCTCCTTCATTCGTCGGTTTCATGGGCAGGTGTGGCAAAGATGTTTGTTGAACGTCCGGGTCTATTTTGCTAGCCGCCTTTTCAATCCTGACAAGGACTGCAAAGACTGCTCTACCTCTGCTCAAGCTCTGCGAGCGCTCCGCGGTCTCAAGTAGGTTTTAAGGGTACTCCCACAAAATTGCTGCAATGGTAGACAGACTGGAGCACAGAGGCAGTGTGGACTGCAAAGGCTGCTCTACCTCTGCTCAAGCTCCTGAGGTAGTGAGTGGAGTTCATATGCCATTGGAATGCCCAACTATCCCGGTAGCATTCCACACTTTCAGTTAGGGGGAACAAAACAGATTTCCTGGCACTTACTGTTAATCATGAGAGATCACCAAATCTCTGCACATCCTGCATTATCGGGTCCATGTTATACTTGGGGTCACTGACAAAGATCACCATATCGTCTGCATATTTAACTAAATCATCACCCTGTGATTGTATAATTGAACCCCCGGTGCATGTGAAGTTCCCTGATTCTCTCCGCCAATGGCTCTATTGCCAAGGCGAACAACAAGGGTGAGAGCGGACACCTGTAACGCTCACCTGATTCCCGTAGAGGCGCCGGTCTTGACTGGGCGTATACCGTATCTTCAAAGGTGATGTGTAACACACGGCTGGCTCTTTGGGCTGGACCTCTGTGCACTGTATGTCTGACTCGAAGGGTAAGATGTCTGCAGATAGAAAATATGGGATTAAGGAACTGGGTTATTGAATGTCTCTCTCTTCTTCCCTTTCTCTTCTCCTGTAGAACCCCAAAGGTTAACGCTCTCACCTTAGGTAAGTGAACGCTGTCCTATCAATCTGCCTCGGGGCAGGGTGCTGTAACCAGTTTCTTCACTGGATAAGGGGAGCAGGCCTCTTGACTTCAGAGGACTGCTGTCCGTCGTTTACTGCACGAACGGTAAGTTTCGAGTAATTCTAATGTCTTTAACGTCTTTAGTAATGATGTCTCTTGTTTTGCAGGGTTCCGGCGATGGCGGATGACGGGCTGAAGTGAGTTAAAGATGGAGCCCGTGTGATGAATAGAAGCGCCTGGAAGCACGTAAGTAAACGCTTGTTGCCTGCTTCACGATGCGCTCTAACTGTCTTTTTATTTTGCAGGTACAAATTCGGAGCGGCTGCAGGGTGCCGGAATACCCACTGGGTTAGATGTGGAAAGGAGTAATGGCACGTGAGTATTAAAGTTCCCCAATGTCTTTAAACGCACCTTGTTTTGTCTTTCAGATGCGGGATGCAGCGCCGAAGGCCTCCGGAGCGTGCGAAGAGTTGGTAAGCTTTTGTCTTTCAGATGCCGGAATGCAGTGTGAAGACCTCCGGAGCGCACGAAGAGTAGGTAAGCCTTTGTCTTTCAGATGACGGAATGCAGCGCGAGGCGTTGGTGACAGCCGATGGACCAGGTAAGTGAAGAGCTGTCACTGAAGACCGTAATGCTAACCTGTTCTTTCTTGTCTTTATAGGTGTTGCTGAAGACTGGATTCAGGATGGTAAGCCTTTTTCCTTAGGCCCAGGATCAGATGCAGAAGACACGATGAGCGTTCTGCTGCAGAGGATGCAGAATAACGCAAAGCAAGATTCATCCATCGGGTGTGGTTTAAATAGCCTCCTGTAGTGCTTAGGTGTCTCCTTCCACAGCCACGCCTAGGTAAGAAAAGAGTTCCTGCTTTCCAGAAGAGTTCCAGTGTTCTGAATCTAGGGAGTGGCTCCTGCCCCACCCAACAGGAAAAGTAGTTCCAAACAGAAGAGGATCAGAGGCTCAACTGGCAGGCAAGTAAGCAGCATGGTCTGATGCAGGTAAGTCCACCCAAGCATTATGAGCCCGGCGCTTCCAGCGCTGGGACTGGGCATATTTATGAGCCTGGTGCCACTGGCGCCAGGACTGGGTCCAAAAGGTCCCAATTGGGACTGGTTGGCACTCGGAACCTGGGTTATGGATCTGCTTCCAAGGGAGTTGGGAAAACCCTGACCTTTTGGAAGCAGAGATCATGACAACACCCCTGCCGAGTGCCCCTCTCCAAGGAGATACATGATGTGAGCTTACCGTTCACCCGGACTCCAGCCACCGGGCTTGTGTATAATAACCTCACCATGTTTATGAATTGCTCCCCCATTCCCATTTGTCGCAGTACGGTGAACAGAAACAGCCACTCCACAGTGTCAAACACCTTAGTGGCATCAAACAAAGCAGACACTATTGGATCATCCTGTTGCACTGCCGAAATCAGGCCAAACATTCACCTTAACCGGTGCGAGGTAGAGCGCCCCGGTATGAAACCCGATTGATCCACCCTCACCATAGTGCTCATCAATGGAGCTAGCCTGCAACCCAGTATTTTGGCCAATATTTTATTGTCTAGATTAATGAGTGAGATCAGCCAGTATGAGGAGCACTCGTTACGAGGTTTGCCCGGCTTGTGCAATACCACCACCACTGCCTCTCTCACGGCTCCAGGTAATTGACCCTCCTCGAGGCTCTGTTGGTACATTTGCAGCAGGTAAGGGCTGACTTTAGCCACATGACATTTATAAAATTCGTCCGTTAGTTCGTCCGGGCCAGGAGATTTCCCATATGGGAGGGATTTAATTGCCTGCACCACTTCAAGAGTCATCTGGCACCCCAGCCACTCCCTCTCCTCGCTTGTACACCAGTGTAGGGCCACCTGATCCAAATAGGCGTCTAACTCCCCTTGGGTGGCCTGGATCGGGGACAAATATAACCGTCTGTAAAAGCGAGGAAACTCCTGAGTAATTTCTGAGTCTGCATATTTATCCACCCTGTTATAGCCAGAACCCGGCCCAAAAGATCGTCCACTTTGGTTGCCATAGCCAGTTTTCTGCCCGGTTTCTGCCCTCCCATATTGCCATCGAGCCATCTTACCCCATATAAATTTAGCTTCCCTCTGTGCTAATACCTCAAATTCCTCCAGTTGGGTTAGAATTTCCGCTTGTTCTGGCTTTAATGGTGTGTGGGACGCAGACTTTAGTGTTTGTATGTGACGTTCCTTATGGGATAGTTCCTTTCTTATCTGCTGCAGCATTCCAGATTCCCTCGAGATGCACTCCCCCTTATCACACACTTAAAGCTTTTCCATAGGACCGCGGGTGAGCTCACTCAGCCGGCGTTAATTTCAAAGAACTGGGTTATCGCCTCATCCAAACCTTCACGAAAAGTGGGGCCGTGAGGCTATCCCTCTTAAATTGCCAAGGGGGCATCCCCTTCTCTCCTGTTCTGTCGTAAGCAGATCCCCTCCATAATTCCCAGCCTTCATGTGATGCTTTCTGATTTTTCCTGTGCTACCAACACAACCCTGACTGTCTGTATCCCTCTCCTTTACTTTACTTTATTGATTTGTATAGCGCTTCCGCTGACCCAGATAATTAAAAGATGGCCACGAGAGGTGACCCAACTGCTATGGTAGTTCTAAGAGTGGACGAATCAGGTAAGTTGAATAGAAAGGTCTTAAGTCTTTTCCTAAAAATCATGATTGAGGGTTCCTCTCTCAGGCTCTGCGGAAGGCTATTTCAGGCCGCCGGAGCTGCTGAATAGAATGCTCCTTTCTTAACCTGCGCCAATCTGCAAGCACAGATTTTCAATTGAAAGGAATTGTTAGATCTTAAATTATGCATATTGGATTTAACAACCAGTGCATCCTTAAGATAAACTGCCCTGTGCTTGGCAAGCATTTGTAGGTGATCAGCATGAGCCGGAAACACATTCTGTCTTTGATCGTAAGCCAATGTAGACCTATTCTCGCATCAGATATGTGGTCCTTTTTCTTGCGGTCCATAATAACTCTGACCGCATTATTTTGCGCCACTTGTAGTCTATTGACCTCTGTTTTTGACAAACTAGTAAGAAGACTACAACGTAGTCAATTCTTGATCCCATCAATGTTCTTGCTAATGTTTCCTGACTCTCTTTTGAAATAAAACGACAAACATGGGTCAGTAGCTTAATATAGTAGGAGGCCGAGGAGACCAAGCTACTGACTTGGGCTTTCATATTCAGGTTGCGGTCAAAGTAAACCCCAAGGGTCTTGACCTTATTTTTAGTTTTGATTATACAACTATCAATCTCGAGCTGGGCATATTCCACCTCCATCTTGCGAGTTTTGTCTTCAGTCCCGACTAACATCAGCTCTGTTTTACTGGTGTTTAAAGAGAGGTCATTGATACACATCCACCTTTGTATTAGACCATAAATCCTATTGATGTTAAACTCGTCTTCTTCAAAGTTGCCTGTCAGGGGAATGACACATTGTGTGTCGTCAGCGTAGTTGGTAAACTTGATATTGTTCTATTCCAGGAAATCGAGGAAAGGAACTGTAAAAATGTTATAGAACATTGGAGACAGGCAAGCCCTCTGTGGCACTCCTTGAGCAAGCTCATTGGGGCTAGCATCTGCCATAGCGATGCTCACCCTGCACTGGCATTCACTATGAAAAGAATTAGCGCATTGCGCTGCTGAGGTTGCAAAACCTGCCACCTCCTCCAACCTGGTGACCAGTAATGCATGGTCCACCAGTTCGAAGGCGGCGGACAGATCAAGAAGCATGAGCATGGGTGTTTCTCCCTGGTCCATGTGACGTAGTAGCCTGGACTTGAGGTCCAGCAACGCCATCTGCGTTCCATGACCCTCTTTGAAACCGGATTGCCACTGGTTCAGGATGTTATAAGTTCTGAGGTGGATAAGAACTTGCGAATACGCCATTCGGTCTAAAATTTTGAGGAGAAAAAAAGGGGAGTTAGAAATTTGCCGATAGTTCAGAGGATCTCCCGAACAAAGACCAGGTTTCTTCAACAAGGGTATAATCCACACATTTATAATGCTTCTTGGGGCACAGCTGTCCCTAAAAGATGCATTCATGAATCTGCATTATGTTGAGATAATTACGGAAGAGCATGCCTTAATGGCCAAGGCCGGACAAACATCCCCTTTGTAGTTTGTGGGTTTTAGTTGTTCAATAATCAGGGACAGCTCAGATTCACTTATGTGTTTGAAAGTGAATTGTACTTCCAGTTTCCATAATCTACATTTAGTGTCTAAAATGTCATTCTTTCAGGGTGATTGCTTTTTTTTGATAGAGCAATTGCATCCTTAATGTTCTTTAATTTCTCCTCCTCTGTTCCCAGATTTGTGGCTTCTTTTCCTTCCCCGACTCCTCTCTCCCCCACCCCCACCGACAAGCACAATCTGTTAGTACCCCCCACCACCACCGACAACCCCAATTCGCCAGTATTCTGCACTCCCCTGCCCTGTCCCCCATCGACCACCCCAACTTGTCTGTAACCTGAACCCCTCAACACCCCCTCCCCCAGCTGAACAGCCCAACACATCAGCTGCCTCCCCTCCCTTACCCATATATAAAACTTAAGCTTTCGCATAAGGGATAGCTTGGAACCCAGCCACCCACCACATCTCCTTAAAAATCACAGTTACGACCCGACCCATTCGGATCAGATCCCACATTGTCCTCAGATGTCGTGCATTTTTAAAGGATATATGTCACCAGGCTTCTTTTCACCCTTTGTTCCCCTTTTGCCGGGGGTTCCTTGGTTGCATGTCCAAGAAGGAAGTAGCTTCCTCTGGAGTATGAAAGAAGGGAGTAGTTTCTTACCTGTAACTCAATTTCTCCAGCATTGGTATCTTTCATGGATTCACATGCTTAGAATATTCCCCGTCGTCAGGCTGGGAACCCTGGGTCTCTTTTTAAAAGCATTTTTCCATTGGAAACTTTGACACTTTTGTGTCTTATCGACGACCTTTTTAGGCACTTACGCACCACAGAGTAGGACGTAGGGTATAAATAGACCCGCCCCTGCGGCTCCCTCTCAGATTTTAACCTCCAAAGTAGAGGCAATAACTAGGTTTGCCTTCAGGGGAGGCCGGCAGGCGCATGTGAATCCATGAAGGATACCAAAGCTGGAGAAATGGAGTTACAGGTAAGAAACTACTCCCTTCTCCAGCATTGGATCTTTCATGGATTCACATGCTTAGAACAGATTACATAGCAGTATTCATCTACATGGTGGCGTGTAATGCAAACCAATACATTAGGAACGCAAACCTTCCATCAGTAAGAAAACATTAGTTGTGGTAACATTCAAACAGGTACCCCACTTTGTGGGTGGGGGCTTATCTTACTGAAACAGGCGTTGCAGGACCGCATGTCCCATCTGTACGTCTGCGCCATGCTGTTGCTCCAGGCAATAATGCCGAGTAAATGTATCTGGCACCGACCAGGAGGCCGCCTGACAGATGTCCACCAGCGGCATCCCCGACCATAATGCCGCCGACGATGCGGTGGATCTTGTCGAGTGGGCCTTTGGGCGCCTCTCCAGAGGCTTCCTATCCTTAGAGTGACAGAAGGAAATAGCCGATGAAACCCAGCGCGATAGTCCTTGTTTGGAGATTGCTCTTCCCTTTACTGAGGGTCCATAAGCTACAAACAGCTGTCTTGTATGCCTGAATTCCTGAGTACGACACAGATAAAACTTCAATGCTCTTTTGACGTCCAACGTATGTAGAGTCCTCTCTGCCGAAGAGGAAGCGGAAGCGAAGAATGCTGGTAGCACAATAGAAGAGTGCTTATGGAACGTAGTTGGCACCTTAGGAATGAAGTGAGGGTTAGTCATCAACACCACCTTGTCCTTGAGGAAACGTAAGTACGGAGTATCAATCACCAAAGCCTGCAGTTCCGATATTCTTCTTGCTGATGTAATGGCCAGCCAAGCCGTCGGGCTGAGTGAGCCCGGGTCGTGATGCCAAACTGCTCCCTTGTCTTGAAACAGAAGGTCCGGCGTCACTTGAAACCTCACTGGCCCTGCTACGGATAGATGGAGCAGGTCTGAAAACCACGGCTGCCTGGCCCAGTGAGGAGCAACTAGAATCACACAGCATGGATATTTCTGAATCCACTGGAGGGTCTGCTGAATGAGTGGAAACGGGGTGAACGCGTACGCGAACCTGCCCGTCCACGGGAAGGAGAACACGTTCCCCAGCGAATTGGGCTGCGGCCATCTGCTGGCGAACTACTTGCACTTCTTGTTCTCCTGGGTTCCGAAGAGATCCAGCGAAGGATGATCCCATTTCCTGAAGATCTCCAACACGTGCTGATCCTTCAGCTGCCACTCGTGGAGTTGGTTCATTTCCCTGCTGAGAGAGTCTGCCTGTACATTCATCACCTCGGGTAGATGAAACGTTACGATGTTGATGTCTTGTTTGAGGGCCCAATGCCATAGCTCCTGAGCCTCGGTCGAGAGAGTTCTGGAATGAGTGCCTCCCTGCTTCCTGAGGTAGAACATCTTGGTTGTATTGTCCGTCAACACTCTCACGACCGATCCTCATATGCGCAGCAAAAAAGACTTTAGAGCCCAATGAACCGCTCTTAGTTCCAGCACATTGATGTGAAGGTTTGATTCTCCTGGGGACCATCGATCTTGAACCTGTAAGGACCCCAGATGAGCTCCCCATCCTGTTTGGGAGGCGTCCGTCACAATCATGGATTGAAATTCCGCCTCCCGTAGAGGCATTCCTCATGTTAGATTGTCCGAGATTCGCCTCCAATGAAGCGCTTCCAGTAAATCTCTGTTGATCACCACTTTGTCAGACCATAATCCGCAACTTTGACACCTGGAAGGAACTCACTTAGAGCATGTTTCACCCCTCTGATGATAAACCCCCATGAACAGGTCCACCCAGAGGTCACCAGAACTTAGTAACCATGATGGTATATGTAGTGAGATGCACATAAGACCCAAATGGGACCCTCCCCATCGAACCTTCCCCCCCACCACCCAAGCCCCCCCCACATCGAACATTGTTCACGCCAAATTGCGAACTCAACATACGGAGACGGTTAATACAGTTCTCTTTGCTTAATTCTTTTACTTTTACTTTTGAAAGTTGTTGTTTTGCTACAGGTCACTGTCTAACTTGCAAATAACAATATGTTAAGTTGTAAGACCACAGTTATATGCACAGCAAAATGCCAATAAAGAAATTTAAAAATAAATAAATAATCTGTGACTTTGAATCCAGTGGTCCGCTACAAATTCTTGTATTGGCCAAATGAAGAGACGACAGTTCTTCACCAACGGAATACATGACGCCATGGCTCCTAGCAGCGACATGTTATCTTCTGACTGACACTCTGGTTCCAACTCTCCATTCCGACGCTTTCTGCTTGAGTTTTTGAACTCTTTCGACGGAAGGCTTCACTAGCCCTGACTGAGTCTGGAATTCCGCACCCAAAAACACCAAGTTCTTGGAGGGAGACAGAAAAGATTTTTCAAAGTTCACCGCAAAGCCCAACCGTTGCAGCAGCTGCATGGTAACTTCGAGACTTGCCTGCGTCACCGCCGGCGACGAGCCCCATATTAACCAGTCGTCCAGGTAAGGATAGACATGAAGACCTTCTCGTCTGAGCCACGCCACCACCGGAGCCAAACATTTCGTTAACGTCCTGGGAGACGATTTTAGACCGAATAGGAGCACTCGGAATTGGTAATGACTCTGGCCCACTCCGAACCGTAGGAATTTTCTGTGTCGCCGACACATAGGTATGTGGAAATATGCGTCTTGCAAATCTAACGACGCCAGAAAATCTCCCGGTTGTATTGACCGGATGACCTCCTGAAGTGTAAGCATCTTGAACTTCAGGCGTTGCAGAGTCCTGTTGAGAGCTCGGAGGTCCAGAATGGGTCGCCACTTGCCATTGGGTTTTTTGACCACAAAGTAACGGGAGTAAACCCCCCCAACCTCTCTCGGCCACCGGAACCAATTCTATAGCCCCTTTTTGCAGCATGAGTAGAACCTCCTGCTGTAAAATGTGTAGATGAGGTTGTTCCGAATACACGGGAGGAATGGGAAGTGGCGGAACCTTGAATTCTAAAGAGTGGTCTAGCCTCATTGTGTCCAACACCCGCCGGTCGGATGTAATTTTCTCCCATTCGTTGACACATCGAGCCACTCTGCCTCCCAGAACATCTTGAAGACTGTCATTGCTGCGATTTTGACTGCTTACTCTTGGTCGATGACGGCTGTCCTCCTCTTCTTCTGGAAAATTGAAAGTCACGGCTTCTTCATGTAGCCTGAACCGTTCGCCTGTACCCTTGCGAGGATTATGCCGATCTATTGTAGTTCCGGTCTCTGGACATGGCAAATCGAGAATTCCCCGAAGCTCAGCGGAGGAGATGAAAGGCCCAAAACTCTCGCCCACTTTGTAGCGCTCCTAATGATCTTGCCGTGTCTGAATCTTCCTTCAAGCCTTTGAGGGCTTCACCTATTTTTTCCCCGAATAGCATTTCACCTTCACAGGGCATGTCTAACACCTTATAATGGACCTCCGCCCTAAAGTCTGTACACTTTAGCCAGGCTTGCCTCCTTAGCACCACTCCATTATTTATTTGCTTAAACCCCGATTCTGCTAAATCTACAGCAATGTTAATGCTGTGACTTGATGCCTCCTCACCTTCACGCACCAGTAGCATGGCTGTCTTCCGGTGTTCTTTGGGCAGATGCTCTAAGATAGGGGCCAGGCGATGCCACATTTCACGGTCATAGCGTGACATAATCGCTAGTGAGTTAGCAGCCTTGACCGTCGTCGCCCCTACTGATAAAACTTTCTTACCAAAGGCATCTTGCCTTCTAGCTTCACTGTCCGGTGGTGTTGTGCACTTGTGTTGTGTTCTAGCCTTTCTGCTAGCCGCCGCTGACACCACTGATTCAGGTGAGGGCTGTGCAACTAAACACTTAGGTGTAGAGTCCGGGGCCTTGAATTTTTTCTCCAATCTGCCCTTGATTGCCGGCTCCGAAAATGGATGAGGCATGGTACGCAAACCTTCTTGCCAAACGTGGTCAAGGATTGGAACTGAGAAGACTGACTTTCTTCTCTTCCCCATATGGTCAAACAAGAAGCATTCCTTCATTCCTTCTGTTCTTCCTCTGGGGTCAGACCAAACTCAACACAGGCTTTTGCCATCATGGCATGAAAGGCCCCAATGTCGTCCAGGGGTGATGGTTGCGCCGGACTTCTCAGAGCTACTATTTCTCCATCAGATTCCCACGTCGGGTCTCTTGACAGCAACGATGAAATATCAGATATGGAGTCTCAAGGACCTTGATCCGACTCCGAGTCCTGTAACTCACCCTCCTCCGGGTGTGAACGAGGATGCTCTTCATTGATGCTAGGGAGAATTCACTTAAAAGGCTAATTTCCCTTACCTATAGAGTCCCCCAGCAGCTTTGCTGGATTTGAAGGGTTTATTTTATTTCTCCTGCTAAGATTGATACTCTTTTTCCCACTCTTATGCATATTGCTGATGTGTGTTTTAGGCTATTTTTGTGCTTATGGGCTTTGGGGTTTTTCTCACCCTCATAGGTATCATCTTATTTCTGTGTGTTACACAGCACCCTCAGTGCAGTAAGACAGGGGTGTCATAGTGACCCTGAAAAACTGTGTTAGGCAGAATCCACTGCATTTCCCTTGGGGAGCACTACAGCAGATTAAGACTACAGGTATATGCAATAAATCCCCTTTGGTATCAGTCTGTACGACAAAGATTTAGTTGGTAGCTGTGGCTGAGCAGTCAGACTTATCTCAAGAGGAAGATGAGCAGTATTCAGGGTTTACACATTAGGACTACAGTACTATGGTATAAGGAAAAACTGAGCAAAGCTTTGTATTAAAAAGAGTATATATATTTATTTTTCACACTTCTAGTTCAACACATAAATCACAAATATCAAAGCAAGTTAAAACAGTCAAGAAAAGTAAACACAACTCCCTATTTAAATTATAGACAAGTTTGAGCCAGAGTGAAAACTGAGCAAAATGGCACAGGGTCAACCAAGCAAAAATGGCATTCTAGTAATTTCTCAAAAGGGAGGGAAAGGACAAGTTATACAGAATTAACCTCTCAAACACACTAGCAACACTTCCCAAGTGGATTGTGAGCAAGTTAGGCAAGGCAGCACTTTAGCAATAGTCATACATAGGTGAAAACCGAGCAAAATGGCACTTCAGTAATACTTAAGAGGGAAGGAAGAGTGGTTATAAGAGTTTTTGGTGCACCAACACAGTTGAGGATAAAAATCAATCTAGTGAAGGCAGTTGAAACAGATTTAGCCAAAGTCAATAGGCCTGTGCCAGAGTTAGTGGTACAGGGCAATGTGCCCAGGAACAAACTGTTCTAGTAGCTGCAGTTAAGTCTTTGGTTTAACGATTCAAAAGGAGGGTGCAGAAGGTAAAAGATAATGTTAGTCGATACGGGCGGACAACCCAGGAGGTAAGTAAAGGATTTCAAACACCTTTAGCAGTACCCCTCGAAACGGGAGGCCTGGCGGAACAATGTACCTGAAAAGGTGGAAGCGGCTCCTGGGGTGGCGGTGGTTCCTGGCAGTTCCTGCAGTTCGTGTTGTTCAACAGAGGAAGAGAGGCTCTCGTCGTGGAGGAAGGTTTGAGTAACTGCACTACCCAGGGAAGAAGCCAGCCGCGGTGATGCTGAAACGGATTAAAAGGTAAGCTCCTTTAAATCACGCTCGTGGTGGACAGGTGCTTGGCTATCCGTCTCCGAGTGCAGGGCACTGGCGATTCGACCAAAGCAGGTCCTGGAAGGCGATTGACGAACTGGTTGGCTCCACCAGCTCAAGGGAAGAAGACACTTGCAGGTGAAGATCTTCTCAAGTCGTTGGAGAAAAGTGGTGAGGATCTGCAGCAGGGCTTCACCGGTGGTTCAGTCGTTGCAGATGTCTTCAGCTTCTCTCCTCTTCGGTTTCTTAGGTCCAGTGGCAACGTCTTGCTCTTCCAGTCCACAGGTCCATGCTTTTATGCAGAAAATCCCCCATTCATTCAGCCTAGCTGTCACTCACACAGTGGAGTGGTCATGCTGGCGGGAGACCCTCCAGCCTATCAGGGCAGAGTGCGACTTGGGTTGCTTAGGCAACCCTGTCCAGGGTGCCTACTCCCCCTCCCACACGATGGGTCTACCACAGACTCAGTGGCGCAGAGAGGAGGGCTTCTTGGCAGAAGCCCACCAAAAGGACAAACAAAGGATCACCGACCTGGGTTAGGATTTCAGAGAAAGACACGAGAAAGAAATATTATTAAAGTTCTGGCAAAAAAAACTACCGCATTAAAGTTAATAAAAAGATAAACCGGCTGTTCGTTAGAGGCTGTCAGTAAAAGTGGTAGCCTCGAACAATGGGAAAATCCCATAGGAAAATATTTGCGGTTGAATATTTACGGTAGTAACCACTGCCACCAGCCAGAAACTTTTGAGAGAGCGACTGTACGGTACCCCCTCGAAAATTAACACTAGGGAAAAACGATTAACCCTTTCAAGTACTTCCATATTAAGATGGGTTGTACTGGTTTAGTTCATAATTATTGACTAGTAAAATCAATGGTGACTTTACATGCCCTGGGAGACAGTAGTCAGTCCCAGGGTATGGAGTCTATGTTTGGGGGTCGCTACGACACCCCTTGGGTACGGCACAGAGGGTGCTGTGTACCACACATGTTAAAAAGATGATTCCTATGAGGGTGAGAAAAACCCCATAGACCATAAGCACACAAGATAGCCTAAAACATACACTAGCAATCTGTCTAAGAGTGGGAAAAAAGGGTCTCACTCTTAGCAGGAGAAAAAAATAAACCCCTCAAATCCAGCATAGCTGCTGGGGGACTCTATAAGTAAGGGAAATTAGCCATAGAATGAGAATTATCCCTAACACTCGCCCCCCAGACTAAGGGACAGGAGGATCTAATCCACTCCTGATGAGTCTCTTACCTCTAGTCGGTTAAAAACATCCTAGAGAGACCATCAGCATTTTGGTGGTGACATCCTGACCTGTGCTCAATGGTAAAATCAAAGGTTTTCCTTTGTAAACTATATGACCTACAAACCCTTTGAGAAACATCTTTCTTTTTAAATCTATAGGGGATCTGGTTGACCAGTCCCTCAGAAGTTGGTACAACTCCTGAACCTTTAATAGGCTTTTTCAAGGGGTTCCTATCAAGGAGTCCCTTAGATCTAGAGGGGCCTCCAGGGTTCCTCACCACCTCTCTGTTGGGAGCAGGTTGGGTCTTAGGCCTCTTGGGTGGAGGGGCTGGGGATAAGCAAGGTACATGCTTCCCCTTCCTCTTAAATTTAACCTTACCTACTTTGGGAGTTTCTCTCCTAATACTAGGATTTGGGTTGGAGTCTTCTGTAGAAGGTCCAACAGTCTGAAGGCTTTTGGCTTTAGACTTTTCTTTTCTGGTTTTCCACCAGCACTGAGAATTACCAGTTCTCTTAGGCCTAGAGAGGGGCCCAGTTGGTCTATCCACCTTTTCCTCAGAAGCAGGGGGAATCAGAGACTCTAAAATTGGGGGAACAATGGTGGAGCTTGGTTGGGGCTCCCATTTCCCTAACATACTAGCCTGAAATTTGCCTGGGTTAGAGGTCATCTTACTAACACCAGGGCTTGTAGTGGGGGTCTCTGTAGAGGTTCCCACGGGCTTAGAGTAGTCCCTTAAGGTGGGCTCTCCAGCCAATTTGGTTTGGTTCTGCTTCTCCATACTGGGAGGCCTGGGGGTACTGGATACTACTCCTAGAGTTTTTAGATCATTCCCCAACAGGACTCTCCCAGGTACCTCAGTCTGAACACTGACAGGAATCCTCACTGTCATGTTATTACACTGAATGAGGGCTGGTAGAATAGGAACCAACTGGATAGGGCCTCCAGAAAGTGTAGTGGGACCTTTGGGTGCCTTGGCAACATCCTCAGGCTTGAAAAAGCGTTGAAAAAGCTTTCATCCACCACTGTTCTGCTGGCCCCAGTGTCTCCCCTGGCAGGAGTATCCTGGCCATTGGCAAGCACACTGTCCATGTAATATACTTTAGAGTTTTCTGGAATGGAGTCATACACACCCATATTCTGTGGGCTAACCAGACCCATGGACTCTAAGGATACAGTTGCTTGAAGACCCAAGGGTTCTTCAGCAAACAATTCATAATGGGCACTAGCCATCTAAGGAGGCAGTGCTGATCCCTGCAGGTTTACCCTTGCATCTGGCATCACCCTTTATATGGTCAGTAGACCCACAAACATAGCATTTTCCAAATGCTCTCTGGAATGGGGGTTTCTGCTGACCTACCTCTGGTTGGGCCCCAGAGGGTTCACTAGCCCTATTTGGTTTCCCAGGTGGCTTACCCTGACTATTTTGTTGTTTGTGGCCCTCTTTGGGATAGGAGGTATTAGAGTTCTCTTAGTTCTCTTTTTTTAAAATATTTTATTTGTGTTTGGTTCAAGAAAACTTGAACCTTTACAAAAAAAGAAAAAGACAATTATTACAATTGTTACAAATACACATCACATAGATAAAACAATAAAAACATTTCATTCAATTAGTTAATGTGTTTGTCTAAATAAATTTGCCATTTTAGTTCTTTTGGAAGTTTTAAAATAGTGACAGGCATGTTTGAACCTGATTCTAACTAAGGCACATCATATTGTGTATGGTTAAAACATCAAATTAAAATCTTAAAATCCCATTTATAAAAATAAAGAAGGTATCATTTGGTCTCCTGTTGGCTTATTTCACTTTCAATATAATCACATAGTTGGACAAGGGCATACATTAGTGGTTTGTGTTCCCCAGTCATCATTCTTGCCCAAAGTGTTTCTTCATAATGCGCAAAATTTATATTACAAAATTTTGATAATAAATTAGATCTCCTAGTAGTAAAATAGGGACAGTATAAAATCAGATGTTTCAACGTTTCAGATTGTTCTAAACATGGGAAAAAACGACATTTTTCAATCACTTCATGCTCATTTTCCTTATTCCAGTGTTTTGTCCTTTCTCTTGAATGAAGCAAATGTAATTTAAATCGCATATATTTCTTTCTGTAATGTTGACAAGGGAAAGTCTGAATATAAGATTGTCTAGGGGCATGTTTCCTAGTGTATTTACAGTATTCCAAGTACATTTTGTACTTTCCCATTGCAGTGATAGTTTTACACCAGTCCATTTCAAACAGTTTCTTCTTAACGTAGGCTGGTCTAAGCGATAGATCTTCAATTGTTATATTGAGTTCATTAAGACAATGTTGCATTTGACCATGAAAAGTATTGATCAAAGGCATGTTAAATAGTTGGATATTAATTTTAAAATCATAGTATAGAGAGTTAGGTTGAGAGAAGCACATTTTGGAGTAGTTACATAGTTGACGCCATTTCTTTCTTGATGACAGTGCTGTAAGACCTAATTCATGTCTTAGAACACAATTAGGAAGACTTAGTGGAAGGTTCAGCGCAGATTTTAGCAAGGACCCTTGAAGGCTGTCTAGGCACTTATCCATCACCATCAAACAATTAGCCAATGTATGCAGAAGAACACTTTCAATTTTCAAGGTCCAGAAGTCTATTACGGAATTAATGAATATTTACAGTACTTTGCATAAATTAACTTCATCTGTGAGAGCAGGGGACGGCTTTTAAGTTTTAATAAGACTGACCAATATTCCATTGAATGCACTTCGTTTATATGATATCCCAGATATATGGTATCCTCCAAAAGTGGTAGAGTAGTTTGCTGCAGATACCATCTGAAATTTTTGATTTTTGATTTTATGTTTGTACCAAATTTCATGATAGCTGTTTTTGCTGGGTTGGGGGATAAATTGTGCTCTCTTGCAAAATTCTCAAAAAGATAAAGTTTGTTTTGTAAACCACTTGGCATTGGATCGAAAATGATTATATTGTCTGCAAAGGCGAGCCATTGCAGAGGTAATGTGCCTCATTTTACAGAGAAGAGACTTCTTTGAGGCCAAGATGCATCCATATCTGCAATATATAAATTGAAAAAACAGGCAGCTAAATTACAGCCTTGTTTCAAGCCTAGTTAGTTTTTTATCGGAGCAGTTGTTCTCCCTTCTGCTGATATACATATCCTATACGATGTGCCTGTATGAAGTTTTATAAATCAGTATATTAGGCCAGGAGAGATACCCATGTTTTACATTTTCGAACCACAGCAGGTTGCGTACTACACTATCAAAGGCTGCGGACATATCAATCATGGCCATATAAACCGGATAAGAGTTCTTAAGTTTTGTACCAGCTTTTATATGGGCCATTATTGTGGCATTTAAAATGGTACTCATTTCTTTACGAAAACCTGTTTGAAATTTAGAATACAGATCCAAATTCTTAATTTCTTTTTCTAGTTCAAACAGGAGTAATTTTTCGAAGATCTTGGCTTCTGTGTTGATGAGCGAAATGGGACGATCGTTTTCTGGAAGTGAAGGATCGCCCTTTTTGAATATTGGAATAATAATAGAGGTGGTCCATGATTGTGTAATCTGTCCAGTGTTAGAGATGTTCGCAAACTTATTTTTTTAAATTATGGTCCATAAATTTACGTCAGTCTTATAAACACAAGGTGGTAATCCATCTGGCCCAGCAGATTTTGTATAGGATAGTTTGGTTATTGCCCATGATATATCAGCGTTTGACCATTGATATCGAGTAAGGTCTTTATAACAGAACAATGTATTAGGGAAATTCCTAAATTTTTCTGGCAATTCAAATTTGCGTGTGATTTAGTTACACCAAGTGTCTTCAGAGATACAATTCATCATAGGAGATATCACAGCATTGTCTGTCTTTACTTTTCATAGTTTGCCAGATTTGTCTCGTGTCATGTCTGCATATGGCTTTTATTAGGTTAAAATTCACTCTATTGTAGCTTAGAATTCTCAGATGTCTAAGATTATTTTTATATTTTGCTATTATTTGTTTGTGCAATTTCTGATAGTTAATTGAACTGAGGCCCCCTTTCCTTAGAGTCCTCTATTCTTTGTTTTTATCACGTTTTAAAGATTTAATAATCGGATCAGAAAGATGGGTATGGGATTTCAGCTTGCTCTTGGTATGAAAGTGTTGTTATGCAGAATAGACAATTTCAGAGCAGATTGTCTCCATATCAACAGTCAATATGATCTGATCTTTTGTGGTATCTTCTATGTGTTTTGATACATATGCAGAGAATTGGTGGCATAAGTTTGCATTCCATCTGAGGGATATCAAAGGACGATCCATCTCTACGTGGGCTATAGATAAGTCTAATGGTAAAAGGGTGCAATCCAGCTTGAGTGAGAGCGATAACTGAGCACGATCGCCAGAGATGATCGGGCTAGTGTCCAACAGTGATGCTAGCTGCATAGTGTAATGGGAAAGAAATATAAATCGATCGTTGAGGAGATGTCTCCTCTACTCCAGGTTGGGCGGTCATCACTATCAGCGCCTTGCATCACATCAATGTCCCAACCTTCAAAATATAAGTTCTAAAGGGAACCTCTCTTTCTCATGAAATCTTTACCTTTTTTGAATTTTTCTTTCAGGCCAATACGACAGTCTGAATTAAAATCTCCCGCTAATAGAATATCACAATCACCTAATTTTTTCATGGCTGTCTCGAAACATTGATCGAACTCATTAAACATGGTTTCCTGCATAGTATTTGCAGGGTTCCAGTATAAGCTTATAGCTAAGATTGATTTGCATTTCTTTTTAGAAAATGTCAGAGCAATCGCTAAGATATTCGATGTTTCCCATAATCATTTTGAGTCAATTCCATATGCATTATTTATTATGATTCCTAAACCTCCAGATGGACGTCCCAATGTCGAAAGTTTTGCTAGGGAGCAATATGTAGTGAAGGCCTCTATAAAAAAAGGCTCAACTTTCATTGTTTCTTGGAGAAGAATTATAGTAGGATATTCTGCAGGAGACAGAGTCCTAAACCAAGTGGAAAAATTGTGAAAGCCACATGAATTCCACAATAGTATTTTTAGGTTACCTGTTTTCGGTGGCTATTGTTCGTTGGTGTTTAGTTGTGTAGTTAAGAGTGACTTTAGCATGGGTTCCAGCCATGCGGTATGTTCATTTTGCCTAAAAGGGTCAAGAAGTCATCAGTGAGAAAATGTTTAGCAACATGGGTTACATTCACCGCATTATTAGATTCTGTGTCTTTCCTGGTATCTGGGGGAATATAGGCGAGGTAGTATTGGGCACTAAGTTCGTTCGGGAAGGTAGAAAGGATAAGGCCGTGATCTCTGATTTCTGCTCTGCATGACCAAATAGATTTGAGTATGTGTTCGGAAGACAAGTAACATATTGAACGATTGTTATTTGTCTTTGCCAGCGAAACCCTGAGAATATCCTCAGATTAGTTGGAGAATATGAGAGAATAGTCCCAGCAAATTACAACGATTTAAAGGGGGAGATTGTGGGTCACGAGTAAACGGCTCAAAGCCGATAATATGATACATATCCTCGCGAGATTGAGCTACTTGATATGGGGATTGAGAAAGTTCTCCTTTCCTATGAGAAGCATCATTGGTCGAGTGTTATTTTTCTGAGTCATGGAAGAGACAACTACGGGGATCGGCTGTGGAGAAATGTTTAAAGAAAGAGGCTGACTAGTTATGCCAGTAGCCGTTTATCCGTTTTGGATAACTTTACTCAGTGCCATCAAGAGTTCCTCTCTCAAGGTCGAAGTATTCTTTATTTGTGACTCAGAATATGAAGAGGAGGGTTGGGAAATAACAGCTGAAGGTTGCAAAGGATTTTTAGATAGTATAAGCTTTGCAATCACCTCAGAAGTGATTTCCTCATTTTCAATTGCTTTTCTCAGGGATGCTAGAATTGATTCGCCAACGTCATTTTTTGGACATGTTGTTTCCATCAGTGGAAGTGACCTTGAAAAACTAGTCCCATGCGAAAGCAAGGAAGGTGCATTCACAGTAGTTAGACATAAGGTTGAGATATTAGAGTTTGCTTTTTCCACCACCGTTTTCAACATCAGTGCTTCATCTGGTAAAAATTGAACTTTACTTCTTCCATTAATGACCATTGAAGCGGGCTTTTCAGTTGGAGGAGGTATTATACTCTTCTTTAGGTCGATAGTGCATGCTGCACTATATGTTTTCTTGGCTTGCGGACTTTGAGCTGATGTTGCCACAGGCACTATAGGTGGTGGAATTTGCGAACTCAAATCATTTCGTTGAGAGTCATGTGAAGTGCAGCTTCATCCACTTACTGGAAAGTAGGCACTTAAGTTCGATTTTATTGCTTTTAGCGGTAATTCACACAAGTCAGTTTTGGGTTGTTTAATTCTAGAACACAATTTGTGGGCTTGTATAGAGCTAGGTTGTTCTAATGAAATTTTTCCTATACCTGAATGTTTTTTTAAAGGAGATTGGGTTATTTATAGAGGGCTGTACGCTAGGAGTGCATTTTGCTGGGAGTAACATGTCCTGACTCTCTTTACAGGGCTGTTCAACATCAATAGGGTCGTCCTCAATCATTATGTCTTCAGTGTCATTGACAGGAACCCCTGAAGGAGCAGTTTTGGCATCGCTTGGTATTTTATTTTCAGAGTGAGCTGTATTTTCGCCTTTTTGCATAGCGTTTTACAGCACGTAGATGAATTTTTTTGGCACGACTCGAGAGAAACCCATTCTTTTCTTCAGGTTCACAAAGAGTCTGCTCCTCATGTTTTTGATTTTCCATAGCTTTTAATAAAATTGAGGGACTGTCTGGAGGGTCAGCATCGTTTTGAGAGAACAAGGTGGTTGCATTGAAGGCCACTTTTAACTCATCTAAGGCCATTCTCAGATTTTCCAATTCCACCATGACCGGAGACTCACAAGAGTTCGATTTCTTAGAAGGTGGGATTAAAGTAGTTGAAGCTGCGAGTGGCATAATTGTACCAATTTCCCCTGTTAAGAAATTACAATGTGATGCCTTATGCTCACTAGATCGATTATTAGTGTGCATTTTCTTTTTTTCAAATTCTAGTTTGTTCATCATCTTTATTTCCCAACCCAGTATGAAACCTTCAATCCGATCCATTTTAGAACACATCTGTCTCATCATAGATTTTATTTCACGTAGTTCTAAATGAGAGAGATCATGTCCCTTGTCCAAGAGATCAAGTATTTTGATTATAACTGGAAATGTGTGTGGTGCTCCCCCCTCGATAATGTCCTGTTGAGAAGAGTGCATGGAGTCTTCAGAGTCAAAGTGGATCTTTTGGGGGTGACTGGACTCAGGGGAGAGCTCAGCATCTATGGGAAGTGATTCCTTATTTATATCAGTATCCTTGTATGTATGAATAGACTCAACTGGAGTCTTAAATAGTTGTTTACTAGGGTACTGACTCTGTTCCGGGGAGCGTGGTACTAAAGGGGTAAACATCCCAATTGATTTTCTCACCTTTGCATCGAGAATTGCCATTTTACTCGTACTATCTTTAAAGGAGTCTTTAATTTGCACTTTGGTTTTTCCCTCAATTTCAACATTAATTTTTAGAGCAGGTTCTATGTGTATTTGAGCAGTATGGATTGACGGTGGGTGGCTAGAAGGGGTCACTAAATCTAATAGAGGAGTTGCCGGTGCAGTCGGCTCGACGTAGCAGGATTTTCCTGCACAAAGCCTTGAATCAATACTCAAGCTTGTAATTGGTGGAACTGTTATGTCCATCTTACAACTGCGCAGGCCAGTCGCCATACAGTTGTGAAATCAAAGGTGATCTCTCAGAAGAGTTGTATTGAAAAAATGTGTTATCCTCAGAGGTCTGTGCTTATGATTACTAGAGAATCAGCACGCTGTCAGAAAACAATTGAGTAATGCTGGACAAACACTAAGAAAAACAGTATTACGCAAATTGTTCGTTTACAATTGTTCTAATGAACAATTGACCGAATTTAAAGGGTCACAATTGACCATATATATATATATATATATATATATATATATATATATATATATATATATATATATATATATATATAGGTTTTGGGGGGTTTGGCGTTGGGTGGGGGGTCACAATTCGGTCAATTGTGAAAAGGTCAATTGTAATTCGAACAGTTGTAAAACAAACAATTCGTATACAACCAGAAAAACACTACTGTTCACTTTCACTGTGAAGCAGCACACGGTTGTGCTCAGTTTAGAAATCGTTATTGAACAGTATGAAGCAAATTAGTTAACTTCCAATGACTGTGCTTGTCCTTAATAAAAAGTTCGCACAGCGTTAGAACGTAATGAGGAGCGTTAAACAAACAGTAAGCCAGACCTTAGAGCATACTTTAAATGTGAGGCAGCACACAGGTGTGCTCAGTTTGAAATCGTTATTGAATGGTGTAAAGTAACTCAGTTAACCTCTGATGCCTGTGGTTGTTGATAGTAAAGAGTTCGCACGGCGTCAGAAAGCAATTGGAAATACAAACAATACAGCAGACCTTAGTGCTTACTTTCAATTATTGAATGGTGTAAAGTAACACAGTTAACCTCCAATGCCTGTGCTTGTTAATAATGCAGAGTTCGCATGGCGTCAGAAAGCAATTGGGAATGCAAACAGTACAACAGACCTTAGTGCTTACTTTCAATTATTGAATGGTGTTAAGTAACACAGATAACCTCCGATGCCTATGCTTGTTGATAATGCAGGGTTCAGACGGCGTCAGAAAGCAATTAGGAATACGAACAACAGATCTTAGTGCCTACTTTCAATTATTAAATGATGTAAAGTACCACAGTTCACCTCTGATGCCTTTGCTTGTTGATAATGAAGAGTTTGCACGGCACTGTTTGCTCCGTTTGAGATTATTATTGAGCGGTATAAAGTAAGTTAGGTAGCCTCCACTATCTATATTTATGATTAGCCGAGGACTAGAACGACGTCAGAAGTAAATTGGGAAATGCTAAGTAAGCTGCTGGGTAAGCAGTAAAAAGAAAACATTGATGCATACTTTCAATATAAGGCAGTGTACGGGTATATTCAGTTTGGAGGCGTAATTAAATTGGAAATACAAGGATAAGGGACGGGAAATAAGGTAGAATGCCGCTCTCACAGCGAGCCAGCGAACAGCAAACAGCACTACTAAGAGCGTGTACTTAATGCACGTGTGCAAATGCGCCCGGCACAGCGATTAAGAGGACTTCCGGGTGGAGGGGGCGGGGCCACCTATACAAGTATAAAAAAACAGTGTTTCAGTAATATATACTTGCAAATGATGTTATAGTTGCTATATATACTGCTATATATACTTGTTGAAGTATAGAAAGTATCAATAGAGTCCAAGAGTCCAGTAGGTATCCAATGAAATCCAGTGACAGGTTACAGGACAGAGTGGAGTTCCAGCAAACAGCGCTACTTAGAGCGCGTACTTAATGCGTGCGCGCAAATGCGCGTGGCACAGCGATCAAGAAGACTTCCGGTTGGAGGGTGGCGGGGCCACCAAAAGAGTCCAAGAGTCCAGTAGGTATCCAATGAAATCCAGTGACAGGTTACAGGACAGAGTGGAGTTCCAGCAAACAGCGCTACTTAGAGCGCATACTTAATGGTTCTCTTTTGGTGGCTGCTTCCCCTCATCCTTCTTCTGAGTTGCCCCAGATTCCTTGTGAGTAGCCCTGTTGGCAACCCACAAGTCAGCAGCCTTGCCTAACTTTCTAGGATCCATTTCATTAGAATCAGCCAAGTGCTGTCTGAGCTCAGGAGAGTAGGCATCATAAATAGACTCCAACATAACAAGATTTCTCATTCCCTCATAAGTGTTAACTCTGTAACCCTTAGTCCAACCCTCTAAGTTTTTCAAACATCCATTCACCCAGGTAGCCCAAGGGGTACCATCATGCTTTTTGAGGGTCCTAAACCTCTTAAGGTACTGGGAAGGGGTCTTACCAAATCTAGCAATTAAAGCTAGCTTCACACATTCATAATCCATCCTATCCACCTCCCCCAATTCCATTACCACATCCGATCCAACAGTGGGGAACCTAGAGAATAACCAGGGAAGCAACTGATTCCCTGTGATTTCATGGAGCCCATGATTGTATTCAAACATAGCTATCCAATCTAACACATCCAACTTAGGTTCATACATACCAATAATCTCTTTAGGCATCCGGGGTCACTTTGGACTGGAAGATCTAGAGGATCCGGGGAGAGAAGCATTTTCCAAAGACATTTTTTTCAACTCTTGCTCATGATTGAGATCCATTACTTTGAGCCTTAGTTCTTGATGTTTCTGTTCAGTTTGGGCACTCATTCTTTTGAATTCAAGTTCAAGCCTAATTTTTTCTATAGAGATAAATTCAGGACTTAATGTGGGACCTGACATAGGTCTAGTGGACAAGGTTTGAGGCCTTTGAGCAGGCAGAGGTCCAGAGGGGGTTATATTGTCAGCCTCCTCTTCCTCCTCTGCTTCAACAATAACATCTTCAACATTATCATCCTCAATGTTTGCTACATTTGCTGGAGGAGTAGGCACTACAGCCCCACTCTCAAGACTTTGTTTTTCTAACAATCTTTCAGTCATTTCTGATTTCTTGCCTTTGACAGGAAGACCTTTCTGTCTACACAGATCCCTTAAATAATCAGCAGTATTTGTAAGGAGCGTCTCCTGGCTGTAACTTTCCATACTTTGACTTTGTTTAAAATAAACTTTTAGTGATTGTTAGCCTTGTGGTTAATTGAACCAAGGTACTAGCAGCACTCTAAAATATAAATCCAATACTTTTATCCCACCGCTGTACACCAGTGTTAGGCAGAATCCACTGCAGTGCCCTTGGGGAGCACTACAGCAGATTAAGACTACAGGTATATGCAATAAATCCCCTTTGGTATCAGTCTGTACCACAAAGATTTAGTTGGTAGCTGTGGCTGAGCAGTCAGACTTATCTCAAGAGGGAGATGAGCAGTATTCAGGGGTTACACACATAGGAATACAGTACTATGGTACAAGGAAACACTGACCAAATCTTTGTATTAAAAAGAATATATATATTTATTTTTCACACTTCTAGTTCAACACATAAATCACAATTACAAAGGAAGTTAAAACAGTCAAGAAAAGTATACACAACTCCCTATTTAAATTATCGACAAGTTTGAGCCAGAGTGAAAACTGAGCAAAATGGCACAGGGTCAACCAAGCAAAAATGGCACTCTAGTAATTTCTCAAAAGGGAGGGAAAGGACAAGTTATACAGAGTTAACATCTCAAACACACTAGCAACACTTCCCAAGTGGATTGTGAACAAGTTAGGCAAGGTAGCACTTTATCAATAGTCATACATAGGTGAAAACCGAGCAAAATGGCACTTCAGTAATACTTAAGAGGGAAGGAAGAGTGGTTATAAGAGTTTTTGGTGCACTAACACAGGATGAAAAGCAATCTAGTGAAGGCAGTTGTAACAGATTTAGCCAAGGTCAATAGGCCTGTGCCAGAGTTAGTGGTACAGGGCAATGTGCCCAGGATCAAACTGTTCTATAGCTGCAGTCAAGTCTTTGGTTTAACGATTCAAAAGGAGAGGGCAGAAGGTAAAATAGTCGATAGGGGCGGCCAACCCAGGAGGTAAGTAAAGGATTTCAAACACCTTTAGCAGTACCCCTCGAAACACGAGGCCTTGCGGAACAATGTACCTGAAAAAGTGGAAGCGGCTCCTGCGGTGGCAGCAGTTCCTGCAGTTCGTGTTGTCCAGGAGAGGAAGAGAGGCTCCCGTTGTGGAGGAAGGTTCGAGGTACTGCACTGCCCAGGGAAGAAGCCAGCCGCGGTGATGCCGAAACGGATTAAAAGGTACGCTCCTTTAAATCGCGGTCGCGGTGGACGGGTGCTTGGCTTTCCGGTCTCCGAGTGCAGGGCACTGGCGATTCGACCAAGGGAGGTCCTGGAAGGCGAAGGACAAACTGGTTGGCCCCACCAGCTCAAGGGAAGAAGACTCTTGCAGGTGAAGATCTTCTCAAGTCGTTGGAGAAAAGTGGTGAGGATCTGCAGCAGGGCTTCAGTCGTTGCAGATGTCTTCAGCTTCTCTCCTCTTCAGTTTCTTAGTTCCAGTGGCGACGACTTGCTCTTCCAGTCCACAGGTCCCTGCTTTTATGCAGAAAATCCCCCATTCATACAGCCTAGCTGTCACTCACACAGTGGAGCGGTCATCCTGGCGGGATACCCTCCAGTCTATAAGGGCAGAGTGCGACTTGGGTTGCTTAGGCAACCCTGTCCAGGGTGCCTACTCCCCCTCCCACACAATGGGTCTTCCCCAGACTCAGTGGCGCCGAGAGGAGGGCTTCTTGGCAGAAGCCCACCAAAAGGAAGAACAAAGGATCCCTGACCTGGGTTAGGATTTCAGAGAAAGACACAAGAAAGAAATATTATAAAAATTCTGGCAAAAAAAACCCTACCAGATTAAAGTTAATAAAAAGATAAACCGGCGGTTCGTTAGAGGCTGTCAGTAAAAGAGGTAGCCTCGAACAATGGGAAAATCCCATAGGAAATATTTGCGGTCGAATATTTACGATAGTAACCACTGCCATCAGTCAGAAACTTTTGCGGGAGGGACTGTACGCTACCCCCTCGAAAATGAACACTAGGGAAAAACTATTAACCCATTCCAGTACTTCCATATTAAGATGGGTTGTACTGGTTTAGTTCATAATTATTGACTAGTAAAGTCAATGGTGACTTTACATGCCCTGGGAGACAGTAGTCAGTCCCAGGGTTTGGAGTCTATATTTGGGGGTCGCTATGACACCCCAGCGGTACGGCACGGAGGGTGCTGTGTACCACACATGTTAAAAAGATGATTCCTATGAGGGTGAGAAAAACCCCATAGACCATAAGCACACAAGATAGCCTAAGACATACACTAGCAATCTGTCTAAGAGTGGGAAAAAAGGGTCTCACTCTTAGCAAGAGAAAAAATAAATCCTTAAAATCCAGCAAAGCTGCTGGGGGACTCTATAGGTAAGGGAAATTAGCCATAGAATGAGAATTCTCCCTAACAAACTGCATATGATTCTGCCTAACAGCTGATCGGCCGGGAAGCCGGTAACTCAGCCGTGGACGCTGAACACGGAGCGGAGGCCTGTTGTGTCGACGATGGGTGTCCCCAGAGGCGTACCCATGGGAGGCAGTCTTGCATCTAACTGACTTAACAGAGACTGCAGCGTAAACAACACCTGTAGAGATAGCACTGACTGTGGATTCAGTAGAGGAGACGCAGGTGGACCATTTTGAATGCTCGCCGTCGTCGAAGGGCCAACACATTGTAAGCCGAGATTTGTTGGATGCATCACAGGTTCTCGTTCCTCCTCCATCGACGACACCGAAAGAGCGGACTCCTGCTGCAGTAAGGTGTCCAGTAAAACTGCGTCATACACCGCAGGTTGCCAAGACCCTGGGGCATCAATCGTCGACGATGAAAACCTGGGTCCCTCGTCGATCGCCGCCGCTGGGGCCGATGCCACCACTTTAGGAATCGACAGTGCGACGGCAACAAAGCCGTCGACGACGGGACTTCCGTTGACTGCGCTGATAGTTGTGGCACAGACTTGCTAGGCGATCCCGCCTTTTTTGAGTCTCTGGACTGGTGTTTTGAAAATTCCTTACTCGAGGAAGACCTATGAAGGTCTCCTGAGGAGGAGCATCTCAAAGGGTCTTTTCCATCCTTCCTTGAAGCAGAAGAAGAAGATTTTCCTGGCTTCTCACATGTTTTGACGATGAAGGAGTTTTTGCCAGATGTTTTCCTGAGGAGGAATGACTCTTCTCCGTAGGCCGTGACTTTTTTGCCAGAGGCTCCACCGACAACAAGCGGCGAGGAACTGCGGGGGACTTAGGCCTGTCCGATGCCAGAGTGCGCACTGATCCTACCTCAGATGGAGGGTAGGCCCCTTCGTTCAGCCACGATATTAGGCGCTGATTACGGTCCTTCAACGTCTTTTGCGAGAAACCTTTGCAGATGTCACAGGTATCCGCAGAATGATGATGGTAAAGACAGTAAAGACAGTCCATGTGCCCGTCACTTTCATAAACGTTCTTCATTCCGCACGTAGCACACGGGCGAAACAACGCTTTCCCCCAATATTGGGAAAGAAGATCAACCTAACCTTTGGAGACGGTTGAAATCTGAGAGGGAGCCACAGGGGCAGGTCTATTTATACACTACGTCCTACTGGGTGGTGCGTAAGCGCCCCAAAAGGACGTCGATAGGACACAAAAGTGTCAAAGTTTCCAATGGAAAAATGCTTTTAAAAAGAGACCGAGGGTTCCCAGCCTGACGACGGGGAATATTCTCAGCATGTGAATCCATGAAAGATCCAATGCTGGAGAAGATCGCTCTCCCCTCGTGCTCAATTCGCAGCTTGGCCGGAAACAGCATGGTGTTGCGAATGCCCCTGTCCCTTAGTTGTTTTTTGACTTCCGAATATGTCCTCCTAGTGGCCTGTACTTTGTTCGAGAAATCCGGGAAGAGTCTAATCGTGTCTCCTTTGTAGGTCACCGTCCCTTTTTCTCATGCTCTGCGGAGAGGGCAGTGTCTCTGTCCCGGTAATTTAACATGCGGGATATGATCGGGCGAGGTGGTGCCCCAGGGGCTGGCCTCCTCACACTGGGAATCCGGTGCACTCTTTCCACAATATACACCGCAGAGACTCCTCTGGCCCAAGTGCTTCCCGCAATAGCTCCTCCACTAGGGGCTAATGTTCCTCTGCTCCACCGTCTCCAGAACCCTGACTATTCTTAGGTTGGTCCTTCTGGATCTTGACTCCAAGTTGTCTTGTTTGTTGGCAAGCTCCTTCAGCGCCCGCTTCACAAGTGTCATGTCTCTGGCCACTGATGCAGAATCATCCTCCACATTGGATACTCTGCCCTCTACCTCATCCGGCCTCTCCTTGTGTTTATCCAAGCGGACCTGCATGTGATCGACTTTGCAGGTGAGAGTATCCAGTTTCTCATCTAGAGACAATATGCTAGTCTGCAGTTGAGTAAACGTTTCCTTGATATCCTGAAACATCCCAGCCGGATCTTGTGGGGTCGGTTGGGGCTGGTTGGGTCAGAGTTTCTGGGAGGTCTTCCATCGCTTTGTTGTTCCTCGATTGAGAATGCATGTCAAAGCGTAACCTGAACTGTTGCTTGCCCCCTTTGCCACACTTAGACATCTCCACTGCTCCCGGGGCCTATGTGATGTGGGCGCACAGTGCTGTTTATAAGCCCATGATTTAGGGTTTATCCCTTGTTCCGATGGTCGGGTGTTCTCCTGTTGCGGCCCCGGTTGCCCCCCACAGAGCGGGTCCAAAGGTTGTTGTCTGGGTTTGTATGACGGAAGTGGGGGCACCCCGTAGGTAGTAGAGTACCACGCTGCTAGAATGGTGTTGTATCCCTTGTTTCCACCTCTCCGGCTGTTCCCATCCCTACCAACAATCTCCGTCATGGTCCTGTCTCAGGGTTAATCGGGCTCAGGCGCTGTCTTCCGTGTATTCAACTATCTGATGCTATTGGTTGTTCCTTAGCGTGGATACCATGATCTGTGATGTTCACCCAGAGCCTTCAGATTCTGTACACCTCACTCCCCTTCCGTCTGCAGTGCCCGGTGTTATATAACGAATGCAGGGGTTCCTCATGGACAGAGGGGCACCTTGTTAGCAGGTCAGTGTTATACCTTCAATCTCCGCCTTATCTGGCAAGTTTTTCACTCCAAAGTTCTCCTGACCATTCCAGTACCGGTTCAAATCAGGGTCTGCACCGGTCCAATATTCATCCAGATGCTCGGTACTATCGAGTGCTTCTCAATCTGGACACTACGTTCTATGTTGATCAAGTAGAGCCTCCTGGTTATGCTCCTCTTTCTTCCCTTCAGTTCGCGAGGTCTCACCCTCGGCCACTAAGTGTGATTATGGGTCCCCCCACCTGTCATTCACCAGGTTATGGTCCTCTCCACAGGCTATGCGGGACCACGGCTTCACTAGCGGGGAAAGAACACCCGCTCCTCCCCCAATGAGGCAGCACAATGTTTCCTATGTAGGCTTTGCGCGATGTACGAGGCCTGCCCGTGGGCAATTTGGCAGGCAAGTCTGACTCCACCTGTCTAATAGTCCGTTTTGCAGCAGCGGTCTTGGTTGGTCCCCAGTCTCGAGCAGAGTTAGTATTGGGTAAGCCCCCTCGCCTCTCCTGCGCTTCCTCAGCTGCTGGTGACCTATGCGTACTAGTTCAGGTATTGTGGCCGGGGATGACGGTGCAGAGCTGTTGGTGTTTGCTCTTCCCTCCCCATAGCCAGCTTACTTGGGTCAGCATGTTCATATCTGGGTCACCGGCAACTCCCCACGCTGGTGGGGTTTTGCTCGTTATTCTTCCTGTTGAGATATGTGAGTTTGGCACTTCCGATGGGAAAGGCTCCCGCTCCTCCTCGTTGTAGAGCACCTCTGATGCTTTTATGTCCCGACTCCTCACATGTGTCGCAGCCCGCTCTGCCCAGCCAGAATAGGTCAGCGACAAGAGAGTCCTCGCCCTTTTCCAAGGAGCACAGTCGAGGGGTCCCCAGAGCAGTCCTCGCCTCCCCGCACCTCAACCGGATCTGAAGCATGTTCGCCTAGGCCGCCTCCACCTTCAGGTGGCCCGTTCTGGCTGCCACCTCAGAGAGTCGGCCCAGCGGCTCCACTTTTCCGTGGGCTATATCTCGTTACTCTGCGGTGCCGGGTCTTCAGTGGTGCTGCAATGATTCTGCCACGTGTTTTAATGCATTTTCGTGTTGTCACCCGGGGCCCCGTTGGGCGATCACCTTACATGGACTCGGCGGGTGCCAGATAGGTCTTCCTCCATCTCTGCGCTGTGCTCAGGTCTACACCTTCAGGTGGATATGCCTCCCTTTTCAGCCTGGAGCTCACACGGTCTCAGCGCCCAGGAGCGCTCCTCCTCCCTCGCCTCTGGATTGTTGCACCCCGGGGCCTCCACATTCCGTCCAAATTTTCCACCTTGCCAATTCCGATTCCTTTTCAGATTTCGCCTCGTGGGAGGCATGGGTGTCCCTCAGCACAACACCGCTTCACAGCTTCAATTTCATCGGGTGAACCTCCGGATTACGTCCGGATCTATCCAGGCGTGCGGGAGCTCTCAGGCTCACTGCCATCTTGGCCGGTGCTCGCTAGTGCCCCTCTGGGTGATATTACATCTGGACTCACAATTATCCAAGGAGGTTCTGTTAGTCCAGGTGATAAACTCCTACCCCTGGGATACGAATTGAGTGACCACCAGGAAAGGATTAAAGCATGTTGGTGGCAGGCGACCAAAGAAATATCAATTGAGCCCTACTCTAGGACTATCGCAGCAAGCAGAAAAGGGAACATTTTTTAGGAGGAAATTGTAAAGAAAAAGCAGTACTACTTACCCAAAAAAGATCTCCTACCTTAAAATTCACCATCGAGAACCAAAGCCAAAAACAGAGGAACGGATTCGGTTCTCAAATTGAAAAACACAAAGGAGACATATCAACTCATTGGGACTGACGTGCAGGTGCGTTGGAAGGCCCTAAACAAGAATAGACTGGTAGACCTCGAGAGGACCATAGGCTCCTTATTGGATCATGGAACACAAAAGGATTTAAGTCATTGTTTGCCAAAAACTTCTACACGTTGGGCCGATACGATATTTTATGTCGCCAAGAGACGAGGATCAGGTCCAACCCCTCATTCGAACGCTATGAATTCCATTTAAATCCAGCCTGTAAAGGCATTCTGGGGAGACCTTATTCAGGACTCTTAACGCTGATAAAGGTGGATGTTGGTCTAACAATAATCAGCCATGAGCACCCCAGTCCTTATGTGCAAATTCTAAACCTGAGCAGGGGAACCCACCCATTGACAACAAAGTACTAGTCAATGAGTATTGGAGGGTGAATATGTCCCGAAAAGAGAAATTCATGAAATCAATAATGAGTTACGTTGACAAAGCCATGATAGAATGGGAAGATGCCTGTATTATTATATGCGGGGACCTGAACATTCAGTTGCTGAATAATGAAGGCTGGCCAAATAAAGAATCAGAAATGGATGAAAGAACACGAAGATGGATCTCAGAAACAAAATCCAGAGAACTGTGCATGCTTAATGCACAAACGGAAGGCGATAGACCAGGTGCATGTACATGGGAAAGAGGTCTGCCGAGAGCATGTCTAGACTATTGTTTTGTCTCGAGAATAATGAGTGAAATGATAGAAAGATTTGCAATAGTGAAGCAACTGTTAAGTGATCATGACCTCTTGGCCATTTCCCTATTTGACACTAACCCTATTCAGCCGTTGGGGAAAATTGGTCTGGTAGAGGTAACCTGGGGAAAAAATAGGTTGAGGATTAAGCAGCACGATGTTATAAATATTGTTAACCAATGTGAGTGTGTGATAGAAGAGAACCTGAATAATGTGGAATATACATGGATCCTCAAAGATTTTAGAAAAGTGAGCAGCAAAGAAGGGAAAATAAACATACTCCCAAAACATGCATATGATTATATGCTAGTAAGGTAAAGAAGAGACTTGAGAGCTGATATTAGAAGGATAGGAAGGGAAAGAGGCCCAACTATGAAGGAGAAGATTCAAGCACGGAAACAAAAATATCATAACTGGCTACGAGCATCCAGGGCATTAAGAATGCAAAAGGACGCGAAAAAATGCAGGAAACCGTTTGCTAAAAAAATACAAGAAATCTGTGGGATCGCCTGAATAACGGAGGTAACTTTAAATCAGCACATACGATGGGTTTAGTAAGTGAAGAAATATGGGTATCCCACTATTCTACACTGTTTGCTAGTACCCAGGATATAAAGCAAACAGGAGTAGTGAGGGATGTAAAGAGCTGGCATTTTGCATTTGATGAGGAAGAAGCTAGATTAATGATAGGTAGTCTCAGTTCCTCGAGAGCAGCTGGCCCCGATGGACTGTCTAATCAGGCCCTAAAAGAGAATATAGGGAAATGGGGAGGAATGCTGGTGACCTTGTTTAAACGGATAATGCGCACTAAGCAAGTGCTGACAACTTGGCGGGAAGCCAATATAGTCCCCATCTTCAAGAGGGGCGATCAGGCTGATCTGAAAAACTATCGCCCTTCTGGATTCTCTGGGTAAACTGTTTGCAACTGTCCTGTTGCGAGATCTAAATGAATGGGCAACCAAAACAGGTAGACTAGACCCAAGATAAACTGGGTTTGTGAAGGGAGTATGGACCTCGCTGAATCCATTCATTATTAACACCTTGCAGCTGAGGGCATTGGAGTCAAAATCCTGTGTGTATATGGCCTTCATGGACTTTGACAGGCCTTTGACAGGGTAAATAGAGAACGTCTATGGTCCAAATTCAGGAAATGGAATTGCCCCGCAGACCTGGTGAAGGCCATGGAGGCCCTATACACAAATGCCTCTCTTCAAATAAGGTTATCTGCTGAGGGACAACTGTCAAGGAAAATTGCTACACATCATCGACTAAAGCAGAGATGCACCTTGGCGCCCTTGCTTTTCAATCTATATGTGTCGGACCTTGCCGAGTCACAAATAGTGGTCCGAGACTTGGTACCCAGAGTGAATTCGAATGAGGTCCCCTGGATATTGTACGCCGACGACCTGGTCTTCTTGGACCAAACCCCCATTGGTCTACAAAGGAGGATTGGGGCCTTTAGTGAATACCTGAAGATCAATGTGGGAAAATCCAGCGGTATGGTCATGTCGTTGGCTCAAAAATATATAGGGCTAAGTTTGTGTGGAGAGTGGAGGACCAAGAATTTGTGGTGGTTGAGTCCATGACCTATCTGGGTGTTGTAATAAATAAGACCATAGATGACAAAGGCCAATATCTATCATTGAGGACTAAAGTGAAAAAGCTAGCAATACAGGGTGCTGTGCTACATAGAAGATATGGCAAATACTCTCTGATATCCCTTATTACATTCTACCGACATAAAGTTGTCCAGATCTTGACTTATGATGCAGAAGTAATGCTAAACTTATCGAGGAAAGTCTGGGGATTATTGGGGGGGCTCTTTGACGGAAGACTTTGAAACTGGCTAATTCTCTTCCAATGGTCTCTATACGATATGAGCTGTGGTTGCAATCATTGGCCTCGATAGTGCTGTGGAAAATCATAGCGCTATTTAGGAAATACATTCTTGTGGATACTGCAACCCCCTTCTCTATTCTCAATATACAAGAGGGTGAACAAGAAAAGGGTCTGATCCGATGGAGACTGAAAGTGGAGGCTGTTTTATTGGATATGGATATTGAGTTGGGGGATTTAGTTTCAAATCAGGTAAAAGTGAAAATAAAGTTATATGATTTAGACTGGATAGAAACTATTGAAGGCAGGGGTAGTGATAAACAGAGACCAATATTGAGTATGGAGCAAAGGGGCCTGAATCAACCTCCAACCTATCTCCAATAGTTGTCGTTTGGCATGCTATAGATACCTCCTGCCTAGATGTAGGCTGAACATCCTGCCCACGCAGAAGTCCAATTAGCGAGAAACAAAATTGACTTGGCAAACTCACAATGTAGATACTGTGGGGGAGTTGAGAGTGTGGAAACTCTGTTTCACTTAATAACCTTATGCAAAGCCGTAGTAGAAGTACAATCAAGATTCTTGGAAGCCCATACCAGACAGATTTCATCACTTTGGGTGGAAAAGTGGTGGGAATGGGTTCTATTAGGGAAAAGAACGAGCTTGGTCTTAGCTCTTATGAAATTAATGTAATTTGTGCTTAAAGACAGAGAATAAAAGAGTACAAAATGTTTAATTGAAAGGTACTGTGTAATTAATTTGACTATATAAAGAGAGGATAGTTCACACATAAATGTATGGCTATTGTTAAAATTATGACAAATTGTCTCGTTTTAATAGATGAATGGATAATGTTTGTGAGTATATTGATGTCAATGTGAAAGGTTTTAAGTTTGTGAAACCAACTAACATTTATACAAAATAAAAAATAAAAAACAATATGCCCCAAGCAGTCGTCATGCATGGCACAAAAGGTGTGCAATTGTAGGCTCTTCTATGGCAGCTACCGGGAGTCGGTACGGCTGGCGCTAGTAATTTCGTAATGGTACATGCCCCATTGATACTGGGGGATTTGAGAAATGTGTCTAAAGATTTTCCAAACATTAAAGAAAACCCTGACAAGTTTATTGATGATATGAAGCCTGTGATTCAATGTTACAATGCCTCCTGGATTTCTATGATGCATATGTACTTAGGAAGGTGTGCCAAACTCAAGAGTGTCGTTGGTCCACTGAGGATCCGGGAATGGCTATAGAAGATAATTTGATACAGTAAATTGCTGTAGTGTGCCCCAGAAAGGCAGATTGGTCTAAGCTAAAGACAGCGTTACTCAACGTAATGACTACTGTAATCCTAGTATTTAGTCCCCGATCCTCCATACGGTATGGGTGTGCTCCTGCATGGAGACAGTATCAGAGCTTTTCGCACCTCAAAATATACATTTCCCCTTTAATTTAAATTTAGGCACATGTAGGTGCATGAGTAGGCGTAACCGCGCATGCTAACCTTGTCCTCCGGTGCCAGTACTAAGTACCCCTATAAGGGCATTGATACGACTGCTCTAACTACGCATGTTTATCTGAGGGGGATGCTGGTTGAGGCACATGGAGAAAAGGGGACTATGGACTAGGACTACAACAGTCACTATGGTGAGTAAGGTTTTCTTATTCTAATGACTCTTCCTCTTTCCTCCATACTGTATGGGTGATTCCAACACAACAGATACTCTAGGAAGATGATGAATTATCTTAATATTTAAGCAAATAAATGTGTAAGCACTGCCTGGCCAAATGCAGTATCGTCTCTCTTGAGCTGACATTCAGACAGTAATGCTGACAGAAAGCCGTTGTTCTAGCCCATGTGGCTACCTTGCTGACAACATCCCAAGACATATGGCGCTGAAATGCTACTACTGTTGCTTTTGCTCTCATTAAGTGTTAACAAATACCTTCTGGTGGTGTTCTTCCCTGCACCTTCTATGCTTCAGAAATGCAAGCTACCATCCATCTACTAATAGATGCCTTGGATGCTTGCTTGCTCCACCTAACGTTACCAAAAGAGCTTCGGAACTTCTGAATTGTTTTGTGCTGCTTAAGTAGAACCTTAAGGCTTGTCTAACGTCCAAACAGTGCAAGATTTGTCAGCCTGTGATTGAGGATTAGGAAATAATGTGGGCAATACCATTTCCTGAATTATGTGAAATTCAGACACGCTCTTTTGATGAGTGTGTAAGACTACTTTGTCTCGGGGGTGTGGCCTGCGCCTTGGCAGAGATTGCAGGCATAACCTGGACACGTATTGCATCCTTGCCTGTATGCTGCCTGGACAGTGGTGACATCGGTTGGCACCCGCGAGTGCCTGGTTGGAAGGGCGCTGAGCCGATCCGAGGTGCGCGACTGACAGTGCGTCTACAATCTAAGGAAGACCGGCAGGGGCGCCTGGAAAGGAGTGGCTGGATGACTGGTGCCTGAGAGGTGGCTTGGGACGCGAGCAGATGAGGAACCAACCGGCCTGTTAACGAGACCTGCGGTGCTGAGAGCAGGCTTGGCTGAAGATGTGGGAAATGCCGCCATACAGCAGATTTAGTCGGTGAGGGGCTGAGATCCTTACCCTGGGAGAACACATTCCCATTGAGCCCGGATTGCCTTAAGGTGGCCACGGAAGGGCAGCGACTTGCCTGCAGCCCTACCGTGGCCCAGACCACATTGTGGAAGTGTCGTGCACTGGCGGGGGAAACCAGATACCTAACAGCACCGCGATACCCCAAATTCCCTAGTGCTGGGCTGTGGCAACAGAGTGCGGCAGTCAGGTGGCGGCTAGGCATGCGCTGCTTGATTGGCAGGAGGCGCTGATCCAAGGTAGGAGGGGGACAGAAACACTTGCTTTAATTCTGCCTCCTGGAGTGACCATTAAGCCCACGGGAGGCACACACATTGAGCTGTTTGTGAACGGCAAAGGCCGTGGAAGCGGGACTGAGGGCCTATATATGTGCACGCAAGTAGCCTGTATTGGCCATAAGGAGTAGGAGGGTACCAGTGCTGCAGTCTAGGCGTGCATGCGCGGAGAAGAGGAGTGCACACAGCGGGTGCGGTGAAGACTTCCATGGAAGCCTCTTGAGTGGGCGGATGATCGGAGCAAGAGGATAGCTAAGAGGAGCGATGGGTTGCTGTGGGGCTGGTAATCGCTAAGATCTTCGGATGTTAGGACCTGGGCATGTAATACCATTGGAGCCCCCAACATTTGAAAGTGCAGATCCACCCTTGTAAGTAGAAATTTGAAGCAGGCATTGATTGCTGGGACTCTGACTGCTGATGCTCAGTCAACATGCTGAGTCAACTCATCCAGGACGTCTTTTTCAAACTTTGTCTCTCCTCCTTTCTCCTCCAACTCTGGACCCTTCACTTAACTCGTCTTTATCCGCCTCTGATATTGCTTCTTATTCCTCTTCTAAGGTGACTTCTCTTCGACTTGCAATTAACTCATCTCCATCTTCCTCTCTTAGTTCATCCTTTCCATCTATTCCTCCTCTGGCTGCCTGCATCTCACATTTTTCTGTTGTTACAGACACAGATATCTCCCTTCTGATGGCTCGTGCCCATCCTACGGCTGCACCCACAGACCCTTTTCCATCGGCTCTTATCTCTAAGGTATATCCTTCTTTACAGCCATATCTTACTTCTTTCTTTAATGTCTGTCTCTCAACTTCAACTTTCCCTTCTTTTAAACACGCTTCGATCATTCCCATCTTGAAGAAACCTTCAGCTGATCTTTCTCTTGCCTCTAACTTTCGCCCATTTCTCTTCTTCCTTATCTATCTAAACTACTTGAACGCTTCGTCTATCTTCAAGTCTCGTCTTTTGTCTCTAATAATTCTATTCTTCCTTGTTTCCAATCAGGCTTTCGACCTATGCACTCTACTGAAACCGCTCTTCTCTTAGTTCTTAACTAGTTACTCACAAATCAATATTATAAACATTCCTCTATTCTTATCCTACTGGATCTTTCCGCTGCTTTTGTTACTGTCGACCACCAGCTTCTTCTAGCCTCCCTAACATTGTATGGTTTTTCGGGTTCTGTCCTCTCTTGGTTTAAATCCTATCTATCCTATCAAACGTTCTCTGTTCCCTGGGATGGAATGACTTCTGATTCTTATTTTCTTGCTCACAGTGTTCCACAAGGGTCGGGTTTAGGGCCTTTTCTTTTTTCCCTCTATACTTCTCTTGCAAACATTATCTCCTCTTGTGGTCTTTCTCACCATTTTTATTTTTAATTGTTTTTTTTATTTGTATTTATCAAGTTTTCTTGATTTAACAAAAAGTTTGTTTCTTTCTGTATTCTTTCTGTATTCTGAATTCCCTTTCGTTTCCTTTCACTGTTGTAGATGATGCATTATTCTGGCTTAATGGCGTTGTCAAAGTTCGCCTTGCTGCATTGAGTTAGAGCGGCTTGCAAGATCTTCACTGTAGCAATTGACCAGGATGTTTTTTGGCTGCTCATTAGTCGTTGCCACATACCTCTTCTTCGCTCGTGATGTAAGTTTCCAGTAGCGGCTGTAGATATGCTTGTTGAATCTGTTGAATAGCCGGACAGACGAGTAGCAAGTGTCTCACTGTCTCCGTCTGATCAGTGTTTTGGCATAACCGGCACATTTTGGTGGTTGATTGGCCTCTTACAATTAGAATCTCGTTTGTATGCAGCAAATTCAGGTGTGCTCTTAAAAAAGTTTGTCGCATCGGTTTATTTGGGAATCTTCGCAGCAACTGCATTGTATCATTTAATTTCTTTGATACGTGTGGGAGATGGATCAGGATCTTATTTGCGTTGGCTTTTTCCAGGGTGGCGATCCAGTCCGCTTCCGCCAGTTTTTTTAAACATTTTTTGGGGTTCTGGATCAGGTCCTCTTCCGTGGATGCAATGTGCTCCAGCTGGGCTCTTTTCTGAGTTGCTCAGTTTGATATCATCTTGCATCTTCCTTCTTTAATTTCAGCATCTATTAGTTTGTAAAGGGGTAGTGCATCTGGGAGGATTGTTTTCCTGAACAGAGAGATACTACAAAATTCCACCATCGCTTTTAGGGAGGTGAGGCCTAGTACTCTTCTGATGGCGTCAGCCTGTGTCGATTTTGGTAGGTTCAGGACTGCTTTCCAGAAAAAGCCCTCCAGTGTTTGCCAGATGTTAGTTGGAATGGTTGGCATGGCGTTGGCGCCGTATATTAGAGCGGGAACCACTTTGGCTTTGTAAAACTTAAGTGTTGGTATCAGGGAGAAGCCGCCATATCTTTTGTCCAGGACTCTGGCCTGTGTTGTCAGGGAGCGAACTTTCTTCCAGAGTTCCTTTTGCATGCTCTTTTCTGAGGTTGTACTGTCAATCATTGCTCCCAGGTATCTAATGTTTTTGACAGTTTCAACATTGACTTTTTCCAAGTTCCAATGGAAGATTTTGGATCTTCTCGGGTTACGTTCCAGAATAAGGACCTTTTTTTTGCTTTGTTTATCAGCAGGTTAGCCTGCTCAATGTACTCTGACAGGTCGTTCAGCTGCCTTTGTAGTCCAGTCTCGGTTCTGTCCACCAGAGTGATGTTGTCAGCATATAGCAATCGTTGCACTGGATCGCCACCAATTCTTGGGGGGAATGCTCTGACAGCTTGGCCTGAATCTTTCAGATCGCCAATAAACGCTGTGAATAATGCCGGGACCAGAGGACAGCCCTGTTTCACTCCTCGGTTAGTTGGTATTTCTGCCGACAATAAGCCATTTTGATTCAATTTTACCCTCATTGTTTTATCCTTGTGCAAGGCTTTTATTGGTGCGAGAATGTTTTTCGGACAGTTCCAGGCTTTGAGCTTCGCCCACAGTTTCTCTCTGTCCACTAGATCAAAAGCTTGCGATAGATCTATAAACGCAAGGAATGCTCTAGATGTGCTTTGTAGTGTTTTGCTCTTGATTATGCTGAGCAACATGATGTTGACTGTTGAGGTGGAATTTTTTTTCAATCCGGCTTGGAAAGGATCAGCGCATGGTGCTGTCTTTGCCCAGTCTTGGAATTTTTTTAGCAATAGCTTTCCGTAAATTTTCCCAATTGTGTCCAAAAGAGCGATTGGTCTG
Source organism: Ambystoma mexicanum (assembly GCF_040938575.1). Taxonomy (NCBI): domain Eukaryota; kingdom Metazoa; phylum Chordata; class Amphibia; order Caudata; family Ambystomatidae; genus Ambystoma; species Ambystoma mexicanum. Next base: position 637,789,226 of record NC_090939.1, read on the forward strand.
TAGTTGCATGGACCTGACCTATCGCCTTTTTTGTAGATTGGGACGACCGTTGCCATTGTCCATGATCTCGGGATTGATCTTGTATTTGAGCAATTGCTGAACGCCCTGCTGATGAACGGAGTCCAATTCTTCGGGAAGTTTTTCAGATCTATGTTTGTGATCCCGCCAGGTCCGGGAGCTCTGGAAGTTTTCACTTTTTGTAGAATTTCTGTTATGCCCTCTTCGTCGGAGACGTCTATCCATGGCGACTCTTGACCGTCTCTCGGAGGATGCTCCGATTTTGATGGTGCTTGAAACAAAGATTCAAAGTGTTCCTGCCATTTCTCTTCGCTGATGTTGTTTGTAGGAAGGCTGTTGTTAGAAGCTCCCGCCAGTTTCATCAGTTTCCAAAATTCTCTTGTGTTTTTCCCGGCTCCATTTTTCAGCATTGTTTCGGAGCCGTTTTGGCACAGTATTGCGCGACAGCTTTTTATCCACGATTTGTATTTCCTTGTTTTTGCTGCAAGTTCATTTTTGAGGTCTTCTGAATTGCGGTTTTTCACCCGCCTTTTGAGGCGTCTGATTACTGCTCGTTTTTCCACCACCAGTTTGTCGTATTGGTGGGTTTTTTCAGACCCCGTCGTCCTGTTCCTTTTAGGTGATACTTTGTAGGGACTTAGAAGAGGTTGGTAATCGACGCTTGATCTGATGCGTTCATATTTTGACGTCAGCTAGTCTCTTCTTTCTGCCGTCAATCTGAGGCGGTTGCTTTGCCTGTTACTTTCTACGTCTAGAGTCATTAAAGTTTTGTTTGCGCCCGTGGATTTCCATGTGGCTAGTAAGAGATTGTGGTCGCTTGCGGCGGTCTGGATCACTTCGAATGATGTCATCTCCTTCTGCATTTCTTCGGATACAAAAATGTAATCGATTGTCCCTTTCTGCTTCATTTTTCCCACGTTGGAATTCTTTTTGGATTTGGGAAAGATTGAGCCATGTTGAAGAAGCCTTGTGTGACCATTAATTCGTTCCATTGGACACCTCTTTCTTCTGCCGGTCTCTTCCGAGTGATCCGTTGCGGTTTTCTCCTGGCAATTGGTGTTAAGGTCTCCGCATATGATAATGTGTGCTATTTTTTTTTCGAGGTAGATATAGTCGATCTCTTTTTCAATTCTTTTGAGGAACTTTGCGTCTGAAATCGCGTGTGGGTTCCAGTAAACCACTTTAATAGCGATTTCGATCTTTTGGTTTCTCTGTTTTGTTGCCCCAGTTTTGCCCAGTTCAGGATGGTCACCAAGTGGTGTTTCGAGGATGCAATTGTTTCAGAGATGCTAATTCCGATGCAGATCAAGGGGGTCAAGGGACCCTTAACTCAAAAGGAAAGAGAAAGAAGACGGCAGATGCAATTGTGTCTGTACTGTGGGGCCTCAGGACATTTTCTATGGGATTGCCCTATAAAAACATCTAAAAGAGTAGTCAGAGTTGCTGATAAAAATCAAACAGAGCCTGATTCGGGAAACAACCACGCCCGACAAACATAGAGGTCCGCTTGCCGAGCTTGAAGAAGGATACTCAGACCTTGCACTTCATCATACCAATGGTCCTTATAGATCCAAGGCAGCCATCACGTATGCACGCAGTGAGGGCATACATTGATAGCGGGGCCATAGGAAACTATGTGGACCACGAGTTGGCTTCTAGGATGAATCTATCTCTCTGCAAAAAGACCACTTCGGATGTCATCACCACAGTCGATGGAACTGAAATTGCCTCTGGGCCTGCAACTCATTCCACTGCAGAGATGACACTATTGGGTCAGGATGGGCATCGAGAGACTATTGTGTTTGATTTAATCAAAGCCCTGCAGTTCCAAATAATACTGGGGATGCCTTGGTTGGAAACACATAATCCTTGTATTGATTGGCGAGAGAAGAGAATAACCTTCCCGGATTGTGCACATACTTGTTACCCGAAAAAACCCTTGAACCAAGGCCTGGCCACAGTCGCTACTCCAGTCGTGCAGTTACCTCAGGAATATCAAGAATTCCAGGATGTTTTCCAAAAGGAACAGGCAAACACCCTACCACCTCACAGATCATACGATTGTCAAATCGATCTCATACCCGGTGCACAACCTCCATGTAGTAGGATCTACGCCCTTACGGAACCCGAAAACCTTCACCTACGACAATACTTGGACCAATACCTTGCTAATGGCTTCATTCGTCCATCCAAGTCCACTGCATCTTCAGCTTTGTTCTTCGTGCCTAAAAAGGAAGGTGACCTCAGAACGTGCATAGACTACCGTGCATTAAATCAGATCACGGTTAAGAACCGATACCCATTGCCTCTGATCCCCGAATTACTAGACCAAGTAAAGGACGCCTGCATCTACACTAAATTAGATCTACGAGGGGCATATAATCTGGTACGTGTAAAGAAAGGCGACGAATGGAAGACTGCTTTTCGCACTAAGTACGGGTTATTCGAATACCAGGTGATGCCCTTCGGGTTGTGCAATGCACCAGCAGCCTTCCAGTATTTTATGAACAATGTCCTTCGTGAACTCATTGACGTCTGTGTTGTTGCATACATAGACAATATTCTAGTGTACTCCTCTTCAGAATCAGACCATGTGAAGCACGTTCGTGCAGTCCTTGAGAAACTACGCCAGCACAAGTTATATGCAAAATTGGAAAAATGTGTTTTTCATGCTACGGAAGTTGAATTCCTTGGATTCATCCTGACTCCAAAAGGAATCCGAATGGACTCTCGAAAGGTGGTTGCAAAGCTCAAGTGGCCATCACCCAGTTCAGTTAAAGGGGTACAAAGCATGCTCGGATTTGCTAATTTCTACGGCAGATTCATTCCGGATTTCTCACATGTTGTACACCCTATCACAGCACTTTTGCGAAAAAACAAACGCTTCTTGTGGACCGAAGAAGCTGAAAAGGCCTTCCAAGAGCTGAAAGCGAAATTCACGTCTGCACCTGTCTTAAAGCATCCACGCCCGAACTTCCATACATAGTTGAAACTGATGCATCCAGTTTAGCCATGGGAGCTGTCCTGTCCCAGAAGGATCCTGAAACCGGTCAACTTCACCCAGTAGCATTTTGGTCCAGAAAGTTCTCGGCACCCGAGTTAAACTATGCGGTTACAGATAAAGAATTATTAGCCATCAAATCTGCCTTCAAGGCTTGGCAGCATTATCTTCTCGGTGCCAGGCATACCATTACGGTAATCACCGATCACCGGAACTTGCAGTATTTAAGAACTGCCAAGGCCCAATCGTCGCGTCAACTTCGATGGGCATTGTTCTTTGCCGAGTTCGATTTCGTGATCACTTATCGACCAGGTTGTAAAAATGGCAAGGCAGATGCCTTATCCCGAATAGGGATGGGAGAAGCATATGCAAACCCGGAACCGGTGCCTATAATTTCAGAACAAAGAATTCTTGGCATAACCACTCTACAGACACTAGAGGATATTCAAGTAAAGATCCAACAACTCTTCGATCCAACAGCCCTGCAGGACTGGGTGAAGAAAGGCTCGGACTACTCAGTCATCAATGACCTACCTTATTATCAAGGGTGACTATTTCTACCACACAAGGAACTACAAGAACTAGTCATCTCCAATTATCATGACACCCTGATGGAAGGACACCCAGGTATCGCAAAAACTGAAGCTAAAATTAAGAGACAATTCTGGTGGGCCACCTAGCGAAAAGACGTAAAGTCATTTGTAATGTCTTGTGGCATTTGCGCCCAAAACAAAAGTCAGAAGAAAAAAACAGCTGACCTCTTACAACCTTTGGATATTCCACCTATACCATGGCACACCTTATCGTTAGACTTTATTACAGATCTACCTCCATGTAATGGATTTAACACCATTCTAGTTATTGTGGATCTTTTATCCAAGATGGCCCACTTTATTCCTCTAAAGGGATTACCTTCTGCTTCAATTCTGGCCAAGGAGTTCCTCGAATACATTGTTCGAATCCACAGATTTCCTTCCGTATTGGTCTCTGACCGAGGTAGTCGATTCATTTCACATTTTTGGAAGAAATGTTGTCAACTGGCGCAAATCGACGTGAGGTTATCAACCAGTCACCATCCCCAGACCGATGGTCAGACGGAGAGGACCAACCAGACCCTTGAACAGTACCTACGTTGCATGCTACACCAGACCGAAAGTAATTGGAAAGATATTTTATGGATTTCCGAGTATGCATACAATAACTGTACATTCAGGAACCGGACAAAGCCCCTTTTATACCATATATGGACATCACCCTCGAACCTCAGAACTAGATTCGCCTCAGCATTTAGAAATGCCTGCAGTTAGTCATTTGCATTCTACTATTACACAAGCCTTTAAAGAGGCAACAGAACATTTCAAACAAGCAAAAGAGAAATATAAGAAAAATGCTGATCAACATAGAAGTGAAACTCCACAATACCAGATTGGGGATCAAGTTTGGCTGGCTACAAAACACATACCTCTGAAGGGAAGTCGGACTTTTAACCCTAGATATTTGGGACCTTACACTATTAAGGCCATTATCAACCCGGTAGCCGTCAAATTGGAATTACCCTCTAATATGCGCATTCATCCTGTCTTTCATGTTTCACTTTTAAAACCAGTTCTACCAGGAACAAGATTAACCCAACCACCCGACCCCATCTTGATAGATGGAGAACCTTTAAAAAAAAAAACGAAAACCAAAAAAGGTATACAACAAAATATATTCTTATTACCTTCCCTCCCTCCCTCCCTCCCTCACTCCTCATCGTCTTAAAAGGTCGGCAGTCGTCGCCAGCATGTCATCTTTTATGTAATCGGTCCAATGACAGCTACATTAGGCTTCTCATCTTTGTTTAGACCCAAGTTTACTTTTTGTTCGTCCAGGCGGCCTTTTAGCACGCAAAGAAAGTTTATTATTGCGAATAGGACTGCTCTTTTATGCCCCTCAAAGAGTGCTTTCCACCAGTCTTCAGCAGACATAAATTGGTGCTCGTTGATCATTACCCCAAAGTAAATTCCTCTTTGTTGTTGTAATGCTTGGCAAAACAATATCAGATGTTTTAAGGTCTCCTTATTCTTATTACAAAATCTGTACGTAAGATCAGTATCGGCGTACTTCGCCCAACTGCCCAGTCGCTCTTTCGTTTCTAGCATGTTTAATGTGAAGCGCAAGTACAGCGATCTTGAGTGTTGGTCCGGGAGCAAAGTTAAATATGTATGTCTCTGTCCATACGCTTTAGCTTCTCCTGGGACCTCCTGCATTAATTTTGATTTTACTCTTAGATCGCAAGTGTTGATCCAATCTGCTCTCCAGATTTTGGTTTTTGCCAGCTCAGGATTCTCTATTAGCGTTAGAAGGGAGATGTCATACTCTTTTAAAAGTGCTTGGCAAAGGAGATTCCATTTGAAGAGGATGGTATATACATTGGCACTGTCGAGGTTGTGTAGTAATCGAAATTGAGCCACTGGGTCATCATCGTTTTTCTGAACAGGCACAGTAGGTTCCAAGTGACTCTTGCCTGGATTGAGGTCAGGCCCAGTTCATAGCGTAGGCAGACCGTCGAGGTGCCCTTAGGGAGCTGTAAAACTCGCGTCCAGAATATGTTTTCAAGTGAGTTCCACAAATCACTTGTGCAGCCAAAAGCGTTTTCTCCACCATAGATTAGGGCTGGAACATTTTTTTGTTGGAAAAACTTGATAGTTGGTTCTAATGAGAATTACCCACATTTTTTGTTGATCAACAGCACTTGAGAAGCCATCTGCCGGCACTTGCTTTTTACGACTTCAGTCCATGGTGCGTCATTTCTGCTGGCACTAATCCTCATACCCAGGTATGTGGAGTTTTTTACGATCTGTAATTGCTCATTAGCAAGACACCATGTGAAGTTCTTTCTTCGTGTGCTGAGGCCTTGTAATTTCTCAAGGATTAAGATTTCACATTTTTGTTTGTTAATGTGAAGGCCGTTCAGTGTGGTGTAAGTCTCAAGACAGATCAGTTTGCGCTGGAGGCCTATAGGAGTCCGATCTAACAAAATAAGGTCATCTGCGTAAACCAAATACTCAATGGGCGATCCGTGTATTTTCGGGGGAAACGTGGCTGCGCCGTTAAATACGTCACTTACATCGTATATAAAGAGGTTGAAAATAGTGGCTGCCAAGGGACAGCCTAGTTTCACCTCCTTATGTGTGTTGATGGGAGCGGACAGCGTGCCTTTTGTGTCCAAACGGATCTTGATGGAAGTGCCCGTGTGTAGTTCACTAATTGCATCCACTATACCGGGCGGGCATTTCCATTTGGTAAGTTTTTCCCACAACATCTCCCGGTTTATACTGCCAAACGCGTGAGACAGGTCTATCAGGGCCAAGTAGATCTTAGCGTTGGATCTAATTGCTTCCATCTTTAGAAGGTTCAGCACCAACAAGTTAAGACCACATCCGACCCCTTTTGCAAACCCAGCTTGTCTAGGGTCTACATGAATAGCTTCTTTAGCCCATTTTAACAGTTTCTGTTGCAGGAGGGTAGCGTAGATCTTCCCTAAAACATCGAGGAGCGCTAAGGGCCTGTAGTTTTTTGGGTTCGAACGGTCCCCTTTTTTAAAAATTGGGACCACCACTGCGCTTTTCCAAGACTTTGGAGTTGATCGACTCTTAATGACTCGGTCAAATAGAGTTACGCAAAACTCTGTCCAGAGTTCTGGGTTTTTCTTAAGCGTGAAGTTTGTTAGGCCGTCGGGCCCAGGAGCTCCAGAGTCACGCATGTTTTTAATTGCGTGTAGTATATCATTTCTCTCGAATGCCAAGTCCCACTCTTCTAGTGCTATAGGTTTCCAGGCTGCTAACGTTTCATCTCTACAGAATAGGTTTGTGTAAAACTTGGCCCAATCTGCTTCTGTAACTACAATGGCCTGTAGAGCCTGTTGCGGAGCCATAGTGTTGTTTATCAGTCTCCAATAGGCCGCTGAATTTTTTCCGGCCATTTTTTCCAGAATCTCTTCTGAGTCATTTTGCAGCATGGTCGCTGCGTGTGATTTGAGTCAGTTCCGAAATTTGGCTTTGATCACTCTTTTGCTCTCTCTCAGCATGGCGGTATATGGACCTTTGAGTTTCCTTAGTTCTTGTTGCATAGCTCTTTTCCGCTGGAGAACGGTCACGTCGAATTTGTGTTTTGGACGAAATTCAACGTGTTTTAGGTTGCGTTTGCGTTCTTCAAAGTTGGACAATAGATGTTGGTATTCCGGCGATTTCGAATTGTGTTGGAAGTCGCTTGTGGTGGCAGCTACTTCTTTGTCCAAAAGGTTTAATCGAATCCTGCCGGCCCCAGTGCACACCGCAAATGGCCAGCGTGTCTGAACACACGAGGCGGGGTGGTCAAATGACAGTTGTACCATGTCGTGGTCACTGTGCTTCATTTTGATGACTTCAAGTTTCGTCGTCCGCTAATGGATGTTTTCAGTCACAAATATGTAATCGATGACCGAATTTGAGTCATCTCTTCTCCACGTGGGGCAGGCCGGAATGTCACCTACCGTTTGGCCATTAAGCATTGTCAGACCTCGGAGGTCCATTTCTAGACACCATTGGGACGCAGCTTGCTCCCGTTTGCTCACGCCCTTGTTGTTTTCACCCTTTAGTTCTGGATCAGGAATGCAGACAACGTTCAGGTCTCCACATAAAATTAGGTCCAATGGCTGTTCCTTTGTGAGTAAATCGTCGATCAGAGCTGTTACTTGGTCGATAAAAATAAGCTCATCGTCGGACCTGTGGTTCCAATATAGGTTGATGATATACAGGCGAGTTTCCTTGTTGGTGTCTTTCTGATGGACACCAATGGTGACAACTTGCATGAGAGGAGATGGGTTACAAGAGTTCAGGATCCGAAGGCCAGGCTCTTTCCTTACGGCCACGAGCAGACCAGCCATCGGCCTACCCTTTGATTGCTTTATCGCTGAGTTGACAGCTACTTCGAAGCCTTCCAACATGGGACTTTGCATGAGCCAGGTTTCCTGTAAGCACAGAATATCTAATTCTGAGGCCCATGTTGTTTCGAACAAATGCATGAAGCCTCTGGTGTTCCAGGAGCCCATAGTGCAGATGTTGTTGCCTCCCGGTACCTGGCATTACTTCCTCGGTTCAGTGTTTAAGGTTGTGGCCAGCCAAGACCAGTCGTCGACTTTGTCCGTTGTAGTGACAGGGGTCTTTGCAGCGTCTCGTGTGATAGATGGACTCACCATTCCATTAACTGTTATTCTTATCAGGTCACCCATATGGAATGACTCCACGAGATTGCAGTTTCGAGGTGAACTCGACACAAGACCCTCCTTTTGTTCTGGGGCTCGACTGCTCTCGAATTCCTGTGATTGATGTCGACTCACTGCAAGAGTTGTACTACTGCAGATCCTCTCTTTAGGAGAATCAAGCCGCTCCCCACCTTCAGCTTTAGCTATGTCAAACCCCAGAGACATCAACACTGGTCCGGCATCCAGCAGCGCCTCAGCTATAAGCTTTGACTGTAGGTGTAGAATCACAGCATCGTTTTTCTTTTCATTAAGAAATTCGACAATTTACAGATCTTCAGATTCTATTGCTCTTAGGCTGGGAATCAAATGGCACAACCAAAGCACATTGTGACGGTTTAGAATTAGATTGTCAGAAGATTCTATGTGTTCTAGTATCAGGCGGTGAGGTGCTTGTAGCATCGATGGTTGTGGTTTTTTTCCTTTTGCATTTGTTTTTTGGGGGTATTTATTTGTGCTGTTCTGCCACTCTGTTTGGTTTTTAGAGTAGTTGACTGCAGTCAAATGCGGCTTGTTCTCTGTTTTTCTCTCTATGGGTACATCATTAGTTACCGACTGTGTCACACGCTTTGCAACTTGCAACATGTTATTCGCTGACGGGGGCTCAGTCACAACTTGTGGGCCTAATACAGGGATCTTTGTGCAGAGCTTAGCAGCTAGCATCGGACGTTTAGCGTCCAGGGTCAAAAAAGGAGGCGTCTGCTGGCCTTCGTCTGTTTGGGGCAAAAACGATGGTTGAATCAATTGACAGGTTCTGGATGATCTCCTGGGCAGGCTCATGTTTTTAAGCTCCTGTTGGGAAACCTGTGATGGTGTGGCAGCGGTGCACTTGACTGCGCCCTGTGTTGAATTGTTAAGCACATCTAGAGTATTCTGGGAGACTGCAGCAGGGCATAACTCGAGTACACCCTGCGAGGAAGCCGATGGCGTATCCCTATCAGTGCGTTCTTCGTCATTGTATACGGATACATTCATCAGGTTGTCTGATCCATCGCTGATGCAAGTATGTGTCTCCTCAGGTTCCGCTGAGACAGGATTGTCCGTACTTGCAACCTGCTTTTTTTCAATGAAGACTATATACTGAAGACGGGAATTAAACAGTTCATCACTGTTGCGAGTTTTTAACCCCCAGCTAGGCGTTATTTTTAATACATACCATGAAAACAGGGACTAGACAACAGTACGATGTGCAAACAATACCAGGAGGAAAATAGACAATAGCCGGGACAGGCAAGTAATATGTATTCATATGAGGTGCGAGCAGTCTTCAGCAGTCCCTGCTTTCCTGCCTGGTAGTCTGCCTACCCTGTTTACTGGACCTGCTTCAGAGGTTAAAACCCCTGGAAACTACGCGGAGCGGCACGCGGAGTTGGCTCGCTGAGGTGCGAGCAGTCTTCAGCAGTCCCTGCTTTCCTGCCTGGTAGTCTGTCTACCCTGTTTACTGGACCTGCTTCAGAGGTTAAAACCCCTGGAAACTACGCGGAGCGGCACGCGGAGTTGGCTCGCTGAGGTGCGAGCAGTCTTCAGCATTCCCTGCTTTCCTGCCTGGTAGTCTGTCTACCCTGTTTACTGGACCTGCTTCAGAGGTTAAAACCCCTGGAAACTACGCGGAGCGGCACGCGGAGTTGGCTCGCTGAGGTGCGAGCAGTCTTCAGCATTCCCTGCTTTCCTGCCTGGTAGTCTGTCTACCCTGTTTACTGGACCTGCTTCAGAGGTTAAAACCCCTGGAAACTACGCGGAGCGGCACGCGGAGTTGGCTCGCTGAGGTGCGAGCAGTCTTCAGCATTCCCTGCTTTCCTGCCTGGTAGTCTGTCTACCCTGTTTACTGGACCTGCTTCAGAGGTTAAAACCCCTGGAAACTACGCGGAGCGGCACGCGGAGTTGGCTCGCTGAGGTGCGAGCAGTCTTCAGCAGTCTACAGAGGCTCGGAGGTGAGAGGCCATGTCGGCGCAAGATGCGTCTAGAACTTTGCTGCTGCCCCCTAAAACGACCCAATCACATCGTGACAATTCATCCATTTTGGACAAACTGGCTCCCCGGGCTCTGCAGGAAAGCCCCCCTGGTAGAGTGCTGAGGAGCAAGTATGCCCCTTTGCAGAATCGGAAAGAAGTCGGTAAAATTTCGAATCCACGCTCATTGAGTGTGGGGTCTGATGGTGCTACTAACTCTACTTTGAGCACACCCACTGGGAAAACAGCATCTATTGTGACGGCACAAATGTGTCCATTTCCTAAAAAGTTGCAGGACTTACGGGACGTGGAGAAGGGGGAGGAGAGCTACGAGGACGTGAGTGGGGACGATTCATCTCCCCCCAAAACACCTTCCCGATCACTCGACTCACCATCTCCCCAATTAACAGCTACTACCTCGAATGTAAATTCGTCGCCCTTGCCCTTACCTGCAGTACTAGACGCGGTGTGCCACTCCGCAGACCCCTCGCCGCTTCCGACATCTAAACTGCGGTCGCATTCCCTTGCGGAGGAGCCTGGAGCGGACCGACCCCTCCCGCTGCTGTTTACCAACGGTCCGAGAGCCTCCGCTGCGGCGAGTGAGGCGGAGCCAAGCAGTGTCGGAGGACACAGCGAGGCCAACCTCAGCCCGCGGATCGTGGAATCGTCAGTGGGGGGGGGATCGGATGACACCCTGTGCGACCATCCACAGAAAGTGGCCGCGGGTACTGTGTGGGGAATCCAGGAGTTGGGCCCGGACACGAGCAAAACGGCGAAGGGAGTGGCCCTGCGCACCGCCCCCCTGACGGCGCCCCAGCCAAACCAGATGAGAGAGCCGCCTGGCGAGTGTGGCGTGGGAATGGAGGCGCCCTCTACTGCCTTGGGGGCTGCAGTGCGCCCCACTCTAGTAAGTGAAGAGAGGAAAAGCATGCCAAGCACCCCCCATAGTTTAGAGGGGAAGGAATATATGAACTCAGATCTTGATCGAGAACCCACATTCACCCTGGTGAATACGACTACAAATGAACTAATTAAACAGAAAAGAGATATAGCTTTAGCACTGTTAAAAAAAAGAGCACAAACAAAAAAGACCCTTAAGGAACAAGGTGATCTCCCAAACCAAGATCGTCAACATCAAAGAAAAGGCTCCAGAGGAACAACTCAAAAGGGAGAATTGGGAAAGTTATCTCTACAAAATCCTCCGACGAATCACTCCTTAAAAGATTTCTTCTTTAAACAAACCAAAAGGAATTCAGAATCTGAGGTTGAACTTTCAGATGCAGAATTACTAGATGCAGTCGCCGAAGCACCCCTAGCTGCTTTAGTCTCAAATCAGGGAAAAACCATACCTGTACCATTTCCTTCCCTGCAAGAAGCCCCGACGAGAGTGCAGAACATTGTCCCAGATCCAGAAACTTATGTTGAGACGATGGAGAGAGAAAATGACCACAACTTATCGTCTACAGACACAGTCCTCCCTCGAATCAACCTGCTCGATGATGACGTTCCACCTCACTACTCGGAGAGGTCAAGACTCGGAAATGAGTTCCTAATTCCGTTAATTAATACTTCTACAATTGAGGGACGGGAGTCAAGAAGTTCACGCTCCTCACTGCAGAACCAACCAGTCCCGTCCCAATCGGGCCAAAGAACGAACAATATAGACTCCCCAGTCCGGAGACCTTTTTCTCAAAGTGGTTCCCACCAAAACATCTCAACTCCACTAAGAAGCGAAAGACCAAGCAGTAATTCTGGAACCTTGCACAAAGAGACCCCATCAAAAAAAACTGACCTTCTTACTATTATGTCAGCAATCACGGTGGGACTAGCTCCTTTTGTCAAGCTGTACGAGTCAATAAACGACTCACTGAAAGACTCTATAACCCTGTCAGCTTCAATAAACACCAAAGTAACGTTCTTAGAGGGCTTTATTACAGCGCTAATTCAACAAAACACAGAAAAAGAAAAACAGCAAGATGCCAAATTCGCTCAGCTTCATAAACTGATTGAAGCTAAATTTATTGAAATTTCCCCTCAAGAAACACATCTGATGCCCCAAAAGGAACAGAACTTGATGTCGATTTCGACAGGAACAAACACTACTCCCACGAAGATGACCCAACGCCCTGGTCTAGAACATCGAAAGGGGAATAGAAGCGACAATCAAACTAAAATAGCGTCAATCTTCAACATCGCAAAGGCAACCCTGCCAACTTCCACCAATTCTACACTATCACCAAAAACTACCACCATGTCTAAAGGCCCGGCCTGTCGAAACTCAACAAAAGAACAAGAGATAATTGAACTGGATATTTCCTGTGCATCTTCAGTCGACTCATCGGGAAATGTATCACTTTCAGATCTAACAGTTCACCTCGATTATGAAGGAATCCACGATTTACAAGAAGATTCTGTCCAAAATCGAGACTTGCAAACAAACAAACCAGAAATCACTACCACTCAGGAAAACCTGAGAGAACCACTTATAAACACAATTACATCTGAAACTCAGAGACTGACAGACATCTCGAGCGAAAAAGCAAAGAGAGCTATATTGGCCCCTTCAAAGAAAATCCAATGTAACAAGAACTCTATTGCACCGAAAACTGAAATCCCTAAACAAAAGCTGAACGCCAGTAAGGAACAAAACATGGTGAAATTTCGAAATGGCCTATCTATGAGTGCAAGACTCCCCCAAGCACGAACCTTCAAGATGGAGCAATTGACGGTAGGGAAAAACTATGTAGTTTTAAACAGAAGAACAATTCTCAAAATCTTAACAAAAATACCGAAGCTAAAAACCTTGGAGACGACGGATTTCGTGCTGATTGAACCCTACCATAGACATAAGAGGGCTAAAGCGTATCTTCACGTAACAAAGACAGCAAGCAACCATCTCAAATCTGATGTGATTACATCCTTGAAGGAAATGGGCTTTGCCCTGGAAGAAATTACGAAACCAGCCCCATCCCCATTTGAAAAACGCCTGCATTCCCCGAGCGAACTGACAGAAATCCAGCACGACTATCGATCGGGTACAGAATCCCAGATGACAAAGAAAAGAATTCATACGTACAGGAGGGACGAGGAAACGCGACGAGGTAGATTTCAGTCTAGACATTATGCAACAAAGAGGACCGAAGGCCATGAGAGATCAAACTATATAGAAAATACGAGTAAGAACGGTAGAGGGGAGAATAAACGAGAACAGGGATCATCGCCGGAGCAAAGTGCGGAAGGGTCCCACGACAAAAAACGTGAACCTTCGGGACCATGGAGATGGCTAAAGAAGGTGTTAAATCCCAACATTCAAACATAACAACGAAACATCGTACAAACGCCAACCGACAATACAACGTCTGAATCTCGCCAATCTCTCGTATCAGAAGAAACATCTTTGTGTTCATGGAACACGAGAGGTCATGAACATTTAACCAAGCAAGACGCGTTTGACCTAACACAGTTCGACATTATCTGCCTCCAAGAGACTTGGCTGATGGACCTTCCAACGATTGACGGCTATGAAACATACATTTCCCCGGCAAGTAAGGGCCTGTTCGGCAGATCATCGTCTGGCCTTCTAACCGCAGTAAAACTCGGTTCAGGCATCTCCATTAAAAAGAAAGTGGTAGAATCTTACGGTATTTTGGCTCTACAAACAGAATGGATCCATCATGAAAATCCATCACGAAAGAAAATTAAATCCAGCTTAGCCATCATAAACGTTTATTGGAACCCACAAAGAACAACAAATTCGGATTTCTGCAATGTGATCACAGATACTTTAGACAAATTCACTATCGAATTGGCCACCGATTATATTCTCATCTGTGGAGACCTAAATGCTAGGTGTGATCAATCTGAGACAAGTCTTCATTTATTACCATCCTCGAAACGAGGTGTACTTTGGTCGGATCTCATGGACTCAAGAAATTTCCACAATGTGGGAACGCTACGTGGTAGTCCACCTTTGATTCCAACTTGGGAACGACTTGACACCTTCGCAACTTTGGACTATATTTTTGCTTCCCACTCTCTTTTGCCATTTATTGATCTCTATGAAGTCTATCGCACAAAAGCTAGCGACCATAATCTGCTATCCATGACACTGAAGTCAGTATGGACTCCAAAAGATTTATATCCATTCGATTTAGAGCTTTCAAGTAACCTCTCGCGAATACAACTCTCAGCATCAAATATCATAGACATTGCTCGGAAATTTGATGAGGCAGACGACAACAATATTTCCTCACAAATCAGGCCAAACTATCTGCCGCTATTTGAGAAATACAGGAAAAAGCAAAGAACTCAAAACTTATCAAATGACAACAGATCTCATGAATTCGATCCTCAATTAGTACTGAGAAGAAGAGAACTACGCAAATTGAGGCGTAAGGCTAGAGCTTCTGGCAACGACAAACAAAAAGAATCTGCTATAGCCGCTGCAAAATCTTACAAAGCATGGCTGAAACATCACAAAGGAGTCATGTATCAGAACGACGCCGAAAAAATGCTTAAAACCTTGATGACAAAAAAATCGAAAGATTTTTGGGCGCTGATTAAAAACAAAAGCAATGAGAAAGCTAATCAACTATCTAATGTGATACCAGAATCAACTTGGACATCCTTCTTTTCTGCTCAATTTGCACCTCTGCTTGAATCAGAATCATCTGCTCTGCCGATAACGACCACCTGGGCAAATCTAGCTGATCGAGATGAAATTCTGTCCGCAATTCTTAAACTGAAAACATCTAGGGCACCGGGCCCCGACGGTTTAACAAATATGGACTTAAAGCAACATCCCAAAGAATGGTCCTTACTAATATCCAAAATTTTCAACGAATGCCAGATGAAGAAACAGATCCCCAGAACATGGACGGAAGCACTGATAGTGCCCATCTTCAAAAAGGGAAGCAGAGACAATCCAGCGAATTATAGACCAATAGCCCTGTTAGACATCATGGGCAAGATTTTCGCAACTCTTCTCCTCTCGCGCTTTCACGGGTGGGCAAGAACTGCACCGTGCCTCGATGAATTTCAAACAGGCTTTGTGAAAAACGCGAGCACAAGCATAAACATTATGATACTGAATATCATAAAGGAAAACGTGAAGAACGGTGCACCGAAAGTATTCATAGCATTCGTTGATCTAACGCAGGCTTTCGACAAAGTTGGGCGACGAAAGCTCTGGTCAAAATTATCAAACTGGAATTGCCCGGAAGAAATTTTAGGACCAATGATCGCTTTACATACGAACACAAAGCTGAGAGTTCGCCTCAATAAGCAAGGCCTGATGTCAGCGCAATTCCCATCGGAACGAGGAGTGAAGCAGGGATGCCCGCTTGCCCCAGCCCTCTTCATAGCATTTTTGGGTGATTACCAACACACCCAAACGACGCTAAGAGCCTTTCCGCCAAAAGTAGGAAACATGGCAATATCTAGACTCCTCTACGCGGACGATCTAATCCTTATGGATCAGACACAAATTGGGCTCCAGCGCCAACTTAACAACCTTGCCAAATATGTTGAGGAGAATGATTTGGAAATAAACATCGCCAAATCTAAGATTCTGATC
Source organism: Ambystoma mexicanum (assembly GCF_040938575.1). Lineage (NCBI taxonomy): Eukaryota > Metazoa > Chordata > Amphibia > Caudata > Ambystomatidae > Ambystoma > Ambystoma mexicanum. The sequence goes on from NC_090939.1 coordinate 637,805,050, forward strand.
ATGGGGAAAACCCGCCAATCTACACGCTGCAATGACCGCTGGTTTCTGAACAACAAGAAAATTGAAACAGTCCCTAGTATAAAATACTTAGGAACAATGTTCGATGCAACACGGTCAGAAAAAGCCGCACGTTCGGCCTTGTGGCAAAAAATAAAATCATTAACCACTCAGACCAAACTTGTTGATCGGAAATATGGGAAATTCTCTCTTCTGCCAGCGATACAATTTTATAAACAGAAGGTGGTTCCATCAATGACCTATGCAATGGATTCAGCCCTAAACATCCAAGACACGATATGGCCGAAATTGGAGGGCTTTTTATGGAAAGCAGTACTGGGCCTCCCAAAATCAACATCTATCGCAGCTATTAGGCGGGATTTGGGCCTCCTATCGATGAAAGCGTCGGTCAAGCAAAGCCGAATGAGACTTCTTTGCAAAATAAATTCTCCAGACGCTCTACCTCTATTCAAAGCTATTCACAATGAACTTACCCAAGGCCACTGCATCGCCCTGAAGAAATGGGAACGAGAATTACAGGAAAATCTAGCTGATTTAGCTTGCTCATCAGAAGATCTAATTCATAATCCTACCAAGCTAAAGAGAAAAATTGCCCAGGAGGACTGGATACAAACATGTGAGGCAGCAACGGCAAATAAATTACTGATCCATCTGCCGCCAACTACAAACAAGCTGAATAGACCGCTGAACTATTGCATAAAATTCCCTGACAAAAGGCTACAGAAGAACTTCATGAAATTGAGGCTAAATCTCATGCTAACTCAGGAAATTAAAGCGATCCGGTCAAAATCGACCATAAAAACATGCAGACTATGCTCAGAGCCCAACGTGGAGGAAACTGTAAAACACTTACTTTTAAATTGTGCGAATACAGCATATTTACGTGAAGCTTTTATGCGACCACTAATGCATGACGCGCCACTTCGAGAAGAAGAAACATGGTGGTGTAGACTGGTTGCAGGCGAAAAAACTAAATGGGCAACCGCGGCGATAAAGATTTTGGAGGCAGCTCTTAAACGAGCATCAGAGAGTGGCTCTGCATCTGGTTCCACTCAAACAAAACCTCTATGATGCAGTCGGACATTTCATCTTTTCTTTCCTTTATGCTACATTATCTTCTTCCTCCATTCTGATCTTACCTGCTCTACAATTTAACAGTCCTAACGATTCATTCATATCTGAGATATGAGATATGATCTCTTGTAAAAATCAAACTTTTCTGTTGATTATAGACAAGTAAATAAAAAAAAAAAAAAAAAAAATGATTTTATCTTTGGAGATGGAGCCGTTAACAGTTACGTTGACTGTTTTGATGTTGCGTAAGAATTTTCGGGAGTCGATTCCTCGTCTCACTTTCTTTGACGGTTGATTTTTGGATTTTTTAGATAGACCACCCATGGTTTGAGGCTTAGCTGAAGAGGCCTTTTGCACAACCACAGGATCCTTGAAGATGTCATATACGGCAGGCGGGAGATTTGCCCTCACATTTGGTGACATCGGTGGCGATGGATGGCAAGACGGTTCTGAGTTAGTGATTGACTTCGAGGTTGAAGCCAGTTGTGGGTTTTGGAGTGCCAATTTCGCATCAGCCTGACTCTCCTTTAATACAGCGGCAAACACGCTACTATATTGGCGTCGGTCCACTGGCTGGACAATTCCATGCGGTTGGATGCAGGGCCTTCCGTCCTTCTCCGTATATCCAAGCAGCAGGGTGAGATCTGCCGAATTTGAGGTAACTGGGTGGGACACATTAGTCTCTGGATTAGCCGTGCTGCACAACATGGCTTCATCTTGCGCGTTAACAGGTCCAATTGGCTTAATAGGAGCCGCTATGCTGCTGATTCAACTAGGGTCACTCTTGAGTAGATTAGTCGCCGCCAACATCCTGGGACTCCTCGTAGGCACTGACATGTCAAGCTGCTGCGTTGGATGGAGGACTACACCAGGGTGACCTCCGCTAGACAAGCGTGCTCTTTTTTTTGCTGTTGGAAAATGGCCAAAGCTTCTTTGGCTACTTCTGCTAGAAGTTTTTTGGCCAGATTTGCGTTTTTAGCATGTTCGGCCAGGGTTTCAAGAGCCCAGTCTGATTTTTTGTGTATCTCCCCAAGCACTTCCTTGCAGTGGAAGTTTTTGTTTTCCATGCTCTGCAGTTTGTTGTTCATGGCGATAACCACTGATGAGAGCTCTTTTATGTTGTCATTGAGGTTCTCATACATTTTAATAAATGGCGTAGTGGATATGGCCATGGAGGAAATTATAGTTGCTTGTAGGTCTTTGGCATACTGGACTGTTCCTGGTACTTCCAAGTTTTTAAGTTCGGATCGTGGGCGTCTCCTGCCACGATACGTCGGTCGTCTGATCTTTGGATACGGACGTTCCATTATGGATGAGTCAGTTGAAGTTTGGTCAGATGAAGAGTCACTTGTGCCAGAGATGACTTCAGTAGCTTGTTTTAGTGACAGATGCACAACTGGAAAGCCCAATGAGTTACTGGGGCATGTGTTGCCCATTTTGGGTTTTTTGTTCTGAGAACAGTTCAGACCCGGTGATATACTCGCATCAAGCCTCCTGCGTTTATGAAGGGAACCTGCCCTCAAAGTTTGCACCATGGGCTGCGTTGTAGGAGGACAGAACCCAGAACCAGAAGTGTCTTTTACATGAGTCTGCACAACTGTCCCTCCATTTGGTGTGCCTTTAGCGGCTCTTTCTTTGTTGAGGCGAGTGAGGTTGGGTAACAATTTGTTGGCCACTTCCAAAGAGTTGCGAACGGGGCTGAGCACCACCCAGAGCACCGTCTTTAGATGAGTCAACCCGCAACCCATCGCATTGTCGAGGGGTGGCACACACTGCCAATTTGTTACTGCTCGGGATCCCGCTAATGAAGACTGCTTCATCCCCATAAGTAGATACCTCCTTACAAGTATGCACTGGCGTGGTTTCAGAAGTACCTGAGATGTCAAGGGCACTATAGAACCTTGACCGTGGTGACTCCAGGTTTGCGTTTAGGTTGAGCTTTGTGCACTCCTCCAAGCGTGGTTGAGGGCCGCTAGGGTCAGACGCAGCACCGGCAGTACACTCCTCACTTGGGGCACAGGGAACGTCGAAGACACAGGGCGGCCGCGCACTCGCCATGCCGAGTGAGCTCCGCCCCTCGTCCCGCCCACCAGGGCCACCAGCCGGCGAAGAGCTCAATCCTGCACCAGCCGGCTCCAGGCATCTGGCGACGGCGAGGTCCCCAAACACAGCGGGTCCGGTCTCCCCACCCAAGCCACCCCCGACAGCAACGCCTGCACCCGCCGAGAGTCCGCAGGACCCGCCTGCCTCTGCAACGCTCAAGGGAACAGAGAGCACGGACGAGACCGCACAGGTGACAGTGTTTGAGTACGGCTCTGTACAGTTATAGTTACTGTTGCTGTTATTAGATTTGCGTAATGATTTGCATAACGTTCGTGCACAGTCTGCACTTACTTGTAGAGTAGCAGTAGCAGCTTTCAATGCAGAAGAGGACGATGGTGAGGCTGGTACTGCAATAGTGCAGTCGTTTGGGCATGGGACGTGAGGCAGCGAGGTGTGCAACGCCGTTACACATGAAGCAGGACTCCAATTCTTGTCTCCAGGTGTTAACTCCAATGGTGGCGCCAGCTTGCATTGTGCGCGAGTTTAGCGCATTATAGCGCTGCACTGCAGCACTACACTGCAGGGAACCACGTAGCCCAGGGTAGAGGACAAGCTGGCGGGACCGCTCTCCTCGGCTCCTCGGACTCCTCAGACTCTGCCCTGACTCCGCGCCCACTCCGCGGGGGGAATGAGTCTTTGTAAGTTAAGTGAATTAGGCACACCCACAGCAGAAAGTAGACAGGGTAGACAGACTCTCCACTCCACCAGCTCCTCAGACTCTGCCCTGACTAACCAATTCACTTTGTACAGTATGTCTCAAGGTAAGTACCCTGTGTTTGAATGAACCGGTGTTATGAACAAAACACGATACCGCGGATACGGTTGCGATCACTTTTTGACAGTTCGGTTTACTCCATAAAAGCGTATCCATGACATGAAATGCTACCGGGGCAAAAACACACTTAGCACCTGAGATACACAGAGGGAGTTGGAGGCAAAAATCACAGGCAATATTTAGGTTAGGCAGGCAGCATCGAGAAACACTCAGAAACAGGAGTTCAAAAGTCAAAGGGTCGGAGTCAGGGTTAAGTGACACCGGAGACCTGTTGCCGAAGATCACACCGTTAGACAGTTCACGATTCAGCGTAGCCCAAAAGTACTTTGATATTGTCAATGTTCGGAAGCAAAAGTTATAAGAAGGAGGGAAGACAAGGGCGAGCCTTGAGGATGAAGAAAAGGGATTCACCCAGTTTCCTTGAGTAGAGCACAGTACCTTATTCCAATGATGCAGCTGGTGCCCTGGCAGTTGTTCCTGTTGGTTTCCCACAGACCCACGATTCCTGGAGCTTCGTTGTGAAGGAGGACATCTGAAGGGGGTCTGCACCACACAGGGATGAAGCCGGCAGCAGCGACAACGAATAACAGGTGCGCTCCTTAAAGAAAAACAGGAGAGGAGAGGCAGGTGGCTATCTGGACCACTACAGCAGTGAGCAGCGATTTCGACCACGGCGGAGATCTCTGGCTGAAGAAGATGAGCTGGTTATCTCCACCAGGCTCAAGAGAAGAAGACTCCGGACTGGATCTCCTCTTAGTCGTTGAAGGGTAGATAGCTCAGGACTGCAGCAGGGCTTCACCGGGACGGGGTACTTGCAGCAGCCGTGGTTCTCTCTGCTTCTCTTCGGTTCCTTGTAGTTCCAGAGGCGACTAAGACTTCTGGCCCAAGAGACCTGCCTTTTATGCGCAAAACCCCCATTCACACAGCTTGGCTGTCAATCACGCAGCAGGGGGGTTGTCCAGCGGGGACAACCACCTTAGCCAATCATGGCAAAGTGCGACTTGAGTTTCCTAGGATACCCTGTGCAAGGGGTGACTACACCCCTTCCCCACATTCAGCACATTCAGTCTACCTAGACACCCAGGCGCCAAGAGGAGGGCTTCTCTGCAGAAGCCGGGGGGGCGTGGCCTACGCGCATGCTGTGAAGACAGGCTCCTGCAGAGCTCCGTCCGTGATCCTTCCATATGACAAGAATATCGCGGTAACGGGTCGGTAATCCAGGACCGGACCGGACAGAACGGAAGGGGAACCACTTCCCGACACTCTCCCTGACTCCCGGCCTGAATCGGAGAAGCAAAGCCAGAAAACGGGAAGCCCAAACTCGAGCCCCTGGGGCCCGCAAGATGGCGGCACCCGTTGCGCGCCAAGACTAGTACTGTGACCAAGTGCGACATACTGCAGGGCGAGACGTACGCTGGTACCGAGGCCACCGGGGCTAACTGATCGCGCTCCGGCTCCGCCTCTAGCCTGGTGACTGCGGAGAAGTCTGGGATTCCACCCCCTGGGCCTACGGAGCGATCGAGGTGGAAGCGGAGAAATTCGCCCCGAGCCGGGAAGAGCGCAGCAGGTGAGGAGGAGGGAGCGGACCCTGCCTGATAGACCCGTGGTTCCTCCACCTAAGCTCCTAGAAAAGGAGCGGACAATAAGCCCCTGGCAACGGAGGGCCGGGAAACACCGAACCCCGCAGGCAGTCCCGCCCCTCCAAATCCCATATAAGCTTCTGAGAGAACACCATCTTGGATTCGAAACTCACGAGCCGAGAGCCTGCAGACTGGCCCTAGGAAAGCTCCTTGCTAGACACAGTGTCAAAGGCGGGCCGAGACCCTGAAACCGGCGGGCAGCCGGGGCCTACGCCCGGCCGTATCGACGGTCCGAACAGCGACAGCACCCCACCCAACTGCCCTGGAACCGAGAGAGGGGTGTTCGCGAAGCCGCAACTGGGTCACCAGATACGGAGCTGCTAAGGGCTACTCAATATCTTTAACACATCAGCCGAAAAGAGGGGGCTACTGTAACGCTCACCTGGTTCCCACGGAGGCGGGGCGTCGAAGGCGCAGAACTCTGAAGATGGACAGGAAGGGCCCCTCTATTCTGGCTTCCCTGGCTCGTTGGATACCCTCCTGTGCGTGAAAAGGGAGTATTACCAACTGTGGAACAATGCTCAAGCCTCCCACTCCCTTCCAACCCTCCACGATACCTCCTCCACGATTCCCCGTGAAGCCTCACCTTAGGGTTTGGAAGGATGAGCTCTCCATCCTGCTTCTGATGCAGGGGCGCGTTGAAACCCAGTTACTTCACTGGATTGAGGATTGATGGGAGTTCACGTAAGCTTGACTGTTCAGGTAAGGCGCTGTAAAAGTTCTGTTCAAAAGTTCAAGCTTAATAATAATGTTCGTTGTCTAATTGCAGCAAGCGCTAATGCTTATGTCTTTTTCCCCTTAGGGGCCGGGGTTCGGAGTGCCGGAGATATGGCGCCGACCCGAAGTGAAACAGTTCTGGATGAGCGCTCAGGTAATGTCTTTACATTCGCTCATTCAATGTCTTTGTCTTTTTTCCCCATAGGGGCCGGGGTCCGGAGATGCCAGGAAGCGGCAGGACCCGAAATGCAGCGGGAATAATCCAACAGCTAAGACTTAAAAGGAAACTGAGCTTTCCTTATTCCTTTTCTCCCTCTCACCTTTGTTCTTGTCTTTTTTCCTCTAGGCGCCGGGGCATAGCTGAATCCGGAAGATCGCTGCTGAAGATGGAAGCGCCTTGCAAAGGTGAGTAAAATGCAGCGCTGCAGCGATCGAAACGAAATGCCTTTAAAATGATGTCTTCCTTTTCAGGGCCGTTGGAGAAATGACTCCGGGATGCAGATTTAGCAGGTAAGGGCTTTTCTTCTCCTATTCTCTTCCTTTCTCCCCTTGCAGGTGTTCCAGGGTGCTGGCAGGCGTGGCTGAAGTCAGGATGCAGGAGCTGACACGGTGAGCGTCCAGCTGCTAGGTGCAGAACAACGCGAAGCATGTGTGGCTGTTCGGGTGGGGTTTAAATAGCCTTGGAAGAAGTTCCTGGTATGTATCCTTCCACCAATCAGGTATGTATCCTTCCCCGACCACACCCGGGTGGTGAAGTAGTCCTACAGGTTAAGTAGTCCCATTCAGGCCTCAAGAGGGCCTGGATGAAGCAGCAAGGTCTGCATCAGGTAAGTGTGCACCCAAGCACTTAAACACATATCCTCTTCTATAAGCCTGGCGCCTAAGACGCCAGGACTGGGGTCCGCTATGAGCCTGGCGCCTAAGGCGCCAGGACTGAGTCCAAAGGGCCCCGACTTGGGCCCGCTGAGACTTCCCTGGGGAAAATGATGTCTGCCTCTGGGGTTGCTGGGCCCGGCCTGGCTCCTTAGAGGTAGGCATCATGACAGTACCCCCCCTCAAGGCCCCTCCCCAGGTCTTTTCCTCCGGGGGTTTTGGTTTGTGCGGGAATCTTCGATGGAATCTTTGAATTAATCGTGGTGCGTGAACATAGTTACTGGGTTCCCAAGATCTTTCCTGAGGTCCATATCCTTTCCAATCAACAAGATAGAAGAGTTTCGACTTAACTATCTTGGAATCTAAAATGTCTTTCACTTCGAATTCTAATTCTCCATCAATTTGGACAGGGCCTGGGGGCTCAGACAGTCTGGTTCCAGGTTGTACGGGTTTTAGAAGAGATGCGTGAAAAACGGGATGAATCCGCATGTTGGATGGTAAATCGAGTTTAAAGGCCACTGGGTTGATAATAGCTTTGATGGGGTAAGGCCCAATGAATCTGGGATTAAAAGTTTGCTGACCCTTGAGGGGTAGATGTTTAGTTGCTAGCCATACCTGATCTCCTACTTGGTAAGGAGGAGTTTTACTTCGGTGCAAATCAGCGTTTTCTTTATACTTTTTCTTGGCTTGCTGCAAGTGGGTTGTAGCTTCTTTGAAGGCTTGGGTTATTGTGGAATGTAGGTGATTTACTGCAGGCATCTCCAGGGTCAGAGGTGGATCTAGGTCAGAGGTCCGAGGATGGTGACCATACAGGGTATAAAAAGGAGTCTGTCCGGTTCCAGAATGCACTGAATTGTTGTATGCATATTCTGCAATCCAAAGGATGTCCTTCCAATTCAACTCGGATTGGTATAACATGCACCGCAGATATTGCTCGAGAGTCTGATTGGTTCTCTCGGTTTGTCCGTCGGTCTGGGGGTGGTGGCTGGTGGATAACCGCACGTCTATTTGTGCTAGTTGGCAACATTTCTTCCAAAAGTGGGAGATAAATTGACTTCCACGGTCTGAGACTAATATGGAAGGGAAACCATGTAACCGCACTTTATTTTCCATAAATTCCTTGGCCAAAGTGGAAGCTGATGGCAATCCTTTTAAAGGGATAAAATGGGCCATTTTGGAGAATAGATCCACTATTACGAGAATCGTGTTGTAACCACCACAAGGAGGCAGGTCAGTTATAAAGTCCATTGACAAGGTGTGCCAAGGTGCTGGTGGAATGTCCAAAGGTTGAAGTAGGCCGGCTGGCCTTTTCTTTTGACTCTTATTTTGGGCACAGATTCCGCAAGACAACACAAATGACTTTATGTCTTTTCTCCAAGAAGGCCACCAGAAGTGGCGTTTGATCTTTTCTTCTGTTTTCACGATACCGGGGTGTCCTTCCATTAATGATTCATGATGACGGGCAATGACAAGTTCCTGCAATTCTTTACTTGGCAGAAATAACCGCTCTTGGAAGTAGGGTAAATCATCCTTAACGGTGTAGTGAGGACCCTTTTGACTCCATTCCAGTAAGGCAGAAGAGTCAAAAAGCTGTTTTACTTGAGCTTGGATGTCCTCAATGGTTTGCAATGAAGTCAAGCCCAGAATTCTTTGTTCCGGTATGATTGGCACAGGTTCTAAACTCGAATTGGGTTCTTCCATGCCTATCCGGGATAAGGCATCTGCCTTACCATTCTTGCAGCCAGGGCGATAGGTAATTACAAAATCAAATTCCGCAAAGAATAAAGCCCATCGGAGTTGTCGCGAAGATTGAGCTTTGGCCGTCTTTAAATACTGCAAATTTCTGTGGTCCGTAATTACGGTGATGGTGTGTCTTGCACCGAGAAGATAGTGACGCCAAGCCTTGAAAGCTGATTTAATAGCCAGTAGTTCTTTGTCGGTAATTGCGTAATTGAGTTCAGGTGGAGAGAATTTTCTGGACCAAAAGGCTACAGGGTGTAGTTGGTTAGTTTCTGGGTCTCTTTGCGACAGGACAGCTCCCATGGCCGAACTGGATGCATCGGTTTCCACGATGTAAGGGAGATCTGGGCGCGGGTGCTTCAATACAGGTGCAGAGGTGAATTTGGTTTTCAGGTCCTGAAAGGCTTGTTCAGCCTCAAGAGTCCATTCAAAGCGTTTATTTTTCTTTAGGAGAGCTGTGATGGGTTGAACAGTTCGAGAAAATTCCGGGATGAACCTTCGATAGAAATTGGCAAAGCCAAGCATGCTTTGCACTCCCTTCACAGAGCTAGGAGATGGCCATTTGAGAATGGCGTCCACTTTCCGCGAGTCCATTCGGATTCCTTGAGGTGTCAGGATGAATCCGAGAAACTCCACTTCTGTGGTATGAAAAACGCATTTTTCGAGCTTGGCAAATAATTTGTGCTGGCGCAATTTCTCAAGAACTGCCCTAACATGGTTTCTGTGATCAGATTCTGAGGAGGAATACACCAGGATGTCGTCAATATAAACGATGACACAAACATCGATAAGTTCCCGAAGAACATCATTCATGAAGTACTGAAAGGCGGCAGGTGCGTTGCACAAACCGAAGGGCATTACTTGATATTCGAAGAGCCCAAATTTGGTGCGGAATGCAGTCTTCCACTCGTCGCCCTCTTTTATACGTACCAGGTGGTAAGCTCCTCGGAGATCTAGCTTGGTGTACACACGAGCATCTTTTACTTGGTCGATAAGCTCAGGTATCAGGGGCAAAGGGTAACGATTCTTAATCGTTATCTGATTTAGGGCGCGGTAGTCAATACAGGCCCTAAGGTCTCCTTCCTTTTTAGGTACGAAGAACAAAGCGGAAGAGACTGGTGACTTTGATGGGCGAATGAAACCATTGGCCAGGTATTGATCCAAATACTGGCCCAAATGCAGGTTCTCAGGTTCAGTAAGAGCATAAATCCTACTACAAGGTAGTTGTGCATTGGGTACCAAGTCGATTTGGCAATCGTAAGATCGATGGGGAGGTAAGGTGTTAGCCTGCTCTTTCTGAAAAACGTCTTGGAATTCTTGGTATTCAGATGGTAGCTGTACAGGGGTGGAAGTTACAGAGGCTAGACCCATAGCTGGATTCCTTGGGTAACAGGTTGGTTCACAATCAGGAAAAGTTATCTTCTTTGCTCGCCAGTCTATTCTCGGATTATGTGTTTCTAACCAAGGGATTCCAAGAAGTACTTGAAATTGTGGGGCCTTGATCACATCAAACACGATTGCTTCCCGATGTCCGTCCTGACCCACCAGAGTGATTTCAACTGTGGAATGCGTTACAGGCCCTGAGGCTATTTCGGTTCCATCAACTGTAGTAATTACATCTTGGGTTACTTTCGGGCGGAGAGGAAGCTTAATCCTGGAAACCAATTCACGGTCTATGTAATTTCCAATAGCTCCACTGTCTATGTATGCTTTTATAGCATGCAACTGCTGAGGCTGTTTTGGATTCACAAGCACCATTGGCATGACAAAATGCGAGGTCAAAGAGTTTGTTTTCAAGCTCGGCAAGCGGACCCCTACGCTTGTCGGGCTAGGTCGTTTCCCGAACCAGGTGTCAATAACTCGTTATCAGTGGTTCCAACCACCTTCTTGGGTGGTTTAACTGGACAACTTTGAAGAAAGTGACCGGAAGTTCCGCAATACAGACAAAGTTGCATTTGTCGCCTTCTCTCTCGTTCCTTCTGCGTTAATGGTCCTTTAACACTGCCAATTTGCATAGGTTCGGAAACGTCAGTACTCTTGGAGTTAACGTGGGTCTTGATAGGTACTCTGGTTTCATACTTGAGCCGATCTGCTTTTCTATTTTGAAGTCTGTGATCAAGTTGAACCACTAAGTCTATGTAGTCTGCGCAGGCCTGGGGTGGATCTACTATCTGAGCTATAACATCTTTAAGCTCTCCGCGCAGGCCTCGATGAAACAATGTGATCCTTTTATTTTCAGGCCATCCGGTTTCCACAACTAGTCTATTAAAGGTGGCGATATAGGACAAAAGATCCTGATTACCTTGTCGTAAGGATAGCAGCTCGTTGTCAAGGGCCTGTCCCTGCGAGTGTCGAGCGAACAATCTTTCCATGCTGGCCTGGAAGCCCTGGAAATCCCGGAGAATGGGATCATCCTGATTTACCAATGGAATAGACCAATCGGCAGCACAGCCACTGAGGTAAGATAGTACAAAGGCTACTTTGGTCTGGTCGTTGGGGAAGGCCCCGGGCCTGCATAAAAAGTGTAAACGGCATTGGTTCATAAAAACGGCATATTTCTTGGGATCCCCCGCAAAACGTTCCGGCTGGGCCAAAGGCATGTGTCCAGGTAGATTGATTTGTACCGGGTTATTCAAACCCATTGTTGTAGAAATATCTCCGGAAACAGGTAAAGGAGTGTGCTCTGCCTGGCCCTGCAATAACCTTTTGGCCAGATCATCAGTTCTTTCCTTGGATAGGATTAGTTCCCTTCTGAGAGCATTAGTCTCCTGGCGGGCTGAGTGCACTTCTGCCCGTAATTCCCCTAAAAGATGGGCCAGCTGATCTGTCTCGGAAGTCTCCATAGCGCCCAGGTGGGAAATTGTGGTAAGGCTTCGCGTTCTGTAACGCTCACCTGGTTCCCACGGAGGCGCGGCGTCGAAGGCGCAGAACTCTGAAGATGGACAGGAAGGGCCCCTCTATTCTGGCTTCCCTGGCTCGTTGGATACCCTCCTGTGCGTGAAAAGGGAGTATTACCAACTGTGGAACAATGCTCAAGCCTCCCACTCCCTTCCAACCCTCCACGATACCTCCTCCACGATTCCCCGTGAAGCCTCACCTTAGGGTTTGGAAGGATGAGCTCTCCATCCTGCTTCTGATGCAGGGGCGCGTTGAAACCCAGTTACTTCACTGGATTGAGGATTGATGGGAGTTCACGTAAGCTTGACTGTTCAGGTAAGGCGCTGTAAAAGTTCTGTTCAAAAGTTCAAGCTTAATAATAATGTTCGTTGTCTAATTGCAGCAAGCGCTAATGCTTATGTCTTTTTCCCCTTAGGGGCCGGGGTTCGGAGTGCCGGAGATATGGCGCCGACCCGAAGTGAAACAGTTCTGGATGAGCGCTCAGGTAATGTCTTTGCATTCGCTCATTCAATGTCTTTGTCTTTTTTCCCCATAGGGGCCGGGGTCCGGAGATGCCAGGAAGCGGCAGGACCCGAAATGCAGCGGGAATAATCCAACAGCTAAGACTTAAAAGGAAACTGAGCTTTCCTTATTCCTTTTCTCCCTCTCACCTTTGTTCTTGTCTTTTTTCCTCTAGGCGCCGGGGCATAGCTGAATCCGGAAGATCGCTGCTGAAGATGGAAGCGCCTTGCAAAGGTGAGTAAAATGCAGCGCTGCAGCGATCGAAACGAAATGCCTTTAAAATGATGTCTTCCTTTTCAGGGCCATTGGAGAAATGACTCCGGGATGCAGATTTAGCAGGTAAGGGCTTTTCTTCTCCTATTCTCTTCCTTTTTCCCCTTGCAGGTGTTCCAGGGTGCTGGCAGGCGTGGCTGAAGTCAGGATGCAGGAGCTGACACGGTGAGCGTCCAGCTGCTAGGTGCAGAACAACGCGAAGCATGTGTGGCTGTTCGGGTGGGGTTTAAATAGCCTTGGAAGAAGTTCCTGGTATGTATCCTTCCACCAATCAGGTATGTATCCTTCCCCGACCACACCCGGGTGGTGAAGTAGTCCTACAGGTTAAGTAGTCCCATTCAGGCCTCAAGAGGGCCTGGATGAAGCAGCAAGGTCTGCATCAGGTAAGTGTGCACCCAAGCACTTAAACACATATCCTCTTCTATAAGCCTGGCGCCTAAGACGCCAGGACTGGGGTCCGCTATGAGCCTGGCGCCTAAGGCGCCAGGACTGAGTCCAAAGGGCCCCGACTTGGGCCCGCTGAGACTTCCCTGGGGAAAATGATGTCTGCCTCTGGGGTTGCTGGGCCCGGCCTGGCTCCTTAGAGGTAGGCATCATGACAGCTACTAGGACGTTCTACACAGTGCGCTGAAACGAACCTGCAGCCCCCCCCCCAAAAAATGTCTCCCCCCAAAAGCAAGCTGAAACTGGTCACCATGGCCTCCTTCACGACAGTTAGACCCCAGAGACAGTCGCAACAAGACCCAGCACCTGCCGAGGAACTGCCCCAACAAGGAGAGGACTTCAAACATGCGCAAGTCCTCCAAGCAATAGCGGCCCTCCGCACATCACTCGAAGGAAGACTGGAAGAGGTGAAATCGGACATTCAGCTTATGCGTCAAGACGCCCGCAACCTAATGGAAAGGGTCACAGTGGCAGAGACCTCCTTCCAGGAAAACATAGTGGACACCCGAGTCCTGAAGAAGACGGTCCAGGATCTGGAACAGAAAGTGATCAGGCTGGAGGCCCGCTCCGAGGAGGCCGAAGGACGGGCCCGCCGAAACAATATCCGCATAATAGGGGTCCCTGAGGACTCGGAGGGCCCAGACCCGACAGACTTCATCGAAACACTGTTGCTACAAGAAATTGGACCGGGTAACCTCTCCCAAGGGTTCTCTGTGGAAAGGGCCCACAGATCCCTCCAGAAGCGTCCTCCACCCGGATCCCACCCACGCCCAATTATAGCTAAGATCTTAAATTTCCGAGATCGAGAAACCATATTGAGATACTCCAGAGAAGGAGGGGAGATAAAGAGGAAAGATGCAACAATAGTTATATACCCCGACTATACCCCTGCGGTGCAACGAGCAAGGAACTCCTTTATCCCGATAAAAGCCCGCCTAAGGAATCTTAATTTAAAGTACATGCTGCTCTATCCATCACGCCTCAAGGTTCTCTATAATGGAAAAGCGATATTTCTAGAGACTCCGGCTGCGGCCAACAGGTGGCTTGAACATAACAACCTGGCAGATGATGGAACAGGACCTTCAAAGTCGGACCGGGGCTGATTGGGAACCTGCCAGAAAGAGAAGGAAACGGGTACTCCCCACGTAACGACCGACCCCAATCAAGCACCATCCTAGGCAAGCCTTCAGTAAAGAAAGCTATATAAGTAAGCTATAGCGGACGAGAGCTCAAAGGACCAAACGAGTGAAGTTAGGCAACACACCCCACTGAAAACTGTGTGAGCAGCCTGCCCACACACAACCTGATCCGGAAGGCCAGGAGTGGCCTGGAAGGCTCGGGACCCCCTGAGCGTTGCAAGTTGGGAGCAACTGCTAGGGACTGTTCATCTTGTTTTGTTTGTTTTTCCCCATTCAAGGCAATGGGAGTTACTCAAGTTACTGAATCTCCTACGAGTGAAATGAGCGATGCTGGAGAAGGTGGACGGGAGGGGAGACGCCATGGACCAGGGGACGCCGCGGAAGTCACTGGTAGGTGCCGGATTGATTCACTGACAACTCGATTGATTCGACATGGCATCTAATGCTAAAATAAAGATAATGACTTGGAATGTGAGGGGCCTGGGAACCTACTTACGCCGGAATAGAATCAAGTCTTACTTGAACAGGAAAAGAGTGCAGATAGCGCTGCTGCAGGAGACGCACTGCACGGCGGATTCCCTGGCTAGACTGGGAGAACATTGGGGGGGACAAGGCGTGGGCACTACCTACTCCAAATACGCAAGGGGTGTATATACCTGGATCCATCCCCAACTTCCTTTCCACCTGACCAGGTCTGAGACAGACCCTGAGGGCAGGTTTGTAATTCTCTGGGGCCGCTTGGAACAGGATAAAATATGCATAGTGAACTCTTACCTCCCCAATACTAACATTCCACCACACTTGAACTCCATGTATGCAAAAATCGCACCTTACAGACATGGTATTTTCTTATGGGGGGGGGACTTTAATTGTGTCCATGATGCGAGCCTTGACAGGTCCCAGCCCCACCCGAAAGGGCCCTCAGCGGCAACCACAGCCCTGTCCTTATTGTCAGATAGGTTGAACCTGGCTGACGCCTGGAGAGAGCGCCATCCTGATTCTCGGGGGTACTCATACTTCTCCTCCCCTCATGATCTTCACACGAGGTTAGACTACATCTTCGTAGGCAAAGAACACCTGTCACAAATAGAAGAAGCGCATAATTTGGGAAGGACCATCTCAGACCACTCACCGCTCTTAATAGATTGGAATCAAACTGGCCCCAGACCCCCTATCCCTATGTAGAGAATGCCGATAGACGCCTTAAGTGATCCAGTGTTCAGGGAAGAACTGCATGAATTTATAGATAGTTTTATTGAGAGGAATACTGGCAGCGTTGCCCGCCTGAGCACGATGTGGGACGCTCTCAAAGTAGTGGCGAGGGGGGAAATCATCGCAAAAGCAGGGGGCATCAGGAAACAATTGAGGGGTGAATTAGATCAGTCGGAATGACAGATTGAGCAGCTCGAATCTACCCCGGTGAATACTCACCAAAGAGAAGATAACCTTAAGGAACTTAGAGTTAAATGTGCCCAGGCTTGGGAAAGACTAGCCAAGTTTGATTATACCACTAAAACAAACAGAACGCACAGAGAAGCCGATAGACCTAGCAAAATGCTGGCCTGGTTGTGTAGGAAAGAACACCCCAAGCACACGATTACCACGATACAGACTGAAGAAGGTAAGGTAGTACAGACACAGCAAGATATAAACGAAACCTTTAAGGGCTTCTACGAACACCTTTACTCTCACAGGGATCAGGTTCCCCGAGTTCAAATCATAGACACCCTGGAGGAAATAGGGCTCCCCAAATTGACCCCTGAACAGGCTGAAGCCCTTGACGCAGATATCACAGCGGAGGATATAGCAGAGGCAATAAAGTCACTGACCAATGCAAAGACCACCGGGAGTGATGGACTGCCCACTGAGTTTTATAAGGCAAATGAGACCTCCCTAACTCCCTTGTTACATGAGGTCTTCCAGGAGGCACATGAGAGAGGGATACTTCCTGACAGCATGAGGGAAACCCTGTTAATTCCAATAATTAAGCCAAATAAGTCCGCCGACAAATGTGACTCCTACCGCCCAATAGCCATTCTTAACTGCGATGTGAAAATACTGACCACGGTATTAGCAGACAGACTGGCTAAAATTATAGGGGACGTGGTACACGAAGATCAGTGTGGCTTCATACCAAGCCGGAACACGACCATGAGCCTACGTAGAGTGCAACAGGTTATTGGCCAGACAGAGGCCAATACAGAGGCATATGCGTTGCTGTCCCTGGATGCTATTAAGGCGTTTGATTCTATATTTTGGGAGTGGCTAGTGGAGGTTCTTCTGAGTTTCGGCTTTGGCCCAAGGTTCATTAGATGGATCAAGATACTTTATAACAGACCTACGGCCAGAGTAAAGACAGGAAAACACATATCAGAAGCCTGGGACATACGCAGGGGCAATAGGCAGGGATGCCCGCTCTCCCCCATGCTTTACGTACTGGGACTGGAACCCATTGCCATATACTTCCGAAGACAATTCTTTGATGCCGGGATACGGCTGGGGGGTATTGACCATATTATTTCTCTTTACGCAGATGACGTACTGTTGTACGTCAGAGACCCACAAAATAACGTGCCCACAATGTTAGACGTCCTAGACAACTTTGCAAGATTCTCTGGTATACAATTTAGTAGGGCAAAGTCCTGCCTCTTCCCTCTGGCAGGCCTCAAGGGGAAAGACATAGCAGAACTTCCTGCGGTAGGAATACACTGGGAGCTGACCTCATTTAAGTATTTAGGTATACACATAATGCATACCCCTACATTAATGCATGAACACAACACGAAGACTGCGATCCCAGCCTTGAGAAAATCCATGCAATTTTGAGCGAAACTCCCCCTATCCATGATGGGAAGAGCTGCCATAATTAAAATGATTGTCCTTCCCAGATTCTTGTATGGGTTCCAGAACATACATTTTTACATTAATGCGCCTTTTTTCCGCCTGCTAGAAAGGATAACCCGGGACTTCTTGTGGGGGTCAGGGAGACGCAAAATAGCATTTTCCACCCTGATGCTACCGTACACCCAAGGGGGAATCCAACTCCCGAACTTCGAAAAGTACTACCTTGCAGCACAGCTTAGTTTTGTCACTAAACGGCTAGCAGATGAAGCCACATCCGAGACCCCCCTCCTGCAGACCCTAGTATCCCCGTTGCATATGAAAGAACTCATCTGGGCCCCCTCCCACCTAATGCGAAATGCCCCTTCCATGGCTATCCTGGGGAAAAAAGTATGGCGCAGGACAGTAATCCTCGCCTGCTCTAAGCCCCACTACTTCCCGGACATACCACTACTCTCGGACCTATGTGGCTCCGTCGCAGATTTGCACCACCTCAGGCACTGGGAAAGGAACGGGATATACTCATGGGGGGACCTGTTTGTGGATGGGGCCTTTAAAGACTTTGAAACACTTCAGGAAGTAGATGGAGTCCATACGGGCAAGTTCCTGTGGTATCAGAAGATGAGAACCACAGCAAGAACCAAATGGTCGTCATGGCCGGAAGAACCGGAACCAGACCCCCTGATCACACTACTTTATGCTCTGGGCGAGGGCTGAAAGCCGGTGTCCCAGATCTATGCCCACCTGAGCGACGTCCCCAACCCACGGGGTCCCGCTTTGAGAGGCAAATGGGAAGCAGACATGGGCCGGGAACTGTCAGATGGAGAATGGGAAAGGGCCTTGACATTCCCCAAATCTGTCTCCAGGAACCACAGATTCAGACAAATACAACTCAACCTGCTACACCGAACATACCTAACTCCATCCAGGCTGGCAAAAATCAATAATACATTGCCCTCTAACTGCACATGGTGTGGACAGAGCAATGCGGACTTGATCCACGTGTTCTGGAAGTGCATTAAGACACAATCCCTGTGGACTGCCATACAGCAGACAAGCGACAAGCTGGGGGTGACTAGATACAAATGGACCCCAGAGGAATGCCTGCTCGGCACATACACCAGACCGGCCAAACTCAAACACCTCACCAGATTAATGGACATTATGTGTATACTGGCAAAGAGGACCATGGCAATGTCTTGGAAGAAAACGACTGGGCCCCAACAGAAAAGCTGGAACTCTGAACTGAAACGCTGGGTACGAGCAGAAACAACGGCTTGGGAGGACAGTGTGGCCAGATCCACAGATGACTCTAGTATGACCCTTGAGGCCTGGAAAGAACTCACAGACTGCCTGTTTTACCCCTCAGATGACAAGCCCCCATGAATTGGTATGAACCCACTGAAAGAGAACCATGAACTGAATTGACAAGACCTGTGACCACCGCGCTGTCACCCCACTGGGCTTTCACAGGCATGGGCCCCCTCCTTCCCCCCCCAGACCATCAGGATCCCCCCCTGCTCCACCAAGCAACTTCACCTTAACAGTAAACACTGGGAGATAGTTGACTGTTGTAATGTTAATTTGTTAAATGTTAAATGTTTTATTCTGAAATGCTCATTATCCCAGAAATGCGGACACGCCTGGGGTCCTGTAAATGTACTAAATAACAAATGCCAATAAACAAATTTGAAAATAAAATAAATAAATAAATTCTCTGCAGAAGCCCGCCAAAAGACGGTGAACAAAGAAGGTGAACCTAGTTTGCCGTGCAAAGTAAAACACGAGAAGGACTTTAACAAAAAGAAATGGCGAATAAACCCAACCGGAGCCAAAAGAAAGACGATTTGGTCAAGAGGAAAATAGCCAAAAGTATTACCACGTTTGTCTAGTATAATCGCGGTAGAAAAGTTAGGGTAGATACCACTGCCACCAGCCAAGTCTAAATGGTAAAAGAGTGAAACAATGCTCAGGGAGGTACAGACAGAAAAGGGGTACAGATTAGCCCTTTCCAGTACTCCATCTAAGATGGGGTGTACTGGGTCTGTGGTAGAAATGACTATGTAAAGTAAATGGCAAATTTACCTTTCTCTGGGGGACAGTAGTCAGCCCCAGCGAAATGGAGTCAGAGGGAAGTCTTAAAGACAACCCTGGGTTACTGCACTAAAGGTGCTGTGTAACCCATACAAGAACAGGGGCACCTGGAGTGGGGTGCTCCAGTGCCCAAGATCACACAACGAGTAAAAACACATAGGCCAAAACACATGTAAGAGTGGAAAAAGGATGTACACTCTTACCAGGTGGAAAAAATAAACTCCAGAAATCCAGCAAAGCTGCTGGGGCACTCACTAGGTGAGGGAAATTAGCCCTAGAAGGAGAATTCTCCCTAACAGGCACGCAGAGAAAAACACAAGAAAGTCTTTAACACAAAGAAATGGCGAATAAACCCAGCCGGAACCAAAATAAAATGTATTTGGTCAAGCAAATTTATGTTCGAGGCTAATATAATAGCCTAAAACAATAGCACATTTATATAAGATAATCGCGGTAGAAAACTTATTGTAGTTACCACTGCCACCAGCCAAGTCTTAATGGTAAGGGAGCGAAACAAGGCTCCAAGAGACACAGACAAAAAGAGGTAAGAGTTAACCCTTTCCAATATTCCATGTAAGACGGGGTGTACTGGGTCTGTGGTTTAAAAAGACTACATAAAGTTAATGGCAACTTCACATGTTTCTGGGGGACAGTAGTCAGCCCCAGAAAAATGGAGTCAGTGGGAAGTCTAAAAGACAACCCTGTGTCACTGCACTGAAGGTGCTGTGTAACACACACAGAAAGTGGTGCTCCAGAGCCCAAGAACACACAAATGGTAAAAACACACATGGCAAAACACATGTAAGAGTGGGATAAAGGCTCAGACTCTTACCAGGTGAAAAAAATAAATCCTAGAAATCCAGCAAAGCTGCTGAGGGACTCATTAGGTAAGGGAAATCAGCCATTTATGAGAATTCTCCCTAACAGTGGGGAGATCCAGAGAGACAATTCTAAAGTCGACATATACCTGGACTACACGCCAGTAGTCCAGAGGGCCAGGAACTCTGGTCAAGGCGAGGCTCAGACACCTAAATATCAGATACATGCATATATATCCTGCCAAGCTTAAAATCATTTACAGGGGCAGGGCACACTTTCTCAAAACCCCTGCAGCTGCTAACATGTGGTTGAAACATAACAACTTTGCAGACGGGGATGAGCCTAACCCTTGACCATGCAGGTGCCGTTACAAGAGGGACCGAAGGAGTTTGAAGGTTACGCTGCCCAACAGCCCATGTATCAATAGCTGTTGTAGGGGGCATGGGACAAAGGGGTTGTGGGGTTTGTGATTATGATTGAAAGGTTACCCTCTACAATTGTGCACCTGTTGTAACTGATTCTAGAACAGCTGTTGTTCTGTTTCTGTTAAACGGACGTGTGGCCGTCCGAAGAAGCAATTTGCCTAAGAGGGGGGCAATGTTTGTTTGCCCATCAATGATCTTGTTGGAACGCCCCACGCAGAGGCTGCTGGTCGGCCGGTTGCCGGATCCCATTACCCGACACATGCTTGCCTGGATAGGCCACAATGGTACGGGTACGCCTGGGTACTGCACATACTATGCAGTAGCTGGGTGTGTTAATATTCTTTGGTTTGTTATGTTAACGGTTCTATGTTCTCCACACATTCTGGTATGCACGCTACGAATAAGGTTTAATTGGTCGAGAAAGAGCTGGGTAAAGGGGCTTCAAAGGCAGAAGCTGAACCTCTGGTTTACTAGGAAATCGGAGGCAGGTGGTGTTGATTTTTTGTAGAAACTGGTTTACGGACCCCTGGACTATGACATCCATTAAGGTATTAAACTGAAATGTGCATGGGCTGGGCACATACCTACTCAGAAACAGGGTGAAATCTTTCCTAACAAGGAAAAAGATATCTATTGCCTTGCTTCAGGAGATCCACCTGATGTTTGAGGAGCAGGAAAGGGTCCGGCAGCGCTGAGGGTGGGAGCGAAGGGATACGGGGCGGCATACTCTAAATATGCTAAAGGGGTGTTTACTTGGATAAATGATCATTTGCCATTCCAGCTGTTGGAGATGGAGGCAGACAAGGAGGTACCTCATACTACGGGGCTACATTGACCATATTGAGGTGTGTATTGTTAATTCTTGTTTCCTGAACCACGTCATCCCATCCCATGTTCGCACATTGTGCTCCTGGGTCGCACACCAACAGGAGTTTTTCTTCTTATGGGGTGGTGATTTTAATTGTAATAGAGATCCTGTGCTTGACATATCCTTTACTCCATGGGGGGTCTGTTGTCTGCATCTGCTGCACTGAATGTGGTGTTGACCAACCTGGATTTAGTGGATGTATGGAGAAAATTGACCCCTGAGGGTAAGAGGTACTCATTCTATTCTTCGCCACATGCCTTGCACACCAGGATTGATTATATTTTTGTTCGACAATCTCAAGATGACAGACATGTGTGCGGCAGAGTACCTAGGGCGAACAATATCGGACCACTCCCCTTTGGTGGTTGCCTGGAATCCTAGAAGCCCGAGACCCCCCATCCCGATGTGGCGTATATGCCAACAGAGGCCTTAACGGACCAAATCTTTAGAGATAAGCTGCAGAAGACCCTGACAGAGTTTGTAGAATATAATGTGGGAAGTGTACAGGAATGGAGTACTGTGTGGGAAGCCCTAAAGGTGGTGGAAAGAGGTGAGGTAATAGCTAGTGCTGGGGGTATCCGAAGGACACTGAGGGCCGAACTGGAAACCTTAGAAGATGATATCCGAGACATGGAGGCCCGGAAGTTAGGTCTACAATCAAGCGAAGAGGAGTCAGCCAAAACCTGATACCGCTGCCTTGAGGCGTGGCATAGGTTATCCAAATTCGATCACGTTGCAAGAACCACCACAGCGCATGCAGAGGGAGATAGGCCGGGAAGGCTTTTATCGTGCCTGTGTATGAGGGAACATCCCAGACATCTGACCATCGCGCTGTGTTCGGAAGATGGCAGTATATGCAGGTCACAGATAGGAATTAATGATATCTTTCCCCGGTTTTACTGTACAGGCATGTTGAGCAGGTTCCACCAGAAGAACTTACGGAGGTCCTCTCATTAATGGTGCCTCCCAAACTAGACAATACACAACAGGCCTCTTTAGACCAACCCATCACAGTAGAAGTGCGAGAAGCGATTGTTTCACTTGCTACAAGTAAAACACCGGGAAGTGATGGACTTCCTCCTGAGTTTTACTAAATGTATAACTCTACACTAGCCCCAGTGTTGCTTAAGGTATTTGAGCAAGCTTATACTAATGGTACACTCCCGGCAAGTATGAAGGAAACCCTGGTGGTTCCGATACCCAAGCCAAGGAAACCGGTAGATAGATGCGAATCGTACAGGCCCCTGGCAATGTTTAATTATGATATGAAAATACTAACATTCCAGTTCGAATCACCGCTCTGAATCTGCACCGACTGCAGCACATCATTGCACAGACCAATGAATGTCCTGAGCAATGATATGATATGATATGGCATTTATAACACGCCTATACAATGCGTGGCGTATCGCTTGATGCAATCAAAACTTTTACTCGCTATTTTGGGAATGGCTGTTTGAAGTACTGCAGGAATTTGGGTTTGGGGAACAGTTCATAAGATGGGTAAGGATCCTATATACAGCGCCGACTGTCAGAGTCAAATCTGGGAGGCAGGTGTCTACGGAGTGGGTCATTCAAAGGGGAACACAACAGGGATATCCACTATCACCCATTTTGTATGTATTGGCACTAGAGAGGCTGGCGGTCTACTTGCGCCAAGAATTCCTAGAGGTGGACTTTTTGGTGGGTGGCACAAGACACTTAATCTTGCTATACGTTGATGATGTTCTGTTGTATGTGGGGGAGCCTTAACACAATCTGCCAATAATCATGGAAGTGTTGGACAACTTTGCTAAAGTGTCAGGGATATTTTTCAATAGAGAGAAGTCTTGCATTTTTTCATTTGCAGGACTCAGTGGGATTGAGGTTGAGGCTTTGCCGAAGATGGGGCTCCCAAGGGAAGTGGATTCCTTTACATACTTAGGAGTACATATCATGCACACGCCTGAAGACATGCACACACGCAACACGGTGAGAGTGGTGCAAGGGTTGAGAAGATCAATGTCCTTTTGGTCTAGGCTCCCACTTTCGCTAATGGGCAGAGTAGCAATTGTAAAAATAATCATTCTGCCTAGATTCTTGTACTTCTTTACTAATGTTCATCACTATATTAATGTCTCCTTTTTCCGCCTACTGGACTCTGTGGTCAGGGAATTCCTGTGGGGCTCATCACGACATAGGATTGCCCTTACAACGCTGTGTCTGCCCTATAAGGAAGGTGGTGTACAGCTCCTTAATTTAGAATGTTACTTCCTAGTAGCCCAACTTAGTTTTATAGCGAAATGGCTATCGGACGAGGTGACGTCTGAGATGCGGCTACTACAGCAGCTGGTGGCTACGGCCCACCTCAAGGATGTAGTATGGCTACCGCCGAACTGCCTGGGATCTATACCTTTATTAGTCAGCTTGGGCAAGAAGGTGTCTGTACTCACCGAATGTACTGATAGCGACGGACATACCCAGGAACAGAGATGATCTTGCAGTGGCACGACGCTGGGAGATTTGGGTAGTCTCGACCCTGGGGCGACTTGTTCAAAAATGGTAAATTTAAGGAGTTAATCTGGGGAGTGATGGCCATGGAGAAAATATGCACACTCAGTGCCGGAAAATACCAAAAATTCTTGACGGTCTGGACTCCATTCCACGAGTGGGTGCGCGACAGAGAGGCCCAATACTTCAAACCTCGTCTTCTCAGGAACACACATGTCATATAAGTTCCATCAACAGAAAGAGGGGACGAACACAAATCAAACCCTAATCATGGACCTCACACATGTCGATCTCTGAATTTTTGAAGTTATGGTTAAAGCAGGGAGGGGAGTGGACAAGGGGATGGGGGAGGTGGGAAATGGGTGAAGGAACTGAAAAATGAAAAACGATCCACCAGGGGGCGCAGAGATGTGCTGACGCATCTCAGCTCGTCTCCTCCGATGGGCACCGTTTGAGGGTCTTGAGCCCCCCCAACACCCCCGGAGTGAGGAGCAAACCATACCCCCACCTTGCCAATGTTGGTGGGCACATCACCCCGAAATTTGAACTTCCGCAGTGGAGCCGCTGCGAAACCGCGACCCGTTGAAGTTTGGAGGGAGAAGGACCCCTCCCCCCTTCGGCACCGCTGCTCCACAAGAAACTACGCCGAGCCCGGGCTAGAGAGCGGCCTGTGACTAGGCCGAGCGACGCTGGCTGGCGCCTTCCCCCTTCTCCCTGGAGGGAGGTAGTGGTGGCAGGGCACACCCTGGATGTAGCTGGACCCGCTTCCCCTGGGGCAGACGTAAGCCCCCTGCAACGTCTGGGGAGGGCCCCGAGTGGTGCCGCCGGGTCCCCCGGTGCCTGGAGAAAGCCAGCGGGGAGGCCCCCCTGAACACACGCTTTCTGGAGGTAGGCCCCTCGTGTCAGAGATGTCCGGGGGGGGCCTATGAGCTGGAAGGAGGCACTACAGAGATTTCGCCGCCCGTCCCCGGGCCCCCAAGTACGTCCTGAAATGGCGGCACAGACACACCAGGAAGCGGCGGACACCAGCACTGTCACCAGGGGCATGGCGGCCCTCCTGGAGGAAATCAGAGGCTTCAGGGCAGATATAGCGTTGCGACTGGACACCCTGGACAAGAAAGTTGACAAAATAGACGATAGAGTTCTTGCGCTCGAGAATAACACTGCCTCCAACGACATCTTCGAGACCCAATTCGATATGCGCCTGGCGGAGCTTGAAAGGAGGGAAGAGAAATGCTCCTTAAAGTTGGATGACTTAGAAAACAGGGAACGTCGGTGCAACTTGCGCTTTCTAGGTTTCCCGGAGCACGAAGGTGAAACGCAAGCGGACATTAATAAAGCCGTTAGCGCAGTGGTTGGTCTGCTGTTCGAAGGGGCCAACACGAATGTGCCCACTATCGACAGGGCCCACAGAGCGGGCGCTTCCTCCAGAGGCCCCAGGTCCATCCTTGGTCGGTTTCACTATTTTGCTGAGAAAAGTAAGATTCTCGAACTGGCTCGTAAAACAGGCCCAGTGGAGTGGCAAGGGGCCCGGATCTCAATCTACCAGGATCTGTCAGCTTTCACACTGGCAAGACGCCGACTATGCGCTCCGCTGACAAAAATGCTCCAGTCCAAGGGGGTCCGGTACAGGTGGGGATACCCCTTCTCACTCTCTTTCGAGCTTGAAGGCTACAAATACGCCTTAGTGACGGAGGATGACATCCAGAGAGTGTCAAGCGAACTGTTGACCGGTCCGAATATGGAGCTGGGCGACCAGGAGGGTGAGCGAGCTCCGTCAGGCCCAAAAGGGACCAGGGCCCCAAGGGAAAGACGCAGGGTTCGAGGCCAAAGGAAATTCAGGAGACTGGCCCCGGCATCCCCGGGGCTCCCGGACACATGAAAGGGACCGTGGTGATTTATGAAAAAGCCTGCAATCGACTTCGTGAGTGGATGGGGGTAACATTTGTTTATACCCAAGGACGACCTTGGGGGTGGGAGGGGCTCGAGTTGTTGTTAATCAAGAGTTATTGAGCCCGGAGGGGGAGACAATGGTGGCCTGGTTGGCGATAGGATGACACCAACGACCTGCCAGGCGATCAGGGGGGAGGGGGGAGGAGGGGGGAGAGTAAGGGGGTTGGGATGTTGGGGTTATAGTTATGGAATGCCAAGTTTTGGGGTCTACTACGCACCCCCAGGGCTTTCACGAGCCTCTAATGGGGTAGACAAGCACTGTGGGAGCAGGAACTGTTGCTGTTGGTTGAGGGGAGCTACGAGCTTTTATCAGGGTATTAATGGATGATTCGCTCCAATACTTGACAGTGGGAAAGCTAAATGTGTGGGGGCTCAACTCGCCTACAAAGAGATCATTGTTGGTGCGGGAATTTGCGAGGCTCCGGCTTCACTTATTTGTACAGGAAACTCACTGGGTTCGGGGCAAGGAACCAAAGCTCAGGGCTAAAACTATTGATCAGGTATTCACGGCATCTTCTCAGGCAAAGAAGCGAGGAGTAGCCTTGGTGGTATCCCCCGGGGCCCATTTTGTGCTTAAAGCCTTGAAATCAGATCCCGATGGACGATTTCTCATGGTTAAGGGGGAGGTGCGGGGTTGGCTGTTTACACTGGTGGGTATCTATGCCCCGAATGAAGCACAAGATACCTTCTGGGTTGGAGTGAAAGAAACAATAATATCATTCTCGGAGGGTACCCTATTGGT
Organism: Ambystoma mexicanum; assembly: GCF_040938575.1. Taxonomy (NCBI): domain Eukaryota; kingdom Metazoa; phylum Chordata; class Amphibia; order Caudata; family Ambystomatidae; genus Ambystoma; species Ambystoma mexicanum. The sequence continues at coordinate 637,831,477 of NC_090939.1, forward strand.
TGGGGGAGATTTTAATATGGTTCTATGCCCCGAGAGGGATAGGAAGTCTGCTAAACCCTGCCCGAACATGCACCTCCACAAGAGACTTGCTGTGGCCTTTTGCGAAGTAAACAGGGAACTGGGCCTGAGCGACGCAAGCAACTGCAAGCAGGGTCGGAATCCCGACTATACTTTTTACTCAAGGCCCCACGCAGCTTTCTCTCGTATTGACTACATTTTGGTTGAGACCTCGCTTCAGAATGAGGTCACTGACTCGGGAGTGGAGATTGTCCCTTGGACTGACCACGACATGGTAAAGATTAGATTGGGCCTCCCCCCTGCCCCAGCAGTAGGATCCCTGTGGAGGTGTAACAACCTTCTTCTGCAGGACAAGGAGGTCCGCCAAGCCCTTCTGGTGGCCATCGAGGACTACTTTTCCCTCAATGAGAACGGTGAGGTGGGAGTATGGGAGGCATTCAAAGCTACTATCAGAGGTACCCTCATAGGGATAGGGTCGGGGAAAAAGAGGGAAAGAGCCCAGGAGGAGAAATCACTAAGGGAGAAGATAGAGGCAATACAACCAGGGGGGAAATTAAAAACTCAGATGTTCCCTGGGAAATGGGAGGAATTGCAGAGGTTACGAACCAAATTAGCAGACCTCCTTGTGGGACAGACGGAGGAGAAACTCTCTTTCTTAAAACAGAAATATATGGAAAAGGGTGAAAAGGCGGATAGGATATTGGCTTGGAGGCTCCGTGAGTTCAGAAACAGCAGAAGGGTTAATTCCATCTGCACCCCGGAGGGGGACTCGACAGTGCGGGATAGTAAAATCGCCAAACAATTCAGGCAATATTATGAAAAGCTGTATAGCTCGGAATACGTGGGTGATGGGAACGAGGTTGACAGCTTTCTCGACTCCCTCCCGATACAGGGCCTCCACCCCGACAAAGCTGAGTTATTGGAGCTGCCCATAACCCCACAGGAAGGGAATAGTTTCTTACCTGTAACTCCATTTCTCCAGCATTGGTATCTTTCATGGATTCACATGCTTAGAATATTCCCCGTCGTCAGGCTGGGAATCCCCGGTACATTATATAGACCCTTTCCTGTAGGAAAACTTTTTCGACGCTTATGCGTCCTATCCACCTCGTTTTGTATCATGCGTGCCCGCGCCGTCAGGACGCCATGATATAAATACAGGACCCGCCCCCGCGCTCCCTCAGATTTCGGCCCCCAAAGTAGTGGGGGAACCAGTTTGCATGGCCAGGGGAGGCAGGCGGGCGCATGTGAATCCATGAAAGATACCAATGCTGGAGAAGAACAAGTTACTTCTTACCTTGTAACGTTCTTTCGACGGGATGTTCCTCCGACGTATTCCTCATCTTAGATATATCCTTCCAGCTCTGCTGGCCTCGGAAAAATTTTTCTCCAGAGGGCGCTGCGCGTCGACGTCCCTCGAGTCGATGACCCTCGACAGCCGCCGTATCGACGCTCAACGTCATCTTGCCTATAAAGGCCGCGCGCAGCGTCCGTTGCTCAGTTCCGTTTTGTAGCCCACAGTATTACTGTCTGGACTAGACTAATCACCCTGAAGGAGCGTAAGCTGCAACAACAAGGGAAGTAGAACTGCGGGGATGGATGGGAGGGTCGATGAGGAATACGTCGGAGGAACATCCTGTCGAAAGAACGTTACAAGGTAAGAAGTAACTTGTTCTTCGAAGGGATTGTGTCCTCCGACGTATTCCTCATCTTAGATAGGCTCCCATAGCAGTATTCTATATTTGGAGGAGGGAGTACTGACTTCACGCTGTCTTCTATTGATGAATAGAATGTAGTACAGCCCTTCCAAACCTAGTCTCTTGACTAGAGGAGGAATCCAGATTGTAAAAACGTGTAAAGGTATGGACAGACGACCATGTAGCGGCCGCACATATGTCTTTAATCGGCACGCCTCTTTTGAGGGCCGATGAAGCTGCAATACCTCTGGTCGAATGAGCCCTAAGGTTTTGAGGGGGCTCTTTCCCTGCCAGTTTATAACATTCCAGAATGGCTAGAATGATCCATCTGGAAATGGTCTGCTTAGTTATTGGTAACCCCAGCTTGTGACCTGTGTAGCCTACAAATAGCTGGTCTGCCTGTCTTATCCTGGCTAGTCTACTAATATAAAAACTTAAAACCCTCCTAGGGTGTAGTCTGTGTAACCTCTCTTCCTCTTTCCCCGGGTGAGGAGGAGGATAGAAAGATGGTAGGGTAATCTTCTGAGAGATATGGAATTCAGAGACTACCTTTGGGAGGAAATTAGGCTTCACTTGCAGGACAACTTTGTCTTTGTGAAAGATTGTATGAGGGGGTTTACAAGAAAGAGCTTGTAATTCGCTCACCCTTCTAGCAGATGTAAGTGCTATTAATAAAACAGTCTTAAGGGTAAGGAATCTTAACGAACAAGAATGGAGAGGTTCGAAAGGTGTACCCATCAGGAAAGTTAATACCAAGTTTAAATCCCATAGGGGAACTTGGAATGGTCTTGGGGGATAAACATTGGTTAACCCCTTTAGAAACTGTATTACCAAGGGTAATTTGAAATAGGATGGTTCCTCCGCAGTACGCTTAAAGATAGATAGCGCTGCGAGATAGCCCTTAATGGTGCCAACTTGAAGGCCTGAATTTGCTAAATATAGTAGGAAGGACAAAACCATTGGTGTACCACATGAAAATGGGTCGATATTCTGTTCTCTACACCAGCTGCAAAATCTGTTCCAACGGCAGCGGTATAAAGACTTTGTTGCTGGCCTCCTTGCCGAAAGCAACACCTCCATAACATCATCAGGGAGGTCCCAATCCTTGTACCTCATCCGTTCAGAAGCCAAGCGTGAAGGTTGAGGGTTTTGATGTCTGGATGGAGAACCTGACCTCCCTTCTGTGAGAGTAGGTTCTCTCTGAGAGGAAGTCGAATTGGAGGGCAGATGGACAAGTCTAGAAGGTCCGGGTACCACGTTCTCCTGGCCCAATCCGGGGCAATTAGGATCATGGTTCGCCAGAATCTTCTCAACCTCCTGATCATTTGAGGAATGACAGGGACCGGTGGGAACGCGTACAGAAGCGGAAACTCCCAGTCCACTATGAACGCGTCTCCCAGAGCTCCTCTCGGAGGAAATTCCCTTGAGCAGAACAGGTCGCATTTCCTGTTTAGGCTGGTGGCGAACAGATCTACCTGAGGGGTTCCCCAAAGGGTGAAGATCTCTTGAAGGACTTCCTGAGCTAGCTCCCACTCGTGGGAGACTGTGTTCTGCCTGCTCAGAGCATCCGCTGTCAAGTTCTTCTCTCCGGCTAGGTGAACTGCCGATAGAGAGATTCCTTCTTGGATTGCCCAAAACCAGAGCTGCATCGCCTCTCTGCACAGGGGTAGTGATCCTACGCCTCCTCTTTTGTTGAGGTAATGCATGGCCACCGTGTTGTCCGTCATTATCAGGACGTTCTTCCCTTGTACAACTGGCAGGAAAGCCTTCAACGCAAGTTTGATGGCTCTCAGCTCTAACAGGTTGATGTGTAGTCTGGACTCCGATGGAGACCAACGACCGCTGATGGTCAAGTCGTTGGCGTGGGCTCCCCACCCCGTGAGTGAGGCATCCGTGACTACTGTTATCTCCGGCCAGGGTTGCCAAAACTGTTCTCCTTTCAGAATGTTCTCCTGACAGGCCCACCACTGAAGGTCTCGAGCCACCCTGCCGGGAACCTGAAGAAGATTTGTCATTCTCCCTGAGAATTGTGACCACTGAGTCCTCAGTGCCCACTGGAGGGATCTCATTCTCAGGCGAGCCTCTGGCACAAGGAAAATGCAGGATGCCATGAGGCCTAGCAACCTCAAAAAGTCGAAAGCTGGGAGACGTTGGGCATGTTGGAACTTGGTAACCATCTGTAGAATATCTTGAGCCCTCACCTCTGGTGGCGAGGCTTTTCCCAGGGAAGTATCCAGGATCGCTCCTATGAACTGGAGTCTCTGCGATGGTATCATTTGAGACTTCTTTAAATTGAGGGAGAAGCCCAGCTTGTGAAGGGAGTAGCACACGTGATTTAGCTGGATCTGAGCTTGCTCCGGAGAAACAGCTCTGATCAGCCAATCGTCCAGGTAGGGGTAGACGTGAATCCCTTCCCTCCTTAGACTTGCAGCCACTACCGACATTAACTTGGTGAAGACCCTCGGGGCGGAGGTCAGCCCAAAAGGCAGTACTCGAAATTGATAGTGAGAGTTGCCAATTGCGAACCTCAGGTATTTCCTGTGTTTGAGATGGATAGGCACATGGAAATAAGCGTCCTGAAGGTCCAGAGATACCAACCAATCCTGAAACTGAAGGGCCTGGAGGATCTGAGAAAGAGTGACCATCTTGAATTTGTCTTTCCTGAGGAATTTGTTCAATTCTCGCAAGTCCAAGATGGGTCTCAGTCCTCCGTCTTTCTTTGGAATGAGAAAGTAAGGGGAGTACCAGCCCTTGTTCCTCTCCGCTACAGGTACCGGTTCTATGGCACCTTTCTCTAGCAGGTCTATAATTTCCTGCAAGAGGAGCGGATCTGGAGCTTTCTGAGAGCTGATCCCCGGTGGATGACTCTGAGGAATACGTAGGAAAGGTAGGCAGTAACCTTGGGCAACTGTTTCCAATGCCCAAGCATCTGACGTGATAGCCTGCCATTCCGCCAGATGTTGAGTCAACCTGCCTCCTACAGGTGTCCTGTGAGGGAAGTCCTCAGAGTGGTTTTGGGGCGGCTGATGCCGAAGGTAAAGAGGCACCTGTTGTTGCTGCGGCTTTAGAATATCTACCCCGTCCACCTCGGGTAGTCCTTCTTTGACCCCTTTGAGCCGGTCGTCCTCTACCTCTTCCAAATGAGGAGTAGAAGCGAAAGGACTTGCCCCTCGCAGAGGTTCCTGTGGGACGAAAAGGAGTCTGACGGATTGCAGCTCCTAGGGATTTTGCTGCTGCTTTTGAAGTTTGCAGTTTCTCTAAACTGTCATCCGCCTTTTTCCCGAACAAAGAAGAGCCATCAAATGGCATGTTCAAGAGCCTGGCTTGCACATCTGGGGCAAAACCCGACTTTCTCAACCAAGCGAACCGCCTGGTTGATGTACTTGCCGCCATTGCTCTGCTGATACTGTCAGCCGAATCAATGCCCGTCTGGAGGGATTCGCACATAGCGTCTTTACCGTCCTGTATAATATTCAGGAACGCATCCCTTTCTTCTCCCTCCGGGATGCAGTCAGCCGCTGTAGAAGCACACTCCCAAAGTGTATGGCTGAACCTAGCAAGGGTGCAAGTAGCATTAACAGACTTTAACGCCATGCTACATGCTGAAAAGACTTTCTTAGCCATAGCATCATATTTTTTATCGTCCCTGTCCTGTGGGACAGTAGGATAAGCCGTCTTGGCGTCGGTAGAGGATGCTGCTTGTACCACCAGACTTTCTGGGGATGGATGTTTAGACAAGAACTCTGGGTCAGTGGAAGATACCCTGTACTTTGCAGACAGTTTCTTATTTACTGCTGGTATTACATCTGGGGTTTCCCAGTTTGTCATGATCTTTCTCTGAAGAGCTTTATGAAAGGGCACCACTGGATCCTCTTGTGGGCCTTTGTCAAGAATATCCGTGAGGTCATCTTGCTGGAAAGATTGTGAAGGTGTAGACCACCCCATGAACTCTGTAATCCTGGCCATTAAGGCTCTGTAGGGGGTTTCAGCATGCTCCCCCGGGTCTGGCTTAGCAAAATCCACCTCAGGGGAAGTGTCTAACCCACTTGCCTCATGTAAAGAATCATGAAGATCCTTTAATCTGCGCTCTTCAGAGGAAAATTCCTCTCTAACTGGGGTTACAGGTCCCTGTAACTCAAATGTGTCTTGTTCGGACAAATCACCCTCTTCTAAAATTGAGGATATAGTTCTCAATTGTTCTGAACTAATAAAGGGAGTAAATCCCATTTCCAAGGCAGAGGGTGCTGAACTTGTCATTATTGGCCTCGAAAACGTCGATGTCGTCGACGCCGACGTCGAAGGCTTCGAGCGTGGCATCGAAAACAGAGGTGGAGGCCTCGAGGACCTCGACAGAATTGGAATTTTACTCGACAATATCGACGCCATCGACGTCGAGGGCCTGGGGATCGTCACTGGATGTGTGGTCACCGTGACTTTTCTCGGCATCGACGCCGGTGTCGAGGCCGGCGTCGAGTCGACAGACCTGTGTGTCGAAGGTCCCCTCGACAACGGCGTCGAAGACCTCGACGTCAACGGAACCTTCTTCGACGGCGTCAACGGAACCTTCGAGGAAGGTTTGGAGGTCATGGTCCTACTCGAGGGTTCGAGACGCGCTCGAGAGGTTTCTTTCGCCGGGTACTGCGACTCGCGGCGTTTTTGACCTTCGGGTCTTTCGACCAGAGCATCGCTCTCGGCAGTCTTCGAGGGGGTCGAGGCCGCTTTCTCGAAGACGCTCATCATATTTTTTCTGAATTCCTCCCATTCAGCCCGGGAACTATGTTTCGTGGGGCAAGGGATTCTTTTTGGCGAAACAGAGGAAGAGGAAGACGGAGAAGGGGATCTTCGACGTCTCCTCTTCGAGTGTTTCGATCTCGAGGAGTGATGAGACCCACTCCGAGACCTGGAGCGTGAATGGTGACGAGGAGACGAATGTCTCGACTTCGTCGAAGAAGAAGAAGCTTTAAAAGTCTTACCTTTCTCCAGCTTCCCCCTACGCTCCTTCAGGGCCTTAGCTGTCATGGACATACAGTCCTCGCACTCCGAACAATGGTGTTCGGCTCCCAAGCACCACAGACAATTTCTGTGAGGATCGGTTAACGACATCTTTTTCCCACAATCTCGACATTTTTTGAAGCCGGATCGAGGAGTTGTCGGTTCCGACGAGGAAGCCATCGAGTACGGTATCGAATAACTCGAGGTAAATAGTACTAAGAACTGAGCAACGGTATTCCGAGGCACCGAGTAGCGCGGAAAAACGGAACTGAGCAACGGACGCTGCGCGCGGCCTTTATAGGCAAGATGACGTCGAGCGTCGATACGGCGGCTGTCGAGGGTCATCGACTCGAGGGACGTCGACGCGCAGCGCCCTCTGGAGAAAAAATTTTCCGAGGCCAGCAGAGCTGGAAGGATATATCTAAGATGAGGAATACGTCGGAGGACACAATCCCTTCGAAATGGAGTTACAGGTAAGAAACTATTCCCTTCTCCAGCATTGGATCTTTCATGGATTCACATGCTTAGAATAGATTACATAGCAGTACCATCCCAAAGAGAGGAGGCGTGCATGCAAACTCACATACTTTCCTCACAATGCCAGTTCTCTATGGTCGTGTACCCATCAGCAATAGTTAATATAGAGAACGAACAATATTCAATCATAATTGCAACCAGATCTAACCCCTCAACCGGGGCTTACCTTATTGGAATAGGTGTCGAAGCACCGCCTGTCCCATCCGAGTATCTTCGGCATGTTGTTGTGACAGGCAGTAATGGCGGGTAAAAGTGTGTGTAGCCGCCCAGGTAGCCGCCATGCAGATGTCCCCCAGAGGGACTCCAGACCACAGCGCCGTCGACGATGCCGCCGCTTTAGTGGAATGAGCTCTTGGGCGTCGCAACAGAGGCTTCCCAGCCTTGGAATGGCAGTACGAAATGGTAGACGATACCCATCTTGACAGTCCTTGCTTTGAAATGGCTTTGCCTTTAGCACCCAGACCATAGGCCACGAACAATTGCCTCGTTTCCCTGAACGGTTGCGTGCGATGAAGATAAAACTTAAGAGCCCTCTTCACGTCTAATGTGTGTAACGTGCGCTCCGCTCCCGAGCATGGCTCTGGAAAAAACGTAGGTAAGACAATAGAGGAATTTTTATGGAACACTGAAGGCGCCTTCGGTATGAACTGTGGGTTAGTGGCAAGGACCACCTTGTTCTTAAAAAATCGTAAGTATGGTGGTTCTACCATTAGAGCTTGGATTTCCGAAATACGTCGGGCTGAAGTGATGGCCACCAGGAAGGCCAATTTCCAGGACAAAAACTTTAGAGACGACGATGACATTGGTTCAAAAGGAGGTTTCATAAGAGACGCTAACACCAGATTGAGGCTCCACACCGGAGGAAATCTCTTCTCGGGAGGGAAACTCCTGAACAACCCTTTAAGGAAGTGCTTAATCAGGCGGTCGCTGAATAATGGTGCGGAATGTCGTTGACGTGTAAACCTGGAGATGGCGGCCAGGTGTACTTTTATCGACGACACTGATAAGCCCTTTTGAGCTAAGAACAGCAAGTATGGGAAGAGCTGTTCCGGCATAATCAACTGCGGATCCAAACCTGGTTGATCCCCACACCACTGGCAGAAACTCCTCCATTTGTACGAGTATGAAGTGTTTGTGGAAGGTGCTCTTGCCGCTTGCAGAATACGACGACACTCCTCCGGAATCGTTAGCTGGCCAAATTCGGCGAAGTCAGGAGCCAGGCCGTCAACTTGAGGCTGTCCGGGTCGTGATGCCAGATGATACCCTCCTGTCGAGACAGAAGGTTGGGGATCTTCCTGAACCTCATTGGCTCCGCCGCAGCCAAGTGCAGCAGGTCTGAGAACCACACCTGTCTGGCCCAATACGGGGCCACCAGAATCACCCGACATGGGTACTTGAGGATCCATTGCAACGTCCTCCGGATGAGAGGAAAAGGAGGGAATGCATACAGGAATTTGTTCGTCCATGGGAAGGAGAACGCCTCCCCCAGTGAGCCCTGCTGAGGCCATCTGCTTGCGTACTGTGGGCATTTTCTGTTGTCCTTCGTCGCAAACAGATCGATGGAAGGATGTCCCCACTTCTTGAATGCATGTTGTAGTTGCTGGTTGTTCAGCACCCATTCGTGAACCTCGTTCATTTCCCTGCTGAGGGCATCTGCCTCCACATTTCTCACGCCTGGTAGGTGGAACGCCAAAATTAGCATGTTGTGTTGCAGGGTCCAATGCCAGATTTTCTGTGCCTCCGTCGACAGGGACCTGGAACGTGTTCCTCCTTGTTTCCTTAAGTAAAACATCGTAGTCGTGTTGTCCGTCATGACATGCACCACAGAGTCTCTCAGCTGAGGAAGAAAAGATTTTAGAGCCCATCGCACTGCTCTCAGTTCTAGGAGGTTGATATGCAGGGAGGACTCTTGTAACGACCATCGGCCTTGTACTTGTAACGTCTCCAGATGAGCTCCCCATCCGCTCAGTGAAGCATCCGTCACCACCGTCTTTTGGAACTCCGGTTCCAACAGAGGCATTCCTTTCGTTAGATGAGTAGAAACTCTCCACCAGCGGAGTGCTTGTACCAGTTGTTCGTCGATGACCAGTCTGTCGGACCAGCGACCTTGGCTCTGCATCCAACGGTCCGCTAGAAATTCCTGGCAAGGTCTCATAAACAGGCGGCAGTTGTTTATCAACGGAATGCAGGATGACATGGTCCCTAGCAGGGACATGTATTTGCGCACCAACACCCTGGTACCGCATTTCCATTCCGACGCCTTGCTTTGTAGCTTCAGTATTCGTTCGCTGGATGGTCTTACAAGGCCTGTGTGCGTATGAAACTCCGCTCCTAGAAAGACCAAGGTCCTCGAGGGCTCTACGGAGGACTTGCTGAAGTTTATCACGAAGCCCAGTTCCTGTAAAAGGGACATCGTGGCCCCCAGACTGTTTCGTGTTTGTTCCATGGACGAGCCTCTGACCAGCCAGTCGTCTAAATATGGATAGACATGGTGACCGTCCTTCCTTAAATGGGCCGCTATGGGGGCCAAGCACTTGGTGAACGTCCTGGGGGAGGACTTGAGACCGAACGGGAGGACCTTGAACTGAAAATGCTTTTGGCCGACGACGAACCTTAAATATCTCCTGTGTCGTGGACGTATTGGGATATGAAAATATGCGTCCTGAAGATCTAGCGACGACAGATAATCCATGGGTTGCACTGACCTGCTAACCTCCTGGAGCTTTAGCATTTTGAATTTTAGGCTCTTTAGCCATTTGTTGAGTACCCTCAGGTCGAGAATGGGCCTCCATTTTGCATTTGGCTTCTTGACGACGAAGAACCGGGAATAAACCCCTTGTCCTTCCTGTGCCACAGGAACCCGTTCTACCGCTCCTTTTTGTAGCATAAGCGCCACCTCTTGTCTTAGAACTCGAAGGTGGGGCTGGGCCGAAAACACTGGCGGAAGACTCGGAGGCTTGTTTTTGAATTGCAGCGCATGACCCATGCGAACCGTGTCCAGAACCCATCGATCTGTGGTGATGCATTCCCATTGGTCGATATGATGAGAGACTCGACCCCCCAGGACGTTCCGAAGGCCGTCATTGGTTGCTGGTTTGCTTGTCCTTCGTCGACGAGGGACCCGAGCCTCGTCATCTGCAGGCTTGATAATCTCTGCCTCTACGTGCCGACTGGGATGCCCGTCTGTAGCCTTATGAAGAGTATGAGGGCATGTTAAATCCACGGTCCCTAGAGGCTCCAAAGCGGGAGTTTCCGGAGGCGCCCCTGAAGGGGCGAAAAGAGCGAAAACTTCTACCTGTCTGGAGGGCGCCAAGAGACCTAGCGGTATCTGTGTCTTCCTTCATCCCCTTCAAGGCTTCATCAACCTTATCTCCGAACAGATGTTCTCCTTCACATGGCATGTCTAGAACTTTGTACTGGACTTCAGGTCTAAAAGTAGTACATTTGAGCCACGCTTGTCGACGAAGTACTACGCCATGATTGATTTGTTTGAACCCCGACTCTGCTAGGTCCACCGCAATATTTATTGCATGGTTCGAGGCCTCCTCACCATCCCGTACTAGTAACATGGCTGCCTTGCGATGTTCTTCCGGCAGGTGTTCTAGGATAGGGGCTATTTTATGCCACATCTCTCTGTCGTAACGCGACACAATCGCCAAGGAGTTGGCTGCTCTCACCGTCGTGGCGCCGACTGAGAGCACCTTTTTCCCGAAGGCGTCCTGTCTCCTTGCCTCGCTTTCTGGAGGGGTTGAACATTTTTGCTGTACTCTGGCCTTCCTAGCCGCTGCCGCCGATACCACAGAGTCTGACAGTGGCTGTGATGTTAGACATTTTGGAGTGGACTCCGGAGCTTTAAACTTTTTCTCAATACGCCCCTTAATAGCCGGTTCCGAGAACGGATGACGCATCGTCTTGAGACCTTCTTGCCATACGTGGTCCAGGATTGGGATGGCAAATACCGATTTCCTCCTTTGACCCATGTGATCAAAAAGAAAGCAATCTTTCTTCTGCTCCTCAGGAATTAAGCCGAACTCGGAACACGCTTTTCCCATCATTGCACGGAAGGCTCCCACATCATCCGGAGGAGATGGTTGTGCCTGGCTCCTCGTAGACTCTATCTCTACATCCGAATTCCATGTTGGATCTCTCGACGGCGACAGGGAGATGTCCGACCCTGAGTCACCTCGTATAGAATCGGACTCCGATAGCTCACCCTCCTCCTGCACTCGAGGACGATCCTTCGCCACCTGGGAGGCCGAAGGGCATTTGGTCGTCGTGCGAGCTGCTTGAGCTTGTTCGTCGACGGAAGGTGCAGAAAATATCGACAATGAAGTGCCAGGCTGAGGGATCTGCGTATCCAGACGCTGCAGGAGCTTCTGAAGTGTATTAAGCACATCCAGAGACAAAACCGTCTGGGGGGTCAGCAACGTCGAGGACAGAGGGACCACACCCCCGCCCGCACTCGTCGTCGACGTATTGGAAGGCCGTAGGCCCAAGTCCGACGGCTGCATAACCATGTCATCTTCTCCTTCCACCGACGACCCCGGCAAGGCCGTGTCTTGCAGCAGGACCTCAGGGGGGGCCGGTTCACAAACCTCTGGCTGCCAGGCCATAAACTGAGTCCCCGTCGACAAAGGAATCCCCACCGCTGCTGCCTGAATAGTAATCGGCATCGTCAGCGATACCGGGGTCGACGAGCCCGTCGCCGGCACCGAGGCTTTAGATTTCGTAGCCGATTTCGTTGCCGACTTCCCTGCTGAAGCGTCTCGACTCACGGAAGACCTAGGACGGTCCCCTGAGGAGGATGTTGATGCCACTTGCCTCTCCGTCTTGTGATGAGGAAGACCCAGCATGCTTCCCCGCATGCTTGTCCGCAGGGCATTTTTCGACAGGCCTCGCCTTCTTCGAGGGAGGTTCCGACTTGCTCCTGGAGGCCGTGGAGCCAACTTCTGATGCCGGATAGGCACCCGCTCCGTCGTTAAGCCAGTCGACCAACCTTCTCAGAACAGAACTTCGCCGAAGCGAAAACACAACCTAACTTCAATTAGCAGTAACCGCGAGGATCCCACTACTTTGAAAGACGGTTGAAATCTGAGGGAGCGCGGGGGCGGGTCCTGTATTTATATCATGGCGTCCTGACGGCGCGGGCACGCATGATACAAAACGAGGTGGATAGGACGCATAAGCGTCGAAAAAGTTTTCCTACGGGAAAGGGTCTATATAATGTACCGGGGATTCCCAGCCTGACGACGGGGAATATTCTAAGCATGTGAATCCATGAAAGATCCAATGCTGGAGAAATAATAGACACCATATCCTCGCTGAAAAGCGGAACAGCCCCGGGGGACGATGGCTACACAGTCAAGTTTTATAAAACATATAGGTCCACGCTTGCCCCATTCATGGCTAAGATGTTCAATGCCGCGCTGAATCAGGGCTCCCTCACACCCACGATGATGTCGGCTTTGATTGTAGTGCTCCCTAAGGAAGGAAAAGACCCCGCCCAATGCCAATCATATCGCCCCATCTCCCTTCTCAACACCGATGTTAAAATTCTAGCTAAACTCCTAGCAAATAGATTAGCGAAACTCCTTTCCTCCCTAGTACATGGCGATCAGCTGGGTTTTGTTACGGGGCGCCAGGGATCAGACAACATTAGGAAAACCCTCGATCTCATGCATGAAGCTTCAAGACAGGAGGCGGAAGGCTACCTTCTCTCGTTAGACTCAGAAAAGGCCTTCCACCGTGTCGAGTGGCCCTACATGGGCAGAGTTCTCCGCAAGATGGGGTTGGGAGACAACTTCTGTGGGTGGATCGCAGCACTTTACAACGGCCCTTCAGCGAGTGTATTGGTCAACGGAGGCACCTCAGAGCAGTTCTCCCTTTCCAGGGGCACCCGACAGGGATGTCCCCTCTCTCCCCTTTTATATGCCCTGGCGATGGAACCCCTGGCTATAGCAGTCAGGACAGACCAAGAGATCACGGGGATACGGTGTGGCGATTGCGACTTTAAACTATCCTTGTTCGCAGATGATATCCTGGGCTACCTAACCAACCTCCGGGTCTCCCTACCACGATTATTTGATCTCATACACTACTTTGGCTCCTTCTCGGGACTGAAGATAAATACGTCCAAATCTAGCGTGATGCCCATGGGTCCAGGGGAACATGAGATTGAGGGCAGCACCGAAATACTGGGGGTAAGAATAGAGCGGGAATCCACCAGATACCTGGGCACCACCATTCCCAGAGACCTCTCCCAACTATACCATTGAAACTTCCCGGGGTTCTTGGCTCAGGTTAGTAGCGACCTTCAACGATGGGCTCCCCTTACACTCTCTTGGCTGGGACGCATGGTTACGGTGAAGATGAATATTTTGCCCCGCCTCCTCTATCTCTTCGCGGCACTCCCTGTGGTGATACCCGAGGCCTTTTTTGAGGTTCTCCAATCCCGGGTCCTCCAATTTATCTGGAATGGCAAAAGGACGAGAATCAAGACTTCCACTTTGACCCTACCAAAGTCAGAGGGTGGATTCGGTCTCCCGGACTTCAGGCTTTATTATAAAGCAGCCCAGCTCAGAGTAATGTTGGAACATATGAGGGATGACATGGGAACATATTGGGCATATATTGAGGACATTCATGCCCACCTGAGAAAAGTTAGAGACCTTTTGTGGGCCCCCCCTAGGGTTCTCCCCCCACATCTCAGAACTCATCCCACCCTGGCGGCCCACTGGGCGGTTTGGAAGCCTAACACTGCTAACAAACGACTATCCTCTTGGCCACCCCCCCTGACTTCGCTTTGGGGCCCCCCTATTGATCTGGGATCCAAGGGATTCCGAGACACCCAAACTTGGTCAGACATGGGCCTGGAGAGAATCTCACAATTGTATCGTGAGGAGGGTTTTATAGAATATGATAAACTGACCGAAGCATTGGCGGATAACCCTCCCTCAGTCTTCGAATACCTACGCTTGAAGGGGATCTTGACCCACCCTCGCTGGGCCGATCGTCTCAAACGCCCCCTCACCCCTTTCGAGGATATCCTGACCAAAAGCACAACGCGGAGAGGCTCCCTATCTAGGTTCTATGGTGTCTTGATTACAGCGGACCTGGAGGGTAGACAACCTTTCAAGGAGATCTGGGAAACCAGGCTGGGCATGCCTCTGGATGATCATACGTGGAGGGCGATTTTCAAATGCATTTTCACGGGTTCTCTGTATACGGCTGCTATGGAACATAACTTCAAAATTCTCCATTCATGGCACCGCCCCCCGGCCACCCTGTCCAAAATGTTTAGGGATGTGTCCCCCTTTCGCCCCAGAGGGTGTCTCCAACGGGGCACATGGTTTCACTTGTGGTGGGAATGCCCAGTCATTCAGGTCTTCTGGTCGGAACTACTTAGCTGGATCAAGGAAATCGAGGGGTTCTGCCCGACCTTACTGCCATTGGAAATCCTCCTGGGCACCCCCGCACCCGAGACAGAACTGAATGCGTTCCCTAAGGTCATTGGGGCCATGTTAAGAGCGGGGAGGCTAGCGCTCGCCCAAAAGTGGAAAAGTGTACTGGCCCCGTCCAAAGAGGAATGGCTCTGCAAACTCAGGTCGATCTTCATATATGAAAAGCTTACCGCAATAACTAACGACACCATGACGGACTTTGTGCAAGAATGGACTGCAGTTCTTCTCCACGAGGATTGTATTTCTATGCGCCTGTAGATTGTATTTTAGGTTGCCTCCACGAGGTGCCTATCTCCATTCTTCCTTGAGACTGTGATTGTATCCTTCTGTTTAATTCACAAGCTGAACCCACTGTGTCAAGTGATTCGTCTAATTGGTACTTGGCAAGCAACCGTTCTCCCCAGAGCTATTATTGTTCGTGAACTCTCAAAACTTGGTTTGTTGACATTGGGTTAGGGTGGGAGGGAGGAGGGTGGTGGGAAGGGAGTTATTATTGGAAAAACTGACAACCTGTTTCGCTAATTTTTTGTGTCTTACTGATGGAACGGCCCGTTTCGTTCAGCCTTATATTTATGTTGTCAATAAAACAAATTGTTAAAAAAAAAATGAAAAACGAGAACATTCAAAGGCTAAGAGACTTTGACCATCTTTGAACAATATCAGAATGAGAGAGAGGCTGTGCAGTAACGATAACTTAATTATTCTGTACTGTTTTTCTTTGTGGTATCTGTATGCCTTTGATCCAAAAATAAAGGGTTTAAAAAAAAATGTAAGGAGTTAAGCACGATAGGAAACGGGACTACCTGGGGGGCAGTTCCTGCAGTATATGAAAATAACGGTGGTGGCTAAGCAGAGATGGTCTGGGTGGCTGGAGGAACCAGCGGCAACTGTGCTGCTGGATTTAATGTACTCTCTGGAGGAGGTGTCGGAGAGATGGGGCGGATTTAGTACATGTCTTTCGGCATTTCACAAAAGTGCAGAGCCTCTGGTCCCGAGTGGAACAAGCATGTAGGAAGGCTGGGGTCACAAGATATTCTTGGAATTAAATGGAGTGCCTGTTGGGGGCATACCCGAGGAATAGCAAACACAAGCATATCATTATGTTCATGGATCTGGCATGCATCCTCGTTAAACTTTGCATCGCCATGTCATGGAAAACAGCTGGTGGACCGCAATATTCACGCTGGCATAGGGACTTGGCAGCTTGGGCTGAGATGGAGACCAAAGTTTGGGCCAAATCGGTGCAGAGCCTGGACGCGGCCACGAGCGGAGCCTATGAGTCATGGAAACAACTGGTGTGGGATATGTTTCACCCCTGAGATGATAAGCCACTGTGAGCCCTGACACAGCTTGCAGTTTTGCATAGATAGTTAGATGTGCTAATCCTTTCACCCCTCTTACAGGCTCTACCAGACTCAGCCCAAGTGGGAACTTGGCTCCTGTGGCCCACCAGTGCACGATTCAAATGTTGTTGGCCCCACCCAGAACCTGGCCAAAATACTGATAACGCTGAGACCAAGTTGACATGCGTTGAGAATTGTTGTTATGTTGTTTGATTTGTTTGTCTGTTGTAACTCTGGTAAACTGTACCAATCAAGCTCAATGTGTGCTTGTGACAATGCACGCAATGTACGGTGCCAGTATTTGTTTACAAATGCCAATAAATGGATTTAAAAATAAATAAAAGACTACTTTGTCTCAGTGAAATGTTGCATTTGCTTCTGATTCCGCCAGAGCTTAGATTTTAAGGCTGAGTGTCTTGACCTCTGGATGGAGAACCTGACCTTTCTCCTGCGAGAGAAGATCCTCTCTTTGTGGAAGATGCATTGGAGGGCAGATGGACATGTCCAGAAGGTTCGGGTAACACGTCCTCCTGGCCCAATCCGGAGCAATTAGGATCATGGACTTCCCAAACTTTCTCAACCTCCTGATCACATGAGGAATGACGGTGCTAGGCAGAACTATATGCAGTACCCTTTGGGAACACCACACATAATAAGGACTAGAAGTGACAGTACAAATTCACCTTTAGTACAAGCCTGTACTACACAGGAAAGTGGTAGCGATGGCTGAGCAGCCAGATTTATCTCGAGAGTAAAGTGAGGAGTATCAGTAGTTACACAAAGGACAGCAATTGCTATGATTCAAACAAACACTGACTCAAGGTTCCTGAGTAAAAGAATGTACATTTATTTACAGATCAGTTATTAAACATTTCACTATTATCAAGCAGTAGAAAAATCACGTTACCAATACACTACACTGCACCCAATAGATTCTGGACAAGTTAGCCTCAAAATGGCACTCCAGCAATTTAAAAGGGAGGGAAACACAAAGTTACACAGAAATTGAGCAGCACCAACAAGTAAGTAAGCAGGGCAATCTAGAAAAAGGAACAACAGTGAGGAAATCAAATTAACGGGGCCTGGCCCAAAGTCAATGGACCAAAGTCTTTGCAGAGGATCACAGAGTTCACAGTAGTTTGCGGTTAAGTCTTTGCCAAGAGTTCAGAACGAAGTTGTTCGGACGAAAAGTTACTTTAAAGAATGGAGAAGGACAAGCCCTTGGATTGGCAAAAGATTTCACACACTTTCACCGCGGCTGGACGAAACGAACAACCGGGTTAGCACAGTACCTTTAAAGCATAAGAATGCTGTAGCTGAGGCAGACGTTCCTGGCAGGTGCTGTAGGTTCAGGGTTCCTGAAGCGACTGTCGGACTGACAAGAAGGAGGAAGACTGGAGGGTCCTGCACTGCCCAGGGAAGAAACCAGCAGCAGAGCAAAGCGACAAATAAAAGATGCGCTCCTTAAAACGCGTTCCTCCTGGCTATCCGGTTCGCTGTAGCTCTGTACAGCAAATTCGAGCAGAGAAGGGAGGCCTGACGAGCAGTTTGGTGAACTGGTTGGTCCCACCAGCTCAAGGGGAGAAGATTCCTTGCAGATCTTCCCTGTCTTCGAAGTTTGAAGATTTGGACCCGCAGCAGTGCTTCACCGGGAGATTCAGTTGTGGTAGAGGTCCTCTTCTGTTAGCTTCTCTTCGAATCTCTCGATCCAGTGGCGACTCTGCCTTTCCAGGCCCAGAGACCTGCCTTTTATGCAGTTTTTCCCTATTCACCCAGCCTGCCTGTCAATCACACAGCAGGGTGGCTGTGCCGCCAGGACAGTCACCCCAGCCAATCATACCAGAGTGCGACATGGGTCTCCAAGGAGACCCTGTGCAGGGAGTCTCAAACCCCTCCTTCACATCTTGTCCCCCTCAGACATACAGGCACCTAAGGAGGGCTTCTGTGCAGAAGCCCGCAAAAGGATGGCGAACAAAGGAACCAAACCGGGTTTGGCGCACTGAGTAAAACACGAGAAAGACTTTTACAAAAAGAAATGGTGAATAAACCCAGCCAGAACCGTATAAAAACGTATATGGTCTAGCGGGTTTAAGTTCGAGGCTACCAAGATAGCCTAAAACAATACCAGGGCTATTTAAGATAACCTCAGTAAGAAAAATAGGGTAGTTAGCACTGCCACCAGCCAAGTCTTAATGAAAAGGGAACAAAACAATGTTCCATGAGAAACAGACAAAAAGGGATAAGTATTAGCCCTTTCCAGAACTCTGTGTAAGATAGTTTGTACTGGGTCTGTTCGTTTAAAAAGACTATTAAAGTCAATGGCAACTTTGCATGTTCTGAGAGACAGTAGTCAGTCTCGGAAAATGGAGTCAGAGTTGGGAAGTCTGCAAAAGACAACCCTGTGTCACTGCACTGAAGGTGCTGCACAGTAAAAAGATGATGCCTATGGAGTAGGTGAGGCTCCACAGTCTATGGGGGTCATTACGAGTTTGGAGGTAGCCATGCCGCTATTTGCAGCATGGCTGCCTCCAAACTCGGGTCTGGGTGAATGCGGAATTACCGGGCCATTCCAACCTTGGAGGACCCGGTTATTCCTCATTCAATTTACCCATCCCCATTCCCTTTTGAGCCCCTATAGGGTTCAATAGGAATGGGGAGGGAGCTAACAACGGGCCTGTTAATAACGGGCCCGTTGTTAGCTCCCCGGTCCTTTAGCGGCTCCCATTAAGGGCGCCTGGTAAAACCAGCCACCCTTAGCGGGACCCGCTAAAGGAACTCGTAATGCGGCGGTAAGGGGTTAACCGCACCGGAAACCTTACCAGCGCCGTTAACCCCTTACCGCCAGCCTTGGAATGAGGCCCAATGAACACAAGAATGTTAAACAAATACAGCAAAACACATGTAAGAGTGGGAAAAAAGGCTCACACTCTTACCAGGTGAAAAAATATAAATCCTAGAAATCTAGCAAAGCTGCTGAGGGACTCAGTAGGTAAGGGAAATTAGCATTCTGGAGAATTCTCCCTAACACTCGCCCCCCCCCCCCCAGACTAAGGGACAGGAGGATTTAATCCACCCCTGGATGAATCTCTTTCTCTAGTCGGTGAAAAACATCCTAGAGAGACCATCAGCATGTTTGTGGTGACATCCTGCTCTGTGCTCAATGGTGAAATCAAACCCTTGCAGGCAGATTGACCATCTTAGAAGTTTGGGGTTTTCCCCTTTCATTTGCATTAACCATCTCAAGGGTTGGTGGTCTGTTTGAATCACAAAAGTAGATCCATACAAGTATGGTCTAAACTTCTTCAAAGAACACACAATGGCAAATCATTCACGCTCTATGGTTGCCCACCTTGTTTCTGGTTCCTTCAGGTTCCTACTGATGAAGCAAATGGGGTGCTCCCTGCCTTTCTCATCCAGTTGACTAAGGACTGCACCTATACCTGTATTGGATGCATCTGTCTGCACAATGAAGGGGTGGTGATAATCAGTGTTAGGCAGAATTATATGCAGTACCCTTTGGGAACACCAGACACACTTAAGACTACAAGTGACAGTTCAAATTCACCTTGGTACAAGCCTGTACTACACAGTAAAAGTGGTAGCGATAGCTGAGCAGCCAGACTTATCTCAAGAGCAAGTGAGCAGTATCAAATAGTTACACAAAGGACAGCAATTACTATGATTCAAACAAACAATGACTCAAGGTTTATGAGTAAAAGAATATACATTTATTTACACATCAGTTGTATAACATCTCACTAAAGTAAATCAGTTTAAAAATCACACTCTTAATACACCACACCACTCCCAATAAGTTTTAGACAAGTTAAGCTCACAAAATGAAGTGGGATCAAAATTGCTCTCCAACTATTTAAAAGGGAGGGAAAGACAAAGTTAATAGAAATTGAACCACACCAACAGGTAAGTACTCAGTGCAATTGAGCTACAGGTATACAGTGATAGAATCAGGTAAAAAAAAGGCTTAGGGCCAAAGTCAATAGGTCAAAAGTCTTTTTCTCAAGATCACACGGTTCAATGAAGTTCGCGGTAAAGTTTGTGTCACGAATTCCGGACAAAGTTGCTCGGCAGAAAAGTTAGTGTTAAGAAAGGAGAAGGACAAGCCCTCAGATTGGAGAAAGATTTCACACACTTTCACCACGGCTGAACGAAACGAATAAACGGATTTGCAGAGTACCTTAAAACGGAGAGGGAGCTGTAGCTGATGTGGACGTTCCTGGTAGTTCCTGCAGGCTCACGGTTCCTGAAGCACTGTCGGACTGACAAGAAGTAGGAAGACTGGAGGGTCCTGCACTACCCAGGGAAGAAACCAGCAGCAGAGCAAAGCAACAAATAAAAGGTATGCTCCTTAAAACCCAAGCAGGGTCCGACCTTCCTGGCTATCCGGCCCACTGTAGCTTTGTACAGTGAATTCGACCAGAGGAGGGGTCCTGGCTTGAAGTTTGGGCGAACTGGTTGGTCCCACCAGCTCAAGGGAAGAAGATTCCTGGAGGATCCTCTCTGTTGTTGGAGTTTGAAGATTCGGACCTGCAGCAGGGCTTCACCGGGCAGTTCAATCGTTGTAGAGGTCCTCTTCTGTCAGCTCCTCGTTGTTTCTTTCGTTCCAGTGGCGACTCTGCCTTTCCAGCCCCAGAGACTTGCTTTTTATGCTGTTTTCTCCCATTAACACAGCCTGGCTGTCCATCACACAGCAGGGTGACTGTCCTGGCAAGGACAGTCACCCAGCCAATTAAACAGGAGTACGACTTGGGTTACCAAGGGAACCCATGGCAGCTGTCCTAAGACCCCTCCCTCACACTCTGCCTACCCAGACTTTCAGGTGCCTTAAGTAGGGCTTCTGTGCAGAAGCCTGTGAAAAGACGGCGAACAAAGGAACCAAACCTGGTTTGGAGCGCAGAGTAAAACACGAGAAAGACTTTTACAAAAATAAATGGCAAATAAATCCAGCCGGAGCCGAAATAAAATACATTTGGTCAAGCCGATTTATGTTCGAGGCTAATAAAATAGCCTACAACAATACCATGGTTATTTAAGATAACCGCAGTATGAAAAATAGGGTCAAGGCTTGAGTGCACTCCTCATTCCATCTAACCTTTTTAGGGAATTTTGGAGAGGAGATCACATTCAAGGGAGAAGCTATGGTCCCATAATTCTCTATGAAATTCCTGTATTACCCAGTGAGACCTAGGAAAGCTCTCACTCAGGTTTGAGTAGTAGGGGTGGCCCTGTTTTGCACAGCTTGTACTTTGCTGGGCAATGGCCTCATTTCACCTCCTCCTACCTCATGACCAAGGTAGACCACTTTGCTCTGACCAATTTGACATTTGCTTGCCTTTATAGTCAGATGGGCCTGCTCAAGAGCCTGCAAAACATATCCCAGGTGATCAATATGTTCTTTCCATGTGGGGCTGAACACTGCAACGTCATCCAAGTATGCCGTGCAGAAGTCCTCCATCCCATTCAGAACTTGATTAACCATCCTTTGAAATGTAGCAGGTGCATTCTTTAGTCCAAAAGGCATAACCTTATACTGGCAGAGGCCTGCTGGAATGGAGAATGCAGTTTTCTCCTTGGCATGGTCTGTCAGTGCTATTTGCCAATAGCCTGAGGTTATATCAAATGTACTGAGGTACTTGGCTGAACCAAGTCTATCCACCAGTTCATCTGTCCTTGGCAAAGGATGGGCATCAGTCTTAGTGACTGCATTTAGATCTCTATAGTTCAAATAGAATCTCAACTCCTTGGATCCTGCCTTTGGTACTAGAACAACTGGACTAGACCATGGACTTGTAGATAGCTCTATAACCCCGAGATCAAGCATCTTGTTGACCTCTCCTTTGATGTGGGATCTCACATTTTCTGACATTCTGCAACCTCTGCTTTTCACAGGTAAACAGTCACGAGTGAGAATATCATGCTGGCCCCAAGGGGTCAAGCCTGGTGATAGTGAAAACAGGGAGGCAAACTGATTCAACAGAACTTTGCACTCCTCCTGTTGTTTAGAAGTCAGCTGAGAAGAGAGATTAACTCCTATTTTTTCATCTAAAGGTTGGCCTCTGAGGAGGTCAGGTAGAGGTTCACTCTCCTCTTCCTCTTGAGCTGAAGCTAGAAGCAAAGCTCCAACTTCTGGTCTAGAGACATAGGCCTTTAAACGGTTGGTGTGAAAGACTCTGGGAGCCTCCTTAGGTTTGCCTAAATCCACCAAATAGTTCACCTCTCCAGATTTGCCCACAACCTTGAAGGGTCCTATCCATTTGTCCTGCAAGGCCCTCTGCCTTGTAGGCATCATAACTAATACAAGCTGGTCTTCAGTAAACTCAACCATGCTGGCCTTCTGGTCATGCCAATGTTTGACCAGAGCCTGACCTGCTTTCAAGTTATCACTTGCTTCTGCCATCATGTGTGACATTCTCCTCCGGATCCCTATCACATAGTCAGTCACTTTGACTGGCTTGGGGAAGGAGCACTCTCCAACCCCTCCTTAATCAGGGCCAATGGACCTCTGACTGGATGGCCATAGAGAAGTTCAAAGGGACTGTAACCAACTCCCGCCTGAGGGACATCTCTATATGCAAAGAGAAGGTATGGCAGTAAAAGGTCCCACTTTCTTTTAAGGGGTTTGTCTAAAGTACCTATCATGCTCTTCATAGTACGATTAAACCTCTCTACCAGTCATTTGTCTGTGGATGGTAGGCTGTAGAGAACTTGTAAGTGACACCACAGTTTTTCCACATGGCTTGCATGTAGTGGGACATAAAATTGGATCCCCTGTCGGATGTCACTTCCTTAGGAAACCCTAACCTGGTAAAAATACCAAGTCGCGCCTTAGCCACAACCTGAGTCGTAACAGTTCTCATAGGTATGGCTTCTGGGTATCTTGTAGCTTGGTCCACTACAACCAGGATAAACCTGTTTCCTGAAGATGTGGGAGGGTCAAGGGGACCGACAATGTCAATGCCCACCCTCTCAAAAGGAACTCCCACCACTGGGAGAGGCACCAGGGGTGCCACATTCTTGGTTCCACTCTTGCCAGAGGTTTGGCAAGTGTGACAGCTCCTACAGAAATTGTCAACTTCAGAACCCATTTTAGGCCAGTAGAAGTAGAGGGGGAGCCTTTCCTTGGTCTTCTTGAAACTCAAGTGACCAGCCAAAGGTATCTCATGGGCTAACTGTAGGAACTGGAGTCTGTTGGCAAGGGGCACTACAATTCTTTGGCAGTCCCCAGGGATAGACTCAGTTGGTTCACTGTAAAAGAGGCCATCTTCCCAGCTTAACCTGTGCTTTCCAACTTCTTTCCCATCAAGTTGGTTAGCAGCCTGTTGTCGAAGACCTTCAAGAGTAGGACACTCTCTCTGTCCTTCGCTGAAGTCTGCCCTGTTGGGTCCACCTTCTGCCAGTAAAGACTGCAGCTCAGGATGGTCAACAGGGTCAAGATCTCCAACTAAGACAGTGGGCCTCATTCTGAGGTGGGCGCAAAGGGATACCGGGCACGGGTAATGACACTGGTGCCGGTAATCCCTTTGCGCCCTATTCCGAGGTCCCTAAGCGGGTCCCTCCCTTAACGCCTGGTTTTACCAGGCACTATGGATGGGACCCGTTAAGGGATACTGGGGTCAATAACGGTACCGTAATTTGCGGTACCGTTATTTACACCTTCCCCCTTCCCATTGAGCCCTATGGGGGCTCAAATGGGAATGGGGAATGGCTTTTACAATGGGTGCTTACCGGTCCTGCCAAGGTCGGACTGGACCGGTAAGTCCCCATTGAACGAGGGCAGACACGGTCCCGTTATTGGTGCTAGTCATGGCGTTAGTAGCACCATGACTACCACCAACCTCGTAATGAGGCCCAGTGTCTTCTTACAGATCTGATTCTTCAGAAACTGGCTCAACCACACAAGGTTGCACCTCACATTCTGCCTTAGCAGGTGGAGGAGTCACAGGTGTGACTGGACAATCTTGGGGATGTCCTTGTTGGTAGCACAGGGGTGCTGTCTGATTTTTTCCTGGAGGTCTTGTGTTTCCCCTTTGCCTCTGTTTTCCTGGAAATAGCAGTGAGCAACTCCTGTGGAGTGGGAGTGATAGTTTCCTCTATCAACTCCCCTGGAGAGCCTCTCAAGGTTCTATCACTTGCAGGCCTAGTGAGCCCCTGTCTCCTCTTACTGGGAGGCCTGGGGGGCTTGACACAACTCCAAGAGTTTTCAGGTCTTTACTCAACAGGACTCTCCCAGGTACTTCACTCTGCACACTAACAGGTATTTTGACATATCGTTACACTGGATGAGAGCTGGTAACTGGGGAAGCATTTGCACTTGGCCTCCAGCTAACTTGGTGAGGTGTTTGGGTGCCTTAGCAACATCCTCCACCTTGAAAAACTATTCATCCACCACAGTTATGCTGGCTCCAGTGACTCTGATGGCAGGAGTCTCCTGGCCATTCACAAGAACACTATCTTTATAATACTCTTTAGTATTATCTGGGATGGAATTATAGACATCTAAATTCGGTTGTTCCCACAAGCCCAGGGACACTAAAGAAACACTAGCTGAGACTCTCATGGGTTCATCAGCCAGTAGGTGAAAGTTTTCACTTGTCATAGGTACTTCTTCCTCTGGAGAGAAGGCTAAGGATACAGTGTGGACCCCTGAAGGTTTACCCTTACATCTGGGGTCCCCTTTCACATGGTCAGTTGACCCACAAACATAACATTTCCCAAATGTCTTGATGAATGGGGGTTTGTTCTGACCTCCATCTGGTTTGGGTGCAGATGGTGCACTAGCCTGATTCGGGTTCCCTGGTGGTTTACCCTTATGTTGCTCTTTGTGGCCCTCTTTTGGATTGGAGGGATTTTAATTCTCCTTGTTATCTTTCTTTGGCTGCTTTCCCTCATCCTTTTTCTGAGTAGCCCCAGAATCCCTGTGAGTAGCCCTGTTGGCAACCTACAAGTCAGCAGCCTTAGCTAACTTCTTTGCATCTATCGCCTTAGAATCAGCCAAGTGCTGTCTGAGCTCAGGAGAGCAGGCATCATAAATTGACTCTAACATAACAAGATTTCTCATACCTTCATAAGTGTTCAGTAGCAAAAAGGAAAGTTTGTCTCCTGGCTATCTAGCTCCAGTAGATGTAATGATCGTTCTAACACTTTGGTTATTGCGATACAAGATTCACTTTTATTAATGATAGTATCAAATTATTTCTTGATATTACATCAGATAAGCGTTAAATACACTCAAAGGCAAGGTGCGCCTTGTTTGTCAGCCGACACGGACCTAGGCCACACGGACCTAGGATACAAGCAGCACCAGGGCCCAACAGGAGCCACGCCTGTCAACAGGACAGCACCAATATCAGGATCAGGACCCCACATGGGGCTCAAGACCTTTTGACAATAGCCTTGATAAAGACCCACGGGTCGAAACACGTGTCGGCTGACAAACAAGGCGCACCTTGCCTTTGAGTGTATTTAATGCTTATCTGATGTAATATCAAGAAATAATTTGATACTATCATTAATAAAAGCGAATCTTGTATCGCAATAACCAAAGTGTTAGAACGATCATTACATCTACTGGAGCAAGATAGCCAGGAGACAAACTTTCCTTTTTTCTACTCAACAAATTGGGGTACCGGCTTAACCCCACCAACTCCTGTGATATTGCCACGCCAACATAACACACCAATCTAGGACAACAGAGGAGCCTAGCACAGGCCATTTCCATACCTAGAGCCAACCCAGATTTCATTCATAAGTGTTCATTCTGTAACCCTTAACCCAACCATCTAAGTTTTTCAAACATTCACATACCCAGGTAGCCCAATGCTTTTTGAGGGTCCTAAACCTCTTAAGGTACTGGGAAGGGGTCTTCCCAAATCTAAAAATTAAAGCTAGCTCCACACACTCATAATCCAGCCTATCCACCTCCCCCAACTCCATCATAACATCAGATGCAACAGTGGGTAGCCTAGAGAAGAGCCAAGGAAGCAACTGATTCCCTGTAATGTCTTGAATCCCATGGTTATATTCAAACATTGCCAACCAATCCAAAATATCAAGCTTAGCCTCATACATGCCCACAATTTCTTTAGGCATACGGGGTCTCTTAGGACTGGAAGACCTAGAAGACTCTGGGAGAGAAGCATTTTCAATAGACAACCTTTTCATTTCTAAAGCATGGTTCATCTCCATTTCTCTGAGCTTACGTTCTTGATGCTTTTGTTCAGTTTGAGCATTTAAACGTGTACATTCCAATTCAAGCCTCATCTTTTCTAGAGCAATGAATTCAGGACTGAGTGTAGGACCTGATGGGGTCCCAGTGGACAAAGGTTGAGGTTGTTGAGCAGGTAAGGGAGCAGTGAGGCCTACATTAGGAGACCCATCTACTTCCTCTAACTCATCAATAATTGACACATTATCATCCTCATTATTTTCTGTATTTGCTGAGGGGTCAGGTATGTCAGACCCACCCTCCAGACTTTGTTTCTCTAACAACCTTTCAATCAATTCAGACTTTTTCCTTTAACAGAGAGATTCCTTTCTCTACACAGATTTTTCAGATAATCCACAGTGTAACTAAGGAGGGTCTCCTGACTGTAGCTTTCCATATCAGACATGATTAATATTGTTTTTAGTGATGTTTAGCCTTGTGATTAGTTGATCCAAGGTAATAGCAGCACTCTAAGTGTAATCACTATACTTTATCCTCACCACTGCACACCAGTGTTAGGCAGAACTATATGCAGTATCCTTTGGGAACACCACACACAATTAGGACTACAAGTGACAGTACAAATTCGCCTTTGGTACAAGCCTGTACTACACAGTAAAGTGGTAGCGATGGCTGAGCAGCCAGACTTATCTCAAGAGTAAAGTGAGCAGTATCAATAGTTACACAAAGGACAGCAGTTACTATGATTCAAACAAACACTGACTCAAGGTTTCTGAGTAAAAGAATATACATGTATTAAAGCTTCAGTTATTAAACATTTCACTGTTATCAAGCAGTAGAAAAATCATGTTACCAATACACTAGACCGCACCCAATAGATTCTGGACAAGTGAGGCTCAAAATGAAGGGTGAGCAAAATGGCACACCAGCAATTTAAAAGGGAGGGAAACACAAAGTTAGAGAGAAATTGAACAGCACCAACAGGTAAGTGAGCAAGGCAATCTAGAAAAAGGAACTACAGTGAGGAAATCAAATTAAAGAGGCATGGCCCAAAGTCAATGGACCAAAGTCTTTGCAGAGGATCACACAGTTCAGAGTAGTTTGCGGTTAAGTCTTTGCCAAGACTTCAGAACGAAGTTGGTTGGACGAAAAGTTACTTTAAAGAATGGAGAAGGACAAGCCTTCGGACTGGCGAAAGATTTCACACACTTTCACCGCGGCTGGACAAAATGGTTAGCACAGTACATTTAAAGCAGAAGAATGCTGTAGCTGAGGCAGACGTTCCTGGCAGGTCCTGCAGGCTCACAGTTCCTGAAGAGACTGTCGGACTGACAAGAAGGAGGAAGACTGGAGGGTCCTCCACTGACCAGGGAAGAAACCAGCAGCAGAGCAAAGTGACTAATAAAAGATGCGCTCCTTAAAACGCAAGCAGGGTCCGCTCCTCCTGGCTATCCGGTTCACTGTAGCTCTGTACAGCAAATTCGACCAGAGAAGGGAGGCCTGGCGAGCAGTTTGGCGAACTGGTTGTTCCCACCAGCTGAAGGGGAGAAGATTCCTTGCAGATCTTCCCTGTCATCGAAGTTTGAAGATTCGGACCCGCGGCAGGGCTTCACCGGGAGATTCAGTCAAGGTAGAGGTCCTCTTCTGTTAGCTTCTCTTTGGTTATCTCGATCCAGTGGCGACTCTGCCTTTCCAGTCCCAGAGACCTGCTTTTTATGCAGTTTTCCCCCATTCACCCAGCCTGGCTGTCAGTCACACAGCAGGGTAGCGTTCCCGCTAGGACAGTCACCACAGCCAATCATACCATAGTGCGACATGGGTCTCCAAGGAGACCCTGTGCAGGGAGTCTCAAACCCCTCCCTCATATCCTGTCCCCCTCAGACATACAGGCGCCTAAGGAGGGCTTCTGTGCAGAAGCCCGCAAAAGGACAGCGAACAAAGGAACCAAACCGGGTTTGGCGTGCAGAGTAAAACACGAGAAAGACCTTTACAAAAAGAAATTGCGAATAAACCCAGCCGGAACCATATAAAAACGTATATGGTGTAGCGGATTTAAGTTAGGGTAGTTACCACTGCCACCAGCCAAGTCTTAATGAAAAGGGAATGAAATGATGTTCCATGAGAAACAGACAAAAAGGGATAAGTATTAACCCTTTCCATAACTCTATGTAAGATAGTTTGTACTGGGTCTGTGAGTTTAAAAAGACTAATAAAGTCAATGGCAACTTTACATGTTCTGAGAGACAGTAGTCAGTCTCAGAAAATGGAGTCGGAGTTGGGAAGTCTGAAAAAGACAACCCTGTGTCACTGCACTGAAGGTGCGGTGTAACACACAGTAACAAGATGATGCCTATGGAGTAGGTGAGGCTCCACAGTCTATGAACACAAAAATGTTAAACACATACAGCAAAACACATGTAAGAGTGGGAAAAATAAATCCTAGAAATCCAGCAAAGCTGCTGAGGGACTCAGTAAGTAAGGGAAATTAGCCATTCTGGAGAATTCTCCCCAACAGATGGGGACTGGAGGAAACGCATATAGGAGTGGAAATTCCCAGTCCACCCCAAACGCGTTCCCTAGAGCTCCTCTTGGAGGAAATTCCCAGAAGCAAAACAGTTTGCACTTCCGGTTGACACCGGTCACCAACATTTCCTCTTGAGGGGTTCCCCAAAGGGTGAAGATCTCTTGAAGAACTTCCCGAGCTAGTTCCCACACGTGGGAGACTGTGCTCTGCCTGCTCAGAGGATCTGCCACCGTGTTCTCCTCTACATCTAGGTTAATTGCCGATAGGGAGATTCCTTCTTGAAGTACCCAAAATCAACGCTGCATTGCGTCTCTGCACAGTGGTAGCGACCCTACACCTCCTCTCTTTTTGAGCTAGCACATGGCCACTGTGTTGTCCATCATTATCAGGACATTCTTTCCCCATATAGAGGGCAGAAAGGCCATCAGCGCTAGTCTGATTCCCATTAGCCCCAGAAGGTTGATGTGTAGTTTGGACTCCGATGGAGACCAACGACTGCTGATGGTCAGATCATTGGTGTGGGCTCCCCAACCCGTGAGGGAGGCATCCGTAACTACTGTTATCTCCGGCCATATTTGCCAGAAAGGTTCCCCTTTCAGAACGTTCGCCTTGCAAGCCCACCACAGGAGATCTGGCGTGACAATGCTCAGGACGTAAAGTAGGTCCGTCATCCTGCCCGAAAACAGAGGCCACTGGGACCTGAGGGCCCATTGGAGGGATATCATTCTCAGACGAACCTCTGGCACCAGTAAAATGCAAGATGCCATGAGGCAGAGCAACAACAAAATGTCGAAGGCAAGAAGACGCTGGGCATTCTGGAACTTGACGACTGTCTGCTGAATGTGTTGAGCCCTCACCTCAGGTGGCAATGCTTTCCCCGGGGAAGCATCCAGGATCTCTCTGATGAATTGGAGCTTCTGAGAAGGTATCATATGATACTTCTTTAAGTTGAGGGGGAAGCCCAGCCTGTGGTGAGAGTGGCAGGTGATGCTGAGATGTTACAGGATCTTTTCGGAGGAATGGGCCATGATAAGCCATTCAACCAGGTAGTGGTAGATGTGAACCACTTCCCTTCTGAGACTTGCTGCCACCATCGCCGCCAATTTAGCGAAACCCCTCTGGGCAGAGGTAAGCCCGAATGGCAGAACCTGAAAGTAAGAATTGCCAACGGCGAACCTTAGGTACCTTCTGTGCTTGTGATGAATAGGCACATGAAAGTAAGCATCCTGAAGGTTCAATGATACATCCAATCATGGAGCTGGAGGGCCTAAAGGGTACTACCCCCGGTTCCTCTCTGTCACAGGTACCAGCTCTATGGCACCTTTCTCCAGCAGGATGGAGACCTCCTGCAAATGGAACTGATCTAGAACTTTCAGGGAGTGTTAACCTAGTGGATGATTCAGAGGCCTTTTTATTAAGGGAGGCAGTCACCCTGGGCTAATGTCTGCAAGGCCCAAAGTTTGGAAGTAATACCCCCCATTCTTTCAGACGCTGACCATGCCTGCCCCCACCGCAGTTCTGTGGACTAAGTCCTCAGAGAGTTTTCGGGGCAGCTGTGGCAGAAGGCCGAAGACAAGGCAGATGATGCTTGGACGGACTTTGCACCTTGACGTCGTCCACCCCGAGGACATTTCCTTTAGCCTCTCTGATTGGCTTGACCCTTCGCCCTTCTGAAGGAAGTGTAATAGCGAAAGGGCCGACCTCTCCATCGTTGAGACGACGGATGGGATGGTTATGGCTGCCGTATTGTGGCACTCAACGACTTGGCTGCCGCTTTGGAAGTCTGAAGTTTTTCTAGACTTTCGTCAGCCTTATTGCCAAAAAGATGTGAACCATCAAGGGGCATGTTGAGAAGCCTGGATTAAGTGTCCAGTGCAAACCTGCGTGTCACTGTGCTAGCCACTATGGCCCTATTGACACTATCAGTGGAATCAAGGACTCACACATTGTGTCCTAGCCATCTTTAATTATATGAAGGAAGCCATCTCTCTCCTCACACACTGGAATAGGATCAGCTGCCATAGCAATAACATCCCACAATGTATGTGTGAATTTGGCCAGAGCACATGTTGTATTTATAGATTTAAGGGCCATGCTTCTGGCTGGTGTTAGGAAGAATTCTTATTTTATGGCTAATTTCCCTTACTTATAGAGTTCCCCAGCAGCTTTGCTGGATTTGAAGGGTTGTTTCTTTTTCATGCTAAGAGTGAGACTCTTTTTCCCACCCTTAGGCATTTTTGCTATGTGTGTTCTAGGCTATTTTTGTGTTTAATGTCTATGGGATTTTCTCAACCCCATAGGAACCATCTTTATTCACATGTGTTACACAGCACCCTCAGTGCAGTGACACAGGGGTGTCGTAGCGACCCCCAAACATAGACTCCATACCCTGGGACTGACTACTGTCTCCCAGAGCCAGTAAAGTCCCAATTGACTTTACTAGTCAAGTCCTATGAACTAAACCAGTACAACCCATCTTACTATGGAGGTACTGGAAAGGGTTAATAGTTTTTCCCTTATGTTCATTTTCGAGAGGGTACCATACAGTCCCTCACTCAAAGGTTTCTGGCTGGTGGCAGTGGTTACTACTGTAAATATTCGACCGCAAATATTTAACTATAGGATTTTCGAATTGTTCGAGGCTACCACTTTTTCTGACAGCCTCTAACATACCGCCGGTGCATTTTAATATTAACTTGACTCCGATAGGTTTTAATTGCCAGAACTTTAATGTAACTTCTTTCTCATGTCTTCCTCTAAACTCCTGACCCAGGTCGGGGATCCTTTCTTCGTCCTTTCGGCTGGCTTCTACCAAGAAGCCCTCCTTTCGGCGCCACTGAGTCTGTGGTGGGTCCATTGTATGGGAGGGGGAGTAGGACCCCTGGACAGGGTTGCCTCAGCAACCCATGTCGCACTCTATCCTGATAGGCTGGAGGATCTCCCTCCAAGATGACCACTCCACTGTGTGAGTGACAGCTAGGCTCTATGAATGGGGATCTTTTTGCATAAAGGCAGGGTCCTGAGGACTGGAAGAGCAAGACGTTGCCAATGGAACTAAGAAGCCGAAGAGGAGAGAAGCCAAAGATATCTGCAACGACTGAACCACCGGTGAAGCCCTGCTGCAGCGTCTCACCACTTTTCTCCACATGATGAGAGAAGATCTTCATCTGCAAGAGCCTTCTTCCCTTGAGCTGGTGGGGCCAACCAGTTTGCCAATCGCCTTCCCGGACCTGCCTTGGTCGAATCTCCCGTACCCAATACTCGGAGGCCGGATAGCCAGGCACCAGTCCATTCGGACCGCGTTTTAAAGGAGTGCACCTTTTATTTGTCGGGCAGCACCGCGGCTGGTTTCATCCCTGGGTAGTGCAGTAACTCGAACCTTCCTCCACAACGAGAGCCTCTCTTCCTCTGCTGGATCACCCGAACTGCAGGAACTACCAGGAACAACCGCCACAGCAGGAGCCACTTCTTTATTTAAAGGTACATTGTTCCGCCAGGCCGCCCTTTCTACGCGGTAGCACTAAAGGTGTTTTAAATCCTTTACCTACCTGTTGGGTTGGCCGCCCCTCTCTCTTAACATTGTCTTCTCAACTTCTGCATCCACCTTTTCAAAATCGTTAACCAAAGACTTGACCGCAGCTACAAGAACATTTTGCTCCTGGGCCCTTGCCCTGTACCACTAACTCTGGCACAGGCCTATTGACTCTGGCTACATTTGTTAGACCTGCCTTCTTTAGATTGATTCTCAACTAGTACTGTGTTGGTGCACCTACTTCTTATAACTACCCTTTTCTTCCCCTTTCTAAACCTTGTGAAATGCCATTTTGCTCAGTTTTCATTTAAGTATTGCCTATACTGAAGCACTGTCTTGCTTAAACTGGTTCACAAACGTATGGGAAGTGTTGCTAGGGTGTGTAAGAAACTATTTCTATATAACTTGTGCTTTCCCTCCCTTGTGGGAAATTGATAGAGGATCCCTTGTGTGTGGTTTTCACTGTGCTGTTTTGCTCCGTTTTCACTCTGGTTCACTTGGTCTACAATTTAACTTGGGAGTGTGTATATTTTTCCTTTGACTTAATTTAACTTGCTTGATGACTGTGATACATGTGTTTTATTAGAAGTGTATAAAATAAATATATATATACTTTTTAATACAAAGCTTTGGTTAGTGTTTCTTTGTGCCATAGTACTGTAGGCCTATTGTCTAAACCCTGAATACTGCTCATCTCCCTCTTGAGATAAGTCTGACTGCTCAGCTACAGCTACCAACTAAATCTTTGTGGTATAGACTGATACCAAAGGGGATTTATTGCTCTCACCTGTATTCTTAATCTTCTGTACTGCTCCCTGAGGGAACTGCACAGGATTCTGCCTAACACTGGTGTACAGCTGTGAGGATAAAAGTATTGGATTTATATTTTAGAGTTCTGCTAGTACCTTGGTTCAAATAACAACAAGGCTAACTTATCACAAGTTTATTTTAAACAAAAGTCAAACATATGGAAAGTTACAGCCTCCTTACTAATACTGCTGATTATTTAAGGGATCTGTGTAGACAGAAAGGTCTTCCTGTCAAAGGCAAGAAATTAGAAATGATTGATAGACTGTTAGAGAAACAAAGTCTGGATAGTGGTACTGTAGTGCCCACTACTCCAGCAAATGTAGCAAATCTTTGGGAAAATAATGTTGGAGATGTTATTGTTGAAACAGATGAGAAAGAGGAGGATAACAATTTCACCCCCTCTGGCCCTCTACCTGCTCAAAGGCCTCAACCTATGGCTACTGGACCCTTACCAGGTCCCACATTAAGTCCTGAATTTATCTCACTAGAAAAAATGAGACTTGAACTAGAATTCAAAAGAATTAGTGCCCAAACTGAACAGAGACATCAAGAGCTAAGGCTCAAATAAATGGAGCTCAACCATGAGCTCGAGATGAAGAAATTGTCTTTGTTAAATGCTTCTCTCCCCGAATCCTCTAGATCTTCCAGTCCAAAAAGACCCAGGATGCCTATAGAGATTGTGGGTCTGTATGAACCTAAGTTGGATATATTAGATTGGCTTGCTATGTTGGAATACAATCATGGGCTCCAGGATATCACAGGGAATCAGTTAATCCCCTGGTTATTCTGTAGGCTCCCCACTGTTGCATCTGATGTGGTAATGGAGTTGGGGAAGGTGGATACGACGGATTATGAATGTGTAAAGCTAGCTTTGATAGCTAGATTTGGGAAGACGCCTTCCCAGTACCTTAAGAGGTTTAGGTCCCTCAAACAGCATGATAGTACCCCTTGGGCTACTTGGGTGAATGAGTGTTTGAAGAACTTAGAGGGATGGATTAAGGGTTATAGAGTTAACACTTATGAAGGAATGAGAAATCCTGTAATGATGGAGTCTATCTATGATGCCTGCTCTCCTGAGCTCAGACAGCACTTGGCTGATTCAAAAGAACTGGATTCTAAGAAACTAGCTAAGGCTGCTGACTTGTGGGTTGCCAACAGGGCTACTCACAAGGATTCAGGGGTAACTCAGAAAAGGGATAAGGGAAAGCAGCCAAAGAAAGACAACAAAGAGAATTCAAATAATTCCACTTCCAAAGAGGGCCCCAAACAGGATTCTAAGGTTAAGCCACAGGGGAAACCTAATCAGGCTAGTGCACCTTCTGGTCTCAGACCAGAAGGGGGTCAGAACAAGCCACCATTCATAAAGACATTTGGAAAATGTTATGTTTGTGGCTCTACTGATCATGTGAAAGGGGATCCCAGATGTAAGGGTAAACCTTCAGGGGTCCACACTGTCTCCTTAGCCTTCGCTCCAGAGGAGGAAGTACATATGGTCAGTGGAAACTTTCAACTACTAGCTGAAGACCCCATTGGAGTCTCAGCTAGTGTATCTTTAGTATCTCTAGGGTTGTGGGAACAATAGAATTTAGATGTGTATAATTCAATCCCTCCTAATACTAAAGAGTATTATAAAGACAGTGCCCTAGTCAATGGTCAGGAGACCCCGGCCATTAGAGACACTGGGGCCAGCATAACTGTGGTGGACAAATCTTTTTTCAAGGTGGAGGAGGTTGCTAAGGCACCCAAACGCCTCACCAAGTTAGCTGGAGGGCCTGTGCAGATGCTTCCGCAATTACCAGCTCTCATCCAGTGCAATTAAATGACTGTCAGGATACCTGTCAGTGTACAATCTGAAGTACCAGGAAGGGTGCTGTTGGGCAATGATCTGAAAGACCTGGGAGTAGTGTCAAGTACTCCCAGACCTCCTACGAAGAGATTACAGGAGCTTAACAGACCTGCAAGGGAGAGTACCTTGAGAGGCTCTCCTGAGGAGATGATAGAAAAAGACATCACTCCTACTTCACTGGAGTTACTAAATGCTATTTCAAAACAACCAGAAGCAAAGGGGAAACCCAAGACTTCAAAGAAGAAACCAGCAGAAAGCACTCCAGTGCTGCCAACCAGGAAATCTCCTAGGTTGTCAAAAATCACACCTGTGATTCCTCCTGCAATTGAGGCTGAGAGTGAGGTACAACCCTGTGTGGTTGAACTAGAGTCTGAAGATTCAGATCTAGTAGGAGGCCAGGAACTCATTGGAGATCTTGACCCTGTGGACCATCCTGAGCTGCAGTCTTTACTGGCAGAAGGTGGACCCCAAAGGCCAGACTTCAGTAAGGGACAAAGAGAATGTCAAACTCGAGAAGGTCTTCGCCACCAGGCAGCTTCTCAGCTTGAAGGGCAAGAGCCTGGGAAGCATAGGTTACACTGGGAAGATGGCCTCTTGTATAGTGAACCGACAGAGTCAACCCCTGGAGACTACAAGAGACTTGTAGTGCCTCAAAAGAACAGACTCCAATTCTTACAACTAGCCTACGAGATACTTTTAGCTGGTCACTTGAGCTTCAAGAAGACCAAGGAAAGGCTCTCTCTCTACTTTTATTGGCCTAAAATGGGGGCTGAGGTAGATAAGTATTGCAAGAGTTGCCACACTTGCCATACCTCTGGTAAAAGTGGCTCCAAGAACGTGGCACCTTTAGTGCCTCTGCCTGTGGTGGGAGTACCATTTGAGAGGGTAGGAATCAATATTGTTGGTGCCCTTGATCCTCCAACTTCTTCAGGCAACAGGTTTATACTTGTTGTAGTAGACCATGCTACTAGGTTCCCTGTAATAGAAGCTAAGACCCTCTTTGGTATTTTTACCAGGGTTGGGTTTCCTAAGGAGGTAATATCCGACAGGGGGTCAAATTTTAGGTCCCACTACATGAAGGCCTTGTGGAAAAACTGTGGAGTTACCTACACGTTCTCAACAGCATACCACCCTCAGACAAATGGGTTGGTAGAAAGATTTAACAGAACCATGAAGAGCATGATAGGAGCTTTAGAGGACCCTCTTAAGAAAAAGTGGGATCTTCTACTGCCATGCCTTCTCTTTGCATATAGAGAAGTCCCTCAGGAGGGAGTGGGTTACAGTCCCTTTGAACTTCTCTATGGCCATCCGGTCAGAGGTCCATTGGCCCTGATCAAGGATGGGTTGGAGAGTGCTCCTTCCCCCACGCCAGCCAGAGTCTCTGACTATGTGATAGGACTCTGGAGGAGAATGTCACACATGATGGCTGAGGCAAGTGATAACTTGAAAGCAGGTCAGGCTCTGGTCAAGCATTGGCATGACCAGAGGGCCAACATGGTTGCGTTCGCTCAAGACCAGCTAGTTCTTTTTTTTTAAACTTTTTTTTTAATTGATTTTTAAAACATTTAATCCAAACAATGACAATACAAGATGTGCATAATAATTCATAAAGTCATCAATTCATTTTCCCTCCCCAAAAGTCCGCTCCCGCTCAGCAAAACACAACACTTTAGTATCAATTCATAGAGCAAAACGTAATCATGTACGAATTCATTCATCAGTAATCAATTGGAGGGAAGAAAGCATTGAAACGATATATTGCCAGAAACGGAGGACAAAAACAAATATATATATATATATATATATATATATATATATATATATAATTGGTGTCTCTGCAATAGAAGGCAATGTCAGGTATGTCAGGAGTTCATAGTGTCTCATTAAATTCGGTTGAAGAACATCTGCTCTCTGTCTAACACATAATTCAAGAAAGGGTTCCAAATCCGTATGAATTTCGAGAGTTTCCCCTCTAGCATGGCAGTAAGTTTCTCAAGACCCATCAATTCCCACACTTTCACCCACCAATACGCCACATGCGGCCCCTCCACAGATTTCCAGAAACAAGCTCTTGTGATTCGTGCCGCAGTAAGTAGCTGAGCAATTAGGGCTGCTCTGGAGCCCGACATTGGGAAGGACCCATCCTCTGTCACGTCGCCCAAAATTAGTATGCGTGGGTCCATGAGGAGCAGTGCGCCAGTGATGTCCTTGATCTTAGATCGTATTTCCAACCAAAAGGTTTGGATAACCAAACAATGCCACCACATGTGCCCTAAATCTCCCCGTTCACCACAGCCGTGCCAGCATGTGTCTGGGTAGTCTGGGTTCATTGCATGCAACCTGCTTGGCGGGAAGTACCAACAAAAGCAAATCTTAATGGCGTTCTCTTTTACCAACGTGCACCTAGAGCTCTTATGGGCTCTATACCATATTCGATGCCAGGACTCCTCTGGAACCTCTACTCCCAATTACTTCTCCCAAGCCATCATGTAAGGAAGTTTCTCGCCCTCTGAAGCATTTTCCAAAAGTTTATAACAAGTAGCAAGCCTATGGGAATCCTGCCCCTCGGGAATTCTGAGTTCTATGCCCAGTGGCGTTCTACTGGCAGCCTGACGAGTGGCCCTATTAGTCAACCAATGTCGAAGTTGTATGTATCTAAACCACTCCATCTCTGACAGCCCAAATTTCTCCTTACACTCCTGAAATGTCAGTGGTTCCTGATACACATACAAATCCCTAAGCCTTAAGGGCCTGCCCGAATTCCAGCCCTGATATGAGCCGGGATTTAGTCCCGGCGTGAACGCTGGATTTTGAACAATGGGGGACAGTGGACCCAACCCCGAAGCAATCCCTCTTTGCACACTTGCCTTGTCCCAACTCTAGAGCGTTACCAGCGTCGTGAGTAACAGTCTTCCCCGACACCTTCGCGCCTCTTTGGGTAGGAAAGGAAAGTATTCCAACGGAAAAGGGGCGGCTGCTTGCTCAATCTCCTGCCATTTAGGGGGTTCCAAAGAGCTCCCCCAAGCTACCATGGGTGCGACCTGCGCCGCTCTATAGTAGCGCGAAACTGAAGGAAGACCTATGCCCCCAGCCACCGCTTTTCTCGTAAGGAGCTTGTAAGGGATTCTGGGCTTCTTATTTTTCCAGACAAAACATCGTATTTCCTTTTGCATAGCGATGAGACCCCCTTCAGGTATCTGAACCGGTAAAGAATGAAAAGCATACAGCAGCTTCGGGATAAGGGACATCTTCACCGCACTAACCCTGCCCAGCCATGAAATTTCTTGAGAGTCCCAACGATGAAGCCATTCTTTGGCTTCTCTCAGTAAAGCTGGTATGTTAGCCTTAAATAAGCCTGAGAAGATTGGGGTCAATTTTATACCTAAATAAGGGATATTTGTGGAGGACCATGGGATGGGGAAAGTCGCTTGTACCTCTGCCAAACCCTCGGGGGATTCAGTTAGAGCCATGCCCACCGATTTATTAGCATTCACTTCAAAGCCAGAAATTCTAGCAAATCGGGATAATAATTTCATTAGGGGCCGAATGGATTTAGGGGCATCCTTCAAAAAGCACAACAAGTCATCTGCATATAAAGCTATTTTATGGCATTGTCCTGCAAATTCAAAGCCCAAGATCTCTGCACTCAGTCTAATATGCTGTGCTAAAGGCTCCAACGCCAGGGCGAAAACCAAAGGAGACAGGGGACAGCCCTGTCTGGTGCCCCTATATAAACGTATTAATGGGGTCCAATTTGCATTCACTTTGACTTTAGTAGAGGGGAACTGATAATTTGAGAGGATCAACTTCAAGAAACTGGGACCAAAGCCAAATCACTCCAGTACCAACTGCAAATAACTCCAGGACATACTATCAAAGGCCCGATGGGCATCTGATGATAACAATGATAATTTGCCTGGCACCCTGGGGGCCAAAGCTATCAAGTTTATCGCCCGGCGGATATTATCATGTGTCGAACGGTTGCGTATAAACCCATTTTGATCTTTCTCCACTAACGCCGGTAAAACCTCTCCCAAGCGCCCTGCTATTACCTTACTTAGTAATTTCGCATCTGTGTTCAATAACGTAATAGGTCGATAGGATTCACAATCGACCGGGTTCTTTCCAGGTTTCAAAATCAGAGTCGTAGTGGACTGTGCCATAGATTCCGAGACCGAGCCAGCTACCCAGATGTCGTTAAAGAGTTTTTTTTAAATAAGGAGAGAGCACAGCTTTAAAGGTCTTATAAAATGTATTTGTGAACCCGTCTGGTCCCGGGGCCTTACCCAAGGGGAAGGATCAGATAGCATTCTCTACCTCTTCTATTGTGATTGCCTCCTCTAAGAGCTCCCGAATTTCTTGAGACAGTTGTGGCAAGTGCACATCCCGTATAAACCCATCAGCCATGTGCAGATCTGTATGGTGGGGGGCAGAGTGGTCCCTGAAATACCCCTCAACTATGCCGAGTTTATCCGCCTCCGAAGTAGCCTTCCTCCCTTCTCTATCTAACAATGCTTCAATCCAATTACGACTAGCCTGCTTTTTCAGCTTGGCCGCCATAAGCCGATTGGCTTTATTTCCTTTAGAGTAATAATATTGTTTAGTTCTCATCATACTATACGCTGCTCGGCTCATGTGATGAGCCTCGAGAGCCCTCTGAGCTACCCTGACATCACGTCTCAGCCTTTAAGTGGGTCTGCGTCTATGGGATTCCTCCCTCTTCCGGAGCTCTAGCTCCAGCTGGGACTGTATTTGCTTCCTAGCCCTCCCCTTCTCTGCTGAGTAAGCTATAATCGGGGCCCGAAGCACAGCCTTTGCAGCATCCCATATTGTGGTATAGGCCAATTCACCCATTTCATTCTCATTGAAGTAGTGGGATATAGCATCTGAGATACAGGAGCGGAACTGGGGATCCTCCAGGAGGAGCTCATTCAGCCTCCAGATGCGTGTGGAGTGTCATTAAATGGGGCCATCGTTAGCAGTACTGGGACGTGATCTGATAAAGCTTTAGGAAGTATATCTATGCCCATTGTTTGAGCTATAAGCTTGTCGGAAACTAGGAACATATCCAACCTGGAGAATCCCCTAATTACTGCAGAATACTATGCCTATTTTTGATCTTCTTGGTGGTAAAATCTCCATACCTCTATAAGGGAGTGCTCTCGAAGGAGCGTTGTAAGTGCCAAGTAAATCTTTTTGTCAATGCTAGTTGGAGGGAGAGACTTGTCCACTAAAGGATTAATCACAGCGTTGAAATCACCCCCAATCATGATTTCACCCTCCGCATGTTCAAATAGAAGTTTGGAGAAAGACGCAAAGAACATGTCTTGTTGAGAGTTGGGTGCATATAAAGAGACCAATGTCACCTTCCTCCCCTGT
Source organism: Ambystoma mexicanum (assembly GCF_040938575.1). Taxonomy (NCBI): domain Eukaryota; kingdom Metazoa; phylum Chordata; class Amphibia; order Caudata; family Ambystomatidae; genus Ambystoma; species Ambystoma mexicanum. The sequence continues at coordinate 637,871,798 of NC_090939.1, forward strand.
AACCTAGCCCACACAAGGACATATCTACCTCCCACGGCTCTCAAGAGTCTTGCAAACCACCAACGGGGCCCCCCTGCGAACCAAAATGGCCACCCCGCCTCTCCTAGTCCCCGAAGAGGCACAACATTTCATGGGATATAATTTATTATTAAGCCTGAATTCATTTGACGGGAGCAGATGAGTTTCCTGAAGGAATAGGAGCGAGGAGTCTAGGATGGCCATACGGTGCATCAATGCCCTGCGTTTAATCGGGGGGTTTAAGCCTTGCACATTCAGGGAGAGGCAGTGGAAATTCGGATTAGTCATAGCCATAAAATGTCCTTCTCCAAGCAAGTATCTCCAACAATCTCTTCTTCAATATAGGCCAAAGACTAGAGTCTCATTCCATCCCCACCATCCATCCGCATCGCCTGTTTCTCTGTTCATTGACCCCAAGCAAACCATGCATGCAACAAGACTGCTTCATTTCCACCCCCATCCCCAACATTAGTATTTCACCACAGCACATTTCAGAGGGACACATGAAACCCTGGGCATAGCAGTCGAGTGCGAGTCCTGACATGAACCTTGTAAACTAGACTCCTTGGAATAACTTAAAAATACACCAAAAATAAGAAGAATGAATAAAAATCAAACTACCAATTGCTTGCCAAACTCTTAGTACAACTGATTTAAACAGCCACCCTTTCAGGGTAACAATAACAGGCATAATCCATGGTTCGGGCACCGAAATTTAGAACACTTCACATTTGTCCCAACAAATCCCAAACTATATTATTCGCATGCAAGGGGAGCGTGCGAAGAAAACCTACTAGGTATTATTGCATCCTCATACACCTCAGCAATCCAACAGCAACACATGGAGCAGGACAGAAGGTAAACAGATATTATATCAGTTAATTAGCGTGGATGTCCTGCCGGTCAACTTGGGAATAAGTTCTGGCCAAGCTTCATCAGTCACCTTGTAGCCACACCCGAAGCAGGACAGAAGGCAAACAGATATTATGTCAGTTAATTAGCGTGGATGTCCTGACCGGTCAACTTGGGAATAAGTTCTGGCCAAGCTGCATCAGTCACCTTGCAGTCAACAACCATTTTGCAAAGCGGAGGCTTGCCGCAGAGAGGGGAACAAGTCTACCACAACTTAACAAACTGAAGAACTGCCGGCATCCGCCCGGCAAGGTCCTTCCCAGCCTCCTGCAGACTGGCGTGAGCTCTTCAGCCTGACAGCAGCCACCAGATCAAGGGGGAACAGTGCTTCCCAGCTCCGTATCCTCAGATTCTTTGGATGCTTTAGTTAAAGCCCAGCCCCTTTGCTTTCGCCTCTTTTCTTTTGGCATGGGACTAATAGCTGACCTCCTCACGACAGCAGTACTCTTGTCACCAGACTCGCTTGTGATGTCCCGTAGCCACTCATCTGCTTCTCCTTCAGAACCAATAGTGTAAGGGCAATTCTGATATTCGAACAGTAGTTTGCATGGGTACTCCCATCGGTAGCTGACCTTTTTCGCCTGCAGCCAAGTGGTGACTTTCTGAAGGCGCCTACGGTTTGCCAAAGTGTATGGCAAGAGATCTTGAAACAATGATATGGCAGAGCCACGGAATTCCACCCTCTCTGCCTTTCTAGCTGCTGCCATTATTTCCTCTTTTTGCCGAAAGAAATGGACTCTGACCAGAACATCAGGGAGAAGGTTACGCTTTTGCTGAACAGAGGAATAGACCCGATGGGTCCTGTCTAAGATCAGTTCGTCAGAGACTCCCAGGCTCAACAAGGATTTAAAGAGGGCCCGCACATATTCAGAGAGTTCCTGATCTTGAACCTGCCTTGGCACTCCCCGTATCCTGATATTATTCCTTCTTGAACGATTTTCCAAATCCGCTTGCTTGGCCGATATTTCCTCCAGCCTATCTTCCACATTCTGAACTCTTTTTCCTGCTCGCGCTCACATACTAAGTTCTCCAGTTCATCAACCCTGGTCTCAAGGCCTGTCAAATTGGAACTTATTTCTGCGAAGGACCTTGCCAAAGAGTCTTTGGGGACTGAATCTCCTATTTTATTGCTTGCGTGATGTCCTGCTTAAGAGACTTTAACATTCCCACCAAGTCCTGCCTAGATATGGCCGGATCAAGGGTTAGATGCATGAACTTCCGCCACCAGACTCAATCTTCTGCGGTGCAGGTGTCGCCGAGGTCAGGTAAGTTGTAATCTTACTCCCTGTATGCTTGTTTCCTGTCTTGGGCATTGCCGGGGGGAGATTGCTCACATCAATGGAGCACCGGTAAGGGCACCCTTAAGAGCTATGCCTGCAGGTCGTGACACCTCGCAAGGGTGACGCTCCTATAAATTGGGGATTAGGAGTGCCAATACATCATCCAGCACCATAGAGCCTTTACACGCAAGGACACTATTAATCCCTCCAACTCAGGCTGCCAAGGCTGTTCAATCAGGGGCTCGTCTCCCCAGCTAGGCGTCAGTATGCCGTCCCCAAATCCAGCGGCGCAATTAACTGGTTCTCTCTCCCCTCCACTGCAGCGCTCACCCCCTCCAGCCCTCAGGTGTTCTCCGACACCGAGAAGCAAAGGGCTCCCAACAGCGTGCCCCGCTCCGCCTTCAGACGCCCCTCCACTCACGGGCAGCTCGAGGGAGGCAGAACACTCCAAAACAGCCCGCACCTCGATTGGCAGGCTCGCCGACTGCCACGAGGTTCGCCGTCTCCACCTCTGCTCCTCCCATGACAGGCTCCTCAGGGCCGCCCGCTCACCGTCTGTGTGGTGCACCTTCCCACTCCGAAGCAGCCCGCACCTCCATTGGCTGGCTCACGGACAGCTACGAGGCTCGCCATCTCCACCACTGCTCCTCCCCTGAAAGGCTCCATCGGACCGCCCGCTCACCGTCTGCACGGCGCACTTTCCCGCTGCGCTCGCTTCAGTTGACGCCGTGAAGCACTGGAGCGCAGTCCCCTCGCCAGCCGGTCCGCTCTATGCCGGCAAGCAATGCCGCCCCTCGGAGCCTCTCTTCTCCAGGTCAGCTCCTCCAGGCTCCGCAGCCGCAGAGCAGGGAAACAACATCTCCAGCGCCCGCCATCTTGCGCGCCTCAGGCTCTCCCTCGCAGGGCTCCGGAACTTTAGAAAAGACAGCTCACAGGCGGTCAGGAACTCACTGTCGGAGCCCCGCAGTCTTCAAAGGCACTCCCTGCAACTTTCATGTGTAGATTCAGGGAATTAGAGGATGTATTAACTTATAAATAGGTGCCCGTCCCGGAGCTTACAGCAGGCACGTCCACATGGCGCCCTGCCTGGCCATGCTCCCCCCACAGCTAGTTCTTGTTATGGTCCCAACAAGGCAGAGGGCCTTACAGGACAAATGGATGGGACCCTATAAGGTTGTGGGAAAGCTTGGAGAGGTGAACTATCTGGTGGATTTAGGCAATTCTAAGGAGGCTCCTAGAGTCTTTCACATCAATCGTCTAAAAGCTTATGTCTGGAGACCAGAACTGGGAGCTTTGCTTCTAGCTTCAGCTCAAGAGGAGGAGGAGAGTGAACCTCTACCTGACCTCCTCAGAGGCAAACCTTTAGATGAGAAAATAGAAGGAGTTAGTCTCTCTTCTAATCTCACACCTGAGGAGGAGTGCAACGTTTTGTTGAATCAATTTGCCTCCCTGTTTTCTCTAGCACCAGGCTTAACCCCTTGGGGCCAGCATGATATACAAACTGGTGACTGTTTACCTGTCGAAAGCAGGGGCTACAGGATGTCAGAAAATGTAAGAACCCACATCAAAGGAGAGGTCAACAAGATGCTTGATCTCAGGGTAATAGAGCCCTCTACTAGTCCATGGTCTAGCCCAGTTGTGTTAGTACCAAAAGCAGGATCCAAGGAGTTGAGATTCTGTGTGGACTATAGAGCTCTAAATGCAGTCAGTAAGACTGATACCCATCCGTTTCCAAGGACAGATGAGCTGGTGGATAGACTTGGTTCAGCTAAGTTCCTCAGCACATTTGATCTCACGTCAGGCTATTGGCAAATAGCCCTGACTGACCATGCCAAGGAGAAAACTGGATTCTCCAGCCCAGTGGGCTTATACCAGTTTAAGGTTATGCCTTTTGGATTAAAGAATGCACCTGCTATATTCCAAAGGATGGTTAATCAAGTTCTGAATGGGATGGAGGGCTTCTGCATGGCATACTTGGATGACATTGCAGTGTTCAGCCCTACTTGGAAAGAACATGTTGACCACCTAGAATATGTTTTACAGGCTCTTGAACAGGCCCATCTGACCATAAAGGCAAGTAAATGCCAAATTGGTCAGAGTAAAGTGGTCTACCTTGGGCATGAGGTAGGAGGTGGTGAAATAAGGCCTTTGCTCAGCAAGATTGAAGCTGTGCAAAATTGGACAACCCCTTCTACTCAAACCCAGGTGAGAGCCTTCCTAGACCTCACTGGGTATTACAGGAATTCCATTGAGACCTATGGATCCATAGCTTCTCCACTGAATGTAATCTCTTCTCCTAATTTCCCTAAAAAGATCAAATGGAATGAGGAGTGCAATCAGGCCTTTGAAAGCCTGAAGAAAGACCTTTGTCAAGCTCCAGTTCTCAGAGCTCCTGACTACCACCAACCCTTCATTGTACAAACAGATGCTTCCAATATAGGTATAGGTGCAGTACTCAGTCAACTGGATGAGAAAGGTAGGGAGCACCCCATTTGCTTCATCAGTAGGAAACTGAAGGAACTTGAAACAAGGTGGGCAACTATTGAGAGAGAATGTTTTGCCATTGTGTGGGCTTTGAAGAAGTTTAGACCATACTTGTATGGATCTACTTTCATCATTCAAACAGATGGTCAATCTGCCTCCAAGGGTTTGATTTTACCATTGAGCACAGGTCAGGATGTCACCACCAAAATGCTGATGGTCTCTCTAGGTTGTTTATAACCGACTAGAGGTAAGAGACTCATCCAGGAGTGGATTAGATCCTCCTGTCCCTTAGTCTGGGGGGGCGAGTGTTAAGGAGGATTCTCATTTAATGGCTAATTTCCCTTACCTATAGAGTCCCCCAGCAGCTTTACTGGATTTGAAGGGTTTGTTTGTTTTTCCTGCTAAGAGTGAGTCTCTTTTTCCCACTCTTAGGCATTTTTGCTATGTGTGTTCTAGGCTATTTTTGTGTTTAATGTCTATGGGATTTTCTCAACCCCATAGTCACCATCTTTATTCACATGTGTTACACAGCACCCTCAGTGCAGTGACACAGGGGTTTTAATTGCCAGAACTTTAATGTAACTTCTTTCTCGTGTCTTCCTCTAAACTCCTAACCCAGGTCGGGGATCCTTTGTTCGTCCTTTTGGCGAGCTTCTACCAAGAAGCCCTCCTTTCGGCGCCATTGAGTCTGGGGTGGGTCCATTGTGTGGGAGGGGGAGTAGGAACCCTGGACAGGGTTGCCTCAGCAATCCATGTCGCACTCTATCCTGATAGGCTGGAGGGTATCCCGCCAAGATGACCACTCCACTGTGTGAAAAGGGGAGGGAAGCCAAAGACATCTGCACCGACTGAACCACCGGTAGAGCCCTGCTGCAGCGTCTCACCACTTTTCTCCACACAACGAGAGAAGATCTTCATCTGCAAAAGCCTTCTTCCCTTGAGCTGGTGGGGCCAACCAGTTTGCCAATCGCCTTCCCCGACCTGCCTTGGTCGAATCTCCCGTACCCAGTGCTCGGAGGCTGGATAGCCAGGCGCCAGTCCACCCAGCACATGATTTAAAGGAGCGTACCTTTTATTCGTCGGGCAGCACCGCGGCTGGTTTCATACCTGGGTAGTGCAGTAACTCGAACCTTTCTCCACGACGAGAGCCTCTCTTCCTCTGCTGGATCACCTGAACTGCAGGAACTACCAGGAACAACCGCCACCGCAGGAGCCACTTCTTCATTTAAAGGTACATTGTTCTGCCAGGCCGCCCTTTCTCCGTGGTAGCACTAAAGATGTTTTAAATCCTTTACCTACCTGTTGGGTTGGCCGCCCCTCTCTCTTAACATTGGGCCTCATTACGACCCTGGCGGTACGGAGTGAACGGCGCCGTAAAAGGTGCCGGCGCCGTTCACTCCGTACCGCCGCATTATGAGTTTCCCTCGCGGGACACGGTAAGCACGCCTGGGAAAACCAGGCGTGCTTACCGGGTCCCGCGAGGGGAGGAGGGAGCAAACAACGGGCCATCTCGTAATGGCCCGTTGTTTGCTCCCTCTCCCATTCTCATTCAGCCCTACGTGGACTGAAATGGAAATGGGAAGGACCATGTCCGGGTCCTTGGAGGGAGGAATTACCGGGCCTTCCGAACTCGGAATGGCCCGGTAAATCCTCATTCCGAGGACCCGGACCCTGACGCGATTTCGGCGGCAGCCATGCCACCAATAGCGGCATGGTTACCGCCGAACTCATAATGTGGGCCATTGTCTTCTCAACTACTGCATCCACCTTTTCAAAATCATTAACCAAAGACTTGTCCGCAGCTACAAGAACATTTTGCTCCTGGGCCCTTGCCCTGTACCACTAACTCTGGCACAGGCCTACTGACTCTGGCTACATTTGTTAGACCTGCCTTCTTTAGATTGATTCTCAACTAGAACTGTGTTGGTGCACCTACTTCTTATAACTACCCTTTTCTTTCCCTTTCTAAACCTTGTGAAATGCCATATTGCTCAGTTTTCATTTAAGTATTGCCTGTACTGATGCTCTGTCTTGCTTAAACTGGTTCACAAACTTATGGGAAGTGTTGCTAGGGTGTGTAAGAAACTATTTCTATATAACCTGTGCTTTACCTCCCTTGTGAGAAATTGATAGAGGATCCCTGTGTGTGGTTTTCACTGTGCCGTTTTGCTCAGTTTTCACTCTGGTTCACTTGGTCTACAATTTAACTTGGGAGTGTGTATATTTTTCCTTTGACTTAGTTTAACTTGCTTGATGACTGTGATACATGTGTTTTATTAGAAGTGCATAAAATAAATATATATATACTTTTTAATACAAAGCTTTGGTCAGTGTTTCCTTGTGCCATAGTACTGTAGGCCTATTGTGTAAACCCTGAATACTGCTCATCTCGCTCTTGGGATAAGTCTGACTGCTCAGCCACAGCTACCAACTAAATCTTTGTGGTACAGACTGATACCAAAGGGGATTTATTGCTCTCACCTGTAGTCTTAATCTTCTGTAGTGCTCCCTAAGGGAACTGCACAGGATTCTGCTTAACAGCTGTAAAGACCCCTTTTGCCAGAGTGTCAAAACACTTATCATCCCTATTGGGAGGGATAGTTGGATAAGCGGCTGCCCTGGATGTGGGCATAGCAGCTTGTGCAACACAATTATCATAAGTCGGGTGTTTTGAGAGAAAGTCTGGGTCCATACTAGAAGGATTATATTTCCTGGTAAAGCGTTTATTGACAGCCGGTTTAGTATCTGGAGTCTCCCAGTTTGCAATAACTCTCCTCTACAAGGCACAGTGGAGGGGCAAGATGTACTCCTTCTTTGGACCCTTGTCTAATATGTCAGTGAGGTTGTCCTGTTTGTACACCATATCAGGCCTCCCCCATCCTAGGTATTCAGTGACTCTATTCATCAGCTGTCTGTATGAAGTCTCAGCATGTTCGGTCTCGTGTAGCAAAATCTACCTCAGGAGAGGTGTCAAGACCACTTGCACTTTTCAAGTTATCACAGAGGTTTTCCATTCTGGATTCTTCAGACACCAGAACCTCTGGAACATTTGGGGTCCCACATTCAAGGCCAAATGGTGGTGTATCTTGATCAGAAGTCTCTGCTTCGCCAAACATTGATGAGAGAGACTTAAAAGGTTAAATTACTTACGATAATATTCTTTCTAAGAATTCTTCTTGCACAGATTCCTCATCTGAAAGATATTCCATCCAGCTCTGCTGCTTTGGCACATTTTCAACAGGGGGCGTAGTGGATTGTCGATCCGTCACGTCATGCTCGGCATCCGATTGTCGGCTCCGGACGTGACATCAGGCGTTGTATATATACTTTGTCACTACACCATAAACACCTCAGTTTCCCACTTGTTTCCAGAGCGCCTCACGCTACATAGGAAAACAGAGAGATAACAGCATCAGAAAAGACCTTCTTTTTAACAACATATGGCAGCAAGGACAGAAAACAGTCACTGAGGACCATCACCAAGTCATCTTTAAAGAGAAGATGCGCACCAACCATCGACTTTCTGAATGCCGGTGGGTGGGAGGGCTAGATGAGGAATCTGCGGGAGAGGAATCCATAGAAAGAACATTATGGTAAGTAATTTTTCCTTCAATGAATTGTCTTTCTCCCGCAGATTCCTCATCTGGTAGACTCCCAAAGCAGTAGATGAAGGAGGCGGACAGAAAGTTAGACTAAGAAATTCTGCAGCACTGCCCTGCAAAAACGGGCATCAGCTGTACAAGTCACATTTACACTATAGTGCTTAGCAAAGGTATAAAGTTATGACCATGTCGCTGCGACACAAATGACTCTAACAGGAACTCGCCTCTGTAAAGCTGTTGATGCTGAAACTCCCCTAGTGAAGGAGCCCTGATGCCTGCCGGTAATTCCTTTTCAACAGACTGGTAGCATTCAGCTATACAGATGATTATCTAGCGGGACAAAGTTTGCTTAGTTATGGCCAGGCCCTGACAGGCTAAAGAAAAAGCCACAAAGAGCTGGTCAGCTCTTCTGAACTCAGATGTCCTCGCAATGTAATAACTTAGTGCCCTTTTAGGATCTAGGCGATGAAAGCGCTCCTCCTTCTTAGAGGGATGTGGAGGAGGATGGTAGACCGGGAGGTCAATGGATTGCAAAAGGTGGAACTCAGAGACAACTTTGGTAAGGAAGCCTGGCCTCACCCTGAGCGATATATATTCTTCCAAAAATATCGCAGGAAAGGCGGTTTACAGCATAAGGCCTGCAGCTCACTCACCCGCCTCATGGATGTAATAGCCACCAAAAAGGCTGTTTTTAAGGAGAGAAGTCTTAAAGGACAAATATGCATAGGTTCAAAAGGAGCTGCCATGAGATATGTCAGTACCAGATTAAGGTCCCAATCTGGGACAACAAAGGAAGTTGGCGGGAATTTATTTACAAGGCCTTTCAGGAATTGTGCCATCACTGGGATCGAAAAAAATGAACCTTGATCTAGGGATCTCAAACACAGACAAGGCGACCAAATATCCTTTGACGGTGGTTACCTGAAGGCTTACCAAGGCCAGTGACAGAAGGAACTCCATCACTGTAGTGGTGGGGCAAGATATAGGATCATTCTTGGTTCCCTGCACCACCACACAAATCTTCTCAACCTGCACGCGTACATAGATCTTATAGTCGGTCTGCGTGCAGCCAGCAATACCTCAAGCACTTCCTCAGAGAGGTCCCAGTCATCACACCTCATCCTCTCAAGAGCCACCTGGGTTGAGGGATTCCGGGGTTAGATGGAGTATCCGACCTTCCGACTGCATCAGGAGGTCCAGCTGCCGAGGCAACCGGTTAGGTGGACAAATGGATAGGTCCAAGAGGTCTGAGTGCCACGTTCTCCTCGCCCAGTCCAGGGCGATTAAGATCATGGTCGCTCAGAACCTCTTCAACCTCGTGAGAACCCATGGAATGACGGGAATCTGGGGAAAAACGTAGTGGAGAGGGAAGGTCCAATCCACCAGAAACGTATCCCTGGCGCACCATTCACTAGGAATTCCTTCGGGCAAAACTGTCTGCACTTCCTGTTTGATTACGTGGCAAACAGATCCACTGCTGGGGTACACCAGAGAGAGAAGACCTCTTCTAGGACTTCCTGGCACACGTCCCACTCGTGTGAGAGCGTGCTCTGCCTGCTGAGACCATCTGCCAAATTGTTCTCTGTACTCGCCAGATGAACTGTCAAGACCGATATCCGGTTCTCCAGTAACCAGAACCATAGCATAATCACCTTTGTGCAGAGGGTGCGGCAGTGCACGCCACCCTGCTAGTTCAGATAGTGCATTGCCACTGTGATGTCCGTCAGGATGAGGAAATGCTTCCCCTGCAGAGACGGAGCGAATGCTCTCTGGGTTAGCCTGATGGCTCGCAACTCCAGCCTGTTGATGTACCACCTGGCTTCTGTTGCTGACCAAAGACTGCTCACCTGCAAGTCCTCGCAGTGAGCGCCCCAACCCTTCAGAGATGCAGCAGGGACCACTCGGGTCTGAGGCCAGGGAGGCCAGAAGAGTTCCCCCGCCATGAGACTGCTGCGGTCTGCCAACCAGGACAGGTCGTTGACCGCTGATGCAGATACTCTGAGGAGATCTGAAAGAGCACTGAGGTGCTGCGACCACTGCCCCACCAGGAGCCACTGCAGGGATCTCATGCGCAGCCTGGCCTCTGGCACTTGTGTCAAGCTGACGAATCTCTCTTCAGGAGGGAAGGCTTCCCAATCCGTGTGTCCAGGACTACCTCGATGAACTGGAGCCTTTGGACTGGTGTCTTTCTGGACTGCTTTAAATTCAGGGAGAAGCCCAGCCTGTGCAGCAGCAAACAGGTGTCCTCTAGATTGGACGAGACCTGCACCGCTGACTTCCCTCGGATCAGCCCGTCTTCCAGGTATGAAAATACGTGGACCCTGAATCTCCTGAGGTGAGCCGCGACTACTGTCATGAGCTTGGTGAAGACCTTTGGGGCAGAGTTCAAACCAAAGGGAAGCACCTTGAACTGATAGTGCCTGTCCCCTTGGGTGAACTTTAAGAACCTCCTGTGCTTGCGATGGATGAGCACATGGAAATAAGCATCCTGTAGGTCTATTGAGACCAGCCAGTCCTGTAGTTCGAGAGCGTGGAGAATTTCTCTCAACGTCACCATCCTGAATTTTTCTTTCCTCAGGAACTTGTTCAAGGTCCTGAGGTCCAGAATGGGACGGAAACCTCCTCCCTTCTTGGGTACCAGGAAATACCAGGAATACCAACCCAATCCTCTCTGCTCGGGAGGTACCTCTTCCACTGCACCTTTCAAAAACAGGGCTCCCAGTTGTTCCTGGAGCTCCTGTCCCGGTTAGATTGGTGATGGTGGGGGTCTACCCAGAGGTTTTCTTAAAAATGGCAGACAATAACCCCACTGAATGAGCTGAAGAGCCCAGGCATCCAAAGTAATTCCCTGCCACTGAAGCCAATGCTCCATCAACCGTCCACCAACTGGTACGTTGTGGGAGGGGCAATCAAAGCAGCTTAGGAGGCTGGGTCACCCATGCCGCTGACGCTGCTTGTTGGCCTTTAGAGGTACCCTGCCCCTTCCGGAGCACGAGAAACACTTCTGCCCTTACATGGCTGGTGGGAGCTGCTCTCTCCTGCCATAAGGAGCATACCGCCTGTAGCCCCTTGCCCTAGAGGCGAAGCTGAAGTCAGGTTTGGCCGGCTGCGCAGCTAGGCCTACAGATTTAGCTGCGAGTTTGGATTCCTGAAATTTCTCTAAGGAAACGTCAGCCTTTTGATCGGATGCCGAGCAAGAGGGTTCAACGATCGACGGCCGAGTCGAGGTCCACTACACCCCCTGTCAAAAGTTTTCCAAGGAAGAGCTGGATGGAATATCTATCATATGAGGAATTTGCGGAAGATAGGCAATCCATTGAAATGTCTTTTGTAGGCAAGGGCTTAGAGCTCGAGGGAAGAGGTGTAAGACTCTCATTGGCCCTCATTACGACCCTGGCGGAATTCGGAAAACGATGGCGGAAATGCAATACCGCCATCGAATAGCGCTCGGTACGATGCCATTAGCGACACCGTAGTGAACGCCAACGCTAACTGCACCAAGCACGCGCGCGCGCGCCATGCCAAACCGTAAACACCACCATGGCGCAACGGTACGCCAATTCCGACCCCAGCGGACATGTACCTAACGCCATCAAGCATGGCGGAATGCACCATTCCGCCATGGTGAGAAGTACGGCATCGCGAATCAACCGTAAACGGCCCCACTGACTGCCCGTACACCGCTCCCTGCCCACAAAGTACAACTCCCCGTAGGTGCAACGAAGCCACAATGCAACCAGTGAAATGCACAAGTCACCCATGCATGCCAACGAACAAATGAACCTCAAGAGGGGCCAATGGGAGCTGCAGGGCACAGATGGCACGAATACAGAAGCCATCCCAATGGACATGACCACAGTCCCCCACCAAGAAACGCACGCAAACACAGGCACCTGTGACCAGCAATATTCAGAAAATCACAACATTCCACCAGTCCACCTGGCTGACCGGCATCTGTCACACAAAACCCAATCCCCCGCCCCTGAGCATGACAACATTCAAACTGTCATATTGGCAGCCCCCATCCCTGACCTCACGGGCTTCGTAGGCAAACGCGCCCAGTACAGGACCACGCAACAAAACTCCGAAGCTGGGACCCAATGCAGATCCCCTCACAATACATCGCTCCCCAAATAGGAATATGCCACATCACTTGCAAAAAAGAACGCTACACGGCCCATATCAGAATAGAATTTTAATGCACATCAATATCACCAAGCCCATACAGCCATCAGGCCATGAACTCCAAAACACATTTCACCATTGTGGGCTGCATCCGCAAGAAATGACCAGCCACTACTTGTGTGACGCCCTGTTCCCTCATGGTACACAGAGCCACATTCACGTACGAAAAGGCAACATGGAAGCGCACAGAACCGCAGGGCCGTCCCAATGGGGAGGCACTAGTCCAGCTGAAAGGCCGAAATGTTGCTCCGAGCCACCAGTACTGCGTAAGGGCATGTGGCACATTGGCGATCGTCCCATAAGATCGTAATGCTGCTCCACTGATTAACACGAAGCAGCAGGTGTCGGGAGTAAAACCCATCTGCAGGAGTGGCATACAGATGGCAGTGGCAAAAGGGGAGGAGATACCTGTCAACCAAAAGAAAAGAAACAGAATAGAATGGCCATCAGAACTACATTCGAACAACTCACTTCAATGATCACACTAGATCCACAGCCATATGCATGCAAGCCCATTCCAAAGGATCATCACCACCCCAAAACCACTTGCGAATCATAACTATCTATATCGAGGTGAAAACACCATCACAAACGAGTGTACCTGTGCATGCGTCTGTGAAAACAGAATCCTTCAGATGGGATTGGTAACGTGCATGGACACAAGTGTCTGAAGGCGCGTCGAGACAGGGAGGGCTCAACAAGGCCAGATAGACGATGGTCCCACTATGGCAGCCCTGCATCACATAGCGCAGGGGGGGCGGACAGATCCCAAGAAGCCCTGTACATGGCAAACTCTGTATCAAATCACCTGCCCATGCATCCATTCATCATTCCCTCATCCCGTAATGAAAACGCCTGAATATTTACTCACATAACATTAGAAATATCCATTGAGTCTGTGCGTTATGCAGCCTGCAAAATCCACAGTGCCCCAGCACGTAATTCCAGTCTAGTGAAGTAACATGTATTTGGGAACGTCCTGCCTTATCGTCCACTACGCAATTGCGCATCCCATACTATTCATATCAATCATAGCATTCTCGCCATGGCCCCTGTCCCAAGGACATTGAACAATAGAACGTTATATTTGCAGTCAGACCTGTGGGCATCTCCTCGCCGCTAGCTGAAAACCGAAAGCGCCGCCCTTCGAATTCCTCATTTGCAACATCACGTCGAAGAGGCATCTGTGGCCGTTTGAAAACACTAATTAATCCATCGAGTGCGGCTGTGTGTGAAAATGGCAACTGCCTTCACCCACGAATGGGACGCCCCGCCCGTCGTTGCAACTTGGTACAGTGATGAATGAGGGCCCACCGTTACTCGAGTACTACGTTCCACTGACCCTTCACAACTCTGTTCGCGACTGCACAGATAGTATGTGAAACAATGGGACCACAGCAGAATGAACATATCAACCAATGTTACACGGCCATCGGGTACAAATACAAGATTGCAATAGCAAGATGCCATTCCACGAATTGCAGCGTTGTGCGCGGGACGTGCTCGGCCAAAGGGGAGAGCAGTTTGCACAGGTGGAATGAATCACCACAGGTGGAGGCCATTCAGCCTGGAAACACATAAATTGCACAGCCAGTCTCCTCCCACAACCACACCGAAATGCTACCGGCAGGACTCGCGATGTTGGCCCTGGGGGACCTGATAGCACTGCAAGTACTCCAACTCCAAGAAGAAGACGAACACCAACTACAACCGGCCGCACGGAGGAGACGCAGGAGGAGGAGGAGGCCAAGGCAGGGCCAGCAGGGCCGCCAGCACAGCCACTACCACCACGCAGGCAGCCCGCAATCCCACGCCTCCGAGCACATCCGTTCAACCTCACTGATGAGCAGATCCACACCCTCTACCGTCTGGACCGGGACACCATAACCGCCATTGTGGACATGACACAGGCTGACCTTGTCAGCATGATAGATAGCCCAACCGCCATCCCACCCCTACTGAAGGTGGTGTCTGTACTCCACTTCCTGGCCACAGGCACCTACCAGCACACAGTCGGACAGTTGCATGGCATTTCTCAGCCACTGTTCTCACGGACACTATTGCAAGTGCTCGATGCCCTCCTGAAGCACGCAGACGACTACATCTCCCTACCACGCTCGGAGCTGGAAATTACCAACACAAAAGTGGGATTCCATGCACTTGCCGGCATACCGGGTTGCATTGGTGCCATCGACTGCACCCATGTGGAATTGGTCGTCCCACATGCCATGGAGGCCCAGTACCGCAACCGAAAACAATTTCATTCTCTGAATGTACAAATGGTGTGTGACTCCAACAGGATCATTACACATTGTTGTGCCCGATTCCCTGGATCAACCCATGATTCTATGGTCTTGAGGAACTCTACAATACCACGCTACATGGAGCGACACGCAGGGAACAGATCCTGGCTACTCGGTGAGTCTCATTTCATGCATGATGATGTGGGGTATGTGATTCGGCAATGACCTGGCAGGAAGGGGGCGGGGGGGGGGGTGTGCGTACGTAGCAATGGCATTCCACATCATACGTTTCTCGTCCACATACAGGTGATGCTGGATATCCACTGAAGAGATGGCTCCTCACACCAGTCCGGAACCCACGGGACCAGCATGAGGAGGACTACAACCATGCCCACTCACGTACCCGTGTAGTCATTGAACAGGCATTCGGCCTACTGAAGGGTCGTTTCCGCTGCCTCAGCAGGTCTGGCGGGGCACTCCTGTACCGCCATGTGAAGGTTGCAAAGATGGTGATGGCATGTGTCATGCTCCACAACATGTGCGTACGTAGAAATGTGCCCATGCCCCCTGACGCAGAACTGCAAGCACCTGAAGATGGTCATGATGAGGATGGGGATGTGGCAGCACCTCAAGGAGTCTGCGAGGCACCGGAGGCCCGTGACATTCGTCAGCATCTCATTGATGTATGCTTCTAGCACTCACGCCTGGTGGCTGATACATGGACACGGGACTCGTGGCACTGTGTGTGTCTGGGACATGCACAATATGGACTGTACGCCTATGATGGCCTAGTACACAAAGATCAATGTCCACACATCTCATTGGTTGATCGTGCACTTTTTATGGCATATGTGATATCATGTTGTACACCCTATCGACCCGCCACCCAAGTGAGCCCAACACACCCCCTCCACCCTCTCACCTCCCCCCCGAACACCAGTGTCCAAAGATGCTCATCGTCAGTGGGCAGTCGCTATTGCAAGCCCCCTCTGCGGGTATCAGGGGCACCCCTGCCTGTGGAGCGCAGGTTCCTCCCAGATCTACGTTGGGGGCTGAACTGGACGGAACTTGCAACGGATGATGTCTCTGCCTGCTCACGTCCATGCATGTCCCTAAGGGTTTGCGAGAGCTCAGTGAGCACACGGCGCACTGCGGCAAGTTCACCACATACGTCTTTGGACGTCGCATGCAGTTCCCCCCTCAGGCTCTCGGTGCTTCTCTCCATTTGGACTCTCAGGCTCTCGGTGCTACTCTCCATTTGTGCCCTTAGTGTCTCTGTAACTCTCTCCATTTCTGCCCTAAGTGTCTCAGTTGATGTTTCTATGTCTGCCTTAGTGCCCCCACATTCATCGGCATGGTCCTTGAGGAGCGTGGCCAGTTGCTGCTGTTGCACTATTAACTGGTCGAGGGACTGTTGCCTCTGCTGGGCCATGGCCATTTGCGGGGGTGTCACAGAGGGGCTGTTGTCCTCATGTTGCCCTGCCACAGGGCTTGTGGGGGATGGCCAGTCGTCGTCTTGTGGGTGCCCCTGCGTGGTATCCTCATGTAGTACGGGATGGAACAGACAGGGGGATTGGGACAGGTCATGGATGGATCTGACTTCGACATCCCCGTCTTCTGTGTCGGAGCATGCTGCCATCAATGGGGTGTCACCTATGGTGCTGCTGCCACCGGAGGCAGTGCCTTCTGTGGCATCCGTTGGGGGGACCTGTGGTGGTGGTGTTGTGGGCATGCTGGCTGCTGGGGTGCCTGTTGATGTTCCCTCCTCTGTGCTGCCACCTGTTTTGTGCTGCTGCCGTGTCTTGATGCGTGCAGCTGCGGTGGAGGGTCTTTGGCCGTTGGTCTTGGCCCTCTTTGCAGGTGTGCTGGTAGGGGTGTCCTGCAGCTCGTCGTTTGGATCGGACCCTGTGGTGGAGTAAAGGAGGGCGAGGGTTATTGGTGGGTCTGTGGGAATTGGAATGGCATTGTATCACATGCATTGGGGTGGTACCTGAGGGTGATTTGGGTCGGGGCCTTGGAGGTGCTTCCATTTGTGTGTGGAGTGAGGGTGCAGTTGTTTGGCAGCCTGCAGTTAGGGTGTGCCTGCTGCACGTGTAGTGCGTGTTTTAGGGGTTTTTAATTATTTATGTATTTATTGTGGGTTTTAACGTGCGCTATCAGGACGATGTGTGTGGACGTTCTCCTGGACATGTGTTTCTGTTGCACTATGGGGACACATGGTGCTTCACATGGATGGACTTTGTGGTTTTGGCATTGTTTCATTAGGCCCACCTACCTGATTCTTCGGATGTCTGCACTCCTTTCTCCATCCCTCCGACTCCCTCTATGCTCTCCATTCCGATGGTGGAGGCACAGATTTCTTCCCAGGGGGTCAGCTTGATGGGTGATTCCGACCCTCCCCCGGTGGCTGTGGCAATGTTGCGGTTGGCAGAGAGTATGCTGCGGACGCGTATCCCCAGGTCGTCCCATCGCTTACGGCATTGCTGTGGGGTGCGGGGTGCGGTCCCCACCGCACTTACCCGCTGTGCCACCAGAGCCCATATGGCCTTCTTGTTTGCGAGTGCCGTCCTGGTCATTTGCGTGCAGAAGACGACGGCAGCATTCTCCTGGAGGGTCTCTGTTAGCACGGTGAGTTCCTCACGGGAGAAGTGGACCTGCCGCTTGCGGTCGCACGCTTTCTTCGCTACTTTTCCCATTTTTCTTGGTTTCGCTAGGGTGGATGACGGGTTGGGTTGTGTCTCAGGGTAGTGATTTTAGTGGTTGTGTGGTTTTAGTGGTTTTATAGGTGTACGGCGGGTTGTTTCCCGTTCCGGGCCCGTGTTTTAACTTCCGTTTCCGTATATTTCCGGTCACCGTACTTTACGGTAGGCGCACACTGCGGTGTCCGCTGTGATGGGTGGCGGTATTGCACCTAGGGCGCCGTACGGCGGCGGTGTGGGCCGTTTTGGGTTCATTTCCGCCATCGCGGACTTTGCACTTCCGCCATGCCGTGGTGCTCGTGCCCGATGGGTCGGAATGGGCCGCACTTTGCTCCTTCTTGCAATGGCGGAAACGCTATTTACGCTGTGGCGGTCCGGTCAGTCACTTTCCGCCAGGGTCGTAATGAGGGCCATTGACTCAAGGCTTTGAAGGCTCTCGAGGGGTTGAGTGCACGCAAGCTTTAACCTATTTAGATGCCTTATCAGCCTTGGTAGGCGTGACGGGGTCGTGGACTCTCATCGGTTCTCTCGAAGAGGCCGGAGTCATCCTATTGAAAATGTTCAGCATCTGAAGGTGAAATGTCTCCCACTCGGCATTGGAGGCTGACCTTCCTGGGCAGGACACCTTGCAGTCGGGAGAGAAATCCAAGGAGGTGCAGCTGGACCTGTGACACCTCTTTTTGGATCTTTTTCGAGATGTTGAAGAAGACAAGTGATGGGAGCCACTATGAGAACAAGAGAGCTATTTTGTATGCTTTCTCTTCAGTGACTCTCCCCTTGAACATCGCTCGTCAGAAGATTTTCTCTTAGACGGCGACGATGATGGTGACTTATGGGAGGGCCTACCACAGCGAGTTTCCCTTTCCTCTCCTTCAGTGCCATTCCTGTCATAGATTGACAAGAACAGCAATCTGCCATCTTGTGCTCGAGTCCAAGACACACACCAGAGGCAAACGCGGTGTGGGTCCGTGATCGACATCTTGGCCCCTCAATCCATGCATTTTTTAAATCCTGTCTTAGGAGTCGACATTTAATAGAAGCAATAGTCGAAGAAAGAAAAAATGGCACTGTATCCAAAGCGAATTGCCAGCAGAAAAACAGAACTGAATCAACAGGCCTGGTGAGTGCTATATCTACTGTCTACCGAGAACATTTTTTCAGAAGCAGCTGATGCTGGAAGGAGATTATAAAAAATGAGGAATAAGTGGGAGGACACAATCCATTTGAAGTATTCTTTCTACCTTTTTGAATAATATTTAAACTGCCTTCGGAAAGCTTAAGGCGGGCTAAAGTTAGTTTGTCATACACCAAACTGCTAGGGACATTGCCCTAAAATTCGGGGGAAGCACTGAGCCCCCCTGCTGGGACTTCATCGTTCTGGATATTTTCAGCTTGAGTGGATCCTGGTAAGTCATCTGTGTTAAGTCTGGATACCATGCTCTGGAGGGCCATAGAGTGGCTATTAGTATTAGATTGCAATTCCTGGACACTCTAAATTTGTTCAGAACCCCTGCATTGTTTGAGTTGGTGGGAATGCATAACAATTAATTTCAGACCAGTCTATCTGCAATTAATCTCCTGAATTCTTCCCATGAAGCAAATCTTTTGCATTTGGTATTGCTGTTGGTTGCATAAAGATCTATTTCTCAGACACCCCATATTGTGAAAACGTTTTGAAGAACTGCTGAAGATATCTTCTATTCGTACGACCTCCCTCTGAGCCTGCTGAGCCCCTCTGCTTCTGAATTGTTCTGACCTGGCACATGAGCTGCTCAAGGCTATTGCCCATTCCACAACTTGAGGGCTAATCTGCACCATATTTGTTGACATAGAAAATTGATGTTGTACTGTCTGGTAAAACTAGTACCACCCTCTTCTGCAGTAGGGGAATTAATGATTGATTTCAATGCCCCCCGTCGAAAATGTGCCGTAGCAGCGGAGCTGGAGGGATTATCTATGAGATGAGGAATCTGCGGGAGAAAGGCAATCCATTGACATATGCCTTTTAATTCAAGGTACTTTATATGTCCATCCTTGTCGCTGGAAGCTGTGATGCTGGAAATGCATTGGATGGATAGGGCCTCCATGTCCTTGTCCTGCACTCCCTTATGTTAATGTTAAAGGTATTTATATAGCGCACCGTCACCCGCGGTGTTGGTCTCCAAGTGCTCAAACGGATCTGTAAACAAAGATGTGGGATTGGGTTAGTGGGTGAAGAGGGTGTACGAAAGTGAGAAAGTGGTGTCCTGTTGGCAGCTTCAGTTCGGTTTTCACCGTGCACTGAGCTTGGGTGTGAATGTAGGATCGGAGCCAGTCCTCGTGTGCTGTTGTTGCGATTTATGTGTTGATTGTTTGTCTTTGCGGTGTGGTGAAGTGCGTGCGGTTTGCTGTGAGAGGTGGTTGTGTGGGTTTTTGTGTGAGTTAAGTATGCAGAAATGTGAGGTTTTGGTTAGTGGGTTATATGTCTCTTAATCCATGTAGTTTTGTTTTATGTACCCAGTTGTCATACTTGGTAGGTATATTCTTTATCTTTCTTCTCCTGACTATCTAGTTTCTAGGGTGATGATGTGGCTGGTTCCCAGTGAAGTTATTTGAGCTTAGTACACCCGGTTGGGTGAGCATTATCCCCTAGTTTCCAATCTATTTACTGCTGGTGGTCCATTGGGTAGGTATATTCTTTCTCTTCCCTTTCCTGACTGTCTAGTTTCTAGGGCGATGGCGTGGCTGTTTCCAAGCTAGGTTTTTTGAGCTTAGTACACCCGGGTGGGCGAGCATAATCCCTAGGTAGTGGTGTTATATTATCGTTCCCCCGCTCCTTCCTATCTATTTACTGTTGGTGGTCCATTGCTGCCTGTGATTACAATGTGGGCCAAGGTGTTATTGCTAGGTCATACCTTGACTACCTTCCCAATAGATCTGTGGGTGTTCTTTGGTATGATTCTAGGTGGTCTATCTTTCAATTGATAAGGGGGTAGATCAGTATATCCTTACTTATATTAGGTTCATAGGCTTAGGGAATAGGGGAAAGGTTCCTCTCTCAGCCTAGTTCTGCTGTCTATGCCCCTATGGGCATTCTTTCTAGTTATGGGGTGAAGAGCCAGGATTTGAGGAGTTTCCTGAATTGTAGGCGTTCTCTTGTGTTCTGTATGTTGTTTGGTAGTTTGTTCGTTATCATGTGTGTTCTGTGTTGTTTTCTGCACAGGAGTCCATGTGGGACTCCTGGTAGTGCAGCTCTTCCTCTTTTTGGTTGTGGTGAATAGAGAGAACCTTGGGCTACCCTTATGGCACCCATGGGTGGGGGTACAACCCTGTATGGAGAGTTGCTGCAGTCTGAAGCAGTCTACGGCATTAGAGGCAAGCAAGCGACCTGCAGGAGAAGGTCGTTGTTTGCGAAGCTCTCGCTCCCACCCATGTCGCGAGGAAACGGGAGTAAAGGAAAAGCAGTTGGCCGCACAGGCGATTTCTCCCCGGAAAATTAACCCCTCAATGATACTATCCGCTGGTTCAGTGGCAAACTTTTTTAACAGACAGGCAAGAAAGTATCAGCTACCCTTGAGTGAACTCTCTGATGCAGAAATCCTGGAAGGAGAGGAAGACTCAGCAGCGAAAAATGATCAAAATGCAATAACTTCACATGCTTGGGTAAAGAAGCCAGACGGTGGAAAGCAGAGGTTGAAAGAAAAAACTTCAACGCCAATTCGATGGCACTTCGGAAAACCTCCAACGACCAATTTCATCTTCTCTGCAACACAGTTAGACAAAGAAAAGAATGAAAATCACCCAGAAAAAGAGACCAGTTGAACACCAAGAATGCCACCACCTCGGGGGCAAATTAACCAATCCACAATTCCACTGGTCAATGAACGACCAATGGAAAACATAAGAGTGAAGAAAGAAGTTTCAGACATGGGCCAAAAAATCGCCCATTCACGAACAACAGAGGATCAAGGTCACCCAAAACAAACACTGTCGCCTGAAACTGGTAAAAACACAACAAGAGACAGACTGTCACCCTCCCGCACTGACTCCGGGCTACCCCTTGCTCTGGGGTCTGTATCTGTACCCGTACAGCCCCCCCCCCTTTTCTTCCTGCACTTATCAGACTTACCCTGTCCTCTGCCTTAAACCTAGCACTTGCAAATTGCTGGCTACATTACCACTGTTTGTTGCCTTTATTATTTATTTATTGTTATTTATCTGTTTCTCCTCAGCTTCGCATTTTCCACTTCTCCCCCTTCCATGCACTTTTACCCTCCTCCTCTCCCATGCACTTGCGCGTTCTCAATGTCATTGGGCCTAGTAAGATCGCTGTTTTGTTCTCCCCTGTTCCTGTCCCCTGCCTTGTCGCACTCTGAAACACTTGTGTACGAGCGCGATAGAAATAAAAAATCAATCAATCAATCAACAATGCCCTTCTTTAAACAGAAATATTTCTCCTTCTTCCGAAACACCAACAACTGCAATGATCTTGCCGCCTCGTAATAGACGGGTGAGCGATTTACCTCACACTAACGGAAGGGAAACACCAAACAAGAAACTAGACCTTTTTTCTATCATGTCAACAGTCACGATAGCCCTGGCTCCATTCAGCAAGTTATACGAAGCGCTCAATGATAATTTAAAAGATCATACGACAATGACTGCACTGATGCACACCAAACTAACATACCTAAAAGGATATACATGGCAATGGAGGCAAAAAAGCTAAATACGAGAGACCAAAGCACAAGTACGTCACTACAAGAGAATAAGGACCAACACACGGACCTTCTAAAGAGTAATCAAGGAAAAAAGAATTTGTGCTCAATGGCCTCCCAAACAGAAGCAACACATAACTTGATCGAAGTTCTGAAACAAACGAAAGACCATGTGCCAGGGCTTGATTCAACAATTCGACAAGATAACCCAAACACAGTCAGAGAGACGGTAAACTTACAGACACAGAGAACGCAAATGAGTTCATCTACAACACTGACAACCCCAGAATTAAAAGATATGACACAGATTCCAAGATGGCCGGCGACACCAGATAGATGTGTCGGCGGTGCTCCCGCAACTCCCCAGCAAACTAAAGTGGTTCCACCACCCCGCAGCAGTTGTTTCATCCCGGAAAAAACGGAGAAGGCGGCGGAGACACGGACGGTTTCAGGAATAGCCAGGGAAAAGCAGCATAGTTCCCCTCACAGGGATGCCACCACAAGAGAGGAGGAGCCCGGCGGAAGAGCCTGAGGTGCAGGCCAGGGAGAGTCCGCACCACAACGAGGCGCATCCCGCAGAGCCCACCAACCAGCCAGTAAGGGAGATCAAGTGTTCCGAGAGCAGGTGGAGAACTCTCAGAAGCAGCGGTGAGCTGGGTAGGCAGCGAGACGAGGCACCGGCTGGCAACAGGGAGCAAGGCAGACCCGTGAGCAGAGGGACCTGGAGACTCGAGGGGGACCTCAGTGGCAGGAGAACTCTGCAAGGCGCGCCACCACAGCTGAGAAGGGTGAGCTGAGAGGAGCCTGAGAACCACCAGCAGTCTCCCCGAGGGCTGTAGCGACCCACTCAAGAGGACGATGTGGAGAGGCAGAGCGGAGAGGCGGAGGAGAGTCCCAGGTGAGATGCAGTGGCGCCGAGGACCAGGGGGCCCGTTCGCTAGGACGCTGAGCGCCAGCCGGCTGTGATACTTACGAGACAGGAGAGCGCTCCAGACAACAGGGAGAGGCGGACTCAGGGCCAGGGGCAGGCAGGGAGTCGCCCGGGTCCCCAACGGACACTGCCCGGAGGGGGATACACAACAGGGGGCCGGGGGTAGAGGCCCTCGTAGTGAGGAGGAACAAATAAAGAATACCTGTGGCCCAAAACGGCAAGGAGCCGCGGAAACACCACCGCGGGGGCCAAGCGAAAACTCGAACAGCAGGCAAGCTCTCTCCCTCCCAGGGACGGACACTTTGCGCAGACGGCTCTGTCTAGAGTAACCAGTGCAGCGGGGAGGGATATTGAACACCTTCACATTGTCTGGAGAAGCCTAAGCGTGCCAGGCGTACTCACGAGCTTAGGGACAGAAAGGCATACCCCAAAAAAAGCACGGCCCGGACTGGAGGAGCCCCAGTAAAGGAAGGCCCAGAGGAGCAGCAGGGGATCAAGAACCCAGGCATCAGGCATCCGGGACAGCAGTAACCCCACTGGATACCCCCGGGTGATGGAAAGAGGAGGGTGGACCATGACCGGAGCGGCCCCCACATCAACGGAACGTGAGGGCGCACAGGGGAGGACAGCCAACCTCCCGTAACTTGCCCAGGTTGGAATTCAACCCTGCACTAAAGCAATAAGCAAGAAAAGGGGGTGTTGGGACGTGACCCAGCTGTCCCCACCCAAGACCCCAGCAGAGGCGAAGGAGACGCGGGGCAGGAGCAGAGAGACAGGCCACCATGAGGACTCGGGGAGGTGCCACCCAGAGCCACAGGAAGGGAGCGGGTCTGTAAAAGAAGGACGACAGGTGAGGCCGAGGGCCGCAACAAGGGGGGCAGCACCTAGCATCAAAGAGGGTGCAGGAGATAGGGGTCTGCCTAGAGGGTACTGGCAGAAAGGAAGAAGCCATAGGGTAACCCACCCCGAGGCGGAAATATCCCCAGCAGAACAGGTGACCGTGAGCGGGTATCAAGCCAAAAGGATACACCTAACATTGGAAGGAACCCGTTGGCACCCTAACATGTCGAATAAAACCAAAGGCAAAGCGAACAAAGGTACACACCCCCAGGGAGACACCCCTGGAACTCTGCCAACAATGTGGACAACCAGGGAGCCCAACAAGATGTTCAGGGGCAACCAGGAAGGGGCGACAGGCCGTAGCACACCGTAGGACATGGACCCAACGGCGCCGATATCGTGCCAGTACTTCCATCGGGAAATGCTCTCCCTGCAGTCCAATTTTGTTAAAACATTCCAGGACCAGTTCCAGCTATTGCGAACAGACCTCAACTCGGCCCTGGGGGAAGTCAAACAGGAATTGAGCCAACTGGGAGAGAGGACGGACATCTTAAAGAAGGGCCTACAGGAAGTGGACGGAGATACGACAGCGAACAGCGAAGCCATTGAGAAACTGGTTGTGGCAAGCCGGAACTTGGATCTTCGAATGGAGGACATGGAGAACAGGTCTCGGAGGGTTAATATAAGACTTAAAATGCTCTCGGAAACAGTACATGACAAGGAACTGAAGGGGGTCATTCAGAGCATCTTCGCAGATATCATAGGGGAAGCGAATCTGAGTACAGTGGAATTGGACAGATTCCATAGAGTGGGACGCCTTAACAGAGACATGAATGCCAGACCGAGGGATGTGCTCGCAGCATTCACAAGATATTGACGAAATGAAACAGTGCTGAGGGCAGCAAGACAACAGGAACTGATCAAGTACCAGGACCAACAAATCAAACTTTACTAGGATTTAGCAAGCAGTACTTTGATCAAACGTCGTCAGATGGGTCTGGTCCTAGCGGTACTTAAAGAAAAGGTGATCAGATACAAACGGACATGTCCCTTCGGACTTCTCTTTGAGTGGGCAGGGGGGCAAAGAGGCATAACCACACTACAAGAAGGAGTAGACATGCTACACATCGACCTGGAACCCGAGCAAAAGTAGGACAGATCCGAGAGGACACCAGGAGCAGCGAATGGAATGAGATCGAAACCATGGAAATGGTCTACAGTCGGAGACAAGAGGAGGAGAAGGCCCACGCTGCGTGGCCCACCACACAGGGAGAGGGGTGAAAAGTCAAATGGAGAGGACCTAGCACGGGAAAGCTCTGAATAGGCAACATATAAAGGGGAGGTGGACGCGAAAGAAGGAGGATAAGGGCAGGGGGAGAGGGCGAAAACATCATGGGGCCAGTAAGGTCGACGAGGCCGATGAGGAGGGAAAGGGTGGAGGGGGTCGAGAACCCAGCCAGGGAGGGAAAGTGGGGGGTGGGGGAGCGGAGAGAAGGGCGGGTCGAGCAGTGAGGCAGACGGGGACAACAAAAGGGGAGAGCGAGGGGAAGCGACAGAGCAGAGAGGGCGCGGGGGAACCTTGCAGAGAGAGAAAAAGCAGGGGTCACCAGCAGGCAGGGGATATGGACAAATCAACAACCATTCAAGTGGTTAACGCACAACATCAGGGGGCTTAATCCTCCCCTAAAGAGGAAAAAACTAGAACAATTCACGAGGAAAGAGAGGCCGGATGTCCTGGGGCTGCAAGAAAGGCACCTCATGCATAAAGATCAGGGGCAACTAAAGTTACGGGGGTTTGACTAGATTTTGCATGCATCAGGAAAGATCAAAACAGGGGGAGTGGCCTTAGCCATCAAAAACACAGTGGATTTCAGAGTCACTGAAGTCCTACGGGACAAGAAGGGTAGGTACATTATAGCTAGGGGGGGCGTACCAGGACCTCCCCTATACTATAGCAGTAGTGTATGTACCTAACTCAGGCCAGGAGCTGTTTCTGAGGCATTTCTTGGGAGTACTGGAAGACAATGCATGGGGCCAAATAATCATGATAGGAGACGTCAACATAGTTGGGACAGGGGGCGAGATAGGTCGAGGGGCCCAGGGAGGGGAGGAGGAGCAGTGATGTCAGCGGAACTGAGGGACATGATCGAGAGGGCAGGCAACGGGATGTGTGGTGGAAGTTGAAGGGGGGCGAGGAGGGCTACACTTTTCTATCAGGAGTTCATGGGTCACAATCTAGAATCAACTACATCTGGGTTTCAACGGGCTTGGTGGGGCAGATTCGGGATGTGAAGATGGGTCCCACCCATTGGAATAGCGGACCACAAGATTATATCCACCCAAATGAATTTAGGGCGTAAGGAAAGAGGGGTGTGGCGATGGAAATACCCAAAGTTCTTGATTAGGGACCCAGTAATTAGAGAGGAAATGGAAGGGAAAATCAAAGGCTTCTTCAAGTCCAACAGGAGGGGGAAACGAGGGAAGAAGCAAAATGGGATGCTTTCAAAGCTACGCTCAGGGGGGAATTGATAGCGGTGAAGGCACAGAGGGTAAAGCAGCTGAGGGCGCTCGAAGCACAGCTTGAGGTGGAGGTGGGGGCGGCAAGGCAACAGACAAGATCTTCCATGAGGGAGTATAGACAGGTACTAGGGCAACTAGAGGTCCTCCGAACAAAAAGAGCGTAAGGGGCGCTGCTCACCATCCATCAAAAATATTACGCTAAAGCAAATAAAGCAGATTCACTCCTATCGCGCCTACTGAGGGGGCGAAGTCAAAAACGCGATCACTGCCTTGAAAATGGAAACTGGGGAGCGGGTCCCATGGGCAGGGGACATCCAGGAAACTCTAGCAAAGTTCTACGAATCTCTATACACATCACAAAACCCTCAGGCCCACCTACAGGTGGAATTCCTGGAAAGGGTGAGGATGCACAGAATTGGGAGGGAGGCACAGGAGACCCTTAGCTGGGAGATCACAGAGGATGAAGTAAGGAGGGTGATAGCTAACCTACCATCAAATAAGGCCCCAGGCTCAGGTGGCTATACAGCAGCCTTTTACAAAACATTTGCAACCGTACTAACCCCACACCTGACATATCTTTTCAACACATTCTTGTCCACAGGCAGAATAACCCCATCTCTGGAGGAGGCCAGACTAACGCTTATCCTTAAACCTAACAAAGATCCAGAGGAGAGAACGTCTTACAGGCCCATTGCATTGATAAACGTAGATGCCAAGATCTACACAAAGATCTTGGCAAACAGGCTAGAGGGCCTTCTCCCGGACCTGATCCACCCGGACCAGGCAGGAGTTATAAGAGGCAGACAGACGGTGGATAATATCAGGAGGGTGGCTCACCTACTCGAAAAAGCACAAAAGACAAACACTCCTGCGGTCCTCTTAGGGCTGGACGCAGACAAAGCGTTTGACCGTGTGGAGTGGTCCTTTCTGTTTCGGGTAATGCAGAAAATGGGCCTCAACCCTTTAGGTTGAGCAGAGGCATGAAACAAGGATTCCCGTTATCCCCAATGCTCTACGCAATTTACTTGGAATCCCTTTTACAGGCAATAAGGGAAGCCGACGGGATACGGGGCATCCTGTTGGGGGAAACAACACAAGGTAGCAGCGTTCGCTGACGACATGCTGCTCACGCTAACAACACCAATGGAGTCCATCAAGGCAAGTAGGGTCTTGCTGGAGGACTTTGGGGAGGTTTCAGGCCTGAGGGTCAACACCGGTAAGTCTGAACTATTGAACCTTACCCTGGGGGCAGGGGATCTTGACACACAGAGGGCAGCCATCCCCTTTGTGTGGAGTCCGGGGAGAATCAGGTATTTGGGAGTGAGCATTACAGCGACCCTTGCGGGCTGGTACGCAGCTATTTATCATCCATTACTGAAAGACATTAAGCAGGACTTCCATAAGTGGAGGAATCTTCGTGTATCCTCAGTGGGAAGGCTGGCCGCAGTTAAAATCGTTACGCTTCCGCGACTGCTGTATCTATTCCAGGCAATCCCTCAGGCTGTGCCAGCAAGTTTCTTTAGGGAGTTAAAGGCCCTGACCAACCAGTTCCTTTGGGAGGGAAAGAGAGCAAGGGTCAGCAGACACCTACTGATAGCACCCAGACAGGAGGGAGGGATGTCACTACCAAACTTCCAGCAGTACTACGAGGCTACATAGCTATGAGTAATTAGAGAATGGCTTCAAGAGGGGGAGAATGCGCAAAATAAGCAACGGGTGAAAATTGATAGGGTAGTAGCACATCACAAGCTGGCAGAAGTGCTGTGGCTACCGAAACAGCATAGGCCAAAGCACATGTATGAGAGAACCATAACCAAATTAGTAGCGGACAATTGGGATAAATTGGTGGGAACCAGAGGAATCACAAATGTCCCATCCCCCTTTATGCCTATACTCAATAACGTGGAATTTTCACCCGGGCTGGAGAAGGGGGCATTTAAACAATGGCAAGAAGGAGGGTGCAGAAAGCTGAGGGATATGTTCCGGGGGAGGGAATACTCTAATTTGAGGAATGCAAAAGGGAATTTGCAGTAAAGGAAGGGGAGCGGCTTAGGTACGCGCAAATACGGCATTGGGTCTTGAATCACGGAATCAAGAATGCAGCGGTTAGGAAGACAACGCAGTTTGAAAAATTCCTCCTTTCCAATGACGTATCCAAGGGGCTGATATCTATATAAGATATTAGACAACGCAACTCCTAGGCAACAGTGGCCATACATGCAGAGGTGAGAGTGGATCTTGGGGAGGGACATTGGAAGGGAGGAATGGGAGAGTCTGTGGAGGAAGATCCCTAAACTGGCAAGAGCATGACAGCTGCAAGAAGCATGGTACAAGATACTACTCGGCTGGCACTATACGCCAGCCCGCCTTCATAAGATATACCCAGAAAAATCAGAGGACTGCTGGAGGGGGTGCGGGATGGAGGGCACAATGGAGCACATCTGGTGGAGATGCCCAAAAATAGAGCCATTCTGGAGGTAGGTGCAGAGAGCGCATGACCAGGCCTATGGGCCAGGAGAAGGCAGACCACCGGAACAGATTTTACTAGGAATCAGAGGGGGGAAAGCAACAAAAGAACCCAGATCACGAGAAAAGGCAAGAGTGATCCTAACACTGGCAGGTATGACAATAATAGCGCAGAGGTGGAAAAGCAGAGAGGTTCCCATGCTGCAGGACTGGCTGCGGAAAATATGGGAAATCATAGCCCTGGAATGGGCGACGTACGCCATGGACAACAAGCTGCAAAACTTTGCAAAAGACTGGGGAGAAGCCTTATCCTTTCTCAAAGATTACTTTCGAGTTGTGTGGTGCCCCCAGCACCTAAAACTGCTGAATCTGCAGTGAGCTTTGGTGCTCCGTCCATGAAAGGATCGGACCAAGGAAAGCTCAGAAGCTGCCTCGGGGGGTGGGGAGGGGCCAGTTGGGGGATTGTTTAACATGTTGTAAAACCAATAAAAACAGTAAAAAAGAAAAAAGAAACAACACAGAAAAGTGCCAGTAAAGGTTGTATAGTAAATGAAACCAACTCAGAGATATTAAAATGGATACCACCAAATCAGTTTGTTAGTAATGACACTCGAGTAATTGAAAGTCACATTCAAACAAAAAAGTATGGCATCTTTTCATCAAAAGGAAATGCAAGGATTGAAGATACACATACGCAAGCTGGGAAGGAGCAACTGGATAAAAGCAAACACTTGACATCAAACAGTACTACCAACAAAGAGTTGTGCAAACCATCTTAGGATTCTGAGAGAAGTTTTTTCTGTGGAAAACAATTGAAGGAAAAACCAATCCTCTTAATACCTGGCGATAAACAGATAGTTAACAAAGCAGCACTTACAATAGATGACACAGAGTTATCAACAGACCTGATGGAACTCAGTCAATATACAGTTAAAGCTTGGGAATGGGAACTTGCCAACATGCCACATCAGAAAATGAAAGCAGTTCATGATAAGCTAAATTCTTTGCCACCGGAACCAAAAGAAAATATCATAATAAGGGATGTAAACTCTACAGTTTTTCTAACATTGGATGACAAACGTAAATTACTGAATCTCATGAGAGAAGACAAAAACAAGAGGCGAGATCGAGAAATTCAAGTGAAGAACGGCACCCTAGAGAGACGCATAAATATCTGGAAACCAGAGATGGGAAAAGAGAAGGTAGGATGTCAGAGCGAGAAGAGGGAGGTAGAGGAAGAGAATGGACTCACCACAAGCTGTCGTGCGAAGGGACAACAGACCGGGGGTAGAAGCAACAGAGAAGTCACTCATTTAAGAGGCCAAGCTTGGGCCTTATCTTCCCAAAACACACGACAAAAAATGTCAGAATGAGAAAATAGTATTCGTAAGCAAAATTTGCGATCATTCAAGTTGGAACACATTTTGGACAAGGAGGCCAACCTGATCATGAATAGGAAAACAATTATCAGCTTGTGTAGCCACATTCCAAACTTAAGACAGCTGATAACCGATGACTTGAAGATTGTGGAATTTGGTGAAAAAGGACATACAGATTGCATATATCTACATATAAATTCACCTATAGTAAAAAGAATGTCACAGGAAGCCACAGAAAGTCTGCAGATGCTGGGCTATGACTTGGCGGAAATAAAACAACAAACAAGAGATGACGTGCATCGTGACCACAGTAGGAAAAATCATCTTGACAATCCAAAACATCTAGAACAACGATCTCTTTCCCCTAGCAAGAGGGCAAATCAGCATGATTTGAATTATTACAAATCAAATTACGAGACCAACAACATATCAAGATCGGACACGAAGATAAACAGACACTGTGACCAGAGACACTTTTCACCGATAAATTCCAATACAAGAGAGGAAATGGACACAGTTAACAGACGCACTTCGGCAGGAGAAAATAAAAAGTTCTCTGATCCTTTGAACATTGGCCGAATAGCCCTCAGCCCTCTGCCCAAATAAAAAATTACATTTGACCAAGACTCCTCATTAGAACATAGAGAAGAAACATCGAGAGCATGCACCAGAGCCAGAAATTATGCAGATATTAAAAAGTGGAACTGGATCCCGGAGACTCTAGCAAGACATCTGGAGAACTAGCCATGAAAATATGTATATTAACCTCCTCGGTCCATTAAGGAAAAAACCAACCGCATTCCAACTGATACATTATTGCTATTGGGCTCTTGACACGCTAATATGGGCGACTTTAAAGATCAAGAGAACAAAGTAAGAGCCTTCCCTCCAACAATTGGAGACGCAAAACGTTCACGACTTTTATACGTGGACAATATCATTTTGCTGGATCAGAATGCAATAGGCCTCCAACGCCAATTGATCAACTTGGCAGAATACATAAGGGACAACAATCTGCAGATTATTAAGGAAAAACACAAATAATGGCGTTTAAAGAAATTAGAGAAAACAGACGAGAAGCAAAAGTGGTATCTAGATGGCATAGAAATTGAGAAGGTAAAAAAATTCTAATACTTGGGCATAATACTAAACAATAGCCCTCTGGAAAAGCAAATGCAAGAAACACTTTGGCAGAAGATCAAAACCTTAGCCTCGCAAACTAAAGCTATAGACAAGATGTTTGGCCGATTTTCTTTAAAACCAATATTGAACTTCTACAAAGCTAAAGTGATTCTATCAATATCTTATGGAACTGAAGCAATGTCATTGATACCGGCCAAAATCTGGCAAAAGATTGAGGACTATTTTTGGCGTAAAGTTTTGAACCTTCCAACATCAACGCCAATAGCGTCTATTCAATGTGAACTGAGCTTGATATCGCTGAAAACGATAATTGATCGAGGAGCTCTAATGTTGTACAGGAAGACTCTACTATCTTCTTCACCCAAAATCTTGGAGATTATCCACAAAGAGATCGAGAGAGGCAAAAATAAAATGCTACAAAATTGGTCGTTGATGAACAAAAATAACCTGTTCAGAGGAAGAACTTAAGAACAATCCAACCAGAGCCAAAAAGAAATTAGACAAATGGGATTGGGTCAATACTCAAGAAATAGCAGCAAGAAGTAAACCAACGGCCAATCTCCCGATAAATGCAAAGAAGGCGAACCAACCTCTGATATACCTGTAGAAATGCCCACATAAAGGCTTGCGCAATACCTATATGAGAGCACGTTAAACTTATTAAAAACAAACAAAATGTTGGCACTAAGAGGCAAATCAACTACCAACAAATGTTGCGATTGCAAAAGAGAAAATCAGATAGAAACGATCAGACACCTCCTACTGTCTTGCACAGGAACAACTGAAGCAATAACTATTCACATGAGTCATCTCTTCACCAACTCAAGGATACATGACGAAGAAATCTGGTGGTAATGAGCGGTGAGAAAACAGCATGGGTAATTGCAGTAGCACAGTTTCTCCGAAATATTGACCTGGAAAAAAAATGACCCGGGAAAGAACGAAGGGACATGCAGAAGAAACGTTAATTCAATTCTTTTTTTAAAGTCATAATGACGTGGGCAAGAAACATGTAAGATGAGATCAAAGTAGACTGGTCCAATCTCATGACAGTTTTAAGAAAGTGCCACGTTTCCAAATGATTACTTGGAACAGACAGTTGAAAATGAAAATGGACCTGGAATCATAATTTCGGAAATATGTATCTCAAATCTTGTAAAACTGTAGAACAATTAAATCAAGAATAAAAAAGAATAATAATAAAAACAACCCTGTACCCCTAGTTTTTGTTTTTGGGCACCTGTGTGTGGCCCACAGAGTAGGGTATGGGCTGGTGGCAGCTCCATGCTGAATTTGACAGGTACTCCGAGTATCCTTCATTTTGGGATACCTAGGCCCTGCCATAGAAATCAATGAATTCCTGATAGAAGGCAAGATGGCCACTGTGGCCTCTTGGTTTCTATTGATTTCCCGGACTCTGTCCCTTCCCCTGACTGGCTGTTGGTTGGAAGAACCATATATGGTATTGTGGGGAAGTCCATGTCAGACTGGCTGGACCCTTCCCAGTGACTGTATGTTGTGGGTACACCCTTGGGGTGGGACCTGGGTAAATGGAGTGTGTGACCAATATGGGTTTATGCTCATTCCATCGAATCCCTTTTGCATCAAATTTTTTCCATCTAAAAAATTAGCATCTAATGCATTTTTTTTTTTTGGGAGAGGGGTCCCCCAGCCCTGTATTTTACCCTTTAAAATCTTCCTGAACTAAAATGAACCCTTTACCCCCAAAAACATGCATTCGATGCACATTTTCTAGATGGAAAAAATTAGATGGAATGGCATTAGATGGAATGGCATTAGATGCAATTACCAGATATCACCAATATGCATTCCATGTTATGGGTGTCTGGCATCTGTGTGTGTGTGACACAAAGAATGAGACAGCCCTACCTGAAACTGACATGACTGCACTATGGTGTGCTGAAAGGCTGGGTGCTTGCCCCAATCCACATTCCTTGTTATCGGTGTCTGGGTGGAAGTGAATGGCCTGAAAGCTCTGTGAGCCTGATTGGCTGCCTACCTGCATGAATGCCCTTCTGACTGATTGGCTGATTGAGCTTGGCTCAGCAGTGTGAATGAGGGAACAATGTGTATAACTGGGGACTCCTCACTTACCAATTTGTTCAGAAGCTGAAGTTGAAACTTGAAGTTGTTTATCCTTGAAGCTCAGCTGGAAGAAGAAGGTTTGCTGCTGCTTTCCGTCAACCAAATCTAAAAGCTGTTGAGTCTGTCAAGGACTGATATAAGAGAGGACCTGGCTAGGAGACCTCTCCCTAAGCTACGAGGGCACATTGTACAGAAGCAGATCTTTATCGAGGCACCCTGGAAGCCATTCCCGAAAGGCTGTCGACCGGAGACGGGGTCCGCCGAGAAATCATGAAGTAAAGCACCAGGACATCGAGGTCCATTGTTGACGACCAGGGTTTGGAGGATTTCCATAACCGTTGGAAGACCGTCAAGCGGTCTGCTCGATGTCCGCAGTCGCAATGCTCCACCTTGCCAAAGAACATTTAAACAAAGGGCTCCCTTGCCATCACCGTCGACCGCTTTGTCCAGCCGGAGAAAGTCAAGGTCGTCGACGACTGAGGAAAGTCCGCTGGTGGGTTGACCGCCACCTGAAGTCAACAAAGCTGCCGACGAGTGAAGATCCTAAAGCCAGCCATGGTCGAGTCATAATCATCGACGCCGACACCCGATGCCCATTGCCGGGCCTACCTTCTTCACTGAGTCTACTTTTTGGCAACAAACTCTTTACATCGAGGTGCACTGCATGTCTCGTCTTTGCAGGACGTCGACAATCGATCATCAATGAGCACCGGAAAGGTCGAAGCTGCTGTCTCAACGACAGCGTTCACATTTTCTTTGAGGAATCTCGATGCGTGTGGCTCCTGCTTCGAAGGGAGTCCACCCTCGAGGGATCTGTCGACAAACATTCGAAGAAACTCTGCTAAACTCAGGTCCATTAGGGTAGTGGAACATTTTTTACCAGGAAATAAGACTATTTTAACATTAATGGGCTGGGCTTGTTCATACACTTTATTACAGGTGGCCCAGGTGGGGGGATCATCACACAGACTGTGACTTGGTAGTTGGACAAATATTCTGCCATTGTTTAAACTAACTTGTCTTCCTTCCTATGTCTTATGCTGATACACATTACTGTTTGATTTGTATTCCACTAGAACTGTCAGCAGTTGATGCATTTTAAAGGAGTCAATAGCTAAGTGTGGTACCACATAGACATTGTATATATTTGCCATATTAGATTTCCCAAAGTACGAAGTGTGTTATTGTGTATATATATTGAACCTTATTTTTATATAAAGAACGGTGTCAGCACATAACATAGTATGTGGACATTCCTTTGTGGGGGGCATGGGGACTACACTGTACTTAAGAATCAGCCTGCATCACCTCCTGAGAGCTTAAACCTTGGTTGCTTGTCCATTCTACCATATAGAGAATCTTGGCTGGGGTACTCTTGTGCTTCTACTCTGCCATATAGAGGGCAGGAGTACAGAGACCCCCCTCCAGTCTTTACACTGGTGGCAGCGGTGGGATGCTAATGGTTTTAAGAATCAGTGTGTAACCTTGCCACCTACAAATATCCACACTTTGTTAATTTGAGGTTTAGTTGTGTACTAGGATAACTTCACTACAAGCAATGGGATCTACTGCAAATGGTAAATTGACTAGGATGAGCTTAGAGGCTCTCCAGAGTGTGTGTGAAGCCAGGAAGTTAGGCTTTGAAGATAAGTCTAGGGCTGAGCTGATAGCTGCCCTGGTGGACTACCAGACTGATTGTGAGGCTCTTGTTGAAGGGGGGGATGAAACCCCTGAGGACCCTGCCCCTGTGGTTGTTATTGACTGTGTTTCTGGGATTGCTACCTTCCCTGTTCCGTCTATTGCGAAAACCCAGATTTGTTTCTTCAGGGAATGCCTTGGAACGTCTTTGAATATAAAAAGTTGGAAACTGAAGCTGAACTAAAGAAAGAGGAATTGGAACAGCAAGTGATACTCAGAGATAGGGATCTTGAACTTGAGACCAAGGACACTGAATGTCAGAGAATCCAGCTAGAGAAAGCTAGCGTGAAACTTGAGCCAAACCAGTTGAGAGTGTCAGGTGCCCTGCCAAAACGTTTATGAAAGATTTGGTTGGTGTGTATGTGGAGAGTTCTGATATCCTCCAAAGGATAGAAGCATTTGAAATGGCTTGTGGAATCCTTGGTGTGGATAAAAGATATTGGGCTAATTGTTTATACCTTTAAAGGTTCAGGGAATATAAAAAGAGAAAGAATGTGTCTTGGGTTGACTTGGTGAGTGCTGCACATGATGGAGTGGATCCGAGCTGGATTGTTTCTGTGTGAAAGTCGTTAATGTTATTTAAAATGGCCAAAGATTTAGCTGTTAGGGTGTTCCTTTTCTTTTACGTTAATTCATTATCAGTGGATGAATGAAAAAGACAATTAACTTCAAATGGAAGATCCAATAACCTATCTTGCACGTTATTTGTGAACTTAATGGCGTGCACCCAAGTGGATCTCCTCATATCAAACCCTAAGCACATGCCCCATATGCCATATCTATGTGCCTTAAAGACAATTCTAGCAAAACTTGTGAGACCATCTTTGCTTCTGACAGGCCGATTTAAATGCTGCTTCTCTATCAACAGGCAGATCTTGACCAAAATCGGAGATTCCCCTTCACAACCGGTGGTTTGCCACAGCTAACAAATCATCAACATTTGCCTGGTGTAGATGAAGGGATGTTTTTGAATGAACCCTTTCTTTCAAAAGTTTCCAAAAACTTGTCTGGTCTGTTCAAAATCACTGAGGACGTCGCTGACTGCCCTGAAGATCCCACAGTATTGGGTTTGGTGTATAATGAAGTTGCTGCCACAACACAAAAAAGTGGTTGAGGATGTGAGGCAAGTGGAGGCCCTTAAGAGCCATGTTGTCTGTAGTTTACATATAACATTTCACTAACAGAAGGGCATGAATGTGGCTTTGTCCATACCTTTTTTGCGACCTCTAACACTTCCTTCTCATCCCTGAACCGGAAGAGGACTGGTGCTCTAACACTTCTGCCAACACACTGGATTCTGGTTGCTCTTGCTGTGAGCACATACAAGAATTCAGATAATCCTTCCAGCCTCTCGTGAAACGCCTTGACTGACAAAGGAAACTCTGCCTACTCTCCCTTATCATCTGTATTCTGGTTTTTGTTCACCAACGTTAAACCAGACTGATCCTCAGCTTCTTGGCTTTTAGGTATAACTGCTGTTGTATTCTCACCTTTATGTGTAGGTTGAGGTTCCACATTTTGTACCACCTTTGGAACCACAAGTAGTGGTAGTGGAGGAGGAGGCTGCAGAAACGGAGGTGGTGGAGGTACTGATGGAGGAATTTGAGGTTGCATCAGTTCCTGAGGAAGCACCTCCTTAATCAGACATTTAAGTATGTCAGACATCTGAGGGGACTTAATGAGATTTAGAAATCTCTCTGAATATCTGTCTTCACATGCCGGTGAGCTCTATGCCAAAATGCAAGGGGCTGCTGAGGTTGGTGTCCAAGTTGATGTGAGTGGAACCCAGGGGTCTTATCTGGGTTGTTGCATTCAAGGTTCAGAATAACTAAGTGTATTTGTGGTCAATTGATATGAGGTGCACCAGGGCACATCTAAGCCTGACCGTTCCACCCATGCCGGTGGTCCTTGTACATAAATAGCACTCCCCACTGTCTGTTGAACAGGAGTCTTGATGGAGGAAAAAGAGCCCACAGAAGATGGTGCTTTATCCGTGGAAGCTGAGTGTGCAGCGAATCCTTCACGTCTTGCCACCATCTTGCGCACCTCAAAATGCTGAAGTATATTGGGAAAGTGTGGGGATGCTTTGACCGGCACAGAGCCCTTCAGAGGAGGTCTTCAGAGACCCTCAGCACACTGCCCGGTTCTATTTGGGACTTTGGAGCGAGCTTCAGGTGGCTTGATGCCCTCAGCTGAAGTGCTGGCTGTCCTAATGCGTATAGGCGCACTGTCAGGACAAGGGCCGGTGACAGGACCAGAGGACCCCTCGAACGTTAATCTGGTAACATAGCTTGTTTGCCTCTCAGTAACAGCCCCAGTAGAGTCCAAGGACCCCTCAGTGTGTCTAATGGTAGCTTTCTGTGCCTCGGGCCAGTTACCAGTGCCAAAATCTTTTCGACTCATCCAATCAGAGTACTCCTCGGAAAAGGAGTCCCCTTTTAGGTGTACTTTAGAAAACAAAGGGGAACTTACCTTTTCTGTTCTTCATTTGGGATGTATGAAGTTCTTCAAATGGTCCAGAGGCCACTTTTTAAATATCTCCTTCCACCTCGCAAGCCTGTCCTTGAGGGACCTCAAAATCAAGGCATTACAAGCCATGCATGAGTCCCACCGGTGGTTGGCCTCTAAACACTCTAAACAGAGTGAATATGGGTCTGAGACCGGAAAAAGGGATCTTGCAAGATGCACACTTAGTAAAACCAGCCAAAGCTCACATGTGCCGGCGGGACTGGGTGACTGAAGGCCTCTGTTACGCTCACCTGACTCCCACGGAGGCGCTGGCCTGGTTCGCGCTGCTGTGACCTCTTCTAAGGTGATGCGCAGGGTTCGGAAGACGGACTGGACCGGGCCCCCAAATCTGGCTTGTCTGGCTCGCAGAAGTATCCTTCTGTAGGCGAAAATAGGGGATTAACTGTCTGCGGGGTAATGCAATCGGCCTCCCACTTTCCCCTCTCACCCTCCTTGAAACCCTTCTGTGATTTCTCGTAGCGTCTCACCTTAGGGTCTGGAAGGACGAGCTCTCCATCCTGCTTCTGATGCAGGGGCGCGTTGGTATACAGTTACTTCACTGGATTTTCGGATTGGTGAGAACCAAACTTGCTTGGCTTCCAGGTAAGTTTTTTGATAAGAGGTTCCCCTTGTGTCCATGCATTAATGTACTAATGCTAGTGTCTTTTTCCCCATAGGGGCCGGGGTACGGAATGCCGGGGAACAGGCACCGACCCGAGATGAGAGGTGAAATCCTTGTAGAAATCAGGTAAGTCTTAATGAGCGTTTTTTGGTAATGTCTTTTCATTCGCTCATTAACGCTGATGTCTCTTTTTCCCCTTAGGGGCCGGGGTCCGGAAATGCCAGAATGCGGCGCAGACCCGAAATGAAGAGGGAATGAATCAACAGGTAAGTCTTAACATGGAGATTTAGCTTTCCTTATTCCCTTCTCTCTCTCACCTTTTGTTCTGGTCTTTTTCTCCCTAGGCGGTGGGGCGTGACTGCGAATCCGGATGATCGCTGCTGAACATGGAGGCGCCCTGTAAAGGTGAGTGGAATGCGGCGCTGCAGCGATCGACGCAATGAGCTTTTAAATTAAAGTCTTCCTTTTCAGGATTGTCGGCGAGATGTCTCCGGGATGCGGATTTAGCAGGTAAGGACTTTTCCTTCTTCTGTTCTCTTCTTCTCTTTCTTTGCAGGTGATCCAGGATGCTGGCAGGCGTGGCAGAAGTCAGGATGCAGGAGCAGACACGGTGAGCGTCCAGCTGCTAGATGCAGAACAACGCGAAGCACGTGTGGCTGTTCGGGTGGGGTTTAAATAGGCTTGGAAGAAGTTCCAGGTATGTATCCTTCCTCCAATCAGGTATGTATCCTTCCCTGACCACGCCCAGATGGTAAATTAGTCCCACAGGTAAAGTAGTTCCTTTCAGGCCTCAAGGAGGCTGGGATCCTGCAGCATGGTCTGCATCAGGTAAGTGCACCCAAGCATTCCCATAATGAGCCTGGCGCCTATGGCGCCAGGACTGATGTCTTTTATGAGCCTGGCGCCATAGGCACCAGGACACTGTCCAAAGGGCCCCTATATGGGGTTGCTGGGTCCTTCCTTGGGGACTGGATGTCCGCTTTCGGGGACGCTGGGCTTGAACCGGCTCCCCGGGAGCGGGCATCATGACAGCCAAGGTCTCATTTGAGAAAAAATTAGGAAAAGGAACACCTTTAAAGCATTTCAGAGGAAGTGCGCAGCCAAAATGATGCTGACGCGGTACAGGCGTCCTTCCCCATCATGCGGAAAAAGGGATTGAGGAGTGCTGTCAGAGGGCGTGGTTAGTGTGAAGGGTCACGCCTATTCACACGCCTAAATTAGAATTAATGGGGAAGTGCATATTTTGCAGGGAAAAAGGCTCCGGTCCCATCCCCATACGGGGACACCCATACAGTATGGAGGAAAGCAGACAGAACGTACAACTAATATTAGTAAGCAAAATAAAAATGAGTTTTCAGGTTCCCCCTGTCTAGTCAAGCAAGGAAAATGGTCTGGGTACGCAAGGCATGTGTGACGTGCAGGAGAGGTGCAGGGGCAAAGTCAGCTGTTAAGTATGGTCTTTTCTCCTTAACATTAGCTATGTAGGAGTCTGGAGTAGTCCCTATCCAAGATGGTGGGGATGACTGTGAGGATTGATTAGCGGAGCAATATCAGTGAGATAGTTTGAAATCTTACAAAATATTCTAAACGGCCTTTCATTCAAGTATTGACATGGGAAGATCACAGCTAACAGTGTTCCTGAGGAAACTACAGAAAAAAATAAAGTAAGGTCAACATCAAGTAACTGAGAAGAATAAATGATCTAAGGAAGTTAGAAGACAGAGTTTTTCAGCTGACAGACATAAGTGCTGGCAAAAGAGTTGTAATATGTAGTTTAAAAAGAGAAGCAGGGAGAAGACAAAGTCAAACAGTGTAGAAGATAAAGTTGTTCTTTGAAGTTTATTTACAGAACTGTTCACTGCTTGTGAATTAGACAATTTAAATATAAATTCTACGTTCACAGTGGTCAGGGCAGGCGATGCGCGGTACATCTGCTAGCAGGGGGCGCGCTGCAAGATTCAGACATGTATTCTCTGAAACAGAGGTGTTGCTAGGGGGGGTTAAGGGGTCTATAGCCCGGATCTTTTGGTTGCAGCCCCGGATAGAAGCTCAGGGGTTACAACGAAAAAGCTAGCTAGCCCCGAGTCCTGACAGTTCCGACATTAGCGTAGCCCCGGATCTTTTCCAGACCTAGCAACACCCCTGCTCTGAAAGCCGTTTCTCAGCGTGGCTCATTTAAGCGTTGCAATTCTTCGAGTAGAGTACTTTAAGGTGTGCACTCACATCACACATATTTCCGAAAGCCATGTCAGAGGCTTAGAGATCCGAAGCAAAGCTTGGATATCGATCCATTAGCATGGGTATACAAAAGGAGTATCGAGGAGGCGTGCAAGGGTTTTAATTCAGCACAGTACGACTGTGTTCTCACTTCGTAACCAGGTTTTGAATGTTTAAATGATTTCTAGTGCGGAGCACAGCGAACAATGAACTGAGGATTCAGATTGTAAATTGTTAGCAAATCAGGAAGCGTTAAACTTCCAAGCAATCCTGAAGAAAAACGTTACAATGGTAAATGAAAAAACACAAAGGTTAATTTAGCAAAGCAATACAAGGAGTGGAAGAAGCTAAGTTTTCAAGGACACCTTTCAGCTCTTAGCAAAGGCTGTCAGATAATTAGAGAGAATACATGAGGATATTCAAAGTATACAGAGAGGTCAGAGTTAGGACTAATGTTTAATTAATCGTTGTATTTCACTTCAGGTCATCAGTCAGCGTCCTGTAGGGCAGTGGGCAGCAAGCATAGATCTGACCTTTTTTATTTTATCTACTTCCCCTTTCCCCTGCTGTTGCCAACTCTGCAATTAGTAAATCAAACATTGTAGAGAGGGCGAGCCCAAGGGGTCTGGAGTATTCATCAGTCTACTCCTGCAGGCAAGATGAGCTGGGACCTTACATGTGTCTACAGCATATTACTTCAAGAAGTCATAGTAGCAGATTTGTCCAAGTGTTGATCAACAACAGCTGAAGACTACTCCCAGAACTAGGAAGGGCGGTGAGTCAGAAAGAATTAACAGAATGCAAACTAATGGCTCTGCATTTGCAGAATCTATATAGATGGGGATTGGGAAAGAACATGAATGTGAATATAGGAAAATGTGAGATGTGATGGGCCAGTGAATCCGAGAGGACCCAGATGTGTCAAAGGAAGGGCTAGAGGGTGGAGTGGTAGTGCCTCTGATCCTTAAGGTGTAAAGGCATTGCAAAACCTTTTTGTGACAAGTAATACTGCATGCCTTTTTTCATGCACGTGGGACATTTGAAGCTCAAGTGCCCTAACAGGCCACAGCTTCAGGTTATCAGAACTCCGACTGCCACTCCTTTTCTGAATATCATTGCACAAAGGCTCCATCCCGAAAGTGAAGTACAATGGTTAGGGCAGCCAAAGGGAAAATTACTCCAATGGTCCTGTGCATAAATGCTGATGATGTCATCTCAGCACGAGATGGAGCAACGAGAGCAAAACGTCAAAGATAGGGCCGTCGGCATCACCTGGCAAAGATGGGGACAGACTGCATCACCTGGTGGCAGTAACATGCATTCTGGGGCCGACTGCATCAAATAGGATATTTCAGAAGATGAGGAATCAGTGGGAGGAATGTGTTCATTACAAAGGATACGTACCTGTGACTAGAGTCCTCCAGCATTGGTTTATTTTACAGATTTACATACTGTTGAATATTAATTGTTAGAGTGGGAGTCCTCCATACATTAACAAAGCAGTTCAGATGTACATGAACAAGAAAATTGCACTCATTTTAGTGTTCTCTCAGTCTCATTTCAAGCAATTTACCCCTAAAACAGTGCGGGAACATCACAGACATGGAGTGGTGACACTCACAGCAGTTTTATTTTTAATTCAACATTTTGTTGTTTTTTTAAAAACTTTCTTTATTGCATTTTAATACTAAAAAAAACAACCAATTTACCCCCGCTCCCCCAGTCACTATTCCCATCTCTATCGACCAGCACAGCACATCACAATAGTATGACAAACCTTGAATATAAAGGACCAGCTTCTCCCTCTTTTCTCCCCCCCTTCTAGCCCCGGCAATGAGCCTTTCCCATCCAGCAAGGGTTCCTCATTCCCCATCTTCTGCATTATCCTCCGAGGCTTGATCGGAGTGGTCGAAGTGAAGGACGTATCGTCGAAAAGGAGGCCAACAGTCCCATGGTTGACTATTTGCAGGGAGCATTGCCGCATATCTGGTTTCTCTAAGTTCACACAGTTTCATATGCTCAAGCCAAGCTGCAAATGTTGGAGGGCTATGCTTGCCCCAAGATCGGGCTACGATGTACCTGGCCACAGCCGTCGCCATGCCCAGCAATTTTTTCTCTGTACGAGTTCCAGTTTCAATTAGTGCCAAGAGCCACAATGACGGTGAGAATGTTCAAACATCGGGGAGAATCTCCTTCATAGCTCCCTCCACATCTCCCCAATAGGCCCTAACGTGCGGGCAGTCCCAGGCCATATGATAAAAGTCTGCTAGCTCCCTGCCACATCTCTTACAAGCATGCACTTTCTCTGGATAGTATTTAATCAGTGTTTGTGGGGTATAGTAAGTCTGGTGCAGAAATTTGTAATAAACTAGCCTATATCTAGCATTAACTGAGATCTTCCTCGTTTGCAGACAAATCAATTTCCACTGCGCTTGGCTCAATGTCAACTCCAAGGAGGCTTCTCACAGAACCATGAATCTTTGTCTTTGTAATCCCTTCCTGGCTCTAATCATACCATATAAAGTAGCCACCAATCTGCTTGTTGCTGTTGGTTGGAGCACGTAACGTTGGGTGACACGCGCAACAGGGGCTATCGGAAAATTTGGCCATCTCGCCTTCAGTATTCCCAGAAGTCTATAATAGTGCAGCAGGGTCACTGTATTATGTTCTCCCTGTGTTCGCAAGTCATCCCACCGTCTAAAACTGCCATCAGCTACCAGATCCCCTAGTTTCTGTATCCCCAACCTTTGAAAATGTTCCTTAAATGATTGCTCGTGGGCGAGTGGGATACCTATTACATCGTATATCGGAGGCTCTGGATGGTAATCCGGGGAACATGATAATATTTGAGCTAGCTGCCCCCAAGCCTTACAGGAAACAATGGATGAACCTCGCTTCTCGGGTACGAGCCCCTGTCTCCCCAAAGCAACCCCCATAAAGCATTCGGATAAGAGACCGCCTTAGCCACTTTTACATGCGGTGGAACAGGAGGTGGTGAATCCCAGCCCGAAATGTATTGCAGCTGAGCCGCTAAATAATATACCTGCATATCTGGATAGTCTAGTCCACCATGTTCATATTTGGAGGTTAGAATATCGTATGCTATTCGGGGTTGCCTATCAGCCCATACCAATTTAACCATCATCTTCTTTAACCGTGTCCAGTACCCGGTCGGGGACCATATTGGCACATTATTAAAAACAAAGCATCTTGGGAAGTATAACCATTTTGGCCAATGCCACACGAGCTGCCTGGGAGATCGGAAGCCGAATCCACAATTCCACTCTCTGTTCCAAGCCCTCCAAAACCTTCACGTAGTTATCTCTATACAGTGCCCCTACTTGTGTAGATATCTCGATCCCCAGGTGACGCAGTTCCTACGGACACCACCGAATTACCCACCCACATCCTCTTGTCGCACACCTCTGGTCATCG
This sequence comes from Ambystoma mexicanum, assembly GCF_040938575.1. NCBI lineage: Eukaryota > Metazoa > Chordata > Amphibia > Caudata > Ambystomatidae > Ambystoma > Ambystoma mexicanum. The sequence continues at coordinate 637,915,783 of NC_090939.1, forward strand.
GGAGAATCTCAGATTTATTCCAATTTATCTGCAACCCAGACTGTTCCCAGAATCTAACCACCTGTATCAACGGAGACAAATTCGTTCTGGGGTGCTTAACATACAGTAAAATATCGTCCGCGTACATCGATATAATCGTACGCGAAGTATTCACCCAGACCCCTCGGTAGATATGCAAATCCCGAATATGACATGCCAACGGCTCCATAGCTAAGGCAAATAGCACCGGGGAAAGGGGACAGCCCTGTCTCATACCCTGAGAGGGGTATATAAAGTCTGAGAGTACACCATTCGTATAAATAGCAGCTCGGGGAGCAGTATAGAGCAACTTGATCCAGCTAATGTATAGGAGACCAAAACCAGACCTACGAAGCACTTCAAAAAGAAAAGGCCACTCGATGGTGTCAAAGGCATTTTCCGCATCAAGTGTGGTTATGGCTATAGGGACATCAGGGTTCACATTATGCATAAGGTGGAACAGGCGTTGCAGATTATGTTGCGTGGATCGGCCCTGAATAAAGCCTAAATGATCCGGTAGGACCAACCTTTAGGCAGAAACCTGTGCAGTTCCCTTAGGGACCACTGCAAAAGATTTAAGACTACAGGTGTTAGACAGTAAACCCACTTGGTAGCAGTCTGTACCACACAGATTCACTTGGTAGCTGTGGCTGAGCAGTCAGACTTCCCTCAAGAAGAGTTAGGCAGTATGCAGAGTATACACAATAGGTACAGAGACATAGTAATACAAACAAAAACTGACCAGAGCTTTGGTGTAAAAGTATATAATTATTTATTTAAAAACACACTTGTAGTTTACACTAGCAAAAACGAGGTAAGTAAATTCAACACACAGTCACTATCATATATATACAAGCCTATTCACTTATTAGACAAGTCTTAGTGAGAAACACCACTTATTTTCAGACAGAGGTGAGCGCTTAACATAAGATGACACTCTAATAAGTTGTAAAGAAAGGGAGGGAAAAAGGCAGAGTTAAAGAAGCACCCAAGTTTCAATATTTTCTCAAAGAACCACAGTAAGGCAGGATAGGCAGAGTTCTACTGGAGAGCAAGGAAGTCAATTGCCAGGCCCACTCTTGGAGAGAGCAAGCAGAAGGGGTCCAGGTTCACACAGTGGGGTTATGCCCAAAGAGTCTTGTAGATAGTTCGCACAAAAAGGATGAAATTCAAGTCAGGAAAAGTTAGCTAGGTTGTCCCAGGCTAGCCCAGGTTAGAAAGTCGAGGCTTTACTGTCACCCCCAACGATCTGTCGCAAGGGAAGCCAGGCGGGACACAGTACCTTAAGTGGGAAGGGAGCTCCAGCGGGGGCAGTTGTTCCTGGCAGCAGGTGCAAGTCGGTGTTTCGTCCAGAGGAAGAAGAGGTCTCGCCGTGGAGGAAAGATGAAGGTCGTTGCACTGCCAGGGAAGAAACCAGCCACGGAGTCCTCCAGTTAAAAGGTACTACCCTTCTCTTCGCGGTAGTGGTAAACCGTGGTATTCCGGTTGCCGGGGTGCTTGGCACGGGCAAGGCGGCCACGAGATGCTCCAGGAAGGTGAAAAGAAGGCAAAACTGGTTATCCCCACCAGTCAAAGGAAGAAGACTCTCCGGACTGGAGATCTCCTCTGTCGTCGGGAAAAGTGGTGAGACGGTTCAGCAGGGCTCCACCGGTGGTGTCGTCGTTGCAGGTCGGCTCAGCTTCTCCCTCCTCGGATTCTTAGGTCCTGTGGCGACTTCTGAAGTTCCAGTCCCCAAAGCCCTGCTTTTATGCAGCACACCCCCATTAACTCAGCCTAGCTGTCAATCAAACATGCTAAGTGGTGAGCCGGCCGGCTCACCACTTGGGCCAATCACACAAGAGTGCGACTTGAGTTACCAAGGTAACTCAGTCCAGGGTGCCTAAACCCCCTCCCACACACCCTGTGGTACCCAGACAGAGTGGCACCACTTTTGGAGGCTACTGTGGAGAAGCCCGCCAAAAGGTGGAACAAAGGGCTCGACTTGGGTTGGAGTCACAGAAGAGAACACAAACGCCATTTTAGAATCGAGTTCTGGCAGAAAATACCAACCAGTGAATTGATATTAAATAAATAAACCGGCGGTATGTTCGAGGCTATAAGAATTAAATAATTAAAGTTGGTAGCCTCGAACAATGGGAAAATCCCATAGAGATATATTCGCGGTCGAATATAAAAAGTAGTATCCACTGCCACCAGCCAAAACTCAATCAGGGGGGACGGAGACGTGCCCCCTCGAACAACAGAGCCCGGGGCAATCGAATTGCCCCGACCAGTACATCCACAATATGATGGTTTGTACTGGTTTCTGTTCATAATTTGGGACTAGCAAAGCCAATGGTGACTTTATATGCCCTGGGAGACAGTAGTCAGTCCCAGGGTATGGAGTCTATGTTGGGGGGTCGCTACGACACCCCTGGGTTACGGCACGGGGGGTGCTGTGTAACCCACATAAAAAAAAACACATGAGACCCTATGGAGTAAAAGACCCCATAGCCCATAAAACACATGCAAAGTGAAAGGAACACCACACATCATCTCTAAGAGTGGGAGCAAAAAAATCTCACTCTTAGCAGGAGAGAAAAAAATGAACCCCAAAAATCCAGCAAAGCTGCTGGGGGACTCACTAGGTTTGGGAAATTAGCCTTACAAGGAATTCTCCCTAACACTCGCCCCCCCCCAGACTAAGGGACAGGAGGATTTAATCCACTCCTGGATGAACCTCATACCTCTAGTCGATGACATACATCCTAGAGAGTCCATCAGCATTTTGATGGTGACACCCTGACCTGTGCTCAATGGTAAAATCAAAACCTTGTAGGCAAATAGACCATCTCAATAGTTTGGGATTTTCTCCTTTCATTTGCATTAACCATCTCAAGGGTTGGTGGTCAGTCTGAATGACAAAAGTAGAACCATACAAGTATGGCCTAAACTTCTTCAGTGCCCACACAATAACAAAGCATTCTCTTTCGATTGTTACCCACCTTGTCTCAGGATCCTTCAGTTTTCTACTGATGAAGCAAATGGGGTGCTCCCTACCCTTCTCATCCAGTTGGCTAAGGACTGCACCTATACCTACATTAGAAGCATCTGTCTGCACAATGACAGTTTGGTGGTAGTCAGGAGCTCTCAGTACTGGTGCTTGGCAAAGAGCTTTCTTCAGGTTTTCAAATGCCTGATTGCATTCCTCATTCCATTTGACCTTCTTAGGGAATTTTGGAGAGGAGATCGCATTCAGTGGACAAGATATGGTCCCATAGTTCTCAATGAAATTCCTGTAATAACCAGTGAGGCCTAGGAAGGCTTTCAACTGGGTTTGAGTAGTAGGTGTTGTCCAATTTTGCACAGCTTCAATCTTACTGAGCAAAGGCCTTATTTCTACACATCCTACCTCATGCCCAAGGTAGAACACCTTACTCTGACCAATTTGGCATTTACTTGCCTTTATGGTCAGATTGGCCTGTCCAAGAGCCTGCAAAACATATCCTAAGTGGTTCAAATGTTCTTCCCAGTTTTGGCTGAATACTGCAATGTCATCCAAGTATGCCATGTAGAAGTCCTCCATCCCATTCAGAACCTGGTTCACTATTCTTTGGAATGTAGCAGGTGCATTCTTCAATCCAAAAGGCATAACCTTAAATTGGTATAAGCCAACTGGAGTAGAAAATGCAGTCTTCTCCTTGGCATGGTCTGTCAGGGCTATTTGCCAATCGCCTGACGTAAGGTCAAATGTGCTGAGGAACTTGGCTGAACCAAGCCTATCCACCAACTCATCTGTCCTGGGCAAAGGGTGGGCATCAGTCTTGGTGACTGCATTAAGAGCTCTATAGTCCACACAGAATCTCAATTCTTTGGATCTTGCCTTTGGTACTAACACAACTGGGCTAGACCATGGGCTAGTAGAGGCTCTATTACCCCGAGATCAAGCATCTTCTTGACCTCCCCTTTGATGTGGGTCCTTACATTTTCTGACATTCTATATCCTCTGCTTTTGACTGGCAGACAGTCACCAGTGAGTATATCATGCTGTCCCCAAGGGGTCAAGCCTGGTGAAAGTGAGAACAGAGAGGCAAACTGATTTAACATGGCTTTGCACTCTTCTTGTTGCTCAGGTGTCAGATTTGAAGAGAGATTTACTCCTTCAATCTTTTCGTCCAAGGGTAAGCCTCTGAGGAGATCAGGGAGAGCTTCGCTCTCTTCTTCCTCTTCTGTTGAAGCTAGAAGCAAGGCTCCTACTTCAGGTCTGCAGACATACGCCTTTAGTCGGTTGGTGTGGAAGACTCTAGGAGCCTCCTTGGGATTGCCCAAGTCCACCAGATAGTTCACCTCTCCAAGTTTACCCACAACCTTGAAGGGTCCCATCCATTTATCTTGCAAGGCCCTCTGCCTTGTTTGGATCATAACTAGAACTAGCTGGTCTTGAGTGAACTCAACCATGTTAGCCTTCTGGTCAGGCCAATGCTTGATCAGGGCTTGTCCAGCTTTCAGGTTATCACTAGCTTCTGCCATCATTTGTGACATTCTCCTTCGGAGACCTATCACATAGTCAGTCACTCTGACTGGCTTGGGGGGAGGAGCACTCTCCAACCCCTCCTTAATCAGGGCCAATGGACCTCTGACTGGATGGCCATAGAGAAGTTCAAAGGGAGAATAACCTACTCCCTCCTGAGGGACTTCTCTATAAGCAAAGAGAAGACATGGCAATAGAAGGTCCCACTTTCTTTTAAGGGGATCCTCTAAAGCACCTATCATGCTCTTCATGGTTCTGTTGAACCTTTCTACCAACCCATTTGTCTGAGGGTGGTAGGCGGTAGAGAACTCGTAAGTAACTCCACAGGTTTTCCACATGGCTTTCATGTAGTGGGACATAACATTTGACCCCCTGTCAGAGATTACTTCCTTAGGAAACCCAACCCTGATAAAAATACCAAGGAGGGCCTTAGCCACAGCCTGAGCTGTAACAGTCCTCATAGGAATTGCCTCAGGGTACCTAGCAGCATGGTCTACTACAACAAGGAAAACCTGTTGCTTGAGGAGGTTGGGGGATCAAGGGGATCAACAACGTCAATCCCTACCCTCTCAAATGGGTCTCCCACTACTGGGAGAGGCACTAAAGGTGCCACATTCTTGGACCCAACCTTACCAGAAGTCTGGCAGGTATGGCAGCTCTTACAAAACTTATCTACCTCAGCCCCCATTTTTGGCCAATAAAAGTAAAGTGAGAGCCTTTCCTTGGTCCTTTCCTTGGTCTTCTTGAAACTCAAGTGACCAGCCAAAGGAATCTCGTGGGCTAGTTGCAAGAACTGTTGTCTGTTTTCTTGAGGTACTACAAGCCGCTTGCAGTCTCCAGGTGCAGACTCAGTTGGTTCACTGTAGAAGATGCTATCTTCCCAGTGCAACCTATACTTCCCAGGCTCTTGCTCATCAGCCTGAGAAGCTGCGTGTTGGCGAAGACCTTCCAGAGTTGGACATTCTCTCTGTCCCTTACTGAAGTCTGCCCTGTTGGGTCCACCTTCTGCCAGTAAAGACTGCAGCTGAGGATGGTCAACAGGATCCAGATCTCCAATGAGTTCCTAGCCTTCCACTAGCTCTTCTTCAGAGTCTAGTTCTACATACAGGGTTGTACCTCCCTCTCATCCTCGGCTGGAGGTGGAGTTACAGGTGTAACTTTGGACAACCTAGGGGAAGTCCTTGTTGGAAGTACTGGAGTGCTTGCTGTTGGCTGTTTCTTGGAAGTCTTGGGTTTCCCCTTTGCTCCTTTTTGTTCAGTTATAGCAAGTTGTAATTCCAGTGGTGTAGGAGTGATATCTTTCTTCATCATCTCCTGGGGAGTACCTCTCATGGTTCTCTCCGTTGCAGGTCTGGTGAGCTCCTGTAACCTTTTACTAGGAGGTCTGGGGGTATGCGACACTACTCCAAGAGTTTTCAGGTCATTACCCAGCAGAACCCTTCCTGGCACCTCACTTTGTATGCTGACAGGTATCTTCACAGTCATGTCATTACACTGGATGAGAACTGGTAATTGGGGAAGCATCTGCAAAGGCCCTCCAGCTAACTTGGTGAGGCATTTGGGTGCCTTAGCAACATCCTCAGCCTGAAAAAAAGATTTATCCACCACAGTTATGCTGGCCCCAGTGTCCCTAATGGCAAGAGTCTCCTGACCATTCACCTGGACACTGTCCTTATAATACTCTTTAGTATTATCTGGGATAGAGTTATATACATCTAAATTCTGTTGTTCCCACCGACCCAGAGACGACACTAAAGAAACACTGGCTGAGACTCCACTGGGTTCATCAGCCAGCAGTAGAAAGTTTCCACTTGCCATTTGTACTTCCTCCTCTGGAGCGAAGGCTAAGGAGACAAGCTGGACCCCTGAAGGTTTACCCTTACATCTGGTATCTCCTTTCACATGGTCAGGCGAGCCACAAACAAAACATTTACCAAATGCTTTCTGGAATGGTGGCTTGCTCTGACCTCCTTCTGGTTTACCTGGTTTACCACCAGAGGGTACCCTACTCTGATTTGGTTTCCCTTGTGGTTTACCCTTATTGTTCTGTTTGGGGCCCTCTTTGGGATTGGAATTATTAGAATTCTCTTTGGAGTCCTTTTTGGCTGCTTTCCCTCATCCTTTTTCTGAGTTACCCCAGAGTCCTTGTGAGTAGCTGTCACGACTCGCTCCCTTCGCTCCCGTTCCCACCACTTGGGGGCATGATTTGGGGTTTATTCCCTACTGGACCTTTCCTCCGAACCTTATGCTACAGTGCTGTGATGATTTGGGAGCGCTAAATCCCTATTTTCCCAACTACTTCCCTTCCGGATCCATTCCAGGTTTTTGGCAGCCAGCATGCTTCTTTAACCAAATGACTATGCTTCCCAGAATGCCTGGCCCACTGCTCCACCTCCACCCTTGCAACACAAGGTTGGGTGGAGGATAGGTAACAGCTGTGGCGGCAGGTGCAGCAATCAGCACACCCGAGGCGTGTGCTCGTTAAGCAGCTTTAAAAGCCTCAGTCTTACTTCAGTCCAGCGCTGGTCATCGATTGCAGTGTTCCTGTTTTTGACTAGTCCCTGGTTCCTGGTTCCTTGCCTTTGTACCTACTTCCTTGTTCCTGTTTTCTTGTTTCCTCCGCCCTGAATTTCGGATTCATGCGCTAATTGATTTCTGCTCCCTTGATTTCCCTTTTTGTCTTCCTCTGTTTGCAGGCAGCAATTCTCAGTGCTTCCCCCTTTTAGATGCAGCCCAGTTTGTCTGTGTTCTATATTTCTTTGACTCTGTCCTTTGCTGCTGTTACCCATTTGCCTTAGCCTTCCTCTTAGTTTAGTTTCCTGTCTTTTCCTTGGAGGTTTAGGGAGAAGTTTGCATAGGTTATTTCGTTTTTCCCTGCTCCTGATCCTTACTTCCTAGAGGATCCATTCCATGTTTTCCACTGCACTTCTGCATTTATTTTCCCTTTGATTATTAGGTGTGGTGTGCGGTAGTAGCTAGCTCCTGTGTGAATGCTTATGTTTTCCTCACTATTTTGCAAACACTATTCCCATTTAGGTATTTAGTTTTCCTTCCATTGCTGTTCTAGCCTTTCGGGGTCCCAGTTTCATCAACAGGATTCGTGGGCTAGCTGACATTCAAGAGGTTTATCTCGTCCTCGTGAGTACAGTTCTTAAGTTCCCTTATGTAATACCATCAAGAGTGTTAGTACACAGATCCTGTCATTGCTTGCCCTCCACGTGGGTTTAGCGCTGTCAGTACCTGTAACAGCAATTGGGGGTAAGGCGCTTGCCGACTTTCCTCGCGGTCAGGTGCTTACCCCACATCCCTTTTCATATATTGGTTTTGATGCACTCCTGGGTTCTAGCATACCTGAGTCGTAGTTCCTGGGTGCACATTTCCCTTGCCATATTCGCTGCCTTTGTACTCGCCTGACTAATCCTGACAGTATGACCAGCCCAAAATTCCCATTGAATATGGCAAGTTTAAGAAAGAAAGGCAGCAAGGCCTCTAACAAGTTTGTACAGAAAGCTTCCCCTACATTTACCTGTGACAATCAAATCACTAGTCCTGACTCCAATGAACTCCTTGTCACGAATGGGCATTTACGTGCAAAATATTTTTCCCATAGGATGGCACATCCTACATGGCCTGATCCTAGTTCTATCTTTGGTTTTGATCCCGATTCTATGTCAGCACAAGCTTTAGCCGCAGAAAACAACACACTGTTAGACTTACTATACGAGAGTACCTCTGTTGTTGAACCCCATGATTCCAGTTATGCTGCACCTCAGATAGAACAGTTTCATGATACCAACATAAAGAATGGAGGGGTTTCTTACATAACTTCTGTTTTCTACCCTCAGTCTAATGCATACTCCGTTGCACAGGTACATACTGTAGTCCCTAATGCCAAGAGGTCTAATGTCAATAGTTTGTTTAAGGGAAACACAGACCAAGTTGGAAAGATAAACTATAAATCACAGAACCTGCAAGCAGTAGAGGACAATGTACAATTGATGCACATCCAGATTGCTAGTGCAGGATCCAGCCCTGATGCCACTATGCTTCCCCCTGTGTCTACTGATAGTGATTTACAGTTAATGCAGGGCATGCTAAGAGCTAAACTTGAGGAGTTAAGACAAGAATTCATTTCTTTACAAGAGGAAAATAAAACCTTACACTCTTTATTGAATACACCTCAGACTTTATCTGTTGATGTGGAGGAAGTGAACACTGTTCAGCCCCTGAGTGCAGAGACTTTGGTAAACCATGATATTTGTCGATATGTTAGATCTATTGGGAGTGAAGGTCTTACGTCTAGCACAGCGCTTAATCTAGGCACAGGTTCTAACCATTGTTCTGCTGTTTATCAGGGATTGCAGTTAGCTGAAGAGTTACAAGCCACTCCTTTACCAAAAATACCCTGTGTAGCATTTTGTTATAATTCTGAGCTAGCACACATACAAACTTCTGATTTCCAAACACAATCCACAATGGTGGCATACACAGATTCAGTCACTACCGTAGGCTTAGGCCCTACTCTTGATACAGCTGCTGAGACTGAAGTAGATGTTAAAGCTGATGTGGAAAACAATGTTACCTCTGGGTTCACTCTTCCTTCTGCCACTTCTGATCAATACGAACAGTCAGAGACAGTACAGATTTCATGTTCTGATGGACTCATTCCACAGTATACTGAACCAAAGAACCGTCAGGCGGTTCCTGAACTGTTGATTGTTAATCTACCTCTTTCAGAAGCTAAAACAGAGGAATGGACAATAGACGAAATCCTGATTAACAGTGACTTTACTATGGTGATTCCACTGATTGATTTTGACTTCTACGAAGAAAAAGACTCTGTGTCACCCACTAAAGAAAGGGACTGCAAGGGTACAGCTCAGTCTTTGGTTACTGGTGCCAAGGAGTCTACTACCCTAAAGGTGCCCTTCATTCCTGAGCCACCGATGGTTCTGTCAACTTCTGAGACTTCTGTCTGTCCTCCTACAACCATTGACTCTTCTATGATTCAATCCACAGCCCTGCAGTCATCTTTGGCACACCTGTCTTCAACCAATGAACCGCTGCCATGTCTGCCATTTACTCAAGAGCCAGTCCCAAAGACCTGGACATGCTTGTATCCAGCAACCGAGATTGCTCCAGCTTGCATGCCTTCAGCCTCAAGGTTTCCCCTGACCTGCCTGTCTTCAGCTACAGTGACTCATCCTGCAGATCATCCTTCAGCTTTAGAGCCTCCGGAAGTCCATCAAAAGAGCATGTCTTCAGTCCCGGAGTATACTGAGTATTTGCCTTCAGTTCATGAGACGCCTGTATCCTGCATAGCCTCGCTGCCAATATCAGAGGTATACCTGTCTACACCATCAGATTCTGCTGTATTTTCTTCTGCTCCAGCGATTCCTCCTGAATCCCAACCATTTACAGTCGATGAACGTCTAGCCTGCCTTTCTTTTGCTTCAGGAGGAGCACCAGAATGCCTGCCTTTTCCACAAGACGATTCTCCCAACTGCTTCACTTTAGCATCAGAGCCTCCTAAAGATGCAGCATCAGAGTTTGAGACTTTTGCCAGCTCCCGCTTCAGAGTCATCAAGGTGGACCAAGTGGTGAGTCAGAACCACTCACTTGGGTGTGCACAAGGGGTGGTGCAGACCGGCGTATTACCTACAGGACTTGTGCAACAGAATTCCGCCAAGAAGCACCAGTCGGGTGCTGGAAGCCAAAGGAAGGGAATGACTGCTGCAGTTCAAGATGTGTCTGTTATTGCTCCTTCTGCGAGTCTGCCTGAAATACCAAGTACTGCGTCTATCACTCCTATCAGGATGCCAAACATCCCTGCTGTGGTATCCCACGTGAAACAAAGTGGCTACACGACTGTCACCAGGAGTACTAGCCTTGTACAACCCATTGGACTTTCAGGTCTCCAAGGCGTAGAACATGTGCAGTCAAACCTAAGTCACTTTCAACCAAAAGCCTTTTCCCAGATGGATGACAGAAGGAAATCTGAACCCCTACCTCAGCCACCACCTTCTCTAATGGCTGAGCATAAACCTTTCCTGAAGCCAGCATTTTCCACACCTCCCGCATGTCCACTCTCGGAAGAAAGGCTAACAGAGCTTCTACCATTGCCTAAGGCATGTTGCACCAGCCTGCCTCCCTCCTCAAAGACTTATAAGGGTCCACTCCCAGTGACTGAGCTTCCTGGGCCTTCCAACTCTGCTTCTGGTCCTGCAAGTCCTTCATGCCTTTCTTCGAACCATGAGTCTCTTCCTCACCAGAAGCCACCGTTTCCATCAGCACCACCTCCAAAGACAAAGCACTCCTATCATGGAAGTCCATCTGCCTTTGCCCACAGGCCACCATTTCCATCAGTGCCACCTCCAAAGAAAAAGCACTCCCATCATGGAAAGAAGATGTCTCGTGCGGGTGGCGGGCACCCGAAGCCGGCCGTAGGAGGGGGTACACTGTCACGACTCGCTCCCTTCGCTCCCGTTCCCACCACTTGGGGGCATGATTTGGGGTTTATTCCCTACTGGACCTTTCCTCTGAACCTTATGCTACAGTGCTGTGATGATTTGGGAGCGCTAAATCCCTATTTTCCCAACTACTTCCCTTCCGGATCCATTCCAGGTTTTTGGCAGCCAGCATGCTTCTTTAACCAAATGACTATGCTTCCCAGAATGCCTGGCCCACTGCTCCACCTCCACCCTTGCAACACAAGGTTGGGTGGAGGATAGGTAACAGCTGTGGCGGCAGGTGCAGCAATCAGCACACCCGAGGTGTGTGCTCGTTAAGCAGCTTTAAAAGCCTCAGTCTTACTTCAGTCCAGCGCTGGTCATCGATTGCAGTGTTCCTGTTTTTGACTAGTCCCTGGTTCCTGGTTCCTTGCCTTTGTACCTACTTCCTTGTTCCTGTTTTCTTGTTTCCTCCGCCCTGAATTTCGGATTCATGCGCTAATTGATTTCTGCTCCCTTGATTTCCCTTTTTGTCTTCCTCTGTTTGCAGGCAGCAATTCTCAGTGCTTCCCCCTTTTAGATGCAGCCCAGTTTGTCTGTGTTCTATATTTCTTTGACTCTGTCCTTTGCTGCTGTTACCCATTTGCCTTAGCCTTCCTCTTAGTTTAGTTTCCTGTCTTTTCCTTGGAGGGTTAGGGAGAAGTTTGCATAGGTTATTTCGTTTTTCCCTGCTCCTGATCCTTACTTCCTAGAGGATCCATTCCATGTTTTCCACTGCACTTCTGCATTTATTTTCCCTTTGATTATTAGGTGTGGTGTGCGGTAGTAGCTAGCTCCTGTGTGAATGCTTATGTTTTCCTCACTATTTTGCAAACACTATTCCCATTTAGGTATTTAGTTTTCCTTCCATTGCTGTTCTAGCCTTTCGGGGTCCCCGTTTCATCAACAGGATTCGTGGGCTAGCTGACATTCAAGAGGTTTATCTCGTCCTCGTGAGTACAGTTCTTAAGTTCCCTTATGTAATACCATCAAGAGTGTTAGTACACAGATCCTGTCATTGCTTGCCCTCCACGTGGGTTTAGCGCTGTCAGTACCTGTAACAGCAATTGGGGGTAAGGCGCTTGCCGACTTTCCTCGCGGTCAGGTGCTTACCCCACATCCCTTTTCATATATTGGTTTTGATGTCACACTCTATTTGCACTCCTGGGTTCTAGCATACCTGAGTCGTAGTTCCTGGGTGCACATTTCCCTTGCCATATTCGCTGCCTTTGTACTCGCCTGACTAATCCTGACAGTAGCCCCGTTGGCAACCCACAAGTCAGCAGCCTTAGCTAGTTTCCTGGAATCTAATTCCTTTGAATCAGCAAAGTGCTGTCTGAGCTCAGGAGAGCAGGCATCATAAATTGACTCCAACATTAAAAGATTCTTCATTCCCTCATAAGTGTTCGCCTTGTAACTCTTAATCCATCCCTCTAAGTTCTTCAAACTTTCACTCACCCAGGTAGCCCAAGGGGTACCATCATGCTTTTTGAGGGTCCTAAACCTCTTAAGGTACTAAGAAGGGGTCTTCCCAAAACTAGCTATCAAAGCTAGTTTCACACATTCATAATCCTTCTTATCCTCCTTCCCCAACTCCATTACCACATCAGTTGCAACAGGGGGGAGCCTAGAGAACAACCAGGAAAGTAACTCATTTCCTGTAATGTTCTGGAGCCCATGATTATATTCAAACAAACTCAACCAGTCCAACACATCCAACTTTGGCTCATACATACCCACCAACTCCTTAGGCATCCGGGGTCTTTTGGGACTGGAAGTCCTAGAGGATTCGGAGAGAGAAGCACTTTCCACAGACAATTTTTTCATTTCTAGCTCATGGTTGAGCTCCATTTCTCTGAGCCTTAGTTCTTTGTGCCGATGTTCTGTTTGAGCATTAATTATTTTGAATTCTAATTCAAGCTTCATTTTTTCTAGTTCCATATATTGAGGATTAAGTGTGGGACCTGGTAAGGGTCCAGTAGGCACAGCTGGCAGGGCAGGTAGAGGCCCAGGGGAGACAACTCTAACATCTTCCACTTCCTCTTCTGCTTCTGACTCAAAAGTTATCAATACTAACATTCATATCAATATCATTGCTGTTATCTACAGTTGCTGGAGTGGTAGGTTCCTCTGAACCACCATCTAGACTTTGGTTTGCTAACAACCTTTCTATTAGCTCCATTTTCTTGCCTTTAGTCAGGGGATTCTTATGCTTAAAGAGAACTCTTAAACAATCAGCAGTTTTTGTAGCAAGGGACTCTTGACTATAACTTTCCATAGTTGACAGGTTTTAGAAAATACTTTTGTTAGTGCTAAGCTTTGTGGTTAGTTGCACTAAGGTATCTTTAAGCACACTAAAATGTATACTCAATACAAATCCCACCGCTGTACACCAGTGTTAGGCAGAAACCTGTGCAGTTCCCTTAGGGACCACTGCAAAAGATTTAAGACTACAGGTGTTTGGCAGTAAACCCACTTGGTAGCAGTCTGTACCACACAGATTCACTTGGTAGCTGTGGCTGAGCAGTCAGACTTCCCTCAAGAAGAGTTAGGCAGTATGCAGAGTATACACAATAGGTACAGAGACACAGTAGTACAAACAAACACTGACCAGAGCTTTGGTGTAAAAGTATATAATTATTTATTTAAAAACACACTTGTAGTTTACACTAGCAAAAACGAGGTAAGTAAATTCAACACACAGTCACTATCATATATATACAACTCTATTCACTTATTAGACAAGTCTTAGTCAGAAACACCACTTATTTTCAGACAGAGGTGAGCGCTTAACATAAGATGACACTCTAATAAGTTGTAAAGAAAGGGAGGGAAAAAGGCAGAGTTAAAGAAGCACACAAGTTTCAATACTTTCTCAAAGAACCACAGTAAGGCAGGATAGGCAGAGTTCTACTGGAGAGCAAGGAAGTCAATTGCCAGGCCCACTCTTGGAGAGAGCAAGCAGAAGGGGTCCAGGTTCACACAGTGGGGTTATGCCCAAAGAGTCTTGTAGATAGTTTGCACAAAAAGGATGAAATTCAAGTCAGGAAAAGTTAGCTAGGTTGTCCCAGGCAAGCCCAGGTTAGAAAGTCGAGGCTTTACTGTCACCCCGAACGATCTGTCGCAAGGGAAGCCAGGCGGGACACAGTACCTTAAGTGGGAAGGGAGCTCCAGTGGGGCAGTTGTTCCTGGCAGCAGGTGCAAGTCGGTGTTTCGTCCAGAGGAAGAAGAGGTCTCGCCGTGGAGGAAAGATGAAGGTCGTAGCACTGCCAGGGAAGAAACCAGCCGCGGAGTCCTCCGGTTAAAAGTACTACCCTTCTCTTCGCGGTAGTGGTAAACCGTGGTATTCCAGTTGCCGGGGTGCTTGACACGGGCAAGGCGGCCACGAGATGCTCCAGGAAGGTGAAAAGAAGGCAAAACTGGTTATCCCCACCAGTCAAAGGAAGAAGACTCTCCAGACTGGAGATCTCCTCTGTCGTCGGGAAAAGTGGTGAGACGGTTCAGCAGGGCTCCACCGGTGGTGTCGTCGTTGCAGGTCGGCTCAGCTTCTCCCTCCTTGGATTCTTAGGTCCTGTGGCGACTTCTGAAGTTCAAGTCCCCAAAGCCCTGCTTTTATGCAGCACACCCCCATTCACTCAGCCTAGCTGTCAATCAAACATGCTAAGTGGTGAGCCGGCCGGCTGACCACTTGGGCCAATCACACAAGAGTGCGACTTGAGTTACCAAGGTAACTCAGTCCAGGGTGCCTAAACCCCCTCCCACACCCCCTGTGGTACCCAGACAGAGTGGCACCACTTTTGGAGGCTTCTGTGGAGAAGCCCGCCAAAAAGTGAAACAAAGGGCTCGACTTGGGTTGGAGTCACAGAAGAGAACACAAACGCCATTAGAATCGAGTTCTGGCAGAAAATACCAACCGGTGAATTAATATTAAATAAATAAACCAGCGGTATGTTCGAGGCTATAAGAATTAAATAATTAAAGTTGGTAGCCTCGAACAATGGGAAAATCCCATAGAGATATATTCGTGGTCGAATATAAAAAGTATTATCCACTGCCACCAGCCAAAACTCGATCAGGGGGGACGGAGACGTGCTGCCTCGAACAACAGACCCTGGGGCAATCGAATTGCCCCGACCAGTACGTCCACAATATGATGGTTTGTACTGGTTTCTGTTCATAATTTGGGACTAGCAAAGCCAATGGTGACTTTACATGCCCTGGGAGACAGTAGTCAGTCCCAGGGTATGGAGTCTATGTTGGGGAGTCGCTACGACACCCCTGGGTTACGGCACGGGGGGGTGCTGTGTAACCCACATAAAAAAAACACATGAGACCCTATGGAGTAAAAGACCCCATAGCCCATAAAACACATGCAAAGTGAAAGGAACACCTCAAATCATGTCTAAGAGTGGGAGCAAAAGAATCGCACTCTTAGCAGGAGAGAAAAAAATAAACCCCAAAAATCCAGCAAAGCTGCAGGGGGACTCACTAGGTTTGGGAAATTAGCCTTACAGAGAATTCTCCCTAACACCAACGCGGGCATATGAGGGATTAGCCGATCGGTCAGAATTCTGGCCAATATTTTATTATCAGTGTTAATTAATGACAACGGCCTATAAGAGGCCAGGTGTCTGGGATCCTTGCTAGGTTTAGGAAGCACCATCACCAATGCCGACCTAGTAGATTTGGGAAGCACCCCCTTAGCCATAGCCTCCTCATATACACAAAGCAACTGGGGTACCAAGAATTTAGCATAAGTTTTGTAAAACTCTGCTGTTATCCCATCCAGCCATGGGGCCTTATTATTTGGGAGAGACTGTATCGCCTTATAAATTTCCTCTTCCGTGATTGGGTCATTCAGGGCCAGGCCCTGCTCACGGTCCAGCCACCCAAGTGCAATTTCATCCAAATATTGCGTTATGGTACTGTGTCCCGTCGTGTGTCGGGATTCATATAAACCGTCGTGTGTCGGGATTCATATAACCATGAATAATAGTGTCTAAACTCCTCATTGATTCCGACCAGATCTTTAAACGTATTCCCCTCCTTCCCCAAAATTTCCATGATGGGGGTATGTTTATGCTCTTGCTTTATAGCCCAAGCCAACGTTCTGCTGGGCCGGTCCCCCTCGCCATGCCTAGTCGCCTCAAGTGGATCACCAAGGAACCGCTCCTCGCTGGCTGCTAGGTGCTTGAACTCTTCCCCAAGTACCCTTAGCCTGTTTCATATATCGGGAGTGTCTAGCCTTCCTTGTTTATTCTCTAGTTCTCGAATAGCATCCTCTACCCTCCCCATGGATCTACGGATAGCCTTCAGCAACCCCCCCTCTTTGGATATACAGCAGCCTCTTATATAAACCTTAAAGGCCTCCCATATCGTACTCTGGTCAGGAACTGAGCCCTCATTGGTTTGAAAAAAGGTATCAATATCTTGACTAATTTCCTCCCTGAATGCTACATCCTGCAGAGCCGCTGCCCTAAATCGCCATCTAAGATGTCTTTGCAGACAGATTGGAGATTTAAATTGTGCCATCACAGGAGAATGGTCAGAAAGAGTACGGAGAAGTATAGAAGCCGCCACGACTGACCCGGCAAGGGAGCCAGACACCATGATATAGTCGATTCTCGATGAGCTATGGTGTACCCCGGAATAAACGTGAATTCCTTAGCTGTCGGGTGTTCGCATCGCCACACATCCCAGAGATCATAATAGGAGGAGATTGCCGACCAAGCCTTCGCAGCTTGAGGAAGTACCTGTTGCGAAGTCGCCGACCTATCCAACTCCAAAGAGAGAGCTAAGTTAAAATCACCCACCCAAATTATCTCATAGGATGGAAATTTATGGATATGCTTGGCGCATTGGTAGAAAAAATCAGGTGAATCTGTATTTGGAGCATAAACATTTATAAGAAGATATTTTACACCATACAACTCTCCTGCCAGGATAATATATCTGCCCTCATCGTCCCTCACCACATCATGCAACCTGAACTGCAATGAACCATGTATATATATAGCGACCCCTCTGGAGTGCGTTGAGTAAGCAACATTTTGTTATGTTTTAACACATACAGAAAGATGTTTAAAGGCACAGTGAGAAACATAATATAACCACAAACCCCATCTATCAATGAAACCCCCTACCCACCCCACTCCCTCCTGTACGGCACAACAAAACATAACAAGGCACGTATCCAGTGCACATTCCGCACTTCCCTGGGGTGGGGGCGCATCATATTAATCATCCAACATCTCCCTCCAATACCGGCAATCAGCCTGAGTAGCAAACGACCCATATCAGCCCCTTACCAATCCACGCTTACATACATCGACTGGTCACTCTTCATTCCCAGTCACGATACTGTGTATGTTTATTTGTTTGTTTATTTATTTTTAATGCGCACCAGACCCAGAGTTATCTGGGCGCAGCAATAAAAGCAAATGCAAGGCTTAGGTTACAAGTAGAAGATAAGGAGAGTTATACAATGAACATGCAGAAGTATCGATACAGGCAAACAAAGGCATATATGTACGTTATGCATATAAGCAAGAATACAACAAATGTGTAGGTTATAAAGCAGTTGAAATACAGAAACAGAAATACAGCAAACATAGGTCAAGGAGTGTTTGATGGTATATCCCAGGGTAGAGATAGTACCATGGTCGCACCTACAGGTCCGTGGATTTAAGTAAGTTAATATAGCTTTGTCTGAATGTCAGGTCGGGTTGATCTTCTCTGAGAGGGTGTGGTAGGGAGTTCCAAAGTTTGGCTACTTTCACAGGAAAGCTACTACCACCAACCTTAGTAAGCCTAAATCTAGGAGTAGTAAGACAGTTGGCATTTGTTTGTTTGTTTGTTTGTTTATTTATTTGTTTGGTAATGCGCACCAAGATCTTGGGTAGACGGGCGCAACAGAAACAAGAAATCTTAAAACTTAGTTACAGTGCAAAGGTAGCAATACATAGATCAGTGATTGCAATAGGAGCAAAATACAAGGTACAAGATACATCAAATACATAGCAATGGTCTTGGTAAGTCAAGGAAGCATTAACATGAGTATCAGTATATGCACACATACATATACACATATGTATATACAACCTTAAATGTCTATGTCATTGTATATCCATGGTGCATACAAATATGACAGAGCCGACGACCATGCATGCACGGTTACCAAAGTGCAGTGTAGTTTGGCGGAAACCAGGGTTATGTTGAGGCCGGAGAGGTAGAGGTGTAGAACGTCAGTTAGGTGTCATTGGTGTGTAGCCAATTGAGTATCTTATGTCTGAATTTAGGGTAGGGTTGTTCTAATCTGAGATCAACTGGTAATTTGTTCCAGCATTGTGCAGCTTTAACAGGGAAGCTGGTTCCTCCCGCTGTCGAGCGTTTGAACCTGGGAATCTCCAGCACAAATGAGCTGGGAATCTCCAGCACAAATGAGTTGGCAGATCTCGTAGGACGGGTAGCTGTTCTCCTATTAATTTTATCCATTAGATATGGAGGTGCTAGGTTATTCAGGCATTTGGAGGTAAGGGATGCTGTTTTAAGGAGAATTCTGTCTGTCATTTTCAGCCAGTTAACCTCTTTCCTGAATTCAGTAATATGCTCTCTGTAGGGGATGTTCAATGCTGCCCTCAGGGCGTTATTCTGTAGTCTTTGAATTTTGTCTGTAATATATTTGTTGGCTCCTGAGTAGAGGGCATTACAGTAATCTAATCTTGACATTATAAGAGCATTGGCTAGTGTGCTGCAGATCGCTCTCGAGAGGTATGGTCTGGAAGCTCTGATGAGTTTGCAAGTATACGTTGTGGATGAGGCGAGGGAATTGACTTGGTTTTTGAGTGTGAGAGAGGAGTCCAAGTAGAATCCTAAGGTTTTAATTACAGACATCACCTTGATAGGGTTGTTATCAATGTTAAAGGATGTGTAGTTTGGGCTGAGTTTTTGGATATTGGCTTCAGAGCCTAAGATTAGTAGCTCAGTTTTTTCATCATTCAGGCAGAGGCCATGGGATGCCATCCATGCCTGAATGAGGGTGTATAGTTGCCCGAAAGGGGTTTGAGGAATCTGTGTGTCATCTGCATAGTTAGTGTAGGTGACACCCACTCTGTCCAACTTGTCAAACAGAGGCTTGGTGAAGATATTATATATATTTTTTTTTATTTATTTGCATTTGTTAAGCGCACTTGCAGCCCATAAGGCATTGAGGCGCTGTTACAGAGGAAACACAGATTTGAGATAACATACAGGTGCCAGAAGGCTCTTATTTACAGTATTGGCAGGCATATGGGCCATGGAGGATACAGATTTAGATTTACACAAAAAGTCTGGTTTTGATAGCCTTACGAAAGGCTAGGTGGGACTCAATGAGCCTTAGGTGAGGAGGCAGGGCGTTCCAGTGCGTGGCTGCTAAGGTGGGGAAGCTGGAGCCACCGGCCCGCACTTTCCGTGAGGTAGGCGTAACAATGGTGTTGGCATAGATGGATCTGAGCGGTCTTGTGGCGGAATGCCTTTTGATTCTGTTAGTCAGGTAGGTGGGGGCAAGTTCGTGAAGGCATTTGTGGGTGAGGGCAAGAGTTTTAAAGACAATTCTCTGTTTGACAGGGAGCCAGTGTACTTGCCTTCTGATTTCAGAGATATGGTTTCTTCTTGCAGTACCGGTGGCTGCCCTTAGTGCATTGTTATGGGCTAGCTGAAGTTTGGCCAAGTTTTTGTTGGATGTCCCCACGAGAAGGGCATTACAATAGTCAAGTCTAGACCCGATGATTGCCTTGGCAAACGTGAGGCAGCTTTGATGGGCCAAGAAAGGTCTGGCTGCGTTAAGTACTTTGGAGTAGTAGGCTGAGAAGGTGGCGATGGCATTGACCTGTCTGTTCATGGACAGGTCGGAGTCGAGGTAGACTCCGAGTGTCTTAACATGGTTTAAGACAGTAATTGGAAGGTTATCAGAGAAAGAGGCGTACTGTACTCCAAGGTTACCGAGAGTGGCCAGTGAGCCAATAAGGAGGAGTTCGGTTTTTTCGCTATTGAGGCAAAGCCAATTCTCCACCATCCAGGATTGGATGGTGGAGTAGATCGAGGAGAGGGTGTGTTGGAGTCAGCTAGGTAGTCGCCTGTGAGTGGAATGGGTACCTGCGTATCGTCCGCATAGTTGGTATATGATATACCAAGGGAGTCCAGGATGCTAAACAGGGGCCTAGTAAAGAGGTTGTAGAGTGTAGGTGCGATACAGGATCCCTGGGGGACACCGCAGGTGAGGAGGCTGGGGGTGGCGGAGGCAACTTCAGAAAAGACTTTCATGGCCCTTGAAGAAAGGAAGTGATCCAATGGCAGGCTTTAGGGGAGAAGTTGGCTTGGGTGGCTAGGTGGTGACACAGGGTATTATGGTCAACCAAGTCGAACGCTGCGGAAAGGTCAAGGACCAATAGGAGGGCAGGTTTGCCTGCGTCTCTGAGATCATCCATTTGGTTTTTAAGGTCTAGGAGGGCCGTTTCAGTGCCATGTCGGGGGCGGAACCCAGATTCCCGTAGGCCGAGGAGACGGTTGTCCTCTAGGAACTTCTGGACTTGCAGGTAAGCTGCTTTGTCCAAGATTTTGAGTAGGAAAGGTACAGTGGTGATGGGCCTGTAATTCCCAGGGAGAGTAGGGTCGAGAGAGGGTTTCTTGAGGAGTGGGCGTACCCAGGTTTCCTTTAGTCCTGATGGGACATGACCTGATTGGAAGGATGAGTTGATAAAGGCTGTAAGGAAGGGGGCTAGGCTGGGAGCGGAGTCTTTGATGAGGCTGGCCGGGCAGGCGTCACCTTTGCAATTGGAAGGTTTAAGAGAATTGAGCAGGGTGATGACCTCTTGCTCGTAATGTTTTTGAATTCGAACAGGGGGGAAGACGTGGTCTTGGTGGGTGGCTTGACGTGCATCTTCGCTATAATGTCGGAGAGGGCTTTTTGATGGCCGCGAATTTTGGTTTGGAGGGTGTCAAGCTTCTCTAGCATGGCAGATTGAATGCTGTTACACCATTTGTCGTCTTTGATGATTGTGGAGGGGGCAGATGGTTTTTCGAGTTCCCTAAAGATGGTGAACAGTTCCTTAGATCCTGACTTGGCATCAGCGATCCTAGTGTTAAAGGAGGCAGCCTTTGCCAGGGTGATGTTGGCCTTGTATGATTTGGAGATGGCTTTGAACTTCTGTTTAGTTGCTTCAGAAGGGTTTGCTTTCCATGTGGATAGTGCAATTCTCTTCTGCGCACGTTGGTCAAGGAGTTCTTTGGAGAACCATGAGTTGGCATGTTTGGCCTTTTTAGCTTTTTGGAGAGTCAGGGGTGCAATGGCATCCACAGCTGACGTGATGACATCCTTGAAGATGTTAGCTAGGGTATCAGGGTTGTTTGAGGAGGGGACTTGAAGGGCTGGGTTAAGGAGGTAAGGTGCCAGGTTCTCGACTGTGAGAAGGCGTGAGCTCCTGGCGTAGGTGGCGGGGCATGGTGGTGGCGGAGAGCGGGCCACTTTGTTGGTTCCGAGGTTGAATTGGATGTAGTGATGGTCTGACCAGGGAATAGGGTTGTTGTCCGTGATACGGAGGGAGCAGTTATGATGGCTGACCCAGTCAAGGGTGCGTCCTTTGATGTGTGTGAGCTGGGAAATGGAATGTGCGAAGCCTAGATTAGAGAGTGCCTTTTTGAGGTGTTTCGCAGGGGAGTCTTTGGGGTCGTTCAGCCCTAGGTTGAGGTCACCAAGGAGAAGAACCTGTGAGGTCTTTTTTGATGTTGTGAGACAGTGCAGTGATAAGGATCTCATGGAAGTCAGTGCAAGGTCCTGGGGGTCTGTATACCATGTGCATGGATATGGTGCAGTTGGGTGAGACATTAATTTTTACAGGGAGGTAATCGCTGTTGATGTCAAGGGTGCCTTCCGCTTCTCTGATGGAGAAGGTGTCTCTGGAGATGATGGCGACGCCTCCAGCTCTCTGAGAGGTGCGGTCTTTCCTAAGGATGGAATAGCCAGGTGGGATGGCCAGTGATAGGGCTGGGCCTGAGCTTTCATTCAGCCAGGTTGTCGAGCTCGTCTTTTATGAGCAGGTCGTTGATGTCGAGGGAGTGGGCTGGTATTGAGCGGGCATTGAGCAGGGCACATCTCAGCGTGTGGGTAGAGGGGGGCAGGGGGAGGGGTGGGCTGGTAGGTGTTGGAGGGTCAGAAGAACTAAGTGGTGCGGTCAAGGGAGTGTCAACGATAGGGTCAAAGGGCACAGGAACATCAATAAATTGCACACAATCAATGGGGCACCAGCAGTGGGACCAGTAGGCAGGAGAACATCAGTACATTGCACACAATCAATGGTGGCACCAGCAGTGAGACCAGTAGGCAGGAGAACATCAGTACATTGCACACAATCAATGGGGGCACCAGCAGTGGGACCAGTAGGCAGGAGAACATCAGTACATTGCACACAATCAATGGGGGCACCAGCAATGGGACCAGTAGGCAGGAGAACATCAGTACATTGCACACAATCAATGGGGGCACCAGCAGTGGGACCACTAGGCACGAGGAGTTCAGTACAATACACACAATCCAGTGTGGCAATGGGATCGCTGGCGGTGAGTACAGTGGGGCGGAGGGGCGGAGGTTGAGATACAAAGTTGATGCTATTTAAGGGGTAGTGTTTGCTGGGACGGCCCTTGAAGACCTTTCGTGTTGTGGCAGTGGACTGCGGGGCAGCCCTGGGGCCCGAGGCGCATTTGGTGGCAGTGCACCAGAGTATTGGCGGCAGGCTTCTTGTGGCCAGCCTGGCGTTGCGGTAGCCAACGTTAGGGATAAGGCTGATGGGGTTGGTGGGCAGGGTGCAGGACCGTAGTCGCGCATTCCTGCTGTTGTGCAGCGGAGGGCGTGCAGATTCTAGCAGGATAGGCGCACATGAGGGATAGGTTAAGGGGGCATTGAGGCTGTTAGCCTTACCTTGAGTAGGTTTGGTAGAAAGTTGGAGCGCCATCTGCGCCCTCGAGCAGCGGAGAGCTGCAGAAAGTGAGCTTGGCCTTTCCTCCTGGCCTTCGCTCCTCTGCGGCTTTGCCTGGCGGTGAGCCCCCCCTCCATTAGAGACAGGAGGGGAGGGGCAAGCAGGAGCAGGGGACCAATTGCGGGCCTCGGCAGAGGCTTGGTGATTCCTTGTTGCTACGGCAGCCACGGCAGCGGCCATCTTAGCCTCTCCGTGCATCTCGTGGCCTGCAATGGCCGTGTGGGGCATATTTAAGCACTCCGGTGCTACGGCGGCATGATAAACAGCTGATGCTGTTGTTGGACGTTGCTGTATGTCTAGTGGCATTTCTGGGCACTCCTGTGCTATGGTGGCGAACGACACGGGATTCCTCATGGGAGCAGCTGATGGAGGAGGGATCAGCTGATGGTTCACTCGCAGCGGAGCTGCAGAGAGTGAGCTTGGCCTTTCCTCCTGGCCTTCGCTCCTCTGTGGCTTCGCCTGGCGGTGAGCCCCCCCTCCATTAGAGGCAGGAGGGGAGGGGCGAGCAGGAGCAGGGGACCAATTGCGGGCCTCAACAGAGGCTTGGTGATTCCTTGTTGCTACGGCAGCCACGGCGGAGGCCATCTTAGCCTCACCGTGCGTCTCGTGGCCTGCAATGGCCGTGTGGGGCATATTTATGCACTCCGGTGCTACAGCGGCATGATAAACAGCTGATGCTGTTGTTGGACGTTGCTGTATGTCTAGTGGCATTTCTGGGCACTCCTGTGCTACGGCGGCGAGCGACACGGGATTCCTCATGGAAGCAGCTGATGGAGGAGGGATCAGCTGATGGTTCACTCGCAGCGGAGCTGCAGAGAGTGAGCTTGGCCTTTCCTCCTGGCCTTCGCTCCTCTGCGGCTTCACCTGGCGGTGAGCCCCCCCTCCATTAGAGGCAGGAGGGGAGGGGGGAGCATGAGCAGGGGACCAATTGCGGGCCTCGGCAGAGGCTTGGTGATTCCTTGTTGCTACGGCAGCCACGGCGGCCGCCATCTTAGCTTCTGCGTGCATGTCGTGGCCTGCAATGGCCGTGTGGGGCATATTTATGCACTCCGGTGCTACGGTGGCATGATAAACAGCTGATGCTGTTGTTGGACGTTGCTGTATTTCTAGTGGCATTTCTGGGCACTCCTGTGCTACGGCGGCGAGCGACACAGGATTCCTCATGGAAGCAGCTGATGGAGGAGGGATCAGCTGATGGTTCACTCGCAGCGGAGCTGCAGAGAGTGAGCTTGGCCTTTCCTCCTGGCCTTCGCTCCTCTGCGGCTTCGCCTGGCGGTGAGCCCCCGCTCCATTAGAGGCAGGAGGGGAGGGGCGAGCATGAGCAGGGGACCAATTGCGGGCCTCGGCAGAGGCTTGGTGATTCCTTGTTGCTACGGCAGCCACGGCGGTGGCCATCTTAGCCTCTCCGTGCATCTCGTGGCCTGCAATGGCCGTGTGGGGCATATTTATGCACTCCGGTGCTACGGCGGCATGATAAACAGCTGATGCTGTTGTTGGACGTTGCTGTATGTCTAGTGGCATTTCTGGGCACTCCTGTGCTACGGCGGCGAGCGACACGGGATTCCTCATGGAAGCAGCTGATGGAGGAGGGATCAGCTGATGCATAGTAGGGAGACGCAGGAACCTTGTGGGACCCCGCAGGTTATTTTGATAGGGTTGGCAGAGGCTGAAGTAGAAAAGACTCTCATGGCCCGGTTAGCTAAGAAGGATTGGACCCAAGCTATAGCATCTTTGCTGAGGTTGGTGGCAGATTGGAGGTGGTTGCATAACACTGCATGGTCCACCAAATCGAACGCTGCCGACAAGTCCAGTAGGAGTAGCAAAGCTATTTTTCCATTATCCTTTAATTCTTCAGTTTGTGTCTTGAGGTCTAGTAGCGCTGTTCCAGTGCCATGGAGAGGGCGGAAGCCCGATTGTCGTGAGCCAAGTAGGTGGTTGGCTTCCAGATAGTCCTGGATTTGTATGTAAGCATCTCTATCTAAAATACTAAGTAGAAATGGCACAGTGGTAATGGGTCTGTAGTTGGTGGGGATAGTGGGGTCCAGAGTTTGTTTTTTAAGTAATGGTAGGACCCAAGATTCTTTAAGCCTGGCCGGTACTGTATTAGTTTTAAATGAGGAGTTTATCAACTTGGAGATAAAAGGGGCTAGATCTCTAGCTGCATCCTTTATTATCTGTGCTGGGCACGTGTCACCTTTACAGTTAGAAGGTTTGAGGGAAAGTATTATTTTTTGTGTTTCAGTTGTGGAGATAGTCTTGAATCTAAAGGGTGTGGTTGTCCTAGTCACCGAAGGTTGACTAGTTTGTTGGTCAATGAGTGGTAGTAAGGCCTTTTTTTTTAGCAATTTTGCATTGTAAGGACGAGATTTTATTCGATAGAGCATTTTGTATGTTAGTACACCATGCTTTATCCTTTGGGGCATTGTCTACCGGTGGGATTGGGGATTCTAGTTCGCAGAGGATGGAGAATAATTCTTTAGTGTTGGATTTAGCTTTCTCAATCCTGTCATTGAAGGTGTTCTTTTTGGCTTTGGTTATTTCTTTTTTGTACATTTTTGCGAATTCCGTTATTTTTGTTATTTTCAGAGGGGGAGTGACGCCAAGTGGACTGGAGTTTCCTTTTTTTGTGATCTTAGGGATTTAAGTTGGGGGGTGAACCAGGCATTCAGGTGCGCTACTTGCCTAGCTTTGCGCAGTTTGACAGGAGCAATCATGTCCAGTGCCTTAGTCATAGCATTGTTGAAGGTATTTACCAATGCGTCAGGGTTGCTACTTTCCATTCCAGAGATGACAGGGAGGAGAAGAGGGATACGTTTTTCAGCAGTAATATCCTTCTTACTTCTGGTAGGGAGAGGCGGTGCCATGTTATTAGGCTTGGGGCTGACGAGGTCTAATGCGGCAGAGAAATTTATTAAGTGATGATCTGTCCAGCATTGTGGGACAGTATCGGTAATGTTGATGTTACAGTTTAGTTCGGATACCCAGTCAAGGGTCCTTCCTTTGATATGCGTTGGTGAGAGGACTTTTTGCGTAAAACCTTGGTCATTTAGTAAGGCTGCAATAGATTCAGCATGTTTGTTGTCAGTATCATTAAAGCCTAGATTGAAATCTCCCAACAGTAGTGTTTGAGAGTGATCTTTAGTGTTGTCAGCTAGAAGACTGGTTAGGTTGTCTTCGAAGGTGCCTAGAGGCCCAGGGGGTCTATATATCAAATGGATAGTTAGAGTACGGTTGTTGGAGAGGGGCAATTTGGCAGTGAGTACTTCACAGGATGTGAGGGGAGCTGAGGTGGCAAGTCTAATAGGGTGGGTTGTTTTAAAGATGATGGCTAGGCCACCACCTCTGGCATTAGGCCGCTCCACTCTAATGATTTGGTAATTGTCAGGTACTGCTAACATGAGAGTTGGTCCTGCGGCCTCATGTAGCTAAGTCTCAGTCATGGCCAGTAAATCGAGATTGTCATTGTTTAAGATGTCTGCGATTTCAGTAGCATGGGCTACCATTGATCTAGAGTTAATGAGGGACCCTGTTAGCATTAGGGTACTGTCAGGGTTGGCAGTTAGCAAGGTTTTGTGAGAAAGGGTATCTCGGGAAGTGTGATTTTTGGGGGGAGTTTGGTCAGTGGATTTGGTAGTTTGCGTTAGTGTGGAAGATGGGTTCTTAAACCGGGTTATAGTTCGATTATTAGCTTTGTTGAGGAAGTTTCTATAAGGTTCATAGATAGGAGACAATCTAGACCTAAGACTCAGGTTTCTATCCTTAGGAGGGTTTGTTTTAATGGCAGTGGCCATAATGGTTATGATGGCACAGGTAAGTAGTACCATCTGGGCTAGATTAGTCAAGCAGGCAGAGGTCATTGTCAAGCTATGCTGGGGTCATACTAACATCTAGGTGTTGGTTCAGTGTAGATGAAGGGGGGGCAGGACTACTGTGCTATGCCTATCAGATGCTAGTTGTAGTTAGATGCTATGTGCTTAAAGCTAATTACAGTCATGGTATGGGATGCAGCAAATGTTTTTAAGTACTGCCACTGTCTGCACCTGCAAGCTCATTAGGTCTGGCAAACCTTTCTTGTCAAATGATAATTGCCTGATCCTGGCTAGATCTCTAATACTTTCCAGGTTAGATTATTGTAATGCCTTCTACACAGGCGCGAATAAAGCTATTATTCAGAGGATACAAATCCTCCAAAATAACGCATTAAGAGCCCCATTAGGGGTGACTAGGAGATCACATATCTAAGCAACTAGGTGTCAAAACAACTGGCTCTCGACTCAGAAATTGCCAGTTCTCATGGGTCTGGCAGAGATTCTTCTATGGAACCGGTCCATTATGTAGCTAGGGGCTGCACTGTTTAGTGCTGTGTGGGTGAGTGATGCAGTTTTTAGGTAGATTTTGTTCTGAGTCGAGAGCCAGTTGTTTTGATGCCTAGTTGCTGAGATATGTGATCTCCTAGTCACATTTCCTCTTTAGGAGTCGTAGATCCCTTATGTTGGGGGGTAAACCACTTGTTTAGGTGGGAGTTGGGTTTACTAGGTCTAAGTTTGAGTGGGGCAATTTTGTTAAGTGCAGTTAGCATGTTTTTTTTATATTCATTGACCAGAGTGCTTGGATCCAAGTTATCAGCCAATGAGTTGAGGGTCGGGAGACTGGCAGGGATCACTTTGTCCACTGTGATATTTTTTTTTTCCTCGTTAAACAAGGTGGGGCAATGGGTGTGGCTAGCGGGAGTGGTCTGGCAGTAGACAGTTGAGGTGTAATGGAGGTGATATTGGCAGTACAGTTACAGTCAGCTACCCAATCTAGGGTTCTTCCTTTATTATGGGTATGCTTGTTCATTTTATGGGATAAGCCAACATCAGATATGATGTTGGCTATGTTTAAGGCGTGCTTATCTGAGGGGTCATTAAATTCTAGATTAAGGTCGCCAAGTAGTAATAGTTGGGTGGTGGTTTTGAGGTTATTGGACAGTAAGCTGTGGATGTCCTCCTCGAACGTTCCAAGTGGGCCCGGAGGCCTATAAATTAAGTGGATAATGAGGGTATGTGAGTTGATTAGGGGAGTTTAACGGTGAGGACTTCGCAGGATTGCATGGTTTGCGGGGGGACTGGTCTCAGAGCAAGGCTTGTTTTGGATATTATGGCAATGCCTCCTCCTCATGTAATATCTCTATCCTGTCTGAGTATAGTGTAGCCATCTGGGACAGCTAGCGAGAGAAGTGGTCCTGCCGCATCATGTAGCCATGATTCAGATATGGCCAGGAAGTCCAGGTTGTCGACTGTTATAAGGTCAGAAATGTCTGTTGCGTGGGCTACCAAGGACCTGGCATTTAAGTGGGTGAGCCTCTGTGGTAGCAGTCGGCTGAGTGGGTTTAGTTAGTATAGGGTTAGCTAACTTAGATTTGTCCATGTTATGCTGCTTAGTAGTGACGTACGTGTGAGGCTGTGTAGTGCCTAGGTTGGTATTGTTATGCTTCTCGCGGGGTTTGGAAGTTTGTTTTCTTATTTGATGAAGGCAGTGATCTCGTGAGAGGTTCATAAAGTTTAGGTAGTCTTGCGCGAAGTCTGGAGTTCCTGATTTGTAAGGTGCAAGGGTTACTCGCGAGAGTACTTGATGTGATGGGGTAGCTATGTAGGCAGTTCATGGGAGGGCCAATTGCTGTCATTCTAGGCATGTTAGATGGGGCGTGTATATCAAAGGGAGAGAGCCAGTCGCTGTGTATTAGGAAATAAAATGGTGATGTACTGGTTGTCGGTGTTGGTGAACATGTTATAGCTGTGGATTTTAAAGGTGGTACTAGCACTTCAGGCGGTACGCAGTGGATGGTATACTTGTTCAAGGGTATACAATAAACAGTTGCTAACTTAAGGCACAGTGAGCAGTAAGCCAGGCAGGATCAGGTCATACAGTAATCAGTAGGCTAATAGCAGGCAGGTAATACAGTGGGCAGTAGGCCAGGCAGTATCAGGTAATACAATGAGCATTAGGCCAGGCAGTACCAGGTAATACAATGAGCAGTAGGCCAGGCAGTATCAGGTAATACAATGGTCATTAGGCCAGGCAGTATCAGGTAATACAATGAGCAGTAGGCCAGGCAGTATCAGGTAATACAATGAGCAGTAGGCCAGGCAGTATCAAGTCATTCAGTAATTAATCATTAGGCTGATAGCAGGTAATACAGCGAGCATTAGGCCAGGCAGGTAATACAGTGGGCAGTAGGCCAAGCAGTATCAGGTAATACAATGAGCAGCAGGCTAATAGAAGGTAATACAGTAAGCAGTAGGTTTGTACAAGGTCCCCAGGTCAAAGAAGCAATAAATCAGGCAGATGGGGCAGCTCGACATGGGCCTGAAGATGGTACGGTAGTCGGGGCAGTGCTAGTGCTCTATGATGGTGGCGAAATGGCCGGAGTAGGGGCCTAGTAATGGCGAGAAAGTATCATGTATTTTGCCATTAGGCTAATAGTAATAGTCAGTTTGTGATAGACTAGCACAAAGGTACACCCAGCACGGGGTAGTACAAAGGTGCCCAATGTTCTTGCGGCGGAGGATGTGTGTTATCAAAGTGAGCACACGCGGATGTTTACAGCCGAGGACTCTAGTGGACAGAGTGATTGATCGGGTAGCGGTATATGCAGGGAGTAGGCGTACCTTGCATGAGTAGATCGAGGAATGCGGCATCCGGCGGCGAACAGGCGGCAAACAGGAAGCAAGCCTTATTCCTAAAGGCCTTCTTCCGTGAGGCCGGCTTCCGCCTGACGGAGGCGGGGATTACTGGATAAGGCACGCCGTATGTAGCCCCATACTTCTCTGTGAACCCCAGCCACTGCATTTTGATGTCTGCAGCCTTTCCATGCAGTGCTGCTGTGAGCCTCTCCATCAGATACACCTCTGTGGCTTTCCTACCCCACTCGTCACCATTGGAAATTGAGCTCTTTTCTAGGAGGCCGCTAAACAAGCCCAGGCTGCCAACAGCAAAAAAGGGGCCATATGAGGAAGGGACCTCCACTCCCCCCCAACCTCCTCCACTCCGAACAATACCAACATGGGATCCTGATTCCACCCCAGCCCCTCTGCCTCCTTGATCCACCCGAGCACCTCAGACCAATAGACCTGAACTTCCTTACAGGACCATCAAATATGCCGGTACATGGCGTGCTCCCTTCACCCCTGCCAACAAAGCGGGCTCATCCCGGCAAAACATTTTAGA
Source organism: Ambystoma mexicanum (assembly GCF_040938575.1). Taxonomy (NCBI): domain Eukaryota; kingdom Metazoa; phylum Chordata; class Amphibia; order Caudata; family Ambystomatidae; genus Ambystoma; species Ambystoma mexicanum. The sequence goes on from NC_090939.1 coordinate 637,946,019, forward strand.
CAGCTCATCCGGGTCGTGCTGCCAACAGTGTAGCAGCTTAATTCCGTGCAGCTTATATTGGTATGCCACCGATGTCCGGTGGGCTCTTAACACACATTGCATCCCATAAACAGGGGTCTAACTCCCTCCCCAGATCCCTCTCCTATCTAACCTTTAGGTCTTCAATGGACCCCCTACTCGCCTCCACTAACGCTGCATACAGCAACGAAATAAGACCCTTCGTCCCACTCCGGGAGTCCAAACTCTTCTCAGTTCTCGTGAGCTCCTGCTGCAACATGTCCCTCCACTTGTCAGCTGTCAGTACCTCCTTTAATTGTAAGTATGAAAATACTGAAAGAGGACCAATCTGCAATGCAGCTTCTAGTTCCTGCAGGGAAATAAATGCACCATTCACCCACAGCTGCCCCACTCTGGCTAACCCTGCCTCAAACCAGGCCTGGAACCGTCATAGTCACAGGATATCGTCCCGTATAACCGGGGCCCATAGATGACTAAGCGTAGACAGTCACGTGGTAACACCCCACATTCCCGGGCCCGCCGCCAAATGCTCCACAGAACACCCAATATGGGGTGGTCCCTAATACGTCTCGGCAAACGCTCCAGAGGAACCCACAACCAATTCCCCACCGTTACGGGTCACAGGTAGAAATTCTCCAGGTAAACCCATTGTTTATTTGCCTCTTCCCTCAAATGTGGCACCAGAACCCTGAGCTGCACCACCTTATAGGAGAGGCCAAGATCCAGGAAACCCACTCCCCCCCTTTCATTTGGCAAGAACAGAACTCTTCTAGCTATGTGCTGCCTCCTCCCTTGCAAGAGAAAGCACAACATCCTCCCCCACACCTCAACAAAAAAGACTCCGGCTTCTAAATAGGAAGCCTCTGAAACAGGTAGAGTAGTTGTGGAAGGAGGTTTATCTTGAGAGGGTTAAGCCTCCCCGTCCCTGAAATTGTTTGTGCCCCCCATCCCACCGTTTCCCCATACAATTTCTCTAGCAGCGGCGGTAAATTAACACCATATCCATCCTTGAAATTCCTGGGAATCGTAACCCCCAAGTACCTCATACTATCCTCTTCTAACACCATTCCCAGAACAGCACAGATTTCTGTTTGTTGACTTTGAAGCCTGAGAAAACCCTGTATTCCTCTATTACTTCCAATGCTGCCAGGACTGAGACCTGCGGACAAACCAGGTGGAGCAGGACGTCATCCGCGTACAACCCTAATTTGAACACCCTCTCCCCAACCTTTATCCCCATGACCCGTGGCCCACCCTGCAACCGCTCTACCAATGGATCCAGAGACAGTGCGAACAAGAGAGGCGAAAGAGGACATCCCCGTCATGTCCCCCTCCTCAGGGCCAGCCCTCTCGAAATCTTACCATTTCCGGCACCCGGCTCATCGTACATTGCCCTCACCCTATTGAGAATGGCCTGCTCAAACCCATATTTGTCAAAGCACTTCATACAGAAAGACCCAATCACCTCTATCAAACGCCTTCTCGATATCTAACGATAGAAGCGTCAGATTCTCACCCCTCCCTCGTGCTACGACTATGAGCAGCAGCGTCTTTCTCACTGTGTCTGGCCCTTGCCTCCCCACTATAAAGCCTACGTGGTCCGAGGAAACCAGTCTGGGCATCAGGCCCTCCAGGCGGGTTGCTAACACACTCGCATAAACCTTAGCATCCATGTTGAGAAGGGATATCAGCCTGCACTACCTGCATGACCTCGGGCCTTCCCCTCCTTTGGTATCACCACTATCAGGGCCTGACAAAACAAGCGAGGTGCCTTGCCCGTCCCTGCAATGGAATTAAACAATTTGACCATATGCAGCACTAACACACCTGCAAACTGCTTATAAAACCCCACCGTAAACCCATCCTCCCCCGGTGTCCTGCATCTGCCGAATGGGCGCAATACCTCTTTCGGAGTAAACCGGATGTCCATCGCCTCCGCCTCCTCCCCCATAAGTCTCAAAGAGGGGTCCCTGCCAGGTATCCCTCCAAGTCTGCTTCCGTCGGGACCCGCTACTCCCCATAAAGTTTCTCATAAAACACTGCAAACGTATTGACAATGACCCCGGGGCTGTGAAACCCTTCCCTTCGTCATCCACAATCTCCTCCACAAACCTCTCTGCTCTCTGTGCCCTCAGCCTTGCTGCCAACAAAGCATCAGCCTTATCCCCCTTGCTCATAATATTTCTGACGTAGAAATTGCAGTTTGTACACCACCTTATCCATTGCCAGGGCCCTCAACTCCTCCCGTTTCTCCCTCACCCGGCCTCTCTCCTCACTAGTCCGTGGGCCACCCCTCTGCACCTCTACCTCCAGCGCCACTATCTCAGATCTGAGCTTATGTTCCAGGAGACCCTTTACCCTCTTCTTCTTGGCACCCTCCCTAAGCAGTATCCCCCTCCATGTGGCTTTCGTCGCCATCCAGACTGTACAGATGCCCACCTCGCCTGTGCTATTCACCTCAAAGTACTCAGAGATTGCAGCTGACATCTCCCCCAGGAACCCTACGTCCCTCCATAGGGAATCATTGCACTTCCACAAAGAGTCCTGCACCTGCAGCCCTGCCATGGAAAACCCCATATATACTAAATCATGGTCTGACCAACTGACAGGGACCATGTGACTGACCACATTTCCCTTTGAATGCATAAATAACACATTCTCGTGTAGGTACCATGCAGCTGCGAAAAGAAGGAAAAGCCACTTCACCCGGAGTTGCTGCTACACGTCAGAGACTCCCAGCAAATCTAGATATTCTTGCAACTTCCACCCTCATGATGGCATGTCAAACTGCCCCTCTTCCTCCAATTCCCATCGATCCATGACGGGATCCGCCTAGATATTGAAATCCCCCTTCATCAGCAACACTCCCCTTGCCTCCCACAAAATAAAGGAAAAGCCCTGGTTGGGGCAATATAGCAAGGCAATCGACATCACCACCCCCCTACCTCCCCAGATACCAACAGTGCCCTCCCTCGGGATCCCCTCCAGAAATGTGGGTCTTTCAACCGCAATCTTTTATGGAACAGAATCCCCACTCCTCCCTTCATCACTGTACCAGAAGCCCAGAAGGGAACCTGACGCTGCTCCCCCGGTCTCATCCTCGTCTCTTGAATTAACATCACATCCAGGTTCAACTTCGGTATTTCCGTGCAACAAGCAAACGGTTAATGGGCGCGTTCATTCCATTTACATTTAACATCCCTACCATCAACCACACACCCCCCTACCCCCTGGCCGTGTTGCATTCACCCCAACCGTGGTCCCAAGTCCATCTCGCTCTGCCCGGCCCCAAAACCACCACCTCCTTCCCCATGCCTCTTCCACCATGCCAGTAACCGTACATACCTCCAAACTGTCCCTGTACCACCCCTACCCCCCAACCTACACACACCCTCAACCCTGAGAAGGCCATCTAGCAATGGGCCACCAAAGGAAACTCCCTCTGTCCCCCACTCATTACATTTCCCTCTACATTAGAAACTGTACCCAACCCTACAACCATCTTGAAAAATCCCCCCTCAGTCCAACAAGAATCCACATTTCAAAGCCACTGCTCCTTCAGGACCCCTTCATTTCGCTGGCAACGGCGTATTGAGCCTCCTAAATGTCTTTTCTTTAGAAACTTTCCAGCGCTGCTCCAGGCCATTGTATGATGGCTGGTGTAGGGGAGGATTGCTATTGTCAGACAGAGCGCTCTCGGAATTTGCAGAGTTCTTTGCATGCCCTATTCTGATTGATAAACTCCCATTTACGCTCACCCGCACTTAGTCTTGGCCTTATTCCCATTCTGGGAGAGTGCATCATTGTCTCTCATTGCGGGGAGGATCGTGCTGGTTGGGGACGCATGCCTTCACTGGGAACCCAGACGTTAGTTGCCCAGGGCCTGAGGGACTGCAGCCCTGTCCTTCTCGCTCCTGCTGAGGTGACACAGTACCTGCTGGGCCTCTCACCCCATAGTCACTATATAATCTGCGTTCCCCAGCTCAGACACCAAGCCAAAAGAATATGTCTACCTATATCTGATCTCTCTCTCCGACAACCATGTGGTCAGGGGCTGGCAATACCTCTTCCTGGACAGAGTCAGAAAGGACAAATATTGATACACTTGAACTGAGTCACCCTCAAACTGAATAAACTGCTGCCGTTTTGCTCTCTTCAACACCAACGCCTTATCCACATAACACAGGAATTTCACCATCACAGATCTCAGGCCCTTCCCATGCATTAAACCACCTCTGTGTGCTCTCGCCATCGGTCCTGGAACAACAAGTTAATGAGGGCCTTCACCTTCCTCTGCACCTCACTCAAGGACTCTGCCTTTTCCTCCCTGGGTACAAAAATCCAGAGGTTATTCCTGCGCTCCCTGTTCTCCAGGTCATCCAGTTTCAACTGCACTTCCTCCTCTTTGGAATCCAAATCCGTCATTCGCGCCTCATAATTCATTTCAAACAGATCCGCATTCAGGTAGTTATTCTCTATCCCCTCAACCTTATTTTCCAACACTTCCACACTATACAGCAGATCTGTGATCGACGCCTGTATTTCTGCCCTCAGCACCTTGATTTCCTGCAGGATATCTCTAACATCATTCTTCATTGAGGGTATGTGTTCCCCCTCCCGAGCCTGGGGTATGGGCCCCTCCATCTCCTGCCATTCTGCCATATTGTCAACCCTCCTGTACTGCTGTAGGGATCCTGTCCCCACTGACTGAGTCAACTTCAGGGCATCCAATACTCCACTACCGGCTCCTTGACACCACCAAACTCTCACCTCCACCCCAGCCCACCACTTGCCAAATTCTCTCAGCCCCCTTCACACAGTGCCTAGCTGGGCTGCACCTCCAAGCCGGAGACACCATCTGATTTTCTGAGGGAACACTCCAGTCTCTTCCGCTGCCTGCACACTGCCACCACCAGAGTGGAGTCTTCCCGGCCCCCACCATGCACCCCCTGCAGCAGGGCGCCCCTCGTTGGGAAGGTGAACACCCGGCTGTAGACAAAAGGCCCCAGCAGGTCTCCTGCCTCTCTCTCGCTGGGAAGGGATCCCTCCTCCTCTGTACTGGTACCATCACACTGTCCCAGACCCAAAAAGGTTTCCCTCCTCCTCTGTACTGGTACCTTCACAGTGTCCCAGACCCAGAAGGTGTTGCCGTCCTCAGCTCTCTTCCATCAAGACAGACAACAGGATACCATACTGACAGTCACTTAAGTGCCACATTCCCTCCAGTGATTCCTCCAGTTGGAATTGTACCAACAGCAAGGTTGCAAATGTCCCCACAAAGCCTCAAGGAGTCTCTTTTCCCTTCAGACGTAACAGCAAAGGTCTGCCAACCAAACAAGGGCAGGGGGGACTTCCTGCAAACCATTATACCCTGTATCATAGGGGACTGCCACTGCAGTACCAAGCAAGCTGTCAGGCACCACCCCTCAGCGAGGTACAATCCACCACTGCAGCGTGACCATCAGGGTCCCCAGCCAGGCAGCACGTACTTTCACTTGGCCTGATCTAGGTAGAGGGTAGTGCCCTTGAGAGCCCCCCATCGCATGTGGTACCACCTCATCAGGGGTTTGTCACCTCCACTGCTTCACCGCAGTTGCCTACGGCACCACTAGGCCCGCACGCAGCCACTGTGCCCATCCACCACTGCGCTTGCAGGGGCCCACTCAGCTCTGTCACTGGAGTGTGGCCTGCCCAGTCACCCACCTCTACAAACACCTCTGGGGGATGACCCCACTCAGTGTCCCCACAGGGCTCTATGGCTGCGCGGTACCCCGACTAGGTGGGTTTTGCTCACCCTCCTCCTACCATGTCTGTGCCACCAAAGGGTACTCCGCCTGGTCTTTCGCCAGACACTGGCTATGAAGTGCTCAACGCCACGGGCCGCCGCTCCAGGGCTGGACTCCGTGGGTCACGGCCCACTATGCACATCAACTCGCCGCCAAATTTGGAGAGGGCCCACCCGGATCCCCCATGGCCTTGGATACTGCTCCTCAGGAGGGGGGTGCAAATGCTCCACTGCCACCCTCGAAGTTCTGCAAATTCGGGCCGGGGGACACCTCCACCTCCACCTACCCACCTCCAAGGCACAGCCGGGTCTTTCACCACTAGTCCGTGGCCTACTCCTGAGCAAGCCCCCACACTCCAGCTCCTCTCATGGTCACACACGGGAATCCGCTCTCACCCTGCAGCCCCACTGTATACTAAGGGTCACTGCAGCAGCCAGGGAATGTATTGTAGGTTGGGCACAGTTCCTCTATACCACTTCAGAGCAGGAGAAAACAGAGAACGTTCTTTTTAAAAAAAAATGTATTTTGTGTTATGGTTTACAAGTAAAACCTTTCACAATTCTTGCATCACATTAAAAAAATACAAAATAAAACAATAATATCAATCAAACACTCTCAGTCCACATGGTACAATTATACATTAAAAATTCCATCATTATCATACATATTGATCTTAGATTTTTAGTCAATGATAATCACAATTGGTTTCAAAGCATTTGTTAACGTTATCTATTACGAGTCTAATCCTTATAGTCTAATCTATTGTCATATAGTTAAAATGCTTAATTTCAAATGGATCTCATCATATCGTGCCTTTGCTGATTTCTGCTTTATAACTCAGTATCATAAACCCTGTAATTTGAAGGATATCATTCTGAATCTTTCAGCTGTAATCTCTCCAGGAATTTAATAGTGGCTATGTTTAATGATACAAATTCAGCACTGATAATCATGTTCCACATTTTAGAGTGATCAAAATTAAATTTCGATAATGGCTAAAAAATGTATAGAAATATTCCCTACGAAGACCACTTAACTCCTTACACAATGTTATTATATGCTCTAATGTTTCAACTTGGCTCACATCCTTACAGTATCTACACTCGGCTTTAATTTCCCTATTTTTAGAACAGCTATCAGTCAAGGCTCTGGTAGGCCATAAATTGAACCGCAATCTCATGACTTGGTCTCGGTAGTGCTGATAACGAAAATTCATTAGATATTTCGGGATTTGATTAGCATGAAGTTTGAGCCTTTGCATATTTTGTAGGATCTGCATTTTGGTCATTGTGATGTCCAATCATAGCACTAGAGCTTGCGCTTGGCCCGATCAGAATTTGATATTAGGGTTATGATATCGATGTCTACTTTCTCCATAGTTAGAAGACAGGATTTTTTCCATGAGTTCAATATGTTGGAACTATGATTAGCCATAGTCGTTGCATTTACAGGTATTATTGTCATTTCATAGTTGTCTTTCATTATACATTTTCTATATAAAGATAGCAAATCCCATTTGACTATAGCTTTCAACAAAATTAATCCAAGTTTGAATTGGATTATTGTTATAGGAAACCTTTTCAGCACTGGTAATAGTGGTTTCCAAAAGAGGCCTTCGGCATAATCCCAGTCAAATTGTTTATCTAAGAGCTTGGATTGAGCTCCATATGTAATAGTTGGAATTACCTTTTGCTTATAGTAAATGATTAACGGTTTGCAAGAAAATCTGCTATATTTCTGTAATATGGCTTTAGCTTGGGAGCATAGCGAGTTTATTTTACGTTTCACCTCCAGTTTATATGGTGTTTCCACGCTATTATCATTGATATTAACCCCTAAATATTTGTATTCATGTATGATTTCCAAGATATCCGGGCCAATCGACCATTTGAACTTTCCTGAGATATTCTGATTTTTCTTACATTGAACTCTTAGGATGTTAGTTTTATGGGTGTTAATTGTTAATTTGTTCTCTACTGCATATATTTGTAATGCTAACAGTCTTTGTAACCCAATGGGGGTTTGATCAACCAGTACTAAATCATCAGCATAAAGGAGAGAGCCTATCGAATAGGAGCCTATTTTGGGGGGAAATGTTCTTACACTTTCCAGATGTTTGCTAATGTCGCTAATGTAAAAGCTGAACAGGGTTGAAGCAAGTATGCAACCCTGTTTCAGGCCACGATAGGTCTTTATTGAGCATGATAACAATCCTTCTTGATTCAATTGAACTCTTATAGAAGTGTTAGAATAGAACTGTTGAATAGAATTTAATATGTAATCAGGGCATCCCGCTTTTGTTTATTTCTGCCATAATATTGGTTGAGAAATAGAATCAAACGCTAGTTTGAAGTCAACAAATGCGATAAAAAGTGGCTGTTTAGACATAATGGCTTGTTTATTTAAGTGATTCAATAACCAATAAATTGGTTGCAGTACCGCACCCCGCAATGAAGCCTGATTGATGTGGCTCAGTCAATTTAAATTGCTTTAACCACTGCATCATTTCTTTAAGTAATATTCTAGTGTACATTTTTCCAGGAGCATCAAGTAAAGCTAGGGGTCTATAATTATTTGGGTGGTTTCTGACTCCTTTTTTAAAGATCGGGATGAGCACTGGCTGCTGCCAGGATGAAGGAATTAAGCCAGTTTGTTTAATTGTCTGGAATATAGTATATAAGATATCCGTTCAGGCTTCAGGATTAGCTTTTAAAGTGGCATTTGTAAGCCCAAACGGACCTGGAGCCCGAGAAGTACTCAACTTCTTAACCTGATAAAGAATATCTGTTTGATCTATTTTTAGCTTCCCGAAATTTTATTTGTTCTTGCTTCATTGGGAAAATTGGAGGAATCGGTAAACGGAATAGTACAATGATCAACCCACGCTTTCTCACTGACAGCGTTTAATAGTAGCGGTTGGGTGCCGTTTTTCTCAGCTGATTTCAACAACAGCCATACTTGTACACTAGATTTAGCAGTTAGTGCTCGCAACATGATTTCATTGTCATTTTGTTTTTTGATATGCTTCAGTTGTTTTATGGTCTTTTTATAATTTGTTTTTAATTTAGTAGCCTTTATTTTATAATCTTTTAACGATAATGAAATTATATTCTTTAGGTCTCTCTCCATTTTTGCTTTAAGATTTCTGATATCAGGATTGCATAATTTTATTCCGAAGTCCTGGTATAATTTGCTCTTGGAATATTGTTAGGAAATGGGTATATGAACAAATCTCCTGCTTGCTAGATTCCAAAATCATTACCTCACATAGTTCTAATTTACGGCTAGTCCATTTGATTTTATTCCTTCCATTTGTTAAATAAATACTATTTTTATAGTATTGTTTTTTTGAAGATGGATTGGGGTTCCATGTTATTTCTAATCCATTGTGATCACTATCAATAGTTGGAATTACAGTAAAGCTCATTACATGGTTTAGATATTGGGTTGGTATAAATACATAATCTAAGATGGCAAAGGAGTTATTTCTCTTCCACGTAGGTGGAGGAAGATCTCCCGCTATGGTATCATTGAGCATAGTAAGATTTCTTTCCTTCATCAATGCAAGCTATCTGAAACTTTTTAATGAAGGCTGTTTCTTATTCAAATTTAGACATTTTCTATTCAAGTCTCCCACAATTAGAGTAGTATGGTAAGTCGCTGCACCATCAATTGTGTCCAGTATCTGGACAGTATATTTAAGGAAATCCTTGTCTGAAATAAGAGCAGGATTCCAATATACATCCAGTATAGCTGTTTGGGTAGCCAAAGGGTGAGACTGGTTTGGAAATTCCATTTTTGGTAACTGGATACAATGGTGAGGTGATAGCCAAGGAGAAATGTGCCCACCAGTATCTAATCTAAGAGCAGTTAGTAATCCAACCAAATGTCAATCTATTGTATTCGTAATAGCAGGGATCCGACATGTCTCATAATTGGGGATAGTCAGTTGCAATGTTATCCACGTTTCTTGGAGAGCTATATTGTCGTACTTATCCAATCGATGATTTATATTTCTTTTAATTAGGTGTTTAAAGCCCCTAGTATTCCATACAACCATTTTAATAGAGCTTTGAGGCAATATAGGTTGACTCTATTGCTTTATTCTATGGTTAGTGCTATTTATTGCAGTTTTAAGCCACAACCATTTAGTTGAGCAAGGTGTTGGGTGGTTACCTTCATAGTAAACTTTGCGTCTTAACCTACCTGGCAATCCTTCACAATTAATAACCAATTGTCTTTCTTCATTTCGTCTTTCTTGGTAGTCGTTTTCTGAATTAATTCTATCTCAATGGCTTTTATAAGATCTTGAATAGCTCTTAATGGTCAGGTGTATCCCCTTCTGCAATAGGGATTCTTTAGTTTGCCATATAGTTTCTTTCACTACTTGAGAAGGGACTTTTAAAGTAGCTGTATCCATTTTACGTGTGTCACTGATATGAATTGTGTCAATATCACTCAACTCAATCAGACTTAGTCAAGGGATTGTTTTGAATATAGACAAAATCATAGTTCTATTGGGATAGGGATCTTTTCTAGCTCTATCTAGCATGCTCAGCACAAAAGTATCTGATCGCTCCAGATTCTCTTCTCTCCTCGCTTTCTCCAAGCGATCGTTGTCATACTGTTTATCCTCCAATACATCACTACATGGTTCGTGATCACCATTTAGCATCCAGTTGTCAATCAGGTATTCACATAATTCAGATGTTCTGTCACGGTTATTGTTCATATTTCTTTTTTGATCTAAGGTCAAGAATTCTTCATGATCAGATTCATCTACCAAGCCACTAGTTATAGCATTTGGTGTGGGCAAGCATTTATGTTTTACTTTATCTTTAGATGAATGGTCAGTACAGATATCACCTTCAACATTGTGGTAAGAGCTAACAACTGAGTAGGTTGATACATTCTTAAGTGTGTTATGTATCTGTTCATCATCCTCTAAAGGAATCGCTCCCATCAATAAGTTATGTTTATCTGATTGTTGATTTCTATCTTCAGCAGATGTTAATGTGGCAGCAGTTACGTTTCTAACAGAGGAGCCATTGGGAGGGATAGTCAAGGCATTAATACATTTCTTAGTTTTAGATTTAGTTATATTTTTACCAATCCCTTGTTTTTTGGTTTTCTTCACATGACATGAAGTGGCGCGTTTATTAGGTTTTTTTCTGCGCTTTTGTCGATGGAAAACATCAAACACAGGTACCTCCATTGAAACGGAGTCTATCAAGTCTGTTACCATTACAACATCATTTGAGGCACTCACCAAATTGTCAGCCAACCCAACAGATAAATCCTCTGAGATTAAGCACACTCCCACAGTTGTAGAGCGTTGATTTTGCATTGAAGTGACGGTCTCAGCAATTAAATCAACAAGTTCATTATGGGGGAGCTTTTTATGTTCAATTGCCTTTGTGCGCTCCCTTCCACTATTAGGAGATCAAGTTTAAGCAATATATCAGTTGTTGCTAATGCTTGTACATCTATTTGTTTTCTCCATCATTTTGAATACTTTTGTAAGGCTATAAAGCACAGTTTTCATCACTGCCAGGGTAATTTCATAGGCAGGAATAGGATTTTGTTTTGAACCAAATGACGGTCTTGGAGTGGGCTTTACAAAGGAAGTATTCGAAGAGGCTGACTAGTCTGCACTAGAATTGTGAATATTACTGTATAAATTAGGAGATTGTGATAAATGAGTAGTATTCATGATTAGTGAGCCCAATTGAGATTCAGGTACCAGCAGCTGCCCATTTTGACCGCTCAGCGGCTTTCCATTACTGGCATTAATTATTGGGACAGGTGAAACAAATTTCATAATATTATCCACACTTTGGGTATCAACATTAGTTTGTGTGATGTTAACAGCACTGGATTAATTAGTTAAGCAACATTTGTTGTTGTTCAATGGGACAGCTATTGTTCCAAAAAACGCATTTAGTAGTGGTCTTTTTATAATTTGCGGGTATAGTACTGACCTGTTAGAATTAGAGTCTTCATGCACCATCGCTTTGGTCAGTGGTACGAATTCAAACACTTTTAACACTGATGGGTACAAGGTTTGGAGTAAGTCTGGTTACTTTGATGCTCTAGCTGCATCGGAAGATCCAAAAAATCTTCATCAGAAATATGTTCTCCGGGCACTAGGACCAACATTTGTTCCAAATGGACTTGTTTAGCATTAAGCAACACTGTCGCATCAGCGCAATTACTTACAGGACCACCTGGTGGAGCAGTGGCGGCACTAGTTAATAATTTGGTAGTTGGCTGCCAAAACTGCCTAATATCAGATGACTGTGATTTCGAACATTGCTTTCCCTTACGTTTACTTGAAAGATGTTGGTTAGAGGGATTCATCTCCATCAATACTCGACTGGTGTGCTGGTTTACACATTGTATCGGCATGTCAGATTTCAAATTATATGTTGCCATTCCAACAGCGAGTTCGGCTGTTTTGAGTAAGTGAAGATATTAAGCAATCCGACTCCAAAGCTAAATACAAGAGCGGAAAGGAATGCGAGCAGTTTTGTGAAAATATAGGTATGCATATTGGCCTTAGCAGATTCGCATCACGCTACAAACCTACTGCTAGAATAATGATGGCCACGTTGCCATTTTGTTTTATTCGCCATCTTGAATGCATTGTTCAGTTCAGTTCCCTGCTCATTTTGCCTTTCTCACTCTGAACGTGGTAGAAGACTGTGGCATGAACTTTTTGTTATTTACGAGACAGGAATGCATATTCTGCTGAGCGTGTTGTTTGTCTTACACTGTAGAACCTTGAAGTCCTTGCAGAAGCATAACTAATCTATAAGTTAGATGCCCGCCTTGCTCGACCATGTTTCTCCATTGAACCATTCATTGTAATAATGTGCAGCTGTAATGCTCCGCTGGTGAAAATCCTGTTTTCTAAGCTTTAGAGCAGACTGACCTCAGGCTGCAAGAGCAACATAGATAAACTGTACAGCATATGTTAACTTGTACCAGGGAACACGATATGCCCCTACACACTGCTTTGCCCCCGTCCCAGAAAGTAAATTGTCAATAGGAGGACGGGGAAGAATGCACAAACATTGTGTCATTAATATCACCTATGTGGAAAGGTCATAAACCCTATGACCCTATTACACGAGGGGGGCTGGACAAGTGTATCGTATGTTATTCCTGAATGTATATGTGCAAGACGGGGCTCTCTCTGTACGCATGCATCGTGGGGCGCTGAGACCCCAGTCCGGACTGAAATAAATGCTATTGTTTGACCTTGTGAATGGCTATTTCCATTTCTTTGTAGTAAGCCTCATTTTGTGGTCTTTCAGATGGCGCCCAAACAGGGACCATCCCGTTGATGTTCCATTCTTGTTGGACGAAGGCCAGGCTGTTGGATCGAGATCAGTGAGTAAAAGAGGCCCCTGCGCAAGAGACGTGTTTCCTCGCAGACTGCTACGCCTGATCTCTGGCCGATCGCAGCGTCTAGAGGACATTGCAGCAAGGGTTCCGGAATCGAGGCTTGTTCTGCCTGTTTGGAGGAATTGCCAGCCACGACGATTGTCCGTCGGACTTGATTTGAAATCAGGTGAGCATGTTTCAGGAAGGAAACGCCCTGATAATTTGAATTGTAGTAATATTTACGCGTAAATATTTTGGCCAGGTAAGACTGTGACTTTAGTATGACTGGTAAGTTGTCATCCTGTTTTGCAATGTTTTGTTGCAGAGGAAGACAATCTAAGAATTTGAAACATAGTCAACCCGCACCACCCGAGGGGTCGGCGGTGTATGACATGTATGTCTCGCATGGCCTAGGCGCAATTGTATTTAATGATATTTGGCAAACCAGACATGCTCCAGACCTTCAGTAGCCAGTACTGGGAAGTTTTGAGTTAGCGAGAATAGAATATTTGGAATCTGTACTGTTGCGTAAGAAAGCTAGACCAGCTGCGTTTGACACACTAGAGATTGGAAGAAGGAAGAGAACAAGCGACTTAAAAGTAGAGAGAAGCATGCACGTAGACATATAACAAATGTAGAGAAGGCTTGAGTACATGATCAACAGAAACAGAGCAAGGCTATTAGGAGCATGGATAGGGCCTTTCAATTAGATGTGCAGAAAATATATCCGTCACAAGATTTGCATGTATCAGATGAGCTGTTGAATACTCAATGAGCGGAGATCTGATTCAGGAGCCCATTCAACTGCACCGCTTCCTTATGTACTTCCCCCCGCATCTGCGCCCGGTCCGATTGTAACAGCTGCCGCAACACTGGTTGTTACAACTGCACCAACATTTCCTCCACCGCAGAGCGTGCATGATTTATTTTTGCTTTCTTTGCTGGCTGCCTCCACTTCCACTCCCCTTCCAGTACATGATGTGCTAAACACTGATTTGAGAAGAGTGGCACGTAGTACGAGATCCGCAGAGAGAAAGAAGGAATTGCTTGAATTGGCTGAAACATATATGGAATGGAGTGATGAAATTGCTGCCATGAGTGTAATGTCTGACCACGGGGGTATTCCAGAACAAAAGGTGTTGATAGAACAAATGGGAGTGTATCTTGCTGAAGTATGGAGTGATTTGACTGGTTCAGCTATTTTGCAAGAATTGCAGGATTTGAATTTTCTGTCCTGCTCAAGGGATACTGTAATGAAAATACGCAAACATGTCACACAACTGTTTGTATATAAGAGAGAACTTGATCGCTTGCACAAAGATGAATTAAATAGGGATAAGCAACACACAGCAGTCTATTCCAGACATTAGGAAAAATCCTACCGGGTTCTACAAAGAGATAGAATCAGTTTTGAATTTGTCAGTCTTCACCTTAGGGGATGTTGACTTATTGTTTCCTGTGATCCTACTTGCAGATTTGTGGAAGCAAATTAGAACTGTAGATGATCAAGCAAGTATGGGCGATACTTGGGATGCCTTAACACATGCTGATGGGGGTAGAAAAGCAGCTGAGAAACCGCCTCAGTCTATATTGATGTTGCTGAATAATATAGTGACCAAATTAAAAACGTTAGTGCCCGAGATGAGAATTATATGGGAAAGGTAAGACCGAGGGTGCAACTGAATTTTTTAACAGGTTTGAACAGGTGTTTTCAGACTTTAGTGGGCAAGATTTGAGTATGGAACTGGAAAAGAGATTATTTGTTGACAAATTTGTACAAGGATTGTTGCCTGACATTCAAACTCAGATCATGACATCTGAAAGTGCGTGGCAAGCAAAGTCACAATCCGAAGTGCTGCACATGGCCCAGTATTATGAGAACAGGGTAAATACGGAGAAGTAGAAAGTGGAAAAGCAGAAAGGTGATTTGAAGACTAGAGTACTTTAAAGCAAATCGCACAGGGATCGAGGGGCGCATAGCCAACCAGGGGGTCAGTTTGCGCCACAAATGGCAGCGCCATTGGGTCCGCCGCACATGAATCAATGTGCGTATTGGAGACAGGAAGGCCATTGGAGGGCACAGTGTCAGTCCCTCCAATAGCGAGCTAATAACCCATACAGCACAATTGGCAGGCAATCAAGGCGTCGCTCTTGAATTGTGAGTCCTGGTAGATACAAATTCGCACAGAATTAGCAGAGCCAACCACAAGATATGAACGTGGGTGTGGGTAGTCAGGGAGGGGGAAAGCCACAAAATATGAGTAGTGGGAATGTTTTTGATAATCCTACTCACACATATTTCACTGAAGATTTCACATCTGACGATGTATTGTTTCACTAGGACAGCCCGAAGCAGAGTCTGGAACCGATACCTATTCCTGTTGATCAAAAGGGGCCCTACGTTGAAATGAATATGGGGAATAGGGAGCATATCTTTCTAGTGGACACCGGAGCGTAGAAGTGTTCCCATGACCATATGCGGGTTCCAGATATCCCACTGTCAGGGCAGAGCAATGTTTCTGTAGGGTTCTCTGGTACGTCAGTGGTTAGTCCAGTCTCTCGGCCGGTACCGATTGCATTGGGACCGTTTACTGATTCATGTCCATTTTTGTTGACAACTAATTGCGGCGAAAACTTGTTGAGATTAAATCTGTTGTAGAAATTAAATGCTGTCCTTTATTGTTCTTCAGAGGGAGTGTATTTGATGATTTCTCCCCAACAAAATTCCGCTTCACAATTCTTGTCAATGCCTTTGCCAAGCAAGTTCAGTAAGGTGCCAACACACTTATGGGCAGTGAATGATAATGATGTTGAGATTTTGAACGTTGAGCCAGTACGAATAATTTTGAAATCAGGTATTACGCTGCCTCGTACTCCACAGTACAAAATATCAGTGGAAGGTGAGTGTGCGCTCAAGAGCATTGTTTCAGACTTTATACACCGAGGTGAGATTGAAGAGATTTCTGGGAGTGTGTGTAATAGCCCGATTATTCCTGTATATAAGGGGATAATGTCTTACCCTACAGTTTTATAATTGATTTGCGTAGAATTAATAAGATTGTCGCGCACAGTTTCCGATTGTTCTTGATATTACGACTATTCTAACTATGATTCTGGCTACAGCCACATATTTTAGTGCTATTGATTTGAAGAATGCGTTCTTTAGTATTCCTGTACACGCAGATAGGTATTTGTTTGCATTCACTTTAGGAGGATGCTCTTTCACATTCACACACATTCCTCAGGGTTATACTGAAAGTCCAAGCATATACAGTAGGGCATTGAAAGAACAGCTTGATATGCTTGACCTGCCGTCAACCTGCATGTTGCTGCAATACAATGACAACCTGCTTATTGCAGCAGATTCTGAGGACTCTTGCGAGGAGGGTACTGTTTTATTGCTTATTCATTTGGCTGCACATGGACATAAAGCTTCGCTGAAGATGTTTCAGTATTGTCGGCAGTAGGTCGCCTATTTAGGCTATCTCCTATCAAAGGAGGGAAGACGTCTGACACCTGAACGTATACAAAGCATCTTTGACATGGCTGTTCCAAATACACAGAAGGAAGTCAGAGCCCTGATTGGCATGGCTTCTTACTGTAGACAGTGGATCCCACATTTTTCCCTTTTGATTAAACCTATGTTGGCATTGACAAAGAAGGATGTTCCTTTGCCTTTGCCATGGGACATAGAGTGCCAGAATGGTTTTGATCTACTTAAAGTTGTGTTATGTTCCGCACCAGTTTTGGGCACACCTAATGATGAAAAGAACTTTGTTTGTATGTGCATGAGTGATAGGGTTGCGCTTTGGCTTTATTGACACAGGAACATGGGAAAAGAGCAGACCATGTGGCTATTTTTCCTCCACATTAGACCCTGTTGCATGCGCTTTGCCGAAATGTTTGCAAGCTGCGGCTGCTGCTGCATCAGTTACACAAAGTGAGGGTATGGTTTTAGGTCACTCTTTAACCGTGATGGTACCTCACTCTGTTGATGTTCTACTAAACAGAACACAAACTCAGCATCTCACGTCTGCTCGGTTAATGAGATATGAGTTGATTCTATTTGCACCGCTCATCCAAATTAAGAGATGCTGTACTTTAAATCCGGCTGAACTTCTGCCGTCTCCACTAGAGGGAGACCGGGCTAATGACACGCCCTATGATTGCCTATATGTTACAGAAGAAGAAACAAAACGCAGAATTGATTTGAGTCATACACCTTTGAAATCTCCAGATGGGGAACTGTTTTGTGATGGTTCCTGTTTTAAGCTACCTGATGCTACTTCCACTGCCGCCTATGCAATAACCACACTAGACACTATTGTTGAGAGAAGAAAGAACCCACATAATTCCATTCAGGCTGCAGAGATCATTTCATTGACCAGAGCATGCAAACTTTCATAGAGGATTTATTGAAAACATCTGTACCGATAGCCAGTACGCCTTTGGAAAAGTTCACAATTTTAGGCAATTATGGGCCGAGAGGGGATTTCTGACATCACATGGCACCAAACTTCAACATGGTACTTTGATACTACAATTGTTATCAGCACTAGCGCTTCCTGCACGGTGATCAATAATGAAATACGCCGCACATCAAAAAATGAGAAACTATGTAGGAAAAGGAAACGTTATTGCCGATAGAATTGCCAAACAGACTGCTACCGATCCTCACTCGGGAATGTATGTGTTGGATTCGGGAAAATGGGTTACTAACACTAATTCGATGGAAGAAGGAGTCAATAGTGTAAGAGAAATTCAGGCTGAAGCAACAGCAGAGGAGATTAAACAATTGAGTAATAATATGGCGGGATTGGATGTTGAGGGGTGTTGGGTAGACAATGAGAAGCAAAGATGGATGCTGCCCAATGCATATGTCACTGCTGTAGTCACTATGTTCGTGGTCCAGCACAATTTTTTTTTTAAACAATTTTTATTAATTTTACAACACAACCAAAAACACAAACCAAACAAGCAGTGCACTATACAATAGTTACATTAGCATCAATTAGTCCTTGAGCACCGCCCCCCTAATCCCACGAGCCTGTTTGTCTTTCACACACAGTATCTGTTACTCGTGGCAGGGCATCACCTTCCTCGGATTCCGGCGAGTCCAATACTGTTCCGAACAATCCAGCTATAAGTGATTTCCACGCCATCAGGTTACCCACTTCTTCCTCCCCACTCAAGCTACTTGCCTCCTGCCATACCACCGTTTCAGCCTCTGCCCATTTCTGCAATTCCCTCCACCACACCTCCACCCTTGGCCTGTGACACTTTTTCCATCCCATAGCAAACCTCAGTTTTGCAAGCACATATGCCAGGTCTTTCAGTTTCCCAACATGTTTAAGCTTCCGTGGCCTGGGAAACCCTCCCAGCAGACAGGCCCAGGCCGTGTCTACGATGAGCGTGACCCCCTTCTCTGCCAATTTTTGTGCCACTTCTCTCCAGAAACGCTCAATTACTGGGCATGACCAAAACATATGTGTCATATCTGCATTTTCCTCATCACACTTAGGGCACGCCTGTCGCCCAGCGTTCCTAAACTTAGATATCCTCAAAGGGGTCATGTACGCTCTATGCGTTACATACAGCTGTATTTGCTTCAATCTAGCATTCCTAGATACCTTCTTGTGGTATCCCAGGGCACGCTCCCATACCCGATCCTCCATCTGGGCCCCCACCTCCGCTTCCCAATCCAATCTCAAGTGCGTCAATTCTTTCCCAACCTTAGTCATCACCATCTCATACAGTCTAGAGATCTCGTGCCCCCCCTTCCGTTATGTCATATATTGTCCCTATAACGGCGTCTGGTTCCTCCGCCAATACTGTCTCAGGCCACTTCTTCCGAATTTTCTGCACCAGCCTATGATATGTAACGTATTGGCCCCCATGGAATCCTGCCTCTCCCCCCAGTTCCTAAAAATCCCTGATGGTCCCTTCTTGCCAGATGTCCCCTACTGTTACCAGCCCAACCGACTCCCAGTAGGTTCTGATTATCATCCTCAGTTGTCTGTCTCCATCCGCCAAAGCAACCAGCGGTACCTGCGGGGACCACGGGTGCGGGTCTCCCATCATCCGGCATGCTCGACGCCACATTTTCCACCCCAGCAACAACATCCCCGGCCGCTCTTTCATTTCTGACTCAGGCAGCCAGATAATTTCCTTCAGGTAAAACAGGGTACAGTCTCGCCCAAACAACCTAAATTCAGGGGTCTATTCATCAGAAAGCCATTTGGCAACATATTGTAATTGACCCGCTACATAATAAGCCTCAAAATTAGGTATCTTGATAACCCCTTTCTCGTGAAAATTTTGCAACTTCCATAGCGCCACTCTATTCCGGGTACCATGCCACAGGAAGCTTCTACACATACCATTCAGTTGAACAAAAAACCTCTTGGGAATCATATGTGGGATGTTACTAAAGTAATGCAAGAGCCGAGGCAGAACTACCATCTTAAGCATCGCCCCTCGTCCCATCATAGATAAGGGCAACTCCTCCCAAAACCCCATACACTTGCAGATTTTACCAATGGCTACCTCAGTGTTGTGTTTATGTTCCTCTTCCACTGTGTGATACACATCTATTCCAAGGTAGCGAAAGGAACCGACGGTCCATGGCACTGGCACCACTGGTAATCTTTCTACGGGGATTCCATTATAACTACCCAACGGGAATATGCTGGATTTTTGAGGGTTCACAGCTATACCGGACAGCCTCGCATACCTTTCCATTACCTCCAAAATATACTGAAGATTTTCTTCCGGGTATCTTAAATATAACAACAAATCGTCCGCATATAAGGATATCAGGTGCCTCTCCCCTCCTACTTCGATACCTATCGTGCTGTATTGTTGTCTGAGGTATACAGCCAGGGGCTCCAGAGCCAGAATGTACAACATTGGAGACCAGGGGCACCCCTGTCTAGTGCCCCTACTAAGTTGCCACCTCTCAGATATCATCGCCCCTGTTCGAACCCTCGCTAGCGGCTCACTATACAGCATTGTCGCCCACCTGAGGTACCCCGGCCCCACCCCATACTCTCCCAGGGCCGCCAGCAGCCACGGCCACCTAACCGAGTCGAAAGCCTTTACTGCGTCTAGAGACACAACTGCCATTTCACCTTCATTGTCACCCCCCCCTTCAACTATCCTATGGAGTCGCCTGTGATTGTGGGTTATATTCCTGTTCGGGACATAGCCTGTCTGGTCTGGATGTATTAATTTGCTAATCACTTTCCGCAATCTGTTTGCCAGGACTGTCGTTAGTATCTTGCTGTCCTGGTTCAGCATTGACAGCGGTCTGTATGAGCCACAGCTATGCCCTGGTTTATTAGGTTTTGGGAGCGGTATTATTATCGCTTTCCTAAGCGACTCCGGCAACCGTCCCATTTCAAATGCCTCGTTTAGCATGTCTAGCATTGGGGGGAGTACCTCCTCCCTATATGCCTTATAAAATTCACTAGGGAACCCATCCGCTCCTGGGGTCTTACAAGTAGGCAGCTGCCTAACCACCTCCTCCAACTCCTCTAAAGTAATTGGTTCATCCAGTTCTTCTCTTTCTTCTGCACTGATTTTGGGTAATTCTATATCTTCCAGAGTTTCAAGTATCTCCTCCTGGCTGCCCTCCCCTTTATCCTCGTACAATAGCCTGTAGTAATCCGCAAATTTCCTATTGACTTCCTCCTGGGTGTCCGCTATCTCACCATCTTCACTGGTTACTGTCCTAATCGGGGGCCTAAGGGTTTCACTCTTGTACAGCCACGCTAAGAGGCGGCCAGTTTTATCCCCACCCGCATGCTGTCTCTCAACATATTTTGTATAATTAAGGTTACCGAGCCTTTCCCAGTGTTCCGCACACTGCTGCTGTAGGTTAAGTACCCGTTCTGTGTCTATACTTCCTTTTTTTAATTCAGTTTCTAGTACATCTTCCGCTTTTTGTAGGTCTGCCAGAACGCCGCCCTGCAGGCCTTTCGATTTAGCTATGGCCACACCCCGCATCACCATTTTAAAGGCTTCCCATAGCGTGCCCGCCGAGTCAACACTGCCAGTGTTCACCTCAAAATAGTTGATAATCTCGTCTCTGATAACCTCTTTAAAAACTGGATCTTTAAGCGCCTCTGCGCGGAGGCGCCACGTCGGAATCCGTGCCGTAGGGCGGCAGTACTGCCACCCCAGGACCAGGGGCGAGTGATCCGACAGGACCCTCGCTTTATATTCTACTTGAGTAATCTCTATCATTAAATCCGACGTGACAAACACATAGGGCCTCATTCCGACCCTGGCGTTAACCAAGGCGCTATTAGCGCCTTGGTTGACGCCGTTATTTTTCCGACTCCGCCATGGTGAATGGCGGAATTACCGCCCCATTCCAAGGTTGGCGGGGTCAGTAATTCCCCATTCACCATGGGCCCTTCCCCATTCCCATTTTTGCCCCATAGGGCTCAATGGGAATGGGGAAGGCGCTAATTAATTAGCTCCTAGGTCCCTTTGGGGGTTGGTTTTTTAACGCCTGCAAAAAGCAGGCGTTAAGTACCAACCCGCAAAGGGAACTCGGAATAGGGCGGTAAGGGTTTAACGGCACCGGTCTCGTTACCGGTGACCGTTAACCCTTACCGCCCTTCTCGGAATGACCCCCATAGTCTAGTCTAGTGTGCAATTGCTGAGGGGCTGAGTAATGCGAATATTGCCTTTCATTAGGGTGCTTCGTTCTCCACGCGTCTACTAACCCAAAATCGTCCAGCAACGTCTGCAATGTTCTAGCTGCTGGGGCAGGCCTGTCTATTTTGTTATCAGACCTGTCTACTTTGGGGTTTAGCACACAGTTGAAATCCCCGCCCCAGATAACCGTCCCACCCACACACATACTTAGGTTGGTGCACAGGCTCCTAAAGTATGCCGCCGTATTATGATTGGGGGCGTACGTGTTTGCAATGCACACCTCTCTATTTTCGACCAACCCTCTCACTATGACCATCCTCCCCTCAGTGTCCTTTACTTCCTGGATGAGCTGGAACGGGACGTGCGGTGCCACCCAAACCAATACTCCCCTGGCATAAGCAGAGTAAGAGGAACCCACCACAGTGCCTTTCCACTTCTTCCCAACCAGCTCCATCTTTTCCCGTTTCATATGCGTCTCCTGTAACAGTGCAATATCTATTTTTTGTCTTTTCAAATACAGCATGACCTTGTTCCTCTTTAAATAACTGTTAAGTCCCCTGACATTCCACGTCACTATCTTAAGATCTCCCATTGTTCATTAATATTCATCTCCCTGCCTCCCATCCACGCCCACCCGCCCACGCAATACAGACACAACTTTGTAGCTCTTCCAAATAGGCTTAAATTTAGGCTCAAACACCCCAAAACTATATACACACCCAACTCCCCTCCTCCCTCCTCTCCCGCTACCCACCCCTTCCCAACTCCCAACAACACCCCACTCAACTTTTGCCCAGCTCCATTCCTGGATCTCAGGCTCTCCCACATCTAGCCCCGACTAACACACACCTACGTCCAGGGCTCAGTGGGGCAAAGCCGCCCTAGTGGCCACTTAACTAACAATGTTTGGGGGAGGATTGCTCCAGCTCTGTTACTCCTGTTCCTACAAATGTTATGCTTTGTCTTAATGCTTAGACAACCATAAATACATTTACACTATATTCTAGTCCATAACGAGCCAAGGCCTGCATATTAATCAATGTTCAATCAGTCTCATTTCCCAGTGTAAGCAGGATCGCCCACCCACTTACCCCCCTGTGCAAATGGCTCAAGTCCTTCAAGAATCTCCACCTCGCCGGTCACGGTCCGCCTCTTTCTCAGGGCAACCCTGCAAATCCAACCATGTCGTCGCATCTTCCGGAGTTTCAAAGAAGAGAGCCTTGTTCTTATGCAACACTTTAAGTTTCGCCGGGTACAAGAGCATGTATTTAATGCCTGCATCGCGGAGCCTCCTTTTGACAGTCACATAGTTGTATCTCTGCCTCTGTGCTAGCATTGTATAATCTGGGTATGTAGTGACGGTAGCAGATGCTCTCCCGATTGTTCCGCCTTTATGAAAAAATTCTAGGATCTTCTCCCTGTCCCTATAATTCAAAATCCTAGCAATGATCGGTCTCGGTGGAGCCCCAGGTCGTGGTTTCCTCATCAATGCATGATGCGCCCGTTCCACCGTAAACCCCTGTGATAGTTTGTCTGCTCCAATCTCTTGAATGATCATGTTCGCAACGTAGTTCGTAGGGTCTTGGCCTTCTTCTCCCTCAGGCAGGCCAACCACGCGTATGTTGTTTCTTCTCGCCCTCCCTTCCGCTTCTTCCGCTCTATTTTCAAGGTTGGCAACCTGTTGTTTCAGCACGTGGACCTCTTTGGCATTGCCAGTGCTAACCTCCGTGTTGGTCTTTACTGCGCTTTCCAAGCCACTGGTTCTGTCAGCGAGCGCTCTTACATCTTGCCTTAACAGAGTGAGTTCAGTCCCCACAGCATCAATCTTAGCTTCCAGGGCTACCCGTACGTCTGTCATTGCCAGGCCCCATTTCGTGCTCAGCTCTGTTATAGCCTCAAGGATCTGTTGTTTGTCTCCCTCCGGGGCTTCCTCTGTGCAAGCCGCATCCTTGCTCTGCGCTACCATAGTAGGGGTCTTTTGCGTCTTTGTGAAGACTTCCATTGTAGATTGTTTGATCTTAGATTTAGCAGTTTTCACCGACATGTTGTCACCATCTGTACATGGGTAGTACCAGGTCAGGGTTGTTGTAAGCTTCACAGGTTTTGCCCGATGTTAGGGTCCATATCCACTGATGTTGTCTGCATGCGCATCATGCAACCGCCATGCAAATGGGTTGCGGCCTCCCACCTATTCCCTTACAGTGACCTAGGCCTCCATGGTCGAGTTACCTGGGCCCATGTGCCATGTGAGTTGGGTATCTTCAGTGAATGATGTCGCTTGCATTTAGCTATCAGCACCCAGCTTAATTCGGTGCTCCACTGTGATTTTATTAGTGGTGCGCCCACGTGCACTGCACCGACCTCTTATATCGCACAGGTCTTTCCGTATAAGGTTATTCCGCATACGTGTCCCGCCTTAGCAGCAACTTCTGCAACTAATATTACGCTTTTGATCGTCACCACCTTCGGTGATACGCAAATACGGGCTTATTGGCGCATATCCGGCAGCACTTTGTCACAGTTATCTCATGAACTATGCAGCGGGGCCCGACCTCTGCAGTCTGCAGTGCCTTCTTCGCCACTCGTCTTCCCTCCGTGATCGTTGCAGTGCTTTCCGATTTTGCACGTCTCGGGGTCCGGCCGCACCGTGTGTGCCTCCTAGCCGCCCCGGGGTTGCTTGTTGCAGCAAAAGCCATATAACTTCACCAGAACATAAAATGTCCATGAGGCACACGAACCGAAATGAAATAAAATGAAGCACTCCGTCTCCGGGTGCAGGAGGCCGCCTGCAAACGCTCGATACAATGAAACGAGTCAGTTTCATTTCACCTCAGCATTTCCTTTGTGCGCCGCCATTTTGGCGACAAAGTATCTTCCGGGAGCGATCGAAAAGTTAATTTTTCTCTTGATCCGCAAGCCCGGCTCCCTTCTCCTTCAGGATTCCTGTAGCCCATGCATTCCAAAGCACATTCCTATAAATTCAAAGCAAAATTATTGCCTCTAGGATGTTCAGTGTTTGCAAACAAAAGTACCCTCAATATTGCCACTGTCAAACATTCTGACACAGATTCCAGACCCTATCAATCGATGGTTTCCTTTAAAATGACTCCTGTAGGAAACAAGGAGGTCACTCCTCCATCATACACTATCAACCATGACCCTGATTCTGTCCCATTCTGTTTGCGAAAAGAAGGTTCTAGACCTATGGGCTCGTATGATAAGTGCACGAACACAGCTGTTTTGGTGAAAGAGGACATGCCTCTGTATATCGGGGGTTCCACCTATTTTGTCTGTGGAAGTGAAGCTTATCCTTGGTTACAAAAGATTGGCAGGGTACATGTTATTTGGGAATACTTCTACGTGGGGTATATATCACTTCCACCACTGACATCTTGAAAACTCGTCCTAGAAGTGAAATAGAAGGTGACACTCCCCTGCAAGTATTGGGGGATATTGCTAAATCCATGATTCCATTCTGGGGACAGATAATTAACTCCCAAGATATTAGGAAATTGGCTAGGATTTTGGAGAAAACTATCAATGAAATTATTGATATCATGTACAATATTACACTGGAACAAAAGGCCATTAGACTAGTGGCTCTTCAGAACAGGATGGTGTTAGACATCATCCTGGCTGAGCATGGTGGTCTATGCAAAATGGTCGGGCCCGCGTGTTGCGTTTACGTACCTGACTCCGCCCCCACCGTTTTCCAAGCAATTAAAAGGCTGCACATTCTGGGTTCAGAAGTACATATTCCCTAAGGGGAGGGATCTTAGTACATGGTTTGGGAGGCTACTACGAACTTGGGGTTGGAAGATATTCTCTGTTCTGGCTATAATCCTTAGTATAGTACTATTTTGTTGCTGCTGCAGCCAATGTCTACCTGTCCTGGGTTCCATGATAGGGGATTGTTGTGCACGTTCATTAGTCAAATTGAAACCAAACCCACACTTGCCTGTACACGTCACCAATTCACTGATCATGCAGGATGTTGCTATAAAAGAGTTTATGGCCATCAATGTCTATGATGGTGATGATTCAGGGTGTTCTGATGACGACTCTGCAACCTGGTCCTCTGAGGATGCCATGTTTGGATGATGCAATTAGCTTAGGCCAAGAGGAGGGTTTGTGAACATATATTTATTTTAGTGTCCTACAGGTATGCATATTGGCCTAAGTACATTCGCATCATGCTACAAACCTACTGCTACAATAATGGTGGCCAAGTTGCCATTTTGTTTTATTCGCCATCTTGAATGCATTGTTCAGTTCAGTTCCTTGCTCATTTTGCCTTTCTCACTCTGAACGCGGTAGAAGACTGCGGCATTAACTTTCTGTTATTTACGAGACAGGAATACACATTCTGCTGAGCGTGTTGTTTGTCTTACACTGTAGAACCTTGAAGTCCTTGCAGAAGCATAGCTAATCTATAAGTTAGGTGCCCGCCTGTCTCGACCATGTTTCTCCATGGAACCATTCATTGTAATAAAGTGCAGCTGTAATGTGCTCCTCTGGTGAAAATCCTGTTTTCTAAGCTTTAGAGCAGACTGACCTAGGGCTGCAAGAGCAACATAGATAAACTTTACAGCAAATGTACCAGGGAACACGATATGCCCCCATGCACTGCTTTGCCCCGCTCCCAGACAGTAAATTGTCAATAGGAGGACAGGGAAGAATGCACAAACATTGGGCCTCATTAGGACCCTGGTGGTCCCGTAATGAGCGGTGCCGGTACGGGATCGGCACCGTTCATTACAGGCTGCCCTTTTTTCCCGAGGTCTGCAACTGGACCCGCTAAGGACCTCTGGTCTGACCAGACGTTCTTAGCGGGGCTCGCTAGCAGTAGAGGTGCTAACAACGAGCCTGTTATCAACAAGCCCGTTGTTAGCACCCTCCCCATTCCCATTGAGCCCTATGGGGGCTGAAATGGGAATGGGGAAGTACCGGGTCCGAGTCCCACGAAAGGGATTTACCGGGCCCTCCAAGGTCAGAATGGCCCGTTAAGTCCCCTTTCACGGGACCCAGACCTGGAACCTAGTATGGAGGCAGCCATGCCCTTATTAAGGGCATGCCTTCCTCATACTCATAATGAGGCCCATTGTCTCACAAATATCACCTATGTGGAAAGGTCATGAACCCTATGGACCATATTACATGAGAGGGCTGGACAAGTGTATTGTATGTTATTCCTGAATGTATATATGCAAGACACTCTGGCTGTTCGGGGCTCTCTCCCACCACGGTTCTTGAATGCATGCATCGTGGGACGCTGAGAACCCAGTCCGGACTGAAATAAATGCTATTGTTTGACCTTGTGACTGGCTATTTCCATTTCTTTGTAGTAAGCCTAATTTTGTGGTCTTTCTGACAGCTGAATAGCCGAACAGCACTCGCAATGCACTCACACAATGCGCTTGCGCAATGCGTGCACGCAATGTGCACATGCACGTGTATATATAGTGTTTCTGGGAGTTGTAGACAGAGCTAGTTTTGCTCTAAGTACAGAAACAAAAGGATTGTTTAATAAATATACAGATAGCCGTTAGCATAAATTCCAAGTGTGGTTTAGTGTGGTTGATGAATAAAGAGGGTACCAGCAGTTCACAATCCAGGAAGGCAAATGTCAGAATTCAAATGGTGACAAGATCAGTAGGTTGTAAGCAGCAGGCGCATCGAGGCACAGCCGAACAGCAGGAGCAATGCACTTACACAATGTGTGCCCTGAGCACATTCTTCACAAGGCCAACTTGGGCCGCGCCCCCTGGTGGTCTCCATTGGCAGGTTTTAAAGCTCATACGGTGACATACTCAATAATCGTGAAAAAATTGCGTGACTAGAGTACTTAAAGTAATGTTCCTGAGCATTGCTTGCAAAGACAAAGAAACTGAGGGAAAATGGTGCCAGCGAACCCTATGTATAGATGGAGATGACATACCTCCAGCGACAAGTCAGCATCAAGCAAAATTTAGGAGCCAACCTCAGAGTCACACAGCACTATCAGGTGACTATATAAATAATATTTTGAAAGAGTATGTATTTTCAGAGGAATGTGTCCAGTAGAATAAGTTGGTTATTCTTAAAGAATAGCATCAAGCTATTTTTCCATGTTAAATGATAATGTTAAACGTCAAGTGGTCCGCGGCTTGTGAGGTGGGACTTTTCAAAAGTTTGTGAATCAGTAAAAGAAGAAAGTACTTACAGTAATGTTCTTTCTATGGATTCTTCTCAAGCAGATTCCTCATCTGATAGATAATCCCCCAGCTTTGCTGTTTCAGAAATTGTTTGACAGGGGGTGTATGGGACATCGACCCGGCCGTCGACCATCGATCCGTCTTGCACGGTGTCTGGTCGTCGGCTCCGGACGTGACATCAGGTGTCGTTTAAATACCATGTTACTAAGCGCCAGTCTCAGTTCCCGCCTTTATCCACAGCACCACACACTGCATATGAAAACAGAGAGAAAAAACGGGCCAATGAGCCCTTAAAAAGAAAGTCATTATAGACCTCCCAAGGAGGAACAGTTGAACAAACACTACAAGTAGCGTTAGAAAAAATCTTTCTTTTAGAAATTGTGGCTGGAAGATAGAAAACAGACACAGAGGATCATCACCAAGTCCATGTGAAAGAGATGATGCGCACCAACCCCTGTCTTTCTGAGCGGGGATAGATGGGAGGGGAGATGAGGAATCTGCGGGAGAAGAATCCATAGAAAGAACATTACGGTAAGTAATTTCTCCTTCAATGGAATGGCTTTCCCCCACAGATTCCTCATCTGATAGACTCCCAAAGCAGTAAATAAAGGAGGCGGGCAGAAAGTTATACCAAGAAATTTTGCAGCACTGTCCTGCCAAAATGCGAATCAGAAGTACGAGCCACATCCAGACTGTAGTGTTTTGCAAAGGTATGCAGGGATGACCATCTCACAGTGCGACAAATCTCCCGAACAGGGAATCCCTTCTGCAATGCTGTGGATGCTGAGACTCCTCTTGTGGAATGGGCCTTGATTGTCATGATGCCTACCCCCAGGCATCCGGACCAAGCCCATCAGCCCTGGGAGCAGGCATCTAGACATTTAGTAAAAACTCAGCAGCCCCGGCTAGGGGCTATCTGGGTTCAGTCCTGGCGCCTAAGGCGCCAGGCTCATAGTCATTACTTACCTCAGGCAGACCATGCTGCAAATGACTCCAATCCAACATGAAGCCTGAAAGGGACTATTTTTCTACAGGGACTATTTTTTACTCGGGTGTGGTTCTAGGGACTTCTTACCTGGGACTACTTTTGAGGCTATTTAAACCACACCTGACCAGCAACATACGCTTTGCGTTATTCTGCATCCAGCAGCGTAACGCTCACCGGTCCTGCAGCCTGCATCCAGTCTTCTGCCATGCCCGCCTCGAATCCGGAGCTCCTAAAACAAAGAGGAAAGAAAGGGACAAGGTTAGAAAACAAACTTATTTCTATTCCACACCTGATTCTGGATCCATCTCGTCTCCGGACCTGTAAAGAACATCACTTTGCACGCGCCCCACCTCCAGCTACAGCGCCGTGCCATACTCACCAGACTTCACAGCATCCTTTGGGTCAGCGCTGCCTCCATCATTTCTTCGCCGAACTTCGGCACCTAGGAGACAAAAGAAAACCACAAGGTGAGCCGAGGGAACCAACAAATATAATTCTTACCACCATAGACTTACCTGATTTACCCCCGGAGGCATCCTTTTGTGACTCTCCATATTTCCACGTGCCGCATCTGTAAAGAGAGACAAAACAACACGTTTTCCATGTGCAACATTTACCGGACAGCGCTGGGTAATACAGACTCTTACCTGAGCGCCACCAGCTGCCACAAGAGCATTTTTTCACCTCTTACCTGAGCGCCACCAGCTGCAAGACAAGAAAGGAAGGGGGGAACAAGAGTGAACATCGGACATATTGAACTCTATGAACTTAATACTTACTGGTCCTCACCAGGAACCTCAGAGTCAATACTCTCCGGAACTCTCCCGAGCCTTCAAACCAGTGAAGTAACTGAAATCGACGCACCCCTGCAAATCCACGCAGGATGGAGAGCTCATCTTTCAAGAATATAAGGTGAGATTGCTGTGTGGGCATTTTGGAGGTGATTAGTTGGGGAGGACTGTGGGGGTGCCATCACTTGAATCCACAAGTGGCTAAATCCATCTCTCCACTTGCAGGAGAATATTTCTACGGGTTAAGCAGACAAGATTAGGAGGGCAGATCCAGTCAGTCATCACTGCACTACGCATCACGTGGGTGGAGACCGCAGCTGTCCGGGTCCGACCGACGCCCCTGTGGGATCCAGGTGAGCATAACAGAACGCAAAGCCTATCTACAAATCCCCACCCGGGCGTTATGGAAACCTCAGAAACCGACCAACTCGCCCTATTGTTAGGGGAACATAGGGCAGAGGTGCACTCAGCGCGCCAAGAGACTAATGCCCTCAGGAGAGGGCATTAGGATCTTGCTAGACAATTACTGCAAAACCAAGCTGGGCAAACACCATTAACTGGATTCGGGGGGAATCCAACTCCTGTTTCATTGAGCAATCCTGTGCAAGTGGTTCTACCAGGGAGCATTCCTTTAGCTCCACCCGAACGTTTTGCTGGGGACCCAAAAAAGTTTGCCGTGTTTATGAACCAATGCCGCTTGCACTTTTTATTCAGACCTGGAGCTTTTCCGAACGACCAAACCAAAGTAGCCTTTGTACTATCATATCTTAGTGGCAGCGCAGCGGATTGGTCAATTCCATTAGTTAACCAGGATGACCCTCTTCTTCGGGATTTTCAAGGTTTTCAATTGAGCATGGAAAGACTATTTGCCAGACATTCACAGGGACAGGCCCTGGATAACAAACTTTTATCATTACGACAAGGTAACCAGGATCTACTAACCTATATCACCACTTTCAATAGGTTAGTGGTGGAAACCGGATGGCCAGAGGTAAAACGAATTACATTATTTCATCGTGGACTTCGGGGTGAACTCAAAGACGTTTTGGCCCAAGTTGTGAACCCACCTCAGGATTGTGCAGAATATATAGACTTAGTGGTCCAGTTAGACCACCAACTTCAGAATAGAAAGGCTGATCGAGCTAAGTTCGAGAATCAGGTATTGGTTAAACCAACAGATGTATCAGAACCGATGCAGATCGGGGGGGTCAAGGGACCCTTAACTCAAAAGGAAAGAGAAAGAAGACGGCAGATGCAATTGTGTCTGTACTGTGGGGCCTCAGGACATTTTCTACGGGATTGCCCTATAAAAACATCTAAAAGAGTAGTCGGAGTTGCTGATAAAAATCAAACAGAGCCTGATTCGGGAAACGACCACGCCCGACAAGCGTAGAGGTCCGGTTGCCGAGCTTGAAGAAGGATACTCAGACCTCGCACTTCATCATACCATTGGTCCTTATAGATCCAAGGCAGCCATCACATATGCACGCAGTGAGGGCATACACTGATAGCGGGGCCATAGGAAACTATGTGGACCACGAGTTGGCTTCTAGGATGAATCTATCTCTCTGCAAAAAGACCACTTCGGATGTCATCACCACAGTCGATGGAACTGAAATTGCCTCTGGGCCTGTAACTCATTCCACCGCAGAGACGACACTATTGGGTCAGGATGGGCATCGAGAGACTATTGTGTTTGATTTAATCAAAGTCCCGCAGTTCCAAATAATACTGGGGATACCTTGGTTGGAAACACATAATCCTTGTATTGATTGGCGAGAGAAGAGAATAACCTTCCCGGATTGTGCACATACTTGTTACCCGAAAAAACCCTTGAACCAAGGCCTGGCCACAGTCGCTACTCCAGTCGTGCAGTTACCTCAGGAATATCAAGAATTCCAGGATGTTTTCCAAAAGGAACAGGCAAACACCCTACCACCTCACAGATCATACGATTGTCAAATCAATCTCATACCCGGTGCACAACCTCCATGTAGTAGGATCTACGCCCTTACGGAACCTGAAAACCTTCCCCTCGACAATACTTGGACCAATACCTTGCTAATGGCTTCATTCGTCCATCCAAGTCCCCTGCATCTTCAGCTTTGTTCTTCGTGCCTAAAAAGGAAGGTGACCTCAGAACGTGCATAGACTACCGCGCATTAAATCAGATCATGGTTAAGAACCGATACCCATTGCCTCTGATCCCCTAATTACTAGACCAAGTAAAGGACGCTTGCATCTACACTAAATTAATTAGATCTCTGAGGGGCATATCATCTGGTACGTGTAAAGAAAGGCGACAAATGGAAAATTGCTTTTCGCACTAAGTACGGGTTTTTCGAATACCAGGTGATGCCCTTCAGGTTGTGCAATGCACCAGCAGCCTTCCAGTATTTTATGAACGATGTCCTTCGTGAACTCATTGACGTCTGTGTTGTTGTATACATAGACGATATTCTTGTGTACTCCTCCTCAGAATCAGACCATGTGAAGCACGTTCGTGCAGTCCTTGAGAAACTACGCCAGCACAAGTTATATGCAAAATTGGAAAAATGCTACGGAAGTTGAATTCCTTGGATTTATCCTGACTCCAAAAGGAGTCCGAATGGACTCTCGAAAAGGTGGATGCAATCCTCAAGTGGCCATCACCCAGTTCAGTTAAAGGGGTACAAAGCATGCTCGGATTTGCTAATTTCTACCGCAGATTCATTCCGGATTTCTCACATGTTGTACACCCTATCACAGCACTTTTGCGAAAAAACAAACGCTTCTTGTGGACCGAAGAAGCTGAAAAGGCCTTCCAAGAGCTGAAAGCGAAATTCACGTCTGCACCTGTCTTAAAGCATCCACGCCCCGAACTTCCATACATAGTTGAAACTGATGCATCCATTTTAGCCATGGGAGCTGTCCTGTCCCAGAAGGATCCTGAAACCGGTCAACTTCACCCAGTAGCATTTTGGTCCAGAAAGTTCTCGGCACCCGAGTTAAACTATGCGGTTACCGATAAAGAATTATTAGCCATCAAATCCACCTTCAAGGCTTGGCGGCATTCTCTTCTCGGTGCCAGGCATACCATTACGGTAATCACCGATCACCAGAACTTGCAGTATTTAAAAACAGCCAAGGCCCAATCGTCGCGTCAACTTCGATGGGCATTGTTCTTTGCCGAGTTCGATTTCGTGATCACTTATCGACCAGGTTGTAAAAATGGCAAGGCAGATGCCTTATACCGAATAGGGATGGGAGAAGCATATGCGAACCCGGAACCGGTGCCTATAATTTCAGAACAAAGAATTCTTGGTATAACCACTCTACAGACACTAGAGGATATTCAAGTAAAGATCCAACAACTCTTCGATCCAACAGCCCTGCAGGACTGGGTGAAGAAAGGCTTGGACTACTCAGTCATCAATGACCTACCTTATTATCAAGGGTGACTATTTCTACCACACAAGGAACTACAAGAACTAGTCATCTCCAATTATCATGACACCCTGATGGAAGGACACCCAGGTATCGCAAAAACTGAAGCTAAAATTAAGAGACAATTCTGGTGGCCCACCTGGCGAAAAGACGTAAAGTCATTTGTAATGTCTTGTGGCATTTACGCCCAAAACAAAAGTCAGAAGAAAAAACCAGCTGGCCTCTTACAACCTTTGGATATTCCACCTACACCATGGCACACCTTATCGTTAGACTTTATTACAGATCTACCTCCATGTAATGGATTTAACACCATTCTAGTTATTGTGGATCTTTTTTCCAAGATGGCCCACTTTATTCATCTAAAGGGATTACCTTCTGCTTCAATTCTGTCCAAGGAGTTCCTCGAAAACATTGTTTGAATGCACAGATTTCCTTCCGTATTGGTCTCTGACCGAGGTAGTCAATTCATTTCACATTTTTGGAAGAAATGTTGTCAACTGGCGCAAATCGACGTGAGGTTATCAACCAGCACCATCCCCAGACCGATGGTCAGACGGAGAGGACCAACTAGACCCTTGAACAGTACCTACGTTGCATGCTACACCAGACCGAAAGTAATTGGAAAGATATTTTATGGATTTCCGAGTATGCATACAATAACTGTACATTCAGGAACTGGACAAAGCCCCTTTTATACAATATATGGACATCACCCTCGAACCTCAGAACTAGATTCGCCTCAGCATTTAGAAATGCCTGCAGTTAGTCATTCGCATTCAACTATTATACAAGCCTTTAAAGAGGCAACAGAACATTTGAAACAAGCAAAAGAGAAATATAAGAAAAATGCTGATCAACATAGAAGTGAAACTCCACAATACCAGATTGGGGATCAAGTTTGGCTGGCTACAAAACACATACCTCTGAAGGGAACTCGGACTTTTAACCCTAGATATTTGGGACCTTACACTATTAAGGCCATTATCAACCCGGTAGCCGTCAAATTGGAATTACCCTCTAATATGCGCATTCATCCTGTCTTTCATGTTTCACTTTTAAAACCAGTTCAACCAGGAATAAGATTAACCAAACCACCCGACCCCATCTTGATAGATGGAGAACCTGAATTCGAGGTAAAAAATATCCAGGACTCCAAGATGGTTAAATCAAAACTTTTTTATTTAATCGATTGGAAGGGCTACGGACCACAAGAAGGGTCATGGGAACCTAGTGACCACGTCCATGCACCTCGGTTGGTGAAAAGATTCCATCGGAAATTCCCAGACAAACCAGGGCCCAGGGGAAGAACAACTTTAGGAGGGGCCTTGGGGGGGGAGTGCTGTCATGATGCCTACCCCCAGGCATCCAGACCAAGCCCATCAGCCCCGGGAGCAGGCATCTAGACATTTAGTAAAACCTCAGCAGCCCCGGCTAGGGGCTATCTGGGTTCAGTCCTGGCACCTTAGGTGCCAGGCTCATAGTAGAAATCAGTCCTGGCGCCTAAGGCGCCAGGCTCATAGTCATTACTTACCTCAGGCAGAACATGCTGCAAATGACTCCAATCCAACATGAAGCCTGAAAGGGACTATTTTTTACTCGGGTGTGGTTCTAGGGACTTCTTACCTGGGACTACTTTTGAGGCTATTTAAACCACGCCCGACCAGCAACACACGCTTCGCGTTATTCTGCATCCAGCAGCGTAACGCTCACCGTGCCTGCAGCCCGCATCCAGTCTTCTGCCACGCCCGCCTCGAATCCGGAGCTCCTAAAACAAAGAGGAAAGAAAGGGACAAGGTTAGAAAACAAACTTATTTCTATTCTACACCTGATTCTGGATCCATCTCGTCTCCGGACCTGTAAAGAACATCATTTCTGCACGCGCCGCAGCTGCAGCGCCACGCCATACTCACCAGTCTTCACAGCATCCTTTGG
The DNA here is from genome assembly GCF_040938575.1 of Ambystoma mexicanum. Classification (NCBI taxonomy): domain Eukaryota; kingdom Metazoa; phylum Chordata; class Amphibia; order Caudata; family Ambystomatidae; genus Ambystoma; species Ambystoma mexicanum. The sequence continues at coordinate 637,981,213 of NC_090939.1, forward strand.
GTCGGCACTGCCTCCATCATTTCTTCACCGAACTTCGGCACCTAGGAGACAAAAGAAAACCACAAGGTGAGCCGAGGGAACCAACAAATATAATTCTTACCACCATAGACTTACCTGATTTACCACCGGAGGCATCCTTTTGTGACTCTCCATATTTTCACATGCCGCATCTGTAAAGAGAGACAAAACAACACGTTTTCCACGTGCAACATTTACCGGACAGCGCCGGGTAATACAGACTCTTACCTGAGCGCCACCAGCTGCCACAAGAGCATCTTTTCACGAACCAGCTGCAAGACAAGAAAGGAAGGGGGGAACAAGAGTGAACATCGGGCATATTGAACTCTATGAACTTAATACTTACTGGTCCTCACCAGGAACCTCAGAGTCAATACTCTCCGGAACTCTCCCGAGCCTTCAAACCACTGAAGTAACTGGAATCGACGCGCCCCTGCAAATCCACGCAGGATGGAGAGCTCATCTTTCAACAATATAAGGTGAGATTGCTGTGAGGGCATTTCAGAGGTGATTTGTTGGGGAGGACTGTGGGGGTGCCATCACTTGAATCCGCAAGTGGCCAAATCCATCTCTCCACTTGCAGGAGAATATTTCTACGGGCTAAGCAGACAAGATTAGGAGGGCAGATCCAGTCAATCATCGCTGCACTGCGCATCACGTGGGTGGAGACAGCAGCTGTCCGGGTCCGACCGACGCCCCTGTGGGAGCCAGGTGAGCGTAACATTGATGCCTGCTGGTAATTCCTTCCCAGCGGCTTGGTAGCATTCATCTATGTAAAAAATTATCCAACGGGATAAAGTCTGCTTGGTTATGGACAGGCCCTTTCGGGCTAAAGAAATCAGCTGTCCTGGCGATATAATAACTCAACTCCCTCTTCGGGTCTAGGTGATGTAACCGTTCCTCCTGCTTAGAAGGGTGCAGAGGAGGATAGAAGACCAGAAGGTCGATGAACTGCAACAGATGAAATTCTTAGACAACCTTGGGGAGGAGGCCAGGCCTTACCCTGAGTGAAACTTTCTCCCAGGGAAAAACGCAGGAAGGGTGGCTTACAGCATAAGGCCTGCAGTTCACTCACTCGCCTACCGGATGTAATAGCCACCAAGAAGGCTGTTTTCAAAGAGAGTGAAAGGGGCCCCTAGGGGTCCCTCGCGATATGGAAACAAGTCAATAACCATACACGAAAGGATGCGCCAGACAAGAGGTTCAAATTCCCAATGCTAAGGTTTATTGCAAGCAAAATAGTCCCAATTGGCCAACTGTGGTCTCACGCCCCGCGACGTGTATTTTCTAGACCTTGAGGGACGCAAGAGAGCGAATTACGTACATCAGTTACATATATTCAAAATGCATATCATACAATCAGCTATGTCATGTTTAACACCCCCCTTTATTAAATTTCTTTGAACTCGGGATGACGATGGACATTTTCGACGAGCATGACAATTATGACACTTTCGATGTCTATTCTAGTAACAATGTGCAATTTAGAAAGTGCAGAGGCATCTTCTAGTTGTTGAACAGAACACAGTGGTTCTGTTCTTGGAAGCAAGCTGCACACGGGGGAAGAGTCACATTCCAAACTTTGCTATCTATGAGGTACTATTTGTGTCCTGGGAGCCAACACGCTCTAAAGGGTTTTGCGAAGGGGGCCGTAAGAAGAGCATAATTCAAGCCTTTAGCTGCTTTATTCTAACATATTCTACCACAGTACGAGACTGGCTGGCAGCTGTGAAATGATTAAATGCCCTGCAGCTCTCCCTCAAGGCTACAGAGAGGGAGCGTGGGCATTCCTTTCTGGGCTGCTCATGAGGAGTTTCAACAAACTCCTCAGTCCCGCGGCCTTGCCCTTTTCATATTCAGACAACAATGTTAACAGTTGAGCAGAGTAAGCAGAATTCGCAAGAATAGCAAGCTGCAAAGCAGTTTTAGACAGAAAGCAATGAGCAATGGTTAACAAGCAAAATGGCGATTCTTGCTACGTTTAAAATGGCCGCTTGTTGGTCAAGCATAGCAGTCGGTATTTCTATAATTCTGTGCATAAGACGGTTGGCCTTCGGCCATCAAGTTACATCTGTCATTCAAATGAAGGGTATTCACTTTTCCAGATTGACAATCTGTGTCAAGCTGACTACTCTCTAGGACAGCTCCGATGAACTGGAGCTGTTAGACTGGTGTCATGTGGGACTTCTTTAAGTTTAGGGAGAAGCCCAGCTTGTACAGCAGCAAGCAGGTGTCCTGTAAATGGGACAAGACCTGCATTACAGACTTCCCTCGGATCAGCCAGTCGTCTAGATATGGAAATACGTGGAACCTGGATCTCCTGAGGTGAGCCGCAAATACTGCCATGATCTTGGTGAAGACCCTTGGGGCGGATGTTAGACCAAGGGGAAGCACCTTGAACTGATAGTGCATATCTTCTATGGTGAACCTTAGTAATTTCCTGTGCTTTTAATGGATTTGCACATAGAAATAGGCGTCCTGTAGTTATATGGACACAAGCCAGTCCTGTAGTTCGAGAGCGTGGAGAATCTCTCTCAATGTCACCATCCTGAATTTGTCTTTCTTCAAGAACTTATTCAAAGCCCTGAGGTCCAGAATGGGACGGAGACCTCCTCCTTTCTTGGGCACCATGAATTACCGGGAATACCAACCGATCCTCTCTGCTCGGGGGGTACCTCTTCCACTGCACCCTTTAGCAACAGCGCTCTCAGTTCTTCCTGGAGCTCCTGTCCTGGTTGGATTGGAGGTGGGGGCGGTTTGTCCAGTGTTTTTTTTTAATAAACCTTCTTTATCGGCATTTTGCTTAAAAGTACAATCAACAAACCCCCTCCTACCCCACCCTCCCCGGTATACTTATGAAGGTATTAAGCCGTTCCATGACAGGGCGATCAACAAAAAAAATGACAAGTATAATATAGCAAACATCAATATGGGTCATGTGCAATGTGGGCGACAAGTCCAAGATCCCGTAGACAACACACCCTGAGTAATCGAGTCTGGATATAGCATCCGCATAGTCCCAGTTTCCTACGTCGGTGAGACCCCATGGCCCTGTTTGCCGTAATCCTTGGGTGGGACACCAGATAGTAGGTGGGCGCCCTTCTACGAGGCAGGCTGATGTGGAGATTCCTGCTGTGAAAGGGGCTCAGAACCCCCTCCACTTGGTTGCTTGAGGAGATATAGCATATATGCGTCCCAATCTGTCTGTCTCCCCAGCAGTTCCCCCTCATTGCGCCCCATCTAGTCTCCATATCGTTGCAATACAAAATGTCCTCGAACCATTGGGCGATTGTCGGGCTTCGTTTCCATAGACACTGCGTTTTGCCAGGATCCAAAGGAGGTTTATCAGCTTCCTCGTCCCTTTAGGTATACCCCAGTAGGGCCATTACAGGATCTGGTGTGAGCTGTTGCCCCACAATTTCTCCAAACACCACAAACACCTGCCCCCAGAAATGTCTCAACTCCTCGCATTCCCAAGTCACATGGAGAAATCCTGCCACCTCTCGCCCACATCTGATACAGGCGCCCGACCTTTGAGGGAAGTAATGCTTTAGCTGAGGCGGGGAGTAGTAACATTGAGGCAAGAACTTAAAGTGAATCAGCTTGAAATTTGTGTTGATCGCCCCCCTCCTTGTCATCTTGCAGCAATAATCCCTTATAGCCGCCGGTATTTCCCTACCCAGTGTCTTCTCCCACACCTCACATGATGACGTTGCAGCACCCAGCCTATTTTTCAGAGGCATCGCGTACAACTCAGAGGTAACCCGCCGCCCCAAGCCCCCACCAATCACTTTATCAAGCATCTCAGCCACTTGAGGTGGTTCGAGAAAGTCCGGGAACAGCCGCTGCAGTGTCACCCGCAGCCTATAATACAAAAACACATCTAACGCTGAGAAGGCTCCCCTCTCCCTCAGTTGGTCGATGGAAATGAATCTTTCACTCGGGAACAGGTCTCCAAATCTAGTGACGTCTAACCTCTTCATCAAAGCCACGTAACGTGCCTCACTAGTCAGGGGAACACCAGGGACAAATATAGTCGGGAGCTCTGGCGAGTAAAGTGTGCCACCTGTAGGTGTACGTTCCAGAAGGGACCAGGCTCTGCATGTCAGTTCTACCAAATTTTGAGGTACCCGCGAGCGGCTCGGGGCAGTTAGGATGACCGACCGCAGCAACGCTGGTGATGAAATTGACCTCTCTAACTCCACATGTCTATGCTCAGGTGCCATCCCGTACCAATACCGGAGGAAACTGGCCTGAGCCCCCGTATAGTATAATTCAAAGTCTGGCAGGGCCAGACCCCCCTCCCGAACCAGCGCAATGAATTTATCTCAGGAGACCCGAGCCTTCTTACCAGCCCAGATGAATTTCGTTACCAGCGAGCTGAGGTCCCGGAAATATTTCTTAGGCACTTTTATAGGTGTATTAAGAAACACATATAGAAATCTGGGAAGAATAGAATACTTGACCACAGAGTTCCTGCCATATAAGTTGAGCGGAAGCAAGTCCCATCTCAGCATCGCCAGTTTGGCTGACTCAAGTGCCTCCCCCTAGTTACTACGGTATACCACCCCTCCTCCCTAGCTACAGTGATCCCCTGGTAGCGGGTGCTGAGCAGGTTCCATTGAAATCCCCAAGTGTCCTGGAACCGACCCGAACCGCCCGTCAACGGGAATATAACTGACTTAGTGGTATTTACCTTAAGCCCCGAAAGTTCCCCGAATTGTTGAACATCCAGCATGATCCAGATTAACCTCTGGGTGGCGAATGAACAGGACCATATCATCCGCATATTTTTTATTTTATTTTACATTTATAAAGCGCTCACACAGCCCGCAGGCATCGAGGCGCTGTTTGTTTTTCTTAGTTGCGTAATTGTGTTTTTTTTGTCTTAGTTACGTATTTATAACGTGCTTAAACACCCAGAGGTTTCTAAGCGCGGACCCGGGGATCGAACCTGTGTTGCTTCGTGTCGTCTTGCTTCCAAGACGCACACTCTGCCACTGAGCTATCCTCCCGGCATATAATGAGATCACTACCCTGTGAGTATGCAACTGGACTCCCCAGTGTATATGTAGCTCCCTAACCCTCTCAGCCCAGGGCTCTATCGCCAGGGCAAATAGCTGGGGAGACAGTGGACAGCCCTGGCGTGTCCCCTGCTCAAGTGGTATTAACTCGGTGGTCTGCCCATTCACCCTCACCCTAGCCACTGGGTTTTTATATAATAATGACACCAAGGCGATGAAGAACCCTCCCATGCCCAACCTACGCAGGACCGTAAATAAAATCAGCCACTCGACTCGATCAAATGCCTTGGTGGCATCTAATAGAACTGCCACCACTGGGTCGTCCCTCGGCAATGCCACCATTAGGCCAAACATCCTCCACAGTCAAAACTATGTTGACCGACCAGGGATGAATCCCGCTTGGTCCGCCCTTACCATAGTTGGCATCAACGGTGCTAGCCTTGCCGCTAGAATTTTAGCCAAGATCTTATTGTCAAGGTTAATAAGCAATATCGGGCGGTACGAGGAGCAATCTCCCCTGGGCTTCCCTGGTTTTAAGAATACAACCACCACTGCCTCTCTGAGAGAATCTGACAGCCGACCTTCGGACACTGCCTCCTGGTAAACTTGCAGTAGATATGGTGCCAGCTTGTCAGCATAACATTTATAAAATTTGGCTGTAAAGCCATCTGGGCCTGGGGACGACCCACCTGGCAACGATTTAATGGCCCCTACCACTTCCTCCAATGACACCAGCCTATTCAACCACTCCCTTTGCTCCTCTGAACACCAGTACAGCCCCACCTTGTCAAGAAAAGCATCTTTGTCAGCCTGCGCAGCCTACAATTGGGAAGAGTACAAGTGACTATAAAATTCCTGGAACTCATGAACTATCATCTCATCTTCAAAGTGATCTACCCCCCTCCCATCTGTGATTAAAGTAACCCTGTTCTCCTGGCTGCACATCCGAGTGGCTCTGACAAGCGACCGTCCTGGGGCCTGACCCTCTCCGTACTTTCGAGGGGCCGCCCTGTCCCGCACATATTTCACCTCCCGCTGGGCCAGAGCATGAACCTCCTGTAGTTTCCGCATGATGTTCCCCTGCTGTATTTTAGACGGGGTAGAGGCCTCCTCCTGCAAGCCGCGTATCTCCTCCTCTACGTCGGCCAGGTTTCTCCGTATCCTCTTTAAGATCCCCAACTCCTTGGCTATGCACTCCCCCCTTATCACGCATTTGAATCCTTCCCATAGGGTACCCGCAAAGGCCACCGACCCTTCATAAACCTCAAAATGCGCATCTATGGCACTCAACAGCTCCTCCCTGAAGAGCACCCCCTGTAAGCTCATCACTCTTAAATCTCCACGGAGATCTTGCCCCCGCTCGACCTCCCAATCGGATAGACAACAGAACGGGGGCATGATCCGAAAGAGTGCGGGCTAGAATATCCTCCCCCGTGGATCAACCCATGAGCATGTAGGACACCAGATAATAGTCCAGCCGTGCGGCCCAGCCGTGTGGCACAAAGTGGTGTGTGAACTGAGTTACCGCCGGATTTCTCACCCTCCATATGCCCTCAATTTGATCCCGGGCCGGGTCCAGTACAGAATAAAAATCCCCTGCGCATAAGATTTTCCCTTCAGGAAGTTCCCCCAGCTGCCTCTCCACCCAATCCAGAGATTCTGTCGTGTCTTGGTTGGGACCATAATAACAGATCAGTGTGTAGAGCTTCCCTTGAATAATCCCCTGCACTACCAGAGCCCTGCCATCCTGATCCCTCAGGACTTTGGTCAGTCAGAATCCCACCGAACTATGCACTAAAATACGCACACCCCTGGAATAGGAAGAATAGGAGGAGAAGTACCTATGACACCCCCAGCTCTTGCCGAATGTAGACTCAATGGGCCTCATTACGAGTTTGCAGTTAGCCATGGCGCTATTAGCGCCATGGCTGCCCCGAAACTCGTGTCCGGGTCCAGGTTCTCGGTATGGGGACTTACCGGGTCATTCCAACCTTGGAGGACCCGGTAAGTCCCCACTCTGAAAACCATTCCCCATTCCCATTCGAGCCCCCATAGGGCTCATTGGGAATGGGGAAGGAGCTAATAACGGGCCCGCAAATAGCGGGCCCGTTATTAGCTCCATGGTCTGTTAGCGGCTCCCGCTAAGGGACCTCGGAATACGGCGGTAAGGGGTTAACGGCACCGGCATCCTTACCGGTGCCATTAACCCCTTACCCCTGCACTCGTAACGAGGCCCAGTATCCGCTGTCAAGTGGGTCTCCCGGAGGAAAGCCACCCTCACCTGGTGTCGTCTCAGGTATTGTAAAACTTGCATTTAGGTGGGCTCCGAAGACCGAACCAGAGCGAGTTTTGCAGCTCGATCGCAAAGAGATTTAGGTTGCATTTTGGCACATGACGGACACCCATCAATCTCGTGACCCGTGCAGAGGCACCAGAGACACAACGTGTGAGTAACGCTCACCTGGCTCCCACGGAGGCGGTGGTCTGGTCTGGGTTGCTGTGGCCTCTTCAAGCGTGATGCGCAGAATTCGGACCACCGATTGAACAGGACCCCCAAATCTTGCTTGTCGGGCCCGTAGGAATATCCTTCTGCAGATGAGAAAGGGAATTAACTGTCTGCTGAATAGTGTGCTTGCTCCCCCCTTCCCCCCTTTGTTCTTCTCTGATTCCTCCAAAACCCACGGTTTAAGCTCACCTTATGGTTTGGAAGGATGAACTCTCCATCCTGCTTCTGGTGCAGGGGCGCGCGTTCGTCCAGTTACTTCACTGGTTTTCAGAATGGCGCTGGCACATCCACTTGACTTTTCTGAGCGATACGCCGTAAGTATGAAGATGCAAAAGTTCAAGTGTGAGCCTCCTTTTATGTTGTCTTTTCTGTCCTTTATTTCAGGTGCAGAACAAAGGCGATGCGTTGAGGGGTTAAATTGCCGGTGGTAAAATCAGGTGAGTTAGTGATGAGGGCGACCCCTCTAAATGTCTTTATAATTCCCCAGTAATGTCTTTTGTCCTTTTCCCATAGGGGCCGGGGTGCGGTACCTGCCAAAGATGCGGCGCCGACCCGAGATGTGGAATGGTTCACCAAGAAAAGCCGGTAAGTAATATGGCTGAAAATGTCCTTTCCCCATAGGGGCGGGGGTGCGGTACCTGCCAAAGATGCGGCGCCGACCCGAGATGTAGAATGGTTCACCAAGAAAAGCCGGTAAGTAATATGGCTGAAAATTCGGCTTTCTTCTTGTGTTCCCTTGCTCACCTTTTGTCTCTTCTTCCCTCCCCTAGGTGCAGAGATGTGGCGACCGGTGCTGAGAGCCGTGATGGAGCCGGGCGGCGTCTCAGGAACAGGTGAGTGAAGCGCGGCGCTGCAGCGAGCAACGCGGTGCTTTTAAATGGAAGTATTCCTTCAGGAATGCTGGCGTGAAGATTCCGGATGCTGGTAAGAAGGTTGAATAAGTTCTTGGTTTTCACCTTTCTCTTCTCTTATTCCCTTACAGGTGTTCCAGGTTCGAGGCGGGCGTGGCTGGAGTCCAGGTGCAGTAGCAGACACGGTGAGCGTTCAGCTGCTGGGATGCAGAACAACGCGAAGCACGTGTGGCTGTCCGGGCGTGGCTTAAATAGCTTTGGAAGAAGTTCCAGGTGAGTATTCTTCCACAGCCCCACCCAAGTAACAAAATAGTTCCTTCAGAAAAATAGTCCTTCTTAAGCCTCATTTGGCTTGGTTCTTCATGCAGCATGGTCTGCATCAGGTGAGTGTGCAGCATGGTCTGCTTCAGGTAAGTGCACCAAACACTACCCCTTATGAGCCTGGCGCCTATGGCGCCAGGACTGATGTCCAACATGAGCCTGGCGCCAACGGCGCCAGGACAGAGTCCAAAGAGCCCCTATAAAGGGCCCATGGCTTTTACCCGGGGGCATGATGCTTGCTCCCGGGGGTGCTGGGCCTGGCCTGGTGCTCCGGGGGTAGGCATCATGACAGCGTGTCAGTGATGGACATCTTGGTGCCACAATCGGAACACCGTTTGAAATCTGATACCTGAGCGATCGACATCTCGTGTTGAGGATTGAGTGAAAAGAACAAGTTACTTCTTACCTTGTAACGTTTTTTCGACGGGATGTTCCTCCGACGTATTCCTCATCTTAGATATCTCCTTCCAGCTCTGCTGGCCTCGGAAAATTTTTTCTCTCTCTAGAGGGCGCTGCGCGTCGACGTCCTTCGAGTCGATGTCCCTCGACAGCCGCCGTATCGACGCCGACGTCATCCTGGCTATAAAGGCCGCGCGCAGCGCCCGTTGCTCAGTTCCGTTTTGTAGCCCACAAATATGCTTTCTGGACTAAACTAATCACCCTGAAGGAGCGTAAGCTGCAACAACAAGGGAAGTAGAACTGCGGGGATGGATGGGAGGGTCGATGAGGAATACGTCGGAGGAACATCCCGTCGAAAGAACGATACAAGGTAAGAAGTAACTTGTTCTTCGAAGGGATTGTGTCCTCCGACGTATTCCTCATCTTAGATATGCTCCCATAGCAGTATTGTATTATTGGAGGAGGGAGTACTGACTTCATGCTATCTTCTATTGATGAATAGAATGCAGTACAGCCCTTCCAAACCTAGTCTCTTGACTGGAGGAGGAATCCAAATTGTAAAATCGTGTAAAGGTATGGACAGACGACCATGTAGCGGCCGCACAGATGTCTTTAACCGGCACACCTCTTTTGAGGGCCGATGAAGCTGCAATACCTCTGGTCGAATGAGCCCTAAGGTTTTGAGGGGGCTCTTTCCCTGCCAATTTATAACATTCCAGATTGGCTAGGATGATCCATCTGGAAATGGTCTGCTTAGATATTGGTTACCCCAGCTTGTGACCTGTGTAACCTACAAACAGCTGGTCTGCCTGTCTTATCCTGGCTAGTCTACTGATGTAAAAACTTAAATCCCTTCTAGGGTCTAGCCTGTGTAACCTCTCTTCCTCTTCCCCCGGGTGAGGAGGAGGATAGAAAGATGGTAGGGTAATCTTCTGAGTGATATGGAATTCAGAAACCACCTTTGGGAGGAAATTAGGCTTCACTTGCAGGACAACTTTGTCTTTGTGAAAGATAGTGTGAGGGGGTTTACAAGAAAGAGCTTGTAATTCGCTCACCCTTCTAGCAGATGTAATTGCTATTAATAAAACAGTTTTAAGGGTAAGGAATCTTAACAAACAAGAATGGAGTGGTTCGAAAGGTGTGCCCATCAGGAAAGTTAGGACTAAGTTTAAATCCCATAGGGGAACTTGGAATGGTCTTGGGGGATAAACATTGGTTAACCCCTTAAGAAATTGTATTACCAAGGGTATCTTGAAATAGGATGGTTCTTCCGCAGTGCGCTTAAACATGGATAGCGCTGCGAGATAGCCCTTAATGGTGCCAACTTGAAGGCCTGAATTTGCCAAATATAGTAGGAAGGACAAAACCATTGGTGTACCACATGAAAAAGGGTCGATATTCTGTTCTCTACACCAGCTGCAAAATCTGTTCCAACGGCAGCGGTATAAAGACTTTGTTGCTGGCCTCCTTGCCGAAAGCAACACCTCCATAACATCATCAGGGAGGTCCCAATCCTTGTACCTCAGCCTTTCAGAAGCCAAGCGTGAAGGTTGAGGGTTTTGATGTCTGGATAGAGAACATGACCTCCCTTCTGTGAGAGTAGGTTCTCTCTGAGTGGAAGTCGAATTGGAGGGCAGATGGACAAGTCTAGAAGGTCTGGGTACCACGTTCTCCTGGCCCAATCCGGGGCAATTAGGATCATGGTTCTCCGGAATCTTCTCAACCTCCTGATCATTTGAGGAATGACAGGGACCGGTGGGAACGCGTACAGAAGCGGAAACTCCCAGTCCACTATGAACGCGTCTCCCAGAGCTCCTCTCGGGGGAAATTCCCTTGAGCAGAACAGGTCGCATTTCCTGTTGAGACTGGTGGCGAACAGATCTACCTGAGGGGTTCCCCAAAGGGCGAAGATCTCTTGAAGGACTTCCTGAGCTAGCTCTCACTCGTGGGAGACTGTGCTCTGCCTGCTCAGAGCGTCCACTGTCAAGTTCTTCTCTCCGGCTAGGTGAACTGCCGATAGAGAGATTCCTTCTTGGATTGCCCAAAACCAGAGCTGCATCGCCTCTCTGCACAGGGGTAGTGATCCTACGCCTCCTCTTTTGTTGAGGTAATGCATGGCCACCGTGTTGTCCGTCATTATCAGGATGTTCTTCCCTTGTACAGCTGGTAGGAACGCCTTCAGCGCAAGTCTGATGGCTCTCAGCTCTAACAGGTTGATATGTAGTCTGGACTCCGATGGAGACCAACGGCCGCTGATGGTCAAGTCGTTGGCGTGGGCTCCCCACCCCGTGAGTGAGGCATCCGTGACTACTGTTATCTCCGGCCAGGGTTGCCAAAACTGTTCTCCTTTCAGAATGTTCTCCTGACAGGCCCACCACTGAAGGTCTCGAACTACTCTGTCTGGAACCTGAAGAAGATCTGTCATTCTCCCTGAGAATTGTGACCACTGAGTCCTCAGTGCCCACTGGAGGGATCTCATTCTCAGGCGAGCCTCTGGCACTAGGAAAATGCAGGATGCCATGAGGCCTAGCAACCTCAAAAAGTCGAAGGCTGGGAGACGTTGGGCATGTTGGAACTTGGTAACCATCTGTAGAATATCTTGAGCCCTCACCTCTGGTGGCGAGGCTTTTCCCAGGGAAGTGTCCAGGATCGCTCCTATGAACTGGAGTCTCTGCGATGGTATCATTTGTGACTTCTTTAAATTGAGGGAGAAGCCCAGTCTGTGAAGGGAGTGGCACACGTGATTTAGCTGGATCTGAGCTTGTTCCGAAGAAGCAGCCCTGATCAACCAATCGTCCAGGTAGGGGTAGACGTGAATCCCTTCCCTCCTTAGACTTGCCGCCACTACCGACATTAACTTGGTGAAGACCCTCGGGGCGGAGGTCAGCCCAAATGGCAGCACTCGAAATTTATAGTGAGAGTTGCCAATTGCGAACCTCAGGTATTTCCTGTGCTTGAGATGGATAGGCACATGGAAATAAGCGTCCTGAAGGTCCAGAGATACCAACCAGTCCTGGAACTGAAGGGCCTGGAGGATCTGAGAAAGAGTGACCATCTTGAATTTGTCTTTCCTGAGGAATTTGTTCAATTCTCGCAAGTCCAAGATGGGTCTCAGTCCTCCGTCTTTCTTCGGAATGAGAAAGTAAGGGGAGTACCAGCCCTTGTTCCTCTCTGCTACAGGTACCGGTTCTATGGCACCTTTCTCTAGCAGGTCTAAAATTTCCTGCAAGAGGAGCGGATCTGGAGCTTTCTGAGAGCTGATCCCCAGTGGATGACTCTGAGGTATGCGTAGGAAAGGTAGGCAGTAACCTTGGGCAACTGTTTCCAATGCTCAAGCATCTGACGTGATAGCCTGCCAAACCGCCAGATGTTGAGTCAACCTGCCTCCTACAGGTGTCCTGTGAGGGAAGTCCTCATGGTGGTTTTGGGGCGGCTGATGCAGATGCCGATGGTAAAGAGGCACCTGCAGTTGCTGCGGCTTTTGAATATCTACCTCGTCCACCTCGGGTAGTTCTTCTTTGTCCCCTTTGAGCCGGTCGTCCTCTACCTCTTCCGAATGCGGAGTAGAAGCGAAAGGACTTGCCCCTCGCAGAGGTTCCTGTGGGACGAAAAGGTGTCTGACGGATTGCAGCTCCTAGGGATTTTGCTGCTGCTTTTGAAGTTTGCAGTTTCACTAAACTGTCATCCGCCTTTTTCTCGAACAAAGAAGAGCCATCGAATGGCATGTTCAAGAGCCTGGCTTGCACATCTGGGGCAAAACCAGACTTTCTCAACCAAGCGAATCTCCTGGTTGTTGTACTTGCCGCCATTGCTCTGCTGATACTGTCAGCCGAATCAATGGCCGTCTGGAGGGATTCGCACATAGCGTCTTTACCGTCCTGTATAATATTCAGGAACGCCTCCCTTTCTTCTCCCTCCGGGATGCAGTCAGCCGCTGTAGAAGCACACTCCCAAAGTGTATGACTGAATCTAGCAAGGGTGCAAGTAGCATTAACAGATTTTAACGCCATGCTACATGCTGAAAAGACTTTCTTTGCCATAGCATCATATTTTTTATCGTCCCTGTCCTGTGGGACGGTAGGATAAGCCGTCTTGACATCGGTAGAGGATGCTGCCTGTACCACCAGACTTTCTGGGGATGGGTGTTTAGACAAAAACTCCGGGTCTGTAGAGGATACCCTGTACTTTGTAGACAGTTTTTTATTTACTGCTGGTACGACATCTGGGGTTTCCCAGTTTGTCATGATCTTCCTCTGAAGAGCTTTATGAAAAGGCACCACAGGATCCTCCTGTGGGCCTTTGTCAAGAATATCTGTGAGGTCATCTTGTTGGAAAGATTGTGAAGGTGCAGACCACCCCATAAACTCTGTGATCCTGGCCATTAAGGCTCTATAGGGGGTTTCAGCATATTCCCCCGGGTCTGGCCTAGCAAACTCCACCTCAGGGGAGGTGTCTAACCCACTTGCCTCATGTAAGGAATCATGAAGATCCTTTAACCTGCGTTCTTCAGAGGAAAATTCCTCTCTAATTGGGGTTACAGGTCCCTTCAACTCAAATGTGTCTTCCTGTTCAGAAAATTCACCCTCTTCCAATATTGAGGACATAGTTCTCAATTGTTCTGAACTCATAAAGGGTGTAAACCCCATTTCCAAGGCCGAGGATGCCGAACTTGTCATAATCGGCCTCGAAAACGTTGATGTCGTCGACGCCGACGTCGAAGGCTTCGTGCGTGGCGTCGAAAACAAAGGCGGACGCCTAGAAGACTTCGACAGAATTGGAATTCTATTCGACAATCTCGAAGCCATCGACGTCGAGGGCCTGTGGATAGACACTGGGTGTGTCATAACCGTGACTTTTCTTGGCGTCGACGCCGGTGTCGAAGCTGGCGTTGAGTCGACAGACTCGTGTGTCGAAGGTCCCTTCGACAATGGCGTCGAAGACATCGACCTCGACGGAACTTTCGTCGACGGCGTCGACGGAACCTTCGAGGAAGGTTTGGAGGTCATAGTCCTGCTCGAGGGTTTGTGACGCGCTCGAGAGGTTTCCTTCGCCGGGTACTGCGACTCGCTGCGTTTTTGACCTTCGGGTCTTTCGACCAGAGCATCGCTCTCGGCAGTCTTCGAGGGGGTCGAGGCCGCTTTCTCAAAGACGCTCATCATATTTTTGCGGAATTCCTCCCATTCAGCCCGGGAACTATGTTTCGTGGGGCACGGGATTCTCTTTGGCGAAACAGAGGAAGAGGAAGACGGAGAAGGGGATCTTCGACGTCTCCTCTTCGAGTGCTTTGATCTCGAGGAGTGATGAGACCCACTCCGAGATCTGGATCGCGAATGGTGACGAGGAGACGAATGTCTCGACTTCGTCGACGAAGAAGAAGCTTTAAAAGTCTTACCTTTCTCCAGCTTCCCCCTACGCTCCTTCAGGGCCTTAGCTGTCATGGACAAACAGTCCTCGCACTCCGAACAATGGTGTTCACTTCCCAACACCACAGACAAACTCTGTGAGGGTCAGTCAGCGACATCTTTTTCCCACAATCTCGACATTTTTTGAAGCCGGATCGAGGAGTTGTCGGTTCCGACGAAGAAGCCATCGAGTACGGATCGAATAAATCGAGGTAAATAGGTTTAACCTGACAAAAACTGAGCAATGGTATTCCGAGGCACTGAGTACGCGCGGAAAAACGGAACTGAGCAACGGGCGCTGCGCGCAGCCTTTATAGCCAGGATGACGTCGGCGTCGATACGGCGGCTGTCGAGGGACATCGACTCGAAGGACGTCGACGCGCAGCGCCCTCTAGAGAGAGAAACATTTTTCCGAGGCCAGCAGAGCTGGAAGGAGATATCTAAGATGAGGAATACGTCGGAGGACACAATCCCTTCGAAGAACAAGTTACTTACCAACTGGTAACGTTCTTTCGATTGGATGTTCCTCCAACGTATTCCTCATCTTAGATGCATTCCATCCAGCTTTGCTGCTCTTTGGAAATTTTTTCGGCAGAGGGCGCCGTGCGTCGATGTCGTTGAGTCGATGGTCCCTCGAAGGCCTCTGTCGAGGGTGACGTCATCGGGTGTATAAGTAGCACGCGCGGCGCCCGTTGGCCTCAGTTCTGTTTTTCCCCCTTTTTTTCCCTGTGATCTTGTACTGTGTAGATTGTGCCGGCAGACAGGTATCAGCCTTGCGAGATTTGAGATGGCAATAACCCGGAAAAATCTACAGAGGGGTAGGTTGGGAGGGCGATGAAGAATACGTTGGAGGGACATCCAATCGAAAGAACGTTACCAGTTGTTAAGTAACTTGTTCTTCGAGTGGATTGTGTCCTCCAACGTATTCCTCATCTTAGATAGACTCCCAAAGCAGTATTTTGCATACTTTCTCTGGAGGAGGGGTCAGATTTGTCCCCCCCAATGTCTTTAGATGGCGGAATAAAGCACTGCTTTTCCAAAAGTCAGCTCCCTAGACTGGGAAGCATCCAGGTTATAGAATTTTGAGAAGGTGTGTAGTGAAGACCAAGTTGCTGCTTCGTAAATGGACCTTATTGGAACACCTCTTTGAAGGGCCGTGGAAGAGGCGATGCCTCTGGTGGAATGAGCCCTTAACCCTTCTGGTGGGTCTTTTTGTGCTAGTCTGTAGCATTCTGAAATGCAAAGTACGATCCAGCGTGAAATTGTCTGTTTTGTTACCGATTGACCCAGTTTCCTTCCTGTGTAGCCTATAAACAACTGGTTGTCCACTCTAAGGGCCTCATTACGAGTAGCACGGTAAAAGCGGGTTCATTACCGGCATGCCGGAATGAGCGGGTCCGTGCTCGTAGGAACCCGCTAATAGTGGGTGATTACGAGTGCGCGAACACGTGCGTTCCCCCATGCCGGTAGTGGCAATACCGCCATGCCGCTAAAGGGCCTCCAACTCCCCTATACCGGCATCGTGGGACCCACCCCCTAGCGGTACCGCCTCATAACAACCCCTAAATACCGGCACGGTAATACCGGCACGGTAATACTGTGTTCGCAAAAAACGGACCCGGAAATTACATCATCGTGCAGGAACGGGAAATAGGCCAGCGGCCATCTTTAAAAACACAATCCATTGCCATCCTCCCCAACCACCAGTCCTTTTGTGTTGTGCAGTGGCAGAAAAGAACCAGGATGTCCAAGGCTACCAGGAAGGCGACCTCCAGGAAGCGCAAACAGCGTTTTTCAGACGCTGAGCTAAGTATGCTCGCTGACACCCTGGCCCAGCATGCGGACACCATCAGGAGCACTGACATGAAGCATGCGGCTCAGACCAAAAAGAATGAAGTTTGGCAGGAGGTCGCACAGAGGGTGTCGGCAGTGGGACCCACCCCAAGGAGTGTGGCGACTGTCCCAAGCGGTGGGATGACCTCCGCCTCAGGGTGAGGAAGATCCTGGCAGAGAACAGGAGGGCCTCCATGGCTACAGGCCGGGGCCCACACTCCCCAGTGAAGTTGACGCCATGGGAGGAGACAGCCAGTACCTTTATAGATCCTGAGTCCATAGAAGGAATTGGAGACCAGGAGGTGGGCGCTGCATCATCCACAGAAGAAGGTGAGTGACCCATCACATCCCTGTAGGCTAAACCATGATGTGGCACAAGTGACGTGGAAGTGAGACTAGGCAAGGCAATGCATGTCCCAGGCCCACATCAACATATCCAGTCAAGAATGTGTGCCACACCCTGCTACACACAAATGCATGCTGAGTGCCAATCCCAATCCTAACACAAGTGCAACATGACTCAACCGTGCCCATGTAACTCACCACACAGACACCATACCAATGCCATGCCACCAGCCATGCATTGATTGCCCACATGCCCCCTCAGAACACCAAATGCCACACCCCTGTAATAATTTGATGCATGAATGTATGAACATAACACAGCACAATAGATTATCGCTGCCATGTGACACCATCACTGATGACCTGTATCTCTTCTATCCCCCAGGCACCGATGAGGAAGATGGCAGGCAGGACTGGGGTGCAAGTGCATCCACTTCACGGCAAGGGACCAGGGCCACCGCCACCCCCCAACCACAGAAACTGCCCAGAGCAACGGGCAGTGTGCCACACCAGGCAGTAACCCAGCAGGAAACACCTGCAGGCACAGTCCAGCAGCAGCCACCCACAACAGTGGGAGGCGTTTCCATTCCCGCTCCGCCAACCACCGCGGACATTGTGGATGCTGAGGTGGAGAATGAGGGTGACACAGTCATGTCCGCCACACCCATCCCACGCCCCATTACCAGCCCCTCCCCCCCTACAGAGGCCGAGAGCATTGACGATCCCTGCCTCCACGACTCAGACCTTGGAGAGTCAGACATATGCCTCTTTGAGGAGGACTGTGCCCTGGACGTGGGCCCCACGCAAGTGCCATCCACCACCCTGCCTACCACCACCCTGCCTACCACCACCCCGGCCACCAACACTTCTGTATCCAATGACTCCTTCGAGGCTCGCCTGTCAAGGGTTGAGGCACGAAATAAAGTACAGAGAATTTAGGCTTCCCCACCTGTCTATCACTGGCCTGGTTGTGGACCCAGCACACTTCTTACAGATCACTGCAGATTGTCTGTACATACGAGAGGCACCCAGTGTTTTTTGAATTACAAATACACTTTTTTTTATTTACGTGGTAAAAAATAGCATCACATCGCTATTAACAAAGAAGAGAAAAACAACAAAAACTTTTTGCTTGCCCGTGATGACTGGGGTTGTTAGGTATTGAAGGCATATTAGTTAACCTCATACGTTAATTCTTTACAATCACTGATTTCTGGTGAGGGTTAGTAAACAATAGTGAATTAGAATGTGGGTCGGTTGACCTCACATCTGTCTAGTCGACACTACAATGGTGTTTCTGGCACTCATTGGCTAGTGGGATACTGGTGCCGTCTTCAGGACGAGTATAATGGACTTGAGACTGTCACTTGATGTACCGCTGTATGGGGCATCTAAAGGCAAGTAAAAGACAATGTAAAATCAAAGGCTGGGTGTGTCTCTACAGGGGAAAGGTCCTGTGATTAGAGTGCTGGATGATGTCCTACCTGAGCCGTAGCTTTTCTGTGTGACAGGTAAGCGCGGAATCTGGTATGGGTTCCTTGCTTAGAGCACCTTCCCTGCGCTAGGTATGGTAGAATCCTGATTATTTAGGATGTCGTAATCAGCTCGGTGGCTGTAAAACAAAATACCGAATATTCAGTGAGAGAGGCGCGTGGTGGCGCTTCTCTGTCATATACATCTAGAGCATGTGGGGCTGTGATGGTGACTAATGGAAGAAAGCATGCCATTTCTTGTTGCATGCTTGTGATCGGTGTTTACACTAAGTACGTAGCACCAAAGGTGAAGGGTGAGTCCCTCAGTTTACATCTCACCGTGGTGGATCCATGTCGGGCTGGGACAGGTGCTCCCTGTGGCTAAGACTAGCTCATGCTAAGTGTGAGCGGCGAACCGCTTCGTGAAAGCATTTTTCCTTACCTGCGTCTGCCGTGTTTACAGCTCGCTGAACAAGTCGGCTGTGTCTGTGGTGACGCGCATGCGCAAGATCTATTTGAACTCGCGTCACTCGTACATGCGCGCCCGGCAGTCAGGCGCGCATGCGCTAGTGATTAGTGTGGTGACTGTACAGTGCCCAGCTATTTTGAATGGGCTAGTTTTTTAGGCTGTATGTGAGTGCGTGCCTGCTATGGGTGCTATCAGAATGTATGGCATACGAATATACATGAGTTTCAACGTTTGATGCTGTATGGCATTTGACGTGTTTTAAACATTTGTAACACACATGTTTTCAAATATCTACAAGAAAACGTGACAATTGCTGCTCCCGTCATAATTACAGTTCTGGTCATTCTGTGACGCCAGGTGCGTCTTGTCCTTTTGCTTCCACTGTACATCATTTTGTAAATGTTCTATCGATCATATTTTAAAACATTTGTTGCACACATGTTTTTGAATATCTACAGAATTGTGGGTCAAAAGCTGCACCACTAATTGTTGTAGTTCTGATCCATCTGTGATGCCAGGTAGATCTGCTATTTTTCCCCTTGGATTGTGCATCGTTATGCAACTATGTATGGGAACCTCATAAGGTGACATCACACATTTCCGCAAGTTGTCAGCATACATACACAGTGATTTAAACCACAAATTAGTGCACAAATATTTTAGAAGAAAAGTTTTAGAAGAAAAGGTTCCACTCTATGGACACAATTAACCCATTTTTTACCGTATCTATTTCTGATCGAGTTTTCTTAGCTCTAAATCTCTGTCACCCCCTCTTGCTTTTGCCTCTACGGTTTGGATTACACACCATCTTAGATCTGTGTGTTTGTGTTGGTGTTTCACAAAATGGGCCACCATGGGTTTATCATCTATTTTGTTTTTCAGGCAGGACCTGTGCCCACAAATTCTTTGCCGTATTTCGCGCTTGCTTTTACCTATGTAATATAGGTTGCACGGGCATATGATTAAATACACGCTCCATTTGGTCAGGCAATTGGAGAAAGGTTTGTGTTTCCAAATGGTGCTGTTGAGGGTTATCTCTTTCTGGTCTTTTGTGAGGTGGCATACCGAGCATTTGCCGCAGCGGTAGTGTCCAACTACAGGTGGAAGCTGCCAGAGAGTGGTTTGGGCTCTGGGTGTGGATTTTTCTGTGGGGTACGTGTGTACCAGGTGGTCTTTGATGTTTTTGCTTCTTTTGAAGGCAAAACGTGGCGTTATCGGTGTGAAACTTTCCGTTTGTAGCAGATGCCAGTTGGTGAGGATGGTCTTTCTTAGTGCATTGCTCACTGGTGAGAAAGTTGTTACACATGTCATCTTGTCCTTGTGTTCTGTTCTTATCTGTTTGGTCAAGCACTTTGTCCTGTTTCTGTTTCTTGCCATTTTCCGTGCTTTCCTGATGATGGCCGCTGGGTATTCTCTTGTTTTTAATCGGTTTTCTAGATCCTTTCCATGGAGGTCGCACTCGGAGAGTGAGGAACAGTTCCTTCTTTTCCTCAGGAACTGTCCAAACGGGAGATTTTCATTGAGGGCCTGTGGATGGTAACTTTCAAAATTGAGTAATGTGTTCTTGTCTGTAGGGTTTATGGTACAGAGTTGTTGAAATAGTTCAGTCCATTGCTCTCATGATGTCTAAGTCTAGGAACGGCAGGTGGTCGGTGTCTTAGTGCATTGGAAACTTAACGCAGGAGTCTACATTGTTCAGCCATGTGTGGAACGCTTGTAATTCCAAAATACTGCCTTTCCAAATGGTGAAGATATCATCTATGTATCTTACCCAACCCACTAGTTTGTTGTTGTGTGGGTTGTTGTCACTGTATATGAATAGATTCTCTAAATTGTCCATGTAAAGATTAGCAATGTCCGGCGCAAAAGTAGATCCCATGCTCGTGCCTCTGATTTGTTGGTAATACTGTACTTGATGTAAGAAAAAGTTTCCTGTGAGGGCAAGGCGTATACATTCTTGGATAAAGGAGGTAGGTGTAGAGACATCAGTACGTTTATCTAGATATTCTTTGAGGACGTTTATGCATTCTGTTTGCGGTATGCTGGTATGTAAAGCTTCTACATCAAATGTGACCAGTATGTCTTGTGATGAGGTCGAGATGTTACTCAGATGGTGAATCATGGCTGTGGTATCTTGTATAAAAGATTTAATTTTTCTGACACTGGGTCTGAGGAATATGTCCGTATAAATGGACAACGGCTCCAAAATTGATCATATTGCTGAAACTATGGGTCTCCCTGGTGGTTTGGTGGTATTTTTATGTATTTTAGGGATGCAGTAGAAAGCCGGTGTAACAGGGTGTTCTTTTGTGAGGAATGCTTTCTCATCTTCATCGATCCATCCTTGGGTATTTTCATACAGCATGAGGCTTTTAATTTCCTCCGCTAGACGTGCTGTGGGGTTATTGTCCAGTTTTTTGTAGAACCGTGTGTCACTGAGTTGTCTGGTGGTTTCTTCCTGGTATAGTTCTTTTCCCCAAAGGACTATGCCACCTCCCTTGTCTGCGGGTTTCACTAGGAAAAGGTTGTTTGTTTCGAGGTTTCTCAAAGCTTGTCTTTCTGTCTTTTTCAGGTTATCTCTGTAATGGTTTTTGGTTTTAAAGATATTGTCCATTTTCGAAGGCTAATATCTCTGGGCATATCATTTCTGTGAGAGGCGTGAAAGAAGATTTGGGGTTTAACCCTGTTGTGGTGGGGTCCTTGTCTTGTTCCCTAGTTGATTCTCTGAAGAAATATCGAAGTCGGATCAGCCGAAAGAACTTTCGTATTTCCACTTCTGTAGTGAAACGGTCCGCTTTATTCTTTGGTTACGAAACTGAGTCCTTTACTTAGAACTTCTGTATCTTCTGGAGTTAAGCAGTATGTGCTTAAATTAAAGATTGGTATCACCAGTTTTGTTGGGGTTGGGGGGTCCACTGTCGTGTCCACATCCCGTGGTAAACTTGTTGTCTTGGTCGGCCCTGTTTGCCTCGCCCTTGAAAAAATTGTTATTGTCCTCTTGATTTGGGTGTTGTTGGGCCTCTCGGTGGAGACCCTGAACCGCTACTGTTGGATGAATTTGAGAAAGATACAAATTTCCTTTGGGGTCTTCCGCTTGATCCCTTGATATTCGCACTGTTCTGTTGCTGGTAGAAACCCGGGACTAAGTAGGCGTATATGCGTTCCTCTTTGTAGTTTTGTATGTCCTTTTTGAGTTTCCAGATGTTTTTGTCTAGTGTGAATTCCTTGAATTTCTTAATTTCTTCTTCTGTTTGTTCAAGTTGTTTCTTGATGTCCGGGATGATGGAATCAGTCTTGATCTTTTCTTCCTGCTGTTTCAATTCCTCTGTTTGCTTCTTGCCTTCTTCTTCTGCTGTTTCTATTATTAGCAGAACCCAGTCTCTGGAGCATTTGTTGCCCACTCCGCTGAATTTGGCTTGAAATTTTGGAATCACGATGAATACCCTGGGGATGTTTTTTACCTGAAGGCCTTCCGGGATCACTCCTGCCTTTAAGTACTCGAGCATGAGGAGTCCATGAGACTCTGTGGTACTAGCTTCTTCTTTTTTTGCAAAAGTAAGTCCAGTTCTGTTGTAGAGGTGTTTGTTGCCTCTGCCGCTGTAGGCGGTGTTTGTCCTAGTAGTGATGGTTTATCTAGGTATAGACGATATTGATCGTCGGAGAAAGACCCTACGTTGGCATTCTCCATTGAGTTGTTTGTATACGTTAGTGGTACCCAGCAACCGTACGGTTGTCCTAAGACATTTGTGATATCTGGGGGTAATGTGTCCCTCTTTTTGATAAGGGGGAACTAAATCAAGAGGGGTTGTGGCGAAATAAAGAACAGAGAACTTAGGCTTCCCTACCTGTCTATCACTGGCCTGGTTGTGGACCCAGCACACTTCTTACAGATCACTGCAGATTGTCTGTTGAGGGTTGAGGCACGACAGGAGTCGATGCTTGAACTAATGCGGCAACAAATAGCTGATGGTAATGACTCCATGAGGGCCATTGCCACAGCCATCGCTGCCAACACTGCTGCTGTTGAGGCATCCACAAGTGCCATGAGGGAGTGTCTGGGGGCACTTACGCAAGCCCTGCTTGCAAACCTGCCTCAAATTGCAGCGCCCACACCTTGGGGCAGGCATGGGACCGGCCACTGACACCTCCACTGCCACAACCCCTTCGGCCTCAGCCCAATCGAGCCCCGTGCGGATGACGCGGAGGAGTGCACAGCGCTTGGACATGGCACCCCCGGATCCCAAAATACCAAAGAAGTAGAGTGGGCAGACAATGCCATTGGACAAATGGACGTTGGTCAAGGGAACAGTGTTTGTTGTACATATGGGGACATTTGGGGTTTGTAGGGTGGGTGAGGGAGTTCACTGGGATATTTTTAGGGTTTGTTGGGTGGGTGAGGGAGTTCACTGGGGTATTTTTGGGGTTTGTAGGGTGGGTGAGGGAGTTCACTGGGGGTTGTGAGGGGAATATGTTTACATTATCACGTGTCTGGAAAATACACCCGTTGTGTGCAAGAAAATCATTGGTTGGACATACTTCTTTTTGTGCATGTACATTTAATGTGTGATGGTGTACAGTGGGGAACTTCTAAAAAAACAAGTGTGCATGTCCACATGCAGCCAGTGTGTCACTGGCACATTTCTTTCATGGTCCCTGCGTTTCAAAAGTATTCGTCAATTAGTGCTTGGCGTACAGCATGGCCATTCCGTGCATCATGTACTGGCAGGGGGGCTCCTTCGCCTCCGTCTCCATCCCCTTCATCCTCACCCGGCCCATGCATGTCAATGTCAGCTGACAGTCGTACATTCCTCCGGACGCACATGTTGTGCAGCATGACACAGGCCATGGTGATCTTTGCCACCTTCTCAGGCCTATAAAGGAATGCCCCAACAGACCTGATTAGGCAGCGGAACCGCGCCTTCAACAGGCCAAAGGTCTGCTCAATCACAACATGTGCACACGATTGTACTTCTCTTCATGGCTGTTCTGCAAGTTCCGCACAGGGGTAAGTAGCCACGGCCTCAAGGGATATCCTCCATCACCTGTAAGCAGATACAAATAGGTGTATGTCACTCTGAACTGCCACCTTCAGGGAGCACAGTCATGGCAGCAGCTATTTGGTGTGGGCATGCACATGTCCCTGTACGTGTACAAAATAATCACCTAGATGCAATGTATACTGTCATGAGGTGTGGTACACTGGATGGGGTTTAATAGGCGATGCAGGGTGTAATCATGCATGCTGAGGCAGATGTGCTGTGGTAGTGCGACAATGTTTAGCCTCCAATTAATGCTGTATGTTCTTTACTATGCATGGTCACACTAGCCGCATTGCCACAGTTGCCATCCTATTCAGTCATGCATTGCTTGCCATCACCATGGTGGCCTGGTTGTGCCTCTTACTTGTTGTCATCCATATGCATTATTTGTGAAATGTGGCCCAGTGATGTGTCATGTTCCGTTTGGCTGGTTCAGGTGAGGAGTGTTTAGCTCTGCATGCATTCTCCGCTCACTGGCTATTGCCACCCAGGTGCACTACCCCCCCCTTTCTCACCCTGGTGAACTACCCCCCCACCCACTTTCCCACTCAGGTGCAGTAGGCCCCCCCCATTCTGCATCCGCACACATCAGTACCCCACAGCACGGCCATGGGACAGTTGTGCAACTCACCAAGCAGCTAGGCACGTAGTCCAGCATGTCGCTCCATGTGACGGGGTAGCGTGGAGTTGCGCAGTACCATGGCATCATGTGTGGATCCAGGAAATTGGGCGCAGCAATGGGTGATGATCTTGCTGGAGTCACATACCATTTGCACATTGATGGAGTGGTATTGCTTGCGATTGCGGTACACAGCCTCAATGGCATGGGGGACTACCAATTCCACATGGGTGCAGTCGATGGCACCAACACAATTGGGCATGCCTGCCAGTGCATGGAAGACTACTTTGGTTTCGGCTATCTCCTGGGCAGTCCGTGGTAGGGATATGTGGGTGCTTGCGTGCTTCAGGAGGGCATCCAGCACTTGGTTCAGCATGCGTGAAAAATAGTGGTTGTGAAATGCCATGCAGAAGGCCCACTGTGTGTTTGTAGGTGCCTGTGGCCAGGAAGTGTAGCACAGACACCACCTTTAGTAGTGGGGGGATGGCAGTGTGTATTTCTATGTGGCTGGCAATGTCGTTCTGTATCATGTCCACTATGGTGGTGATGGTGTCAAGGTCCAACCGGTACAAGGTGTTGATCTGCTCAGGGGTTAGGTTGAATGGGCTGGGTCTGGTGCAAGGGATTGGTGGCTGCCTACGAGGCACTGGTGGCTGCACTGGTGGTAATTGCTGGGCCTGTCTCACCCTCCTTCTCCTCCTGTGTCTCCTCTGTTCTGCCTGTTGTTGCTGCTGTAGTTGTTGTTGTTGCTGTTGTTGCTGTAGTTGTAGCAGTATAGGCATGTCCTCCAGCGCCATGATTGCAACTGCTAGTGGTAGCATTTTGGTGTAGGAAGGGGTTTGGTGTGTAGGTGTGCTCCTTTTGTACTGGGCAAGTCTACATTGCCTGCACCTGTGGGGGGGGAGGGGGTTGTGTGGGTGTGCTCAGTTTATACTCGCACAGCCTCCATTGACTCCACATGTGGGGATTGTGTGCACCTGTGGCAGCTGCCTTGTATCCTGATTGCTGTTTGTGGGTGGTCCGCGATGCCTGTATGGCTGGCATCGTGCAGCCCGTGATTACCGGCTTTGCGATGCCGGTATTTGCATGTCTGCGTAGGTTGGGATTTCCCCCTATTACCGGCATGCCGGTATTTGCTCCCTGAAGGGGCGCGTGTATGCGCCTATGCCGCTATTAGCGGCACTGTTATTTAGGGTGCCGCTAATACCGGGTTTGTGGGTCGGAATGCAACGGGACGATAAACAATGCCGGTATTACCATACCGGCATCGTTTTTGCCTTACCGGCAAACCTCGTAAAGAGGCCCTAATTCTAGAAAGTCTAGAGATGTAAAAGCTTAAAGCTCTTTTTGGAACCAGTCTGTGTAATCTTTCTTCCTCCTTAGAAGGATGAGGTGGAGGATAGAATGTGGGTAAAACAATTTTCTGACTTAAATGAAAATCAGATATTACTTTTGGTAAAAAACTATGGTTTAACCCTCAACACAGTATAGGGTGGCCCAGAAGACAGTGCCTGCAATTTGCTCACTCTTTTTGCTGATGTTAGAGCAACTAAGAAGGCCGTTTTCCACGTTAGTAATCTTAATGGACACGTGTCCATAGGCTCAAAAGGAGCACACATTAAGAATTTTAGGACTAAATTGATATCCCAAATCGGTACTTGAAATGGCTGAGGAGGAAACACATTAGTGAGACCTTTTAAGAATTGTGTTATCAAAGGAATTTTAGGAAGTAGGAGCATTCTTCCGATGAGCGCTTGAAAATGGAAAGCGTCGCAAGGTAACCTTTTATTGTTCCGATATTTAGACCTCTATGTGCTAGGGTCAAAAGGAAAGATAGTACTTCCGGAATAGAACATAGAAAAGGATCGACATTGTTTTCTCTGCACCAGTTGCAAAACTTTTTCCAACGGCAACGGTATGCAGACTTTGTTGCTGGCCTTCTTGCTGAAAGCAACACCTCCATAACATCATCTGGAAGGTTCCAATCCCTGTATCTCAGCCTTTCAGATACCAAGCATGAAGGTTGAGTGTTTTGACCTCTGGATGGAGAACCTGACCTTCCATTTGAGAGAGAAGGTTCTCTCTCTGAGGAAGACGTACTGGAGGACAGATGGACATATCTAGAAGGTCCGGGTACCACGTTCTCCTGGCCCAATCCGGGGCAATTAGGATCATGCTGTTCCTGAAGCGTCTCAGCCTCCTGATGACCTGAGGAATGACGGGAATCGGAGGGAAGGCGTACAATAGTGGTAAATTCCACTCCACCACGAATGCGTCCCCCAGGGCTCCTCTCGGGGGAAATTCCCTTGAGCAATACCTTTCGCATTTTCGGTTGGTACTGGTTGCGAATAAGTCTACCTGAGGGGTTCCCCAAAGGGCGAAGATCTCTTGAATGACTTCCTGAGCCAGTTCCCATTCGTGGGACACCGTGCTCTGCCTCCTCAGAGCATCTGCCGTGATATTCTCTTCCCCGGCTAGATGAATTGCCGTTAAAGAGATTCCCTCCTGAATCGCCCAATACCAGAGCTGCATTGGCTCTCTGCACAGAGGTAGTGACCCCACGCCTCCTCTTTTGTTTAGGTAGTGCATGGTCACTGTGTAGTTTGTCATTATCAGGACATTCTTTCCCCTGACAGATGGCAAGAAGGCCTTCAGCGCTAGTCTGATTGCCCTCAGCTCTAAAAGGTTGATGTGCAGTTTGGACTCCGATGGAGACCAACAACCGTTGATTGTCAAATTGTTGGCATGAGCTCCCCACCCCAGGAGTGAGGCGTCCGTCACTACTGTGATCTCCGGCCATGGTTGCCAAAAAGGTTCTCCTTTTAGGATGTTCTATGTACAGGTCCACCATAGAAGGTCTTGTCTGACCTTGTTCGGAATCTGAAGAAGATCCGTCATTTGACCCGAGAACTGGGACCACTGAGTCTTTAGAGCCCATTGAAGGGATCTCATCCTCAAGCGTGCCTCTGGCACCAGGAAGATGCAGGATGCCATGAGGCCGAGCAACCTTAAAAAGTCGTAAACCTGGAGATTTTGGGCATTTTGATATTTGGAAACCATCTGAAGAATGTCTTGAGCCCTCGCCTTGGGAGGCGAGCTCTTTCCCAAGGATGTGTCTAGTACAGCTCCTATATACTGAAGCTGTTGGGAAGGTGTCATCTGTGACTTCTTAAAATTGAGGGAGAAGCCCAGTTTGTGGAGGAAGTGGCAGGTGACTTTCAGATGATCCAGTGCTTGCTCGGCAGAACGCGCTCTGATCAACCAATCGTCCAGGTAGGGGTAGACATGAATCCCCCCTCTCCTGAGGTGCGCTGCCACCACTACCATTAACTTGGTGAAGACCCTCGGGGCGGAGGTCAACCCGAATGGCAGGACTCGAAACTGATAATGTGAGTCGCCAACTACGAACCTCAGGTATTTTCTGTGTTTGAGATGAATCGGCACATGAAAATAAGCATCCTGGAGGTCCAATGACACCAACCAGTCCTGAAGTTGAAGGGCCTGAAGGATCTGAGAAAGGGTAACCATTTTGAACTTGTCCTTCCTGAGGAACTTGTTCAAGTTTCTTAAGTCGAAGATGGGTCTCAGTCCTCTGTCCTTTTTGGGGATCAAAAAATACGGGGAGTACCATCCCTTGCTCCTCTCCGCTGCAGGTGCTGGTTCTCTAGCACCTTTCTCCAGCAGGGTTAAAACTTCCCGCTGTAGGAGCGGGTTTAAAGACTTCAACGGGTGTCTCCCTGGTGGATTGCTTTGAGGTTGCTTTAGAAAAGGAAGGCAGTAGCCTTGGGCTATTATCTCTAGAGCCCAAACATCTGAAGTAATGGCTCGCCATTCTTGCAGATGCTGTGACAGCCTGCCTCCTACAGGTGTTTTGTGATGCAAGTCCTCAAAGTGGTTTTGTGGCGGATGTTGCAGCCGCTGATGGCAGAGAGGCTGCAGCTCGAGCTGGCTTAGCACGTTTTCCTCGTCCACCGCGAGTGGCCTTTTTCTGGCCCCTTTGACTGGCCATTCCTCTCGCCTTTCCATATGAGGTGTAATAACGATAGGATCGTCCCCTCCATGACTGCCCTTGCGCACAAAAAGGCTGAGGTTGCCTAATAGCAGCTCCTAAAGATTTGGCAGCTGCTTTTGAGGTCTGCAACCTCTCAAGGCTCTCGTCAGCCTTGTTGCCAAAAAGGTGAGACCCATCAAAAGGCATGTTCAGAAGGCGGTTCTGTGCGTCCGGTGCAAAACCCGACTTCCGTAACCACGCAAATCTGCGCATTACTGTGCTAGTGCCCATGGACCTGCTTACACTATCCGCAGTGTCCAATCCAGATTGAAGGGATTTCTGCATGGCTTCCTTTCCATCTCTAACGATGGCTAGGAACCCTTCCCTTTCTTCGCCTTCTGGTATGTGCTCCGCCACCACTGCGATGCACTCCCACAGAGTGTACGAAAATGTTGCCAAGGCACATGTGGAGTTGGCAGATTTTAATGCCATGCTCCCGGCTGGAAATACCTTCTGTGCCCAACCATCCACACCCTTATCGTCCCTGTCTGGAGGGATAGACGAGTACGCAAGTTTGTTGGAAGCTGTGGCTGCCTGCATGACCAGACTCTCGGGAGTTGGATGTTTTGACAGATAGCCGGGGTCTCTACTGGCTGGGCGGTATTTTGATGCGAGGGACTTATTTACCGGAGGAATAGAATCTGGAGTTTCCCAATTCTTGGCCACCCTGTTTTGCAAGGCTACATGAAAAGGTAGTACTGGGTCTTCAGTGGGACCATGGTCCAATATGTCTGTTAAATCATCTTGGACGAATTGGGCTGGTGGTTTAGCCCATCCAAAGTAATCTACCACCTTGGTCATTAACAGACGGTAAGGTGGACTGGCATGCTCTCCTGGATCTGGTCTACCAAAGTCATTCTCAGGAGAAGTGTCAATGCCACTTGCATTGTGTAAAGACTCCACCAAATCCCTCATTATGCTTTCCTCTGAGATCAGGCATTCTGGGACATTTGGGGTGCCATATTCCAATCCAAAAGGTACATTTTCCTCATCAGATCTCTCCTGTTCCTCAGAAATTGAGGTCAGTGATTTGAAAAACTCTTTCCTTGGGAGAGGCTTGAAAACCTTCTCTGGGAGAGGAGGAGGAAGAGGTGTAGTACCAGTCTCTGAGGAAATTACATGTTTTGAAACCTTCTCCTTCTCTTTTTCTGGCTTCCCTCGCTTGGCTGGAGCCTTTGGTGCCGAGGTTTTCAGCGTGGACGTCGATAAAGGCATCAACGGCGTCGACGACATAGTGGTCGTCGACAGGGTCTGCTTCGAGGGCGTTGAGGCGGTCTTTGACGATTTTCCCTTCGAGGTATCATAAGTCTCGGACGGCGCCGGTGACCTTGAGCGGTCGACTCGACTCAAGCTTTTTTTCCTCGGCATCCTGGAAGGTTCCCTATCCTTCCTTTTTCGATCACCCGGGCTCGAGGGCACGCGAGTGTCGGAGCGATGACGCTCCCGGCCGGCTTTCGAAGAAGGCGCGGACCGAGGCTTCGCCTTCTCAAACACCTCCATCATTTTGACCCTGAATGTTTCCCACTCTTCGGAAGTCGAATGTTTCGTGGGGCATTTCATCCTTTTTCGGAGACTCGTCTGATGCTGAGGTGGAGGGAGACCTGTGGCGTTGTTTCTTCGATTTTTTTGATGAAGACGACAAGCAATGAGAATCGCTTCGGGATCTAGATCGATGCCTTTCGCGTCGAGGAGATTTCTCCTCACGGGGTCTCGACTCGACGCTAGAGGCTTTTTGATCTTTTCGACCTACCTGTAGCTTTCCTCTCCTTTTTTGCAAGGCCTTCTCCGTCATCGCCTGACACTTCGAACGGGCCTCCATGTCGTGGCCTTCTCCGAGGCACCACAAACACTCACGGTGTGGGTCCGTGATCGACATTTTTGAGCCACACGACTTGCACTTTTTGAATCCCGATCTCGGGGTCGTGGTCGGCGTCGATGACGAGGACATATTTTCTTTTTTGTATATTATATTTCTTCACAGAACTCGAGGTGCGCCGAATGTCCGAAGCAACGTATACTGTGGAAAACGGAACTGAGGCCAACGGGCGCCGCGCGTGCTACCTATACACCCGATGACGTCAGCCTCGACGGAGGCCTTCGAGGGACCATCAACTCGACGACATCGACGCACGGCGCCCTCTGCCGAAAAAATTTCCGAAGAGCAGCAAAGCTGGATGGAATACATCTAAGATGAGGAATACGTTGGAGGACACAATCCACTCGAAATACAACATTTTCAGACGAAAATGTTGAGAGAGTCGAAGCTCTGTGTTCCCAAGCAGCGTGTTAGCGTGTGGAAAAAAGGAACTGGGGTTGGGGCATAATGATGTGGTATTTATACAACGTCTGACGTTACGTCCGGAGCTGACGACCAGATGCCGAGCAAGACGGATCGATGGTCGACGGCCGGGTCGAGGTCCACTATGCCCCCTGTCGAAAATGTTCAAAAGCAGCAAAGCTGGAGGGAATATCTATCCGATGAGGAATCTGCGGGAGAAAGGCAATCCATTGAATATCCATTACTGGGGAACTATTAGTATGTGTTATTCTTATTAACTCTTACAGTGGGTCTCAAAATAGTGTTAAATTGGTTAGAATGTGAAAACGTGGCTCTATTCCCCCAACTTTAGCAGCTAGATATAAAAACAAGAGGTACTTGCCAGTTTTGCTGGTGCTTTGTCTTCAATTTTTTCAACTGCAGGTGGTGCTTCAGGTTTAGTCTAGGAAAGACAGTGTATACACATTGTAAAGAAGTTTAAGAAGAAAGGGCATCATGTTACTTATACTTTATTTTCATATGTTTTGGTATCAACAACAAGGGTGTCCTGACAGGAAGGCTACACAGTATTATTCTAGTGTAATGGATCACTGAGTGTGGAACTAAGTGTAAACTGTAAACAACAATTCTTTTACAAGTCTGACTACTCAGTAATAGCGATTCTTACTGTTCTGTATCTATCAGAATAGAAAACACTGTACAATTTCTCCAATATTGTTACTTTCCATACATTTCTTAAGTACGACTAGATTAAATCGACAAAGACATTTTGTTCACAGATTGTTATTCATAAAAGTTTGTGCAGAAAAACAGGTGTCAGGTATAGCCTGGAAAGGATACAACTATTAATAAAATGAGACTAAAGAAATAGAAGGGATGAAAACAAGGAGAACACAACAACGTTTGGAAACTGTTACATAAATGTAGTTCCCAAATTGACAATAAATCGTAGTAAATACAATCAATATTGCATAAAAAATGGCTAAGAGCTTTGCAAGTTGTATTATCTCACTGACTAACGACTAATAGGTTTTACTTCTCATGTTGTCACGTAAATTTAATATCAATATTTCAGGGGTCTACGTAGTGTGCAGGTGTAAAACTGTCAGTAGCTCTGCCCTGGTGCGTGATTGTATTAAAACGCAGGGGCTGTACGTTTCGGCGTCCTATATAGATATGACCGCCTTCATCAGGACCAGAAAACTGAACTTGCTTGATGACCCCTAAAGAACAAGTGGGAAACAAGGTATCAGGCAATATTTGAGCCTATGTCTTGTAAATGACCCTGCTAGAGTGGATTATAAACCCATACATTAAGTTGTGCGTTGAATTAAAAAAAGTGCTTATTTAAGTGCAGGAAGTGCTCTGTTGTTCCCTTCACCCATTAAAACAATTGAGGAAACATGCGGGAAAAAGAAAAGGGAGGATTGAATGGGATGGAGGATTAAAAGAGAAGAACAAGTTACTTACCAACTGTAACATTCTTTCGGCTGGATGTTCCTCCCACGTATTCCTTATCTTTCATAAATCCACTTCCAGCTTCCTGGCCTCGGAAAAAATGTTCACAGTAGAGGGCACTGTGTGTCAACGTCCCTCGAGTCGGTGTCCGTCGAAGGCCTCCATAACGGTGCTGACGTCACCATAGGTATAAATAGTTTCGCGCAGCGTCCGTTGCTCAGTTCAGTTTTGAGGAGCTGTGTTTGCCTTGTATGAGATGGTTAGTACCCTTAAAGGAGCGTAGGCTGCAACTAAAAGGGAAGTTTTGTTGCGGGGAAGGATGGGAGGGGCGATAAGGAATACGTGGGAGGAACATCCATTTGAAAGAACGTTACAGTTGGTAACTAACTTGTTCTTCGAATGGATTGTATCCTCCCACATATTCCTTATCTTTGATAGACTCCCAAAGCTGTAATGTGTATAGGAGGCGGGAGTAAAATGCAATTATTTTTTAAAAATGCACAGAGTGCAAAACAGCTTTCCCAAATGTAGTCTCCTGGCTTGTGGAGGAATCTAGACAGTAGAATTTGGTGAACGTATGTGCAGAAGACCATGTTGCAATCACACAGAGGTCTTTAATTGGAACTCCTCTTTGGAGAGCTGACGAGGCTGCGATACCCCTGGTTGAATACGCCCTGAGGTGTTGAGGAGGCTCTTTTCCTGCCACAATTTATAGCACTCTATGATAGTTAGTATTATCCATCTTGTGATGGTTTGTTTCGTGATAGGTAAACCTAGTTTATGGGGGTCATTCCGAGCTTGGTGCTAAGGGAACGATGCCGGTAAAGCAATACAGGCATCGAATACCGCTACGGGCTATTCTGACCAGTCCGACCGCTATTAACGGCATCGTAAAGTACGGTGCCGTTAATAGCGGTCTGGGCGCGGGCACGCGACCCACTATGCCGGCAATATCGGCATTCCGTAAACTGGAGTAGATCACAAGGTAAGAGGACATGCAAATAACGGCTTCATGAAGCCGTTAAAAGTGCCTACCGGCATGCCGTAAATACCGGCATCGCAGACATACCATTAAATGCCATGTGCAGTGATCCCAAATGCCACAGGTGCACACAATCAGCACAGGTGGAGGCAATGGAGTTTGCCCCACTACAAAATGAGCACACTCACACACCACACTCCTTACCACACCAAGATCAACACGATAGCAGCATCAACACTACCGCTGGAGGACATGCATGCATTGCAACACCAGCAACAACACCAACAACAACAGCAGGCACCACAGAGGAGACGCAGTAGGAGAAGGAGGGTGAGACAGGCCCTACATGCCCCAGCAGTGCAGCCACCTTAACCACGCATGCAGCCCCCAATCACAAACATCAGAGACAGTCCCTCCAACCCAACCCTGCAGCACAACCACACCCTGTACCGTCTGCACCGGGACACCATCAGCACCATTGTGGACATGATACACGACTGTCAGTCCCATTGAAATATGCACCGCCATCCCCCCTCTACTGAAGGTACTGTCGGTGCTCCACCTCAAGCACACAACGGAATACAAATCTCTACCACGGACTCCCCAGGAGACACCAGAAACAGAAGGTGGCCTCCATGCCATGGAGGTGGTTTCACGCAATCACAAACTATACCACCACAAGCAGGTGGAGAAGGAAGGTGTCGCAAGCAAGATCATCACACATTGTGGTGCACATTATCCCGGATCAACCACAAGAATGCTGCATGTCACCATGGGAAAAAGCATCGCAGAATGCCAGAAATTGCAGAGGCTACTGCCAACGCTCACCATCTGAAAATCCTACACAACACAACAAATCACCAAAATCACACAAACACAGCAATATGCGCACACAATGCATGAGCTACAATGCGACAGAGCACACAGTGTATCATCTTGAAGATGCTACCCACACCATTATTCCATGGCACAGGACACATTGAGGGCCAAAGAATTGCTTTCATACAACCAGGGACATGTGCATGTGACCAACAATAATCTGCCGGCAAGTGTGACTAGTACAGCTGTCCATTCACATGACATTTACCTATAATTGCCTTGCATGCAGGTGATAGTGGCTATCCCTTGAAGCCGTGGCTCCTCACCCCTGTCCGTAACCCACAGAACAGGCACAACGAGGACTACAATTGTTCCCATTCCCATACCCGTGTGGACATCGAGCATACCTTTAGCCTGTTGAAGGCACGATTTGGGACGAGTGGGTGGGCCACTCCGCTACAGACATGAGAAGGTGGCCAAGATCAACATGGCATGTGTCGAGCTTCACGATACGTGCATCCGCCGGAACATGCCCCTGCCCCCTGACATTGTACTGCTACCACCTGGTGATGATGAGGGGGAGGAAGAAGACGTGGCTGGACCTCATCGCGTTGGCGATGCACAGGTGGCCCGTACTGTGTGCAAGTCCGTGATTGCACAATATTTGTGACACACATGGCAGCAGAGGGTGACATGCAGGTTGGACAGAGGGCACTGGGTGTGGGGGTACATCTACACCATGCACTGTAACTGGATAATTGACACATGCGCATTGATGAATGTCCACTCAGGTATTTTGTTTTTCAACAACCGGTGTATTAAAGGTAACAAAGTAAACTTAAGTGACAAAACCCTCAACCACCCTCACCCACCCAAACCTTCCCCTGACAACTCCCCACACACCCTCACCCCCCTCTGCCTCCCCCCACAACTCCC
Organism: Ambystoma mexicanum; assembly: GCF_040938575.1. NCBI lineage: Eukaryota > Metazoa > Chordata > Amphibia > Caudata > Ambystomatidae > Ambystoma > Ambystoma mexicanum. Next base: position 638,016,035 of record NC_090939.1, read on the forward strand.
CCAAATAACCCCCCTCCCCCACCTCCCACAACTCCCGCACACACCCTCACCCCCCTCCCGCATCCCCCACAACTCCCCCACACAAGTCCCATTGGATCCCCAAGCCTACATGAGGCTGCCATAACAATCACTCAGCACTCCCTGAGCCAGGGGGCGGCATGTCCTGTCGGCGCTGTGTACGGACCAACCTGCAGAGCGGGCTCGTTTGTGTGGAACTGCAGGACGACGGTGTGGCCGCCTGCTGAGGTTGTGTGGCCGGATGCCCTGCCTCCAAGGCATCTGCGATGCGCCCTAGCACCTGCTGGAGGGCCGAGACCTCCACGCAGAGGCGGCTGGTGTTGTCCGTAATGGACCAGCCTAGTGCAGCTAACTCTGTACGCCACTCCTCCCTGGCCTGACGGTTGTCCTGTACAAACTCACGAACGAATGCAGTGAGCAGGTCAGCCCGCTGCGGCCCTGCAGGTGCACCTGTGGATGTGTTGGGCACCTGGCTGTCATGCCCAGCCTACTCAGCCTCCCCAACACTGAAAACTGGACTGAGAAGCCCCTCTGTGTGGTCATGGCCGGACTGCTCTGGGGTGGTGGCATTCCTGGTATCGAACAATGATACTTGGAGGGGTGCAGGTTGGGTTGGGGTATGGACCACATCCATTAGATCGTCCTCCATGGTGCCCCAGATGTCCTGCTGGGTGTCATCCACAGTCAGGGGTGCCGTGGCTGCCACCTCCCCAGCCAAACTCAACTCCTCCGAATGTGGTGTCTCACATGTGTCTTCAAGCTGACCAGTGGGTGGAGGTGGTGGTGCTGTGCCCTCCACGGGCCTTGGTGGCACAGGTGCAATGTGTACCTGCGGTGGCTTGGTTGCTGGGACACGGCGCCCCCTGGCTTGTCCCCTGGAGGTTGACGGCCGGTTGCTGTCCTCCTGGGACCTCTTCCGGTGTGTGGCCTGTGCAGGGGTAGCGTCCTGCCCATCGCTGTCATGGTTACTGCCTGTGGGGGTGGAAGAGAGGGACGGCATGAGTGATGTTTTGATAGGCATCATACATACATTGGGACAATTGCTCATCCGCGCAATTGGGGGTAATAGGCATTTCTGTTTGGAAGAGCACGTCATTTCATAGATGGGTGGTAAATGCAGGCATATGTCGGCGTCACTCATGTTGGCCAGGGACAGTGCTGTCTAACATTCATACTATTTTGGTTATGCACGCTGTGTGCCTCGTGGAATTTCCTACTTTGTGTGGTATGTGTCATGTACGATATTGCCTTGCACCAGGCATCAGCGATGCTTCGGCATACGTTACGGGGAGTGTGTGTGTGTGGGCGACCATGGCGTGACTCTTCGGACTGACAATGGGGTTGACTTTCATCAGATTTGGCATAGCAGTGTTTGCTTTGTACACTCACCTCCATCGCCCGATGTTGTGGCGCCACACTCCATCTCGCCTACACCTTCGATGGATTCCGCCCCAGTCATGCCTGTGCATATGTCCTCCCACGGGGTGAGCTTTATGGGAGAACTAGGTACTCCTCCTGTTCCCACGGCCTGGCTGCGATTGACGGATAGTATGTTGCGCACCCTTAGGCGCAGGTCGTCCCATCGCTTACGGCAGTCTTTCACTGTGCGTGGTGTGTTGCCCACAGCACTAACCTCCTGGGCAACAAGTGCCCAGATCTCTTTTTTTCCGTAGCACTGCCTCACTCCTCATGTTGCTGGAGAAGACTGTGCCTGCATGCTCGTGCAATGTGTCCACAAGCATCTGGAGCTCGTCCTCATTAAATCGTTCCTTTCTCAGGTGGGCAGCTCCCTTCTGCAGGGCCTTAGGCATTCTGGTCTTGTAGTGGGAGGTTTTCTGACGATCAGCAGGGGTCCTGTGTGGAGAGGATGGCAATGGATTGTGTTTTTAAAGATGGCCGCTGTGCTCCTTCCCGTTCCTGTGCGATGACGCTATTTCCGGTTCTGCTTATTAGCAGTGACTGTAAATAGTGGTGACCGTAATTAGCGGTCACCGCTATTTACTGTCACAGCTAATGACGCATTGGCCGATGTCGGTAGTGTTATCTGAGCAACGCTTGATGCCGGTAAGGGCTTTTTGGGAGCCTTTTGCGGCATGGCGCTAGGTACCTTAATGGCATGGCGTAAATCTCGTGCCCGTCAACTCGTAATAGTCCTCTATTAGTAGACTGTTGCCAGCACGGACATGCTATTTGCACCATGCCGGTAAGGGACGATAGTTACCTCCAAACTCGGAAGGAGGGCCTATGTCCTGCATTTCCCACAAACAACTGATCTGCTTGTCTAATCCTTGCAAGTCTGTTGATGTAAAAACTCCAGGCACGCCCTGGATCCAGCCTGTGCAATCTCTCTTCCTCTTTCCCTGGATGAGGAGGATGGGAAAATGAAGGTAAGGTTATTTTTTGTGTGATATGGAAATCTGATCCTCTTTGGGAGGGAATTTGGTTTCACTTGAAGAACTACTTTATCTTTGTGAAATACTGTATGGGGAGGTTTGCAAGATAAAGCTTGTAATTCACTCACTCTTCTAGCAGAAGTTAGAGCCACAAGGAAGACTGTTTTTAGAGTGAGAAACCTTTATGGACAGGAATGAAGAGGTTCAAATGGAGTAACCATTAGAAATGTTAAGACTAGATTTAAATCCCACAGGGGAACTTGAAAAGGATTTGGGGGGAAAGACATTAGTCAATCCTTTCAGGAATTGAATGACTATGGGCAACTTGAAATATAAAGGTTCCTCAGACGTGCGCTTAAAGATTAATAACGCGGCGAGTTAACCCTTGATTGTGCCAACTTTAAGGTCTGAATTTGCCAAATATAGTAAGAAAGATAACACCATCGGCGTACTACATGAAAAAGAGTCAATATTCTTATCTCTACAGCAGCTGCAGAATTTGTTCCAACTGCAGCAGTATAAAGATTTAGTTGCTGGCCTCCTGGCGGAAAGCAACACCTCCATTACGTCATCCGGGAGGTCCCAATATTTGTATCTCAACCTTTCAGAAACCAAGCGTGAAGGTTGAGAGTCCTGATATCCGGATGGAGAACCTGACCTCCCTCTTGCGAGAGAAGATCCTCTCTTTGTGGAAGACGAATCAGAGGACAGATGGACATGTCTAGAATATCCGGGTACCATGTTCTCCTGGCCCAATCCGTGGCAATTAGGATCATGGGTTTCCGGAATCTCCTCAACCTCCTGATCACTTGAGGAATGACGGGGACTGGCGGAAACGCGTACAGAAGTGGAAACTCCCAGTCCACCACAAACGCGTCCCCTAGAGATCCTCTCGGCGAACAGATCCACCTGAGGGGTTCCCCAAAGGGCGAATATCTCTTGAAGGACTTCTTGAGCTAGCTCCCACTCGTGGGAGACTGTGGTCTGCCTGCTCAGAGCGTCCGCCGTTGTGCTCTTCTCCCCGGCTAGGTGAACTGCCGATAGAGAGATTCCTTCTTGAATTGCCAGAGCTGCATTGCCTCTCTGCACAGTAGCAGTGACCCTACGCCTCCTCTTTTGTTGAGGTAGTGCATGCCCAATGTGTTGTCCGTCATTATCAGAACATTTTTTCCCTGTACTGATGGCAGGAAAGCTTTCAGTGCTAGCCTGATCGCTCTCAGCTCTAATAGGTTGATGTGTAGTCTGGACTCCGGTGGAGACCAACGACCGCTGATGGTTAAGTCATTGGCATGGGCTCCCCACCCCGTGAGTGAAGCGTCCGTGACTACTGATATCTCCGGCCATGGTTGCCAAAACGGTTCTCCTTTCAATCCTCTCCGACATAGTGGCCAGCTCCGACCTCGCGGAGGCGATTCAGAACTACTTCACTGAGAATATTACTCCTGACTCCTAAATGGCAACAGTATGGGACGCCATGAAGCCGGTAAACTGTGGGGTGGCAATGGACACAACAGCTAGACTTAAGCGCCAAAATCTGATGAAGCAACGAAAGCTGGAAGAAAGACTAGAAGCACTAGAAAACAAGCTCAAACAACGCTACATGAAAACAACGCACGAGAACTAAAAAGAATTAAAAGAGAGCTGGAAATCCACCTAGCAGACCGGGCCGCTAGAGCATTACTCTATACTAAGCAGTACTACTACCTTAACAGTAACACAGCGAACCGGCTCCTAGCTCACAAGCTGAAAAAGCTCCACACCAGGAACCACATCAAAGTCCTGCTGGACAAAAATGGCTCTTTACACCACCTGGACTCTGAAAAGCTTGAAATAATGGTGCAGCGCCACGAGGAAATCATGGTAGGACCTCCGACGTTAGCGCCAGCCATCGCACGATTCTTGGCCCCTATCCCAAAGATACAGCCATCCCCGTCAATGTCCGACCTGGAAGGGCCAATCTCAGCGGAGGAACTTAGCGACATGATTCGCCATCTGAAAAACACAACACCTGGGCCAGACGGGCTCACTTCAAATTCTACAAGAAGTTCGCTCCCCTGCTAACTCCACACCTGGCAAACCTGTACAACTCATTCCTCTCCTCTGGCTCCACAAAGGTGTCGATGAACGAATCAATAACTGTGCTAATCCCAAAGCCGGGGAAAGACCGGAAACAATGCGCATCATACAGGCCCATAACGCTTCTAAACAATGATGCGAAAATATACGCCCAAAATTCTGGCAAATCGGCTGGCCTCATCCCTCCCAGAGATCATCCACCCAGACCAAGCAGGCTTCATCCCGGGGCGAGGCACCCAAGATAATATCTGCAGAACTGTCAACATAATAGAGTCAGCGAACAGGTTGGGCTCAAAACTGACAGTCCTTTCCTTGGACGCCCACAAGGCATTCGATATGCTCGACTGGGGCTACGTGGAGGAAATCCTACGACATTTTGGCTTCGGCCCAAGCTTCGTAAAATGGGTCTTAGCCATCTATCAAAGCCCCTCTAGGACCCTGCGCCTAAACGGAGCCAAATACGGCAGAATAAACATAACGAGAGGCACGAGACAAGGCTGCCCACTCTCCCCACTTATCTTCGCCCTATCAATGGAGCCATTTGCGGACAGGGTCCAACGAAATCTATCAATACAAGGCCTCACGATTAAAGAAGAATCCTACAAAATCGCCCTTTAGGCTGACGATGTGCTCCTCACACTCACCCGACCTGCAGAATCAATAAGAGCCCTATGGAAAATCCTGGAAGAATTCTGTGCAGCCTCAGGGTTCACAATAAATATCTCCAAATCGGCAGAGGTCAGCCCAAATGGCAGAACCCGAAATTGATAGTGAGAGCTGCCAATGCCGAACCTCAGGTACTTCCTGTGCTTGTGATGGATTGGCACGTGAAAGTAAGCATCCTGAAGGTCCAGAGATACCAACCAATCCTGAAGCTGGAGGGCCTGAAGGATCTGGGAAAGTGTAGCATCTTGAACTTGTCCTTCCTGAGGAATTTGTTCAATTCTCGCAAGTCCAAAATGGGTCAGAATCTTCTGTCCTTCTTTGGTATTAGGAAGTAGGGGGAGTACCAACCCTTGTTGCTCTCCACTACAGGTACCGGTTCTATGGCACCTTTCTCTAGCAGATCTGAAATCTACTGCATAAGGAGCGGGTCTGGAAACTTCAAAGAGTTGTTCCCCGGTGGATGACACTGAGGAGTGTGTAGGAAAGGCAGGCAGTAACCTTGGGCAACTGTTTCCAATGCCCAAGCATCTGACGTAATAGCCTGCCATTCCATCAGATGTTGAGTTAACCTGCCTCATACTGGTGTTTTGAGTGGGGAGACCTCAGAGGGGTTTAGGAGCGGCTGACGTAGATGCTGAGGGTAAAGCAGCACCTGCTGATGCAGACTTGGTACCTTTGACCCGTCCACCGTGGGTGAATCATCTCTGGCTCCTTTGAGCTGGCTGCCCTCGGCCTTTTCCGAATGCGGAGTAAAAACAAAAGGGCTTCCCCCTCCAGGACGTACCTGTGGTGCGATTTGGAGTTTGATGAATTGCAGCCACAAGGGATTTTGCTGTCGCCTTTGAGGTTTGCAATTTCTCCAAACTGTCTTCAGCTTTCTTGCCAAATAGTGAGGTGCCGTCAAAGGGCATATTCAGAAGCCTGGTTTGTACATCATAAGCAAAACCAGATTTCCGCAACCATGCTGTCAGCAGAGTCCAGACCTATTTGGAGGGACTGACACATCGCATCCTTCCCATCCTTGATGATATTCAAGAATGTGTCTCGTTCCTCCCCTTCTGGGAGACGGTCAGCCGCCGATGAAGTGCACTCCCAAAGGGTGTGACTGAATCTCTCTAGCGTGCAAGTGGCAATAATAGACAAGTGCCATGCTGCATGTTGAAAAGATCTTTTTAGACATGGCATCAAATCTGTTGTCATCTCTATCTTGTGGTATAGTGGGGTATGCCGATTTACTACTTGACGACGTCGCAGCCTGCACTACTAAACTCTCTGGGGTTGGATGTTTACTTAAGTATGCAGGGTCTGAGGCCGACACGCTGTACTTCGCAGAGAGCTTTTTGTTTACTGCAGGGATAACCTCCAGTGTTTCCCAATGTGCAGCTATTTTTCTCTGCAATGCTGCATGAAAAGGGACTATAGGGTCTGGCTGAGGCCCTTTATCTAAGACATCTGCTAGGTCATCTTGTTGGAAACAGGGTGCAGGTATTGTCCACCCCATAAACTCCATAATTCTCTCCATAAGGTCTCTGTAAGACATTTCTGCATGCTCTCCAGGTTCTGGAAAGGAAGTGCTTTGATCACACCTTATTACTGCGCCAAAAAAAAGATGCTTATTACAAAAGTACTTAGTGGTTTAAGTAATGGTAAGTTTTATTAGTGGCCCTTTATGGTAACACGTGTTTCGGCAAAGTGCCTTTCTCAAACCAGGGCAATTCTTTGTGTACACAACATGCTGAAACATATTTGAACAGAACAGTTGTTAAAAAGAAAGTATAAATGAAATGGCATTCTTTTTGTGAGACATTTCCAAGTCATCCAGTCCCCATAAGGACCTACAACCTATCAGACTCTGCCATGGATAAGCACGTGTCAATGTGCAAGAACATTAGCTATATGTAACATCTAGTACATTTCATTACCCAACAGTTCTAGATCCTCTGCATGTGCCACATCAGCGTATTAATGGCTTTTTTAATAAAAAACTAGCAACACCAACAACATGCGCACACATTACAAAACATGTGGCCCCCAGGGCTCCTCTCGGGGGAAATTCCCTTGAGCAATACCTTTTGCATTTTCGGTTGGTACTGGTTGCGAATAAGTCTACCTGAGGGGTTCCCCAAAGGGCGAAGATCTCTTGAATGACTTCCTGAGCCAGTTCCCATTCGTGGGACACCGTGCTCTGCCTCCTCAGAGCATCTGCCGTGATATTCTCTTCCCCGGCTAGATGAATTGCCGTTAAAGAGATTCCCTCCTGAATCGCCCAATACCAGAGCTGCATTGGCTCTCTGCACAGAGGTAGTGACCCCACGCCTCCTCTTTTGTTTAGGTAGTGCATGGTCACTGTGTAGTTTGTCATTATCAGGACATTCTTTCCCCTGACAGATGGCAAGAAGGCCTTCAGCGCTAGTCTGATTGCCCTCAGCTCTAAAAGGTTGATGTGCAGTTTGGACTCCGATGGAGACCAACAACCGTTGATTGTCAAATTGTTGGCATGAGCTCCCCACCCCAGGAGTGAGGCGTCCGTCACTACTGTGATCTCCGGCCATGGTTGCCAAAAAGGTTCTCCTTTTAGGATGTTCTATGTACAGGTCCACCATAGAAGGTCTTGTCTGACCTTGTTCGGAATCTGAAGAAGATCCGTCATTTGACCCGAGAACTGGGACCACTGAGTCTTTAGAGCCCATTGAAGGGATCTCATCCTCAAGCGTGCCTCTGGCACCAGGAAGATGCAGGATGCCATGAGGCCGAGCAACCTTAAAAAGTCGTAAACCTGGAGATTTTGGGCATTTTGATATTTGGAAACCATCTGAAGAATGTCTTGAGCCCTCGCCTTGGGAGGCGAGCTCTTTCCCAAGGATGTGTCTAGTACAGCTCCTATATACTGAAGCTGTTGGGAAGGTGTCATCTGTGACTTCTTAAAATTGAGGGAGAAGCCCAGTTTGTGGAGGAAGTGGCAGGTGACTTTCAGATGATCCAGTGCTTGCTCGGCAGAACGCGCTCTGATCAACCAATCGTCCAGGTAGGGGTAGACATGAATCCCCCCTCTCCTGAGGTGCGCTGCCACCACTACCATTAACTTGGTGAAGACCCTCGGGGCGGAGGTCAACCCGAATGGCAGGACTCGAAACTGATAATGTGAGTCGCCAACTACGAACCTCAGGTATTTTCTGTGTTTGAGATGAATCGGCACATGAAAATAAGCATCCTGGAGGTCCAATGACACCAACCAGTCCTGAAGTTGAAGGGCCTGAAGGATCTGAGAAAGGGTAACCATTTTGAACTTGTCCTTCCTGAGGAACTTGTTCAAGTTTCTTAAGTCGAAGATGGGTCTCAGTCCTCTGTCCTTTTTGGGGATCAAAAAATACGGGGAGTACCATCCCTTGCTCCTCTCCGCTGCAGGTGCTGGTTCTCTAGCACCTTTCTCCAGCAGGGTTAAAACTTCCCGCTGTAGGAGCGGGTTTAAAGACTTCAACGGGTGTCTCCCTGGTGGATTGCTTTGAGGTTGCTTTAGAAAAGGAAGGCAGTAGCCTTGGGCTATTATCTCTAGAGCCCAAACATCTGAAGTAATGGCTCGCCATTCTTGCAGATGCTGTGACAGCCTGCCTCCTACAGGTGTTTTGTGATGCAAGTCCTCAAAGTGGTTTTGTGGCGGATGTTGCAGCCGCTGATGGCAGAGAGGCTGCAGCTCGAGCTGGCTTAGCACGTTTTCCTCGTCCACCGCGAGTGGCCTTTTTCTGGCCCCTTTGACTGGCCATTCCTCTCGCCTTTCCATATGAGGTGTAATAACGATAGGATCGTCCCCTTCATGACTGCCCTTGCGCACAAAAAGGCTGAGGTTGCCTAATAGCAGCTCCTAAAGATTTGGCAGCTGCTTTTGAGGTCTGCAACCTCTCAAGGCTCTCGTCAGCCTTGTTGCCAAAAAGGTGAGACCCATCAAAAGGCATGTTCAGAAGGCGGTTCTGTGCGTCCGGTGCAAAACCCGACTTCCGTAACCACGCAAATCTGCGCATTACTGTGCTAGTGCCCATGGACCTGCTTACACTATCCGCAGTGTCCAATCCAGATTGAAGGGATTTCTGCATGGCTTCCTTTCCATCTCTAACGATGGCTAGGAACCCTTCCCTTTCTTCGCCTTCTGGTATGTGCTCCGCCACCACTGCGATGCACTCCCACAGAGTGTACGAAAATGTTGCCAAGGCACATGTGGAGTTGGCAGATTTTAATGCCATGCTCCCGGCTGGAAATACCTTCTGTGCCCAACCATCCACACCCTTATCGTCCCTGTCTGGAGGGATAGACGAGTACGCAAGTTTGTTGGAAGCTGTGGCTGCCTGCATGACCAGACTCTCGGGAGTTGGATGTTTTGACAGATAGCCGGGGTCTCTACTGGCTGGGCGGTATTTTGATGCGAGGGACTTATTTACCGGAGGAATAGAATCTGGAGTTTCCCAATTCTTGGCCACCCTGTTTTGCAAGGCTACATGAAAAGGTAGTACTGGGTCTTCAGTGGGACCATGGTCCAATATGTCTGTTAAATCATCTTGGACGAATTGGGCTGGTGGTTTAGCCCATCCCAAGTAATCTACCACCTTGGTCATTAACAGACGGTAAGGTGGACTGGCATGCTCTCCTGGATCTGGTCTACCAAAGTCATTCTCAGGAGAAGTGTCAATGCCACTTGCATTGTGTAAAGACTCCACCAAATCCCTCATTATGCTTTCCTCTGAGATCAGGCATTCTGGGACATTTGGGGTGCCATATTCCAATCCAAAAGGTACATTTTCCTCATCAGATCTCTCCTGTTCCTCAGAAATTGAGGTCAGTGATTTGAAAAACTCTTTCCTTGGGAGAGGCTTGAAAACCTTCTCTGGGAGAGGAGGAGGAAGAGGTGTAGTACCAGTCTCTGAGGAAATTACATGTTTTGAAACCTTCTCCTTCTCTTTTTCTGGCTTCCCTCGCTTGGCTGGAGCCTTTGGTGCCGAGGTTTTCAGCGTGGACGTCGATAAAGGCATCAACGGCGTCGACGACATAGTGGTCGTCGACAGGGTCTGCTTCGAGGGCGTTGAGGCGGTCTTTGACGATTTTCCCTTCGAGGTATCATAAGTCTCGGACGGCGCCGGTGACCTTGAGCGGTCGACTCGACTCAAGCTTTTTTTCCTCGGCATCCTGGAAGGTTCCCTATCCTTCCTTTTTCGATCACCCGGGCTCGAGGGCACGCGAGTGTCGGAGCGATGACGCTCCCGGCCGGCTTTCGAAGAAGGCGCGGACCGAGGCTTCGCCTTCTCAAACACCTCCATCATTTTGACCCTGAATGTTTCCCACTCTTCGGAAGTCGAATGTTTCGTGGGGCATTTCATCCTTTTTCGGAGACTCGTCTGATGATGAGGTGGAGGGAGACCTGTGGCGTTGTTTCTTCGATTTTTTTGATGAAGACGACAAGCAATGAGAATCGCTTCGGGATCTAGATCGATGCCTTTCGCGTCGAGGAGATTTCTCCTCACGGGGTCTCGACTCGACGCTAGAGGCTTTTTGATCTTTTCGACCTACCTGTAGCTTTCCTCTCCTTTTTTGCAAGGCCTTCTCCGTCATCGCCTGACACTTCGAACGGGCCTCCATGTCGTGGCCTTCTCCGAGGCACCACAAACACTCACGGTGTGGGTCCGTGATCGACATTTTTGAGCCACACGACTTGCACTTTTTGAATCCCGATCTCGGGGTCGTGGTCGGCGTCGATGACGAGGACATATTTTCTTTTTTGTATATTATATTTCTTCACAGAACTCGAGGTGCGCCGAATGTCCGAAGCAACGTATACTGTGGAAAACGGAACTGAGGCCAACGGGCGCCGCGCGTGCTACCTATACACCCGATGACGTCAGCCTCGACGGAGGCCTTCGAGGGACCATCAACTCGACGACATCGACGCACGGCGCCCTCTGCCGAAAAAATTTCCGAAGAGCAGCAAAGCTGGATGGAATACATCTAAGATGAGGAATACGTTGGAGGACACAATCCACTCGAAATACAACATTTTCAGACGAAAATGTTGAGAGAGTCGAAGCTCTGTGTTCCCAAGCAGCGTGTTAGCGTGTGGAAAAAAGGAACTGGGGTTGGGGCATAATGATGTGGTATTTATACAACGTCTGACGTTACGTCCGGAGCTGACGACCAGATGCCGAGCAAGACGGATCGATGGTCGACGGCCGGGTCGAGGTCCACTATGCCCCCTGTCGAAAATGTTCAAAAGCAGCAAAGCTGGAGGGAATATCTATCCGATGAGGAATCTGCGGGAGAAAGGCAATCCATTGAATATCCATTACTGGGGAACTATTAGTATGTGTTATTCTTATTAACTCTTACAGTGGGTCTCAAAATAGTGTTAAATTGGTTAGAATGTGAAAACGTGGCTCTATTCCCCCAACTTTAGCAGCTAGATATAAAAACAAGAGGTACTTGCCAGTTTTGCTGGTGCTTTGTCTTCAATTTTTTCAACTGCAGGTGGTGCTTCAGGTTTAGTCTAGGAAAGACAGTGTATACACATTGTAAAGAAGTTTAAGAAGAAAGGGCATCATGTTACTTATACTTTATTTTCATATGTTTTGGTATCAACAACAAGGGTGTCCTGACAGGAAGGCTACACAGTATTATTCTAGTGTAATGGATCACTGAGTGTGGAACTAAGTGTAAACTGTAAACAACAATTCTTTTACAAGTCTGACTACTCAGTAATAGCGATTCTTACTGTTCTGTATCTATCAGAATAGAAAACACTGTACAATTTCTCCAATATTGTTACTTTCCATACATTTCTTAAGTACGACTAGATTAAATCGACAAAGACATTTTGTTCACAGATTGTTATTCATAAAAGTTTGTGCAGAAAAACAGGTGTCAGGTATAGCCTGGAAAGGATACAACTATTAATAAAATGAGACTAAAGACATAGAAGGGATGAAAACAAGGAGAACACAACAACGTTTGGAAACTGTTACATAAATGTAGTTCCCAAATTGACAATAAATCGTAGTAAATACAATCAATATTGCATAAAAAATGGCTAAGAGCTTTGCAAGTTGTATTATCTCACTGACTAACGACTAATAGGTTTTACTTCTCATGTTGTCACGTAAATTTAATATCAATATTTCAGGGGTCTACGTAGTGTGCAGGTGTAAAACTGTCAGTAGCTCTGCCCTGGTGCGTGATTGTATTAAAACGCAGGGGCTGTACGTTTCGGCGTCCTATATAGATATGACCGCCTTCATCAGGACCAGAAAACTGAACTTGCTTGATGACCCCTAAAGAACAAGTGGGAAACAAGGTATCAGGCAATATTTGAGCCTATGTCTTGTAAATGACCCTGCTAGAGTGGATTATAAACCCATACATTAAGTTGTGCGTTGAATTAAAAAAAGTGCTTATTTAAGTGCAGGAAGTGCTCTGTTGTTCCCTTCACCCATTAAAACAATTGAGGAAACATGCGGGAAAAAGAAAAGGGAGGATTGAATGGGATGGAGGATTAAAAGAGAAGAACAAGTTACTTACCAACTGTAACATTCTTTCGGCTGGATGTTCCTCCCACGTATTCCTTATCTTTCATAAATCCACTTCCAGCTTCCTGGCCTCGGAAAAAATGTTCACAGTAGAGGGCACTGTGTGTCAACGTCCCTCGAGTCGGTGTCCGTCGAAGGCCTCCATAACGGTGCTGACGTCACCATAGGTATAAATAGTTTCGCGCAGCGTCCGTTGCTCAGTTCAGTTTTGAGGAGCTGTGTTTGCCTTGTATGAGATGGTTAGTACCCTTAAAGGAGCGTAGGCTGCAACTAAAAGGGAAGTTTTGTTGCGGGGAAGGATGGGAGGGGCGATAAGGAATACGTGGGAGGAACATCCATTTGAAAGAACGTTACAGTTGGTAACTAACTTGTTCTTCGAATGGATTGTATCCTCCCACATATTCCTTATCTTTGATAGACTCCCAAAGCTGTAATGTGTATAGGAGGCGGGAGTAAAATGCAATTATTTTTTAAAAATGCACAGAGTGCAAAACAGCTTTCCCAAATGTAGTCTCCTGGCTTGTGGAGGAATCTAGACAGTAGAATTTGGTGAACGTATGTGCAGAAGACCATGTTGCAATCACACAGAGGTCTTTAATTGGAACTCCTCTTTGGAGAGCTGACGAGGCTGCGATACCCCTGGTTGAATACGCCCTGAGGTGTTGAGGAGGCTCTTTTCCTGCCACAATTTATAGCACTCTATGATAGTTAGTATTATCCATCTTGTGATGGTTTGTTTCGTGATAGGTAAACCTAGTTTATGGGGGTCATTCCGAGCTTGGTGCTAAGGGAACGATGCCGGTAAAGCAATACAGGCATCGAATACCGCTACGGGCTATTCTGACCAGTCCGACCGCTATTAACGGCATCGTAAAGTACGGTGCCGTTAATAGCGGTCTGGGCGCGGGCACGCGACCCACTATGCCGGCAATATCGGCATTCCGTAAACTGGAGTAGATCACAAGGTAAGAGGACATGCAAATAACGGCTTCATGAAGCCGTTAAAAGTGCCTACCGGCATGCCGTAAATACCGGCATCGCAGACATACCATTAAATGCCATGTGCAGTGATCCCAAATGCCACAGGTGCACACAATCAGCACAGGTGGAGGCAATGGAGTTTGCCCCACTACAAAATGAGCACACTCACACACCACACTCCTTACCACACCAAGATCAACACGATAGCAGCATCAACACTACCGCTGGAGGACATGCATGCATTGCAACACCAGCAACAACACCAACAACAACAGCAGGCACCACAGAGGAGACGCAGTAGGAGAAGGAGGGTGAGACAGGCCCTACATGCCCCAGCAGTGCAGCCACCTTAACCACGCATGCAGCCCCCAATCACAAACATCAGAGACAGTCCCTCCAACCCAACCCTGCAGCACAACCACACCCTGTACCGTCTGCACCGGGACACCATCAGCACCATTGTGGACATGATACACGACTGTCAGTCCCATTGAAATATGCACCGCCATCCCCCCTCTACTGAAGGTACTGTCGGTGCTCCACCTCAAGCACACAACGGAATACAAATCTCTACCACGGACTCCCCAGGAGACACCAGAAACAGAAGGTGGCCTCCATGCCATGGAGGTGGTTTCACGCAATCACAAACTATACCACCACAAGCAGGTGGAGAAGGAAGGTGTCGCAAGCAAGATCATCACACATTGTGGTGCACATTATCCCGGATCAACCACAAGAATGCTGCATGTCACCATGGGAAAAAGCATCGCAGAATGCCAGAAATTGCAGAGGCTACTGCCAACGCTCACCATCTGAAAATCCTACACAACACAACAAATCACCAAAATCACACAAACACAGCAATATGCGCACACAATGCATGAGCTACAATGCGACAGAGCACACAGTGTATCATCTTGAAGATGCTACCCACACCATTATTCCATGGCACAGGACACATTGAGGGCCAAAGAATTGCTTTCATACAACCAGGGACATGTGCATGTGACCAACAATAATCTGCCGGCAAGTGTGACTAGTACAGCTGTCCATTCACATGACATTTACCTATAATTGCCTTGCATGCAGGTGATAGTGGCTATCCCTTGAAGCCGTGGCTCCTCACCCCTGTCCGTAACCCACAGAACAGGCACAACGAGGACTACAATTGTTCCCATTCCCATACCCGTGTGGACATCGAGCATACCTTTAGCCTGTTGAAGGCACGATTTGGGACGAGTGGGTGGGCCACTCCGCTACAGACATGAGAAGGTGGCCAAGATCAACATGGCATGTGTCGAGCTTCACGATACGTGCATCCGCCGGAACATGCCCCTGCCCCCTGACATTGTACTGCTACCACCTGGTGATGATGAGGGGGAGGAAGAAGACGTGGCTGGACATCATCGCGTTGGCGATGCACAGGTGGCCCGTACTGTGTGCAAGTCCGTGATTGCACAATATTTGTGACACACATGGCAGCAGAGGGTGACATGCAGGTTGGACAGAGGGCACTGGGTGTGGGGGTACATCTACACCATGCACTGTAACTGGATAATTGACACATGCGCATTGATGAATGTCCACTCAGGTATTTTGTTTTTCAACAACCGGTGTATTAAAGGTAACAAAGTAAACTTAAGTGACAAAACCCTCAACCACCCTCACCCACCCAAACCTTCCCCTGACAACTCCCCACACACCCTCACCCCCCTCTGCCTCCCCCCACAACTCCCCCAAATAACCCCCCTCCCCCACCTCCCACAACTCCCGCACACACCCTCACCCCCCTCCCGCATCCCCCACAACTCCCCCACACAAGTCCCATTGGATCCCCAAGCCTACATGAGGCTGCCATAACAATCACTCAGCACTCCCTGAGCCAGGGGGCGGCATGTCCTGTCGGCGCTGTGTACGGACCAACCTGCAGAGCGGGCTCGTTTGTGTGGAACTGCAGGACGACGGTGTGGCCGCCTGCTGAGGTTGTGTGGCCGGATGCCCTGCCTCCAAGGCATCTGCGATGCGCCCTAGCACCTGCTGGAGGGCCGAGACCTCCACGCAGAGGCGGCTGGTGTTGTCCGTAATGGACCAGCCTAGTGCAGCTAACTCTGTACGCCACTCCTCCCTGGCCTGACGGTTGTCCTGTACAAACTCACGAACGAATGCAGTGAGCAGGTCAGCCCGCTGCGGCCCTGCAGGTGCACCTGTGGATGTGTTGGGCACCTGGCTGTCATGCCCAGCCTACTCAGCCTCCCCAACACTGAAAACTGGACTGAGAAGCCCCTCTGTGTGGTCATGGCCGGACTGCTCTGGGGTGGTGGCATTCCTGGTATCGAACAATGATACTTGGAGGGGTGCAGGTTGGGTTGGGGTATGGACCACATCCATTAGATCGTCCTCCATGGTGCCCCAGATGTCCTGCTGGGTGTCATCCACAGTCAGGGGTGCCGTGGCTGCCACCTCCCCAGCCAAACTCAACTCCTCCGAATGTGGTGTCTCACATGTGTCTTCAAGCTGACCAGTGGGTGGAGGTGGTGGTGCTGTGCCCTCCACGGGCCTTGGTGGCACAGGTGCAATGTGTACCTGCGGTGGCTTGGTTGCTGGGACACGGCGCCCCCTGGCTTGTCCCCTGGAGGTTGACGGCCGGTTGCTGTCCTCCTGGGACCTCTTCCGGTGTGTGGCCTGTGCAGGGGTAGCGTCCTGCCCATCGCTGTCATGGTTACTGCCTGTGGGGGTGGAAGAGAGGGACGGCATGAGTGATGTTTTGATAGGCATCATACATACATTGGGACAATTGCTCATCCGCGCAATTGGGGGTAATAGGCATTTCTGTTTGGAAGAGCACGTCATTTCATAGATGGGTGGTAAATGCAGGCATATGTCGGCGTCACTCATGTTGGCCAGGGACAGTGCTGTCTAACATTCATACTATTTTGGTTATGCACGCTGTGTGCCTCGTGGAATTTCCTACTTTGTGTGGTATGTGTCATGTACGATATTGCCTTGCACCAGGCATCAGCGATGCTTCGGCATACGTTACGGGGAGTGTGTGTGTGTGGGCGACCATGGCGTGACTCTTCGGACTGACAATGGGGTTGACTTTCATCAGATTTGGCATAGCAGTGTTTGCTTTGTACACTCACCTCCATCGCCCGATGTTGTGGCGCCACACTCCATCTCGCCTACACCTTCGATGGATTCCGCCCCAGTCATGCCTGTGCATATGTCCTCCCACGGGGTGAGCTTTATGGGAGAACTAGGTACTCCTCCTGTTCCCACGGCCTGGCTGCGATTGACGGATAGTATGTTGCGCACCCTTAGGCGCAGGTCGTCCCATCGCTTACGGCAGTCTTTCACTGTGCGTGGTGTGTTGCCCACAGCACTAACCTCCTGGGCAACAAGTGCCCAGATCTCTTTTTTTCCGTAGCACTGCCTCACTCCTCATGTTGCTGGAGAAGACTGTGCCTGCATGCTCGTGCAATGTGTCCACAAGCATCTGGAGCTCGTCCTCATTAAATCGTTCCTTTCTCAGGTGGGCAGCTCCCTTCTGCAGGGCCTTAGGCATTCTGGTCTTGTAGTGGGAGGTTTTCTGACGATCAGCAGGGGTCCTGTGTGGAGAGGATGGCAATGGATTGTGTTTTTAAAGATGGCCGCTGTGCTCCTTCCCGTTCCTGTGCGATGACGCTATTTCCGGTTCTGCTTATTAGCGGTGACTGTAAATAGTGGTGACCGTAATTAGCGGTCACCGCTATTTACTGTCACAGCTAATGACGCATTGGCCGATGTCGGTAGTGTTATCTGAGCAACGCTTGATGCCGGTAAGGGCTTTTTGGGAGCCTTTTGCGGCATGGCGCTAGGTACCTTAATGGCATGGCGTAAATCTCGTGCCCGTCAACTCGTAATAGTCCTCTATTAGTAGACTGTTGCCAGCACGGACATGCTATTTGCACCATGCCGGTAAGGGACGATAGTTACCTCCAAACTCGGAAGGAGGGCCTATGTCCTGCATTTCCCACAAACAACTGATCTGCTTGTCTAATCCTTGCAAGTCTGTTGATGTAAAAACTCCAGGCACGCCCTGGATCCAGCCTGTGCAATCTCTCTTCCTCTTTCCCTGGATGAGGAGGATGGGAAAATGAAGGTAAGGTTATTTTTTGTGTGATATGGAAATCTGATCCTCTTTGGGAGGGAATTTGGTTTCACTTGAAGAACTACTTTATCTTTGTGAAATACTGTATGGGGAGGTTTGCAAGATAAAGCTTGTAATTCACTCACTCTTCTAGCAGAAGTTAGAGCCACAAGGAAGACTGTTTTTAGAGTGAGAAACCTTTATGGACAGGAATGAAGAGGTTCAAATGGAGTAACCATTAGAAATGTTAAGACTAGATTTAAATCCCACAGGGGAACTTGAAAAGGATTTGGGGGGAAAGACATTAGTCAATCCTTTCAGGAATTGAATGACTATGGGCAACTTGAAATATAAAGGTTCCTCAGACGTGCGCTTAAAGATTAATAACGCGGCGAGTTAACCCTTGATTGTGCCAACTTTAAGGTCTGAATTTGCCAAATATAGTAAGAAAGATAACACCATCGGCGTACTACATGAAAAAGAGTCAATATTCTTATCTCTACAGCAGCTGCAGAATTTGTTCCAACTGCAGCAGTATAAAGATTTAGTTGCTGGCCTCCTGGCGGAAAGCAACACCTCCATTACGTCATCCGGGAGGTCCCAATATTTGTATCTCAACCTTTCAGAAACCAAGCGTGAAGGTTGAGAGTCCTGATATCCGGATGGAGAACCTGACCTCCCTCTTGCGAGAGAAGATCCTCTCTTTGTGGAAGACGAATCAGAGGACAGATGGACATGTCTAGAATATCCGGGTACCATGTTCTCCTGGCCCAATCCGTGGCAATTAGGATCATGGGTTTCCGGAATCTCCTCAACCTCCTGATCACTTGAGGAATGACGGGGACTGGCGGAAACGCGTACAGAAGTGGAAACTCCCAGTCCACCACAAACGCGTCCCCTAGAGATCCTCTCGGCGAACAGATCCACCTGAGGGGTTCCCCAAAGGGCGAATATCTCTTGAAGGACTTCTTGAGCTAGCTCCCACTCGTGGGAGACTGTGGTCTGCCTGCTCAGAGCGTCCGCCGTTGTGCTCTTCTCCCCGGCTAGGTGAACTGCCGATAGAGAGATTCCTTCTTGAATTGCCAGAGCTGCATTGCCTCTCTGCACAGTAGCAGTGACCCTACGCCTCCTCTTTTGTTGAGGTAGTGCATGCCCAATGTGTTGTCCGTCATTATCAGAACATTTTTTCCCTGTACTGATGGCAGGAAAGCTTTCAGTGCTAGCCTGATCGCTCTCAGCTCTAATAGGTTGATGTGTAGTCTGGACTCCGGTGGAGACCAACGACCGCTGATGGTTAAGTCATTGGCATGGGCTCCCCACCCCGTGAGTGAAGCGTCCGTGACTACTGATATCTCCGGCCATGGTTGCCAAAACGGTTCTCCTTTCAATCCTCTCCGACATAGTGGCCAGCTCCGACCTCGCGGAGGCGATTCAGAACTACTTCACTGAGAATATTACTCCTGACTCCTAAATGGCAACAGTATGGGACGCCATGAAGCCGGTAAACTGTGGGGTGGCAATGGACACAACAGCTAGACTTAAGCGCCAAAATCTGATGAAGCAACGAAAGCTGGAAGAAAGACTAGAAGCACTAGAAAACAAGCTCAAACAACGCTACATGAAAACAACGCACGAGAACTAAAAAGAATTAAAAGAGAGCTGGAAATCCACCTAGCAGACCGGGCCGCTAGAGCATTACTCTATACTAAGCAGTACTACTACCTTAACAGTAACACAGCGAACCGGCTCCTAGCTCACAAGCTGAAAAAGCTCCACACCAGGAACCACATCAAAGTCCTGCTGGACAAAAATGGCTCTTTACACCACCTGGACTCTGAAAAGCTTGAAATAATGGTGCAGCGCCACGAGGAAATCATGGTAGGACCTCCGACGTTAGCGCCAGCCATCGCACGATTCTTGGCCCCTATCCCAAAGATACAGCCATCCCCGTCAATGTCCGACCTGGAAGGGCCAATCTCAGCGGAGGAACTTAGCGACATGATTCGCCATCTGAAAAACACAACACCTGGGCCAGACGGGCTCACTTCAAATTCTACAAGAAGTTCGCTCCCCTGCTAACTCCACACCTGGCAAACCTGTACAACTCATTCCTCTCCTCTGGCTCCACAAAGGTGTCGATGAACGAATCAATAACTGTGCTAATCCCAAAGCCGGGGAAAGACCGGAAACAATGCGCATCATACAGGCCCATAACGCTTCTAAACAATGATGCGAAAATATACGCCCAAAATTCTGGCAAATCGGCTGGCCTCATCCCTCCCAGAGATCATCCACCCAGACCAAGCAGGCTTCATCCCGGGGCGAGGCACCCAAGATAATATCTGCAGAACTGTCAACATAATAGAGTCAGCGAACAGGTTGGGCTCAAAACTGACAGTCCTTTCCTTGGACGCCCACAAGGCATTCGATATGCTCGACTGGGGCTACGTGGAGGAAATCCTACGACATTTTGGCTTCGGCCCAAGCTTCGTAAAATGGGTCTTAGCCATCTATCAAAGCCCCTCTACGACCCTGCGCCTAAACGGAGCCAAATACGGCAGAATAAACATAACGAGAGGCACGAGACAAGGCTGCCCACTCTCCCCACTTATCTTCGCCCTATCAATGGAGCCATTTGCGGACAGGGTCCAACGAAATCTATCAATACAAGGCCTCACGATTAAAGAAGAATCCTACAAAATCGCCCTTTACGCTGACGATGTGCTCCTCACACTCACCCGACCTGCAGAATCAATAAGAGCCCTATGGAAAATCCTGGAAGAATTCTGTGCAGCCTCAGGGTTCACAATAAATATCTCCAAATCGGCAGAGGTCAGCCCAAATGGCAGAACCCGAAATTGATAGTGAGAGCTGCCAATGCCGAACCTCAGGTACTTCCTGTGCTTGTGATGGATTGGCACGTGAAAGTAAGCATCCTGAAGGTCCAGAGATACCAACCAATCCTGAAGCTGGAGGGCCTGAAGGATCTGGGAAAGTGTAGCATCTTGAACTTGTCCTTCCTGAGGAATTTGTTCAATTCTCGCAAGTCCAAAATGGGTCAGAATCTTCTGTCCTTCTTTGGTATTAGGAAGTAGGGGGAGTACCAACCCTTGTTGCTCTCCACTACAGGTACCGGTTCTATGGCACCTTTCTCTAGCAGATCTGAAATCTACTGCATAAGGAGCGGGTCTGGAAACTTCAAAGAGTTGTTCCCCGGTGGATGACACTGAGGAGTGTGTAGGAAAGGCAGGCAGTAACCTTGGGCAACTGTTTCCAATGCCCAAGCATCTGACGTAATAGCCTGCCATTCCATCAGATGTTGAGTTAACCTGCCTCATACTGGTGTTTTGAGTGGGGAGACCTCAGAGGGGTTTAGGAGCGGCTGACGTAGATGCTGAGGGTAAAGCAGCACCTGCTGATGCAGACTTGGTACCTTTGACCCGTCCACCGTGGGTGAATCATCTCTGGCTCCTTTGAGCTGGCTGCCCTCGGCCTTTTCCGAATGCGGAGTAAAAACAAAAGGGCTTCCCCCTCCAGGACGTACCTGTGGTGCGATTTGGAGTTTGATGAATTGCAGCCACAAGGGATTTTGCTGTCGCCTTTGAGGTTTGCAATTTCTCCAAACTGTCTTCAGCTTTCTTGCCAAATAGTGAGGTGCCGTCAAAGGGCATATTCAGAAGCCTGGTTTGTACATCATGAGCAAAACCAGATTTCCGCAACCATGCTGTCAGCAGAGTCCAGACCTATTTGGAGGGACTGACACATCGCATCCTTCCCATCCTTGATGATATTCAAGAATGTGTCTCGTTCCTCCCCTTCTGGGAGACGGTCAGCCGCCGATGAAGTGCACTCCCAAAGGGTGTGACTGAATCTCTCTAGCGTGCAAGTGGCAATAATAGACAAGTGCCATGCTGCATGTTGAAAAGATCTTTTTAGACATGGCATCAAATCTGTTGTCATCTCTATCTTGTGGTATAGTGGGGTATGCCGATTTACTACTTGACGACGTCGCAGCCTGCACTACTAAACTCTCTGGGGTTGGATGTTTACTTAAGTATGCAGGGTCTGAGGCCGACACGCTGTACTTCGCAGAGAGCTTTTTGTTTACTGCAGGGATAACCTCCAGTGTTTCCCAATGTGCAGCTATTTTTCTCTGCAATGCTGCATGAAAAGGGACTATAGGGTCTGGCTGAGGCCCTTTATCTAAGACATCTGCTAGGTCATCTTGTTGGAAACAGGGTGCAGGTATTGTCCACCCCATAAACTCCATAATTCTCTCCATAAGGTCTCTGTAAGACATTTCTGCATGCTCTCCAGGTTCTGGAAAGGAAGTGCTTTGATCACACCTTATTACTGCGCCAAAAAAAAGATGCTTATTACAAAAGTACTTAGTGGTTTAAGTAATGGTAAGTTTTATTAGTGGCCCTTTATGGTAACACGTGTTTCGGCAAAGTGCCTTTCTCAAACCAGGGCAATTCTTTGTGTACACAACATGCTGAAACATATTTGAACAGAACAGTTGTTAAAAAGAAAGTATAAATGAAATGGCATTCTTTTTGTGAGACATTTCCAAGTCATCCAGTCCCCATAAGGACCTACAACCTATCAGACTCTGCCATGGATAAGCACGTGTCAATGTGCAAGAACATTAGCTATATGTAACATCTAGTACATTTCATTACCCAACAGTTCTAGATCCTCTGCATGTGCCACATCAGCGTATTAATGGCTTTTTTAATAAAAAACTAGCAACACCAACAACATGCGCACACATTACAAAACATGTGGCCCCCAGGGCTCCTCTCGGGGGAAATTCCCTTGAGCAATACCTTTTGCATTTTCGGTTGGTACTGGTTGCGAATAAGTCTACCTGAGGGGTTCCCCAAAGGGCGAAGATCTCTTGAATGACTTCCTGAGCCAGTTCCCATTCGTGGGACACCGTGCTCTGCCTCCTCAGAGCATCTGCCGTGATATTCTCTTCCCCGGCTAGATGAATTGCCGTTAAAGAGATTCCCTCCTGAATCGCCCAATACCAGAGCTGCATTGGCTCTCTGCACAGAGGTAGTGACCCCACGCCTCCTCTTTTGTTTAGGTAGTGCATGGTCACTGTGTAGTTTGTCATTATCAGGACATTCTTTCCCCTGACAGATGGCAAGAAGGCCTTCAGCGCTAGTCTGATTGCCCTCAGCTCTAAAAGGTTGATGTGCAGTTTGGACTCCGATGGAGACCAACAACCGTTGATTGTCAAATTGTTGGCATGAGCTCCCCACCCCAGGAGTGAGGCGTCCGTCACTACTGTGATCTCCGGCCATGGTTGCCAAAAAGGTTCTCCTTTTAGGATGTTCTATGTACAGGTCCACCATAGAAGGTCTTGTCTGACCTTGTTCGGAATCTGAAGAAGATCCGTCATTTGACCCGAGAACTGGGACCACTGAGTCTTTAGAGCCCATTGAAGGGATCTCATCCTCAAGCGTGCCTCTGGCACCAGGAAGATGCAGGATGCCATGAGGCCGAGCAACCTTAAAAAGTCGTAAACCTGGAGATTTTGGGCATTTTGATATTTGGAAACCATCTGAAGAATGTCTTGAGCCCTCGCCTTGGGAGGCGAGCTCTTTCCCAAGGATGTGTCTAGTACAGCTCCTATATACTGAAGCTGTTGGGAAGGTGTCATCTGTGACTTCTTAAAATTGAGGGAGAAGCCCAGTTTGTGGAGGAAGTGGCAGGTGACTTTCAGATGATCCAGTGCTTGCTCGGCAGAACGCGCTCTGATCAACCAATCGTCCAGGTAGGGGTAGACATGAATCCCCCCTCTCCTGAGGTGCGCTGCCACCACTACCATTAACTTGGTGAAGACCCTCGGGGCGGAGGTCAACCCGAATGGCAGGACTCGAAACTGATAATGTGAGTCGCCAACTACGAACCTCAGGTATTTTCTGTGTTTGAGATGAATCGGCACATGAAAATAAGCATCCTGGAGGTCCAATGACACCAACCAGTCCTGAAGTTGAAGGGCCTGAAGGATCTGAGAAAGGGTAACCATTTTGAACTTGTCCTTCCTGAGGAACTTGTTCAAGTTTCTTAAGTCGAAGATGGGTCTCAGTCCTCTGTCCTTTTTGGGGATCAAAAAATACGGGGAGTACCATCCCTTGCTCCTCTCCGCTGCAGGTGCTGGTTCTCTAGCACCTTTCTCCAGCAGGGTTAAAACTTCCCGCTGTAGGAGCGGGTTTAAAGACTTCAACGGGTGTCTCCCTGGTGGATTGCTTTGAGGTTGCTTTAGAAAAGGAAGGCAGTAGCCTTGGGCTATTATCTCTAGAGCCCAAACATCTGAAGTAATGGCTCGCCATTCTTGCAGATGCTGTGACAGCCTGCCTCCTACAGGTGTTTTGTGATGCAAGTCCTCAAAGTGGTTTTGTGGCGGATGTTGCAGCCGCTGATGGCAGAGAGGCTGCAGCTCGAGCTGGCTTAGCACGTTTTCCTCGTCCACCGCGAGTGGCCTTTTTCTGGCCCCTTTGACTGGCCATTCCTCTCGCCTTTCCATATGAGGTGTAATAACGATAGGATCGTCCCCTCCATGACTGCCCTTGCGCACAAAAAGGCTGAGGTTGCCTAATAGCAGCTCCTAAAGATTTGGCAGCTGCTTTTGAGGTCTGCAACCTCTCAAGGCTCTTGTCAGCCTTGTTGCCAAAAAGGTGAGACCCATCAAAAGGCATGTTCAGAAGGCGGTTCTGTGCGTCCGGTGCAAAACCCGACTTCCGTAACCACGCAAATCTGCGCATTACTGTGCTAGTGCCCATGGACCTGCTTACACTATCCGCAGTGTCCAATCCAGATTGAAGGGATTTCTGCATGGCTTCCTTTCCATCTCTAACGATGGCTAGGAACCCTTCCCTTTCTTCGCCTTCTGGTATGTGCTCCGCCACCACTGCGATGCACTCCCACAGAGTGTACGAAAATGTTGCCAAGGCACATGTGGAGTTGGCAGATTTTAATGCCATGCTCCCGGCTGGAAATACCTTCTGTGCCCAACCATCCACACCCTTATCGTCCCTGTCTGGAGGGATAGACGAGTACG
Organism: Ambystoma mexicanum; assembly: GCF_040938575.1. NCBI lineage: Eukaryota > Metazoa > Chordata > Amphibia > Caudata > Ambystomatidae > Ambystoma > Ambystoma mexicanum. The sequence goes on from NC_090939.1 coordinate 638,040,929, forward strand.
CAAGTTTGTTGGAAGCTGTGGCTGCCTGCATGACCAGACTCTCGGGAGTTGGATGTTTTGACAGATAGCCGGGGTCTCTACTGGCTGGGCGGTATTTTGATGCGAGGGACTTATTTACCGGAGGAATAGAATCTGGAGTTTCCCAATTCTTGGCCACCCTGTTTTGCAAGGCTACATGAAAAGGTAGTACTGGGTCTTCAGTGGGACCATGGTCCAATATGTCTGTTAAATCATCTTGGACGAATTGGGCTGGTGGTTTAGCCCATCCCAAGTAATCTACCACCTTGGTCATTAACAGACGGTAAGGTGGACTGGCATGCTCTCCTGGATCTGGTCTACCAAAGTCATTCTCAGGAGAAGTGTCAATGCCACTTGCATTGTGTAAAGACTCCACCAAATCCCTCATTATGCTTTCCTCTGAGATCAGGCATTCTGGGACATTTGGGGTGCCATATTCCAATCCAAAAGGTACATTTTCCTCATCAGATCTCTCCTGTTCCTCAGAAATTGAGGTCAGTGATTTGAAAAACTCTTTCCTTGGGAGAGGCTTGAAAACCTTCTCTGGGAGAGGAGGAGGAAGAGGTGTAGTACCAGTCTCTGAGGAAATTACATGTTTTGAAACCTTCTCCTTCTCTTTTTCTGGCTTCCCTCGCTTGGCTGGAGCCTTTGGTGCCGAGGTTTTCAGCGTGGACGTCGATAAAGGCATCAACGGCGTCGACGACATAGTGGTCGTCGACAGGGTCTGCTTCGAGGGCGTTGAGGCGGTCTTTGACGATTTTCCCTTCGAGGTATCATAAGTCTCGGACGGCGCCGGTGACCTTGAGCGGTCGACTCGACTCAAGCTTTTTTTCCTCGGCATCCTGGAAGGTTCCCTATCCTTCCTTTTTCGATCACCCGGGCTCGAGGGCACGCGAGTGTCGGAGCGATGACGCTCCCGGCCGGCTTTTGAAGAAGGCACGGACCGAGGCTTCGCCTTCTCAAACACCTCCATCATTTTGACCCTGAATGTTTCCCACTCTTCGGAAGTCGAATGTTTCGTGGGGCATTTCATCCTTTTTCGGAGACTCGTCTGATGATGAGGTGGAGGGAGACCTGTGGCGTTGTTTCTTCGATTTTTTTGATGAAGACGACAAGCAATGAGAATCGCTTCGGGATCTAGATCGATGCCTTTCGCGTCGAGGAGATTTCTCCTCACGGGGTCTCGACTCGACGCTAGAGGCTTTTTGATCTTTTCGACCTACCTGTAGCTTTCCTCTCCTTTTTTGCAAGGCCTTCTCCGTCATCGCCTGACACTTCGAACGGGCCTCCATGTCGTGGCCTTCTCCGAGGCACCACAAACACTCACGGTGTGGGTCCGTGATCGACATTTTTGAGCCACACGACTTGCACTTTTTGAATCCCGATCTCGGGGTCGTGGTCGGCGTCGATGACGAGGACATATTTTCTTTTTTGTATATTATATTTCTTCACAGAACTCGAGGTGCGCCGAATGTCCGAAGCAACGTATACTGTGGAAAACGGAACTGAGGCCAACGGGCGCCGCGCGTGCTACCTATACACCCGATGACGTCAGCCTCGACGGAGGCCTTCGAGGGACCATCAACTCGACGACATCGACGCACGGCGCCCTCTGCCGAAAAAATTTCCGAAGAGCAGCAAAGCTGGATGGAATACATCTAAGATGAGGAATACGTTGGAGGACACAATCCACTCGAAATACAACATTTTCAGACGAAAATGTTGAGAGAGTCGAAGCTCTGTGTTCCCAAGCAGCGTGTTAGCGTGTGGAAAAAAGGAACTGGGGTTGGGGCATAATGATGTGGTATTTATACAACGTCTGACGTTACGTCCGGAGCTGACGACCAGATGCCGAGCAAGACGGATCGATGGTCGACGGCCGGGTCGAGGTCCACTATGCCCCCTGTCGAAAATGTTCAAAAGCAGCAAAGCTGGAGGGAATATCTATCCGATGAGGAATCTGCGGGAGAAAGGCAATCCATTGAATATCCATTACTGGGGAACTATTAGTATGTGTTATTCTTATTAACTCTTACAGTGGGTCTCAAAATAGTGTTAAATTGGTTAGAATGTGAAAACGTGGCTCTATTCCCCCAACTTTAGCAGCTAGATATAAAAACAAGAGGTACTTGCCAGTTTTGCTGGTGCTTTGTCTTCAATTTTTTCAACTGCAGGTGGTGCTTCAGGTTTAGTCTAGGAAAGACAGTGTATACACATTGTAAAGAAGTTTAAGAAGAAAGGGCATCATGTTACTTATACTTTATTTTCATATGTTTTGGTATCAACAACAAGGGTGTCCTGACAGGAAGGCTACACAGTATTATTCTAGTGTAATGGATCACTGAGTGTGGAACTAAGTGTAAACTGTAAACAACAATTCTTTTACAAGTCTGACTACTCAGTAATAGCGATTCTTACTGTTCTGTATCTATCAGAATAGAAAACACTGTACAATTTCTCCAATATTGTTACTTTCCATACATTTCTTAAGTACGACTAGATTAAATCGACAAAGACATTTTGTTCACAGATTGTTATTCATAAAAGTTTGTGCAGAAAAACAGGTGTCAGGTATAGCCTGGAAAGGATACAACTATTAATAAAATGAGACTAAAGAAATAGAAGGGATGAAAACAAGGAGAACACAACAACGTTTGGAAACTGTTACATAAATGTAGTTCCCAAATTGACAATAAATCGTAGTAAATACAATCAATATTGCATAAAAAATGGCTAAGAGCTTTGCAAGTTGTATTATCTCACTGACTAACGACTAATAGGTTTTACTTCTCATGTTGTCACGTAAATTTAATATCAATATTTCAGGGGTCTACGTAGTGTGCAGGTGTAAAACTGTCAGTAGCTCTGCCCTGGTGCGTGATTGTATTAAAACGCAGGGGCTGTACGTTTCGGCGTCCTATATAGATATGACCGCCTTCATCAGGACCAGAAAACTGAACTTGCTTGATGACCCCTAAAGAACAAGTGGGAAACAAGGTATCAGGCAATATTTGAGCCTATGTCTTGTAAATGACCCTGCTAGAGTGGATTATAAACCCATACATTAAGTTGTGCGTTGAATTAAAAAAAGTGCTTATTTAAGTGCAGGAAGTGCTCTGTTGTTCCCTTCACCCATTAAAACAATTGAGGAAACATGCGGGAAAAAGAAAAGGGAGGATTGAATGGGATGGAGGATTAAAAGAGAAGAACAAGTTACTTACCAACTGTAACATTCTTTCGGCTGGATGTTCCTCCCACGTATTCCTTATCTTTCATAAATCCACTTCCAGCTTCCTGGCCTCGGAAAAAATGTTCACAGTAGAGGGCACTGTGTGTCAACGTCCCTCGAGTCGGTGTCCGTCGAAGGCCTCCATAACGGTGCTGACGTCACCATAGGTATAAATAGTTTCGCGCAGCGTCCGTTGCTCAGTTCAGTTTTGAGGAGCTGTGTTTGCCTTGTATGAGATGGTTAGTACCCTTAAAGGAGCGTAGGCTGCAACTAAAAGGGAAGTTTTGTTGCGGGGAAGGATGGGAGGGGCGATAAGGAATACGTGGGAGGAACATCCATTTGAAAGAACGTTACAGTTGGTAACTAACTTGTTCTTCGAATGGATTGTATCCTCCCACATATTCCTTATCTTTGATAGACTCCCAAAGCTGTAATGTGTATAGGAGGCGGGAGTAAAATGCAATTATTTTTTAAAAATGCACAGAGTGCAAAACAGCTTTCCCAAATGTAGTCTCCTGGCTTGTGGAGGAATCTAGACAGTAGAATTTGGTGAACGTATGTGCAGAAGACCATGTTGCAGTCACACAGAGGTCTTTAATTGGAACTCCTCTTTGGAGAGCTGACGAGGCTGCGATACCCCTGTTGAATACGCCCTGAGGTGTTGAGGAGGCTCTTTTCCTGCCACAATTTATAGCACTCTATGATAGTTAGTATTATCCATCTTGTGATGGTTTGTTTCGTGATAGGTAAACCTAGTTTATGGGGGTCATTCCGAGCTTGGTGCTAAGGGAACGATGCCGGTAAAGCAATACCGGCATCGAATACCGCTACGGGCTATTCTGACCAGTCCGACCGCTATTAACGGCATCGTAAAGTACGGTGCCGTTAATAGCGGTCTGGGCGCGGGCACGCGACCCACCATGCCGGCAATATCGGCATTCCGTAAACTGGAGTAGATCACAAGGTAAGAGGACATGCAAATAACGGCTTCATGAAGCCGTTAAAAGTGCCTACCGGCATGCCGTAAATACCGGCATCGCAGACATACCATTAAATGCCATGTGCAGTGATCCCAAATGCCACAGGTGCACACAATCAGCACAGGTGGAGGCAATGGAGTTTGCCCCACTACAAAATGAGCACACTCACACACCACACTCCTTACCACACCAAGATCAACACGATAGCAGCATCAACACTACCGCTGGAGGACATGCATGCATTGCAACACCAGCAACAACACCAACAACAACAGCAGGCCCCACAGAGGAGACGCAGTAGGAGAAGGAGGGTGAGACAGGCCCTACATGCCCCAGCAGTGCAGCCACCTTAACCACGCATGCAGCCCCCAATCACAAACATCAGAGACAGTCCCTCCAACCCAACCCTGCAGCACAACCACACCCTGTACCGTCTGCACTGGGACACCATCAGCACCATTGTGGACATGATACACGACTGTCAGTCCCATTGAAATATGCACCGCCATCCCCCCTCTACTGAAGGTACTGTCGGTGCTCCACCTCAAGCACACAACGGAATACAAATCTCTACCACGGACTCTCCAGGAGACACCAGAAACAGAAGGTGGCCTCCATGCCATGGAGGTGGTTTCATGCAATCACAAACTATACCACCACAAGCAGGTGGAGAAGGAAGGTGTCGCAAGCAAGATCATCACACATTGTGGTGCACATTATCCCGGATCAACCACAAGAATGCTGCATGTCACCATGGGAAAAAGCATCGCAGAATGCCAAAAATTGCAGAGGCTACTGCCAACGCTCACCATCTGAAAATCCTACACAACACAACAAATCACCAAAATCACACAAACACAGCAATATGCGCACACAATGCATGAGCTACAATGCGACAGAGCACACAGTGTATCATCTTGAAGATGCTACCCACACCATTATTCCATGGCACAGGACACATTGAGGGCCAAAGAATTGCTTTCATACAACCAGGGACATGTGCATGTGACCAACAATAATCTGCCGGCAAGTGTGACTAGTACAGCTGTCCATTCACATGACATTTACCTATAATTGCCTTGCATGCAGGTGATAGTGGCTATCCCTTGAAGCCGTGGCTCCTCACCCCTGTCCGTAACCCACAGAACAGGCACAACGAGGACTACAATTGTTCCCATTCCCATACCCGTGTGGACATCGAGCATACCTTTAGCCTGTTGAAGGCACGATTTGGGACGAGTGGGTGGGCCACTCCGCTACAGACATGAGAAGGTGGCCAAGATCAACATGGCATGTGTCGAGCTTCACGATACGTGCATCCGCCGGAACATGCCCCTGCCCCCTGACATTGTACTGCTACCACCTGGTGATGATGAGGAGGAGGAAGAAGACGTGGCTGGACATCATCGCGTTGGCGATGCACAGGTGGCCCGTACTGTGTGCAAGTCCGTGATTGCACAATATTTGTGACACACATGGCAGCAGAGGGTGACATGCAGGTTGGACAGAGGGCACTGGGTGTGGGGGTACATCTACACCATGCACTGTAACTGGATAATTGACACATGCGCATTGATGAATGTCCACTCAGGTATTTTGTTTTTCAACAACCGGTGTATTAAAGGTAACAAAGTAAACTTAAGTGACAAAACCCTCAACCACCCTCACCCACCCAAACCTTCCCCTGACAACTCCCCACACACCCTCACCCCTCTCTGCCTCCCCCCACAACTCCCCCAAATAACCCCCCTCCCCCACCTCCCACAACTCCCGCACACACCCTCACCCCCCTCCCGCATCCCCCACAACTCCCCCACACAAGTCCCATTGGATCCCCAAGCCTACATGAGGCTGCCATAACAATCACTCAGCACTCCCTGAGCCAGGGGGCGGCATGTCCTGTCGGCGCTGTGTACGGACCAACCTGCAGAGCGGGCTCGTTTGTGTGGAACTGCAGGACGACGGTGTGGCCGCCTGCTGAGGTTGTGTGGCCGGATGCCCTGCCTCCAAGGCATCTGCGATGCGCCCTAGCACCTGCTGGAGGGCCGAGACCTCCACGCAGAGGCGGCTGGTGTTGTCCGTAATGGACCAGCCTAGTGCAGCTAACTCTGTACGCCACTCCTCCCTGGCCTGACGGTTGTCCTGTACAAACTCACGAACGAATGCAGTGAGCAGGTCAGCCCGCTGCGGCCCTGCAGGTGCACCTGTGGATGTGTTGGGCACCTGGCTGTCATGCCCAGCCTACTCAGCCTCCCCAACACTGAAAACTGGACTGAGAAGCCCCTCTGTGTGGTCATGGCCGGACTGCTCTGGGGTGGTGGCATTCCTGGTATCGAACAATGATACTTGGAGGGGTGCAGGTTGGGTTGGGGTATGGACCACATCCATTAGATCGTCCTCCATGGTGCCCCAGATGTCCTGCTGGGTGTCATCCACAGTCAGGGGTGCCGTGGCTGCCACCTCCCCAGCCAAACTCAACTCCTCCGAATGTGGTGTCTCACATGTGTCTTCAAGCTGACCAGTGGGTGGAGGTGGTGGTGCTGTGCCCTCCACGGGCCTTGGTGGCACAGGTGCAATGTGTACCTGCGGTGGCTTGGTTGCTGGGACACGGCGCCCCCTGGCTTGTCCCCTGGAGGTTGACGGCCGGTTGCTGTCCTCCTGGGACCTCTTCCAATGTGTGGCCTGTGCAGGGGTAGCGTCCTGCCCATCGCTGTCATGGTTACTGCCTGTGGGGGTGGAAGAGAGGGACGGCATGAGTGATGTTTTGATAGGCATCATACATACATTGGGACAATTGCTCCTCCGCGCAATTGGGGGTAATAGGCATTTCTGTTTGGAAGAGCACGTCATTTCATAGATGGGTGGTAAATGCAGGCATATGTCGGCGTCACTCATGTTGGCCAGGGACAGTGCTGTCTAACATTCATACTATTTTGGTTATGCACGCTGTGTGCCTCGTGGAATTTCCTACTTTGTGTGGTATGTGTCATGTACGATATTGCCTTGCACCAGGCATCAGCGATGCTTCGGCATACGTTACGGGGAGTGTGTGTGTGTGGGCGACCATGGCGTGACTCTTCGGACTGACATTGGGGTTGACTTTCATCAGATTTGGCATAGCAGTGTTTGCTTTGTACACTCACCTCCATCGCCCGATGTTGTGGCGCCACACTCCATCTCGCCTACACCTTCGATGGATTCCGCCCCAGTCATGCCTGTGCATATGTCCTCCCACGGGGTGAGCTTTATGGGGGAACTAGGTACTCCTCCTCTTCCCACGGCCTGGCTGCGATTGACGGATAGTATGTTGCGCACCCTTAGGCGCAGGTCGTCCCATCGCTTACGGCAGTCTTTCACTGTGCGTGGTGTGTTGCCCACAGCACTAACCTCCTGGGCAACAAGTGCCCAGATCTCTTTTTTTCCGTAGCACTGCCTCACTCCTCATGTTGCTGGAGAAGACTGTGCCTGCATGCTCGTGCAATGTGTCCACAAGCATCTGGAGCTCGTCCTCATTAAATCGTTCCTTTCTCAGGTGGGCAGCTCCCTTCTGCAGGGCCTTAGGCATTCTGGTCTTGTAGTGGGAGGTTTTCTGACGATCAGCAGGGGTCCTGTGTGGAGAGGATGGCAATGGATTGTGTTTTTAAAGATGGCCGCTGTGCTCCTTCCCGTTCCTGTGCGATGACGCTATTTCCGGTTCTGCTTATTAGCGGTGACTGTAAATAGTGGTGACCGTAATTAGCGGTCACCGCTATTTACTGTCACAGCTAATGACGCATTGGCCGATGTCGGTAGTGTTATCTGAGCAACGCTTGATGCCGGTAAGGGCTTTTTGGGAGCCTTTTGCGGCATGGCGCTAGGTACCTTAATGGCATGGCGTAAATCTCGTGCCCGTCAACTCGTAATAGTCCTCTATTAGTAGACTGTTGCCAGCACGGACATGCTATTTGCACCATGCCGGTAAGGGACGATAGTTACCTCCAAACTCGGAATGAGGGCCTATGTCCTGCATTTCCCACAAACAACTGATCTGCTTGTCTAATCCTTGCAAGTCTGTTGATGTAAAAACTCCAGGCACGCCCTGGATCCAGCCTGTGCAATCTCTCTTCCTCTTTCCCTGGATGAGGAGGATGGGAAAATGAAGGTAAGGTTATTTTTTGTGTGATATGGAAATCTGATCCTCTTTGGGAGGGAATTTGGTTTCACTTGAAGAACTACTTTATCTTTGTGAAAGACTGTATGGGGAGGTTTGCAAGATAAAGCTTGTAATTCACTCACTCTTCTAGCAGAAGTTAGAGCCACAAGGAAGACTGTTTTTAGAGTGAGAAACCTTTATGGACAGGAATGAAGAGGTTCAAATGGAGTAACCATTAGAAATGTTAAGACTAGATTTAAATCCCACAGGGGAACTTGAAAAGGATTTGGGGGGAAAGACATTAGTCAATCCTTTCAGGAATTGAATGACTACGGGCAACTTGAAATATAAAGGTTCCTCAGACGTGCGCTTAAAGATTAATAACGCGGCGAGTTAACCCTTGATTGTGCCAACTTTAAGGTCTGAATTTGCCAAATATAGTAAGAAAGATAACACCATCGGCGTACTACATGAAAAAGAGTCAATATTCTTATCTCTACAGCAGCTGCAGAATTTGTTCCAACTGCAGCAGTATAAAGATTTAGTTGCTGGCCTCCTGGCGGAAAGCAACACCTCCATTACGTCATCCGGGAGGTCCCAATATTTGTATCTCAACCTTTCAGAAACCAAGCGTGAAGGTTGAGAGTCCTGATATCCGGATGGAGAACCTGACCTCCCTCTTGCGAGAGAAGATCCTCTCTTTGTGGAAGACGAATCAGAGGACAGATGGACATGTCTAGAATATCCGGGTACCATGTTCTCCTGGCCCAATCCGTGGCAATTAGGATCATGGGTTTCCGGAATCTCCTCAACCTCCTGATCACTTGAGGAATGACGGGGACTGGCGGAAACGCGTACAGAAGTGGAAACTCCCAGTCCACCACAAACGCGTCCCCTAGAGATCCTCTCGGCGAACAGATCCACCTGAGGGGTTCCCCAAAGGGCGAATATCTCTTGAAGGACTTCTTGAGCTAGCTCCCACTCGTGGGAGACTGTGGTCTGCCTGCTCAGAGCGTCCGCCGTTGTGCTCTTCTCCCCGGCTAGGTGAACTGCCGATAGAGAGATTCCTTCTTGAATTGCCAGAGCTGCATTGCCTCTCTGCACAGTAGCAGTGACCCTACGCCTCCTCTTTTGTTGAGGTAGTGCATGCCCAATGTGTTGTCCGTCATTATCAGAACATTTTTTCCCTGTACTGATGGCAGGAAAGCTTTCAGTGCTAGCCTGATCGCTCTCAGCTCTAATAGGTTGATGTGTAGTCTGGACTCCGGTGGAGACCAACGACCGCTGATGGTTAAGTCATTGGCATGGGCTCCCCACCCCGTGAGTGAAGCGTCCGTGACTACTGATATCTCCGGCCATGGTTGCCAAAACGGTTCTCCTTTCAATCCTCTCCGACATAGTGGCCAGCTCCGACCTCGCGGAGGCGATTCAGAACTACTTCACTGAGAATATTACTCCTGACTCCTAAATGGCAACAGTATGGGACGCCATGAAGCCGGTAAACTGTGGGGTGGCAATGGACACAACAGCTAGACTTAAGCGCCAAAATCTGATGAAGCAACGAAAGCTGGAAGAAAGACTAGAAGCACTAGAAAACAAGCTCAAACAACGCTACATGAAAACAACGCACGAGAACTAAAAAGAATTAAAAGAGAGCTGGAAATCCACCTAGCATACGGGGCCGCTAGAGCATTACTCTATACTAAGCAGTACTACTACCTTAACAGTAACACAGCGAACCGGCTCCTAGCTCACAAGCTGAAAAAGCTCCACACCAGGAACCACATCAAAGTCCTGCTGGACAAAAATGGCTCTTTACACCACCTGGACTCTGAAAAGCTTGAAATAATGGTGCAGCGCCACGAGGAAATCATGGTAGGACCTCCGACGTTAGCGCCAGCCATCGCACGATTCTTGGCCCCTATCCCAAAGATACAGCCATCCCCGTCAATGTCCGACCTGGAAGGGCCAATCTCAGCGGAGGAACTTAGCGACATGATTCGCCATCTGAAAAACACAACACCTGGGCCAGACGGGCTCACTTCAAATTCTACAAGAAGTTCGCTCCCCTGCTAACTCCACACCTGGCAAACCTGTACAACTCATTCCTCTCCTCTGGCTCCACAAAGGTGTCGATGAACGAATCAATAACTGTGCTAATCCCAAAGCCGGGGAAAGACCGGAAACAATGCGCATCATACAGGCCCATAACGCTTCTAAACAATGATGCGAAAATATACGCCCAAAATTCTGGCAAATCGGCTGGCCTCATCCCTCCCAGAGATCATCCACCCAGACCAAGCAGGCTTCATCCCGGGGCGAGGCACCCAAGATAATATCTGCAGAACTGTCAACATAATAGAGTCAGCGAACAGGTTGGGCTCAAAACTGACAGTCCTTTCCTTGGACGCCCACAAGGCATTCGATATGCTCGACTGGGGCTACGTGGAGGAAATCCTACGACATTTTGGCTTCGGCCCAAGCTTCGTAAAATGGGTCTTAGCCATCTATCAAAGCCCCTCTACGACCTTGCGCCTAAACGGAGCCAAATACGGCAGAATAAACATAACGAGAGGCACGAGACAAGGCTGCCCACTCTCCCCACTTATCTTCGCCCTATCAATGGAGCCATTTGCGGACAGGGTCCAACGAAATCTATCAATACAAGGCCTCACGATTAAAGAAGAATCCTACAAAATCGCCCTTTACGCTGACGATGTGCTCCTCACACTCACCCGACCTGCAGAATCAATAAGAGCCCTATGGAAAATCCTGGAAGAATTCTGTGCAGCCTCAGGGTTCACAATAAATATCTCCAAATCGGCAGAGGTCAGCCCAAATGGCAGAACCCGAAATTGATAGTGAGAGCTGCCAATGCCGAACCTCAGGTACTTCCTGTGCTTGTGATGGATTGGCACGTGAAAGTAAGCATCCTGAAGGTCCAGAGATACCAACCAATCCTGAAGCTGGAGGGCCTGAAGGATCTGGGAAAGTGTAGCATCTTGAACTTGTCCTTCCTGAGGAATTTGTTCAATTCTCGCAAGTCCAAAATGGGTCAGAATCTTCTGTCCTTCTTTGGTATTAGGAAGTAGGGGGAGTACCAACCCTTGTTGCTCTCCACTACAGGTACCGGTTCTATGGCACCTTTCTCTAGCAGATCTGAAATCTACTGCATAAGGAGCGGGTCTGGAAACTTCAAAGAGTTGTTCCCCGGTGGATGACACTGAGGAGTGTGTAGGAAAGGCAGGCAGTAACCTTGGGCAACTGTTTCCAATGCCCAAGCATCTGACGTAATAGCCTGCCATTCCATCAGATGTTGAGTTAACCTGCCTCATACTGGTGTTTTGAGTGGGGAGACCTCAGAGGGGTTTAGGAGCGGCTGACGTAGATGCTGAGGGTAAAGCAGCACCTGCTGATGCAGACTTGGTACCTTTGACCCGTCCACCGTGGGTGAATCATCTCTGGCTCCTTTGAGCTGGCTGCCCTCGGCCTTTTCCGAATGCGGAGTAAAAACAAAAGGGCTTCCCCCTCCAGGACGTACCTGTGGTGCGATTTGGAGTTTGATGAATTGCAGCCACAAGGGATTTTGCTGTCGCCTTTGAGGTTTGCAATTTCTCCAAACTGTCTTCAGCTTTCTTGCCAAATAGTGAGGTGCCGTCAAAGGGCATATTCAGAAGCCTGGTTTGTACATCATGAGCAAAACCAGATTTCCGCAACCATGCTGTCAGCAGAGTCCAGACCTATTTGGAGGGACTGACACATCGCATCCTTCCCATCCTTGATGATATTCAAGAATGTGTCTCGTTCCTCCCCTTCTGGGAGACGGTCAGCCGCCGATGAAGTGCACTCCCAAAGGGTGTGACTGAATCTCTCTAGCGTGCAAGTGGCAATAATAGACAAGTGCCATGCTGCATGTTGAAAAGATCTTTTTAGACATGGCATCAAATCTGTTGTCATCTCTATCTTGTGGTATAGTGGGGTATGCCGATTTACTACTTGACGACGTCGCAGCCTGCACTACTAAACTCTCTGGGGTTGGATGTTTACTTAAGTATGCAGGGTCTGAGGCCGACACGCTGTACTTCGCAGAGAGCTTTTTGTTTACTGCAGGGATAACCTCCAGTGTTTCCCAATGTGCAGCTATTTTTCTCTGCAATGCTGCATGAAAAGGGACTATAGGGTCTGGCTGAGGCCCTTTATCTAAGACATCTGCTAGGTCATCTTGTTGGAAACAGGGTGCAGGTATTGTCCACCCCATAAACTCCATAATTCTCTCCATAAGGTCTCTGTAAGACATTTCTGCATGCTCTCCAGGTTCTGGAAAGGAAGTGCTTTGATCACACCTTATTACTGCGCCAAAAAAAAGATGCTTATTACAAAAGTACTTAGTGGTTTAAGTAATGGTAAGTTTTATTAGTGGCCCTTTATGGTAACACGTGTTTCGGCAAAGTGCCTTTCTCAAACCAGGGCAATTCTTTGTGTACACAACATGCTGAAACATATTTGAACAGAACAGTTGTTAAAAAGAAAGTATAAATGAAATGGCATTCTTTTTGTGAGACATTTCCAAGTCATCCACCTATCAGACTCTGCCATGGATAAGCACGTGTCAATGTGCAAGAACATTAGCTATATGTAACATCTAGTACATTTCATTACCCAACAGTTCTAGATCCTCTGCATGTGCCACATCAGTGTATTAATGGCTTTTTTAATAAAAAACTAGCAACACCAACAACATGCGCACACATTACAAAACATGTGGCCTCCTTTTGAGCCTATCAGCTGTAGAAAACCACATTTCCCATAAGACATCATAGCTAAATTAAACCACACCCAGACTTTGTATTGGCATTAAGACAACATTGGTGACTTCCCACCATTGTGCACTACAATTCCTAAACAACCAACCTTCTGCCGATGACCTATTGTCTTGAACAATATAGATATTATCAACAAACACGTTTACTAATTTAAACCACAAAGTTGGCTCTGTTTAAGAGAAATAACACGCATTACGGCGATTACCAATTCTGTGTAATTGTGCACAATTATGGCAAAACATGGCACTCGGGTCTCAAACGCAGCTTCCCATTAACTTCTAATACAGAGGTACCCAAAATATGGCCGACAACTTCTGATAGCCTCAATGGAAACAGACAAAGGACTACCGTTCCCATGGCAATCACAACAGACATTAGCAAACAGGGAACCCACGGCCATTTCACACCGATGCGAGACGCGAGAAGACAAATCTTTGCAGGTAAGCCATTAGGGGCCTAGGCAGCCCACTAACCTTGCTGACCAATCTCTGGATGGTCCGCTCACACATAGGAGACCCTGTTCGCTACTTCAGACGGGCTCATGATTTAGACGGGCTTATGATTGAGATACTTAATAGCGCAACTCTTACATATAACAACATGAAGCCGAAGCGCACGAATATTGTACCAGTAATTCTGTAATTGCCACGCCTTAGTTTTAGATCCTTTCCTACAAAGGTTTTTTAAACATAATATGCACGGGCGCACGCCTTTCCACCCATTTCTTGAAGCGTTATACTGATTTAAATGGGCTAACTAAGATTACGGCAACACGGACCAAGACGTTATGTGTGCTAGAGATGCTTGATACACCTTTTTAACACATATATACATTTTTTCAACTTTGCACACTAACAATGAAAATATTACAATGTTATAAATAATAATAATAATAATAATTTGGCATTTATATAGCGCTACGAACCCTCAGGTATCTGAGCGCTGCTTATTATTACCCACGGTGTGTGGTGCTCATTTATCGACCTCGGAAGGATGAAACGCTGAGTTTGGCGCTGCCGGGATTCGAACCTGCGTTCGCAGGCTCTGCACTGATGTCAAAGCGAGCGCTCTACTCGCTGTGCCACTTGACCGGCTATGTACAGTATCGAGATGATTTAATCCCCGCCCCTTTTTCCTTCATCCGCCCTCCTTTGTTCCTACCCTTCCAGTTGGGATTCATCCCAGTAATATCCAACAATTTAAAACTACCCTAAGGCTTAAGAGTGACACTGCAGGGTAAGAATTTTTTCTTTACAATCTGAGTATCAACAATATTGACATTGAGTATTGTAACTAACTAACAGTTTTATGTGCAACCTTGTATTCCTTTTCCTATCTAATTATCCTTCCCTTATCCCCCGCCCTAAATCTCTGTCTCACTATCACACAACCTTTATATGCCGAATGAATACAACTCCATATTGATATTATATTTTTCGGGTGTTCCAAATATGGCATTTCTATTTCTTGTTTTCCTTCATTTTATGTTTGCACATTCTTTGAATATGACGCCGTCCATTTTACGTCCAATTGAATGTGCACTTTATACTTTCTTTTTAACAATTGTTCTGTTCAAATATGATTCACTATGTTGTGTACACAAAAGAAATGCCCTGGTTTGGGAAAGGCACTTTGCCGAAACACGTGTTACCATAAAGGGCCACTAATAAAACTTACCCTTACTTAAACCAATAAGTACTTTTGTAATAAGCATCTTTTGTTTGGCGCAGTAATAAGGTGTGATCAAAGAACTTCCTTTCTATTTTGACAAACAGAGTAGGGGAACTCAAAGTCTCCGTTCTCTTTGACACACCAATGCGACAGTGCAAATTTGCAACAACAAGGTCGTGGAGGTCATTAAGTGATATCATCTAAAAAGTTTCCTGAGCATTTTTCTCTCCTGGTTCTGATCTAGCAAATTCCGCCTCTGGAGAGGTATCTATGCCACTGGCATCTTGTAAAGGTTCTTGAAGATCTCTTAATCTAACTTCCTCAGATATTAGCTCCTCTGGAATAGGAACTCTTGTAGTCTGTAAACCAAAAGGCCTCTTATTATCAGAGTCTTCTCCTTCCTCATAGATAGAGGATAAAGCTCTGAAGTAGTCAGAGCGTGGGTAAGGGGGTCAAACCCATTTCATGAGAAGAGGGTGCCAAATTGGTCGATGCTGCTTGGGATAGAGTTGTAGTTGTCGATGTAGATGTCATAGGTCTCGACAAGCTTACAAACAGCGTTGAAATACTCGAAAATGGCCTTGATTTCATCGAGAGAATTGGAATTCTACTCGATGGCGTTGATATGTATTTATTTATTTAATATGCATACAACAATAAAAGTTTTACATATATCAGCACATAACATTAACATTTTTCATATTAAGAACTACACATAAAAGTCTGCGCTCATTAGACAGTATAAAAATATCTTTTGATAGCTCCTTTCAAATCTCTAAAATCATCACAAAAAATGTCATTAAATAAAAAATTCAATTCAAGTCATTCCTACTAAGTACTTTTATCCATATGTTACTCATATTACAATTATCCCTTGAGTTCTCATAGGCCATAAGAAATTTTCCACGGAGTTTGTCAAGACTATCCCACTCACATATTATGTGGTATGCTGATTCTAGAGTATTTACTCCGAAATACTAAAAAATGGTCTCGATGTCGTCGAGAGAATCAGAATTCTACTCTGTGTCGTCGATATTGTTGACGCCCCTTTCGACGCCTTGGACGGATCCTTCAACACCCCTAGTGCCGATGGTGCAGTTGGGGCCTGAGGCTTTGAGGGCCTCTATTTCATCGGGGTAGACGACAATGTCAACGACACAGTTTTGTGTGTCGAAGGCATCTTCGACGATGGCGTCGATGACGCGGTTTTATTCGAAGAATCCTTGTCTTTACTCGAGGGTTTGTCACGCTTTCGAGGGTTTTTATTTGCCGGGTTTGATGACTCACTGCGTTTTTGTTTTTTGGATCTTTCACCCGGGGTATCACCTCTGTGCAAGGGGGACAAGGCCACGTTCTCGAAAACCCTTAGCATTTGTTTGCGATATTCCTCACACTTGGCTGGTGAGCTGTATTTAGAGGGGCAGGTGACCCTTTCTGGAGAATTAGAGGATGAAGAGGAAGGAGATCTATGACACCTCTTCTTAGAATGTCTCGATCTAGATGAGTGGTGAGAACCACCTCGAGATCTCGAGCGGGAATTTTTTTTTCGATGGTGAGAAGACAAATGTCTTGACTCGGCCGAGGACAATTTCGAAGGGGTAGAGGATTTAACAGTCTTACCTTTTTCCAGCTTCCCCCTACGCTCCTTCAAGGCTTTCGCCATCATGGACATACTCTCCTCACATTCCGAACACTGGTGCTCTGATCCCAGACACCACAAGCAGATCCTGTGAGGATCTGTTAATGACATCTTTTTTCCACAATCTCGAATTATATTTTGAAGCTGGACCGTGGCGTTGATGAAGCGGACGAAGATGCCATTGTAGGATTAAGATTTTCAAAGTTTTTCGAAGAGTTTACTGAAGAACCGAGCGTTGCATCTCCGAGGCTTATGAAGTGCGGAAAAATGGAACTGAGCAACTGACGCTGCATGAGACTTTTTATAACTATGGTGACGTCGGCGTCGATATGGAGGACTTTGAGGGACACTGACTCGAGGGACGTCAGCCCGCAGCGCCCTCTACTGTGTACATTTTTCCCGAGGCTAGCAAACTGGAAGTAGATTTATCAAAGATAAGGAATATGTGGGAGGACACAATCCATTTGAATGAACATTCCCTGGAGGTATAGAGGGAGGCCAACATGAGTGCTGTTCTTACCCCGGCCGGAGAGGTCCCTTGGCAGGGTGCTGCGAGCTTGTGGAGAGTGGCTGTGGTCAGATCTGACTCAGCTATTTGGAAAATGCGCTAGACCGCTGCCCCAAACTGAAAAACAAGGCAGAGATGTAAGAGAGCGCTCTGCGGTGGGCTGGGGGGAGGTCGACCAGTGCGTGTCAATGAATGTGGGACTGCCATACCTCAAAAGTTTTAGCCAGTAAATTCAGCAGTTCGGGAGCAGTCACATTGATCGAGCGTCTATCTGTGGTCAAGATTTCTTCAAACATGTCATGGACATGTATTGGCTAACATGTCAAGGAGGCTATGGTCTGATCTGTAGGAATGATAGACGCGAGGACAAGTGAGTCTGCAGCTGACTTATAACGGGGCAGTGCAGGAGCAAAGGCGAGCGTCTGTGTAAGGCACGCACTGCTGCTAACCCGATCACTGGTCCCCAGTGCGAGAGCGCGCTGTGAAGCGCGATTGGAGCTGTGCCGTGGGATATTGTTACCAGGTCACCTTGGTAGCCAGTAGCAGAGTCTCAGGAAAAATTGCGCGAGATCTCAAGAGCACCGGCTTTGGGGAAGAAATGGTACAATGCATCACATTGCACTGGGAGTGCATCTGGGGTACTGCACCCTGTGTAAAGGGAACTAGAGCCTGGCGAACAGGTCCTGTGGACAAGCATGCCTGTAGGAGCTGCACGGAAAAGAAAAAAGTCACTATGTAGAAGAAGTGGCGCGAGAGGTAACACACATGATCTAGGAGCTGGAAAACCAGTGGTTGTGCAGCTGGAATTAAGTGCACCTAAGTCTGGTCCAAGGGATGGAGCATTGGTATAATGGTATAACTAACACTCAGTGTCTGAACACTACGTCAGTGCCTGCCATTCGCTCTTGGGTACGGATATCTCAACAAGGGTTGGCAGAAAGGTGGTGGGCCTAATCTGGCCTGGCACCTAGCCAGGAAATAGGATGGTACTAACTCAGATATACTAAGATTCTAACTTTGGTCTGCCTTATGAAACTTATGAAACCGTCTTCTCCAGTTCCACCTAGCAATTATTCAAGACTAACTTGTCATTGAAAACCACTGGGAATGTTTATCCAAGTTTTTCGAGCCAATTGTCAAAAATTGACTTCCTTTCCCCGAATTACCAAAATACTGGGACGAGGAAGAAGGATTGAGCAATACAAAGCGAAGGAGACCACAAGCCCAGTGAATGCTCTAGTTTTAGCTTGCATACACCTATACCTGGGTAATTTAGAGATCAGAAGCAGAGAGCCGATGTCTGATGTTTGCAGTAGAGAGGTGCGTCTCTCTATGAGAACCGAAATACTGAAATGCTGAGACTGGCATGGTGGAGTCAGGCGGCTCACTGACCAAGGAGAAAGAAGCTGCTGCACGAGAAGCACACGCTGCGGGAATGCCAGGAGTCGACGAGAGACTCCTGTGCGTTCGCAACTGACAAAGAGCAGCGCTTCAATTACCAGAGAATTAAACGAAGCAGACATGTCAAGTGGAGGTCGCGAGAGACGGGAAAACCAAGAGGAAGCGGTCGTGAGAAGGAAGCAGACAGAAACGCTTCTCCGGCTGACCGCAGGAGAATACAGGAACACCAACAAGAGTCAGTGAGTTGACCCAGAGACAGGGACAGGAGACACCGGGGCGTTTCGCTGTATGAAAGTAATTGTAAATAAAGCCACTGAGCGAGAATGAACAGAAGTTTTTATTGTCAAAGGTGGAATTGAAATACAAGCAAAACCCTTACAAACATGTGAATGTATAGAATTCAAGGATATGGGAAACCTGAATAGGACAATATATCAAGAAGATACCTTATCAAATAAAGTATATGTATAACTCTGGGAGAGGGCAGACACCTTGTATGAACAGAAGATCTGGCAGCAGTGTATACCTAGCAATAACATGTGTGTGACTATAAGAAGCCATGGCAGGAGAATATACCAGGCAATAACAAGTGTGTGATTACAAGACCCCCTGGCAGGAAAGCATATCTGCCAACTGCAACTGTGTCAATAAAAGAGTTAAAGAAGCCCTGAGAAGAAATATCAGGACTAAGAAAAGGGATTGTGTTAACCAGGAGCAAAGGAGCAAACCCTGGCAGAAAATGATACCAGGTGTCCAAACAAAGCCAAAATTACAAAGTCAGATAGTTTTGTGTGTTAGTGTTGCTGTTGAAACTATTGTTTGTGGAACATCAGAGAGTAAAGAGGAATCCAGGGGAAGGGAACCACCCACTGGAGCAAGGACATTTATCCTTGAAAACTTTTTGTGTTATAGCCATTTATTCTTTCTTTATGAACCCCTTTCTAAACCACCCGTGGTTAAAGAAATTTCCAACTTCACCTTAGAATTTAGTCTACAGTGTGAGGGTCAGAATAGAACTTTGGCCAAGGGCAGTTTTTATTTTGGACATTCTGAAACTGACAAATCTTAGTTTTTGGTTTAGGTAGAGACATTTTAGACCCGGGTTAGAGAGGCATTTTCCCAATCCCTTTTATTTTCAATAAATGTGTTTAGCCAAATTCATGGTTAACTTGTGCCTGAGTTTCATTCCTGAATCCTCATAAAAGGTTCACCTTAAGTAAACGGCTTCTGTAGGACAAAATCCGATACAGGTTGTCAACCGCCTGACAATGCCAATCTTTGATATCCCCTTGCCTTGAGTCCAAAGCAAGAAACAGCTAAGTAGAAAAGTGAATTTGCTTGGTGCGGTCCACATTGTATCTTAGGGCTCTTTTTAAGTACAGCAAGTTTGTTTGTTTGTTTGTTTGTTTGTTTGAAATGACTGTTCTGATAATGCCGATGGGTTATTAAAGAAGGTTAGGAAAACAAGGGTTTGGATCAAATGGAAAGAATTGGGAACCATAGGACTGAACCTTGGCGTTTGTCTGAAGGATTACTTTGTGCTTGTGGAAATTGAAATATGATTCATGGACCAGTGGGGCTCAAAGCTCTTTAACTTTATTGGCTGAGGTGATTGCCACCAGAAGAACAAGTTACTTCTTACCTTGTAACATTCTTTCGATGGGATGTTCCTCCGACGTATTCCTTATCTTTGATAGATCATCTCCCAGCTTGCTGGCCTCGGAAATCTTTTTCAGCAGAGGACGCTGCGCATCGACGTCCCTCGAGCCGATGTCCCTCGACGGCCTCTGTATAGGCGCCGACGTCATCACGCGTATAAATAGATTCGCGCAGCGTCCGTTGCTCAGTTCCGTTTTGACGTTAACAGTTGTTTTCCATGAATTGGTTATTGACCTTGAAGGAGCGTAAGCTGCAACCACAAGGGAAGTATTACTGCGGGGATGGATGGGAGGGGCGATAAGGAATACGTCGGAGGAACATCCCATCGAAAGAACGTTACAAGGTAAGAAGTAACTTGTTCTTCGAAGGGATTGTGTCCTCCGACGTATTCTTTATCTTTGATAGACTCCCATAGCAGTGGTGTGTAATTGGAGGTGGGAGTAACACGCCATGGTCCTCATTACGACCCCGGCGGTAAGTGAAAAACGATGCCGGTAAATGATTACCGGCATCGCTTACCGCTAGGTCCGATCATGACCCGTGAAAGTGCAATTAGCGGCATCGTAGTTAACGGTGCCGCTAACAGCACCAAGCTCGCGCGCATGTGACCTTCCACGCCGTAAGTACCGGCATCGCGCAAAGTTGGGCAAATCACAAACCAAGCGGACATGCTCTTAACGCCATCGAGAAGGCCGTAAAGTACCTTACTGCCATGGTGCTAATTCCGCCATCGCGAACCAACTGTAAATGGCCATGTTCAGTGTTCCCAGCTGCCACAGGTGCACAGAATCAGCACAGGTGGAGGCAATACAGACTCACCAAGTACAAAAAGAGTACACCCCACCCCTTCCTACACCCAGTCACACTCCACAATGATTCCAAAATGACTAGCAATGTTGGGGCTGTAGGACCTGATTGCAATGCAAGTGCTACAACTACAACAACAACAACAACAGGCAGCACAGAGGAGACGCAGGAGGAGAAGGAGGGCAAGGCAGGGCCAGCAAGCCCCATCAACACAGCCAGTGCCACCACGCAGGCAGCCCCCAATCCCACACATCCGAGCCAGTCCATTCAACCTCACCGCTGAGCAGATCCATACCTTGTACCATTTGGACCGGGACACCATCACCACCATCGTTGACATGATACACAATGACATTGTCAGCATGATGACCGCCACCCCCCCCTACTGAAGGTAGTGTCCGTGCTCCACTTCCTGGCCACAGGCACCTACCAGCACACAGTGGAGCACTTGCATGGCATTTCACAACCATTATTCTCACGTACGCTGATCAAAGTGCTCGATGCCCTCCTCAAGCACACAGACGACCACATTTCCTTACCACAGTCTGCCCAGGAGATTGCAAACACCAAAGTGGGTTTCCATGCACTAGCCGGCATACCTGGTTACACTGGTGCCATCGACTGCACCCATGTGGAATTGGTGGTCCCACATGCCATGGAGGTAGCGTACCGCAACCGTAAACTATTTCACTCAATCACTGTGCAAATGGTATGCGACTCCAACAGGATCATCACACATTGTTGTGCCCGATTCCCCGGATCAACCCATGCATGATTCAATGGTCCTGCGTAACTCCACAATACCACGCTACATGGAGCGACATGCAGGGCCAAGATCCTGGCTACTCGGTGAGTCTCATGTCATGGCCATGGAAATGTGAAGTGGGTAGGTGATTGACGTACCAATGCATACTTTACCTGGCTGAAAGGGGGGGGGGGGAATGATGCATACTTTACCTGGCTGAAAGGGGGGCGGAATGATGCATACTTTACCTGGCTGAAAGGGGGGGGGGAATGATGCATACTTTACCTGGCTGCGAGTACCAGAGGCAATGGATCCAGCTCATACCCTAAAGCAGCCCAAACGTCAACTGACACCTGTACAGATAATGCCCGATGTACAGCCCTACCATGTGAATGAAGGTGTGTCCCAACCATGACACAACCATCTGCAAGTGCATTGTACCGATTCGGACCACATTGACCTCAACGAAATGCACCTACATGCAATGACTTCAGCCAATACACGGCACCAAACACCATCAACTGAAAGGCCAGTCCCCCATAACTGCACACAAAGGAGGCACATGACAGACAAAAACATCAATACACCACTACACAGACACCGAGGCCCAAAAAATGTGCCTATCAACATTAGTAGTGCTCAGTGGGGTCATCATGAGGCTGACAGCAATGTTGCCATGATGAGAGCGTTGAATGCCAGGTCACCAAAACAAACGCCATGAACGAACACAGTGGATGGGCACTCACAAGGCACTGGACCCCCCTGCATACATTGGTTGATGGCATGCAAAACAGTCGATGAGATGAATACACATATACCGGTCACATAGTGTGAATCCATTTGTGCATGTAAAAGTGGTACAAAGTAAGAGTTGAATGCATGCCATGGTGGCAAGTTATGATTTGAGATTTGATGTCATGACTGACACATACATTGTTGCCCACATACAGGTGATGCAGGCTATCCCCTGAAGAGGTGGCTCCTTACACCAGTCTGGAACCCACAGAACCAGCAGGACTTAAATCGTGCACATACACGAACCCGTATGGTGATTGAGCAGGCATTTGGCCTATTGAAGGCACGGTTTCGCTGCCTCATCAGGTCTGGTGGGGCACTCCTGTACCGCCATGAGAAGGTGGCAAAGATCGTCATGGCATGTGTGATGCTATACAATATGTGCATCAGACGGAATGTGCCCCTGCCCCCTGACGCTGAACTGCAACCACCTGAGGATGAGGAGGGTGGGGATGGGGCAGCAGCTCAGGGAGGCAGCGATGCACAGGAGGGACGTGACATGCGTCAGACTCTGATCAACCAATGTTTCTAGCACACACGGATGGGGGGTGTCACATGGAGATGGCAATTGGGGCACTGTGTGTGTCTGGGATATGCACACTGTGGACTGTTCACCAATAAAGCACACATACGCAATGAGCAATGTCCACACATGTGATTTGTGATCAAGCAAAAATTGTATTGTAAATGTGAATTCAATTAACACACCCACTCCCCCCTCAACTCCCCAACACACCCACTCCCCCCTCCCCCCTCAACTCCCCAACACACCCACTCCCCCCTCAACTCCCCAACACATCCACTCCTCCCTGCCCCCTCAACTCCCCAACACACACACTCCCCCCTCAACTCCCCGCAAAAGTGTGTGGATGCCTGTGTTGAAGTGCCTAATGTGGAATTGTTCCACTGGGCGGCCTCTATTGGCAGCCCCCTCTGCCAGCCCCCAGGCACCCCTGCCTGTACTCCGCAGGTTCCTGGCCGACCTGCGGACGGGGCTGCTTGGGGCAGAACTGGAAGCGGAGGAGGTACTCGGCTGCTCACTAGGACGCATGTCCCTCATTGTGTCATGATCTCTGCTTCCAAAAGATCAGGACTTGCCCGACTCCCTTGGAAGCAGACCCATAACCCCGGTTCCGAGTGCCAGCCAGTCCCAATTGGGACCTTTTGGACCCTGTCCTGGTGCCAGTGGCACCAGGCTCATAAAGATGCCCAGTCCCAGCGCTGGAAGCGCCGGGCTCATAATGCTTGGGTGGACTTACCTGCAGCAGACCATGCTGCTTACTTACCTGCCAGTTGAACCCCTGATCCTCTTCTGTTTGGGACTACTTTTCCTGTTGGGTGGGGCAGGAGCCACTCCCTAGGTTCAGAACACTGGAACTCTTCTGGAAAGCAGGAACTCTTTTCTTACCTAGGCGTGGCTGTGGAAGGAGACACCTAAGCACTACAGGAGGCTATTTAAACCACACCCGATGGATGAATCTTGCTTTGTGTTATTCTGCATTCTCTGCAGCAGAACGCTCATCGTGTCTTCTGCTTCTGATCCTGGGCCTAAGGGAACAAAGGCTTACCATCCTGGAATCCAGTCTTCAGCAGCACCTGTAAAGACAAAGAAAGAACAGGTTAGCACTACGGTCTTCAGTGGCAGCGCATCTCTTACCTGGTCCATCGGCTGTCACCAACGCCTCGCGCTGCATTCCGGCATCTGAAAGACAAAGGCTTACCTACTCTTCGCATGCTCCGGAGGTCTTCGCACTGCATTCCGGCATCTGAAAGACAAAAGCTTACCAGCTCTTCGCACGCTCCGGAGGCCTTCGGCGCTGCATCCCGCATCTGAAAGACAAAAGAAGGTGCGTTTAAAGACATTGGGCAACTTTATTACTCACGTGCCATTACTCCTTCCCACGCCGAATCCAGTGGGTATTCCAGCACCCTTCAGCTTCTCTAAAGCTCCGAACTTGTACCTGCAAGATAAAAGGGACAGTTAGTGCGCATCGGGAAGCAGGCTACAAGCGCTTACTTACGTGCTTCCAGGCGCTTCTATTCCTCACGCGGGTTCGATCCTCAACTCTCATCAGCCCGCCATCCGCCATCGCCGGAACCCTGCAAAACAAGAGATATCATTACAAAAGACTTTTAAGACATTTGAAGTGCCCAGAACTTACAGTTCGTGCAGTTAACGACGGACAGCAGTCCTCTGAGGTCAAGAGGCCTGCACCCTTATCCAGTGAAGAAACTGGTTACGGCACCCTGCCCCGAGGCAGATGGAGAGCTCGGCGTTCACTTACCTAAGGTGAGGGCGTTAACCTTTGGGGTTCTACAGGAGAAGAGAAAGGGAAGAGGAGAGAGGCACCCAATAACCCCAGTTCATTAATCCCATATTTTCTATCTGCAGACATCTTACTCTTCGAGTCAGACATACAGTGCACAGAGGTCCAGCCCAAAGAGCCAACCGTGTGTTACACATCACCTTTGAAGATACGGCATTCACCCAGTCAAGACCGGCGCCTCTGCGGGAATCAGGTGAGCGTTACAGAACACAAAGCCTACCGCAAAACTCCCACCCAGGCGCTATGGAAACCTCGGATACCGACCAGCTAGTCCAGTTACTTGGGGAACTAAGAGCAGAAGTGCATGCAGCCCGTCAGGAAACGAATGCTCTAAGAAGGGAACTGATTATTTCCAAGGAGCGAACAGACGATCTCGCTAGACAATTGCTACAGTCACAAGCCGGACAAACTCCGTTACCCGCATCGGGGCAAATCTTCCTTCAACATCCTCTACGAACCCAGTGCAGATCAACCTACCTGGGAATGTACCTCTGGCTCTGCCCGAACGATTTCTGGTGACCCAAAGAGGTTTGCAGTATTTATTAATCAGTGCCGGTTGCACTTCTTATGCCGGCCAGCAGCCTTTCCAACTGATCAAGCTAAGGTAGCTTTCGTGCTTTCGTATCTTAGTGGCAATGCGGCAGACTGGTCGATCCCTCTAGTTAATCAAGATGATCCGGTTCTCCATGATTTTCAAGCTTTTCAGCTCAGTATGGAAAAACTGTTTGCAAGACATTCACAGGGGCAGGCCTTGGACAATGAGCTCCTTTCATTGCGACAGGGTAATCAAGACCTTTTGGCTTATATTGCGTCTTTCAACAGACTGATAGTGGAAACTCGATGGCCTGAGGACAAAAGGATTACGCTGTTTTATAGAGGTCTACGTGGAGAGCTCAAAGATGTGTTAGCCCAAGTAGTGAATCCCCCGCAAGACTGTTCGGACTATATTGACTTAGTCGTTCAAATTGACCACAGACTGCAGAACAGGAAGGCCGATCGTTCCAAGTTTGATGCTCGAGTATTTTCCAAACCACCAACTCCTACCAAAGGAGTAGACTCCGGGGAACCCATGCAAATAGGGGGCCTGAAAGGACCACTAACACAAAAGGAGCGGGAAAGGAGAAAACAGCTGCAATTATGCCTCTATTGCGGAAACTCGGGGCACTTTCTTCGAGACTGTCCGGTGAAACCAGCCAAGAAGGCAGTAGGAGCTGCAGTTACCAGGGTCACAAACTCTGAGCAGGGAAACAACCTCGCCCGACAAGAATAGAGGTCCTCTTGCCGAGCGTTAAAACCAGTTCAGTGACCTCGCATTTCGTGATACCTATGGTCCTCATTAGCCCTGAACATCCGGATCGATTACATGCGATTGAAGCTTACATCGACAGCGGTGCCATCGGCAATTATGTGGATCATGAAATGGTTTTGAGGATGAATCTGACTCTTTGTCCAAAGGCTGTAAAGGACGTCATTACTACGGTGGATGGTACGGAGATAGCCTCCGGACCAGTAACGCATACCACCCAAGAAGTGACGCTAGTAAGTCAAGATGGACACCATGAGAAGATCGTGTTCGATGTGATCAAGGCCCCTCAGTTCCAGATTATTCTAGGAATTCCTTGGTTAGAGAAGCACAATCCTCAGATCGATTGGCGAGCAAGAACGGTTCAGTTTCCAGAATGTGTCTCTACTTGTCACCCTCGACCTGGTGTTGCACTGGCAGCAATTTCCTCGGAGGCTCCCCAGTTACCTCCTGAATACCTAGAATTCCAAGATGTTTTCCGGAAGGATCAGGCTAACTCTCTACCTCCTCATAGGTCTTATGACTGCCAGATAGACCTGATACCTGGATCTACTCCTCCTTGTAGTAGAATTTATGCCCTCACCGAGCCTGAGAATCTTCACCTCCGACAATACCTGGATCAATACCTAGCGAATGGGTTTATTCGTCCTTCCAAGTCCCCTGCTTCCTCAGCTTTGTTCTTCGTTCCAAAAAAAGAAGGGGACCTTAGAACTTGTATAGATTATCGCGCCCTGAACCAGATCACCGTTAAGAATAGATATCCGTTACCTTTGATCCCTGAACTCCTGGACCAAGTCAGAAAAGCATGCATATATACAAAGCTGGATCTTAGAGGAGCCTACCACTTAGTACGAGTAAAAGAGGGCGATCAATGGAAGACGGCCTTCCGCACCAAGTATGGGCTATTTGAATATCAGGTCATGCCCTTCGGACTTTGCAATGCCCCGGCCGCCTTTCAATATTTTATGAACGATGTCCTCATAGAGCTCATAGATGTGTGTGTTGTTGTTTACATTGACATCCTCGTTTATTCTTCATCGGAAACTGAACATCGGAAACACGTGAAAATGGTCCTCGAGAGATTGCGTCAACACAAACTTTTCGCTAAGTTGGAAAAATGTGTTTTCAACGTGACTGAAGTTGAATTCTTGGGATTCATATTATCACCTAGCGGAGTGCGTATGGATTCAAAGAAGGTCGATGCAATTCTCAAATGGCCATCGCCATCCTCCGTAAAAGGTGTTCAAAGCATGTTAGGCTTTGCTAACTTTTACCGCAGGTTTATCCCCGAATTCTCTCGAATAGTCCAGCCCATCACCGCCTTGTTAAAGAAAAACAAACGTTTTGAATGGTCTACTGAGGCGGAACAAGCTTTCCAGAATTTGAAGACTAGATTTATCTCTGCACCGATCTTAAAACATCCTCGCCCAGAACTCCCCTACATCGTTGAAACTGATGCTTCGAGCCTTGCCATGGGGGCAGTTCTATCACAAAAGGACCCAGTAACCAATCAGTTGCATCCCGTGGCATTTTGGTCCCGCAAATTCTCGCCTCCTGAAATCAATTACACTATTACTGATAAAGAACTTCTAGCTATCAAGTCCGCCTTTAAGGCTTGGCGGCATTATCTTCTGGGGGCCCGACACACCGTTACTGTGATTACAGATCACCGAAACCTGCAATATTTGAAAACCGCAAAAGCTCAATCCTCTAGGCAACTCCGTTGGGCACTATTCTTTGCCGAGTTTGACTTCATAATTACCTATCGACCTGGTACAAAAAACGGTAAAGCTGATGCCCTTTCTCGGATGGGAGTGGAAGAACATTTGATCAATCCTAAACCTGTACCTATCATTCCCGAACAAAGAATTCTAGGTGTAATCGCCACACAATCCATAGAGGAAGTTAAGGATAAAGCCAGGCTACTGGTAACTCCAGCAGACATACAGAATTGGCATCTGCAGGGAAAGGACTTTACGGTGAAGGACAACCTATTATATTTCCAAGAACGGTTATACCTGCCCAGCACAGATTTACAGAAAAAGGTAATCTCTTGTTATCACGATTCTTTAATGGAAGGACATCCCGGTATGACCAAGACCTCGGAAAAGATCAAGCGCTACTTCTGGTGGCCGTCTTGGAAAAAAGATATCAGAGACTTTATAATGTCCTGTGGAGTATGCGCCCAAAACAAGAGTCAAAGGGAAAAACCAGCCGGCCTCTTACGCCCTATTGACATCCCGCCTCGCCCTTGGCATACGCTTTCTATGGACTTCATCACCGATCTACCTCCATGCTCCGGATACAATACGATCCTAGTAATCGTGGACCTATTCTCCAAGATGGCGCATTTCATTCCACTCAAAGGCTTACCAACAGCAGCAACTCTGGCCTGAGAATTTCTCGAAAACATCGTCCGACTGCACGGTTTTCCTTCAGTTCTAATTTCGGATCGAGGTAGTCAATTTATTTCTCATTTTTGGCGAAGTTGCTGTCAGTCGGCTCAAATTGATGTGAGATTTTCGACCAGCCACCACCCTCAAACCGACGGACAAACCGAGAGGACCAATCAAACTCTGGAACAGTATTTGCGCTGCATGCTACAACAAACTGAAAAAACTTGGAAAGATATCCTTTGGATAGCCGAATATGCCTACAATAACTCTGTCCACTCGGGAACTGGGAAGACCCCGTTTTTTCTTTTATACGGTAGTCACCCTCGAACCTCGGAGTTGGATCCACTCCAAGATCTTGGAACACCAGCAGTAGACCACCTGCATTCTACAATCACCCAAGCCTTTAAGGAAGCCGTTTCTCACCTTCAAAGGGCTAAAGAACAATACAAGAAAGGAGCAGACCAACATCGGAAGGAAGCCCCCCAATATCAAGTAGGAGATCAAGTCTGGTTATCCACCAAATATCTACCTCTAAAAGGACCACGCACATTCAACCCAAGATACCTTGGTCCCTATTCCATCACTACCATAGTAAATCCAGTAGCGGTCAAGTTGGACTTGCCCCCTCACATGAAGATACATCCGGTCTTCCACGTCTCTCTATTAAAACCCGTGCAACCTCAAACCCGACTAACTAAATCTCCAAAACCTATTCTAGTTGATGGAGAACTCGAGTTTGAAGTCAAAAGCATCCTGGATTCCAAGATCTCCAAATCTAAACTATTTTACCTGATTGACTGGAAAGGCTACGGTCCCCAAGAAAGATCCTGGGAACCTGCAGAATATGTCCACGCGCCTCGTCTAATCAAAAGATTTCATCGAACATTTCCTAACAAGCCCAAACCCCCGGAGAAGCCCGGTTTGGGAGGGGCCTTGAGGGGGGGTGCTGTCATGATCTCTGCTTCCAAAAGATCAGGACTTGCCCGACTCCCTTGGAAGCAGACCCATAACCCCGGTTCCGAGTGCCAGCCAGTCCCAATTGGGACCTTTTGGACCCTGTCCTGGCGCCAGTGGCACCAGGCTCATAAAGATGCCCAGTCCCAGCGCTGGAAGCGCCGGGCTCATAATGCTTGGGTGGACTTACCTGCAGCAGACCATGCTGCTTACTTACCTGCCAGTTGAACCCCTGATCCTCTTCTGTTTGGGACTACTTTTCCTGTTGGGTGGGGCAGGAGCCACTCCCTAGGTTCAGAACACTGGAACTCTTCTGGAAAGCAGGAACTCTTTTCTTACCTAGGCGTGGCTGTGGAAGGAGACACCTAAGCACTACAGGAGGCTATTTAAACCACACCCGATGGATGAATCTTGCTTTGTGTTATTCTGCATTCTCTGCGGCAGAACGCTCATCGTGTCTTCTGCTTCTGATCCTGGGCCTAAGGGAACAAAGGCTTACCATCCTGGAATCCAGTCTTCAGCAGCACCTGTAAAGACAAAGAAAGAACAGGTTAGCACTACGGTCTTCAGTGGCAGCGCATCTCTTACCTGGTCCATCGGCTGTCACCAACGCCTCGCGCTGCATTCCGGCATCTGAAAGACAAAGGCTTACCTACTCTTCGCATGCTCCGGAGGTCTTCGCACTGCATTCCGGCATCTGAAAGACAAAAGCTTACCAGCTCTTCGCACGCTCCGGAGGCCTTCGGCGCTGCATCCCGCATCTGAAAGACAAAAGAAGGTGCGTTTAAAGACATTGGGCAACTTTATTACTCACGTGCCATTACTCCTTCCCACGCCGAATCCAGTGGGTATTCCAGCACCCTTCAGCTTCTCTAAAGCTCCGAACTTGTACCTGCAAGATAAAAGGGACAGTTAGTGCGCATCGTGAAGCAGGCTACAAGCGCTTACTTATGTGCTTCCAGGCGCTTCTATTCCTCACGCGGGTTCGATCCTCAACTCTCATCAGCCCGCCATCGCCGGAACCCTGCAAAACAAGAGATATCATTACAAATGACTTTTAAGACATTTGAAGTGCCCAGAACTTACCGTTCGTGCAGTTAACGACGGACAGCAGTCCTCTGAGGTCAAGAGGCCTGCACCCTTATCCAGTGAAGAAACTGGTTACGGCACCCTGCCCCGAGGCAGATGGAGAGCTCGGCGTTCACTTACCTAAGGTGAGGGCGTTAACCTTTGGGGTTCTACAGGAGAAGAGAAAGGGAAGAGGAGAGAGGCACCCAATAACCCCAGTTCATTAATCCCATATTTTCTATCTGCAGACATCTTACTCTTCGAGTCAGACATACAGTACACAGAGGTCCAGCCCAAAGAGCCAACCGTGTGTTACACATCACCTTTGAAGATACGGCATTCACCCAGTCAAGACCGGCGCCTCTGCGGGAATCAGGTGAGCGTTACACATTGTCTGTACAAGCTCCGAGAGCACGTGCCGCACCGCGGCAAGTTCGGCACAGATGTCCTTGGTGGAGGATTGTATGGCTGCCTTCACAGTCTTGGCACATTTTTGCATGTCAGCACTTGCACCTCCACATTCGGCCGCATGCTGAGTGAGGAGTGAGGACAGTTGGTGTTGCCTTGTTAAAATTTGGTCCAGCGACTGTTGGTATTTTTGGGCATTGGATGATGCCATTGGCGCGTTCATTGGGCTACTCCCCTCCTCCACACCTTCCACTGGGCATGGAGTGGCTGGCCAGGAGTCATCAGGGGATTGCCCCTGTGTGCTATCAGCATGCAGGCTACATGGGGACAGGTAGGGGGAATGAGGGTGGGCAGTGGGGGGACATTCTATGACATCATCATCATTCCCCACATCACTATCCGAGCAAGCTGCAATGGCAGCAGTCTCCCCAATCGTACTGCTTCTTGCAGACACAGTCCCTTCAGTGGCCACCAGTTGTTGGATGTCTGTTGCTGGTGGTACCATGGTGCTTATCGTTACCCTGGCCTGTGTCGTGGCAGTCGATTTTGACTGCTGTGGGTTTTTTTTGGGTCCAGCAGAGGTGGAGGGTTGGTGTGGTGTTGCCTCGGGCCTGGCCTTCTTGGCAGTTGTGGTGCCAGTCTCGTCCTCGCCAAGGTCCGAATGAGTGCCTGTGGTGGAACAAAGGAGGGAAAGTGTTATTGATGGGTCTGCGGACATTGAGCAGGCATTGTGATGACTGCCATGATTTTGATGACTAGATGGTGCACTTTTGAGGCAGTGACATACAGGTTGTCTCCCTTTTGGGTGGGAGAAGCATGCAGGAATGTGGGTGCCTACAGTGAGAGTGTGCATACTGCATGTGTACAGGGTGTAGGTCAATGACGCCTGTTGGCAGTCTTCTGCTGATGTGTTGCGTTAACCCTATTAGGCAACATTGTGCTTCCCATGAAACTGGACTTCAGGAAGTTTAGCATGGCTTAATTTGAGGCACCTACCTGCGTCACCTGATGTCGGGGCTCCTCTCTCCATTTCACCGACCCCCTCGATGCTCTCGATACCAATGGTTGTGGCACATATCACCTCCCACGGCTCCATTTTTATCTGTGAGTCTGCTCCTCCACCAGTTGCCATGCCCAGGTTTCTGTTGGCAGACAGTATGCTCCTTACACGGAGCCGGAGGTCGTCCCACCTTTTCTGGCACTGTTTTGTGGTGCGGGGTGTTGTTCCTACTGCACTGACCCGCTGTGCGACTAGGTCCCATATGGCCTTCTTCCGTGCTATTGCCGGTCTGGTCCTTTCAGGGGAGAATACAATGTCTGCGTTTTCCTGTAGGGTTTCCGCCAACATGGTGAGCTCTTCCCTACTGTAGCACTCCTGCCGCAGCCGATCGCAAGATTTTTTGACAACTTTCGGGATTCTGACGATGGGTGGATGTGGGTGAAGGTTTGTGCCGGGTCTCGGGGTCAGATGTGCACTGGTTGTGGAGGATTACAATGGATTGTGTTTTTAAAGATGGCCGCCGTGCTCTTTCCCGTTCCGGTGCAATGGCGTAACTTCCGGATCCGCTTCTTTACGGTCACCGCTAATAGCGGTCACCGCTATTTGCGGTGATCTCTAATATCGGTGGGTAGGGTGGCGGTGGTGCAGCTTGCACGGCATACGATGCCGGTAGGTGCCGTTTTTGGGACATTAACGGCATGGCGCAGATTACATTACCGGCATGGCGCAATGCTCGTGCCCGAGAGGTCGTAATGTACCGCTTTTAACGGTTTCAGGCCAGCACGGACACGTTAGTTGCGCCATGCCGGTAATGTCCATTACTTACCGCCGGGGTCGTAATGAGGCCCCATGTTTCCTTTTAGGAATGAACAGAATGTAATACAGCTTTTCCAAACCTAGTCTCTTGACTAGAGGAGGAATCCAGGTTGTAAAACCTTGTGAAGGTATGTGCGGACGACCATGTGGCAGCCGCACATATATCTCGAACCGGAACCCCTCTTTGGAGGGCCGAGGAGGCTGCGATACCCCTGGTTGAATGAGCCCTAAGATTTTGAGGAGGCTCTTTCCCTGCTAGTTTGTAACCTTCCAGGATGGCCAAAATAATCCATCTGGAAATGGTTTGTTTTGTTATCGGTAGTCCCAACTTGTACCCTGAGTAACCTACAAACAGTTGGTCTGCTTGCCTAATCCTAGCAAGTCTGCTGATGTAAAAGCTCAAAGCCCGCCTTGGGTCCAGCCTATGTAGCCTTTCTTCCTCTTTCCCCGGATGAGGAGGAGGATAGAATGAAGGTAAGGTCATTTTCTGAGTGATGTGGAATTCAGAAACCACCTTTGGGAGGAAATTAGGCTTCACCTGTAGGACAACTTTGTCTTTATGAAAAACTGTATGAGGGGGTTTACAAGATAGAGCTTGTAATTCGCTCACCCTTCTAGCAGATGTTAAAGCCACTAATAAGACAGTTTTAAGGGTGAGAAATCTTAGCAAACAAGAGTGGAGTGGTTCAAAAGGAGTACCCATCAGGAAATTTAAGACTAAATTTAAGTCCCATAAAGGAACCTGGAAAGGTTTTGGAGGGTAGACATTAGTTAATCCCTTTAGAAATTGTATTACTAAGGGTAATTTGAAATACGAAGGCTCCTCTGCAGTGCGCTTGAAGATCGATAGCGCTGCGAGATAGCCCTTGATAGTGCCAACTTGAAGGCCTGAATTTGCCAAGTAGAGTAGAAAGGATAACACCGTTGGTGTACCACATGAGAAGGGGTTGATATTCTCTTCTCTACACCAGCTGCAAAATTTGTTCCAATGTCAGCGGTATAAAGACTTTGTTGCTGGCCTTCTGGCCGAAAGCAACACCTCCATGACGTCATCAGGGAGGTCCCAATCCTTGTATCTCAACCTTTCAGAAGCCAGGTGTGAAGGTTGAGGGTTCTGATCTCTGGATGGAGAACCTGACCTTCCTTCTGTGAGAGAAGATTCTCCTTGAGTGGAAGACGAATTGGAGGGCAGATGAACATGTCCGGAAGGTCCGGGTACCACGTTCTCCTGGCCCAGTCTGGGGCAATTAGGATCATGGTCCTCCGGAATCTTCTCAACCTCCTGATCATTTGAGGAATGACAGGGACTGGTGGAAACGCGTACAGGAGTGGAAACTCCCAGTCCACTACGAACGCGTCCCATGGAGCTCCTCTCGGGGGAAATTCCCTTGAACAAAACAGATTGCACTTCCTGTTGGTACTGGTGGTGAACAGATCCACGTGAGGGGTTCCCAAAAGGGCGAAGATCTCCTGAAGGACTTCCTGAGCTAGTTCCCACTCGTGGGAGACTGTGCCCTACCTGCTCAGAGCGTCCGCCGTCAAGTTCTTCTCTCCGGCTAGGTGAACTGCTCATAGAGAGATTCCTTCTTGAATTGACCAAAACCAGAGCTGCATTGCATCTCTGCACAGTGGCAGTGATCATCCGCCTCCTCTTTTGTTGAGGTAGTGCATGGCCACTTTGTTGTCCATCATTATCAGGACATTTTTCCCCTGTACAGATGGCAGAAAAGCTTTCAGCGCTAGTCTGATTACTCTCAGCTCTAACAGGTTGATATGTAGTCTGGACTCCGATGGAGACCAACGACCGCTGATGGTCAAGTCGTTGGTATGTGCTCCCCACCCTGTGAGTGAGGCATCTGTGACTACTGTTATCTCCGGCCATGGTTGCCAAAACAGTTCTCCCTTCAAGATGTTGAAGATGTTGAAGTGCCCACCACTGAAGGCCTCGAGCCACCTTGTCCAGAACCTGAAGGAGGTCTGTCATTCTCCCTGAGAATTGCGACCACTGAGTTCTCAGTGCCCACTGAAGAGATCTCATTCTCAGGCGAGCCTCTGGCACAAAGAAGATGCAGGATGCCATGAGGCCTAGCAACCTCAAAAAGTCGAAGGCTGGGAGACGTTGGGCATTTTGAAACTTGGTGACCATCTGCAGAATATCTTGAGCCCTCACCTCTGGTGGCGAGGCTTTTCCCAGGGAAGTGTCCAGGACCGCTCCAATGAACTGGAGTCTCTGTGATGGTATCATCTGTGACTTCTTTAAATTGAGGGAGAAGCCCAGTTTGTGAAGGAAGTGGCAGACATAGTCTAGCTGATTCTGAGCTTGTTCCGGAGATACAGTTCTGATCAGCCAATCTTCCAGGTAGGGGTAGACGTGAATCCCTTCCCTCCTTAGACTTGCAGCCACTACCGACATTAGCTTGGTGAAGACCCTCGGGGCAGAGGTCAGCCCAAATGGCAGAACTCGAAATTGATAATGAGAGCCGCCAATTGCGAACCTCAGGTATATCCTGTGTTTGAGATGGATTGGCACATGGAAATAAGCATCCTGGCGGTCCAGAGATACCAGCCAGTCCTGGAGCTGGAGGGCCTGAAGGATCTGAGAGAGAGTTACCATCTTGAACTTGTCCTTCCTGAGGAACTTGTTAAATTCTCGTAAGTCCAAGATAGGTCTCAGTCCTCCGCCTTTCTTCGGTATGAGAAAGTAGGGGGAGTACAAGCCCTTGTTCCTCTCCGCAACAGGTACCGGTTCTATGGCACCTTTTTCTAGCAGGTCTACAATTTCCTGCAAGAGGAGCAGATCTGGAACTTTCAGAGAGCTGTTCCCCAGTGGATGACTCTGAGGGATGCGTAGAAAAGGCAGGCAGTAACCTTGGGCAACTGTCTCCAATGCCCAAGCATCTGACGTAATAGCCTGCCATTCCATCAGATGTTGAGATAACCTGCCCCCTACTGGTGTCTTGTGAGGAGAGTCCTCAGAGCGGTTTGGAGGCGGCTGAAGCAGATGCAGAGGGTAAAGAGGCACCTGCTGCTGCTGCGGCTTTTGTATTTTTACCACGTCCACCTCGGGTGAATTTTTTCTGACCCCTTTGAACCGGCTGTCCTCTGCCTCTTCCGAATGCGGAATAGAAGCGAAAGGACTTACCTCTCCAAGAGGTTCCTGAGTGGCGATATGGTGTCTGACGGATTGCAGCTCCTAGTGATTTTGCTGCTACCTTTGATGTTTGTAGTTTTTCTAAACTGTCATCCGCCTTCTTACCAAACAAAGAAGAGCCGTCAAAGGGCATATTCAAAAGTTTGCTTTGCACATCTGGAGCAAAACCAGACTTTCGCAACCAAGCAAATCTCCGGGTTGTTGTACTTGCCGCCATGGCCCTGCTGATGCTGTCAGCAGAATCGATGCCAGTTTGCAGGGATTCGCACATAGCGTCTTTACCATCCTTGATGATGTTTAGGAACGCTTCCCTTTCTTCTCCCTCCGGGAGGCAGTCAGCCGCTGATGAAGCACACTCCCAAAGTGTGTGGCTGAACCTTGCGAGCGTACAAGAAGCATTGATGGATTTCAACGCCATGCTACATGCAGAAAATACTTTTTTGGCCATAAGGTCATATCTCTTATCATCCCTGTGGAACAGTAAGGTAAGCCGATTTACTACCTGATGAAGTAGCTGCCTGAACAACCAGACTCTCCGGAGTTGGGTGTTTGGATAAATATTCAGGGTCAGCAGAAGACACCCTATATTTAGCTGATAATTTTTGGTTAACCGCCGGGATTACCTCAGGTGTTTCCCAGTTTGCCAATATTCTCCTTTGTAATGCCGCATGAAATGGCACCACAGGATCCTCCTGTGGACCTTTGACCAAGATGTCTGTGAGGTCGTCTTGCTGAAAAGCAGGTGAGGGTGTGGACCACCCCATAAACTCTATTATCCTTGCCATCAAGGTTCTATAAGGGGTTTCAGCATGTTCCCCTGGGTATGGTCTGGCAAATTCCACTTCTGGGGAAGTGTCCAACCCACTTGCTTCCTGTAAGGATTCTTGGAGGTCTTTCAACCTACCTTCCTCAGAGGTAAATTCCTCTGGTACAGGAGTGGCAGATCCCTGCAACTCAAAAGGTCTTTCCTGATCTGAATCCTCCCCTTCTTCATAAACAGATGATAAGACTCTGGAGTGATCAGGTCTTGAAAATGGTATAAATCCCATTTCCAGAGCAGAAGGGGCCAAATTCGTCATGATTGGCTGAGAAAACGTCGACGCCGTCGACGCAGACGTTAAAGGCTTCGAAGAAATCGAAAAAAGGCGTTGAGAAAGTTGGTAGAGGCCTTGATGAACTCGAGAGTATCGGAATTCTACTCAAGGTTGTCGACGACGTTCTCGTGATCGAGGCTCTCAGTATGGCCACTGGCTGTGAGGTGGCCGTGGGTTTGTCCTTTCTCGGCGTCAACGTCGGCGTCGAAGACAGCGCCGAATCGACTGACCTGTGCGTCGAAGAACCCTTTGATAACGGCGTCGAAGACGCCGATCTATGCGTCGAAGGGATCTTCGACGACGGCGTCGAAGACGTGACTTCGCCTTTACTCAAGGGTTCGCGACGCTCACGAGTGGCTTCTTTCGCCGGGTGCTGCAACTCGCAGCGTTTTGAATTTTCGGGTCTTTCACCCAGGGTATCACCCTCAGCAGTCTTCGAGGGGGTAGAGGCCGCTTTCTCGAAGACGCTCAGCATCTTTTTCCTGAATTCCTCCCACTCAGCCTGAGAGCTATGTTTTGTGGGGCAGGAGACGCTTTTTGGGGAAACGGAAGAGGAAGAAGACGAGGAAGGGGATCTTCGACGTCTCTTGTTTGAATGCTTAGATCTCGAAGAGTGATGGGAACTGCTTCGAGACCTAGAACGAGAATGTCTTTTGTGATGGCGAGGAGACGAATATCTCGACTCCGCCGAGGAAACTTTCGAAGAAGTTTTAACTACTTTACCTCTCTCGAGCTTCCCCTTACGCTCCTTCAAGGCTTTTGCCTCCCAGGCACCACAAACAGATCCTGTGAGGATCCGACGACATTTTCTTTCCACAGTCTCGACATTTTTTGAAACCGGACCGTGGAGTCGTCGGTTCTGGTGAGGAAGCCATCGAGTATGAGTCGGTATTCACAAGAAATAATGAAGTATTTCTTGACTGAAGAACTGAGCAACGAGATTCCGAGGCCCCACGAAGCGCGGAAAAACAGAACTGAACAACGGACGCTGCGCGAGTCTATTTATACGCATGATGATGTCGGCGCCGATACAGAGGCCGTCGAGGGACATTGGCTCGAGGGACGTCGACGCGCAGTGCCCTCTACTGAAAAAAAAATTACGAGGCCAGCAAGCTGGGAGATGATCTATCAAAGATAAGGAGTACGTCAGAGGACACAATCCCTTCGAAAGATAATTTTCAAAGAAACAAACTTAGAGCCTCATTACTAATTTGGCAGTTATTTGAATCTGTGTTGCAGCAAATCCACAAAAAAGGGGACCAAAAAATGGGAAAAACAACGTCTAAATTATGGGTGTTCCCATAAAAGGGCACTCCGGCGTGCTACATGTACACAAATTACCAGCACCAGGGGTTTGAAGCTCTTCAACTTTCTTGGCCAAGGTGATTGCCACCAGAAATATAATTTTCATAGAAACAAACGTATGACCTCATTACGAATTTGGCAGTTATTTGAAACTGTGTTGTAGCAAATCCACAAAAAAGGGAGAGGAATCAAATGGGAAAAGGCGTGGGGGTCCCCATAAAAGGGCACACCAGCATGCTACATGTACACAGACTACCAGCTCCAGAATAGTATATGCAGATATCTTGAGAAATGGAGCCCCATAACAGGAGGACAAGTGCAAGCAATTCCTTGTGAAGAGGACCCTTGATTTAGCTAAACTTTTCAATGTATGACATGTGCTCAAACAAAGGAATTAAATTGCCACAGAACAATGTGTTTAAATTTCGAGATTGTTTTAGGGAAGCTATAAGATGAGATGGGACAGCAAGGATTAGGGGGTTGAACAATATGCATGATAAAATAATAAATGAATTACAGAAATTGAAAATCAAGCAGAAAATATGCACACTCTCAATGCACTCATACAATGCGCTCGTGCAGGTGTACATATAGTGCTTCTGGGAGTTGTAGGTGGAGCTAGTTTTGCTCAGCAGTCCACAATTCCAGGAAAGCAAATGTCAGAATTCAAACGGTGATAGAATCAGTAGGTCGTAAGCAGCAGGAGCAGCAAGGCACAGCCGAACATCACTTGCAATTCACTCAGACAATGCGCGCGTTGAGCACATTCTTCACAATGCCATCTTGGGCCGTGCCTCCTGGTGGTCTCCATTGCCAGGTTTTAAAGCTCATAGGGCGACATACTCAATAATCTTGAACAAATTGCGTGACTAGAGTGCTTAAGTAATGTTCCTGACCATTCCTTGCAAAGAAAAAGAAACTGAGAGGGAAACTGGTGCCAGCAACCCCAAGTATAGATGGAGATGACATATCTCCAGCCACAAGTCAGAATCTAGCAAAATTGAGGAGCTAACCTCAGAGTCACACAGCACTATCAGATGACTATACAAATGGTTTTCCAGTGCTGATTATGTCGGGAGAATATTCTGAAAGAGGATGTATTTTTCAGAGGAATGTGTCCAGTTGAATAAGTTGATTATTCTTATTAAAGAATAGTACCAAGCTATTTGTCAATATTAAATGATGATGTTAAACTTTAAGTGGTTTGCAGCCTGTGAGGTAGTTTTTCAAAAGTATGTGAATCTGTAAAAGGAGAAATTACTTACTGTAATGTTCTTTCTATGGATTCTTCTCCTGCAGATTCCTCATCTGCTAGATATTCCCTCTGACAGGGGGAGTAGTGGACCTCGACCCGGCCGTCGACCATCGAGCCGTCTTGCTCAGTGTCTGGTCGTCGGCTCCGGACATGACGTCAGGCATTGTATAAATACCACGTCACTATGCCCCAACCTCAGTTGCCCCTTTTTTCCCCAGCATCACACACTGCAAGGGAAAACAGAGAGAACAAACGGGCTAATGAGTCCTTAAAAAGAAAGTAATTATAGACCTTTGAAGGAGGAACAGCTGAACAAAGAATACAAGTAGCGTTAGAAAAAATCTTTGTTTTAAGAAACTGGCAGGAAGATAGAAAACAGACACAGAGGATCATTTCCAAGTCCACGTGAAAGAGAAGATGTGCGCCCACCAGCGTCTTCCTGAGCGGGGATGGATGGGAGGGGAGATGAGGATTCTGCGGGAGAAGAATCCATAGAAAGAACATTACGGCAATTAATTTCTCATTCAATGGATTGCCTTTCTCCCGCAGATTCCTCATATGATAGACTACCAAAGCAGTAACTGAAGGAGGCAGGCAGAAAGTTAGACCAAGAAATCTTGCAGCACTGCCCTGCCAAAACGCGAATCAGAAGTACGAGCCACATCAAGACTGTAGTGCTTTGCAAAGGTATGCAGTGATGACCATGTCGCAGTGCGATAAATATACCGAACAGGGACTCCCCTCTGCAATGCTGTGGATGCAGAGACTTCCCTTGTGGAATATGCCCTGATGCCTGCTGGTAATTCCTTCCCAGCGGCGTGGTAGCATTCATCTATGTAGAAAATTATCCAACGGGATAAATTCTGCTTGGTTATGAGCAGGCACTTTCAGACTAAAGAAATCAGCTGTCCTGACGATATAATAACTCAATGCCCTTTTCCAGTTTAGGTGATGTAACTGTTCCTCCTGCTTAGAAGGGTGCAGAGGAGGATAGAAGACCAGAAGGTCGATGGACTGCAATAGGTGAAATTCTGAGACAACCTTGGGGAGGAAGCACCCTGAGTGAAACTTTCTCCCAGACAAAAAACAGGAAGGGTGGCTTACAGCATAAGGCCTGCAGTCCACTCACTCGCCTAGCGGATGTAATAGCCACCAAGAAGGCTGTTTTCAAAGAGAGAAGCTGTAAGGGACAAGAGTGCATAGGCTCAAAGGGACCCACCATCACAAACGTCAGAACCAGATTAGGGTCCCAATCTGGGACAACAAAGGGAGTTCGCAAAAACGTATTTACAAGTCCTTTCAGGAATTGTGCCATTACCAGGATCGTAAAAAACAAACCTTGATCCGGGGATCTCTTAAACACAGACAAGGGCGCCAAATATCCTTTGACTCTGGTGACCTGAAATCCTGAAGAGGCCAGTGACAGAAGGAACTCTATCACTTTAGCAGTGGGACAAGAGATGGGGTCAATCTCGCATTCCCTGCACCACGCCTTAAATCTTCTCCATCTGCACACATATGAAGATCTTGTAGATGGTGTACGTGCAGCCAGCAACACCTTCAATACTTCCTCAGAGAGGTCCCAGTCATCATATTTCATCATCTCAAGAGCCACGCATGTAGGTCGAGGGATTCCACAACCTTCCGACTGGGTTAGGAGATCTGGACATTGGAGCAAAAGGTGAGGTGGACAGATCCAAGAGGTCGAAGTACCACGTTCTCCTCGCCCAGTCCGGGGTGATCAAGATCATGGTCGCTCAAAACCTCTTCAACCTTCAGAGAACGCATGGAATGACGGGGATCAGAGGGAACGCGTAAAGGTCCAATCCACCACAAACGCCTACTCCAGTGCACCATCAGCAGGGAATTCCCTCGAGCAGAAATGTTTGCATTTCCTGTTGGACTCTGTTGCGAACAGATCCATTTCTGGGGTACCCCAAAGGGTGAAGACCTCCTCTAGGACTTCCTGGCACACTTCCCACTTGTGTGAGACTGTGCTCTGCCTGCTCAGAGCATCCATCAAGTTGTTCTCTGTGCCTGCCAGATGAACTCCACCGGGCTTCCTTCACTGACCAGAGGCCGCTCACTTGCAAATCCTCGCAGTGAGCGCCCCAACCCTTCAAAGACGCATCCGTGAACACTCGGGTCTGAGGCCAAGGCGACCAGAAGGGTTCCCCCCGGCAAAAGACTTTTGCAGTCTGCCCACCACAACAGGTCGTTGACCACTAATGCGGACACCTTGCAGAGATCCGAGAGAGAGCCGAGGTACTGAGACCGCTGATCCCTCAGTAGCCATTGCAGGGATCTCATGCGCAACCTTGCTTCTGGTACTAGATAAATGCAGAAGGCCATGAGGTCTAGAAGGCAGAGGAAGGAAGCTGCTGGTAGAGTGGCATGGTTCTGGAACAAGTTGACCATCTGTGTCAAGCTGACTACTCTCTCCTCAGGAGGGAAGGCCTTCCTCTCCTGGGTATCTACGACTGCTCTGATGAACTGGAGCCATTAGACTGGTGTCATGTGGGACTTCTTTAAGTTTAGGAAGAACCCCAGCTTGTGCAGCAGCAAGCAGGTGTCCAGTAAATGGGACAAGACCTGCACTACAGACTTCCCTTGGATCAGCCAGTCATCCAGATATGGAAATATGTGGACCCCGGATCTCCTGAGGTGAGCCGCAAATACCGCCATGAGCTTGGTGAAGACCCATGGGGCGGTGGTTAGACCAAAGGGAAGCACCTTGAACTGATCTCCTATGGTGAACCTTTGTATCTTTCTTTGCTTTTGATGGATTGGCACATGGAAATAGGCGTCCTGCCAGGTCTATGGACACCAGCCAGTCCTGTACTTCTAGAGTGTGGAGAATCTCTCTCAATGTCACCATCCTGGGTTTGTCTTTCCTCAAGAACTTGTTCAAAGCCCTCAAAGCCGTAAGGTCCAGAACGGGATGGAGACCTCTTCCTTTGTTGGGCACCAGGAAATACCGGGAATACCAACCCGATCCTCTCTGCTCGGGTGGTACCTCTTCCAAGGCACCCTTTAGCAACAGGGCTCTCAGTTCTTCCTGGAGCTCCTGTCCCACTTGGATTGGAGGTGGGTGCGGTCTGTCCAGTGGTTTTCTCAGAAAAGGCAGAAAACAACCCCACTGAATGAGCTGTAGAGCCCAGGCATCAGAAGTAATTCACTGCCACTGGAGCAAATGCTCTGTCAACCGTCCTCCAACCGGTGCGCTGGGAGAGGGGAAATCAAAGCAGCTTTGGAGGCTGGGTTGCCCCCGCTGCTGATGCTGCCTCTTGTCCTCTAGAAGCCCCATTGCCCCTTCTGGAGTACGAGAAACGCTTCTGACCTTGCCTGGCAAGTGGGAGCTGCGCTCTCCTGCCATAAGGAGCATATCTCCTGTAGCCCTGTGCCCTATAGGCAAAGCTAAATGCAGGTTTGGCCAGCTGCTCAGCTAGGCCTAAGGATTTGGAAGCAATTTTGGATTCCTTGACCTTTTCCAAGGAATTGTCGGCTTTCTGGCTGAAAAGAAGATTGCCCTCGAAGGACATGTCCAGAAGTTTTACTTGGACGTTATATGAGAAACCAGAGAAGAAGAAATGGTCCCACTCAAGGAGCCTGCCTTCTTAGTGTTATGGCTGATGCCATAGATTGGCCCACACAGTCAGCGATGTCCAGGCCGTTCACAGCGACTGCCTGGCCATCTCTTTCCTATCCTCCACTAGCTGTAGGAAGCCCTCACGCATTTCTCCTTCCAGGACATACTGAGCAGCATTTTCCACTGATGTCCATAGACCGAAGGAGTATTTGGCAAAACTGCTTCCCATATTTGTTGCTTTGAGGTCCATGCTACCTGAAGTGAATGCCTTTTTTGCCAAGGCATCCACTTCTTTTGCTTCTCTGTCTGGAGGCGGAGTGGATGTAGAAGATGCAGGTCTAGAAGATACCGTAGATGCCTGCCTAACAAGCCCCTCTGGGGAAGGGTGAGAGGAGAGGTATGAAGGGTCTCCTCTAGCCAGCCTGTATTTCCCGGAAATGGTGGAGCTGACGGGAGGAATGGAACATGGGTTTTGCCACATAACTGCTAAAGGATCGGCAATAGCTGGGTTTAGAGGCATATTGCATTCATTGGCAAGGCCTTCATCTAGAATGTCGGTAAGGTCATAACCTTGTACAGGCGCCACTGATGAGTGCAATCCCAGGGTGTCAATAACCCTTTCTACCAGAGCTCTGAATTTAGAGGTATTGTGAAGATAGGAGTGGGACTGCTGAAACTCGAGGTCTAGCGAGGTGTCCAGATTGCTGGCGTCTTAGAGGCGTGGAGCCAGCTGTAAAAGCTGATTGTGGTCGTCAAAATAATCGACCCCTTCTGAACCCAAGTAAATCAGGTCGACATCTCCCAGGTCATCTGCGTCATGACTGTCGTAGATACCTGATATGGTATTGAATAATTCGGACCAAGGTTGCGGAGTAAATGTTTTCTGACAAATGTAGATGTTGAGGGTTTGCTTTTTGGCACCGATATGGTTGATGTCGGTGTCGATCGGGATTGAGACGTAGTAGCGTCGACATCCTTGGATGCAAAGGGGTAAACTGACTTCCATTGGATTTCTATGGATGTCGAAAGATTTATTGGTGCCGACATTGTCGGTACCGGGGAACTAGAGGGGTCGGGAACACCGAGCGCCACTCTTACCTCCGAAGCATGCTGCGTGGGGGGGTTAGCAGCGCCGACTGCAGCATGCTGCTTGAATATTGCAAGCATCAAAGATTTGAAATCCTCCCACTCCTGGCCGGTGGTAGGCCCAGCCGACAGCTTACCTTTTTCTGTCAAAGACTCGGAATCCCAACAATGGCGGTGATGCCTTTTCTTCTTTCGGGTCGAGGAAGAGTCGCTCCTTGAGT
Organism: Ambystoma mexicanum; assembly: GCF_040938575.1. NCBI lineage: Eukaryota > Metazoa > Chordata > Amphibia > Caudata > Ambystomatidae > Ambystoma > Ambystoma mexicanum. The sequence goes on from NC_090939.1 coordinate 638,085,309, forward strand.
GGGACTATTTCTTCTTCTGCCAGTGTTCTTTCTTGTGGGTATGGCCCTCAGTTCCGGCCTCCGAAGACCGAACCTGAGCGAGTTTTACAGCTCGATTGCAAAGAGATTTAGGATGCATTTTGGCACACGACGGACACCATCAGTCCCGTGAACTGTGCCGAGGCACCAGAGACACAACTTGTCTGGGTCAGTGATGGACAACAATCGGAACACCGTTTGAAACCTGATACCTGAGCGACCAACATCTCGCATCGACGATTTAGTGAAAAAATACAACATTTTCTGACAAAACGTTGAGAGAGTCGAAGCTCTGTGTTCCCAAGCAGTGTGTTAGCGCGTGGAAAAAAGGAACTGGGGTTGGGGCATAGTGAAGTGGTATTTATACAACGCCTGACGTCACGTCCAGAGACGCCGACCAGACGCCGAGCAAGATGGATCGATGGTCGACTGCCGGGTAGAGGTCCGCTATGGCCCCTGTCGAAAATTTTCCAAAGCAGCGAAGCTGAAGGGAATATCTAGCAGATGAGGAATCTACGGGAGAAAGGCAATCCATTGAATATCCATTACTGGGGAGCTCTTAGTATGTGTTATTCTTATTAACCCTTACAGTGGGTCTCAAAACGGTGGCAAATCGGTTAGTATGTGAAAATGTGGCTCAACTCCCCCAACTTTAGCAGCTAGACGTAAAAACAAGAGGTACTTGCCAGTTTTGCTGGTGTTTTGTCTTCAATTTTTTCAACTGCAGGTGGTGCTTCCAGTTTAGTCTAGGAAAGACAGTGTACACACATTGTACAGAAGTTTAAGAAGAAAGGGCATCATGTTACTTATACTTTATTTTCAAATTGTGTAATAGTTGATATGTTTTGATATCACAATGATGCCTAAACACACAAAGTAAGCCTCCAAAGTTATGTGCACCTCACACATATATGAGGAGTAATGGGGCTGATTAGAATATGAGAAAATATTACTTACCTGTAATTACAGATTTCCTCCATTGACATATTTCACAGATTCACATGTTGTTGAATATTCCTTATCATCAGGATCGGAGTCCTCAGTACATTAACAAAGCAGTTTCAATGTTCATGATCAAGAAAAACGCACACACTTTAGGGTTCTATCAGTCTAATTTCAGACCATTTGCCCTATAGCCAATAGAAATCCAATGCCTTGGCTCCGCCCTTGGAGACCATCTCTTGATTCTAAAAACACATGGTAAGCAGCCAATATTGAGCCTCTTGTGGGGGTTGATAGATTGGTCTTGTGTTAATCTATGAGATCAATGCTGGTGAACTGTAGTTACAGGTAAATCATTTTTTCTTCACCAACATTGAATATTGCATAGATTCACACATGTTCACTAGATTAGAAAGTAGTTAAATAGTTGTTCACAAGACAGTGATGAGGTAAAGAAAGTTTGGTGAATCTGGTGGAGTTAAGACTGATTCCCCGGCGGTGACATTCTCCCATGTGTCCAGAGAACGGCAGCCAATATATGATCCTGACACTCAGGGCGGCTATATGAGGGAAGATCACATGGGGCAAGGCAACCTCCGAGGAGAAGTAAAGGCTTCATCGGGTGAGACATGTTATCCTCCATTTCCCCTTGAAGATAACCCTCCTATATCTAATACCCTCATGGCCTATTGTTATACATCTACTCATCCTACTATGAAGAACAGGGAAAACCTTCGCCCAAGACCTATAGGCCAACCTTCTAACTTTGGTGGTACACGTGAGGGTCTGCCCCTTCTCTGTCAATGACTAGAGCAACATTACCATACTACAACAAGGGTGTCCTATCAGGAAAGCTACACAGTATTATTCTAGTGAAATGGATCACTGAGTGTGGAACTAAGTGTAAACAGTAAACAACAATTCATTTACACGTCCAAATCCTCGGTAACACTGGGAGCGATTCTTACTGTTCTCTATCTAACAGAACAAAACAAACTGTACTATTTCTCCAATATTGTCACTTTCCATACATTTCTTAAGTATAATTAGTTTAAACAGATAAAGACATTGTGTTCACAGATTGTTATATATAAAGGTTTGTGCAGAAAATCAGGTGTCAGGTATAGCCTGGAAAGGATAATACAACTATTGATAAAATTAGACTAAAGAAAGAGGAAGGATGAAAACAAGGAGAACACAACAAAGATTGGAACCCGTTACATAAATGTAGTTCCCAAATTGACAGTAAATACAATCAATATTGCATTAAAAATGACTAAGAGCTTTGCAAGTTGTATTATCTCACTGACTGAAAATTAACAGGCTTTACTTCTCATGTTGTTGCGTGAATTTAATATCGATAGTTCAGGGGTCTACCTAGGGCGCAGGTGTAAAACTGTTAGTAGCGCTGCCCTGGTGCGTGATTGAATTTAAACACAGAGGCTGTATGTTTCGGCGGTCTTGTATAGCTATGTCCGCCTTTCTCAGGACCAGAAAACTGAACTTGCCTGATGACCCCTCAGGAACAAGTGGGAAACAAAGAAAGGTATCAGGCAATAGTTGAGCCTATGTCTTGTAAATGACCCTCGTAGAGTGGGTTATAAGCCCATACATTAAGTTATGCATTGAATGAAAAAAGGTGCTTATTTAAGTGCAGGAAGTGCTCTGTTTTTCCCTTCACCCATTAAAACAATTGAGGAAACATGCAGGAAAAAGAAAAGGGAGGATTGAGTGGGATGGAGGATTAAAAAAGAATGAACATTCCTGGGGGTATAGAGGGAGGCCAACATGAGTGCTGAGCTTACCCAGGCCGGAAAGGTCCCTTGGTAGGGTGCTGCGAGTTCGAGGAGCGTAGCCGTGGTCAGATCTGACTCCGCTGTTTGGAAAACGTGCTGAATAGCTGCCTCAAACTGAAAAACAAGGCAGAGATGTGAGGGAGCGCTGTGCGGTGGGCTGGGGGGAAATCGAGCAGTGCCTGTCAATGAATGTGGGACTGCCACACCTAAACGTTTTAGCTGGTAGATTTGCGAATTTGGGAGCAGTCACGTTGATCGAGCGTCTGTCTGTGGTCAAGATTTCTCCAAATGTGTCATGGACATGTATTGTTACCAGGTCACCTTAGTAACCAGTAACAGAGTCTCTGGAAAAATCGTGCAAGATCTCGAGAGCACCGGCTCTGCGGTAGAAATGGTACAATGCGTCACCGAGTTAGGCAGAATTATATGCAGAACCCTTTGGGAACACCACACACAAGGGAATAGTTTCTTACCTGTAACTCCATTTCTCCAGCATTGGTATCTTTCATGGATTCACATGCTTTGAATATTCCCCGTCGTCAGGCTGGGAATCCCCGGTACATTGTATAGACCCTTTCCCGTAGGAAAACTTTTTCGACGCTTATGCGTCCTATCCACCTCGTTTTGTATCATGCGTGCCCGTGCCGTCAGGACGTCATGATATAAATACAGGCCCCGCCCCCGCGCTCCCTCAGATTTCGGCCCCCAAAGTAGTGGGGGAACCGGTTTGCATGATCAGGGGAGGCAGGTGGGCGCATGTGAATCCATGAAAGATACCAATGCTGGAGAAATGGAGTTACAGGTAAGAAACTATTCCCTTCTCCAGCATTGGATCTTTCATGGATTCACATGCTTTGAATAGATTACATAGCAGTACTACCCCCAAGAGGAGGCGTGCATGCAAACCCATATACTTTCTTCGTAAAGGCCGTTCCCTATGATCATGTATACATCAGTAATAGTTAACATAGGAAAAAACGGACCACATACAGTCATAAATTCCACAGGATGCAACCCCGCAGCCGGGGCTTACCTTACTGGAATAGGTGTCGAAGCACCGCCTGTCCCATCCGGGTGTCTTCGGCATGTTGCTGCGACAGGCAGTAATGGCGGGTAAAGGTGTGTGTAGTCGCCCAGGTAGCCGCCATGCAGATGTCCCCTAGAGGGACTCCGGCCCACAGTGCCGTCGACGATGCCGCTGCTCTAGTTGAATGAGCTCTCGGCCGTCGTAGAAGAGGCTTCCCTGCCCTGGAATGGCAGTACGAAATAGTAGATGACACCCATCTTGATAGTCCTTGCTTTGAAATGGCTTTTCCTCTAGCACCCAAACCATATGCCACGAACAGCTGTCTCGTTTCTCTGAATGGTTGCGTACGATGAAGATAAAATTTGAGAGCCCTTTTTACATCCAATGTGTGTAGCATGCGCTCCGCTCCCGAGCATGGCTCCGGAAAAAACGTAGGTAACACAATAGAGGAGTGTTTATGGAACACCAAAGGAGCTTTTGGTATGAACTGTGGGTTAGTGGCTAGGACTACCTTGGTCTTGAAAAATCGCAAGTATGGTGGGTCTACCATTAGAGCCTGAACTTCTGAAATACGTCGGGCTGAAGTGATGGCCACCAGGAAGGCCAATTTCCACGACAGAAACTTTAGAGACGATGATGACATTGGCTCAAAAGGAGGCTTCTTAAGAGACGTTAAGACCAGATTGAGGCTCCACTCCGGTGGAAATTTCTTCTCTGGAGGGAAACTCCGAAAGAGGCCTTTAAGGAAGTGCTTAATCAGGCGGTCGCTGAACAATGGTGCCGAGTGCCGTCGACGAGTAAACCTGGAAATGGCTGCTAGGTGTACTTTTATTGACGACACCGACAGGCCCTTTTGAGCTAATAACAGCAAGTATGGAAGGAGCTGTTCCGGCCTAATCGATTGCGGGGCCAAACCTGGTTGATCCTTACACCATTGACAGAACCTTTTCCATTTGTACGCGTATGAGGCGTTTGTGGAAGGTGCTCTTGCCGCTTGCAGGATACGTCGACAGTCCTCCGGAATCGTTAGCCGACCAAATTCGGCGAAGTCAGGAGCCAGGCCGTCAACTTGAGGCTGTCCGGGTCGTGATGCCAAACGACACCCTCCTGTCGAGACAGAAGGTCGGGGGTCTTCTGGAATCTCATCGGTTCCGCCGCCGCTAAGTGTAGTAGGTCTGAAAACCACACCTGCCTGGCCCAGTATGGGGCCACCAGAATTAACCGACATGGATACCTGAGGATCCATTGCAACGTCCTCCGGACAAGGGGAAAAGGAGGGAATGCGTACAGGAATTTGTTCGTCCATGGGAATGAGAACGCATCCCCCAGTGAGCCCTGCTGAGGCCATCTGCTTGCGTACTGATGGCATTTCTTGTTGTTCTTCGTTGCAAACAGGTCTATGGAAGGGTGTCCCCATTCCTTGAATACTTGTTGAAGTTGTTGGTCGTTCAGCACCCATTCGTGAACTTCGTTCATTTCTCTGCTGAGTGCATCGGCTTCCACGTTTTTCACTCCTGGTAGGTGAAACGCTAAGATTTGCATGTTGTGTTGCAGGGCCCAATGCCAGATTTTCTGTGCCTCCGTCGATAGGGACCTGGAACGTGTCCCTCCTTGTTTCCTCAAGTAGAACATCGTAGTGGTGTTGTCCGTCATGACACGCACCACCGAGTCCCTCAGTTGCGGAAGAAAAGACTTCAGAGCCCATCGCACTGCTCTCAGTTCTAGCAGGTTGATATGCAGGGAGGACTCCTGCAAAGACCACTGGCCTTGTACCTGTAACATATCCAGATGAGCTCCCCATCCGCTCAGCGATGCATCCGTCACCACCGTCTTTTGGAACTCTGGTTCCAGTAGAGGCATCCCTTTCGTTAGATGAGTAGACACTTTCCACCAGCCGAGTGCTTGAACTAGTTGTTCGTCGACGACCAGTCTGTCGGACCAGCGACCTCTGCTCTGCGCCCAACGGTCCGCTAGAAATTCCTGGCAAGGCCTCATAAACAGACGGCAGTTGTTTATTAACGGAATGCAGGACGACATGGTCCCTAGCAGGGACATGTACTTGCGCACAGAGACTTTGGTACCGCCTCTCCATTCCGACGCCTTGTTTTGAAGTTTCTGAATTCTTTCGCTGGATGGTTTCACCAGGCTTGTGTGTGTATGAAACTCCGCTCCTAGAAAGGCCAAGGTCCTCGAAGGCTCTACTGAGGACTTGTTGAAGTTTATTGCGAAGCCCAGTTCCTGTAAGATGGACATTGTGGCTCGTAGACTGTCTCGTGTTTGTTCTTTGGATGACCCTCTGACTAGCCAGTCGTCTAGATATGGATAGACATGATGACCATCCTTCCTTAAATGGGCCGCTATAGGGGCCAAGCACTTGGTGAACGTCCTGGGGGAGGACTTGAGCCCGAACGGGAGGACCTTGAACTGAAAATGCTTTCTCCCGACGACGAATCTTAAATATTTCCTGTGTCGTGGGCGTATTGGGATGTGAAAATAAGCATCCTGAAGGTCTAGTGATGATAGATAGTCCATGGGTTGCACCGATCTGATAACCTCTTGGAGTTTTAGCATTTTGAATTTTTGGCTCTTTAGCCACTTGTTGAGTACCCTCAGGTCGAGAATGGGCCTCCATTTGCCGTTTGGCTTTTTGACAACAAAGAACCTGGAATAAACTCCTTGGCCTTCCTGTGCCACAGGAACTCTCTCTACCGCCCCTTTTCGCAACATAAGCGCCGCCTCTTGTCGTAGGATTTGGAGGTGGGGCTGTGTCGAGAATAAAGGAGGAAGACGCGGAGGCTTGTCTTTGAATTGCAGCGCATGACCCATGCGAATCGTGTCTAGGACCCATCGATCTTTGGTGATGCATTTCCATCGGTCGAAGTGATGAGAGACTCGACCCCCCAGGACGTTCCAAAGGCCGTCATTGGTTGCTGGTTTGCTTGTTCTTCGTTGACGACGGACCTGAGCCTCGACGCCTGGAGGCTTGATAGTCCCTGCTTCCACGTGCCGACTGGGACGCTCGTCTGAACCCTTGTGAAGAGTACGAGGGCCTGTTAAATCCACGGTCCCTCGAGGCTCCAAAGCGGGAGTTTCCAGAAGCACCTCTGAAGGGGCGAAAAGAGCGAAAATTTCTACCCGTTTGAAGGGCGCCGAGGGACCTAGCAGTATCCGTGTCTTCTTTCATCCCTTTCAGCGCTTCATCAACCTTTTCGCCAAACAGGTGCTCCCCTTCGCATGGCATGTCCAGGACTTTGTACTGTACTTCAGGACGGAAAGTAGTACATTTGAGCCACGCTTGTCGACGAAGCACTACTCCATGGTTGATTTGTTTGAAACCAGACTCTGCTAGGTCAACTGCGATATTAATAGCGTGGTTCGAGGCCTCTTCGCCGTCCCGCACCAGTAACATAGCTGCTTTCCGGTGTTCATCTGGCAGGTGTTCTAGGATAGGGGCTAATTTGTGCCACATTTCCCTATCATATCGTGACACGATCGCTAAGGAATTGGCTGCTCTTACTGTCGTCGCTCCGACCGAGAGCACCTTCTTTCCAAATGCGTCCTGCCTCCTAGCCTCGCTTTCCGGTGGCGTTGAACATTTTTGCTGGACCCTGGCCTTCCTAGCCGCTGCCGCCGACACCACCGAGTCAGACAGAGGCTGTGATGTTAGACATTTTGGAGTGGACTCCGGAGCTTTAAACTTTTTCTCGATCCGTCCCTTTATGGCTGGTTCCGAGAACGGATGGCGCATCGTCTTGAGACCTTCTTGCCACACGTGGTCAAGGATTGGGATGGCAAATACCGATTTTCTCCTTTGACCCATATGGTCAAAAAGGAAACAGTCTTTCCTCTGCTCCTCAGGAATCAAGCCGAATTCGGAACACGCTTTCCCCATCATTGCATGGAAGGCTCCCACATCATCAGGGGGAGATGGCTGTGTCTGGCTCCTCGTAGACTCCAATTCTACATCCGAATTCCATGTCGGGTCCCTCGACGGTGACAGGGAGATGTCTGACCCCGAGTCATCACGTATAGAGTCGGACTCCGACAACTCACCCTCCTCCTGAGCTCGAGGACGATCTTTCACCGCCTGGGGAGCCGATGGGTGATTCGTCGACGAGCGAGCCGTACAAGTTCGCTCGTCGACGGAAGGTACAGACAAAAGTGACGATGACGTCCCAGGTTGAGGGAACTGGGTATCCAGCCGCTGTAGTAGCTTCTGAAGAGTATTAAGCACATCCAGAGACAAAACTGTCTGGGGGTTCAGTAACGTGGATGATATAGGTACCATACCCCCGCTCGCACTCGCCGTCGTCGTCGACGTGGAAGGCCGTAAGCCTAAATCCGATGGCTGCAGAACCATGTCACCTTCCCCTTCCGCCGAGCAGGCCGTGTCTGGCTGCAGTAAGACCTCAGGGGGGATCGGGTCATAGACCTCAGGCAGCCAAGCCATAGACTGAGTCTCCGTCGACGAAGGAATCCCAACCGCTGCTGCTTGAACGGTAATAGGCATCGTCAATGACACCGAGGTCGACGAGGAAGTCGTCGTCGTCGAGCCCTTAGACTTCGTCGTCGATTTCGATGCCGACTTCCCGGCTGAAGCTTCTCGACTCACGGAAGACCTGGGACGGTCCCCTGAGGAGGATTTAGACAGCGCTAGCCTCTCCGTCTTAGATGATGAGGAGGAGGAGGGCTTTTTATGTGACGAGGAGGATCCAGCATGTTTCCCCTTATGCTTGTCCTCAGCGCGAATTTCTGCTGGCCGCACCTTCTTCGATGGAGGCTCCGACTTGCTCCTGGAGGCCGTGGAGCCAACTTCCGAAGCCGGGTAGGCACCCGCTCCGTCATTAAGCCAGTCGACCAGCCTTCTTTTACGGTCCTTAAGGGTTTTTTGGGAGAAACCCTGGCATATCTCACATGTCTCCGCCGTGTGGTGCGGGTGGAGACAGTAGATACAGTCCATGTGGCCGTCTCCTTCATAAACCTTTTTGAGGCCACAGGTTGCACATGGGCGAAATAACGCCTTTCCAGACATAATTCTCCAGAATTTGAACTTCGCTTACGCGAAACAGACAAAAAAATAATAAACAACCTAGTTTTCACTAGTAGTAACCACGAGGATCCCACTGCTTTGAAAGACGGTTGAAATCTGAGGGAGCGCGGGGGCGGGGCCTGTATTTATATCATGACGTCCTGACGGCACGGGCACGCATGATACAAAACGAGGTGGATAGGACGCATAAGCGTCGAAAAAGTTTTCCTACGGGAAAGGGTCTATACAATGTACCGGGGATTCCCAGCCTGACGACGGGGAATATTCAAAGCATGTGAATCCATGAAAGATCCAATGCTGGAGAATTAAGACTACAAGTGACAGTACAAATTCACCTTTGGTTCTGCGGAGAAGACCGCGGAAAGACAGTGAACAAAGGAACCAAACCTGGTTTGGTGCGTGGAGTAAAACACGAGAAAGACATTTTCAAAAAGAAATGACGAATAAACCCAGCCGGAACCATATAAAAACGTATATGGTCCAGCGGGTTTAAGTTCGAGGCTACCAAGATAGCCTAAAACAATACCAAGGTTATTTAAGATAACCGCGGTAGGAAAAATAGGGTAGTTACCATTGCCACCAGCCAAGTCTTGATAAAAAGGGAGCGAAACAATGCTACAAGAGAAACAGATAAAACGGGATAAGTATTAACCCTTTTCAGTACTCTGTGTAAGATAGTTTGCACTGGGTCTGTGGATTTTAAAGAGACTAATAAAGTCAATGGCAACTTTACAAGTTCTGGGAAACAGTAGCCAGACCCAGAAAATTGAGTCTGAGTTGGGAAGTCTAAAAGAAAACCCTGTGTCACTGCACTGAAGGTGCTGTGTAACACACAGTAAAAAGATGATGCCTATGGAGTAGGTAAGGCTCACAGTCTATGAACACAAGAATGTTAAAACTCACACAGCAAAACACATGTAAGAGTGGGAAAAAAGGCTCACACTCTTACCAGGTGAAAAAAATAAATTCTAGAAACACAGCAAAGCTGCTGAGGGACTCAGTAGGTAAGGGAAATTAGCCACTCTGGAGAATTCTTCCTAACAACAGTGCACTTGGAGTGCATATGGGGTACTGCACCCTATGTTAAGGGAAATAGAGCATGGCAAACAGGTCCCGAGGACAAGCATGTCTGTGGGAGCTGCAAGGAAAAGAACAAAGCCACTGTGTAGACAAAGTGGTGCGAGAGGTAACACACATGATCTAGAAGCTGGAAAACCAGTGGTTGTGCAGCTGGAGCGAAGTGCACCTAAGTGTGATGCAAGGGATGGAGCATTTTTATAATGCTATAACCAACACTCAGTGCCTGCACACTACATCAGTGCCTGCCATTAGCTCTTGGGTACGGATATCTCAGTAAGGGTTGGCAGAAAGGTGGTGTACCTAATCTGGCCTGGGACCTAGCCAGGAAATGGGATGGTACTAACTCAGATATACTAAGATTCTAACTTTGGTCTGCCTTAAGAAAATTATGAAACCGCGTTCTCCAGTTCCACCTATCAATCATCCTAGAATAACTTTTACTCTGTACTGTAATTGATCCTCAGCCATCTGTTAGTTTCAACCTGCCCAGAGCAAATTTAGACAAGTTGCACTGTATTGTTCTCCACCCTGTATTGCAATTGGTCCTAAGTACTAGACAAGTGGTGAGTGTTTACCTGCCCATAGCATACTTAGTCAAGTCGCACTGTGCTGCTTTTCCTCTGTAATGTAATTGATCCTCAGCACGCTGTTAGTGTTAACTTGCCTATAGCAAACTTAGACAAGCCACACTGTATTGCGCTTACCCTGTATTGTAATTGGTCTTCAGTACGCCGCCTGCTGTGAGTGTTAACCCGCCCAGAAGCAAACTTAGACAAGTCGCACTGTGTTGCTTTTCCTGTATTGTGGAAAGTGCCTACTGGCTTATAATGAAGTAGGCAAGCTCTTTAGTGTTCCTGTTAGTCATGTACTCCTTTCTGACCACCAGATTACCCAACTCCCATATCCTTAGGACCATACTTACACTAGCAATATTTGTACTAACTCCTACATTACTAGCTAACATTGTGTCTTATAACTCAACAACCTTTAGCATGATATCACTCCATCATAAGTACAGGATCTCACTTACTATGATCACAGCACTACCTAAGGCAGAGTCTATTAAACCTACAACATTCTTGCCACCATGTCTCCTAGACACTACTAATCCATTACAGTATCCTAAAACAGCTGTCAATCACTATTGCTCACTCTCCCCATCCCAATGGATTCACCTTTGTGCTTCTAGACCCACCCCCAACCAACCTTGTTCCACCAACCTTAGAAACCTTAGGCTCCATACTAGACTCAACACTGCCTTCCATTCTCCTGAACCAAAAAAGAGAACTAAAGCAAACTCCAATTACTACACCAGATCCAACAACCCTGGCCAAAATACTATCTACCCACTGCCTAGCCACCCTGACAATGACCTACCTTTCATCAAAGGGGCACTTGTAAATGCTAGGTCAATAACAGCCCACGCACTAGACATTGCAGACATTGTTGCTAAACAATTTGATTTCCTTGCCGTTACTGAAACCTAGCTGCACGATGCATCAGTCCCCACCTTGTCCTTAGCACTACCCGAAAACTACACTATAATAAGATTAGACAGAGAAACTTTCCGAGGTGAAGATATTGCCTTAATTGCCAGAACTAAACTGGGGCTCAGAGCACTCCCGCAACTTTCTTTTCCCTCTGGAGAACTCCTCACAGTTAAACTGCCACTCTCACCTTCACGCACTATAACCTTACACCTCATATATCGGCCACCCGGTCCTATCTCGTCCTTTGAGGAAGATATCACTTCCTTGCTCTCCTCCAACACAAAACCTAATTCACAGATCATAATACTAGGAGACTTCAACCTAGGTCTCAACGACATCAATGACAACAGCTCCTTAACCTAGCTAATACCATCACGGAACTGGGTTTCAACCTCTGTACTAAAAAAAAAGGAAGGACACTAGATTGGCTTGCTGACTTTAATTGTGATACCAAAATTACCGCTAATGAACAATGTGCATTGACAGACCATCACATAATCTCATTCACCCTACCAGCCAAATCCCAAGCCACGCTGAACCTTATAGCCCCCCCCTTCTCTGACCAGAAATAAGCGTAATATAACAGTGGATAGTTTACTGCCTCTACTCCAACCCATTACCAACCCTACACTCTCTAGTTCAGACCCTACAGCGCTTGTTGAACTCTACAACAAAACCATCAACATAGCCATCAATAAAATAGCACAATAAAAAATGCGTAAAGAGAAACCTCTACCACACCTCAATTCTTGGTTTACCCCAAATCTTAAAGCTGTACGAAATGAGAAAAGAAGTGCAGAAACCCTTTGGAAGACTAAGCCGACGGATGTTAATAAGGAAAAACTGTTCCCAATATCTAAAAAATATAAGAATGAGATACTTCAAGCTAAAAAAGACACATTCAATGACAGGATCAACAAAGCAAACTCTAACACCAGAGAACTTTTAATTATCCTAAAAGTGTTAGAGTCACCTACTCCACAAACAGAAACGTGCATTAAGGACAAGACTTGGGGCCTCATTACTAGTTTGGAGGCAGCCATGCCGCTATTTGCCGTTATTAGCTCCCTGGCCCTTAAGCGGTTTTACCAGCCGCCCTTAGCGGGACCCGCTAAAGGACATCGGAATGCGGCGGTAAGGGATTAACGGCCCCAGCATCCTTACCGGCGCCGTTAACCCCTTACCGCCGCACTCAGAAATGAGGCCCTTGGTGTACTAATATTCAAACTGCGCTAGCTAGCAAAATCTCACTGCTTCAAAAGAAAATAGAGAATAAAAAAACTCAATCTAGCCAAGGACCTGCCCGTACCAAAAACTCATACAATTCCTTCGAAATCCTGCAACCGTTTCAAATTCGCCCTTGTTTCCATCAAGGAAGTAGCGGAAATAATCTTCCCTACAACCATCAAGATGCCAGGGTGAGCCATGTCAGGCACCAATAGAGGCGGCCAGCGAACTGGCGCCTTTCATCACCCTACTCATAAACTCCTCATTCGACTCATGCTCTGTCCCTTCCAACTTAAAAGATGCATGGGTCCTCCCGCTCCTAAAAAAACCTAATCTAGATCCTAGCATACCAACTAATTAAAGACCCATAACCACTGTCCCCTTCCTTCTTAAAATACTAGATAGGGCAGCCTATCTCCAGATACAGTCTCACCTGGAAACTAACAATCACATTGGTCTGCTACAATCTGGTTTCAGGCCTAAACACGGAACAGAATCCACCTTAATTGACCTAAAAAATCAAATGGACAACCTAAAGGACAATGGGAAACTAGCTCTCCTCCTCCTTTTAGATCTCTCTGCCGCATTCAACTTAGTTGATCACAAGGTCAATGGCACAGCATTAGCCACAGCATACACTTGTAAATTAATTAACGCCTGCAAGACTTTCCTTTCACCAGCCAGCTGTACTACACTGGCTAGAGCTCTCATTTTTATCATAATTAGACTACTGTAACGCCTTATATCTAGGCTCCTGTAAGTACAATCTAACCAAACTACAAACCTTACAGAATAATGCGCTAAGAACAGTGTTCAATATTTCTAGAACCCAGCACATCTCAGCTGTCAGACATAGTACTATCTGGCTTGCAGTGAAAGATAGAATCAATTGCAAAACTCTAACCCTCACGCACACAAATCGCTAGCCAACTCTGCCCCTAAACATCTAGCTCACCAATTTACCAAAAAAAACTCAGAACGCCCCTCAGGAACTGTACACTCACACTGCCTGTATGTACCCAAATACAAATTGCAGAATGCAGGCGGAAGAAGCTTTCCACTGATGGCCTCTAAACTATGGCACTCACTACCTGACGACCTAAGAGCAGAACCCTCCTACTAAAGCTTCAGGAAGAACACAAAATCCTTCTGTGTTCTGTATGTAACTGATCTGTACGTAATATATATGCAACTATGTAACGTGCCCAGATACCTCCGTGTTTGGTGCGCTATATAAATAAAATAAACAAACAAACAAACTTGTCATTGAAAACCATTGGGAATGTTTATCCAAGTTTTTTTAGCTAATTGCCAAAAATTGACTTCCTTTCCCAGAATTACCAAAACACGAGGAAGAAGGATTGAGCAATACAGATCGATGGAGACCACAAGCCCAGTGAGCGCTCTAGTTTTTGCTTGCATATACCTGGGAAATTTAAAGAGCAGAAGCAGAGAGTCGATGTCTGCTGCTTGCAGGAGAGAGCTGCGTCTCTCCATGATAACCGAAAGACTGAAATGCTGAAACTGGTATGGTGGAGTCAGGCAGCTCACTGACCAAGGAGAAAGAAGCTGCTGCACCAGAAGCACACGCTACAGGAATGTCAGAAATCAACGCAAGACTCCTGGGCATTCGTAGGTGACAAAGAGCAGCACTTCACTTACAGGAGAATGGAACGAAGCAGACGTGTCAAGTGGAGGTCGCGAGAGACGGGAAAACCAAGAGGAAGCGGTTGCGAGAAGGAAGCAGACGGAAACGCTTCTCCAGCTGACTGCAGTAGAATCTAGCAACACCAACAAGAGTCAGTAAGTCGACCCAGAGACAGGGGATACCGGGGCGTATCGCCGAATAAAAGTAATTGTAAATAAAGCCACTGAGCGAAAAGAACAGAAAGTGTTATTGTTAAATGTGGAATTGAACTACGAGCAAAACCCTTACAAACATGTGAATGTATAGAATTCAAGGATATGGGAAACCCCAATATGATAATATATCAAGAAGATACCTTATCAAATGAAGTATATGTACAACTCTGGGAGAGGGCAGAGGCCCTGTATGAACAGAAGTTCTGGCACGAGAGTCTACCAGGCAATAACAAGTGTGTGATTACAAGAAGTCCTGGCAGGAAGCATACCTGGCAACTGCAACTGTGTGAATAGAAGAGTTAAAGAAGCCCTTAGAAGAAATATCCAGACTAGGAAAAGGGATTGTGTTAACCAGGAGCAAAGCAGCAAAACCCTTGCAGAAAACTATACCAGGTGTCCAAAAAAAAAGAAAAATGACAAAGTCAGATAGTTTTGTGTGTCAGTTTTGCTGTTGGGCAAGAAAGGCACAAGGAACTGTTGTTTGTGAAACATCATACAGTAAAGAGGAATCCATGAGAAGGGAACCACCCACTGGAGCAAGGACAATTATCCTTGGAATAATGTTGTTTTATAGCCATTTATTCTTTCTTTATGAACCCCTTTCTAAACCACCCATTGTTAAAGACATTTCCATCTTCACCTCAGAATTTAGTCTATAGTGTGAGGGTCAGAATAGGACTTTGGACACAGGGCAGTTTTTGTTTTGGACATTCTGACACAGAGAGATCCTTAATTTTTGGTTTAGGTAGGGAAATTCCTCTTAGACCAGGGTCAGAGAGAAATGTTCCCAATCCCTTTTATTTTCAATAAATGTGTTTAGCCAAAATCATGGCTAACTTGTGCCTGAGTTTCATTCCGGACTCCTCACAAAAGGTTCACTTTAAGTAAACAGTGTCAGTAGGACAGAATCCGATACAGGTTGTCCACCACGTGCCAATGCCAGTCTTTGATATCCCCTTGCCTTGAGTCCAAAGCAAGAAATAGCTAAGTAGAAAAGTGAATTTGCTTGGTGCGGTCCACATAGTATCTTAGGGCTCTTTTTAAGTTCAGCAAGTGAAGTGACCTTTCTGATTATGCCGATGGGTTTTTAAAGAAGGTTAGGAAAAATAGGGTTTGGATCAAATGGAAAGAATTGGAAACCTTAGGCCTGAACCTTGGCGTTTGTTTGAAGGATTACTTTGTGCTTGTTTAATTTAAAATATGGCTCGTGGACCACTGGATCTTGAAGCTCTTCAACTTTCTTGGCCGAAGGTGATTGCCACCAGAAAGATAATTTTCAAAGAAACAAACGTAGAGCCTCATTACAAATTTGGCAGTTATTTGAAATTGTGTTGCAGCAAACCCACAAAAGAGGGGACAAAAAATTGGGAAAAAGAAAGTCTAAAGTATGGGGCTTCTCTTAAAAGGGCACTCAGGCGTGCTACATGTACACAGATTACCAGCACCAGGGGCTTGAAGCTCTTCAACTTTCTTGGTCGAGGGGATTGCCACCAGAAACATAATCTTCATAGAAACTAACGCATGGCCTCATTACGAATTTGGCAGTTATCTGAAACTGTGTTGTAGCAAATCCACAAAAAAGGGAAAGGAATCAATTGGGGAAAGGTGTGGGGTTTCCCATATAAGGGCACTCCAGCATGCTATATGCACACAGGCTACCAGCACCAGAATACTACATGCAAATATCTTGAGAAATGGAGCCCCATAACAGGAGGACAAGTGCAAGCAATTCCTTGTGAAGAGGGCCTTGATTTGGCTAAACGTTTACATTTATGACATGTGCTCAAACAAAGGAATAAAAATTGCCGCAGAACAATGGGTAATATTTCGAGATTGTTTTAGGGAAGCTATAAAATTAGATGGGGCAGCAAGGATTAGGGGGTTGAACAATATGCATGATGAATTAAGAAATGAACTAGAGAAATTGAAAATCAAGCAGAAAAAATGTGCGCTTGCAGGTGTATATGTAGTGCTTCTGGGAGTTGTAGGCAGGACTAGTTTCGCTCAGCAGTTCACAATCCAGGAAGGCAAATGTCAGAATTTAAACGGTGATAGGATCAGTAGGTCGTAAGCAGCAGGAGCAGCGAGGCACAGTCGAACAGCACTCGCAATCCACTCACAAAATGCGCGCGTTTAGCATGTTCTTCACAAGGTTATCTTGGGTCGCGCACCCTGGTGGTCTCCATTGGCAGGTTTTAAAGCTCATAGAGCGATATATTCAATAATCTTGAACAAATTGCGTGACTAGAGTGCTTAAATAATGCTCCTGAGCATTGCTTGCAAAGAAAAAGAAACTGAGGGAAAATGGTGCCAGCAACGCCAAGTATAGATGGAGATGACATATCTCCAGTCACAAGTCAGTATCTAGCAAGATTGAAGAGCCAACCTCAGAGTCACAAAGCACTATCAGGTGACTATATAAATGATTTTCCAGTGCTGATTATGTCTGGAGAATATTTTGAAACAGGATGTATTTTTCAGAGGAATGTGTCCATTTGAATAAGTTGGTTATTCTTAAAGAATAGTATCAAGCTATTTTTCTATATTAAATGATTATGTTAAACATCAAGTGGTCCGCAGCCTGTGAGGTGGCACTTTTCAAAAGTATGTGAATCTGTAAAAGGAGAAATTACTTACCGTAATGTTCTTTCTATGGATTCTTCTCCTGAAGATTCCTCATCTGATAGATATTCCCTCCAGCTTCGCTTCTTTGGCAAATTTTCGACAGGGGGCGCAGTGGACCACGACCCAGCCGCCGACCATCGATCCGTCTTGCTCGGGGTCTGGTCGCCGGCTCTGGAAGTGACGTCAGGCATTGTATAAATACCACGTCACTACGCCCCAACCTCAGTTGCCCCTTTTTACCCCAGCACCACACACTGCATAGGAAAACAGAGAGAACAAACAGGATAATGAGCCCTTAAAAAGAAAGTAATTATAGACCTCCTAAGGAGGAACAGTTGAACAAACACTACAAGTAGCGTTAGAAAAAATCTTTGTTTTAAGAAACTGTGGCAGAAAGATAGAAAACGGACACAGAGGATCATTTCCAAGTCCACGTGAAAGAGAAGATGCGCACCAACCACCGTCTTTCTGAGCGGGGATGGATGGGAGGGGAGATGACGAATCTGCGGGAGAAGAATCCATAGAAAGAACATTACAGTAAGTAATTTCTCCTTCAATTAATTGCCTTTCTCCCTCAGATTTCTCATCTGATAGACTCCCAAAGCAGTAAATGAAGGAGGCGGTCAGAAAGTCATACCAAGAAATCAGAAGTACGAGCCACATCCAGACTGTAGTGCTTTGCAAAGGTATGCAGGGTTGACCATGTCGCAGTGCAACAAATCTCCCGAACAGGGACTCCCCTCTAAAATGCTGTGGATGCTGAGACTCCCCTAGTTGAATGTGCCCTGATGCCTGATGGTAATTTCTTCCCAGCGGCCTGGTAGCATTCATCTATCTAGAAATGTATCCAACGGGATAAAGTCTGCTTGGTCATGGGCAGGCCCTTTCGGGCTAAAGAAATCAGCTGTCCTGACGATAAATAACTCAATGCCCTCTTCGGGTCTAGGTGATGTAAACGTTCCTCCTGCTTAGAAGGGTGCAGAGGAGGATAGAAGACCAGAGGTTGATGGACTGTGATAGGTGAGACAACCTTAGGGAGGAAGCCAGGCCTTACCCTGAGTAAAACATTCTCCTAGAAAAAACGCAGGAAGGGTGGTTTACAGCATAAGGCCTGCAGTTCACTCACTCGCTTAGCGGATGTAATAGCCACCAAGAAGGCTGTTTTCAAAGAGAGAAGCCGTAAGGGACAAGAGTGCATAGGCTCAAAGGGAGCCGCCATCAGAAATGTTAGAACCAGATTAAGGTCGCAATCTGGGACAACAAAGGGAGTTGGCAAAAACGTATTTACAAGGCCTTTCAGGAATTGTGCCATTAACCTTGATCCAGGGATCTCTTAAACACAGACAAGGCCGCCAAATATCTTTTGACTGTGGTGACCCGAAGACCTGAAGAGGCCAGTGACAGAAGGAACTCCATCGCTTTAGTGGTGTGACAAGAGATGGGGTCAATCTCGCGTTCCCTGCACCACGCCTCAAATCTTCTCCATCTGCACACATACGAAGATCGAGGGATTCCGCAATTTTCCGACTGGGTTAAGAGATCTGGACGTTGGAGTAACAGGTGAGGTGGACAGATGGACAGATCCAAGAGGTCAGAGTATCACGTTCTCCTTGCCCAGTCCGGGGCGATCAAGATCATGGTCGCTCAAAACCTCTTCAACCTCTGGAGAACCCATGGAATGACAGCGATCAGAGGGAGTAAGTAAAGGAGAGGGAAGGTTCAATCCATCAGAAACATGTCCCACAGTGCACCGTTCGCTGGAAATTCACTTGAGCAGAACTGTTTGAATTTCCTGTTGGACTCTGTTGCAAACCGATCCATTTCTGGGGTACCCCAGAGAGCGAAGACCTCCTCTAGGACTTCCTGGTGCACTTCCCACTTGTGCAAGATTATGCTCTGCATGCTTAGAGCATCTGCCAAGATGTTCTCTGTGCCCGCCAAATGAACGGCCAAGACTGAGATCCTGTTCTCCAGCAACCAGAACCAAAGCATCATCGCCTCCGTGCAGAGGGGGTAGGAGTGCACACCACATTGTTTATTGGGATAGTGCATCATCACTGTGTTGTCCGTCAGAATGAGTATATGTTTCCCCTCCAGAGCCTGGGCGAATGCTTTCAGGACTAGCCTGATAGCTCGCAATTCCAGCCTGTTTATGTGCCACCTGACTTCTGTCGCTGACCAGAGGCCGCTCACCTGCAAATACTCGCAGTGAGCGCCCCAACCCTACAAAGACGCATCCGTAACCACTCAGGTCTGAGGCCAATGAGACAAGAAGGGTTCCCCCGCCAAAGAACAAGTTACTTACCAACTGTAACGTTCTTTACCAACTGTAACGTTCTTTCGACTGGATGTTCCTCCCATATTCCTCATCTTGTGATAAATCGTTATCTCCAGCTTCGCTGCTTGCTTCGGAAAAAAAAAATCTCGGCAGAGGGCGCTGTGCTCGAGGTCGTGGCGTCGATTGTCCCTCGACGTACTCCGTACTCTGTCGACGTCACCGATGGTATAAGTAGCTCGAGCCGCGCCCGTTGCTTCAGTTCTGTTTTTTTGATGAAATATATATATAGGAGGAACACCCAGGCGTGTCCCATGACCGATACATTCTTCGTGAGAGGAAAGTGTAAGAACACGTAAACTGTACTGTGGGGTTGGATGGGAGGGTCGATGAGGAATACGTGGGAGGAACATCCAGTCGAAAGAACGTTACAGTTGGTAAGTAACTTGTTCTTCGAATGGATTGTGTCCACCCACGTACTCCTCATCTTGTGATAGGCTCCCATAGCAGTATCAATTTTTGGAGGTGGGAGTACCATTTCAGTTTTCGTGGACAGAATGCAGAACTGCCTTCGCAAATAAACCCTCGTTAGAGGAGGCAGTGTCCAAACAATAATGTTTAACAAAGGTATGTATTGTTTTCCAGGTTGCAGCTGCACAAATGTCTGCTGCCGGGACTCCCCTCTTTAGAGCCGCAGAAGTAGCCATTCCCCTTGTAGAATGGGCACGAAGCCCATCTGGTGGTTCTTTTCCCGCTAGTCTGTAGCATTCAACTATGGCTAATATGATCCAGCGGGAAATGGTCTGTTTTGTTACAGATAAGACCAATTTTTGACCAGTGTAACCCACAAACAGTTGGTCATCTTGTCTCAAATTAGCCATCCTAGAGATGTAAAAACTAAGAGCCCTCTTGGGATCTAATCTATGTAATCTCTCCTCTTCTTTGCCCAGGTGAGGAGGAGGATAAAACTTTGGAAGTACTATTTTTTGTGACAAATGGAAGTCCGAGACTACTTTTGGCAAAAATGAAGGTTTAACTTTAAGGACTACCTTATCTTTATAAATAATAGTATATGGTGGTTTGCATGAGAGAGCCTGAAGTTCGCTAACCCTGCGGGCTGATGATAGGGCCACAAGGAGGACAGTTTTTAGAGTTAAAAGCCTCAATGGACATGAGTGCAGAGGCTCAAAAGGTATGCAAGTCAAGAATTTTAAGACTAAATTTAAGTCCCAGGCTGGTACATGAAAAGGGACTGGAGGGTATACATTAGTGAGCCCCTTTAAGAATTTAATTATTAACGGTATTTTGAAATATGAAACCTCTTCCGAGGAGCGCTTGAAAATGGACAGCGCAGCAAGGTATCCTTTTATTGTTCCTATCTGGAGCCCCAGATTAGCTAGATGTAGCAGAAAGGAAAGCACCATTGGGGTGCCACACTGAAAAGGGTCCACATCCTTGTCTTTGCACCAGTTACTAAACTTATTCCAGCGACATCGGTACAAAAACTTTATTGCTGGTCTTCTGGCCGAAAGCAAGATTTCCATTACGTCATCCGGAAGAACCCAATCCTTGTATCTCAACCTCTCAGAAACCATGCGTGAAGGTTGAGTGTCTTGACCTCTGGATGGAGAACCCGACCTTCCTCTTGCGAGAGAAGATCCTCTCTTTGCGGAAGACGTATTGGAGGGCAGATGGACATGTCTAGAAGGTCCGGGTACCACGTCCTCCTGGCCCAATCCGGGGCAATTAGGATCATGGTTTTCCTGAACTTTCTCAACCTCCTGATTACTTGAGGAATCACAGGGACTGGGGGAAACGCGTACAGCAGTGGAAACTTCCACTCCACTACGAATGCGTCTCCCAGAGCTCCTCTTTGAGGAAATTCCCTTGAGCAGTACTGATCGCACTTCTGGTTGATTGCGGTGGCAAACAGATCCACTTGAGGGGTTCCCCAAAGGGCGAAGATCTCCAGAAGGACTTCCTGAGCCAGCTCCCACTCGTGAGAGACCGTGCTCTGCCTGCTCAGAGCGTCTGCCGCCGCGTTCTTCTCTCCGGCTAGGTGAATTGCCGACAGAGAGATTCCTTCTCGTATTGCCCAGAACCAGAGTTGCATTGCCTCTCTGCACAGTGGCAGTGACCCTACACCTCCTCTCTTGTTGAGATAGTACATGGCCACTGTGTTGTCCGTCATTATCAGAACATTCTTTCCCTGTACAGAGGGCAGAAAGGCCTTCAGAGCTAGTCTGATTGCCCTCACCTCTAATAGGTTGATGTGTAGTTTGGACTCCGATGGAGACCAACGAGCGCTGATTGTCAGATCGTTGGTGTGTGCTCCCCACCCCGTGAGTGAGGCGTCCGTCACTACCGTTATCTCCGGCCATGGTAGCCAAAAAGACTCTCCCTTGAGAATGTTGTCGTTGCAAGCCCACCATAGAAGATCCTGAGCAACTGCGCTCGGGACTTGCAGAAGATCCAGCATATTCCCTGAGAACTGGGACCACTGAGTTCTGAGTGCCCATTGAAGGGATCTCATTCTCAACCTGGCCTCTGGTACTAGAAAAATGCAGGATGCCATGAGGCCGAGCAACCTGAGAAAATCGAAGGCTGGTAGACGTTGGGCATTCTGGAATTTTGTTACCATCTGCTGGATGGGGAGAGCTCTCACTTCGGGAGGCGAGGCTTTTCCCGATGAAGTGTCCAAGACTACTCTGATAAACTGGAGTTTCTGGGATGGTATCATGTGGGACTTCTTGAAATTGAGGGAGAAGCCCAGTTTATGGAGGAAGTGGCAGGTGATCGAAAGATGTTCCTGAGCTTGTTCTGGAGAACTTGCTCTGATCAACCAGTCGTCCAGGTAGGGATATATGTGAATACCTCCTTTCCTGAGACTTGCTGCCACAACCGCCAACAGTTTGGTGAAAACCCTCGGGGCGGAGGTCAACCCGAATGGCAGAACTCGAAACTGATAATGAGAATTGCCAATCGCGAACCTCAGGTACTTTCTGTGCTTTGGATGGATTGGCACATGAAAGTAAGCATCCTGAAGGTCCAATGATACCAACCAATCTTGGAGTTGGAGAGCCTGAAGGATCTGAGAAAGAGTCACCATCTTGAACTTGTCCTTCCTGAGGAACTTGTTCAAGTTTCTCAAGTCCAAGATGGGTCTCAGTCCTCCATCCTTTTTTGGAATGAGAAAATATGGGGAGTACCAACCCCTGTTCCTCTCTGCTACAGGTACCAGTTCTATGGCACCTTTCTCTAGCAGGGTTAAAATTTCCTGCAACAGGAGCGGATCCGGAATTTTGACGGAATTGGCTCCCGGTGGATGATTCTGAGGCCTTTTTAGAAAGGGGAGACAGTAACCTTGGGCTACTGTTTCCAGTGCCCAAGCATCTGAGGTAATGCCCCGCCATTCCTTCAGATGTTGAGAGATCCTGCCTCCCACTGGTATTTTGTGTAACAAGGTCTGAGAGGGATTTGGAGGCGGCTGCAGGAGTGGCTGAGGGTAAAGATGCCGCTCCTGAGGCTGATTTTGCACCTCTTCCCCGTGTTCCACAAGAGAAGTTCCTTTTGCCCCTTTGAGAGGCCTGTCCTCTTCCTCTACCAAAAGAGGAGTAGTATCGAAAAGAACGACCCCTCCAGGAAGATGAGCCGGAATAGGGTTTTAGAGTCTGGCACAAAGAGGCACTAAGTGATTTAGCTGCCGCTTTCGAGGTCTGAAGTTTTTCAAATCTTTCATCAGCCTTTCTGCCAAAGAGCCTCGAGCCATCAAAGGACATGTTGAGGAGTCTAGCTTGCACATCCGGTGCAAATCCCGACTTCCTCAACCACGCAAATCTGCGTAGCACAACGCTTGCAGCCATGGATCTGCTGATACTATCAGCAGTATCCAGTCCAGACTGGAGGCATTCCCCCATTGCCTCCTTCCCGTCTTTGAATATATTCAGGAAGCCTTCCCTTTCCTCGCCTTCCGGAATATGATCAGCCGCCGCAGAAATACAGTCCCACAGGGTATGGGTAAACCTGGCTAGAGTACAGGTGACATTTGCCGACTTAAGTGCCATACTGCCTGACGTGAAAACTTTACGTGCCCAGGCGTCAATTTTTTTATCCTCTCTATCTGGAGGGATAGTTGGATAAGCAGTTTGTTTTGAAGTGGATGCTGCTTGAATGACTAAACTCTCTGGAGTCAGATGTTTATTCAAATATTCAGGATCCGATCCAGCTGGTCTGTATTTTCTTGGAAAAGTGCTGTCTGCAGCAACAATGGTTTCTGGTTTCTCCCAGTTTTTCTCCACAGTCCTTTGAAGGGCCCTGTGAAAAGGGAGAACAGGATCCTTCTGAGGTCCCTTGATGATAATATCCGTCATGTCATCTTGTTCAAAAATGGGTGAAGTATTACCCCAACCCATGTATTCAACTACCCTGGTCATAAGACCTCTGTACCCAGCATCTGCATGCTCTGCAGGATCAGGTTTGGCGAACTGTAATTCTGGGGATGTGTCAACTCCACTGGCAGAATGTAGAGTATCACTCAGGTCTCTCATTCTAGATTCCTGGTCAATAAGTTCTTCAGGAACTTGTCTTGTACCATAAGTAACTCCGAAAGGGGTAACTTCGTCTTCTTCTTCTGAAGCAGACTCTTTATAGATTGCAGACATAGATTTGAAAAAGTCTGATCTGGGCAAAGGAGTGAATCTCCTTTCTTCCTCTTCCATCTGCTTCGAAGGAAATGGCAAATCCCTCGAAGTTTTCGAGGGTGTCTTCAAAGTCTTCGAAGTTTTCGAAGATGACTTCGATAATGGCGTTGATGATGCATGTGGTTTTGGTGTCGAAATTATCGACGTCGAGGGCGTCGACGAAGTCGTCGAAGTCTTCGACGATTTGTGTTTCTTGGCCGGCACTGGAGAGGTGCTCGTCTCTCGAAGTTTCTTCGACGGTTTTACATCGACTCGAGGTTTTTTGTATTCTTCGACGCTACTGGTTTTAGCCATAGTAGCCTTGGACTTCCCTTTGTCGTCCAATGGAGCGACCTTAGGGGTATGGCTTTTTCAAGGTTCTTTCGAGGGGGTCGAGGCCGCATTCTCGAAAACCTCCATCATCTTTTTGCAGAATTCTTCCCACTTCCTGGGAGAATCCGATTTAGTCGGACAACGAATTTCTGCGGTCGACTCTGAAGAAGAAGATGATGAGGGAGATCTATGTCTCCTCTTCATTTTTTTCGATGACGACGAAGAATGTCTCGATCTACTTCTAGATCGAGATCTCTTCGAGTGCCTATGACGATCCAATCCCTTAGAATCGGTCGCTTTCTTATGTTTTTTTGACAAAACCTTTTTTGAGGTCTCCCTCCCCACCGACAGTTTACCTCTCCTCTCACGAAGAGCTTTTTCGGTCATCGATTGGCAGGAGACGCAGTCGTCGGTTCGGTGACTGGAACCGAGACACCACAGACAAATCCGGTGGGGATCGGTAATCGACATCTTAGACCCACAATCTGCACACTTTTTAAACCCAGTTCTGGGTGTCGAAGGTGTCGAAGATGATGACATTTTCTTCACAGAAAATAGAAGCGCGCCGTTCTCGATAGCGAAGCGATCGGAAAAACGGAACTGAAGCAACGGGTGCGGCTCGAGCTACTTATACCATTGGTGACGTCGACAGAGTACGGAGTACGTCGAGGGACAATCAACGCCACGACCTCGAGCACAGCGCCTTCTGGCGAGAACATTTTTATCAGAAGCAAGCAGCAAAGCTGGAGATAACGATTTATCACAAGATGAGGAATACGTGGGAGGACACAATCCATTTGAAAGACTGTTGCGGTCCGTCCACCACGGCAGGTCGTTGACCTCTGATGCAGGCACCCTGAGGAGATCCACGGAGATTCGAGAGAGAGCTGAGGTACTGAGACCACTGATCCCTCAGTAGCCATTGCAGGGATCTCATGTACAACCTGGCCTCTGGCACTAGAAAAATGCAGGCGACCAAGAGGCCTAGAAGGTAGAGGAAGGAAGCCGTTGGTAGGGTGGCATAGTTCTTGAACAAGCTGACCATCTGTGTCAAGCTGACCACTCTCTCCTCGGGAGGGAAGGCCTTCCCCACCTGGGTATCTAGGACTGTTCCGATGAACTGGAGCCATTAGACTGGTGTCAAGTGGCACTTCTTTAAGTTTAAGGAGAAGCCCAGCTTGTGCAGCAGCAAGCAGGTGTCCTGTAAATGGGACAAGACCTGCACTACAGACTCTGATCAGCCAGTCGTCCAGATATGGAAATACGTGGACCCCGGATCTCCTGAGGTGAGCCGCAAATACTGCCATGAGCTTGGTGAAGACCCATGGGGCGGAGGTTAGACCAAAGGGAAGCACCTTGAACTGATAGTGCATATCTCCTATGGTGAACCTTAGTAACTTCCTGTACTTTCGATGAATTGGCATATGGAAATAGGCATCCTGTAGGTCTATGGACACCAGCCAGTCATGTAGTTCAAGAGCGTGGAGAATCGCTCTCAATATCACCATCCTGACTTAGTCTTTCCTCAAGAACTTGTTCAAGGCCCTGTGGTCCAGAATGGGATGGAGACCTCCTCCTTTTTTGGGCACCAGGAAATACTGGGAATACCAACCCGATCCTCTCTCCTCGGGTGGTACCTCCTCCACGGCACCCTTTAGCAACAAGGCTCTCAGTTCTTCCTGGAGCTCCTGTTCCGGTTGGATTGGAGGTGGGTGCGATCTGTCCGGTGGTTTTCTCAGAAAAGGCAGACAATAACCCCACTGAATCAGCTGTAGAGCCCAGGCATCAGAAGTCATTCCCTTCAAATGCTCCATCAACTGTCCTCCAACTGGTGCGCTGTGAGAGGATAAATCAAAGCGGCTTTGGAGGCTGGGTTGCCCCCTCCGCTGACGCTGCCTGTTGACCTCTAGAAGCACCTCCTACCCTTCCAGAGCACGAGAAACGCTTCTGACCTTGCTGGCTGGTGGGAGCTGCACTCTCCTGCCTGCTATAAGGAGCATATCTCCTGTAGCCCTGTGCCCTAGAGTCAAAGCTAAATGCAGGTTTGGCCGGCTGCACAGTTAGGCATAAGGATTTGGCAGCGATTTTGGATTCCTTGAACTTTTCCAAGGAATTGTCGGTTTTCTGGCTGAAAAGAAAATTGCCCTCAAAGGACATGTCCAGAAGTTTTACTTGGACGTTAGGTGAGAAACCAGAGGTTTTTAAGTATGCCTGCCTTCTTAGTGTTATAGCTGATGCCATAGATTGGCCCACACAGTCAGCGATGTCCAGGCCGTTCACAGCGACTGCCTGGCCACCTCTTTCCCATCATCCACTAGCTGTAGGAAGCCTTCACGCATTTCTCCTTCCAGGCCATACTGAGCAGCATTTTCCACTGCTGTCCATAGACCGAAGGAGTATTTGTCAAAACTGCTTGCCACATTTGTTGCTTTGAGGGCCATGCTACCTGAAGT
The DNA here is from genome assembly GCF_040938575.1 of Ambystoma mexicanum. Taxonomy (NCBI): domain Eukaryota; kingdom Metazoa; phylum Chordata; class Amphibia; order Caudata; family Ambystomatidae; genus Ambystoma; species Ambystoma mexicanum. Next base: position 638,112,167 of record NC_090939.1, read on the forward strand.
GAAGGCCTTTTTTGCCAAGGCATCCACTTTTTTTGCTTCTCTGTCTGGAGGCAGAGTGGATGTAGAAGATGCAGGTCTAGAAGAGGCTGTAGCAGCCTGCGTAACAAGCCCCTCCGGGGAAGGGTGAGAGGAGTGGTATGAAGGGTCTCCTCTAGCCGGCCTGTATTTCCCACAAATGGTGGAGCTGACGGGAAGAATGGAACATGGGTTTTGCCACATAACTGCCACATAATGGCTAAACCTTGTACAGGCGCCACTGATGAGTGCAATCCCAGGGTGTCAATAACCCTTTCTAGCAGATCTCTGAATTTAAGGGTATTGTGAAGGTAGGGCTGGGACTGCTGAAACTCGAGGTCTGGCCAGGTGTCCAGATGCTGGCGTCCTGGAGGCCTGGAGCCAGCTGTAAAAGGTGATTGTGGTCATCAAAATAATCAACCCATGCTTAACCCAAGTAAATCAGGTCAACATCTCCCTGGTCATCGGCGTCATGTCTCTGTTGGTTGTCTCCATGATCATCAGTCTGGCTTTAGAGCTGCCAGAAGCACGGAAACTGCTTTCCTGAACATCCGTGAAGACCTACTCTCCAACCTTGATTCTGACATCCCCTGTGTCCTCAACCTGCTCGATCTCTCTTCTGCCTTCGACACGGTCAACCATACCATCCTGCTCAACCATTTCCATGACAACCTGGGTATCACTGATCAGGCTCTGGCCTGGCTGACCTCTTTCCTCTCTGATCGACCCTCCCATGTCCAACTTGGATCCTTCCTTTCCTCTATCTCCCGCTCTACCTGTGGTTTTCCCCAGGGTTCTGACCTCTCTCCATTGCTTTTCAACCAATGCCTGGAATCGCATTGCCTCTTTCTGCTCCAATTTTCAGTGCTATGCGGATGACACTCAACTCATCTTCAGGCTTCACTCGGCCACCTCTTCTTCTCTCATCTCTGATTGCCTGTCTGCCATTCAGGAGTGGTGTACCGCCAACGATCTCTGCCTTAATGCCAGTAAGCAAGAGATCCCCCTCATCGGCACAGCTTCACCCTCCTTTCCTGTCACTCTCTGGCCGGCCTACCTTGTCCCTCCACCTCCACTCGTGAGGCTAAGAAACTCAGTGTCACCTCGACTCCACGCTTTTCTTTTCTGCCCACATCTCTGATGTCTCTAAAAAGTCAAACTTCCTACTGCACCCCTTCAGAGGTATTCTGCTTTTCCTCTCCTTCCCCCAGAAGCTCACTGTATCTAGAGCCCTGGTTCTCTGTAGGCTGCATTACTGCAACAACCTCTTTCTAAATCTACCTGATTTTACTCTCCGCCCTTTGCAAATCATCCAGAACAGGACTGCGAGACTTGTCCTGGGCCTCAAGCCCTGGGATTATATCTCTCCAGCCCTGAATTCCCTTCATTGGCTCCCTGTGGTTGCAAGGATTACATTCAAGACCCTTTGCATAGTCCACAAGGCTTTCTGGGGCCTGGGTCCAACATGCCTTCAACTCTCCCTCCGCAAATACCTTCCCTCTCGAGATCTTCGCTCCTCCTCTTCCAACTCCGACAGGGTCTCTGTTTTCGCTGGAACCTCCCTCTAGAATAGCCTCCCTGCCACTCTGAAACTTAAGGAGAGCAATCTCAGGTTCCGGAAGCACCTCAAGACCTTCCTCTTTGCTTCTGCCTTCTCTCCTCCTCTCCTCTGCTGATCTGTTCTGCTTAGGCATCGTGCACCTAGTTACCCTCTGATTTCGGTCCCAGGTACTTGCCCAACCTGCCACGAACTTGCACTGCCTCCTGGCAACCGTTGCACTTTGGGATCTGTATCTGTAACCCTACAGCCCACACTTTTTTCCCTGCACTTATCAGGCACCCCTGGTCTGTACCTTTAACCTAGCACTTGCTGGCTGCACTACCATTTGCTGTTTGGTGTTTTTTTTTCATTCCTATGCTTAGCACTTTCCACTCTCCTCCTACCCCTTGCACTTTCCCCCTTCCCTCTCCCCTGCACTTGCGCGTTATCAATGTCACTGGGCCTAGTAAGATTGTTGTATTTGTTCACCATTGTTCCCCTCCCTTGCCTTGTCGTGCTCTGAAACACGTGTATGAGAGCGATACAAATAAAATATCAATATCAACGACCGCCGAAAATACCTGCCTTGGTATCGAATAATTTGGCTTTTCACAATAGAAAGAGGTGAAGGGATGTGTAAACCACAAGCATACCCTTCAGTAAAGGGATCAACCCTTAATACTTTACAACACAAAGCTTGTGGTTATAATTGCTACCTTGCTGGGAAGATTTCTATTCCCTTGCTCTTATTGTTAGCAGCATTAGCAAGAACCTTTACTGACAAACCAATGTCTTTATACAAAAATATATACATTTTATTTTCAATTTTATACAAATACTAAAAAACACCACTTGGTGTGTTGTAGTGTCTAACAGATCTTCTAAAATCAAACAGAAGAGGAAACACAAACACTGCGGTAGATGCAACACTTTACCCCCTAAATAATTCAACATGTTAGTTCAGTTGATTATGCAAAAAAAGTGTTTTGTGCTGTGCTGATGTTCACACAGGGCCATACCTCAATCTGCACTTCTCCCTCCAACTGTTACTTCATTCACTCCATTTTTCATTCACGTTCATAAACTCACTTAACAATCACACATCATGCCCAACATGTTTCTTTCCGATCTTAATGTCTTGTGTTGAGTACGCGGAAATTCTTCAGGGGCTAACATATGAGGTTAGTAAAGCATCCACCACAATTCAAAAATTACGCAACTAAGAAGACAGAAAACCAAAGAAACTATCTGTTTCTATTTTGCAACAATCATTTACAATATCCTTCTTATAGTAACTTTCTTAGTCCATAGGTTATCATTACCCTTCAGTCTTAGTTATCAAGTCTTCGGGGTTGTGTGGAGGAGTTGGGTCGGAGAACGGGTCGTCTCACCGTTAACAGCTAAGTTGTCTCAACACTAAATTCGGTAGCCAAGTGAGTCCTTGTGCTTCACGCACGTCCTAGTTCATTCTTCTTTGCAAAGAGTTTCATGAGCAGGCGATAAACCCTTGCCATCTCCCTTACCGCAGCTTCCCGGATAACAGCACGAGCCGACCAACAATAGTTCTCATGTGCCGTGTAATCATCCGCGTGGCGTGTTGATTCCTGTAGCGTTCCCGAATAATTCAGACCGGAGTTGCGCAGTAAATATTTTATGACAACCATCGACGTCGAGGGTTTGTCTTTCAGCACAGATATGGTGGATGTCGGTGTCGATCGGGATCGATATGCTGTAGCATCGACATCCTTAGATGCACGGGGGTAAACTGGCTTCCAATGGATTTCTTTGGACGGCGAAAGATTCATTGGCGCCAACATTGTTGGTACTGGGGCACTAGAGGGGTCGGGGTACACCGAGTGCCGCTCTTGGCTCCGAAGCATGCTGCATGGGGGGTAGGGCAGCTAGCCGCGCCTACTACAGCATGCTGCTTGAATATTGCAAGCATCAATGATTTGAAATCCTCCCACTCCTGGCCGCTGGTACGCCCAGCAGACAGCTTACCTTTTTCCGTCAAAGACTCGGAATCCCGACGATGATGGTGACACCTTTTCTTCTTTCGGGACGAGGACAAGGAACAGTGGCTCCTTGAGTGAGACCATTTCTTCTTCCGCCTGTGTTCATTCTCGGGGTAAGCCCCTCTGTTTCTGCCTCCAAAGACCGAACCAGAGCGAGTTTTGCAGCTCGATCGCAAAGAGATTTAGTTTGCATTTTGGCACACGACAGACACGCGTCAGTCCTGGGACCATGCCGAGGCACCAGAGACACAACTCGTGCGGGTCAGTCATGGACATCTTGGTGCCACAATCGGAACACTGTTCGAAACCTGATACCCGAGCGACTGACATCTTGCGTCAAGGATTTAGTGAAAAATACATTTTCTGACGAGAACGTTGAGAATTCAAAGCTCTGTGTTCCCAAGCAGCGTGTTAGCACGCGTAAAAAAGGAACTGGGGTTGGGGCATAGTGACGTGGTATTTATACAACGCCTGATGTCACGTCCGGAGCCGACGACCAGACGCCGAGCAAAACAGATCAATCACTAAGCCCCCTGTTGAAAATGTTCCAAAGCAGCAAAACTGGAGGGAATATCTATCAGATGAGGAATCTGCGGAAGAAAGGCAATCCATTGAATATCCATTACTGGGGAACTCTTAGTATTTGTTATTCTCATTAACCCTTACAGTGGGTCTCTAAATAGTATCAAATTGGTTAGTATGTGAAAACGTGCCTCAACTCCCCCAACTTTAGCAGCTAGACATAAAAACAAGAGGTACTTGCCAGTTTTGCTGGTGCTTTGTCTTCAATTTGTTCAACTGCAGGTGGTGCTTCCGGTTTAATCTAGAGAAGACAGTGTACAAACATTGTAAAGAGGTTTAAGAAGAAAGGGCATCATGTTACTCATACTATATTTCCAAAGTGTGTTATAGTTGACATTTTTTGGTATCACAATGATGCCTAAACACACAAAGCAAGCCTCCAAAGTTATGTACACCTCACACACATATGAGGAGTAATGGGGTTCATTAGAATTTAAGAAAATATTACTTACCTGTAATTACAGTTTTCCTCACTGATACATTTCACAGATCCACATGTTGTTGAATATTCCATGTCATCAGGCTTGGAATCCTCAGTACATTAACAAAGCAGTTTCAATGTCCATGAGCAAGAAAAACACACACACTTTAGGGATCTATCAGTCTAATGTCAGGCCATTTGCCATATAGCCAATAGAAATCACTTTCCTTGGCTCCGCCCTTGGAGGCCATCTCTTGATTCTAAAAACACATGGTAAGCAGCCAATATTGAGCTTCTTGTGGCGGTTGATAAATTGGTCTAGTGTTAATCTATGAGATCAATGCTGGTGAACTGTAGTTACAGGTAAATCATTTTTTCTTCACCAACATTGAATATTGCATAGATTCACACATGTTCAGTAGATTAGAAAGTAGTTAAACAGCTGTTCACAAGACAGTGATGAGGTGAAGAAAGTTTGATGAATCTGGTGGAGTCATCACTGATTCCTCAGCGGTCACCTCCTCCCATGTGTCCAGCGGATGGCATCCGCTATATTATCCTGACCCTTGGGGCGGCTATATGAGGGAGGATCACATGGGAGGAGACAACCTCCGGAGAGATGTAATGGCTTCATCGGGTGAGACATGGTATCCCTCATTTCCCCTTGAAGATAACCCTCCCAAATCTTACACCCTCATGGCCTATTGTCATACATCTACTCATCCTACTCTAATGATAACATTATCATTATCATTATTATTCTAGTGAAATGGATCACTGAGTGTGGAACTAAGTGTAAACAGTAAACAACAATTATTTTACACGTCCGACTCCTCAGTAATACTGGTAGCAATTCTTACTGTTCTGTATCCATCAGAACAAAACACACTACTATTTCTCCAATATTGTCACTTTCCAAACATTTATTAAGGATAATTAGATTAAACAGACAAAGACATTTTGTTCACAGATTATTATACATGAAAGTTTGTGCAGAAAAACAGGTGTCAGGTATAGCCTGGAAAGGATACAACTATTAATAAAATGAGACTAAAGAAAGAGAAAGGTTGAAAACAAGGAGAACACAAAGTTTGGAAACCATTACATAAATGTAGTTCCCAAATTGACAGTAAATCTTAGTAAATACAATCAATATTGCATCAAAAATGCCCAAGAGCATAGCACGTTGTATTATCTCACCCATTAAAACAATTGGGAAAATATGCGGGAAAGAGAAAAGGGTGGATGGAGTGGGATGGAGGATTAAAAGAGAAGAACAAGTTACTTCTTACCTTGTAACGTTCTTTCGACGGGATGTTCCTCCGACGTATTCCTCATCTTAGATATCTCCTTCCAGCTCTGCTGGCCTCGGAAAAATTTTTCTCTAGAGGGCGCTGCGCGTCGACGTCCTCCGAGTCGATGTCCCTCGACAGCCGCCGTATCGACGTCGACGTCATCCTGCCTATAAAGGCCGCGCGCAGCGTCCGTTGCTCAGTTCCGTTTTGTAGCCCACAATAATACTTTCTGGACTAACTAATCACCCTGAAGGAGCGTAAGCTGCAACAACAAGGGAAGTAGAACTGCGGGGATGGATGGGAGGGTCGATGAGGAATACGTCGGAGGAACATCCCGTCGAAAGAACGTTACAAGGTAAGAAGTAACTTGTTCTTCGAAGGGATTGTGTCCTCCGACGTATTCCTCATCTTATATAGGCTCCCATAGCAGTATTCTATTATCGGAGGAGGGAGTAATGACTTCACGCTGTCTTCTATTGATGAATAGAATGCAGTACAGCCCTTCCAAACCTAGTCTCTTGACTGGAGGAGGAATCCAAATTGTAAAAACCTGTAAAGGTATGGACAGACGACCATGTAGCGGCCTCACATATGTCTTTTACCGGCACGCCCCTTTTGAGGGCCGATGAAGCTGCAATACCTCTAATCGAATGAGCCCTAAGGTTTTGAGGGGGCTCTTTCCCTGCCAGTTTATAACACTCCAGAATGGCTAGAATGATACATCTGGAAATGGTCTGCTTAGTTATTGGTAGCCCCAGCTTGTGACCTGCGTAACCTACAAACAGCTGGTCTGCCTGTCTTATCCTGGCTGGTCTACTGATGTAAAAACTTAAAGCCCCCCTAGGGTCTAGCCTGTGTAACCTCTCTTCCTCTTTCCCCGGGTGAGGAGGAGGATAGAAAGATGGTAGGTAATCTTCTGAGTGATATGGAATTCAGAAACCACCTATGGGAGGAAATTAGGCTTCACTTGCAGGACAACTTTGTCTTTGTGAAATATTGTGTGAGGGGGTTTACAAGAAAGAGCTTGTAATTCGCTCACCCTTCTAGCAGATGTAAGTGCTATTAATAAAACAGTTTTAAGGGTAAGGAATCTTAACGAACAAGAATGGAGAGGTTCGAAAGGTGTACCCATCAGGAAAGTTAGTACTAAGTTTAAATCCCATAGGGGAATTTGGAATGGTCTCGGGGGATAAACATTGGTTAACCCCTTTAGAAACTGTATTACCAAGGGTAATTTGAAATAGGATGGTTCTTCCGCAGTACGCTTAAAGATGGATAGCGCTGCGAGATAGCCCTTAATGGTGCCAACTTGAAGGCCTGAATTTGCCAAATGTAGTAGGAAGGACAAAACCATTGGTGTACCACATGAAAAAGGGTCGATATTCTGTTCTCTACACCAGCTGCAAAATATATTCCAACGGCAGCGGTATAAAGACTTTGTTGCTGGCCTCCTTGCCGAAAGCAACACCTCCATAACATCATCAGGGAGGTCCCAATCCTTGTACCTCAGCCTTTCAGAAGCCAAGCGTGAAGGTTGAGGGTTTTGATGTCTGGATGGAGAACCTGACCTCCCTTCTGTGAGAGTAGGTTCTCTCTGAGTGGAAGTCGAATTGGAGGGCAGATGGACAAGTCTAGAAGGTCCGGGTACCACGTTCTCCTGGCCCAATCCGGGGCAATTAGGATCATGGTTCTCTGGAATCTTCTCAACCTCCTGATCATTTGAGGAATGACAGGGACCAGTGGGAACGCGTACAGAAGCGGAAAACTCCCAGTCCACTATGAACGCGTCTCCCAGAGCTCCTCTCGGGGGAAATTCCCTTGAGCAGAACAGGTCGCATTTCCTGTTTAGGCTGGTGGCGAACAGATCTACCTGAGGGGTTCCCCAAAAGGCGAAGATCTCTTGAAGGACTTCCTGAGCTAGCTCCCACTCGTGGGAGACTGTGTTCTGCCTGCTCAGAGCGTCCGCTGACAAGTTCTTCTCTCCGTCTAGGTGAACTACCCATAGAGAGATTCCTTCTTGGATTGCCCAAAACCAGAGCTGCATCGCCTCTCTGCACAGGGGTAGTGATCCTACGCCTCCTCTTTTGTTGAGGTAATGCATGGCCACCGTGTTGTCCGTCATTATCAGGACGTTCTTCCCTTGTACAGCTGGCAGGAACGCCTTCAGCGCAAGTCTGATGGCTCTCAGCTCTAACAGGTTGATATGTAGTCTGGACTCCGATGGAGACCAATGACCGCTGATGGTCAAGTCGTTGGCGTGGGCTCCCCACCCCGTGAGTGAGGCATCCGTGACTACTGTTATCTCCGGCCAGGGTTGCCAAAACTGTTCTCCTTTCAGAATGTTCTCCTGACAGGCCCACCACTGAAGGTCTCGAGCCACCCTGCCGGGAACCTGAAGAAGATCTGTCATTCTCCCTGAGAATTGTGACCACTGAGTCCTCAGTGCCCACTGGAGGGATCTCATTCTCAGGCGAGCCTCTGGCACTAGGAAAATGCAGGATGCCATGAGGCCTAGCAACCTCAAAAAGTCGAAGGCTGGGAGACGTTGGGCATGTTGGAACTTGGTAACCATCTGTAGAATATCTTGAGCCCTCACCTCTGGTGGCAAGGCTTTTCCCAGGGAAGTGTCCAGGATCGCTCCTATGAACTGGAGTCTCTGCGATGGTATCATTTGTGACTTCTTTAAATTGAGGGAGAAGCCAAGTCTGTGAAGGAAGTGGCACACGTGATTTAGCTGGATCTGAGCTAGTTCCGGAGAAACAGCCCTGATCAACCAATCGTCCAGGTAGGGGTAGACGTGAATCCCTTCCCTCCTTAGACTTGCAGCCACTACCGACATTAACTTGGTGAAGACCCTCGGGGCGGAGGTCAGCCCAAATGGCAGCACTCGAAATTGATAGTGAGAGTTGCCAATTGCGAACCTCAGGTATTTCCTGTGTTTGAGATGGATAGGCACATGGAAATAAGCGTCCTGAAGGTCCAGAGACACCAACCAGTCCTGGAACTGAAGGGCCTGGAGGATCTGAGAAAGAGTGACCATCTTGAATTTGTCTTTTCTGAGGAATTTGTTCAATTCTCGCAAGTCCAAGATGGGTCTCAGTCCTCCGTCTTTCTTTGGAATGAGAAAGTAAGGGGAGTACCAGCCCTTGTTCCTCTCCGCTACAGGTACCGGTTCTATGGCACCTTTCTCTAGCAGGTCCCAAATTTCCTGCAAGAGGAGCGGATCTGGAGTTTTCTGAGAGCTGATCCCCAGTGGATGACTCTGAGGTATACGTAGGAAAGGCAGGCAGTAACCTTGGGCAACTGTTTCCAATGCCCAAGCATCTGACGTAATAGCCAGCCATACCGCCAGATGTTGAGTCAACCTGCCTCCTACAGGTGTCCTGTGAGGGAAGTCCTCAGAGTGGTTTTGAGGTGGCTGATGCAGATGCCGATGGTAAAGAGGTACCTGCTGTTGCTGCGGCTTTTGAATATCTACCCCGTCCACCTCGGGTAGTTCTTCTTTGTCCCCTTTGAGCCGGTCGTCCTCTACCTCTTCCGAATGCGGAGTAGAAGCGAAAAGACTTGCCCCTCGCAGAGGTTCCTGTGGGACGAAAAGAAGTCTGACGGATTGCAGCTCCTAGGGATTCTGCTGCTGCTTTTGGAGTTTGCAGTTTTTTTAAACTGTCATCCGCCTTTTTCCCGAACAAAGAAGAGCCATCGATTGGCATGTTCAAGAGCCTGGCTTGCACATCTGGGGCAAAACCAGACTTTCTCAACCAAGCGAATCTCCTGGTTGATGTACTTGCCGCCATTGCTCTGCTGATACTGTCAGCCGAATCAATGCCCGTCTGGAGGGATTCGCACATAGCGTCTTTACCGTCCTGTATAATATTCAGGAACGCATCCCTTTCTTCTCCCTCCGGGATGCAGTCAGCCGCTGTAGAAGCACACTCCCAAAGTGTATGGCTGAACCAGCAAGGGTGCAAGTAGCATTAACAGATTTTAACGCCATACTACATGCTGAAAAGACTTTCTTTGCCATAGCGTCATATTTTTTATCGTCCCTGTCCTGTGGGACGGTAGGATAAGCCGTCTTGACATCGGTAGAGGATGCTGCCTGTACCACCAGACTTTCTGGGGATGGGTGTTTAGACAAAAACTCTGGGTCTGTAGAAGATACCCTGCACTTTGTAGACAGTTTTTTATTTACTGCTGGTACTACATCTGGGGTTTCCCAGTTTGTCATGATCTTTCTCTGAAGAACTTTATGAAAAGGCACCACAGGATCCTCCTGTGGGCCTTTGTCAAGAATATCCGTGAGGTCATCTTGTTGGAAAGATTGTGAAGGTGCAGACCACCCCATGAACTCTGTGATCCTGGCCATTAAGGCTCTATAGGGGGTTTCAGCATGCTCCCCCGGGTCTGGCTTAGCAAACTCCACCTCAGGGGAAGTGTCTAACCCACTTGCCTCATGTAAGGAATCATGAAGATCCTTTAACCTGCGCTCTTCAGAGGAAAATTCCTCTCTAATTGGGGTTACAGGTCCCTGCAACTCAAATGTGTCTTCCTGTTCAGACAATTCACCCTCTTCCAAAATTGAGGACATAGTTCTCAATTGTTCTAAACTCATAAAGGGAGTAAATCCCATTTCCAAGGCAGAGGGTGCCGAACTTGTCATTATCGGCCTCGAAAACGTCGATGTCGTCGACGCCGACGTCGAAGGCTTCGAGCGTGGTGTCGAAAACAAAGGCGGAGGCCTCGAAGACCTCGACAGAATTGGAATTCTACTCGACAATCTCGAAGCCATCGACGTCGAGGACCTGGGGATAGTCACTGGGTGTGTCGTAACCGTGACCTTTCTTGGCGTCGACGCCGGTGTCGAAGCTGGCGTCGAGTCGACAGACCCGTGTGTCGAAGGTCCCTTCGACAACGGCGTCGAAGACATCGACCTCGACGACGACGGAACCCTCGTCGACGGCAGCGACGGAACCTTCGAGGAAGGTTTGGAGGTCATAGTCCTACTCGAGGGTTCGAGACGCGCTCGAGAGGTTTCCTTCGCCGGGTACTGCGACTCGCGGCGTTTTTGACCTTCGGTTCTTTCGACCAGAGCATCGCTCTCGGCAGTCTTCGAGGGGGTCGAGGCCGCTTTCTCGAAGACGCTCATCATATTTTTTCGGAATTCCTCCCATTCAGCCCGGGAACTATGTTTCGTGGGGCAAGGGATTCTTTTTGGCGAAACAGAGGAAGAGGAAGACGGAGAAGGGGATCTTCGACGTCTCCTCTTCGAGTGCTTTGATCTCGAGGAGTGATGAGACCCACTCCGAGACCTGGAGCGCGAATGGTGACGAGGAGACGAATGTCTCGACTTCGTCGACGAAGAAGAAGCTTTAAAAGTCTTACTTTCTCCAGCTTCCCCCTACGCTCCTTCAGGGCCTTAGCTGTCATGGACATACAGTCCTCGCACTCCGAACAATGGTGTTCAGCTCCCAAACACCACAGACAAACTCTGTGAGGGTCAGTCAACGACATCTTTTTCCCACAATCTCGACATTTCTTGAAGCCGGATCGAGGAGTTGTCGGTTCCGACGAGGAAGCCATCGAGTACGGATCGAATGACTCGAGGTAAATAGGATTAATCTGACTAAGAACTGAGCAACGGTATTCCGAGGCACTGAGTAAGCGCGGAAAAACGGAACTGAGCAACGGACGCTGCGCGCGGCCTTTATAGGCAGGATGACGTCGACGTCGATACGGCGGCTGTCGAGGGACATCGACTCGGAGGACGTCGACGCGCAGCGCCCTCTAGAGAAAAAATTTTCCGAGGCCAGCAGAGCTGGAAGGAGATATCTAAGATGAGGAATACGTCGGAGGACACAATCCCTTCGAATGAACATTCCCTGGACGTATAGACGGAGGCTAACACGAGTGCTGTGCTTACCCCGACGGGAGAAGTCCCTTGGTAGGGTGCTGAGAGCTCGGGGACGGTGGCTGTGGTCGGATCTGACTCTGCTGTTCAGAAAATGCGCTTGTCGGCTGCCTCAAACCAAAATACAAGGCAGAGATGTAAGGGAGCGCTGTGCGGTGGGCTGGGGGAGGTTGAGCAATGTATATCAATGAATGTGGGACTGCCATACCTTAAAAGCGTTAGCATGTAAATTTGGCAAATCGGAAGCAGTCACGTTGATCGAGCGTCTGTCTGTTGTCAAGAGTTCTTCAAACGTCTCATGGAAATGTATTGGCTTACATGTCAAGGAGGCTATGATCTTATCTGTAGGAATGATAGACGTGAGGACAAGTGAGTCTGCAGCTGACTTATAACGGGGCAGTGCAGGAGCAGATCCAGAAAGAGATATGAGCACTAGGAACTAGTGGTTGCGCGCATTATTCTTTGTGTTCTATCAGGTCTAGTTGCACTTGCAGCCGGTTAGTAGAAACCATAGGGCCTGCGCTCTTGGTGCCCAAAGTGTAGGTCAATGCAATTTGGTTGGTGTTTCTACTAGTATGGCGCTAGTGCATTTAGTTGTATGCATTCGCTTCATTCAGTCTTTTAAGGGTAGTAGGTATAGTCCACACGTTTTTCCTTTGCACATCATTCATTTGTGATTTAATGAAACTGTGTTAATCATCAAAAAGTGGCGACACGTGTTTCGACCATTAACAGGTCTAGATTTGTGGTGTCTCAGTAGTGGAGACTTGGAAGGTAGGCGTGTGGCCTCAAACTGTAGTTCATTTACTTGTAGGAGCTATGAAGAGGGTGTGTAGCCTCAGGCTCAAGTTTTCCTTCCTGGTAAGGTGCATCTGTTCCCTGTGGTGCTTGCTGGCTCGTAGCTGCAGTCTTCCGACGGCAATGGAGCATGGTATAATGGTAAAACGAACACTCAGTGCCTGCACACTGCATCATTGCCAGCCATTCGCTCTTGGTACGGATATCTCATCAAGGGCTGGCAGAAAGGTGGTGGACCTAATCTGGCCTGGTACCTAGCCAGGAAATGGGATGTTACTAACTCAGATATACTAAGATTCTAACTTTGGTCTGCCTTATGAAATTTATGAAAGCGCGTTCTCCAGCGCCACCTATCAATCATCCAAGACTAACTTGTCATTGAAAACCATTGGGATGGTTGATCCAAGTTTTTTCGAGCCAATTGCCAAAAATGTACTTCCTTTCCCAGAATTACCAAAATACTGGAAAGAGGAAGAAGGAATGAGCAATACAGAGCGAAGGAGACCACAAGCTCACTCAGCGCTCTAGTTTTGGCTTGTATACACCTGTGAAATTTAAAGAGCAGAAGCAGAGAGTCGATGTCTGCTGCTTGCAGGGGAGAGCTGCGTCTCTCCATGAGAACCGAGAGACTGAAATGCTGAGACTGGCATGGTGGAGTCAGGTGGTTCACTGACCAAGGAGAAAGAAGCTGCTGCACGAGAAGAACATGCTGGGGGAATGCAAGGAATCGACGAGAGACTCCTGGGCGCTCGTAGATGACAAAGAGCAGCACTTCACTTACTGGAGAATGGAATGAAGCAGACGTGTAAGTGGAGGTCGCGAGAGACAGGAAAACCAAGAGGAAGTGGTCGGGAAAAGGAAGCAGACGGAAACGCTTCTCCAGCTGACCGCAGTAGAATCTAGCAACGCCAACAGAGTCGGTGAGTTGACCGAGAGACAGAGACAGGGGACACCAGGGCGTATCGCTGAATGAAAGTAATTATAAATAAAGTCATTGAGCAAGAAGAACAGAAAGTGTTATTGTTAAAGGTGGAATTGAACTACGAGCAAAACCCTTACAAACATGTGAATGTATAGAATTCAAGGATATGGGAAACCCAAATAGTATAATATATCAAGAAGATACCTTTTCAAATAAAGTATATGTACAACTCTGGGAGAGGGCAGAGGCCCTGTATGAATAGAAGTTCTGGCAGGAGAGTATACCAGGCAATTACAAGTGTGTGAATACAAGAAGCCATGGCAGGAGAGTATACCAGGCAATTACACGTGTGTGATTACAAGAAGCCCTGGCACAAGAGTATACCTGGCAACTGCAACTGTGTGAATACAAGAGTTAAAGAAGCCCTGGGAAGAAATATCAGGACTAAGAAAAGGAATTGTGTTAACCAGGAGCAAAGGAGCAAAACTCCAGCAAAAAACTATACCAGGTGTTCTAACAAAGACATAATTACAAAGTCAGATAGTTTTTTGTGTCAGTGTTGCTGTTGGCCAAGAAAGGCACAAGGAACTGTTGTGTATGAAACATCAGAGAGTAAAGAGGAATCCAGGGGAAGGGAACCACCCACTGGAGCAGGGACCTTTATCCTTGAAGAAATGTCTTGAAGCTATGTATTCTTTCTTTATGGACCCCTTTCTAAGCCACCCATGGTTAAAGACATTTCCATCTTCACCTTAGAATGTAGTCCATAGTGTGAGGGTCAGAATAGAACTTTGGACACAGGGCAGTCATTGTTTTGGACATTCTGACACAGACAGATCCTTCGTGTTTGGTTTAGGTAGGGAAATTCCTCTAATTCCTGACTCCTCACAAAAGGTTCACCTTAAGTAAACGGTGTCTGTAGGACAAAATCCGATACAGGTTGTCAACCACCTGATAATGGCAGTCTTTAATATCCCCTTGTCTATGCCATTCAGTCCAAAGGCAAGAAACAGCTATGTAGAACAGTGAATTTGCTTGGGGCGGTCCACGTTGTATTTTAGGGCTCTTTTTAAGTCCAGCAAGGGAAGTGACCTTTCTGATTATGCCAATGGGTTATTAATTTGATACAGTAAATTGTAGTGTTGTGCCCCAGAAAGGCAGTGTTAGGCAGAATTATATGCAGTACCCTTTGGGAACACTACACACAATTAAGACTACAAGTGACAGTACAATTTCACCTTTGGTACAAGCCTGTACTACACAGTTATAGTGGTAGCGATGGCTGAGCAGCCAGACTTATCTCAAGAGCAAGTGAGCATTATCAATAGTCACACAAAGGACAGCAATTACTATGATTCAAACAAACACTGACTCAAGGTTTCTGAGTAAAAGAATGTACATTTATTTGCACATCAGTTGTATAACATCTCACCAAAGCAGTTGAAAAATCACACTCTTAATACACCACACCACTCCCAATAGATTCTGGACAAGTTAAGCTCATAAATGAAGTGTGAGCAAAATAGCACTCCAACAATTTAAAAAGGGAAGGAAATACAAAGTTAGATACAAATTGAGCAGCACCAACAGGTAAGTAAGCAGGGCAATCTAGAAAGAGGAACTACAGTGATGGAATCAAATCGAAAAGGCTTAGGGCCAAAGTCAATAGGACAAAAGTCTTTTGCTCAAGATCACACAGTTCAGGGTAGTTCGCGGTTAAGTCTTTGCCAAGTGTTCCGGACAAAGTTGGTCGGCAGAAAAGTTAGTTTAAAGAGTAGAGGAGGGCAAGCCCTCGGATTGGCGAAAGGTTTCACTACTTTGTCTCTGTGAAATTTTGCACGTGGTTCTGATGCCGACAGAGCTTACATTTCACTATCTCTTCTTGTTGCCAGTAAAACCACCAATAAGACCGATTTCAGTGTTCCCAACCTAATGTCTACTGAGGCCATTGGCTCGAATGGCTTATGTGCTAGTGCTGCTAGCACAATATTCATATCCCATGTGGGTCGTGGTGCACTGATACAGAGGAATAATCTTGTCAATCCTACCAGATGTTGTTTGATTTAAGGATTTGCCTGTTATGCTCACCTGACTCCCACGGAGGCGCTGGCCTGGTTCGCGCTGCTGTGACCTCTTCTAAGGTGATGCGCAGGGTTCGGAAGACGGACTGGACCGGGCCCCCAAATCTGGCTTGTCTGGCTCGCAGAAGTATCCTTCTGTAGGCGAAAATAGGGGATTAACTGTCTGCGGGGTAATGCAATCGGCCTCCCACTTTCCCCTCTCACCCTCCTTGAAACCCTTCTGTGATTTCTCGTAGCGTCTCACCTTAGGGTCTGGAAGGACGAGCTCTCCATCCTGCTTCTGATGCAGGGGCGCGTTGGTATCCAGTTACTTCACTGGATTTTCGGATTGATGAGAACCAAACTTGCTTGGCTTCCAGGTAAGTTTTTTGATAAGAGGTTCCCCGTGTGTCCATGCATTAATGTACTAATGCTAGTGTCTTTTTCCCCATAGGGGCCGGGGTACGGGATGCCGGGGAACAGGCACCGACCCGAGATGTAAGGTGAGATCCTTGTAGAAATCAGGTAAGTCTTTAATGAGCGTTTTTTGGTAATGTCTTTTCATTCGCTCATTAACGCTGATGTCTTTTTTCCCCTTAGGGGCCGGGGTCCGGAAATGCCAGGATGCGGCGCGGACCCAAAATGAAGAGGGAATGAATCAACAGGTAAGTCTTAACATGGAGATTTAGCTTTCCTTATTCCCTTCTCTCTCTCACCTTTTGTTCTGGTCTTTTTCTCCCTAGGCGCTGGGGCGTGACTGCGAATCCGGATGATCGCTGCTGAACATGGAGGCGCCCTGTAAAGGTGAGTGGAATGCGGCGCTGCAGCGATCGACACGATGAGCTTTTAAATTAAAGTCTTCCTTTTCAGGATTGTCGGCGAGATGTCTCCGGGATGCGGATTTAGCAGGTAAGGACTTTTCCTTCTTCTGTTCTCTTCTTCTCTTCCTTTGCAGGTGATCCAGGATGCTGGCAGGCGTGGCAGAAGTCAGGATGCAGGAGCAGACACGGTGAGCGTCCAGCTGCTAGATGCAGAACAACGCGAAGCACGTGTGGCTGTTCGGGTGGGGTTTAAATAGCCTTGGAAGAAGTTCCAGGTATGTATCCTTCCTCCAATCAGGTATGTATCCTTCCCCGAACACGCCCGGATGGTAAATTAGTCCCACAGGTAAAGTAGTTCCTTTCAGGCCTCAAGGAGGCCGGGATCCTGCAGCATGGTCTGCATCAGGTAAGTGCACCCAAGCATTCCCATAATGAGCCTGGTGCCTATGGCGCCAGGACTGATGTCTTTTATGAGCCTGGCGTCATAGGCACCAGGACACTGTCCAAAGGGCCCCTACATGGGGTTGCTGGGTCCTTCCTTGGGGACTGGATGTCTGCTTTCGGGGACGCCGGGCTTGAACCGGCTCCCCGGGAGCGGGCATCATGACAGCACTCCCCCCCCAAGGCCCCTCCCAAGGTTGTTCCCTCCGGGGGTTTTGGTTTGTCTGGGTAGAGTCGGTGGAATTTCCTGACTAATGGAGGTGCATGCACATGGTCGCTGGGTTCCCACGACCTCTCCTGAGGTCCGTACCCCTTCCAATCAATTAGGTAGAACAGTTTTGACCTAAACATTTTTGAGTCTAAAATGTTCTTCACTTCGAATTCGGGCTCCCCATCTATTAGAATAGGTTCTGGAGGTTTGAGTAGTCGGGTTCCGGGTACCACTGGTTTCAGAAGTGACACATGAAAAACAGGGTGAATTCGCATACTAGCTGGTAAATCAAGTTTAACAGCCACTGGGTTAATTATTGCCGTAATAGAATAAGCTCCCAGATATTTTGGGTTAAAAGTTCGAGGCCAAAATCGGCCGCCAGGGGGCGCACGGATGCAGAACTCCTCCGTGTGAGCTCCGCTCCCCTAACCCCCAAAAGTGCCTTGAGCCCCCACTTTTGGCCCCCCCACCCGAGCAACAACGACGGACGGAGCCCCCTGGACCTGGCCCCCGACTTCTGGGCGAAACTCCGACGAAAATCGGAGCGATTTCTCCTGCGAAATCGCCCCGACAAGAGCCGCCCCCTTCGGGCCTCCTACGCAGCACTTCCTCGAGCGCCGAAGTTGCGCGAACTCGCGTACGGCCTACTCGGCCTCCCGCACTCCGAAGCATCACCTCAGTCGACCGCTGCCCCCCCTCCAGATCGCAGGAGAGCTTTCGGGAACCTCGCGGACCGGCTATCGCCAGGTCGGGTGAGTGTCTCCCGCCCGCACTACACGCGCGCTTTCCAGGGCCCCCCGGAGGGCGCCCCCTTTTCTGAGTACAGAGACTGCCGGCAACGCCACCCCGTCAACGGAGGGGCATCCCGGACCTGCAGGAGGCGAAATCCCTTACCACCCCCCATCCAGCAGAGAATCGCCCCCCCCGCGCTGCAGAGCTTGGCGCGGAACTCCCTCACCAGCCAGGCAACACTTCGGACGGGGCCCCGCACCTACAAGCCTGACCCGGGCCTCCCCTAGCCCCAGGCACAATCCAGACAGACTCCAAAGGCCACACCGGCGCAGGACAGTGGAACCCGAGTGGCTGAGGATATTGAACCAGAGGCCACCACCGGAGACAAACAGTACGAACGGAGGGTAGTGCCCCTGATCCCAGGGCGTGTGCCTCCTCCCGTCTCCCACCCCCGCTCCCTGGGTTACCCGAGTCACGCTCCCGTCCCTCACGCCGACAAGCAATCGGGCCCTGGTGCTGAGGGAAAGGCCCCCATCATAGGGGCGTGTGCCTCCTCGCACCCACACACCGTATGAGCACCCGCAGCAAACTCGCCAGGTTTGCATACATCTCCCCAGATCTGGACCCCGACAACGACGGAACAATGGCGACTGAGCACCCCGAGGCAGGTACGGCGGCCACCAAAGGGGACATAGCCGCCCTCCTAAATGAGATCAGAAACATGGGCGCAAACTTAGGAGACAAGCTCGATAGAATGACCCAGCGGGTCGATAACATAGAACAGAGGCTTGAGGGGGTCGAAAACAACCAGGCCTCGACCGATGTAATGGAAACCCAACTGAACCTCAGAATGAGCAACATAGAGAGAAGAGAAGAAGACATCCAACTGAAAATTGACGATTTAGAGAACAGGGAGCGCCGTAATAACCTCCGCTTTTGTGGGATCCCGGAGCGCGAGGGTGAGACGGAATCAGACCTTAGACACACCATAAATGATATCATTAGGATACTAGTTGCCGATGAGAATGTGGACGAGCCCGCAATTGAGCGGGTACACAGAGCCGGTGGCCCACCAGGGGGCCCGAGATCCGTCCTTGCCAAGTTCCATAGATACCAAGACAGAACAAAGATTCTCACGAAGGCTCGATCCGCGGACTCCCTCACCCTCAGCGGGGCCAAGATAACTATCTTTCAAGATCTTTCCTCGCTCACGCTGGCTCTACGACGTCTCTGTAGCCCCCTCACGAAGTGGCTCACGGACCGAGGCACGAGGTACAGGTGGGGATACCCCTTCTCCCTCAACTTTGAGCACGAGGGCAGACGAATAGCGCTCCGATCCGAAGACGACATCCGGAACTGCATTGCGGAGCTCCTGGACCCGGACCCGCGGGAGGAAACACAGAACGACTCGGCACGGGATGGAGAGAGAAGGAGACCCCAGGGCCCGAAGCGGAATAAAGTCAGGGGAGCAAGAAAATATAGACGTCCCAATGACTCCCCGGACGTAAATGGATGAGACGGCACCCACCCGTCACTTGCCCTGAAGAATCTTACTCGGAACCCATGGGCCAGGGAGTTGGTACTCGGTGGTGGGTCGACGTCATGGGCCCGCCGGACACCCTATATTGTGCACTTTCTACTGTTGTCATTTCTGAAGATCGACCGGCGAATGACGTCCATTGTACCCACACGTATCGTTGAATTTTCTTTTCTTTCTCTATTGTATACTTAAGATAATTGTTCTTGTTGCTTGTTATCCTGTGATTGATGTTCAGCAATCAAATGGGGGGGGAGGGGGGCTCAGAACTATGATACGCTACCATGGGGGGAGGGGGTTGCGAGGCTATAACCCTCACAGGCGGTCCGCCGAAAGACCGGCTGAGTGCATCTGGTCCAACGCGGACGCCATCCACTTCGAGACTCAGTTTCACATGGGGTTGAAAGATGTAGTACTTAGATTGGAACCGAGAACACTGGGTATGATGAACAATACCCGAAGGGAGGGGGAGGGGGGTGGGTTGATCGCAAATTCGATGCCTCGTGAGGCACGAACCATTTATCGATGTACTTCCACTGTGGCAACTAACTTCCGAAGACGACGCGACACACATGATGAACACGCTACTTGCAACAATGACCACGAAAAGTAACGTAGCAGGTGACAGGTACGGCACCCTTAAAATCGGCACTCTCAACGTCAAGGGCCTCAACTCCCCCACCAAGAGGTCTCTTGTATCGCGGGAATTCAAGAGGGCAGGCTTGGACGTCATCTTTCTACAAGAGACTCGATACTCCAGAGGAGAAGAACGGAGAGTGTTACATCCCAAACTAGGCTCCGAACACTGGGGTTCTGGCCCCTTAAAAAAGGCTGGGGTGGGCATCCTGATCAACAAGGCCCTACAATTCGAGCTCATGAGATCCTGGTCTGACGTGAGCGGAAGAACTATGGTCCTGGTGGGCAATATACAAGGCACCGCTGTCACGCTCGCATCCATCTACGCACCAAACACCGGCCAATCCCGGTTTCTTCATCAAACGATCCCTAAGGTTATGACTGAGGCACAAGGCGAAGTAATCCTGGGTGGGGATCTCAATACGTGGATGGATCCTGAACTCGACAGACAAGCTGGCGACCCCCTTGCAAACACTCCAGTCATCGGCGCACACTCGAGGGCGGCAGATTTGATGGAGGTATACAACTTAACAGATGCCTGGAGACACCGGAACCCGTCACGCGCAGGCTACACCTTCTATTCGACCCCACACGCCACGTACTCCAGGATTGACTATATATACCTAACGCCTGCGCTCACAACGGCAATGACAGACACCGATATATCTCCGGTCACCTGGTCGGATCACGATATGGTGACGGTCACACTGGATCAGATGGCCCTCCCCCGGAGGTCAGTCAAATGGCGCTGCAATGAATCGCTTTTCAGAGACTTGGCTTTTCGAGAACAACTCGAACAGGACATCACCCACTATTTTGAGGAAAACAACACAGGTGACATCTCCACGAACACAGTCTGGGAGGCGGGCAAAGCCACCTGGAGAGGGGTGCTCATCAGAGAAGGTGCGGCCAAAAAAAGGGAACGACAACTGATAGAGAATAGGTTACGGACTGAAATCACCCAACTGGATCAACTGGCACAAACCGCGACTACGGAGAGGCTACACAAGATAGAACAAGCCAATGCCAAAAGGGAGGAACTGCGCCAACTCGAAACTGGAGCCATTGAGCATCGACTCCGATGTCTAAAGCAGAGGCACTATGAACACGGTAATAAGGCGGGGGAACTACTCGCTACCAGACTCCGAGGCCAGCGTCGCGAGAGGTGGGTGCCCGCTATACAAGAAGAAAAACCAACCAGAGTCCGCTGCCCCCCCAATATCCCCGAAGCCTTTGCCACGTTCTATGAGAAGCTCTACACCTCACAAGATGCCCCCGGCATGGAGGCAATTACGGATTACCTATCGGCGGTTAACATGCCTTCTCTCCCAGCCGATATTGCACAGGCATTGGACTCCCCCATTACAGCAGAGGAAGTTGAAGACGCTATTAAAAGACTCCCGACAGGAAAAGCCCCTGGGAATGACGGTTACACGGCAGGATTTTATAAGACCTTTCAAAGTACCCTCCTCCCCTTCATGGTTGAACTCTTTAATAACATCCTTCATTCTGGAGTAGCCCCCGCGTCCTTCTCAGAGGCCCTGATAGCAGTAATCCCCAAAGAAGGAAAGGACCCGAGGCATTGTGCCTCATATCGTCCGATATCACTGCTAAACATCGACGCCAAAATATACACAAGAATCCTCACAGCCCGTCTAGAGACGCATATGCCCTCGATGATCCACAACGACCAGGTCGGCTTTATCCAGGGTCGACAAGGCACTGACTCCACTCGTAAGACCCTCCATCTAATACATGAATCAAGAACATCTCCGGACATGCCAACATTGCTCTCAATCGACGCGGAAAAAGCATTTGACAGGGTCGAGTGGCACTTCTTGGAAGCCACGCTGAAGCATATAGGCCTCGGACCAGTCCTCCGTCGAGCGATCAAAGCTGTCTACTCGACCCCGAAAGCCTCAGTGATGGTGAACTCCCAATTTTCGCGCTGGTTCCCACTAACCAGAGGAACGAGACAAGGATGCCCCCTCTCGGCGATACTCTTTGCGCTGTCCCTAGAACCACTAGCCAGAGCTCTCCGGGCGGACTCTGCTGTGGAAGGTATCCGAGTGAACGGAAGGGAATACAAGTTGGCCCTGTATGCGGATGACATCCTGCTGCATGTACTCAACCCCCTGTCGTCAGTCCCGAGGGCGATCCAGCTCATCGAAGAATATGGAACACTATCTGGTTTCAAAATCAATAGGTCTAAGTCCATCCTCTTCCCGCTTAACGTACCCTCCCCTGAACAACAAAGGGAGTTGGCACACCTCGGTCTGACCATACAGGAATCAACGCTGCGCTATCTGGGGATCAATATAACAAGAGATCTTACGCAGCTCTACGAGGCGAACTTCCCCCAGCTCCTAGCTGCCCTAAAGACTGACCTACTGAAATGGAAGCCGCTCACAATCTCCTGGATGGGACGCTTGAACGCTATCAAGATGGTAAGCCTCCCACGCTTTCTGTATCCGTTTCAGGCCCTTCCAGTCACGATCCCAGAACACTTCTTCAGACAGGTTAAGAAAACCATACTCGACTTCCTCTGGGATGGCAGAAAATCACGAATAGCGTACGATGTCCTGATACTACCGAAGGAGCTCGGAGGCGTAGGTCTTCCAGATATAGAAATATATTATCAGGCAACGCAACTGAGGATCCTGGTCCCACACCTAAGAGACAGGAAGGACCTCCAGTGGGTCCAGCTGGACAATGACTTTCTCCGCAACGTCACCCTCGCAGAATGGCTATGGGTCCCCAGGAACAAGCTCGTAAAACCATTACGTGAACACCCGATACTGGGCGCCATGTGGAACATTTGGAAGAAGGGTAAGGCTATGACAGGAGTTACAACATGGCCCTCACCCCTGAGCCACCTCTGGTCACCTGGCATCCGTGAGAAGATCCCCGAACACGCCAGGTATCAAGCCTGGTTTGACGCAGGCCTAGAAAGAGTCGGTCAGCTGTGGAGGAAAGAGAAATTCATACCAATTTCGGATCTGGAAGACGCCCTCCAAATTCACCCGATCCCGATCTTCCTGTACCTACGGCTGAAAGGGGTGCTGTCAAGGGAGGAATGGAAAGCCACCACGCGCAGAGACCTAACGCCCTTCGAAATAATCTTAGACACGACCACTGCGACCAAAGGGTTGATATCCAGGATGTATCGAGCTCTGATCACCAAAGACCATTCCCCGATCCTCCGCCTCAAAGGAAGGTGGGAAAAAGATTTCGGCAGAGAGTTTGACCAACAGGCCTGGGACCGGATATGCCACACGCCCGCCAGAGTGTCTATTGCTACTCAATACAAACTGCACGCTGTAAAGCTACTCCACCGTTGGCAGTATGATCCGCTTAGGCTTTCAAAGATGTTCCAAACCTCCGATCCCAGATGCTGGCGCCATTGCGGAGCGAAAGCAGACTATTGGCACATGTGGTGGGGGTGCCCTAAAGTGCGCATTTACTGGCAGGAGGTTCTAGGGTGGATCAAGCGACTAGATGGCATAGACAGAGAACCCTCTCCCCTACTCACGTTGTTCGGTCTTGAGGAGGACGATGACGAATTGGTCCATGTGAAAGGACTGGTATCCCCCCTCCTTCTAGCGGCTAGGGCGGCCCTAGTTATAAAATGGAAATCCCCACGGCTGCCAAACGAGACAGATTGGCTGAAAGTTGCCACCAATATCTACACAATGGAGAAGATAACGGCGGCCCTGCACGACAAGGCCGCGAAACACGAAGAAGCGTGGGGTGACTTCGCAAGCCATTACATGTCAAGACCGAACGCCCACCCAACACCTAGCCAATAAATGCATTCACCAACTGCCTTCCACGATGTATGGAAAATGAGATCCTTATCGTCCAGAGGTCCGTGCTTGTCACACATCCGATCATGCTACCAACGATTCATGATTCGCAAAGACAACGACTATCAGATGTTGCCGCGTCGCAAGTTTCTTCAGACTATAGCAGCCATCACGCCACGGAAGTGTTATGAGCAATAAAAGGGGAGGGAGGGAGGGAGGGAAGGGGAGTTATATAGTTCACTCGTCCGGAGTGGACACACGCTTGACTGTATTGTCTTTGTAGTTACGCTATTTGAATCCGAGCTGGGAGAAGATGCAGTAGCGATATATGGTTCCTATGTATGTTTGAATTTGCTTCTTGCTCATGATTCACCTTTGCTGTTTAAAACCAATAAAGGTAAATTTAAAAAAAAAAAAAAAAAAAAGTTCAAGGCCCTTTGAGTGGTAAATGTCTGGTAGCTAACCACACTCGATCCCCAATCTGATACGGAGGTGCTTCACTCCGATGTACATCAGCATTCTCCTTGTATTTTCTCTTGGCTTGTTGTAAATGCGTAGTTGCCTCTTTGAAGGCTTGGGTAATTGTAGAATGCAGATGTTCTACTGCAGGCATTCCGAGGTTCTGAGGTGAGTCAAGGTTTGAGGTTCGAGGGTGATGCCCAAACAAAGTATAAAAAGGACTGTGGCCAGTTCCAGAGTGTACCGAATTATTATATGCGTATTCGGCTATCCAAAGAATGTCTTTCCAGTTGCTTTCAGATTGCTGTAACATACACCGTAAGCACTGTTCAAGGGTCTGATTTGTCCTCTCGGTCTGACCATCGGTCTGAGGGTGGTGACTGGTCGATAATCTTACGTCGATCTGCGCCATTTGACAACATTTGCGCCAGAAGTGGGAAATTAATTGGCTTCCCAGGTCAGAGATTAGTATAGATGGGAATCCATGTAGCCGAACAATATTTTCGAGGAATTCTTTGGCTAGGACAGAAGCTGAAGGTAAACCTTTCAAAGGAATAAAGTGGGCCATTTTGGAAAACAAATCCACAATTACCAGAGTAGTATTGTACCCCGAACAAGGAGGCAGGTCCGTAATAAAATCCATTGATAGGGTGTGCCAGGGTGCTGGTGGTATGTCTAGAGGTTGAAGGAGACCGGCTAGTCTTTTCTTTTGACTTTTATTTTGGGCGCAAACACCACAGGACATCACAAAAGATTTAACATCTTTTCGCCAAGAGGGCCACCAAAATTGTTGTTTCACCTTTTCCTCTGTCTTGGCAATACCGGGGTGTCCCTCTATTAATGTATCATGATAAACGGAAATAACTAGTTTGTGTAATTCCTTATGTGGCAGGAATAAGCGTCCTTGGAAATAAGGTAAACCATTATCTATGGTAAAGTCTGATCCCTTTTGTATCCATTCCTGTAAGGTTGTCGGGTCCAGGAGTTGTTTCACTCTGGCTTGAATGTCTTCAAGCGTCTGTAACAAAGTCATGCCTAGAATCCTCTGTTCGGGAATTATTGGTACTGGTTCTGAGTTTGTATCAGATTCTCCCATTCCAATTCGTGATAAGGCGTCTGCTTTGCCATTCTTGCAGCCAGGTCGGTAGGTAATCAAGAAATCAAATTCAGCGAAAAACAAAGCCCATCGGAGCTGCCGTGATGACTGAGCCTTGGCGGTTTTCAAATACTGTAAATTCCGGTGATCAGTGATCACTGTGATGGTATGTCGAGCGCCAAGCAGATAATGCCGCCAGGCTTTAAAAGCGGACTTAATGGCTAACAGTTCTTTGTCCGTGATTGCATAATTAACCTCGGGTGCCGAGAATTTTCTGGACCAAAATGCTACGGGATGCAGTTGGTTGGTTTCGGGATCTCTTTGGGACAGGACAGCTCCCATGGCTAGGCTGGATGCGTCAGTCTCGACAACATAAGGGAGATCTGGACGCGGGTGTTTCAATATAGGTGCGGAGGTAAACTTAGCTTTTAAATCCTGAAAGGCCTGCTCGGCTTCTTCAGACCATTCAAAACGTTTATTTTTCCTCAGAGTGCAGTAATGGGTTGTACCACGCGTGAAAATTCCCGGATAAACCTGCGATAGAAATTGGCAAAGCCGAGCATGCTTTGAACCCCTTTTACAGAGCTAGGTGATGGCCATTTGAGGATTGCATCCACTTTTCTTGAGTCCATTCGGACTCCTTTGGGTGTCAGGATGAAACCTAGAAACTCGACTTCTGTGGTATGGAAAACACATTTCTCCAATTTAGCAAATAGTTTGTGTTGGCGCAGTTTTTCAAGTACTGCCCTGACGTGTTTTCTGTGATCAGATTCCGAAGAGGAGTACACCAGAATGGCATCGATATATACGACAACACAAACATCGATGAGTTCCCGAAGGACATCATTCATGAAGTATTGGAAGGCAGCCGGCGCGTTACACAATCCGAAAGGCATCACCTGGTACTCGAATAATCCGTATTTAGTACGGAAGGCAGTTTTCCATTCGTCGCCTTCTTTAACTCGTACCAGATGATAAGCCCCCCGGAGATCTAACTTGGTGTATATGCAAGCGTCCTTCACCTGGTCAAGGAGTTCAGGGATCAGAGGCAGAGGATAACGGTTTTTAACCGTTATCTGGTTCAATGCGAGGTAATCGATACAAGTTCTAAGGTCGCCTTCTTTTTTGGGCACGAAGAACAAAGCCGAGGATGCCGGGGACTTTGACGGGCGAATAAAACCATTAGCTAGGTATTGATCCAAATATTGTCTCAAATGCAGATTCTCAGGTTCGGTAAGGGCATAAATCCTGCTACAAGGGGGTTGTGCACCGGGCACCAGATCGATTTGGCAATCGTACGATCTGTGAGGAGGTAACGTGTTGGCCTGTTCCTTTTGGAAGACGTCCTGAAAGTCTTGGTATTCCGGAGGTAGTTGCATGGAGGCAGAGGTTACAGATGCTAGATTAATCTTCAGGTTTTCTGGGTAGCAGGTTTGTGTACAATCCGGGAAGGTTATTCTCTTAGCTCGCCAATCAATTCGAGGATTATGTGTCTCTAACCAAGGGATTCCAAGAATAACCTGAAACTGTGGAGCCTTGATAACATCATACACAACACCCTCCCGATGGCCGTCGGGACCAATAAGAGTCACCTCAGTAGTGGAATGTGTTACCGGTCCAGAGGCAATTTCAGTTCCATCGACTGTGGTGATGACATCTTTGCTGGTTTTAGGACGGAAAGGGAGGTTAATCCTAGAGACCAATTCACGATCCACATAGTTTCCAATAGCCCCACTATCGATGTATGCCTTTATTGCATGCAACCGCTTAGGCTGTTCTGGATCTACGAGAACCATTGGCACAATGAAATGCGAGGTCTGAGAGTTAGTTTTCAAGCTCGGCAAGCGGACCCCTACACTTGTCGGGCGGAGTCGTTTCCCGAAACAGAGTCTTCATGGTTTTTATCAGCGGCTCCTACCGCCTTTCGGGGCGGTTTTGCCAGGCAATCTCGTAGAAAGTGTCCAGAATTTCCACAATAAAGACATAATTTTAACTGCCGCCTCCTTTCACGTTCCTTTTGAGTTAAGGGTCCTTTAACCCCTCCAATTTGCATAGGCCCAGAGACATCAACTCCCTTGGGATTAGCATGGGTCTTGACCGACACCCGGGTCTCAAACCTGGACCGATCTGCGTTTCTGTTTTGAAGTCTGTGATCCAATTGGACCACTAAGTCTATATATTCTGTGCATTCTTGGGGCGGATTTACAACTTGGGCCAAGACATCTTTAAGTTCTCCGCGAAGGCCTCGATAAAACAACGTGACTCTTTTATCCTCTGGCCGTCCCGTTTCCACAATTAGTCTATTAAAGGTTGCAATATAGGATAGGAGGTCCTGATTGCCCTGTCGCAAGGATAGAAGTTCGTCATCCAGAGCCTGCCCCTGAGAGTGTCGAGCGAATTACCTTTCCATGCTTGCTTGAAACCTTTGAAAATCACGGAGAATCGGGTCATCTTGAGTAACCAGTGGAACTGATCAATCGGCAGCGCAGCCGCTGAGATATGACAATACAAAGGCTACCTTGGTCTGATCATTAGGGAAGGCCCCAGGTCTGCGTAGGAAGTGCAAACGACACTGATTCATGAATACGGCGAATCGTTTGGGGTTCCCAGCAAAGCGTTCGGGTGGGGACAGCGGCATGTTTCCAGGTAGATTAATCTGCACAGGATTACTGGAAACCACAGGAGCGGGGTTCTCTCCGGAACCGGGTAGAGGAGTTTGCCCAGCTTGACCTTGCAAAAGCTGTCTGGCCAGGTCATCAGTTATTTCCTTTGATATTATTAATTCCCTCCTGAGGGCATTAGTCTCTTGACGAGCGGCATGTACTTCGGCCCGTAATTCCCCCAGTAATTGGGCCAACTGATCAGTCTCAGAACTTTCCATAGCGCCTGGGTGGGAATTTGTAGGAAGGCTTCGCGTTCTGTTACGCTCACCTGACTCCCACGGAGGCGCTGGCCTGGTTCGCGCTGCTGTGACCTCTTCTAAGGTGATGCGCAGGGTTCGGAAGACGGACTGGACCGGGCCCCCAAATCTGGCTTGTCTGGCTCGCAGAAGTATCCTTCTGTAGGCGAAAATAGGGGATTAACTGTCTGCGGGGTAATGCAATCGGCCTCCCACTTTCCCCTCTCACCCTCCTTGAAACCCTTCTGTGATTTCTCGTAGCGTCTCACCTTAGGGTCTGGAAGGACGAGCTCTCCATCCTGCTTCTGATGCAGGGGCGCGTTGGTATCCAGTTACTTCACTGGATTTTCGGATTGGTGAGAACCAAACTTGCTTGGCTTCCAGGTAAGTTTTTTGATAAGAGGTTCCCCTTGTGTCCATGCATTAATGTACTAATGCTAGTGTCTTTTTCCCCATAGGGGCCGGGGTACGGGATGCCGGGGAACAGGCACCGACCCGAGATGTGAGGTGAGATCCTTGTAGAAATCAGGTAAGTCTTTAATGAGCGTTTTTTGGTAATGTCTTTTCATTCGCTCATTAACGCTGATGTCTTTTTTCCCCTTAGGGGCCGGGGTCCGGAAATGCCAGGATGCGGCGCGGACCCAAAATTAAGAGGGAATGAATCAACAGGTAAGTCTTAACATGGAGATTTAGCTTTCCTTATTCCCTTCTCTCTCTCACCTTTTGTTCTGGTCTTTTTCTCCCTAGGCGCTGGGGCGTGACTGCGAATCCGGATGATCGCTGCTGAACATGGAGGCGCCCTGTAAAGGTGAGTGGAATGCGGCGCTGCAGCGATCGACACGATGAGCTTTTAAATTAAAGTCTTCCTTTTCAGGATTGGCGGCGAGATGTCTACGGGATGCGGATTTAGCAGGTAAGGACTTTTCCTTCTTCTGTTCTCTTCTTCTCTTCCTTTGCAGGTGATCCAGGATGCTGGCAGGCGTGGCAGAAGTCAGGATGCAGGAGCAGACACGGTGAGCCTCCAGCTGCTAGATGCAGAACAACGCGAAGCACGTGTGGCTGTTCGGGTGGGGTTTAAATAGCCTTGGAAGAAGTTCCAGGTATGTATCCTTCCTCCAATCAGGTATGTATCCTTCCCCGACCATGCCCGGATGGTAAATTAGTCCCACAGGTAAAGTAGTTCCTTTCAGGCCTCAAGGAGGCCGGGATCCTGCAGCATGGTCTGCATCAGGTAAGTGCACCCAAGCATTCCCATAATGAGCCTGGCGCCTATGGCGCCAGGACTGATGTCTTTTATGAGCCTGGCGCCATAGGCGCCAGGACACTGTCCAAAGGGCCCCTATATGGGGTTGCTGGGTCCTTCTTTGGGGACTGGATGTCCGCTTTCAGGGACGCCGGGCTTGAACCGGCTCCCCGGGAGCGGGCATCATGACATTGCCAAAGAAAAAATCATATGGTTTTAATTCCTGTATGCCCCTATAGCAGCTAGATAAGTCCTGCACATGTCTACCTGCACACCCGAACGAGCTAAATAAGGTGAAAAAGATATAACATCATCCAGAGCACACATTAAAGGGTCACTTGCTTTTTGTTGTGAGAAGTAACACCATTTCGTCCACTTACTCTTGTATTGACATCCAGTTGTTTCCTATCTAGCTTTTAAAATTATATTCAAACTGTCTTTGTAAAGCTTAAGGCGGCTTATGTTAGTTTCTCATACACCAAGCTGCTAGGGCCATTGCCTGAAAATTCATGTGAAGCACGGAGCCCCCCTGCTGTGACTTCACCGTTCTGGATATTTCCAGCTTGAGTGGCCCCTGGTAAATAATCCGTGTTAAGTCTACATAACATGTTCTGGAGGGACATAGAGGGGCTATAAGTATTAGATTGCATTCCTGGACAATCTGAATTTGTTCAGAACCCCCTGCATGGGTTGAGTTGGCAAGAATACATAACAATTCATTTCTAAAAAGTCTATCTGGAATGAATCTCTTGAATTCTTCCCATGGGGCAAATCTGTTGCTTTTGGCATTGCTGCTCATTGCATACAGGTCTATTTCCGGGAGACCCCGTATTGTGAATTTTTTTGAAAGAATCTCCGAAGATATCTCCCATTCCTACGACCTCCCTCTGAGTCTGCTGATCCTATCTGTTTCTGAATTGTTCTGAGCCGGCACATGAGCTGCTTTAAGCCATAATCCTGGCTCTATTGGCCATTCCCACAACTGGACATCTAATCTGCACAGGATCGGGGACCTGGTCCCACCTTGTGTGTTGACATAGAACATTGTACTGTCTGTTAAAACTAGTACCACCCTCTTCTGCAGCAGGTGAATTAATAATTTCAATGTCAGAAGAACAAGTTACTTACCAACCGTAACGTTCTTTTGATTGGATGTTCCTCCCAGGTATTCCTCATCTTTGATATATCTTTACCTTTAGGTTTCGCCTCGGAAAAAATGTTCTCTCTCCAGCAGAGGGCGCGCCACTCGAGGCCGCGGCGTCGATGTCCCTCGGCGGCATCCGTCGAGCACCGATGTCATCCACTGTGTAAGAGCCTCGAGCGCGCCCATTGGCTTCAGTTCTGTTTTTTCGTATATTATAGTCCATGGATTTTAATTAGTTAATGGCATGCCTCTTTTGAACCAAGCGTTAAAAGAGTTTACAGTGTAATTCACGTAAACTGTACTGTGGGGTTGCTTGGGGTGGTCGATGAGGAATACGTGGGAGGAACACCCAATCGAAAGAACGTTACAGTTGGTAAGTAACTTGTTCTTCAAATGGATTGTGTCCTCCCACGTATTCCTCATCTTAGATAGACTCCCAAAGCAGTTTTGTATTGGAGGTGGGAGTAGAGTATCTTTTTTAATCGTGTACAGAATGGAGTACAGATTTAGCAAACAGACTTCCTTGAGAAGAAGTCGAGTCCAGTGCATAATGTTTTATAAAGGTGTGCATGTATGACCATGTGGCTGCTGCACAAATATCTTGTACAGGGACACCCCTTTTTAGTGCTGTTGAAGTTGCCATGCCCTTGGTTGAATGAGCTCTCAGTCCATCAGGTGGTTCTTTCCCAGCGAATCTGTAACATTCTGTTATGGCTAAAATTATCCATCTGGATAATGTTTGTTTAGTTACCGGAAGACCCCGTTTGCGTCCTGTGTATCCCACGAAAAGTTGATCACACTGACAAATTTTTGCCAATCTCGAGATTTAAAAACTAAGAGCTCTCCTCGGATCTATTCTATGAAGCCGCTCCTCTTCCTTGCTTGCATGAGGAGGAGGGTAAAAAGTAGGTAAAGGTATTTTCTGTGACAGATGAAAATCCGAAACAATTTTTGGCAAAAAAGAAGGTTTAACCCTAAGAACTACCTTGTCCTTATAAAAGATGGTGTGAGGAGGACCGCTCGAAAGCGCCTACAACTCACTTACCCTGCGGGCCGATGTCAATGCTACAAGAAGTATTGTTTTCAAAGTAAGGAGCCTTAGTGGACAAGAATGTAAAGTTTCAAATGGAATACATGTGAGATATTTTAGAACCAAATTCAGATCCCACACTGGAACCTGGAAAGGTATTGGAGGAAACACATTATTTAAACCTTTTAAAGGATAGTTCCGGGACTTTTTTTTTATTGTCCCTACGGGTCGGCCATGTGTTTGTAAGCATAAATCGGTAGATCGTAGGAAACTTTCCTATGGACCTTACCCGACTTTTCGCCCATTATCGCACTCGAAATCAGCCTCCATTTTGTGATAATCCTATCATTCCGCCGCATCGACCTGGCTCACCTGCCTTTGCGGCACTAAATCAAATCCCCCGCCCCTGAAACAGACTTTATCAAAACATTCATATTCCCCGCCTCTATCCGTGACGTGACTGAGCTGCGTAGGCAAACGCGCCCAGGCGTCTTCTACGCGACTCCACACAGACCCCGGAAATCAACACAGATCAGCTCACAATACAGCGCACCACAATTCGGAATATGAAACTGTACTTTGAAATCAAACCGCAAGATTGTAAATGTGGTAAAGTACATTTATTTGACATCAAATGTTTAGAGAATATTCAGCGATTTGCATTTTTATTTGCTCATGTTCCAAAAAGTTCGTATTGAGGAACGCGATGGTCCTTTGCTGTACACAGGGTCTTAGAGCATCTCACAATACAGCACCACAATTCGGAATGTGAAACCGTGGTTTAAAAGCAAACGGCAAGATTGTACATTTGGCAAAGTACGTTTATTGGACATCAAATGTTTAGAGAATATTCAGCGATTTGCATTTTTCTTTGCTCTCGATCCAAATTAGTTCGTCTTGAGGGAAGCGATGTTCGTGTGCAGTACACAGGGTGTTGGTTTACGATAAAAATAAGCTCTTCTGTCGCACTGATAATCGCATGGCTGTTCCAACAACGAGGCACTAGGCCACCACAACGGTAGGTATGTTGCATCTAACCGTTAGTACCGCGTAAGGGCATACTTGTACTTGGCGATCGTCCCATAAAATGGTCAGGGTGGTAACGTTGTTCACGCGGAGAAGCAACTGGCGGCTGTAGAAGCCGTCCGCCGGTGTCTGGTACTCGTGACACAGACAGTAGTGAATGATGTACCTAAAAACATAAAAAATGAAATTAGTCTCACCATCAGATCCTTATTAAAATTATTCATTTCATAGCGAGGACAGCGCTACTGGGTGTACACAAGTGTTTAAAGGCGTGGCGAGGCATGGAGGGGGGGGGGAGTGGAGTACAAGGTAAGTAGCATAAAATAATAAATAAATAGGGCCAGCTGGTGGCAAGTGCAAGGTAAGTGCAGAACAAGTGCTGGGAAGGGGGGGCTGTAGGATACTGAGACAGTCCCCCAGTGCAGGGGTTGACAGGGAGGCAGTGCAGGTGGAGAGTGGAAGGGCCCAGGACCGAGGTCGCAGACAGTGGACCAGTTGTAGCAGGGGAGAGGGAGAGAGAAAGCAGAAGCAAAGAGGAAGGTTTTGAGGTGCTTCAGTAAAAGCAGATGTTTCTCCTCCAGATAGTGCGCGGTAGAAAACACTATGCCACATAGAACGAACAAGTACAACTGAACCCGTCTTTAAAGCCACTGTATAGTAATGAAATTGCGGTATAAACTCATCAAAAGTTACTTACATTATATTTGCATTTTCCATTGTGTCTCTGTGTAGGGCAGACCCGAAACACCACTCCTTCTTTGCCGACGTTACTTCTTCTAATGAACGTGGCTCATCGTTTCGTTTCTGAAATTTTATTCATTATCTTTTCTTAGTCTTTCAGGATGGTCCCGGCCTGTCAAGGTCAAATCACAATAGAACCTTATATTGGGTCGTGGGCCGTTCCGCCACCCGAGCAAAACATCAAAGCAGCTGACCTTCACTTTGAGCGAGCACACATTTCTAGTTAGCTCCAGTTAGTGTAAGGGCATCTTGTCTGCGTGCCTTTTTTTTTATTGTCCCTATGGGTCGGCCATGTGTTTGTAATACGGAAACATTCTATAATTTTTGTAAAAATGATTTATATTACTGTTTGGTTTAATTGCAATGGGCCTGCAACATGAGGAGACTCGAGAGAACAGACAATCGAATTACAATCATTTAAACCGTGATGTGTATTTCTCAATGAGCTCTGCTTTAGGTGGACATGGAACAGAGGCAATGTTGGGTGGCAATGCAGTTGTCCCCTGCATAGGTTCGTTCACCACTCCATGTATGTGCCTATCGAGGACATCTACGATAAGTCTCTCAATAAACTCATATTGCATATCCTCAAACACTGGTTTGATCACCCATTGTTTACTTCTTTTAGTGAAGGCCTTATTGTAGCGAAGCATCCCTAAAGTTCCGGTCGTCCTACTTTGTTGACGGCCAACATTATGGTTATGTGCCAAGACCGCTAGAAGAGTCCGATTTATCATGCCTTCCATGCCAAAATGCAATCTTTTGGGCCTGTACTTTAGGCACATATTGTGGAACACCTCCAAATCTCCTGTGTGGCAGAATTCCGTGAGTCCCCTCAAATCTCTTGTTATAGTTTTATCAAATACAATCTTTTCAATGGCCTTGTGAGTGGGTGATGAAGGAATCAACCACTTCTTCTTCCGTGCCTCCTCTGTGGACAAATGGCCATGTTCACATTTGTGGAAATGCTCATTTGTCGACCATCGATGTACGTTGCTACAGTGCAACATTACTGACCGCCATTTTTCCAGTAGAATTTCCAACGACCCTTCACATGTTTTTGAGCTCCACCAAAGATGGTTGCTGATTGACTTGGACCACTGTGAAATACCTTGCATATCTTTTTTTTTTCCTGCAGCCGACAATTTTTTATTGATTGATTTTGCAAGATGCCAAACGTCAAATTGGTGATTTATATTTTTGTACTGTTCTCTCATTGTCTTGGCAATTGAAACGTGTCTGTCCGTGGCTATCAGGTCGATCACCATTCCCCGCGATTGTAGTTCTTGCAATGATGCTACAAAGCCAACTTTCTCCATGGCCACTGAGGATGTACTTTGTGACACCTGCACGACCACCGAACTCACAATTTTCTTACTTTCCATGTCCTGAAAGTGGTAGGTGCAGTACTTGGCTGAAAATCCTGGGCTGTCGCACTGTCCATCACCGGCTAGCCTGAAGCGTTTGCCCGCGAATGTACTTTCCATTGACATTTTTTCCATTCTCCAAGCTTCGCTGATGGCTGGAAATAGATAATCGGTTTGGTATTTGTAGAACTGACTTTTCGCAATGAAATGGATTCCCACAAACTGAAAGAAATACTGTAACTTTTTAAAACTTGAACCACTAAAAAGTGCGGCCGCTGCACAAAGTAGATTGCCTGCTGGCAGTTGCCCCAGCATGGGTTGTGCAGACCATGCGAACGGATGATATTGTGTACAGGTGGCATGTATTTTAAGGTTAGTGCCTCGAATTGCACGAGTCACATTAATCAATGGCTCCCCACATACTTCCCCACCAACCCAATGCCCACATTTCATCATCATAATAATATCCATCAAACAGCTATCGAATACAGTGAATTTGGCCTCTTTCCTTATACTGTCACTCTGCATCCCAGCTGGTTCGGCCTGTAACGTTGAGGACATGTCACTCGCATGAAAGGTACAATCTCTGATATCGTCTTCCGCTATGCTGAGTGATATTGATGGTGTTTCATTGTCGTCCACTTCATTCTCTTCCATTGCAACATCTGTTCCTTGTCCGGAGATGGGAGAAAAAAACAATGTCTTCAACTTTCGCGTGCTCTTATTTTTTGCGGGTGTGGATTCTGTGAATTGATCTACGACTGCATCCAAACTACCAGGAGGACATTCACTATCAATGGCTGCCTGTGGTATAGCTCCGTTGTCAATCACTTCATATTCTTCCCATTGGCACGATGCATCTCCAGTCTCAAGTCCCTGCCAAAAGGTTTGACAAGCAACATCTCTCGTTCGCTTCACTGTCTGT
Source organism: Ambystoma mexicanum (assembly GCF_040938575.1). NCBI lineage: Eukaryota > Metazoa > Chordata > Amphibia > Caudata > Ambystomatidae > Ambystoma > Ambystoma mexicanum. The sequence goes on from NC_090939.1 coordinate 638,147,837, forward strand.
GTAGATCTAGTTCGTACACCCACTCGCAACTAGAGGACAGATTAGAAAAGGGATGTTCAGTTTAAACACAACTTACAGTATTGAACTATTGACAGTGAAAGACAACATAATATAGTGCCCAGGACACTAACCTTCTTTTGCTTTCTTTTCTTTGAAACTTTCTTGCCTAGAAATTCAACATCTGGACGCTGTTGCTCCGACTCGTGTGTGCATGTCTCCACTTCCTCTCGCGCTGCAACGACTATATTTTCATGATAAGCACATCCATCACTCACTGAGGCTCCATCGACTCCCTGAAACATAGAACTTTCATTATTATGTATAATAATATTGAAAACACAAAATGTACTTGGGGACCAATACCCACGTACATCTCAATAGCAAAACACGAATGAACACTTTGTGTAGAACATTCAAACGACAATTATTCACGCATTGTTGATCTAGTTAGATTGAACTGTCAAGATCCATACCTCGGGCTCCGCATAGACTTCCATTGATGATATTATTGAAGATGACGCTTCAGCAACTCCCTGAAACACAGTAATTGCATTAGTATGGTTTTCTATTTTGTTTAAAAGAACATAAACTTTCTGCAGGCGTCAACGGCTCATCTAAATAGACCTGCACAAATGATCAGTTGTCTAAAATAAATAATGGATATCTAAATATGATTCGATTTGCTCCATCGTTGGAAGTGTCACCACCCAGAGATCTGCATCAACTACTAGGGGTGATGTTCTTGTTGAAGAAGCTCCGTCAGCTCCCTGAAACATAGTACTTGCGTTAATAAAGAAGGAAGTATAGCGGATGTAATCACGTCATTTGATCTCGCATGATTGATCTGTCAGTATCCATACCTCGAAATGCATAAGAACATCAAGGGACGCTGTAACTGCGGTGCACACTTCTGCAAGCTGTTGCGCCGACCCGTAACTGCATGCTCCCCCTTCCTCTTGGACTAATGCTCCATCGACTCCCTGAAACATAGGACTTTCATTAGTAATGAACACAATATTGAAAAAAGAAGACACATAGGAGGGCGACGACAGAAGGACATACCAATGGCTAAAAACGAAAGAAACATTGTGTGTAACAATCACGCCACAAGAATGCAAGATCTGATGATCTCCATCGATGGAACTGTCCGGAAACGTACCTCGAGCATCTGAGTGACATCTACGGTTGTCGTCAATGCGTTGGACTCCTCAGCATCTCCCTGAAAGACAGTACTTGCATTATTTTGGATAACAATAATTATAACTGAAAACAAAGACTAGAAGACGAGTACTGTGGTGTACCATTAGGTAAAATAATTACACGATCAATTAAAACTATTGATTTACATGCCTAAAACAAGTCAGTGTCAGAATAGCTAAGTAAGATTACCCGATAGGCGCTTGAAGTGGCTGATGACTGCAATAACGACACGGATGGAGAATCTTCAGCCTTCATATTGAGTGGATACATAAATGGGGAAATTATTGTTAGCTAATGCTACACACTACCGCAATGCCGAGAGATAAATACGTAAACTTGACTCACCAGTGGAGGGATGTGGACGAATAGAGTGGGAATAGCGGTTGAGAGCAATTTTCGCCTCGCTCGCGGTGTTTTCGTCCTTATTAGCAATGATGTGGAGTACATGTCTGGGCTAAAGTGCCTGCTGCAGATGCGGTATCGATCACCCCTCTTGTCCGCAAAGACTTCTAGGACTCTACTTTCTATCTCAGAGGCTGGATATCCGCAATATCGGACCCATTCTCTTATCTGATCTATTGTCTTAGGGAAAACATGCATTATAGTACCTTCAGATTTGTTATGGGTCTTCGAAGGGCAACCGCCAATGGAACAGGCAGGCATTATGGAAAGTTCTGAAAAGTAAAGATCAACAATTCTCTATGAATACCAATGTGTTAAAACATTAAATGACACATAAAAGGTTCAATGCAAGGTCCGTTTTGGTTCTTGGAACTATACACGTTATTCACATGCGGATAAGTATTTCAATAACTTTCAAAAAATAGAAAAAGTAATTTGACTAAACTCAGAACATGTGACTAGTTCCTTGCATGTACTGTCGTGAACGAAAAGAAAACATGGATGCAATTTGATGACTACTAGCAAATAGATATAAATTAAAAAATTGGACGCAAAATGATTATGGTACATGGACTTACCTTGACGAACAAACAGTTAGATGCAGGGATCAGAGTAGTTTCTTGTCGTAGAACAGGGAGCAGTTCACAGGTTGCAAACTGACGAGTTTGCTCAAAGTGGTCACGGAAGTTCACAGAGACGAAGAGCAGATAACCAGCACCTTCACGGGTTGACTAGCAAAGCGCAAAGAAGTTCTCATTAGAAATATGAAGTGGGTTATAAAGAATTCGAAACAGGGGTGTGTTTGTGAATGAATGACGTGTATATGTCGTGGCATTATGCGGTCTGCAGGGGGCCGTCCAGCGTGAGCGGGGATGCTTGGCAGGAGACACGGGGTCTGGAGGTAGACATGGGAACAACAACCCATGCTCTATAGACCACTTTGAAGTGTACATGGTCTTTGGCACCTCTTGGCCTTTATCGCTCCCTGACAGCTCCACTTGCCAGCACAAGTACCCCGGTGCGAACTGCCTTTGATAGGGCGGGGGGTGGATCGGGGCGGTGGTCGTGCAGACAAGACACAGGAAGACTCGTGAATGGAGACACACTTATGTGGATTGCAGGGGGCCGTCCAGCGTGAGGGGGGATGCTTGGCAGGAGACACGGGGTCTGGAGGTAGACATGGGAACAACAACCCATGCTCTATAGACCACTTTGAAGTGTACATGGTCTTTGGCACCTCTTGGCCTTTATCGCTCCCTGACAGCTCCACTTGCCAGCACAAGTACCCCGGTGCGAACTGCCTTTGATAGGGCGGGGGGTGGATCGGGGCGGTGGTCGTGCAGACAAGACCCGTTTGCCGCAGGGCCTCACCAAGGAGAGGCCATCTAACTGAATGTAAGAGGATGGCTGCAGGATCTACTACATGGAATGCAGGGGGGTGAGTTTATAAATACCTCACCCTCCCAGGAGAATATACACTAGATTCATTTAAAAAATCAAAACAACCATTGTTAAAATATATGTTGGGCTTTATTTTAGATTTTAATTAAACATAAATAATAAACATTACACATTGTAAAGTTGAGGTTGCAGCACATCGAGGGAAAATCCGCGGTATTGTCCACTGTCACTGGGGAAATGTTGTCTAATGGCAAGTACCGCACAGGCAGGTATTACTCTCCGAACGCGGTGTCCGAGCCTCCCGTGAAGCCACCAAGTGAAGCAACGATAGGCCACCAGCCTGTACCACCTGTGAAAAAAAAAGATGCAAACTGTATTAAACTGACCAAACTTTCTTATCAATGTCGATTCAGGTAACACATGTCATTTTTCTTAGAAAAAAATTATATCTAGAAAATGCACTATATGGAACAAATTTACATGCGTTCGAATGATATGTAAATGTAATTTTATATGTGGGAGACGACCATGAAATAGTGGTGGCATCACTGACATCACAAACAGAGTATACTTACTCGTTACTCGGATTACGCGGACGAACAGTGCCGCGAAGTTCGTGCATAAGCACCATCATCATCCTCAACACGGTCCGTGAGAGGCAGGCTTCCCTGAACTCTGGCAGCTCGGTGATGCATTGCGGACTTTGCTCGCCTTCCTGCAGACTTTGCTCGCTTTCCGAAATGTAGGCCAAGCACCCGGAATTTTCACGGCAGCAGCAGTTCTCCTCCTCAGTTGGCATTAGCTCGCACCGATTGCACGTGCACCAGGTGGAGACGCCGTCCATGCGACATGGTCCAGGCTCTTCATCCGTTGACTGGTCCTCCCAACTGCCGTCCGAATCCCCATCGTTTTCGCGTGCTTGACTTTCCAGTAGTTCTTCCTCGGTGTACTCGGGCTCGTACATATACGGCATTATTGTGGCCATTGTGCGGTAAAGATAGTAAAATAATTTACAGAGATGGTACAGGTGTTCACACGGGCTACAAGCGGCGAAGGTAGTTGACCAGAGCACTGAAACGAGTCACAGAATACTCAAAGTAACACAGAGAGAGGAATGGAATCGAAAATCTGCTGCTGTGTGTTGTGAAACGGTCTGTTTATACTTATTGGGGAAAGAGGCGTCCTGCCATTTCCATGGCAACACGTCAATAGCTGAGGCGCAGCGATTGTTGACACGAGACGTGCTTGAAATGGGCAGTACGCGTCTGCTGATGTCAGGCTCAGGGGCGGGGGATTTGATTTAGTGCCGCAAAGGCAGGTGAGCCAGGTCGATGCGGCGGAATGATAGGATTATCACAAAATGGAGGCTGATTTCGAGTGCGATAATGGGCGAAAAGTCGGGTAAGGTCCATAGGAAAGTTTCCTACGATCTACCGATTTATGCTTACAAACACATGGCCGACCCGTAGGGACAATAAAAAAAAAGTCCCGGAACTATCCTTTAAGGATTGAATTATCAAGGGTATTTTGAAGCAAGATTCTTCTTCAGAAGAGCGCTTAAAGATGGATAGCACTGCTAAGTATCCCTTTATCATCCCAACCTGGAGCCCCAGATTGGCTAAATGTAACAGAAAAGATACAATTGTGGGGATATTACATTGAAATGGGTCCACATTCTTTTCTCTGCACCAGTTACTGAACGTGTTCCAACGACACCGATATACAGAGAATTGGTTGCTGGCCTACTGGCCGAAAGCAAAATCTCCATCACGTCATCCAGAAGATCCCAATCCTTGTATCTCAGCCTTTCAGAAGCCATGCGTGAAGGTTGAGTGTGTTGACCTCCGGATGGAGAACATGACCTTCCTGTCGCGAGAGAAGATCCTCTCTTCTTGGAAAACGTATTGGAGGGCAGATGGACATGTCCAGAAGGTCCAGGTACCACGGTCTTCTGGCCCAATCCGGGGCAATTAGGATCATGGTTTTCCCGAACTTTCTCAACCTCCTGATTACTTGAGGGATCACAGGGATTGGAGGAAACGCATACAGAAGTGGAAACTCCCATTCCACCACAAACGCATCTCCTAGAGCTCCTCTCGGGGGAAATTCCCTTGAGCAGTACAGTTTGCACTTCCGGTTGGCCCAGGTCACGAACAGATCCACTTGAGGGGTTCCCCAATGGGTGAAGATCTATTGAATGACTTCCTGAGCTATCTCCCACTCGTGAGAGACTGTGCTCTGCCTGCTCAGAGCGTCCGCTGTTGTGTTTTGCTCTCTGGCTAGATGAATTGCCGATAGAGAGATCCCTTCTTGTATTGCCCAGAACCAGAGTTGCATCGCCTCTCTGCACAGCGGCAGTGACCCCACTACTCCTCTCTTGTTGAGGTAGTATATGGCCACTGTGTTGTCTGTCATTATCAGAACATTCTTTCCCCGTACAGAGGGCAGGAAGGCATTCAGCGCTAGTCTGATTGCCCTCAACTCCAAAAGATTGATGTGTAGTTTGGACTCAGATGGAGACCAATGTCCGCTGATTGTCAGGTCGTTGATATGGGCTCCCCACGCCGTGAGTGAGGCGTCCGTCACTACTGTTATCTCCGGCCATGGCTGCCAAAAAGATTCTCCTCTGAGGATATGATGTCTGCAAGCCCACCATTGTAGATCCTGTGCTACTTTGGCTGGGATCTGCAGCAGATCTGACATTTCCCCTGAGAATTGAGATCATTGAGTTCTGAGAGCCCATTGAAGAGATCTCATTCTCAATCTGGCTTCTGGCACCAGAAAAATGCAGCATGCCATCAGACCGAGCAACCTGAGAAAATCGAAGGCCGGAAGATACTGGTCATTCTGGAATTTTGTTACCATCTGCAGAATGTGGTGAGCTCTCTCTTCGGGAGGCGAGGCTTTGCCCGAGCAAGTATCCAGGACTACTCCTATGAACTGGAGTTTTTGTGATGGTATCATGTTTGACTTTTTTAAGTTCAAAGAAAAACCTAGTTTGTGAAGGAAGTGACAAGTCTTGGACAGATGATCCAGGGCTTGTTCTGGAGAACGTACTCTGATCATCCAATCGTCCAGAATGGGGTAGACATGAATCCCCCATCTTCTGAGACTCGCTGTCAGCACCGCCATCAACTAGGTGAAAACTCTTGGGACGGAGGTTAACCCAAATGGCAGAACCCAAAACTGAAAATGAAAATTGCCAATCGCAAACCTCGGGTACTTTCTGTGCTTCAGATGGATTGGCACATGAAAGTAAGCATCCTGAAGGTCCAATGATACCAACCAATCCTGGAGCTGGAGAGCCTGAAATATCTGAGAAAGTGTGACCAGCTTGAATTTGTCCTTCCTTAGGAACTTATTCAAGTTTCTCAAGTCCAAGATCGGTCTCAGTCCTCTGTCTTTCTTTGGAATAAGGAAATATGGGGAATACCAACCCTTGTTTCTCTCCGCTACAGGTACATGTTCTATTGCACCTTTCTGTAGCAGGGTCAAAACTTCCTGCAACAGGAGCGGATCCGGATGTTTGGCAGAGTTGTATTCCTGGAGGTGATTCTGAGGTTTCTTTAGAAAAAGAAGGCAGATACCTTGAGATACTGTTTCCAGTGCCCAAGCATCCGAAGTAATGCCACGCCATTCTTCTAGATGCTGTGAGATCCTGCCTCCCACCGGGGTCTTGTGGGTCAAAACCTCAGAGTGGTTTTGCGGCAGCTGCAGCAGCGGCTGAAGGTACAGATGCCGTTGCTGAGGCAGATCTAGCACCTTTTCCTCGCCCCGAGTAAATTTTCTTTGACCTCTCTGATTGGCCTGCCCTCTTCCTTTTCCAATTGAGAAATAATAGCGAAAAGGATGACCCGTCCAGGAAGATGAGCCTGTGTAGGGGCGTTGCTGAGGTTGTTTTATAGTGGCACTGAGCGATTTTGCCGCCGCTTTGGAGGTCTGTAGCTTTTCCAAACTTTCATCTGCCTTGCTACCGAACCACCTCGACCCATCAAAGGGCATATTAAGAAGCCTGGATTGCACATCAGGAGCAAACCCAGACTTTCTTAGCCACGCAAATCTACGTAGCACTGTGCTAGTCGCCATGGACCTGCTGACACTGTCAGCTGTGTCCAAACCTGATTGATGGCATTCTCCCGATGCCTCTTTTCCATCCCTTATAATAGCTAGAAAGCCATCACATTTTTCACCTTCCGGGATGTGTTCAGCTGCCGCTGACATGCATTTCCACAAGGAATATGTGAACCTTGCCAAGGTACACGTTACATTAGTAGACTTCAAAGCCATACTGCCAGATGTAAAGATTTTTCTAGACCATGCATCCACCTTTTTATCGTCCCTATCTGGAGGGATTGTAGGGTATGCTGCATTCTTTGTGGAAGTGGCTGCTTGTACTACCAAACTTTCCAGAGTTGGGTGTTTGCTGAGGTATTCCGGATCAGATGTGCTTGGTCTATATTTTGCCACAAACTTTCTATTTACTGCCCCTAATGCTTCGGGACGTTCCCATGCAGAATTAACCCTTCTCTGTAAGGCAATATGAAAGGGTAGAATGGGGTCTTGTTGGGGTGTTCCAGATAATATATCCGTTATGTCATCATCTTGACAGACTGGTGAACTCCTACCCCACCCCATAAATTCTGTAACCCTGCTCATGAGTTTTCTATAACTCATATCAACCTGTTCTGATGGATCTGGTTTGTCAGATTCATACTCTGGAGAAGTGTCCAGGCCATTTGCTGTTTGCAAACATTCTTGCAGATCTTGAATTCTTGATTGAGGGTTAATTAACTCCTCTGGAACAGATCTTGTGCCAAATTTGACACCAAAAGAGGTGACTTCTTCCTCTTCCGATGAATCCCCCTCATAGATGGATGACATGGTTCTGAAAAATCATGTTGACTCTCAGGTTGAAAAACCTTTTCAGGCAATACAGGTTTTTCCCTTATTAAAGGCTTGGGCATCGACGAAAACGTTGATGGAGCCTAAGTTTTAATCACATCCTTCGAAGTCGTCAAGGGAACTTTCGACGACCTCGATGCAATCGTCGAGGGAGCCGTGGAAATCTTCGAAGGAGCTTTTGTGGTTTTCGAGCGTGAACTCGACGTAGCTTCCTTCGAGGGAGTTGTGGACTCGAGGACCTTCGAAGTCTTCGACGACGTTGATGTCGACTTTGATGGCGTATGTTCTTTCGATGCCATTTTGTTTCCCTCTGCCTTCGATTTATGCACCGAAGGATCTGTCTTACGAGGTGATCGAGAAGAGTCTCTCGATGACGCTCTCGACGTCTTTTTATCAGCTTTACTTGTTTTGGACCTTCCTCTGTCACTTTTCTTGTGAACAGGAGCATGGTCTTCTTTAGCTTTTTTGAGGGGGTCTGGGCCGCGTTCTCAAAATTTTTTAGCATGAAAACTCAAAAAGCTTCCCATTTACTCGGAGAGACATGCTTTGATGGACATGCTATAACCTCATCCAAAGAAGTCGAAGAGGATGAGGGAGATTGATGTCGTCTCTTCTTAGCCTTTTTAGATGATGAAGAAGAAGACTTTCTCGATCTACTCCTCGAACAATATTTTTTATGATATTTTTTTGAAGACTCGGCCGAGTCTTTCTTTTGTAAAGTAGACTTCGATAAACCCTCCCCCATCACCAGTTTACCTCTACGTTCTTTTAAGTCTTTGTGGGTCATCGACTGGCACGAACCACAACCTTCAGTACGGTGGTCGGAACCGAGGCACCAAAGGCAAATTTTGTGTGGATCTGCCAGGGACATCTTATTTCCACATTTTAGGCATTTTTTAAAAACCTGTCTTCGGGTGTGGAAGGGTTCGAAGAAGACAGCATAGCTTTTTTCACAGAAAAGATTGAAGCGCCGTTCAACTCAAAGCGAAGCTAACGGAAAAACGGAACTGAAGCCAACGGGCGCGCTCGAGGCTCTTATACAGTGGATGACGTCGGTGCTCGACGGATGCCGCCGAGGGACATCGATGCCACGGCCTCGAGTGGAGCGCACTCTGCTGTAGAGAGAAAAAAAAATCTGAGGCGAAACCTAAAGGTAAGGATATATCTAAGATGTGGGAGGACACAATCCATTCGAAATATGCCGGGTGAAGCCCGGTGCGAGTCAAGGGCGGTGCTTCGTTTTGCATTCACGCTGTTTTGCTGCTGTGGCTCTGGTCAGGACTACAGACTATTGGAGTGTGAGCTACAGCGCTTTTTTCATCTGTGTTAATTCGGAACTTTGAGCTTGCAGGACCGAAACTTATTCATCAGATAGGGATCCTTTCTCCTTTAAGGCTTCCCGAGCAGCAGGCCACGCCCCCTGGAGCCAGGAAGTAAAACGAAGAGTCCTGAGCCCTTGCGGCGTGAAGCCCGGTGCGAGTCAAGGGCGGTGCTTCGTTTTGCATTCACGCTGTTTTGCTGCTGTTTGGCTCTGGAGGGCAGCAGAAAGTGATATCGCGGAGTCTGGCAGTGAGTCCAGTCTGCCCGGCCCGCCTCAGTGCGCCTTAGAGCGGTTGAGCGTTCAAGGCGTTTGAGGTTGATCGGTGGGTGGCGTCAGGGGCTCGGTCAGATGGAACTGCCCCCAGGCGAGGAGACCTCAGGCGTGGGAGTACACACGCGAAACCGGCTGCGGAAACAAAATTCTAAAAAGGAGCAAGGTAAGCCAAACGCACTTCACCTCACACCAAACGCGTTGCCCCAAAAAGCAGATCTGTGCGCCCTTGACTGCTCAGTGGAAACATCTTCAGAGACTCTGAATGATGGCTTACCTAGCATGCTACAAACTGCATCTCCAGTCAGACAGTTATTGCCATCATCTGTTACACTGCCACCCTCAACGGCAGCCGCGCACACCGGGTTAGCCATGGCTGAGGCTGTAGTTGCGGTAGAGGCAGGAGTGGGAGTGGGAGCGGGAGGGGACGACGCAGCCGACATCCCTCCCGCAGCGGTTTACCTTGAGGCGAATAATAAAAATCATTCCACCTACATCGGCACTAATTCTGAAGTGGTCCATCGCCTAATTGCAAATTTCAACGTGCAGCCTGTAATGTTCCCGGCGTCCGACATAAAAGGTCCAAAAACTCTAGAAAGTCAAAAAGAGCACTCAGTACAACTCACAGCGTGTTTGCCTGTTCTCCCTACAATTGTGCAAATCGATCTGCCAGAACATCCTCCAACAGTATACCTAGACGCCTCCGAGACTTTCTCATTTGACATTACTGATGCAGATTTATTGGCACTACGTTCTCCATCAGTCGGAAGCCTAAAATCTCCCGAAAAACAGAATAGTTCCATGCAGTCTGATGACATATCAAAAAATACAGAGGCGCTGCAAGGTCACTCCAGTATACGAGATTTTCAAAAAACAGCCAAACCATCTGACATGAGGCTTCCTATTCAAAAAGGTGCTTCTCAAGTGCATAGAACTACGCATGTAACAACATGCACTGCAAACAAGGTAGTTGGACGTGCACCTAACGACGTAGATAACAATGCCGTATCAGCTGCCTGGGCAAGGTCCGAAAACAAATTGCCCAAGTCAAAATCACAGTTGACACCCAATGTAAATACATCCATGTCTTTCGACATTGCTGCGCGTGAAGCACGGCTAACTGCCCGACTGAAATCAGACTTTAATCTAATGCGTGAGCGCTTGAATGAAAGCTTCCCATCTAACAATGCCAATGTGCAAACACCTGGATGCAAGGCAAGCACTCTGCGCAAAGAAGCAAAACATACCTCTCAAAAAATACCATCTTCACCACACCTTGGTTCCATAGTAGGCCATCTGAACCTGGACGCACCTGATGCCCATCAACAAAACAACCGACAGAATAAAACGGAGAACAAAAAACACGACGAACACAATGCTAATCACACTGCAAATAATTTGACGGAAAATGGGCAATTGGAACTAAATGAAAGTAAAGGTCCCGAAAATTACACGAACAGCAAAGGAAACATCTCCATCGCGGCCGGAATTCAGATTCACAACAATGTCCTAGCGGCCACCTCAATAGCATTAATGCCATTCATGAAATTATACGAGACACTAAATGAATCCGTCCAGGACCAAAACGCCATTCTGGCAGTGTTAAACAACAAACTGTTGACTCTAGAAAAGGGAAATGAACACCTAAGCAATCGTTTGGACCTTGAAGCTGCGTCGACCCATAAATGGCACTCTCGTCTAAATGAAATCACACGACGGGAGGCACATGAAAAATCAGATCTCGCTGAAGCCTTAGTAGAGTGCACCAAGTGGCTTAGACATAATGTCACTGTACAACCACTCATCAACTTAATGAGAGAGCCTATAGCCGGCAGTCTGAGTCGTGCTGATCACGGGAGGAAGTCTAACCAACAAGGGAGCTATGATAACCCACGGATGCAATCAATCGACCTGGAGAAAAATCTCACAGACACTGAGATTAGCGGTGATAAAACTGCAAACAAGAATGAGGAAACCATCCGACTCGAGAAAGCAATGCCCTCTATTGTTGAATCTGTCATCAAAGTAAACAATATAGTGGGCTCCGCTACCTCGACTGATGTTCAACGAAGATCCACCACAAGAAAAGAAGCAGCAGATGTGACAGTTGGAGCAGGGCAAAATGAAGTGCCCCCTACATCACTGATCACACCGGCGAACCAAGTAGCATCAACAGAGAAGAAAATCTCCTTTGACATTTTGTCAGGCACAGCGAAACTATACAAACAGCAAAACTATCAGATAAATCGAAGACAACTCAATCCACTACCTTGAAAACTCTAAAGAGAGGTCCGGCTCCAAAACGTCCACGAACTAACGAGGCAAAAAAATTCATAAGAAACCTGAACACACCGCCGCGACTTGTGGTACAAAAAACCACTGTCGCGCCGAAAAAAGCTGACGCACAAGAAACTGCCAGGCCGGGTGTAGTTTACCTCACAGATAACAAAGAACCACCCACCAAACGCAGAAGAGATGACATCAGTCCATCGGTTGATCAATCCATAGAAGGGGCAATCGAACTTTGTGATCTATCGACTTACTCTGTCGACGACGAACAAGAAACTGATGATGTCTCTAAGGTGTATGAGCCGTCAGAAAGAGAACGGGTCACTTTAATACCATCTATTAGAGAAGAAAGAGACGCACATTTGGATCGCTATCCTTTGGGCCCCGTTGGGCGATGGCCAAAAGAAGTTGAAAAACGGCGGGAAACGTTCGGTATGAACAAGACTGAAACAAATAGCCGATCCCATAGATCACCTGAAAAATCACTACTGAAACTAAACCCGAAACATACAAAGGCCCAAACTAAAAATCTAAATCAACCTGGCACACAATGCAGAATTGACCAACTGACCCAATCTACAGGATGTGTGGACAAACTGGAGCTCGAAAATATACTAGAGGAAAAAAACGAAATAAATCTCAACAGAACAAATGTGATGAGACTGTTGCACAGCATACCTGCCTTGAGGAATATCCGATCTGATGATATCAATATCGTTGAATATAAAAAAGAATCCAGATCAGATTGGGTAATTTTACATATGCGACCCAAAACAGTAGCGCGCCCAATTCTTGACGCAAAAGAAGACCTTCTGTTCTATGGATTTAACCTAACCACAGCAATCGATTCTCCAGTCCTTAACAAATCGACACATGGAAAAGGCCAATATCAAAAGACATCTGCTACAAAAAGGGAAGACCTGAGAAACCAACTTAAACAACAAATGTCACAGGTCCCCGAAGCATATAGACGAAAAAACAACGTATAGGATGACGCAGGGTCCAGGCATGTGACCCAATTATTAACAACTTGGAACACCAGAGGATTTGCCCATCTATTTTGCGAAGGAAGAGCGCAAGAAATCAGAAGGGAATAGTTTCTTACCTGTAACTCCATTTCTCCAGCATTGGTATCTTTCATGGATTCACATGCTTAGAATATTCCCCGTCATCAGGCTGGGAATCCCCGGTACATTATATAGACCCTTTCCCGTAGGAAAACTTTTTCGACGCTTATGCGTCCTATCCACCTCGTTTTGTATCCTGCGTGCCCGCGCCGTCAGGACGCCATGATATAAATACAGGACCCACCCCCGCGCTCCCTCAGATTTCGGCCCCCAAAGTAGTGGGGGAACCAGTTTGCATGCCCAGGGGAGGCAGGCGGGCGCATGTGAATCCATGAAAGATACCAATGCTGGAGAAATGGAGTTACAGGTAAGAAACTATTCCCTTCTCCAGCATTGGATCTTTCATGGATTCACATGCTTAGAATAGATTACATAGCAGTACCATCCCGAAAAGAGGAGGCGTGCATGCAAACTCACATACTTTCCTCACAATGCCCGTTCCCTATGGTCGTGTACCCATCAGCAATTGTTAACATAGAAAACGAACAATATTCAATCATAATTGCAACAAGATCTAACCCCTCAACCGGGGCTTACCTTATTGGAATAGGTGTCGAAGCACCGCCTGTCCCATCCGAGTATCTTCGGCATGTTGTTGTGACAGGCAGTAATGGCGGGTAAAAGTGTGTGTAGCCGCCCAGGTAGCTGCCATGCAGATGTCCCCCAGAGGAACTCCAGACCACAGCGCCGTCGACGATGCCGCCGCTCTAGTTGAATGAGCTCTTGGGCGTCGCAGAAGAGGCTTCCCAGCCTTGGAATGGCAGTACGAAATGGTAGACGATACCATCTTGACAGTCCTTGCTTTGAAATGGCTTTGCCTTTAGCACCCAAACCATAGGCCACGAACAATTGCCTCGTTTTCCTGAAAGGTTGCGTGCGATGAAGATAAAACTTGAGAGCCCTTTTCACGTCTAATGTGTGTAACGTGCGCTCCGCTCCCGAGCATGGCTCTGGAAAAAACGTAGGTAAGACAATAGAGGAATGTTTATGGAACACTGAAGGAGCTTTCGGTATGAACTGTGGGTTAGTGGCAAGGACCACCTTGTTCTTGAAAAATCTTAAGTATGGTGGGTCTACCATTAGAGCTTGGATTTCCGAAATACGTCGGGCTGAAGTAATGGCCACCAGGAAGGCCAATTTCCACGACAAAAACTTTAGAGACGATGATGACATTGGTTCAAAAGGAGGTTTCATAAGAGACGCTAACACCAGATTGAGGCTCCACACCGGAGGAAATCTCTTCTCGGGAGGGAAACTCCTAAACAAACCTTTAAGGAAGTGCTTAATCAGGCGGTCGCTGAATAATGGTGCGGAATGTCGTTGACGTGTAAACCTGGAGATGGCGGCCAGGTGTACTTTTATCGACGACACCGATAAGCCCTTTTGAGCTAAGAACAGCAAGTATGGAAGGAGCTGTTCCGGCGTAATCGACTGCGGAACCAAACCTGGTTGATCCACACACCACTGACAGAAACTCCTCCATTTGTACGAGTATGAAGTGTTTGTGGAAGGTGCTCTTGCCGCTTGCAGAATACGACGACACTCCTCCGGAATCGTTAGCTGACCAAATTCAGCGAAGTCAGGAGCCAGGCCGTCAACTTGAGGCTGTCCGGGTCGTGATGCCAAACGATACCCTCCTGTCGAGACAGAAGGTTGGGGATCTTCCTGAACCTCATTGGCTCCGCCGCCGCTATGTGCAGCAGGTCTGAAAACCACACCTGTCTGGCCCAATACGGGGCCACCAGAATCACCCGACATGGGTACTTGAGGATCCATTGCAACGTCCTCCGGATAAGAGGAAATGGAGGGAATGCGTACAGGAATTTGTTCGTCCATGGGAAGGAGAACGCATCCCCCAGTGAGCCCTGCTGAGGCCATCTGCTTGCATACTGCGGGCATTTCCTGTTGTCCTTCGTCGCGAACAGATCGATGGAAGGATGTCCCCACTTCTTGAATACATGTTGTAGTTGCTGGTCGTTCAGCACCCATTCGTGAACTTCGTTCATTTCCCTGCTGAGGGCATCGGCCTCCACATTTCTCACACCTGGCAGGTGGAACGCCAAGATTAGCATGTTGTGTTGCAGGGCCCAATGCCAGATTTTCTGTGCCTCCATCGACAGGGACCTGGAACGTGTTCCTCCTTGTTTCCTTAGGTAAAACATTGTAGTCGTGTTGTCCGTCATGACACGCACCACAGAGTCTCTCAATTGAGGAAGAAAAGATTTTAGAGCCCACTGCACTGCTCTCAGTTCTAGCAGGTTGATATGCAGGGAGGACTCTTGTAACGACCACCGGCCTTGTACCTGTAACATATCCAGATGAGCTCCACATCCGCTCAGCGATGCATCCGTCACCACCGTCTTCTGGAACTCCGGTTCCACCAGAGGCATTCCTTTCGTTAAATGAGTAGAAACTCTCCACCAACAGAGTGCTTGTACCAGTTGTTCGTCGATGACCAGTCTGTCGGACCAGCGACCTTGGCTCTGCGCCCAACGGTCCGCTAGAAATTCCTGGGAAGGCCTCAAAAACAGACGGCAGTTGTTTATCAACGGAATGCAGGATGACATGGTCCCTAGCAGAGACATGTATTTGCGCACCAACACCCTGGTACCGCATCTCCATTCCGACGCCTTGCTTTGTAGCTTCTGTATTCTTTCGCTGGATGGTCTTACAAGGCTTGTGTGCGTATGAAACTCCGCTCCTAGAAAGACCAAGGTCCTCGAAGGCTCTACAGAGGACTTGCTGAAGTTTATCGCGAAGCCCAGTTCCTGTAAGAGGGACATCGTGGCCCCCAGACTGTTTCGTGTTTGTTCCATGGACGAACCTCTAACCAGCCAGTCGTCTAGATAGGGATAGACATGGTGACCGTCCTTCCTTAAATGGGCCGCTATAGGGGCCAAACACTTGGTGAACGTCCTGGGGGAGGACTTGAGACCGAACGGGAGGACCTTGAACTGAAAATGCTTTCGCCCGACGACGAACCTTAAATATCTCCTGTGTCGTGGACGTATTGGGATATGAAAATATGCGTCTTGAAGGTCTAGCGACGACAGATAATCCATGGGTTGCACTGACCTGATAACCTCCTGGAGCTTTAGCATTTTGAATTTTGAGCTCTTTAGCCATTTGTTGAGTACCCTCAGGTCGAGAATGGGCCTCCATTTTCCATTTGGCTTCTTGACAACGAAGAACCGGGAATAAACCCCTTGTCCTTCCTGTGCCACAGGAACCCGTTCTACCGCTCCTTTTTGCAGCATAAGCGCCACCTCTTGTCTTAGAACTCGAAGGTGGGGCTGGGCCGAAAACACTGGCGGAAGACTTGGAGGCTTGTTTTTGAATTGCAGCGCATGACCCATGCGAATCGTGTCCAGAACCCATCGATCTGTGGTGATGCATTTCCATTGGTCGATATGATGAGAGACTCGACCCCCCAGGACGTTCCGAAGGCCGTCATTGGTTGCTGGTTTGCTTGTCCTTCGTCGACGAGGGACCCGAGCCGCGTCGTCTGGAGGCTTGATAATCTCTGCCTCTACGTGCCGACTGGGAGGCACGTCTGTAACCTTGTGAGGAGTATGAGGGCCTGTTAAATCCACGGTCCCTAGAGGCTCCAAAGCGGGAGTTTCCGGAAGCACCCCTGAAGGGGCGAAAAGAGCGAAAACTTCTACCTGTCTGGAGAGCGCCGAGAGACCTAGCGGTATCCGTGTCTTCTTTCATCCCCTTCAAGGCTTCATCTACCTTGTCTCCAAACAGATGTTCTCCTTCACATGGCATGTCTAGGACTTTGTATTGGACTTCAGGTCTGAAAGTAGTACATTTGAGCCACGCTTGTCGACGTAGTACTACGCCATGATTGATTTGTTTGAAACCAGACTCAGCTAGGTCCACCGCAATATTAATTGCGTGGTTCGAGGCCTCCTCACCATCTCGTACTAGCAACATGGCTGCTTTTCGATGTTCTTCCGGCAGATGTTCTAGGATAGGGGCTAGTTTATGCCACATCTCCCTATCGTATCGTGATACAATCGCCAAGGAGTTGGCTGCTCTTACCGTCGTGGCGCCGACTGAGAGCACCTTTTTTCCAAAGGCGTCCTGCCTCCTGGCCTCGCTTTCTGGTGGGGTTGAACATTTTTGCTGTACTCTGGCCTTCCTAGCCGCTGCCGCCGATACCACAGAGTCTGACAGAGGCTGTGATGTTAGACATTTTGGAGTGGACTCCGGAGCTTTAAACTTTTTCTCAATACGCCCCTTAATAGCCGGTTCCGAGAACGGATGACGCATCGTCTTGAGGCCTTCTTGCCACACGTGGTCCAGGATTGGGATGGCAAATACCGATTTCCTCCTTTGGCCCATGTGATCAAAAAGAAAACAGTCTTTCTTTTGCTCCTCAGGAATTAAGCCGAACTCGGAACACGCTTTTCCCATCATTGCATGGAAGGCTCCCACATCATCCGGAGGAGATGGTTGTGCCTGGCTCCTCGTAGACTCTACCTCTACATCCGAATTCCATGTTGGGTCTCTCGACGGTGACAGGGAAATGTCCGACCCTGAGTCACCTCGTATAGAATCGGACTCCGATAGCTCACCCTCCTCCTGCGCTCGAGGACGATCCTTCACCACCTGGGAGGCCGACGGGCTTTTGGTCGTCGAGCGAGCTGCTTGAGCTTGTTCGTCGACGGAAGGTGTAGAAAATATCAACGATGAAGTGCCAGGCTGAGGGATCTGCGTATCCAGACGCTGCAGGAGCTTCTGAAGTGTATTAAGCACATCCAGAGACAAAACCGTCTGGGGGGTCAGCAAAATCGAGGATAGAGGGACCACACCCCCACTCGCACTCGTCGTCGACGTATTGGAAGGGCGTAAGCCCAAGTCCGACGGCTGCATAACCATGCCACATTCTCCTTTCACCGACGACACCGACAAGGCCGTGTCTGGCTGCAGTAGGACCTCAGGGGGGGCCGGGTCACAAACCTCTGGCTGCCAGGCCATAGATTGAGTCACCGTCGACGAAGGAATCCCCACCGCTGCTGCCTGAATAGTAATAGGCATCGTCAGCGACACCGGGGTCGACGAGCAAGTAGCCGGCACCGAGCCTTTAGACTTCGTAGCTGATTTCGTTGCCGACTTCCCTGCTGAAGAGTCTCGACTCACGGAAGACCTGGGACGGTCCCCTTAGGTGGATTTTGATGCCGCTTGCCTCTCCGTCTTAGAGGATGAGGAGGAGGAGGACTTTTTGTGTAATGAGGAAGACCCAGCATGCTTCCCCGTATGCTTGTCCGCAGGGCGTTTTTCGACAGGCCGCACCTTCTTCGAGGGAGGTTCCGACTTGCTCCTGGAGGCCGTGGAGCCAACTTCTGATGCCGGATAGGCACCCGCTCCGTCGTTAAGCCAGTCGACCAACCTTCTTTTCCGGACTTTAAGGGTTTTTTGGGAGAAACCCTGGCATATCTCGCATGTATCCGCCGTGTGGTGCGGGTGGAGACAGTAGATACAATCCATGTGGGCATCACCTTCATAGACTTTTTTGAGCCCACATGTCGCACAAGGACGAAATAAAGCTTTTCCGGACATATTTTTTCCAGAATGTAACGTCGCCGAAGCGAAAATACAACCTAATTTCGACTAGCAGTAACCACGAGGATCCCACTACTTTGAAAGACGGTTGAAATCTGAGGGAGCGCGGGGGCGGGTCCTGTATTTATATCATGGCGTCCTGACGGCGCGGGCACGCATGATACAAAACGAGGTGGATAGGACGCATAAGCGTCGAAAAAGTTTTCCTACGGGAAAGGGTCTATATAATGTACTGGGGATTCCCAGCCTGACGACGGGGAATATTCTAAGCATGTGAATCCATGAAAGATCCAATGCTGGAGAAGCCTGTTTATTTGTTTTCAGGAAACATGGCTCAGAAAGACGCCCTCCTGTGACGGATATACTACATATTTAAATGAAGCGGGCAAAAACACACTGGGACGGCCTTTTTCCGGCCTTCTTGCCATGATAAAAAATTCGTCAGGATGGAAAGTAATCGACATCCAGAATCCAAATGTATTTGTTCAAGCAATTACCCTTGAAGCGTCGTCCCATACCCTACACGGACTAGAAGGAAAACAACATCTGCTGCTGGTAAACACTTACTGGAATCCCGCAATGATTACCGATGATGACTACTTGCGGTCAGTAACCACCCAAATAGACAGCTGCTATGCAGCATTTGTCGCGCCACTCATACTAATCTGCGGTGATCTAAACTTTTCCTGGTTTAAAAAATCCAATCAGTCCAACACGGACACCACACAAGTGATTCCATCTGAAGGGTCGGATCGTAGTATGAAATGGACACACGAAATATCAGCTCGTAACTGTGTGCTGCTGAATGGTAGTACAAAAGGAGATATTCCTGCTGCAGCAACGTGGCAACGTGGAGATCTATCTAAAACCCTAGACTATATATGGGTATCTGATAACTTGCATGCCTTGATTTCCGACCTACAAGTAAGGAAAATGCCCAATAGTGATCATAACCCACTTATTTTATCATGGTATATAGGCCCTATAACAACGCAGCAATGTTACCCTACGCAATTGGACATCAACTCTTCCCAAAACCGTCTAAGAATAACCAACAAGCAAATTGACATCATAACCTTGGCCTTCATGGAGGCATGTTCTACAAATCTACACACAGAATATACTCCTTTCCTGGATCCGCACAGAAATACAAACAAGAAAACGATCAGAGACCACACCCATCCATTTAGTCCAGCACTAAGTGAAGCGAAAAAACTACTTGCCAGTGACCTAAAAAAACTAAAATCTATCGGAGGGACTAACCTACCACAACATCTAGCCACCAGGCATCAAAATTATCGGAATTGGTTGAAATCCTTTAAAATCACTCGAAGACAGGAACAAGCAGAACTAATGCTGCGTCTTTTAATTCAAAAAGACAGTTCCAACATATGGAAAATAATAAATAATGGTTGTCTGATTCAACCCAATTATCTAGCAAATGGTGTGAACGCAACCTCCTGGAAAACTCATTATGACACAGTTTTCAATAACACTGGTGATGATAAAACCTCAAATTTAAAAATAGATCACTATATCTGGGATGTAAGAGAATCACTTGAGAACATCTTACACGCAATTCAGAAGTTAAAATCATCACGCGCCGCTGGCCCTGATGGAGTATCCAACATCATGTTAAAAACAAACAAAGCAAGTTGGGCAAATTTCATCAAGGTGCTATTCGACAAGATTGCCCGAACATCTAAAATTCCCTACTCATGGACGAAAGCAATAATCGTTCCAGTGTTCAAAAGAGGAAATAAAGATGATCCTGCAAATTATCGCCCCATAGCGGTGCTTGACACTATGGGGAAGATATTTGCCACATTCCTCCAAGAGAAAATTGAAAGATGGGCAAAACTGAACAAGATCTACGATGAGAGACAAACCGGGTTCCCCAAAGGAGTCGGCGTGGAACTCAATCTGGTATTGCTAAACCTGGCTAAACTAAATGCAATAAAACAGAAAAAAAAGGTTGTTTTTAGCGTTTATTGATCTAAAGCAAGCCTTTGACTGCATAAACCGGAACCTGTTGTGGCATAAACTAAAAAAGTGGGGATGTCCCAATGAATTACTGGCCCCACTGGTGGCATTACATACTAAAACCAGTATCCGTGTACGTCTAAATGCAGAAGGAGAACTAACTGATGAAATAAAAACTACACAGGGTGTGAAGCAAGGCTGCCCACTTGCAGCCACACTGTTCAAACTTTTCATCTCAGATTTACCCGAAGCTTTTTCTCTAACGAGGTGCTTTCCTCCAAAAATCAACGGCACGCATGTAACACATATAATCTATGCGGATGACATAGTGTTGCTTGATAGCACCGAAATAGGCCTCCAACGATCACTAGTAGCTCTGCAAGCCTACCTAACAGTAAATCATCTAATGATAAATGCAAACAAAACGCAAGTGATGGTTTTTGGATCAAAAAACAACTTAAGAAAAGCGAGGTTCAACTGGTACATCGATAAGGAAATACTATCAAGAACAGAAGCCATCCGATATCTGGGTGTTTCATTCAATGGATCAATCAGAGAGTGGAGTTGGACAAACGAAATCATCTTGCGTATGAAAATGTTTGCTTTACAAGGTCGTAAATTGCATTTAAATTACGGGAAATTTTCACTCCAACCCGTAACGACTTTCTACCTACAGAAAGTGATCCCAGCAATATGTTTTGGGAGTGAAACAGGGTGGAATATCAGGGCAAGCCTATGGGCACAAGTTGAAGGTTGCTTCTGGCGTAAAGTCCTCCAACTACCACAATGCGTCTCAATGGTGGCTGTGAGGCACGAACTTGGTCTTGACTCCCTGCACTCTACTGTACTATGGAAATCCATACTACTGTTGAGGAAAATCAGAATGGTGCCGGTAGCAACTGCTTACACATTCTTGGCCAACAAAAAAAACGATACATCTGCATCCATGCTAAAAAGCTGGGAAGAAAACCTATTAGGCATCCTGGAAGAAGCAAACATAAAAATGCCTCTGGTGCTACGGCTGCCAAAACTGGCAAAAATAAAATTCATGCAATCCAAGTGGATTAAAAATGCGGAAAGGCGAGCAGCACTATCCACAGGCCTAGACTTTGGAATGTGCGAACAGGAAAGAGGTACCCTACCGAAATACCTGTCTAAATTTCCCTCTCACTATCATCGGAATCAATTTTTAGGGCTTCGCCTTACCTTGTCCAACACCAGGTTATACAAAAGAAGAATAAAAGATCCCATGACTATCGACGCCAACTGTCGTTTCTGTAAGCAGGAACCTGAATCTATTAAACATCTTATAATCGATTGCACACAGATTATTGAACAGCGCACCCTCCATCTTGAACGTTATGCCCCTAAAAACGGCAATATGGAAGAATGGTGGTCGTATTTGATAACGGGAAGAAACGTACAGCTAACCTGCAACGTGATTAACTTTATGGACATGATACTGACATAATCGACTGTAAAACACTGGCTCGCCAGAATAAGGATTTATCTCAGACGATCCATTATGCCCACGCTTGCCTAACTCAAAGGAAAAATGTATTAATGGCATGACGTGGGTTGGGGATTGCAATCGAATTGAATCTGACAAAAAAGTTTGTTTTTCTTTACAAAACTAAAAGTCTATAAAATAAATAAAAAAAAAAAAATATATGCCTTTTAATTCAAGGTAGTTTATATGCATTTGTATTTTTATTTATTTATTTATATAGCGCAGAAGCAGGCCCAGAGGCTACCGCGTGCATATCTTCAACAGTGGTTACAACAATACATGGACATAGTGCAGATCATGGGAATCCCAAAACATAGTGCCTATGCCTATAGCTATATGCCTATCCTTGTCGTTGGAAGCCCAAAGAATGTGAGCCATGTGCACTGCTAAAGTGGCTCCCCAGCCCTCCCAGCCCTCTAGCGATGAGTCTGTGTTTACTACTGCAGAATCGGGTATCGGGTGTAACAGAGCATCACTCAAAAGGTTGGACTCCATCCTCCATCAGAAAAAATCCTCTCTGAGTGACACTAGAAGCAATATTTTGTCTGACTGAGATCCTGTATCTTGATCACGTGAGGCTGCTAAGTGAAGTTGTAGTCTTCTCATTTTGAGTCTTGACAGCAGCACTGTGAGAATACAAGTAGCAAGAAGACCCCTAAACGGACGTGCAGTTTCTTGACAAAAATGCGTCAATGCCGATAAAATATCCTTCCGCCTGCCCTGCATTGGGAGTATTTTGGCTTAAGCTGAGTCCCACTGGAAACTTATGAAAGTAATCCTCTGAATAGGCATGATTTCCGATTTGTTTCTAGTGATTGAAAACCCCAAGTCGAACAATATGTCCATCAGAGATTGTAGAGTTTGTGTTGCTTCTTGTGGGGACTCTACCCTTATCAGCCAGTAGTCTATATAGGGCTAGACTGCTGAATCCTGTTTCTAAATAAGCTGGCTATTGCATTCATTATTTCTGGGAAGACTCTTGGCACTCAATTGAGTACAAATGGAAGGATTTTGTATTAGAAATGCTTCCCCGTAACTGAGAATCTGGGGAATTGATTGTGTGGATGGCAGATTGGTACATGTAGGTAAGCGTCTATCAGGTCCAAGGCACATAGCCAGTCCCCCGCACAGAGACACTCTACAATTTGGGCAGGTGTCACCATATTGAATCTTTCTAGGGGTAAAGATAGGTTGTGGTGTGATAGGTCCATCAATATCAGCAGGCTAGCCTGGTTCTTCTTGGAAACTGCAAAGATTCTCAAATAGAATCGCTTGCCCTTGTCTACAAAGAGGGACGGTCTCTACCGCCTAATACTCCATCAAATGCTTCACTTTCCCCTGAAGTGTTGGTAGCCTATCTGTATTATTGTTTGGGACCGCCAGGAGTAGAGGGAACTAGCAGACAAAAATCTATGGAAACCACAGAAATTAACCAGCGGTCTTTGAAGTGATGATACCACTACTCCCTGTGCAAAGCCAATCTGACCCAACACAGGATTCATGGACCTGGACGATGAGATAATTGTTTCTTGAATTCTGAGGCTGATGCAGAGGAGGGGTCAAGTAGAACGCTTTAGTGTTAGTTCTTTGTTGCTTTCGCCCGAATGCACTATGCAATCTACCTAACTGGCTAACCCTCTTTTCTGGGAAGCCTCCAAATCCTCTAAGAGATCTTGAGCTGGAATCTGATCTGGATTGGTTCTTTGTAAAAGCATTTAGTGTTGGCTTAGTTAAATAGGCCAAATATTTAGCTGTTTTGGGTGCTCCTTTTCTATTCTGTTAATTCATCATCAGTGAATGAATGAAAAAGATCATTACCTTCAAAGGAAAGGTCCAATATTCTATCTTGCGTGTCATTTGTGAACTCAGTGACGTGCATCCAAGTGGATCTCCTCAGATCAAAGCCTAAGCACATGCATCTACTGCTATATTTATGTGCCTTAAAGACAATTCCAGCAAATCTTGCGAGACCATCTTTGCTTCTGACATGCTGCTTCTCTATCAACAGGCAGATCTTGAGCAAAAGGAACAAGTTACTTACCTGTAACTGTTGTTCTCCAGCATGGGTCTGGCATGGATTCACATGCTCATGAATATTCCCCGTCGTCAGGCTGGGAATCCTCGGTAAAGAAAAAACCAGTATCAGTTTCGTTTCTGATCTGTCTTTCGTAGTAATAACCAATCACTGATCTCTGCATCATACTGACCACAGCCAATGACTGCCCTCTACCCAAGCCCCGCCTCTGGCAGCCATCTTCAGATTTGGAAGCACATGAAGTGGCAGCATGAACAAGTGAAGA
Organism: Ambystoma mexicanum; assembly: GCF_040938575.1. Lineage (NCBI taxonomy): Eukaryota > Metazoa > Chordata > Amphibia > Caudata > Ambystomatidae > Ambystoma > Ambystoma mexicanum. The sequence goes on from NC_090939.1 coordinate 638,172,113, forward strand.
GCCGCAGAGGGGTAGGCGGGAGGGTTCGCATGTGAATCCATGCCAGACCCATGCTGGAGAATTGTTATTGTTATTGTTATTTTGCACTTATATAGCGCCTTATATACCATTGGTATGGTCTGAAGGCGCTTGTAGGTTGAACGCCCTTGGGAACCGAAGTTCAGATCAGTAGAGAGAGTAGGGAGAGTCAAAAGGTGCGTGTGAGCACCGGGTATGTGTGCAGCTCGTGCGGTACTCGTGTAATAGCTGCTTCTTAGCGGTAGGTGTGGTGGTTGAGAGATCAGGAGAATGTGTTCGTTCTGGCAGGATTTATCCGGAACGGATGTGGCTGCGTTAGGCCTGAGGAAAACGCCTGGCTGGGGGTGTGGAACCAGCAGTGATTACATAGAATGATGTGGAGTAAGCGGCGGAATGTTGGTATGAGAACAGTTATACCGAATGGTGTCATAGTATCTCTGTGTTCTAGTTGAGTGGTGATGTAAGGAGAGAGTAAGCATGGTGGTGTGGTATGATCGGTTATATGCTCTTTCACTGAGCACACTTCTAATTGCAACTTTCCCAGAGAGGGTACTGGGCGTATTTCTAAATACAGTTTTCCACAGAGAGGCTATTGGGCATACTTCTAGATTCAGTTTACTAGAGGCTATTGGGCACACTTATAAATGAAACTTTCCAGAGTGTCTATAGGATACAGTTCTATAGTCAACTTTCACAGATGCTATTGGGGACACTTCTAAATTCAACTTTACAGAGCGTCTATTGGATACACTTCTATAATCAACTTTCACAGAGGGTATTGGTTGCACTTCTAAATGCAACCTTCATAGCGACGCTATTGGGCGCAATTCTAAATTCAATTTTCTACGTAGTGGATTCTGGGCGCACTATTAAGTCAATTTTCAGAGAGGCTTTTCCAGAGAGGGTGTTGGGAACACTTCTAAATTCAATTTAACAGAGAGACTATTGGGCACACTTCTAAATGCAACTTTCAAGAGTGTCTATAGGATACATTTCTATAGTCAACTTTCATAGATGTAATTGGGAATACTTCTAAATTCAACTTTACAGAGCGTCTATTGGATGCACTTCTATAATCAACTTTCACAGAGGGTATTGGTTACACTTCTAAAATGCAACCTTCACAGCGATGCTATTGGGCGCATTTCTAAATTCCATTTTCTACGGAGAGGCTACTGGGCGCACTATTAAGTCAGTTTTTCAGAGAGGCTTTTCCAGAGAGGGTGTTGGGAACACTTCTAAATTCAATTTACTAGAGAGACTATTGGGCACATTTCTAAATGCAACTCTCAGGGAGGCTATGGGTACACTTCTAAATTTCACTGAGGGGATAATGGACATACTTCTAAATGCAACTTTCATAGAGTGTCTATTGGGAACCCTACTAAATTCATAGCGAGGTTATTGGGCACACTTCTAGATGCAACTTTCCAGAGTGTCTATTGGGCACACTTCTAAATGCAGCTGTCGCAGAGGATCTTGGGTACACTTCTAAATTCAGTTTACCAGACAGGCTATTGGGCACATTTCTAAATTTATGGAGAGGCTATAGGGCACGCTTTCTTAATGCATCTTTCACATGTTAACATTTATAATTCCATCTAGATGCGACGCAGGCGGATATTAACAACTCCATCTAAGTGTGGATATGCTAACATTCACAATTCTATCCAAGTGTGGACATGCTAACATTCACAATTCCATTTGAGAGTGGGCATGCTAACATTTACAATTCTGTCTAAGTGTGGACATGCTAACATTCACAATTCTATCTAGGTGTGGACGTGCCAGTATTCACAATTCCATCTGAGAGTGGGCATGCTAACATTCACAATTCTATCCAAATGTGGACGTGCTAACAATCACAATTCTATCTAGGTGTGGACATGCCAGTGTTCACAATTCCATCTGAGAGTGGGCATGCTAACATTCACAATTCTATCCAAATGTGGACGTGCTAACAATCACAATTCTATCTAGGTGTGGACATGCCAGTGTTCACAATTCCATCTGAGAGTGGGCATGCTAACATTCACAATTCTATCCAAATGTGGACGTGCTAACAATCACAATTCTATCTAGGTGTGGACATGCCAGTGTTCACAATTCCATCTGAGAGTGGGCATGCTAACATTCACAATTCTATCCAAGTGTGGACATGCTAACTTTCACAACTCCATCCAAGAGTGGACATGCTAACATTCACAATTCTGTCTAAGTGTGGACATGCTAACATTCACAATTCCATCTGAGCGCGGGCATGCTAACATTCACAATTCTATCCAAATGTGGACATGCTAACAATCACAATTCTGTCTAAGTGTGGACATGCTAACATTCACAATTCTATCCAAATGAGGACATGCTAATTTTCACAACTCCATCCAAGAGTGGACATGCCAACATTCACAATTCTATCTAAGTGTGGACATGCTAGGATTCATAAAACTTGAGAATCCATGCTAACAATCGTGTTTCTGTCTAGATTTGGCGCAGGCTCGTCTTTGTGGTTCACTCGTGGTATGGTTAGCATTATACTGCAGGCAGTGTTTGATGTCCCGCCATTAATAGGTTTGGGCTGGTGGTCACATCTCTCTAATAATGCATGGTGCAGGTCTGTAGCAGTCTAGGCCATTGATAGGTAAGTTAGAGTGGCAGGAACTTTCTGGAGTAGAGTGATTGCTCTACTCCCCACCCATGCCACACTCACGGTTTTTGTTGGTGTCTGTTGGTTGCTGGCTTCCTTGGCGTCCCCTGCGGACACCTGCAGACACTTTCTGGAGCCGCCTCTGTTGGAGCCGCCCTTAGCCGCTGGGGCTGCCGGGCAGAGGGCTGCCCTGGGAGGACAAGTGATGAAGGGCTCACGGCCCAATCAGAGCGGGGATGGGCGGGTTGGGAGGCGGGAATCAGGAAGAGGGTGCGGGTGGGAGAGGGACTGGGAGGGCGGGCTGGGAGGCGGGCGGGTGAAACAGATTGCGGAAGGGAGAGGCAGGGAAACACGGGGAAACGCGGGGCCGGGGGGGGGGAGAAAATACAAAATATACGCGGCAAGGGTCGCGGAGGGGGGCGCACTCACCTGCTCCTCAGATGGAAAGAGGAGTAGGTGCAGTGGCTCGGGTCGCTAGACCCAGCAAGGCCAGACTTGGTGACCAATCAGGGGTGGGGGGCGGGCTGGGAGGCGGGCGGGTGAAACAGATTGCGGAAGGGAGAGGCAGGGAAACACGGGGAAACGCGGGGCCGGGGGGGGGAGAAAATACAAAATATATGCTCCTCAGGTAAGTAAATTGTTCCTTCTCCAGCATGGGGTCTGGCATGGATTCACATGCTCATGAATAAAGAATACATAGCAGTACACACATGCACAACCACGGGAGGTGGCAAAGGCTCAACATTAAGCATTACATCAAACTCAACATTAAGCATCTTACCTCCTCACCAGGCTCACCTTAGGCGAACAGGTTGCGCAGCACTGCTTGCCCGACCCTGGACTCCTCCCTGGAATCCCGGTCGACGCAGTAGAATTTTTTCGTGAAGGTGTGCGTCGACCTCCACGTAGCAGCCCTGCATATGTCCAGCAGGGGCACACCAGATAGGAACGCCGTGGTAGCTGCGATCGCTCTGGTGGAATGGGCTCTCGGACGGCCAGGCAGCGGTCGGTTAGCCAACCGGTGACAGTACATGATACAGCCGGAGAGCCATCTGGAAATGGAAGCCTTCGAGAGAGCCTTCCCCTGATTGACAGGTCCAAAGTTCACAAAGAGTTGTGACGTCTTCCGAAAACACTTCGTGCGGTCTACGTAGAACTTCAGCGCTCTAGCCACATCCAGCGAGTGCAAAGTCCTCTCAGCCGGCGACGAAGGCGACGGGAAGAACACAGGCAACACCAAGGGTTCGTTGAGATGGAAGTCCGACGGTACCTTGGGCATGACGGAGGGGTGCGTCCTGAGCACTACCCTCGTGTCGTGAAAAGTCAAGTACGGGGCCTTGCAGGAAAGGGCCTGGATCTCTCCCACTCGTCGTGCGGAGGTGATGGCCACAAGAAACGCTGTTTTCCACGACAGAAATTTCAACGGAGCCGAGTGCAGAGGCTCGAACGGAGGTCCCATGAGCTTGGTCAGCACCACGTTGAGCTCCCACGCCGGGGCCGGAGCCTTCACCGGCGGGAACGATCTGAACAGTCCCTTCATGAACTCTTTCACCAGACGATGAGACCACAAGGACGTCCGCCCCGTGGTTCTGGTGTATCGGGAGATCGCAGCAAGATGAATCTTGATGGACGCGTGTGCCAGTCCAGCTTTGGCCAGCGTCAGCAGGTACGGCAGTACTTGGGGAGCCGTAATCCGTAGAGGGTTAATCTTCTGTGCGTGGCACCAGACAGAGAACCTCTTCCATTTGTGTCCGTAGCATTTAAGAGTCGAGGACGCCCTGGCCTTTGCAAGCACCTCTCTGCAGTCGGCCGGTATGTCGTATCCTCCAAACTCTAGCGCTGCAGGAGCCAGGCCTGCAAGTTCAGCGATTTCGGGTCGTGGTGGAGGATGGCGCCTCCTTCCCTGGAGAGTAGATCCGCGTCCACCGGCAGCTTGATTGGCGGGGACGCTGACAAGTCCAGAAGGTCCGGGAACCATATCTGCCTCGGCCACGCAGGTGCGACGAGGATCATCCTGCACCGTGACCTCTTGAGCTGGTTGACGAGCCGGATTAGCAGTGGCAAAGGAGGGAACGCGTAGAGGAACAGGCCCTCCCAGGGGAACGAGAAAGCATCGCCCATGCTCCTCGCCTGGGGAAACCTGCTGGCGAACCTCCGGCACTTGGAGTTCGTCGCCGTCACGAACAGGTCGATCTGGGGTGTGCCCCACCGTCGGAAGAGGCGATCCACTAGATCCTGCCGTAGCTCCCACTCGTGGCACGAGCGCAGCTCCCTGCTGAGTGAGTCGGCGATGGTGTTTTTTATCCCTGCCAGATGAAACGGCACCAGAAATATCCTTTGGGCGACGGCCCAATGCCACAGGTCCTGCGCCTCCTTGGACAGTGCTGGGGACCTGGTTCCGCCCTGTTTCCTGATGTAAAACATGGTGGTGGTGTTGTCGGTGAAGATCCTCACCACCTTGCCCTTGAGGGACGGAAGGAAGGACCTGAGGGCCCAAAACACTGCACGGAGCTCCAGGACGTTGATATGTAGGGATTTCTCCGTCGGGAGCCAAAGGCCTCTTGCGTGCAGATTTTCGGTGTGCGCTCCCCACCCTTCCAGGGAGGCATCCGTGGTCACTGTCTCCTGGTGGGCTGGGGTCTGGAAGTCCATGCCCGCCGTCAGATGCGCGCGGGTGCCCCACCACCGGATCGCTCGTCGGAAACTCTCGTCGAGTGTGATCCTTTCCTCGAAGCTGCCCGTCGTTTGGATCCAGCGCGCGTCCAGGAACTCCTGCAACGGGCGCATCCGGAGCCTGCACATGGGAATGAGGTAGATGCAGGAAGACATCATTCCGAGGAGGGACTTGATGGACCTCACCTTGGCCGCGTCGGCCACCAACATCCGCTGCACCTTGCCCAGGATGGTCCTGGTCCTCTCCTCCGACGGGGAGGCCAGAAGGGACACTGTGTTGAGCCTCGCTCCCAGAAACAGAGCGTCTTGCGCGGGTACCAGGTGGGATTTGGCGTAGTTCACGGAGAATCCCAGGTCTGTGAGAAGTTGGACGGTCCTTGCCGTGTGAACCACGGCGAGCTCCCTCGTCTTGGCTCGGATGAGCCAGTCGTCCAGGTAGGGGTAGACGTGGACCCCCTCGCGGCGCAGCTGCGCCGCCACCGGTGCGAGGCACTTGGTGAATACCCTGGGTGCCGACCGTAGTCCGAAGGGGAGGGCTTTGAACTGGTAATGACGCCCTTGGACCACAAACCTGAGGAATTTTCGGTGCCCCTTTAGGATGGGAATATGGAAGTAGGCATCCTCCAAATCCAACGACGACAGGAAGTCTCCTTCCTCCAGCTGACCCAGGACGTGCTGGAGGGTGACCATCCAGAACTTTTGCGCCTTGATGAACTTGTTCAGACGTCGCAGGTCCAGGATGGGGCGCCATCCCCCCGTCTTTTTCTTCACGAGGAAGTATCTCGAGTACACTCCGGAGCCCCGAAGCCTCTTTGGGACGAGTTCGATGGCGCCCTTCCTGAGCATCGCCTTTACCTCCAGGAGAAGTTGAGGGACGTGAAGTTCTTTCCTGGCCACGGGGGGGACGCGCGGACACCTTCTTTGAAACTCGAGCGCGTGGCCCCGGGCCAAGGCGTCCAGCACCCAACGGTCGGTGGAGATGGACTCCCACACGCTGACGAAGCTCGCCAGCCGGCCTCCCACCGGGGTACTTCGGTGGGGGCCCGACCCCACGGCCGGTTCAATCCTGCTTCGACGAGGCTTTGCCGCCTTGACCTCCTTGGCGACGACGGCGGGGTCCGCCAGACTTGCCTCGTCCTCTGTAGGCCTCCTGAGCCGACGAGCGGGCCGCTTGACGGTAGGTGGAGAAACCGCCGCCGGAACTTTTGGAGGCGCCCTTGCCTCCGCTGCTCCGAAAGGGCGTCCGTCGTTGTTGCAGAACTCCAAGGGCCCGGGCCGTCTCGGTGTCCGCTTTAATGGCCTGAAGGGAATGGTCCACTGTTTTCCCAAACAGGTTGTTCCCATCGAAGGGCATGTCCAGGACTCTGGTCTGAACGTCTTGACGGAAGTCCGTAGCCTTGAGCCATCCACGCCGCCTAAGGCAAACGCCGTTGCCCAACTGGCGGAACCCAGTGTCGGCGATGTCCGTCGCAACGGTAATGGCGTGGTCCGAAGCCACCTCACCTTCCTGCAGGATCTCCAGGGCCTCTGCCCTCTTGTCGTCCGGCAAGAAGTCCAGCAGGGGAGCCAGTTTGTACCAGAGCTCCCTGTCGTAGCGGGCCACGATAGCCAAGGCGTTGGCCGCTTTAATCGTCGTCGCCGCAGACGAGATGACTCTGCGTCCCATAGCGTCCAATTTCTTTCCCTCGCCGTCCGGTGGGGAAGTCGATGTGGAGGCCGCACCCCCCCCGCTTTTTTCCTGGCCGCCGCGGAGACGACGGAGTCCGGGGTAGGCTGCGCCCGGAGGCACAGGGGGGCCGTGTCCGGGACCCGGTACTTCTTCTCGTACCGGTCTCTCCTAGCTGGCGTCGTGGAAGGGTTCTTGAGGAGGGTGAGGCCCTCATCCCAAATGTCGTCCAATAGAGGCACTGCGAGGACCGTCTTCCTCTTGGCCTCGCGCCGCTGATAAAGGAAACCTTCCTTCTTCTTCTCCTCAGGGCAGAGTTGCAAAAGCTCGGATGCCCTGGTGATCATGGAGTGGAACGATCCAATCTCGTCGGGCGGAGAAGCCCTGGTGGGAGGAGACGACGGTACATCCTCGTCGTATACCTCGTCGTCCGTACCCGTCGCTGCCGTGTCAGTCCCCGTATCATCTCCTCGGGTGGACGGGGAGGAGGGCTGGAAGGGGCGCGACGGCTGAAAAGGAGGCGGAGGGTGGATCCTTCTTTTCTTGGTAGGGGGAACACCAGAAGGTCCCGGTTCTGGGTCCCCCGACGGGAGAGGTTCCGTCGGCAACGGTAGTCTCGTCCTTAACTCTGAGCATAAGGACTGTATAGCCAACAAAATGGCCGCCGAGTTGTCTCGCGGCGCTGGCAGAGGGGAATCCGACGGGCGATCAGGGGCCCCGTCGGTACCCTCGACGATGTCGTCGTCACCTGCGTCGGGATCCATCCCGACGGGCCGGTCTTCTTCCACGCCGAGGCCGTGGCTTAAGACCTCGACCAGCTCCTCCTCCGAGGCTGAGGCCGAATCTACAACGACGCCCTGCCCCCCCTTTTTCTTCCCCACGGGGGATTTCACGGGGGTCCTATCGATGGGCACAAAAGAGGACTCCCTCCGAGGTGGCAGGGAGACTCTGAGCCCCGAGGTCGCCACCACTGGTGTAGCCTCCACAGGCTGAGCCAGGGCCGCCGCGACAGTTTCGATAGAGGGCTTGGCCGGATGGATTAAGGCCTTCACCACCTTAGGTGCGCTCACCGCCTTATCCTTGAGGGGGGGGACACTGCCTCGCTCCCCCTCCGCCTTCGAGCTCGACCAGGGCCTCTCCAGGAGCTTCGCCGGGTGCTCGGCCTTCCTCTTACCCGACCCAGAGCGTTGGCTCGTGGTTGATGGTGCCGGGGAGGGTGCGCCCTGCCTGGCGCCCGTAGAGCCCGACCGTTCGGCGCTCCCGGTGCCAGCGGACTCGCGGTGCTTGGCCTTGTGTTGGACCCCCGTCGCCGGGGCGTCCTCAAAGGTCTTAGAAGACCGCTCGGATTTCTTCCTCTTCTTCTCGCCGGACGGGCTCTTCCCTCCCAGCCAGTTGGCGAGACGTTGATGGCGGTCCTTCATGGTCCTCTCCGACATGTTGCCGCAAAACGCACAGTCCTTCTCCACGTGCGTCTTGTCCTCATGTAGGCAGTAAAGACAAAAAGAGTGTTCGTCCTCCTTGAAGACGTTCTGCAGCTGGCATCCAGGGCAGACCCTGAACAGCTTTCCGGGCGTCGAGCTTCCCTTCTCCTGGGCCATGACCGGGCCTGAGAAACTTCTGGAGTCCTCCAAAAGCGTAGCTCGACGAAATCTTCACCCTTGAGGGGCGCAGACGAATCCGACACGGGTCCCCGTTGATCGGATGGAGAATCGGTGGAGCTTGAGGCTCTTTGACCGAAAAAACAACGTTTTTGAGAAAAAACGTGAAAAAAAATAGCACTAACGCTCGAGAGCAATAGCACGAGGATCCCAACACATGAACGTGCAGTAAAAATCTGAAGATGGCTGCCAGAGGCGGGGCTTGGGTAGAGGGCAGTCATTGGCTGTGGTCAGTATGACGCAGAGATCAGTGATTGGTTATTACTACGAAAGACAGATCAGAAACGAAACTGATACTGGTTTTTTCTTTACCGAGGATTCCTAGCCTGACGACGGGGAATATTCATGAGCATGTGAATCCATGCCAGACCCCATGCTGGAGAATCGGAGTTTCCCCTCCAGAGGTGCTGGTTTGCCACAGCTAACAAATCAACAACATTTGCCTGGCGTAGATGAATGGATGTTTTTGAATAAACCTTTCTTCCAAAAGTTTCCCAAAACCTGTCTTGTCTGTTCAATATCACTGAGGACGTCGCTGACTGCCCTGAAGTTCCTGCAGTATTGGGCTTGGCATATAATGAAGTTGTTGCCACAACAGAAGAATGTGGTTGAAGATGTGAGACAAGTGGATGCCCTTAAGAATCATGTTGTCCGTAGTTTGCATCTAACATTTTACTAACAGAAGGGCATGAATGTGGCTTTGTCTATATTTTTTTTGCCACCTCTAACACGTCCTTCTGCCACGGGATCCCTGATCTGGAAGAGGACTGGAGTGCTAAGACTTCTGCCAACACACCAACTTCTAATTGCTCTTGCTGTGGTATGGGCACATACAAGAATTCTGATAATCCTTCCAGCCTCTCATGAAATGCCTTGACTGAGGAAGGAAACCCTGCCTACTCTCCCTCATCATCTGTGTTCTGGTTTTTGTTCTCCAACTTAAACCAGACTGATCCTTAACTTCTTGGCTTTTAGGTATATGTGCTGATATATTTTTGTCACCTTTGTGAGTAGGTTGAGGTTCTACAATTTGTACCACCTTTGGAACCGGAAGTGGTGGTAGTGGAGGAGGAGGCTGCAGATGTGGCACTGGTGGAGGAATTTGAGGTTGCAGCAGTTCCTGAGGAAGCATCTCCTTAATCAGACGTTCAAATATGTCAGACATTTGAGGGGACTTTGAAAAATCTGTCTTCACATGCCGGTGAGCTCTGTGCCGAGGTGCAAGGGTCTCCTGAGATTGGTGTACAGGTTGATGTGAGTGGAACCCAGGGGACTTGTCTGGGCTGTTGCCTTCAAAATTCAGAATAACTATGTTTATTTGAGATCGATGGGTATGAGGTGCACCATGGCACATCTATGCCTGACCTTTCCACCCTTGCCATGGGCCCTTGTGCAGACATTGCTCTCCCCACTGTCTGTTGAACAGAGGTCTTGATGGAGGGAGAAGAGCCCACAGAAGATGGTGCTTTATCGGTGGAGGTTGAGCGAACAGCTGAACCGTCACACCTTGCCATTTTGTGTGCCTCGGAATGCTGAGGTTTATTGGGAATGCACGGGGAGGCTATGATGGGCCTACAGCCCTTCGGAGGAGGTCTTGATAGACCCTCAGTACAATGCCCGGTTCTATTTGGGACCTCGGAGAGAGCTCTGAGAGGCTTGATGCCCTCAGCTGAAGTGCTGGCTGACCTAATGCATATAGGCGCACCGTCAGGCCAAGGGCCGATGACAGGACCAAAGAGCCCCTCTGACATAAGTCCGGTAACACAGTTTGTTTGCCCCTTAGTAACAGGCCCAATAAAGTACAAAGGATCCCTCAGTGTGTCCACAGTAGCTTTTTTGTGCCTCGGATGATTACCAGTGACAGAATCTTTTCGACTCATCCAATCAGAGAACTCCCCTGAAAGGAGTCCCCTTTCTGGTGTTCTTTAGAAAACAAAAGGGAACTTACCTTTTCTGTTCTTAATTTTTCGATGTGTGAAGTTCTTGAAATGGTCTGAAGGCGACTTCAGAAATATCTCCCTCCACCTTGCAAGCCTCTTCTTGAGAGACCTCATAGTCAAGCCGTCACAAGCCATGCTACCGGTGGACGCCCCTAAACACTCTAAACAGAGTGAATAAGGGGCTTTTGCAAGATGCGCACCTACTAAAGCTAGTAGAAGCTAACATGCACCAGTGAAACCGGGTTGCTAAAGGCCGAGGTCGAATTTAAGAAAAAATGAGAAAAAAGAACACGTTTAACGCATTTCAGCGGAAGTACGCAGCCAAAATTCCGTTAATACGGGGCAGGCATCCGTTCCCGTTGAAATAACTGAGGAGTGATGTCGGAGGGCGCAGTTAGCGTGCACACTCATGGCTACTGACGCGCCTAAATTACAATTAAAGGGGAAGTGCATATTTTGCAGTGAAAAAGGCTCTGGTCCCGTCCCCATGCAGTATGGAGGAAAGGGTATGGGACGTAGTAGGAGTAATAATTGTAAGCAAAAGAAAAATGAGTCTCCACTTAGATACATTGAAGGTTGTGTTTACCCCGCATTCAACAATAAATAAACCACTTGAGATGCCTAAAGAAGTCGTAGTGGCAAATTTGTCCAAGGGTTGATGCCAAAGCATCATCAACAGTTGAAGACTACTTGTGTGGGTTGGCAAACAAAGCCCCTCCCAGAATTAGGAGGGTAGTGAGTCAGAAAGAAGTAACACAATGAAAACTAATGGGTTTTCATTTGCATGATCTATATAGGTGGGGATTGGGAAAGAACATGAATGTGAATTCGAGAAGTGATGGGCCAGTGAATCCCAAAGGACCCAGATGTGTCAAAGGAAAGGCTAGAGGAAGGAGTTGTGGTGCCCCCGATCCTTAGGGTATAGAGGCATTGCAAAACCAGTGTGTGACAATAATACTGCATGCCTTTATTTCCAACACAAGGGACATTTGAAGTTCAAGTGCCCTAACAGGACACAGCTTCAGGCTGCTGGAACTCCCACTGCGACTCCTTTTCTGAATGTGAATGGACAAAGGTTGCAGCTGTAAGTGAAGTGCAATGGTTAAGGTAGCCAAAGGTAACATTTCACCAATGTCCCTACTCATACATGCTGATGAAGTCTTAGCACGAGATGGAGAGAGAGAGGAAAAAGTCAAAGATAGGGCCGGGCGGCATCACCTCGTGGCTGTAAAATGTTTTGCGGGGCCAAATGCGACGAATAGGATATTTCAGAAGACGAGGAATAAGTGGGAGGAATGTGTACATTAAAAACTATACTTAACTGTGTCTACTGTCCGTCAGCATTGGTGTATTTCACAGATGTACATACTGTTGAATATTCACAGTTGTCAGGGTGGTAGTCCCCCATACATTAACAAAGCAGTTAAAATGTACATGAACAAGACAATTGCACACACCTTAGTGTTCTATCAGTCTCATTTCAAGCAATTTACCCCTTAGACAGTGCAGAACCATCACAGACATGTAGTGGTGATACTCACAGCAGGTTTTAAAGCTCTACTCCTAGGGATATATACTCAAAAATCCAGAACAACATTGCGTGACTGGAGTGATTAAAGTAATGTTCTTGAGCATTGCTTACAAAAAAAAAGAAACAGAGGGAACATGGTGCCAGTGACCCCAAGTATAGATGTAGATGACATACTTCCAGCCACAAGTCAGTGGGCCTCATTACACGGATGGCGGAGAACCATGGCGCTATTAGCGCCATGGTTCATGCCGGTAAAATACCGGCACCGCCGTGGCGGAAAGGAGAATTACCGCCGCATTCCAAGGTTGGCGGGGCGGTAATTCCCCCTTCCACCATTGCCCTTCCCCATTCCCATTTTTGCCCCATAGGGCATAATGGGAATGGGGAAGGCGCTAATTATGGTACCGCAAATTGCGGTACCGTAATTAGCTCCCTGGGTCCCTTTGCGGATTGGTTTTTAACGCCTGCAAAAAGCAGGCGTTAAATCCCCCAACCCGCAAAGGGACCTCGTAGTAAGGCGGTAAGGATTTACCGGTACCGGTATTTTACCGGTACCGGTAAATCCTTACCGCCATCCGTGTAATGAGGCCAAGTGTCTAGCAAAATTGATGTGCCAACCGCAGAGTCACACAGCACCACCAGGTGACTATACAAATTATTTTCCAGTTCTGATGTTATAGTTTGAAAGAGGATGTATTTTGTCAGAGGAATGTGTCCATTAGAATAAGTCGGGTTATTGCTAAAGAATAGGATCAAGCTATTTTTCTATACTAAATGATAATGTTAAGCGTCAAGGGAACCCCAGCCTTTGAGGTGGGACTTTTCAAAAGTATGTGAATCTGTAAAAAAAATATCACTGGTGAGCTCTTAGTCCGTGTTATTCTTACTAACCCTTACAATGAATCTCCAAACAGGGTCAAATTGGTTCATATCTGAAAACGTGGCTCAACTCCCCCAACTTCAGCAGTCAAACATAAAAAGAAGAGGTACTTGCCAGTTTTGCTGGTACTTTGTCTTCCATGTTCTCAACTGCAGGTGGTGCTTCCGGTTTAGCCTAGAAAAGACAGGATACAAACATTGTCAAGAAGTTTAAGAAGAAAGGACATCATGTTACTTATACTTTATTTTCAAAGGTTGTTACAGCTGATACGTTTTGGTATCACAATAATACCTAAGTACACAAAGGGCCTCATCACAAGTCTGGCGGTAATCCGGCGCAATTTCCGCCGAGCGGAAATAGCATTACTGCCGTGTCAGTGCGGCAGAATTAGCCCACATCACAACCCGGCTCCGGCGGTAATGCTATTAGTGCCGAAATAAGGGCTACTGCCGAATATTTGGTGCTAATAGTGCTACTGCCGCCGACCCCAGCGCTATTAGAGCTGGCAGAAATTGTGTCACTGCTGGAACGGGAAGCATTGTGGCGGCCATTTTGAAAAACACAATGCATCAAATATCTCCACTTCCTGCAGACATCCAGACCTGGAAAGAAGCCAGAATGTCTCAGAGAGGGTCAGAGGCAAGGTGGCCGAAAATCGACTCAGAGAACCAAAGTTTAGTGAATGGGAGCTGGTGGTCCTGACCGATGAAGTTGTTGCTCACACTGATTAGCTATATGGCCTTCGCCAAAGGAAAACATCAGCTCAGGACAGCCATCTGTAATGCAATCAGCCAGAAAGTGACAGCTGTGGCCGGCGTCACCCAGTGATGGGGGGTCTATCGCAAACGCTGGAATGCCCTCAGAGTCAGGGTGCGTGGACTGCTGTCACAAAACACAGCCGGGAGTCCCTTGCCACCGCCTGGGTGGAAAATTGCAGCACAGTACTGGACATTGAGGGAATTGAGGGAGTCGGAGTTGGGTGCCAGCAGCCAGGAGGCAGGACGTGAGTCAAAGCCCCACCCACCCCCCAGAAAAAGGGCATGCACAAATGACAGTCTAGCATAAGATGCTGCAGTGGACAGGGACACATGTCAGCAGACTCAGTAGCTGGGCATGCCAACAGGGTGGAGTGAGGGGGTGGCACAGCAGCCACCCTACACAGCAGCCACATGGCAGGGAACCAAGGACACCTCTGTGCATTGCAGCAGTGGGAAGGGGTGGCAAGTGACCTATCCAACTGCCATGCACACCTCACCCCTGCTGATGCACCCTGTGCCAGCGGGACTGTGGTGTGTGAGCAACCACGACACTGTGCAGCATTCACACCAGCATGTTGCAGGCCCAGTTGGCAGGCCCCAAGTTGGGAGGGGAGGAGGGGTCATGAAGGACCACAAGCATGCATGCCAAACATCAGCTGCCCCAGCACAGACTATCCTACCCCCCCCCCCACACCCCACAGGCCAAAGTCCAACTGGCAATGTTTCACTCACTCATTGCTGCTTCCATCCTTTTACTGCTGGACCCAAATGCAATCTCCCCTGGCCAACCATGCCCATCTGCCCAAATGTGTGGCCTCCCACCCTGTAGCTTAGCAAATTTGCATTGCATGCCACACACGTGGAGTAACCATAACTGACAACAATTCCTATGTCTCCTACAGGCACTCGCGCATCGCAGAGGTATCCGAGGAGGACAAGGGGGCAGGTCCAACTGGGAGTGGCATATCCAGGTCTTCAAGGTCCACCACCACCACTGCATCCCTGCAAAGGCGCAGTCAGTCCACGTCGAGGCGGATGTCCTGCTGTGAGACACTGCAACGCAGCAAGGCCAGGCCGAACGCCACCCCACAGTCCTGCAATACCCACTGCACCCACTCCTGCAGCTGGAGGGCCTCACACAGGGGCCACACCTCCAGCCCGGGTAACTGTGGAAACACAGTGGGACACCAGCCCAGTGTTGCCACATGCAGAAGGGCCACAGACCCCTGAGGGCCCTCACCACCGGCAGTGTAGCCAAACACCTAAGCGCACTCATCGCCGGCAGCATGCTTACACACCTGAGGCAGACATGGACACCCCATCCTATGGCTCCCCTGACGACAGCCCCGGCACACTGCACAGCTCCCCTCCCATATGGCACACACCAAACAGCAGCACAGTGCTGTAGAGACTTGATGAGATGGAGTGGAGACAGCGGGCATTCCAAACACTTGCATGCTATATGGGACTGCATCCAAGGGGCCACCAACAGGGTTGTGTGGGTCATCGCAAAGAAACGGGCCGAGATAACTGCCAGTACGGTCGCCCTGACACTATATACCCAGAGGGCCAGGGAGATGGCTGAGGGTGTCTCTGCAATTGCAGAGGCCATCCGCCAGAGCAACAAGTTGACACACCAATAGATGCAGGGGCAGTCTCCATCCCTTCCACCTCTACCACTCCCACCGAGGATTCACAGCAGGGCACATGAGGCGTCAGTCACAGCGCCTTCAGTGCCCAAGATAACTGGGGGCTGGCAGGGGGAAAAAGAGGCCACCATTGTAATGGATTCTGAGACACTAATTGCCACGAGTGGCCATGCTGGGGAGTTGGTGGGGGAGTCAGGAGGGGGGATAGTGTGCTGGGGCATTGGTGGGGGGAGGAAGGAGTGGGGATAGTGTGCTGGGGAGTTCGTGGAGGTAGGTGGCAGGGGGGATAGTGTGTTGGGAAGTTGGTGGGGGGAGGCAGGAGGAGGGATAGTGTGCTGTGGAGTTGCTGGGGGGAGGTGGGAGGGGGATAGTGTGCTGGGGAGTTGGTGGGTGGTGGCAGGAGGGGGGATAGTTGGGGCCATTCATTACATTAAAAACGTTAAACTTCATCAATGCAAGGCCATTCCTGATTGTGTCATTGTCGTGTTTATTGATAAAGGTGAGTATCACGCAGTCGTACATGGCTTGTGCCATGTTAAAGTGTAAGAAGAAATTGTCTATCAGTTCCTGGCGGACCAATCTCCCATCCCTCACATCATCTCTGGCAAGGCGTACATTTGTCTCTGCCACAGGCACTGCATCCTCACCCCCTGGGGGTGTCATGTCCAAGTCAGGGGGTAGCGGGACATTCCTCTTCAGGCATATATTGTGCAGCATGGCACACACAAGCAGAATGTTACCCACTTTCTCTGGAGCGTACATCAGGGCTCCACCGGTGCGGTCGAGGCAGCGGAAACATGCCTTTAGGAGGCCTAAGGCATGCTCGATACACACACGGGTCCTGCTGTGAGCGTGGTTGTAGGCATTATCCTGCAGTGTTTCTGGATCACGCACAGGGGTCGCTAGCCAGGGCAGCTGTGGGTATTCTGAGTCACCTGCATGGGGGGAGGCACATGCATTAGTCATGGTGTAAGGTGTGGGGGTGGGCTTACACAATATCTGGGCAGTGGACAACTTGTGCATGCAAATGGGCCTTCTTTTCGTGTCATGTGTAGATTCTATGTCTGTGCATGATGTGTCACTCGTGTCATGCTTTGTTTCTGCTTCACATGCACTAAGTTACCTTGCAGCATATGTAACGTGAGGTGGCTGTCATGTGGCAGTGTGTTTCCATTGTGCATGCCGGATTTCCCATGGGCCCTCCCTGAGCATCTGTCATGTCCCGGTGTAACAAAAGGTGTTAGGTTGGAGATTGCTATTGCCAATATTGTCAATGGTGTTTCCTTAACACGATCATTGTTTCAGCCAGCTAATATAGTCCCTATTGTCCCAGCTCAAGATGCACTACTTCCTGATCAGCAGTAATTGTTTGAGGACAATTGAGATGCAGTTTGGAACCTCAAGAGAGGTTCTAAACTGTCTTTCATTCAAGACCTGTTCAGGTGTGGTCACAGCACTCTAGAGCTCCAGACAAATGAAGATTACCAGAGGAAAATAAATCTATAACCAGATATAAAACCAGCGGAAAGAGCCAGGAACATTGTATATTCAGATAAGTGACTGAAATTCTCAATAAGCCAAAGATTTCAGAAAGTATTTTTTCAATTCAGTTTAAAATTGAAGTTGACTGTACAAATGTATTTAGTAGTTCATAGAGGAAAAGCTAAATCAGTTCTCTACAATTGTGTAACTAATTCTCAAGTAAGGTTAACTGAAGCACAATACTAGAAGAGTTAAAGTGTACAACTGAATTGCTTTCTGTGTGCGCGTCAGTGTAGAGGCTACGCGTCTACAAGCTGGCACGCGCGTAAGCTTGTAAGGTTTACTTCGTGAGTAATTGCAATTGCAGGCGCGTCGTGTTGTAATCCAGGCCGTGCTAGAGAAAAGGACCTTGCGGCGTGAGGAAGCGTGATGATGTAAAGAGCGCGCGTCATGGGAAGCCGTTACCTTTGAAGTGGCGTATTCTTTACAGAGTCAGCTCTGAGGCGCGGATCGGAGGATTAAAGTGTAGCGGATGGAAAGTAAAAGAAGCGATTTAATTATTTACATGTTCTCGTCTCAGCATGATTGTTTAAGGTAACGCTAGCGCGCAAATAATAGAATATATTGGATGAAGCAGCAATGTTCAGTTAAGGATTCACTACGAGTATAAGAAACAGAACGTCTTGCAGTAAAGGCACAATTTAAAGCACATTGACTCTGAGTAGTTGTAATGTTGCATTGAAAGAGAAGTTTAACAATTACTAGTGAGAAGAGACAAGCAATTAAAATACATGTGGCACAGCACAGTTATGACCAGAGGAATGCATTTAAAGTGAAGAGGTTTTTGGAAACACAAAGCAAGAATTCCTTTTAAGGCTGAAATACAAGGCAAAATAAACTATATATAGTTAAAGGAAAGATTTATTTAAAGCAACTACAGTACAAGATAACAGAAGAGGTTCAATAGAGCAAGATAGTTATTTCTTGATACAAGAAGAAAGCGTTTGGGAACACAGAGAATTCAGCAGTAGAGAGTTTCAGCAGAATCACAAGGACCCAACTCTTTCACAGCTTCTCAGATATAGATCAGAGGCAGTCAGGTAACCAGAGGTTTAGGGGAGGTACATTATGTGAAGTGTTAGAAGGTTTTAGTTTGATGTTTAAATATGATATGGTATTTGCGGGAATCCTGAGAACCATCCAGGTAGTATAGAAGCTGAGAAGACCAGAGTTATCCTGACCATTTTTTATTTTCTCCAATTCCCCTTTTCCTGCGTGATGGTCCATCCAATAGTTGTTCTATTGACTGTTGGGTGTACTAGTTTGAGGGATTAGGTGGGCTATTAATCTGCTCCTGCAGGATTTCGGCACTGGGACCTGATAGCATCTGGGTTGGGCGTCTCGCCATAGTTAGCTGGCCGCACATGCGTGCATGGCTGTGGTACTGGCAGGGTTGTTCTTGTGTGAGGCCATTTGTCACCATTTCTTTGGTACTGTATGGGTACATCAGCTTCTGCATGCAGATAAGTCCGACATGTGCATGCTCCCTGGCCTGTACTGTGACGTTGGTGCGTGAGGTGGTCAAGTACGGAATTTGCATTCAATTGTTATGCCATGCTTTGTGTAGTTATTTGCACCCCGCCAATCCCCATTTGGGCATGTGCTTCACAGTGCATGTGTGCTGCCTTTTTATACTCACCCACTATCCAGGTATGCTGTCCTCTGTGCCTCTCCATTTATATTGGCAGTGTGCTCTTCCGTAGGACCATAGCGTCGTGAGTGGAACCAGGGTAGCAGGTACAGCAGTGGATCGCAGGTCACCCGCACATTCAGGGAGTGGTAGTGCTTGCAGTTATGGTACACTGCTTCATGGTCCTGGGGGGCGACCAGTGCAATATGGGTACAGTCCAGGGCAGCAAGCACATTTGGCATTTGGGCAACAGCATAGAACTGTGCCTTCATGGCATTGACCTGGGCTGGGCGGCAGTGAGATGTGGCGTTGCACTTGCCGCAGGAGGGCTTCAAGCACCCGGACCAACACTGCACAGAATGTGGGCTATGCCATGCCGTGCATCATGGCCACTGAGTGCTGGAATGGGCCAGTTCCAAGGAATTGTAGCACAAACACTAGCTTTAGCAGTGGGGCACAGCTATCCGGATGTTGAGCCTACTCCCTATGTCGTCCTGCATTGTGATGGGCAGCTCTGTTATGGTCTCCATGTTAAGGCAGTACAGGGTGCCCAACTGGCTGTCGATGGAGGCCCAGGGTGAGGGCCTAACACTGGGGACCAGTGCACACTTTGCTTGGATTCTCCTCCTTCTCCTCTCCCCCACAACCGCCCCCCTCCGTACTCCCTGTGCCCTGGCCTAGTTGTCCTGCCTCTCTGCTTCCAGCCGCAGCATGAACAGCTGCCTGTCCCAGCTCACAGTGGCTACTGGCAGCATGGTGTTGGAAACAGTGTTTGGGGTAATAGAGTGCCTTATGTAGCACTCTGGAGTGTAATGGGATCACCTGTGACTTCATTCCAAGTACCTGTGTTCATTTACCTCCAGTTGGAAGCTGGAGGTAACTGCACTGTGTTTTCACGGAATGGACTTGTGATGCGGCTGCGTTTGCGCCTCGGGTGTCCGGTTGTAATAGCCCTGGCTGTAATAGCGCCGGCTGATTTTACAGTTTGTGGTATTTGTGCCGGCTCATGATCCAGCCGAGTGGTAATACCTGCGCTAATTCCGTTACTGCCACTTTATAAGGGTTACCGCCAGACTTGTGATGAGGCCCCACCAAAGTTATGTGCAACTCACACATATGTGAGGAGGATAGAGGTGATTAGAAGGAGTATGTTTCTTACCTGTATTTTCTGTTCTCCACCATTGGTATCTTTCATGGATTCACATGCAGTGAATAGTCCACGCCAACAGGCTGGGAATCCTCAGTGACCTTAGTAGAATAGCTTATAATAAAACTTTTAAGTTCACTTTAGTAGCGTATTTATGTCCTTTTGGGAGCTTTCTGCCCAAACCAATGGGACATCGAGTATGTAGCCCCACCCAAGAGGCCATCTTCATATTCTAACCCCAGAGAGATGAGAGCTAGTATAGTGTAGCCTTACTCCTTACAGGGTGGATGGTGGGCGCATGTGAATCCATGAAGGATACCAATGCTGGAGAACAGGAGTTACAGGTAAGCAACAAACTCCTTCTCCAGCATTGGATCTTTTATGGATTCACATGCTTTGAATAGAGTGCACAGCAGTTCACATTTCTTCATAGGAGGTGGTAAGGGAGACAGGCATACCATATTGAAACAATAATTGTAGGACAGTTCTTTCGACCCTCGCTTCTGCCTCTCCTTGTCTCTCTATTCAGTAGTGCTTCACGAAGGTGTGTGGCACTGGCCAGGTTGCCGCTCGGCAAATGTCCAACAAGGGAATCCCTGACCATAACGCCACTGACACCCTTCTGGGGTAGTCGGATTTGCGAATAAAACCGGTAAGGTTACTTTCGCTTGTAGATGGAATTCCGACAGTACTTTCGGGATGAAGGTAGGATTTGGTTTTAGTATGGCTTTGTTCTTCTCGAAGTGCAGATACAGAGGTTTAACGGATAGTGCATGTATTTCGGGTACTCGTCGAAAATATGTGACTGCAAATAGAAAATCAGTTTTCCAGGAAACAAATGTTATGTCCGTAGGGACCATTGGCTCAAACAACGGTCTCATTCTCATTAGGACTGATAAGGCCGTATTTAGGCTCCATTACGTTGGCACTTTCTTTTGTGGGGGGTACGTGCAGAACAGGCCTCTCATGAAGTGTTTTTCTATGCGCGCCCCGAATAGGGGTGCTTTTCCCTGCTCCCTGTTGTATCTAGAGACCGCCGCTGGGTGTACCTAAATGGACGAGCGTGACAACCCATCTTTGGCCAATTTTAGTAAGTATGGAAGGATCTCATGAAATGTTATATTTAGTGGGTCCAATTGTTGTTGGGAGCACCATTTGCAGAAATGATCCCAATTGTATGCATAGGATATGTTCATGGATTCCGCCCTGGCTGATTTTAGAATGTCTTTGCATTCTTCGGTTACTTGGAACTGCCCAAATTCACTGAGGTCAGGCGCGAGGCCGTTAAGTTGAGGGACCCCGGGTTGGGGTGTAGCACTTGCTGGTTGCACACCGATAGTAGGGCGTGATCCTGGCCTAGAGGGATCGGATGGTCCTGAGATAGATGAATAAGGTCGGAGAACCACGGTTGCCTCGCCCATGTCAGTGCTATTAGAATGATTGTGCACTTGTAAGTTGTGATCATGTGCAGGACATTCCGTATCACCAGAGTCGGGGGGAACGCATAGGCTAGGATCCCTTCCCACAATATCGCGGACGCGTCTCCTAGGGACTGGTGGTTTATGTATCTGCTTGCGAACAGGGGACATTCCTTGTTCTCTCACATGGCGAATAGATCGATGGCTTGTTTTCCCCATTTTCCGAAGATCTATTTGAGTTTCCTGTCCACTAGTTGCCACTCGTGCAACTGGTTGTAGGCTCTGCTGAGTTGGTCTGCTGCTTCGTTTTCTTTCCCCGGCAGGTGAAATGCTTATTGTTGTATGCCGTGTTGTATGGCCCAGTGCCATAACCATTGGGCTTCCACAGACAGTGTTCTTGATCTTGTACCTCCTTGTTTCCTTACATAATACATGGTGGTCATGTTGCCTGTGAACACTCTGATGACCTTGTTCCTGACTATTGGTTGGAACGAGCGAAGTGCACGTGATACCACTTTCAGCTCCAGGACATTGATATGGAGTTTTGTCTCTGCAGCGGTTCTGTGGCCCTTTACTGATAGTTGATTTGCATGTGTATCCCATCCCATCAGTGACGCGTCTATGACTAGAGTTTTCTGAAACAGAGGGTCTGCGAACGACATTCCATTTGTGATGTGAGAAGGTGTTAGACACCACCGAAATTTTTGTGTGAGCGGTGTCGTTTGTGTTAATTTGACATTCCAAGATCCTGTCAGTTGAGACCATTGATCTGCCAGGAATTCTTGCAGTGGCCTCATCTGCAGTCTGCAATGTTGGATTAGCGGTATGCATGAAGACATGGTGCTGAGAAGCTGCATGCATGTTCTGACTGACACTTTGGTGCCCGGGTAGAATTTTGTTATCAGATGCAGCATTGTCTGTGTCCTCTCTACAGAGGGACGCACATGTCCTTCGGTGGTATTCAATTGAGCTCCTAGGAACACCAAAGTGTTTGATAGCTCAAAGCAAGATTTGTATGAGTTTATCACAAAATCGAGGCATGAGAGGGTGCTGGACACGTGTTGGATTGCAGTTTTCGCTGCTGTACATGACGGCGCTCGTATTAACCAATCGTCGAGATAGGGGTATACATGGTATCCCCCTTCCTCAGCGACGTGGTCACTGGGGCCAGGCATTTGGTGAATGTCCTGGGGGCTGAGTGCAATCCGAATGGGAGGACCTGGAATTGATAATGGTTGGCTCCTACCACAAACCTTAGGAACTTCCTGTGCACCTTCCAAATTGGGATGTGGAAATACACATCTTTGAGGTCCAGTGATACTAGAAAGTCGTTTTCCCGTACCGCTTTCATGACGTCGGTCAAGGTTACCATTTTGAACTGTTTTTGTTTAGACTTCTTAGGTCTAGGATTGGCTGGCAGGATTTGTCAGGTTTTCGGACCACAAAGATCCTGGAATAGGTGCCCTTGCCCCTTTTTATGCCTTGGGACCTTTTTGATTGCATGTTTTATGAGTAGATGTTCAAGTGTGGCTGGTGTTGTAAAAACTGTGGAGTCGGGAGTGGTATTCCTTAGAACTCTATTATGTGCCCTTTTCGTATGATGTCTATAACCCATCTGTCTGTCGTTAGTTGTTCCTAATGTTGCAGATGTTACTGCAAGTTGCCTCCAAACTGATGTTTGAACGTGGGGGCCCGGTAGTGATGGGAGTCAGGCTTGCTTCTGTTGTCTACCCCTCGTTGTAGACGTTGTCTGTTGTCTCCTTGGAGCCGTTTTGTAGTCTTTTTGTTTGTAAGGGTAAGATCATCTATAACCCCGGAAGTAGGTCTGCGAGTAGGAAGACCCTCATTGATATGACTTTCCTCCTCTGTTTGCAGTTGTTGAACGACCCGAGACTCCTTGAAATTAGTGAAGTGCGCCTCACTGTCAAAGTTGTTAACGATCTTGTGGTATCTGTGTCTGCCATAATCGCTTTTAGCACCTTGTCATTTTTGAGACCAAAAAGTTGGTCTCCCTCAAAAGGCATGTCTAGTACCTTGGATTGCACGTCTGGTCTGAAATCGGTGCATTTTAGCCATGCTTGTCTTTGTGAGACAACTCTGTTGCTGATTTGTTTGAACCCTGTTTCTGCTATGCCAACAGCAATGTTGATAGCATGAATCGAAGCGTCTTCCCCTTCTCGTTGTTTGCGTTTTTCTTCTGGCAAGTGTTCCAATAGTGGAACATTTAGTTTCCACATCTCGCGGTCATATCTGGAGATCATTGCCAGTGAATTTGCTGCCTTAACTGTAGTGGACCGTTTAGCCAAAATGTTCTTGCCAAAAGCATCTTGTTGTCTGTTGTTGTTATCTTGGGGCACTGTGCACTTTTGCCCCTTTGTGTTAGATTTCCTGCTTGCCGCCACCGACACTACTGAGTCAGGAGTTGGTTGAGATTTCAGGCACTTTCAGGACACCTGTGATGTCTTGAACTTCTTTTACAGGCGTCCTTTCAATGCTGGCTCTGAGAAGGGTCTTTTTCATGAGCAGAATGGGGGTGGACATCACCGTCTTCGTACATTTTTGCATTAAAATTGGAAACATGGTAATAAGTTGGATGGTTTATGCCGACAACTTTGTTTTAATGGACTGTACACAAACGGGGCTGCGTCGCCTTTTAGCCGCTTCTGAAGGCTTTGCGATGGAAAATAATCTTAAAATCCATTCTAAACAAAAAAAAACATGTAATGTCACCAGTGAGGAGAACACGTAAAACCACATTAAGTTGCTCTGTGAATGGTGTCGCACTAGATAGGGTCAAGACCATTATCTACCTTGGTTTCCCATTCATTAGTTCACCAGATAGAGCTTTTTTCAGGAATCATTTGAGAGTGAAGGCAGATCATTATATTCCACAAATGAAAAGCATCATGTTTCGCTACTGTAAATTCTGAAATGTCCATATAATAACACATTTTCAGGGTAAGATCAGCCCAAAACTGTTATATGGAATTGAGTTACTGGAGGACTGGGCACTAGACTACCTCACTCGGATAGATGGTGTGATCTGGCGTAAGGTATTGGGGCTCCAAATTCAGTGCCATTGAGTGCCACTAGACCTGAATTTGGGCTAACCTCCTTGAAAGCCAAAGGTCATTGGCGCCTTTTGTTATTGTACAGGAAATGCTTGCACCCTTGTGAAAATACTATGTATCAAGCTATTGCTGGGGTTATGAACTCTGGTCAGGTACCTACGATGGGCAACTGTATTGACCGTTTTTAAACTATATTGAGCAAATTGGAATTGACCAAGGATGATCTGGTAAATAACCAAGAACGGGTTATAAAAAGGCTCTTTGAATATGACTGGTGCTTAAACATTGAAAGCTTGCACGACTAAACTACTTTGTCCCAATTGCAGTATGACAAGAAAATGTTGTTGGCAACAGAGATTGAATGCAGATTTTGCAAACGTGAAGGCAAAATAGAAACTTAGAAACTTAGAAGCACTTGTTAACAGAGGGCCTCATTAGGACTCTGGCGGTCCCGTACTAAACGGTGCCGGCACGGGACCAGCACTGTTCATTACGGGCTGCCCTATTACGAGGCCTGCTAGCGGGTCCCGCTTTTCACGCCTGGTCAGACCAGACGTGAAAAGCGGGACCCGCTAGCAGGCCAGGATGCTAACAACGGGCCCGTCATTAACGGCCCTGTTGTTATCATCCTCCCCATTCCCATTGAGCCCTATAGGGCTCAATGGGAATGGGGATTGATTTTTACCGGGTCCCAGAAAAGGGCAATAACTGGGTCCGCCAAGGTCGGAATGACCCGGTTATTGCCCTTTTATGGGACCCGGTAAAAAATAATTGCCGGTGGCACAGCCTGGGTCGTAATGAGGCCCAGAATGTTTTACACTTAGATCTAGGAAGTATTGGCACTTTCAGAAATACTTTGACACTGTTGTTTGCATAAATCAAGTATCCTTTGGGGGAAAATGCATTGAGGCCACGCAAATGACGATGGTGGTTTAAGTGATACATTTTCTTAACAGCCTGAATTTAAATGACTTGAACCAATATGGATAAACATGAATAAGTTGTCAAAGTCTTTTTACCTTTTAGTTATAAATGCTCTGGTTTTATGCTATGAATACACTTTTCTTGTTTCTAGGCTACAAGCAATTGATGATTGACCACACTATGCATTATATTTTCTTTTCGTTTTTTGATCAGTGTATTCATTTAAAAAAAAATGTTTTGTTAAGGTTGAATTTATTTTAACCAATAAACAAATAAAAAAATAAAAAAATACAGTAAAAAAGGAAGAAATCGTTCCTCTGTTCAGAGGGAACCAGGCCAAATTCT
Organism: Ambystoma mexicanum; assembly: GCF_040938575.1. NCBI lineage: Eukaryota > Metazoa > Chordata > Amphibia > Caudata > Ambystomatidae > Ambystoma > Ambystoma mexicanum. Next base: position 638,197,610 of record NC_090939.1, read on the forward strand.
TTGCATGCCTTTTGTACTGTATTGTGAAAGGTGCTTATTTCATCCGGTGGTGACTGGCAAGACGGTTCTTTGGATACCTGGTGTAGGCCCATGTCCTCCCAGTTGTCTAATTGTGGAGATTGGGAGGTAGTACTATCTGTTTCCCTATTATCGTCATCATTGTCTGTGGTCAGCGAGTGGAGTTCTCCCTCTTCGTGGTCCCGATATTGTGAGTGCATTGGTCTTGGAGAAGAGCCTTGTGTTCTCACCCGCCTACCTGCTCTATTTAACTGTCAATGCCTCATAAGCTTGATAGGCGGTTCCGTCGGTGGTGAGCGTGTATGCCTAGTTAGTGTATTCTTAGCGTGACCATTCTCTTGGTCTTGCAGATTTTCCTTGGCAGGCTTTCGGAACATCCCAGAGGAACCCGGTATCTCCTCCGGCACTTGTGCTTGCGCTTAAGAACCTGGTAGTCTATTATCTAGCTGTTGGAGTAGAGACTGCAGCGTGGAAAAAATCTGCAGCGTTAACAAAGACTGTGGGTTAAGTAGAGGTTCTGCCGGCTTGGGGAGGTCTATGGGCATTGGTAACTCTGGCCCTGTAGGTCCCGGCGACCGCCGCAATCTCAGAGATTTTAGGGTGCCTCATGTGGCAAGTACCGTTCCTCGTCTGAGAATTGGGTTGTTCCAATATTTTTTCCGGCAGTATTGAGGAGACTGGAGACATGGATGGTTCCCTGTTTTCGGATATTATCGTCTGGTCATCCATTATCTTGGGTGACTGCAAGGGTTTGAGTGTCAGTTTTATAGCTATTGGCCTTTCTTCTGTTGTTACAGAGTCTTCAACAGACTCTTGTGTCCTTTTATCTGGGTTTAGTGAATGTTTGCTACTGGATTTGTCCTTATGTTGGTTTGGCCTTGATTCTTCCAATTTTGCTCCTGCAAAGTATTTGTGCCCGTGTTTTCGAATTCCTTTTTGCGTGTCCGTCGACAGGGATGTTTTTGTATCCTTTTTTGTTGCCTCGGCCGTCGACGATGGTATTGCCAATGGAGATTGTAATGGTATTGGCGATTTCCCATGCACCGTTAATGTCAATATCATCAGGTTCTTCGTGGACAGGATCGTCGTCGACGATGATGGTGTCATTGACAAGGGTTTTTGGACCACGGTGGAGATGACTGTGCTCGTCGACAAAGGCCTTGGTTTTATCGACGAACAGGGTTCAGGACCCTTTGCGTCGCCCGTCATTGTCAAAGTTTTCCTCCGTGGTAGTTCCGTCGCCGGAGATGTCGTCGAAGGCTGGATGGATTTGATCAATTTCCCCTACTTTTTTCTTTTTGAAGAAGCAGAGGAAGGCAATTTTTCTTCTGACCTGATCTTTCGGAGGTTTTGGACCTGTCTACACACTTCTTAAGGAATATGTCTCTGAAGGGGGTTACTTTCCTTCAGTTAGCCATAGGGCCAGTCTCCTTTTCCTATCCTTGAGAGTTTTTGTGCTAAAAGTGGCACAAATCTCACAGTATTCTTGTTTGTGGTTGGGGTAAAGATAATATAGGCATCCAGCATGTCTATCGCCCTCATGCACATTTTTAATGACACAAGTCCCGCATTATAAAAGACAAGTCACTTATCTGTGTACAGATGTAGACGTTTTTGGAAATGTGTATGTTTCTTGAAGTATTGTCAAGTGTTTGGCCTTGTTTCTTCAGGAGAAAAAGCCTCACGGACTCCTCAGCATGATGTGCGGTTAGAATCTGAAGATGGCTTCCTTGGTGGGGATACATACTCGACGTCCCTTTGGTTGGGGCAAAATGCACCCAAAAGAACATAGATAGGCTACTAAAGTGAGCTTAAAAGCTTTATTATAGTCTAGAATAATAATGTTATCGAGGATTCCCAGCCTGTTGCTGGGGAATATTCAAAGCATGTGAACATATATATATATAGTTTTTTCAATTATTTTTTATTTATTGTTTTTGGTTTACAAACAAAACTTTTACAAAATGTGCTCAAACATGACATAGAAATATTAAACGAAAACCACTTCTTTCATAAAGTAATCTCAAATATAAAACAGGTTTAAAATTACTTAGAATTATATACAAAATTACATGACTTTGTATGAATAAGCAAACCTACAATCACTTTTCAAGAACAATCATATCATACTTTTTACCCAAAAAACAATTTGTGTGACGTTAAAAACAACAAAACTCCAAATCCACTTTACATAACTTAACGTAGAAAAACCACAAGGAGCATGTTACTCAAAGGCAATGAGAACATCTCTATTTGACAAATCCACAATTCTAGTCACATCAGCATAACTAAGACCATCTTGGGGCACTGTGCACTTTTGCCCCTTTGTGTTAGATTTCCTGCTTGCCGCCACCGACACTACTGAGTCAGGAGTTGGTTGAGATTTCAGGCACTTTCAGGACACCTGTGATGTCTTGAACTTCTTTTACAGGCGTCCTTTCAATGCTGGCTCTGAGAAGGGTCTTTTTCATGAGCAGAATGGGGGTGGACATCACCGTCTTCGTACATTTTTGCATTAAAATTGGAAACATGGTAATAAATTGGATGGTTTATGCCGACAACTTTGTTTTAATGGACTGTACACAAACGGGGCTGCGTCGCCTTTTAGCCGCTTCTGAAGGCTTTGCGATGGAAAATAATCTTAAAATCCATTCTAAACAAAAAAAAACATGTAATGTCACCAGTGAGGAGAACACGTAAAACCACATTAAGTTGCTCTGTGAATGGTGTCGCACTAGATAGGGTCAAGACCATTATCTACCTTGGTTTCCCATTCATTAGTTCACCAGATAGAGCTTTTTTCAGGAATCATTTGAGAGTGAAGGCAGATCATTATATTCCACAAATGAAAAGCATCATGTTTCGCTACTGTAAATTCTGAAATGTCCATATAATAACACATTTTCAGGGTAAGATCAGCCCAAAACTGTTATATGGAATTGAGTTACTGGAGGACTGGGCACTAGACTACCTCACTCGGATAGATGGTGTGATCTGGCGTAAGGTATTGGGGCTCCAAATTCAGTGCCATTGAGTGCCACTAGACCTGAATTTGGGCTAACCTCCTTGAAAGCCAAAGGTCATTGGCGCCTTTTGTTATTGTACAGGAAATGCTTGCACCCTTGTGAAAATACTATGTATCAAGCTATTGCTGGGGTTATGAACTCTGGTCAGGTACCTACGATGGGCAACTGTATTGACCGTTTTTAAACTATATTGAGCAAATTGGAATTGACCAAGGATGATCTGGTAAATAACCAAGAACGGGTTATAAAAAGGCTCTTTGAATATGACTGGTGCTTAAACATTGAAAGCTTGCACGACTAAACTACTTTGTCCCAATTGCAGTATGACAAGAAAATGTTGTTGGCAACAGAGATTGAATGCAGATTTTGCAAACGTGAAGGCAAAATAGAAACTTAGAAACTTAGAAGCACTTGTTAACAGAGGGCCTCATTAGGACTCTGGCGGTCCCGTACTAAACGGTGCCGGCACGGGACCAGCACTGTTCATTACGGGCTGCCCTATTACGAGGCCTGCTAGCGGGTCCCGCTTTTCACGCCTGGTCAGACCAGACGTGAAAAGCGGGACCCGCTAGCAGGCCAGGATGCTAACAACGGGCCCGTCATTAACGGCCCTGTTGTTATCATCCTCCCCATTCCCATTGAGCCCATGTGGCAAGTACCGTTCCTCGTCTGAGAATTGGGTTGTTCCAATATTTTTTCCGGCAGTATTGAGGAGACTGGAGACATGGATGGTTCCCTGTTTTCGGATATTATCGTCTGGTCATCCATTATCTTGGGTGACTGCAAGGGTTTGAGTGCGGTTAGAATCTGAAGATGGCTTCCTTGGTGGGGATACTCTATAGGGCTCAATGGGAACGGGGATTGATTTTTACCGGGTCCCAGAAAAGGGCAATAACTGGGTCCGCCAAGGTCGGAATGACCCGGTTATTGCCCTTTTATGGGACCCGGTAAAAAATAATTGCCGGTGGCACAGCCTGGGTCGTAATGAGGCCCAGAATGTTTTACACTTAGATCTAGGAAGTATTGGCACTTTCAGAAATACTTTGACACTGTTGTTTGCATAAATCAAGTATCCTTTGGGGGAAAATGCATTGAGGCCACGCAAATGACGATGGTGGTTTAAGTGATACATTTTCTTAACAGCCTGAATTTAAATGACTTGAGCCAATATGGATAAACATGAATAAGTTGTCAAAGTCTTTTTACCTTTTAGTTATAAATGCTCTGGTTTTATGCTATGAATACACTTTTCTTGTTTCTAGGCTACAAGCAATTGATGATTGACCACACTATGCATTATATTTTCTTTTTGTTTTTTTGATCAGTGTATTCATTTAAAAAAAAATGTTTTGTTAAGGTTGAATTTATTTTAACCAATAAACAAATAAAAAAATAAAAAAATACAGTAAAAAAGGAAGAAATCGTTCCTCTGTTCAGAGGGAACCAGGCCAAATTCTTTGCATGCCTTTTGTACTGTATTGTGAAAGGTGCTTATTTCATCCGGTGGTGACTGGCAAGACGGTTCTTTGGATACCTGGTGTAGGCCCATGTCCTCCCAGTTGTCTAATTGTGGAGATTGGGAGGTAGTACTATCTGTTTCCCTATTATCGTCATCATTGTCTGTGGTCAGCGAGTGGAGTTCTCCCTCTTCGTGGTCCCGATATTGTGAGTGCATTGGTCTTGGAGAAGAGCCTTGTGTTCTCACCCGCCTACCTGCTCTATTTAACTGTCAATGCCTCATAAGCTTGATAGGCGGTTCCGTCGGTGGTGAGCGTGTATGCCTAGTTAGTGTATTCTTAGCGTGACCATTCTCTTGGTCTTGCAGATTTTCCTTGGCAGGCTTTCGGAACATCCCAGAGGAACCCGGTATCTCCTCCGGCACTTGTGCTTGCGCTTAAGAACCTGGTAGTCTATTATCTAGCTGTTGGAGTCGAGACTGCAGCGTGGAAAAAATCTGCAGCGTTAACAAAGACTGTGGGTTAAGTAGAGGTTCTGCCGGCTTGGGGAGGTCTATGGGCATTGGTAACTCTGGCCCTGTAGGTCCCGGCGACCGCCGCAATCTCAGAGATCTTAGGGTGCCTCATGTGGCAAGTACCGTTCCTCGTCTGAGAATTGGGTTGTTCCAATATTTTTTCCGGCAGTATTGAGGAGACTGGAGACATGGATGGTTCCCTGTTTTCGGATATTATCGTCTGGTCATCCATTATCTTGGGTGACTGCAAGGGTTTGAGTGTCAGTTTTATAGCTATTGGCCTTTCTTCTGTTGTTACAGAGTCTTCAACAGACTCTTGTGTCCTTTTATCTGGGTTTAGTGAATGTTTGCTACTGGATTTGTCCTTATGTTGGTTTGGCCTTGATTCTTCCAATTTTACTCCTGCAAAGTATTTGTGCCCGTGTTTTCGAATTCCTTTTTGCGTGTCCGTCGACAGGGATGTTTTTGTATCCTTTTTTGTTGCCTCGGCCGTCGACGATGGTATTGCCAATGGAGATTGTAATGGTATTGGCGATTTCCCATGCACCGTTAATGTCAATATCATCAGGTTCTTCGTGGACAGGATCGTCGTCGACGATGATGGTGTCATTGACAAGGGTTTTTGGACCACGGTGGAGATGACTGTGCTCGTCGACAAAGGCCTTGGTTTTATCGACGAACAGGGTTCAGGACCCTTTGCGTCGCCCGTCATTGTCAAAGTTTTCCTCCGTGGTAGTTCCGTCGCCGGAGATGTCGTCGAAGGCTGGATGGATTTGATCAATTTCCCCTACTTTTTTCTTTTTGAAGAAGCAGAGGAAGGCAATTTTTCTTCTGACCTGATCTTTCGGAGGTTTTGGACCTGTCTACACACTTCTTAAGGAATATGTCTCTGAAGGGGGTTACTTTCCTTCAGTTAGCCATAGGGCCAGTCTCCTTTTCCTATCCTTGAGAGTTTTTGTGCTAAAAGTGGCACAAATCTCACAGTATTCTTGTTTGTGGTTGGGGTAAAGATAATATAGGCATCCAGCATGTCTATCGCCCTCATGCACATTTTTAATGACACAAGTCCCGCATTATAAAAGACAAGTCACTTATCTGTGTACAGATGTAGACGTTTTTGGAAATGTGTATGTTTCTTGAAGTATTGTCAAGTGTTTGGCCTTGTTTCTTCAGGAGAAAAAGCCTCACGGACTCCTCAGCATGATGTGCGGTTAGAATCTGAAGATGGCTTCCTTGGTGGGGGTACATACTCGACGTCCCTTTGGTTGGGGCAAAATGCACCCAAAAGAACATAGATAGGCTACTAAAGTGAGCTTAAAAGCTTTATTATAGTCTAGAATAATAATGTTATCGAGGATTCCCAGCCTGTTGCTGGGGAATATTCAAAGCATGTGAACATATATATATATAGTTTTTTCAATTCTTTTTTATTTATTGTTTTTGGTTTACAAACAAAACTTTTACAAAATGTGCTCAAACATGACATAGAAATATTAAACGAAAACCACTTCTTTCATAAAGTAATCTCAAATATAAAACAGGTTTAAAATTACTTAGAATTATATACAAAATTACATGACTTTGTATGAATAAGCAAACCTACAATCACTTTTCAAGAACAATCATATCATACTTTTTACCCAAAAAACAATTTGTGTGACGTTAAAAACAACAAAACTCCAAATCCACTTTACATAACTTAACGTAGAAAAACCACAAGGAGCATGTTACTCAAAGGCAATGAGAACATCTCTATTTGACAAATCCACAATTCTAGTCACATCAGCATAACTAAGACCATAGGTCCACTATGCAAGACAGTAAGGCATGAGAGACGTTATTGGTTCACTTCACAAACCAATTGGGCATAATACCATGAAAGACTCTTCTTGCTGAAGAAAAACATGCCATCCTTATTTCTACTACATCATTGAACCACTGCATTGACAAAACAAACATATGGAGCTCATTTTGAGTGTAATTAGACCTTTTACTTTACTTCAATACTGAAGCTGTTAAATAAGCATTAGTTATCATAGATTCCCCCCCCCCTCGTACCAGAAGGTGAATAACATCTAACACCATCTCTTAAGTTGTTAACGTGTTCACCTTAATCAATGATTTTTCAACTTTAAACAATAATCTTGTAAGTGCTACCACAAGTAGACGAGTGTTATCTCCTCGTAAGCATCTTTCCCAGAAATATTGTTGCGTTCGTTCGGTAGCCTCTGGGTAATAAGTACGCAAAATAGTGCATCTATCTTGTTCAAAGTGAGAGCAGCATAAAACAAAATGTTTCAATGTTTCAGACTACTCCCTATTTTCACAAAAAAACAACAGTTGTTCACAACATTAAATATAAAACAATTATTACAATGTTGAGTTTGTTCGAGCGCAGGAAATTGATTTAATTTGCACCAAATATAAATTGTTCTAGCTTTTTCATATGGGGATTTTACTATATAAGGTGATTGTAGTTCTCTTTTTCTAGGGAATGATGCATACTTGGTATAAGTTGTATATGTATTATTGGCCTCAATAGTTTTAATCCAATCCCATTCATAAAGTTTAACACTGGGTAGACCTTGAGTGCGATCTTCAACTGTGGAGTTGATATTCGCTAAGATTTTGTTAATTTGGTCTGCAAATACTACAATAGAAGGAGGATTGGCATCTATCAAAAGGTCTTTAAGATCTTGATAAAGAGAATTTCGTGGGGGGACCTACATTTTGGCGTAACTAGCTATTTTTCGTCATTTGAATCTCGATGCAAGAGATGAGAGCCGCAATTCATATATTTGAGTTCGGAACAGCAGAAGCCAGACCCAAGGTTTGTTTCCATATTCGCGCCTGGATGCTGTTTAAAACAGCATCCAAGTCCAAAAGGCATGTATCCAAACCAAACAATAGGATCGGTTCCACCTTCATTAAATAAAAATCAACGATTGGCAACAAGGAGAACTTGCAATGTTTTTTTTTTTTTTTTAAACATAATTTTTATTGCATTTTTAGGATATTACAACAAACATATCATTTCAATTCGATTCCATTCCCAGAAAAAGCGTTCAGTCAATAACCCTTTCCCCCCCCGCCACCCCCAATCGCCAGTGAACAGGTATCGATTTCAAACTTGTCTTGCAGGGTCGCATTGTGCATTTTTAAGTTCGGACTGTCGAATAGTCTGGTGCACACATAGTCTAGAGCTCAACTTAGTGGCGCCCAATGAGGAGGCGCGTGCCTCGTGCAATAGGTACCTATAAAGTCCCCAAACTCCTCCTGGCCTGGAACATGGACAGGTCAGCGGATCAAGAGCTCACCCCTCAGGTCGGCCGTTAGTATTTTTCAAAGAAGGGGAGCCAGAGTTCCTCAATGTTAGATCTGGATTCATCCAGGACATGGGTTAGGAACTCCATGTCGTATATCGCCCGAACCTTTACAACCCATTCCTTCTCCTCGGGCATGTGCGGGTTCCTCCATTTCTGGGCCAAGCAGCTCCTGGCCGCCACAAGCATGACCTGTAGCATGTGGCCCTGGGTGTCCTCCTGGTCATCTCCCACCTTGATGCCAAAGAGAAGCAACCATGGGCACAGGGGTCTAGTGACTCCATCCACCCCCTTGATACAGGACAAGACCTCTCCCCAATATGACTGCACCGTTGGGCAAGACCACCACATGTGCATGTAGTCCCCTTTTTCCTCTTGACATTTCCAACAGTGAGGGTCGATATATTTCTCATCTGTGAGGACAGAGGGCGAGCTTTGGTTTTTAAACAAATGGACCAAGATTTAACTGAATTTGAGTCAGACAAGGAGTAGCCTAGGTATCGTAAAGAGTTCACACGTTCAATTCTAGCTCCAGCTATGTTCCAGTGATAGGACTTTATCCTCTTTTTATTGCTGAAAATGATAATCTTTTTAGAGAATTTGCCTGCAAGTGGTGTTGGTTGGCATATTCATAAAATGCGTTTAACTTACAGTGCAAACCATGTGGTGTCCTATCAAACAGGATAATGTCATCAGAGAAACACATCCAGTGTAACTTTAGCTTACCTAGTCTCGCCAGATACATTGATGGATCTAACCACAATTTATCCATTTTGCAGATGTAAAAATTGAATAAAGTTGCGGCAAGATTGTACCCCTGCTTGACTACTGTCATTGTGGAAATAGGAGGAGTGAGAGCACCATCTTGCGTGACACAAACTTGAAATGTAGTGTTGAAGTGGAGCATTGCTACTAGCTGCACAAGACAACATGGAAAGCCCAGTTTCAACATCTTCAGCCGTAACAGTTCCCTGAATAGAGAATCGAAAGCACAAGACAAGTTTAATGCCGAAATATATATGGGGCCTGAGTTAGTTAATTTCGACTTAGATAACATATTAGCAACAATGATGGCATTAAGGGATGTTCCCATTTCTTTCTGAAAACCCACCTGATATTTTGAGTAAATGTTATTGTCGGAAATTAAGCTTTCAAGGTGTTTCAAAAGTAAAATGGCAAACACCTTTGCGGTCGCATCCATAAGGGCTATAGGACGAAAGTTGGCAGGATCATGCGGATAACCTTTCTTGTGAATAGGAATAATGATGGCATTTCGCCAAGAGTCGGGGATAGTGTTAGATCGAAACATATAATCAAATTTGGTAAATAAAAGAACTGCACAAAATTGTGGGTCTGATTTTATAATACACAAAGGTATGCCGTATGGCCCTGCTGCATTGGATGTTTTTAACCTCTCAATAGCCCAGATGATGTCTTCCACAGAGAAACTGAAATACTCTTTGTATCTTAAATGGAGTACCCCCGAGTCACAGAATTGAAACTGAGGAGGTAATTGGAATTTCAAACCAATGTAAGATTGCCAACAATTCAAAGAAATAGAAGAAGATAGGTTACATTGCTCAATGTGAGAGTTTCCTCTAAGTATCGGTCATATGCTATGGGTATCTCTTTTTCCTAATAAATACATCATCATTTGGTTGTCCTTGAGATGGAGCTGATATTTAGTAAATTTCAGTTGGTTACGATAACTCTGATAGATACTATGCTTCATTTGGTGATATTTTAGATCACTCAAGTTCAAATGGGGTAATGACCTAAGACTTCCATTCGTCTCACGTTTATACTGAGCCATTGTAGCATTGTAAGAGTAACGATGGATCTTAGATGACCTCTTAGAGCTGCGCATCAGTTCGTGTAGGTGAATTTTAGTAACAAGATTGTTCCACAACTCTCTTTGAGAAGAGTTATATGGCAATTGATTGGACTCATACACTCGCCAAGAGTCTCTGTTAACAAGATAGGTGAGTTCCCTGCATAACATTGGATGCCAATGGACCAATGTCCTCAATTGGTCAGTCCAAATCAGAACCAATATTAGATAAATTACAAGTGAGTCAATCTTCAGATACACCTGTAGTGAAATAGGAGAGTGATCACTCAAGTGGTAGTCCAAGATGGATACTAAATCAACCATCCTCATTAAGCTAGCCGAAACAATGAAACATTGTCAAGATAAGAGGATACCATTCCCCGTGACCAAGTGCAGCGATGGAAAATAATTAAGAAGGTAGCCAAATGTGTACTGGATTGAAAGTATTCTATCGCCAATATTTTGTTGCTACACAATATCGCTAAAGAGTGGTGGATGGCAGTATTGTTTACTAAAATCGCCACCTGCAGGTCTAGCAGAGACACCTTGAACAGCCAGAAAGCAAAAAGTATTAAAACCATCCACAACAAAATATTTTGTGAACATAGTTTCTTGAACAAACAATAAGATAGGATACTCATCAGGAGGCAGCAAACTCAACCAAAAATTGAAGTTTGTGAACCCACAACAGTTCCAAGATACAATCCTTAAAGGAAGCTGGCTAGGGTTGTTTGTTGGCTTTTGTCGATTCTGCAATTGTAGACAATAATGGTGCAAGCCATGTTATGTCGGAAGCTGTCCCCACCAAGGAATACATTTGAGTGATTAAATCAACGTTAGATGGAGAACCATCCTGAGTAGAAGAGGCACTTGCGTGAGTAGAGGCAATCAATGACAATTGTTCCTCGAGAAATTCATTCACCTCTTAAATTGATCGAAACAAACAAAGCGATAGACCACACATTGCAAAGTCCCCTCTATGATCCCACAACAACTTTGTGATAATGACTGATTGAGGGCCACAAATCATACGAAACTTGTTGTGGTTCCCCAATCTAATCCACTCAATAATATCGTCAGAGTGCAGCGTGCGAAGTTGGGGACTATTTCTAAATATGTTAAATAAAAATGAGCGATTTAGTCTTTGAGGACCATTTTTCTTAGGATCACTAATCCACCCCAGAATGTTCGGAGTGTCCATAGTGATGTTGATTTTGTTCACAACGACATTAGAGCCAGTGCACAATTGAGCAACAACTGAATTTTTATCAGTAATTAGAACTGAATTAGTAATAGCATGTGTATTAACAATTGGTATTGGCTGCCAAGACTCAGGTTCAACAGTATGATTACTGTAGCTAGCTTTCGTCGCACTAGCTTCAGATCGAACCATCCGAGGGTTTTCAACCTTAGGTGTAGCTGAGTCAACTTCTAGAACTGAAGAGATCATAGTAGTTGCCTGGGAACCTGATTTTAAACTAGCTTGGTGCAGTGGTTGGACATCAGACCTATGTGACGGTATATTGGGCAGCATAGCAACAATAGAGCGGCCCATTGTAGAAGCTCCAGTTTGTTTGTTGCTGGCCATCGGATAGTACTGAGATAGCTGACATTGTTTGAGATTCAGAGACAATGTAGGTAGTGTTGGAGTCACAACATTTTCAGATTGGGATGGACTTGTAGAAGTCATGGCATCAGTTGGCGGCTTAACATTTTTCCTTATTTCCTTACCGCCCTGATTGTCTAAGTTCAGTACCGTTTTTGACTCTTCATTTAATTGATTAAGGTCAATGATTTCATCGACTTTTGATATGTTACACAGATGTTTTGTGTTAGAGTTATGGCCTAGAATTTTAGATAGTTGATTTTTAGTATTTTTTTCTAGTAGAGTTGTTTTTTTTGTGGCATTATTTTTACGTTTAAGAGCTCTCGTGTGAGCTCGTTGCAATTTGCAGGAGTACAGGTGCACAGTTGAATCAGTGGAATCATTAAAGCAACATCATCCGCTTTGTTATTTTCTAATTGATCTATGATCTCAATGAGAGGCGTTGGGCTATTGGGCGAGTCTTCCTGTGGCCCACATGTGGCTCCGGGGTCATCGACCAAAAGCATGGGTACCTTGACACCGCCATGTCCAATCCATTTTAAGAGCATTTAGTTGAACTGCTGCAAGCAACGTAGGAGAGGAGGACTCATGCTCTAAAACATCACGTACACCACCAGCAGAGACTGCTTCAGCATAAGATCGCAGTACCGGTACAGCAGACAACACATGAGGAGAGGTTTGAGTAGATTTACAAACCACAGTTACAGTAGTCGGTACCTGAAGTTGTTCAATGAGAGAATATAAAATGCAAAGTTTCTCAACCTAACAAGTAGCTTGAGCCATCATAAAGCCCTATAGTTTACTAAATTTACTGGTTAAGTCCAAAATAGAAGATTTGATATTGTCGAGATAAAGGTGAGTCTGTTCGTGGCCTTTATCAAGAAGATTAAGGATCCGGGTAATTACAGAAAAAGAGAGAGTATCAGGGTCAGATGTCACACAAGAGTCAGAGCTATTAGTGTGTCGTGCTGATGCATTAAGTACTTTGCTAGTATGAAGAGGACCCATATCCACACCATTAGGTAACTCATATGATTCTTCATGTGTATGGAAATCATTCCTGGAAGTGGGAACATTACTAGACAAAGTAGGAGGAGAGCTCGTCGAAGGACGCTCTGTCATGGATGCATACTGCCTACCATGATGGGTATTAGAATCCTCAACATTTTCCTCATGCATATTATGCAGGCAAATTTCCTCAACTTCAGATGGTAATATCGAAGCAGGAGATGCATGACCCAAAGATATTCTATAGCGTTTGCCCCATTCTGTTTGAAGAGTAGGTGCCAGAATTGAGACATCCAAGACACAATTATTAAAAGGCTCATCCAAACAGAGGTCAGAGAGTGCACTTGATTCTCCATTCGCCACTCTTGCCCCAATACGAGAGTGGCACTGGTGAGATTGATTGCCACTCCCAATAGGAGCAGAGTGCTGAAAGTGAATCCGTGCCAATGTAGGGTTGTTTATTGTGTAAATACTATCATTGGGTCCAATAGCAATGGATTGTTGGCTATAAGGGGTAGTGCTAGAATCCATGGCACGTTCATTGACTAATACATTTTGAGAATGTTGGACACCCGAGTCATCACTAGAGTCATGAAGTTGTATGGGGGCAGTGGTGTTTAATCCTGACTGAGCCATGCCCTCTGAAATACAATTACCAGTGCGTAAACTGCAAACCATGTTTAATTATGCAAGACCTATCGCGGTACCATACCACGCAGAAATATAATATCTAGTAGTTCAAGAGACGGGTCGCGTGGGCCACTAGTTAATATGACACAAGTACTTAAATACGTGTTCAAACGAGTTATGTTTGTAATCCACTCAGGAAAACAACAGATTTATACTATGATTAGACTCCACTGTAAGTGAGTAAAGTTATGTTGCTAGCAGCTTGAGTATTCCTGATGTTAGATGCTCATGGCAATTTCACAAACACAATTATTGCTGCAAACTGGACCAATAACAGTTCACATGGCGAAAGCTTGGAAAATCAAAAAAGACAACAATGCACGTATAGCGTGAGAGAAATAATTAGAGAAAATAAAGGCACCCACCACACCGGCTCACAGCCACACAGCCTAACAGCGCCACAATTGTGGTGCACTTCCGGTGTGTGTGCACAGTGCGCGGACCTGCTGCATGTGGAGGGAGGGCGGGGTCAACAGACGAAACTAATGAAGAAAAAAACTAAAAAACTAAACGTGAGTGTGGCAGGGTAACAGCAAGAGATAAGAGACTCTGTCCACATATAGTCTCAGTAGGATTCCAGTAAAGTAAGCCCTTAGGCAAAGTCAAAAAAAGAAGTTCCAGTAGTTACTTGAAAACATAAACTGAAAAGGTCCACAGTGTTTCTCCTCAGGGGAATAGACTCTCTTCTCCTTGGCGACGGCGTTTGCACAGAGCTTCAGGGGCAAACAATGTCACAGTCTAACAACGCCACACTTGCGGCACACTTCCAGTGCGAGGGCGTGGTACCCGGACCCGCTGCTGTTAGTAGGCTGCAGGTGGAGGGAGGGCGGGGTCAACAGACGAAATTGAAAACATAAAATGAAAAGGTCCACAGTTTTTTCCTCAGGGGAACAGACTCTCTTCTCCTTGGCAACATCGTTCGCACGGAGCTTCAGGAGCAAACAAAAATATATATCTGAATATATGAAAGATTCAATGCTGGAGAATTTAAGAACATTTTACTTACCTGTAACTACAGTTTTCCTCCATTGACATAATTCATAGATACATATGTTGTTGAATATTCCCCCTCATCAGGCTGGTAGACCTCAATACATTAACAAAAGAGTTTCATTGTTCATGAGCAATAAAAACAAACTCACATTAGGGTTCTATCAGTCTCCTTTCAGGCCATTTGCCCTATAGCTAATAGAAATCTATTGTCTTGGCTCGGCCCCTAGATGACATCTCTAGATTCTAATGAAGAAAGGGTCACCTTAAGTAAACGTTCTCTGTGGTACCACTTGCTAAACCCTAGATTCCTCTGCCACCTTCTGCCTTTAACTGCCTTTAAGGTAAAGCTTTGTGAATCTGTGGATCACCTTTCATCAAGCGGTATCTCTGCTAGAAGAGTAGTCATAGATGTCCTGGCCCTTGTGGTGTAGGCTGTGGGGCTCACAGGAAGCAGCCTGCCGGGGTTCCTGTGACAAAATCTGATGCAGGCAGTCATCCACCTGACAATGCCAGTCTTTGATATTCTCTTGTCTATGCCATTGAGTCCAAAGGCAACAAACAGCCGAGTAGAACAGTGAATTTGCTTGGTGTGGTGCACATTGTATCTTAGTGTTATTTTTAAGTCCAGCAAAGGAAGTGACCTTTCTGATGAGGCCGATGGTTTATTGAAGAAGGTTTGTAAAACTAGGGTTTGGATCAAATGGAATGAATTGGGAACCTTAGGCCAGAACCTAAGGTTGTTATGATCTGGCATTTATAACGTACCTGTACAAAAGTGTTTCTAGGCAAGACAAGACAAGACAAGGAGGGGGAACAAGGGAGGACAAAATAACAATCTTGTGTCATTCAGATCGTGCAAGTGCGGGTAAGAAGGTTTGTCTGAAGGATTACTTTGTGCATGTGAAATTTAAGATATGGCTCATGGAACGCAGGGGCTTGAAGGTCTTCAACTTTCTTGGCAGAGGTGATTGCCACCAGAAGAACAAGTTACTTCTTACCTTGTAACGTTCTTTCGACGGGATGTTCCTCCGACGTATTCCTCATCTTAGCTATCTCCTTCCAGCTCTGCTGGCCTCGGAAAATTTTTTCTCTAGAGGGCGCTGCGCGTCGACGTCCTCCGAGTCGATGTCCCTCGACAGCCGCCGTATCGTCGTCGACGTCATCCTGCCTATAAAGGCCGCGCGCAGCGTCCGTTGCTCAGTTCCGTTTTGTAGCCCACAATAATACTTTCTGGACTAACTAATCACCCTGAAGGAGCGTAAGCTGCAACAACAAGGGAAGTAGAACTGCGGGGATGGATGGGAGGGTCGATGAGGAATACGTCGGAGGAACATCCCGTCGAAAGAACGTTACAAGGTAAGAAGTAACTTGTTCTTCGAAGGGATTGTGTCCTCCGACGTATTCCTCATCTTAGATAGGCTCCCATAGCAGTATTCTATTATCGGAGGAGGGAGTACTGACTTCACGCTGTCTTCTATTGATGAATAGAATGCAGTACAGCCCTTCCAAACCTAGTCTCTTGACTGGAGGAGGAATCCAAATTGTAAAAACGTGTAAAGGTATGGACAGACGACCATGTAGCGGCCTCACATATGTCTTTTACCGGCACGCCCCTTTTGAGGGCCGATGAAGCTGCAATACCTCTGGTCGAATGAGCCCTAAGGTTTTGAGGGGGCTCTTTCCCTGCCAGTTTATAACACTCCAGAATGGCTAGAATGATCCATCTGGAAATGGTCTGCTTAGTTATTGGTAGCCCCAGCTTGTGACCTGCGTAACCTACAAACAGCTGGTCTGCCTGTCTTATCCTGGCTGGTCTACTGATGTAAAAACTTAAAGCCCCCCTAGGGTCTAGCCTGTGTAACCTCTCTTCCTCTTTCCCCGGGTGAGGAGGAGGATAGAAAGATGGTAGGTAATCTTCTGAGTGATATGGAATTCAGAAACCACCTATGGGAGGAAATTAGGCTTCACTTGCAGGACAACTTTGTCTTTGTGAAATATTGTGTGAGGGGGTTTACAAGAAAGAGCTTGTAATTCGCTCACCCTTCTAGCAGATGTAAGTGCTATTAATAAAACAGTTTTAAGGGTAAGGAATCTTAACGAACAAGAATGGAGAGGTTCGAAAGGTGTACCCATCAGGAAAGTTAGTACTAAGTTTAAATCCCATAGGGGAATTTGGAATGGTCTCGGGGGATAAACATTGGTTAACCCCTTTAGAAACTGTATTACCAAGGGTAATTTGAAATAGGATGGTTCTTCCGCAGTACGCTTAAAGATGGATAGCGCTGCGAGATAGCCCTTAATGGTGCCAACTTGAAGGCCTGAATTTGCCAAATGTAGTAGGAAGGACAAAACCATTGGTGTACCACATGAAAAAGGGTCGATATTCTGTTCTCTACACCAGCTGCAAAATCTATTCCAACGGCAGCGGTATAAAGACTTTGTTGCTGGCCTCCTTGCCGAAAGCAACACCTCCACAACATCATCAGGGAGGTCCCAATCCTTGTACCTCAGCCTTTCAGAAGCCAAGCGTGAAGGTTGAGGGTTTTGATGTCTGGATGGAGAACCTGACCTCCCTTCTGTGAGAGTAGGTTCTCTCTGAGTGGAAGTCGAATTGGAGGGCAGATGGACAAGTCTAGAAGGTCCGGGTACCACGTTCTCCTGGCCCAATCCGGGGCAATTAGGATCATGGTTCTCTGGAATCTTCTCAACCTCCTGATCATTTGAGGAATGACAGGGACCAGTGGGAACGCGTACAGAAGCGGAAAACTCCCAGTCCACTATGAACGCGTCTCCCAGAGCTCCTCTCGGGGGAAATTCCCTTGAGCAGAACAGGTCGCATTTCCTGTTTAGGCTGGTGGCGAACCGATCTACCTGAGGGGTTCCCCAAAAGGCGAAGATCTCTTGAAGGACTTCCTGAGCTAGCTCCCACTCGTGGGAGACTGTGTTCTGCCTGCTCAGAGCGTCCGCTGTCAAGTTCTTCTCTCCGGCTAGGTGAACTGCCGATAGAGAGATTCCTTCTTGGATTTCCCAAAACCAGAGCTGCATCGCCTCTCTGCACATGGGTAGTGATCCTACGCCTCCTCTTTTGTTGAGGTAATGCATGGCCACCGTGTTGTCCGTCATTATCAGGACGTTCTTCCCTTGTACAGCTGGCAGGAACGCCTTCAGCGCAACTCTGATGGCTCTCAGCTCTAACAGGTTGATATGTAGTCTGGACTCCGATGGAGACCAACGACCGCTGATGGTCAAGTCGTTGGCGTGGGCTCCCCACCCCGTGAGTGAGACATCCGTGACTACTGTTATCTCCGGCCAGGGTTGCCAAAACTGTTCTCCTTTCAGAATGTTCTCCTGACAGGCCCACCACTGAAGGTCTCGAGCCACCCTGCCGGGAACCTGAAGAAGATCTGTCATTCTCCCTGAGAATTGTGACCACTGAGTCCTCAGTGCCCACTGGAGGGATCTCATTCTCAGGCGAGCCTCTGGCACTAGGAAAATGCAGGATGCCATGAGGCCTAGCAACCTCAAAAAGTCGAAGGCTGGGAGACGTTGGGCATGTTGGAACTTGGTAACCATCTGTAGAATATCTTGAGCCCTCACCTCTGGTGGCGAGGCTTTTCCCAGGGAAGTGTCCAGGATCGCTCCTATGAACTGGAGTCTCTGCGATGGTATCATTTGTGACTTCTTTAAATTGAGGGAGAAGCCCAGTCTGTGAAGGAAGTGGCACACGTGATTTAGCTGGATCTGAGCTTGTTCTGGAGAAACAGCCCTGATCAACCAATCGTCCAGGTAGGGGTAGACGTGAATCCCTTCCCTCCTTAGACTTGCAGCCACTACCGACATTAACTTGGTGAAGACCCTCGGGGCGGAGGTCAGCCCAAATGGCAGCACTCGAAATTGATAGTGAGAGTTGCCAATTGCGAACCTCAGGTATTTCCTGTGTTTGAGATGGATAGGCACATGGAAATAAGCGTCCTGAAGGTCCAGAGATACCAACCAGTCCTGGAACTGAAGGGCCTGGAGGATCTGAGAAAGAGTGACCATCTTGAATTTGTCTTTTCTGAGGAATTTGTTAAATTCTCGCAAGTCCAAGATGGGTCTCAGTCCTCCGTCTTTCTTTGGAATGAGAAAGTAAGGGGAGTACCAGCCCTTGTTCCTCTCCGCTACAGGTACCGGTTTTATGGCACCTTTCTCCAGCAGGTCCCAAATTTCCTGCAAGAGGAGCGGATCTGGAGTTTTCTGAGAGCTGATCCCCGGTGGATGACTCTGAGGTATACGTAGGAAAGGCAGGCAGTAACTTTTTGCAACTGTTTCCAATGCCCAAGCATCTGACGTGATAGCCTGCCATACCGCCAGATGTTGAGTCAACCTGCCTCCTACAGGTGTCCTGTGAGGGAAGTCCTCAGAGTGGTTTTGAGGCGGCTGATGCAGATGCCGATGGTAAAGAGGTACCTGCTGTTGCTGCGGCTTTTGAATATCTACCCCGTCCACCTCGGGTAGTTCTTCTTTGTCACCTTTGAGCCGGTCGTCCTCTACCTCTTCCGAATGCGGAGTAGAAGCGAAAAGACTTGCCCCTCGCAGAGGTTCCTGTGGGACGAAAAGGAGTCTGACGGATTGCAGCTCCTAGGGATTTTGCTGCTGCTTTTGAAGTTTGCAGTTTTTCTAAACTGTCATCCGCCTTTTTCCCGAACAAAGAAGAGCCATCGAATGGCATGTTCAAGAGCCTGGCTTGCACATCTGGGGCAAAACCAGACTTTCTCAACCAAGCGAATCTCCTGGTTGATGTACTTGCCGCCATTGCTCTGCTGATACTGTCAGCCGAATCAATGCCCGTCTGGAGGGATTCGCACATAGCGTCTTTACCGTCCTGTATAATATTCAGGAACGCATCCCTATCTTCTCCCTCCGGGATGCAGTCAGCCGCTGTAGAAGCACACTCCCAAAGTGTATGGCTGAACCTAGCAAGGGTGCAAGTAGCATTAACAGATTTTAACGCCATGCTACATGCTGAAAAGACTTTCTTTGCCATAGCTTCATATTTTTTATCGTCCCTGTCCTGTGGGACGGTAGGATAAGCCGTCTTGACATCGGTAGAGGATGCTGCCTGTACCACCAGACTTTCTGGGGATGGGTGTTTAGACAAAAACTCTGGGTCTGTAGAAGATACCCTGTACTTTGTAGACAGTTTTTAATTTACTGCTGGTACTACATCTGGGGTTTCCCAGTTTGTCATGATCTTTCTCTGAAGAGCTTTATGAAAAGGCACCACAGGATCCTCCTGTGGGCCTTTGTCAAGAATATCCGTGAGGTCATCTTGTTGGAAAGATTGTAAAGGTCCAGTCCACCCCATGAACTCTGTGATCCTGGCCATTAAGGCTCTATAGGGGGTTTCAGCATGCTCCCCCGGGTCTGGCTTAGCAAACTCCACCTCAGGGGAAGTGTCTAACCCACTTGCCTCATGTAAGGAATCATGAAGATCCTTTAACCTGCGCTCTTCAGAGGAAAATTCCTCTCTAATTGGGGTTACAGGTCCCTGCAACTCAAATGTGTCTTCCTGTTCAGACAATTCACCCTCTTCCAAAATTGAGGACATAGTTCTCAATTGTTCTGAACTCATAAAGGGAGTAAATCCCATTTCCAAGGCAGAGGGTGCCGAACTTGTCATTATCGGCCTCGAAAACGTCGATGTCATTGACGCCGACGTCGAAGGCTTCGAGCATGGCGTCGAAAACAAAGGCGGAGGCCTCGAAGACCTCGACAGAATTGGAATTCTACTCGACAATCTCGAAGCCATCGACATCGAGGACCTGGGGATAGTCACTGGGTGTGTCGTAACCGTGACCTTTCTTGGCGTCGACGCCGGTGTCGAAGCTGGCGTCGAGTCGACAGACCCGTGTGTCGAAGGTCCCTTCGACAACGGCGTAGAAGACATCGACCTCGACGTCGACGGAACCCTCGTCGACGGCGTCGACGGAACCTTCGAGGAAGGTTTGGAGGTCATAGTCCTACTCGAGGGTTCGAGACGCGCTCGAGAGGTTTCCTTCGCCGGGTACTGCGACTCGCGGCGTTTTTTACCTTCGGTTCTTTCGACCAGAGCATCGCTCTCGGCAGTCTTCGAGGGGGTCGAGGCCGCTTTCTCGAAGACGCTCATCATATTTTTTCGGAATTCCTCCCATTCAGCCCGGGAACTATGTTTCGTGGGGCAAGGGATTCTTTTTGGCGAAACAGAGGAAGAGGAAGACGGAGAAGGGGATCTTCAACGTCTCCTCTTCGAGTGCTTCCATCTCGAGGAGTGATGAGACCCACTCCGAGACCTGGAGCGCGAAAGGTGACGAGGAGACGAATGTCTCGACTTCGTCGACGAAGAAGAAGCTTTAAAAGTCTTACCTTTCTTCAGCTTCCCCCTACGCTCCTTCAGGGCCTTAGCTGTCATGGACATACAGTCCTCGCACTCCGAACAATGGTGTTCAGCTCCCAAACACCACAGACAAACTCTGTAAGGGTCAGTCAACGACATCTTTTTCCCACAATCTCGACATTTCTTGAAGCCGGATCGAGGAGTTGTCGGTTCCGACGAGGAAGCCATCGAGTACGGATCGAATGACTCGAGGTAAATAGGATTAATCTGACTAAGAACTGAGCAACGGTATTCCGAGGCACTGAGTAAGCGCGGAAAAACAGAACTGAGCAACAGACGCTGCGCGCGGCCTTTATAGGCAGGATGACGTCGACGTCGATACGGCGGCTGTCGAGGGACATCGACTCGGAGGACGTAGACGCGCAGCGCCCTCTAGAGAAAAAGTTTTCCGAGGCCAGCAGAGCTGGAAGGAGATATCTAAGATGAGGAATACGTCGGAGGACACAATCCCTTCGAAATATTGTTTTCCTAGAATCCTCATTAGGATTTGGCAGTTATTCAAACTGTGTTGCAGAAAATCCACAAAAAAGGGAGAGGAAAAAAATGGGAAAAGGATAGTCTAAAGTATGGGGTTCCCAGAAAAGGGCACTCTGGCATGCTACATGTAATGTGCCATACTTGTAAAGCGCAGACTATAGCCCGGAGACATCTAGGCGTTGAGAAAAGGAACAATCCTGGTGAGCTAAAAGATCATACAAAAAGAGTTAAAATAGTTCAGTTTTCAGAGCTTTTCGGAACTGAAAGTGGTCTCCAATCTCGTGCATAGAGACCGTTAGCGCATTCCATTAGGTAGAGGCAAGGACCAATAAGGAACGTCCTCTATCAGAGCACTCTGATAGTGTGGAATTTTTAGTAGCTCTTCCCAAGATGAACAGAGACACACAGTAGGCTGATATTGCTCCAGTTTAATCTTCAGATCAGCTGCACCAGTGTTATGGAAAGCCCGGTGAGAGTTACATAGGATCTTAAACTCAACACAAGCTTTCACAGGTAACCAGTGAAGCTGCTGTGGTAAGCCTGCGGAAGGGGTAAGCCCTTGTCCATCTAAAGCCAACCGTGCTGCTGAGTTTTGGAGAATGTGCAGCCGCAGCAACTGATACGTCGGATAGCCTATGTAAACCCCATTACAATAGTCCAACGATCCCATGATCGCTGAGGTAACTATCTTTGTACGACAGTCGGCAGGTAGGAAAGGGAGAATCTTTCTCAATACCAAGCCAGTGTTGCAAACTGCTGAGATCTGAGCCTTTCTGGAACTAGAGCGGAGAAGCCTTACACCGAGACTTTTTACAGAAGCACTGGGGATGGGACATGGAGCCAGGAAGTCTGGCCAATAATCAGAACTCCAGGTGGTTTAGCTGACTGGGAGCCAGACATCAAGACTCCATTTTATCCTCATTGAGCTTCAGCCAATTAGCTGACATCCAACTCCCTATTGCTCACAAAAAATCTCTCTGTTTACGTGGGGGGTCCGATGTAGGTGAATCAAGATGAAACTCAAGCTCTGTGTTGTCATTGTACGTATAAAAAAGAACCCCGATTTCGGAAATGAGGTCTGCCAACGGACACAAATAAATGTTAAAAAGGAGCGGCATCTATGCACAACTGGGATGCTTTTAAATCTTCCCTCCATGGATTCATAATCCAATTTGTTGCCATCAAAAAACAGCAAACTGAATACACTCATAGCACCCTCTTAGCCTCATTAAAATGCCTTGATACCTATTATGCAAATCCAGATCCTAACATCATGAAAACTTTTATGGTTAAACGCATCGAATTCAATAAGATCTGCACTGATAAAGCTGCTAATTCCATTTTCAGATCCAGAGCTAAATTTAACAATGGATCCAACAAAGTGGCAAAATGTTAGCATTATATCTTAAGAAGAAGAAAGAAAAAATCCTTATAACCCATATAACCTCCCTTGAGCTAACAGATGAACCAACCCAAAAGACATAAACAATGCTTTTCTTGATTTTTACTCTAATTTCTAGATCTCTGATTCCTCCACCAACACTGCTGATATTAACTCTTTCTTCGAAGCAAACAAAAAAGAAAATCTCTCCAATCCGATTGATTTTTCCCCCTTGATACACCTATTTCCCTTACCGAAATGAAACAAGCAATACTTATTGCACCTAAACTTTTAGAATGCTACTCCTATTTTGTTGAAATTGGACAAAGCCCTGCATCATTTGTTGAGGCCCTCCCAATACTCTTTGCCAAGCCCGACAAAGATCCACCTATAAATAAAGACTACAGACCCATCTCTTTCATCAATTCGGACTAAAAAAATGTATGCTAAAATTCTTGCAAAGCAACTAGAAATGTACCTCCCCAAACGTATACATCCAGATCAATCTAGTTTTATCAAAGGTCGCCTTGCTTCATCTAAATCTAGACTGTTATTTAACACTCTTGCTCACTCCCAAAATGTAAATGAACCTTCTGCCCGTCTTGCCCTCGACGCTGAAAAAGCATTTGATCGTGTATCTTGATCTTTCATGTTCCATTCTTTAACCTGGCATGGCCTTCCTCCATACTTCATCAATCTGATTAAAATTCTTTACTCCACATCTACCACCCGGTATCCTTATCAACAGTTCTCTTTCCTCGTCATTTCAAACTGAAAGGAACTCGTCAAGGATGTCCCCTTTCTCCTTTGTTATTCAGTCTCGCTTTAGAACCCCTTCTTCAAAACATTAGAATGGACACTTGCATTAAAGGAATCTTTATAAATAATATTGAAATCAAAGGTTACGCTTACGCTGATGATATTCTAATCTACCTCTCTGAACCTGCCTCCTCCATTCAAACATTTAATATCTACTATAAATATGTTTTCTATCGTTTCTGGATACAAACTACATTTTGATAAATCGGAGGTCATGCCCCTCACCTATGTATGTAACATTATCAATAATCCTCTATCCCGTTTGTCGTGATAACCATCTCATATTAAGTATGTAGGGCTTCTCATTGCTAAAGATATCTATACTACTATCAATCTTAATACTAACTCTCTAATTGAAAAAGTCACAGAAATGATTGAAAGATGGTCACCTCTTTTTCTATCTTGGTGGGGACGCCTTAACACTATTAAAATGATGATCAGCCCTATCATCCTCTATTCGCTATCCATGATTCCCACTGTAATTCATTCCTCCTTCTACACAAAACTTGACTCCCTTCTTCTTAAATTTCTATGGAATCATAAAACACTGCATATTGCCATTAATAAGGGAGTAGTTTCTTACCTGTAACTCCATTTCTCCAGCGTTGGTATCTTTCATGGATTCACATGCTGTGAATATTCCCCGTCGTCAGGCTGGGAACCTCGGTCATTTTAACTTAGCGTTTTCCTATGGAAAACTTCGACACTTCAGTGTCAATGTCCTTTTTGGGAGCTTTAGTCACCACCAATAGGACGTAGGTTATAAATAACACGGCCCCCACGGCTTCCCTTCAGATTTTAACCTCCAAAGTAGAGGTAACCCGAACCAGGTTTGCATGCAGGGGCGGCCGGCAGGCGCATGTGAATCCATGAAAGATACCAACGTTGGAGAAATGGAGTTACAGGTAAGAAACTACACCCTTCTCCAGCATTGGATCTTTCATGGATTTACATGCTGTGAATAGATTACATTGCAGTATCCAACATGCATGGCGGAGTGTAAATGCAAACCAATATAGAAAAAGATTCACATACATGAGACAAAGAAACCCATCCAGTGATCAAGTTCAAACAAATACCCCGAAGCTGCGGGGCTTACCTTATTGAAACAGGCGTTGCAGGACTGCCCGTCCCACCTGCACAGCCTCACCATGCTGCTGCTCCAGACAGTAATGTCGAGTAAAGGTATGCAGCACCGCCCAGGAGGCTGCCTGGCAAATATCCACCAGCGGAATCTCTGACCATAATGCCGCCAACGAAGCCATAGACCTCGTCGAGTGTGCCCTCGGATTCCTCTCCAAAGCCTCTCCAAAGGCTTCCCAGCTTTAGTGTGGTAGAATGAGATAGCAGATGACACCCAACGAGAAAATCCTAGTTTGGAGATTGCCTGATCCTTGACGGACGGTCCATAAGGCACAAACAGCTGTTTAGAAAGTCAGAACTCCTGAGTATGATTCAAATAAAACTTCAACGCCCTCTTCACATCGTTCTGCAGGCGTGGAGGCTGAAGCAAAGAATGAGGGCAACACAATAGAAGAGAGTTTATGAAATGTTGTTGGCACTTTTGGGCTAAAGTGCGGGTTAGTAGCCAACACCACCTTGTCCTTGAAGTACCTCAAGTATGGGGGGTCCAAAACCAAAGCTTGCAACTCAGACATCCTTCTGGCCGAAGTAATGGCCACCAGAAAAGCCACCTTCCAAGACAAAAACTGCAAAGGAGTCGACGACATCGGTTCAAACGGCAGTCTCATCAGACCTGACAGAACCACATTAAGGCTCCACACCGGTGGAAACTTCTTGACTGGAGGAAAAGTACGAAACAACCCCTTCAAAAAATGCTTGATGAGACGATCACTAAACAGAGGCACTGCATGCCGCCTCCGAGTAAATGTAGAAATTGCTGCCAGGTGTACCTTTATGGAGGATAACGCCAGACCCTTCTCCGCCAACTGCAGTAGTGCAGAATTTGCTCCGGTGAAATGTTCAAAAGGTCCACCCCAGGCTGGCCCTTACACCACACACAAAATCTTTTTCATTTACACGCATAGGAGACATTCGTTGATGGAGCTCTCGCCGCCTCCAAAATGCACCGACAATCACTGGAAAGCTTTAGCAGGCCAAACTCAGAGAAGTCAGGAGCCAAGCCGTCAGGCTGAGAGATCTCGGATCGTCGTGCCAGACAGCGCCCTTGTCCTGAGACAGAAGGTCTGGCATCACTTCAAACCGAATCGGCTCCGCTACGGACAGATGAAGAAGATCCGAGAACCACGGCTGCCTGCTACAGAACAGAGCCACCAGAATCACACGGCATGGGTATCTCCGAATCCACTGGAAGGTCTGTCGAATGAGCAGAAACGGAGGAAATGCAAAAGCGAACAGGTCTGTCCACGGGAATGAGAACGCATCCCCTAGAGACTCGGGGTGAACCCACCTGCTGGCGAACTCCTTGCACTGTTTGTTCTCCCTCGTTGCGAAGAGATCCAACGGAGGACAGCCCCATTTCTGGAAGATCATGGACACCTGTTGCTCCTTCAGCTGCCATTCGTGGAGCTGGCCTACATCCCTGCTGAGCGCATCTGCCTGCACATTCAACACTCCCAGCAGATGAAACGCCACAATGCCAATGTCGTGCAACAGAGCCCAATGCCAAAGTTCTTGTGCTTCTTTCGACAGCACCCTTGAATTTGTGTCCCCCTGTTTCCTGAGATGAAACATTGTGGTGGTTGTTAGGGAGAATTCTCATAAATGGCTGATTTCCCTTACCTAATGAGTCCCTCAGCAGCTTTTCTGGATTTCTAGGATTTATTTATTTCACCTGGTAAGAGTGTGAGCCTTTTTTCACACTCTTACATGTGTTTTGCCATGTGTGTTTTTACCATTTGTGTGTTCTTGAGCTCTGGAGCCTCACCTACTCCATGAGCACCACTTTTTGTGTGTGTTACACAGCACCTTCAGTGCAGTGACACAGGGTTGTCTTTTGGACTTCCCACTGACTCCATTTTTCTGGGGATGACTACTGTCCCCCAGAAACATGTAAAGTTGCCATTAACTTTATGTAGTCTCTTTAAACCACAGACCCAGTACACCCCATTTTACATGGAGTATTTGAAAGGGTTAACTCTTACCTCTTTTTGTCTGTGTCTCTTGGAGCCTTGTTTCGCTCCCTTAACATTAAGACTTGGCCGGTGGCAGTGGTAACTACCCTAATTTTTCTACCGCGATTATCTTATATAAACGTGGTATTGTTTTAGGCTATTATAATAGCCTCGAACATAAACCCGCTTGACCAAATACATTTTATTTTGGTTCCGGCTGGGTTTATTCGCCATTTCTTTTTGTTAAAGTCTTTCTCATGTTTTTCTCTGCACACCAAACCGGGGATGATTCCTTTGTTCGCTGTCTTTTTGCGGGCTTCTGCACAGAAGCCCTCCTTGAGGCGCCTAAAAGTCTAGGTAGGCAGGATGTGAGGGAGGGGTCTTCGGAGCCCTGCCATGGGTTCCCTTGGTAACCCAAGTCGCACTCCTGTTTGATTGGCTAAGGGGACTGTCCTTGCCAGGACAGCCACCCTGCTGTGTGATTGACAGCCAGGCTGTATGAATGGGGGAAACTGCATAAAAAGCAGGTCTCTGGGACTGGAAAAACAGAGTCGCCACTGGAACGGAAGAACCAACGAGGAACTGGAAGAAACGCTAAGGAAAACAGCTTGCTAGTACGGCCACTAATTAATTCAGGAGTGAGTCAATGACCCACCAATAGATTGAAGGAGCAAAATGTCTATATAGTTATATCCAATAGTTTCTCTACCGTCAACCACACGTTATACAATGCAATATAAAGTTTCATCGCAGTTGCATTGATCACCCTTAACCAGAAGTCATTGCTGCTTATATGGTCCATTCTATGGACAAGTCACCATAACATGTTAAGTACGTTTTAGCATGGTAGGACACCTAGTTAGAACGTGTTTACCAGTTTCAGTGTCCGATTTCATACAAAGCCGGCAGGAGCGTTCTGATGTAGTGAGATTGCTCATAATCCTGCTAGTAGCCAGTACCAGTAATTGATCAATCCTCAGCAAAAGGATGAATTGTCTTAGGCGAGGTGAAGGGCACAGAGACAAGTATGGTATTGGCTTCTTGAAGGTGTATCTCATGTGTTGAACAGATTTATAGCGTTTCAGATCTTCCAAATGAGCAAAATTGTCAATCCAGTCATCTAGTTCGGACTTCTTAGACAGTGCTCGTAGTGCAGTGGCTGTATCCCCGTTGGGCCTATTGGTCCAACCAATCTTCTGCAGGTAGCAATCCATATGTTTTTTCATGAATTGGAATGTGGAAGATTTATTGATTTCACTGTACATAGCAGTCAGCAAGGGGTTTTCTGCATGCAGTGTCATTTTTAAGTACAGCTCAGCCCTTTTTCTAAGTACTTGAGATTTCCACGAGATGAGACCTAGTTCCAATCTAAGGATGGACATGGGTATGCAGGTCGGGAGACCTAGTATTTTCTTCCAGAATTTCCCCTCAAGTGTCTGTAGCCACCCCAGGTCCATCAGCTGCAAGGCTTCAAGACCATAGGTGATCATGGGTGCTAATAACTGCAGATATAGTTGTCATGCAGCCCAGATAGTGTACCCACAGTGAGAAGTAGAAAACCGGTGTATCAAGGCAGTAATTTGGGCCGCACGCGTAATCCGGGCTTGCTTACACATAGTGTATAGGCCCTTGGGCTCAATCTCAATGCCCAGGTATCTATAATAGGGTGTGTATTGAATTAAAGACCCATGTATATTGACACTTACTCATGCTATCTTCTTGCTGCTGAGCACCATCATCTGGGTTTTATCCAGATTGATTATAAGGCCATTTCTTTGGGCATAGGACCATAATGCCTCTGCTGAATTACGAAGTCCACTAATTGTATGGTCCATGACAACTAAGTCATCAGCATAGGCTAAAACCGAACAGTGGGCGGTGCCTATTTTAGGGGGACAATTATGTTCTGCTGATAATACTTTCGGTATGTCGTGGACAAACAGATTATATAATATTGGTGCCGTCACGCAGCCTTGTTTTACGCCACAAGTTTGTCCAATCTTGTTGGTCAAGTTCCCCTTAGAGTCTAGCTTCAAGGAGACTGTAGTGTTGTAATGTAACAGTCGAAGATAATAAAATATTCCTTTGGGGCAACCCAAGAACTCAAGTTTAGCCCACAGCAGATCTCTAGGGACTAGATCGAAGGCCGTCTTGAAATCAATGAACAGTACATATAGTGGTGGGTTGCCAGATGTTCTGGCCTTATTTCGGAGTATGTCCATTATAGCCAAATTGTGCACTGTAGAGTATCCACATCTGAAGCCGCATTGAAATTGATCTAAGATCTTCCACCCATGTTTGTAATTCATGCAATAAGCATGTCGCAAATGATTTGCCCATACAGTCCAACATGGACAGTAGTCGATAGTTGGAAGGATCTGTCCGGTCTCCCCTCTTGTAAATCAGGACCAGAATTGCTGGTTGCCATGATTCCGGGATAAACCCGTCGTTCAGAATCTTATCAAATAATATTTTCAGAATTTCTGCCCAAAATTCCGGATATCTTTTTAGTATGACGTTAGCCAGACCATTGGGTCCGGTGGCTCTCGATGATTTGAGCTTTTTTATCCTGGCAATCAGTAATTCAACTGTCACCTTAAAAGGGGGTGGGGGTTGATCCAAAGTTATCATCTCCTGGGTCTGTCCTGGGGGAATATGATTGCGCTTCCTCAGGAATTCCTCCCACTGACCTATACCAATAGGATTAGTGAGGGAGCTACTGGTGTCCCCCCTTGCCTGACTCAGCAGTCGCCATATAGATCGGGAGTTCCCTGTACAGAGTATTTGCACCGTTTTTTTCCATTTAAGTAATTTGGCTGCATGGCATTTCTGCCTCAGCCATGATCTAAAAGCGTTCTTTCTCTTCTTGCATGAAATCTGGTAACTATCCCATGTGATGGATTCTTTATGCAGCTTCTTAAGCTCTGCTCTTAACATTCTTTTGGCGTCTCTGATTTCAATGTCAAAGACATTAGTTGGTTTGGCTTCTGGGGTTAGCATATTTGTTTTAACAGTGGCATAACTATATGAGAAAGATGTTATCCATTCTTCAATCTCGCTACAAGACATAGCGAGAAGCTCATCGCGATCCTTACTTATCTTGTCTGTCGTGGCTTCTATTGCTTTCTTGATGTTTTTATCGGACCAGCGAATATTTGAGGATGCATGGTTCATTCTCAGTTCACCAGTAAAACTGTAACTGTAACAGTAAAACCAGTGAACATACTGTATCAGGAAGTTAAATGTAAACGTCAGTAAGGCATGATCACTCCAATCATTAGTGTTAACCCTCATATCAATGACCCAATTGGCCATTGAGGGGCTCACAAAGATGTAATCAAGTGTGCTTCTGGCTTTAGCATTATTCCATGTAGGTTGCCCTGGATAATCACTGCTGGTTCTACCATTAAGGAGTTTGAAACCCCATGAATTAAGAAAGTTGAGCCATAGTAATCGCTCAGTGTTCGCGTCTGAGTGCCACATCTTGCCTATGCTCCTCAACAAGGGATTATTGCTTCTGCCTTCTTCTCCCACTAAATGACAGTTAAAGTCGCCAAGAATTATTACAAGATGTTTTTTCTATGTCTGTCATCCAGTCAATCAGCAGATCGTGGCAAGCTTCCTGAATAAGATCTCTGTTGGAAGATTCAGGTGGATTATATAAATTGATCAATAACATTTTGTCTACTTTATCTTTACCGGGAAGTTCTAGCTCAACCGCTAGCACAAATTCATCCATATTGGAGTGGATGCGAGTAGACATTAATGGATGTAAAATTCCGATGAGTAATCCCCCATATGGTCTTCCCCTCGGTCCCTTTTTTGCTAGTTCCTGGTGGATGGTGTATCCATTTAGAAGGGCCCAAGAGGTAAGTCAAGTCTCCTGGAGACATATGCAGGTATGACCTGTTAACAGGGGGATAGAGCCATCCACGGATAATAAGGGAATAGTTTCTTACCTGTAACTCCATTTCTCCAGCATTGGTATCTTTCATGGATTCACATGCTTAGAATATTCCCCGTCGTTAGGCTGGGAACCCTCGGTACATTTATAAAGATGTTTTCCATAGGAAAAAATGTCGACACTTTTGTGTCCTATCTATGTCGTTTTGGGCCGCTTACGCCTGCGCCAATAGGACATAGCCGTATAAATATCCCTGCCCGCGGCTCCCTTCAGATTTTAACCCCCCAAAGTAGTCTGCGGTATAACTGTTTGCATACAGGAGAGGCCGACGGGCGCATGTGAATCCATGAAAGATACCAATGCTGGAGAAATGGAGTTACAGGTAAGAAACTATTCCCTTCTCCAGCATTGGATCTTTCATGGATTCACATGATTAGAATAGATTGTATAGCAGTACTTCTGATTTGGCGGTGTGCATGCAAACCAATACCGTCATAGCCACACATGCCCTTTGTCATTGAGAAACTTTTAGTCGTTACACGTTAACCTTAAAAAACACATTACTATATATTGATCGAAGGAAATACCCATGTATAGGGCTTACCTCACCGAAACAGATGACGTAGGACTGCTCGTCCCATCTGTATATCTTCTGCATGTTGCTGTTCGAGGCAATAATGGCGGGTAAATGTATGTGGCACCGACCAGGATGCCGCCTGACAGATATCTCCCAGCGGAATCCTGGGCCACAATGCCACCGAAGACGAAGTGGATCTCGTGGAATGGGCTCTTGGACGCTTGTCTAGCGGCTTCCCCGCTTTCGAGTGACAAAAGGCAATCGTCGACGAGATCCACCGAGCTAGTCCTTGTTTTGAGATTGCTTTTCCTTTTGTCGAAGGACCATAAGCCACAAATAGTTGTTTTGTATCTCTAAATTCTTGAAGTACTCTAAAACTTTAGAGCTCTTTCCACATCCAATGTATGGAGAGCTTTTCCGCGACAGATGAAGGGGTTGCGAAGAATGTCGGTAGTACAATAGACAAATGTTTATGAAAGACAGTTGGAATTTTTGGTATGAAATGAGGGTTGGTTGCCAACACCACATTGTCTTTGAAAAATCTCAAGTACGGACTTTCAATGACTAATGCTTGTAGTTCTGAGAGTCGTTGTGCCGAAGTGATAGCCACCAAAAAGGACAACTTCCACGATAAGAATTTTAAAGATGAAGACGACATAGGCTCGAAAGGAGCTTTCATTAGTTCTGTCAATACCAGGTTAAGACTCCAGTTCGGAGGAAACTTTTTAGTTGGGGGAAAAGTACGAAATAAACCTTTCATAAAGTGTTTAACTAACCGATCACTAAACAGTGGTGTTGAATGTCTTTTACGAGTGAATCTCGAAATGGCTGCCAGATTAACCTTTATCGACGAAAAAGACAAACCTCTTTCTGCTAAATGCAGCAAATGTGGAAGAAGCTGCTCCGGAGCGATACTTAGGGGCACCAAACCTGGTTGATCTTTACACCACATGCAGAATCTCCTCCACTTACATGCATACGAAGTGTTCATGGACGGAGCCCGTCCCGTGCGGCTTGCAAAATTCGACGGCAGTCCGATGAAATGATTAGGGTACCAAATTCCGAGAAGTCAGGAGCCAGGCTGTCAGGCTGAGTCCGTCCGGATCGTGATGCCACACTGTCCCCTTGTCCCGAGATAGAAGGTTTGGAATCTTCTGGAACCTCACTGGTTGCGCTATCGATAGCTGGAGCAGGTCGGAGAACCACGACTGCCTCGCCCAATAGGGAGCCACCAAGATCACCCGAAATGGGTACTTGTGAATCCATTGCAGAGTCTGTTGTATGAGTGGAAACGGGGGAAAAGCGTACACAAACTTGTCCGTCCACGGGAAGGAGAATGCTTCCCCCAGTGAGTCGGGTTGTGGCCACCTGCTCGCGTAATGTGCACATTTTTTGTTCCCTCTTGTTGCGAAGAGATCCAGGGAAGGTTGCCCCCATTTTTTGAAAACCTTCGCCAGCTGTTGTTCGACCAACTCCCATTTGTGCAGCTGATTCATCTCTCTGCTAAGAGAGTCCACTTGTACATTTTTTACTCCCGGCAGATGGAAGGCCAATATACTTATCTTTTGTTTTAGAGCCCAATGCCATATTTCTTGATCTTCGGTCGAGAGAGTTCTAGAACGAGTACCTCCTTGCTTTCTCAGGTAGAACATTGTTGTCGTATTGTCTGTCAATATTCTCACGACCGATCCCTTTATGTGTGGTAAAAAGGACTTCAGGGCCCAACGTACAGCCCTCAATTCCAGCACGTTGATATGAAGGGTTGACTCTTCCGTCGACCACAGACCCTGCACTTGTAGAGATCTCAGATGGGCTCCCCATTCAGTCAGAGACGCATCCGTCACAATCGTCATTTGAAACTCTGGCTCCTGCAGGGGCATCCCTCTCAATAGATTTTCGAAGAGTTGCCACCATCGAAGTGCTCGTAGCAGCTTATTGCTGATAGTCAATTTGTCTGACCAAAGCCCCCGACTCTGGGACCATCGGTCTGGCAGAAATTCTTGAATTGGTCTCATGAAGAGACGACAGTTGTTTACTAAGGGGATACACAACGCCATGGCCCCTAGTAGTGACATATATCTCCCTACCAACACTCTGGTGTTGACTTTCCACTCTTTTTCCTGTAGCCTGAGCTTCTGACCCTCTCCACAGATGATTTCACCAACCCTGACTGTGTCTCGAACTCTGCACCCAAAAACACTAAGTTCCTTGAAGGAGTTAAGAAGGACTTTTCGAAGTTGATCGCAAATCCTAACTGTTGCAGAAGTTGCATGGTGGCCTTTAGACTTGCTTGTGCCTTTATTGGGGACAACCCCCTTACCAACCAGTCGTCCAGATAAGGGTAAACATGATGACCTTGTTTTCTTAACCAAGCTGCTACTGGAGCCAAGCACTTTGTGAACGTCCTGGGAGATGACTTTAGCCCGAATAGGAGTACTTTGAACTGATAGTGGGTCCGTCCGACTACAAACCTCAGGAACTTTCTGTGTCGTCGACGCATTGGTATATGAAAATATTCGTCCTGCAGATCTAACGACGCCAGAAAATACCCCTGCTGGATAGATCGGATAACTTCCTGAAGTGTAAGCATCTTGAACTTCAGATTTCTTAGTATCTTGTTGAGATCTCGAAGATCTAGAATGGGACGCCACTTGCCATTGGGTTTTTTTACAACGAAGTATCGGGAGTAAACTCCTTGACCTCTCTCTGACAACGGGACCAATTCTATACCCCCTTTTTGTAGCATAAGCACTACCTCTTGTTGTAATATTTGCAGATGGGGCTGAGCCGAAAACACAGGTGGAATGTGCGATGGCCTGCTTTTGAACTGCAAAGAATGGCCTAGCTTCACTGTGTCCAATACCCACCGGTCTGATGTTATCTTCTCCCACTGTCATGATTTCTGCCCCTCATGTCCCCAGCCTTCCAATATGTCAGGCTGGAGCCAGGCCACGATCACCTACATGGCCCTCAAGGGCCTCTCCATCCCTCCAAAGACCCACTTGGAGTCAGACTTGGCGCTTGTGGCACCAGACTCACTCACTCCCATAGGATAACATTGGGGATTGGACTTGTAGTGCATTGATGGGGACAAGATGGATGCCCCCACATATTCGGTTCCCAGAACTGCATGTGCGGTCTAGTCTTTTGGGTGTGGTTCAGCCCAGAGGCATCTGGGATAACCAGAGACTATTTAAACCACACCCAGGCTGAGAAACATGCTTTGCGTTTTCTGCACCTGCAGCGTGACACTCACCGTGTTCGGATCGGTCTCCAGTAGGCCTGCATCTTTCTTCTGCGCCCAGCTCCTGCAAGAACAAGAACACTGTTAGGAACAGCCTTACCTTGCGGTGCTTCTGCCCATCAGTCATCGCTCCTTATGTTCTGCGGGCATCTTCTGCAGTGTCATTCTCATCCCGGCACGCCGTTTCCTAAGGAAAAGGGAAAAGAACAGAAAAAAGGCATTAGTAAGCATTCTGCAAATCTTTGCTTATTTTTAAATACTGTATGAGCTTCAAACGCTTACCTGAATCTCAGCCGCTCTGGGGGAACTCTGTCTTTGGAACTTCTCATCCATCTGCAATAGGGAAAAGACACTCCAGGTTAGCGTGGACACATCTAGAGGTGCTGCATACCGCGCTTACCCACCGCATTTGTTCTTCATAACCGGCATCCACGCTGAAAACGTAGCGGCACCTAAAAGACACAGAAAAAGAACTCAGTTCAATGCAAATACGAAAGGCGTGCATCGCGCATCACGCTCTCACTCACCTTCAGCGCTACTCATCTCAGCAGCACGCCGCCATCCCCGGAAGCGGCCATCATCTAAGGAAGGAAAGGAACGAAGTTAGAGAACTGTTCAAAAGACTCAGTATACTTACCTGTCGGACTCTTGCCAGTGAAGTAACTAGGCAGCAACGAGCCTGCATCAATCAACGCGCCCCTTCACTGAAGGCAGGACGGAGAGTACACTATCCAAGAAAACAAGGTGAGCTGTGGATCAAAGGGAAGGGTTGGACCCCGGGGAAGAAGGGGTTCAAGCACAGAGAGACAATAGGGAGTTAAACTCTACCAATCCTGTGTTTCAGGCCCAGTCTCCAGTCGAATAGCCTCCAGGGAAGGGTTTGAGGCCGTAAGAGGTCAGAACAGGTTGAGTGACGTCTCCGTGGATACCAGGTGAGCGTTACAGAACGCAAAGCCTCACATCAAAATCCACCCGGGCGTCATGGAAACGTCAGAAACCGACCAGTTAGCCCACACTTCTCCAGTCACAAGCAGGGCATGCACCATTGCCGGGAAGTGTGCCCTCAATGCCAGCGCCATCAGCCAATCCCGTTCAGATAACCCTTCCTGGGGCAGTTCCCTTGGCCCCGCCCGAACAATTTACGGGGGATCCCAAGAGGTTTGCAACGTTCATGAACCAGTGCCGCCTGCACTTCCTTTGTAGGCCAGGGGCCTTTCCGAATGAACAATCACGGGTCGCTTTTGTGCTATCCTACCTGAGTGGTAGCGCCGCGGACTGGTCTGTACCCTTTGTGGCCCAAGACGATCCTTTGCTACAGGACTTCAGGGGCTTTCAGCAGGAGATGGAAAAGCTGTTCACCCGTCGTACTCATGGGCAGGCATTAGACAACAAACTTCTGTCCCTACGCCAAGGGAATCAAGACCTATTAACATCCATAGCCAATAGACTCGTAGTTGAAGCAGAATGGCCAGTGGAGAAGAGAACCACGTTATTTCATCAGGGGTTGCGGGGGGAGCTCAAGGATGTTCTCGCACAAGTAGTGAACCCCCCCGAAAGACTGCTCAGAATTCATTGACCTTGTTGTTCAACTGGATCATAGGTTGCAGGACCGAAGAGTAGATCGAACCAGACCGGACCCTCGCCCTGTGTTTGTGCCTTCAAAGGACAATACTGCCCGAACAACGGAAGGTTCAGGAGAACCAATGCAAATTGGGGGGTCAGATCCCCCTTGACTAAAGCGGAAAGGGATAAAAGGAGACAGCAGCAGTTATGTCTGTACTGTGGAAGGTCAGGTCATTTCCTTAAAAAGTGCCCTGTGAAGCCACCAAGGAGGACGGTAGTGGCCCCGGACAAGGAAGATACCATCAAGGAATCGGAAAACTTCCCAGCCCGGCAAGTGTAGGGGTCCACTTGTGGAGCGAAGAAAGTGAACTACAGACCTCCCATTTTGGTGCAATGTCAAAGATACCGCCAGTTTATTTTTTTAATATTAATTCACCGGTAGGGTCTTTGTGCCAGAACTCTGTTTTAAAATGGCGTTTGTGTTCGCCTCTGTAACTCCAAACCAAAGGTCGAGCCCTTTGTTCCACTTTTGGCGGGCTTCTACACTGAAGCCCTCCAAAGTGGTGCCACTCTGTCTGGGTACCACAGGGGGTGTGGGGGGGGGGGTTTGAGCACCTTGGACTGAGTTGCCTTGCCAACCCAAGTCACACTCTTGCGTGATTGGCCCACGTGGTGAGCCGCCCCGCTCACCACTTAGCATATTTGATTGACAGCTAGGCTGAATGAATGGGGGTTTCTTGCATAAAAGCAGGGCTTTTTGGACTGGAACTTCAGAAGTCGCCACAGGACCTGAAAATCCAAAGAGGGAGAAGTTGAGCCGACCTGCTACGATGACACCACCGGTGGAGCCCTGCTGAACCGACTCACCACTTCCCAACGACAGAGGAGATCTCCCTGCTAGAGAGTCTTCTTCCCTTGACTGGTGGAAACAACCAGTTTACCTTCTTTTTCTCTTCCAAGACGTCCAAGTGGTCGAATTGCCCGTGCCAAGCACCCTGGCAACCGGATAGCCACTTACCCTTGCACCGCGAATAAAAGGACCGCTCCTTTTAATTGAGAACTCAGCGGCTGGTTTCTTCCCTGGCAGTGCAACGACCGTCTGCTTTCCTCCACGACGAGATCCTCTCTTCCCCCGGACGAAGCACCGACTTGCAGCCGCTGCCAGGAACAACTGTCCCCGCTGGAGCGTTCTCACCATTTTAAGGTCCCATGTCTGCCAGGCCTACCTTTCTATAGATTGCTACAAGGTGACATTAAATCTTAACCTTCTGGACTGGGCTGGCCACCTGACCATCTAACTGGTCCCTTTCTTTTGTCCAACACTGTTCTGAACCTTTGTCGAGACTTTGATGCACTTTTAACCGTGTGACCTTGGACACATTTCTCGCGGATCCTCTTAAAGTGGGTCCAGCTTTCTGAACTTTGACTTCCCGGTTCTAACCTGCCTTCTTCTCTTACTGTGTTTGTGTTAAAGTGTTGGGACCTGTTTCTATCTATGCTTTGCCTTTTTCTCCCTTTTTAACCAAGTTATTAGAGTGCCATCTTCGTTAAGCGCTCACCGCTGTCTGAAAATAAGGGTTGCTTTACTTAAGACTTGTCTAATAACCGTTTAGGGAGTGTATATCTTTTAGTGACCGTGTTTTTGAACTGCTGGATATTAGTGCCAGTGTGTTTACTAGATGTGTTTTTAAATAAATAATTATATCTCTTTTACACCAAGCTCTGGTCAGTGTTTGCTTGTTCTACTGTGTTCTCTTGACCTATTGTGTATGCTCTGTATACTGCCTAACTCTTCTTGAGAGAAGTCTGACTGCTCAGCCACAGCTACCAGGTAAATCTGGGTGGTGCAGACTGCTACCAATTGGGTTTACTGCCAAACACCTGTAGTCTTAAATCTTTTGCAGTGGTCCCAAAGGGAACTGCACAGGTTTCTGTCTAACAACTTGAGAACGTGCATCGACTATCGTGCACTGAACCAGATTACCGTAAAAAATCGCTTCCCCCTGCCACTGATCCCTGAATTGCTTGATCAAGTAAAAGATGCCCAAACCTACACAAAACTAGACCTGAGGGGGGCATATCACCTTGTTCGCGTAAAACAGGGGGACGAATGGAAAACCGCTTTTCGCACCAAATACGGCTTGTACGAATATCAAGTAATGCCCTTTGGCCTTTGCAACGCGCCTGCTGCATTTCAATACTTCATGAACGATGTCCTACGGGAATTGATTGGTGTCTGTGCTCTAGTGTACATCGACGATATCCTAGTATATTCTGCATCAAAGCAGGACCAGGTTAAACACGTCCGATCCGTATTGGAGAAACTCTGTCAACACCAGCTCTACACCAAGCTCGAAAAGTGCTCATTCCACGTCTCCGAGGTGGAATTCCTGGGCTTTATTCTCAGCCCGAATGGAATCCGAATGGATGTGCACAAGGTAGATGCTATCCTGAACTGGCCATCCCCAAATTCATTCAAGGGGGTTCAAAGTATGCTGGGTTTTGCAAACTTCTACCACCGGTTCATCCCAGGATTTTCCCAAATCGTGCATCCCATCACGTCATTACTAAGGAAAAGCAACAAAAAGTTCCAGTAGACAATAGAAGCCGAGGAGGCTTTCCAGGAACTCAAAGCAAGATTCACATCTGCCCCAATCTTACGCCACCTTCGCCCTGATCTCCCATACCTGGTGGAAACGGACGCCTCAAGCATGGCTATGGGAGCCGTCCTCTCAAAAAAGGACCCCGAAACGGACCAGTTACACCCTGTTGCCTTCTGGTCGCGTAAATTCACACCCCCTGAACTCAATTACCCTATCACAGACAAAGAACTCCTGGTCATTAAGTCAGCCTTTAAGGCATGGCAGCACTACCTCTTGGGCGCCAGACACACAATCACCGTAATAACTGACCACCGTAACCTCCACTACCTGAAAACAGCAAAGGCCCAATCGTCACGACAACTACGTTGGGCTCTTTTTTTTGCTGAATATGACTACGTGATTACATTTCGACCAGGGGTGAAAAACGAGAAGGCTGATGCCCTTTCCCGTATGGAGGTGGAAGAGCAAGAGTATCAGACCTCTGACCCAATAGCAATCATCCCGAGTGACAAGCTCCTATGGTCACAGCAACCATACCTCAGAAAGAATTGTGTGCACAAGGAGAACATTACAATGTAAAAGATCAGTTGCTCTACTTCAGGAATCGTTTATTCTTATCAAACCAAGAACTACGAGAACAAGTCATGTCCGGTTATCAGGATTCCTTGATCGAGGGCCCCCCCGGAATCGCTAAAACCCTAGCCAAGGTAAAACTAAATTATTGGTGGCCCACGTGGCGTAAAGACATTATCCAATTCATCTAATCTTGTGGAGTGTGTGCTCAAAACAAGTCATCCAAGCAGAAACCAGCTGGGCTATTACAACCATTGGAATCCCACCAGCACCCTGGCACACGTTGTCCCTCGATTTTATTACTGACTTAACACCCAGTCAAGGGTTTAACACTATTCTTTTGGTCGTGGACCTATTTTCAAAAATGGCACATTTCATTCCTCTTAAGGGGCTCCCAAATGCTTCCACTCTGGCA
This sequence comes from Ambystoma mexicanum, assembly GCF_040938575.1. Classification (NCBI taxonomy): domain Eukaryota; kingdom Metazoa; phylum Chordata; class Amphibia; order Caudata; family Ambystomatidae; genus Ambystoma; species Ambystoma mexicanum. The sequence goes on from NC_090939.1 coordinate 638,237,143, forward strand.
AAGGTATTTCTTGAAGGCATCGTACGGCTCCATGGGTTTCCTTTCCGTTTTGGTATCAGACCGAGGTACTCAATTCGTATCTAACTTCTGGACAAAATGCTGCTCTATGGCCCAGATCGACGTCCGGCTATCCACCAGTCACCATCCCCAAACGGATGGTCAAACTGAGAGGACAAATAAGATGCTCGAGCAGTATCTGCGTTGCATGTTACACCAAGCTGAAGGAAGCTGGTTATTATTATTATGGATAGCTGAATATGCTTATAATAATTCCCTACACACCAGCACTGGGCAGATACCCTTTTATACCATGTATGGCAGGCACCCACGTACTTCTGAGTTGGACGTTCCTACAACCCTGGAAATGGCAGCAGTGAAAACCTTGCACATAACCATTTCTCAAACAATTAAAAGGGCAGCTGAACACCTACTTCAAGCTAAGAATCGCCAAAAGACGTTTGCTGATCAACACCGAGCAAAGCCCCCAACTACCAAGTGGGAGACAAAGTCTGGCTGGCATCTAAACACGTGTCCATTAAAGGAGCCCGAACTTTCCGTCCAAGATACCTGGGTCCATTCACCGTCACCTCCGTGATAAATCCTGTGGCGGTCAGACTAGCTTTGCCGTCAAACATGCAAATTCATCCTGTGTTCCACGTGTCTCTCCTTAAACCTGTTCAACCTGGGACCCAGGTAGCAATGCCACCGCAGCCAGTAGTAGTCGCCGGGGAGCCAGAATTCGAAGTCAAGGACATCCTAGATTCAAAGTACGTTAGATCCAAATTATACTACTTAGTAGACTGGAAGGGGTATGGTCCCCAAGACAGAACATGGGAGCCTTGTGAGTACATCCATGCACATCGCTTGCTTAGACGATTTCATCAAAACCATCCAACTAAACCAGGACCAGATAGAAGAGCCACCTTGAGAGGGGCCTTGGGGGGGAGTGCTGTCATGATTCCTGCCCCTCATGTCCCCAGCCCTCCAAGATGTCAGGCTGGAGCCAGGCCACAATCACCTACATGGCCCTCAAGGGCCTCTCCATCCCTCCAAAGACCCACTTGGAGTCAGACTTGGCGCTTGTGGCACCAGACTCACTCACTCCCATAGGATAACATTGGGGATTGGACTTGTAGCACATTGATGGGGACAAGATGGATGCCCCCACATATTTCGGTTCCCAGAACTGCATGTGCGGTCTAGTCTTTTGGGTGTGGTTCAGCCCAGAGGCACCTGGGATACCCAGAGACTATTTAAGCCACACTCAGGCTGAGAAAATGCTTTGCGTTTTCTGCACCTGCAGCGTGACACTCACCGTGTTCGGATCGGTCTCCAGTAGGCCTGCATCTTTCTTCTGCGCTCAGCTCCTGCAAGAACAAGAACACCGTTAGGAACAGCCTTACCTTGCGGCGCTTCTGCCCATCAGTCATTGCTCCTTCTGTTCTGCGGGCATCTTCGGCGGTGTCATTCCCATCCCGGCACGCCGCTTCCTAAGGTAAAGGGAAAAGAACAGAAAAAAGGCATTAGTAAGCATTCTGCAAATCTTCGCTTATTTTTAAATACTGTACGAGCTTCAAACGCTTACCTGAATCTCAGCCGCTCTGGGGGAACTCTGTCTTCGGAACTTCTCATCCATCTGCAAGAGGGAAAAGACACTCCAGGTTAGCGTGGAAACATCTAGAGGCACTGCAAACCGCGCTTACCCACTGCATGTGTTCTTCATAACCGGCATCCACACTGAAAACATCGCGGCACCTAAAAGACACAGAAAAATAACTCAGTTCAATGCAAATACGAAAGGGGTGCATCGCGCTCTCACTCACCTTCAGCGCTACTCATCTCAGCAGCACGCCGCCATCCCGGGACGCCGGCCATCATCTAAGGAAGGAAAGGAACGAAGTTAGAGAACTGTTCAAAAGACTCAGTATACTTACCTGTCGGTCTCTTGCCAGTGAAGTAACTAGACAGCAATGAGCCCGCATCAATCAACGCGCCCCTGCGCTGAAGGCAGGACGGAGAGCACACTATCCAAGAAAAAAGGTGAGCTGTGGATCAAAGGGAAGGGTTGGACCCCGGGGAAGAAGGGGTTCGAGGAGACAGAAACAATAGGGAGTTAAACTCTACCAATCCTGTGTTTCAGGCCCAATCTCCAGTCGAATAGCCTCCAGGGAAGGGTTCGAGGCCATAAGAGGTCAGAACAGGCTGAGTGACGACCCCGTGGATACCAGGTGAGCGTTACACCCACTCGTCGACACCCTGCCTCCCAGGACATTCTGAAACTCGTCATCGCTGGTTCTTTGACTGTTTGTCCTTCGTGGATGATGGATAACCTCCTCTTCTTGAAGTTTGATAGTCTCGACCTCTTCGAGCAGTTTGGGTAGCCCGCCTATAGCCTTGAGAGGAGTATGACGGCCTACTGAAGGTCCGGTCCCTGGATGACGCGAATCGGGAATTTCCTGATGCTCCTCTAAAGGGGCGAAATGAACGAAAACTTCTGCCTCTCTGAAGGGCTCCAACAGAGTGTGCTGTGTCCGAGCCTTCTTTCATGCCTTTCAAGGCCTCGTCTACTTTCTCTCCAAATAGTTGTTCCCCTTCAAAAGGCTTATCAAGCACTTTATATTGTACTTCTGGTCGAATGTTTGTGCATTTGAGCTAGGCTTGCCTCCTCAAAACCACTCCATTGTTAGTTTGTTTAAAACCTGATTCCGCTAGGTCTACGGCGATGTTTATTGAGTGATTTGACGCCTCTTCCCCCTCACGCACCAGCAACATAGCAAATTTTCTATGTTCGTCCGGTAGATGTTCCAGTATGGGGGCTAAACGATGCCACATCTCTCTGTCATATCTCGCCATAATAGCCAGAGAGATGGCTGCCTTCACCGTTGTAGCTCCCATCGACACTACCTTCTTGCCAAAGGCATCTTGTCTCCTGGCCTCGCTATCCGGAGGAGTTGTACATTTATGTTGTGAGCTCGCTTTTCTTGCAGCAGCTGCCGATACCACCGATTCCGGAGAAGGTTGAGAAGACAAACATTTTGGAGTAGACTCTGGAGCTTTACATTTCTTTTCCAGTCTACCTTTAACCGCAGGCTCTGAGAACAGATGGCGCATTGTTCGTAACCCCTCTTGGCATACATGATCTAAAATGGGGACCGAAACTACAGACTTCCTCCTCTTCCCCATATGATCAAACGAGAAACAGTCTTTCTTTTCTTCCTCCTGGGCCAGGCCAAACTCGGTACATGCCTTACCCATCATCGTGTTGAAGGAACCGATGTCATCTGGCGGTGACGGTTGAGCCGGACTTCTTGGAGCTTCCATCTCAGCCTCCGACTCCCATGTCGGGTCCCTAGAAGGGGATGATGATATGTCTGATAAAGACTCTTCTCGTTCCGACTCAGACTCTGGTAGTTCTCCTTCCTCCGGGCGCGAGCGTGGAGGATCTTCATTAACCGGTACGGCTGTTGATAACCTAGCCATTGACCGGTGGGAAGGGCCTGGCTCATCGTCGGCTGGCGTAGTATGTAGCTCTGTTGGAGCACCAACTTGAGGCAACTTTGCATCCAATCTACTCAACAGAATCTGTAATGTAGACAATACCTCCAAGGATAACACAGCCTGGGGATTGAGTAAAGGAGCTGTAACTGGGATACTTTGTCCACTCGAGACCGTCAACGAGCTGACCCCTTGTAATCCAAGCTCCGTAGGCCCAACCACTGGTTCACAGTCATCTTCTACGGATGATATGCAAAAAGCCACCTCCTGTTGCAACAGGGTCTCTGCTAAGATCGGATCGTACACCTCCGGTCGCCAGCCTTCCTGCAGGGTCACTGTCGACGATGTCAAGTTCTCGACAGTCATCGTCATCGTCGCCTGATTTGACGGAGCTACTGCAGGAACGATCTGCGTCAATGGTAATGAGGGCGTCGATGATCATACTCCCGTCGACGACAACAGTGGATGTTGCGCAGAATCCTGAGGCGTTCCCGCCTTTTTTTAGCTTGACTTGTGTTTTGACAAATCTCAACTCAAGGATGACGTATGATGGTCACCTGAGGAGGTCTTTAACAGGTCTTTTCTCTCCTTTTTTGATGAGGAGGTAGAAGACGAAGCTTTTGTTTTTGATGACGATTCCCTCGTACAATGTTTCTCAGAGGAACTTTTCTCCGTCGAACGCGACTTCTTCGCCGGAGGCTTTGCAGATACAGAACGGCGGGAGACCACCGGAGATTTAGCCCTCGAGGCCAAACTATGTGTAGAGCCTACCTCCGAGGGGGGGTATGCTCCCACTCCGTCATTCAGCCACGTCATCAGATGTCTATTCGGTCTTTCAGGGTCTTCTACGAGAAGCCTTTACAAATTTCACAATTGTCCGCCGAATGATGAGGATGGAGACAATACAGACAGTCCATATGTCTATCTCCTTCGTACACCTTTTTTAATCTGCATGTAGCACACGGACGGAATAGAGCCTTCCCAGACATTGGGAAAGAAACGAAAATTCAACCTTGTAAAATAGCAGATGTCAAGAGGTGATTCCACTACTTTGGAAGACGGTTGAAATCTGAAGGGAGCCGCGGGGGCGGGGATATTTATATGGCTATGTCCCATTGGCGCAGGCGCAAGCGGCCCAAACCGACGTAGATAGGACACAAAAGTGTTGACATTTTTTCCTAGGGAAAACGCCTCTATAAATGTACCGTGGGTTCCCAGCCTGAAGACGGGGAATATTCTAAGCATGTGAATCCATGAAAGATCCAATGCTGGAGAAATGGCTAAAACACCAACAGTCGATGAGACTAAGCTTTGATCTCATTGTCTAAGTGTCATTGCAGGAAGAGACTCAGTGAGCCATTTGAGGACATTCTGTACATCTGCCAATTGTGCTGAGTTGCCAATAGGTAACTGCGGAGCCATATTTACTTCAGTTTTGGTGCTCGGTATTTGCATTGGCCATAGTGGATCAATTATATTCGGATCAGCATCTACTTCAATATCTACTTCCCACAAACTGGCTTTAAATTTATGTATCAAATTAGCTGTTGCTAAAAATGTACAGTGTATTGCCGATGTATAAGAGTTTCTTGCTTTCAGCGGTTCGACAAATTCAAAATCCTCAGATCTCAATACTCTCAGTTGTGGGATAAATTGTACTCTAATCATCAGTGCTGATCTAGTGATCCAGTCAATGTCGCTTTTTTGGTACAAGTTCTTGATAATGCAGGTCCTTCCGCCTTGAGGCGGTATGATGTTGCCTTTGTCCTCAGGGGGTAGTACAGTTGGTGGTACTGATACGACGTCAATTTGAGCTGGAGTGATTGGTTCAGTGTTTGTAATGTTCGGAGCTGCATTCACATCCTGCTCACTTATACAAAGTGATGGCTCCAAGACCACCTCATCAGTTGGATCAGAGGTGTTGCTCTTATCGAGGATGAGCCAACTAGTCAATTTGCCCTCTTTGGCTGTTGTGCGTTTACGAGCTCGTGCCGCTTTCTGTTTTACTTTTCTCAGTCCCTTTTTGGGGGTACTACCTTCTGTGGGCCTGGATATTTCCTCCTACGGCTCTGCTGTGTCAGGTACTGTTATGGTTACGATGTGGTGTTTTTTTCTTGCAATCCCTCTTCTGGCCATTCGTCGCTGTTAAGACGGATTTCTGAACTCTGTCCTGGCGGCGCAGAAGTTCAGAAGGCCAACCTAATTACTTGGAACAGGGTAACCTCTGGACAAGCCAGACCAATCAGGGTAGCGATCGCGGCGGTCAAGACTAGGTCTCAAGAGGGGTGAGGGTGACTGAAAGCCCGCAATGAGCACACAAAGCAAGGACACTTACAAACTACTCCAAACAGGTGTTATATTAAAAATATATACACATTTATTCCAAGGCCTTTAAAACAATGACCGTAGCGAGAAATCACAATAAAACTCTAGTAAACCAATACATACCAAACCAATACAATATATATACAAATACAAACGAGTCTAAAGCGTTAGATGCATGAAATGTGTAGTCCACCTAGAAGGGAAGGAAAACAGGCAGTGCGAAATAATGATTAGACCCAGTCCGCCTTCAGAGGCACTTAACTAAAAGGAAGTCCAAGCCCTACGAAGAGTGGAGCCTTGTGCTCAAAAGTACCTGCACACGCTGGTGCCAACGGGCAAAAAGGGGGTCTCTTCGAGGGAATCAGGCAGTTCAGTTCGGTGCACAAATGAAGAAGAACAGAATTCCGCGACTCAAGCGCAGCCTCCACTGTGGGCAGAAGCAGAGCGCGAGTACGGAAAGGCGTGCTGTTTGACACAGCGGGGAAAAGCTATGGGCTCCTGCAGGAGGGCGACCAGTTCCTAGCTATGCTACTCACCGCTCCCCGATGCAAGCAGACCCAGGCTTCTCCGCGTCAGTTTCAGTGCTGGCAGGTTCAGGAGAGCAGGGGACGTCTCGTCGTCGTGTAGATTCCGCAGCAGCAGAAGTTGAGTTAAAGATGTCCCAAACGAAGTGAACCCGCACAGTTTGTTACCACAGCAGGGCAACGGAGCGGCCATGTGTATCTCAGCCAAATGTACACTACTCACTTCAGACCTGGGAATGCCAAGTGTACGAATCGTGTGAGAGTGACAAGGACTAGAAATACAACACAACCTGGCTGCGGTTACAGAGCAAGACTCCTGGGTAGGCTGGTCAGTCTGCTCGATGGGCCAGAGACACTTCCGAAGGCTTACGTGCAGGAGATGGTGAAGATGCCGAGAATAGCTGTCCCCGCTATTCCAAGGATCGAAGTACCAGTACAGGCCTTCTGGTTCGATCAGAGGTAGAAAGGGTTTCACAAAGCGACAGCAGTGCAGAGGAGCAGTCCTTCAGCGGGTCACCAGTGATTCCTCGGTTCAGCCTCTTGGTTGCAGGATACTTGGCTCCTGTATTCCTTTGTTAGTGAGAACTCAGGAGATCGACCTGGTAGTGGCGTTTCCAGCCCCCTCTAATCCACGGTTCCCTTCGCGCCAAAACGGAGGGGACCCAATGGGAGATCCGCTCATCAACACTCACACCATATGTGGACCTATCACGGACCACGGTGGTCCCAGGCATTCACACCACCCTAGACTCTCTGGCACCCAGGATGTGTATTGGGACCAGACATCCCAGCCCACATCCTGGAGGCACACACAAGGCCTGTAGAAGCCCGCGAAAGCATCTGTGTTTCGCGGGAAAGTACATGCCCAAATAAGGAAGGCCCCGGGCCGGCTCGACCTGGGGAAGGTGAAGGGGGCAAGACGGTCAGCGGACAGGACAAAGGAGCCTCGTGGACTGGCCATTTTGGGAGCCAGGCCACCATTTTGGGCTAAGCGCGAGAAACGCGCTTAAAACGCCAAAAGGAGCTCAAAACACAAGAAACGATCGCTGCCACCATTCCCGTCCGTGATTCACTTGCACCGATCAGTTACAATCCAAAAAGAGTATCTAGGGCCTGTAGAAGACTAGAGACCCAAGAGAGCAGTAACTTAGCTTACAGTGCCCGCTTGTGTCATGTTGCACGAAAGCCACAACATGATAAAGAAACTACGGAAAACAGCGTTTCCCGGTACTGACTGTCTTAAGGGCATGTCAGTTTCCCCGTAAGAATGGAGCGAAAGCCCAGAGGAGTGCGGCAGAAGGCTGCACTTCTCTGGCAAAGTCTAGATCATGGTGAAAACAACAGCAAAAAGTTTAGGGGTTGCCACATGGAAGGAAATTTACCCACAATTACCAAATCCTTCCTAACACTCGCCCCTCCCAGACTATGGACAGGGGGAACTAATCCACCCCTGGATGAGTCTCTTGTTCAGGTCGGTTAAACATTCTGGACAACCCATCAGCATTGCTATGTTGGACACCTGGCCTATGCTCAATAGTGAAGTCGAAGCCTTGTAGACTTATGGACCACCTAAGCAACTTTGGATTCTCTCCCTTCATGTTCATTAGCCACTTTAAGGGCTTATGGTCAGTTTGCACAGTGAAGTGGGTCCCATAGAGGTAGGGCCTCAGTTTCCGTAGGGCCCACACAACAGAGAAACATTCTTTCTCCACTGTGGACCATCTGAGCTCTCTGTCCTTAAGCTGGCGAATAATAAAACCAATAGGGTGTTCCTTACCCTTCTCATCTACTTGCGATAGTACAGCTCCTATCCCAGTGTCAGAGGCGTCCGTCTGCACAATAAAAGGTCTTTGATAATCAGGGGCCCTGAGGACAGGGGCCTGGCACAAGGAGTCTTTTAAGCCATTGAAGGCCTTCTCACACTCGTCGGTCCAAGTTACCTTCTTGGGTTTCTTCGGAGTGGTGAGGGCAGTAAGAGGGGCAGCTATGGTGCCATAGTCTGCCACGAAGTTGCGGTAATACCCTGTGAGTCCTAAGAAGGCTCTCACTTGGGTCTGTGTAGTGGGGGTAGGCCAGTCTTGTACTGCTTGTACTTTACTGGGAAGAGGCTGTATCCTCCCTCCACCTACTTCATGTCCAAGGTAAACCACGGAGCCTTGTCCAATCTGGCATTTACTAGCCTTTATGGTCAAGTGTGCTTTCTGAAGAGCTTGGAGCACAATCCCGAGGTGTTTCACATGGTCTTCCCAGGTGGCACTGAAAACTGCTATATCGTCCAGATATGCAAGACAGAATTCGTCCAACCCATTCAAAACATGATTCACAAACCTCTGGAAAGTGGCAGGTGCTTTTTTCAACCCGAACGGCATTACCCTGAATTGGTAAAGGCCGTCTGGATTAGAAAACGCTGTCTTCTCCTTGGCATGTTCTGCTAAAGCTATTTGCCAATAGCCAGCAGTGAGGTCAAACGTGCTGAGGTACTTGGAGGCACCCAAAGTATCCACCAGCTCATCTGTTCGAGGCAAGGGGTGTGCATCTGTCTTGGTGACAGCATTCAGAGCCCTGTAATCCACGCAGAACCTTAATTCAGAAGTGCCTGCCTTTGGAACCAAAACCACAGGGCTGGACCAAGGACTACTAGAGGGTTCAATCACCCCAAGGTCTAACATCTTGTTGACCTCGGTCTTAATATAAGACCGTACTTTGTCTGACATCCTGTATCCCCTACTTTTGGTAGGTACACTGTCTCCTGTGTCTATGTTATGTTTGCACCAAGGTGTCAAACCAGGCGACTGTGAAAACAGGGGGGAAAACTGCCTAAGCAAACTTTTCACCTCAGCCTGCTGATCAGAAGTCAGGTGAGGGGCCACTCGGACACCCTCAAAGGAGCTATCTGAAGGACCGCTTTGGAACAGGTCGGGGAGAGGTTCAGACTCCTCTTCCTCAACATCTGAAGCCAGTAGCAGTGCTGCGATTTCGACTCTTGGGACGAAAGCCTTCAGCCTATTTACGTGAAACACTTTTGGAGCCTGTCCAGTCCTTCCAAGGTCCACTAAATAGTTAACCTCACCCAGGGGCTCCACCACTGTGTAAGGGCCTGACCATTTGTCCTGTAAAGCTCGAGGCCTTATGGGATTCATGATCAGGACTTGCTGACCAGGTGTAAAGTTGATGAGGGAAGCTTTCTGGTCGTACCAATGTTTCACCAGCGCTTGTCCTGCCTTCAATTTATCACTAGCCAAGCCCATCAGAAGTACCATCCGTTTTCTGAGCCCCAGCACATAATCTAGTACGTTGGTAGTAACAGGGGGAGTGGGCATCTCCCATCCCTCTTTGACTATGGCTAAGGGTCCCCGTACAGGATGACCAAACAGAAGTTCGAAGGGGCTGAAGCCAACACCCTCCTGTGGTACCTCTCGGTAGGCAAACAGTAAGCATGGTAAAAGAAGATCCCATTTTCTTCACTGAGGTTCTTCCAGAGCCCCAATCATGCTCTTTAACGTTCTGTTGAAACGTTCCACCAGACCATTGGTCTGGGGGTGGTATGCAGAAGAGAACTTGTAGGTGACCCCACATTCTTTCCACATAGCCTGCATATATTTCGACATAAAGTTGCTGCCACGATCCGACACAACTTCTTTAGGGAAGCCAACCCTAGTAAATATGCCAAGTAACGCTTTTGCAACTGACTTGGCAGTTACAGTTTTCAATGGGATGGCCTCAGGATATCTGGTTGCATGGTCGACCAGCACCAGGATAAACCTATTGCCTGAGGATGTTTGCGGGTCAAGGGGACCAACGATGTCGATCCCTACCCTTTCGAATGGTATTCCCACAACTGGGAGTGGTACCAATGGAGCTTGGATTGTCGAGCCAACCTTACCAGATAACTGGCAGGAGGCACAACTCCTGCAGTGACTTTCTACTTGCACCCCCATCTTGGGCCAGTAGAAGTGCATGGATAACCTTTGCTTGGTCCTCTTAATACCAAGGTGACCAGCAAGGGGCACTTCATGCGCCAACTGCAGGAGGAAGGGTCTTACAACAAGGGGAACCACCAACCATCTATGGTCTCCTTCTGTAGACTCTGTGGGCTCACTATACAGGAGTCCACCCTCCCAATAAATCTGATGCGTCCCAGGAGGTTTACCCTCAAGCTGGGAGCAGGCCTGTCTCCTTAGGCCTTCCAGAGATGGGCACTCACATTGGCCTTTACTGAATTCTTCCCTATCAGGACCACCTTCTACTAACAAGTCTTTTAGTTCAGGATGGTCGTTGGGGTCAAATACTTCAGGCATCACCACCTCCTTGTCAGGCCCGGGCGATTGACCAACTTCCTCCACCGCAGTGGTAGGCGAGCTTGGGGGAATATTCTCTTTTCCTCGTCTTGATTTGTTTACTCCTTTCGCCTTGGGTTTCCCCTTCGGCTGGGGCGGCATATTGGTCTTGGCCAATGCTGCCCGTGCTTGAGACCGTGTGTAGGGTCTGTCGGCAGTGTCTCCTACGAGCCCTAAAGCTCTGAGATCATTGCCTAACAAGACCTTTCCTGGGACGTTTCTCTGAATGCTCACTGGAATCCTGACTGCTGTACCATTTAAAGTAAGATTTACAGGTATTACTGGGAACATACGGAGTGGGCCGTCAGCCAACTTAGTGGGCATCAGAGTAGCTCTGGCAACTTCCTCTGAGTCTACCAAGGTAGAATCCACTACAGTTTGACTGCACCCACTATCCCTAAGAGCTGGAGTATCCACTCAATTGATCAGCACACTGTCTTTAAAGTAGGGCTTGGTATTATCTGGAATCCTAGCATAAGCCTCTGCGACTTTAGGCTCCCAGGAACCCAGGGAAACTAAAACTACCTCAGCTTCTATCCCGCTGAGAAATGAGTCCGAGGAGAAGGATGCTCCTGTAATCTCTTCTTCCTCATAGGAGGAGAAGGCCAGATTAGCGGAGTGGACCCCCAAAGGTTTAACCTTACACCGGGGATCCCCCTTCACGTGGTCAGTTGCTCCACAAGCAAAACAAGATCCATTGGGTCTGTTTACATAGGAAGGCTTATTGTAACCAGAGTTCTGTTTCGGAGGCTGACCTCCACTAACCTGTGAGTTCTCTTGTGTCTTACCCTTATTTTTCTTTTTGTGGCCCTTTTGAGAAGAAGATTTATCAGATTCTCCACTCTCCTTAACTTTGGACTTTTTCCCCTCCTCCTGCTTATCAGGATGAGTGTTGTCCTTATGGGACACTCGATGTGACACCCATAGGTCTGCTGCAATGGCCAGCTTCTTAGGATCAATCTCCTTCGAATCGGCCAAATGCTGCTTAAGCTCCGGGGAAGAAGATGCAAAAATGTGTTCCAGCATGACAAGATTTATCATGCCTTCAAAGGTAGAAACCTTATAACCTTCGACCCAGCCAGTCAAGTTTTTTAAGGATTTGGTGACATAAGATACCCAAGTACCACCTTCTTTTTTCTTGTACTCTCGGAATCGTTTTAAATATTGGGCCGGAGTCTTTCCAAACTTTAAAATGAGAGTTTGCTTTAACATTGCGAAATCAGCTCGCTCACCCTTCGACATTTCCATAATGGCACTACAGCCAGAATGGGGCAGTCTGCTGAGTAACCAGGCAATCTTATCAGCATTGTCAACTTCTTGAACTTCACATGCATACTCAAACGTATTCAGCCAGTCCATAATGTCATTCCTTTCCTCATACACACTGAGCAGATCTTTCGGAAACCGTGGATGAGAGGAGGCCCCAGACCCATGTCCAGGACCCTTGGACCCATTTGCAACCTGAAGCTTGGCCAGTTCCAACAGGTGATCCCTGTCTTTCTGTTTTTCTGCCTGTTCGATTTTTAGTTTGGCTATGCTGAACTCAAGCTCCTTCTGCCTAAACCGCAGCTCTTGCTTCTTGAATTCAAGCATAGCCTCCCCATCAGCACTGGCAGAGGAAACATTAGACATCTCATCCTCCCTTTCCTCGTGATCGCGGTGGATCAGTGCAGCGGCAGAACCGTCGGTTCTACCAGTGAGAGCAGCCCCACCTCCTTCCGCACTGTCCTCAGAGGTTATAGCGTCAAGCTGCGCTTCTTGCCACGCCACGATTCTTTGGATCATATCCAATTTCGTGCCTTGAGAGGAAACACCTCTCTCCGCACACATCTTTTTCAATGTTTCGGATTTGGAAGCATTTAAAGTTAACAAGGTATTTGTTTCCATACTGTTAGATAGGACTATGGCCTTTTTAAAGTTATACTATAACAATTCACTCCATGTCCTGGTAGGAATAACTTGAAATGCCTTAGTTCGTGCGCAACACTGGATACCTTCAGTCGTATCCCACCGCTATACACCAATTTGTTAAGACGGATTTCTGAACTCTGTCCTGGTGGCGCAGAAGTTCAGAAGGCCAACCTAATTACTTGGAACAGGGTAACCTCTGGACAAGCCAGACCAATCAGAGTAGCGATCGCGGCGGTCAAGACTAGGTCTCAAGAGGGGTGAGGGTGACTGAAAGCCTGCAATGAGCACACAAAGCAAGGACACTTACAAACTACTCCAAACAGGTGTTATATTAAAAATATATACACATTTATTCCAAGGCCTTTAAAACAATGACCGTAGCGAGAAATCACAATAAACCTCTAGTAAACCAACACATACCAAACGAATACAATATATATATACAAATACAAACGAGTCTTAAGCGTTAGATGCACGAAATGTGTAGTCCACCTAGAAGGGAAGGAAAACAGGCAGTGCGAAATAATGATTAGACCCAGTCCGCCTTTAGGGGCACCTAACTAAAAGGAAATCCAAGCCCTACGAAGAGTGGAGCCTTGTGCTCAAAAGTACCTGCACACGCTAGTGCCAACGGGCAAAAAGGGGGGTCTCTTCGAGGGAATCAGGCAGTTCAGTTCGGTGCACAAATGAAGAAGAACAGAGTTCCGCGACTCAAGCGCAGCCTCCACTGTGGGCAGAAGCAGAGCGCGAGTACGGAAAGTCGTGCTGTTTGACACAGCAGGGAAAAGCTATGGGCTCCTGCAGGAGGGCGACCAGTTCCTAGCTATGCTACTCACCGGTCCCCGATGCAAGCAGACCCAGGCTTCTCCGCGTCAGTTTCAGTGCTGGCAGGTTCAGGAGAGCAGGGGACGTCTCGTCGTCGTGTAGATTCCGCAGCAGCAGAAGTTGAGTTAAAGATGTCCCAAACGAAGTGAACCCGCACAGTTTGTTACCACAGCAGGGCAACGGAGCGGCCGTGTGTATCTCAGCCAAATGTACACTACTCACTTCAGACCTGGGAATGCCAAGTGTACGAATCGTGTGAGAGTGACAAGGACTAGAAATACAACACAACCTGGCGGCGGTTACAGAGCAAGACTCCTGGGCAGGCTGGTCAGTCTGCTCGATGGCCCAGAGACACTTCCGAAGGCTTACGTGCAGGAGATGGTGAAGATGCCGAGAATAGCTGTCCCCGCTATTCCAAGGGTCGAAGTACCAGTACAGGCCTTCTGGTTCGATCAGAGGTAGAAAGGGTTTCACAAAGCGACAGCAGTGCAGAGGAGCAGTCCTTCAGCGGGTCACCAGCGATTCCTCGGTTCAGCCTCGTAGTTCCAGGATACTTGGCTCCTGTACTCCTTTGTTCGTGAGAACTCAGGAGATTGACCTGGTAGTGGCGTTTCCAGCCCCCTCTTATCCACGGTTCCCTTCGTGCCAAAACGGAGGGGACCCAATGGGAGATCCGCTCATCAACACTCACACCTTACGTGGACCTATCACAGACCAGGGTGGTCCCAGGCATTCACACCACCCTAGACTCTCTGGCACCCAGGATGTGTATTGGGACCAGACATCCCAGCCCACATCCTGGAGGCACACACAAGGCCTGTAGAAGCCCGCGAAAGCATCTGTGTTTCGCGGGAAATTACATGCCCAAATAAGGAAGGCCCCGGGCCGGCTCGACCTGGGGAAGGTGAAGGGGGCAAGACGGTCAGCGGACAGGACAAAGGAGCCTCGTGGACTGGCCATTTTGGGAGCCAGGCCACCATTTTGGGCTAAGCGCGAGAAACGCGCTTAAAACGCCAAAAGGAGCTCAAAACACAAGAAACGATAGCTGCCACCATTCCCGTCCGTGATTCACTTGCACCGATCAGTTACAATCCAAAATGAGTATCTAGGGCCTGTAGAAGACTAGAGACCCAAGAGAGCAGTAACTTAGCTTACAGTGCCCTCTTGTGTCATGTTGCACGAAAGCCGCAACATGATAGAGAAACTACGGAAAACAGCGTTTCCCGGTACTGACTGTCTTAAGGGCATGTCAGTTTCCCCATAAGAATGGAGCGAAAGCCCAGAGGAGTGCGGCAGAAGGCTGCACTTCTCTGGCAAAGTCTATATCATGGTGAAAACAACAGCAAAAAGTTTAGGGGTTGCCACATGGAAGGAAAATTACCCACAATTACTAAATCTTTCCTAACAGTCGCTGTTTGCGTGAGAAGTAGACATCCAAATTGTTTGTAGTGTTTGAATCCATATCATCTGTTTCCGGGCCTTCTGGAAGAATAATATTCCCTTCCTTCTGTACAGGCTCTGAGTTACTGTTGTTGACTATGTTTCCTGCCGGTAGGGTAAGGGTGACTTCCAGTATCCTCCCACACATCTTTAACAAAATGTTCAGAGCAAATTGTAAAGATGCAACCGAGGATTGCAGATCCCCCAAAGTCGTGTGACTTTCCCCTTGCTCTCTGCTACTATCTGGTTCCAATGACTCCAAGTGCACATCCAAGTTGGGTGAGGCGGACAGTCTGTTGTATATTTCTTGTTGTGAATCGATAGACGGATGTTGATAGCTGTCGATCTGATTGTCAGCATTACTTCCTAATACAGGGGTCATGGATCTCTGCATAGATAAGCAGAGTTCCAGTAACGAGTTGTTATCAACTACGCTTTCTCCTAGTCCCTCAATGGTGTTATTCATGCAATGGCTGCCAGTCTCTGTTTCCTCAAGAGGCGGTGGAGTTGTATTTGAGATGCCCGGGAGCAGGAAAAAGTCAGTAATTGCCCCTCTTTCCACCGGTGTTGCTTTAGATCCCTTGCATCTGTCGTATTAGCAGTGGGAGTCCTGCCCCTCTGGTTGCAAAGGTTGTATCTCGTCGCAGAACACTTCTTGACTGTAAGCATGTTAGGTCTTATGACACCGCTCAGTATGTTGACCTCTCAGGATACTGTAGAGAATAGCTGCTATTAGGGGGTCTAGGTTAAAGGCAAGTCTTGCAGGTAGTTAGTTTGTATATCCCCTCATAAGATTCTATTCCTTTTTATCACTGTATTCCTTTTGTGATTAGGCTATTGGACAGCCTGTCGCTGGTTCAAGCACGCCTACTGGCAAGACCCAGGGTCAAGGGTGTTGCCTGCAAAGTAACAGATGTAGGAATCAAGTACTTGTTACTATAGCAGTTTATGCTTTGTGCGCAGCACCGGGATCAAAGGCGTTGCCCACAGTCTCCCGGAAAGGCAGCCAAATAGGACCAGTGACTTTCGCAAGCGTTTGCCGGCAGAGTAGGGGTAGGTTTATGGGAAGTTGAGCAGGCTAATGCAATCTTGTGAGACAAGGGTCTTTGTATAAATAAATACAACCCTGTCCTTGCCCAGTATGTTATGCACCGGTCCCTCTCGTCCCTATACAAAAGTACTTAGTCGCTCCCTCTCCCTCCAGTCAGCGAAGGCACTGCACCCTCCTCTACGCAATGCCGCACCCATGAAGGGGGGGCAGGGAGCAGATCTAAAGGACACAGGGCGCCAAGAGGAAGTAGTCCGATCGCTAGACGTTAGGGCACCCTCCAAGCCCACGCCGCCCACAGCGCCGAGCGGCCAATACCCCAAAAAGATCAAAACCGCGAGCCACAGAGCAGGGTGCACTGCGCTGCGTAGCACTGTCACCGCTCCTCACCTCCTCCTGGCTGCCACCAGAGGAAACGCGCTCTCTCGCCTCTCGTCTCTTGGCCGACGGGTCGACTGCCCGCTCAGCTGGATAAGCGTCGCGTCCTCCGCGCTTGCTTCCGCAAGTGTTGTTCTGCAGTGTTTCCTCCACTCCCGAGTCTGCTCGAGGAAAGCACCCAACAGCAGGACACAGGAAACGGAAAACGGGAAGTGGGATGCGAGATGCGTGAGAAGAGACCGTCAAGCTGCACCAATGCCGTCAACACTGCTCGAGTGTGAACTGTGACCGCTTCCGACAGTCAGCTTTCTACTCAGCTTCCTACTTCTTGTCAGTCCGACAGTCGCTTCAGGAACCGTGAGCCTGCAGGAACCACCAGGAACATCCGCCTCAGCTACAGCTGCCGCTCGGTTTTAAGATACTGTGCAAATCTGGTTGGCCGTTTCGTTCAACCGCGGTAAAAGTGTTTTAAATCTTTTTCCAATCCAAGAGCTTGTCCTTCTCCTCTCTTTGAACTAACTTTTCTACCAAACAACCTCATCCGGAATCTGTGCCACAAACTTTACCGCTAACTACCCTGAACTGTATGATCTTGAGCAAAAGACTTTTGACCCATTGACTTTGGCCCTAAGCCTTTTCTAGCTGATCTCCTCACTGTAGTTTCTCTTGTTCAATTGCGCTGAGTACTTACCTGTTGGTTTGCCTAATTTCTAATAACTTTGTCTTGCCCTCCCTTTTAAATCGCTGGAGTGCCATTTTGCTCCCACTTGTGATTTTTAACTTGCTTAGAATAGTGAAATGTTATACAACGGTTGAGTAAATAAATATATATTCTTTTACTTAGAAACCTTGAGTCAGAGTTTGCCTGAATCATAGTAATTGCTGTCCTTTGGGTAACTATTGGATACTGCTCACTTACTCTTGAGATAAGTCTGGCTGCTCTGCTACTGCTGCCACTTTAACTGTGTAGTACAGGCTTGTACCAAAGGTGAAATTGTACTGTCACTTGTAGTCTTAATTGTGTGTGGTGTTCCCAAAGGGTACTGCATATAATTCTGCCTAACAGTGGTATTGTCCGTCAACACCCAAACTGCGTATGCGCGGCAGAAACGATATCAGGGCCCAATGTACCGCTCTCAACTCGAGCACATTGATGTGGAACCGCAACTCCACCAGAGACCACATGCCATGAACCTGTGAGCCTTCGAGATGTGCCCCCTCATCCTGTCGGAGAGGCATGTGCCACAATTGTAAATTGGAACTCCGGTTCCAGCAACGGCATGCCCCGAACCAGATTGTCTGAGCACTGCCACCATCGAAGAGCTTCCACCAGATTGCCGTCGATCACCACCTTGTCAGACCACGAGCCGCGACTCTGAGTCCACCGGTCGGCGAAGAACTCCTGCACCGGCCTCATGAAGAGACGACAGTTTTTCACCAGCGGAATGCAGGACGCCATGGCCCCCAGCAGTGACATGTAGGTCTGGCCCGACACCCTTATACCGATCTTCCACTCTGCCGCCCTTTGCTAGAGCTTCAGAACCCTCTCGCCCGAGGGCTTCACAAGTCCCAGATGAGTCTGAAACTCTGCCCCCAGAAACACCAAGTCCTTGGAAGGCAACAGAAAGGACTTCTCGAAGTTCATGGCAAAGCCTAGCCGTTGCAACAGCTGCATGGTAGCGCCAAGACTTCCCTGCGCCTCCCCCGGCGAATGAACCGCGTACCAGCCAGTCGTCCAGGTATGGGTAGACGTGATGACCCTCCTGTCGGAGCCACGCCGCCACCAGCGCCAAACATTTTGTAAACGTCCTGGGAGACGACTTTAAACCGAACAGGAGCATCCGAAACTGGGAATGATCTTCTCCTACGACAAACCGCAGAAACTTGCGGTGCCATCGACGCATGGGAATGTGGAAATATGCATCCTGTAAATCCAACGAGGCCAGAAACTAGTCCGGCTTTACAGACTGAATGATGTCCTGAAGCGTGAGCATCTTGAACTTCAGGCGTTGCAGAGTCTTGTTCAACGCCCGAAGATCCAGAATGGGCCGCCACTTGCCGTTGGGTTTCTTCACCACAAAGTAATGGGAATAAACCCCTTGGCCTTTCTCGGCCACCAGAACCAATTCTATAGCCCCTTTCCATAGCATAAGTACAATCTCCTGCTGCAGGATGTGAAGGTGAGGTTGCACGGTATACACTGGAGGAATGTGAACCGGGGAACACTTGAACTCCAGCGAGTGGCCCAGACGCACCGTGTCCAACACCCAACAGTCCGACGTAATCTTGCACCACTCGTCCATGTGCAGTGCTACCCTGCCCCCCAGCAGATTTCCCTGAAGACAGTAATTGCTGTGGCTTAGCCTGTCTCCCCTTGGAGGAGGAGGCCTGCGCACCTCGTTTACTGGAGGCCTGAAAGTCCCGACTCTTCTGCGCCGACTGTGCCGACCTCCTATACCCTTGGGAGGAGTAACCAGACGACCGTAACACCGGTCTCTGGAGGAAGTAAACCGGGCATTTCCCGGTGCCCCACGGAACGGACGAAAGGAGCGAAAAGAGCGCCCACTCTGCAAAGCTCCCAACGATTTAGCAGTCTTAGAGTCCTCCTTCATACCCTTGAGGGCCTCATCAATTTTCTCACCAAACAACTGCTCCCCCTCACAGGGCATGTCCACAACCTTATAATGCACCTCTGGCCGAAAGTCAGTGCACTTAAGCCAGGCTTGTCGACGCAGCACAACGCTGTTGTTAATCTGTTTAAAACCAGACTCTGCCAAGTCAACGGCAATGTTATTACTATGATTGGACGTCTCCTTCCGTTCGCGTACCAACAGCATGGCAGCTTTACGGTGTTCCTCCGGCAGATGTTCCAACAGAGGCGCTAGCCGATGCCACATCTCATGCTCATAACGAGCCATGTTCGCCAACGAATTGGCTGCTTTCACCGTCGTCGCCTGTTAGGCAGAATCATATGCAGTACCCTTAGGGAACACTACAGACAATTAAGTCTACAAGTGATAGTACAATTTCACCTTTGGTACAAGCCTGTACTTCACAGTCAAGTGGTAGCGATGGATGAGCAGCCAGACTTATCTCAAGAGCAAATGAGCAGTAGTAGAGATTACACAAAGGACTACAATTACTGTGACTCAAACAAACACTGACTCAAGGTTTCTGGTTAAAAAATATAAGTACATTTCTGATGCTTGTTAATCTGCTTAGAATCACATGCTGTGCATATGATCCGACATCCAGTGGTAACCGCGGAGTATTACATTTTGTCTTTCGGAGGACCGAAAGGGGACGTCGGCATAGGCGTGTCTGAACACTATCCCTACGTGACGTGTGTAGTACCCAAAATCCCTCACGCGCCAAGGTCCCTCAGATTGTTTTTTTCCGCCCAGATAACTGGTTGCCCTATAGCGGAGCTCTTCATGAGACATTGTTTATCTTACCGAATTGTCGGTTTATTCCCCGTTAAGTCACTTCGCCCATCAAGAACATCTTCGACGAAGACTACTGGGGAATCGTCTACGGCTGTGGGTTCTGTGCCTAAGATCCGGCGTTCTGACTTTCGCGTGGTCGGGCCTTCTGGCCGGCCTACACAGTAGGGAGAGTGGGCTCGGGGTTTGCCATACTGTTATTATGTCTTTCCTCTTTTCCACTGCTTTCCTTTTTGGTCTGGTCACCCTTCCCTTCTGCTATGGAAAGGACTTCATTTAGATTCTGCCCTGTGTGTAGGGTCAGATATCCGTGGAAAGACGAGCACACGTCGTGTAACGCTTGTCTCCCCCTAGAGCACGACGAAAAGCAGTGTTCGGCATGTAAACTCCTTAAACCTAAAACCCTTAAGGAGCGCCGGTTGAAGCGGTGGGCCGCGTACGGTATGTCACGCGTGGAGCCTCCTTGCCCTGCCGCAACACCAGCTGAAAGTGACAGGGGTACATCGGATGACCAAACGTCCAACGCGGACGTTATAGACCTTGAGTCGGAATATTCTAGGGCCGCCACGCCCGTCCCCGACCCTTGCAGGGTCGACTCCGGTCTTGCTACAGGGACCACACCCGGTGACAGGGGCGTACAATCGCACCGCACAAAGCACACAACCCAAGCGCCCTCCTCGACGACTTCGTCAAAGAAGGCCAAAGCGCCAACGGGTCCGCTGGAAACTTCGTCGGCGCCCACGGATCGGTCTGATCCGAAGCCTTCCCTGCGTCCGCAGCAGCACATGAGGACTTGGCATAACAAACATAACAAGGGCGCTACTCCCCAAACTACACACGCCGGAGTTTCGGAACATGAAACTTCGACGGATTCCAAGGTTTCCAAGGCCCGTACAGGCCCGAAAACTACGAGTAGGCCTCTATCCAAGAAGCCATCCACTGGCCCTTCTGGAGCCGCGGAAGACATTTTCACTGCCGACACATCATCGGAGGCGTTGTCTCCCGAAGATTCAGTGTCTATCCGTAAGAGCATTAATAGGATTGCGACGGCGGTGGGCCTGGTACCGGTTCTGCCTACAGTTATGGGCCAATCAGCCGAAAGCTTTTCCACGGATTGGGAAGACGATCCCGTAGACTCTTACGAAGAAAGCAAGGTACCCCTCTCAAGTACCCTGAGAAGATCCTTTCAACCCCCTATGACGGAGAACACGGTTCCTACTCAGTTAGGTCCATTTGGGTCATCCAAGTGGACCGCAGAGCAATTGGAGGGGTGTATGAATCGGCTGGAGCAGTTTTTCAGGGCTTCTGATCAACCTCCGCCGAAAAAAGCTCGGGTAGACCCTAACCCTCAAACACAACACCTAGATGTCCAACACCAAGTTGACTATCAAGATGATGTCCACATGGACACGTATAGAGACATCTATACAGAAGAAGAGGAGTCTTCTTTTCTGGACAACTATGGGGAAGATCAAGGAACAACGACAACTGGGAGGACACCCAGCAGAACGATCACAACTCTGATATCGTTTGCCTCGACTCTCTCCCATCCAGCTTCCCCGGTGGATGATCAAATGGCTTTCAACACCATGTTGAAAAAAGCAGCAGAATTCTTTAAAATTGCCACGCTTGAAGCCTTGCCCGAGCAGGATTTCGCGGAGGACATTATTAATGAAAAGCCTCCAGCAAGCCAGTTTATCCCTCTCTTGAGCTCGGTAAAGAGATGGCTGGCCCCTTCCTTACTCACACCCACACACTAGGGCTGTGAACCCAAGGGTCGAAAAACTTTTCCGACCCTCGCCTACAGACTCGCTTTATATCAAAGGACACGCAATCCCAGACTCGCTGGTGATGACCAACACTCGCAAGAGAGCAGGGGTTCCCCTTGCCACGGGAGAGTCACCCCCAGACAAGGAGTCCAAAAGGTTGTATACCTTGGGTAAACGGGTTACGTCGGCGGCGGCCTACACCGTCCGGATTGCCAATAGCACGACGTTACTATCAAGCTATGTCGACGCGCAATGGAACCTACTCCAGGAAGGCCTTCAAGAGGTTCCGGAACCAACCACAGCCAAGCTTCTCGCCTTTGTCTCGGAGGGCAAACTTGCCAATCAGAATGTGGTAAAGAATACCCTGTACACCGCAGAGACAGCAGGCAGGTCTCTCCCACAGGGTACTCTCCTAAAGAGGCACGCGTGGCTGCGCATGTCGGGCTTCAGGCCTGAGACCCAGGCATCCATTATCAACAAACCCATCGAAGAGGCCAACCTCTTCGGGAAAGTGGTAGACGATGCATTGGAGACAGCCAAGGAGTCGCTGCACCAAATTTCCCAGAAACCCTCTTCACAGAGGGGCAGTAATTCTCGGCGGTCCTTTCGAGGACAAGCCCGCGCCGCTCAAAACAATTTCGGCCGGGCAACTTCAACTCAAGTCAACCGGCTGCAAGCCCCACTTACTACCCCCAGAGGGGTCAGAAGCGCGGAAAGAATTGAGGCAGAGGCTCCAATTCCAGAGGAGCGTCAACTTCGGGCCAGAAATGACCACCAAGTCCAGGTCCCCTCCCTTGTCTCCCCGGTCGGGGGGCGATTAACATCTTTCCTCAAGGCATGGGAGAGGATAACTTCAGACCAGTGGGTCTTAAAGACGGTCGCCCACGGTTACTGCGTGGAATTCGCCCGACCTCCACAGTTCAGACCGCCGAAACATCGACGCCTTTCACCGGAACATCTGCAGATCCTGATCCAAGAGGTGGAAGCGCTGCTGGGAAAGGACGCCATAGAAGCCGTCCCGATTCTTCAGGTAAACGAGGGTATCTATTCAGTGTACTTCCTTGTACCCAAAAAGGATCTCACCATGCGTCCTGTTCATGACCTGCGCCCAGCGAACAAGTTCATAAAGACCCAGAAGTTTTGCATGGTAACACTGCAAGAGGTGATTCCATTGCTAAAACAGGGGGACTTCATGACAACATTGGATATGAAAGATGCATACTTTCATATTTAAATGCTGCCAGCGCACAGAAAATTCCTAAGGTTCGTGATTCAGGACAAACACTACCAGTTCAAGGTACTCCCCTTCGGCATAGCCTCTGCGCCAAGGGTGTTTACCAAAGTCCTGGCAGTGGCAGCGGCACACCTGCGCAGACTTTCAGTTCCAGTTTACCCTTACCTCGACGATTGGCTCATCACGGGGGACTCGTTCGAAGTTTGTTTTTCAAACACCCAAAAAACAGTGGACCTACTGTTCAGCCTGGGATTTTCTATCAACAAAAAGAAATCCAGCTTAGTCCCCAGCCAAGTAAAACAGTTCCTGGGGGCTCTAATTCGTACTGAAGACGGTCTAGTCTTCCCTTCCAGCGAGAGGGTTCAGAACATGCTCTCTCAGGTTCCTCAGTATGTAGCCAGTCGAGAGGTGACGGTACGCAAAGCTATGCGTTTGCTAGGAATGATGGCGTCATGCATATACTTGGTTCCCCACGCGCAGCAGCGCATGAGTCCCATGCAAGAGTGGCTCAACAGCCAGTGGCGTCAGGCCAGCGGACAATGGGAAGATCTGTTAGTTGTCTCGCCAGCCCTTGTTCTCTCTCTGCAGTGGTGGTCGAGGGAGAACCTCTTGAAGGGGAAAACCTTCACCACCCCTGCAGTGGAAGCCACTCTCACGACAGACGCATCTCTCACGGGGTGGGGGGCTGACCTGCTTCAGCAGACAGCGCACAGAGTGTGGTCCCCTCAGGTAGCGCCCAACCATATAAACCTACTGGAGCTACTAGCAGTGTTCAAAGCATTGAAAGCCTTCCAGGAGCAACTGCAAGGGAAGACAGTGCTTTGTCCTAACCGACAGCACAACAGCAATGTATTACCTGAACAAACAGGGGGGCACTCACTCTCCAGGGCTATCCAAGCTGTCCCAAAACATCTGGATATGGGCTCTCAAACACAAGATGTTCCTGATATCCCAACATGTTCCAGGGGAACTCAATCTTCTGGCAGATGTACTCAGCAAAGATTTTCCTCTGCCAGAAGAATACGAATGGTGACTGCACGAAGACATTGTATCCAACGTCTTCGCAGAATGGGGGTTTCCAGAGATCGACCTGTTCGCTACTCAGGAGAACGCCCAATGCCAAGATTATGCCTCCAGGTACCCCCAGAACCGATCCAAGGGGAACGGTCTCTGGATAACTTGGTCGGGGAAATTTGTCTACGCTTTTCCCCCCCGACTCCCCTTCTGAACACGATAGTGCACAAGATGCACCAGGAACCAGTCACCATGATTCTGGTGGCTCCCATGTGGGCCCGCCAACCTTGGTTCGCGCACCTGATGGAAATGTCCCTCTCCCCACCAGTCAAGCTGCCCTGCCCGTACAACATGTTGTCTCAGGACAGGGGGGAGACTCTGCACCCATGCCCACAAACTCTGAACTTAGCAGCCTGGCTCCTGAGGTATTAGAGTTTGGACATCTGCAACTCCCTCAGAGATGCATGGACATACTGAGGGAGGCAAGAAAGCCTAACACACGTTATTGCTATGCCAGCAAATGGAAACATTTTGTCATCTGGTGCATTTCCAAAGGCATCAATCCCACCGATTGCTCGCCTTCACACATTGTGTTATATCTAACCCATCTATGTGATTCTGGGTTAGTCTTCAATTCCTAAAAGGTTCACCTAGCGGCATTGTCAGCCTACACCACGTCACAGCAGAAGGTGTTGTGGTGGAAAATACCTGTGATTAAAGGCTTTATGGAAGGGGTTAAAATAATTTATCCCCCTATCACTCACCCAGCCCCTGGGTGGGATCTAAATGTGGCTTTAACTAGGCTCATGGGACCCCCTTTTGAGCCTATGCATAAAGCTAGTCTGAAAGACCTGACTTACAAGACAGCCTTTCTAGTAGCTATCACTTCTATCAGAAGAGTTAGCGAACTACAGGCCCTCTCGGTTTTGGACCCCTTTGTTACAGTCCACAAACATAAAGTAGTTCTGTGCACACATCCCAGATTTGCGCCGAAATTCATTTCGAAGTTCCATGTGAACCAGTCAATCGAACTACCCACGTTCTTCCAGAGACCTACTAACATGGCCGAAAGAAGCCTTCACACACTGGATGTGCGAAGAGCAGTCATGTTCTACATGGATAGAACTAAACCACTAAGGAAAACTAAACAATTCTTTGTTTCAGTGGCAGCTGGTAGAGAAGGGGACCTTGTCTCTAAATCAGCAATATCAAGGTGGATTGTAAAATGCATCACACTATGTTATACTCTTGCAAAGAGAGAACTGCCCTTCAAGCCTAGAGCACATTCTACTCGAGGCACTGGGGCATCCATAGCATTCATTGCAAATGTTCCCCTAGAGTCCATTTGCAAAGCGGCAACCTGGAGTTCTGTACACACCTTTACAAAACACCATTGCCTAGACACTCATTCTAGGTCTGATTCTCAGGTGGGACAAGCAGTACCAAGACATCTTTTTTCTACTGTTCCTTCTCACAACCCACCTCCAACTCCGGGTACTGCTCACTAGTCTATGCACAGCATGTGATTCTAAGCAGATTAACAAGCATCAGAAGACATGCATTACTTACCGTACAAGCATTTCTGATGATTGTATCTGCTTAGATTCACATGCGCCCTCCCTGTCTCACCGCTCGGGGAGGAAGGAACATAGACTTCTTACTACTTTCTCTCTTCATGTACTCACTCACTATAGCCTTGGGCTCCCTCATGGCAGAAAAAATACAATCGGAGGGACTTCGGCGCATGAGGGATTTTGGGTACTACGCACGTCGCGATAGGGATAGTGTTCAGACACGCCTATGCCGACGTCCCCTTTCTGTCCCCCGAAAGACAAGATGCAATACTCCGCGGTTACCACTGGATGTCGGACCATATGCACAGCATGTGAATCTAAGCAGATACAATCATCAGAAATGCTTTTACGGTAAGTAATGCATGTCTTATTTTTAAACCATCTGTTCACAAAACACTCCACTTCTATTAAACAAAACCACACTCTAAAATATACTACACACACTCAATTCCTCTTGTTCAGGTAAATTCAAGGTAAGTACATTAGAATTTGACAGACCGGTGTTTCAAAACAAAAACGTTACTGTGGGTTAATACGCAATCCCTTTTTGACAGTAACGACAGTTCGATCTTACGAAAATAAAGCCTACCCGCGGGAACAAATACACCCGAAGTCAAACACACTTAGCACATAGAATTAAAACAAAGGAATAGTAGATAAAAATCATAGGCAATACTTTTGTTAAGGCAATAGAATCAGAGGATGTTTTCTAAGAGGCAGATAAAAGTCAATAGGCCTGTGCCGGTGTCAAATTGAGCAGGGGCTCTGTTGTCGAGGATCACACAGTTAGAATAGTTAACGATTAAAAATGCCAGGAGTACTTGGATATTGTCCAAGGGAAGCAAAAGTTATAAGAAGGAAGAAAGAAAGGATAAGCCTTCAGCAAGGAAAAGGGTTCACCCCGATTCCTCAAGGTCGGACGGAGAGAACAACCAAATGGACACAGTAGCTTATTCGGATGAAGAATGCTGGTGCTACGGCAGTTGTTCCTGGTAGTTCCGGCAGACTCACGGTTCCTGAAGCTTCAGTCGTGGGGACAAGAAGGAGGACGTCTGGAGCGATCTGCACTACCCAGGGATGAAGCCAGCAACAGCAAAGCAACGATGAATAAAAGGTGCGCTCCTTAAAAACAGGAGAGGGCTCTTCTGATGGCTATCCGGACCACTACAGCTGTGTGCAGCGATTTCGACCCCGAAGAGGATTCTCTGGCTGTTGAAGGTGAGCTGGTTAATCCCACCAGGCTCAAGGCAAGAAGACTCCGGACTGGATCTTCTCTGTCGTTGAAGGGTAGATAGCTCAGGACTGCAGAAGGGCTTCACCGGGATGCAGGAGTTGCAGCAACCGTCTTCTTCTTCGCTTCTCTTCGGTTGCTGTAGTTCCAGTGGCGACTCTGACTTCCAGTCCAAGAGTCCTTCCTTTTATGCCAAAATCCCCCATTCACACAGCAGAGGGGTTGTCCGGCCCGGACAACCACCTCAGCCAATCAACAAAGAGTGCAACAAGAAAGACTTTAACAAAAAGAAATGGTGACTAAACCCAACCAGAGCCAAAATAAAATGTATTTGGTAAAGCGGGTTTATGTTCCAGGGTAATATAATAGTCTGGAACAATACCACATTTATATAATATAATCGCGGTATGACGTTAGGGTAGATACTACCGCCACCAGCCAAGCCTTAAAGTTAAGGGAGCGAAACAAGGCTCCAAGAGGCACAGACAAAAAACAGATAGGAATTAACCCTTTCCAGTACTACAGATGGGGTGTACTGGGTCTGTAATTTAAAGTGACTATATAACGTTAATGGCAACTTTATCTGTTTCTGGGGGGACAGAAGTCAGCCCCAGAAAATGGAGTCAGGGGGAAGTCTCAAAGACAACTGTGCTGTGAAGGTGCTCTGTGACACACAAGTGAAAAGATTATGCCTAGGGAGTTGGTGACACTCCATAGCCCATGAGCACAAAAAGTACAACACACACAAAAATACACTGTAAGAGTGGGAAACAGGCCCACACTCTTACCAAGTGGAAAAAATAAACCCCAGAAATCCAGCAAAGCTGCTGAGGGACTTACTAGATAAGGGAAATTAGCCATAAATGAGAATTCTCCCTAACATCGCCCCAACAGTCAAAACCTTTTTCCCGAAGGCATCCTGTCTCCTGGCATCACTATCCGGAGGGGCAATCCACTTGTGCTGACTCCTGGCTTTACAGCTAGCTGCTGCCGACACCACCGACTCAGGCGTGGGCTGCGACACTAAGCACTTCATTGTAGAGTCCGGGGCCTTAAACTTCTTCTGCAGCCTCCCTTTGACAGCTGGTTCTGAGAAGGGATGTTGCATCGTGCGCAGGCCCTCCTGCCACGCGTGGTGCAGGATAGGCACGGAGAACACAGCTTTCTGTCTCTTGCCCATGTGGTCAAATAGGAGGCACTCCTTCCGCTCTTCCTTAGAAGCCAACCCAAATTCCACACATGCCTTAGCCATCATGGCGTGGAATGCCCCAACATCATCGGGAGGAGACGGTTGTGCCGGACTATGAGGCTGTTCCACCTCACTGTCTGAATCCCACCCCGGATCCCTCAACGGAGACGAAGAGCCAGTAGACATGGTCTCCCTAGGCACACTGGCCGACTCAGAGTCCAGCACCTCACCCTCTTCAGGATAGAAACGTGGATGATCTTCACTCCCCGGCAGAGGCACCGGTAACCCAGCCGCAGCCGACGAACATGGAGGAACACCTGCATCGTCGACGACAGGCCCCATCGGACCCACATTCATAGGAGGCAACCTGGAATTCAGCTGGCCCAACAAGGATTGCAGCATGGACAGGACCTGGAGCGACAACATCGCCTGCGGATTCACCAGCGGGTAACTGGAAGGACCAGCCCCCACACCCATCGACGTCGAAGGACCAACACACTGCAGGCCCAGGACCGACGGATCCAACACCGGCTCCCATTCATCCTCCACCTCCGATGACACTGAAAAAGCAGCAGTCTCTTGATGTTGAAGAGTGTCAGACATAAGCGAGTCAAAATCAGAAGACTGCCACACACCACTCGTTGGCAGCAAACTGTCTGTGTCCATCCTCGACGACGAGAACATCGGGCCTTTATCAAACCCTGTCATCGCCGGAGCCGATGATACAACCGTCAACAACTGCATTGGAGCTGGCAGAGAAACCGTTGACAACGGGACTCCCGTCTACGAGGACGTAGTCGCAACCGCAACCTGCAGTGTAGATTTTCCAGACGATCCCGCCTGCCTGGCCCCACTGGACCGGTGCTTAGAAGACCCTGCTAGAGGACGACCTGTGATGGTCCCCTGAAGAGGAGTGTTTTGACGACAAGTCTTTCTTGGCCTTCACCTGCGACGCCGACTTTTCGGGCCTACCTCCAGACCCCCTGGAATGGTCCGACCGACCATGCTCGGACGAAGACGCCTCCTTTGACAGTTGTTTACTCGAAGAGGAGCGACCACTCTTCCCGACCTCCGACCCAGGGACAGGACAAGCCTTTTTAGCTGGAGGCTCAGTTGATGCCACCCGGCGATGATCTGCTGCTTGAACAGGACTCTTAGACGCCAGGCTTCGAACCAACCCCACCTCCGAGGCAGGGTAGGTACCCTCATTCAGCCAACACACCAACCGCTGATTGCGGTCCTTAAGCGTCTTCTTCTTCGTCTTCTTCGAAAACCCTTTACAGATCTCGCAAGAATCGGCCGACTGATGGGGGTGAAGGCAATAGAGACAGTCCACATGCCCGTCCCCCTCATACACCTTCTTCAGCCCGCAAGTCGCACATGGCCGGAACAGAGACTTCTTAGGTCCTGAAGAAATCGCAAAATCCAATAGCACAAGCATGTGCAAAAAGCACAACGAGCACGAGGTGATCCCAACACTTTGGAGATGGTTGAAATCTGGAGGGAAGCCGCAGGGGCAGGGCTATTCATACCCTACGTCCTATTGGTGCTGACTAAAGCACCAAAAAAGGACGTTGATAGGACACTGAATTGTCGAAGTTTTCCATAGGAAAACGCTAAGTTAAAATAACCAAGTTCCATGAAAGATCCAATGCTGGAGAAATTACGACTTCCCAAATCCTCAGGAGGAGTTACATTTCCTAATTTCCAATTGTATCACAAAGCTTTTGTCCTGAAACAATTAACCATTTTTAAACATTATGAATCTCATCTTGATAATGCTACTCTATGGATCAATATTGAAGCTAGCCATATTTCTCCGCTCTCCCTTTTCCACTTTCTAATAGCCTCGTCCTGGCCCAACATTACTACTTGTAACGCTCACCTGGCTCCCACGGAGGCGCTGGTCTGGTCTGGGTTGCTGTGGCCTCTTCAAGCGTGATGCGCAGAATTCGGACCACCGATTGAACAGGACCCCCAAATCTTGCTTGTCTGGCCCGTAGGAATATCCTTCTGCAGATGAGAAAGGGGATTAACTGTCTGCTGAATAGTGTGCTTGCTCCCCCCTTTTTCCCCTTCGTTCTTCTCGACTTCCTCCAAAACCCCCGGTTTAAGCTCACCTTATGGTTTGGAAGGATGAACTCTCCATCCTGCTTCTGGTGCAGGGGCGCGCGTTCGTCGAGTTACTTCACTGGTTTTCAGAATGGCGCTGGCAAATCCACTTGACTTTTCTGAGCGATACGCCGTAAGTATGAAGATGCAAAAGTTCAAGTGTGAGCCTCCTTTTATGTTGTTTTTTCTGTCCTTTATTTCAGGTGCAGAACAAAGGCGATGCGTTGAGGGGTTAAATTGTCGGTGGTAAAATCAGGTGAGTTAGTGATGAGGGCGACCCCTCTAAATGTCTTTATAATTCCCCAGTAATGTCTTTTGTCCTTTCCCCATAGGGGCCGGGGTGTGGTAGCTGCCAAAGATGCAGCGCCGACCCGAGATGTGGAATGGTTCACCAAGAAAAGCCGGTAAGTAATATGGCTGAAAATTCGGCTTTCCTCTTGTGTTCCCTTGCTCACCTTTTGTCTCTTCTTCTCTCCCCTAGGTGCAGAGATGTGGCGACCGGTGCTGAGAGCCGCGATAGAGCTGGGCGGCGTCTCGGGAACAGGTGAGTGAAGCGCGGCGCTGGAGCGAGCAACGCGGTGCTTTTAAATGGAAGTCTTCCTTCAGGAATGCTGGCGTGAAGATTCCGGATGCAGGTAAGAAGGTTGAATAAGTTCTTGGTTTTCACCTTTATCTTCTCTTATTCCCTTACAGGTGTTCCAGGTTCGAGGCGGGCGTGGCTGGAGTCCAGGTGCAGGAGCAGACACGATGAGCGTTCAGCTGCTGGGATGCAGAACAACGCGAAGCACGTGTGGCTGTCCGGGCGTGGCTTAAATAGCCTTGGAAGAAGTTCCAGGTGAGTATTCTTCCATAGCCCCACACAAGTAACAAAATAGTTCCTTCAGAAAAATAGTCCCTCCCAAGCCTCATTTGGCTTGGTTCTTCATGCAGCATGGTCTGCATCAGGTGAGTGTGCAGCATGGTCTGCTTCAGGTAAGTGCACCAAACACTTCCCCTAATGAGCCTGGCGCCTATGGCGCCAGGACTGATGTCCAACATGAGCCTGGTGCCAACGGTGCCAGGACAGAGTCCAAAGAGCCCCTATAAAGGGCCGCTGGGCTTTTACCCGGGGGCGTGATGCCTGCTCCCGGAGGTGCTGGGCCTGGCCTGGTGCTCCGGGGTTAGGCATCATGACAGCACTCCCCCCCAAGGCCCCTCCCAAGGTCGTTTCCCCAGGAGGTTTCGGTTTGTTCGGGAAATTCCGATGGAACCTTTTTACTAGCCGAGGTGCATGTACGTGGTCGCTGGGTTCCCAAGATCTTTCCTGAGGCCCATACCCCTTCCAATCAATTAGATAGAAAAGTTTTGATTTTGAGATCTTAGAGTCCAAAATGTTCTTCACCTCGAATTCAGGCTCCCCATCTATCTGGATTGGTTCTGGTGGCTTTATTTGTCTGGTTCCTGGTTGCACTGGTTTCAAAAGCGACACATGAAAAACGGGGTGAATCCGCATGTTAGCTGGTAGATCTAGCTTGACTGCTACTGGGTTAATTATAGCTTTGATCGAGTAAGGGCCTAAATACCTTGGATTAAAAGTCCGAGATCCCTTGAGCGATAAGTGTTTGGTAGCCAACCATACTTGATCCCCTATTTGGTATGGAAGCGCCTCCTTTCGATGCAGATCTGCATTCTTTTTGTATTTCCCTTTCGCATGTTGTAAGTGTGCAGTAGCATTCTTGAAGGCTTGAGTAATCGTAGAATGCAAATGGTCCACTGCGGGCATTTCGAGGCTCAAAGGTGAGTCCAAGTCTGAAGTACGAGGGTGATGTCCATATAGGGTATAAAAGGGGCTCTGACCAGTTCCAGAGTGTATCGAGTTATTGTATGCATATTCAGCCACCCATAAAATATCCTTCCAATTACCCTCCGATTGGTGCAACATACATCGTAGATATTGTTCAAGGGTCTGGTTCGTTCTCTCCGTCTGACCATCGGTCTGTGGGTGGTGGCTGGTTGAGAGTCTTACGTCGATTTGTGCCAGTTGACAACACTTTTTCCAAAAATGAGAAATAAACTGGCTTCCCGATCGGAGATTAGTATGGACGGGAATCCATGCAGACGGATGATATTTTCGAGGAATTCCTTGGCAAGAACAAAAGCTGAAGGTAATCCTTTCAACACAATAAAATGGGCCATCTTTGAAAATAAATCCACCACAACCAGAATAGTATTGTATCCATTACAAGAGGGCAGGTCCGTGATAAAATCTAGTGACAAGGTGTGCCAAGGTGCTGGTGGAATGTCTAAGGGTTGAAGAAGACCGGCGGGTTTTTTTTTTTTACCTTTGTTTTGGGCGCAAACTCCACAGGACATCACGAAAGATTTAATATCCTTTCGCCAGGACGGCCACCAGAATTGTCGTTTAATTTTTTCCTCTGTTTTGGCAATGCCAGGATGTCCTTCCATCAGAGTATCGTGATGACGGGAAATAACCAGTTCTTGCAATTCCTTTTCTGGCAAAAATAAACGTCCTTGGAAGTAAGGTAAGCCATCGTTGATTGAAAAGGCAGACCCCCTTTTGATCCAATCCTGCAAGGCTGAAGAGTCCAGGAATAGTTTTACCCGTGCTTGAATGTCTTCAAGGGTTTGTAAAGTGGTTATCCCCAAGATTCTTTGTTCGGGAATTATCGGCACAGGTTCTGAGTTTGTGTCCATTTCTCCCATTCCAATTCGAGATAGCGCGTCCGCTTTGCCATTCTTACAGCCGGGATGGTAAGTGATTACAAAATCGAACTCAGCAAAGAATAAAGCCCATCGGAGCTGTCGTTAAGACTGAGCCTTGGCAGTTTTTAAATATTGTAAATTTCGGTGATCACGGTGATGGTATGCCTGGCGCCAAGAATATAATGCCGCCAAGCCTTAAAGGCGGACTTAATGATTAATAATTCCTTATCGGTGATTGCATAATTTATCTCCGGCGGCGAGAACTTTTTGGACCAAAATGCTACGGGGTGCAGTTGGTTGGTTTCGGGGTCTCTCTGAGACAGGACAGCTCCCATGGCTAAGCTGGATGCGTCGGTTTCGAATATATATGGGAGATCAGGACGCGGGTGTTTCAAAATAGGTGCGGACGTAAATTTAGCTTTTAATTCCTGAAAGGCCTGTTCAACTTCCTCGGTCCATTCAAAACGTTTATTCTGCCGCAAGAGTGCAGTGATGGGTTGCACCACCCGTGAAAATTCCGGGATAAACCTGCGATAAAAATTGGCAAAACCAAGCATGCTTTGGACACCTTTTACCAAACTAAGTGATGGCCATTTGAGGATGGCATCCACTTTCCGTGAGTCCATTCGGACCCCTTTAGGTGTCAGGATGAATCCAAGAAACTCAACCTCGGTGGTATGGAAAACGCATTTTTCCAGCTTTGCAAACAGTTTGTGCTGGCGCAATTTCTCAAGGACGGCCCTGACATGTTTTCTGTGATCTGATTCCGAAGAGGAGTACACCAGAATGTCATCGATATACACGACAATACAGACATCGATGAGTTCCCGAAGGACATCGTTCATGAAGAATTGGAAGGCAGCAGGCTCGTTGCACAACCCGAAAGGCATCACATGGTATTCGAATAGTCCATATTTTGTACGGAAGGCCGTTTTCCATTCGTCGCCTTCTTTTACTCGTACCAGATGATAAGCCCCCCGGAGATCTAACTTGGTGTATATGCAAGCGTCCTTCACCTGGTCAAGGAGTTCAGGGATCAAAGGCAGAGGGTAACGATTTTTAACAGTTATCTGGTTCAATGTGCGGTAATCGATACAAGTTCTAAGGTCGCCTTCTTTTTTTGGCACGAAGAACAAAGCCGAGGATGCCGGAGACTTTGACGGGCAAATGAAACCATTGGCTAGGTATTGATCTAAATATTTTCTCAAATGCAGAGTCTCCGGCTCAGTAAGGGCATAAATCCTGCTACAAGGGGGTTGTGCACCAGGCACCAGATCGATTTGGCAATCGTACGATCTGTGAGGAGGTAACGTGTTGGCCTGTTCCTTTTGGAAGACGTCCTGAAAGTCTTGGTATTCCGGAGGTAGTTGCATGGAGGCAGAGGTTACTGATGCTAGACTGATCTTCAGATTTTCTGGGTAGCAGGTTCGTGCACACTCCGGAAAGGTTATTCTCTTCGCTTGCCAATCAATTCGAGGATTATGTGTCTCTAACCAAGGGATTCCGAGAATAACCTGAAACTGTGGAGCCTTGATTACATCAAACACAACTGCCTCCCGATGGCCGTCCGGACCTACAAGTTTCACCTCAGCTGTGGAATGTGTTACCGGTCCCGAGGCAATTTCGGTTCCATCGACTGTGGTGATGACATCTTTGCTGGTTTTAGGACGCAGGGGGAGGTTAATCCTGGAGACCAATTCACGATCCACGTAGTTTCCTATAGCCCCAATATCGATGTATGCCTTTATTGCATGCAACCGCTTAGGCTGTTCCGGATCTACGAGGACCATTGGCACAGTGAAATACGAGGTCTGAGAGTTTGTTTTCAAGCTCGGCAAGCGGACCCCTACGCTTGCCGGGCGGGGTCGTTTCCCGATACAGAGGTTTCATGGATTTTATCAGCGGCTCCTACCACCTTCCTGGGCGGCCTTGCCGGGCAATCTCGTAGAAAGTGTCCAGAGGATCCACAATAAAGACATAAGTGCATCTGCCGTCTTCTTTCACGTTCCTTTTGAGTTAAAGGTCCTTTAACTCCTCCGATTTGCATTGGCTGAGAGGCTTCAGCCCCCTTGAGGTTAGCGTGGGTCTTGACTAACACCCGGGTCTCAAACTTGGACCGATCTGCTTTTCTGCTTTGCAGTCTGTGATCCAATTGGACCACTAAGTCTATATATTCTGAGCATTCTTGGGGCGGATTTACAACTTGGGCCAGGACATCTTTAAGTTCTCCGCGTAGACCTCGATAAAATAACGTGATTCTTTTATCCTCTGGCCACCCAGTTTCCACAATTAGTCTATTAAAGGTTGCAATGTAGGAAAGGAGGTCTTGATTGCCCTGTCGCAGAGATAGAAGTTCGTCATCTAGAGCCTGCCCCTGGGAGTGACGAGCAAATAACCTTTCCATGCTTGCTTGAAATCCTAGAAAATCACGAAGAATCGGGTCATCTTGAGTTACCAGTGGAACTGACCAATCGGCAGCACTGCCGCTGAGATATGACAATACAAAGGCTACCTTGGTCTGGTCATTAGGGAAGGCCCCAGGTCTGCACAGGAAATGCAAACGACACTGATTCATGAATACAGCGAATCGTTTGGGGTCCCAAGCAAAGCGTTCGGGGTGGGGCCAGCGGCATGTTTCCAGGTAGATTAATCTGCACCGGGTTACTGGAAAGCACAGGAGTGGGGTTCCCTCCGGAACCGGGTAAAGGAGTTTGTCCAGCTTGACCTTGCAAAATCTGTCTAGCCAGGTCATCAGCTCTTTCCTTTGTTACAATCACTTCCCTCCTGAGAGCATTAGTCTCTTGACGAGCGGCGTGTACTTCGGCCCGTAATTCCCCCAGTAGTTGGGCCAACTGGTCAGTCTCAGAAGTTTCCATAGCGCCTGGGTGGGAATTTGTAGGAAGGCTTTGCGTTCTGTAACGCTCACCTGGCTCCCACGGAGGCGCTGGTCTGGTCTGGGTTGTTGTGGCCTCTTCAAGCGTGATGCGCAGAATTCGGACCACCGATTGAACAGGACCCCCAAATCTTGCTTGTCTGGCCCGTAGGAATATCCTTCTGCAGATGAGAAAGGGGATTAACTGTCTGCTGAATAGTGTGCTTGCTCCCCCCTTTCCCCCCTTCGTTCTTCTCGACTTCCTCCAAAACCCCCAGTTTAAGCTCACCTTATGGTTTGGAAGGATGAACTCTCCATCCTGCTTCTGGTGCAGGGGCGCGCGTTCGTCCAGTTACTTCACTGGTTTTCAGAATGGCGCTGGCAAATCCACTTGACTTTTCTGAGCGATACGCCGTAAGTATGAAGATGCAAAAGTTCAAGTGTGAGCCTTCTTTTATGTTGTTTTTTCTGTCCTTTATTTCAGGTGCAGAACAAAGGCGATGCGTTGAGGGGTTAAATTGCTGGTGGTAAAATCAGGTGAGTTAGTGATGAGGGCGACCCCTCTAAATGTCTTTATAATTCCCCAGTAATGTCTTTTGTCCTTTCCCCATAGGGGCTGGGGTGGGGTACCTGCCAAAGATGCGCCGCCGACCCGAGATGTGGAATGGTTCACCAAGAAAAGCTGGTAAGTAATATGCTGAAAATTCGGCTTTCCTCTTGTGTTCCCTTGCTCACCTTTTGTCTCTTCTTCTCTCCCCTAGGTGCAGAGATGTGGCGACCGGTGCTGAGAGCCACGATGGAGCCGGGCGGCGTCTCGGGAACAGGTGAGTGAAGCGCGGCGCTGCAGCGAGCAAAGCGGTGCTTTTAAATGGAAGTCTTCCTTCAGGAATGCTGGCGTGAAGATTCCGGATGCAGGTAAGAAGGTTGAATAAGTTCTTGGCTTTCACCTTTATCTTCTCTTATTCCCTTACAGGTGTTCCAGGTTTGAGGTGGGCGTGGCTGGAGTCTAGGTGCAGGAGCAGACACGGTGAGCGTTCAGCTGCTGGGATGCAGAACAACGCGAAGCACGTGTGGCTGTCCGGGCGTGGCTTAAATAGCCTTGGAAGAAGCTCCAGGTGAGTATTCTTCCACAGCCCCACCCAAGTAACAAAATAGTTCCTTCAGAAAAATAGTCCCTCCTAAGCCTCATTTGGCTTGGTTCTTCATGCAGCATGGTCTGCATCAGGTGAGTGTGCAGCATGATCTGCTTCAGGTAAGTGCACCAAACACTTCCCCTTATGAGCCTGGCGCCTATGGCGCCAGGACTGATGTCCAACATGAGCCTGGTGCCAACGGCGCCAGGACAGAGTCCAAAGAGCCCCTATAAAGGGCCGCTGGGCTTTTACCCGGGGGCGTGATGCCTGCTCCCGGAGGTGCTGGGCCTGGCCTGGTGCTCCGGGGGTAGGCATCATGATACTACTCTTCCATCACTACACTTTGAAAAAACTATTTAGAATAAACTCCCTGCTAACTCTTTCACTAAAGTTAATCCTGATGACATTTTTCTTTGGTTTAATAAGCAAAATTCCACCAAATCCAATCATTTGACTATATATAGATGGTACACTTCAGGTATCAAATTTACCCAACAACTAGTCCAGAACTCAGTAGTAGTCCCTTTCCTGACGATTTGCTCGCAATATAATATCCCCACTTCCCCACTTCACATCTCCCCTTTTACACATCCGTAATTAAATCATTCACTAAATCCTTACCTACCCTTAACCAAAAATCCCCCAGTACTTTTTTTAACCTTTTAATTAATAATCCCTCTACCAATGCTGTCAAACTTTATATGTTTTTAAATGACCCTCCCTTTCCAAACTAATTTAACCTTAGTACTATCAGACAACGGGAAATTGATTTGAATCTTCAACCCTCCTTGAATCACTGGACCAAAATTTGGAAAGTATGTCAGTCTACATCCCCTGCCGCCAACCTTACCCAAACCTATTTTTTCATTTTCCACTGTGCTTTTCTTGGTCCTGCATGTATTGCCAAAACTGTAGATAGATTATCCAACAATTGTTGGTCATGTTCTGAACCAAATGCAGATTTTACTAATTTAATTTTCAATTGTAAATTTGTTCAAGCTTTATGGTCTAAGGTTTGGTCACGCATGCAATACATTTTTCATGTAGCAGAACCACTAACGCTTACTAATCTCATGATTGACTCTATAGTAAATCCTGCTATAGCACACATTGATTCTCCTTCTCTGTTTAACTTGTTTATAAATATTGCTTTTCAAAATATTACATGTAATTGGAAGAATACTACTAATCTTTCCCACAATACTTGGTGGAATTCTATTTGCTCCATCCACCGAATGGAACACTGTCATGCTTCTTCATTTGATTATTTACATACATCTAACAGAAAATGGTATAGGTTCATACATTATCTTAATACTCAGGATTAACTGATTTCAACTATTTTAGTAATGTATTCCTACCCTACTCTTACCTAATGTTTTATGTCCTGTACTGTGTCTATGTTCCCCCCTGTTTTGTCTTATTCTTTGTTCATTCCTAATAAGTTAATTGAAACCTATGTATTCAACATGTTTCACATCAGTTTTATAGGTTTTGACATTGGAAGTTATGTAATTGCTTAAAAATAGCTAACTGTTCATGTATTGTTTGCCTTTATTCTACTCTAATAAAAATGTTTTAACAGGAAGAATGAAGGATGAGTGTGTAAGACTACTGCCACCAGAGCTTGAATTGCACTAACTCTTCATGCTGCCGGAAAGCCACCAATAAGACCAATTATAGTATTACCAGCCTAATGTCTACTGAGGCCTCTGGCTCAAATGGCTTTCGTGCTAGTGCTGCTGCTAGTGCCGCTAGCACAAGATTCATATCCAATGTGGGCCATGGTCTCCTGATTGCAGGGAATATTCTTGTCAATCCTTCCAGATGTTGCTTGATTAGAGGATTTGCAGAAGAAAAAAATCATATGCTTGTAATTCCTGTATGTCCCAAAAGCAGCTAGATGGGTCCTGCACATGTCTACCTGCAGACCTGGACGAGCTGAATAGCTGAAAAAGATACATCATCCAGCGTAAACATCGAAGGGTCAATTTCTTTATGTTGTGAGAAGTACCAACATTTTGTCCACTTACTCTTGTATTGGCATCTAGTAGTATCCTTTCTAGCTTTTTGAATTATATTCAAATTGTCTTCGGAATGCTTAAGGTGGGCTAATGTTCGTTTTTCATAGACCAAGCTGCTAGGGACATTGAAAATTCGGGTGAAGCACTGAGACCCCTGCTGTGACTTCATCATTCTGGATATTTCCAGCTTGAGTGGCCCATTGTGAGTAATCCGTGTTAGCTCTGAATACCATGTCACAGAGCGGCTATTAGTATTAGATTGCAATTCCTGGACACTCTGAATTCTTCAGAATCCCCTGCATCGGTTGAGTTGGCAGGAATGCATATTTCTGACCAGTCTATCTGGAATGAATCTCCTGAATTCTTCCCATGAAGCAAATCTGTTGCATTTGGCATTGCTGTTCGTTGCAAACAGGTCTATTTCCGGGAGACTCCACATTGTGAAAAATATTTGAAGAATCTCCAAAGATATCTCCCATTCGTACTAGCTCCCTCTGAGCCTGCTGAGCCTGTCTGCTTCTGAATTGTTCTTACCTGGCACATGAGCTGCTCGAATCCATTCCCCCAACTGGAGGGCTAATCTGCACAGAATCAGGGTACTGGTCCCACCTTGTTTGTTGACATAGAACGGGAGTAGTTTCTTACCTTTAACTCCATTTCTCCAGCGTTGGTATCTTTCATGGATTCACTTGCTGTGAATATTCCCCGTCGTCAGG
This sequence comes from Ambystoma mexicanum, assembly GCF_040938575.1. NCBI lineage: Eukaryota > Metazoa > Chordata > Amphibia > Caudata > Ambystomatidae > Ambystoma > Ambystoma mexicanum. The sequence continues at coordinate 638,276,440 of NC_090939.1, forward strand.
CTGGGAAACCCTGATAACTTTAATATAGTAGTTTTTCCTATGGAAAAAACGTTGACACCTTGAGTGTCCCATCGGTGTAGCCCAACGGTGTAAAGTGTCCCATCGGTGTAGCCCGACGGTGTAAAGGGCGAGGAGGCACTGTTTAAGCTGCATTCTGTGGAGCGTATCTGCCCGAAATCGTTTTGGAGCTGTTAGGGAGAATTCTCTTAAAAGGCTAATTTCCCTTACCTATAGAGTGCCCAAGCAGCTTTGCTGGATTTGATGGGTTTATTTTTTTCTCCTGCTAAGAGTGAGACTCTTTTTCCCACTCTTAGACATATTGCTGATGTGTGTTTTAGGCTATTTTTGTGCTTATGGGCTATGGGGTTTTTCTCACCCTCAAATGTATCATCTTATTTCTGTGTGTTACACAGCACCCTCAGTGCAGTAACACAGGGGTGTCATAGTGACCCCCAAACATAGACTCCATGCCCTGGGACTGACTACTGTCTCCCAGGGCATGTAAAGTTACCATTGACTTTACCAGTTAAATCTTATGAACAGAACCAGTGCAAACCATCTTATATGGCAGTACTGAAGGGGTTAATAATTTATCCCCTGCGACTGTTTTGTAGGGGACGATGCCTTGTCCCCCGTTTTTCAGAGTATGGCTGGTGGCAGTGGTTCTACCACTTTTCGTTTAACCGCAAATAGTTGTCTATGGGATTTTGCCATTGTTCGAGGCTATTTCTTTAAATAGTAGCCTCGAACATACCCCCAGATTATTTAATTATTATTTATTCTCCAGTTGGGTATTTTTGCCATATCTCTGTTAAAACCTCTTTCTCGCGTCTTCCTCTGTAATTTTGACCCCGGTCAGGGATCCTTTGTTCGTCCTTTTGGCGGGCTTCTGCACAGAAGCCCTTCTTTTGGGGCCATTAAGTCTGGGGTAGACAGGATGTGTGGGAGGGGGAATAGGCACCCTGGACAGGGTTGCCTAAGCAACCCAAGTCGCACCCTGCCCTGATAGGCTGGGGGTTATCCCGCCAGAATAACCACCCCGCTGTGTGAGTGACAGCTAGGCTGTATGAATGGGTGTTTTTCTGCATAAAAGCAGGGCTCTGAGGACTGGAGGACAAGATGTCGCCACTGGACCTGAGAAATCCGAAGAGGAGAGAAGCCGAAGACATCTGCAATGACTGAACCACCAGTGAAGCCCTGCTGCAGATCCTCACCACTTTTCTCCAACGACAAGAGAAGATCTTCACCTGCAGGAACCTTCTTCCCTTGAGCTGGTGGGGGCAACCAGTTCGCCAATCGCCTTCCAGGACCTGCCTTGGTCGAATTGCCAGTGCCAAGCACTCAGAGACCGGATAGCCCAGCACCCGTCCACCACGACCGCGATTTAAAGGAGCGGACCTTTTATTCCGTTTTGGCATCACCGCGGCTGGCTTCTTCCCTGGGCAGTGCAGTGACTCGAACCTTCCTCCACGACGAGAGCCTCTCTTCCTCTGCTGGATCTCCCGAACTGCAGGAACTGCCAGGAACTACCGCCACCTCATGAGCCTCATCCATTTTTCTTTTGTTAATAAGTTTTTATTGCCAGATTTTCATTGAAACAAAAGTAACAAGAAAGCAACAACCTTGCCCATAAACCCCACGTAACTCCCCCCACCTCGCCCCCCCTTCCCCTCCGCCATCCCCTCCCATATCCCAGAGGTTCAGAGATTACACAACATCAATAAATGAGGTAGCGGCATGGGCCACCGTCAAGGTAAAATTCACAAATCTGATTCATCCTGAGGGCGAATTATGCCCAGGAGTTCCATCACCTTGGGGCACCATGCCCGAGTGCACCATCAGTTAGAAATGATAGAAGACCGGCCCAGTCTGCATGAAAGCTCATATGGCAACCCTGGATCGAGCAAGTTAACCATTCCATAGCAACCAATGTCCATAGTTTTGCAATCCACTCGTGCTCCTGAGGAGGGACCTTTGAGTTCCATCTTCTAGCTAATACCAATGCAGCAGACAGCATCATTATAACATATAATTTACGGTCAGCTTTAGAAGGCAGAGTAGAGAAGACCACGTTTAGGTCCATCAGATCCCTACTCCTGTCCCCAGACCTCTGAAGCCCCAACACGTGCACCGTGGCCCGCTGAACCTGAGACCAGAAGGCATCAAGTTTTGGGCATTTCCACCATACGTGAGCCCATGAGCCCACCTCACCGCATTCCCTCCAGCATTTCTCTGAGACCGCGGGAAACATTTTGTGCAGGCTGAGGGGGGTGCAGTGCCATCTCAGAAGAGGTTTCACAATCGACTGTGCAAGTCTTGGGATTTGGGACCACAGCGTAAGCCAATCCTGCTCGTCTATGCCTGACCCAAGATCTTGTTCCCACCTACTCATACAGTTCTTAGAATATATGGGTTATCCGCGTTTTATTAATCTGTAAATGGAGGAGATTAAACCCTTATCTCCTGAGTCCGTATCTAGGAATTTTTCGAAGTGGGTTAGGGAGCGAGAGCCCGCCTGCTTTATTGAAGGATGAGATAGCCAGTGCCTGATCTGGAGATACGGATCGAAGTTCGAGTCGGATGCGGCCGCAGGGGAGAATTGTGGGTTACCATGCAGGGGTGAGAATGGAGACGGGAAGGAGGTAATCCGAGCCCTCACTACAGCTTGATCCCAGGCTTCCCCTACTGTTGTCGTTATTGTGCTGCAGTACATTCTGGTCGGACTGTCCTGCCTTGAGAGCCACAGAACCCCCTGCAGGTCCTTCCCCACCACCGCTCTCTCCATCGACTGCCACAACTTACCTTTATCGTTCCTCTGCCAGTCCCTAATAATCCTCAATTGTGCTGCTATATAGTAAACTCGGAAGTCAGGTTCTCCCAATCCACCCCTTTCCGGCAGTGCCTTCATCGTGGGAGCTGCTACCCTTGGGCGCCTATGGTTCCATACAAACCTACTAGTCCATTTCTGCAGGGCCCTGAAAAAGGAGGTAGGGACCCGGAACGGAAGGGCTGCAAAGTGGTATAAGAGGAGCGGAAGAATTGCCATTTTTAAAGTATTGACTCTGCCCAACCAAGAAATCTCCAGGGGTCCCCAGTCTACCAACTTGGACTTCACCTTCTGCAAAAGCGGGGGGTAGTTAGCTATATAAAGGTGCTCCACCTCTTTGGTCAGCTGAATCCCCAAGTATCTCAGAGAGGAGTCCACCCATCTATAGTCATAGACCCTTTTGAGATCCCGAATGGCAGAAGGAGGCAACGTAAGGGGAAGCGCCTCCGACTTATGGATTTTAATTTTTAGCCCGGCTACCCTCCCAAACTTGGAAATCTCTCTTCCCACTGCTCGCAGTGAGATGTCCGGGTGGGTCAACGAGAAGATCATGTCGTCAGCGTAGGCCGCGATTTTATGAATCTCTCCCCCAAATGGAATACCCTTAACGTCATCAGCCCCTCTGACCATCTCTAAGAACGGCTCCAGGTGGAGAGCATAAAGGAGCGGTGACATCGGACAGCCCTGCTTGGTGCCTCTTCCCACCGGTATCGGGGCAGAGACTTGGCCATTAATTGCAAGACGTATGACCGGGCTTCGGTAGTTCGCTCTTACCCTAGTAGCAAAACCCGGGCCAAACCCCATCCGACCTAAGACCTCGAACAGGAAGCTCCATTTAACCCGATCGAAAGCCTTTTCAGCATCGATCGCCAGAAGAAGAGCCGGTATATCCTTTTTTTGTGCCTTTTCAACCAGATGAGCCAACCGTCTAACATTATCTGAGGTCTGTCGGCCCTTTATAAAGCCTGACTGGTCACAGTGAATTAACTTAGGGAGAATGGATTCAAGGCGGTTAGCTAGAATCTTAGCATGAATCTTAGCGTCTACGTTAATTAGAGCAATAGGACGGTAAGACGCGCAGTCCGTCGGATCCCTGCCCGGTTTATGTATCAGAATTACCTTGGCCTTGTTCATAGAGTTTGGAAGAAAGCCCATCCCCCCTATACAGTTAAATAGTTTGGTGAGAATTGGAATCAGAAACTCCCTATGGGTCTTGTAAAATTCAACGACAAACCCGTCAGGGCCCGGGGCTTTGCTGGGCGGGAGGTTAGCAATAGCTCTCCTCACTTCATCTGCTGTGATCTCCATCTCCAACGCATCCCTATCGACCTGCGACAACTGCCGAATGTGAACCTCCCGCAGGTAAGCATCCTGAGCTGAGTAATCGGGGCAGATTGAGCTATAGAGGGCCGTGTAGAATTTAGTGAATTGAGCTTCAATGTCGGAATTCGACGTAAGCGAAGCTCCATCCTCGCCCTTTAATTTTAGTATTGTCTTATCGCCTGCTTCCTTACGCAACTTTCTGGCCAGCAATCGGTCAGCTTTGTTGCCTTTGACGTAGTATTTTTGTCTCTGGCGAAGGAGGCTACGCTCGGCTGCTCTTGTTTGTATGAGGTTTAGTTGACCCCGCACAGCTCTGTATTCCTTTTTGGTGGCTGCCGACATCCCCATGCCCATGCGAGCCATGATCTCTTTTAGCCTCTCTTCCAAATGTGATTCCTCTAGCCTCAGTTCCCGTTCCCTTCTAGCTTTAATGGCAATAACCCTCCCCCTAATTGTGGCCTTCAGGGCGTCCCACCAATTCTGGGGGGTAGGGTCCTCCCACTTGTTATAGTCAGAGTATTCCCCCAGTTCCTTCTCTATCTCCTCCACCAATACCGGATCCCTAAACAGGGAGACTGGGTACCTCCATTTCCAAATGGACGGGGGACTAATTGGGGGCTGCCACAATCAGGGTAAGAGGGACGTGGTTTCCCAGTGTGATCGCACCTGTCTCCAATGCTGTGACCCTCCCAAGCAATGGTTTCGAGATCCATGCATAGTCTATCCGGGAATGAGACCTGTGAGCAAGTGAATAGAAGGTATAGCCCTTCGTCTGACCATAAAGTTCCCGCCAAGTGTCTACCAAGGCCAAATCCCTCAGTTTCTTTTCCAGATCCCCTGATGGGCCACCCTGGTTCCCCCACGATACGTAGCTCCTATCTATGGAGGGGTCCCATGCCAAGTTGAAGTCCCCCATAAGAGCTATGTTACCCACAGCAAAACTCCCCAATCTCGTAAGGGATTTTTGTAAAAAGGCATCCTGGGCCTGATTAGGGGCATATACGGTTGCTACCGTGAAGATCTCTCCCATGCCCACCACTAACACGGCCAGATACCGTCCCTGAGTATCTTTCTGCCTGTCTGTAAAGGAAAGACCCGAACCGTCCCGTAGTGCAATCAAGACTTCCCTTTTTGCTAGGTTGGGTGGCCTGTACCATTTGAGAATACCCCCAAAATCTAATTCTGTGTGAGTCCTTGGAATGTATGTGGGTCTCTTGCAAGGCTACTACCTGAGGCTGCTCTCTCTTGAGAAACCTCTCGACTCTTTGCCTCTTTACCGGGGAATTGAGACCGTTCACGTTTTGGGAAAGGAACTTTACCACCTGGGAGCTAGCCATTAGCCTGATTCACATGGGGTATATTGACACTGGAAAAGCCCTGCATGCAGCACCTCAAGTATTACCCTCATTGTTAGCGTCATGCGCATCTACCAAGGGCGACATGTCCCGGAACCTCAGCCTGAACCCTGGATCTAGAACCTCTCCCATCCCCCTACCCCCTTCGCCTCCCCCACCCAAACCCCCTTCAGGCGGGAACGGCTGGCCGTCTGCCCCCTCTCGATGTATCGTGAGAGCCAATCCCATTAACCAACCCGGAAACACCCAACGCATGGAAACCCTTCCCCATTCCAAGACTCCTGGCCGCCCCCCACCCCCGACCCGCCACCTCCACAACCCGTTCAAATAACCCATCAACCACTCAAGAACATTTGTCGGTAATGCCCTCCCCGGACTCAATTATTAACCTATTTCTACCCCTGAAAGTCTCATGATCCTGACGAATCAGCACTCTGACCCGTCAACCGGTCAGTGGGCCCATCAGCAAAAGGGTTTGCGCGGTCCAGATCTGTAGGTCTCTTGCGGCCTCTCCTACGCTTGGCTGTAGACCATTCCCATGGTTTCCGAGTGGCGGATGGATTGTCGGCACCCTCTACTGGGGGCGGGGCCTGGTCTTCTAGGCCCAACAAAGACATGCCTTGGTCGCAGGTAGTGACCTTATGATGAGAACCTTGCCACATAAAAGATAAACCAAAGGGGTGGGCCCATCTGTACCGGATATGCTGTGATCTTAAGAAGGACAGGACCGGACCCATCTGCCGCTTCTTAATTAGGGTGCTCCTCGCCAGGTCCTGATAAAATCGAAATTTCTTCGCCATTGTAGGTAATACAGGTTGCCTTTCTCGCTCTTTCCATAACCTTCTCCTTCACTGCGTAGCTATGGAAGGCAACCAGAACGTCTCGTGGTCTGGATCCTGGCTTGGCCCTATGCGGTCCCACCCTGTGGACTCTATCGAACTGCATTTCAGGGTCGGAGTTAGCCTCCAGCAAATCAACAAAAATGGCTTTCAAGACTGGGCCTAGCTGCTGATCCTGGACTTCTTCCGGCAATGATTTCACTCTGATATTTGCCCTTCGAGATTTGTTTTCTAGGTCCTCTGCCATCAACTCCAGGTTTTGTGTGGCCACAGCCAGAGACTCAAGCAAAGTGTCCGCTTTTCTGGCATCCTCCGTCAGCTCTTGTATGGCCCTCTCATTAGTGTCCACATGCTCCTCGATTTTATTGACATCTCTTTTAAGGTCCCCTAGATTTGCAGCTAAATCCTTGCGCAGCTTATCTATCTGTTGCTGCCCCGCAGCAGTAATTTTCTCCACTAGCTCCCCCATAAACTGCGTGAGCATCGCTTGGGTAATTGGTTTGTCCGGACCCTCGCGGGAACACGCGGGGTGGTCTCGGAGGAGTCCTGGGATGACTGAGTGTCTTCGACTGCGTCCGCCTCCCTGGACCAAAATTTCGTGAGGGGGCCCTCTGGCGTCTTCCTGGCGGTCTTTCCTTGGGGCGGGCCATCTTTGTTCTTAATTCGTGACATGGCCCAGAAAGACGCCGACAACTCCATGGACACAGTAACAACTCCAGGGCTGCAGAACCTCAGGCGGGGGACAGCAGGACCGAGGAGCCCCCAAGGCGGACCAAATCCCAAGCAGCTGCGCAGCCACCAATCAAGAAGCCGTCAGGGCCCCCGCAGGCCAGACCCAGCAGAATCACCTTGGCGGCGGGCAAGGATTGAGATAGGGGGCCCCGCTTCAGCGCGTGCCACGTAAGTGTCCCTTCAGTATAGGCCACGCGTGAGAGTCATTAATGTAGTGAGCTGCTCCCCGCACCGGCTCCCAAGGGCGCCACACCACCGCTCACCTCCGAAGATGTGCACACTGAAATTTCTCGGGGGGCCAAGCGCAAGCGGCCTCCCTGACATCCACACAGACCTCCGAGGTGGGGGGGCTGCCCCGACCACCCTACGACCTCAGCGAAGGCCCCAGGGCCGGGCCGCGGGCCTCCCCCGCACACCCTTGCACCGATCGGCCAAGACCCGCCAGGCGGGCGGAGCTCCAAGGAACAAGGGGGAGGGGGCCCCAGCGCCCCGCCGGCAGTCTGCCGAGGCTCCCGCCTCACAGCCCAGCGGGACCCGCGGGGGGGGAGACACCAGCCGCCGAGCGCACGACGGCTGCCGCAGCCCAAGGACCCCCAACGCGCCCGGGAACCGGCGCGGCCCACTCTCCAACAGGGCTCACCAGCTCTGAGCCGCCGAAATGCCGACAGACGCGGCCCGCGCACACTACTGTCCTCTCTGGGGCTGGTAACAGTCGCGGGGGGGGCTGCGATATTCCAGGAATCACCGGCGAGTCATCCAGGTGCCGTGGAAAGGGCAGCTATAACCGTGGACGGGACCGGATCAGAACGCAGGTCGGGAGCACGAGGCGATGCGTCCTGCTCCCTAGGTGGCCATCTTGGAATCCCGCCTCATCAATTTTTAAGGTACATTGTTCCGCCAGGACTCCCGTTTCGCTGGGTACTGGTAAAGGTGTTTTAAATCCTTTACTTACCTTCTGGGTTGGCCGCCCCTATCGTCTAACATTGTCTTTTTACCTTCTGCAACCGCCTTTTCAACCGTTAAACAAAGACTTGACTGCAGCTACTAGAACCGTTTGATCCTGGGCACTTTGCCTTGTACCACTGACTCTGGCACAGGCCTATTGACTCTGGCTATTTCAGTTACAATTGCCTTCTCTAGATTGCTTTTGATCAAGAAATGTGTTGCTGCACCTAAAACTCTTATAACCACCTTTCCTTCCACTTTATATATTGCTGAAGTGTCATTTTGTTCGATTTTCACTCAAGTATTGCATATTCTACAGTACTTCCTTGCCTAACTTGTTCACAATCCAATTGGGAAGTATTGCTGGTGTGTTTAGGAGTCAAACCCTGTATAACTTGACCTTTCCCTCCCTCTGAAGAAATTGTTAGAGTGCCATTTCTGCTTGGTTTACACTGTGCCATTTTGCTCAGTTTTCACTCTTGCTCAAACCTGTCTACAATTTAAATAGGGAGTTGTGTATACTATTCTGGACTGTTTTAACTTGCTTTAAGGATAGTGATTTGTGTGTTGAACTTAGAGTGTGTAAAATAAATATATATATTCTTGTTGATACAAAGCTTTGGTCAGTGTTTCGTTGTTCGATAGTACTGCAGTCCTATTGTGTAAACCCTGAATACTGCTCATCTCCCTCTTGAGATAAGTCTGACTGCTCAGCCACAGCTACCAACTAAATCTTTGTGGTACAGACTGATACCAAAGGGGATTTATTGCATATACCTGTAGTCCTAATCTTCTGTAGTGCTCCCTAAGGGAACTGCATAGGATTCTGCCTAACAGGAGCTGAAAATTCTATTTATTCCGTTAATTCAAGCGCCTCAGCGGAACGGCTCCTTTGCCTTTAAGGAGATCAGATCCCGATCACAAGGGCTACATTTGTGCTACCCACCAACCCTTGCGGCGTGAAGCCTGACCGTGTAAAGGGCAAGGAGACACTGTTTAAGCTGTTTAGGCTGGACGGGTGACATACAAGCAATTATTCATAAAAGTGGCGAGAGTGCTCCCTAAAGGCAGTTCCTACGTCTGGCCTCAACACACTCCGCTTGAAATACTATGGTGTGGATGTGATCTTAATTTAACTTCATACCTATAGAAGCATTCATCAGTGATAAAACTCTTGGAACTTTACAGGGCGGGGGGGGGGGGGGAGAGACAGACTCTGGCAGCTCCTTGAGCTGTCAGACGTTCCTCGCCCTGTTTCTTACTTTTCCGATAAGAGATTGCTTAATAGCTCCATTGCGCTATTAGAAGACAAGGAAATACATGTACTGCTTGCAATATTACTAAATACAGCAATTCTCCTCTGATATATAGGGTCTGAGATTCTCACACCCTTGATAGAGAGTTGACTCATCAAATTATATTATAACTCGATTTGGGTTGGGGTGTTTACTATCTATTTGCACACATGGTAAATTGCTTAGGTCTTATATTGAGCTTTTAATACGCCCTTCCCATGTATAGTCTTTTGTATTTCATTTAATTACGATGATCGATTATAACGGCACCACGTTATTTATATTTCGCATAGCACACGGGAAAAACAGATTTTAGGTGTTTTTTAATAATTGTGTCGCTCCTTTTTGAATTGCTATGTAGATATATTTTTTCTTTCAACATTTTTTAACAAATCGTAGAATTTGAAAATGTGCAACTTAATTGAATTGCTATTTAAATTTTCCCCACATTTTCCCATTTTAAATGTTTTCTCTATAGAAGTATTTGACTGGTTTTTGCCGCCTATACTAGATATAAATAGCCCCTAAACTTAGATCAAAATGCAAAGGCAAGAAGAAGAGTTCAATAAGTAATTCTATCATCATCACTCCTAAGCCAATAGCATGAATAATGTGATAGGGACAAATATTTCAATTACACCTGACCTTGAGAAACTGGCACAGGGTAACATCTCTGACACAGATGCAAATAGTATGGATAGGTCCTCGAATGATTCTGTTCTTGCAGATGAAAATACAATAGATATGAGGGGTAAAATTGACTCACTTATAGTTACAGTGGAAAGACTATTGGGTATATGTACTAAACATATAGACGAACAACAAACAGTCAAAGATGGGGGCGTGGCTTAACAGCCATGAAGTAGGCAGCTCTTCCCGTGAGCTCCTATACATCCGACGGTGATCCTGATGCGCAAGACTAGAAAAGGAAGCTGAAATTACTGAAAAAGCACATGCAGCCGTCGGAACATATGGCGCGCCGAATAAGTGCATGACGGACTGAAACAGACAAACAAGCCCTTAGATAAGGCCTCATGAGTGCAAAAACGCGACCCGGCGAGGACTTCAACAAGATGGCGGAGGCAGGAGAACAGAGGGACCCGCCAGTGCACCCGAGCTGAAGCTCAGAGAAATAGAGCTTAATCATGAACTAGAAATGAAAAAGTTGTCTGTGGAAACTCCTTCTATCTCTTCTGGTTCCTCTAGGAGTTCCAGTCCCAAAAGACCCCGGATGCCTAAGGAATTAGTGGGTATGTATGAACCTAAGTTGGATGTGTTGGATTGGTTGAACATGTTTGAATATAATCATGGGCTCCAGGACATCACAGGGAATGAGCTACTTCCTTGGTTGTTCTCTAGGCTCCCCCCTGTTGCAACTGATATGGTAATGGAGTTGGGGGAGGTGGATAAGAAGGAATATGAGTGTGTGAAGCTAGCTTTAATAGCTAGATTTGGGAAGACCCCTTCCCAGTACCTTAAGAGGTTTAGGACCCTCAAAAAGCATGATGGTACTCCTTGGGCTACCTGAGTGAGTGAAAGTTTGAAAAACTTAGAGGGATGGATTAAGGGTTACAGGTTTCACACTTATGAATGAAGGAATGAAGAATCTTGTAATGTTGGAGTCAATTTATGATGCCTGCTCTCCTGAGCTCAGACAGCACTTGGCTGATTCAAAGGAATTGGATTCCAGGAAGCTAGCTAAGGCTGCTGACTTGTGGGTTGCCAACAGGGCTACTCACAAGGATTCTGGGGCTACTCAGAAGAAGGATGAGGGAAAACAGCCTAAAAAGGACTCTAAAGAGAATTCTAATAATTCCAATCCCAAAGAGGGCCCGAAACAAAACCATAAGGGTAAACCACAAGGGAAACCGAATCAGGCTAGTGTACCTTAAGGTGCCAAACCAGAGGAGGTCAGAACAAGCCACCATTCCAAAAAGCATTTGGTAAATGCTTTGTTTGTGGCTCTACTGACCATGTGAAAGGAGATCCCAGATGTAAGGGTAAACCTTCAGGTGTCCAGCTTGTCTCCTTAGCCTTCGCTCCAGAGGAGGAAGTACAAATTGCAAGTGGAAACTTTCTATTACTGGCTGATGAACCCATTGGAGTCTCAGCCAGTATTTCTTTAGTGTCTCTGGGTTTGTGGGAACAACAGAATTTAGATGTCTATAATTCTATCCCAGATAATACTAAAGAGTATTATAAGGACAGTGTCCAGGTGAATGGTCAGGAGACTCCTGCCATTAGGGACACTGGGGCCAGCATAACTGTGGTGGACAAATCGTTTTTTCAGGCTGAGGATGTTGCTAAGGCACCCAAACGCCTCACCAAGTTAGCTGGAGGGCCTGTGCAGATGCTTCCCCAATTACCAGTTCTCATCCAGTGTAATGACATGACTGTGAAGATACCTGTCAGCATACAAAGTGAGGTGCCAGGAAGGGTTCTCTTGGGTAATGACTTGAAAACTCTTGTAGTAGTGTCACATATCCCCAGACTTCCAAGTGAAAGGTTACAGGAGCTCACCAGACCTTCAAGGGAGAGAACCATGAGGGGTTCTGCCAAAGAGATGATGAAGAAAGAGATCACTGCTACTCCACTGCAGCTGTCAGTTGCTGTATCCAAACAACAAGAAGAAAGAAAAGGGGAAACCTAAAACTTCTAAAAAGAAACCAGCAGTCAACACTTCAGTGCAGCCAACAAGGACTTCCCTGAGGTTGTCCAAAGTTACACCTGTAACTCCCCCTCCAGCTGAGGCTGAGAGGGTGGTACATCCCTGTATGGTAGAACTAGACTCTGAGGAAGAGCTAGTAGAAGGCCAAGAACTCATTGGAGATCTGGATCCTGTTGACCATCCTGAGCTGCAGTCTTTACTGGCAGAAGGTGGACCCAACAGGGCGGACTTCAGTAAGGGACAGAGAGAATGTCCAACTCTGGAAGGGCTTCGCCACCAGGCAGATGCTCAGGCTGAAGGGCAAGACCCTGGGAAATATAGGTTGCACTGGGAAGATGGCCTATTCTACAGTGAACCAACAGAGCCTGCCCCTGGGGATTACAAACGACTTGTAGTACCCCAAGAGAACAGACAACAGTTCTTGCAGTTAGCCTATGAGATTCCTTTGGCTGGTCACTTGAGTTTCAAGAAGACTAAGGAAAGGCTCTCACTCTACTTTTATTGGCCAAAGATGGGGGCTGAAGTAGATAAGTACTGCAGGAGCTGCTACACCTGCCAGACTTCTGGTAAGGTTGGCTCCAAGAATGTGGCACCCTTACTGCCTCTCCCAGTTGTGGGAGTCCCATTTGAGAGAGTAGGGATTGACATTGTTGGTCCCCTTGATCCTCCAACCTCCTCAGGCAACAGGTTTATACTTGTCATAGTCGACCATGCTACTAGGTATCCTAAGGCAATTCCTATGAGGACTGTTACAGCTCCGGCTGTGGCTAAGGCCCTCCTTGGCATTTTTACCAGGGTTGGGTTTCCTAAGGAAGTAATCTCTGACAGGTCAAATTTTATGTCCCACTACATGAAAGCCATGTGGAAAACCTGCAGAGTTACTTACAAGTTCTCAACCGCATACCACCCTCAGACAAATGGATTGGTTGAAAGGTTCAATAGAACCATGAAGAGCATGATAGGTGCTTTAGAGGACCCCCTTAAAAGAAAGTGGGATCTTCTTCTGCCATGCCTTCTCTTTGCTTATAGAGAAGTCCCTCAGGAGGGAGTAGGTTATTCTCCCTTTGAACTTCTCTATGGCCATCCAGTCAGAGGCCCCTTAGCCCTGATTAAGGAGGGGTTGGAGAGTGCTCCTTCCCCCAAGCCAGTCAGAGTGACTGACTATGTGATAGGTATCCGGAGGAGAATGTCACACATGATGGCAGAAGCTAGTGAGAACCTGAAAGCTGTCAAGCTTTGGTCAAGCACTGGCATGATCAAAAGGCTAACATGGTTGAGTTTACTCAAGACCAGCTAGTTCTAGTTATGATTCCAACAAGGCAGAGGGCCTTGCAAGACAAATGGATGGGACCCTTTAAAGTGGTGGGTAAACATGGAGAGGTCAACTATCTGGTAAACTTGGGCAATCCCAAGGAGGCTCCCACAGTCTTCCACACCAACCGACTTAAAGCGTATGTCTCCAGACCTGATGTAGGAGCTTTGCTTCTAGCATCATCAGAGGAAGAAGAAGAGAGTGAAGCTGTTCCTGATCTCCTCAGAGGCTTACCTTTGGACGAAAAGATTGAAGGAGTAAATCTATCTTCAAATCTGACACCTGAGCAACAAGAAGAGTGCAGATCTATGTTGAATCAGTTTGCCTCTCTGTTCTCACTTTCACCAGGCTTGACCCCTTGGGGACAGCATGATATACTCACTGGTGACTGTCTGCCAGTCAAAAGCAGAGGATACAGGATGTCAGAGAATGTAAGAACCCGCATCAAAGGTGAGGTCAGCAAGATGCTTGGTCTCGGGGTAATAGAGCCCTCTACTAGTCCATGGTCTAGCCCAGTTGTGTTAGTACCAAAGGCAGGATCTAAGGAACTTAGATTCTGTGTGGATTATAGAGCTCTTAATGCAGTCACCAAGACTGATGCCCACCCTTTGCCAAGGACAGATGAGTTGGTGGATAGACTTGGTGCAGCCAAGTTCCTCAGCACATTTGACTTGACGTCAGGCTATTGGCAAATAGCCCTGATAGACCATGCCAAGGAGAAAACTGCATTTTCTACCCCCATTGGCTCATACCAGTTTAAGGTTATGCCTTTTGGATTGAAAAATGCACCTGCTACATTTCAAAGGATGTTAAATCAGGTTCTGACAGGGATGGAGGACTTCTGCATGGCATACTTGGATGACATTGCAGTCTTCAGCCAAACCTGGGACGAACATGTGGACCACCTAAGCTATGTTTTGCAGGCTCTCGGGAAGGCCAATCTGACCATAAAGGCAAGTAAATGCCAGATTGGACAGAGTAAAGTGGTCTACCTTGGACATGAGGTAGGAGGTGGAGAAATAAGGCCTTTGCTCAGTAAGATTGAAGCTGTGCAAAATTGGACAACTCCTACTACTCAGACCCAGGTGAGAGCCTTCTTAGGTCTCACCGGGTACTACAGGAATTTCATAGAGAACTATGGGACCATAGCTTCTCCACTGAATGTCATCTCCTCTCCTAAATTCCCTAAAAAGGTAAGGTGGAATGAGGAGTGCAATCAGGCCTTTGAAAACCTGAAGAAGGCTCTTTGCCAAGCCCCAGTACTCAGAGCTCCTGACTACCACCAAACTTTCATTGTGCAGACAGATGCGTCAAATGTAGGAATAGGTGCAGCCCTCAGTCAACTGGATGGGAAAGGTAGGGAGCACCCCGTTTGCTTCATCAGTAGAAAGCTGAAGGATCCTGAAACAAGGTGGGCAACCATTGAACGAGAGTGTTTTGCTATTGTGTGGGCTCTGAAGAAGTGTAGGCCATACTTGTATGGTTCTACTTTTTTCATTCAGACTGACCACCAACCCTTGAGATGGTTAATGCAAATGAAAGGGGAAAACCCAAAACTATTGAGATGGTTAATCTGCCTGCAAGGGTTTGATTTCAACATTGAGCACAGGTCAGGGTGTCACCACCAAAATGCTGATGGTCTCTCTAGGATGTATGTCATCGACTAGAAGTATGAGATTCATCCAGGAGTGGATTAAATCATCCTGTCCCTTAGTCTGGGGGGGGGGGGGGCTAGTGTTAGGGAGAATTCTCTGTTTAGGCTGAATTTCCTAACCTAGTGAGTCCCCCAGCAGCTTTGCTGGATTTCTGGAGTTTGTTTTTTCTCCTGCCAAGAGTGAGACTCTTTTCCTCACACTCTTGGACATGATTTGAGGGGTTCCTTTGACGGTTAATGTGTTTTATGGGCTATGGGGTCTTTTACTCCATAGGGTCTCATGTGTTTTTACTATGTGTGTTACACAGCACCCGCAGTGCCGTGACACCCCACCATAGACTCCATACCCTGGGACTGACTACTGTCTCCCAGGGCATGTGAAGTCACCATTGGCTTTACTAGTCCCAAATTATGAACAGAAACCAGTACAAACCATCATATTGTGGACGTACTGGTCGGGGCAATTCGATTGCCCCGGGGGCCGTTATTCTAGGGGGGGGACGTCCCCGTCCCCCCTGATCGAGTTTTGGCTGGTGGCAGTGGATACTACTTTTTATATTCAACCTCAAATATATCTCTATGGGATTTTCCCATTGTTCGAGGCTACCAACTTTAATTATTTAATTCCTATAGCCTCGAACATACCGCCGGGTTATTTATTTAATATTAATTCACCGGTTGGTATTTTTTGCCAGAACTCGATTCTAAAATGGCGTTTAAAATGGCGTTTAAAATGGCGTTTGTGTTCCACTTTTTGGCGGGCTTCTCCACAGAAGCCTCCAAAAGTGGTGCCACTCTGTCTGGTTACCACAGGGGGTGCGGAAGGGGGTTTAGGCACCCTGGACTGAGTTGCCT
The DNA here is from genome assembly GCF_040938575.1 of Ambystoma mexicanum. Lineage (NCBI taxonomy): Eukaryota > Metazoa > Chordata > Amphibia > Caudata > Ambystomatidae > Ambystoma > Ambystoma mexicanum. Next base: position 638,292,245 of record NC_090939.1, read on the forward strand.
TGGCAACTCAAGTCGCACTCTTGTGTCATTGGCGCAAGTGGTGAGCCGGCCGGCTCACCACTTAGCATGTTTGATTGACAGCTAGGCTGAATGAATGGGGGTTTCTTGCATAAAAGCATGGCTTTTGGGACTGGAACTTCAGAAGTTGCCACAGGACCTGAAAGATCCGAAGAGGGAGAAGCTGAGCCGACCGGCAATGACGACCCCACCGGTGGAGCCCTGCTGAACCGTCTCACCACTTCCCGACGACAGAGCAGATCTTCTTGACGGAGAGTCTCTTCCCATTGAGCTGGTGGGGACAACCAGTTCGCTTTCCTTTTCGCCTACCAGGACGTCTAGTGGCCGAATTGCCCGTGCCAAGCACTCCGGCAACTGGATAGCCACTTACCACTGAACCGCGAAAGAAAGGACAGCTCCTTTGAATCGAGAAACTCTGCGGCTGGTTTCTTCCCTGGCAGCACAACGACCTCCTGTTTTCCTCCCCGACGAGATCTTCTCTTCTGCCGGACGAAGCACCAACTCGCAACCGCTGCCAGGAACAACTGCCCCCGCTGGAGTGTTCTCACCATTTCAAGGTACTGTGTCCGCCTGGCCTCCCTTTCTATAGATTGCTACAAGGTGACAGTAAATCCTTAACCTTCTAGACTGGGCTGGTCTCTTGACCATCTAACGGGTCCCTTTGTTTTGGTCCAACTCCTTCCTGAACCTTTTCGAGACTCGTGTGTACTTTTCAACCATGTGACCTTGGACACATTTCGTTCTGATCCTCTTAAAGTAGATCCGGCTTTCTGGAACTCTAACTTCACGGTTTTATTCTGCCTTCCTCTCTTGCTGTGTTCTTTTGAAAGTGTTGGGATCTGTTTCAATTTGTGCTCTGCCTTTCTCTCCCTGCTAACCAAATTATTAGAGTACTATCTTCGTTAAGCGCTCATCACTGTCTGAAAATAAGTGGTGCTTTACTTAAGACTTGTCTAATATTCTCTTAAGGGAGTGTATATACTTGAGTGACTGTGTTTCTGAACTTGCCTGATATTAGTGCCAGTGTGTTTTTATAGATGTGCTCTTAAATAAATAATTATATATCTTTTACACCAAAGCTCTGGTCAGTGTTTATTTGTTCTACTGTATTTACCTGCCCTATTGTGTATGCTCTGTATACTGCCTAACTCTTCTTGAGAGAAGTCTGACTGCTCAGCCACAGCTACCAGGTAAATCTGGGTGGTGCAGACTGCTACCAATTGGGTTTACTGCCAAACACCTGTGGTCTTAAACTTTTTGCAGTGGTCCCCAAGGGAACTGCACAGGTTTCTGCCTAACACGTGGTCTGCCTGCCGGAGGGGGAAGAAGGCCAAGACCCCACAGACTATGTGGTAAACATGATTATACAAGAAATAGGAGCAAACAAGCTCTCCCAAGGGTTCACAGTCGAACATGCGCACAGGGCCCTGATGAGGAAACCATAACCTGGAGTCCCTGAGAGAGCAATTATAGCAACGATCCTGAACTACAGGGACAGGGAGAAGATTTTGGAATTCTTCAGGAAAGGAGGGACAATAAAAAGAGCGTCTGCGACCATCACTGCATACCCTTATTACACTATGCTGGTACAGAGGCGCTTTAGTTATGTGGCGATTAAGAGGAGACTGCGCACAGCTGGATTTAAATATATGCGGTTGTATCCTGCAAAACTCAAAATTTTACACAAAGGCAAAATGCACTTTTTTGACACCCCGCAGGACACGGTGACATGGTTGGATGCACATGGCTGTCCGGAGCGAGACGAGGAGCAAGGTCGAGGGGAATACGATAAGTGATTAAACAGCCATGCATGATGAGAGGTGGCCGCATAGTAATGGGAAACTGTAACATGAGACATTTGAAACGTCGGACTGGAATATAGAACGTGTAATGCAATATGGGTAGTGTCAGGCGCGCTTAGCTTGATCAAAAAAGGAGTAACGGGATGGAGATACCCTACCCCCGGGAGTTAGAATAGTAGGACCGCCACCAGGGCGACATCTCCCTGCTGAGCCACAAGTAAGGCAATTGCCGGAAAAGGGCTAGATGCGGGGGTGCCTGAGATCCAGGGATGGAGCTGGGCAACAGTTGGGGAGGGGTAGAGTTAAGAGGGGGGTGCAGTGTAAGTTGGGGTGGGGAGGGAAGGGGTGTGGGGGGGTAGTTGGGGAAGAGTGGGGGAGTGGAGGGCGGGGGTAGTGGGGTGAAGGGGAAGTTTATAGTTAAGGGATGTTTGTATTGGAGAACGAGCCTACATGTAAGGGGGGAGGAACTTAGACATGGACTGTACTTGCGGAGGGAGGAGCGGGAACCTAATATGTTATGGGAGCCCTTAAAGTAGTTACTTGGAATGTTAGGGGGCTCAAAAGCTATTTAAAAAGAAGAACTAGTTACTTACCAACTGTAACGTTCTTTCGACTGGATGTTCCTCCCATGTATTCCTCATCTTGTGATAATTCGTTATCTCCAGCTTCGCTGCTTCGGAAACATTTTTTTTTTTTTCTCGGCAGAGGGCGCTGTGCTCGAGGTCATGGCGTCGATTGTCCCTCGACGGGCTCCGTACCGTGTCGACGTCACCGATGGTATAAATAGCTTGAGCCGCGCCCGTTGCTTCAGTTCTGTTTTTTCGATGAAATATATATAGGAGGAACACCCAGGCGTGCCCCCTGACCGATACATTCTTCGTGAGAGGAAAGTGTAAGAAACGTAAAACTGTACTGTGGGGTAGGATGGGAGAGTCGATGAGGAATACGTGGGAGGAACATCCAGTCGAAAGAACGTTACAGTTGGTAAGTAAGTTGTTCTTCGAATGGATTGTGTCCTCCCGCGTATCCCTCATCTTGTGATAGGCTCCCATAGCAGTATCAATTTTGGAGGCGGGAGTACTAGTTTCAGTTTACGTGGACAGAATGTAGAACTGCCTTGGCAAATAAACCCTCATTAGAGGTGGCAGTATCCAAACAATAATGTTTAACAAAAGTATGCATTGTTTTCCAGGTTGCAGCTGCACAAATGTCTGCTGCCGGGATTCCCCTCTTTAGAGCCGCAGAAGTAGCCATTCCCCTTGTAGAATGGGCACGAAGCCCATCTGGTGGTTCTTTTCCCGCTAATCTGTAGCATTCAATTTTGGGTAATATGATCCAGCGGGAAATGGTCTGTTTTGTTACAGATAAGCCTAATTTATGACCAGTATAACCCACAAATAGTTGGTCATCTTGTCTCAATTTAGCCAGCCTTGAGATGTAAAAACTAAGAGCCCTCTTGGGATCTAGTCTGTGTAATTTCTCCTCTTCCTTGCCCAGATGAGGAGGAGGATAAAAAGTACTATTTTCTGTGACAAATGGAAGTCCGAGACTACTTTTTGCAAGAACGAAGGTTTAACTTTAAGGACTACCTTATCCTTATAAAAAATAGTATATGGTGGTTTGCGTGAGAGAGCCTGAAGTTTGCTAACCCTGCGGGCTGATGATAGGGCCACAAGAAGGACAGTTTTTAAAGTTAAAATCCTCAATGGACATGAATGCTGAGGCTCAAAACGTATGCAAGTCAAGAATTTTAGTACTAAATTTAAATCCCAAATTGGTACATGAAAAGGTACTGGAGGGTATACATTAGTATGCCCTTTTAAGAATTGAATTATTAACGGTATTTTGAAATATGAAATCTCTTCCGAGGAGCGCTTCAAAATGGACGGCGCAGCAAGGTATCCTTTGATTGTTCCTAACTGGAGCCCCAGATTAGCTAGATGTAGCAGAAAAGAAAGCACCAATGGGGTGCCACACTGAAAAGGGTCCACATCCTTGTCTTTGCACCAGATACTAAACCTGTTCCAGCGACATCGGTGCAAAGATTTTGTTGCTGGTCTTCTGGCCGAAAGCAAGATTTCCATTAGGTCATCCAGGAGATCCCAATCCTTGTATCTCAACCTCTCAGAAACCATGCGTGAAGGTTGAGTGTCTTGACCTCTGGATGGAGAACCCGACCTTCCTCTTGCGAGAGAAGATCCTCTCTTTGCGGAAAACGTACTGGAGGGCAGAGGGACATGTCTAGAAGGTCTGGGTACCACATTCTCCTGGCACAGTCCGGGGCAATTAGGATCATGGTTTTCCTGAACTTTCTCAACCTCCTGATTACTTGAGGAATCACGGGGACTGGGGGAAACGCGTACAGTGGTGGAAATTTCCACTCCACTATGAATGCGTATCCCAGAGCTCCTCTTTGAGGAAATCCCCTTGAGCAGTACTGATCGCACTTCCGGTTGATCGCGGTGGCGAACAGATCCACTTGAGGGGTTCCCCAAAGGGCAAAGATCTCCAGAAGGACTTCCTGAGCTATCTCCCAATCGTGAGAGACCGTGCTCTGCCTGCTCAGAGCGTCCGCCACCGTGTTCGTGTCTCCGGCTAGGTGAATTGCCGATAGAGAGATTCCTTCTTGTATTGCCCAGAACTATAGCTATATCGCCTCTCTGCACAGTGGTAGTGACCCTACTCCTCCTCTTTTGTTGAGGTAGTACATGGCCACCGTGTTGTCTGTCATTATCAGGACATTCTTTTCCTGTACAGAGAGCAGAAAGGCCTTCAGAGCTAGTCTGATTGCCCTCAGCTCCAACAGGTTGATGTATAGTTTGGACTCCGATGGAGACCAACGACCGCTGATTGTCAGATCGTTGGTGTGTGCTCCCCACCCTGTGAGTGAGGCGACCGTCACTACTGTTTTCTCCAGCCATGGTTGCCAAAAAGACTCTCCCTTGAGAATGTTGTCGTTGCAAGCCCACCATAGAAGATCCTGAGCAACTGCGCTCGGGACTTGCAGAAGATCCGACATATTCCCTGAGAACTGGGACCACTGAGTTCTGAGTGCCCATTGAAGGGATCTCATTCTCAACCTGGCCTCTGGTACTAGGAAAATGCAGGATGCCATGAGGCTGAGCAACCTGAGAAAATCGAAGGCCGGTAGACGTTGGGCATTCTGGAATTTTGTTACCATCTGCTGGATGTGGAGAGCTCTCACTTCGGGAGGCGAGGCTTTTCCCGAGGAAGTGTCCAAGACTGCTCCGATAAACTGGAGCTTCTGGGATGATATCATGTGGGACTTCTTGAAATTGAGGGAGCAGCCCAATTTGTGGAGGAAGTGGCAGGTGATCGAAAGATGTTCCTGAGCTTGTTCTGGAGAACTTGCTCTGATCAACCAGTCATCCAGGTAGGGATATATGTGAATACTCCCTCTCCTGAGACTTGCTGCCACAACCGCCAACAGTTTGGTGAAAACCCTCAGGGCGGAGGTCAACACGAATGGCAGAATGAGAATTGCCAATCGCGAACCTCGGGTACTTTCTGTGCTTTGGATGGATTGGCACATGAAAGTAAGCATCCTGAAGGTCCAATGATACCAACCAATCTTGGAGTTGGAGAGCCTGAAGGATCTGAGAAAGAGTCACCATCTTGAAATTGTCCTTCCTGAGGAACTTGTTCAAGTTTCTCAAGTCCAAGATGGATCTCATTCCTCCGTCCTTTTTTGGGATGAGAAAATATGGGGAGTACCAACCCCTGTTCATCTCCGCTACAGGTACCAGTTCTATGGCACCTTTCTCTAGCATGGTTAAAATTTCCTGCAACAGGAGCGGATCTGGAATTTTGGCGAAGTTGGCTCCTGGTGGATGATTCTGAGGCCTTTTTAGAAAGGGGAGACAGTAACTGTTTCCAGTGCCCAAGCATCTGAGGTAATGCCCCGCCATTCCTTCAGATGTTGAGAGATCCTGCCTCCCACTGGTGTTTTGTGTAACAAGGCCTCAGAGGGATTTGGAGGCGGCTGCAGGAGTGGCTGAGGGTACAGATGCCGCTCCTGAGGCTGATTTTGCACCTGTTCCTCCTGCTCCACGAGGGAAGTTTCTTTTGCCCCTTTGAGAAGCCTGTCCTCTTCCTCTACCAAAAGAGGATTAGTATTGAAAAGAACGACCCCTCCAGGAAGATGAGGCGGAATAGGGTTTTAGAGGCTGGCGCAAAGAGGCGCTAAGTGATTTAGCTGCCGCTTTCGAGGTCTGAAGTTTTTCTAGGCTTTCATCAGCCTTTCTGCCAAAGAGCCTCGAGCCATCAAAGGGCATGTTGAGGAGTCTAGCTTGCACGTCTGGTGCAAACTCCGACTTCCTCAACCACGCAAATCTGCGTAGCACAACGCTTGCAGCCATGGATCTGCTGATACTATCAGCAGTATCCAGTCCAGACTGGAGACATTCCCCCATTGCCTCCTTCCCGTCTTTGACTATATTCAGGAAGCCTTCCCTTTCCTCGCCTTCCGGAATATGATCAGCCGCCGCCAAAATACAGTCCCACAGGGTATGGGTAAACCTGGGTAGGGTACAGGTGACATTTGCCGACTTAAGTGCCATACTGCCTGACGTGAAAACTTTACGTGCCCAGGCATCAATTTTTTTATCCTCTCTATCTGGAGGGATAGTTAGATAAGCAGTTTGTTTTGAAGTAGATGCTGCCTGAATGACTAAACTCTCTGGATTCGGATGTTTATTCAAATATTCAGGATCCGTTCCAGCTGGTTGGTCTATATTTTCCTGGAAAAGTGCTATCTGCAGCAGCAATCGTCTCTGGTTTCTCCCAGTTGTTCTCCACAGTCCTTTGAAGGGCCCTGTGAAAAGGGAGAACAGGATCTTTCTGAGGTCCCTTGACGATTATATCCGTCATGTCATCTTGTTCAAAAATGGGTGAAGTATTACCCCAACCCATATATCCAACTACCCTGGTCATAAGACCCCTGTACACAGCATTTGCATGCTCTGCAGGATCAGGTTTGGCGAACTCTAATTCTGGGGATGTGTCAACTCCACTGGCAGAATGTAGAGTATCACTCGGGTCTCTCATTCTAGATTCCTGGTCAATAAGTTCCTCAGGAACTTGTCTTGTACCATAAGTAGCTCCCAAAGGAGTAACCTCGTCTTCTTCTGAAGCAGACTCTTCAAAGATTGCTGACATAGATTTGAAAAAGTCTGACCTGGGCAAAGGAGTGAATCTCCTTTCTTCCTCTTCCATCTGCTTCGAAGGAATTGGCAAATCCTTCAAAGTTGTCGAAGGGGTCTTCGAAGTCTTCGAAGATGACTTCGATAATGGCGTTGAGGATGTTTTCGGCTTTGGAGTCGAAATTATCGACGCCGAAGGCATCGACGAAGTCGTCGAAGTCTTCGACGACTTGTGTTTCTTGTATGGCACTGGAGAAGTGCTCGACTCTCGAAGAGTCTTCGACAGTTTTACGTCGACTCGAGTTTTTTTGGATTCCTCGACGCTACTGGTCTTTGCCATGGTAGCCTTGGACTTTCCTTGTCGTCCAATGGAGCGACTTTAGGGGTATGGCTTTTTCGAAGGTCTTTCGAGGGGGTTGGCGCTGCATTCTCGAAAACCTCCATCATCTTTTTGCGGAATTCTTCCCACTTACTGGGAAAATCCGATTTAGTCGGACAACGAATTTCTTCGGTCGACTCAGAAGAAGAAGATGATGATGAGGGAGATCTATGTCGCCTCTTCATTTTTTTTGATGATGACGAAGAGTGTCTCGATCTACTCCTAGATCGAGATCTCTTTGAGTGCCTAGGGCGATCTGATTCCTTAGAATCAGTTGCTTTCTTGTGTCTTTTTGACGTAGCCTTCTTTGAGGCCTCCCTCCCCACCGACAGTTTACCTCTCCTCTCACGAAGAGCTTTCTCGGTCATAGATTGGCAGGACCCGCAGTCGTCGGTTCGGTGACTGGAACCGAGACACCAGAGACAAATCTGGTGGGGATCGGTGATCGACATCTTAGACCCACAATCTGCACACTTCTTGAGCCCAGTCCTGGGTGTCGAAGGCGTTGAAGATGACGTCATTTTCTTCACAGAAAATAGAAGCGCGCCGTTCTCGTTAGCGAAGCGATCGGAAAAACGGAACTGAAGCAACGGGCGCGGCTCGAGCTATTTATACCATCGATGACGTTGACAAGGTACAGAGCCCGTCGAGGGACAATCAACGCCACGACCTCAAGCACAGCGCCCTCTGCTGAGAAAAAAAAATAACATTTTTTCCGAAGCAGCGAAGCTGTAGATAACGAATCATCACAAGATGAGGATTACGTGGGAGGACACAATCCATTCGAAATAAGGTTATGATGTATCTGCGTAGGCAGAAAATAGACGTAGCCTTGCTACAAGAGACTCACCTAACGCAAGAAAAGCTGGAGGTGATCCGAAAGAAGTGGAGGGGGACTGTTGTGGACGAAACATATTCAGCCTATGCTAGAGGGATGATTACCTGGGTTGCACCGCATGTCCCGTTTCAGCTATTGCAATCTACAGTTGAGCCAGACGGGAGGATGGTTATAATAAAGGGGTCGGTGGAAAACAAGGAAATATGTATCATAAACACATATGCCCCAAATCAGCACACAGCGGCATACTTTAGAACCCTATATAGCAAACTTAGCATGAGTTTGGGGGGGTGATTTGGGGAGGAGACTTTAATTGTGTACTAAACCCGAAAATAGACAGATCAGATACCAAAATAGATAGACCCACCCCAGCTGCCAGGACACTGCAGTCACTGTTAGCAGACTTTGGGTTTGAGGACACATGGAGGTCACACCATCTACAGGATAGACAATATTCACACTACTCAGCCCCCCAGAACCTACACACTAGGCTGGACTATGTGTTCGTCACACATGAACTAATGACAGAAATAGCGCAGGCAGAATATAAAGCGACGGTCCTTTCAGACCACTCGCTGCTGATACTAGTATGGCAATACCGACCCCGAGAGCAAAGAGACCGACATGGCGCCTCCGAGCAGAGGCGATGAAAGATATTATTTTTAGGGAGGACATGAGAGAGGAAATAATAAGCTATTTCGAGATCAACACTGGCAGTGTTGAGACAGCGGGCATGCTCTGGGAAGCCTTTAAAGTGGTAGTGAGGGGGATAGATATAGCTAAGTCCAAGGGACTACAAGGAGGGATCTTAGTCGAACTGCAAGATGCGGAAACGGAGCTAGAAATAGCGTTAAGAAGGGGAGGTAATACTAAGGAAGATGATGAAGCAATACTCAGAAATGCGCTGTATACTGGGAAAGATTGTGCAATCTCAACTATAAAAAGTACATAGAGAGGCAGCATGCAGGAGGGGACAAACCAGGCAGAGTCCTGGCATGGCTATATAAAAGTGAGACTCCTAGACCTACAATCAGAATGATAGCGAAGGATGATGGGTGCATAGTAGACACCCAAGAAGGAGTTAATCTGGAATTCGCAGGTTATTACCGACTCATGTATGGAGATGCAGAGGAAAGTGATAGCAAGGAAATAAAAGAAACACTGGAGGATATTGGATTGCCGCAGATTAGCGCAGAAGAGCGAGAGGAGCTAGACGCACCGATCACTCTAGAGGAATTGGAAGAGGTAGTGAGGCAACTACCCACCAGTAAGACCTCGGGGGCTGATGGACTCCCTAGCGAATTTTATAAAATGTACAAAAATGAGGTACTCCCCCCGCTCTTAGAGATGCTAAATGAGGCAAATGAAGTCGGAAGACTACCAGAGTCCCTAAGAGAGGCGATTATCATACCACTTCCCAAATCCAATAAGCCTAGCTATGATTGCGGCTCCTACAGACCCCTGTCAATGTTGAACCAGGACAGTAAAATATTAACGGCGGTCTTGGCAAACAGAATGAGGAGGGTCATTAATAAATGAATACACCCCGAGCAGACGGGCTGTGTTCCCAACAGGAACATATCCAACAATCTCAGGCAACTCCACTGAGTCATTGAACACGCAAACGGGGATGCGGGCGAGATGGCAATAGTATCGCTGGACGCAATAAAGGCCTTTGACTCGGTCAAATGGCCATGGCTGATTGCGGCCCTGACCAATTATGGAATAGGACCGGGGTATCTCAAATTGGCTAAATTATTATATAGCGCGCCGCTGGCCAGGGTTAAAACAGGAGCGGTAATATCAGGGAGGTGGCAACTCAGTAGAGGCACTAGGCAGGGATGCCTGTGGTCCCCCATGCTGTACATTTTGGCCCTAGAGCCCCTGGCAATATACCTGAGGCAGCAGTATGACATAATAGGCATCACCATAAAAGGGGAACCGCATTTAATTTCCTTGTACGCTGACGATATGTTGTTGTATCTACGTTACCCGGAAGAAAACCTCCAGTATGTTCTGGAAGTGATGGAGCGATTTGCAAGGCTTTCAGGCATAGCTGTGAACCCAAAACCAAAAAAATCTTGTGTATTTCCACTGGGCAGGTATGAAGGGATCCCGTTAGAGCAGTTACCGATCTTACAGGTACCATGGGAGGTCAGCACGTTCGGATATCTTGGGATAGACATATATCATACGGTGGAAGCAGAGCATCAATATAACACTGAGAAAGCTATCAAGAACATTGAAAATAGTATGAAGTTCTGGGTGAAGCTCCCCTTGGCGATGATGGGACGAGGGGCAATGCTTAAAATGGTGGTCCTGCCAAGATTGTTGCACTATTTTGGAAACATCCCATATTTGATATCTAGGCGATTCTTTTCCAGGATAAACAGCATATGCAGGGAATTCCTCTGGCATGGGACGAGGAACAGAGTGGCCCTTTGGAAGCTACAAAACTCACACGAGAAAGGGGGTATACAACTGCCAAACTATGAAATTTATTACATAGCAAGTCAGCTACAATATGTACCTAAATGGCTCTCTGAAGAACCGACCTCAGAATCCAGGCTGTTCCGATTGGACTGTGCCCCATTCTTCTCAAAAGAAATGATGTGGTTGTCCAGATTGGGTATGGAAGGACGCCCAAGGATGATGACACTCGGGTGGGAGATATGGCGTAGAGCCTGTCAGATAATTGAGAATCCATCCCCGTGTTCCCCGCAAGTGCCATTAGTCGTACTGGCGGGAAATGAAAAGCAACTAAGACTGATGATCAGGAAGAACTGGGAACCGGTGGGGATAGCAACAATGGGCGACATTTGGCAAGAGGGGAGTATAAAGGACTTTGAGGGGCTGGTGGAGGAAACGGGGTTACATACGGGACAGTATATTACATACCATAGGGTGGTGCAGCAAATCAAAGAGACATGGTCTGAAGTAGTACTAGAAGATGAACCAGACGCCACCATAGACACAATATATGACATAGCAGAAGGGGGACGTAAAATAATCTAGACTATATGAGCTGATGATGTCCAAAGTGGGGAAGGAATTGGTACAACTGAGACAGGACTGGGAAGAGGAAGTGGGTGCCCCAGTGAGTGATGGGATGTGGGAACGAGCTCAAGGATACCACAAAAAAGTGTCAAGAAATGCTAGACTACAACAGATACAATTATATATAACTCACAGGGTGTATATGACACCCCAAAGATAGCCAAATTTAAAAACACAGGACGCCAATCATGCCCCAAATGTGACGAAGAAAATGCCGGAATGGTACACATGTTCTGGTCATGCCCAATAATAGAGAGATTCTGGGGAGAAATAGCACATAGGATGGAAGAAAAAGGGATTAAAATAGTGGTGGATACAGTGTGGGCTTGCCTGATAGGAGGGTTTCCTAGATGACGTAAACTCAAGCATGTGAGTAAACTGAAAGAACTGGCGTACGTACTTGCAAAGAGAAGAATCGCTATGGGGTGGAAGGCATGCCATAGACCAACAATAGATGTATGGTGGAAAGACCTACAGAAATGGGCTGAGGCTGAAACTACAGTATGGCAGGAAGCAAGCAATGTTGGGGGGGGGAGGAGGAGGAGGCTGAAACCTTGATAGCTTGGAAACAACTAATAGCTGAATTATTTGGGCCCACGCAAGACGGGTCAAGTGACCAGGATCCAATAGACACCATTTCAAAGGAATCCCTACTGCAAGACGAAGAAATAGAACATGAAGGAGAGTAGGCTCGGGAGGGTGGGAGGGAATGGGTGAAACAGTGGACACGGATAAAGCGATGTATATTAAAAATGTTACTACATGCACTGTAAGTTTGGTTTGTGTTGGTTGTTGAAATAAAATCAATAAAAATTGTTTAAAAATTAAAAAATAGTCAAAGATCTAGCTATAATGTTGACTGAGAACATGAAATTGTTGTTGAATATTAAACCTATAGAGTGGCCTAAACCTAAGGACCAAACTGTTAAAAATGGCACTATTGGAGAGCAAAGCAATGATCTTAGTGATTTATGTATCTTAGTAAATGAAGAAGTTAAAGAGCACATGATGAGGGATGTAGAAACAAGAGAAACGGTTGGTAATGAGGAGAGCGAAGAAAGCAACCAAAGATCTGAGGTAGACATAAACAAAGATTTAGGACAATCCCAAGGACATAGGTGCAGATTACACCATAAAAGAAGGGAGTAGTTTCTTACCTGTAACTCCATTTCTCCAGCGTTAGTGTCTTTCATGGATTCACATGCTTTGAATATTCCCCGTCGTCAGGCTGGGAACCTCAGTCCTTTTTAAAATAGCGTTTTCCCTTAGAAAACTTTGACACTTTAGTGTCCTATCTACGTCCTTTTGGGTGCTTAGCTACCACCCAATAGGACGTAGGGTATAAATAGACCCGCCCCCACGGCTTCCCTTCAAATTTTAACTTCCAAAGTAGAGGAACCAAATAGGTTTGCATGCAGGGGAGGCGGGTCGGGAGCATGTGAATCCATGAAAGATACCAACGCTGGAGAAGAACAAGTTACTTCTTACCTTGTAACGTTCTTTCAACGGGATGTTCCTCCGACGTATTCCTTATCTTTGATAATACGTTTCCAGCTTGCTGGCCTCGTACATTTTTTCTGTAGAGGGTGCTGCGCGTCGACGTCCGCCGAGTCAATGTCCCACGACGGCCACCGTATCGGCGCCGACGTCACCATGCCCATAAATAGCCACGCGCTGCATCCGTTGATCATTTCCGTTTTGTAGCATAAGAAAAGTCATGCCTGAATTGGTTATTGACCTTGAAGGAGCGTAAGCTGCAACCACAAGGGAAGTATCACTGCGGGGATGGATGGGAGGGGCGATAAGGAATACGTCGGAGGAACATCCCGTTGAAAGAACGTTACAAGGTAAGAAGTAACTTGTTCTTCGAAGGGATTGTGTCCTCCGACGTATTCCTTATCTTTGATAGACTCCCATAGCAGTGGCATGTAATTGGAGGTGGGAGTGAGAGTGTTATGTATCCCTTTAGGGATGGACCGAATGTAATACGGCCTTGCCAAATCAGGTCTCTTGAGTAGTGGAGGAATCTAGATTGTAAAATTTTGTGAATGTATGTGCGGACGACCATGTGGCAGCCGCACATATGTCTCGGACCGGTACCCCTCTTTGGAGAGCCGAACAGGCTGCGATACCCCTGGTTGAATGAGCCCTGAGCTTTTGGGGTGGCTCTTTCCCTGCCAGTTTGTAACATTCCAGAATGGCCAAAATAATCCACCTGGAGATGGTTTGTTTTGTTATGGGTAGTCCCAACTTGTGACCTGAGTATCCTACAAACAGTTGGTCTGCTTGCCTGATCCTAGCCATTCTGCTGATATAAAAGCTGAGAGCTCGCCTTGGGTCCAGCCTATGTAGCCTTTCCTCCTCTTTCCCCGGATGGGGAGGAGGGTAGAACGAAGGTAAGATAATTTTCTGAGTAATATGAAATTCAGAAACCACCTTTGGGAGGAAATTAGGCTTCACCTGTAGGACAACTTTGTCCTTGTGGAAAATTGTATGTGGGGGTTTACAGGAGAGAGCTTGTAGCTCGCTCACCCTCCTAGCAGATGTTAGTCCTACCAATAGGACAGTTTTAAGCGTGAGAAATCTCAGCGAACAAGAGTGAAGTGGTTCGAATGGAGTGCCCATTAGGAAGTTTAAGACTAAATTTAAGTCCCATAAGGGAACCTGGAATGGTTTTGGGGGATAAACATTAGTTAATCCCTTGAGAAATTGTACCACTAGAGGAAGTTTGAAATACAATGGTTCCACCGCAGTGCGCTTGAAGATAGAAAGCGCTGCGAGATAGCCTTTTACAGTGCCAACTTGAAGGCCTGAGTTTGCCAAGTAGAGTAGAAACGATAACACCGTTGGTGTACCACATGAAAAAGGGTATATATTCTCTTCCCTACACCAGCTGCAAAATTTGTTCCAACGGCAGCGCTATAAAGACTTTGTTGCTGGCCTTCTGGCCGAAAGCAACACCTCCATGACATCATCAGGGAGATCCAAATCCTTGTACCTCACCCTTTCAGAAGCCAAGCGTGAAGGTTGAGGGTTCTGGTGTCTGGATGGAGAACCTGACCTCCATTCTGTGAGAGAAGATTCTCTTTGAGTGGAAGACGGATTGGAGGACAGATGGACATATCTAGAAGGTCCGGGTACCACGTTCTCCTGGCCCAATCCGGGGCAATTAGGATCATGGTTTGCCGGAATCTTCTCAACCTCCTGATCATTTGAGGAATAACAGGGACTGGTGGGAACGCGTAAAGGAGTGGAAACTCCCAGTCCACTACGAACGCGTCTGCTAGAGCTCCTCTCGGGGGAAATTCCCTTGAACAGAACAGATCGCACTTCCTGTTGGTGCTTGTGGCGAACAGATCCACCTGAGGGGTTCCCCAAAGGGCGAAGATCTCTTGAAGGACTTCCTGAGCTAGCTCCCACTCGTGGGAGACTGTGCTCTGCCTGCTCAGAGCGTCCACTGTCAAATTCTTCTCTCCGGCTAGGTGGACTGCCGATAGAGAGATTCCTTCTTGGATTGCCCAAAACCAGAGCTGCATCACCTCTCTGCACAGTGGCGGTGATCCTACGCCTCCTCTTTTGTTGAGGTAGTGCATGGCCACCGTGTTGTTCGTCATTATCAGGACATTTCTCCCCTGTACTGATGGCAGGAAAGCTTTCAGCGCTAGTCTGATCGCTCTCAGCTCCAATAGGTTGATGTGTAGTCTGGACTCCGATTAAGACCAACGACCGCTGATGGTCAAGTCGTTGGCATGGGCTCCCCACCCTGTGAGTGAGGCGTCTGTGACTACTGTTTTCTCCGGCCATGGTTGCCAAAACAGTTCTCCTTTCAAGATGTTCTCTGGATAGGCCCACCATTGAAGGTCGCGGGCTACCCTGTCCGGAATCCGGAGGAGATCTGTCATTCTCCCTGAGAATTGCGACCACTGACTTCTCAGTGCCCACTGAAGAGATATCATTCTCAGGCGAGCCTCTGGCACAAGGAAGATGCAGGATGCCATGAGGCCTAGCAACCTCAAAAAGTCGAAGGCTGGGAGACGTTGGGCATTTTGAAACTTGGTGACCATCTGTAGAATATCTTGAGCCCTCACCTCTGGTGGCGAGGCTTTTCCCAGGGAAGTGTCCAGGACCGCTCCAATGAACTGGAGTCTCTGTGATGGTATCATCTGTGACTTCTTTAAATTGAGGGAGAAGCCCAGTTTGTGAAGGAAGTGGCAGACATAATCTAGCTGGGCCTGGGCCTGTTCTGAAGATACAGCCCCGATCAGCCAATCGTCCAGGTAGGGGTAGACGTGGATCCCTTCCCTCCTCAGACTCGCCGCCACTACCGACATCAGCTTGGTGAAGACCCTCGGGGCGGAGGTCAGCCCAAATGGCAGAACTCGAAATTGATAATGAGAGTCGCCAATTGCGAACCTCAGGTATTTCCTGTGTTTTAGATGGATTGGCATATGGAAATAAGCATCCTGAAGGTCCAGGGATACCAGCCAGTCCTGGAGCTGGAGGGCCTGAAGGATCTGAGAGAGAGTTACCATCTTGAACTTGTCCTTCCTGAGGAACTTGTTCAATTCTCGTAAGTCCAGGATGGGTCTCAGTCCTCCGTCCTTCTTTGGTATGAGAAAGTAGGGGGAGTACCAGCCCTTGTTCCTGTCCACTACAGGTACCGGTTCTATGGCACCTTTCTCTAGCAGGTCTATAATTTCCTGCAAGAGGAGCGAATCTGGAACTTTTAGAGAGCTGTTCCCCGGTGGATGACTCTGAGGGATGTGTAGAAAGGGTAGGCAGTAACCCTGGGCAACTGTCTCCAGTGCCCAAGCATCTGACGTTATAGCCTGCCATTCCGTCAGATGGTGAGTTAACCTGCCCCCTACAGGTGTATTGTGTGGGAAGGCCTCAGAGTGGTTTGGGAGACCGGCTGATGCAGATGCCGAGGGTAAAGAGACACCTGCTGCTGCTGCGGCCTTAGCACTTTTGAGCCGTCCACCTCGGGTGGATCTCCTTTGGCCTCTTTGAGCCGGCTGTCCTCTGCCTTTCCCGAATGCGGAATAATAGCGAAAGGACTTTCCTCTCCCAGAGGTTCCTGAGGGGCGAAAAGGAGTTTGGCGGATAGCAGCTCCTAAAGATTTTGCTGCTGCTTTAGAAGTCTGTAACTTTTCCAGACTGTCATCAGTCTTTTTTCTGAATAGTGAAGAACCGTCAAAGGGCATATTCAAAAGTCTGGCCTGCACATCTGGAGCAAAGCCCGACTTTCGCAACCACCCATACCTGTGGATTGTTGTACTTGCCGCCATGGCCCTGCTGATACTGTCAGCGGAATCGATGCCGTTTGAAGTGATTCGCACATGGCATCTTTGCCATCTTTAATAATGTTAAGGAAGGCTTCCTTTTCCTCTCCTTCGGGTATGCAGTCAGACGCTGATGAAGCACACTCCCATAGTGTGTGACTGAACCTGGCGAGTGTACAGGAGGCGTTGATGGACTTCAATGCCATACTACAAGCAGAGAAGACTTTCTTCGCCATAGAATCGTACATCTTGTCATCTCTATCCTGTGGGACAGTAGGGTAAGCGGTCCTACTGCTAGATGAAGTTGCCGCTTGAACCACCAGGCTCTCTGGAGTCGGGTGTTTTGATAAGCATTCAGGGTCAGCAGCCGCTACCCTATACTTGGCTGACAATCTTTTATTGACCGGAGGGATAACTTCAGGAGTTTCTCAATTAGATGTAATCTTCCTTTGTAAAGCTGCATGGAAGGGGACCACAGGGCCCTCCTGTGGACCTTTGTCTAATAGGTCTGTTAGGTCATCCTGTTGAAAAACAGGGGAAGGCGCAGACCAACCCATAAATTCAATAATTCTTGCCATAAGAGTTCTATAGGGTGTTTCAGCATGTTCCCCTGGGTCTGGCTTAACAAATTCCACTTCTGGGGAAGTGTCCAGCCCACTTGCCTCATGTAGTGACTCTTGTAGGTCCTTCAGCCTTCTTTCCTCAGAGGTGAAATCCTCTGAAATAGGCAGTGGGGTCCTCTGTAATCCAAATGTTTCCTGGTCAGAATCTTCCCCCTCTTCATAAATTGAAGATAGTCCAGGGTACTCTGACCTCTGAAATGGTGTAAAACCCATCTCTAAGGCGGAAGGAGCCAAACTCGTCATTATTGGGCGAGAAAACGTCGATGGCTTGTGGCGCTCTCGGGTGGAATGTTTCGCCGGGTGCAGCGACTCGCGGCATTTTGATTTTTTGGGTTTTTCACCCAGGGTATCACCTTCAGCTGTCTTCGAGGGGGTTGAGGCCGCGTTCTCGAAGACGCTTAACATTTTCTTTCTGAATACCTCCCACTCAGCTTGAGAGCTGTGTTTCGTGGGACAGGAGACCCTTTCTGGGGACACAGAAGACGACGAGGAAGGGGATCTTCGACGTCTCTTTTTTGAGTGTCTTGATCTCGACGAATGGTGGGAGCTACTTCGAGATCTAGAATGGGAATGTTTTTGACAGCGAGGAGACGTATGCCTCGACTCAGCCGAAGAAACCTTCGAGGAGGTTTTGATTGACTTACCTCTCTCGAGCTTCCCCTTGCGCTCCTTCAAGGCTTTCGCCGTCATGGACATGCAGTCCTCACACTCCGAACAATGGTGCTCGGATCCGAAGCACCACAAGCAGATCCTGTGTGGATCCGTTATCGACATTTTTTTACCGCAGTCTCGACATTTCTTGAAGCCGGATCGCGGCGTCGTCGGTTCCGATGAAGATGCCATCGAGAACGAGTAGGTTATTATTCGAGTAGATATAGAGTTATCCTGACTGAACTGAGCAACGACGTTCCGAGGCCCCACGAAGCGCGGAAAAACGGAACTGAGCAACGGACGCAGCGCGTGGCTATTTATGGGCATGGTGACGTCAGCGCCGATACGGTGGCCGTCGAGGGACATCGACTCGGCGGACGTCGACGCGCAGCGCCCTCTACAGAAAAAATTTCCGAGGCCAGCAAGCTGGAAACGTATTATCAAAGATAAGGAATACGTCGGAGGACACAATGCCTCCGAAATGAAGTTACAGGTAAGAAACTACTCCCTTCTCCAGCATTGGATCTTTCATGGATTCACATGCTTTGAATAGATTACATAGCAGTAGCCATCATGCATGGAGGCGTGTAATGCAAACCAATACAACAGGAAGCAAACACATAAAACCAGCAAAGCAGACATTAGCAGTGGTGACAATGAAACAGATACCCCAAGGCTGTGGGGCTTACCTTATTGAAACAGGCGTTGCAGGACTGCACGTCCCATCTGCACATCTGCACCATGCTGCTATTCCAGGCAATAATGCAGAGTAAAGGTATGCAGCACTGACCAGGAGGCCGCCTGGCAAATGTCCACCAGCGGAATCCCCAACCATAATGCCGCTGACAAAGCGGTGGATCTCGTCGAGTGCGCCTTCAGGCTCCTCTCCAAAGGCTTTCCCGCCTTAGTTTTGTTTGTTTGTTTGTTTGTTTGTTTGTTTGTTTTATTATTTATAATGCGCGAGCGTACCCGGGGGTATCAGGGCGCAGACTTACAAGAATTTTCGAAGCTTGGTTACACTACACGAGGAAAATACATAATACAAATATAGGTGCACAAATGTTATATACAATATATACAAATCAACAGTAGGCCAGCAGGCCGTAATGTAATATACAGATAAGCAAGAGGCACACGTGGTTACGATGTGTGCGTGTAGCGCTGGACACTACCTGGTTTTAGTGGGTCTCCAGTTTCAGCCAGGAGATTAACTTGGAACGGAAGTTCTGATAAGGCAAGTCTGCTCTGAGGTTTGGAGGCAGGGAGTTCCAGAACTTGGCAGCTTTTACCGGGAAGCTGTTGCCTCCTATAGTGGCCCGTTTGTAGTGGGGGACAGATAAGCAATCTTTGTATGCGGTTCTGATGGGTCTTGAGGAGGATAGTTTGTGGAACCTGTTGATCAGGTAGGTTGGGGCTGCGTTGTTGAGAGACTTGTGGGTGAGGGATGCCGTTTTTAAGAGAATTTTATCTCTGGTGGGGAGCCAATTGTTCTGTTGGCTGAATCCTGTAATGTGTTCTCTTCTGGAGATGCCCAGAGCTGCTCTGAGAGCGTTGTTCTGAAGGGTTTGCAGTTTATTGGTGATGGCCTTGGTGGATCCTAGGTAGAGGGCGTTACAATAGTCAAGGCGAGACAGTATGAGGGCTCTGGCGAGTGTCAGACAACTAGTGTCGGACAGGAAAGGTTTGGCTGCACGGATTAATTTGCACATGTAAGCCGTGGAGGATGCAAGGGAGCTCACTTGTCTTTTGAGGGAAAAATTGGAGTCTAGATAGAATCCCAATGTTTTGACCTCCAGTCCGACTTTGATGTTGTTCCCGTCAATCATGAAGGATTTATAAGCCGGGCCAAGTTTCTTTATACTGATTGTGGTGCCTAAGATGATGAGTTCTGTTTTATCATCATTCAGGCATAGTCCATGAGTAGCCATCCATGCCTGGATGATGATGTACACCCTATTTAACAAGGCCAAATCCTTTCCATAATCTCCTGAAAGCGGAAGGAGGATCTGAGTATCATCTGCATAGTTAGTGTAGGTGATACCAAGATGATCCAAATCATCGAAAAGGGGCTTGGTAATATGTTATATAATGTGGGGGAGACACAAGAGCCCTGAGGAACACCACAGGTGATGGGTATAGGGTCTGCTGCCGCCGTGGGAGAGAAGACCCTCATAGTCCTGCCGTTAAGGAAGGATGTGATCCAGGTGATGGCCTCGCTGGAGAAATGAGCCGAGGAGTGGAGGTGTGAGCAAAGGACGGAGTGATCGACCAGATCGAAGGCTGCAGATAGGTCGAGGAGGAGGAGTAGGGCGGCTTGTCCGTTGTCTCTGAGCGAATCGATCTGCGCTTTCAAGTCAATAAGGGCGGTTTCAGTCCCGTGTTGGGGACGGAATCCAGATTGTCTAGAGCCTAAGAGGTTGTGTTCTTCCAAGTGCTTCTGTATTTGTACATAGGCGACCTTGTCCAGAATTTTTAGTAGAAAGGGAACAGTAGTTATGGGTCGGTAGTTTGTGGGTGTGGCTGGGTCGAGTGTAGGTTTTTTCAGTAGAGGTAGTACCCAGGATTGTTTTAGGTTAGTAGGGATGGAGCCAGTGGCAAAGGAGGCATTGATCAATTTTGTAATGAAAGGGGAGAGGTCGCGGGCAGCATCTTTAATGAGCTGTGCAGGGCATAGATCTCCCTGGCAGTTAGACGGTTTCAAGGACAGGATAATTTTTTCGACTTCCAGTATGTTGACTTTGGTGAATTGGAAGCGGGCTAGGTCAGTGGGTGTGGGTTTGTCCGGAATTATTGAGTTGAGGGTGTCATTCAGGGATGCTCTTTTGCTAGTGATTTTACTTTGAAGAGTCGCAATCTTGTTGGCTAGGGCACTTTGAATTTCTGAGCACCAGTTTTTATCTTTGGTGCACGTGTCAAGGGGTGCTATGGGGGTTTCTATTTCTTTGAGGATGGAGAAAAGTTCTTTCATGTTAGATTTCGCTTGGGATATACGAGAGTCAAAGGAGGCTCGTTTGGCCAGGTAGATTTCTTTTTTGTAAAGTGCGGCTAGTTTGGAGAGTTTTAGTTTATTAGAGACTGAAGGGGATTTTTTCCAGATGGCCTCGCAGTTTCTTTTTTGCTGTCTTAGTTTTTTGAGGAATGGTGAGTACCATTTGTTGAGGTGCGTTTTCGGTTTACTGGATCTCAGTTTAAGGGGGGCGATGCGGTCCAGTGAGGTGGCCATAATCTTGTTATATTCTTCAACTAAGGACTCAGGGTCCAAGTTATCAGGAAGTGAGTTGAGAATGGGGAGGAGGTCAGGGATAAGTCTTTCTACTGTCATGTTCTTCTTGTTTCTAGTGAGAGTGGGTGGGGCCTTGATGGTGGGCGGGGGTGGGGGTCTGTCGGTGGAGAGCATGAATGATACCAAGTGGTGGTCGGTCCAGGCTTGGGGTGAGATATTAGTGATGTTCACTAGGCAGTTATGGTCGGCCACCCAGTCAAGTGTTCTACCTTTCGTGTGCGTAGGTGTCATACATCTTTGCACAAAGCCTAATTCAGTAAGAGTATTAGCTATGGTACTAGCGGAATGGTCTTCTAAGTCATTGTAGCCCAAGTTAAAGTCTCCTAAGGTGAGGGCTTGAGTGGAGCTTTTGAGGTTGCTGGATAGGATGGAGTTAAGGTCTTCATCGAAGGTGCCGATGGGGCCTGGCGGACGGTAGATCAGGTAGATGTTAAGAGTTTGGGAGTTAGTGAGTGGTATTTTGACTGCTAGTGATTCGCAAGAGAGGGCGTCGGTCGAGGTGGTTAGTCTCATGGTAAGACTGCACTTGTGGATAAAGGCGACACCACCTCCTCTAGAGTTAGGGCGGTCTTGTCTCAGGATAGAATAGTTATCTGGGACTGCCAACATAAGCATAGGGCCTGCTGCTGGGTGTAGCCAGGTCTCAGTGATGGCGAGGAAGTCATCACTTCCATAAGCCAAAAACAGTTGCTTAGAGTGGCAGAAGGAGATAGCCGATGAGACGCAGCGACATAGTCCTTGTTTGGAGATTGCCCTTCCCTTGACTGAGGGTCCATAAGCCAAAAACAGTTGTTTTGACAGTCTGAATTCCTGAGTACGACTCAGATAAAATTTCAATGCTCTTTTCACATCCAGCGTATGCAGCGTCTTTTCTGCCGATGAGGCAGCAGAAGCGAAGAATGATGGTAGCACGATGGAAGAAAGTTTATGAAAAGTGGTTGGCACTTTTGGAATAAAGTGCGGGTTAGTGGCCAACACCACCTTGTCCTTGAAGAAACGTAAGTACGGAGGATCAATCACTGGGGACTGCAATTCAGATATTATTCTTGCTGAAGTAATGGCCACTAAAAACACACTTTCCACGACAAGAACTGCAGCGGCGTTGACGACATAGGTTCAAATGGGGCTTTCATCAGACCTGACAGCACCAAATTGAGGCTCCAACCAGGAGGGAATTTCTTGGCTGGAGGAAAAGTCTGAAACAATCCTTTTAGAAAATATTTGAACAGACGATCACTAAACAGAGGGGTAGCATGCCTCTTCCGAGTGAATCTAGAAATGGCCACCAGGTGTACTTTTATGGAGGAGAACGCCAAACCTTCCTTTGCCAAGTGCAACAAGTAGGGTAGAATTTGCTCCAGTGAAATGTTCAAAGGGTCCATCCCAGGATGGCCCTTACACCACACACAAAACTTTTCCCACTTGCATGCATAGGAGACATTCGTGGACGGAGCTCTAGCTGCCTCCAAAATGCGCGACAGTCACTAGAAATGTTCAGTAGGCCAAACTCAGAGAAATCAGGAGCCAAGCCGTCAGGCTGAGAGAGCCTGGATCGTGGTGCCAGATTGCGCCCTTGTCCTGAAACAGAAGGTCCGGCGTCACTTTCAACCGAACCGGTTCCGCTACGTATAGATGGAGTAGGTCTGAGAACTACGGCTGTCTGGCCCAGTACGGGGCCACCATGATCACACGGCATGGGTTTTTCTGAATTCACTGGAGGGTCCGCCGAATGAGTGGAAATGGAGGGAATGCATACGCAAACCTGCCCGTCCACAGGAACGAGAACGCATCCCCCAGAGACCCGGGCTGAGCCACCTGCTGGCAAACTCCTTGCACTTTCTGTTCTCTCGAGTGGCGAAAAGATCCAATGAAGGACAACCACATTTTTGAAAAATGCTCGATACCTGCTGTTCCTTCAGCTGCCATTCGTGGAGTTGGTTTATTTCTCTGCTGAGCGAGTCAACCTGCACATTCATCACCCCCGGCAGATGAAATGCCACAATATTGATGTTTTGTACCAGGGCCCAATGCCAAAGTTCCTGAGCCTCTCTCGAGAGAGCACCCTGGAATGAGTGTCCCCCTGCTTCCTGAGGTGAGACATTGTGGTGGTATTGTCTGTCAACACCCTCACCACAGACCCACGTATGCGTGGCAGAAATGATTTTAGAGCCCTGTGAACCGCTCTCAGTTCCAGCACATTGATGTAAAGACTTGATTCGACCGGAGACCACAGACCTTGAACCTGGAAGCTCCCCCGATGCGCTCCACACCCTGTCGGAGAGGCATCGGTCAAAATTGTAGCTTGAAACTCTGGCTCCTGCAACGGCACTCCTCGATCCAGATTGTCCGAGAGCTGCCACCATTGAAGAGTATCCCATAAGTCGCTGTTGACCACTACCTTGTCGGACCACGATCCGCGACTCTGAGCCCACCGGTCCGCCAGAAATTCCTGCAGCGGCGTCATGAAGAGACGACAGTTCTTCACCAATGGAATGCATGACGCCATGGCTCCCAACAGCGACATGTACTTTCTGACCGACACTCTAGTTCCCACTTTTCACTCTGCCGCTTTCTGCTTGAGTTTTTGAATTCTTTCGACGGAGGGCTTCACCAGGCCTAACTGAGTTTGAAATTCTGCGCCCAGAAATACCAAGCTCCTGGAGGGAGATAGACATGACTTTTCAAAGTTGACGGCGAAACCTAGTCTTTGCAACAGCCGCATGGTAACGTTGAGGCTTGCCTGCGTCGCCGCCGCCGACGAGCCGTGTATCAGCCAGTCGTCCAGGTAAGGGTAGACGTGATGACCTCCTTGTCGGAGCCACACCGCCACTGGCGCTAAACATTTCATAAATGTCCTGTGGGACGATTTTAGACAGAATGGGAGCACTCGGAACTGGTAATTATCTTGACCCACTACAAATCGCAGGAATTTTCGGTGCGGTCCACGCATGGGTATGTGGAAATATGCGTCTTGCAGATACAACGACGCCAGAAATTTCCCCGGATGTACCGACCGAATGACTTCTTGAAGTGTGAGCATCTTCAACTTCAGGCGTTGCAGAGTCTTGTTCAGCGCCTGAAGGTCCAGAATGGGTTGCCACTTGCCGTTGGGTTTCTTCACCACTAAGTAACGGGAGTAAACCCCCTGACCAGTTTCGGCCACTGGAACCAATTCTATAGCCCCTTTCTGTAGCATAAGTAGAACCTCCTGATGCAAGATGTGAAGATGAGGTTGCACAGAATCCACGGGAGGAATGGGAACCGGTGAGCCCTTGAATTCCAGGGAGGGGCCCAACCGTACCATGTCCAAAACCCAACAGTCTGATGTAATTTTGTCCCATTCGTCAACGTGTAGAGTTACTCTGCCCTCCAGCACATTTCCTCGAAGACCGTCATTGTTGTGACTTTGTTTGTTTGTTTTTGGCGGAAGAGGGCTGTCCTCCTCTCATTCTGGATGCCTGAAAATCTCAGCTTCTTCGCATAGACTGTACTGCCCGTCTATATCCTTGTGAGGAATATCCAGACCGACCATAACCCCGGTCTCTGGAGGCAGCAAATCGGTGTTTCCTGAAGCTCCATGGAAGGGGCGAAAGGGGCGAAACGACTGCCCGCTCTGCAAAGCTCCCAATGACCTCGCCGTATCGGAGTCCTCTTTCATGCCCTTGAGGGCTTCGTCGATTTTTTCTCCAAACAATTGTTCCCCTTCACAGGGCATGTCCAGTACCTTGTAATGAACCTCCGGCCTAAAGTCTGTGCACTTCAGCCATGCCTGCCGACGTAGTACCACCCCATTATTAATCTGTTTGAAACCAGATTCCGCTAAATCTACAGCGATGTTAATGCTGTGATTTGACGCCTCCTCACCTTCATGCACCAGCAACATGGCAGCCTTCCGGTGTTCCTCGGGTAGATGTTCTAACACAGGGGCCAGCCGATGCCACATCTCGCGGTCGTAGCGCGCCATAATCGCCAACGAGTTGGCGGCTTTAACTGTCGTCGCCCCCACTGTTAAAACCTTTTTTCCAAAGGCATCTTGTCTTCTAGCCTCGCTGTCAGGAGGTGTAGTGCATTTGTGCTGTGTTCTGGCTTTCGGCTAGCTGCCGCTGACACCACTGATTCAGGGGTGGGTTGTGAAATCAAACACTTTGGCGTAGAGTCCGAGCCTTACATTTTTTCTCTAATCTTCCTTTGACTGCAGGCTGTGAAAATGGATGGCGCATGGTACGTAGACCTTCTTGCCAGACATGGTCCAGGATTGAAATGGAGAAAACCGCCTTCCTTCTCTTTCCCATGTGGTCAAATAGGAAACATTCTTTTCGTTCTTCCTCTGGGGTCAGACCAAACTCAACACAGGCTTTTGCCATCATGGCATGAAATGCCCCAATGTCATCCGGGGGCGACGGTTGCGCTGGACTCCTAGGGGCTTCTATTTCCACATCAGACTCCCATGTCGGGTCTCTTGATGGCGACGAGAAGATATCAGAGATAGAGTCCCTGGGCCACTGGTCAGAGTACGGTAGCTCACCCTCCTCCAGATGGGAACGAGGAGGCTCTGTGCTCGTTGGCCAGGAAGCCGGCAACTCAGCCGTAGGCGCTGAACGCGGCGGGACACCTGCCACGTCGACGATAGGTGTTACCGGGGGCATACCCACGGGAGGCAACCTTGAATCCAGTTGACTCAACAGGGACTGCAGTGTAGATAAGACCTCGAGGGACAGCACCAACTGCAGGTTCAGCAGAGGAGACGCAGATGGAACATTCTGTACGCCTGTCGTCGCCGAAGGGCCAACACAGTGTAAGCCGAGGCTTGTTGGGTTCACCAAAGGCTCTCGTTCCTCCTCCATCGACGACAATGAAAGGGCCGACTCCTGCTGTAGCAAGGTGTCTGATAGAAGGGCGTCATACGCCGAAGGCTGCCACGGGCCACCCGCTGGCAGCAAGTTGTCCGTCGACGATGAAAACCTCAGGCCCTCGTCAACTGCAGTCGCTGGAGCCGACAACACCACCGTGGAGGCAGACACCATAGCCGGCAGTGAAACCATCGATGGCGCCGACAGCTGTGGCTCAGATTTTTCAGGCGATCCCACCCTTTTTGACTCCCTGGATAGATGCTTCGAAGACTCTCTACTCGAGGATGACCTACGCTGGTCTCCTGAAGAGGAGCGTTTCGAAGAGTCCCTTTTGTCCTTTTTTGAAGAAGAAGTTGTTTTCTCAGGCCTTCGGGAATGGTCAGACTGACCATGCTTAGACGACGAAGGAGTCCCTTTCATCAGGTGTTTGCCCGAAGAGGGGGGGCCGCTCTTGTCTGCAGGCCGAGACTTCTTTGCTGGCGGTTCAGCTGACACTGACCGGCGAGGAACTGTAGGAGCAGGTCTCTCAGACGCTAGGCTGCACACCGCCCCCACCTCCAATGGAGGGTAGGCCCCATCATTTAGCCACGATATCAACTGCTGATTGGGGTCCTTCAGTGTTTTCTGAGAGAAACCCTTGCAGATGTCGCAGGAATCGGTGGAGTTATGAGGGTAGAGGCAATAGAGGCAATCCATGTGCCCGTCTCCTTCATATACCTTTTTCATCCCGCAAGTAACGCAGGGCCGAAACAAAGCTTTTCCCGAAGAAATTGGGAAAAAATGGCCACAACACACCAATGTGTAGAATCAAAACGAGCACAAGGTGATCCCGACACTTTGGAGATGGTTGAAATCTGAAGGGAAGCCGCGGGGGCGGGTCTATTTATACCCTACATCCTATTGGGTGGTAGCTAAGCACCCAAAAGGATGTCGATAGGACACTAAAGTGTCAAAGTTTTCCAAGGGAAAACGCTATTTTAAAAAGGACCGAGGTTCCCAGCCTAACGACGGGGAATATTCAAAGCATGTGAATCCATGAAAGATCCAATGCTGGAGAAATTATAAAAAAGGAACCATAAATAAATGTAAAGCGGGGAAATCCAAAAGGAAAGAGAGTACTAAAAAGAACACCCTGGCCCTAGCAGAGACCTCATTAAATGACATAGAATGCATTGAAATTGCAAATGAACTTTACCTAAACCAGGTAGAAAATGACAGGGGTCCAAATAAATCTAAACTCAAAGATAAGAGCATGGCAAATTGGCTGATAGGAAATTCAAATTCGGTGACTACTGAGCAAGAAGAGCAACCTCTGGTTAATGAGGATAGGCCTGATGTTGAAGAAATTGGTGCACCCTCTGATGGGATTAAGCCCAAATGAAAAAAGGAATTAGTAGTTAGGTTCCTAGGTGTACCTGAAAACTTAGAAAGGGGAGGTCTCAATACCAGAGAAGAATAAGTTACTTACCAACAGTAACGTTCTTTCGATTGGATGTTCCTCCCACGTATTCCTCATCTTAGATATATCCTTACCTTCAGCTTTGCTGCTTCGGATATTTTTTCTCTCTCTCCACCAGAGGGTGCTCCACTCGAGCCTGCGGTGTCGATGTCCCTTGGCGGCCTCCATCGAGCGTCAACGTCATCTGCTGTATAATTGCCTTGAGCGCGCCCGTTGGCCTCAGTTCTGTTTTTTCGTATATTGTAGCCACTGGATTGTAGTTATTGGCGTGCCTCTTTTGAACCAAGCCTTAAAACAATTTAGAGTGTAAACCACGTAAACTGTACAGTGGGTAGGCTGGTAGGGTTGATGAGGAGGAATACATGGGAGGAACATCCAATCGAAAGAACGTTACAGTTGGTAAGTAACTTGTTCTTCTAATGGATTGTATCCTCCCACATATTCCTCATTTTAGATAGACTCCCAAAGCAGTTTTGTATTGGAGGTGGGAGTACAGAACATTTTAGTCATGTACAGAATGAAGTACTGATTTAGCGAACAGACTTCCTTGTGAAGAAGTCGAAATCTAGAGCATAATGTTTTATAAAAGTATGCATGGATGACCATGTGGCTGCTGCGCAAATATCTTGCACAGGGACACCCCTTTGAAGTGCTGTTGAAGTTGCCATGCCCCTGGTTAAATAAGCCCTCAACCCTTCTGGAGGCTCTTTCCCAGCCAATCTATAACATTCAGTTATAGCCAGAATATCCATCTAGATAATGTTTGCTTGGTCACGGCTAGTCCCAATTTGCGGCCAGTGTATCCCACAAAAAGTTGGTCACACTGACATAGTTTTGCCAATCTTGAAATATAGAAGCTAAGAGGGTAGAATGTAGGCAGTGTTCTTTTTTGTGATGGGTGAAAATCTGAGTCCATTTTTGGCAAGAAAGAGGGTTTTACTCTAAGGACCACTTTATCTTCATAAAAGATGGTGTGAGGAGGCCCGCTAGAAAGTGCCTGCAACTCACTTACCCTGCGGGCTTATGTAATTGCAACATGAAGTATTGTTTTAAAAGTAAGGAGCCTTAAAGGACAAGAATGTAAAGGCTCAAATGGAATGCATGTGAGGAACTTTAGTACCAAGTTTAAATCCCACACAAGAACTTGAAAAGGTATTGGAGGAAACACATTATTTAGATCTTTTAAGAATTGAGTTATTAAAGGTATCTTAAAGTAGGCCAGCTCCTCACTAAAGCATGCCCTGACTGTAATAACCAGCTATGGGGAGGTTACCGGCTTCTCTATTAACTTCACCAAATCGGTGGCCCTGGCCGTCGGCCTCTCCCCGGAAGAGCGGGAGGCGCTGGCCCTGATGTGTCCAATTGCGGGGAAGACAAGGGCCATTCCTTACCTGGGAGTCCACATTCTAGCGAATCCGAAAGACACGTATTAGACCAACTTTCCTCGGCTCTTTAGGGAATTAGAAGGTGATCTGAAATGCTGGACGACCCAAGAAATCTCACTGATGGGACGCATAACAGCCTGCAAAATGAACTTACTCCCGAGATTCCTTTACACCTGCTCTTCCCTCCGAGTAGCAATCCCAGCACCAGCCCTTCGCGACTTGCAGAGGAAAATGCTCAGGTTTATCTGGAGGGGTAAGAAAGCCAGGATCCCCCAAAAAACAATACTAGGCAGCGCAAGACTGGGCGGGCTGGGGTTCCCCAACCTACAATCCTACAATCCTACAGGGTAGCAGCGTAATTGGCACACATTTGCGCATGGCAGATAACCACGGACCGCCCCAGATGGGTGGAATTGGAGCAATCACGGCTCCCGCCCCCCGTGGTTTCTTCCACATATCTCGCCTCCCCTCAGAGAACGATGGAAGGAACTTCTGTTGGCGACTAAGCATACCCTGAACTCCTGGGACTGGGCACTGAAACATAAGGGAATCCTGAGGGGACAGAGTCCCCTATCACCAATCTTCCACAACCCAACCTTTTCACCCGGGGCGAACCCCCGTAACTTCCAGACTTGGATAGAGGGAGGCCTCGAAACCTTGGAACAGCTGTACGCGGGAGACCTACCTCGCACATTTGAACAATGTAAGGAGACATTCCGACTCCAGAAAAGAGACAGATTCACGTACATTCAGCTACGTCACTGGTGCTCCCATCCCCAAACCCTCTGGGCAGCCACGCTTCCCCTCACCCCCCTCGAATTAATTCATAAGGACCTCCCAGCCCGAGGCAGGATTTCTACCCTATATAGACATTCCTAGGGGACTTCCTGGCTTCAAAAACCCGATATATGGCCCAGTGGGAGGCTGACCTGGGACACCCGGTTGAGGACCAGGCCTGGGTGGATATCTGGACCCGAGCACACACCTCATCCGCCTGTGAGACCAACAGGGAATGCGCATACAAGATCCTGCTGCACTGGTACTACCCCCCTCAGGATCCACCATATGAACCACCTGGTTGACTACGCTTGCTGGAGAGGGTGCGGCCATCCGGGCTCCTTCTTCTACATGTGGTGGACATGCCCAAAGAGCCAACATTTCTGGAAACTATGCTTAGCCACCAATGAACAGATCACCCAGACGGCTATTCCGCTGGACCCTGAGCCTAACCTCCTAGGGGTCCCGGTTCCCGGGATCTAGATCTATCCGTGCTACGGAAACAGAGCTAATCTGCTGACTCAATGCCTCCTGGCGGGGAAAATAGTGCTTGCCCGCTTCTGGAAAGCCCCCGAGGGCCCTTTCATATCCCAATGGTGGGGAAACTATGGGATATATTGATCGCAGAGAAGGTAACAGCGGCGGGGCCGGAGTCCTCCATCGCTTTCAGAACATTTGGGCCCCGGTGCTGGAGTATGACCAGAAATTTCCCGCATTCACCTACAAGCCTATCAATACCCGGTGGGTCTTGGGGGACCGGGAAATTCCCTGAAAGGGGAACATAGCCGAAGGAGCCACGAAACGGACAAACCGATGGTAAGTATCCCCGGATTAAGGACAGGGGGGACGCGGGGGAGATTTGGAGGGGATTGTTGAAAGTGCTCTACATGTTTTGTTTATGCTGTATCGTTGTCACCCTAGCTTGGTTTAAAATAAACATATTTAAAAACAAAAAGATATTTCTTCTGAGGTGCGCTTAAAAATTGATAGCGCTGCTAAATAACCTTTTATCGTGCCAACCTGGAGCCCCAGATTAGCCAAGAATTATAGAAAAGATAATATTGTGGGAATATTACACTGAAACGGTTCCACATTCTTATCTCTGCACCAGTTACTGAACTTGTTCCAACGATACTGATACAGAGATTTAGTTGCTGGCCATCTGGCCGAAAGCAAGATCTCCATGACGTCCTCCGAAAGGTCCCAATTGTATCTCAACCTCTTAGAAGCCATGCGTGAAGGTTGAATGTGTTGACCTCTGGATGGAGACCGTGACTTTCCTCTTGCGAGAGAAGATCCTCTCTTTTTGGAAGACGTATTGGAGAGCAGATGGACATGTCCAGAAGGCCCGGGTGCCAAGTTCTCCTGGCCCAATCCTGGGCAATTAGGATCATTGTTTTTCTGAACTTTCTCAACCTCCTGACACCTGAGGGATCACCGGGACTGGAGGAAACGCATACAGAAGTGGGAACTCCCATTCCACTACGAACGCGTCCCCTGGAGCTCCTCTATGGGGAAATTCCCTTGAGCAGTACAGTTCGCATTTCCTGTTGACACTGGTTGCGAACAGATTCACTTGCAGGGTTGCCCAAAGGGCGAAGGTCTCTTGAAGGACTTCCTGAGCTATTTCCCACTCGTGGGAAACTGAGCTCTGCCTGCTCAGAGTGTCCACTGCTGTGTTTTGCTCTCCGGCTAGATGAACTGCCGACAGAGAGAGGGATCCACCACTATGGAGGTCTGCAGCTTCTCCAAACTTTCATCAGCCTTGCTGCCAAACAACCTTGAGCCGTCAAATGGCATATTAATAAGCCTGGATTGCACATCCGGTGCAAAACCTGACTTTCTTAGCCACGCAAATCTGCGTAGCACCGTACTAGACGCCATGGATCTACTGATACTGTCAGCTGTGTCCAAACCTGATTGAAGGCATTCCCCTGAAGCCTCCTTTCCATCCCTTACTATGGTTAGGAACCCTTCACGTTCCTCACCTTCCGGGATGTGTTTAGCTGCCGCTGACATGCAGTCCCGCCGGGTTTATGTAAATCTTGCAAGGGTGCAAGTTATATTTGTGGATTTTAAAGCCATGCTCCCTGACGTAAAGATCTTTCTGGACCATGCATCAACCTTTTTATAATCCCTATCAGGGAGAATTGTAGGATATGCAGCATTTCTAGTAGAGGGAGCTGCTTGAACTACCAGACTTTCAGGGGATGGGTGTTTACTTAAGTATTCGGGATCTGAGGAACAGGGTCTATATTTTGACACATACTTCTTATTTACTGCGGGAATAGTTTCTGGGTTTTCCCATGCAGTGTTAACCTTCCTTTGTAAGGCTACATGAAAAGGAAGTATGGGGTCTTGCTGAGGTCCTCCTGAAAGGATGTCAGTGTCATCATCCTGATAGACAAGTGAATTTCTACTCCATCCCATGAATTCAGTTACCGTGTTCATCAATTTTCTATAACCTGCATCTGCATGTTCAGCTGGGTCAGGCTTTTCAAATTCATATTCTGGAGATGTATCATGACCACTTGCTGACTGAAAGCACTCATACAAGTCAATTAACTCCTCAGGGACTTGTTTTGTACCAAATTTAACACCAGCAGGTGAAACCTCTTCTTCTTCTGCTGATGAATCTCCTTCATATATGGAGGACATGGTTCTAAAAAAGTCATGTCTGCTTTTTGGATGAAACACCTTTTCAGGTGGCATAGACTTTAACACTGGTGTCGATTTTGTCATTGGAATGGATGCAGACGTCGACAAAAGCATTGATGGCGTCAATGTTGTAGGTATTACGTTCGATATTGTCGAGGTAGTTTTCGACATCCTCAAAGGAATCGTCAACCCAGTCGAAGGAGTTGTCGAGACAATAGACACCGTCGTAGGAGCCTTCGATACTGTCGACTGTGCACTCGACATAACCTTTTTAAGTTGAGCCATCGACACCCTGTGCTAGACCACCTTCGATAGAGGCTTTGAGGACGTTTTAGATGAGGACTTCGATGACATATGAGAGTCTGACGCTATTTTCTTGAGTTCTACCTCCGATTTATGCACCGGTAGGCTTTTTCTATGAGGTGTCTGGAAAGATTCTCTGGACGGCACCCTCGATGATTCTTTGTCGGATTTTCACATCTTACATCTTCCCCTGTCACTTTTTTTGTGAGCAGGGACATGGTTTTCGTTGGACTTTTTGAGGGGGTCTGGGCCGCATTCTCAATTTTTTTTAACATAGATTCTCTGAAAGCTTCCCACTTTCTTGAGGAGTTATGTCTCGACGGACATGTTATGACTTCCTCAGACGACGTCGAGGAAGAGGGAGACCAGTGTCGTCTTTTCTTCACCTTTTTAGAGGAAGAAGAAGAGGACTTCCTCGATCTACTCATTGACCTAAATTTTTTATGACGTTTTGTTGAAGACTCAGCCGAGTCTTTTCTCCCTCTCGAAGAAAACTTTGAGGATTCCTCCCCCACCGCCAGTTTACCTCTTTGTTCTTTTAAGGCCTTATGGGTCATTGACTGACAGGAACCACAGTCATCTATACGGTGGTCGGAACCGAGGCACCAGAGGCAATTCTGATGGGGATCAGTTAGCGACATCTTTCTCCACATTTCTGGCATTTCTTGAATCCAG
The DNA here is from genome assembly GCF_040938575.1 of Ambystoma mexicanum. Taxonomy (NCBI): domain Eukaryota; kingdom Metazoa; phylum Chordata; class Amphibia; order Caudata; family Ambystomatidae; genus Ambystoma; species Ambystoma mexicanum. Next base: position 638,325,447 of record NC_090939.1, read on the forward strand.
TCTTTGGTGTGGAAGGATTAGATGAAGACGACATTATTCATACGAACTGAAGCACCGTTTAATCGATCCGAAGCGGAGCTAACGGAAAAACGGAACTGAGGCCAATGGGCACACTTGAGGCATTTATACAGAGGATGACGTCGACGCTCGAGGGTGGCCGCCGAGGGACATCGACGCTGCAGCCTGGAGTGGAGCGCCCTCTAGTGGAGAGAGAGAAAAAATGTCCGAAGCAGCAAAGCTAAAGGTAAGGATATATCTAAGATGAGGAATACATGGGAGGACACAATCCATTCGAAAGAGAGATCTATAATGTGGAAATGGAAAGGCTGGCTATGAGTAAAACCAGCAGGGATACTGACAGTGATAGTAGGGATAAGATTGGGGACCGTCAACTATTGGTAAGAAATAGAGGTAAGAGTATAAAAATTATAGAAAAATCCCCTAGGGAAGATAGCCCCTTCTTAAATAGAAATGGACTATTGGAGTGTCTAGATAAAATATCTCAGTTACAATGTATAAAGTTGTCAGATTTTGAAAGAGTAATCCTTCCGGATGCAGAAAGCTGGAAAAATTGGGTGATTTTTCAATTTAGCATGGCTGTAATAGTAGAATTTCTTAGAGAACACTCTGGGGAGGTCTGTAATAATGATTTCGAAATAATTGTTTGTAAAAACATCGGGAATGTTTTGGAGAAAAAAACAGATTGAAAAGTTTGGCAAAATTAAATCTAGACCAAGTAACACAAAGAAAGCCTGCAATATGGATACCAGATGAGAATTATATGACTGAAAATTGAGATGAGGATTTAAGTACATTGCTTACCATAGTTTCATGGAACAGCAGAGGCTTCGGATCTTTTTTGCAGAAAGAAGGTACGCTTAGGCTTAAAAATAGCGACATATTTGCTTTACAAGAAACTTGGGCCTTGGGAAATATAGTCATGGACGGGTATAATAAGCTCATGCAACCAGCTATTGCTGGTGATAAGGGACAACCTATGAGGGTGCTTTGTATTGGTGCAAAGTCCCCTCTGATTATCAGACAATACAGAAAATGTGGCCAGTCAAACTCAGTAATGTGTGTTATTATAGAAAAAATTGCCTCCCTAAAGGACCTGTTGTTGACAAATGTGTATTCTCGTCCAGGCGGGTCTGACTCAGAGGAGATAATGCAGCTCATTAAGGTTACTTTTGACGGTTGGCTTATGGAATCCCCAAACTGACATGTTATGTTGATAGGAGACTTAAACTGTTATTGCGATAAAGCTTTGAAAAAAATGGATGATTGGAACGAATGGTGTGGGGATTATGAGGTTGCCCCCCTGCTATACTAGGCAATATTGGTTCTGGGTTTAAACATTCCCGTTAGATTAGAAATGGAATAGTATGGCTTAAAATGATGCAGAGTTGGGAATTAAGTTTCCTAGAACCAGATGAGATAGGAGAAAAACATCCTACTTGCAGTAATGGAAATGTGAGTTATAGACTCGATTACATGTTTATAGATAACAGATTGGCTAGTAAAGTGAAGAAATATGAACATATATCTTCTTCTCTGAGTGATATAACATCTTAAAATGTCTATTGCAGGGACATATAGTTAGAGAGGATAGAAATGGAGAAAGCCTGAACATCCAATGTAATGCCGCGGCCAACAGACTATGTTGGACAGAGAAAAATCTAATCAAATTCGATGAGTTGTTCAATACTTTATCTGTAGAAGGAGATGAGATTGCACTTTATGGTTTGAAAGCGATTGGGGATTTATTGGTTATGATGATGAGTACAAGTGGCAGAATCTCTGTGACTCAAAAGATTTGTAAAAAACAAATAAAACAACTTATATGATTCTCAGATTTATGAAAAGAAAAAGACTTTGAAAAAGGACATAAATAAAATAAAAAAGGATATGGATATTACACATTTTGTGAAATCCCAAAGTATCAGTAGCCTTCGCACTAAACATAAAAACTGGCTGCGGGCACATAAGAAATACATACATAATGCAAATTGGAAAATTATTTTGTCCTTATGCCGTACCCATGATTCAAGGAAATTCTGGTACTTGTACAAACAATATCTTACTGAGGAAGGGGACTCTGACATAAATACTATACCTTTAGATGTATATACGGAGTTTATATCCAATCTGTACTTTGTAGAACATTTGTCAGATGTCAACCTGGAATGCAGGCTGGGTGGTGAGGACCGATTCTTCCCTTTTGGTATACATGATATTTTGAATATCATAAAAAATATGAAAGCATCAAGAGCTCAAGGTCCAGATAAATTAGCAAATATTGTGATTAACCTAAATCCGGAATAATGGTCTGGGATACTGTTGGAGCTATTTACACATATTTGGAAATGTGGTAAAATTCCAGACAGCTGGCGGAAAGGAATTTTCATACCTATATACAAAAAAGAAAATAGAAACTGTCCTAAAAATGATTGGCTATTGGCTATGGCCAACTGAAGTTGCAAAATGTTCTGCTCGCTTTTACTCCAAATTGTAAAGACTTGTAGTAAAGATCATAAGCTTCTCTCACCATTTCAAACAGGCTTTAGACCTGGCTACAGTACACTCGATAACATGGTTGCATTAAATTGTGTTATTGCTGACACGCAAAAAAGTAAGGATTCCATTCTCTATGTATGTTTCATAGACTTCTCCAGAGCCTTTGATTGCGTTATCCGTGATAAATTGTGGAGTAAGTTAGAAAACTGGAAAATAAATCCACCTGTACTACATCTCTTAACAGGGATGTATAGGAATACTACCGTCACCATCTGCCTGAATAAGGGAATTATTAGATCTCCTCCTATATTAACAAACCTTGGTTTTAACCAGGGATGCTCACCTGTATTGTACAACCTATATGTGGCAGATTGTCAGGATTCCAGGGTACACAATAAGGTTTTCACATAAGGGCATTCATTGTAAAGGTCGTCTTTTTAGAAGTACATCTACAAGTACATGTTTGATACAATCTGATAGGAGGAAGTACATGGGTGGTGATTTGTAGGAGGTTGAAGTTGTATGGGTTATGGTTTGAAAATAAAGAAACCTTCCCTTAATGAAGTTCTCAGGAGGCCTCTGTTTCCCCAAGGCAAGATGGAGTCTCTCAACAGCAGCAGTGATTGAAGGAGACTGGCAGTGAGGTAGTTTGGAATTCTATTTAGAATTCTAAACTGCCTTTCAATCAAGCAATCAGCTAAGCGAGTTTTATAGCTCAGCAGAGTTTTTTGAAGTAAAGTTAAAAGAAGTTCTAGTTAGAGATTATTTATAGTTGAGATATTAAAAACTTTGAAGCAGAAGAAGAAATCTGTTGTTTTGAGAGCTGAAGAAGCTGAAGAAGAAAGAAAGTCGTGAACCGATTGAAGCAAGATAAGTGCCAGTGAATTATGAGGAAAAAAACTGAAATCTTAAACAGCAATTTGTATTTTTGTATCTTTAATTGCATTTAAGCGTGTAGCTCAAGGACACGTTTGAGTTCAAATTTGTAACAATAGAAAACAGTAGAAGTCAGAATGTCAAGGTGTACGAGGCAGCATTGAAACTGGTGTTTCATTTTCTGAAGTGTGCGCGTGTAAACTTGTGTGCGCGTGATTTTTCTGTGCGCGATCATTTTGCTTGTGTTTACTAATTTTAACAATTTTAATAAGGCGTGCGGTCTAAGATGGTTGTGTGCGTGCCGTGAGGTTAATCTACTAACCTTTCTTCTTAAACTCATACTAATGCAAATATTCACTAATAGTTTTATTTTCTAATCTTTCCTCGCTAGTCACGTTGCTGTTAGGGAGAATTCTCTGTTTAGGCTGAATTTCCTAACCTAGTGAGTGCCCCAGCAGCTTTGCTGGATTTCTGGAGTTTGTTTTTTCTCCTGCCAAGAGTGAGTCTCTTTTCCTCACACTCTTGGACATGATTTGAGGGGTTCCTTTGACTGTTAATGTGCTTTATGGGCTATGGGGTCTTTTACTCGATAGGGTCCCATGTGTTTTTACTATGTGTGTTACACAGCACCCTCAGTGAAGTGACGCAAGGGTGTCATAGTGACACCCCACCATAGACTTCATACCCTGGGACTGACTACTGTCTCCCAGGGCATGTAAAGTCACCATTAGCTTTACTAGTCCCAAATTATGAAAAGAAACCAGTACAAACCATCATATTGTGGACGTACTGGTCGGGGCAATTCGATTGCCCCGGGGTCTGTTAGTCGAGGGGGCACGTCTCCGTCCCCCCTGATCGAGTTTTGGCTGGTGGCAGTGGATACTACTTTTTATATTCGACCGCGAATATATCTCTATGGGATTTTCCCTTTGTTCAAGGCTACCAACTTTAATTATTTAATTCTCATAGCCTCGAACATATCGCTGGTTTATTTATTTAATATTAATTCGCCGGTTGGTATTTTTCCCAGAACTAGATTCTAAAATGGCGTTTGTGTTCTCTTCTGTGACTCCAACCCAAGTCGAGCCCTTTGTTCCACTTTTTGGCGGGCTTCTCCACAGAAGCCTCCAAAAGTGGTGCCACTATGTCTGGGTACCACAGGAGGTGTGGGAGGGGGTTTAGGCACCCTGGACTGAGTTACCTTGGTAACTCAAGTCGCACTCTTGTGTGATTGGCCCAAGTGGTGAGCCGGCCGGCTCACCACTTAGCATGTTTGATTGACAGCTAGGCTGAGTGAATGGGGGTGTGCTGCATAAAAGCAGGGCTTTTGGGACTGGAACTTTAGAAGTCGCCACAGGACCTGAAAATCCGACGAGGGAGAAGCTGAGCCGACCTGCTACGACGACACCACCAGTGGAGCCCTGCGGAACCGACTCACCACTTCCCAACGACAGAGAAGATCTCCCGGCTGGAGAGTCTTCTTCCCCTGACTGGTGGGCACAACCAGTTTACCTTCTTTTCCTCGCATCCCAGGACGTCTTGTGGTCTAATTGCCCGTGCCAAGCACCCCGGCAACCGGATAGCCACTTACCACTGGACCGCGAATAAAAGGACCGTTCCTTTTAACTGAGAACTCCGCGGCTGGTTTCTTCCCTGGCAGTGCAACGGACTCCTGTCTTCCTCCCCGACGAGATCCTCTCTTCCCCCGGACGAAGCACCGACTTGAATCCGCTGCCAGGAACAACTGCCCCAGCTGGAGTATTCTCAACACTTTAAGGTACCGTGTCTGCCAGGCCTCCCTTTCTAAAGATTGCTGCAAGGTAATAATAATCCCTTAACCTTCTGGACTGGGCTGGCCGCCTTGATCATCTAACTGGTCCCTTTCTTTTGGTCCAACTCTTTCTGAACTGATTGCGAGACTTTTGGGCACTTTGAACCGTGTGACCTTGGACACATTTCGACCTGAGCCTCTTAAAGTGGGTCCGGCCTTGTTAACTTTGACTTTACGGTTTTAACCTGCCTTCTTCTCCTACTGTGTTCTTCCGAAAATGTTGGGATCTGTTTCTATCTTTGCCCTGACTTTCTCTCCCTTTTAAACCGATTGATTAGAGTGCCATCTTCGTTAAGCACTCCCCGCTGTCTGAAAATAAGTGTTGCTTTACTTAAGACTTGTCTAACTAATCGTTGAAGGGAGTGTATATCTTTTAGTGACCGTGTTTTTGAACTGCTTGATATTAGTGCCAGTGTGTTTCATTAGATGTGGTTTTAAATAAATAATTATATCTCTTTTACACCAAGCTCTGGTCAGTGTTTGCTTGTTCTACTGTGTTCTTTTGACCTATTGTGAATACTCTGTATACTGCCTAACTCTTCTTGAGGGAAGTCTGACTGCTCAGCCACAGCTACCAAGTGAATCTGTGTGGTACAGACTGCTACCAAGTGGGTTTACTGCCAAACACCTGTAGTCTTAAATCTTCTGCAGTGGTCCCAGAGGGAACTGCACAGGTTTCTGCCTAACAGTTGCGTCTTGTTTTTCAAGCGGTTTTGAGTAAAGGACCTACATGTTTTGGAAGCATTCGCAGAAGTCGTTCAGTTGCGTATTCCGTCTGGTTTATTTTTTACCAATGTTCTTCCGTGCTGCCATTCCTTCAAGACCGCCTCACGGAGCAGTTTTCTGTGGATTTTCCCACTCTTATATGTGTTTTGCTGTGTGTGTTCATAGACTGTGGAGCATCACCTACTCCATAGGCATCATCTTTTTACTGCGTGTTACTGCACCTTCAGTGCAGTCACACAGGGTTGTCTTGTTCGACTTCCCAACTCCGACTCCATTTTCTGGGACTGACTACTGTCTCCCAGAACATGTAAAGTTGCTATGTAATGTTGCCATTGACTTTATCAGTCTTTTTAAACTCACAGACCCAGTACAATCTATCTTACATGGAGTACTGGAAAGGGTTACTAGTTATCCCTTTTTGTCTGTTTCTAATGTTTCATTCCATTTTCATTAAGATTTGGCTGGTGGCAGTGGTAACTATCCTATTTTTCCTACCACAGTTATTTTAAATAGCCTTGGTAATATTTTAGGTTATCTTGGTAGCCTCGAACTTAAACCCGCTGGACCATATTTACTTTTATATGGTTCTGGCTGGGTTTATTCGCCATTTCTTTTTGTAAAAGTCTTTCTCGTGCTTTACTCTGCGTGCCAAACCAGGTTTGGTTCCTTTGTTCACCGGCTTTTCGCGGATTTCTGCACAGAAGCCCTCCTTAGGCGCCTGTATGTCTGAGGAAGAGAGGATGTGAGGGAGGAGGTTGAGACTCCCTGCACAGGGTCTCCTTGGAGACCCATGTCGCACTCTGGTATGATTGGCTGTGGTGACTGTCCCAGCGGGACAGCCACCCTGCTGTGTGATTGACAGCCAGGCTGGGTGAATGGGGGTAAATTGCTTAAAAGGCAGGTGTCTGGGACTGAGAAGGTAGAGTCGCCACTGGATCGAGAGAACCGAAGAGAAGCAAACAGAAGAGGACCTCTACCACGATGGAACCTCCCGGAGAAGCTCTGCTGCGGGTTCGAATCTCCAAACTTCAATGACAGGGAAGATCTGCAAGGAATCTTCTCCCCTTGAGCTGGTGGGAACAACCAGTTCGCCAAACTGCAAGCCAGGCCTCCCTCCTCTGGTCGAATTTGCTGTGCACAGCTTCAGTGAACCGGATAGCCAGAAAGGTCGGACCCTGCTTGGGTTTTAAGGAGCGTACCTTTTATTTGTCCGCTTTGCTGCACTGCTGGTTTCTTCCCTAGGCAGTGCAGGACCCTCCAGTCTTCCTCCTTCTTGTCAGTCCGACAGTCGCTTCAGGAACCGTGAGCCTGCAGGACTTGCCAGCATTCTTCTGCTCTGAAGGTACTGTGCTAACCCAGTTGTTAGTTTCGTCCACCCGCGGTGAAAGTGTGTGAAATCTTTCGCCAATCCGAGGGCTTATCCTTCTCTATTCTTTAAAGTAACTTTTCGTCTGACCAACTTTGTTCTGAACTCTTGGCAAAGACTTAACCGCGAACTACCCTGAACTGTGTGATCCTCTGCAAAGACTTTGGTCCATTGACTTTGGCCCTGGCCTCTTGATTTGATTTCCTCACTGTAGTTCCTTTTTCTAGATTGCCCTGCTTACTTACTTGTTGGTGCTGCTCAACTTCTGTCTAACTTTGTATTTCCCTCCCTTTTGAATTACTGGAGTGCCATTTTGCTCACACTTCATTTTGAGCCTAACTTGTCCAGAATCTATTGGGTGCAGTGTAGTGTATTAGAATCGTGATTTTTCAACTGCTTGATAATACTGAAATATTTAAAACTGATGTGTAAATAAATGTATATTCTTTTACTCAGAAACCTTGAGTCAGTGTTTGTTTGAATCATAGTAATTGCTGTCCTTTGTGTAACTTTTGATACTGCCCACTTTACTCTTGAGATACGTCTGGCTGCTCAGCCATCGCTACCACTTTACTGTGTAGTACAGGCTTGTACCAAAGGTGAATATGTACTGTCACTTGTAGTCCTAATTGTGTGTGGTGTTCCCAAAGTGTACTGCATATAATTCTGCCTAACAATGTTATGGAAAATTAATTGTTGTAACCTGAATATTAAGATCTTATCCCAGAGTCGTAGTGATGATAGCCTGTTAAAACTGGTAGGAAGATGCATGTTGGGGAAAGAAAACAAAAATGCATATTTGAAAGATGTATTGAACACTTCGCTTTGCTTTTTTAAAAGAAATCAACTTAAGCTTACCTCTCGAACTTACAGATACGAGATATTTGTTTAAAACTTTGAAAAGAAAAGCAATATAGTGGGATGTTTGTAAAAACTTAGGGCTGCTTGGAAACAAGAAATGGTATGTAGAATACTGTAGACAAGGTATAGCAGCTTCTAAGCCTCGCAGTTACCTTTTAAAGGTAAACAATGGAGATTTATCTAGGTTTATTACTTTACTGAGATTCAACATTTTACCTTGCTATGAATATGTTGGTGGCTGGACAGGTATACCCAGAGAAAAAAGAGTATGCAGATTGTGTAATGGGGAGATGGAGACGGCTAGACATCTAACAAATTGTGACAAACTACTAGAAATATATTATAAAGGTTATAAGGACTTGACTCACGATATTAGAATGGTTGCAACAGACCAATTTTGGTCTCATATTTTCATGGCGGATCCTCTTATGTATGTGGCAGCGGCCTATTATATATGGAAAAATATCTCGAAAAGATGGAAGGAAATACCTGTAAAAGCAAGGTTGTAAAAATGTTTAAAATGTTTGTATTCAGGTAATGGATGACATTTTTGCTGATAAATTCCGTTGGTTGGTTTTAAACTGAGTTTTAACCAGACTGAAATTTTTTTGGGGTGTTTTGCTATGGAAATGTGATAATGAATTTTATGTTGATGAATTTTGTAAGTGTTTAAGATTTTAATTAACCAATTACACTATAAATAAATAAAAAATAAAAAATGAGTGTCATTGACGTCTTTGTGGGTGCTTTTGGCAGCACCAATGGGACGTCGAGTGTATAGCGCCGCCCCCGCAGCTTCCTCTCAGATTTTAACCTCTCCAAATGGAGAATGTCCTATAAAGGATGTTTGCCTCAGTGGGGAGGCTGGAGTGCGCATGTGAATCCATGAAAGATACCAACGTTGGAGAAATGGAGTTACAGGTAAGAAACTACTCCCTTCTCCAGCATTGGATCTTTCATGGATTCACCTGCTGTGAATAGATTTTGTAGCAGTAGAAATGATTGGAGGTGTATATCAGGGAAACAGGAGATAGACCTTAAGAAGACATGTACATTTTGCAAAAGCATACATCCATAAGGTAAAAAACTGGGGCAAACCCCCGGAAGCTGCGGGGCTTACCTTACTGGAACAGTCGTTGGAGGACTGCCCGGCCCATTTGCACATCTTCGACATGTTGCTGATTTAAGCAGTAGTGCCTGTTGAAAGTGTGGGGCACTGCCCATGTTGCCGCCTAGCAAAGGTCTCTGTTTGGGTACCCCCGCCCGACCATAAAGTCGTTGTGGCCGCTAGGCCCACCGGGCTGGCATCAACAACAATTTCAGTGTGCCAGTCGGGATCAAAGTAGACGAGTTTGCGGGCTTCGGCAAGGGCTAGTTTAATGGTGTCAAATGCACTTTGGCATTCATCTGTCCATGCAAATGGAGTTTCTTTTTGTAGCAGGTGCCTTAGGGGGTTCAGTGATGGTGGCAAAGTGGGGTACGTAGCGGGCGCAGTATCCGGCTATCCCCAGGAATTATCTGACATCGGCCACTTGTTCGGGTTTCTGCAGGTGGAAGATAGTGGAGACTTTATCTGGATCAGGGTTCATCCCGTCCGCTGAGAAAATATGACCAAAGAATTTGAGCTTGGAATTACTGAATCAACACTTTTCCAGGTTTAGTGTCAGTCCAGCGTCCTGTACAGCTGTGCACGTGGCGTGAAGTGCTTCGTCATGTTCTTTGCGAGTCTTCCCAAATACAAGGATGTCATCACTGTAATTCAAAGTCCCTTTCACAGGTCAGATGATTTGCCTGATGGTTTCATGAAAGATTTCAGCGGCCGACGATATACCAAAGTTCAATCATTTATAACGAAACAATCCATCATAAGATGCAAAAGTGGTGATTGGTAGCGAATCGGGACGGAGTACCAACTGGTGGTATCCTTGGTTCAGATCTAGTTTTGAAAAAAGGACAGCTTTGTTCAGTTGAACGATCATATCCTCAATCTTGTGTCCTGGATGGCGCTCCCTTTGGATGGCTGTGTTGGCCTCCCTCATGTCGACACACAGTCACAGGCGACCTCCTTCCTTTGAGACAAGCATGAGTGGAGAGGCCCACAGTGTCAGTCCAGTGGCTGGTTCGATGATGTCATCCCGTAGGAGTTGATTAAGTTCATTTGAGACTGCCGCTTGGAGGTGGAACCCAACTATGCGCGGGTTTTGTGGGACCGGGCGGACTGCCGGCTCAATGTGTAGCTTGAACAGTGGACCTTTCAATTTGCCCAGGCCTTGGCATAGACGTGGACATTCTTTCAGGATGTCGTCCTTTGTGATGGTTGGGCTCATGAGTGGTGCATGGTCCATGTTGTAGATGTGTCCTTGGGTTTCGCATTCAGGTGCTGTCGAGATGATGGTGTCGCCTTCCTGTACAAGTGTGTCGATGAGGCCTAAGCTTGGAAGCTGTTTTGTAGCTCAGCAGGCATCGCTCTTTGGTCGGGCTCCTTATCACGTGTATTATGGTGGTAGTTGACTTGCTACCATGGATGAGCTGTCTCTTGAATTACCCAACGCTGTGTAGAGGGGTGTCAGCACCCCAGGGACGGCATCTGCATTAGTAGGGGTTAGTTCTGAAGTTGTTGAAACTCCTTTTCCCCCATAATGTTTACTGTGGCCCCTGAGTCGATAAGGAAACAGAACCGTTTGCTGCAGATGTCTACCAGTATCCGTGGTGCTTCTCGTTCCTCATCCTCGTCCATGATGAGGTTCACGAATTCGTCCTGTGCGTAAAGGTCATAGTGATCACTCTCGTAGTCTTGGCTAACTTGCGCCATGGCGTGGTAGCTTGGTTGTGGTGGAGGTGGATTGTCATATTCATTGCGAATCCGTGGGCTTGGCTCTGGTGGCTCATATTATTGGGGATCGTCCCCCGGATAGAGTTCTTCTACCACTCTCACATACCTCCTTGGCCCTTGTTGGTATGGGCGTGTCTGGTGCGATTTATTTGGAGGTGTCCTTTGGAACGATCTGTACTGCGGTGATGAGGTTGTTCGTGGTGTGGGAAAAGGCTTGCCTTCTCTGCAGACCGATTGGAAGTGGCCTTCCCTGCCGCAGTTTCCGCACTTCTGGGCGAGTGCAGGGCATGATCCGGCTTAGGAATAGGCCATCCCACACCTGTAGCACTGCCTTTGCATTTGTGGGGTCGATGCGTAGTTTGATCCACTGGGCCTTTTGCCCACTCTGGTGCTACCCGTGTAGACTGCCGCCATCACATCACTTTTCTCTTGCTTGAGTGTTGTTGTGCTGGTCATCTGCATTGTTTGCTTATCGACTCTTTCGAGGATTCTAGCCATTTTGCTAACTACTTCAATGGTGAGGGGCTTCTTCAAAAGCTGCAAATTTAATGTGGGTGAGAGGCACTCTATTACCTTTAGGCGAATGGCTTCCTCTAGGGAAAATGTGTGAAATGGGCAGTGTGCTCCTTTGATCTGGAGTCTAGTGATGAATTCATCCACCGTTTCGTCAATGAATTGGGTGCATTGATTAAACATATACCTTTCATAGTCCCTGTTGGGTTCTATGACCAGTCTTTTGTCAAGGGCTGTTATTAAGGCTGCAAAGTCAGTGTGGTCTGCTGGCGGAATGGTTTTGATTAATGTTTTTATTTCAGTGCCAGCCATGTTGATGAACATGCTGCGTAGGCATGGGGAGGTTTCTTCGCCTGCAACTGCTATAAAAGTCCTCGAGCCATTCAACCCACCGCAGGCCTTTGTCTGCCTGTGGGGTCATGGAAAAAGGTTTGGTACTCTGTGGGAATAGCTTAACCCACCTCAGAGCTGGCTACTTTAACTAGCCCCAGCTCTACAGCTAGCCTAGAACTACTAGATTAGCCTGTATTTTTTATTTATTAGTTTTTCTCCTCCTGAAGACAAGGTGAATGAACACATCCCCACTTTGGATTAATACAAGGGAACATGTATATAAAAATACTGTAGAAGTTCTGCAGATTACTGCCTTTATATGTGTGAACACTGGTATTTTGTCTTTCAGTTGTCTTTCTACAAAAATGTAAATATGATGTAATATTTACCTCACAAACAGTACTAACACACCCTTGATTTATATGCTGTGATGTGGTCCAGTACTGTTAAAGACATTACAATGTTTATATTCTGTTAATTTGTTGAAATATGAATATGATATATGTAAACCCAGCCAAAGGACTGGACCTGCTAAATAAAAGCAGTTTTTTTTTAGCACGATAGTAATGTCTCAAGCTATGTGTATGGAACTGAAATCCAGAGTAAAATAACCCTACTATTGGATACTCAGCTTACTCTTGAAGCACTAATAGACAATGATACACCACAGTAAACACTCCAATTAAGGTTAGAGTGTAAAACAATTGACATGTGGTTGTAGCCCCCCCTCTTGTTCTCTACTATGCAAAAAGGTGGGGGGATGCGCCATGCCGTCGACCGTGTTACCGGAGCAGGGGGCTGTGGGGCTTGCCCGGCATGATCAGGGGACGTGCTCATGGTGGTTAAGGCAAAAGTGGTACTGAGGCGATAAGTTGGTGTCAGTCCTTGGACTGGGTCAGGGTCTCTTCACCACCTGCTATTGTACACCTAATGCGTTGGTGCCTATTCAAGTTGTTGAGGCACGGTCTTGGGGTATGCGCGGTGGCTATGGGCCTCACCCTCTCCTTGGCGTGAAGAGGACCAGGGATGGGTCCCTTGAAGAAAAAGAACACCCACCTGGTGTTGTTGATAGTTGCGTAGGTCCCCTTTGCTGTGATGGCCGTGTCTCTGTGTCTTTTAGCAAGTGCCTGAAGCAGTGGAGGCGTGGCTCTTTATTAGTTTGGGACCTCCAATTCAGGTGTGTAGTAGAATCACCCGGATGATGCCTTTAGAGAGGCCAGGAGCTGGTCTTGTGCGTCAGGCCGATGTATCAGGAGTGCTGGAGGGCTTGATGGGCCGTCGTAGTAGGTTTGCAGGAGGACTGAATGGGCGCGACCGTCATGTCCGGCGCCAGGCGCCCGGTGGGATCACCAGCGATGGGATCACCAGTGCAGGAAAGGTAGCATGCAGCGGGATCGCTGGCGTGGGAGAGCGCGTCCTCTGTCTTCAGCGCTCAATCTAGGCTGAGGAGCAGGCGGCAGTATTGCTCGCATGGGGAGCGCAGCCACACGGCCCTTCGCTAGACACCCAGTGGGATCACTGGTGCAATAGGAAGAAAGCACAGCAGGACTGCTGGCGTGTGGAGCAGGAGGACCCTGGTGCGCCGTAAATGCCTCTTTGCCAGTTGTTAGACCGTTAGGCCTGTAGAAATAACGAAGGCACACCAGGTTAGGATTTGACATCTAACTCTTTATTTGAACATCAGGAAACTGAGGGCCCCCGCTTGCTCCTCCCTTCAACTTCCCTTTTTCCCCTGCGTCACGTCCTCCCGTGACACTCTCCCAGGAGGGCTGTCTTAAAGAGACAGACCCCGCAACATGGACCTCGTGGAATGAGCTCTGGGAGTTGATTGTAATGGCCTGTTGGCCTTTGCGTGGCAGAAGGATATTGCAGATGCCACCCATCGTGAGATACCCTGTTTTGAAATTGGCCTCCCTTTATTGGAAGGACCAAAGGCCACAAAGAGCTTATAAGAGGATCTAAAAAATCTTGTGCGGTCCAAGTAATACTTCAATGCTCTTTTGACATCTAGAGAATGTAGAGTCTTTTCAGCTGGTGAAGAGGCATTTGGGAAAAAAGTTGGAAGACATGGGTTTGAAAGGGTGTTTCATAATGGCTGCCAGAACCAGGTTAAGGCTCCATACAGGTGGAATTCTTTTCCTTGGGGGAAAAGTTTGAAAGAGGCCCTTCAAGAAAAGCTTGATTAGTCTGTCACTGTAAAGTGTGGCAGATGTTCTTTTGTATGTAAATCGTGATATCCCTGACAAGTGCACCTTGATGGAAGCTACCGCTAGACCTTCTGTAGCCAATAACAAAAGATAAGGAAGGAGTTGTTGAGGTGTTATATCTGGTGGCTGTAGATTAGATTGTTGTGTACACCATGCGCAAAATCTCATCCACTTCCGGCCATATGAAATGTTGGTGGATGGAGCTCTTGCAGCTGCCAAAATGTGACGACGGTCCTGAGGGATATTCAGATTTCAGAATTCGGAGTGGTCAGGAGCCATGCCGCCAATTTGAGGGAGTCTGGATTGTGATGTAATATCATCCTTTTGTTCTGGGACAGGCGATTTGGCTGGGATCTTAGATGAATCAGATCGTTCACTGCCAGAGTAAGGAGGTCGAAGAACCAGGTCTACCAGGGCCAGAATGGGGCCACCAGGATTATCCTGCAAGGAGCCTTGCAAATCATTTGTATGGTTTTCCTTATGAGAGGAAAGCGAGGGAACACATGAGCAAACATCCCGTTCCAAAGGAAGGAGAAGGTGTCTCCCCAAGAGTTCAGATGTGGGCTTCTTTTGGCGAACTGCTGGCATTGTTTGTTTTGGGGGCTGGCAAAAAGGTCCACAGGGGGAAGGGCCCACTTCGCGAAGATCTTTGCTATCTGGGTGCTGTGCAGTTGCCACTCGTGTGTCTTGGAGGAGTCCCTTCTGAGGGTATCTGCCTCCTTGTTTTGCATCCCTGGTAGGTGGAAGGCTTAGATTTGAATGTTGTGCTGGATGGCTCAGTGCTAGATGGTTTGTGCTTCCTGGGATAAGACTTTTGAGCGTGTCCCCCCCTGCTTCCGCAGGTAGAACATTGTGGTTGTGTTGTCGGTGAGGACACGCACCACCAAGCTCTTCATGAGGGGGAGAAAGGATTTGAGAGCACAGTGCACTGCCCGCAACTCTACGACATTGATGTGGAGTAAGGTTTCTGCGAGTGACCAAAGGCCCTTGACTTGGTGCTGGTCTAAATGAGCAGCCCATCCTAACTGGGAGGCACTTGTCATAATTGTGCATTGGAAGTTTGGCTCCACCAGTGGCATTCCGGCTGTGATGTTGAAGCGGCGAGTCCACCATTTCAGAGCGTCTGCCAGTGGCCAAGAGATGATTACCCTGCCTGACCAGGAGCCTTGGATTTGGGACCATCTGGTTGCGAGGAATTTCTGTGCTGGGTGCATGTATAGTCAGCAGTTGGGAATCAGAGGAAAGCACAATGACATTGTTCCCAGAAGAGCCATGTAAGAGCTGACCGTGATGGATTTGTTCGGTGTAAACGAGCCCACTAGAGATAGAAGCTTTTTCACTCGTTCTGCAGAGGGTTTTACCTGATTTTGGTTTGTCAGGAATTGTGCTCCAGGAAGGCCAAGCTCTTTGAGGGAATTGAGCAGGATTTGTTGTAGTTGATGGCAAAGCCTAATCGTTTGAGCAGAGTCTCTGTCTTGTTGAGAGCTGTTGGTAAGTTGATCCTCGAACCAACCAGTCATCCATGTACGGGTAAACATGATGGCCTTGCCTCCGGATGAAGGCTACTACTGGCGTCAGGCATTTGGTGAATGTCCTGGGTGCTGATTCTAAGCTAATGGGGAGAACCCAAAATTGGAAATGGCTGTTGCCCACTACAAACCTGAGGAATTTTCAGTGCTTTTGGTGGATCAGTATATGAAAATACGCGTCCTTGAGGTCTAGGGATGACAGGAATTCTTGCAGCTGCACTGCACTTATCACCTCTTGCAGCGTTATCATCTTGAATTTTTCATTTCCTTATATTTTTATTTAGTACCCGAAGATCTAAAATCAGGCGCCATTTTCTGTCTGGATTTTTGACCACAACAAACCTTGAATACACCCCCTTTCCTTTTTCTGAGAGAGGCACTTTCTCGATGGCCCTTTTTGTTATCATGTGACTTACTTCGCGCCGCAAGATGTGAAGGTGTGATTGAGTAGCCTTTATGGGTGCGATTGGAAATTGTGGACGTTTGAACTCCAACAAGTGGCCGCACTGGATAGTATCTAGTACCCATCTGTCCGTAGTTATCGCACACCACTCGTTGAGATGGAATGCCACATTTCCTCCTATTTGACTGTCCTTGTGGCAGTCATTGCTGTGTTTTATTTTGTCGGCCTCTCTGGGAGAGGAAGATCCCTGCTTCATTTGTCCCTGGTATTCTCTAGTGCGCTGGGTAGATTGGAAGATGCGCTTGTACCCTTGTGAATAATATGTGGATCTATTGTAGCCTTTGTTGTCCCTGGAGCTAGAGAAGCTTGAGTTTCCTGAGACTCCATGAAAGGAACGAAAGGGGCGAAAGAATCTTCTGCTTTGCAGAGCTGTAAGTGATTTAGCTGTGTCTGAATCAGCTTTCATGGCCTTCAGGGCTTCATCTGTCTTTTTACCAAAATGATTTTCACCTTCGCAAGGCATATCCACCACCTGGTGCTGCACCTCTTGACGAAAGTCTGTACAGTGAAGCCAAGCTTGCCGTCTGAGAACCACTCCATTCCTGATTTGTTTAAAGCTGGTTATGGCCAGGTCTATAACTAGATTAGTGATTTGATGCCTCTTCCCCCTCTCGCACCATCAGCATAGCCTCTTTTCTTTGCTGTTCTGGTATGTGGTCTAATAGAGGGGCTAAATGATGCCACATTTCATGGTCGCAACGTGCGACAATGGCTAGAGAGTTTGAAGCTTTCACTGTTGTTGCCCCAATGGTAAGCACCTTCTTTCCAAAGGCATCCAACTTGCGACTGTCATTATCCGGGGGAGTGGCACACTTATGTAAGGCATTTTGGAGTAGAATTTGGGGCGCTACATTTCTTTTCCAATTGCCCGTTAACTGCAGGCTCTGTAAAGGGATGCTTCATGGTGCGGAGGCCTTCCTGCCACACACGACCAAGAATTGGAATGGAAAAAACTGCTTTTCTCCTCTTACCCATATGGTCAAAGAGGAAGCTGTCTTTTTTTCTCTTCTTCTGGTATTAGGCCGAACTCTTGGCAGGCCTTTGCCATCATGGAGTGGAATGCTCCTATGTCGTCTAGGGAGGATGGTTAAGCCGGACTACCTTGTGCGTCCTGATCCGGTTCCGTGTCCCATGTATCAGCTCTCATCGGGGAGGAGGAGACAGTGGAGAGCGTGTCTTCTGGATCAGTGTCCGGATCAGTGTCTTACAGCTCGCCTTCTTCCTGTTGTCCCCGTCGTGGACTGAATGTCCGAGGAGGTGGAGGAGGTGGCCTGGAAGGGGATTGTCTACTAGGGTGAGCGCCCTGGTCTTGGACATGGTCAGATGTCTCCTTCTGTTGAGGAGTAACCTGTGCGTCTGCATATAGTTGAGTTGGAGTCTGAGGCAGAGGAAGTCTGGCATCCAGCTGACCGAGAAGAGTTTGAAGAGTGGAGAGGACCTGCATGGATAGCTGGGAATGAGGGTTTAAGAGAGGGTACTGTGATGGAATACCCCCTATGTCTGCTGATGTTGACAGCAAAGAACAAGTTACTTCTTACCTGGTAACTTTATTTCGATGGGATGTTCCTCCGACGTATTCCTTATCTTTGATAGATCATCTCCCAGCTTGCTGGCCTCGGAATTATTTTTCAGTAGAGGGCGCTGCGCGTCGACGTCCCTCGAGCCGATGTCCCTCGACAGCCTCCGTATCGGCGCTGACGTCATCACGCGTATAAATAGACTCGCGCAGCGTCCGTTGCTCAGTTCCGTTTTGACGTTAACAGTTGTTTTACATGAATTGGTTATTGACCTTGAAGGAGCGTAAGCTGTAACCACAAGGGAAGTATTACTGCGGGGATGGATGGGAGGGGCGATAAGGAATACGTCGGAGGAACATCCCATCGAAAGAACGTTACCAGGTAAGAAGTAACTTGTTCTTCGAAGGGATTGTGTCCTCCGACGTATTCCTTATCTTTGATAGACTCCCATAGCAGTGGTGTGTAATTGGAGGTGGGAGTAAAACGCCATGTTTCCATTTAGGAATGAACAGAATGTAATACGGCTTTGCCAAACCTAGTCTCTTGACTAGAGGAGGAATCCAGGTTGTAAAATCTTGTGAAGGTATGTGCGGACGACCATGTGGCAGCCGCACATATGTCTCGAACCGGAACCCCTTTTTGGAGGGCCGAGGAGGCTGCAATACCCCTGGTTGAATGAGCCCTAAGATTTTGAGGAGGCTGTTTCCCTGCTAGTTTGTAACATTCCAGAATGGCCAAAATAATCCATCTGGAAATGGTTTGTTTTGTTATCAGTAGACCCAATTTGTGTCCTGAGTAACCTATGAACAGTTGGTGTGCTTGCCTAATCCTAGCAAGTCTGCTGATGTAAAATCTTAAAGCCTGCCTTGGGTCCAACCTATGTAGCCTTTCTTCCTCTTTCCCCGGATGGGGAGGCGGATAGAATGAAGGTAAGGTAATTTTCTGAGTGATGTGGAATTCAGAAACCACCTTTGGGAGGAAATTAGGCTTCACCTGTAGGACAACTTTGTCTTTATGAAAAATTGTATGAGGGGGTTTACAAGATAGAGCTTGTAATTCGCTCACCCTTCTAGCAGATGTTAAAGCCACTAATAAGACAGTTTTAAGGGTGAGAAATCTTAGCGAACAAGAGTGGAGTGGTTCGAAAGGAGTACCCATCAGGAAATGTAAGGCTAAATTTTAAGTCCCATAAAGGAACCTGGAACGGTCTTGGAGGGTAGACATTAGTTAATCCCTTTAGAAATTGTATTACTAAGGGTAATTTGAAATACGATGGCTCCTCTGCAGTGCGCTTGAAGATCGATAGCGCTACGAGATAGCCCTTGATAGTGCCAACTTGAAGGCCTGAATTTGCCAAGTAGAGTAGAAAGGATAACACCGTTGGTGTACCACATGAAAAGGGGTTGATATTCTCTTCTCTACACCAGCTGCAAAATTTGTTCCAACGGCAGCGGTATAAAGACTTTGTTGCTGGCCTTCTGGCCGAAAACAACACCTCCATGACGTCATCAGGGAGGTCCAAATCCTTGCATCTCAACCTTTCAGAAGCCAGACGTGAAGGTTGAGGGTTCTGATGTCTGGATGGAGAACCTGACCTCCCTTCTGTGAGAGAAGATTCTCCTTGAGTGAAAGACGAATTGGAGGGCAGATGGACATGCCCAGAAGGTCCGGGTACCACGTTCTCCTGGCCCAGTCTGGGGCAATTAGGATCATGGTCCTCCGGAATCTTCTCAACCTCCTGATCATTTGAGGAATGACAGGGACTGGTGGAAATGCGTATAGGAGTGGAAACTCCCAGTCCACTATGAACGCGTCCCCTAGAGCTCGTCTCGGGGGAAATTCCCTTGAACTTCACAGATCGCACTTCCCGTTGGTACTGGTGGCGAACAGATCCACTTGAGGGGTTCCCCAAAGGGCGAAGATCTCCTGAAGGACTTCCTGAGCTAGTTCCCACTCGTGGGAGACTGTGCCCTGCCTGCTCAGAGCGTACGTCATCAGGTTCTTCTCTTCGGCTAGGTGAACTGCCGATAGAGAGATTCCTTCTTGAATTGCCCAAAACCAGAGCTGCATTGCCTCTCTGCACAGTGGCAGTGATCCTACGCCTCCTCTTTTGTTGAGGTAGTGCATGGCCACTGTGTTGTCCGTCATTATCAGGACATTTTTCCCCTGTACAGATGGCAGAAAAGCTTTCAGCGCTAGTCTGATTGCTCTCAGCTCTAACAGGTTGATATGTAGTCTGGACTCCGATGGAGACCAACGACCGCTGATGGTCAAGTCGTTGGTATCCGGTCCCCACCCCGTGAGTGAGGCATCTGTGACTACTGTTATCTCCAGCCATGGTTGCCAAAACAGTTCTCCCTTCAAGATGTTTTTCTGGCAGGCCCACCACTGAAGGTCTCGAGCCACCCTGTCCGGAACCTGAAGGAGGTCTGTCATTCTCCCTGAGAATTGCGACCACTGAGTTCTCAGTGCCCACTGAAGAGATCTCATTCTCAGGCGAGCCTCTGGCACAAGGAAGATGCAGGATGCCATGAGGCCTAGCAACCTCAAAAAGTCGAAGGCTGGGAGACGTTGGGCATTTTGAAACTTGGTGACCATCTGCAGAATATCTTGAGCCCTCACCTCTGGTGGTGAGGCTTTTCCCAAGGAAGTGTCCAGGACTGCTCCAATGAACTGGAGTCTCTGTGATGGTTTCATCTGTGACTTCTTTAAATTGAGGGAGAAGCCCAGTTTGTGAAGGAAGTGGCAGACATAATCTAGCTGAATCTGAGCTCTTCCGGAGATACAGCTCTGATCGGCCAGTCGTTCAGGTAGGGATAGACATGAATACCTTCCCTCCTTAGACTTGCAGCCACTACCGACATTAGCTTGGTGAAGACCCTCGGGCGGAGGTCAGCCCAAATGGCAGAACTCGAAATTGATAATGAGAGCTGCCAATTGCGAACCTCAGGTACTTCCTGTGTTTGAGATGGATTGGCACATGGAAATAAGCATCCTGGAGGTCCAGAGATACCAGCCAGTCCTGGAGCTGGAGGGCCTGAAGGATCTGAGAGAGAGTTACCATCTTGAACTTGTCCTTCCTGAGGAACTTGTTCAATTCTCGTAAGTCCAAGATAGGTCTCAGTCCTCCGTCTTTCTTCGGTATGAGAAAGTAGGGGGAGTACCAGCCCTTGTTCCTCTCCGCTACAGGTACCGGTTATATGGCACCTTTCTCTAGCAGGTCTACAATTTCCTGCAAGAGGAGCGGATCTGGAACTTTCAGAGAGCTGTTCCCCGGTGGATGACTCTGAGTGATGCGTAGAAAAGGCAGGCAGTAACCTTGGGCAACTGTCTCCAATGCCCAAGCATCTGACGTAATAGCCTGCCATTCCGTCAGATGTGTAGTTAACCTGCCCCCTACTGGTGTCTTGTGAGGAGAGTCCTCAGATCGGTTTGGAGGCGGCTGATGCAGAAGCCGAGGGTAAAGAGGCCCCTGCTGCTGCTGCGGCTTTTGTATTTTTACCCCGTCCACCTCGGGTGAATTTTTTCTGACCCCTTTGAACCGGCTGTCCTCTGCCTCTTCTGAATGCGGAATAGAAGCAAAATGACCTACCTCTCCAAGAGGTTCCTGAGGGGCGATATGGTGTCTGACGGATTGCAGCTCCCAGAGATTTTGCTGCTGCCTTTGATGTTTGTATTTTTTCTAAACTGTCATCCGCCTTCTTACCAAACAAAGAAGAGCCGTCAAAGGGCATATTCAAAAGTCTGCTTTGCACATCTGTAGCAAAACCAGACTTCCGCAACCAAGCAAATCTCTGGGTTGTTGTACTTGCCGCCATTGCCCTGCTGATGCTGTCAGCAGAATCGATGCCAGTTTGAAGGGATTCGCACATAGCGTCTTTACCATCCTTGATGATGTTTAGGGACGCTTCCCTTTCTTCTCCCTCCGGGAGGCAGTCAGCCGCTGATGAAGCGCACTCCCAAAGTGTGTGGCTGAACCTTGCGAGCGTACAAGTAGCATTGATGGATTTCAGCACCATTCTACAGGCAGAAAAGACTTTTTTGGCAATAGAGTCATATCTCTTATCATCCCTGTCCTGTGGAACAGTAGGGTAAGCCGATTTACTCCCTGATGAAGTAGCTGCCTGAACAATCAGACTCTCCGGAGTTGGGTGTTTGGATAAATATTCAGGGTCAGCAGAAGACACTCTATATTTAGCTGATCATTTTTTCTTAACCGCCGGGATTACCTCAGGTGTTTCCCAGTTTGCCAATATTCTCCTTTGTAATGGCGCATGAAATGGCACAACAGAATCCTCCTGTGGACCTTTGACCAAGATGTCTGTGAGGTCGTCTTGCTGAAAAGCAGGTGAGGGTGTGGACCACCCCATAAACTCTATTATCCTTGCCATCAAGGTTCTATAAGGGGTTTCAGCATGTTCCCCTGGGTCTGGTCTGGCAAATTCCACTTCTGGGGAAGTGTCCAACCCACTTGCTTCCTGTAAGGATTCTTGGAAGTCTTTCAACCTACCTTCCTTAGAGGTAAATTCCTCTGGTACAGGAGTTGCAGATCCCTGCAACTCAAAAGGCCTTTCCTGATCCGAATCCTCCCCTTCTTCATAAATAGATGATAAGACTCTGGAGTGATCAGGTCTTGAAAATGGTATAAATCCCATTTCCAGAGCAGAAGGGGCCAAATTCGTCATGATTGACTGAGAAAACGTCGACATCATCGACGCGGACGTTAAAGGCTTCGAAGCCATCGAAAAAGGCATAGAGAAAGGTGGTAGAGGCCTCGATGGACTCGAGAGTATCGGAATTCTACTCGAGGTTGTCGACGACATTCTCGTGATCGAGGCTCTGGGTATGGCCACTGGCTGTGAGGTGGCCGTGGGTTTGTCCTTTCTCGGCGTCGAAGACGGCGTCGACTGACCTGTGTGTCGAAGAACCCTTCGATAATGGCGTCGAAGACGCTGATCTATGCGTCGAAGGGATCTTCGACGACGGCGTCGAAGACGCGACTTTGCCTTTACTCGAGGGTTCGTGATGCTCTCGAGTGGCTTCTTTTGCCGGGTGCTGCGACTCGCGGCGTTTTGATTTTTTGGGTCTTTCACCCAGGGTATCACCCTCTGCAGTCTTTGAGGGGGTCGAGGCTGCTTTCTCGAAGACGCTCAGCATCTTTTTCCTGAATTCCTCCCACTCAGCCTGAGAGCTATGTTTTGTGGGGCAGGAGACCCTTTTCGAGGAAACGGAAGAAGAAGACGAGGAAGGGGATCTTCGACGTCTCTTTTTTGAATGCTTAGATCTCGAAGAGTGATGGGAACTGCTTCGAGACATAGAACGAGAATGTCTTTTGTGATGGCGAGGAGACAAATGTTTCGACTCCGCCGAGGAAACTTTCGAAGAAGTTTTAACTGCCTTTCCTCTCTCGAGCTTCCCCTTACGCTCCTTCAAGGTTTTCGCCGTCATGGACATGCAGTCCTTGCACTCCTTACAATGGTGCTCAACTCCCAGGCACCACAAACAGATCCTGTGAGGATCCGTCAACGACATTTTCTTTCCACAGTCTCAACATTTTTTGAATCCGGACCGTGGAGTCGTCGGTTCGGGTGAGGAAGCCATCGAGTACGAGTCGGTATTCACGAGGAATAATGAAGTTTGACTGAAGAACTGAGCAACGATATTCTGAGGCCCCACGAAGCGCGGAAAAACGGAACTGAGCAACGGACACTGCGCGAGTCTATTTATACGCGTGATGACGTCGGCGCCAATACGGAGGCTGTCGAGGGACATCGGCTCGAGGGACGTCGACTCGCAGCGCCCTCTACTAAAAAAAATTTCTGAGGCCAGCAAGCTGGGAGATGATCTATCAAAGATAAGGAATACGTCGGAGGACACAATCCCTTCGAAGAAGGTGTTTGAGATCTTTGAGATCTTTGCTGTAAGCCCAATCCCGTTAGAATGTGTGTTTGTAAACCTCCTTCCTCAGGATTTGATTTGAATACCGCTTGACATTCATAAAAAGGGGCCTCGAAATCTGATGTAATTTTGTGCTGCAGAATTTCTTCAGGTAATACCGTTGGAGACATTTCCAAAGGAGGCTGGTCGAGTACCGTGGGCGCAGATGGGGTTTTCAATATACCTCTCGGGGACAATCTTCTGACTTCATTTCTGAACACTCGGGCACCGTATCTGTGTCTGCTTTTTCGTCAGGTATTGTTAGGCAGAATCCTGTGCAGTTCCCTTGGGGAGCACTACAGAAGATTTGGACTACAGGTGAGAGCAATACATCCCCTTTGGTATCAGTCTGTACCACAAAGATTTAGTTGGTAGCTGTGGCTGAGCAGTCAGACTTATCTCAAGAGGGAGATGAGCAGTATTCAGGGTTTACACAATAGGCCTACAGTACTTTGGCACAAGGAAACACTGACCAAAGGTTTGTATTAAAAAGTAAATATATATTTATTTTACACACTTCTAGTTAAACACATCTATCACAGTTATTAAGCAAGTCAAATTCAGTCAAAGAAAGTATACACAACTCCACCCCAGACTCAGTGGCGCCGAAAGGAGGGCTTCTTGGTAGAAGCCCGCCAAAAGGACAAACAAAGGATCCCTGACCTGGGTTAGGAGTTTAGAGAAAGACACGAGAAAGAATTTATATTAAAGTTCTGGCAAATAAAACCTACCGGAGTAAAGTTAATATTAAAATACACTGGCGGTATGTTAGAGGCTGTCGGAAAATGTGGTAGCCTCAAACAATGGGGAAAATCCCATAGGGAAATATTTGCGGTTGAATATTTACAGTAGTAACCACTGCCACCAGACAGAAACTTTTGAGAGAGGGTCTGTACGATACCCTCTCGAAAGTGAACACCAGGGAAAAACTATTAACCCTTCCCAGTACCTCCATAGTAAGATGGGTTGTACTGGTTTAGTTCATAAAAATTGACTAGTAAAGTCAATGGGGACTTTACATGCCCTGGGAGACAGTAGTCAGTCCCAGGGTATGGAGTCTATGTTTGGGGGTCACTACGACACCCCTGGGTCACTACACGGAGGGTGCTGTGTAACTCATGTGAATAAAGATGGTTCCTATGGAGGTGAGAAAAACCCATAGACATTAAACACAAAAATAGCCTAGAACACACATAGCAAAAATGCCTAAGAATGGGAAAAAGAGTCTCACTCTTAGCAGGAGAAAAAAACAAACCCTTCAAATCCGGCAAAGCTGCTGGGGGACTCTATAGGTAAGGGAAATTAGCCATAGAATGAGAATTCTCCCTAACAAGGATTTTTTCGTCATTGTCAACGAGATGGTCATCGACGGAATGGTTGTCATCGAGGCGGTAGTCAACGATGTAGTCGACAAGGTAGTCGTCATCAAGGAAGTTGTCGACTGGAGTTGAGACGTTGATAGTGCCAAGACTGTTGTCAACGTCATCGTTGGTGAAGTAGAAGACGGTTTGGACGACGATTTGGACGTCTAGTGATGTTTTAAAGAAGACTCGTGTCCGGAGGAAGACCTGTGCAATCCCGATGACGAGTGGTGCTTCTTGGTGCTCGTTGAAGAAGACTTTTTCATAGACGAGATTGAGGAGAATGTTGGCCTCGATTTATGCTTATCTGTCGATGACGGAGACTTCTGGGACAAGTCTGCATATCTCAAAGGTGGTCTCTCCGACTGTCAAGATTAGAGGCTGGGGCAGACAAGGGATTCGGCAGTGTGGGAAATACATTGTTGGCAAAGGAAGGGCTGTGTAAAACTGAAACAGCCTTGTTACTTCAAGTCCCAGCAGTACTTGGGGAGTTTCTGTAGTTGAGCGCGTTCGCTCGCTGCTCCAGCGGACACTAATGAGAGACTGCTTATTAGCCGTCAACCGCCTGTGCCATGCGCAGATTATTTTGTAGGCAAGGGCAGTGACAGCGAGTATGCCGTGGAGTTCTGGGAGCGGCACGCCAAAGGACTGGGAAGGCACGGAAAGACTCTGAACCGTGCGGTGGTGATCAGCAGAGTGCCCTGCTTCCAACGCTGAAGGTCTTCTGGTCCAGGTAGTCCCATGGGGCTCCCAGACAACAAAGCTAAGTACTAAGTGCCCGTTTGATGTGTGCTGTTATGTTGCAATCGGTGTACCGTAGTGTGAAGCAGTTTTGTTACGACGCCTTTGAATTGAGGGATATGTTTGTTTCAGTCTTCTGTTAGCAGACGTCGCTATGCAGTTATGATTATTTGATTAAGAACTTAAAACGCTCCAAGGACGAACGTGCTATTTCATTATTTACAAAGACCATGGGCCTCATTACAAGTGAGGCGGAAGGGGTTAACGGGCTCCTCTAAAGGAGGCTTGTTAGGCAGAAACCTGTGCAGTTCCCTTAGGGACCACTACAAAAGTAGATTTAAGACTACAGGTGTTGGCAGTAAACCCACTTGGTAGCAGTCTGCACCACCCAGATTTACCTGGTAGCTGTGGCTGAGCAGTCAGACTTCCCTCAAGAAGAGTTAGGCATTATGCAAAGTATACACAATAGGCACCCAGATACAATAATACAAGCAAACACTGACCAGAGCTTTGGTATCAAAGTATATAATTATTTATTTAAAAACAGACAGTTGAAACACTCCAGCACTCTTATTGTAAAATATTCTAAACACAGTTACTATTGTAATATATACACCCCTTTTTCCTTATCAGATAAGTTACAGTAAAACTCCACTTATTTTCATACAGAGGTGAGCGCTTAACTAGATTGCACTCCGATAAGTTTGTGAGAAAGGGAGGGAAAAAGACAGAATATGAAAAGGTACACCACTCTAAGATTCAGGAACACGGTTAGCAAGGCAAAAGAGCAAAAAGTCACTGGTGAGCCAAAGTCCAAAGGCTGGGCCCACTCTTAGAGAGAGCAGAGCACAAATGCGCCCAAGATCACACAGTTACACTAAGCTTAGAAAGTCTTGCAGAGGGTTCAAAAAGGGTTTAGAGAGGCTTTAAGAAAGTTTAGCCAGGGTGTCCCAGACTAACCCAGGTTCGAAAGCCGGGGGCTAAATCTACCCCGTACAGTCAGTAGCAAGGGAAGCCAGGCGGGACACTGTACCTTAAGTGGGAAGGATCCTCCAGCGGTGCAAGTTGCGTTGTCGTCCAGGGGAAGAGAAGATCTCGACTTGGAGGAAAGATGAAGGTCGTTGCACTACCAGGGAAGAAACCAGCCGCAGAGTTTTCCGGTTAAAGGTGGTACCTTCGTTTCGCGGTTGTGGTAAAACGTGGTATCCCGGTTGCCGGGGTGCTTAGCACGGGCAAGGCGGCCACGAGGTATGTCAGGAAAGCGAAAAGACGGTTTAACCGGTTAACCCCACCAGTCAAAGGAAGAAGACTCTCCGGCGGGAGATCCCCTCTGTTGTTGGGAAAAGTGGTGAGGCAGTCCAGCAGGGCTCCACCGGTGGTGGTGTCGTGGCAGGTCGGCTCAGCTTCTCCCTCGTCGGATTCCTAGGTCCTGTGGCGACTTCTGAAGTTCCAGTCCCCAAAGCCCTGCTTTTATGCAGCAAACCCCCATTCACTCAGCCTAGCTGTCACTCAAACATGCTAAGTGGTGAGCCGGCCGGCTCACCACTTAGGCCAATCAGGATGGAGTGCGACTTGAGTTGCCTAGGCAACTCAGTCCAGGGTGCCTAAATTCCCCTCCACACCTCCTAAGTACCCCAGACAGAGTGGCACCATTTTGGAGGGCTTCTGTGGAGAAGACCGACAAAAACTGGAACAAAGGGCTCGACTTGGGTTGGAGTCACAGAAGAGAACACAAACGCCATTTTAGAATCAAGTTTTGGCAAAAAATACCAACCGGAGAATTAATATTAATTAAATAAACCAGCGGTATGTTCGAGGCTACCGTAAATATTTAAATAAAGATAGTAGCCTAAAACAATGGGAAATCCCATAGGAAAATATTTGCGGTTGAATATAAAAAGTAGTATCCACTGCCACCAGCCAAAACTCGATCAGGGGGGACGGAGACGTGCCCCCTCGACTAACAGACCACGGGGCAATTCAATTGCCCCAGCCAGTACGTCCACAATATGATGGTTTGTACTGTTTCTGTTCAGAATTTAAGACTAGTAAAGTCATTGGTGACTTTACATGCCCTGGGAGACAGTAGTCAGTCCCAGGGTATGGAGTCTATACTGGGGGGTCACTATGACACCCCTGTGTCACTGCACTGAGGGTGCTGTGTAACACACATCACAAAAACACATGAAGCCCTATGGAGTAAAAGACCCCATAGCCCATTAAACACATCTAGATCCAAAGAAACACACTCAAATCATGCCCAAGAGTGAGGGTGAAAGAGTCTCACTCTTGGCAGGAGAAAAAAAATAAACCCCAAAAATCCAGCAAAGCTGCTGGGGGACTCACTAGGTTAGGAAATTCAGCCTAAACAGAGAATTCTCCTTAACAAGGCGGACCCGTTAAACCCGTTCTGCCTCATTATAAGCTCCCCTCGCGGGACCTGGTAAGTAACGCCTGGTCAAACCAGGCGTACTTACCGGGACCCGCGAGGGGAAGAGGGAGCAAACAACGGGCCGCTCGTAATCGGCCCTTTGATTGCTCCATCCCCCATTCCTATTCAGCCCTAGGGGGCTGAAATGGGAATGGGGAAGGTCCGGGCCCAGGTTCCTGGAGGGAGGAACTACCGGGCCCTCCGAACTCGGAATGGCCCAGTAATTCCCCATTCTGGGAACCCAGACCCGCACCCGATTTCGGCGGCAGCCAATAGCGGCATGGCTACTGCCAAAATCGTAATGAGGCCCTGTGTGTAATGAAACCCATTATGCTCCGGGAATGAAGGAACCCGGACTACAATGGGTATTTCTGTTTGAAGGAAAACAAGGGAATTGGGGTACGGCTCGGACGTGTGTGCTTTCATAACACGTGTCAGTACAGATGAGAACACATCACGCACGCTCATATTAATACTGGGGATTTGAATCAAGGGCTTGTCATGTTTGCTTTCTGTCTGCCCCTGGGGCCATGTGTTTGTATAATAATTGTGGGAAAACCTCCCACTATGTCTCATTCTGCTTGCTAAATATTGTTTGATGTTTCATGCCCATCATGTTTCACGTTGCATGTTACAACTATCAAGGTTTGCACTGACCATGGGAAGTAGGAACATGTTATGGTAAGGGTTCAGGGTACAGGAGAGAAAAGCTCAGGAGGGTTCAGGATCACAGGAGTGTGTCAGGATATTGATGTACTCTTTCCCGATACTTCCCCCTACCTATCCCAACAAGTTATCCCTACTCCTGTTTCCGGTTTTCCTAACTTCCCCTACCCTATCCACAACCTCTCCCTAATCCCTCTTCTCCCCCATTGGCTGTCACGTGGTTACCTGTGGTTTTGACAATCAGGTGCCCATGCCAACCACGGTGGGAGGGTCGAATCCATTCGGCTTCTGTGGTTCAGGAGAGAGTGTCGATACTCTTCCCTTGTGTAAACTCGACACTGACAGTGCCTTTGATGTAGTACCTTGAGACGAGTGCTCAGAGACAATGGGCCTCATTACGAGGCTGGCGGTAAGGGGTTAACTGCGCTGGTAAGGATGCCGGTGTCGTTAACCCCTTACCGCCGCATTACGAGGTCCCTTAGCGCTAAGGGACAAGGAAGCTAATAACGGGCCTGTTATTAACGGGCCCGTTATTAGCTCCCTCCCCATATGGGGGCTCAAATGGGAATGGGGATGGGTATTTTGAATGGGGTCTTACCGGGTCCTCCAAGGTTGGAATGACCCGGTAAATCCCCATTCAAGGAACCCGGACCCAGACACGAGTTTGGAGGCAGCCATGGCGCTAATAGCACCATGGCTGCCTCCAAACTCGTAATGACCCCCAATGTGGGATTTTTCACCACTTGAAGGAAACTTTTAAGGAGGCAATGAATGCTTTGCCTTATCATGGCCGAAAGACAATTTAGCCTCACCTGTTCCCTGATTTTTCGTTGCTGGTTCATCAGATTTGGATCTCTGGCGTGACGGCGATCTCTTGCCCGATGGAGTGGCTGCCCTCCCACTCCGTGACAAGCCGACCTCCAATGCCAGGTAGGCTCCCTCCTTGAGCCAACAAATGAGGCGTCTAATTCTGTCTCCAATGGTCTTTTGCGAGAACCCTTGGCAGATGTCACATCCGTCGGCAGAATGATTCGGGTACAGACAATACAGGCACTCCGAGTGACTGTCTTCCTCATACACGTTCTTCAGGCCGCAGGTCTCACATGGCCTGAACAAGGACTTTTTCAGTCCCGAAGATGCCATAATGGAGCTGGAACTGAGCTTTTTCAGCGTCAAAAGACGAGAAAAAGCGAATATTGAAGAAATAATGTTTACACAAGTAACTGTAGATATTCTCTCAAGAGAGAAGTGCGAGAATCCCAACGGTTTGGAAGATAGTTGCAATCTGAGGGGAAGATGCAGGGGCGGACTATACACTCAACATACCATTGGTGCTGCCAAAAGCACCCACAATGACGTTGATGGGACACTCAAGGTGTCAAAGTTTTTTCCGTAGGAAAACGACTATATTAAAGTTACCAGAGTTTCCCAGCCTGACGACGGGGAAAATTCACAGCATGTTAATCCATGTAAGATCCAATGCTGGAGAAATTGATGTTCCACTGTCGGTTAAAACTAGTACCAGCAGTATGGAATGAACGATTTCAATGCCAGAAGAAATATGCCTTTTCAATTCGAGGTAGTTCATATGCCTAACCTTCTCGCTGGATGCCCAAAGACTGCGAGTCATATGCACTCCTGATGTAGTGTAAAGACTGGAGGGGGGGTATCTGCACTCCTGCTCTCTATATGGCAGAGTACAGGCACACAGCACCCCAGCCAAGATTCTCTATTTTGGTATCGTGGTCGAGCAACCAAGGATTAAGCTCTCAGGAGGTGATGCAGGCTGGTTCTTAAGTACAGTGTAGTCCCCAAGCACCCGCAAAGCAATGTCCACACACTATGTTAGTGAAAACACAGTCTTTATATAAATAAGGTTCAAAGTTATATACACAATCATTATAACACACTTTGTACTCTGGCAATACTATAATGGCAAATATATACAGATCTATGTGGTACCCCTCTTAACTATCGATTCCTTTGAAATGCATCAACTGCTAACAGTTCATATGGCATACAAATCAGATTATAAAATGAATCAATGATAGATCGCAGAAAGAAAGCAAGTTAAATCAAGCAATGGCAGGACAGTCCTCCGACTACCTAGAGACAGTTCTGTGCGAGGATCCCCCCACCTGGGCAACCTGTAACTAAAGCGTATTTGACAAGCTCAGTCCAATTATGCTCAGTTTAGTCTCGAGTCCTTCTAAAAAGGTTCCATGACTCCACAGTACCTGGTTTCGTAGAGTTCTTTGATGAGTCGTCGACAGGCCCTTCTGGAGTGCACTCCCTTTAAGGCAGGAGCCACGGGTCGTTGAGATTTGGTGAAGAAAAAGGGTGAACACTGTTGTTGTGGCAGCAGCTTCAATTCTTGCGGTGCTCGTTGACGATCGGTCGAAAATGTCCTGCAAGCTGAGGCATGCGGTGCACCTCGACGACGAGAGTTTGTTGCCAGAGAGAGGTAATAAAGAACTTTGGCCCAGCAAGGGCATCGAGTCGTCAACGTCTCTGTGGTCTTCGGGTGCCGGGAAACCCACCGGCGGATTCTCCTCAGTCGTCAGCGGCCTTGACTTTCTCCAGCGGACAAATCGGTCATTGGCGATGAGCGAGGGAGTCCTTGTTTCAAATGTTTTAAGCAGTGGAGCGTTGCGGCTCCGGTCGACGAGGTTCGTCGTCGATGGTGATGGACTTCAATGTCCGGGTGCTTCGCTTTGTGATTCCGCAGCGGTCCCCGTCTCAGGTCGGCAGCCTTTCGAGGGTCTGACTTCCAGGGAGCTTTGGCAAAGATCAGCTGGTGCACGATGGTCCCTCGTAGCTCGGGGAGAGGTCTCCTAGCCAGGTCCTTTCTTGGATCAGTTTCTTGAAGGCACAGCAGCTTTCAGAGTATGCAGAAGGGAACAGCGGTTCACCTTCTTCCGGCTCAGCTTTGAGAGTAAGCTTCAAGTATCAACTTCAGCTTCTGAACAATTTCTAGCAGTGAGAGGGCCCCAGATATACTGTTCTGTCTCCCATTCACTCTGCTGCGTCACACTCAAGCAACCAATCACTCAGAAGGGCATTCACGCAGGCAGGCAGCCAATCAGTCTCACAGTGCATTCAGGCCATTCTCCTCCCTCCAGACACTCACAACAAGTAATGTGTATTGGGACAACTACCCAGCCATTCAGCACTCCACACTGCATTCATACCATTTTCGGGCAGGGCTGTCTCATTCATTGTGTTATATACCGGAAACCAGACACGCATAACATGAAGTGCATATTGGTCACACATTCCATTTACCCAGGTCCCACCCCAAGGGTGTACCCACAACATACAGTCACTGGGAAGGCTCTAGCCAGTCTGGCCTGGACTTCCCCATAATACCATATATGGAACTTCCACCCAACAGCCAGTCAGGGGGAATGGACAGAGTCAGGTCTTCCCAGGAAATTGTAAAAACAAGGTAACATGCACTAGAAAGCAAGAGGCTGCAGGGGTCATCTTGTTTCCTATCAGGAATCAACTGATTCCAATGGCAGGGACTGGATATCCCAAAATGGAGGATACTCAGAGCACCTATCAAATTCAGCATACAGCTGCCACCAGCCCATACTCTGCTCTGTGGGCCACACACAGGTGCCCAAAAACATGCACTTGGGGTACAGGGTTGTACCCCCACCCATGGGTGCCATAAGGGTATCCCAAGGGTCTGGACACCAAACCAAAAAAGAGGAAGAGCTGCACTGCCAGGAGTCCCGCATGAACTCCTGGGCAGAAAATACAGAACACACATGAAAATAGACTATAAGACAAGGACAAGAGATCCTGTCCCTCCAATGCATTTCCAGCATTACATGCAGCTCCCCTGCCCTCTAGAGATGAATCTGCCATTACAACTGCAGAGTAGGGAATTGGGTGTAACAGAGCATCACTCAAAAGGTTGGACTCCATCCTCTACCAGAAAAGATCATCTTTGAGTGACACTAGAAGCAATATTTTGTCTGATTGAGGTCATGTCTCCTGATCCCATGAGGCTGCTAAGTGAAGTTTTATTTTTCTCATTTTGAGTCTTGATTGTAGCACTGAGAGAATATAAGTAGCAAGAAGACCCAGAAGATGTTGGTACCCCTACACGGACATGCAGTTCCTTCACAAAAAATGCGTCATCGCTGATAAAATAACCTTCTGCCTTTCTCCTGCATCGGGAATATTCTGGCCTGAGCTGTGCCCCAATGGAAACCTATGAAGGTAATCCTCTGAGTAGGCATGAGTTCTGATTTCTTTGTATTGATTGAAAGCCACAAGTTGAACAGTATTTTCCATCAGAGCTTGTAGAGTTTGTGTTGCTTCTTTTGGGGACTCTGCTCAGCCAGTAGTTTCTGAAAGGGTAGACATGCTGACTCCCGTTTCTCAGTAAGCTGGCTATTGCGTTCTTTATTTTTATGAAGGCACTGAATTGATCCCAAATGGAAATCCCACTGACTGAGAATCTGAGGAATTGCCGGTGTGGATGGCAGATTGGTACATGTAGGTAGGTGTCCTTCGGGTCCAAGGCACATAGCCAGTCCCCCGCACAGAGAGACTCTACTATTTGGGCAGGTGTCACCATATTGAATCTTTGTAGGGGTAAAGATAGGTTGAGGTATGATAGGTCCATCACTATCAGCAGGTCAGCCTGATTCTTCTTGGCAATCGCAGATTCTCAAATAGAATCACTTGCCCTTGCCTACAGAGAGGGACTGTCTCTAATGCTTGGGACGCCATCAAGCTCTCCACTTCATTGAGAAGTGTTGGTGAGCCTATCTATATTAGGGGACTGTCGGGGAGAAGAGGGAACTAGGAGAAAACATTTGGAAACCACAGAAATTAGCCAGCAGTCTTTGAAATGATGACACCACTGTTCCTTGTACAGAGCCAATCTGACAAAACAGTGGATCCGTGGACATGGACGAGGATATCGTTTTTTCTTGAATTCGGAGGCTGATGCAGAGGAGGGGGCAAGTAGAACCCTTTACGGTTAACTCTTTTTTGATTTCATCTGTGGGTACTATGCAATCTAGATGGCTGCCTAACCCTCCTTTCTGCCAAGCCTCTAAATCCTCCAAATTATCTTGAGCTGTAATCCAATCTGGGTTGGTTCTGTGTGAAAGTCTTTAATGTTGGCTTAGTTAAAATGGAAAAAGATGTAGTTGTTTGTGTGCTCCTTTTCATTTTTGATAATTGATCATCAGTGGATAAATGAAAAAGATAATTACCTTCAAATGGAAGGTCAAATATTCTATCTTGCATGTCATTTGTGAACTTAGTTGCGTACATCTAAGTGGATTTCCTCATATCAAAGCCTAAGCACATGCCCCTACTGCAAAATGTGTGTGCCTTAAAGACGTTGCTAGATAATCTTGTAAGACCAGGTTTGCTTCTGAAAAACAATTTAAATGTTGCTTCTCTATCAACAGGCAGATCCTGAGCAAAGCAGGAGATTCCCCATCACAGGCACTGGTTTGCCAAAGCTAACAAATCATCAGCAATTGCCTGGTTTAGGGTAAGGGATGTTTTTGAATAAACCTTTTGTTAGGCAGAATTATATGCAGTACCCTTTGGGAACACCGCACACAATTAAGACTACAAGTGACAGTACAATTTCACCTTTGGTACAAGCCTGTACTACACAGTTAAAGTGGTAGCGGTAGCGGAGCAGCCAGACTTATCTCAAGAGTAAGTGAGCAGTATCAAATAGTTACACAAAGGACAGCAATTACTATGATTCAGGCAAACACTGACTCAAGGTTTTCAAGTAAAAGAATATACATTTATTTCACTCTTCAGTTGTATAAAATTACACTATCATAAGCAGTTCAAAAATCACTCTCTTAATACACCACACCCCTTCCCTTAAATTCCAGACAAGTTAAGCTCACAAAATGAAGTGGGAGCAAAATGGCACTTCAGCAATTTAAAAGGGAGGGAAAGTGTTTGAAATCTTTCTCCAATCTGAGGGCTTGTCCTTCTCTTCTCTTTGAACTAACTTTTCTATTAACCAACCTCGTCCGGAATCTGTGCCACAAACTTTACTGCGAACTACCCTGAACTGTGTGATCTTGGGCAAAATACTTTTGACCCATTGACTTTGGTCCTAGCCTTTTCTATCTCATTATATCACAGTGGTTCCTCTTGTTCAATTACCCTGAGTACTTACCTGTTGGTTTGATTTAATTTCTATTAACGTTGTCTTTCCCTCCCTTTTAAATTGCTGGAGTGCCATTTTGCTCCCACTTCATTTTGTGAGCTTAACTTGTCTGGAATTTAAGGGAAGTGGTGTGGTGTATTAAGAGAGTGATTTTTGAGCTGCTTATGATAGTGTAATGTTATATAACTGAAGAGTGAAATAAACATATATTCTTTTACTTGAAAACCTTGAGTCAGTGTTTGCCTGAATCATAGTAATTGCTGTCCTTTGTGTAACTATTTGATACTGCTCACTTACTCTTGAGATAAGTCTGGCTGCTCAGCTATCACTTTAACTGTGTAGTACAGGCTTGCACCAAAGATGAAATTGTGCTGTCACTTGTAGTCTTAATTGTGTGTGGTGTTCCCAAAGGGTACTGCATATAATTCTGCCTAACACCTTTCTTCCGAACGTTCCCAAAAACGTGTCTTATCTGTTCAATATCACTGAGGACGTTGCTGACTGCCCTGAAGATCCTGCAGTATTGGTTTTGGCGTATAATGATGTTGCTGCCACAACAGAAGAATGTGGTTGAGTATGTGAGGCAAGTAAAGGTCCATAAGACCCATGTCATCTGTAGTTTGCCTGTAACGTTTTACTAACAGAAGGGCAAGACTGATCTAGAAGACAACTGGACTGCTAAGACTGTTGCCAACACACCAGACTCTGGTGGTTGCTCTTGTTGTGGTGTGGGCACATACAAGAATTCTGATAATCCTTCCAGCCTCACATGAAACGCCTTAGCTGATGAAGGAAACTGAGAAATTACTTACCGTAATGTTCTTTCTATGGATTTTTCTCCTGCAGATTCCTTATCTGATAGATATCCTCATCCAACTTTGGAAAAATCTTCGACAGGGGGCGTAGTGGAGCTTGACGCGGCCGTCGATCTGTCTTGCTCGGTGCTCGATCGTCGGCTCCGGACATGATGTCGGCCTTCGTATATATACCACGTCACTACGCCCAGTACCTCAGTTCTCCCCTTTTTTCCCGGGCTCGAACGCTGCAGAGTAAAACAGTGAGAGAAGAAAGCTAAGCAGACAATAAGAGGGTAACTACAAGCAAGTCTACAGGATGAAATAACTCTGTGGAAAGACTACACAGTAGCCAGAATTAATAAAACATCTTTTTTAAAAACATTTTTAAAATGATTGAGAAGAACATGCGGCTTGCCAGACAGGAAACTGTCATTCCAGGAACATCATCAGGTGTCTACTCACTAAGATAGACACGCACCAACTCCCAACGCTTTCTGAGCGTGATGGATGGGAGGGTACATGAGGAATCTGCGGGAGAAGAATCAATAGAAAGAACATTACGCTAAGTAATTTCTCCTTGAATGGATTGCCTTTCTCACGCAGATTCCTCATCTGATAGACTCCCCAAGAAATGGAACAATGGATGCGGGCAGAAAGTTCACAGTAACAGATTTTGAAGCACCACTCTGCCAAAACACACGTCAGCCCCACAGGCAGTGTCCAGCCTGTAGCATCTGGTAAACGTATGGAGTGAAGACCACATTGCCGCACAGCAAATATCCCTAACTGGGAACCCCCTTTGCAAAGCCGTAGATGAAGAGGAGGCAACTCCCTGCCTGCAGACTGATAGCATTCAGCAATTCATAAGATAATCCACCGGGATAGCGTCTGCTTTGTTACAGCCAGAACTTTCCAGGCTAGACAGTAGGCCACAAATAGCTGATCAGATTTACGAAATTCTGATTTCCTTGCCACGTAGAAACTCAAGGCCCTTTTGGGGTGCCCCGGAAGGGGCACTCCTCTTTCTTAGAAGGGCGCAGCGGTGGGTAAAACACCAGCAGGTCTATGGTTTGTGAACGGTGAAACTCATATACCACTTTCGGCAGAAACCCCAGCCTTACTTTAAGTGAGACCTTTTCTTGAAAGAAACGCAAAAATGGGAGTCTACAACAAAGATCCTGCAATTCACTGACCCGTCTCGAAGACGTAATCACAACCAAGAAGGCTGTCTTCAGAGTGGGCAGCCTCAAAGAACAGGAGTGCATGGGTTTAAAGGGAGCCGCCATCAAGAAAGTCAAAACCAGGTTTAAATACCAATCTGGTTCAACAAAGGGAGTTGGTGGAAACTTATTCACAAGGCCTTTCAGGAACTGGCCATAAATGGTATCATAAAAAATGAACCTTGATCCGAGAACCTCGTGAACAGAGACAAGGTGGCCAAAACTACCTTTGACTATTGTCACTTGAAGGCCTGCAGAGGTCAGTGACGGAAGGAGCTCCATCACGGAAGGGATGGACAAAGAGATTGGGTCAATCCCAGTCCGGGGAGATCAAGACCATGGTTGCTTAAAACCTCTTCAAGCTCCTGAGAATCCGAGGGATGATGGGAATCGGAAAGAAAGCATAGTGGAGAGGGAAGGTCCAATTCACCAAAAACGTGTCCCCTAACACGCTGTTCAATGGGAATTCACTCGAGCAAAACTGTCTGCACTTCCTGTTGAATTCTGTGGCAAACAGGTGCACTGATGGGGTACCCTGACCTCCTCTAGTACTTTGTGACACAATTCCCACTTGCATGAGACCATGCTCTGCCTGCTCATAGCATCCGCCAAACTGTTATCTGTCCCTGCCAGATGAACTGCCGATACCGAGATCTGGTTCTTCAATAGCCAGAACCACAGCTGCATTGCAGCTCTACAGAGGGGGAGGGAGGGCATGCCACCCTGCTTGTTTGGGTAGCGCGTGGCCACTGTATTGTCCGTCAGAAATCCGGACATGTTTTCCCCTCACAGACAGGACTCCAGCCTGTTGATCCGCCAACTGGCTTCCATAGCTGACCAAAGGCCGTTCACCTGCAAGTCCTCACAGTGAATGCCCCAACCCTTCAGAGAGGCATCCGTGACCACTCGTGCCTGAGGCCACGGAGGCCAGAAGGGTTGCCCCGCCATGAGATTTCTGCTGTTGGCCCACCAACCAATGTTATCGACCACTGACCTGGACACCCTGAGGGAATCTGTGAGGATTCTGAGATACTAGGACCACTGACCCAGTAGGAGCCATTGTAGAGATCACAGGTGCTATAAAACAAAAGGGGTTGCTCCTACCACATAGCAGATTCATGACAATACATTGCTACTTGTATGTCTATTGTGATTTACAACCAAATTTCACATATTGCTTCAAAAGTAAGATAGACATCCCTTGGGATAGTGGTGAGTGTATGGACTCAATCCATACATATAACATAGAGCAGTAGTTTAACTCATAGGTCCGCTTTATTAGTTTAACAGGTCTTTTTGTCTGTTTAGTAGACAAGCATCTTTGGTATTTTCAGTTCATACTTATAGACAAGGAGGGTGTACAACGTAGTCTTTGCACAGATGAGGTATTGGCCAAGACAAACATTGCTCCAATTACAAATGTGTTATTGTAAAATCAGACAAATATAACATACTATTTGACAATCGCATTTATATTAAACCAGAGCTTTAGTTCTGAAAATAAAAGGAAAAGAGAGGAAAGAAAACAGAAAATCCAGTTTTTCCTTAGTGCGTTGAAACAAATTTGTGCTTAAGTCCTATGTGCTATAGGGGCAGATTAATGTCCACTAATTCAGTCAGACACACTGGGCCTCATTACGAGTATGGAGGTAGCCATGGTGCTATTAGTGCCATGGCTACCCCCATACTGCATGCCGGGTCCGGGTTCCTTGAATGAGGAATTACCAGGCCATTCCAACCTTGGAGGACCCGGTAATTCCTCATTCAAAATACTCATCCCCATTTCCATTCAAGCCCCATTGGGCTCAATGGAAATGGGGAGGGAGATAATAACGGGCCCGTTAATAACGGGCCTGTTATTAGCTCCCTGGTCCTTTAGCGGCTCCCACAACGGGTGCCTGGTAAAACCAGTCGCCCTTAGCAG
Organism: Ambystoma mexicanum; assembly: GCF_040938575.1. Taxonomy (NCBI): domain Eukaryota; kingdom Metazoa; phylum Chordata; class Amphibia; order Caudata; family Ambystomatidae; genus Ambystoma; species Ambystoma mexicanum. Next base: position 638,364,268 of record NC_090939.1, read on the forward strand.
GACCCGCTAAAGGACCTCGTAATGCAGCAGTAAGGGGTCAACGGCACCGGCACCCTTACCGGCGACATTAACCCCTTACCGCCAGGGTCAGAATGAGGCCCATTGTCTGATTCCTAACTGGGGGAACCAGACTTAAGATCAGCTAAATGCTGAATCAGAGGACCAAACAGTAGGTCTACGCCAGGGGGTAGGACCCCCTAAAGAAGTGGTGGACTGGCAAGCTTGCTGTTGGCGGTGTCCACTGGCGTTTCGGCTCCTAGTTGTTAAGCCTTCTTCTGGGCCTCTGGGATAGTCTCTCTGTTGTGGATCGGACCGATTAGCCTTATATCCTTCCACATTAAGGGCCATCCCTCTCGTTACCTGAGATCTCACTAGAACAATACAGGATGCCATGAGACCTAAGAGGCAGAGGAAGGAAGCTGCTGGTAAGGCGGCATGGTTCATGAACAGATTCACCATCTGCACGATGCTGTTGACTCTCTCCTCGGGAGGAAAGTCCTTCCCTACCCAGGTGTCTAGGACTGTCCAGATGAACTGGACCGGCGTCACATGGGACTTTCTTCAAGTTCAGGGAGAAGCCCAGCCTGTGGAGTAGTGAGCAGGTGTCCTCTAGGTGGAACAAAACCTGCTCCGCCAACTTCCCTTGGATCAGCCATTCGTCCAGGTAAGGGAATACCGTGGACACCAGATCTCCTGAGGTGAGCCGCGACTACCGTCATGAGCTTGGTGAAGACCCTTGGAGCGGAGGTCAACCCAAAGGGAAGCACTTTGAACTGATAGGGCCTCATTACGAGTTTGGGGGTAGCCATGGTGCTATTAGCGCCATGGCTGCCTTCAAACTCGTGTCCGGGTTCCTTGAATGAGGAATTACCGGGTCATTCCAACCTTGGAGGACCCGATAATTCATCATTCAAAAAACCATCCCCATTCCCATTCGAGCCCCCATAGGGCTCAATGGGAATGGGGATGGAGCTAATAATAGTTATTAGCTCCCTGGTCCCCTTGCGGGACCCGTAAAGGACGTCTGGTCTGACCAGACGTTCTGAGCGGGTCCCGCAAGGGAACCTCGTAATAGGGCGAAATGAGTTTACCGGCATCGGCACCATTACCGGTGCCGGTAAACCCATTCCGCCCACCTCGTAATGAGGCCCATAGTGTTTGTCCCCTATAAGGAACCTCAGGAACCTCGTGGGCTTGCGATGTATCGCACATGGAAATAAGCGTCCTGCAGATCTATTGACACCAGAAAGTCCTGCAATTCGAGAGCGTGGAGAATTTCTCTCAACATCACCATCTTGAATTGATCTTCCTCAGGAATTTGTTCAAGGCCTTGAGGTCCAAATGACCCAGAGACCTCCTCCCTTCGTGGGTACCAGGAAGTACTGGGAATAAAAGCCTGATCCTCTCTGCTCAGGAGATATCTCTTCCACGGCACCTTTCGACAACAGGGCTTGCAGTTCTTCCTGGGACTCCTGTCCTGGTTGGCTTGGAGGAGGTGGGGGTCTGTCCAGTGGTCTCATTAAGAAGGGCAGACAATAGCCCCACTGCATGAGCTACAGGGCACAGGCGTTTGAGGTCATCTCCCGCCATTAGAGCCAATGCTCTGACAGCCGTCCACCAACCGGTAAGTCGTAGGAGGGGAAAGGCAAAGCGGCTTAGAAGGCAGAGCCACCCCCACTGCTTCCTGCTGGCCTCTGTAAGCCCCCTGCCCCTTCCAGAGCGTGAGAAATGCTTCTGCCCCTGCCTGGCATGCGGGAGCTCTGCCTTCCTGCCTAAGGCACATAACGCCTGTAGTCCCTACTCCTAGAGGCGAAGCTCATGGCAGGCTTGGCCGGCTGCGCAGCTAGGCCCATCGATTTTGCGGCAATATTTGACTCTTTACATTTTTCTAGGGAGTCGTCAGCCTTCTGGCGATAAGAAATTCACCCTCAAAGGGCATGTCCAGCAATCTGTTTTGGATGTTTGGTGAAAAGCCAGAAGATCATAAATAGGCCTTTCTCCTCAACGCCACAGCCGATCCCATAAGCCTATGCAGTCGGCCACGTCCAGGCCCGTTTGCAGCAACTGCCTTGCCACCTCCTTCCCATCTTCCACCAGCTGTACAAAGCCGTCTCGCAACTCCCCCCCAGGGATGCATTTGGTTGCCTGCTCTGCTGCCTTCCAGAGACCAAATGAATATTTGTCAAATCCACAGGCTACGTTAGTGGCCTTCAAGGCCGTGCTGCTAGACGTGAATACTTTCTTCGCCATTGCATCAATCCTGTTACCTTCCCTGTCAGGAGGCAGATATGAGGTACAAGACCTTCTGGAGAAGGGCGAGAAGACGAAAATGACGTGTCTTCTCTTGCCGGCCTGTACTTTCCGGTCATCGTGGAGCTGACCAGAGCAATGGAGCAGGGGTGCTGCAACAGGGAGGCTACTGGATCGGCTAACTCCGGGTTCAGAAGCATATGTCTCTCCGTAACTGGACCCTCATCCAGGATGTATGTCCATTTGTATCCCTGAGCTGGCACTGCCGCAGCATTCAGCCCTAAAGTGTTGACCACCCTATCCACTAGTGACTGAAATTTCGCATGGGTATAGGTGTAAGGCTGGCTCTGCTGTAATTCCACATCTGTGGATGTGTCCAGCCCGCTGGTATCATGGAGTCGTTGTGCCAATGCCATGAGATCTGCCTGGTCGTCGAAGTAGTCGACACCCCCCGTCCCCGCATAGACAGGATCAATATCACTGTGGTCATCTCCACCATTGGTGCCGAAGATCAATGCCATGGAGCCGAAGAAATCTGTCCGGGAGAGTAGGACAAAAGATCTGTTGCCGATTGTAGGCGCTGAGGGCTTGTCCCTCAACATCGATGGAATGGCTGTCAGTGTCTAACAGGGCTTAAGTAACTGAGGTACGGGGCATAGTGACGTGCTATATGTACGACGCCCGAAGTCACACCTGCAGCCGATGATCGAGTACTGAGCAAGAAGGATTGATGGCTGAGTTGAGGTTCACTACGCCCCCTGTCTATGTTTTTTCCGAGTAGCAGAGCTGGATGAGGATATTTATCAGATGAGGAATCTGCAGGATAAAGGCAATCCATTGAATCTGCCTACTCTCTCTCATCATCCGTGTTCTGATTTTTGTTCACCAAGCTTAAACCAGACTGATCGTCAGCTTCTTGGCTTTTACGTATATCTGTTGCTGTATTTTAACCTTTTTCTGTAAGTTGAGGTTCCACATTTTGTACCACTTTTGGAGCCGCAAGTGGTGGTGGTGGTGGAGGAGGAGGCTGCAGAAGAGGGGGTGGTGCCAGTACTGGTGGAGGAATTTGAGGTTGCAGCATTTCCTGAGGAAGCACCTCCTTAAGCAGATGTTTAAGTATGACAGACATCTGAGGGGACATAATGAGATTTAAAAATCTCGAAAAATCTGTCTTCACATGTCGGTGAGCTCTGCACCAAAGTGCAAGGGGCTGGTCAGGTTGGTGTCCAAGTTGATGTGACTGGAACCCAGTGGACTTGTCTTGGCTGTTGTATTCAAGGTTCAAAATACCTATGTGTATTTGAGGTCGATGCGTATGAGGTGCACCAGGGCACATCTACGCCTGACCGTTCCGCCCTTGCCGTGGGTCGTTGTGTAGCCATAGCTCTCCCCAATGTCTGTTGAACAGGGGTCTTCATGGAGGAAGAAGACCCCCAGAAGATGGTGCTTTATCCATGGAGGTTGAACGTGTATCTGAACCTTCACACCTTCCCACCATTTTGTCTGCCTTAGAATGCTGAGATATTTTGGGAATGGGTGGGGAAGCTAGGCCCGTCATATAATCTTCATAGGAGGTCTTGATAGACCCTCAGTACACGGCCCAGTTCTATTTGGGACCTCAGAGCGAGCTCCAGGAGACTTGATGCCCTCAGCTAAAGTGGTGGCGGTCCTAATGCGTATAGGTGCACCGTCAGTCCAAGGGCTGCTGACAGGAGCAGAGGGCCCTTCTGACGTAAGTCTGGTAACACAGCTTATTTGCCCCTCAGTAACAGGCCTGGAGAAGTCCAAAGACCCCTCGGTGCATCCACCAGTAGCTTTTTGTGCCTCGGGCTGGTCATCAGTGAAAGAATCTCTTCGACTCATCCAATCAGAGAGCTCCCCGGAAAGAAGTCCCCTTTCTGGTATACTTTAGTAAACAAAGGGGAACTTATCTTTTCTGTACTTTTCTATGCGTAAAGTTCTTCAAATGGTCTGGAGGCTACTTTGAAAATATTTTCCTCCACCTTGCAAACCTGTTTTTGAGAGACGTTGGCGTCACAAGCCACGCACGAGTCTGACCGGTACTAGGCCCCTAAACACTCTAAACAGGGTGAATAAGGGTCTGAGACCGGAAAGTGGCTATCGCAAGATGTGCACCTACTAAAACCAGTAGACCCTGACATGCACTGGAGGGACCAGGCTGCCAACGCACAAGGTCAAATTTAAGAAAACATTAGGAAAAAGAACACTTTTAACGCATTTTAGAGGAAGTGTGCATATAAAGAATTATGCTGACGTGGTGCAGGCATCAGTTCCCGTCATGCGGAAAAGGTACTGAGTGTTGCATGTCACCCCTGTTGGGAGACATGGTAGCTCCCAGTGTGTTGTCTTGGTCACATGGGGGAAACACGTGACCAAGTTAATAAAAACAACGAGCTGTTTCCGGCTTGGGAGTCGAACCAACAAAGGCTCTGGTGTCGTTCATCTCATGCACCGTGCCGGCGCCACACTGCGTGCTGTAGGCCCGAGGACGGGGCCCAGCACAAGGATGGTGCCCCTGCTGGGCAACGCCATCCCTTGGGGTATGCAAGCCATGTGACCATGGCTGTCGGGGCGACCCCGGCCTGGGTGCCCCCAGAACCGGGGCCGTCGTGTGCTGGGTGCCCCCAGCCATGTGGATCTCTCCATTGGTAAGGAGCGAGTGGGGTGACCCCAACTCTATTGTCTGCGGTGTGACCGCTGCCCAGAATGACTGTGTCGGATGCTCCCGACATGAGTAAGGGGCCTGCCCGGTGGTCCAGGGCAGGCCCCCAACAATGGTGACGAGGGCTGGAGCCCCGTGTGCATGGCGGCGTCGGGCGCTGGTGTGGAGGTGGCTCTGCAGGTGGCCCAGGGCCCTGTATTCCTGGACACCAGACGCCTGGTGCCCGCATGGGAGCCGTGCTGTGCGGGGCCGGAGTGGCCGCGATAGCCAGGAGGTGTGGTTGGTACCAGCACCAGGAAGAGTGAGGCGGCATCCGCCGCGTGTGCTGCTGCACCCCCTCCCCCACCATGGAGGCATCCTCTGCCGCAACGTTGAGGGAGGTGCCGTCCACCGCACTGGAAGCCCCCCGTTGAGGAAAGCGGCATCCGCCACATGGGGGGGAGGGTGGGCTGCCCCTTCCCCCACATGTAGCACCGAGGCTCAGAGACGGCATCGGCTGCACTAAAATGAAAAGGTGGTGTCGGCCGCAACAAAAGAGGAGGAGAACGGCTATGCGGCATCGACCGCTACATCGAGGTGCTGATTCCCCCGACCACCGAGACGAGGAAGATGCGGCCTCCACCGCCGTGGTGAGAGGGCGGGTCGTCCCCATGATTGGGAAGAGGCCCCCCACAAAGAAATTCTGGCAGCCAGAGCCGCAGTAAAATGCCCGGCGGCCCGTGGCCGCAGCAAAGTGGAGCGGCCACTCCCTCTTGCCCCATGAGGAGGAAAGTCACTTCGGTTCGGAGCATTAAAAAAAAAAGTGGAAGGTGCTGGCGGCCCACACCACAGTGAAGAGCTGCCTGCCCCTCACCTGCCCGGTGGTCCCAGCCGCAATATGAACAACGCGGGTTGCAGGCCGCGATGGGGAAGAGCGGTGTTCCTCCAAGAGAACATGAAGCGGCTATGGCCGCAAAGAAGATGGGAGCTGCCTGCCCCTCCCCCACCCGCGGGTCGAGAAGAGCAGCGACGCGCTGCAATGGAAAAAAAATTGGAAAGTGAAATTGGGGGAGGCCTGCAGCAGCCCAGGAACAGATGGGGCATGGCCTCCCAATGCCCGGGCCAGTGGCGGTAAGGTGCATGTGCTCCAGATGGGAGCAGTAAAAAAAAAATGGTGGCCCTCCAAACACACCGGGCCCCCTGCAGGTGTGTAAAGACTGCTCCAGGCCAGAGCATGATGTAAGGAGAAGGTCTCCCAGGTGGAGTGGCAACATCTTCAGAGAACCTGCTCCTTGTCGGTGCGGTCTGAGGTGCATCGGCCCATGCTACACCCAGGCTGGTTGCGGTCCTCGAGCCGTGATGAGGCGGCCGGATCTCCTGCGCCTGCTCCGGTGGCTCAAACAGCATTGGGAGCGGGGCATGGGAGGAAGTGGATGGGTGCGGAGGCCCACAGTCGAGAATGAAGAGTGTTCAAGAGCGGTGATGTCGAAGGGCGTGGTTAGCGTGCACGTTCACGCCTACTCACGGGCCTAAATTAGAATTAAACAGGAACATTTCTGCAGTGAAAAAGACTGCGGCCCGTTCCCATGCAGGAACACCCACACGGTATGGAGGAAAGGAGACGGGACGTAGGAGAAATAATTGTAAGCAAAAGAAAAATGAGTCTCCAGCATATGAGAGATTGAAGGTTGTGTTTACCAACATGATTGAAGGTTGTGTTTACCCCACATTCTGGAATAAATACACCAGCTGAGGTGCCTCAAGAAGTCATAGTGGCAGATTTGTCCAGCAGCTGAGGACTACTTGCATGGATTGGAAAGCTAAGCCCCTCACAGAGCTAGTGGGGGTGGTGAGTCAGAAAGAAGTAACAGAATGCAAATAAATGGCTCTTCATTTGCAGAATCTACATATGTGGGAATTGGGAAAGAACATAAATGTAAATACGAGAAAATGTGAGTGGTGATGGGCCAGTGAATCCCAGAGGACTCATATGTGACTAAGGAAGGGCATGAGGATGGAGTTGTGGTACCTCCGATCCTCAGGGTATACATGCATTCCAAAACCAATTTGTGATAATTAATAATGCATGCCTTTATTGCAAGCACTATGGACATTTGAGTTCAAGTGCACTAACAGGCCACAGCTTCAGGCTGCCGGAACACCCACTGCCACTCCTTTTCTGAATGTGAATGCACAAAGGTTCTAGCCTTAAGTGAAGTGCAATGGTTGGGTACTCAGCGCGAGATGGAGTAATGAGAGGAAAAGTCCAAGATAGGGCCAGACTGGGGCCAGACTGATTTACCTGGTGGTTGTAAAATGTTTTTGGGGGTGCGTCGAATAGGATATTTCAGAAGGTGAGGAATCAGTGTGAGGAATGTGTCCATTACAAAAGGATACTTCAATGTGATTAGAGTCCTCCAGCATTGTTGCATTTTACAGATGTACATACTGTTGAATATTCACTGTTGTCAGGGTGGGAGTCCTCCATACATTAATAAAGTAATTCAAATGTACATGAACAAGACAATGCACTCACGTGTAGTGTTCTATCAGTTTCATGTCAAGCAATTTACCCCCTAGACAGTGCGGAACCATCACAGACATGGATTGGTGACACTCACGTCCGGTTTTAAAGCCTGGGTCGTAGGGAGACATACACACAAATCTAGAAAAACATTGGGTGACTGGAGTGATTAAAGTAATGTTCCTGAGAATTGCTTGCAAAGAAAAAGAAACAGAGGGGAAATTGTGCCAGTAACCCCGAGTATCGATGGAGATGACACACCTCCAGTCACAAGTCAGCTTCTAGCAAACTTGATGAGACAACCTCAGAATCACACAGCACCACCAGGTGACTATTCAATTGTTTTCCAGTGCTGATTATGTCTGGAGAATATTTTCAAAGAGGATGTATTTTTCTGAGTAATGTGTCCATTAGAATAAGTCGCTTGTTTTTAAAGAATAGGATCAAGCTATTTTTCTATACTAAATGATGATGTTAAACGTCAAGTGGTGCCCAGCCTGTGAGGTGGGACTTTTCAAAAGTATGTGAATCTGTAAAAGACCCATTACTGGAGTACTCTTAGTACATGTTATTCTTACTAACCCTTACAGTGAGTGTTAAAATAGTTTCAAATTGGTAAGTATGTGTTAGGGAGAATTCTCAAAAAATGTGCTAATTCCCTTCACCTTAGAGACCCCAGCAACTTTGCTGGATTTTGAGGACTTTTTTTTTTTGCCTGGAAAACGTGTGAGCCTTTTTGTCCCCACTCTTTCATGTATTTTGATGTATGTTTTACTCTTGTGTCCCTTGATTATGGAGTTTTAAGATAACTCCATAGGCATCTTTTCATGTGTGTTACACAGCACCTTCAGTGCAGTGACACAGGGATGTCTTTTTAAACTTCCCAAAGGTTTAAATACCTTCTCTGGGATTAACTACTGTTTCCCAGAGAACGTAAGGTTAAATTGACTTTACTAGTCTTTTTAAATTCCTAGACCCAGCACACACTATCTTCCTATAGAGTGTTGGAGGGGTTACCTAGTATCTCCTGTGTCTAGAAACTCATGTAGCAATCAAATGCTACCCTTTTCTATCGAAATGGCTGGTGGAAGTGGTTTTATAACAAACTACCATGATTTTTCCCTGAATACCGGTAGCTAAAATCTTGGGATCCATGTTTTTCAAGATGGCGCCTTAAACCCCTTTGTTTAAACAGGTCCCCGTCTTCTTTTTTCGCCATTTCTTTTTGAAAAGGTCGTTCTAGAGTTTGTCTCTGTGCGCCAAACCAGGTTTGGTCCCTTTGTTTCCATGCCTTTGGCGGGGAAGACCGCCTCTGGCGTCTGAGTGTCTCGGGTGGGCAGAATGTGAGGGAGGTGCCCGAAACTCCCTGTGCTTAGTCTCCTAGGAGCCCCAAATGCACTCTGGCGTGATTGGCTGGCTGACTGTCCGGCAAGGACAGCCACCCTGCTGGGTGAGTGGCGGCTAGGATGGAATGAATGGGGGAAAACTGTTTAAACGGCGAGTCTCTTGGACTGGAAAGCAGAGTCGACCACTGGAACGAAAGAACCGAAGACGAGCTGGAAGAGGGCGGCTGCTACAACTCCTGGACCGTTGGTTCCCCGACATCCTCCCTCTTGTCCCCACGACTGAGGCTCAGGAACAGCGAGATCTGCAGGAACTGCCAGGAACCAAAGTCTTCAGCTGCATCTCTTGCTTCATACTAAGGTACTGTGCCAACCCGATTGAGAGAACGCTTCACTCGCGGTGAAAGTTCGCAGAACTTTCCCAACTTGCAGGCCTAATCAGCTTGTGACCCAACAAATGATTCTTTTTCGTACAAACTACTTCTGAGAACTTTTGCAAAGACTTTACTGTTTACTTCAAGAACTGCTCTTTCCTATCCAAGACACTAGTCCATTGACTTTGGCATAGGCCTATTGAACTGAATTGAGTCCTCTAGTGAACTATAACTATTTGCACTGCCTAAGAAAGTATTTGTGATCTATTCTGCTAACTTGCGTCTTTTTACTCACATTGAAAGTAACTGAAATGCCGTTTTGCTCCTATTTCAGTGGAGTCTAATTTGTTCAGAATCGTATTGGTTTGCTATTGAAGTGTGTTTGTATATAATATTAAGTTCCCTCTTTCTAGTGAATGTTTTCTAAATGATTGTGTAATAAATTAATAAGAGTTTTACCAAGAAACCTTGAGTGTTAGTGTCTACTTGAACCACTGTGATTGTAAGACCTCTGTACTGCTCACATTCCCTCTTGAGATAAGCCTGGCTGCTCAGCTCGCTACCACAAAACTGTGTAGTACAGACTTATACCAAAGGTTGGTTTTGCTTACACCTGTAGTCTTAATTGTATGTGGTGGTCCCAGAGGGTACTGCATGCAATTCTGCCCAACAGTATGTGAAAACGTGGCTCAACTCCACCAACCTCAGCAGCTATACATAGTAAAAAGAGGTACTTGCCAGTTTTGCTGGTGCTTTGGCTTCCATTTTCTCAACTGCAGGTGGTGCTTCCAGTTTAGTCTAGGAAAGACAGTTTACAAACATTGTCAAGAAGTTTAAGAAGAAAGGGCATCATGTTGATTATACTTTATTTTCAAAGTTTGGTATCACAATGATGCCTAAACACTCAAAGTAAGCCTACAAAGTTATGTTCACCCCACACATATATGAGGAGAAATGTGGGTGATTAGAATTTAAGAAAATCTTACCTGTACCTAACGTTTACTTCCATTGCCATAATTCATAGATACACGTTATTGAATATTCCTTGTCATCAGTCTCATAGTCCTCAGTACATTAACAAAGCAGTTTCAATGTTCATGAGCAAGACAAACACCACACTCATTTTATGGTTCTATCAGTCTAATTTCAGGCAATTTGCCCTATAGCCAATAAAAATTCATTGCATTGGCTCTACCCCTAGAGGCCATCTCTAGATTCTAAAAACACATGGTAAGCAGACAATATTGAGCCCCTTGCCTGGGATGATAGATTGGTCTTGTGTTCATTTATGAGAGAGAGCAATGCTGGTGAACTGTAGTTACAGGTAATCATAAATCATTTTTTTCTTCACCAACATTGAATATTGCATAGATTCACATCCTGTTCACTAGATTGGAAAGGAGTTAAACAGTTGTTCACGAGACAGTGAAGAGGTGAAGAAAGGTTCACCTTAAGTAAATGGTCTCTGTATGACCACTGGCTGAACTCTAGATTCCTCTGCCACCTACTGCACTGTACAATAAAGCTTTGTGAAGTTGTGGATCACCTTTCATCAAACATGTGGCCTGGCCAGATGTTAGGCAGAATTATATGCAGTACCCTTTGGGAACACCACACACAATTAAGACTACAAGTGACAGTACAATTTCACCTTTGGTACAAGCCTGTACTACACAGTTAAAGTGGTAGCAGTAGCAGATCAGCCACACTTATCTCAAGAGTAAGTGAGCAGTACAAATAGTTATACAAAGGACAGCAATTACTATGATTCAGGCAAACCCTGACTCAAGGTTTCTAAGTAAAAGAATATGTATTTATTTACTCAACAGTTGTATAACATTTCACTATTCTAAGCAAGTTAAAAATCACAATCATAAATACAGCACACCACTTCCCTTAAATTCCAGACAAGTTAAGCTCACAAAATGAAGTGGGAGCAAAATGGCACTCCAGCAATTTGAAAGGGAGGGAAAGACAAATATATTAGAATTTAGGCAAAACCAACAGGTAATTACTCAGGGCAATTGAACAAGAGAGACTACAGTGAGGAGATCAGATAGAAAAGGCTTAGGGCCAAAGCCAATGGGTCAACAGTCTATTGCTCAAGATCACACAGTTCGGGTAGTTCACGGTAAAGTTCGTGGCACAGATTCCGGACGAGGTTCATTGGTAGAAAAGTTAGTTCAAAGAGAAGAGAAGGACAAGCCCTCTGATTGGAGAAAGATTTCAAACACTTTCACCGCGGCTGAACGAAATGGACAACCGGATTTGCACAGTGCCTTAAAACGGAGAGGGATCTGTAGCTGAGGCGGACGTTCCTGGTGGTTCCTGCAGGCTCACGGTTCCTGAAGCGACTGTTGGACTGACACGAAGTAGGAAGACTGGAGGGTCCTGCGCCACCCAGGGAAGAAACCAGCAGCAGAGCAAAACAATGAATAAAAGGTGCGCTCTTTAAAACCCAAGCAGGGTCCGACCTTTGTGGGTATCCGGCCCACTGTAGCTCTGTACAGCGAATTCGACCAGAGGAGGGGTCCTGGCTTGTAGTTTGGGCGAACTGGTTGGTCCCACCAGCTCAAGGGAAGACGTTTCCTGGAGGATCTTCTCTGTCGTCGGATTCGGAGATTCGGACCTGCAGCAGGGCTTCACTGGGCGGTTCAGTCGTGGTATGGGTCCTCTTCTTCCAGTTCCTCATTGGTTCTTTCGTTCCAGTGGCAACTCTGCCTTTCCAGTCCCAGACACCTGCTTTTTATGCAGTTTTCCACCATTTATACAGTCTGGCTGTCAATCACACAGCAGGGTGGCTGGCCTGGCAAGACCAGTCCCCTTAGCCAATCAGACAAGAGTGCGACTTGGGTTACCAAGGGAACCCATGGCAGGGGTCCGAAGATCCATCCCTCACCTCCTGCCTACCTAGACTATCAGGCGCCTTAAGGAGGGCTTTTGTGCAGAAGCCCGCGAAAAGACAGCGAACAAAGGAATCATCCCCAGTTTTGCACGCAGAGAAAAACACGAGAAAGACTTTAACAAAAAGAAATGGCGAATAAACCCATCCGGAACCAAAATAAAATATATTTGGTCAAGCGGGTTTATGTTCGAGGCTAATATAATAGCCTAAAACAATACCACGTTTATATAATATAATCGCGGTAGAAAACTTAGGGTAGTTACCACTGCCACCAGCCAAGTCTTAATGTTAAGGGAGCGAAACAAGGCTCAAAGAGGCACAGACAGAAAGGGATAAGAATTAACCCTTTCCAATACTCCATGTAAGATGGGTGTACTGGGTCTGTGCTTTAAAGAGACTACATAAAGTTAATGGCAACTTTACATGTTTCTGGGGGACAGTAGTCAGCCCCAGAAAAATTGAGTCAGTGAGAAGTCCAAAAGACAACCCTGTGTCACTGCACCGAAGGTGCTGTGTAACACACACACACACACAAAGTGGTGCTCATGGAGTGGGTGAGGCTCCAGAGCCCAAGAACACACAGAAAATGGTAAAAACACACTTGGCAAAACACATGTAAGAGTGGGAAAAAGGCTCACACTCTTACCAGGTGAAAAATAAAAATCCTAGAAATCCAGCAAAGCTGCTGAGGGACTCAATAGGTAAGGGAAATTAGCCATTTATGAAATTCTCCCTAACACCAGAAGAGTAATCGTAGATGTCCTGGCCCTGTGGTTTGGGCTCTGGGGTTCACAGGAAGTGGCCTGCTGGCGTTCCTGTGGCAAACTCATATGCATGTCGTCAACCAACCACAAAGCCAGTCTTTGATATCCCCTTGCCTATGCCATTGAGTCCAAAGGCAACAAACACAGCTCAGTAGAACAGTGATCTGCTTGGGGCGGTCCACATAGTATCTTAGTGCTCTTTTTAAATCCTTCAAGTGAAGTGACCTTTCTTATGATGCCGATGGGTTATTGAAGACTGTTTGTAAAACTAGTGTTTGGATCAAATGGAACGAATTGGGAACCTTAGGCCGGAACCTCAGGTTTGTCTGAATGTTTACTTTGTGCGTGTGGAATTTAGGATATAGCTCATGGACCACAGAAGCTTGAAGCTCTTCAACTTTCTTGGCCGAAGTTTTTACTACCAGAAACATCATTGTCATAGAAACAAACGTAGGGCCTCATTACGAATTTGGGAGTTATTTGAAACTGTGTTGCAGCAAATCCACAAAAAAGGAGAGGAATACAAAGGGAAAAGGAGAGTCTAAAGTATGGGGGTTCCCATAAAAGGGCACTGCAACATGCTACATGTACACATACTACCAGCACCAGAATAGTACATGCAAACATCTTAAGAAATGGAGCCCCATAACAGGAGGACAAGTGCAAGCAATATCCTGTGAAGGGGGCTCTTGATTTGGATAAACGTTTAAATGTATGACATGTGCTCAAACAATGGGAAAACAATTGCAACAGAACAATGGGGAATAGTTCTAGATTGTTTTGGAGAAGCTATAAAATGAGATGGGGCATCAAGGATTAGGAGATTTAACAATATGAATGAAAAATTAAGGAATTACCTACAGAAATTGAAAATCAAGCAGAAAAAGGGAATGCCGTTGGATTAGAGAAAGGTCACTGGGTCAGGTTCACCTCCTCCGATGATCCAATTGACTTAATTGTACTCTCAAAATGTATCAGGGTGTGAGGCAAGGGAAGAGGCCAAGGAATATAAAGAGACTGATATTATAGAGGCACTTCAGTTGCAAGACGCAATGAAGTGCATGCGCTCACAACAGCAACACACTTCCAAACCAAAGCCACACAATCTATACAGCCTCAAGACCCAGCAGCGCTGTGTGCGCAAGCAGAGTCCCAGTCTGTAGTATGGATTGTCCCGACCGGGCAAGCAGGAAGAACTTTCACATAAACTATATGTCCCACACAGACACAAGCAGGCGTCATGTATGGCATAAAAGGTATGCAATTGCAGGCTCCTCTATCGCAGCTACCGGGAGTCAGTGCAGAAGGCGCTACTAATTTGGTAACGGTACATGCCCCATGGTATCTGGTAGATTTAAGAAATATGTCTAAAGATTTTCCAAATATTAAAGAAAACCCTCAAAAGTGTATTGATGATATTAAGCCTGTGATTCAATATTACAATCCCTCCTGGATTTATATGATGTATAAAGAATTATGAAGGTGTGGCAAACTCAAGAGGGTGGTTGGTCCACTGAGGATCCATGAATGGTTATCGAAGTGGTACAGGCAATAGATAATCTGATACAGTAAATTGCAGTGGTGTGCCCCGGAAAGGCAGATTGGTCTAAAATGAAGAAAAAGTAACTCATTGTAATGAATACTGTAATACTAGTCTTTAGGCCCCTTTTCTCCATACTGTATCGGTGAGCCTACATTGGGACGGGTTCATAGCCTTTTGCAGTGCAAAATATACACTTCAGCTTTAATTTTGATTTAGGTGCGTGTAGGGACGTTAGTAGGCGTGACCATGCACACTCCTCCAGTGCCACTCCTCAGTACCCCTATAAGCGCATTGAGAACAACCACCCTAATAACATTTATCTGAGGGGAATCCTGGGGGGGCATATGGAGAAAAGGGGACTATTGACTAGTATTACAGTGGTCACTATGGAGAGTTACGTTTTCTTACTCCTATGACCTGTCCTCTTTCCTCCATAATGTATGGGCGATTCCAACACAGCAGATACTCTATGGAGGTGATGAACTATCTTAATAGTTACGCAATTAAATATGTGAGCAATGCCTGGTCAAATGCAGCATCTTCTCTCTTGAGCTGACATTCAGACAGGAATGGCGACAGAAAGACGATGATGTAGCCCATGTGGACAATATCCCAAAACATGTGGCGCGAAAATGCTACTGCTGTTGCTTTTGCTCTCACTAAGTATTCATGAATACCTTCTGGTGATGTTCTTCCCTGCACCTTATATGCTTCAGATGAACAAGTTACTTACCAACTGGTAACGTTCTTTCGAAGGGATTGTGTCCTCCGACGTATTCCTTATCTTTGATAATACGTTTCCAGCTTGCTGGCCTCGGAAATTTCTTCTGTAGAGGGCGCTGCACGTCGACGTCCACCGAGTCGATGTCCCTTGACGGCCACTGTATCGGCGCCGACGTCACCATGCCCATAAATAGCCACGCGCTGCGTCGGTTGCTCAGTTACGTTTTTCCGTGCTTCGTGGGGCATCGGAACGTCGTTGCTGAGTTCAGTCAGGTTAACTATCTATTTCTACTCGAATATTCCTTATCGTTCTCGATGGCTTCTTCATCAGAACCGACAACGCCGCGATCCGGCTTCAAGAAATGTCGAGACTGCAGTAAAAAAATGTCAATAACGGATCCACACAGGGTCTGCTTATGGTGCTTGGGATCCGAGCACCATTGTTCGGAGTGTGAGGACTGCATGTCCATGACGGCGAAAGCCTTGAAGGAGCGCAAGGGGAAGCTCGAGAGAGGTAAGTCAGCCAAAACCTCCTCGAAAGTTTTGTCGGCTGAGTCGAGGCATTCGTCTCCTCGCCGTCGAAAACATTCCCATTCTAGATCTCGAAGCAGCTCCCACCATTCGTCGAGATCAAGACACTCAAAAAAGAGAGGTCGAAGGTCCCATTCCTCCTCGTCTTCTGTGTCCCCAGAAAGAGTCTCCTGTCCCACCAAACAGAGTTCTCAAGCTGAGTGGGAGGAATTCAGAAAGAAAATGTTAAGCGTCTTCGAGAACGCGGCCTCAACCCCCTCGAAGACAGCTGAGGGTGATACCCCGGGTGAAAAACCCAAAAAATCTAAACGCTGCGAGTAGCACCACCCGGCGAAACATTCCACCCGAGAGCGCCATGAGCCATCGGGTAAGAAGGCACCGCCTACGACGCCGCCGTCGAGGATTCCTTCGATGCACGGATCGGCGCCATCGGCGCCGTTGTTGAAGGGTTCCTCGACGCATCGGTCGATCGACTCGACGCCATCGTCGACGCCGACGCCGATGAAAGAGAGGACCAAGGCCACCCCACAGCCAACGGTGATTTCAACGGCCTCCGGCACGACGCCGAGACCGTCGTCGATGCCCTCGAGTAGGATCCTGATCCTCTCGAGTTCTTCGAGACCCCTTCCAGTTTTTTCGACGCCGTTTTCGGCGCCTTTGAAGCCTGTTACATCGGCCTCGACGACATCGACGTTTTCTCGTCCAATAGCGACGAGTTTGGCTCCTTCTGCCTTAGAAATGGGTTTTACTCCATTTCAGAGGTCAGAATACCCTGGACTTTCTTCAATTTATGAAGAAGGGGAAGATTCTGACCAGGAAACATTCGGATTACAGAGGACCACACTGCCTACTGCAGAGGATGTCACCTCTGAGGAAAGAAGGCTGAAGGAATTACAGGAGTCACTACGTGAGGCAAGTGGGCTGGACACTTCCCCAGAAGTGGAATTTGTTAAGCCAGACCCAGGGGAACATGCCGAAACACCATATAGAACCCTGATGGCAAGAATAATTGAGTTTATGGGTTGGTCTGCGCCTTCACCTGTTTTCCAACAGGATGACCTAACAGATATATTGGACAAAGGCCCACAGGAGGACCCGGTGGTCCCCTTCCATGCAGCCTTACAAAGAACATTTTCATTTAATTGGGAAACTCCCGAAGTTATCCCTGCAGTCAATAAAGATTGTCAACCAAGTATGGGGTAGCGGCTGCTGACCCTGAATACCTGTCAAAACACCCGACCCCAGAGAGCCTGGTGGTTCAAGCGGCAACTGGTCCAGCAGTAGGACCGCTTACCGTACTGTCCCACAGGATAGAGATGACAAGAGGTACGACTCTATGGCAAAGAAAGTCTTCTCTGCCTGTAGTATGGCGTTGAAGTCCATCAACGCCACCTGTACGCTCGCCAGGTTCAGTCACACACTATGGGAGTGTGCTTCATCAGCGGCTGACTGCATACCCGAAGGAGAGAAAAAGGAAGCCTTCCTTAACATTATTAAAGATGGCAAAGATGCCATGTGCAAATCACTTCAAACTGGCATCGATTCCGCTGACAGTATCAGCAGGGCCATGGCGGCAAGTACAACAATCCGCAGGCATGCGTGGTTACGAAAGTCTGGCTTTGCTCCAGATGTACAGGCCAGACTTCTGAATATGCCCTTTGAGGGCTCTTCTTTATTCGGTAAAAAGGCTGATGACAGTCTGGAAAGGTTGCAAACATCTAAAGCAGCAGCAAAATCTTTAGGAGCTGCAATCCGCCAAACTCCTTTTCGCCCCTCAGGAACCTCTTGGAGAGGAAAGTCCTTTCGCTATTACTCCGCATTCGGGAGAGGCAGAGGACAGCCGGCTAAAAGAGGCCAAAAGAGATCCACCCGAGGTGGACGGGTCAAAAGTACTAAGGCTGCAGCAGCAGCAGGTGCCTCTTTACCCTCGGCATCTGCATCAGCCGCCCCCAAACCACTCTGAGGCCTTCCCACACAATACACCTGTAGGGGGCAGGTTAACTCACCATCTGACGGAATGGCAGGCTATAACGTCAGATGCTTGAGCATTGGAGACAGTTGCCCAAGGTTACTGCCTACCCTTTCTACACATCCCTCAGAGTCATCCACCGGTGAACAGCTCTCTAAAAGTTCCAGATCCGCTCCTATTGCAGGAAATTATAGACCTGCTAGAGAAAGGTGCCATAGAACCGGTACCTGTAGCGGACAGGAACAAGGGCTGGTCATCCCCCTACTTCCTCATACCAAAGAAAGACGGAGGACTGAGACCCATCCTGCACTTACGAGAATTGAACAAGTTCCTCAGGAAGGACAAGTTCAAGATGGTAACTCTCTCTCAGATCCTTCAGGCCCTCCAGCTCCAGGACTGGCTGGTATCTCTGGACCTTCAGGATGCTTATTTCCATGTGCCAATCCATCTCAAACACAGGAAATACCTGAGGTTCGCAATTGGCGACTCTCATTATCAATTTCGAGTTCTGCCATTTGGGCTGACCTCCGCCCGAGGGTCTTCACCAAGCTGATGTCGGTAGTGGCGGCGAGTCTAAGGAGGGAAGGGATCCACGTCTACCCCTACCTGGACGATTGGCTGATCAGGGCCGTATCTTCGGAACAGGCCCAGGCCCAGATAGATTATGTCTACCTCTTCCTTCACAGACTGGGCTTCTCCCTCAATTTAAAGAAGTCACAGATGATACCATCACAGAGATTCCAGTTCATTGGAGCGGTCCTGGACACTTCCCTGGGAAAAGCCTCGCCACCAGAGGTGAGGGCTCAAGATATTCTACAGATGGTCACCAAGTTTCAAAATGCCCAACGTCTCCCAGTCTTCGACTTTTTGAGGTTGCTAGGCCTCATGGCATCTTGCATCTTCCTTGTGCCAGAGGCTCGCCTGAGAATGAGATCTCTTCAGTGGGCACTGAGAAGTCAGTGGTCACAATTCTCAGGGAGAATGACAGATCTCCTCCGGATTCCGGACAAGGTAGCCCGCGACCTTCAATGGTGGGCCTATCCAGAGAACATCTTGAAAGGAGAACTGTTTTGGAAACCATGGCCGGAGATAACAGTAGTCACAGACGCCTCACTCACGGGGTGGGGAGCCCATGCCAACGACTTGACCATCAGCGGTCGTTGGTCTCCATCGGAGTCCAGTCTACACATCAACCTATTAGAGCTGAGAGCGATCAGCCTAGCGCTGAAAGCTTTCCTGCCATCAGTACAGGGGAGAAATGTCCTGATAATGACGGACAACACGGTGGCCATGCACTACCTCAACAAAAGAGGAGGCGTAGGATCACTGCCACTGTGCAGAGAGGCAATGCAGCTCTGGTTTTGGGCAATTTGGGAAGGAATCTCTCTATCGGCAGTCCACCTAGCCGGAGAGAAGAACTTGACAGCGGATGCTCTGAGCAGGCAGAGCACAGTCTCCCACGAGTGGGAGCTAGCTCAGGAAGTCCTTCAAGAGATCTTCGCCCTTTGGGGAACCCCTTAGGTGGATCTGTTCGCCACAAGCACCAACAGGAAGTGCGATCTGTTCTGTTCAAGGGAATTTCCCCCGAGAGGAGCTCTAGGAGATGGGTTCGTATCGAACCTTTTTCATGTGGTACACCAACAGTGTTATTGTTTCTACTCTACTTGGCAAACTCAGGCCTTCAAGTGGGCACTGTAAAAGGCTATCTGGCAGCGCTCTCTATCTTCAAGCGCACTGCAGAGGAACCATCGTATTTAAAAATTCCTCTAGTGGTACAATTTCTCAAGGGACTAACTAATGTTTACCCTCCAAAACCATTCCAGGTTCCCATATGGGACTTACATTTAGTCTTAAACTTCTTAATGGGCACTCCATTCGAACCACTTCACTCTTGCACGCTGAGATTTCTCACGCTTAAAACTGTCCTATTGGTAGCACTAACATCTGCTAGGAGGGTGAGTGAGCTACAAGCTCTCGCCTGTAAACCCCCATATACAATCTTCCACAAGGACAAAGTTGTCCTACAGGTGAAGCCTAATTTCCTCCCAAGGTGGTTTCTGAATTTCATATTACTCAGAAAATTACCTTGCCTTCATTCTACCCTCCTCCCCATCCGGGGAAAGAGGAGGAAAGGCTACACAGGCTGGACCCTAGGCGAGCTCTCAGCTTTTACATCAGCAGAATGGCTAGGATCAGGCAAGCAGACCAACTGTTTGTAGGATACTCAGGTCACAAGTTGGGACTACCCATAACAAAACAAACCATCTCCAGGTGGATTATTTTGGCCATCCTGGAATGTTATAGACTAGCAGGGAAAGAGCCACCCCAAAATCTAAGGGCTCATTCAGCCAGGGGTATCGCAGCCTCTTCGGCTCTCCAAAGAGGGGTACCGGTCCGGGACATATGTGTGGCTGCCACATGGTCGTCCGCACATACATTCACAAAATTTTACAATCTGGATTCCTCCACTGCTCAAGAGACCAGATTTGGCAAGGCCGTTTTACATTCGGTCCATCCCTAAAGGGATACATAACACTATCACTCCCACCTCCAATTACATGCCACTGCTATGGGAGTCTATCAAAGATAAGGAATACGTCGGAGGACACAATCCCTTCGATGAACAAGTTACTTCTTACCTGGTAACGTTCTTTCGACGGGATGTTCCTCCGACGTATTCCTTATCGCCCCTCCCATCCATCCCCGCAGTGATAACTTCCCTTGTGGTTGCAGCTTACGCTCCTTCAAGGTCACTAACCAATTCAGGCATGACATTTCTTATGCAACAAAACGGAACTGAGCAACGGACGCAGCGCGTGGCTATTTATGGTCATGGTGACGTCAGCGCCGATACGGTGGCCGTCGAGGGACATCGACTTGGCGGACATCGACGCGCAGCGCCCTCTACAGAAAAAATTTCCGAGGCCAGCAAGCTGGAAACGTATTATCAAAGATAAGGAATACGTCGGAGGAACATCCCGTCGAAAGAACGTTACCAGGTAAGAAGTAACTTGTTCTTCGATTGGATGTTCCTCCAACGTATTCCTCATCTTAGATGTATTCCATCCAGCTTTGCCGCTCTTCGGAAATTTTTTCGGCAGAGGGCGCCGTGCGTCGATGTCGTCGAGTCGATGGTCTCTCGAAGGCCTCCATCGAGGGTGACGTCATCGGGTGTATAAGTAGCACGCGCGGCGCCCGTTGTCCTCAGTTCTGTTTTTCCCCCTTTTTTGCCTGTGATCCTGTACTGTGTAGATTGTGCCGGCAGACCGGTATCAGCCTTGCGAGATTTTAGATGGCAATAAACCGGAAAAAACCACAGAGGGGTAGGTTGGGAGGGCGATGAGGAATACGTTGGAGGAACATCCAATCGAAAGAACGTTACCAGTTAGTAAGTAACTTGTTCTTCAAGTGGATTGTGTCCTCCAACGTATTCCTCATCTTAGATAGACTCCCAAAGCAGTATTTTGCATACTTTCTCTGGGGGAGGGGTCAGATTTTTTCCCACCAATGCTAGACTGGGAAGCATCCAGGCTATAGAATTTTGAGAAGGTGTGAAGTGAAGATCAAGTTGCTGCTTTGCAAATGGACCTTATTGGGACACCTCTTTGAAGGGCCCTGGAAGAGGCGATGCCGCTGGTGGAATGAGCCCTTAACCCTTCTGGTGGGTCTTTTTGTTCTAGTCTGTAGCATTCTGAAATGCAAAGTACGATCCAGCGTGAAATTGTCTGTTTTGTTACCGATTGACCCAGTTTCCCTCCTGTGTAGCCTATAAACAACTGGTTGTCCACTCTAAGCCTAGAAAGTCTAGAGATGTAAAAGCTTAAATCTCTTTTTGGATCCAGTCTGTGTAATCTTTCTTCCTCCTTAGAAGGATAAGGTGGAGGATAGAATGAGGGTAAAACAATTTTCTGACTTAAAGGAAAATCAGATGAACAAGTTACTTCTTACCTTGTAACGTTCTTTCGACGGGATGTTCCTCCGACGTATTCCTCATCTTAGATATCTCCTTCCAGCTCTGCTGGCCTTGGAAAAATTTTTCTCTAGAGGGCGCTGCGCGTCGACGTCCTCCGAGTCGATGTCCCTCGACAGCCGCCGTATCGACGCCGACGTCATCCTGGCTATAAAGGCTGCGCGCAGCGCCCGTTGCTCAGTTCCGTTTTGTATCCCACAATAATGCTTCCTGGACTAAACTAATCACCCTGAAGGAGCGTAAGCTGCAACAACAAGGGATGTAGAACTGCGGGGATGGATGGGAGGGTCGATGAGGAATACGTCGGAGGAACATCCCGTCGAAAGAACGTTACAAGGTAAGAAGTAACTTGTTCTTCGAAGGGATTGTGTCCTCCGACGTATTCCTCATCTTAGATAGGCTCCCATAGCAGTATTCTATTATTGGAGGAGGGAGTACTGACTTCATGCTGTCTTCTATTGATGAATAGAATGCAGTACAGCCCTTCCAAACCTAGTCTCTTGACTGGAGGAGGAATCCAAGTTGTAAAATCGTGTAAAGGTATGGACAGACGACCATGTAGCGGCCGCACAGATGTCTTTAACCGGCACACCTCTTTTGAGGGCCGATGAAGCTGCAATACCTCTGGTCGAATGAGCCCTAAGGTTTTGAGGGGGCTCTTTTCCTGCCAGTTTATAACATTCCAGAATGGTTAGAATGATCCATCTGGAAATGGTCTGCTTAGTTATTGGTAACCCCAGCTTGTGACCTGTGTAACCTACAAACAGCTGGTCTGCCTGTCTTATCCTGGCTAGTCTACTGATGTAAAAACTTAAAGCCCTTCTAGGGTCTAGCCTGTGTAACCTCTCTTCCTCTTTCCCCGGGTGAGGAGGAGGATAGAAAGATGGTAGGGTAATCTTCTGAGTGATATGAAATTCAGAAACCACCTTTGGGAGGAAATTAGGCTTCACTTGCAGGACAACTTTGTCTTTGTGAAAGATAGTGTGAGGGGGTTTACAAGAAAGAGCTTGTAATTCGCTCACCCTTCTAGCAGATGTAAGTGCTATTAATAAAACAGTTTTAAGGGTAAGGAATCTTAACGAACAAGAATGGAGTGGTTCGAAAGGTGTGCCCATCAGGAAAGTTAGGACTAAGTTTAAATCCCATAGGGGAACTTGGAATGGTCTTGGGGGATAAACATTGGTTAACCCCTTTAGAAATTGTATTACCAAGGGTAACTTGAAATAGGATGGTTCTTCCGCAGTGCGCTTAAAGATGGATAGCGCTGCGAGATAGCCCTTAATGGTGCCAACTTGAAGGCCTGAATTTGCCAAATATAGTAGGAAGGACAAAAACATTGGTGTACCACATGAAAAAGGGTCGATATTCTGTTCTCTACACCAGCTGCAAAATCTGTTCCAACGGCAGCGGTATAAAGACTTTGTTGCTGGTCTCCTTGTCGAAAGCAACACCTCCATAACATCATCAGGGAGGTCCCAATCCTTGTACCTCAGCCTTTCAGAAGCCAAGCGTGAAGGTTGAGGGTTTTGATGTCTGGATGGAGAACCTGACCTCCCTTCTGTGAGAGTAGGTTCTCTCTGAGTGGAAGTTGAATTGGAGGGCAGATGGACAAGTCTAGAAGGTCCGGGTACCACGTTCTCCTGGCCCAATCCGGGGCAATTAGGATCATGGTTCTCCGGAATCTTCTCAACCTCCTGATCATTTGAGGAATGACAGGGACCGGTGGGAACGCGTACAGAAGCGGAAACTCCCAGTCCACTATGAACGCGTCTCCCAGAGCTCCTCTCGGGGGAAATTCCCTTGAGCAGAACAGATCGCACTTCCTGTTGAGGCTGGTGGCGAACAAATCTACCTGAGGGGTTCCCCAAAGGGCGAAGATCTCTTGAAGGACTTCCTGAGCTAGCTCCCACTCGTGGGAGACTGTGCTCTGCCTGCTCAGAGCATCCGGTGTCAAGTTCTTCTCTCCGGCTAGATGAACTGCCGATAGAGAGATTCCTTCTTGAATTGCCCAAAACCAGAGCTGCATCGCCTCTCTGCACAGGGGTAGTGATCCTACGCCTCCTCTTTTGTTGAGGTAGTGCATGGCCACCGTGTTGTCCGTCATTATCAGGTCGTTTTTCCCTTGTACAGCTGGCAGGAACGCCTTCAGCGCAAGTCTGATGGCTCTCAGCTCTAACAGGTTGATATGTAGTCTGGACTCCGATGGAGACCAACGACCGCTGATGGTCAAGTCGGTGGCGTGGGCTCCCCACCCCGTGAGTGAGGCATCCGTGACTACTGTTATCTCCGGCCAGGGTTGCCAAAACTGTTCTCCTTTCAGAATGTTCTCCTGACAGGCCCACCACTGAAGGTCTCGAGCCACCCTGTCGGGAACCTGAAGAAGATCTGTCATTCTCCCTGAGAATTGTGACCACTGAGTCCTCAGTGCCCACTGGAGGGATCTCATTCTCAGGCGAGCCTCTGGCACTAGGAAAATGCAGGATGCCATGAGGCCTAGCAACCTCAAAAAGTCGAAGGCTGGGAGACGTTGGGCATGTTGGAACTTGGTAACCATCTGTAGAATATCTTGAGCCCTCACTCTGGTGGCGAGGCTTTTCCCAGGGAAGTGTCCAGGATCGCTCCTATGAACTGGAGTCTCTGCGATGGTATCATTTGTGACTTCTTTAAATTGAGGGAGAAGCCCAGTCTGTGAAGGGAGTGGCACACATGATTTAGCTGGATCTGAGCTTGTTCCGAAGAAACAGCCCTGATCAACCAATCGTCCAGGTAGGGATAGACGTGAATCCCTTCCCTCCTTAGACTTGCCGCCACTACCGACATTAACTTGGTGAAGACCCTCGGGCGGAGGTCAGCCCAAATGGCAGCACTCGAAATTGATAGTGAGAGTTGCCAATTGCGAACCTCAGGTATTTCCTGTGTTTGAGATGGATAGGCACATGGAAATAAGCGTCCTGAAGGTCCAGAGATACCAACTAGTCCTGGAACTGAAGGGCCTGGAGGATCTGAGAAAGAGTGACCATCTTGAATTTGTCTTTCCTGAGGAATTTGTTCAATTCTCGCAAGTCCAAGATGGTTCTCAGTCCTCCGTCTTTCTTTGGAATGAGAAAGTAAGGGGAGTACCAGCCCTTGTTCCTCTCCGCTACAGGTACCGGTTCTATGGCACCTTTCTCTAGTAGGTCCAAAATTTCCTGCAAGAGGAGCGGATCTGGAGCTTTCTGAGAGGTGATCCCCGGTGGATGACTCTGAGGTATACGTAGGAAAGGTAGGCAGTAACCTTGGGCAACTGTCTCCAATGCCCAAGCATCTGACGTGATAGCCTGCCATACCGCCAGATGTTGAGTCAACCTGCCTCCTACAGGTGTCTTGTGAGGGAAGTCCTCAGAGTGGTTTTGGGGCGGCTGATGCAGATGCCGATGGTAAAGAGGCACCTGCTGTTGCTGCGGCTTTTGAATATCTACCCCGTCCACCTCGGGTAGTTCTTCTTTGTCCCCTTTGAGCCGGTCATCCTCTACCTCTTCCGAATGAGGAGTAGAAGCGAAAGGACTTGCCCCTCGCAGAGGTTCCTGTGGGGCGAAAAGGTGTCTGACAGATTGCAGCGCCTAGGGATTTTGCTGCTGCTTTTGAAGTTTGCAGTTTCTCTAAACTGTCATCCGCCTTTTTCCCGAACAAAGAAGAGCCATCGAATGGCATGTTCAAGAGCCTGGCTTGCACATCTGGGGCAAAACCAGACTTTCTCAACCAAGCAAATCTCCTGGTTGTTGTACTTGCCGCCATTGCTCTGCTGATACTGTCAGCCGAATCAATGCCCGTCTGGAGGGATTCGCACATAGCGTCTTTACCGTCCTGTATAATATTCAGGAATGCATCCCTTTCTTCTCCCTCCGGGATGCAGTCAGCCGCTGTAGGAGCACACTCCCAAAGTGTATGGCTGAATCTAGCAAGGGTGCAAGTAGCATTAACAGATTTTAACGCCATACTACATGCCGAAAAAACTTTCTTTGCCATAGCATCATATTTTTTATCGTCCCTGTCCTGTGGGACGGTAGGATAAGCCGTCTTGACATCGGTAGAGGATGCTGCCTGTACCACCAGACTTTCTGGGGATGGGTGTTTAGACAAAAACTCCGGGTCTGTAGAGGATACCCTGTACTTTGTAGACAGTTTTTTATTTACTGCCGGTACGACATCTGGGGTTTCCCAGTTCGTCATAATCTTCCTCTGAAGAGCTTTATGAAAAGGCACCACAGGATCCTCCTGTGGGCCTTTGTCAAGAATATCCGTGAGGTCATCTTGTTGGAAAGATTGTGAAGGTGCAGACCACCCCATAAACTCTGTGATCCTGGCCATTAAGGCTCTATAGGGGGTTTCAGCATGTTACCCCGGGTCTGGCCTAGCAAACTCCACCTCAGGGGAGGTGTCTAACCCACTTGCCTCATGTAAGGAATCATGAAGATCCTTTAACCTGCGTTCTTCAGAGGAAAATTCCTCCCTAATTGGGGTTACAGGTCCCTGCAACTCAAATGTGTCTTCCTGTTCAGACAATTCACCCTCTTCCATAATTGAGGACATAGTTCTCAATTGTTCTGAACTCATAAAGGGTGTAAACCCCATTTCCAAGGCAGAGGGTGCCGAACTTGTCATAATCGGCCTCGAAAACGTCGATGTCGTCGACGCCGAAGGCTTCGAGTGTGGCGTCGAAAACAAAGGCGGAGGCCTCGAAGACCTCGACAGAATTGGGATTCTGCTCGACAATCTCGAAGCCATCGACGTCGAGGACCTGGGGATAGTCACTGGGTGTGTCGTAACCGTGACTTTTCTTGGCGTCGACACCGGTGTCGAAGCTGGCGTCGAGTCGACAGACTCGTGTGTCAAAGGTCCCTTCGACAACGGCGTCGAAGACATCTACCTCGACGTCGACGGAACCTTCGTCGACGGTGTCGACGGAACCTTCGAGGAAGGTTTGGAGGTCATAGTCCTACTCGAGGGTTCGTGACGCGCTCAAGAGGTTTCCTTCGCCGGGTACTGCGACTCGTGGCGTTTTTGACCTTCGGGTCTTTCGACCAGAGCATCGCTCTCGGCAGTCTTCGAGGGGGTCGAGGCCGCTTTCTCGAAGACGCTCATCATATTTTTGCGGAATTCCTCCCATTCAGCCCGGGAACTATGTTTCGTGGGGCACGGGATTCTCTTTGGCGAAACAGAGGAAGAGGAAGACGGAGAAGGGGATCTTCGACGTCTCCTCTTCGAGTGCTTCGATCTCGAGGAGTGATGAGACCCACTCCGAGATCTGGAGCGCGAATGGTGACGAGGAGACGAATGTCTCGACTTCGTCGACGAAGAAGAAGCTTTAAAAGTCTTACCTTTCTCCAGCTTCCCCCTACGCTCCTTCAGGGCCTTAGCTGTCATGGACATACAGTCCTCGCACTCCGAACAATGGTGTTCAGCTCCCAAACACCACAGACAAACTCTGTGAGGGTCAGTCAGCGACATCTTTTTCCCACAATCTCGGCATTTTTTGAAGCCGGATTGAGGAGTTGTCGGTTCCGACGAAGAAGCCATCGAGTACGGATCGAATAACTCGAGGTAAATAGGTTTAACCTGACAAAACTGAGCAACGGTATTCCGAGGCACTGAGTAAGCGCGGAAAAACGGAACTGAGCAACGGGCACTGCGCGCGGCCTTTATAGCCAGGATGACGTCGGCGTCGATACAGTGGCTGTCGAGGGACATCGACTCGAAGGACGTCGACGCGCAGCGCCCTCTAGAGAAAAAAATTTCCGAGGCCAGCAGAGCTGGAAGGAGATATCTAAGATGAGGAATACGTCGGAGGACACAATCCCTTCGAAATTACTTTTGGTAAAAATGATGGTTTAACCCTCAATACAACTCTGTCCTTATGGAACACAGTATAGGGTGGCCCAGAGGACAGTGCCTGCAGTTCGCTCACTCTTCTTGCTGATGTTAGAGCAACTACAAAAGGCCGTTTTCCACGTTAGTAATCTTAATGGCCACGTGTGCATAGGTTCAAAAGGGGCACACATTAGGAATTTTAGGACTAAATTTAGATCCCAAATCGGTACTTGAAATGGGTGAGGAGGAAACACATTAGTGAGACCTTTTAAGAATTGTGTTATCAAAGGAATTTTGAAGTAGGAGCATTCTTGCGATGAGCGCTTGAAAATGGAAAGCGCCGCAATGTAACCTTTTATTGTTCCGATATTCAGACCTCTATGTGCTAGGGTCAGAAGGAAAGATAGTACTTCCGGAATAGAACATAGAAAAGGATCGACATTATTTTCCCTGCAACAGTTGCAAAACTTTTTCCAACGGCAACGGTATAGAGACTTTGTTGCTGGCCTTCTTGCCGAAAGCAACACCTCCATAACATCATCTGGAAGGTTCCAATCCCTGTATCTCAGCCTTTCAGATACCAAGCATGAAGGTTGAGTGTTCTGACCTCTGGCTGGAGAACCTGACCTTCCATTTGAGAGAGAAGGTTCTCTCTCTGAGGAAGACGTACTGGAGGACATATGGACATATCTAGAAGGTCTGGATACCATGTTCTCCTGGCCCAATCCGGGGCAATTAGGATCATGTGGTTCCCGAAGCGTCTCAGCCTCCTGATGACCTGAGGAATGACGGGAATCAGAGGGAACGCGTACAATAGTGGGAAATTCCACTCCACCACGAACGCGTCCCCCAGGGTTCCTCTTGGGGGAAATTCCCTTGAGCAATACCTTTCGCATTTTCGGTTGGTACTGGTTGCGAATATGTCTACCTGGGGGGTTCCCCAAAGGGCGAAGATCTCTTGAATGACTTCCTGAGCCAGTTCCCATTCCTGCTCAGAGACTCTGCCATCATATTCTCTTCCCCGTCTAGATGAATTGCCATTAAAGAGTTTCCTTCCTGAATCGCCCAATACCAGAGCTGCATTGCCTCTCTACACAGGGGTAGTGACCCCACACCTCATCCTTTGTTTAGGTAGTGCATGGCCACTGTGTTGTCCGTCATTATCAGGACATTCTTTCCCCTGACAGATGGCAGGAAGGCCTTCAGCACTAGTCTGATTGCCCTCAGCTCTAAAAGGTTGATATGTAGTTTGGACTCCGATGGAGACCAACGACCGTTGATTGTCAAATCATTGGCATGAGCTCCCCACCCCAGGAGTGAGGCGTCTGTCACTACTGTGATCTCCGGCCATGGTTGCCAAAAAGGTTCTCCTTTTAGGATGTTCTCTGTACAGGTCCACCATAGAAGGTCTTGTCTGACCTTGTTCGGAATCTGAAGAAGATCCGTCATTTGACCCGAGAACTGGGATCACTGAGTCTTTAGAGCCCATTGAAGGGATCTCATCCTCAAGCGTGCCTCTGGCACCAGGAAGATGCAGGATGCCATGAGGCCAAGCAACCTTAAAAAGTCATAAGCCTGGAGATTTTGGGCATTTTGGAATTTGGAAACCATCTGAAGAATGTCTTGAGCCTTTGTCTTGGGAGACAAGCTCTTTCCCAAGGATGTGTCTAGTAAAGCTCCTATGTACTGAAGCTATTGGAAAGGTGTCATTTGTGACTTCTTGAAATTGAGGGAGAAGCCCAGTTTGTGGAGGAAGTGGCAGGTGACTTTCAGATGATCCAGTGCTTGTTCGGCAGAACGCGCTCTGATCAACCAATCGTCCAGGTAGGGGTACATATGAATCCCCCCTCTCCTGAGGTGCGCTGCCACCACTACCATTAACTTGGTGAAGACCCTCGGGGCAGAGGTCAACCCGAATGGCAGGACTCGAAACTGATAGTGTGAGTCACCAACTACGAACCTCAGGTATTTTCTGTGTTTGAGATGAATCGGCACATGAAAATAAGCATCCTAGAGGTCCATTGACACCAACCAGTCCTGAAGTTGAAGAGCCTGAAGGATCTGAGAAAGGGTAACCATCTTGAATTTGTCCTTCCTGAGGAACTTGTTAAAGTTTCTTAAGTCCAAGATGGGTCTCAGTCCTCCGTCCTTTTTGGGGATAAAAAAATACGGGGAGTACCATCCCTTGTTCCTCTCCGCTGCAGGTACTGGTTCTATGGCACCTTTCTCCAGCAGGGTTAGAACTTCCTGCTGTACGAGCGGGTTTGAAGACTTCAGCGGGTGTCTCCCTGGTGGATTGCTTTGAGGTTGCTTTAGAAAAGGAAGGCAGTAGCCTTGGGCTATTATTTCTAGAGCCCAAACATCTGAAGTAATGGCTTGCCATTCTTGCAGATACTGTGACAGCCTGCCTCCTACAGGTGTTTTGTGGTGCAAGTCCTCAAAGTGGTTTTGTGGCGGATGTCTCAGCCGCTGCTGGCAGAGAGGCTGCAGCTGGAGCTGGCTTAGCACGTTTTCCTCGTCCACCGCGAGTGGCCTTTCTTTGGCCCCTTTGACTGGTCATTCCTCTCGCCTTTCCATATGAGGTGTAATAACGATAGGATCGTCCCCTCCATGATTGCCCTTGTGCACGAAAAGGCTGAGGTTGCCTAATAGCAGCTCCTAAAGATTTGGCCGCTGCTTTTGAGGTCTGCAACCTCTCAAGGCTCTCGTCAGACTTGTTGTCAAAAAGGTGAGACCCATCAAAAGGCATGTTCAGAAGGCAGTTCTGCATGTCCGGTGCAAAACCCGACTTCCGTAACCACGCAAACCTGCGCATTACCGTGCTAGTGCCCATGGACCTGCTTACACTATCCGCAGTGTCCAACCCAGATTGAAGGGATTCCTGCATGGCTTCCTTTCCATCTCTAACGATGGCTAGGAAACCTTCCCTTTCTTCCCCTTCTGGTATGTGCTCCGCCGCCATTGCGATGCACTCCCACAGAGTGTACGAAAATTTTGCCAAGGCACATGTGGAGTTGGCAGATTTTAATGCCATGCTCCCAGCTGAAAATACCTTCCGTGCCCAACCAGCCACACGCTTATCGTCCCTGTCTGGAGGGATAGATGGGTATGCAGGTTTGTTGGAAGCTGTGGCTGCCTGTATGACCAGACTCTCGGGAGTTGGATGTTTTGACAGATAGCCGGGGTCGCTACTGGCTGGGCGGTATTTTGATGCGAAGGACTTATTTACCGGAGGAATAGAATCCGGAGTTTCCCAATTCTTGGCTACCCTATTTTGTAAGGCTACATGAAAAGGTAGTACTGGGTCTTCAGTGGGACCATGGTCCAATATGTCTGTTAAATCGTCTTGGACGAATTGGGCTGGTGGTCTAGCCCATCCCAAGTAATCTATCACCTTGGTCATTAACTGATGGTAAGATGGACTGGCATTCTCTCCTGGATCTGGTCTACCAAAGTCATTCTCAGGAGAAGTATCAATGCCACTTGCATTATGTAAAGACTCCACCAAATCCCTCATTCTGCTTTACTCTGACATCAAGTATTCTGGGACATTTGGGGTGCCATATACCAATCCAAAAGGTACATTTTCCTCATCGGATCTCTCCTGTTCCTCAAAAATTGAGGTCAAGGATTTGAAAACCTCCTTCCTAGGGAGAGGCTTGAAAACCTTCTCTGGGAGAGGAGGAGGAAGAAGTGTAGTACCAGACTTTGAAGAAATTACATGTTTTGTAACTTTCTCCTTCTCTTTTTCTGGTTTCCCTGGCTTAGCTGGAGCCTTTGGCGCAAGGGTTTCGGCGTCACCGTCGATAAAGGCGTTGACGACGTCAACGACATAGTGGTCGTCGACAGGGTCTGCTCCGAGGGCGTCGAGGCAGTCTTTGACGATTTTTCCCTACGAGGTGTGATAGGTCTCGGACGGCGTCGGTGACCTCGAGCGGTCGACTCGACTTGAGCATTTATCGCTCGGCATCCTGGAAGGTTCCATATCCTTCCTTTTACGATCACCAGGGCTCGAGGGCGCGCGAGTTTCGGAGCGATGACGCTCCCGGCCGGCTTCCGAAGAAGGCGCAGACCGAGTCTTCGCCTTCTCAAACACGTCCATCATTTTGACCCTGAATGCTTCCCACTCTTCGGAAGACGAATGTTTTGTGGGGCATTTCATCCTTTTCTGAGACTCGATGAGGTGGAGGGAGACCTGTGGCATCGTTTCTTCGATTTTTTTGACAAAGACGACAAGCGATTAGAATCGCTTCGGGATCTAGATCGATGCCTTTCGCGTTGAGGAGATTTTTCCTCATGGGGTCTCGACTCGACACTAGAGGCTTTTCGATCCTTCCGACCTACCTGTAGCTTTCCTCTCCTTTCTCGCAAGGCCTTCCCCGTCATCGCCTGACACTTCGAACAGGCCTCCATGTCGTGGCCTTCTCCGAGGCACCACAAACATTCGCGATGCGGGTCCGTGATTCACATTTTTGAGCCGCACGACTTGCATTTCTTGAAACCCGATCTCGGGGTCGTGGTCGGCATCGATGACGAGGACATATTTCTTATTATATTATATTTCTTCACAGAACTCGAGGCGCACCGAATGTCCGAAGCAACGTAACTGCGAAAAAACGGAACTGAGGCCAATGGGCGCCGCGCGTGCTACTTATACACCCGATGACATCACCCTCGACGGAGGACTTCGAGGGACCATCGACTCGACGACATTGACGCACGGCGCCCTCTGCCGAAAAAACTTCCGAAGAGCAGCAAAGCTGGATGGAATACATCTAAGATGAGGAATTCGTTGGAGGACACAATCCACTCGAAGAACAAGTTACTTACCAACT
Organism: Ambystoma mexicanum; assembly: GCF_040938575.1. Classification (NCBI taxonomy): domain Eukaryota; kingdom Metazoa; phylum Chordata; class Amphibia; order Caudata; family Ambystomatidae; genus Ambystoma; species Ambystoma mexicanum. Next base: position 638,396,508 of record NC_090939.1, read on the forward strand.
GTAACGTACTTTAGACTGTATGTTCCTCCCACATATTCCTTATCTTTGATAAATCCACTTCCAGCTTGCTGGCCTCGGGAAAATGTTTTCCCAGTAGAGGGTGCTGTGGGTCGACGTCCCTCGAGTCGGTGTCTCTCGAAGGCCTCTGTATCGGTGCTGACGTCACCATTGGTATAATAGTCTTGCGCAGCGTCCGTTGCTCAGTTCCGTTTTAAGGTGCTGTGTTTGTCCAGTATGAGATGGGTAGTACCCTTGAAGGAGCGTAGGCTGCAACTACAAGGGAAGTTTTACTGCAGGGAAGGATGGGAGGGGCGATAAGGAATATGTGGGAGGAACATCCAGTCGAAAGAACGTTACAGTTGGTAAGTAACTTGTTCTTCGAATGGATTGTGTCCTTCCACGTATTCCTTATCGTTGATAGACTCCCAAAGCAGTAATGTGTACAGGAGGCGGGAGTAAAATTTAGAAAGGTTTTAAGAGTGCACAGAGTGCAATACAGCTAAACCAAATGTAGTCTCCTGGTTAGTGGAGGAATCTAGACTGTAGAATTTGGTGAAAGTATGAGCAGACGACCATGTGGCAGCTGCACAGGTGTCTTTTATTGGAACTCCTCTTTGGAGAGAGGATGAGGCTGCGATACCCGTGGTTGAATGATCCCTGAGGTGTTGAGGAGGGTCCTTTCCTGACAATTTATAGCACTCTATAATAGTTAGAATTATTCATCTTGAAATGTTCTGTTTCGTGATGGGTAAACCTAGTTTATGTCCTGCATAACCCACAAACAGCTGGTCTGCTTGCCTAATCCTTGAAAGTCTGTTGATGTAAAAACTCAAGGCACGCTTTGTATCCAGCCTGTGTAATCTCTCTTTCTCTTTACCTGGGTGAGGAGGAGGGTAAAATGAAGGCAAGGTTATCTTTTGTGATCTATGGAATTCTGAGAAAACTTTTGGGAGGAAATTAGGCTTCACTCGAAGAACTACTTTATCTTTGTGAAAAATAGTATGTGGAGGTTTGCAAGATAAAGCTTGTAGTTCGCTCACTGTTCTGGCAGAAGTTAAAGCCACTAGGAAAATTGTTTTGTGAGTAACCTTAATGGACAGGAATGAAGAGGTTCAAAAGGAGTGCCCATTCAAAATTTTAAGACTAGATTTAAATCCCACAGGGGAACCTGAAAAGGAGTTGGGGGAAGACATTAGTCAACCCTTTGAGAAATTGAATGACTATAGGCATTTTGAAATATGAAGGTTCCTCAGTCGTGAGTTTAAAAATTGATAGCTCAGAAAGGTAACCCTTGATTGTGCCAACTTGAAGTCCTGAATTTGCTAAGTATAGCAGGAAAGGTAACACCATCAGTGTTTTGCATGGAAAAAGGGTCAATATCCTTATCTCTACACCAGCTGCAGAATTTGTTCCAACTGCAGCGGTATAAAGATTTAGTTGCTGGTCTTCTAGCCGAAAGCAATACCTCCATTTCGTCATCCAGGAGGTCCCAATCTTTGTATCTCAACCTTCCAGAAACCAAGCATGAAGGTTGAGAGTTCTGATATCCGGATGGAGAACCTGACCCTCCTCTTGCGAGAGAAAATCCTCTCTTTGTGAAAGATGAATCGGAGGACAGATGGACATGTCTAGAAGATCTGGGTACCACGTTCTCCTTGCCCAATCTGGGGCAATTAGAATCATGGGTTTCCGGAATCTTCTAAGCCTCCTTATTACGTGAGGAATGACAGGGACTGGAGGAAACGCGTACAGAAGTGGAAACTCCCAGTCCACCACAAATGCATCTCCTAGAGCTTCTCTTGGGGGAAATTCCCTTGAGCAGTATCGTTCGCATTTCTTGTTGACACTTGTTGCAAACAGATCCACCTGAGGGTGAAGATGTCTTGAAGGACTTCCATAGCTTGTTCACGCTCGTGGGAGACTGAGGTCTGCCTGCTCAGAGCGTCCGCCGCCGTGTTCCTCTCTCCGGCTAGGTGAAATGCTGATAGAGAGATTCCTTCCTGAATTGCGCAGAACCAGAGCTGCATTGCCTCTCTGCACAGTGGCAGTGACCCTACTCCTCCTCTTTTGTTGAGGTAGTGCATGGCCACTGTGTTGTCCGTCATTATCAGAAAATGTTTTCCCTGTACTGATAGCAGAAAAGCTTTCAGTGCTAGCCTGATTGCTGTTCGCTCTAATAGGTTGATGTGTAGTCTGGACTCCGATGGTGACCAGCGACCGTTGATGGTTAAGTCATTGGTATGGGCTCCCCACCCTGTGAGTGAGGCGTCCGTTGCTAATGTTATGTCCGGCCATGGTTGCCAAAACGGTTCTCCTTTCAAGATGTTCTCACGAAAGGCCCACCGCTGGAGATCTCGTGCTACTATGTTCGGGATTTGTAGGAGATCTGATATCTTTCCAGAGAATTGCGACCACTGGGTCCTCAGCACCCACCAGAGAAATCGAATTCTCAGGTGAGCCTCTGGCCCTAGAAAAATGCAGGATGCCATGAGGCCGAGCAACCTCAAAAAAATCGAAGGCTGGTAGACGCTGGACATTTTGAAATCTGGTTACCATCTGTAGAATATCTTGAGCCCTCATCTCTGGTGGCAAGGCTTTTCCCAGGGATGTGTCCAGGACTGCTCCAATGAACTGGAGTGTTTGGGATTGTATCATATGTGACTTCTTTAAGTTGAGGGAGAAATCCAGCTTGTGGAGGAAGTGGCAAACATAATCTAGATGGATCTGAGCTTGTTCTGGGGACACTGCTGTGAACAACCAATCGTCCAGGTAGGGATAGACATGAATATCTCCCCTCCTTAGACTTGCTGCCACAACCGCCATTAACTTGGTGAAGACCCTCGGGCGGAGGTCAGCCCAAATGGCAGAACCCGAAATTGATAATGAGAGATGCCAATGGCGAACCTCAGGTACTTTCTGTGCTTGAGATGGATAGGCACATGAAAGTAAGCATCCTGAAGGTCCAGAGATACAAACCAATCCTGAAACGGGAGGGCCTGAAGGATCTGGGAAAGGGTTACCATCTTGAACTTGTCCTTCCTGAGGAATTTGTTCAATTCTGACAAGTCCAAGATGGGTCTCAATCTGCCGTCCTTTTTTCGGTATTAGGAAGTATGGGGTGTACCAACCCTTGTTCCTCTCCGCTACAGGTACCGGTTCTATGGCACTTTTCTCTAGCTGGTCTAAAATCTCCTGCATAAGGAGCAGGTCTGGAAACTTCAAAGAGTTGCTCCCCGGTGGATGACTCTGAGGAGTGTGTAGGAAAGGCAGGCAGTATAACCTTGGGCAATGCCCAGCATCTGACGTAATAGCCTGCCATTCTGTCAGATGTTGAGTTAACCTGCCTGCTACTGGTGTGTTATGTGGAGAGACCTCAGAGGGGATTTGGAACAGCTGATGCAGATGCTGAGGGTAAGGTAGCACCTGCCGGTGCGGACTTGGTACCTTTGACCCCGTCCACCACGGGTAAATCTTCTCTGGCTCCCTTGAGCTGGTTGTCCTCTGCCTTTTCCGAATGCGGAGTAAAAACGAAAGGGCTTTCCCTACCAGGACTTACCTTTGGGCCGGTTTGGAATTTGACGAATTGCAGCTCCAAGGGATTTGGCTGCCGCTTTGGAGGTTTGCAATTTATCCAAACTGTCATCAGCTTTTTTGCCAAATAAAGAGGTGCCATCAAAGGGCATATTCAGAAGTCTGGCTTGTACATCAGGAGCAAAAGCAGACTTCCGCAACCATGCAAATCCGTGGATTGTGGTACTGGCCGCCATGGCTCTGCTGATGCTGTCAGCAGAGTTGAGACCTGTTTGGAGGGACTCACACATCGCATCCTTCCCGTCCTTGATGATATTCAAGAATGCGTCTCGTTCCTCCCCTTCCGGGAGACGGTCAGCTGCAGTTGAAGCGCACTCCTAAAGGGTGTGGCTGAATCTCGCCAGCGTGCAAGTGGCGTTAGCTGACTTAAGTGCCATGCAGCATGCCGAAAATACCTTTTTGGCCATGGCGTAAAATTTCTTGTCATCACGATCCTGTGGTATTGTGGGGTACACCGATTGCCTGCCTGATGAAGTCACAGCCTGAACCACTAAGCTCTCTGGGGTCGGGTGCTTTGACAAGTACTGAGGGTCTGCAACCGACTTTCTGTATTTCACAGAGCGCTTTTTGGTTACTGCAGGGATAACCTCTGGTGTTTCCCAATTTGTAGCCAGTTTTCTCTGTAATGCTGCATGAAAAGGAACTATAGGGTCTTCTTGAGGTCCCTTATTTAAGATGTCTGTTAAGTCATCCTGGTGAAAACAGGGTGCATGTGTTGACCACCCCATGAACTCCATAATTCTAGCCATGAGAGATCTATAAGACACTCCTGCATGCTCACCAGGGTCTGGCTTGCCAAAGTCTGCCTCTGGGAAGGTATCTATGCCACTGGCCTCCTGTAAATACTCCCGAAGCTCTTTCAACCTGACTTCCTCTGATATTAGTTCTTCTGGTATAGGAAGTCTTGTAGATTATAAACCAAAAGGCCTTTCAGAATCCGAGTCTTCCCCTTCCTCATAAATAGAGGACAAAGCTCTGAAGTAATCAGAGCGTGGGACAGGTGTAAAACCCATTTCAAGTGAAGAAGGAGCCAAATTGGTCATGACTACTTGAGAAGAAGTTGTAGTTGTCGTTGTAGACGTCATATGTCTCGACAAACTCACAAAGGGCGTCGATATACTCAAGGATGGCCTTGATGTCGTTGAGAAAATCTGAATTCTACTTGATGTCGTCGATGGGGCCGAAGCCATCTTCGACGCCTTCGAAAGATCCTTCGATGCTTCGGGTGCAGATGGTGCGGTCGGGGCATGAGCTTTCGATGACTTCTCCTTCATCGGGGTCAATGACGGCATCAATGGCCTTCGAAGACGGCGTTGATGACGCAGTCTTGTGCGAAGGGCCCTTGTCTCTACTGAAGGGTTTGTGCCGCTCTTGAGGGTTTTAGTCGCCGAGTTCGACGACTCACTGCGTTTTTCTTTTTTGGGTCTTTCACCCGGGCTATCACCTCTAGGCATCTCCTAGGGGGACAAGGTTGCGTTCTCGAAGACCCTTAGCATTTATTTTTGCAAAATTCCACCCACTTAGCTGGAGAGCTGTGTTTTGTGGGGCAGGTGACCCTTTCTGGTGAATTGGAAGATGAAGAGGAAGGTGATCTATAGCACCTCTTCTTGGTATATCTCGATCTGGATGAGTGGTGAGAACCACTACGAGATCTCGAGCAGGAATGTTTTTGTAGATGACGAGGAGCCGAATGTCTCGACTCGGCCGAGGACAGTTTCGAAGAGGTAGAAGATTTAACATTCTTACCTTTTTCCAGCTTCCCCCTAGGCACCCTTAAGGCTTTTGCCATCATGGACATACGTTCCTCACACTCCGAGCACGGGTGCTTTGGGCGCAGGCACCACAGGCAGATCCTGTGACGATTGGTTAACAACATCTTTTTTCCACAATCCCGGCATTTTTTTAAACTGGATCGTGGCGTCGATGAATCCGACGAAGATGCCATTGTAGATTTGAAGATTTCTTCAAGAAAATCGAAGTTTTGAAAAGATTCACGGAGGAACCGAGCGTTGCCTCTCCGAGGCTTATGAATCGCTGAAAAAGGAACTGAGCAACGGATGCTGCGCAAGACTATTTATACCTATGGTGACGTCGGCGCCGATACGGAGGCCTTCGAGGGACACCGACTCGACACACGTCGACATGCAGCACCGTCTACTGGGAACATTTTTTCCGAGGACGAATATTGGACGAAGATATTACACAGGAAGATGTCCATGTAGCAATCAGAGAGCTCCCCAGGAATAAGGCCTCGGGCCCAGACGGTTTTGCTGCACAATTCTTTAAGACATACAGAGACATACTAACCCCGGCCCTAACAGAATTTGTCAAGGTTAAGGGCAATATCACCCAATCTATGAATGAGGCAAAGATGCTGGTAATTCACAAACAAGGAAAAGATCCTCAACTCCCAAGCTCATACCGACCGATAGCTCTGATAAATCAAGATGCGAAGCTATACACCAAAATACTAGCCTCTGGGCTTAAACAAGTACTTCCGAAATTGATCCATCAGGACCAATCCGGGTTTGTCCAGGAAGACAAACACACAACAACATTAGGAGGGTGATCCACCTGGTGGAAAAAACAGGAATAACACAATCCCCAGCAATAGCTCTGGCCCTGGAAGCAGAAAAAGCGTTCGACCAGGTAGAATGGTCGCTCCTCTTTCATACACTGAGGAAAATGGGTGTAGGTGAGACCTTTATAAAGATGGTAAAGGCAAACTATAATTCCCCCAACATTCGGGTTGCAGCAAATGGAATCCTCTCCAATTAAGAGAGTCACAAAACAAGGGTACCTGCTGTCTCCCCTCCTATACGCTTTATTTTTGGAACCACTATTGGCAAGGGAAAGGGACAAACAAGAAATAAAGGGCATAGACATGGCAGGACACTCCCACAAAATCGCAGCCTATGCAGACGACATATTGGTGACTCTGGGGGAACCAGAGAAGTCTTTCCCAACTCTAATGAAAGAGATCGAAACATTCGGTTACCTCTCAGGTCTAAAAATCAACAGACAGAAATCAGAAATCCTAACACTGGCAGGTGACATTTTCGCAAATTCACAAGGTAGCGGCTGATGTGCACCTGAAGGTAGAGAAAACAGGGGTGAAATATCTGGGAATATCTGGGAATTACTTTGACAGGTAAAATTCAAGATTTATACTCACAAAATTACCCCAAACTGCTACAACAAATAAAACGGGACTTAACGAGTTGGAACCCCTTGTCGATATCATGGTGGGGGAGGATAACGCCTATTAAAATGACCATTTTACCAAAACTGTTATACCTATCCCAAGCAATACCGATTAAAATCCCACTAGCTTTTTTCAAATCCTTATCGAAAATTACTATGGCATACATATGGCAGGGGAAAACCCCGAGGGTATCAAGTGTGGTTCTCACCGCCCCAAGGAACGAAGGCGGCTGCGCACTCCCACACTTTAAGAAATATTATGAAGCTGCTCAGCTTTGGGTATTGAAAGAATGGATACCAGATAACTCGCAGAAACTGTGAGCGGCACAAGACAGACCAGTGGCGATAACACACACCAGACACCTGCTCTGGCTAGGGAAGAAACATAGACACCCAAATGTACAAATCAGTGAAATAATGAAAGCGACGCTAGAAATCTGGGATAAGGCTACACAGAAAGGTACATTAACAAAGGACCCAGCACCCTTCATGCCCTTATTGAAAAATCCAGAATTCCCACCAGGAATGGAGAAAAGGTTATTTCAGAAGTGGGAGGAGGCTGGTTGTAAAATGGTCGGAGATATGTACCAGGAGCAAAACATAAGATTGTTTGACGACTGTACAGCATTGCTAAATCTTAACGCCAAGGACAGATACAAATACGACCAATTATATCACTGGTTAGATACGCCTAGAATTAAAGAAGCTCGAACTTGCATAATGACACACACCGGAACGAAAAAGTTTGTGTTGAAACACCTATAAATATATAAACACCTCAGAGGAAGAAATAAAATGGATATATATTAAAAGATGGGAGAAGACCCTACAGAAAACGATCCCCAAAGGACGATGGGAATACAGTTGGGGGATGATACCAAAACATACTAAGGCGATACAGTCAAAAGAAATGTGGATGAAAATCCTCCTACAATGGCACTATACACCAGAAAGGCTCAACAAAATATTTCAGAACTCCCCAAACAAATGCTGCAGGTAATGTGGAGGGGAAGGGGACTGGCGGCACGTCTGGTGGGACTGCCCGAACCTACAGCAGTACTGGACAGATGTCAAGACACACATGAAATCAATGTTCCCATCCATGGGGAACATAGGAGAAGAAGTATGGCTATGTAGGATATGGGACCCTAAGGACAAACAAATAACCAAAACGCAAAAACGAAACTTTATGGGTCTACTGATAGGAACGTGGCTTGAAATAGCCCAAAAATGGAAACAAAAGCACCCGCCTCTGGCCCTTGACTGGATAAGGAGAGTTTGGGCACACATAGCTATGGAGCATATAACATACAATATACAGGGGGCCTATCACTAATTTTGAGACGACTGGGGAGTAACCCTTGAATACGTCCAAAGCGACTACATGGAGCAATGGCGCCCACACAAAATAAAGATATTGGACATGTTTAATTAAGAAGGAGAAGAAAAGCCTCGATCAAGCAGAGAAGAATACATGGACACTCCTGGAAGCGGGGTTTGGGGCGGGGGGGTACAGGGGAGGTGGTTGGGATTGTTACAAGTTGTATGTTGTAAAACCAATAACCTTTTTTTTTTTTAAATGCGTTAACACAAGATTGAGGTTCCAAACAGGTACATTGAATGGAACTGGTGGGTATACATTAGTAAGGCCCTTCAAAAATTGGACAATCAAGGGGATCTTAAAATATGAATCCTCCTCTGAGGAGCACTTGAAAATGGAAAGCGCTGCTAGGTAGCCCTTAATGGTTCCAATCTAGAGCCCTAGATGTTCCTCCCACGTATTCGTTATCTTTGATAAATCCACCTCCAGCTTGCTGGCCTCAGCAAATTCTTTCACAGTAGAGGGTGCTGTGCGTCGACGTCCCTCGAGTCGGTGTCCCTCGAAGGCCTCCGTATCGGCGCCAATGTCACCATAGGTATCAATAGTCTTGCGCAGTGTCCGTTGCTCAGTTCTGTTTTGAGGTGCTGTATTTGCCTTGTATGAGATGGGTAGTACCCTTGAAGGAGCATAGGCTGCAACTACAAGGGAAGTTTTACTGCGGGGAAGGATGGGAGGGGTGTTAAGGAATACATGGGAGGAACATCCAGTTGAAAGAACATTACAGTTGGTAAGTAACTTGTTCTTCGAATGGATTGTGTCCTCCCACGTATTCCTTATCTTTGATAGACTCCCAAAGCAGTAATGTGTATAGGAGGCGGGAGTAAAATGTAATTATCTTTTTAAGACAGAGTCCAACACAGCTTTCCCAAATTTAGTCTCCTGGCTAGTGGAGGAATCTAGACTGTAGAATTTGGTGAACGTATGTGCAGACGACCATGTGGAAGCTGCACATGTCTTTAATTGCAACTCCTCTTTGGAGAGCTGACGAGGCTGCAATACCCCTGGTTGAATGAGCCCTGAGGTGTTGAGGAGGCTCTTTTCCTGCCAATTTATAGCACTCTATCATAGTTAGTATTATCCATCTTGAGATGGTTTGTTTCGTGATAGGTAAACCTAGTTTATGTCCTGCATACCCCACAAACTACTGATCTGCTTGTCTAATCCTTGCAAGTCTGTTAATGTAAAAACTCAAGGCATGCCTTTGATCCAGCCTCTGCAATTTCACTTTCTCTTTCCCTGGATGAGGAGGAGGGTAAAATGAAGTTAAGGTTATTTTTTGTGTGATATGTAATTCTGAGACCACCTTTGGGAGGAAATTTGGCTTCACTTGAAGAACTACCTTATCTTTGTGAAAGACTGTATGAGGCGGTTTGCAAGATAAAGCTTGAAATTCGCTCACTCTTCTAGCAGAAGTTAAAGCCACCAGGAAGACTGTTTTTAGAGTGAGAAACCTTAATGGACAGGAATGAAGAGGTTCAAATGGAGTATCCATTAGAAATTTTAAGACTATATTTGAATCCCACAGGGGAACTTGAAAAGGAGTTGGGGTAAAGACATTAGTCAATCCTTTCAGGAATTGAACGACTATGGGCAACTTGAAAAACAAAGGTTCCTCAGCCGTGCCTTAAAGATTGACAGCGCGGTGAGGTAACCCTTGATTGTGCCAACTTGAAGGCCTGAATTTGCCAAATATAGTAAGAAAGATAACACCATTGGTGTACTACATGAAAAAGGGTCAATATTCCTATCTCTACACCAGCTGCAGAATTTGTTCCAACGGCAGCGGTATAAGGATTTAGTTGTTGCCCTCCTGGCTGAAAGCAACACCTCCATTACGTCATCTGGGAGGTCCCAATCTTAGTATGTCAACCTTTCAGAAACCAAGCGTGAAGGTTGAGAGTTGTTAGGGAGAATTCTCATTTTTGGCTAATTTCCCTTACCTAGTGAGTCCCTCAGCAGCTTTGCTGGATTTCTGGGGATTATTTTTCCACCTGGTAAGTGTACTTATTTGTGTGTGTTGTACTTTTTTTTGTGCTCATGGGCTATGGAGTATCACCAACAATGTAAGAACCCACATAAGAAATGAGGTCAACAAGATGCTTGATCTCGGGGTTATAGAGCCCCTCTACTAGTCCATGGACTAGCCCAGTTGTGCTTGTACCAAAGGCAGGATCCAAAGAGTTGAGATTCTGCGTGGATTATAGAGCTCTAAATGCAGTCACCAAGACTGATGGCCATCCTTTACCTAGGACAGATGAGCTGGTGGATAAACGTGGTTCAGCCAAGTACCTCAGCACATTTGACCTAACCTCAGGCTATTGGCAAATAGCTCTGACAGACCATGCCAAGGAGAAAACTACATTCTCCACCCCAGCAGGCCTATACCAGTTTAAGGTAATGTCTTTTGGACTAAAGAATGCACCTGCTACATTTCAGAGGATGGTCAATCAAGTTCTGAATGGGATGGAGGACTTCTGCATGGCATACTTGGATGACATTGCAGTGTTCAGCCCTACATGGAAAGAACATATCGATCACCTAGGGTATGTTTTGCAGTCTTTTGAGCAGGCCCGTCTGACCATAAAGGCAAGTAAATGTCAAATTGATCAGAGTCAAGTGGTCTACCTTGGACATGAGGTAGGAGGAGGTGAAATAAGGCCATTGCCTAGCAAAGCACAGGCTGTGCAAAACTGGGCCACCCCTACTACTCAAACCCAAGTGAGAGCCTTCCTAGGCCTCAGTGGGTACTACAGGAACTTCATAGAGACCTATGGGACCATAGCTTCTCCCCTGAATGTTATTTCCTCTCCCATATTTCCTAAAAAGGTCAGATGGAATAAGGAGTGCACTCAAGCCTTTGAAGGCCTGAAGAAAGCCCATTGTCAAGCTCCAGTCCTAAGAGCTCCTGACTACCACCAACCCTTCATTGTGCAAACTGATGCTCCAAATACAGATATAGGTGCAGTCTTTAGTCAACTGGATGAGAAAGGTAGGGAACATCCCATTTGTTTCATCAGCAGGAAGTTAAAGGATTCTGAGACAAGGTGGGCACCAATAGAACATGAATGTTTTGCTATTGTGTGGTCACTGAAGAAGTTTAGACCATTCTTTTATGGTTCTACTTTCATTATTCAGACTGACCACCAACCCTTGAGATGGCTGATGCAAATGAAAGGGGAAAACCCTAAATTACTAAGATGGTCAATCTGCCTGCAAGGGTTTGATTTTACCATTGAGCACAGAGCAGGAAGTCACCACAAAAATGCTGATGGTCTCTCTAGGATGTTTATAACCGACTAGAAGTAAGAGATCCATCCAGGAGTGGATTAAATCCTCCTGTCCCTTAGTCTGGGGGGGGGGGGCGGGCGAGTGTTAGGGAGAATTCTCATTTATGGCTAATTTCCCTTACCTAGTGAGTCCCTCAGCAGCTTTGCTGGATTTCTGGGGTTTATTTTTTCCACCTGGTAAGAGTGTGAGCCTTTTTCCCACTCTTACAGTGTACTTTTTCTGTGTGTGTTTTACTTTTTGTGCTCATGGGCTATGGAGTATCACCAACTCATCTTTTTACTTGTATGTCACACAGCACCCTCATTGCAGTGACACAGGGTTGTCTTTTAGACTTCCCCCTGACTCCATTTTCTGGGGCTGACTACTGTCCCCCAGAAAAAGGTAAAGTTACCATTAACTTTAGATAGTCACTTTAAATTACAGAACCAGTACACCCCATCTTACATGGAGTACTGTAAAAGGGTTAATTCCTATCCCTTTTTGTCTGTGTCTCTTGGAGCCTTGTTTCGCTCCCTTAACACTAAGACTTGGCTGGTGGCAGTGGTCTCTACCCTAACTTTTCTAACGCGATTATACTATATAAACGTGGTACTGTTTTAGGCTATTGTATTAGCCTCAAATATAAACCCGCTTGACCAAATACATTTTATTTTGGCTCTGGTCGGGTTTAGTCGCCATTTCTTTTTGTTAACATCCTTCTGTGTTTTACTTTTCACGCCAAACCAGGTTTGACTTCTTTGTTCGACAACCCCCCTGCTGTGTGATTGACAGCTAGGCTGTGTGAATGGAGGATTTCGTCATAAGGGAATAGTTTCTTACCTGTAACTCCATTTCTCCAGCATTGGTATCTTTCATGGATTCACATGCTTAGAATATTCCCCGTCGTCAGGCTGGGAATCCTCAGTAAGTTATATAGACATTTTCTATAGGAAAAATTCCGACACTTTTGTGTCCTATCCATGTTGTTTTGGGCCGCGCACGCCGGTGCCACTAGGACGTAGAAGTATATATAGCCCTGCCCCAGCGGCTCCCTCAGATTTCGGCCCCCAAAGTAGTATGAGGGGATCTCTGGTTTGCATCGTCAGGGGAGGCAGGCGGGTGCATGTGAATCCATGGAAGATACCAATGCTGGAGAAATGGAGTTACAGGTAAGAAACTATTCCCTTCTCCAGCATTGGATCTTTCATGGATTCACATGCTTAGAATAGATTGTATAGCAGTATCCCCCAACATTGGAGGCGTGTCTGCAAACCAACATCACAATAATCACAATGCATATTTACCATGGGAACACATTACATTATAGTATGTTAACAGTGAAAGACACGACACTTTAAAGTATAGTTGCCGAAGGGTGTAACCCCCACCTGGGGCTTACCTTATTGGAACAGGTGACGTAGTACTGCATGCCCCATCTGTATATCTTCAGCATGTTGCTGTGCGAGACAGTAATGCTGGGTAAACGTGTGTGGTACCGACCAGGAAGCTGCCTGGCAGATATCCCCCAGCGGAATTCCGGACCACAACGCCGTCGACGACGGTGAAGATCTCGTCGAATGGGCCCTTGGACGCTTTTCTAGCGTTTTTCCGGCCTTGGAATGACAATATGAAATGGCCGAAGACACCCATCTGGATAGTCCTTGCTTGGAGATCGCCTTACCCTTAGCCGCAGGACCATAAGCTACGAAAAGTTGTCTCGTGTCTCTGAAGCTTTGAGTGCGATGGAGATAAAATTTTAAAGCTCTTTTCACGTCCAATGTATGGAGAGTCTTCTCCGGCCACCAAAGACGGTGTTCGAAAAAATGTAGGCAACACTATAGAAGCGTGTTTATGGAACATGGAAGGCACTTTAGGTATAAAATGCGTGTTAGTGGCCAGTACAACTTTATTACTGAAAAACCTCAAATACGGTTGGTCGATCACTAAAGCTTGTATTTCTGCCAGACGTCGAGCTGAAGTAATGGCCACCAGGAAAGACAATTTCCAAGACAAAAATGTTAATGATGTTGACGACATTGGTTCAAAATGGGGTTTCATCAGGGCTGCCAGAACCAGGTTTAGACTCCAGATCGGAGGAAACTTTGTGGGAGGAAAGGTTCGAAACAACCCTTTAAGGAAGTGTTTAACTAGGCGGTCACTGAACAATGGAGTTGAATGTCTCTTTCGAGTAAATCTCGAGATGGCAGCCAGATGCACCTTTATGGATGAAACAGACAAACCGTTTTTAGCCAGGAGCAACAAGTATGGTAGGAGCTGTTCCGGTGTGATCGTCAGCGGGACCAAACCTGGTTGACCTGCGCACCATATGCAGAACCTTTTCCATTTGTATGAATATGAAGCGTTCGTGGAAGGTGCCCTTGCAGCTTGCAAAATGCGACGACAATCCGCTGGAATCGCTAATGCGCCAAACTCGGAGAAATCAGGAGCCAGGCCGTCAGACTGAGGCTGTCCGGGTTGTGATGCCAAACGACCCCTTTCTCCTGAGACAGAAGGTTGGGGATCTTCTGGAGCCTCATTGGTTCTGCCGCTGCAAGGTGAAGCAGATCGGAGAACCACACTTGTCTGGCCCAATACGGGGCAACCAGGATCACCCGACATGGATATCTGTGGATCCATTCCAGAGTCCGACGGATGAGAGGAAATGGGGGGAAGGCATACAGAAACTTGCCTGTCCACGGGAAGGAGAACGCGTCCCCTAGCGAGTCTTGTTGTGGCCACCTGCTCGCGTATTGTGAGCATTTCTTGTTGTCTCTCGTCGCAAAGAGATCGAGGGCCGGTTGACCCCATTTCGCGAAGACACGGTGCAGTTGTTGGTCGTTCAGTTCCCATTTGTGTAGACCATTCATCTCCCTGCTGAGAGAGTCTGCTTGCACATTTTTTACTCCTGGTAAGTGGAACGCCAACAGATGTATGTCGTGTTGGAGGGCCCAATGCCAGATCTCCTGGGCTTCCGTCGACAGGATCCTGGAGCGGGTTCCTCCCTGCTTTCGTAGATAAAACATTGTTGTCGTGTTGTCTGTCATGATTCTCACCACTGAGCCCTTTATCTGTGGTAGAAAGGATTTCAGGGCCCAACGCAAAGCCCTCAACTCTAGCAGATTGATGTGAAGGGCGGATTCTTCCGATGACCAATGACCCTGAACCTGTAGGGACTCCAGATGAGCTCCCCACCCAGTTAGAGAAGCATCCGTTACCACTGTCCTCTGGAATGCAGGTTCCAGCAGGGGCATTCCCTTCGTCAGATGTATGGAAACTCTCCACCATTGAAGAGCCTGCACGAGCTGGCCGTTGATGGTCAACTTGTCCGACCAGTGCCCTTGACTCTGTGCCCATCGATCCACCAAGAATTCCTGAAGAGGCCTCATGAAGAGGCGACAATTGTCGATCAAGGGTATGCAGGACGACCTGGTCCCCAGCAGGGACATGTACCTTCGCACTGACACTCTGGTGTCGACCTTCCATTCCGATGCCTTTTGTTGCAGTTTGTGAATCCTTTCGAGGGATAGCCTCACCAGCCCCGACTGTGTGTGGAACTCTGCCCCCAAAAAGACCAAGGTCCTTGATGGCTTTAATGAGGACTTGTCGAAGTTCACTGCGAAGCCCAAACGTTGTAGGAGGGACATGGTGGCATCTAGGCTCTCTTGTGCCCTTTCCGGAGACAATCCCCTCACTAGCCAGTCGTCCAAATAAGGGTACACATGGTGACCTTCCTTTCTTAACCAGGCTGCTATTGGAGCCAGACATTTGGTGAACATCCTGGGGGACGATTTTAGTCTGAACGGGAGGACCCTGAACTGATAGTGGGTTCGTCCGACGACAAACCGCAGAAATCTTTTGTGTCGTCGACGAATCGGGATATGGAAGTATGCGTCCTGAAGGTCTAGCGACGACAAATAATCTCTGGGTTGTATCGATCGGATCACCTCCTGGAGCGTAAGCATTTTGAATTTTCAATTCTTGAGCAGTTTGTTGAGTGGTCGTAGATCCAGAATGGGACGCCACTTTCCATTTGGTTTCTTGACGACAAAGTAACGGGAGTACACTCCCTGTCCTTTTTCTGCCACCGGGACCAGTTCTATAGCCCCTTTCTGCAGCATAAGCGCCACCTCCTGCAGTAGTATTTGAAGGTGGGGCTGAGCAGAGAACACTGGTGGAATGTGTGGTGGCTTGTCCTTGAACTGTAGAGAGTGGCCCAGATGAATCGTGTCCAAAACCCATTGGTCTGTTGTTATGCGCTCCCACTCCTCGACGTGACGAGACACTCGGCTCCCCAGGACGTCCTGAAACATGTCATTGTTGGTTCTTGGCTTGTTTGTCTTTCGTCGACGAAGGGTAGGCACCCCGCCGTCTGGAGGTTTGGTAATCTATGCCTCTACGAGAAGACTGGGCCGCACGTCTGTAGCATTGGGACGAGTAGGAGGGTCTGTTGAAACCTCGGTCTCTAGATGACCCAAACCGGGAGTTACCAGAAGCCCCTCTGAAAGGACAAAAGGAACGAAAATTCCTACCACTCTGGAGGGCTATCGTGACCGCGCCGTGTCAGTATCCTCTTTCATGCCCTTCAAGGCCTCATCAACTTTTTCACCGAACAGCTGTTCCCCTTCACACGGCATATCCAAGACTTTATATTGCACCTCCGGTCTGAACGTAGTGCACTTGAGCCAGGCTTGTCTTCGTAGTACTACGCCATTATTAATTTGCTTAAATCCGGACTCGGCTAGGTCGACAGCAATGTTTATAGCATGGTTGGAGGCCTCTTCTCCTTCCCGTACTAGCAACATGGCAGACTTTCTATGTTCTTCGGGCAAATGTTCCAAGATAGGAGCCAGCTGGTGCCACATTTCCCTGTCATACCTAGACATAATTGCCAAGGAGTTGGCTCCTTTAACTGTAGTCGCGCCGACCGACAGCACCTTCTTGGCAAAAGCGTCTTGCCTCCTGGCTTCGTTGTCCGGCGGGGTCGTGCATTTATGTTGAGACCTGGCCTTTCTAGCCGCCGCCGCAGATATCACCGATTCCGGCGAAGGTTGAGATGTCAAGCACTTGGGAGTCGATTCCGGAGCCTTGAATTTCTTCTCCAAATGACCTTTTACTGCCGGTTCCGAGAACGGATGACGCATGGTCTTCAGGCCCTCTTGCCAGACATGGTCTAAAATAGGGATGGCGAATATGGATTTCCTTCTCTTGCCCATATGATCAAAAAGAAAACAATCCTTTTTCTCTTCTTCAGGGACTAGGCCAAACTCAGCAAACGCCTTACTCATCATGGCATAGAACGCCCCCACGTCGTCAGGTGGTGATGGCTGCGCCGGACTTCTCGGAGCTTCCATTTCCGCTTCAGAGTCCCATGTTGGGTCCCTTGAGGGGGATAGTGAGATGTCTGAACCCGACCCTTCGCGGTCTGAATCAGAGTCCAGTAGTTCTCCCTCTTCTTGTGGGCGAGGGCGATCTTCCACAACTTGGGAAGCGGCAGTAATCCTGGTCGTCGAGTGAGGAGCCGGGCCCGGCTCGTCGACGAGTAGCGTAGACTGTAGCAGTGCCGGGGCACTGGGCTGAGGTATCTGTGTGTCCAAACGCTCTAACAGCTTCTGTAGCGTATTTAGCACCTCCAAGGACAGAACTGCCTGGGGGTTCAGTAATGATGAGGTCATAGGGATGGTACCCCCACTCAAGAGCGTCACCGCACTGGTTGGTTGCAACCCCAGATCGGTTGGGTGCGCGACCGGGCCACGTTCCTCGTCAGCCGACGAGATGGAAAAAGCCGCCTCTGGTTGCAGCAGGGCCTCAGGCGGAACGGGGTTGAAAACCTCTGGTTGCCATCCCATAGACGGAACCACCGTTGACGACGATATGTTTCCTACAGCCGCAGTCTGAACCGTGGGAGGAGTTGCCGATGACGCAGGCGTCGACGAGCGGGCCGTCGACGAAGCAAGTGGCGCAGGGCCTTGAGGTGTTCCCGCCACTTTCGGGGCCGATTTGCTGGCCGAGGCCTCTCGACTCAAGGTAGACTTATCACGGTCTCCTGAGGAGGATTTAGATGGTTCCTTTCTCTCCTTTTTAGACGAGGAGGAAGAAGACAACGCCTTGTGTGAAGAGGGGGCCTTCGAATGTTTCTCCGAATGCTTCTCCGAGGGGCGTTTTTCAGCAGAACGCGCCTTCTTCGTCGGGGGTTCTGACTTACTTCTCGAGGCCGTGGAGCCTACCTCCGATGCTGGGTACGCACCCGCCCCGTCATTGAGCCAATCGACAAGGCGTCTTTTTCGGTCTTTAAGGGTCTTCTGGGAGAAGCCCTGACAGATTTCACATGTGTCCGCTGTGTGGTGAGGATGAAGACAGTAAATGCAGTCCATATGACCATCCCCTTCGTACACCTTCTTAAGACTGTATGTAGCACACGGACGAAACAACGCCTTTCCAGACACTTTTTCGAGAAGAAAAAACAGATGCAGAAGTAGAAAGTACAACCTAACCAAATAGCAGATACGCCAGGTAATCCCACTACTTTGGAAGACGGTTGAAATCTGAGGGAGCCACGGGGGCGGGGCTATATATACCTCTACGTCCTATTGTCGCCGGCGTGTGCGGCCCAAAATGACGTAGATAGGACACAAAAGTGTCGGAATTTTTCCTTTGGAAAATGTCTATATAACTTACCGAGGATTCCCAGCCTGACGACGGGGAATATTCTAAGCATGTGAATCCATGAAAGATCCAATGCTGGAGAAAAGGCAGGACTCTTGGGCTGGAAGTGAGAGTCGCCACTGGAACTGCAAGAACTGAAGAGAAGCGGAGAAGAAGACTGCTGCTGTAACTCCTGAGTCCCAGTGAAGCCCTGCTGCAGTCCTGAGCTATCTACCCTTCAACAACAGAGAAGATCCAGTCCAGAGTCTTCTTCCCTTGAGCTTGGTGGGATCAACCAGCTCACCTTCTACAGCCAGAGCATCCTCTTCTGGGTCGAAGTCGCTGCACAAAACTATAGTGGTTCCGATAGCCATCAGAAGAGCCCTCTCCTGTTTTAAAGGAGTGCACCTTTTATTCACTTTTGCTTCGCTGCTGCTGGCCTCATCCCTGGGTAGTGCAGATTGCTCCAGACGTCCTCCTTCTTGTCCCCACGACTGAAGTGCCAGGAACCGTGAGCCTGCAGGAAGTACCAGGAACAACTGCCGTATCACCAGCTGTCTTCATTTGAATAAGGTAGTGTGTCCATTTGGTCGTTCTGTCTGTCCGACCTTGAGGAATCGGGGTGAACCCTTTTCCTTTACGAAGGCTTGTCCTTTCTTCCTTATCTCTTATAACTTCTGCTTCCTTTTGACAATATCCAAGTACTCCTGGCAACGTTAATCTCAAACTGTTCTAATCGTGAGATCCTCGACAACAGAGCCTTGCTCCATTTGACACTAGTGCAGGCCTATTGATTTTATCTGTATCTTAGAACTCGTCCTGTGATTCCAGTGCCTTGACAAAAGTATTGCCTATGATTTTTATCCACCATTCCGTGGTTTTAATTCAATGTGCTAAGTGTGTTTGACTACGGTTACATTTCTTCCCGCGGGTACGCTTTTCTTTCTTAAGACCGAACTGTCATTACTGTCAAAAAGTGAGCGCATTTTAACCCCCGGTAACGTCTTTTGTTTCCCAACAATGGTCTGTCAAATCCTAATGTACTTACCTTGAATTGACCTGAACCCAAGGAATTGGTTGTGTGTAGTATATTTAGAGTGTGGTTTTGTTTTAATAGAAGTGAAATGTTTTGTGAACAGATGGTTTAAAAGAACAAGTTACTTCTTACCTTGTAACGCTCTTTCGATGGTATGTTCCTCCGACGTATTCCTTATCTTTGATAGATCATCTCCAAGCTTGCTGGCCTGGGAATTTTTTTTTCAGTAGAGGGCGCTGCGCGTCGACGTCCCTCGAGCCGATGTCACTCGACGGCCTCCGTATCGGCGCCGACGTCGCCATGCGTATAAGTAGACTCGCGCAGCGTCCGTTGCTCAGTTCCGTTTTGACGTTAACAGTTGTTTTACATGAATTGGTTATTGACCTTGAAGGAGCGTAAGATGCAACCACAAGGGAAGTATTACTGCGGGGATGGATGGGAGGAGCGATAAGGAATAAGTCGGAGGAACATCCCATCGAAAGAACGTTACAAGGTAAGAAGTAGCTTGTTCTTTCGAAGGGATTGTGTCCTCCGACGTATTCTTTATCTTTGATAGGCTCCATGGCAATTTGGAGGTGGGAGTAAAACGGCATGTTTCCTTTGAGGAATGAACCGAATGTAATACGGCTTTGCTAAACCTAGTCTCTTGACTAGAGGAGGAATCCAGGTTGTAAAATCTTGTGAAGGTATGTGCGGACGACCATGTGGCAGCCGCACATATGTTTCGAACCGGAACCCCTCTTTGGAGGGCCGAGGAGGCTGTGATACCCCTGGTTGAATGAGCCCTAAGATTTTGAGGAGGCTCTTTCCCTGCCAGTTTGTAGCATTCCAGGATGGCCAAAATAATCCATCTGGAAATGGTTTGTTTTGTTATCAGTAGTCCCAACTTGTGCCCTGAGTAACCCACGAACAGTTGGTCTGCTTGCCTAATCCTAACAAGTCTGCTGATGTAAAAGCTTAAAGCTCGCCTTGGGTCCAGCCTATGTATCCTTTCTTCCTCATTCCCCGGATGGGGAGGCGGATAGAATGAAGGTAAAGTAATTTTCTGGGTGATGTTGAATTTAGAAAAGAAACCACCTTTGGGAGGAAATTAGGCTTCACCTGTAGGACAACTTTGTCTTTATGAAAATTTTTATGGGGGGGGTTACAAGATAGAGCTTGCAATTCGCTCACCCTTCTAGCAGATGTTAAAGCCACTAATAAGACAGTTTTAAGGGTGAGAAATCTTAGCGAACAAGAGTGGAGTGGTTCGAAAGGAGTACCCATCAGGAAATTTAAGACTAAATTTAAGTCCTATAAAGGCACCTGGAAAGGTCTTGGAGGGTAGACATTAGTTAATCCCTTTAGAAATTGTATTACTAAGGGTAATTTGAAATACGAAGGCTCCTCCGCAGTGCGCTTGAAGATCGATAGCGTTGCGAGATAGCCCTTGATAGTGCCAACTTGAAGGCCTGAATTTGCCAAGTAGAGTAGAAAAGATAACACCGTTGGTGTACCACATGAAAAGGGGTCGATATTCTCTTCTCTACACCAGCTGCAAAACCTGTTCCAACGGCAGCGGTATAAAGCTGGCCTTCTGGCTGAAAGCAACACTTCCATGACGTCATCAGGGAGGTCCCAATCCTTGTATCTCAACCTTTCAGAAGCCAGGCGTGAAGGTTGAGGGTTCTGATGTCTGGATGGAGAACCTGACCTCCCTTCTGTGAGAGAAGATTCTCCTTGAGTGTAAGACGAATTGGAGGGCAGATGGACATGTCCAGAAGGTCCGGGTACCACGTTCTCCTGGCCCAGTCTGGGGCAATTAGGATCATGGTTCTCCGGAATCTTCTCAACCTCCTGATCATTTGAGGAATGACAGGGACTGTTGGAAACGCGTACAGGAGTGGAAACTACAAGTCCACTATGAACGCGTCCCCTAGAGCTCCTCTCGGGAGAAATTCCCTTGAACAAAACAGATCGCACTTTCTGTTGGTACTGGTGGCAAACAGATCCACTTGAGGGGTTCCCCAAAGGGCGAAGATCTCCTGAAGGACTTCCTGAGCTAGTTCCCACTCATGGGAGACTGTGCCCTGCCTGCCCAGAGCATCCGCCGTCAAGTTCTTCTCTCCGGCTAGGTGGACTGCCGATAGAGCGATTCCTTCTTGAATTGCCCAAAAGCAGAGCTGCATTGCCTCTCTGCACAGGGGCAGTGATCCTACGCCTCCTCTTTTGTTGAGGTAGTGCATGGCCACTGTGTTGTCCGTCATTATCAGGACATTTTTCCCTTGTACAGATGGCAGAAAAGCTTTCAGCGCTAGTCTGATTGCTCTCAGCTCTAACATGTTGATATGTAGTCTGGACTCCGATGGAGACCAACGACCGCTGATGATCAAGTTGATGGTATGGGCTTCCCACCCCGTGAGTGAGGCATCTGTGACTACTGTTATCTCTGGCCATGGTTGCCAAAACAGTTCCCCTTTCAAGATGTTTTTCTGGCAGGCCCACCACTGAAGGTCTCGAGCCACCTTGTCCGGAATTTGAAGGAGGTCTGTCATTCTCCCTGAGAAATGTGACCACTGAGTTCTCAGTGCACACTGAAGAGATCTCATTCTCAGGCGAGCCTCTGGCACAAGGAAGATGCAGGATGCCATGAGGCCTAGCAATCTCAAAAAAGTCGAAGGCTGGGAGACGTTGGGCATTTTGAAACTTGGTGACCATCTGCAGAATATCTTGAGCCCTCACCTCTGGTGGCAAGGCTTTTCCCAGGGAAGTGTCCAGGACCACTACAATGAACTGGAGTCTCTGTGATGGTATCATATGTGACTTCTTTAAATTGAGGGAGAAGCCCAGTTTGTGAAGGAAGTGGCAGACATAATCTAGCTGGATCTGAGCTTGTTCCGAAGATACAGCTCTGATCAGCCAATCGGCCAGGTAGGGGTAGACGTGGATCCCTTCCCTCCTTAGACTTGCAGCCACTACCGACATTAGCTTGGTGAAGACCCTCAGGGAGGAGGTCAGCCCAAATGGCAGAACTCAAAATTGATAATGAGAACCGCCAATTGCGAACCTCAGGTATTTCCTGTGTTTGAGATGGATTGGCACATGGAAATAAGCCTCCTGGAGGTCCAGAGATACCAGCCAGTCCTGGAGCTGGAGGGCCTGAAGGATCTGAGAGAGAGTTACCATCTTGAACTTGTCCTTCCTGAGGAACGTGTTCAATTCTCGTAAGTCCAAGATAGGTCTCAGTCCTCCGTCTTTCTTCGGTATGAGAAAGTAGGGGGAGTACCAGCCCTTGTTCCTCTCCGCTACAGGTACCGGTTCTATGGCACCTTTCTCTAGCAGGTCTATAATTTCCTGCAAGAGGAGCGGATCTGGAACTTTCAGAGAGCTGTTCCCCGGTGGATGACTCTGAGGGATGCGTAGAAAAGGCAGGCAGTAACCTTGGGCAACTGTCTCCAATGCCCAAGCATCTGACGTAATAGCCTGCCATTCCGTCAGATGGTGAGTCAACCTGCCCCCTACAGGTGTTTTGTGTGGAAAGACCTCAGAGTGGTTTGGGGGCGGCTGATGCAGATGCCGAGGGTAAAGAGGCACCTGCTGCTGCTGCGGCCTTAGTACTTTTGACCCGTCCACCTCGGGTGGATCTCTTTTGGCCTCTTTGATCCGGGTGTCCTCTGCCTCTCCCAAATGCGGAGTAATAGCGAAAGGACTTTCCTCTCCAAGAGGTTCCTGAGGGGCGAAAAGGAGTTTGGCGGATTGCAGCTCCTAAAGATTTTGCTGCTGCTTTAGATGTTTGCAACATTTCCAGACTGTCATCAGCCTTTTTCCCGAATAAAGAAGAGCCCTGAAAGGGCATATTCAAAAGTCTGGCCTGTACATCTGGAGCAAAGCCAGACTTTCGTAACCACGCATGCCTGATGATTGTAGTACTTGCCGCCATGGCCCTGCTGATAGTGTCAGCGGAATCGATGCCAGTTTGAAGAGATTCGCACATGGCATCTTTGCCATCTTTAATGATGTTAAGGAAGGCTTCCCTTTCTTCTCCTTCCGGTATGCAGTCAGCAGCTGATGAAGCACACTCCCACAGTGTGTGACTGAACCTGGCGAGCGTACAAGTGGCGTTGATGGATTTCAACGCCATGCTACAAGCAGAAAATACTTTTTTTGCCATAGAATCGTACCTCTTGTCATCCCTGTCCTGTGGAACAGTGGAATACGCGGATCTGCTGCTTGATGAAGTTACCGCTTGAACCACCAGGCTCTCTGGAGTCGGGTGTTTTGATAAATATTCAGGGTCAGCCGCAGACACCCTATACTTGGCTGGCAATATTTTATTGACTGCAGGGATAACCTCAGGAGTTTCCCAATTTGATGAAATTTGCCTTTGTAAAGCTGTATGGAAAGGAACCACAGGATCCTCCTGTGGACCTTTATCTAGTATGTCTGTAAGGTCATCCTGTTGAAAAACAGGTGAAGGCGCAGACCAACCCATGAATTCAATAATTCTTGCCATCAGGGTTCTATAGGGGGTTTCAGCATGTTCCCCTGGGTCTGGTTGGGCAACTTCCACTTCTGGGGAAGTATCCAACCCACTTGCCTCATGTAAGGATTCCTGTAGGTCTTTCAACCTTCTTTCCTCAGAGGTAAAAACCTCTGAAACAGGTGGTGTGGTCCTCTGCCGCCCGAAGGGTCTTTCTTGATCAGAATCTTCCCCTTCTTCATAGATTGAAGATAAGGTTCTGGGGTACTCTAACCTCGGAAATGGTGTAAAACCCATTCCTAAAGCAGAAGGAGCCAAACTTGTCATTATTGGTTGGGAAAAAGTCGATGTCGTCGACGCCGATGTGAAAGGCTTCGAAGGCGCTGAAAATGGCGTCGAGAAAACTGGAAGAGGCCTCGAGGAACTCGAGAGGATCGGGATCCTGCTCGAGGATGTCGACGACATTGTCAGAGTCGTGCTGGAGGTCCTGGGTATAACCGTTGGCTGTGAAGTAGCCGTGTTTTTTTCTTTTATCGGCGTCGACGATGGCATCGATTTGATCGACCGATGCGTCGAAGAACCCTTCGATAACGGCGTCGATGGCGCCGATCCATGAGTCGAGGGGACTTTCGACGATGGCGTCGAAGATGGTGCCTTGCTACCCGATGGCCCGTGGCGCTTTCGGGTGGACTTTTTCGCCGGATGCAACGACTCGCTGTGTTTCGATTTTTTGGGTCTTTCACCCAGGGTATCACCCTCAGCTGTCTTCGAGGGGGTCGAGGCCGCTTTCTCAAAGACGCTCAGCATCTTTTTCCTGAATTCCTCCCACTCAGCCTGAGAGCTGTGTTTTGTGGGGCAGGAGACCCTTTCCGGGGAAACAGAAGATGACGAGGAAGGGGATCTTCAACGTCTCTTTTTTGAGTGTCTAGATCTCGACGAGTGGTGGAGCTACTTCGAGACCTAGAATGTGAATGCTTTAGCCGGCGAGGAGACGAATGCGTCGACTCGGCCGAAGAAACTTCCGAGGAGGTTTTACCTGACTTACCTCTCTCGAGCTTCCCCTTGCGCTCCTTCAAGGCTTTCGCCGTCAAGGACATGCAGTCCTCACACTCCGAACAATGGTGCTCGACTCCCAAGCACCACAAACAGATCCTGTGAGGATCCGTTAGCGACATTTTCTTTCCGCAGTCTCGACATTTTTTGAAGCCGGACCGTGGAGTCGTCGGTTCGGATGAGGAAGCCATCGAATACGAGTTGGTTTTCTCGAGGAATAATAAGAGGTTTTATCTGAATGAACTGAGCAACGATATTCCGAGGCCCGACGAAGCGCGGAAAAACGGACGCTGCACAAGTCTACTTATACACGTCGTGACGTCGGCGCAGATACAGAGGCCGTCGAGGGACATCGGCTCGAGGTACGTCGACGCGTAGAGCCCTCTACTGAAAAAAAAATTCAGAGGCCAGCAAGCTGGGAGATGATCTATCAAAGATAAGGAATACGTCGGAGGACACAATCCTTTCGAAATAAATATACTTATATTTTTTAACCAGAAACCTTGAGTCAGTGTTTGTTTGAGTCACAGTAATTGTAGTCCTTTCTGTAATCCCTATTACTGCTCATTTGCCCTTGAGATAAGTCTGGCTGCTCCGCTACTTCTACCACTATAACGGTGTAGTACAGGCTTGTACCAAAGGTGAAATTGTACTACCACTTGTGGACTTAATTGTCTGTAGTGTTCCCTAAGGGTACTGCAGAGGATTCTGCCTAACAAGAGTCCTGATATCCGGATGGAGAACCTGACCTCCCTCTTGCGAGAGAAGATCCTCTCTTTGTGGAAGACGAATCGGAGGACAGATGGACATGTCTAGAAGATCCGGGTACCACGTTCTCCTGGCCCAATCCGGGGTTATTAGGATCAAGGGTTTCCGGAATCTCCTCAACCTCCTGATCACTTAAGGAATGACGGGAACTGGAGGAAACACGTACAGGAGTGGAAACTCCCAGTCCACCACAAACGCGTCCCCTAGAGCTCCTCTCAGGGGAAATTCCTTTGAGCAATACTGATCGCACTTCCAGTTGACACTGGTGGCGAACAGATCAACCTGAGGGGTTCCACCAAAGGGCGAAGATCTCTTGAAGGACTTCCTGAGCTAGCTCCCACTCGTGGGAGACTGTGGTCTGCCTGCCCAGAGCATCCGCTGCTGTGTTCTTCTCCCCAGCTAGGTGAACTTCTGATAGAGAGATTCCTTCTTCAATTGCCTAGAACCAGAGCTGCATTGTCTCTCTGCACAGTAGCAGTAACCCTACGCCTCCTCTTTTGTTGAGGCAGTGCATGGCCACTGTGTTGTCCGTCATTATCAGAAACATTTTTCCCTGTACTGATGGCAGGAAAGCCTTCAGTGCTAGTCTGATCGCTCTCAGTTCTAATAGGTTGATGTGTAGTCTGGACTCCGATGGAGACCAACGACCACTGATGGTTAAATCGTTGGCATGGGCTCCCCACCCTGTGAGTGAAGCGTCCGTGACTACTGTTATCTCCGGCCATGGTTGCCAAAACGGTTCTCCTTTCAAGATGTTCTCCCGACAGGCCCACCACTGAAGGTCTCGTGCTATTCTGTTCGGGATTTGTAGGAGATCTGATATATTTCCTGAGAATTGTGACCACTGGGCCCTTAGCGCCCACTGGAGAGATCTCATTCTCAGGAGAGCCTCTGGCACTAGAAAAAATGCAGGATGCCATGAGGCCGAACAACCTCAAAAAAGTCAAAGGCTGGTAGACGCTGGGCATTTTGAATTCTGGTCACCATCTGAAGAATATCTTGAGCCCTCACCTCTGGTGGCGAGACTTTTCCGAGGGATGTGTCCAGGACTGCTCCAATGAACTGGAGTTTCTGTAATGGTATCATCTGTGACTTCTTTAAGTTGAAGAAGAAGCACACTTTGTGGAGGGAGTGGCAAACATAACCTAAATGAACCTGAGCTTGTTCCGGGGACACTGCTCTGATCAACCAGTCGTCCAGGTAGGGGTAGACATGAATCCCTTCCCTCCCTAGACTTGCTGCCACGGCCAACATTATCTTGGTGAAGACCCTCGGGCGGAGGTCAGCCCAAATGGCAGAACCCAAAATTAATAGTGAGAGCTGCCAATGGCGAACCTCAGGTACTTTCTGTGCTTGTGATGGAATGGCACATGAAATTAAGCACTGTTTCCAGTGCCCACGCATCTGAAGTAATGCCCCTCCATTCGTTCAGATACTGTGAAACTCTGCCTCCCACTGGGGTCTTGTGGGTCAAGGCCTCAGAGTGGCTTATAGGCGGCTGCAGCAGCGGCTGAGGGTAAGGTTGCCGATGCTGGTGCTGATTTAGCACCCCTTCCTCGTCCACCACGAGGGAATCTTCTTTGGCCCCGCTGTCCGGATTGTTCTCTTCATCTTCCAGTTGAGGCGCAGAAACGAAAGGACTTACCCCTCCAAGAAGATGAGCCTGAATAGGGTTTTTGAGGTTGTCTAATGGCAGCGCTAAGGGATTTAGACGCCGCCTTTCATGTCTGTAGCTTCTCCAAACTCTCATCCCCCTATTGAGTAGTCTTGCCTGCACATCCAGTGCAAACCCTGACTTCCTCAACCATGCAAATCTGCGTAATACCATGCTAGCAGCCATGGATCTGCTGATGCTGTCAGCAGTATCCAAACCTGACCGGAGACATTCACTCATTGCCTCCTTCCCATCCTTAATGATCGCCAGGAAGCCGTCTCTTTCTTTGCCTTCCGGGATCTGTTCAGCCGCCATAGCCACACAGTCCCACAGGGTAAACGTGAATCTAGACAATGTGCAAGTCACATTAGGGGATTTCAAAGCCATACTTCCTGCAGTGAAAACATTACGTGCCCAGGCATCCACCCACTTGCCGTCCCTGTCAGGGGGCATGGAAGAATAAGCAGGCTGTCTGCTTGACGAAGCCGCCTGAACTACCAAGCTTTCGGGAATGGGATGCTTGGTAAGATATTCCGGGTCACTGCTGGAAGGCCTGCACTTCCTTGCAAAGATTTTTATTAATTGCAGCCGCAGTACCCCGAGTCTCCCAATTAGCAGAGACTATTTTCTGTAGAGCCATGTGAAATGGTAAAATCAGGTCTTTTTGAGACCCCTGGTCCAAGATGTCCATCATATCATCTTGTTTGAATAACTGAGTAGGCCTACTCCATTCCATAAACTCAATGAGCTTTCCCATCAGTTTCCTGTAGGATGAGTTTGTATGCAGATAGGGGTCAGGCCTGCCAAACTCTGGTGAGGTATCCAAACCACTAGCTGACTGGAGATGATCATACAAATCCCTTAGTCTGGACTTGTCAGAAATAAATTCTTCTGGCACATCGGGGGTGCCAAACTGAAGGCCAAAAGGTGGTGAACCCTCATCAGAAGGTTGATCTTCCTCATATATTGCCGACACAGACTTAAAATTGTATTTTTTGGTAAAGGTTTATAAACCATTTCTTGGACAGGCAATGGCTTCGATAATGTCGATGTAGTCGTCAAAGGATGGCTTCGAAAATGGCACCGGTTTCATCAGCGTCAACTTCTGTGTCGACAGCTTTGACTTCGATGGAGTCGGCAAGGACGTCGACATTTTTGTCGCCTTGTGCTTTTTCACCGGAACCACAGTTGGACTCGGTTCTTGACTCGTCGACACTCTCGACGACTTCTCGTCGGAACGAGAACTTTCTCGATATGACGCTGGCCTTGAGCTCGGCTTCAAAGAAGTAGCCTTCTTCTTGTGGTCCGTACTCGGAGCGACCAGGGCATGGTTCTTTTCCTTTTCTTTTGAGGGGGTCGGGCCGCATTCTCGAAAATTCGCAACATCTCATTACGAAATGCGCCCCACTTTGCAGGGAAATCGGACTTCGTAGGACATCTTATCACCTCCGTGAAGGAATCACTCAATGTTGAAGGAGACCTATGGTGTCTCTTCTTAGCCTTCTTAGAGGAAGAAGATGATGATTGCCGCAATTGTCTGCTCGATCAGGACCTTTTTTGACTTTTTGCACTGAGAAGAGTCTCTCGACTCACCAGTCTTTTTCTCCCGCTTCGAAGATGACTTCGATGTTAACCTTCCCACCGCCAGTTTAAACTCTACGCTCCCTGAGAGCTTTATCTGTCATGGCCTGACAGGACCCACAGTTGTTGGTACAATGCCCGGAGCCCAGACACCACAGGCAGACGCGGTGAGGATCAGTAATCGACATTTTAGACCCGCAGTCGTGGCATTTATTAAAATCCGGCTTGGGCTTTGAAGGGGTTGATGAAGAAGACATTTTCTCACAAAAATCTCACTGAAGCGCAGCGTACTTCACTCTAAGCGTAGGCTCGGAAAAACAGAACTGAAGCCAACGGGCACTGCATGTGCTATTTAGGCTGATGATGATGTCAACGTTCGCCGGAGGCCCTCGAGGGAGATCGACTCGACGATACTGCATACAGTGCCCTCTGTCAAAGTTTCTTTTTCCGAAGCAGCAAAGCTGGAGAGATATATTATCAAAGATGAGGAAAACGTGGGAGGACACAATCTATTCGAAATATGGTTATGATATCACTATAATGTGACATACATTTCATACAAGTATGGATAACCATATGTATCGTTAATATCAGTGTGTATAGGTGCATATTATCAAATTACTGTGAATGCAAGCAGACATCCAAGCAAGATGATAATGATGTGTTATTATATAGCACTTATGCGTAAGCGCTTTCTATAGATCAAATATGCATACAATATCACCTAACCTGTGTTATTACTCATTTATCAAGCTCAGAAGTATGAAAGGCTGAGTTGAGGTGTTTAAGAACAGACTAGATCTGTGACTCAACCCCTGAAGTGCACCTGACATAAACCTTTAATGAGTCTAGCAATTATCGTAAAGAATTCAGAAAGACAAATTATTTGTTATTCCTATTCTTCCTTATTTAGGGTCACTGTTCAAAGTGTTACACTTGTGGAATCCCCTCTTCTTTTTAAGAGGTCTGAACAAGAAAGCCAGCCACTCCTGAAACAAATAGCAACATGGTGCTGAGCTTACATCTAAAAAAATAAACTACCCCCAAATGACGTCCCTAACTGAGGGGCCCAGACAGTACAGGTGGAGAAAGGATAAGTGGCCAAACACAGCACGGCGGTCAAGGGGCGAGAAGTCACTGTGTGCAGTGGAGGAAGGTATGAGGTACTCAGAGCTTCACACGTGGGGCCCAAGCCACTGATGTGTAGCCCGTAGTCCCAGAACCGCAAGGGGAACAGCAATCAGAAAAAGGATCTGAGGGGTGAGCTGAAGGGACAGCTCCTATACTAGGCCCAGAAAGACTGGGCACGGGGAAAGAGAAGATCAGGCCATTGATCCCGATAAAGCGCAGGGCAGGATGTTCTGCAAAACCCTGGTGGACTCATCTGGCACGCTTGCTGCGTGGGGTGGAGGTACAGAGAAAGGAGCCGCTGACTGCAGACACAACAGATTCAGGTGCGAGGGACCCCAAGAAGTGAAAGGACCAACAAGAGGGGCTTACTATGGGACCAGCATAAAGCAATATAGACCTTGTGGAGGAGGAACAATTGGGGGAGCGCAGCAGGAAGAGAGGCTTGAATGGGTCAGCAGCACGAGTAGACTGAGCCAAACATAAAGGCGACTGGAGCCCCAGCCTAGAAGCTCTAAATCGCTGGTGACTTGTGCAGGGGCCAGGTTATGACGACTATCCCAATGTTGACCTGACCTACTAGGGTTTTTCCAGCAAAAGCTTGGACTGAAAACACCCTGAGACTTGGTTAGGCCCCTCAAGACACTGGGGATGTGGCAACTTGAGGACAGACTGGAAGAAGGGGCAGAAAGGAAGACTGTGTCAGGCAGATGAAGAGACCCACAGATAGTTGGGGCATCCAAACACTACAGAAATTCCATAGACATAGCGGAAGCAGGAGAAACATGGAGGGGAACCCTCAGCAAGGTTAGGGAGAGGAAGGCAGGATAAAGGCGGCGACTAAGGGAGATATCTTGGATATCCTCCATTAAATCAAAGCCCAAAGATGACATATCCAATCCTCCGGCTCTGAGAAATAGTATATAAACGGAGAACTGACTAGAGGGACTGAAGAATAACCAATTCTCCACTGATATTCTCCAGATGAAGTATGATGCCAGACTGCTGGACTTGTGAAGACAAGCTAGCCCTTAAGATCAATGATGTAAAAAACAGAGAGAGGAGAATCAATCTGAGAATCCTAGGCCTGAAGGAAATGGAGGGGGAGATAGCGGAAGATGTGGAGAGGAAAGTTAAAGACATCATAAATACTCTGTTCAAGGAGGAGGGCGGAAAGGAGTTGAGCATAGAAAGAGCACACAGAGCAGGGCCAGCAAAGGGATCAAGGTCGAATGTGTTGGAGTGCTGCTAGTTCAAGTAGAAAGGAGATATCCTGATTAAAGCATGGATGTAGAAGTAATTTGATTGAAGGTTCCAAGGTCAAGACATGTCTGGATCTTTCCGGTCTCATACTACCAGAAAAGGAGAGATTTTTGCCAACTAACCGCATGGCTGACATTGCACAAAGTGAGATACTAATGGGCTTACCCCTTCACTCTTGTTTTTTAGTATAAGGGGAGGACTAAAGAATTACCATCGCAGAGGAAGCAACCCAAGCCCTGACTCATATCTCGGTATATGGACAAGAGGGGCTGATGTAGAAATCACAGAAGGAGCACTAAAGAAGAGAGGCCTGGAATAAGAGAGATGATTTGAGAAAAAAGTTCACAGGATCACGTAAATTCAGGAAGATGAGTATTCTATCCCCAGGAAAGGGTGAAACGAAAGAGAACAATGACGGTTGTTCATATCCAAGCATTAGTCTAAAGATACTGATGAGGGGGGATGGAACAAATCAGGACACGTTATATAATGGAGCAAGCTAGGAGGAGTGGAATACATGGATAAGGGGAGACACAAATATACAAATCTAGGTCGGGAGTGGGAGGATCTGTTTTCTCATGGGCGTCTCAGGGGGAAGACAAGAATATACATGTTAGTTACATCACTTGGGGGTGGAAGGGGAGTGCAGAAAAAGCATGGAGAATGGGATGTATGATAGTAGGAAAGGTCATCACAAGTAAGAAGAGAATTGTCCCAGTCACTTGGTTAACACCGGCATACAGTAGGATGAACAGAGGACAGGAGACGGATTGACGGCAGGGAACTTCTCAGTGGTATCGCTGAACGTGAAAGTGCCGAACTCCCCACTAAATATCTATGGTAGTGACAGAATGTAAGTAGCATAAACTAGATGAACAAGTTACTTCTTACCTTGTAACGTTCTTTCGATGGGATGTTCCTCCGACGTATTCCTTATCTTAGATATCGCTTTCCAGCTTTGCTGGCCTCGGAAAGAAATTTCTCTAGAGGACGCTGCGCGTCGACGTCCGCCGAGTCGATGTCCCTCGACAGCCGCCGTATCGACGTCGATGTCATCCTGCCTATAAAGGCCGCGCGCAGCGTCCGTTGCTCAGTTCCATTTTGTAGCCCACAATGATTCTTTCTGGACTAGACTAATCACCCTGAAGGAGCGTAAGCTGCAACAACAAGGGAAGTAGTACTGCGGGGATGGATGGGAGGGTCGATAAGGAATACGTCGGAGGAACATCCCATCGAAAGAACGTTACAAGGTAAGAAGTAACTTGTTCTTCGAAGGGATTGTGTCCTCCGACGTATTCCTTATCTTAGATAGGCTCCCATAGCAGTATTCTGTTATTGGAGGTGGGAGTACTGACTTCAGGCTTCCTTTTATTGATGAATAGAGTGCAATACTGCCCTTCAAACCTAGTCTCTTGACTGGAGGAGGAATCCAAGTTGTAAAACCGTGTAAAGGTATGGACGGACGACCATGTGGCAGCCGCACATATGTCTCTAACCGGCACTCCTCTTTTGAGGGCCGATGAAGCTGCGATACCTCTGGTCGAATGAGCCCTAAGATTTTGAGGGGGCTCTTTTCCTGCCAGTTTATAACATTCCAAAATGGCTAGAATGATCCATCTGGAAATGGTCTGCTTAGTTATCGGTAACCCCAGCTTGTGACCTGCGTAGCCTACAAACAGCTGGTCTGCTTGTCTTATCCTAGCCAGTCTACTGATGTAAAAACTTAAAGCCCTTCTTGGGTCCAGCCTGTGTAACCTCTCTTCCTCTTTCCCCGGATGAGGAGGAGGATAGAAAGATGGAAGGGTAATCTTCTGAGTGATATGGAATTCAGAAACCACCTTTGGGAGGAAATTAGGCTTCACTTGCAGAACAACTTTGTCTTTGTGAAAGATTGTATGAGGGGGTTTACAAGAAAGAGCTTGTAACTCGCGCACCCTTCTAGCAGATGTAAGTGCTATTAATAAAACCATTTTAAGGGTAAGAAATCTTAACGAACAAGAATGGAGTGGTTCGAAAGGTGTGCCCATCAGGAAAGTTAGGACTAAGTTTAAATCCCATAGGGGAACCTGGTATGGTCTTGGGGGATAAACATTAGTTAACCCCTTTAGAAACTGTATTACCAAGGGTACCTTGAAATAGGATGGTTCTTCTGCAGTGCGCTTAAAGATGGATAGCGCTGCGAGATAGCCCTTGATGGTGCCAATTTGAAGGCCTGAATTCGCTAAATATAGAAGGAAGGACAAAACCATTGGTGTACCACATGAAAAGGGGTCGATACTCTTTTCTCTACACCAGCTGCAAAATCTGTTCCAACGGCAGCGGTATAAAGACTTTGTTGCTGGCCTCGTTGCCGAAAGCAACACCTCCATAACATCATCAGGGAGGTCCCAATCCTTGTACCTCAGCCTTTCAGAAGCCAAGCGTGAAGGTTGAGGGTTTTGATGTCTGGATGGAGAACCTGACCTCCCTTCTGTGAGAGTAGATTCTCTCTGAGTGGAAGTCGAATTGGAGGGCAGATGGACAAGTCTAGAAGGTCCGGGTACCACGTTCTCCTGGCCCAATCCGGGGCAATTAGGATCATGTTTTTCCGGAATCTTCTCAACCTCCTGATCATTTGAGGAATGACAGGGACCGGTGGGAATGCGTACAGAAGTGGAAACTCCCAGTCCACTATGAACGCGTCTCCCAGAGCTCCTCTCGGGGGAAATTCCCTTGAACAGAACAGATCGCACTTCCTGTTGACACTGGTGGCAAACAGATCCACCTGAGGGGTTCCCCAAAGGGCGAAGATCTCTTGAAGGACTTCCTGAGCTAGTTCCCACTCGTGGGAGACTGTGCTCTGCCTGCTCAGAGCGTCCGCTGTCAAGTTCTTCTCTCCGGCTAGGTGAACTGCCGATAGAGAGATTCCTTCTTGGATTGCCCAAAACCAGAGCTGCATCGCCTCTCTGCACAGAGGTAGTGATCCTATGCCTCCTCTTTTGTTGAGGTAATGCATGGCCACTGTGTTGTCCGTCATTATCAGGACATTCTTTCCTTGTACAGATGGCAGGAACGCCTTCAGCGCAAGTCTGATGGCTCTCAGCTCGAACAGGTTGATATGTAGTCTGGACTCCGATGGAGACCAACGACCGCTGATGGTCAAGTCGTTGGCGTGGGCTCCCCACCCCGTGAGTGAGGCATCCGTGACTACTGTTATCTCCGGCCAGGGTTGCCAAAACTGTTCTCCTTTCAGAATGTTCTCCTGACAGGCCCACCAGTGAAGGTCTCGAGCCACCCTGTCGGAAACCTGAAGAAGATCTGTCATTCTTCCTGAGAATTGTGACCACTGAGTTCTCAGTGCCCACTGGAGGGATCTCATTCTCAGGCGAGCCTCTGGCACTAGGAAAATGCAGGATGCCATGAGGCCTAGCAACCTCAAAAAGTCGAAGGCTGGGAGACGTTGGGCATTTTGGAACTTGATAACCATCTGTAGAATATCTTGAGCCCTCACCTCTGGTGGCGAGGCTTTTCCCAGGGAAGTGTCCAGGATCGCTCCGATGAACTGGAGTCTCTGCGATGGTATCATTTGTGACTTCTTTAAATTGAGGGAGAAGCCCAGTCTGTGAAGGGAGTGGCAAACGTGATTTAGCTGGATCTGAGCTTGTTCCGAAGATACAGCCCTGATCAACCAATCGTCCAGGTAG
This sequence comes from Ambystoma mexicanum, assembly GCF_040938575.1. Taxonomy (NCBI): domain Eukaryota; kingdom Metazoa; phylum Chordata; class Amphibia; order Caudata; family Ambystomatidae; genus Ambystoma; species Ambystoma mexicanum. Next base: position 638,431,218 of record NC_090939.1, read on the forward strand.
GGGTAGATGTGAATCCCTTCCCTCCTTAGACTTGCAGCCACTACCGACATTAACTTGGTGAAGAACCTCGGGGCCGAGGTCAGCCCAAATGGCAGCACTCGAAATTGATAATGAGAGTTGCCAATTACGAACCTCAGGTATTTCCTGTGTTTGAGATGGATAGGCACATGGAAATAAGCGTCCTGAAGGTCCAGAGATACCAACCAGTCTTGGAACTGAAGGGCCTGAAGGATCTGAGAAAGAGTGTCATGATGCCTACCCCCGGAGCATCAGGCCAGGCCCAGCACCCCCGGAAGCAGGCATCATGCCCTCGGGTAAAAGCCCAGCGGCCCCTTATAGGGACTCTTTGGACTCAGTCCTGGCGCCTTTGGCGCCAGGCTCATGTTGGACATCAGTCCTGGCGCCATAGGCGCCAGGCTCATAAAGGGAGGTGTTTTGTGCACTTACCTGATGCAGACCATGCTGCACGCTTCAGGCCTCCCTGAGACCTGAAAGGGACTATTTTTTCATAGGGACTATTTTTTCACTCGGGCGTGGTACTACATCTGGGGTTTCCCAGTTCGTCATGATTTTCCTTTGAAGAGCTTTATGAAAAGGCACTACAGGATCCTCCTTTATCAAGAATATCCGTGAGGTCATTTTGTTGGAAAGCCTGTGAAGGTATTGACCACCCCATAAATTCTGTGATCCTGGCCATTAAGGCTGTTTAGGGGGTTTCAGCATGCTCCCCCGGGTCTGGCCTAGCGAACTCCACCTCAGGGGAAGTGTCTAACCCACTTGCCCCATGTAAGGAATCATGGAGTTCCTTTAACCTGCGTTCCTCTGAGGATAACTCCTCTTGAACTGGGGTTGCAGATCCCTGCAACTCAAATGTCTCTTCTTGGTCAGATAGTTCTCCCTCTTCCATAATTGAGGACATAGTTCTCAATTGGTCTGAATTCACAAAGGGTGTGAAACCCATCTCCTTGGCAGAGGGTGCCAAACTTGTTGTAATCGGCCTCGAAAACGTTGATGTCGTCGACGCCGACGTCGAAGGCTTCGAACATGGCGTCGAAAACAAAGACAGAGGTCTCGAGGTCCTCGATAGAATTGGGATTCTGCTCGAGGATGTCGACAATCTCGACGCCATCGTCATCGAAGACCTGGCGATAGCCACTGGGTGCGCCGCAACCGTGACTTTCCTTGGCGTCGACGCCGGTGTCGAAGATGGCGTCCAGTCGACAGACCCGTGTGTCGAAGGTCCCTTCGACAACGGCGTCGAAGACACCGACCTCGGCCTCAACGGAACCTTCATCGACGGCGTCGACGGAACCTTCGAAGAAGGGTTCGAGGTCATAGCTTTACTCGAGGGTTTGTGACGCGCTCGAGAAGCTTCCTTCGCTGGGTACTGCGACTCGCGGCGTTTTAGACCTTCGACCAGAGCATCGCTCTCGGCAGTCTTCGAGGGGGTCGAGGCCGCTTTCTCGAAGATGCTCATCATATTTTTGCGGAATTCCTCCCATTCAGCCCGGGAACTATGTTTCGTGGGGCAAGGGATTCTCTTAGGAGAAACAGAGGAAGAGGATGACGAAGAAGGGGATCTTCAACGTCTCCTCTTCGAGTGCTTCGATCTCGAGGAGTGATGGGACCCGCTTGATGACGAGGAGACGAATGTCTCGACTTTGTCAAGGAAGAAGAAGCTTTTGAAGTCTTACCTTTTTCCAGCTTCCCCCTACGCTCCTTCAGGGCCTTAGCTGTCATGGACATACAGTCCTCGCACTCCAAACAGTGGTGTTCAGCTCCCAAACACCACAGACAAACTCTGTGAGGGTCAGTCAGCGACATCTTTTTCCCACAGTCTCGGCATTTTTTAAAGCCGGACCGAGGGGTCGTCGGTTCCGACGAGGAAGCCATCGAGTATGGATCGAATATCTCGAGGAAATTGGATTAATTCTCTACGAAAACTGAGCAACGATATTCCGAGGCACTGAGTAAGCGCGGAAAAACGGAACTGAGCAACGGACGCTGCGCGCGGCCTTTATAGGCAGGATGACGTCGACGTCGATATGGCGGCTGTCGAGGGACATCGACTCGGCGGACGTCGACGCGCAGCGCCCTCTAGAGAAAAAAATTTCCGAGGCCAGCAAAGCTGGAAAGAGATATCTAAGATAAGGAATACGTCGGAGGACACAATCCCTCTGAAGTTCTTTTTCTTCAGGGGACGAGGCTGAAAATGGAGGAGGAATGCAGGATCCTGGGTAGAAATATAGGTCAGATATTTTGGGCTTCTGAGGTTTGTAAGATAGGGGGTGCAAACATCATACTAAGAAATACAATAGGTATGTGTGTAGCAGAGCTAGACAGTCTAAATGAAGGCAGATTACCGATAGTGAAAAGTCGAGTGGAAACCATAAAGCTTACATTATTTGTATTTGTATTTTATTGTTTATATATTATATATATATATTATGCTCAGTTTATGGTCTCAAATCAGGGACAACAAACATTCTGTGAGAAGGTACTGGGGGAGGTTCTAAGTAAGACCGAGGGCATAATGAAAGTCGGGGGGGGACTTCAACATGCAGGCTTAACTGGAAACCGATATGCTCTCACTAATGGAGAAAGGCTGACCTATGAGTCAGAGAGAAAGAAAAAACATCAAGCATCTGATGGAAAAAAACTGTGTGATATCTGGAGGGTACTCAACCATGAGTCATATCCCTTTTTCTTGGCCCTGCACTGCACATTCACAAGGATAGATTATGTTCTCATGTACAAAGGTCTAGAGTACAGTGCTTTCAGAAGTCACATATCAGAGGTGGTCCGGCCGCAAAATAAAATGATAACTTCAGATATAGATGCTGCATACCTCTTCGAAAGGGATAAGAGTTTATGATGAAATGATTACCTACTGAAAGATTCAGTGTGTGCGGGGACATTTACCAGGTTACTCACCGTAGTGACCACCTTACTCCTAGTCCATAGTCCCCTTTCCTCCATACTTGTGGGACATCTCTCCGTCCTGTGGGACGGGACCGGAGCACTTTGTAAAAAGCATCCACATTTTTTTCAAAAATATGTCCCTCCCCTCTTTCCTGTGCGGGGCCCGCGGCCGTAACCCCGCCCACCTTGGCTCCGCCCTGCGCATCGCCCATCAGTCCTTTTCTATCGCAGGGTCCAAGACCCGTTACCAATAACAGAGGAACCTTATTAGGGGGACGGCGGGCGTATGGAGGAAAGGGGACTATGGACTAGGAGTAAGGTGGTCACTACGGTGAGTAATCTGGTAATACTGCTACGTCCCGTCCCCTTTCCTCCATACTTGTGGGAGATTCCCAAGCACTCCTTACAGGAACTATGGGTGGATGGAAATACCCCTACTGAAACAGGTTCTTTAGCACAGCCTGACCAAACTAAGCGTCAGCTCTAGAGCTCATATCGAGGCAGTAATGCTTACAGAAAGCAGATGGGGAGGCCCAAGAAGTTGCTTTAGCAATGGACTCCCAGGGAACATATTTCCGAAAAGCATCCGCGGCTGCCTTGCCCCGCACCAGGTGTGCATGGATACCTTTAGTAGGTTTCAGCTTTTGGACAGTGAAAGACTCCGTGACGCAGGTGGCAATCCATCTGGAAATAGATGCCTTAGACGCCGGCCTGCCCAGAGGGTTACCGAAGGTCACAAAAAAGTTGAGAAGAACTCCGAAGCTCGGAAGTCTTGTCCAGGTAGAACTTAAGAGCTCTTCGAACGTCAAGACAGTGTAGAACCCTTTCAGCCTCCGAGGCAGGGTTCGGAAAAAAGACCGGAAGGGAGATCGACTGATTCAGATGGAATTCGGTAACTACCTTTGGTAGGAAAGCCGGGTTTGTCCGAAGGACTACCTTGTCCTTGGGAAAGACCAAGAAAGGATGCTCCACCGACAATGCCTGGAGCTCACTCACTCTCCTCGCTGACATAACAGCGACCAGAAAGGACACTTTCCAGGATAGGTACTTGAGGCCCACCGTGGCCATGGGTTCAAAAGGTTTATGACACTGCGCCGTCAGGGCTACATTTAGGTCCCACGGCGGGTGCGGACTACGAACCGGAGGGTAGAGGCGTGTCAAGCCTGCCAAATGCCTCTTAACCACTGGGTTACTCAGAGAATAAGAGCATTTGTCTGTAGCAAGATAAGCGGAAACCGCTGAAAGGTAAGTTCTGCATGACAGAACGTGAACACCCGACTCTGCTAGGGAGGACACGAAGGACAGCACCGTGTCAATTGTAGCCACCCTTGGATCCAACTGCTTTTCCAAACACCAACGACAGAACCTGAGCCATTTACTCCTGTATTGGGATCTGGTCGACGGTTCCCTGGCTGCCTGGATAATACACATGTTATCCATAGACAAGTTAAAATGCTCTAAGACTTGAACTCAGGCACCATGCCGCCAAGCTGAGCGATTGTGGGGAGGGGTGCCATATCTGCTGTTCCCCTTGATGAAGAAGATCTGGGGTTACTGGTAACCTGATCAGCGGAAACACCGACAGGTGTTGAAGTTCTGAGAACCAAAACCTGGCAGGCCACCACGGGGCCATGAGCAGAAGGGAACAGTTCACAGAGTTCTTCAGCTTCCCAATTGCTCGATGAACTAGAGGCAGAGGCGGGAAGGCGTAAGCTCTCATGTTGTGCCATGGAATCTTGAGAGCATCCCCCAGAGAGGAGGCTCTCAGCCCCCCTCTGGAGGCATACCAAGGAAGCTTCTTGTTTACCGCCGTAGCGAAGAGGTCCACCTCTGGTGTGCCCCAATGCAAGAAAATCCATGAGAGGACCTCCACCTTCAACTCCCACTCGTAGCTGACCACTGTCCGCCGGCTGAGGGCATCCGCTGTGACATTCAGCTGGCCCGTGATGTGCACCACAAGCAGCCAGACGCCATGAAGCATGGCCCACTCCTATATCTGGATGGACAGATCAACCAAAGGTGCCCACCCCGCAGGCAACGAAACATTGTGCGGAAGGGGTATCCGAGCATTCCGGTCATAAACTGACCGATAAGGATGCGCACAAGGCCCAGAAACCAGCCCTACCCCTGAGGCCGATGGCGCAGCTGTAGGGGTAGCGCTCAATATGGCCGCCGCAGTCGTGGCGGGAACGGGCGCCATTTTGTCATCACCTGAGGGGAACTGCGGCACGTGAGGAAGTGAGGCAGGGGTCCCCGCCGATGGATCAGGGATCTTAACTTTAGCCTTAACATAAGGAACCTCGGCAGAGCCGGTACTATGAGGCCTGGAATGTTTCTGCGACATACCAACTGCCAAATTAGTCTTCTCAGGAAGGACCTCGGCGCTACCGGTAAAGGAAGAATTTCCCTTCTTTGCCCCCTCAACAGATCTGGTGTCACCGCAAGAGGAGGAACGGTGAGAAACAACCTTCACCGATAAGGCCTTGCCAGACTCTCAGAAATGTTGGTAGCTTTAGCCTCTGTACGAGGGACCTCGGACCCAGGTCCGGTAACAGCCTTACTAGCGCGGGCCTCAAACATCCGTTCGGTAGCACCAAGCCCCACCAAGGCCTCGGGGCGCATCCCGGCATAAGAGCCAGTCGTCCAAATATGGATACCCATGGATATCCTGGAGACGAAGTTAGGCCGCAATCACTGACATCATCTTCGTGAAGACACGAGGCGCCGAGCTGAGGCCAAAAGGAAGCACTCGAAACTGGAAGTGCTCCTCTCCCAAAGAGAAGCAGAGATATCCCCTGTGTGGGTTCCAAATCAGGATATGCATGTACGTGTCCTGAAGATCCACAACGCTGAGCCAATCGCCCATCTGCAAGGAGGAGCGTATCTGGCTGGGAGTGATCATCTTGAATTTCTCTTGGGGTAGGAAAAGATTGAACTGGGAAAGGTCTAGGATGGTGCACAGGCCAGCCTGGTTGGGTTTGGGCACCGTAACCAGCCGGGAGTAGAAGCCCTCCCCTCGCTCCCCTAAAGGGAACGGGTTCCACAGCTCTGAGGTCCTGAAGTTTCTGAACTTTGGCTTTGAGGGAGGGCGAGCCCGACAGCTGAAAAGGAGGGTTGAAGGGTGGGGTAGGGGGTAAAGGTAAGCGGAAACCCGCTCGAGCGACTGACCAGACCCATCTGTCTTCTGTGATGGTCTGCCACGCCTCTCAATGAGACGCAATGCGTCCTCCCACCGGGGTCTCGTGCGAGCGCGAAAACCCTCATTTGGCAGGCTTATCGGTGGCAGTGCCACCTGAACCTGATGAGGAGGCTGAGGAGCGGGAGAAAAAACCGCGTACGCTGCTGTCTACAGCAGTTATTCCCCGCAGGAGTATCCACTCTGCGAGATTTGCGGTCGAGGAAGCCCCTAAAACCAGAGGAAGGTCAACTTTGCGACAACGGTCTCTGGGATTTGAAAGGAGCTTTAACCAGAACAGACAATGATTTAGCCGTCTGAGTGCTATCCTTGGTTTTGTTGAGCTCTACATCAGTGGAAGAGTGAAAAAGCTCCTTACCATCGAATGGAAGGTCCAGTACGTTGTCTTGCACTTCCTTCGAAAACCTAGTGGCATGCAGCCATGCTTGCCGCAAGGTATCAACCCCAAACATCAGGCCCCGAGCCGAGGTATCTACGTGATGAGCCGCAGCCTCCAGGAGATCCTGGGCCAAGACCCTGGCATCGGAAAGGCCACCTCTGAAATCTTCCAACTACTCGACCGGAATGTGCTCCTCAAACTCCGACAGACCTTTCAACATCCGCATGTTAGCTCCCGCCAAAATCAATTCTGCATTGGCCTGCCTGAGCTGCAAGGCCGAATTGGCAAAGATTTTTCTCCCTAGGGAGTCCAGGAGCTTGTCCTCCTTTCCCAAGACCTGAGTAGCCGTCGCGGAAGAGGATGCTGCAGGTCTGGATTGCAACATAGCCACAGCCACCACTGTGGAGGAGGGAGGCGGACAAGACGACAGGGCCACCTCTTCCAAAGAATTCAGCCTGTACCTCACGTCAATCTTTTTATTGACAAAAGTCCCGAGTGTGGCTTTTCCCAAACTCTTCGGACCTCGGCCAGAGCGTCCTTCTGCAGGAACAGGCAGGTACGCTCCAAGGGAGACAAGGTGAACGCCCCAGAAAGCACGCCCTCCTGCGGAGCGGGTGCCTCGGGCACCGGAACATCTAAGAAACTCATCATGTCCAGTACCCGGTCATGAAAGGCTCTGATAGAGCGGGGAAGGTCCTCATTGTCCTGATCGCCTTGAGGGTCATCTGACAGGTCAGGATCCTGCTGAGCCATGCCAGGCACTGCCTTGTCCACTGGGGACAATGGTGGCAAAGGCGGAAGAGCAGGGGGAGGCACCACAGGCAAGGGAGGCGCCAGCGTAACCACCGGAGGACCAGGTGGAGCCGGAGGCGCAGGTGGACATATCTCCTTGAAACGTCCTTTTAAATATTCCCTCATGGGGTCGGTGCGCATAAGCGATTGAAATTTACCAAAAAAGGCATCCTCAGGAGATTGTTTCGGAACCTGAGGAGGCCTCTCATGAGGTGGACAAATCCAGGGACGTAACGGAGAAGGGTGCCAAACCGGCCCCTCCACCGACGTATCCATATAAATCAAGGGAGCCGCCCCCGCAGGCAACGAAACATTGTGCGGAAGAGGCATCCGGCCGTTCCAATCATAAACCGGCCGGTAAGGATGCGCACAAGGGACCTTAGGTTCACCCAAAGGACCGAACCCTACACCAGGGGCTGATGGCTTAGTTGTAGGGGTAGTACCTAAAATGGCTGCCGTGGTCGTGGCGGGAACGGCCGCCATTTTGTCCTCATCTGAGGGGAACTGCGGCATGTGAGGGAGTGAGGCAGGGGTCCCCGTCGATGGGTCAGGGGTCTTAATTTTAGCCTTAACGTAAGGAACCTCGGCAGAGCCGGTACTATGAGGCCTGGAAAGTTTCTGCGACATACCAACCGCCAACTGAGCCTTCGAAGAAAGGGCCTCAGCACTGCCGGTACAAGAAGAACCTTTCTTCTTTGCCCCCTCAACAGATCTGGTGTCACCACAAGAGCGGGAACGGTGAGCAAAAGCTTTCACCGACAGGGCCTTGCCCGGCCCCTCAGAACTGTTGGTAGCCTTAGCCTCTGTACGAGGGACCTCGGACCTAGGCACGGTAAAAGCCTTATCGGCACGGACCTCGAACATCCGTTCGGTAACCACAAGCCCAGCCAAGGCCTCGGGGCGCACCCCGGTTTTGTTTTTGAGGGAAGCCGAAAGAGAGGCCTCAGAGCAAGCTCCGGTACCCCACGACTCAGTAGAACTGGGCCTACAAACAGCCCCCACAGGAGGGGCCTCGGAGCATACTCCGGTGTACACAGGCCCCTTACGGAGACCCTCGGAGAAAACTCTGGTAGAATTATTAGGCCCGACAGGCACCTCAGGGCGAACCCCTGTAACAGAGCGATCAACGCCCCTCCCGGCCCGAGAGGAACCTGGGAAGGTATCCCCGGATCGGGGTGCTCTGAAAAATAAAGAATTTACCGGGCGTTTCTTCTTCTCGTCGATGAAGGCCTGAAAATGAGAAGGAGGAGTTCGTCGGAACACCTCCTCCCACCGCTCCGCCGACGTTGAAGTGCTCGGACCGATAGGGAGTTACAGTAAAAACAGGAGTCCCAACGGTGTTCCGGACCCAAACACTCTAAACAAAGAGGATGGGGATCCGCCCTCGCGAAGCGACGGTGACACGATGAACAGTCTGGAAAATCTAGTTTAAAAGACATAGACAGACTAGTAAACAAACGCTAGTGAGAGCCAGAGAGGAAAACAGGGAAGAGAATCTTCCGAGGATGCAAGTGGCTCTGGCCCCAATCGTGCGGAGAAAAGGACAGATGGATGATGCGCAGGGCGGAGCCAAGGTGGGCGGGGTTACAGCTGCATGCCGGACACCGCGCAGGAAAGAGAGGAGGGACACATTTTTGAAAAAAATTTGGATGCTTTTTACAAAGTGCTCCGGTCCCGTCCCACAGGACAGAGAGATGTCCCACAAGTATGGAGGAAAGGGGACGGGACCTAGGAGTATGAAGCTTTCGTTAAAGAAAACGGAGAGGGAGAGGCACGGTATGGAAGGCAGTTAAAGCCACAATTAGGGAACATAGCTGACAATTTCTCATACTTATATCAGATGCTCAATAGGGAGGGAAGGAAAAGTAAAGCAAGAAGGCATGATAGAATAAATCAGGAGATCGACCTCCCTAAACTGACAATGGAGGAATCAGTAATGGTAGACGGCCAGATAATGGTAGGGAAGTTTAAGGTAGCGATCAGCAAAAAGCCAGCAGGGAAGGCCCCTGGGGAGGCTGGATTCACTATTGCCTTTTGTAAACAGCACAGAGAAATACTTGCCCCACATCTAGTTAAGCTGTTTGAGGAAATCCTGGAGGAAGGAGACATTCCACCGTCTTTCCAACATGCCCTTATCACAGTGATTCCTAAGGGAGGGAGGTATCCCCTAAAATGTGGGTCATATCGCCTGATAGCCCTCTTGAATGTAGATGAAAAAATATGAACTTGGGTGCTAACATCCAGACTTGAGAAAGTGTTACCGGGCTTGGTGGACTCAGACCAGCTGGTATTTGTTGGGGGAAAACAAGTAGGTGAGACGGTTTAGAAGACACTTGACCTCATAGATACATCGAAGAGGTGGAAGGAGGACCCATTCTATTGCCAATCAGCGAACTACATTCCAGCCCCAAGGTGCAAGTGTTGGTAAATGGGAATACATTGCATCAGTTTATACTACAAAGGGGTGCAGAACACGGTTGCTCATTATTGCCTCTGTTATTTGTATTAACATCCAAACAGCTGGCAGCTTCCATCAGAAATAATTCAGGGAATAAGGGCCTTTGGGTAGGTGGACAAGAGTCCAGATTGGGGCTGTTCACAGACCACATTCTACTACAACGGGGAGGCCCCAGAGTTTCTATACCAGAGGCACTCACAGAAATAGAACCTTATGGGGCTCTCACTGGCTTCAAAATAAACACACAGAAGTCGATCCTCTTACCAAATGGAAGAGCAAAGGGAGTACAGATTGGGATGAGCTGACATTAGTAGTGCACAGGTAGAAACTAAAATATCTAGTGGTCCACCTGACCAAAACGTTAGGTGGGTTATAGGAGGAGAATTACCTGCCACTCTTGAACCAACTGTATGGGGATCTAAATGCATGCTCGAAACTCACTCTCTCATGGATGGGATGGCTGAATGCGATAAAAGATGGAATGCGATAAATATTAATCTCATACCAAGGATTCTCTTTATGCTTCATAGGCTGCCGGTTAGAGTAACTGATGGGGTCTTATTGGAGATCGAATCCAGGATCTTACGGTTTCTACGGCAGGGTAAAAGACAGAGAATAGCGTATCAGACCCTAATTGTCCCCAAAGATTCTGGAGGAGAGGGACTCCCAGACATAGAAAGTTGTTATAAGGCATCCCAAGTCAGAGTCTTGATAGCCCACTTAAGAAGACACTAGGACATACAATGGGTTTACCTGGAAAACTACCTACTGACCCCAGGGATAGTAGAAGAGTGGCTTTGGGTCCTGATAAAACAACTCCCCAAAAGAATAGGAAACCATGGCATACTGGGATGAATTTAGGAAAAATGAAAACAACACAGTTACTCTCACTACATGACCTTCCCACCTTAGTCATAACATTTGTGACAACATTTCTGAGCCACTGCAGTTCCAGAGATGGTTTGAGGCTGTTCTAGAGAGAGTCGGGCTGTGCTGAAATTAGGGAAATTTAAAATAATACAGCAGCCGGAAGAAGATTTAAATATGGGAAAGCTCTCAGTATTCATATACTTACAAATGAGAGGGGTCATTATGGCTTCTAATTGGATAACAGAACTGAAAGTCCCCTCGAGAAAATATTGGACACCTGGGGGAGTTAAAAAAGCCTGAAAGCCCAGATGTATTGACAGAGGCTATTGTCCTGGCTAATACAAAGGACAACAAGGGGACTCGACATATAGAATGGCGACCAGAATTCTCAGATTCTCTATAGAGATCCTTATACTTAAAAGCACATAATACCTTAATATTGTGCCAGTATAAAATGCACAGACTCAAACTATTTTATCTTTATCTAAACTAGAAGTAGATAGCTCTTATCAACAGTTACAAACATTAAATCAGCACTGCTACTCTATAAACAAAAATATTTTATTCTACAATACATAAAATTAGGTACATCAATTGACAAAGGTATCAAAAACACTGTATAAAAATACAAATCTGGGCTGACAATGACAAGACCTTATTACATAGGTAATTGTCTCGGTGACTCAAATTATGATCTACTACTGAGAATTTATTAGACGTCAAAGTGTAGTTTCAGTCCTTATATTAGGATTACTTTATATGGTTTAATTATTTGGCCACATTGATGAACTCGACATGTTCCAGTTCTCGTCTAATTTTTAGGAACTTTCTTCAGGAGTATTGTCACTCTACACTTTTTACAATAAAACAAGACATACATGAATTGTATTGGTTGAAATAGGTTCCAGTTCTCGTTGACAGTGAAAAAGCCTTTGCTTTTTACAATGTAACTGGTCTGGTCCATGGAGGGAACTTGAGTATGATGTAGTCCTGAATCAAACAGGAAATCTCATCTCTGGTGTGAGTTACGCATATATATGTAATACTCAACCTGTCTAGACAGATGTAGAAATGTCCGTAGGGCGTAGTGGTAAATCTGGACCCAGTAATATGAATCGCTAACTTGTAGCTCGAACAGCTGTGTGTCCAATGGTTCTTTTATCTCCCGCAAAATGAGCGTAGTATAAGTGCTTCAATTCGTTTTTCTTCTATTGAGGAGATGAAGGCACTGGTCTAGTGTGGTAGTCGTGCTCTACTCTTCTAGCTCGGGTGTCAATCTGGCTGTCTTAGCATTATCGATGTTTTCTTATCTAGGTTGGGCCGCGTTCCTGTAGTGAAGCTTATGGTGCTGAACGCTGTGTTTACTTCCGGTCTCAGACTCAAACTATTACATAGATGGCAATATGATCCCCGAAGATTATCTAGGTTGTTCCCAAACACCCCCAACCCCCTAAATGTTAGACGAAGTGTCGAAAATCTGCTTTATTTCTGGCCATGTGGTTATCATGGGGGAGAGCCCATGTGTTTTGGAAGGAAGTGCTGGGATGGATTTGGAAGCTTGAGGGAATCTAGAGAGAGATCTGTCCCATGTTGGTACTTTTTGGTCTACAGAGGGAAGATGAGAACTGGAGGGGAGTGCCACATATGGTACATTTTCTACTACTAACAGCAAGGGCGTGCTTGGTGACATTTTCGAAAAGACAAACTATGCCCATGCAATAATGCTTGATGAAGGTATGCATTGATGCCCATGTTGCAGCTGAACACATATCTGCTGCAGGGACTCCCCTCTTCAAAGCCGCAGAAGTAGCCATTCCCCTAGTGGAATGGGCTTGTAGCCCATCCGGTGGGTCTTTTACCGCTAATCTGTAGCACTCAATTATAGCCAGAATGATCCAGCGGGATATAGTTTGTTTTGTCACCACTAATCCCAATTTATTAACTGATAACCTACAAAAAGTTGGTCATCTTGACGTAACTTTGACATTCCTGAAATGTAAAAACTGAGGACCCTTTTGGGGTCTAGTCTATGCAGTCTCTCCTCTTCTTTGCCCAAATGAGGAGGAGGATAGAATGTTGGTAATATGATTTTTTGTGACAAATGGAAGTCAGAAACTACTTTTGGTAAGAAAGATGGTTTAACTTTAAGAACTACCTTGTCCTTATAAAACTTAGTATATGGGGGTTTATATGAAAGAGCCTGTAGTTCACTAACCCTGCGGGCTGATGTTAAACGAATGGTTCGGTCAAAAAATGTTATTGCCCCTACGGGTCGGCCATGTGTTTTAAGCCTAAGTTGCTCGATTTTAGAAAAATTCCTATGGACCTTACCCGAGTTTTCGTCCATTAAACGCACGCGAAAACAGGCACCAGGGAGCTGCCATTTTGTGATAATCCTATCATTTCCCCCATCGCCCTGGCTGACCTGCTTTTGCGGCACTAAATCATATCCCCCGCCCCTGAGCCTGTCATCAGCAGACGCGTACTGCCCATTTCGCAACGCCAAAGCACGTCTCGTGTCAACATTCGCTGCGCTTCAGCTAATGACGTGTCGCCATGGAAATGGCAGGACGCCTCTTTCCTCAATAAGTATAAACAGACCGTTTCACAACACACAGCAGCAGATTTTCGATTCCATTCCTCTCTCTGTGTTACTTTGAGTATTCTGTGACTCGTTTCTGTGCTCTGGTCAGCTACCTTAGTTGCTTGTAGCCCGTGTGGACAGATACCAGTACCACCGCTATCAATTATTTTGGTTTGCGCAACACACAATGGATACAATAATGCCCTTCATGTACGAGCCCGAGTATACCGAGGAGGAACTACTGGAAAGGGAAACACGCGAAAACGATGGGCTTCGGACAGCAGTTTGCAGGACGAATCAACGGATGAAGACACTGGACCTAGTCGCATGGACGGTGTTTCCACCTGGTGCACATGCAATCGGTGCGAGCTAATGCCGACCGAGGAGGAGAACTGCTGCTGCTGTGAAAACACGGGATGCGTGGCCTATATTTCGGAAGGCGAGCCACGACCGCAATGCATCACCGAGCTGCCAGACTTCAGGGCAGCCTGCCTCACACGGTCCGTGTTGAGGATAATGATGGTGCTTATGCACGAACTTCGCTCAACTGTTCGTCCTCGTAATCCGAGTAACGAGTAAGTATACTCTGCTTGTCATGCCACTCCTATGTCATGGTCTTCTACTATATCCAAAATTACATATACATATCATTGTAACGCATGAAAGTCGTTCAATAGTGTGCAGTCTCTAGATAGCATTTGTCCGAGCAGAATGCCATTAGTTACAAGAATTGTCATTGACAACAAACGTTTATTAAACTTATCTTGGTCATTTAAAAACAGTTTGTTTCATTCCTTTTTACAGGTGGTACAGGCTGGTGGCCTATCGTTCCTTTACATGGTGGCTTCACGGGAGGCTTGGACACCGCGTTCGAAGAGTGATACCCGCCTGTGTCGTTCGTGCCATAAGAGAAACGTTCCCGAGTGACAGCGGTCAGTACAGGGGATTTTCTCTCGCTGTGCTGCAACCTGAACTGTACAATGTGTAAAATTTTGTATTTTTGTGTCATCAAAATAAGCTACAAAAATAAAACACCACATATATTTTAACAACGGTTGTTTCGATTTTTTAAATCAATCAAGTGTGTCTCCATTCAAGGATGGATGTCAGACACCTGTGCTCGGAATGGGTGAAGTTCAGGTCGCTGTGAAGCGGGGTTGTCACTATCTAAGCTAACATAATATATTATCAATAATGCATGCACTAAATAACACTTGTTCAAAGTCTTTCAGTCGGTTATGTCTCTATAAAAGTCACACATATATCAATACTATCAATTAACATTGGATTATACAGGCCTTAGGTCAAGAGTCTTGACCACTATAATACACTGTTTGAAGTGTGGGTCTGTGCTCCTCACAAGAATCTCCGATATGTGGCATTTGTTATTGATAGGCAACAATATATTGCAGTAGGGGTCTAATGTTAGTTGGGGATCTGCTAGGTGGCCATCATGGGGTGATCAGTGGTCTAGCACATGAAGAGAATACCTTGCAGGGACACAGGGTCAGAATGGCAGTAACTTTCCACTGGCGAGGGTGCGTGGGCAAGGACACGTTTGTGGAGATGAACGAGCCATGTGCTTGGTTCAGGCCGGTTCACATGCAGGTCCATGATCTCAGAGAGTGATGTGTTACATTTATTAGCTGTTGCAAATACCTCTGGAGTTTTCCAGTCAGAGTGGGAACGAGGCTGTGGGCCATGTGCTCTGCGCAATGTACTATCGCAGTGAGGCCTGGTCACCAAAATGGAGTGGAAAGGGGTACAAAAATGGATGCCCCGTGTCCTGCTCAGTGTTCCCATCCACACGAATGTCATGCAAAGTTAACATCACATAAGGGCAAGGGACGGGCGCAAACGGCCAAGGTGCCAAACAGCATGTACACTTCAAAAGGTATCCCACGGCCAGGGGCCATCGCTCACATGGCCTCCTCAGACCCAGTGTCTCCGGGGCAGGCCTCCCTTGAGGCAGGCCGCCCCCCTGCAATCCACATAAGTGTGTCTCCATTCAGCAGTCTTCCTGTGCCTTATCTGCACGCCCCAGGCCCATCCATCCCACCCCCTCTATCAAAGGCGGTTCGCACCCGGGGATGAGTGCTGGCATGGGGGGCTGTGACGGGCGCAAACGGCCAAGGTGCCAAACAGCATGTACACTTCAAAAGGTATCCCACGCCCAGGGGCCATCGCTCACATGGCCTCCTCAGACCCTGTGTCTCCAGGCAGGCCTCCCCTGAGGCAGGCCACCCCCCCTGCAATCCACATATGTGTGTCTCCATTCAGCAGTCTTCCTGTGCCTTATCTGCACGCCCCTGGCCCATCCATCCCACCCCCTCTATCAAAGGCGGTTCGCACCCGGGGATGCGCGCTGGCATGGGGGGCTGTGACGGGCGCAAACGGCCAAGGTGCCAAACAGCATGTACACTTCAAAAGGTATCCCACGCCCAGGGGCCATCGGTCACATGGCCTCCTCAGACCCCGTGTCTCCAGGCAGGCCTCCCCTGAGGCAGGCCGCCCCCCCTGCAATCCACATAAGTGTGTCTCCATTCAGCAGTCTTCCTGTGCCTTATCTGCACGCCCCAGGCCCATCCATCCCACCCCCTCTATCAAAGGCGGTTCGCACCCGGGGATGAGCGCTGGCATGGGGGGCTGTGATGGGCGCAAACGGCCAAGGTGCCAAACAGCATGTACACTGCAAAAGGTATCCCACGCCCAGGGGCCATCGCTCACATGGCCTCCTCCGACCCTGTGTCTCCAGGCAGGCCTCCCCTGAGGCAGGCTGCCCCCCTGCAATCCACATAAGTGTGTCTCCATTCAGCACTCTTCCTGTGCCTTATCTGCACGCCCCAGGCCCATCCATCCCACCCCCTCTATCAAAGGCGGTTCGCACCCGGGGATGAGTGCTGGCATGGGGGGCTGTGACGGGCGCAAACGGCCAAGGTGCCAAACAGGATGTACACTTCAAAAGGTATCCCACGCCCAGGGGCCATCGCTCACATGGCCTCCTCAGACCCCCTGTCTCCAGGCAGGCCTCCCCTGAGGCAGGCCGCCCCGCTGCAATAAACATAATACCACGACATACACACGTCATTCATTCACAAACACACCCGTTTCTAATACTTTATAAACCACTTGATATGTCTCATGAGAACATTTTTGTGCTTTGCAAGTCAATTCCTGAACCTTCTACCTGAGAAGCACTGAGATCTATGCTAATCTGCTCGTCGCCGTGCTATCTGTGACCGCTTTGGCAAACTCGTCAGTGTGCTACCTGTGGCCATCTACCTGTTCTCCTGCAACATACTGCTCGGCCTGTTTGTGGCCTTACCTTGACCAACTGTTTGTTGGTCAAGGTAAGGCCATGTATCCTAGTCATATTTCGGTCATTTTTACATTTCAATCTATTTGCTATTACAGTACCCAATAGAGCTATGGTCATTGGTCTCATTGCTATTGACTTGAGTTTCAATTTTTATGCTATCAATAGATCTATTTATTTTCATCTGTGTCAATTGTCATCGAATTGCATCCTTCGGGGGTCCAGTCTATAATGTAAGCATGGTTCCTTTTCGTGCAAGACAAAACAGAAATTTCTGTAATTTATGCAAATACTAAGCCGCACATGATGAACTGGTATAGTTCTGGCGACCAAAACAAACCTTGCATTGAGCATGGTATGGTTAATTTACTTTTTTATGACATTTTTATTCATCAAGGTTTTATAATATTTACTTTTCAGAATTTTCAACAATGCCTGCCTGTTCGATTAGCGATTGCCCTTTGAAGACCCATGCTAAATCTGAAGGCACTACAATGCATGCATTCACGAAAACTGTTGATCGAATAAGAGAATGGGTCAGACATTACGGATATCCACTGGATGAGCTGGAAAGTAGAGTCCAACAAGTCTTTGAGGACAAGAGGGGTGATCGATACCGCATCTGCAGCCGGCACTTTCCCTCGAACATGTACACCACATCTTGGGTAACAAAGAAGAACAAACGGCGATCGACACGAAAATTGCTCGAAAACGCTATTCCCACTCTATTCATCCACAATCCGCCACTGGTGAGTCAAGTGTCCATTTTTAGCTTTAGGCCTTGCGGTAGTGTGTAGGTAGCCGAATGGATTCATTGATATTTTAGGTGTTGTTTCCAATTTGTAATACTTTCGACATTGATATGAGTGTATAGCTTTTTGAATAATGACATGTATCAATATATTATTTTTAGATTTCATAACCCACAAACGAAATCTATATATTGGCACAGGGAACTGTGCTATATTGCGCATTACTCAAGTATTCTGTCTCCTTACATGGCAATTTTAAATATTGGCATTTCATAATCAAACAATAATTTACCTTTACAACTTCTTGACTATCCCTTGAATCTGAAGCAAGAACATTCTACTTCCGTCACGTGCTCGCAGTTATCAACCACTTCTAGCGCGTATCAGGTAATCATACTTGGCTATTCCGCTACAGACTTGTTTTATGCATGTCAAGTAATAGTTTGTATGTATTGTGTGATTATTTGACCGATTGTTTGGTTAGTGCTTTCCAATTGATATACACCTTAGTTGTTGTCCCCTGGTGTTTGTTTTCAGTTATAATTAGTGTTATCCATACTAATGCAAGTACTGTCTTTCAGGGAGATGCTGAAGCGTCCACCACATTGACAACAGCCCTAGATGTTCTTCAGCAGCCCGAGGTATGGATACTGACAGCTCAACTGACCGTGATCATCAGGACTGGAACACTTGTGGTTTGATTGTTCTACACCATGCTTCATTTGTGGTTAGCCATTGATATGTACCTGTCCGGTCGACCCCAAGCGTGTGTTGTGTTTTCAATATTGTAATCCTTACTAATGCAAATACTATGTTTCAGGCAGTTGTTGAATCGTCAACCCACGCACTTGATGCGGAGCCTGACATTCAAGTAATTCCGGTGGAAGCGGGACCATGCGGATACGAAACCGCGCAACAGCTTTCGGAAGTGCGCACCACATTGACAACAGCCCTAGATATTCTTCAGCAGCACGAGGTATGGATACTGACAGCTCCATCGAGCGTGATCATATAACGTGATTCCATTTGCTATACTTTCTTCCCTATTAACGCAAGTACTGTGTTTCAGGGAGACGATGGAGCTTCCACTACAATCACAAGATCCCATTTAGATGGTGCAGGTGTAAAGAAATGGGAGAAATAAGTCGATTAAATCAGATCATTTTTAAATATTCCTTGATTCTTTTAGACATATGCAACATTTGTGGTTATCTCTTTATATGTACCTGTGCGTCGACCCCAAGTGTGTGTTATGTTTACGATATTGAAAACCATACTAACGCAAGTGCTGTGTTTCAGGGAGTTGCTGATGCCTCCTCTTCAATACAATCATTCGTGGCAGTCCATGTAGAGCCAGAGGTATGGTTACTGACATCTCCATCGAACTAAGTCATCAGAGCTCGAATACTTGTTGTTTGATTGTTCCATACAATGTTTAAATCATGTTTGGCTATTGAGATGTACATGTGTGTTCGTCCTCACGTGCGTTTTACGCTAACAATATTTTGATACACAGTAATGAAAATACTATGTTTCAGGGAGTCGATGGAGCCTCATTCCGTGCTGTCTATGCGGATACAGAAAATATAGTCGTTGCAGCGCAAGAGGAAGGGGAGACATGCGGATACGTTTCGGAGCAACAGCGTGCAGATGATGAAGGTTGAGTCAAAAAAGTTGCAAAGAAACCAAAATATGGTTAGTTACAAACAGTTCATACCTTTAGAATTTTTTTTGTGCTGGGGACTATTTTATGTTTTTTTCCAGTCAATTGTACTATACTTTATCTTGTGTTTAAACTGAACATCCCTTTTCCAATCTGTCCTCTAGTTACCCGTGGGTCTACGAACTATACATACACAGACGGTGAAGCGAATGAGAGATGTTGCTAGCCAGACCACTTACACTATGGAGGAACTATTAATTTAGACACGGCATGTTGAGACTCGGGATGCTCATGTCCAATGGCCAGAACATGAAATGAATCTGTCTGGAGAATCCAGCAAAGTTTTATTGGACCATTGCTACAGTACGACCGCACCGCCGCAACAACATGATACTGGATGTATTGAAGATAGCTCTGAAGTAGTAGCAGATCAATTCACACAATCTACACCCGCCAAAAAATTGCCACCAAAAAAGCTGTCGACATTGTTGTGTTCTCCCATCAATGTTGAGGTAGCAGATGTTGAAATGACAGAGAATGAACCAGCAGCAGCATTCACCGACGCATCAGAACTTGATAGCAGGCCGAAACAACTTTGACGCAGGATGACAGTCTAATGAAAGAGGGCAAATACATAGTATTCGACAGTTGTTTGATGGATATTATAAATATGCTGAAATGTGGGCATTCCGTCAGAGGGAAAGTATGTGGGAAGCCATTGATTCATGTGACTCGTCAAAAACAAGGCAGTAACGTCACAATACATGCCGCCTGTAGATTACATCATACGTTCTCATGGTCTGCACAACCGATGCTGGGGAAACTGCCAGCAGGCAATCTACTGTGTGCAGCTGCATCACTTTTTAGTGGCTCCAGTTTTAGAAAGTTAGAGTCTTTCTTTCAGTTTGTGGGACTCCATTTCATTTAAAAAACGCAGTACTACAAATTCCAACATGATTATCTGTTTCCGGCCATTTGTGATGCTTGGAAAATTGAACAATTGTCTCTAGCAAGTACATTCGAAGGCAAACGATTCAGGCTAGCTGGCGATGGACAGTGCGACATCCCTGGATTTTCTGCCAAGTACTGCACCTACCGCTTTCAGGACATGGATAGTAAGATAATTGTGAATTCGGTGGTAGTGCAGGTAAACAATGTACATCCTCAGTGGCCATGGAGAAACTAGGATTTATAAAATCAGTGGAATATCTACAATCGAGGGGAATGTACATCGACCTCATAGCCACGGACAGACACGTTTCAATTGCCAAGACAATGAGAGAGCAGTTCCCACATATTAAACATCAATTTGACGTATGGCATCTTGCTAAATCAATCAATAAGAAAATCTCGGCTGCAGGGAAAAAAAATGGTTTGGAAAGTATTTCAGAGTGGTCCCAGTCTATCAGCAACCATCTTTGGTGGAGCTCCAAAACTTGTGAAGGGTCAGTGGAAATACTACTTGAAAAATGGCGGTCACTGATGCACCACTGTACCAACGTGCACCGCTGGTCAGAAAACCTACATGTCCACCAATTTGAACATGGCCCTTTATCCCCAGTGGAGGCACAGAAGAAGAAGTGGTTGAATACATCTTCACCGACACACAAAGCCATTGAGAAGATTGTTTTCGATAAAACTCTATCAAGAGATTTGAGGAGCCAGAATTCTGTCACACAGGAAGTTTGGAGGTATTCCACAATATGTGCCTAAAGTACAGGCCAAAGCGCTTGCATTTCAGCATACAGGGCATGAGACATAGGACTCTACTTGCCGTCTTGGCCCATAACGACAATCTCGGCCGTGAACAATCTAGGACTAAGGATAATGTAAGGATGCCTCGCTACACTAAGGCCTTTTCAAAAAGAAGTAAGCAATGGGTGATCAAACCAGTCTATGAGGAAATGGAGTTCGACTTTGTCAAAAGCCTTATTGTTGCTGTATTAGAGAAGCACAGATATGGAATTTTGAACGTTTCTGTGCAGAGCACTGATCCATTGCCACCCAACATTGCCACTGTGCCATGTCCACCCAAAGGAGAGCTGGTTGTGAAGTACAAATCCTGGTTTAAATAATTGTAATACGATTGTCTTTTTGTAAATAAATGTTATTGTACAGTGTGCATACAAAGTACGCTAACCCTAACCCCTACCTTCACCACCCTGGGTGCCGAAGTACCTGGGTGTCATCTTTGAATTCTCTCTCTATTCACCTCATATTGCTGACCTTGTCTATATGTGTATGTATATATTTTTGTTGATGTAACTAATTTTCGCAATCTCTTTTAAATGCTGGGCACTGTTAACCGAGGGGAGGCTTGCGTATTGCAAATAATAAAACAAACAAACAAACAATAAATCTCACTTTCAACTCAACTCCTCGGGTACTTTATACTTTCCCTGACCTTCCCCAAAAAATTAAGTCTCAATAGTTATGGTTTTTTGGGGCTTCAAAGCTCGCAGACAACGAGGACAAAATTGGGGCCTTAGAACGCGCCAAGCGAGCCGTTGCAGATGGGAGAGAAGCCAGTTCGCATTTGCACATTGAGGCGCACTACATAGATGGATTCGAAACTTCAAGTTCTCACAGATGGCTTTACTACAGGATGTTGCAAAGAAAGAATGTATGCTCATTTCTAGTGAAGGTCAGCGGCTTTGATTTTCAGCTCACGCCCTGAAGAGGCCCACAACTCGCACTGGCAGTATAAGGTTCTATTGTTTTTTTACCTTGAGAGACAGGAACCATGCAGAAAGAACTTCATTTGAAGGGGGGATTGGGGGGTGCAATAACGTTTGAGACGATAAGGCAGAACATTCTTAGACTAGACCGAGTTTCATGTTAGTTCAGTATACGAAAAATCGTTGTCAAGAGCACAGTGGGATTTACGGACTGCATTACGCAGAGACACAATGGAAATTGCAAATATAATGTAAGTAACTCTTTAGACGCTTTTATACCGGAATGAAGAATTAATGAATGGATGCATGAATAAATGAATGAATGAAGAGCTTTGAAAAGGTTTGTGGGATCGTCCTTGTAGCGGGCACATGGGCATGCAGGTCCACATTCCACACGCATGTAGACAAAAAGTCGTTTCTCATTGTGTACTAACCTCGATTTATTTCGTTAGTTTTCGCATTGATTTTAGAGCCGAACATACTCCATTGCACTATCCTTGAAAGCAAATAGTTTCAGCTCGGCCGTAATAAATAAATTGAATAGTATTAATAAAGATCGGCTGGCGAGACTAATTATAAATTTTATGTTTTCAAAATAGGTACATCCTTCCCTTTTGCTCCTGCCACCAGTTTCAGACACTGGCAGATGGATTTTTTAACCGCCAGCTGCAGCTTAATGTAAACAACTGCACCATTCTGATGATTTTATGGGCTGATCGCCAAGGGCCCATATGCCCTTACGCGGACTAGCGGCTAGAAGCAACATATCAACCTTTACGCTGGCCTAGTGCCTACTTGATGGAACCGCCTTGCGGTTCAACGTGCGACAAAAGTGCTTCTTTGAACGAAAAACAACACCTTGTGTACCATAAAGGAACAGCGCGTGACTCACGATAACATTTTACGGATTTGCCGATAGAGATAAAAGAAAATAAATGACTTTTGGAGTTCATAAGGCAATTGCAGAATATTCTATAAACAATTAATGTCAAATAAATGTACTTTACCAAATTTACTGTGTTGCTGTTTGATTTTAAAGTACAGTTTCATATTCCGAATTGTGGCGCGATGTGTTGTGAGCTGATCTGTGTTGGTTTCCAGGTTCTGTGTGAAGTCGCGTAGAAGACGACTGGGCGTGTTTGCCTACGCAGCACAGTAACGTCACGGAGAGAGGCGGGCAATATGAATGTTTTGATAATGTCAGGCTCAGGGGCGGGGGATATGATTTAGTGCCGCAAAAGCAGGTCAGCCAGGGCGATGGGGGAAATGATAGGATTATCACAAAATGGCAGCTCCCTGGTGCCTGTTTTCGCGTGCGTTTCATGGACGAAAACTCGGGTAAGGTCCATAGGAAATTTTTCTAAAATCGAGCGACTTAGGCTTAAAAACACATGGCCGACCAGTAGGGGCAATAAAAAATTTTGACCGAACCATTCCTTTAAGGCTACAAGAAGGACAGTCTTTAGTGTTAGAAGCCACAAGGGACAGGAGCGCAGAGGCTCAAATGGTATACAAGTTAGAAACTTAAGTACTAGATTTAAATCCCAAGTTGGGACATGAAACGGTACTGGAGGGTATACATTCAGGAATTGAATGATTAATGGAATTTTAAAGTAGGAAATCTCTTTCAAGCAGCGCTTGAAAATGGACAGCGCAGCAAGATATCCTTTAATTGTTCCGATCTGGAGCCCCAGATTGGCTAGATGCAATAGGAAAGAAAGCACCATTGAGATGCCACATTGAAAAGGGTCCACATCCTTATCTTTGCACCAGTTGCTGTACTTGTTCCAACGACGTCGGTACAAAGTTTTAGTTCCTTCTGGTCGAAAGCAAAATCTCCATAAAGTCATCTGGAAGATCCCAATCCTTGTATCTCAACCTCTCAGAAACCATGCGTGAAGGTTGAGTGTTTTGACCTCTGGATGGAGAACCCGACCTTCCTCTTGTGAGAGAAGATCCTCTCTTTGCGGAAGACGTATTGGACGGCAGATGGACATGTCCAGAAGGTCCGGATAGCACGTCCGAAACCATGCGTGAAGGTTGAGTGTCTTGACATCTGGATGGAGAACCCGACCTTCCTCTTACGAGAGAAGATCCTCTCTTTGCGGAAGACGAATTGGAGGGCAGATGGACATGTCCAGAAGGTCCGGATACCACGTCCTACTGGCCCAATCTGGGGCAATTAGGATCATGGTTTTCCTGAACTTTCTCAACCTCCTGATTACTTGAGGAATCACGGGGACTGGAGGAAACGCATACAGAAGTGGAAACTTCCAGTCCACCACAAACGCGTCTCCTAGAGCTCCTCTCTGAGGAAATTCCCTTGAGCAGTACTGTTCGCACTTCCGGTTTACTGTGGTCGCAAACAGATCCATTGAGGGGTTCCCCAAAGGGCGAAGATCTCCAGAAGGATTTCCTGAGCTAGCTCTCACTCGTGAGAGACTGTGCTCTGCCTGCTCAGAGCGTCTGCCACTGTGTTCTGCTCTCCGGCTAGGTGAACTGCCGATAGAGAGATTCCTTCTCGTATTGCTCAGAACCAGAGCTGCATTGCCTCTCTGCACAGTGGAAGTGACCCTATGCCTCCTCTCTTGTTGAGTTAGTACATGGCCACCGTGTTGTCCGTCATTATCAGGACATTCTTTCCCTGTACAGAGGGCAGGAAGGCCTTCAGCTCTAGTCTGATTGCCCTCAGCTCCAATAGATTCATATGTAGTTTGGACTCCGATGGAGACCAACGACCGCTGATTGTCAGATCGTTGGTATGGGCTCCCCACCCCATGAGTGAGGCGTCCGTTACTACTGTTATCTCTGGCCATGGTTGCCAAAAAGATTCTCCTTTGAGGATGTTGTTGTTGCAAGCCCAGCATAGTAGATCCTGAGCAACTGCGCTCAGGACTTGCAGAAGATCCGACATTTTCCCCGAGAACTGGGACCACCGAGTTCTGAGGGCCCACTGAAGGGATCTCATTCTCAATCTGGCCTCTGGCACCAGAAAAGGGCAGGATACCATAAGGCCGAGCAACCTCAAAAAACCAAAGGCCGGCAGATGCTGGGCATTCTGGAACTTTGTTACCATCTGCAGAATGTGGAGAGCTCTCACCTCGGGAGGCGAGGCTTTGCCCGAGGAAGTGTCCAAAGCTGCTCCGATAAACTGCAGCGTTTGGGATGGTATCCTGTGGGACTTCTTGAAATTGAGGGAGAAGCCCAGTTTGTGAAGGAAGTGACAGGTGGTCGACAGATGTTTCTGTTCGGGAGAACGTGCTCTGATCAACCAATCCTCCAGGTATGGGTAGACGTGAATCCCCCCCCTCTCCTGAGACTCGCTGCCACCACCGCCATCAGCTTGGTGAAAACCCTCGGGCGGAGGTCAGCCCGAATGACAGAACTCGAAACTGATAGTGAGAACCGCCAACTGCGAACCTCAGGTACTTTCTGTGCTTGGGATGGATTGGCATATGAAAGTAAGCATCCTGAAGGTCCAATGATACCAACCAGTCTTGGAGTTGGAGAGCCTGAAGGATCTGAGAAAGGGTTACCATCTTGAACTTGTCCTTCCTGAGGAACTTGTTCAAATTTCTTAAGTCCAAGATGGGTCTCAATGCTCCGTCCTTCTCTGGGATGAGAAAGTAGGGGGAATACCAACCCTTGTTCCTCTCCGCTACAGGTACATGTTCTATTGCACCTTTCTCTAGCAGGGTTAAAATTTCCTGCAACAGGAACGGGTCTGGAATTTTGGCAGAGTTGGTTCCCGGTGGATGATCCTGAGGCCTTTTTAGGAAAGGAGGGCAGTAACCTTGAGCTACTGTTTCCAGTGCCCAAGCATCTGAAGTAATGCCCCGCCATTCTTTCAGATGCTGAGAGATTCTGCCTCCCACTGGGCTTTTGTGTGATAAGGCCTCAGAGTGATTTGGAGGCGGCTGCGGGAGTGGCTGAAGGTAAAGATGCCATTCCTGAGGATGGCTTTGCAGTCTTTCCTCGTCCACCACGAGTGACATTTCTTTTGACTCTTTGAAAGGCCTGTCCTCTTCCTGTACCAAAAGAGGAGTAGTACCGAAAAGGACGACCCCTCCAGGAAGATGAGCCCGAATAGGGTTTCTGAGGCTGTCGCATGGAGGCGCTAAGAGATTTAGCTGCCGCTTTTGAGGTCTGTAGTCTTTCTAGGCTTTCATCAGCCTTACTACCAAACAGCCTCAAGCCATCAAAAGGCATGTTGAGAAGTCTGGCCTGAATATCTGGTGCAAACCCTGACTTTCTCAACCACGCAAATCTGCGTAGCACTGTGCTTGTATCCATGGACCTGCTGATACTTTCAGCAGTGTCCAGTCCAGACTGGAGACAATCCCCCATTGCCTCCTTTCCGTCTTTGACAATATTCAGGAAGCCTTCCCTTTCCTCGCCTTCCGGAATATGTTCAGCTGCCACCGAAATGCAGTCCCACAGGGTATGTGTGAACCTGGCAAGGGTACAGATGACGTTAGTTGACTTTAAAGCCATGCTACCCGAAGTAAAAACTTTACGGGCCCAAGCATCTACCTTCTTATCCTCTCTATCCGGAGGGATAGTTGGATATGCAGTCTGTCTTGAAGTAGTTGCAGCCTGAATAACCAGACTTTCTGGAGTGGGATGTCTGTTCAAATACTCAGGATCAGAAGTAGAAGTTCTATACTTCTTAGGAAAATTAATGTATACTGCAGCAATGTTGTCAGGAGCTTCCCAGTTATTTTCTACTGTTCTCTGAAGTGCCCTATGGAAAGGGAGAACTGGATCCTTCTGGGGGCCCCGATCTAGAATGTCCGTCATGTCATCCTGATCAAAGGTGGGTGAGGCTCTACCCCAACTCATATATTCCACCACTCTATTCATTAAACTCCTGTACCCTGAATCTGCATGTTCTGCAGGGTCAGGTCTCGCAAACTCTAGCTCAGGTGACTTATTAATGCCACTAGCAGAGTGAAGAGTCTCACACAGGTCTCTCATTTTTCATTCTGGATCTATTAGTTCCTCTGGAACCTGTCTAGTGTCATATTGCACTCCAAAAGGAGAAACCTCCTCATCTTCAGAACCACTTTCTTCAAATATCAAAAACATAGACTTAAAAAAGTCTGATTTTGGTAATGGAGTAAATCTCCTGTCTTGTTCATGAGTTTTCGTCGAGGGAATGGATGGATCCTTCGATGGTATCGAAGGAATCTTCGACGACACCGATGGAGTCTTCGACAAAGGTGTCGAAGATGCTTTAGGCTTCAATGTCGAAGCAGTCGGCGCCAATGGCGTCGACAAAGTCGCTGATGTTTTCGATGACTTCTGTTTTTTATGCGGTGTCGGGGAAACACTTCACTCTCGAGGATTCCTCAATGACTTGACGTTGACTCGAGTCTTACGAGATTCACTCATACTACTGTGTTTTACCGCAGTAGTTCCTGACTTCCCTGTGTCGTCTGATGGAGCGACCGGGGTCTGGCTCTTTTGAGGCTTCTTTGAGGGGGTTGAGGCTGCATTCTCAAAGACCTCCATCATCTTTCTTCTAAAATCTTCCCATTTTCTTGGGGAATCCGACTTAGTCGGGCATCGTACCAATTCGGTAGATGTATCAGATGATGACGAGGGAGATCTATGTCTCCTTTGAACTCTTTTTGAAGAGGAAGATGAAGAGCGCCTCGATCTACTATGAGATCGGGATCTCTTAGAGTGTTTTTTGTGACGCTCCGATTCTTTCGAATCAGACGATTTTTTATGTCTTTTTGACGAGGCCTTCGAAGAGGCTTTAGAAGCATCCCGCCCCACCGCCAGTTTACCTTTCCTCTCACGAAGGGCCATCTCCGTCATCGACTGACAGGAGCCACAGGCGCCGGTTCGATGATCTGAACCCATGCACCAAAGACAAATGCGGTGAGGATCTGTTATCGACATCTTCGAACTGCAGTCGATACATTTTTTAAACCCCGTCTTGGGTATAGAAGGGGTAGATGAAGACGACATTTTCTGAGAAAATTTCGAAGCGTGCCGTTCTCGAGAGCGAAGCAATCGGAAAAACGGAACTGAAGCCAACGGGTGCGGCACAAGCTATTTATACTGATGGTGACGTTGACATGGTACGGAGCCCGTCGAGGGACATCTGCTGAAAAAAAAATTCCAAACCAGCAAAGCTGGTGAATGCGAATATCACAAGATGAGGAATATGTGGGAGGACACAATCCATTCTAAATGTTCTTTCTGTGGATTCTTCTCCCGCAGATTGCTCATCTGATAGATATCCCTCCAGCGTCAGCTGCTTGAAAACTTTTCGACAGTGGGCATAGTGTGGCCCTGCATTGTCTGTCGACTTCAAAATGTCTCGACTGCGGCACTCCCTTACTCTGGACGTGACATCTGCAGCACATATATCATGTCACGATGCCCCCACACCTCTGTTCCCCACTTTTCTTTCCTCATGCTCAGCAGCCGAGGGGAAGAATCCAATGGGATGTGGGCAAGATAAGCCAAAAAACAGAATTGATTTTTGTATGAGGATCAGTCAAAATACTGTAGGTCAACATGCCGACAGTACTCATTTGTAAACAGCACCATCTTGTGCCTACACTCTCCTTTTTTTAAATGTCACAACCTTTTGTTGTCATCCCAAAAAAAAAGTAAAGCTAAGAGAGGAGACCAGAACACTTTCATAGAGGGGTAGGCTGGGAGTGCGATGAGGAATCTGCGGGAGAAGAATCCATAGAAAGAACTTAACTGATAAGTAATTTCTCCTTCAATGGATTGCATTCTCCTGCAGATTCCTCCTCAGATAGATTCCCAAAGTAGTACAGCATACAGAGGTCTATAAGTCTATATGAGAAATCTTTGCAACACCGCTGTTCCAAATAGTCCGTCAGCCTTACGAGCCACATCCAAGCTGTATTGTTTCGTGAACGTGTGGAGCAACAACCAAGCCACTGCCTAGCAGATCTCTTTCACTGGTACACCCTTTGCAGCACAGACAAGGTCGCCACACCTCTAAGTGGAATGTTCCCTGATATCTGACGGCAATTCCATTCCTGCTTTCTCATAGAATTCCATGAATCAGAGTAGTACACAATGGGAAATTGTCTGTTTAGACAGCGCCAGACCTTACCTCGACTGTGAGAAGGCCATTAATAGCTGATCATCATGCCTGTAGTCAGCTGTCCTGGCCACGCAACAGCTCAGCACCCTCTTTGTGCTCAAGCCTGTGGAGTCTTTCCTCTTCCTTAGAAGGGCGAGGTGGTGGATATAAAACCAGCAACTCATTGCGCTGCGTTATATGAAATTCAGACACCACCGTAGGCAGGAATTTTGGGTGGACTTCAAGCAAGACTTTCTCTCTAAAGAAACACAGAAATGACTATCTGCAGGAGGGAACCTGTAGCTTGCTTACACGCCTTGTCGACGTAATGCAACCAAGATCGCCATTTTAAGGGTAAGCAATCTGATTGAAGAGGAATGGATGGGCTCAAACGGAGCTGCCATCAAAACGGTAAGCTCCAAGTTAAGATTTCAACCCAGAACCACAAACGGGGGAACCCCAAAGGGTGAAGATTTCCACAAGAACTTCCAGGCACACTTCTGACTCCAGAGCATCCAAAAACCTGTTCTCTGCTCCTGCCAAATGAGCTGCAGAAGCTGAGATCCTGTTCTCCAGAAGCCAAAAACCATAGTTGCATGTCCTACATATGGTCAGAGACCACAACCCCCTTGCTTGTCGAGGTAATGCATGGCCACTATTGTCTGTCAAAATCAGGGCATGTTTTCCCCTGAGGGATGGCGTGAAAGCTATCAGGGCTAGCCTGATTGCTCGCAACTCCAACATGTTGATGTGCCAAGGTGCTCTACAGGATACCAAAAGCTGCTGACCTGCAGATCCCTGCAGAGATCACCCCCACCCTTATGGGATACATTTGTGACTACCTACGACTTTGGCCACGGTGGCCCAAAGGGTTCCCCCACTATCATGCTCTTCCTGCTAGCTCAACATGAGAGGTCATTGGCCACTGTCTTTGACACTCTGTTGATGTTCTTCATGTTGTCGAGGGAATTGCAACTATTGATTCCTCAAATTCCTCTGGCAATAGAAAAATGCACGAGGCAGGGGAAGCAAGCCGCTGGCAGGCTGTCATGGTTCTGAAACAGTGTGACCATCTGTCTGACACTGGGGACTATTTCCTCAGGGGCAAAGCCTTCCCCACTCGGGTGTCCAGGACTGCTCCGATGAATTGGAGCTTCAGCATTGGTGTTATATGGGACTTCTGGAACTTTAGGGAGAAGCCCAAACTCGAGCAGTGTTGATACCTGTTCTGGGGACCTTCCTCAGATCAACCAGCTATCCATTTAAGGGAATACGTGGAGGCTGGATCTCCTGAGGTGAGCCACCACCACTGTCATTAGCTTGGTGAAGAACCTGGGTGTAGAGGTTAGGCTAAAAAGGAGTACTCTGAACTGGTAGTGAGTGTCCCCAATGGGGTATTTCAGGAACCACCTGTGCTTTCGATGGATCGGCACAAGGAAATAGGCATCCTGAAGGTCCAGCATCACCAACCAGTCCTGGAGTTGTAGTGCCTGGAGAATGTCCTTCAATGTCACCATTATTAACTTGTTCAGGACCCGAGATCCAGGATGGGACGAAGTCCTCCCCCTTTTTTGGGTACCAGAAAATAACGAGAATACCAGCCCGACACTCTCTCTTCGGGTGGTACCTCTTCCACTGCATGATTTAAAAGCAGGACTGCCAGTTCTACCTGAAGCTCGTGTTCTGGTTGCTGGGTAGGAGAGGGTGGTATGTCTGGTGGTCTCTTCAGAAAGGTAGGCAATACCCCATCTGACGCAATACCCCCAGCTGACGAGATGCAAAGCCCAGTCGTATGAGGTCATCTCTTTTCACTGTCCGAGTGCTCAGAGACCCTCCCTCCAATTGTGGAAGCGTGTAGGGAGCACTCAAAGAGGCTTACCGGGCGCTGCTGCCCATGAGGCTGCCGCTGAAGTTGATTGGCACTTATATGGGCCCCTCCGGGGTGCAAAAAACGTCTCTGGTTCGGCTTGGCCTGCAGTAGCTGTGCCTTCCTCCAAAGCGACCATACCACCTATAGCCAATGCCTCTGGAATAGAAGCCGAAGGACTGTTTGGCAGGCTGCTGCACCACAAGACCCAAGGACTATGCAGCCAAATTGTACTATTTGAATTTCTCCAGAGATTCATCAGCCGGCGGCCCAAAAAGCTGCCATCGAACGGCATGTATAAGAACCAGGCTTGCACATTCGGGGAAAATCTAGAGCTGTGGTTGCTGCCATCCTAAGCACCGTAGATGCTCCCAAGGCATGACCCACACAACCAGCAGTGTCAAGACCTGCCTTAAGCGCCTGGCAAGCCAACTCCTTACAATAATTTATCATGTCCAAGAAACCGTCCCTCACCTTCCCTGTCGGAAGATAGCCTGTAGCTTCAGCCCTCGTCTTCCAAAGCACATGCACATACTTAGCAAAGGCACAAGTAGTGCTAATTGCCTTTACAGCCATACTCCCCGACACAAACATTTTCTTGGCCGAAGTGTCTGCCTTTTTGACATTTTGGCAAGTTGGAGGTGGACGTAGCCGGCCGTGAGCTCTTCGTGGTGGCTTGAACCATCAAATATTCTGGAGTGGCATGAGCTGATAGGAAGGGAATGTTCTCCCTAACTGGTTTATATTACTTGGTCAGTTTGGTGTCAACAGCTGGCATGGAACATGCTTGTTGCCACAGCATCCCAATGGGATCCAAGATAGCCGCATTGAATGGCAGTACCTTCTCCGACTGGGGACCTTTGTCTGGGATGGCAGTGAAGTCATAAGACTGGAACAGCTTGCCTGGAGTCCCAAGGGCAAAACCACCCTCTCCATTCTCTTTATGTATTGGGCACTGTGGTGTCCATAAGGTGATGCCAGCTGCAGGTCGAGGTCAGGTGAGGTATCAAGCTTGCTTGCCTCATGCAGTCCTTCAGCCAAGGCCAACATGCCAGCCTGGTCAGTAAAGATGTCAGCACCTCCAACTCCTCCTTCACTCATCGACTCCATTCCAAAGGGGACCAGGTTACACTCCTTGTCAAAGATCGACCTCATAGATTGGAGGAAACCTGATCTCGACTCTGGGATGAATGACCAGTCCATTGTCGAAACCATCGTCAACATAATTGCCCAGATGGGGCTGTTCAACGCTGACCCTTTGAGGGCCATCAACGCTGTTCTCGGCTTTGTAAGCATCAAGCTCGAAGGCTTGAGACCCAATGAGTCTACTTTGGTGCTAGAACCTGCGGGCGCAATTGGTACCTGAAATGCCTACGGCATTGAGGTCGGAGCCACACTTCGAGGGCCATTGTTGGCTTCGTAAGAGTTGAGCTCGAGGGTGTGAAATCTGATGAGGCAAACTTGGCGCCAGAACCTCCACGTGCAACTGGTGCCTGAAACGCCTGCGGCATCGAGGTCGGAGCTGTACCCACTGCAGCTTTTTTTCGAATAGTTGGAGCATTTGGGTCTTGAATGCCTCCCACATGTCTCTCAGGGCACTTGTACTCAGGAAATACTAACCCTGCACCTCTGATAAACCAGACTCATGTCTGCATCAATGCCGTTTCTTCTTTTTGTGGGAGGACCAGGAGGATGAATGATACGACTCACTCTGTAAGTGGGACCGCTTATTCCCCTTCTTGTGGTATCTGTTCTCCTTCTCAGGCGTGGGACCTTTGGTATCAGGGCCTGATGACTTGTCGGTCGATCATGCCAGAGACTTTGAAGGAGGCCGCATGTGGGTCAATTTTGCTGATCACTCTCTGATGACCTTTGGGTTCATGTGCTGACAGGATCCGTACTACTCGATGTTGTGCACCATCCCGAGGTCCAACATGCAAATACTGTGCAGGTTCATGTTGGAAATCTTGAGTCGCAGTCCTTGCTGTATTTAAAACCAGAGGGTTTAGGGCCCGACATGTTAGTGTCAAAGTGAAAAACCTTTCAGTCACAGAAAAGAATCCCATTTCAAACAGCCTGCTGAGAGCGCAGAAAAAAGGAACTGGGATCTGGGGGCGTAGTGATATGATATATGTACTGCTGACATCACACCCAGAGTCAAGGAGTGGCCCGGTCGAGACATGATGGAGATGACGGATGATGCTGAGCCGCATTATACCCTTTTGAAAACATTTCTGGGCAGCTAACTCTGGCGGGATAGCTATCAGATGAGGAATCTGCAGGAGAATGCAATCAATTGAAGGAGAAATTAACAGCAGTGCAGCAAGATTCATAAAATAATATTGAATCTGAATGGATGCCTGCTAGGTAAGATTTTAACTTTAGACCTAAATCTACCTCAATTGTGAGAACCCCAGAATGTTTTGATGGACTGGTAGATTATTTTTCCCTATACCTCAGTGAGTGGGTACCTTTTTCCACACTCACAGAGTTTTTTACTCTTTATATGGGTGTTCTGTTTAAGAGTCTTCATAGTGTGCTTTTAATTGTATTCTTTTTGACAACTTTTGGTATATACCTTTTTATAGATACAGGGTTGCCCTTTGCCCCCCCCCTTTTATTTTCTCTGGCTAACCTTGTGAGAACTACAGTTCCCAAGGGTGGAAAGGATATGTCTATCCCTTCTACATTTTGTTAGGTGTATCTAGTACACCCCACCTTATTTGGAGTGCTGGGGAAATACAGTGTATCCCCTTTCGAATGGATTGTATCCTCCCACATATTCCTTATCTTTGATATTTCCAATATCTCAGCTTTGCTGCCTCAGAATTTTTGTTTTCAGCAGGGGGCACTTTGCGTCGATGCTTGTCGACTCGATGTCCCTCGGAGGCCTCCATCTCGATGTTGACATCGCCGTAGGTCTCAGTTCCGTTTTTCTGCGCTTTTAGCTTTGGATGCGTAACGCCTCGTTCCTGACAGGAATATTTGCGAAAATCTTCTTCAAAATCTCATCTTCATCTAGAGTATGGATACGAAATGGCGTCGTCTTTGGCATCGTCCATTCCTCGATTCAGCTTCAAGAAGTGCTGTGACTGCAGTGCAAAGATGTCCATGACGAACATCCACAGGATCTGCTTGTGGTGCTTGGGATCGAATCATCTGTCTTAGGAGTGCGAGGACTGCCTGTCGACAGCCAAAGCTGTGAGAGAGCACACCTTCTCCTCGTCGAAAAAGATCCAAACGTTCCCGTTCACAAAGTGGTTCTCACCACTTGTCGACTTCGAGGCATGGGAAGAAAAGGCGCCATAGGTCGCCATCATCCTTCATCCTTCATCCTTCATCGTCTAGTTCACCTGAACGGATTGTTTGCACCACCAAATCCAGTTCACCGGCCCTGTGGGAGTAGTTTGGACTCCACATGTTAAGGGTCTTCCAAAACGCGGCCTTACCCACCTCGAAAACACCTAAAGGCGATGCTCCAGTCGAAAGACCTCAGAAGCACAAGGGCCGTGCGTCTTCGGACCTGGCCACCAAGTCTCCTTGAGAGCAATCCCATCCCTTGAGTCGAGACGACGTCTCCTCAAAGACTAAGATTCCGACATGATCGACGTCAAAGGAGTCCATTATGTCAGGACTGAAAGGTGTGTCATCAATGCCATCTGCGCTGATTCCAGTGGAGAAGCCATCGACGCCTCGAGTGTCGACCTCCTCGATACCACAAGTGTCGATTCCATCGACACAATCGTCGTAGCCATCCACGATTCCGTCGAGACCATCACCGCTTTTGTCAAAACCATCGACACCGATATCGATATTTTGGACTTTTTCTGCTCCTATATCAACAAACATAATGTCAACTTCAGTTGAAAAAACCTACAATCCTCTACCATGTTCAGACTTCTTCAAGTCTCTCTCTTCAATTTATGAAGAGGCAGAGGAGTACTCAGATGAAGAAAGACCCTTTGGACTACAATATGGGACACCATCAGTGCCTCAGGCACTCATAGCAGAGGACTCCCGCATGAAGAACTTACAAGAGTGCCTTCATGAGGCTAGTGGGATTGACACCACTACTGAGGTTGAATTTGGAAGGGCAGACCCTGGGGACCACGCTGAGCTAACATACAGACAGCTAATGTCAAGGGTCATGGAATATATGGGATGGTTGAGACCCACACCTGTTTTTGAACAGGATGATCTCACTGAATTATTTGATAAAGGGCCACAAGAAGATCCAATTATCCCTTTTCACCAAGCGCTGCAAAGGAGGATGGCTTCTAATTGGGAGGCACCAGAGGTTATTCCAACTGTAAATAAAAAGCTGACAGCTAAGTACAAAGTCTCCAGCTCTGATCCTTTTTACCTCTCAAAACACCCAACTCCAGAAAGCCTTGTAGTGCAGGCAGCCACTTCCACAGGCAGACAAAATGCCTACCCTACCATACCCCAGGATATAGATGACAAAGGAATGATGCCCTGGCCAAGAAAGTTTTTTCGGCCGGCAGTACGGCTTTAAAGTCGGCCAATGCTACATGCACGCTAGCGGGATTCACACACAGCCTTTGGAAGTGCATTTCTATGGCGGCTGACCATATCCCAGAGGGGGAGGAGCAAGACGGTTTCCTTAACATCGTCAAGGATGGGAAAGATGCAATGAGCGGGTCTCTCCAGACTGGTCACGACTATGGCGGCTAGTACAGTGATACGCAGATTTACTTGGTTGCGAAAGTCAGGATTTGCCCCAGATGTACAATCCAGGCTTCTCAACATGCCCTTTGACGGCACACATTTATTTGGAAACAAAGCTGATGACGGCTTTGGAGAAGCTACAAACTTCCAAGGCGACGGCAAAATCCCTTGGAGACGCAAACTGCCCCATGGGTACGCCCTGGAGGGGTAGGTCCTTTCGCCATTATTCCACATTTGAAGGGGCAGAGGACAGCTAGCTCAAAGAGGACAAAGATGATTCCCCCGTGGTGGACGGGGAAGAAGTACTAAGGCCGCAGCAGCAGTTGCCTTACCCTCAGCCACTGCGTCAGCTGCTCCAAAACCTCTCTGAGGTCTTCGGTCACAAGACTGTAGTAGGAGTCAGGTTGTCACAGCATCTGACAGAATGGCAGGCTATTACTTCAGATGCTTGGGCATTGGAAACAGGTGCCCAAGATAACTGCCTAACTTTCCTGCAAAACCCTCAGAGTCATCCACTGGGGAACAACTCTTTGAAGGTTCCAGATCCGTTCCTTAAGCAGGAGATTTTAACCCTGCTAGAGAAAGGTTCTATAGAACCAGTACCTGTAGCGGAGAGGAACAAGGGTTGGTACTCTCCATATTTTCTCATTCAAAAGAAGGATGGAGGATTGAGGCCCATCTTGGATTTAAGAGACTTGAACAAATTCCTCAGGAAGGACAAGTTCAAGATGGTAACCCTTTCTCAGATCCTTCAGGCCCTCCAGCCTCAGGATTGGATGGTATCATTGGACCTCCAGGATGCTTACTTTCATGTGCCGATCCATCACAAGCACAGACAGTACCTGAGGTTCACCATTGGCAATTCTCATTATCAGTTTTGGGTTCTGCCATTTGGACTTACTTCCGCCTGAGGGTTTTCACCAAACTAATGGCGGCTGTGGCAGTGAGTCTCAGGAGAGGGGGGATTCACATTTACCCCTACCTAGACGATTGGCTGATCAGGGCCAGTTCCCCGGAACAGGCTATGGAACATCTCAGCTCCACCTGTCACTCCCTCCACAGGCTGGCCTTCTCCCCCAACTTCAAGAAGTCCAACATGATACCATCACAAAGACTCCAATTCATCAGAGCAGTCATGGATGCATCCCTGGGCAAAGCCTCGCCACCAGAGGTGAGGGCTCAAGACATTCTGCAGATGGTGACCAAATTCCAGAATGCCCAACATCTACCAGCCTTCGATTTTCTGAGGTTGCTCGGCCTTATGGCATGCTGCATTTTCCTGGTGACAGAGGCTCGCCTGAGAATGAGATCACTCCAATGGGCACTCAGGCCCCACTTTTCACAATTCTCAGGAAGAATGTCAGATCTCCTACATATCCCAGACAGAGTCTAACTGGATCTTCATTGGTGGGCCTGTCGGGAAAACATCTTAAAAGGAGAACAGTTTTGGCAGCCATGGCCGGAGATAACAGTACTGACGGACGCCTCAGTCACGGGGTGGGGAGCCCATACCAACGATTTGACCATCACCAGTCATTGGTCTCCATCAGAGTCCAAACTACATATCAACCTTCTAGAGGTGAGGCCAATCAGACTAGCGCTGAATGCTTTTCTGCCCTCTGTACAGGGAAATAATGTCCTGATAATGACAGCCAACACAGTGGCCATGTACTACCTCAACAAGAGAGGAGCTGTAGGGTCATTACCACTGTGCAGAGAAGCAATGCAGCTCTGGTTCTGGGCTATACAAGAAGGAATCTCTCCATCAGCAGTTCACCTAGCCGGAGAGAAGAACACGACGTCGGACACTCTGAGCAGGCAGAGCACAGTCTCTCACAAGTGGAAACTAGCTCTGGAAGTCCTTCAATAGATCTTCACCCTTTGGGGAACCCCTCAAGTGGATCTGTTCACGACCGGTGCCAACCGGAAGTGCGAGCTGTACTGCTCAAGGGCATTTCCCCCAAGGGGAGCTCTATGAGATGCGTTCATGGTAGACTGGGAATTTCCACTCCAGTACGCGCTTACTCCAGTACCCGTGATTCCTCACGTAATAAGGAGGTTGGGAATGTTCAGGAAATCCATGATCCTAATTCCCCCAGACTGGGTCAGGAGGACGTGGTACCCGGACCTACTGGACATGTCCATCTGCCCTCCGATTTGTCTTCTGCAAAGAGAGGACCTTCTCTCGCAAGAGGAGGGTCGGGTTCTCCATTTGGATATCAAGACTCTCAACCTTCACGCATGGTTTCTGAGAGGCTGAGATACAAGGATTGGGACCTCTCGGATGACGTAATGGAGGTTTTGCTTTCGGCAAGAAGGCGAGCAACCAAATCTTTATACCACTGCCGCTGGAATACGTTCTGCAGCTGGTTTAGAGATAAGAATGTTGACCCTTTCTCATGTAATACACCTATGGTGTTATCTTTTCTATTGCATCTAGCAAATCTGGGGCTCCAGATTGGTACCACCAAGGCATATCTGGGAGCGCTTTCCTACACTCAAGTCTCCTACTTTAAGATTCCTCTAGTAGTACGGTTTTTAAAGGGACTTACTAATGTTCACCCTCCAATCCCGTTTCAAGTCCCAATATGGGATCTCAACTAGGTGGGAGCTCCTTTCGAACCTCTACATTCTTGCCCTTTAAGACTTCTAACTCTGAAAACTGTCTTCTTAGTGGCAATAACATCAGCCCAAGGGGTGATTGAGCTACAGGCTTTATCCTGCAAGCATCCTCATACTGTCTTTCATAAAGACAGAGTGGTATTAAAAGTGAAGCCTACTTTTCTCCCCAAAATTGTCTCTGAGTTTCATATTATGCAGAAAATAATGCTACAGCCTTTTTATCCTCCTCCACATCCTGGGAAGGAAGAGGAAAGACTTCACAGGCTTGATCCTGGACGTGCACTGAGTTTTTATATCTCCAGATTGGCTAAATTGTGTCAGGATGACCAGTTATTTGTGTGCTATTAGGTCACAAATTAGGACTGGCCATTACCAAGCAAACTATATCCAGGTAGATTATACTAACTACATCGGAATGTTACGGACTGGCAGGTAAAGACCCTCCAGAACATCTAAGAGCTCTTTCGACCAGGGGCATTGCAACTTTGCCTTGCAGAGGGGAGTTCCGATAAAAGACATATGTGCAGCTACCACATGATCATCTGTGCACACCTTTACTAAACATTACAGTTTAGGCTCCTCCTCTGGCCAAGATACTGCTTTTGGAAAAGCAGTTTTGCACTCAGTGCATACATAACCACAATAATTTCTACTCCATCCTCCAGATTAAGAAACTGCTTTGGGAGTGTATCAAAGGTAAGGAATACATGGAAGGACACAATCCATTTGAAGAACAAGTTACTTACCCATGCTAACGTTCTTTCGACTGGATATTCCTCCCACATATCCCTTATCGCCCCTCCCAACCTACCACGTAGTAGAATTTCCCTTGCGGTTGCAGTCTATGCTCTCTCAGGGGGAGTAACCGTCAAATACAAGGTAAAGATCCACTTGTCAAAACGGAACTGAGGCTTATGGGCGCTGCGCGTGCTACATATACCTACGGTGACGTTGTCATTGAGACGGAGGCCTTTGAGCGACAGCGAGTGGACAAGCATCGACGTACAGCGCCCCCTGCTGAAATAACATTTCCAAGGCAGCAAAGCGGAGATATTGGAAAATATCATAGATAAGGAATACGTGGGAGGAACGTTACCATGGGTAAGTAACTTGTTCTTCTCACTAGCACTGTAACAATTCTGTTACAGGGACAAGCTTACCTTAAAAGGCTGGTGGCAGTGCACCTTTTGACAAATTTGGTGCACCTTTAACAGGGGCTGTTTTCACAGCTGCGGTAAAAGCACCCATGGGTGCCCATTTTACCAAAATGGCCCCTGTCTTATTTTGTTGCCATTTTCACACTTATTGTCCTTTCTTAGTCTTTCCCCATCCCTCCAGGGTGGGAATGTCCTTTGTGTGATTTTAATCTTCAGCTGGAGACCTTGGTCAAATCCGCCCAGGCTCCAGAGGGTCTGTGAAGGCAGGAAGGGAGGGAGGAGTCCAAACAAAACTCTGCTGCCCTTTGTCTTCCAGCCTGCCTGCGAGAATCCAGTTCCTGGAGGGACTTCCAACCCCCCAAGTTTGAATGTTGCAAATCTGTTTGATTTACTGGGTTCCTGCATAAAAGGTCCGATCATGGAAGCTGAAAAGGTAGTCGACCACTGGACCTGAATCCAAAGAAGAAGATGAAGAAACCACGGCTCAGATGATTTCCAGCCACCGGAGAGCCTGTTGTGTAACCGGAGCCTGCTGTTACCCTTCCTTCCAAGCAACCTGGGGACTCTGAAAACGATGACCCCAACCCAAAGCCTTTTGAGAACCACTAGACTTTCGTAGACCTGCATTTTGAGCCATCCCTCGTCATGCTGCGACCTTGTGAGCCTGCAATACCCCAATACCCTGGGACCTCAAGCCATCGTGAGGTGCCTGGTATTCCAAATTCTGAATCGAGCTGAAACTTTGGTAGCAACCTTTTGAACCTCCAGAGACATGATTCCAGTCCTTGGAGTTCCCTCATGAGAGTGCTGGACCAGATTAGCGATGCAAATCCAATCACTGATATGCTGTCTTCTTCTGGCTCCTGAAAAGGGCGGCAAAACCAAAGAGCTGCATTGAGCCACAAAGAAACTCTAGCCTGGAGACTTCCCTGTTTATCACTGCTACACAATACCTTCCAAAGTCCTTTCTTCCATCTTCATGACAAAGGAATCCATCGACCAGGTTTTTGTCTGCAGATCCTGAAGTCTTCCTGCTGCAACTCTTCTTCTGTGCTGCGGTACTGCGTTGGCTTGGGTATTTACTCACCTTACGCCTTTTGTGATTCCTGTGTAGCTTTGTGGTGTTTCTTGTGATTGGGAGTCCTCTCATCAAGTTCACACAGACCTACTTCTGGAATCCTCCTAGGGTGTCTTCTCGGAAGTATCTGGACCCTACCTAACTTTAAAGTGAAATACTTACTTGTTTGAACAGTCTTCCACACAAACTCAGACTTTTCCTCCAACTTGACCCTATCTTACCCTGCCCACAGCTGGCTCCTAGACCACTAGGGTCCCACTTCTGCCTCTGAGAGAACTCATGCAATACACTAGGCAAGGACTGGATGAGAAAAGGATTCTGCTTTGAAAAGTATAATGTGTTTATAAGTTACTTACTTGTAAAAGAGTTGGTTGGTAACTAACTCTGAGAGTGAGCAGTTTCAAAAGTTCTTATTTACCCTACGTGGTTCCATTCTGAAAGGTATCCGTAAGGTTATTTTACTCACCTGTGAATTGGTTATGCCTCTTCCCTAAAAGTAATGCTGTTGGCTTCACTTAACTATTTCTTTCAGAATATTAGTGTGTAAGTTCACCAACTGGGTTTTGCTTTCCCTGGTCTGTTTTATACAGATTCTAACAGTCTTGGGTGCATACCTATCTTTAGCTACCTTTAGGTTGCTGGTAGCTCCTTTAAAAAGTAAATTGGGTTTACTTACATTGAATAGCTATGTGCCATCCTAAAATAAGTTAGAGTTATTGCTTACCTTAGTCTGTGTTCCACTGACCTGAAAAGCAACTGGAATAGTATATTACAACATTAGGTTTCACCTGCCTAGAATAGCTGTGTGCCATTCTTAAAAGGTGTTCAGTAGGTGTAGCTCACCTTGGTCTACCTGGTTCAATCCTAAATTAGTGTAAAGAGTTCTTGCTTACCTTAGTCTGTGTTCCACTGAGCTGAAAAGCAACTGTAATTTTATATTACACCAAAAGGTCTCACTCACATAGTATAACTGTATGGTATCCTGAATGTGGTTATAGGTTTCTACAGTTCCTCGAATTGATGTTCCACTATTCAAAAAAGTATACTTTCTTTTTTAAACTTTTTTTTATTGGCATTTAGAAAACAACCACACCATGTGCCAAGAATCTCCCTGTCCTCTCTCCCCCTCCACCCCCCCGGGTACATCCCCACATTTTACAAAGTGCATTTTGTTCTTTGTGGCCTGAATCACAATGTCATCATACAATACAACATGCAGATTATCATTCTTGAAAGGTGGTTATTGATTGTGCAATGTATAAGATTGTAAGTACAATTCTACCACATCCAGTCCATTCCTTCAGTTCATGGTCCGGACTCGGGTACGGTAGGAGCCGCCCCTTCAGCATCAGAATGTTGCATCAAGAATTGCGTGTGGGCATCCCACATACTTCTGTCCCCACACCTGCTATGAATCAGTGCCTCCCACCCACTCTCCATGTCATTACAACATAGTATATCAGCTGTCTATAGAAAGGTTTTAGGGCTCTGCCCCCCCACAGCATTACCACCCGTCTTTTAGCCAGTATGTGGAGAAGCCCAACAGCTTTCCTAGTGTGCTTGGATACCGTCTTAGTGAAGCCTAGCAAGCCCATCAGTGGATCCGGGTCTATCTCCTGGCCTATGATGCCACTGATTGTTTTGAACACCTGTTCCCAAAATTGTTGTACGGGCGGGCAACCCCAGGCCACACGAAGGAAGTCTGCCTGCTCCATGTTACATCTAATACATCTCCTTGAGGTGTTGGGGAAGTATTTCTTCAGTTTGACCGGTGTGTGGCGAAACTGATGTAGGTATTTAAAATGGATTAATTTAAACCACACATTAATGACTCCCTTTCTAATCCCCTCGCAATAGTATTTCCACGTTTTTTCCGAGATCTCCCGCCCCATCGTTTCCCCCCATTTCTTCTGCGGCGAGGACCTGTCCACCTCCTCGGAATATATGCACATAGAGTATAGACCTGATATCACCCTGCGGCCTAAAGCACCCTGAAGCAATCTGTCCATTATGTGGGAAACCTGCGGCTGCTCTGGAAATGCGGTGAACACTTGACGGAGGCTTACCTATAGGAATATGTCCGGAGCCCATAATTCCCCCTTGTCCCTCATCCCCTCTAATGTTATGAACGTCCCGTCGGGAAAAAGTTCCCCCAAGTGTGCCACACCCAACCTCTTCATCAGAATTACAAACCCTGCTTCTCTCGTAATAGGGATCCCCAGAATATGTAGTACAGGTAGCCTATGGGAATAGAGGACTTCCCTACCAGCCTCGTGCTCTATGCGAGTCCAGGCTCTGCAGGTTACCTCCACCATATTTGGTGCCTGTTGTACTCTACCCGTGCTGTAAGAATGATTGACCGTAGTAGGGCCGGTGCCGCTATCGCCCTCTCCACCTCCACGTGTCTTCTGTCCCCCTGCCTTTCAAACCAATACCTGAGAAATCCTGCCTATGCCACATTATAATAGGTCTCAAATTCAGGTAATGCCAGTCCCCCGTCGTGTATAGGCCCTCATATGGGCTTCTTTACCTGCCCATATGAACTGTGAGATCACCCATTTCAGGCTGCAGAAGTATTCCCCCGACACCACTATTGGGGTATTCAAAAAGACGTAAAGGAACCTGGGAGCAGCATAATTTTAATGACAGATATCCGGCCATAAAGATTAAGAGGAAGATTCTTCCATCTAGGCATAGTCTCCCACGCCTGTATTAGGGCTCTCACGTAGTTGCTGTGATATACCACTTTATTGCCCCTGGCTATATTGATCCCCAAATAGCAGGTTTGGGCCATATGCCATTGGAATCCTCACCTGTCTTGGTATTGCTCATCCCTCTCTGTTAGTGAGAAGAGGACTGATTTAGATGCATTTACCTTTAGCCCCGAAAGTTCCCCAAATTGCTGTACGTCTCTCATAATTGTGTCCAGGTTAACACTGGGGTCTTTAATGAACAGCACCATATCATCTACATATAGTGATATCACTACCCTGTGGGTGTGTAGTTGGACCCCGCAGTGCAAGTGTAGCTCCCTTATTCTTTCCGCCAGTGGCTCTATAGCCAGGGCGAACAGCAGCAGTGAGAGGGGGCACCCCTATCGTGTTGCCCTCTCCAGTGCCATCATCTGCATTATCTGACCTTTCACCCTCACCCTGGCCACCGGTTGTGTGCATAATAAGGTAATCATAGCTGTATACTGCCCCCCCATCCCCATGCGTCTCATTACCATGAACAGACACGGTCATTCAACCAAATCGAACGCCTTAGTGGCATCTAGTAAGGCTGCCACTATTGAGTCCTCTTGTTGCACTGCTGTTATCAGCCCAAACATTCTCCTGAGTCCATGCAGGTGAGGGCCTAATCTATCAGCGTCATGCTTGTAAAATTGTGCTGTGAACCCGTTAGGTCCCGGTGACTTCCCATTCAGTAAGGATTTGATGGCATTCAGCACTTCTAGCAGGGACAATGGGCGGCCTTGTTGTTCCCTCTGATCGTCCGTGCACCAATGAAGGGCTACTTGATCCAGATACGCATCAATGTACGCCTGAGAGGCCTGGATTTGCAAGGAATATAAA
Organism: Ambystoma mexicanum; assembly: GCF_040938575.1. Lineage (NCBI taxonomy): Eukaryota > Metazoa > Chordata > Amphibia > Caudata > Ambystomatidae > Ambystoma > Ambystoma mexicanum. The sequence continues at coordinate 638,474,894 of NC_090939.1, forward strand.
TTATTATAAAATTTAAAGAATTGCTGTGTCATCTCTTTATCCTCAAACCGGTCCTTTCCTTGCTCATCTATTATTGCTGGGATCTTACCTTTAAGATTATCCACCTTAGCTGCCCTTTGCTAATGTCCCACCCCTCTTGCATATGAGGAATATGACGAGAAATATCTATGCCATCCCCAGTTCTTCCCAAGTGTTGACTCCAACTCTGAGGTTAAGTGGGTCTCTTGTAAGAATGCAATCCCAACCTGATGCTGCTGCATATATAGCAAGACTTTCAGACACTTTGTGGGGCAATTTAATCCCCTGACATTACAGGTGCAAAAATTAAGCGTGGCCATCAGCCTTCCTTAATACACAAGTGTCTCTGGGGGTCCAGTTTCTCCCGTCAGGTGCCCCCCGGCTCCTCTCCCTTCCCACCATGTGAGTTCCGCGTGTTGTGTATAAGAAAATCTACTCGGGCCAGCGATCTCCTGTATATACTGTCCGGGCATCGCATAATGCGTAAATGATGGTGCGCTTGAACCGTTCTTCCCACCCTCCCCCACTGACAACCACAATTCGCCAATGCATCACATCCCCTCGCCCAGCCTAACTGCCCCAAACATACCCCTCCATCCCTCCGCGGATCTCCAAACTCATCAGCTGTATCCCCCCACAACTTCACACATAACTTGAGTTTTCGCTTGAGGGACTGCTAGAGGTCTCGCCCTCCACCCACACCTTGTATGTACATGATCTGATCCCGACCCACCAGGGTTTAAACTTTGTTCAGAGTCTAATTTCTTAATCTATTACAGGATATGCATCTCTGAGTCTGTCGTCACCCGTTGTTCCCCCGTTGCTGGGGGTTTATTGGCTGCAGTTCCAAGAAGGCATTGGCTTCTTCCGGAGTCTCAAAAAAGATTGCTCGCCCCTCAGGTTCTATGTGTAATTTAGTTTGGACCAACATGGCATAGCGGATACCTCTGTCGTGCAGTTATTTCTTTACTTCGGTATATGTTCTTCTAGAGGCCTGCACCTTGTCTGAGAAATCTAATCGTGTCCCCTTTGTAGGTTACTGTCCCCTTCTCCCGGGCTTTGTGAAGAGCAGTGTCCCTCTTCCGGTAATTTAACATGTGGGTTGTAATCGGGCAAGGCGGTGCTACTGGGATCGGCCTCCTCCCACTAGTTATCCGGTGCGCCCTCTCCACTATGTACATCGATGAGACTTTCTCCGGACCCAGCGCCTCCTGCAGCATCTCCTCAACAAGAAGTTCCATATTTCTCTGCTCCACCGACTCCGGGACTCCGACAATTCCGAAATTGTTCCTTCGTGACCTGGATTCCAGGTTGTCTTGCTTGTCAGTAAGCTCCTTTAACGCATGTTGTAGCAGCGCCATATCCCTGGTCAATGATGTCGTACTATCCTCCACGCGAGACACTCTCCTTTCTACTTCGTCCAATCGTTCTCCGTGTTTGTCTAGGCGGACCTGCATGTGGTCGACTTTTTGCAGGTGAGCGTGTCCATTTTCCCGTCCAGGGACTGTATGCTGGTTTGCAGCTGATTGAACATTACCTTAATGTCCTGAAATGGAACACTCCCGCCGGATCTTGGGGCACTGTCTGGGTCTACGTTTTAGACAAGCCCTCCATTGATGTAATAGTTTTTGTTTGGGAGGATGTGTCGAATTGCAGTTTAGATTGCTGCTTGTTCCCTTTGCTGGATTTGGACATCTCCACCTCTCTTTAGCCCACATAGGCGTGTGTAGATGTTGCGTGTGTTTAGCCTTTAGTCCTGGGGTGAACTTCTACCTGCCACCGCTTAGTGCTCTCTCCCTGAGGCTCCTCTAGCCCCTTCCAGCCAGGTGCAACCGTTTAATTGTCCAGAGTTTTTGTGAATATGGGAGCACTATGTAATCGTCAACTCCTTTTCTTAGGTCGTGGGCTCTGCAGGATCTCACCCAGGGCTTTCTCCCGGGGGTTCTGTTGGTCTTCCACAATCAAGCCCAGGGCCTGTGGTGCACAGATATGTAATGGAGGGGTCCTTCCATGCGTTCTGGGGGTCTGTGTTTCAGGCCAATATTATGACCCCTTTTCTCGCCGGTGTGGCACTCTTTTCCACACCAATGTTCTCAATATGACCCCCTTCCCATGTCCACACTAGGGCCCTCATTACGACCCTGGCGGAAAGTGACTGACCGGACCGCCACAGCGTAAATAGCGTTTCTGCCATTGCACGAAGGAGCAAAGTGCGGCCCATTCCGACCCATCGGGCACGAGCACCACGGCATGGCGGAAGTGCAAAGTCCGCGATGGCGGAAATGAACCCAAAACGGCCCACACCGCCGCCGTACGGCGCCCTAGGTGCAATACCGCCACCCATCACAGCGGACACCGCAGTGTGCGCCTACCGGAAAGTACGGTGACCGGAAATATACGGAAACGGAAGTTAAAACACGGGGCCGGAACGGGAAACATCCCGCCGTACACCTATAAAACCACTAAAACCACACAACCACTAAAATCACTACCCTGAGACACACCCCAACCCGTCATCCACCCTAGCGAAACCAAGAAAAATGGGAAAAGTAGCGAAGAAAGCGTGCGACCGCAAGCGGCAGGTCCACTTCTCCCGTGAGGAACTCACCGTGCTAACAGAGACCCTCCAGGAGAATGCTGCCGTCGTCTTCTGCACGCAAATGACCAGGACGGCACTTGCAAACAAGAAGGCCATATGGGCTCTGGTGGCACAGCGGGTAAGTGCGGTGGGGACCGCACCCCGCACCCCACAGCAATGCCGTAAGCGATGGGACGACCTGCGGATACGCGTCCGCAGCATACTCTCTGCCAACCGCAACATTGCCACAGCCACCGGGGGAGGTCCTGAATCACCCATCAAGTTGACCCCCTGGGAAGAAATCTGTGCCTCCACCATCGGAATGGAGAGCATAGAGGGAGTCGGAGGGATGGAGAAAGGAGTGCAGACATCCGAAGATTCAGGTAGGTGGCCCAAATAAAACAATGCCAAATCCACAAAGTCCATCCATGTGAAGTACCATGCGTCCACATAGTGCAACAGAAACACATGTCCAGGAGAACGGCCACACACATCGGCCTGATAGCGCACGTTAAAACCCACAATAAATACATAAATAATTAAAAACCCCTAAAACACGCACTACACGTGCAGCAGGCACACCCTAACTGCAGGCTGCCAAACAACTGCACCCTCACTCCACATACAAATGAAAGCACCTCCAAGGCCCCGACCCAAATCACCCTCAGGTACCACCCCAATGCATGTGATACAATGCCATTCCAATTCCCACAGACCCATCAATAACCCTCGCCCTCCTCTACTCCACCACAGGGTCCGATCCAAACGACGAGCTTCAGGACACCCCTACCAGCACACCTGCAAAGAGGGCCAAGACCGACGGCCAAAGACCCTCCACCTCAGCTGCACGCATCAAGACACGGCAGCAGCACAAATCAGGTGGCAGCACAGAGGAGGGAACATCAACAGGCACCCCAGCAGCCAGCATGCCCACAACACCACCACCACAGGTCCCCCCAACGGATGCCACAGAAGGCACTGCCTCCGGTGGCAGCAGCACCATAGGTGACACCCCATTGATGGCAGCATGCTCCGACACAGAAGACGGGGATGTCGAAGTCAGATCCATCCATGACCTGTCCCAATCCCCCTGTCTGTCCCATCCCGTACAACATGAGGATACCACGCAGGGGCACCCACAAGACGACGACTGGCCATCCCCCACAAGCCCTGTGGCAAGGCAACATGAGGACAACAGCCCCTCTGTGACACCCCCGCAAATGGCCATGGCCCAGCAGAGGCAACAGTCCCTCGACCAGTTAATCGTGCAACAGCAGCAACTGGCCACGCTCCTCAAGGACCATGCCGATGAATGTGGGGGCACTAAGGCAGACATAGAAACATCAACTGAGACACTTAGGGCAGAAATGGAGAGAGGTACAGAGACACTAAGGGCACAAATGGAGAGAAGCACCGAGAGCCTGAGGGGGGAACTGCATGCGACGTCCAAGGACGTATGTGCCGAACTTGCCGCAGTGCGCCGTGTGCTCACTGAGCTCTCACAAACCCTTAGGGACATGCATGGACGTGAGCAGGCAGAGACATCATCCGTTGCAAGTTCCGTCCAGGGCAGCCCCCAACGTAGGTCTGGGAGGAACCTGCGCTCCACAGGCAGGGGTGCCCCTGATACCCGCAGAGGGGGCTTGCAATAGCGACTGCCCACTGACAATGAGCATCTTTGGACACTGGTGTTCGGGGGGGAGGTGGGAGGGTGGAGGGGGTGTGTTGGGCTCACTTGGGTGGCGGGTCGATAGGGTGTACAACATGATATCACATATGCCATAAAAAGTGCACGATCAACCAATGAGATGCGTGGACATTGATCTTTGTGTACTAGGCCATCATAGGCGTACAGTCCATATTGTGCATGTCCCAGACACACACAGTGCCACGAGTCCCGTGTCCATGTATCAGCCACCAGGCGTGAGTGCTAGAAGCATACATCAATGAGATGCTGACGAATGTCACGGGCCTCCGGTGCCTCGCAGACTCCTTGAGGTGCTGCCACATCCCCACCCTCATCATGACCATCATCAGGTGCTTGCAGTTCTGCGTCAGGGGGCATGGGCACATTTCTACGTACGCACATGTTGTGGAGCATGACACATGCCATCACCATCTTTGCAACCTTCTCATGGCGGTACAGGAGTGCCCCGCCAGACCTGCTGAGGCAGCGGAAACGACCCTTCAGTAGGCCGAATGCCTGTTCAATGACTACACGGGTACGTGAGTGGGCATGGTTGTAGTCCTCCTCATGCTGGTCCCGTGGGTTCCGGACTGGTGTGAGGAGCCATCTCTTCAGGGGATATCCAGCATCACCTGTATGTGGACGAGAAACGTATGATGTGGAATGCCATTGCTACGTACGCACACCCCCCCCCCCTTCCTGCCAGGTCATTGCCGAATCACATACCCCACATTATCATGCATGTAATGAGACTCACCGAGTAGCCAGGATCTGTTCCCTGCGTGTCGCTCCATGTAGCGTGGTATTGTAGAGTTCCTCAAGACCATAGAATCATGGGTTGATCCAGGGAATCGGGCACAACAATGTGTAATGATCCTGTTGGAGTCACACACCATTTGTACATTCAGAGAATGAAATTGTTTTCGGTTGCGGTACTGGGCCTCCATGGCATGTGGGACGACCAATTCCACATGGGTGCAGTCGATGGCACCAATGCAACCCGGTATGCCGGCAAGTGCATGGAATCCCACTTTTGTGTTGGTAATTTCCTGCTCCGAGCGTGGTAGGGAGATCTAGTCGTCTGCGTGCTGCAGGAGGGCATCGAGCACTTGCAATAGTGTCCGTGAGAACAGTGGCTGAGAAATGCCATGCAACTGTCCGACTGTGTGCTGGTAGGTGCCTGTGGCCAGGAAGTGGAGTACAGACACCACCTTCAGTAGGGGTGGGATGGCGGTTGGGCTATCTATCATGCTGACAAGGTCAGCCTGTGTCATGTCCACAATGGCGGCTATGGTGTCCCGGTCCAGACGGTAGAGGGTGTGGATCTGCTCATCAGTGAGGTTGAACGGATGTGCTCGGAGGCGTGGGATCGCGGGCTGCCTGCGTGGTGGTAGTGGCTGTGCTGGCGGCCCTTGCTGGCCCTGCCTTGGCCTCCTCCTCCTCCTGCGTCTCCTCCGTGCGGCCGGTTGTAGTTGGTGTTCGTCTTCTTCTTGGTGTTGGAGTACTTGCAGTGCTATCAGGTCCCCCAGGGTCAACATCGCGAGTCCTGCCGGTAGCATTTCGGTGTGGTTGTGGGAGGAGACTGGCTGTGCAATTTATGTGTTTTCAGGCTGAATGGCCTCCACCTGTGGTGATTCATTCCACCTGTGCAAACTGCTCTCCCCTTTGGCCGAGCGCGTCCCGCGCACAACGCTGCAATTCGTGGAATGGCATCTTGCTATTGCAATCATGTATTTGTACCCGATGGCCGTGTAACATTGGTTGATATGTTCATTCTGCTGTGGTCCCATTGTTTCACATACTATCTGTGCAGTCGCGAACAGAGTTGTGAAGGGTCAGTGGAACGTAGTACTCGAGTAACGGTGGGCCCTCATGCATCACTGTACCGAGTTGCACCGACGGGCGGGGCGTTCCATTTGTGAGTGAAGGCAGTTGCCATTTTCACACACAGCCGCACTAGATGGATTAATTTGTGGTTTCAAGCGGCCACAGATGCCTTTTCGACGTGATGTTGCAAATGAGGAATTCGAAGGACAGCGCTTTCGGTTTCCAGCTAGCGGCGAGGAGATGCCCACAGGTCTGACTGCAAATATAACGTTCTATTGTTCAATGTCCTTGGGACAGGGGCCATGGCGAGTATGCAATGATTGATATGAATAGTATGGGATGCGCAATAGCGTAGTGGACGATAAGGCAGGACGTTCCCAAATACATGTTACTTCACTACACTGGAATTACGGGCTGGGGCACTGTGGATTTTGCAGGCTGCATAACGCACAGACTCAATGGATATTTCTAATGTTATGTGAGTAAATATTCAGTCGTTTTAATCCCGGGACGAGGGAATGATGAAGGGATGCATGGGCAGGTGATTTGATACAGAGTTTGCCATGTACAGGGCTTCTTGGGATCTATCCGCCTCCCCTACGCTATGTGATGCAGGGCTGCCATAGTGGGACCATCGTCTGTCTGGCCTTGTTGAGCCCTCCCTGTCTCGACGCGCCCTCAGACACTTGTGTCCATGCACGTTACCAATCCCATCAGATGGATTCTGTTTTCACAGGCGCATGCACAGGTACACTCGTTTGTGATGGTGTTTACACCTCGATATAGATAGTTATGAGTTGCAAGTGGTTTTTGGGTGGTGATGGACCTTTGGAGTGGGCTAGCATGCATGTGGCTGTGGATTTAGTGTGATCATTGCAGTGAGTTGTTGGAATGTAGTACTGATGGCCATTCTGTTCTTTTTCTTTTCTTTTGGTTGACAGGTATCTCCTCCCCTTTTGCCACTGCCATCTGTATGCCACTCCTGCAGATGGGTTTTACTCCCGACACCTGCTGCTTCGTGTTAATCAGTGGAGCAGCATTACGATCTTATGGGACGATCGCCAATGGGCCACATGCCCTTACGCAGTACTGGTGGCTCGGAGCAACATTTCGGCCTTTCAGCTGGACTAGTGCCTCCCCATTGGGACGGCCCTGCGGTTCTGTGCGCTTCCATGTTGCCTTTTCGTACGTGAATGTGGCTCTGTGTACCATGAGGGAACAGGGCGTCACACAAGTAGTGGCTGGTCATTTCTTGCGGATGCAGCCCACAATGGTGAAATGTGTTTTGGAGTTCATGGCCTGATGGCTGTATGGGCTTGGTGATTTTGATGTGCATTAAATTTCTATTCTGATTTGGCCCGTGTAGCGTTCTTCTTTGCAAGTGATGTGGCATATGCCTATTTGGGGGGCGATGTATTGTGAGGAGATCTGCACTGGGTTCCAGCTTCGGAGTTTAGTTGCGTGGTACTGCACTGGGCGCGTTTGCCTACGAAGCCCGTGAGGTCAGGGATGGGGGCTGCCAATATGACAGTTTGAATGTTGTCATGCTCAGGGGCGGGGGATTGGGTTTTGTGTGCCAGATGCCGGTCAGCCAGGTGGACTGGTGGAATGATGTGATTTTCGGAATATTGCTGGTCACAGGTGCCTGTGTTTGCGTGCGTTTCTTGGTGGGGGACTGTGGTCATGTCCATTGGGATGGCTTCTGTATTCGTGCCATCTGTGCCCTGCAGCTCCCATTGGCCCCTGTTGTGTTTCTATTGTTCGTTGGCATGCATGGGTGACTTGTACATTTCACTGGTTGCATTGTGGCTTCGTTGCACCTACGGGGAGTTGTACTTTGTGGGCAGGGAGCGGTGTACGGGCACTCAGTGGGGCCGTTTACGGTTGATTCGCGATGCCGTACTTCTCACCATGGCGGAATGGTGCATTCCGCCATGCTTGATGGCGTTAGGTACATGTCCGCTAGGGTCGGAATTGGCGTACCGTTGCGCCATGGTGGTGTTTACGGTTTGGCATGGCGCGCGCGCGCGTGCTTGGTGCAGTTAGCATTGGCGTTCACTACGGTGTCGCTAATGGCATCGTACTTTGCGGTGACGGGTCATAGTCGCACCGAGCGCTATTCGATGGCGGTATTGCATTTCCGCCATCGTTTTCCGAATTCCGCCAGGGTCGTAATGAGGGCCTAGGTCTATTCCAGTCCCTGTCACGTGAGCTTCTCCATAGCGCGTGGCTGCCACTGACTCAGTCTGTTCAGTCCGGAGTGGCTCTGAAGTCTTTAGGGTTGCACCTCCTCTCGCCTTCCCAGTTTATTGTTTCTTGTGCAGTGAGGTGTAGGCCAGTGTCCTGTGCATGCTGTGAGGTGTCCTGTCGTCGAGCAGCTGTTATGTCTCTTACAGCCTCCTAGCTGGCAGGCCAGTTCTAGTGGTGCCTTTCTTTGCCTCTGATGTTCTGCATCTGGAGTGCCCCCTGTTCAGGTGCTGTGGTCTGGGGAGGTCAGATGAGTCGTCAATGAACAGTGCTTCTGTCCTTCCCACTCAGGGCACTGCGCCACTCACTCGGATGATGTTTTATGCTGGCAGCAATCAGTCACACCAACCCGCCAGCTTGTTCTCCTTAGCCTTCCGGGATAATGGTGTGTGGTTTATCCAACAGGGGAAAGTTGCACAACCTCCCCCAATAGGTATCAACTTGATGTCTATGCAAGCCGTATGTGATGTTTCAAGCCGGTTCGTAGTTGGTATGTGTTGCCCGCCGTCACAGGGTTAATGGAAGCCCCGCCCATGAAGGGGTGGAACCACGTGACGCACACAGGAGGGAATTTGCGGTTGGGGAAAAAGGCGCGATTGAGCGCCAGTTAGGTTTTGCCAGCGGTTGAATAAAGGAACATTTTGATCATCCTCCGTGTGTGTGCGTATTATTATCCAGGGCCCGATCCCGGGCAACACTGGCAACAAGGACGGTCCCAGCATGCAACCGAGCCCTCCACGGCAGCACTCCGCCAGACTCCCTCATCGCTGATCCTCCTCCCACTGGCCACAGCGATCCCGCCGCACTAGAGCCAGGTCCTCCTCCACGTGGGCAGTCCGCCCAGTCCTCCACCTCCTCCCTCCCTGCGCCGGCGATCCCGCTGGGCGCGCAGTCAGCACTGGGCATCCCACCCCTCTCCACTTTAATTCCTGCACGCCGCAGCGAGTCCCCCTTGGCGCACAGCCAACACTGGGCAATCCGCCCACCTCCGTCTCCTCTCGCAGGCGCCAGCGATCCCGCTGGGCGCCCAACAGTGCCATCGGGCAGTCCGCCCATCTCCGTTTCTCCAGCGCACGCCAGCGATCCCGCATGGCGCGATCCATGCCGGCACTCCGCCCACCATCTCTCCGCCTCCCGTGTGAAGAGGCCTGCCACAGACAACAAGAGCAGTGAAAGGGAAAGACACGTGGCCCCCAAAGCCTGTGAGCAGCAACCGGTGAGTGGAAGTCCACACCCCCACCCATAGACACTTAGAAACTGAGGCATGCAAAAGAAACTAGGCCCAACACGCCTGAAATCAACAGGCCCACGTGGTCCTGGCGCCACAACCTAATGCCGCCATTTTGAAAACACATTCACACAAGGAAATCTCCACATCTAGAAGATCACGCACAACTGCGCGCCTAAAAAGGCAGATTACCCCGCAAGATGAGCAACCCTACTTCACCCCGGCCTGCACGCACGGCCAAGTCCATCCAGTTAAGGATGCTGCCACCGTTCTCCACAACACCACAAGCCACCAAAGGGCCGAGGTGGACTGAGTGGATGGAAGACTTCCACCATTTTGTGAGAGGGTCAGGGGATGGAGACACTCCATACATTAGAGACATTTTTCTCAACCTGGTTGGGGGGAAAAAAAAACATCGTCAAGACAGTCCTAGCCGCTGAGCAAAATGACTTTGCGAAACTGATCAGTGCTCTAGACAAACTACTTATAATTGAGACAAATCGTGATTATGAGAGATACCTCTTCAACCAGTTTTCTCAGAAGCCGCAAGAGCCGGTAGACAAATTCATAACCCGCCTAAGGGTGAAGGGAGCACACTGCAAATTTGATGAATTCTCTCTAGAGGAAGCAATACGCCTTAGAGTCATAGAAGGTTGCCTATCGCCCGCACTTAAAAAGCAACTGTTAAAAAAACACTCACCATCCCCAAAGTCAGCGAACTCGCCCGCATTTTTGAAAGAGTTGATGTGCAGGCCGCGTCCATGACCGACACCAACAACCCAAAACAGGAGTCAACAGAACTCATAGCCGTTGTCCAGTCACCTCGCCACAATGACAGAGGCCCACACCCCTACAAGCCACAAGCACAACAAATTCCACGTCAACAGAGACAATATTGTTACCGGTGCGGCATGGGATATCCACATTCATGTTCCTGCCCAGCACTGTCACAAAGGTGCACAAACTGTGGCAGAGAATGACATTTCAATCAGTATGTAGGGAAGGGAAGCATTTTCCCACGATGCCACTCCAAGCTCCGGTCAGGATGCCTTTCCGCCCGACGCCTCCACAACACGGGGCGCAAAGATACTACCAACAGAATCAGCAGAGACATGTAAGAGAGGTTGACGAATATCAAGACCACGACTATGCTCAGGCACCTGAGTACACAAATCAGCAGCAACAGCTAACAGACGAATACGACAATCCTCCAGAAGGGTATGGCAAAGACACACAATACTACGATCCGCCAGCGACCGTGTAGTACATGCAATATGACGCACACAATCCCGATGAATATGTCAACCTCATACTTGACAATGAGGAGGCCAGAGAAGCCCCGAAAATACCGATCAAAATGGAGATCTGCCTTTTCCACTTCATGGTGGACTCGGGCGCCACCGTGAACATCATGGGCGAACAAGAGTACATGAGAATCCAACGGCCATCAGTGCTCGAGCCCTCACACTCCAGGATTTTTCAATGGGGCGCTGCCCCACCACTACAAACAATCGGACGTTTCACACGCAGGTTTCTCCTAAATGGACGCAAAGTGGACACCATCATCCACGTGATCAGATCTCTCAACAAAGGAAGATGTCTGCTCAGCTATCACACCGCCTCTCGCCTAGGGCTAATCGAGATCCACATAGGTGCAGGAGACACAATCATCTCCACCACAATCCGTCAGGAGTCAAAGGAGCAGGTCAGAGAAATACTCCAAGAACAATCTCAAAACCTGATCTCGAAGGCGGATGTCGAACACAAATTCTCAAGCATATGTGCGGGTTTGGGAAAGCTCAAAGGTCCCCCACTCAAACTGCACAGAGACCACAACGTGAGACCGGTGCCACAACACCCGAGAAGTTGGTTTTCACCTTCAAGAGGCAGTGTCACGTGAACTTGAACAATTACTGGCTGACGGCATTATAGAACCAGCAACAGGACCAACACTGTGGGTTTCCCCCCTTGTCATAGTGCCCAAAGAAGGGGGCAGGTTACGACTATGTGGCGACATAAGGGTGGCCAACACCGCCATCCAACGCGAGAGACATCCGGGCACATGCATTGAGGACATGATTGTACAATTGAACAATGCACGAATGTTCTCCAAACTCAATCTAAAACAAGGCTACCACCAACTGGAATTACACCCCGACTCCAGGGCTATCACAACCTTTGCAACACATGATGCCTATTCAGATATCGCAGATAGAATTTTTGCATTTCCTCAGCCGCTGACATTTTTCAGGATACGGTGCGGCAGATCATTAGGCCAATACGTGGAGCGTTAAATTACAGCGATGACATTCTCATCTTTGGCTCATCAAAGGAGACACATGATGCAGCGCTGTTCGCCATATGTGAAGCAATACAAGCCGCTGGGCTCACACTCAATATTGAAAAATGCAGGTTCAGCAAGGCCAAGCTGAAATTTTTCGGACACATTTTCTCCAGTGAAGGGATGATGCCTGACCCTGAGAAAGTAGACACCATCTCAAACCTCAAGGAACCACAACAAGCCGCCGATATCCGCTCTTTTCTGGGAATTGCCGGCTACTGCGCCAGGTATATACCACACTATGCATCCCTCACTGAACCACTCAGAAAACTCTTACAGAAGGAAGCCACATTTGCATGGACGCCAAGATGTCAACGCACGTTCAACGACATCAGGAAAGCCCTCATCGAGGCACACCGCCTAGCCTATTTTAACCCGGACTGGCACACGGAAGTGATTGTGGATGCAAGCCCAGTTGGCCTGGGTGCAATCTTAGCGCAAACTACCAGAGCAGATGTCAACCCCAGACACGTAGTAACATATGCCAGCAGAGCATTATCCACCCCGGAAACGACTTACTCTCAGGCAGAAAAAGAAAGTCTTGCCGCAGTCTGGGCATGTGAATATTTCCACAACTTTCTAATAGGGAAAAGGTTTACCCTGATAACAGATCATCAAGCACTATTATCCCTGTTCGGCAACCCCCACACCAAGATGCCCCTGAGGATAGAACAGTGGGGCATCCGACTGCAGGGATATGATTATGATATCATTCATCGACCTGGGGGTGACTTAAACCCCGCCGACTACCTGTCACGACATCCGGTGGGGCCCCCACTAACACGGAGAGGAGATGTCGCTTATATCAACTACATAGTAGAAAACTCCCTACCACCAGTGCTCTTATTGGACACAGTCGCCACAGTGTGTGCTGCAGACCTCACCATCGCACTTGCCATCAGCCTGACGTCAGCCAACAAGTGGAGAGACCACCGGCGAGCAACGCTGGCCCACCCGGGGGTGTGCAGAGAAGAAATTGAGAGACTAGCGAGGGCACACAGTGAACTAGCGGTGAAAGACCACAACATTCTACTCAAAGGTTGCCGCATTGTAATCCCAGCGGCTCTGAGAAAAGAAGTTGTCCGCACTCCACATGAAGGTCACAGAGGAGCCGAAAACACAAAGAAACAAATGAGGTGTCACGTCTGGTTCCCATTTCTAGATGCTGCAGTAGATGAATGGGTAAAAAACTACCACGCATGTCAGTGCACGTCCTCAGCCGAAACTCTGGCCCCTCTGCAACATACACAAATACCAGAACACCCGTGAGAAAGAGTGGCCATACACTTTTACGGACTCACAGAGTCAGGTGAATACCTCCTACTTCTGATAGACAAGCACTCACGATTCCCCATAGTGAAGAAAGTAGCCACCATAGCGTTCTCACAAGTAGCAGAAGTACTGGAGGAAGTCCTCAGCAAATGGGGAATCCCCAGAGTGATTAAGTCGGACAACGGGCCCCCTTTCTGTGGACATGAATTTGCGGCACTGGCGAACTACCTAGGGTTCAAACACATGAATATTACACCCAGACACCCACAAGCAAATGGGATGGCGTCCATAAAAAAGACAATCCAGAGAGCACGAATTGAAGCAAGCAACCCGTATCAAGCGTTATGTCGGCTTCTTAGAGACTACAGAAATACGCCACATGATGCCACCAACAAGACGCCTGCTGAACTCATGGTCCGGTATGAGGTACACACTCGCATCCCACGAAATCCGTCAAGAACAGAAGGCCCAGATACAGAAATACTGCAGCGAGATGCCGAAGAGAAACGAATAGCGAAGCAAGACACTGACGCCAGGCACAAAGCAACGCCTAAAGACTTTCAGATCGGAGATGAGGTGTTGGTACAGCAACCCATGGTACGCAAGACAGACCGTCAGTATGCTCCGAGCCCCATGAGAATCACAGCTGTGAAAGGAACAATGGTGACACCACAAGACCACGATAAGGTAATCACGAGGAACTGCCAACAGTTCAAGCACTATATCAAAAGAGAAGAATACAAACTCCGAGACCTAGCACCCCAGAGCCAAGGGCTCCCCGAGACGACCTGTGGAATCCGCTGAAAGAAGACACAAGCGGGACAAATCAAAGTGAAGGGGCCCAGAATGATAGCAGAGTAGAGGTCTGACACGAGAGACCGCAACGAGTTATCAAGAGACCAACAAGATTGGTCGAAGAATGTTAAAGGGACGTTTGGACATTTGTCCGGGGGTGGAGTTTCCCGCCGTCACAGGGTTAATGGAAGACCCGCCCATTAAGGGGCGGAACCATGTGATGCACAGGGGAGGGAATTGTCGTTGGGGAAAAAGGCGCGCTTGAGCGCCAGTTAGGTTTTGCCAGCGGTTGAATAAAGGAACGTTTTGATCATCCTCCGTGTGTGTGCGTATTATTATCCAGGGCCCGATCCCGGGCAACAGTATGGACCCCGGGTCGGGAGCACCCCTCTCCTCTATCTGTACTTCTCCGGCTTGTCTCTTCCCTATGGCACCATGGGCCTCCTCGCCCGTCGGGTATTGTCTGGGCTGTGGCTGGTTTCCCTGCCTGGCACCTTCTTCCCTGCTGCGCAATCCCATGGTATTTTCTCAGAAGGGGTGCCGGTGTTATGATTGCGGCGCCGTCGGAGCACAGCCCCCCTCTTCACAGCCGATAAATTGGCTTGCCACGCCACTGGACTATGTTGGCCAGTCTTTTTTTGGCCGCCTCCCCGGTCTAAATGGGGGGAGACGCCTGCTCCTACCCACCTCCTGGTGTCCACGGCCGTGTGTTGACGCATATGCCCTGCACAGGTCCTCTCTGCCCCTCTGCACGGTTTGTGGCCGCTTTCATTTGTGGGACTCCCTTGCTGATATTCTGCTGAACATAGCCCCCGGGACCTGTCCCAACGCTCCACACCTTGTCCAATCCACGGTGAGTGTTGCGTCCTCGTCCACACCTTCAGGGGGTGCTCCGTCAGTGTCGAGGCTGATCTGCACAGCTGCCTCCTCACTCTTGGGGCTGGTTCCTCACCCCGCAGCGCCGCTCCGCAGGGATGGCGAGGGCAGGCTACCTCTGGGTCCAGCAGTTTCGGCTTGGTCTCTAGATCCTGTCACCACCGATGCTGGGTAAGCCGCCGGGGGTCCCCTCCGCACAACTCAGCCTCAGTGATCAATTCATACACTTTGCTGAGTATGATCAACCCCACACCGCGCTGAGGTGTTCGTTTCAAGCACAGAGGCGTTCCAGGCACTAGGGGCTTGCGGCCGTCCCTCCTCCCTCACCTCCGCTTCTCTGCTGGTCACTGCCTCCGAGTGTGTTGACCGAAGTGCTGCTTCCCAGACTTTGATTGATTTCGGAGTTTCGCTCCTCATGCATTGTCATCAGATATTAACATTCTGTCAGTATTACCTCTGGATTTTTGCTGGATCTTTGCCGGTGTGAGGGAGCTCACAGGCCATCTTGGCTGGGCTCTGTAGTGCCCTCTCTCCAGAAAAGTATACTTGCAGGTTGGTTTACTACGTGATTTCTCAACGGTGTGCCACTGCACAACTGCCAGAGTCTACTACCTTTGTATTACTGGAAGTAATCAGAAAGTAACTTATGGTTTTACTCCCCATGGATAAGTGTGTCCAAAACTAAATGTGTTTGAAAAGGTCTGACTTCCCTAGAATTACTGCTAGTTATTCTGAAGGTTTAAGCTTTGGTCTGTGTACCTTCAGGCATTGTGTGTTTTTTAAATGTGTTTATGACTCTATGACAAAGTACTTACCCCAAGACTTAACTTGGCCTAACTGTATTTAAACCAAACCTTTATTTGTTATAATACATCTCATTATTAGTGTTTCTGTTGAACCCTTGGTATACTACAATATATTTGTACCTTCCTACAGCTCTCTCTCCCTCCTAATATAAGCCCGGCTTCTCTGTCTACGCTACCGTGTACTCGGGTGATACAGCCATTTACTAAGGTGGAGTCTTGCACTGTGTCAGTTGAATGGTTTTACTAAGCCCTTAGTTGGACTTCAGAAAACCTTTCCTAAAACTGTTGGCATGCGCTGGGATTACATTGACTGGATTACATTGACTCTTGAGATACTGTGAGTTCAAAGAAACCATCCAATAGGTTTGGTTTAACCAAGGGAATGTACCTAGACTTAACACAAAACCAACACTATGGCCTGCTTTAGGCATGAAGACTACTTACATGTATCATTGAATGAAATTAGTTTATTATGTAGGATATGTGGCCTCAGTGATAAGGTGAATAAGCTTGATTTAATACAAAGGATGTGGGACAATAAAATGCTATGCATCTCACCTAAGTCCACTCCTGACAATACTGATCAAAGTGAGGATGATGAGGGTTCAGATAGCTATCCACACTCCTCTGGAGATGGGTATTTGTTTATTAATTTTGTATTTATAAAGAGCACAACGGACCTGGGACCTCGCGGCACTGTTACAGAATACTTCACTTGGAAACAGTCAAAGACAAGGGTGACAGTATGTGGCACCGGTACAGTAGAAAGTAGACAGTGGTATGAATGATCAGATGAGGAGGATGTTAGTTCACCCCCGCTCTTCTTCTCCTGTCTCCACCTTACCTTCTAAATCTACCTGGCTTTACTCTCCGTCCTCTGCTACTAATCCAGAACAGGACTGCAAAACTTGTCTTTGGCCTCAAGTCCTGGCATCGTATCTCTCCAGCTCTGAAATCTCTCCATTGGCTCCCAGTGGATGCAAGGATTACATTCAAAACCCTCTGCATTGGCCACATGGCTTTCTGGGGCCTAGGTCCAAAATACCTTCAGCTATCCCTCCGCAAATACCTCCCCTCTCGAGCTCTTCGCTCCTCTACCTCTAACATCCTCAGGGTCAGTAGTTTTTCAAAGAAAGGAGCTCGGAGTGGATCTCTGTCTTTGGCTGGGGCCTCCCTCTGGAACAGCCTCCCTGCCACTCTGAAACTTGAGGAGAATCATCTCTGGGTCCGGAAGCACCTCAAGACCTTCCTCTTTGCTTCGCCCCCCCTCTCCCCTGCTGATCTGTTCTCTCTCGGCACCGTGCACCTGGCCTACCCTCTGACTTCCGGGCTCAGGTACCTGCACACCCTGCAACCCTCCTGCACTGCCTCCAGGCCACCCCTTGCACTGGGGTCTGTATCTGTGCCCATACAGTCCCCCCCCTTTTTCTTCCTGCACTTATCGGACATACCCTCTCTGCTGACTTAAACCCAGCACTTGCCACTTGCTGGCTGCACTACCACTGTTTGTTGCCTTTATTATTTATTTATTTATTTATTATTATTTATCTGTTTTCTCCATTCCTCTGCACTTTCCACTTCTCCACCCCATGCACTTTTCCCCTCTCCCTCTCCCATGCACTTGCGCGTTCTCAATTTCACTGGGCCTAGTAAGATTGTTTGTTTTGTGCTGTCCTGTTCCCTTCCCTTGCCTTGTTGCGCTCTGAAACACCCCATAATGTGCCACCTTCAATAGGAGCAGGAGCTCCCCACAGCTGCAGGCTGCAGGAGCAGCTCTGCCACCCCTCCGCCATCCAGAAGCAAGCGAGGTAAGCCACTGGGCTTAATCCACGAATCGCAATCATATTGTGCTTCATGCGACGCTGACCACTGCAATATTATCTATAATTGCGTTCCCTGCTGATATTGAAGTTGCATCCACATGATAAGCACCTGTGCCGTACCACGGTGCTTTTAGTCTACTGCAACTCTTAAAAACCCATGGATTTCCAACTCTAAAATGGCTGCCGCCGCCTGGAAATCATCTCGACCGTCGTGATACAACTGTACTTCCTGTTTTTGCCTTGAGTATCTGCCCCCTGCCTCCTGATTGGGCAGTCACCTCCTCTAAGCCTATCGTAGGGTATCAGCAGGCGTTAGCCGGCCCCCAACGAAGGCAACCAAGAAAGGCTCCTGACTGAGCCTGGGTCCCATAGTGTGCCACTTTCAGTAGGAGCAGGAGCTCCCCACATCCGCAGGCTGCAGGAGCAGCTCTGCCACTCCTCTGCCGTCCAGAAGCAAGTGAGGTAAGCCACTGGGCTTAATCCACGACTCGCAATCATATTGTGCTTCATGCAATGTTGACCACCGCAATATTATCTATAATTGCGTTCCCTGCTGATATTGAAGTTGCATCCACATGATAAGCACCTGTGCCGTACTGCAGTGCTTTTAATCTACTGCAACTCTTAAAAATGCATGGATTTCCAACTCTAAAATGACCGCCGCCTGAAAATCATCTCGACCGTCGTGATACAACTGTACTTCCTGTTTTTGCCTTGAGTATCTGCCCCCTGCCTTCTGATTGGGCAGTCACCTCCTTTAAGCCTATCGTGGGGCTCCGGCCGGCGTTACCCGGCCTCCAACGAAGGCAACCAAGAAAGGCTCCTGACTGAGCCTGACGGAGCTGGACGAGCGCTGTGCGCCAAGAACGCTACCCCCAACCCTCTAGATAAGCTGCGTATTCTTCCTTTTTACACATGCATTCATGGCCAATACAAATTATTTCATTTCCTACTGCGATTTGTGTACGCTTTATTTAGTCAAAAAAAAAAATATTTTCCACCACTAGATGGCACTGCATACTTGCCAACATTATGTGATAAAAAAGCTGTAGGATTCTTGTAGTTTCAGAAATAGTAAGTAGCTTAATAAGATCATAGGAAATTACATCACATAACCTCTACCATGATGCCATCACAAGAAATAACATCACGTGACATATCGTCCAGAACAGATTACAGTAAATGACTGTCTGGCATGGTCTATACTAGATCCTCTGAGCATCATAAGATAAGCAATAAGATTACTGAAATGAGCAGTGACGACTTGTGAATTCAGAGGAGTGTAAATGTTTCACACAATTATACAGAGATGTCTGAGCATAGCGAGGGAGCCACATCAAGGAAAGGGTTGTTTGGGGGTCGGGGGTTGGGGTTGTGGGAGGCCATGTTGATCCCCCCCTAACAATTTTAAAATAATGGGTTAAAAAGGTGCATTATAGAGCACACGTTCTGAAAAATGGAGCCACACAATTTGCATTCGGTCACCAAGAGTGCACAGGAGCAATTTCATGATGCTTTTCCCACAATATATTTCTGCTCTTACATGTCCATTCTGTCTGGACCACTATATGCCGCTATCCCCAAGTAGAAAGGGTTTTCATGTTGGTTTTGCATGTGAAAATGCCGTGATACAATTAGAAAACATTCCCAGACCGGCTGCACCTATGTAGGTCAGTCTAGCCATGTGCGGGTGACCTCTGAGAACTGTGCCCAGCTCTTACCATACTAACAAAATTTAATCAAAAAACCAGTAACAATTATATTTTTTTCATTAACTTTCCATTATTGAGCAGCAGTTTATGCCCTATCAAAAGTTTCTGCCCTGTGTAAGGGATAATGTGTTGGGCAAATGATCTGTACGTTATATATAACAATAAGATGCATGCTTTGTCAAATGGTGCTCATCCAGTCCTGTTTTGTCTTTGCATTCTGGGATTTGTAGTTCTGCTATTCTCAATATAAAACTCAGATTAAAAGTCCCCAAATGCAAAGAAAAAACAGAACTGGATAAACAACCATAGACTGGAATGGCTCATGTTTGTAACTATGCTCCAACTTAGTACGACCTTTAAAACTATTTAAGGCAATATCAAATTGTCCAATGCCCCGTGTAAAATGATAATTAATTCATAGCTTTTATGCTACTATCATGTTGCATTGTGGTACTTATAGTTCAACATGTTTAATCGGAACAGGTATGCACAATGACCTGCCAGGGTTTATAGAAAGTGGTTTTAGAGCTGTTTCTATAGATTACTAATGTCCAATGTGTGAATGAAGTAGTGATCTAAGGTGAAATAAGTGGGCAGTGGCTGCTTATCTGTATTTCTAGCTTGGGTGAGCTTTACAATTCTGATATTGCGCAGATTACTTTGCATGTCAAATTTAAAATACATTCTGCAATTCAGAGTTAACACCAAATTACCTACTTGCCATCCCAATCAGAAGATTTATAGCACAAAGAACAAACTGCCAGTGAAGGTTCAGTTTTTTTGCTACACTCTGACTCAATCTTTGAAATCATGTTCAGTTACTGCCACAAGTAATGATTAGAATTTCCCAGACTATCCTGCAAAAGAATGCAAGCAGGGAAGCACTAGCCCTCTGAAGTAACATAAAAGAACAAGTTACTTCTTACCTTGTAACGTTCTTTCGATGGGATGTTCCTCCGACGTATTCCTTATCTTTGATAATATGTTTCCAGCTTGCTGGCCTCGGAAATTTTTTCTGTAGAGGGCGCTGCACGTCGACGTCCGCCGAGTCAATGTCCCTCGACGGCCACCGTATCGGCGCCGACGTCACCATGCCCATAAATAGCCACGCACGGCGTCCGTTGCTCACTTCCGTTTTGTAGCATAAGAAAAGTCATGCCTGAATTGGTTATTGACCTTGAAGGAGCGTAAGCTGCAACCACAAGGGAAGTATTACTGCGGGGATGGATGGGAGGGGCGATAAGGAATACGTCGGAGGAACATCCCATCAAAAGAACGTTACAAGGTAAGAAGTAACTTGTTCTTCGAAGGGATTGTGTCCTCCGACGTATTCCTTATCTTGGATAGACTCCCATAGCAGTGGCATGTAATTGGAGGTGGGAGTAAGAATGTCATGTATCCCTTTAGGGATGGACCGAATGTAATACGGCTTTGCCAAATCTGGTCTCTTGACTAGTGGAGGAATCCAGGTTGTAAAATGTTGTGAATGTATGTGCGGAAGTCCATGTGGCAGCCGCACATATGTCCCGGACCAGTACCCCTCTTTGGAGGGCCGAAGAGGCTGCGATACCCCTGGTTGAATGAGCCCTAAGATTTTGGGGAGGCTCTTTCCCTGCCAGTTTGTAACATTCCTGAATGGCCAAAATAATCCACTTGGAAATGGTTTGTTTTGTTATGGGTAATCCCAACTTGTGACCTGAGTATCCTACAAACAGTTGGTCTGCTTGCCTGATCCTAGCCATTCTGCTGATGTAAAAGCTTAGAACTCGCCTGGGGTCCAGCCTATGTAGCCTTTCTTCCTCTTTCCCCGGATGGGGAGGAGGGTAGAACGAAGGTAAGGTCATTTTCTGAGTAATATGAAATTCAGAAACCACCTTTGGGAGGAAATTAGGCTTCACCTGTAGGACAACTTTGTCCTTGTGGAAAATTGCATGTGGGGCTTTACAGGAGAGAGCTTGTAGCTCGCTCACCCTCCTAGCAGATTTTAGTGCTACCAATAGGACAGTTTTAAGCGTGAGAAATCTCAGCGAACAAGAGTGAAGTGGTTCGAATGGAGTGCCCATTAGGAAGTTTAAGACTAAATTTAAGTCCCATAAGGGAACTTGGAATGGTTTTGGAGGATAAACATTAGTTAATCCCTTGAGAAATTGTATCACTAGAGGTAGTTTGAAATACAATGGTTCCTCCGCAGTGCGCTTGAAGATTGAAAGCGCTGCGAGATAGCCTTTTACAGTGCCAACTTGAAGGCCTGAGTTTGCCAAGTAGAGTAGAAACGATAACACCGTTGGTGTACCACATGAAAAAGGGTCGATATTCCCTTCTCTACACCAGCTGCAAAATTTGTTCCAACCGCAGCGGTATAAAGACTTTGTTGCTGGCCTTCTGGCCAAAAGCAACACCTCCATGACGTCATCAGGGAGATCCCAATCCTTGAAGTCAATCAACGCCACCTGTACGCTCGCCAGGTTCAGTCACACACTGTGGGAGTGTGCTTCATCAGCGGCTGACTGCATACTCGAAGGAGAGGAAAAGCAAGCCTTCCTTAACATTATTAAAGATGGCAAAGATGCCATGTGTGAGTCACTTCAAACTGGCATCGATTCCGCTGACAGTATCAGCAGGGCCATGGCGGCAAGTACAACAATCCGCAGGCATGCGTGGTTGCGAAAGTCTGGCTTTGCTCCAGATGTACAGGCCAGACTTTTGAATATGCCCTTTGACGGCTCTTCATTATTCGGAAAAAAGGCTGATGACAGTCTGGAAAAGTTGCAGACATCTAAAGCAGCAGCAAAATCTCACCATCTGACGGAATGGCATGCTATTACGTCAGATGCTTGGGCATTGGAGACAGTTGCCCAGGGTTACTGCCTACCCTTTCTACTTTTGCGAACCTCAGGTATTTCCTGTGTTTGAAGACAGTGCCTTCTTACCCGATGGCCCGAGGCGCTCTCGGGTGGAATGTTTTGCCGGGTGCTGCGACTCGCTGCGTTTTGATTTTTTGGGTTTTCCCCCCGGGGTATCACCCTCAGCTGTCTTCGAGGGGTTTCGAGGCCGCTTTCTCGAAGACGCTTAACATTTTCTTCCTGAATTCCTCCCACTCAGCCTGAGAGCTGTGTTTTGTGGGGCAGGAGACCCTTTCTGGGGAAAGAGAAGACGACGAGGAAGGGGATATTCGACGTCTCTTCTTTGAGTGTCTTGATCTCGACGAATGGTGGGAGCTACTTCGAGATCTAAAATGGGAATGTTTTCGACGGCGAGGAGACGAATGCCTCGACTCAGCCGAAGAAACTTTCGAGGAGGTTTTGACTGATTTACCTCTCTCAAGCTTCCCCTTGCGCTCCTTCAAGGCTTTCGCCGTCATGGACATGCAGTCCTCACACTCCGAACAATAGTGCTCGGCTCCCAAGCACCACAAGCAGATCCTGTGTGGATCCGTTATCAACATTTTTTTACCGTAGTCTCGACATTTTTTGAAGCCGGATCGCGGCATTGTCGGTTCCGATGAAGATGCCATCGAGAACGAGTTGGTATATTCGAGTAGATTAGGTTTATCTGACTGAACTGAGCAACGATGTTCCGAGGCCCCACACAGCGCGGAAAAACAGAACTGAGCAACGGACGCCGCGCGTGGGTATTTATGGGCATGGTGACATCGGTGCCGATACGGTGGCTGTCGAGAGACATTGACTCGGCGGATGTCGACGCGCAGCGCCCTCTACAGAAAAAATTTCCGAGGCCAGCAAGCTGGAAACTTACTATCAAAGATAAGGAATGCGTCGGAGGACACAATCCCTTCGAAAGTAAGTTACTCTGAGTTTCACTCCAAAATTATCTGACTAACTTTGCAGACGAATAACCGAGACATGGCAGAATAAATGAGCTTTTGACAATGCTCTGTGTCAGCAGACAGGAATCACATTTGTAACGCGTGGAGAGAAGGTTCAGGCAGATTAGGCCGCCCACCACCCCCTGTTAAAAAACAGAGTGATTATGATTGCAGTTCAGCTGGCTGTCTTGGTTGCAGCTCAGCTTTCTGTCTTGGGCCCAGGCCAACAAATAGCCAGGCATGGTCCGAGCCCTATAAATATGCTGCTGAGCCTGACAGTCCCTATAAATAGCAGAAGGATCTGTGGCTGAAATCTGTAGGTGGTAGGACTGCTTAAAAAGCAGTAGCCAACCACCTAAATCGGTAGGGTTGGCATCTATGGCACTGTAGTGTTTATTTTGTCATCAGCAGCATAGCAAGCGTGGAGCAGGACAATTTTTTATTTTTTTAAATAAGACGTGATTGAAGGAGCGAGTGGAACCATTTATACAGTGCACATTATAGTGTAAATTGTCCCTTTGCTCTTTAGAAGCATCTACTGGCGCTTTCCTTCAGGCTCCGTGTCAATTGCTTTCAATGCAGCAAAGTATATTTTATAAAAAAATTAGTTTAATTGGCTTGAAGCATCTAAACTATCCCACATGTGAACCAGTAACCTGTATTGGCAATGTCCACTGTCGGAGACCTGTCCAAAGTGATTCAGCTTACTGCTGGACTATAGAAGTCTTTTAATACTAGTGCTTGCGTTCAGTGTTTTCTTTGCTCTTGTGAATATGTGTGAACCCTCCTGAGACTCACCTCTTGTGAATATGTGTGAACCCTTCTGAGACACTCACTCCATCAGAACATACATGGGATTTACCCTCCACCACGCAATCACACCCTGCACATACTAAGGCACATCGAGTGGCTGCGGATTAAACACAGTACATGCAGCTTGTGGTTGCGGCTGAATCCTAAAACCACGGAATAAAATCAATGCCAGCTGTTCGACGGGGAGGGACAATTCCTGGGGAGTGTGACCCCCCTCCAGTTATCCCCCAGTGCTAGAAAATGAGCAGACACGCGTGTGCCAATTTTGTGTAATTCCGAATGTAAAGGGTGAATGTTTTGTTTGATCACTGATGTGATGCAGTAGTTCTATTGTTTGCTGATGACAAATAATTCAAGGCACCCATCGATTATCATTGGCTGTACCTCCCCACAACTAAATCTCACCTGCCCACGTCATTGGTTCATTCCACAGCGTCCAAGCCATGCTTCAGTTCTGATCAGGCAGCAGCAAAACTGTCCTTAAATTGATTTTGTAATAGTTGACATTTCCTAAATTTGCGGCTTGACTTGAAAATCAAACTTCGTAGACTTCTTAGAATACGTGTACTATCCTTTATGTTTGTGTTATATGGCCACGGTTCCTCAAATGGATTTTATGATACGGTGGTAGGGTGACAACATTTTCAAGATATAAAACCCAGGGCAGGCCACCAACATAAAAGTAGCCCTGTAATTTGACAGTGGCTGTCATGACAGAACTTTAGCAGTTGGGTGAGGAACAAAGTTCCCTCTAATTATTTCTGTCTATGTGCGGAACTGATTGGCTGTTGTGCGCACATTATTTTCCATGTGCACAACTGACTAATGAGGTAAATCACTTTGTGAGCTACCATCGCAGAAGAGTTTGGAAAGGAATTACCTCTTCCAAGCTACTGCAATTCTTTAAAACTCTTACACTTTTTCCAAACACATAGGCTAAAATAAAATGTCATATGTGATTATACAGAAAACTCATCAACCAGTCCAAGACTTCAATGTCTGCCATAGTATTTTTCAAACGTATATCTGTGCAGAGAAAAATGTCGGCCTCATTACGAGTTTGGCGGTAACTCCATTACCACCAACTTTACCAGTACGCCAAATTACGATTTCAGGCCTGGAGTGGAGTATTTGCTTCCAGGAAAATCCTGGCGGTAAATCCTCCAGCTCACTGCCGAGAAATCGGCAGAATCGTCAGAATTTCCGATGCAGTAATTCCCCCCAAAAAGCCCCATTGAGTCCAGTGGACTCAATATGAATGGAAATTACACTGCTACCACCACATGTAATACGGCGGAAATTCCTCTGGACCAAGTAGTGGTAACAGTAATTCGTTTGGGCAGTATTCCAGTGGATTTTACGTGGGGATACTGCCCCAAATTGTAATGAGGCCCTGTATGTTTTATGCCACTGGAAAATCACTCATTTGTATTACAAAACACAAATATCTCTTGTCATAACTGATGTGGATGTCAAGAAACTCAGACAGAATATATTTGCCAATGGTTTAATGGCAATTAAAAGCTATGTGTCAAAAAACATGCTGAAAGGAGTTCACGTGTCACTTTAAGTAATTCAAGGGCCAGGAGAAATTGCTTCTAATAATTTGTGTAAGGATGATAATTGCATCGGAATAACTGCATCTTAGAATATGATCAAAATTCCCGTGCCTCTGCTTACTATGCACATTACTTTCTCTTGTCGGTAGTGATAACACCAGCCTTAGAGCTAAAAAGACATTTGCACCATGCATTTTTACTCCCTAAAAAAAGGAAAACGTTCCTAACAAAAATGAGAAACAATGGACATATCATTGCTTCAACCCACAAAGCTCCACTGATTTCGAATTAGTGATCAGTAGAACAGTGGCCTAGGAAGGAAATCTAATAATATTAATGCCCGATCTCAAGAGGAATTTTAAGAGGAAAGAATATCTTTTAATAAGCAGAAAGTATCCCTATTGGCAAAGCAATTACTTTTTTTACTCCCATAAAAATCATTTTCAGGCAATAGCCTCCCTGCCTCTCTACGTCTTGAGCCAGACCTCCTTAAGTTCCAGAAACGACTCAATACCTTCCTCTTCTCTTCTTCTTTCTCTCTCCCTCTCCGCTGCTAACCTCCTTTCTCTTCTCTCCTGCTTCCCTCCCTTTTCTCTTGCCCAACCTACTCAGTTTTCTGACTGGTCGCTGGTGCACCTCCAGAGCCTCACAGGTCCCAGGTTGCCCTGCCAGTCCTGCACTTGCCTCCAGGCCGCTGCACTCTGCTTTGCACTACTGCACCCAGAATACATTCCATGTGAGTGGCAACCACTCTGCACTTAACACAGGCCCCTGTGGACTGGGTGCACTTGTCCCCCTTGCGCTCCCTCGCAGTTCCCGTCTGTGCACCTACACGACCTTGAATGTACTAGGCACAGCAGGTTTTTTTGTCTGGTCCTCCCTCTGTCTTCCCTCTTTAGCTTGTTTCTGTATGCCCTTCTCCCGCACCCCCACTCCCCTTCTCTCCCCACTCTTTGGCACGGACTTATACCAGTAGAAATGCCTCTGTCCTAGTATGCTAGTTATTGTTGTTCGATCATTTGGAATCTTCAGGGCCTAAGAATGACTACTTTATCCCCTTGTTCCCTTCCCGCTTTGAAGCACTTTACTTGTGTATAAGCGCTTTAGAAATAAACAATTACAATTTAACTCCAAGTAGGGAGCAAAATCTGTTTGGAGCCCTGCTTGTACCCCTGACAAAGGAAGTGAAATGACAGGGTACATATTCAAGTGTTTTGCCCACCCTTCCGCACCACAGCCTAGATAAAATTAAACAAGAGCCTTACTGAGGTTTCTTTTGGAGCACTGTTGAACAAAATCACACATATATGCCTGTTAAGTTAATAGCATCAATTCATCAGAGATAAAATTGATTGAGTGCCTTCTTCTGTAACTATGGATCCCTTTTCTGTAATTCTTTGTGATCAGTTAAATAAGATGCAGGGAGATGCTAGAGACTGTACACACAGAACACATGGTTATATTGAAAAGCCCTCAGCAGTTGAGCACAGAAAGATAAAGAAGGTGCTGTTGTCTAGATGGGTACTAGAATGTCCTATCCTTTAGCAAACACGCAACACATGTCCTTCAGTGTACTGCCGAATCGTCTGGCTTAGTCTTTGAAATTTGCTGCTTTGTTCATCACCCGCAAGGAGTGATGCTTCCACCCATACCCTTCCCCGGCCCCTGTGCTTGCCTCCAATAGTAGTTGATAGAACACTGTAAAAAGTGAGGGATTGTAGCAGTAAACACTCACTGGGATATTTGCAAACCCACAATACTTTGCAAGCAAGGCATTTTTAATGCCTCAACATATGATGTGCTTTTTAAGAATGTCATGACTCTGCATGTACACAATTATTTTGTAGTGCATACAAGATTGTTTACAACATACCCCACCCTTATGTCATTATGTAGGATTACAAAAGTGCTCAGTGAAACTGTTTTGTTTAGAAAGGTGTTACCATATAATGTATGAAGGTCTATGCCCAAAGGAACTCTGAACACTTGGAAACAATGCAGATTGTGTGAAAAGCAATCTCCTGTCTGAATATCCGGATTCCTGATACTATGGACGAGGAATATCAGGCATAGTCCATACCCATTATCCCTTCTAGGCTAAGTAAAAGATATTGCAATGTTGCTCTCTACTCATAGGGTAATGTTAGTAATGCTTAAGTAGAAGACGCTGAGCATCACATTTGTCTTTTCAAAATCTTTAGAGAAAAATTAATATTTGAGTTTTTCATAATGCATTAACTTACAGGGGGGCCTCTTCAAAGCACTTGCGTGACATATGTACAAAGAAGAGGAAGTATGGGATCTGGTTACACATCCAAGTAGCCTGCTAACTTACAGTCAGTATCCGATATTTGAGCTGGTAGTTCGATTATATAGTGTGGGTGACGCTTTCGGTAAGGCACAATGAGTAACAGGAATTCTGACGCGTGAACTTTATTCATGTTACAACAAACATAAAACAAGTGGATGTGATGTAGCTACATGTCTGCTAACCTTTCGCAGAGCCAAGAGAGGAAGAGTCAAGGTTGTCTGGTAGTATCTTAATGTGCTCTGGGGCAGAAGTTAGAGTCATAAGGTAAAAGTGTGGTAGAGTCAGGTTTAGGAGTCATGGGTGGGGAGGGAACATTTATGGTTAATCTGTGCAGGCATATCTTGGTTAGAGTCTTCTGTTCATGGAGCCCGCTTTTCATATTAGTGTATTACCTGTTGTGTTGTATTTTGATGTTAGCGATTTTAGGTGTTTACGGTCACCCTTCCATAGTAATATAATGCAAATGAGCAGAATATCAAGACTTATTTTAAGAGAAAGAACATTTCAGGTAATTGCTGTGGCTTATGCCTTATTACATATTTTTGAATAGGTGAGAATTGTCTGTGTGCGCTGCTAAAAATCTTCTGAGCGGCACCCAGAAGGAGGCTGGGCAAGCGCTAACGCGCACACCTTAGAGGGTACATTGGTGAGGAATACAACACATTCCCCTGGATGTAAACTGCGCTGATTTGTAGTGACTGTAAGCATGTTAAAAACAAAGGAACTTTTGCTTTGATTGCTATAAAACCAATTCTCAAGCAGCCTCTGTGGCACAATCAGTTAATTCATGTGACAGGTGTTCGAGCTCACCATGGGACGTAAGAGACCTAGTTTAAGTGTTCATTTGAATGTAAAACTACCAACCTATTCTAGTGTTTGTTCAATTTTGAACTGTTTGTGGACTTGTTGGTAAATGAGCATTGTGCATCGAGATGTGAAGATTTACTCTTGCAGCAGTGACAGCTGGGAGGCTGCCAGTGGTCACCCCCACCAAAACCAGTATAGAGCTTTAAAACAATAATGAAAACGAGCTTGTGGGGCAGATGGCCCAATTCCGGGATGTCTGGTCACCCTACTTGTGGGTGGGCACACCACAGCTGTGTATGTGTTGGATACGTTTTACTCTCTTGCAGAGGAGAACACTCATTTTTACTCTCTTGAAATTGCATTTACTCTCTAATTTTAAAAAGCATGCGTAAAATACTCCCACCTCAAAATCTTATCTGGAGCACTGGCTACCCCCGTGTCTCCGGTCTTCCTGTCAGCTGCAACCCACTAGTTAAGTACTGTATATGTTGACACTGCCCCCATATGAATAACCGTTGTGTGCTATCTCTACTCACTTATAACGTATATCTAATGCCCGCAACATCTGCTTGTCATTGGCTGGGCGCCCTAATGTAACGTAAATGTAAACAAATGTCATGTCCATCGTACAACCTCCATTTGCCTATTGCAAAATACATCACATTGTTCCACACTACCATGCTGAACTGATTGTATACTTGCAATGTGTTGTAAAGTTTCTCAGGTAGAGTGCCAACTGGCGAATTCAGGCATTGACTATGACTTAATAATACTATCTGATGCTCTAATACACTAAAGCGTGCAGTCGATAGTACTCCCCAAGCCGTTCCTTACAATACTATGCCTCTTCATCTGTTACATGTTTAGAAGTGAGGCTCTCGCCGTGTTAAGCGCTGCAACTGCCCTGCAGGCACCGTGTGCAAATTGCAACAGCTCAGCTCACTTTAGAATTAAGACTCAAGTTATGTTAAGCGTTACAATTGCTATTTAGACACTGTGCATAATTCTGTAATTGCTTTACTCATATCATCGAATCATCTATAGCGAGTAATACCGACGTCTCTGCCGGATTAAGTGTTGCAACTACAGCTATCCCCACATTGCGTAATCTGCAACTGCCTTGTTCACGTCAGCATATCCCTCCCAGCGACCAGAACTAACGCCTTTGCCATATCTAATGCTGTAACTGACATCCTTAGATTCTGTGCAATAGGTTTATGCTATGCTCATATTAGCGATTCACTTACAGTGTCTAGAACCTATGCATTTGCTTAATCATATTAGCGATTCCCTTACAGTGTCTAGAACTTACGCCTGTGCCACTGTTTTTTGCCAACTTTAGTGAACCTTTATAGTAAATCAGGCGACTGCTTATCTGCACAGCCTTAATGCTACTTATCCTTGCCTCAACGATTCGCATTATGTACTGGTCCTAACTAATACTGACACCGCTGACAAGTATCTGCCTCATCCCAACTAACAGTTTGTGCCTGATACTTAGAATACTGCCAAACAAGTGCTCTAAAGACAACCAGCTGCGACACACCTGTGACAACCTTTACCTTAGTATGTTAGTCTTACACGGCTGATCATGGGCCTCTTTTAATCGTGTGTCTCCTGTACACTAAAGTGTTCAATTTCACTCAACTAAAAGTGACAGCTACTGCCCTAAGCATGAATCCCACTAGGGAGATCAAACCGACGAAATGTCTTCCTCCTTTAAAACAAAGCTCCCTTGAGTCTAATATCAAACCAACTCGATTCCTACCTAACTTAATACCCAGACCTAGTAACTACTACACCAACCAATTCAGTCCTTCTAACCCTACCTCCCACCCTACTCCTAGCCAATGGATAAACTTATCAGCATCCAAACCCACAGCCAACCAACCTTTTTGTGGCGACCACCGCAACAGCAGATTTCGTTCTAGATTTACTAGAGATGCACTGTCAGCGGACATACACCAGAAAAAAGTATGCACACCTCCCCACCTTAATAAGCCTGCTCCAACAGTTCCAAAACTACAGTGCCCCACAACTAATATAGCTACAAAATGTACCCTGAATCCAGTCAAAGACTCCCCCAGCCTTCAGCAGACCACCACCCCCCTTATTAAAGGCGCTCTAATAAAAGGTAGAACAATCATCGCACATGCAACAGATATAGCCGATACTATCACTAACAGTGATCTAGACTTCTTAGTGATCTCTGAGACTTGGCTCCATGCCACTGCAGGGCCCTCCCTGCTTCGTGCCATTCCTGACTCTTACACTTTAGTAAGAGCGGACAAAGAAACTTCTAAAGGTGGCGGGGTGGACTTCATCGCAAAGGCTTGATAATGGCTTGGAGTAACCACTGCCCCCTTAGCCAAATCCTGCGAACTGCTCACAGTTAAATTAGCCACTTCCAAAACTAGCACCCTAACCATCAACCTAATATACAGGCCTCCTGGCCCTATCAGAACCTTCGAGGAGGACATCATCACTATACTCACTGGCAACAACAAACCTACCTCTCAAATCCTAGTACTAGGTGATTTTAACTTAGGATTTTCAGACCCTAACGATCATGCAGCTAAACTACTTGCGGACCCACTAACAGAACTAGACTTTACGCAAAGAATTAGCCAACCTACTCATGAGAAAGGATTGAGCCCCAGGCATGGACCGACCATTCTCTTATTTCATTTACCATTTGCCCCAATCGGCCTACTACCAAACCTAAAACCCTTGCACCACCTCTCCCCACGAGAAACAAATGCAATATCACCACGGATAAGCTGATGCCTATCTTGATCCCGACTTTGAACTGTACTAAGTCGTAAGACCCAGAATAACTGGTAGACAGTTTTAACAACACCAAGACCCAAGCCTTACACTACATCGCCCCACTCAAACTTCGAAAGAGTAAACCTAAAGCTCACCTCGACACCTGGTTCACCCCTCAGTTGAAGGCCCTTAGGTTAGAAAAAAGAAAAATGGAAACTAAATGGAAGAATCTACCTTCTAAAGAAAACAAAGACAAAGTAACTGAAATAACCGCTAACTACAAAGCTGAGATTATTAGGACTAAACAAGAAACATATAACGAAAGGATTCAGAATGCCAGTTCCAGTACAAAGGAACTATTTATAATCCTGAGGGAACTAGAATCACCCATAGCACCTGACGACTCCCACCCTAAAAATAAAGAATGGTGCACAGACATTCAAAATGCTCTTGCCAACAAAATTGCCACCTTACAAAACAAAATAGCAACTGAAAAGCTCCACATAGATAGCCCAGAAAACACAAAAAACCCACCCCTTAACATTATCCAAGAATTCAAATTTGCCCAAGTTACCATTTCAGAGGTTGAAAAGATCATTGCTTCCTTAAAACCCTTGCGATGCCATGGTGACATTTGCCTGGCACAAATAATTGAAAAAGCAGCCTGAGACCTTGCGCCATTTATCACTAAATTAATAACTGCCTCCTTTAGGACATGCCAGGTACCTACTAACCTTAAAGACACCTGGGTTTTACATTTACTCAAGAAAGCAACTCTTGACCCCACCATTCCAACCAACTAGAGGCCCAAAACAACTGTACCATTCTTACTTAAAATAATTGATAAAGCGGCATATATCCAAATCCAGCAGTACCTAGAGACCAACAATCTCATAGGGCTTAGACAATCGGGTTTCAGGCCTCTCCACAGAACGGAAACGGCTTTAATCGATCTGAAGATGCAAATAAATCAACTGAAAGATAACAGACAATGTGCACTACTCTTCCTGCTAGATCTATCAGCCGCCTTTGATCTGGTGGACCACAACATTCTATGTGAACACCTGTCTTCCGCTGAAAATTCTTACAAGAGGCCAGAGACTGGATCAAATCCTTTCTAAGCAACAGATCGATGAGAGTCTTCTCGCCCTCCGCTGCTGCGGACCCAGTCCCCATTACATGTGGGGGGCGCAAGGTTCGTGTGTCTCTCCAACTATGTATAATGTATTTACCAAGCCCCTATTTGACAAACTGGATCATCTGGGTGTTATCTACACGAATTATGCAGATGACACCTAGATACTCATACCTCTATCCAGAAACTATGACCTGGACCTTGCCCTACTAAACAAAATATACCTCATCATTCAGGCTTGGATGGCAACCCACAGCCTTTGCCTGAATGATGAGAAGACAGAAATTCTAATCCTAGGTGCCCCTAACAACATAAACAAACTAGACACTCAGTAGTCATCCTTTAACATAGACGGCAACATTATTAAAACCGCCAAGGAAACTAAAACCCTAGGCTTCTACCTAGACTCCACCTTGAACCATAGAAAACAAGTCAACGCGACAGCCTCGTCCACTGCATACACTTGCAAGATTATACAGGCCTGTAAACCATACCTATCTACTAATAGCTGCATCATACTAGCGAGAGCACTAATCTTGTCTAAACTTGATTACTGCAACACACTCTATGCAGGTGCAAATAAACTAGTACTGAACAAACTCCAAACTCTACAAAATAATGCTCTAAGAACAGCCTTGAGCATCCCAAGGAAAGCTCACATCTCAGAAACGAGAAGGAACCACAAATGGCTCTCTGTTAAAGACAGGATCTACTACAAATTAGTTTTCATTACCTACAAATGCCTTAATAATGCTGCACCACAGTATTTGAAAGATAAAATCTCCATGAAAACTTAATCTAGACCAACAAGGTCAGTCAACTCCTTCTGCATCACAGTTCCACGCTTCAACCTGAAAAGAGCTGCCGGCAACAGCTTCCCTGTTCAAGCAGCCCAAGCCTGGAAGGCTCTCCCCCTTCATCTGCGCACCAACCAGACCTTCCAAAGTTTCAGGTCAAACAGCAAAAAATGGCTGTACATGAAGGACTCCACTAACCTGACTGTTTAGAGTACTAGAATCTAAAAACCTCCGTTCATACTCTGCCAAGCACTTATCCTTGAAGTCTGTCTACCCCTCACCCCATCCTCTCCGCCCCATTGTCATATTGCCTTTGTGTACACATCTTTACCCAATCCTCCATTTGCTGATGTATGCTCATATGTCATGTACACATTTACTGTTGCCCTTATCTGTATGTAACTATCGTGTACCTAAGCTGTCTTGTAATGCTCCCAGATACCTCAGGGTGTGGCACGCTTTATAAATTAATAAAACAAACAAACAAACTTGTGTATGAGCGTGATATAAATAAAATATCAATATCAATACCATTACTAGTGCTGTCTTTATGGAGCTTAACCAAAGATGAATTCTGATGGACTATAACTTAAAGATCAGAAAAATTAAAAAAAATAATCTTATACCTCATTGGAAGAGGATTTTGTGGACTGTTCTTATTTTTCAGGGTCTGATGAGTCTGAATCTTCTAATATGACAGAACTGGTGAGTCAGTATAACATGGAATGCCACATTGTTGCATGGCTGAAAACCTGTGACCTCACTTTTAAAACATTTGGTCTGTGTGAGAGCGATAGAGTACCCTGTGTTCTTTCTAGGCCTCCCAAGAGTGACTACCAAGTGATCTTGGATTTGAACGAATCTGATAGAAGTGACTGGGATAGGATAAAAGAAACTCTCATAACAAGATATGAGGGGAAACTCTCCCATTACCTAAACTCCTTAAGGGAACATCAGAATAAAGATAGGTCTGAAAGTCCCATCTCTGTATACACTTGTAAATAGGTTAAGGCTCTTAAAAATGAAGTAAGAGAGGTCACCTTAGGAGACCCCTCCTGAGAGATAAAAGGCATTAACTGACACTCTGAAGGGCACTTGGGTGTAACGCCCATAACTTCAAATATGGATCTAGCCCACAAAGCTAGAGGTCACCCCTGTGACCCCACCTTTATCTGCTGCTAAGGTGACTAAGCCTCTTGAAAAACCACAGATAGTGGAAGTGGTACAACTAATTTCCAGAAACTTAAATTCTTCTGTCCTACTACTGGCCTGGTGTAACACCATGGTTAAGTTCACAGATGTGTACCCACCTTTAGTTAACACTGAAGTGAAAGAACCTCTTGAAAAACCACCTAGAGCGGAAGTGGTTCACCCTGTTGATAAGAACTTAAGTGTTCCTGTTCAACATATAACATTGTGTAGTAACTTTGTTCAGGTCACTGATGTGACCCTACCTTCAGCAGTGGTTGAGGTAGCAAGTCCCTCTGAAACCTCACTGACAGTGTAGGGTGTCCTTGAATCTCAAAACCTGGCCTCTCGGCCACCTGCTGTGGAGGCATCTCTTAGGGCTGACGAGAACCTTAGTGTTCCTTTCACACACCCTGTGTGGTGTATGTCCTTTAGAATAAAGGCCCCTTTAGTTAAGTCTGAAGTAGCTGAACCACTTGAAAATCCACTAACAGTGGAAGTGGTTCCTAAAACTCTAAAACTGGAAACACCTGAAAACCCACCTACAGTGGAGGTTATACTGATGGATGTAAAGCACTTAGCAAACCTAAGAGGGCGAGGAGTATCCTTGACACCAATGTAGGAATTACATTTTCTCCTTTCGTTCAGTGTGCCCAGAAAGAGACTCCCATGCCTGAAAAACTGGAATACAAAAATAGTCATATGAAGTATAACCATAGCTTTCTTACTAAACATTCTAATTAAAAGCCTGTGACTCCAACTAGTCCTATAGGAGAGATGGATAGGTGTTCTGACACGTCTAGGCTCTCTTTTTCAAGAGACAATTCTAAATCTGTGGAATCCTCTACAGAGGATCCTACTTTAAGTCCTTATGTTAGTAGGGCAACCTCTAACAAAGGCACATCTAAAACTAGAATGTAGGAGAAATGGGAGCCCAAATCATTCTCCACAATTTCAATTCCAATTATTTGCATTTTGATATAACAAACAACAAAAAGAACTGAGCAACCCCCCTTGTCCCCCCTCCCTTAGTAACCCCACCCCGAACCCCCCCCCCCCCACCTTCCCGTGTCCATTCCAGTGATTTCTTCATCGGAGACTCCCGACGTTGGCTCCATCTCCTGAGCCTCGAAGGCGATGCGATTCGTGACCGTGTCGTCAGCTGACTTATTGCCGCCGTTCCCCAGGTCGTGGGGACCCAGCTCAGGGTGTCCTGTTTTACGGGGCTAAACCCGTTCCCTTATGGGTGGGCACCTTTCCTTGAGTTCAATGAACGTCCCATCCCCAGGATTGCTGCACTCGGTACCAGTCCGTGAGTAATGAGCTAGTGTCATTATTCACCATGGCGGTTAGTTTGTCCATCAGAAACAAGTTTTTTACTTTTTTCAGCCAGTCCTCCTTGGATGGGGCTTCCGGACTCTTCCATTTCTGGGCCAGAGCAACCCTGCCCGCTCTCAGCATGGTTTCCCACATCCTTGGATATCGGAGAAGCTCTGTTTCCTCCGGGGGGAGGCCCAGCAGCATCGTTAGGGGATCAAGTGGCAAACGGTCTTCTGTTACTTCCGCTATCCAGTCCCTCACCGACTCCCAGTAGGTCTGTACTTTCGGGCAGAGCCACCACATGTGGCATCTGGATTCTATCTGCCCACAACCTCTCGGGCACCTTGGTGACACCCCCGTGAACATTTTTGACAGTTTTACAGGGTCTCTGTGCCACCCATGTAATATCTTAAAGTTGTGTTCCATATCTTAGGTGAATAGGTTCCCGTGAAATGCTATCTTGAATATTTTGGCCCAGGCGTCCTCTGAGATTTCCTCGCCTGCCAGGTTGTTCCAGAACGAGTGGAAGCTCCTTCTTCCTTGTAATTTGTAGGTATTTAATATTTTATACATACTAGACACCGCCCCCTTCCTGGAGGTCGCTGAGTCAAGGAGCTTCTCGAAGGGGGTCAACTGCCTCAGGTTTGGGCCCCATGATTGGTCGCAGAGGCTGCCCTTCAGGCGGAGGTATTCGAAGATGGAAAGTGATCCTTGTCCAAGAGCATCTCTCAGGTCCTCGTAAGATAGGAATTCGCCTTCTCTGAACGTCTGCCCAGCCCACTCCAGTCCCCTGTCTGACCAGTTCTGGGAGTGCCTGAACCCTTGCCTTCCCAGGTTGATAGGATGGCCCCAGAGAGAGGACATCGGAGACGGCCATGTGGTGAAGTATGCGGTAGGGGGGCCCTCTTTCCAGATGTCCCAGAGGACTCCCAGGGTCGGGTGGGATCGTAGGTGTTTCGGGATCGTCCTGCGTGGTGCCCATAGGAGGTTTCGGACCTTTAGGGGGTGGGCGTCCATATCCTCTAGATAAGACCAATACGTTCCCAGGCCCTCTTTCATGTACTCCAGGAGGACGCGCCGTTGGGCCGCGCAGAAGTAAAGGTGAAAGTCCAGTAGCCCAAATCCCCTCTCCTCCCTTGCCAGAGTCAGCGTGGCCCTTCCAGTTCTCGGGGTTTTCCCCTGCCATACAAAGTCTCATACCCCGTTCTTTAGATCTCTGAAGCTCTGTGCTGGGACTTTAGTCGGGAGTGCTGTGAAGAGGTACAGGAGCCGTGGCAGTATGTTCATTTTGACTGCAGTCATCCGGCCGTACCAAGAAAGGATCATCTTCTCCCATCTCCTCAAATCTGAAGTGATCACCGCAATCATGGGGTCGTAATTGGCTGCTCCCAAGTTCGTTAGGTCCCTGGTGAGAAGTACCCCCAGATACCTTATGGCGACCTTCCCCACCTTAATCCCGTGAAACCTGTCCAGAGGGTCTAGCACTGGGTCTGTTGTTCTCATTGGGAGCATGACAGATTTTGCGGTGTTTATTTTTAGGCCAGAAAAGCGTCCAAATGCCGATACCAGCGCCAGGAAGGGGGGGAGCGAGGAGCCCGGGTCCACCAGGTAGCCCAGGACATCGTCCGCAAACAGGGAGAGCTTGAATTCGACTTCACCCCTTTTAATACCCTTGATATCCGGGTGGGCTCTGACCGCTATTGCCAACGCCTCCACCGTAAGGACATATATCAGGGGAGAGAGTGGGCATCCCTGCCTCGTCCCTCGGGAGAGGGGGAATGATTCGGACAATATCCCATTCACCTGTAGCCTTGCCGTTGGGGCTCTATAGAGAGCAGTTATCCAAAGCATGATGTGAGTTCCAAAGCCCATCCTGCGGAGGAGGAGTTCCATATAGCGCCACTCCACCCTGTCGAAGGCCTTCTCCGAGTCCAAGGACAGGACACATGCGTCCAGCTCCGACGTCTGAGCGAAGTGGAGCAGGTCTATTGTTTTGCGGATGTTATCTCACCCCTGCCTTCCTCTGATAAAGCCCACCTGGTCCCCGTGGACTAGCTTCGGCATTATACCCTCCAGCCGCCTCCCCACCACCTTGGCCAAGATCTTAACGTCAATATTTAATAGTGATATGGGGCGATAGGAGGAACACTCCGCTGGATCCTTTCCCTCTTTGGGCAAAACCGCTATCACGGCCCCCATCATGGACTCAGGGAGGATGTCCCCCTCTAGCACCGCGTTGAAGGCCCTCGCTAGATATGGGGCCAGAGAGGAGCGAAATCTCTTGTAAAAGAGAACTGTGAAGCCGTTCCCCCCCCGGGGAAGTTCCCACCTTCATCCCACTAATCACCTTGTCCACCTCATCCTCGGTTATCGGGCCCTCCAACCCCTCTGTCATCTCCCTCGAGAGGGATGGGATCTGTATGGAGTTCAGAAAGTTTTCTATCTGGGTATCGTCCCCATCGTATTCGGATGAGTAAAGGGTTCTGTAGTATTGGCGGAAAGCCTCTCCTATATGGGGAGAGTCGCAGCCAAGGAGCCCCCGGGCGTCCCTCACCTCCTTCACCCTCCTGCTTCTCTGGACCTCCCTCAACTTCCAGGCTAGGATCCTATCCGCCTTGTCCCCTTTCTCATAATATTTTTGTTTAACCATTTGAAGGCTCCTCTCCGTTTTGTGTAGGAGTAGATCTTTTAGCTGGAGCCTATAGTCCTCCAGTGCGGCCACCCGGTCGCGCTCTAGGGGTTGTGCCGGGGATCCACCCGGTTGGAGACGGGCTATTTTTTCTCGCAGGGCTTTCTCCTGGGCCTCTCTCTCCCTCTTCTTCAGAGCGCCTATTTTTATCAGGACCCCTCGTAGGGTTGCCTTGAAGGTGTCCCAGAGCTTATACGTGGCCACCTCCCCGTTATCATTAAGCTCAAAGAACTCTGTTATGGAGTCCAAGACCTCCTGAGCAATGACCTCATCTTTTAACAGGGCGTTGTTGCATTTCCAGCGCCCTCTGCTTTCCCTGCTCCAACCCATTGCGATGGTGACTCGGGCCATGTCGTGGTCTGACCAGGGGACTGGGTCTATCCTGTAGCCTGCTACATACGGACGAAGAATTTCATCCATTAAAATATAGTCTATCCTAGAGAACGAGTTATGTATGGCTGAGTAGTAGGTAAAGGAGGGGATCCCTGTTCTGGGGGTCGGGATTGTATCCATCAGGCCCAGGTCCTCATTCACTCTCTGAAAGCTCTGAGCCATGGCCTCTTCTGTGGGCCTGGGCTTTAGGGGGCCTATAGGACCATGTTGAAGTCACCCCCTACCACCAGCGGACCTTGCGTGAATAGCCTGAGCTTGTCCCTAACTTCCTCCCAGAATTGGGCCTGGCCCTCATTCGGGCCATACACCACTGCCAGGGTAAGGGGGGACCCCTGTAGGGAGCCCCGTATCAACAGGTAACGGCCTTCGGGATCTTTCAAGATTGCCTCCTTCTCGAACCCTACGTTCCTTCCTATCAATATGGCCACCCCCCTTTATTTAGTCCTGTGGGATGCATGGAAGACCTCCTCGATTCCTCCCCCCCGCAGCCTGGGTTCCTTCCCCCTTGCCCAGTGTGTTTCTTGCACGAATAGTAGGTCTAGTTTCGCCCGCTTGAACTCTCTGCAAATCAGAGATCTTTTCGTGGGGGTGTTCAGCCCCCGCCCATTCAGGGTACCCACTCCCAGGGCCGGGCGGCTGTCAGCCATAATCAATGTTTCCTGCCCTGATGGTCAACAACTTTGCATCAATTCTCCCTTCTCGCTCCCCTTGATTCACCGGTTGGACACTATTGGAATGTTCCCCCAACTGACCCCCAAACCCTTTCCCAAACAAACAAACCCCAACTAGTTCGTAAACCCCCACCCCCTGCCCCGCCGTCCAGCCAGATAGTTCCGCCATTACTGGCATTTTGGCCGGACCACCAGTCTGCCCCTCTCGGCCAGGCGATCATTGCAAATCCCCTTCTTATGAGCCCCCCCCCGATTTCGTCCCCGCAATTGCCCCCACTTTACTTGCTGTTCAGTGGGATTCTGGCTTCAATCTTGCCTTCAGGTGTTCCCCGGATTACCACCCTGTAGGTGATCAGCTACCTTTGGTCGTCCCAGAAGACCAAACTTTCGCACCAGTGCTGGCTGGGACCCCTTGGTGATCATCCCTCTGAGTCATTCCGCTCTGCCTCCTTCGCTGGTGAGGGTGTGCTCATTTTCCTAAATTTCCGTGCCCCAGATTTCTTCCTTCTTTCGCCCGACAGGCCCGGACCGTTTGCTCCGCCCGTAGCCGGCCCTGATGGCCCCCTTCGGGGGGATGGATCCACCACGTAATCCTGAATGGCTCCCTTGATGTCTTCCTCCGTGATCAACGTCGTCCGTTGGCCCTGGTATTCTAAGGTTAGGGAGAAGGGGTAGCCCCATCTGTATCGTACTCCCTTCTCTTTAAGCAGCTGTGTGAGGGGGCGGCACACCCTGCATTTGGATAATGTGTATGCGGAGAGGTCTGGAAAAATGGAAACCTGGGAGTTGTACGTGATCTCTTGGGCTCTCCTGGCTGCTTCCAGTACCCGTGTCTTCTCCAGATAGTAGTGGAACCGGACCAGAATCGATCGGGGACCCCCTGCTCGTCCTCCCACTCTGTGTACCCGATCAAATGTGAGTTCTGCGGTCATCTCTTCTTTAAAGAGGCGGGCGATTATGTTCCGCACCACTCGGGTGAGCTCTCTCTCCGTTTCCCCCTCCACCTCCGGGACCCCAAAAAACCTGAGGTTGTTTCTCCGTTCCCTGTTCTCAAAATCATCCATTTGTCTCGACCTCTCTTTCTCCTTCTTCTCAAGGGCGGATAACCTCATATTAGTCTCTATCCCTAGGGTTGCTGAAGAGGATTGATTGGATTCAATCTGAAGGAGTCTGTCCTCAACTTTGTCAACCCGTTGGTCCATCTTTTCAAACTTTTGAGCAATGTCGGAGCGCATGTCTCTTATTTCTTGCAAAATAGACGCGAAGCCCCTTTCCATTGCCTCCGTTGAGGGCGCAGCGGCCTCCGAATGGGCCATCCCTCTGACGTGGAGCGGGTCTTTTTCGTTGGGGCCTGGGTCTCGGTAGCAATATTTCTGCAAGTTCCTCTGCCAGTCCATTAGGTCGCCCCCTGGGCTCTCCGTTGGGTGTGCTTTGATTGTGGGGGGCCTCTAGCTTACTTCGCGGGCCAGCCGGGGTGTTCTACTAATGGGGGCCTCACACCCAGTATCCTCAGGGCCTTCCGCAGCCTTTATGTCCTCCTTGAAGGGGAGGGGTGCTTGGTCTCCGCGTTGGTCGCCGCGTGGTGGTGGGCCGCGGACCCGACCAGAGTGTGTTAATTGTGGGCGCAGCCCACTTTCCCGCTGCCTGAAGCCTTCTCTGGCGGTGGGGCTGGGGATCCGGGTCCAGGGGTAGAGGGGGGAAGAGCGGCCGCCTCCCTCTCCTTTTATGGGTCCTCGCGGTGCCTGGGGGGTCGCCTCTGGGCGGGCACACGCCCCACCAGCCTCCGGCGGGGGCCTCACACCCAGTATCCTCAGGGCCCTCCGCGCCCTTTATGTCCTCCTTGAAGGGGGAGGAGTGCTTGGTCGGCGCGTTGGTCGCCGCGTGGTGGCGGGCCGCGGACCCGACCAGTGCGTGTTGATTGTGGGTGCAGCCCACTTTCCCGCTGCCTGAAGCCCTCTCT
Source organism: Ambystoma mexicanum (assembly GCF_040938575.1). Classification (NCBI taxonomy): domain Eukaryota; kingdom Metazoa; phylum Chordata; class Amphibia; order Caudata; family Ambystomatidae; genus Ambystoma; species Ambystoma mexicanum. The sequence goes on from NC_090939.1 coordinate 638,516,342, forward strand.
GGCGGTGGGGCTGGGGATCCGGGTCCGGCGGGCGGGTGGGGGGTGGTGGAAGAGCTGCCGCCTCCCTCGCGGGCAACCCGCTATCCTCCACAGGGGGCCTTTCAATCCGTTCCGGAGCACCGGAACCGCTACCCACGCCTCTCCAGAGGCCGATCAGGGCCAGCCCTCCCGTCTCCAGGTCAGGCGCGTATCACACGCGGCCCGCGCCGTCCTCGCTTGGGGAGTGGAGGCAGACCGCCTCCTTGGGCGAATCCTCTGGGTCCCCGCTCCGTGTGCCACAGCCGTGGGGGACGGGTGCCTGCCGCGGTGTGGGAGGACGGTCCCACCCCTCCCGACCTCCTGTGTTGGCGGGCCGCGGTTCTTTCTTCCGGATTGGCGGCCGCTCGGGTCCTCTGCGGCGCTCCCGCTGCTGAGTCCGCAGCGCCGGATCTCCGCTCTCCAAGGGTCCTCAGACCCCGCTGTTTCGATCGGTGGAGGCCCTGGGGGTTCTCCGTGCACTCCGGCTCACTCTCTCGCCGTGGGGGGATTTCGGGGGGGGGCTCAGTCCCTTTTATGACCTGGCTGTTGGAGGAGCACGAGAATCAGGCAACCATTGCCTGTGCGCCCTCTGGTGGCCTCTTCAATTCCAATTATAAAGTATTTGACCCACACTACTTCTGAGGAAGAGGTGGATAGACAAGTAGGAAACCTATCTAGGCATTTGAAAACTGGTAATCCTCAAAGCTGGTGGAAATTCATTTAACCTAAGTCTCAGGCTAAACACCCTGATACTGTGGGATTTTCTGCTGAAGACCCAATTGTAAATCCTAGTGTTAGGAGGGACACCTCTAACCAAGGTAAAACCCGATCTAAAAGGAAGTGGAAGCAGGTACAAAGCTTTGCCACAACCACTCCATCTAAGATACCCGAGACCCAACCTGCTCCAGAGGGAGAGGTGGTGAGGAATCATGGAGACCCCTCTATGTCTAAGGGATTTCTTTATAAGAACCCCTTTATAAAGCCTATTGTATGTTCAGAAGTTGTCACGACTTCTGAGGGACTGTTATAAAAGAGAAAAGTGCCCAACAATACTTGTAGGTCATATAGTTTGCAAAGCTAATGGTAAAAGGTATCACAGCAAGGGTTACAAAAATAATGCCGGCAGACTTAGCAAGCAGTTTAACTGACTGAGATCCATCTAGGTTAGGATTAGATCCTCCTGTTCCTTAGTCTGGGAGGGACAAGTGTTAGGTAAAATTTTAACTTTAGAGCTAAATCTACCTAACTTGTGAGAACTCCAGAACTTTTTGCTGGACTTGTAGTTTATTTTTCCCTATACCTCAGTGAGTGGAAACCTTTTTCCACACTAACAGAGTCTTTTACTCTTTATATGGGTGTAATTTTTAAGAATGTCCATAGTATCCTTTTAATTGTATTCCTTTTGACAACTTTTGGTATATACCTTTTTATTGTTACAGGGTTGCCCTTTGGGCTCCACTTTTACTTTCTCTGGCTAACCTTGTGAGAACTACAGTTCCCAAGGGCAGAAAGGATATTGCTATCCCTTCTACATTTTGTAAGGTGAACCAGCACACCCCACCGTTTGTGGATTGTTGGGAAGATACAATGAATCCCCTTTCTAACTAGCACTGTAACAATTCTGTTACAGGGACAAGCTTACCTTACATGGCTGGTCAAAGTGAACCTTTTGACAAATTTGGTGCACCTTTACTGCAGGCTGTTTTCACAGCTGCAGTAAAGACACCCATGGGTGCCCATTTTACCAAAATGACCCCTGTCTTCTTTTTTCCATTTTCACGCTTATTGTCCTTTTTTGGTCTTTCCCCTGCCCTCCAGGGCGGGAGAGTCCTTTGTGTGATTTTTATCTTCGGTGGGAGACCTCGGTCGAGCCCGCCCAGACTCCAGAGTGCATGTGAAAGCAGGAAGCAATGGAAGAGTCCAAAACTCTGCAGCCCTTTGTCTTCCGGCCTGCCTGCGAGAATCCAGTTCAAACACGGAGGCTGGCTTTCCTGAAAGGACTGCCAAACCCCCAAGTTTTAACGTTGCACGTCTGTTGGATTGGCTGGGATCCTGCATAAAGATCCTGGAAGCTGGAGAGGTAGTCGACCAATGGACCTGAATCCTAAGAGGAAGATGAAGAAACCACGGCTGAGATGACTTCAAGTGACCGGAGAGCCTGCTGTGTAACCAGAGCCTGCTGTTACCCTTCCTTCCAAGCAACCTAGGGACTCCGAAAACTATAACCCTGACCCAGAATTTAGTGGGATCCACTGGACTCAAGAAGACCTGCATTTTGAGCCATCCCACGTCATGCTGCGACTTTGCTGGAGTGCAGTACCCAAGGACCTCAAGATATCGTGCAGTGCATGGTCTTCCGAATTACCAATTGAGCTGAAACTTTGGTGGCATCCTGCAAGACCTCCACCGACGTGATTCCAGTCATTGAAGTCCCCTCACCAGAGTGCTGGACCAGAATAGTGATGCAAATCCAATCAGTGATATTCAGCCTTCTCCTGGTTCCTGAAAAGGGTGCCAAAACCGCAGAGCCGCATACAGCCACAAGGAAATTCTTGCCTGGAGCCTTCCCTGTTGACCGCTGCTGCAAAATCCCTCCCAATGTCCTGTCTTCAATCTTCATGACAAAGGAATCCATTAACCAGATTTTTGGCTGCAGTTCCTGAAGTCTTCCTGCTGCAACTCTTCTTCTGTGCTGAGGTACTGTTTTGGCTGGGTTATTTACTCACCTTAAGCCTTGTGTGATTCCTGTGTTGCTTTGGTGTGTTTCTTGTGATTGGGAATGTTCTCATACAGTTCACCCAGCCCCCCTTCCGGAATCCTCCTAGGGTGTCTTCTCAGAAGTCCCTGGACCCATAACAAACTTTAAAGTGAAATACTTTCTTGTTTGAACAGTCTTCCACAGGAACTCTGACTTTTTCTGCAACTGAACCCAATCTCACCCTGTCTACAGCTGGCTCCTAGACCACTAGGGTCCCTCTTCTGCCCCTGAGAGAACTCATGCAATAGACTAGGGAAGGACTGGATAAGAAAACGATTCTGCCTTGAAAAATATAACAAGTGTTAAAAGTTACTAACTTGTAAAAGAGTTGATTGGTAACTGTAACTCTGAGAGTGAGCAGTTACAAACGTTCTCACTTACCTTGAATGTGTGTGGTGCTATTCTGAAAAGTATCTGTAAGGTTACTTTACTCACCTGTGAATTGGTTGTGCCTCTTCCCTAAAAGTAATGCTGTTGGTTTCACTTAAATATTTATTTCAGAATATTAGTGTTTAAGTTCAACAACTAAGCTTTGCTTTCCCTGGTCTGTTTTAGACAGATTCTAAAACAGTCTTATGTTTATACCTGCCTTTAAGTTGCTGGTAGCTCCTTTAAAAAGTAAATGGGTTTTACTTACCTTGAATAGCTGTGTGCCATCCTAAAATACGTTAGAGAGTTATTGCTTACCTTAGTATGTGTTCCACTGACCTGAACCGCAACTGTAATAGTATATTACAACATTAGGTTTTCCCTGCCTAGAATAGCTGTGTGCCATTCTGAAAACATGTTCTATAGGTGTAGCTGACCTTGGTCTGCCTGGTGCAATCCTAAATTAGTGTAAAGAGCTCTTGATTACCATAGTCTGTTTTCAACTGAGCTGAAAAGCAACTGTAATTGTATATTTCACCAAACGGTCTTATTCACCTAGTATAACTTTATGTTATACTGAATGTGGTTATAGTTCGTTCTTAAAAAACTTTATTTCGACCAAAGTTATAAAAGCCATACAAATTCATATACAATTTCATAATACAGTCAGTTAATATTCACAACATATAAATAAGCAACCTGAGTAGAACAGAAAAAAGATAAAAACTACTATGATACAGCAGTTGTACAGGCTGTTCGAGCAGATCCTAGGTTAATTCCAGGGTGCCAAATAACTAAAATCAGAGTGCTAAATGAACACCAAGTAAAGAAAGAAGAAAACCCCTCGCACTTCGCGCTTGGTAAATGCAGCTCTACAACATGTTTGACAAAATATTATTCGGTTTTAGTAATGCTTGATTTAAAGGTCATATAGTCTTAAGTGGGTTTGTTAAGTCCAGTTTGTTTTCTTGTGCAAAAGACCAGCCAACACGTGTTTCGACACAATGTCTTTTTTAAGGCTATTAAATTCTTGATGCGTTACCAGATTTGATACTAGTCTAAAGAGTCCTGTAAGGAATCACCTCCAAAACTACCATCTGCGTATGTCAGGTCCTTCTCATGGGAATACTATGGACATAGGTGTCCTGTAAGGAATCACCTCCAAACACTATCCTCTGCTGTGTTCAGTCAGGTCCCTCTCATGTGGTTATTATTTGCAGAAACATGTGTCCTTTAAGGAATCACCTCCCCAGCGTTTCCGTGTGTTATCCATAGCTGCATTTACCAAGCGCGAAGTGCGAGGGGCTTTCTTCTTTCTTTACTTAGTTTCAAGCTGTACAAGGGTTACCATTTATCACTCGCCTCGTTGCTGGTAGTTTATACACCTTAGAACCCAGCGCATTGGACACAGTCTACCCTTGCCTAATTGTGTCTTCTAAATGAAAAGCACCCTTATCTTGTTTGAGATCATCGAAACAGATTTAAGTTTGGTACCGGACATTTGTACAATGGGTTAGAGGAGAGCAAGTTTGCTGCCTCCCTTCTTATCTGCAGCTGGCAATACATTTTTTTTAAAAAAAATAATTTTATTGGTTTATTCAAACAAAAACAATACAAACCAAACAGACAGTCAAATATCAACAGCTCAATTGTTCCTTACATAATTTCGGTCACTGCTCCCCTTATCCCACCCTCCCCAATGAGCCTATTTATTCCACGCTCTCTGTATCCGCCGCGCGTGGTTGGGTCTCACTTTCTGTGGATTCTGTCAGATCCTGTAGTGTTCCAAACAATTCCGCTATTAATGATTTCCATGCCATCAGGGTTCCCGCCTCCTCCTCTCCCCCTCCAGTGCTCGCCTCTTGCCATACCATGGTTTCTGCCTCCGCCCATTTCTGCAACTCCCTCCACCACACCTCCACCCGTGGCCTGTGACATCCCATGGCGATCCTTCTTTTTGCAAGCACATATGCTAGATCTTTCAATTTACTAACATGCTTAAGTTTCTGCGATCTAGGGAACCCCCCAGCAAGCATGCCCAAGCCGTATCAATAACCATTGTGACCCCCTTTCCCGCTAGTTTCTGTGCTACTTCTCCCCAGAAGAGCTCAATTACTGGGCATGACCAAAACATGTGTACCATGCCAGCATTTTCTTTGTCACATTTGGGACATGCCTGTCTTCCAGCATTATCAAACCTAGATATCCTCTGGGGTGTCATATATGCCCTGTGCATGATATATAGTTGTATCTGTTTTAGCCTCGCATTTTTTGAAACCTTCTTGTGGTACCCCAGGGCCCGTTCCCACATCCCGTCCTCTATCGAGGTTCCTACTTCCGCTTTCCAGTCCAGTCTTAGTTGTGTTAATTCCTTCCCAACCTTCGACATCATCATCGCGTACAGTCTAGAGATCTCGTGCCCCCCCTCCGTTATATCATAAATTGTATCTATGCTAGCATCTGGCTCTTCTTCCAGTACCGTTTTGGGCCATGTTCTTCTAATTCTCTGCACCATTCTGTGATATGTGATTAACTGGTCTGTGTGTAACTCCATTTCCTCCCCCAGCACTTCAAAATCTATGATAGTCCCCTCTCGCCATATATCTCCCATCGTCACTAACCCCACCGATTCCCAGTGGTTCCTGATTATCATCCTCAGCTGCCTATCTCCCCCTGCCAGTGCAACTAGTGGTACCTGTGGGGAGCATGGGAATGGGTTTTCCATCATCTGGCATGCCCAGCGCCAGATCTTCCAACCCAACATCATCATTTTAGGGCGCTCTTCCATTTCTGTCTTGGGCAGCCAGATCATCTCTTTTAAATAAAACGGGGCACAATCCTGTCCAAACAACTTGGATTCGGGGGTCTGTTCATCTGAGAGCCATTTGGCAATATATTGCAGCTGGCTCGCTACATAATAAACCTCATAATTGGGCAGTTTTATCCCCCCTCTTTCATAAAAGTTCTGCAGCTTCCATAGCGCCACCCTATTCCGGGTGCCATGCCACAGGAAATCCCTACACATGCTGTTCAGTTTAGTGAAGAACTTCTTGGGTATCAGGTATGCAATATTCCCGAAATAGTGTAGGAGCCTAGGCAGGACCACCATCTTAAGAATTGCCCCCCGTCCCATCATTGTTAGGGGCAACTTCACCCAGAATAGCATACACTTCTCGATTCTCTTAATGGCTACCTCAGTATTGTGTCTGTGCTCTTCTTCCACTGTGTGGTACACATCTATTCCAAGATACCGGAAAGTACTAACCGCCCATGGTGTTTGTAGCACCGGCAACCGTCCCACAGGGATACCCTTATAACTGCCTAGTGGGAAAATACTGGATTTTTGAGGATTCACTGCTATACCCGACAACCCCGCATATCTGTCTATCACTTCCAGGATGTACTGGAGATTTTCCTCCGGGTGCCTCAAGTACAGCAGCAAGTCATCTGCATATAAGGAAATCAAGTGTCGTTCCCCTCCTATCTCGATACCTATAGTATTGTATTGTTGCCTAAGGTATATTGCTAGGGGTTCTAGGGTTAGTATATAGAGCATTGGGGACCATGGGCACCCCTGTCTGGTGCCTCTACTAAGTTGCCACCTTTCAGATATCACTGAGCCTGTTTTGACCCTGGCCAGCGGTTCACTATATAGCATCTTCGCCCACCTTATGTATCCAGGCCCCGTACCATAGCCCGCCAGGGCCGCCAGTAGCCATGGCCACTTGACTGAATCGAAAGCCTTTATCGCATCCAAGGACACAATTGCCAGTTCGCCTTCGTTCTTACTTCCCCATTCGACAACCCATTGGAGCCGTCTGTGATTATGAGTTATATTTCTATTAGGGACATAGCCCGTTTGGTCGGGGTGTATTAGCTTGCCGCTCTCCGCAGTCTGTTCGCCAAGACAGCCGTCAATATCTTGCTGTCTTGGTTCAACAAGACAGAGGTCTGTAGGAGCCACAGCTATGCCCAGGCTTGTTGGGTTTGGGAAGCGGTATTATGATCACCTCTCTAAGTGACTCCGGCAGCCATCCCACCTCAAACGCTTCATTGAACATTTATAACATTGGGGGGAGCACTTCCTCCCTGTATACTTTATGAAATTCACTTGGGAGCCCATCCGCCCCTGGAGTCTTACTAGTAGGCAGCTGCCTCACCACTTCTCCCAACTCGTCCAAAGTAATCGGTGCATCTAGCTCCTCTCTTTCCTCAACACTTATCTTGGGCAGTCCTATGTCCTCCAGTGTTTCTGTTATCTCCCCATGACTACTTCCCTCCTTATCTCCATATAGTAACCTATAATAATCTGCAAACTCCTGGTTAACTCCCTCTTGGGTGTCCGCAACACTACCATCTTCTCTCGTTATCGTTCTAATCGGGGGTCTAGGTGTTTCACTCTTATACAACCATGCCAAAAGCCTTCCTGTTTTATCCCCTCCCGCATGCTGCCTCTCTATATATTTTTTATAGTTGAGGTTGCACAATCTTTCCCATTGCTCCGCACATTTCTGCTGCAGTGTAAGTATCAGCTCCATGTCACTCCCGGTGTCACCTCCCCCCTTCAATGCCTTTTCCAGTTCTTTTTCTGTTTCTTGTAGGTCAGCCAAGATCCCACCTTGCAGGCCATTTGGTTTTGCTATGGCTACACCTCGCACCACCACCTTAAAGGCTTCCCAGAATGTGCTTGCAGAGTCCACACTACCCGTATTTGTCTCAAAGTAGTTTATAATCTCCTCCCTTATATCTTCTCTAAAACAGGGATCCTTAAGTGCCTCTGCCCGGAGGTGCCATGTCGGAATCCTTGCCCTTTGGGGGGCAGTATTGCCACCCAAGAACGAGGGGCGAGTGGTCCGAAAGGACCCTCGCTTTATATTCCGCCTATGTAATCTCAGTTATTACCTCCGACGTAGCAAAGACATAGTCCAGTCTCGTATGTAGCCGCTGCGGAGCAGAATAGTGCGAGTATTGCCTTTCTTGGGGGTGTCTCGTTCTCCACACATCTGCCAGACCAAAGTGGTCTAGTAATGTCTGCAACGCTTTAGCCGCTGGGGCGGGTCTATCAATCTTTCCGTCTGATCTATCTACTCTGGGGTTTAATACACAGTTAAAATCCCCACCCCAGATCACCGCGCTCCCCATACAGATGCTAAGGTTAGTACACAGAGTTCTGAAATATGCTGCCGTATTCTGATTGGGGGCGTATGTATTTACAATGTTTATCTCCCTGTTCTCCACCAATCCCCTCAGTATGACCATCCTTCCATCTGTTTGCGCCTTTTCCTGCAACATTTGAAATGGGACATGCGGCGCCACCCAAGTGAGCACTCCTCTAGCATATGCAGAATATGTCGAGCCCGCCACCACCCCTTTCCATTTCTTCGCAACCATCTCCATCTTTTCCCGTGTCAGGTGAGTCTCCTGCAATAATGCAATGTCTATCTTTTGTCTGCGAAGGTACAACATAACCTTGTTCCTCTTTAGATAACTATTAAGTCCCCTGACATTCCATGTAATTATTTTAAGGTCCCCCATGGCTCATTAGAGTTCCCTTCCCCTCCCACTGGTGCGGTCCAGATCACACTTCCATCTCTGTCTATATATGCTTGTTCTCCCTTTCAAACGTCCCCTAACTACAAACACCCTTAACAAAACAAACTCCCCAACCTCCCACCCTCTCGCCTCCCTATCCCAACAACACCCTCCCCAACTGTTGCCCAGCTCCATCCCTGGATCTCAGGCACCATCCGCATCTAGCCCTTTCTGGCAATAGCCCGTACTCGCAGCTCAGCAGGGTCAAGCAGCCCTAGTGGCTGTCTTACTACTAATTCTTTGGGGGTAGATTGCCTCCATTCTACTGCTCCTCTTTATTATCGCTAGTATTTCCCAGTCAACTCAATACTTATTATTATCTATATTCCAGTCCAACAGGATCAATATGTCCAAAAGTGACATAATGTAATTCGAATATTGAAACATGACATAATAGGCTCCCCTCTGCTCAGCACCCCAATGATTTTACTGCATCCCCCTCACTTATCATGCATCACACGGTCTTGTTCTTCATCTCGATCTGGGCAGCCCTGCAGGTCCAGCCACGCTGCCGCATCCTTTCAAAAAAGAACGCTTTACTTTTGTGGAAGACTTTTAGCCTTGCAGGGTACAACAACATGTATTTGATCCCAGCCGCGCGCAGTCTCCTCTTGACTGCCACATAGCTGTATCTCTGCCTTTGCACTACCATTGTGTAGTCAGGATATGCCGTAATGTTAGTAGATGCCCTTTCAATCGTCCCACCTTTATGAACATATTCCAGGATTTTTTCTCTGTCTTTATAGTTTAATATTTTCGCAAATTATCACCCGAGGAGAGGCCCCGGGTCGTGGTTTTCTCGTCAGGGCCCGATGTGCTCGTTCAACAGTAAACCCTTGCGACAACTTGTCCGCTCCTATCTCTTGCAGGATCATATTCTCCACATAGTCCGTGGGGTCCTGGCCCTCCTCCCCCTCTGGCAAGCCAACCACTCGGATGTTGTACCTTCTCGCCCTTCCCTACGCTTCCTCTGCTCGGTTCTCCAGGTTAGCTACTTGCTGCTTCAATATGTGGACCTCCCTTGCATTGCTCGTACTAGTTTCTGTATTCGTTTTCACCGCAATCTCCAGTCCACTCGTTCTTTCCGCCAGTGCCCTGACATCCTGTCGCAGCAGGGTAACTTCAATTCCCACTGCGTCAATCTTGTTCTCTAAGGCCGTTCGTAGGTCCACCAGTGCTGTCCCCCATGTGTTCCTCAGCTCTGTTATTGCCGTGAGAACCTGATGATTTTCTCCCCCTGGAGTGCCGCCCGCGGAGTCCGTTGCTGGACCCGACATCGGGGCAGCGGGAGTTCATGGTGTTTTAGCAAAGGCGTCCATTGTGGGTTGTTTGCTTTTATCCCTGAGTCCTTTAACCAACATAATGCGGTCCTGTCTGTGTGTTTAGTTCTGGGCCCCTTTGTGTTGTTCCAAGTCTGTTTCCTGCAGCTCCGCAGTGACACCCAGGCAGTCCAGGCCCAGGCACGTACTCTTCAAAGAGCTGCAGTATGCAGCAAAGTGCGCTGCACTTAGATTCCAGGTGGGTTGTGCTCTCCCACGTATCTTCGTTGTCAGTTGCAGATGCTGCTCTTCCAGGTCACCTACTTCGTTACTACTCGCACCTCTGCCCAAGCCGACATCCTGACCACCCCAGTGCGCATTTATTATTTCCCCACATGCTCCAATTTCCGCAGCGCTGCCAGAGGGATGCCAGGACCCACCTCTTCACCGTGCGTCGCCCCCAGGGGGTTATTTATGGTCCTTCCCCCCTCCTCAGGAGGGCCCGATGTCACCCAGTTCCAAGGGGGCCTCGTGCCCCTTCTCTATCTCCCCCTGTTATAGCTATTCAACACCTTCCATGCCTGGTTCGTCCTGGATCCCTGCAGGGACACAGTCCGCCCTGTCCCACAATAGCAGTGCTGAGTCACCCCAGGCGCAATATTGGGGTCTGGGTGCCTTCTTTAAAGGCCTCGCAATGTGCAGGGTCTCCCCATCTTACATCGCTTGGCTTTGTGCTGCCAGCCCACAGGGGAGCAGCACAGCACGAATCAGCCCAAGTAAGCGCAACGCAGCTCACCGCATGTACCGCGCTGCTTATTAATTAGGCCACTTATCTTTATCCCGTTGTCTGCTGGCGGGGCGCGTGTCCCACAGGCAATGTACTTTTTGGTGCCCGGGTTTTACTTTTCAGTGCCCTGAACCCGGCTTATGGTTGCGGTCCTCAAGCTCTCACTTTCTCACTGGCTCTGCAAAACGATGTCACACACAGTACTCATTGGCGCAGTATTGGGGTCTGGGTGCCTTCTTCAAAGGCCTCGCAATGTGCAGGGTCTCCCCATCTTACATCGCTTGGCGGTGTGCTGCCAGCCCACAGGGGAGTGGCACAGACGAATCAGCCCAAGTAAGCGCAACGCGGCTCACTACATGTAACGCGCTGCTTATTAGTTAGGTCACTTATCTGTATCTCGTTGTCTGCTGGCTGAGCGCGTATTCTGCAGGCAATGTATGTTCCGGTGCCCGTGTTGTGCTCTTCAGTTTCCTGAACCCGGCTTACAGTCGCAGTCCGCGAGCCCTCACTCCCCCACTGGCTCTGCGAAGCGTTGTCACCGGCAGCCGCACACACTGTTCATCCGCGTGCACTGCCGGTATTGTTGCTGGATAAGACTCAGCAGCTCCTCCCGGCAGTTCCTCACCAGCACAGGGGGCCGGGTCCGCAGTTGTGTCTCCGCAGCAGCAATCAGCTGCCTCGCGCTCCTCCCGCAGCGCCACTCCGTACCTCAGCCTGCACTCTCCTCGGGGCTCCGCAGCTTCTACCTGTCAGCGCGGCTCCGACCCAGCCTCTGCCCGTCCTCTCTTCACTTTATCCCCACTCCAGCAGCCCGTTCTGCAGAGTAGCCAGCTAGTTCCACGGGTCCCTTTGTTCTGTTGCAGCCGACATTTTGTTCTCATACAGCCGCATTCAGGCCATGATACAATGTATCAGATCTCCCATATTCCTTATCCAATTCGCTCGCGGGTGGATGCATCCTCTTCCCGTCACCTTTAGACGCCCATGTTGTTGTTTCCATGTAATAGTCTGTTGGCTGGTAGCATACGCTACAGAAGATCAATTGCCGGATCACAGAGCATGATTGAGTCACAGCCTACTCCATGGCTGCCCGGCCACGTCCTCCTTGGCCATACATCTGTGAATAATTTTCAGCCCCCTTATTACACTGTGCCAATTAAAAACATCCGGACCTTGTTTGGTCCACGAAGCAACTCGAATCCCAAACCAGCCACGTTCCCTGCGGTTCATAAAAACAATCATCAATTGGAGGAGGTCAGGCATCCTTTTGCTTCCCTAAATCCATTCATACAAAGTTCGCACCAAGAGTTTTAATTCTTGCACTCCACGCCCATCGGACATACCTGCAGGTTGCAAAGACTGCCGGAACATCAGCAGAATTAGTTCAAATTGCTATGGCATCAATGATGGTCCTGCACCCACGCAGGCGCCAGAGTGGCATTGGATGGCGTTTTCTCAGTGGGAGTGTGGCTGGACACAGTGTAAAAAAAATGTCAAGCTCCTCGACCATGCTTTTACATAGGGGTCATACAGTTGATCCCTCAGTGTGCCACTTGCATGATACAATTGCTATCAGCAATGTGCCAAATCGAAAGTTTAGATAAATTACTCTTTCACACTTCGGGTTGACGTAATTGAGATAATCTTGTAATCCTGTCTGTGATTTAATGGTTAAATAGCGCGCCAAAAGCGGAGAACCAAGGGCCTTTATGGCAGCATCTTGCTTCAATTTTTTCGAGAGCAGCGCACTTCTTTCGATTTTTTGGTAATTTAGCTAGGATTGTCCAATAGACCCCGAGGTAAGAGCCTTGAGGTACTCTTTGACATTTGGCACCCATTTCAGGGACAAACTCCCCTGCTGTGAGAGAACATTGGTCATTGCGTCCCTATTTTTAGCCATATTTGCGATGGACCAACGGCGCACCAAGAACAACACTTGGCGTAGCCAGCAGACAGATTCGATCACCTGCATGCTCGTTTCTAGGAGTACTAACAAATTGGGTGTACTGGTAGGTAAACCCAGTAAGTTCTTCAGGTGGCTATTTTCCACGACAGCCAGTCCATGTAAATCAAGCTTCCGCACACAGTTAAATAGAGGCCTGTGTCCCCTTGGCCTTATAGGCTTCTAGGGACAGACACAGTGCCCCATTTTCATATTCAGCTGTGAACCTGGCCAGGGCCCCACCAAATCTACCCATGGTAGCCCTTGGTTTCTCAAGCTGCATGGACCAGCTGCATAAGGCCATTAGCTATTACAGAGACATGGCTCCACACTACATCTGGGCCATTGCTCTCACTAGCTATCCCAGACAACTACATCATTTTCAGGCAGGATAGAATGGCTGCGAAAGGCGGTGGCATAGCCCTCATCGCAAAAACTTTCTTAGGACTTAGTCCTGTCCCGACACAAACCTTCCTCTCTGGAGAACTCCTCTCAATCAAGCTACCTATGTTGCCTACAAGAACCATAACCGTACACCTTATGTACAGATCTCCAGGCCCACTATCCTCCTTTGAGGAAGACATAGCCCTACCCCTCCCAGCCAATGCCAAGCCAGGCTTACAAGGTATGCTCTTGGGAGACTTTAACCTAGGACTGCAGGACCCTAAAGAAGTCAACGCATTAGCCATCGCTAACAATATTTCAGGACTAGGCTTTTCACAACGTGTTTCCCAACCGAGCCATAATAAAGGCAGACTATTAGACTGGATCACAGATATCAACGGTGACGTTAACATCTTATCCAACCAGCCTTGCGCTTGGTCTGACCATCATGCTATTCTCTTCACCTTACAAAATAGCACTCAATCTAACCCTGATAAACTGATGGCACCTTCCAGACTAGCCAGAAACATGCGGAACATAACAGCTCATAAGATACTCCTGCTTCTTCAACTCCATACCAAGTTCACCACCTCCAACAATGACCCTGCTGCCCTTGTGGACCTATCAATAAGATTTCACCACAAAAAATGTGAAAAGCCAAACCTCGTTCACACCTGAACACTTGATTTACCCCGCACCTGAGAATCCTGCGCAAGAACAAAAGAGCTGTCAAAACCAGTTGGAGAAACCTCCCTTCAACATCCAACAAAGATAACTTTACAACAGCCTCATCCACCTATAAAACAGCAATCTTCTTAGCAAAATGAGATTCCTACAACGATCGGATAACCAAAGCTAAATCCAATACGAAAGAATTATTTAGCTACTCAGAAAGTTAAAATCACCTACCGCACCACCTATCTCCTGCACTAAAGACCTCACATGTTGCAATAACATTCAGAAAGCTCTCTCTGACAAAACATTGCTCCTCCAAACTAAAATAGAGACTAAAAAAATCAGTCTTGGCAGTAACTCACCCCAACTTGCAACACAAGTACCTTCACCTGATCAACAGGATATGTTCAAATTCTCCCCCCTTGGCACCTAGGAAGTCGAGGATATAATTATTAGCCTAAAACCATCTAGATGCCTGGGCAATGTCTGCCCAGCAATAATTATCAAAGAGACAGCAACGGATCCTGCACCCTTTATTACCCAGAAATAAATGCCTCCTTTGAAACCAATACAGTTCCTACTAATCTGAAGGACGTTTGAGTCCTACCACTCTTAAAGAAACCCTCCCTTGACCCAAATACCCTGACTAACTATAGACCAATCACCACAGTACGCTTCCTCTTAAAAATACTGGACAGGGCTGCCTACCTACAGATACAGCATCACATGGAAAGTAAAAACCTACTAGGGCTATGTCAACCAGGCTTCCGACATAGACATGGCACGGAAACAGCCTTGATAGATCTAGTAACACAAATGGAAACCATAAAAGACAAAGGCAACCAAGCACTCCTTCTGTTACTATATCTGTCAGCTGCCTTTGAGTTAGTGGACCATAATACGCTCTGCAACCACCTCTCGTCAGTGGCACATTTCTCCGACGATGCCACCTCTTGGATCCAGTCCTTCCTTAATAACAGAACTACAAGAGTGTTTGCACCGACTGCATCTGCTACACCTGCTCCTGTCACATGTGAGGTCCCGCAGGGTTCCTGTGTCTCCCCCACGCTTTACAATATATTCACAAAGCCTCTATTCGATGACCTAGATCATTTGGGTGTCTCCTACAAAAATTATGCTGACGACACCCAAATTCTGATTCCCATCATAGGCGATTACAACATAGACTCTAAACGCCTAACCGACATCTACCTAATCATTCAAGCTTAACAGACTTGACAATCAGTTCAATGCATTCAATATTGACGGCAATAATATCAAGGTATCGAAGGATGTAAAAACATTAGGTATATACATTGACTCTTCTCTCTCACTATCAAGACAAATTAACGTAACTGCCTCCACTATGGCTTATACGTGCAAGCTCATTAACGCTTGCAGCCATTTCTGACCACAGACAACTGCATTACCCTACCCAGGGCACTAGTCTTAACTAAACTAGACTATTGTAATGCCTTATACCTAGGCACCAGCCAACATAACCTAAAAAAGTTACACATTTTTCAGAACAATGCGCTTAGAGCACCGACCAATTTTCCTAGATCACTCCACATCTCAGAGTTGAGACGCAGTGTTCATTGGCTCTCAATTAATCAAAGAATTAGACTCAAAACCTTATCAATCACCTTCAAATGCCTAAAGAATCTAGCACCCGTGTATCTTTGTGACAAATTCAAACCAAAATCCTTAGATCGACCGTCTAGATCTCTACAAGCGAACTGCCTTATAATCCCTAGGTTTAAGCTCCAAAAGGCAGGGGTCAGAAATGTCCCTGTACTAGCAGCCAAGCCAACATTTGGAACACCTTACCTCCCACCCTAAGAGATTAAACCTCCTTCCACAAATTCAGAAACCTTCCACAAATTCAGAAATAACGTAAAAACATGGCACACTCTGAATGAAGACTAACAAATAGTACCCAGCCTCTGTGTCTTCCCTTGTAAGTTGATCTATACTCTACCTTTTGTTATGTTGTAATGATTATTACACCTTGTACAATTCCTATTCAATGTCATATGTAAATATCAGTATGTTATTGCAAATATACATACTATGCATCGGTGAACACCTATTCAATTTCACATGTAAATATTATTATATGCTATTGTAAATACATCTACTATGTAACTGTAAACAGCTTATTCTATGTAACTGTAAGAAATGTGCCCAGATGCCTCAGGGCTTGGCGCGCTTTATGGGATACATTACTCATCGTAATCGTATTTCTGATACTTGTATCTGCTTAGATCACATGCTATGCATAGGCCGACATCTAGCGGAAGCTGCAGAGTATTACACTTGTTGTTTTCGAAACTCGAAAAGGGATGTCGACAGGGCATGCCAGTAATAATATCCCTAGTGTGACGTCCACTGTACCCATGGTCCTTCACGCGTCGAGGTCCCTCAGGTTGTTTTGTTCTGACATGAGGTTGCATGAAGTGTAGCATGAGTACAGGTGTATCCAAGCAGATAGATAACAGAAAAGCTCATGTAACATCTATGCACCTTCTCTCAGGTGAGGAAGGGTGGGCGCATGTGAATCTAAGTAGATACAAGCATCAGAAATACGATTACGGTGATTAATATTTCCCTTCTGAAGATTGTGGAATCTGCATAGATCACATGCTATACGTAGATTAGCGAGCAGTGTTAGGAGGAGGTAGTGGGTCGTGAGAAGGAGCAGCAGCAAATAGATGTTTTAGAACCGCTTGTCCCACCTGTGTATCTGTTTTGGAATGGGTGTCAATGCAGTAGTGCTGAGTGAAAGTGTGTACTGAGCTCCATGTAGCTGCTTTGCAAATGCTGTCTAAGGGGACATTTGCGATAAAAGCCAGAGTAGCTCCAGTGCTCCGTGTGGAGTGAGCGCTTGGTGTAAAAGGCAGTGTTTTGTTTGATAATGAATAGCATAGTTGTATACATCTGACTATCCATCTGGAGATGCCATTCTTGGAAATGCGGTCTCCTTCTCAGCCTGGTGCTACAGAGACAAACAGTTGGTCTGTTTTCCTAAGTGGTCTGGTCTTGTTTACGTAGTAAAGGACCGCACTCCTCACATCCAGTGTGTGGAGTTTTACCTCAGGCGAGGTAGTTGGATTCTGAAAGAAAGCCGGAAGCTCAATGGATTGGTTCACGTGGAATTCGGAAATTAATTTGGGTGAGAACCTAGGATGAGTATGTAAAACCAATTTATCTTTATGGATGATAAAGAAGGGGTCCTGCACTGACAATGCTTGCAATTCACTAACTCTTCTTATGGAAGTAATAGCCACTAAGAAGGCAGTCTTGTATGTCAGGTGTTTAAGACTTGACTTATGCATAGGGACGAATGGCGGCCCCATGAGCTTTGCAAGCACTACATTGAGATCCCATCCTGGCGGTGGGTTAGAAATTGGAGGGTGGAGACTCTTATTTCCTCCATGAATACCTTAATGACTGGAATTTTCCACCACAATACTTTAATGTGAGAAGTGGTATACGCTAATAAAGCCGCCAGGGGGACCTTTATGGAGTTGGATACTAACCCTGAGTCTAACAACTGGAGCATATAATTTAGAATGTGTGAAGGAGTACATTCTAAGGGGTTTATTTGTTTAGAGTGGCACCAGATTACAAATCTCCTCCACATGTCAAAATAACAGTGTCTAGTGTTTGGTTTTCTTGCCTCCTTGATGATATCCATACACCGCTGTGGTAGATTAAGGTGTCCGAACTCTATGACTTCAGGATCCATGCTGCCAAGTTCATTGTGTGTGGTTGGGGGTGTACTGTTATTCCCCCGTGTTGGGTTAAAAGGTTGGCCTGACACGGGAGATTGATGGGATAGCACATCGCCAGCTTGCCCAGATATGGATACCACGGCTGTCTCGCCCACATGGGAGCAACTAGGATGAGCGTCATTTGTTCTCTCTGCATCTTGTTCACTACCCTGCTAATTAACAGAGTCGGGGGGAAAAGTGTATGCAAATTTCCCTGACCAGTTCATCCATAGGGCGTTCCCCTTGGAGTCTGGCTGGGGGAACCTGGACGCGAAGTCTGGGCATTGCTTGTTTTCTGCTGTAGCGAACAAGTCTAGTGTGGGGTAACCCTACTGAGAGAAGATGTGGTCTACGACACTTGAGTCTAGTTGCCACTCGTGTTCCTCTGGTAGGGGATCTCTGCTCAGAGAGTCTGCTAGAGTGTTGAGTATCCCTGGAATGTGTTGGGAGGATAGGGACATCCCCCGTCTGAGTGTCGTTTCCATATTTTCTGCGCCAACTTGGACAGACTTGGAGAGTGTGTGACCCCCTGTTTGTTGACAAAGAACATTGCAGTGGTACTGTCCCTTAGAATTTGAACTGGCTGGTTCGTTAGTTGCGCTTCGAATGCTTGAAGTGCTTTGACTACTGCTAGCAGTTCCAGCAGGTTGATGTGGTTCTGTGCCATGATGTGAGACCACAGACCATGAGCTGTGCGGTGAAGGTAATGAGACCCCCACCCGGAGAGTGATGCGTCTGCTGTAACGATCACTTGCGCTTCCGGATCGTGTAAGGGTTTTCCCTTTAACTTTAGCAGGTTTACTTTTGTCAACCAGCGTAGGCTCTGAACTAGTGTTGGCGAAACAACCACTAGATCGTCCCACTGACCGCTTCCCTAAGACCACTGTTTCCCCAACCACTCCAGCATTGGTCGCATGCGCAGACATGCGTGTGGGACTAGATATATGCACAATGCCATCATGCCTAGTAACCGCATTGCTTTGCGTACGCTTATCTGGAGACCGGCTTGATACTGGGGTATTTGCCGCAGCATGTTTTGCACTCTTTGCATGGATGGAAAGGCCAAGCCAGTTTTTGTGTCTAATGCAGCTCCTAGGAACTGTTTTGTTGTGTTTGGTACAAGACTTTTTCTCGTTTATTGAGAAGCCCAACTGGAAGAGAAGGTTTATGGTTCTTTTCGTGTTTTGTTTGAAAAGATGGGGTGATTCTCCTGTGATCAGCCAGTCGTCCAGGTAGGGGTACACTGGGATTGCCTCTCTGCGTAGGTGCGCTTCCACCACCACCAATACCTTGGTGAAGCTATTCCAAAGGGTAGCACCTTGAATTGGTAGTGCTGATTTGCTATTTTGAAACGCAAGAGTTTTCTGTGCGCTGGGAACATTGAAATATGAAAATAGGTATCTTTCATATCAAGTGTTGCCATGTAATCCCCCCACTTTAGCAGAGGGATGACCTCTTGTTGCGTTGTCATGCAGAATTTTTGTGGCTTTACAAATGTGTTTGCAGGGCCTAAGTCTAAAACTGGGCGCATAGTTAGATCTTTTTTTGGCACTAGGAAGAAGGTTGAATAAATACCCTTGTTTACCTCGTTGGACGGCATGATCTCTATGGCGTCCTTGAGAAGCAACAGGTTGACTTCTTCCAGAAGGATGAGCTGTTCTTCCTTTGTTGTCTTCCTTTGGAGCATGGGATGGTTGATTGGTTTTTGTAGGAGCTTCACACAATAACCTCACGCTACTGTCGATAGCACCCAGTTGTCCGTGGTTATTCCCTCCCATGCGTGGGTAAAGTGTGAAATCTGTCCCCCTACTGAGGAGGAATGGGAGGGGACCTGTAGCAGGCTGTCATTGCTTGGGAGGAGTTCCTCCACCTCTAGATGTGGAGGCTCTTACCCGGCTGCGGGATCTGCGCTGGCCTCTCTGGTAACCCTGGGATGCTTAACCCTAGTTGTTATTCCATGATGTATTTTGACTTCATCCGTATCCCGAGCCTCTTTGGGAATTTTGGCCACGAAAATGGCGAAAATTGTTCCCGCCCATCTGGCCAAGTTGTTTATTAGTTAGTTGCCCGAGGGATTTGAGAGTATTCTATTCCTCTTTGGCTGATTTCAGGGCTACCGCTTTGCCGAATAGCCCAGTTGGTTCCACTGGCATGTTCAGTAACGTTGCCTAGGTCTCAAGCTTAAAGCCAGACTGGCCTAGCCAAGCGTGGCGCTTGATAATGGTTCCTTCCGCGATAATACGGCCTGCATTATCTGCAGCGTCAAGGTTATTTTTGAGAATGCAGCTGGCAGTAGCTTTGCCTTCCGCTGCTACTAGGGCAAGTTTAGACTTTAAAGGCTCTGGAGCAGAGTCAATGAGGGTAGAAATGTCACCCCATTTATGGCAGTCATAGCTCACCAAAAGTGTGGAATTGTTGGCGATTCTAGCTTGAAATGCTGCTGAAGTCGCTACTTTCCTTCCCATGGTATAGAACTTCTTGCTCTCCTTGTCTGGGGGAGCCTCTGAAGAGGCTAGTGGTGTACCTGCCCTCTTCTAGGTAGTTGTGACAACAAGCTAATCTGGATTAAGTTATCCCCTGGTATATAGAGGGCCAAATGGCACCGGGCGGAAATGTTTTTCTACCGTGGGTTTACTGCCCGTGTTGGATTGTGTGTCTCCAGTGAAGGTTGGATTCTTCTCTAGACAGATTTTAATATCGGGATGAACTGGGTGGCAGCCTTCTTGTCTCCCAAGATATCTTCGACAAAGTCCTTGTCTTGCCGAGTCTCCTGTGTTTGAATACCAGAGAATCGGGCACTGGGGAATCTTGTTGAATTGGCAAAGCCATGGTATATACTTCTGCCTCTGCCTCCTCATCATCATCACCATCATAGTAATGATCCGAGTGTTGGTAGTCCCCATTATCCCCTTCAGTGTCAGTATTAATATCATAAAGGTCAGCTGTTGTACGAGACCTTTTTGTTGGAGGCTGGGAAGAAGCCTGGGGCTGAGAGCTACAAGCCTGAGTAGTAGGAGGTGTAATTTGAAAATTATCAGTAGCCTGAGGGTTCTTTTTGAAGAAATCTACGTAAAAGGTCATTCTTGACATCGCCCTATCTATGTCCTCTGCAGTCCATTGGGCTGAAATGGGGATGACCCCAGGGTAAGGGTAAAGTGGGGTAGGGACTTGTACTAAGGGTGTAGGTGTGGATAGGCCCTTACTTGTAAGGCCTCAGCCAAAGAATCACCTTCTTGAGGGACAGATAAAGCTTCCTTAGAGGGGGTAGACTTGCCTTTAAAAGACTTGGAAGGAGTCTTTGTGGTATGAACTTTTAGAGAAAGACTTTTTTGTGCGAGTAGCCTTTAACAGGCTTTCAGGGACATGTTTTTTAACCCGGCGTAACAACCCTGTATTTTTTACCGATTTCAACTAAGGATATCAACTCTCGGCAGTGGGAAGGACCTCCGATCAGCGTTCTGTCGATGTTGTTTTACGGGTGGTGTCTTTCGGTTTCCGGGGCCTGTCATGGGGCGATCGGGATCAGGAATGCCCAGAGGACAGGGGATCTACAGATCTCCCCCTAGACGGCATATCTGGGCGTTAGTCGACAACGCCGACTCATCGCATCCGGATGTGTTTTTAGTGGCGTGTGAAATGGTAGTGCTCTTGCCACCGGGTGGAGTCCCCATAAGATGACGGTCTGTCTCTTAGGGTCGGGGGCCTGCACTCTGGAACTTGGCTGTTCCCCATCGCCCTCGCTGTCCGAAAAGACGCGACGCAACCGTTTCTGGAACTCCCTCCACGTCATAGACGGCCTCGGCCTGCATTGCGTGATGGGCACAGCGCTTGGTTCTGCAATCTTTAAGGGTCTTAGGTTTAAGGACCTTGCAAGCTCGACAGTGCCCTTCGTCATGGTCCCTGTTTAGAGACAGGTTGCACACTCTTTGTTTGTCGATCCACGTAAACATTTTATTACATGTAGGGCTGAACTTGAAAGGTGTTCTATCCATGTCTGGAAAAGACAGTGAGGCGATAAAGGGAAAGGGTGGGAAAATGCAATGTACAATGACCATCCCCCACTCTCCCTACTGTAAGGACCCAGGCCCGGTGGCCCTTCCAAGGCCGAAAGGGTCTGTTGAATCTTGAATTCGTCCGACGGCGCTGTCTTGTCTTTTCCACTGCGTCGATGAATTTGTTGATGACGGACGGAAAAGGACAGAAAGAGTAACTATTTTTAAACTTCTCATAAGCAAATGACGTCAGCCAAAATTGAACTCTGCGAGAAGCGTCCGCTCACGATGGTAGAAAAAAACAATCTGAGGAACCTCGACGCGTGAAGGACCATGGGTACAGTGGACGTCACACTATGTATAGTATTACTGGCACGCCCTGTCGAAGTCCCTTTTTCGAGTTTCGTAAACAACAACTGTAATACTCTGCAGCTTCCACTAGATGTTGGCCTATGCAAAGCATGTGATCTCGGCAAATTCCACAAGCCTCAGAAAAATAAAATACAATATAATACAATCACCCTGATTCCCAGATAGTCATAGAAGGCCACCTGCTCAATAGCATCCTCTTCAAGAAAGAGCTTGAGACCCTTGTGTTTCCCCCTGACATTGGTTTTAAATATCATCGATTTAGTTTTGGAAACGTTCAGTGCCAGGCTGTTGTTTCTACAAACATTTACAAATATATTCAATATTCAATTGCCTGCGGACACCTGCAGGTGTTAACGAAAGCAGAACTGCATCATCCGCAAATATCAAAACTGGTATTTTGTCTCCCGCTAGAGGTGGGGCATCCGTCTGAGTGGCCAGCAACTCTTTCATTACAGGGTTGATAAACTTGCAAAAAAGCTTGGGGGCTAGAACTCACCCCTGGCGCACAACCTTTTCTACGTGTATCCAGCTTGTGGTCCTGCCATCAATTCCCCATTGCACTGCTGCCATATTGCCTGTGTACAGGCTCTGAATGGACCTCAGGAGGGCCTCTGGGATTCCATGTCCCCTAAGCACCTGCCAGAGCCGCTGCCTAGGCACCGCATCAAATGCAGTTTTCAGGTCGACGAAGACTGCATAGACACTGACTTTCCTTAGGACGGCATGTTTGTCTATAATTAATCGCAGCTGCATACTCTGATCCACAGTCTCAATCTTTCGAAAAACCCAGCTTGCCAATGGTCAATTATTTGGTTGTTACTTTCCCAAGTCTCCAGATGGTACAATAAGGCCCGGGCAAAGGTTTTACCTCCCAAATCCAGCAGCGAACTCGGCCCGTAATTGCATTGCTGGTCTTTCTTAGAAATAGGGACCAGGGGGGCATGGCTAGGAGCCGACCGAAGAGCATGGCTCTGTAATTGCTCCTGGTCTACCTTGCCCACGAGAAGAATTTCAGCAGTATGCAGCGCAAATTCAGCCAAGAAAACGTACCTATGGCAACATGAGCATCTACTGCCTCTGAATTGCCAGGTCTAAAGCTATGCAGCCCGGCCTCCGCGACGATACCAGCCTCTGAAGGTCCGCGCCAGCGGCCGAACAAAATCCAAAATGGCGAGCGGCTGGCCTGGGCGGCTGCGGCCACGGTTGGGGAGGGGCCGCACTCCCCTTCGCGGTCTGGGCCGGCACTAATCGGCTCGGCTGGTTCTGCAGACGGCACGGGACCTGTCTGGTTTGCTGCCGCTGGAGGGTGACGGTGGCCCGAGCGGAGCCGCCTGAACGGTGAACGAACTCCCGGCGCCGGGGATCGTCCGAGGGACATGCCGCCTGGGGCCCACTGTGATCTGCCTGGAGGAGGCGCTTTGGAAGCTCCGGCTCTCTGGGGGCGGCCTCCCCGACACCGCCCCTGACGGAACCCTGCACCGGCCCCGCCTGTCGGAGCCCTGAACTGGCGGTGTGGGCGGTGGGGGGGGCGTTACCCCTGTGAGGACTCTCGCCATCTTCCAACTGCATGTTCCGGCTGGGCGGACCCGGGAGCGCGGCTTGCCGCTCGGCGGCTCCCGGGGCCCCGGCCTGAGCCTCTTCCAGCTGCGGATGCGCACATGAGTCCCTGGATGCTCCGAGGCACGGAGCTGCCCCGCGGTTCCCGGCGGGGCGGCAGAGGAGTGCGGGGAGCCCCGCATTTATAACGCAGCCACTCAGCACCTGCGGGGGGGGGGAGCTCCAGAGGGCCTAAAGAACTGTGGACTGGAGAGCCCCATGGACATTTAAAGAACTGTGGTCTGGTGGGCGCCCCAGCGCTGGGTGCGGGGAACTACATCCATGTGACACCCGGCACCGGACCAAGAGGTGCCATCATAAGCCACCATAAACCAACAGCACCCTGGGCCAAATCAGGGGCACAGCTGCCATTATCCAGCGGGCCCATTGGGGGTTCGGGCGCGTCACTGCATCGCCACCCCCGCGCACTGTGAGAACTTGCAGAGGGGCCGCGGCGTGGGACTTTATTGGGGTCGATCTCGCAGCGCATAACCCACCCAGGTGGCACCATCTCATGGACCCCAGCGAGGGTCTGTGCGACAGGCAATCCCCACTGCCAGTAACCAGTTGCGCCTGGGGTGGAATCTTTGAAAGAGCAAGTTCGGCGTACGCAGCAATTGGCGCCGGCCCCTGCCCGAGTGCCCCTTCTTTAGAACACAAGGCAGCAAGCACATCGCAGCTACCTCCACCTCCATACTGGCACTACCATGTCAAAGAGCAGTAATACGGCAAAGCAGGTGGACATCGCGGCAATGATGCTCGCCTCCAACCAAAGCAAAGTAGGAAAGCCTGACCAAGCGCTGAGTGAAACGACCAGCAGCGCCCGCACATCGGAAGAGCCGCAGGAGGAACACTTCGCCACCAAGTCAGATTTGAAAGATCTACTGCTGGCACTCATTAAGGAGATACAGAAGGGCACAGATGAGGTAACTAAGAAAATAGCCTCGATCGATAAGAGAGTGGAGGAAGTGGAAAAGCGCACTGAGGAGGTTGAAAACAGTTTGTGTGACAACACATATGAATTGGAGCTCGACTGAACAGCATAGCAGCTTTAGAGTCCAGATGCGAGATGCTCGAATGCAAGCAAGAGGACGCGGAGAATAGGTCCCGCCGGAACAACATACAACTCCGCGGGATCCCTACTACAGTAACCAATGACGAGCTTGAAGGATTCACTACAGACCTGTTCAGATTTATAATAACTCTTCCAGATAGTGCTCCTTTAGAAATCGACAGGGTACATCGCACGGCACCCAGACAAGCATCATCCTTCCCCCGGACGTCATCGCCCGATCCACTTTTTCAAGGTCAAGGAGGAGATAATGAGAGAGGCCAGGTCCTCGAAGCAGATCACCTTTAGAGGCGCTAACATCGCATTGTTTCAGGACCTGTCGAGCATGACCCTCCAGAAACGGAGAGCCCTCCGCGGCCTAATGGAATGGCTGCAAACAAGGAAAATTCAATACCGCTGGAGCCATCCAACAGCCCTGAGCTTCGAATGGGAGGGGACCCGCAGAGTGATCCGCAACCCAAAGGAGGCGGATCAGTTCCTTAGGAAAGGATCAGCTGACTGGGACTCCGAGCCGATGGCGCACTCCCAACCACAGCCCGGCTCGCCGTCGCCCAACCACTGGTCGCGCACCGGCAGGTGCCGCAGGCCCCGGGGCCCCCAGAAACAGCAGGACCCGAACTGACCAAAGGCCCCCAACGCGCCATCGGCTGCGAGGCAGAAGGTTAGTGTGTCTCCCCCTGGAATTCCCCTGGGATACTCGGGTTCCGACACCGCAGGGGAGCCCACCTCCTGTTTTCCTTTCTCATTGGGGTGGGGGAGGTAGGGGCCTATGATTCTATCGGGGATACTCATATAACTGTAGCTAAAGACACATCCCTGTGCCGTCCGCTCACTACTCCGACCACGAGCCTAATACACCTCAACTCAGCAGTCCCATTCTTTTCGTCATGAAGCACCTCTCTCGGCGGCGGGGCTGGCCAGCTACCCCACGGATGAACTTTATGGTCTCATCCCAACAGTTTTGGGGGTGGGGAGTTAATGGGCCGGGGAACAGTTTGGAAACCCCTTGGCCCAGGTTAACAATTACCAGTTACAGGCTCACACATAGACATCGGCAACACCGGCACAGCAAAGCAGGCGCTCGGGCTCCCTATTATGACCCGCCCGACACCGCGCAGCTCCACCCGCCCAAAACCAGGCATTCCCTCAGAATCAATGGGACCGAATAACGCTAGAGAGGTTCGGATCTTGACTTGGAACATCCAAGGCTTTAACTCTCTGAGGAAACGTAAATCCTTGGAGAATAGACTAGCATTGTTAAATGGGGATATAGTCATTCTCCAGGAAACGCACCTCTTGCCATGCGATGAGCACCAAATCCAACTCAGGCGTTTTAAGCAAGGCTTCTTTGCCTCTAGCGGCGAGAAAAAGAGGGGGGTGGCGATCCTGCTAAGCGAGAAATGTCCCCTATCTAACCCCACAGTCAAAAAAGACCTTCTAAGAGAATCGGGGGCAGAGGATATATGGAGTGTAGCTAACCCAGAAACCCGCGACTACACATATTACTCAAACGCACACGGGGGGCATTCCCGAATCGACCTCTTATTAGCCACCAGTACTCTGTTCCCCTGCTTTAGCACCATTGAAATCCACACGCGCATGGTATCCGACCACGCGCCAGTTTCGGCAGACCTTTCGATTCTGGGGGGACCTGACCCTCCTCCTAGATTCTGGAAGCTCAATGATACCTTCTTGCTGGATCAGGTAATAAGGGGGCAGGCGGAAGACGCCTTGGTCAATTATTTTAAGGAAAATCAGATCCCCGAAGTCACAATAGGGCTACTGTGGGAGGCCATGAAACCAGTAATAGTAATAAGGGGAGTGTTCATCAGCGCAACCGCTGAGCAAGTCAGAATATCCAAGCTCCAAACGCAAGCGTTAGAATCTAGCGTCTCCAAGCTAGGAAAGGAACTGAAGGCCCAATACTCTAGAAAGGTGGACAGGGAGCTTTAAAAAAGCCAGAAGGGCGCTAGAGATGCACTGGGCCGACCGTACCGCAAAGGCCTGGGCGTACACAAGACAATTCTATTATCAGAAGGGCAACAAAGCAAACCGGTTACTAGCATATAAATTACAAAAGACACACACCAGGAACAACATCACAAATCTTAAAGGGCCGGACGGGAAGAACAAATTCACTACCCCAGACATAATAGAATCCCTAGTAAACCACCACAAGTCGATCATGCAGGGGCTGCCCTCGTCTCCGGAGGAAAGTGCTCAGCAGGAACACTATCTATCATTGTTTCTAGCCACAGCCACTACCGCCTCCCTCGAGGCTCCGATCACAACGAAGGAAATTCTAGACGCAATAAAATAACTAAAGAACACTGCCCCGGGCCCCGACGGACTGACGCCCAAGTTTTACAAAACATATGTACGCGTCCTTGTCCCTCAGCTATCACTATTGTTCAATTCCTTCCTGACCACTAAAAAGATAACAAACTCTATGGCCAAATCAACCACTATTTTACTCAAGAAACCGGGGAAGGACCCTGAGCAGGCGGCATCATATAGGCCAATAACACTGATGAACACAGAGGGGAAAATCTATTCCAAAGTATTGGCAAACAGACTGGGCAGGTTCCTCCCCGAGTTAATACACAAAGATCAGACAGGCTTTATTCCGGGTAGAGGGACACACGATAATATCAGACGAACACTAAATATTATTGAATCTGCTAACAGAAAGGGGACCCCTCTGTTAGTCTTCTCCCTTGACGCACATAAGGCGTTTGACCTTGTAAACTGGGACTATATCCGAAGCACCTTGCCTAGAATGGGAATGGGATGCAACTTTATAACCTGGGTTATGGCAAATTATGCATCCCCCTCCACACAACTCTGAGTCAATGGCAGGAAATCAGAACCCATCCCCATTTCCAGAGGCACTTGCCAGGGTTGCCCCCTGTCCCCTTTGGTGTTTGCCCTGTCCATGGAGCCGTTCGCTGAGAGAATCTGCCTAAACCCAAACATCAAGGGGGTCACCGTGGGCGGAGCAGAGTACAAAGTGGTGCTCTATGCGGACGATGTCCTTTTAACCATCACTGACCCGGACGAATCACTGCAGCACCTGCTCGAGGAACTAGAGTCATTCGAGTCAATCTCTGGATTCAAAGTGAACTATGATAAATCCTCAGCATTACCAATCAACTTACCAAGTCGACAGAGAAGCATGCTGAGCCCCGAACTCCCCATCCCATGGGCCAACGCCACTCTGGAATACCTGGGGGTCCAGATACCTAAATCCAGCACCCTGATTTACAAACACAATTTCCCACAGCTTTTTAAAATGCTCTGCGTGTACCTGAAGCAGTGGAACAAGCAGGAGATATCCTGGCTGGGCCGAGCGGCAGCGGTAAAAATGAATCTGCTCCCCAGAGTGTTGTATCATTGCCACGCACTCCCAACCCGTATCCCAGAGGAAGACCTAATTTCCTTGCAGCGGGAAATTATGAAATTTATCTGGGGGGAAAATTCTGCATCGCACGGAAAATAATGACCCGGAGTCACCAGCTGGGCGGACTGGGTGTCCCGGACATTGCTAGATACAGGCATGCGGCCCAACTAGCGCACGCCTTCGCCTGGACCCGCACCGAAGATCGACCATGCTGGCTGCAGCTGGAGGAGGCATGGTGCAAGATCCCACTGCACGACTTGCCGCATATCCAATCCCTGCAATCCTCCTCCACCATAAACCCACTACCAGCAACATGCAACACGGTGGCCAGCTGGAAGATCGCAGCCGGGAAATGGGGAACCAAGAGTTCACTAGGCCCACTGACCCCAATCTGGGGCAACCCAGGCTTCTCCCCCGGCCTCTGCAAACGCAGCTTCGCCAAGTGGAGGGAGGGCGGCCCCTGCAGGATCTCAGACTTTTTGAAGGAGGGCCACTCCCTTTCGTTTGTGGACTGCAAGGCGAGATTCAAAGTCCGCGAGGAGGAAAGGTTTCGCTACTCACAGATCCGACACTGAATTTCCCAGGGCATTGTCAAAGAGCGCGGCTCCAGGGACCTAACGCCCCTGGAACTCACACTGACTTCCCCTCCTCCCAGGGGCAAGATATCTGCTCTCTATAAACTTTTGGAAAAGTCTAATTCAGAGTCAAAAGAAAAATATATGCTGAGCTGGGAGAAGGATCTTGGGTACCCCCTAGAGTCAGAAGCGTGGGGCAGAATTTGGACAAGGCTGCACAAAAGCACCCAATGTGTGACCAACAGGGAAGGTGGATATAAGGTGTGCTACAGGTACTATATCACGCCAGCTCAATTGTTCAAATCGGGGATAAGCTCATCACCGAACTGCTGGAGAGGCTGCCTACAAGAGGGATCACTATTCCATCTTCTATGGGACTGGCCAAAGGCAGCACACTACTGGAAAGGGGTCCTGAATCACGTCCGTGCAATCACGGGCCTCAATATCCCGTGGGACCCAGGAATCATCCTGCTGGGGGACACGGGGAATGGGGAGATGCCACTCTCAGGGAACACAGCCCGTCTGTGCACACATCTTCTAACAGCAGCCAAGATAGCCCTCGCTCATCTTTGGAAGCAGCCGGAGGGCCCCTCGATTCCATTGTGGTGGGCCAAGTGCTGGGACATAGTCATAGCGGAAAGGGTCACAGCACTCCATATGGGCAATCACAATCCCTTCCGCAACACTTGGGCACCATTTATGGACTATGCAGAACGCTATCCAGCTCTTACACAAAAGCCCCCGACCGCCCGCTGGCTAGACTGAACTATAAGCCGACGTATTTTTCCCGAGTCAGGTGTCAGCCTGTTTGTCTCCCGATTCCGCTGCCCAGTAACATATAGAATGAACTATGTGATAATTTATGATTTTCCTCATCTCTGCAATGAATTGTGCCTTCTTAAGATGTAGCCAACGCTGCTGTCTATTGTTTGATTGTTGTCTTCTTAATTGATAAATAAAATATCTATGTTGAAAAAAAAATAGGGAGCGACTCAGCTTTTGTCCATGTGTCAAGGACCTTATTCTGGTTCCGGGCAGCATTAAATAGTTTTGTTAAATATGGCACCCAGACATCAGGTACGCTAGCATAAAAGTCCTATCCAGGTCCGGGGCCTTGCCCAGCTTTTGGCATCCCAATGCTCTGCCAACCTTCTCATGGGTTAGCGTCAGGGATGCTGTGTTGGAACCAACCCCCTGCCTACACTCAGTTCTACTCTGGGTTGGAACCTCACTTTCCAACGTCTCTCCATCACTATAAAGGCTGCCAAGCAGTCGCTGGGTGCAACATTTCTAGTTATATTTTTTTTATTGTTTGTCACACTGTCTTCAGGCCACAAATAACCAGAGGGATAAAGGACATGAAAACCATAAGTCTCAGAGCTAAAAAAGGGGAAGAACCAACAGGAGGGGCTGAGCACTGAAAGCGGCGACCACCCCAGGGACCGAGCTCGGGTCGAACCAAAGAAACGCCCAAAAGTCGATAATGGCGGCGCAACTCAAGGTAATGACATGGAACGTAAGGGGATGGGTGTCATACTTACGGAGAAATCAAATCCAATCCTTCTTACAAAGAAAGAAAGTCTCAATTGCAATGCTTCAAGAAACCCACCTCACGGCGGAAGCTACAGCCAAACAGATAGAATGCTGGGGTGGGGCCACGGGAAAGGAGCACCCTACTCCAAATACGCATGCAGCGTATTCACATGGGTGAGTCCAGAAGTACCATTCCAATTACTAGGAGTGGAAGTGGATAAAGAGGGCAGATACTTAATAATGTGGGGCATAGTTGAACACATCAAAATATGCATAGTGAACTCCTACTTCCCCCAACATGGCATACCCACGCACCTCAAGCAACTGTGCGCCAAAATAACACACCACAGAGATTAAACCTTCATATGGGGGGGGGACTTCAACTGTGTTAAAGATGGAGCTATGGACAGGTCTGACCCACCACAACAACTAAAAAATGCAACCTCACAGGTGCTGAATAACATGGTGGAGCACCTAGACCTAGCCAATGTTTGGAGAGAACTACACCCCACGGAAATATGCTATTCTTACTACTCATCCCCCCACAACCTTCACACCAGAATAGACTATCTGTTCATTGATAGAGAACAATTGACGCAAGCGGAATCTGCAAACTACCTGGGCAGATCGATCTCAGACCACTCTCCCTTACTCATGCAATGGAAGTTCAGAGACCCCAGACCCCCCATCCCGATGTTGCGAATGCCCACTGAAGCTCTGACCGATCAAGTGTTCCAAGAAAACCTAGGGGATAAACTAGAGGAATTTGTAAGCATCAACAAAGGAACTGTGGACAGATGGAGCACATTATGGGAAGCTATGAAAGTGGTGACACGTGGGGAAACGATAGCGGGTGCAGGGGGAGTCCGGAAGCAACTGAGAAGAGAACTGGACAAGGAAGAGGAGATAAGACAAGTGGAAGCTAACACCCAAAACACCAAAGCGGATGAGAAAAAACTAAAGGAGATCAGAAACAATTGCCAACTAGCCTGGGAGAGACTATCCAAATTTTACTTCATAACACGCACCGCCAGAGCGCACAAAGAAGCTGACAAACCAGGCAGGTTACTGGCCTGGCTGTGCAAAAAGGAACACCCAAGACACCTGCGAATGAAATCAAAGACGAATACAAAGTAACACACAAGACGCAACTGGCGATAAATGACACTTTCACCGAGTTTTACTCCAAGCTATACGCCCATGACACACAAGTGCCGAAAGAGGACATCAAGACCACCCTAGAAGAGATAGGACTCCCCAAACTAACCAGCGAGCAGAGAGAGGCGTTAGAAGAGGCGATTACCACAGAAGACGTAACAGAAGCAATCAGGTCACTTGCCACATGCAAGACCCCAGGGAGCGACGGCCTCCCACCGGAGTTCTACAAGGCCTATGAAACAACCTTGACCCCGATATTACATGAAGTATTCCTAGAAGCGTATGAGATAGGGACCCTGCCAGGAAGCATGAGAGAAATGTTCATA
Source organism: Ambystoma mexicanum (assembly GCF_040938575.1). NCBI lineage: Eukaryota > Metazoa > Chordata > Amphibia > Caudata > Ambystomatidae > Ambystoma > Ambystoma mexicanum. The sequence goes on from NC_090939.1 coordinate 638,547,926, forward strand.
ATCCCGATGCTTAAGCCAAACAAACCCACAAATGACTGCGACTCTTACCGCCCACTAGCGATGCTAAATTACGACAGCAAGATCTTAACCACCATATTTGCTAAAAGACTAGCAAGGGTGGTAGGGTCCCTAATCCACGCCGACCAAAATGGATTCGTACCAGGCCGCAACACTAAAGAACAAGTTACTTCTTACCTGGTAACGTTCTTTCGATGGGATGTTCCTTATCTTTGATAGATCATCTCCCAGCTTGCTGGCCTCGGAAACATTTTTCAGTAGAGGGCGCTGCGCGTCAACGTCCCTCGAGCCGATGTCCCTCGACAGCCTCTGTATCGGCGCCGACGTCATCACGCGTATAAATAGACTCGCGCAGCGTCCGTTGTAGGGATGTAACGGTATAACGGTATACCGTTAAACATACCGTGAACCACTTAATTGAACAATAATAACCGTCACATTGTTTATACCGTTATACCGTTCATACCGTTAAGTGTGCTTTTCAATCTGATTTGGAAAGGCTGCAGTAAGCAATTGCTGTGCAGTCTTGGTTTTGCACTGTTGGATGTGCCGTCTACCAAGTAGTTTCAGTTGGAGCAGTTTTTAATGCCATTCCATAAACCACACGTGCCTTACACAAAATCAATATGTTAGCAATAGGAAGAATAGGGTTTACTTTGGGGTGGCGGCTTTGGGGTTTATATATTTATAATGGATAATATTCTCTAAACATATGGCAATGGGGGATTTCGCTGGTTCTATCATTGAATTTACATATAATAAGTCACACTGTGAAATTCACTCATCTCTGTGGGTATTCCCTGCTGCCATACCAAAGGGTAACATGTCAGTGATTACTGAACACCTTTTGGCCCGCAAGTAAATTGAAGGCTGTAACGTAAAGAGAAAGTGCGTGTGTGTGTGTGTTTGTGTGTGTGTATGTGCACAAGCGTATACTACATCAGCCTCCATTGATCTGTGGCATGCAGGTTATCAAGATGGCAACATGTTCATCTTCACCAGTAGCCAGTGGGGAAGCAAAAAGCCTAAATGACCACTTAAGAAAAGCTATTCAGTTTGCTTTGCCAGTTGCAGCAGGCCTCCACCCCACCCCTCCTCTCCACATGTGTGTTTGTGTTTGGTGGAAGCAAGGCATTTCAGTGGAAAGTATGTTGAAAAGCCCAATTCTGGCCCTGGGTGCCTGGTTTTGTTTGTGATGATACATCTGTCAATTTATGACCTTTAAGAAAATATTTGTTAAGATCAGTTAACTCCACCTGCTATACAGCGATAACCATGATATACCGTCATTTGGCAAGAAGGTTATTGTACCGTCATAAAACGAATACCGTGACACCCCTAGTCCGTTGCTCAGTTCCGTTTTGACGTTAACCGTTGTTTTGCCTTAATTGGTTATTGACCTTGAAGGAGCGTAAGTTGCAACCACAAGGGAAGCATTACTGCGGGGATGGATGGGAGGGGCGATAAGGAATACGTCGGAGGAACATCCCATCGAAAGAACATTACCAGGTAAGAAGTAACTTGTTCTTCGAAGGGATTGTGTCCTCCGACGTATTCCTTATCTTTGATAGACTCCCATAGCAGTGGTGTGTAATTGGAAGTGGGAGTAAAACGCCATGTTACCTTTTAGGAATGAACATGATGTAATACGGCTTTGTCTAACCTAGTTTATTGACTACAGGAGGAATCCAGGTTGTAAAATCTTGTGATGGTATTTGCGGATGACCATGTGGCAGCCGCACATATGTCTCGGACCGGAACCCCTCTTTGGAGGGCCGAGGAAGCTGCGATACTCCTGGTTGAATGAGCCCTAAGATTTTGAGGAGGCTCTTTCCCTGCTAGTCTGTAACATTCCAGAATGGCCAAAATAATCCATCTGGAAATGGTTTGTTTTGTTATCGGTAGTCCCAATTTGTGTCCTGAGTAACCTACGAACAGTTGGTCTGCTTGCCTAATCCTAGCAAGTCTGCTGATGTAAAAGCTTAAAGCCCGCTTTGGTTCCAGCCTATGTAGCCTTTCTTCCTCTTTCCCCGGATGGGGAGGGGGATAGAATGAAGGTAAGGTAATTTTCTGAGTGATGTGGAATTCAGAAACCACCTTTGGGAGGAAATTAGGCTTCACCTGTAGGACAACTTTGTCTTTATGAAAAATTGTATGAGGGGGTTTACAAGACAGAGCTTGTAATTCGCTCATCCTTCTGGCAGATGTTAAAGCCACTAATAAGACAGTTTTCAGGGTAAGAAATCTTAGCGAACAAGAGTGGAGTGGTTCGAAAGGAGTACCCATCAGGAAATTTAAGACTAAATTTAAGTCCCATAAAGGAACCTGGAAAGGTCTTGGAGGGTAGACATTAGTTAATCCCTTTAGAAATTGTATTACTAAGGGTAATTTGAAATACGAAGGCTCCTCTGCAGTGCACTTGAAGATCGATAGCGCTGCCAGATAGCCCTTGATAGTGCCAACTTGAAGGCCTGAATTTGCCAAGTAGAGTAGAAAGGATAACACCGTTGGTGTACCACATGAAAAGGGGTCGATATTCTCTTCTCTACACCAGCTGCTAAATTTGTTCCAACGGCAGCGGTATAAAGACTTTGTTGCTGGCCTTCTGGCCAAAAGCAACACTTCCATGACGTCATCAGGGAGGTCCCAATCCTTGTATCTCAACCCTTCAGAAGCTAGGCGTGAAGGTTGAGGGTTCTGATGTCTGGATGGAGAACCTGACCTCCCTTCAGTGGGAGAAGATTCTCCTTGAGTGGAAGACGAATTGGAGGGCAGGTGGACATGTCCAGAAGGTCCGGGTACCACGTTCTCCTGACCCAGTCTGGGGCAATTAGGATCATGGTTCTCCGGAATCTTCTCACCCTCCTGATCATTTGAGGAATGATAGGGACTGGTGGAAACGCGTACAGGAGTGGAAACTCCCAGTCCACTACGAACGCGTCCCCTAGAGCTCCTCTCGGGGTAAATTCCCTTGAACAAAACAGATCACACTTTCTGTTGGTACTGGTGGCAAACAGATCCACTTGAGGGGTTCCCCAAAGGGCAAAGATCTCCTGAAGGACTTCCTGAGCTAGTTCCCACTCGTGGGAGACTGTGCTCTGCCTGCTCAGAGCGTCCGCTGTCAAGTTCTTCTCTCCGACTAGGTGAACTGCCGATAGAGAGATTCCTTCTTGAATTGCCCAAAACCAGAGCTGCATTGCCTCTCTGCACAGTGGCAGTGATCCTACGCCTCCTCTTTTGTTAAGGTAGTGCATGGCCACTGTGTTGTCCGTCATTATCAGGACATTTTTCCCCTGTACAGATGGCAGAAAAGCTTTCAGCGCTAGTCTGATTGCTCTCAGCTCTGACAGGTTGATATGTAGTCTGGACTCCGATGGTGAGCAACGACCGCTGATGGTCAAGTCCTTGGTATGGGCTTCCCACCCCGTGAGTGAGGCATCTGTGACTACTGTTATCTCGCGGCTTTCTGATTTTTTGGGTCTTTCACCCAGGGTATCACCCTCAGCGGTCTTCGAGGGGGTCGAGGCCGCTTTCTCGAAGACGCTTAGCATCTTTTTCCTGAATTCCTCCCACTCAGCCTGAGAGCTATGTTTTGTGGGGCAGGAGACCCTTTTTGGGGAAACGGAAGACGAAGACGAGGAAGGGGATCTTCGACGTCTCTTTTTTGAAAGATTAGATCTCGAAGAGTGATGGGAACTGCTTCGAGACCTAGAACGAGAATGTCTTTTGTGATGGCGAGGAGACGAATGTCTTGACTCCGCAGAGGAAACATTCGAAGAAGTTTTAACTGCCTTACCTCTCTCGAGCTTCCCCTTACGCTCCTTCAAGGCTTTCACCGTCATGGACATGCAGTCCTCGCACTCCGAACAATGGTGCTGGATTCCCAGGCACCATAAACAGATCCTGTGAGGATCCAACAACGACATTTTCTTTCCACAGTCTCAACATTTTTTGAAGCCGGACCGCGGAGTCGTCGGTTCGGGTGAGGAAGCCATCGAGTACGAGTCGGTATTCACGAGGAATAATGATATATTTGACTGAAGAAACTGAGCAACAATATTCCGAGGCCCCGCGAAGCGCGGAAAAACGGAACTGTGCAACGGAAGCTGCGCGAGTCTATTTATACGCGTGATGACGTCGGCGCCGATACGGAGGCTGTCGAGGGACATTGGCTCGGGGGACGCCGACGCGCAGCGCCCTCTACTGAAAATTTTTTCCGAGGCCAGCAAGCTGGGAGATGATCCATCAAAGATAAGGAATATGTCGGAGGACACAATCCCTTCGAAGCTAATTTACGAAGACTCCAACACGTCATGGCACAAACCCTGGGCAGCACGGAAGACATGGCAGTGCTGTCACTGGATACCATCAAGCCGTTTGATTCTATATTCTGGGAGTGGCTAATTGAGGTCCTGAGGGAATTCGGGTTCGGTGAACGCTTCGTGAGATGGGTCAAGGTAATATACAACGCCCCCATGGCAAGAGTGAAGACTGGAAGTATGGTGTCAAAGGCCTGGGCAATACAGAGAGGCACCAGGCAATGTTGTCCGCTATCACCAATGTTATATATCCTGGGGCTGGAGCCGATAGCTATGAACTTTAGGAAGCAGTTCTTCGATGCAGGGATAAGGGTGGGCGATAAATACAACATAATCTCACTATATGCTGATGACGTCTTTTTATACTTAAGAGACCCGCAAATAAATGCTCCGATAGCACTAGATATACTGGACAATTATGCATGCTACTCAGGGATACAATTCAGTAAGCAAAAATCATGTGCATTTCTACTGGCCGGGGTCAGAGGGGTAAAGGAGGCAGACCTACCCGTGGTGGGCTTCAAGTGGCAACCAGAAGTGTTTCGATACCTGAGAGTTAACATAAAACACACGCCAGAGCTCACGCACGAATGCAAAACAGTGGCTGTAATGAGTTGACTACGCAACTCCATGAAATTCTGGTACCAAACCACCACTCTCAATGATGGGTAGAGCAGCTATCACCAAAATGATAATCCTCCCGAAATTCTTGTACTTCTTCATAAACATATGCTACTACATAAAACCACCCTTCTTCAGAAGATTAGAATCACTGCTCAAAGAATTCTTATGGGGAGCGACCAGGCATAAACTACCCCTAAGCATAATGTCACTACCACACAAGGAAGGAGGGATACAACTTCCTGACCTCCAGAAGTACTACTTAGCAGCACAGCTCAGCCACGTGACGAAATGGCTGTCAGACGAACCAACAGCTGAAACAGATATACTGCAACAATCGACAGCTCCACCATACCCCAAAGAGATACTGTGGAACCCGCAGATTGAACCCCCAAACGTACCCATGATAGTAAAGCTAGGAAGACAATCGTGGAAGAAGACCAGCTCGGTGCTTCGATTACACCACCCATATGCACTGGAAATCCCTATACTGGCAGATGTATGCAAAACCCCCACTGACCTACCTGCGATGAGGAGCTGGGAAAAGGTGGGACTGTACACCTGGGAAGGCATGTTCGATGATGGTGGTTTTAGGGACTTCGACTCACTGCACGCACAGGAGGAACTGGCAAAAGGTTAGTTCTTATGGTACCAACAGGTCAAGCACGCCGCAAAAAAGAAATGGATCACATGGCTGAGGAACCAAAACTGAACCCCTTGATACAAGAAATGTACAACCTAAGCGACGGCTGGAAACCCGTAGCCAGATTATACAGCCAAATAATGGACAGACCCAATCCCCGCAGCATGTCGGCGAAAGAAAAGTGGGAGAAAGACTTTGAAATCACCATGACCGAGAACGAATGGGAAAGGGCACTACTATACTCAAAAGAGGTGTCCAGAAACGCCAGGTTTAGGCTAATTCAGCTGAACATCCTATACAGAATTTACATGACCCCACAAAGGGTAGCCAGCTTTAACAAACAAGCCCGACCGCAATGCCCCTGGTGTGGTAGTGAGGATGCTAACATGATCCATATGTTCTGGACCTGTCGTAAAGTACTAGGATTCTGGGCCAAAATCGAACAAGCCTGCAGAAAAGCAGGAGTGAATAGGTACGAATGGACCCCGAAAGACTGTCTGCTAGGCACATATCCCAGATTGAGCAAAATCAGGCATATCATAAGACTAATGGACATGGTGTGCATCCTTGCAAAGAGAGCAATCGCAATGGCGTGGAAATCACCTGGGGGCCCAAGATACGAAATCTGGATAAAAGAGATGGAGAGATGGACAACTGTGGGAACCAAAGCCTGGAACGCAGGGATCCCTTGAGAGGAGGGTGACATAAACGCCACGTTCGAATCATGGAAAGCCTTAATAAGAGACATGATCTTCTCGACAGACGGCAAGCCCCCCTGAGCCCTCACGTGTTGCCCAACACAAACACGAAACATCACAGACAAGACATTGACCACACCCCCCAACAGGGCTTCCCCAGAACAATATACTCAAACCTTATAACATCCCACCACCTAAGAGGAAAAGTGACTCATAACCACAACATAGCCGGAAGACAGTCACTGTTAACTGTTGTTTAATGTTTCTGTTTTATCAGTTAAGAAATAATGGACATTATCCGATAATAAGACTACAATAATGTGCATTTAATACTGTATGTTTGTCTACAAATGCCAATAAAAATATAAAAAAGAAAAATAAAGGCTGCCAAAATATTCCACCCATATTTGCTCAGGGATGCTACACTGCAAGGAATTTCTGCCTGCCTTTAGCCCTTTCCCGATCAGCCCCCACAAACACCTCGAGACCCCTTTTTAATAGAGCTGAGCAATGCACCCCAGGTATCCTCATGCCAGGCCTTCTTTTTCTCCCTCAATAACTTGCGATAAGTAAGCCTAACTGAGCTCAGATCAACTTTTTTTATTCCCCCTTTCTTGCATAGTGCTGCAGCAATCAGGCCTCCCTTGACCAATCTGCACTCTTTTTCATACCAAGGGATGACATACTCAGTTTGCTTGAGGATAGCTCTACGTGGCTTCGAAAACATGGACACGACAAAAGCCACTATGTTATCATGAGACTGTATCAGGGAGCTGACATCCTTAGGATCCAGCCTTGTCACCGTCTCCAAAAGGCCAACAATATCACAATAGACTTGGGGTAGGAGCTGCTCCAGGTCCAGCTTCACCCACCTTATGTTGCATCTTGCGTGACCATGTAGTTTCAGGGGGACTGCTCCCAGTGTTTTTGAGCCCCCATAATTCCTTACTGGAAACCATGGCAAGGGGGTGATGGTCGCTATCACTCCCATTCATTATTAGGAAAGCTTTAATCCTCTCCCAAACCACTAGGTTCACGAGGATGTAATTTATCTTGCTCCACCCTAGTGCATTTTCAAAGGAAACTGCAGGGGGAGCATCCCCAGGAAATCGACCATTATACGCCCTTAAGTTTGATGGCAAGAGCAAAATTGCTACCTCTTCGGCATTCTTATGTTGTCTAAGTGGACATGCATTATCGACCGGTGGTATGTACCAGTGGGTATCCTCCTCCTCCATTATATCAATTAGGGTGTGGAGGGGCACAAAATGGAAATTAAGATCCCCCATGACCACGGACGTCAATATACCAGTCGAGGCATAGATCCGTTCCACCATCGTGCTGATCATCTCTGGACCCTACCCGGAAGAATCCTGTTGTAGAAATTGAACAGTACTAATTCTGAGTTATCCCTCAGGGTACTTTGTAATTCTAGGAGGTCAAATAAACCTGTCTCCACCATCTTTGTCGAGGTAAAGAGTGAGACATCGACCGAGATTAACAACCCCCCACTTGGGCGGCCTTTTCCCCCTTTAAGTGCCGTGATAGAAAAAGTGGCATACCCCTGGAGATGTGGTGCTTCAACTGCCCATGTCTCCTGCAGGCAGACAACCCCAAAGCCCTGGACAAAGTGAAGCCCGTCATTGTCAGACATATATTTGGTTACTGCAGAGATGTTCCATGAGAGGACCCACACCCCAGGCTTGATCTGCACAGTAGTTATATCAGGAGGTTGAATCGGCACAATACTAGAGTCCCCAGAGTCCTGTTCCCATCCTATGTCTAGCTGGTCAGGGCTCAGGCTCTGCTGGTCCACCAAGTCCTCCCCATCCTGGTCCAAGGCCAATGATGGGCAAGCTTGTTTTAGATCTTCCCTAGGGTGCTTGTGCCATCACCTCCAATAGTGCTGAGCAGGCCCCTTGCTCAATTGCAATAATCCTAGTTGGATTCCTGCATTTTGCAATGGGCCAGACCTACCACATGCTTCCCGTGTGGCATCAGGAATCCTTAGGGGGCTCAAGACTGCCATTGAGAGGGCGCCCGATTTATAGCTGACCTAACGCATGGGCATTGGGTTGTGCGGGCCCCCCCTTCAGCCTGCCGACTGGCCGGACCTGTGCTTCCATTGAAGTTTTCCCACTGAGGCGGGGACATTGTTAGGGAGAATTCTCCTATAAGGCTAATTTCCCAAACCTAGTGAGTACCTCAGCAGCTTTGCTGGATTTTTGGGGTTTGTTTTTTTCTCCTGCTAAGAGTGACACTCTTTTATTCCCACTCTTAGGCATGATTTGAGGTATGTCTTTGACTTGTTATGTGCTTATGGGCTATGGGGTTCCTTTTTAATCCATAGGGTATCATCTGTTTTTCTGTATGTGTGGTACACAGCACCCTCAGTGCAGTACCACAGAGGTGTCACAGTGACCCCCTAACATAGACTACATACCCTGGGACTGACTACTGTCTCCCAGGGCATGTAAAGTCACCATTGACTTTACTAGTCTTAAATTGTGAACAGAACCAGTACAAACCATCATATTGTGGAAGTACTGGAAGGGGTTAATTATACTGCCCCTGGGTCTGTTTTCAAGGGGGCACTGTCCAGTCCCCCCTTGTCGAGTTTCTGGCTGGTGGCAGTGGTTACCACGCGAAATATTCCACCAGAATATTCTCTATGGGATTTTCCCATTGATTTTAAACGCACCACACTTTGGTGCAATGTTAAAGATACCGCCGGTTTATTTATTTAATATTAAATCAACGGTTGGGTCTTTTTGCCAGAACTCGATTCTAAAATGGCGTTTGTGTCCGTCTCTGTAACTCTGACCAAGGTCGAGCCCTTTGTTCCACTATTTTGGTGGGCTTCTCCACAGAAGCCCTCCAACTGGTGCCACTCTGTCTGGGTTCCACAGGAAGGGTGGAGGGGGGAATTGGCACCCTGGACTGCATTGCCTTAGCAACCCAAGTCACACTCTACTCTGATTGGCCCAGTGGTGAGCTGCCCGGCTCACCACTTAGCATGTGTGATTGACAGCTAAGCTGATGAATGGGAGTTTTTCTGCATAAAAGCAGGGCCTTTGGGACTGGAACTTCAGAAGTCGCCACAGAACCTAAGAATCCGAAGAGGGACGAAGCTGAGCCATCTGCAACGACGACACCACCGGTGAAGCCCTGCTGCAGCTACCTCACCACTTTCCTGACGACAAGAGAAGATCTTCTGCTGGACGAGTCTTCTTCCTCTGAGCTGGTGGGACCAACCAGTTCACCCTTTTTCGCCTTCCAAAGACGGCCCTTGGTTGAATCGCCCGTGCCAAGCACCCCGGTGGCCGGATAGCCAAGCTCACCACTTTTTGACCCCGAATAAAAGGACCGCACCTTTTAATCGGGAACTCCGCGGCTGGTTTAATCCCTGTGCAGTGCAACGACTCCACGTTTCCTCCTCTACGAGATCGTCTCTTCCCCTGGTCGGAACCACAAACTTCAACCACTGCCAGAAACAACTGCCCCCGCTGGAGCTTCCTTTCTCTTTAAGGTACTGTGTCCTGCCTGGCCTCCCTTTCTACAGATTGCTAAAGGTGACCCTTAAATCCTTGGCTTCTAAACTGGGTTGGCTCCAGGCCTTCTAACTATATCTTTTGACTCATCCCAACCTCTTTTGAACACTCTGCAAAGATTTTCAGTGCACTTTAAACCGTGTGATCCTGGGCACATTTCGCTTTGCTCCATTTAAAATGGGCCTGGCCTATGAACTTTGGCTCTACAGTATAACCTGCCTTTCTCCCCTTGCTCTGAACTCTTAAAAGTGTTGGGAACTGTTTTATTTTATGCTCTGCCTTTTCTCTCCCTTTTTAACCTAAACTATTGGAGTGCCATCTAGGTTAAGCGCTCACTTCTGTCTTAACAAATAGTTGTGCTTTAACCCTGACTTGTCTGATAATTATCAAAGGAGGTGTGTATACTTACCTGACTGTGTTTTAACTTACTTTTCATTGGGAGTACTAGTGTATTACCTAAAGTGTGTTTTAAATAAATAACTTTATACTTTTGATACAAAGCTCTGGTCAGTATTTGTTTGCTCTACTGTGTTTTGGCCCTATGGTGTATACTCTGCATACTCCCCTACTCTTCTTGAGAGAAGTCTGACTGCTCAACCACAGCTACCAGGTAAATCTGGGTGGTGAAGACTGCTACCAATTGGGTTTACTGCTGCTCCTGTAGTCTTAATCTTTTTGCAGTGTTCCCCAAGGGAACTGCACAGGATTCTGCCTAACAGACATTTTAATATAGATTGCCATCCCACTATGAGGTAGGGACCACTGCTCCATCTCCAGCAGCCCTTGTATCAGTGTAGCATTACTCAGCTCAACTGAGATTGCATCCACCGAGCAAGGGCCCACTATCCTTTCACACCCCACAATATCATTCCAAATTAATGAGAGGCAACCTCTTTTGGCTCTCAGCCAGTGGATAACTATTTTGGTAAGAGGCTTGCGCTGTTCCCATCTGGGTTCCTCGAGTTTTGGGACATTAACTAAGAAGAAGCAAGCTGGACCAACACCGCTGCTCATACCCCCATCCCTATGTACAGGGTCGTTCCATGGTGTTGATAAATTCATTCTAAGGGAATCAATACCAGCTCCTGTGCTAATGGGTGGAATACCCAATGAGAGGCCTAGGACTGGCTGTATCTCACATGCTTGCCCTATAGTGGCAATATGCAGCGCGCTGGTATAATTTCCCCTTCCTGGTCCACCCTCCCTGGCGCCAATAATATGGCCCTTGGGACATTTGTCACAGGTGGGGGTATACGTAATGCTAGCCCCTCGACCAGTTTAGACAGCCTGCACATGTCAGTTTTGAGCTCTTCGTTTTCCTTCTGCGGCAGGGCTATGAATTTAAAAGCACATTTACAACCCTCACAGCCATGGGGTCGCTCAACTCTACCAGGGCACTGGGTGAGATCTACTAATGTACAACCCAGTGTCAAAGCAACCAGGATTGACTCCAATTGGGATTCCTTAGGGGTTGGGGTGGGATGTAGTATCATGGGGCGTAGCCAGGGCGTCATAACTGTTCCTGATTATCAATTCCGGCGGATAAGTGACAGTGGACAGCATTTCAGGAATGTGGTTATAGGTTTCTACTGTTCCTTGAATTGGTATTCCACTATTCAGAAAAGTATACTTGCAGGTTGGTTTACTAAGTCATTTCTGAACTGAGTGTCACTGCACAACTGTCAGGGCCTACTACCCTTGCATTTGAACCCTTGGTATACTACAAGTTCTTTGTACCTTCTACCAGCCCTTTCTCCCTCCTAAAATAAGCCTGGCTGCTCTGTCCACGCTACCATATACTCAGGTGGTACAGCCTTATACTAAGAGTGGAGGCTTGTACTGTCTCAGTTAAATGGTTTACTAAGCCCTTAGTTTGACTTCAGAAAAAATGCCCTAACAATGTCTTTTACACAGAAATGCCAAAACAGATGGACTCATATCTGCCACAAAGTAAAGGATATGCTTGGGGTAGGGGAAAGAGGACCCTAAATATGGACAAATTAAGTTAGGACGACTCCTCAGAGGGAGAAAAAGCGCTTGTGATGAGTCAGTTGCATGAAATGTACTGCAATGTAAAGAACAATTTTTGCACTCCTTGGGTTCAGGGTGGGAGATGGGTTGGTCAGGGGACTACTTTAGGGGGTTTGAAAGTGAAATGTAACAACATGAAGTACATGTTGAATATGTTTTTTCAAACCTCAACAAATAAAAATACATTTTGAAAGAAAAAACACAGAAATAACAGAATGTAAACTAACTGCTCTTCATTTGCAGAATGTATATAGATGAGAAGTGCGAAAGAATATGTTATGTTAATGTTAATGTTAAAGGTATTTATATAGCGCACAATCACCAGCGAAGTTGGTCTCCAGGCGCTCAGGCTGATCTGTAAACAAAAAAGGTGGGGGGTGGGTTAGGGGGTGAAGAGGGCGTAGGAAAGTGAGCGGTGGTGTACTGTTGGCAATTTCAGTTCGGTTTTCACGGTGCGCTGAGCTTGGGTGTTCATATAGGATCGAAATGGGTCATCCCGTGCTGTTGTTGCAATCTATGTGTTGATTGTTGTTGCGGTGTGGTGACGTCCGTGTGGTTTGCTGTGAGAGAGGTAGTTGTGTGGGTTTTTGTGTGAATTAAGCATGCAGAAATTTGAAGTTTTGGTTAGTGGGTTGTATGTCTCATAATCCCTGTAGTTTAGTTTATGTATCGGGTTGTCATATTGAGTTAGTATATTCTTTCTCTTGTTTACTGATTGTCTAGTTTCTGTGGTGATACCGTGGCTGGTTTCAGCACATTAATTGGCTAAGTACCCCAGGTTCAGTGAGCATTGTGCTCTAGTTCGATAGTGGTGTTATATTATCCATAACCAGCTCCTTGCTATCTATTTACTGTTAGTGTTCCCTTGGTGGTATAATCTTCTCTTCGCTTTTCTGAGTGTCTAGTTTCAGGGTTGAGGATATCCTCTATCTAAGTTTGACCTTAGTACACCCAGGCGGCGAGCATAATCAGTGCTTAGGTAGTGGAGTTATATTATCAATCCCCGTTCCTTCTACTAGGCCATAAAGACCGCATATGGAAACTCAGGCACAATAACCATATACTATAATGACACGTCAGACGTGAGGTTCGTTTTCCAAACAAGTCTGGTTTATTTCAAAGTTTTCTCAGTCAGTCGACTGGTTCACAACGTGTGTTCCCAAACACTGTGAGAAGCGAGAGAGCAAACAGCGCTCAAGCAGCAATATATATACATTATACAGTATCTTTTGTTAAGGCAATTCGACCCGTCCTCATACATGTCATACATGCTAGGGTTCAGTGATTGACAATTATGAGATGTTATGACAATAGCATCATCTATACATCGCATCTTCATCGGACCACATGTCCAATTCCGAACTACCCATGTGGCTATAATTGTCATCAGAAATATTCATTGACATAAATTCTTTAATTATTTAATTTTCATGTTGTGCACCTTCACTTATCATGCGAGGAGGTTTTCGTACTAATTGCATGTACACACTCATTTGTAATTTGGGAGCAGATGACTGGCAGGTATTGTATGCAACAACAGCAGAATATGAGGATTCCAAATATCATAACCAAGATTGCAATTAGTTTCCATCCCCATGATCGTAGCAGTTCCCAAAACCATGAACTTATATTCAGATCCCAACCACCTATTGGAACATGAATTTCAGAGCTTATGACATGCAATTTCTTATTTGCTTAAAATATCATAGGAGAGGAGTCACTTCTGAATACACAGCACGCTGACCCCACCAATTTGCATACTCCTCCACGATCAGCCAAAATAATATCAAGCATCATTCTATTTTGAAGTGCAATTAATCTGATAGCTTTTTGTTCCAATGTCATAGCATAGAGTATATCAGTTGTTCCATTTATCGTCTTTTCTAACACCCTGGACAGTTTTCTTATATTCTATGAGTTTATTGCTTGTCCCCAAAATGGTATAAATGATTTCGCTATATCTCCAGCAATCTGTCCTGCAGTATCATCTCGTCGTGGCCGAGATCTAGATATTTTTGCTATTTCAGATGTTTTGGAAGGAAATACACCAGGTAAAAGTATCCCTAAGTAACAGGTCCCTTCCCAAGTTCTAGGTAACCATGGATAGGCCTGATCTCCACATATAAAATAAACAGAACCTCCTATATACAATGGTTTTTCTTCTTGTTCAAGCACAGCAGTATTCATACATCTAGTAAATGTTCCCACTGTGTGGGAACCCTTTTTCTGTAAGCAAAATGGGACAAAACGTGGACTATGATTAATAGTAAAGGAGGGAGGTACAGCATTGTTGTTTCCAACCGGAGCCATTTTAAAAGTGATTAGGGACTGGTAAGGCCTAGAGAGTCTATCTATTGGACTTGTTGTTACCGGTTTTATTTTGCTTCTGCTTGTAAATACGGAACACCCCAACAGTTCCAATACCAATCTTTCAAATTAATTTATATTTGGTCCATCAAATTGTCCAGTGACACTATCATTCAAAAATAGCGCTCTTAATGATGCATAACAGGCGGTATTAAGGGGCAAAGGATGTACATACCAACCCATTCCTCTTTCCCTGTGCTGGGGTAAATGGGAACAGACCCAACAATTAGACCTATTCAAAATAGTATGGGTCATATTCATAATCAGCTGAAATGTGTTATAATCATATCATTTTCTATGTTTCACTTCTTGTGATGGAAGAGAGCACATGTACAGGACTGCTCATTGTAGGAGTATTGGTAGCAGACGAGAGAGTTTAAGGGATGCACAGACTCCAGATACCAAAATATTGGGATCAGTGTAATCAAAATGCAAAGCGGTATCATAATCAACAGCATATTATTCTTTCTAAACCAAGGGCCTCATTCCTAGTGCGGTGGTAAGGGGTTAACGGCACCGGTAAGGATGCCGGCGCCGTTAACCCCTGACCGCCGCATTACAAGGTCCTTTAGCGGGTCCCGCTAAGGGCGGGTGGTAAAACCGGCCACCGTTAGTGGGACCCGCTAAAGGATGAGGGAGCTAATAACGGGCCCGTAATTAACGGGCCCGTTATTAGCTCCCTGCCCATTCCCATTGAGCCCTATGGGGGTTCAATTGGGAATGGCTTCCCTGAATGGGGACTTACCCGGTCCTCCAAGGTTGGACTGACCCGGTAAGACCCCATTCAGGGAACCCGGACCCGAGTTTGGAGGCAGCCATGCCGCAAAAAGCGGCACGGCTACCTCCAAACTCGTAATGAGGCCCCAAGTCTTTCTTGGAGTAGGCTTAATGTCAATCTCTATATCATCAACAGCATTGGAGCAGGCGGGAGCAGGAGCGAATATAGGCATTGTCTATAATGGTTATTTCAGGAAAGGTTTTTCAGTGTTCGTCGAAAAAGTTCTCCACAGCAAGACACGTTAGCAACACAAGTTCAGGCCAATCCAGGTTAGCCTGCTTAATGATGACAGCAAGCTGATGTTAAACTTTCACAGAGCTCCAAAAAGGCAGAAGCAAGTATCGATTTTATAGTGTCGGTATCATTTACCCCCGCTTGTCCGTGCCAGGTTGCAAAGTCCTTCACTTTCGATGGTAGCACCGGGAAACCGCGTGTCAGAGCTCTCAACTGATACAGCTCATACACTCCTTTTCCCTAGACCTACGTTCCCAGCTCCATCCGTGAGCTAGAAACAAAGGCGAAACAAAAGCTGATCACTTCCGATTTCGTGAACGTAGATTGTACCTTACAGCTCCAGGTACAGTATCATCGATGAACAATGCACTCTCATTTTCAGATGCAGGATCAGTGCCAATTCGTGATGATTCACTGAGTGATGATGAACAATGTTGAGGCAACTCTGGCCTTTCGATTTTCGTAGCAATCTCCCCAGGCCCTTTCCCGGGCTTAGGAAGTACTTCTGACAGGGGTTCGGCGATGATATCTTTGTGATCAGGTACAGCTGTCTTGCTTTCGACGTCAGGATATCAATCTCTTTCTCATATGGCAAAGGAAACGGAACTCTTTTCGTGTGTGTTGCGTGGATCCAATGTTTACGACCACTCGCTCGGACTGCAGTCTGCGTGGCCAGTAGCACCTGGAAGGGTCCCGTCCAGCGCGGTGCAAGTGAAGACTTTCTTTCAAAAATGTTCACCAAAGTCCAATCACCTTGCTGCAGACAATGTCCTGAGCCGGTATATCTGACAGGAAGAGCCTTCTGCACTTGCTGATGAATCAAACGCAAGTTTTGAGTCAACTGTTGGCAGTAATCAATAAGTAATGGGTACTCAATATCCCTCAAACTTTTCGGCCGGGACTCATTCCAGACATTGGCTGGTCTCCCCATAACAATTTCATACGGGGAGAGACCAGTCCTCGCCTGCACATTTGTTCGCATGCACAGTAAAGCTAGGGGCAGTGCATCGGCCCATTTCAAATTGCTCCCTGTGCAAATTTTGCTCAGCTTGTTTTTCAAGACACTGTTTTGGCGTTTTACCAAACCGGCACTCATCGGGTGTTTGGCTGAATGGAATCGCCTATCAATTTGGAGGCCTTTGCAAATTTGCAATATCACGGCCGCAATAAAATGTGGTCCATTGTCTGACCATATGACACGGGGTAGCCCAAATCCGGGAAAGTATTCTTTTAGCATGGCTTTAGCTGTGGACATAGTTGTACAATCTTTCAGGGGATAGGCCTCTACCCATTTGCTGAATCCGCAGACCACCACGAGGACATATTTATAGTTTTGGCACCTCTCCATTTCTATAAAAACAAAATGGATTACTTCAAATGGCATAGACGGTGGGCCAAAACTTCCTACTGGTGTCACTGTTCCCTTCCCAATGTTATGTTGTAAACAAGTCATGCAATTCTGAACCAATCTTTCAGCAGTTTTTCCGATGTGTGAATTCGGCCATACAGAATCCAGGTGCTGAATCATTTTTGTAGCACATATGTGTGTCGGACTGTGAGCCATAGTAACCATTGCCATTACATAAGTATTTGGCAACATCCATCGGCTATTTTGTTTGTCCACCAAACAACCCTCAGAATCTAATGCTGCTGGACCCTCAGACCATTTTTTTTATTTCATCTAGAGTAGCTTCTGCTTGGATCTCCTTAACTGTTTCAATTCCATGTTCTATCATGCAGGGTACTTCTTCTATTTTTTCGACATACATTTTTGTGTGGAAATAAGTGGTAGTTTGTTTCGCAATTTTGTCTGCAAATGCGTTTCCCTTTCCTACATTACATGTTACTTTTTTAATGTGCTTCATATTTCATTATTGCTAATCGCTTGGGAAGCGCAAGTGCTGACAACAGTCTCACTATCAAAATGTCATGTTGGATTTTTGTTCCATGTGATGTCAGGAAACCCCTTTCAGCCCATAATCGACCAAAATTGTGTACCACCCCAAAGGCATACTGTCAGTAAATATGTTTACTAGAGGTTTGCAGAAATTTCACATGCTCTTGTTAACGCTATTATTTCTGCAACTTGTGCTGAGTTATATGGGATTCGTTTGCTCTCTGTAATAGTTTTCAGTGTCGTGATGGCATAAGCAGCAGTTGATGTGCCATCTGGTAATTTAAAACAAGAACCGTCACAAAACAGTTCTCCATCTGGCTCTTTCTGTGGAGTGTCAGTTAGATCAATTCTTCCTTTTGTCTCTTGTTCAGTAACCATTAAGCAATCATGTGAGAATTGTTTTTTACCCCCTTTTTCACTGGGAGGAGGCATTAACTTGGCCGGATTTAAAGCGCAACATCTCTTAATTTGAATATGCGGTGCAAATAAGACAATTTTGTACCTTGTTAATCTGGCTGATGTGAAATGTTGCGTCTGCGTTCTATTTAAAAGAACGTCCACTGAATGAGGTACCATTATGGTTCAAGCGTGACCTAAAACCATTCCCTCGGTTTGTTTTACTGACGCGGCTGCTGCAGCAACAGCTCGCAAGCAATGTGGCAAAGCACATGCAACGTGGAAGAGAAGTAGCCGCATGGTCTATTTTTCCCCCCCGTGTTCCAGAGTCAAAACAGCCAAAGCACATCCATTGTTTTCATGCACACATAACTTAAAACTCTTGTCGTAATTTGGCGTGCCCAAAACTGGAGCTGAACACAATGCAGCTTTGAGCAGGTCAAATGCTTCTTGACATTCCATGTTCCATGGCAAAGGTAAGGTAACATCCTTCCTTGTCAATGCCACTATTGGTTTCATAATCATTGAAAAGTTGGCAATCCACTGCCTGCAATATGAAGCCATGCCAATTAAAGCCCTGACTTCTTTCTGCGTATTTGGAATAGGCATATCAGAGATGCTTTCTATTCTTTCTGGTGTCAGAAAGCAGTGTTAACCATGCCTGGGAAATTGTCTTCCTGTTTAGTGAGTTTTTTTCACTGTGGTAGACAATCTTTGGAAACTAGCCAGGTCGCGCCACCTGAAGGGTCGCCGGCACATGGAATGTATATCAAGTATGGTATAGGGGCAATAGTGTTTAATGCGATTTGGCATAGGCAGACCAGACGTGTATCAGACCTTCAGTGGCCTAATAATGGGAGTTTTGAATTAGCACGTATAGAACACCTAGAATCAGTATTGCTGTACAAAAAGGCCAGACCTGCAGCGTTCGATGTTGTAAGAGACTGGAGGAAGGAAGCTAATCTCTGTTTGAGAAGTAGGGAGAAACACGCACATAGACATAAAACAAATGTAGAGAAAGCGCTAGAGCATTATAAGCATCAGCAGACAGAAGCCATTAGGAACATGGACAGGGCTTTTCAATTAGATGTACAGAAAATATATCCATCACAAGATTTGCATACATCAGATGAACTAATAAACAAAATATTAAATGAGCGAAGAAATGAACATCAAAATACTGACCCAGTTGCACCTCCTCCTTATGTACCTCCTATTCCTGTGATTCCATACTCACCTGCAGTAAGCCGTTCATCTTCCCCTGTGCCTGTGACATCATTTCCTCCACCGCCTTCAGAGCATGAGTTAGCCACTTTAGCTGGCAGTTCTACAGAGATGGCGCCTGCGCAAGGAAGTATTAGACAGACTCGTAGTACGATTAGCAAAGGAACGAAAGAAGAACTGAAAGAATGGGCTGAAACATATATTGATGATGACAATGAAGTGGCTGTGCAAAGTTCCATATCTGATCATAGAGGCCTTGGTGAACAACAGGTATTGTTAGAATGTATGGGGAATTATCTTGCGAAAATATGGAGTGATTTGACTGATACAGTGGTACCGCAAGAGTTGCGTGATCTGGTTGTTCTTTCGAACTTGCAAGATAATGCAGCGAAAGTACAAGAACACGTAGGCCGAATATTTGTGTTTAAGTGAGAATTACAAAGGAATATTGAAAAAAGTTAAACCGCATATGTCGTATGTTCAGCAACTGTTTTTACCGCCGTTGAAAACTGTTAGTGAAGATATGCGAATTTGCGCGCAAGATGCGCTTAGATGGATTACAATGCCGCCATTTCCCCAATTGAAGTGCATGATACGTTTAGTGAGTATACACCAGAAATGCAGAGAACAGTATTACAAGTTATGGTGGAGTATTTACAGGATTAATGTATGAAGAATAACATATGTTGTCCCACTGATTTAATGACAATTTATAAAAGAGCATGTTCGCCTGAAACTGGAACGACTGCTTTTTCACTTGATTTAGCTTTATTGCTTAATAGACGAACAAATGTAGAATCACCTAGTTTGCAATTACCCATGAGGGAGGTGCCTCCCACGTTTGTCTCGAAAGTAGAGGTTGCTGCCGACGGAGTGGCTCCAGCGCGAACGATAGAAGATCATTATATCGCACAGTTTGTACATGTCCCTTTTTCTAGGCAAGAAGTAAATACTATAAAGCAGACGATCCACTGCCTACAATATGAAGCCATGCCAATTAAAGCCCTGACTTCTTTCTGAATATTTGGAATAGGCATATCAGAGATGCTTTCTTTTCTTTCTGGTGTCAATCTTCGTCCCTCCTTCGAAAGGAGGTAGCCCAAATAGGCCACTTCCTTTTGACAATACTGGAATTCTTTTAGCAAAGCTTTGTGTCCATGCGCCGCTAAATGTGTCAATAATGCAACAGTGCTCTCTTTACAAATCTCTACTGTGTCTGCTGCTATTAGCAAGTCATCAATGTACTGTAAAAATACGTAACCTGTTGGTAATTCAAGCATATCCAGTTGTTCCTTCAATGCTCTACTATAAATACTTGGACTTTCAGTGTAACCCTGTGGAATACATGTGAATATAAATGAATGTCCTCCTAGTGTAAAAGCAAACAAATATCTACTATCTGGATGCACTGGGATACTAAAAAATGCGTTTTTCAAATCAATTACACTGAAATATGATGCAGAGGCTGGAATCATAGTCAAACTTGTAGTCACATGCGGGACTAATGCAAATTGCGGATCAACCACTTTATTCACTCCGTGTAAATCAATTATAAAACGGTGAGGTATATCATTACCTCCTTTCTTGTAAACCGGAAGAATCGGACTATTGCAAATACCACCAGAAGTTTCTTCAATTACGTTTCTTTTAATTAAATCTGATACAATACACTTCAACGCTTTTTCTCCCTCAGCCGAAATTTTATATTGCGGAATACGCGGCAATGTAATTCCTTCTTTCAAAACTATTTTTACTGGTTCGACTTTCAACCAACCAACATCATTGTCGTTCACTGCCCATATACAAGCCGGTACTTTACTCAATTCAGTCGGTAGTGGCATAGATACAAATTGTGAAACAGGAGTCTTTTGTGGCGAAATTGTCAAATACACTCCATCAGGAGAACAATAAATAACTGCATTCCATTTTTTCAACAAGTTTTCGCCACAATTTTTCGTCAAAAGAAATGGGCAAGACTCTGTAAATGGACCTAGTGTTATAGGTACTGGTTGTGAAACTGGACTAATTACTGGCATACCTGAGAATCCTACTGAGACATATCTATGCCCTGGCAGTGGTATTTCTGGAACCGGCTGATGGTCAATTGAACATTTTTGTGCACCTGTGTCCACTAAAGAAATGTGCTCCCTATTCCCAACCTTCATTTCTACGTAGGGCTCTTTCTGATCAACGGGAATGGGTACTGGTTCCAACCCCTGTTTCGGGCTGTCCTAGTAGAACAGTACATCGTCAGATGTAAAGTCGCCAGAGTAATATGCACTGGACTGATTGTCAAAAACATTTCCACCATTCGTATTGTTTTGTTGTTGATTCTGATTACCCTGATTATCCTGAAATTGTGGCATCTTTTGGTTTCTATTCTGCCCTAGTATTCCTAGACGACCTCTATTCTGTCTTCTCGGAATAGTCCCATTTCTATTCTGTATCTGCGGGCACTGTGCTCGCCAATGACCTTCTTGTCTACAATAGGCACATTGATTAATCCCTATTGGAACCCCTTGCATATTGGACGTTAATGCAAATTGGACTCTGGACGGTGTGTTCCCACCACCTCTATTATTGTTCGCTACTTGCTGTAACAATACTCTTGTTTTCAAATTTCCTTTATCCCTTAGTTCCTTATCTTTTTCTGAATGTTCTCTCTTCTCATAATATTGGGCCATATGTAATACTTCACTATGTGTCTTCGCTTGCCATGCACTTTCAGATGTCATTATTAAAGTTTGAATTTTCAGTAACAACCCTCGCACAAACTTATCAACAAACAATCTCTTCCCGGATTCGGTACTTAGATCTTGACCACTAAAATCTGCAAATACCTCTTCAAACCGATTAAAATAATCAGTCGCTCCTTCCTCTTTGCCCTGTAAACAAGCAGTCAATTTATCCCAAACTATTCTTTTTTCGGGCACTAAACACAAATATTCACCCTACGTGTTCTCGTACTTTCGCCGCATTATCTTGCAAGTTCAAAAGAACAACCAAATCATGCAACTCTTGCGGTATCACAAATTACTCCATATTTTTCCAAGATGGCCGCGTAGAGGGAAGGTCGCGGTACCCTGCGCTCCCGTCAGACCCGTAATAGCCTGCCCGCCAGCTTTGATTGCAGCCCTCTGTTAGGCAGAAACCTGTGCAGTTCCCTCTGGGACCACTGCAAAAGATTTAAGACTACAGGCGGTTGGCAGTAAACCCAATTGGTAGCAGTCTGTACCACCCAGATTTACCTGGTAGCTGTGATTGAGCAGTCAGACTTCTCTCAAGAAGAGTTAGGCAGTATACAGAGTATTCACAATTGGTCAAAAGAACACAGTAGAACAAGCAAACACTAACCAGAGCTTGGTGTAAAAGAGATATAATTATTTATTTAAAAAACAGCTAGTTAAAAACACTGGCACTAATATTAAGCAGTACAAAAACACGGTCACTAAAAGATAAACACTCCCTTCAACGATTATTAGACAAGTCTTAAGTAAAGCAACACTTATTTTCAGACAGCGGTGAGCCCTTAACGAAGATGGCACTCTAATCAATCAGTTTAAAAGGGAGAGAAAGGCAGAGCAAAGATAGAAACAGATCCCAAAACTTTCGGGAGAACACAGTAGGAGAAGAAGGCAGATTAAAACCGTAAAGTCAATGTCAAAAAGGCCAGACCCACTTTAAGAGGCTCCGGACGAAATGTGTCCAAGGTCACACGGTTGAAAGTGCCCAAAAGTCTCGCAAAAGTTTCAGAAAGAGTTGGACCAAAAAGAAAGGGACCAGTTAGGTGGTCAAGGCGGCCAGCCCAGTCCAGAAGGTTAAGGGGTTATTGTTACCTTGTAGCAATCTTTAGAAAGGGAGGCCTGGCGGACACAGTACCTTAAAATGGTGAGAACGCTCCAGCAGGGGCAGTTGTTCCTGGCAGCGGGTGCAAGTCGGTGCTTTGTCCGGGGGAAGAGAGGATCTCGTCGTGGAGGAAAACAGGAGTCCGTTGCACTGCCAGGGAAGAAACCAGCCGCGGAGTTCTCAATTAAAAGGAGCGGTCCTTTTATTCGCGGTCCAGTGGTAAGTGGCTAACCGGTTGCCGGGGTGCTTGGCACGGGCAATTCGACCACGAGACGTCCTGGGATGCGAGCAAAGAAGCTAAACTGGTTGTGCCCACCAGTCAAGGGAAGAAGACTCTCCAGCCGGGAGATCTCCTCTGTCGTTGGGAAGTGGTAAGTCGGTTCGGCAGGGCTCCACGGGTGATGTCGTCATAGCAGGTCAGCTCAGCATCTCCCTCGTCGGATTTTCAGGTCCTGTGGCGACTTCTGAAGTTCCAGTCCCAAAAGCCCTGCTTTTATGCAAGAAACCCCCATTCATTCAGCCTAGCTGTCAATCAAACATGCTAAGTGGTGAGCGGGGTGGCTCACCACTTGGGCCAATCAAGCAAGAGTGCGACCTGAGTTGGCAAGGCAACTTAGTCCAAGGTGCCTAAACCCCCTCCCACACCCCCTGTGGTACCCAGACAGAGTGGCACCACTTTGGAGGGCTTCTGTGTAGAAGCCCGCCAAAAGTGGAACAAAGGGCTCGACCTTTGGTTTGGAGTTACAGAGGCGAACACAAACGCCATTTTAAAACCGAGTTCTGGCAGAAAATACCAACTGGTGAATTAATATTAAATAAATAAACCGGCGGTATGTTAGAGGCTATGTTAAAAAAGTATTAGCCTCGAACAATGGGAAAATCCCATAGAGATATATTTGCGGTTGAATATAAAAAGTAGTATCCACTGCCACCAGCCAAAACTCGATGAGTGGGGACGGGACAGTGCCCCCTCGAACAACAGACTGTAAGGGAGGATTGGTCCAAAAGACCCCCCTCCCCTGCATCCTCTCCCCCGGTGAGGTCCATGGCTCGTCAGGGGTCCCCCCTACCACCAGGGCCCAGGTGGTAGATGGGCCACTGGCTGAAGACATTGACCAAACCCGCTGAATTTAGCTAGGCCTCGGAAACCATTTTGTCTAATATAGATGGTTTGAGCCCTGTGCACCGCAGAGCGGCCCCCACCCTTGGAGAGTTTCAATTATCCCTGTGGCCTCAGCTCTCTGGCAGATCAGCTGAGAGCCCGTTCCCACGAACAGACGGACATGAGCTAGTGTTAGATACCAACAGTGTAACATTTCACCTCCCGCAGTGTATCGCTGTTTCCAGCATGACCCGGCCAGCAGGGCCAGGGTGGAAAAGAACTGTACAAAGGTCCCCTGACAAAAGCAGAGTCCCCAAATACTAATGAGCAAACCACCTGTGATGGAAGCGTTCTCTCCACAACCTCTCTGACTAAAAAACGTGTAAAATGTATAAAAATGGCAGAATGGGTGCTCATATGACATTAGGGATGAAGCACCCACATCCCTGTAGCTATGCGCAAATGGTACAAGCGTCCCGGGGGTTTTTCATGTTATGTGTGTTATCGAGAAGACTGCACCCCACGGTCCCGCGCCAAAACTGAACTAATGCTGCTAGAGTGCAAAGGAAGACAAATGCAACCATATTGAGGGCTCATGTAAGGGGTGCACGAAAATGCACCATATGTGTGCCCAAGCCCACTATGTGCCACTGTTGTCAGTCTCATTGGCGGGTTGTTCATGCGTGCTCCACCAACCTTACTACTACCTCACTTACCGCGCATGTATAAGCATATAACAAAATGTTGTAGTCGTTAAAAACGTAGTGTACAAGTAATGTGCTCAAATTGGCCATGTGGATGGCACTAGCAATGTCAAAACGTGAGCTTTGGAAAGACTCAATGAGTATTGTATATTATATGAATGTTTATGTCTCGTCCACCTAAAATCTGCAACACAGGAGGAAAATACCTTTGTGAGCACATGCAAGGCCATTCCCCCTTCCTCCCAGTGAAGCCTGCCAGACGAAAAAGCAGAGGCCTGTGCCGCGCTGCTCCACCTCCCCCAACTCGGCTGGAGCCGCTTTAAGCATTCACATTCCCCCCCCGCAGTACCCAAGGCCACGACCTGCCACCTGAATTATTTACAACCCAGCAGTAAACCCTGGCCTTAAAACACAGATCCAAAGGCGCCCTTTCTTAGGCTCCACGACCCACCGGCTCACCTTAGGTTAATGGCCCCTGTAAAATTAGGACACCCAATATTATGGCAACATTACAGGAACACATCCATAATTACTTCTAACAAGGCATGATAACACGTACCGCCTGTCCCATGCCCCGAGACCCAACCCCACAACCTATGATACCCGGTCAACAGGACAATGGTAACCATGTATTGATGAATCGCCAACAGACCCCACTCTAGGTGCATTCCTCCTGTGTTGCATTAACCTGTAGAATAACCTATTAGAAGATTTACCAGGGAAGATAATATTGCAAGGTTGAATGACTGCGGTGTGCGTGGCCCTAGGGCAGAAAGTCAGGAAAGACATTCATCTCTGACACTGGTCACAGTTGGCACAACAACACTGTCCGGATGAGCCCAGCTGACCTGCCAGGCCCAGCCCAACACACGAGGGTAACCAGTGACGTCCTCCAGCCGCGGCAAACCACACCGCAGCAGCACCTATAGCTAGTCGTCGCCACCCAATCCCCACGAACTTGTGCCCCCTATAGTATGTAGGTTCTTATGACGTTTTTTGTAAATATATATGCCTGTCTTTGCTATTGTCAGACAGAGTGCTCTCGGAGTTTGCAGAGTTCTTTGCATGCCCTATCCTGATCGATAAACTCCCATTTACGCTCACCCGCACTTTGTCTTGGCCTTATTCCCATCCTGGGAGAGTCCATTATTGTCTCTCATTGTGGGGAGGATCGTGCTATCTGGGGGACGCTCGCCTTCAGTGGTGACCCCGAAAGCGTGATTATTGTTTTTCTCCTAACATATATATATATCCCTACCGTCCCCTTTGGCACGAAAATCTCCGGTCGAAAAGGGATACGCACGGTGCACCGGTTCCGGAAGGCTGCCCGCCAACGGCGACCGGTACGCTCAGAAGTGCGCACTCAACTGTGAGAGGGTACGGGATCCGGGTTGAAAAATCCCCTTTGAGTACCGCGAGCCGGAGCCGGGGCAACACTGCCTGGACGGACCCAGTTTCGGAGACTCTCGGTTCAAGACGGGCACGTGAGTATTGAGTGCGAGCGACCATAAAGGGAGTAGGGGAGGAAATATAGGACAGGGAACAAGGCTGGTTGAAAGGGGGGCTCTTTGGGTCTACTAAGGACCATCCTAAACTTTCTTTGCTTTTTCTTTGCATTTGGCCATTAGGATTAAGAAGTGAACAGAGATAAAGAGACGGGAACCTAGCTCCGCGAGGGGGTGGAAGGTGGCGCTGCATAGTGCTATCTTGACTAGTACTGGGAATATATGAAGAAGTGGAAAATGAGATAAAGGCGTCTGGTAAAGGAAGACGGAGAATCCATTAGTGACTGCTATTATTTCTATTCTTCTCGCTGGGTTTACGGGAAAATAAAGTGGGTTAGTACAAACAAAGATATAATCTAAGTAGAAAGACAATTTTACATCAAAATTAGGAGACAAATATATATCAGAGTAACACGGACAGGGACAGCTGGCAAGGGTGGAAAGGGAGGACAAACTGAGCTGTGAGTAGAGTGCTGCCTATGGGTGTGTAAGCATCGTATGTGTCAGAACATATTTGTTATAATGAGTGTGTAAAGGTGGTCAGAAATGCATAATTATGGTATGGTCATGGTAAGTGTGACCAGAAGAAATATCACAGAGAAGAGAGTAATGTGGTGAAGTGAGTGTTTACCTTTTTGATTTGTTGGGTAACATTGTCGAAATTATTGATGGTTTGCTCTTGTACGTGCCCCCTAAAGTGTATAGAATAGAGGCTGTGCGCAGCCATTCTCATACTGTACAGGTGGCGGGAAAACACGCAGGTCCCCACGTTTAGTAGGACATAAATACGTGAACTCATATGGTTATACATTTATATTGAGATATATATATATAGAGATACATCAGCATCGAGCAAGTACGAAGTATGGGGGCATAAACACCCCTATCACATATTTGTAAGAGTCTACCTGGGTACGCAGAACGGATTAAGAAATATCATGACCAGTGGATCACAGAGTTGAAGGGGGAAGGATTACCTCAGATATGGCCCGAAGGGGGATCGTTTGACAAGAGTGTCCTAGATATGGTAGCTACGTGCATTTGTTTGAAATACAAGGGGAAGCAGCTACACAATAGGAGAGAAATATTAGACCTATGGAGACTGTTTGAAGAAATACCCCCGCATAAAACAAGGGAATTAGATACTGATCTACCATCTACCACTGACAATCCACTAATGATACCAAAGGATGACAAGGTATTGCCAGAAGAGGAGCCACCGATAGAGGTAACTAGGTTGTACCCAATACTAAATAAGCCAGTGCCCGCAGAGGGATACAGTGACCCAACTTATGTACCCCCAACGACAACCACTACCACTCAAGGGCCAACAGCACCCCCACCATATGAGAGTCATAGGGAGCGAGAGCAGGGAAGTACACCAAGGGTGGACATAGAGAAATGAACAGGAGACCTAGAATCCAGGCTCGCTATAGCCAAAGACGAACTCTCGAGAATAAAAAGCATATGTGAGCGAACTGCAATCAATACCGCTAGATCAGAGCCTGCATCAAGAGCGCAGAGTGAGAATAGAATATTTGAAGAAGGGTGGAAAAAAGGAGAGATACTGTTTAGGATACAGGAAGAACCGACACGAATAATTGAACTAGAGGGAAGAGAGGGGTGTACCGATAATGAGGTAAGGACCACAGGAGGCAGAGAAGAGCTACTGTGTGATATAGGAGATGATTTAGAAGAAAGTGAAAGGCTAAGTGTGGCAATGGGAGGGGGAAGCGAGGGGTTGGATGGCGCATGCTCAATGAGAACGATGGATGATGAGTGGACAGGGCGACTAAGGAACAGGTTGGGAAAAATGGCATTGTTAGGAAAATCAGGAATGAAGGTGAGTACAGATACAACGACAAAGGGAAAGTTACAACTCCCACTAATACACAGGGGAGGAGGGAGGCCGAATTACATACCCTGGGCTCAGATGGATAAAGCCAATGTGTTAAAGTTATTGCCCCCGCTATCAGGATGGGCAAGCAAGTGGATATATGCCTTTGAGAAACACACAGCCGGGGTACCTCTAGCAATAGGCGACGTGAAGAGTTTGCTAGTATCAGCAGTTGGGGATCAGGCTGACAGAGTATGGGTAAAAGCTGGCTTCCCGGAGTAACGTTGGACTGCGATCGCCATGATGGTGCCTCGTTTAACACAGTGCGTGCCAGGGTGTGGGATGCTTTACGGGAAACGCTTCCAGATACACCAGATTTGCAGTCAGTAATGCAATGTACAATGAACGATGGGGAAGATGCTATGGATTACATTTTTCGGGTCCAATACATGTGGAGAGCAGAAACGGGTACGCCCTGGTATCAATCGACATCACTATTCTACTTTATAATAAAGAGGGGGCTCCCAAAAGAGGTGCAAAAGGCACTTGACAAAATAGCAGGCATAGAAGCAAAAGGATGGCCCGAAATTCAGAGTATAATAGTTCACCACTGCAAACGAATAAAAGAGAGGGAAAAGGAGGTGGCGCAGAGAAGATTGGCAGACGAGGCGAAACTAGTACAAACAAAGCTGGTGAAGGTCGCCGCAGCAGTAGCCGCGCTCCCACACAACAGGGAGGGAGATGAGGAGGAGCAGGGGCCGGTAGCAATACAGGGGAGGATGGCAACGAATTGGGCAGGAGCGGGGCAACGGCAGTGGAACGAACAGGAACAGAGTGGAGGTCCGCAGTGGCAAGATTGGGCCCCTCGAGGGGGACGAGGTGGGTACAGGGGCCGAAGAGGGGGTGGACAAGGGTATGGGGGAAACGGATGGCAGGGTCCCGGAGGTGCGCAAGGAAGTTGTTGGAACTGCGGGAGGTGGGGGCACTTTTCAAGAGAGTGCAGGAGTAGACCAAGCAACGGGTTTCCCGAGGTAGAACACTATGGCCATCCTCATCCGGGGAGCCCATACGGTCTCCCAATGAGACAACAACAAAGAGACCCAGGGCAGGGGTACCCTGAACAACGGCAGGGACACCAATACAGAACACAGAATCACCCGCAGAACAATGACACTATGCACTACACCCCAGGCAACCCTTTCGCGACAACAGCAAATGGAGCCCCAGCACCAGCCCCCTATAGTGGCGTATCAGTAGTTTCAGGGAGTGTGTTCAACCAGGGGGGGGCTATGAGACACCCCGCATAGGACAGCCCACAGAGAACACTTGCGTGTCCTGTTCTATCTGCAACCTACGATGCAGCAGAGGAACCATTGGTAGGGGCGCAGATAGGAGACAAGCAGTTCATATTCATGGTGGATTCGGGAGCGGAGAAATCATGTATTAGGGAGGGCCGGTTTCCGTTATCTAACCGAAAGTTAGAGACGCAGGGGTTCTCTGGGGCTGTAATTGAAGTTCCTTACACAGACGCTTTGGATGTGACAGTGGGGGGTAAAAGTGTAAAAACACCCTTACTGTATTATGAACATTCGCCAATAAACTTGCTAGGGAGGGACCTTCTTAGCAAACTCAACATGACAATATCATTCACAGAAAGAGGAATAGTGTGTTCAACACCAGGAATATGCCCATTACGTGTAATGGTGGTTGTACAGGCTCAAACAACTGCTCCAGAAATACGTGGCCTGCCAGTGGACAAAAGAATGTTCATTGAAGGTTTGAAAACACTGGCCCAAGTAGTTCCTGAGCTAAAAAAGCTGGATTGGAGAATACCCGCGGAATTCATCTTCCGCCCAATAGTGCGCCCAGACATAGCACTAGGGTCAGTGGTATCATTAGACTTGCATGCTGTACAGGTATCAGCAAAAAGGATTGCAGTAATTGGGATGGACATAGATGGATGTGAATGGCGCACTGTACTGTGCATCAATGCCAATATTGCCTTACGGGACTTATCTGATGAAGATCTCTTCTCTAATTCAGACAATGATGGCGAAATAATAATGGAAATAGCAATGCCCTGTGACATTTTGATTCAGGCTAGAGAAATTCCCGTCCAGTTGATGGCAGTGGTGGGAACACCACCGTCATTTTTTGATGATGATATGCGACTGGTGCCAGACAATTTGTGGACAACAGGCCCCCATGATGTGGGGTTGTTGCATGGAGTGACACCAGTGGTAATAAAGCTCAAACAAGGGGCGATTCTACCCCGAGTGAAACAATATCCATTGTCCCGCGAAGCTGAGGAAGGGATAAAAGAGACAATAACTGCATTGCTAGCACAGGGAATAATAGTGCCTTCAAACTCCCCATGTAACACATGTATCTACCCGATTAAAAAAGCAAAGGGAGGGGCTTGGAGGATGATCCAGGATTTACGCCCCCTAAATGATGTCATACAAAAAGAGTTCCCTTTGGTCCCGAAACCTGCTTCAATATTATGCAGTATCCCAAAAACGGCATCACATTTCACAGTGGTCGATTTGAAAAACGCATTCTTTTCCATCCCCTTGGCAGAAGAAAGCAGATACCTGACAGCATTCACATTAGGGGGAAAGAGATACGAACATTGCAGACTACCACAGGGATACTGTGAGAGCCCAAGCATATTCAACCGCATACTACACGAAGACCTGGGTAATCTATCAGTTGAAAGCACAATCATTCAGTACGTAGACGATTTGCTCGTCTGCGTGCAAAATGAAGAAACATGCAGAAAAGACTCAGTAACACTCCTGTCGCTGCTGGCGAATAAGGGGTACAAAGTGGACAAGGAAAAGCTACAATACTGTCAGGAAGAGGTCCTGTACTTGGGGCAGCTGATATCAAAAGACGGAAAAGAATAATCCCTGACAGGGTAGAAGCAATAAGATCAGTAAGAGAACCCACAACAGTAAAAGAGATGCAGAAATTCTTGGGAATGTGTAACTATTGTAGAGCATGGATATTAGATTATGCAGCCTACACAAGACAATTACTACAAGCACTCAAGGAGGCACAACAAGAAAACAGGAAAATAGAATGGTCAGACGAGATGAGTGACTCATTCAAGTCACTAAAAGAGTTGATTTCGAGTGCTCCAGTACTCGCCAATCCTGATTATGAATGCGAATATTACCTTTACTCACATCGCAAGGGGACCCTCATGACAGCTGTACTGACACAAAAGACTTCCCTAGGACACAAACCGTTGGCTTACTATAGTGGCACTTTGGATGCAGTGATGCAAGGACATTTCGCGTGCGAGCAATCACTCGCTGCCGCCGCGTTCGCAATTGAGAAAAGTGCCACAATAGTAATGGGATGAACTGTCACATTGTTTGTGGAACACTCATTATTTGCAATACTTGAGAGATCAAAGAGTACACTGACCAGACAGCGAGCAACTGCCTATGAAATAATATTGTCCAGTGCCAATATCCGTGTGGTACGATGCAGGACAGTGAATCCGGCAACATTCATTACAGAAGCATGCACACTGGAGGACATGCAGGAACACGATTGTGCGACTTACACAGGGGAAAGAGGGGAGGACACAGTGGTGCGCGAGAATGCCCTGAGAGAGGGGGAGTTGTACTTTGTGGATGGGTCAACATCGATTGACATGGACACGGGAGAGAAACATGTGGGGTTGGCAGTGGTGAGGCTAGAAGAAGGTGAGTATGAGACACTAGTGCAGTATCGCCTTCCATCACATTTCTCAGCACAGGCAGCGGAACTCATTGCCCTAATAGAAGCATTACATGCAGCTAAAGGTTGTGCAGTAACAATATACACGGATTCAGCCTACATGACGACAACAGTACATGGAGGTCTGGCAAGATGGGGGCGGAGGGGGTTTCGGAGAGCAGATGGGACCCCAGTGCAACATGCAGAGTTACTGAAGGAGTTGATTGAGGCCCTAAAAGATCCAACAGTGGTAGCGATAGTGAAGTGCCAAGCTCATACGTCCAACACAGACGTTGTGTCTTTGGGGAACGCGGCACCGCACGCTGCTGCCAAAGAAGCCTCACACTTTACAAAACATGAAACAGGTGAGTACATGCTACAGCACAAGACAAACAAAGAGCTCCCAGAAGGATACAATGCGATGCCCATATCACAAATACTAGAGCTGCAGGAAGGAGCAAGTGGTGATGAAAAAATGATGTGGGTAAAACGAGGGTGCAGCCAATCAGCAACAGACTTACTATGGCGACAAAATAACTCAGGGAAAGTGGTAATGCCAGTAAAACTATTAGAAATACCGTTTCAGCAATTACACTTTCCAGCACACAACACCAAACAACACATTGCAGCAGAAATACAAGAGGACTGGTTCGTGCCCTGTCTCCAGGAGCACATATCAAGATTGACAATGGAATGCACAACGTGCCAGATATACAACTCTGGAATGACGTTACGTACACTCAGGGGAACAATTCCAAAACCGATAGGGCCATTCAGAGAACTGCACATTGACTACGCGGATATGGGGGAAAGGTGTAATGGGGCACGTTACATGATTGTGGTTGTATGCCCATTCTCGAGATGGGTGGAAGCAGGCCCATGTGCACGACCTGATGCTAAAAGCGCTGCAAAGTTCCTAGAACGGGAAGTATTTCCGCGCTGGGGAATTTGTGACGTAATTCGCTCAGACAACAGCACTCACTTCGTGAACGAGCTCTTCAAAGAAGTGACGACATTATTGGGAATAAAATATAAACTGTGCTCGATTTATCATCCTCAAAGTAATGGCGTGGTAGAAAAGATGAACGGACTGTTAAAAGGGAGATTGTCCAAATTGTGCTTCTCATTAAAGAAAAACTGGATTTACTGATTGCCACTTGCGCTGTTTGAGCTGAGGAATCAGCCAAGCAAGGACCACCATTTGTCCCCGCACGAAATCGTGACAGGGAGACGAATGCAAACAGCACACTCCCCACTGCGCCAACACTACAGAAGCGCCGCAATATTGGGAGATGAGTTCACAGAGTATCTGAAAAAGCTAACTAGGGCAGCGCGCGCAATATCAAAGCAGCTCTCACCACCATTCACAAGGGAAGAAGGGAACACAACGGAGTCCCTTACGGAACCTGAAACACCGGTAA
The DNA here is from genome assembly GCF_040938575.1 of Ambystoma mexicanum. NCBI lineage: Eukaryota > Metazoa > Chordata > Amphibia > Caudata > Ambystomatidae > Ambystoma > Ambystoma mexicanum. The sequence continues at coordinate 638,580,850 of NC_090939.1, forward strand.
AACTGATGCCGGGAGAGTTCATTTATGTCTGGAGCTTTGTGCGCCGGTGGAATGCGCCACAGTTCCACGGACCATATGAAGTGGTATTTTGTACCCCTACGGCTGTAAAAGTGAAGGGGCTCAAATATTGGGTACATTTGACGGATGTGCGAAAGGCATATAATAATGTGCAGGAAGAGGTGGATGAGGGGGCACAGACAACAGCAAACAATACTAATGAGAAAAAAAAATGAGTGAACGTGAACATGTGAGTGGACGAAATGTACATGGCTGATAAAATTGTTAACGAGAACCATTATATTTGAGGTTATCTATAAAGATGAAAAGATTGAAGGAAAAAAAAAAGGATTTATGTGTAAATAATAATGTGATGAATATGTATAGTGTCTGCTCCCTTCTCTGTACATCCCAACCCCACTCCCCTACCCAATTCCATTCCCCTTCCATGATATCTTGGCACTGGTAGTGCCAACAATATGTTTACATGCATGCACTTAATGCACTTTTATATCTCAAACAGGAACTACCATGGCAACTAACGGGCAGCCTGCAACGGATAGATTTATTAGATATAAAGAATTTTTAGCTGAGAGATGTAGATATTCGTATGAGTGTGGATTGTCTGTATGCATTACATTATTTTTTACAATTATGTTTGGCCTGGTTACGTATTGGTTCGTAGCGTTTATCTCTATCGAGATGAACGAGGAGGGAGGGATTAACGGGACTAATGTGAAAAATGAAACAGCAATTGTAAATACTAAAGAAGGTGATTTTTTTGGTATGGGATGGAACTAAACTGGTATGGGGATATTACACGACACCATCCAATGTTGCTATCTCGCAAAATGGAGGTCTGCAGGGAAAAATGCAAAACAGCACAATTTCCCCGCCAAAAGTATCTAATTACAATGCCCGCAGTCTAAATGATCGTAACCCCTCTGCTATATCCTGGTTATATAACACCCCCACCAGCCGGCCCGCTACCCCGTAACCAAAAACACACTGCTAGATAGCATAAAGAAAGAGAATGAGGAAATGACAGCGAGATATGAAATATTATATGATGATTGAGTAAAGGGGGGCGAGAGGGAGAAAGGGGGGCCCACATTGTCCATCGCCCATGAAGCTGGGAAATACCTTAGAAAAAGAAATAACAGACGGAATAGGGAGGTGGGGAGGAGGAAGTATGATGAGTATTATGGGTTAGGATTAGACAAAATGGAAGACCCACGACACCCCACCAGACAAATAAATGGTATGCGGACATGAGTGCAACGGCTAAGCAAACAACAAATGAGAGCTGTTATGTCTGCTCCCTCATTCCCCATGCTTCAGGTACACCCAAAGTATTGTTACCCAAAGAGTTGCCTATTGTTGATGCCCAGTGTCTCCATCATCTCACGTTGTGCAGAATTAAGAACACCTACCAGGCACATGAGGTAACTTTCAGAATGCTGCAGAACGAGAAGACCTGCTATCCAAAGGCAGTAGGAGTGGTATGTCTGGAGGAGCCATTTTTTATAATAAAGGGGACACTTTTTTCAGACAACGAGTGGAAGGACCAAGAAATAATGTGCAAGGCTGAAGCACTGAGGGGTGTGGCACCAGAGAAACTGCAATGGATAGAACAAACATGCACACCAGTATGGAAGGAACACATCTCAAAATTGACTTGGGTAACGGCCATTGAAAAACCCTTCAAGCTGCAGAAGCAAATAAACTATGAACTGTGTTTTAAGGGAGATGGGAGAACCACCATGGGGACAAACAAGAACTGTAACAAGACCCTCACCATCCCACATATGAGAAAAGGGACAGCGGCCCTAATGGACACCTATTGGGTATGTGGCAACCAGGCGTACCTACACCTCCCACAATCATGGGGTGGCAGCTGCTCATTGGCCACCCTACACTCCGCACTAATGGTAATCCCAGAAAGCCACATTGATGGGAGCAAGAAGACGCGAGGAAACACCCAACAGAGTGCGGCCCAGCCAACTGCAGAGTCGCAAGTATATGTCCTGTCTTCCGGAAACAAGGAAGGGGTGCTGTCCCGAAACAAACGCTGATCGAACTACATATCAAAAGCATCATCGGAACTGCTGGCACAGATCCCGGATAGATATCGATTATTTAGCTCTGCAGAAACGTTCTTCGCCTCACTCATCCCAAGCATCCAGGCACGAGCAAATGCAAAGTGGCTCCAAATCACACGTTGGGAGCTGATCCAGCTAGCAAATGATACTGAAGAAGGATTTAACGTAATAAAAGTGGAACTGTGGGCACTGCGGCTAATGACCATGCAAAACAGGTATGTCTTGGACCTGTTGACAGCGATGGACGGAGGTGTTTGCCGAAAAATCGGAAGTGCCTGCTGCACTTTTGTACCTTCCGAAGACGCAGACAACGGCTCCCTGTCCCATGTGATCGAAGCAGTACATAACCTAGGAGAAAGAATGAGAATGGAAGGTGGAGCAGAAGAAAGCACGTGGTTCGACAATATCTTCTCCTGGGTTCCATCGTGGCTGGGAATGACTGTGAAATTCTTGATGCCGGCTGTAGTGTTCCTCCTTTTTATTTTTTGCCTGTGCCAGGTGGTCTTCGATGTTGTGCTAACGCAGTGCCGAATGGTGCAATGATGATGGTGACAATGGGCAACGCCCGCGGTACAATACAAACTATGCAGGAAGTACAGGTACAAACAGGAACAGATGACACGCTGAGATATCAGATAGTGCCTAGGTACCACGACAAGGATATAGTAGATAAATTGTGGCATACGACCATTAAAGAGCCCCGTATACTGGAATGGTACGAGGAGGTGTGGGTGGACTTGGAAGGGGAGAGTGGATGTATATACCTAACTTGCACCCCAGATGAATATGCTAGGAGAGGTGAGAGCCTGCGAGGGGTGTGCAGAGCGTGGATGCCCATAAAAGGCACACCTGCATGGGATGATGCAATAATTGACGAGGAAGAGTGCAGGAAATTGGAGGATTTAAAGAATTTGTTACTTAAGTAACGAAAGGGGGAATGTAAGGGAGGATTGGTCCAAAAGACCCCCCCTCCCCTGCATCCTCTCCCCCGGTGAGGTCCATGGCTCGTCAGGGGTCCCCCCTACCACCAGGGCCCAGGTGGTGGATGGGCCACTGGCTGAAGACATTGACCAAACCCGCTGAATTTAGCTAAGCCTCGGAAACCATTTTGTCTAATATAGATGGTTTGAGCCCTGTGCACCGCAGAGTGGCCCCCACCCTTGGAGAGTTTTCAATTATCCCTGTGGCCACAGCTCTCTGGCAGATCCGCTGAGAGCCCGTTCCCACGAACAGACGGACATGAGCTAGTGTTACATACCAACAATGTAACATTTCACCTTCCGCAGTGTATCGCTGTTTCCAGCATGACCCGGCCAGCAGGGCCAGGGTGGAAATGAACTGTACAAAGGTCCCCTGACAAAAGCAGAGTCCCCAAATACTAATGAGCAAACCACCTGTGATGGAAGCGTTCTCTCCACAACCTCTCTGACTAAAAAACCTGTAAAATGTATAAAAACGGCAGAATGGGTGCTCATATGACATTAGGGATGAAGCACCCACATCCCTGTAGCTATGCGCAAATGGTACAAGCGTCCCGGGGGTTTTTCATGTTATGTGTGTTATCGAGAAGACTGCACCCCACGGTCCCGTGCCAAAACTGAACTAATGCTGCTAGAGTGCAAAGGAAGACAAATGCAACCATATTGAGGGCTCATGTAAGGGGTGCACGAAAATGCACCATATGTGTGACCAAGCCCACTATGTGCCACTGCTGTCAGTCTCATTGGCGGGTTGTTCCTGCGTGCTCCACCAACCTTAATACTACCTCACTTACCGCGCATGTATAAGCATATAACAAAATGTTGTAGTCGTTAAAAACGTAGTGTACAAGTAATGTGCTCAAATTGGCCATATGGATGGCACTAGCAATGTCAAAACGTGAGCTTTGGAAAGACTCAATGAGTACTGTATATTATATGAATGTTTATGTCTCGTCCACCTAAAATCTGCAACACACGAGGAAAATACGTTTGTGAGCACATGCAAGGCCATTCCCCCTTCCTCCCAGTGAAGCCTGCCAGACAAAAAAGCAGAGGCCTGTGCCGCGCTGCTCCACCTCCCCCAACTCGGCTGGAGCCGCTTCAAGCATTCACATTCCCCCCCGCAGTACCTAAGGCCACGACCTGCCACCTGAATTATTTACAACCCAGCAGTAAACCCCGGCCTTAAAACACAGATCCAAAGGCGCCCTTTCTTAGGCTCCACGACCCACCGGCTCACCTTAGGTTAATGGCCCCTGTAAAATTAGGACACCCAATATCATGGCAACATTACAGGAACACATCCATAATTACTTCTAACAAGGCATGATAACACGTACCACCTGTCCCATGCCCCGAGACCCAACCCCACGACCTATGATACCCGGTCCACAGGACGATGGTAACCATGTATTGATGAATCGCCAACAGACCCCAGTCTAGGTGCATTCCTCCTGTGTTGCATTAACCTTTAGAATAACCTATTAGAAGATTTACCAGGGAAGATAATATTGCAAGGTTGAATGACTGCGGTGTGCGTGGCCCTAGGGCAGAAAGTCAAGAAAGACATTCATCTCTGACACTGGTCACAGTTGGCACAACAACACCGTCCGGATGAGCCCAGCTGACCTGCCAGGCCCAGCCCAACCCACGAGGGTAACCAGTGACGTCCTCCAGCCGCGGCAAACCACATCGCAGCAGTACCTATAGCTAGTCGTCGCATCCCAATCCCCACAAACTTGTGCCCCCTATAGTATGTAGGTTCTTATGATGTTTTTTGTAAATATATACGCCTGTCTTTGCTATTGTCAGACAGAGCATTCTCGGAGTTTGCAGAGTTCTTTGCATGCCCTATCCTGATCGATAAACTCCCATTTACGCTCACCCGCACTTTGTCTTGGCCTTATTCCCATCCTGGGAGAGTCCATTATTGTCTCTCATTGTGGGAAGGATCGTGCTATCTGGGGGACGCTCGCCTTCAAGACCCAGGGGCAATCGAATTGCCCCTACCAGTACGTCCACAATATGATGGTTTGTACTGGTTCTGTTAGTAATTTGGGACTAGTAAAGCCAATGGTGACTTTACATGCCCTGGGAGACAGTAGTCAGTCCCAGGGTATGGAGTCTATGGTGGGGGGTCACTATGACACCCCGGTGTTACTGCACGGAGGGTGCTGTGTAACACACCTATAAAAAACATATGAGACCCTATGGAGTAAAAGACCCCAGAGCCCATGAAACACCTCAACATTCAAAGGAACACCACAAATCATGTCCAAGAGTGGGAGAAAAAGAGTCTCACTCTTGGCAGGAGAAAAAAACAAACTCCAGAAATCCAGCAAAGCTGCTGGGGGACTCACTGGGTTAGGAAATTCAGCCTAAACAGAGAATTCTCCCTAACACTGCCCCCCCCTCCAGACTAAGGGACAGGAGGATTTAATCCACCCCTGGATGAATCTCATACCTCTAGTCGATGACATACATCCTAGAGAGACCATCAGCATTTTGGTGGTGACACCCTGACCTGTGCTCAATGGTGAAATCAAACCCTTGCAGGCAGATTGACCATCTCAATAGTTTTGGGTTTTCCCCTTTCATTTGCATTAACCATCTCAAGGGTTGGTGGTCAGTATGAATGACAAAAGTAGAACCATACAAGTATGGCCTAAACTTCTTCAGAGCCCACACAATAGCAAAACACTCTCGTTCAATGGTTGCCCACCTTGTTTCAGGATCCTTCAGTTTTCTACTGATGAAGCAAATGGGGTGCTCCCTACCTTTCCCATCCAGTTGACTGAGGACTGCACCTATTCCTACATTTGACGCATCTGTCTGCACAATGAAAGTTTGGTGGTAGTCAGGAGCTCTGAGTACTGGGGCTTGGTAAAGAGCCCTTTTCAGGGTTTCAAAGGCCTGATTGCATTCCTCATTCCGTCTAACCTTTTTAGGGAATTTAGGAGAGGAGATGACATTCAGTGGAGAAGCTATGGTCCGTAGTTCTCTATGAAATTCCTGTAGTACCCAGTGAGGCCTAAGAAGGCTCTCACCTGGGTCTGAGTAGTAGGTGTTGTCCAATTTTGCACAGCTTCAATCTTACTGAGCAAAGGCCTTATTTCTCCACCTCCTACTTCATGTCCAAGGTAGACCACTTTACTCTGTCCAATATGGCATTTACTCGCCTTTATGGTCAGATTGGCCTCTCCGAGAGCCTGCAAAACATATCTCAAGTGGTCCACATGTTCTTCCCAGGAATTGCTGAACGCTGCTATGTCATCCAAGTATGCCATGCAGAAGTCCTCCATCCCATTCAGAACCTGGTTTACCATCCTTTGAAATGTAGCAGGGGCATTTTTCAATCCAAAAGGCATAACCTTAAATTGGTATAAGCCAACTGGGCTAGAAAATGCAGTTTTCTCCTTGGCATGGTCTGTCAGGGCTATTTGCCAATAGCCTGACGTCAAGTCAAATGTGCTGAGGAACTTGGCTGCACCAACTCTATCCACCAACTCATCTGTCCTTGGCAAAGGGTGGGTATCCGTCTTGGTGACTGCATTAAGAGCTCTGTAATCCACACAGAATCTAAGTTCTTTAGATCCTGCCTTTGGTGCTAACACAACTGGGCTACACCATGGACTAGTAGAGGGCTCTATTACCCCGAGATCAAGCATCTTGCTGACCTCACCTTTGATGTGGGTTCTTACATTCTCTGACATTCGATATCCTCTGCTTTTGACTGTCAGACAGTCACCAGCGAGTATGTCATGCTGTCCCCAAGGGGTCAAGCCATTTGAAAGTGAGAACCGAGAGGCAAACTGATTTAACATAGATTTGCACTCTTCCTGTTGCTCAGGTGTCAGATTTAAAGAGAGATTTACTCCTTCAATCTTTTCGTCTAAAGGTAAGCCTCTGAGGAGGTCAGGAAGAGCTTCGCTCTCTTCCTCTTCCTCTGATGATGCTAGAAGCAAAGCTCCTACATCAGGTTTGGAGATATACGCTTTTAGTCTGTTGGTGTGGAAGACTGTTGGAGCCTCCTTGGGATTGCCCAAGTCCACCAGATAGATGACCTCTCCAAGTTTACCCACAACTTTGAAGGGTCCCATCCATTTGTCTTGCAAGGCCCTCTGCCTTGTTGGAATCATAACGAGAACTAGCTGGTCTTGAGTAAACTCAACCATGTTAGCCTTTTGATCATGCCAGTGCTTTACCAATGCTTGTCCAGCTTTCAAGTTGTCACTTGCTTCTGCCATCATGTGCGACATTCTCCTTCGGAGACCTATCACATAGTCAGTCACTCTGACTGGCTTGGGAGAAGGAGAACTCTCCAACCCCTCCTTGATCAGGGCCAAGGGACCTCTGCCCGGATGACCATAAAGAAGTTCAAAGGGAGAATAACCTACTCCCTCCTGAGGGACTTCTCTATAAGCAAAGAGAAGGCATGGCAGTAGAAGGTCCCACTTTCTTTTAAGGGGGTCCTCTAAAGCACCTATCATGCTCTTCATGGTTCTGTTGAACCTTTCAACCAAGCCATTTGTCTGAGGGTGGTATGCTGTTGAGAACTTGTAAGTAACTCCGCAGGTTTTCCACATGGCTTTAATGTAGTGGGACATAAAATTCGACCCCCTGTCAGAGATTACTTCCTTAGGAAACCCAACCCTGGTAAAAATACCAAGACGGGCCTTAGCCACAGCCGGAGCTGTAACACTCCTCATAGGAATTGCCTCAGGGTACCTAGTAGCATGGTCTACTACAACAAGTATAAAACTGTTGCCTGAGGAGGTTGGAGGATCAAGGGGACCAACAATTTCAATCCATACTCTCTCAAATGGGACTCCCACAACTGGGAGAGGCACTAAAGGTGCCACATTCTTGGAGCCAACCTTACCAGAAGTCTGGCAGGTGTGGCAGCTCCTGCAGTACTTATCTACTTCAGCCTCCATCTTTGGCCAATAAAAGTAGAGTGAGAGCCTTTCCTTAGTCTTCTTGAAACTCAAGTGACCAGCCAAAGGAATCTCATGGGCTAACTGCAAGAACTGTGGTCTGTTCTCTTGGGGTACTACAAGTCGTTTGTTGTCCCCAGGTGCAGACTCCGTTGGTTCACTGTAGAAGAGGCCATCTTCCCAGTGTAACCTATATTTCCCAGGCTCTTGCCCTTCAGCCTGAGCATCTGCCTGGTGGCGAAGACCTTCCAGAGTTGGACATTCTCTCTGTCCCTTACTGAAGTCTGCCCTGTTGGGTCCACCTTCTGCCAGTAAAGACTGCAGCTCAGGATGGTCAACAGGATCCAGATCTCCAATGAGTTCCTGGCCTTCCACTTGCTCTTCCTCAGAGTCTAGTTCAACCACACAGGGTTGTACCACCCTCTCAGCCTCAGCTGGAGGGGGAGTTACTGGGGTAACTTTGGACAACCTAGGGGAAGTCGTAGTTGGCTGCACTGGAGTGCTGGCTGTGGGGTTCTTTTTAGAAGTGTTAGGTTTTCCCTTTTTCTTCTGGTTTCTTAGATACAGTAGAGCAGGAGTGATCTCTTTCTTCATCATCTCCTTGGGAGCACCTCTCATGGTTCTCTCCCTTGCAGGTCTGGTGAGCTCCTGTAAACTTTTACTAGGAGGTCTGGGGGTATGTGACACTACTCCAAGAGTTTTCAAGTCATTACCCAACAGAACCCTTCCTGGCACCTCACTTTGTATGCTGACAGGTATTTTCACAGTCATGTCATTACACTGGATGAGAACTGGTAGTTGGGGAAGCATCTGCACAGGCCCTCCAGCTAACTTGGTGAGGCGTTTGGGTGCCTTAGCAACATCCTCAGCCTGCAAAAACGATTTGTCCACCACAGTTATGCTGGCCCCAGTGTCCCTAATGGCAGGAGTCTCCTGACCATTCACCTGGACACTGTCCTTATAATACTCTTTAGTATTATCTGGGATAGAATTATAGACATCTAAGTTCTGTTGTTCCCACAAACCCAGAGACACTAAAGAAACACTGTCTGAGACTCCAATGGGTTCATCAGCCAGTGATAGAAAGTTTCCACTTGCCATTTGTACTTCCTCCTCTGGAGCGAAGGCTAAGGAGACAAGCTGGACCCCTGAAGGTTTACCCTTACATCTGGGATCTCCTTTCACATGGTCAGTAAAGCCACAAACAAATCATTTACCAAAGGCTTTCTGGAATGGTGGCTTGTTCTGACCTCCTTCTGGTTTGGCACCAGAAGGTACACTAGCCTGATTTGGTTTCCCTTGTGGCTTACCCTTATGGTTTTATTTGAGGTCCTCTTTGGAATTGGAATTATTAGAATTCTCTTTGGAGTCCTTTTTTGGCTGTTTTCTCTCATCCTTTTTCTGAGTAGCCCCAGAATCCTTGTGAGTGGCCCTGTTGGCAACCCACAAGTCAGCAGCCTTAGCTAACTTCCTGGAATCCAATTCCTTTGAATCAGCCAAGTGCTGTCTGAGCTCAGGAGAGCAGGCATCATAAATTGACTGCAACATTACAAGATTCTTCATTCCTTCATAAGTGTTAACCCTGTAACCCTTAATTCATCCCTCTAGGTTTTTCACATTTTCACTCACCCAGGTAGCCCAAGGGGTACCATCATGCTTTTTGAGGGTCCTAAACCCCTTAAGGTACTGGGAAGGGGTCTTCCCAAATCTAGCTATTGAAGCTAGTTTCACGCATTCATAATCCTTCTTATCCACCTCCCCCAACTACAATACCACAACATTTGCAATAGGGGGAAGCCTAGAGAACAACCAGGGAAGTAACTCATTCCCTGTGATGTCCTGGAGCCCATGATTATACTCAAACATTTTTAACCAATCCAACACATCCAATTTAGGTTCATACATAACCACTAATTCCTTAGGCATCCGGGGTCTTTTGGGACTGGAACTCCTAGAAGAACCAGAGGAGAGAGAAGCATTTTCCACAGACAACTTTTTCATTTCTAGTTCATGATTAAGCTCTATTTCTCTGAGTCTCAACTCAGCTTGCTTCTGCTCAGCCTGGGCATTCATTCTTCTGAACTCTTGCTCTTGGTTTCGTTCAGTTTGAGCAATAAAACGTTTGTACTCTAATTCAAGCTTCATTTTTTCAAGTTCAAAATAAGCAGGATTACATGTAGGACCTGGTATAGGCCCAGTAGATACAGTAGGTAAAGCAGAAGGAGGCTCAGAGTGGCTAACTTCATTCGGTTCACTTTCCTCTTCTGACTCATTATCAAGACTTTGATTCAGATCAATACCATCACTATTTTCTACGTTTGCTGGGGGGGTAGATTCCTCTGTACCACCCAGACTTTGGTTTTCTAACAATCTTTCTATAAGTTCCATTTTCTTGCCCTTCTCAGAGAGATTCTTATGTCTACACAACACTTTTAAACAATCAGCAGTTTTGGCAGACAATGATTCTAGGGTATAACTCTCCATAGCAGACATAGTTAAAAAATCAGCTTTTTAGTGCTAAGCTTTGTGGTTAGTTGTCCTAAAGTATTCAAAAAGCACTCTAAAGTGTATACTCATACAAATCCCACCGCTGTACACCAGTGTTAGGCAGAAACCTGTGCAGTTCCCTCTGGGACCACTGCAGAAGATTTAAGACTACAGGTGGTTGGCAGTAAACCCAATTGATAGCAGTCTGTACCACCCAGATTTACCTGGTAGCTGTGGCAGAGCAGTCAGACTTCTCTCAAGAAGAGTTAGGCAGTATACAGAGTATTCACAATAGGTCAAAAGAACACAGCAGAACAAGCAAACACTGACCAGAGCTTGGTGTAAAAGAGATGAACAAGTTACTTCTTACCTTGTAACGTTCTTTCGATGGGATGCTCCTCCGACGTATTCCTTATTTTAGATATCTCTTTCCAGCTTTGCTGGCCTCTGAAAAATTTTTCTCTAGAGGGCGCTGCGCGTCGACGTCCGCCGAGTCGATGTCCCTCGACAGCCGCCGTATCGACGTCGACCTGCCTATAAAGGCTGCGCGCAGCGTCCGTTGCTCAGTTCCGTTTTGTAGCCCACAATAATTCTTTCTGGACTAGATAAAATCACCCTGAAGGAGCGTAAGCTGCAACAACAAGGGAAGTAGTACTGCGGGGATGGATGGGAGGGTCAATAAGGAATACGTCGGAGGAACATCCCATCGAAAGAACGTTACAAGGTAAGAAGTAACTTGTTCTTTGAAGGGATTGTGTCCTCTGACGTATTCCTTATCTTAGATAGGCTCCCATAGCAGTATTCTGTTATTGGAGGTGGGAGTACTGACTTCATGCTTCCTTTTATTGATGAATAGAGTGCAATACTGCCCTTCCAAACCTAGTCTCTTGACTGGAGGAGGAATCCAAGTTGTAAAACCGTGTAAAGGTATGGACGGACGACCATGTGGCAGCCGCATATATGTCTCTAACCGGCACTCCTCTTTTGAGGGCTGATGAAGCTGCAATGCCTCTGGTCGAATGAGCCCTAAGATTTTGAGGGGGCTCTTTTCCTGCCAGTTTATAACATTCCAAAATGGCTAGAATGATCCATCTGGAAATGGTCTGCTTAGTTATCGGTAACCCCAGCTTGTGACCTGCGTAGCCTACAAACAGCTGGTTTGCTTGTCTTATCCTAGCCAGTCTACTGATGTAAAAACTTAAAGCCCTTCTTGGGTCCAGCCTGTGTAACCTCTCTTCCTCTTTCCCCGGATGAGGAGGAGGATAGAAAGATGAAAGGGTAATCTTCTGAGTGATATGAAATTCAGAAACCACCTTTGGGAGGAAATTAGGCTTCACTTGCAGAACAACTTTCTCTTTGTGAAAGATTGTATGAGGGGGTTTACAAGAAAGAGCTTGTAACTCGCTCACCCTTCTAGCAGATGTAAGTGCTATTAATATAACAGTCTTAAGGGTAAGAAATCTTAACGAACAAGAGTGGAGTGGTTCCAAAGGTGTGCCCATCAGGAAAGTTAGGACTAAGTTTAAATCCCATAGGGGAACCTGGAATGGTCTTGGGGGATAAACGTTAGTTAACCCCTTTAGAAACTGTATTATCAAGGGTAACTTGAAATAGGATGGTTCTTCCGCAGTGCGCTTAAAGATGGATAGCGCTGCGAGATAGCCCTTGAGAGTGCCAACTTGAAGGCCTGAATTCGCTAAATAGAGTAGGAAGGACAAAACCATTGGTGTACCACATGAAAAGGGGTCGATATTCTTTTCTCTACACCAGCTGCAAAATCTGTTCCAACGGCAGCGGTATAAAGATTTTGTTGCTGGCCTCCTTGCCGAAAGCAACACCTCCATAACATCATCAGGGAGGTCCCAATCCTTGTACCTCAGCCTTTCAGAAGCCAAGCGTGAAGGTTGAGGGTTTTGATGTCTGGATGGAGAACCTGACCTCCCTTCTGTGAGAGCAGATTCTCTCTGAGTGGAAGTCGAATTGGAGGGCAGATGGACAAGTCTAGAAGGTCCGGGTACCACGTTCTCCTGGCCCAATCCGGGGCAATTAGGATCATGGTTTTCCGGAATCTTCTCAACCTCCTGATCATTTGAGGAATGACAGGGACCGGTGGAAACGCGTACAGAAGCGGAAACTCCCAGTCCACTATGAACGCGTCTCCCAGAGCTCCTCTCGGGGGAAATTCCCTTGAACAGAACAGATCGCACTTCCTGTTGACACTGGTGGCGAACAGATCCACCTGAGGGGTTCCCCAAAGGGCGAAGATCTCTTGAAGGACTTCCTGAGCTAGTTCTCACTCGTGGGAGACTGTGCTCTGCCTGCTCAGGGCGTCCGCTGTCAAGTTCTTCTCTCCGGCTAGGTGAACTGCCGATAGAGAGATTCCTTCTTGGATTGCCCAAAACCAGAGCTGCATCGCCTCTCTGCACAGAGGTAGTGATCCTACGCCTCCTCTTTTGTTGAGGTAATGCATGGCCACTGTGTTGTCCGTCATTATCAGGACATTGTTTCCTTGTACAGATGGCAGGAACGCCTTCAGCGCAAGTCTGATGGCCCTCAGCTCTAACAGGTTGATATGTAGTATGCACTCCGATGGAGACCAACGACCGCTGATGGTCAAGTCGTTGGCGTGGGCTCCCCACCCCGTGAGTGAGGCATCTGTGACTACTGTTATCTCCGGCCAGGGTTGCCAAAACTGTTCTCCTTTCAGAATGTTCTCCTGACAGGCCCACCACTGAAGGGCTCGAGCCACCCTGTCGGGAACCTGAAGAAGATCTGTCATTCTCCCCGAGAATTGTGACCACTGAGTTCTCAGTGCCCACTGGAGGGATCTCATTCTCAGGCGAGCCTCTGGCACTAGGAAAATGCAGGATGCCATGAGGCCTAGCAACCTCAAAAAGTCAAAGGCTGGGAGACGTTGGGCATTTTGGAACTTGGTAACCATCTGTAGAATATCTTGAGCCCTCACCTCTGGTGGCAAGGCTTTTCCCAGGGAAGTGTCCAGGATCGCTCCGATGAACTGGAGTCTCTGCGATGGTATCATTTGTGACTTCTTTAAATTGAGGGAGAAGCCCAGTCTGTGAAGGGAGTGGCAAACGTGATTTAGCTGGATCTGAGCTTGTTCCGAAGATACAGCCCTGATCAACCAATCGTCCAGGTAGGGGTCGACGTGAATCCCTTCCCTCCTTAGACTTGCAGCCACTACCGACATTAACTTGGTGAAGACCCTCGGGGCGGAGGTCAGCCCAAATGGCAGCACTCGAAATTGATAATGAGAGTTGCCAATTGCGAACCTCAGGTATTTCCTGTGTTTGAGATGGATAGGCACATGGAAATAAGCGTCCTGAAGGTCCAGAGATACCAACCAGTCCTGGAACTGAAGGGCCTGAAGGATCTGAGAAATAGTTACCATCTTGAATTTGTCTTTCCTGAGGAATTTGTTCAATTCTTGCAAGTCCAAGATGGGTCTCAGTCCTCCGTCTTTCTTTGGAATGAGAAAGTAAGGGGAGTACCAGCCCTTGTTCCTCTCCGCTACAGGTACCAGTTCTATGGCACCTTTCTCTAGCAGGTCTAAAATTTCCTGCAGGAGGAGCGGATCTGGAGCTTTTTGAGAGCTGATCCCCGGTGGATGACTCTGAGGTATGCGTAGGAGAGGCAGGTAGTAACCTTGTGCAACTGTCTCCAATGCCCAAGCATCTGACGTGATAGCCTGCCATTCCGCCAGATGTTGAGTTAACCTGCCTCCTACAGGTATCTTTTGAGGGAAGTCCTCAGAGTGGTTTTGGGGTGGCTGATGCAGATGCCGATGGTAAAGAGGCACCTGCTGTTGCTGCGGCTTTTGAATATCTACCCCGTCCACCTCGGGTAGTTCTTCTTTGTCCCCTTTGAGCCGGTCGTCCTCTACCTCTTCCGAATGCGGAGTAGAAGCGAAAGGACTTGCCTCTCGCAGAGGATCCTGTGGAACGAAAAGGTGTCTGACGGATTGCAGCGCTTAGGGATTTTGCTGCTGCCTTTGATGTTTGCAGTTTTTCTAAACTGTCACCGCCTTTTTCCCAAACAAAGAAGAGCCATCGAATGGCATGTTCAAGAGCCTGGCTTGCACATCTGGGGCAAAACCAGACTTTCTCAACCAAGCGAATCTCCTGGTTGTTGTACTTGCCGCCATTGCTCTGCTGATACTGTCAGCCGAATCAATGCCAATCTGGAGGGATTCGCACATAGCGTCTTTACCGTCCTGTATGATATTTAGGAACGCCTCCCTTTCTTCTCCCTCTGGGACGCCGTCAGCCGCTGTAGAAGCACACTCCCAAAGTGTATGGCTGAATCTAGCAAGGGTGCAAGTAGCATTAATAGATTTTAACGCCATGCTACATGCCGAAAAAACTTTCTTAGCCATAGCATCATATTTTTTATCGTCCCTGTCCTGTGGGACGGTAGGGTAAGCAGTCTTGATGTCAGTAGAAGATGCTGCCTGTACCACCAGACTTTCTGGAGATGGGTGTTTGGACAAAAACTCTGGGTCTGCAGAAGATACCCTGTATTTAGTAGACAGTTTTTTATTTACTGCCGGGACGACATCTGGGGTTTCCCAGTTCGTCATGATTTTCCTTTGAAGAGCTTTATGAAAAGGCACTACAGGATCCTCCTGTGGACCTTTATCAAGAATATCCGTGAGGTCATCTTGTTGGAAAGCCTGTGAAGGTGTTGACCACCCCATAAATTCTGTGATCCTGGCCATTAAGGCTCTATAGGGGGTTTCAGCATGCTCCCCCGGGTCTGGCCTAGCGAACTCCACCTCAGGGGAAGTGTCTAAACCACTTGCCTCATGTAAGGAATCATGGAGTTCCTGTAATCTGCGTTCCTCTGAGGATAACTCCTCTTGAACTGGGGTTGCAGATCCCTGCAACTCAAATGTCTCTTCTTGGTCAGATAGTTCTCCCTCTTCCATAATTGAGGACATAGTTCTCAATTGGTCTGAACTCACAAAGGGTGTGAAACCCATCTCCAAGGCAGAGGGTGCCAAACTTGTTGTAATCGGCCTCGAAAACGTCGATGTCGTCGACGCCGACGTCGAAGGCTTCGAACGTGGCGTCGAAAACAAAGGTGGAGGCCTCGAGGTCCTCGACAGAATTGGGATTCTGCCTGAGGATGTCGACAATCTCGACGCCATCGTCATCGAAGACCTGGGGATAGCCACTGGGTACGCCACAACCGTGACTTTTCTTGGCGTCGACGCCGGTGTCGAAGATGGCGTCGAGTCGACAGACCCGTGTGTCGAAGGACCCTTCGACAACGGCGTCGAAGACACCGACCTCGGCGTCGACGGAACCTTCGTCGACGGCGTCGACGGAACCTTCGAAGAAGGATTCGAGGTCATAGCTTTACTCGAGGGTTCGTGACGCGCTCGAGAAGCTTCCTTCGCCGGGTACTGCGACTCACAGCGTTTTAGACCTTCGGGTCTTTCCACCACAGCATCGCTCTCGGCAGTCTTCGAGGGGGTCGAGGCCGCTTTCTCGAAGACGCTCATCATATTTTTGCCGAAGTCCTCCCATTCAGCCCGGGAACTATGTTTCGTGGGGCAAGGGATTCTCTTAGGTGAAACAGAGGAAGAGGAGGACGAAGAAGGGGATCTTCGACGTCTCCTCTTTGAGTGCTTCGATCTCGAGGAGTGATGGGACCCGCTTCGAGACCTGGAGCGCGAATGGTGACGAGGAGACGAATGTCTCGACTTCGTCGAGGAAGAAGAAGCTTTTGAAGTCTTACCTTTTTCCAGCTTCCCCCTACGCTCCTTCAGGGCCTTAGCTGTCATGGACATAGAGTCCTCGCTCTCCGAACAATGGTGTTCAGCTCCCAAACACCACAGACAAACTCTGTGAGGGTCAGTCAGCGACATCTTTTTCCCACAGTCTCGGCATTTTTTAAAGCCGGACCGAGGGGTCGTCGGTTCCGACCAGGAAGCCATCGAGTATGGATCGAATATCTCGAGGAAATTGGATTAATTCTCTACGAAAACTGAGCAACGATATTCCGAGGCACTGAGTAAGCGTGGAAAAACGGAACTGAGCAACGGACGCTGCGTGAGGCCTTTATAGGCAGGATGACGTCGACGTCGATACGGCGGCTGTCGAGGGACATCGACTCGGCGGACGTCGACGCGCAGCGCCCTCTAGAGAAAAAAATTTCCGAGGCCAGCAAAGCTGGAAAGAGATATCTAAGATAAGGAATACGTCGGAGGACACAATCCCTTCGAAATAATTATTTATTTTAAAACACATCTAGTTAAACACACTGGCACTAATATTAAGCAGTTCAAAAACACGGTCACTAAAAGATATACACTCCCTTCAACGATTATTAGACAAGTCGTAAGTAAAGCAACACTTATTTTCAGACAGCGGTGAACGCTTAACGAAGATGGCACTCTAATCAATCGGTTTAAGAGGGAGAGAAAGGCAGAGCAAAGATAGAAACAGATCCCAACACTTTCGGGAGAACACAGTAGGAGAAGAAGGCAGATTAAAACCGTAAAGTCAAAGTCAAAAAGGCGGGACCCACTTTAAGAGGCTCCGGACGAAATGTGTCCAAGGTCACACGGTTGAAAGTGCCCAAAAGTCTTGCAAAAGTTTCAGAAAGAGTTGGACCAAAAAGAAAGGGACCAGTTAGGTGGTCAAGACGGCTAGCCCAGTCCAGAAGGTTAAGGGGTTATTGTTACCTTGTAGCAATCTTTAGAAAGGGAGGCCTGGCGGACACGGTACCTTAAAATGGTGAGAACGCTCCAGCGGGGGCAGTTGTTCCTGGCAGCGGGTGCAAGTCGGTGCTTTGTCCGGGGGAAGAGAGGTTCTCGTTGTGGAGGAAAACAGGAGTCTGTTGCACTGCCAGGGAAGAAACCAGCCGCGGAGTTCTCAATTAAAAGGAGCGGTCCTTTTATTCGCGGTCCAGTGGTAAGTGGCTATCCGGTTGCCGGGGTGCTTCGCACGGGCAATTCGACCACGAGACGTCCTGGGATACGAGCAAAGAAGGTAAACTGGTTGTGCCCACCAGTCAAGGGAAGAAGACTCTCCAGCCGGGAGATCTCCTCTGTCATTGGGAAGTGGTGAGACGGTTAGCAGGGCTCCACCGGTGGTGTCGTCGTAGCAGGTCGGCTCAGCATCTCCCTCTTCGGATTTTCAGGTCCTGTGGCGACTTCTGAAGTTCCAGTCCCAAAAGCCCTGCTTTTATGCAAGAAACCCCCATTCATTCAGCCTAGCTGTCAATCAAACATGCTAAGTGGTGAGCGGGGTGGCTCACCACTTGGGCCAATCACTCAAGAGTGCGACCTGAGTTGGCAAGGCAACTTAGTACAAGGTGCCTAAACCCCCTCCCACACCCCCTGTGGTACCCAGACAGAGTGGCACCACTTTGGAGGGCTTCAGTGTAGAAGCCCGCCAAAAGTGGAACAAAGGGCTCGACTTTTAGTTTGGAGTTACAGAGGCGAACACAAACGCCATTTTAAAACCGAGTTCTGGCAGAAAATACCAACCGGTGAATTAATATTAAATAAATAAACCGACGGTATGTTAGCGGCTATGTTAAAAAAGTATTAGCCTCGAACAATGGGAAAATCCCATAGAGATATATTCGCGGTTGAATATAAAAAGTAGTATCCACTGCCACCAGCAAAAACTCGACGAGGGGGGACGGGACAGTGGCCCCTCGAACAACAGACCCATGGGCAATCGAATTGCCCCTACCAGTACATCCACAATATGATGGTTTGTACTGGTTCTGTTAGTAATTTGGGACTAGTAAAGCCAATGGTGACTTTACATGCCCTGGGAGACAGTAGTCAGTCCCAGGGTATAGAGTCTATGGTGGGGGGTCACTATGACACCCCGGTGTTACTGCACGGAGGGTGCTGTGTAACACACCTAGAAAAAACAAATAAGACCCTATGGAGTAAAAGACCCCATAGCCCATGAAACACATTAACATTCAAAGGAACACCACAAATCATGTCCAAGAGTGGGAGAAAAAGAGTCTCACTCTTGGCAGGAGAAAAAAACAAACTCCAGAAATCCAGCAAAGCTGCTGGGGGACTCACTAGGCTAGGAAATTCAGTCTAAACCGAGAATTCTCGCTAACACCCTCCCCGGCACCTGGGTTTGGCGGCGGGGGGTCTTTGGTGCGGGGGACGACGTCGGGTCCGGTGCGCAGCCCTGGGGGTGAAGCGCCCGGCGGAGTTGGAGCGACGGCGGCCGGGTGGCCTGGGCCCGGCGCCGTGTCTGCCGCAGGAGGTGGAGAGGTACCCTGCGGCACCTGAAGTGATCCTGGGAGGCTCCGGCCGGGGGCTCATCGTGTGGCGGCCGCCCTGCCCCCCGGCCCCCACAAAGGAAAGGAATCGGGCCGCTCCCGCTCGCCGGACACCCGCGGGGGGAGCGGGCGGCCCACAGAGCTCAGGGCAGCTCGGGAGAGCTCCAGCCATTCGTAGACTGAGGAGGAGGAGGCACGACCGCCTTGGCTTGCCGGGAGGCAGCTACAGAAGAAGGGCACTCCCCCACTGAAGGTGCGAGGAGGGCCCAGAAAGGGTGCGGGGGGGGCCGAGGAGCCCACCCAGGAGCAGGGCGCCTTGGACAGACGGTTCGGATTGGGCCCTGGGATCTGGAGAGTGAGGCACTGCCGCGAGAGAGGTGTGTAGAGCAGCGCACCCGGTGCATGAATTGGGTCTGCGCGGCTGGAGGCCACTGGCCTTAGGACCTAGGGGGATTGCCCGACTGCCGCCGGGGTGGGGCCCCCACTGGACATCAAAGGTCCACGTTTTGGAGCAGCCTCGGTATTTGACTGGTATCGGGTCCACCCGGGGATTGAGTCTCCTGTTTGGGGTCACTAGAAGGGGGGGTGCCCTGAACCGCCCAGGGAGTGAAGCCTGGCTGAAGCAGGTGGTGATATTTGCAGTTCGGCCCGGGGCGGGTCAGGATTTCCCTGCTTACTATCTGCCCTCCCATCGGTGAACTCGCCTTGGCGGCGCCTCCTTGCCAATAATCCGGCTCCCGTTCTTCCGGAAGGGGGGAGGGAGCCCCTCTGTCAAGAAATGTCTAGGAGCAAGGCAAAGGACTGCCCATCTCAAGGGAAGACCCCCAAAAAGACCGCAGACGGCACTCTCCCAAAACTTTGGACTACGGAGCCCGAAATGTCTGAAGCGCAAGAGTTGACCCAAGACCCGGGCAGCAATCCCCCAGCGGTGCCCCGAGAAGTCCAAGATAAGCCGATAACCCAAGCAATGCTAACACAGTTCATGGGTGAACTGGTGGAGAAGATAACGGCGGCGGGGCTACAACAAATGGATAAGTTGCGTGAAGATCTGGCTGAAGGCCTAAGGGAAATCAAAAGAGATGTGAATAAGATTGAGGAGAGAGTGGACATTAATGAGCGTGCCATTCAAGAGCTCACGGATGATGCGAGAAAAGTGGACAATTTGCTGGAGACTTTGGCGGCAGCCACGCAAAACCTAGAGCTACAAGCAGCAGACCTGGGAAACAGATCGAGAAGGGCGAACATTAGAATCAAATCGCTGCCGGAAGATGTCCAAGATCAGGAGCTGGCCACGGTGTTAAAAGTAATATTTGTGGATATGCTAAACTCGGGCACAGAGGCAGATGTGCAGTTTGACAGAGTCCATAGGGTGGGACCCCGTAGGCTCGAGCCAGGATCCAGACCGTGCGATGTATTGGTAGCTTTCCACAAGTATGCGGTCAAAGAGAAGATTATGGAAAAGGCGAGAAGGTCTGCTCCCATTATTTACAATGGCCATGAGATCTCACTCTACCAAGATTTGGCAAAGATTACACTAATTAAACGGAGACGGATGGGCCCGGTTCTGTCATTTCTTAGATCGCAACAAATTCGGTACAGATGGGCCCACCCCTTCAGCCTGTCGTTCACCTGGCAAGGTGCTCAACATAAGATCACGACTTGCAAGCAGGGGATTGGAGGATCAGGCCTCCCCCCACCGGTGGAAATGGAAGCACAGTCGGTGCGTTGCAAGCCATGGGAATGGTCCACTATCAAGCCTAGGAAAGGAAGGAAGAGAGCTATGGACATAGCATCCAGGGAATTGACCAGCAGTGAAGCCCAGGGGGAGCCCTCGGGCTGTTCCATAAGGTTTTCAATGGCGTGTAGATGTTTCGAACTGGGGCCCGGGGAGGGCACTAGCGGAGATTGTTCAGTTGATGTTGAAGGGCAGTTTTCTTTTTTTTTCTTCGTGGTGTAATATTGCCCAGGTCTGGGGGATCGGGGACTGTGAGGTCTTGGAATGGGAATGGGTTTTCCCACGTGGGGAGTTTCTGGGTTTGGTATTGAGTTCGGCTCTCGTGGTGGACTCGTGAGGGGGGACAAGGGGCAGTCGATCTCGCCTGGAGGGGAGGGGGGGTTGGGGGGAGGGGGGTTAGGAGGGAGGGGGGATTGTCTCCGAGGTTCAAGTTGGCACAACCCAAACAGCGACGCATGTTGAGAGTGCTCCTTGCACATGATAAATGGGGATGGTCTCAGTGGCCCCGAAATTGCTGGTAAAGCTCCATTTGAACATGCCTTAAAGTTTCTCTCCCTAAATGTAAACGGCCTTAATTCCCAGGTGAAGAGGAGGAAGGTGAAGAGGTTTCTTAGGAGGGAACAGCCCGTGCTAGTGGCACTGCAGGAGACTCATGTACACACTAAAGATGTCCACAGGATTAGATTCTGGGGATATTCCCAAGTGGTTCAGGCTACCCAAGCAAGCAAAAAGGGAGGGGTCTTGATAGCTTTGTGGGACGGGTCGGGTCTGATCTTTAGGGATCTGCAGAAGGATAACCAAGGAAGGTATCTGGCGGTGCAAATTGAGGACAAAGGAGAGTTTATCACAGTAGCGACTATTATGCTCCAAATCAGGCGCAAGACACCTTTATACAAAATTCCCTCACTCGCTTAGGGAAATTTGCACGGGCGAACATCCTCTTGATGGGGGACTTCAACATTGCTTGGGACCCTTCCATCGACAGGAGTTCTTCCACATGGGAGACTCAGGGGGGGCCGTCAGGAGACCTGCTGAAGAAAATACGAGATTTAGCCCTGGTTGATACATGGCGGGAACTTTATGGACAGGCTGACGGCTACACCTTTTATTCACATGCCCATAGGTCCCACTCGGGAATTGACTATATCTGGATCTCGAAACCACTAATGGGAAGGGCAATATCATTGGAGGTGGGGGTGATCACCCTTGGCGATCACGCGCCGCTTACTCTGCTTCTAGCTAAGCCCAGGGGATCCCCAGGTATTTGGAAATGGAGATATCCGGTCTCATTGTTTAGAGACCCGCTCTTGGTCAGGGAAATGGAGCAGGAAATACTGAACTATACGGATCATAATACGTGGGAGGACACGAGCCCTCAGACTTGGTGGGACGCCCTTAAGGCCACTCTGCGGGGCAGGATCATAGCAGTAAAGGCTAGAAGGGAATGGGAACTAAGACTGGAGGAGCAACAGTTGGAAGCTAGACTTAAAAGAGGTCATGGCCCAGATGGGTCCTTATATGTCGGCAGCCATCAAAAAGGAATAGAGGGCAGTGAGAGGCCAATTTAACCTTATACAAACAAGAGTGGCCAAACGCAATCTCCTTAGGTTACGGCAAAGGTTCTATATCAAGGGCAACAAAGTTGACCGATTGCTGGCCAGAAAATTGCAAAAGGAGGCGGGTGATAAAACTATACTAAAAATAAAGGGGGAGGGAGGGGTCTTGCTCACATCGAGCTCAGATATTGAGGGGGAATTCACTCAATTTTACGTGGCCCTTTATAGTTTCAGCTACCCCGAAGGAGCTGACTAGGAAGCATATTTACGAGATGTTGGCGTCCGGCGTGTTTTGCAGGACGATAGGGATCCGCTGGATGTCGAGATCTCTGTTGACGAGGTGAGGAGGGTTATTAATAACCTCCCGACTAGCAAAGCCTCGGGCCCTGATGGGTTTGTCTCCAAATTCTATAAAACCCACAAAGAGGTGTTGATTCCTATTCTAACCAAATTATTTAACTACATAGGGTCCTCGGGACTCCTTCCCGATTCCATTAACAAAGCCAAAGTTATTTTGATACACAAACAGGGCAAGGATCCGACAGATTGCGCATCATACCGTCCAATCGCGTTAATAAACGTGGACGCCAAGATATATGCTAAAGTGTTGGCAAATCGCCTCGAGACCATATTCCCTAAACTTATTCATAGAGACCAATCAGGTTTCATAAAGGGCCGACAAACTTCAGACAATGTCAGAAGACTGGCTCACCTGATCGAAAAGGCCCAGAAAAAGGATATTCCAGCCCTTCTTTTGGCAATTGATGCCGAGAAGGCTTTTGATCGGGTCGAGTGGGGGTTCCTGTTCGCTGTCCTAGACAGAATGAGGTTTGGCCCGGGCTTCATTTCACGGGTAAGGTGCGTACTATGGGTCTCAAATTTGGGTGTGTCTTGGGAAAGTCGAATTTGGGTGTGTTTGGGAAAGTCAAATTTGGGTGTGTTTTGTTCACCTACATTGCTACCTGCTAGCCCAGTGACCGCTCCATACCTCTGATCTTGTATATTTCTCCTACTGCCTCCTCTCTCTACCTGCCCATGGCATTATCTGTTTCTCCTATCTATTCCAACTGTTTCTCTATCAACTTTCCTTCCCTTCTCACTAAGTCTGGTAAAAAGAAATTCAAAAAGAATATCTTGGTTTCTAACCCTGGTCTCCCCATCGCTGATACCTATTCCAGCGCCTCTGCCAAACAAACCCTCACTGACATCCTCTTTTTCGTTCCTTCACAAGATCTCTGGACCCCTCATATGATCTCTGTGCTCTGTCCTGTCTCCTCCTCTCCCATTAATGGTGGCACCCGCTGGGAAGTATGCATGGATCTCTTTGACTCCTCCAGAGTCTTTATTAACATCTATCTAAATGGTACTGTCATGGTGCAAGGCCCTCAGGCCAACCTCCTCCTCTTTGATAGGCAGTTCTCTCGCCTCATCAACTTCCTCTCATCTCCAGCTGTCACCTACTCTCTTCCTCTGGCTACCCTGCCCTCCTCCGCCTTCTCCTTTGCCCCATCTCAAGCTCCTTCCACTCCTCGCAGGGCGTACCTACGATCTGTACCCCTCCCCGGAAGTCTTTCAGTCTGGCAACCTTCTCCATCTCGCCAATCTAAATTCTCGCTCGGCCGTTAAACACTCATCTAACATCTGTCACCTCCTAGAAGAACTCGACCTTGATGTACTTGGTCTCACCGGGACATGGTTCACAGCCAGCTCTATCATGAGTTTTAACACTCTCCTCCCCGACGGCTACAAGATCCTCTCAGTTCCCAGATCCAATCGGCCTGGAGGGGGTGTAGCCCTTATCTTCCCTGAGTGGATCCCTGCCTCTCTTATTCCCACTCAAGCTTACTCCTCGTTTGAATGCCTAGTCTGCAGGCTCGCTCTCTCTCCTAGCCACTCTCTTACTGTTGCTACTCTCTACCGGCCCCCTGGTCAAATCACCTCTTTTTGCTCTGAGTGGGCTGACCTCTCCTCTTCCATCTTGGCCTCCACCACTCAACTTCTCCTCCTTGGTGACCTCAACATTCATCTTGATTCTACCTGTCCCTTATCTTCACTCTTTTGCGACCTCTGCGATTCACTCTCCCTCTCCATCCTTCCTTCCGGCCCGACTCACTTGGCTGGCCACACACTTGATGTCTTGATCTCATCCGGCCTCCCCCTCTCTACACCCCTTACCACTCCTCTCTCCTGGAGTGATCACTGCCTCCTCTCCTCTGATCTCTCCATCCCCTCCCCTCAAGCCAAGTCCACTCCTAGATTGCCACCCACCTTCTCAGATATCCGGCCCATGAAGCGTGTGTCAGTCGAGGCCTTTGCTGCAACCTTCTCCCCCCCTCTTCCACCCCAGGCTGACTCACACCCTGACACAGCCCTCTCTCTTCTCTACTCCTCTATTTCTGCTACTCTTGATACTCTTGCCCCCGTCATGAGGATCCGTTTGAAGTCCAGAGCCAAGTGCAATTCTTGGTATGACTCTGATCTAGCTACACTTAAACGGAAGTGTAGGGCGGCGGAAAGGAAATGGAGGGCTTCTTGCTCATCCTCTGACAACCTGGCCTGCCGCCTGCTCCAAAGGCAATACCGACTTGCTGTCCACACTAAGAAGAGTGTCCACATACAAGCCCTCATCTCTGCGGCATCTAACAACTCGGCCGAACTTTTCAAAATCTGCAAGGAGCTGTCCAACCCTGCTGCAGTCTCCATCCCTCCTCTCTCCTCACAGGATCTTTGCAATGCCCTTGCCTCCCACTTTATCTCTAAAACCCAGGACATCCTGTCCACCCTCTCCTCTGCTCCCCCTCCTCCTCCCTCTCCTTCTCAGCTGGCTGACCCTCCCTCAGCTACCCCTATCCCCCTTTCTCCTCATTTCCTCTTTTCTCCCCTGATAAGATATCTAGACAAGTCCGATCTATGAAAACCTCATCAAAACAGGTCCATCCCTGTTCCTCTAAAACCATTAAGGACTATATTGACACCCTTGCGCCGGCCCTTGCTGATTTCTGCAACCTCTCCTTTGCCTCTGGCTCTTTCCCCACCCCTATTAAACACTCCTTTGTGCATCCCCTCCTCAAGAAATCCACTGCTGATCCGTCATGTCCGGCAAACTACCGCCCAATTTCCATTACTCCCTTTTTGGGCAAGCTCCTGGAAAAGCTGACCATCTCTCAGCTTAATCTCCATTCTGACTCTGTTGGCTCCCTCCATGACCACCAATCTGGCTTCAGAGCTGCCAGAAGTATGGAAACTGCTCTCCTGAACATCCGTGAATACCTGCTCTCCAACCTCGATTCTAACATTCCCTCTGTCCTCATCCTACTTGACCTCTCCTCTGTGTTTGACACGGTCAACCATACCACCCTACTCAATCGTCTTTGTGACAACCATGGCATCACTGATCAGGCTCTCGCTTGGTTGACCTCTTTTCTCTCTGATAGACCCTCCCAGGTACAACTTGGGTCCTTCCTATCTTCTATCTCCCTCTCCACATGTAGTGTTCGCCAGGGGTCTATCCTCTCGCCCTGGCTTTTCAACCAATACCTGGCAACTCTCGCTTACTGCATCTCAATGTTCTGCTCAACTTTCCAGTGCTATGCTGACGACACCCAACTCATTTTCAGGCTTCCTTCAGCCTCCTCCTCTCCTTCCCTCAATTCCGATTGTCTAATCGCCATTCAGAATTGGTGTGCCGCCAATGATCTATGTCTAAATTCCAACAAGACTGAGATCCTCCTTATTGGTACACCATCTCCATCCTTTCCTCTCACTCTCTGGCCGGCCTCCCTTGGCCCTCCTGCCACCCCCACTTGCGCCGCTAAGAACCTTGGGGTTATCTTTGACTCTACACTTTCCTTCTCCACACACATCTCTGATGTCTCCAAAAAATCTAACTTTTTACTCCACCGCCTTAGAGGTACTACACCTTTCCTCTCCTTTCCTCAAAAGCTCACTGTCTCCCAAGCTCTGGTTCTTTCCAGACTGGATTACTGTAACAGGCTATTCCTAAATCTACCTGCCTCCACTCTCCGCCCTCTACAACTAATCCAGAACAGGACTGCGAGACTTGTCCTTGGCCTCAAGCCCTGGGATTGTATCTCTCCAGCCTTGAAATCCCTTCGTTGGCTCCCAGTGGATTCAAGGATTAAATTTAAAACCCTCTGCATTGTCCACAAGGCTTTCTGGGGCCTGGGTCCAAAATACCTTCAACTATCCCTCCGTAAATACCTCCCCTCTCGAGCCCTTCGCTCCTCTACTTCAAACTCCCTCAGGGTTAGTCGTTTTGCAAAAAAACGAGCTGGGGGTAGATCTCTGTCTTCGGCTGGTGCCTCCCTTTAGAACAGCCTCCTGGCCACCTTGAAACTTGAGGAAAAACATCTTCGGTTCCAGAAACTTCTCAAGACCTTCCTCTTTGCCTCTGCCTTTGCCCCCCTTCTCCCCTCTTGATCTGTTTCTTCTCATGGCATTGTGTACCTGGCCACCCTCTGTTCTTTCGGGCCCAGGTATCTGTTCATCCTGCCACCCTCCTGCACTGCCTCCATGCCACCATCTGCACTAGAGTTCTGTATCTGTACCCATACAGTCCCCCTCCCACGTTTCTTCTGCACTTATCAGATATACCTTTCTGACTAACTTTCACCTGCCACTTGCTGGCTGCACTACCATGGTTTAAAGCCCTTATTTATTATTTATTCTATTTAATATTTATTTATGTTTCCTCTCCATTGCTTCGCACTTTCCACTCCCCCCACCCCCTGCAATTCTCCCCCATTTTCCTTTCCCTTGCACTTGCGCTTTCTTAAATGTCACTGGGCCTAGTAAGATCGCTGTTTTCTGTTTTTTCTTTGTTCCCCTCCCTTTCTGCCTGGTCACGCTCTGAAACACTTGTGTACGAGTACAATATAAATAAAATATCATTTCATTTCATTTTCATTTACTACCAAAACCCAGTTATACGGCTGGCCATAAATGGCCAAGTTTCTGCCCCAATACGTGTGGGAAGAGGCACCAAGCAGGGTTGACCGATGTCACCGCTCCTCTCCACTTGGAACCGTTCCTGGAAGTGGTGCGGGCGATTGAGGATATCGGGGGAATCCCGTTTGGGGGCGAGATTCACAAGATCGCAGCCTTCGCTGACAATATGATCCTGACATTGACTTACCCGATCACCTCACTGCATGCAGTGGCAAGAGAATTGATTAGATTTGGCCAAGTGGCTGGCCTAAAAATTAATACCCACAAATCGGAGGCCCTTCCTCTCACTTTGTCGCCAGACGCAATCAGAGATCTAAGGAAGGCTTATAATTACAGATGGGTTGACACCTCGTTGAGATATCTGGGGATCTACCTGACCAAGTCGGTGGAGCAATTATATGTAGCAAATTACCCTCTGCTCTTTCAGAAGGTTAAGTCGAAGCTGGTGGACTGGGGCCCCCTGGAGATCTCGTGGTTGGGTAGGATCAACACTCTAAAGATGACAATCCTGCCGCTGCTCCTCTACCACTTTTCAGTTTTACCGGTCGGTGTCCCAGCATCCTTTTTCAAGGCTCTGCAAAGAATAGTCACCAGGTTCGTGTGGAACCGAAAGCGCCCGAGGATGGCAGCTTCCATCATGAAACCCTTGCCGGATCGCGGGGGAGTGGGGCAGCCGGACTTTCGGGTGTATTGCCTAGCAGCACAGATTAGGGTGATTAGGGATTGGCAAAGGAACAACAGGGACAAGGTGTGGAGATTAATGGACAGAGCGGTAATAGGAAAGGACCTGGAGGGAGTGCTGTGGATGCCGAAGTTTGATAGGCCAATCAGAATGTATTGTAGTGTAATAACTGCGACGACAGGGGATGCCTGGGACCAAGCTATTGAGAGGGCTCAAATCACTTCTTTCCCCTCTCCGTTCTCGCCCCTGCATGGTAACCCACAATTCACTCCAGCAGCAGCAAATAATCCGAACTTTGTTCCTTGGCTTCAGGGGGGCTGCAGGCTGCTACGGGATATGTTAGTGGGGGGGAGGTGAAAAACTTTGAACAGTGCAAGAAGGACTTTGGAGTGGGGGAGAAACAGAGGTTTTCATATCTTCAGATTAGACATTCGATCTCCCATCCATCAGTAAGGCAGGCGGGGCTTCGTTCCCTTACCCAGTTTGAAAAGTATCTTGATACGGACACGGGTGACAGAGGGGTGGTCTCGTCCATTTATAAACTTATAAAGTGGGAGGAAACTGTACACTCCAAAACTTATATGAGCAAATGGACGCAGGATCTAGACAAGGGCATAGAGGAACAGGAATGGATTAAGCTGAGGTCCCAAATCCCGAAACTTGCAAGGTCTATCCAAATCCGGGAGATCTGGCTGAAGCTGCTATTGAGGTGGCATCTAACCCCTCTCAGGTTACATAAAATATATACCAAGGTGTCTGTTTACTGCTGGAGGGAATGCGGCGAAGTGGGCTCATGGGCTCACATTTGGTGGGAATGCCCAAAAATGGATTCCTTCTGGTCTCTAGTTCAGCGGGCGATCGCCCAGGTTGTGGGGGTCCAGCAGGGCTGTGGCAGGGCGCGGGACTTATTAGGCCTTAATGCAGTGCTGACGACTTTGCCCACCAGAGCGGACCGTAAATTGTATACAATAATGATGATGTCAGTGGCATTGGTACTGGCCAGGAAGTGGAAGTCTAAGGATCCTCCACGGGAACACGAGTGGGTAGCAAAACTGTGGGCTCTGGTATTAATGGAATGGCTTACCTACTCGATCCAGGGGTCTCACAGGCGATTCGTTTCAGACTGGCCAACCTGTTGACATTTCTAAAGGCGGAAGCCCGCCGCGCCTGGTGCCCCAAAGCTATGGAACTATTGGACGTTGTTCATCCTCAAGATGAGTCGGACCTGTGACGTCTTACATTCTGTTTCTTCTCGAGGTTACTTCACCTGGGCTGCTGGGCTACTGGGCTGTATTCATGAGAACAATGTACCTAATTTACTTCTTTAACCTGACCTGTCGCCAAACCTGTAGGATCTGGGGCGGGGGAAGGGAAGGTGGAGGGGGGACAGAGGGACAAAGGGACAAGGGGGTTTTCTGTACCTGTTTCATTCATTCAAAACTGTTAATAAAAACTTATTGGAAGCAAAAAAAGATAATTCCCCATACATTCTAACAATGTTGTTCACCAAGGCCTCTATGATCATACCGCCAGATGTTGAGTCAACCTGCCTCCTACAGGTGTCCTGTGAGGGAAGTCCTCAGAGTGGTTTTGAGGCGGCTGATGCAGATGCCGATGGTAAAGAGGTACCTGCTGTTGCTGCGGCTTTTGAATATCTACCCCGTCCACCTCGGGTAGTTCTTCTTTGTCCCCTTTGAGCCGGTCGTCCTCTACCTCTTCCGAATGCGGAGTAGAAGCGAAAAGACTTGCCCCTCGCAAAGGTTCATGTGGGACGAAAAGGAGTCTGACGGATTGCAGCTCCTAGGGATTTTGCTGCTGCTTTTGAAGTTTGCAGTTTTTCTAAACTGTCATCCGCCTTTTTCCCAAACAAAGAAGAGCCATCGAATGGCATGTTCAAGAGCCTGGCTTGCACATCTGGGGCAAAACCAGACTTTCTCAACCAAGCGAATCTCCTGGTTGATGTACTTGCCGCCATTGCTCTGCTGATACTGTCAGCCGAATCAATGCCAATCTGGAGGGATTCGCACATAGCGTCTTTACCGTCCTGTATAATATTCAGGAACGCATCCCTTTCTTCTCCCTCCGGGATGCAGTCAGCCGCTGAAGAAGCACACTCCCAAAGTGTATGGCTGAACCTAGCAAGGGTGCAAGTAGCATTAACAGATTTTAACGCCATGCTACATGCTGAAAAGACTTTCTTTGCCATAGCGTCATATTTTTTATCGTCCCTGTCCTGTGGTAGGATAAGCCGTCTTGACTTTCTGGGGATGGGTGTTTAGACAAAAACTCTGGGTCTGTAGAAGATACCCTGTACTTTGTAGACAGTTTTTTATTTACTGCTGGTACTACATCTGGGGTTTCCCAGTTTGTCATGATCTTTCTCTGAAGAGCTTTATGAAAAGGCACCACAGGATCCTCCTGTGGGCCTTTGTCAAGAATATCTGTGAGGTCATCTTGTTGGAAAGATTGTGAAGGTGCAGACCACCCCATGAACTCTGTGATCCTGGCCATTAAGGCTCTATAGGGGGTTTCAGCATGCTCCCCCGGGTCTGGCTTAGCAAACTCCACCTCAGGGGAAGTGTCTAACCCACTTGCCTCATGTAAGGAATCATGAAGATCCTTTAACCTGCGCTCTTCAGAGGAAAATTCCTCTCTAATTGGGGTTACAGGTCCTTGCAACTCAAATGTGTCTTCCTGTTCAGACAATTCACCCTCTTCCAAAATTGAGGACATAGTTCTCAATTGTTCTGAACTCATAAAGGGAGTAAATCCCATTTCCAAGGCAGAGGGTGCCGAACTTGTCATTATCGGCCTCGAAAACGTCGATGTCGTCGACGCCGACGTCGAAGGCTTCGAGCGTGGCGTCGAAAACAAAGGCGGAGGCCTCGAAGACCTCGACAGAATTGGAATTCTACTCGACAATCTCGAAGCCATCGACGTCGAGGACCTGGGGATAGTCACTGGGTGTGTCGTAACCGTGACCTTTCTTGGTGTCGACGCCGGTGTCGAAGCTGGCGTCGAGTCGACAGACCCGTGTGTCGAAGGTCCCTTCGACAACGGCGTCAAAGACATCGACCTCGACGTCGACGGAACCCTCGTCGACGGCGTCGACGGAACCTTCGAGGAAGGTTTGGAGGTCATAGTCCTACTCGAGGGTTCGAGACGCGCTCGAGAGGTTTCCTTCGCCGGGTACTGCGACTCGCGGCGTTTTTGACCTTCGGTTCTTTCGACCAGAGCATCGCTCTTGGCAGTCTTCGAGGGGGTCGAGGCCGCTTTCTCGAAGACGCTCATCATATTTTTTCGGAATTCCTCCCATTCAGCCCGGGAACTATGTTTCGTGGGGCAAGGGATTCTTTTTGGCGAAACAGAGGAAGAGGAAGACGGAGAAGGGGATCTTCGACGTCTCCTCTTCGAGTGCTTCGATCTCGAGGAGTGATGAGACCCACTCCGAGACCTGGAGCGCGAATGGTGACGAGGAGACGAATGTCTCGACTTCGTCGACGAAGAAGAAGCTTTAAAAGTCTTACCTTTCTCCAGCTTCCCCCTGCGCTCCTTCAGGGCCTTAGCTGTCATGGACATACAGTCCTCGCACTCAGAACAATGGTGTTCAGCTCCCAAACACCACAGACAAACTCTGTGAGGGTCAGTCAACAACATCTTTTTCCCACAATCTCGACATTTCTTGAAGCCGAATCGAGGAGTTGTCGGTTCCGACGAGGAAGCCATTGAGTACGGATCGAATGACTCGAGGTAAATAGGATTAATCTGACTAAGAACTGAGCAACGGTATTCCGAGGCACTAATTAAGCGCGGAAAAACAGAACTGAGCAACGGACGCTGCGCGCGGCCTTTATAGGCAGGACGTCGACGTCGATACGGCGGCTGTCAAGGGACATCGACTCGGAGGACGTCGACGCGCAGCGCCCTCTAGAGAAAAAATGTTCCGAGGCCAGCAGAGCTGGAAGGAGATATCTAAGATGAGGAATACGTCGGAGGACACAATCCCTTCGAAATGGAACTTTGCACAGCCACTTCATTGGGCCTCATTACGACCCAGGCGGTAAGGGGTTTACGGAGGCGTAAACAGCGCCGACCCTTACCGCCTGATTCCGAGGTCCCTTAGCGCCATGGAGGTTTTAACACCTGCTTTTAGCAGGTGTTAAAATCCATGGCGCTAAGGGACCTTGTTGTTAATTACGCCACCGTAATTTACGGTGGCGTAATTAACGCCTTCCCCACTCCCATTATGCCCTATGGGGCAAAAATGGGAATGGGGAAGGGTAAATGGGTTAATGGGGACTTACCGCCCCACTCACCTCAGAATGGGGCGGTAAGTCCGCGAACCACCATGGCGTAAACGTAGTTTACGCCATGGTGGTAAAGGTACGACCCAGGCGGTAACTTACCGCCTGGGTCGTAATGAGGCCCATTGTCATCATCAATATACGTTTCGCCCCATTCTTTCAGTTCTGCTTTCCTTCCTTTGCTAATCATACTACGAGTCTGTCTAATACTTCCTTGCGCAGGCCCCATCTCTGTAGAACTGCCTGCTAAAGCGGCTAACTCATGCTCTGAAGGCGGTGGAGGAAATGATGTCACAGGCACAGGGGAAGATGAACTGCTTACTGCAGGTGCGGATGGAATCACGCGAATAGGAGGTACATAAGGAGGACGTGCAACTGGGTCAGTATTTTGATGTTCATTTCTTGGCTCATTTAATATTTTATTAGTTCATCTGATGTATGCAAATCTTGTGATGGATATATTTTCTGTACATCTAATTGAAAAGCCCTGTCCATGTTCCTAATGGCTTCTGTCTGCTGATGCTGATCATGTTCTAGCACTTTCTCTACATTTGTTTTATGTCTACATGTGTGTTTCTCCCTAATTCTCAAACGGAGATTAGCTTCCCTCCTCCAGTCTCTTATAACGTTGAACGCTGCAGGTCTGGCCTTTTTGCGTAGCAATACTGATTCTAGGTGTTCTATATGTGCTAATTCAAAACTCCCATTATTAGGCTACTGAAGGTCTGATACATGTCTGGTCTGCCTATGCCAAATCGCATTAAACACTATTCCCCTATACCATACTTGATATATATTTCATGTGCCGGCGACCCTTCGGGTGGCGCGACCTGGCTAGTTTCCAAAGATTGTCTACCGCAGTGAAAATAATTCACTAAACAGGAAGACAATTTCCCAGGCATGGTTAATTCTTACCCTTTTCTTAGCCTGGGCGTTTGATCTTGCAAGAGCAACACTCGACCAATATCAGGACGTTTAAGAATCGGGGCACGACTCACCTAATCAATCAATTTGTCACTCAGGACGCAATTCGCCCGTATACAGACGCAACCAAGAATCGTCGCAACCGCGTGTCTGGCTCAATCTGCCTCATTCCAGGACCCTCGCCTTGATGCTCTCTGGGCGCTGCTCGTCGATCAGGGATCGGCTGTGTACAGATCTGTGGAGGAGTCTCTCATCACTTCTACAAGGGTGCCCCCAACACCTTCCGATACCGGTTCGACGGCTTCGTCCTCGACTCGTTTTTGCCTTCCTTCAACTTCAACGTATACGATGGAGCATTAATGGGAGGGTCCCTATTCGTGCGCCATATTTGCTAGGCCATAAAGACAGCATATGGAAACTAAGGCACAATAACCATATAATATAATCACATGTGAAACGCGAGGTTCGTTTTCCAAACAAGTCTGGTTTATTTCAAAGTTTTCTCAGTCGGCCAACTGGGTCTCAACGCCTCACGAAGTGTGTTCCCAAACACTGTGAGAAGCGAGAGAGCGAACAGCGCTCAAGCAGCAATATATATATACATTATACAGTATCTTTTGTTAAGGCAATTCGACCCGCCCTCATACATGTCAGACAGGCTAGGGTTCAGTGATTGACAATTATGACACGTTATGACAAGTCTTCATTCAGTCTAAACATAGTTATTCTAGCAAAGGCAGCAGAGACAGCTTCTGTTATGGGGACCATGGAGCTCTGGCTCGGTAAGGATATCTTGTTTTTAGCAGAGAAACATTCCATACTACAGTATCTGTGTGTTACGGCTCAAGAGCTATGGGTCAGATAGTTCTGAAGCGGAGAATACCATTCTTCGCAGAAGAGCACCGCTAGGAGAATATAATTCATGTTTAACTGCCTTTTACAACAGGGTTTTTAAGACAAACCGGCACCTGGACTACTGATTATATGCAGCTTCTGCTCAGCTTCAAGGACTTAGTGAGAGAGAGAAACAATATATTTCTGCACAGTTTGATATTCCTGTCTGCATTAGCATTTCAACGTTCAAGCCGTGGCCTTGCATTGTGTGCGAGTCTAAAGCATAGAATATATTTGCAGAGCGCTTAACAGGAAAACCAAAAAGTAAATGGCCGACATTTCACAAAATGGACACCCCTTGGTTACATTGACGATTCTTGGATTGCGATGTTTGTCACATGATGCGATTTGCTTCTGGCCAACATATTATATGTATCATTCGAATATGCGATTACTTTTCTGGTCTAACACTTCCATCTATTACCGTCAGTGGCCAATTGCTGCCTTTGCCTTCGAGGGATGCCAGGTGCTACTGCTGGGTCATACCCTGCTCTCCCAATTGATCTGGGGTGTTTCATGGTATGATTGATGTGGTTTGTTTTATAATTGATAAGTGGATATGTTACAGATCTGTATGTCCTTATTTCTAAGGGTTGATGATTTAGGGGGTCAGGGTAGGTTCTTCACTTGGCCTAGTTCCTCTGTGTATGTCCTTATCGGCATTCTTTCTGGTTATGGGGTGAAGAGCCATGATTTGAGGAGTTTCCTGAATTGTAGGTGATCTGTTGTGTTCTGTATGTTCTTTGGTAGTTCGTTCCAGGTTTTTGGGGCTAGGTGAGAAAAGGAGGATCCTCCGAGTTTCCGCTTGTTGTATGATTTGGGTTCCAAGCGAATGTTGCTGCTGGATCTGAGTGGCCTTCTAGTGTGGTGTACGTTTAGTTTTCTTCTGAAGAACTCTGCACCTTGGTCGTGGATTGTTCTGTGGGTTATGCACATTGATTTGAACTTGATCCGCTGTTTGATGGGTAACCAGTGTAGCGTTTTCAGGCATGGTGTGATGTGTTCTCTTCTAGGTAGTTTAAGGAGCTGTCTTGCCACTGCATTTTGTATGCGTTGGAGTTTATTTAAGAGTTGTTCAGGTAAGCCTAGATATAGGCTGTTGGCGTAGTTTAGTCTGGACATCTGGACATGATGAGGGCGATGATGGCCATAGTTTTGTTGGTGAATGAGAGGAATTGTAGGATCCCTTTAACCGATCGCAGGAGAAGAACAAGTTACTTCTTACCTGGTAACGCTCATGTTCCTCCGACGTATTCCTTATCTTTGATAATACGTTCCCAGCTTGCTGGCCTCGGACATTTTTTCTGTAGAGGGCGCTGCGCGTCGACGTCCGCCGAGTCAAAGTCCTTCGACAGCCACCGTATCGGCGCCGACGTCACTATGCCCATAAATAGCCACGCGCTGCGTCCGTTGCTCAGTTCCGTTTTGTAGCATAAGAAAAGTCATGCCTGAATTGGTTATTGACCTTGAAGGAGCGTAAACTGCAACCACAAGGGAAGTTATCACTGCGGGGATGGTTGGGAGGGGGGATAAGGAATATGTCGGAGGAACATCCTGTCGAAAGAACGTTACCAGGTAAGAAGTAACTTGTTCTTCGAAGGGATTGTGTCCTCCGACGTATTCCTTATCTTTGATAGACTCCCATAGCAGTGGCATGTAATTGGAGGTGGGAGTGAGAGTGTTATGTATCCCTTTAGGGATGGACCGAATGTAATACGGCCTTGCCAAATCTGGTCTCTTGAGCAGTGGAGGAATCCAGATTGTAACATTTTGTGAATGTATGTGCGGACGACCATGTGGCAGCCGCACATATGTCCTGGACCGGTACCCCTCTTTGGAGAGCCGAAGAGGCTGCGATACCCCTGGTTGAATGAGCCCTGAGATTTTGGGGTGGCTCTTTCCCTGCTCGTCTATAACATTCCAGGATTGCCAAAATAATTCACCTGGAGATGGTTTGTTTTGTTATGGGTAGTCCCAACTTGTGACCTGAGTATCCTACAAATAGTTGGTCTGCTTGCCTGATCCTAGCCATTCTGCTGATGTAAAAGCTGAGAGCTCGCCTAGGGTCCAGCCTATGTAGCCTTTCCTCCTTTTTCCCCGGATGGGGAGGAGGGTAGAACGAAGGTAAGGTAATTTTCTGAGCAATATGAAATTCAGAAACCACCTTTGATAGGGAATTAGGCTTCACCTGTAGGACTACTTTGTCCTTGTGGAAGATTGTATGTGGGGGTTTACAGGAGAGAGCTTGTAGCTCGCTCACCCTCCTAGCAGATGTTAGTGCTACCAATAGGACAGTTTTAAGCGTGAGAAATCTCAGCGCGCAAGAATGAAGTGGTTCGAATGGAGTGCCCATTAAGAAGTTTAAGACTACATTTAAGTCCCATAATGGAACCAGGAATGGTTTTGGAGGGTAAACATTAGTTAGTCCCTTGAGAAATTGTATCACTAGAGGAAGTTTGAAATACGTTGGTTCCTCTGCAGTGCGCTTGAAGATAGAAAGCGCTGCGAGATAGCCTTTTACAGTGCCCACTTGAAGGCCTGAGTTTGCCAAGTAGAGTAGAAACGATAACACCGTTGGTGTACCACATGAAAAAGGGTCGATATTCTCTTCCCTACACCAGCTGCAAAATTTGTTCCAACGGCAGCGGTAAAAAGACTTTGTTGCCGGTCTTCTGGCCGAAAGCAACACCTCCATGACGTCATCAGCGAGATCCCAATCCTTGTGCCTCAACCTTTCAGAAGCCAAGCGTGAAGGTTGAGGGTTCT
Source organism: Ambystoma mexicanum (assembly GCF_040938575.1). Lineage (NCBI taxonomy): Eukaryota > Metazoa > Chordata > Amphibia > Caudata > Ambystomatidae > Ambystoma > Ambystoma mexicanum. The sequence continues at coordinate 638,617,468 of NC_090939.1, forward strand.
GGTGTCTGGATGGAGAACCTGACCTCCCTTCTGCGAGAGAAGATTCTCTTTGAGTGGAAGACGGATTGGAGGACAGATGGACATATCTAGAAGGTCCGGGTACCACGTTCTCCGGGCCAATCCGGGGCAATTAGGATCATGGTCTTCCGGAATCTTCTCAACCTCCTGATCATTTGAGGAATAACAGGGACTGGAGAGAACGCGTAAAGGAGTGGAAACTCCCAGTCCACTACGAACGCATCTCCTAGAGCTCCTCTCGGGGGAAATTCCCTTGAACAGAACAGATCGCACTTCTTGTTGGTGCTTGTGGCGAACAGATCCACCTGAGGGGTTCCCCAAAGGGTGAAAATCTCTTGAAGGACTTCCTGAGCTAGCTCCCACTCGTGGGAGATGGTGCTCTGCCTGCTCAGAGCGTCCGCTGTCAAGTTCTTCTCTCCGGCTAGGTGGACAGCCGATAGAGAGATTCCTTCTTGGATTGCCCAAAACCAGAGCTGCAACGCATCTCTGCACAGTGGCAGTGATCCTACGCCTCCTCCTTTGTTGAGGTAGTGCATGGCCACCATGTTGTCCGTCATTATCAGGACATTTCTCCCCTGTACTGATGGCAGGAAAGCTTTCAGCGCTAGTCTGATTGCTCTCAGCTCTAATAGGTTGATGTGTAGCCTGGACTCCGATGGAGACCAACGACCGCTGATGGTCAAGTCGTTGGCATGGGCTCCCCACCGCGTGATTGAGGAGTCTGTGACTACTGTTATCTCCAGCCATGGTTGCCAAAACAGTTCTCCTTTCAAGATGTTCTCTGGATAGGCCCACCATTGAAGGTCGCGGGCTACCTTGTCCAGAATCCGGAGGAGATCTGTCATTCTCCCTGAGAATTGCGACCACTGACTTCTCAGTGCCCACTGAAGAGATCTCATTCTCAGGCGAGCCTCTGGCACAAGGAAGATGCAGGATGCCATGAGGCCTAGAAACTTGGTGACCATCTGTAAAATATCTTGAGCCCTCACCTCTGGTGGCGAGGCTTTTCCCAGAGAAGTGTCCAGGACCGCTCCAATGAACTGGAGTCTCTGTGATGGTATCATCTGTGACTTCTTTAAATTGAGGGAGAAGCCCAGTCTGTGAAGGAAGTGGCAGACATAATCTAGCTGGGTCTGGGCCTGTTCCGAAGATACAGCCCTGATCAGCCAGTCGTCCAGGTAGGGGTAGACGTGGATCCCTTCCCTCCTTAGACTCGCCGCCACTACCGACATCAGCTTGGTGAAGACCCTCGGGGCGGAGGTCAGCCCAAATGGCAGAACTCGAAATTGATAATGAGAGTCGCCAATTGCGAACCTCAGGTATTTCCTGTGTTTGAGATGAATTGGCACATCGAAATAAGCATCCTGAAGGTCCAGAGATACCAGCCAGTCCTGGAGCTGGAGGGCCTGAAGGATCTGAGAGAGAGTTACCATCTTGAAGTTGTCCTTCCTGAGGAACTTGTTCAATTCTCGTAAGTCCAAGGATGGGTCTCAGTCCTCCGTCCTTCTTTGGTATGAGAAAGTAGGGGGAGTACCAGCCCTTGTTCCTGTCCGCTACAGGTACCGGTTCTATGGCACCTTTCTCTAGCAGGTCTATAATTTCCTGCAAGAGGAGCGGATCTGGAACTTTTAGAGAGATGTTCCCTGGTGGATGACTCTGAGGAATGTGTAGAAAGGGTAGGCAGTAACCATGGCAACTGTTTCCAATGCCCAAGCATCTGACGTTATAGCCTGCCATTCCGTCAGATGGTGAGTTAACCTGCCCCCTACAGGTGTATTGTGTGGAAAGGCCTCAGAGTGGTTTGGGGGCGGCTGATGCAGTTGCCGAGGGTAAAGAGGCACCTGCTGCGGCCTTAGTACTTTTGACCTGTCCACCTCGGGTGGATCTCCTTTGGCCTCTTTGAGCCGGCTGTCCTCTGCCTTTCTTGAATGCGGAATAATAGCGAAAGGACTTTCCTCTTCCAGAGGTTCCTGAGGGGCGAAAAGAAGGTTGGCGGATAGCGGCTCCTAAAGATTTTGCTGCTGCTTTAGAAGTCTGTAACTTTTCCAGACTGTCATCAGCCTTTTTCCCGAATAATGAAGAGCCGTCAAAGGGCATATTCAAAAGTCTGGCCTGTACATCTGGAGCAAAGCCCGACTTTCGCAACCACGCATGCCTGCGGATTGTTGTACTTGCCGCCATGGCCCTGCTGATACTGTCAGCTGAATCGATGCCAGTTTGAAGTGATTCGCACATGGCATCCTTGCCATCTTTAATAATGTTAAGGAAGGCTTCCTTTTCCACTCCTTCGGGTATGCAGTCAGCCGCTGATGAAGCACACTCCCATAGTGTGTGACTGAACCTGGCGAGTGTACAGGTGGCGTTGATGGACTTCAACGCCATACTACAGGCAGAGAAAACTTTCTTCGCCATAGAGTCGTACCTCTTGTCATCTCTATCCTGTGGGACAGTAGGGTAAGCGGTCCTACTGCTAGATGAAGTTGCCGCTTGAACCACCAGGCTCTCTGGAGTCGGGTGTTTTGATAAGTATTCAGGGATTCAGGGTCAGCAACTGCTACCCTATACTTGGTTGACAATCTTTTATTGACTGCAGGGATAACCTCGGGAGTTTCCCAATTAGATGCAATTTTCCTTTGTAAGGCTGCTTGGAAGGGGACCACCGGGTCCTCCTGTGGGCCTTTGTCTAATATATCTGTTAGGTCATCCTGTTGAAAAACAGGTGAAGGCACAGACCAACCCATAAATTCAACAATTCTTGCCATCAGGGTTCTATAGGGTGTTTCGGCATGTTCCCCTGGGTCTGGCTTAACAAATTCCATTTCTGGAGAAGTGTCCAGCCAACTTGCCTCATGTAGTGACTCCTGTAGGTCCTTCAGTCTTCTTTGTTCAGAGGAGAAATCCTCTGAAATAGGCAGTGTGATCCTCTGAAACCCAAATGTTTCCTGGTCAGAATCTTCCCCTTCTTCATAAATTGAAGAAAGTCCAGGGTACTCTGACCTCCGAAATGGAGTAAAACCCATCTCTAAGGCAGAAGGAGCCAAACTCGTTGTTATTGGACGAGAAAACGTCGATGTCGTCGACGCCGATGTAACAGGCTTCGAAGGCGCCGAAAACGCCGTCGAAAAAACTGGAAGGGGTCTCGAATAACTCGAGAGGATCGGGATCCTACTTGAGGGCATCGACGACTGTCTCGGCGTCGTGCCGGAGGCCCTTGAAATCACTGTTGGCTGTGGAGAGGCCTTGGACCTCTCTTTCATCGGCGTCGACGTCGGCGTCGACGATGGCGTCGAGTCGATCGACCGATGCGTCGAGGAACCCTTCGACAACGGCGTCGAGGGCGCCGATCCGTGCGTCGAAAGACTCTTCAACGACGGCGTCGAAGATGGTGCATTCTTACCCGATGGCTCATGGTGCTCTCGGGTGGAATCTTTCGCCAGGTGCTGCGACTCGCGGCGTTTTGATTTTTTAGGTTTTTCACCCGGGGTATCACCCTCAGCTGTCTTCGAGGGGGTCGAGGCCGCGTTCTCGAAGACGCTTAACATTTTCTTTCTGAATTCCTCCCACTCAGCTTGAGAACTGTGTTTAGTGGGACAGGAGACCCTTTCTGGGGACACAGAAGACGACGAGGAATGGGACCGTCGACGTCTCTTTTTTGAGTGCCTTGATCTCGACGAATGGTGGGAGCTGCTTTGAGATCTAGAATGGGAATGTTTTCGACGGCGAGGAGACAAATGCCTCGACTCAGCCGATGAAACTTTCGAGGAGGTTTTGGCTGACTTACCTCTCTCGAGCTTCCCCTTGCGCTCCTTCAAGGCTTTCGCCGTCATGGACATGCAGTCCTCACACTCCGAACAATGGTGCTCGGATCCCAAGCACCATAAGCAGATCCTGTGTGGATCCGTTACTGACATTTTTTACCGCAGTCTCGACATTTCTTGAAGCCGGATAGCGGCATCATCGGTTCTGATGGAGAAGCCATCGAGAACGATAAGGTATATTCGAGTAGAAATATTTAGTTATCCTGACTGAACTGAGCAACAACTTTCCGAGGCCCCACGAAGCGCGGAAAAACGGAACTGAGCAACGGACGCAGCGTGTGGCTATTTATGGGCATGGTGACGTCGGCGCCAATACGGTAGCCGTCGAAGGACATCGACTCGGCGGACGTCGACGCGCAGCGCCCTCTACAGAAAAAATGTCCGAGGCCAGCAAGCTCAGAACTTATTATCAAAGATAAGGAGTACATCGGAGGACACAATCCCTTCGAAAGAAAGATTTCTTGATTAGGGTGTTTACTTGTGGCTCTAGCGTGAGTTCGTTGTCCATCAGGACTCCCAGGTTTTTTACAGTCGATGATGGGGCTGGGGTTTCACCAAGTCCGGTTGGCCAGGGGATGTAGAGGTTGTCTTCTCCATTTTTTGTAATGATTACTATTTCTGTTTTGCCTGGGTTGAGTTTAAGGTAGTTTAAGTTCATCCAGTTGTATATTTCACAAAGGCAGTTCTCTAGTGTTGCTTTGTCTTCTTGTGAGTCTTGTATTTTCTAGATTATTTGTGTGTCGTCAGCGTAATTGTAACAGGTGAGACCATGTCTTTCGATGATTTTAATTATTTGTGACAGATAAATGTTGAATAGTAGTGGCGAGAAGGATGATCCCTGTGGGACTCTGCATGATGATTCTCGTGGGCTCGATTTATAGGGTTTCATCCATATTGTTTCTGCTCTGTTTGTTAGGAAGGATCTGGCCCAAAGTAAGGCATTGTCAGTGATTCTGAATTCTTCCAGTCTCATGATGAGGATGTCGTGGTGAACTGTGTCGAATGCTGCAGTGAGGTCTAAATGTATCAGAGCGGTGCTGTTGTTTGAGTCTGCGTTAGCCTTTAGATCATCCCAGATTGAAATAAGTGCTGTTCCTGTTCCTCTCATCGGTCTGAATCCTACTTGTGCCTGGTTTAATAGGTGATGTTCTTCTATGAAATCTTGGGTTGTTCTATATATGTGTGTTTCCAGGAGTTTAGCTGGGTAGGGGATGGTGGAGATGGGTCTGTAGTTAGAGAGGTCCTCTATGTTTCCTGTTGTATCCTTGAGGAGCGGTTTGATGTATGCTGATTTGAAGGTTTGAGGCACTCTTCCTGTCGAGATTGATTGGTTGAGGACGTTCCTGTAGTATTCCATTGGTGTTCCTTGTGCAAGGATTGATTTGTAGATGTCAGGGGGGCAGGGATCCGCGGGGGAGCCAGATTTGTTGCTTTGATTTACGAGTTTGATGAAAGTCTCCACTGATATGTGCGGGAAGTTTCGGAGTTTGTTCTGGTGTTTCTTGCATCGGTAGTGTCTTCATCCATCCATCCATCCATCCAGTTGGTCAAGTGGCACAGCGATTAAAGCGCTCACTTTGTCATCAGTGCAGAGTCTGCTAAGGCAGGTTCGAATCCCGGCAGCGCCAAACTCAGTCTTTCATCCTTCCGAGGTCCATAAATGAGCACCACACACCGTGCGTAATAATAAGCAGCGCTCAGATACCTAAGGGTTCGCAGCGCTATATAAATGCCAAATTATTATTATTATTCAGTGTAGTGGTTGCATGGTCTGTTTTGAATGCTTTGTTGGATGGTCTTGATTTTATTTTTGAAGTGGTCTGCGAGGTCACTCCATAATTTCTTCGATGGTATTGTAGTGTTCTTGCAGCCGGTAGGTGTTTTTAAATTAGTTTATGATTTCAAACAGTTCTTTTTGGGTGTTTGGTTCTTTGAGGATTCTGTTGTCGTGGTATTTTCTTTTTGCTTTTTGTATTTCCTTTTCGTATGAACGGGTATGTTGTTGAAGTTTGATTTTTTTTTCTGCAGTCTTTATTGACCCTCCATTCTAGTTCTAGTTTTTGTTTTTTCCGTTTCACTGCGCCTAATAGTGGGATGAACCATTTTGCCGTTGCTATTTTGCGGGATGGACTGAAAGGTTTTTCTTTTGCGATCTCGTCGATTGTTGTGGTGATCCAGTTGTGAATTATATCTATTTTAGTGTCTAGGTCAGCTTCGCCCATGGTCGTTGTTTGTGGTTTGGTGATCTCTAGTCGTTCCGTTAAGTTGGAGTTTTTTTTTGGGTGTCCGGTTTCTTTTCATGATGATTGATAGTTTTTCTTGTTTCCTGGTTATTGGGGAGGGCAGTGTGATTACGAAGGGGATGATGAGGTGGTTGCGCCAGAGGATCTGAATCGGTGGTGCTGTGGTAATTAGTTTTCTGTTGGCAAAGATTGCGTCTAGTGTATGTCCTGCCGTGTGGGTTGCTCCTTTGACCAGCTGATGAAGTTCCTTTGTTGTTAGTTGGCCGGTAATAGATTTTTGTGAGGTTGTGGTTTCTTCATCGAAACATATGTTGAAGCCTCGGAGGATAATCAGTTGGTTACACTCGATAGCTAGGTTGGTGATTGCTTCTATGAAGTTGTATATGAAGGCCGCATCGTCTGTTGGTGGTCTGTATATCAGTATGAATTTCAGGTTTGTTCTGGGATTTGTTGATAGACGTATGATTAGGGATTCACATTTATTGATGTTTAATGGGTCTTCCGCTTTAATTTCCAGGTGTTCCTTGTGGATGATTGCTAGTCCACCACCTCTTTTTGTTTTCCTGTTTACTTGGATGCACCTGAAGGTGTCGGGTAGGCAGTTATTGAGGGTGATCTTGTAATTGTCATCTAGCCATGTTTCGGTTACGAAAAGGATGTCCATGCCTCCGTCACTTAGGAGTTCATATATTTTGGTGGCATGTTTGGACATTGATCTTGCGTTGATAAGATTGCAGTGGAACTTTTTGGTGTCGTTTGGTTTATTTTTCGTTCCTGGTTTTGGTTTGTGGGTAATCAGTTTGGGTGCTTTTGTGTTGCCTCCGGGCGGTAGAGGTTCTGGGAAGGTGGCTTCATCGTTGAATCGGTGTGGGTCGCTGACTTCTATTGTTTCTTCATCTCTTGTCACTTGGAGTGGGTATCGATAGTGCCCATCTGTTCTTGTGATGTAGGGAGTAAGGGGGTTGGCGTCATCCCATTCTCTTCTCTGGTCCCCTCTTCTTTTACTCCGTTGTTCTGGTGTTTTTTAATCCATCTGGAAATGTTGGTGTCATTGGGAGTATCTAGGTTCCTCAGATGGTGTGAGGTACGGTGTAAGGTATAACGATTTTTCTCTTGTGATGTATGTTATGTCGATTTTATTGTTTTGCGGGGTCTGTTCTGTAATGAAGGCGTCTTCTGCTGGGGCCGGTTGAGCTTGTGTATCCGTGTTATTTGTACCATGTTCCTTTTCTCTTTGTCTGCATCCAATTCTATGTCGGGTCATTTTGGTCTTAGTTTGAAGGAGTTGGTCTGGGTGTTAGGTTTATAGAGCAGTTTCCAATTGTGGTACCTTGTGCTAGGCTAGTGTTGATTTTAATCTTCAATAGTTCCATCTGCTAGTTACGATGGTGTGTCTTTGTTCGGTCAGATGGGTCTTGTGTCAGTGGGACTTTGTTCTGTCAGCTGTTTCCAATTCTCTTAAGTTGTTCTGTCTGGAGGTTTTCGAGGGGTTGTCTTAGTTCATTCAGTTGGGTATGGTGTTCCTCTTACAATGGGAGGGCTGTCCTGGGGGTATTGTACGTTAGAGGGTGGGTGTATAGATTGGGCTAAGGGTGCAGGTAACTGTGGGGAATTATGGTATTAGTTACATGCTTAGGTGCTTGATGGATGTCCTGGGTGTCAGGTTCCTAGGATTCAGTAGTAGCAGCTACTGATAATACCTAGACAACTAAGGGACAGGAGGTGGAGAGTTAAGAATTTTACAGGCGGTTTACAGAGAGATTGTGTTCTTGGTTGTGGGGTATCCGAAGCGGGTTTCGGCGGGTATCAAAGCTGATTGAAACGTTAGATTTCTGATCCTTGGACGGCAAAGGGTAGGTTCAGTTGCACAAGGCAGTCTGTGATCAAGATTGGGTCCTTAATCTATCGGGAGAGGGTTACGTTTCGCAGGTGGCAGGGGTGATCAAGTTTCCAGTTGGAGACCCCTGGATGATAGGGGGGGTTTAACTTGAAGGAGGTTGCTGGTAATGAAAGCCAAATTGACGCCTAGATATCGGGAGGAAGGTTCAGGGCTCTAAGTGGCCGGCAAAAATGAACACCCAGACTGGAGACCTAGGCAGCAACTGTACACCTAGGCTAGAGTATCTGGATAGCGGGGGAGGTTCCGGCCTCACATGTGGCAGGATTAAGTTAAGAGATGGGGGGGGACACCTAGAGTAATCCTTCTCACAGTGAATGTAGATACAGGAGAGAGGAAGACCTGAGGGTCATGTATTGAGGTGGAGGGCCTAGGTTTCAGAGTGCTGTATATTACCGGAGAACACGCTGAGATTCGAGTCCTGTCTATTGTGGGAGAGGTGCAAGTTTTAATGTGGTTTCAAAGGTCAAATGTAGTTTCAATGAAGTCTCAGAATAGGGGAGCGCACTTAGAGAGTGTGCTGAATAGTGGGTTGGGAGGCCTAAGTTTCAAATGCAATTTCAAGGGGATTTCAAATGCAGATTAGGCAGTTTGGTGCACTTTCAAAATACCGGGGGCCCACTTGGAATGGTCCTGTATAGTGGGAGAGAGGCCTAAATTGGAAATGCAATTTCAAATGCTACTACAGATGTGATTTCAAATGCAGTTTAAAGCAGTTCAGTGCACGTTCAAAGGGTCCTGTCTAGTGGGAGAGATGCCTACATTTCAAAAAGCAATTTCAAGTTGATATCAAATGCATTTCAAATGCAGATTAAGTAGTTTGGTGCACTTTCAAAGAAAGTGGGCACACTTGGAAGGGTCCTGTATAGTGTGAGAGTCTACATTTCAAAATGCAATTTCAAAAGCAGTTTAAAACCTAAGAGGGCTATGTTTCACAATGCAGTATGGTAGAAGGGGTTTGTATGATGGTGTCAATATATGTTGAGGATAGAATATGAATGTGAATATGAAAAAATGTGAGAGGTGGTGGGCCAGTGAATCCCAAAGGACAAAGACATCTAAGAGGAAGGACCAGAGGATGTAGCTGATGTGCCCCTGATCTTCTGGGTATAAAGGTATTGTAAAACAGGTTTTTAACAAGTAAAACTGCATGCCATTATTGCAAGCAAGAGGGACATTGGAAGTTCAAGTACCCTAACAGGTTACAGCATCAGACTGCCGGAACTCCCACTGGCCCTTCTTCTCTGAATGTGAATGCACAAAGGTTCCAGCCCTAAGTGAAGTGCAATGGTTTGTGTAGCTAAAGAGAAAATGGCGCCAACAGCTTCACAAGTATATGCTGATGATGTTGTCTCAACATGAGATGGAGCGACGAGAGGAAAAAAGTCAAAGATGGCTCTGGAATCACTGCCTGATGGCTGCAACAATTTTTCCAGGGCTCACTCAGCCGAATGGGATATTTCAGAAGCTGAGGAAGTTGTGGGAGGAATGTATCCATTAGAAGAACAAGTTACTGACCAACTGTAACGTTCTTTCGATTGGATGTTCCTCCCACGTATTCCTCATCTTAGATATTCGTATCATCAGCTTTGCTGCTTCGGAAAAAAACTGTTCACACCAGAGGGCGCAGTGCTCGATGTCGTGGCCTCGATGTCCCTCGAGGGATGCCGTAGAGTGTCGATGTCATCTGCAGCATAAATGGCTTGAGCCGCGCTCGTTGCCTTGAGTTCTGTTTTTTCGATATTCTCAACTGATGAGTTGATAAGGCGTCCCCATAGATCTCAAGGAACATTGCGTGTAAAATAAGTAAACTGTACGGCGGGGTAGGTTGTGAAGGTCGATGAGGAATATGTGGGAGGAACATCCAATCGAAAAAACGTTACAGTTAGTAAGTAACTTGTTCTTTGAATGGATTGAGTCCTCCCACATATTCTTCATCTTAGATAGACTCCCAAAGCAGTGAAAATATGGAGGGAGTACTGATTAATTTTACTCATGGACCGTATGTAGAACGGCCTTAGCAAAAAGACCCCTTTGAGATGATGTGGAATCTAGACAATAGTGTTTCACAAAAGTGTGCATTGACAACCAGGTGGCCGCTGCACAAATATCTTGCACCGGGACACCCCTCTGAAGAGCCGTCGAAGTCGCCATGCCCCTAGTAGAATGAGCCCTTAGCCCATCTGGAGGTTCTTTACCTGCCAGCTTGTAACACTCTCCTATTGCTAGAATTATCCATCTAGATAAGGTCTGTTTCGTTACTGACAGGCCCAATTTGTGGCCGGTGTATCCAATGAAAAGTTGGTCAATTTGCCGCATTTTTGACAATCTCGAAATTTAAAAGCTGAGAGCCCTTTTTGGGCCCATCCTGTGGAGCCTTTCTTCCTCCTTACTTGCATGAGGATAGAAAGATGGCAATGTCATCTTCTGAGACAAGTGAAAGTCAGAGACTATTTTTGGTAGAAATGAAGGTTTGACTTTAAGTATAACTTTGTCTTTATGAAAGATGGTGTGAGAAGGCTTAAAAGAGAGAGCCTTTAACTCACTCACCCTGCGGGCTGATGTAATAGCTACTAGTAGGATTGTCTTCAAAGTGAGAAGCCTTAGCGGACAAGAATGCAAAGGCTCGAAAGGAATGCATGTAAGGAATTTTAATACTAAATTTAGATCCCAAACAGGGACTTGAAATGGGACTGGAGGGTACACGTTAGTGAGACTCTTTAAGAATTGCACAATCAATGGAATTTTAAAGTAAGATACCTCTTCTTAGGAGCACTTAAAAATAGAAAGCGCAGCTAAGTATCCTTTTATTGTACCAATCTGGAGGCCCCGATTGGCCAAATATAATAGGAAAGAAAGTACCATAGGTGTATCACATAGGAATGGATCCACATTCTTATCTTTGCACCAGTTACTGAACTTGTTCCAACGAAACTGGTACAAAGATTTTGTTTCTGGTCTTCTGGCCGAAAGCAAAATCTCCATTACGTCGTCCGGGAGGTCCCAATACTAATATCTCAGCCTCTCAGAAACCATGCCTGAAGGCTGAGTGTCTTGACCTCTGGATGGAGAACTCGACCTTCCTCTTGCGAGAGAAGATCCTCTCTTAGTGGAAGACGTATTGGAAGGCAAATGGACATGTCCAGAAGGTCCGGGTACCATGTCGTCCTGGCCCAATCCGGGGCAATTAGGATCATGGTTTTCCTGAACTTTCTCAACCTCCTGATTACGTGAGGAATCACGGGGACTGGAGGAAACGCGTATAGGAGTGGAAATTCCCAGTCCACTACGAGGAGATTCCTTTGAGCAGTACAGTTTGCACTTCCTGTTGACACTGGTTGCAAACAGATCCACTTGTGGGGTTCCCCAAAGGGTGAAGATCTCTTGAAGGACTTCCTGAGCTAGCTCCCACTCGTGGGAGACTGCTCTGCCTGCTCAGAGCGTCCGCCGCCGTTTTCTGCTCTCCGGCTAGGTGAACTGCAGACAGAGAGATTCCATCTTGCATTGCCCAGCACCAGAGCTGCATTGCCTCTCTGCACAATGGTAGTGACCCTGCGCCTTTTCTCTTGGTGAGGTAGTACATGGCCACTGTGTTGTCCGTCATTATCAGGACATTCTTTCCCTGTATAGAGGGCAGAAAGGCCTTCAGCGCTAGTCTGATTGACCTCAGCACCAAAAGGTTGATGTGTAGTTTGGACTCTGATGGAGACCAAGGATCACTGATTGTCAGATCGTTGGTGTGGGCTCCCCACGCTGTGAATGAGGTGGACGTCACCACTGTTTCTCCGGCCATGGTTTCCAAAAAGATTCTCCCTTGAGAATATTGTCCTTGTAAAGCCCACCATAGAAGATCTTGAGCCACCCTGGCTGGAACAAGCAAAAGATCTGACATAGTCCCTGAAAAATGGGACCATTGAGTCCTGAGGGCCCATTGAAGGGATCTCATTCTCATTCTGGCATGTGGCACCAGAAAAATGCAGGATGCCATAAGGCCGAGCAACCTCAGAAAATCGAAGGCCGGCAGATGCTGGGCATTCTGGAACTTTGTTACCATCTGCAGAATGTAATGAACTCTCACCTCGGGAGGCAAGGCTTTGCCCGAGGAAGTATCCAGGACTGCTCCGATGAATTGGAGTCTTTGGAATGGTATCATATTTGACTTCTTGTAATTGAGGGAGAAGCCCAGTCTGTTCAAGAAGTGGCAGGCCATGTTCAGATGTTCCTGGGCTTGTTCGGGTGAATGTGCCCTGATTAACCAATCATCCAGGTAAGGGTAGATATGAATCCCACCTCTCCTGAGACTCGCTGCCACTACCGCCATCAGTTTGGTCAAAACCCTTGGAGCGGAGGTCAACCCGAATGGCAGAACTCGAAAATAATAGTGTGAACTGCCAATCGCGAACCTCAGGTACTTTCTGTGCTTGAGATGGATAAGCACATGAAAGTAAGCATCCTGAAGGTCCAATGATACCAACCAGTCCTGGAGTTGGAGACCCTGAAGGATCTTAGAAAGAGTTACCATCTTGAACTTGTCCTTCCTGAGGAACTTGCTCCAGTTTCTTAAGTCCAAGATGGGTCTCAATCCTCTATCCTTCTTTGGGATGAGGAAGCATGGGGAATACCAACCCTTTTTCCTCTCCGCTACAGGTACATGTTCTATTGCACCTTTCTCTAGCAGGGTTCAAATTTCCTTCAACAGGAGCAGATCTGGAATCTTGACAGAGTTGTATCCTGGTGGATGGTCTTGAGGCCTTTTTTTAAAAAGGAAGGCAGTAACCTTGAGCCACTGTTTCCAGTGCCCAAGTATCTGTAGTAATGCCCCGCCATTCGTTCAGATGCTGAGAGATCCTGCCTCCCACCGGGGTCTTGTGGGTCAAGGCCTCAGTGTGGCTTTGCGGCAGCTGCAGCAGCGGCTGAGTGGACAGATGCTGCTGCTGATCTAGCACCCTTTCCTCGTCCACCACGATGGAATCTCTTTTATCCTCTTTGACTAGCCTGCCCTCTTCCTCTTCCAAATGTGGAATAAAAACAAAAAGGACGACCCCTCCAGGCAGATGAGCCTGAGTAGGAGTGTTGTTGAGGTTGTCGCATGGAGGCGCTAAGTGACTTAGCTGCCGCCTTAGAGGTCTGCAGCTTCTCTAAACTTTCATCCGCCTTGCTGCCGAACAACCTTAAGCTGTCAAAAATCATATTGAGAAGTCTAGTCTGCACATCAGGTGCAAAGCCCGACTTTCTCAGCAACGCAAACCTGCGAAGCACTGTGCTAGATGCCATGGACCTGCTGATGCTGTCAGCAGTGTCCAGTCCTGATTTAAGGAATTCCCCCGTAGCCTCCTTTCCATCTTTCACAATCGCAAGGAAGCTGTCTCGCTCCTCGCCTTCAGGACTGTGTTCAGCCGCTGCACTAATACAATCCCACAGGGTGTATGTGAATCTTGCAAGGGTGCAGGTCACATTTGTTGACTTTAAGAACCATACTGCTGGAAGAAAAAATCTTGCGAGACCAGGCATCAATTCTTTTATCGTCCCTATCTGGGCGAATAGAAGGATATGCAGATTGTCTAGTGGATGTAGCTGCCTGGACTACTAAGCTCTCAGGTGTAGGATACTTAGTTAAATAGTCAGGGTCAGAAGATGAAGGTCTGTATTTCTTAGCAAAATATTTGGTTCACCGTTGGTCCAGATTCTGGGGTTTCCCATGTGGCCTTAACCTTCCTCTGAAGTACTGTGTGAAAAGGAAGAACTGGATCCTTTTGAGGACCTTGACTGAGAATGTCTGTCATATCATCCTGTTTGACGGTGGGTGAATTTATTTTCCACCACATGAACTCCACCACCCTATTCATAATATTTCTATATGCTGAGTCTGCATGATCAGCAGGGTCAGGTTTGTCGAATTCCAATTAAGGTGACGTGTCTATGCCACTAGCTGTTTGCAGACAGTCATAGAGGTCAGACATTTTGGACTGAGGGTCAATTAGTTCTTCAGGAACATCCCTTGTACCATATTTTAGCCCAAAATGGGAAATCTCCTGTTCAGAGGATTCTTCCTCATAAATAGAGGTCATAGACCTAAAAAGTATTTTCTTGGCACAGGGTGAAAAACTTTACCCGTGGTTTGTGAAGGCGTTGACCTTGGTTTCGCCAAAGGCATCGATATTGTTGCCGGAATCAATATTGTCCTCGACAAAGGCGTCAATGGCGTCGATATTTTCAGCACTGGCTTCGATAAGGTCGAAGGAGCTTTAGATGTAAGCACCGTCGAGGAAGGTGTCAACGCTACCTTCGACACTGGCGTTGAGTAAGTCTTCGACAGAGGCTTCGAGGAGACCTTCGACACAGACTTCAATGACGTTTGGCACCTGACACCATTTTGTCTGGTGTCGCCTTCGCTTTATGCACCAATAGGCCTGTCTTGCTCTTTTTGTGAGGTGTCAGAGAGGTTTTTCTCGACGACACCCTTGATTATTGTTCGCCGGATTTAGAGCGTTTAGTCTCCGACCTTCCTCTGTCATCTTTAGAATGAGCTGGAGCATGGTCTTCACCCGATTTCTTTGAGGGGGTCTGGGCCGCATTCTCAGAGATTCACATCATCGAGGCACTAAAAGCCTCCCATTTTCTAGGGGAATCATGTTTTGAAGGACAGGTGATAACCCCTGTATCAGAAGACGACGAAGAAGAGGAAGATTTTCTTGACCGACTCCTCGACCTAGATTTCTTCGATTTTACGTCAGGACTTTTCCCTAGACTCCCCTGAGTCTTTATTTTTCTTCGAAGAGGCCTTCGAAGATTCCTCCACCACTGCCAATTTACCTCTTCATTCCTTGAGAGCTTTATTTGTCATAGCCTGACAGAAAGAAACCGCATTTGTCAACTCGATGGTCCGACCCAAACACCAGAGGCAAACTCGATGGGGGTCAGTTATAGACATTTTCTTCTGACAATTCTGGCACTTTTTAGAACCAGTTTTAGGGGTAGAAGGATTAGATGAGGAAGACATCTCGAAAGACTGAAGTGCCGTTTCCATAAACACAACGCGAAAGCTTTCGAACGGGCGAGGCTCGAGCCATTTATACTGCGAATGACGTTGACACTCTACGGCAGCCATCGAGGGAAATTGACACCACAACATCGAGCACAGCGCCCTCTGGTGTGGAATTTTTTTCCGAAGCATCAAAGCTGTTGATACAAATATCTAAGATGAGGAATACGTGGGAGGACACAACCCATTTGAAAGTTTATTTTGCTACAATTGAAAAACTACAATTGCAGTTATTCAGCATTAGTATCTATTATAGATTTACATGCTGTTGAATATTACAATAAAGATCTTTAACAAATTATTAGATATACCATTGCCTAAATTAAGACTAAATCCATATCTCACAGGATCGATTTGTTAAGATCCGAAATTCCACGCACTTTATATGATTAATTGTCATGTTCCCATATTAATGAGACCAATTATCTCTGGAGTTGGTGAACTCCAAATCACATGGCCATGGACTTACCAAGGACTTGCTCTTAATTTAGACACTGGTATATCCAATAATTTGTTAAGGATCATTATTGTAATGCTCAACCATGAATGAGAACATATCTTAGAATCACAAGGATTGCAATGTATCACCATTTCAATTGGGCTCCATTGAGAAGCACTGGGCAATATTGCACAATCTGCAATGAGGCGGGACATCCTATCTGGTTAAACCAGCGGGACGTGATGATGTCACGCGTTGCCTACGTGTGACATCATCACGGCGCGATTTCTAAACTGACAACATGGTGGACGAAGTTGCATGCGGAATGCCGGTGACATCACGGGTGATTCCTTGCAGGACACCATAGAGACTTTAAGGGAATCATCCATTCAAATTCAGGTACTCCCAAGCGGAAACTAATGATTATTTAGGGAAATTCAAATATAAAACTATGGTTTTTTGGGGCCCTTAAGATATGGGGCTAAAGCAAATCCTTAATTTTTTTCAGAAAGAATCGTTATTATCAGAAGGATATTGGGTAACCAGCACTATCAAAAGGAGACTGTGACACACACAGACCCTGAGGGGTGAGTTATTTACTGGTGTCCCAACAAACATGGTAAACGTAATAACAATAAAATAATGTTTTATAGTTTAAACCAGCTATTTGAAACCATAGTAATCTCATGACGTGATGATTTTTACAGATTCAAGAGAGGTAATCAGGATCATTCTACCTGGCATATACAGGCAGCTAACAGTAATGACATTGGGTGAGCTATGCTAATTTACATGTTTGAAATTGACATAATTTATATATTATTTATCCCATATTAAGTATTCGTCGCACTTAAGCATGTTACCTATGGAATTACCAACTTGAAAAGGTACATTGACCTCAATGATGAATTGTGCATATATTTATGAGGGGGTAATACAGCAATAGATACCGGCACAAGCTGTAAACTACAATACATAATAGCTGAACAGTGCAGATGTGCAGCTCTTCTTTCAAATACCACAGAGGTAATATGGACTCTGCACTTGGTACATTGTGATTAGGGCCCATCTAATGGGATGCATGTGACACATAAAAGTAGATATAACTTGCACATAAAGAGTTAATTTAGATGTATAAAATAATGTTCTTGGTTTGTATTTACAATCTTTTTGTGTTTTATTAATTATGCTGCATGAGGTTTGAAAATTAATTTCTGTTTCTATTTGTATGCTCCCCATTCTTCTACAAACTTAATGTTGTGATTATGGTATGTACCATTTATTTTTATCACTATGGTGCATGTAACAGATTTGGGTTTTGCATCATTTGTAAGCCTTGACAAGGACCAGTGATCGAAACACGTGTTGGATGTGGCTATGAACCGGCAGTGAAAATATTGTCACTATCAATTGGCTGAGGACTTTGTGCAATATCATTATGTTCATTTAAATTCTGTGTGAATCCAAGGCTCTAATTTGACTGATAAATCAATTTATGGATATATGACCAAGAAGCTTTTGAAAGAATCTTTTGTGCTAAGTAATTGTTTAGACTAGTCAAAGGATAAGCGCAATCAACAGGGTTAGGGCATAGTAACCTCCAGATGATCAACCCCACACTAAAAATGCTACACCCTTTCCCTTAGAGCTCTCAACAGGGTACGGGCATAATAACCTCCAGACGATCAACCCCACACTAAAAATGGTACACCCTTTCCCTTAAAGCTCTCAAAACCCTGAAGCATTGCCTAGAGCAAACCTGGAGGACCAACCCTACCTCACAAAACAAAACACCATCACAAGACTGAACAGGGCAAATGTCTACAAAATCAAACAAAGTACAAAACAAACACTATGGATGGCGGGAATGCCCTCATATCCAAGGGTATTGGGAAATGATAATGAAAGCTATATGAAAAATAGTGGGGACCAAACGACAGACTACTTGGGGCCTAGCAATCTTAGGCATAGGTGATATAATAGAAGACCTACCCTCTAAGGCACAACAAAAGGTATACGTGATACTAATGCTATCAGGGGCTCTGGTGATCGCCCAGAAGTGCAAATCGAAGGTAGCACCGACGGAACACGAATGGGTGGGCAAAGTGTGGCGATTTGTGGCCTTAGAATGGGTAACCTACTCATTGCAAGGGAACTATCAGAGTTTCAGGGCAGACTGGGACTTGGTATTGACATTTTTGCAGAAAGACTCCAAAGGATCATGGTACCAGAAAAAGAGGAAACTGCTGGGCCTGATCTGAGCAGTGAACACAACATGGGAGGAGGGCTCTATGGGGGAGGGAGGAAGGTGGAAGGAAGATCATTGAGGAGTCCAGTATACAATTTGAAGAGGGCTCAGTACTAATAAACGCAAAGGTGAAAAGGAGGACTGCCTTGGCCTATGGTTGGGACAAGGGGGGAAGGGAGAAGGGGGAGGGAACCAGGGTGGGGGAAGTTTGTTCAATATGCTAATAAAAACGCAGGTGAAAAAACCCCTACCATGAAAACAGAATTTCCAACAAAAAATCCATTTAGTGAACACCACAAAATCCTTGGGGAATTCAACTCGCCTAGTTGCCTAACCCCTCTCCCCCAACTCACAAGCTCTGTGCGATAAACTTTGCAACCACTTTCATAGCATTGCGCTTGAAAGATATCGTACCATCACCACAAAACTAGCTCGGATCTGGCCATCCACATCTGGCCATCTCTCAAACCCTAAACTTTCCTCGCCCTCCCAACCAACTTTCTACTCACTCCCCGCTCTCCCATGTTGATTTCTGCAAGCTGCTAGCACTTAGCCGACCATCGGGCTCACCTAGTAAACACTTTATTCGGTTTACGCCATTTACAAAGTAATAGAAATAAGCATTTCAAACATATACATATACAGAATTTAAAATTGACTAAAATACATACAGACCTGAGCAACCATTTAAATAAACTGGTTGCCAAATTAGAATACATAAAACTTGCTTAGTTAGGCTCAGTTAAAATTTTCTTTGTAATCGTTTAAAAGAGGTATTTACATATTCACAGAGATCAGAGATAAAACACTTATCATCACAAGACAAGATGAATAACATTGACTCAGAAAAGGATCTAACATTGTTATGTATAAAATTACAACGCAGCCACTGCCTCCTTAAATTCAGTAGTATATTTCAGACTAGCAGAAAATGAGGTAAATCCTTGATAGCTCCACAAAAACAGTGCTTATTTTTCAACCTCTACCTAAGCCCACTTCCAGCTCTCATCCGCTCACACCACCTTACCTGCAACTACTACACAGACGACACCCAGAGCATTTAAGAAATCCCCAAGACTTCAGCCTCCCCACTTCCCGACCTTGCCACTTGCCTCTCGAATATCGACCTAAGGATTACGACCAACCACATTATCCTCAACCCGGGCAAATCAAAAATCCTAATATGCTGCAAAACTGCCCTCATCCCCCAACCATTACCATGCCCAAAGGCCCTGGGAGCCCCACCTGCCGCCTCCATCTTTGTTAAATATCTTGGATGCACCATGGAGCAGACCTATCTCTCTCCAAACACATCAGCTCCATATCCAGAACCTGCCACTTCCACTTCTGCATCCTAAAACTAATCTTTCCCTACATCTCTTATCCCCAAAGAGTCTACACAATCCTGGACATCATCATCTCCCGACTAGAGTATGCCAACTCCATCTATCTCAGGCTCCCAGCACGACAGCTCAGAAAACTTCAACAATTCCAAAATGCATCAGCCAGACTGCTCCTTGCCCTCTCGCCCAGAGAACACATCACGCCTGCACTCAGAACATTGCACTGGCTTCCAGTTAGTCTAACAGCAACCTTCAAAGCCATGTGCATCACACACCGAGCCCTCCATAACACAGGACCTGAGTTCCTTCAGAACATAATCATCCACTAGCACCCCCCAGAAACCTCTGATCAGGCTCAGCTCTCCTCCCCGCTATCCCCCCTTACTACCCCACCTGAGTTGGCGTCTCAGCTTTCTCTATCCTTGCCCCCACCATCTGGAACACTCTTCCTCTGCACATCCGCCTCACCGAAAACTACCTTTCCTCAAAACCTGGCCATTTGCTGGATTATCCTGAAACGCCCCCTAAAAACGTCCAATTCCCAAATTTGAAATTAGAAACACTAGCACATGGCAGTGCCGGCTGCATTCGCGTTGACGCCGACCTCTTTCACCACACAATTTGTCATGCACCTATCATGACCCTGGTTTCCCACAAGCATCACTAGCTAAATCACAGCCCTTCACATATGAAATGTCACAGGATTACTGAGTCAGTGAATTTGACATGTACGGGAAACTGACAAATCGCACTTGCAGTGGTAGAGTCACAGTGGTGTGAAAGAATCACCTCCATCGCAATCGAACAGATTGGAATACACTGTGGGGAATTGTCATGGGAGGTGTGAGGAATTCGACCATCCGCACAGAGAGAGTGCTCTCGCCTGGGCTTTTTGATTTTTTGTTTACTTAAAAAGAATGAATGATGGGAGATCAACCTCTGGAAAATATGTGGGGCCATTCCAGCACATATTTTCCACGCTCACCACACAGCAGAAAAATAGTCATGTACTCTGGGAGGACACGGCTTAACAGCGACACCCCCTCCTGTCATGTGTAGCTGACACCTGACAGCTGTGGGTACATGAAAAGCCTCTGGCCGTGGTCAGCCTGATTAGCATTCCAAGGCTCCATGGATTTGCATCTCCATTGTTACACCTTGCTGGTGGCAGTGAATTTGTATTTGTATTTTATTGAATTTATATAGCACTTTAATCCAACGTGCTTTACATAAGAACTAGAAGAAATACAACAAGCAAAAGATGGTAATTGAATCACAACTCAAAAACAGTATAAGGAACAATTTACATTATTGCTGAAGTGAGGAAAGAGTGGAGAGGGACAAAGGAATAGAGGAGGGGAGAGACAATAAACAAAAGGTAATAATTGAAACACAAATTGAAACGGTATAAGGAACAATTAACATTATTGGTGAGGAGGGAGTGGAGAGGGACAAAGGAATAAGAGGGAGTGGGAGATACAACAATATAAGATGGTGATTGAATCACAACTCAATGGAAAAAGGAACAGTTTACATTAATGCTGAGGTGAGGAGGGAGTGTAGAGGGACAAAGGAGTGGGAGGGAATAGGAGGGATGAGAGGAGATGTCAGCGGAAGTAAGATGGGAGGCAAGAGGGTGTGAGGAAGAGGAGAGGGAAGAATAAGATTAGGTAAGAGCAGGAGGTAGGATAAAAAGGGAAGTAGATGGGAGGAGAGGGTGTAGAGATGGAGAAGTAAGAAGTGAGGCAAGGGCGTAGAGAAGTAGAAGAGGGAGTGAGAGGTGTTGGGGGAATGGAAGAGATAAGATTTTGGAGAAGAGTGAAAGGTAGGGTAGGAGGGAGAAGAGCGGATGGGTAGGGGGAGGCGGTTCCAGGGGAACGAAGCAAGGAGTTGGAAAGAGCGGAAGCGGGAGGAGGCGCAGGGAGGCGGAGGAGGGGAGAGTAGGAAAGGATCAGCAGAGCAAAGAGAACGAGAGGGGGAGTAGAGAGTAAGAAGGGAGGTAAGGTGGGGGGACAAGACCCAAGGACGTCATTTCACCAAAATGCCAGGGGTAGCGGAAGTGACATCACACGACCCTTGACCCCCTGAGGACATCACAGGAAGTGATGTCATTTGACCCCACCCCAAAGTGATATCGCGGGAAGCGATGGAACACGACCTTTCACCCATTGACAAAACAGGAAGTGGCATCACATAGCATTGTACACTACGAAAAATATGGTTACGATATCACTATAATGTGATGTACATTTCATACCTGAATGGATCGCCATATGTATCATTAAGATCATTGTGTATAGGCCCATATTACCAAATTACTGTGATTGCAAGCAGATGTCCATGACCAAATGAAAATTATGTGTTATTATATAACACTTATGCTTAAGCGCTATCCATAGAAGTAATATACACCCAATATCACCCAACCTGTGTTGGTACCCATTTATCGACCTCAGAAGGATGAAAGGCTGAGTTGAGGCGTTTGAGAACAGACTAAATCAGTGACTTATCCCCTGAAGTGTGCCTGAAATAAACCTTTAATGAGTCTAGAAATTATTGTATAGAATTCCAGAAAGACACTTTTTTGGCATTCCTATTCTTTCTTATTTAGGTTCAGTGCTGAAAGTGTTAGACTTGTGGCCATCATGTTCTTTTTCTTCTTTTTTTAAGGGGCCTGAACAAGAAAGCTAGCCATTCCAGAATTAAAGAGCCACATGGTGCTGGCCACAGCCCAGGAGCTTGCACTGCAGAAAAAAAAAAAAAAGATTTTTCTTTCTTTTTTAGAGGTCGCAAGGGAGACCTCAGAGGTCGCATTTGCGACCTCTGGCGACCCCAAATGACATCCCTGGCAAGACCATGGAGGGATATGAAGACAAGACAGAACATGAATTTAAGCTGGGAGTGAAAAGAAAGCCAACCTAGAGTGGTGAATACTGATGAATGTTAATCAGCAGGCCTCGGGGAAGGCCTGGGTGCAGGAAGTAACAATGGAGACTAGAGACCAGACACCTCTTTGTAATGCAATGTGTCAACTTGGTACTAACACCCCCCTTGGTATGAATGGGCAGTGAATGTCCTGTCTGGGACCACTCCTTTCAGAGCAGAGAAGTATATGAATTGTAGGAGACGAAAGTCTGCCTGCAACCCCCTACTTCAAAGGAGGCCCATGTTGTGACCAAGCGCTGCATAGGCTTCAGTTAATTAGGGAGACAGTTTGATGTACAGCAGACAGGAAGATGGGTGGGACTTAGAAGTATATGTTGTCATCCTTCCCCTGTCTGTTGCCAAGCGCCCTAGTTATGACCTGAAGCATCACTGAAGATTGTTGGTGGGGACCCAGATTGGTTCATAAAGGTGAGCTTAGCCTACACCAATCGCTTGGGCCCATTTGTCGTTAAGAGAGGGCTGAGCCCCTCACTGATGAGATCATCTGAAGACTTTGCAAGGAGTAAGAAGAAGGACTCATTTGGACCAGGGCTGAAGGTACAATCTACCTCAAATCTTCTGCCAGTGAAGGAAGGCCAGGAGCTCCAAGAGGGAAGCAAGTTCCCTCCCCTAAACATCTCCCAGGGAACAGAAGGAGATACCTGACTCAGAGGACTTGTTCGGCAGCTCCAGAACCGGTACCCAGCCAGCACACAGGGTGCCCTGCTAGGTTCTGACAGCAAGCTTCCTAGGTGGAAATTGCCAGAGAGTCTCTGGACAAAGGACATGGCCGTTCCCTGTTGACACCCTCCTGAGCTTTGGGCCATCTGCCTTGAAAGGACACAAGCCCTGCGAAGAAGCTAAGAGGAGTGCCACTCAAGCATCATCCAGCGTCCATCTTTTTAAGGACAATTTCGAGGCAGTCTTGTCCTCAAACCACATCCGGCTGCACCACTGACTGTTGTCACGCCGCAGTCACCAGAGCCGTCCGAGACGCCTCAACCAGCATTCCAGATCTGACAACCAGCACAGAGACAACAATTCTTTGCCCTGAGCCGCCACGCCGTACAGCCTGCAGACATCCGTCCAGCCTCGCTTGCCGAACTGCCTGCCGCCTGGTACCCGCAGCTGTCTCCCACCACTGTGTCTCACGGGCTGCGAAGTGCCCTGGAACCGCCTCGATGTTGTCGAGCACCAAAAACTGCTTCAGCACCAGGTACATTGTGGTTCTGCCCCCCTGGTCCTTCTCCGAAGGCCCCTAGAGACAGTTATGACCCTTTGCTCCTTTGGTGTTGAAACCAAATAATCTTGAACTATAAGACTGATTACTTTACCAACTACCCTCCTGTCAGTATCAGAGTGCATCTCTTTCCTTTGTGAAACTGTTTGTCCTCTGTGTTCCTTTACAGTATGGGTTGTAATTACAGTGTGCTAGAACTGTCTGTGCTAGTAATAATAAAGTAGATATTTGTATACAACCTTGACTGAATAGTCCCTTTTATCATTGGGTAATAATTGTATTTTCGCTGTGTTGCAACTAACCAATGATCCACGACCTTGCAGAGATAAGCCTGCCGTTCCGTCCACGTTACCAACATTGGACAAGAAGGTTTATAATTGACTTGTGTTCCAATCTGTTTGCATTCCTTCTGATGCACTAGAGGTGTGGGGTTAATTGTTGGTTTAGAAACCGATATTCATCCCTGGACCACTGGTGCCCTGGAAGTTGATTCATCACAGGAGGACATGGGCCATGACCCGTGCTACTCTTGTTGCAAATAGTTGGAGTATAGACAGTTGCTGTCACTAACGGTTTTATAGCAGCCTCAAGAATCGACAGAAGCCGTTTTCCTGAAGGGGCATACAAATAACAAATCTCCACCAAATTTCTGCTGGGTATGTTTAAAGCACCACCCTGGTGGACACAGGCCGCAGGCATGGGTACCCGCACACATCAAAATACAGCAAGGTCTATAACAAAATGTGGTTGTGCTGTTCACATAATTCTCCACCTATTTACACCAGAGTACCCCATAACACCTCTGACATCAAAATGCAGCGCAGGTCTATGACAAATTTGGGCCTGCTGAACACATAGCAAGTCTATATCACTCGCACTGACTCCTCTCAGCACACATCCACATGACTGACCTCATGGGTTGCTCTCTACCAGAGTCTGGCCAGCCCTACTAAGCCTCATATGGCCAAATGCATACATGCATCATAATCATACTCTTTGACCTCCAATATTCTATACTTCGGTCCTCTGAGGGCATTCCCACTAATAGCGAATTAAGACTATAATAATGGTAAAAGGCGCTATATAAGTGACAAGTACAATACAATACAATACATGAACAAGAAAACTGAACTCACTTTAGTGTTCTATCAGTCTCATTTCAAGCCATTTGCCCCCAAACCATATGATATAAGTAATTGATAACGTGCCTGTACACAAGTGTTTCTAGGCGCGACAAAGACAAGGAGGAGGGGACAGAAGGAGGACAAAACATTGTTCTTACTAGGCCTTGTGTCATTCATATCGCACAAGGGAGGGGGGAGGGGAGAAGTGCCGAGGTGAGGGGGAAGTGCAGGTAACTCAATAAGTGCTGCCGGAGGGTTGCTCATAAGTACAGCAAGCCAGGGGAATGTAGGGTTGCAGATACAGACCTGTAAGTGCTAGGGGATCCCGGAGGCAGTGCAAGGTAATTGGACATGCAGGAGTGTGGGCCCGAATTTCAGTGGGTTGCAAGGTGACCAGTGTGCAGAACAGTCAGGGACACCAGCAAGGGAGAGGAAAAGAGAAAGCGGAAGCAAAAAGGAAGGTCTTCAGTTGCTTCCGGAACCAGAGGTGGTTCTACTCATGTTTGAGAGAGGCAGGGAGGCTGTTCCAGAGGGAGGCCCCAGCCGAGGAAAGAAATCTACCCCCCATTTCTGCTTGGAGAAGCGTCTGACCCTCAGAGTGTTGGTGGTGGATGAGCAGAGGTCTGGAGAAGGAAGATGTTTAGGAAGAGAATGTTGGAGGTAGTGCGGTCCCAGGACCCAGAAAGCCTTGTGGACGAGACAAAGGGTATTAAACTTGATCCCTGCAGCCACAGGGAGCCAGTGGAGAGATTTCAGAGCTGGAGAGATACAATCCCTCGGCTTGAGGCCAAGGACAAGTCTTGCATTCCTGTTCTGGATAAGCTATAAAGATTGAAGAGTAGAGACAGGCAGATTCAGAAAGAGGCTGTTGCAATGGTCCAGCCTAGAGATGACCAGGGCTCTGGAGACAGTGAGCTTCTGGGGGAAAGTTGGAAAAGGCAAAATACCTCTGAGGACGTGCAGCTGATAGTGTGACTACTTACAGATGTCAGAGATATGAGGAGAGAAGGAGAGGGTGGAGTCGAAGATGACACCAAGATTCTTAGCCTCGCTGGAAGGAGCAGGAAGAAGGACCATGGTGGGTGGCCAGAGAGAGAGTTAAGGAGGGAGCAGGTATCCCGATGAGGAGGATCTCAGTCTTACTGGCATTAAGGCAGAGATCATTGGTGGCACACCATCCCTGAATTGCACCAGACAGTCTGGTATGAGAGAAGGAGCAGAGGTAGCTAAGGGGAGCCTGAAAGAGAGCTGGGTTACATTTGCATAATACTGAAAGTTAGAGCAAAATGTAGTGATGCGGTGGGGAAGAGGTGCAGGTAGGGGTTGAAAAGCCAGGGAGAAAGGCTAGACCCCTGGGCAACACCACAAGTAGAGAGAGAGATAGAAGAGAGGAAAGACCCAAGTTGGACCTCATAGGGTCAGTCAGTGAGAAAGGCGGTCAACCAGGCTAGGGCCTGACAAGTGATACCCAGGTTGTCGCGGAGGCGATTGAGCAGGATGGCATGATTGACCATGTTGAAATCAGAGGATAGATCGTGGAGAATGAGGACAGAAGGAAGGTTAGAGTCAGGATTAGAGAGCAGGTCTTCATAGGTGTTTAGGAGTTTCCGTACCTCTGGCAGCACTGAAGCCAGACTGGTCATCATGGAGACAACCAAAAGATTCAGCATGCAGATTAAGCTGGGAGATGGCCAGCTTTTCCAAGGGTTTGCCCAGGAAAGGAGTAATGGAAATTTGGCGAAAGTTAGCCGGAGAGGAAGGATCGGCAAAGGACTTCTTTGGAAGGGGGTGCACAAGGGGGTGCTTAAGTGGGGAGGGGAAGGTTCCAGTGGCAAAAGAGTGATTTCAGAAATCGGCCAAGCCTGGAGCAAGTGTGTTGATATGGTCCTTGATGGTTCTGGGTGAGCAGAGGAGAACCTGCTTTGATGATACTTGTCTAGCAACATTGTCAGCGGTGAACAGGGGAAAGGAGGAGAAAGGAGGAGGAGAAGGAGACGAAGAGGGGCCAGGGGTGGTAAAGGAGGAGCAAGAGGAGGTAGTGGAAGAGAGAGTAGACAGGATGGCCTGAGCTTTAGTGGTGAAATGCGAAGCCAGGGCTGTGCAGAGTGCCTGGGAGGGAACAGGAGAGATAGAGACTGCAACAGCATTGACCAGCTCCTTGCAGATTTCAAAAGATTTCGGCCTAGCTGTTAGATGCCGCAGAGACGCAGGCTTGGATGTAGGCTCTCTTCTTAGAGAGGATAGAGAGTCTGTACTGCCTTTGGAACAGGCAGCAGAACAGTTTGTCAAGTGATGCGCCTGACGCCCTCCACTTCCTCTCAGCCGTCCTACACTTGCGTTTAAGGGTGGCGGGGTCAGAATCGTACCTAGAGTTGCATTTGGATGTGGGTTTCAAGCGGATTCTCATGACAGGGGCATGGACGTCAACAGTGTTAGAGATAGAGGGATAAAGGTTAGAGTGTGCTTTTTGCAGTTTACTATTTGGTGAGCACTGCTCCTGTTTCGCACACAATGCTAAACAAACAATATTCATGTTTGTTTAACTACAAGAGTGAGTTGCTGGCACTTTGCCACAACCACTTGCAGTTAAACATTTGGTGAGCTTCACCCCTTTTCTTACCCACACAAAGCTTAACAAACATTACTTATGTTTGTTTAATTACAGAACTGTACTCCACCCATTACCTTCAACCATTTGAATTACTGTACCTGAACCAAAGGCATTGACGTGGACTTCCACCTGTGGGTTGTTAGCAGCTTAACTACCTGAATTGCAGAATTTGCTCCTCCTGGGTCCTATCTGGCCAGTTCCCTACAGATCGTGCCCCATTGATTGGGTAAGCTGAATGTTAGGGTTTCGTAGCTATTAAGCAGTCAAACAACAAAGAAATTAATTTTTAGATGTCTAGCCAAACTGATTCAGCAAGCCACAAGAAATTAATTTCATTTTTTTCTTTGTGTCTGCTTCCCCATAGGGTCAACTTGCCCTGAGGAAGGCATTCTTTGAAACCATTGCCTGGCAGGAGGCCCTGTTTTTTGCGAAACGTGTGGCAGATGTCCAATTGGACACCAGCACGTAGGCAGACCTGCTGAGAAAATTATGAATAAAGGGTGATAAAGGATAATCAACCAATGAAATTACAAGTTTAGAAAGAGAAAAGAATATACTCTTTCCTGTCCCTATACTCTTCCTTCAAATTTATTTTTTAAATTCTCTTTTTCTCACAAATGTTCTTTTTCACACTTTTTCTTGTTTCTAATTTTTTTTCTGCTTGGATACTATTTACTTGCCTAAGTGTGATTTGGTTTAATTATGTCCAAATATGTTTATTCTTTCTTTTGTGAGTACCAACCCACACATATGCTGTTGATATATGTTTTTCTTTCTGTAACTAATTGAATAAATCCAAATATTTTTCGATATAATTTCTTGATGGCTTTCAGAATTTGGAGTTGGCTTACATCAGAACCTCAGTAAAATAACTATAACACTGTAATACTAAGAACTATTTTTTAAAGTTTTTTTAACTTGTCCCTCATTACGGTGGAACCGTCGTTTTACTGTTTAAGATATTTGTCCTATTCCACTGCAGTACACAGGACACTCCCCACTATTTGTATGTAACTGTGTCAGAGTGTGAGTCAGCCAAAGGTGGCTTAGGAGAGAAAGTAGCAGTGAAAGCCTCAACTGACACACGTTTTGTGAGCCGGATGACCGAGAAGGTGGGTGGCAGTGCTGGGGTCGGCTTGACCTGAGGGATTGAGAGAGAGAGAATGGGGTGGGAGGAAAGAAGAAAGTAGTCACTCCAAAAGGGAGGAGTGGTGAGAGGGTTAGAGAGGGGGAGGTCTGAAGAGATCAGAACATCCAGGATGTGCCCTTCAGAGTGTGTCGGGCCGAGGGAAGAATAGAGAGAGAGAGAGAGAGAGAGAGAGAGAGAGAGAGA
The DNA here is from genome assembly GCF_040938575.1 of Ambystoma mexicanum. Lineage (NCBI taxonomy): Eukaryota > Metazoa > Chordata > Amphibia > Caudata > Ambystomatidae > Ambystoma > Ambystoma mexicanum. Next base: position 638,645,749 of record NC_090939.1, read on the forward strand.
GAGAGAGAGAGAGAAAGAGAGAGAGTTGCAGAGGTTGCAAAAGAGCCTCAAAGAGGGGCTAGTAGCATCCAGTTGGATGTTCAGGTCTCTGAGAAGAAGTTGAGAGGTAGAGGCAAGGAGGCAGGAGGAGATGTCAGCCCACTCAGAGAGGAAGAGGGCAACCTGGCCAGGTGACCTGTAGATGGGGGCCATAGTGAGAGAGAGGACAGGAGAGATAGGGAGCCTGCCTACCAGGCATTCAAAGGAGGAGTAATCCTGTGTTGGAATGACAGAAGCAGCGATCCACTCTGAGAAAATCAGAGCTACACCCCTACCGGGACAGTTGGTTCTGGGTTCGGAGTGGATCTTGTAGCCATCGGGAAGGATAATGTCAAAACTTGTGACAGAGCTGGCTGTGAAACAAGTCTTGATGAGACTGAGTACATCCACATCCAGGATATGGCAAATGTCAGAGGAATGTTTGACAGTGGCGCAAGAGTTGAGAGTAGCGATGTGGAGCAGGTTGCCACCTTTGAAGGATTTCCGTGGAGGGGTACAGGCCAGAGGTATGCCCTGCAGAGGTGTTGGAGGTGCCCGAGAATGAGCAGAGGAGCAGCAGAGGGTGCCAGAGAGGTGGCGATGGAAGGAGGTGGCAGAGGAGCCAGAGGAAGAGATGGCAGGTTAGTCAGAGAGGAAGAACAGAGTTCCAGAGAGGTGGCTGAGGAAGGAGGCAACAGGCTGGCTAAGGAAGCAGCGGAGGGTGTGTAGGGGAGGACTGGCCGCGAGGCCCTCCTCACCTGCAGCCTTCTCCCCAGGTGAGGACCATGACTCGGTGGGCGTCCCCTCATGCCACCCGGGCCCAGGTGGAGGAGGGTTCACCCGCCGACGACATTGCCCACACGTATCTGTTCCCTACATATACAAAAATTCAGTTAGGCCTAGAAGCCATCCTGTCTAGCAAAGATGGCGTGAGTTCAGCACACTGTAGCGCGGCCCCCACCTTTGGAGGGCTTTCCAAGCATCCCTGCCGCCGCAGCACCATGGTAGATCCACTGCGAGCGCGTTCCCATGAGAAAGCCGGGTATGAGCTAACCCGAGATGCTAACACTGTAACACTTCGTCGTTCACAATGTAATACTGCATCCCGTGTGACCTGGTCCGCGAGGCCAGGGCGACGCAGAAATGAATTCAAGTGGTGATATTAGTGAACTGCTCTTCTTAAACAGAATCTGCAAACTATGAATTAGCCATAAAAGTGAAATGTTTATATGACTTCACATTGTGACTGTACTAATGCTGCTAGATCACAGAGGGAGTGTCTTTAAGTCATATGTATACACATGAACCCCTATATGTCGTCTTAAGTCACCCATAGTGGCAATCGTCAATCTCTGTGGTCCATAACATAGTTCTACCTCATGTACCGTCGAATGTATATAAATACTTAAACACTGTAGTAGATATAATACCATGTAATGAAAAGGTACTCGGACCGAATGTATTGAAGAAATGTGTAACAAAATTGAAATATAAATGTGTGTTTGAAGAAGTATCAAAATAAGGCAAAACATTATAAAAGTTCTGCATTCAAAAGTCAGCAACGTACGAGGAAAAAACCTTTGTGAATATATGCAAGGCCATTCTCCCTCCCACCCTACGAAGCCTGCCAAATGAAGAAGCTAAGGCATGTGCCGCGCTCCCTCTCCTCCCCCAACCAAGCTGGAGCCGCTTCAGAGAATCAGAGGCCCCAGTACCGCACCCAAGGCCACAGCACGCCACCTGTGTTATTTACAGCACGGTAATAAACCCACGTCTGAATCCACAGATCTACCAGCACCCTCTCGTAAATCCCATAACCCCCCCCAGACCACCCCAAGAATCATGACCCCGTGCAAAGACGACCCCCAACGCCGGGACAAGACACAGAGACCCATTTATATAATAACTTCTAACGCAGCAGACAGACATGTATCATTCGGCCCAGGCCCCAGAGCCCAGCCCCTCGACCTGAAATACCAGACGTCAGAACACCGGTAAATCCAATAGATGACCACCAGACCCCTCACAAGGTGCATTCCTCCTGTGTTGTATTTCTTTGATTGAAAGATTTACTGTAGCAGTTAGATATGGGGTTTTAAGTAACTGCAATGTGCATGATCTAGGGCACCCAAGTCAGGGAAGGTATTCATCTTTGTCACAGGCTGCCCCAGCGAACCAACACCGCCCGGATGACCTCAAGCCGGCCTGCCAGGCCCAACCCTACCCACGAGGCTGACCAGTGACGTCCTCCCACCCGGACCAACCAAGCTGCAGCAACACCTATAGTTAGTCGACGCCACCCAATCCCAATTAACTTGTGCCCCCTATAGTGTGTAGGTTCTGATGACGTTTTTTGTATTAGAAATACGCCTGTCTTTGCTATTGTCAGACAGAGCGCTCTCGGAGGTTGCAGAGTTCTTTGCATGCCATATTCTTTCGATAAACTCCCACTTACGCTCACCCGCACTCTGTCTTGGCCTTATTCCCATTACGGGAGTGTCCATTATTGTCTCCCATTGCGGGGAGGATCGTGCTAACTTGGGGGCGCTTCCTTTCAGGTGCCAGAGAGGTGGCAGAGGAAGGAGCTGGCAGAGGAGCCAGATGAAGAGATGGCAGGGCAGTCAGAGAGGAAGAAAAGAGTTCCAGAGAGGTGGCTGAGGAAGGAGGCAACAGGGTGGCCAAGGAAGCAGCGCAGGGTGTCAGAGAGTTGGCAGAGGAAGGAGGCAACATAGTGGCCAAAGAAGCAGCAGAGGGTGCCGGAGAGGTGGCAGAGGAGAGAGGTTGCAGAGGAGCCAGAGAGGGGTAAGTAGGGATTGCAGGAGAAGAAAGGAAGTTGATAAGGCGCGGGAATCGTCTATCAAAAAGGAGGAGATTGGCCTGAGGGGCCTGGACCAAGACGGTGCCATTTAAGTAGATGTTAATGATGGTCTTAGAGTAGTGGAAGGGGGCCAGGAGGGCCTCCCACTGGGTGCCACCATTAATGGGAGAAATGCAAAAGAGACCACATGGGGGGTCCATAGGCCTGGAGAGGGAACGACAAAGAGGATGTCGGTAAGGGTCTGTCTGGAGGAAGCACTGGTGTAGGTATCAGCGATAGGGAGGACTGGGATGGAGACTTGGATGTTCCTATTGAGCTTATTCCTGCCAGATTTAGTGAGAGGGATAGGATAGTCGATAGAATAGCAGTTAGAGAAGATAGGGTAGACAGAGAGCACGATAGAGGGTGCGGATGGAAAGAGGGGGGGAAGAGACAGGAGCCCAAGCAGGGGGGGCGTAACGTGGGGGCAGATAGAGGGAGGCAGAATGGGGGACACAAAAGAGATGGGAGCACAGCACAGAACAAGAAACATCGGATCTACAAAATAATGTGCAATACAGAACCCATCAACAAAGCACAATACACAACCAAGGAAACCTAGAAGTAAAGAATGCAGGCAATGCAATGGAAAGCCAATGCAGTAGAGAAAAAACAACGGCAGTATCAAAGTGCAGTACAGAGACCCAACCCAACAAAGGCATAGTACACAACTAAGGAACCTACAAGTAGAGGAATACAGGTAATGCAAAGGTACAGTAGAGAAAAATAAAACAATGGAAAGACCAGGGAAACATCGCACAAGGGTGACTATACAATAGGTCAGAGAACGAAGGGGCGAAGATGCGAGAGGAAGGTAGGGAAAAATGCGGGGAGGGGAAGCGTAGACAGGAGGAAGGGGGCCAAGATGTGAAGGAGCGCACGCGGCCTAAGTTGTGGCACGGCCTGATGCGAGGGAGCACATGCGGCCTGAGTAGCAGGAAGCGCACGCGGCCTAAGTTGCGAGGGAGTGCACACCGCTTAAGTTGCGAGGGCACGCACGTGGCCTAAGTTGTGGCGCGGCCTGATCAATGGAGCGCACACGGCTACGCATCGCCGGGCAGCATCTCCTGCGCACCTGCATCGCTCAACACTGCGGCCTTGTCCTGTGAGGGCTTTAGTGTCACCACTCCATCACAGACATGGAGTGGTGTCACTCATGAAAAGTTTTAAAGCCTGACTCATAGGGAGGCATAGGCCTCATTACAAGTAACCTGGTCCAGCATTTTTTCCAAACCGGGTTACTCTGGAGTCTGACGGTAGGGGCAGAGAACAACCGGCAGGCCTGACCTGCCGGTAGTTCAGGCCCATACCGGCAGAAAAATCATTGAACCACCAGCACAGTTAGCGAAGGTGCTGGTGCGTCAGTGTTCCTTCCGTCGCCCATAATATACATGGAGATGACATCACTCCAGCCACAAGATAACGTCTATTAAAAGTGATGAACTAACCTCAGAGTCACACAACACCACCTAGTAATTAGATAAAATATTTTCCAGAGCTGACTTTGTCAGGAGAATATGTCAAATGAGGAGGACTCTTTCAGAGGAATGTATCCATTGGAATAAGTAAGTTACTGTTAAAGAATCAGATCAAGTCATTTTTCAATAATACATGATAATGTTAAATGGCCACGGGTCCTCAGCCTGTAGGTGGGACCTTTCAAAAGTATGTAAATCTAAAAAAGACCCATTACTGGTGGACTCTTAGTACATGTTATTCTTACTAACCCTTACAGTGAGTCTACAAATAGTGTCAAACTAGTTAGTATGTGAAAACATGACTCAACTACCCCAAATTCAGAAATTAGATATAGTAATAAGAGGTACTTGCCAGTTTTTCTAGTGTTTTGTCTTCCAATTTTTCAACTGCAGGTTGTGCTTCCGATTTAGTCTAGAAAGGACAGTTTACAAACAGTGTCAATAAGTTTAAGAAGAAAGGGCATCATGTTACTTATACTTTAATTTCAAAGTGTGTTACAGCTGATAAGTTTTGGTATCATGATGATGCCTAAACACAAGTAAGCCTCCAAAGTTCTATGCACCACACATCTATGTGAGGATGGTGGAGGATGATTAAAATGTAAAATAAATGTGATTTACCTGTAACTACAGTTCTTTGGAGTATTCTCCCAGAGATTCCTCATCTCATAGATATCTTCCAGCGTCAGCTTTCGGAAACGTTTTCGACAGGGGGCTCAGTATGACTTGACATTGACTCCTCTTTCCTTGGCCATGCCACTGCTCGAATGCGGAAGTGATGTTGGCTGCATATATATCTCGCCACTGCGCCCCGGCAACTCAGTTCCCCACCTTTTTCCCCCCAAGCCCAGCAGCCGTTAGGGAAGAATCCATAGGATTCGGCTTAAAGACACCCTACCGAAATCAACGGACAGACAGTACACAAAACAAAGGCACCAAACGTGCCTAACACCAAATAGTCATCACCTCAAGTTGCCATCTTTAGTAGAGAACAACTTGAACACAGCAGCAGACCACTTTCATAGTGGGGCAGTATGGGAGGGCAATGAGGAATCTGATTGAAAAAATATTACTGGTAAGTAATTTCTCCTTCAATGGATTTCATTCTCCTGCAGATTCCTCATCAAATATACCCCGAAAGCACTACAGAGTGGAGAGGCGGAATGTCTAAGGGATTAAAGCCCTCAGCCAACGAAGCCCTGCAGCAGCGCGCTGCTGAATCGAGCGCCAGAACTAATGCCACATCTAAGCAGTAATGCCTAATAAACATGTGGAACAATGACCACGTTGCTGCTTGAGCAGTCTCCTTTACCGGCACCTCTCCTTTTAAGGCGAATGATGATGCCACGCCACTGGTGACTCTTTCTTTGCGGGGGAAAAGCCTTCCCCACCCATGCGTCCAGGACTGCTCCAATGAATTGGATCTTCTACACTGGTGTGACGTGGGACTTCTGGAAGTTCAGGGAGAAGTCCAAACTGTGAAGCAGAGAAAAGGTGTCCTCAAGCTGCATTGGTACCTGCTTCAGAGACCTCCCTCGGATCAACCAGTTGTCCAGTTATGGGAATACGTGAACACCGGATCTCTGGAGGTGCGCCGTCACCACTGCCATCAGCTGGGTGAAAACCCTGGGCACAGAGGTTAAGCAAAAGGAGAGCACCTTGAACTGGTAGTGAGTGCTTCTGATGGATTGGCACATGGGAATATGCGTCCTGAAGGTTCAACGACACTAACTAGTCCTGTAGTTGCACAGCTTAGAGAATTTCTTTCAACTTCACCATCCTAAACTGGTCCTTCCTCTGGAACTTGTTTAACGCCCTGAGGTCCAGAATGGGACAGAGTCCTCCTTCTTTTTTTGGGTACCAGAAAATAGCGAGAGTACCATCCCAATCATCCCTGCTAGGGTGGCACCTCTTCTACTGCACCCTTCAAAAACAGAGCCCTCAGTTCCACCTGGAGCTCTTGTCACAATTGTTTTGGAGGGTGGAGGAGGTCTCCCTGGTGATTTTCTCAAGAATGGTAGACAGTAGCCCCATTCGACGAGCTGCAAGACCCAGGCATCAGAGGTTAACTCCTTCCATCTGTCCCATTGTCCAGAGATTCTCCAACCAGAGAAACATGTGGGAAGAATTCAAAGCGACTTACTGAGTGTCGTAGCCCCTGCTGCTGCTGCCGCAGTCTGTCAGCCCTTAAAGACCCCTCTGGCCCGTCTGGGACATGAGAAGTGCATCTGCTCTTGCCTGGCTTGTGGGAGCTGTGCCCTCCTTCTAAATCGAATATACTGTCTTTAGCCTCTACCCCAAGGGGAGAAGCAGAAAGATTATTTTTCTGGTTGCTGCACAGCTAGATCCAGTGACTTACAAGCCAACTTAGAGTGCTTGCATTTCTCCAAGTGCTCATCAGCCTTCGGGCCATCAGGTGCTCACCATCAAAAGCTACGTCCAAAGGTTTAGCTTGGAGATTCAGTGAGAATCCTCCTGAGCTGTGGAAGTAAGCCGACCTTCGTAGTACTGTGGACGTCCGCATTGCATGGCCTATACAATTTGCAGCATACAGGCATTACTGCAGTGCTTGGCATGTCACATCTTCTTTGCTATCATCAATGATGTGTAAAAACCCATCACTCTTCGCTGTTGGAGGCAACCAAGAGTACCCTGGGGTATTGGATGAAACCTTGCGGTGAAAAAACCCACCTTCTGGGAGCACTAGGGGGTAGGCATGCTGCCTTAAGATTGATGGACTTCTACCAGGAAGGAGTCATGTTACTTTTTGAGGAATGCGAGGATACATTTCATGTAGGGAAGGGAGAACGGTTCAGGTACATTCAGATAAGGCATTGGATTTTTCACAGAAGGTAGTGAAAGAAGCAGGTACAAGGGCACCATTGGTATTAGAATTGACTATGCAAGAGGAAATGGTGGCAAAAGTTATCTCATGGCTCTAACGTCTGCTGGATAAGGCGCTGCCGGATGACAGATTATCATACATGGACAGGTGAGAAAGGTACCAGAGAAGTACAATTTCAGGGGACAGATTTGAAAGTGGGTCTATCAAGCACCGAAATGTACAACCATTAAGGAATCAACCTAAATCTGTTACAGGTGGCCTGCCTCCACAGCAAATACACAAAATGAACACTAGGGCATATTAAAGAGATAGTGGGGGTACAACTCCTGGACCCCCCAAGTGAGCAGCGACGAGCGCTGTGTCGCTGAGGGGCACTGGAGCCCTGGAGGTACATGGGCGGCAAGGCGCACTGCGTCTGGGACACAGTGGGAGGCAGCATGAGCCCTCACCCACAAAGAACGGAGCAATACAGAACAGTGCGCCACTCTGGAATTCTTCCGTAGGCCAGTAGCTGCGCCTCGCTCTACAGCCTGACTCGACTGCATCCAGAAATGCCCTCTCCGGACAGCGCTTAACTAAACAGCAGCCTGAGCGGTGGACCTCTGGTGCCGTGTGAGGTCACCTGAAATTTCGCCCTCCCACACGAGCGGTGGTGCAGCAGGAATCCTTCAAGGCCTCTGAGGAGAAAGGGCACAGAAAACAGAGCAGAGGCCCGCCCCCAGAACTGGAGGGCCTCAGTGAGAAGCAGCCTGAGCCCAACCAGCCCACTGCTGGGACCGCGGGCAGGGCTGGCATTCCACTCCGTGCGGGAGTATTTCCGTTATACAGGGGTTGTATGCCGTACCCTTTGGGTGCACTACAACAACCCTGACCTCCTGGCAATAGGAACACAACCTTTGGTATAAGTCTATACTACACAGGTTGGTAGCATGTTGAGCAGCCAGGCTTATCTCAAGAGGGGTCAATGTGAGCTGTAGGGGAGTTACACAAAGGTTCACAGTGACAAGTATTAAAAAAAACTCTTACGCACAAGGTTTCTTGATTAAACAGTTATTAATTTATTTAACAGTCAGTTAGAGTAAGCCTTCTTCAGAAGGGGGCAATATAAAACAACACACAAATATACTTCAAAATACACACTCTTAGTTTTCTAAATCAGTAAATACCCTTTCGGGATGGTCCACAGGCACTACCTACACCCTCAAGTGACTTCAATAGTTAGGGTGCTGGGGACATTAACATATCACTGTTGCATTTAGAACATTATTGAGAGGAGTGTCAAAAGAAAAGAGGTCTCAAAATAAGACAAGTATTCACACAATTATTCTTAAGCAGGTAAGTACTTTCAAAATAACCCCCCAATGCAAAGTCAGTTAACCCCTTCCTCGAAGGAGGATGCAACACATAAGCAGAGGAGAGAAGAGTCATTCAGGGAGCCAGGCCAGCCAATGTTAAGTTAGCAAAAGTCAATGTGAACTGAAGCACTTCTTGCAGTTAAGTAAAAGTGTTGCACAATGTTTTAGAAGTCTTTGTAGAATAAAAAGAAATCAAATTAGGGCCACAAGCTGATTAGGCCTGCGAGGTAAAGAAGCTCGTAGCAACTTTACAGATGCAACCAAGACAAGTCTCCAACGAGGACAAGTGCGGCTACACGACAAGAGGAAAGTTCTCTTAGACTATACAGTACCTTTATGTTGAAGAAAAGTGCAGCGGATGGCTTCTGTTCCTGTGCAGCTCTGCAGATCCTGGTGTTACTGGGCCTCAGTCGTGGGGACAAGAGGGAGGACCGCTAGGGACTCCTGCACTGCAATGGGACTGTAACCATGGCACTTTGGTGTTTCAGCTCCTCGCGTCTACTGCAAATAGCAACACAGCGGTTCCTGGCTGTCAAAATGGGCTTTCCTTGCATCTGGGGTCCAGCACTCTGTTGAGGTGGCTCAGGCTTGGTCAGTCCTCCTTCCTGGGAGTCTGGATGATCTTCCTGGAGCTCTTGGCCAGCTTAAAAGCAACGCACACAATCTGGTGTTTCTCTACCTGGCTTTTCGGTTCCAGCAGCCACTGCAGTGGAATTTCAACCAGCTCCGAGAGGATGTCCAGGTGGGTTACTTTGGAGTTGATTGGTCCCACCAACACAAGGGGAGAAGTCGTCCTTGCAGGGCTTCTCTCGTCAAAACAAAATTGGAGTTTCAGCACAGCAGCAGGGCTTCACCGGGCAAACAAACGGTCCAGGAGTTGCAGCAGGTGTCCTCTTCAGGTTCTTATTCGGATTCCTTCGTCCAGTGGTCAACTCTGCCTTCTGTTAGGCAGAATCATATGCAGTACCCTTTGGGAACACCAAACACAATTAAGACTACAAGTGCAAGTACAAATTCACCTTTGGTACAAGCATGTGCTACACAATAAAGTGGTAGCGATGGCTGAGCAGCCAGACGTATCTCAAGAGTAAAGTGAGCAGTATCAGAAGTTACACAAAGGACAGCAATTACTATGGTTCAAACAAACACTGATTCAGGGTTTCTGAGTAAAAGAATATACATTTATTTACACCATCAGTTATAAAACAGTTCAATATTATAAAGCAGCAGAAAATCAAAATCTTGATACACTACACAACACCCAATCAATTCTGGACAAGTTAAGCTCAAAATGAAGTGTGAGCAAAATGGCACTCCAGCAATTTAAAAGGCGAGGAAAGACAAAGGTTAACAAAATCAACAACACCAACAAGTGATCGGCAGGGCAATCTAGAAAAGGTTTACTACAACTAGAATTCAAATCAATAGGCCTGGGCCAATGTTAATGGTTCAGAGTATTTGCAGAGGATGTCTTATTTACTTACCTGTAACTTTATTTCTCCAGCATTGGTATCTTTCATAGATTCACATGCTTGAATATTCCCCGTCGTCAGACTGGGAATACTCGGTGATAAAATTAATGATTAACATTTTTTAATATACATCCCTTCTCCCCTAGAGAATGCATGTAGATACTCCATTGTGGCTTATGAGACACTCCATTGTGTAGTCCCTGCACCTCACTTTGGTCCTTTATGGCCCCACACCAATGAGGTGGCAGGGCTTAACCCCCGCCCCAGGCAGCCATCTTCAGATTTTGAACCGTAGGAACTACAGTATGATGGGTGCTGAGCATAGGAGCAGCCTCTCAGGGGAGGCGGGTGGGCGCATGTGAATCTATGAAAGATACCAATGCTGGAGAAGAACAAGTTACTTACCAACTGTAACGTTCTTTCGACTGGATGTTCCTACCACGTATTCCTCATCTTATGATAACTCGTTATCCTCAGCTTTGCTGCTTCGGAAAAAAAGATTGTCCCTCGACGGACTCCGTACTCTGTCGACGTCACCGATGGTATAAATAGCTTGAGCCGCGCCCGTTGCTTCAGTTCTGTTTTTTCGATGAAACATATAGGAGGAACACCCAGGCGTGCCCCATGACAGATACATTCTTCGTGAGAGGAAAGTGTAAGAAAACGTAAACTGTACTGTGGGGTAGGATGGGAGGGTCGATGAGGAATACGTGGGAGGAACATCCAGTCGAAAGAACATTACAGTTGGTAAGTAACTTGTTCTTCGAATGGATTGTGTCCTCCCACGTATCATTTTATGATAGACTCCCATAGCGTGGCAATTTTGGAGGCGGGAGTACTAGTTTCAGTTTTCGTGGACAGAATGCAGAACTGCCTTGGCGAATAATCCCTCATTGGAGGAGGCAGTATCCAAGCAGTAATGCTTGACAAAAGTATGCATTGTTTTCCAAGTTGCAGCTGCACAAATATCTGCTGCCGGGACTACCCTCTTTAGAGCCGCAGAAGTAGCCATTCCCCTTATAGAATGGGCACAAAGCCCATCTGGTGGGTCTTTTCCCGCTAATCTGTAGCATTCAATTATGGCTAAGATGATCCAGCGGGATATGGTCTGTTTTGTTACAGATAAGTCTAGTTTATGACCAGTATAACCCACGAATAGTTGGTCATCTTGGCTCAATTTAGACGTCGTTAGATGTAAAAACTAAGAGCCCTCTTGGGATCTAGTCTGTGCAGTCTCTCCTCTTCCTTGCCCAAATGAGGAGTAGGATAAAAAGTTGGTAGTACTATTTTTTGTGACAAATGGAAGTCTGAAACTACCTGGAATGAATGAAGGTTTAACTTTAAGGACATCCACTCTAAGCTGCAAGCAGTAACTTTAGGACATTACTGCAAGGCACAGAGAATTCCATGAGGACTTAGAATCGGTTTAAAACCTACCTTATGCAAAGAAAGTAAAGAGTTCGTGAAGAAATGGGAACAGATTCTCAATAAGTGCTCTTTGGATTTAATTTTGTTTACTATCAGAGAATTGTCAGCAAACTTATTAGTTTTGGAGCAAGAAATAAAGGATCTCACAGTTGAGATCACTACACTCACAAGCGCGGACACGTTTAAGCACATCTTGATTGACAATTGGAAAGCTATACAACAGATTTAGAAGCCAGGAAAATAAGGAAATTTAGACGCGACACCTTCGACTATCTACGGGACGAAGTCTATATGTGGGCAGACAAATATCAGAATCAACCACAACGTCCAAGGAACACCAACCCCAACTCAGACAATAGCAGCTCAGACACAGATTCTAGCAGAGACGGGCATATTCCAACAGCAACAACAACAGAAACAGAGGACGGTGCAAGAGGGTTCACAAGACCAGGCACAAGCAATACCACTTCTCATCCTTCTCATCCTTCTACTTTTTTAGACGCAAACCAAAGAGGAAACGAACGAGGAGGGGGCAGAGGAAAAGGCCACGGGGTACAGACACGACACCAAGCTCAAACAAGTTAGTGGTAAGCATCTCGCAACGCATACTGAGTCAACAAGAAGAGGCAGTATTGCAAAAAGGTCTAAAATTCGTACCAACTTTTGGCACCAATTTATTCAACACCAAGGTCGAACTTCATAAACTAACCAGAAAATTGAAATTAAAAGTGTTCTTTGCAGAAATGGAACACGAAGCAAATGAACGGGAACCAGCAGAATTCGTTACGTATAAACCAAAAAAGTACATTCATTCCACCTATTAGTGTACCTGCAATCGATATTTTTGAAAAAAATTGTAATTTCTGACCTGAAGAAAATCAAATATGGAACACCACAAAAGAAGAACTTGAGCAGAGGAGAAATGGCGTTAGTACGCAATCTATACTCTGATGACAGCATAATTATAAGACCAGCCGATAAAGGGGGAGAGTTGGTGATACTAAATACACAGGATTACGAAAGAGAATGCAAAAGACAACTGGATGATCAGTCTGTTTACTTCAGAATTGAGCATGACCCTACCAATGACATCAGCAATAATCTGGCAATCCTTTTAACCAGGGGGGAAGAAAGAGAAATGATCACAAAGAAAACCAGAGCATTCCTACAGACACCGAGACCAACTATTCCACACTTTTATCTTTTACTAAAGATACATAAAGGATTGATAAACCCACCCGGAAGACCAATAGTGGCGGCAACAGGGGGTATCCTGCAACCACTCGGCACCTACATTGATTATTTCCTTGACCCGATAATACAAAAAACACAAACTTACGTCAAGGATAGCACACACTTCCTGAACATTTTGGATGGACACAATTGTCCGAGAACGACATCCTATTTACAATTGATGTGGCAAGTCTTTACACGAGTATTCCCCATAACATGGGTCAAGAAGCGGTCGAGTGGCTCCTCTTACAAGAAGGTGAGATAGGGGCAGCTAAAGAATTTATAATGTCTCTTCTGATTTTCATTTCAACAAACTCCTACTTTAGATACAAGAATGACTATTACATCCAAACATCAGGCACAGCCATGGGCGCAACCATGGTACCGTCCTATGCCAATGCCTTCATGTATCGCTTTGAAATGATGAATATGTTAGAAAATGCACAGTGGAAGGACAAGCTCAAATTGTGGGTACGACATATCGATGATATTTTCGGTATATGGCAGGATACGAGAGAAACATTGGATGAATTTCTTCAATATATCAACAGCATTAATCACCGGATACAATTCACCTCTGAAATAGGGAACCCAGGGATACATTATCTCGACATACAAGTCAAAGTACATAATCAACAGATCACAACGACTCTTTTTTCCAAACCTACAGATAGGAACAATTTACTGCACCGGATGAGATTTCATCCGCAAAACACTTTACGTAATTTACCCTATGGACAAATGCTTCGCCTCAAGAAGGTCATCAGCGACGAGAGTGAGTTTGAGCAAGAACTAACCAAATTGAGTAAGAAATTAGAGGACCGAGGGTATCCCGAGGAGGATATCAAAAAGGCCACAGAGAAAGTAGCATCCAAAACAAGACTAAACACCCTGACTCCTAAAGACACCAGAACATCACCATCTCTGGTATATGTGTCTAAATTTTCAACCCAGAGTATGCAAATCAAGAGGTGCATCAACAAACACTGGCAAATTCTCACCAAAGATGAGAGAACTAAAGATCTGTTTACTGATCCACCCACATTTGCTTATCAGAGATCCAACAACCTGAGAGACCTCCTTGTGAACACACGTGATGATAAACCAAGAAGAAGCTCAACAAAAAGAACTGGCACGTATCCGTGTCTAAACTGCAGCAACTGCAACAATGTAATAAAAGGTGGTTTTGTGCTACACCCATACACAGGAGAGAAAATTCTGATAAAATGCTACGCCACATGTAACACGGAGAACTGTGTATACTGCATACGCTGCCCTTGTGGCTGTTTTATGTGGGGGAAACAGGACGCAAACTGCGCATTCGCATCAATGAGCACAAATCGTGCATACGAAACAAGAACACAAATTCAGCAGTAGCTAAACACTTTAATGAAAAAAAGCACAACATTTCACAAATCAAATTTCAGGTATTAGAAGTTATTGAGAATACCTCCATGGATACCAAGAAGAAGAGACAACAAAGAGAATCCTTTTGGATTGATAGACTGGAAGCATTGTTACCTCGAGGAATGAATGAAGAGTTCGAACTTAATTGTTTTCTATAACACAACCAATCAATCTGTTCTCTGGACATGATATTTTTGAGCATCCGAGTACCTACGATCAACGCACCAACAAAGCACTATATGACCTGCAGAGGAATATGAATTTAGTGCTAATTACCCTGTGTAACTTACAGAGGCCTTAATTTGGCGTTTTCAGTTCGCCTTACATACATAAGCATCAGGTCTTGTAAATGTGATTCGACATATGCCTTGGTTCGTTTGTGGTTTATCTTTTGTTTGTCCATCGTTGAATTTGCTTAAAGTGATTTATACAGCTACTCAGCATGTACCTTAATGACTCTAATCGTTGATTAACTTTTCCCTTAGAGGCTTACTATCCTCAGTTGTTCAACTATAGACATTGCCCATAACTTTGTTGATCTACACTAACATTAACACAAACAGTTGCCATAAGCGTAGCAACTATCCGTAGAAGAGGTTTTCTCTTCACTGACAATACCATTCTTATTTCCAACACATAGCTCCACATCATTTTACTTCCAACAATCTGCTAATAGTTTGCAGCCCAATTCCACAACAATCGGCATCAGCCCACACCAATATGGCCGTTTCGCGTGTACGCGATCCGCCATTTTAGTATCAATGTTGCCACAGCAACGATAGATATGAGCACGAAGACGGGAGCACAGATTCGAGCAAACCGTCATTGGAGTTCCACTTTTGATCGAGCGCGTGAAGCATTCACAGGTAAGCAGCCTCCGTTTTCACATAGATAAGCACACGATAGAACAGATCATGTGCGGTCGCAGCTAAACACATTACATTACTTTCTCTTGCAGCGTTCTGCAAACAAACGTTAACAATACAACCTCACGCTCGAATCGAGTAGTATATCCATCAGCCTCAGGTCAGTGACACCATGACTAACTAGACACTACCTGACTTTTCAGATATAGGAATAAGCACCCGCTTTAACACGTCACCATGTTATTTAACATCACGAGGAGTAGTGAATCATAATGGGTATCAGATAAACTGAATGACTTTACTAAAGGAATTTTTCGGAACCTAGGTATAACGATAGCTAATTTGTATTGTATATGCGCAATGTTATTCATATAATTCACTGACAATCTGATGTTCTCTTCTCTCTGAGTTATATGTACATGTTTGTCAAATGTGGGTACCCTGCTTTACTGAATGCATACATACCTGATGTTTTTCTAAATGTTCTAACAGTAAGATTTTTGTGAATGTAACCTGGCTCTGAAGAAGGAAATACTATTTTTCCGAAATGCATTAGCCCTAGGTTATTCTTCCTTTGCCAATGTATCAGCATATAACGAATTGGTGAAGTTTAACCATTCGTTACCTTAAAGAACGAAAGAATATAAACAAAAAGATCATTCTGCAAAATAAAAGCACTTTAAAGAAAAACTATTGGAACATGGTTCTACTGTTATCAATAATTCAAGACAAATGATTTAAACCCTATTGGGTAAAATAGGAGTGCGGCCCACACCGATGGCTAACTAGCCTAGGTCCTTTCTTTCTTAATTTTATGCATTGTTTTCCATGTTGCAGCAGCACAAATATCTGCTGCCGGTACTCCCCTCTTTAGAGCCGCAGAAGTAGCCATTCCCCTTGTAGAATGGGCACAAAGCCCATCTGGTGGTTCTTTTCCCGCTAATCTGTAGCATTCAACTATGGCTAATATGATCCAGCGGGAAATGGTCTGTTTTGTTACAGATAAGCCTAATTTTTGACCAGTGTAACCCACAAAAAGTTGGTCATCTTGTCTCAATTTAGCCATCCTAGAGATGTAAAAACTAAGAGCCCTCTTGGGATCTAATCTATGTAATCTCTCCTCTTCTTTGCCCAGATGAGGAGGAGGATAAAACGTAGGAAGTACTATTTTTTGTGACAAATGGAAGTCCGAGACTACTTTTGGCAAAAATGAAGGTTTAACTTTAAGGACTACCTTATCCTTATAAAAAATAGTATATGGTGGTTTGCATGAGAGAGCCTGAAGTTCACTAACCCTGCCGGCTGATGATAGGGCCACAAGAAGGACAGTTTTTAGTGTTAAAAGCCCCAATGGATATGAGTGCAGAGGCTCAAAAGGTATGCAAGTCAAGAATTTTAATACTAAATTTAAGTCCCAAGTTGGGACATGAAAAGGTATTGGAGGGTATATGTTAGTAAGTCCTTTTAGGAATTGAATTATTAGTGGTATTTTAAAATATGAAACCTCTTCCGAGGTGCGCTTGAAAATGGACAGCGCAGCAAGGTATCCTTTGATTGTTCCTATCTGGAGCCCCAGATCGGCTAGATTTAATAGAAAAGAGAGCACTACTGGAGTACCACATTGAAAAGGGTCCACATCCTTATCTTTGCACCAGTTACTAAACCTGTTCCAGCGACATCGATACAAAGATTTTGTTGCTGGCCTTCTGGCCGAAAGCAAGACTTCCATTACGTCATCCGGAAGATCCCAACCCTTGTATCTCAACCTCTCAGAAACCATGCGTGAAGGTTGAGTGTCTTGACCTCTGGATGGAGAACCCGACCTTCCTCTTGCGAGAGAAGATCCTCTCTTTGCGGAAGACATATAGGAGGGCAGATGGACATGTCTAGAAGGTCCGGGTACCACGTCCTCCTGGCCAAATCCGGGGCAATTAGGATCATGGTTTTCCTGAACTTTCTCAACCTCCTGATTACTTGAGGAATCACGGGGACTGGGGGAAACACGTACAGCAGTGGAAACTTCCACTCCACTACAAATGCGTCTCCCAGAGCTCCTCTTTGAGGAAATTCCATTGAGCAGTACTCAACGCACCTCCGGTTGATCGCGGTGGCGAACAGATCCACTTGAGGGGTTCCCCAAAGGGCGAAGATCTCCAGAAGGACTTCCTGAGCCAGCTCCCACTCGTGAGAGACCGTGCTCTGCCTGCTCAGATGGAGACCAACGACCGCTGATTGTCACATCGTTGGTGTGTGCTCCCCACCCTGTGAGTGAGGCGTCCGTCACTACTGTTATCTCTGGTCATGGTTGCCAAAAAGACTCTCCCTTGAGAATGTTGTCGTTGCAAGCCCACCATAGAAGATCCTGAGTAACTGCGCTCGGAACTTGCAGAAGATCCGACATATTCCCTGAGAACTGGGACCACTGAGTTCTGAGTGCCCAATGAAGGGATATCATTCTCAACCTGGCCTCTGGTACTAGGAAAATGCAGGATGCCATGAGGCTGAGCAACCTGAGAAAATCGAAGGCCGGTAGACGTTGGGTATTCTGGAATTTTTTTATCATCTGCTGGATGTGGAGAGCTCTCACTTCGGGAGGCGAGGCTTTTCCAGAGGAAGTGTCCAAGACTGCTCCAATAAACTGGAGCTTCTGGGATGGTATCATTTGGGACTTCTTGAAATTGAGTGAGAAGCCCAATCTGTGGAGGAAGTGGCAGGTGATGGAAAGATGTTCCTGAGCTTGTTCTGGAGAACTTGCTCTGATCAACCAGTCGTCCAGGTAGGGATATATGTGAATACCTCCTCTCCTGAGACTCGCTGCCACAACCGCCAACAGTTTGGTGAAAACCCTCGGGCGGAGGTCAACCCGAATGGCAGAACTCGAAACTGATAATGAGAATTGCCAATCGCGAACCTCAGGTACTTTCTGTGCTTTGGATGGATTGGCACATGAAAGTAAGCATCCTGACGGTCCAATGATACCAACCAATCTTGGAGTTGGAGAGCCTGAAGGATCTGAGAAAGAGTCACCATCTTGAACTTGTCCTTCTTGAGGAACTTGTTCAAGTTTCTCAAGTCCAAGATGGGTCTCAGTCCTCTGTCCTTTTTTGGAATGAGAAAATATGGGGAGTACCAACCCCTGTTCCTCTCCGCTACAGGTACCAGTTCTATGGCACCTTTCTCTAGTAGTGTTAAAATTTCCTGCAACAGGAGCGGATCTGGAATTTTGACGGAGTTGGCTACCGGTGGATGATTCTGAGGCCTTTTTAGAAAACGGAGACAGTAACCTTGGGCTACTGTTTCCAGTGCCCAAGCATCTGAGGTAATGCCCCGCCATTCCTTCAGATGCTGAGAGATCCTGTCTTCCACTGGTGTTTTGTGCAACAAGGTCTCAGAGGGATTTGGAGGCGGCAGGAGTGGCTGAGGGTACAGATGCCGCTCCTGAGGCTGATTTTGCACCGCTTCCTCGTGCTCCACGAGGGAAGTTTCTTTTGCCCCTTTGAGAAGCCTGTCCTCTTCCTCTACCAAAAAAGGAGTAGTATCGAAAAGAACTACCCCTCCAGGAAGATGAGCCGGAATAGGGTTTTAGAGGCTGGCACATAGAGGCGCTAAGCAATTTAGCTGCCGCTTTCGAGGTCTGAAGTTTTTCTAGGCTTTCATCAGCCTTGCTGCCAAACAGCCTTGAGCCATCAAAGGGCATGTTAAAGAGTCTGGCTTGCACATCTGGTGCAAACCCCGACTTCCTCAACCACGCAAATCTGCGTAGCACAACGCTTGCAGCCATGGACCTGCTGATACTATCAGCAGTATCCAGTTCAGACTGGAGACATTCCCCCATTGCCTCCTTCCCGTCTTTGACTATATTCAGGAAGCCTTCCCTTTACTCGCCTTCCGGAATATGATCAGCCGCCGCCGAAATACAGTCCCACAGGGTATGGGTAAACCAGGCCAGGGTACAGGTGACATTTGTTGATTTAAGGGCCATACTGCCTGACGTGAAAACTTTACCTGCCCATGCGTCAACTTTTTTATCCTCTCTATCTGGAGGAATAGTGGGATATGCAGTTTGTTTTGATGTATATGCTGCCTGAATGACTAGACTTTCTGGAGTCGGATGCTTATTTAAGTATTCAGGATCCGTTACAGCTGGGCTATATTTTTTTGGAAAAGTGCTATCTGCAGCAGCAATACTCTCTGGTTTATCCCAGTTGTTCTCCACCGTCCTTTGAAGGGCCCTGTGAAAGGAGAGAACTGGATCTTTTTGAGGCCCTCTGACAATTATATCCGTCATGTCATCCTGTTAAAAAACGGGTGAAGTGTTACCCCAACCCATATATTCTATTACTCTGGTCATAGGACCCCTGTACCCAGCATCAGCATGCTCTGCAGGATCAGGTCTGGCAAACTCTAACTCTGGGGAGGTGTCAATTCCACTGGCAGAATGTAGAGTATCACTCAGGTCTCTCATTCTAGATTCCTGGTCAATAAGTTCCTCAGGAACTTGCTTTGTGCCATAAGAAACTCCAAAAGGAGTAACTTTGTCTTCTTCTGAGCCAGATTCCTCATAAATTGAGGACATGGACTTAAAAAAGTCTGACCTGGGCAGAGGAGTGAATCTCCTTTCTTCTTCTACCATACGCGTCGAAGGGATTGATAAATCCTTCGAAGTTGTCGAAGGAATCTTCGATGACTTCGAAGATGACTTCGACACGGGTGTCGAGGATGTTTTTGGTTTTGGTGCCGAAATGGTCGACGCCGATGGCGTCGATGAAGTCGTCGAAGCCTTCGACGACTTGTGTTTTTTGTATGGCACCAGAGAAGTGCTCGACTCTCGAAGAGTCTTCGACGGCTTGGCGTCGACTCGAGTTTTTTTTGTATCCTCGACACTACTGGTCTTTACCATGGTAGTCTTGGACTTCCCTTTGTCGTCCAATGGAGCGACCTTAGGGGTATGGCTTTTTCGAGGTTCTTTTGAGGGGGTCGGGGCCGCGTTCTCGAAAACCTCCATCATCTTTTTACAGAATTCTTCCCATTTACTGGGAGAATCCGATTTTGTTGGACATCAAATTTCTTCGGTCGACTCTGAAGAAGAAGATGATGAGGGAGATCTATGTCTCCTCTTCATTTTTTTAGTTGATGACGAAGAGTGTCTCGATCCACTCCTAGATCGAGATCTCCTGGAGTGCCTATGGTGATCCGATTCCTTCAAAATGTCGCTTTCTTATGATTTTTAGACGTAGCCTTCTTAGAGGCTTCCCTCCCCACCGACAGCTTACCTCTCCTCTCACGAAGAGCTTTCTCGGTCATGGATTGGCAGGAACCACAGTCGTCGGTTCGGTGACTGGAACCGAGACACCAGAGACAAACCCGGTGGGGATCCGTGATAGACATTTTTGATCCACACTCTACACACTTCTTTAACCCAGTCTTGGATGTCGAAGGAGTTGAAGATACAACTTTTTCTTCACAGGAAATCTGAAGCGTGCCGTTCTCGATAGCGAAGCGATCGGAAAAACAGAACTGAAGCAACGGGCGCGGCTCGAGCTATTTATACCATCGGTGATGTCGACAGAGTACGGAGTCCATCGAGGGACAATTGACGCCACGACCTCGAGCACAGCGCCCTCTGCCGAGATAATTTTTTTTTCCGAAGCAGCGAAGCTGAGGACAACGAGTTATCATAAGATGAGGAATACGTGGGAGGACACAATCCATTCGAAATACAGTTACAGGTAAGTAACTAAGACTTCACCAGCATTGGATCTTTCATAGATGCTTAAATAGAATACCAAGCAGTTAAAGCATGCCACCATAATATATATATTATTATAAATATATATATATATTATAACGTGGCCGTTTAGTTATGGTTAAGTTGCTGTTTCCATAGGAAGAGCACTTTTTGGGCGGCCTATAACTCTGCTCCCCCTGGACGAATCACCAAACCCTGCAAAAAAAGTATATGGCCACTCTGAATTTTTCTGCAAAGTTTGGTGATGTTTGGTCCAGGGGGTGGAAAGTTATAGGGGGGTCCCAAAACGTCTTTTTTCCCATAGACTGAATGGGTAATGGGGGAAAAACTTTGCACATGGCTACAGGCCAAACCGCTGGACGTATTTTCACCAAATTTGTGGCAGGGGCTTGGTCCCGAAAGCATGCTTTTGTAAATTTGGTGACAATCTGTGCAGTACTTTTCTTTAAAATGACCAAAAAATATGTCTCAATAAATTAGTGATATCTATGTCCGCTCCGCGGTCACATTTCCCTGTTCGCTCCGCGGGCATGATACCAATTGGCCAGGG
This sequence comes from Ambystoma mexicanum, assembly GCF_040938575.1. NCBI lineage: Eukaryota > Metazoa > Chordata > Amphibia > Caudata > Ambystomatidae > Ambystoma > Ambystoma mexicanum. The sequence goes on from NC_090939.1 coordinate 638,667,007, forward strand.
GGGGTGGCGTCATCACCGCAGACACGCGACATCTTCGCCGATTGGCTACAGAGAGCCATGATGTGCGTCAGAATGTGTGGATGCGCCCGACATCTTGGATCCGAAGACAGCGCGCTATCTACCAGAGGCAGAATGCTGTTTTGGAAACTGTTTTGCTCTCCTACAGTGCGTGGGGAGGATCACAGAGTAAGAGATGGGTTAAATACTGTACTTGTTTGGCCGGTAGATGGTAATGATGTGTTTGCCATGCGAAATGGTGTTTGGGAAATGATTTTGATTTTCTACAGTGCTTTGGGAAGGATTAAAGAGTAAGAGACGGATGAAATACTCTACTTGTTTGGGTGGCAACTGTCACTTATGTTTCTGCATTGGCGGGTTCTTCAGGATGTTTGTACGTGCATAAAATGAGGGATAATATAAGGATACTATTTGAGTCCGTGCTGTGTGCAGGCACCTTGAAAATATTTGCAGGACACGGGTGGTGTCAGTGACCATTAATTTTGAGTCTATGTAGCTATTAAATTACATTTTCCTATGGGTGCATTATTGCTTAGTACGCCACCATGGTCGTGACATGCTGCGGTGGTTGTGGGCAGGGCCTAGAGTCTTGGATGCATGGCCGTAGGCCAAAGGCCATACTTCCAAGACTGTAGGGTGTTAGGTAGAATCCAGTGCAGTTCCCTTAGGGAGCACTACACCAGATTAGAACTACAGGTGAGAGCAATAAATCCCCTTTGGTATCAGTCTGTACCACAAAGATTTAGTTGGTAGCTGTGGCTGAGCAGTCAGACTTATCTCAAGAGGGAGATGAGCAGTATTCAGGGTTTACACAATAGGCCCACTAGACTATGGAACAAGGAAAGACTGACCAAAGCTTTGTATTTAAAAAAAAGTAGATATATATTTATTTTATACACTTCTAATACACATGTATCACAGTCATCAAGCAAGTTAAATTAAGTCAAAGGAAAAATATACACACTCCCAAGTTGAAGTGTAGACCAAGTGACAATAGCAAAAATGCCTAAGAGTGGGAAAAAAGAGTCTCACTCTTAGCAGGTAAAAAGTGAAAACTGAGCAAAACGGCACAGTGACAACTACACTCAAGGGATTCTCTAACAATTCCTCACAAGGGAGGGAAAACACAATGTATCTAGAAATAGTTTCTTATACACCCTATCAACACTTCCCATCAGTTTGTGGACCAGTTCAGCAAGACGGTGCATCAGTATAGGCAATACTTAAAATGAAAACTGAGCAAAATGGCACAATGTTTAAGAATGGGAAGGAAGGGGTAGTTAAAAGAAATAGGTGCACCAACACAGTTCTCAGTGAGAATCAATCTAAAGAAAGCAGATCTAACAAATGTGACCAGAGTCAGTAGGCCTGTGCCAGAGTCAGTGGTACAGGGCAAGGGCCCAGGAGCAAAATGTTCTTGTAGCTGCAGTCAAGTCTTTGGTTAACGAATTTGAAAAGGTGGTTGCAGAAGTTGAAAAGACAATGTTAAGAGAGGGGGGCGGCCAACCCAACAGGTAGGTAAAGGATTTAAAACACCTTTAGTGCTACCGCTACCGCGAAGAAAGGGCGGCCTGGCGGCACAATGTACCTTTAAATGAAGTGGCTCCTGCGTGGCGGTTGTTCCTGGTAGTCCCTGCAGTTCGGGTGATCCAGCAGAGGAAGAGAGGCTCTCGTTGTCGAGGAAGGTTCGAGTTACTGCACTACCCAGGGATGAAAGCAGCCGCAATGCTGCCCGACGAATAAAAGGTATGCTCCTTTAAATCGCGGTGCAGGTGGACTGGTGCCTGGCTATCTGGCCTCCGAGTACAGGGTACGGGAGATTCGACCAAGGCAGGTCCGGGAAGGCGATTGGCAAACTGGTTGGCCCCACCAGCTCAAGGGAAGAAGGCTCTTGCAGGTGAAGATCTTCTCTCGTTGTGTGGAGAAAAGTGGTGAGACACTGCAGCAGGGCTTCACCGGTGGTTCAGTCGTTGCAGATGTCTTTGGCTTCTCTCCTCTTCGGCTTCTTAGTTCCAGTGGCGACGTCTTGCTCTTCCAGTCCTCAGGACCCTGCTTTTATGCAACAAAAATGCCCATTCATACAGCCTAGCTGTCGCTCAGCCAGTGGAAAGGTCATCTTGGCGGGGGATCCTCCAGCCTATCAGGATAGAGTGTGACATGGGTTGCTGAGGCAACCCTGTCCAGGGGTCCTACTCCCCCTCCCACACAATGGACCCAACCCAGATTCAGTGGCACCGAAAGGAGGGCTTCTAGGTAGAAGCCTGCCAAAAGGACGAACAAAGGATCCCCGACCTGGGTTAGGAGTTTAGAGAAAGACACGAGAAAGAAGTTATATTAAAGTTCTGGTAAATAAAACCTACCAGAGCAAATTTAATATTAAAATGCACCAGCGGTATGTTAGAGGCTGTCAGAAAAAGTGGTAGCCTCGAACAATTGGAAAATCCTATAGGGAAATATTCGCTGTCGAATATTTATGGTAGTAACCACTGCCACCAGCCAGAAACTTTTGAGAGAGGGACTGTAGGGTACCCTCTCGAAAATGAACATAGGGGAAAAACAATTAACCCCTCCCAGTACCTCCATAGTAAGATGGGTTGTACTGGTTTAGTTCATAGGATTTTACTAGTAAAGTCAATGGGGACTTTACATGCCCTGGGAGACAGTAGTCAGTCCCAGGGTATGGAGTCTATGTTTGGGGGTTGCTACGACACCCCTGTGTCACTGCACTGAGAGTGCTGTGTAACACATGTGAATAAAGATGGTTCCTATGGGGTTGAGAAAGATTCCATAGGCATTAAACACAAAAATAGCCTAGAACACACATAGCAAAAATGCCTAAGAGTGGGAAAAAGAGTCTCACTCTTAGCAGGTAAAAAGAAACAAACCCTTCAAATCCAGCAGAGCTGCTGGGGGACTCTATAGGTAAGGGAAATTAGCCATAGAATGAGAATTCTCCCTAACATAGGCCCTACCCACAACCACTGCAGCATCTCACGACCATGGATACACGTGTACTATTGATTATCAATTACATGGTTGAGGGGAGAATGCACAGTGTTGGGTGCATGGCCAAAGGCCATGCACGCAAAAACAAAGGTGTAAGCGCTGGAGGTATAAGCCAGTGCACATCCACACATTGCAATAATATCTATGGACATACAGCTAGGAGTGCAGTCTGTGGCTAGAACAAGTGCCAACAAACCATACCTATCAATACACACATACCACTGTACATCACTGAGGTGGTTGTGGGCAGGATGTAGAGTTTTGCTTCCATGGCTGCAGCCCGTAGCCCATGCATCATACTCGTAAAACCCTAGGCAGTGGCCAGACCCAACACATCAGATTACTGCAGTGCATACACTCGTCCTATAGGTTAGCATGTCAGATAGTTCTGGGGAGGGTGTACAGTGTTGGGTGCATGGCCGAAGCGCATGCACCCAGAAACTACCATGTTAGCGGTGGAGATATACGCTACTGTACACCTATACATTCAAAAATATGTGGACACATATCGAAATCTCTAGGTCCTGCCGTCAACTACTGCAGCACAGTAGACAGGCACTTTAGTGACTGTGTTGCTTTGGTGGAGTGGGTGTTTCCATACAAAGAATACTTTTTGGCTGCCTAGTAACTGTCCAACCCTTAGACGAATCGTCGCCAAACTTTGCGAAACAAATATATCGGACACTCTGATTTTGTTTGGAAAGTTTGGAGATGTTTGGTGCAGGGGGGCAAAAGTTATAAGGGGGAGGGGTTCTCAAAACGTCTCTTTTCCCCTTAAAGTGAATGGGGGAAAAGGTCCTGCTCACGAACATGTGGCTCTTTCCTTGTTTGGTTGAAGAACACTGTGATTTACGTCAGCTTTCTTCGGTGCCCCCCCCCTATCTTTTATTATTGTTTTTGTGTGCACGGATCTTGCCAGAAACACCTCCAAAACAAGAGACCATTGGACTTCTCAAACTCAAGTAATAGTATTTCAGAAGGTGACCTTTGAGGGGGCTCAATGAGCTGTGGAAGCACAAACTGAACAAGTGGACTTTTATTGTCTCCAAAATGATACGTTTAAATGGAAGTGCGTGCTCACTGCGCCACGACCAATACAGCGTGTGGGATAAAATGTGTTTTGGAATAATATTTCCCTCACATTGGCCTCTTTAGTTTTCAAAACTAAGGCAATCATCTGCTGTGTTTGCTGGAAACAGCGCTTCAGCAGGTGTATGGGAGTAGTGGTTCTCATAATTGAATTTCAATATGTTGTTTCAAAGAAAGAATTTATTTGGCTTCTGAGTGAAGCCCACATGAGTTGCTTTTTTGGTTGACCGCTCAATACGCCCGCGCATCCGAGTGAATGTAAAGGGGCAATTGTTTTTTGACCTTGAGCGAAAGAGAAACTTACTAGCTATTCACGGAATGAAAGGGTCGAAAAAAATAGCATTTTTTGATAAGGCTGTGTTTTAAAAAGTTTGTAAGGGACATGCAATATCAGTCAACGAAAATTCTTTGCTGCAATCACATTCGTGTCTGATTTGCAGAAAAAAAATGGAGGCAGTAAATATTTTTGTAAGTTTCCTTTTGGCCACTCTACAGGGAACCGTGCTTTATTTTTACATAACTACACATGTAATTGTGCTAATATAATTGACGTATTATTTTTCTGCCCTGTTACATTTTGCCTGTAATGTTGTAGAGTGCACAGGTTGCTCATTTATACGGTATGACTCAACCTTTTTTAATGTTAATATTTCTTCTTTAAACCTTAGCTTTGTCCACATAGCTTTGTGTATAACTTTGTTTTTTTGATCTTTTTTCAAATGACGAGACGTACTTTTTTTTAGTTTGTCCACTCTTTTTCATTTTATAACTAAAATATCGTCTTTTTGTATACTTGGCATTTTTTTTCTGTTACGGCGCATGCAAAATCTCTGCGTTTCTACTCTGCAACTATAGGTACACATGGACATTAGTAACATATTCCTAAAATGTCAACTTTGAGCACGTACTTTTGTGTAGCACTTTGCATATTTTCTGTGTGTTCTTTTAAAATATTTTGGTACAGGTTGGTTACTGACACGTATTTTCTGTAACTTTTCCTGCCTGGGTATATATTGCCGTACTGTGCGTGTCATGGCTTTGAAATCCCGAGTGAGGGCTTCTTCGGACGGCAAATACAACTGCTGGTGAGCGGTTGCCTGTCCATAACAATAATGTGGAATGAGACTGTAAGCCCGCTTTATCCGTTCGCAGAACTCGCTATTCGGAGCAACGTGACATCATTTATGGTGCTGTAGGTTCAAGGTCATGACGAGTTTTGGGAAATCACTGTGGAAACAAAGTGACTGCTTCAACGAAGACCCCAAAATGTTTGTATGCGCAAAAAAAACGGCCTCCTCATCTTCAACATTTGCATGCCTCCCTTGCAAGCATTGTAATCATTGCATTGACTATGGGATTATTCCGATGGTCTCTTCAAGTTTGTTGTTAAGTAAACCTACTTTGTAACCTGTAAAATATTCATGTGTTTTTTTATGTTCCACGGTATTATTTCCACACGTAAGTTATTAGGTTGTACGTCGCTGAATGTTTACTTACAGATTCTGCGTCACGCCACATACTTGTGTTTTTTGCAACCTACCATGGAAAGGGAAGATGGGCTATGTATGCAATAACCGCCTTCCCTTTCTATGGCGGCCATCTTGAAAGTGGATTTTGTTTTGTGATCCGCACTGCCAAAGTCGCCTCGGATTACAACAAGTTAACATCCTTTTTAGTAGCAACCGTTACTGCTTTACTAATTTAGGCTATTACTGGCAAAGATTATTGCGTCTATGTACTTTACTGAGAAATATGGAGTACGTGGAGTGTATGCAATTTTTTTTTCTTTTTCATTATACTGTGCAAGGTCGTTAGTAACGCATTATTATCTTTGTGTACGGGTGGGTTTAATTTTTGGCACGGCAGGCAATAAGGCAATATGCAAACGCCATTGAGCAAAAAGGCATCAAACGGTAATATGTGTGGGTGTATGTATGGCAACAAAATTTGTCCGTCTGTTATGTGCAAGGTAGGGACACAGTTTCTTATGCTTTTACATTACACCACTGCTGCTCTGCTGTTTCTTAGGGAGGTAGGATGCCTTTAGCTGATGTCTTTTTCAGATAAGTACAACTTTCACTACCTATATATAATGTGTAGTGCATTGGCAATCGCTGCATACCAATACTTGTTGCCGTTGTGTAAGGCAAACGTTAAAGGTGCACTTTCCTACATGAATATAAACTCTATTTGCACATTGCCCACCAGGCATAGTTCGTTCAGGTAAGTGTGTACTGATTCCGGGACATGTGATGGTGCTGTACGACAGTATACTTTCATGTGGCATTCTTCGCAAGGTGTACACTGTTTAGCAAACAACCCTTCTTTTCTTTTTCATAACAACATTTTATTGGTTTTTCAAAAGCAATACAATCATTACAACTATGCAATAAATTATGGGTTGTGTTGTTTCACAGTGGAGTGTCTCTCAAAATGTTTATAGGTAGAGGGGACCATTGCTGGCTGTTCCATCATTGTCCGTGGTCCGAACTTCTCATAAATGGTTGCGAGTGCTTTGGGTAAGATCCAATGTTCAGTAAAGCGGGCTGCATTAGAGCCATCTGGTGAGTGGGGGTCTCTTTGTGAGGGCTGGGAACTTAGGCGCGTAGTCCAGGAATGGGTCCCATATGTTCAGGGTTCCACTTAGGGAACCTGATCGTATTGCCGTGATTTTCTCGGCCACTGATATGTCCCAGCATTTGGACCACCATAACGCTATCGAAGGGCCGCCGTCGTCTTTCCACAGTCGGTCCATTGCGATTTTTGCAGCTAGCAGTAGGTGCGTGCATAGGCGGGGTATTTTCCCTGAGATCGGAAGTGCGCCGTCTCCTGTACCGCCCAATAGAACAATTCCCGGGTCCCAAGGTATGGAGCAACCAGAGATTTCTTTGATGTGTTTTAAGATTTCTTTCCAGTATGCCTCTGCTTTTGGGCAAGACCATATCATGTGAAATAAAGATCCGGGGACTGGACAACCGCGCCAGCAAGTTCCGGGAATATCCGGGTTAGTCTTATGAATTTGGGCTGGGGTGTTATAGTATCTATAGCAAAGTTTATAGCCCCCTTCTCTATTAGTGATGCATTGCGAGCTTTTGTGGAATCTGGCCCATATTTTCCCCCATTCTTCCCCCTCTATTTCTCGCCCTAGGTCCTTTTCCCATTCTAGCATATATCTTTCTTTTTTCCCGGGGTCTGATCGGTCTAGAAGGCGGTAGATGGTCGAGATCCTGCCCCTTCTGGTTGGTGTAGTTAGTGAGAGTTCCAGCGCTGTCAGTTCTCTAGAGCATTTTTCTCAGGTTGTCCTGTGGGACATCCAATGCCTAATTTGTGCGTAGCGGAATCTTTCGCGTTCCCCAACTCCGAATTTCGTTTTGCATCTCTCGAACGAGATGGGGGCGCCCTCTTCTAGAAAATCGCTGGTTTTACCCAGGCCACCCTCTATCCAGGCTTGGAAGTCAAGCGGGGACATACCCGGTGAGAATTCGGGGTTGTTCCAGACGGGGGTCAGGGGCCTAAGGCGCTACGTATGCCCCACTTCCGAGCTGCGGCTTTCCAGCAAAGGACCGTAACCGTCGTGGCTGACAGGGGACCGCTATTTACCTGTGGCTTTATATGTGGTAGTTGTGGGAGATCAGATAATGGGACCAGACACCAGAATTCTTCAATTTGTTTCCATTTCGGGGGGTCTTTTTCTTGCACCCAGGAGAATGCGTGTGATAATTGTGCAGCTAGCGTGTATCTGGCTATGTCTGGGACTCCCAGCCCCCCCTGTGTCTTCCCCTTCAGCATAATTCTTTTGGTGATTCAGGGTTTTTTCCCTCCCCAGACAAATTCTAATATTTTCTTTTGTAGAAACCAAGTGGTTTTAGGCCCGGTCCAGGAATATGTATTGATAGTGCTGTGCAGTGATACAGCCATCTGGGAATAAGGCTCATTTTAATGGCATTAATTCACCCGAACCAAGAGATTTCGTGTTGTTTCCACCTTATAAGGTAATTTTGTAGGTCCCGGATTAGTTTTGGGATATTGCTTGAGTACAGCCTTGTTGGGTCTTTTGGAATTTGTACCCCGAGAAATTTGATTGTGCCCTTCGCCCAGGGGACTGGTGATAGGGGGCCTAGGGAGTCTCTTGCTTGTGCGGAAAGGTTGATGGCTAAAGCTGAGGATTTGGATAGGTTCACCTTAAATCCTGATAGGGCCCCAAATTCATTGATTTCTTCCCATAATGCTCCTAGGGACGTTTCTAAGTTTGATGCTGTTATTAATACATCATCTGCGTATAAGGCAATTTTGTATTCTTGGTCTCCTACCATTATCCCCTTTATATTCCCGTTCTGTCTGATTTTAGCCGCAAAGGGTTCCATAGACAAGGCGAAAACCAGGGGTGAGAGCGGACATCCCTGTCTAGTGGCCCTGGATATCTGTATATGTTCCGACCTGGTGCCATTGACCCGCAGTTGTGTCGTGGGGATTTGGTAATTGGCCATCACCCAAGTGGTAAAATTGGGACCAAAGCCAAAGTGCTTAAGAACCGCTTGAATGTATCCCCAGTCTACTCGGTCGAAGGCTTTGTGGGCATCTAATGATATCACGGCCATCCCTACCTTCATTTTGTGGGCGCTTTCAATTATATTTATTGTTCGCCTAATATTGTCGTGGGTCCCTCTGCCCGGAATAAATCCTATTTGGTCTTGGTTAATTAATAGCGGGAGAACCGAGCCCAGCCTTCTGGCTAGTATTTTGGCAAAGATCTTGCCGTCGTTGTTCAGGAGCGAGATTGGGCGATAGGAGTCAGGTAGTTCGGGATCGTTCTCGGGTCTATGGATCAAGACTGTGATCGATTTGGCCATTGATCTAGTGACCGATCTTCCGGATAGGAAGGAGTTAAATAAGGCGGCCATTTGGGGTGCTAAGATTCTGGCATATTTTTTGTAAAAGTTTGCGGAGAGACCATCTGGTCCAGGGGCGGCAGATTTGAGGGCTTTGATGGAGTCGATCATTTTTTCAGTATTGATGGAGGCTTCCAGGGATTCCAGCTGGGTTGGGCTTTGGGGGGATGTTGCGCTCAAGTATTCCGGCAGCTTGTCTAGATTTGTAGGATCTCCGGACATTATGGCTCTGTGATGCCTCATCAGTTATTTGATTTTATCTGTCTCGGAGTAGTGCAGCTTTCCATCTTCTTCTCGCAGCTTAAGGATGTTGTTTCGGCTATGGATCTTTTTTAGCTTCTGCGCTAGTACTTTATTTGCTTTGTTCCCTTTGCTGTAATAGAATTGTCTCGTTTATGCTAATGATTTAGCTGTTCGGTCGGCACAATGCATTTCAAGTTCTGTTTTGGCCTTTCTCAGGGATCTCTCCACTTTTCTGGTGTAACGTACTTTCAGAACTGCTTCTAGTTGGGCCACTTCTTTTTCCAGTTTAGTCGTTGCGATATTTGATATTCTTCTCTGTTCCGCTCCTACTCCAATCAGTGTGCCTCTGACTACCGCTTTCATTGCGTCCCAAATGACATTGATTGGAGAGGACTCTGTGGTGTTCTCTTTGAAATAGTTGGTTATCGTGGTTTCTACTTCTATTCTGATGCTTTCATCGAGTAGTAGGGAATCATTCAATTTCCAGTACCTCCGAGTAGGGTTTCTTTCTCCTGATATGCCCAAATTCACGGAAACTGGAGCGTGGTCGGAGATCATGCAGGTATGGATTTCTGCATTGTTTAGGCATGGGAACAGTACTCCGGGGATTAGAATAAAGTCTATTCTGGAGTATCCTTTGTGGACATTGAAATAGTGCGTGTAGTCTCGTGAGTTATCACTAAATAGCCTCCAGGCGTCGACGGTCTCTGTTTCCCTAAATAGTTTAGCAAGGGATAGAGTCTGTGTGAAGTCCGCGTTTGTGGGGGGGGAGTCTAGTCCATCTGCTGATTCAGCATGGCGTTAAACTCCCCAACAATGATCAAGTGCCCTTCTTGGAAGGCTAAGATGGTTGGAATAAGATTAGCGATGAATTTGGCTTGGGCCCTATTGGGACTATAGATTGTGGCGATTGTGATAGGAAACTCTTCGAAGAGGCCTTTGAGCAAGAGAAAGCGACCCTCTGGATCTCTTCTTATTGTGATCTTCTTTAGTGGGACTTTGTCGCTTAGTAATATTGCTACCCCCCTTTTTTTCTTCCCAGCCGTGGCGAAATAGGCTTTCTTATATCTCTTGAATCTTACGCGGTGTGCATCGCTTTGTAGTAGGTGGGTTTCTTGGATTAGCACAATGTCTCCGGATAATTGGTCAAGCCGATGTTAGCAAACGACCCTTCTTACAGGGACGTTTTGGTTATGTGGCCCTACTGCAAATCTGTGACATGTGGTACAACATTTTTTTCTTAACTACACCTTATACTTAAATTGTCCTACTAAAAACCCGTACAATTCACCAAAAAAAAACCTTTGTTAAGGGGACGTTATGGTTAAGTTGCTCTACTACAAACCTGTAAAATTCACAAAAAAAACTTTACACTCACGACATAATACAAACGTGCCATTATGGTTCACAGTACAACCGAAAAAACCCTGAAATTCGCCAGTTATGGTAAGCTAAGCAACCATAACTCGCGCCACCACCATGCACTGCTAAGACTAACACCCAGGACAAAAAAGATGACAGATGACATTTGTGATGCAATCTTTCATGTCCTGGGTGTTAGTGTTAGCAGAGCACAGTGGTGCGGGGAGTTATGATCGCTTAGCCTACCAGGGCAACTTAACCACAACGTCCCCTTAACAAAGTTTTTTTTGGTGAATATATATATATATATATATATATATATATATATATATATATATATATATATATATATATATATAAAAATATATATATATATATATATATTTTTTTTTCAAACGAAAATTGAGCCCAAAAGAGGGCCAAATCTGCGGAATGCACTCCCAAGAGCAGCCATGCCCAGTGAATCCAGTCCTTAGCAAATAAAGGGCTGCACCGCAAAAATCAGGTAGCACCAAATGTTCTTTATTAATAAAAAGTGCATAGTAAAGGAGAACCTGAAGGTTACGACGCGTTTCGCGATCAACTGACCGCTTGTTCACGATAGTAGGGTAAACACAGAGAATGGACTCATAAGAACACAATTCAAACTCTATAGTTGCAATGTGTAGAATGTCTCGTAAGCACGTAACTCAAATGTAAGGAGAAAAACAATCGGCCATATTGTAGTGTCCAAGTATTGCCTCATATCGACCATAATGGTCTCAAATGAAAACATTAAATATGCTGAGCTTAAGGCGGCAATTTGTAGATTAGATTATTGCCGCTAACGCCACAAAATACACCTTAGAGGGAACAGATCAAAGAGACGACAAATACCTCACAAGACCCTAACGTGGTCAAAATGCAAGTTAAAGTATTATTAAAAAATAATAATAATACCCGTTGAACCGAGGAAAGGAACAGCACTAGCACGAAGTAAGGTACGCCTTGCAAATGCAAAATACAAAGAGCAATGGCGGGCTGCATAGCACCTTACTATAATGTATAAAACATGAATATGTAGTGTGCTAAAAAAGGTCTGGTACGATATCAATAACATTCCTTCCATAATCAAAGATATAATGAAACCTGCCCCAAAAAAACATAATAATGGGGCAGGCGCATAGGTATATTGGGGTCTCTCATCTAAGGACCCTCTAAATAAGGTGTACACGTGCGCTAATAAAATGACATCAATGTGAACGCCTAAATCATTAGTAATCTCAATCTAACCTATACATTGAGTGAACATTGTGTATAAGATAGGGTACAAAACGGGTCGAATCAAACACATGTAGCAATATTAGGAAAGGGAAAAAGTGCTTAGTGCATGCACAGTAGTGTAAAGTGCAAAGTGCCAAGAACAAAGTGCAAAGTGCAAAATACATAGCAGCAATGGTACGGAGGGCAGAGGTAAACAGGATACAGGAAAAGGAGGGAGGGGAGGGAAGGAAAAATGCATGGGGATCAAAATTTCATTCTTTATAGCAAAGATAATACGCACAGTGCTCTACGTCCATGGGTGCACTGATCGTATAATCACGAGATTTGAAAACCAGCCTTAACTCCCATAAAAATACAAGGAGGATGGCAAAAGGGCGTGCAGCCATGGACAGTTAGAGAATGATAAAAATATGGATCCAAATCTTACGCAGTGTTCATCGCTTTGTAGTAGGTGGGTTTCTTGGATTAGCACAATGTCTCCGGATAGCAAACAACCCTTCTTACAGGGACGTTTTGGTTATGTTGCCCTACTGCAAATCTGTGACATGTGGTACAACATTTTTTTCTTAACTTCACCTTATACTTAAATTGTCCTACTAAAAACCTGTACAATTCACCAAAAAAAAAACCTTTGTTAAGGGGACGTTATGGTTAAGTTGCGCTACTACAAACCTGTAAAATTCACTAAAAAAACTTTACACACACGACATAATACAAACGTGCCATTATGGTTCACAGTACAACCGAAAACCCCCTGAAATTCGCCAGTTATGGTAAACTAAGCAACCATAACTCGCGCCACCACCGTGCACTGCTAAGACTAACACCCAGGACAAAAAAGATGACATCACAAACATCAGTGATGTCATTAATGACATTTGTGATGCAATCTTTCATGTCCTGGGTGTTAGTGTTAGCAGAGCACAGTGGTGCGGGGAGTTATGATCGCTTAGCCTACCATAACTGGCGAATTTCAGGGTTTTTCGGTTTTACTTTGAACCGTAATGGCACGTTTGAAAAGTTTGTTTAGTGACGTGCACAGGTTTTTGGTAGGGCAACTTAACCATAACGTCCCCGTAACAAAGTTTTTTGTGTGAATATACATATATATATATATATATAAGCATAGATGCAGAAAACAATATTTCTGACAAACCTTTACCATGCGGCAACACCAAGGGCCGATTCCTTGTTGGCATCTTCTGCTAGGCAGTAGTGCTTAGCGAACGTGTGCATAGATGCAGAAAACAATATTTCTGACAAACCTTTACCATGCGGCAACACCAAGGGCCGATTCCTTGTTGGCATCTTCTGCTAGGCAGTAGTGCTTAGCGAACGTGTGCAGAGTGCTCCAGGTAGCGGCTCTGCAGATGTCCTTCAAGGGAACCCCTGCGTGAAACGCTACTGATGCCGCTCTTCCTCTGGTGGAGTGTCCGGAAGGCGGTGACCATGATTAAATTGATGACAATGGGTAATGCATAACGAGACCCATCTTGCCAGACTTTGGAGATATGTTGTCCTTTCATGCGGCCCGCGAAGGCAATGAACAGTCTGTTAGATAAGCGGAAATCTTTAGTTCTCTGCAAGTAGAATTTCAAAACCGTAGTCACATCTAGGGAATGTAAAGTCCTTTCCGCCTCTGAGGTATGGTTCCCGAAACAATGCGCTCTGTGAGTGTCATTTCCGATAAGACCTTGGGCAGAAAGTTTGGGTGTGTCTTCAAAATGACACGGTCTTGCTAAAACAAAGTAAAGGGAGGTTCTGAAGACAAGGCTTGTAATTCACTGATCCTCCTGGCCGAAATCATGACTATCAGAAAAGCCGTTTTCCATGATAAGAATTTTATTTCACCTCTGTGAATGGGTTTGAAAGGGGGTTCCATGAGAGCCGTTAGCACAGTATTCAGACTCCAGGAAGGAAATGAAGCGGGCGTAGGAGGATAAGTATGCATCAACCCTTTCAGGAAGATCTTGATGGCCGGCAGAGAGAGTAATGAGAGAGTTTCTGGAGTTGTTGTGTATGCTGATATGGCCGACAGGTGAACTTCGATGGAGGAAAGGGAAAGACCTGCCTTAGCCAAATGTAATAAGTAAGGTAGTATCTGTTCTACCAAAGCTGCAAGTGGGTTAACTGTCGATGTTTCACACCACTTAGAGAAGCAGGTCCATTTCCGCACGTAGGTGATCCTTGTTGAGGGGGCTCTAGAGGCCATGATTATGTCCCAGCAGTCCGCCGGAAGGTTCAAGTTCATGAGTTTGCACTGTTCAGAAACCAGGCTTTGAGGGAGAGGCTTGCTGGGTCGTGGTGGAGGACTTTGTGGTTCTGCTGAGTCAAGAGGTATTGATGAGCCTGGAGGCAAATTGGAGGCCACCGAGATAGATGGTGCAGAGTCGGGTACCAGATCTGTCGCACCCAGTCCGGCGTTATTAGGATCATGGAGCAATCCTGTTCCTTCATTCTGCGCAGAACCCTGGCTATGAGTGGAATGGGGGGAAAGGCATAAAGGAACTTCCCTGTCCAGTCCACCGAGAAAGCATCTCCTGCTGATTGATGTTCCGGGTACCTTGAGGCGAATGCTTGACATTTCCTGTTGACCGTGGTGGCAAAAAGGTCGATCTGGCCCCATACAGAGAAAATCCGTTGAACTTCCTTTTCGTCTAGCTCCCATTCGTGGGATGATGCGTACTCTCTGCTCAGTTTGTCCGCTAAGACGTTACTCCTGGGAGATGTTCCGCCCTGATCTGGACTTTGTGGTGCAAGGCACATGACCATAGTAGTTGAGCTTCCTGTGATAAGATCTCTGACTTCGTGCCTCCTTGCTTGTTTGTGTAGTGCATGGAGGTTGTATTGTCTGTCTGGATGGTCAGGACTTGACCCACCACTACTTGAATGAAAGCTTTTAGAGCCCATCATATCGCCTGAGCTCTAGGACATTGATGTGGAGCTGTGAATCTTGGTCTGACCAAGCCCCTTTTGTCTCAAGGTCCGCCAAGTTTGCTCCCCATCCCGAAAGGGACGCATCTGTCCTTAAGAGAAGAGTGGATGTTTGTGCCTGAAATAGCATCCCTTGGAGCAGGTTCTGTGGAGTGTTCCACTATCGAAGTGTCTTGTGCACTGCCGTCGGTATCTGGACCAAATCTTCCCATGAACCCGTGGCTTGTTTCCATTGGTGGTCCAGGGCCTCCTGGATTGGTCTCATGCAAAGTCTGCAATTTGGTATGAGAAATATACATGAGGACATCATGCCCAAGAGGGATTTGAACGAGCGTACCGTGGTCGTCTCTTTTTCTAGGAACAATGATGTCGAGCGGAGGATGGCTGTTACTCTGTCCGCTGATGGTCTTACCCTGTGAATGGTGGTGTCGAACTCGGCCCCCAGAAAAAGAACCGTCTTGCTGCGTACTGGACAGGATTTTATGTTGTTTATCGAAAAACCTAACCCTTTTAGGAGTTTTATCGTTTTCGACACTGCCAATTGAGCTTGACTGAAGGAGCTTGTCCTTATCAAACAGTCGTCCAAATATGGAAAGACCTCCGTTCCCAAACTTCTGAGGTTCGCTGCTACGGTCGCCAGACATTTGGTAAATACCATTGGTGCTGATTTTAGTCCCAACGGGAGTACCCGGAATTGGAAATGTAGGTCTCCTATAGCGAACCTGAGGAACTGTCTGTGGCTGTTAGGGAGAATTCTCTGTTTAGGCTGAATTTCCCTACCTAGTGAGTCCCCCAGCAGCTTTGCTGGATTTCTGGGGTTTCTTTTTTTCTCCTGCCAAGAGTGAGACTCTTTTACCCTCACTCTTGGACATGTTGAAGTGTGTTTTCTTGGTTAAACCTTGTGTTGAATGGGCTATGGGGTCTTTTACTCCATAGGGCCTCATGTATTTTTGTGATGTGGGTTACACAGCACCCTCTGTGCCGTGACCCAGGGGTGTCCTAGGGACTCCCCAACATAGACTCCATACCCTGGGACTGACTACTGTCTCCCAGGGCATGTAAAGTCACCAAAGACTTTGCTAGTCTTGAATCCTGAACAGAACCAGTACAAACCATCATATTGTGGACGTACTGGCTGGGGCAATTCGATTGCCCCAGGGTCTGTTAGTCGAGGGGGCACGTCTCCGTCCCCCCTGATCGAGTTTTGGCTGGTGGCAGTGGAAACTACGTTTTATATTCGACCGCGAATATTTTCCTATGGGATTTCCCATTGTTTTAGGCTAACACATTTAATTATTTATTTACGGTAGCCTTAAACATACCGCCGGTTTTATATATTTATTTTTATAACTCCGGTTGGGACTTTTTTGCCAAAACTTGATTCTAAAATGGCGTTGGTGTTCGCCTCTGTAACTCTGACCCAAAGTGGAGCCCTTTGTTCCACTTTTGGCGGGCTTCTCCACAGAAGCCCTCCAAAGTGGTGCCACTCTGTCTGGGGTACTTAGGAGGGGTGGAGGGGGATTTAGGCACCCTGGACTGAGTTACCTTGGTAACTCAAGTCGCACTCCGTCCTGATTGGCCCAAGTGGTGAGCCGGCCGGCTCACCACTTAGCATGTTTGAGTGACAGCTAGGCTGGGTGAATGGGGGTTTGCTGCATAAAAGCAGGGCTTTGGGGACTGGAACTTGAGAAGTCGCCACAGGACCAAGAATCCGACGAGGGAAGAGCTGAGCCGACCTGCTTCGACGACACCACCCGGTGGAGCCCTGCTGAACCGTCTCACCACTTTTCCCGACGACCGAGGAGAACTCTTAGCGGAGTGGCTCCTTCCCTTGACTGGTGGGGACAACCAGTTTCGCCTTCTTTTCGCTTCTCGAGGTATCTCGTGGCCGCCTTGCCAGTGCCAAGCACCCCGGCAACCGGAACCCCACCACTTTTACCCCAACCACGAAAGTCGGTACAACCCTTTAACCGGAGGACTCCGCGGCTGGTTTCTTCCCGGGCAGTGCAACGACCCTCTTCTTCTGCTCTTCAGCGAGAACTTCTTCTCCCCTGACCGACGTCGAGCCCTGCTGCCACTGCCTGGAACAACTGCCACCGCTGGAGGATCCTTTCCGCTTAAGGTACCGTGTTCCGCCTGGCTTCCCTTGCTACCGACTGTACGGGGTAGATTTAGCCCCCGGCTTTCGAACCTGGGAGTGCCTGGAGCACCTTGGCTAAACTTTCTAAGCCACACTAAACTCTTTCTAACTCTGTGCAAGACTTTGAATCCCTAATAACAGTGTGATCTTGGGCACATTTTTGCTCCGGCTACTCTAAGAGTGGGCCCTGCCTAGTGACTTTTGCTCACCTGTGACTTTGTGCTTCTTTGAGCCTATTGCAAGTGTTCTGGATCTTAGAGTGGTGTGTTTAACCCATTTCTGTTTCTCTTTACCCCTTTCCCTAACCTACTAGAGTGTCATCTAACGTTAAGCGCTCACCTCTGTTTTAATTATGTGGTATTAACTTAGAGTTGTCTAGATAGGAGTAAGGGTTGAAACTGCTTTCATCATAACTGTGTTTGAAGTGTTTTTTTTTTACTATATTTTGCTAGAGTGATTTCCACTTATGTGTATTTAATAAATCAATAACTATATACTTTTGAAACCAAGCTCTGGTCAGTGTTTGCTTGTGCTATTGTGTCCGGGTACATATTGTGTATACTTTGCATACTGCCTAACTCTTCTTGAGGGAAGTCTGACTGCTCAGCCACAGCTACCAGGTAAATCTGGGTGGTACAGACTGCTACCAAGTGGGTTTACTGCTATACCTGTAGTCTTAAATCTTTTGCAGTGTTCCCCAAGGGAACTGCACAGGTTTCTGCCTAACACTGGTGTACAGCGGTGGGATCTGTATTGAGTATACATTTTATTGTACTTTAGATACCTTAGTGCAACTAACCACAAAGCTTAGCACTATAAAAGTAATCCTCTAACATGTCAGTTATAGAAAGCTATAGTCAAGAGTCCCTTGCAGCCAAAACTGCTGATTGTTTAAGAGTGCTCTGTAAACATAAGGACCTCCTGACTAAGGGCAAGAAAATGGAGCTGATTGAAAGATTGTTAGCTAACCAAAGTCTGGGTGATGGCTCAGAGGCACCTACCACTCCAGCCACTGTAGATGACAGTATTGAAGTTAACATGGAGCAAAATGTTGATGATTCTGAGGAAGAGTCAGAAGAGGAGGGTGAGGCTGTTGTAACTGCCCCCCCTAGGCCTCTGCCTGCTCTACCTGCTGTACCTACTGGACCTTTACCAGGTCCCACATTTAGTCCTCAGTACTATGAACTGGAGAAAATGAAGCTAGAATTGGAGTATAAGAAACTTAATGCTCAAACTGACAAAGAACTAAGGCTAAGGGAAATGGAGCTCAAGTATGACTTAGAAATAAAGAAATTATCTGTTGAGAATGTTTCTCTCTCTGGCTCCTCTAGAAGTTCCAGACCTAAAAGACCCCGGATGCCTAAAGAATTGATTGGTATGTATGAGCCTAAGTTGGATGTGTTGGATTGGTTGTCTCTGTTTGAATATAATCATGGGCTCCAGAACATCACAGGAAATGACTTACTCACCTGGTTGTTCTCTAGGCTTCCCCCTGTTGCAACTGATGTGGTAATGGAGATGGGGGAGGAGGATAGGAAAGACTATGAATGTGTGAAACTAGCTTTGATAGCTAGGTTTGGGAAGACCCCTTCCCAGTATCTTAAGAGGTTTAGGAGCCTCAAAAAGCATGATGGTACCCCTTGGGCTACCTGGGTGAGTGAATGTTTGAAAAACTTAGAGGGATAGATTAAGGGTTACAAGGTGAACACTTATGAAGGTATGAAGAATTTGTTTATGTTGGAGACTATTTATGATGCCTGCTCTCCTGAGCTCAGACAACACTTGGCTGATTCCAGGGAATTAGATTCCCGGAAGCTAGCTAAGGCTGCTGACTTGTGGGTTGCCAACAGGGCCACACACAAGGATTCTGGGGTAACTCAGAAGAAGGATGGGGAGAAACAGTCTAAAAAGGACTCCAAAGAGAATTCTAATACTACAAATTCCAAAGAGGGCCCCAAACAAAACTATAAGGGTAAACCACAAGGGAAACCAAATCAGGCTAGTGTACCTTCTGGTCCCAGACCAGAAGGAGGTCAGAACAAGCCTCCATTCCAGCGAGCCTTTGGCTCATGCTTTGTTTGTAAGGCTACTGACCATGTGAAAGGAGATCCCAGATGTAAGGGTAAACCTTCAGGGGTCCAGCTTGCCTCCTTAGCCTTCGCTCCAGAAGAGGAAGTACATATGGCAAGTGGAAACTTTCTATTACTAGCTGATGAACCCACTGGAGTCTCAGCTAGTGTTTCTTTAGTCTCTCTGGGGTTGTGGGAACAACAGAATTTAGATGTCTATAACTCTATCCCAGATAATACTAAAGAGTATTATAAGGACAGTGTCCAGGTGAATGGTCAGGAGACTCCTGCCATTAGGGACACTGGAGCCAGCATAACTGTGGTGGATGAATCATTTTTCAAGGCAGAGGATGTTGCTAAGGCACCCAAATGCCTCACCAAGTTAGCTGGTGGGCCTGTGCAGATGTGTCCCCAGTTACCAGTTCTCATCCAATGTAATGATATGGCTGTAAAAATACCTGTCAGTGTACAATGTGAAGTGCCAGGTAGGGTTCTGTTGGGTAATGACCTCAAAGCTCTTGGAGTTGTATCTCATACCCCCAGACCCCCTAGCAAAAGGTTACAGGAACTCACAAAACCTGCAAGAGAGAAAACCCTGAGAGGGTTATCTCAGGAGATGATGACAGAAATCACTCCTCTCCCACTGGAACAACTTACTGCAGTAACTACCAGATCAGGAGCAAAGGGGCAACCCAAGACTCCTAGGAAAAAGCCAGCAGCAAGCACCCCAGTGCTTCCAACAAGGACTTCCCCTAGGTTGTCCAAAGTTACACCTGTAACTCCACCTCCAGCTGAGGCTGAGAGGGAGGTACAACCCTGTGTGGTTGAGCTAGACTCTGAGGAAGAGCTAGAAGGAGGCCCCGACCTTATTGGAGATTTGGACCCTGAGGACCATCCTGAGCTGCAGTCTTTACTGGCAGAAGGTGGGCCTAGCAGGGCAGCTTTTCGTAAGGGGCAAAGAGAATGTCCAACTCTGGAAGGTCTCCGCCACCAGGCAGCTTCTCAAGCTGATGGGCAAGAGCCTGGGAAGTATAGGTTACACTGGGAAGATGGCCTCTTCTACAGTGAACCCACCGAGTCTGAACCTGGAGACTATAAACGCCTTGTAGTCCCACAAGAGAACAGACAACAGTTCTTACAACTAGCCCATGAGATACCTTTGGCTGGTCACTTGAGTTTCAAGAAGACCAAGGAAAGGCTCTCACTCTACTTTTATTGGCCGAAGATGGGGGCTGAAGTAGATAGATATTGTAAGAGCTGCCATACCTGCCAGACTTCTGGTAAGGTTGGTTCCAAGAATGTGGCACCTTTAGTGCCTCTCCCAGTTGTGGGAGTCCCATTTGAGAGGGTAGGGATTGACATTGTTGGTCCCCTTGATCCCCCAACCTCCTCAGGCAACAGGTTTATCCTTGTTGTAGTAGACCATGCTACTAGGTACCCTGAGGCAATTCCTATGAGGACTGTTACAGCTCCGGCTGTGGCTAAGGCCCTCCTTGGTATTTTTACCAGGGTTGGGTTTCCTAAGGAGGTAATCTCTGACAGGGGGTCAAACTTTATGTCCCACTACATGAAAGCCATGTGGAAAACCTGTGGAGTTACCTACAAGTTCTCAACCGCATACCACCCTCAGACAAACGGGTTGGTTGAAAGGTTTAACAGAACCATGAAGAGCATGATAGGTGCTTTAGAAGAACCCCTTAAGAAGAAGTGGGATCTTCTACTGCCATGCCTTCTCTTTGCTTATAGAGAAGTCCCTCAGGAGGGAGTAGGTTATTCTCCCTTTGAGCTTCTCTATGGCCATCCAGTCAGAGGTCCATTGGCCCTGATTAAGGAGGGATTGGAAGGTGCTCCTCCCCTCAAGCCAGTCAGAGTGACTGACTATGTGATAGGTCTCCGGAGGAGAATGTCACACATGATGGCAGAAGCAAGTGACAACTTGAAAGCTGGTCAAGCCCTGGTCAAACATTGGCACGACCAGAAGGCTAACATGGTCGAGTTTACTCAAGACCAGCTAGTTCTAGTTATGCTCCCAACAAGGCAGAGGGCCTTGCAAGACAAATGGATGGGACCCTTCAAGGTTGTGGGAAAACTTGGAGAGGTCAACTATCTGGTGGATCTGGGCAGACCCAGGGAAGCTCCTAGAGTCTTCCACACCAACCGACTAAAAGCATACATCTCCAGACCTGATGTAGGAGCCTTGCTTCTAGCTTCAGCTGCCGAGGAAGAAGAGAGTGAATCTCTCCCTGATCTCCTCAGAGGTGTGCCTTTAGATGAAAAAGTTGAAGGAGTCAACCTCTCTTCAGACCTGACACCTGAGCAACGAGAGGAGTGCAAATCTATGTTAAATCAGTTTGCCTCCCTGTTCTCACTGTCACCAGGCTTGACCCCTTGGGGCCAGCATGAGATACTCACTGGTGACTGTCTGCCAGTCAAAAGCAGAGGATACAGAATGTCAGAACATATCAGAGCCCACATCAAAGGAGAGGTCAAGAAGATGCTTGATCTCGGGGTAATAGAGCCCTCTACTAGTCCATGGTCTAGCCCAGTTGTGTTAGTACCAAAGGCAGGATCCAAAGACTTGAGATTCTGTGTGGACTATAGAGCTCTAAATGCAGTCACCAAGACTGATGCCCACCCTTTGCCCAGGACAGATGAGTTGGTGGATAAACTTGGTGCAGCCAAGTACCTCAGCACATTTGACCTGACGTCAGGCTATTGGCAAATAGCCCTGACAGACCATGCCAAGGAGAAAACTGCATTTTCAACCCCAGTTGGCTTGTACCAGTTTAAGGTCATGCCTTTTGGACTAAAAAATGCACCTGCCACATTCCAAAGGATGGTGAACCAAGTTCTGGCTGGGATGGAAGATTTCTGCATGGCATACTTGGATGACATTGCAGTCTTCAGCCACTCCTGGGAAGAGCATGTGAACCACCTAGGACATGTGTTGCAGGCTCTGGAACAGGCCCATTTGACAATCAAAGCCAGTAAATGCCAGATTGGTCAAAGTAAAGTGGTCTACCTTGGACATGAGGTAGGAGGTGGAGAAATAAGGCCTTTGCCCAGCAAGATTGAAGCTGTGCAAAATTGGACAACACCAACTACTCAAACCCAAGTGAGAGCTTTTCTAGGCCTCACTGGATATTACAGGAATTTCATTGAGAACTATGGGACCATAGCTTCTCCACTGAATGTAATCTCCTCTCCCAAATTCCCTAAAAAGGTAAAATGGAATGAGGAGTGCAATCAGGCCTTTGAAAAACTGAAGAGAGCTCTTTGCCAAGCTCCAGTATTGAGAGCTCCTGACTACCACCAACCTTTCATTGTACAAACTGATGCTTCCAATGTAGGTATAGGTGCAGTTCTAAGCCAACTGGATGAGAAGGGTAGGGAGCACCCCATTTGCTTCATCAGTAGGAAACTGAAGGATCCTGAGACAAGGTGGGCAACTATCGAAAGAGAATGCTTTGCTATTGTGTGGGCACTGAAGAAGTTTAGGCCATACTTGTATGGTTCTACTTTTGTTATTCAGACTGACCACCAACCCTTGAGATGGTTAATGCAAATGAAAGGGGAAAATCCAAAACTATTGAGATGGTCAATCTGCCTGCAAGGGTTTGATTTCACCATTGAGCACAGGTCAGGGTGTCACCATCAAAATGCTGATGGACTCTCTAGGATGTATATCATCGACTAGAGGTATGAGGTTCATCCAGGAGTGGATTAAATCCTCCTGTCCCTTAGTCTGGGGGGGGCGAGTGTTAGGGAGAATTCTCTGTTTAGGCTGAATTTCCCTACCTAGTGAGTCCCCCAGCAGCTTTGCTGGATTTCTGGGGTTTCTTTTTTTCTCCTGCCAAGAGTGAGACTCTTTTACCCTCACTCTTGGACATGTTGAAGTGTGTTTTCTTGGTTAAACCTTGTGTTGAATGGGCTATGGGGTCTTTTACTCCATAGGGCCTCATGTATTTTTGTGATGTGGGTTACACAGCACCCTCTGTGCCGTGACCCAGGGGTGTCCTAGGGACTCCCCAACATAGACTCCATACCCTGGGACTGACTACTGTCTCCCAGGGCATGTAAAGTCACCAAAGACTTTGCTAGTCTTGAATCCTGAACAGAACCAGTACAAACCATCATATTGTGGACGTACTGGCTGGGGCAATTCGATTGCCCCAGGGTCTGTTAGTCGAGGGGGCACGTCTCCGTCCCCCCTGATCGAGTTTTGGCTGGTGGCAGTGGAAACTACGTTTTATATTCGACCGCGAATATTTTCCTATGGGATTTCCCATTGTTTTAGGCTAACACATTTAATTATTTATTTACGGTAGCCTTAAACATACCGCCGGTTTTATATATTTATTTTTATAACTCCGGTTGGGACTTTTTTGCCAAAACTTGATTCTAAAATGGCGTTGGTGTTCGCCTCTGTAACTCTGACCCAAAGTGGAGCCCTTTGTTCCACTTTTGGCGGGCTTCTCCACAGAAGCCCTCCAAAGTGGTGCCACTCTGTCTGGGGTACTTAGGAGGGGTGGAGGGGGATTTAGGCACCCTGGACTGAGTTACCTTGGTAACTCAAGTCGCACTCCGTCCTGATTGGCCCAAGTGGTGAGCCGGCCGGCTCACCACTTAGCATGTTTGAGTGACAGCTAGGCTGGGTGAATGGGGGTTTGCTGCATAAAAGCAGGGCTTTGGGGACTGGAACTTGAGAAGTCGCCACAGGACCAAGAATCCGACGAGGGAAGAGCTGAGCCGACCTGCTTCGACGACACCACCCGGTGGAGCCCTGCTGAACCGTCTCACCACTTTTCCCGACGACCGAGGAGAACTCTTAGCGGAGTGGCTCCTTCCCTTGACTGGTGGGGACAACCAGTTTCGCCTTCTTTTCGCTTCTCGAGGTATCTCGTGGCCGCCTTGCCAGTGCCAAGCACCCCGGCAACCGGAACCCCACCACTTTTACCCCAACCACGAAAGTCGGTACAACCCTTTAACCGGAGGACTCCGCGGCTGGTTTCTTCCCGGGCAGTGCAACGACCCTCTTCTTCTGCTCTTCAGCGAGAACTTCTTCTCCCCTGACCGACGTCGAGCCCTGCTGCCACTGCCTGGAACAACTGCCACCGCTGGAGGATCCTTTCCGCTTAAGGTACCGTGTTCCGCCTGGCTTCCCTTGCTACCGACTGTACGGGGTAGATTTAGCCCCCGGCTTTCGAACCTGGGAGTGCCTGGAGCACCTTGGCTAAACTTTCTAAGCCACACTAAACTCTTTCTAACTCTGTGCAAGACTTTGAATCCCTAATAACAGTGTGATCTTGGGCACATTTTTGCTCCGGCTACTCTAAGAGTGGGCCCTGCCTAGTGACTTTTGCTCACCTGTGACTTTGTGCTTCTTTGAGCCTATTGCAAGTGTTCTGGATCTTAGAGTGGTGTGTTTAACCCATTTCTGTTTCTCTTTACCCCTTTCCCTAACCTACTAGAGTGTCATCTAACGTTAAGCGCTCACCTCTGTTTTAATTATGTGGTATTAACTTAGAGTTGTCTAGATAGGAGTAAGGGTTGAAACTGCTTTCATCATAACTGTGTTTGAAGTGTTTTTTTTTTACTATATTTTGCTAGAGTGATTTCCACTTATGTGTATTTAATAAATCAATAACTATATACTTTTGAAACCAAGCTCTGGTCAGTGTTTGCTTGTGCTATTGTGTCCGGGTACATATTGTGTATACTTTGCATACTGCCTAACTCTTCTTGAGGGAAGTCTGACTGCTCAGCCACAGCTACCAGGTAAATCTGGGTGGTACAGACTGCTACCAAGTGGGTTTACTGCTATACCTGTAGTCTTAAATCTTTTGCAGTGTTCCCCAAGGGAACTGCACAGGTTTCTGCCTAACAGTGGCCAGGATGAATTGGAATGTGGAAGTATGCGTCTTCTAAGTCCAGAGTGGCTAGGAAGTCTTTTCTGTTCAGCCACGGTAAGACACCATGCAGGGATATCATTTTGAATTTGATGCGTTTGATGTATTTGTTGAGTGCCCTTAGGTCCAATATGGGCCTCCATTGACTGTTTTTCTTTTTGATTAGAAAGAAGCGGGAGTAGAAACCTTTTCCTTTCTGGGAATACGGAACTGGCTCTATAGCTGCTTTGTGCAGTAACTTTTGAACTTCTGCCATGACCTTCCGCGGCATGTGAACTTTGCGAGGGCTGGGGGCAAGGGATGGAGGATGGTCTAGGAATTCTATGGTGTGACCCCTGCGGACCACCTATAATACCCACTTGTCCGATGTTATCCAATTCCAGCGTTGAAAAAATTGGCATATAGGGGGAAGAATCGAATGGTCAATTCTGTTTGTTCTGTGCTTTACCTTGGGAAGAGCCGCGCCTTCCTCTCTGGGACTACCTGTTGGCGGATTAATATCTGTTGCCTTGGAATGTGTTCCCTTGTGACTTTTGACCATAGGAGGAACGTGTATATCCTCTGTCTTTTGAAGCTGCACCTCGAAAGGGCCGAAAGGACCTGCGGTCTTTATAGTTATCCTTCAAGTAACTGATTTGTTATTTGAAGGATAAATTTGCCAAATAAGTCTTGCCCATCGAAGGGGGGGGCGTGGCTAACCGCCATGTAGAGTGGACGCGTCTCTGGTGAGCTCCGCTCGAAGGACATCGATAAGCTGCTTTACGGGACACTTAAGCAACACTTGAGCCCGCAGAAACATCGAAGGAGTGGTGGAAGCCTGCAGGAGGCCCTTGGACTTCTCATACAAGGAAATCGCGGCCCTAAAAGACCTAAACGCGGCTTGCGAACAACGGCGTAATCTGAGACCAAGATGGCGGCCGCATCCTACTAAGCCCGTGGAGCCCTGCGCTGGCCTGGAGATCCGCGCCCCCATCGCAAGTGAGAGAGAAGAGGCTCCGGAGGAAGATCGAAGGAGGCCTCACCGGGTTCGAGACGGCCCCTGCGAGGGCATATATAGTGGCCCCGCGGTGGGGTCCGACGGGGACTGGAGAGTGAACCGGGCCCGCCCGCTGAGACGAGGGAAAAACACAGGCGCGCGGCCCTCCCGCCGGGGACCTGTAAACATGGCCAGCCTGGACAGATCTACGGGCAGGGGAGCCAAATCTAAACAGCGACAGACCACCCTGGATGTGTATGCGGCTAACGACCACCCAGCCCCTGGGTGCCCCGAAGCAACAACGGCTAATAAGGACCCGGGCCCCGCCGCGGCGCCGACCGAACCCAGCAATACCCAACTCATGGAGGCCATCGCTTCATTCCAAGCAACGATAGTGAACAAGATAGATGCCGTGGCCATCGACCTGGGGCTCCTGCGCCAAGACGTCCGTGCGCTAGCGGACAGGACCGAGACGTTGGAGACCCAGGTACGAGAAAATACTGAAGCAAAGGCCCAACTCCTACACGATGTAGACGGCCTACGGCAGAGAGTTAAGAATCTGGAAGACAGAGCGGAGGAGGCCGAAGGGAGGGCCCGCCGAAATAACATCCGGCTGCTAGGCCTACCTGAAGGCATAGAGGGCTCAGACCCCACCGACTACGTAGAAAATCTCCTGCTACAAGAGATCGGAGCGGGGAAACTTTCACAGGGATTCACCATAGAGAGGGCCCACAGATCACTCGCTAAGAAACCGCCACCGGGCGCCCCACCCAGGCCCATGATAGCGAAGGTGCTAAATTACAGAGACCGCGAGGTCATCCTGGCCTTCTCGCGCTCGGGAGGACAGATCCAGAGGAACTCGGCCAAGATTGCGATCTACCCGGATTACACGTTCCAAGTACAGATGAACAGGGCCCAGTTCATATACACTAAGGCTAGATTGAAAGCGGCCGGGGTGAAATACATGCTCCTGTACCCCTCCAGGCTAAAGGTACTACACAACAACAGGGCCCTCCTGTTCGACACCCCGGCACTCGCTCGTGACTGGATGGACGAGCAACAACTGCCAGACATCGAAGATAAGAGACGTAAGCAGAACTGAACCACCCATCGTAACTATAACGAAAAGAGCTCTTCCACAGATGCACAACGACACGGAATCGCGCCCTACAAGCAACTGAACGGATCATACCACGCGGAACACCGAAGCACCAGCTCCCTCAACCCCCTGGAGTTCTATTCCTCTTTTAGGGTACGTTTACCCGCCCGTAGGGCACCCGACGACCATGTTTGGTCCTAAGGAGCGGAAACGGGACAGTCATGACGGGGTTCCCTCCGTTAGACCAGTTTTTTGTTTGGGAAGTTTATTGGGGGGGAGGGAATTGCGGAGGAGTTGCACCCACGTTGGGACTTTGAAAGGGAAACGCCGAGACCCCAGGACATCCTTATCACAGATACATTGCCAACTAAACCCCCCGCCCGAGACAGTGGGGGAACATTGGACCCAACCATGCTCATGGCCGGAACGATTAAAATAATGACGTGGAACGTCAGAGGCATGAACAGTTACGTGAAACAACGCAGAATACACACATACTTAAGGCGCTGTAAAGTCAGGATTGCCATGATCCAGGAAACACATTTAACAGAGGAGAAACTAAAAGCCCTGGCCAAGACATGGCGAGGGACCCTGATTGGATCCTCCTACTCTTCATACGCAAGGGGGGTTTTGATATGGATAGACCCGACCGTCCCCTTCAGGATAACGGACACCAAGACGGATGATGAAGGTAGGATGGCCCTGGTGCGGGGTACGGTGGAGGGGAGGGAGCTGTGCCTGGTTAGCACCTATGCCCCAAACCATGATGCCACCCCCTTCTTCCACTCCCTATACACCAGACTAGGCCCTCATGCAAACTCCACGGTGATCTGGGGTGGGGACCACAACTGCACCCTCGACCCGCTCAGGGACAGATCTGATGCCAAACACTCCCGCCCGTCCCCCCCAGCCAAAGTGTTGCTTAAGCTGATGACTCAACTCTCGCTCTGCGACCTGTGGAGGGAGCTGGGCCCGGAGAAGCGTGAGTACTCTTTCTACTCCCCACCACACAAAGTCTACACTAGGCTGGACTACATGATGGTAAGTTGCGAGTGGCAGGCCACTTTCAGCGATGCACAGTACCTGCCTAGGGTCCTGTCGGACCACTCCCCCTTAATGGTCACATGGGAGATGCACCCGCCTAGACCCCCGGTTCCCACGTGGAGACTACGAGCTGAGGCCCTGCTAGATGTAGCCTTCCGGGACCATATACAGAACAGCACAGATGAATACTGGCGGGTTAACCTGGGTAGCGTAGACAGCATTGGTACCGCGTGGGAGGCATATAAGGTGGTCATGAGAGGGGACATGCTGATGGCAGTGGGGGGAGCCCAGAGAACTGTCGCGAACTCCCTGGCGGAGGCAGAGGGGAAACTGGGCGAGCTAGAAAGCAAAGCGGACGTAACCCCCGAGAGCCTGCGAGAAATGATTCAACTGCGACAGGCCTGTCTGACCCACTGGGAGACACTCGGGAAACTGAGCTACACTAAGCACGTTGAAAGGTCACACGCCCTAGGAGACAAACCTGGCAAACTCCTTGCCTGGCTATATAAAAGAGAGACCCCCAGCGCCCCTATCTGTCACGTGCGGAAACCTGATGGCGGCACTGCGCACACACAGGTAGAGATCAATGAGGTTTTCTCCGAGTTTTATCGTGACCTCTACTCCCAGACCCCCCTTTCGTCGGCCACCGGAATCGAAGACGCCCTAGACTGCATACAATTGCCCAGATTAGATCCACAGATGACGGAAGCCCTAGACGACCCCATTACACCTGACGAGGTGAAGGCTATAATCAGAACACTACCCTCGGGTAAAACGCCGGGTATGGACGGCCTTCCCGGGGAATTTTATAAGACATACGAGGAGACCATCGCCCCCTTGCTCGCACAGGTATACAACGAGGCCTTTGAGCGGGGCTCCCTCCCGGATTCTATGAGCGAGGCAATAATAATTCCTATACTAAAGCCTGGCAAAGATGGGACGGAGTGTGGAGCGTATAGACCGCTCTCTATGCTAAATGTCGATAGCAAAATACTCGCGGCACTATTAGCAAGCAGATTGCGCAGAGCACTCCCCCTCCTGATCCACCAGGACCAGACGGGATACGTGCCAGGACGCTCCATCACCGAAAATTTACGTAGATTGCACCACATCATACATGGCACCGAAGGGAAGCCCCAGAAGTACGCTGTGGCATCACTCGACGCCACTAAGGCCTTTGATTCGATCAGATGGGATTGGTTGTACGCCACCATGGTCAAGATGGGGGTTGGACCTGCCTTCCTTAAATGGACCCAATTGCTCTACACTCGCCCCACTGCCAGGGTCCGTACTAACAGGACCTACTCCGGTAAATGGCCCCTTCACAGAGGTACACGGCAAGGATGCCCCCTGTCCCCCATGCTCTACATCATAGCCGCAGAACCGGTGGCCGCGTACCTCCGCCAGGAGTACGGGGACGGAGGCATCAAGCTAGATGGGGTATCACACCTTATTTCTATGTACGCAGATGATATGCTGCTCTACCTGCATGATCCCGAGCTCCGCCTGCCCTACATCCTAGAGACACTAGACTGCTTCCACACACTTACGGGCATACAGATAAATAAAGACAAGTCCTGTCTCTACCCCCTAGCTGCTCTCCACAGTGAGGGGTACGGCTCCCTGCCTCCGCTAGCCCTCCAATGGCAAGCCACGTCCTTTAGATACCTGGGGATCACCATCCATCGCCACCCAAACACTGAACACATTCTTAATACGGTTAGGGCAAAGGACGCGCTAGAGAAATCCATGGGGTTCTGGGGGAAGCTCCCACTTTCAATGGCCGGGCGAGCGGGCCTCCTCAAGATGGTGGCGCTCCCACGCCTACTGCACTGCTTTACCAATGTACCCTTTAACATCCCCTCTACCTTCTTTAGAGATCTGTCCAAGCTCTGCAGGGGATTTCTGTGGCAGGGCGGCAGGCACAGGGTGGCACTAGACATTCTCCAGAGGCCTTACGAGAAGGGGGGACTAAAAATCCCCAACTTTGAGCTGTACTTCCTGGCTAGCCAACTAAGGCACGTAATGCACTGGATGGCAGATGAGACCACTGCTGACACTAGACTCCTCCAGCCAGCCCTGCCGAGACTGCTACTCAGGGACCTACTCTGGGTTAGATGGGGAAACACGCAACGCCTCCCTTACCTGATCAAACTTGGGACTCAGCTTTGGAGAAGGGCCTGCAAGGCAATAGGGGCAGCGGACCCGTATTCCCCACAGATCCCCATCGCAGCTGTCATGGCGAAATCCTCATGGGGTCACGTGGACACACGCACGCTGTGGGAACCATATGGTGTAGCAGTGCTTGGGGACCTCATCCAAGAGCAAGAATTTGTGGCTTTCGGCGACCTCTGCGAATCCACTGGCCTGCCACCGGGCCAGTTCCTGCTATATGGAGCAGTAATGACAGCCCTGAAGGAAAGATGGCCGGAGGCCGCCAATCGGTTTCAGGAAAACGAGGCTATCGAACTGTTGCTAAACGCTGCTGAAGGAGGCCATGAAACCTCCAGAATATACGAAACTCTCCTGCAGAGCACGACAAATGACGTATTGAAAAGCAAGAGTAGATGGGAGAGCGAATTGGGGATCGAATTTGAGGACAAATTATGGGGGAAAATAACACACTACCACAAGGCAATCTCTAGGAATGCCCGCCTCCAACTCATACAACTATATGTCACCAACAGAGCCTACCTCACGCCCGAAGTTATATCGAACTTCAAGGGAGCCACAATTCAAACATGCCCCAAATGCCATGAGCCTAGGGCGGGAATGACCCACATGTTCTGGAGCTGCCCGATAGTTCAGCAGTTCTGGAGCGGCGTAAGGGAAAAAATGGGGACCGCTGAGATCGAGCTGGTGACTGATGAGCCGGCAGCCTGCATATTGGGAAGCTACCGACGGACCAGCAAGAACAAGCCCCTAAATAAACTCAAGGACTTGGCATATATAACAGCGAAAAGACGTATCGCCATGAGCTGGAAGAGTGCAAGGGGACCGAACAGGGCCCTCTGGTGGAATGACCTCAAAAAATGGATAGCTGCTGAGACGGCGGCTTGGGAAACGGCAATCCAAACACAGAGACTGGACTCTAGCGCAGATTTGAACCGATGGGTGGCTTTAACGATGCCATTACTCCACCCAGTGTCACTGGATAGCACCCCGAACAGTCCAAGTGGCCCTGACGAGATATGAGCCTGAGACGCTTTCCTCTTGAGAGTTCCAATGGGGTCTCGGTGGGGGGGGGGAGGGACGGGATAGTTGGGATAGTTAAGACCTGCTGTTCAGGCCTACGAATATTGCACTGATTAATGATTGATTGTTCTGATGTTGTAAAACCAATAAAGAAATTTAAAAAAAAAAGTCTTGCCCATCGAAGGGCATGTCCAAAATCTGTGCCTGCCCCTCAGGCCTGAAATTCGTGGCCTTCATCCATGCCTGTCTCCTTAGCAACGTCGATCATCTGGTCTGAAGTGGCATTTCCGTCCGCAATGATGGACCTGGCTTCTTCCTGTAAATCTGCTTGTAGATGTTTGGTCAGCTTGGACATGCGAAGCCAAAGCATGCGGTCAAACCTGGCTGTCATGGCTAATGCGTTGCCCGCTCTGATCGTGAGAGATGCTGAGGAAGACACCTTTCTACCCATGGCTTCCAGTTTACTACCTTCCTTGTCTGGCGGTGCTGACAGTGGCGATGGTGGGTTGGCTAATTTATTTCTAGCCGCTACTGTGATGACTGAGTCTGGCTTTGTATGACTCGTCAAACAAAGCGACGCCGAGTTAGGTGCCTTGTACTTCTTTTCAGGTCCTGAAACTAAAGCAGGTGTGGATAAGGGTGTGGCCAGTATCTTCGACCCAGACTCCCATATGTTGTTGAGAAGAAGAAGGGTGGTGACCGTTCTTCTGCATTTGTCCTTGTGCTCGTAAAGCACCGACTTCGTCTCTTCCGAAGAAGAACAAGTTACTTACCTATTGTAACGTTCTTTCGACTGGATGTTCCTCCCACGTATTGCTCATCTTGTGATAAATCGTTATCTCCAGCTTTGCTGCTTCGGAAAAAAACATTCTCGGCAGAGGGCACTGTGCTCGAGGTCGTGCCGTCGATTGTCCCTCGACGTACTCCGTACTCCGTTGACGTCACCGATGGTATAAATAGCTCGAGCCACGCCCGTTGCTTCAGTTCTGTTTTTTCGATGAAATATATACATATATGTATAGGAGAAACACCCAGGCGTGTCCCATGACCGATACATTCTTCGAGAGAGGAAAGTGTAAGAAAACGTAAACTGTACTGTGGGGTAGGATGGGAGGGTCGATGAGGAATACGTGGGAGGAACATCCAGTCGAAAGAACGTTACAGTGGTAAGTAACTTGTTCTTCGAATGGATTGTGTCCTCCCACGTATTCCTCATCTTGTGATAGGCTCCCATAGCAGTATCAATTTTTGGAGGTGGGAGTACTAATTTCAGTTTTCGTGGACAGAATGCAGAACTGCCTTTGCATATAAACCCTCGTTAGAGGAGGCAGTGTCCAAACAATAATGTTTAACAAAAGTATGCATTGTTTTCCATGTTGCAGCAGCACAAATATCTGCTGCCGGTACTCCCCTCTTTAGAGCCACAGAAGTAGCCATTCCCCTTGTAGAATGGGCACGAAGCCCATCTGGTGGTTCTTTTCCTGCTAATCTGTAGCATTCAACTATGGCTAATATGATCCAGCGGGAAATGGTCTGTTTTGTTACAGATAAGCCTAATTTATGACCAGTATAACCCACAAATAGTTGGTCATCTCAATTTAGCCATCCTTGAGATGTAAAAACTAAGAGCCCTCTTGGGATCTAATCTGTGTAATCTCTCCTCTTCTTTGCCCAGATGAGGAGGAGGATAAAAAGTTGGTAGTACTATTTTTTGTGACAAATGGAAGTCCGAGACTACTTTTGGCAAGAACGAAGGTTTAACTTTAAGGACTACCTTATCTTTATAAAAAATAGTATATGGTGGTTTGCATGAGAGAGCCTGAAGCTCGCTAACCCTGCGGGCTGATAATAGGACCACAAGGAGGGCAGTTTTTAGAGTCAAAAGCCTCAATGGACATGAGTGCAGAGGCTCAAAAGGTATGCAAGTCAAGAATTTTAATACTAAATTTAACTCCCAAGTTGGTACATGAAAAGGTACTGGAGGGTATACATTAGTAAGCCCCTTTAAGAATTGAATTATTAACAGTATTATTTTTTATTTATTTAGTTGATTTAATCAAATTAATGATTTTTCCAAACGTAATCGAAATCAAAACGAAGTGAAGAACAAAGAATAAAGCTGAAAAGGGAAGACAAACCGAAGTGAAACCGAAGAAAAGAATAGAAAAAAAAAAAAATCAATGAAAAAGAAAGAAAAAAAAGTAATAAAAAAATAAAATAAAAAAAAATAACAGTATTTTGAAATATGAAACCTCTTCCGAGGAGCGCTTGAAAATGGACAGCGCAGCAAGGTATCCTTTGATTGTTCCTATGTGGAGCCCCATATTAGCTAGATGTATTAGAAAAGAGAGTACCATTGGGGTGCCACACTGAAAAGGGTCCACATCCTTGTCTTTGCACCAGTTACTAAACCTGTTCCAGCGACATCGGTACAAAGATTTTGTTGCTGGTCTTCTGGCCGAAAGCAAGATTTCCATTACGTCATCCGGAAGATCCCAATCCTTGTATCTCAACCTCTCAGAAACCATGCGTGAAGGTTGAGTGTCTTGACCTCTGGATGGAGAACCCGACCTTCCTCTTGCGAGAGAAGATCCTCTCTTTGCGGAAGACGTATTGGAGGGCAGATGGACATGTCTAGAAGGTCCGGGTACCACGTTCTCCTGGCCCAATCCGGGGCAATTAGGATCATGGTTTTCCTGAACTTTCTCAACCTCCTGATTACTTGAGGAATCACGGGGACTGGGGGAAACGCGTACAGCAGTGGAAACTTCCACTCCACTACGAATGCGTCTCCCAGAGCTCCTCTTTGAGGAAATTCCCTTGAGCAGTACTGATCGCACTTCCGGTTGATTGCGGTGGCAAACAGATCCACTTGAGGGGTTCCCCAAGGGGCGAAGATCTCCAGAAGGACTTCCTGAGCCAGCTCCCACTCGTGAGAGATCGTGCTCTGCCTGCTCAGAGCGTCTACCGCCGTGTTCTTCTCTCCGGCTAGGTGAATTGCCGACAGAGAGATTCCTTCTCGTATTGCCCAGAACCAGAGCTGCATTGCTTCTCTGCACAGTGGCAGTGACCCTACACCTCCTCTCTTGTTGAGATAGTACATGGCTACTGTATTGTCCGTCATTATCAGGACATTCTTTCCCTGTACAGAGGGCAGAAAGGCCTTCAGAGCTAGTCTGATTGCCCTCAGCTCCAATAGGTTGATGTGTAGTTTGGACTCCGATGAGACCAACAACCGCTGATTGTCAGATCGTTGGTGTGTGCTCCCCACCCCGTAAGTGAGGCGTCCGTCACTACCGTTATCTCCGGCCATGGTTGCCAAAAAGACTCTCCCTTGAGAATGTTGTTGTTGCAAGCCCACCATAGAAGATCCTGAGCAACTGCGCTCGGGACTTGCAGAAGATCCGACATATTCCCTGAGAACTGGGACCACTGAGTTCTGAGTGCCCATTGAAGGGATCTCATTCTCAAACTGGCCTCTGGTACTAGGAAAATGCAAGATGCCATGAGGCCGAGCAACCTGAGAAAATCGAAGGCCGGTAGATGTTGGGCATTCTGAAACTTCGTTACCATCTGCTGGATGTGGAGAGCTCACACTTCGGGAGGCGAGGCTTTTCCCGATGAAGTGTCTAAGACTGCTCCGATAAACTGGAGCTTCTGGGATGGTATCATGTGGGACTTCTTGAAATTGAGGGAGAAGCCTAGTTTGTGGAGGAAGTGGAAGATGATCGAAAGATGTTCCTGAGCTTGTTCTGGAGAACTTGCTCTGATCAACCAGTCGTCCAGGTAGGGATATATGTGAATACCTCCTCTCCTGAGACTTGCTGCCACAACCGCCAACAGTTTGGTGAAAACCCTCGGGCGGAGGTCAACCCGAATGGCAGAACTCGAAAATGATAATGAGAATTGCCAATCGCGAACCTCAGGTACTTTCTGTGCTTTGGATGGATTGGCACATGAAAGTAAGCATCCTGAAGGTCCAAAGATACCAACCAATCTTGGAGTTGGAGAGCCTGAAGGATCTGAGAAAGAGTCACCATCTTGAACTTGTCCTTCCTGAGGAACTTGTTCAAGTTTCTGAAGTCCAAGATGGGTCTCAGTCCTCCGTCCTTTTTTGGGATGAGAAAATATGGGGAGTACCAACCCCTGTTCCTCTCCGCTATAGGTACCAGTTCTATGGCACCTTTCTCTAGCAGGGTTAAAATTTCCTGCAACAGGAGCGGATCCGGAATTTCGGCAGAGTTGGCTCCCGGTGGATGATTCTGAGGCCTTTTTAGAAAGGGGAGACAGTAACCTTGGGCTACAGTTTCCAGTGCCCAAGCAGCTGAGGTAATGCCCCGCCATTCCTTCAGATGTTGAGAGATCCAGCCTCCCACTGGTGTTTTGTGTAACAAGGTCTCAGAGAGATTTGGAGGCGGCTGCAGGAGTGGCTGAGGGTACAGATGCCGCTCCTGAGGCTGATTTTGCACCTCTTCCTCGTGCTCCACGAGGGAAGTTTCTTTTGCCCCTTTGAGAAGCCTGTCCTCTTCCTCTACCAAAAGAGGAGTAGTATCGAAAAGAACGACCCCTCCGGGAAGATGAGCCGGAATAGGGTTTTAGAGGCTGGCGCAAAGAGGCGCTAAGTGATTTAGCTGCCGCTTTCGAGGTCTGAAGTTTTTCTAGGCTTTCATCAGCCTTTCTGCCAAAGAGCCTCGAGCCATCAAAGGGCATGTTGAGGAGTCTGGCTTGCACGTCTGGTGCAAATCCCGACTTCCTCAACCACGCAAATCTGCATAGCACAACGCTTGCAGCCATGGATCTGCTGATACTATCAGCAGTATCCAGTCCAAACTGGAGACATTCCCCCATTGCATCCTTCCCGTCTTCGACTATATTCAGGAAGCCTTCCCTTTCCTCGCCATCCGGAATATGATCAGCCGCCGCCGAAATACAGTCCCACAGGGTATGGGTAAACCTGGCTAGGGTACAGGTGACATTTGCCGACTTAAGTGCCATACTGCCTGACGTGAAAACTTTACGTGCCCAGGCATCAATTTTTTTATCCTCTCTATCTGGAGGGATAATTGGATAAGCAGTTTGTTTTGAAGTAGATGCTGCCTGAATGACTAAACTCTCTGGAGTCGGATGTTTATTCAAATATTCAGGATCTGTTCCAGCTGGTCTATATTTTCTTGGAAAAGTGCTATCGGCAGCAGCAATAGTTTCTGGTTTCTCCCAGTTTTTCTCCACAGTCCTTTGAAGGGCCCTGTGGAAAGGGAGAACAGGATCTTTCTGATGTCCCTTGACGATTATATCCGTCATGTCATCTTGTTAAAAAATGGGTGAACTTTTACCCCAACCCATATATTCAACTACCCTGGTCATAAGACCCCTGTACCCAGCATCTGCATGCTCTGCAGGATCAGGTTTGGCAAACTCTAATTCTGGGGATGTGTCAACTCCACTGGCAGAATGTAGAGTATCACTCAGGTCTCTCATTCTAGATTCCTGGTCAATAAGTTCCTTCGGAACTTGTCTTGTACCATAAGTAACTCCCAAGGGAGTAACCTTGTCTTCTTCTGAAGCAGACTCTTCATAGACTGCTGACATAGATTTGAAAAAGTCTGACCTGGGCAAAGGAGTGAATCTCCTTTCTTCCTCTTCCATCTGCTTCGAAGAAAATGGCAAATCCCTCGAAGTTTTCGAGGGTGTCTTCGAAGTCTTCGAAGTTTTCGAAGATGACTTCGATAATGGCGTTGATGATGCATTTGGCTTTGGCGTCGAAATTATCGACGTCGAGGGCGTCAACGAAGTTGTCGAAGTCTTCGACGACTTGTGTTTCTTGCATGGCACTGGAGAGGTGCTCGACTCTCGAAGAGTCTTTGACGGTTTTACGTCGACTCAAGGTTTTTTTGATTCCTCGACGCTACCGGTCTTGGCCATGGTAGCCTTGGACTTCCCTTTGTCGTCCAATGGAGCGACTTTAGGAGTATGGCTTTTTTGAGGGTCTTTCGAGGGGGTCGGGCCGCATTCTCGAAAACCTCCATCATCTTTTTGTGGAATTCTTCCCACTTACTGGGAGAATCCGATTTAGTCGGACAACGAATTTCTTCGGTCGACTCTGAAGAAGAAGATGATGAGGGAGATCTATGTCTCCTCTTCATTTTTTTCGATGACGACCAAGAGTGTCTCGATCTACTCCTAGATCGAGATCTCTTCGAGTGCCTATGGCGATCCAATTCCTTAGAATCAGTCGCTTTCTTGTGTCTTTTTGACGAAACCTTTTTTGAGGCCTCCCTCCCCACCGACAGTTTACCTCTCCTCTCACGAAGAGCTTTTTCGGTCATAGATTGGCAGGACCCGCAGTCGTCGGTTCGGTGACTGGAACCGAGACACCAGAGACAAATCTGGTGGGGATCGGTGATCGACATCTTAGATCCACAATCTGCACACTTTTTAAAACCCAGTTCTGGGTGTCGAACGTGTCGAAGATGACGACTTTTTCTTCACAGAAAATAGAAGCGCCCCGTTCTCGATAGCGAATCGATCGGAAAAACGGAACTGAAGCAACGTGTGCGGCTCGAGCTATTTATACCATCGGTGACGTCGACGGAGTACGGAGTACGTCGAGGGACAATCGACGCCACGACCTCGAGCACAGCGGCCTCTGCCGAGAAAACATTTTTCCGAAGCAGCGAAGCTGGAGATAACGATTTATCACAAGATGAGGAATACGTGGGAGGACACAATCCATTCGAAACCTGTATTTTGAAAAGGTCCGCAGCTTTACCAATTATAGTATGAAACGATACCAACTCGTCTGGGGGTGACGAATCACCTGGTGAGTCTTTCTTCCTGGTTTTCTCGACGATACAATCATCCTATTCACTGGGGGCATCCGGTTCCTGCGTAATCTCTCCTTCCTCAGGATCCAAAAAATCCCTGAACGGGTCCTCATGCCAATCAGATACTGACACAGATGAAGGTACCGTAGTTGGATCTCGAGCTGGCGATCGAGGTCTATGAGGTGATGCTGGAGAGGAGACTCTTGTCGGTGAAGCACTGAGTGTTCTGCTCCTGAATCTATGTGGAGGCTCAGGTAATCATATTCTTTTCTGTGGTCTACTCCTGGAAGGGGAGTGTCTGGGCGTGATATACCGAGGTGAAGTATCCCTCTTGGGGGTTCTGGGCTCCTTAGGTACAGAAGACCTTTTCTTTAGCTCTTGGAGCCTGTTAAACTCCTCAATGATTCTTTGATCGATGCCATGAGCACCGGGTCATAAGGATCAGCCATGTCCTCTGAATGCAGTTGCTAAGGAGGGCTGTTTTCCTTAGGAATTAGGAAAGGTTGCTCACCAAGCATTTCCGTGTCTGAGAACTAGTCCTGAAGAATGACGCCCAGGAGTTCTATCATCTCTTTTAAAGGGGACAGATGTACTCCAACTGGCTCAGATGTATCTGGAATTGGAGACGCTGGTCCAAAAGACTTGTGAAGACTGCTCACATTGGATGGTTTATCCGTGACGTCAGTGAATGGTGTTGTGGGTTGTACTTCTTCAGAAGACACTGAATTTTTCGGAATCGTCGATGGTACTTTTGTCGACGGTGGTTTCGCTATTTGGATTGCAGCCTTACACAGTTGATCGGTGATTGATGCAACTACACCAACTCACATCTTGTCAGCTCACAGACAGGAGATGGATGCCCTGTGTATACCTATTGTTAAAGACGGCGGTTGTAATCGATGCAGTCATAAGGGTGTGAGTACTTTGTTGTGAGCCCACCTGACTAGGCACCTTAGGAGTCTGGGTGTGAGATTGGCTGAGGGCTGCACGGTGTCCTTTCTACCTAGGATTACAGTGTTTGAATCTCTGGTTATAAGGTCTTAATGGCTGATGTTCCTCGTCCCGACACGGTGTTATGAAGTGGTGGTGGTTTCTGAACGGGCCGAACCAGTTAATACGGTTTTCCTGTTACATTGGGTACTAATCACACTCAATGGACCTATTTGATTAGGATGAGAAAGGGTGCTCAGTGCCCCTTTCTGCACTCCGCTCCTTTGTTTAGTGGATGTGTGCAGATCTAGTCGGCACAATTATGTATTCTTTCCGACTGAGTGTGTTTCTGTTTTCAATCATAGGTGAGCTTCTGATGTTGTCTATGCTTTTGTGCTTCTATATACCTTTCCTTGAAGGTTCCAGACTTACTTACCCCTGATGAATTTACGTCTAATGAACAATGTACGGAAAGAAACATGTTGGGTTGGGGAATATGAATATGTTGTGTAACGAATAAGGCGACAGACAGTGAAATACATTGATTTGACTGTAATAATTGGTTTTTGTTTTGCGACAGTTTCATGTCTATCATTTTCAAAAAACGATAGGACATCTGCTTGCATTTTAGAGTGTTGTCTCTTTTTAAGACTATGGTGTTAACAGCATGTCTCAGAATAGTGAACTGAGAATGTTAAGTTGTTTGTCTATGAGTAAGATATGTTTGGAGTGTGTCTTCAGGGAATGTGATATGGTCGTGTGTGTGTACTGATGGGATTATAATCCATCTAAGCACTTTATTGGATCTGTGTAATGCACTGCAATAGTCTGATACACTGATGATTTTTTAGAATTGTATTAGTGATTTTCAAAAATGTATGAATTAATAAAATGTTATTATGAATTGTTAATTGGGAGTGATGTGAATTTAATTGTTTCAGATCACATGTTATGTGTCTTTGTATCCTAACCTATGATACCTTATAATATGCTGTTGTGAGGTATCGGTTGTACAGAGGTGTGCGCATATTCAGAGCTTGCCAATAGAAACACTAGTGTTGTGATCTCTTTTCATTGAGGTATATATATCCGTTCGTTTCAGGACAGATCACAACATAGAGATATACCTGATATCCCTTGTTACTCTTGT
Source organism: Ambystoma mexicanum (assembly GCF_040938575.1). Classification (NCBI taxonomy): domain Eukaryota; kingdom Metazoa; phylum Chordata; class Amphibia; order Caudata; family Ambystomatidae; genus Ambystoma; species Ambystoma mexicanum. Next base: position 638,707,147 of record NC_090939.1, read on the forward strand.
TTGTTACTATCTCTTTCAAAGGGGGCAGTTGTGCTCCAACTGGCTCAGGTGTATCTGGAATTGGAGACGCTGGTCCCAAAGACTTGTGAAGACTGCTCACATTGGACGGTTTATCTGTGACATCAGTGAATGGTGTTTTGGGTTCTACTTCTTCAGAAGATACCAAATTTTTCGTAATTGTCAATGGTTCTTTCGTCGGCAGGGGTTTCGCTGACGATGGCTTCGTTGACGGTGGTTCCGTGGACGAAGACTTTGAAGATGGTTGACCCGTGGACGTGAGCTTTGTGGAGGAGAGCTTCGACGACGATTGATGTGCTTCCTTCGACGTCAACTGCTTCATGGACGATGACTTCGACAACGAGGATTTTGTCGTGGACGCAGAGGTTTGTAGTGTTGTCGTCATTGACGGTGGCTTAGTCGACGGTGCGTCCCGGACTTTGCTTCCGCTCGTGGGCGGCTTCTCTGTGGACGACTGCTCCCCCCCCCCTGGGTTTTCAGAAAACGCCTCCTAACCTTTGGAGGTGGTTTTTTCTTCAGGATGATGTGCTTTGTGGTGTCCTGGGTCCAAGGAAGGCATAGAAGAAGTGGCTATCAACTTTCTTTTAGCCTTATGAGAGGGAGAGGAACTCCTTTCCACTGAAGAGGCCCTTCTTTTAGAAGTTTGTCTCTCAGATGGTTTAGTAGACGATACAGGAGCTGTCTTGGCAGACTCCTCGTGAGAGGACAGACCCTTGGCTTCTAGGTGTAACAGAAGCCTGCTGTGTCTGTCCTGCAGGTTTTTGGTGGAGAAAGTCCTGCAAATGTCACATTTGTTGATGTCATGTGGAAATAAGCAGTAAATACAGTGGTCATATGGATCCTTCATGTAGACCAGTTTCATTCTGCACCTCGTGCAGTCCCTGAACAGGGAAGGCTTCTTGGCAGGCTGATGCTCAGCCATGCCGGGGAGAACTTTCACTCGATGAAAAAGTCCAAACAAAAACGTTTCAAAGACTCAGAATAGCAAGCCCCTAAGGAGGGGAAAACAGTAGAATATATTAGAAAAATATATACTACATACAAGAGGTGAAAATAATTTTGAAAGCTCAGAGAGCTGGAGGATTCCTTCTGTCTGATAGACTGCGCTGAAAAATCTGAAGATGGCTGCCTGGGCGGAGTTTAAGCCCTGCCACCTCATTGGTTGGGGCCATAAAGGACCAAAGTGAGGTGGAGGGATTACACAATGGAGTGGCTCATAAGCCAAAATGGAGTATCTACATGCATTCTCTAGGGGAGAAGAGATGTATATTAAAACATTTTAATAATTAATTTTTATCACTGAGGATTCCCAGTCTGACGACGGGGAATATTCAAGCATCTGAATCTATGAAAGATCCAATGCTGGAGAATACACAGTTCAGAGTACTTCGCAGTTAAGTCTTTGCCAAGAGTCGAAAACGAAGTTGGTTGGAGGAAAAGTTATTCAAGAGAGTAGGGAAGGACAGGCCTTTGGAGAGGGGAAAGATTTAATACACTTTCACCGCGGTTGGACGGAACGAACGACCAGATTTGCACAGTACCTTAAAAGAAGAAGAATGCTGTAGCTGGGGCGGTGGTTCCTGACAGTTCCTGCAGGCTCACGGTTCCAGAAGCGACTGTTGTACTGACAAGAAGGAGGAAGACTGGAGGGTCCTGCACTGCCCAGGGAAGAAGCCAGCAGCGGAGCAAAACGTCGAATAAAAGGTGCGCTCCTTAAAAGCCAAACAGGTTACTCTCCACCTGGCTATCCGGTTCACTGAAGCGATGCACTGCAAATTCGACCAGGGAGAGGACCGGTGTCTGCGTTTGGTGAGCTGGTTGGTCCCACCAAGCTCAAGGGAAGAAGATTCCTTGCAGAACTTCTCTGTCGTTGGAGTTTAGGGCGATTCGGACCTGCAGCAGGGCTTCACCGGGATGTCCAGTAGTTGCAGCAGTCGTCTTCCTTCAGCTCCTCGTTGATTCTCTCGTTCCAGTGGCGACTCTGCCTTCCAAGTCCCAGAGACCTGCTTTTAAGCAGTTTTCCCCCATTCACACAGCCTGGCTGTCAATCACACAGCAGGGTGGCTGTCCTGGCAGGACAGCCACCTAGCCAATCAAACTAGAGTGCAACTTGGGTCTCCAAGGAGACCCTGTGCAGAGGGCCTAAAACCTCTCCCTCACATCCTGTCTACCCAGACACTCAGGCACCTAAGGAGGGCTTCTGTGCAGAAGCCCGCCAAAGGACAGCGAACAAAGGAACCAAACATGGTTTGGCGCGCAGAGTAAAACACAAGAAATACCTTTAAAAAAAGAAGTGGCGAATAAACCCAACCGGAACCAAATAAAAGTAAATGGGGTCCAGCGGGTTTAGAGTTTAAGGCTACCACCATAGCCTCTAACGTTACTGAGGCTATTTCCATAGCTCACGGTAGAATAAAAATGGTAGATAGCACTGGGCGCGCAGAGTAAAACACAAGAAATACCTTTAAAAAAAGAAGTGGCGAATAAACCCAACCGGAACCAAATAAAAGTAAATGGGGTCCAGCGGGTTTAGAGTTTAAGGCTACCACCATAGCCTCTAACGTTACTGAGGCTATTTCCATAGCTCACGGTAGAATAAAAATGGTAGATAGCACTGCCACCAGATAAATCTTAGAGAAAGGGGAACATAAAAATGTCCCATAAGAATTAGACAAAAAGGGATAACTATTAACCCTTCCGGTACTCTATTGGAAGATACATTGTACAGGGTCTGTACATTTAAAAAGACTAGTAAAGTCAATGGCAACTTTACATGTTCTGGGAGACAGTAGTCAGTCCCAGAAAATGGAGTTTAAAGTGGGAAGTCTGAAAAGACAACCCTGTGTCACTGCACTGAAGGTGCTGTGTGACACGCAGTAAAAAGATGATGGAGTGGGTGAGACTCCATAGCCCATGAGCATAAAAGTAAAACATACAGCAAATGAAAAGTTCAAAGCCCAACAATATAGCAAAAGAGCTGGAGGGCTCTAAGGTAGAGAGAATTTAGTACTTGTGTGAGAAATCTCCCTAACACTCATCCCCCCCAGACTAAGGGACAGGAGGATCTAATCCCCACCAGGATGGATCTCCTGTTGCAAGTCGGTCAAATGGTCTGCTGAGTACCCTAGCAACCTTTTGTAACCCTTGCTATGAAACTTTCTACCAGTGGTTTTCATTTGTAAACTATATGACCTACAAACCTGTTGTGGTACATCTCTCTTTCTGAATGTACAGGGGATCTGATCTAACAGTCCCTCAGAAGTTGTAACAACCTCTGAACCTACAATATGCCTTTTCAAGGGGTCATTAGAAATGAATCCCTTAGATCTAGAGGGGCCTCCAGGGTTCCTCACCACCTCTCTCTCAAGAGCAGGTTGGGTCTCAGGTATCTTGGTTGGTGGGGCTCTGGTCAAGCAAGGTACATGCTGCCACTTCCTCTGAGATCTGACCTTACCAATTTTAGAAGTTTCCCTCCTAACATTAGGATTTACACTGGAGTCTTCAGTAGAAGATTGCCTACACAATCCGCACCTTTCTTGAGGGAGATCTGTCGGAAGAGGCTGCTAGCTAGTTTTTCGTTGCGTGAGGCAGTGAGGCTTCATGGACTTGTTGGTATCTTGCAGCTGTGGGTCCTTTACTCTAGCCATAGTTCGACGAGCCTTGGAGCGGCAGGGTGCTGGGAGACCGGAGCTGCGAGGATTGAGCTGCCGGGGAGCACGGTACTCAGGAAACGCCGACGGCATCCTTTGTGCCGTGTCAAGTCCCCCCGCTGCAGAGCTACGCAGCGGTGACGAGTCACACAGGGACTACTCTAGCTGAGGATCTATGAGGGTGAGTGGTGGATACGAGTTGGAGCTGGGACCCGTAATGATAGCAGGCCGCTCGTGAGTTGAGCTGGATTTTGAATCTGTCTTGGGCTCGGCGATGTGCTTTGGGCGCATTGGCATACTTGTGACTTAACTGCACCCTTGAATCTTGCCCCCTGAAGTACGGGAAGCCTTGAGGAAAGGGTTGGACTGTGTCCTGCTGGGCCATTGCTCAATGAGTCACGGTCTGTTACAGTTACAGAGTTTTGATTTGTGTCCTACTACATTCCAGTTTCTAGTTAAAGGCACGGACAGCAGAGTAAAATAAGGCAGTGAGTCGTGTGGGGGGAGTGTGTTGTCTTAAATTTGCTATAAGCCAGCCGCACCAGCACCTACCCTTATATTGCTGCCTCCCTTTCCTTTTTTGTAATGCCGGGAAAAGCCGCAAGCCGCTGCAAAGCAGTGGGTACTCGGGGAAAGAAACCCTATGGATTACGTTCATCCAAACAGTCTAACGATATTGGTGCCGAACCACAGAAATCGGCAAGGAGGGGGAAAAAGGGTTGAAAATGCAAGAGGAGCTGGGCCAAAAAAAAGACCCATTGGATGTCTTTTTTCCTGCTAAAATTCCAGCCCCGGCAACATCATTGCCCCTAATGGACACAATACCCCCGCTAGCGGAGGCTGACAGTAGCTATCAACCGTTGGATCTGGATAATGATTCACTACTTCAGCTATGCTATGCTCTTCAGGAACGTACGACCCCTACTGTAGGTGGGAGGAAAGGAGAGGCTGCAGAAAAAGCACAAATACAGTTGCAGCTACCTCTGTCAGACCCTCTACCAGTAGAGGAGGTCCAAGTTTTGTCACCACTAAGGAGTGAGGTAATATTGGGATCTGCGCCCCCTACAAGGGTGGTGGGGGGTACCCCACTGGTTACTGAAATAAAGGATACTACTGAGCCTAACACAGGGGGGGGGGGGAGATAGCTTATCTGCCAGCCCTAACATGTTCTATGGAACTGTACTGCCATCAAGCACACTTACAGAGGAGGAGTATAGTTCCCATGAGACCTCTGCAAACCATAATAATGGTATTTTAAATTTTGCAGTTCAAATTTTATTAAAATTGTGTGGCACAATACATGAAGACCTGAAACTTCAGGGGGATTGCAATAGCAAGTATACATGAACATCTAACAACTTTAACTCAACCCAAAGAAAGGGCAATTATTGACTTGCGGGGGGACACCCCTCAAAAACTATCTGCTGCAATAGGGATGTCCCAAGATTGTGCCATTGTGGATCTACCGGTAGTGAATCTGGATTTGGCACCATCACCGTCCCTTGCAGATCTGATAAAGGGTTCATCGGACTTGGTGTCTGTAACAAATCACCAGGGGAGACAGGCAAAGCAGAAAACACTGATGCCACAAACGAAGACAATCACTGACCTGCCGACTCTAAGTGATAAACATGAAGTGAATCGTCCTCCACTAAACTCAACATTTCACCCTTGCAGAAACAACGAAAACAAGCAGCGAGACGCAAAAGACGGTCGGCACAGACTGTGGGCACATTAACCAGCTGGTTGATCGAGGAGGGACCGGCTTGTACAGTGTCCACTTGGGAGGAGGATAAAGCTACTAAACAGGCTCATATAGCCTGTAATCATGTAGTTGGATCAAACACCCCTTTATAGGGGACTCAGTGCCCACCGGCTGTTACCATTATGGCCCCTAGTAATGCTGATGCTTCCTCTTCTGACTCCTCCTTTGTACACTCTCCTCCCCCTCCCACCTTGGTATTACCACAGAGAACCTTGACTATTGCACCTAAGGTAGTTGCAAATCGGCAGCAGTTGAATCATGCTTCACTTTTGTCACTGTTCAATAAGGTACCATCTCTTAGGATACTTAATACTGGAGACTTTGACTTTGTGGAACCGCTTCGCACACTGAATACCATGACTACCAAAGTCCACTGTAGCCTGCCTGAGACTATAGCTCTTATTAGATCACATTCTGTATCTCTGGGATACCTAGGGTATGACCTGGATATACCGGTAAGGATGGAAATTCCTGTGGAAGGATGTGTCAAATGCAATTGTTCAAAACCTAAACCTGCTGTATCTAAAGGTGAACTGAAGGCAGTAGTTAAATACAATGATAACCAAGGTTGGGAATGGCTAAAGAACATGATTGCTATAAAAACATGCTCAGATTGAAATTGGTCAGTTGTGAGCTGGAACACTAGGGGTTTCAGCCACTGGCTAAATGGAGGTGGTGCCCAGGAAGTCTTGTTTTCACACAAAGTTTTTGTGTTGCAAGAGACTTGGATCATATTTAAGGTGGAATTTGATGGCTAGGTGACCTTTCAAGCAGTGGCCACCAAGGGGGAGTTCGGACGCCCTAAGGGAGGCCTATTAATGGGAATAAAGTCGACATATAACCCGAGACTGGTAAATGAAACCTGGTGGCAATGTGTTAGCTGTGGCTGTGACCATACCGGAGAGAGGAGGAAAGCAACAAGAACTGTTAATCACTGATGTATATGATCCACCGGGTACTTTGATGTCTGAGCCTATCTGTGAGCAATTGGACATAATATTAATGAACAGGGTTACAGATAACGAAAGGAACCCGATCATATTATGTGGTGATTTAAATGCGAGATGTGTGGACTTAGGAGGTTGTGGTAATTATACCAATGTGACTGACTATTGCCATATGCCGCAAATTACCTCTAACACTAAAGGCAAGGTATGGCTAGACTATCTAAATGAACGGAGGTGCACAATCTTGAATGGCCGCACAACTGGTGATAACCTTGGTCAAACAACATGGGTAATGGGAACCAAGAGGGCGGTTTTGGACTATGTGGCAGTTTCTGAATGCCTATTGGGCAATATTATTGGCATACATGTTGCTCCTAACATTGTGACCATGCCCCAGTTACCCTGACTCTGAGTGGGGGAAGGGGAAATGGATCTGGGAATGTATGTAGTAATGTGATCCCGAACAATTCAGGTAACCGGATACGGTGGACACAGGTCAATATTGAAAGAATGAGCATCGTGACTTTCCCTGAGGGATGTTTTATGAAGAGCATATTAAGGCGGAAATCTCCTGAGGAGATAGAGGTACGGATACAATCTCTCACTCAGTTTCTTTTTAAGCGACCCCAGGTTCCCAAAATCAAATGGAAAGCAGTTGAAAGGGGCAAGTTTGACATTAAGATCCGGGATCAAAAACGGTTAATGCGACGAGGAATCCGAGTCTGTAGATTGGCTTATACTAATAAAATGAGTCAGCAGGAGAGGGTGACCAAAATTAAGTATATCAAGCGGCAGTATCATTCATGGCTTTACCAATATCGTAAGTCCCAACAACGCGAAAAATGGGAAAATTTCATACAGACTCTCATGAGCAGAAACACACAAAGAATCTGGCAAACATTAGGAGAGGCAGGAGGAGAACAGAGATTAAGAATAGTGAATCCCATTGGTGAGGAGCAGTGGGTAGAACACATTAAGAACAAGTTCTTTGATGTAAACATACCTGCTCCCTCCATTGTGCTAAGAACAAACATATGGCCTCTACTTTTAAGTCATAAAGTGATAAAGAAGGCCATTTTAGCACTTAAACCCTCTAATGCCCCAGGCCCAAATGGGTTAGCAAACGCAGTATTAAAAAACCACCCGGACAACTGGGCACATGTACTTTTGACACTCTTTTTGCGTGTCTGTAGGTCCGCTGTGATTCCGTCATCATGGAGAAGGTCGCTACTTATACCAGTGCATAAAAAGGGAGATCGATGTAACGCTGGTAATTACCGACTTCTCTCCATGCTTGACGTAACCAGCAAAATATTCATGACACTTGTTCTTAGGGAACTTGAAAATTGAGTTGTAACAAATAAAATCTTGAATTTTGCTGAGACGGGGTTTAGACCTGGCTCTGGGACAGCACATAACATCAGGGTCCTGGATCTACTGATTAACAACACACTGAGCAATAAAAATGGCACCCTGTATATAGTCTTCGTTGACTTTTGCAGTGTGTTTGACCAAGTTAAACAGGAGACACGGTGGGACAAGCTAAGTGGCCTAAAGTGCCCTGGCTGGATACTACATGTATTGTTCAGTTTACATAGTAACAACAGTGCCAGGGTCAGACTTAACAACGAGGGAGAGGCCACTGATCCTATTCCTATTAACATGGGAGTTAAACAGGGCTGTGTGGGGGCACCTTTGTGCTACAATCTATATATAGCTGACTTGTTACCTCGTATGGCTACTAAAGCAAATTGTCCTCCAAAGTTAGGGGATACTCCCATTGTAGGCATGCTCTATGTTGATGACTTAATATTATTTGATCGAACGTTGTCAGGGGTTAAGAGCATGCGAGAGGAGTTGGCTCTCTACTCGGCTCAACTGGGTCTTACCATTAAGTTGAGGAAAACTAAGATTCTGGCAATTGCTAAAAGTGGCCCCTGTCGTTCAGGGGTCGAGACAAGCTTGGGTAGAATAAGTGTTGATCAATCTTACCCATATTTGGGGTTAGAATTCGATACCCAACCTAATTATAATCTGATCATTTCCCAAAAAAAGAGACAGGCAAAACTCCTCATATTGCAGGCCTGTAAATTCGCTAAAGGAACAGCAGGGTATAGCATTGTGGGGATTATCAAACTCTACCAACAGTACTTCGTCCCGGCCATCTTGTATGGCTTGGAGGCATTAGTGATACAAGATCTGAACTGGCTCAATATATTAGAGGGTCAGTACTGGCGTGCAGTACTGGGTATGAGCCCAGCTTGCTCTGTTCAGTATTTAAGGTTGGAATTGGGTTTAACATCACTTAAAGGCATGGCCGTGCGAGCACGAGGTGTGTTCTACCAGAAAGCTATTTCCACTCTCTCATGCAAATTGCTTAGCTTGGCTGGTAACCACTTTGATAACGAAAAGTCACCCCAGGTAACAGTTACAAACAGTTAAACAAGTCCCTTTTTGCTGATATAGATTGGTTTTATGACAAGAAGCGAACAATGCCATTTATACACTTAAAATAATTGTTCATACAAAAAATGAACAGATGGGACTGGACCCAGAATTATACCCAGTTGTCCACCCTGAAGGGGTATGAGACTGTAACGCATGTAATCCATAGATACAGAAAGACCCACAAATACTTGATACTGTGCCCAGATCCGGAGGTACGCCAATTTATGCTACAGCTGCGGACGAATTAGCTTCAGGTACTAGCGGTTGTTGGACCACGGCTGGGCATTTTACCAAAGGATAGGTGTTGCTGTATCTGTGAGATGGGAGAACATATAGAAACAACCAGGCACGTTTTAACACTGTGCCCTCGTCTGGGCCCACTGTGCATGTGCATGTTGGGAAAGTTGGTAAGTAACTATGATACCATCAAGGGGGAGTCTTTTTGGGATTATTGTTCAAACTCGGACTCAATTGGGACACAGTTGGCATTATATAGGGTTTGGGTTAGAGTTAAAAGTTTATTACCAAATCAGCCAGCTGTAGCTGAATTTAGAGTGGAATTGGAGCAGGAGACAATCCCTTCATTACCTGAAATTGATACTAATCTGAAGGATGTAAGTGTAACTGCTTGATCTCTCCCCAAAAATTATCACTCACTGAATGTGTTGTTTGTGCCATACTTCTCAGGTCCCAAGCTATTGGGCCTCCGAGGAACTGGCCCTTGTGCATGACGCCTAGTGCTTAGTGCTTAGTGTTACGTGTCAGGTATTTTGTGTTTTGTGTTCTTGGGTTGCATATGATGTATATGATGCTCGGTACACACTATTTATGTATTGCACTTGGATTTATATGTTTAAAGTTTACATTTTATACTATTTATGTATAGATTGTATGTATTAAGTTATTGGATATATTGGTATTTTGTATAGTTTGTGTAAAGTTCAAATTTGAACTAATTCACAATAAATATATTATTATCAGTAGAAGATCCAACAGTCTTAAGGTGTTTAGCCTTTGGCCTATTTTTCCTGGTTTTCCACCAGCTTTGAGAGTTATCAGTTCTCACAGGCCTAGAGAGGGGCCCAATTTGTCTATCCACCTCTACCTCAGAAGCGGGGGTGGGGGGCAACGACTTTACAATTGGATGGGCAATGATGGAGCTTGGTTGGGGCTCCCATTTCTCTACTATACTAGCCTCGGATTTGCCTGGGTTAGAGGTCAACTTACTAACACCAGGGCTTGCAGTGGAGTTCTCTGTAGAGGTTCCCACAGGCTCAGAGTGGTCTCTTAAGGTTGCCTCCCTAGCCAATTTGGTTTGGTTCTGTTTTCTCTCACCGGGAGGCCTGGGGATACTGGATACTACTCCTAGAGTTTTTAAATCATTCCCCAACAGGACTCTCCCAGGCACCTCATTCTGGACACTGATAGGGATTCTCAGTGTCATATTATTACACTGAATGAGAGCTGGTAGAATTGAAACCAACTGGACAGGGCCTCCAGAGAATTAAGTGGTACCTTTGGGTGCATTAGCAACATTCTCAGGCTTGAAAAAAACATTCATCCACTACTGTTCTGCGGGCCCCAGTGTCTCTCATGGCAGGGTTATCCTGGTCATTGACAAGAACACTGTCCATATAATACCCTCTAGAGTTCTTTGGAATGGAGCTGTACACATCCATATTCTGTTTCTTACCCAGACCCAGGGACTCTAAGGATACAGTAGCTTGAAGACCCAAGGGTGCTTCAACATATAGTTGAAAGTGGGCACTAGCCGTTTGTACTTCTTCCTCTGGAGAGAAGGCTAAGGAGGCAGTGCTGATCCCTGCAGGTTTACCGTTGCATCTGGGATCTCCTTTCACATGGTCAGTTGACCCACAGACATAGCATTTACCAAATGCTCTCTGGAATGGGGGTTTCTGCTGACCTCCCTTTGGTTGGGCACCAGAGGATTCACTATCCCTATTTGGTTTCCCAAGGGGCTTACCCTGGTTATGTTTGCGGGCCTCTTCTTGTTGGATGGATTTAGATTTATCTGTGTCCTCACCTTTGTGCTGCTTCCCATCATCCTTCCTCTGAGTTGCCCCAGAATCCTTGTGAGTAGCCCTGTTGGCAACCCACAAGTCATCAGCCTTAGCTAACTTCTTTGGATCTATCTCCTTAGAATCAGCCAGGTGCTGTCTGAGCTCAGGAGAGCAGGCATCATAAATTGACTCCAACATAACAAGATTTCTCACACCTTCTTAAGTGTTAACTCTGTAACCCTTAACCCAACCATCTAAGTTTTTCAAACATTCACATACCCAGGTAGCCCAAGGGTTACCATCATGCTTTTTGAGGGTCCTAAACCTCTTAAGGTACTGGGAAGCGGTCTTCCCAAATCTGGCAATTAAAGCTAGCTTCACACACTCATAATCCATCCTATCCACCTCCCCGAACTCCATCACAATATCAGATGCAACAGTGGGTAGCCTATAGGAGAGCCAAGGAAGCAACTGATTCCCTGTAATGTCTTGAATCCCATGGTTATACTCAAACATTGCCAACCAATCCAAAATATCAAGCTTAGCCTCATACATACCAACAATTTCTTTAGGCATATGGGGTCTCTTAGGACTGGAAGACCTAGAAGACTCTGAGAGAGAAGCATTCTCAATAGACAACTTTTTCATTTCTAATGCATGGTTCATCACCATTTCTCTGAGGTTAAGTTATTGATGCTTTTGTTCAGTTTGAGCATCTATAGGTTTGAATTCCAATTCAAGCCTCATCTTTTCTAGAGCAATGAATTCAGGACTGAGTGTAGGACCTGTAGGGGTCCCAGTGGACAAAGGTTGAGGTTGCTGAGCAAGCAGAAGAGCACTAGGTCCTACATTGTGAGACACATCTGCCTCATCTAACTCATCCATAATAATTGACACATTATCATCCTCATCATTTTCCACATTTGCTGGAGGGGCAGGTGTTTCAGACCCACTCCCCAGACTTTGTTTCTCCAACAACCTTTCAATTAATCTGACTTGCTGCCTTTAACAGAGAGATTCCTTTCTCTACACAGATTTTTCAATGATCAACAGTGTAACTAAGGAGGGTCCCCTGATTGTAGCTTTCCATGTCAGACATGATTAAAATTGCTTTTAGTGGTGTTTAGCCTTGTGTTTAGTTGATCCAAGGTAACAGCAGCCCTCTAAGTGTAATCACTATACTTTATCCTCACCAATGTACACCAGTGTTAGGCAGAATCATATGCAGTGCCCTTTGGGAACACCGCACACAATTAAGACTACAAGTGCAAGTACAAATTCACCTTTGGTACAAACCTGTACTACACAGTACAGTGGTAGCGATGGCTGAGCAGCCAGGCTTATCTCAAGAGCAAAGTGAGCAGTATCAGAAGTTACACAAAGGACAGCAATTACTATGGTTCAACCAAATACTGATTCAAGGTTTCTGAGTAAAAGAATATACATTTATTTACACCATCAGTTATAAAACAGTTCACTATTATAAAGCAGCAGAAAATCACAATCTTGATACACTTCACAACACCCAATCAATTCTGGACAAGTTAAACTCAAAATGAAGAGTGAGCAAAATGGCACAAAAGGGGAGGAAAGACAAAGGTTAACAAAATGAATAACACCAACAAGTGATAGGCAGGGCAATCTAGAAGAGGCTTACTACAACTAGGATTCAAATCAATAGGCCTGGGCCAATGTTAATGGTTCAGAGTCTTTGCAGAGGATCACACAGTTCAGAGTAGTTCGTGGTTAAGTCTTTGCCAAGAGTTCAAAACGAAGTTGGTCGGAGGAAAGGTTATTCAAAGGAGTAGGGAAGGACAAATCATCGGAGAGGCGAAAGATTTAAAACACTTTCACTGTGGTTGGACGGAACGAACGACCGGATTTTTGCACAGTACCTTAAAAGAAGAAGAATGCTGTAGCTGAGGCGGTGGTTCCTGACAGTTCCTGCAGGCTCAGGGTTCCTGAAGCGACTGTCGTACTGACAAGAAGGAGGAAGACTGAAGGGTCCTGCACTGCCCAGGGAAGAAGCCAGCAGCAGAGCAAAACGTTGAATAAAAGGTGCGCTCCTTTAAACCCAAACAGGTTACTCTCCACCTGGCTATCCGGTTCACTGCAGCGATGCACAGCCAATTCGACCAGGGAGAGGACTGGCGTCTGGCGTTTGGCGAGCTGGTTGGTCCAACCAAGCTCAAGGGAAGAAGATTCCTTGCACATCTTCTCTGTCGTCGGAGCTTCTGGCGATTCGGACCTGCACCAGGGCTTCACCTGGATGTCCAGTAGTTGCAGCAGTCGTCTTGCTTCAGCTCCTCGTTGGTTCCCTCGTTCCAGTGGCGACTCTGCCTTCCAAGTCCCAGAGACCTGCTTTTAAGCAGTTTTCCCCCATTCACACAGCCTGGCTGTCAATCACACAGCAGGGTGGCTGTCCTGGCAGGACAGCCACCTAGCCAATCAAACTAGAGTGCGACTTGGGTCTCCAAGGAGACCCTGTGCAGAGGGCCTAAAACCTCTCCCTCACATCCTGTCCACCCAGACTTTCAGGCACCTAAAGAAGGCTTCTGTGCAGAAGCCGGCCAAAGGACGGCGAACAAAGGAACCAAACCTAGTTTGGCGTGCAGAGTAAAACACGAGAAATACCTTTACAAAAAGAAATGGCGAATAAACCCAACTGGAACCAAATAAAAGTAAATGAGGTCCAGCGGGTTTAGAGCTTGAGGCTACCACCATTGCCTCTAATGTTACCGAGGATATTTCCATAGCTCGCGGTAGAATAAAAATGGTAGATACCACTGCCACCAAACAAATCGAGAAAGGGGAACATAAACATGTCCCATGAGAATTAGACAAAAAGGGATAACTATTAACCTTCCAGTACTCTATTGGAAGATAGGTTGTACTGGATCTGTAAACTTAAAAAGACTAGTAAATTCAATGGCAACTTTACATGTTCTGGGAGACAGTAGTCAGTCCCAGAAAATGGAGTTTAAAGTGGGAAGTCTGAAAAGACAACCCTTTGTCAGTGCACTGAAGGTGCTGTGTGACACACAGTAAAAAGATGATGCCTATTTTTTTTTATTTATCTATTGAATATGGTTTACAAAGAAACCTTTACAAAAGAAGTTCAAAAGAGAAAAAAAAAACACTTGTTACATCCAAATTTTTGGTATACAAACATATTAAAAACATAGATCCAATTTCCAGAAAGTAAGGGACACATTTAAAAGATTCAATGAAGTAGCAATTCGACATAGAAATTTGAAATATAGAAAATACACAATAGAACTTCAAATAACTAAAAGAGGAATGGAAAATTTCATGTAAACAGACATAATCATGAAAGAGGGGCGTACAAATCTAGAGCTTTAATAAAACCCGCCACAGCAAGTCCATCCTTGATATTAGTAATAGCAAGACACTGTGACCAGATAAGATTATCAGCCCCCAATTGACCCATTATGTTGAATCTAGCTAAATATTTGTCCCTTAGAGTTGTCAGAGCAGTGCATTCTAGAAGGAGATGCTGAGAAGTCTCACTCACCCCCAAAATTTTGCAGAAGCGACAGGTAAGATCTAATTCAGAAAACTCCTTCCTTTTGTGTAAGACTTCCAAGGTCGGAAGGAGATTCCATCTAAGTTTGAGGAGAAGTGTACGATAATATCGATTAGGGAATTGAGTCAAAATAAAAGACAACAGACCTCTTTTCTTATGGTCAAATTGTAGGTCTCTAAGAGAGGGATAAGAATGCAGTTTTTCAATGGTATTACTCCAATCATGACTAAAAAGACACTCCTTAACCTTATTGGGATTCGTTAGCAGAGTGTCCCTATCAGTGGAAATATCTGACAGGGTCTTATCACAGAGATCACTGAATGCGTTAAGATAAAGATTACGATCCAGAGGTCCCTGGGAGAGAGTCGTATGACCCACATCAGCATAGCGGGTATCGGGGTTCGGAGAAAGTAGAACTGAAAAAAGAGTAAGGACCCTCCAAAGAATCATGGCTCGCAATGAGACTAGCCCTAGTTCATATCTTATGGCTACTATTGGAATAGAATTCGGCAGTTTCAGAATTTTCCTCCAATAGATATCCTCAAGAGAGTCCCAAAAAGTCAAAAGTGCCGAATAGTGAAGTTCCATTCCATAAAGTAGCTTTGGGGTGACCTTACCCTTAAAAAAGTCTACTACAGGTTTGAGAGAGAACATGCAATATTTGTTGTCTAGTCTTATGGATTGGGAGATAAGTGGGAGCAGTTTGTGTCTAAGAAATCGTCTAAGTTCAATCGCCCATCGCCGAGGGTTGAGCCAGAATATGAAATCCAAGATAGTCGATTTTGTGTGCTCTGATGATATTTTCACCACCTATTTTCCATACTTTGTTATTCCCTTTTCTCCCCTTTGAAAAGACCATAGTACGAGTTTTGCTCGGATTAATCTTCAACCCATTAAGAATAGCGTATTCTTCAAATTTACAGATGAGCCTCTGCAGTCCAACTTTAGTGTGATCGAAGAGAAGAAAATCATCGGCATATGCCAACCATGAGAGCCTAAGATCCCCCAGTTTAGCGCTTACCATGCCTGTATTTCCCAAAAAGTCGCCCACATCTGCCATATAAAGGATAAAAAGACAGGGAGCTAAAGAGCAACCCTGTCTCACCCCAATACGGGTCCTTATCCTTCTAGAAAGAGTTCCTGCCAAGTCGAGCCTAATATGAACCCCCAAATTTTCATACATTGCCATGATAAGAGTAAGAAGGCCAGTTGGAATACCCCATTTGGTTAACCAGAGTCTTGACCTAATTACCAAATCAAAGGCGTTTGACAGATCAATTGAAGCAACGTAAAGACAGCCGTCATATTTACCCCAGGCAGAACTTTGTAGGGCAGTAATGATGAGACCATTAAGATTAGTTGAGTGGCCCGCCCTGAAACCTGTTTGTTGTTTCGGGAGAATATGATTTTCATTAATCCAGACGTTAAGGTGGGACAGCAGCATAGAGGCAAAAAGCTTGCAGTCCGCATCGATAAGAGAAATAGGTCTATAATTTTTGACCAAAGTACGTAAACCTCTCTTAAAGATGGGCACAATGTGAGCGGTTTGCCAGCTAATGGGTACATTCCCAGAATTAACAACGTCTTGGAAAAGTAAGGAGAGGAGGTTGGCCCAAACATCTGGTTCAGCTTTAAATGTGTTGTTAGTTAGGCCATTAGGCCCCGGAGCCCTAGATTTCTTGGCTTTAGAAATAAGTCCAAAAACTATCTCAGAATCAATTACAGGCTTCCAGGAGTCCTTAAACAAATTCTTCCTCGAGGGACAAGATTCTAGTCCCTCAGCCCCTGTATCGAACAATTCAGTATAATGCTCTACCCAATGAACCTCTGGGATGGCATTCAACTGGTCGGCCTCCGCCACAACCTCTAGGCTAGACAAAGTAACCCAGAAAGCCTCAGATCTCTTTTGATTATTACTGCCAGCATATGTTCCGCGTCATTTAGTAGCATAATAGCTTTTCTTGACTTACAGTAATTTTTATATTTTTGGCGGATGGCTTTAATTTTAATTTTTTTATCAACCCATTCAGTGTCTAGAGCTTGTACACCTCTAATAAGTTTCTGAGTGAGGGCCTTTACATTAGCCAACTCCTGATCGAATCTATGAGGGTGAGATGTTTTGAAAACGGTCTTCCTAAGCTGGCCATGAATAATACTGTGAAGAGCATTAAGAAAACTATCAAAATAAACTGTATTGAAAACTGCTAATTTCCAAGAGAAAGAGGTATGATTAAAGGAAGATATCAGTTTGCAGTTAAGGAAACTGATATTAATAGGTGACCAACGTACCCCTGTCCCTTGTCCCACTGTTTGGAGATGACTTGGACCCACAGCGGGCAGAAACTTGATGGGAAAAGGACAGACAAATGAAACCCGGAGAATACTATGATCACTCCATGAGTTAAAAGAGACCGCGACTTCGGACGAGAGAAGAGACAGAGAATGATCTACATAGACATAGTCTAGAGTAGATGTTGATAAGGATCTGCGCCAGGTAGGATAAGGTAAGTTAATGGCATCATAGTAGCCGTTAAGACAGGTTAGACCAACCGAATCCAAAGCGAAATTCCAAAGACGGCCCCGTACAAATTTCAGGCCTGGGCGAGAGCCATCCTCCATAGCCAATCCCAAGTCGTCATATTTGGATTCAGAAAAAATAGAGCAGAGTTGAGATCACCTGCAAGAATCACTTTCCCTCTAGGGTACAGAGATCTCCAGGAAAGAAGCATAACCGTTAACCTTTATAGAAACGGCTCAAGTGCAGAGATTCCCTTGTGCCAATATACATTAATGAGGAGGAGACAAACCATTAAATCAAGAGAAGTCACCTCCAGGGCCAAGATGCCAAAAGGCATATCCGGAAAAACCTTATTCCTAAGGCCAAAGGAGGTTCTAATTCCTATAAGAAGACCCCCAGAGGGCCTCCCTCCCAAACTAGGTTTAGCATTTTGAGAAAAGATATCAAATCCATCTAGAACGGGAATTGAAAGCATCCAGGTTTCCTGCAGAAAAAAACAGTGTGAATCCTTAATCATAGTTACAGTGTCCAGATTCGTAAAGAGATGGGAGTTACCTCTGGAATTCCAAGATAGAAACGCAAAACTATTCGAGGGGGAAACCTTGGTAGAAAGTTCCGAATGAATCGGACGGTACTCATTTCCACAGACCTGCGGTAACCTGCGCCCAGTTTCGAGAGTTTCCATTAAATCTGGGCGTAAATTGCCTCAGTTGGGGCTGTGGAACTCTTTCCTAGTGGTATACCATAGTGAGGTTGCCCCTATAGTCTGCACTCCCTCCATTGTTACTGGGAAACTGAGTGGATTCTAGTAGGTTTGCTTCGAAACCAAGTTGCCTTAACCCTTCCCTATGCCCCATAATCAGTTCCAGGACCACTCTTGATTTAAGAACGATATTACTAACATCTACCCGACCCTGAATAGGAAAGAAAATACAATCCATGTCATAACTAGAGATGAGAGAGAGCAAGGGTAATTGGTGAAAAATCTTTAACATATTGCCACGGTTAGGACAGATTGGCATGTCTTGACCCCAGAGACTTGAAAGCTGAAGAATATCAAGAGGGTCTTTCACTTCTGCTAATTGAGGTAAAGAATCAGTGATCTTTTTGGTAAACTGAGTTAAAGAGTCAGCCTCCAAGTCGGTGCCCCTTGCACCCCTTAATATAGACCTATTTTGGATTGCGTTTGGACCCACAGGGAATCTTTCACATGACTTGAAAGAATTGCTGTAATGGGCAAAATCCGGCCACAAAAGTGATGGGTGGAAGGTTTTGAATGAATCTAAACCACTGGCAATTGCTCTGGGCCAACCTTCCACGACACCGTTTTTTAGCCCGTCTGCGCCATTGCAAAAGGGGACCAGCCATGTGCAAATCAGTCAGCAGCTGCCGCCACCGAAGGTAGCAGCCCAGCCCGAACTGCTAGGCCAGGTCCCCTCTGCACAGAAAACCAAGCAACCCCAGACATGTTTCGGCCTTGTTGGACCTCCTCAGTGAGGTGCAGCCTGGTTCCCTGTGGCGCAGCGAGCAAGGGACCCACATCTGGGCATACCCTCTCTCACAAGGAGAAACAAACTGACCACAAAAGTGATGGGTGGAAGGTTTCGAATGAATCTAAACCACTGGCAATTGCTCTGGGCCAACCTTCCACACCACTGTTTTTTAGCCCGTCTGCGCCATTGCAAAAGGGGACCAGCCATGTGCAAATCAGTCAGCAGCTGCCGCCACCGAAGGTAGCAGCCCAGCCCAAACTGCTAGGCCAGGTCCCCTCTGCACAGAAAACCAAGCAACCCCAGACATGTTTCGGCCTTGTTGGACCTCCTCAGTGAGTTGAAGCCTGGTTCCCTGTGGCGCAGCGAGCAAGGGACCCACAGGACGATCACCTTCATTGCCCACGGCGGGGCCAACACTAGACATACTTGAATGAGCTAAATTAAGAGAGTTAGGTGCGAAAGGACCCCCCACTGATCGTGCTCCCATACCACAGTCCTTCATTGTAGGCTCGATATTGGCAGGATGACCCTCAGTAACGGCAGGGAGAAGGGGGTCCAAAGATAAGGAAGGAGTAGATATAGCCCCATCCTGAGACGGGATTATAATTGGATTAGGCACTGCCCCACTAACAATTTTAGGAACAAGTAGCGCCTGGAATAGATGTTTAACCGAGTCAATATTAACCAAGTTTGCCGAGATCGGCGCGATAGTGGTCTCTGGAAGACGAGAATCCTCCCCAGATATGGAATTAGATGGAATAGATAGAATTTCAACAACTGCGGAGGAATCCTGCGGCTTGGTAATAGCATTGGCAGATGATTAAGCTGAAGCGTTGATGGACGTAGGTTCTGGTAAAGCTGAAACTATTGTAGAACGGCTGGAGACCGAAATGTCCACAACCCCCTCAGTATTAGGCCCCACTACTAAAGGGACAGTATTGATGGTGGTAGGGCCATCTACCAAAGCGTCAGATGAGCTAGATAGTAATAATGTAGTGGGAAGTGAATTGACTGTGGCCGGAGTGGCCACCATATTGGGAATAGAGGTCACAAGAACTGCAGGTTCAGCAAGATTCCCAGTCCCCTTGGAAACAAGTGCAGGGGTTGTAGAAGCTGAGGTGTTTGCCAGAAAAAGATTTTTAAAAAATTGATTAGTATATGAATTGATGTTTTTCAAATTCTTCTGATTTTTAGTTTTCTTCATTTGCTGAATGATTTTTTTTTCCTTCCTATACAAGGAAAACCTTTTTGGAATATAATTTCTTTAGTGACGTCAATAGGATCAGATGTATTCTCTACAGTCGTAATGGATATAGGGTCCACAGAAGAGGCTACGTGGACACCCTTAAGTGGCTCAGCCAGTTCTACAATCCTCCCTACAAGGGGAAGAACTTGAACAATAGAATTAAGAGGATAGCCTGAGGACTCCTCTTGGACTTTCTCCTCCATTCATTCCGTAATGATTTTGGTGTGAGGGATAGGGGGTTTGACCTCCATACCAACAACCTCTCGCACACCCTCCAATGTCATTGGAGGAATCATCGAAGGATGATCACAGATAACCTGATCCGAGCATCGGGGAACAATGGTACCCGAACCCATATCTGAAGCTACCCCTTGTGTAGTCAATGTTTTTCCAATGAGCCCTTGATTTGCCATATGGGCATCAACAGTTGACTGGTTAGAGAGGATGGGCTCAGAGCCATGTGTAGGCATTACGGGGTGATCTTCCTTAATAATTTTAACTAACTCTTCAAATCTATCAAGGCCCTCTAACCTGGAATACATTTCAGAGAGAAGAAGTGAGTGTGATCTAACCTCTGACCAAATGTTATCATACAGGCTCACAAAGGAGCTCAGAACAATGTTCAGAGCCGAAAGAGTAGGTTGGGAAAGTTTAATTCTGTCATCCGCCTCTTTAAGAGTATGATGCAGAATGGACTCGCTACCATGATCCTTTTTTGAGTCAGGGAGTAGACCCCTTTCTCTCAGCCAATTTTGTTTTTCTGTATACTCATCAATAAAATGAATGAGATCAGAGGGAGAGCCCACATAGGAATCGTCACAAATTTGCTGAGTGACATTGTTTGCATTATTATTAGAGTTGAGACCCAGATGGCTATCTGCGATTGCCCTATCTGCACATTCTATTATGCTAATATCATCAATATCCTGAGCTTGAGGGTCTTCAATCACTAGTTTCTTAGCTACATCGACTAGATGAGAGTGATCCAATGTGGCCACTATAGGAAGTGAATGTAGAGATTTGACCAAGGTACTAGTTGCAATCCTCTTTCCAAAAAAATTAGAGATTTTCTTCCCTTGGATAGGTTTCCCTTGGGTACCCAAATTAGATTTTATTTTAGGGGTATGATTATAGGATTTATTAAGTGGAGTTTTAAACACAATGGATTTCACTGTAGGAGTATTGGGAGTTCCAGCTAGATTGGCAGAAAAATTAACATGAATAGAGGAGGTATGATTGTTAGGCAGAAACATGTGCAGTTCCCTCTGGGACCACTGCAAAAGATTCAAGACTACAGGTGTTTGGCAGTAAACCCACTTGGTAGCAGTCTGTACCACACAGATTCACTTGGTAGCTGTGGCTGAGCAGTCAGACTTCCCTCAAGAAGAGTTAGGCAGTATACAGAGTATTCACAATAGGTCAGAAGAGCACAGTAAAACAAGTAAACACTGACCAGAGCTTGGTGTAAAAGAGATATAATTATTTATTTAAAACCACATCTAGAAAAACACACAGGCACTAATAGTAAGCAATTCAAAAACACGGTCACTAAAAGATATACACTCCCCTAGAGAAATTTTAGACAAGTCTTAAGTAAAGCCTCACTTATTTTCAGACAGCGGTGAGCGCTTAACGCAGATGGCACTCTAATAATTCGTTTTAAAAGGGAGAGAAAAGCAGAGTATAAATTGAAACAGATCCCAACACTTTCATAGGAACAAAACCAGAGAGGGAGGCAAGTAAAACCGTGAAGTTAGAGTTCAGAAGGCCGGATCCACTTTAAGAGGATCAGAACTAAATGTGTCCAAGGTCACATGGTTGAAGTGCACAAGAGTCTTGCAAATGTTCAAAAAAGAGTTGGACCAAAAGAAAGGGACCAGTTAGAAGGTCAAGGCGGCCAACCCAGTCCAGAAAGTTAAGGGATTATTATTACCTTGTAGCAATCTTTAGAAAGGGAGGCCTGGTGGACACGGTACCTTAAAGTGGTGAGAAGACTCCAGCGGGGGTAGTTGTTCCTGGCATCAGATGCAAGTCGGTGCTTCGTCCGGGGGAAGAGAGGATCTCGTCAGGGAGGAAGACAGGAGTCCGTTGCACTGCCAGGGAAGAAACCAGCCGCGGAGTTCTCAGGTAAAAGGAGCGGTCCTTTTATTCGCGGTCCAGTGGTAAGTGGCTATCCGGTTGCCGGGGTGCTTGGCACAGGCAATTCGGGCAAGACGGCCTGGGATGCGAAGAGAAGAAGGTAAACTGGTTGTGCCCACCAGTCAGGGGACGAAGCCTCTCCAGTCGGGAGATCTTCTCTGTCGTCGGGAAGTGGTGAGTCGGTTCCGCAGGGCTCCACCAGTGGGTGTCGTCGTGGTAGGTCGGCTCAGCTTCTCCCTCGTCGGATTCTCAGGTCCTGCGGTGACTTCTGAAGTTCCAGTCCCCAAAGCCCTGCTTTTATGCAGCACAGCCCCATTCACTCAGCCTAGCTGTCACTAAAACATGCTAAGTGGTGAGCCGGCCGGCTCACCACTTGGGCCAATCACACAAGAGTGCGACTTGAGTTACCAAGGTAACTCAGTCCAGGGTGCCTAAACCCCCTCCCACACCCCCTGTGGTACCCAGACAGAGTGGCACCACTTTTGCTTCTGTGGAGAAGTACGCCAAAAAGTGGAACAAAGGGCTCGACTTGGGTTGGAGTCACAGAAGAGAACACAAACGCCATTTTAGAATCGAGTCCTGGCAAAAAATACCAACCGGCGAATTAATATTAATTAAATAAACCGGCAGTATGTTCGAGGCTATGAGAATTAAATAATTAAAGTTGGTAGCCTCGAACAATGGGAAAATCCCATAGGGATATATTCGCGGTTGAATATAAAAAGTAGTATCCACTGCCACCAGCCAAAACTCGATCAGGGGGGACGGAGACGTGCCCCCTCGACTAACAGACCCCGGGGCAATCGAATTGCCCCGACCAGTACGTCCACAATATGATGGTTTGTACCGGTTTCTGTTAATAATTTGGGACTAGTAAAGCCAATGGTGACTTTACATGCCCTGGGAGACAGTAGTCAGTCCCAGGGTATGGAGTCTATGGTGGGATGTCACTATGACACCCCTGTGTCACTGCACGGAGGGTGCTGTGTAACACACATAGTAAAAACACATGAGACCCTATGGAGTAAAGGACCCCATAGCCCATAAAAACACATTAACAGTCAAAGGAACACCATAAATCATGTCCAAGAGTGGGATAGAAAGAGTCTCACTCTTGGCAGGAGAAAAAAACAAACTCCAGAAATCCAGCAAAGCTGCTGGGGGACTCACTAGGTTAGGAAATTCAGCCTAAAGAGAGAATTCTCCCTAACAATGATTTACACCCCTAACAGAGGAATAAACCTCCGGCAAAAGTTTAGTGGGGGGAATAGCATCGTTCCCATTGACCACAGGAGGGGAAAGGCAATCAACAACCTCTTTTGTCACCACCGATGAGTCTGTAGCATTAGCTACAGAGTCATCCACCATACCAGGCAGTGTAGGCGTCCTAGGATGTAATTGAGCAGGGGTTGAAAGCACACTATTGACCATATTGGTGTTAGAATGATCCATATGGCCCATAGCCCTTGGTAAACTAAGGCCTTCCTCAAGATTAGAGGCTATAGTGGCTGCTAGGCGCTCTTCCTGTGTGTCCATGGAAATGTCTTGCTTCCCGATAAAAATGCAACTGTTGTAGGCTGTTGTGCGTGGAATAATACCCATAGCATTAAATACCTGAGACCTATCCCTGGCATGAATTTGGGACTGAGCCAGGGTTTTTAGGAGAGAGGAATCAGGGGGAACATCTACTAATACATGATGTGAGTTCCCCAAAGCAGCAGGGATGGAAACATCTGAAGCAATAGTGACTGGCGAAGCAGAAGGGAGATTTCCTATAGCAGAAGGAGTAGAGACAAGAGAAGCCTCCATAGCTGTCTGACTTCAAAGTCCCTTACGTGTCATTCAGACAAAACCAAAACCCAGGGATAGATAGGGGGAGTAGAGGGATGACAATAAGGAATTTAAACTATACAACTAGGTTTCAGTATATAACAGTTAGAGTAGAGATAAACAAAAAGTAGCATATAAAGCAGTCAATAAGATAGTAAACACTAATATGTAGAATATTGCACTGAAACCAGAAGCAACATCAAACAAGTCTAAAACTGCCCCGAAAGCACTCTTAAAATTAGAAAATTGCAAGTAAAAATTGATCTATGCGTGTCAAATAGAAAATTGTGAAAACAAATATAGTATAAAATGTATTAGTGTTAAGAATGTCCTTTTATCAGAACAGGATCAAGTTAAATAATTTAAAAATAACTTCATTCATCCATAGAACCCGGTGAAGCACTCAGTCTCAGGGTAGGAAACGCCCGACAACTTATGGAGCTGCCAAAGTCCGACTCTCCACCCCTAACCCTGAAGACTGGAGAAGCTGGTATAAATGTGTTTACAACTCTCGAGCCCGGACCAATTTACTCACAGGTCACAGCCAAACAGCACAACAGCGGCTCCAGCCCTTACTGCCTCCAGGGCTTAACGCCGCAAGGGTGGTTGGGCCAGCAATTTGTGGGTTGAGGCAGTCACGTGATGTGTCACGTGTCCGTGTAGAGCCCCGTCTCCTCCAGGAAGCAGGGGGAGCAGCAAGAGCTTGGCTCGCAGTGCTGCCCAAATTGAGTGATTTCAAACGAAATGAAACGTTAGGTCTTTCACAGCACAATACACTCGCACCCAATCCTCAGAACAGCGCCGCTCGGGCGGTTGGGCAAGCAATTTGTGGGTTGAGGCAGTCACGTGATATGTCACGTGTTCGTGTAGAGCCCCGTCTCCTCCAGGAAGCAGGGGGAGCAGCAAGAGCTTGGCTCGCAGTGCTGCCCAAATCGAGTGATTTCAAACGAAATGAAACGTTAGGTCTTTCACAGCACAATACACTTGCACCCAATCCTCAGAACAGCGCCGCTCGGGCGGTTGGGCCAGCAATTTGTGGGTTGAGGCAGTCACGTGATGTGTCACGTGTCCGTGTAGAGCCCCGCCTCCTCCAGGAAGCAGGGGGAGCAGCAAGAGCTCGGCTCGCAGTGCTGCCCAAATCGAGTGATTTCAAACGAAATGAAACGTTAGGTCTTTCACAGCACAATACACTCGCACCCAATCCTCAGAACAGCTTATGGAGTGGGTGAGACTCCATAGCCCATGAGCATAAAAGTAAAACACACAGCAAATGAAAAGTTCAAAGCCCTAAAATATAGCAAAAGAGCTGGAGGGCTTTAAGATAGAGGGAATTTAGCACTTGTGTGAGAAATCTCCCTAACACCTTCCAAGCCAAAAAGCCTCACTTTTTATCCAGGTGTCTCCCATTCATTCCAGCCTAGCTGTCAGTCACCCAGCAGGGTGGCTGTCCTTGCTGGACAGCCAGCCGGCCAATCACCTAAGAGTGCATTCCTGTCTCCTAGGAGACTAAGCTCAGGGAGTTTCAGGCACATCCCTCGCTTCCTGCCCCCGCCAGACACCCTGGAGCCAGAGGCAGGCTTCACTTGTGACTCCCGCCAAAGAGAAAATGAACAAAGGGAGCAAACCTGGTTTGACGCGCTGAGTAAATCTCAAGAAGGACCTTTCCAAAAAGAAATGGCGAAAGATGAAGACCGGGGGCATTTTGCCAAAAATGTCACCCTTGGGGGCTTTACTGCAGCTGCGAACGCAGCCCGCAGTAAATGCACACCACCACAGTAGTTAAAGGCATGGTCTAGTAAAAATGTTTATTGTCCCTACAGGTCGGCCATGTTTTTTTAAGCCTAAGTGGCTCGATTTTAGAAAACTTTCCTATGGATCTTACCCGAGTTTTCATCCATTAAACGCACGCGAAAACAAGCACCAGGGAGCTGCCATTTTGTGATAATCCTATCATTTCCCCTGGCTGACCTACTTTTGCGGCACTAAATCATATCCCCCGCCCCTGAGCCTGTCATCAGCAGACTCGTACCGCCCATTTCCCAACGCCAAAGCACGTCTTGTGTCAACATTTGCTGCGCTTCAGCTAATGACGTGTCGCCATGGAAATGGCAGGACGCCTCTTTCCTCAATAAGTATAAACAGACCGTTTCACAACACACAGCAGCAGATTTTCGATTCCATTCCTCTCTCTGTGTTACTTAGAGTATTCTGTGACTCGTTTCTGTGCTCTGGTCAGCTACCTTCGTCGCTTGTAGCCCGTGTGAACACCTGTACCATCTCGGTAAATTATTTTACTTTGTTTACCACACAATGGCTACAATAATGCCCTACATGTACGAGCCCGAGTATACCGAGGAGGAACTACTGGAAAGGGAAGCACGCGAAAACGATGGGGATTCGGACGGCAGTTGGCAGGACGAATCAACAGATGAAGAGCCTGGGTCTAGTCGCATGGACGGCGTCTCCACCTGGTGCACATGCAATCGGTGCGAGCTAATGCCAACCGAGGACGAGAACTGCTGCTGCCGAGAAAACTCGGGATGCCTGGCCTACATTTCGGAAGGCGAGCCACGACCGCAATGCATCACCGAGCTGCCAGACTTCAGGGCAGCCTGCCTCACACAGGCCGTGTTGAGAATAATGATGGTGCTTATGCACGAACTTAGCGCAACTGTTCGTCCTCGTAATCCGAGTAACGAGTAAGTATACTCTGCTTGTCATGCGACTCCTATTTCATGTTCTTCTACTATATCCAAAATTACATCTACATATCATTGTAACGCATGTAAGTCGTTCAATAGTGTGCATTGTCTAGATATCATTTGTCCGTGCAGAATGCCATTAGTTACAAGAATTGTCATTGACAACAAATGTTTATTAAACTTATCTTGGTCATTTAAAAACAGTTTGTTTCATTCCTTTTCACAGGTGGTACAGGCTGGTGGCCTATCGTTCCTTTACATGGTGGCTCCACGGGAGGCTTGGACACCGCGTTCGAAGAGTGATACCCGCCTGTGCTGTTCGTGCCATTAGAGAAACGTTCCTGAGTGACAGCGGTCAGTACAGGGGATTTTCTCTCGCTGTGCTGCAACCTGACCTGTATAATCTTTAAAGTCTTGTATTTTTGTGTCATGAAAATAAGATACAAAATAAAACACCACATATATTTTAACAACGGTTGTTTCGATTTTTTAAATGAATCAAGTGTGTCTCCATTCAAGGATGGACGTCAGACATCTGTGCTCCGAAATGGGTGAAGGTCTGGTCGCTGTAAAGCAGGGTGGTCACTATCTATCTAAGCTAACATAACATATTCTCGATAATGCATGCACTAAATAACACTTGTTCAAAGTCTTTCAGTAGGTTATGTCTCTATAAAAGTCACATATATATCTATACTAACAATTACCATTGGATTATACAGGCCTTAGGGTCTTGACCACTATAATACACCGGTTGAAGTGTGGGTCTGTGCTCACAAGAATCTCTGGTATGTGGCATTTGTTATTGATAAGCAACGATATACTGTCAAAGGCGGTTTGCGCCAGTGGATGAGCGCTGGCATGGGGGGCTGTCAGGGGCGCGAAAGGCCAAGGTGCCAAACTGCATGTACACTTCAAAAGGTATCCCAAGCCAAGGGGCCATTGCTCACATGGCCTCCTCAGACCCCGTGTCTCCAGCCAGGCCTCCCCTTGAAGCAGGCCGCCCCCCTGCAATCCACATAAGTGTGTCTCCATTCAGCAGTCTTCCTGTGCCTTATCTGCACGCCCCAGGCCCATCCATCCCACCCCCCTCTATCAAAGGCGGTTCACACCCGGGGATGAGCGCTGGCATGGGGGACTGTGACGGGCGCAAACGGCCAAGGTGCCAAACAGCATGTACACTTCAAAAGGTATCCCACGCCACGGGGCCATCGGTCACATGGCCTCCTCAGACCCCGTGTCTCCAGCCAGGCCTCCCCTTGAAGCAGTCCGCACCACTAAGACCACGACATACATACGTCATTCATTCACAAACACACCTCTGTTTCTAAGACTTTATAAACCACTTGATATGTCTCATGAGAACATCTTTGTGCTTTGCAAGTCAACTCCTGAACGTGTTACCTGGCAACCACTGAGATCTACGCTAATCTGCTCGTCGCCGTGCTATCCGTGAACTTCTGTGACCGCTTAGAGCAAACCCATCAGTGTGCTACCTGTGGCCACCCACCTATTCTCCTGCAACATACTGCTCTGCTTGCTGAATCCAACTGTTTGTTGGTCAAGGTAAGGCCATGTATCCTAGTCATATTTCGCAGATTTTTAAATTTCTATCTATTTGCGAGTAGAGTACACAATAGTGCTATGTTCATTGGTCTCATTGCTATTGACTTGAGTTTCCATTGCTATGCTATCAATAGATCTATTTATTTTCATCTGTGTCTATTGTCATCGAATTGCATCCTTCGGGGGTCCAGTCTATAATGTAAGCATGTTTCCTTCTCGTGCAAGACAGAACATCCAAGGGACGAGTCACATGTTCAGATTTTAGTCACATCATTTATACATTTCTGCAACTTATGCAAATACTAAGCCGCACATAATGAACTGGTATAGTTCCTGCAACCAAAACAAACCTTGCATTGATCATTGTATGATTCATTTACTTTTGTATCAAATCTTTATTCTTGAATGCCTGCCTGTTCGATTAGCGGTTGCCCTTCAAAGACCCATGCGAAATCTGAAGGCACTACAATGCATGTATTCCCGAAAACTGTTGATCGAATAAGAGAATGGGTCAGACATTGCGGATATCCACTAGATGAGCTGGAAAGTAGAGTCCAACAAGTCTTACAGGACAAGAGGGGTGATCGATACCGCATCTGCAGCCGGCTCTTTTCCTTGGACATGTACACAACATCTTGGGTAACAAAGAAGAATAAACGGCGAACGACACGGAAATTGCTCGAAAACGCTATTCCCACTCTATTCCTCCACATTCCGCCACCGGTGAGTCAAGTGTCCGGATTTAGCTTTAGGCCTTGCGGTAGTGTGTAGGTAGCCGAACGGATGAATTGATATTGTAGGTGTTCTATCCCTTGTAATAATTTCGATATTGATATGAGTGTATAGTTTTTTGAATAATGACATTTATCAATATATTCTTTTTCGATTTCATAACACACAAACGCAATGTATATATATGGGAACAGGGAACTGTGCTGTATTGAGCATTTTTCAAGTATTCTGTCGCCTTACATGGCTATTTGTAATATTGGCATTTCATTATCAATCATTAATTTACCTTTACAACTTCTTGACTATCCCTTGAATCTGAAGCAAGAACATTCTACATCCTTGACGTGGTCGCAGTTATCAACCACTTCTAGCGCATATCAGGTAATCTTACTAGGCTAATCCACTACAGACTTGTTTTATGCATGTCAAGTAATAGTTTTATTTTATCGTGTAATTATTTTATCGAATGTTTGGTTAGTGATTTCCAATTGATATACACCTTAGTTATCATCCACTGGTGTTTGTTTTCAGTTATAATTAGTGTTATCCATACTAATGCCAGTACTGTCTTTCAGGGAGATGCTGAAGCGTCCGCCACATCTACAACATTTCTAGATGTTCTTCACCAGCAGGAGGTATGGATACTGACAGCTCCATCGAGCGTCATCATCAGAGCTGGAATTCTTGTTGTTTGATTGTTCTACACAATGTTTCATTCGTGGTTAGCCGTTGATATGTACCTGTGCTGTCGACCCCAGGTGTGTGTTATGTTTTCACTATTGTAATCCTTACTAATGCAAGTACTATGTTTCAGGCAGTTGATGGAGCGTCAACCCCTGCACTTGATGCAGAGCCTGACATTCAAGTAATTCCAGGGGAAGTGGAAGCGGGACCATGCGTATACGAATCGGCGCAACAGCTTTCGGAAGTGCGCACTACATTTGCAACATCCATAGATATTCTTCAGCAGCACGAGGTATGGATACTGACAGCTCCATCATGCGTGATCATATAACGTGATTCCATTTGCTATACTTTCTTCCCCATTAACGCAAGTGCTGTGTTTCAGGGAGACGACGAAGCTTCCACTACAATCACAACATCCAATTTAGATGATGCAGATGTAAATAAATCGGAGAAATAAGTCGATGAAATGTGATCATATTTAGATTTTCCTTGATTCTTTTGGACAATGCATCATTTGTGGTTCTCTCTTTATATGTACCTGTGCTTTCAACCCCAAGTGTGTGTTATGTTTCCAATATTGAAAACCATACTAATCCAAGTACTGTGTTTCAGGGAGACGACGGAGCTTCCACTACAATCACAACATCTCATTTTGATGATGCAGATGTAAAGGAATCGGAGAAATAAGTTGATGAAATCTGCATACTTAAATTTTCCTTGATTGTTTTAGACAATGCATGATTTGTGGTTATCTCTTTATATGTACCTGTGCCGTCGACCCCAAGCGTGTGTTATGTTTCCAATATTGAAAAGCATACTAATGCAAGTACTGTGTTTCAGGGAGATGCGGATGCCTCCTCTCCAATACAAGCATTCATGGCAGTCCATGCAGAGCCAGAGGTATGGATACTGACAGCTCCATCGAAATAGATCATCACTGGTTGAATACTTGTCGTTTGATTGTTGCACACAATGTTTAAATCGTGTTTGGCTATTGAGATGTACCCGTGTGTTCGTCCTCACGTGTGTTTTATGCTAACAATATTTTGATACATAGTAATGAAAGTACTATGTTTCAGGGAGACGATGGAGCCTCATTCCATGCTGTCTATGCGGATACAGAAAATATAGTCGTTGCAGCGCAAGAGGAAGGGAGGACATGCGGAAACGAATCGGAGCTACAGCGTGCAGATGTTGAAGGTCGAGTCAAAAAAGTTGCAAAGAAAAAAAAACAAAAAAGGTTAGTTACAAACAGTTCATAACTTTAGAATTTTTTTTGTGCTGGGGACTATTTTATGTTTTTTTCCAGTCAATTGTACTATACTTTATCTTGTGTATAAACTGAACATCCATTTTCCGATCTGTCCTCTAGTTACCTGTAGGTCTACGGACTATACATACACAGACAGTGAAGCGAATGAGAGATGTTGCTTGCCAGACCATGTACACTATGGAGGAACTATTAATTGAGGCGAGGCGTGTTCAGGCTCGAGATGCTCATGTCCAATGGCCAGAACATGAATTAACTGTGTTTGGAGACTATAGCAAAGTTGCATTGGACCATAGCTACAGTGCAACCGCACCACCACAAGAAGATGTTATTGAATGTATTGAAGATAGCTCTGAAGTACTTGCAGATCAATTCACACAATCTACACCCGCCAAAAATTTGCCACCAAAAAACCTGTCGACATTGTTGTGTTCTCCCATCAATGTTGAAGTAATAGTTGTCGAAATGACAGAGAATGAACCAGCCGCAGCATCCATAGACGCATCAGAACTTGATATCAGCGATATTACTTTCCAATGTGTTGAAATCTCCACAACGTCACAGGCCGAAACAACGTTGACAGTCTAATGAAAGAGAGCAAATACATTGTATTCGACAGTTGTTTGATGGAAATTATAAGTATGCTGAAATGTGTGCATTCCATTAGAGGGAAAGTATGTGGGAAGCCATTGATTAATGTGACTCGTCAAATAAAAGGCAGTAACGTCAAAATAAATGCCGCCTGTAGATTAAATCATAGGTTCTCATGGTCTGCACAACCGATGCTGGGGAAACTGCCTGCAGGCAATCTACTGTGTGCAGCTGCATCACTTTTTAGTGGCTTCAGTTTTCGAAAGTTAGAGGCTTTCTTTCAGTTTGTGGGACTCCCATTTTATTTCTAAAGCGCTGTACTACATATACCAACGTGATTATCTGTTTCCGGCCATTAGTGATGCTTGGAAAATTGAACAATTGTCTCTAGCAAGTACATTCGAAGGAAAACGATTCAGGCTAGCCGGCAATGGACAGTGCGACAGCCCTGGATTTTCTGCCAAGCACTGCACCTACCACTTTCAGGACATGGATAGTAAGAAAATTGTGAGTTCGGTGGTCGTGCAGGTAACACAATGTACATCGTCAGTGGCCATGGAGAAACTAGGATTTATAAAATCAGTGGAATATCTACAATCAAGGGGAATGCACATCGACCTCATAGCCATGGACAGACACGTTTCAATTGCCAAGACAATGAGAGAGCAGTTCCCACATATTAAACATCAATTTGACGTATGGCATCTTGCTAAATCAATCAATAAGAAAATCTCGGCTGCATGGAAAAAAAAAGGTTTTGAAAGTATTTTGCAGTGGTCCCATTCTATCACCAACCATCTTTGGTGGAGCTCAAAAACTTGTGAAGGGTCAGTGGAAATACTACTTGAAAAATGGCGGTCAGTGATGCACCACTGTACCAACGTTCACCGCTGGACAGCAAATCAACATTTCCACCAATGTGAACATGGCTCTTTGTCCCCAGAGGAGGCACGGAAGAAGAAGTGGTTGATTCCATCTTCACCAACACACAAAGCCATTGAGAAGATTGTTTTCGACAAAACTCTATCAAGAGATTTGTGAGGACTGACAGAATTCTGTCACACAGGAGATTTGGAGGTGTTCCACAATATGTGCCTAAAGTACAGGCCAAAGCGCTTGCATTTTAGCTTTCGGGGCATGAAACATCGCACTCTACTAGCGGTCTTGGCCCATAACAGCAATGTCGGACGTGAACAATCTAGGACTAGGGGTAAAGTAAGGATGCCTCGCTACACTAAGGTGTTTTCAAAACGAAGTAAGCAATGGGTGATCAAACCAGTCTATGATGAAATGCAGTTCGACTTTGTGAAAGGCCTTATTGTTGCTGTGTTAGAGAAGCACAGATATGGAATTTTGGACGTTTCTGTGCAGAGCAGTGATCCATTGCCACCGAACATTGCGACTGTGCCATGCCCACCCGAAGCACAGCTGGTTGTGAAGTACAAATCCCGGTTTAAATAATTGCAATACGATTGTCTTTTTGTAAATAAATGTTATTGTACAGTGTACCTGTAACCCTAACCCCTACCTTCACCATCATGGGTGGCGAACAAGCTGGGTGTCATCTTTGAATTCTCTCTATTCACCTCATATATGCGTATGTATATATTATTGTCATGTCTCATCTCATGTAAATGCTGCGCACTGTTAACGGAGGGGAGGCTTGCGTATTGCAAACAATAAAACAAACAAACAAACAATAAATCTCACTTTTAACTCAACTCCTGTGGTACTTTATACTTTCCCTGACCTTCCGCCAAAAATTAAATGTCTCAATTTGGGCTGCAAAGCTCGCAGACAACGGGGACAAAATTGGGGCACTTAGAACGCGCCAAGCGGGCCGTGGCATTTGGGAGAGAAGCCAGTTCGCATTTGCACATTGAGGCGCATTACATAGACGGATTCTAAACTTCAAGTTCTCACAGATGCCTATACTACGTGATGTTGCAAATAAAGAATGCGAAAGACAGCGGCTTTGATTTTCAGCTGGCGCCCAGATGAGGCCCACAAGTCGCACTGGAAGTATAAGGGTCTATTGTTTTTTGACCTTGAGACAGGGACCATGCCGAAAGAACTACATTTGAAGGGGGTGCGCAATAACGTAAGAGACGATAAGGCAGAAAATTCAGAAACTAGACCGAGTTTCGTTTTAGTTTAGTATACGAAAAACCGTTGTCAAGAGCACGGTCCGTTTTACAGACTGCATTACGAAGAGACACAATGGAAATTTCAAATATAATGTAAGTAAATCTTTACACGGTTTCATACCGGAATGAAGATTTAATGAATGGATGCATGAATAAATCAATGAATGAAGAGCTAGGAAAAGCAAGGAAAACGTGTTCGTAGTGGGCACATGGGCATGCAGGTCCACTGGTCTCACCGATCTCGGTCCTTGGCCCAGCCACTTTTCCCTGCACTGCCTACCTGCACTACGGGACTGTCTCTGTATCCTTCAGTCCCTTCTCCCGGCATTTACCTTGCACTTGCCACCAGCTGGCCCTATTATTTAATTTGTATTCAACTAACCATGTACAGCACTTTTGCCTCCCCTCCCCTTCCCCATGCGCGATCAGAAAGACACCTGGCCTAGTAGGATCGTTGTCTGTCTGCCCTTGTGCCCCACATGCCTCGTCGCGCCTAGAAACACTTGAGTATAGGCAAGTTACACATGCCATATCATATATCATATCATTCCTCACGCATGTAGACTAACTGTCGTTTATCATTGTGTGTTGGCCTCGATGTATTTCGTTACTTTTTGCATTGATTTTAGAGCCGAACATACTCCATTGAACTATCCTTGCAAGCAAATAGTTTCAATTCGGCTGTAATAAATAAAATGAGTAATATTAATGAAGATCGGCTGGCGAGACTAATTATAATTTTTTTGTTTTCATAACAGGTATTTGCTCCCCTTCTGCTACTGCCATCGGTTTGAGACACCAGCAGATGGCTTTTACAGTAGACACCTGCAGCTTTGTGTGAACAACTGGAGCACACTGACAATTTTATGGGACGATCGCCAAGGGCCCACATGCCCTTACGCTGTACTAGTGGCTAGAAGCAACATATCAACCTTTACGATGGACTAGTGCCTAGTTGATGGAACAGCCTTGCGGTTCACCGTGCTTCCAAAGTGCTTCTTTTAACGAAAAGCAGCACCATGTGTACCATGGCGGATACAGATAAAAGAAAATAAATGGCTTTCGGAGTTCATATGGCAATTGCTGAATATTCTCTAAACATTTAATGTCAAATAAATGTACTTTACCAAATGTACCGTGTTGCTGTTTGATTTTAAAGTACAGTTTCATATTCTGAATTGTGGCGCGCTGTGTTGTGAGATGGTCTGTGTTGGTTTCCGGGTTCTGTGTGGAGTCACGTAGAAGACGACTGGGCGCGTTTGCCTACCCAGCACAGTAACGTCACGGAGAGAGGCGGGGAATATGAATGTTTGGATAATGTCAGGCTCAGGGGCGGGGGAATTGATTTAGTGCCGCAGAAGCAGGTCAGCCAGGGCGATGCGGCAAGTGATAGGATTATCACAAAATGGCAGCGCCCTCGTGCTTGTTTTCGCGTACGTTTAATGGACGAAAACTCGGGTAAGGTCCATAGGAAAGTTTTCTAAAATCGAGCCACTTAGGCTTAAAAAAACATGGCCGACCCGTAGGGACAATAAAAATGTTTACTAGACCATGCCTTTAAACGTAAACCACTTCCACCAGCCATTCATCAAGGAAAGGGTAACATAAAAATGTTACATGAGAAGCTAGACAAAGGGGATACTAAGTAACACCTCCAGCACCCTATTGTAAGGTAGTGTGTGCTGGGTCTAGAAAGTATACAATGTACGTAAAGTCAATTTCACTTCGCTGCTCTTGGAAACAGTAGTTTATCCAAAAGAAGGTATTTAAACCTTGGGAAATCTAAAAAGATTTCCCTGCGTCATTGCACTGAAGGTGCTGTGTGACACAAAGTAAAAAGATGATGCCTATGGAGTTTGTCAGACTCCATAACCAAAAGAATCCCAGAGTTCAAAATCACATTAAAATACATGAGAGAGTGGGAAAAAAGGGTCTCACTCTCTCCAGGTTAAAAATGAAAGTCCTAGAGTCCAGCAAAAGAGCTCGGGGTCTCTAAGGTAGAGAGGAATTAGTGCATTTCTGAGAATTCTCCCTACCATCCTCCCGGAGAAAAGCGCTGAAGCAACATCCTGCCACTGAGTGCACCTGTATCCAGCGGTGCATCACGCTAGCAAACCCCTCTGGACTCTTGTGAGTGGGATCGGTGCCCCGAAGGCACTTGACTGTGCATAAACCGTGTTGCTCTTGCCGCGTAATCCCCTGCTGGAGCGGCCCAGCTATAGGGGGGACAGCCAGAGGCTACTCAGCAGCCTGTGATCCATTGCCTACCCTAAGGAGCTCCTGAGGAGGCCGTAGGGTGAGTACCTGATACCCCCGGTGCAATCTCCCCATCAATCTTGGTCCTTATACCTAGCATCCGCTTCGGTTGGCTCCTTCCCAGGGCTCTGACCCTACACAACCGTGACAGTGATCCTTGACCCCAGCCCTCCTAAATGGTGGTCCCCCAAACCCCAAGGATTAGTAAGGGGCACAAAAAGAAGATCCCACTCGCCGAGAACCGCCGAGACAAATGCAGGAAGGGACCTGAGGGCCTCCACCACTGACGTCCCACCAGGGCACTCTCGACTCGTCCCTCCATACCGAGGCCCAGGAGCTGAGCCTTGTTCCGACTACCCATGAGCTGGGCAGCCTCTCTCGAAAAATTCCGGCACGACCAGAGGCCTTCCCCAGCACAGACAATCATGTCAACCACGCCGGCAGCTGTCGTAAAAGAGACCCAGTCGATGAGCAAGGCATGGCGGCACTCCTTGAAGAAATCAGGGGCTTCTGGGCCGACATAGGCAAGAGGTTGGATGGATTGGACAAGAAAGTGGACAGCACGGATGATCGCATACAAGACCTAGAAGCCAACCGAACCTCTGTGGATCTTTTGGAAACCCAAATTGACATGAGACTCTTGAAGTTAAAGAGAGGAGAAATGTGCCTTGAAATTGATAATTCTGAAATAACTTTAGGTTCTTTGGCTTTCCGGAGCGTAAGGGTAAGACCCAGAGTGACATCATTAAAGCCATAAATGCAGTGGTCAGTATGTTATTTAATGAAGGAAACACGAATGAACATACCATAGACAGGGCCCATAGAGCGGGAGGGAGCTCTAGGGTGCCAAACCCAAATTGACATGAGACTCTAGGAGTTAAAGAGAGGAGAAATGTGCCTTGAAATTGATGATTTTGAAATAACTTGAGGTTCTTTGGCTTTCCGGAGTATGAGGGTAAGACCCAGAGTGACATCATTAAAGCCATACATGCGGTGGTCAGTACGTTATTTAATGAAGGAAACACCAATGAACCTACCATAGACAGGGCCCATAGAGCGTAAGGGAGCTCTAGGGTGCCAAGATCAATACTGGCAAGATTCCATTACTTCCCTGAGAAGTCAAAGATTCTGGAATTGGCAAGGAAGAGGGGCCCGATAGAGCGGTGGGGAACTCCCAAATAACTGTGTATCAGGATCTCTCAGCCTTCACCCTGACAAGGAGGAGGCTATGCGGCCCCCCAACAAAGTGGCCCAACGCCAAAGGAGTTTGTTATAGGTGTAGAATCCCCTTTCCCTTGCCTTGGAGGGAGTACAAATATAACCTTGTAACAGAAGATGATATACAGAGAGTGATACAGGCATTGATGTGCGATGCCAGCCCTGCCACAGCCCTGCCACAGCATCAGAGCCTCGAGGGAAAGAACTGAGTGAATCCCAGAAGACTAATGGATTTGTGGATAGACGCCGCGTTTGGGGCAACAGGAAGTTTAAGAAACTAAATCCGGTGTCACCGCCGCACCATGAGGGTCGAGGCCGAGTATTTGACGGTCCATTGAGGGTGCAATACAACCTAACACTCTGGCGACACAAGGTAAACCCTCGGGGGAGCTCAGGCCCCTACCAGCAATAAAATGGCAGAATCACTGCCAACTGTCGTACTGTCGTACTGTACCATGGAGTCCTATGGGACCACTTGGGAATGGGAACTTACCGTAATTCCGCCACCGTAGTACCAGGATATCGGGCAGCAGAAACGGTAAAATGAGTTTGCTGGTAAACAACGAGTATTTCCAGCGGCTTACCTGCATACTCGTAATGACCCCCTCTGACTTCTTTAGCTGGCCCCTCGTGCCTTTCGGGAGTAGGTAGTGCTTTAAGTGGGCCGGAGCTAGCCAGAGGCCAAGCCCCGGCAGTCTCCAGAAAAGGCTCCCGAGCCGGGGCTCTGAAGGGGCCCGCCCTCGACTAGCCCCAGCCACGCTGACACCTGAGGCAGCCCGTGTAGCGGCTGCACCGTTACACAAGCTGCCTACAGGTGTCAGCACTTCGGATTAGAAGAAAAGAAAATACATCGCCTTTTCTTTTTTTCTAAACCAAAGTGCGGACACCTGCAAGCAGCAGGTTCAACCGTGCAGTGCGGGCTGCCTGATGGCTCTGTACTCTGAAACAGGAGGAGGACTGGACTGCCCAGCCCTCCTTTTGTTTCTGAGTAAATAGCCATCACCCAGCATGAAGCCCAGTGGCTTCTCACGCTGGCTGATGACTATTTACTCAGAAAAAAAAGGAGAGCTGGGCAGTCCATTCAAGGAGCCCGTGGTAAAGCATTGCACCATGTGGCTCCTTGAATAATGTAGACTATGACGCTGATAAGAGATCCTTTTTGCAAACTTTTTTACTTTCCGGTGGACCCCATCTTTTGGTGGATGTAAGTTGGGAACTTCTTACTTTTATTACTTTTAATTATTTACTCACCTTGTAGCACTTCCCTCTGACTTCAATTTTTATTGCTTTTTACGAATTAGGTATTGGTCCACTACCAGAAATGTTTGCCTATTGTGATACTTTGATGAATATTGGAACTTCTTAGTCTCCATCTTTATCTTGACATCCACACATTGTGGTAAGTGATGTTCTTTTTCCTCTTACTGACTAAACTGATGGCGATCTTTTGACAATAATCTCTCTCTCCCAAACCTTGTTGGGTTACAGTGAATGTGATGACTTACTGACTAAACTGATGGCGATCTTTTGACAATAATCTCTCTCTCCCAGACCTTGTTGGGTTACAGTGAATGTGATGATTGCCTTAAATAGCTACTATGCTC
This sequence comes from Ambystoma mexicanum, assembly GCF_040938575.1. Lineage (NCBI taxonomy): Eukaryota > Metazoa > Chordata > Amphibia > Caudata > Ambystomatidae > Ambystoma > Ambystoma mexicanum. The sequence goes on from NC_090939.1 coordinate 638,745,542, forward strand.
CTTTGAGTTGCGAGCTTAATGTTGCTCCCTGTTTCTAATGTTGAAATTAGACCACTGGGAGTGGTCAAAATTGAATAATTACTATGTGCATCCTGGTTGATTTACTTAAGTAGGGTAGACTCCCGCTCATTAGGATAGTTTATTAACTTATTCTTCTCCTCTCAAAAAGTGACTGTATTTGTTATGAAATGTTGTGCTTCTTCTCTTGAAAAGTGGTTGCATCTGTTATGAAATATCTTCATGATTATCAAATTGTAGCTATAAATGATATACTAAGATGTGTTTCTATTTTTATTCTTTAGAAATTTGAAGAATTGTTGTATTGCCCCTGAAGAAGAGTTTTACTCGAAACGCGTTGGGCTTTTGTGTATAATAAAATACTATGTTTTTCCAAAAAAAGAAAAGATTGCTTTGTTTATAGTGATCTCACTCATTGAACTATTTCTTATTGATGACACTATACTAAATGAATTATATTAACTTTGTTCTATACTACTAAATTTTTGTTCTGATTATTCAGATACTAGATAGTGTGCAGGGGACGGGAGTTCCTAATTTTCTTGTTTGGAACAACCAAAGCAGACGTTTTTGGCAGGCTACTGGAGGGCTGTGTGTTTGCTGGCAGGATGTGGGCTGGCACTGTCTGGTGCCAATCCACATACTGGTTTCAGTGTGTCTGAGTGGTATGCATGAATGTTCCTGCCAGTGGTCCTCAATGGACCACTGCCGGTTGTGTGTGTGTGGGCTAGTCCTGCTATTAGCTAGTGGAAGTTTCAACTCTTACATGACTTTTAGGATAAGAAGAGGACCCATGCCCCCATTCTTCAGAGATCCTGGAGAAACATGATGGAGCCGAGTAGCCTATCCAGCTGTGATGCCCGCAAAGAGACCTGAGACCCCACTGAAGGAGGCCTGGCGACCAACCTCTGCCGCTGTCCTGGAGGAGCCCTGCCTTGCCCGTGATCTTTAGCAGTCCTGCAAAGGAGCTGTGACCCTTGGAGTTGAGGGACCATCCAGTCCTGACGTCTGCTTGGTGCCTTGCCAAAGGAAGCCTTCGAAAGTGCCCTGGAACCGTCCTGTGGCTGACCAGCTCTGATACCGTGCTGCTGGCATCACTGTTCCGACCTGGAACTTGGGGGATCCTCAGCTGGCCCAACAAGACTGACCTCTGCGAAACTTCAGCGTCCTAGCATCGAGGGGACCTGAGATAGGAGGGAAAGTCTGACTGTGGCTGCTGCATCCCTTTGCGTTGCCATGCTTCAGTGACCACTGTTTGAAATTACTTACCTGACCCAAGTCCAGTCCTGAGAGGGGTCCTGCATTGTGTTTTGCTGCAATCTTCCATCAAGAGTCCTTGCAACAGTGAAAGACACCAACCGGAGATCAGCTTGAACATGCAACTCCTGTGAATCGAGAACTGCGACTTTTGGTGGGAAAAGCAACGTCAGACCCTCTTCCTTTGTCCTGCCAAGTCGGGGGAAGAATCAGAGTACAGGGAGTAAGTTACAGAGCTTCTTACCTACTGCTATACTCCCATTCTAAGTCAATGGGCTTATAATACACATTTCTTCTAACACTTGTGGCTTTGCCATAACTTGTTTGTGCAAGACCTCTGACAGTTGGGGATACTTTTAGTAGTTTGTTTTACTTGTACCCTAACCCTAAGAACCGTTCACTGGACCCAGAGACCCTACCTGAATTTTTTCCTGCATCAAAGCTTCTGTGGACCTTTTACCTGAACTATTGGGCAAAAGGCCCCAGCCAATTTAGGGCTGGACAATGGGCCTCATTATAACTCGCCCGGTATGGAAACAACGGTGGCGGTAAACCCGCCGCCACCGTTGTTTCCATGCCGGGCGATCACAACTCCTGCAGGCGGAGGCATCAAACCCGCCAGGTCTGACCTGGCGAGTTTAACACCGCCCGCCTGCAGGCGGACGAGGAAACACCGCCACCATCACGAGATGGTGCTGGTGTTTCCATGAGCCCCATCCCCATTGAGTCCTATGGGACTCAATGGGAATGGGGATTAACGCCATTCCGCCTCCGGAATTCCCAGGACACCAGGGTTGTAATGCCCCGGTAATTCCGGGAGTCACGGAGGCGGAATGGTAATACGAGTCCGGCGGTAACCAGGCGGTTTTACCACCTCGGTTACCGCCGGACTCGTAATGAGGCCCAATGTTTGTTAGGGATCATTCTCTGTGGACCTTCGGTGCATAATACTATTCTAACCTTTCCTTTGCAGGAGTTTCTGATGTGTATTATGCTCTATATCAAGTGAATTTATATATGTGTCTATGTAGATTAGTGTTGTGTGATAACTCTACTTGCTAGTAGTCATTTTTCACAGTGTGTTTTGGCCAATAAATAATAACTGTATTTGTATACATCCTGTCTAAATGTAGTCAGTGATTCCTACTTTGTGACCTCATTGTGGAGCCCTTACAAGCTCACCACCTCTGAAGAACTTAGCCTACAGCAACTGTCACTGCTAGCCAAACTGGTTTGGATACAGCTCCCCAGAGTTGTCCCTGTCACAATAACGGTTGGCCTTCTATAGACTTGTCCGCCAGGCCAGGAGTATAGAAAATCAGTCCTAACAAATTGGTGTACAGCTGTGGGGTGACCCTCTCCATATAACATCTAGGTGTTTTGTGAAAAGGGTCAGTATTGGGTACCACTGTGTAGATCACCGGTGGTGTGCCCAGATGATTCTTAAACAGAACACTATAATTTTTGATTGCCTTGTAGAACAAGTCACCTACTGTACTAGATATAATGTAAACAATCACTTTCACCACTTTAAGTGCCTCCAAAGTGGATCAGTTAAGAAAGTTGTGTGCTGGCAGGGGCTTGACAGTCGCTGGCCCTAAAGCAGAGCTGGTTGTGAAAATTCTACACTTTCAAAGAAATAAGGTTGTGCCTAACTTAGCAAATGGTCCTGATAGTGGAGCTGAGGCTGGACCCAGCACCAGTAATGTAATTGCTGCCACACAGCACCAGTAATGTAATTGCTGCCACTGCAGTGGCTGATGTTGAGTATGAGGAGGAAGAAAGTACATCCTCTAAAATTCTGGCTGTGACCACCTCAGATGCTGAGGCATTTTTAAATTTAAAAACGGGGAAACTTGGGCTCAAAGAGAAAGAGCTTGCGTTTAATGTGGAAACATTGGAATTTGAGAGGTTTGAAAGGCAGAAGGACAGGCATCACCAGCTGGAGCTTGCCTAGATTCGGGCTTCACAAGGTTCTTCCAGAGGATCTGGAGATCGTTCTGGGGTTCTCTTCACATCCTAGATTTCCAAAAGATCTAAGTATGTATGAAGAGAAGAATGACATCATTTTTTTTTTAATCACATATTTTATTGATTTTTGAAACACAAACAAACAAAACACTACTGTATGTGCACTCTGCCGATAGAGGCCTTAGAAAAGAAGCAGACAATCATAAATCATAAAACATAAAACATCTCCCTTGTTATACACAGGGGCTGGCGGCAGGGTATGTTTGCCCCTGCATAGGAGTCGCCTCCCTTATTCCCCCCTTTTCTGTGAGCGCCAAGGGGCACCCGATTTATCTCATCTGTGTTCTGATGACCCATTGTCTGTTGAAAGCATCAGTGGACGTCCTCCCATTTTTGCCATATTTTCTGCGCCTTGGCTGGGCATCCTCTGGCCGAGTATACCCTATGCTCCATCGCAACACACATATCAACGTCCGTTACCCATTGTTCATAGCTCGGTGTCAGGTCCAACCCCCATTTTTTAGCAATATTTCGTTTGATCAGAGCGGTTGTGGTAGAGAACAGGAGTTTTTCGTATCTTGACAATTCGATTTCTTCATCCATTCCCAGTAGTAAAAGCTTAGGGTCCATAGGTATCGACTTGCCCATGACTCTAGATAGATCATTGCAGCATGCCCCCCCAAAATTGTCGAATGTGTGCACAATCCCACAAAATATGGAAAAAGGAACCCTCTTCTGTTTTACATCTCAAACAAGTTGGATCATTTATCTTTCACCCATGTATAGAGGGCAACCGTAGGGTAATATATTCTGTGCAATATCTTTAACTGGATCAGTCTGAGTCTTGATGATATGGCTATTTCCCCCGGGAACATCAGCGCCGTGACCCATTCCTCAGGTAATATTGCACCCACATCGGCCTCCCATTTGGTTTGTAACGCCAGCAATTCTGTCGTGCCAAAAGAGGTTATGGCGCTGTACAGGGTCGATGTCACTTTCTGAGTAATTGGTTCAGGGAAGAGGTTTCTTTCTATCGGGGTGTATTCCGGTAGGGAGGTCACCTCGGGAAGAATGTCCTGTAGTGCATGTTGTAATTGGATATAGTGATATTGTTCAGTTTGGGGGAGTGCGAGGCGGGTCACCAGTTCCTCGAATGGAATTACGCTGCCTTCTCTCACAATGTCACCCAATGTGCATGTTCCATGTTGATTCCAATTTGGCCATTTCGGAAGCGTGTATACACCCGGGAGGTTTCTGTTTTTCCATACTGGTTGGGCCTGTGATAGTTTATCCCCCCATCCCACAAATCTGTGTGCCTCTGCCCAAATTTGCGTTATGTGTGTACGCATGTTGGAGGTGAGTGTTCGGGTTCTCTTCCTGTAGAGATACTGCATGACCGGTCTCTCGAGAGTGCTTTCTTCTAGTGATTTGTTGTGTGGTGCAGCTGTGTCCCCGTGCAGTTGGTCATTTACTATTGTCAGTTGGCTAGCCCAGTAGTATGTCTGCATTCGAGGGAGTCCTATTCCGCCTTCCCAAATGGATCTTTGGAGCGTGGCCAGTGCTATGCGTGGGCGGCCCTTGTTCCACAGCAACTTTCGAAGTGATTGGTCTATCTTTCTGAATATATTTGGGGGAATATATAGCGGGGCGTTTTGAAGTACATATAGTAGTCGGGGCAGGGACATCATTTTGAAGAGCGCAGCTCTACCAAGTAGTGTCAACGGAAGGGACGACCAGCGTCGGACGTCCTCTGTAAGCCTTGTCAACACCGGTTGTAAGTTCCTGGGGGTATAATCATTCAGGTTATTTGTTATTAGTATACCTAGATATTTAAACTGTTCCCTCACCACCTGGTAGTGGCATAGGGGTGGTATTACTCTCTCTATTTGCATTAGCGGGAACAGAGTAGATTTCGCCCAGTTGACCCGCAGTCCACTGAACGCACCGTATTCCTGCAGTAGGGTAGTCACTATGGGGCAGGATCTTACTGGATCTTGCAGATATATCAGTAAATCATCCGCATACAGGGACACTTTGTCTTCCCAGTTTTCTGACCAGCGGAAGCCCTGCCAAGTTACATCATTCCTCAGGATTATCGCGAGGGGTTCGATAGCTATTGCAAATATCATAGCAGACAGTGGGCATCCTTGCCTAGTTCCCCTTCCTATCTCAAAGGGTTTTGATATGTGACCGTTTACCTTTGTGACTGCTAATGGTGATTTATAGAGTAGTTTGACCCAACTCATAAACTGGGGTCCGAATCCCATTGCATGCATTATTTCCCAGATCGCCTCCCAGTTGATTGAGTCGAACACTTTTTCGAAGTCCACTGCCAATAGGGCTATTGGGCCCCGAATTGTGCCCGCATTTTCTATTGCTGTATGCAGCCGGTGTATGTTCATACGGGTGGATCTCTGCGGCATTAATCCACACTGATCCGGATGAATTAAGGAAGTTATGATTTGTTGAAGCCGGTTGGCTAATGTTTTGGCTAGGATTATGGTTTTAGTATTAATAAGTGAGATGGGTCTGTAAGAACCGCATCTAGCTGGTGGCTTATCCGCTTTGGGTATTACTACTATAGTAGCCAATCTCAGGTCCAACGGGAGGGATCCCTCACTCCGGCAGGTTTCGTACATTTTAAGTAAGTGTGGGGTGACTACATTAGGTCCTATTTTCTTCCACATCTCAACGGGGAAGCCATTGGGTCCCGGGGTTTTTCCGGCTTGGAGATCCGCCATGGCTGCGGACAACTCCTCCTCCGAGATGTCAGACTCTAGCAGGGCACTTTGATCGGGTGTTAGTGTCGGGAGGGTAATCCCTGATAGGGCTGCGGTATTAGTGGGGGTAGTTGGTGCTTTATAGAGCTCCTTATAGTGGGATGCGAACCCCTCCGCTATGTCTCTATCCGTCGTTAAGAGTGTGTCCTCTTGTGTCTTAATCGCTCTGACATGCCTGAGCCCCTCGTCTCGCTTCTCCAGCCATGCCAGCAATTTACCCGCTTTGTCCCCAGTTTCATACACTCAAGCCCGCATCGTTGCGTGCGCCTGTTTAGCATTATCCAGAGCAACATTATGTAGCTGTTTCTGTGCTAGTTGTAACGCGCGATGTGTTACTGGTGTGTTATGGGATAGGTGGTCCACCTCTGCCCTCTGCACTCGCGTCTCAGCCTCTCGGAGTGATTCCTTCTGCTTTTTTTTATGGGCGGAGATCCAGGAGATGAGTTCCCCTCTTAGGACCGGTTTATATGCCTCCCATACGGTTATCGGGCTACCCACTGACGTTGCATTTAATTCAAAGTACGATTCTGTAACATTTTGGGCCTGTTCTATTAGTTCGGGGAAGCCCATGTAATAATTATTTAGTCTCCAAGTGGGCGGAGGGACTGGTCTGCCAGTGCAAAGTTCTAATATGAGCGGAGAGTGGTCTGATATGCCTCTGGGTAGGAGCTGTGTGGCGTTAGCTAGGTGTAGTTCAGATGTTGGGAGAAAGAAATAGTCCAGCCGTGACATGGAGGCATGTGCCCCCGAGAGGAATGAGTATTCTCTCGTATTGGGGTGGAAGTGTCTCCACACATCTTTTAGCCCTGTTGCATCAGTGAAGGTGGCTAGTTTGGTCCAAGTGGATGGATTTCTTGCACGAATATGCGTGCGATCGAGTTCCAGATTCATGACTTCATTGAAGTCTCCCCCCACTATAACCAAATTCGAGGGCTCTGCAGTGATTATGGGAGTTATGTCTTCAATTAGGGCGGTAAGCAACGTTGGTGGTGCGTAAATGGCTAGCATGGATACGGTGCGTTCCCAGAGAGTGCCGGTCACGTGCACATATCTACGCCCCGGATCTTGTGTGACAGAGAGTAGATCAAACGGGAGGCGTTTGTGTATAAGGATTAATACGCCGCGGGCCCCCATAGAGAAGCCAGCGTGTAATGCTGTTCGGTAATTGGATCGCCTGAAGAGGTTGCAGTTAGTTCCTGCTAAATGTGTTTCGGTTAAGAACGCTACATCTGGTGTGTGACGGTTCAAATATTGTAATACAAGGCGTCTCTTAATGCAGTTACCCAGCCCATTCACGTTCCATGTCATCAGCCTGATGGATTTCGTATTATTGTTATTATTAATGGACTCCATCATGCCGGTTTGGAGCTGACTGTAGGAGATTCTGCTGTGTGTGTCTTGCAACATTAAACTTAGTACCCCCAGAGGGAGCAAGGCTCTGATCTACAGTGTGCATAAACATTTGAGCCCGATTGAAACCACGGGCAAACCTGAAACATTGAACTGTGTAAACAATTTCTAGTACAACTTCAAACTCCCGTGTGCCCTCCCCATACTCCGCCCTAACATGAAGTACCTGTCGCCCGAACATCAACCCAAGTTCAACTAGTGTCCGCTCAGATTGCCCTTAGCAATCCTTACTGTTTCTATAACTTCTACAACTGTTTCTAGGAAACTGGCGGGGGCGTGTGTTCGCCTGAAACAGCTGCTATATTACTATTCAGCTATGTCAGTTACCTTGATGCCTTATCCACATCTGAAGTTGGTTCTACACTCAGTCGGTGCCGCTGTCATTTCAATCATTATCTTAGCCCTCCCCCTCGGCCAGCGGGAGGTTGTCATCCCGGATCAGAGGTTGGGCAGGTGGGGGTTCTCTGGCTGGTGGGTTGCCAAGGTGCACGTTTCTGTTCCTTCGGTTCGGCCTCCAATCGCCCTCTATGTGTGACTCCGCCCATCTCCAGGCTTCTTTAGGGTCGGTAAAGTGTACCGTTGTTCCTTTATGGAAGATCTTCAGTTGGGCCGGGAAGATTAGCCCATATTTAATGTTCAGAGAGCGCAGCTGTTTTTTGATTTGCTCAAACGGATGTCTTGCCTTCTGAACTTCTCTCGTATAGTCTGGGAAAAAGGCGATCCTGTAGCCGTTATGAGTTATCGTGCCTTTGGTACGTGCCATATGTAGTAATGCGTCCCGATCTCTATAGTTTAAGAACTTTGCTACCACTGTACGTGGCGGGGACCCAGGCGGTGGTTGCCCGGTAGGCACTCGATGGGCCCTTTCTATTGAGAAAAACTTGGAGAATCTTTTCTTGTCGAACAAATCAATGAGCCATTGCTCGAGGAACAATTCCATGCAGTCACCTTCAGCCTTTTCGGGCAGGCCTAGGATCTGTACATTGTTCCGCCGTGATCTGCCTTCCCCTTCGTCTACTCTGGCTTCTAGCACCTTTAGGCGGGCCGTGGTTCTATTCAGCTGCAGCTCCAGGTTCCTCAGCCCATCCTCCGTCCCGGATATGCGCTGTTCGGCTTCCCCAGTGCGAGATGTTAACTTTTGGAGGTCATTTTGTAGTAAAGAAACGTCCACACTTATACCATCTATTTTTTGTTCCATGGAGGCGTGTGAGTCCGAGATTGCTGCCATATTGTCTTTCAGAGATATCACTTCTCTTTCCTCCTCCATTGCCTCCCTGTGATCCTGTTCCAGCGGTGGGCTCGCCGCGGTTGTTGTAAATTGGTCAATTTTGCTCTTTTTTCCGGTTTTCCTGGGTTTTTCTTTACCCATGTCAAAGACCTGTGGGCCCGTACTGTAAGCCTGATTACGCTCGTGCCCTAGCGTGGATATTGTGTTACGTCGTCGCTCGTATCCAGTGAATCGTGATTTGCAATATGCCCCCTGCCCGTGGGCACTCAGGTGGTAGTTGGTAGTTGGCCCGCGGTGCCGGGTCCTGCTCCTGACGTCGGGGCTCTTTCGCTTTGTCTACCTACACCTGACCAAGGATGATGTGAGCGTTATACACCTCCACTCATTCGAGCCACGGGGTCCACGGGCAGTATTGTGTTCAGAAGCCCCAGGTTGCCGTGTGTCAATCGGGGTCTGGGCGCACCCGGCTTTCTCCCCACGGACACGCCCAGGCACTCGGCGATCTGCCAACCCGCAGGCCCGCTCCTACGTATCAGGCTGGTAGTGGGGCCCTCTGTAACGCTCACCTGGTTCCCACGGGGGCGCTGGTCTAGTCTGGATTGCTGTGGCCTCTTCTAGCGTGATGCGCAGGACCCGGAACACCGATTGGACAGGACCTCCAAATCGTGCTTGCCTGGCCCCTAGGAATATCCTTCTGCAGATGAGAAAGGGGATTAACAGTCTGCAGAATAGTGTGCTAGCTCCCCCCTTTCCCCCTTCGTTCCTCTCTAACTTCCTCCAAACCCCGGTTTAAGCTCACCTTATGGTTTGGAAGGATGAACTCTCCATCCTGCTTCTGGTGCAGGGGCGCGCGTACTTCCAGTTACTTCACTGGTTTTCAGAATGGCGCTGGCAAAATCCACTTGACTTTCCTGAGCGATGCGCCGTAAGTATGAAAGTTCAAAGTTCAAGTGAGGCCCCCTTTATGTTGTCTTTCTAACCTGTGATCTGTCCTTTATTTCGGGTGCAGAATGAAGGCGATGCGTCGAGGGGTTAAACTGCCGAGGTGAGTAGTGATGAGGGCGATCCCTCTAAATGTCCTTATCATTCCCCAGAAATGTCTCTTGTCCTTTCCCCATAGGGGCCGGGGTACGGTACCTGCCAACGGGGCGGCGCCGACCCGAAATGTGGAAGAAAAGCCGGTAAGTATTATGGCTGTTAATCAGGCTTTCCTTGTGTGTTCCTTCTGCTCACCTTTTGTTTCTTCCTCTCTCCCCTAGGTGCAGAGATGTGGCGTCCGATGCTGACAGCCGCGATGGAGCTGGGAGATGTCTCGAGGACAGGTGAGTGAAGCGTGGCGCTGCAGCGAGCAACGCAATGCTTTTAAATGGAAGTCTTTCTTCAGGGATGCTGGCGAGAAGATTCCGGATGCAGGTAAGAAGTTTGAAATAGTCCTTGGTTTTCACCTTTCTCTTCTCTTCCTTCCTTGCAGGTCTTCCAGGTTCGAGGCAGGCGTGGCTGGAGTCCAGGAGCAGGAGCAGACACGGTGAGCGTTAAGCTGCAGGAAGCAGAACAACGCGAAGCATGAGCTGCTGTCTGGGCGTGGTTTAATAGCCTCCAAAGAAGTCCCAGGTATGTATCCTTCCCCAACTAGGTATGTATCCTTCCCTGGCCACGCCCGAGTGAAAAAATAGACCCTATGAAAAAATAGTCCCTTTCAGGTCTCAGGGAGGCCTGAAGCGTGCAGCATGGTCTGCATCAGGTAAGTGCACAAAACACCTCTCTTTATGAGCCTGGCGCCTATGGCGCCAGGACTGATGTCCAACATGAGCCTGGCGCCAAAGGCGCCAGGACTGTGTCCAAAGAGCCCCTATAAGGGGCCGCTGGGCTTTTACCCGAGGGCATGATGCCTGCTTCCGGGGGTGCTGGGCCTGGCCTGGTGCTCCGGGGGTCGTTCCTTCTGGAGGTTTCGGTTTGTTTGGGAAATTCCGATGGAACCTTTTTACCAGCTGAGGTGCATGTACGTGATCACTGGGTTCCCAAGACCTTTCCTGAGGCCCGTACCCTTTCCAATCAATTAGATAGAAAAGTTTTGATTTTGAGATCTTAGAATCCAAAATGTTCTTCACCTCGAATTCAGGCTCCCCATCTATCTGAATCGGTTCTGGTGGCTTTGTTAATCTGGTTCCTGGGTGCACTGGTTTCAAAAGTGACACATGAAAAACGGGATGAATCCGCATGTTAGCTGGTAGATCGAGCTTGACTGCCACTGGGTTGATTATAGCTTTGATCGAGTAAGGGCCTAAATACCTTGGATTAAAAGTTCGAGGCCCCTTGAGTGATAGGTGTTTGGTAGCCAACCATACTTGATCCCCTATTTGGTATGGAGGCGCCTCTCTTCGATGCAGATCCGCATTCTTTTTGTATTTCCCTTTCGCATGTTGCAAATGTGCAGTTGCATCCTTGAAGGCTTGAGTAATCGTAGAATGCAAATGGTCCACTGCGGGCATTTCAAGGCTCAGAGGTGAGTCCAAGTCTGAAGTACGAGGGTGATGTCCATATAGGGTATAAAAGGGGCTGTGACCAGTTCCAGAGTGTATCGAGTTATTGTATGCATATTCAGCCACCCATAAAATGTCCTTCCAATTACCCTCCGATTGGTGCAACATACATCGTAGATATTGTTCAAGGGTCTGGTTCGTTCTCTCCGTCTGACCATCGGTCTGTGGGTGGTGGCTGGTCGAGAGTTTTACGTCGATTTGTGCCAGTTGACAACACTTTTTCCAAAAATGAGAAATAAACTGGCTTCCCCGATCGGAGACTAGTATGGACGGGAATCCATGCAAACGGATGATATTTTCGAGGAATTCCTTGGCAAGAACAAAGGCTGAAGGTAATCCTTTCAACGGAATAAAGTGGGCCATTTTGGAAAATAAATCCACCACGACCAGAATAGTATTGTAACCATTACAAGAGGGCAGGTCCGTGATAAAATCTAGTGACCGGGTGTGCCAAGGTGCTGGTGGAATGTCTAAGGGCTGAAGAAGACCGGCGGGTCTTGTCTTTTGACCTTTGTTTTGGGCACAAACTCCACAGGACATCACGAAAGATTTAATATCCTTTTGCCAGGAAGGCCACCAGAATTGTCGTTTAACCTTTTCCTCTGTTTTGGCAATGCCAGGATGTCCTTCCATCAGGGTATCATGATGACGGGAAATAACCAGTTCTTGCAATTCCTTTTCTGGCAAAAATAAGAGTCCTTGGAAGTAAGGTAAGCCATACTTGACTGAAAAGTTAGACCCCCTTTTGATCCAATCCTGCAAGGCTGAAGAGTCCAGGAATTGTTTCACTCGTGCTTGAATGTCTTCAAGGGTTTGTAAAGTGGTTATCCCCAAAATTCTTTGTTCGGGAATTATCGGCACAGGTTCTGAGTTTGTGTCTATTTCTTCCATTCCAATTCGGGATAGAGCGTCCGCCTTACCATTCTTATAGCCGGGGCGGTAGGTGATTACAAAATCGAACTCAGCAAAGAACAAAGCCCATCAGAGCTGTCGAGACGATTGAGCCTTGGCAGTTCTTAAATATTGTAAATTTCGGTGATCAGTGATCACGGTGATGGTATGCCGGGCGCCAAGGAGATAATGCCGCCAAGCCTTAAAGGCGGACTTAATGGCTAATAGTTCCTTATCGGTGATCGCATAATTTATCTCCGGCGGCGAGAACTTTCTGGACCAAAATGCTACGGGGTGCAGTTGGTTGGTTTCAGGGTCTCTCTGAGACAGGACAGCTCCCATGGCTAAGCTGGACGCGTCGGTTTCGATTATATATGGGAGATTGGGATGCGGGTGCTTCAAAATAGGTGCGGACATGAACTTAGCTTTCAACTCCTGAAAGGCCTGTTCGGCTTCCTCAGTCCATTCAAAACGTTTATTTTTTCGCAAGAGTGCAGTGATGGGTTGCACCACACGTGAAAACTCCGGGATAAACCTGCGATAAAAGTTGGCAAAACCAAGCATGCTTTGGACACCTTTCACCGAACTAGGTGATGGCCATTTGAGGATGGCATCCACTTTCCGTGAATCCATTCGGACCCCGTTAGGTGTCAGGATGAATCCGAGAAACTCAACCTCGGTGGTATGGAAAACACATTTTTCCAGCTTGGCAAACAGTTTGTGCTGGCGCAGTTTCTCTAGGACGGCCCTGACATGCTTTCTGTGATCAGATTCCGAAGAGGAGTACACAAGAATTTCATCGATATACACGACAACACAGACATCGATGAGTTCCCGAAGGACATCGTTCATGAAGAATTGGAAGGCTGCAGGCGCGTTGCACAACCCGAAAGGCATCACCTGGTATTCGAATAGTCCATATTTTGTACGGAAGGCCGTTTTCCATTCGTCGCCTTCTTTTACTCGTACCAGATGATAAGCCACCCGGAGATCTAACTTGGTGTATACGCAAGCGTCCTTCACCTGGTCAAGGAGTTCAGGGATCAGAGGCAGAGGGTAACGATTTTTAACAGTTATCTGGTTCAATGCGCGGTAATCGATACAAGTTCTAAGGTTGCCTTCTTTTTTAGGCACGAAGAACAAAGCTGAGGATGCCGGGGACTTTGACGGGCGAATGAAACCATTGGCGAGGTATTGATCTAAATATTGTCTCAAATGCAGATTCTCTGGTTCAGTAAGGGCGTAAATCCTGCTACAAGGGGGTTGTGCACCGGGCACCAGATCGATTTGGCAATCGTACGATCTGTGGGGAGGTAACGTGTTGGCCTGTTCCTTTTGGAAGACGTCCTGAAAGTCTTGGTACTCTGGAGGTAGTTGCACGGGGACAGAGGTTACTGATGCTAGATTAATCTTTGGATTTTCTGGGTAGCAGGTTTGTGCACAATCCGGGAAGGTTATTCTCTTCGCTCGCCAATCAATTCGAGGATTATGTGTCTCTAACCAAGGGATTCCGAGAATAAGCTGAAACTGTGGAGCCTTGATTACATCAAACACAACTGCCTCCCGATGGCCATCCGGACCTACAAGTGTCACCTCAGCTGTGGAATGTGTTACCGGTCCAGAGGCAATTTCGGTTCCATCTACTGTGGGGATGACATCTTTGTTGGTTTTAGGACGCAGAGGGAGGTTTATCCTAGAGACCAATTCTCGATCCACATAGTTTCCTATAGCCCCGTTATCGATGCATGCCTTTATAGCATGCAACCGTTTAGGCTGCTCCGGATCTACGAGGACCATTGGCACAATGAAATGCAAGGTCTGAGAGTTAGTTTTCAAGCTCGGCAAGTGGACCCCTACGCTTGCCGGGCGTGGTCGTTTCCCGATACAGAGTTTCCATGGATTTTATCAGCGGCTCCTACCACGTTCTTGGGCGGCTTAACCGGGCAATCTCGTAGAAAGTGTCCAGAGGACCCACAATAAAGGCATAATTGCATCTGTCGTCTTCTTTCCCGTTCTTTTTGAGTTAGGGGTCCTTTAACCCCTCCGATTTGCATAGGCTCTGAGCCATCAGCCCCCTTGGGGTTAGCGTGGGTCTTGGCCAACACCCGGGTTTCAAACTTGGACCGATCTGCTTTTCTGTTTTGCAGCCTGTGATCCAATTGGACCACTAAGTCTATATATTCAGTGCATTCTTGGGGCGGATTTACAACTTGTGCCAGGACATCTTTAAGTTCTCCGCGTAGACCTCGATAGAATAACGTGATTCTTTTATCCTCCGGCCAACCAGTTTCCACAATTAGTCTATTGAAGGTTGCAATATAGGATAGAAGGTCTTGATTGCCCTGCTGCAGAGATAGAAGTTCGTCATCCAGAGCCTGTCCCTGGGAGTGTCGAGCAAATAACCTTTCCATGCTTGTTTGAAATCCTTGAAAATCACGAAGAATCGGGTCATCTTGAGTTACCAGTGGCACTGACCAATCGGCAGCACAGCCGCTGAGATATGACAACACAAAGGCTACCTTGGTCTGATCATTAGGGAAGGCCCCAGGTCTGCATAGGAAGTGCAAACGACACTGATTCATGAATACGGCGAATCGTTTGGGGTCCCCAGCAAAGCGTTCAAGTGGGGCCAGCGGCATGTTTCCAGGTAGATTAATCTGCACCGGGTTACTGGAAACCACAGGAGCGGGGTTCCCCCCGGAACCGGGTAAAGGAGTTTGTCCAGCTTGACCTTGCAAAAGCTGTCTAGCCAGGTCATCAGCTCTATCCTTTATTACAATCACTTCCCTCCTGAGGGCACTAGTCTCTTGACGAGCGGCGTGTACTTCGGCCCGTAATTCCCCCAGTAATTGGGCCAACTGGTCAGTTTCGAAGTTTCCATAGCGCCTGGGTGGGAATTTGTAGGAAGGCTTCGCGTTCTGTAACGCTCACCTGGTTCCCACGGGGGCGCTGGTCTAGTCTGGATTGCTGTGGCCTCTTCTAGTGTGATGCGCAGGACCCGGAACACCGATTGGACAGGACCTACAAATCGTGCTTGCCTGGCCCGTAGGAATATCCTTCTGCAGATGAGAAAGGGGATTAACAGTCTGCAGAATAGTGTGTTAGCTCCCCCCTCTCCCCATTCGTTCCTCTCTAACTTCCTCCAAACCCCGGTTTAAGCTCACCTTATGGTTTGGAAGGATTAACTCTCCATCCTGCTTCTGGTGCAGGGGCGCGCGTTCGTCCAGTTACTTCACTGGTTTTCAGAATGGCGCTGGCAAAATCCACTTGACTTTCCTGAGCGATGCGCCGTAAGTATTAAAGTTCAAAGTTCAAGTGAGGCCCCCTTTATGTTGTCTTTCTAACCTGTGATCTGTCCTTTATTTCGGGTGCAGAATGAAGGCGATGCCTCGAGGGGTTAAACTGCTGAGGTGAGTAGTGATGAGGGCGATCCCTCTAAATGTCCTTATCATTCCCCAGAAATGTCTCTTGTCCTTTCCCCATAGGGGCCGGGGTACGGTACCTGCCAAGGGGGCGGCGCCGACCCGAAATGTGGAAGAAAAGCCGGTAAGTATTATGGCTGTTAATCAGGCTTTCCTTGTGTGTTCCTTCTGCTCACCTTTTGTTTCTTCCTCTCTCCCCTAGGTGCAGAGATGTGGCGTCCGATGCTGACAGCCGCGATGGAGCCGGGAGATGTCTCGAGGACAGGTGAGTGAAGCGTGGCGCTGCAGCGAGCAACGCGATGCTTTTAAATAGAAGTCTTTCTTCAGGGATGCTGGCGAGAAGATTCCGGATGCAGGTAAGAAGTTTGAAATAGTCCTTGGTTTTCACCTTTCTCTTCTCTTCCTTCCTTGCAGGTCTTCCAGGTTCGAGGCGGGCGTGGCTGGAGTCCAGGAGCAGGAGCAGACACGGTGAGCGTTAAGCTGCAGGAAGCAGAACAACGCGAAGCATGAATGAACTGCTGTCTGGGCGTGGCTTAAATAGCCTCCAAAGAAGTCCCAGGTATGTATCCTTCCCCAACTAGGTATGTATCCTTCCCTGGCCACGCCCAAGTGAAAAAATAGTCCCTATGAAAAAATAGTCCCTTTCAGGTCTCAGGGAGGCCTGAAGCGTGCAGCATGTTCTGCATCAGGTAAGTGCACAAAACACCTCCCTTTATGAGCCTGGCGCCTATGGCGCCAGGACTGATGTCCAACATGAGCCTGGCACCAAAGGCGCCAGGACTGTGTCCAAAGAGCCCCTATAAGGGGCCGCTGGGCTTTTACCCGAGGGCATGATGCCTGCTTCCGGGGGTGCTGGGCCTGGCCTGGTGCTCCGGGGGTAGGCATCATGACACCCTCCCTGCGGGCATCCGCTGCAGCCGCATCAATCCCGGCGCGCAGTATGGGGCCACCACCGGCACAGGTTCAGTCCTGTAGTGTGCCTCGGGTGAAACAATCCGTGGGGCACCAGGTAAGGCAATGTGCCCCCAAAAGAGGGTCCAGGGGTCGCCCCGGCGGATCTGTACTGATTAATAGCCCACCACAGGTTGCCGCCTCACTTGTGGACCTTCCAGGTCTCTGTTGCGCCTCACGTCCCAGAGTCCGTGGATCGGGGAACCGCCGTGTCTCGCCAGTCTCAGCCCCGCCGGAGCGTGGGAGAGCCGCTCGCGGAGGACTCCCGACGTCTCAGCAGGAGGTAGGGGTAGCCTCTGCTAGCGATGGCCACACTGGCCAGCAGGGATGATCTCCCCGCAAGACCCGCACTCACCGTCCCGAGCTCTGGTCAGAGCCGTACTCAGGTCGCGTGTGACAGGCAGGATAGTCGGCAGCCGTCGGAGGTCCGCTGCAGCTCCGGCGACAGCTCTGGTACAGTTCCCTCAGCGGGGGCCGCCGCTAGCAGCCGGGGCAGCCCCCAGGCACAGGGGTGCTCCCCTTCGCAGATGAACAGAGGGGGCCCGTGCGGGTCGAGGTAGTGCCGCTTCACTCTTTCGGCATCAAAGCAGGATCGGCGTATCTAGGCGGCCATCTTGGGAGCACCTCGGCAAACTCAGGAGCAGATTTCACCTCGGCCTTTCACCGCACCGGGCCTCCCCTTTTCTCCGTCTCTCCGTCCAGATGGGCCCAGTGAGGTCCGCTGTCAACAGGGGTTAGTTTAGACCCCGGTAGTTGACCGCATCAGGCAAATTTAACAGGATTTCAGCAGCGGCTGCGGGAGCGACGAGAAACTACGTCCTCCGCATCGCGCCGTTGGCCACGCCCCCCAAGAATGACATAATTGACTGGCTTGTAACTTTTGAGTATGCATGTGAGGTAAAAGGAGTGAGTGATGCTGACGGGATTGCATGGTTGATCAGCAGACTGCCCCGTTCTGGCTGCTGTGCCATTATGGAAATATCAAAGGCAGATAGATTAGACTTTGTGAAACTAAAGCAACATCTTATCCTAATGGTTGGGAAGACACATGCCCAATATGTGAGGAGGTTTAGGGAGTATAAAAGAAAAGAATGTATGACCTATGTAACTTTTGTTGCAGATTCCTTACAAAACTAGTGTGTGTGTGGCTCGATAGAGGGCTATCAAGTAACCACCTTTGAGTGTATGATCAAGTTGGTCATGCTTGAACATATTTTTGCCTCCTGTTCCCCAGAGCATGAGCAGCATTTGGCTGACTCAAATGAGTTAAATACAAACTGGCTAGCCATCACTGCTGATTTATGGGTATAACATAGAGTGTCCCATAAGGACAAGCCTGCTTCAGGTAAGCAGGAGGATGGAAAGAGCAGAAAGAGAAAGAGAAAGAAAAGAGAAAGAGAAACCATGTCCAAGAAGGCCCACAAAATGTTTAATAAGGGGAATTCATCAGAATCAGGCCAGGGTAGTGGGACTAACCCTCCAAAGCATGTGAGGGGTTTCTCTAAGCCGCCCTATGTGTCAAGTTCCAGTGGGACTTGTTACACTTGTGGAGCAAGTGACCACAGGAAGGGGGACCCCAAATGTAAGGGTAAGACCTTGGGGATCCACTCTGCCAGTATGGCCTTCTCTCAGTTTGAGGAAGAAGAGGTGGCAGGAGTATCCTTCCCTTTGGACTGTATTCCCTCACAGGAAAAGTCTGAAGTTAGTCTAGATTCCTTGGAAACGAGTAGTGCTGGAGCATTGGCTCCCATCCCAGTCCTGTTGCATAGTGATAATTCTTACGAGGATAGTGTTCAGGAAGGAGCTGTAAATACTTCTACTATTAGGTACACTGGGCCCAGTCCTACTGAAGTAGATTACTTCATGGTAAACCCACAGGTTCTTGCCAGAGTTCCTGTGAGGGATACTCAGCTGGCTGGTAGGCCCTCTCTAAATGTTCCAGTAGCACCTGTCATTCAAGCTGTGAATAGAGAAATTATTAGGGCACCTTTCAATATAAGGGGAGTGGTTCTCAGAAGAGTGCTGGGTGAGCTTAGTCTTCAAGACCTAGGACTTGAGGTCTCAGAATCAGTCTGACTTAGCCAAGACTAAGAGAAAGCCTGGGCCTAATGGGAAACCCAAAGCCAGAAGAGTCAGAAACAGAGGCAGAGGGAAGGAGAATATTCCCCCTGCCTTTCCTACAACATCTGTTGAAGTAGTTGGAAGAGCCCCTATTCTAGGTTTGGAAGAAGGACCCCCAGCAAACCTTGAATCATATGGGTCTCCTCAGCTGCTTAGTATACAAGTAGAAGAGAGTCCCAGGAGAGAGAGGAGTATGGGCCAACAGAAAAAGAAACCATCATGGTTAGGCCTATGGAGAAAGTCCTGCTTCCAATGGGAGGATTCTCCTCCAGAGAAGCAAAGGATTCAAAAGGAAGGTGGGTTACTGCAAAGTACACCCACAGAGCACACCAGCGCAAACCTTCAGAGGGTGGAGGGTACTCAGGTTGTGAGGCCCTTCCTCCCACAGTTGGTGTGTAACATTCCCTTGGTGATACATCCTAGTGCCAGGGTATCACATGTGTGATCTAACACACATTCCTGCTCGCCCATGATGGGGGTCCCAGAGGAAAAACAAAGTATGAAATTGTTCAGACAATTCTAAATTCAACCTACACGGCAATGCTGTACAGGAAAGACTACTGAGCAGGGGATACCACAAGAAATCTATAAAGTGTGCCAGAAAGAGCAGCAAACACCGACACACATGTCTGAACCCTCAAACAAAAAAAACATTGGATAGATTAGTATGTGTAACAACCTACAGTCCACTCAGTAATTTAATCAAGTGCACAGTAAACAAACACTGGCACATGATAAAAAATGCAGGGAATCTGGCAAGAAAACCATTCTTCCCATTTAAAAAGAACCACAACTTAAAGGAGACTCTAGTCCACACTTACATTGAACCTTCAAGGGCTCCGACCACTCTCTGGGACCCTGTGGGTTACTGTACATTGGTAAAACCATCAGAGCGGTAAAACAAAGGATTTCAGAATACAGCTGGTGCATAAAAAACGAGTTGCCAGACAAGCCTCTAGTCGAACACTACATCAAGAAGAGACACGCCAACATGGACCTCAAATGGTTTGTATTACATAAAATGGCTCGACCGAGGAGAGGGGGTGACATCAACAAAGCCCTTACCAAGCTAGAACAGAGATGGGTACACCGACTGGACACAGTAAGAGAAGACCTCACCATAACGGTTGAATGGAAACATTTTATGGGAACTTAGGGACATCAGTGATGTACTTCCACTTCTCATAAAATCAACATGGCTGTATTATAAATATGGAATTTGCAAGTGCCAATGGACTCCCATTGTGCTGATTAAAATGAAATGGTACACCAGCAATACCACGTGTAGATGAAGAAACTTGGGCCTTTCTCAAATATGTTCTTCCAAAGATCAAATAGTTACACTGATCTAAGATGTGTTCTACTGCGTGCTGTCCCAAAAAGGTTGTTCATGCTTGTAACTCACTAATAGTCAAGAAAGCATTAATGATTACTTATAACAGACTACCTTGAACAGTTTAAACTTGATGCACGTTGTCATTCTAACAACACTGAAGGGAAGTATTTCTCCTATCTATTTAGGGGGGAACAATTGCAAATGTTTAAAAAAGTTATAACATTAACCAGCATGTGCATTTCCAACACTGTGAATATTTACACTATGTCCATACTTGTGCTTCGGTGCCCATGTTTTTCACTCATGTATGTAAGCAGATGGGGTTACCCGACAGCAACACCCAGTCTTCATTTGTTTTGTCATAATTTACACCAGTAGATTCATGGATGTTCGTACTTAGAGTTGGATCACTCCTATGAGCATTCAGCAATACTGAAACTATGCATGGATTTGTATCCGAATGCTTGGTATCCTTAAGTACTCCAGCATTAACACCTTACATGGAAGCAATATTTTCCTGATAGTAACCCACCGCCTCAAATCTTGGTGCACCGTGCCAACTATAACATGAGCACCTACACCACTTTTGGGGGTCTCTCTGTGACCCTGCTGGCGATGTCCGTGAGCCCCAAACCCCACAGACTCAGCCGGATACGTCTGTTCAGTTCGGGGTCCCCGGTCACACTGTCGCAGCCGGGAAACACTCCCTTTATTTATAATGCACGCAGCGGCGTGCTACGTCACGCCTACGCGTGCGCTTCCCTTAAGGGGACAGCACCACACTCCTCCTTTTTCATGAGGACAAACAAATGTGCATCAATAATTCCAACAGTAACAACAACACATGGAACAGTGCAAATAATCAAACCTTCCGCGGCACCCCTTTAATCACAGCTGCCCTGGATCCCCATGACAACTACACGCAACACACGGGCCGTTCAGGATACCTGTCCCAGCACGCAGTTGGCGAGGCAAGCAGGTTTCCCTCGCTCTGTCCTCAGGGGGTACCTCTCACTGGCCTCCGGCACGGGCGATCCATCCAGCGGTGGTCCCCTTACTGGAGACGAAGGGAAGGGGGCCGCACTTCCACCCTCGTCGGGTACTTCCATACTGTCCTGTTCTTGTGGTGGATCAGTTCTGGAGTCCCCTAGTCTCTTAAAGAAGCTCACATTCCTTGTGACTGATGATCTTCCATCCGATGCCGTCACCATGGAACCCTTGATGGCCACCACGTCCAGTGGTTCCGGTTCATACGGGAGGGACAGCTTCCCATGGGGGTGTCTATTTCGTATCAGCACCTCATCCCCAGGTTCGAAGCGTTGCGCGCGGAGCCGTCTACTCGCGTTCTCCTGCTCCGTCATCAGCTTGCGATCAAGCTCCACCAGGGGTCGTCTCTCACCCCGGGCTCCTTCTCATTAACCTCAGGCAGCAGCCCTCAGGGGCACCGTTTAAAGAGGGCCTCGGCCGGGGCCACCCCCATCGATGCGTGGGGAGTAGTGCGGTAGACTCTCGAAAACTGATAAAGCGCTCTTTGCAGACATCGTCCTTGGCCCTGCGCTATCCGGAATGTCTTATTCAGAGTTCTCATCAGTCTTTCCGCCTCACCGTTAGCTCTTGGCCAGGGTGGGGTGATCTTCTGGTGTTGGACCCCATACCCATCCATCAGTTCTGAGAAGCGCTCACTCTGGAAGGGCGCCCCGTTGTCCGAGCACAGGGTATGAGGAAAACCATGAGCGGCAGAGACCTTCTCTAGGGCGACCACTACATGCTCAAACGCCACTGAGTCCACAAACTCTACCTCCGGGTAACGGGAGTACTCGTCCACCACCACCAGGAAGTGTGTACCTAGTGTGGTGGACCCAAAGTCTGCATGTACCAACTCCCAGGGCCGCGTCCCTCTGTGCATGGTCTCAATGGCCAGCTCTTGTTGTGTGGGGGACGCCGCCTGGCACCAGACGCATGCAGCCACATATTCATCGACCCTCCGTTCCCTGGTGGGCCAGATTTATCACCTCCTGGATCTTGGCTTGGCTTTCGGTTTCCTCGCCACCACTATAGGTGACACCCATGGTGTGGGACCCTCCACCTTCTCAATAATGTCCAAGTTCACTAAGTTGTCCAGCTCCTTGTCTACGTGTTCCCTGAGATGGAAGGGCACCCTCCGATGTTTCAACGCTATGGGTTGCACAGAGTCATCTATGTGCAGCCTCACTGGATCACCGACCATTTGACCAATTCATTAGAATAAGGTAGTATTTTTCCAATAGGTCATGTATGTTCTCCAGATATACTGAGTAAGCAAAGCTTACAATGCCCAGGGCCTCTGCTGCGGCGCAGCTCATTAGTGTATTCGTGCTCACCGGTGTCACATAGAATCTCGCTGTGATTTTCGACCCAGCGTGTTCCACTTTTGCCACGAATGCGCCATCCAATCGGATCGGCTCCGACCCTCCGAAGGTAAAGATGCAGGCTCTCGGGCTGACCAGTTTCGGTGGTGTGTCCATCGCATCGAGGTGTCCACGGGCCATCACGTTGACAGACGCCCCCGTGTCCACTAGCACCGGAACAGGTGACTTGTCCACCGCCACCACACACCTTGGTTGCCACCTGTTCTTCGACTTTAGAGCCCCCACACTTGACACGAAGAAGATAATCTCCTCCTCTTCTTCCGCTTAGGCACCCTCCTCCCCTTGGTCAGCCTGTGCCACGTTAGGTGGGCGGGATTGATGCAGGAACCCAGACCGAGCTGGGCCCCTGGGCACCATTACAGGCAGGGACACCCACAGGTTCTTCCTGCCGCTGGACACTCGGTGGGGTGGGGCAGGTCATAGCCACAATTTTGGCACGATTCTCCAGCTCTCCCGCCCCTGTCACAGACACTGGTACCTGGCCTCCTGGCTCCTCTGCCACCACGCCCCACCGCACATACCTCTTCGGTCTTCACTGGGCGTGTTCCTGCTTCCATCTTGGATGCCCTCGCCTCTGAAACTTCATGGCAGCGTCCCAGTTCCAGGATGCGAGCAAGGGTGGTGCCCGGTTCGCTCAGTACCTGTCGCCATAGTTTTCCCGACGAACATGCCTGTATCAAGAGTGTCCTGATCATGTCATTTGGGTCACCCCACGCACACGCCAGGGAGAGGCGTTTGAGACGACCATAAAAAGTGTCCAAAGTCTCGTCTTCCTTCTGTCCGGCCAACAGCATAACAAACCTCTCATAATCTGTATTTGCAAGTGGTAAGAAATGATTGTGGAGGGCTGTTTTGGTGGCCCCATAAGAGGCATCAGTGGGCTGAAGTGACTCAAAGATCTCCTGCACTGCAGGCCCTGCAGCATACAGCAGCGTCGCCAGCATGCTGTCATCATTTGTCTCCATGGTGGCCCTGAAATACATGTCCAAACAGTCCAACCAACGTTTCTACCTGGGCTCCAAGCTGGATGGGGGGCCCGAGACATCAAACTCGTGGATTGGCTGGAGTGCCGCAGGGGCCCGCATCTGTGCCATGACTTGTGGCACCGGCTGAACAGCTGGTTGTGCCTGAGGTTGGGGCTGGACTTGAGGTTGCTGTTTGACTGCAGGCTGCCCACCGTCCTGGCCGCCAGGCGCACTCATGGGTTAGAGCACACAGGCACCCCCAAAGTGAAGTGGGGGCCGCAACTCACCCAGCCAGCATTAGGCTCAAAGGGCCATGGAGTGCACCAGTCCAGACACACAAACAAAGTCAATTGTCCAGACCTGATGATGATGATGATGATGAGGATGGGTAGCAGATGTTGCATGCCACAAAGGTTGCCAGTCCCAAAAATGTGCTTTTAAACACAGCAACTGGGCATGATGATGAAGATGACAATGAAGATGAAGATCCTCAGCTGTAGGACGGTGTGGAGGTTCCATAATTCAGCATAGATGTCCCAAAAATTGAGCAAGGGAGGTGTAGGGGTTAAGCAGACCTCAGCATCCTTCCCCTAGCTCCTCGCCTTCACTCGACGTAGCTCGCCCCCAAAAATAAAAAAAAAATACAAGTCTGGGCATGTGTGGGCAGAAATAGCTGCCCGCTATCATGTTTTCCAAAAATTAGGCATGGATGCCCCACAAGGGCCCTACCGGAGCACCGTAAGTATGCCCTGGCAGGATTCCAAAATGGCTGCCTGCCGCGTGTCGTCTATCCGGCCCGCGGCATGGAACGAACGAGCACAGTCATCTGCTCCCTTCCATAAATTATAGCAACATTCACTGCTGGGCCTGGGCAACATACCAACCGCGTCGTCACTGTTGGGGGTCTCTCTGTGACCCTGATGGCGATGCCCATGAGCCCCCAACCCCAAAGACTCAGCCGGAGACGTCTGTTCGGTTCGGGCTCCCCGGTCGCACAGTCGTGTCCGGGAAACGCCCCCTTTATTTATAATGCACGCGGCTGCGTGCAACGTCACGCCGCCACGTGCACTTAACTTAAGGGGACAGCACCACAACCACTAGGACTTATCTCACGTTTGTTAAAACATATTCAATAGATTTTTTTAGATGACTGAAAACAGCCCATCTTGTTATGCTTTAGAGCGCTCAGGCACCGGTCCAGACAGCGGGGGGTGCTACAAAGCACCCTAGATACAATACGGCTGTGCATACAGTAGCAGCACGTTGCTATGACAACACGTCCTATCGGCACCTCAGCGTGTCTTCAATGTGTATTATTATTTTAAATAATACATTTCATTCATGTATCCATTGCAACAATGGCCTTTATTGATTTAAATCGGGCCGCAAATCGGATTAGGATCTGGCAAAGTAATCACTAGTTGTCACCATGGCAATTTCGGCCTCACAAAATGGCTGCGCCCTTATAAGGTTATACGTCGCCATGACAATGTTTCACGGCGTTCTGCCTTTTGAGCCAGGGACACCGCTGCTCACATGAGCGGGCCCCTACAAAATTCATTTGCCTGCAGCTGCTAACGATTTCTAATCAAGGTAAGGGTCCTCCGAGACTTCAAAAAACAGAAGATATTGATATTGTCCGAGAAACACACACAGATTGGGTATAAGCCACTGGGGGTTTTTGTTTGTTGCATATGCACGTTAGTCAGCACAGTGACCCAGTGCTGCATTATTGAGCACTTTGAATGTCAGCTAATACGCACAGAGCTGTTTCAATGAATATATTTTTATTGTGCTTACAATTGTTAACAAGACACACACAGAGAGACTATTTAAACTTTTGATGTGCATTCACCTGCATCTCATAACCCTATAGATTCTTTAACAGCCAGCAAGAAATAACACTAACATTACATTAACATCACATTGACACATTGAATCCATCAACAGAGACCCACCGGGTCCCCTTGAATTTTTATCACGAGGGGTGGACACTAAGTGTGTCACCCCACTGTAGACCAGTTCCCTTAGAGGGTAACATCCTCGGGCTCATTACAGTGTTTCAATGCAAGACTTGTCACTAATAGTCCGGCCTTTACTGCCCTTGGCTAATAGGTACACTTTTCTGTATAGTGATTGGACCACACCAGCTCCAGCAAAGCAACCACACCATGAACCCCAGCAGTCGTTGTAAAGGATTCATGACTTTTTCCCAACGTAATCAACACACCGGTAAGATTTGTCTACAAATGACTTTTGCATTCCCCTGAGAATCACAGTACTTAATGGGCCACTTTGTGGTAGCCATTAAATATGATTATATTCTCATTGCAGGAAGTAGAGACCTACTATCAAAATCTTTTTCCTCTACTTATAGGAACTTCTGTCACAAGAAAGTACAACTTGTGTTGCCATCTTCTAGATACAATCGGAAGCAGTGACATCCAGAAATACGCCGTGGTAGCACTTCAATACAGTAAGACCAATGATCTCCTTCCACAGAGAGGGAGAATTCTCCTATCTCAATAACAGATACATTCAATGCTTATATCATTCAATCAAATTATTATCTGAAATAGTACACACTCTCATACACATATCTCTGTTGATTCCTTGACAGAGTGAAACGGGACCCCATCATCCCACCCCTTCTCCCTGTCATGATGAAGGCCATCTACTCCTCAGCAACACAGATCTGCTAACGTTTGGCCAAAACACTATTGTGTCGACTCCTCCCCCCCAGTGTTAAATGTCAACACTGCAAATGTTGTAATCCGACGCACATTGTCTACATGTAATCTGTTCATTGTGTTCCCTGAATGTTGGGATTGTATATTTCAATTTTTTCACATTCTGGTCCAGGCAAAACCACTTGGAAACTACCAATATATCACTTAAGGATACTGTTGTTTTATTGATTTGTGTCCTGTTATAATGTTTTAAATAATTGTTTGTTTTCAATACTTATTTATGCATTAAAGCATCTGGTGAAAAAGTAAATCTATTTCTTCCATTGTAATATATGGTCAAAAGTCACACTAGTGAAAATTGTGTGAATTGTGTACACTACGTTCAGTCACCCTGATCCCTTTTTCTTTTTCAATCAGTCATTGACACCCTAATATATGACAGCCCAGAGGTAGCTCCTCTGGTGTGCTGAGTAGTGGTCAGAACCAGTGGAGGGAGAATGAAGTGACCTGTCAAGTGTCACTGAGCTGTCATCCACAGGAGGATGGTCTGAGAGAGAACGCTGTCACTTCTCTCCTTAATTTGATTGGAGCCTTAAGTGAGCCCCGGAGAAGGAGGTGGGGCCTTCTCCTGTCAAACTTAATCAGTTTCACAGCTTGGCAAGGTAAGCTATTCCAAAGGCTTTGGTGCATCTGGACAGGTTGCCAGGCAATTTCCTAGGAATGGTGTGGAGGATTTTATCTTGAGAGTTAGAATTGGAGCCCTGCTGATGGCTATAGAATGGGAGCCAGAGAAATCTGTGTGTCTCCCGGCCCTGTGCCAAAGCAGCCCTTCTAATGGCTTCAGAGAGGGTGACCTAGTGTCTCCTCACCTAACCCCACATCAGCAGGGTGAGCTTGAGATTTTGCTGAGGCATCCTCCCCCCTTGTTGTCACTGATACCCCTTATCACAGATTGGTGTAAACCAGACTGTATTCTGGGAGTGAGTGAACCCACCAAGTTTGGGTATTGTGGTGACTCAGAACACAGAAGAAGTTCTGACAGTTGGTGTGAGGTCCACTCTGTTGGAACAAGGAGTGTTTGAGCTCTATAGATGTCAAGAATCCAGTTCTGAGGATCTGGCGGGACATAGAGATGAAGGCAGTTTGGGATTCTGTATGGACACTAGAGCTCTGTATTTTGTCTCCAAGACAGAGGCACACTCTTCTTCAGAGGGCGCTAGAGGGCCAACCAAGATGGCGGCTCCTCTGTGAGCTCCGGCGAGGCTCCCTAATAAATCCTGTCAATTAAGTGGTTCGGTGCGTAAATCAGCCTGTGCTGGTACATAACTGTGCCCAAGTCCTGGGGTAACGAGCAGCGAGGTCGAGAAAAGTGGGAAACTCCTCGAGAGGCTGGCACGAAATAACACGCAGCGGGCATAACGTATCGTCTGGCAGCTCTGAGCTAAGAACAAGGGGATTTGGCACTATTCAGCTTCGGAGTCGACACCTTGCAAGATCCTGAGAGGTGGTCAGGGAGACCTTCGAGCAGACCGGGCTACCCAGGCAGCTACCGTTGCAGCGGTGACGACCCAGACGCACTCGGAGGCAGTCTGCCTCCGGGCCGCCAGGCTCAGACCAACAGAAGCCGACCGATACAGTGCTGCAGAGTTGCTCGTGCGGGGGCGCTGGCGTTGGGTCCCCTTCGGGCTGCCTCGCACCCCACGGGCGTGTTCTGGCCGAGGCCGCAGAGGCACGGGGTGGAAGCAACGCGCTGCCCCAGACCAAGAAAGACAGAGCAGCAAAGTCAACAGGCGAGGGGAGAGAGGCCTGCAGACATCAACGAAGCAGACTGCAATGGCTGCTGCCGCCAACACGACCGAGACACAGCACGAGCCAAAGGTGAGGCAAAAGCCCCCCACGACTGCACGCGTTCTCCCTTACCTCTCCAGTGGAGCTTTGGTGGATATGGGCGAGCTATCGACCCTTGCAACAGGGGAGCGGAGGTCCAGCTACTGCTGCGCCACACGTGGCCCTGCCCGGCGGACACCGCACTAGACCCTTGCGGAGCACACGGAGCCCAACGTTCCAATGCAGTTCCAAGACCGGGCCTCCGTGGTCCACTAGCACTCGGCGCAGCAATCCTTCAACAACAAAGTGGCCACCCCAGCGTCCAAGTGGACGGAATTCCTGTGAAGACCCCCAGCTCCTCGAGGGGGAACACCCACTGCACCGCGTCTGACCCAGCTCCTCAGGACCACAGCAGGTCTCCAGGGCCGGGGAGCAATAAGACAGAAGCCTACCACACTGCGATGACCCGGTGGGTGCCAACAGCAGTCAACAAACTCTAAATATTGCCTATATTAATATCAAATCATACTCGAACTGCAGAGCGGCACCAACAACCGGATTCCCCCAATATCTGTGACCGACTGAAAATGTAGGGAGTGCTGATCCTGATTTATACTTTAAGCCACTAGATGACCACCGGCAGTAACCTCTCCTCAAATTCGACCTCCTCAACCCCAGCCAGCAGCGAAGTGGCTCCTCTTTTGGTGACTTTACTTAAATACAAGCAGGCAGATTCTCCCCCCCTCAGCCGCACCTAGCCTGGTTCAGGCTGCTCAACCGTGTTGGGAGAATCACGCTGTGCTGTCACCGTATACGCACGCCCGGGCGGCCCTGTTACCAACCGGGAGTCCTTGGACCATTCTCTTCGCACTGTTACGGCGACATAAGCCCATTGTGGTGCATTCTATGTCTTGCACACACCGGCGCGGCCCCCACCATCACTTACACACCATACAGTAGACTCCTGCGAATTTCTGCTCCTTACACTAATTGCCAGGGAGGTCTATTCAGCACAGCCAACTCTCTCCTAGTAAACACAGACCCCCCCAACATGGGAAGAACCGACAAATCCCAACAGAAACTCAACTTCGAAGCGGGATCCGCGGCCAAGACACACAAGCCCAGCGACCGACCAGAGTCCCCCGCCAGCGTAGCAGAAGATGATGAAGCACCACCCCTGAACACAGACATAAGAGAAATCCTGCTTGAATTGAAAGCAGGCATCGGCAATCTCGATAACAAGCTGGATACCTTGTCCTCCAAGGTTGACCGGTTACAGCATAGATTGGACAAGCACGGGGACAGGTTGGACGCGGTCGAGCAACGGGTCTCAACCTGTAACGCTCACCCGATTCTCGCAGAGGCGCCGGTCTTGACTGGGCGACTACCGTATCTTCAAAGGTGATGTGTAGCACCCGGTTGGCTCTTTGGGCTGGACCTCTGTGCACTGTATGCCTGACGTGTAGAGTAAGATGTCTGCAGATAGAAAATATGGGGTTAATGAACTGGGGTTATTGGGGTGTCCCTATCTCTTTCCTCTTCTCCTCTCCTGTAGACCCCCAAAGGTTAACGCTCTCACCTTAGGTAAGTGAATGCCGAGCTCTCCATCTGCCTCGGGGCAGGGTGCTGTAACCAGTTTCTTCACTGGATAGGTAGCGCAGGCCTCTTGACTTCAGAGGACTGCTGTCCGTCGTTTACTGCACGAACGGTAAGTTTCGAGTCATTCAAATGTCTTTAAAGTCTTTAGTAATGATGTCTCTTGTTTTGCAGGGTTCCGGCGATGGCGGATGACGGGCTGAAGTGAGTTGAAGATGGAGCCCGTGTGATGAATAGAAGCGCCTGGAAGCACGTAAGTAAGCGCTTGTTGCCTGCTTCACTATGCGCTCTAACCGTCTTTTTATTTTGCAGGTACGAGTTCGGAGCGGCTGCAGGGTGCCGGAATACCCACTGGATTAGATGTGGAAAGGAGTAATGGCACGTGAGTATTAAAGTTCCCCAATGTCTTTAAACGCACCTTGTTTTGTCTTTCAGATGCGGGATGCAGCGCCGAAGGCCTCCGGAGCGTGCGAAGAGTTGGTAAACTTTTGTCTTTCAGATGCCGGAATGCAGTGTGAAGACCTCCGGAGCGCACGAAGAGTAGGTAAGCCTTTGCCTTTCAGATGCCGGAATGCTAACCTGTTCTTTCTTGTCTTTATAGGTGTTGCTGAAGACTGGATTCAGGATGGTAAACCTTTGCCTTTCAGATGCCGGAATGCTAACCTGTTCTTTCTTGTCTTTATAGGTGTTGCTGAAGACTGGATTCAGGATGGTAAGCCTTTTTCCTTAGGCCCAGGACCGGATGCAGAAGACACGATGAGCGTTCTGCTGCAGAGGTTGCAGAATAACGCAAAGCAAGATTCATCCACCGGGTGTGGTTTAAATAGCCTCCTGTAGTGCTTAGGTGTCTCCTTCCACAGCCACGCCTAAGTAAGAAAAGAGTTCCTGGTAAGAAAAGAGTTCCTGCCTTCCAGAAGAGTTCCAGTGTTCTGAATCTAGGGAGTGGCTCCAGCCCCACCCAACAGGAAAAGTAGTTCCAAACAGAAGAGGATCAGAGGCTCAACTGGCAGGCAAGTAAGCAGCATGGTCTGCTGAAGGTAAGTCCACC
This sequence comes from Ambystoma mexicanum, assembly GCF_040938575.1. Classification (NCBI taxonomy): domain Eukaryota; kingdom Metazoa; phylum Chordata; class Amphibia; order Caudata; family Ambystomatidae; genus Ambystoma; species Ambystoma mexicanum. The sequence continues at coordinate 638,776,001 of NC_090939.1, forward strand.
CAAGCATTATGAGCCCGGCGCTTCCAGCGCTGGGACTGGGCATATTTATGAGCCTGGTGCCACTGGCGCCAGGACTGGGTCCAAAAGGTCCCAATTGGGACTGGTTGGCACTCGGAACCTGGGTTATGGATCTGCTTCCAAGGGAGTTGGGAAAACGCTGACCTTTTGGAAGCAGAGATCATGACAGTACCCCCCCTCAAGGCCCCTCCCAAACCGGGCTTCTCCGGGGGTTTTGGCTTGTCAGGAAATGTTCGGTGAAATCTTTTGATTAGGCGAGGAGCGTGGACATATTCAGCAGGTTCCCAGGATCTCTCTTGGGGGCCGTAGCCTTTCCAGTCAATTAGGTAGAATAGTTTAGATTTGGAGATCTTGGAGTCTAGAATGCTTTTGACTTCAAACTCGAGTTCTCCATCCACTAGGATAGGTTTTGGAGATTTGGTTAGTCGGGTTTGAGGTTGCACGGGTTTTAATAGAGAGACGTGGAAGACCGGATGTATCTTCATGTGCGGGGGCAAGTCCAACTTGACCGCTACTGGGTTTACTATGGTAGTGATGGAATAGGGACCAAGGTATCTTGGGTTGAATTTGCGTGGCCCTTTTAGAGATAGATATTTGGTGGATAACCAGACTTGATCCCCTACTTGATAGTGAGGGGCTTCCTTCCGATGTTGATCTGCTCCTTTCTTGTATTGTTCTTTAGCCCTTTGAAGGTGAGAAACAGCTTCCTTAAAGGCTTGGGTGATTGTAGAATGCAGGTAGTCTACTGCTGGTGTTTCAAGATCTTGGAGGGGATCCAACTCCGAGGTTCGAGGGTGACTGCCGTACAAAAGAAAAAACGGGGTTTTCCCAGTTCCCGAATGGACAGAGTTATTGTAGGCATACTCGGCTATCCAAAGGATATCTTTCCAAGTTTTTTCAGTTTGTTGCAGCATGCAGCGTAAATACTGTTCCAGAGTTTGATTGGTCCTCTCGGTTTGTCCGTCGGTCTGAGGGTGGTGACTGGTCGATAGTCTCACATCAATTTGAGCCGACCGACAGCAACTTCGCCAAAAATGAGAAATAAATTGACTACCTCGATCCGAAATTAGAACCGAAGGAAAACCGTGCAGTCGGACGATGTTTTCGAGAAATTCTCGGGCCAGAGTTGCTGCTGTTGGCAAGCCTTTGAGCGGAATGAAATGCGCCATCTTGGAGAATAAGTCCACGATTACTAGAATCGTATTGTATCCGGAGCATGGAGGTAGATCGGTGATGAAGTCCATAGAAAGCGTATGCCAAGGGCGAGGTGGGATGTCAATAGGGCGTAAGAGGCCTGCTGGTCTTTCCTTTTGACTCTTGTTTTGGGCGCATACTCCACAGGACATTATAAAGTCTCTGATATCTTTTTTCCAAGACGGCCACCAGAAGTAGCGCTTGATCTTTTCTGAGGTCTTGGCTATACCGGGATGACCTTCCATTAAAGAGTCGTGATAACAAGAGATGACTTTTTTCTGTAAATCTGTGCTGGGTAGGTATAATCGTTCTTGGAAATACAATAAGTTGTCCTTTACTGCAAAGTCCTTTCCCTGCAGATGCCAATTCTGTATGTCTGCTGGAGTTACAAGTTGCCTGGCTTTATCCTTAACTTCCTCTATGGATTCTGTGGCGATTACACCCAGAATTCTTTGTTCGGGAATGATTGGTACAGGTTTAGGGTTGACCAAGTGTTCTTCCACTCCCATCCGAGAAAGGGCATCGGCTTTACCGTTCTTTGTACCAGGTCGATAGGTAATTATGAAGTCAAACTCGGCAAAGAATAATGCCCAACGGAGTTGTCTAGAGGATTGGGCTTTTGCGGTCTTCAAATATTGCAGGTTTCGGTGATCCGTAATCACAGTAACGGTGTGTCGGGCCCCCAGCAGATAATGCCGCCAAGCCTTAAAGGCAGACTTGATAGCCAGAAGTTCCTTGTCAGTAATCGTGTAATTGATTTCAGGAGGCGAGAATTTGCGGGACCAAAATGCCACGGGATGCAACTGATTGGTTACCGGGTCCTTTTGTGATAGAACTGCCCCCATGGCAAGGCTTGAAGCATCAGTTTCCACGATGTAGGGGAGTTCGGGGCGAGGGTGTTTTAAGATTGGTGCAGAGATAAATTTAGTCTTCAAATCCTGGAAAGCTTGTTCCGCCTCGGTAGACCATTCAAAACGTTTGTTTTTCTTTAACAAGGCAGTGATGGGCTGGACTATTCGTGAGAATTCTGGGATAAACCTGCGGTAAAAGTTAGCGAAGCCTAACATGCTTTGCACACCTTTTACGGAGGATGGTGATGGCCATTTGAGAACTGCATCGACCTTCTTTGAATCCATACGCACTCCGCCAGGTGATAATATGAATCCCAAGAATTCAACTTCAGTCACGTTGAAAACACATTTTTCCAACTTAGCGAAAAGTTTGTGTTGACGCAATCTTTCGAGGACCATTTTCACGTGTTTCCGATGTTCAGATTCCGATGAAGAATAAACGAGGATGTCGTCAATGTAAACAACAACACATACATCTATGAGCTCTCTGAGGACATCGTTCATAAAATATTGAAAGGCGGCCGGGGCATTGCAAAGTCCGAAGGGCATGACCTGATATTCAAATAGCCCATACTTGGTGCGGAAGGCCGTCTTCCATTCATCGCCCTCTTTTACTCGTACCAAGTGGTAAGCTCCTCTAAGATCCAGCTTTGTATATATGCATGCTTTTCTGACTTGGTCCAGGGGTTCAGGGATCAAAGGTAACGGATATCTATTCTTAACGGTGATCTGGTTCAGGGAGCGATAATCGATACAAGTTCTAAGGTCTCCTTCCTTTTTTGGAACGAAGAACAAAGCTGAAGAAGCAGGGGACTTGGAAGGACGAATAAACCCATTTGCCAGGTATTGATCCAGGTATTGTCGAAGGTGAAGGTTCTCAGGCTCGGTGAGGGCATAAATTCTACTACAAGGAGGAGTAGATCCAGGTATCAGGTCTATCTGGCAGTCATAAGACCTATGAGGAGGTAGAGAGTTAGCCTGATCCTTCCGGAAAACATCTTGGTATTCTAGGTATTCGGGAGGTAACTGGGGAGTCTCTGAAGAAATTGCGGCCAGTGCAACACCAGGTGGAGGGTGACAAGTAGAGACACATTCTGGAAACTGGACCGTTCTTGCTCGCCAATCGATCAGAGGATTGTGTTTCTCTAACCAAGGTATTCCTAGAATAATCTGAAACTGAGGGGCCTTGATCACATCGAACACGATCTTCTCATGGTGTCCATCTTGACTTACTAGCATCACCTCTTGAGTGGTATGCGTTACTGGCCCGGAGGCTATCTCCGTACCATCCACCGTAGTAATGACATCCTTTACAGCCTTGGGACAAAGAGTTAGATTCATCCTCAAAACCATTTCATGATCCACATAATTGCCGATGGCACCGCTGTCGACGTAAGCTTCAATTGCATGTAATCGATCCGGATTATCAGGGCTAATGAGGACCATAGGTATCACGAAATGCGAGGTCACGGAACTGGTTTTCACGCTCGGCAAGAGGACCTCTATTCTTGTCGGGCGAGGTCGTTTCCCTGCTCAGAGTTTGTAACTTTGGTAACTGCAGCTCCTACTGCCTTCTTGGCAGGTTTCACCGGACAGTCTCGAAGAAAGTGCCCTGAGTTTCCGCAATATAGGCATAATTGCAACTGTTTCCTCCTTTCCCGCTCCCTTTGTGTTAGAGGACCTTTCAGACCCCCTATTTGCATGGGTCCCCCGGAGTCTACTCCTTTGGAAGGAGTTGGCGGTTTGGAAAATACTCGAGCATCAAACTTGGAACGATCGGCCTTCCTGTTCTGCAGCCTGGGATCTATTTGAACGACCAAGTCTATATAATCCGAACAGTCTTGTGGGGGATTCACTACTTGGCCTAAAACGTCTTTGAGCTCTCCACGTAGACCTCTATAAAACAGCGTAATCCTTTTGTCCTCAGGCCATTGAGTTTCCACTATTAGTCTATTGAAAGATGCAATATAAGCCAAAAGGTCTTGATTACCCTGTCGCAACGAAAGAAGCTCATTGTCCAAGGCCTGCCCCTGTGAATGTCTTGCGAACAGTTTTTCCATACTAAGCTGAAAGGCTTGAAAATCATGGAGAACCGGATCATCTTGATTAACAGGAGGGATCGACCAGTCTGCCGCATTGCCACTAAGGTACGAAAGTACAAAAGCTACTTTTGCTTGATCAGTTGGAAAGGCTGCTGGCCGGCATAAGAAGTGCAACATGCACTGATTGATAAATACTGCAAACCTCTTTGGGTCACCAGAAAATCGTTCGGGCGGAGCCAGAGGTACATTCCCAGGTAGGTTGATCTGCACTGGATTCATAGAGGATGTTGAAGGAAGATTTGCCCCTGATGCGGGTAACGGGGTCTGTCCGGCTTGTGACTGTAGCACTTGTCTAGCAAGATTGTCTGTTCTCTCCTTGGAAATAATTAGTTCCCTTCTTAGAGCATTCGTTTCCTGACGAGCTGCATGCACTTCTGCCCTTAGTTCCCCAAGTAACCGGGCTAGGGGGTCAGTATCCGAGGTTTCCATAGCGCCTGGGCGAGAGTTTTGCGGTAGGCTTTGCGTTCTGTAACGCTCACCCGATTCTCGCAGAGGCGCCGGTCTTGACTGGGCGACTACCGTATCTTCAAAGGTGATGTGTAGCACCCGGTTGGCTCTTTGGGCTGGACCTCTGTGCACTGTATGCCTGACGTGTAGAGTAAGATGTCTGCAGATAGAAAATATGGGGTTAATGAACTGGGGTTATTGGGGTGTCCCTATCTCTTTCCTCTTCTCCTCTCCTGTAGACCCCCAAAGGTTAACGCTCTCACCTTAGGTAAGTGAATGCCGAGCTCTCCATCTGCCTCGGGGCAGGGTGCTGTAACCAGTTTCTTCACTGGATAGGTAGCGCAGGCCTCTTGACTTCAGAGGACTGCTGTCCGTCGTTTACTGCACGAACGGTAAGTTTCGAGTCATTCAAATGTCTTTAAAGTCTTTAGTAATGATGTCTCTTGTTTTGCAGGGTTCCGGCGATGGCGGATGACGGGCTGAAGTGAGTTGAAGATGGAGCCCGTGTGATGAATAGAAGCGCCTGGAAGCACGTAAGTAAGCGCTTGTTGCCTGCTTCACTATGCGCTCTAACCGTCTTTTTATTTTGCAGGTACGAGTTCGGAGCGGCTGCAGGGTGCCGGAATACCCACTGGATTAGATGTGGAAAGGACTAATGGCACGTGAGTATTAAAGTTCCCCAATGTCTTTAAACGCACCTTGTTTTGTCTTTCAGATGCGGGATGCAGCGCCGAAGGCCTCCGGAGCATGCGAAGAGTTGGTAAACTTTTGTCTTTCAGATGCCGGAATGCAGTGTGAAGACCTCCGGAGCGCACGAAGAGTAGGTAAGCCTTTGCCTTTCAGATGCCGGAATGCTAACCTGTTCTTTCTTGTCTTTATAGGTGTTGCTGAAGACTGGATTCAGGATGGTAAGCCTTTGCCTTTCAGATGCCGGAATGCTAACCTGTTCTTTCTTGTCTTTATAGGTGTTGCTGAAGACTGGATTCAGGATGGTAAGCCTTTTTCCTTAGGCCCAGGACCGGATGCAGAAGACACGATGAGCGTTCTGCTGCAGAGGTTGCAGAATAACGCAAAGCAAGATTCATCCACCGGGTGTGGTTTAAATAGCCTCCTGTAGTGCTTAGGTGTCTCCTTCCACAGCCACGCCTAGGAAGGAAAGAGTTCCTGGTAAGAAAAGAGTTCCTGCCTTCCAGAAGAGTTCCAGTGTTCTGAATCTAGGGAGTGGCTCCAGCCCCACCCAACAGGAAAAGTAGTTCCAAACAGAAGAGGATCAGAGGCTCAACTGGCAGGCAAGTAAGCAGCATGGTCTGCTGAAGGTAAGTCCACCCAAGCATTATGAGCCCGGCGCTTCCAGCGCTGGGACTGGGCATATTTATGAGCCTGGTGCCACTGGCGCCAGGACTGGGTCCAAAAGGTCCCAATTGGGACTGGTTGGCACTCGGAACCTGGGTTATGGATCTGCTTCCAAGGGAGTTGGGAAAACGCTGACCTTTTGGAAGCAGAGATCATGACACAACCATCGATGACAGCTCAGTTTCACTTGCGGCGAGAGTCTCTACCCTAGAAGTACAGATGAAGGCCGTCACGGATAAAAATGAAGATTTGGAGAGATGATCTCGGCGTAACAACATTAGGCTGGTAGGGGTCAGGGAGCACCATAACCCGAAAAAGATGGAAGACCTAGTAGAAAACATTTGTAAAGAACTATTCAGAGCATCAGCTTTATCACAGCTATTCGTAATCGAAAGAGCCCACCGGGTCCCTGCTACCCGTCCCATCTTCGGAGCCGCTCCGAGACCGATCATAGCTAGGCTCCTCAATTACAAAGTCTGTGACACCATCTTATGTCTGGCCTGAGATAAAGGCGAACTTCAATTTGACTGCGACAATATTCAGCTGTTTCCGGACTTCTCTCCAACGGTGTAAGCTCAGAGAAGATCCCTCGCAGGAGTGAAACGTAGACTGCAAGACAACCATCTACTTTACTCCATGCTATTTTCGGCTAAACTACGCATTCAGTATGATGGAAAAGCACAATTCTTTAATTCACCAGAAGACGCAAATTCCTTCTTGGATTGGGTAGGATGCAGACCCGCAGACAATAATCCACAGCCACCTAGGAGAGATCGCGCAAGGAGGAACCCACCATGACATCACACTATACCCAGGGTCGCTCCACTCCTCAAGACTCGTCCTCGCACACTGGAATCTAAAGCACAACATTGTAAGGGAGCCTATGTTAGGGAGAATTCTCATTCAATGGCTAATTTCCCTTACCTAGTGAGTCCCTCAGCAGCTTTGCTGGATTTCTGGAGTTTATTTTTCCACTTGGTAATAGTGTACCCCTTTTTTCCCACTCTTACTTGTGTTTTGCCATTTGTATTTCATCTATTTTTGTGATTGTGGACTCTGGAGTACACCACTTCAGTAGCCCCCTTCTTTTGTGTGTTACACAGCACCTTCAGTGCAGTGACACAGGGTTGTCTTTTAGACTTCCCCCCGACTCCATTTCTGAGGTTGACTACTGTCCCCCAGAAAAGGGTAAAGTTGCCATTAACTTTACTTAGTCATTTAACCAGAGATCCAGTACACCCCATCTTACATGGAGTACTGGAAAGGGTTAATCCTTAGCCCTTTTTATCTGTACCTCCTAGAGCATTGTTTCGCTCTTTTAACATTTAGACTTGGCTGGTGGCAGTGGCATTTACCACTTTTCCACCGTGATTATACTATACAGGTTTGCCTCCTTTGTTCACTGTCTTTTGGCGGGCTTCTACACAGAAGCTCTCCTATAGGCGCCTGGGTGTCTAGGTGGACTCAATGTGAGGGAAGGGTGTAGTCACCCCCTGCCCAGGGTATCCTAGGAAACCCAAGTCGCACTTTGCCATGATTGGCTGAGGTGGTTGTCCGGGCCGGACAACCCCCCTGCTGCGTGATTGACAGCGAGGCTGTGTGAATGGGGGATTTTCGCATAAAAGGCAGGTCTCTTGGGCTGGAAGTCAGAGTCGCCACAGGAATTACAAGGAACCGAAGAGAAGAAGAAGTCGACTGCTGCAACTTTCCTGTCCCAGTGAAGCCTTTCTGCAGTCCTGAGCTATCTACCCTTTGACGACCAGAGAAGATCCAGTCCGGAGTCTTCTTCCCTTGAGCTTGGTGGGGATAACCAGCTCATCTTCTAAAGCCAGAGGATCCTCTTCGTAGTCGAAATCGCTGCACACTGCTGTAGTGGTCTGGATAGCCATCTGAAGGGCCTATTGACTTTTGAATTTCTGTCTAAGAGTGTTTTCCGATTCTGTCTGCCTTGACAAAAGTATTGCCTATGATTTTTGCCCCCAACTCTCTCTGGGTATCTCAGGTGCTAAGTGTGTTTTTGTCCCGGTAACAATTCTTGACGCGGATACGCGTTTCTTTAGTAAGAACGAAGTGTCATTACTGTCAAAAAGTGATCGCAAGTGTATTCCCATTAACGTCTTTTGTTTCATAACACCGGTCTGCTAAAACACAGGGTACTTACCTTGAAGTATACCGTACAAAGTGAATTGGTTAGTTGTAGTGTATTTTACGTGTGGTTTTTGACTTAATATAAGTGTCGTGTTTACAACAAATGGTTTAAAATAAATGTACTTATATTTTTTTACCTGAAACCTTGAGTCAGTGTTTGCTTGAGTCACAGTAGTTGTGGTCCCTTTGTGTAATCTCTGCTACTGCTCATATACTCTTGCGATAAGCCTGGCTGCTCAGCTACTGCTACCACTTTAACATAGTAGTACAGGCTTGTACCAAGGGTAAAACTTGTATTGCCACCTGTAGTCTTAATTGTGTGTAGTGGTCCCTAAAGGCACTGCACAGGATTCTGCCTAACAGCCTAATATCTTGGAAGGACACTAGCGCCCCAAGCACAGCAAAAGTTCACTACGTTGTTTCAAGGGAGGGGTAAAACTACGGGCATGTTGGGGGTTGCCCAGGTAAAGGAAGTGCACAGTTTTGGAAATGCACCGATCAAGTCCCAGTCGCCTAACGTCCAACCCCGCCGTAACCCAAAAATTCCATCCCGCAACAGATTAATTGACCACCATCAACCTACAGTTGACAGAAGGATGCAACACTCTAACCACAAACACAGAAAACATCAGAAACTCTGACAGAGGAATGGACTTCAACCATCATGTTCAATATAGCTACTTGAACATTGGGGGGGGGGCAATCTGCTGACCAAAACTCAACCAATATTTACGAAGGCACAGGATTGGCATAGCCCTGATTCAAGAAACACACCTCCTTCTCAGCACCGAGAATAACTGGGCCCGGGACTGGGGCTGCCATAGATATTTCTCCTCATACTCCTCCTTTGCCAGAGGGGTTGTCATCCTGATTGACAAAAAGGCAAAGTTCAGACTAATATCAACTAAAAAAGACTCAGAAGGCAGGGCACTCCTGGTACAAGGGATCCTGGAAGGAAAGGAAGTCATCTTAGTGAACTCCTATGACCCAAATTCAGAAGGACCAAATAATTTTGATTGGGTGATGACACACCTGGAAATCGGAGTATCAGCCACGATCATCTGGGGGGAGGACTTGAACACACTGTTAGATCCCAAGAAGGATAGATCTCACAGCCCAAAGGACTCCCCATCCAAGGCTAGTCTTCAGATTACTGAAATATGTGTTGCCTATAACCTCAGAGACATCTGGAGGCACGAGCACTGGGAGACCCGCAAATACACCTATCACTCATGGGCCCATAACACAAGCTTGCGACTTGACTACTTACTGGTGTTCTCCCACAGTCAGTTCCACTGGGAGCAAAGCCAAATCCTACCCAGAACCCTATCAGACCACTCCCCGGTGACTCTCGAATGCACCATTCCAGGCAGCGAAAAAGATAGCAGTCATTGTAGATTCAAACCAGGAGCCTTACAAGATCGGGTCTTCGCAGATGAACTACGTGTTGAGATACTGTCCTTTATCGAATCAAACCAGGGTTCTGTTTCGTCGGCAGGCACCCTCTGGGAAACGCTGAAATGCTATATCAGGGGGATATGCCTCGCGAAAGAGAACGGTATACTGAAGATGATCAGGAGAGAACTGACTACCAGCGAATCCCGGCTGAAAGAGCTTGAGCGTGAATGCTCAATGTCAACCAACTCTCAACTCCAGGCTGCACTCAAGGCAGAACTGGAAAATTTCAGATCCATAGCCGAGAGAGAAGTGAAATTTCTGACCAGAGGCCACAAAGTACGCCAATATGGTGAGGGACAGAGACCCGGAGCCCTCCTGGCATGACTAGTGGCAGCCAAAAGAAAACCAACTCTGGTAGAAAGAGTCCACGACCAAGATGGCAAGCTAGTGTATACCAAAGAAGAAATCGCTGAAACCTTCTGTGAGTTCTACCAAAAGTTATACAATACCTACTACAACGACGATCCAATGGCACTGTTCCAATACCTAGATAATACTGAACTGTATTAGTTAAGCGCTGAGCTCCGAGAACCACTCAACAATCCTATCACCCTGGAAGAAATTCTCAAAGCAATTAAAGGACTCCCTAACACCAAAGCTCCCGGCCCGGATGGCCTAATAGACGAATTCTATAAAACCTTCGCCCAGCTGCTGGCCCCACTCCTATTACAGGTATATGACGAGGCAATGACCACCAGGGCACTACCACCAACCCTCTGCATGGCAAGCGTAATCCTTCTTCACAAGCCCTATAAGTCAAGGGAGGACTGCGCCTCATACAGACCAATTTCCTTAATAAACCTTGACAACAAGATACTAGCAAAGATCCCGACCTCAAGGCTACTTCCCATAATGCCTGCCATAGTACTAGCTGATCAAGCAGGCTTCATACCAGGCCGCAACACAACATTTGGCATAAAAAGGATGTTCGGTGTTATGGAAGGACTCTATCCAGAGTGCCAAGCGACAGCAGTTCTCCTTGATGCCGAAAAGGCCTTCGACTCTGTCGAATGGCCTTTTCTTTTTGCGATCCTGAGGCGCATGGGCCTAGACAACTACTTTATCAGATTGGTCGCCCTCCTGTAAAAAACACCCGATATCCACCATTATTCTGGGAAACACACCGTCAGCTGACATAAAACTACAGAGAGGGACAAGACAGGGCTGCCCTCTGTCAGCAGTACTGTTTGTGCTGGTGATGGAACCTCTTGCCTCTGATCTCCGATGCCACCACTTAGACAAGGGCCTCTCCCTCGGCCCCCACAAATTGATTATATCCGGACGACATAGCCCTATTCATCCATAATCCCGCAGAGAATCTGAATCCAGTGATGCCAGAAGTGATGAAATTTGGCAACTTCTCAGGGCTGAAAATGAACCACTTGAAATCTGTCATCTTTCCACTGACCGCCAACACAAAAGAATTCACAGACGACTTTGGATTCCGGTAACAACAGTCGCAAGTCAGATACCTGGGTATTCTCCTGTCCAGATCCGTCCTAGACATCATGCAAGACAATTTACGAAAAAACTGTAGAAACAATCCAAAGCAAAGTGAACAGGTGGAAGCTCCTACCACTCACGCTATGGGGGAGGGTCTCCCTAGTTAAAATGGTTATCCTACCTACATTTTTATACCTTTTTTGTAACATCCCTTTGCTGCTAACACAACAATTTCTCCATCGCATCAGAAGCCTGATTCTCGACCTACTGTGGGCAGGCATGGTGGCGAGAGTGGCCTACACCACACTTATCCAAACTGTGGCAAAAGGCGGTCTTGCACTTCCAGACCTAGAACGCTACTACTGGGCAGCACAAGCCCATTTCCTTGGTCATTGGTAGGCTACGCACTTCGTCAAACCTCACGTCCAGATCGAAAGAGCCGTGGCGACCCTCTACCTCCTCATAGCCATCATTTTCAGACAGCTGCAGGTGCCTCGCACAACAATGAATATAGTCTTTACCACATACACCATCAGTAAAATAATTGCATTAAAAAGTGACATTCAGTCCAGGTTCTCCCCTCTCATCCCCGCGAGGTTCATACCGGGAATGCCCATGACCACGGAGAAGATCAATCTACAATGGACCGACAAATTGCAAATAAAATCACTAAGCGACCTCTTCATTGAGGGCATATTTCTATCGCCACAACACGCCCGGGACAAGGGAAGCAATAACGCCCTCAACATGTTCATCTATTTTCGGCGCCATGCTTTCCGAATCAACTTTACCACCTTCCCACGTCAGCCACCCACATGGTAACTTCTTCACGGGGTGATACAACCTCAGGGCGAAGGTCGACTGGTCTCTGAGATTTACAAGTCGCTCCTGGTCAACACGACTCTCTCACCCACAAACCCCAGAAGGAGATGGGGGAAAAAGCACTTGGCACTCCGATAGCAGACGAAGACTGGACCTATGTACTGCAGCAAACTCAGAAGGTTTCCCTCAATACAAGATATAAACAAATACACTTCAATGACTTGCACCAAGTGTATCACACACCAGTGAAACTCCATGCACAACGTTGGACAATCTCAGCAGAATGCAGCTGCTGCAGCGCCCCAGAAGAGGATTACATACACTTAGCGTGGTCCTGCCCACGCATCTCTTCAAAGTGTAATTGATGAAGCTAGGGAAAAGTATTCAAGAGTAAAGCACTCAGATTTGATTTGTGACAATCTGAAGGTGAGACCAGAACAAAAACATACTGCCATTATCACACAATTTTCACGAGACTCCTCTACTCTATACAAACTAGTCTCTAAATACTGGGACATACTGAAATTAGATAAGGATTAGGAACCCTTTTCATCAGACAAACCCAAAATCACATATACCAGAGCACAGACAATCAAACAGAAAGTGAGCCCTTCTTTTTTGGATATCAAAGAAGACAGTACCAAGAAAAATTGGCTCAATGCAAAATAAGGTTTTTTTAAATGTGTGAATTACAATCAGTGCAGATATGCTTATGCAAACTGCGAGTCATTTACTGATCCTAATGGCACAACTATTCAGATCAATGGATTTATTAATTGCAAGACTTGTTATGTGGTTTATGCTATTATTTGTGTTTGTGGAAAGCTGTATGTTGGCAGCACCATTAGACAATTGTGGATTAGGATTAGGGAACACTTGGCAAGTTTAAAGAATGCTGATCCTAAATCACCACTGGCCATACATTGGCAAGAGCAGCACCAGCTGAGCAATCAAGAGGATATATGATTCATTGGACTCTTTAGAGCCACAAGTGGTAAAAGAGGTGGCAATTTAAAACTTAAATTACGCGAATTGGAGTGCAAATTAATATGTTATCTTAGATGTACTTTGCGAAGCCTAAACAGTGATCATGAAATGCCTGTTTTTCCCAGTGGTTAGGCTACCCCCACCTCTTTGGGGTCTTTTGTTTTTGAACAAAATTATTTGTGAAACTTGCTTTATTCTGTACTATTGTTTGACACTTAATGCTCTTATGCCATGATTAACATGCAGTTACGCGACCGCAAACATATGCTTATAATTGTGAAATGATGACATATGTCTGTGTAAGCTTTGTGGGAGGTGTCTCTCTCAAATCATAATGATGTTAATAGGTCAGAACAATGAGATAATGTGACTTAGCCAATGTGAGTTCATTTTGCCCACCTTTATTTAAAATTTCCTAATACTTGGAACCACCAATTAATTTGTATTCAATAGCTGGGTCAATGGAAGGGAGTTCCCGAGTTTTATGCAGCGAAGCTGTGAAAATGAACATAATATTATTATTCCATTTTTGCTCACAGACACCTTGGGTCAAGTAAATAAACCTACACTTGCATTATGGTGCTTTACTATATGCATCTTTGTTATTATATAAACAGGGCACTAATCAGTTACTAACCCAAAAGTATGTTATCAAAACAAACTTATTTCAAAGTTAAGTTACATTTCTTATATGTTCTTTTTCATGTCTATACAATTTTCCTAAATATGAACCAGCAGTGGACTTTATTAGTGGCGGTCCCCTACCAAAACTACGGGACAACATTGCTGCCAGCAATATTGACTAATACATCTATCATGATGACTGTTGATAGCTTACAAACGATATTCCTTTTCAATATCTTTTTGAGCAGTATTAAAGTGCATCTGCTGGTTGTCAACCAAACTTCATATTAAAATTAGGTGAAGCACACAAAATGGACAAGTAGGAAATGACACGTACAATATTATTGTTTACTTGTGAAGTCATGCACATACGTGCGCGTAACCTCATCACTCAAGCAGACACCATCTTTGTTTATTTAATATCGCAGCATGACTTTGGCTGGCTTTCTACAAGGTGAAAGTAGCAGTGCGGGCAACAGCTATGGACCGTTACTAGGGGATTGGACCCCGAGTTAAGGTTTGGGAGCACGACCATTTATAACATTTTAGCTAACACAGATGAACTTCATTCTGGGTTCGGTTGGACTCCCATTAAGCTAGAAAATGATATAGAATCACATTACGTACACTGGAATAGTTTAATATTTGATGTGAAGCCTGCGAGGAGTCAAGGGCGCGCTGTTGTCGGCTGTTCAGCTGGAGGCTCAATCTGGTGACCTGCTGGTGCTTTTGCTACCTGTGAAATTGGTGCATCTGTGAAATCATCTCTAAATCCTTCGACCCGCTCCATTCGCGTAAGTCTAGCAGCATAACACCTGGAGCTGCTAGCAGTTTGATGCGAGCAGGCCCTGTGACTGCCTGACCACGTGACATCGGTCACGTGACTTTTGAGACACACCCCCAGGAAGTGACACACAAATACAGTGCAGCGCAACCCTTGCGGCATGAAGCCTGCGAGGAGTCAAGGGCGCGCTGTTGTCGGCTGTTCTGCTGGAGGCTCAATCTGGTGACCTGCTGGTACTTTTGTTACCTGTGAAATTGGTGCATCTGTGAAATCATCTCTAAATCCTTCGACCCGCTCCATTCGCGTAAGTCTAGCAGCATAACACCTGGAGCTGCTAGCAGTTTGACGCGAGCGGGCCCTGTGACTGCCTGACCACGTGACATCAGTCACGTGACTTTTGAGACACACCCCCAGGAAGTGACACACAAATACAGTGCAGCGCGACCCTTGCGGCGTGAAGCCTGCGAGGAGTCAAGGGCGCGCTGTTGTCGGCTGTTTGCGGCTGGTAGCGGTGGTAAGTACTCTCTGAAGAGTAAGAACTCTTCCACTTGATTCGATTCACATTGGGGCCTGATACAAACAATGGAAAGCCAAAAACCAAGAACCAGGCTACAAGGGAAGTTAGAAGAATCCCCTGCATATATATCCAAAATCATTGTCCCTCAGACGACATCTGAGGCACTTACTCTTAATGAGCGTAAGGACCAAAAAGAGTCTCCCTTGCACCAGGTGGAAATGAACCATTCGATGCCACCAAACTATGACTCTGAGATTCTAGACCTTGATGGCCCAATAACAAATGGTAGCCAAAGAGTCTTACGAGTGGTGCAGAGCAATGTGAGAGCTCAACCAGATCAACCAGGAGGTGAAACAAGGTGAACAAGAACCCTTTGTTACACCGTTGTGGCAAGAACGAGCTAAAGCGGCGAAATTACATTGGCAATCTACTTACTCATCAGTACAAAACCATAAGAGTGATCAAAGCAAAACAGCGTCACGCAAAACTGCTCGACTTTCACTCGATATCACTGAAATTGAGGCCATAATGGAGTCTCAAGAAAAACGAAATTAACCTTTTGCTGGGGTAAATACCCCAAAGCATCCAAAAAACATCAAGACTTCAACACCAGTTATGCGCCCAAGATCGAGCTCACTTGGTGACAAAAAGACATTTCACTTGACTAAAGTGATAGATAAGCCCAGGATGGAAGAACCGTATGCCTCCCCGGAAAAGGTTCAACCGGAACAGCAAGAACATGTATCCGAAACCCAACAAAGAATCCCAACAACAATGCTAGATTTGCAAAATACGTTGGTGCAGTCCTCTCAACTGCAATGATACCGTTTTTGAAGATTCAAGAATATATGGTTGACGCTACTAAAGACCAGGCAACGCTGCTGGCTATGATAACGACGAAAGAAACATATGTGGAAACATTTATAAATACCATTCAAGATCGTCTAAATCAAGAAGCCGAAATATCCAGACTATGGCAATCTCGTTTGGCAGAACTCGCAAGAGTCGACCGGGTAGATAAACAGAACCTCTTGGTGACTGTATCAACCCTAACCAAAAAATTGATGGAAGAGAAAACGAAAAAACAGCCGTATTTGTTGGAACACAAACAATCCGCAACATGCCATACACAAACGGAATCAAGAGATAAAATAGTAGATAAAGCAGATCAAAATGCTCAACATGAGACCCAATTGATCCCGATGGTCCCAACGAACTTGATTACATCCACACACCCAGTCAATACCGAACCGTTGGTGTGTACCCCGTTTGATATATTTGATCTTACAAAACGTGGAATTGTTGGACAAGAGCCGACAATTAGACCTAAAGGCAAAAACACAACTAAAAGAAATCAAAATGGATCCCGTGCATTTTTGAGGAAAATAAATTTAATACACAAAGTATTACCAGAGGACACTAAGAAAAATAACAAGCAGCCGACGCTTAATCAAAAAGATATTAAACTAAAAACTAAAGAAGCTAAAAAGATGATAACACACACAGAGAATACCAATGTTGATGACAATGTAATAATCAACCCATTGGATGCACTTCTGGAGATAATTAATAAAGATACTCCTGTCCAACTGGAAAATCTCACTCCTATAATTGATCTATCAACAGCTGACGATATGAGCGATTATAATTTCATATCAATCAACTCTCAAGATAACACCTTGATATTGGTTGATGAATATCATGACACGGCAACCAAACAAATGTTAATGGAATCTCACAAAGAAGAGGCAGTGGACCTCAATTTGGAATACTCAATAATTTCAAACGATGAAACGTGGTTAGAAAGTGAGATGCTTCCTGAAGCTAGTATCCTTAAAAGTTTGGTTCCCCAACCCAGTCCAATTTTAATTAGACCTAAAGTTCAAAATCCAAACGACACAACAGCTGCCTATAGAATAGCTTTATATCCAATGACAGAGAATACAGAAGATCCGGTAATAATGAATAGAGCAAACATTTTACGCCTGTTTAAAGCTATTCCACAACTGAAGAAAATAAAATCGGATGATTTGGACCTAGTACTTTTTCCAAATAAGCAAGACATGGAAGAGGTCCAAATTGATTTTTTCAAGCAGGATATATTCCAAAAAGTTCTAGCCACGCACTATCAGTTTGAGAAACTTGGTTTCGCCGTAGAGGAAATCTTTGTCACAAGGGCGGCAGCAGAAAAAAAGTCAAAAAACATGGCTCCCTTTAAATACTATAAAACAACCGACAAGGAGGAACGGACCACAGGGACAAAGGCTTCTCAAAATTATAATAATGCAAGACCAAGGAGGCACGCGGAGGATGATTTGTTGCAGCACCCCATATGGCGTGACTATCAAGAGTCCCCACACATGAAACCAAATTCAACGTCCCAACAAACTGGCACAAAACCTATTTATAACAATCAAATAGGAATGTAGCCCAAAAGCAATCAATAGCACTGGGATCGTGGAATACAAGAGGAAATAAACACCTCCTAGAAAAACACTCAAAAGTCCTGCTGAATTTAGATATCATATGTTTGCAAGAAACATGGATAAAGGATGAGGTAATTTGCGATGGATTTAGTACCTTAATCAATCCGGCGATTGTAGCCCATTTGGGTAGACCAGCATCAGGTATGTTGATTCTAACAAAAATTGTTCCCACATGGACAATCTTAACAAGCAAAAATATTCATCCGTGGGCCCAATTTGTAACTATTGAAATTTCGTCAGACAACAAGGACGTTTCACCTGCTGTCAGGGACAACTATGCGATATCCATATTTAATATATACTGGAACCCAAAGGCAATGTCGGAGACGAGATTCATTGATTCGATATTTGATGAAATTGACAATCTGGCCATTACTAACAGTGAAATGGACTTCGTTATAGCAGGAGACCTTAACTTTCATTTATTCGATAAAAAAGGAGGAAAGCTAGAGTCCACCGTACTCTCAACTAGAGCAGCAAAATGGATGAGAGAAGCGAACCAGAGGAACCTCTTCTTAAGTACCCAACCAACAGATATTGAAGGTACACCTTTACCAACTTGGGTAAGTGAAACATCCAACTCAATCATTGATTTCATATTTACTTCGGAAAGAATCAATAGATTAATTTTTTCAACAACCAACTTGTCTCAGCAGGATAGCGATCACCATTTAATACAGATAGAATGGACCACTCAAATAAGAACCGACCAATGCCTAATACTCCCAGACCTGGAGCTAACAAATGGGATGAATAGACTCAGAATAAAACCGACCCATATGGAGGAAATAATCGCAACCTTTGA
Organism: Ambystoma mexicanum; assembly: GCF_040938575.1. Taxonomy (NCBI): domain Eukaryota; kingdom Metazoa; phylum Chordata; class Amphibia; order Caudata; family Ambystomatidae; genus Ambystoma; species Ambystoma mexicanum. Next base: position 638,794,040 of record NC_090939.1, read on the forward strand.
AGATGCACCAATACAAGATAACATAAAAATGGAATACGGTTGGATACTAGAAAAGTATCAACAGAAGGGTGAAAAGAAGATCCAAAAACAAATACACTCCCACTACTTCAATATTGAAATTCAATCAAAAAAGAAACAACACTACAAAGTCCTACGAAAACTGCGGAAAAGCAGGGGACCTAATTTTGAAATCGAAATAAAAAAAGCAAAGAACAAGTACTCTAACGAAATAAAAGCGATCAAAGCTTCATGAAAACAGAATGATGCAGAAGCAATCTTGAGAACTCTTAAAGAAAAAAATACACGAAATTTATGGTCAATGTTAAACATGTCATCCGCTAATCAAAACATGATCCAAGAAGTTGATGCAAGTAGATGGGTGAAGCACTACTCAACATTATATCATAATACGCAACAGACAAGTATGAAGTGTTTAACATCTGATGACGAGCCTTGGGACCTTAAATGGGAGAATGAAGACATTATTAATACCATCAATTGTCTCAAATCCTCTAGAACTCCAGGACCTGATGGATTAGCAAATAGCGATCTAAAAAAATCCCCAGTCCAGTGGGCCAAGTTCATGAGCCACTTAATAAGATTAATTGCTAAAACGAAAAAGATACCTCACACCTGGACGACAGCAGTCTTGATACCAATCTTCAAAACTGGAGATAGAAAAGATCCTGCTAATTACAGACCAATAGCCTTTGGGAAAACTATTTGCTGCTTTCCTTCAAACAAAGCTGACTCAATGGGCAAGAGATAACAACAAAAAAGCTATAAGACAAACGGGATTTGTAAAACAAATAGGCACCAATGTCAATCTCCTATTGCTGAACATGTTGAAATATGAAGCAATCGTTAAATCACAACAACTAAATGCCATCTTCGTAGATTTAAAAACTGCCTTCGATTCAGTAAATAGACAATTGTTATGGGCTAAGCTAAGACAATGGGGTTGTCCGCCAAAACATTCTGAATCCTGTAATAGAATTATACTCTAATATGTCGATATGTGTTCGATTGACGAAAGGGGGAAGAGTAACAGAATTTATCCCATCGGAAAATGGATTGAAGCAAGGCTGCCCATTGGCTGCATGTCTTTATAATCTCTTCACGTATGACTTTGAAGAAAAAATCCAAAATATCTTTGCGAATCCACCAAAAATGAATAATGAATCAATCCAAACGTTAATCTACGCAGATGACATTATTATTCTGGATAAAACATTAAAAGGATTGCAACATACAGTAAACAAAGCAGAAGAGTACATGATGGTTAATAAGTTACAAATTAATATTGACAAGACAAGAATAATGACACTGATTACTCCAAAAACAAAGAAACAACCTAAAATGAAGATTCAGATAGGAAATCAAGTGCTCCTGACAACTAAAACAATCAAATATCTAGGTGCAATAATCAATGGATCATCAAATGAAGCAGAATGGCAACAGCACATTGAAGGAAAAGTGAGAGCGCTGGCGAAACAAGGACGTTTCTTTCATGCAAAATACGGGACATTTTCTATGAAGGCCACAATTTTGCTGTATAGACAGAAAGTAATCCCGATCCTTACATATGCAAGTGAGACAATTGTCAATCAAAACATAATGAGATGGTCGTACTATGAAGCGCTGTTTTGGAGGAAAACCCTTGCCCTGCCGCAATCATTTCCAATGACCAGACCAAGATTTGAATTAGCACTACAATCAGTTCAATCGATAGTATTGTGGAAGCAAATGGACTTGCTAAGAAAAATCATGTCTGAAGAAGAAATACCAGCTTTAGAGATTCTAAAAGAAAAAAAGGAAGCTGTCCAAATAGCAGCTCTATCGAAATGGTCGAATGAAATAAAAGCGAAAATGACAGCGGAAGATATCACAGACGAATTGTTACTTAATAGACCACAATACGCAAAACGCAAATTACAAATGAATGATTGGCTAAGAACAATAGAAGCACAGAAAACTTTCAAACGACACCTACACTCAGAAACAGAGGTGAGGGCACTTAACCAATTACCTAAATACTTAGTACAATTCCCCAGTGGCAGTATTCGTGACTTGTTTTTGCGTTTTCGATTGAATATTCTGCCGACCTGTGAATATCAAGCGCTGATAGGCAAAACAAACAACAAATCGGACGCCTGTCGCTTTTGCAAGTTAATCAGACCAGAAACCCTGTTCAATGTGATTATGGTATGTCCGGCCTTGAAGGAGAAAAGAGACTTATATAAAGACTTTTTCTAAATTTCTGGCAAACAAGCAACTACAGAGGAAAGATGGGCGGAACTCCTCGAAGGAAGCAATCAACGATTGATATTTACCGTCATCAAATTTTGGTCAGACATTACTAATGGAAATATAGTTGAAGGTTCCTTTCTGTTTTATTGATTACGTGCAGACAAATGAAAAGTTTGTTAATTCAAACAAAACATTTTAATAAAAAAAAAAAAATTATAACATTAAAACATTAAACATTAAAAACATTTTAATAAAAAAAAAATATTTGATGCAGTGGCTAATTGTATTTATACCTACAACCATTTTTGGCATTTAGCTATCTTTTGCATTTTTGTCCATTTTTGGTGTAAGCTTTTGCTATTTTATAGCACACCACTTTTTCTTCACATTTTAGAATACATGCTAACATCAAACAAGAAGATAGTAGTGCGGGCAAGCACTGCGTTGATCACGGCAACCTTCAGGAAGTGCCTTTTATATTCTTATTACACCGGGTCAACAGCAAATATTCGAAAACAGGTAAGATTTAATATAAATGTGCAGTATTAGTATTTACACTAATATATGAGATGGTAAAAAATGAAACAACTCGTTTTGAATCGAGTTCACAAGACTGATTCAAGACAGCTACGACCCTAAATCGATTTTTGATGATCACACTGAACCTTTATACTACACAGTAACAGAACATTAGTGCGGTAAGCATCTTATCTTAGACTGCACCATTAGTATTACTTCTGGTGGGGCACATACTAATCATTATTACTGATAGGATATGGACTAATATTACAACACACAGGTGGATGGCCATCACTAACACTAATAATTCTTTAGGATGGGCAAAATGGGCTAACAATCGTATACTAGAGTGAATCACAAAATTTTTTACAGCTATTTGCGTGGAATGTTTTTCACCTAGGTGAATTATCAAAATCCTTTTTTAAACAATGCAATATTTATTTTAGAGCAATTTTCATTGAAACATACACTCAAAACAATGTATTTTTCTCTTTGTTACATTATTATTTTGTTCATTGGTTACTATGTAACTGTTGAAATATCCTGACACCATTCCTTCACTCCCGATTTGACGTGTGGCCAACAACATGGTATGTGGGCTAAGTTATCATTATTGTAATGTTATTGGAATGTATATTTCTTTCAAAAATCCTTTGCCCACTCCATGAATTATATCACCCAATTTTGGATGTCTTTAAAATTGAATATTCAAATGGTTTGTTTTTGATTACTGTTATTGTGAATGTACAAATACAGCCTTGAAAACGACCATAGTGGTCGAAACACGTGTCGGCTCGGCACAAATGAAGAATAAAATGCTCATGATTTATTTGCATTGATGCACCGACTTCATTTTGTTATCAGTGGAGTTTCTATCTTTTTTGGGGGTTAAGAACGCAAGTTCCCTTTCCATTTAACCATGGTCTAACACTTTTGCAAGCTTTGTGGGAAGTTTGTGAGATTTGGGTTACTCGCTGCCACCCGAGACCTATACTATCTTAGTTTATCATTATCAGAGTGGTAAATAGCACACACTGTTCGTATCGATCCCACACCTTGAATCCTTATCCTATAGCAATATAGCTGTCCCCCTGACTGCCCTCACTACTCATAGGGGACCTAAAGAGTCCTTATGGACACTTCAGTGTGAGAAGGCCTTCACTGACCTGAAAGAATCCTTAGGTCAGGCCCCTGAATTAAGGGCACCTGATTCGAAGAGACCTTTCTTAGTGCAGACAGATGCCTATGCCACTGGGATAGTTGGGAAACTTTCACAGTTTGATGACAAAGGTGAGGAACAACCTATATGTCTAATCAGCTACCAGTTTAGGAGTGGAGAACTCAGCTGGCCCCAGGTGGAGAAAAGATGTTTTTCCATCATACAGCACCTAAGGAAGTTGAGTTCCTGCCTCCATGGAACTCACATCACTGTGTAGGCTCACCCTAAGCCTATGAAGTGGTTGGTGGATATTAAGGGAGAGAATCCAAAGTGGCTCAGGTGGTTCATGAGTCTGCAGGACTTTAACTTCACTATTGGGAATAGGCCAGATCCCAAATGTAGCATTTCTGATGGGCTGTTCAACAGGGATAACGGACTGGAACAGAGGACTCACCCAGGGGTGGATAAATTCCCCCTGTCTCTTAGTCTGGGGGAGGTTGTGTGTGTGTTAGGAAAGATTTCTCTTAACTGCACCTTTCCTTGCATCTTTATGGAACACCTAAACTTTTTGCTTTTATTTTGATTCTGTCCCGCTCTTTTTACAGTGCAGTGATGCCTTAAGCTTCGCTGCACTGGCGTTTGCTCAGATGTTATGGGGAAACTGACATGACCTTCAGGCTGTCAGTACTGGGAAACATTGTTTACCTTAGTCGTGTTACTGTGTTACTACTTTTGGGTACTTTTGTATCACTTGTGCTAACTTTTTATCATTGTACAATGCAGCTTACACTGCAGCACAATGGGGTACATTTTTATTTTGCCCTAGACTAACATATTTTTGGTTACTCTAGGTGTGCTAGAAGGATAAGCTGGTGGCAGCAGTGACTTTTTCCCACTTTTGGGACTTTTCGTTTTATCTTTGCCGCGTTTACCACGTTTCGCTACTAACTGTGGCCAAACATGGCCGTGCCACATGGTTTTTCGCCTATCCTTTGGCCGTCTTGTTCTTTAGCCTTCTTCCAGACCTGAGAGGCCAGGAAAAGCCTTATAAGGACTTCCAGTGCCCAGGAAAGCAGAAGCTTTTGGCGGGCTACTGGAGGGCTGTGTGTGTTTGCTGGCAGGACATGGGCTGGGACTGTCTGGTCCCAATCCACAAACTGGCTTCAGTGTATCTGAGTGATATCCTCGTCCCGGGAGGATAGCTCAGCGGCAGCGTGCGCGTCTTGGAAGCAAGACGACACGAAGCAACAACAGGTTCGATCCCCGGGTCCGCGCTTAAAAACCTCTGGGTGTTTAAGCGCGTTATAAATACGTAACTAAGACAAAAAAAAAAAAACACAATTACGCAACTAAGAAGAAAAAAAAAAACAATTCCTGTAACAGCGCCTCGATGCCTGCGGGCTGTGTGAGCACTTTATAAATGTAAAATAAATAAAAAAAAATAAAAAAAAATATGCATGAGTGTTCCTGATTGGACCACTGCTGGGGTGTGTGTGTGGGCTAGTTCTGTCATTGGCTAGTGAGGGCAGCAGCTCTTACCTGGCTTTTAGGATAAGAAAAGGATCCCTGCACCCATTCTTCAGAGATCCTGGAGAAACCTGAAGGAGCCAAGAATCCTATCAATCTGTGAGACCTGCGAAGAAACCGGAGACCTGTCGGAAGGGGCCTGGCTACAAACTTCTGCTGCTGTCCTGGAGGAACACTATCTTGCTGAAGATCTTTAACAGTCCTGCAAAGAAGCTGCGACCCCTGGAGTGGAGGAACATCCATTCCTGACGTCTGTTCAGTACCCTGCAAAGGAGAGCCTTCGGAAGGGCCACGGGACCGTCCGGTGACTGACCAGCTCTGATTTTGAGCTACCGTGCTGTCGGCATCACCATTCTGACTTTCGACCTGGAACTTTGGGGATCCTCAGCTGGCCCTACACGACTCACCTCTGCAAAATGTTGGCAAACTAGCATCAAGGGGATCCGAGATGAGAGAGGGAAAATCTGACTGCAGCAGATGAGTTCCTTTGCGTCGCCGTGCTGTGGTGACCACCATCCGATGTCGATTACCTGACTCGAGTCCAGTCCTGAGAGGGGTCCTGCATCGAGTTTTGATGCTTTCTTCATTCGCGAGTCTTTGTAACACTAAAATACACCAACCGGAGATCAGCTAGAACCTGTAACCGCTGCGAATCGAGGACTCCGACTTTCAGCAGGAAAAGCAAACTCGGACCCTCTTCCTTTGTCCGGCCGCATCTGTAGAAGAAGCAGAGTATGGGGTGTAAGTTACTGAGCTTCTTAACTACCCAATACTCCCATTATAAGTCAAAGGGCTTATAATAAACTTTATTCTAACACTTTTGGCTTTGCCCGTACTTGCTTGCGCAAGACTTCTGAAAGTTGGAGCTACTTCTGTTAGCTAGTTCAACTTGTACTCTAACCATAAGAATCTTTCACTGGACCCCAGAGACACAACCTGTATTTTTTCCTGCTTCAGAATTCTGTGAAACTGTACCTGAACTATTGGGCAAAAGGCCACAGACAACATAGGGCTGGACAATTTGAGCGAGGGATCATTCTCTGTGGAGCTATAAGTGCATACTATAATCTTACCTTTCCTTTGCATGAGTTTGTGTTGAATGTTATGCTCTTTTAATAAGTGAATGTATATATGTATCTATTTTTCTAGTGTTGTGTGATAACTCTACTGCCCAGTAGTCATTTTCCTATAGTGTATTTTGGCCAATAAATACAAATTGTATTTTTATACATCCTGTCGAAGTGTAATCTGCAATTCTCATTGTGGACCCTTTAAAAGCTCACCACCTCTGAAGAACTTAGCGTAGACCGCCTGTCACTGCTACATGAACTGGTTTGTCTACAGCTCCCCAGAGTTGTCCCTGTCCCAATATAGGTCGGCCTTCTATACATCTGTCCACCAGGCCAGAGTATAGAAAATCAATCCTAACAATCTTTATTGTCAGAAAACATTGGTTTGCCCCTGACTTTGAATCCCTAGTTCAAGAATTCTGTAGATGGTGTATCATCTCCCTCCGGAACAATGTGGATAATACTGTTTAGACCACTCCTGTGACACCCCCTCCCCCGTAGGATCTTTTTTGAATCTTCAGGTTGATGTTCTACAACTGTCCAGTTGTAACAACTTTCAGTATGTGTTGGTTTTATTGGATATCTTCTCTGGTTCAGTGGAGGAATACCCATGCCGATGAGCAGATGCGATAACTGTAGCAAAGATCTTATCTAAGGATTCAACGCAACGATTTGTGGTTCCAGGTACCTTTAACAGCGACCAAGGCACCCATGTTGTTAACCATATCATATATATTCATTTTTTTATTTCAAAAGTGTATTGGTTAATTACAAACCTTCACACTAAATAAATAAAATAATATAATACATAAGTTACAAATAGAAATACAGATATGCACTCTCCGGCTGGACTCTCTTGGCCCTCCTCCTATCCCCACCTGCAAGGCCAAGAACCTTGGTGTCACCTTTGATTCCACACTCTCCTTCTCCGCCCACATCGCTGATGTATCAAAAAAGTCAAACTTCCTACTGCACCTCCTCAGAGCTATTCTTCCTTTCCTCTCATTCCCCCAGAAGCTCACTGTCTCCCAAGCTCTGGTTCTCTCTAAATTGGACTATTGCAATAGTCTCTTTCTTAATCTACCTGCCTTTACTCTCCGCCCTTTGCAACTTATCCAGAAAAGGACTGCAAGACTTGTCCTTGGCCTTAAGACCTGGGATCCTATCTCTCCAGCTCTGAAATCTCTCCATTGGCTGCCAGTGGACGCAAGAATTAAATTCAAAACCCTCTGGATTGTCCACAAGGCTTTCTGGGGCCTGGGTCCAACATACCTTCAGCTATCCCTCTGCAAATACCTCCCATCTCGATCACTCCGCTCCTCTACCTCTAACTCCCTCAAGATCAGTCGATTCTCAAAGAAACGAGCTGGGGGTAGATCTCTGTCTTCGGCTAGGGCCTCCCTCTGGAACAGCCTCCCTGCCACTCTAAAACTTGAGGAGAACCATCTCCGGTTCCGGAAGCACCTCAAGACCTTCCTCTTTGCTTCTGCCTTCACCCTCCTCTCCCCTGCTGATTCTACTCTCCCTCAGCACCATGCACCTGGCCACTCTCTGTCCTCCAGGCCCAGGTACCTGCTCATCTTGCCACCCTCACACACTGCATCTGGCCACCCCTTGCACTGGGGTCTGTATCTGTACCCATACAGCCCTCCCCTTTTCTTCCTGCACTTTCAGACCTACCCAGCCTGCTGCCACAAACCCCGAACTTGCCACTTGCTGACTGCACTCTCATTGTTTGTTGCCGTTTTTATTTATTAATGTATTATTATTTTTGTTTTTTCCTCCTCGCTCCGCACTCTCCTTTTGTTTCCCCTTCCATGCACTTCTCCCCTCCCCCTCCACCCTGCACTTGCGTGTTCTGAATGGCTCCGGGCCTAGGAAGATCGTTGTTTTTGTTCTCAGCGGTTCCCCTTCCCTTGCCTTGTCCCGCTCTGAAACACTTGTGTATGAGCACGATAGAAATAAAATATCAATATCAATAAAGACAATACAGTTGAAATTATTAGGCCTGATAAAAGAAAAAAATACATTTTAAAAGGTTAGGTCTCACCCTTGGATCGGATTACTTTAGCCAAAATCATAGCAGTCCAGAACTGATCCTCAGATATATCCTGCGGTCTGATAACATAGTTATGGTAATGTATGTTGTAAATATGAACCTTTTTTTTGCACTGAGTAAGTGCATGTCTTGTTGTTTCAAGTGCCCACGTGCGTCTCCAAGTTAATTTCTCTCTAGGTATGGCAGCTCTAGCACCAGTCACCATCTGTGTTGGCAATAAATTAAATTGCAGGAGCACAATAAATCTTCTACGATTTTGGTTAATGGTGTAGACAATATAACCCCGGGGCTGCAATTTAGGGAAAGTTTGCTTGGTATATTCATTCAAATAACTCTTTTAAAATAAATACTCAGTATTAGAGATTCGATCCGAATCAAATGCTTTTTCCATCAATACTTTTTTAGCTAGATGCAGATTGGGGAGTTTGTGACCACTCTATCCAAACTGGTTGTGAAAGTCATTGAGTCTCTCCATAAAATCTGAATCATTGTGACATCAGTGGTATTATGTTAACTTTTTCCGTACGATCATGATCTTGGTCTTTGCCTTGTTGATTTCTAAGTTGTTATCCTTGGAATATTTTAAAAGGGCTGTTTAAGAACGTTGTAGTCCGACAGCCGTTCTGTCCAGCAAGACAGTGTTGTCTGCGTAGGACAACCAGGATATTGAATGTTGCCCCAATTTGGGAGGAAAGATGCTACAATTCTCTAAAGTGTCCCTCATGTCTGCAATTTACAGGTTATAGAGCAAAGTAGCTAACACACATCCTTGCTTTAGGCCCTCTGATGTTGGAATAGAATTATTAAAGTGTACCTGTTCAATCTGACAGCCACCGTAGTACCAGTTTAGAATTGTTTTATAAAATGTAGCACTTCGAGATTTATTTCCCAGTTTCAAAGCTTTTCCCATAGCCGACTGCGTACAACCAGGTTGAAGGCTTTAGAATAATCAATAAAGGCCACGTACAAAGAAGTATTTTTGGACATCGCCTTTCGCATCAGTTGCTGGATGGTCCAAATGTCATGCCCTTTCTAAAGCCAGTTTATTGCGGCAACAACAATTCCCTTTTCTTTACCAAATCGGAAAGGTGATCTAAAATTACAATACAAAACAGCCAGACGCTCCTAGCATTGCCAGAAGGCTGTAGATGTCAGGATCATTCCTGGGACCCTTCTTATGAACCGGGATCAATAGAGATTTCCTCTAAGCGGGGGGAATTACACAACAATTACTACTTTAAATAGTTTGGAGAGTATGCCAGCCCAGAGCCACAAATCAACTCATAAAAAGGAGTTTAGCCGGGCCATCGGAGCTCTGGAGGCTTTTAATTTCACGATTTTCGCCTGTATTTCACTTATGCTAAATGTGTAGGTCTAGTGAGCCTCTCAGAGCAATCTCTCGAGGGAGAGCAAGTTTAGGGGTACCAGATTTACCATATAGCAGTTGGACATGCGCTACCAAAGCCTCCTCTGTCAATGTAATTTTTCACATGCTGTTGTTGAAACTTCCTGAACAATTTCTAAAAAGACTTACTATCTTTTTTTTCCCTTAGGGTTTGGTACATCAACTGCCAATTCACCGTTTGTGTCGAATTTGTAAACATTTTTACCCAGTTCTTATATTTGGTACATAGTTTGGCAATATGATTTCTGCAATAATCATGCGCTATAAATCCCCGCTTGAGAAGGCGAATCTGGGTACGCTTGCTATATAAAAAAAACATTTTTTTTGTCTGCTATTGCTGCATCATGAAGACTCTTAAAGGGCATGTTTTTAACAAAAGACCCCCTTAGACATACCATGGATCTTGGCATATCCTGACCAGATATCAATTGCAGAATCAACATCGCATTTCTCAAACTCAGTTATAACTAAATAGTCAAGGTACATACATCGATTAAAATAGCAATATGATGTTTACTCCAAACAATTATATTGCCTTGCAATGAAACTTCATATTGACCACACATGATTTCTGGTTTAAGATATTCCAGATACCCAAGATTAAACTCCAACATTTTTTGACGACTATATTCAGATGCTGAAATACAACCCCCCCGTAACTTCCCATTTGGGGCACCTGGGACAAAAATGTAATCAATAATACTGGTATCTGCCCCATTAGACCAGGTATACCACATCACAGGACGCAATGCATTCTCATTCCGATAGACGAGGCCATAGGCTTCTAATAAATGTAACCAATTAAATCCCTTCTTAAACTGATTGTGTTTTTGAGGTAGCATTTATTCATTAATTCATTTGTTTAACCATATAGCATGGAAAGGCGCTAAGCAGCTTGGCCATAGTATATTATACATGCATACATATGTAGTGAGCTGGATTAGGCAGTCCACTTCAATCATCCATGTGTATACTTATAGCCATTACAAGTAGGGTGGCAGAACGTTCCATTCCGTTTTCTATTCAGCACAACATACAGCAGTTTGCTTGGAAGCTAATAGAAACAGCTCATGACACTGAGGCCTTGGACAGGGACTCGGGGGCATTTAGATAGATACATTCACTCAAAGCATGTACTGATAATTGTGCTCTACGGTTTTGTTGATAACTTCATCCAGGGTTTCTACTGATAAATAAGGCTAGGGTACATGGCTAGTACCAACATTATTATTTACCATAATTGCGAGAAATATGGGAGGTCATTTGAATCCTGAAGCTAGACGCTGAGAGGACATTGAATGTTTTGGGTAAGGGGATTTCCAAGAGTGGATACCCTATAAATATTCTGGCAGCCCACAGAACCAGGCTGCTGATGCCATGCAGGGATGGGAGGCGTGAGCTCTGAGCCTCACCTATATTTGATTTATGTTTATTTATTTTGCTATTTATATAGCGCACCTAACCCGTAGGCATCTGGGCAATTATCTTACAAAGGTGAAGTACATACATTACTCAGTTACAATGACTTTGTTACACGGTTCCTTGCCACTTACATATAGGAGAGTGGTACGCACATTTCTTAGTTTCCATGACTTTTGGCATTAGATCAGTAGTAAATATACAAGACACATAAATACAACTGTTATTCACACACATACAAGGCATCATTTCATATACAGGTATTATAATAATGCTGTTGTTCACATACATACGTAGGCTGAGCTTGCCACCTAGAGAGTACTGTTCAGTAATTAAGGGATCAAGCTGTTCGTGTGTTGTGTAGCATGAGTTAGTCATTTGTTCCCTGTGTGAAGAGGTGGGTTTTTAGTAGTTTGCGAAAAGCCCAGAAGGAGTTTTCATTTCTCAATGTGGCTGGTAGGGCATTCCATTGTTTCGCATCTATTGTAGGAATGCTGCTGCCTCCGACTTTTTGCAGTTTGAATTTAGGCGTGGCTAGAAGGTTCAGTTTAGCTGAGCGAGTAGGCCGGTTAGAATGGGCTCTGTTCATTTTGTCTGCTATGTATGTAGGCGCTACTTTGAACAGATGTTTGTATGTTAGTGTCAGGGTTTTGAAGTTGATGCGTTCTTGCACCGGGAGCTAGTGGGCCTTTTGTTGGGTGGTGGATATGTGAGTAGATTTGGGAATGTTAAACGCCGTTCTCAAGGGATTATTTTGTAGGACTGGACAATATACGCGCTATAGCCAAGGTGATACAACTGTCTGGTGACAAGAAAGGTCTACATGCGTTGATCAGCTTCCAAGTATAAGCTATTGCTGACGCAGGGGCATTTACCTGTTTGTCTAGAGTTAATGAGGAGTCCAAGTGAAAACCAGGGTTTTTTACTTCTTTAGATACTTTTAAAGTCAATGTCAAAGGATTGGAAGGCTTCATTTAGTTTGGTAAGGCGGAGTTGAGACTATATGATATGCAGCTCTGTCTTATCATTGAGGCAGAGTCCATGGTGGGCCATCCAGGCTTGGATCGTTTGGTAGATGGCAGTAAGCGTGGCAGAGTCTATAGCATGGTCGCCTGTGTTGCACTTCTGCCTGAAGTGCTTGCCCCGTGGGCGTGCGCGCTCGCGCAGCAAGGGAAAACACAGGAGCCGATGCGCAGTGCTTCTTACTTTATTTCTTACATCGGCGGAACTGCCGAACCCCCGTTCCCGTCCCTCCCCTTCCCCTGACGTCACGTCCGGGGCGTCATGTCCGTGGGGCCTCAACGGAGACCCACCCACACAACGATGTGGGCGACCCGACATCTCCCCCCTTTTTAACATGTAAGCCCTAGGGCCTCACTCTTACCCCATTTCTTCAATGAGTCGCATTGGCTTCATGCGGCTCCTCTGGGGTCGCTTTGCCTTGCTCGGGGTCGGTCTTTCTCTGGCGGGGTTTAGGAGGTGTGCTTCTTCTCCTGACTCTTCCCCGTCTCCTTGATACGCCTTTTCACATGGCCTGTCGTCGTCGCTGTCTCTGTTCATTGTCCATTGATCTTCCTGTGCTGGACAGACGCGCTTGAAGTGCGAGCTGTTCCTGGTCACCAACGACCAGTCGTCCCTTTGTGCGGTGACCATGGTGCCTTTCTTGTGCGTCACTATCAGGGGGGTGGACGCAAACGTGGCTTCTTCCTTACGATTCTTGGGTTGCTTGAGCCATACTTCGTCCCCTGGTTGCATTATGCTTTCGCGAGCTCTTCTTTTCCTGTCCGTGACTTCTTTGGTCTTCTCTTTCCTCACAGTGTCATTAGCTTTCGCTTCCTGCTCCAGCTGTGTCGGCTCTTGCGGTCTTAGATCCTCAGGCAGCCTCGTGGTGATCGGCCTCCGGAATAGCAGGTCTGCAGGGCACACTCCCGTCGTGCTATGCGGCGTGTGCCTGTAGTCTCATAATAACTGATTGAGGGCCTGTTCAAATGGCTTATTTTGAACATGGGCGATTTGTAAGGTTCTCTTTATGTTGGCCATGAACCTCTCGACCATGCCATTTGCTTGGGGCCATCGGGGGTTATTCGTCGATGTCGAAACCCCATGTATTTTGCGAAGTTTTGGAAGTCTTGACTTATGAAGGTGGGGCCGTTGTCCGACTTTATGATCTTTGGGATGCCATAGGCAGAGAGCATCCTGTCGAGGGCCGGGATGACACTCGATGTGGCGCTGCTTTCTACTATCTGAGCGTCCGGGTATCTTGAATGTTCGTCCATGAGTACGACCACATGTGTCCCGTTGTTCAGTGGTCCAACCAGATCTACCGCTAGCTCCTCCCACACTTTGTGCGGCATCGGTGATGACTGTAGTGGGTTTAGATGTGGTGGGGGCGCCACTTGCGCGCAGACATAGCAGCTCCCAACAATGGATTCTAGTAGACGATCAAGCTGTGGGAACCAGGCTTTCTGTCGAAGGAGGCGCTTTTTGGCGACTACTCCTCTGTGCCCTTCATGCGCCAGGTGTACTATTCTCTCTCGGAGTGGTCTTGGGATGACGACCTTGCATCCTTTTAGTAGCACGCTGTCTTCCACTACTGTCAGCTCTTCTTTTACTTGGTCCAACCACTTGACGTCCTCCCTCGTTGTTTCCGATTCTTCCCTGGCCTGTTGTCTCATGAGGGTCGTCTTGTTGGCCTGTAAACAGTGCCTTGCAATTCGAAGCGCTGGGTCCGCCTCTGACTGCATCGACAGTTCAGACCATCCTACTGGGAGCGGTTGCAGGTGATGTATGATATAGTTAATGTATGCGTCCGCTATGGACGGCTGTGAGACGGTCGTGGACATGGGGTGTCGTGAGAGGTAGTCCGCGGGGTTCTCTTCTTTCCCCGGGCGATGCTGTACTTGAAATCGGTAGTCCTGTAGGCGCAGGCCCCATCGGGCTATTCTTGGCGGCATCCTGGCTTTCGGGCTTCCATATATGGTGAGCAGTGCCTGATGGTCCGTGATGATGGTAAATTCCTTGCCAAACAGGAAGAGGTGGAAGTATTCGCAAGCCCAGACGACCGCCAGGCTTTCCTTTTCCGCCTGCGAGTAGGCCTGTTCTGTGGTCGTCAGGCTCCGTCTGGCATATGCTACCACGTGTGTGATGTGTGGCTCCCTGGGGTCTTTCTGGGTCAGTATGGCGCCGAGTCCGACCGGGCTGGCGTCCACGATAAGTTCGGTGTCACGGCTGGCATCAAAATATGCCATGTCCTCAGCTTGTGATATGGCCTTTCGTATTGCCTCAAACGCTGCTTGGCATTCTTGTGACCATATGAATGGCGTGTCTTTTCGGGTGAGTAAGCGTAACGGGTTGCTGACAGTGGCATAGTCTTTGAGATACCTGGAGCAGTAACTGGCTAGGCCCAGGAACGACCTTAAGTCTGTGGTGTTTACAGGGGGCGAGGCCGAGTTGAGGGCCTCAACTTTTTCTGGGTCGGGCCTCATACCTTTGTCAGAAAAGATGTGCCCGAAGAATCGCAGGGATCCTTTTGAAAACTCGCACTTGGATTTGTTCAGGGTTAGTCCTGCGCCATCTAGCGCCTGGCATACTCTGTGTACTGCCACGTCATGTTCTTCCTGTGATTTGCCGTAGACTAAGACGTCGTCCGAATAATTTAGACAGTTGGGGACGTGCCTGATCACCTTGTGAATCTCCTCCTGAAAAATTTCAGCGGCCGAGGAAATACCAAAACTGAGTCTTTTGTACTGAAAGAGTCCAAGATGGGTAACAAAGGTGGTGATATATCGGGATTCAGGCGTGATTTCAATTTGGTGATACCCCTTTGTGAGATCTAATTTAGAGAAGACTCTCGCGCCGTGAAGGAGGTGGATCATGTCGGTGATCCTGGGTGCCTGATGCCTCTCCCTTTCAATGGCGGTATTGGCTCTGCGCATGTCTACGCATAGGCGTATGGATCCTTCAGGTGACTTCTTGGGGACGGGGACGATGGGAGATACCCAGGGTGTCGGACCCGACACGGGTTCTATGACGTTCATTTTGATGAGCTTGTCCAGCTCCTCTTCCACTTGGCGTTGGATATTAAATGGAATTCCTCTATAGTGTTTGGCCACAGGTTTGACTCGAGGATTTATATGGAGATGAACTTTCCTGTTTCACAATTTGCCGAGGCCGGTGAAGAGTTTCGGAAATGAACTTTCGATTGCTTCCGGTTTGGCAAAGTACTTGTGGGCCATCAACCGGTATAAAATGTGCACTAGGCCCATGTTTACCGCTGTCCAGAAACTCAAAATGCATCCGCTGTTGGCCTCCGTGTCCAGGATGTATAACGGAATCTTGGCTGTGTGTTCTTTGTGGGTGCACCATGCCGTGATCATGCCCTTGCATGGCAGAGGGGTAGTGGAGCCATAGGGATATATGTCTACAGTGGCTTTCTTGATTTTGGGTGGCGTGGCCAGTGATTGGTATGCTCGTTCGCTTAAGATGTTGACCGTCGCTCCGGTGTCTACGAGAAATTTCACTGGGGTGTCATTCACTTGAAGTGTCAATATGGGACTGTGCTGAGTCGCCGCGGTATTGTCCTTTAGGGCCCACACGTAACCTTTCCTCCTTTGATCATCCTCTGATGATGGGGAGTCACTGCTGGTGGGGGACCGTGTTTCCACGTATCGTACGAATCGCCGTCTGTGCGATCGTCTTGTGTCCTCTGATGAGCGTTTGTCTTCCCGGGTGTATCGGCTTCTGCGGTCGCTGTCTTCTTTCCTGTTGTGTCTTCTTTCGCTGTCTCCCAATGATCTGGGGGGGGCTCTGACGAGTGTATCGGCGTCTGTCCTGATTTCGCTGTTTAGGTGGTGTATGTGTCGGTGCGTTCTTGCACATGGCCCTGTAGTGATCCATTCCTCTGCACGCAGCGCATTTTTGTCCTATCGCCGGGCATTCTCCTGTGTGTGGATATTCGTATCCGCATTTGAAGCATGTGGCTCCGAGGTGTTTGTTTCCTTGAGCGGGGTGGGTGTGCAGTTTGTTGATCGATTCAGTGTTTTCACTGTGTTGTTGTAGGGTCACCTTACCCAGACTGTCCAATTGAGAGTCCACCGCGGCTTCCATGCGGGCCAGCGCTAAGATCTCTTCTAGCGACCTTTGCTTCTGTAGGAGTTGCTTGTGAAATGGTTGCGAGAGGCACCCCGCTATCACTTGTGACCTGAGCGCTTCTTCGTTGGAGTATCTATGGAACTCGCAGTGTTTGAGTTTAATGCGGAGGCGCATTACGAAATTGTCTATTGACTCCCCTTTCTCTTGTCTGGTTATGTGGAACATGTGACGTTCATAGTCAACATTTGTATGTGGCGCGAAGTATTCTGATAATTTGGCGTGTAGCTCCCCATATCTGACTGTGTCAACATTTAACAGTTCTCCTGCAATGTCTCTTACCGGAGGTCCCACTGCCATGAACAGTGTGTTTTTTAGCCTTGTGTCATCTGTTAGCCCAATGGCGCCGGTGTAGAATTTAAAATCTCGGAGCCATATGTTCCATCTGGGTCCCAGGTTTGAAGTGTCCCGTATTTCAAAGGGGTTGGGCATATGCATGACTTGGGATGCCCCTCCCTCATTTCGTACCTGTTGGGCGATATCTTGCGCCGTGTCCGCATTTCCTGGTGCAGTTGCCGCTGTTGCTGCCCCTCCAGAAGAGGATGCCGTGGTGCTTGCCGTTTCTGACATGACTACGGACCAAAGATGTACCCGTGTGTGGGC
The DNA here is from genome assembly GCF_040938575.1 of Ambystoma mexicanum. Lineage (NCBI taxonomy): Eukaryota > Metazoa > Chordata > Amphibia > Caudata > Ambystomatidae > Ambystoma > Ambystoma mexicanum. Next base: position 638,811,199 of record NC_090939.1, read on the forward strand.
GAGTGAATGTGGTGCTTGTCTTCCCCACGCTCCTGGCTGGTATCACGTGGTGCAGGGAAACGGAGCGCTGTGCCCTTCAGCGTGTGGCGTGGGGATGGCCTTCTGGCGTTCTTCCCCTTGCTCCCGAAATCCACCGGGTTTGCTGCGTGCACGTGCGCCCCCTCCGTCGTCAAGGAGGCGGACGCGCGGTGCCTGTGTGCTTCTCCCGGGCTTTTTGTCACGCGGGAGACAGGGCAGCGTTGATGTCGTTTGCCGCGAGCCTGCCTTATCAGTGTGCGCTCCCTCTGTAGGCAGACACGGGAGGCCCGTGTGCTTCTCCTGGGCCTTCTGTCACGCAGGAGGCGGGGCAACGCTGAGTGCAGCTTACCGCTGCCGAGGCGCGCCGACGCGCTGAACTGCCGATTGCAGACCTCGACGCGGCTTCGGCGGGGCCCGTACCCGCTCGTCGCCAGTGTTGCACTTCTGCCTGAAGTGCTTGCCCCGTGGGCGTGCGCGCTCGCACAGCAAGGGAAAACACAGGAGCCGATGCGCAGTTCTTCTTACTTTATTTCTTACATCGGCGGAACTGCCGAACCCCCGTTCCCGTCCCTCCCCTTCCCCTGACGTCACGTCCGGGGCGTCATGTCCGTGGGGCCTCAACGGAGGCCCACCCACACAACGATGTGGGCGACCCGACAGCCTGTAATAGGTATGAAGATTTGGTTGTCATCTGCGTAGTTAGTATAGGTGACACCCAAATCGTCCAGACGATAAAAAAGGGGCTTGGTAAAAATATAATATAGCATAGGAGAGACACATGAGCCCAGGTGGTACTCCACATGTTACCGGGCTGGGTGGTGCTTTCGCGCTAGGGGAGAAGACTCTCATTGTTCGATCTGACATGGATGATTTTATCAATAGGATGGCATTAGGGGAGAAGTGAGCTGCTGACTCTAGGGGACTGATTCATGGAATTTGTGCGCCAAAAAACGGGGATTTGTGCGCCATTCTGCCCGCAAATCCCTGTTTAACAAATGGGGATTTGCGGGCAGAATGGCGCAAAAATCCCTGTTTTTCGGCGCACAAATTCCATGAATTAGCCCCTTGGTGTTTGCATAGAATATTGCGGTCAACAAGATCAAACGCTGTTGAGGGGTCAAGTAGGAGGAGTAAGGCTAGTTTACCTTTGTCCTTTAGTTGATACATTTGGATTTTTAGGTCCAAAAGAGCGGTTTCCGTTCCATGTCTTGGACGGAATCCTGATTGTCGAAGGCCAAGGAGGTTATTAACTTCCAGGAAGTTTTGTATCTGTAGGTAAGCCACTCTATTATTTGTGTTTGTATTTATTTTAATATATATATCGCTTTAATCCAAAGCGCTTGCAAGGGCACTGTTGTGATAGGGCGGTAGTTGGTTGGTGTATTAGGGTCCAGTGTGTTTTTTTTTTAGAAGTGGGAGTACCCATGCATTTTTTAGGTCAGTGGGTACCATATTGTTAGCAATGGAGGCGTTAATTAAACTCGTAATGAAAGGGGTGAGTTCAGAGGCACAGTCCTTGATGACTGTGGCTGGGCACGGGTCACCTTGGCACCTTGATGGTTTAAGGCTGGAGATGAATTTGAGGACTTCCTGGTTAGTGACAGTTGTGAATTCAAATAGAGGCATTGGGCTGGTATTCATGGCCGGGATTGTTGAACGTTGGGGGTATGAAGGTTCGGTAGTCTTTTTTTTTTTTTTTTCGATTTTGGATTGAAGTAGTCCTATTTTTTCTAACAAAGCCTTCTGAATGTTGGAACACCAGTTTGTGTCCTTATTGCAAGCTTCCACTGGTGGTACAGGGGACTCTAATTCTCTAAGGATGGCAAAGAGTTCCTTGGTTTTAGAGTTGGCCTTGGTAATACATTCATTATAAGAGATGCTTTTGGCTTGGAGGACTGCTTGTTTATAATCGTGTGCCACTGTCATGAATTCTGCGTTGTTTACTTCATTGGGCCATTTTTTCCAGTTGGTCTCTGCTAGTCTTTTTGTAGTATGTAGGGTTATTAAGACAGGTGGAAACCATGCATTGAGGTGCGCTGCTGGCTTAATTGGCTTAGCTTTGCGCAAGGCATGTATGTCATGAATACGTTGATTCTTTGCATTTCTAATGTTGAATTTGACTGCCTGAACTGGGTGCATTTCTGGTCGTGGTGCACTGTGCTTTGCTTCATATTTTAGATGCACAAGTTGATTCAATGAATTATGCATCTTGGTTGGTTTTTAGAAGTAATAGAAATGGTTTGAGAACCTTTAGAAGTTTTAAACTTTTCCCTATAGACTGGGAAAAGTGCTTTAGTATTCAGAAGGGGAATTGATAATACAAAGTGCTTTGCTGAAGAGAAGTGATTTGAGACTCATCTCATGTAAATATATTAGCTGTGGTAATTGTAATGTTGGTTTTTGATCAAACTCATGGAACTCATGCTGATTAGCAAGATTGGAATGAGGGATTTTTTGATAATGTATGTAAATAAAATACATTTTTCTACATTCACGTTGTCGTTCTTGTCTTTGGTACATTATTTGCACATCAAGTGAATTATATAGATGGGTTCGCATATCAGAAGCATTGCATTATTTGTTCTTTTGTCTCTCTCCATTTGTCCCTGTGCCTTAGGATACATCAAAGAGTTGACGGAAAGATTGCTGCACCCATGAGTAAAATGTCAGGTTCTAAGATTTTATTGAATAAATGCTATGAAAGAGGGGGAGGGGTGAAACATACTTAACGCCTACACATCTGAAATTGTAGTGAGAACACAAATGGGCTCTGGTTAGGCACAGAGAGAGGAGGTCCTCTTTCTGCTGACCCAGTAACTGACAGTGTTCAGATGTAGGTGCATCGCCCACCACCGGAGTGCAGGTACTGCCTGAGGAAGATCATCTAACAGGGCAGCAGGATCTTGGCAGTGACGTAATGACCACGTGCCATGAGGATAGTAGCAGGGTTAATACGTTTAGGTTAACAGTCAAGATGTACAATTACACGGGATGAAGTGGGCTGAGGAGACAGTGAAATATCTGGGAGTCTTAATGGAATGGTCACAAATTATTGTACGAACGCAACCATGCCGACTACCTCAATGCGCTTGAGAATAAACTCAATCTATGGAGCAAGTTCCCATTATCATTAATAGGATGAATAGCCATTCTGAAAATGATTTTTGCACCTAAACTCCTTTACTACTTCACAACTATACCTATCTGGCCTGGTAGACAATTCTTTAATACACTCTGGAAACTATCAGTGGGGTTCATATGGGGCGGGAGGAACGCTCGAGCAAAATGGGAATCTCTCACGGCACCATACGACAGGGGGGGACTGGCAGCCCCGACTATGAGATGTACTACCTGGCAGCTCAAACCCAGTTTGTGGGCCTATGGTATAGCCCGAACAAAAATATTCACATATTGACCTCGAGAGACAGTCCGCCTTACCAGGAGATATACTGACCACCCTCGTATGCATGCACACACTCGACCCTTGCCCCTTTGATCTGTTACACACCACGCCAGATGCATGGAGGCGAGTGATGTCCAAATTAGAGATCACAAACCCATACAGTACACATATTTCATTATGGTATAACACTGCCCTCCCCACCACAATGAACGTGGATATTCAACGTGCCTGGGACCCAAAACTGGAAATGAAATTAGGCTACCTCTTCCCTGAAGGCAGGTTCGTTACGCTGAATGCATTTAGGAGTAAACTAGGAAACAGCCCAATGAAAACACTACAATACTACTGCATGAGAGCAGCGGTCCAACGAAAATAGCCATCATACCCGGTCGAACCCGAATCCAATGAATATATGAAAATGCTAATACAACCTGACAACAGAAGAAAACTATTAGAGAAACTAAACTACATGATACAACAAGGCATTCCATACCCCAGTATCCTGCGAGAAAAATGGGAGGAGTACACAGGGACTACAATAGAAGAACACAAGTGGGAGAAAATGTGCAGCTTGGCCAAGAAAGTATCACTTAACACACGGTTACGACTGATACAATACAAAGTACTGAATGGCCTTCACTAAACCCTTGCACACATCACCAAGTTCGACCCACAACGAACACAATTTTTCCTGAAATGTAACTCGGACAACGCAGACATAATACATATGTTCTGGAGCTGCCCCCATTGCATCAACACTACATAAGATAGTAGACATCCCCCCCGACGCCTCTCCCATTGAAGTACCTACTGGGCAAAGTTAACATCAAACCCGTAGACTCTTTAACCTTTGGTGCGTAACAGCCAAAAAATGTATATTACAAAAATGGAAGACGAGAGAAGTGCCAACATTGAAGCAATGGTACATCGAAATGACATATGTGAACGAGAATGAGGAATGTTAAGTACTAACTGTCATGGCCGTTTCACAGCCCTAAGACATATGGGCCCCATTCCGGTCCCACATGGAAAAATTGACCAGAACTAATGCCTAAGGCGTAAGGGAAACAACAACATGGTAAATAGATTGTACATGTATTACTGTATCTGAAAGGTAACATTGAATATCACTGTGTAACCTGTATTGTAAATTGATGAAACGAATTACAAGGACCTCTGTGTGTAACTGCCATATGTTAAATAAAGTTGATTTTTTAAAAACAGTCAAGATGTGACACAATATAGCACACAGTAGCACATTGTTGCTGTGCACAAGCAAGGCGGTGCGGCTTGACGACTCTAGGGCCTCTCTTCTAACCATCCGCAGTGGTCTGCCTCGATTGTTTGTTGACTGCTGGAGCTCAAACTTGGAGCTTGACCTTCGGAGCTTGGACTGGGACCGGGACAGGTTTGGGAGCTGTGGCCCAGGCAGTTGCTGCTCTCTGATTATCAGTCCCGGGCAGATGACATTGGCAGAGCTGGAAGCCTCAGTGAGCTCTGTTGGCAGGCTTTGCTGGGGTTCTATGCGTACTACTTACTGTTGCCTGTGTGTTTTCTGGCATCTGGGAGCATTTAATGGCTAAGTCTTTGCAATTGGTGTAGCTGGTACATTGGGCCCACCTTTATTAGCTAATCTCCTTTTGGTGGGCACGAACGGCAGGGGTTCTGTACTAGAGGTTCTATTCTCTTTCCTTCATATCAAAACGCCTGTTATTAGAGCAACCAGGTATAGAATAGCATTGAGCCCTGTCGATATGTCCTCTAACCCCCATATACATAGGCACCGTGTGGCTTTGGAGGTCTCTAAGTATTCTAGTGATAAAGCAGGCTCTCCTGCCCTTTTGTTACTGGATGAGTTGGTTGTTCCTTCAGCGCCGGGTGACCGCCACATGCTTGCTATTCAAGCTAGAAGTTCCTTAAGAAGGCAGCGCTTACAAAAAGAGAAAAGGGATTTACAACTCGATGACTTTTGTCAATCCTCTGCTCTGCTGATTGATGGTTGCGGCCAACCCACAGTTTTGTCATCCATCAGTAAGGTTGTGCTAAAAGAGTCCATGCCTGCCATCGGACAACAAAGTTAATAATGGTCCCTCTGAGACTACTAAACCTGAACAAAGTGAAAACATTGGACCCCTGGAGATCTCTCAACTTGGGCATTCTTCAGAAATTCAAATTCCAACCCTGTTAACGTCTGCAATATTAGATGCAATGCACCCCACTTCCAAAAGTATGGATGATGTCGTTGCAGAAGTTTATTTTCAACCCCAAGCTCTTTGCAAAGAGAACAAATGCCAATAACAACTGGCAAACCGTTAAGGAGAGAATTATTTCTGGTCTGATCAAATGTGAGAGTGTCCAGGATTTTGAGGTTTGTGTTGACTCCTTTGAGAAGAACATTTCACTGTTAGTTAGAATGGACAGAAAATGCCAAACAGACATTACTGCAATACAGACAGTTACCAATAAGGCAGAGGTGAGCTGCCAAACTAACCTGATGTATGTTACCAACCTACCTGTGACCAATGAAGTATCCCAAGTTTCAGTGCCTAAAACAGCTATATTGGATGGCTCCATCATCCCAACCTTCGAGGTGTCCGCAGACTCATCTAATCTTTTGAAAGCCAGGAAGCCCATGAACCACCTGTCGTACTCCTCATCCACTAGGGTCCTACGTATTCGTAAGTCATCTATGCCAGAGATCACTGAGCCATTCCTGAAAGGTCTGACTGCTGACCGAAGAAATATGGTCATTGTGAATGTTCACAAATTGTATAAACCAGAGCAGAGAGAAGGTTTGTTAAACAAAGTCCTGGCTTGGTTACGATCCACAATTGGCGAAAGTTGTTTTAGAATTATGGACATAAGATTCTTGCGAAGAGACCAAATCAAGGAGTGGGCCTCCATTAATGGACCAGATTCCATTATCATTGGTTATGGCCAGAGTGACCTTCCTTCCTTCTTGAATATTTGTAACAAGCTGGGAACACCCTTACCTAATAAGAATTTAAGACTTGTAATTGATTAGTTAAATTCAATTTTTTGTCTTGTCTGTTGTTATGTTTTATTTATCATTGTTTGTTACATTGTAGCGCTCTGAGGCCTATGGGCGAGTTGGCGCTCTATAAAAATTAAATAAACTATAAAAAAACAAAACATAGGCAGTGGTTCCATTATAATGTGTGCTTTTCGCCAGCATTGTGGCACATAACATTGTATTGCTTGCATTCCCTGCACTTAAAAGAATGGATGCAGCACATCATTTTTCAAGTAGCACATTGCCCCACATCTGAGCATGACATGAAGCACACTGCAGAACACTGTACATACTACACTTTTTCTGCACCGACGATGGAAGGAAATATATGGTGCATGGAGTCAGATTCCTGCATGTATCACACTCCATAGAAAACACACAGCTAATTGTGTGACACACCTGCCCACAGTCCAACTCATGACACCACATCTTCGAATTGCATGGCAGCTGGACAAAAATTGCATAGCAAACACACAAACATTCATCAGCTGGCGCAGCACACCCACACAGCTCACCTCGTTATATTTTTCCTGCATGTGCCCCTTTTGTTTTTGGTAGTTTTAGAACACCTAGTGTGAAGCACATGACACACCATCATTGAGTCTTATGCCTGTAGGGATGCTAGGTGCTATGAGCAAGAGCTTTGCCATTTTTGAGTAGGCCTCAGCTAGAGGTATTGAGCTGATATTATAGTGTATTAGGCCACAGTTGTTAGCTGAGAGCACTTGATTGAATTTTGTTTTGTCCTGCAAACATGCAGAGAGCTCAAGGACAGGTGAGGAGGGGTGTGAGATAGTTGCCAGCTTCTTATTGCAAGGGAATCATCCAGGGATGAATGCTCGGTCCCAGAGAGCAAACACTGCCTCATCAGATAGAGAAAGAAAAAATAATGTTTGTGAAGGCTGCAGTAAGGGTTCTCAGGCAGCCACAATGTGAAATGGACTCAATATTATGGAGAAATTAGCAGAAATGATGGTCCAAGGGCGGTGGTCATCAGTGGACCGGTCACGTTTTTTCTAGAAGGCCATTAATTGCAGGAAGGGTACTAGAAGTTGGCGTACCAGGACTGCCAAAATGTAACAAGATAGGGAGTTACATAGTGAGCAGGTGCAAATGGTGGGAATGGGAAATGAATAGAGGATGTGTGTGCCATGTTGGTTTGTTACTTATTGGTCCATCTTGGTGGGATGTTGCAGCCCCAATTGTCTGAGGTGGCATGGTCCAATTAAAATTAAGCCCTTTATCTAACTGTTTTCTCGAGATGGGATTTGTGCATTGTTCGGGCTGACCAAGGAGTGTGTGATCATGATGGGTGGGTGTGTTCTTTTGTGACAAAATGGTAACTGACAATAGTTTTTCAACAATGTATAGGGCTGTTTGGTGAGCTAGTGACTACCAGCCAATGATAATGTTTGGATGATGTTTTTGCTACATTTGTTCTGTGATATATTAATGTTCTGTTTGTGGCTATAAAATGTCCAGCAAACAAGTGGCGAGTTGAAGTTGGCTTGTTCTGTTCACCTTCACTTGATGTACATGTTTTTTCCTGCATGTGGTGCACTTCTTTTTGAGTTTTTGTGGATTGTTTTTCCCTGCCTTTGGAAGTGTTGGGAGCACCCTTAGCTCAACATTTGGAGGCCCCAGAACCTGAGGGGAGGAGGGCTCTCTGCTGCATGCCCAGGGATGTGGAGCCAGCCTGTAGAGACCAGCTCCAGTGTGCACAAACAAGAAGGTATCGCCCATGCCGAGTTTCCGAAAGGTCTGCCGTATCACTTGGGCCTGGCCTCATGCCCCGGGTGGTACAAGCATTTGGGAGAGGTCCAGCGTCGAGGGCGTTGGAGGATCGACAAACACGTGAGTGCACCCTTGCATGAAAGCACAAGGCGCAGCCTTGTAATTGATCTTGTTGAATGTTTTCTTCTCCCTTTTTTATTATGGAGTAGTGCAATTAGTGCAGGGACCTCCTAGTAGTTAGGGAAAGGCTCTGTCATGTAGTAGTGCATGCGGATTGGAAAAGGGATCTCTCCAGAGGTGAAGAAAGATTCGCAGTGCAGTGGTGTATGAGGATTTGGTGAAAGAATCTTCTCATGTTGAGAGAAAAGATGACATCAAAAGTAGTGTAATATTGTGGCATAGTAGTGCATGCAGATTAAGGAAGGGGATCTACTATGTTGGGAAGAAGAACAAGTTACTTACCAACTGTAACGTACTTTCGACTGGATGTTCCTCCCACGTATTCCTCATCTTGTGATAAATCGTTATCTCCAGCTTCGCTGCTTCGGAAAAAAGTTTTCTCGGCAGAGGGCGCTGTGCTCGAGGTCGTGGCGTCGATTGTCCCTCGACGTACTCCGTACTCTGTCGACGTCACCGATGGTATAAATAGCTCGAGCCGCGCCCGTTGCTTCAGTTCTGTTTTTTCGATGAAACATATAGGAGGAACACCCAGGCGTGTCCCATGACCGATACATTCTTCGTGAGAGGAAAGTGTAAGAAAACATAAACTGTACTGTGGGGTAGGATGGGAGGGTTGATGAGGAATACGTGGGAGGAACATCCAGTCGAAAGAACATTACAGTTGGTAAGTAACTTGTTCTTCGAATGGATTGTGTCCTCCCACGTATTCCTCATCTTGTGATAGGCTCCCATAGCAGTATCAATTTTTGGAGGTGGGAGTACCAATTTCAGTTTTCGTGGACAGAATGCAGAACTGCCTTTGCAAATAAACCCTTTTTAGAGGAGGCAGTATCCAAACAATAATGTTTAACAAAAGTATGCATTGTTTTCCAGGTTGCAGCTGCACAAATGTCTGCTGCCGGGACTCCCCTCTTTAGAGCCGCTGAAGTAGCCATTCCCCTTGTAGAATGGGCACGAAGCCCATCTGGTGGTTCTTTTCCCGCTAATCTGTAGCATTCAACTATGGCTAATATGATCCAGCGGGAAATGGTCTGTTTTGTTACAGATAAGCCTAATTTTTGACCAGTATAACCCACAAACAGTTGGTCATCTTGTCTCAATTTAGCCATCCTAGAGATGTAAAAACTAAGAGCCCTCTTGGGATCTAATCTGTGTAATCTCTCCTCTTCTTTGCCCAGATGAGGAGGATAAAAAGTAGGTAGTACTATTTTTTGTGACAAATGGAAGTCCGAGACTACTTTTGGCAAAAACGAGGGTTTAACTTTAAGGACTACCTTATCTTTATAAAAAATAGTATATGGTGGTTTGCATGAGAGAGCCTGAAGTTCGCTAACCCTGCGGGCTGATGATAGGGCCACAAGGAGGACAATTTTTAGAGTCAAAAGCCTCAATGGACATGAGTGCAGAGGCACAAAAGGGATGCAAGTCAAGAATTTTAATACTAAATTTAAGTCCCAGGTTGGTACATGAAAAGGTACTGGAGGGTATACATTAGTGAGCCCCTTTAAGAATTGAATTATTAACAGTATTTTGAAATATGAAACATCTTCCGAGGAGCGCTTGAAAATGGACAGCGCAGCAAGGTATCCTTTGATTGTTCCTATCTGGAGCCCCAGATTAGCTAGATGTAGCAGAAAGGAAAGCACCATTGGGGTGCCACACTGAAAAGGGTCCACATCCTTGTCTTTGCACCAGTTAATAAACCTATTCCAGCGACATCGGTACAAAGACTTTGTTGCTGGTCTTCTGGCCGAAAGCAAGATTTCCATTACGTCATCCGGAAGATCCCAATCCTTGTATCTCAACCTCTCAGAAACCATGCGTGAAGGTTGAGTGTCTTGACCTCTGGATGGAGAACCCGACCTTCCTCTTGCGAGAGAAGATCCTCTCTTTGCGGAAGACGTATTGGAGGGCAGATGGACATGTCTAGAAGGTCCGGGTACCACGTTCTCCTGGCCCAATCCGGGGCAATTAGGATCATGGTTTCCCTGAACTTTCTCAACCTCCTGATTACTTGAGGAATCACGGGGACTGGGGGAAACGCGTACAGCAGTGGAAACTTCGACTCCACTACAAATGCGTCTCCCAGAGCTCTTCTTTGAGGAGATTTCCTTGAGCAGTACTGATCGCACTTCCGGTTGATCGCGGTGGCGAACAGATCCACTTGAGGGGTTCCCCAAAGGGCGAAGATCTCCAGAAGGACTTCCTGAGCCAGCTCCCACTCGTGAGAGACCGTGCTCTGCCTGCTCAGAGCGTCTGCCGCCGTGTTCTTCTCTCTGGCTAGGTGAATTGCTGAAAGAGAGATTCCTTCTCGTATTTCCCAGAACCAGAGCTGCATTGCCTCTCTGCACAGTGGCAGTGACCCTACACCTCCTCTCTTGTTGAGATAGTACATGGCCACTGTATTGTCCGTCATTATCAGGACATTCTTTCCCTGTACAGAGGGCAGAAAGGCCTTCAGAGCTAGTCTGATTGCCCTCAGCTCTAATAGATTGATGTGTAGTTTGGACTCCGATGGAGACCAACGACTGCTGATTGTCAGATCGTTGGTGTGTGCTCCCCACCCCGTGAGTGAGGCGTCCGTCACTACCGTTATCTCCGGCCATGGTTGCCAAAAAGACTCCCCCTTGGGAATGTTGTCGTTGCAAGCCCACCATAGAAGATCCTGAGCAACTGCGCTCGGGACTTGCAGAAGATCCGACATATTCCCTAAGAATTGGGACCACTGAGTTCTGAGTGCCCATTAAAGGGATCTCATTCTCAACCTGGCCTCTGGTACTAGGAAAATGCAGGATGCCATGAGGCCGAGCAACCTGAGAAAATCAAAGGCTGGTAGATGTTGGGCATTCTGAAACTTCGTTACCATCTGCTGGATGTGGAGAGCTCTCACTTCGGGAGGCGAGGCTTTTCCTGATGAAGTGTCCAAGACTGCTCCGATAAACTGGAGCTTCTGGGATGGTATCATGTGGCACTTCTTGAAATTGAGGGAGAAGACCAGTTTGTGGAGGAAGTGGCAGGTGATCGAAAGATGTTCCTGAGCTTCTTCTGGAGACCTTGCTCTGATCAACCAGTCGTCCAGGTAGGGATATATGTGAATACCCCCTCTCCTGAGACTTGCTGCCACAACTGCCAACAGTTTGGTGAAAACTCTCGGGGCGGAGGTCAACCCGAATGGCAGAACTCGAAACTGATAATGAGAATTGCCAATCGCGAACCTCAGGTACTTTCTGTGCTTTGGATGGATTGGCACATGAAAGTAAGCATCCTGAAGGTCCAATGATACCAACCAATCTTGGAGTTGGAGAGCCTGAAGGATCTGAGAAAGAGTCACCATCTTGAACTTGTCCTTCCTGAGGAACTTGTTCAAGTTTCTCAAGTTCAAGATGGGTCTCAGTCCTCCGTCCTTTTTTGGGATGAGAAAATATGAGGAGTACCAACCCCTGTTCCTCTCCGCTACAGGTACCAGTTCTATGGCACCTTTCTCTAGCAGGGTTAACATTTCCTGCAACAGGAGCGGATCCTGAATTTTGGCAGAATTGGCTCCCGGTGGATGATTCTGAGGCCTTTTTAGAAAGGGGAGACAGTAACCTTGGGCTACTGTTTCCAGTGCCCAAGCATCTGAGGTAATGCCCCGCCATTCCTTCAGATGTTCAGAAATCCTGCCTCCCACTGGTGTTATGTGTAACAAGGTCTCAGAGGGATTTGGAGGCAGCTGCAGGAGTGGCTGAGGGTACAGATGCCGCTCCTGAGGCTGATTTTGCACCTCTTACTCGTGCTCCACGCAGGAAGTTTCTTTTACCCCTTTGAGAAGCTTGTCCTCTTCCTCTACCAAAAGAGGAGTAGTATTGAAAAGAACGACCCCTCCAGGAAGATGAGCCGGAATAGGGTTTTAGAGGCTGGCGCAAAGAGGCGCTAAGTGATTTAGCTGCCGCTTTCGAGGTCTGAAGTTTTTCTAGGCTTTCATCAGCCTATCTGCCAAAGAGCCCCGAGCCATCAATGGGCATGTTGAGGAGTCTAGCTTGCACGTCCGGTGCAAATCCCGACTTCCTCAACCACGCAAATCTGCGTAGCACAACGCTTGCAGCCATGGATCTGCTGATACTATCAGCAGTATCCAGTCCAGACTGGAGACATTCCCCCATTGCCTCCTTCCCGTCTTTGACTATATTCAGGAAGCCTTCCCTTTCCTCGCCTTCCAGAATATGATCAGCCGCCGCCGAAATACAGTCCCACAGGGTATGGGTAAACCTGGCTAGGGTACAGGTGACATTTGCCGATTTAAGTGCCATACTGCCTGACATGAAAACTTTACGTGCCCAGGCATCAATTTTTTTATCCTCTCTATCTGGAGGGATAGTTGGATAAGCAATTTGTTTCGAAGTAGATGCTGCCTGAATGACTAAACTCTCTGGAGTCGGATGTTTATTCAAATATTCAGGATCCGTTCCAGCTGGTCTATATTTTCTTGGAAAAGTGCTATCTGCAGCAGCAATAGTTTCTGGTTTCTCCCAGTTTTTCTCCACAGTCCTTTGAAGGGCCCTGTGAAAAGGGAGAACAGGATCTTTGTGAGGTCCCTTGACGATAATATTCGTCATGTCATCTTGTTCAAAAATGGGTGATGTATTACCCCAACCCATGTATTCAACTACCCTGGTTATAAGACCCCTGTACCCAGCATCTGCATGCTCTACAGGATCAGGTTTGGCAAACTCTAATTCTGGGGATGTGTCAACTCCACTAGCAGAATGTAGAGTATCACTCAGGTCTCTCATTCTAGATTCCTGGTCAATATGTTCCTCAGGAACTTGTCTTGTACCATAAGTAACTCCCAAAGGAGTAACCTCGTCTTCTTCTGAAGCAGACTCTTCATAGATTGCTGACATAGATTTGAAAAAGTCTGATCTGGGCAAAGGAGTGAATCTCCTTTCTTCCTCTTCCATCTGCTTCGAAGGAAATGGCAAATCCCTCGAAGTTTTCGAGGGTGTCTTCGAAGTCTTTGAAGTTTTCGAAGACGACTTCAATAATGGCGTCGATGACGCATTTGGCTTTGGCGTCAAAATTATCGACGTCGAGGGCGTCGACGAAGTTGTCGAAGTCTTCGACGACTTGTGTTTCTTGGCCGAAACTGGAGAGGTGCTCGACTCTCGAAGATTCTTCGACGGTTTTACGTCGACTCGAGGTTTTTTGTATTCCTCGACGCTACTGGTCTTGGCCATAGTAGCCTTGGACTTCCCTTTGTCGTCCAATGGAGCAACTTTAGGGGTATGGCTTTTTCGAGGTTCTTTCGAGGGGGTCGAGGCCGCATTCTCGAAAACCTCCATCATCTTTTTGCGGAATTCTTCCCACTTACTGGGAGAATCCGATTTAGTCGGACAACAAATTTCTTCGGTCGAAGAAGATGATGAGGGAGATCTATGTCTCCTCTTCATTTTTTTCGATGACGACGAAGAGTGTCTCTATCTACTCCTATATCAAGATCTCTTCGAGTGCCTATGGTGATTCGATTCCTTAGAATCAGTTGCTTTCTTGTGTCTTTTTGACGAAACCTTTTTTGAGGCCTCCCTCCCCACCGACAGTTTTAATGAGCCCTGATTCCTGGTGGGACTTCTTTTCCCGCCGACTGGTAGCACTCAGAGATGCATCAAATGATCCAGCGTGAGATGGTTTGGTTAGTAATCGCAAGAACTTTGCAGGAAAGAGAATGGGCGACGAACAACTGGTCCGTCTTCCTGAAATCCGCTGTGCGGGCAATATAAAAACTAAAGGCTCTTTTTGGATTGACACAGTGAAAGCGCTCTTCCTCCATTGAGGGGCGAGGAGGAGGGTAGAACACTGGCAAGCCAATCGATTGTGAAAGGTGGAATTCCGAAACAACCTTCGGACAAAATCCTGGTCTGAAATTAAGAGATACCTTCTCTCTGAAGAAACGCAAAAAGGGGGGCTTGCAGCATAATGCCTACAGCTCGCTAACCCTCCTGCCGATGTGATGGGGTGAAAAAGGCTGTCTTAAGGGACAACCCCCTAAGTGAACAAGAATGCAAAGGCTCAAACTGAACCACCATAAGAAAGGTGAGAACTAACTTAAGGTCGCAGTCTGGAACAACAAAGGGAGTTGGCAGGCTTTTGTTGAGAAGGCCCGTCAGGAATTGTGACATGACCGGTGTGGTGAAAAAAAAACCTTGATCCAGGGACCTTTTAAACAGAAAAGACTGCCAAATACCCCTTGACCGTTGCAACCTGAAGGCCTGCAGAGGCTAGTGACAGAAGGAACTCCATCACCATTGTAGAGGGGCTAGCGAAGGGATCAACCTCCCGCTTCCTATACCATGTCTCAAATATTCTCCATCTGCACGCATACAGAGTTCTTGTAGACGGTCTGCGTGCAGCCAGCAACACCTCAAGAACTTCCTCGGAGAGGTCCTAGTCATCATACCTCATCCGCTCAATAGATACATATGTAGGTTGAGGGAATCCAGGGTCGGATGCAGTATCGGACCCTCCGACTGGTTGAGGCGATCTGGCCGCCAAGGCAACCGGTGAGGTGGACAGATCCAAAGATGGGAGTACCACATCCTCCTCGCTGAATCCGGGGCGATCAAGATCATGGTCGCGTGAAACCTCTTCAACCTCCTGAGAATCCAGGGAATGATCGGAGGGAACGTGTAATGGAGAGGGAATGTCCAATCCACCAGAAACGCATCCCCCAGTGCACCGTTCGCTGGGAATTCCCTCACGCAAAACTGTTTGCACTTCCTGTTGGCTTCGGTGGCAAACAGATCCACTGCTGGGGTAACCCAGAGAGCGAAGACCACTTCCAGGACTTCCTGGCTCACTTCCCACTCGTGTGAGACAGTGCTCTGCCTGCTCAGAGCATCCGCCAAACGGTTCTCTGCCCCCGTCAGATGAACTGCAGAGACCAAGATTTTATTCTCTAGCAACCAGAACCTCAGTTGCATCGCTTGTGTGCAGAGGGGACGGGAATGCACTCCACTTTGCTTTTTCAGGAAGTGCATGGCCACCATGCTGTCCGTCAGAATCAGGACATGCTTCCTGTTGAGCGATGGAGCAAAGGCCTTGAGGGCCATCCTGATGGCTTGCAACTCCAGCCTTCTGATATGCCACATGGCTTCCGACGCAGTCTAATGGCCGCTCACCCGCAAATCCTCGCAGTGAGTGCCCTTCAAGGACGTATCCGTGACCACTCAGGTCTGAGGCCAAGGAGGCCAGAAGGGTTTCCCCTCCTTAAGATTCCCACCCGTGTTCCACCTGCTGAGTCCACGAACTACCTGGCTAGACACCCTGAGAGGATCCGAGAGAGCTCCCAGATACTAAAACCACTGGTCTCGTAGGAGCCACTGAAGGGATCTCATGTGCAGTCTGGCCTCCAGGAAAATGCAGGAGGTCATGAGGCCGAAAAGGCAGAGAAAGGTGATAGGGTTCCAGAACAAGTGGACCATCTGTTGTTTGTTGTCGGCTCTCACCTCGAGAGGGAAGGCCTTCCCTGCCCGAGTGTCTAGGAGTGCCCCGATGAACTGGAGCCTTTGGACCAGTGTCATGTGGGACGTCTTTAAGTTCAGGGAGAAGCCCAGCCTGTGCAGTAGCAGACAGGTGTCTTCCAGGTGAGTCAAAACCTGTCCCGCTGACTTCCCCGTCCAGGTACAGGAAAATGTGGACTCCGGATCTCCTGAGGTGAGCCACGACTACCGCTATGAGCTTGGTGAAGACCCTTGGAGCGGAGGTCAATCCAAAGGGCAGCACTTTGAACTGGTAGTGCTTGTCCCCAATGAGGAACCACAGGAATTTCCTGTGCTTCTGATGTATGGGCACATGGAAATAGGCATCCTGTAGGTACATGGACACGAGCCAGTCCTGAAGCTCGAGAGCGTGGAGAATTTCTCTCAACGCCACCATCCTGAATCTGTTTTTTCTCAGGAACTTGTTTAGAGCCATGAGGTCCAGAATGGGACAGAGACCTCCTTTTTTGGGTACCAGGAAATACCGGGAATACCAACCCGACCCTCTCTGATCGGGAGGAACCTCTTCCATGCACCTACGACAATAGGGCTCTCAGTTCTTCCTGGAGCTCCTATCCAGTTGGATCGGTGAAGATGGGGTATGTCAAGAGGTTTTCTTAAAAAGGGCAGACAATAACCCCACTGAATTAGCTGCAGGGCACAGGCATCAGAGGTTATCTCCTGCCACTGGGACCAATGCCCTGTCAATGTCCACCAACCGATACGTCGTGGGAGGGAGGGGCCAGCAGCGGCTGTCTGCTGGCCCTAAGAAGCTCCTCTGCCCCTTCTGGGACGCAAGACATGCCTCTGCCCTTGCTTGGCTCGTGGGGGCTGCGCTTTCTTCGCATAGGGCACATAGCGCCTATAGCCTCATCCTCTAGAGGCAAAGCAGAAGGCAGGCTTGGCTGGCTGAGCAGCCAGACCCAGCAATTTACCAGCAATTTTAGACTCCTTACATTTCTCAAAAGAGTCATCCGCCTTCTGTCCGAAGAGCATCTCCCCCTCAAAAGGCATGTCTAGAAGGCGGTTTTGTACATTGGGGGAGAGGCTAGAAGTTTTCAAATAGGCCTGCCTTCTCATAACTATTGCCGACCCCATGGAGCAGCCAATGCAGTCAGCAATATCCAGGTCTGTTTGCAAGGACTGCTTGGCAGTTTCCATCCCATCCTCTGGCAGTTTCCATCCCATCCTCCACCAGCTGTATAAATCTGTCCAGCATATGACCTCCCGGGACATATTCTGCTGGATGCTCGACAGCCTTCCACAAACCGTAGGAGAATTTAGCAAAACCGCAAGCTATGTTTGTGGCCTTGATAGCCATGCTCCCGGAGGTAAAAACCTTCTTGGCCAAAGAGTCTATTCTTTTCTTCCCTTCCCTGTCTGTAGAGAGATTTGATGTGGATGCAGTGGGCCTGGAGGATATAGTGGCAGTCTGAACTATCAGCCCTTCCGGGGAAAGGTGTGTTGAGACGAAGGAAGCAGGGGGCAAAGTGCATTCATTTTGCCTGATGGAGTCCAAAGGTCAGCTATGGCCCGATTGCAGGGCATGTTGTGCTCAATAGCCGGGCCCTCATCCACGATATCTGTAAGGTCTTATCCTTGTTGGGGAGTGACGGACAACTTGAGCCTGAAGGTGTCAACCACTTTTCTCCAGTAATGTCCTAAACTTGACATGAGAGTGAGTGTAGGGTTGTTTTTGTTGCATCTCAAGGTCTGAAGATGTGTCCAACCCACTGGCATCTTGAAGGCCCTGAGCAAGTGCCACCAAATTGTCTCGTAAAGATGGGGTCAACCTCTTCGTACTCCTTGGCCTGATCGGTGGCAAAAATCGACTGCATCGAGTTGAAGAAGCTTGTCTGCGAAAGCGGTTGAAAGGTGCTGAATGTCGCTGGTCGACTTCGAGGGCTTTTGTTTGGCTCTGTTGTCCTGGATGCCGAGGCAGAGGTCTTAGTTGCTTGTATCGCAGCCTTAGAGGAAGACGGAGTGGTGCTGATGGCTATGACAGGTGATGGGTGCCATGGGAGAGGCTTCTAGAGGGGGATTTCTGCACCCTCTTGGGGCACAGAGCCTGAAGGCTCAGTCGGTGCCAAAGGCATCGACTTCCTGGCAAACGTGGGGTCGGGGATACCAAGCGCCGCTTTAACTGACAAAGCCTGCTGGTCGGGGGTGGGAGCCGCGCCGACAGCTGCCTGTTGCCGAAACATGTCAAGCATTTCTTTTGTTTAAAAGAATCCCACTTTTCACGAGTGGTGGGTCCCTTAGAGGGCTTACCTCGCTCTGAGGAAGGATTCGATTCCCGCCGATGGTGGCGTCGCTTCTTCTTCCGTGAGGAAGAATATGAGATAGGCTATTGGAGTGGGTCCACTTTTTCATTTTTTTGCAGTGTCAGCCCTTATGACGTGTGGGCTCCTCAACCTCAGCCTCAGACGACCGGACCCGAGACCACGCCAGAGACTTCGGCGACTGTCAGCCCAGGGCCAGCTTACCTCACCTCTGTCTCACAGGAACTTGGGTTGCATCTTGGTGCACGACGTGCAGGCCTCCGTGTGTCGTGAGTGGAACCCAAACACCATAAACAGACGTTGTGTGGGTCAGTCACCAACATTCTGGCCTCGCAATCAGAGCACCACTTAAAACCTGAGATCTGTTGAGAAGACATATCGAGGTGAATCGAAAAAAAACTTGGTCTGAAAACATTGAGTGAACTTGAGTAGGTTCCCGATGCAGAGTGTGAGTGTGTGGAAAAAAGGAACTGAAACATGGGGCCTACCGACGTGGTATATGTATGGTGCCTGATGTCACTTCCGGCCCAATGATCGACCACCCCGCAAGACGAAAACGAAACTGTGGGAGAAAAGCAATCAATTGAAGCTGAAAGTTCCAGTCCACCACAAATGCGTCCCTCTCGGGGGAAATTCTCTGGAATAGAAACGTTTGCACTTCCTGTTCACACTGGACGTGACCAGATCTACTTTGCGGGGGTTCCCGAGAGAGCACAAGAAGGACTTCCAGGCACAGCTACCACTCATGGTAAACCAAACCCTGGCTGCTCAGTATGTCTGTAGTCATATACTCCCCTTGCGGGCGTGGTGAATTGCTGACAGGGAAACCCTGTTCTATAAAATCCAGAACCAGAGCTGTGTTGCCGCTCTGCTAAGGGGGAGTGAACCTACACCACTCCTCTTGTTGATGTAGTGCATGGCCACTGTGTTGTCCATCGTGATCAGGGTAGTCGTCCCCAGTATGGAGGGCAAAAAGGCCATCAGTGCCAGTCTGATCACCCTCAGTTTTAACTGGTTTATATAAATGTTTGTCTCCGCCAGGGACAACAACCCACTCACCGTCAGCTCGTTCAGGTGAGCACCCCAGACTGTCAGAGACGTGTTCATCACTATGGTTGCGTCTCGCATTGGTTGCCAAAACGTTTCTCCCACCATCACATTCTCCCTGCGAGCCCCCCATAGAGGATCCTGGGCAACTCAAATCCGTCATAATGTCAGAGAACTGCAACCATTGAGATTTGAGGTTCCATTGGAGCGATCTCATTCTCAATTGGGCCTCTGGCAGCAGGAAGATGCAGGATGCCATAAGGCCGAGCAACCGTAGGAAGTCTAGGGCTGGCAGATATTGGGCTTTCTGGAGTCTGGTGACCATCTGCAGGATGTGTAGAGCCGTGTCATCGGGAGGAAAAGCCGTGTCCGAAGGAGAATCCCAGACCGCTTCGAGGGTGTCAACTGAGACTTCTTTAAATTGAGGGAGAAGCCCAGCTTGTGAAGGAGGTGGCAGGTGCGATTGAGATGATCCAGGGCTTGATCCGGAGACCACGCTCCGATTACCAATCATCCAGGTAGGGAAAGACACGAATCCCCCTTTTCGTGACACTGGCTAACACTATCGCCAACAGCTTGGTAAAGACTCTCGGGCGGAGGTTAGCTCGAAAGGTAGACCTGAAACTGGTAGTAAGTGTGCTTTGGATAGACCAGCACATGGAAGTAAGCGTCCTTTAGGTCGAATGACACCAACCAATCCTTCATTTTTAGGGCCTGGAGGCTCAATGAGAGTGTTACCATCTTGAATTTTTTCTCCCAGAGGAATTTGTTCGAGCATCTCAGGTCCAAGATGGGTCGCAGACCTCTGTCATTTTTTCGGACCAAAAAATAATGGAAGTACCACCCTCTGTTCCTTTCTTTTACTAGTACTAACTTTATGGCACCCTTCTCCAAAAGAGAGGAAAACCTTTCAGCAGCAGAGGGTCTGGAACAGGAGGTGGTCTGGACAGAGGGGGTCAATCTGGTGGACACTTTAAACAGGGGAGGCAGTAACCTTGAGAGACCACCTGAAGTACCCATACAACTGAAGTAGTAATGCACCATTCTTGAAAATGAGGCGACAGACGCCCCCCTACCTGTGTGCGATGGCAGAAGTGCTCAAAGAAGTTTTGCCGCAGAGAGGGGACAGGCGCAGAAGTGGCCTGTGCCTTACCTCCTCTACCTCTGGAAAGTCGAGAGAAAAGTCTCTGACCTTGGTGGCCAGTGGTTTTCTTCCCCTTTTGCTGTGGCTATAATGACGGATAGCACTGGTGCAAAGCGCTGGTCTTGGAATCTCCGATCTGCACTTAGAAACCAAACTCAAGTATGGTATTAGGCGCGTTATACAAAAACAATATGAAAAATATAAATAACGAAAGGTCTTGTCTTTCCACTTAAAGGCAGTTTGAAGAGGCTGCCTTCCTTAGCACCGTCCTAGGGACTTTGCTGCAGCCTTGGAAGCCTGCAATTTCTTAAGGCTGCCGCCTGCCTTTGGTCTAAATAAGTGTGACCATTCAAAAAGCATATCAAGTAACTTTTCCTGTACATCTTGTGCAAAGCCTAATTTCCATGGCCGAGCAAACCTTCTCATGACGGAAGTTGTCGCCATGGACCTTCCAATGCAGTCATCTGTGTCAAGTCCTGACTGTAAGGCTCTTCCTTACCATCTTCAATAATATTGAAGAGCCTGTTCCCGTTTTCCCCTTCGGGGACGTGTTTTGCCACTTCAGCTATCACAGACCACCGGGTGTGTGTATATTTAGTCAGTGCACAAGAGACATGTACTGTCTTAAGTGCCATGTTGCCAGAGACAAATACTTTTTTTGGCCAGAGCATCATGTCTCTTGTCTCTGTCTGGGGGCAGAGAGAGGTAGGCGCTTGCCTTATTGCCAATAATAGTTGCTTGGACTGTCATGTGATGGGAGTCTGGCAAGGAACTCTGGGTCTGAAGGAACCGGTCAGTACTTCCTGGTAAAAACCTTATGGACTGCAGAACCTGAGCAGGGGGTTTTCCACAGCTCTAAAAGGTGATTTTATATGGTGTGATGTGACTTAGGTCTGACTTCTATGATGACACTATGGAAAATTAGATGTTGCAGATTATGTATAAAAATGACTTTGGAAGTAAAAGAGAGCAACAGTATGTTGAAGAAGATAGGTACTTTGACGCACAAACAAGGTAAAATTAACACTGTAATGAAGGACCTGGAAACCACTTCCCTAACATTTATGAATATGATAAACATGCAATTACCAAAAGAAATGGGTAATGTGAACCACCTGTATAAATTGTTGAAGAAAAAAGCTCTACAATGGGACTTAATTAACAATTTAGACAGATTGGCAACGAAGTGCAGGTTTACATCTTACTGCCTACAGGGAATGCTAATGAATAAATCTCAGAGCTACCTGTGGAAGGTTGGTAATAGAGAACTCTCCAGATTTATTATGCTGCTTAGGTTTAATATGCTTCCTAGCTACGAATATGTGGAAGCTTGGAGTGGTGTTCCTATTGAAAAACAAGTCTGTAGGTTCTGTAAATTGGAGATTGAGACATCTAGACATTTACTCACTGCATGTATAAAAATGGAAGGATGGTATTATAATGGCTTTAACGGCCTGGTCTATGATGATAGAATGATTATGTCAGACCAATTTTGGTCCAGTATCTATATGGCAGAGCCTTTGGTGTATCTGGGAGCTGCAAGTTATGTCTGGAAAAGAATTGTGACTGAAGGGGATATATTGAGGCTAGAGTTTTAGACAGGTGGGAATGACAGGAAGAACAATTCTTAATTATAATTGGACTAACACTAAGTCCACCACATGGAAATATTGACCCAAATTTAGCAGATGGTTTTTAGAGAGTGGTAACATACAGAGAACAATACTCGATTCTTGAGAAAGATATTTAACAGAAACAAGAATGTAATGTATACATTGATTTTAACAAATTTTAACTATTATGTGAAAGAAATGAATCAATAGTAAAAATGCAATGTGATTTGTTTAAGGAGGACAGTATTGAAATTAAAAATGTAATTGTATTTACAGGTGTGTATATGTTAGGTGATAATAGTGAAATGGTTTTATTTAGTGGATATGAATTGGATAATAATGAAATGTTTGATTAAGTTTTTTTTAGTAAGTTTTATACATTGTATAATTTGAGTTGTTATCAGTGATAAAATAATGATGAATTGTTGTGATGTATTTTAATATTAAGTTGTATTATTAAAATGTTTATTCAAGTGTTTAAGGTTTTAATTAACCATATACATTATAATAAAATAAAAAAATGTTATTGGGCATTGTGCCTTTCTTCAGGATGTCTGAATTCTCTATCTCCCCCCAGCCCAAAGCATCAACCACTGTGACCATAACTGTTCTGTCTGCCACACAGGGGAGGTATCTAGGCCACTGGCATCATGCAGTATGGTAGCCAGATCAGCCAACCTGCTCGCCTCAGCCTGAAACGCCTCAGGTTGTCGAGGAGTACCCATGGGTTCCAACCCACAGGGAACCGAGTCATCATCCTCATCGGAAATGCCTTGAAAGAAGACATCAAACCCCTTGTCGACTTAGGTGTGAACCACAAAGTCCAGGGGTCTTCTATTGCTGACCGATCCTTTGATCCTTCGATATTGATGCCGAAGGAGTTGGCGGGACGTCGAAGAACATGGTGGTGTCGATAGCTATCGAATTTGTGATGAGGCCTTCACCGCTCCTGAGATTTTAATCGCACAAGGATGTTGGTGATCCGAGTCCCTGTCAGCTTTTGTGGGCACAGTGAGCTTGATGGTCTTCTTATTTGAGAAGGAGAGAATGGAAAGGCCCGCTTTCTCGAAGACCTACATCCTCTTGATGTAAAAGTCTTCCCATTCTTCCATCAAAGCGGTTTCTCAACAGAAAACTTACCTGTTCCGGTGAAGAGTCCGAGGACGAGTGCCTTCTCGTTCTCGTCTTCTTTCGGGATGAAGAAGAGGACGAAGGACAGGAGTCGCTCCTCCAGTAGGAACTTTAACAGTATTTTTTTTACCATGTTCTCTCTCTCTCTGGTGATTCCTCGGCTGTGGAGCTCTTGGCATCATCGGGTCTTTATTTTGCTATAGACAAACTCTGCGACTTTGATGTCAAATGGCTCTACAGGATAGTAAGTGGGAGTCAATGAGGGGCAAACTCAGCTCGCCATAATTCAGAGGGGAAGAAGCGACTGGTTTGGCCATGGGTCAGACATGGGAGACCAATCCACTTACAGGAAGAATTCTTTACTGACATTAGGCTAAAATGTTTCTGGAGCTACTGGGGCTTCCTTCTGGTCTCAAGATGGATCAGAATGCTGGGAGAAGGAGAAGATAGCTCAGATGAGACATCTGTCAAGACCATGACCACTGGTAACTTGCTTTTCTTGGAAGCTTTGCCGCCGTTTTGGATTTGCTTTCAAAAGCATTAGGAGATCTTGGGTTCTACAAGGGGGTTAGGTGCACTAAAATGCCTTCCTGGAGCCCCTTGATCAAGGCATGTACAGATTTCTTGCTTGACGTGGAGCTCCAGGGTTTCTCCGAGACAGAGTTTTTGTATGTATTGTGTTGTTCTTTAGCACCTTATGTAAAATGTGGGGAGTATTAGTGATCAGTGCAGGGCTCCATGTGCATGCTGTAAGGAAGGTATGGTTATCAGAAGCATGATAGACCTAAGGAGTACAATGCAAGGGTGTTTAATTGTGCAGTATATGGGTGAGAAAAACGCGTAATCTAAACTTAAATCTAAGATGGGAGCAAGCTATGACGATCAAAGTAAAGAAAAAGCTGTCCTAGTGGTGTTGTGTCAAAACAAAAATGGCCTATACTAATAAACCTATTGCCAAATCCTTACTCTATATAACAAAAGGGTGTGGGAAAATGATTTGTAAAACAAAAGAGTGTAATGCAAACTAAAATGTTCAAAAGGGTTTCGATAGTTAAGGACTGCTGAAGTAATACACTCCCGTCCCCACGTTGCATCATGGGACAAGGCGGAACTGTGTCATGACTGTGAGCACCCTTGAGTCTATAGGCATCAGGAAGCGGTTTCTTCCGAAAAGGCACAAACCCTCAAATCAATGTCTTTTGCTTGGCAGCACAAGACTTTTCCCAAGCTCTTACCATGCAGAATTCCCCTCTTTCGCGCCTTTCTCGTGATACCCCTTCGTTGGGAATACCTTCGTCTTTACACCACTGTTCAGTCACTTTATCAAATTGCAGGATTCACTTTCCCTTGCTTTTACTTGGCATCCCTCCGTTGGGGGTTAACTGTAGCCTTCAAATCACAGTTCAGTTAACTTTACCAGTTGTACTAGCTTATAGCATTCAGAAACTCTTAATGTCTTTTAAACAAATATTTGGTTCCCTTTCACCGGTTCACTCAGGCCCCCATCCTCCGTGCTCAGACCTTCCTCTATAGGCACTTCTGGCTTCCCTCGATAGGGCACAAGCCTTCAAACCGATAGCATCACACGTGTTACTCTGCAATCTTTCACGCTTTCGCTTTTACACACTTGCTAGTTCGATACAGAGACTTCTGAGAGGCGATCCCGTCTCGCCTGGCCACTCTGTTATATTGAGGCAAGTGCATTTACTTTTCAAAATCAAGCCTCTCTTTCTCATGCAACCCACAATACTGGATACAGTTCAAAGTTTTATACCGGCCTCCTCTCCCAAGGCCTTCTGGTATCTGCAGTTCCTTTCACTTCTTAACAAAGACTTTCGACTGTGTGAGGGTCTTGTACCTTTGACTTTCTCCTTGTATGACCATTTTGACTATTTGCCTCCTTTCTTAATTATTTTCTTTCACGGCTTCTCTCACAAGCACAATCTCGGCATTCTTCATTCTTGCTACAATGTGCTTTCGCTCGTGGTTTCTCGACAGCCTAATGCGCATTTCAAGCGTTAATTTACTTTTCATTTATCGACACAAGCTGGTCTCCCTTTTCACTCATCAGCAGCATCTGATACAGTTTATCAAAACCTTCAGTTCTGTCAAGGCTTTTGGCCCAGCGCAGCAAGACTCCTTTCAAGTCCTCACGCTGCACATGGAGAAGGTACCGCCGTGACTTTCTGCAGTGTCAGGGAGTTGCCCCTTTGGGATTCTGCAGTGACCTTCACCTCGCAGCTGGTAGGACCCCGGCCGTTCCTTCTCCTCCTGGTCTCATCTGCTCTGCTTCCATAGTCGCGTCGCCTTCCTGGGATTAACTACCCTACCCTTCTGCTGGTTTTGCTCGCTTCGCTTGCCCTTCTCGCCTTGCTCTCCGGGTGCTTTCATGCTCTGCCTTTTATCCCAGTGGGGAAAGGTAACAGGATTCAGGTGTGAGGCATTAAGATTAAGTCCCTGACCCTGACTGACACTGATGATGGGACATGCCAGATTGACTGGTTGTGTGTGAGTCTGTCTTTCCCTGAAGCGCTTTGTCCGTGCAGAAGAGCGTGTAAAGGGTCGGGGGGAGGTACAATTCCTAGATAGTACATGGAATGAGGGTGTTTTACAGGGAAATGGGCACAGGGATACCACGCCTCTCCACCGGGTGCCCCACTCCCACTCTCCAGGGACCCCTCATCCATGTGATCCTCCTGCACGGCGATGGCCGTGTCCTGGCCACCTCGATGACAGCAGCCCGGGAACGGAGGCAGTGAGACACCCTTTGGTTTCTCACATAGCCCCTTCAGGGCCTGAGGGAGATTGGGGCCCAGTGGAAGGATCCAGATGCTAAAGCATGCCTCTGGATCCAGAGGGCCTAGTGAGAGCGTTGTGAGCACCACATTCAACCATATAGGCCTTGGGAATAACCCTAGTAAGACGATAGCTAAGCATGACAGGACAAGAGTCCATCCCCCTAAGGACACCCGAAAAGCTTCTCCTGCGGTTTGCTGAAGACAATAACACCACACTTACACCTTAAGTTGATGTTTCTTTGCCGGAAGGCATTTTCTGATGTGCTCTGGCCCATACCTGCTGAGAACTTTCCTCCAGCACTGAAACCCGCATTATAATGTCCATGGAGAAAACACATGACAGGACTCACAGTCACCCAGGAAATGCCTAGGGCCTAAGTACTCCAGACGCATAGTGTGAGTCAGCTGCTATATAGTTGCTTCCTCAGGACCTTCATGAAAAAACAATGGTTGAATCTGACAAAAAGAGAATGATGGGCAAAGCAGGAGGAAAAAAAAAGTAATTCATAAAGAAAAAATAAATAGGGAAAGATGCTGAGAAATAAATTGTCACCCCCAACCCCCTCTGCTCTGTTTAGTGTTTGGATAGTAAGACGATAGCTAAGCATGACAGGACAAGAGTCCATCCCCCTAAGGACACCCGAAAAGCTTCTCCTGCGGTTTGCTGAAGACAATAACACCACACTTACACCTTAAGTTGATGTTTCTTTGCCGGAAGGCATTTTCTGATGTGCTCTGGCCCATACCTGCTGAGAACTTTCCTCCAGCACTGAAACCCGCATTATAATGTCCATGGAGAAAACACATGACAGGACTCACAGTCACCCAGGAAATGCCCAGGGCCTAAGTACTCCAGGCGCATAGTGTGAGTCAGCTGCTATATAGTTGCTTCCTCAGGACCTTCATGAAAAAACAATGGTTGAATCTGACAAAAAGAGAATGATGGGCAAAGCAGGAGGAAAAAAAAAGTAATTCATAAAGAAAAAATAAATAGGGAAAGATGCTGAGAAATAAATTGTCACCCCCAACCCCCTCTGCTCTGTTCAGTGTTTGGATACCAACAAGATAGAATATAAAAATCTGCCATACATAACACGAAAAAAGAAACCTGTAACAACAGAATCCTTAATCCCAATTCCAGAACTAAGGAACTTTTCACTATCCTAAGGGAACTTGAGTCTCCAGCCCCACCCACTGAAGCCTGTGTGAAAGATGCAGACTGGTGCGCTAAAATTCAAAAAGCTCTCACCGATAAAATCACATTCCTTCAATCTAAAATTGCGTTAAAAAAGAACAGCCTGGCCAAAAATCCTAACACCTCCCCTGCACCTAAAAACATCACCCCCACATGCCCACACTTCACCTTCA
Organism: Ambystoma mexicanum; assembly: GCF_040938575.1. Classification (NCBI taxonomy): domain Eukaryota; kingdom Metazoa; phylum Chordata; class Amphibia; order Caudata; family Ambystomatidae; genus Ambystoma; species Ambystoma mexicanum. The sequence continues at coordinate 638,838,465 of NC_090939.1, forward strand.
CACCTGTCTCACCCAAAGAAGTCGAATATATCATGAAAGGCCTGAAACCTTCAAGATGCCAAGAAGACATCTGTCCGGCCTCTATCATTCATGAAGGTGCCAAAGACTTAGCCCCTTTCATCACTACCCTGATCAATTACTCGTTCGAGTCAAGCTCAGTCCCCAACAACCTCAAGGAAGCATGGGTTATGCCCCTTATAAAAAAAAATGAGCCTAGCCTCGAATACACCCACGAACTACAGGCCCATCACCACTGTCCACTACCTACTAAAAATATTAGATAGAGTGGCCTATCTACAAATCCAGAAACACCTGGAGGACAACAACCTATTTGGCCTTAGACAATCGGGCTTCAGGCCAATACACGACACTGAAACAGCCCTCTTGGACCTCAAAATCCAAATGGCTGAGGCCAAGGATAATGGTAATCTGGCTATGCTCCTGCTGTTAGTCCTATTGGCAGCATTTGACCTTGCTGATCAGCAGATCCTCACTGATCACCTGACCAAAGCAGCTGCCTTCTCTTACAATGCCTCGACCTGGATACAGTCATTCCTCACCACCCAAACTACTATGGTCTTCGAACCCGCAGCTTCAGCCGACCCAATCCCCATCTATTGCGACGTGCCACAAGGGTCCTGTGTCTCGCCGACACTTTACAACATCTTCACGAAGCTCCTCTTTGACTGGCTTGACAAGCTGGGTGTCACATATACGAATTACGCTGATGACACCCAGTTTCTCATTACGCTGACAGGGTGCTATGAAGATGATTCTAAACTGATTAATGACATATATCTGGAGATTCAGGCATGGATGGCAGACCATATCCTCTGTCTCAATGACGAGAAGACAGAGCTCAGAATCGTCGGCTCCCAAATTCGCTTAAACAAATTAGATCCAAGTTTACAATGCTTCTACCTGGATACAGTCATTCCTCACCAACCAAACTACTATGGTCTTCGAACCTGCAGCTTCAGCCGACCCAATCCCCATCTATTGCGACGTGCCACAAGGGTCCTGTGTCTCGCCGACACTTTACAACATCTTCACAAAGCTCCTCTTCGACTGGCTTGACAAGCTGGGTGTCACATATACGAATTACGCTGATGACACCCAGTTTCTCATTACGCTGACAGGGTGCTATGAAGATGATTCTAAACTGATTAATGACATTTATCTGGAGATTCAGGCATGGGTGGCAGACCATATCCTCTGTCTCAACGACGAGAAGACAGATCTCAGAATCATCGGCTCCCAAATTCGCTTAAACAAATTAGATCCAAGTTAATCCGCATTCAACATCGATGGGAACTTCATTACAGTTGCCAAAGAAATTAAAACTCTTGGAGTCTACCTAGACTCCACCCTCTCACTAAAGAAGCAGGTGAATGCCATTGACTCCACGACTGCTTACACCACCAAGCTGATTAACGCTTGTAAATCATTCCTGTCACCAAACAGCTGCTCTACACTGGCCAGGGCCCTTGTACTCTTCAAGATCGATTACTGCAACACCCTCTTCTTAGGCTCCACTGAACGGAACCCTAACAGACTCCAGATCTTACAAAATAACGCCTTGAGATCTGCTTTGAACATCCCCAGATCCAACCACATCACTAACTTCAGACAGGATGCCCACTGACTCCCGGTACGTGATAGAATCTCTCTCCTCACTCTAGTCATCACCCACAAATGTCTGACTAACTCTGCCCCTAAGTACCTATCAGATAAATTCACCAAACATCAGCCATCCAGAGCCACCAGAGCTCTATACACGTATTGTCTCACTGTCCCAAGGTTTAAACTGAAAAGAGCTGGAGGAGCTAGCTTCCCCATATTAGCCGCCAAATACTGAAACGCCCTCCCCCTCACCATCCATAAGATTCCTCACCATCAGAACAGAACCTTCATTCTGGACCTTCAAAGCTAAAGTAAAGAGCTGGCTCTTCGAGAAAAACCTCTAAACGAACACATAAGCAGCCTAGCAAAACTCAACTGCCTGCTCAATCCTCCAGTTATTATATGTAATACTGTCAGCCGGCTAGGGATGACCAAACTGTAACACCTAGCGATCCGTACTTTGGCCCACCTGTACTTCTTCTCCAGCGTATTGTATTTTTCTGTTGACATTATTGTAACCTTTGGTCGGCCACCTGCACTTACTGCTTGTCGTTTATTGTAATCCTTTGTATGCCTGTTACATTTCTTAAGTCTGGCCTTTACCCTAGGGTTCGGTGCGCATAACAAATAAATAAACTACACTAAACTAATAATGGAATGACGGGTGTTATCGGTGGGCGGAGTCAGTGGGCAAATCATGCCCACACTGCCAAGCCCTACTGCACTGCAAATATGAGGGAAATAACAGATTTTGCTGTGCAAATTGCTCTAGTCCAATCCATGTTGGACAGACTCCCATATGTTTGGAGGAAAGGGTGCAGAACATAGGAGTATTATACCTTGACTTCATATCCCATGCTGGGGAAACATAGCTTTAAAATAGTCATGCCATATAGTGTCATAAGTCCAAGTGGTGGTAGTCACTAAAGGATAATTGGTTATGGGTAGGCTGGTTGGGCATATGCTCGTAAAGGGGAAAACACCTAATTAAGTAGGTAAATTGAATAGTTAAATAATAGGAGCAAGCAATTGTCCTAAATCAAACAATGCTTGAAATCCAGGAGCTCCCAGCCTGAAAGGGCAGAATTTTCATTGGTATGTGAATCTATAAAAGACACAGTCCTTCACAGCGCTTAGTGCATGTAATCCTTAGAGACCCTTACTTAAGCTCTACAAATGGGGTTCAACTCCCCAAACTTCATTGAATGGAAATAAAAACAGGTACTTGCCATTTGTTGTGTGGTTTTCTCTTCTTTTATTTCAACTACAGGTTTTGCTTCTGGTTGATTCTACAAAAAATAGATTTACAAATTCGTCAGGAAGATTACAAAGACAGAGCATCATATTACTTTTTCTTAGCAGGAAAACACGCAAACAGAATGGAATGGTAAGCATACTACATACCCATTGCAATTTTGTGTTTTTGCTCTTCTGGTGTTTGCACTAACAAGGATTGAAGTAGAATAGAGTTGCAGAATCCTTGCTCAAGTTTTACTTCTTCTTTGGTCCCAAAAGGGCCCTCTCCACTTACTCAGATTCTTGTCTTCTTGTAGGGGAGCCATACAATGTGGGCAGAGTAGGGATTTTGCTGGGATGCAACACAACAGCATCCTTGCCCTTCATCTGCCCTGCACGACTTGGGGAGAGGGAGCCCTTCAACACTTCACTGTTCATCTGCAACTGACCATTCTACTACGCTGGCATGAGGGTGCAGCATCACTGACCCTCTGATTGTCAGTACAGACAGGCCAGAAGTTGAAAAGGATATCCGCTGATCAACACAAAGAGAAAGATGAAGTGTCCTACGAGCCAAGGACCACCTGGGCGCAACAGACTGGGCCTGCACTGCATCTGGAATAAAGACGCACACTCACGGAGCTGGAGTAAACACACCTTTATTTGTTAGCTCCTTCTTCCAGACTACTTCCCCTCAACCCGTCACGTCCTCTCCCCTCCCCACTCGCTGGTACCGCCCCCACCCAAACATCTTTTTTTATTTTTTTTATTGTGTTATAGTTCAAAAAGAACTTTTCACAAAATAAAAACATAATAACAAAACAATAGAAATAATATATACATTAAATTCAGCACAATTAATCCAATGCAGAGAAAAGAAAAGAAAAAAACAGGGAATTAAATAGAACCAAGCAGAGATAAAACCAAACATCGAATAGTATATACAATAAAATAACATAGTTAGGCACTTTACACAGCAGTACCAGATACAAGAGCCTATACATCAATATTCTCAGGACCCATAAGCAATTTAACCTCATCTTCAAATTTACATAGGTGTTCTTTTGCCACTTTCCATATCTGAGTGATTGCAATAATCAGATAGTTACTCCTCCCGGAAAGACAACGCAACCAGAAGTTTTCACTTTCAATATCATTATTTTCCAGATCAAGCTTGGCAAAATATTTATCATAGATAGATCTCATCGAATAGCAGCAAGTGAGAACATGTCTTATATTTTCCACCTTGTCATTGATCGCACAAAGCCTGCATATCCTTTTTTCAATCGGTAGACCCATCCATGTTCCACGGACCCCCAGGACATTAAGACAGTTGAGTCTAATATCCATGAAGATTCTACGATTGGTATGTGATGGCATAAGTACGAGATATCTTTGAGGTTCTTTATACCTAAAAGGCAACATTGCGATGGTATGTAAAGAACTCATGGAAGAGACCTTATCGTGGCTTGTCACCCAGTCCCACTTTTCAATGACATTTTTTAAAGATTTTAACACTGCACCTTCACCATGTTCCCACCTGGGTGTCCACCTGATTTTTTCAAACAATTGCAAATTAGGTTCTTTAAATTTATTAAGAACCTCCATTTTACCCTTCTCTAAACCTTCCTTAAGGATGTATAGAAGGGTTCTAGGATGTGCAAATTTAATTTTCACATTGAGTTTGGCCCTATTATGTTCAATTTGAGAGGCCAAGGAAATAAGCCCTACTTCCAGGCGGACCGCCTGTACATGTGTATAGTTGTTAAGACCAAGCAATCTACGCCATATGATACCTTCAGTAACATCAGCCAAATCAGACCAATCTGCAAATGATGTCTCCAATGCATACAGAAACATGGCCACAAGCTTTTGTTTATATATAATGATAATTCCCAGCAAGCTATATCCTGCCGTTCTTTTTGAGAATGACATAACTGCTGTGAGTGTGGCCATAACTTTAGCTCTTTTATTCTGTTGTACCAGCTTGTTGATAGTACCTCTGTTACCGCAAAGCTCATAACCCAGATATTTATAGGAATTGATTTTCCTGATCACACCCAAAGAGCAGGGAATTCCCGACTTCTTACAACTATTCAGACCCACAGCCATGAAATGGGTTTTGTTAAGGTTGATAGTAAGGCCATTAGCATTCGCATAATCACATACATCATTAGCACTATTGCAAATACCACTATATGTATTATCGAAAATAACGATGTCATCATTGTAACATATCCAGACGATTTTATGTGAGCCCATTCTAGGGAAGGCATTCATCTTAGATTTAAATATTCCACCAAAGTCCGCCTTAAATAAGTTGTAGAGAGTAGATGCCAATGTACAACCCTGTCTGACCCCTTTAGCGATAGCAACCGGCTCAGACAAAGAACCCTCATTGTCTATACGAATCCTGGCTTTACTTTCATCATATATCATTTTACAGACATATAGGAGATAAGATGGCATACCAAGCAGCTCAAGTTTAGCCCACAGCCTTTCGCGCTCAACTGAGTCAAAGGCTGAGGAAAAATCAACAAATAACAACCTATTCTTATCCTTAGCCTGTTCAATGAGAGTATTGACTATAAAGATATTGGGCCTCATTACACGTTGTCCGGTAAAAATCGGAATTTTACGGCATGGCGCTATTAGCGTGACCGCCCTCGCAAGAGGCCGCTAATAGCGTCCCATTACGAGTTCGCGGACACGAGCATAGCGCCATGCCGTAAAAGTCTGTACCGCCATGCCGCAAAAGTCCCCAAAATGCCCCTTACCAGCTTCGACCAAAGTTCTGATAGCACCTCCGCCCCCACGCTACATGCAAATAGGGGTCCCCGCTATTAGCGGTCACCGCCATTAGCGGTCACCGCTATTAGCGGTCACCGTAAAAAAGCGGAACCGAAAATAGCGTCATCGCACAGGAACGGGAAGGAGCACGGCGGCCATCTTTAAAAACACAATCCATTGCCATCCTCTGCATCCAGGACCTCTTTCCGGAGAATCCCAACAAGAAATCATCCAGGAAAGCCCGAAGATGCCCAAGGCGCTAATAAAATCTTCAGATCGTCAGCGGAAAGAAAAATTCTCAAATGAAGAGCTGATCATGTTGACCGGTACACTTGCAGCTAATGCTGAAGTTGTTTTCGCCAATGATATGCGGCAGGAGGCCATCAATAAGAAAAAGGCCATCTGGGTCGAAGTTGCCCGCAAAGTCAGTGTGGTGGGCACTACCACCCGCAGTATCAAGGACTGCTGCAAGAGGTGGGACGACCTCCGGGTCCGTGTGCGGAACATACTAACGGCCAACCGTAACCTGGCAATGGCCACAGGAGGTGGCGCAGATTCCCCTTTGAAGCTGAAGGAGTGGGAGGAGACATGTGCCTCCACAATTGGAGTGGAATCCATAGAGGGAGTCGGAGATATGGAGCATGGTGTGGCCATTTCATCCGATGGAGGTGAGTGTATACATCAAACAATGCACAGTGAAGGGTGAGGGGTCCCCCAAATATGTGTCCATGACCAGGCCATTGATCCAGCCACACACATACATGCATGCATCTCCATATGCACGTGCAACAGAGATCCATCCATGCATGACCAACCCGACATCCCCATTACTAGAATCAATGATAAAGAGGCCACAATGCATAGAGCAGCATGACGTGAACATTCTGCATAAGGCACCTAGAACCATTAACGTTGATATACCCTATTTTTGTCCTCTACAGGATCACCGACAGACACTGAAGGCACATGCACTGCAACACGTACCCCCCCAGCAGCATTATGGAGGGGTGAGAGGGTGTTTTTGGGGGTGTTGTGGGGGGAGAGGGAGAGGGGCGTTTGCAAAGTAGGGGTCATGCACATTTTTATACACTGTTCTGAAGTTGAAAACCAGGCGTCGTCTCCATCATTGTGTGTGTGTCATTTATTGTGGACAGGGTCCTTTGTGGGCCTCAAAATATGCACCAGGGCAACAATACCCATCTCCATCCATGTAATTTCACCTTTGTACCTGATGAAATTCCTGATTCAGATGCTGACGCACATTGTGTGCCTCCTTGACATCGCCTCTTGCATGTCCTGCCGGAGCATTTCACCCATACTCTGCCCCATCCACATCATCCCCATCTGGTGGTTGCATGTCAATGTCAAGTGGCATAGGCACATTCCATCAGATGCACATTTTGTGATGCTCTACACATGCCATGGTTGTCTTTGCCACTTTGTCACGGCCGTACAGGAGAGCCTCACCCAGGCCGCTTAGGCACCAGCGCACTGTCATTGGAAGGCCGAATGACGGCTCTATCACGACGCGGGTACGGGTATGTGCAATATTGTAGTCCTCTTCCTGCTGGTTCTGTGGGTTCCGTACAGGAGTTAGGAGCCACCTCTTCAGTGGAAAGCTGGCATCGCCTGTATGGTGTGAGGAATGGGTACCTGTTACGGGTCACCTCTGGTACGGCCTGTTGTTGTTGGTGCTGCACTGCAATCATGTACTGAAGCCCATGTCATGATGGTGGTATTGGGACCATCTTGGTGTGGGAAGGGGTGTGGGAAGGGGTGTGGTGTGCTCTTTTGTGCTGCGTGTCTCCATTGCCTCCACCTGTGCTGATTGTGTCCATCTGTGACAGATGGGAACACTGCTCAGGTCTCTTAACGGGTGCTTTTAGATGCCGTTATTTGTGCCATGCCGGTAAGGGGGTTTGGGGTCTTTTCCATGCCGCTAATGCCATGTCCGCATGGCTTGTGATGGCGTGATATTAGCGCCATGGCGGGATCGCGCGCCCACGGCCTTGCCGCTATTAGTGGCACCGTACTTACCGGGTCCGCTAATACCTTACCGGACAACGTGTAATGAGGCCCATTATCCTTAGTAGAACACCCTTTGCAGAAGCCAGTCTGAGCCCTATCAAGGATAAGGTTACTATCAATCCACTTCATTATTTCACGGAGGACTATTGTACAGAAGATCTTACTGGACACATCGGTAGGAGCAAGGAGCCTATAATTCTCAGGTAGGCTCCGGCGTCCCGACTTAAACACAGGAATGATGTGAGACATCTTCCAGGAAATCGGCATAACACCAGTATTAATAATTTTCTGGAAGATAATCCCCAATATATCGGACCAAACCTCCAGATTATCTTTAACAATAACATTACAGAGGCCATCAGGCCCAGACGCTCTTGATGTTTTAAGACCCTTAATTACCATAAGGATATCTTCCCTAACTATAGTCAGAGTATCAATGGGTCTTTTAACCAGAGTTATTACATCTCCCTTAAATTTATTAGCAAGATACCTAACGCATGTGTGGCTATTAATAGGGATTATCTGCTCAGAATTCCCAGTTTTGCCCAGGGATCTAAAACTAGCCCAGAATTTCCTAGTATTACCATCAAGAAGTAAACAAACCATATATTGCCAATTGATATTGTTCTCAGAGGACAGATATCTTCTTATCTCATTCCGATATCTATTCCTGATCTTTCTCTTCTCATTACACAACATCACAGGATCCCTACCACTAGAGTCACACAAGCGAAGCTTTCTGAGCTTCTCCTTTTTCATATCTCTAATTACCCTATCATAAACTCTGATCCCATTAGGATTGTCCTTATAGGGTCCAAGCTGACATCAGAAAGGCATGATATCATGTAAATGTTTAGATAGCCAAATACTAATATCATCTGCAGAGAGGTAAAGAAGATGATCAATATTAATATCTAGGCACCATTTTTTATCCTTACTTAAGTTGACATCAGACCAACGAATCCTATTACCACGGTTAGAGATAGTGATCCCCTTGGTTGCATCAACCTCAGCAATCCTATTCTCCCAACTAGCCGTACATTGTAATAGGGAATGATCACTAAATTCATTAGCCAAAATATGGAAACCAGTGGTATAATGAAATAGCTTATCACTCATACAGATGAAATCAAGCATGGAGGAATGGCAACCATTTGTCCAAGTAGCGGTAAAATTATTGTGATCAAGACTACTTCCATTCAGCACCACTAGATCCATTTCCTTAATAAAGGTAGACAATTTTTCAGCTTTCGTCATATCTCCCAGATTATAACACAGGATATTGGAATTAAGATCGCCACCAAGTACAATATTGGTCAGGCCATCGGTCGAACATTTATGAAGCAAACATACTCTGTTGGATAGCAGCCGTGAATGCATTTCCCGGAGGATCATAGATGTTAATCAGTAAAATATGCGCCCCATACTGCATATGCATCTCGACAATCAGTACATTAGGGTTGGCAGAAACCAATTCACATTTGGAGGCATGTATACGATTGGATACCAACGTTAGCAGTTCCCCAAATGGCCTGCCCTTTTCACCTTTATTTCCAAGATTGTAATATGCCGTGAAACCATCAAACACGGCCTCCTGCATGAGCCATGTTTCCTGTAGGAGGACAATATGAGCATTGGATAAGAGATCATAGGAGCCCAGTTCTGTATGGACAGGGCTTGCACTGCATCTGGAATAAAGACGCACACTCACGGAGCTGGAGTAAACACACCTTTATTTGTTAGCTCCTTCTTCCAGACTACTTCCCCTCAACCCCGTCACTTCCTCTTCCCTCCCCGCTCCCTGGTACCGCCCCCACCCAAACATCACCCGACCCCGATGCCACAACCTCCCCCAATTTAAACAATAAGTTTGTCACTTTTACCCTTTTTCTTCAACAAGTCTCCTTGGCCTCATCCTGGCCCTCTGAGGTCGTTCATACCTCACTTGTGACTGTCCAGGTCTACGCAAGAGTTTAGGATCAGCTCATTCAGCCCAATCCGAGGATCTCCATCACCTTGATAGGACTCATCAGATGAGTATAGAGTCTCTGCTTCTCTGGTGGTGGTCCTCCAGTTCCAGCCAGCAGCTGGCAGTTTCCTGAAGTGCAAGGAGTTTCTGGTCACATGGCATTGATCTCCTTCTAAGGTGATCATGGAGGCATTTGTCAAATAATTGAAACAAACCCCCCCTCCCTCCCATACCCCCATCCCCTTGAGAAGCCGCTTCTCCAATTCCGCATCTCACATACACCTCCTCCTTTCGACGTTGCCCTTCACCAATCACCAGTGGGTCAGTCCATGTCCAGCACTCTAATGTTTTGAGGGCACCATTGTTGCACAAAGTCGCTTTTTAGAAACCGTAGCATTTCCACCCATTCTTTCTGAAACTTGTCTGCATCCTCCTGGACCTTGTAAGTAATCCACTCCATTGCCATTATGTCCCAGAGCTTGCAATACCAACTGACCATCGACGGGGGAGATCTCTGTTTCCATTCTTTCGCGATTATCGTCCATGCTGCTGTTAAGGATCTTTTCTGAGATTTTGAAATTATATATAGCACAGGTCTCAACATACCTCCCATACTCTCAGCTTGCGTAAGGGGTAAGGCTTCTGGGACTATTTCCTGTAAATTATTCACAATCTCCTCCCAAAACCCTTTTATCTTAGGACAATCCCACCAGATATGCAGCCAATCCCGAGACCCTTACATACCCTCCAGCATTCCTCGGATGAAGACCTGAACATCTTGTACAGCTTATTAGGGGTGTAGTGTCACTGAATCATTATTTTATACCACTTCTTTCAGAGTGGCAGGACCTAGTCAGTATTGGTATGTTCCTCCACAATTCTGCCCAGTGTTCCGGGGTTATCTCTCCACCCAATAGGTCCTCCCATGCCGCTTGATACAGCCATCGTGTTAGGTGAGGGCATTCTTGTAATAGTCTATACATATCCTCCACTAAGTGCTTGTCCCCCGAGTGTGAGGTGATGTATATCTCACATTCCGTTAGTGATCTAATTGCGGCTAAGTAGGTCTCTTTATGTCTTGCCAATGTCTCATTTGCGAGTACTGAAATCTATCCCCCTCCACACCCCCACATGTCTTTTGCACTCTTTGAATGACATTACCTCCCCCTCCCATACCATGTCTCTGATCTTTACACATCCCATCTCTTTCCACCTTAATCCCTTTAGCATGCCCGGGGTGAAGTTGAGGTTGTCAAACATTGGAGTGAAGGGAGAGGATACAGAGGATAATTGCTCTTTCTTAATCCTCCTGTCCCAGCTATCACAGTTTGTGCGTAAAATCTACTGCGTCTGGTTGACAGAGGTCTTTCGTTCCCTCGCAACCAGAGTAGGCCTGTCAGGGGCATCCCTGCCACAGCCCTGTCTATTCGAGCCCATATTTTGCCCTTGTTTCCCGAGAACCACTCCCTGACCGCTCTAAGCGGGGCTGCTTCATAGTATTGAAATATATTGGGAAGCCCCAATCCACCCCTGTGTCTAGGGGACCTCATTAATTCCCTTGCCGCCACTGTACTTGTCAATTTTATACCCAAGTATGCTAAACATCCCTTAGCAAATCAAAATGGGAAGTTATTCTGTAGCCAACTGGCTGATTCCTTCGAGAGGCCCACCTCTAGCATCTTGGATTTCCCCATGTTTATTTTCAAACTGGACAACCCCTCCTGTTCTTTCAGGAGGGCAACTAGTGCAGGGATAGACCTCTCCGGGTCTACTAATGTTACTAACTTGTCATCTGCATAAGCGGCCGTTTTGTGGATTTCCCCCACCAAATACGACCCCCTTGATAGACTGATTCTGTCTGATTACTGCTAGCAGGGGTTCTAAGTAAATGGCCTCCCCTGTTCTACCCGTATTGCTTCTGAAATGTGATTGTTAATGTTCAGGTGGATCATCGGATTGCTGTAGCTGGCCCTGACCATTTGCATGTATTTGGACCCAAAGCCTATCAAGTCCACCGTCTGAAACAGATACGGCCACTCCACCCTATAAAAAGCTTTCTCAGCATGCAGGGAGACTAAAGTGGCCGGTATCTGCTTAATTTAAAATGTTTCCAAAAGATGGATCACCCTTCTAGTGTTGTCCCAGGTTTGCCTTCCTTTTATAAACCCTGATTGGTCTTGCCTGATAACCCCCGGCAGAAGCTCTTTAATCATATCGGCTAATATCCAGTGTAGATTTTAGCGTCTGTATTCAATAGTGCAATAGGTCTGTAGGACCCGATTTTGGTGGGGTCCTTATTCGGTTTCTGGAATAGTACCACTTTCGCTTTCGTCATGGATCCTGTCACCCCATCCCCATCCCTAGAGGTATTGAACAGTTTGGTCAGGAAACCTTTAACCTCTTTGCAAAAAACCTTATAGAAGCCCCCAGTGAAGCCATCTGGGCCTTGCAATTTGTTGTTGACATGCTTTTAATAGCTCTTTCCACTTCTTCCTCTTTGATTTCCCTATCCAGCCCAGCCCTTTCTTCCGCCATAATTTTGGTCAATTCTATCCCTCTGAGGAATGCCTGTATTTCTGGATACCCTGTGGAGTATAGCTCCTTATAGTATGCTAAGAAAGCCTTTGTTATCCCACCTGATTCTGTAATTATCTCCCTGTCCGCTAGTTTTATTCCTTCTACATGTCGTTGACCCTTCTGTTGCTTCAAGTGCCTGACCAGCATTTTATCCGCCTTGTTGGCGGCTACATAAAATCGTTGTTTAAGCATTAACAGGCGCTCTCCGCCTTTGCAGTGCTCAATAATCGCAGTTGCCTCTGTGCCTCCTTAACTTTGTTATAGTTCTCTTTGGTCTCACGGCCCACAAAAAGGTTTTGTGCCTCTGTCAACGCATCCTCTAGGTCTTTCTCCATCCTATCCTTTTCTTTACACCTCTGGGCTTTTAGAAAAGTTAGCACCCCCCCAGTACCACCTTAAAGGCTTCCCAAACGCTCCTCAGCGGGACTCCATGTGTAGTATTCAATTAAAAATATTCTCTCATTTTGCCCCTCACCGTTTCCTGTAACACATGATCACTCAGGAGGTCCCCTGGCATCCTCCACACCCATAAAGGGTTGCATGGGTTTAGTTCCCCAACTTGTATCCTCATTGGTGCATGGTCTGATATAGAAATCGGGCCTAGTTCCAATTCTTTGACGTCCCCCATGCTAAATCTATTCTGGAATATGTGTGGTGCACATGTGAAAAGCATGTGTACCCCGGATCCTGTCCCTTTTTCGCCCTCCATAAGTCCTTTAATGACAAACCTTCTATTCTATCCTGCAGCGCTGCCGCTGGATGCATACCCCTTTTCGTGTTCTGTTCACTCCTATCCGTCTCCGATGTCATGTTGAAATCTCCTGTGATTATAATTTCCCCTATAGCGAACTGCTCCAGCTTCCCCAGGACATGATTCAGAAAAGGGTCTTGTCCTGTGTTAGGGGCATATATGGTGGGTAATGTAATGGCTCTTTCCCCTATTTCTGCCTACACAAAAATGTAGCTCCCATCCCGGTCTTCAAGTGTTTTAGTTATTTGTGAGCCCAGTGTGTTCTTCAGAACCACCATTACCCTTGCAGTCTTGTTACGTGCATTTGCCTGGTATAATTGTGTGTAATTTGGTTTTTGTATCTTATGTCTGTCTTCTTTTCTAATCTGTGTTTCCTGTAGTAGGAATATGTCAGCATTATATCTCTTTATCTGCGTTGACACTTTGTTCCGTTTTACTGGGGTGTTCAGGCCCCGTTCATTATGAGAGAAAATGAGTAGTGACCTTGCCTTTAGTCACCTATCCTACTCCTCCCTTGGACCTTGTTCCTTGTATGAGCTTCCCATTTCGGTAGTGTGTCTCCCAGAATGAGGCGCCTCAACCCCTCCTCCCCCTCCCATTCTACTTCTGCCCCCCTTGCGCACCCCCACCCCCTTTCAGGTCTGACACGGTATCCGAAGATACTTCTCACAATTGTGGGCACCGACCCATGTTTCACCTGGACCCTAAGGTTAACCTAACCTTTTCATTCCAAGTGGTGGCTCCTGTCCTCTCGACCGGGCCACCATTTGAAAGGAAGGGCTCTGTTAAGGATGAGGGAGCGCTGTCGTATGCCCTTTACCTTCCTCCGATGGTTTCAATCTTGTCTGTCCGATGTGCGACTAGAATGTTCCAGAAGGTGTAGAATGATCTCTGCTTCATTTCCTGGGTCTCGGCCCTTTCAACTTCTCTCCCCTTTTCCCATGTGCCACTCACTGTCCATTCCCAGGGTTTAGGACCCGGCCCTTCGTGAGTCCCCGATTCTCTTCTCTAAAGCCGTGTCTTCTGTTTCCAGCCCAAGAACTGCCATTCCTACATCCATGATGTCACTCTCTGCTGTCTCCCTTCCCAAGGAAAGAGTAACCCAAAGGGGAACATACATTTATAGGGGCTTTTTTTTCCTGCAGTTTCCTTGTCACCGGGCCCATCACTCTCCTTTTTTGCAGGGTCGACATTGCCAGGTCTTGGAATAGGCTCACCTCTGTGCCATTTATTGTAATTGACTCTTGTTCTCTTGCAGCCCTTAATATCTTCTCCTTCTCCTCATAGGAAGCCAGGGCCACCAGGACGTCTCTGGGCCTATTCCCTTCTCCACTCCTCTTCGGGCCCACTCGGTGCACTCGCTCTATCCGAATCTCCTCCAGAAAGTCATTCTTCAGCAGAGTGGCAAAGCATTGTTGGATGGTAGATTTCAGTTCCACGTCTGAGGTCGCCTCCGCCAGGCCTTTGATCCTGATATTAGAGCGTCTTCATCGGTTTTCTAAATCCTCTGCTTGTATTTCGAGGTTTTGTGTGGCGGATACAATCTGTTAGAGAAGCTCTGAGTTCTGGCGCATCTCTTTTTCTATTTCGGTCAGCCCTTGTTCTGCCACGTCCACCCTACTCCCCAAGGAGTTAATATAATCTCTTATTTCTTTGATTGAGCCTTTCAAGCTTCCAATCTGTTGCTGGAAGGAAGCCGTGATTCTCTCCTCCATGCCGAGCAGGCACTTTTGTAGATCTTCTTTGTTAAAAGCCCTTCCCCTGGGTCCCTGTATGTCTTCCGCTGCCCAATTTGCCTGACAAGGGCCTTCTCGACCCGTTTCCGCTGGCGCCTTTTCCCAGTATCTCTCCATTTGGTTTTATTTATGACTTTTCTTAGGAGGCTGTTGGTCCTGGGTCTGTTTGCCCTTTGGGCCTGGCATCTACAGGTGGAGGCGTTCCTCTATATCTGTGTTCCCTTCTGACCCTCCATGTGCTTCCTTTGCTATTACTATTAGGTATTCCCCCACCTCTCTCCCCGGTTCAGCACTCTGTTTTCATCTTGACTTGGCCTCCTGTGCTTCTGTTGTTGCCACCGGAGTACAATTTCCACATGGGCCTGCTCCTAGCCTGTCGGTTTCACTCACAAGGAGCTAACCGGCCAGAGTCTGCTTCACATTCCTTCCTTGTACTTCTCCTTCTGATTTGTCTAGGTGCCGCAGATCGACTTGTGGGGCCCTTCCTCGCACTTTGCGGCTTAAGTGTGTGATTGCTCTCTGGTCCCTTTCTTCTTTATCCTCCCCCGGGCCCAGTAAAAGCTTTAATGCTCCCCCTGGTTGCAACAGCATGTTACATGCGTATTAATTGATCCCCTCTGGGTCCACGTTGAGAACTGCCATGGGGGCTGTGCGGTCTGGCTTCTTGCTTCACTTTATCCTGTTCGCCGTGTCTAACTTACTCCGCCATGGGGCTCATGTAGCTGCTCCTTGTTGCGGCTGCTGCACAGTCGTGTATTACAGAGTGGCTTGTCCCAGGCTCCTCCGGCTCGGCCTGCCTTGCTCTGTGTCGCGTGTTGTGAAGCGGCTTGCCCGGTGCTCTGCCCGGCTCTGCATGTCTCGGTGGCGGCCCCCCTGCACCTCTCGGGCACCGGAGCCCTGTCGGCACCCTCAACGTTTGCATCTCCCCGGGGGATCTCCGTACCTTCCAGACTTCCTTCTAGGGCACCTCCGCAGCAGGGCTCCTCCTCTCCCTCACTTCTCTTCGTCTCGTCTTCGGACCGCTGCACCCTGCTCCTCGCTCACAGGACCTGAAGAATCTTGCAGGGGTCCGCTCTGCAAGCTGGCTTCCTCCGGTCCTCCCTCCTGCGCCACAGCGCCTGCCAGACAGATCCAGCACGGCACTGATCTTGCCCAGTCTCACGCGAGTTCATGGAACACCGTCTTCCCTCGATCCGAGCTTTACTGCTCTGCTGCCTGCTCCGGACATATATTCCACTGCTCCTGCTTCTCTTCCTCCTTCCCACCCTGAATGTTTAGTTTTTAAGGTATCCTTCCACCTATATAATCCACCTTTCTCACTCCTTGGCGGCCACCTTGGCATTCCCACTTCACTTTTCTATGGATGCCATATGCCGTGAATATCCTGTCCAAGACCGGTATCCCAAGATGCGCCACCGTAGAGGCCACCATCTGTGCTCTCCGGGAACCGTGAATACTCGTCTAACACAGCTAACACATACTTCCCCCTTCAATGGGTCTGAAGAATTTGACGGCCACTTCTTCCCACACTCCTTCCGGCAGCTCTGTCATTCGGAGCGGTTCTGGATGTCTTGCGGGGGCAATAAGACAGCAGGTGGGACATTCCTTGAGTAGTTGCTTCACTAACATTTCTAGTCTCGGAAACCATGCCTCCTGCTGTAGCATCCTCTTCGTTACAGAGATATAGAGGAGTAGAGTCAGCGGCTACCCAGGCCTAAGGCGTGACAGGGGGTCACAATACTCCTTGCAGGAGAGCTAGGAGAATACTAGCTTGAAAAAGAGGTCACCGTGGAGTTCAAAAAACAGGAAGATTTATTTTGACAAGAAGACATATTTACAGAATTCTTTATGCGCCGTGGCACATAGTATATGCATACTTGAAGTACATTTGTAGTTTGCATATCGGTGGGTTAGTAATCATAAAATAGTGACAAAATATTCCATGTATTGTTTACATTCACAATACATTTAACACAAAATGCTGCCTCAAGGACGTGGGTACCACCAACTTGTTCCCCTTATCTAAGAGGGCCTCATCCGACACAGCCAGCTCATCCTTTACCAGTAGGAGATTGTCCACATCCCTCTTCACCTCTTCTGACGACCCCACTCTTTTGCCCTCCTCCACCTTCCCGACTGCAGCCCTTCAATGATGATTTGCATGGCAACATCCTTTTCCACCTCCTGAGCAAGTCTTACAGGATCCACCCCCTGCTGCACAACATACCTGATGTACCTATCCGCCTCAGTGGCAAGTTGGCTTTTCTCGGGTGACGGTACATGAAATTGGATGGATTTTCCTCTTTGCCTGGTTGGTGGACAATGTCGAATGCATAGGCCTGCAGCCGCAGACCCCAACGGGCTATGCGAAGAGGCATTTTCGCTTGGGGGTTGCTCTAGAGAAATAATAATGCCTGTTGGTCTGTAATAATGGTAAATGGCTTCCTGTATAGAAACAAGGGAAAGTGCTCAAAAGGGCACACAACCGCCAGGCTCTCTTTCTCAGCCTGCGAGTATGCTTGTTCCATCTTTGACAGGCTTCTTCTGGCTTAGAAATGATGCGTCTTTGCTACTAGTAGTCATTTGCCTTTTGCGCCAGGATGGTACCCAGCCCCACTGGACTTGCGTCCACATTCAGTTCAGTGTCTCAAGTGACATCAAAGTTCGCCATGTTCTCAGCCTCCTAAATCCGATCACGAACAGTGCCGAATGTTTCCTGGTATTGCATGGACCAGTGAAATGGCACATGTTGCTTCATGAGTGCCCTCAATGGCGCACTATTTTTATTTTTTTAAATCTCTTAATTGAGTTTTTAACAACCAAACAACATGAACATCCATCGCCAATCTGTCCCTCCACCGTCCACATCCCTACCCCGGTCTAGCTCAGTCCTTGCCAAATATCCAGACATTTCCTTCCCCACACCCGCATCTGCCCAACACTATACCCTTCGTATCACTTGAGTAGCCATTTGGCTTGTACCATATGCCTCTTCCCCTCCCTACTGCAATAGTTCACCCGCATATATCAGGGAGGAAGATTGTCCGGAGGACTTTGCAAGTCGTTCAGGAGCATGTCCCATGCCATTCCTTGCACCTCATTCCCGTCTTTCCTTCTCATTTCTTGCACTATCTGCTGCTCTGCGGCTACCCACTGCTGCGCGTCAGCCAGCCACTGTACCACCACAGGACCCTTTGGACATTTCCATGCAATTAACAAACTGTGTTTTGCTAACAGTAGCAAGAAACCAACCATCTTTTTCCTCTGATGCCCTCAGGTCCCCCACTGGGACCACCCCAGGCAAGCATATCTTAGGAGAACACTCCAACTGGCACCCTACAAGAGCGTTAACCCTCGTTATCACCTCCTACCAGTAGTCCTGTATTATCGGGCATGTCCGTACCATGTGCCAGTAAACAGCTGAGTCCTACTTACATCTGGGACACTGGTCTGGGTGCTCTGCGCAAATCATGTGTAGTTTCTGTGGGGCCATGTAGACCCTGTGCAGGAAGTTGAGCTGAATTAGTTCAAAGCACACATTCCTGGACACTTTACCAATTTGTGAGCATATTTTTCCCCACTCAGAATCCTCAAAGGTTGTCTACATATCCTGTTCCCATTTTTGCTTAACTTTGAGTTGTGTTTGGGGGCCGCTTTCCTGAAACGCCACATACAGCCTTACTACTATATGCCTATCATTCTCCATCATGAGTATGGCCTGTAAACTCATTGGTGGCTCCTTGGGTATTGTGCCCCACATGCTTGCGAGTGTGCTGGTCAGCCTGGCATAGTTTAGGAACTGCCCCTTGGGCATCTGAAACTTCCCCGCCCACGGAGCAAATGTCATTAAGGGCCCTTGTTCGAAGAGGTCGCTCATCACCCGGCACCCTTCTTGTGCACACTTTGCATCTCCTATTTTCTGTATTATCCCCGCTACTCTCTCTGCCTCAATGGCTCACTAATGGTGCAGAGTGCTTGATGTATCTTGTGCGATGGCTTTCCAGCCCCAAGAATGACCGGAGTTCGGATGCACTTGTCAGTGGAGGAGTCTCATTAAGTGCCGCCACCTTCTCAGGATCTGGTGTCATTCCCCTTTCTGAGGAGTTATGTTCAAAGAAGAATAGGGTGCCCTTCCTGAACTCACACTTGTCCTTGTTGAGGGTGAGGTTTTCTACCTCTAACGCCATGCACACCCTTGATAGCATGCCATTGTGTTTCTCTGCATTGATGCCAAATACTAAAATGTTGTTGCTATAGTTAATACAATTGGGAATATGTTTAATCACATTGTGTATTTCCACCTGAAATATTTCTGTCAACAACGAAACACCGAAACTCAAACTTGTGTACCTGTTCAGGCCAAGGTGAGTCATGAAAGTTGTGATGTAGCAGCTCTCCGGGCTTAGGACCAGCTGATGATAGCCTTTGTTGAGGTCGAGCTTAGAAAATACTGTGGCACCATTTAGTAAGTGTATCATGTCAGTGATACTGGGGGGCCAAATTACGTTCCCTCTTGATGGCTTGGTTTGGCTGCATCATATCCATGCACAGACGGATTGCGTCTGAACTCTTTTTCGGTACCGGCAAAATGGTTGACAGCCACAATATGTGGGGTCTACCGCTGGCTCTATTATGTCCTGCTCCAAGAGTTTGTAAAGCTCTTCATCCACTTGTCGCTGAATGTTGACCGGAATGCCTCGGTAGTGCTAGGTTACTGGTGGTACTTCTTCATCTATGTGGAGCTTGATCTGTTTGTTTTTTAGTTTCCCAATGCCTTTGAACTATGTCAGGAATATTTAGTCTATCCTGTCCACTGTGTCTATCTACTTGTTGACCATCATTCTATATAATACATGCATTAGACCCATGTCAACGGCAGTCTTAAAGCTCAGAATGCACCCACACTTGGCTGCACAGGAATTATTATTTCTTGTGCCTTATAACAGCATGTCACTACAAAGAAGCCTATGCAGGGTAGCAGGGACTTGGACCCATACAGGTAGATGAACAAGTTACTTCTTACCTGGTAACGTTCTTTCGATGGGATGTTCCTCCGACGTATTCATTATCTTTGATAATTCGTCTCCAGCTTGCTGGCCTCGGAAAAAAATTTCTCAGTAGAGGGCGCTGCGCACGACATCCGTCGAGTTGGTGTCCCTCGACAGCCACCGTATCGGCGCCGACGTCACCATGCCCATAAATAGCCAAGCGCAGCGTCCGTTGCTCAGTTCCGTTTTGTAGCATAAGATAAGTCCTGCATGAATTGGTTATTGACCTTGAAGGAGCATAAACTGCAACCTCAAGGGAAGTATTACTGCGGGGATGGATGGGAGGGGCGATAAGGAATACGTCGGAGGAACATCCCATCGAAAGAACGTTACCAGGTAAGAAGTAACTTGTTCTTCGAAGGGATTGTGTCCCCCGACGTATTCCTTATCTTTGATAGACTCCCATAGAAGTGGTGTGTAATTGGAGGTGGGAGTAAAAACGCCATGTTTCCCTTTAGGAATGAACAGAATGTAATACAGCTTTGCCAAACCTAGTCTCTTGACTAGAGGGGGAATCCAGGTTGTAAAATATTGTGAAGGTATGTGCGGACGACCATGTGGCAGCCGCACATATGTCTCGAACCGGAACCCCTCTCTGGAGGGCCGAAGAGGCTGCAATACCCCTGGTTGAATGAGCCCTAAGATTTTGAGGAGGCTCTTTCCCTGCTAGTTTGTAACATTCCAGAATGGCCAAAATAATCCATCTGGAAATGGTCTGTTTTGTTATCGGTAGTCCCAATTTGTGCCCTGAGTAACCTACGAACAGTTGGTCTGCTTGCCTAATCCTAGCAAGTCTGCTGATGTAAAAGTTTAAAGCCCGCCTTAAATCCAACCTATGTAGCCTTTCTTCTTCTTTCCCCGGATGGGGAGGAGGATAGAATGAAGGTGAACAGGTTACTTCTTACCTGGTAACGTTCTTTCGATTGGATGTTCCTCCAACGTATTCCTCATCTTAGATGTATTCCATCCAGCTTTGTTGCTCTTCGGAAACTTTTTCGGCAGAGGGCGCCGTGCGTCGATGTCGTCGAGTCGATGGTCCCTCGAAGGCCTCCGTCGAGGGTGACGTCATTGGGTGCATAAGTAGCACGCGCGGCGCCCGTTGGCCTCAGTTCTGTTTTTCCCCTCTTTTTTATCTGTGATCTTGTACTGTTTTTGTAGATTGTCCCGGCAGACAGGTATCAGCCTTGCGAGATTTGAGATGGCAATAACCCGGAAAAAATCTACAGAGGGGTAGGTTGGGAGGGCGATGAGGAATACGTTGGAGGAACATCCAATCGAAAGAACGTTACCAGGTAAGAAGTAAATTGTTCTTCGAGTGGATTGTGTCCTCCAACGTATTCCTCATCTTAGATAGGCTCCCAAAGCAGTATTTTGCATAGTTCCTCTGGAGGAGGGGTCATATTTTTGTATTTTTTTTAAACTGCCCTTAGATGGCAGAGTAAAGCACTGCTTTTCCAAAGGTTAGATCCCTAGACTGGGAAGCATCCAGGTTATAGAATTTTGAGAAGGTGTGAAGCGAAGACCAAGTTGCTGCTTCGCAAACAGACCTTATAGGGACACCTCTTTGAAGGGCCGTGGAAGAGGCGATGCCTCTGGAGGAATGAGCCCTTAACCCTTCCGGAGGGTCTTTTTGAGCTAGTCTGTAGCATTCTGAAATGCAAAGCACGATCCAGCGTGAAATTGTCTGCTTTGTTACTGATTGACCCAGCTTTCTTCCAGTGTAGCCTATAAACAACTGGTTGTCCACTCTAAGTCTAGAAAGCCTAGAGATGTAAAAGCTTAAAGCTCTTTTTGGGTCCAGTCTGCGTAGTCTTTCTTCCTCCTTAGAAGAATGAGGTGGAGGATAGAATGAGGGTAAAACAATTTTCTGATTTAAATGAAAATCAGATATTACCTTCGGTAAAAATGATGGTTTAACCCTCAACACAACCCTGTCCTTATGGAACACAGTATAGGGTGGCCCAGAAGACAGAGCCTGCAATTCGCTCACTCTTCTTGCTGATGTTAGAGCAACTAAAAATGCTGTTTTCCATGTTAATAATCTTAATGGAGACGTGTGCATAGGCTCAAAAGGGGCACACATTAAGAATTTTAATACCAAATTTAGAACCCAAATCGGTACTTGAAATGGGTGAGGAGGAAACACATTAGTGAGACCTTTTATGAATTGTGTTAGTAAAGGAATTTTGAAGTATGAGCATTCTTCCGATGAGCGCTTGAAGACGGAAAGCGCCGCAAGGTAACCTTTTATTGTTCCAATGTTCAGACCTCTATGTGCTAGGGTCAGAAGGAAAGATAGTACTTCCGGAATAGAACATAGAAAAGGATCGACATTCTTTTCCCTGCACCAGTTGCAAAACTTTTTCCAATGGCAACGGTACAGAGACTTTGTTGCTGGCCTTCTTGCCGAAAGCAACACCTCCATAACATCCTCTGGAAGGTTCCAATCCCTGTATCTCAGCCTTTCAGATACCAAGCATGAAGGTTGAGTGTTCTGACCTCTGGGTGGAGAACCTGACCTTCCATTTGAGAGAGAAGGTTCTCTCTCTGAGGAAGACATACTGGAGGACAGATGGACATGTCTAGATGGTCCGGATACCACGTTCTCCTGGCCCAATCCGGGGCAATAAGGATCATGCGGTTCCCGAAGCATCTCAGCCTCCTGATGACTTGAGGAATGATGGGAATCGGAGGGAACGCGTACAATAGTGGGAAATTCCACTCCACCACGAATGCGTCCCCCGGGGCTCCTCTCGGGGGAAATTCCCTTGAGCAATACCTTCCGCATTTTCGGTTGATTCCGGTTGCAAACAGGTCTACTTGAGGGGTTCCCCAAAGGGCGAAGATCTCTTGAATGACTTCCTGAGCCAGTTCCCATTCGTGGGACACCGTGCTCTGCCTGCTCAGAGCATCTGCCGTCATATTCTCTTCCCCGGCTAGATGAATTGCCGTTAAAGAGATTCCCTCCTGAATCGGCCAATACCAGAGCTGCATTGCCTCTCTGCACAGGGGTAGTGACCCCACACCTCCTCTTTTGTTTAGGTAGTGCATGGCCACTGTGTTGTCCGTCATTATCAGGACATTCTTTCCCCTGACAGATGGCAGGAAGGCCTTCAGCGCTAGTCTGATTGCCCTCAGCTCCAAAAGGTTGATATGTAGTTTGGACTCCAATGGAGACCAGCGACCGTTTATTGTCAAATCGTTGGCATGTGCTCCCCACCCCAGGAGTGAGGCGTCCATCACTACTGTGATCTCCGGCCATGGTTGCCAAAAGGGTTCTCCCTTTAAGATGTTCTCTGCACAGGTCCACCATAGAAGGTCTTGTCTGACCTTGTTCGGAATCTGAAGAAGATCCGTCATTTGACCCGAGAACTGGGACCACTGAGTCTTTAGGGCCCATTGAAGAGATCTCATCCTCAAGCGTACCTCTGGCACCAGAAAAATGCAGGATGCCATGAGGCCGAGCAACCGTAGAAAGTCGTAAGCCTGAAGATTTTGGGCATTTTGGAATTTTTAAACCATCTGAAGAATGTCTTGAGCCCTCGTCTTGGGAGGCGAGCTCTTTCCCAAGGATGTGTCTAATACAGCTCCTATGTATTGAAGCTGTTGGGAAGGTGTCATTTGAAACTTCTTTAAGTTGAGGGAGAAGCCCAGTTTGTGGAGGAAGTGGCAGGTGACTTTCAGATGATCCAAAGCTTGCTCAGCAGAGCGCGCTCTGATCAGCCAGTCGTCCAGGTAGGGGTAGACATGAATCCCCCCTCTCCTGAGGTGCGCTGCCACCACTACCATTAACTTGGTGAAGACTCTCGGTGTGGAGGTCAACCCGAATGGCAGGACTCGAAACTGATAGTGTGAGTCGCCAACAACGAACCTCAGGTATTTTCTGTGCTTGAGATGAATCGGCACATGAAAATAAGCATCCTGGAGGTCCAATGACGCCAACCAGTCCTGGAGTTGAAGGGCCTGACGGATCCATCTTGAACTTGTCTTTACTGAGGAACTTGTTCATGTTTCTTAAGTCCAAGATGGGTCTCAGTCCTCTGTCCTTTTTGGGGATCAAAAAATACGGGGAGTACCAACACCTGTTCCTCTCCGCTGCAGGTACTGGTTCTATAGCACCTTTCTCCAGCAGGGTTAGAACTTCCTGCTGTAGGAGCGGATTTGAAAGTTTCAACGGGTGACTCCCTGGTGGGTTGCTTTGAGGTTGCTTTAGAAAAGGAAGGCAATAGCCTTGGGCTATTATTTCTAGAGCCCAAACATCTGAAGTAATGGCTCGCCATTCTTGCAGATGCTGCGACAGCCTGTCTCCCACAGGTGTTTTGTGGTGCAAGTCCTCAGAGTGGTTTTGTGGCGGATGTTGCAGCTGCTGATGGCAAAGAGGCTGCAGCTGGAGCTGGCTTAGCACGTTTTCCTCATCCACCACAAGTGGCCTTTCATTGGCCCCTTTGACTGGCCATTCCTCTCGTCTTCCCGTATAAGGTGTAATAACGATAGGATTGTCCCCTCCATGATTGCCCTTGCGCACGAAAAGGCTGAGGTTGCCTAATAGCAGCTCCTAAAAATTTGGCCGCTGCTTTTGAGGTCTGCAACCTCTCAAGGCTCTCGTCAGCCTTGTTGCCAAAAAGGTGAGACCCTTCAAAAGGCATGTTCAGGAGACGGTTCTATACGTCTGGTGCAAAACCCGACTTCTGTAACCACGCAAACCTGCGCATTACCGTGCTAGTGCCCATGGACCTGCTTACACTATCCGCAGTGTCCAACAGAGATTGAAGGGATTCCTGCATGGCCTCCTTTCCATCTCTAACGATGGCTAGGAAACATTCCCTTTCTTCCCCTTCTGGTATGTGCTCCGCCGCCATTGCGATGCACTCCCACAGAGTGTACGAAAATTTTGCCAAGGCACATGTGGAGTTGGCAGATTTTAATGCCATGCTCCCGGCTGAAAATACCTTCCGTGCCCAACCACCCACACAGTTATCGTCCCTGTCTGCAGGTATAGACGGGTACGCAAGTTTGTTGGAAGCTGTGGCTGCCTGTATGACCAAACTCTCCGGAGTTGGATGTTTTGACAGATAGCCGGGGTCGCTACTGGCTGGGCGGTATTTTGATGTTAGGGATTTATTCACCGGAGGAATAGAATCCGGAGTTTCCCAATTCTTAGCCACCCTGTGTTGTAAGGCTACATGAAAAGGTAAAACTGGGTCTTCAGTGGGACCATGATCTAATATGTCTGTCAAATCGTCCTGGACGAATTGGGCTGTTGGTTTATCCCATCCCAAGTAGTCTACCACCTTGGTCATTAATTGATGATAAGATGGACTGGCATGCTCTCCTGGATCTGGTCTACCAAAATCATTCTCAGGAGAGGTATCAATGCCACTTGCATTGTGCAAAGACTCCACCAAATCCCTCATTCTGCTTTCCTCTGAGATCAAGCATTCCGGGACATTTGGGGTGCATTACTCCAATCCAAAAGGTACATTTTCATTCCTCGGATCTCTCCTGTTCCTCAAAAATTGAGGTCTAGGATTTGAAAAACTCCTTTCTAGGGAGAGGCTTGAAAACCTTCTCTGGGATAGGAGGAGGAAGAGGTGTAGTACCAGGCGCTGAAGGAATTACATGTTTTTTAAACTTTTTCATTCTGTTTTTCTGGCTGCCCTGCCTTGGTTGGAGCCTTTGGCGGCGAGGGTTTCGGCGTCGACCTCGATAAAGGCGTCGACGGTGTCGATGACATCGTGGTCGTCGACAGGGTCTGCTTCGAGGGAGTTGAGGCGGCCTTCGACAGTTTCTCCTTCGAGGTGTGAAAGGTCTCGGACGGCGCCGGTGACCTCGAGCGGTCGACTCGACTCGAGCGTTTTTCGCTCGGCGTCCTGGAAGGTTCCCTATCCTTCCTTTTTCCATCAGCCGGGCTTGAGGGCGCCCAAGTGTTGGCTTCCGAAGAAGGCGCGGACCGAGGCTTCGCTTTCTCAAACACCTCCATCATTTTGACCCTAAATGCTTCACACTTTTCGGAAGACGAATGTTTTGTGGGGCATTTCATTTTCGGAGACTCGTCTGACGACGAGGTGGAGGGAGATCTACGGCGTTGTTTCTTCGACTTTTTCGACGAAGATGACGAGCGATGAGAATCGCTTCGAGATCTGGATCTATGCCTTTTGCGTCGAGGAGATTTTTCCCCATGGGGTCTCGACTCGACGCTAGAGGCTTTCCGATCCTTCCGACCTACCTGTAGCTTTCCTGTCCTTTCTCGCAAGGCCTTTCCCGTCATCGCCTGACTCTTAGAACAGGCCTCCATGTCGTGGCCTTACCCGAGACACCACAAAAACTTTGAGGGTAATTCATAGAATTTCGCAGAAAAGTGTCGCAAGCGGCTGGCGCAGAGTGTCCGCGTGCGATTGACTGCGCCAGGCACGTGCGCTAAAACCGATTTCCGCGCACAGCGTATTCATGGATTTTAGGCTCCCAAACCAGCCGTGGCGCAGAGTATCGCAGCGACCCTGCAGCAGCGCCAGTAACGCCCCCAAGAACGCCCTCGCGCAAGGAAAAGCCATCAAAATCGCTAAATCATCGCAAAGGGCTGCGCTAACCCTGGACCAGTTTACAGGGCTGCCAAACAAGGAACGCAAAGCGGGTAACGTGCATATCAGGGGTACGCGTGAAGTTATACACGCGATTAGCCAGGGTACGTGTATTACAGGGGTACGCGGGAAGTATAACACGCGATTAGCCAGGGTACGTGTATTACAGGGGTATGCGGTAAGTTTAACATGCGATTAGCCAGGGTACGTGTATTACAGGGGTACGCGGGAAGTTTAACACGCGATTAGCCAGGGTACGTGTATTACAGGGGTATGCGGGAAGTTTAACATGCGATTAGCCAGGGTACGTGTATTACAGGGGTACGCGGGAAGTTTAACACGCGATTAGCCAGGGTACGTGTATTACAGGGGTACGCGGGAAGTTTAACACGCGATTGGCCAGGGTACGTGTATTACAGGGGTATGCGGGAAGTTTAACACGCGATTAGCCAGGGTACGTGTATTACAGGGGTACGCGGGAAGTTTAACACGCGATTGGCCAGGGTACGTGTATTACAGGGGTATGCGGGAAGTTTAACATGCGATTAGCCAGGGTACGTGTATTACAGGGGTACGCGGGAAGTTTAACACGCGATTAGCCAGGGTACGTGTATTACAGGGGTACGCGGGAAGTTCAACACGCGATTGGCCAGGGTACGTGTATTACAGGGGTATGCGGGAAGTTTAACATACGATTAGCCAGGGTACGTGTATTACAGGGGTACGCGGGAAGTTTAACACGCGATTAGCCAGGGTACGTGTATTACAGGGGTACGCGGGAAGTTTAACACGCAATTGGCCAGGGTACGTGTATTACAGGGGTACACGGGAAGTTTTACACGCGATTCGGCTGGGTACGTGTATTACAGGTATGCGATTTGGCCAGGTACGTGTATTACAGGGGTGCGCAGGAATTATCACACGCGATTTGGCTGGGTACGTGTATTACAGGGGTGCGTGGGAATCATCACACGCGATTTGGCTGGGTACGTGTATTACAGGGGTGCGTGGGAAGTCACACGCGATTAGGCTGGGTGGGTCCTCACAGGTGTTCCCTGTACACCCTCCACGGCCCCTGCAGGCAGCCTACAAAACAGGGGACTACCCTGCACACCTGCTCATGTCCCCCTGCACCCCCACCCCCCAGCAGTGCAGGGGCAGCCTCCACCAGGCCCCCACTCATGTCTCCCACCACCCCCACCCTCCCGCCACCAGGGGCAGCCTCCACCAGGCCCCCACCCATGTCTCCCACCACCCCCACCCTCCCGCCACCAGGGGCAGCCTCCACCAGGCCCCCACCCATGCCTCCCACCACCCCCAACCCCCAGCAGTGCAGGGGCAGCCTCCACCAGGCCCCCACCCATGCCTCCTACCACCCCCAATCCCCAGCAGTGCAGGGGCAGCCTCCACCAGGCCCCCACCCATGTCTCCCACCACCCCCACCCCCCCGCCACCAGGGGCAGCCTCCACCAGGCCCCCACCCATGCCTCCCACCACCCCCAACCCCCAGCAGTGCAGGGGCAGCCTCCACCAGGCCCCCACCCATGTCTCCCACCACCCCCAACCCCCAGCAGTGCAGGGGCAGCCTCCACCAGGCCCCCACCCATGTCTCCCACCACCCCCACCCCCCCGCCACCAGGGGCAGCCTCCACCAGGCCCCCACCCATGCCTCCCACCACCCCCAACCCCCAGCAGTGCAGGGGCAGCCTCCACCAGGCCCCCACCCATGCCTCCCACCACCCCCAACCCCCAGCAGTGCAGGGGCAGCCTCCACCAGGCCCCCACCCATTTCTCCCACCACCCCCACCCCCCCGCCACCAGGGGCACCCTCCACCAGGCCCCCACCCATGTCTCCCACCACCCCCAACCCCCAGCAGTGCAGGGGCAGCCTCCACCAGGCCCCCACCCATGCCTCCCACCACCCCCAACCCCCAGCAGTGCAGGGGCAGCCTCCACCACGCCCCCACCCATGTCTCCCACCATCCCCACCCCCCCGCCACCAGGGGCAGCCTCCACCAGGCCCCCACCCATGCCTCCCACCACCCCCAACCCCCAGCAGTGCAGGGGCAGCCTCCACCAGGCCCCCACCCATGTCTCCCACCACCCCCACCCCCCCCGCCACCAGGGGCAGCCTCCACCAGGCCCCCACCCATGCCTCCCACCACCCCCAACCCCCAGCAGTGCAGGGGAAGCCTCCACCAGGCCCCCACCCATTTCTCCCACCACCCCCACCCCCCCGCCACCAGGGGCACCCTCCACCAGGCCCCCACCCATGTCTCCCACCACCCCCAACCCCCAGCAGTGCACGGGCAGCCTCCACCAGGCCCCCACCCATGTCTCCCACCACCCCCACCCCCCCGCCACCAGGGGCAGCCTCCACCAGGCCCCCACCCATGTCTCCCACCACCCCCACCCTCCCGCCACCAGGGGCAGCCTCCACCAGGCCCCCACCCATGCCTCCCACCACCCCCAACCCCCAGCAGTGCAGGGGCAGCCTCCACCAGGCCCCCACCCATGCCTCCCACCACCCCCAACCCCCAGCAGTGCAGGGGCAGCCTCCACCAGGCCCCCACCCATGTCTCCCACCACCCCCACCCCCCCGCCACCAGGGGCAGCCTCCACCAGGCCCCCACCCATGCCTCCCACCACCCCCAACCCCCAGCAGTGCAGGGGCAGCCTCCACCAGGCCCCCACCCATGCCTCCCACCACCCCCAACCCCCAGCAGTGCAGGGGCAGCCTCCACCAGGCCCCCACCCATTTCTCCCACCACCCCCACCCCCCCGCCACCAGGGGCACCCTCCACCAGGCCCCCACCCATGTCTCCCACCACCCCCAACCCCCAGCAGTGCAGGGGCAGCCTCCACCAGGCCCCCACCCATGCCTCCCACCACCCCCAACCCCCAGCAGTGCAGGGGCAGCCTCCACCACGCCCCCACCCATGTCTCCCACCACCCCCACCCCCCCGCCACCAGGGGCAGCCTCCACCAGGCCCCCACCCATGCCTCCCACCACCCCCAACCCCCAGCAGTGCAGGGGCAGCCTCCACCAGGCCCCCACCCATGTCTCCCACCACCCCCACCCCCCCGCCACCAGGGGCAGCCTCCACCAGGCCCCCACCCATGCCTCCCACCACCCCCAACCCCCAGCAGTGCAGGGGCACCCTCCACCAGGCCCCCACCCATTTCTCCCACCACCCCCACCCCCCCGCCACCAGGGGCACCCTCCACCAGGCCCCCACCCATGTCTCCCACCACCCCCAACCCCCAGCAGTGCACGGGCAGCCTCCACCAGGCCCCCACCCATGTCTCCCACCACCCCCACCCCCCCGCCACCAGGGGCAGCCTCCACCAGGCCCCCACCCATGCCTCCCACCACCCCCAACCCCCAGCAGTGCAGGGGCAGCCTCCACCAGGCCCCCACCCATGCCTCCCACCACCCCCAACCCCCAGCAGTGCAGGGGCAGCCTCCACCAGGCCCCCACCCATGTCTCCCACCACCCCCACCCCCCCGCCACCAGGGGCAGCCTCCACCAGGCCCCCACCCATGCCTCCCACCACCCCCAACCCCCAGCAGTGCAGGGGCAGCCTCCACCAGGCCCCCACCCATGCCTCCCACCACCCCCAACCCCCAGCAGTGCAGGGGCAGCCTCCACCAGGCCCCCACCCATGTCTCCCACCACCCCCACCCCCCCGCCACCAGGGGCACTCTCCACCAGGCCCCCACCCATGTCTCCCACCACCCCCACCCCCCCCGCCACCAGGGGCAGCCTCCACCAGGCCCCCACTCATGTCTCCCACCACCCCCAGCCCCCACCATCCAGGGGCACCCTCCACCAGGCCCCCACTCATGTCTCCCACCACCCCCACCCCCCCGCCACCAGGGGCAGCCTCCACCAGGCCCCCACCCATGCCTCCCACCACCCCCAACCCCCACCATCCAGGGGCACCCTCCACCAGGCCCCCACCCATGTCTCCCACCACCCCCACCAGTGCAGGGGCACCCTCCACCAGGCCCCCACCCATGTCTCCCAACACCCCCACCCACCAGCACTGTGGGGCACGTGGCCAGCAGGCAGTCAGGCAGCAGCAGATGGCAGGTGGGAGCGTGCTCAGGGCTCTGGGGGGCAGTAATTTGGCCTCCTGGCCAGGAGCGTGGTCTCTCGTGTGTGAACGCGTGGACAGCCTGATAGGGAGTGAAATCCCACACGTCAGCAAAGGCCCTTAGCGCGTAAACCCGTCAACAGCATATGCGCGCCTATAGTCACCTGCACGTGCAGGAAATTGTTGCGTGACACGTCCCAGTGTCAAAGCGTGTGATTGGTGAAAATGGATCTACACGTAGAAGTGACAAAGCGTGTGATTGGTGAACGTACACGCCGCGTAAGTGACGCTGTACGTGTGGGCCTGTATATAAGGTACATGTAGAACACCATTTCCTTGTACGTGCTTTTCGTGGAGAGCGAGTGGGTGAATTCTGTACTTCTTGTCGTTTCACACGCGATTTACTTCACGGCGTTTCCAGTTCGTATTCCCTGTTACCTCTGACAGCTTTTTCTCTTTTTTCTCTTTTACTGGTTTACCTGGGCCTGTTCCCTCAAACAGTGTCCCCTTCTACTGTTGTCCTGTCTTCTCAGACAGCGTACACATCTTCTTTTGGCGGGGGTTTAGCCAGCCAAACGCGCTCATTTTTCACGCTCTTTTACCTGGCAGACGGTGAGTCACGCACGTATCCAACTTCTGTGCTTGCCCCGTGTGTAGCCTACCCCTTCAGAGGTCATTCTAGGCTGCGTGTGACACGCATACGTTCATTCTTGTGTTACTGGGTGCCACAGCGTAGTGCAGGTTTTTCTTTCTGCACACGTGGTCTAGGAGGGGTTGCGTGCACGTCATCTCCCTTTTTTGGGCCTCCTGTGCGTTGCGTGACCCGTCATCTTTCCCCAGGGGTTACAATCAGCCGTGCTAGAGCACTAGGGTACAATTACCATCTGGTACCCAACCCCTTTGACCCCCAATTGCCCAGGACAATTGTCTACAGCCACTCCCATACGCACATTAATATCAGTGCCATGGCTGGGAGGCGAGGATTCCGTAAGGGTGGCAAAGGTGGAAGAGCCACAAGTGGTGGCCGTGGTGGATCCGGTAGGGGACGTGGTCGTAACTTGCAGGGTGAGCCTGTCCCCCCATGTGTGGAGGACCAGTCAAGGGCACCCATCATCCCCCCCCTCCCCCCCCTCCCCCCCTCCCGTTGAGGCTGAAGTGGCTGACACCATCCATGCTCAGCCCTTGTTGGACCAGCCCATTGTGGCACCAGACCTGGCTGACTCCATGGCTGACTTCCAGGTCAGCAGGGCTACGACACGTGCGCTGGTGCACGTTGATGCCATCATGCTACGTGGATCTGGGGCAGCAAGGTCATCTGCTGCACCAAGGAGGCAGGGCGGAGAGGCTGCAGGGGCAGCTGCGGCTCCATCCACCCCAGCCCTCACACACCCAGCCAGGACAGTGTCGGTCCTAGTCCATGCTGCTGACATTCCCCCTGACACCATCACACTAGAGCCAATGCCTGCACCAACTCCCATGCTGAGTGTGCAATCCCACACTCCTGATACAGAGTCCACCAGGGCTCCTGCCCCTAGTGTCCAGAGCGGCGCAGGACACTCAGGATCACCACCACCTTCCAAGCGGAAGAGGAAGAGTGCTCGTCCGGCACAGGCTGATGCCCCAGACACGGCTACACAGTCCGGCCCGTCCAGGAAGCCCAGCTTCACGGATGACGAACTGAATGCACTTGTCGAGTATGTGTCCGGACATGACAACGAGATGGTCATTGTTGCAGGATCCAAGACCACACCTGCACAACGCCAGGCACACTGGCAGACCGTTGCGGACATCGTAAGTGCCCTTGGAATCGTGAGGCGCACAGCCAATGATTGCTATAAGCGCTGGAATGACCTAAAGCGCAGGGCAAAGAGTAAGCTGGCCTCAAGTCATGCCGCAACTCTAGTGACTGGAGGTGGGTCTCCAGTAGTAGACATGGAACTCACTCCACATGAGTCAGTCGCTGGGACCTACGTCACGGAGGAACAGATCCAAGGCGTGGGAGATCTGGCTGATTACGAGGCATTGTCCGGTGAGTGCACATGCATGTGTGTGTCATCCATGTGCATGGTGTGTGTGTGAGGGCTTCTGTTCGGGTGCCAGGTGAGAGTGTGTGCGCCTGAGTCGTATGGGTCAGCCATGTGCTTCATGCAATCCTTCCTGCGCAGCTGCATTTGGCCATAGCAGTATCCCTTCTGCCAACAGTAGACATCTAGCACAACTGCACGCCAGTTGCCCTTGAAGTGTCACCTTGACACAACATATTTGCTTATTTTTCACTGTTCATTCAGTCAGTTTGTTTGCATTCCACCACTTTCACTAGGCATGTCGCTGTCCACTAGTCACATGTCTGACATGGGTATGGTAAAGTGGAGTGACTTTGTTACCTGGATATCATTTATACACACATGTCCCTGTGCAATTTGACCATTTCAGACTGGCAGCTCCAGGTGAAAAATCTGACCTGTTAGAATTAGAAAAGCTATTACATGCGGGAACTGGACTGAATGAATAGGTGCTGCCCTCCTCTCCATCTTCACTCAATAGCAATGGTACATGCCATCTGTGTGATGGCATGTGTGTTTCACCTGCCAATCACAGGCCAATGTGTGATGCCACTGCCAGGCAGCATGCAGAAAATTTGTTCATCTTCCATCTTGGTGTCATCAGTGTGTGCCATTTGCCTGCACTTCATACGCAGTGAGGGTGCATGCATGGGAGGGTTTTAGTCATGTGGGACATGTGTCAATCAAGTACTGGTTCTCTTGCTTCTCAGCCCTCAATGTGTGCCATGGTGCTAATGCCTGTTTCCATTTCTTTGTTTTCATGTCTTTGCAGGGGAAGACGCACCTGATACTGCTGGGGTTGTGGAGATGGTGCAGACCCAGGAGGTGTCCCAGGGCCGACCAACCACCAGTGAGGGACGTGGTGTGGTGGTGGGGGAGAACCCACAAGTGCTGCAGGTCGTGCTCTCAAGGGGTGTCTCTGGCTGCACCTCCCCCGAGCTGTACTCAGGTGTTGATTCGGATGAGACCTACGTGCCGTCGCAGGTGAGTGTTCCAGGGAGGGATTCTGTTCTGTCTCACCCACCAGCACCAGGGTCAATACCCTCCATGGGGATGTCAGTGTTGGCAGCTACGCCTTCGTTGGTTACGGATGCAGGGTCACACTCCGCGACATCTGATCCTGTTCCTGGGCCAGCAGATCAGAGGGGGAATGCAGTCCTGCAGCCTCAGGCAGTGCCGGCACAGCAAGGCGCAGTTCGCCTTGCCCCAGACAGGTGTGGTGCCCGCCGACGTGGTGGCCGTACGCCACCCGGCAATACCGCATGGGAGCAATCCATTTACGGTATGGCTACCCAACAGGCTGCATCATCCGAGATGATGGCTCAGGCCATGGATAGGGTGGCCACTTCCATTGTCCCCCCAGAAAGGCTGATGGAGCGACTAGAGCAGGCAACCGACTCCATCTGCCAGTCACACAGGGAGGACATGTTGGGGTCCAACAGGGACAGGCGGGCGGCACTGGCGACTCTGCAGGAGGCCATCTCCATTGAGTCCCAGGGCCACAGGGAAGCCCTGAGGCAGGAGCTCCTTCACCTCAGGACGACTCTTGTTGAGCTTGAGGCTTCAACACACCAAAGGACAGAACAGCAGCTGGAGCGTCTCACCCGTACGCTCTCAGCTGAGATGCAGGCAACGAGGGCGGAGGTCCGGGCATCCCGTGAGTTGTTGCATGGGGACCTCCGCACACTCATCCTCCAGAACCAGACCTACCACACCCGCATGCTTGCAGCCATGGAGGAGCAGACTAGGGCCTTGCGTGGGCTGCCTCCCATAGTGCAACCACCTCCGGATGCAGCTGCACAGGGTGATAATAGCGACAGCAGTGATACTCCCACAATAGGGTAGCCGTGTGGGCCATGAGCCCATGGAGGTGTTTTATCTTCCCAGGATCCACGCAGGTGGGTTCTGGTGTGCATCCTGTCCTCGGACCTCCTGGGTGGCCTCCCCAACCCCCCCGGGCCCATCAATGGCCATTTTTGATTGTTTCTTATTTTTATTTTTATTTTGATTTCTTTTATTCCCAATTTTTTTGGGACAATCTGTTGTCTTCGATCTGTTGTCTTCGATCTGTTGGCTTCGATCTGTTGGCTTCGATCTGTTGGCTTCCGTGGTTCCTGTGGGCATACGCTGCATTGTGGCTGGGCACATGCAGGCTTGTAATGTATTTGGTTCAGATGCTTGGGTTTGAGTCACACACACCCCTCCTGCTTCCCGTTTCCATGGGCTTGCAAAGGGTGTGCCCAAGTGACAGTGAATTACACAGTGACGTTGGACTCCCATGAGCTGTGTGGCCAGTCTGTAGTCAATACTGTGTATACATTCCTAGTGCATATTGCTGTTGTGTTGTACACTGCATGTTGCATTGATGTGTAACTCTTCTTCTGTGTCTACCTCCCAATTTGCAGGTCCCTTCCTCATGTCCACACAAGGACCTCTAGTCTGGAGATGGGGACCATGTTGGCAGCAGTGCACCTACAACTCTACATGGCGACAACACTGCACAGTTGGTAGTGGTGGGAGTGCAGGCATTTCCAGGTGGTGAGACTACTAATATGTAACATTTGTGATGTCATGTTAATGGTACTACGTGCTCAAGTATGTTGTTGGTCCGGCATTGCTGTGAGCATTTCAGGTGTTGCAGGTTTCTAATAGTGCCACTGTACATAGTGAGACTGATGTCATGTTGTGGGGATTGCTTTGTTTACCTGCAATTAGCATGACATGGCACGGTGTGTCGTGTGGCGGTGCTGGGGTTGGGTTGGCTGACATGGCACTGTCCTCTTGTTGCATTTTGCAAGTGGGTATTCATTTTAGCTGCTTCAATGTGTAACTTCACAAAACTGCATTGGTGGTGTCTGTGTGGGTAGGGATGCACACATTGTGACACTTCCAGGTGAACAATCTCAGGCTGACATGGTATTCCCGGTTCATTCTCCAGACATTCAGGATCAGTGTCAGGTTGAGTCATCATTGATTGTCAGATGGAATGTGCCAGGGCAGTGTGCACTCCACAGGGGTGTGATTTCTATGTGAAGTAATTAGCCACTAGCTGTGTACGGGCTGCCTCCCCCCGTGCCCTTTCCCCTCCCATGCGCAGCGGCTGTGCATGTGGTTGGGGATGTGGGGCCACCACCATGTCCACGGCCAGGCCCCGGCGTGTTGCAACGTTGTGCAGGACACATGCTGCCACTATGATCCTGCACACTACTGGGGGAGCGTATAACAGCTGCCCGCCAGAACTGTCAAGGGAGCGAAAGCGTGACTTTAGCACTCCGAATGTGCGCTCCACTATGCCCCTGGTTGTAATGTGGGCTGTGTTATATCTTACCCGGGGTGGCGTGGTGGGGTTCCGAATTGGCGTCATCATGTGGGGGCTGAGAGGGTAGGCACTGTCCCCTGTGGAGGTGGTGATTGGTATCATTGGTGGGGTTGTGACCTTGCTCAGTATCCAACATGCATGCATGTGCAGTGGCATACATACTCACCAAGCAGCCATGTATCGCCATGCCGCCCAGCATCTATGTCCCGGCATAGGGTGGACATTCGGTAAATGAAGCTGTCGTGGGTGGACCCGGGATAGTTGGCATATACTGAGGTGATGATTCCCTTGGCATTACATACTACCTGCACGTTGATGGAATGCCAGTGCTTGCGGTTCCTATAGATGTGCTCTGATGCCCTGGGGGGACGTAGAGCCACATGGGTGCAGTCGATGGCACCTAGCACTTTGGGGAATCGTGCCACTCCGTAAAAATCCAGGGCGGCAGCATGCCTTTCTGCAGGTGTTCTGGGCAGGTATATGTGCCTGCGGACTGATGGGCGTGCAGTCATGATGTTCAAGACCTGGTGTAGGCAGCGTGACTGGGTGGCCTGTGACACCCCACCCACTATGGCACTTGTCCGCTGAAATGATCCAGTGGCTAAGAAGTGCAGTACATTGAGGACCTTCTCCAGGGGGCTGAGTGCTTGGGAGCACAGGGTGGGTGATGTGAGGTCATCCTCCCACTCAGTCACCAGGTCCAGTATGATGTGTGGTGGAAACCTGTACCTCCCATACACCTGGTCATCAGGCATCCCGAAAAGGCTGGTTCTGGGTGTGAATATTCTGGCCCTGACTATCCTCCTCCTCCTCCTTTGGTAGCCCACTGCCACTGCTGCTAGGAACGGTATGTTCATCCTGGCGTCTGAGCTTGTTATTGTTAAAGTCCGCAATTTTATGCTTTGCGCGTGTTCTAGGCGAGCGTGTGACCCGCGCACCCCTGGAATCCAGTTCCCAGTCCAATAGCGTGTGGAAATTCACACGCACCACGGGATTCAGCGTGTGACCCGCGCACCCCTGGAATCCAGTTCCCAGTCCAATAGCGTGTGGAAATTCACACGCACCACGGGATACAGCGTGTGACCCGCGCACCCCTGGAATCCAGTTCCCAGTCCAATAGCGTGTGGAAATTCACACGCACCACGGGATACAGCGTGTGACCCGCGCACCCCTGGAATCCAGTTCCCAGTCCAATAGCGTGTGGAAATTCACACGCACCACGGGATACAGGTTCGCTGACGTACTTGCGTGTGTAAGTGGCCGCGCACCCATTAAATACACGTACATAGGCCAATCGCGTGTACGCGCACTTTTGTCCAATTACACGCAATGAAATACACGTACATAGGCCAATCACGCGATGACACTCTGACGTGCAGTATTTCCACGTGTGTTCCGTCATCACGTGCTGAGTGGGGAACGCCCGTGCGGGTCACGTCAGACGCGCTTACGCGCTGAGGGACTCTGGTCCAATAGAATCGCGTATGCGTGCTGACGTGCTTACACGCTAAGGGCCTTTCCTCGGATTTCACGCTGACGTGCAGGATTTTCACGTGCCAAATCACTCCGTATCAAGCTGGCCACCCGAAAACACACGGAACACCACGCTCCTGCCCAGAAGGCCGAGTTACTGCCCCCCAGTGCCCCGAGCAGCCTCCCACGTGCCATCTGCTGCTGCCTGCCTGCCTGCCTGCCTGCCTGCTGCCACCGTGCCCTGCCATTTGGTGCCTGCACATCAGCCATCTGCAGGGGTCCAGTTGCTGTGTCCACCCCTGCTGGAACTGAAGACTCCCAACTGGGATTACATCGCTCCACAGCCCAGCCCCAGGACCCAGTTGCCCACCCACACCTGCCTCTGGGGTTGCCATGTCGGGCACTTCCACATCTGGCACCAGTGGCAACCCCAGGCCAGAGGGGCAGAGGGGCACCAGCTTCACTGCCACCGAAGTTGGTGTCCTGGTGGAGCATGTCCTGGGGCAGTATGATGCCCTCTTTGGATCGTCCCGCGCCAGCAAGGAAGGACGGGAGAGGATCTGGGCCGACTGTGTAGTTGCCATCAACGCGGAGGGGGTGGCAACCCGCAACGTCCAGAAGATCAAGAAGCGCTGGGAGGACTTGAGGTCCAGGACCCTTGTGAAGGCCCGGCGCCTCGTGGAGGGGGGCCGGGGCCGCATGAGTTCCATCCAGAAGAGGGTCCTGGAACGCGTACGCCCAGCGCTCCACGCCCAGGTCCTTGAGAGGGAGGCCCGTCTGGAGTTGAGCGGTATGTGTCCAAGCATTACTGTGTGAGACAGGGCATGTTGCGGTGTGCTGGTTCTATGATACTTGCCTGTATGTGTGCCATGGGCCATGTATGCATGTATGTGTGCAGGGACATCATGGTAATGCATGTGCGACCAGTGATGTGTGACCCACATGGTTGTTGCATGTGTTGAAATGCGGCATGGGGAGCCCTATGCAGATTTTGGACATGAGAGCATGCCAGTCTCTGTACCTGGACATGGATGGGGGTGAAGGATGGGTGCTGATGCCAGGTACATATATGGTAGCCATGTCTGTGTGCCTGACCTGCGTGTCTGTGACTTGTGCATGCCATGGATGCATGACACATGTGTGTGACAATGCACAGATTCAGTGACGCACCCAACTTACCCTTGTTTCGCCTGTGTTCGGTGTGTTTGGGGCCAGATGGATGTGACTGAGGTGAAGTGTGTGCATGTGATATGCATGAGCCATGATGCATGTGAGTTACATATCATTGAATGTTTCTAGAGTCCATTGGACATGCATGGAAATGTCCATGGCATGCACCATGCCTGTTACTGTGTGTGTTTTGCCTGCACTGACCCATGTGTTGTGGAGGGACATGATGGAAGTGTACTTTGACAGTGGTGCTCATCTGCTATTGCTTCCTGTCTAGGGGACCATTGTACAGTAGCCTGATGCTTGTGTCCTTTGTCTCCCTCTACGCAGCGGCTAGTGAAGAAGAGGGCGGAGACGGCGCTGTGGAGCAAGGCGGCGGGGATGCCCCCACGGCTGCAGCGGAAGTGGTGGGTGAGCCCCCACAGTGGCCTGCTACGGCGGGAGACGGTGAGGAGCCATCCAGGTTGGTGGTTTGCACAGAGGAGGAGGAGGCCGACACTGGTGCACACATGGGGCCTGGTGGGAGCATCCCTGCTGGTGCAAGTGGTGCAGTCCAGGGCCAGGGGCAGGAGGCAGCACAGGTCACCGTGGAGGGGCCTGTGCATGTCACTGTCCCTGACCCTGTGAGTGCACCACCATGCACCACCAGGGATGCCCCGTCCCAGGCCCGTCCGCAGGTAGAGGGGATGTCCATGTCACCTGACTCCCCTCCACCTGCGGACGTGGTAACCCCTGGCCGCGTGGAGAAGGTCCTGATTGGGGTCGCGATGCGCACGGCTGTAATTCGTGATGACGTGCGTGCTTCCCGGGAGGAGCACGCACGTCATCACGAAGTGCACCGTGCCAACGTGGCCCAATTGGGATCGGCCATGTTCGGGGGTTTCCTGCATGTGTTGGCCAATCTGACGGCCCTCTCCTCCTCTGTGCAGGCTATCCACCGGTCGTTCTCCTTGCCGTCTTCCGGCCCAGATGCCACCAGGGCCCCCTGTGGACCTGCCCCGACCAATGCAGCCAGCTCGGTGGGGATCCCATCCCTGCCACAGTTGGGAGTCGGAGGTCCAGCAGGGGTGGACAACACAGCAAGTGGACCCCAGCAGATGGAAGATGTGACGGCATCATCGGGCAGGGCACGTGCACGACGGCGTCGGTGGTTTCCATCAGCCTGGATGCCGTCGTGCTGGCAGAGGCAGTGGCGTCGGAGGCAGCAGCGGGCTCGACGTGGGAGGCATCATGGCTCGGGGCCATCAAGATCCGAGGGGCAGGCATCGGCCGGAGGGCAGGGCAACCCTGGGATGGTGGTGTGTTCCGTGTGGGAGGAGTTTGGCCAGCGGATAGGTGCGGAGCGGCAGCGGGCGGAAGAGGAGCGGCTCGCCATGGTCAGGGCGGAGTTCTCCATGCGTCGGGCATTGAGGCGGGCTGAGTGCCTCGAGGAAGCTCGCAGGGAGTTTGAGGTGGACATGGGGTTGTCCCTGCGAGACCTCGGGGCCAGGACAGAGTCCCGCCTCCAGGACATCGACATGGAGTTCGATGATGCCCTGGCCAGCAACATCACCAAGTGAGCCGCAGGACTTGCCCGCTGCCTTTGTATATAGTTATTTAGTTAGTTAGTGCTAGGTTTCCTTTATTTATTTTTATTATTTTGGACCGCTCGGACAATGGCCACTTTTTTGTACATATATTTTTCATTAGTTAGTGGTAGGTTTCATTTTTGGTGTTGGGCTCATGGACCCTGGAACATTCCTGTATATAGTTTGTTTTTTTGGGAGATACATTTTTTTAATTTCTTATTGTTTTCACCATGACGTAATGGTTTTTCATTAATTTCCTATTACATGATATTGCTTTGGACAAATTCATTTTAATTTTTTTTTCCTTTGTTTTTTTGTTTATCACTTTTGTTCTCGGACATGGACCATTTATTTACTTAGCCACATCGTTGTATGTTTGAAAATTTCACTTATTTTTGGTATTTAATACATTTTTTATATTTTCTTACACTTGTGTTATTTTCTCATTGGTTTGTTACATGTCATGATATGGGTTTTGACATTCACTTGCACCCATTGTGTATGTGTGTGTGACGGACATGTGTTCTTTTGCATACTTGGCATTGGGGTTGTGTCATGTGATTGCATTCACTATGTGGGTGGATGCAATCCTTGCCTGGGTGTTTGTGCTGGGTATGCTGGCCATTACTGCCATGATTGTGTATCGTCAGGACCTGGGGCCAGGGGGACATGTGTGGGGGCCTGCTGGCAGGTTCCCCACAGTGCTGGGGGGTGGGGGCGGTGGGAGACATGAGTGGGGGCCTGGTGGAGGGTGCCCCTGGATGGTGGGGGGTGGGGGTGGTGGGAGACATGGTTGGGGGCCTGGTGGAGGGTGCCCCTGGTGACTGGGGGGGTGGGGGTGGTGGGAGACATGAGTGTGGGCCTGGTGGAGGCTGCCCCTGCACTGCTGGGGGGTGGGGGTGGTGGGAGACATGAGTGGGGGCCTGGTGGAGGGTGCCCCTGGATGGTGGGGGGTGGGGGTGGTGGGAGACATGAGTGGGGGCCTGGTGGAGGGTGCCCCTGGATGGTGGGGGGGTGGGGGTGGTGGGAGGCATGGGTGGGGGCCTGGTGGAGCCTGCCCCTGCACTGCTGGGGGGTGGGGGTGGTGGGAGACATGAGTGGGGGCCTGGTGGAGGGTGCCCCTGGATGGTGGGGGGTGGGGGTGGTGGGAGACATGAGTGGGGGCCTGGTGGAGGGTGCCCCTGGATGGTGGGGGGGTGGGGGTGGTGGGAGGCATGGGTGGGGGCCTGGTGGAGCCTGCCCCTGCACTGCTGGGGGGTGGGGGTGGTGGGAGACATGAGTGGGGGCCTGGTGGAGGGTGCCCCTGGTGGCGGGGGGGTGGGGGTGGTGGGAGGCATGGGTGGGGGCCTGGTGGAGGGTGCCCCTGGTGACTGGGGGGGTGGGGGTGGTGGGTGACATGAGTGGGGGCCTGGTGGAGGGTGCCCCTGGTGACTGGGGGGGGTGGGGGTGGTGGGTGACATGAGTGGGGGCCTGGTGGAGGGTGCCCCTGGATGGTGGGGGGTGGGGGTGGTGGGAGACATGAGTGGGGGCCTGGTGGAGGGTGCCCCCGGATGGTGGGGGGGTGGGGGTGGTGGGAGGCATGGGTGGGGGCCTGGTGGAGCCTGCCCCTGCACTGCTGGGGGGTGGGGGTGGTGGGAGACATGAGTGGGGGCCTGGTGGAGGGTGCCCCTGGTGGCGGGGGGGTGGGGTGGTGGGAGGCATGGGTGGGGGCCTGGTGGAGCCTGCCCCTGCACTGCTGGGGGGTGGGGGTGGTGGGAGACATGAGTGGGGGCCTGGTGGAGGGTGCCCCTGGTGGCGAGGGGGTGGGGGTGGTGGGAGGCATGGGTGGGGGCCTGGTGGAGGGTGCCCCTGGTGACTGGGGGGGTGGGGGTGGTGGGTGACATGAGTGGGGGCCTGGTGGAGGGTGCCCCTGGTGACTGGGGGGGTGGGGGTGGTGGGTGACATGAGTGGGGGCCTGGTGGAGGGTGCCCCTGGATGGTGGGGGGTGGGGGTGGTGGGAGACATGAGTGGGGGCCTGGTGGAGGGTGCCCCTGGATGGTGGGGGGGTGGGGGTGGTGGGAGGCATGGGTGGGGGCCTGGTGGAGCCTGCCCCTGCACTGCTGGGGGGTGGGGGTGGTGGGAGACATGAGTGGGGGCCTGGTGGAGGGTGCCCCTGGTGACTGGGGGGGTGGGGGTGGTGGGTGACATGAGTGGGGGCCTGGTGGAGGGTGCCCCTGGTGACTGGGGGGGTGGGGGTGGTGGGTGACATGAGTGGGGGCCTGGTGGAGGGTGCCCCTGGATGGTGGGGGGTGGGGGTGGTGGGAGACATGAGTGGGGGCCTGGTGGAGGGTGCCCCTGGATGGTGGGGAGTGGGGGTGGTGGGAGACATGGTTGGGGGCCTGGTGGAGGGTGCCCCTGGTGACTGGGGGGGTGGGGGTGGTGGGAGACATGGTTGGGGGCCTGGTGGAGGGTGCCCCTGGTGACTGGGGGGGTGGGGGTGGTGGGAGACATGAGTGGGGGCCTGGTGGAGGGTACCCCTGGTGACTGGGGGGGTGGGGGTGGTGGGAGACATGAGCAGGTGTGCAGGGTAGTCCCCTGTTTTGTGGGCTGCCTGCAGGGGCCGTCGAGGGTGACAGGACCCACCCAGCCTAATCGCGTGTGTAACTTCGCACGCACCCCTGTAATACACGTACCAAGCCAATTCGCGTGTGATAATTCCCGCGCACCCCTGAAATACACGCGCCCAGGCTATTCGCGTGTGGAAATTCCCGCGCACCCCTGAAATACACGTACCCTGCTGTAATCGCGTGTGGGACTTCCCGCGCACCCCTGTAATACACGCGCCCAGCCTATTCGCGTGTGGAAATTCCCGCGCACCCCTGAAATACACGCGCCCAGGCTATTCGCGTGTGGAACTTCCCGCGCACCCCTGAAATACATGCGGCCAGGCTATTCGCGTGTGGAACTTCCCGCGCACCCCTGAAATACACGTACCCTGCTGTAATCGCGTGTGGGACTTCCCGCGCACCCCTGTAAATGACGTACCCTAGTTTTTCGCGTGTAGGATTTCACGCGCACCCCTGGAATTCCCGTAGCCTAGCTTTTCGCGTGTGAAACTTCCCGCGCACCTCTGTAAATGACGTACCCTAGTTTTTCGCGTGTAGGATTTCACGCGCACCCCTGGAATTCCCGTAGCCTAGCTTTTCGCGTGTGAAACTTCCCGCGCACCCCTGTAAATGACGTACCCTAGTTTTTCGCGTGTAGGATTTCACGCGCACCCCTGGAATTCCCGTAGCCTAGCTTTTCGCGTGTGAAACTTCCCGCGCACCCCTGTAAATGACGTACCCTGGCTTTTCGCGTGTGGAACTTCACACGCACCCCTGGTATCGACGTGGCCAGGGCAATCGCGTGTGGGACTTCCCCGCACCCCGGGATACACGTACCCAGGGCAATCGCGTGAGTGACTTCTCGCGCAACCCGTTGTACACACACGCGCGAATTTTTGAACAGTGGGTGTCCGTGTAAATGGCGTACACCTTTGCACATCATTAGTCCTTTGGGGTCACGGTATGGCCCATTGCTGTATGTGGGTGGTATTTGTTGGCGCAGGTTTTGGCGCACTTTCGTTGAGTGCGTCGGGACGCTACCGCCTGCTTACTTGTGGCGTACGTTTTTGGGCCTGTGCGCTGGTTTGATCGAGCGCTGTTTTTCCCTGTTCGAATCCATGAATACGTGTTGCCGGAGAGCGTGTGGGCGTTCCGCGCACTTGCCTCCTGTACTTCCCCGTGCCGCCCACATTCTTCCCCATTCCGAGTGTTGTGCCCCATTTTATTCCCCATTCCGAGTGTCCCGCCCTGTGTTCCGCCTACTTTAGAGCTGTGCGCTGCGCTCGGAGTGATAGCGCAGTGGCCGTGGCGCACGCCGTTGGTTGACCTGTGCGCCGGCGTGCGCCGCGCACTTTTTCAGCGCACGTCCTATGCTTTTCTCACGCACGGACTTCCATGAATCGACGTGCGCTGGTTTCCCTGCGCTTTTCGCTATTTTTCGGCGCAGCGCACGTATAGGCCCCTCTGCGCCGGTATTTTCGGCGCACATTTATTCCATGAATCGGCCTGTATGTCTTTATGAAAAATTGTATGAGGGGGTTTACAAGATAGAGCTTGTAATTCGCTCACCCTTCTAGCAGATGTTAGTGCCACTAATAAGACAGTTTTAAGAGTGAGAAATCTTCGCGAACAAGAGTGGAGTGGTTCGTAAGGAGTACCCATCAGGAAATTTAAGACTAAATTTAAGTTCCATAAGGGAACTTGGAATGGTCTTGGAGGATAGACATTAGTTAATCCCTTTAGAAGAACAAGTTACTTACCAACTGTAACATTCTTTCGACTGGATGTTCCTCCCACGTATTCCTCATCTTGTGATAAATCGTTATCTCCAGCTTCGGA
Organism: Ambystoma mexicanum; assembly: GCF_040938575.1. NCBI lineage: Eukaryota > Metazoa > Chordata > Amphibia > Caudata > Ambystomatidae > Ambystoma > Ambystoma mexicanum. Next base: position 638,882,919 of record NC_090939.1, read on the forward strand.
AAAAATTCTCGGCAGAGGGCGCTGTGCTCGAGGTCGTGGCGTCGATTGTCCCTCGACGTACTCCGTACTCTGTCGACGTCACCGATGGTATAAGTAGCTTGAGCCGCGCCCGTTGCTTCAGTTCTGTTTTTCCGATGAAATATATATATAGGAGGAACACCCAGGCGTGTCCCATGACCGATACATTCTTCGTGAGAGGAAAGTGTAAGAACACGTAAACTGTACTGTGGGGTTGGATGGGAGGGTCGATGAGGAATACGTGGGAGGAACATCCAGTCAAAAGAACGTTACAGTTGGTAAGTAACTTGTTCTTCGAATGGATTGTGTCCTCCCACGTATTCCTCATCTTGTGATAGGCTCCCATAGCAGTATCAATTTTTGGAGGTGGGAGTACCATTTCAGTTTTCGTGGACAGAATGCAGAACTGCCTTTGCAAATAAACCCTTGTTAGAGGAGGCAGTGTCCAAACAATAATGTTTAACAAAGGTATGTATTGTTTTCCAGGTTGCAGCTGCACAAATGTCTGCTGCCGGGACTCCCCTCTTTAGAGCCGCAGAAGTAGCCATTCCCCTTGTAGAATGGGCACAAAGCCCATCTGGTGGTTCTTTTCCCGCTAATCTGTAGCATTCAACTATGGCTAATATGATCCAGCGGGAAATGGTCTGTTTTGTTACAGATAAGCCTAATTTTTGACCAGTGTAACCCACAAAAAGTTGGTCATCTTGTCTCAATTTAGCCATCCTAGAGATGTAAAAACTAAGAGCCCTCTTGGGATCTAATCTATGTAATCTCTCCTCTTCTTTGCCTAGGTGAGGAGGAGGGTAAAACGTTGGAAGTACTATTTTTTGTGACAAATGGAAGTCCGAGACTACTTTTGGCAAAAATGAAGGTTTAACTTTAAGGACTACCTTATCTTTATAAAATATAGTATATGGTGGTTTGCATGAGAGAGCCTGAAGTTCGCTAACCCTGCGGGCTGATGATAGGGCCACAAGGAGGACCTTTTTTAGAGTTAAAAGCCTCAATGGACATGAGTGCAGAGGCTCAAAAGATATGCAAGTCAAGAATTTTAATACTAAATTTAAGTCCCAGGCTGGTACATGAAAAGGGACTGGAGGGTATACATTAGTGAGCCCCTTCAAGAATTGAATTATTAACGGTATTTTGAAATATGAAACCTCTTCCGAGGAGCGCTTGAAAATGGACAGCGCAGCAAGGCATCCTTTTATTGTTCCTATCTGGAGCCCCAGATTAGCTAGATGTAGCAGAAAGGAAAGCACCATTGGGGTGCCACACTGAAAAGGGTCCACATCCTTGTCTTTGCACCAGTTACTAAACCTATTCCAGCGACATCGGTACAAAGACTTGGTTGCTGGTCTTCTGGCCGAAAGCAAGATTTCCATTACGTCATCCGGAAGATCCCAATCCTTGTATCTCAACCTCTCAGAAACCATGCGTGAAGGTTGAGTGTCTTGACCTCTGGATGGAGAACCCGACCTTCCTCTTGCGAGAGAAGATCCTCTCTTTGCGGAAGACGTATTGGAGGGCAGATGGACATGTCTAGAAGGTCCGGGTACCACGTCCTCCTGGCCCAATCCGGGGCAATTAGGATCATGGTTTTCCTGAACTTTCTCAACCTCCTGATTACTTGAGGAATCACGGGGACTGGGGGAAACGCGTACAGCAGTGGAAACTTCTACTCCACTACGAATGCGTCTCCCAGAGCTCCTGTTTGAGGAAATTCCCTTGAGCAGTACTGATCGCACTTCCGGTTGATCGCGGTGGCGAACAGATCCACTTGAAGGGTTCCCCAAAGGGCGAAGATATCCAGAAGGACTTCCTGAGCCAGCTCCCACTCGTGAGAGACCGTGCTCTACCTGCTCAGAGCGCCTGCCGCCGTGTTCTTCTCTCCGGCTAGGTGAATTGCCGACAGAGAGATTCCCTCTCGTATTGCCCAGAACCAGAGCTGCATTGCCTCTCTGCACAGTGGCAGTGAACCTACACCTCCTCTCTTGTTGAGATAGTACATGGCCACTGTGTTGTCCGTCATTATCAGAACATTCTTTCCCTGTACAGAGGGCAGAAAGGCCTTCAGAACTAGTCTGATTGCCCTCAGCTCTAATAGGTTGATGTGTAGTTTGAACTCCGATGGAGACCAACGACCGCTGATTGTCAGATCGTTGGTGTGTGCTCCCCACCCCATGAGTGAGGCGTCCGTCACTACCCTTATCTCCGGCCATGGTTGCCAAAAAGACTCTCCCTTGAGAATGTTGTCGTTGCAAGCCCACCATAGAAGATCCTGAGCAACTGCGCTCGGGACTTGCAGAAGATCCGACATATTCCCTGAGAACTGGGACCACTGAGTTCTGAGTGCCCATTGAAGGAATCTCATTCTCAACCTGGCCTCTGGTACTAGAAAAATGCAGGATGCCATGAGGCCGAGCAACCTGAGAAAATCAAAGGCCGGTAGACGTTGGGCATTCTGGAATTTTGTTACCATCTGCTGGATGTGGAGAGCTCTCACTTCGGGAGGTGAGGCTTTTCCCGATGAAGTGTCCAAGACTGCTCCGATAAACTGGAGTTTCTGGGATGGTATCATGTGGGACTTCTTGAAATTGAGGGAGAAGCCCAGTTTGTGGAGGAAGTGGCAGGTGATCGAAAGATGTTCCTGAGCTTGTTCTGGAGGTCAACCCTAATGGCAGAACTCGAAACTGATAATGAGAATTGCCAATCGCGATCCTCAGGTACTTTCTGTGCTTTGGATGGATTGGCACATGAAAGTAAGCATCCTGAAGGTCCAATGATACCAACCAATCTTGGAGTTGGAGAGCCTGAAGGATCTGAGAAAGAGTCACCATCTTGAACTTGTCCTTCCTGAGGAACTTGTTCAAGTTTCTCAAGTCCAAGATGGGTCTCAGTCCTCCGTCCTTTTTTGGGATGAGAAAATATGGGAAGTACCAACCCCTGTTCCTCTCCGCTACAGGTACCAGTTCTATGGCACCTTTCTCTAGCAGGGTTAAAATTTCCTGCAACAAGAGATGATCCGGAATTTTGACGGAATTGGCTCCCGGTGGATGATTCTGAGGCCTTTTTAGAAAGGGGAGACAGTAACCTTGGCCTACGGTTTCCAGTGCCCAAGCATCTGAGGTAATGCCTCGCCATTCCTTCAGATGTTGAGAGATCCTGCCTCCCACTGGTGTTTTGTGTAACAAGGTCCCAGAGGGATTTGGAGGCGGCTGCAGGAGTGGCTGAGGGTACAGATGCCGCTCCTGAGGCTGATTTTGCACCTCTTCACCGTGTTCCACGAGGGAAGTTCCTTTTGCCCCTTTGAGAGGCCTGTCCTCTTCCTCTACCAAAAGAGGAGTAGTATCGAAAAGAACGACCCCTCCAGGAAGATGAGCCGGAATAGGGTTTTAGAGGCTGGCGCAAAAAGGCGCTAAGTGATTTAGCTGCCGCTTTCGAGGTCTGCAGTTTTTCAAGGCTTTCATCAGCCTTTCTGCCAAAGAGCCTCGAGCCATCAAAGGGCATGTTGAGGAGTCTAGCTTGCACATCCGGTGCAAATCCCGACTTCCTCAACCACGCAAATCTGCGTAGCACAACGCTTGCAGCCATGGATCTGCTGATACTATCAGCAGTATCCAGTCCTGACTGGAGACATTCCCCCATTGCCTCCTTCCCGTCTTTGACTATATTCAGGAAGCCTTCCCTTTCCTCACCTTCCGGAATATGATCAGCCGCCGCCGAAATACAGTCCCACAGGGTATGGGTAAACCTGGCTAGGGTACAGGTGACATTTGCCGACTTAAGTGCCATGCTGCCTGAGGTGAAAACTTTACGTGCCCAGGCGTCAATTTTTTTATCCTCTCTATCTGGAGGGATAGTTGGATAAGCAGTTTGTTTTGAAGTGGATGCTGCTTGAATGACTAAACTCTCTGGAGTCAGATGTTTATTCAAATATTCAGGATCCGATCCAGCTGGTCTGTATTTTCTTGGAAAAGTGCTGTCTGCAGCAGCAATGGTTTCTGGTTTCTCCCAGTTTTTCTCCACAGTCCTTTGAAGGGCCCTGTGAAAAGGGAGAACAGGATCCTTCTGAGGTCCCTTGACGATAATATCCGTCATGTCATCTTGTTCAAAAATGGGTGAAGTATTACCCCAACCCATTTATTCAACTACCCTGGTCATAAGACCCCTGTAATCAGCATCTGCATGCTCTGCAGGATCAGGTTTGGCGAACTCTAATTCTGGGGATGTGTCAACTCCACTGGCAGAATGTAGAGTATCACTCAGGTCTCTCATTCTAGATTCCTGGTCAATAAGTTCTTCAGGAACTTGTCTTGTACCATAAGTAACTCCCAAAGGAGTAACTTCGTCTTCTTCTTCTGAAGCAGACTCTTCATAGATTGCAGACATAGATTTGAAAAAGTCTGATCTGGGCAAAGGAGTGAATCTCCTTTCTTCCTCTTCCATCTGCTTCGAAGGAAATGGCAAATCCCTCGAAGTTTTCGAGGTTGTCTTCGAAGTCTTCGAAGTTTTCGAAGATTACTTCGATAATGGCGTCGATGACGCATGTGGTTTTGGTGTCGAAATGATCGACGTCGAGGGCGTCGATGAAGTCGTCGAAGTCTTCGACGATTTGTGTTTCTTGGCCGGCACTGGAGAGGTGCTCGACTCTCGAAGTTTCTTCCGCGGTTTTAAGTCGACTCGAGGTTTTTTGTATTCTTCGACGCTACTGGTCTTAGCCATAGTAGCCTTGGACTTCCCTTTGTCGTCCAATGGAGCGACCTTAGGGGTATGGCTTTTTCGAGGTTCTTTCGAGGGGGTCGAGGTCGCATTCTCGAAAACCTCCATCATCTTTTTGCGGCATTCTTCCCACTTACTGGGAGAATCCGATTTAGTCGGACAACAAATTTCTTCGGTCGACTCTGAAGAAGAAGATGATGAGGGAGATCTATGTCTCCTCTTCATTTTTTTCGATGACAACGAAGAATGTCTCGATCTACTTCGAGATCTCTTCGAGTGCCTATGGCGATCCGATCCTTTAGAATCGTCGTTTTCTTATGTTTTTTTGACAAAACCTTTTTTGATGCCTCCCGCCCAACCGACAGTTTACCTCTCCTCTCACGAAGAGCTTTTTCGGTCATCGATTGGCAGGAGCCACAGTCGTCGGTTCGGTGACTGGAACTGAGACACCAGAGACAAATCCGGTGGGGATCGGTAATCGACATCTTAGACCCACAATCTGCACACTTTTTAAACCCAGTTCTGGGTGTCGAAGGTGTCGAAGATGATGACATTTTCTTCACAGAAAACAGAAGCGCGCCGTTCTCGATAGCGAAGCGATCAGAAAAACGGAACTGAAGCAACGGGCGCGGCTTGAGCTACTTATACCATCGGTGACGTCGACAGAGTACGGAGTACATCGAGGGACAATCGACGCCACGACCTCGAGCATAGCGCCCTCTGCCGAGAATTTTTTTTTACGAAGCAGCGAAGCTGGAGATAACGATTTATCACAAGATGAGGAATACGTGGGAGGACACAATCCATTCGAAATTGTATTACTGAGGGTAATTTGAAATACGATGGCTCCTCTGCAGTGCGCTTGAAGATCGATAGCGCTGCGAGATAGCCCTTGATAGTGCCAACTTGAAGGCCTGAATTTGCCAAATAGAGTAGAAAGGATAACACCGTTGGTGTACCACATGAAAAGGGGTCGATATTCTCTTCTCTAAACCAGCTGCAAAATTTGTTCCAACGGCAGCGGTATAAAGACTTTGTTGCTGGCCTTCTGGCCGAAAGCAACACTTCCATGACGTCATCAGGGAGGTCCCAATCCTTGTATCTCAACCTTTCAGAAGCCAAGCGTGAAGGTTGAGGGTTCTGATGTCTGGATGGAGAACCTGACCTCCCTTCTGTGAGAGAAGATTCTCCTTGAGTGGAAGGCGAATTGGAGGGCAGATGGACATGTATAGAAGGTCTGGGTACCACGTTCTCCTGGCCCAGTCCGGGGCAATTAGGATCATGGTCCTCCAGAATCTTCTCAACCTCCTGGTCATTTGAGGAATGACTGGGACTGGTAACTCCCAGTCCACTACGAACACGTCCCCTAGAGCTCCTCTCGGGGGAAATTCCCATGAACAAAACAGATCGCACTTCCTGTTGGTACTGGTGGCGAATAAATCCACTTGAGGGGTTCCCCAAAGGGCGAAGATCTCCTGAAGGACTTCCTGAGCTAGTTCCCACTCGTGGGAGACTGTGCCCTGCCTGCTCAGAGCGTCCGCCGTCAAGTTCTTCTCTCCGGCTAGGTGAACTGCTGATAGAGAGATTCCTTCTTGAATTGCCCAAAACCAGAGCTGCATTGCCTCTCTGCACAGTGGCAGTGAACCCACGCCTCCTCTTTTGTTGAGGTAGTGCATGGCCACTGTGTTGTCCGTCATTATCAGGACATTTTTTCCCTGTACTGATGGCAGGAAAGCTTTCAGCGCTAGTCTGATCGCTCTCTGCTCCAATAGGTTGATGTGTAGTCTGGACTCAGATGGAGACCAACGACCGCTGATGGTCAAGTCGTTGGCATGGGCTCCCCACCGCGTGAGTGAGGCGTCCGTGACTACTGTTATCTCCGGCCATGGTTGCCAAAACAGTTCTCCTTTCAAAATGTTCTCTCGATAAGCCCACCATTGAAGGTCTCGGGCTACCTTGTCCGAAATCCGGAGGAGATCTGTCATTTTTCCTGAGAACTGCGACCACTGGGTTCTTAGTGCCCACTGGAGAGATCTCATTCTCAGGCGAGCCTCTGGCACAAGGAAGATGCAGGATGCCATGAGGCCTAGCAACCTCAAAAAGTCGAAGGCTGGGAGATGTTCGGCATTTTGAAACTTGATGACCATATGCAGAATATCTTGAGCCCTCACCTCTGGTGGCGTGGCTTTTCCCAGAGAAGTGTCCAGGACCGCTCCGATGAACTGGAGTCTCTGTGATGGTATCATCTGTGACTTCTTTAAATTGAGGGAGAAGCCCAGTTTGTGAAGGAAGTGGCAGACATAATCTAGCTGGATCTGAGCTTGTTCCGAAGATACAGCCCTGATCAGCCAATCGTCCAGGTAGGGGTAGAACTGAATCCCTCCCCTCCTTAGACTTGCAGCCACTACCGACATTAACTTGGTGAAGACCCTCGGGGCAGAGGTCAGCCCAAATGGCAGAACTCGAAATTGATAATGAGAGCCGCCAATTGCGAACCTCAGGTATTTCCTGTGTTTGAGATGGATTGGCACATGGAAATAAGCATCCTGGAGGTCCAGAGATACGAGCCAGTCCTGGAGCTGGAGGGCCTGAAGGATGTATGAGAGAGTTACCATCTTGAACTTGTCCTTCCTAAGGAACTTGTTCAATTCTCTTAAGTCCAAGATAGGTCTCAGTCCTCCGTCTTTCTTCGGTATGAGAAAGTAGGCGGGAGTACCAGCCCTTGTTCCTCTCCGCTACAGGTACCGGTTCTATGGCACCTTTCTCTAGCAGGTCTACAATTTCCTGCAAGAGGAGCGGATCTGGAACTTTCAGAGAGCTGTTCCCCGGTGGATGACTCTGAGGGATGTGTAGAAAAGGCAGGCAGTAACCCTGGGCAACTGTCTCCAATGCCCAAGCATCTGACGTAATAGCCTGCCATTCTGTCAGATGTTGAGTTAACCTGCCCCCTACTGGTGTCTTGTGAGGAGAGTCCTCAGAGCGGTTTGGAGGCGGCTGATGCAGATGCCGAGGGTAAAGAGGCACCTGCTGCTACTGCGGCTTTTTATGTATTTTTAACCCGTCCACCTCGGGTGAATCTTTTCTGACCCCTTTGAACCGGCTGTCCTCTGCCTCTTCCGAATGCGGAATAGAAGCAAAAGGACTTACCTCTCCAAGAGGTTCCTGAGGGGCGATATGGTGTCTGACGGATTGCAGCTCCCAGGGATTTTGCTGCTGCCTTTGATGTTTGTAGCTTTTCTAAACTGTCATCCGCCTTCTTACCAAACAAAGAAGAGCCGTCAAAGGGCATATTCAAGAGTCTGCTTTGCACATCTAGAGCAAAACCAGACTTTCGCAACCAAGCAAATCTCCGGGTTGTTGTACTTGCCGCCATGGCCCTGCTGATGCTGTCAGCAGAATCGATGCCAGTTTGAAGGGATTCGCACATTGCGTCTTTTCCATCCTTAATGATGTTTAGAAACTCTTCTCTTTCTTCTCCCTCTGGGAGGCAGTCAGCCGCTGATGAAGCACACTCCCAAAGTGCGTGGCTGAACCTTGCGAGCGTACAAGTAGCATTGATGGATTTCAACGCCATGCTACATGCAGAAAATACTTTTTTGGCCATAGAGTCATATCTCTTGTCATCCCTGTCCTGTGGAACAGTAGGGTAAGCCGATTTACTACCTGATGGAGTTGCTGCCTGAACAACCAGACTCTCCGGAGTTGGGTGTCTGGATAAATATTCGGGGTCAGCAGTAGACACCCTATATTTGGCTGATAATTTTTTTGTTAACCGCCGGGATAACCTCAGGGGTTTCCCAGTTTGCCAATATTTTCCTTTGTAATGCCGCATGAAATGGCACCACAGGATCCTCCTGTGGACCTTTAACCAAAATGTCTGTGAGGTCGTCTTGCTGAAAAGCAGGTGAGGGTGTAGACAACCCCATAAACTCTATTATCCTTGCCATCAAGGTTCTATAAGGGGTTTCAGCATGTTCCCCTGGGTCTGGTTTGGCAAATTCCACTTCTGGGCAAGTGTCCAACCCACTTGCTTCATGTAAGGATTCTTGGAGGTCCTTTAACCTACCTTCCTCAGAGGTAAATTCCTCTGGTACAGGAGTTGCAGATCCCTGCAACTCAAAAGGTCTTTCCTGATCCGAATTCTCCCCTTCTTCATAAATAGATAAGGCTCTGGAACCATCAGATCTTGGAAATGGTATAAATCCCATTTCCAGAGCAGAAGGGGCCAAATTCGTCATAATTGGCTGAGAAAACATCGACATTGTCGACGCGGACGTTGAAGGCTTCGAAGCCATCGAAAAAGGCGTCGAGAAAGTTGATAGAGGCCTCAAGGAACTTGAGAGTATCAGAATTCTACTCAAGGTGGTCGACGACATTCTCGTGATCGAGGCTCTGGTTATGGCCACTGGCTGTGAGGTGGCCGTGGGTTTGTCCTTTCTTGGCGTCGGCGTCGAAGACGGCGTCGAATCGACTGACCTGTGCGTCGAAGAACCCTTCGATAATGGCGTCAAAGACGCAGATCTATGCGTCGAAGACACTTTCGACGATGGCGTCGAAGACGCGACCTTGCCTTTACTCGAGGGTTCGTGACCCTCTCGAGTAGCTTCTTTCGCCGGGTGCTGCGACTCGCAGCGTTTAAATTTTTCGGGTCTTTCGCCCAGGGTATCACCCTAAGCAGTCTTCGAGGGGGTCGAGGCCGCTTTCTCGAAGACGCTAAGCATCTTTTTCCTGAATTCTTCCCACTCAGCCTGAGAGCTATGTTTTGTGGGGCAGGAGATAGATCCTATTTGGGGAAATGGAAGAAGAAGACGAGGAATGGGATCTTCAACATCTCTTTTTTGAATGCTTAGATCTCAAAGAGTGATGGGAACTGCTTCGAGACCTAGAACGAGAATGTCTTTTGTGATGGCGAGGAGACGAATGTCTCGATTCCGCTGAGGAAACTTTCGAAGAAGTTTTAACTGCCTTACCTATCTCGAGCTTCCCCTTATGCTCCTTCAAGGCTTTCGCCGTCATGGACATGCAGTCCTCGCACTCCGAACAATGGTGCTCGACTCCCAGGCACCACAAACAGATCCTGTGAGGATCCGTCAACTGTAACGCTCACCTGACTCCCACGGAGGCGCTGGTCTAGTCTGGGTTGTTGTGGCATCTTCGAGCATGATGCGCAGAACTCGGAACACCGACTGAACAGGACCCTCAAATCTTGCTTGTCTGGCCCGTAGGAATATCCTTCTGCAGATGAGAAAGGGGATTAACAGTCTGCAGAATAGTGTGCTTGCTCCCCCCTTCCCCCCTTCGTTCTTCTCGAACTTCCTCCGAAATCCCCGGTTGAAGCTCACCTTATGGTTTGAAAGGATGAACTCTCCATCCTGATCTGGTGCAGGGGCGCGTGTTAGTCCAGTTACTTCACTGGTTTTCAGAATGGCGCTGGCAAAATCCACTTGACTTTTCCGAGCGGAACGCCGTAAGTATGAAGATTACAAAAGTTCAAGTGTTGAGCCTCCTTTTCTGTTGCCTTCCTAACCTGTGATCTGTCCTTTATTTCAGGTGCAGAATGAAGGCGATGCGTTGAGGGATTGAATTGCCGATGGTAAACTCAGGTGAGTTACCGATGGAGGCGATCCCTCTTAATGTCTTTATATTCCTCCAGTAATGTCTTTTGTCCTTTCCCCATAGGGGCCGGGGTGCGGTACCTGCCAACGAAGCGGCGCCGACCCGAAATGAGGAATGGTCCACCAACAGAAGACCGGTAAGTGTTATGGCGGAAAATTAGGCTTTCCTCATATGTTCCTTCTGCTCACCTTTTGTCTCTTCTTCTCTCCCCTAGGCGCAGAGATGTGGCGACCGGTGCAGACAGTCGCGGTGGAGCCAGAAGAACTCCCGAGGACAGGTGAGTGAAGCGCGGCGCTGCAGCGAGCAACGCGGTGCTTTTAAATGAAAGTCTTTTCTCAGGAACAGGAACGCTGGCGTGAAGGTTCCGGATGCAGGTAAGAAGTTTGATAAAATTCTTGGTTTTCACCTTTCTCTTCTCTTCTTTCCTTACAGGTGTTCCAGGATCGAGGCGGGCGTGGCTGGAGACGCGATGCAGGAGCAGACACGGTGAGCGTTCAGCTGCTTGGATGCAGAACAACGCGAAGCGTGAGCTACTGTCTGGGCGTGGCTTAAATAGCCCCCAAAGTAGTTCCAGGTAAGTATCCTTCCCTGGCCACGCCCGAGTGGCAAAATAGTTCCAATGAGGAAATAGTCCATTTCAGGTCTCAGGGAGGCCTGAATCTTGCAGCATGGTCTGCATCAGGTAAGTGCACAAAACAACTTCCTTTATGAGCCTGGCGCCTATGACGCCAGGACTGATGTCCAACATGAGCCTGGCGCCAGCGGCGCCAGAACAGAGTCCAAAGAGCACCTATAAGGGGCCGCTGGGCTTTTACCCGGGGGCATGATGCCTGCTCCCGGGGGTGCTGGGCCTGGCCTGGTGCTCCGGGGGTAGGCATCATGACAGCACTCCCCCCCAAGGCCCCTCCCAAGGTCGTTCCCTCTAGAGGTTTCGGTTTGTTTGGGAAATTCCGATGGAACCTTTTTACCAGCCGAGGTGCATGTACGTGGTCGCTGGGTTCCCAAGACCTTTCTTGAGGCCCGTACCCTTTTCAATCAATTAGATAGAAAAGTTTTGATTTTGAGATCTTAGAATCCAAAATGTTCTTCACCTCGAATTCAGGCTCCCCATCTATCTGGATTGGTTCTGGTGGCTTTATTAATCTGGTTCCTGGTTGCACTGGTTTCAAAAGTGACACATGAAAAACGGGGTGAATCCGCATGTTAGCTGGTAGATCGAGCTTGACTGCCACTGGGTTAATTATAGCTTTGATCGAGTAAGGGCCCAAATACCTTGGATTAAAAGTTCGGGGTCCCTTGAGCAATAAGTGATTGGTAGCCAACCATACTTGATCCCCTATTTGGTATGGAGGCGCCTCACTCCGATTTAGATCCGCATTCTTTTTGTATTTCCCTTTCGCTTGTTGCAAATGTGCAGTTGCATCCTTGAAGGCTTGAGTTATCATGGAATGCAAATGGTCCACTGCGGGCATTTCAAGGCTCAGAGGTGAGTCCAGGTCTGAAGTACGAGGGTGATGTCCATATAGGGTATAAAAGGGGCTTTGTCAAGTTCCAGAGTGTACCGAGTTATTGTATGCATATTCGGCCACCCATAAAATATCCTTCCAATTACCCTCTGATTGGTGCAACATACATCGTAGGTATTGTTCAAGGGTCTGGTTCGTTCTCTCCGTCTGACCATCGGTCTGTGGGTGGTGGCTGGTTGAGAGTCTTACGTCGATTTGTGCCAGTTGACAACACTTTCTCCAAAAATGAGAAATAAACTGGCTTTCACGGTCGGAGACTAGTATGGACGGGAGTCCATGCAAACGGATGATATTTTCGAGGAATTCCTTGGCTAGGACAGAAGCTGAAGGTAATCCTTTCAACGGAATAAAATGGGCCATCTTGGAAAATAAATCCACCACAACCAGAATAGTATTGTATCCATTACAAGGGGGCAGGTCCGTGATAAAATCTAGTGACAAGGTGTGCCAAGGTGCTGGTGGAATGTCTAAAGGCTGAAGAAGACCGGCGGGTTTTGTCTTTTGGCCTTTGTTTTGGGCGCAAACTCCACAGGACATCACAAAAGATTTAATATCCTTTCGCCAGGAAGGCCACCAGAATTGTCGTTTAATTTTTTCCTCAGTTTTGGCAATGCCAGGATGTCCTTTCATCAGGGTATCATGATGACGGGAAATAACCAGTTCTTGCAACTCCTTTTCTGGCAGAAATAAGCGTCCTTGGAAGTAAGGTAGGCCATCGTTGACCGAAAAGTAAGACCCCCTTTGGATGCAATCCTGCAAGGCTGTAGAGTCCAGGAGTTGTTTTACCCGTGCTTAAATGTCTGCAAGGGTTTCTAAAGAGGTTATCCCCAAAATTCTTTGTTCGGGAATTATCTGCACAGGTTCTGAGTTTGTGTCTATTTCTCCCATTCCTATTCGAGATAGCGCGTCAGCTTTGCCATTCTTACAGCCGGGGCGGTAAGTGATTACAAAATCGAACTCAGCAAAGAACAAAGCCCATCAGAGCTGACGTGACGATTGAGCCTTGGCAGTTTTTAAATATTGTAAGTTTCGGTGATCAGTGATCACGGTGATGGTATGCCTGGCGCCAAGAAGATAATGCCGCCAAGCCTTAAAGGCGGACTTAATGGCTAATAATTCCTTGTCAGTGATTGCATAATTTACCTCAGGCGGCGAGAACTTTCTGGACCAAAATGCTACGGGGTGCAGTTGGTTGGTTTCAGGGTCTCTCTGAGACAGGACAGCTCCCATGGCTAAGCTGGACGCGTCGGTTTCCACTATATATGGGTGATCGGGACGCGGGTGCTTCAAAATAGGTGCGGACGTGAATTTAGCTTTCAATTCCTGAAAGGCCTGTTCGGCTTCCTCGGTCCATTCGAAGCTTTTATTTTTTCGCAAGAGTGCAGTGATGGGTTGTACCACACGTGAAAATTCCGGGATAAATCTGCGATAAAAATTAGCAAAACCAAGCATGCTTTGGACACCTTTCACCGAACTGGGTGATGGCCATTTGAGGATGGCATCCACTTTTCGTGAGTCCATGCGGACCCCTTTAAGTGTCAGGATGAATCCAAGAAACTCAACCTCGGTGGTATGGAAAACGCACTTTTCCAGCTTTGCAAACAGTTTGTGCTGGCGCAATTTCTCAAGGACGGCCCTGACATGCCTTCTGTGATCAGATTCCGAAGAGGAGTACACAAGAATGTCATCGATATATACGACAACACAAACATCGATGAGTTCCCGAAGGACATCGTTCATGAAGAATTGGAAGGCAGCAGGCACGTTGCACAACCCAAAAGGCATCACCTGGTATTCGAATAATCCATATTTTGTACGGAAGGCCGTTTTACATTCGTCGCCTTCTTTTACTCGCACCAGATGATAAGCCCCCCGGAGATCTAACTTGGTGTATACGCAAGCGTCCTTCACCTGGTCAAGGAGTTCAGGGATCAGAGGCAGAGGGTAACGGTTTTTAACAGTTATCTGGTTCAATGCGCGGTAGTCGATACAAGTTCTAAGGTCGCCTTCGTTTTTGGGCACGAAGAACAAAGCCGAGGATGCTGTAGACTTTGACGGGCGAATGAAACCATTGGCTAGGTATTGATCTAAATATTGTCTCAAATGCAGATTCTTAGGTTCAGTAAGGGCATAAATCCTGCTACAAGGGGGTTGTGCACCGGGCACCAGATCGATTTGGCAATCGTACGATCTGTGGGGAGGTAACGTGTTGGCCTGTTCCTTTTGGAAGACGTCCTGAAAGTCTTGGTATTCCGGAGGTAGTTGCATGGAGACAGAGGTTACAGACGCTAGACTAATCTTCAGATTTTCTGGGTAGCAGGTTTGTGCACAATCCGGGAAGGTTATTCTCTTCGCTCGCCAATCAATTCGAGGATTATGTGTCTCTAACCAAGGGATTACGAGAATAACCTGAAACTGTGGAGCCTTGATTACATCAAACACAACTGCCTCCCGATGGCCGTCCGGACCTATAAGTGTCACCTCAGCAGTGGAATGTGTTACCGGTCCAGAGGCAATTTCGGTTCCATCTACTGTGGTGATGACATCTTTGCTGGTTTTAGGACGCAGAGGGAGGTTAATCCTAGAGACCAATTCACGATCCACATAATTTCCTATAGCCCCACTATCGATGTATGCCTTTATTGCATGCAACCGCTTAGGCTGTTCCGGATCTACGAGGACCATTGGCACAATGAAATGCGAGGTCTGAGAGTTAGTTTTCAAGCTCGGCAAGCGGACCCCTACGCTTGTCGGGCGTGGTCGTTTCCCGAAACAGAGTCTTCATGGTTTTTATCAGCGGCTCCTACCACCTTCTTGGGCGGTTTTGCCGGCCAATCTCGTAGAAAGTGTCCAGAGGACCCACAATAAAGACATAATTGCATCTGCCGTCTTCTTTCACGTTCTTTTTGAGTTAAAGGTCCTTTAACCCCTCCGATTTGCATAGGCTCAGAGACATCAGCACCCTTGGGGTTAGCGTGGGTCTTGACCAACACCCGGGTCTCAAACTTGGACCGATCTGCTTTTCTGTTTTGAAGTCTGTGACCCAATTGGACCACTAAGTCTATATATTCTGTGCATTCTTGGGGCGGATTTACAACTTGGGCCAGGACATCTTTAAGTTCTCCGCGTAGACCTCGATAAAATAACGTGATTCTTTTATCCTCTGGCCACCCAGTTTCCACAATTAGTCTATTAAAGGTTGCAATGTAGGATAGGAGGTCCTGATTGCCCTGTCGCAGGGATAGGAGTTCGTCATCCAGAGCCTGCCCCTGAGAGTGTCGAGCAAATAACCTTTCCATGCTTGCTTGAAATCCTTGAAAATCACGGAGAATCGGGTCATCTTGA
Organism: Ambystoma mexicanum; assembly: GCF_040938575.1. NCBI lineage: Eukaryota > Metazoa > Chordata > Amphibia > Caudata > Ambystomatidae > Ambystoma > Ambystoma mexicanum. The sequence continues at coordinate 638,898,146 of NC_090939.1, forward strand.
GTAACCAGTGGAACTAACCAATCGGCAGCACAGCCGCTGAGATATGACAATACAAAGGCTACCTTGGTCTGGTCATTAGGGAAGGCCCCAGGTCTGCATAGGAAGTGCAAACGACACTGATTCATGAATACGGCGAATCGTTTGGGGTCATGTTTCCAGGTAGATTAATCTGCACAGGGTTACTGGGAACCACAGGAGCGGGGTTCCCCCCGGAACCGGGTAGAGGAGTGTGCCCAGCTTGACCTTGCAAAAACTGTATAGCCAGGTCATCAGTTCTTTCCTTTGATACAATCACTTCCCTCCTGAGAGCATTAGTCTCTTGATGAGCGGCGTGTACTTCGGCCGGTAATTCCCCCAGTAGTTGGGCCAACTGATCAGTCTCAGAAGTTTCCATAGCGCCTGGGTGGGAATTTGTAGGAAGGCTTCGCGTTCTGTAATGCTCACCTGACTCCCACGGAGGCGCTGGTCTATTCTGGGTTGCTGTGGCCTCTTCGAGCGTGATGCGCAGAACTCGGAACACCGACTGAACAGGACCCTCAAATCTTGCTTGTCTGGCCCGTAGGAATATCCTTCTGCAGATGAGAAAGGGGATTAACAGTCTGCAGAATAGTGTGCTTGCTCCCCCCTTCCCCCCTTCGTTCTTCTCTAACTTCCTCCGAAATCCCCGGTTGAAGCTCACCTTATGGTTTGAAAGGATGAACTCTCCATCCTGCTTCTGGTGCAGGGGCGCGTGTTAGTCCAGTTACTTCACTGGTTTTCAGAATGGCGCTGGCAAAATCCACTTGACTTTTCCGAGCGGAACGCCGTAAGTATGAAGATTACAAAAGTTCAAGTGTTGAACCTCCTTTTCTGTTGCCTTCCTAACCTGTGATCTGTCCTTTATTTCAGGTGCAGAATGAAGGCGATGTGTTGAGGGATTGAATTGCCGATGGTAAACTCAGGTGAGTTAGCGATGGAAGCGATCCCTCTTAATGTCTTTATATTCCTTCAGTAATGTCTTTTGTCCTTTCCCCATAGGGGCCGGGGTGCGGTACCTGCCAACGAAGCGGCGCCAACCCGAAATGAGGAATGGTCCACCAACAGAAGACCGGTAAGTGTTATGGCGGAAAATTAGGCTTTCCTCATATGTTCCTTCTGCTCACCTTTTGTCTCTTCTTCTCTCCCCTAGGCGCAGAGATGTGGCGACCGGTGCAGACAGTCGCGGTGGAGCCAGAAGAACTCCCGAGGACAGGTGAGTGAAGCGCGGTGCTGCAGCGAGCAACGCAGTGCTTTTAAATGAAAGTCTTTTCTCAGGAACAGGAACGCTGGCGTGAAGGTTCCGGATGCAGGTAAGAAGTTTGATAAAATTCTTGGTTTTCACCTTTCTCTTCTCTTCTTTCCTTACAGGTGTTCCAGGATCGAGGCGGGCGTGGCTGGAGACCCGATGCAGGAGTAGACACGGTGAGCGTTCAGCTGCTTGGATGCAGAACAACGCGAAGCGTGAGCTACTGTCTGGGCGTGGCTTAAATAGCCCCCAAAGTAGTTCCAGGTAAGTATCCTTCCCTGGCCACGCCCGAGTGGCAAAATAGTCCCAATGAGGAAATAGTCCATTTCAGGTCTCAGGGAGGCCTGAATCTTGCAGCATGGTCTGCATCAGGTAAGTGCACAAAACACCTTCCTTTATGAGCCTGGCGCCTATGGCGCCAGGACTGATGTCCAACATGAGCCTGGCGCCAACGGCGCCAGGACAGAGTCCAAAGAGCCCCTATAAGGGGCCGCTGGGCTTTTACCCGGGGGCATGATGCCTGCTCCCGGGGGTGCTGGGCCTGGCCTGGTGCTCCGGGGGTAGGCATCATGACATCAACGACATTTTCTTTCCACAGTCTCGACATTTTTTGAAGCCGGACTGTGGAGCCGTCGGTTCGGATGATGAAGCCATCGAGTACGAGTCGGTATTCTCGAGGAATAATGAAGTATATTTGACTGAAGAACTGAGCAACGATATTCCGAGGCACCACGAAGCGCGGAAAAACGGAACTGAGCAACGGACGCTGCGCATGGCTATTTATGGGCATGGTGACGTCGGTGCCGATACAGTGGCTGTCGAGGGACACCAACTCGACGGACGTCGATGCGCAGCGCCCTCTACTGAGATAAGGAATACGTTGGAGGACAAAATCCCTTCGAAATCAAGTTCTGATGGGTGAAGCCTGGGTACTAGTGGGAAGGTTTTGTACACCTGGTCATTGATTACAATAACCGTGTCACCCGTGTCAACCAGAAATTCCATCTGCCTCATTTAGGTGCATGAGTAGTGTGGGACGGTGTTCCATGGCTTGTTTGTTTCCCAACGCATACAGGTATCCCTTTCAACGGTGTTCACAGTCTGATGAACTGAGTTCTGTTTCTGATGGCAACTGCTCAACCAAGTACCTGACATGGCGTCTGGACCGTCTTACTGGCCTTGACGTTGAGATGCAATAGTGTCTGCGATCCTTCACCTTCTTCGCTTCTACCGAGTCGTTCTCTCTTCGTCTCCCTTCTCTGTAGCTGCCGTGTGTCTGAGACACTATTTGGGATGCTGCAGTCGCAGTCGTTGGGACACAGTCTTTGGTTCTGCCTCCACACTGCCTGGTTCACTGTCCCCTTTTGCCTGGTTCCTGGACATCCTGCAGACAGCCTTAAAGTGATTTTCACCCTGCATGCCGAGCATCGCTGCCCTAATGCTGGGTACGTGCCTTCTTGTGGGAATTCATACCCACACCTGTAACAAAACGGATCCCCTTGGGACTTGGGTGACGCCCCACTTAGTTTATGTAACGTCTCTGAGTACGATGCAGAGCTCTTGGGGTTTCCCATGGCTTCTACCTGTGACTCCACTGCCAATTCTGCTCTTGCTAACATTAAAATCTCTTCCAGTGTCTTAGGTTTTTTTTAGCAGCTTCCTCATGAAGTTCTTCTAATAACTTCTAATAACACTGAGACAAAGCATCCGCCTTCCCATTCTGACGCCCAGGTTTAAACATGATCACAATATCATATTCAGCGAAAAACAAGCACCAACGCAATTGTCTAGGAGTTAAAGTTGTAGGAGAACGAAGAAAGGTCAAATTCCTGTGATCAGTTAAGACCGTGACCCGATGTTTGTCTTCCAAAAGATAATGGGCCCCATTACGAGGTTGGAGGTAGCCTTGCCGGTTTTACTGGCAAGGATACCTCCATACCGCATGAAAATCTGGCACCTGCGAATCGGCAATTACTGGGGTATTCCGGCTCCACCAGACCCAGTAATTGCCCTTTTGCGGGTGCTGGTATATACCCATTCCCATTTCAGCCCCATAGGGCTCAAAGGGAATGGGGATGCCTGTAGCACCGGCACCGTTCATAACGGTGCCGGTGCTACAGGCTTGCTGTGTTCGCGGGTGCCTTTCATTCCACCAGGGCAGACCTAGCGGAATGAAAAGCACCCGCGAGCACAGCTCAGAGTTTGCTGGTCCGGTAACAACGGTACCGGCAAGCATACCAGTACCGTTGTTACCGGACCGGCAACCTCGTAATGTGGCCCAATGCCTCCATTCCATGAAGGCTGCCTTGATGGCCAGGCAGCCGCCTCCCCCGTAAGATATGAAATCAGGAACGCCACCTTGGAGGTTCCTGTGGAAAAAGATCCTGGCCTGCCCAAAAAATGTAATTAACATTGCATTAAGAAAGATTTAAATTTCCTAAAATCCCCACCAAATCTTTCTGGAGGTGCCAATGGGGTGGAAACTAAAGATATTCTGGGAGTTAAATGTATTCTTTTAGTTTCCTCAGACGCACGGGTCTGCCCCTCAACGCCTCCCTCCCGATACAAAATCGGTGGGTCACTGTTCAACTCCTTACTCATCTTTGATGGGCCTGCAACCTTGGATTTATGCACAAAATTACTTAATTCCTCCATCTTAACTCCCAAAGATAAAGTCTGATTCCTTGCTACTTTTAAATCCTCCTTTATTTCCATCAACATCTTTCCTAAAGCACTCAAACTCAATTCTGACTCTGGGTCCATCCTCACTCAGGCAGGATTAGATACGCGGGCCTTTCATTCTATCAGGTCCAGCTTGAGATTTCCTGCAGGAGTGATGATGGCCCACCAGACCCCTCAAGTCTGCCTGCCCAACAGTCTCTGTACAGAAATAACTATCAAGCTGGCAAACCCAAGGGGAACGGGGAAGTGGAGAAAATAAACACTGATCTTCTCTTGCACCCACTGCCACCTTCTTGGACTGGACTGCATGGTTCAGTGAAGATCTAAAGGTAATTGCAACAAGTTACAACCTGCACTGCCACTTATTCCGAAAGAACTAAAACTTCTTTTGCCACCCACTTCCCTTAAATACCTGCTGCCTATGCTTTCTTGCTGATAGAATCTTGTTTATTGGAACTGTTGCTGCAGTATTCTTGAACGTCCCTTTGTATTATTTTTTTCTTTTTCCTCAAGGTTTCTGATTGCTTACTTCCTTATTTCTACTTAACCACTAAAATCTATAACTGGCTACCATTAAATTAACTTATTTTTTCATTGCCAACTATTAACAATCATTACTGAAAAGTCTTTCTGATGCTTTCTAGAAGATTGCATGAGGTTCACGCTGCAATTCTGTGTGTAGCTTCACTCATGAAAGTTAAGGCAAGCTGTATGCTCTTTAGCTCATAAAACAGTTTCATGTCTCTATTAAAGGACATAGAGTTCCAATTGCACATATGCGCCTGATCGCGCCGTCTTTTACTTGCTCTGGTAATTTGTTCACTTGCTGTGCGCGGGTCCGCGCTGTCTTTTCACTCTTAAACGTCTTCTGAATGTTATTCTTTAAACAAACAATTTCTCACAACGTTACCGCCGACTCGTCGCAAAATCAGCTGTTAGAACTCCGATTCAAATTCCCTCACAGGATGAGACGTGCGGCATGTATGCTTACGGCCGAGGTCCTTTCCTCGAAAGCGAAAGCCGACGAGTTTCTTATACGAAACCCAAATGAAAACTTGGGGTTAATGTTAACAGATAGCAAACAGATTCCGAAGGTTAATATTACACGACACGACCGCCTCTAACCGTGCACCTTGTTAGTAAGTTAACCGTGGAACAAAATGCAAAACAAGTACCTTTTACACTTGCGCGCAATGCTGTGTGCATTAGAAAGACGGAACGAAACGACACTCGCTGTTACCCGCTCTAATGGGTTAATTAGTTATGTGCGGATTCAATATGCTGCTACTAGCAAACTCTGCCTGAGAAAGATTAAAACTAGAAACATCAAATTGTTTTACATTGAAGAAGGTACTTGTCTTTTCCTCTTGTTAGTAAAACGATTAAACTATACTCAATACTTTTCACTGTCAAACTAATACTGAAACAAAACGTTCACTTCGCTTTCTTCTTCTTTGTTGCTGAACGCACTTCTCTTCTTCCTAGGGATGGCACTATAGTCTCTTGCTGCTTCACTGGATTACAAGTCTATGGATTACTTCTTTAGGTTGCAGATACTTAGGTTTTAAAAGATAAATGTCTCTAGTTGCTGGATCTGTAATAACTGCAACCTGCTTCAATGATTACTAGAATGAAAGGCAGTTTAGAATTCTTCAAAGAATTCCAAACTACCTCACCTCCAGCTCCAGCCAATCAATGCTGCTGAACTGTGCCTCCATTTTTCCCTGGGCAAACAAAGGCTTCCTGACAGAAACATTAAGGAAGAATATCACATACCCAATTAATGTCCCCAGAAACAAGACTCATTCCCAGCACCCTGCCTTAATCTAAAACTGATCACTATTCCTACAGCTCCAACTTGAGTTTTTAAGTCATGAACTTTAATATGGAAACCAAACAGTGTAAAGTGGGAACATGACACCAATTTAGGAATATCCTTGAAGGTTCAGGTTTGGTTTGGAAACGTTTTCATGTCCCATGGGCCGTACTGCAACTTCACATCAGCTCTGCCTGGCCCCGTTAGCGCTCATGACACCGGATGCAACATCATGATGGGTATATATGGAGCTGCCTGTGCCACATGAGCTCAGTTCCAACAATTTTCCCTCTACTCAGAGGCTGAAGAACTGAAGACTGACACAGGTTGAAAGCATTCCTCTTAGGCGTACATGGGGGTATTGACTATGGGACAAATGACATATGCATCAGAAAGAAAATGAGTGAAAAGGAGAAACCACTTACCGATAATGTCCTATCTATGGATTCTTCTCCCGCAGATTCCTCATCTAATAGATTTCCCATCCAGCATCAGCTGCTCGAAAACATTTTCGGCAGGGGTCGCAGTGCAGCTTAGTGTCGTCCCTAGACTCCATCATGTCTCGACTGTGCCACTCCTCTGCTCTGGACATGATGTTGATGGTATATATCTATCACATCACTAGGGCCCCACACCTCAGTTCCCCACCTTTTTCCCCCGTGCTCAGCAGCCACAGTGAAGAATCCAACGTAATTCAGCAACAAAAAAGCCTAAAATCTGATTTTTGTTGTGAGGACATGTCAATAATACTGTAGGACGAAAGGCCTACAATACCCACATGTGAATAACACAACTTTGTTTTTTTAAATTATTTATAAGTTGAGAGCAAAGACAAGAACACTTTCATAGAGAGGCAGGTTGGGAGGGCGATGAAGAGTCTGCAGCAGAAGAATCCATAGAAAGAACATTGAGTTAAATATTTTCACCTTCAATCTATTGCATTCTCCCACAGATTCCTCATATGATAGAGCCCCAAAGCAGTACAGAATTTGGATGCGGGATGAAAGTCTAAATCAGAAAGCTTTGCAACACAGCTCTCTCAAACCGGGCGTCAACCCTTATGGGCCACGTTGTTAGGCAGAATTATATGCAGTACCCTTTGGGAAAACCACACACAATTAAGACTACAAGTGACAGTACAAATTCACCTTTGGTACAAGCCTGTACTACACAGTAAAAGTGGTGGCGATGGCTGAACAGCCAGACTTATCTCAAGAGTAAGTGAGCAGTATCAGATAGTTACACAAAGGACAGCAATTACAATGATTCAGGCAAACACTGACTCAAGGTTTTCAAGTAAAAGAACATACATTTATTTCACTCTTCAGTTGTATAACATTACACTATTATAAGCAAGTTAAAAATCATAATCATCAATACACCACACCACTTCCCTTAAATTCCAGAGAAGTGAAGCTCACAAATGAAGTGGGAACAAAATGGCACTCCAGCAATTTAAAAAGGGAGGGAAAGACAAAGTTATTAGAAATTAAATCAAACCAACAGGTAAGTACTCGGGGCAATTGAACAAGAGGAACTACAGTGATAGAATCAGGTAGAAAAAGGCTTAAGGCCAAAGTCAATGATTCAAAAGTCTTTTGCTCAAGATCACAAAGTTCAGGGTAGTTCTCGCTTAAATTTGTGGCATGGTTTCCGGACGAGGTTGGTTGATAGAAAAGTTAGTTCAAAGAGAAGAGAAGGACAAGCCCTCGGATTGGAGAAAGATTTCAAACACTTTCACCGCGGTTGAACGAAACGATCAACCGGATTTGCACAGTACCTTAAAATGGAGAGGAAGATGTAGCTGAGGCGGACGTTCCTGGTAGTTCCTGCAGGCTCACGGTTCCTGAAGCGACTGTCGGACTGACAAGATGTAGGAAGACTCGAGGGTCCTGCACTACCCAGGGAAGAAACCAGCAGCAGAGCAAAGCAACGAATTAAAGGTGCGCTCCTTAAAACCCAACCAGGGTCTGACCTTCCTGGCTATCCGGCCCACTGTAGCTCTGTACAGCGAATTCGACCAGACGAGGGGTCCTGGCTTGCAGTTATGGCGAACTGGTTGGTCCCACCAGCTCAAGGGAAGAAGTTTCCTGGAGGATCTTCTCTGTCGTCGGATTCTGAATATTCGGACCTACAGCAGGGTTTCACCGGGCGGTTCAGTCGTTGTAGGGGTCCTCTTTCATCATCTCCTCGTCGATTCTTTCGTTCCAGTGGCGACTCTGCCTTTCCAGTCCCAGAGACCTGCTTTTTACGCAGTTTTGCCCCATTCATACATCCTGACTGTCAATCACACAGCAGGGTGGCTGTCCTGGCAAGGACAGTCCCCTCAGCCAATCAAACAGGAGTGCGACTTGGGTTACCAAGGGAACCCATGGCAGGGGTCCGAAGATCCCTCCCTCACATCCTGCCTACCTAGACTTTCAGAAGCTGTAAGGAGGGCTTCTGTGCAGAAGCCCGTAAAAAGACGGTGAACAAATGAATCATCCCCGGTTTGGCGCGCAGAGAAAAACACGAGAAAGACTTTAACAAAAAGAAATGGCAAATAAACCCAGCCGGAGCCAAAATAAGATGTATTTGGTCAAGCGGGTTTATGTTTGAGGCGAATATAATAGCCTGAAACAATACCATGGTTGTATAAGATAACCGCGGTAGAAAGGTTAGGGGAGTTACCACTGCCACCAGCCAAGTCTTAATGTAAAGGGAGGAAACAATGCTCCAAGAGACACAGACAAAAAGGGATAAGAGTGAACCCATTCCAATACTCCCATGTAAGATGGGGTGTGCTGGGTCTGTGGTTTAAAGTGACTAAAATAAAGTTAATGGCAACTTTACCTTTTCTGGGGGACAGTAGTCGGCCCCAGACAATGGAGTCAGTGGAAATTTTCAAAGACAACCCTGTGTCACTGCACTGAAGGTGCTGTGTAACACACATGAAAAATATGAGGCCATGGAGTAGGTGAGGCTCCAGTGCTCAAGATCACACAAAAAGTGAAAACACACACAACAAAACTCATGTAAGAGTGGGAAAAAGGCTCACACTCTTACCAGGTGAAAACAATAAATCCTAGAAATCCAGCAAAGCTGCTGAGGGACTCATTAGGTAAGGAAAATCAGCCATTTATGATAATTCGCCCTAACACACGTCCACGTTGTAGTGCTTTGTGAATGGGTGAAGAGATGACCAAGACACTGCTTGGCAGATCTCCTTCATTGATATTCCCTTTGTGCAGCAGAAGATGTCGCTGCGCCCTTGGTGGAATGTGCCTTTATGCATGAAGCCAGTTCCTTACATGCCTTTTCATAGTATTTGGCGATGCAGAAGACTATCCAATGGGAAATCATCTGTTTAGACTCCACCAGTCCTTTCCTTGACTGCAAGAAGGCAATGAATAACGGATCATCTCACCTGAAATCAGCCGTCCTGGACACATAAAAGCCAAGCACCCTCCTTGGGTCGAGCCTGTGTAGTCTCTCCTCTTCCTTGGAAGGGTGAGCTGGTGGACAGAACACTTAAAACTCAATGCCCTGAGAGATGTGAAATTATTATTTTTTTTTTTTTAAAACTTCTGTTTATTGGCAGGTGGTCAAGACAGGTACAGTACATTTATCGTGTAAGTGAGAACAAAATAGGAAGCAGTATTACAGCATCAATATACATTGCTACCATGATAGCGAAAGGTTTACATTGTAGTGGGGCAGACATATATCAGAAAAAACAGATTCGTACTCCCATGGCGCGTGTCAGGAGGAGTCAAGTGGTGCCGGGGAAGGGGCTGATGTTTGTACGGCACCATCCTTGCCATTGAGGTAGCTACGGAATTCAGTCCATACATTTGCAGGTCGGGATGGAGCTGGCAGGGTGCCGATGTACTCCTCCTCGCATGTTTGTACCCACGTAAGGGCGTTCAGCCACATGCTGAGGGTGGGGGGAGTACGGCGCTTCCAGCATTGTAATATGCATCGTTTGGCAACCATAACACTGACATTCAAGAACCTCGACATTTTCGTCACATTTTCTCCCGTCCACATGCCAAATAGCAAGGCCAGCGGGTCCATCTCAACCGGGGCATCTATTATCTCAGTGAGCGCTTGTGTCACCTCCCTCCAGAACCTGCGCAGCGCCACACAGGACCAAAACATGTGAGCGTGGTCTGCTACGTTTGATTCGCATTTCGGGCATTTATGTGTCGAACTAAGCGTAAATTTTGCCACTCTGTACGGGGTGTAGTAGAGTCTGTTGAGTAGCTTGTATTGGATGCAGCGGAACCTGGCACTGAGTGATACCTTTCGCGTGTGTGCACACATCTTACCCCACATCTCATCGGTAATCTCTGTTTCGAGCTCACTGGCCCACAACTCTCGTGGCGCCGGAGAGGCATTCTCTATTTTTCCCATCTGCATTTTATACAGGGAGGATACTATGCCCCTACAGCCTGCGGAGTTCGCAATGTACTGGAGTTCAGGTGAGTCAGGAGGCTCCTCTGGAAAGGAGGGCCACATTGTCCGCACCGCTGCCCTCAGTCTGTAATACTGTAGTATGTCGAGTGCGGAGCCGGAGTGCCCGGGGCGTAGTGTTAGAGGTGTAATGAATGAGCCTTCATGGTACAGGTCAGTCAGGGCGCGGTACCCCAGGTTCTCCCATCGCTGGGAGAGGTGTTGGTCGTGCGTGGGGGTTAGGCCAGGAAATTGCCATAAGGGAAGCCACTTATAATATGGGCGCCGTATTGGACTGGGGGAGAGTATATTGTTCCATGCCCTAATCGTGGATGCTACCGGGTCCCATGGGGCATCCGCGCGGTAACCATGGTGCAGTAGCAGGGTCATAATGTGGATGCCATCTCCCGCCATTTTTTCCAACTTGACATGTGGGGGCGGGTCGGGGTGTGAGTACCAATGGGTAGCATGCTGGGCCTGCGCTGCGTTCCAGTAGAAAGCTAAGTCGGGGGCAGTGAAGCCTCCCTTCTCGTACGGGAGGGTCATGTGTTGCCACTTCTTGCGGACCGCCCCCGAGTGCCAAAGGAACTGGGCGAACAACGCATGGAGTCTCTTGAAATACTGCTTGCCGGGCCAAATCGGCACATTTACAAATATATAGAGTAGCTTGGGTACCGCGATCATCTTTATGAGGGAGAGTCTCCCAGCGAGGGACAGAGGGAGGTTGCGCCACCTGAGCATCTTGGTTTCCGCTGCTTCATAGTTATCCGCCAGCAGGGAGACTCTCGCCCTTGACACCTGAACCCCGAGATACTTAATCCCAGACGGGGACCAGCGCAGCGGGAACTCGCAGGTTGGCTGCTGGGTTGTCATGGTGAGGGGGAAGATTTCGGATTTTGAGTAGTTAATAGCGAAGCCTGAATAGGTGCCTATTTTTGTTATGTCTCGGATGATATGGTCCAGGTGTGTGGAGGGTTGTCTGACGTAGAGGAGGACATCGTCCGCGTACAGCGAGATGATTTCCGGTGTGCCCTGCAGGCGGACGCCCTTGTTAGTGTGACGGTTCCTGACATGATCGGCCATAGGTTCGATGGCGAGTGCAAAGAGGACGGGGGAGAATGGGCAGCCTTGTCGGGTGCCCCTATGCAACGCGAAGGGGGGAGAGGGGACGGAGTTGACTAGTACCCTTGCCGACGGTCCCGTGTATAACAGCTGTATGTAGGCGATCATGTTCGGCCCAATTCCCATTTTCTCCAAGACTGCCCACAAGTATTGCCACGAGACCATGTCGAACGCCTTTTGGGCGTCCAGTGTGACTGCCACAGCATCCGCATTCGGGTCAATTCTCGACATCACGTTGAATAGGCGCCAGGTGTTAAGTGCTGTAGAGCGGCCCGGGACAAATCCACTCTGGTCGGCGTGGACCAAGTGGGGCATTAGTGGGAGGAATCTGTTGGCGATTACTTTGGCAAAGATCTTCAAATCAGTATTGATAAGGGATAGGGGTCTGTAGGAGCCACATTCGTCTGGGGGTTTCCCTGATTTGGGGAGAACAGTGATTAGTGCTTCTCTTAGGGAGGGGGGGAGGGAGTGTGAGCGGAGTGATTCGGTCCAGACCTTGTGTAGTGGTGGCGCTAGTATGGCCACATGCTCCTGGTAAAACTCAGCAGTGAGTCCATCGGGGCCAGGGGCTTTGCCCTTAGGGAGGTCTGAGATCACCTGGACTATCTCTTCTAGTGAGAACGGGGCGTCTAGGAGTTCCCTGGTGTCCTGGGAGATCAGGGTCATAGGAATGGATTCCAACAAGTCGTCTAGGTCGCGGGTCGTGTGCTCTGGCTGGGGGCCGTACAGGGTGGCATAAAAGTTGGCGAAAGTGTCAAGAATAGCTTGGTCTGCCCAATGTCTGGACCCATTATTATCGATAATGCTATCTATACGAGTCCCGCCTCTCTCGGCCCGGGCCAGCCTGGCCAGAATTCTGCCAGGTCTGTCTCCCTCGCCATATCTGCGGGCGGTTGCAGGGCGGGTATGGTATCTCACTTCGCTGAGGGCATGCGTTTCAAATAGTTCCAGTTCCGTCCTAATTTTCGCTAAGGTGGCAGGCACTGGCTTGGAGGCATAATCCCGCTCCAGTGTTTTGAGTTTAGATTCGGAGCGACTTAAGGCCTGTCTTATGGACTTGAGGACTCCCGCTTCTTTGGCAATGCACATTCCTCTGATGTAGACTTTGAAGGCCTCCCAGCGGGTCCCTGCGGACGTGTCGGGGGCCTTGTTCGTTTCGAAGAATAGGTTTATGTCAGCCAGTATCTCTGCTCTAAAAACGATGTCTGATAGGGCGTCGGACTTAAAACGCCAAGCGGGGCGGGCCCCTGCAATGAAACCCAGCTGGATCTGGAGCAGCACGGGGGAATGATCGGAGAGTGTGCGCGCTAGGATCTTGACTTCGGATACCCTACCCATCCGACTCCTCGACAGGAGGAATAGGTCTATTCTTGAGGAGCTGTCGTGTACCGTGGAGTAAAAGGTGTAGTCCCTTTCCTGGGGGTGGAGTGTTCTCCACACATCGTGTAGTTTCAGGGAGCTCATGTGGGTCAGCAGCCGCTTGGCCGCTCGGGCTACCGGTCTCTTGGCCGTGGTTGTCCTGTCTAGGGCTGTGTCGAGAATGAGATTCATGTCGCCCCCCCACACAATGGGAACCTCAACATATTTCATGAGAATGCCGTGCAACGTGTCCACGAAGTCGGGAGAATCAATGTTGGGAGCGTACGAGTTCACCAGCAGGCATTCTTCGCCAGCTAATGAGCAGTGTAGGATCACAAACCTGCCCTCGGGATCAATGTGGGATGTGTGAAGCGTGACTCTAATTGATTTGTGGATGAGAGTGAGGACGCCTCTGGACTGAGTGGAGTACTGGGTATAGTACCTGTTGGGGCCCCAGGACTGTGCGAGGTTTGAAGCCAGAAGTTTCTTGGCATGAGTCTCCTGTAGCAGGAGAACCCTGACTCCATGCCTTTGCACATAAGCCGTAATTCTGCGAGATTTGGTGAAGTTGGTCAGCCCTCTTACATTCCATGTCAGTGTTCTGATAGCCATGATAATGAGTTAAGGGACATCCCAGATGTGTATTCTCATCTTGAGCCTAAAATGGAGCTCTGTAATGTAGCAGGCCTGCCGCCCTGTCGCACCGGTCCCGACCAACCCGCCTTTTTGAGAACAGCAAACCCCAACTTTCCCACCCCCCACCCTCACTGCCCAGCGATACCCAGCAGTGTATAGGCAGCCACCCTGAAGTGAAACTGCGTGCCATCCCCAACTCGGCAACGCCTGGAAGGGAGCCCAACGAGGGCTCGAACACAACTTAACTGCCATCAACGGCCTTGCAGCTGCAGTGGGGGCTGCTGCTGCCGTCAAGCACACCCATAATGGAACTTTGAGTGAATGTCAACATATATATTCTTACCAGCATCATTAGACAATTTGAGTGGAGGTTACAGGTAACGGATAATCACAGTTTTCAGTATAGCAAGGACGACGTGGAGTCTATCGTGGGACTGTGGACAGCGGTGCAGCCCCGACCCTGGGGTAGTGACCTGGGTTGGTCATGGAGTCATGTAATAGCCGCAGCAAGGCCTCGTCTACCACCCAGGGTCAGGGGAGGAGCCCAGAAATTACGGTGTCAGTCGCCATCCATCTGTTCCTCAGGCGGGTCTACCAGGGGGACCTGAGCCTCGATGAACTTGACGGCCTCGTCAGGGACCGTGAAGAAATAGCTCTTGTTGCGGTGGATGAATTTCAGGCGGGCAGGGAAAAGCATAGAGTATTCAACTTTTCTGTCTCTCAACATCTTCTTGACCCCGCTGAACCGGCGTCGCTCCATCTGGACTCCCACCGAAAAATCAGGGAAAATTCTGATGACTTGGGATTCCAACCTCAGTTCACCCCTCTCTCTGGCCAAGCGGAGGATGTGGTCCCTGTCTTTATAGCTGAGTAATTTAGCGATGATGGGCCTGGGGAAGTCTCCGGGCTTAGGGCGGGGTGCCAGGGAGCGGTGTGCTCTTTCAACAGTGAAGAACGGGGAGAGCTCAGGATTGCCTAGGAGGTCCTTGATGAGCTGCTCAACCGCGGTCTCCATGCGGCCCTTGAGTGCGGATTCAGGAACCCCCACTATTCGGATGTTGTTTCGCCGTGATCTCGATTCGAGGTCGTCGTTCTTGGCCTTGACCTGTTTCATGTCGCGGACGAGCTCTGAGACCGTAGTCTGGAGGGTGTGGATGTGGTCCTCGTTGGTCCCTATCCGCTGTTCTGTTTCCGTGAGCCTGGACCCGTGCTGGTCAATTTGGGCGCATAGGGAGGCGACATTAGCATTAATATCGTCCAGCTTTTCATGGAAGGAAGCAAAGTTTTTGGCCATGGACTCCATCATGGTAGTGAGGTCGGGTTGTGGGGGGTCCGGGAGTGCCTCGCCATCCTCCTGTGTCGCGGAGGAGGACGCCTGATCCGCCCTATGGGCTGGCTTGGTAAATTTGTCCATAGCACCCGTTTTGTTGGTGCCCCGCGCCCTGTTGGACATTGTTGTGGCAGGGGGTTTCCAGCGGCTCCGGCCGGGTCAAAGATGGGCAACGGTCGTGGAGTCGGCGGCTGAGGCAAGGGCCGGACTGTAGGCACAGGGGGGCCACCCGTGCGCCCGTTGGATGGGAGGGGGGGCGACAGAGTGGCCACCGAGGTGGTGTGGGTTGGTAGGGGGGGGTGCGTGGTCCCGGGCGGTGAAGTTCCGGCAGGGGGGCAGAGGCCCCAATCATCCAGGGAGCCCAGGGGCCCCGCGTATTTTATGCAGCTGCCAGGCGTCAGGCCAGGCCCAGAACTCAAAGTGGAGAAGGCAGGTGGGGCCCGGGCCCAGTGGTAGGTGAAGGAGACCCCCACCCGGTGTCAGCTATGGTCCCTCCCAGGAGGGGTCAGGGAGGGCAGCGCCCAAGCACCCACCTCAAGGCCTCCAGGAATGCTGTGTCCGGCGTGGGCCCACAGCTGCAGCAGTGTTCCAAGGTGATCCGCGTGGCAGGCTCGGGGAGGCGGGGGGCCCAACAGCGGTGTCCTCAGGATGCAGCACGCAGCCCTTTCAGGGGCCGGCGCCCGACTCTCTCTCTCTCTCCAGCGGGAGCGGGCGAACGGTCCGCCTTCCCCCCACGGAGGCAGCGGGTCGGCGCTCTGTCTGGCGCGGGGCCCCGCAGGCGACGCAAGCCACGGCCGTCCGGAGCCTCACGCGGCCGAGGCGGGGCCGGTCTCCCTCGCGGGGGCCTCTCTTTAGCGACAGCGGGCAGTGGCGCGGGAGGAGCGGGGACCACAGCTCCTCCCGATCATGTGTATTCAGGTTGGCCCCCGGGGCAACGGGCCTGCAATCCGCGGCGTCTCTGTGTCCTCCGGCGGCGATTAGGCCGCAGTGGATCCGGGAGGCCTCGGGCGGCCCTGGGCTACACAAGTTCGGGTCCCGGGCGCCGTTTCGCCTCGGGATCACAGGGGAGTACAGCGGGCAGCGCCGCTAGTCGAATCGCTAGCTTTGTGTGTAGCAACGGACCGGATTCGTGCTGGTGCAGCAAGGATTGGGTGTGCTGTGACGGAGCTCCGACACTAAGCGGCCATCTTGCTTGGCTGCTCAACAGCGCCCCCAGAGATGTGAAATTCTGACTCCACTTTAAGCAAGAACTTTGGGAGGACTTTCAGTGAGACCTTCTCCTTGAAGAAATGCAAAAATGGTGATTACCAAGAAAGAGCCTGCAGCTCGCTTACACGTCTTGCCGATCTGATGGCCACAAAGAAAGCAGTCTTTAGGGTAAGCAACCTGATTGAAGTGGAATGCATGGGCTCAAACAGAGCCGCCATCAAGAATGTACAATCCAAATTCTGGGCCCAAGCTGGAACCACAAAAGGGGTTGGCGGGAACCTATTTACAAGGCCTTGAAAAAAAAAGAACCTGGATCCAGTGACCTCTTAAACAAGAACAAAGCCACCAAATACCTTTTCATAGTGCCTACCTGAAGGGCCAAATAGGCCAAAAAAGAACAAATTACTTACTCCTGGTAATGTTCTTTCTGATGGATGTTCCTCCCATGGATTCCTCATCTTTGATATATTTTCCTGCTTTTCAGAACTCTCTAAAACCTTTTCCCAGCAGCCGGCACGCTGTGGTCCGCCATCAAGGATTCTCGAGTCACCGGCTTCGGTGCCAGATGTGACATCAACGCCGGTACAAATAGCACGATCAGCGACCCATGACCTCAGTTGTCATTCGTTCCCCTCAGCTGCATTAGGGATTAAGGACAAAAGAACGGATGCTTAAGCGTTAATAGAGAGAGTCATAGTAGAGCCACAATAGAAAGCTCCTTAACCGTGGGAAGGCTGGGAGGGCAATGAGGAATCCGTGGGAGCAACATCCATCAGAAATAGATTACGAGGGCTAAGTAATTTGTTCTTCTAATGGACTGTGTCCTCCACGGATTGATCATTTTAGATAGACTCCCACAGCAGTAAAATATCACGGAGAGGGAATGAGCGAAATCGGCAATTATGTCACCACTTGTCGGAGGACAGCTCTGCCAAAACGAGACTCATTTATGAATAGGGTATGCAGGCAATAGAGTTTTGCAAATAGTCTGGAGTGAGAATGGCTCCCACCTCCTCCCCCCCTCTTACCCCTATGCCACCTCTGTCTACTGCCTCTGCCCAGTCTCAGTCCCTTCTACCACCCCTGCTGGGTGTACCTCACTCCTGCACCCCACCCCGAAAGTCTTTGATATGTGGCAACCTGCTCCTCCACGTAGCTACTCTCAACTCTCGCTCTCCTGTCAAATGTGCCACCTCCTCGAAAACCTTGACCTGGATGTCCCCGCTCTCACCTCTCACCGAGACATGGATCACAGCCAGCTCTGTCACCGGGTTTGACACTCTCCTGCCTGAGGGCTACAAGATCTTCTCTGAGCCCAGAACCGACCGGCCCGGAGGTGGAGTGGCACTGATTTTTCTGGAATGGGTCCATGCTGCTGTCATTCCTACGCAGGCCCACTCCTCCTTTGAATGTCTATTCTGCAGGCTCTCTATCTCTCCTGGCCTCTCTCTGACTGTGGCCATCATATACAGGACATCTGGCCAGGTCACCCTCGTCCTCTCAGAATGGGCTGACTTCTCTTCTTCCTTCCTTGCCTCGATCTCTCAACTTCTCGCTGAGACCTTAACATCCACCTGAATGCTTCTAATCCCTCCTCTGGGCTCTTCCACAAACTATGCGACTCTCTCACTTTCCATTCTACCCTCTGGTTCGACACACTCAACTGGACATACCTTGGATGTTCTCATCTCCTCAGACATCCCCCTCTCTAACGCTCTCATCACTCCTCTCTCTTGGACTGACCACTTTCTGCTCTCCTCTCACCTGAAACTTCTTGCCTTCTAAGCAAAGCCTACCCCAGCACTACCACCTTCCTTCTTGGTCAGCCCATGAAGCAAGTGTTAGTGGATGCCTTTGCCTCTACTTTCAAGCTCCTCCTACTCCCGCGGCTGACTCACACTCTGACACAGCCCTCTCTAGCCTGCATCTTTCTATCTCCAACACTCTGGACATCCCATGTCATGAGAATCCGTCTGAAGCCTGCTTCCAAGTGAAACTCTTGGTACGACTCTGACCTCACTGCCCTGAAACGCATGTGCAGGGTGGCTGAGAGAAAGTGGAGGGCTTTGGGCGCATCCTCTGAGAAACTGGCCTGCCGCCTGCTCCAAAGGCATACAGACTCTCTGTCCTCTCCAAGAAGAGGGTCCATATCCAAGCCTGCATCTCTGAGGCCTCTAACAACACGGCCAAACTCTTTAAAATCTGCAAGGAGCTGGGCAATCATACTGCAGTCTCCACCTCTCCTGTTCCCTTCCAGGCCCTATGTAGGACTCTGGTCTCTCATTTCACCACTAAAACTCAGGACATCCTGGTTTCACTTTCCTCTTCCTCTCCCTCTACCTCTCGCAGGCCCCCTTTGGCTGCCTCTGCCTCTCCTCTTTCTTTTTCCTCCTTCACTCTGACAACACCTGACAATAACAAGTCTGATCTATGAAAGTGTCATCCAAACAGGTGCTCCCCTGCTCCTCCAGAACCATCAAGGACCACATTGCCACCCTCGCTCCAGCCTTGGCCGATTTCTGCAATCACTCTTTTACCACTGGATATTTCCCCTCTCTCCTCAAGGACTCCCTTTATGCCTGATTCTAAGTTTTACGGGCAACCAGTGAAGGCCCCGTCTCGCCGCAGTAACATGGGCTCGCCTAGCAAGACCTTGAGACTGCCCTGACTGCACCATTCAGTGAGACCTTTAGGGCCGCTATAGTAGAATGTGTGCAACCACTGAGCAAACTATTATAGTAGTTCAAACGTGTGTTAATGAGGACTGAGGCCAAGGTGACAAGATTCTCGTGAGAGGGAAAAGGGCAAATATTACATAAAAGTTTTGTAATCAACCCGCAGGAGGACCAAATAAGGGACAAATGATGTGACAGGGACAGTTCATCGTCCAAAACCACCCCTAGGGTTTTAACCCTCTCTGCCACTGGAATCCACGTACCCAGGAGTAAAAAATGTTTATACTCTACTGGCAAGGACCACAACCTCATCATGGGAGCTAGAATTAGAAGCTCAGTTTTACTAGCATTTAAAGCCAGATAATTAGCAGCCATCCAAAAGTAGATGCCTTTGTAAATGATTTTCAACTTAGCAGCATACTCAAGATCTGAGGCAGATAATTTAACAATCACCTGGGTGTCGTCAGCGTAGTTGGCCACATAGACATACAGGCTAATCAGCAAGAGCAGGAAGAGAATCAAATAAACATTAAACAATGGTGGTGAGATGCAGGATCCCTGAGGCAACCCACAGGTGACGGTAGAAGGATTCGAGTAAACTTTGCCTATATTCACCCTAGAGTTCCTAGAGCTCAGGAAAGACAAAATCCAACAGACCGCTTTAGTAGGACACCCAGGCAAGGACTGTAGTCTGCCCTTAAGTAGATCATGGTCCACAAGGTCAAATGCTGAAGAGAGATCCAACCGCATGAGGATCGATAATTTTCCTTGGTCCATGTACTGTAATAGGTTGGTTTGCAGATCAAGCATTGCGGTTTCTGTACCATGCCCTTTCCAGAAACCAGATTGGTAGGACAGTAATATCTCATTACCCTCCTAGAAGTTCTGGAATTGTAGGTGTGCCACCTTGTCAAAGATTTTCAGCAAAAATGGCATGTTCGTAATTGGATGATAATTGTCCAGTACAAACGGGTCCAAGGACTCCTTCTTCAAAAGGGGGGTCACCCATGCCTTCTTCAGGAAAAGGGGCACACTAACCTCTGCAAAAGAGCAGTTGACGAACTTGGTTACCCAAGGACCAAGAATGTCCATGCACTTTATAAATGAGCTGGACAGGCAGAAGTCACTTTGACATGAGGTGGGTTTCATCTCGGAAATAGTTTGTAAAATTAATGTTTCAGAACAAGGGGTAAAGTTCAAAGCGGGGGGGGGGCATTGACTACACAAGTGAATAGCTACACAGGCCCTATGGGGCTTGCTGTGTAGCATTATCCAAGGGAATTATTTTTTATTCGAATGATAAAATAATGATCACTGCAACAACGAAACAAACCACACATAGCCTTGCACAACAGCACATGACAACTACAGACTGAAAAATCACACTTAAGCTCAGCGAACGGTGTAAACCGAACTGAAACTGTCAACAGCACGCTTGCGCTTTTTCACTCTCAGTCCTACTAACTTACCCTACCCTCTTGCTTTTCAGATTGGCTAGAGCGCCAGGGGACCACTCCTGTGGTGACAGTGCATGATATAAATATCCTTTTACATAACATAACACGGTTTAAATTACAGAGGATTCCCGGTCTGACGACAGGGAATTTTCAAGCATGTGAATCTATGAAAGATCCAATGCTGGAGAAAGATTTATTGCTTTTAGTGCCAAACTGTCTTAGGTGAAAACCTTCTTGGCCATGACAACAAGCTTTTTTACACTCCCTGTCGTTAGTTGATGTGGGAAACGTCCAAAGACTTAATTCCTTGCTGCAGAGGGCCTCAAGAACACACCAACTCACAAAGGTTCAAGGTTTTCAATAAAGATTTGGTGGAGGGGCACACTAATGGCCATCCCTCTCTCTCGTCTCTCCTGGGCAATTCCCTCCCAAGCCCAGGCATCCATAAACCCTAGGATTGTCACTAGAGATCGGTAAGCCTACCATCTAATTAGCTGACTGCCCGGTCATGATTCCCTAATGGCGCTCTCCTCCCTCGAACCCCCCCCTCTCTCTCTCTCTGTGAGAACAATCCAGTTGAAACCTAACAAAAGTCCCATAAACAAAATCACAATACTTCTCAAACTGGGTTAGGCACCGTCAAATACCCAGGCACCACTTGCCCTTTTTTATCACTCTATTTTCCCCCTTTCCCTACGCATCCCTGGGTCTCCCTTCCTTTTTCATACTCTCTGCACTGCTACTCCATCCACTGTCTCTTCTCTCTCAGCATCACATTATCTTTTCAACCCTCCGCTTTTATCTCTGCCCCCCCCTGCTGCCTCCTTCCACCCAATCTTACTCTCTGCTACAATCTTTCCCTCTCTCCACTACTCAACAGTACCCTCCCCTTTCACTGCCCACTAATACTCTCTCCTCCCACTCAACTCTCCCACCACTGTGCTTCACTCCCAACTTACTTCTACTTGTCCACCTCTCTCCACTCTGCTACACTCTCCTCCTCGTGCACTTCACTCCACACTACTACGCTCCACTCCACATACGGTACACTCAAGCCACCTTATCCAGTCACTTACCGTTCACTCTCCCAGTCAGCCTTTTACAATCCCCCGCCCCACTCCACTACTCTCACCCTTAATCTTGCTCACCTTGCACACACACTCATACCGAATAGAACCACTTTGCCTTAGCAACCAATAGCTCACCTTGCACATGCTCTTGACAATTATTCTCCAAGCTCCACAAAACCATCCCTCCTCTGCCTGTTTTTTTGGTCCTCCTACTCCGTCATTGACTTCATTCGAACAATACATACTGACCTGATCTCCCTGCCCCTTTTTATCCTCCCTGTCCCTGTCATTGGTTCCCTCTGTGTATTCCGGTTCCATGGGATAACCACTAGCTTAATTTTCCCCAGGGGTTGTATTACAGATATACAAACAGATTTATCAGGCTTTAATCCCTGCCCCCTTTTTTGTCCACAGGTCCACCAGAATTTGGTGATAGGTTTGTGTCCTTGTAGTGCAGAGCATCTGGGTTTCTGGCTGGAGAGCCATCTCGCTCTGCAGTCATGTAGCTCCTCACCGACTGTCTCCCTATTGGGTTGCTCGCAGTGTCTTCCTCTGCCAGGTCTTCTGGCTAAATGATTCCGACTGTCCAAAAGGAAAGTAACTAGCCAGCCTTGTGCATAATAGATATTATACTAGAGGCAGTGGTATACAGTAAATTCATACAGGAACAGTTTGAAAGGACATGTACTTGGACCCTTCTAGCACCCACACCCTGTCCCTGGGGAAAGCTGTGGTAGTCTTCCTACCCCAGGTTTATGGGGTCCCCTTCCCCTCTTGACTGGGCTAATGTTTGACCCTGTCACACCCTGCAGTTACAACCTACAGTAACTCTCCAGTGTGGGGTGTTTGGACAAGAATTCTGGGTCCGACTGCGCAGGGCTGTACTTTCGTAAAAGGTCTTCATCCACCTACTGGGTGGAACAAGGCCACTTCCACAGTTACACTACGAGGTCTTTCAAGTTTTCACTGCTAGGCAGCAGGGTCTTTTTGGGTGTCCCTTATCTACCATATCAGTAAGATCATGCAGTGTGACCTGTCTCACTTGAGTGCACCACTCAAGGAACTCCACCACCTTCGCATTGTCCACCGGAAAGCATCATTAGGCTGAATATAAGGCACTGATTACAGTATCTCAATATCTGATAAGGTGGCAAGCTTGTTGGCTTCTTTCAGATCCGCTGCTACATCAGCAAATAGGCTCCTACGGAAAATCTTCCTGTTCTCCCAAAAGTGGTGCCATTCGATAAAGGATAAAATCCCTTTTGTCTTCAAAATTGAATGTATCATAATTGCTTTTCTACTCTGGAGCTTACCTTGAAGCGCCAACCTCTCCAATGGGGCTGAGGCCAAAGTCAACCCTCAAATGCCTGAAGCCGAGGCCTCGGAGCTCAGAGCCAAAGCTGAATACTCAACAGCAACAAGGGAACTCGAGGAACCATTGTGCTCAAAGCTTGAACCAATCTCTGGGACGTGTGGAAGCTGGTTTTGGTGGTAACCCTGCCTGCCTTTGAGGACGCAGTGGAAACAAGTTCTGCCATTGACATAGCAAAAACTTCCAACATTTGAAGCTTGAGAAGCTCCCACTGTACCGCCACAGAGGACTTCATACTTCATAGAGAGTTACAACTTTTGCATCTCTGACAAAAACTCTGTCAATATCGTCTACCTGGTGTGACGTCCTTTTTTTTGCAAGATGAGGAGCCGGACGAATGGTGAGGGTTGGTCCTGAAGTGAGAGTATATATATATATTTTTTTTTTCAACTTGACTTTTATTAACATTTTATATAAACAGGAACCACTCAATTAGGAAAACAAGATCAAACAAAACCCATAACCCAATGCCCCCCTCCCCCTTACCCCCCTCCCTCACCCAGGTGCAGTAAAACCAGCTTTGTCCCCTTCCGGGATTCAACGTTAAGTTTTTGTCCACGAATAAGCCGATCAGAAGAGCCCATAGTCAGTTCAAGTTTCCTCAGATGCCAGGATCAGAATCCTACTGGCGGGGTATAATGACGAGTAGTGTCATGCTCTTGGGGCACCAGGCTCTACGGGACCCTCCCTTCAAGAACGCTAGCAGAGCTGCCCAATCCGTAACAAACTTCATGTGATGACTGTTGATGGAGTATGTAATCCATTCCACTGCAATGACTGACCACATTTTCTCTACCCACTCACAGTCAAAGGGGGGTTCCTTCGACTTCCACTTGCGTGCCAGGACCATTGCTGCAGACATCATCATGATGACATAGATCTTGCGGGCGGATTTCGTAGGGAGGTCCGCCAATTCCCGGTTTAAGCCTAGCATATTGAGTCCCCTGTTCCCCCTCTCCTTGAGCCCCAGAACGTGATCCACGGCCTGTTGAATATAGTCCCAGAAGGTGATCAGTTTTGGGCATTCCCACCATATATGCGCCCAAGATCCCCCCCCCCCCCCACACTCCCTCCAGCATAGTTGCGAGGGGCGCACAAACATCTTGTTTTGTCTAACCGGTGTTAGGTGCCATTGATACATTAAATTAAGCCACATCTCCCGGATCTGGAGGGATCTAGTGAGTTTCGGAATCCGAGCCCATAAGTCTTGCCACTCACTCTCCGCTATTTCTGTGCCCGTGTCTTCCTCCCATCTCCTCATAAACCATCTAGTCGGAGGATTCTCCCCTTCCTTGATATACTTATATATGGAAGCCATGAGACCCTTGTCACCCTCATGTGTATCTAGGTATTTTTCTAACAGGGTTAAAGGGCGTGTACCCGCCAGCCGTTGATGAGGGTGGGATAACCAATGCATCAGTTGCACGTAATCGTATCTGTGAATCTCTCTCAGCCCGAACTCTGCTTTACACTGTTCAAAGCATTTTACCCTGCCATCTACATACATATCTCAAAACATTCTACATGCTCCCTCCCACCAGTCATTAAATGCCGGATTTTTATATCCAGGGGAAAACTGTGGATTCCCGAACAGAGGTGTGTAGGGGGATGGGAAGTAAGTGATGTGGGCTCGCCTGACCGCTGCGTTCCAGGCTTCCCCAGTGGCCGAGGTGATACGGCTCAAGTACATCTGTGATGGCCTATCCGCCTTCGGGAGCCAGAGCACTGCCTGCAACGGCCCAGCCACAACCCCCTGTCCATAGATCTCCAGGGTTTATGCCGGTCATTTCTCTGCCAATCTCTAAGCACTCTTATCTGGGCCGCGATATAGTAAGCTTTAAAGTCCGGCTCACCCATGCCCCCTCACAGAGTTGGGGTCTTCATAAGAGTTGAAGCTATTCTGGGGCGCTTGCGGTTCCAGACAAAGGGAGTAGTAGCTTTATGCAGGGCCCTAAAAAAGGAGTTTGGGACTTCTACTAGGAGAGCCGCAAAATAATATAGGAGTTGTGGAAGCACCACCATCTTGAGGGCATTGATGCGTTCCATCCAGGAGATATACAGGGTACCCCAGTCTACAAGCTTAGACTTCATTCTTTCCAGAAGAGGGATATAGTTTGCCCTATATAAGTCTCCCATTGTGCTGGTGAGGTGGACCCCCAAATACTTGATTCCCTTACTTGCCCATTTGAATGCAAATTCTCGCTGAACAAATTGTACAGAGTCTGCCTGTAGGTTAAGATTAAGTATCTCAGACTTATTCGTGTTTACTGTCAGACCGGCTACCCCCCAAACCTGAACAGCTCCTCACTTAGCGCTGCTAATGAAGTCTCAGGGTCGGTCAGTGCGAGAAGCGTATCGTCCGCAAAGTCCATAACCTTGTGTACCTGACCCCCAAACATGATGCCCCTTATGTCCTCAGCCATTCTTACCGCCTCCAGAAAAGGCTCCAGGTGGAGAGCATAGTGCAGCGGGGAGAGAGGGCACCCCTGTTTCGTGCCTCTCTCTACTCCGACTGCTTCTGAAATCTGACCATTAATAGCCAGACGGAGGGACGGGTTTTGATAGCTGGCGCGTACTTCATCAACGTATCTAGATCCAAAGCCCATTTTAGTCAGTGTGGCAAAAAGGAAACCTCACTCAACGCGATCAAAAGCCTTTTCGGCAGCGATGGCCAAGAGGAGGGCGGGAAGCCCCTTTATCTGTGTCTTCTCAATCAGGTGGACTACCCTGCGCACATTATCAGCTGCCTGACGCCCCCTGATGAAACCCGCCTGCTCATGACGAACCAGTTTAGGCTTGAGGGGGTCCAGCCTGGCCGCCAATATCTTGGTGCGGATCTTCGCATCTACATTTATGAGTGCTATTGGGCGATAAGACCCACACTCCTCCTGGTCTTTACCCCGTTTATGTATGAGAACTACCTTGGCCTCATCCATGGACCCAGGGAGGGCTCTGGGAAAGCCTATGCTATTGAACAGTCTGGTGAGCAGGGGCACTAGGGAGTCTTTGTGTAGCTTATAGAACTCGACCGCAAACCCAGCCGGGCCCGGGGCCTTGTTCGGAGAGAGGGTAAGGATCGCCCTTCTGACCTCATCGGTTGTTATGTCTGCCTCAAGCTGTTCCCGCTCCTCCTTGGAGAGGGTCGGGAAAGCGAGCCTATTGAGGTACTCTATTTGCGCAGCCGGGTCAGGGTGGTTTGATGAATACAGGGTAGTGTAGAACTGGAGAGTATGTTAATGCTTTTCCCCTGACTCCTTATCATAGGAGAGGCCCTAATCCATGTTCCGTTCAGTGATTTTGGAGCTCCTGCCATCTAGAGATGTACCTTTGGATAGAATAATCCCATGGACTTGGATGAAGACCAGCCTAAAACCAATTTGGCTGATATTTCTCTCAAAGTCTTCAGAGTCATTACTTTATATGACCTGCAATCCTTGACATATAGTCACACCCAAACACCACAGACAAATGGCGTGAGGGCCCATGACCAACATGTTGGAATCGCAAGCCTGTGCACCGCTTGAACCTTGAGGAATTTTGATTACCAGGCATAATGAACATTTTCTAAAGAAATTCTCTCCGGAAACTAAAAGGAACAGAAGGTTTTAGATATTATGTTAAATGTGCTATCTGGAATGTTTAGGAACAGTAGTCATGTGATAGCGCATGATGTGCTGAATTTATCAGCTACTCAAGGGCACTTTTGTAGTCGAGAAGCAGGTGTGTTGAGGCACCCTGTGGTTGAATTTGCACTATGCCCCCTGCTGGAGAAATATTTCTGAGAGCCGCCTAAGACTGCTAATTATATCTAAGTTGAGGAATCTGTGTAGGATGCAATCCATATGAACTCTTGTGCAAAAGATGCATTGAGTGTCAGTACCAAAGTTATGCCAAAATAGCTATTAGTACATTTCATACTTATGGACCATTAGAGTCAGTGTCTAATTAGGGTCAAAAGAATAGGTATGTGAAAATGGAGTTCAACAATGCCAACTTCAGTAATTATACATTAAAATTGGTACTTGCCAGTTGTTCTGGTGCTTTAACATCTGTTTTTTCAACAACTATTTGTGCTTCTGGCTGAGTCTAGAAAAGACACATTGAAAAACTTATCAACAAGATTACGAAGAAACTGAATCATAATCCTCTCCCACGGCAAGAAAACAGGAGGCAAATCAAGCATACATCATGCCTTATGACTATTTTTAGTTTTAGCTCTTCCTAGTGCAGACAGATAATGCACTCGATTAAGGCATCCCCACATCAAGAGGAGTCTCTGACTTTGCTAAAAGAAGCAGTGTCTATATTGTTCTGAACCATTCCCTCTCCTCCTCCGCCCTAGCTGGGTACTTTGCCTGCTACTCTTCCTACAAAATCTCTAAAAAACAGTCATCACTATAGCAACATTACTTTCTCTCCTTCCTCCTTCCTCCTTCTTCCTTCTCTCTACCAACCATCAGCCCTAACCTCTGTTTATTTAGACTTCCCTCACCACTGCAGCTGAACTGATACCCTTTCATCAAGATACCAAATGGGTCTGCTAACCCATCCGGTTATCTTGATGACTCCTTTGCACAGCACAAAGACAAAGAATTGGCACCCCTTACCTGCTCATACCAATTTTTCCTCTTAAAAAATCATTATCTACTCAGATATTCCAAGCATGATTTTAAAGATGGCTCTCGTCATAGTCATCCTAAAACAGCCCACTGCTCTTCCCAACAATTCCACTAAGTATCGCCCTGTCTCTAGTATTTAGTCGTGTCACCCCCTGGCTGGAGGCTGACAAACTCTTTCAACGCCCTCAAAGTTGGGTTCTGTTACTGAAACTCCACTGACACCATTTTCACACATGCCTCCAACTTTCTCACTGTTCTGTTCATCTCCTTAGCCTCTCATCTATTATCACTCTTTTGTACATCTCTCCTGCATTCAAGGCATCCAGGACACCTCCTTACATGAATCACGTTCTCTGTGGACAACTGTTCATTTTCCATCCTTTCAAACTTAATCACCTTCAATTCCACAACTATTAAAAGTAGGGGCGCTACAGGGCTCTATCCATGGCTATCTCCTATTCATACTCTACACCTCCACTATTTGGCAAATCGGTTTTATATTTTGTCTTCTTGTATTGTCTTTCCACCAATGATACTCAAATCTTCTTGCCCCTCTCATTAAGCCCAGAACTAGCTTTCCATGTCACCAACTTAGTTTCTGTCATTTGTTGTTGTGTTGCCCGATACACATCTCCTCAAAAACATAAGAAGAAATTACTTACCTGAGGTAATTTTCTTTTGGATGTACAACTCCTTCCTCTCATGGAACATTTTTTGACAGAGATTGTAGTGCGGCTAAGCGTCATCCCTTGAATTCATCATGTCTTGACCGCACCACTCCTCGGCTACGGATATGGCGTTGGTGGGACAGAGTGCTCAATTTAGGAATATCCTTGAAGGTACAGGTTTGGTTTGGAAACTTTTTCATGTCCCATGGGCTGTACTACAACTCCATATCAGCTCTGCTTGGCCCTGTTGGCACTCATGACACCGGATGCAACATCATGATTGGTATATATGGAGCTGCCTGTGCCACATGAGCTCAGTTCCAAGAATGTTCCCTCTACTCGGAGGCTGCAGACTGATACAGGTTGAAAGCATTTGTCTTAGGTGTACATGGGGGTAGTGACTATGGGACAAATGACATATGCATCAGAAATAACATGAGTGAAAAGGAGAAACCACTTACCGGTAATGTTCTGTCTATGGATTCTTCTACCGCAGATTCCTCATCTAATAGATATTGCATCTAGCATCAGCTGCTCGAAAGCATTTTCGACAGGGGTCGTAGTTCAGCTCAGCGTCATCCCTGTACTCCATCACGTCTCGACTGCGCTACTCCTCTGCTCTGGACATGACGATGATGGTACATATCTATCACATCACTAGAGAGCCACACCTCAGTTCCCCACCTTTTTCCCCCCTGTGCTCAGCAGCAATGGGGAAGAATCCAACGTAATTCAGCAGCAAAAAATCAAAAAATCTGATTTTTGTTGTGAGGACATGTCAATAATACTGTAGGACGAAAGGCCTACAGTACCCAAATGTGAATAACACAACTTTATTTCATTTTTTATTGTTTATAAATGGAGAGCAAAAACAAGAGCACTTTCATAGAGGGGCAGGATGGGAGGACGATGAGAAGTCTGCAGCAGAAGAATGCATATAAAGAACATTAACGTTAAATATTTTTGCCTTCAATTGATTGCATTCTCCCACAGATTCCTCAGATGATAGACCCCCAAAGCAGTACTGAATTTGGATGCGGGATGAAAGTCTAAATCAGAAAGTTTTGCAACACAGCTCTCTCAAACTGGGCATCAACCCTTATGGCCAACGTCCAGTTTGTAGTGCTTTGTGAATGGGTGAAGAGACGACCAAGACACTGCTTGGCAGATCTCCTTCATTGGTATTCCCTTTGTGGAGCAGAAGATGTCACTGCGCCCTTGGTGGAATGTGCCTTGATGAATGAAGGCAGTTCCTTAAAGTGACTAAAATAAAGTTAATGGCAACTTTACCTTTTCTGGGGGACAGTGGTCGGCCCCAGACAATGGAGTCAGTGGAAAGTTTCAAAGACAACCCTGTGTCACTGCACTGAAGGTGCTGTGTAACACACATGAAAAATATGAGGCCATGGAGTAGGTGAGGCTCCAGTGCTCAAGATCACACAAAAAGTGAAAACACACACAACAAAACACATGTAAGAGTGGGAAAAAGGCTCACACTCTTACCAGGTGAAAACAATAAATCCTAGAAATCCAGCAAAGCTGCTGAGGGACTCATTAGGTAAGGAAAATCAGCCATTTATGATAATTCGCCCTAACACACGTCCACGTTGTAGTGCTTTGTGAATGTGTGAAGAGATGACCAAGACACTGCTTGGCAGATCTCCTTCATTGGTATTCCCTTTGTGCAGCAGAAGATGTCGCTGCACCCTTGGTGGAATGTGCCTTGATGCATGAAGGCAGTTCCTTACATGCCTTTTCATAGTATTTGGCAATGCAGAAGACTATCCTATGGGAAATCATCTGTTTAGACTCCAGTCCTTTCCTTGACTGCAAGAAGGCAATGAATAACGGATAATCTCACCTGAAATCAGCTGTCCTGGCCACATAAAAGCCAAGCGCCCTCCTTGGGTAGAGCCAGTGTAGTCTCTCCTCTTCCTTCGAAGGGTGAGCTGGTGGACAGAACATTGGCAACTCAATCCCCTGAGAGATGTGAAATGCTGACACCACCTTAGGCAAGAATTTTGGGAGGACTTTCAGTGAGACCTTCTCCTTGAAGAAATGCAAAAATGATGATTACCAAGAGCCTGCAGCTCGCTTACACGTCTTGCCGATCTGATGGCCACCAAGAAAGCAGTCTAGGGTAAGCAGGAAGTGGAATGCATGGGCTTAAACTGAGCCACCATCAAGAAGGCAAAAAGCAAATTCTGGGCCTAAGCTGGAACCACAAAAGGTGTGGGCGGAAACCTATTTACAATGCCTTGAAAAGAAAGAACCTGGATCCAGTGACCTCTTAAACAAGAACAAAGCCACCAAATAGCTTTTCATAGTGCCTCTCTGAAGGGCCAAAGAGCCCAAAAAAGAACAAATGACTTACTCCTGGTAATGCTCTTTCTGATGGATGTTCCTCCCATTGATTCCTTTGATATATTCTCCTGCTTTTCAGAACTCTCAAAAACCTTTTCCAAGCAGGGGGCACTGTTTGGTCCGCCATCAAGGATTCTTGAGTCACTGGCTTCGGAGCCAGATGTGAAATTAACACCGGAACAAATAGCACGCTCAGCGACCCATGACCTCAGTTGTCCTTTATTCCCCTTAGCCACATTAGGGATTAAGGACAAAAGAACAGATACTTAAGCATTAATAGAGAGAGTCATAGTAGAACCACAATAGAAAGCTCCTTAACTGTGGGAAGGCTGGGATGGCAATGAGGAATCAGTGGGAGGAACATCCATCAGAAATAACATTACAAGGGATAAGTAATTTGTTCTTCTAATGGACTGTGTCCTCCCACAGATTTCTCATCTTAAATAGACTCCCACAGCACTAAAATATCACAGAGAGGGAACGAGCGAAATCAGCAATATGTCACCATTTGTCGGAGGACAGCTCTGCCAACACGAGACTCATTTTTGGATAGGCTATCCAGGCAATAGAGTTTTGCAAATAGACTGGAGAGAGAATGGCACCCACCTCCTCCTCCACTATGGCCCCTATGCCACCTCTATCTACTGCCTCTGCCCACTCTTGGGCCCTAATACCACCTCTGCTGGATGTAGCCCACTCCTGCACCCCACCCTGAAAGTCTTTTAAATGTGGCATGTTAGGCAGAAACCTGTGCAGTTCCCTCAGGGACCACTGCAAAATATTTAGGACTACAGGTGGTTGGCAGTAAACCCAATTGGTAGCAGTCTGTACCACCCAGATTTACCTGGTAGCTGTGGCTGAGCAGTCAGACCTCTCTCAAGATGAGTTAGGCAGTATATAGAGTATACACAATAGGTACAGGAATACAGTAGCACAAGCAAACACTAACCAGAGCTTTGGTGTAAAAGTATATAATTATTTATTTAAAGACACACTTGTAAATTACACTAGCACACAAAGAGGTAAGTAAATTCAACACACAGTCACTATTATATATATACAACCCTAATTACTTATTAGACAAGTCTTAGTGAGAAACACCACTTATTTTCAGACAGAGGTGAGCGCTTAACATAAGATGGCACTCTAATAAGTTATAGAAAAAGGGAGGGAAAAGGCAAAGTTATGAAAGCACACAATTTCAATACTTTTCAAAGAACCACAGTGAGGCAGGTTAGGCAAAGTCTACTGGAGAGCGAGGAAGTTCAAATGCCAGGCCCACTCTTAGACAGAGCAAGCAAAATGTGTCCAGGATCACACAGTGGGGTTATGCCAAAAGAGTCTTTGTAGATAGTTCATAAAAGATTGAGATCAAGTTAGGAAAAGTTAGTTAACAGGCCCCAGGCTAGCCCAGGTTAGAAAGTCAAGGATTTACTGTCACCCCGAACAATCTGTCGCAAGGGAAGCCAGGCGGGACACAGTACCTGAAAATGGGAAGAACGCTTCCTCTCGACGTGGAGGAAAGCTGAAGGTCGTTGCACTGTCAGGGAAGAACCCAGCCGCGGAGTTTCCCGGTTACAAGGTACCACCCTTTTCTTCGTGGTAGTGGTAAACTGTGGTATTCCGGTTGCCGGGGTGCTTGGCACGGGCAAGGCGGCCACAAGATGGTCCAGGAAGGCGAAAAGACGGGCAAACTGGTTATCCCCACCAGTCAAAGGAAGAAGACTCTCCGGACTGGACATCTCCTCTGTCGTCGGGAAAAGTGGTGAGACGACTCACCAGGGCTCCACCGGTGGTGTCGTCGTTGCAGGTCGGCTCGACTTCTCCCTCCTCGGATTCTTTAGGTCTTGTGGCGACTTCTGAAGTTCCAGTCCCCAAAGCCCTGCTTTTATGCAGAAAACCCCCATTCATTCAGCCTAGCTGTCACTCAAACATGCTAAGTGGTGAGCCGGGCGGCTCACCACTTGGGCCAATCACACAAGAGTGCGACTTGAGTTGCCGAGGCAACTCAGTCCAGGGTGCCTAAACCCCCTCCCACACCCCCTGTGGTACCCAGACAGAGTGGCAGCACTTTTGGAGGCTTCTGTGGAGAAGCCCGCCAAAAAGTGGAACAAAGGGCTCGACTTGGGTTGGAGTCACAGAAGCGAACACAAACGCCATTTTGGAACCAAGTTTCGGCAAAAAATACCAACCGGTGAATTTATATTAATTTAATAAACCGGCGGTATGTTCGAGGCTATATTAAAAAGTGGTAGCCTCGAACAATGGGAAAATCCCATAGGAATATATTCGCGGTCGAATATAAAAAGTAGTATCCACTGCCACCAGCCAAAACTCGGTCGGGGGGGACTGGACAGTGCCCCCTCGAACAACAGACCCCGGGGCAATCGAATTGCCCCGACCAGTACGTCCACAATATGATGGTTTGTACGGGTTCTGTTTACAATTTAAGACTAGTAAAGCCAATGGTGACTTTACATGCCCTGGGAGACAGTAGTCAGTCCCAGGGTATGGAGTCTATGTTGGGGGGTCGCTATGACACCCCTGGGTTACTGCACAGAGGGTGCTGTGTAACTCACATATCAAAAACACATGAAACCCTACGGGGTAAAGGACCCCATAGCCCATAGAACACATATAAAGTCAAAGGAACACCTCAAATCATGTCTAAGAGTAGGAGGAAAAGAGTCTCACTCTTAGCAGGAGAAAAAAATAAACCCCAAAAATCCAGAGAAGCTGCTGGGGGACTCACTAGGTTTGGGAAATTAGCCTTTACAGAGAATTCTCCCTAACACTCGCCCCCCCCTCCCCCAGACTAAGGGACAGGAGGATTTCATCCACTCCTGGATGAATCTCATACCTCTAGTCGATGACATACATCCTAGAGAGACCATCAGCATTTTGGTGGTGACACCCTGACCTGTGCTCAATGGTGAAATCAAACCCTTGCAGGCAGATTGACCATCTCAATAGTTTTGGATTTTCCCCTTTCATTTGCATCAACCATCTCAAGGGTTGGTGGTCAGTCTGAATTACAAAAGTAGAACCATACAAGTATGGCCTAAACTTCTTCAGTGCCCACACAATAGCAAAACATTCTCTTTCAATAGTTGCCCACCTTGTCTCAGGATCCTTCAGCTTTCTGCTGATGAAGCAAATGGGGTGCTCCCTACCTTTCTCATCCAGTTGGCTAAGGACTGCACCTATACCTACATTAGAAGCATCTGTCTGCAAAATGAAAGTTTGGTGGTAGTCAGGAGCTCTCAATACTGGTGCTTGGCAAAGAGCTTTCTTCAGGTTTTCAAAGGCCTGATTGCATTCTTCATTCCATTTGACCTTCTTAGGGAATTTTGGAGAGGAGATTACATTCAGTGGAGAAGCTATTGTCCCATAGTACTCTATGAAATTCCTGTAATACCCAGTGAGGCCTAGGAAGGCTCTCACCTGGGTTTGAGTAGTAGGTGTCCAATTTTGCACAGCTTCAATCTTACTGAGCAAAGGCCTTATTTCTCCACCACCTACCTCATGCCCAAGGTAGACCACCTTACTCTGACCAATTTGGCATTTACTTGCCTTTATGGTCAGAATGGCCTGTCCAAGAGCCTGCAAAACATGTCCTAGGTGGTTAACATGCTCTTGCCAGGATTGGCTGAATACTGCAATGTCATCCAAGTATGCCATGCAGAAATCCTCCATCCCAGTGTTACGCTCACCTGGACTCCACAGGGGTGTCGATCGGACCCGGACAGCTGCGGTCTCCTTCAACGTGATGAGTAGTGCAGAGATGACTGTCTGGACTGGCCCGCCTAGTCTTGTCTGCTGGACCCGAAGAAGTATTTTCCTGCAAGTGGAGACAGGGATTAACCACCTGTGGGTTTTAGTGATGGCCTCCCAACTGTTCTCGCTCTCCCCCACTAATCACATCTGATATCCCCTTAGTAACCTCACCTTATGTTCGTAAAAGATGAGCTCTCCATCCTGTGTGTCTTGCAGGGCCGCGTAGATACCAGTTACTTCACTGGTTTGAAGGCGTTGGGAGAGTTCCGGTAAGTATTGACTCTGAAGTCCCTGGCTGGATTGGTAAGTATCAAGTTCAAAGAGTTCAATGTGCCCGATGTTCACTCTTGTCCCCATCCTTCCTTAAGTTGCAACTGAGTTCGTGAGAAGAAGGTCTCGTAGCTGCTGCTGGCGTTCAGGTAAGTCTGTGTTACCCAACGCTGTCCGGTAACTATTGCATGCGTTAACGTGTTGTTTTTCTCCCTCTTTACAGATGCGGCATATGAAAATGTGGAGGGTTATGGAATAATACCGCTGGTGGTAAATCAGGTAAGTCTATGGTGGTAAGAGGTTGTATTTGTTGATTCCCTTGGCTCATCTTGTTTTTTCTTGTGTCCCCTAGGTGCCGGATTACGGCGAAGAAATGATGGAGACAGTGCCGGATCGAAAGATGCTGTGAGAACTGGTGAGTATGGTGCCGTCCTGGAGCTGGCGAAGCGACACGTGCAGGACTGATGTACTTGCCAGGTCCGGAGATGAAATGGTTCCGGAATTATGTGAGGAATTTGAAATAAGTTCGTTTTCTAACCTTGTCCTCTTCTTCTTCTTTATTCTTGGAGCTCCGGATTCGAGGCGGGCATGGCAGAAGACTGGATGCTGGCTGCAGGCACGTGGGCATGGCAGAAGACTGGATGCTGGCTGCAGGCACGGTGAGCGTCACGCTGCTGGATGCAGAATAACGCGAAGCATGTGCTGCTGTTCGGGTGTGGTTTAATTAGCCTCCAAAGTAGTTCCAGGTAAGAAGTTCCCTAGAGCCACGCCCGAGTAAAAAATAGTCCCTGTAACAAAATAGTCCCATCTAGGCCTCATGTAGGCTTGGACTCTTTTGCAGCATGCTCTGCATCAGGTAAGTAAAGTCTATGAGCCTGGCGCCTATGGCGCCAGGACTGAACCCAGACAGCCCCTAGCCGGGGCTGCTGAGGTTTAAACAAATGTCTGGATGCCTGCTCCCGGAGCTGAGGGGCTTGGTCCTGATGCCGGGGGTAGGCATCATGACACCCAGCCAGAACCTGATTTACCATCCTTTGGAATGTTGCAGGTGCATTTTTTCAATCCAAAAGGCATAACCTTAAATTGGCATAAGCCAACTGGGGTAGAAAATGCTGTCTTCTCCTTGGCATGGTCTGTCAGGGCTATTTGCCAATAGCCTGACGTAAGGTCAAATGTGCTGAGGAACTTGGCTGAACCAAGTCTATCCACCAACTGATCTGTCCTTGGCAAAGGGTGGGCATCAGTCTTAGTGACTGCATTAAGAGCTCTATAGTCCTCACAGAATCTCAATTCTTTGGATCCTGCCTTTGGTACTAACACAACTGGGCTAGACCATGGACTAGTAGAGGGCTCTCTTACCCTGAGATCAAGCATCTTCTTAACCTCCCCTTTGATGTGGTTCCTTACATTTTCTGACATTCTATATCCTCTGCTTTTGACTGGCAGACAGTCACCAGTGAGTATATCATGCTGTCCCCAAGGGTTCAAGCCTGGTGAAAGTGAGAACAGAGAGGCAAACTGATTTAACATGGCTTTGCACTCTTCTTGTTGCTCAGGTGTCAGATTTGAAGAGAGATTTACTCCTTCAATCTTTTCGTCCAAGGGTAAGCCTCTGAGGAGATCAGGGAGAGCTTCACTCTCTTCTTCCTCTTCTGTTGAAGCTAGAAGCAAGGCTCCTACTTCAGGCCTGGAGACATACGCATTTAGTCGGTTGGTGTGGAAGACTCTGGGAGCCTCCTTGGGATTGCCCAAGTCCACCAGATAGTTTACCTCTAAAAGTTTACCCACAACCTTGAAGGGTCCCGTCCATTTATCTTGCAAGGCCCTCTGCCTTGTTGGGATCAGAAGGGTCATGCCAATGTTTGACCAAAGCTTGTCCAGCTTTCAGGTTATCACTTGCTTCTGCCATCATTTGTGACATTCTCCTCCGGAGACCTATCACATAGTCAGTCACTCTGACTGGCTTGGGGGAAGGAGCACTCTCCAACCCCTCCTTAATCAGGGCCAATGGACCTCTGACTGGATGGCCATAAAGAAGTTCAAAGGGAGAATAACCTACTCCCTCCTGAGGGACTTCTCTATAAGCAAAGAGAAGGCATGGCAATAGAAGGTCCCACTTTCTTTTAAGGGGATCCTCTAAAGCACTTATCATGCTCTTCATGGTTCTGTTGAACCTTTCTACCAACCCATTTGTCCGAGGGTGGTAAGCGGTAGAGAACTTGTAAGTAACTCCACAGGTTTTCCACATGGCTTTCATGTAGTGGGACATATAATTTGACCCCCTGTCAGAGATTACTTCCTTAGGAAACCCAACCCTGGTAAAAAAAATACCAAGGAGGGCCTTAGCCACAGCCTGAGCTGTAACAGTCCTCATAGGAATTGCCTCAGGGTACCTAGTAGCATGGTCTACTACAACAAGGATAAACCTGTTGCCTGAGGAGGTTGGGGGATCAAGGGGACCAACAATGTCAATCCCTACCCTCTCAAATGGGACTCCCACAACTGGGAGAGCACTAAAGGTGCCACATTCTTGGAACCCACCTTACCAGAAGTCTGGCAGGTGTGGCAGCTCTTGCAAACTTGTCTACCTCAGCCCCCATTTTTGGCCAATAAAAGTAGAGTGAGAGCCTTTCCTTGGTCTTCTTGAAACTCAAGTGACCAGCCAAAGGAATCTCATGGGCCAGTTGCAAGAACTGTTGTCTGTTTTCTTGAGGTACTACAAGCCGCTTGTAGTCTCCAGGTGCAGACTCTGTTGGTTCACTGTAGAAGAGGCCATCTTCCCAGTGCAACCTATACTTCCCAGGCTCTTGCCCATCAGCCTGAGAAGCTGCCTGTTGGCGAAGACCTTCCAGAGTTGGACATTCTCTCTGTCCCTTACTGAAGTCTGCCCTGGGCAGACCCAGGGTCCACCTTCTGCCAGTAAAGACTGCAGCTCAAGATGGTCAACAGGATCCAGATCTCCAATGAGTTCTTGGCCTTCCACTAGCTCTTCTTCAGAGTCTAGCTCCACCATACAGGGTTGTACCTCCCTCTCAGCCTCAGCTGGAGGTGGAGTTACAGGTGTAACTTTGGACAACCCAGGGGAAGTCATTGTTGGAAGCACTGGAGTGCTTGCTGTTGGCTGTTTCTTGGAAGTCTTTGGTTTCCCCTTTGCTTCTTTTTGTCCAGTGCTAGCAAGTTGTAACTCCAGTGGAGTAGGAGTGATATCTTTCTTCATCATCTCCTTGGGAGTACCTCTCATGGTTCTCTCCCTTGCAGGTCTGGTGAGCTCCTGTAACCTTTTACTAGGAGGTCTGGGTGTATGTGACACTACTCCAAGAGTTTTCAGGTCATTACCCCCAACAGAACCCTTCCTGGTATCTCACTTTGTATGCTGACAGGTATCTTCACAGTCATGTCATTACACTGGATGAGAACTGGTAATTGGGGAAGCATCTGCACAGGCCCTCCAGCTAACTTGGTGAGGCGTTTGGGTGCCTTAGCAACATCCTCAGCCTGAAAAAAAGATTTATCCACCACAGTTATGCTGGCTCCAGTGTCCCTAATGGCAGGAGTCTCCTGACCATTCATCTGGACACTGTCCTTATAATACTCTTTAGTATTATCTGGGATAGAGTTACAGACATCTAAATTCTGTTGTTCCCACAGACCCAGAGACACTAAAGACACACTGGCTGAGACTCCAATGGGTTCATCAGCCAGCAGTAGAAAGTTTCCACTTGCCATTTGTACTTCCTCTTCTGGAGCGAAGGCTAAGGAGACAAGCTAGACCCCTGAAGGTTTACCCTTACATCTGGGATCTCCTTTCACATGGTCAGGCGAACCACAAACATAGCATTTACCAATTGCTTTCTGGAATGGTGGCTTGCTCTGACCTCCTTCTGGTTTACCACCAGAGGGTACACTACTCTGATTTGGTTTCCCTTGTGGCTTACCCTTATTGTTCTGGTTGGGGCCCTCTTTGGGATTGGAATTATTCAAATTCTCTTTGGAGTCCTTTTTTGGCTGTTTACCCTCATCCTTTTTCTGAGTTACCCCAGAGGCCTTGTGAGGAGCCCTGTTGGCAACCCACAAGTCAGCAGCCTTAGCTAGTTTTCTGGAATCTAATTCCTTTGAATCAGCCAAGTGCTGTCTGAGCTCAGGAGAGCAGGCATCATAAACTGACTCAAACATCACAAGATTCTTCATTCCCTCATAAGTGTTCACTTTGTAACCCTTAATCCATCCCTCTAAGTTCTTCAAACGTTCACTCACCCAGGTAGCCCAAGGGGTACCTTCATGCTTTTTGAGGGTCCTAAACCTCTTAAGGTACTGGGAAGGGGTCTTCTCAAATCTAGCTATCAAAGCTAGCTTCACACATTCATAATCCTTCTTATCCCCCTCCCCCAACATTACCACATCAGTTGCAACAGGGGGGAGCCTAGAGAACAACCAGGAAAGTAACTCATTTCCTGTAAAGTTCTGGAGCCCATGATTATATTCAAACAAACTCAACCAATTCAACACATCCAACTTAGGCTCATACATACCCACCAACTCCTTAGGCATCCGGTGTCTTTTGGGACTGGAACTCCTAGAGGATTCGGAGAGAGAAGCACTTTCCACAGACATTTTTTTCATTTCTAGCTCATGGTTGAGCTCCATTTCTCTGAGCCTTAGTTCTTGGTGCCGTTGTTCTGTTTGAGCACTAATTCTTTTGAATTCTAATTCAAGCTTCATTTTTTCTAGCTCCATATATTGGGGATTAAGTGTGGGACCTGGTAAAGGTCCAGTAGGTACAGCTGGCAGGGCAGATAGAGGCCCAGGGGAGACAACTCTAACATCTTCCCCCTCCTCTTCTGCTTCTGACTCAAAGTTATCAATACTAACATTCATATCAATATCATTGCTGTTATCTACAGTTGCTGGAGTGGTAGGTTCCTCTGAACCACCATCCAGACTTTGGTTTGCTAACAACCTTTCTATTAGCTCCATTTTCTTGCCTTTAGTCAGGAGATTCTTATGCTTACGGAGAACTCTTAAACAATCAGCAGTTTTTGTAGCAAGGGACTCTTGACTATAACTTTCCATCGTTGACATGTTTTAGAAAATAACTTCTTTAGTGCTAAGCCTTGTGGTTAGTTGCACTAGGTATCTATAAGCACACTAAAATGTATACTCAATACAAATCCCACCGCTGCCACCAGTGTTAGGCAGAAACCTGTGCAGTTCCCTTAGGGACCACTGCAAAAGATTTAGGACTACAGGTGGTTGGCAGTAAACCCAATTGGTAGCAGTCTGTACCACACAGATTTACCTGGTAGCTGTGGCTGAGTAGTCAGACCTCTCTCAAGATGAGTTAAGCAGTATATAGAGTATACACAATAGGTACAGGGATACAGTAGCACAAGCAAACACTGATCAGAGCTTTGGTGTAAAAGTATATAATTATTTATTTAAAGACACACTTGTAAATTACACTAGCACACAAAGAGGTAAGTAAATTCAACACACAGTCACTATTATATATATACAACCCTAATTACTTATTAGACAAGTCTTAGTGAGAAACACCACTTATTTTCAGACAGAGGTGAGCGCTTAACATAAGATGGCACTCTAATAAGTTATAGAAAAAGGGAGGGAAAAGGCAAAGTTATGAAAGCACACAATTTCAATACTTTTCAAAGAACCACAGTGAGGCAGGTTAGGCAAAATCTACTGGAGAGCAAGGAGGTTCAAATGCCAGGCCCACGCTTAGAGAGAGCAAGCGAAATGTGTCCAGGATCACACAGTGGGGTTATGCCCAAAGAGTCTTTGTAGATAGTTCATAAAAGATTGAGATCAAGTCAGGAAAAGTTAGTTAACAGGCCCCAGGGTAGCCGAGGTTAGAAAGTCGAGGATTTACTGTCACCCCGAACAATCTGTCGCAAGGGAAGCCAGGCGGGACACAGTACCTGAAAATGGGAAGAACGCTTCCTCTCGACGTGGAGGAAAGCTGAAGGTCGTTGCACTGCCAGGGAAGAATCCAGCCGCCGAGTTTCCAGGTTACAAGGTACCACCCTTTTCTTCGCGGTAGTGGTAAACCGTGGTATTCCAGTTGCCGGGGTGCTTGGCACGGGCAAGGCGGCCATGAGATGGTCCAGGAAGGCGAAAAGACAGGCAAACTGGTTATCCCCACCAGTCAAAGGAAGAAGACTCTCCGGACTGGAGATCTCCTCTGTCGTCGGGAAAAGTGGTGAGACGGCTCAGCAGGGCTCCACCGGTGGTGTCGTCGTTGCAGGTCGGCTCGGCTTCTCCCTCCTCAGATTCTTTAGGTCCTGTGGAGACTTCTGAAGTCCCAGTCCCCAAAGCCTTGATTTTATGCAGAAAATCCCCATTCATTCAGCCTAGCTGTCACTCAAACATGCTAAGTGGTGAGCCGGGCGGCTCACCACTTGGGCCAATTACACAAGAGTGCGACTTGAGTTGCCGAGGCAACTCAGTCCAGGGTGCCTAAACCCCCTCCCACACCCCCTGTGGTACCCAGACAGAGTGGCAGCACTTTTGGAGGCTTCTGTGGAGAAGCCCGCCAAAAAGTGGAACAAAGGGCTCGACTTGGGTTGAAGTCACAGAAGCGAACACAAACGCCATTTTGTATCCAAGTTTCGGCAAAAAATACCAACCGGTGAATTTATATAAATTTAATAAAACGGCGGTATGTTCGAGGCTATATTAAAAAGTGGTAGCCTCGAACAATGGGAAAATCCCATAGGAATATATTCGCGGTCGAATATAAAAAGTAGTATCCACTGCCACCAGCCAAAACTCGGTCGAGGGG
The DNA here is from genome assembly GCF_040938575.1 of Ambystoma mexicanum. Classification (NCBI taxonomy): domain Eukaryota; kingdom Metazoa; phylum Chordata; class Amphibia; order Caudata; family Ambystomatidae; genus Ambystoma; species Ambystoma mexicanum. The sequence goes on from NC_090939.1 coordinate 638,939,069, forward strand.
GACTGGACAGTGCCCCCTCGAACAACAGACCCCGGGGCAATCGAATTGCCCCGACCAGTACGTCCACAATATTATGGTGTGTACGGGTTCTGTTCACAATTTAAGACTAGTAAAGCCAATGGTGACTTTACATGCCCTGGGAGACAGTAGTCAGTCCGAGGATATGGAGTCTATGTTGGGGGGTCGCTACAACATCCCTGGGTTACTGCACGGAGGGTGCTGTGTAACCCACATATCAAAAACACATGAAACCCTATGGGGTAAAGGACCCCATAGAACACATACAAAGTCAAAGGAACACCTCAAATCATGTCTAAGAGTGGGAGGAAAAGAGTCTCACTCTTAGCAGGAGAAAAAAATAAACCCCAAAAATCCAGCGAAGCTGCTGGGGGACTCACTAGGTTTGGGAAATTAGCCTTTACAGAGAATTCTCCCTAACATGGCAACATGCTCCTCCAGATAGCTACTCTCAACTCTCGCTCTGCTGTCAAATCTGCCACCCCCTCGAAAACCTTGACCTGGATGCCCTCGCTCTCATCTCTCACCGAGACATGACTCACAGCCAGCTCTATCACAGGGTTTGACACTCTCCTTCCTGAGGGCTACAAGATCCTTTCCGAGCCCAGAACCAACTGCCCTGGAGGTGAAGTGGTTCTGATTTTTCTGGAATGGGTCCCTGCTTCTGTCATTCCTACACAGGCCCACTCCTCCTTTGAATGTCTAGTCTGCAGGCTCTCTTATCTCTCCTGGCCTCTCTCTGATTGTGGCCATCATCTACAGGCCACCTGGCCAGATCACCCTCTTCCTCTCAGAATGGGCTGACTTCTCTTCTTCCCTCCTTGCCTCGATCTCTCAACTTCTCCTCGGAGATCTTAACATCCACCTGAATGCTTCTAATCCCTCCTCTGGGCTCTTCCGCAAACTATGCAACTCTCTCCCATTCCAATCTATTCTCTGGTCCGACACACTCAGCTGGACATACCTTGGATGTTCTCATCTCCTCAGACATCCCCCTCTCTAACCCTCTCACCACTCCTCTCTCTTTGACTGACCACTTTCTGATCTCCTCTCACCTGAAACTTCTTGCCTCTTAAACAAAGCCTACCCCAGCACTGCCACCTTCCTTATTGGTCATTCAGCCCATGATGCAAGTGTCAGTGGATGCTTTTGCCTCTACTTTCAAGCTCCTCCTACTCCTGCAGCTGACTCACATTCTGACACAGCCCTCTCTAGCCTGCATCTTTCTATCTCCAACACTCTGGACATCCTTGCCCATGTCATGAGATCCCGTCTGAATCCTTCCTCCAAGTGAAACTCTTGGCACGACTCCGACCTCACTGCCCTGAAACGCAAGTGCAGGGTGGCTGAGAGGAAGTGGAGGGCTTTGTGTGCGCATCCTATGACAAACTGGCCTGCCGCCTTCTCCAAAGGCATTACAGACTCTCTGTCCTCTCCAAGAAGAAGTTCCATATCCAAGCCTGCATCTCTGCGGCCTCTAACAACACGGCCAAACTCTTTAAAATCTGCAAGGAGCTGGCCAATTATACTGCAGTCTCCACCTCTCCTGTTCCCTCCCATGCCCTATGAAGGACTCTGGTCTCTCATTTCACCACTAAAACTCACGACATCCTGTCCTCACTTTCCTCTTCCTCTCCCTCTGCCTCTCTCAGGCTCCTTTTGGCCGCCTCTTCCTTTTTCCTCCTTCGCTCTGACAACACCTGACGATAACAAGTCTGATCTATTAAAGTGTCAGGACACATTGGGCCTCATTACACGGACGGCGGTAAGGGTTTACCGGTACCAGTATTTTACCGGTACTGGTAAATCCTTACCGCCTTACTACGAGGTCCCTTTGCGGGTTGGAGAATTTAATGCCTGCTTTTTGCAGGCGTTAAAACCAACCCGCAAAGGGACCAGGGAGCTAATTACGGTACCGCAATTTGCGGTGCCGTAATTAGCACCTTCCCCATTCCCATTATGCCCTATGGGGCAAAAATGGGAATGGAGAAGGGCAATGGGGGAAGGGGGAATTACCGCCCCACCAACCTTGGAATAGGGCGTAATTCCCCTTTCCACCAAGGCGGTGCCGGTATTTTACCGGCATGGACCAAGGTACTAATAAATAGCACCTTAGTCCACCGCCGTCCGTGTAATGAGGCCCATTGCCTTCCTCGCTCCAGCCTTGGCTGATTTCTGCCATCACTCTTTTGCCACTGGATCTTTCCTCTCTCTCCTCAAGCACTCCCTTTATGCCTGATTCTAAGTGCACCCCACCCCCCTTAAAAAAACCTTCTGCCGATCCTACATTTGTCCGGGAAACTTCACCCGAATTCTATCACTCTTTTACTGGGTAAACTCCTGGAAAAGCTGCCCATCTCCCAGCTTACCTTCCACACTGAATCTGTTGGCTGCCTCCATGACCATCAGTCAGGCTACAGAGCAGCCAGAGGCACGGAAACTGATCTTCTGAACACCATTGAAGATTGGCTCTCTAACCTTGACTCCAGCTCTCCCTCAGTCCTCATCCTCCTTGACCTCTCCTCTGCTTTTGACACAGTCAATCACTCCAAACTGATCAACAGACTCTGTGCAAACCTGGGCATCACGGATCAGTCCCTGGCGTGGCTGACCTCCTTCCTCCTGGACTGTCCCTCGCAGGTCCAACTTGGGTCCTTTCTCTCCACCACCTCTCTCTCCACATGTGGTGTGCCCCAGGGCTTTATCCTTTCCCCCTGGCTCTTCAATGTCTATCTGACCCCTTTGGCTCACCGTATCGCCACCTTCTGTTCTAACTTTCAGTGTTATGCGGATGACACTTAGCTCTCTTTCAGTCTTCGCTCATCCTCCTCCATTCCCTTGCTCATTCCTGACTGACTATCTGCGATTCAGAATTGGTGTGCCTCCAATGATCTTTGACTTAATACCAGTAAGATGGAGATCCTTCTCATTGAGACCCCTGCTCCTGCTTTCCCTCTCTCACTCTGGCCACCCTCCTTGAGCCCTTTACCCTCACCTTCGTGTGAGGCAAAACACCTTGGAGTCATCGTCGACTCAACTCTCTCCTTCTCTCCTCACATCACGTACCTTGCTAAAAAGGCTGACTTCCAGATGCACCTCCTCAGAGGTATTCTACCTTATCTCACTTTCCCCCAGAAGCTCACTGTCTCAGGAGACATGGTTCTCTCCAGGCTGGACTACTGCAACAGCCTCTTTCTCAATTTGCCTACCTCTACTCTTCGCCCCATGCAACTAATCCAGACCAGGACTGCGAGGCATATCCTCGGCCTCAAGCCCAGGGACCATACCCCTCCAGTCCTGAAATCTCTCCACTAGCTCCCGGTGGCTCAAGGATCAAGTTCAAGACCCTCTGCATAATCCACAAGGCTTTCTGGGGACAGGACATACACTGTATCCAACTCTCTCTTCTGAAATACATTCCTTCTCGAGGCCTTTGCTTAGCTACCTCCAATTCTCTGAGGGACAGATGCTTCTCCAAGCAGAGAGTGTGGGGTAGATATCTCTGCTCTGCAGGTGCCTCCCTCTGGAACGGCCTCCCGGCCCCTTTCAGACTTGAGCTGGACCACCTGAAATTCCAGAAGCAGCTCAATACCCTTCTTTGCTCCTCTGCCTTCTCCCTCTCGCTCTCTTGCTAACTTACCTATCTGCTGCAACGACTGGTTGCTTGGCTCCCTCAGAGTCTCACTGGGCACCAGGCTCCTTCTACGGCCAGTCTTCCTTTAAGCTGCCTCCTGGTCTACTGCGCACTTAGGGGCTGTAACTGTAACCCCACAGCCCCCCCTTCCTCCTTGCACTTACCTAGAGCCGCGCTGCCCTGGCTGCACTTACCCAGAGCCATGCTGCCCAGATTGCACGTCCTCCTTCCTCTCCCTTGCACTACCATCTCTCCTTCCCCTTGCACTTCTATTGTCGCACTTGCACAATCCGAATGACACAAGGCCTAGTAGGATTGCTTGTCTTGTCCTCCCTATGTCTTCCCTCCCTTGTCTTGTGGCACCTAGAAATACTTGTGTACATGCGTGTTATAAATGCCTTATCATATCATATACTTCACCTACACTCTGCTTTGGAGAGCTGAGGTACCAGCCACATCCGTAGAAGAGTGTGCCCTGAAGCCCTCAGGGATGTTCTTACCCACTTTATTTTAGTATACACAGATAAACAGTACAATCCATCTGAAAACTTTTTTTGTTACTCCCTTGCCTGTTTTCGGACCAGTATAATCAATGAAAAGTTGGTTTTCCAGCCTAAATTGATTCGTTCTAGCAATGTAGAAGCTCAGAGCCCTTTCAGGGTTGAGCCTATGTAGTCTGTCTTCCTCATTAGATGGGTGATGAGATGGATAGAAGGCTGGCAAACAAATTGTTTGCGACAAATGAAACTCAGACACGACCTTCAGAAGAAACGAGATGGGCTGCAGAAACTTAGCTCCTGTTCCCCAGCAGCTAGAGCCATAATTGCATGGCCTCCCTGCATAGGGGCACTGACTGTACACCCCTTTAATTGTTGCAGTAATGCATGGCCACTGTATTGTCCATCAGAATCAGGACATGCTTCCCAGTGCTGCTGTCGAGCAACAAACAGATGAAGTTTTTCAAATCCTGACATTAGTATCCCGATTTTCTGGCTATAATGCCATAATATCGGTGTGGGGGTGCCAGGGACGATCCTGCAGTGACTGCTCCAATCCCAGCAAAAAACGGTGCCAGCAACCTGAAGTTGCGGTTTCTGGTGGCGTCACTTCTGAGCGCCTGACAGATGGTGGAGCCGAAGCATTTTACCCTTGATTTGGCCAGGAAGGCACACCTAATTGTGCTGGGCAGAGTGGAGGAGCACCGAAGCGGGAGACATCGAGTGAAGTTAAGAGTTGAGGAGGGGGCGCAGAGAGGCGGTGGCATCAGGACATTCCCGGCGAGCTTGGAAGTCCAGGCATTTTTTGGGGTTTGTTTAGTTTTTTGCCGGCTTCCGCATTGTGTAAATAAAAACTCTCCTAACCGAGGCCCTGATCATGAGCGGGTTTCTTACAACCCGTGACTGATCTGCATCCGCATCAGCTGCTCCACTTGGAAGCACAGAAGGGTGCTGCAAAACACGAGCCAGGTGAAGGAGTGCAGGAGGGAATCCGAAGAAACAGGCCAGGGGAGCGGCACAAGGAGGTGACAAACTCCTGTTTACCTACTCACCGTTATGCCTGAGTCCTGGGAAGGCTGTTAGATACGACGTCGAGGAACACTCACCCGGCCTTTATAAAGAGCGGAGTGGATTTTTCACTTTTCGTCATAGCCCCCACGCTGAGTTATTCATCCTTGAGGCCCCCACATGCTTCTGGAAAGCTGGAACATCATCATTGTGAAAGACAAGCCCAAATAACAAGGAATGCAAAACAGGATGGAGCAATATATCATAAGCGCCCCAACCCTCTCTAAAATGCCTACCACCACCGACACAGCACAGGACAAAACATCTGAAGACCCTGTCCTCTCTCTGACAGATGTATTGAGGGCCATCACAGACACTAGAACACCTATGGAAAGCAAACTCTATGGACTCTGCTGGCGCTAATACGGCATGATATGTATAAAATAGCCTCGGGGGGTCGAAGAGGTTGAAAAACGCATCTCTGATTCTGAGGATGCCATTCGAATAGTGGAGCACCAATTCTCAACGGTACAGCAAAACATGAAGATGCTGGTAAACTGAGTTGAAGAAAGCCAAGAGCGTTCCAGGATTGCCCAAAACATTAGAAAGCCTGATCATGGAACTTTTTCTGGAACAATGGCTGACTGACCTCATATTGCCCAAAAAGTTCTCAAACTTCTCAATAGAACACGTGCATCTGATGCCTACGGGCCCGCCAACACCAGGTGCCTCACCTAGAACAGTGATTGCCAAATTTCTGAATTTTCGAGACTGAGATGCACTACTTCAGATTGCACGCTCAATGGAGCCAATCACATATAATGGCTCGAAAATCGCATTCTTTCCACACTAAATCAGAGAACTGCAGAAAGCTTGGCAATCGTTTAACTCTATCAAGAAAAAAGTCTTCACTCAAGGTATCAAGTATGCTCTTTTCTTCCCGGCACAGCTGAAAATATATTTTAATGGCACCACCCAGCTCTTCAGTGATCCCTGAGATGCATGGACTTGGATTGAACTGAATGTGGGGACAGAATTGACTCAGAGAAAGAAGAAAAACAACCTGTCATCACAATACTGGCAGATGCCAACCCCACCTCTCCGACCTCACGCGGCTGATGAGGCTCCTCATGCAGATATACCACAAGCCTCCTGGAATATGGGTTGATGGCCATGAGGATGCCCTAGAGACATACCTCTCAAACCAATGCTTGGGCAGGCATTGCAGATATAAGTTTCTGTCCTTCTTACCAGGCATGAAATGCTGGCATTGGCGGAAGGGTGGCAGACGCAGTCCCCCCACCCCCCTATTTAACCTAGTTGATCTACTTTTATAGTTTGGATCAGGTACATTAGTTTTTTGGTGTAATGTTCAGGCGACAGATACTTTGAGTTGGGATGAAGCAAAGTGTGGGTGGAGTTTGGGAGGTTGTGATTTTTATTTTTATTGATTGGTACACTTCACGCACTGACACACAAAACATTAACAATTACATCCCTCGAGGGGCTAACCGATACAGAGGGGACCTGGAATGTGAATGGGTTGGGCTTTAGCATTGAACGGTTAGTGCTGCAATTTCTTAGTAGAGATTCCCCGGATATAGCCCTCCTCACTGAAACACACTTGGCTGGGTCGGTGTGTCATTTCTTCAAAAGATCAAAATATAAAAACAGCTTTCCCGACAGCGTCTTCAAATACACCAAGACCTACTTGGTCGTTCTGTTATCTTACGGGGAGAAATCTGGGGCACCATTTGGGGTATTATGCCAATCTATGTACCCCCACCCTTGACTTTGACTGTACTGGCGCAGTTCAGACAGTGGTCACGAATCCCCAGGCTGACACTTGGGGCGGGGGCAGGAATTTCTTTTTTATTTTTATCTTTTTATTATGGCTTTGCAAAGTTTTACAGGAAAAGAAACAACCAAGAGAAAACAACATTGAGAAATCCCCTCCCCCCACCCTGTACCCACCACTCCCTCCACCCTGAGCTGAAGCTCTGTATGTTACTCGATGGGGCTGTTAAGTTCTAGGGATCGTCCCCCTTAAGCAAGAGGTCTCAGATAATGTCCAAAATCCGAATGGTCTGCAGGCATAGTTGAATCCGATAATCATCTCGTAAGTAATCCAATAGGGCTCCCCACTCTGTCCTGAACGTTTGATGGTCCCCCTGCAGATTATAGGTAGCCCATATCGTTGGCAAATGTCATTGTTTTGTATTTGTCTCCCTCAAAATGTACCCTTTCATGCCCGGGGCTTCTCTTATTTATTGTAAGAGAGGCTCCAAGATCACGTAGAGTAAAGGGAATAGGGGACATCCTTGTTTGGTCCCCCCTCTCTAGTCGAATCGGACTTGATAATTGTCCATTTATGGACAAGCGCAGAGTAGAGGTTTGGTATTTAGCCTGTATTCTACAAAGGTAGCGCTCCGCAAATCGCATTTTTGTCATTCTACGAAAGAGCACAGACCATTCAATGCGGTCAAATGCCTTTTCGGCATCAAGAGCTAGGATGACCGCTGGAATACCCCGCTTCCCCACCTTTTTTATCAAGTGACAAGTTCTTCTTATGTTGTCGAACGTTTGATGGTGTTAAATAAAACCCACCTGGTAAGTCCTATCAAGGCATGAAGTCTATCTTCTAGGTGAGAGGTGAGAATCTTGGTCTATATTTTTTGCATTGTGTTGGATCTTTACCTAGCTTTGGCAATATCACCAGTTTAGCCTGATCCATCGAAGGTGTGATATGCCCACTTATTTCAAATGAGCTAGCACTTTCACAAATTTCTTATAAAAATTTGCTGTGAACCCGTAGAGGCCAGGGGACCTTGTTTGGGGGGAGCTTTGGAATAGCCGCTACGATTTCCTCCTCTGTGATGTCCCTCTCTAGATCTTCCCTATCTTGACTCAGCAGAGCCGGAAGAGTGATATCCGCCAGATATAAAATCTGCCGCTCCTCACTTGGTCTATCCGAGGTATATAGTGTCCCGTAAAAGTGCTCAAAACATTTAATAATTCTTTCCGTATCCATCGGCTTCTCCCCTTGTTCTCCTCTTATCTTAAAAATAGTTTGGAGGGTCCCCTTCTGTCTCAATTGCCTTGCTATGAGTCTCCCTGCTCTATTCCCTTCCATATAGTAGTATTTTTGGGATCTAAGCAGTGTCCCCTCTGGCTTTTTGGCCCTAAGAAGTTCCAGTTGCCCACAAATTGCTCTTTAAGTTTCTTGCATGGTGCGTGATGGATAGTTGCCGATTTTTGGCTTAATTTTTTTTAAGTTGACCCTCCAAGTCCTCCTCTAGTTGCCGGGCTTAACTTTTCCCTGACATTTTTACATGCTATCAATTCACCCCGAATTACTGCTTAAAAAGCATCCCACCATGTACCTGGCCATGTCTCAGCGATGTCATTCTCTCTAAAATATGCTTGGATCTTGTCCTCTATCTCTATCGACAGAACGGAATCTGTCAGGATCCACGCTGGTAACACCCATTGCCATAGTCCGTGACGTCGAAGTGTCATATTTAGTGTCACCGCCAAGGGTGCATGGTTAGACAAAGAGATTGCCCCTAGGGAAACAGCCCCTATTCGTCCCACCAACGGAGAAGAGACCCAAATGTAGTTGATTTGTGACTGAGTTTGATGTACATGGGGGTGGAATGTAAAACCTAGTTCTTCTCCTACACGCCATACATCTACCAGCCCCATTTGTTCAAATTTGTTTTTAAGTTGTTGAGACACTTCCCTCCCTGCTTCTATCTAACTTCAAGTCCCAGGCTATGTTTAGGTTCGATGTTAAGATAGCATGCCCCACTGCTATTTGTTCTAGTGTCGCTAGAGTAGCCCTAAGGAAACTGTTTTGTCCCGAGTTGGGTGCATATACCGTGGCTATGGTGAACATTTCTGACTTAATGCAAAGTTTGACAAATACATATTGCCCTTGCTTATCACACCTAGCGCCTAGGATTTCCATGTCGGGGTTCTAGCGGATCGCTATTAAGACCCCAGCTTTTTTCTCGTTCGCATTTGTTTGAAAGATATAAGGGTATCCCCTTAATCTCACGTGTGTCTTATCTTTCCTGCATATATGGGTTTCCTGGAGCGCAAGAAAGTCTGGTTTCTCTCGCCCCAGAAAATAGTCCAGCTTGCATTGCTTTGTCAGGGAATTTAACCCTCTGATATTATATGTAATAATTTTGACTCCCATAGGGAATCTCAAACCTGACCAGTTCTGTCACCCTGCTTGGCATCTTCGTAGATTTTGCCCTGGGGAGCCTAACATTGGAACACAGCCCACGCTACTACTATGACCCTTATCTCTAGTTTGAGTCCATGTGTTGATCCCCATCCTCCCCTTGTTCGCCTCCCCCATGTTATCTCCTTTTATCTCGCCCCCCCTCACAAGTCAGCCATTTCAGCCAGCCCTTACCGGAGTTCCATGCCCCCCGTCCATCACTCGTCTGGCTGCGGCGTGTCCGTTGGTTTTTCCCAGCCTCTCGGGGCCTGTGGTTTTCGACTGGCTCTTGTCTTCTCGACTTGATGGATAGGTTTCCCTCCTCTTGTGTGTCTTGCGGTTCCTTAAGCTCCGGTGACACCACTGCCAGGCCTTCTTCACACGTAGTTACTCTGATTTGTCGACCCTTCCAAGAGAATAGCAGTCCAAAAGGAAAAGTCTACCTATAGCGTACCTTTTCTTGCGTAAGAATCTTAGTAACTGGTCCCACAAGCCTCCTTTTTTAGTAGCATTGAGAACGCGAAATCCTGAAAGAGTTGAATCTCATAGCCATTAAGAGACAGTGACGTACCAGCCCAAGCCGCCCTCAGGATTGTAGGATGTAAATGCTAGCAACACATCCCTTGGTCTGGCCCCAGGTTCTTTTCTTACAGGACTCAATCTATGAATTCTGTCAATGAGAATCTCGTCTGAGGTAATCTCTAAGAGTAGTTCAGCACAGAAGGTTTGTATCGATGACTTGAGCTCTTTATCCTCAATGTCTTCTGGGACATTCTTAAAGTGAATGTTCGATCGTCTTGATCTGTCCTCCAGATCTTCGCATTGAAGTTTCAGATTATAAGATCTCCTTGCTAGTCGTTCCAGAGCCTTGTCGTTTTTTTTGCTGTTATCTGCTAGTTCTTGCAGTGCCGGTTCATTCATATCCACTAGTTTACCCATTTTCAAAATCTCTCCTTTTATATCTTGCACAGCGCTCTTAATATCAGATTTTACAGAAGCGATTTGTTCCTGAAAAGATTCCATCATAGTTTCCTTAAGGCGCTGTTGGTGATCCACCAAGCATTGCATCAGTTCCTCCTTAGTGATCGCCATTGTGTCTCCGTGCTCTGGAGGCTCTTTGTTCTGTGGTTCTGGGTATTGCGGATGGACTTCACTAGAGATTCCCTGCTCCTCCGTCTGCCAGCACCTGGTAATGGTACTTTCTGCCCCTTGAGCCTTCGACGTGAAGCGTACTGGGGTTCCTTTATTCTTCGCTTTGCCTTTGGTTTGCGGAATGTGTTTCCTCCAAAGTCGTCAGCCAACAGTCTTCCCACTGCTGTCTAGTCAGCTTGCTCCGTCCGTCCTACCAGTTAACCTTCAAAGGGGTCACAATGTACCCCTCAGCATATTGACTTATTTTTAAACTTAATTTTTATGGGCATTTTCTTGAACAAACATCAACAAAACGAATAATCAATACCCCAACTCCCCCCTCGATCCCCCCTAGCCCAAGGTTCAAGGTTCATACATAGATCTCCCGCCACCCCTGATCGTCCATCTTATCCTTCCCCCTCATCGACGCTCCCTTATCGTGGACACCACCGCTGCCTAGCTCCCTCCATCAGAAATGCGAGGACTGAGTCCCAGTCCGACCTAAAGCGCAGATGTTCTCCCTGAATTGAGTATGTGAGCCACTCCAACGCCACCAGGGACCACATCTTTGCCACCCATTCATGATCGTGTTGTGGGACTTTCGCCTTCCATCTGCGAGCTAGTACCATAGCAGCCGCCATCATCATTATTACATATAGCTTGCGGTCTGCCTTCCTCTTGATCTAAGCTAAGGTCCCCCCCAGCCCCAGAATCGCCAGTCCTCTGCTCCCGCCATAATTGAGCCCCAGGACTTGTATGAGTGCTCCCCAAATATCCTCCCAATATTTCTCCAGTTTTGGGCACTCCCACCAAATGTGTTCCCGAGTGCCTACTGCGCCACACTCTCGCCAGCAGAGGGGGGATGTCCCAGGATAGATTTTATGAAGTTTGGAGGGGGTCAAGTGCCACTGGATGAGTAACTTCATCCACATCTCCCTTATTTGTAAGGACCTGGTTAGGTTAGGTATCTGCTTCCATAACCACCGCCAATCATCGGCTTCAATGACTGATCCGGTAGCTTGTTCCCATTTCTTCATATATGGTCGGTATGGAGGGTCCTCTCCTACCTTAATGTCTTTATATATATCTGCGATCAAGTGCTTGTCTCCCGATTCCTTATTGAGGTATTTTTCAAAAGGGGTTAGTTCCTGGGTGGCGGCTTGCTTTAGGGTGCGATGGGTTAGCCAGTGTCTAAGCTGGCAGTATTGAAACCTTTCCCTTTCATCAAGCGCAAACTCTGTCTTACAATGCTCAAAAGACTTTACTTGCCCATCCTCGAACATATCCTGAACCATCCTACAGCCCCCTTGATGCCAGTGCTGAAAGGCCATCGCATTTTGCCCAGGAGAGAACTGTGGGTTATTAAATAGGGGGGTTAAGGGTGATGGATGAGCCGTTAGGTGGGCCTGTTGGACCGCCTCGTCCCAAGTATTGGCTACCAGAGCAAGGATTGCACTATAGTACAACCGAGGGGGCCTATTTTGTTTTGGCTTCCACAACACTTCCATGACCACCCTGTCCATGGGCCTCCACACTTTCCCCCGGTCGTCTCTTTGCCAATCCCTGAGCACCCTCAGTTGTGCCGCCCTGTATTAAGCCCGAAAGTCAGGTAAACCCATGCCTCCTCGCTCAGTGGGAGCTCTCATCAGCCTAGCCGCCAACCTCAGGGGCTTATTGACCCACACAAATCTATTTGTGAGTCTGTTCAAGTTCCTAAAGAAAACTGGGGGAACTGGCACCGGAAGGGCAGCAAAGTGATACAAAAGTGTTGGAAGTATGGCCATTTTAAGGGTGTTGATACGGCCTAACCACGAGATAGCCAGGGGGCCCCAGTCTATCATCTTGCTTTTTAGCCTCTCCAGTAGGGGTGGATAGTTTGCCTGGTAAAGTTGATCCACACTGGACGTAAGCCTTACACCCAAGTAAGTGAGAGAATGATCTACCCATCTAAATGGGGAGGAACGCTTCAAGGATCGGGCCTCTGGGGTCGGGACGCTAAGGTTGAGGATTTCTGGGGGCGTGGCTAACTGGCCATGTAGCAGGACGTGCCTGCTGGGAGCTGCTCCGGAGATCTGACGTTGATCCGTGTTTACACATACTAGAAATGACCATCATACCTCAATAATAGAAATACAGGCGTGTGAACAGAGTCCCTGCCACCGCTGGAAATATGGAGCTGATCGTGTGAGCAGCAATAAAGAAACAGGCGATGGAACGTTCGGCGACCCTGACACAGTGTATCTAAAATGGCGGACACAATGGGCGAGTGGCCCTGGATGTGGGACTAGCAGAACGAAGTGCAATGCGGCGTGGATAAGGACACATTGTTGCCCGGTGTCGGACTGTCTCCCTGCCAACTAAACGGGAGGCTGCGACGAGACGCGCGGTCGTGCTGCCTAAGAAGTGTGCGTGTGCCCAGGCTGTGTCCGTGGTAGCCGTGCGTGGAGAAGTTGGGGGCCGGTGACTGGAGTCTGCGTGGCCCCCCCAACAGCGTGGGGAAACGAGTGAGGGGCACCCTGCGGCCTGCGAGCACGAATGAGCGGAGGCGCGGCTGACAGCTAAGGCAGAGGACAGCTGCCGTGTGCTAACGGAGGAAGCAGAGGCCTGGGAATGGGTGCTGAGCGCCTGGGAGGTGTGTGCAAACGCCCGTGAGTGCGGGCTAACGTGCCGGGACTCGTTGAGTCCATTGGAGCTGGGCACCGGGCCGCGTATGATAAAGGAGCTGCGCGGCCCCCCGGAACACATTTCCTTTGCTTCTCCAGTGCGACGGATGGGGGGGGGCACCACCGTCGCTCGGACACCTCCATTGCAAATAACAGCGGCCGCGCCCATGGAAGGAGGAACAACGGCCTGCTGCCTTACATGATTAAAGATGTTTAAATGAAATGAAGAGCGGACCGGTCTTACTCGAACGTCTCTTCCCCCTCACGACAAGCTAGCTGGAGGGGAGCATATGAAACAAAGCACTGCGGACACAAAGTGGAGCTGCCCTTGGTGTAGCCACAGGAGAGACCTACAAGAAATACAAGGAAAGACAACCTTTTAGCTGCGTTTGGAAACGTGGTCTGGTGTGAGGAATTGATTTTTTGATGACGCTGGACTTATTGGTTGCATGTCATTTTCATTGCTTCCTACACGGGAGAAAGAGGTTTTACTCAACGAAATTCAGACACAGGAAAATTACGAATATTTGAACATCATCTTGTGTTATCATCCAGGGAACTCCACTCCTTGGCTCCATGAAGAAGGCTGTGACCCACCAAAGCCAAAACGTCCTGGGACTCCTTCACCCTAGTGGTGTGACGGGATCCCCCTTAAATCTTAGTGGAGATTTATTTCAGTGACATCGATCAACTACCTTTTTGGTTACCCTTTAGAGTGGCTATGATAGACCCTTCCAAGGTCTTTATACCTTTTGAGGATTATTAAGGTTACACCAGTTACATGTTGCATTGGGTAAACCTGGTATTAACCCATTGGGTAAAACCGTCTTACAATTAGAAAAACATAAAAACAGAATGTATTAGTGGCAACATGATGCCTTTATACTACTGTCTTGTTTTGGATCAATGTTAACACACAGCACATGCTTGTATGAACTGACTTTATTTTTTGTCTCATGCTTTGCACCTATACTGGTTTGTATTTTGTTGTGTGATTTGGGTGAAATAGGTGCACCCTTTTGTATGATACTTACAATTCCTTCATAAAATGTTTAAAGAAATAAGGACAGCCACTCAATAAAAGCTGTTCTATTATAAACTAATGATCTAGCACATGTGGATGATTACCGTTGTTTTTCATGTACTGCTATCTTTGGTAACTATATAAATTGTGACACCCAAAGATAGTATACTGTCTCTTAACTTACACTGCAATAAATAAACTGCAGCTAGCTTAGACTTCTCCAGTCAGGACAAAACCCCCCCTTTTTGTACACACAGGAGAGACCTAGAGCCTGGGGTCAGGCTACAATTATAATAATTATAATAGCCACTGGACACGAGAGATGCCCAATAAAGCGTCTGAAGTAGGTGGATTGTGTGGCTGTGTTTGCTGGACGAAAGCGTGAGAGCAAAGGTTAAGAGGAGGACTTCCTGCACCAATTGCAGCGCGACAGCAAGGTTGCCGTGCCACATGAGCCCTGAGGTGCCGTGGGGAAGGTGGAAAGCCCGCACAACACAGAGGCTGTACCTCAAGAACACCATCTGGAAGGCGCAAAGTGCGGAATTGCGCCGGGAGACAGACGAGCTTACTGACATGTGGGAGGATGTAACCCACTCGTGTGCATTGCTCAGTGCGCAGGAATCCAAGAGGGCACCCTGAACTAATTACTGGAACCGGTAGTGCCCTGCAAAAGACACGGTGGAATAGAGCGGTGGGCTTGCTGTGCTACGGACGGAGCGGTGAGGGACACTAGCCCTGAGTCACAAGATGACTGGGAGAGTGATCAAAGGCAAGAGCAAGCAACCTACGATGGAGGCGTTTTCCAAGATGCAGCAGTCTCCAGCTGCATCCGCGACAGCGGGCGCAGGTGGGTCTATGGGAAGCCCACCTGGGACTGAAAACCACCAGATATTGGCCGCCATAACAGAGCTAAAGGACTCCTGGGGGATAGCAATGGCAGACTTAAGGACCTCCCTAGAGGCTAAGATCGACGCAGTGGGGATAGATGACAACTTGCTGCGACAAGATGTCAGGGCGCTAGCGGACAGAACAAGCAGCCTGGAAAGTGCTGTAAAAACTAACACGACCACCAGCACTGATAATGCAAAGGAAGTCCATATACTAAAGCAGCAAGTGGCTAACCTGGACAATCGTGCGGAGGAGGCGGAAGGGAGAGCGAGAAGGAACAACATTCGAGTGGTCGGTCTGCCGGAAGGTGAGGAAGGGCAGGATCCTACAGACTATGTGGAGAACATGATCCTGCAGGAAATAGGAGCTGACAAACTCTCACAAGGATTCACAGTGGAGCGTGAACATAGAGCCCTCACGAGGAAACCAAAGCCCGGAGCCCCTCCCCGAGCAATAATCGCCAAGATTTTGAACTATAACGATCGTGAGAAGATCTTGGAGTATTTCAGGAAAGGGGGAACGATAGACAGGGCTTCGGCTACCATCACGGCGTATCCGGATTATACAATGCTAGTCCAGAGGCAGAGATACCGCTATGTAGCGTTGAAGAGACGGTTGCGCGTGGCTGGCATTAAATATATGCTTTTGTACCCTGCAAGATTGAAAGTACTACACAAGAGTCGAATGTTTTTCTTTGAAACCCCAGAGGAGGCTGCCGCATGGCTGGACCTGCAGGGCTGCCCGGATCAGATGCCGTACAGACTCAAGGAGAGCAAGAGAAGTGACTGGGACATTTCATGCATGCTGGTGTATCACACCGGGAGATATTGAAGCAAAGGCTCGATAGAACCATTACAAGATGAGTAGAGATGGGTAGTGCGGAAGCTAGGTTCGGATGTCCTTGATCTTATTGAATGGCATTGGACTGGAATATAGAGCCTCGATTGCATGAGTAAATTGGATACTAGTATGTGGTCGGGTGGTGGCAAATGGGAGCGGCGGAACACAGGCACCTTACCCCCCAGTAGTAGTAGAAGTAGAAGGCTAGCCATTAGGGCTACCTCACCCTGCTGAGCTTCGAGTACAGGCTATTGCCAGAAAGTGCTAGATGCGGGGGTGCCTGAGATCCAGGGATGGAGCTGGGCAACTGTTGGGGGGGGTGAAGTTGGGGAAGGGAAGGGTGGCGGGAGGGAGAGGGGGAGGGGTGCTTGGGGTGTTTGGGGTGTTTGTAGTTAAGGGTAGTTTGAACTGGGAAACAAGCCTATATAGACAGATACGGGGAGGGGTACTGGTCCGCACCGATGGGAGGGGAACGGGAACTCTAACAAGCCATGAGGGACCTTAAAATAATTACATGGAATGTCAGGGGCCTCAATAATTATTTAAAGAGGAACAAAGGTATGCTGTATCTGCGCAGGCAAAAGATAGATATTGCACTGCTACAGGAGACTCACCTGACATGGGAAAAGCTGGGAACGGTTGTGAAGAAATGGAAAGGGGTTGTGGCTGGCTCAACTTATTCTGCCTATGCTAGAGGAGTGCTCACCTGGGTGGCGCTGCATGTCCCATTTCACGTGTTGCAGGAAACTGCAGAGGCAGATGGAAGGATGGTCATACTGAGGGGGTTGGTGGAAAACAGGGAGATAAGTATCGTAAATACATACGCCCCCAACCAGAACACGGCAACATATTTTAGAACCCTGAGTACTAATCTTAGCATGTGTATGGGGAGTGCGGTGATCTGGGGTGGGGATTTTAACTGTACTAAACCCTAGGGTGGACAGATCGGATCGGAAGTTCGATAGACCTGCCCCGGCGGCAAAAGCGCTGCAGACATTGCTAGACGACTTTGGTCTGGCAGATGTGTGGAGAATGAAACACCCCCAAGAAAGACAGTCCTCGCACTATTCTGCCCCACAACAGTTGCATACGAGGCTAGACTATGTCTTTGCCACGTCCAAGATAATGATGGAGACGGTGCAGGCAGAATTTAAGGCGAGAGTCCTCTCTGACCACTCGCCCCTGGTTATTAGCTGGCAATACTGCCCCCAAGGGCAAGGATTCCGACTTGGCGTCTCTGAGCAGAAGCGTTTAAAGATCCCCTTTTTAGGGAAGATATAAGAGAGGAGATCATAAACTATTTTGAGTAGAATACGGGTAGCATGGACTCAGCGAGCACGCTATGGGAAGCTTTCAAAGTGGTGATGCGGGGTGTAGCCATAGCAAAATCTAAAAGCCTGCAAGGGGGGATCCTGGCCGATCTACATGAAGCAGAAAGGGAATTGGAAAAGGCGCAGAGGGGGAGAGATGATACTGAAAGAGACATGGAGGTGATACTTAAACTGCAGCAAACATGTGCGGAGCATTGGGATAGACTGTGCAACCTTAATTACAGGCGATATATAGAGAGACAGCATGCGGGAGCAGATAAAACAGGAAGGCTTTTGGCATGGTTATACAAAAGCGAGATCCCCAGGCCCACCATCAGGACAATCACAAGAGAAGATGGCAGTGTAGCTGACACCCAGGAGGAAGTTAATCAGGAGTTTGCAAATTACTACAGGGAACTATACGGGGATGAGGGGAGAAGCAGTTATGAAGAAATAGTAGAAACATTAGAAAACATAGGTCTGCCCACAATAAGTGCTGAAGAAAGAGAGGAACTGGATGCACCGGTCACCTTGGAAGAGTTAGAAGAAGTGGTGAGACAGCTACCTACCAGTAAGACCCAGGGAGCAGACGGCTTACCAAGTGAGTTTTATAAAATGTATAAAGCGGAAGTACTCCCCCCCGATGTTGGATATGCTAAACGAAGCGTTTGAAATGGGACGGCTGCCAGAGTCACTTACAGAAGCAATCATAATACCGCTTCCCAAACCTAATAAGCCTGAGCATAGCTGTGGCTCCTATAGACCACTGTCGATGCTGAACCAGGACAGCAAGATATTGACGGCTGTCTTGGCAAGCAGACTGAGGAGAATCATCGGCAAACTAATACACCCTGATCAGACGTGCTATGTCCCGAATAGAAACATAACTCACAATCACAGAGGACTCCATCGGGTTGTTGAATGGGGGAGCGGGAATGAGGGTGAAATGGCAATAGTGTCCCTAGACGCTGTGAAGGCCCTTGATTCTGTTAAATGGCCATGGCTGCTGGCGGCCTTGGCAAGTTATGGTATGGGGCCTGCAAACATGGGTAAAAATGCTATATAATGAACCGTTGGCCAGGGTCAAGACAGGAGCAGTGATTTCCGAAAGATGGCAATTAGGCAGATGTACCAGACAAGGGTGCCCATGGTCCCCTATGCTGTACATATTAGCCTTAGAGCCTTTGGCGATATACCTCAGACAACAGTACGATACTATAGGCATCGAGGTGGGAGGGGAGAGATACTTGATCTCCTTGTATGGGGATGATTTGCTGCTGTACCTAAGGTACCCGGAGGAGAATCTCCAGTACATCCTGGAAGTGATGGATAGATATGCGGGGCTGTCTGGCATAGTGGTAAATCCTCAGAAATCTATTATTTTCCCGCTAGGTAGTTACAGGGGGATCCCTATCGGGCGGTTGCCGGTGCTGCAAACTCCTTGGGCTGTTAGTACATTTCGGTACATTGGGATAGATGTGTATCACACGGTGGAGGAAGAACATAGGCACAATACCGAGGTAGCCATAGTGAAAATTGAGAAGAGTATGAAGTTTTGGGTGAAGTTGCCTCTAGCAATGATGGGACGAGGGGCAATGCTTAAGATGGTGGTCCTGCCCAGGCTCCTGCATTATTTCGGGAACATTCCGTACCTGATACCTAAGAAGTTTTTCACCAAACTGAACGGCATATGCAGGGACTTTCTGTGGCATGGCACCAGGAACAGAGTGGCACTATGGAAGCTGCAGAACTTTTATGAAAAAGGGGGAATAAAGCTGCCTAACTATGAGGTCTATTATGTGGCGAGCCAACTGCAATATGTCGCCAAATGGCTCTCAGATGAAGCGACCCCTGAATCTAGGTTGTTTGGGTCAGATTGTGCTCCATTTTACTTAAAAGAGATGATTTGGCTGCCCAAGACAGAAATGAAAGCGCGCCCCAAGATGATGATGCTTGGGTGGAGGATATGGCACTGAGCGTGCCAGATGATGGGGAACCCAGTCCCATGCTCCCCGCAGATACCGTTGGTGGCGTTGGTTGGGGGAGATGTGCAGCTGCGAATGACAATCAGAAACCATTGGGAACTGGTGGGGTTGGTAACGATGGGAGATGTCTGGAGGGAGGGGAGCATCATACATTTTGAAGAGCTAGTAGAGGAGATGGGGTTACACGCGGGCCAATATATTACATATCATAGAATGGTGCAGAGGTTTAAGACAACTTGGCCTGAAACAGTACTGGAAGAAGAGGCAGATGTCACCATGGACACGATATACGACATAGCAGAGGGAGGGCATGAGATTTCTAAATTGTATGAGATGATGATGTCCAAGGTTGGGAAAGAATTAACGCAACTGAGACTAGACTGGGAAGCGGAGGTGGGAGCCCCGATAGAGGATGGGATGTGGGAACGTGCCCTGGGGTACCATAAAAAGGTGTCAAGAAACGCCAGATTAAAACAGATACAATTATATATTACGCACAGGGCATACATGACACCCCTGAAGATATCGAGATTTGCAGGTGCCGGAAGACAGACATGTCCTAAACGCGATGATGAACAGGCTGATATGGTGCATATGTTCTGGTCCTGCCCGGCAATTGAGCGCTTCTGGAGCGAAGTAGCGAGGAAACTAGCGGATAAGGGGGTCAATATTGTTATAGATTCAGCCTGGGCTTGCTTGCTGGGGGGGTTCCCCAGATCGCGGAAACTTAAGCATGCCAATAAATTGAAAGATTTAGCATATGTGCTGGCAAAGAGAAGGATTGCCATGGGTTGGAAGGCTTGCCATAGGCCACGGGTAGAGATGTGGTGGAAGGAGTTGCAAAAGTGGGCGG
Organism: Ambystoma mexicanum; assembly: GCF_040938575.1. Classification (NCBI taxonomy): domain Eukaryota; kingdom Metazoa; phylum Chordata; class Amphibia; order Caudata; family Ambystomatidae; genus Ambystoma; species Ambystoma mexicanum. Next base: position 638,959,151 of record NC_090939.1, read on the forward strand.
AGGCGGAGACCATGGTATGGCAGGAGGCAAGTAACATGAGGGCAGAGGAAGAGGTGGGAACCCTGATGGCATGGAAATCGTTGATAGCGGAACTGTTCGGAACGATACAAGATCTGACAGAATCCAGTGAAAATGAAACTCCACCACATGGGGCGGATACAGAGTGAGTGGAACAAATAGGCTCGTAAGGGGGGGTGGGATAAGGGAAGCAGTGACTAAAATTGTGTAATGAAAATGTGAAGATTGTACTAGTGGTAGTTGCACTGCGCGTTTGGTTTGTACTGGTTTTGTTTGTTTGAATATGCAATAAAATAAAAGGTTGAGGATTTCTATTTTAGAGGGATTCACTTTTAGACCGGCCATGCTGCCAAAGTGCGCCAACTCAGCTTCCACTGCAGGGATCGCAGATCACGGGAGGGTCAAAGAGAGTATTATATCATCAGCGAATGCTGCAATTTTATGCGGTTCCCCTGCGAAGGGGATGCCATTTATGAGCGGGTTGGAGCGCAGGGCCTCGAGGAAAGGTTCCAAATGGAGGGCATAAAGTGTTGGGGACAATGGGAACCCATGCTTAGTATCCATCTCCACCCGCACCAATTCTGAGAGTTGCCCGTTCACCACTAATCTGAGGATTGGGTGTCTATAGTTGGCTCTAATCTTGTCCAGGAATTTGGGGCCGAAGCCCATCCGGGCCATAGTTTTAAAAAGGAATCCCCACTCCACCCGATCAAACGCCTTCTCTGCGTCTATTGCCATCAGGAGGGTGGGGACCCCCTTCTTGTGGGCCTTTTCTATTAAGTGGGCTAGCCTTCTGACATTGTCTGTGGTTTGTCTGCCTCTAACAAATCCCGATTGGTCGGGGTGAACCAGCTTAGGGATCAGATGATCTAATCTATTTGCTAAAATCTTGGTGTATATTTTGGAGTCCACATTAATCAGAGCTATGGGCCTCAGTTGTATCCTTGCCCTTTTTATGAATGAGGACCACTTTCGCCTCTTCCATTGTTCCCGTGACTACCACATCCCTACCTATTTGGTTATAAAGTCTAGTTAACACTGGAACGAGTAGGACCCTATGTAATTTATAAAATTCCGCCACAAATCCGTCTGTCCCCGGCGACTTAAAATTAGGGAGGCCTCTAATGGCATCCCTGATCTCGTCCTCTGAGATATCCCTTTCCAATGTCTCCATCTCTTCATGGGATATATGGGGCAATTTAACCTTATCCAGATATTTTAATTGTGTTGATTGTGCCGGGGTGTCGGACGGATACAGATTTGTATAGAATCGAGCAAATTCCCTTGAGATGTCTTCATTTTTAGTGCTAAGGCTCTCTCCTTCTAGATTCATTTTCAGTATTGTCTTCTCGTTCTGCTCCCTTCTAAGGAGCCTGGAGAGTAATCGGTCTGCTTTATTACCTTTAATGTAGAATTTCTGCCTGAGAGATAGCAGGCTTCGCTCAGCCGCCCGAGTATGAATCAGGTCCAGCTGGGCCCTCGTTGCCCTATACTCTCTTTTGATTGCCAGGGTACGATATGTGCCCATTCTCGCAATTATCTTCCCAAGTGCTTCCTCCAGGCGTGCATCCTCTATTCTCAGTTCCTTATCCCTCCTTATCCCTGCTTGCTTTCAGGGCTATTATAGCTCCCCTCAGAGTCGCCTTAAAAGCGTCCCATCTAGTCTGGAGGCTTGTGTCCTCTACTGAGTTCTCCGCAAAGAAGTGTTTCATTTTCTCCTCAATTTCTCGGACCAAGACCTGGTCTTTAAAGAGAGCAGATGGATAGCGCGACTTCCACAAACCCAAGGATCTGCCCTTAGCTCGCAGCACTTAAAACACTCGTGTATAGGCGCGTTATAAATGCCATATCATATCATATGGTTAATGGGGCATGGTCAGAGAGCGATGCCGGGCCTATGGTGATCTCTTGCATCCTCCCCAATAGACTGGCGGAGACCCAAATATAGTCTATTCTCGAGTGGGATCGGTGTACATGTGAATAAAAGGTAAAGCCCTCGCACTCCCCATGTATCTCTCGCCACGCGTCCACTCAGCCCAAATGCCCGGCCTTCTCCTTTAGTTCCTGAGATGGTCTCTCTTGTGAGCCAGCCCATCCTGCCGTTCTGTCCCTGTCGGGATCCCATGCTAGGTTAAAATCGCCTGTAAGAATAACAGGGAACAATAACAGGGAACTTGGCGAATTTCTCTAATTTCCCCAGTGCTGCCTGAATATAAAGTTCTTACGCTGTATTTGGTGCATACAACATCGCCACTGTAAGGGGGAGCCCCTCGCCCCCCAGGTTAACCGCCAGGAATCTTCCTTGGCTGTCTGTGACTTCCCCAGTGATATGGAATGCCAGGCCATCCCTAAGAGCCAGGAGTACCCCAGCTTTCTTTTGAATTTGTGTAGCTTCTAGCGTCCTGGAGTATCCCCACAACTTGATCCTTTTACGATTAAGCGTTCGGATATTGGTCTCTTGGAGCGTGATTATGTCTGGCTCGACTTTCTTGCGCTTAGTCGGTGAGTTGAGGCCGTTCACATTAAGGGAGAGAATCCTCATTGATCGCTGAGTAGACATAGTGGGACACCTGGGCAAGGGTCACATGGGCCCCTAAATTTCGATCTAGCCCCCTCCCCTGGGGGTGATGTACCCTTTAGTTTTCGAGGCGTACGAAGACTTAGCTTTCGATTCTTGAACCTTGGGTTTCCCGCAAGTAACCATTGATCCCTCCCCCACCCAACGCCACCTCCTCCCCCCTGGCTAAGTGAGACGACTGGCCTCAGCCCTCCTCCAATCTGCACCTCAAGAGTCGTCCTATCAATTGCCTTGAACAGTTCCAACGCGGGAGCTCCCCCTCCCATTCCAAGAGATCCTCCCAGTCCCCTCCCCCCAGGACGCTTAAAAGTGGAATCATGCTAAACTCGCCCTTAACTTCCATTTTCCCTGCTAAAGTTGCCCTCCCCAGGCCTCCTAATCTGAGGTCAGTCCCAATTCACATCTGCGCAATTCTTAAATTCCTGCCCTTTCCGTTTTGACGCCCCCTTCAGCAATCATTAGCTGTCTCGCCTGCGTTCTTCCTAGTCTTCCTTGAGCAAGCTGTTGACCATTCCCAGACTCTACGCCCACTGCGCTGGGATGGGGACGCCGTAGATGTAGGCGGGGGATCCTCCTCCACCCTCTACAGGGAAAGACCCTGTTCGCATGAAGTTATCCTCTGCGCTTTCCCTTGCCAATCAAAGGCCAATCCGAAGGGGTGCAGCCATCTGTATCTAGAGCCCTGAGCTTTCAAATGTGCGAGCACTGGGCCCATTCTTCAGCGTTTGTTTAGCGTTGATTGGGCCAAGTCCTGATACAACCAATCTCCGAGCCATTGTAGGTAATCCGGCCTGCCTTCTGCGCTGCAGAGAGGATTCTCTCTTTTGTCGAATAACTGTGCAGAGCCACTAGGACGTCCCTGCGTTTAGCGCCCGGAACTGCCCGTTTAGGGCCCGTTCTATGTAACCTGTCGAAGACCAAGGACGACATGTCTGACGCTTCCAGTAGCTCAACAAAAATGCGCCTCACAACTTGGGCTAGATCCTGATCCTGGATGTCCTCCGGGAGAGTCTTAATACGGATATTCGAACGTCTAGACCTGTTTTCTAAATCTTCTACCTGGAGTTCCAGGTTGTGCGTGGCTGTCGCTAAGGGGTCCAAGAGGGCAACCGTCTTTCGCGCATCCTCAGCTAAGTCCGGTATCACCCGCTCATTCGTGTCCACCCTTTCTTCTATTTTACTGATATCTCTCTTGATTTCTTGGATGCCCTCGACCAGATCCTCCCTGAGGGCTTCCATTTGCTTTTGGCCTGCAGCAGTGATCTTGTCTACTATGTCGGCCAGCAGGAGCTTCAGTGTCATTTGCGTGATGGGTTGGTCTTGGCCCTCTGAGTCCGCCTGTAATTCTCCAGCAGGCCACTCTTGGGGGGATGTTCCCCGACCCACTTCCGTGTCCTTAGCCCACATCTTAGACGGGGCGTTCTCCTGAGTTTTCTTTAGTGATCTTTGGAGGGATTGACTGTCCTTGGACTTGTTCTTGGACATGCTGGGATGAGATCTGGCGCTAGGGCCAGTGAGAGGGGGGTCTGGCTTAGTACAGTAGGGGAGGCAATTGCACCAGAAAGCTGTAACTCCGCACCGGGCACCGGGCCAGCCCCAAGCGCAGGCTCCTCAAATGGTCTTCTGCAGGGGGTCCCCCAGCAACCGGTGGTACTTCCAGTAGTTTGCTTTTTGCCACTACAAGTCCGCTATACTGACCCAGATCTGATAGGAGGCCCTCGTGCCGGGCAAAGCGCTCACCGACGGCTTTCACTCCACACCCCCCTCCGTTTACACTACTTCGCACTCCTATTTACCAGAGGTATGGGGATCGTGGGGAGCATCCCGGAGCTCAGTTCCTCTCTTCCCCCCCACGCTTGTACCTTCTGTTGGGCCTGAAGGGCAACGTCCTCTGACCAGCTGGGGGTCCGCGCGTGTGCACTATCTCCTTCCCGGGCGTCTCCTCCGTACGCACAGAGGCCGTGCAGCATACGTTCCAGGCGGGGTCTTCTTCTGTGCCCAGGGGTATGGAACTTCGTCCGCCTGCGTAATACGCAGAGTAGGGCCGCACCAGTTATCAGGGCAGACCCCCTGCAATACGTCCGACAGCTCGCGGCCAGAGCCTGTGGTCGCGACCCTGAGATCCTGGGCCCCTCCTCCTAGCGGGCGCAGGTGTGGTGTGGGACTTGCACCGCCGTGAACAGGGTCCTCCTCAATGCACCGGTGGAGCAGGACACTCCGCTCGGCAACTTACTCCGGGGAGCCGGGCTGCTGCAGAGCAGGGACGAGCCTCTGATATGCTGCGCGAGGTCTCCCGTCGGTCCTATGGGCTCAGCGCCGGGCTCCCGGTCCCCGCCTCCTGAGGCCGCTGACAGCTGCTGGCCTGGCACAGGAACCAGATCGCGGAGCAACCCCTGCGCGGCACGGAGCTTCAGGATGCCCACCACGTCACCGCCAAGCCGGGGTTCGGCCGAGTGTTAAACTTACTGGGGAGGGCTGAGCAAGCTGGGGGGCAAGTCAGTTGTGCCCTCGGATCGGGAGCTCTACGGCCGAAATTTTCACCTCCTCGCAGCCATCTTGGAATCACAGCATATTGACTTATTAAACGTCTTTGTCTCCTTGGTCACCTCGTTACCATCACTGTGAGGCCTATGGGTAAGTCTTACTAAATATGCTCACTATTTTTAGGAAGTTCGGGGACCCTTACTTAGCAGAATGTCCGTACCCCACGGGATTTGGTTTTATTCTTCTATGTGGTGCGGTCTGGTGTAAATTGTCACTATTGTGATGTTAAGTTGCCAAGTCTAGATATCAAGAAAGCCCCAATACCTAGCTACTTGTCCTTGGCCTAATCTCCTTCACCACATCTTTGACATCCGCTGAGATCTTTGTTGTGAATAGATCTTGCCCGCTTTCAGGTGTGTAGGAAGGCCAGTGTAGAACGGAACTCTCCTTTAGCTGGCCCTTCTCGGACTCCCTCCAGCCTGGTACTAATCGTTCCTTGCATTGGTTTTGTCCAGATCGTCTGAATTTCCCATTAGGGGCATGTCCCCATACAACTCATCCCCCTCAGCGTGTACCTCAGAGATCCCAGAGGGGTTCTTCCACTGCGTGATTGGGGCCCTGCTGTCAGCTTCTTCACCTGCAGAGCGCTCCTTTTGGGGTAAACATAGCTACTTCAGTGGAGTGAGTCCCTGAAGGTGTCACGTTGTCCCGCGCAGTTTTGCGCCAATAGGAACGCTAGTTCCAAGAGAGCTGTAAAAGGAAACAGCTTGAGAAAAGCAGATGCCATTCTGTGCCCTCTCATAGCCAAAGACCCAAAGAAGTTATTTTGTGTTACGGGCGGGGGAGCTGTTCTTTCCTCAATTAATCCTCTGCAAGGGGAGGAGGGGCTATACTGGCCCTCAAACGTCGATCCCTAGATGTCCCAACTGGTTGCTCTCCTCCTTTTTTGAGTGTCACTCACACTCAGAAGGGGGGGCAGATGTTAGCCTCCACTTTAGGTCCCGCCTTGTCGCGCACATCCTATTGTCACGACTCCAGCACCTGGCCTTGGCTGTCAGGCCATCTGGGCTAGGAATCTCCATCAAGGCCTCAAGGGCCTTGACATTTACCAGACTCTCTTGGAGTAAGTCCTGGCGCCTCATGTGAAAAGCCAGTAACTTGGTGCCCATAAGGAGTTTTTACAACATGGATGCTCCCACATGGCTCAGTTCTATAACTGAGTCATGCGGTCTAGCATTTTAGGTGTGGCCAGGCACAGAGGCACCTGGGATACCTGCAAACTATATAAACCACGCCCAAGTTGCAGAACATGCTTCGCGTTGCTCTGCTTGTAGCAGCGTGCTGTTCACTGTGGTCTGCTGGAATCTTCCTCCGCACGCCAGACCCGATTACCTGCAAGAACAAGGATAAGACACTGTTAGCATTTGCTTACCTTCTTGTGATCCAGCTCTCGTACTCCACTCCAGGAACCCGAACATCCAGCATCTCGGCAGACCTCGCTCCATCAAGGAAACCGCTACCTGGGGAAAAGAGACAGAGAAGCAGCATTAGTAAGCGTTTATTCTTCACATCCAAAAACACTCGCTTACCTGCATTGAACGGCCTTCCACCACCTGCAAGAAGAAAAGAAAGAACTGATTAATATGCAGAGTGCCCGTAAGCGGTTCGCTCAACACTACTCACCGCTTCCCATATTCTTGGCACTCACAGTCCGGATCAGCATCGCGGCCTGCAAGAAAGACAATAAAACAGGTTAGCACAAGAAAGGCACATAGCGCCGTGCTACGTGCTCACTTACCATCTCGTGCACCACTCAGACTGCACGACATCACGAGAACTGCATCCACACCTACAAACTAAGGAAAGAGTTAAATAGAGACAATTACAAAATAAAGAACAAACTGTCAAAGCAAAACTTACCTGAGGAACGGAGTAGCAGCAGGTCTGGACTCTGTAGGGCCTCCACCAGTGAAGCAACTAGGCAGCGACGTACCCATCCTCAATGCACCGCTGCACTGCGCAGCAGGATGGAGAGCACACCTTATCAAAAAGCAAGACCTGGTCTCCAGCCAAACAAGAGTCCAAGGAAAGGGGTCCAAGGGCGGAAGCAGTCTGGACTGGGTGGCGCCCCCGTGGATACTAGGTGAGTGTTACACCTCTACTACCAACACCTCTGGTCACGCAGCCTTGTGGTGTCTTGTTCTTCGATTTGGATTAATTCCTGATAATGCCTGTTCCGCCGGGGCATACCTTGTTCAGCTGCAGCACCGCATATACAGCCGTCTCGTTCTCCTGTAGTCTCTGGGTCTGTGGGGCCTCGTTGACATCCTGGGGTCCGTGTAATCGCTGACTCTTGTCGAGCCCCGAGGAGGTGAGGGGCGATCTCTGCTTATGAATCCGTTTTTTTCATGCACGGATAGACAAGCTACATTCAGTACGTCTTTCCCCTACGGGCGCCCATCTTGGAATCCGGAGGCAGGTATTTAAATGACGTAATGGACCTGCTCACTGACCGAACCCATCACAGGAACCGGAAACCTAACACTCCCAGAAAGTTAAATTCCATTTCAACTGCTCTTGGGTTCTTAGATGCATGGAGGATGGAACAAACCTTAGATCAGGGTTTCTCATTCCTCTCAGGGGTCCACAGATCCATGTCTCGTATTGATAATTTTTTTAATCCCCTACAGAGATGCACATCGGCCAGCATCAATAACATTCCTGGCCAGAAGGATCTCAGATCACTCTCCCTTTCTCATGGAGCTTAAAAGCGGCAGGCATAGACCACAACTGCATAGACCACAACCGCCATGGCATCTCAATTGTTTATTCCTGGGTTTCCCGGATTTTGTAGACGGTATTAAGTCAAAGACATATGAGTATTTTGCCCTTAATGATGGCTCGATGGATAGCACAGTGACACTCTGTGAGGGTTGTGAGACAGTCCTCAGAGTTGAGATGATTTCACTAGTGGCAGCAAGAAAGAAATTGCAAATACAGCCGATAAGGGAGGCTGAACTCGCTTTGATCGCAGCTGAGGAGGTGTTTCTCACAGCAGGATCCCCAGAATCACGTGAAGTGCTCCTTAGGGCGCAGGAGGCACACAAGAACACCTCCCTAGATAGCGCACGACTGGCACACTTGGCTAAGCGCACACAGATTTATGAATCGGGCGACAAGTCAGGGAAAATGCTGGCCTGACTGGAAAGGCGGGAAGATGGGAGCACGTACGTGAGGAATTTAGTGGACAATAAGTGGGATCAGATTACAGATGATGTGGGCAATGCTGAAATGTTTGCAGCCTAATATGATATGCTTTATCGAGCCCCAGGAGATCAGGACGTGCTTGCGAAATTGAGGGACCTGCAGGATATTTCACTTCCTTACTTGTCGCCCCAGCAATCGTCAGTTTTGGAGGCCAACATGACTGTTCAATCAGGAAAACCCGGGACTGGGAAAAAACCTGGAAAAAACCTAGCAACCTTTTGACTGGTCACCTACAAAAACTATTCTATCATAGGAGGGAGGATGGGATCTTACCCTCAGACCTTTATAAGGCTTATATAGTAGTAATCCCCAAAAAGGATAAGCTGCCAGATCTCTGTTCCTCCTATAGGCCTATCTCCCTTATGAATGGGGAAGTTCCGATTCTCCTAGAGTGCTTGCCAACCGACTAGTCAGGGTGATATCCTCTCTGGTCCACCCGGATCAGTGTGGATTCATGCCAAACAAATCCACTTGCATGAATATTCGCAGACTGCAGCTGGTTATCATTGAGGCTTCAATGTTGCAAGACTCACTCGCCTTTCTATCGATAGACTTTGAAAAAGCTTTTGATTCTGTTTTGTGGGACTGTTTATGGGAAGTTATGGAACGCATGGGTTTTGGAGAGTATTTTCTTGGGTGGATCCGACTGTAGAGGTAGAAGTAGAAGTTAGTATTAACAGGGTCTTCTCAAGGGTTTTTCCACTGAACCACGGGATCAGGCATGGGTGTCCCCTTTCCCCCCTGCTGTTTCACTAGCAATAGAGCCTCTAGCGATTAAACTTAGATCCAATGTAGAATGATCGGGGTTCCGTTGGCCATCGGGTAGAGAGGACAAAGCCTTGCTGTATGCAGATGATTTTATGATATATTTGGGGGACCCAGAGCACTCGTGGCACTTGGTGACAAGCACACTTAGTAAATACGAAATGATTAGCAGTCTCAGGGTCAATTGCCAAAAAGTCAACTTTTATCCCGATATGGGGGTAGGAAGAAGTAATTCCCCAAGGATGTCCATACCAGATTTCAAGGGCCGGCTTTAAATATTTTGGTTGTCAAGTAGGGCTCAGTCACGCTGGTTACCTTTCCCAAACCTTTACTCAATCACTGGGCAATGTCTTCAAGATGTAACTCACTGGAAATCCCTTCCGCTAAAACCTACTCGGGAAGGTCGCCTTGTTTAAAATGTTAACTCTTCCCAGATATCTTTACATACTTCAGAATGCCCCGCTCTTGATACCCACAGGGGAATTTGATTAGATAGACTTGGACCTGAGAGACATGTGTTGGGGTGGTAAATAGCCTTGCATAGCTCTGACTACACTGCAACACACCATTTAGGAAGGGGGCATATGTTTATCATGTGTGCGTCAGTGCTACTGGGCGAGCCAGCTGGGGAAGGTGAACGACGGGCTACCAATGGGGTGGGGGCTGACGGACGCTAGCCTAACCCCTATGGGAAAATGCACACTTGCCCGAAGTTAATAAGACCGGGAACCTCAAGGTGTGGAGACAGCATAATATCTTGTTTCTGGCTAATGTGGTGGGGGAGGGTGGGCTGGTATCCTTTGTGGACCTTCAGTCCTGTTTCGTGTTACCCGACTCTGAACGCTGTCATTATATAAAGGTCATACATGCTCTGAACTCACAATTTCAGAATGTTCAAGACATTCCAGATTCTTCGCCCCTGGAGGCTAATATCCTCCCGCAATGTATCATGACTAAGGTAACATCCACTTTATATCAAGTCATAATGGCCTTTGGAGCCAGGGAAATGTCACACCTCAAAGCTAGATGGGAAACGAAAGTGGGCTCCACTGCACCTGAGGAGTGGGTTGAGGCACTGATGTTCCCCCAGGAAATAGGAATCTCTGCTAGGTTAAGGCTCATTCAGCTAAAGGTGCTTCACAGGGTGTATTACTCATGAACTGTGTTATTCAAATGAGGGTGCATTGAACATTCTAACTGTTTGAGGTGCAGGAATGCGGAAGGAACTTTTTCCCATACTCTGTGGGACTGTGCCCAGGTTCGATATTTTTTGAGGAAATATCTTCAGAAATTGAACAATGTTCTCGGTATCACAGTTCCGGAAAACCCAAAGTTACTACTACTGGGAATCTGGGGGTAAACCATGTACAAACGCTATGAAAAATTGTTTATAACTACCACAGTTGGCCTGACAAAGTGGTTCATAGCCATGAAGTGGGGCGCTGCGGAACGCCCAACTCAGCAGGTGGCGCTCTGAGGTTGACATGTGCATATTCCTGGAAAATAGAGTGTATAATGCACAGGGCTGTCCAGATAAAATGCAGAAAATATGGGGGAAAAGCGAGCCTGAGGGCTAAAATTGAAGGCATGGGGTGTCTAAGCTGTTTGTTTTTGTTTTTTTCCTATGTAATGGTAATCGGTTGTTTCATGGACAGAGAATCTTCTAGAGGATGTACAAGAGTTGGGCGTTCTACTGAAAATGTGCCATCTTGTGTTTCGTGTTTTTTCCAACGGTTGTATGTGCCAGTGTTGTTAATGTTAACAAAAGGTAACAAAGAGTTTTTTTTAAAAAAGGACATGCTTCCCCCTGAGTAATGGCGTAAAAGCTATCAGTGCTACCCTGATTGCTTGCAACTCCAGCCTGTTGATGTATCAACGGCACTGCACTGAAGAACAAAAGCCGTTCACTTGCAGATCCCCGCGTTGAGTGCCCCCAGCCCTTTAGGAACATATCCATGACTACTTCCCTTGAAGCCACAGTGGTCCGTAGGGTTCCCCCGCCAACATGCTCTCCCTCCTGGTCCACCATGAGAGGTTGCTGGTCAGCCAGAGGATGTTGTTCATGTTGTTGAATTACCGGGACCATTGATCCCTCAAATGCCATTCAAGGGACCTCATCCATAGCACGGCCTCTTGCACCAGAAAAATGCAGTATACCATGAGGCCCAAGAGGTGGAGGAAGGAAGCCGTTGGCAGTCTGTCATGGTTCTGAAAAGCTGTGACCATCTGCCCGATGCTGATGAATCTTTCATTGGGTGGGGAAAGCCTTTTCCGCCAGCGGGTGTCAGGAATTATCCTATGAATTGGAGTTTTTGCATTGGTGTCACAGGAAACCTCTGGCAATTCAGGGAGAAGCCCAAACTGTGAAGGAGGGGACAGGTGTCCTCGGGCTGCACTGATGCGTGTTCTGGAGACTTTCCTCAGATCAACCAGTCGTCCAGATAAGGGAAGATGTGGGTGCTGGATCTCTTGAAGTGAGCCACCTCACTGCCATCAGCTTGGTGAAGACCCTGGCCGCAGAGGGAGTACTCTGAACTGATAGTGAGTGTCCCCAATGACGAACCTCAGGATCTGCTTCTGCTTTCGATGGATCGAAACCTAGAAATAGGTGTCCTGAAGGTCTAGCGACACCAACCACTCCTAGAGTTGTAGAGCCTAGAGAATTTCCCTCAAAGGCACCATCCTGAACTTGTCCTTTCTCGTAAACTTGTTCTAGGACCTGAGGTCCAGGATGGGAAGGAGTCCTCCTCCTTTCTTGGGTATCAGCAAATAGCAAGAATTCCAGCACAACCTTCTCTTTGGGTGGTACCTCTTCCACTGCACCCTTTAAACGCAGGGCTCTCAGTTCTTCCTGGAGCTCCTGTTTATTTATTTTTTATTTTATTGAGCATTTGTAAGGCTATTTATACAACAGAATTGTGTTTCAAAGTGCCACAAGGCTAAATGGGAAGGGAACAGGGGAAATAATTCAATGGCAAAAAAAAAAAGTAAGTATACAGTCGTGGTCCTACTAGGCCTTGTGGCATTCGGACGTGCAAGTGAATTGAGAAGTGCAGCGGATGGGGATGAAAGGAGGGGCAGAGGAGTGGACAAGTGCTGGAGGAGGAACCAGGAGGGAAGTGCAAGGGGAGCCAGGGAGGAGAACCTTGGGCTAAGTGCTAGTTCCAGTTGTTGGGGAGGGGGTGGTGATCTGTCCGGTGGCTATTCCAGAAATGGGAGGTAATATCCCCATCCAACCAGCTGCAAGCCCTAGGCATCAGAGGTTATCCCCTTATGCATGTGTCCCAGTACTCGGAGACCCTCCATTCAACCAGGAAAACATGTGGGGAGAACTGAAAGGCACCGCCGCCCTTGACGCTGCTGATGAAGTCGACTGGCTCTTGGAGGTCCCCCTACACCTTCCAGGACCCGTCTATGGCCCTGTTTGGCCTACGGCAGCTGGGCCTTCATTCCAAAAGGAACATATTGCCTCTATTCTCTGCTTCTAGAACAAAAGGTGAAAAATTGTTTGGTGGCTGCTGTATCGCAAGGCTCAAGGACTTTGCAGAGAGCTTTGATTCCTTGAACCATTCCAGGGATTCATCAGACTTCAGGCCGAAGAGGTACTGGTCTTCAAAGGCCACATCAAGCAACTTGACTTGCACATTCAGGGAGAACCCTGAGGTGTGGAGGTAGGTGTGGAGGTATGCTCCCCTCCTGAGCACCGAAGATGTCCCCATTGAACAGGCAACATAGTCGGATACCGCCTGGAGGACTTGACACACCACTTCCTTTCCATCGCTGACCATATCTAACGATCCATCCCTCACCTCCCCCACTGGTAAATTGTCTGTCACCTCCACTATCATCCTCCAAAGTACATGTGAATAGTTGGCAAATGCGCAACTGGCGTTAATTGCCTTTGGCGCCATAGTCCCTGATGCGAATATCTTTCTGGCAAGAGTGTCTGTCTTTTAAGATTCCCCGTTTGTAGGCAGGTTCGAGGTGGACGATGCGGATTGTGAGCTGACCGTGTCAACTGGGACCACAAGTCCCTCCACAGTAGTATTTCTTTGTTAGCTCGGCATCATCCCCAGGTGTTGAATATTGTCACTGCCATAACGCCCCGATGGAATCAGATATGGCTGCATTGAAGGCAATGCCCTTTCTAACTGAGGACCCTTATCCAGGATATTAGTTAGGTCATAGGACTGCAGGGATTCGGTGGAGGCGCCAAGACCAAAGGCCAGAACAACCCTCTAAACTCTTCTTCCATATTGAGAATTGAGATGGGTCCAGGGAGGCTCCTGCTGCTGATCTCGATTTGGTGAAGTGTCAAGTCCACTTGGCAGCTCTGTGCCCTATTCCCAGTCGCTCCATTTCAAAAGGGACTGGGTCCCCCTCCTCGTCAAAGATGGTCCTCATTGACTCGAAAATATTCTGCTCTCGAAACCAGTAGGAAAGACCAATCCATCATTGATGTTGAGGTCGTCAGAACTGCCCCAAAGGGGGCTCTCGGTGCCAATGCTCAAGGGACATTAGCGCAGTGGTTGGTTTTGAGAGCGTTGAGGTGGTGCCCGAGGGTGGGAGACACGAAACAACTAATTTGGCGCCAGAACTTCTGGGCGCAGCTGGTGCCATAGTCACCTGCAGCATCGAGGCCACAGCCATACCTGCCATGGCCTTTTAAAAAAACTGGAGCATTTACTTCTTAAATGCCTCCCACTCCTCTCTCAGGGCACCTTCACTCGAGTATGATTTACCCCTCTCATCTGATGAATCAGAGTCATGCCTGTATCGATGCCTCTTCTTTTTCTTATGGGAGGAAGAGGAGGACGAATGGTGGGACTCACTCCGTGAATGAGACCTCTTCTTCGTCTTCTTACAATGTCTGTCCTCTTTCTCAGGCGTAGGTCCTTCGGTCTCGGTGCCGAGGAATTGGTGACCGATCGAGCCAGAGACTTCGAAGGGGGGCGCCCGAGTGCTTACTTTACTGATCATTCCTTGAGGGCCTTAGGGTTCATGTGCAGACAAGAACTGCACGGCTCAACGTTGTGTTCGACCCCAAGACACCAAACAAAAATATTGTGTGGGGGTATGATGGGCATCTTCGATGTTAGGGAGAATTCTCATTGTATGGCTAATTTCCCTTACCTATAGAGTCACCCAGCAGCTTTGCTGGATTTGAAGGGTTTGTTTTTTTCTCCTGCTAAGAGTGAGACTCTTTTTTGCTATGTGTGTTCTAGGCTATTTTTGTGTTTAATGTCTATGGGGTTTTTCTCACCCCTATAGGAACCATCTTTATCCACATGTGTTACACAGCACCCTCCGTGCAGTGACACAGGGGTGTCGCAGCGACCCCCAAATATAGACTCCATACCCTGGGACTGACTACTGTCTCCCAGGGCATGTAAAGTCCCCATTGACTTTACTAGTCAATTTTTATGAACTAAACCAGTACAACCCACCTTACTATGGAGGTACTGGGAAGGGTTAATAGTTTTTCCCTGGTGTTAATTTTCGAGAGGGTACCGTACAGTCCCTCTCGCAAAAGTTTCTGGCTGGTGGCAGTGGTTACTACCGTAAATATTCGACCGCAAATATTTCCCTGTGGGATTTTCCCATTGTTCGAGGCTACTACATTTTCTGACAGCCTCTAACATACCGCCGGTTTATTTTAATATTAACTTTACTCTGGTAGGTTTTATTTGCCAGAACTTTAATATAAATTCTTTCTCGTGTCTTTCTCTAAACTCCTAACCCAGGTCGGGGATCCTTTGTTCGTCCTTTTGGTGGGCTTCTGCCAAGAAGCCCTCCTTTTGGTGCCACTGAGTCTGGGGTGGATCCATTGTGTGGGAGGGGGAGCAGGGCCCCTGGACAGGGTTGCCTCAGCAACCCATGTCGCACTCTGTCCTGATAGGCTGGAGGGTCTCCCGCCAAGATGACCACTCCACTGTGTGAGTGACAGCTAGGCTGTATGAATGGGGGTCTTTTTGCATAAAAGCAGGGTCCTGAGGACTGGAAGAGCAAGACGTTGCCACTGGAACTAAGAAGTCGAAGAGGAGAGAAGCCAAAGACACCCGCAACGACTGAAACACCGGTGAAGCCCTGCTGCAGCGTCTCTCCACTTTTCTCCACACGACGAGAGAAGATCTCCATCTGCAAGAGCCATCTTCCCTTGAGCTGGTGGGGCCAACCAGCTTGCCAATCGCCTTCCTGGACCTGCCCTGGTCGAATCACCAGTACCCTGTACTCGGAGACCGGATAGCCAGGCACCCGTCCACCCGGACCGCGATTTAAAGGAGCGTACCTTTTATTCGTTGGGCAGCACCGCGGCTGGTTTCATCCCTGGGTAGTGCAGTAACTCGAACCTTCCTCCACTACGAGAGCCTCTCTTCCTCTGCTCGATCCCCCGAACTGCAGGAACTACCAGGAACAACCGCCACCGCAGGAGCCACTTCTTCATTTCAAGGTACATTGTTCCGCCAGGCCGCCCTTTTTGCGTGGTAGTACTAAAGGTGTTTTAAATCCTTTACCTACCTGTTGGGTTGGCTGCCCTTATCTTTTACATTGTCTTTCACCTTCTGCATCCACCTTTTCTAATTGTTAACCAAAGACTTGACTGCAGCTACAAAGAACATTTTGCTCCTGGGCCCGCTGCCCTGTACCACTGACTCTGGCACAGGCCTATTGACTCTGGCTAAATTTGTTAGAACTGCCTTCTCTATATTGCTTCTCAACTAGAACTGTGTTGGTGCACGTACTTCTTATAACCACCTTTTCCTTCCCACTTTTTTAACTTGTGAAGCGCCATTTCGCTCGGTTTTCATTTAAGTATTCTTTATGCTAAAGTACTGCCTTGCCTAAACTTGTTCACAAACTTCTGATAAGTGTTGCTAGGGTGTGTAAGAGGATATTTATGCATAACTTGTGCTTTCCCTCACTTGTGAGAAATTGCTAGAGTACCATTTGTGGTTGGTTTTCACTGTGCCGTTTTGCTCAGTTTTCACTCTGGTTCAACTGGTCTACAATTTAACTAGGGAGTTGAGTATACTTTTCTTGACTGATTTTAACTTGCTTAATAACTTGTGATAAATGTGTTTAACTAGAAGTGTGTAAAATAAATATATATATTCTTTTTAATACAAAGCTTTGGTCAGTGTTTTCTTGTGCCATAGTACTGAAGGCCTATTGTGTAAACCCTGAATACTGCTCATCTCCCTCTTGAGATAAGTCTGACTGCTCAGCCACAGCTACCAACTAAATCTTTGTGGCACTGACTGATACCAAAGGGGATTTATTGCTCACACCTGTAGTCTTAATCTTCTGTAGTGCTCCCTAAGGGAACTGCACAGGATTCTGCCTAACATTCGAGCAGCAGCGTTTAAACTCTGAAGGTTTAGGGACCAACATATCAGCGCCACGAGTACAAAAACTTTTCAGCCTAACAAAAAATCTTGTTCCGAACAGCGTGCTGAGCACAAGTAAAAAAGGAACTGATGTGTGAGGGCATAGTGATGTGATATATATACAACGAGAAGTGGCGCGGTCGAAACATAACAGATTCGATGGACGACACCGAGCTACACTACATCCCCTGTGGAAAATGTTTTCGATCTGCTGACACTGGAAGCAAAATGTATCAGAGGAGGAATTTGCAGGAGAATGCAATCGAATGAAAGGAACTGAGGTCACGGGGGGCAGTGCTGATTATTTGGATCAGCGTCAACGTCAAGTCCGGAACTGTCGTCGATGAGTGTTGAGGACTCTCGAAAGCGAAACCACGCGTCACCCTCTGGTGGACGAAAAAGTTTCAAACATTGTGCTGCAGAAAATATCTAAGATCCTTGGGAGGACACAATCCATTCGAAAGCAATGTGTTCGATGTATAAGCAATGTTCAATGCAAATGGCCTTAGTGAAAGCGTACTGCACCGTATGTACAGTAAGCACCTTGCCAAACCAACCTCTCTTGTATTTCCTTTCCAGGTGTAGATTGAGAAAGCGGTGTGGTGATGTCGCTGTGTTCGAGGGAGCGGCAATAGGTCAGGTGAGTAGTTTTACTTACCTTCACCATACAGGTCTTGTTGGTGGTGCTGACGTTCTTTCTTTGCCTTGTATTGTAGATAATCGATCCAGGAGCAGGTCTGGGAGAGGAGAAGAATCAGAAAGCAGCAGCCGCAATGATGTAGGTGAGCGAACCCGAACGACCGGCAAGGTCTCCAAATGGTTGGGGCCTTAAATAGGCTGGCTCCACCCTGAAAATTACAGAAATCTTGTGGGTTTCCCTGCATTTAATTTGTCCAGGCACAAGCACAGCGGGGCCAACATCAGTGAATGATTTCTTCATGTGAAGATGAACTCTGTCTCCCCATCATTCTCCACTAACAAGCCCTATTGGCAAAATGGGTTGCCTAAGGTCCTGCAGAGACATGGCGTTGCCTGTGTGTGGAAGGGGTTACAGTGGTCAGGACACACAGCTAAACTGGCAACACAAAAATAAGGGAGGCTCCCTTCTACCTTCCATACAGATATCTTTACAGTACTGGGATAGGGCACTGCAGCTTTTGGGAGATGACCCAGGGTTAGGGCCATACTGCCCAATAACTAGATATCCAGAATTCTCAGTGGGATGGGTAGAAACCAACTTTGAGGCTTGTGAATTGGAATTGAAAAATGAGACAAAATTACCTATGTGCAGATATTCCACTGGCCTACCAACTACTGGGATAAGATGGCAAGTACCAGACAAGTGCTTCTGCTTGAATTTAAAATGCCTGCGGTATTGAGCAAAGCAAGGGTTTTCAGACTTTACTTTCTCCTAGACAGAATAGACATGGGAGAACCTGCTGTAAATGTTGAAATTGGAGGTAGGATCGAGAGTAAAAATTGATCCAAAAGCATGTCTACTAACTTTGTGAGGGCACCGAGATTCCAGGAGTACCAACACTAAAGAATGCATATATAAAATATACTTTAGATGACATTACACCCCTAACAAAATTCATAAGTTTAAACCCTCATATTAACCTTTTTATTGCAGAGGATGTGGGGACAGATAGACACAGGGTGATTTCTGGTGGACTAATTACAAGTTCAGCAGTGTAGGAAAAAAGTGGTGGTAATTGCATTGCCACCTCTTTTCTTGGTGGTAACAGAATAACCAGTGTTTTTACTGCACCGCCAAATATAGAGTTTGGTGTTGAAGAGGAGGATTTACACCAATAATCGGTGGAAATGACGCAGCCAAATTACGACTGGTGATAATTCCACCAAAATCCACGTAGAGTCCCATTGACTCCAAAAATGGGCATTAACGTCACCCTACCACCACGTGTAATTATGTGGTAAACTCACAGACCATGTGGAGGCAACAGTAAATGTCTTACTTCATACACCTAGTTGTTTGATTACATTTGCTTATTGTTTTTGAGAAAAAATAAAAATAAAGTTGTTGAAGAAAAAGAAAATCTTTGGGGTCTAGTTTATGTTTGGCCACGTTCAAAAGAATACATTATTTTATTTCACAAAACTCTTTCTGATAGATTATCCCCTCACAGATTCCTCATCTTAAAAATATTCCACAGTGCCAGGTGATCTTTGTAAATCTTTTAGCAACTGAGAGGCGCAATGCAGTTCTGCACCATCTCCTATTTATCCAATCAACTCCATGACTCTGGAAATGATGATATGCCTTATAAATAAGCAGCATGCCACACCCCATGACCTCAGTTCCACTTTTCTCTGTGCTCGGCAGCTTAGAACACACAAAATCATATGTGAACAACCTACCTACATGAGGGGTAAGATGGGAAGGTGATGAGGAGTCTGTTGGAGTATAGCACCCCTTTCCCTGCAAGGTCATAACAATAAGGAACACACAGGACAATCAAATGGAACAAAGTTTGCTTGTAGACCGATGACTGATTTATCCTTCTTAGATTGCTTTGGGGTGCATCGATTTGCAAGATCCACACTCCTCTGTGTCATGATCCTTGTCGAGACAGAAAAAGGTTGTGGGGGATAGATTACTCACATTGATCAGTGACAAGAAATGCAAGCTTTCAAACTTGATTTAGGCATTTAGATACTGAGAAAAGGTTGACAAACGTTGAGTGACTGGTAATGTTCGTTCACATGAGTCAAACACGCATTGGCAATGCCAATAGTTTTGGCGTTCACTGATGTTATTTGCAGGTTGCGTGTATAGGCACCTGGGTGCACGGAGGTTTAGAGGAGGATGTGATAAGGGGTGCAGAATGAGAAGGGGAATAGAGCAAGATAGGAAGCTATTGATAGAGGATGCCATTGATGATGAGCATTTGTCCTTAACACAATTGTGAAGCCCACACTACCCCTTGTATTTACAAGACCGGTCTGTTGCAACCCACTATTGGCCAACATAGCAGCAACCATTTATAAACTGAAAATATCTTTCTGTTTGCAAAGGCAACTCTGGTCTATTTAACCATTTTGCTTGCATACCCGAGGTGCAATATACCCCCTGGCTAGTATCATCTTCCACTAGCAAACAATAACGTTAGACGTATTCGGTACAAACAACTAGCCAATTAACCCCAAACCACACACTGCTATAGATTAATAGAGCAGCCCCAATAGTGACTAAAAGAGACAAAGAGGGGACCTTGCATTACCCTTTCCAAGCCTGTACCTGCCTATTACTGTTCAAATACAAATTTCTTCAATTCTTACCACAACTGTCTTAAACCATGTACTCGAATGCCTGCAATGATACTTAAACTCGCGAATTACTTGCTTGTACATTACAAAACTCATGCTTTATTACTCCTTAAAACCAACGTACCGGGTGTGCAAAGAGCAGAAAATGGTGTCTCAGTAACAGGGTGCATCCAACCACAGAGCCACCTAATATGCACCCGACCTGCCAAACCAGGATAATTAATTAATGCAATTGTTAACATAAGGTACTTAAATGGTATCCAGTGATAATATTGCATTATAAAATAGAGATGACAATTTCAGTGTTGAAATAATACAGAAAATTATAATATTTAACAACATTTTTATCGACAATGTAAACTAGATATATAACTAAATTAGACCTTAAACTGAAATGTAAAAGTTAATTTAAATTAAATTTCAAAACTAACTGCAGTTCCCATTTTCCACCACTGGAGGTCCTCGAACTGAATAAAGTCAATGCAGTTTCTTTGCTTAACCACTAGAGGCTTTTGCTAATTTTTCCATTTCCGGTACTATTCTCCGCCATTTTCAATAATCACTGTTTCCGGCATGTTCCTCGGGTCCAGATGGATGTATTTTGGCTTGGGTGGATTTCCTGTGGCAATAAACCCCGATACAGCGGACCTCTACTGCCCCAGGTAATGCCCTCAGGGCCTTAACGAGGCCCCCGGGGCATTACCGTGGGCGGTATTGGCCCGCTGATGAGGGACTTATAGCCATTAGTACCTCGGCCTGTTAGACCGGGGTACTAATAGCCTTTTTTTCTGCTCCGAAATGCTGTCGCGTTACGAAACAGAAAAAAAAAAAATAAGTCAAATAAAATGGCCACCGGGAAAGGGAAAAGGCAGTCCTTTTTCTCTTTCCATGGCGGCCATCGGGAACGGACGCGCTGGGAACGGAAATGTTCCCAGCGCGTTCGCTCCTGAGAAAAGAAGAAAAAAGAAGGTAAGTGGGGTTTGGAGGATGGGGAGGTGATAGTTTGTAGGGGAGGGGGAGGGGGAAAAAAACGTACCCGAGCCCCCGGCAGGGGACGAAGGCAGCCTCCAGCCTTGGGGAGGCTCAGAGCGTGGATTACCCGTTTCAAGCCTCCTCATTGGCTAAGAGGCTGCCACGCCCCCCGCCGGGAACAAACGCAGGCACGTATGTGCGTCCACGGGATTACACTGAGGTATGGCTCAGAAATGAGCCAATCACCTTTGTGTAATCCCGTGGAACACAGTGCTGGGCACTAATTCTCGATATTTTTTTTTTCACACTTTTTAATCTTTTGGAGCTTGGTTTCCTGGTTTCTAGATGGATTTTCACCCTGTTTGTCATAGATTTCTTTTGCGTATTGCATTTCTTTTTTTTTCACATTTTCACCCTTTCTGGAACGCTTTGGTATTTGGATTTCTTCATTTTTCGAATGGATTTTGCTTCAGCTCACACACTTTCCATGGATGGATTTCTCTCTGGATATGGTTTTGTTTCTCTTTTATTTTGGATGTATTGGATTATCGATTTCTCGTTTTTGGATGGATTTATTCTTACTCACAGATTTCGGAGGGATGGATTTCACTCTGCACTTTGGGATTTTTCTTGGATTTTCCTTCTTTTTGGATGTATTTGGTTATGGATTCATGTTTTTTTAATGGTTTTTTGAACTTTTCCCTGACTTTGGATGAATGGATTTATGGTCCTTGGATGCATTTTTCGTTTTCGTTGATTTCTTTTTTGTTTGTTTTTATTTTGAGAATTCTTTGCACCTTATTTCGTGATGGATTGGATGTTTTAGTTTTCCTCTTCTTAATCTTAGATGTGCGGATTTCTCCTTGGATGATGGCCTTTTTACAATATCGGTTTGACTTTAAACTTCGGGACTTCTACTTCGGTAAGTGTACCAATTTTTTGGTATATTTTCAAATGTTGGAACAAGTTTTTTACCCCTGGTAAAGTTCTTTCGACTGGATGTCCCTCCCACCTATTTCTCATCTTTGATATATTCAATATACAGCTTCACCTGCTTTGGAGAAAAAGAATTTGGCAAAGGGTGCTGTGCATCGATGCAGTCGACTCGATGTCCCTCGAGGGCCTCAGTCTTGAGGATTATGTCATTGAAGGCATATATAACATGCGCAGCGCTCGTTGGCTTCAGTTATGTTTTTTTGGGTCATTCTCAAGTAGAACTACCCGCATCAACACTGGTTTGACCGTATTAGGCTCTGAAGGAGCAAAAGCTGTAATAGCATGGGGAATTCCAGTGAGGGGTAGGCTGGGAGGGTGTGTTAGGAATCGCCATCTTACACAATACAGGGTTAAAATACCTGTTAAGAACACTGTATCGATCCGGTTATCCTCCAAGACAAAATCATTGCTTCATCGCTCTACGCCACTCAGTAGACGCTTTACTCTACAATATAGAGCCTCATTCCACACGCAGAGACACCAGCGTGAATCCATCACGTGGCTACAAGCATGTAACGTGCGAGAAATAAAGCCGGCCCCCAGACCGGCGTACAGTGCTTCTGATTGAAGTGTTTTGGACCTTCGTTACTGTTTGCTTCTTGGATCCCTGTTAATTGGACCTGTTTATGTCTCCTGGATTTCCTCATCTCAGCTCTCCTCGTCATTGTTCCATCCCCTCCCTCTCCCGTTCCTCGTACTTGCTGCCAGCTCTTCCGTTGCCAGGACCTTTATATTGTATAACCGAGAACTCTTTTGCCTAGCGATTCTGTCCTCAGTAACCTGCGGTTGCCGACTTTCCTTCTGTTATACGGACTGGCCTTCCTTCCGATTCATACACCACATTGCTCGCATGTTAAACAACCTATTGCTTGTACACCGGACTGCTCCTGGTTTTGGATATGGTATGGATTTTTGCCCGCACGTACTGAGACCCAATTTTCTGAACCGACTACTTCTGCCTGCTCCCAATTCCGTCTACGCACCTTAATTGGCCTCATCACATTCCTAGGACCCAGTAGACGTCCTGTCTACAGAACTTCAGTCCCTTTTACCATCCCCTCTGGGCCCCTGGAACTGCATCACTCAAGGATATTTCTCCAAAGCAACACCACTTGGGAAACAAAGACTAGAGACACTTTCTGCACTTCCTAGGCATCCTTGTGCCGTCGGGGTAGGCCTGTGGATACTGGGACTTGCTTTAAGGACTCTTAGGCGTCCTCGTGTCGTCGGGGAAGGACCTTGGAATTGTTGGACCTGGGAGTAAAGAAAAATTACAAACAAGAAAAAACACCTAATGGTAAGAACACTTCCACTTCCAAGTGTAGTTTACCTTGAAACTAGTTTCCTACAGTTTGTTCAAAGGAGTTTTTGTTTTGTTCTTGTATTTGATTGTTTAGGTATTCTCCTGCCCCAATTGAGGATACCTTACACCAACATCCTGTGAAGACAGCGCTGATTGCTGTCACTCAGGTTGGTGAAGCTTAGTGTTCTGATACTTCTGGCCGAACTCCAACAGCAGTAGTACTGATATTGGTTTTCTCTCTGTTGTTCCTAGTTGGCGTCCACGGGTGTGTGTGTCTCCTGTTCCAACTATTGGATCCTTCTGTCTGTATCAATTACACAGCAGAAGGTTACAATTGTAGGAAGAATTCTTCAGCGACTCTCAGGGTTATGCAATCAGCGCTCCTGCCGCATTGGTACCACGGTGGTGAGTCCTAACATAATCAGAAGCCTTTAATATGCAGATCACTGACACCCTGGCGAACCTTGTCTGACGCCCTGGCAAACCTTGTCTGCCTTGTCTCAGAATTACGAGTGGACATGACAGCCGCACATGAGGCTATGCATCGGCGAATTGATGCCTTACAGTCTGCGGCACAACCTAGTGGAGCTGGTGCCGCCGCTTCTCAGGTGGCTTCAGGTTCAGATCTTCCTTTCACCCAGCAGGAACCTGTCCCTGTGCTTATGTCCACTCAATTCCCTCTGGCTGCACCTGAAAGATTTCATGGGGATCCCAAGCAATATCGGACCTTCATAAATCAATGCCGTTTGCACTTTTTGTGTCGGCCCGCTTCGTTTCCCGATTCCACCACCAAGGCCGCGTTTGTGTTGTCATATCTGGGAGGAACAGCAGCAGCATGGACCAATCCACTTCTGGAAGAAAACAGTTACATGTTATCCGACTGTGAAGCTTTGATTAATGCCATGGCCCATGTCTTCGATACACACTATAAAACCCAAGCCACTGACTTGGGGCTGCTGAATCTCCGACAAGGTGAATCCCCACTTCTCACCTATCTGGCTAGGTTCAACCAACTGGTGGTAGAGACCAGTTGGCCAGACGACAAGAATGCAGCTGTATTCCACAAGGGGCTTTCAGAATCTTTAAAGGATATACTTGCTACTGTTCCAGTAGTTCCCACTGCTTTCCCTGAGCTCTTACATTTAGTACTACAGATTGATGCCAGAAGGGCAGAAAGGAAAGGAGAAGAGACCTTTGCCTCTTGCCCCTACCCGTCCTGAGTTACCAGCTAACAGCGAGTCTGAACCCATGCAGATCAGGCGGTCAGAGGCCCTCTAACTCCGATGGAGAGAGAGAACAGGCGGCAAAACAACCTATGTTTCTATTATGGGTCTTCCGACCATTTCATACGGTCATGTCCCAAGAAACCAGTAAAGAAGGCGGGAAACGGCAGGACTCGACAGTAGATGGGGTCCATCTGCCGAGTCTTTCATGTCCGGACATCAATGTGTGCACTGGTTTTTCCCCATTTGGCTCTCATGGTTACCCTCTCATTTCGTGAAGGGAAACCATGGTCTGCTTTGGCCATCCTTGATTCAGGAGCAACGGGCAACTACATTGATATACAGTATGCTCGTGACACTGGGATACCAGTCACCACCAAAGAAAATACCAGGCTCGTTAATGCCGTAGACGGCACCTCTCTTGTGTCTGTACTGGTGACAGAAAGTACTGTGAAACTACAGATGATCACGAAAGATGGGCATATGGAGGCCATCATCTTTGACTTGATCGCCACTCCTCATTACAAAGTTATATTGGGGCTTCCCTGGTTATCTGTGCACAACCCTTGTGTGGACTGGCAAACACGTGCTGTGTGTTTTCCTTCTGATTATTGCGAGCTCCATTGTTTCAATGGTTATGGCAGTAAAACCTGTGGCCCGTGTCGCCCACTTTCAGATGCCGCCTTAGTGGTTGGTTCTGTCACCAACCACGCCATACCTGCAGAATATACGGCCTTTATGGATGTGTTTGATAAAGCCGGAGCTGAGACTCTACCCCCCATAGACCATATGATTGTCCAATAGACCTGGTCCCGGGGGCTAGTATACCCAATGGAAGAATCTACTCCCTCACCCATAAGGAGAACCTTATCCTTAAGGAATACATTGACAATGCATTAAGCACAGGGTTCATCAGACCCTCTCGCTCACCTGGGGCATCTCCCTTGTTCTTAGTCCCTAAAAAAGAAGGGGATTTAAGACCCTGTATCGATTACAGAGCACTCAATGCTTTCACCATTAGCAACCAGTACCCACTGCCATTGATAAACACGCTCTTGGTCCAGTTAGGAACCTCAGTATTTTTCATGAAACTTGATTTACAGGGTGCCTACAATCTGGTTAGAATTCAAAAGGGGGACGAGTGGAAGATGGCGTTGAAGACACAGTATGGTTTGTTCGAGTATTGTGTCATGCCTTTCGGCTTGTGCAACGCACCAGCCACTTTCCAAAATTTTATAAACGATGTGTTCAGAGATATGCTTGACCATTTTGTACTGGTTTATCTTGACGACATCTTAATATATTCCCCCTCCCGTCAACAACACATTGATCATGTGACCGCAGTCCTCCAACGTCTTAGAGAAAACAGTCTATACGCCAAAGCTGAAAAGTGAGTATTTCATGCCACTGAAGTGGAATTCCTGGGATATGACTTGACCAACAAAGGGTTGCAAATGAACCCAGCCAAAGTCAGGGCTGTTTTGCAATGGCCCGTACCTACTAACGTGAAGGCCTTGCAGTCCTTCTTAGGAGTTGCAAACTTTTATCAGCGTTTTATTTGCTCTTTTTCCGAGTTAGTGCCTCCCTTGACGGCACTCACTAGCAACAAACGTCTGTACCTTTGGTCTTCAGAACAGTAACAAACCTTCAATTCCCTTAAAGCGGCCTTCACTTCTGCCCCGGTCTTGCAACACCCCAACCCTGTGTTACCATTCCATGTGGAAGCAGATGTGTCTGGCATAGCTATTGGTGCAATATTATCTCAACATTGCACTGGCACTGGACTCCTGCACCCAGTTGCTTTCTTTTCTCGGAAGCTTACACCCTATGAGCAGACCTATACCACCACTGAATGAGAACTTCTGTCTATCCGTGATGCCTTCAAATAATGGAGACATCACTTATTGGGGGCTTCTCATTCTTTTCAGGTCTTTATGGATCATAGAAATCTGCTTGCTATGAAGTCAGTAAATGTTCCACTTCACGACATGCTAGATGGCATGAATTCTTTTCAATGTTTGACTTTCTGATTACCTATCGTCCAGGTCATCTCCACTCAAAGGCCGATGCTCTGTCATGCATGCATGATCCAGATCAGGGGGGGAAGAAAATCGATTCTCTATTACCCACGCAAGTTGTGTGTGGTTGCACACCACAACCATCATTGAAAGCTTTACTTGCCGAGTGGGTATCAACCCAACCTGTTAAGATACCAGGATGCAACTTGGATGTAATAAATTCTATGCCTTATATCCAAGGACGTCTGTTCCTCCCCAATGACGAAACTCGTCAGATTGCCTTATAATGGTGCCACGACTCTATGTTTTCTACACATCCCGGCAGGAGGAAGACTTTACATCTATTGCAAAGATGGTGTTTGTGGCCTACCATGCAGCGAGACGTACAAGACTACATTGAGTCATTGTCATGATGCCTACCTCCAAGGAGCCAGGCCGGGCCCAGCAACCCCAGAGGCAGACATCATTTTCCCCAGGGAAGTCTCAGCGGGCCCAAGTCGGGGCCCTTTGGACTCAGTCCTGGCGCCTTAGGCGCCAGGCTCATAGCAGACCCCAGTCCTGGCGCCTTAGGCGCCAGGCTCATAGAAGAGGATATGTGTTTAAGTGCTTGGGTGCACACTTACCTGATGCAGACCTTGCTGCTTCATCCAGGCCCTCTTGAGGCCTGAATGGGACTACTTTACCTGTAGGACTACTTCACCACCCGGGTGTGGTCGGGGAAGGATACATACCTGATTGGTGGAAGGATACATACCAGGAACTTCTTCCAAGGCTATTTAAACCCCACCCGAACAGCCACACGTGCTTCGCGTCGTTCTGCACCTAGCAGCTGGACGCTCACCGTGTCAGCTCCTGCATCCTGACTTCAGCCACGCCTGCCAGCACCCTGGAACACCTGCAAGGGGAGAAAGGAAGAGAATAGGAGAAGAAAAGCCCTTACCTGCTAAATCTGCATCCCGGAGTCATTTCTCCAACGGCCCTGAAAAGGAAGACATCATTTTAAAGGCATTTTGTTTCGATCGCTGGAGCGCTGCATTTTACTCACCTTTGCAAGGCGCTTCCATCTTCAGCAGCGATCTTCCGGATTCAGCTACGCCCCGGCGCCTAGAGGAAAAAAGACAAGAACAAAGGTGAGAGGGAGAAAAGGAATAAGGAAAGCTCAGTTTCCTTTTAAGTCTTACCTGTTGGATTATTCCCACTGCATTTCGGGTCCTGCCGCTTCCTGGCATCTCCGGACCCCGGCCCCTATGGGGAAAAAAGACAAAGACATTGAATGAGCGAATGCAAAGACATTACCTGAGCGCTCATCCAGAACTGTTTCACTTCGGGTCGGCGCCATATCTCCGGCACTCCGAACCCCGGCCCCTAAGGGGAAAAAGACATAAGCATTAGCGCTTGCTGCAATTAGACAACGAACATTATTATTAAGCTTGAACTTTTGAACAGAACTTTTACAGCGCCTTACCTGAACAGTCAAGCTTACCTGAACTCCCATCAATCCTCAATCCAGTGAAGTAACTGGGTTTCAACGCGCCCCTGCATCAGAAGCAGGATGGAGAGCTCATCCTTCCAAACCCTAAGGTGAGGCTTCACGGGGAATCGTGGAGGAGGTATCGTGGAGGGTGGGAAGGGAGTGGGAGGCTTGAGCATTGTTCCACAGTTGCTAATACTCCCTTTTCACGCACAGGAGGGTATCCAACGAGCCAGGGAAGCCAGAATAGAGGGGCCCTTCCTGTCCATCTTCAGAGTTCTGCGCCTTCGACGCCGCGCCTCCGTGGGAACCAGGTGAGCGTTACAGAACGCGAAGCCTTACCACAATTTCCCACTTGGGCGCTATGGAGACTTCCGAGACAGATCAGCTGGCCCATCTTTTAGGGGAATTACGGGCAGAAGTGCACTCAGCCCGCCAGGAGACTAATGCTCTCAGAAGGGAACTAATCCTATCCAAGGAAAGAACTGATGATCTGGCCAAAAGGTTATTGCAGGGCCAGGCAGAGCACACTCCTTTACCTGTTTCCGGAGATATTTCTACAACAATGGGTTCGAATAACCCGGTACAAATCAATCTACCTGGACATATGCCTTTGGCCCCGCCGGAACGTTTTGCGGGGGATCCCAAGAAATATGCCGTTTTTATGAACCAATGCCGTTTACACTTTTTATGCAGGCCGAGGGCCTTCCCCAACGACCAGACCAAAGTAGCCTTTGTACTATCTTACCTCAGTGGCTGTGCTGCCGATTGGTCTATTCCATTGGTAAATCAGGATGATCCCATTCTCCGGGATTTCCAGGGCTTCCAGGCCAGCATGGAAAGATTGTTCGCTCGACACTCGCAGGGACAGGCCCTTGACAACGAACTGCTATCCTTACGACAAGGTAATCAGGATCTTTTGTCCTATATCGCCACCTTTAATAGACTAGTTGTGGAAACCGGATGGCCTGAAAATAAAAGGATCACATTGTTTCATCGAGGCCTGCGCGGAGAGCTTAAAGATGTTATAGCTCAGATAGTAGATCCACCCCAGGCCTGCGCAGACTACATAGACTTAGTGGTTCAACTTGATCACAGACTTCAAAATAGAAAAGCAGATCGGCTCAAGTATGAAACCAGAGTACCTATCAAGACCCACGTTAACTCCAAGAGTACTGACGTTTCCGAACCTATGCAAATTGGCAGTGTTAAAGGACCATTAACGCAGAAGGAACGAGAGAGAAGGCGACAAATGCAACTTTGTCTGTATTGCGGAACTTCCGGTCACTTTCTTCAAAGTTGTCCAGTTAAACCACCCAAGAAGGTGGTTGGAGCCACTGATAACGAGTTATTGACACCTGGTTCGGGAAACGACCTAGCCCGACAAGCGTAGGGGTCCGCTTGCCGAGCTTGAAAACAAACTCTTTGACCTCGCATTTTGTCATGCCAATGGTGCTTGTGAACCCAAAACAGCCTCAGCAGTTGCATGCTATAAAAGCATACATAGACAGTGGAGCTATTGGAAATTACATAGACCGTGAATTGGCTTCCAGGATTAAGCTTCCTCTCCGCCCGAAAGTAACCCAAGATGTAATTACTACAGTTGATGGAACCGAAATAGCCTCAGGGCCTGTAACGCATTCCACAGTTGAAATCACTCTGGTGGGTCAGGACGGACATCGGGAAGCAATCGTGTTTGATGTGATCAAGGCCCCACAATTTCAAGTACTTCTTGGTATCCCTTGGTTAGAAACACATAATCCGAGAATAGACTGGCGAGCAAAGAAGATAACTTTTCCTGATTGTGAACCAACCTGTTACCCAAGGAATCCAGCTATGGGTCTAGCCTCTGTAACTTCCACCCCTGTACAGCTACCATCTGAATACCAAGAATTCCAAGACGTTTTTCAGAAAGAGCAGGCTAACACCTTACCTCCCCATCGATCTTACGATTGCCAAATCGACTTGGTACCCAATGCACAACTACCTTGTAGTAGGATTTATGCTCTTACTGAACCTGAGAACCTGCATTTGCGCCAGTATTTGGATCAATACCTGGCCAATGGCTTCATTCGCCCATCAAAGTCACCAGTCTCTTCCGCTTTGTTCTTCGTACCTAAAAAGGAAGGAGACCTTAGGGCCTGTATTGACTACCGCGCCCTAAATCAGATAACGATTAAGAATCGTTACCCTTTGCCCCTGATACCTGAGCTTATCGACCAAGTAAAAGATGCTTGTGTGTACACCAAGCTAGATCTCCGAGGAGCTTACCACCTGGTACGTATAAAAGAGGGCGACGAGTGGAAGACTGCATTCCGCACCAAATTTGGGCTCTTCGAATATCAAGTAATGCCCTTCGGTTTGTGCAACGCACCTGCCGCCTTTCAGTACTTCATGAATGATGTTCTTCGGGAACTTATCGATGTTTGTGTCATCGTTTATATTGACGACATCCTGGTGTATTCCTCCTCAGAATCTGATCACAGAAACCATGTTAGGGCAGTTCTTGAGAAATTGCGCCAGCACAAATTATTTGCCAAGCTCGAAAAATGCGTTTTTCATACCACAGAAGTGGAGTTTCTCGGATTCATCCTGACACCTCAAGGAATCCGAATGGACTCGCGGAAAGTGGACGCCATTCTCAAATGGCCATCTCCTAGCTCTGTGAAGGGAGTGCAAAGCATGCTTGGCTTTGCCAATTTCTATCGAAGGTTCATCCCGGAATTTTCTCGAACTGTTCAACCCATCACAGCTCTCCTAAAGAAAAATAAACGCTTTGAATGGACTCTTGAGGCTGAACAAGCCTTTCAGGACCTGAAAACCAAATTCACCTCTGCACCTGTATTGAAGCACCCGCGCCCAGATCTCCCTTACATCGTGGAAACCGATGCATCCAGTTCGGCCATGGGAGCTGTCCTGTCGCAAAGAGACCCAGAAACTAACCAACTACACCCTGTAGCCTTTTGGTCCAGAAAATTCTCTCCACCTGAACTCAATTACGCAATTACCGACAAAGAACTACTGGCTATTAAATCAGCTTTCAAGGCTTGGAGTCACTATCTTCTCGGTGCAAGACACACCATCACCGTAATTACAGACCACAGAAATTTGCAGTATTTAAAGACGGCCAAAGCTCAATCTTCGCGACAACTCCGATGGGCTTTATTCTTTGCGGAATTTGATTTTGTAATTACCTATCGCCCTGGCTGCAAGAATGGTAAGGCAGATGCCTTATCCCGGATAGGCATGGAAGAACCCAATTCGAGTTTAGAACCTGTGCCAATCATACCGGAACAAAGAATTCTGGGCTTGACTTCATTGCAAACCATTGAGGACATCCAAGCTCAAGTAAAACAGCTTTTTGACTCTTCTGCCTTACTGGAATGGAGTCAAAAGGGTCCTCACTACACCGTTAAGGATGATTTACCCTACTTCCAAGAGCGGTTATTTCTGCCAAGTAAAGAATTGCAGGAACTTGTCATTACCCGTCATCATGAATCATTAATGGAAGGACACCCGGGTATCGCGAAAACAGAAGAAAAGATCAAACGCCACTTCTGGTGGCCTTCTTGGAGAAAAGACAAAGTCATTTGTGTTGTCTTGCGGAATCTGTGCCCAAAATAAGAGTCAAAAGAAAAGGCCAGCCGGCCTACTTCAACCATTGGACATTCCACCAACACCTTGGCACACCTTGTCAATGGACTTTATAACTGACCTGCCTCCTTGTGGTGGTTACAACACGATTCTCGTAATAGTGGATCTATTCTCCAAAATGGCCCATTTTATCCCTTTAAAAGGATTGCCGTCATCTTCCACCTTGGCCAAGGAATTTATGGAAAATATAGTGCGGTTACATGGTTTCCCTTCCATATTAGTCTCAGACCGTGGAAGTCAATTTATCTCCCACTTTTGGAAGAAATGTTGCCAACTAGCACAAATAGACGTGCGGTTATCCACCAGCCACCACCCCCAGACCGACGGACAAACCGAGAGAACCAATCAGACTCTCGAGCAATATCTGCGGTGCATGTTACACCAATCCGAGTTAAATTGGAAAGACATCCTTTGGATTGCAGAATATGCATACAACAATTCAGTGCATTCTGGAACCGGACAGACTCCTTTTTATACCCTGTATGGTCACCATCCTCGGACCTCTGACCTAGATCCACCTCTGACCCTGGAGATGCCTGCAGTAAATCACCTACATTCCACAATAACCCAAGCCTTCAAAGAAGCTACAACCCACTTACAGCAAGCCAAGAAAAAGTATAAAAGAAATGCTGATTTGCACCGAAGTAAAACTCCTCCTTACCAAGTAGGAGATCAGGTATGGCTAGCAACTAAACATCTACCCCTCAAGGGTCAGCAAACTTTTAATCCCAGATTCATTGGGCCTTACCCCATCAAAGCTATTATCAACCCAGTGGCCTTTAAACTCGATTTACCATCCAACATGCGGATTCATCCCGTTTTTCACGCATCTCTTCTAAAACCAGTACAACCTGGAACCAGACTGTCTGAGCCCCCAGGCCCTGTCCAAATTGATGGAGAATTAGAATTCGAAGTGAAAGACATTTTAGATTCCAAGATAGTTAAGTCGAAACTCTTCTATCTTGTTGATTGGAAAGGATATGGACCTCAGGAAAGATCTTGGGAACCCAGTAACTATGTTCACGCACCACGATTAATTCAACGATTCCATCGAAGATTCCCGCACAAACCAAAACCCCCGGAGGAAAAGACCTTGGGAGGGGCCTTGAGGGGGGGTACTGTCATGATGCCTACCTCCAAGGAGCCAGGCCGGGCCCAGCAACCCCAGAGGCAGACATCATTTTCCCCAGGGAAGTCTCAGCGGGCCCAAGTCGGGGCCCTTTGGACTCAGTCCTGGCGCCTTAGGCGCCAGGCTCATAGCGGACCCCAGTCCTGGCGCCTTAGGCGCCAGGCTCATAGAAGAGGATATGTGTTTAAGTGCTTGGGTGCACACTTACCTGATGCAGACCTTGCTGCTTCATCCAGGCCCTCTTGAGGCCTGAATGGGACTACTTTACCTGTAGGACTACTTCACCACCCGGGTGTGGTCGGGGAAGGATACATACCTGATTGGTGGAAGGATACATACCAGGAACTTCTTCCAAGGCTATTTAAACCCCACCCGAACAGCCACACGTGCTTCGCGTCGTTCTGCACCTAGCAGCTGGACGCTCACCGTGTCAGCTCCTGCATCCTGACTTCAGCCACGCCTGCCAGCACCCTGGAACACCTGCAAGGGGAGAAAGGAAGAGAATAGGAGAAGAAAAGCCCTTACCTGCTAAATCTGCATCCCGGAGTCATTTCTCCAACGGCCCTGAAAAGGAAGACATCATTTTAAAGGCATTTTGTTTCGATCGCTGCAGCGCTGCATTTTACTCACCTTTGCAAGGCGCTTCCATCTTCAGCAGCGATCTTCCGGATTCAGCTACGCCCCGGCGCCTAGAGGAAAAAAGACAAGAACAAAGGTGAGAGGGAGAAAAGGAATAAGGAAAGCTCAGTTTCCTTTTAAGTCTTACCTGTTGGATTATTCCCACTGCATTTCGGGTCCTGCCGCTTCCTGGCATCTCCGGACCCCGGCCCCTATGGGGAAAAAAGACAAAGACATTGAATGAGCGAATGCAAAGACATTACCTGAGCGCTCATCCAGAACTGTTTCACTTTGGGTCGGCGCCATATCTCCGGCACTCCGAACCCCGGCCCCTAAGGGGAAAAAGACATAAGCATTAGCGCTTGCTGCAATTAGACAACGAACATTATTATTAAGCTTGAACTTTTGAACAGAACTTTTACAGCGCCTTACCTGAACAGTCAAGCTTACCTGAACTCCCATCAATCCTCAATCCAGTGAAGTAACTGGGTTTCAACGCGCCCCTGCATCAGAAGCAGGATGGAGAGCTCATCCTTCCAAACCCTAAGGTGAGGCTTCACGGGGAATCGTGGAGGAGGTATCGTGGAGGGTTGGAAGGGAGTGGGAGAATTGAGCATTGTTCCACAGTTGGTAATACTCCCTTTTCACGCACAGGAGGGTATCCAACGAGCCAGGGAAGCCAGAATAGAGGGGCCCTTCCTGTCCATCTTCAGAGTTCTGCGCCTTCGACGCCGCGCCTCCGTGGGAACCAGGTGAGCGTTACAGTCATGTGCCATCTGCGCACAGTGCAAAACTACCCCAAAGTAAACCTATGGGTTTGCTTCCGCCCTTCCCTGTACCACAATGTCCATGGACCATGTTATCAATGGATTTCATACTTGAATTACCTTTGGTACATGAATTTAACACGATCTGGGTAGTTGTGGATTATTTCACAAAGATGGCTATTTTTGTGCCTGGCCGTGGGTTACCCTCAGCTCCGGTTCTAGCGGATATGTTTATGAAGAACGTTTTTCGTTACTTTGGCCTTCCTTCTATCTTTGTGTCTGATCGTGGAACCCAGTTTACATCGCATTTTTGGCGATCATTAACGTGTTCTTTTGGTATTGACGATCGTTTTTCTAGTGCCTACCATCCTCAAACGGACGGCCAAACCGAGAGACTCTACGCCACTCTAGAAGAGTATCTACAGTGTTAGATACTTCAACACCAGGATTCTTGGCTGTCTGTGTTAGTAGCAGCTGAATTTGCCTATAACAACTCGCTATATACCTCGACGGGCATTTCCCCGTTCTTTGCTCTATATGGTCAACATCTGCAAGCCTTGCCCCCGATCCGGTTTTGTCTCCAAACAACCCGGCCGCCTCTGACTGTGTGAGAGAAGTGGCCAAAGTACATAAGACCATAGTATGTCGTCTCTGGGAAGCGCAAATCAGGGCTAAATCCTTTGCAGATACCCACCGTTCACCGGCTCCCGTTTCTCAGACTGGCATGGAGGTATGGCTTTCAACCAGGCATCTGCGGATTCCCGGTCGACGGACTCTGTTACCTCGTTCTATAGGTCCCTAGGAGATTACTCATGTGATCAATCCTTTGGTGTTCAGATTGGCTCTGCCTAGCTCTTGGAGGATACATCCTGTTTTTCATGTTTCTTTGGTGAAGCCTTTTCTTTCAGGTACACATCTGAGTGTCCATCCTCCTTCTGTCTTGGTACAAGGTTCAGAGGAATTCGAGGTCAAGGCCATACTGGACGCCCATGTGCACAAAGGGGTCGATATGTATCTCATTGACTGGTTGGGATACGGCCTGGAGGACCGTACCTGGGAACCCTTGGAGAACATCCATGCCCCTCGCCTTCTGACTCGCTTCCATGTCTCCAGGGGTTTAAATATTGCATTGGGGGAGGATGCAGCTAGGAATCGCCATCATAAACAATACAGGGTTAAAATACCTGTTAAGAACACTGTATCGACCCGGTTATCCTCCAAGACCAAATAATTGCTTCCTTGCTCTACGCCACTCAGTAAACGCTTTACTCTACAATATAGAGCCCCGTTCCTCGCTCGCTACCGGTTGCCGTGGCAGTGAGGTGGACTCATCACATCCAGACACGCCAGCGTGAATCCATCACGTGGCTACAAGCATGTAACGTGCGAGAAATAAAGCCAGCCCCCAGACTGGCGTACAGTACTTCTGATTGAAGTGCTTTGGACCTTTGTTACTGTTTGCTTCCTGGATCCCTGTTAATTGGACCAGTTTTTCATCTCCTGGATTTCCTCGTCCCAGCTCTCCTCGTCAGTGTTCCATCCCCTCCCTCTCCCGTTCCTCATACTTGCTGCCAGCTCTCCCGTTGCCAGGACCTTTATATTGTATAACCGGAACTCTCTTGCCTAGCGATTCTGTCCTCAGTAACGTGCAGTTGCCGACTTTCCTTCTGTTATACGGACTGGCTTGCCTTACGATTCATACACCACATTTCCCGCACGTTAAACAACCTATTGCTTGTACACCGGACTGCTCCTGGTTTTGGATATGGTATGGATTTTTGCCTGCACGTTGCCAGACCCATTTTTCTGAACAGACTTCTTCTGCCTGCTCCCAATTCCGCCTACTCACCTTGACTGGCCTTATCACATCACTAGGAGCCCGTAGCCGTCCTGTCTACAGAACTTCAGTCCCTTTTACCATCCCCTCTGGGCCCCTGGAACTGCATCACTCAAGGATATTTCTCCAAAGCAACACCACTTGGGAAACAAAGACTAGAGACACTTTCTGCACTTCCTAGGCGTCCTCGTGCCATTGGGGTAGGCCTGTGGATACTGGGTTTTGCTTGAAGGACTCTTAGGCGTCCTCGTGTCGTCGGGGCAGGACCTTGGAATTGTTGGACCTGGGAGTAAAGACAAACTGCAAACAAGAAAAAACACCTAATGGTAAGAACACTTCCGCTTCCAAGTGTAGTTTAACTTGAAACTAGTTTCCTATGGTTTGTTCAAAGGAGTTTTTGTTTTGTTCTTGTATTTGATTGTTTAGATATTCTCCTTCCACAATTGAGGATACCTTACACCAACATCCTGTGAAGACAGCGCTGATTGCTGTCACTCAGGTTGGTGAAGCTTAGTGTTCTGATAGTTCTGGCTGAACTCCAACAGCAGCTGTACTGATATTGTTGTTCACTCTGTTGTTCCTAGTTGGCGTCCACGGGTGTGTGTGTCTCCTCTTTCAACTATTGGATCCTTCTGTCTGTATCAATTACACAGCAGAAGGATACAATTGTAGGAAGAATTCTTCAGCGACTCTCAGGGTTCTGCAATCAGCGCTCCTGCCGCATTGGTACCACGGCAGTGAGTCCTAACAGGGTGCTGAGGAATACGTGGGAGGAACATCCAGTCAAAAGAGCGTTACCAGGGGAAAGTAACTTGTTTCTCGAATGGATTGTGTCTTTCCACGTATTGCTCATCTTTGATAGACTCCCAAAGCAGTGTTAGTTTTGGTGGAGGAAGTAAGAATTTTATCATCAATGGTTTTCATGAACAGAATGCAAGACAGCTTTTCCAAAGGTTCCATCCTGACTTAGGGTAGAATCAAGGCAATAATGCTTAGTGAAAGTGTGTATTGTGTACCACGTAACTGCTTCACAAATGTTATTTTATTTTTCAAATTTGGTTTTACTAAGGCTTTCAGAAAACATGTTAAACATCATACAGGGATTGTTTGGAGCATGTCTTAACTGTCATAATCTTCCCCTTCCACCTCTCCCTCCAACAACCCATTAATCTTTATCATATAACAAAGCTCCCATTCCCCTCCCGCCTCTCCCACAGGAACAGTGTATCATCTATCATGCCTCCTTGTACATCGTGTTCTCAATTGTGGCACGTGAACATTGTTTGAGTTTTAGTCTTATTCCATAGTTGTGGTCGCCTAAATGGGGCACAGTCAGCAGTTATTTCTGGACCCCCTCAGGTGAGCAACCACCACATTTCTACATTCTGCTTGGCTTGTCAATGTGGTCTCTACGGGCTCAATCCTCAGTACAATTCGTTAGGCGTTGGTTATATATTCGTTCACAAAGTCGCCCCACAACAATTCATACTGGATAGATCTCCCATGGAGGGCAGCAGTAATTTTTCCCATCATACTGATGTTAGTTGCCACATTCATCCATTCCTTCTTATCCGGGATCATGGCCGCTTTCCAGCGCATCACTAGACAAGCTTGTGCAGCGAGCAGGAGTGGCGCCACTATTCCAGTCACCCTCCTAAATTCATCTTCACATTCCTCCAAACCAAATAGTATGAGAAGGGGTGCAGTTTCATGATGGATCCCATCCACCTCCCTAATCCATCCCAGGACCTCATCCCAAAACATCTTAATATGGGGACAAACCTACCACATGTGACAATAGTCGGCTCTCTCACCACATTGTCACCAGCATAGGGGGCTTGTTCACTAAAACATCTTAGACAACATGTGGGGATCGTATTGCCATCTGTGGAGGAGCTTAATGGCGTGCAATTTATACTAGCTCGCTATTGATATTTGCGAAGCCCTTTTACATATTTTCATCCACAAGTCAGAGTCTAATTCTAAGTTCAGGTCCTTTTCCCACCTGCTCTTCAAGTTGACAGTAGACCCTTTCCCAGTGTTTATTACTACTTTATACATAGTTGAGATCAGGCCTTTATTCTATATCGTGGTATTGAGGAGCATTTCAAATGGGGTGAGGTCTCTCTGTACCTTCTCCTTCCATTTATACCTCGTAAGGATACCCTTGAGTTGAAGAAAGGCAAAGACAGTTCTGTGATCGTGAGGAAGCTGCCTTCCCTCCAGAGTTGACCCACTCTCTCCAGGCCAACCTCAAAGCAGGGTTGGAATCTTCCATGATTGGGAATCTCTTCTCGAACACCCGGTGCCCAAATATGGCTCAAAGGAGATGGCCAAGTGGTGACCCCCTGCATGTCCGCTCCCTCTATCCAGATTCCCAGATGGTGCCCAGTACAGGGTGGTTTTGGATTCTACAGAGTAATTTGTCTCTCGGTACCCATAGCAATTCTGAGACAGTGGCCGGGGCCAGATTATAATTGTGAAGGTGTATCCACTGTAGTTCTTTCTGCCCTCTCATGTGGGGGACCAAAACCCTTAACTGTACCGCTTCATAATATTTTTTAAGATCAGGTAGACCTACACCGCCCTTGTCTTTGGGCAAGGTTAGAACCTCGTAAGCTATTCTAGCCTTCTTCCCCTGCCACAAAAATCTCAAGATGGCCCTTTTTACCTCTCCGAAGAATAGTTTCAGAAGCCTAATTGGGAGCATTTGGAATGGATACAAATATCTATGAAGACACTCCATCTTGACTGCGTTAAGTCTCCCAATCCAGGAAATCATAACCTTTTGCCACTTTACTATGTCGGCATGGAAGCTGGAGAGAAGACGTGGAAAGTTGGCATTGTATAGGGTGTCCATATTTCATGTAACATTTATCCCCAAGTACCGTAGGGCGGTGCCTCCAATCGTGAGACCTAGTGTAGAAAATCTAACGGTGTCCTCCTGAGTGGGTTAGTTCAATGGAAATAGGATTGACTTGGACCTGTTAATTTTGGAGCCGGAAAGTTCACCATATCGTTAAATCAATTGTATGGCTCTCGGTATGGATGTCATGGGGTTCCTTATGTGTAGTAATAGATTGTCTGCATACAGAGCTACCTTGTATTCCTTTCCACTCCCCTTCACTCCCTCCACTAGTTGGGCCGCTCTAAGTTTCTGGGCGAGAGGTTCAAGGGAGAGGGCGAACAGTATTGCGGATAGGGGTCAACCTTGCCTCATTCATCTTCCTAGGTCAAACCATCTCGAGTAGTCAGAGTTGACCGATCCCGATGCCTTGGGGGACGTGTACACTGCCTTCACCCCTCTTCTAAATCCATCCCCCAGTCAGACTTTGCTCATCACCGTCTCCAAGAAGCCCCATTCTACCCCGTCAAACACTTTCTCTGCGTCGACAGATAGGAGGGCAGGGTCCCCCATCATTTTCTTTGATTTGTGGATCAAGCATAGTGTCTTACGCATTGTATCAGCGCTCTGTCTCCCCAGAATAAATCCGACCAGATCCGAATGTATCAGTCGAGGCATGTATATCTCTAGTCTAGCTGCTAGTACCCTTGTATATATTTTTGCATCAATATTTAGCAACAATATTGGGCGGTATGATCTGCATTGTCTGGGATCCCTGCCTTCTTTAGGAATCACCATAATCAGTGCCTGTGAGAAGGAGTCCGGAGCTGCACCTGTCTCTAGGATATCATTGAACAGTTCCACCATAAAGGGAAGGTGGATGAGAGGAAGGTCTTATAAAAATCTGCTGTGTAGCCCTCGTTTCCTGTGGCCTTGCCTAGGGGAAGCCTCTTTATCGTTCTCTCAACCTCTTCAGCCGTGAATGGGGCGTCTGTTGCATCTGCTTCATCACAAAAGAGTTTCGGCATCTGCACACTTCCCAAGTACTCATCTATTTCTGTTCTCTCTTGAGCCGTTTCAGATTTGTATAACTGCTCATAAAACTTCGCGAACGTCTCTGGAATGTCTCCTATCTCTGTGTTCTGGGCATCACCAGCTGCCCCCTTAATCTAGAGTCCAGGACAGCAGCTGCCTTATCCCCCTTCTCATAATGCTTCTGTTTAAGAAGCTGCATTTTGCAGAAAACTTGCCCTTCCTCAAGGAGTCGAAGCTCTTCCCTCTTCTGTCTGGCTTCGAAGATCTTCTCTGCCCTACCCTCAGTGGGGATCCGCGCAACTCTGTCCAAGTGTGTGATCTCTCTCTTAAATCTATTTTCTATGACAGCCCTTTCTCTCTTTTTGTTGGCACCCTCCCTAATCAGGATCCCCGCTACGTAGCCTTCCCAACTTCCCACACCATTCTCCTTGATACCTCTCCTGTGTTGTTTAGCTTAAAATATTCCTTTATCTCATTGTCCATTTCTGTTCGGAAGACAGGGTCTTTCCACAATGTCTCATTACACCGCAACTTTGAACCGCTGTGTGGAAGGCCTGCCAAATTTAAATCAACCGTGACCATGTCATGATCTGACCAAGAGACTGGTGAGATCTCTGAGCCGGTTGCCACCTACGCCAACCCCTCTGAAACATATAAGTAGTCGATTCTAGTGAATGTTCCCTGGGGTGCCAATTAAAAGGTGTAGCCTGTTTCGCTCGAATGGAAACCCTGCCATTTGTCTCGTAGCCCATAGATCTCTATCATCTCCATCACCTCCACCCGGCCACCTTCCACTGGTTCACGCGTATCAGGATTACTTTCCTGCCGGTCCAGTTTAGTGATTGCCCAGAGGTTAAAGTCCCCCCTAGTATTACATGCCGGAGGCTTCCAACATTATTTTCGGAATCGCTTGCTGTAGGAATCAGGATTGGCCAGTGTTGGGGGGATACAGTGTTGCCAGCGTGAAGGTTATTTTGCGTGCAGTACCCACTACCATGAGAGCTCTACCTTCTACATCTGCCCACACCTTGGTGACTTCTAGATTCAACCCCTTTCTAATGAGTATCCCCACACCCGCATTCCGGAGAGGGCCAGAGCCCCAGTATTCCACCCCTATCTTAGAGTGCAGCATGCTTCATTCCTCCCCGCATGCGTATTTGGTCTCTTGAAGAAAGAGCACATCAAGCCCGCTCTCTTAAACACCCTGCACACCAGGGACCATTTCATAGGTGAGTTCAGTCCCTTGACATTGAGTTTACTCACCCTGAGGAGACTACCTTTCTGAGGGCCCAATTCTACCGCCATTTCTTCCTCTTTGGGTGTATTGCTCGTAAGGTGAGCCCCAGCAACCATGACCCCCATGCATAATACCTCTTACAACACGATTCGTACTTCAAGGGAAACCTGTTCCTACTCATCCCCATCCCCTCCCCCTCCCTCATCCCGTGGTGGCATTCGATTCAGTTCGATTGGCATCACCAAGCCATTTCCGGACCACCAGTGGAGACCGGACATATCACAGTCCTATCACAAAACAGTCAAATAACCATTAAGCCCCCTTCACCTCCCCCCTTCAAGATCACTTAAATCTGTATATCCCCCCTTTATCTCATAATGAATGTGCCCCAACAGGAGATACATCACCCCGAATCGCTGAGGTCTGATGTGTGGGCAAGTCTGTATGCCTTACTACAAGAGCGTCTTTGGGGCAGTGCCCCTAAGTGCTGTGGTGCCCACTCGACGTTCTGCCATCAGATATTAGTGCAGTGGGTGATCAGTCTCCTATACTCAGGTTCATTGTTCAATCAACTCACACCTCACCCTCATCTTAATAGATTCACGTCGATGACTGTGATATAGTATGCGGTTTTCAAGGTTGTTCCCAAAGTAGTAGCGTGGAGTGTTGCGTTCTTCGGATGGCGCACCCGGGGAGGCGTTCATCCTTCTGTATTTCCTGGACCCTGTTATCCGCCTCTGTTTTGGGGCTTGAATGTGCCACTGTCTGTCGTCCTCGCTTCTTTCCCCTGATCTGTTTCATTGTCCTGGTTACCCAGTAGGTTGGTTATGCAGTTGTGTATATCCTTTTCAGATCTCAGCTTAATCCTATTCCCATCCAATTCAAATGTAAGAGAGAATGGGTAGCCCCGTCGATAAAAGACTTCTTTTTCTTTCAGCCATTTAGGAAGTGGCATACACATCGGTCTCAGAGCGAGAGTCTGTGATGATAGGTCTTGAAAGATCGTCACTCTTGCTGTGCTCAGGGAGATATGTGCACTGCGTTTGGCTTTCTCCAGGATTCTGGCCTCATGGGAATAGTTGTGGAACCGTACTAGGACTGTTTTCGGTCCTCCCGTGGCCCCTCGGCTCTATTTATTCGGTCAACCTTTGGTTCATCGATGGAGTCATCCTCGAATAAGAGTTTCATGATTTCATGGAGGGTCCTTTTCAAGTCTTGTTTAGATACTCCTTCTCTTTCCAGGATCCTGAAGATTCCTAGGTTGCTCCGTCATTCAAGACACGGAGCACCACAGGTTCGATCCCTGGGTCCGCGCTTAAAAATCTCTCGGTATTAAGCACGTTATAAATAACCTATCATATCATATCATATTCACGGTTCTCCAAATCGTCCATTTTCAGACGGAACTCCTCTTCCCGAGCTTCTATCTCTGTAATCCTCTGGTCTATTTGTGTCTCCAGGGTACTGAGGGAAGTTTGATTGTGTTCCACCCCTTCAAGTCTTTCTTCCATTTTGTCGATTGTCTGCATGATCTTGTCGATTTTCCCTCCAATGTCCACCTCATGCTTTTCATTTCATTGAGTAAGGCTGCAACATCAGCCTTAGTCGTGGCAACTTCCGCCCCTGATGTCGACATAGTAGATTCCTGTAGGGATCCTGGGTTGGTGCGATGCGGAATAAACCGCCATGGTGCAAGTGTCTGCCGTATGTCCATGCACTCCTCTCACGGCACTTCGTCGGTGGACTATGCTCTGCTGTCCTAGGTCTGTTACTACGTCAGCCGCCTTTCATTCATGTCACTCTCTGCTGATAGGACCCATTGTAGTGTAGCACTACATGTAGCTTTATTGACTTGGGGCAAATTCATCTCCGACCCTCAAGGAATCGAGCATCCGAGGAGGGCACACTCCCCAAGAGTGGGGGCCCAACCCTCACAATGACAGACGTGGCTTGCAGTCGAGAGAGTCAGTAGATGTTTTATTGGAACACCACAGGGATATTATACTTGAGGACCGATATCTTAGTAATTCAAATGCAGGATCTTATTGGAGCATGAGGTGAGCACTTGTGAGCTGCGAGCTCCACACACATTTCCTGGAACGTTGGGAAGGCCTATTCCTTTTGGCCTCAACAGCTGCTCCTGGAGGAGGGCACACACCCCGGTGCCCAACCCTCCAGTATTTCTTCGCGGTACTCCACAGTCCGCACCTGCCTTGTCGTATGAGGTTGTTAAAGGTTCTGTCCCACCGCAGTAGAGGGAGCGTGTGCGAACTGTTGGGTGATGTGTCTATCTCACACACTTCCGACCCAAACGTAGTCCGTCAGTGCGGGGCATGCAGGACCATTGGGTGGTACTGTGCCTCTGTTCTTCATGTTATGCAGGTGTTTGCTCTGGGGATCTCTGTCCTAAGATGATGTTTGTGTAAACACAGACTGCTGGGGGGGCACCAGATGACCAATCCACCCCGCTTGGGGTATGCCACCTTAGTCTATGCATTGGCTTTTGTGCTACTCCCACCATCCTGGTACCTCCACGTCACGAGACCAGATTTTATATCGCTTCAGGTGTGGGGTTCAGTTTTCACAAGGAGGCCCCCAGGACGAGTCCAGAAGCGTGCTCCTGCGTGGACAGAGCCTGTGTGCAGAGTGGTACTATAACGGAGTCCACTTGTTCCCTGTTGAGTGGTCTGGGGTCTCACGATATGATCCGTAGGTAGAGTGCTGATTTGTCCTATTGGGCCAGCCCTGAGTGTGTCTGAGCTTGCAGGAGAGTGTGTTCCTTGTCCTGCCTTTGTTCTAGAGAGGCCAGCGAACTTGACAAATGTTCTCACTAGCTCCCCTCAATTGTGCCATAGGAGTGAAACTGGGATTGGGGCGTGTCTCC
Source organism: Ambystoma mexicanum (assembly GCF_040938575.1). Classification (NCBI taxonomy): domain Eukaryota; kingdom Metazoa; phylum Chordata; class Amphibia; order Caudata; family Ambystomatidae; genus Ambystoma; species Ambystoma mexicanum. The sequence continues at coordinate 639,002,931 of NC_090939.1, forward strand.
ACTGCTCGCGTCAATGTCTGGGGCTCAGAGTACCGATTAGGGTGTTCGGAGTTGCACATGTTGTTCCTTGGTATTGGGAGACATGATATTTCAGTCGCTGTTGTGGACAAGGGCATCCTTAGGTTAATTACAGACTTATAGCGATGTTCTTTGCAGCAGCGGACCCAGTAAAGTCACTGCTTCCTCCTGCTTCGGTGTCCCGCTCCGCGTTGCGACCACTCAGGTGTTTCACTCAATGAAACGCAACGCGTGGTGTGATAACGGAGGTGAAACTATTGTCTAAAATGAGCCCGTTGGACGGGACCGTCACGGCCTCACGTATGCGTGGATTGTATGCGTGCATGCATACAAGGGCGTGTGTAAGTGGTTGCATGTTTGGATACAAGGGAGGGCCTGTAAGTCACGCATATGAATGAATATTGGTACGACTACGCATGTGAATGAGAGTGCAGTGTAAATGTTCTGGGTGCTTGTGTGAATGACAGATGAGCTGTATGGGTGCGTGACTGGTGGGTGAGTGTGTGTGCTTCTGTGTTTATGCGAGGCTGGGACCCAGGCAGGGGCACTGGGGCATGAAAATATTTTGACAGGTGCATGGCATGTTTTACTGCCGTTTGTGGATATCCAACGTAAGTGTTATGTGAGGGTGCGGGAGGGTACTACAATGGGGCTGACTGGGTACTCGCATTAAGCCCAAAGCCAACATGATGAGTGTTCTAACACGGGGGTCATGTTTCCTTACTGTGGCTTGGTTTTTTCTTTACTGGTGTTAAGGTCAAAGGCAACATAAGTGGTTTTTCATGGGGGTATTTGTGTAATATGTTATTTATATAGCGCTTTCCCAAAGGCACTGTACAGAGAACATCTTTACATACAATTATCACGCAACCGAAGTTAGTACTCATTTATCAACCTCAGAAGGATAAAAGGCTGAGTTGGCCTTGCAGGGATTTGAACCTGCGAATTACACACAGATCGCAACAGCGCACGCTCAACACGCTGAGCCATCTTACCGGCTAGACAGCCAGGACATGTTTTCTTACTGTGTCATTGCATTATTTTTTTTATTTTTTTATTGTCATTTTTAGTTTTGAATCAAACTTTTATCACAACATTTTTCCTTAATTTTATCAGAACGTTTTAAGAAAATCAACATCTTCCAATTCAGTTTATTAGCCCCGACTTAAATTACGTTGTCCAAACAGGCGTCTAGAAAGTTTATTGTAGAACATGTCAAATGGATAGAGCTTCCACCTAAGATTATTTGCCACCATTCGTCCATGTTGTCATTTTTTGGCGCAAATTGCCCTAGGTGGATTGATCTTAAAGTCTTAAGTTCTGGGCATTCTGTTATTAGATGTTTCGATGATTCTGTTTGTGACTTACAGAATCTGCAACCATCGTCGTCTGTTTTTTCGATGTGACGTGCCACTAGCATTTGTTTTGTCTTTATAGCGTTTAGTCACAGTTTCAGGAACGCCTTTCGGTGGTATCTGGAAGGAAATTTCTGTAGGTATTGGGGCAGATTGTTTACTTTGTTCATAACTTGACTATGGTTTAGTGTGGATGAAAGATCTTTTAATTTAGCCATATTTGTTATCCAAAACCATTGTTGTAGCTTTTTTTTTGCAGTTTGCGGCTGATCTAATAGTATTTCAAGTTTGATGTCACTCGCATTTAGTACATCTTCGAGCTTTTGTACCCAATTCTTGAGCAGTCCTGTATGTTCTGAGTTGTCTATAGGCGCTAGTATTTGGTACCCCGGTGCAGGATTTGCAATCAGCATTTTTCTTAACATCGCAAGTGATTTCCATACTACATAGCCATATAGTTCTTCTAGTGCAAGTTTGTGTCTTATTGCGACAATTGAGATGTAATTAGGCAAACTTAACACTTTTCGCCAAAAAATGCCCTCTAATTTTGCCCAGATTTTGTGGTCCAAGTTCCACGCTGTTTCTGACCCATAAGTGATTCCTGGGATCACCTTTTGCACGTAGAATTGCCGCACTGGAATTAGGCTGAACTTTCCATACAAGTTGTGGATTCTTGTTCCTTGTAGAGAGAGCGTGTTCATTTTTTGCAATAAGTGTAATGCCCAATTGTTTTCGCGGATTGACGTATTTATTTGCACTCCTAGATATCTTATTTCATTGACAACTTAGATTTCATCTTTGTCGATCCTCCAAACGAAGTCTCGATTTCTTTTTCCCTTTACTGGCCCAAATTTCATTATTTTGGTCTTGTTTACATTAATTCTTAATTCATTTTCCTTCATGTATTGATGCAGACCCTGTAGTAGCCGCTGTAGCCCTATTTGTGTTCGATCAAGCAAAACTAAATCGTCTGCATAAGACATGTACCAGATTTGATGTCCATTTATTTTTGGCGAGAAACGATGTATTCTTGTTAGTGCGTCAGGGATGTCAGCAATGAATAATTTAAACAAGACTGCAGCTAGCGGGCAGCCTTGTTTCACACCTCTATTCGTGCTTATTGCTTCGGTTAGTTCTCCTTTTCCGTTTATCCTTACACGTATTGCAGTATTGGCGTGAAAGGCCATTATGGGGTGTAAGATGTTTGTTGCACATCCCCAGTTTTTAAGTTTTCTCCACAGAAGATCTCGATTTACTGTGTTGAACGCCTGTTGCATGTCTACGAAGGCCAGATTTAAGTTTGTTCTTTTTGATATAGTTTCTAATTTTAATAGGTTTACTATTGTCAGGTTGATCTCTGTTCCCACTCCTTTAGTAAACCCAGTTTGGCGACTGTCCATGATTCCTTGCTCAGTGCCCCACGATGTTAGCTTCTGTTGTAGAAAGGTTGCCATTACTTTCCCAATTGTATCAAGAAGGGCGATGGGTCGGTAATTAGCTGGATCAGTCCGATCACCCTTCTTGAAAACTGGTACAACAATTGCATTTGTCCATGAGTCTGGGAGCAGTTTCTGTTTTGCAATTCTTTCAAACAGCATGGTAATGAAGATGGCCCATTCGGCTTTATGTGTCTTTAGTTGTACGTTGGATATGCCGTCGGGCCCTGCGGCTCTTGAGTTGTTTAACTTAGACGAACAAGTTACTTCTTACCTTGTAACGTTCTTTCGACGGGATGTTCCTCCGAGGTATTCCTCATCTTAGATATATCCTTCCAGCTCTGCTTGCCTCGGAAAATTTTTTCTCCAGAGGGCGCTGCGCGTCGACGTCCCTCGAGTCGATGACCCTCGACAGCCGCCGTATCGACGCTCGACGTCATCTTGCCTATAAAGGCCGCGCGCAGCGTCCGTTGCTCAGTTCCGTTTTGTAGCCCACAGTATTACTGTCTGGACTAGACTAATCACCCTGAAGGAGCGTAAGCTGCAACAACAAGGGAAGTAGAACTGCGGGGATGGATGGGAGGGTCGATGAGGAATACGTCGGAGGAACATCCCGTCGAAAGAACGTTACAAGGTAAGAAGTAACTTGTTCTTCGAAGGGATTGTGTCCTCCGACGTATTCCTCATCTTAGATAGGCTCCCATAGCAGTATTCTATATTTGGAGGAGGGAGTACTGACTTCACGCTGTCTTCTATTGATGAATAGAATGTAGTACAGCCCTTCCAAACCTAGTCTCTTGACTAGAGGAGGAATCCAGATTGTAAAAACGTGTAAAGGTATGGACAGACGACCATGTAGCGGCCGCACATATGTCTTTAATCGGCACGCCTCTTTTGAGGGCCGATGAAGCTGCAATACCTCTGGTCGAATGAGCCCTAAGGTTTTGAGGGGGCTCTTTCCCTGCCAGTTTATAACATTCCAGAATGGCTAGAATGATCCATCTGGAAATGGTCTGCTTAGTTATTGGTAACCCCAGCTTGTGACCTGTGTAGCCTACAAATAGCTGGTCTGCCTGTCTTATCCTGGCTAGTCTACTAATATAAAAACTTAAAACCCTCCTAGGGTCTAGTCTGTGTAACCTCTCTTCCTCTTTCCCCGGGTGAGGAGGAGGATAGAAAGATGGTAGGATAATCTTCTGAGAGATATGGAATTCAGAGACTACCTTTGGGAGGAAATTAGGCTTCACTTGCAGGACAACTTTGTCTTTGTGAAAGATTGTATGAGGGGGTTTACAAGAAAGAGCTTGTAATTCGCTCACCCTTCTAGCAGATGTAAGTGCTATTAATAAAACAGTCTTAAGGGTAAGGAATCTTAACGAACAAGAATGGAGAGGTTCGAAAGGTGTACCCATCAGGAAAGTTAATACCAAGTTTAAATCCCATAGGGGAACTTGGAATGGTCTTGGGGGATAAACATTGGTTAACCCCTTTAGAAACTGTATTACCAAGGGTAATTTGAAATAGGATGGTTCCTCCGCAGTACGCTTAAAGATAGATAGCGCTGCGAGATAGCCCTTAATGGTGCCAACTTGAAGGCCTGAATTTGCTAAATATAGTAGGAAGGACAAAACCATTGGTGTACCACATGAAAATGGGTCGATATTCTGTTCTCTACACCAGCTGCAAAATCTGTTCCAACGGCAGCGGTATAAAGACTTTGTTGCTGGCCTCCTTGCCGAAAGCAACACCTCCATAACATCATCAGGGAGGTCCCAATCCTTGTACCTCATCCGTTCAGAAGCCAAGCGTGAAGGTTGAGGGTTTTGATGTCTGGATGGAGAACCTGACCTCCCTTCTGTGAGAGTAGGTTCTCTCTGAGAGGAAGTCGAATTGGAGGGCAGATGGACAAGTCTAGAAGGTCCGGGTACCACGTTCTCCTGGCCCAATCCGGGGCAATTAGGATCATGGTTCGCCGGAATCTTCTCAACCTCCTGATCATTTGAGGAATGACAGGGACCGGTGGGAACGCGTACAGAAGCGGAAACTCCCAGTCCACTATGAACGCGTCTCCCAGAGCTCCTCTCGGAGGAAATTCCCTTGAGCAGAACAGGTCGCATTTCCTGTTTAGGCTGGTGGCGAACAGATCTACCTGAGGGGTTCCCCAAAGGGTGAAGATCTCTTGAAGGACTTCCTGAGCTAGCTCCCACTCATGGGAGACTGTGTTCTGCCTGCTCAGAGCGTCCGCTGTCAAGTTCTTCTCTCCGGCTAGGTGAACTGCCGATAGAGAGATTCCTTCTTGGATTGCCCAAAACCAGAGCTGCATCGCCTCTCTGCACAGGGGTAGTGATCCTACGCCTCCTCTTTTGTTGAGGTAATGCATGGCCACCGTGTTGTCCGTCATTATCAGGACGTTCTTCCCTTGTACAACTGGCAGGAAAGCCTTCAACGCAAGTTTGATGGCTCTCAGCTCTAACAGGTTGATGTGTAGTCTGGACTCCGATGGAGACCAACGACCGCTGATGGTCAAGTCGTTGGCGTGGGCTCCCCACCCCGTGAGTGAGGCATCCGTGACTACTGTTATCTCCGGCCAGGGTTGCCAAAACTGTTCTCCTTTCAGAATGTTCTCCTGACAGGCCCACCACTGAAGGTCTCGAGCCACCCTGCCGGGAACCTGAAGAAGATTTGTCATTCTCCCTGAGAATTGTGACCACTGAGTCCTCAGTGCCCACTGGAGGGATCTCATTCTCAGGCGAGCCTCTGGCACAAGGAAAATGCAGGATGCCATGAGGCCTAGCAACCTCAAAAAGTCGAAAGCTGGGAGACGTTGGGCATGTTGGAACTTGGTAACCATCTGTAGAATATCTTGAGCCCTCACCTCTGGTGGCGAGGCTTTTCCCAGGGAAGTATCCAGGATCGCTCCTATGAACTGGAGTCTCTGCGATGGTATCATTTGAGACTTCTTTAAATTGAGGGAGAAGCCCAGCTTGTGAAGGGAGTAGCACACGTGATTTAGCTGGATCTGAGCTTGCTCCGGAGAAACAGCTCTGATCAGCCAATCGTCCAGGTAGGGGTAGACGTGAATCCCTTCCCTCCTTAGACTTGCAGCCACTACCGACATTAACTTGGTGAAGACCCTCGGGCGGAGGTCAGCCCAAAAGGCAGTACTCGAAATTGATAGTGAGAGTTGCCAATTGCGAACATCAGGTATTTCCTGTGTTTGAGATGGATAGGCACATGGAAATAAGCGTCCTGAAGGTCCAGAGATACCAACCAATCCTGAAACTGAAGGGCCTGGAGGATCTGAGAAAGAGTGACCATCTTGAATTTGTCTTTCCTGAGGAATTTGTTCAATTCTCGCAAGTCCAAGATGGGTCTCAGTCCTCCGTCTTTCTTTGGAATGAGAAAGTAAGGGGAGTACCAGCCCTTGTTCCTCTCCGCTACAGGTACCGGTTCTATGGCACCTTTCTCTAGCAGGTCTATAATTTCCTGCAAGAGGAGCGGATCTGGAGCTTTCTGAGAGCTGATCCCCGGTGGATGACTCTGAGGAATACGTAGGAAAGGTAGGCAGTAACCTTGGGCAACTGTTTCCAATGCCCAAGCATCTGACGTGATAGCCTGCCATTCCGCCAGATGTTGAGTCAACCTGCCTCCTACAGGTGTCCTGTGAGGGAAGTCCTCAGAGTGGTTTTGGGGCGGCTGATGCAGATGCCGAAGGTAAAGAGGCACCTGCTGTTGCTGCGGCTTTAGAATATCTACCCCGTCCACCTCGGGTAGTCCTTCTTTGACCCCTTTGAGCCGGTCGTCCTCTACCTCTTCGAATGAGGAGTAGAAGCGAAAGGACTTGCCCCTCGCAGAGGTTCCTGTGGGACGAAAAGGAGTCTGACGGATTGCAGCTCCTAGGGATTTTGCTGCTGCTTTTGAAGTTTGCAGTTTCTCTAAACTGTCATCCGCCTTTTTCCCGAACAAAGAAGAGCCATCAAATGGCATGTTCAAGAGCCTGGCTTGCACATCTGGGGCAAAACCCGACTTTCTCAACCAAGCGAACCGCCTGGTTGATGTACTTGCCGCCATTGCTCTGCTGATACTGTCAGCCGAATCAATGCCCGTCTGGAGGGATTCGCACATAGCGTCTTTACCGTCCTGTATAATATTCAGAAACGCATCCCTTTCTTCTCCCTCCGGGATGCAGTCAGCCGCTGTAGAAGCACACTCCCAAAGTGTATGGCTGAACCTAGCAAGGGTGCAAGTAGCATTAACAGACTTTAACGCCATGCTACATGCTGAAAAGACTTTCTTAGCCATAGCATCATATTTTTTATCGTCCCTGTCCTGTGGGACAGTAGGATAAGCCGTCTTGACGTCGGTAGAGGATGCTGCTTGTACCACCAGACTTTCTGGGGATGGATGTTTAGACAAGAACTCTGGGTCAGTGGAAGATACCCTGTACTTTGCAGACAGTTTCTTATTTACTGCTGGTATTACATCTGGGGTTTCCCAGTTTGTCATGATCTTTCTCTGAAGAGCTTTATGAAAGGGCACCACTGGATCCTCTTGTGGGCCTTTGTCAAGAATATCTGTGAGGTCATCTTGCTGGAAAGATTGTGAAGGTGTAGACCACCCCATGAACTCTGTAATCCTGGCCATTAAGGCTCTGTAGGGGGTTTCAGCATGCTCCCCCGGGTCTGGCTTAGCAAAATCCACCTCAGGGGAAGTGTCTAACCCACTTGCCTCATGTAAAGAATCATGAAGATCCTTTAATCTGCGCTCTTCAGAGGAAAATTCCTCTCTTACTGGGGTTACAGGTCCCTGTAACTCAAATGTGTCTTGTTCGGACAAATCACCCTCTTCTAAAATTGAGGATATAGTTCTCAATTGTTCTGAACTAATAAAGGGAGTAAATCCCATTTCCAAGGCAGAGGGTGCTGAACTTGTCATTATTGGCCTCGAAAACGTCGATGTCGTTGACGCCGACGTCGAAGGCTTCGAGCGTGGCGTCGAAAACAGAGGTGGAGGCCTCGAGGACCTCGACAGAATTGGAATTTTACTCGACAATATCGACGCCATCGACGTCGAGGGCCTGGGGATCGTCACTGGATGTGTGGTCACCGTGACTTTTCTCGGCGTCGACGCCGGCGTCGAGTCGACAGACCTGTGTGTCGAAGGTCCCCTCGACAACGGCGTCGAAGACCTCGACGTCAACGGAACCTTCGTCGACGGAACCTTCGAGGAAGGTTTGGAGGTCATGGTCCTACTCGAGGGTTCGAGACGCGCTCGAGAGGTTTCTTTCGCCGGGTACTGCGACTCGCGGCGTTTTTGACCTTCGGGTCTTTCGACCAGAGCATCGCTCTCGGCAGTCTTCGAGGGGGTCGAGGCCGCTTTCTCGAAGACGCTCATCATATTTTTTCTGAATTCCTCCCATTCAGCCCGGGAACTATGTTTCGTGGGGCAAGGGATTCTTTTTGGCGAAACAGAGGAAGAGGAAGACGGAGAAGGGGATCTTCGACGTCTCCTCTTCGAGTGTTTCGATCTCGAGGAGTGATGAGACCCACTCCGAGACCTGGAGCGTGAATGGTGACGAGGAGACGAATGAAGAAGCTTTAAAAGTCTTATCTTTCTCCAGCTTCCCCCTACGCTCCTTCAGGGCCTTAGCTGTCATGGACATACAGTCCTCGCACTCCGAACAATGGTGTTCGGCTCCCAAGCACCACAGACAATTTCTGTGAGGATCGGTTAACGACATCTTTTTCCCACAATCTCGACATTTTTTGAAGCCGGATCGAGGAGTTGTCGGTTCCGACGAGGAAGCCATCGAGTACGGTATCGAATAACTCGAGGTAAATAGTACTAAGAACTGAGCAACGGTATTCCGAGGCACCGAGTAGCGCGGAAAAACGGAACTGAGCAACGAACGCTGCGCGCGGCCTTTATAGGCAAGATGACGTCGAGCGTCGATACGGCGGCTGTCGAGGGTCATCGACTCGAGGGACGTCGACGCGCAGCGCCCTCTGGAGAAAAAATTTTCCAAGGCCAGCAGAGCTGGAAGGATATATCTAAGATGAGGAATACGTCGGAGGACACAATCCCTTCGAAATTGAGTTTTGAATGAATTCCACAGTTTCTGCTACATTCCAGTGAGTTGGTTCCTGGTTCATGTCCAATGCTGAGACTTGTTGGGATTTATTAAAAACGCCCGTAAAGTGTTGTTGCCACGCTTCCTCAGACACTGCATTAGCAAGCGTATCTGTTTGATTTGCGTTGTTATTATTTAGAATGCGCCAGATCTCACGCGTGTTGTTAGACTGAATCAAGTTCAACATCAGTTCTCCACGTTCTTGGTCTCTTATATAGGCAAATGACTTGTGCCAGTTTCGATATTTTTCTCGCCGCAATTTGATTTGTTGGGCAGTGTGCGCTTCCATATTTCGCTTCAGTTTTCGTATGTCTTTGTTTAGCAGTTTCTTTTGACATTTGACTAAATTGCTCCATTCATGCTTGTGTGTGGATTTGTTGTTTAGAAATCTGTGACTGCTCCTTTGTTGGTACGGCAGTATCAAATCATAATTAGTTGAATTTCTTTCATTATTGGCGATAAATCGAAATTTCTCGGTGAGGCCTTTTATTTGTTGTTCGTTTAGGCGTAGCTGATTTCGCCCTTGATTTATTTCAACTGAATATTTGTACAGAGCTGCTTCTGTTTTTTGAAGTAAAGGCCATGACATTTCCAAGATGTCATGGTCACTTCGGTCTGTCTGGATGATGCGTAACTTTGAGATTTTGGTCCAAACATTTCTTGATGTCCAGATGTAGTCTAGAATTTTTTTATGGCCAAAATTTCTCCAAGTGTACATCGGAGGCGTATCTCCCGGTATATGTCCATTAACCAGATCACAGTCTCTTGCGTCCATTTCATAGTCCCAGCACACTCTCCTTTCACTGCTAGTCAGTTTTTCTTTTATTTCTGATGAGATAAGTTTTCTCTCGTCATTGAACCATGATAGGTTCATATTGCCACATATGATTATTGATAAGTCTTGATACTTCTTTTGATTTTTATCGATTATTTGTGTTACTGATTGGATACATTTTTCGGTTGATATCTTGACCGGATTCCAATACAGATTAATTAGGAGAATGTGTTTTCCACTATTTCTTGACTTGTTGACTTTCAAATGAGTGTGGTCTGTACAAGGCTATTTGGGTTTTCAGTTTCACAGACTTCCCACGCGGTTCCATGTTCGACCATGGTTATCAGACCTGACTGCGGGCGACCTCTAGCATTTATTTCAGCCGGATTGAGCAGCGTCAGGTACCCATCCTTTACAAGCGGACTGCGTAGCCATGTCTCTTGCAGACAAATTAGAAAATTATCAGACAAACCGACTGGAAAGTCTTCGAAGAGGTGCTGGAAGCCCTGTGTGTTCCATGAGATTAATGTGACTAGCCCTTCTTGTTCTTTTCTTTCTACCTATTGATTTCTTATCCTTGATTCCACTTCGCTTCTTTGCGAGTTCACAGACTGCGTAATTTTCATCTGGTTTCTCAAGATGTCGCGCCGCTGTTCCATGGAGTCAGTTGCCATTTTTCTGTAGTTGGTACTTTTGGAGCTATTAGAAATGGATAAATCTTCATCTGAGATCTCAAAACCCATGAACAGCAGTTCGTCTTTTGCTCCCAAGAGTGTTTTTCGTACAGCTTTCGAGTTTATATGTAGCAGAACTTGGTCTCTGCGTTCTTCTGAAATGTATTCTACTATTCCTATGTCGTTTGTTGTGACTGTTCTCAGTATCGGCACTGAGTGCAATAGTCTCATGACGTTGCCTCTATTCAGGTTTACGTCATTTTCCTCATGGAAGATGTTTTCAATCTGTATTCTGCCAGACTTGTCGTTTAGTTTGATTTGTTTAAATTTATCAGCTGCACGAGATTTAATCTTCGATTGTGCGCGTGTTAATTTTGGATTTAGTGAGCCATGAAGTTTTGTCCCTTTTTCTTCTTGTTTGCTAATCTCCGACTCATGTTGATTATTTGATTTTTTCGTGTTGATCCATTTTTCTCTGGCTTCATTTTTATTTGTTGGACGCTCATTTGGTTTCCTCATCAGACGTTTTCCAGCTCCTTTCGTTGATTCTTTCATAATTGACCGACAGGTTTCATCCAGCTCCTGTATATCTGCCGTTGATTCATCTACAAGGTCGTCAGTATAGGTTGAAAGGTCGCAGAGATCCACCGAAGATTGTATCGAATGTACTGAAGCATTGTCTGAATCCAATCTCAATCTTTTTTTCGGGTTAGTTGCAACCGGTTTGTCTGTTATTCCTGTTATTTTAATTAATGCTTTTGCTTTTTCTAACCCTTTATTTGGTATCAATTTTTCTCTTACAAATAAACTTTGTTTCACTGGTGTGGGTAGGTTACGAATAAAGTTTCTTGATCCACTGGAATGTTTTTTTATCACCTCTAGGTTTTTTTGTTTTTCGGTTTTTTTCTTCTGCGGATTTTGTTTTGCCAAGTCTTGTTGGTCTTGTTTGGCATCACATATGATGGTTTTTGCTGTTCCTCCAAATATGCCATAGGTTGTTTTTTCAATCGAGATGTGAGAGGAGCCCGCGGATGGTTCGGGTTGTGCTTTTCCTGTTTGCCCGGTTTGTGTTTTGCTGAAAGGCGGCTTCACTGTTAACTTAATCTCTGCCGCCTTTGGGAGGGCGATACCGCCCACCTTTTTGTTTTGTTGGTCTTCGAACGATGAGTGTTCATTATTTTGGCTTTTTTGGCGTTGTTCTTCTGTCTCTTGATTTTGCAGTGCTTTTGTTACATTTTTGTTGTTATGTGTATTGTGTTTATTGGGGCTTCTTCTATCACTCGGCGGCTGATTTGTGTTCTGTTCGAGATCTATCATGCATGCCACGGGTTGCTTCTCTTTTTCGGTATGCCACGGTCCTAGCATCAGGCTTCCCTTTAAAGCATTCAATAAAGAGCTTTTTTCTACACAATAATTCCTAATCTGTGTACTCAGCTCAGTGTACCGAGATCAATTTTTGGATGCTTCGTTTCCCATTTGTTGTCTTCGCTCACTGTTTGTATTTTCCATTTTGTTCACTTTCTCATTTAGATGATTCAGTAATGCATTATTGTTTTGTAGTTCGTCATGAAGGGAATCATATAGTTTTATGAAAGGGATTAGAGCCAACGAGGTGGCAGCAAGTACATTGTTGTGAATTTGTATGGCCGCCGCCGTAGATATGTTAGATTTCAATACTGACTCGTTATCGGAGTCATGATGTGTAGGCTCTGTCCTCTCCGTTTCCTTTTCAGTTATTTCTTGGTTAAAGGCTGCTTTTGCCGGCATTGACTCGGGACTTGTGTTGGCGGCTGGCTGCGTTGTTGCAGGCGTTGAACAACTTAACAGATGAGAGGAGTTGGTTTGACGACCTCTTTTCCTCTGAAGATCATGTAGCTTGATAATAGAATTGGTAGTTTCCAGAAATTGGCTTTTTGGCGTTTGCCTTTCAATGATCAAAGTACTAGGTCCTATTTGACCATATTTTTCAGGTGATATTTGAGTATTTGTATAGTCTTTATTCTTTGCAATTTTTTGAAGAGACTCTGCCCGACCTGCAAAGTCAAATCCACTGCTCTGCTTGTGGCCATTTTTCTGTATGCATTCGTTGTTGGAGTGGCCGCTGGTTTGTTTATTCAGGATGACTTGTCCTTTTGGAAAACTTACATCCATATTTGTCCCCATTTCGTTTGCTCTTTCTGTCTTGTCTTTTTTTGCTGTGCCTTTATTGTTCTGGTTTGGTGTATTATGTCCTGATTGTCTTGAATTTTCTTTAAATTTGTTTTGCGTCATCCTCTCTTCCGCATCGTTTAATTTGCGGTCTGTGGGTGGATATACGAACCACATTAGGCTCTCTTCACCTGATCTTTCAGGGATAGCCAGTTGTAATAGTTCGTGATCCGTTACATCAAAAGGTGAGTCAAACAGCACTGTGTTGATTTCAATTGTATTTGTAATTGATCCATCTTCTAAAATTTCGATAGGAGTAACTTTCGCGCAGCTCGCGTTGGTTATTTCTGCGCATTGATTTAATTCGACAAAAGGCACGATCTTAGTCATCGCCGTTTCTGTGCTTTTCAAAATATTTTCACAAGAGTTGGAATCAGAATTTGACTTGTTATCTGGCTTGTCACCCTCAACTCGCCCTGATGCAGAATTGCCATTTTCCTCAAGACACCTTGTTTGGGTGTTTGTTATTGAAATTTCAGTCAGGTATTTGCTGGTTAATTGAGCAAGAGAGGGGAACTCAGAGACATTGTTAATTTGCTTTTGTGGGATTGGTGCTATTTGTGGACCGTGTGTTATCATATCAGAAGTGTCTGTTTTTAACTTTTGTTGTTTTTGGTTTGATCAATTGTACCCCTCCAGTTCACATTTTTTATTGTTAGTTAGTTTTTCATCCAACGATATTGATGTATCTATAATTTGTGCACAGGACTTTAGTTTTGAACGTGTCTGCGGCCCCGCCTCTGCCATTTCGTTACTTCTTACCTTTTTGTTACAGGAATCGGCAGGCGTCTTCTGTGCAGTGTTTTTTTCTCGACCGCCGGACGCCAAAGCCACCAAACAGCCAAACAGTGAGAAGATCACAGCCCTTCTGTCGCAGGGCTTACGCCGCAAGGGCGGCGCTGAGCAGCTGATGTCTCCGGCTGGTGGTCACGTGACAGCCGCGTCACGAAAAGGGGGAATCCTCGGTCTTTCAGCTTAAAGCGGCGGCGTCCTTTTCACCGCTCGCTTCGCTGCCCGGGCTTGTAAACAATTGCAGGAAATGCCGATCCAATGTTCAGTTCGCAATGGAACTCTAAAAGTTGCGCCGCCACAGCCAAACAGTGAGAAGATCACAGCCCTTCTGTCGCAGGGCTTACCTGCATTTTTATTACTGGTGTTAAGGCCAAAGGAAAACATAAGTGTTCTTACATTGGGTTGGGGGCATTTGTTCAGCTTGCAAGGTAATGTTGTTTTACTGTGGCATGACATTTTTTTACTACCGTGAGGGAGCAAATACAACATGACGAGGGTTCTTATATGAGGAGAAGGGGAATTTGTGTAGCCAGCAAGCATATGTTTTTTTTTTTTACTGTAGCCTGGGATTGTTGTTTACTGACCTTAAGGCAAAGTCAACAGGAGTATTTTTTTATATGGATATACTGGCATACACTGGCAGAGCCAGCATGAACATGTTTTATACTGGCATTATGGGCAAAGCAAACATGAGTATTTTCTCATGTGGGGACACTGGCATATTTAGGTGCACCAGTAGGTATTACCTCCAAAATAAATTAATAAACAACTACATCCTTTTTGCAGATTAATGTGACCCCTTGCCCTGTTAACGATTATAGAACAGACAACTCAGATTAGTAAAGAAACATCACTAACGACTTCTTTCTAGAAACTTAAAAGTTTTAGCCTAGCCACAAAATATCAGACTGAATTTTCAATTGTATTAAATACATCCGAGTGAAAGTCATCGAAGTGGTTACTACTAGAGATCGGGGCGCTGCAAACTCTGGGGCCTTTTGCAGTATGTGGGAAATGGAGCCTCCACTGTTCCCAGAGGGCAGCCATTTGTGCTTGTTTATTGCCGCTCCAGATTGGCTGTAAAAGATGTTTGGCTGAGCAGGAGACAGGGTAAACCAGTAACAGGAAACACCCTTCAAAGTGCAGGCTAGTTCTCTAGCTCAGTGCACGCCACTGGTCTTTTTAATATTCTTGATGAAATTAAATGTTTCAAATCGTGTGCTGTATCTATGAATGAGAGCAGTGTAGCATGGGGCAATGGTACTTGAATATACTGGTTTAGATGTGTCGTTTTTAAAATGCCAATGCTTCGAATATATATTACATTCTTTTGGGGGATTCGTCCGAGGACGAGGTGGAAGGGGACCGGTGGCGTCTTTTTTTGGACTTTTTCGTCGAAGACAAAGAGTGGTGTGAACCTCTTCGGGACCTAGACCGATGCTTTTGCCTTTTGTGTCGAGGAGATTTCTCCTCACGGGACCTCGACTCGACGCTAGAGGCTTTTCGGTCAGGTTTTCGACCTACCAGCAGTTTTCCCTTCCTCTCTCGCAAGGCCTTCCCCATCATTGCCTGACACTTCGTATAGGCCTCCATGTCATGGCCTTCACCGAAGCACCACAGACATTTTCGGTGCGGGTCCGTGATGGAATTTTCGAACCGCAGGATTAACACTTTATGAACCCCGAACGTGGGGTAGTTGGGGTCAACGACAAGGACATTCTCGAATATTGTCTTCAGTAACTGCATCACAGAACTACTCGAGGCATGCCGAGTCTCCGAGGCAACACCTACTGTAGAAAAACGGAACTGAGGCCAGCAGGGCGCCATGCGTACTACTTGTATACCCAATGACGTCACCCTCGACAGAGGCCTTCAAGGGACTTCGACTCGACGACATCGACGCCCTCTGCCGAGAAAACATTTCTGAAGCAGCTAAAGCTGGATGGAATACATCTAAGATGAGGAATCCGTTGGAGGACACAATTCGAAAAGTGCAAATTCCTGAAAGACGAAATTGTTTTCTTCGGGTATGTGTTCAACAGCAATGGCGTGTCCGCTGGCCCCCTCAAGGTGACGGACATCAAAGGGGCCTCCTCTCCCACCACGCTGACAGAGGTGCGCAGTTTGCTAGGCATGGCTACCTACTGTGGCAGATTTATCCCGAATCTGGCAAAGATCTCGGAACCACTGAGTTAACTGACCAAAGCCAATACCAAATGGGACTGGAGCACATGCCACCAAGATGCGTTTGAACAAATGAAGTCCTGGCTGTCGGCGGACCCCACTATGGCATACTACAATGCCACGCTGCAGACTGAGCTATATGTAGACGCCATCTTGGTCGGACTGGGAGCTATCTTAGTTCAAGTGTTGCTCACTGGAGAGATCAGGCCAATTGCGTATGCATCACAAGCATTAACGATAACAGAGTAGCGATACTCGCATATAGAAAAGGCCATCACCATCCTATGGGCCTGCATACATTTTCACCTGTAGCTATACGGGCGCAAATTCAAGGCGTACACCGACCACAAACCTTGTTGCCAATCTTCACAGGATCGTCCATGCACCTGCACGCCAGAATCGCAAAATGGTTGCTACACCTCCAACTGTATGACTTCGAACTGGAGTACAAAGCGGGGACGGACAACCTAGCGGATTTCCTATACAGATACCTGAGGGCAGCCCGACCTCGTGAGGTCAAGGAATCAAAGGACACAGAGAAACATATCAGCCAAATTATAATACAATGAAGCCCAAGGCCATCAGTATCGCCGACATCATAGAGGCAACACAAACTGACCTATGCTGTGACATCGTGAAGAACGCCATACTGGCAGGAGAGTGGAAATCTTTCCTCCAGAACATCCACAATTGCACGAAAGCCAGAGACTTCCTCACGGGGGTCTTCCCGGTTCGTGAAGAACTGTCAATCAACAGCGAGGGTCTAATTCTAACTGGTACACGCATCTTTATACCCACCAGCCTACAGCACCGTATTGTCACGCTGGCGCATGAAGGTCACCAGGGGATAGTCGGGACCGAAGCCACAATACTGCACACAGTGTGCTTTCCCCAGATTGTTGAAAAGTTGAAGACACCATTGCATCATGCCACCCATGCCAAGTGACTGGGGCCAGAACCCAAACAGTCTGCAAATCGAGGTACGTCCAGGTGGGAGGCGATCAGCATAGATTTCTGCACAGTAAAGGAAGGAATCTACCTGCTGGTGGCCATTGATGATTACTCAAGTTACCCTGAGGTGGGAATCATTTTGTCAACCGCAGCAGACACTGTGATCCCGGTCCTGGAAAAAATGTTTGCCACACATGGCCTACCCAAACACATCAAGAATGACAATGGGATGCCTTTCCAGGGGAAGGAAATAATCAAGTACATGGACGACTTACACATCCGCCACCACGACATCACTCTGAGGTAGCTGCAAGCAAACGGGGAAATCAAACGTTTTATGAAGACAATAAACAAGGTACTACGCATATCCAAAGCCCAGAATAGCCCATGGTGGGTGGATCTGTACCTATTCCTGCAAAATTACAGTGACCCCCCACAGCTCGACAGACATTCCACCAGCAGATCTGATGTATCAGACTCTACTAAACTCATTAATACTGCAGCACCATAGCAGGGCGGTAGAGGACATAGACCCAAACTGCACTCATGCGAAGCCATTTGCAGCCAATGAACGCATGAGCTCAAAGCGACACTCAAAGGAGTCACGTCACAAGGCGGGTAAACAAGTGCTGGTTTTGAGAAATGAAACAAAGTCCAAACTGGCAACCTGCTACAACCCCACACCCTGGAGGGTGACCTGGCGGGAAAGAACAACGATAACAACTAGCCGGGGATAAGAGACTATCACGAGGAATGCCTCATAGTTCAAGCAGGCCCCAAAGGATTTATGGACAGAGACCAGAACGAGCCGCAGGTGGAGAGTGAGGACACACTACCGACCTCGAGGATGCCTCAGGACAATGCAGGAGAGCGAAGCTCTGTCTGTGTCGACTGGTCGGAGGATGATGAGACGGCCCCCAGTCTGGAGGCTGAGCCAGATGACGAAGAGATTGCAGTGGCGGTACCCCGCCAACAGGGTATTGGGTATGAACTGAGGGTGGCCCTGCGGGCCCCGGGTCAGCCGAAAGACTATGGCCCTCATTACAACACCGGCGCTAAACCATGGCGCTATTTGCACCATGGTTGGTGCCGGTGTTGTAACGGGTCCGCCATGGTTCAATGGGGAATTACCACCCCATTCCAAGATTGGCGGGGCGGTAATTCCCCATTGAACCATGGCCAAGTGTTTAACGGCGCCGCAGCCTTTTACCGCGCCGTTAAACACTTAGCGCCAGGGTCGTAATTTGGCCCTATGTATGTTAAAGCGACTATGGTGCTTATTGGGACTTGAATATAGTTGAGTGCGTTTGAAGAAGAGTTTTAGCACTTGTTTTGTTTTTGGAAAAAAGGAGGAATATTGCGTACACGGCACGTCACCGCATACGACGGGACATACCACAAATGGAATAAAAGACCAATATCCTCAGTAGGGCTAAAGCAGGACGGGGCAGGGGCAACACAACTTTGTTTGTTTATGAAGAACAGAAAAAAAACATGGGTAAGGAAAATCTCTGGATATACAAAAGCCTCAAGTCCTGTAGCCGTTCCCAAAAGCTAACAGAGCCAGGCAACTTTTCCAACTTTATCCAGCATTGCTGACTGAACTTCCTCGTGCAATTTGTAAAAGTAAGCTGTGGAATCCATAATAATGACGGCCAATGCCGGGAGCCGGGAGGACGTTGTCTCGCAGCAGCACTGAAAGCCATATTCAAAGCTGGGAGAGTTCTGCAGAGACTGCTCTTGCCACGTCAATTTACAGCCAGACCCCTTTCCAGAGATCTTAGACATTGAAGCCAATGGGGCTCTGTCCACCCACCCCTTCCCCCCTTGGCCGAGCTGTGCGCATGGAACAGATGAACATCCTAAAGCCAATGAGTGTGTAGAATGGTTGGGTGTGTAGAGCGGACGAGTGTGTTGAGTTGATGAGTTTGTGTAGAGTTGATGAGTACGTAAATACAGAGTAGCGAATACAAACGCAGGAGGGCGTAGAACTGATGACTATACTGAACGGACGAACATGTAGATTGGATGAACGCTTAGACCAGATGAATGTGTAAGAGCGAACGAGCATGTAGAGAGGATGAGCGTGGAGAGCAGATGAGCGTGGAGAACGGATGAGCGTGGAGAGCGGATGAATGTGGAGAGCGGATGAATGTGGAGAACGGATGAGTGTGGAGAGCCGATGAGTGTGGAGAGTGGATGAGTGTGGAGAGCAGATGAGTGTGGAGAGCAGATGAGTGTGGAGAGCGGATGAGTGTGGAGAGCGGATGAGTGCGGAGAGCGGATGAGTGTGGAGAGCGGATGAGTGCGGAGAGCGGATGAGTGTGGAGAGCGGATGAACGTAGAAAGCGGATGAACGTAGAGAGCGGATGGCTGTGGAGAGCAGATGAGTGTGGAGAGTGGATGTGTGTGGGGAGCGGATGAGTGTGGAGAGCGGATGAGCGTAGGGAACGGATGACTGTAGGGAGCACATGAGTGCGGAGAACTGATGAAGGTGTAGAACAGATGACTGTGGAGAGCGGATGAGTGTGTGGAGCGACTGAGTATGAAGAGTGGGTGAGTGTGGGGAGTGGCTGAGTGTGGAGAGCGGCTGAGTGTGGAGAGCGGCTGAGTGTGGAGAGCGGATGAGTGGAGGGAACGGATGAGTGTGGGGAGCGGATGAGCGTGGAGAGTGGACGAATGTGGAGAGCGGAGGAGCGTAGGGAGCGGATAAGTGTAGAGTGTGGAGAGTGGGTGAGTGTAGGGAGCAGCTGAGTGTGGAGAGCAGCTGAGTGTGGAGAACGACTGAGTGTGGCGAACGACTGAGTGTGGAGAGCGGCTGAGTGGGGGGAACGCATGAATGGGGGAGCGGATGAGTGTAGAGAGTGGATGGGCGTAGGGAGCGGATAAGTGTGGAGAGCGGATGGCTGTGGAGAGCGGATGGCTGTGGGGAGCGGATGACTGTGGGGAGCGGATGAGTGTAGGGAGCAGATGAGTGTAGGGAACGGATAAGTGTGGAGTGTGGGGAGTGAGTGAGTGTGGGGAGCAGCTGTGGTGGAGAGCGACTGAGTGTGGAGAGCGACAGTGTGGAGAGCGGCTGAGTTGTGGAGAGCGGCTGAGTGGGGGAAACGAATGAGTGTGGAGAGTGGATGAGTATGGAGAGCGGATGAGCGTAGGGAGCGGATAAGTGTGGAGAGTGGATGGCAGTGGAGAGCGGATGGCAGTGGAGAGCGGATGACTGTGGGGAGAGGATGAATGTGGAGAGCGGATGAGTGTAGAGAGCGGATGAATGTGTGGAGCAGATAAGTATGTGGAGCGGATAAACACGTAAAGCGGCTGAGTGTGTGGAACGGACGAGTACGTAGAGCGCATGAGTACGTAGAGCGCACGAGTGTGTGGAGCGGATGAATGTATGGAAAGGATGAGTGTGTGGAGCTGATGAGTGGGTGTTGCCAATAAGTGTGTGGAGCGTGTGAGTACGTAGAGCGGATGAGTATGTTGAACGGATGTGTACGTAGAGCGGATGAGTAGTACGCAGAGCGGATGAGTAGTACGTAGAGCGGATGAGTAGTACGCAGAGCGGATGAGTAGTACGTAGAGCAGATGAGTAGTACGTAGAGCGGTTGAGTAGTACGTTGAGCGGACGAGCAGTATGTTGAGCAGATGAGTATGTGGACCGCATGAGTGTGTAGAGCGGATGAGTATATAGAACGGATGAGCATACAGTGCAGATGAGCGTACAGAACGGATGGGTTTACAAAGCGGACGAGTATACAGAGCGGATGAGTGCGTAGGCAGACAGGAGTACATGCGCGGGGTAGACTGGAGTGCATGCGCGGGGAAGACTGGAGTGCATGCGCGGGGAAGACAGGAGTGCATGCGTATGGAATACATGAGAGCATGCGTGGGACACACTGGAGAATGAGGGATTGATTAGAGCACGCAAGGCGGACTAGAGTGCGTGAGTGTGTCGAGCAGACAGGAGTGTTTAGGGCAATCCTGAACGCCTGAAATGAATAAAAATGCATAGAACGGACCTGATTGCATAGAATTGTGTGACGTACATAATATGCTTTAGAATGCAGGGAACATTTGAAAGGGCATATATCATACCACACCCCACGCTTACTCTCTTCTTTACACCACCCCCTCAACTAGAACACAGAGATACTATGACACCATTCGGTATAACTGTTCTCATATCAACATCTACCGCTCACTCCCCATCACTCTAGGTAAACACTGCTGGTTTCACACCCCCCAGCCAGGCGTTCTCCTCAGGCCTAACGCAACCACCCTCGGTCTGGATAAATCCTGCCAGAGCGAACACATACTCCTGATCTCTCAACCACCACACCTACCGCTAAGAAGCAGCTACCACACGAATTCCGCACCAGCTGCACACATACCTGGTGCGCACACGCACCTTTGAACTCTCTCTACTCTCTCTACTGACCCGAACTTCGGTTCCCAAGGGCGTTCAACCTACCAGCGCCTTTAGACCATACTAATGGTATATAAGGCGCTATATAAATGCAAAATAACATAACATACACTAAACATAGTCCAACTGGAGTTTAGGTGCATAAAAGCATTGGTGCATACAAATTAAAATAATAAGCGGCATATAGTTATGCATAGTAATTTTGCTCCTACTTCGGAGCTTGCACAGCTTCCACAACAACAGCAGCAGGCCGCCAGACGTGAGCGAGAGAGTGAAGGCCAAAATGGTGCTTTGACCATTTCATCGCCACGCACTGCAAGTTGCCATGGCAACCCCATACACTGCTCGGCACCACCTGTGGCCGATGAAAGATTTCTGGACCTGACCGCTCCCACGTCCGAATTCATGAAATGAGGAATCTCTGGGAGGAATGTATTCATGAGAAAAATAACTCTTAGAGTCGAGTCACCCGTTAGTGTCAAAGGGATTAGTGTGTGAAAAAATCGGTTAAAACTCTCAAATGAACAAGTTACTTACCAACTGTAACGTTCTTTCGATTGGATGTTCCTCCCACGTATTCCTCATCTTAGATATATCCTTACCTTTAGGTTTTGCCTCGGAAAAATGTTTCTCTCTCCAGCAGCGGGCGGTCCACTCGAGGCCGCGGCGTCGATGTCCCTCGGCGGCATACGTCGAACACAGACGTCATCCACTGTATATGAGCCTCGAGCGTGCCCGTTGGCTTCAGTTCTGTTTTTTCTTATATTATAGTCCATGGATTTTGATTAGTTAATGGCATGCCTCCTTTGACCCAAGCCGTAAAAGAGTTTAAAGTGTAATTCACGTAAACTGCACTGTGGGGTTAGGTTGGGAGGGTCAATGAGGAATACGTGGGAGGAACATCCAATCGAAAGAACGTTACAGTTGGTAAGTAATTTGTTCTTCAAATGGATTGTGTCCTCCCACGTATTCCTCATCTTAGATAGACTCCCAAAGCAGTTTTGTATTGGAGGTGGGAGTACGGTATCTTTTTTAATCGTGTATAGAATGGAGTACAGATTTCGCAAACAGACTTCCTTGAGAAGAAGTCGAGTCCAGTGCATAATGTTTTATAAAGGTGTGCATGGATGACCATGTGGCTGCTGCACAAATATCTTGTACAGGGAAACCCCTCTTGAGTGCTGTTGAAGTTGCCATGCCCCTGGTTGAATGAGCTCTCAGTCCGTCAGGTGGTTCTTTTCCAGCCAATCTGTAACATTCTGTTATGGCTAAAATTATCTATCTGGATGTTTGTTTAGTTACCGGAAGGCCCAGTTTGCATCCAGTGTATCCCACGAAAAGTTGATCACACTGACGAATTTTTGCCAATCTTGAGATGTAAAAACTAAGAGCTCTCCTGGGATCTAGTCTATGAAGCCGCTCCTCTTCCTTGATTGCATGAGGAGGAGGGTAAAAAGTAGGTAAAGTTATTTTCTGTGACAGATGAAAATCAGAAACAATTTTTGGCAAAAAAGAAGGTTTAACCCTAAGAACTTTGTTCTTATAAAAGATGGTGTGAGGAGGACCGCTCAAAAGCGCCTGCAACTCACTTACCCTGCGGGCTGATGTGAATGCTACAAGGAGTATTGTTTTCAAAGTAAGTAGCCTTAGTGGATAAGAATGTAAAGGCTCAAATGAAATACATGTGAGAAATTTTAGAACCAAGTTTAGATCCCACACTGGAACCTGGAAAGGAATTGGGGGGAAAAACATTATTTAAACCTTTTAGGAATTTAATTATCAAGGGTATTTTAAAGTAAGATTCTTCTTCAGAAGAGCGCTTAATGATGGATAGCGCTGCTAAGTATCCCTTTATCGTCCCAACCTGGAGCCCCAGATTGGCTAAATGTGACAGAAAAGATAAAATTGTGGGGATATTACATTGAAATGGGTCCACATTCTTTTCTCTGCACCAGTTACTGAACTTGTTCCAAGGACACCGATACAGAGATTTGGTTGCTGGCCTTCTGGCCGAAAGCAAAATCGCCATCACGTCATCCCGAAGATCCCAATCCTTGTATCTCAGCCTTTCAGAGGCCATGCATGAAGGTTGAGTGTGTTGACCTTCGGATAGAGAACATGACCTTCCTGTCGCAAGAGAAAATCCTCTCTTCTTGGAAGACGTATTGGAGGGCAGATGGACATGTCCAGAAGGTCCGGGTACCACGTTCTCTTGGCCCAATCCGGGGCAATTAGGATCATGGTTTTCCCAAACTTTCTCAACCTCCTGATTACTTGAGGGATCACAGGGATTGGAGGAAACGCATACAGAAGTGGAAACTCCCATTCCACCACGAACGCGTATCTCAGAGCTCCTCTCGGGGGAAATTCCCTTGAGCAGTACGGTTTGCACTTCCGGTTGGCCTCGGTCGCGAACAGATCCACTTGAGGGGTTCCCCAAAGGGCGAAGATCTTTTGAATGACTACATGAGCCATCTCGTACTCGTGAGAGACTGTGCTCTGCCTGCTCAGAGCGTCCGCTGTTGTGTTTTGCTCTCCGGCTACATGAATTGCCGATAGAGAGATCCCTTCTTGTATTGCCCAGAACCAGAGTTGCATCGCCTCTCTGCACAGCGGTAGTGACCGCACCCCTCCTCTCTTGTTGAGGTAGTACATGGCCACTATGTTGTCCGTCATTATCAGAACATTCTTTCCCCGTACAGAGGGCAGGAAGGCCTTCAGCGCTAGTCTGATTGCCCTCAACTCCAAAAGATTGATGTGTAGTTTTGACTCCGATTGAGACCAACGTCCGCTGATTACCGGTGCCGGTAATCCCTTAGCGCCATCTGTGTAATGAGGCCCAGTATCTTTTTTAATCGTGTATAGAATGGAGTATAGATTTAGCAAACAGACCTCCTTGAGAAGAAGTCGAGTCCAGTGCATAATGTTTTATAAAGGTGTGCATGGATGACCATGTGGCTGCTGCACAAATATCTTGTACAGGGACACCCCTCTTTAGTGCTGTTGAAGTTGCCATGCCCCTGGTTGAATGAGCTCTCAGTCCATCAGGTGGTTCTTTTCCAGCCAATCTGTAACATTCTGTTATGGCTAAAATTATCCATCTGGATAATGTTTGTTTAGTTATCGGAAGGCCCAGTTTGCGTCCGATGTATCCCACCAAAAGTTGATCACACTGAGGAATTTTTGGCAATCTTGAGATGTAAAAACTAAGAGCTCTCCTGGGATCTAGTCTATGAAGCCGCTCCTCTTCCTTGCTTGCATGAGGAGGAGGGTAAAAAGTAGGTAAAGTTATTTTCTGTGACAGATGAAAATCTGAAACAATTTTTGGCAAAAAAGAAGGTTTAACCCTAAGGAAGATGGTGTGAGGAGGACCGCTCGAAAGCGCCTGCAACTCACTTACACTGCGGGCTGATGTCAATGCTACAAGGAGTATTGTTTTCAAAGTAAGTAGCCTTAGTGGATAAGAATGTAAAGGCTGAAATGGAATACATGTGAGAAATTTTAGAACCAAGTTTAGATCCCACACTGGAACCTGGAAAGGTATTGGGGGGAAAAACATTATTTAAACCTTTTAGCTATTGAATTATCAAGGGTATTTTAAAGTAAGATTTTTCTTCAGAAGAGCGCTTAAAGATGGATAGCGCTGCTAATTATCCCTTTATCGTCCCAACCTGGAGCCCCAGATTGGCTAAATGTAACAGAAAAGATCAAATTGTGGGGATATTACATTGAAATGGGTCCACATTCTTTTCTCTGCACCAGTTACTGAACTTGTTCCAACAACACCAATACAGAGATTTGGTTGCTGGCCTTCTGGCCGAAAGCAAAATCTCCATCACGTCATCCCAAAGATCCCAATCCTTGTATCTCAGCCTTTCAGAAGCCATGCGTGAGGGTTGAGTGTGTTGACTTCCGAATGGAGAACATGACCTTCCTGTCGCGAAAGAAGATCCTCTCTTCTTGGAAGACGTATTGGAGGGCATATGGACATGTCCAGAAGGTCCGGGTACCACATTCTCTTGGCCCAATCCGGGGCAATTAGGATCATCGTTTTCCCGAACTTTCTCAACCTCCTGATTACTTGAGGGATCACAGGGATTGGAGGAAATTCATATAGAAGTGGAAACTCCCATTCCACCACGAACGCGTCTCCCAGAGCTCCTCTCGGGGGAAATTCCCTTGAGCAGTACGGTTCGCACTTCCGGTTTGCCCCGGTCGCAAACAGATCCACTTGAGGGGTTCCCCAAAGGGCGAAGATCTTTTGAATGACTTCCTGAGCTATCTCCCACTCGTGAGAGACTGTGCTCTGCCTGCTCAGAGCGTCCGCTGTTTTGTTTTGCTCTCCAGCTAGATGAATTGCCGATAGAGGGATCCCTTCTTGTATTGCCCAAACCAGAGTTGCATCGCCTCTCTGCACAGCGGTAGTGACCCCACTCCTCCTCTCTTGTTGAGGTAGTACATGGCCACTGTGTTGTCCGTCATTATCAGAACATTCTTTCCCCGTACAGAGGGCAGGAAGGCCTTCAGCGCTAGTCTGATTGCCCTCAACTCCAA
Organism: Ambystoma mexicanum; assembly: GCF_040938575.1. Lineage (NCBI taxonomy): Eukaryota > Metazoa > Chordata > Amphibia > Caudata > Ambystomatidae > Ambystoma > Ambystoma mexicanum. Next base: position 639,028,431 of record NC_090939.1, read on the forward strand.
AAGATTGATGTGTAGTTTTGACTCCGATGGAGACCAACATCCGCTGATTGTCAGATCGTTGATATGGGCTCCCCACCCTGTGAGTGAGGCGTCCGTCACTACTGTTATCTCCGGCCATGGCTGCCAAAAAGATTCTCCTCTGAGGATATGTTGTCTGCAAGCCCACCATTGCAGGTCCTGTGCTACTTGGGCTGGGACCTGCAGCCGATCTGACATTTCCCCTGAGAATTGGGAGATTGAGTTCTGAGAACCCATTGAAGAGATCTCATTCTCAATCTGGCTTCTGGCACCAGAAAAATGCAGGATGCCATCAGACCGAGCAACCTGAGAAAATCGAAGGCCGGAAGATGCTGGGCATTCTGGAATTTGGTTACCATCTGCAGAATGTGGTGAGCTCTCTCTTCGGGAGGAGAGGCTTTGCCCGAGCAGGTATCCAGGCCTGCTCCTATAAACTAGAGTTTCTGTGATGGTATCATGTTTGACGTTTTTAAAATCAGAGAAAAACCTAGTTTGTGGAGGAAGTGACAAGTTTTGGACAGATGATTCAGGGCTTGCTCTGGAGAACGTGCTCTGATCATCCACTTGTCCAGATAGGGGTAGACATGGATCCCCCTCTCCTGAGACTCGCTGTCACCACTGCCATCAACTTGGTGAAAACTCTTGGGGGGGAGGTTAACCCGAATGGCAGAACTCGAAACTGATAGTGAGAATTGCCAATCGCAAACCTCAGGTACTTTCTGTGCTTGAGATGGATTGGCACATGAAAGTAAGCATCCTGAAGGTCTAATGATACCAACCAATCCTGGATTTGGAGAGCCTGAAAGAACTGAGAAAGTGTAACCATCTTGAGTTTGTCCTTCCTTAGGAACTTGTTCAAGTTTCTCAAATCCAAGATGGGTCTCAGTCCTCCGTTCTTCTTTGGAATAAGAAAGTTTGGGGAATACCAACCCTTGTTCCTCTCCGCTACAGGTACATGTTCTATTGCACCTTTCTGTAGCAGGGATAAAACTTCCTGCAACACGAGCGGATCCGGATGTTTGGCAGAGTTGTATTCCGGGGGGTGATTCTGAGGTTTCTTTAGAAAAAGAAGGCAGTAACCTTGGGATACTGTTTCCAGTGCCCAAGCATTTGAAGTAATGTCCCACCATTCTTCTAGATGCTGTGAGATCCTGCCTCCCACCGGGGTTTTGTGGGTCAAAACATCAGAGTGGTTTTGCAGCAGCTGCAGCAGTGGCTGAAGGTACAGATTCCGTTGCTGGGGCTGATCTAGCACCTTTTCCTCGCCCCCGAGGACATTTTCTTTGACCTCTCTGATTGGCCTGCCCTCTTCCTCTTCTAATTGAGGAATAATAGCGAAAAGGACGACCCCTCCAGGAAGATGAGCCTGTGTAGGGGCGTTGCTGAGGTTGTCTTATGGGGGCACTGAGAGATGTTGCCGCCGCTTTGGAGGTCTGTAGCTTCTCCAAACTTTCATCTGCCTTGCTACCGAACAACCTCGAGCCATCAAAGGGCATATTAAGAAGCCTGGATTGCACATCGGGAGCAAACCCAGACTTTCTTAGCCACGCAAATCTACGTAGCACTGTGCTAGTCGCCATTGACCTGCTGATACTGCCAGCTGTGTCCAACCCTGATTGAAGGCATTCTCCCGAAGCCTCCTTTCCATCCCTTATAATAGCTAGAAAGCCATCACGTTCTTCACCTTCCGGGATGTGTTCAGCTGCCACTGACATGCAGTCCCACAGGGAATATGTGAACCTTGCCAAGGTACAAGTTACATTAGTAGACTTTAAAGCCATACTACCAGATGTGAAGATTTTCCTAGACCATGCATCCACCTTTTTATTGTCCCTATCTGGGGGGATTGTAGGGTATGCCGCATTCTTTGTGGACGTGGCTGCCTGTACTACCAAACATTCCGGAGTTGGGTGTTTGCTGAGGTATTCTGGATCAGATGTGCAAGGTCTATATTTTGCCACAAACTTTCTATTTACTGCCCCTATGGCTTCAGGACGTTCCCATGCAGAACTAACCCTTCTTTGTAAGGCAAAATGAAATGGTAGAATGGGGTCTTGTTGGGGTGTTCCAGATAATATATCCGTCGTGTCTTCATCTTAACAGACCGGTGAACTCCTACCCCACCCCATAAATTCTGTAACTCTGCTCATGAGTTTTCTATAACTCATATCAACCTGTTCTGATGGGTCTGGTTTGTCAAATTCATACTCTGGAGAAGTATCTAGGCCACTTGCTGTTTGTAAACAATCTTGCAGATCTTGAATTCTTGATTGAGGGTTAATTAACTCCTCTGGGACAGATCTTGTGCCAAATTTAACACCAGCAGAGGTTACTTCCTCCTCTTCTAATGAATCTCCCTCATAGATGGATGACATGGTCCTGAAAAAATCATGTCGACTCTCAGGTTGAAAAACCTTTTCAGGCAGTACAGGTCTTTCCCTTATTAAAGGTTTGGGGGTGTTGACGAAAGCGTTGATGGCGCAGAAGTTTTAATCACCTCCTTCGACATCGTCGAAGGAACTTTCGACGACCTTGATGTAATCGTCGAGGGATCCGTGGAAACCGTCGAAGTTGCTTTCGTGGTTTTCGAGCGCAAACTCGATGTAGCTTCCTTCGAGGGAGTTGTCGACTCGAGGACCTTCGAAGTCTTCGATGACGTTGATGTTGACTTCGATGGTGTATGATCTTTCGACGCCATTTTGTTTCCCTCTGCCTTCGATTTATGCACCGAAGGATCTGTCTTACGAGGTGATCGAGAAGAATCTCTCGATGACTCTCTCGACGTCTTTTTCTCAGCTTTCCTTGTTTTGGACCTTCCTCTGTCACTTTTCTTGTGAGCAGGAGCATGGTCTTCTTTAGCTATTTTTGAGGGGGTCTGGGCCGCGTTCTCAAAATTTTTTAGCATGGAAACTCGAAAAGCTTCCAATTTTCTCAGAGTCATGTTTAGATGGACATGTGATAACCTCTTCCGAAGATGTCAAAGAGGATGAGGGAGATCAATGTCGTCTCTTCTTAGCCTTTTTAGAAGACAAAGAAGACTTCCTCGAACTACTCCTCAAATGATGTTTTTTATGATATGTCTTCGAAGACTCGTCCAAGTCTCTCTTTTTTAAAGTGGACTTCGATAAACCCTCCCCCATCACCAGTTTACCTCTACGCTCTTTTAGGGCTTTGTGGGTCATCGACTGGCACGAACCACAGTCTTCCGTACGGTGGTCGGAACCGAGGCACCATAGACAATTCTTATGTGGATCCGTCAGGGACATCTTCTTTCCACATTTTAGGCATTTTTTTAAAACCTGTCTTCAGTGTGGAAGGGTTCGAAGACGACGACATAGCTTTTTTTCACACAAAATACTGAAGCGCTGTTTAACTTGATCCGAAGGCAAGCTAACGGAAAAACAGAACTGAAGCCAACGGGTGCACTCGAGGCTCTTATGCAGTGGATGACGTTGGTATTCGACGGATTCCGCCGAGGGACATCGACGCTGCAGCCTCGAGTGGAGCGCCCTCTACTGGAGAGAGAAACATTTTTCCGAGGTGAAACCTAAAGGTAAGGATATATCTAAGATGAGGAATACGTGGGAGGACACAATCCATTCAAAGTAATATTTAGATATAAAAACAAGAGGTACTTGCCGTTTTTTCTGGTGCTTTCTCTGTTGTTTTATCAACCACAGGTTGTGCTTCTGGATGAGTCTAAAAAAGGCAAATAAAAAAACATGTCAACAATATTACAAAGACAGAATGCCATAATCGCCCTAAACAGGCAAAGAGTAGGGAAATCAAGCATACTGCATATATTATGGTTATTATTAGCTGCAGAATTCTCCTGGCATAAAGACAATTATTGCACTGAATTACAGCCTACCAAACTCAACAAGTTTGCGTGGATTTCCTAAAAGAAGCAACGCCAATTTGATTGTATCCTCCTCCCTCTCTCTTTCTGATATCCCCCACTATCTCCACAATCCCACCTGAATGACCACCCTTGGTCACCTAACCCACCCTGTGCTCCCAATGACCCATTTGCACTGCAGAAAGTCAAAGCATGGGCATGTCTTGCCTGCTCCTAATAACCTTCTCTCCGCTCCGATCTGGGGTCTTTCACAGAAACTCCACGGAAAAGGTTCTTACGCATCTCTCCAACTACCTCACTTCTGTTCTTCACTGTCGCCTCTCATCTATTCTCACTACCTTGTTTCTCTCTCCACCTATGTGGCAAAATGTTACTGTTCTATCACTTTGAACATTGGCATCTCCACCAGCATCCCCACTCCAAGAAGGAGCTCCCCAGGGCTTTATCCTTGGCCCTATTTTAATCATACCATATGCCCTCCTCTCATGTCAAACTAATCTCATCTTCTAGTCCTCATATCACCTTTTTGACGATGATGCACAAATACGTTGGTTGGGTGATAATTGTATGTAAATATGTTCTCTGTACAGTGCTTTGGTGAAAGCGCTACATAAGTAACAAATCATCATTGTTCTCCTTACACTCCTATGCCCGCAACTATCTTCCCGCATCACCCACTTACCGCATGCCATTTGTCACTGATTTGCATCGGGTTGCCTGCTGCTTTGTATTATGAAAAAGACATGCAACCAACGCGTAGTGCTTGAAGGCCACCACTTGTGAACATCAGCCCTGGCAAAAGCTCACAGAGACAGCACGCACAAAATGGCTCTTGAAAGCTGTCTCTCTGATTCCGAGGTTCCACACTTTCATGGAACCCTGACATCAGTGGAACCCAGTGTCTGCACTGTAAGGTCAACCAAGTGATGAAGGCAGGAGAGTTAAACAGTGGTGTTGTAGAGAAGGGGAAGGTGGCAGGAAAGACAGCAGGGGAAAGATCAGAAGGTTGGCAACAGCCTGGAAAAGCTGCAGGCCTCAAAGCAGTGGCCAAATCTTTAGGCACTGCAACAACAGCCACACTTCCGTTGCCCCCGTTACCTGGGCACGTGTGCTCTGTTAGGCAGAATTATATGCAGTACCCTTTGGGAACACTACACACAATTAAGACTACAGGTGACAGTACAATCTCACCTTTGGTACAAGCCTATACTACACAGTTATAGTGGGAGCAGTAGCAGAGCAGCCAGGCCTATCTCAAGAGTAAGTGAGCGGTACAAATAGTTACACAAAGGACAGCAATTACTATGGTTCAGGCAAACACTGACTCAAGGTTTCTAAGTAAAAGAATATATATTTATTTACTCAACAGTTGTATAACATTTCACTATTATAAGCAAGGTAAAAATCACAATCATAAATACACCACACCACTTCCATTAAATTCCAGACAAGTTAAGCTCACAAAATGAAGTGGGAGCAAAATGTCACTCCAGCAATTTAAAAGGGAGGGAAAGACAAAGTTATTAGACATTAGGCAAAACCAACAGGTAAGTAATCAGAGCAAGGGAACAAGAGGGACTACAAGGTTAAAATCAAATAGAAAAGGCTTACGGCCAAAGTCAATGGTTCAAAAGTCTTTTGCTCAAGATAATAGGTTCAATGTAGTTCGCAGTAAAGTTCGTGGCAAAGATTCCGGACGAGGTTGGTTGCTACAAAAGTTAGTTCAAAGAGAATAGAAGGACAAGCCCTCGGATTGGAGAAAGATTTCAAACACTTTCACTGCGGCTGAGCGAAACACACAACCGGATTTGCACAGTACCTTAAAAAGGAAAGAGAGCTGTAGCTGAGGCAGACGTTCCTCGTGGTTCCTGCAGGCTCACGGCTCCTATAGCGGCTGTCGGACTGATACGAAGTAGGAAGACTGGAGGGTCCTACGCCACCCAGGGAAGAAACCAGCAGCAGAGCAAAACAACAAATAAAAGGTGCGCTCCTTAAAACCCAAGCAGGGTCCGACCTTCCTGGCTATCCGACCCACTGTAGCTCTGTACAGCGAATTCGACCAGAGGAGGGGTCTTGGCTTGTAGTTTGGACAAACTGGTTGGTCCCACCAGCTCAAGGGAAGAAGTTTCCTGGAAGATTTTCTCTATCGTCGGATTTGGAGATTCGGACCTGCAGCAGGGCTTCACCGGGCGGTTCAGTCGTTGGAGGGGTCCTCTTCTTCCAGTTCCTCGTTGATTCTTTCGTTCCTGTGGCAACTCTGCTCTTGCAGTCCCAGAGACCTGCTTTTTATGCAGTCTTCCCCCATTCATACAGCCTGGCTGTCAATCACAAAGCAGGGTGGCTGGTCTGGCAAGGCTAGTCCCCTTAGCCAATCAGACAAGAGTGCGACTTGGGTTACTAATGCAACCCATGGCAGGGGTCCGAAGATCCCTCCCTCACATCCTGCCTACCTAGTCTATCATGCGCCTTAAGGAGGGCTTCTGTGCAGAAGCCTGTGAAAAGACAGCGAACAAAGGAAACATCCCCGGTTTGGCGCGCAGAGAAAAACACGAGAAATACTTTAACAAAAAGAAATGGCGAATAAGCCCAGCCGGAGCCAAAATAAAATGTATTTGGTCAAGCGGGTTTATGTTTGAGGCTAATATAATAGCCTGGACCAATGCCACGTTTATATAATATAATCGCGGTAGGAAAGATAGGGTAGATACCACTGCCACCAACCAAGTCTTAATGTTAAGGGAGCGAAACAAGGTTCCAAGAGGCACAGACAAAAAGGGTTAAGAGTTAACCCTTTCCAGTACTCCATGTAAGATGTGGTGTACTGGTTCTGCAGTTTAAAGTGACTATATAAAGTTAATGGCAACTTTACCTGTTTCTGGGGGACAGTAGTCAGCCCCAGAAAAATTGAGTCATTGGGAAGTCCCAAAGACAACCCTGTGTCACTGCACTGAAGGTGCTGTGTAACACACACAAACAAATGGTGCTCTGGAGTAGGTGAGGCTCCAGTGCCCAATATCACACAAAAAGTAGAAATACATACAGCAAAACACATGTAAGAGTGGGAAAAGGGCTCACACTCTAACCAGGTGAAAAAATAAACCCTAGAAATCCAGCAAAGCTGCTGAGGGACTCATTAGGTAAGGAGAATCAGCCATTTATTGAGAATTCTCCCTAACATGCTCCATCTCTCTGGCCAAAGGAACTGCAAAATGGAAAGGATTTTCTCCTCCAACCTTGCAGTACAGGTTGGGTTGGTTGCTGTCATATTACAGCATCTAAAGATGTGGACACCGCATTTGAGGCCTGCATCTTTTCCAGGATATCGTCACCCTTAGACCTGAACAGGTACACACCATCGAAGGGCATGTTTATTAGTCTTGCCTGCACATCTGGTGCAAAACCAGACTCCCTAATCCATGAGAATCTCTACATTACCAAGTTTGTGCCAATCGCTCTACCTAAAGAGTCATAAGCATCCAGTCCTAACTGGAGTGATTTACACATGTCCTCTTTACCATCAGAAACTATGTTGGTAAACCCATCTTACATTTTCTCTCTGGGATGTACTGGCCAGCTTCTGAAGGAGCAATTACTTACAAGTAATGTTCTTTCTACGGATTCTTCTCCCGCAGATTCCTCATCAGATAGAAATCCATTTGAGCGTCAACTGGACAGAAAACTTTCCGACAGGGGTCGTAGTGCATCTCATCTTGGTCGTCGATCCATCTTGACTGGACGTGGTGCTCGTCGACTCCAGACATAACATCAGTCGTCATACATGTACTACATCACTATGCCCCGTACCTCAGTTCCCAACCTTTTTTCCCCTGAACTCAGCCGCTGCTGAGGAAGCATCCGGGGATTCGGCTGAAAAAAGCCACAACTCGAGCTTAATACAGTAGGGAAAAATATACTTTTTTGTTTGTCGGTTTTTGTTTGAAGAACAGAACCGGAAAGAAGCTGTGGAAGCCAGCATGACTCTGAAGATGCTTAAATATAAGCCTACACACCAATTGTTCATCTACCAAGAGTAGCCACCATAGAACTGCAGACAATTTCATAGCGGCCAGATGGGAGGCTGATGAGGAATCTGTGGGAGAAGAATCCATAGAAAGAACATTAGCAGTAAGTCATTTCTCTTTCAATGGATTGCTTTTCCCCACAGATTCCTCATCAGATAGACTCCCAAAGCAGTAGAGACTGCAGAGGTGGGAGGAAAGTCTTTAAATCAGGAGATTCTGTAAGACCGCCCTACCAAAACAGGTTTCTGCACAAGTGCCAAGTCCCGGCAGAAGGGCTTGGCGAAAGTGTGCAATTACAACTAAGTCACCACCTGGCAGATGTCTCTTACCAGTATGCCCCTTAGTAGCCCAGAAGATGCCACCATGCCCGTGGTGGAATGAGCTCTTTAACCCGGTGGCAGCTCCTTCCCCACCTTGTGGTAACACTCTGAGAAGCAGAGGGTTATCCATCTGGAGATTGTTTGCTTGGATACAGCCAAACCCTTTCTGGATAGAGCAAATGTCCAGAGTGTTGAAAGCTGCTGCAGACAGAGATTGTGCTGAACGGCAGTGCGGCTTGAAATGCTCTTTGACATCTTTTGGCCCTTTCCTCTAACGTTTGGTTAGAGTGATGGTAGCGACAAGAACGGGTGGCGAGACAGCGGTGAACAGATTGGTCTTGTCCTGGTCTCTTCTTCGGATTAGCAGTCTAAGTGCCCAAGTGTCTGACGGGGGGAGGCTATATTGCCGTGGTGACGCTGTGTAGCACCAGTTGTACCAGTTCTATCAGGAAACTCTAAGATTGTGCAGAGCTGCCACCTCGTCCTGTCGATTGATGTCCAGCTGCAGTGATATTAGGGTTAACCTAGGCCAAGCCTCATAATTCAGGTTGCGGCGGCAGCAGTGAGTGCATACAGTACTCGGCCGGGGGCCAGCTGGTGGGACAGGGCTCCTTCTCTTATTCCTGGCACACGCTCAGGCCTCGGGGAATTGGCGTGATGGACCCCTGCACCCTCTGCATTATCCCTCAGTGTGGTGGTGGCAGTCTCTGGCCTTGAGATTGGCTTGAAGTGTCTCTGCTAAGTGGTGCGTGTGACTGGAGAGCTGTGCTTGGGAAAACTTCATTTGAGCATCGACGCATGATAGCAAGACGCAAGACATTGGGATTTTCCCCACTTGATATGGGCTATTCATTTATGTTCTTTGACTGTGTTTATTCATAATTGACTTTTACTGTGTTTATTCATAATTGACTTTTCAGGTGAACAATAAGTCAGTACTCTGGTTTGGCAATCAGTGCTTTTTTGCTTTAGGGGAGTGACTGCGGGCAGATGCCTTTGAGCTCCATAGAAGGATAGCACAATGTTGTAATTTTAGCTCCTTTGCCCCTCTGCTTTAAGGAAGCGACTGCAGGCCCAATTGTTTTAGCTCGATTACAGAATATTGGGCGTCCTGATTGCAGTACCTGGCATTGGGGAATTGATTGATATCCTTTGGTATTTGTGTTGTGGTAGAAGCTCATCTTGAGAGGCAAGTGGGCCCCATACTCTGTTACTGGGCCTCATTCCGAGATTGGAGGTATGTACCGGTCATAACTGTCATGGTGCAAATAGGGTGTCCGAGCTGGCAATAGACCGCTAAAAGCGGCCTATTATGACTTTGCGGGCACGAGCTTTGCGCCATGCCGGTAAGGTACCTAGCGCAATGCCGCAAAAGGGCACCAAAAAGCCCTTACAGGCATGAAGCGCACCGTACATAACACTACCACCATAGAGTAAAGCAGCATTAGCGGTGACCGTAAATAGCGGTGACCGAAATTAGCGGCCTTTATTTGCATGTCCGCATTACTTGGGATCAGCTCCGGTTTACTGCATGCCACTAATATCGCCATGGTGTGTCGCGCCGCGACTCTAGACCGCTTTTTACGGCATCGTACTTTACGGTTCCGTAAATAGCGGTCTGGTTGGTCAGAATAGCCTGCAGCGGTAAGCGATGCCGGTAATCCTTTACCGGCTTTGTTTTTCCCTTACCTACAACCTCGGAATGACCCCCACTGTGTTTATCCAAACAATGTAGTGCTATTGGGCCTGTGAGCTCGTATTTGGACAGTGATCTCTTGTGGAAAATAAATACATTTAAACTAATAGCAAGCCAAAATCCCAATTTAGTTGGGTGCTTGGCAACATCGAAACATCTGTTGGTGATATCACCCATTAGTAACAAATGTGTGAATGGTCCAAAGTATTTGTTTTGATTTTACGAGTACACCCCAGAAAAGTATTCATATCACCTGGTAACACTAGCTTGTTGGAGAGTGACTGGGCCTCTGGCTCTTGAGCTCTCTAGCTTAACAACTCTCACTAGTGTGTCTGAAGGAATAAGGGTGCTCACAGAGTGTGTCTGGTCTTGTGCTTTCAGAATCAAAATACTCCTGTGAATATAAAATCGTTAACATTTTGGGAATTGCTGAATTATTGGTAATAGTATCGGTAGCTTTTGGCCAGTTGATAAATATAAGCAATTTTTGGTTTAATTATGTCACCAGCTTTGACTAGAAATACTCAGCGCATCATCTCAAAAAAATCATTCTTTAATAACGAAGTGGTGGCCCAAGTGACACTTGGGGCCCAAAGTGTAATTAATGTGATGCAGGCTCCAAATGATGCCAATGCACAATCATCATCAATTAGAGCTATAGCTCAATCATAGGAAGAATTGGTTCAATCGATATGTTTGGACTTAGGAATGCAGACTTTGATCGTATTCCAACAGAATGCATTAGCTAATGGCTCTAATGTGGTCGCAACTAATTCAGTCTTGGGGGTCTCTGCCAAAACGAAAGCTAGGCTATACATACCCCTCATAAAACTGCAACACCGGTAGCCGGACAGAAAATTACCGACTTCTATCTGCAGGCTGGCTCTAGTACAGAAATCCGGCGTATTGAGCCTTCGCGAGCGTGCCTGACGGAAGGGTTGGGTAGGGGAGTAGTTTCTTATCTGTAACTCCATTTCTCCAGCATTAGTATCTTTCATGGATTCACATGCTGTGAATATTTTCCGTCGTCAGGTTGGGAAACCCTGGTAACTTTAATTTAGTCGTTTTCCTATGGAAAAACGGTGTACCTTGAGTGTCCCATCAACGTCGTTGTGGGTGCTTTTGGCAGGACCAATGGGACGTCGAGTGAATAGCTCCTCCCCAGCAGCTTCCCCTCAGATTTTTACCTCTCCAGACGGAGGATGTCCCATAAGGGATGTTTGCCTGAGAGGGGAGGCTGGAGGACGCATGTGAATCCATGAAAGATACCAACGCTGAAGAAATGGAGTTACAGGTAAGAAACTACTCCCTTCTCCAGCATTGGATCTTTCATGGATTCACATGCTGTGAATAGATTTTGTAGCAGTATACATGCTTGATGCGTAAACCAGGTAAACACAAGATAGATCTTAAGCAGAGATGTAAATTAAGGCAAAAGCATACACCTGTAAGACAGAAAACAGGAACAACCTCGGAAGCTGCAGGCCTTACCTTACTGGAATAGTCAATGGAGGACCGCTCGCCCCAAGTGCACATCCTCAGCATGTTGCTGGTGTAGGCAGTAGTGTCTGGTGAAGGTGTGGGGCACAGCTCATGTTGCTGCTTGACAAATGTCTCTGATGGGTACCCCGACCAGAGACCCGCTGAGGCCGCCGTGGCTCTCGTGGAATGTGCTCGGGTTTGATTCTAATGACCTGTTGGCCTTTGCATGGCAGAACGATCTTGTAGATGCCACCCATCTCGAGATGCCCTGTTTCAAAATGGATCTCCCTTTGTGGGATGGGCCAAAGGTTATGAAGAGTTGTTTAGAGGATCTAAATGATTTTGTGAAATCCAAGTCACATCTCTGTGCCCTCTTCACATCCAGTGAATGCAGTGTCTTTTCTGCTGGAGAAGAGGCATTTGGAAAAATGTTGGTAGATTGATAGTTGCATTTTTATAAAATTCAGACAAAACCTTAGGAATAAAATGAGAGTTCGTAGAGAGGGCCACCATGTGCCTCATGAACCGAAGGTAAGGAGGATCAATAACCAAGGCTTGGAGTTCTGAAACCCGTCTAGAAGACTTAATGGCCACCAAAAAAGCCACCTTCCAAGTGAGAAACTTGATATGGGGTGTTGACATGGGTTCGAATGGAGGTTTCATAAGGCCTGACAGAACCAGGTTGAAGCTCCATAGAGGTGGATTCCTTTTCTTTGTAGGAATGGTTCGGAAGAGGCCCTTCAAGAAATGTTTAATTAGCCTGTCGCTGTAGAGTGGCGAAGATGTTCTTTTAAGTGTAAATCTGGAGATCGCCAACAAGTGCACCTTGATAGAAGACATCGCCAGACCTTCTGTAGCTAATAGCAGTATATACGGAAGGAGCTTCTGAGGTGTTATAGCTAGTGGCTGCAGATTAGGTTGTTGTGCACAGCATGCACAAAATCTTTTTCACTGTTGGCCATATGAGATATTGGTGGATGGGGCTCTTGCTGCTGCCATGATGCGACGGCAGTCCTGAGGGATGAACAAGTTACTTACCAACTGGTAACATTCTTTCGACTGGATGTTCCTCCAACGTATTCCTCACCTTAGATGTATTCCATCCAGCTTTAGCTGGAAATGTTTTCTCGGCAGAGGGTGCCGAGCGTTGATGTCATCGAGTCGAAGTCCCTCGAAGGGTGCCGTCGAGGGTGACGTCATCGGGTATACAAGTAGTACGTGCGGCGCCCGTTGGCCTCAGTTCTGTTTTTCCACTCTTGCTCTGTTGTATAGATAGTGTAGGTAGCCAGGCGTCAGCCTTGCGACAGTTGAAGTGGCAATAAGCCAGAAAATCTACAGAGGGGTAGGATGGGAGGGCGATGAGGAATACGTTGGAGGAACATCCACGCGAAAGAACGTTCCCAGTTGGTGAGTAACTTGTTCTTCGAATGGATTGTGTCCTCCAACGTATTCCTCATCTTAGATAGACTCCCAAAGCAGTGTAGAAAACTCTCTGGAGGTGGGAGTAGATTTTAAATACTATTATATGGCCGAAAATAGCACTGCTTTAACAAAAGCAAGCTCTTTAGACTGGGAAGCATCCAGACTATAGAATTTAGAAAAGTGTGCAGCGATGACCAAGTTGCTGCCTCACAAATAGATTTTATGGGAACACCTCTTTGAAGGGCTGTCGAAGAGGCTATGCCTCTGGTGGAATGGGTCCTTAAGCCTTCTGGTGGGTCTTTTCCTGCCAATCTGTAGCATTCTGAAATGAAAAGCACAATCCAACGTGATATGGTTTGTTTTGACACCGATTGACCCAATTTCCTTCCGGTGTAGCCAATGAAAAGTTGATTATCCACTCTATGCTTGGAAAGTCTAGAAATGTAAAAGCTTAGAGCTCTTCTCAGGTCCAGCCTGTGCAATCTTTCCTCCTCCTTACTGGGATGAGGTGTAGGATAGAACGTGGGCAGAATAATTTCCTGATTTAAATGGAAATCCGACACAACTTTAGGTAGAAATAAGGGTTTGACCCTCAATACCACTCTGTCCCTGTGGAACACAGTATAGGGTGGCCCAGAAGAAGATAGTGGCTGCAATTCGCTCACTCTTCTTGCAGATGTTAAAGCAACCAGGAAAGCGGTTTTCAATGTTAGTAATCTTAATGGACAAGTGTGCAAGGGTTCAAAAGGGGCACACATTAAAAACTTTAAAACCAGATTAAGGTCCCAAACTGGGACTTGGTTAAGGGTAAGGAGGGAACACATTGGTGAGTCCCTTTTAAGAATTGTATTATCAAAGAGGAACATTCTTCCAAAGAGCACTTAAAAATGGAAAGCGCTGAAAGATAACCTTTAATGGTCCTAACATTTAGGTGTCTATGTGCCAGGGACAAGAGGAAGGACAACACTTCCGGGAAAGAACATAGAAATGATCAACATTCTTTTCTCGGCACCAATTGCAAAACATTTTCCAATGGCAATGGTATATAGATTTTGTTGCTGGCCTTATTGCCGAAAGCAACACCTCCATGACATCATCTGGAAGAACAAGTTACTTCTTACCTGGTAACGTTCTTTCGATGGGATGTTCCTCCGACATATTCCTTATCTTGATAGATCATCTCCAGCTTGCTGGCCTCGGAAATGTTTTTTCAGTAGAGGATGCTGCGCGTCGACGTCCCTCGAGCCGATGTCCCTCGACAGCCTCCGTATCAGCGCCGATGTCATCATGCGTATAGACTCACGCAGCGTCCGTTGCTCAGTTCCGTTTTGACGTTGCTTTACATGAATTGGTTATTGACCCTAAAGGAGCGTAAGCTGTAACCACAAGGGAAGTTTTACTGGGATGGGAGGGGTGATAAGGAATACGTCGGAGGAACATCCCATCGAAAGAACGTTACCAGGTAAGAAGTAACTTGTTCTTCGAAGGGATTGTGTCCATCGAAGTATTCCTTATCTTGATAGACTCCCATAGCAGTGGTGTGTAACTGGAGGTGGGAGTAAAATTGCCATGTTTCCCTTCAAGAAAGAACAGAGTGCAACACAGCTTTGCCAAATCTAGTCTCTTGGCTAGAGGAGGAATCCAGGTTGTAAAATTTTGTGGAGGTATGTGCAGACGGCCATGTGGCAGCTGCACATATGTCTCGAATCGGTACCCCTCTTTGGAGGGCCGAAGAGGCTGCGATACCCCTGGTTGAATGAGCCCTAAGATTTTGAGGAGGCTCTTTCCCTGACAGTTTGTAACATTCCAGAATGGCCAAAATAATCCATCTGGAAATGGTCTGTTTTGTTATCGGTAATCCCAATTTGTTCCCTGAGTAACCTACGAACAGTTGGTCTGCTTGCCTAATCCTAGCAAGTCTGCTGATGTAAAAGCTCAAAGCCCGCCTTGGGTCCAGCCTATGTAGCCTTTCTTCCTTTTTCCCTGGATGGGGAGGGGAATAGAATGAAGGTAAGGTAATCTTCTGAGTGATGTGGAATTCAGAAGCCACCTTTGGGAGGAAATTAGGCTTCACTTGTAGGACAACTTTGTCTTTATGAAAAATTGTATGAGGGGGTTTACAAGATAGAGCTTGTAATTCTAGAGCTTGTAATTCGCTCACCCTCCTAGCAGATGTCAATAACACTAATAAGACAGTTTTAAGGGTGAGAAATCTTAGCGAACAAGAGTGGAGTGGTTCAAAAGGAGTACCCATCAGGAAATTTAAGACTAAATTTAAGTCCCATAAGGGAACTTGGAATGGTCTTGGAGGATAGACATTGGTTAATCCCTTCAGAAAAGGTATTACTAAGGGTAACTTGAAATATGATGGTTCCTCTGACGTGCGCTTATAGATCGATAGCGCTGCGAGATAGCCCTTGATAGTGCCAACCTGAAGGCCCGAATTTGCCAAATAGAGTAGAAAAGATAACACCGTTGGTGTACCACATGAAAAGGGATCGATATTCTTTTCTCTACACCAGCTGCAAAATTTGTTGCAACGGCAGCGGTATAAAGTCTTTGTTGCTGGCCTTCTAGCCGAAAGCAACACCTCCATGACCTCATCTGGGAGGTCCCAATCCTTGTATCGCAACCTTTCAGATACCAAGCGTGAAGGTTGAGGGTTCTGATGTCTGGATGGAGAACCTGACCTCCCTTCTGCGAGAGAAGATTCTCCTTGAGTGGAAGACGAATTGGAGGGCAGATGGACATGTCCAGAAGGTCCGGGTACCACGTTCTCCTGGCCCAGTCCGGGGCAATTAGGATCATGGCTTTCGGGAACCTTCTCAACCTCCTGATCATTTGAGGAATGACAGGGACTGGAGGAAACGCGTACAGAAGTGGAAACTCCCAGTCCACTACGAACGTGTCCCCTAGAGCTCCTCTCGGGGGAAATTCCCTTGAACAAAACTGATCGCACTTCCTGTTGATGCTGGTGGCGAACAGATCCACTTGAAGGGTTCCCCAAAGGGTGAAGATCTGTTGAAGGACTTCCTGAGCTAGCTCCCACTCGTGGGAGACTGTGCTCTGCCTGCTCAGAGCGTCCGCTGTCAAGTTCTTCTCTCCGGCTAGGTGGACAGCCGATAGAGAGATTCCTTCTTGGATTGCCCAAAACCAGAGCTGCATCGCCTCTCTGCACAGTGGCAGTGATCCTACGCCTCCTCTTTTGTTGAGGTAGTGCATGGCCACCGTGTTGTCCATCATTATCAGGACATTTCTCCCCTGTACTGATGGCAGGAAAGCTTTCAGTGCTAGTCTGATTGCTATCAGCTCTAATAGGTTGATGTGTAGTCTGGACTCCGATGGAGACCAACGACTGCTGATGGTCAAGTCGTTGGCATGGGCTCCCCACCCCGTGAGTGAGGCGTCTGTGACTACTGTTATCTCCGGCCATGGTTGCCAAAACAGTTCTCCTTTCAAGATGTTCTCTGGATAGGCCCACCATTGAAGGTCGCGGGCTACCTTGTCCGGAATCCGGAGGAGATCTGTCATTCTCCCTGAGAATTGCGACCACTGACTTCTCAGTGCCCACTGAAGAGATCTCATTCTCAGGCGAGCCTCTGGCACAAGGAAGATGCAGGATGCCATGAGGCCTAGCAACCTCAAAAAGGCGAAGGCTGGGAGACATTGGGCATTTTGAAACTTGGTGACCATCTGTAGAATATCTTGAGCCCTCACCTCTGGTGACGAGGCTTTTCCCAGGGAAGTGTCCAGGACCGCTCCAATGAACTGGAGTCTCTGTGATGGTATCATCTGTGACTTCTTTAAATTGAGGGAGAAGCCCAGTCTGTGAAGGAAGTGGCAGACATAATCTAGATGGGTCTGGGCCTGTTCCGAAGATACAGCCCTGATCAGCCAGTTTTCCAGGTAGGGGTAGACTTGGATCCCTTCCCTCCTTAGACTCGCCGCCACTACCGACATCAGCTTGGTGAAGACCCTCGGGGCGGAAGTCAGCCCAAATGGCAGAACTCGAAATTGATAATGAGAGTCGCCAATTGCGAACCTCAGGTATTTCCTGTGTTTGAGATGGATTGGCACATGGAAATAAGCATCCTGAAGGTCCAGAGATACCAGCCAGTCTTGGAGCTGGAGGGCCTGAAGGATCTGAGAGAGAGTTACCATCTTGAACTTGTCCTTCCTGAGGAACTTGTTCAATTCTCGTAAGTCCAGGATGGGTCTCAGTCCTCCGTCCTTCTTTGGTATGAGAAAGTAGGGGGAGTACCAGCCCTTGTTCCTGTCCGCTACAGGTACCGGTTCTATGGCACCTTTCTCTAGCAGGTCTATAATTTCCTGCAAGAGGAGCGGATCTGGAACTTTTAGAGAGTTGTTCCCCGGTGGATGACCCTGAGGAATGTGTAGAAAGGGTAGGCAGTAACCTTGGGCAACTGTTTCCAATGCCCAAGCATCTGACGTTATAGCCTGCCATTCCGTCAGATGGTGAGTTAACCTTCCCCCTACAGGTGTATTGTGTGGAAAGGCCTCAGAGTGGTTTGGGGGCGGCTGATGCAGATGCCGAGGGTAAAGAGGCACCTGCTGCTGCTGCGGCCTTAGTACTTTTGACCCGTCCACCTCGGGTGGATCTCCTTTGGCCTCTTTGAGCAGGCTGTCCTCTGCCTTTCTCGAATGTGGAATAATAGCGAAAAGACTTTCCTCTTCCAGAGGTTCCTGAGGGGCGAAAAGAAGGTTGGCGGATAGCAGCTCCTAAAGATTTTGCTGCTGCTTTAGAAGTCTGTAACTTTACCAGACTGTCATCAGCCTTTTTCCCGAATAATGAAGAGCCGTCAAAGGGCATATTCAAAAGTCTGGCCTGTACATCTGGAGCAAAGCCTGACTTTCGCAACCACGCATGCCTGCGGATTGTTGTACTTGCCGCCATGGCCCTGCTGATACTGTCAGCGGAATCGATGCCAGTTTGAAGTGATTCGCACATGGCATCCTTGCCATCTTTAATAATGTTAAGGAAGGCTTCCTTTTTCTCTCCTTCGGGTATGCAGTCAGCCGCCGATGAAGCACACTCCCATAGTGTGTGACTGAACCTGGCGAGCGTACAGGTGGCGTTGATGGACTTCAACGCCATACTACAGGCAGAGAAAACTCTCTTCGCCATAGAGTCGTACCTCTTGTCATCTCTATCCTGTGGGACAGTAGGGTAAGCGGTCCTACTGCTAGATGAAGTTGCCGCGTGAACCACCAGGCTCTCTGGAGTCGGGTGTTTTGATAAGTATTCAAGGTCAGCAGCCGCTACCCTATACTTGGTTGACAATCTTTTATTGACTGCAGGGATAACCCCAGGAGTTTCCCAATTAGATGCAATTTTCCTTTGTAAGGCTGCATGGAAGGGGACCACCGGGTCCTCCTGTGGGCCTTTGTCTAATATATCTGTTAGGTCATCCTGTTGAAAAACAGGTGAAGGCGCAGACCAACCCATAAATTCAATAATTCTTGCCATCAGGGTTCTATAGGGTGTTTCGGCATGTTCCCCAGGGTCTGGCTTAACAAATTCCACTTCTGGGGAAGTGTCCAGCCCACTTGCCTCATGTAGTGACTCCTGTAGGTCCTTCAGTCTTCTTTGTTCAGAGGTGAAATCCTCTGAAATAGGCAGTGTGATCCTCTGTAACCCAAATGTTTCCTGGTCAGAATCTTCCCCCTCTTCCTAAATTGAAGAAAGTCCAGGGTACTCTGACCTCTGAAATGGAGTAAAACCCATCTCTAAGGCAGAAGGAGCCAAACTCGTCGTTATTGGACGAGAAAACGTCGATGTCGTCGACGCCGATGTAACAAGACTTCGAAGGCGTCGAAAAAACTGGAAGGGGTCTCGAAGAACTCGAGAGGATCGGGATCCTACTCGAGGGCATCGACGACGGTCTCGGCGTCGTGCCGGAGGCCCTTGAAATCACTGTTGGCTGTGGAGTGGCCTTGGTCCTCTCTTTCATCTGCGTCGATGTCGGCGTCGACGATGGCGTCGAGTCGATCGACCGATGTGTCGAGGAACCCTTCGACAACGGCGTCGACGGCACCGATCCGTGCGTCGAAGGAATCTTTGACGATGGCGTCGAAGATGGTGTCTTCTTACCCGATGGCTCATGGCGCTCTCGGGTGGAATGTTTCGCCGGGTGCTGCGACTCGCAGCGTTTTGATTTTTTGGGTTTTTCACCCGGGGTATCACCCTCAGCTGTCTTCGAGGGGGTCGAGTCCGCGTTCTCGAAGACGCTTAACATTCTCTTTCTGAATTCCTCCCACTCAGCTTGAGAACTGTGTTTAGTGGGACAGGAGACCCTTTCTGGGGACACAGAAGACGACGAGGAATGGGACCTTCAACGTCTCTTTTTTGAGTGTCTTGATCTCGACGAATGGTGGGAGCTGCTTCGAGATCTAGAATGGGAATGTTTTCGACGGCGAGGAGACGAATGCCTCAACTCAGCCGACGAAACTTTCGAGGAAGTTTTGGCTGACTTACCTCTCTCGAGCTTCCCCTTGCGCTCCTTCAAGGCTTTCGCCGTCATGGACATGCAGTCCTCACACTCCGAACAATGGTGCTCGGATCCCAAGCACCATAAGCAGATCCTGTGTGGATCCGTTATTGACATTTTTTAACCGCAGTCTCGACATTTCTTGAAGCCGGATCACGGCGTCGTCGGTTCTGATGAAGAAGCCATGGAGAACGATAAGGTATATTCGAGTAGAGATAGGTAGTTATCCTGACTGAACTGAGCAACGACGTTCCGAGGCCCCACGAAGCGCGGAAAAACGGAACTGAGCAACGGACGCAGCACATGGCTATTTATGGGCATGGTGACTTCGGCGCCGATACGGTGGTCGTCGAAGGACATCGACTTGGCGGACGTCGACGCGCAGCGCTCTCTACAGAAAAAATGTCCGAGGCTAGCAAGCTGGAAACGTATTATCAAAGATAAGGAATACGTCGGAGGACACAATCCCTTCGAAATAAGTTTACAAGAAAAACCGTCAACTTGGATTTCCATAAACATATACTGGAATCCTCCTAACTCAAAACTTGACACTTTTTTAGAAGATCTGGGCTTACTATTGGAAACGGTAAAAGTGAACTCAGCCTCAAGTAACATCATAGTGGCAGGAGATTTTAACTCGAATTGCCTATATCCACAAAAAAGAGAGGCATGTCATCTGAACACCAAGAAAACAAGTAGGGGAAGAATGTGGCAGGACTTTATGGAACAATGGGATCTTCATATGGTCAACAGTATACAAGAGGGAGATCAAGGACCATATATAACATGGCATAGAGAGAAATCATCCTCCGCTTTGGATTTCATTTTTGCTTCAAAAGATCTGCATGCTTCACCTTCCGTCCTTATTCTAAAACAAGAAGGAGGTAGTGATCACAGCAGGCTTGAGCTCTCCTTCCACGGTATTCTAGGAACAAAAATGGAAAGAGAAACTCAGAACTTGGAAGGGAAAAAAGGGAAAATCAGAGTTGTGAAATACAGAGATGGGGGAGCCAAACTTATCACACGTCTACAGGAGATCCCAGAACACATCTGGAAAAAGCAATTTGACCCATACAGGTTTACTAACTTTCTTTGGGCAACCCAAGCCCCTGTAGATTTGGCAGGGAGAGTCAAACAAAAACATCTCCACGCCTTTGATGAACCAACGCAAAGGAGAAAAAGAGAGTACAGAAAAGCCCTGCGAGACATTAAGAAAGCAGGATATCCGGCTGAGCAACTGAAACTAAAAGTAAAAAAATAAAAAATAAATTACAAATCATGGTCTACCTCACAGAAGGAAATTCGGATGCAAACAGACAGGGAATATGTACTTAACATATTAAAAGAAGATAACAGCAAACATTTCTGGGAAGCTATGAGCCAATTTGAGGGGCAAGTAGGAAACTTCCTGTGTAATCTAGTGTCTGAAGATGGGTGGGTTAAATATCTGACAGAGACCTACAAGAGCGATTGTACCTGCTACTTTATGATTAAACCAGACACCCCTTGGCAACTGAAGTTTCATGAAGAGGAAATTTATGAAATCATAATCAACTCCTCTACATCAAAATCCTCGGGACTGAATGGTTTGACCTATCAGGCACTTAAGAGTGAACCGGCACTATGGACAAAACTACTATCCGCTCTCTTCGAGGAAATCCTCAACAAACGGACATTCCCACCATCGTGGAAAACGGCTCTGGTAATACCGTTCTTTAAAAATGGGGATCGCCGTTCAGCGGCGAATTATAGACCAATAGCGTTGCTGGATATTGAAAGCAAAATATTTATGAAACTACTACTAAGTCACATTTCAAAATGGGTAGAAGATTCTGATATTCTATCACGCTTTCAAACGGGATTTCGGAGAGGCCATTCGACATCTATTAACGGCCTGATCCTAAACATACTGAAGGAACGAAAAGCGGGGGAAAAAATGCAACCCTTGTATGGAGCCTGGATTGACCTTTCGAAGGCGTTTGATCAAGTGGAACAAGTTCTTCTTTGGGAGAAACTACGAAAGTGGGGAATGCCGGAAACACTATTATCCTTCTTAGTGGAACTGCACAGGGAAACAAACTTAAGTGTCCGGCTGGATGCATTGGGGTTTCTTTCGAAACTAATCGAGGTAAACAGGGGGGTCAGACAAGGGTGCCTCTCTTTTTCAATCTGTTTTTGGCCGATATGGGAACCTTCTTAGAGTCAGCTGCAATGGCCAGTCCAACCATAAATGGTAGGAAGATCTGTTGGCTGGCCTATGCAGACGACATAGTACTTCTTGACAGAACCCCGATCGGACTACAACATCTACTTGAGAAATTGAATGTGTATGTTAGAATAAACAAACTAACAATTAACCCTGCAAAGTCAAACATCCTGATCTTCAAGCATCCTCTGTCAAAAACCAAATACAAAAACTGGAATTTGGGGGGTGAAAGCATAAGAGTTGTAGAAACTATAAAATACCTGGGATATAACATTCATTCCCATTCTGCTCAATTTAAGGTAGAATCGGAGATAACGACCAAAGTAACGCAAGCTATATCACAAATGATCAAACTAAACTACACATTTTGTAAATTTTCAATGGTTCCATTAGTGAAGTACTACCTCGCAAAAGTGGTTCCGGTGTTACTTTATGGCTTGGAAGCCTAACCAGGGCTCTGGTCTGTAAATTGGGAAAGCTTCGAGGGTCGATTATGGAAAAGAGTTTTGGGCCTTCCGAGTTGTGCTTCCACCAAAAGCTTAAGATTTGAGCTGGGCCTCAAATCGTTGAAGTGCATGGCAGAATGGAAACTTATTTCTCTATTTCGAGAAATCTTAACGAGCAAAAATTCTACACTCTATGGAGATCTAAAAAATCAGAGGCTTCAGGGCAAATCATCTCTTCTTATTGCATTAGGGGAAAGGGTAACAAAGGCCCTCACGAGTATAGATCTGAATGAGGAAACTCTGGTCCTAAACCCTCTCAAAATAAAAAGAAAATTAGAACTTTTGGATTGGATCGAAACAATAGAAAAAGTAAGAGCAGATCCAATCCGATGTTCCTTTTTGAGGGGGGAAAAAGAACTGGGGCTCCCTTCAAGTTACCTAAGGAAATTCCCCGACAGATAGCTGCGTTAAAATTTCCTCAGAATGAGACTAAACCTCGTTCACTGCGGGGCGGTCTTAGAAAAACGAAACCAAGGCAATATGGCAAAAAAACTGTGTTCAATCTGCATAAACCCTGCCAAGCAAACATTAAGGCATCTATTAATGGACTGTGAAGGTTCATGGACATATCGATCAAGACTTTTCAGAAACTTTGTGCGCAGAGAGGAAGATATAATATCAGACTTCCTGTGGGAAAGAATCACTTCGGGCTTTCCAGGTGCTAACCAAATGTGAAATAGTTATCTAACATATATACGAAATAAGAAAAATGCATTTAAACAACGTAGCACATAGAAAATATATGGAAAAGAACACAATTTAATGAAATGTTTGCCCAGAAAAACTTTGCAGGGTTGGTAAAAAGCAGGGAAATTATTGTTGCTCCTTTTTTAATTTTCTTCTCTTCTTTTTATTTTTTATTTCCTCTTTGTAAAATGTTTTATCTGATGCTTTTTTTTGTAAAGGCTTTTGCGCCAAAACAAATAAAAAAAATAAAAAAAAGATAAGGTTGACATAGGAGACCATTCTACTCTCACAAAAGAGGAAGAAGGATCTGAGAAGGTCCAGACTCTGGTGATGACTGTTAGGGAGAATTCTCAAGATGGCTAATTTCCCTTAGGCAAACACTTTTCCTGAGAAGGAGCTGCTGTCTTATTATCCTGAGGGACTGCTGGCTGCAGAAAGCTTCGCTCTACTGCTCAGTGGAAGGAGAACACACTGGGCAGACTGCGCTTCCTGGAGGAGGCGGAGCGTGATCACGTGATCAATCACGTGACTGTTTTGGCAGTATTTACAGACCCACAAGCCGCCCGAGCGGCGCAAACACTTTTCCTGAGAAGGAGCTGCTGTCTGATTATCCCGAGGGACTGCTGGCTGCAGAAAGCTTCGCTCTACTGCTCAGTGGAAGGAGAACACACTGGGCAGACTGCGCTTCCTGGAGGAGGCGGAGCGTGATCACGTGATTAATCACGTGACTGTTTTGGCAGTATTTACAGATCCACAAGCCGCCCGAGCGGCGCAAACACTTTTCCTGAGAAGGAGCTGCTGTCTTATTATCCCGAGGGACTGCTGGCTGCAGAAAGCTTCGCTCTACTGCTCAGTGGAAGGAGAACACACTGGGCAGACTGCGCTTCCTGGAGGAGGTGGAGCGTGATCACGTGATCAATCACGTGACTGTTTTGGCAGTATTTACAGACCCACAAGCCGCCCGAGCGGCGCAAACACTTTTCCTGAGAAGGAGCTGCTGTCTTATTATCCCGAGGGACTGCTGGCTGCAGAAAGCTTCGCTCTACTGCTCAGTGGAAGGAGAACACACTGGGCAGACTGCGCTTCCTGGAGGAGGTGGAGCGTGATCACGTGATCAATCACGTGACTGTTTTGGCAGTATTTACAGACCCATAAGCCGCCCGAGCGGCGCAAACACTTTTCCTGAGAAGGAGCTGCTGTCTTATTATCCCGAGGGACTGCTGGCTGCAGAAAGCTTTGCTCTACTGCTCAGTGGAAGGAGAACACACTGGGCAGACTGCGCTTCCTGGAGGAGGCGGAGCGTGATCACGTGATCAATCACGTGACTGTTTTGGCAGTATTTACAGACCCACAAGCCACCCTTGCGGCGTTAAGCCCGTGAGGGGTAAAGGGCGAGGACTGTTGTGTGGCTGTTTGGTGGCTGATATCCACTGACTTGAGCAGTGCTGAAGCTTACTGTTAAGTAACGAAGGATACCTGCAGAAAGATCATAAGTGGCAGAGCATCGGCGAGGGCCTCACTAGCATTTGAAGTCTGAAGTTTGGTTCAGCATGGTGATGGTGAAAGAGGGCCCTCTGACCCTTCATAAATCATTGCTTTCTCGAAGGAAAGGGACGATGAGTCTCCCAAAGGAGGTAAGCCCAGCTGCCACGTTAGAACAAACTGCTCAAAATGATCAAATTGAGTTTACTACAGCGAGAGGCTCAGCCGGGGTTACTTGCCTAGAATTAGGCTTGGTGCCCTCACTAGCTGCCCTGTGCTTAACATCATTGGGCCCCACTCGAAAGGAGATTGATGGTACCAACGGTGCCGTTAACCAATGGGTGAGCTCCGACAGTGGCTGTGTCAAGTTGGTACCGGTATTTTCCCCTTCAGTATATGTTGACGCCAGCGATGTTGCGCAGACCTCCCCCTTTGATTTGACGGATTCTGACCTTATGGCAATAAACTTACAAAATGTCCTAATACAAGACAAGGAACTGCAAAAATCACCAATGTTTCACTCTCAAGGTGCTGGAAAGACTGACGCCTCAATGTGGCGTTCTCAGTCCGTGGTAGGTAAAAACATGCTAGAGGAACGGGTCCCTCAAATGGCTACCATAAATGCAAAATGTAGCGAGGGGATTATCAAATTGACATCTAGCGAGGGTGGGCTCCCTGTGATTTTGTCAGTAATGGAGCAAAGCTCTACTGATCTCTCAGCCAGAGAAGCACGGCTTACAACTAAATTAAAGGCAGACTTTCTAGCCACCTATGAACGCCTAAATGATAGTTTCATACAAAATCAATCCTTGCATAAAAATAAGCTAGAAACAAAGCGTAATAGACGATCAGCGAGCATACTCCATAAGTCTAGCGACAGAGTTGACATCTCAATGTTGTCTAGCACAAATGACTCTCTACATCAAACGTCTTGCGAAAACATCGATTCATCAGGCATTAAAGACGTTAAAAAGAGAGCCGTAACGTGTATTCCAGTTGTGGACGACTTGGCAAAAGAAATTAACATGATGCCCAGCATGGCAAAGACATCCATCAACTCGGATAGAGTCGACCAGCCATCTAAAAATTCTATGTCAACGGCTGCAAGTATTCAAATTCACAATAATGTATTAGCGGCAACTTCAATCGCCCTACTTCCATTTATGAAACTGTATGAATCCCTACATAATGCAGTAAGTGATCAAATGTCCCTGCTCGCAGCCGTGAACGCAAAAATCTCGTCTTGAAAGTTTTTCCCAATCGATAACCACAAGACTTGATAGCGAAGCAGAAACATCTGCAAAGTGGCAAAATAGACTATGCGATCTTGCCCGTCAGGCATTCAGTGACAAATCTGCATTAACGGATGCGGTAATCGAAAGCACAAAGTGGATGCGCCACAATATGTCTTCAAACGTGAGACCAGGTGATGATGGGTCACATGTTCCAACCTGCAAATCTCTTTTGGGTAAAGAACCTCTTGTGGTGGATGGACAAACTTCCAAAAAGCACGCAGTGATTGTCATTGGACCTGTTTGCAGTGAAGCAGTGGGCATTCAAGTCGTTAAACTAATAGCACCAGAAAAAAGCACATCTCTCTCTCATGGGATGAGCCTGGCGGGAAACTCAAAAAGTGATCAGAGCCAGCCCGCTGGAGATAAAATCCTTGATCCTCAGCAAGACCGTCCCGTGAATATTGGTGAGGGAGCCGCTACATTTGCTCAGTTAAATGTAGAAACTCAGCAGGCAAAAGGGGCAGTGGTTCAGGAGCCAAAAAACTTAACAGATAAACTCTCATTTGGGATTTTCAATAAGCCTACAACGTTGGACAAAGAAAATGAAAAGCGTCCCCAGAAAACAAAGCCTTGTGGAGCAAAATCCATTCAAAAACGTCCAAGCTTGAAACAAGTTGCCAAACGTGCTCGCACAACGTGCAGGAAAAAATGTATAAGAAATCTTTCAACTCCGCCGCCGCCTGTATTGTTTAATCGCCCGGCAAAAGGTTCGGAGGGCATATCGAAAACAAAAATTGACTCAATGAAAAAACTGACTCCCAAACCAAATGCTAAAAGGGCAAGAGAAGCCTCAGTCAGTGATAACAACGCAGTCTCCGATACCTCATTAGAACTATGTGAGTATTCCACATACTCCATTGATGATGATGTGATTGATGAGGGCGAAGACACGGCAGAGATAAGTATACCGGCTCCTGCGAAAATTGGTATAGAATTTAAGCCGCGATCAGGTGTCGTAATTAAAACTCCTCCCAGAGCTGGCGTGCTTGGGCCAAAAAAAATTCCAAAGGTACTTTCAATACAAAGTGCGACAAAGGAGATGAAAGGTTTAAATTCGAACAATGGGGTGACGTCTGACCCCCCAAATCTCTTGTGCGATAAACTAAATCCAAAATTAACAAGAGCACAAGTTGAAAAACTTAATAAAAGTGAAATTATACCCTGTAAAACAAGAAGTGAGGGATCCAAGAATGGTTTATGGAAAATTCAAATCAAAAACGCCCTGCCAGAACAAAAAGAAGTAAATTTGAACCGAAGAAATATTTTAACACTGCTGCAATGTATTCCAACGCTGTGTGAAATAAAATCTGAAGACATAGCAGTTGTAGAATATATGTCAGAGGACTTCTCGGATTGGGTAAACTTACATCTACATTCCAGATCTCTTAGAACAGCTGTAATGGATGCTGCGGACGATATCATGTTCTTTGGTTTTGAAGTCATAAGTGTGGAGGCCTGCATTGAGGAAAGTATACATCCCTCGCCGGGGGACAAATCCGAAAATGAAAAGAGAAGGGATGCACTGTGGGCCCACATGAACATCAAAAAAGTGTCTGGTGTGAAAGAAACGAAACAACAGGACAATTAGCAAAGAGTGGATTCCATTGATGGAAACCATCAACTTCTATCCTGGAACACTCGTGGCTTCACGCATCTGTTTGATGGAAAGTGGCAATTCCCGGTGCATTTATCAATTATGTCTTCAAGAGACTTGGATGCGTGAGTGCCCGGTGTGTGATGGTTATACAGTACTCCTGAATCCTGCTGGAAAGAACCTCTTTGGCAGACCTTTTGCTGGTCTGGTTACAATGATCAAACATAACAATGATTGGAAGATTGTATCTTCAGAAAATCTTAATATGTTCATACAAGTAACTAAAATTCAAATTACGCAACCTTCTCCTT
The DNA here is from genome assembly GCF_040938575.1 of Ambystoma mexicanum. NCBI lineage: Eukaryota > Metazoa > Chordata > Amphibia > Caudata > Ambystomatidae > Ambystoma > Ambystoma mexicanum. The sequence goes on from NC_090939.1 coordinate 639,055,840, forward strand.
CTGATAGTCAAGTGATGTTGATTGTAAATATATACTGGAATACAGCAATGATTTCACAATCTAATTTTGTTGGAGCTGTGTTGTCGGCGGTGGATGAGTGTTTATTAGTCTACGAGGATCCCATAATTATAATATGTGGTGATTTCAATTATACTTGGTTGAACAATTCTATTGACAAATGCACCGAAACTGGCCCAACAAACAAAGGAAGACTGCAAGATCGGGGAGATCGTTGGCTAAAAGAGATGGCATTAAGAGAGTGCTCAATGCTAAATGGATTCACCCGGGGTGATATTCCTCCAGGCTTTACATGGAAGCGTGGCGTGAGTAAAAAGACTCTTGATTACATTTGGGTGTCCAGAAATTTTGTATCAAGAATCATAACGTTTGAAATAAAAAAAACAGAAAAAAGCGACCACAACGCTTTGCTGCTAAATTGGGAAAAGGTAACCAACTATGTTTCACCCAAATACAAGGAGAGTGTTACCATAAATAATGGAGCAAATAGGCTACGACTGAGTGCGTCCCAGCTGTTAACATTGACAAACAACCTTGAGAAAGAAAACTCAACAACGGCAAGGATAAACTATCCATTACTGCTATACTACTTCAAAGTGAGGAACCCCAAGCAGAAGGGGGCTGCCATTGAAGTAAAACATCCTTTCAATGTAACTATAAACACTGAAAAGAAAAAACTTTGTGATGATATAAAATTGCTGAAAAAAGCTGATGAAGAAAGCACATCCATGCAAATAAAAGCCAGGCGACTGAAATATCGGAAGTGGATCAAATCTTTTAACTCGATCCGGTTGCAGAAGCAAGCTGAACAGATGTTAAAACTGATCATACTAAAGGACAGCAGACACATTTGGGAGATTATCAATACTGGCAGCCTAAATCACTCTTACTCAATGTCGAATAGTGTGAATGGCGCCAGTTGGGTCGCTTATTTCTCCGAAGTATTTAATGACGACAACTGTATCGTGGTTCCACCACCATCTTTAACAACGGCAAAATGGAATGTGGCAGACTCCGCTGATGACATTGAATGGGCGATTATGAAGCTAAAGTCCTCTAGTGCTGTAAACCCGTAGAAGTTTATGGGCAATTATGATGAGTGCCTTGAAGAATTTCACATGATAAAACCCTGCCGGTTTCCTGGCTGAGGGCAGTGGTGGTCCCAATATTTAAAAAGGGCAATCGGGACAACCCGAAGAACTATCGCCCGATAGCCCTCTTGGATACAATTGGAAAGGTCTTCGGCTCCTTCCTTCAAAAGCGCCTGGCAAACTGGGCTCAAGAATTTTCTGTGGGTGACCCTCGGCAAACAGGTTTTACTAGAGGAGTGGGAGTTGAGCTAAATCTAATCCTTTTAAACTGCCTAAAATTAGATGCCTTGAGGAGGAAGAAAATGTTGTACCTTGCATTTATAGATCTGAGTCAGGCATTTGACAGCATAAACCGCAACCTCCTATGGAAGAAACTAAGTGATTGGAATTGTCCAAGTGATCTGCTGGCGCCCCTGATTGCTGTACACACTAAGACGTCCATTCGAGAAAGACTAAATCAACAGGGTGATTTATCAGATGAGATATATACAAAAAGGGGCGTGAAGCAAGGTTGTCCGCTCGCTGCTCAACTATTTAAATTGTTCATCTCCGACTTATCAGTGGCCCTAAAAGACCTAAGGATATTTCCGCCAGCAGTAAATGGGCAAAAAATAAGTTGGGTCATTTACGCAGACGACATCGTTCTCATGGACTCCACTCCAATTGGGCTACAGCGCCTGTTAAACGCGCTTCATAATTATTGCCTGCAAAACGACTTACAAATAAATTCTAAGAAGTCAAAGATAATCATGGCTGGTCAAGGAGCGCAAGCTCAATCAAGAAAATTTAATTGGCAAATAATGAATGAACAGCTAGACTTATCGAATAGTATCAGATGCCTAGGCGTTCAATTCAATAATTCCATTCGTGAGTGGGACTGGACGCAAGATCTAATGGCCCGGAGGAAAATGTTCGCACTTCAAGGTTCCAAATTGCACGCAGCCTATGGCAAATTTTCCTTTAAGCCAATATTAACATTTTACCTTCAGAAGGTGGTGCCTGCAATAACCTTTGGGAGTGAATCAGGTTGGAATATCCCGCAAGATTTATGGAACATTCTTGAGGGGAAATTCTGGCGTAAAGTTCTACATTTGCTGAAAAACATCTCTGTATTAGCTATACGATATGAGCTATGCATTGAATCACTCTATGGTACAGTTCTATGGAAATCAATCTCCACCATGAGGAAAATGATGCTGGAGCAACCTGCAAAACCATATGAAATCTTGCATACAGTCTCAGAGCACCCATCGGCTGTTTTGATAAATAAGTGGAAAGAAAAGTTGCTCAACATATTGCACAACGCAGATGTGTCAGTCGAGACTGTACTTTTGCGCCCGCAGGTAGCAAAAAAGAAAATTTGTCTATATAATTGGATAACCAATGAAGAGTGCCGGAACAAGCTGACTTCTTCTTTAGTACTTGGATGCGCCCTTAACAAACTAGACGCTCTACCAAAATATTTGGACAAATTCCCTTCAAGTTATCATAGGCATATGTTCCTCCGTCTACAACTAAATCTCTATAAAACCAAGGAGATACAAGTAATGAGGCGTGAGATATTAGAACAAGATGTCCGATGTAGGTTCTGTAATCAAGCGACAGAATCCGTACGACACCTAATCACAGATTGTGAAGCGATTGGCGATCAGCGTTCTCTTCATTTAGCTCAATTCCTTCCCCAATCAGGAAACATGGATGCGTGGTGGTGGTATCTGATTGGAGGTTTTAACACTCAATTAATTTGTGCAACTATAAATTTCATGGATGCTCTGAGACTTTGAGACTAACAAACAGAGGACTCTTTTACTTAAGATAGTTGGGATCTTCGAATTTCTCTGTGTTTTTAGATGAGGAGAAACTGTAACTTAAAGTTTTCATTTCTTATGTATAAACTGATGTTACATAAAAAATAAAAAATAAAATGTCCCTTACCTACTGAGTCCTTCAGCAGCTTTGCTGGATTTCTAGGGTTTATTTTTTTCACCTGGTAAGAGTGTGAGCCTTTTTCCCACACTTACATGTGTTTTGCTGTGTGTATTTTTACAATGTGTGATCTTGGGCTCTGGAGCCTCACCTACTCCATGGGCATCATCTTTTTGTGTGTTACACAGCACCTTCAGTGCAGTGGCACAGGGTTGTCTTTTAGACTTCCCACTGACTCCATTTTTCTGGGGCTGACTACTGTCCCCCAGAAACATGTAAAGTTGCCATTAACTTTATGTAGTCTCTTTAAACCACAGACCCAGTACACCCCATCTTACATGGAGTATTGCAAAAGGTTAATTCTTATCCCTTTTTGTCTGTGCCTCTTGGAGCCTTGTTTCGCTCCCTTACCATCAAGACTTGGCTGGTGGCAGTGGTAACTACCCTAACTTTTCTACCTTGATTATCTTACATAAATGTGGTATTGTTTTAGGCTATTATATTAGCCTCGAACATAAACCCGCTTGACCAAATACATTTTATTTTGGCTCTGGCTGGGTTTATTCACCATTTCTTTTTGTTAAAGTCTTTCTCGTGTTTTTCTCTGCACGCCAAACAGAGGATGATTTCTTTGTTCGCAAAGAAGCCCTCCTTAAGGCGCCTGAAAGTCTAGGTAGACAGGATGTGAGGGAGGGATCTTCGGACCCCAGCCACCCTGCTGTGTGATTGACAGCCAGGCTATATGAATGAGGGAAAACTGCATAAAAAGCAGGTCTCTGGGACTGGAAAGGCAGAGTCGCCACTGGAACGAAAGAACCAATGAGGAACTGGAAGAAGAGGACTCCTACAACGACTGAACCGCCCGGTGAAGCCCTGCTGCAGGTACGAATCTCCCGAATCGAACAACAGAGAAGATCCTCCAGGAAACTTCTTCCCTTGACTGGTGGGACCAACCAGTTCGCCCAAACTACAAGCCAGGACCCCTCCTCAGGTTGAATTCGCTGTACAGAGCTACAGTGGGCCGGATAGCCAGGAAGGTCGGACCCTGCTTGGGTTTTAAGGAGCGCACCTTTTATTCATTGTTTTGCTCTGCTGCTGGCTTCTTCCTGGGTGGCGCAGGACCCTCCAGTCTTCCTACTTCTTGGCAGTCCGACAGTCGCTTAAGGAACCGTGAGCCTGCAGGAACCGCCAGGAACGTCCGCCTCAGCTACAGCTCCCTCTCCGTTTTAAGGTACTGTGTAAATCCGGTTGGCCGTTTCGTTCAACCACGGTAAAAGTTTTTTAAATCTTTTGCCAATCCGAGGGCTTGTCCTTCTCTTTCCTTTGAACTAACTTTTCTACCAACCAACCTCATCCGGAATCTGTGCCACAAACATTACCGCGAACTACCCTGAACTGTGTGATCTTGAGCAAAAGACCTTCGACCCATTGACTTTGGCCATAAGCCTTTTCTAGCTGGTCTCCTCACTGTAGTTTCTCTTGTTCAATTGCCCTGAGTACTTACCTGTTGGTTTGCCTAATTTCTAATAACTTTGTCTTTCCCTCCCTTTTAAATTGCTGGCGTGCCATTTTGCTCCCACTTCATTTTGTGAGCTTAACTTGTCTGCAATTTAAGGGAAGCGGTGTAGTGCATTTATGATTGTGATTTTTAACTTGCTTAGAATAGTGAAATGTTACACAACTGTTGAGTAAATAAATATATATTCTTTTACTTAGAAACCTTGAGTCAGTGTTTGCCTGAATCATAGTAATTGCTGTCCTTTGTGTAACTATTTGTACTGCTCACTTACTTTTGAGATAAGTCTGGCTGCTCTGCTACTGCTACCGCTTTAACTGTGTAGTACAGGCTTGTACCAAAGGTGAAATTGTACTGTCACTTGTAGTCTTAATTGTGTGTGGTGTTCCCAAAGGGTACTGCATATAATTCTGCCTAACAATGACATTTCTGAAATTTCCTCTGCTGATCACCAACCATAATACAGGAATGCTTATGTCTGGCCTCGTCCATGGAAGCCATTTTAAGGGGAGTCAGTCGCTGATACTGTAATGGCGTCCCCTCCTTGGAAGGAAGTGACATTTTGTCACAGGCTGTAATTGTTTTGGAACCTTTATCTGAAGATGGCTAGAGACACAGGGAGCCTTGCTCAATGCAGAGCTCTGCTTCTTGTGAGGTCCTGTCGGACCTTGCAAATGAGCCCCTGTAGTTTTTATTAATTTAGTTAGAAATTTGTATAACGCACCGAGCCCAGAGGTATCTGGACGCTGTTCTTGACAGTAGTAAAACAATATATTACATGGTTACGTATAAACATAGGACAGTACAGTACATCATACATCTTAAGTTGCAGTATTCATTCAGGTTGTTCATAGCGTTGTGGTTGCTGAGAGATTAAAAGAAAGAAAAGAGATTTTAAAGAAGGAAAATCCTCGGAGCTTGCTCCGGTAGGTCGATGACCCTTGGCTTCTGTTTAGGCCCAGTAGATTTTCAATGCTGAGACATGACCTCGACTCTCAATGAGGTGTTACTAGACATCGAAAGGTCCTCTCTGTTTGCACTGGTACGAGCCTCAGAGACAGCTCAGGTTAAAGTCCTCTAAGGGACCTCGGTGCTCCTGACACCAGTAGAAGCCAAATTGGCCTCGGAGCGTACTCCGGTTGCAAACTGCTACAGGTCCCGCGCCCCTATCGCTTGCGCGGGGTGCCCAACTACCGGATGTTTTGGTGAATGTGAAAAAACAAACTCCTTTATGTCACCTGGAGGCAACGCATTGAATGCTTCCCTCCACCGCGACAATCTTTGCCGAAAATCCCACAGTGAAAGCACATGACAAGAGGAACAGGCCACCTACCGACCTGTGTACGGGGGCTAGACACTCCAGGCATGGGAATCCGCCACCACGAAATTCCTTCTGCATGAAGACAGGCTCTAAAACCTATGACGCCCGTCATACAAGACAAATTGGAGTGGCCGGGGGACAAAGTAAATGCCCAGAAAATGGGCTAGGGAAACTGTTGCACAGTAAAAAATTGCATGCTATGCAAAGCGCCCAGTCCCCTCGAAGCAGAAAAAAATAACTGACAGGTGTTGCTGGTGGGCAGAGTTGGCGGGGCTGGCCACACCCACGCCCTCCCATCTGTGCCTCCCGAGCAACACACAATTTTTAAAAGGGAAATTAATTTTGTGTTATGCCAAAAGTGTACCGGTCCCGTCCTATAGGACAGAGACCCAGAAATATGGAGGAAAGGAAATGGGACGAAAGAGTACATCAATGGATGCCTGGAGCCAGTCTTGTTCTTTCCTGAGCATCCCGTGAAGAACAAAAGCCATGTGCTTCTGTGCTGGGAGTGAGTGGACTCTTTTCCAGATGCTCCCATTACCCTATGGTTGTCATCCGATAGGGCCAGGTTAGAGCAAGTGAGCCTCTCAGGTGCCAGAGAGCCAAGGACAGGGATTGAGGGTGGTATGCAGCACCTTGTCTTCTTGTTGATGAAGAATATCCAGAAGAAGTTGGAACTGGAGAGATAGTCAACCTGCCCTGAGCACTAGGCCCGACAACCAATGCTTCTGGGGCCAGCATGGGGCGCACAGGAGCATCTCCGTCAGGCTGGAATTCCTGAACTTTTGCAAGACGCTCGGGATGAGAGGAGGAGGGGGAAACGCGTAGGCCAATACGTTGTTCCATGGTATCCATAACGTGTCTCCAAATGACCTCTCTCTCTTCCCTTCCTTGAGGCATAATAATGACATTTGCTGTTGGATTGTATGGCAAACAGGTCCACTAGAGGGTGACCCCTGGAATCAAATAGCTCCTTGACTACCTGAGCTTTCAGCTCCCATTTGTGGTTGGTAACTGAACTCGTCTGCCCAAACATTCTCTCTTCCCTCTTCCTTCCTTTGAACTAACTTTTCTACCAACCAACCTCACCCTCTAGGTGGGCCGACTGCACTGAGATGTTGTAACTCAGGGCCCATTCCCAAAGGGGGACATGCAGTGCACATAGTTTTGTTGACTTTGTGCCTCCAGATTTGTTTATACAAAACATTGCGACGACATTGTCTCTTGGGATTAGGACCTTTGATTCTGTTATCATCGGAAGGAAGGGCCTTAGAGCTAGCAATGCTGCCTTGTGCTCTAGCAAGCTTGAATGCTCCTCTTCATTATGGCAGGAACCATAATGAAATTGTCTGAGCATTTGAGAGGAACAACAGGTTTGTTTCCAGTACATCACGTATGCTTTCCTCTGTAGGAAAGACTTTGCCCCTCTCTGAGTTTCACATGAAGCCTAAATATTGTAGATTCTGAGTGGGGATTAGCGTGGACTTTTTAATGTTGGCCGACAGTCGCATGGCTTGCGTGAGATCCAGAAGGTACTTAAGTTTTTAAGATGCCTTTGCTGGAGACTGTGCCCTGAATAGCCAGTTGTTCAGGTAGGTATACCGGATTATGCCTTTCAGGTGCAGGAATGCAGCCACGACCTCCATCAGCTAGGTTAACACCTTCAGTGAGACCGAAGGGTAGAACTTTATACTGATAATGATGTTGGCCTACTGAGAGAACCGCAAATAACGGCTGTGGAGGGGCCTGATAGAGACGCATTAATAGGGTTTCTGTAGATCCACAGCTACCGGCCGGTCACCTAGCTGAAGTCACAACCATATGAGTGCGGGGGTGCTCATCTTGAATTTTTCTTATGATAAGAAAAGGTTAAATGAGGAAGGGTCAAGCACTGTCCGCCGGATGAGCCTACTTTTTACAAAGCACACTCAGGAACCTGTCCAGTCTTTTGTGGTGGTTGAGGAAACCCCTAAATTCTCCTCAACTCTTTGAGGTGAATAACTGCCTTTGAAGGTCCAAACACCCAGGTTTTGTGGCGGACTTGGTCAGTGCAGCCAATGACTTTGCCATCTGCATGCTATTTGTATTCTTGTTCAACTCTTTGTCTGTTTTCGGGGTGAAGAGTTCCGTCCCATCAAAGGCAAGGTCCATTATACATTATCCATTCCTCGACATCCGGGGTGAACTCAGTGGCTCTCATAAGTGCTTGGCACCTAATAGACACATCTATAGCCATCTATAGCCATACCCCACGCAGCCGTATAAAGATGATGATAGGCAGCTTCCATGATGTCTTCAGCAACTTGGCGGGCTTCATTCAAGCTTGAGCGGAAACAACTCTGATAGTCCGGTGGGTGGAGTGAACTAAAGTCACCCAGTTCCTTCCAGAACTTTAGATTCTCTGTCGCCATCACCACCACAGCATAATCCTGTTGGAATCTGAGCAGAGTTCTGGTAGACCTTTTTTCCTCTGTTGTCCAGAAGGCAGTCTTCCTGACACAGACAATTCTGCAAGAAAGATGAAGAAGACAAGGAAGATGCTTGGCTCCTACCAAAGAGTGTTGATGTTGTCACAATCGTGTAATGAGCTGGAGGATGGCCCATGACGCAAACGTCTCTGCCACGAGGGACCTGTATTTCACGTGCACTCTCTTTGCCACCGGTTGGACTAATGCCGGTTCTTGCCAAATCTTCATCCACCATGTCTGGTTGCAGTTGCTAGATCTGTCTGTGACTTTCTTGGATAGTACCAATGACAACACCCCCTGGTCTTCATGTGGCTTTTCCAGAACTGGGATTGCCATGTACTCCATCAGGTCTTGAACCCTCTCATGAAAGGCTTTGAAAAACATGGGTATCTTCTCACCACCATGATCATCCGGAGGTAATGGAGGTGGAGGATTCCTCAGTAAAGGAGGAGCAACTGAGCCTGTAGGCTGGGCACCAGTCCAGTGGCTCCCAATGGTGTAGGCAGAAGCAGTGACTCTGAAGATCCAGTCCTAGGTAGTGTGGGTTGAGAAGGCATATCCACTGGCTGAGGAGTGGGGGCCAGAACCTTCTTCACAAGGGACTTAAAATACTGCCCCATTAAACCCAAGTTTAAGAATCTGTCTTCTGATGAAGGCCCTGAAGCAGAGGAACCTGGTTAGGATCTTGGGGGCCCAGTTGCTGAACGGCACTGAGATTGGCTGTGCAGAATATCCTCTGACACTATGCGACCATTGGACATGTGGTGAAAAGGACAGGACCCCAAAAGGTCCCGGTGGCATTGGAGGCAGAAGTCTATCTACTTTACTCAGTGTTAGGCAGAATTGCAGGCAGTACCCTCTGGGAACACCACACACAATTACGACTACAGGTGTAAGCAAAAACCAGCCTTTCGTTTCAGTGGTCGACTTTCCTTCCTGCAGACTGTACTTTTGGTAGTGGGCTGAGCAGCCAGGCTTATCTCAAGAGGGAAAGTGAGCAATAGAAGAAGTTACACAGAAGTATCACAATCACAGTGGTTCAAGTAGACACTTACACTCAAGGTTTCTTGGTAAAAAATATTTAAACATTTATTTACACAGTCATTTAGAAAACTTTCACTAGTAGAAATCAACTCATTATTAAACACCAATATACCACAGTATCAAACTCTAAATTATAAAGACAGTTTGCGCTCCCCTGACAAAGGAGCCAAATATCACATCAGTACTTTTCAATAGGAATAAAAAACATAGGTTTGTACAAAGGGTTAGAAAACACTTCTTTTAGATAATGCAAAGTTTTGATGTACCAGGAGGATCAGTTCAATTCAATAGGCCAGGCCAAAGTCAATAGCCTAGTGTTCTTGAATAGGACAGCACAGTTCTGGTATAAATGGAGAAGTCTTTGTAAAAGTTTTTAGATGATAAAGCAAGATATGTCGGGTCACAAGCTGATTAGGCCTGTGAGTTGGGAAAGTTTCACGAACTTCCACTGCAAGAGTTGGGATCTCTCAACCATATGGCACAGTACCTTAAAGTGGAGCAGAAAGATGCAGCTGAAGAGGTTGTTTCCTGGCAGGTCCTGCTGTTCTTGGACCTCAGTCATGGGGACAAGAGGGAGGACGTCAGGGGACTCCTGCACTGCACAGGATCGTCGTTGGAGCAAACAAAATGGCGCCACTTCAGCTCAAGTAGTTGTGCCTTCCAAACACAGACTGGTGTCCTTCCCCCTGGTTAACCTTAACCAGCTCCGAGAACGGTATCCAGGCATTTGCTGAGTTTATTGGTCCAACCAACTCAAAGGAAGAAGCCATCCTTGAAGGGGCTTCTCTTTCGATTGGAGATCTGGCAATTCGGGGTTGCAGCAGGGCTTCATCGGGCAAACCAACAGTCCAGTGGTTGCAGCAGCTGTCCTCTTCCAGCTCGTCTTCGGTTCTTTCGTTTCAGTGGTCGACTTTCCTTCCTGCAGACTCGCCTTTTAAACAGTTTTCTCCCATTCATTCCAGCCTAGCTGCCACTCACCCAGCAGGGTGGCTGTCCTTGCTGGACAGTCAGCCAGCCAATCACGCCAGAGTGCATTTGTGTCTCCTACGAGAAGGTATTTAAACCTTGGGGAGTCCAAGGGACACCCCTGTGCCCAGTGACGTCTTTATGGGAGGGCACAAGGGGCACTTGCCCTGGGCCCCCACCTTGGATGTCTAATCTAAAGAAGTTAGTGACCATTGTTTACAAAACTTAAATAGAACACGTCAAGCTATTGTATGGCGTGTTGCTGAGGCCCTGAACCTATTGCCTGCCTGTTGCAACAAATACTTTCTGCTCTCATCAATTCATCCTGTAATGCTTTCTGTGTTCACTGTCCCACACATAGTTTGTGTGTTCCCTACAAATCCTGTAGCAGTCTCACCTTTCTATGGGAATAATATTGATCATGTGCAATAGCCAAAGTTGAAATGCATACTCATAGATGTGAGTGCCGTGTCGGTTCAGAAGATAGCGCAATGTGTTAAGCACTAATATGCAAGATTATAATACTGAATTCCAGCAAGGCCAACTCAGCCTTTCCTATGTTTGAAGTTGATAAATCTGCAGGTATGTGTAATTTGTTTTGTAGTGCAACAGGTGTTATTTTCAGCAGTGTACCTGTAACTGTGGCTGCTATAAAAAAAAAAATAAGAATATAGCATCAGTATGGTGAAGGTCTAGAAATTGGTTTCTGCAGATGGAGGCTTGTAAAACCTAGGCGGCTACTTCAAATAAAGACTATGGGCCTCATTACAAGTCCGGCGGCAACCTTGCTGGTAAAACCGGCAGGTTGCCGCCGGACTTGCAAACTTTTCTGGTGCCTGACTTCGCGGAAACACTGGGGCATTACAGCCCCGGCGGTCCGTGAAGTCAGCCGCCGGAAAATGTAAATCCCCATTCCAATTTGGGTACCATAGGACTCAATGGGAATGGGGAGCATGGAAGCACTGGCACCGTGTGCAAAAGTGCTGGTGCTTCCATGAAAGTCTGTGGGCGGGTGCCATTCTGCCAGCCAGGTTTGACCCTGGCGGGTGGGACAGCACCCGCCCGCAGACTCATAGTGTGCTGGTCCGGTAACAACAGTGCTGGTAAGCCTACCGGCACTGTTGTTACCAGACCAGCACACTTATAATAAGACCCAATACATTGTTAGTCAGAGAAGTGATTAGGTATGCAAATTCAAGACTGTGGAACCAAAGCGTTCATGCTTCTACCCTGGCTTCCCTAGCAGACGATACATTGATCCTGGACAAATCAACTTATTTCACTGACATTACTGTACTGTCTTCCTTGAAATGTTTGCCTTCTCACACGTTGGGGGTATTGTTTAGCCCATTCATTATCTGATCTGACTTTTTATGTAGGTCCTTTCAGCGGAAGGGGTCCTAGAGAGAAGAGAGTGGACCAGATATTGCAGGCCTGTGGCAAGCTTATTTTAAGGTCTGCTCATTTGGCACAAAAAAACAGTTTGCTTTTTTGTACAACCGAAAGGTTTTTGTGTATGTTTATAAATAACAATTTCACAAGCCTGTGTTTTGGGCCAATTTAAAGCATTAAAATACATAAACCCAGATGTAATCTTATAGGATCACATCAAATAGTATGTTGGCACCTATATACTTCCCTTGATGATCCAGACAATGAAGTTAGGATCATTCCCATTTTGCATAATGAGCTTCTATAACATTTTGTTTTCAAAATTGTCATCTTAAATTATGTGATTGGTCTACTTTCTAAGTCAAATCTCTAAAATGGGATTATTTTAGTTCATGGTACGTACTAGGAAAGCAAGTGGTAAAGTGCAGAAATTGCAGAATGGGTGCAAATCCCAGCTTCACCTTTTAACCAACGTGTAAATCCTGGGCATCTCATTAAAGCTTGCATTGCCTACTATGTCACAATTGTCAGTCCCTAAACCATTCACAATTGTCACCTTTCTAAGTGATTTTGTTCTCAGGGTATGAGCTTCACAACAGCTTAAAACATGGTTTAACTGGCTATAGTATTGCTTCCTCTATACTAATAGTGAGCATTGATATATTGCACACCAGACAGTTGTTTCTTTGCTCTGTAATGGCAACCCTACCTGAAAAACCTGTCCCTCTTCCAATCTCAATCTGTCTGGATGTGTGTACCTTCCTGATAGCTTCTAATCTTCATCCACTACCTATTCTATGATAGGTGTATCTTTCTCCTTGCTTCTAATTGGTCTCCTGTATCCATGCTTGAGCATTGTTGCATTCTGCGAGGGAGCTGTCTATTCTGGATTATGTGTGCCTTTTACATACGATCTGTGTCCTGAATCATGTATACTATGACTGATGTACCTAACTCATTACTGCTAATGATGAAAAATGGCCTGTACCTATGCTAGAATGCAAGTAGCCTTGTCGTGGACTGCTGATGTTGGCTTTGAAATGCTACTTCTTTGTCATTCTTATTACAGCAAGAATTAAGAGGGTAAGGGGACTGAAAGGGAATACCATTGGCTATTTTAATAGCTGTGACGTAACATGCCAAGCTATGTGTTGTGATCGTGATGACGGGGGCACGACCAGATATTCTGGATACCTTAATTCATTTGGCTTGATGGAGGGGGGCCCCCAACGGTGTTTGTGCCCCGGACCCCCAAAGTGCTTAAGATGGCCATGCCTGTGCCACTGCACTAAAGGTGCTGTGTGACACAACAACACAAAGATGATGCCTATGGGGTTATCTAAAACTCCATAACCAAAGAACACAAGAGTAAAACACACATCAAAATACCTGAGAGTGGGAAAAAGGCTCACACTCTCTCCAGGGGGGAAAAAACAAGCCCTCAAAATCCAGCAAAGTTGCTGGGGGTCTCTAAGCTGAAGGGAAATAAGCACATTTCTGAGAATTCTCCCTAACACTCACGTGGCCAGAGATGCATCACCCTGGGATTGGCCAGAATCTGGTCCAGCGACTGCGACAGAGGATGCACGTTGAGCCATGGCCTGCTGCAGATGAGGTATGACATGGGTCACCGCGCAGTCCGCATTGCCCCCTGAGGTGATCTGAGGATTCTGGTATGAGGTGAGATGCCCTTGGAAATGAGGTCCCTGGTACGAACCTTTCCAGAGGAGGTCTTGGAACGGTGTTCGATCCTAGGCAAAACGTCCCTGGAGACAAGGTCCCTGGTACAAGCCTTTCCATAGGAGGTCTTTTGGAATGGTGTCCGGTATGAGGCAAGATGCCTTCAGAAGGGAATAGTTTCTTACCTGTAACTCCATTTCTCCAGCATTGGTATCTTTCATGGATTCACATGCTTAGAATATTCCCCGTCGTCAGGCTGGGAATCCCCGGTACATTATATAGACCCTTTCCCGTAGGAAAACTTTTTCGACGCTATGCGTCCTATCCACCTCGTTTTGTATCATGCGTGCCCGCGCCGTCAGGACGCCATGATATAAATACAGGACCCGCCCCCGCGCTCCCTCAGATTTCGGGCCCCAAAGTAGTGGGGGAACCAGTTTGCATGCTCAGGGGAGGCAGGCGGGCGCATGTGAATCCATGAAAGATACCAATGCTGGAGAAATGGAGTTACAGGTAAGAAACTATTCCCTTCTCCAGCATTGGATCTTTCATGGATTCACATGCTTAGAATAGATTACATAGCAGTACCAACCCGAAAAGAGGAGGCGTGCATGCAAACTCACATACTTTACTCACAATGCCCGTTCCCTATGGTCGTGTACCCATCAGCAATAGTTAACATAGAGAACGAACAATATTCAATCATAATTGCAACAAGATGTAACCACTCAACCGGGGAGTACCTTATTGGAATAGGTGTCGAAGCACCGCCTGTCCCATCCGAGTATCTTCGGCATGTTGTTGTGGCAGGCAGTAGTGGCGGGTAAAAGTGTGTGTAGCCGCCCAGGTAGCCGCCATGCAGATGTCCCCCAGAGGGACTCCAGACCACAGCGCCGTCGACGATGCCGCCGCTCTAGTTGAATGAGCTCTTGGGCGTCGCAGAAGAGGCTTCCCAGCCTTGGAATGGCAGTACGAGATGGTAGACGATACCCATCTTGACAGTCCTTGCTTTGAAATAGCTTTGCCTTTAGCCCCCAAACCATAGGCCACAAACAATTGTCTCGTTTTCCTGAAAGGTTGCGTGCGATGCAGATAAAACTTGAGAGCCCTTTTCACGTCTAATGTGTGTAACGTGCGCTCCGCTCCCGAGCATGGCTCTGGAAAAAACGTAGGTAAGACAATAGAGGAATGTTTATGGAGCACTGAAGGAGCTTTCGGTATGAACTGTGGGTTAGTGGCAAGGACCACCTTGTTCTTGAAAAATCATAAGTATGGTGGGTCTACCATTAGAGCTTGGATTTCCGAAATACGTCGGGCTGAAGTGATGGCCACCAGGAAGGCCAATTTCCACGACAAAAACTTTAGAGACGATGATGACATTGGTTCAAAGGGAGGTTTCATAAGAGACGCTAACACCAGATTGAGGCTCCACACCGGAGGAAATCTCTTCTCGGGAGGGAAACTCCTAAACAGACCCTTAAGGAAGTGCTTAATCAGGCGATCGCTGAATAATGGCGCGGAATGTCGTTGACGTGTAAACCTGGAGATGGCGGCCAGGTGTACTTTTATCGACGACACCGATAAGCCCTTTTGAGCTAAGAACAGCAAGTATGGAAGGAGCTGTTCCGGCGTAATCGACTGCGGAACCAAACCTGGGTGATCCCCACACCACTGACAGAAACTCCTCCATTTGTAGGAGTATGAAGTGTTTGTGGAAGGTGCTCTTGCCGCTTGCAGAATACGACGACACTCCTCCGGAATCGTTAGCTGACCAAATTCGGCGAAGTCAGGAGCCAGGCCGTCAACTTGAGGCTGTCCGGGTCGTGATGCCAAACAGTACCCTCCTGTCGAGACAGAAGGTTGGGGATTTTCCTGAACCTCATTGGCTCCGCCGCCGCCATGTGCAGCAGGTCTGAAAACCACACCTTTCTGGCCCAATACGGGGCCACCAGAATCACCCGACATGGGTATTTGAGGATCCATTGCAGCGTCCTCCGGATAAGAGGAAATGGAGGGAATGCGTACAGAAATTTGTTCGTCCATGGGAAGGAGAACGCATCCCCCAGTGAGCCCTGCTGAGGCCATCTGCTTGCATACTGCGGGCATTTCCTGTTGTCCTTCGTCGCGAACAGATCGATGGAAGGATGTCCCCACTTCTTGAATACATGTTGTAGTTGCTGGTCGTTCAGCACCCATTCGTGAACTTCGTTCATTTCCCTGCTGAGGGCATCGGCCTCCACATTTCTCACTCCAGGCAGGTGGAACGCCAAGATTAGCATGTTGTGTTGCAGGGCCCAATGCCAGATTTTCTGTGCCTCCATCGACAGGGACCTGGAACGTGTTCCTCCTTGTTTCCGTAGGTAAAACATTGTAGTCGTGTTGTCCGTCATGACACGCACCACGGAGTCTCTCAACTGAGGAAGAAAAGATTTTAGAGCCCACCGCACTGCTCTCAGTTCTAGCAGGTTGATATGCAGGGAGGACTCTTGTAACGACCACCGGCCTTGTACCTGTAACGTGTCCAGATGAGCTCCCCATCCGCTCAGAGATGCATCCGTCACCACCGTCTTCTGGAACTCCGGTTCCACCAGAGGCATTCCTTTCGTTAGATGAGTAGAAGCTCTCCACCAACAGAGTGCTTGTACCAGTTGTTCGTCGATGACCAGTCTGTCGGACCAGCGACCTTGGCTCTGCGCCCAACGGTCCGCTAGGAATTCCTGGCAAGGCCTCATAAACAGACGGCAGTTGTTTATCAACGGAATGCAGGATGACATGTTCCCTAGCAGGGACATGTATTTGCGCACCGACACCCTGGTACCGCATCTCCATTCCGACGCCTTGCTTTGTAGCTTCTGTATCCTTTCTCTGGATGGTCTTACAAGGCTTGTGTGCGTATGAAACTCCGCTCCTAGAAAGACCAAGGTCCTCGAAGGCTCTACGGAGGACTTGCTGAAGTTTATCGCGAAGCCCAGTTCCTGTAAGAGGGACATCGTGGCCCCCAGACGGTTTCGTGCTTGTTCCATGGACGAACCTCTGACCAGCCAGTCGTCTAGATAGGGATAGACATGGTGACCGTCCTTCCTTAAATGGGCCGCTATAGGAGCCAAACACTTGGTGAACGTCCTGGGGGAGGACTTGAGACCGAACGGGAGGACCATGAACTGAAAATGCTTTCGCCCGACGACGAACCTTAAATATCTCCTGTGTCGTGGACGTATTGGGATATGAAAATATGCGTCCTGAAGGTCTAGCGACGACAGATAATCCATGGGTTGCACTGACCTGATAACCTCCTGGAGCTTTAGCATTTTGAATTTTGAACTCTTTGGCCATTTGTTGAGTACCCTCAGGTCGAGAATGGGCCTCCATTTTCCATTTGGCTTCTTGACAACGAAGAACCGGGAATAAACCCCTTGTCCTTCCTGTGCCACAGGAACCCGTTCTACCGCTCCTTTTTGCAGCATAAGCGCCACCTCTTGTCTTAGAACTCGAAGGTGGGGCTGGGCCGAAAACACTGGCAGAAGACTTGGAGGCTTGTTTTTGAATTGCAGCGCATGACCCATGCGAATCGTGTCCAGAACCCATCGATCTGTGGTTATGCATTTCCATTGGTCGATATGATGAGAGACTCGACCCCCCAGGACGTTCCGAAGGCCGTCATTGGTTGCTGGTTTGCTTGTCCTTCGTCGACGAGGGACCCGAGCCGCGTCTTCTGGAGGCTTGATAATCTCTGCCTCTACGTGCCGACTGGGATGCACGTCTGTAACCTTGTGAGGAGTATGAGGGCCTGTTAAATCCACGGTCCCTAGAGGCTCCAAAGCGGGAGTTTCCGGAGGCACCCCTGAAGGGGCGAAAAGAGCGAAAACTTCTACCTGTCTGGAGGGCGCCGAGAGACCTAGCGGTATCCGTGTCTTCTTTCATCCCCTTCAAGGCTTCATCTACCTTGTCTCCAAACAGATGTTCTCCTTCGCATGGCATGTCTAGGACTTTGTACTGGACTTCAGGTCTGAAAGTAGTACATTTGAGCCACGCTTGTCGACGCAGTACTACGCCATGATTGATTTGTTTGAAACCAGCCTCTGCTAGGTCCACCGCAATATTAATTGCGTGGTTCGAGGCCTCCTCACCATCTCGTACTAGCAACATGGCTGCTTTTCGATGTTCTTCCGGCAAATGTTCTAGGATAGGGGCTATTTTATGCCACATCTCCCTATCGTATCGTGATACAATCGCCAAGGAGCTGGCTGCTCTTACCGTCGTGGCGCCGACTGAGAGCACCTTTTTCCCAAAGGCGTCCTGCCTCCTGGCCTCGCTTTCTGGTGGGGTTGAACATTTTTGCTGTACTCTGGCCTTCCTAGCCGCTGCCGCCGATACCACAGAGTCTGACAGAGTCTGTGATGTTAGACATTTTGGAGTGGACTCGGGAGCTTTAAACTTTTTCTCAGTACGCCCCTTAATAGCCGGTTCCGAGAACGGATGACGCATCGTCTTGAGGCCTTCTTGCCACACGTGGTCCAGGATTGGGATGGCAAATACTGATTTCCTCCTTTGACCCATGTGATCAAAAAGAAAACAGTCTTTCTTTTGCTCCTCAGGAATTAAGCCGAACTCGGAACACGCTTTTCCCATCATTGCATGGAAGGCTCCCACATCATCCGGAGGAGATGGTTGTGCCTGGCTCCTCGTAGACTCTACCTCTACATCCGAATTCCATGTTGGGTCTCTCGACGGCGACAGGGAAATGTCCGACCCTGAGTCACCTCGTATAGAATCGGACTCCGACAGCTCACCCTCCTCCTGCGTTCGAGGACGATCCTTCACCGCCTGGGAGGCCGACGGGCTTCTGGTCGTCGAACGAGCTGCTTGAGCTTGCTCGTCGACGGAAGGTGCAGAAAATATCAACGATGAAGTGCCCGGCTGAGGGATCTGAGTATCCAGACGCTGCAGGAGCTTCTGAAGTGTATTAAGCACATCCAGAGACAAAACCGTCTGGGGGGTCAGCAACGTCGAGGATAGAGGGGCCACACCCCCACTCGCACTCATCGTCGACGTATTGGAAGGCCGTAAGCCACATTCTCCGTCCACCGACGACACCGACAAGGCCGTGTCTGGCTGCAGTAGGACCTCAGGGGGGGCCGGTTCACAGACCTCTGGCTGCCAGGCCATAGATTGAGTCACCGTCGACGAAGGAATCCCCAACGCTGCTGCCTGAATAGTAATAGGCATCGTCAGCGACACCGGGGTCGACGAGCAAGTAGCCGGCACAGAGCCTTTAGACTTCGTAGCTGATTTCGTTGCCGACTTCCCTGCTGAAGAGTCTCGACTCACGGAAGACCTAGGACGGTCCCCTGAGGAGGATTTTGATGTCGTTTGCCTCTCCGTTTTAGAGGATGAGGAGGAGGAGGCCTTCTTGTGTGATGAGGAAGACCCATGCTTCTCCGTAGGCTTGTCCGCAGGGCGTTTTTCGACAGGCCGTACCTTCTTCGAGGGAGGTTCCGACTTGCTCCTGGAGGCCGTGGAGCCAACTTCCGATGCCGGATAGGCACCCGCTCCGTCGTTAAGCCAGTCGACCAACCTTCTTTTTCGGTCTTTAAGGGTTTTTTGGGAGAAACCCTGGCATATCTCACATGTATCCGCCGTGTGGTGCGGGTGGAGACAGTAGATACAATCCATGTGGGCATCACCTTCATAGACTTTTTTGAGTCCACATGTCGCACAAGGACGAAATAAAGCTTTTCCGGACATATTATTTCCAGAATGTAACGTCGCCGAAGCGAAATACAACCTAATTATGACTAGCAGTAACCACGAGGATCCCACTACTTTGAAAGACGGTTGAAATCTGAGGGAGCGCGGGGGCGGGTCCTGTATTTATATCATGGCGTCCTGACGGCGCGGGCACGCATGATACAAAACGAGGTGGATAGGACGCATAGCGTCGAAAAAGTTTTCCTACGGGAAAGGGTCTATATAATGTACCGGGGATTCCCAGCCTGACAACGGGGAATATTCTAAGCATGTGAATCCATGAAAGATCCAATGCTGGAGAAACGAGGTTCCTGGTAATACTTTCCAGAGGAGGCCTCAGAACAGTGTCCGGTACGAGGCGAGATACCGTCGGAGATGAGGTCCCTGGTACAAGCCTTCCCTGAGTAGGCCTCGAAACGGTGTCCAGTATGTGGCAAGACGTCCTCGTTGATGAGGTCCCTGGTACAAGCCTTCACAGAGGTGTCCTTGGAAAGAGGCGAAGTGCCCTTAAGGATGGGGTCCCTGATAATAGCATTTCTAGAAACCGAAGTTCCCATGGACCGAAGCCTGGTACCAGACCTTGATGGGTCCTCAGCAATGGCACCGGTAGGAGTCTTCTCAGAGACCATGGAGCAAGCCTCGGTAATGCAGGGCCTAGCAGCAGCAAGCCCTGGATGAATGCCCCTGCTTCTGTCGACCCTGGGAAAGGGTCATCTGGGCCAGGTGCTGAAGAAAATAAAGACTTATTGCCCCTCTTGGACCTGACGTAGGAATTGAGGTGATCCTGGGCTTTCATCTGGAAGATGTCTGCCCAGTGCGCCAGTCAACCTCTGAGGGACCTGAAGGAAAGTGTGTCACATAGAGCACAAGTGTCCGAGCAATGGAGCATGCACAAACTCTCTGAACAAA
Source organism: Ambystoma mexicanum (assembly GCF_040938575.1). Lineage (NCBI taxonomy): Eukaryota > Metazoa > Chordata > Amphibia > Caudata > Ambystomatidae > Ambystoma > Ambystoma mexicanum. The sequence goes on from NC_090939.1 coordinate 639,075,919, forward strand.
GAGTGTGAGGGTCCACTGCTGAGAACGATTTGTGACACCCGGTGCACGCGTTGGACAAAAAGAAAGTACTAAAGCTGCCACAGGGAAGTGGTCATAGAAAAAAATGAAGAAAACTGCATCGACCATCCGACTCGTTCGATGTGAAGGAGGAGCACGAGAGGCGGAATTGTGGGCGTGGTTGTGCTATGCGCTCGTGGTCCACCTCTTCACTCTCTAAAATTTAAAGGGGAAGCATGCTGTGCTTGCTAAAGTCTCCGACCACATCCGAACTCTGCAGGAACTCCTATAAGTATGGAGGAAAGGGGACGGGACGTAGGAGTAAAACCTTTTCGATTTAATATTTTGTGTTGGCCAGTAGGTGTTACCCGGGACTCAAGGGGTTAACGCTCGGGAGCCCCCTCCGTTGGGAAACTGTCAACAGTTCAGGCCATATGCAAGGAGAGAGCCCACGGAAGGAGCTCAAAGGGCACTCTCACCGGAACCACTAATGCAGAGGGATGATGAGTGGTTTCCCCCGGAAGGGGACCCCCGGGATGTGGCCCCGAGTGAAGTAATTGAAGAGGAGCCCGATCTGGGGACTCGAGGTGAGAGGCCGAGACGGCTCATAAAGAAGCCGATGAGACTTGTTGAGGAGTGTTAAGTTATGTGTTGAGACACAGGGTGTCAAGTTGATGTTTGGACATATTGTCCGGGGGTAGTGTTACCCGGGACTCAAGGGGTTAACGCTCGGGAGCCCCCTCCGTTGGAAAGGCGGAGTCTGACTGTGCAAGGGGGTTATGGGGCACGTGCGCTGCGAATGCCACTTCCTTTTAGTTGTGAAAGAATAAAGAAGTTCCTCCTATCTCTCCGTGTGTGCGTCCTTCATTTGGGCCTAGATCCCTAGGCAACAGTAGGCGCCTCAGCATGGGCATGGCAAACCCCACTGACCCCGCCCCACAGCAACTCCTGTCCGTCCTTAGAACCACTAGACGGGTCCCCTGAACTGTGAATGTATTTGTTGGGGATGCAGATAGGGCATATGGAGGAAAGAGGGGTATGGTCTCGGAGTACAGAAGACAATAGGATTAATAACATGTTCTTACTCCTATGTCCTGCCCCCTTTCTTCCATACTTATTGGAGATTAAACAGTATTAAAACATACTCAGGAGGCTGGAGAATAAATTTACGCCAAACAAGTTTTGCAGGAAGACCCGTGCGAATCTGGCATCAGAACTAACAACTGTGTCCATACAGTAATGTCTGCAAAAGCTTGATGGAGTAGCCCAGTGCTTTAAGTGGGCCGGGGCCAGGCCCCAGCAGACTCCAAAAAGTGGGACTGAGCCGGGGGCTCTGCGGGGGCACCCCAGTCCCACCACGACATTGGTGGGACAAATTATCCCGCTGCAGATGCGCCCCCCATTTTCGAGCAAGGCAAGCTGACAGAAGTACTAGCCAGCAACAGCTGTGCCTGGCTGCCACTTCTGTCAGTCACTGTAACTTCCTCGCACGAGGGGTCACAGGAGGAGGTTAGTGTCCTTTTGTTTCCCCCTGCCCACGTCACAGAGGCGTTTTTGACCCTCAGCGAACCTGGGGACTCAGTGCCATATTTCTCTGTTTATAAAAGATGGCTTGAAAAGTACATAATTCAAGCCATCTTTAATAAAGCATTGCTGACAGACAAAGACGCCTTGGACTTTGTCCGTGGTCAAAGTTTTATAAAAGATGGATTGAATTGTGTACTTTTCAAGCCATCTTTTATAAACACAGAAATGTTTAAAAAAGATGGCTTGAAAAGTATGCAAACCATAAGGTATGCAAACAAATATATAAATGTTATATAGCGCTTTGGCGTAAAGCGCTATATAAACTAATAAATACAAATACAAATATTTGTGTGCGTACCTTAGTATGGTTTGTGTACTTTTCAAGCCATCTTGAAGTACACAAACCATAATAACGCACGCACAGAAGTATGTAAATGTAAGCATTTATATATTTATGTTTGTACCTTACTATGGTTTGTATACTTTTCAAGCCATCTTTTATAAACATAGAAAACCATATGTTACATATGTAACATAAACATATCTAACATATTTCTGTTTATAAAATTTGGCTTGCATAGTACACAAACCATAGTAAGGTACACATACAAATATGTAAATGCTTACATGCATTTATATATTTGTTTGCGTACCTTACTATAGTTTGTGTACTTCTTTAAGCCACACCCATCCTGCAAGCCATGCCCCCAAATGATTGCCCCCCCCTTGATTTCTTACCCCACTTAAAGCCCTGGAGAAGCCCATGGGCTGTAGCCTTTGCTCTAACAGCTTGTGTGTGTAAACCTTTGGGAACAGCTTTCTTCTGAATCATTTGAGCCTCAACAATGCCAGGATACAATCCAGCATGCTGATCGTCGCTTTAGAAGCCTGTACACCTGGTTGTCGACCCATGAAGGTCACAAACAGAATGTCTGAATTTCTGAAACCTTTGGAACGATCTAAGTAAAATTTGAGTGAGCGCCTCACATATAACGTGTGCAATATCCTCTCCCCCTCGGTTTGTGGAGAGGGAAAGAAAATGCATAGGGCGGTTTTCTGACTTCTGTGAAATGAGGATACCATTTTGGTCAAACAAAAAAGATCCATGTTACTAAGCACCACTTTGTCTTTATGTCTTTTTTTCTGAAAATGAGGGAGCCTGAATTTCACTTATCCTTCAAGCAGCATTGAATGCTACCAAAAAAGCTATTTTCCAAAAAGCTGATCTAATGTCGGCAGTGGCCATTGGTTCGAATAGCTTATGCGATAGGGCTGCGAGGACTACATTAGGATACCATGAAGGATGATGTTTACTCACTGGAGGATGAACCCAAAGAAGACCCTTGAAATGCCTCTTTATGATGGGATTGGCAGTAGAGATTGGAAGACTCTGTGAGCCTAAATATGTTGTGAGTCTTGATAAATATGGCCTTAACCCCAGAAGAAATAACGTCGGACAGAAATTACAGGATATTTTCCAAGGATGCATCCTGTAGATCTAAGGATTGCTCACGCGTCCAGTAACAAAAACGAGTCCACTTACTATTGCATTGACTTCTTGTAGAAACTTCCTTGCCACCCACATTATAGAAAGTTCCTGAGCAGATAAACCCAGGTTTCTGTATGCTAACTCCTCAGGTACCAAGCCACTATGCCCAACGATAGAGGGGAGGGATGAAACATCTGGCTTACTGCTGGCTCAGCAGATACTCTGTTATCGGGAGATGAGGATGACCTGAGTGTTTTAGTCTCAGAAGATCAGAATGTCAAATGATGTTCGGCCAATCCAGGGCTATTAACATCATGGAGCAGTTGATGGAGCTGTAGAATTTGGCTAGGACTCTCGTTTGAAAGGGAGAGGGGGATATTCATAGAAGGTCCTTTGGTCCCACGAGATCCGAAGAACATCTCCCAGGGACTCCGAATACTGACCCATCAGGGACACGGAAAGGTGACATTTGCAGTTCTGCACAGTTGCAAACAAAGTCACTCAGGGGGAATTGCCACTTCTGTAAAACCTCCTTAATCACTGAGATCTTGAGCTCCCACTCATGATTGGTCCGCTAGTGCATTGAGATCACCTGATAAGTGAATCGCTTGAAGGGATATTTGATGTTGAATGGCCCACTCCCATATCTGAACTGCCAACTCACAAAGAGGGGGGCCTGATTTCCCCTTGCTTGTTGACATAAAACATTGCTGTTATAATGTCGGTCCTTATGAGGACAGACAGGTTCCAAATGAATGGAAAGAACAATTTGAATGCCTTGAAGATGAACAGAAGTTCCAGAAAATGTATATGGAGCTCCTTCTGCTTTGGGTACCAAAGAGCATGTGTCTGAAGTTGTTCCAGGGTCTCACGGCAACCAGTTAGAGAGGAATCTGATATTATTGCGAGTACCGGAGGAGGTTCCTGGAAGGGAATCCCAATCTGCAAATTTTTCACATCGTTCTGCCAAAGAAGGTGCAATCTTAGACATAGAGGGATTGAAATCCTGTTTAACTGTACAGTTGAGAAAGCCCCATTTTTTTGCACATTTGGTTTTAATTTGTTTTGCAGGAGAACACACTGTTATAACATTTCAACATGAATGTTTCAAAAAGAACAAAGAACTAGGAACCAGTAACATCAACCACTAGAAAAACCCCACCAGTTCCCCCTCTACCACCCCCACCTCCCTCCCCCTGGTACTGTTTGTTCCTCTAATGTTCCGGCACCAGGCCTTTGTCCAAAGAACAGCCTACGTTTTAGGCTCCATCAATCTATCCCCCTTATTACTCCGTGATCATCCTCTGGGTGACACCCATACTCCTCCATTATTTCCCTTCCTTTACCCCCCTCTCGGCCTGTGATACCTGTCTCAACTTGATCCACCTCACATCACTCCTTTTGCATATCCAGGGTCATATATCTGGTAACAAAGGGGTACCACACCATCTCTGTGGCCCCGGCCTACCGTGAATCCCCGCCGTAATTCTTTCCATCGTGTAAATGCTCTTGGCCACATAGGTCCATTCCCTTTTACTGGGTATTTTTACATTTTTCCATTTGGTGGCTATGCATGCCCTGGCAGCCAACAGTAGAGCCGCTGCCATTTTAGGAAGCCTGGCGTATTCCCCCTCCGTCTCCTCCATCCTGCACAAAAGCAACAGGGGGTCTTTATCTCTAGGTATCCCTTCCAGGTCTCTAATCCATCCAAGGACCTCGTCCCAAAAAAACTGTATTCTTGGACAAGCCCACCACATATGCCAGTAGTCCGCCATCCCTTCACAGCTCCTCCAGCACTGAGGACTAACATCGGGGAACATCTTTGAGAGTCTGAATGGGTCGTACTGCCATCTATGGAGGAGCTTGATCGCATGCTGTCTGTACTGGCATGATAATGATGTCTTATTTACGCCCTTGCAGAGCTTGTTCCAGAGGACCTCATCTACTTCTACCCCCAATTCCCTTCCCGATCCCCCTCTCAAATGCTCCGTAGTCCCCCTCCCGCCCCTACCAAAGCCTCAGACATGGCTGAAATTAATCCTGCCATTGTCGTGCTCCTATCCAACACCTTCTGAAACACAGTGAGCTCCCTTACCAGTCCTGTCCTTTAAGCTAGCATCTGTGAGGGCTCCCTTTAGCTGCAAGAACAGGAATACAGAAAGCTTGCCTATGCCCAGTGCCTCCTCTAGATCCATAATTGAGATGAATGTGCCCCCCCCACCTGAAGAGCTGCCCTATCCTCTCTAGGCCCGCCTCATACCAACTCTGAAACCTGCGTGGGTTAGGTCTAATTCCCAGGAACCCAAAGGTGTCCCAGAGGCGAAGGACAATTAGTGGCCCCCTTCAAGTCCGCCCCTGTCTCAAGATATCCCATATAGTTCACAGGATGGGGTGATCCCATATTCTCTGTGGCAATTTATTCCTGGGCACCCACAACCATTCCGCAACCGTGACCAGGCGCATTTGGAAATGTTCCATTGCCACCCACTGTTGATCCGACTGGGACCTCAAGTGGGGAACCATAATTCCTAACTGAGCTGCCTTGTAGTAGAGCCGCACATCTGGGAGGCCAACCCCGCCCCTATCTGTTGGTAGCATGAGGGTAGTCCTGGGGATTCTAGCCTTCCTCCCCTGCCAGAGGAACCTAGATAGTGCTCCCTGCACTTCCCGAAAGAACCCCTCAGGTATGCGTATCGGGAGCATCTGGAATAAATATAGCACTCTCGGGAGGACCACCATTTTCAATGCATTCAAATGGCCCAACCAAGAGATCGTGAGCTTTTGCAATTTTTCTATATCCACATATATTTTTAGCTTCAGTGGGGGGAAATTACAGTTGAATAAGGTCTCCACGTCTCTAGTGAGATTAACCCCTAAGTACCTTGTCATGGTCACATTGACCTCCAGCCCAAGTGGGGTGAACCTCCCAATATCTGCATATTGTCCAGGGGAAAAATAACAGATTTCTCCCTGTCAATCTTCAGCCTGGCCATGGTACCATATTGTTCAATAAACCGGAACGCCGTCGGCACAGAGGCTAGAGGTGCTCTCAGATGGAGCAACATAACGTCTGCATATAAGGCAACCGTGTATTCCACCCACCCAGTTTAATACCCTGCACCCCCGAGTCGTCCCTGATCCTCTGTCCCAGGAGTTCAATCGACAGGGCGTACAATGTTGGAGAGCGGGTACACCCCTGTCTATTACCCCTCCCGAGCATGAACCACCTCGAGAACCCTCTGTTTACCATTACAGAAGCCATACGGGCTCTATACACCGCCAAGACTCCCCGAACTAGCCTTTCCCCATACCGAACTTGACCATTACTGCACTGCGAAAGCCCCACTCCACCCGATTGAAACCCACTTGATCTGAATGAATAAGACTCTGCATATATCCCTCCAGTCTCGTGGCTATCACCCCAGTATACAGCTTGGCATCTGTACTGAGGAGAGAGATTGGCCGATAGGCCCCACAATTCCGGTGATATCTAACCTCCTTAGGAATCACTGTAATCAAGGCGCGTGAGAAGGACTTCGGCGCTCCGCCTGTATCCAGTATATGGTTGAACAACTTAGTTAAGAAAGGGAGTATGGCAGGGAGAAATGATTTATAAAATTGGCGGTGAAGCCATCTTCCCCTGGCGCCTTCCCCACCGGCATCCTTTCGAACGCCTTTTTCACTCCCTCCTCCATTATTTAGGGATCCAGCGCCGAGGATTTCTCCGCTGAGAGTTTAGGAAGATTAATGGCCTCCAGATAGGTGTCAATATCCTCTGATTCAGGGGAGACCTCTGGGGCATACAATTTCTCATAAAATTCTGCAAAGGCCTCCGGAATACCCTCCCCTGTTAGACACAAAACCCCATAATTTCCCCCAATTTCGCCAACCCACCTTTCTGCACGCTGACCTCTCAGCCGCGTGGCCCATAGGGAGTCTGCTTTATTCCCTTTTTCACAGAACTTTTGTTTCAGGAAGAGAAGGCTACAAATAACCTTCCCTTTTTTCAAGAGTCTCAGTTACTCCTCTTACCTCCCTCTTACCTCTTGCCTTCTGTATTCCTCCCGACTCCCAGAAGGGTCATGGGCCTTTGCATCCAGGTCTTATCTCCTCCCTCAATCTACTCTCGATTACGGTCCTCTCCCTCTTCTTACGGGTACCCACCCGAATTAGAATCCCCCTCCATGTAGCCTTCCCAGACTCCCATTCCGTCCGCAGATCCATGTCCCCATCGTCATTAACCTTAAAGTACTCCTCTATTTCCTTGTTCATTTCCGAGGAGAACACAGGGTCCTTCCAAAGCAAGTCATTGCATCGCCATTTTGCCCATTTGGGACAAAGATCCCCCACTCTATATCCACTGTAAGTATATCATGGTCAGACCACGTGATCGGTATGATCTGTGAGCCCCGTGCCTCCACCCAAATATGTTGCGAAATGTACAGGTACTCGATCCACGTATAGGTCCCATGGGGTGGGGAGTAGAAAGTGTAAACCCTTATCCCCGGGTGAAAATAGCGCCATATGTCCCTCAGCCCCCACTCTCCCAATGAGCCTATAAACTCACGATGACCAGGGACCAATGTCTCCCGCCCCCTATTCGTATGGCTTTGCCTATCCATGACCAGGTCCGCCCATGTATTGAGGTCCCCCCCCATAATCTAGTGACCCCTATTCTCCACCAGGATTTTTGCCATTGTATCTTTCAAATGCCCTTGATTGGGCGCATACACAGTAGCGAAGGTGAACCTCGTCTTTCTGATATTCCCTGACACCAGTAAGGCCCTCCCGTCTACGTCTGACCAGACTTTGGTGACCTCAAACCTCAGACCCATCTGTACCAGAATACCCATTCCCGCCTTTTTCAGAGGGCCTGAGCCCCAAAACTCACAGCCTATCTGCCCACAGGGAACCCTTCTTTCCTCCCCCTTGGAGGACTGTTAGGCAGAATTATATGCAGTACCCTTTGGGGACACTACACACAATTAGGACTACAAGTGACAGTACAATTTCACCTTTGGTACAAGCCTGTACTACACAGTTATAGTGGTAGCAGTAGCAGAGCAGCCAGACTTATCTCAAGAGCAAGTGAGCAGTACAAATAGTTACACAAAGGACAGCAATTACTATTGTTCAGGCAACCACTGACTCAAGGTTTCTAAGTAAAAGAATATATATTTATTTACTCAACAGTTGTATAACATTTCACTATTATAAGCAAGTTAAAAATCACAATCATAAATACACCACACCACTTCCCTTAAATTCCAGACAAGTTAAGCTCACAAAATGAAGTGGGAGCAAAATGGCACTCCAGCAATTTAAAAGGGGGGGAAAGACAAAGTTATTAGAAATTAGGCAAAACCAACAGGTAAGTAAGCAGGGCAACTGAACAAGAGAGACTACAAGGTTAAAATTAGATAGAAAAGGCTTAAGGCCAAAGTCAATGGTTCAAAAGTCTTTTGCTCAAGATAATAGGTTCAATGTAGTTTGCGGTAAAGTTTGTGGTGCAGATTCTGGACTGGGTTGGCCGGTAGAAAAGTTAGTTCAAAGAGGAGAGAAGGACGAGCCCTCGGATTGGAGAAAGATTTCAAACACGAAACGCCCAACCGGATTTGCACAGTACCTTAAAACGGAGAAGGAGCTGTAGCTGAGGCAGACGTTCCTGGTGGTTCCTGCAGGCTCACGGTTCCTGAAGCGACTGATGGACTGGCACAAAGTAGGAAGACTGGAGGGTCCTGCGCCACCCAGGGAAGAAACCAGCAGCAGAGCAAAACAACAAATAAAAGGTGCGCTCCTTAAAACCCAAGCAAGGTCCGACCTTCCTGGCTATCCGGCCCACTGTAGCTCTGTACAGCAAATTTGACCAGAGGAGGGGTCCTGGCTTGTAGTTTGGGCAAACTGGTTGGTCCCACCAGCTCAAGGGAAGAAGTTTCCTGGAGGATCGTCTCTGTTGTCAGATTTGGAGATTTGGACCTGCAGCAGGGCTTCACCGGGCGGTTAAGTCGTTGTAGGGGTCCTCTTCTTCCAGTTCCTCATTGGTTCTTTCGTTCCAGTGGCAACTCTGCTTTTCCAGTCCCAGAGACCTGCTTTTTATGCAGTTTTCCCTCATTCATAGAGCCTGGCTGTCAATCACACTGCAGGGTGGCTGGACTGGCAAGGCCAGTCCCCTTAGCCAATCAGACAAGAGTGTGACTTGGGTTACTAAGGCAACCCATGGCAGGGGTCCGAAGATCCCTCCCTCACATTCTGCCTACCTAGACTATCAGGTGCCTTAAGGAGGGCTTCTGTGCAGAAGCCTGAGAAAAGACAGCGAACAAAGGAATCATCCCAGTTTGGCGCAAAGAGAAAAACACGAGAAAGACTTTAACAAAAAGAAATGGCAAATAAACCCAGCCGGAACCAAAATAAAATGTATTTGGTCAAGCGGGTTTATGTTCGAGGCTACTATAATAGCCTGGAACAATACAACGTTTATTTAATATAATCGCGGTAGGAAAGTTAGGGTATATACCACTGCCACCAGCCAAGTCTTAAAGTTAAGGGAGCGAAACAAGGCTCCAAGAGGCACAGACAAAAAGGGATAAGAGTTAACCCTTTCCAGTACTCCATGTAAGATGGGGTGTACTGGGTCTGCAGTTTAAAGTGACTATATAAAGTTAATGGCAACTTTACCTGTTTCTGGGGGACAGTAGTCAGCCCCAGAAAAATTGAGTCATTGGGAAGTCTCAAAGACAACCCTGTGTCACTGCACTGAAGGTGCTGTGTAGCACACACAAAAAGTGGTGCTCCGGAGTAGGTGAGGCTCCAGTGCCGAAGATCACACAAAATGTGAAAACACACACAGCAAAACACATGTACGAGTGGGAAAAAGGCTCACACTCTTACCAGGTGAAAGAAATAAACCCTAGAAATCCAGCAAAGCTGCTGAGGAACTCATTAGGTAAGGGGAATGAGCCATTTATTGAGAATTCTCCCTAACAAGGACCATCCCGCGAGGTCGAGAGGGCTGGAGCCCGTCTCCCTCTGTTGCAGGAGCAACTGACCAAGCTACCTGCCCACTGCCGTGCCTACCATTGTTACAGGAGTAACTGACCCAGCTGCCTGTACTCCGTCGTACCTAGTATTGCTCCAGCATAGTGAACGGAATCCTCGGCTTCACTGGTGAGGCCTTACTATATCTGAGTTCAGCCTCTACAGCTGCTGCCGAGTAAATCTATACCTTGTTGCCTTGCATCGGCGTGATCTCCTTCCTTGTTGTCCGTAGCGCCACCTGACCACAAAATGGCTGGCGCAACGCAGCCCCATAACGAGGCTGCATCCAGTTGCTAGGTAAACGTGCCCCTCTTCTGCTCCAATCCCCTCCGCTGGTAGGCGGAAGCCGGCTCACGCGACAAGGCCAAGGAAAAGGGCCCTGTTCACCTCGGTGTGCTTTGGCGCACAACCATACAGGTGAGCGCTTCCTCCTTTCAATCATATATATCTCTGCATATTTGTACAATGAGACGCTCTTCTGCTGCGATGCATGGCATGTACTGCTGAGCATACAAAACATGCACTGATGCTGCCCTCGTCAAGCCTAACTCCCCACCATTTCCCCATTTCCCTCCACATCTAGTACTCGCTCCGCAAGCCGCCTATATCTCAAACCACACCTGCTATCAAGCATACCGTAACACCCACTCGCCCCACAGGCCAACTCCCCCCCACTCCTTTACTAATCAAGCTGCACTGCGTCCACTGGCCTACTGTGCGTATTGGTTCACGGCATATGAATTGCTTCGTACTAGCCTATTATACTGAAGTATATCTATGTGCCCAACGCACTATATTGAAACTGCCTAATGTGTTGTCCTGGCCTTCTACACTGTATTGAAATAGTATATCTATGTGCCCAATGCACTATACTGAACCTGCCTAATGTGTTGTCCTGGCCTTCTACACTGTATTGAAATAGCCTAATGTGCTGGCCTAGCCTAGTGTACTGTATTGAAATAGCCTAATGCGTTGTCCTGGCCTTTCTACACTGTGTTGAAATAGCCTAATGTGCTAACCTGGCCAACTGTACTATACCGAAATAGGTCAAATAGCTAATTGAAATGGCCTTCTGCACTGCATCGAAATAGCCTAATGTGCTCACCTGGACGTACTGTACTGTATTGAAATAGCCTAATTGTGCTGACCTGGCCCAACTGTACTATATCAATATAGCCTAATACTATTACTCGCATGTCCACTCTAGTGAAACTGCATATATTGCCACATCATATGCCTGCATGACTAGGAACTAGTACAATTTACATTGCAATCCCATCTTGCCTGTACGGCTAATGTATTAATATAGTCTACACAACTATTGCTAACTGTATACCCACTGTTACTATCTATTTCATACCAATATAAACCTGCACTGTTCTAGGTTCCCAAACCTCCACCTTGTTACTACCTTTGTAGTTGGTTCCTGTAGTACCCAGCCTCCTCACTTTAGTAGGCCTTCCTATTGGATCCACTGCAAGTTTTCAGGATTCACTCATTGTAGAGGACTTCTATATTGCATATAGGCACAGCCCTTGGCCTACATCCAAACAGACCATCACCAACTATATTGCATCTAGGCCACCAAGGACTTGGGTATACAAAGCCAGGTACAAAGGCATACCCAGGATTTACCACTAGTTATACCTAAATCCACTTCTTTCGCCCAATTCCAACCATGCTATATGTTTGCCTTCCTCTAAACCATTTAGCCAACCACATGGCTATACCCTCCCAGCCCCAGAGGAGACTCAAACTTGCCAACAACATGATTCCCATGCCTTCCCTGATCAGAAGAATTCCACCCCAATCTAACCAGATTCGCCCAACTTACTTCTTGCCATTTGTACATCCCACACGGGATAGAGCTCCATCGATCTCTAGGTCCATCAAACCCCCACCTGTCCCTATGTCATCAGTCGAAGGGATCCAGAAATTCACAAGTAGACCTAAATCTAACAAACCTTGCCCTACCAATATACGCAACCGTAGACTAGGCTCTAGACTTACAAAACTCTCATCACCAACAGCTAACATATGTAATAATCAAACCCCCCACAAACTGAGAAAAAGGAAGACTATAATCACACCTACTGCAGAGTCTACCGATCCACCTCCCCATTCTATCACCCTAGACAAGAAACCAGTTTTTTTAAAAACACGAAGTAAAAGGAGCACTAATTAATACAAGATCTATAGTGGCCCATGCCACTGACATCGCAGATATTATCTCACTCAACCAACTAGACTTTTTAGCCATCTCAGAGACCTGGCTCCATCCAGCAGCGGGCCCAGCCCTCTCATTAGCTCTCCCTGAGAACTACACTATTCTTAGGGTAGATAGAGAAACTTCCAGAGAGGGGTGGGGGCATTGTTATGCTCACCTGGTATCCACGGGGACGCCACCCAGCCCTGGTTGGATGATTTGCACTCTCGAACCCTCTCCCAGTCCCTTGGTATTGCCTCTGGTTAAAGATGGGTCTGCAATATAGGAGAGCTGGATTCAATACCAGATTGTCTTTGTTTTCCCACCTCCCTTGGCCTCAACTCTTTCCTCCCCCTTGGGCCTTCTCCTCACCTTAATATTGTAAAAGGTGGATTCTCTGTCCTGCTCCTCGTGGCAGGGGCGCGTAGATGTGGGGGGCGAGCAGCGACCAAGTTACTTCACTGGTGCAAGCCCCCCTGTGGGAATCCAGGCCTGCTGTGACTCTGTGGGTGGGGCCAAGCCTGATTTGCATATGGTCTTTCCCCTTCTGTAATGGCTTGGCAGGCGAAGAACGATGGTCTGGAGGGTTGCCCCGAGCAATGCCAGTGGTTAAGATTCAGTCTAAACCTTCCAGCCATCACCTCTTTGTTTTTGCTTTGTCACCCCGAGTGGGACGGGTATGCCCAGACGTGGGTCCCGTGCCTGCTGGGCCTAGAGACCCAAGCTACTCCTCACTGATGAGCCCCAACAAGGGTGAAACATGTTTGGGGATGCTTGTGATCTCGTGCAGAAGGGATGTGACCTAGCAGTTCGGGCTGGACTTCCCCTTTTGGGGTGGGGCCAAGCCTGATTTGCATATGGTCTTTCCCCTTCTGTAATGGCTTGGCAGGCGAAGAACGATGGTCTGGAGGGTTGCCCCGAGCAATGCCAGTGGTTAAGATTCAGTCTAAACCTTCCAGCCATCACCTCTTTGTTTTTGCTTTGTCACCCTGAGTGGGACGGGTATGCCCAGACGTGGGTCCCGTGCCTGCTGGGCATAGAGACCCAAGCTACTCCTCACTGATGAGCCCCAACAAGGGTGAAACATGTTTGGGGATGCTTGTGTTCTCGTGCAGAAGGGATGTGACCTAGCAGTTCGGGCTGGACTTCCCCTTTTGGGGTGGGGCCAAGCCTGATTTGCATATGGTCTTTCCCCTTCTGTAATGGCTTGGCAGGCGAAGAACGATGGTCTGGAGGGTTGCCTCGAGCAATGCCAGTGGTTAAGATTCAGTCTAAACCTTCCAGCCATCACCTCTTTGTTTTTGCTTTGTCACCCCGAGTGGGACGGGTATGCCCAGACGTGGGTCCCGTGCCTGCTGGGCCTAGAGACCCAAGCTACTCCTCACTGATGAGCCCCAACAAGGGTGAAACATGTTTGGGGATGCTTGTGTTCTCGTGCAGGAGGGATGTGACCTAGCAGTTCGGGCTGGACTTCCCCTTTTGGGGTGGGGCCAAGCCTGATTTGCATATGGTCTTTCCCCTTCTGTAATGGCTTGGCAGGCGAAGAACGATGGTCTGGAGGGTTGCCCCGAGCAATGCCAGTGGTTAAGATTCAGTCTAAACCTTCCAGCCATCACCTCTTTGTTTTTGCTTTGTCACCCCGAGTGGGACGGGTATGCCCAGACGTGGGTCCCGTGCCTGCTGGGCCTAGAGACCCAAGCTACTCCTCACTGATGAGCCCCAACAAGGGTGAAACATGTTTGGGGATGCTTGTGTTCTCGTGCAGAAGGGATGTGACCTAGCAGTTCGGGCTGGACTTCACCTTTTGGGGTGGGGCCAAGCCTGATTTGCATATGGTCTTTCCCCTTCTGTAATGGCTTGGCAGGCGAAGAACGATGGTCTGGAGGGTTGCCCCGAGCAATGCCAGTGGTTAAGATTCAGTCTAAACCTTCCAGCCATCACCTCTTTGTTTTTGCTTTGTCACCCCAGTGGGACGGGTATGCCCAGACGTGGGTCCCGTGCCTGCTGGGCCTAGAGACCCAAGCTACTCCTCACTGATGAGCCCCAACAAGGGTGAAACATGTTTGGGGATGCTTGTGTTCTCGTGCAGAAGGGATGTGACCTAGCAGTTCGGGCTGGACTTCCCCTTTTGGGGTGGGGCCAAGCCTGATTTGCATATGGTCTTTCCCCTTCTGTAATGGCTTGGCAGGCGAAGAACGATGGTCTGGAGGGTTGCCCCGAGCAATGCCAGTGGTTAAGATTCAGTCTAAACCTTCCAGCCATCACCTCTTTGTTTTTGCTTTGTCACCCCGAGTGGGACGGGTATGCCCAGACGTGGGTCCCGTGCCTGCTGGGCCTAGAGACCCAAGCTACTCCTCACTGATGAGCCCCAACAAGGGTGAAACATGTTTGGGGATGCTTGTGTTCTCGTGCAGAAGGGATGTGACCTAGCAGTTCGGGCTGGACTTCCCCTTTTGGGGTGGGGCCAAGCCTGATTTGCATATGGTCTTTCCCCTTCTGTAATGGCTTGGCAGGCGAAGAATGATGGTCTGGAGGGTTGCCCCGAGCAATGCCAGTGGTTAAGATTCAGTCTAAACCTTCCAGCCATCACCTCTTTGTTTTTGCTTTGTCACCCCGAGTGGGACGGGTATGCCCAGACGTGGGTCCCGTGCCTGCTGGGCCTAGAGACCCAAGCTACTCCTCACTGATGAGCCCCAACAAGGGTGAAACATGTTTGGGGATGCTTGTGTTCTCGTGCAGAAGGGATGTGACCTAGCAGTTCGGGCTGGACTTCCCCTTTTGGGGTGGGGCCAAGCCTGATTTGCATATGGTCTTTCCCCTTCTGTAATGGCTTGGCAGGCGAAGAACGATGGTCTGGAGGGTTGCCCCGAGCAATGCCAGTGGTTAAGATTCAGTCTAAACCTTCCAGCCATCACCTCTTTGTTTTTGCTTTGTCACCCCGAGTGGGACGGGTATGCCCAGACGTGGGTCCCGTGCCTGCTGGGCCTAGAGACCCAAGCTACTCCTCACTGATGAGCCCCAACAAGGGTGAAACATGTTTGGGGATGCTTGTGTTCTCGTGCAGAAGGGATGTGACCTAGCAGTTCGGGCTGGACTTCCCCTTTTGGGGTGGGGCCAAGCCTGATTTGCATATGGTCTTTCCCCTTCTGTAATGGCTTGGCAGGCGAAGAACGATGGTCTGGAGGGTTGCCCCGAGCAATGCCAGTGGTTAAGATTCAGTCTAAACCTTCCAGCCATCACCTCTTTGTTTTTGCTTTGTCACCCCGAGTGGGACGGGTATGCCCAGACGTGGGTCCCGTGCCTGCTGGGCCTAGAGACCCAAGCTACTCCTCACTGATGAGCCCCAACAAGGGTGAAACATGTTTGGGGATGCTTGTGTTCTCGTGCAGAAGGGATGAGACCTAGCAGTTCGGGCTGGACTTCCCCTTTTGGGGTGGGGCCAAGCCTGATTTGCATATGGTCTTTCCCCTTCTGTAATGGCTTGGCAGGCGAAGAACGATGGTCTGGAGGGTTGCCCCGAGCAATGCCAGTGGTTAAGATTCAGTCTAAACCTTCCAGCCATCACCTCTTTGTTTTTGCTTTGTCACCCCGAGTGGGACGGGTATGCCCAGACGTGGGTCCCGTGCCTGCTGGGCCTAGAGACCCAGGCTACTCCTCACTGATGAGCCCCAACAAGGGTGAAACATGTTTGGGGATGCTTGTGTTCTCGTGCAGAAGGGATGTGACCTAGCAGTTCGGGCTGGACTTCCCCTTTTGGGGTGGGGCCAAGCCTGATTTGCATATGGTCTTTCCCCTTATGTAATGGCTTGGCAGGCGAAGAACGATGGTCTGGAGGGTTGCCCCGAGCAATGCCAGTGGTTAAGATTCAGTCTAAACCTTCCAGCCATCACCTCTTTGTTTTTGCTGTGACTCTGTAGGTTTGCTGCTTTACAGTCTTTATATGCAGTTCTTATGTTCCTCTTAGTTCGAATAATATTGTCTTGCTTCTTTCCTTTTACGTATGGAAAGGTATTTTGGTGTTGTCATGCAGTTTTAAGATGAGCATGGGCCGGTAGGCGAAAGCGCGGTGCACGATGCCCGCCGGTGAGTAATGCGCGATGCGTGGCGCTGTTTCGCCTTTTATATTGCTAACCTGTGTTTTTTCTCTCCTTGCAGGGTGCGATGTTCCTCGCCGAGCGCCGTAATGTTCCAGCAATGATACTGACCAAGAGATGACTACCGAGGTAAGAATTGTGTGGCTTTCTTCATTAGGGAGGCAACGTGAGTAAACGCTTACTAATGCTGTCTTTCTTTCGCCTCTTTCCAGGTTATGGTATTCCAGGATGCATGCGGTGCCCGATGATGGAGTTCGTACCTTCAGGTGAGTGGAACTGAAGTCAGCGATGGATTGAAAACAGGATACTGTTCCAGGTAAGTTTTGTAGTGTTCTTTCTCTCTCTGCAGGTCCTTAGTTTCAGGTAAGCTGGCATCAACGAACTGGACACAGTGAGTGTTACGATGCCCACAGCAGAATAACGAAAAGCATGTTCTACTGTTTGAGTGCGGTTTAAATAGTCTCAGGTAAAGTAGTCCAGGTAAAATAGTCCCATTCTAATGTTGGTCTTCATGATGGTTATGAGCCTGGCACCAAAGGCATCAGGACTGACTCCAAGAGAGTCTTGGATAAGGTTTTAAGGCCTTTGACCTGGCCCTAACTGGAAGGCTGACTTGCCAGTGAGGGCCAGGGGCAAGGGTCATGACAGGCATCGCCATCATCTCTAAATCCAACTTAGGTTTAAGCGCCGTACAACAGCCATCACTACCGTCGGCTGAACTCCTCTCAGTGAAATTACCCTTATCAACTTAACGTACGATCACCATGCACTTAGTTTATAGGCCACCCGGCCCTATCGCTTCCTTTGAAGAAGATATAACAGCCCTTCTCAACACCAACACTAAACTGGGATTACAAACTATTATACTCAGGGACTTCAACTTAGGTCTGAATGACCCCAACGATGCTAACGCCACTACCATAGCAAATACAATTTCTGAAGCCGGCCTTACCCTCAGATCTAACGCCCCTACGCACATAAAAGGCTGTACCCTGAACTGGATTGCAGATATCAACTGCAAAACCTCCATAACTTCTAACGAACCTTGTACCTGGACTGATCACCACCTGATCTCATTCTCCATACAAGACATCCGACTAAGCAACTCAGTCAAAGCCATGGCCCCAACAGCTTTAACAAGAAATAAAAGGGACATAACAGTCAGCAACATTCTGCGCCTTATCCAACCTATCACCAGTACCGATAACCCCAACTGATCCCACTTCACTTGTTGACCTATACAACTTCACCATCAACCAAGCCATTGACTCTATTGCGCCACTAAAACTCTGCAAAGAGAAACTGCAGGCCCATCTGAACTCCTGGTTCACTCCTAGTCTGAAAGCCCTACGCAATGAAAAAAGGCATGCGGAAGCTCAATGGAGAAACAATCCATCTGAACAAAATAAAAACAATCTAACCACTCTTGCAGACAGATATAAAAAGGATATCATCCAAACAAAAAAAGTCACCTTCAACGAAAGAATTTAAAAAGCAAACTCCAGCTCTAGGGAACTTTTCTCTATCCTAAGAGAATTAGAAACCCATGTCACCCCTATGGACACATGCATCAAAAATCAAATATGTTGCACTAATATACAAAACGCCTTGTGCAATAAAATAACTGTGCTCCAAGAGAAAATCACAGGCAAAACAAACTTGCTCCATAAGGATGCACTAGTGGCACAAGAAAAAATACTCCAGGAAGCTGCCAAGAACCAAGTCAAACCGAGCAATCAGTTTAAGTTCAAACCTATCTCCATAACAGATGCGGAAAACATCATCTTAGCTCTTAAACCTTCTAAATGCCTAGGGCACTCACGCCCAGCTCCCATAATTAAAGAAGCTGCCAGGGACCAAGCCCCCTTCATTACTACTTTTATCAATTCCTCATTCGAAACTTGCTCAGTACCAACAAATCTTAAAGACGCATGGGTTCCACCTCTTCTAAAAAATGCTAATCTAGACCCAAGCGTACCCACACACTATAGGCCAATAACTGTACCGTTTCTCCTAAAGATCCTAGATAGGGCTGCTTACCTCCAAATTCAATCCTATCTGGAGGCTACCAATTTACTAGGCACCCGTCAATCGGGCTTTAGACCGAAACACGGGACAGAGACTGCCCTCATCGACCTAAAGAACCAAACGGACGAACGGAAAGACAAAGGTGAAGTCTCCATTCTTCAACTATTGGACCTATCGGCAGCCTTTGACTTGGTGGGCCACAAAATCTTGTGTAGTCACCTCAAATCTGCTGCCCACTTCTCAAAGGAGGCCACCACTTGGATTAAATCTTTCTTAGATAACCGTTCCATGAGAGTGTTCTCTCCAACCTCTGCAGCTGACCCAGTACCCATCACATGTGGAGTACCACAGGGCTCTTGTGTCTCTCCAACCATGTACAACATATATACCAAGCCTGTGTTCAATATACTGGATATGCTGGGTGTCTCATATACCAACAATGCTAATGACACCCAGATCCTTATCCCTATCCAAGGAGAATACAACATAGACATGGCATTGATCAACAAAATCTACTTGATTATACAAACCTGGATGGCCACACATAGCCTTTGCCTCAATGACGATAAGACCGAGCTCTTACTCATTTGGTCAACTAACAGAGTAAACAAACTCTCCCACCGGTACAACTCCTTCACTATTGATGGATTTAACATCAACGTCTCGAAGGAAGTAAAAAACATAGGTTTTTATCTAGATTCAACTCTGAACCTTAATAAGCAAGTAAACGTGACAGCCTCGGCTACCAGTTACACATGTAAATTGATCTACGCCTGCAAACCATTCCTTTCCACTGAAAGCTGAATTAGGGTAGCATGTACCCTCATCCTATCAAAGCTGGACTACTGTAATGCTCTATACCTCAGTACCAGTAAATACAACATTAACAAACTACAGACACTTCAAAATAATGCCCTAAGAACTGCCCTAGGTATCCCAAAAACCTAACATGTCTCTCACACTAGGCATACCACCAACTGGCTCTCTATAAAAGACAGAATAAAATATAAATCATTAAACCTCACTTTCAAATGTCTTGCCAACATGGCTCCACAATACCTAGTGGAGAGATTTGCTAGACACATGTCAGAACACCCCATAAGAACGGCGCAAACCAACAGCTACAGAATCCCTAAATTTAAACTAAATAAACTGGAGGAACTAGCTTCCCAGTATGGCGGCCCAATTATGGAACTCAATGCCTGACTCTATTAGAGCCATACCATCCTTTCAAACCTTCAAGAATGCAGTAAAAGCTTGGCTACAATCATATGACTGTTGCACCATGTATAACGTCAACCTATCTATCCATGTAGATATAATTACTGCTGTAAATAACTTGAAATTTATTGTCACAATGTTTGTAACCACTAACTGTATTCTGCATAACAATGATTTATCTGTAGATATAACTACTACTGTAAATAATGTGTAAACTGCAAAATGTAACTGTAAACTTGATTTTATCAATTATGCTTGTGACCTTTAATTGTACCGCGCCCAGATACCTCAGGGTTGGGAGCATCATGTAAATGAATAAACAATACAATACAATAAAATATAATCCCCTTTTCATTCAACCACCTGGTGAGGGTAGCACAGAGCCTTCTCTTCTAGTGGCTGAGGAAAGACAGGTCTTGGAAGACTGTTAGGTTTGCCAATCTGTATATCACAGAGCCCTTCTTCCTTGTCTTTTTTGAGGATTTGGTGTCTGTCGCTATAGTTGTGGAAGCGAACAAGCACGGATCTGGGGCCCCCCACCGCACCCCCGGCCCTGTGTATCCGCTCTATCTTGACCTCGTCAATAGCGTCATTGTCAAAGATGAGTTTGGTAATTGCGTAGAGGGCACTTGGCAAGTCTTTCTCTGTCTCCCCCTCCTTCTCAGGGACCCCAAATAACCGAAGGTTATTGTGCCTCTCGCGATTCTCAAGATCGTCCATCTTCAGGAGGATTTCCTCTTCTCTCCTTTCTACCTCCATGAGGCACCCATCCATATGGGTCTCCATTGTGTCCAGGGAGGACTGATTATGTTCCACTTCCTCCAATCTTTCCTCCATGTAGTCGATTCTGTGGGTGATCTTATCCACTCTTCCCCCTATGTCTGCCCTCATACTACTGATCTCTTGCAGGAGGGCCGCTACGTCCTTTTTTTTGTGCCACTGGCATCTTCCCCCATTGTTAACCCTTGGCCCTGGTCAGGCATTCTTCTTGCTAGGGCGCGTGGGGTGTTTTCAAAATGGGCCAGTTTCTTCCTCACGTCCATGTACCCCGATCCCCTCCTGTGCGCATTGGTGCTTTGAGATCCTTAGAATGAGCCATCTGACCTCAGACCGATGTGACCGTGGCCCACGGGCTGATGGGGACCCTCCGGAGGGGGGACATGGTCCCGGGGCACTATACTCCGACAACTGCGCCTCCTCAGGGGCTTTAATTACTTCTGGTGAGGGGTACCTGTGTCCCACGGGTGATTGCCTTTTGTCTCAAGACCCACTGATGCGCAGCACACTCCCAGGGGGCGCTCGGGCTCCACACTCCAATCAGGGGGGGATCTCTGTTTCACCTCTTGACTCATCTGGGGCCCACCCCTGGCCGACTGAATACGCTGTGGTGGGGCAGGCACACAGCCCCATGAGAAGCCCAGGGGGCCCTCACCCCACCTCCTTCCCCGTTTTGCAGGGTTATCCTGCTCCAAATTCAAGTGACCCCTGGTGTCTCCCGATGACACACCCGCCTTCTCTCAAATGGGACCCCCAAAGGGACTGGCACACACCCCTGCACGATCACAGGGGGCCTACATGTCCACCCCCAAACTCTCAGACCTGTACCTCCTTAGCGGTGGGACTGGTGATGTTCTCAACTTCTTGCTCTTTCCCTGCTGGCCGGCCCCCCAGTCCGACCTCCTCCTCCTCCTGGGGGTGATCTGCACCCTGTATGTCCTCCTCGTCCTCCCTGGGGGGCAGGGTCCTCTGCTCATCCTCTGAGGGCCTCCTGCCACGCTGTCCGCACGTCCTGGGCAAGAGTGGGTCAGTCTTGAAAAGTCTTGAAAAATTGAAAATTTGAATATTTGTATGTGTATATATTTGAATGCCCACCAGAAGTGTTCTGGTCAACATATTGTGAAACCTGTTTGTTCTGCCTAAATATCTACTCACCTTTTTGAAGTAAAACTTATAACTACTTTTGACTGACTGTGTATCAGTTCCAAAGGTGTGCAGGGGACGGGAGTGTCTTTAGATTTAGACACTTTTTTCTGTTTCAGGAGTGGGTCAGTCAGCCACCCCTGCAGCCACTTTCCCCTCTTTTTTCCCTCTTCCTCTCTTCTCTGTGCCTTCTCTGCCTGTGGTTCTTGTTTTCCCCAGCAGTCTGCGGGGGGGGCCCGGTTCGGGCCTAATCAATTATGCGGTGGAGAGGCCAGAGTAGTCACTCTCCCCCGAGAGCGTCCCTCTGGCCTTAAATGGGGGGGTGTGCGCTCAGTGTGCCCCGGGGCGCAGTGTAACATGTCTGCAGCTGGCCGTGCACACCGGGCCTTCTCTTCTCTCCCTCGTTCACTGGCTGGGCAGGGGGAGATGGGGCGGGTGTTCAGCAGAATTATAAGCAGTACCCTTTGGGAACACCACACACAATTAAACTACAAGTGACAGTACAATTTCACCTTTGGTACAAGCCTGTACTACACAGTTAAAGTGGTAGCAGTAGCAGAGCAGCCAGACTTATCTCAAGAATAAGTGAGCAGTATCAAATAGTTACACAAAGGACAGCAATTACTATGATTCAGGCAAACACTGACTCAAGTTTTCTAAGTAAAAGAAGAACAAGTTACTTCTTAACTTGTAACGTTCTTTCGATGGGATGTTCCTCCGACGTATTCCTTATCTTTGATAATTCGTCTCCAGCTTGCTGGCCTCGGAAATTTTTTCTCTGTAGAGGGCGCTGCGCGTCGACGTCTGCCGAGTCGATGTCCCTCGACAGCCACCGTATCGGTGCCGACGTCACCATGCCCATAAATAGCCACTCGCGGCGTCCGTTGCTCAGTTCCGTTTTGTAGCATAAGATAAGTCATGCCTGAATTGGTTATTGACCTTGAAGGAGCGTAAGCTGCAACCACAAGGGAAGTATTACTGCGGGGATGGATGGGAGGGGCGATAAGGAATACGTCGGAGGAACATCCCATCGAAAGAACGTTACAAGGTAAGCAGTAACTTGTTATTCGAAGGGATTGTGTCCTCCGACGTATTCCTTATCTTTGATAGACTCCCATAGCAGTGGCGTGTAATTGGAGATGGGAGTAATAATGTCATGTATCCCTTTTAGGAATGAACCGCATGTAATACGGCTTTTCCAAATCTGGTCTCTTGACTAGCGGAGGAATCCAGGTTGTAAGATTTTGTGAACGTATGTGCGGACGACCATGTGGCAGCCGCACATATGTCTCGGACCGGTACCCCTCTTTGGAGGGCCGAAGAGGCTGCGATACCCCTGGTTGAATGAGCCCTAAGATTTTGGGGTGTTTCTTTCCCTGCCAGTTTGTAACATTCCAGAATGGCCAAAATAATCCACCAGGAAATGGTCTGTTTTGTTAGGGGTAGTCCCAACTTGTGACCTGAGTATCCTACAAACAGTTGGTCTGCTTGCCTAATCCTAGCCAGTCTGCTGATGTAAAAGCTCAGAGCTCGCCTTGGGTCCAGCCTATGTAGCCTTTCTTCCTCTTTCCCCGGATGGGGAGGAGGGTAGAACGAAGGTAAGGTAATTTTCTGAGTAATATGAAATTCAGAAACCACCTTTGGGAGGAAATTAGGCTTCACCTGTAGGACAACTTTGTCCTTATGGAAAATTGTATGGGGGGGTTTACAAGAGAGAGCTTGTAGCTCGCTCACCCTCCTAGCAGATGTTAGTGCTACCAATAGGACAGTTTTAAGCGTGAGAAATCTCATCGAACAAGAGTGGAGTGGTTCGAATGGAGTACCCATTACGAAGTTTAAGACTAAATTTAAGTCCCATAAGGGAACTTGGAATGGTCTTGGAGGATAAACATTAGTTAATCCCTTGGGAAATTGTATTACTAGAGGTAGTTTGAAATACGATGGTTCCTCCGCAGTGCGCTTGAAGATTGAAAGCGCTGCGAGATAGCCTTTTACAGTGCTAACTTGAAGGCCAGAGTTTGCCAAGTAGAGTAGAAACGATAACACCGTTGGTGTACCACATGAAAATGGGTCGATATTCCCTTCTCTACACCAGCTGCAAATTTTGTTCCAACGGCAGCGGTATAAAGACTTTGTTGCTGGCCTTCTGGCCGAAAGGAACACCTCCATGATGTCATCAGGTAGGTCCCAATCCTTGTACCTCACCCTTTCAGAAGCCAAGCGTGAAGGTTGAGGGTTCTGATGTCTGGATGGAGAACCTGACCTCCCTTCTGCGAGAGAAGATTGTCTTTGAGTGGAAGACGGATTGGAGGGCAGATGGACATATCTAGAAGGTCCGGGTACCACGTTCTCCTGGCCCAGTCCGGGCAATTAGGATCATGGTTTTCCGGAATCTTCTCAACCTCCTGATCATTTGAGGAATAACAGGGACTGGTGGAAACGCGTAAAGGAGTGGGAACTCCCAGTCCACTACGAACGCGTCTCCTAGAGCTCCTCTCGGGGGAAATTCCCTTGAACAGAACAGATCGTACTTCCTGTTGGTGCTTGTGGCGAACAGATCCACCTGAGGGGTTCCCCAAAGGGCGAAGATCTCTTGAAGGACTTCCTGAGCTAGCTCCCACTCGTGGGAGACTGTGCTCTGCCTGCTCAGAGCGTCCGCTGTCAAGTTCTTCTCTCTGGCTAGGTGGACTGCCGTTAGAGAGATTCCTTCCTGAATTGGACAAAACCAGCTGCATTGCCTCTCTGCACAGTGGCAGTGACCCTAGGCCTCCTCTTTTGTTGAGGTAGTGCATGGCCACCGTGTTGTCCGTCATTATCAGGACATTTCTCCCCTGTACTGATGGCAGGAAAGCTTTCAGCGCTAGTCTGATCTCTCTCAGCTCTAATAGGTTGATATGTAGTCTGGACTCCGATGGAGACCAACGACCGCTGATGGTCGAATCGTTGGCATGGGCTCCCCACCCCGTGAGTGAGGCGTCTGTGACTACTGTTATCTCCGGACATGGTTGCCAAAACAGTTCTCCTTTCAAGATGTTCTCTGGATAGGCCCACCATTGAAGGTCGTGGGCTACCTTGTCCGGAATTCGGAGGAGATCTGTCATTCTCCCTGCGAATTGCGACCACTGAGTTCTCAGTGCCCACTGAAGAGATCTCATTCTCAGGCGAGCCTCTGGCACAAGGAAGATGCAGGATGCCATGAGGCCTAGCAACCTCAAAAAGTCGAAGGCTGGGAGACGTTGGGCATTTTGGAACTTATTGACCATCTGCAGAATATCTTGAGCCCTCACCTCTGGTGGTGAGGCTTTTCCCAGGGAAGTGTCCAGGACCGCTCCGATGAACTAGAGTCTCTGTGATGGTATCATCTGTGACTTCTTTAAATTGAGGGAGAAGCCCAGTTTGTGAAGGAAGTGGCAGACATAATCTAGCTGGATCTGAGCTTGTTCCGAAGATATAGCCCTGATCAGCCAATCGTCCAGGTAGGGGTAGACGTGGATCCCTTCCCTCCTTAGACTCGCAGCCACTACCGACATTAGTTTGGTGAAGACCCTTGGGGCGGAGGTCAGCCCAAATGGCAGAACTCGAAATTGATAATGAGAGTCGCCAATTGCGAACCTCAGGTATTTCCTGTGTTTGAGATGGATTGGCACATGGAAATAAGCATCCTGAAGGTCCAGAGATACCAGCCAGTCCTGGAGCTGGAGGGCCTGAAGGATCTGAGAGAGAGTTACCATCTTGAACTTGTCCTTCCTGAGGAACTTGTTCAATTCTCGTAAGTCCAGGATGGGTCTCAGTCCTCGGTCCTTCTTTGGTATGAGAAAGTAGGGGGAGTACCAGCCCTTGTTCCTGTCCGCTAAAGGTACCGGTTCTATGGCACCTTTCTCTAGCAGGTCTATAATTTCCTGCAAGAGGAGCGGATCTGGAACTTTTAGAGAGCTCTGCACTGGTGGATGACTCTGAGGGATGTGTAGAAAGGGTAGGCAGTAACCCTGGGCAACTGTCTCCAATGCCCAAGCATCTGACGTTATAGCCTGCCATTCCGTCAGATGGTGAGTTAATCTACCCCCTACAGGTGTTTTGTGTGGAAAGACCTCAGAGTGGTTTGGGGGCGGCTGATGCAGATGCCGAGGGTAAAGAGGCACCTGCTGCTGCTGCGGCTTTAGTACTTTTGACCCGTCCACCTCGGGTGGATCTCCTTTGGCCTCTTTGAGCTGGCTGTCCTCTGCCTTTCCCGAATGCGGAATAATAGCGAAAGGACTTTCCTCTTCCAGAGGTTCCTGAGGGGCGAAAAGGAGTTTGGCGGATTGCAGCTCCTAACGATTTTGCCGCTGCTTTAGATGTCTGCAACTTTTCCAGACTGTCAACAGCCTTTTTACAGAATAAAGAAGAGCTGTCAAAGGGCATATTCAAAAGTCTGGCCTGTACATCTGGAGCAAAGCCAGACGTTCGCAACCACGCATGCCTGCGGATTGTCATACTTGCCGCCATGGCCCTGCTGATACTGTCAGCGGAATCGATGCCAGTTTGAAGTGACTCGCACATGGCATCTTTGCCATCTTTAATAATGTTAAGGAAGGCTTCCCTTTCCTCTCCTTCGGGTATGCAGTCAGCCGCTGATGAAGCACACTCCCACAGTGTGTGATTGAACCTGGCGAGCATACAGGTGGCGTTGATGGACTTCAACGCCATACTACAAGCAGAAAATACTTTTTTTGCCATAGAATCGTACCTCTTGTCATCTCCATCCTGTGGGACAGTAGGGTAAGCGGACCTACTGCTTGATGAAGTTGCCGCTTGAACCACCAGGCTCTCTGGAGTCGGGTGTTTTGATAAGTATTCAGGGTCAGCCGCAGCTACCCTATACTTGGCTGACAATCTTTTATTGACTGCAGGGATAACTTCAGGAGTTTCCCAATTAGATGAAATCTTTCTTTGTAAGGCTGCATGGAAGGGGACCACAGGATCCTCCTGTGGACCTTTGTCTAATATGTCTGTCAGGTCATCCTGTTGAAAAACAGGTGAAGGCGCAGACCAACCCATGAATTCAATAATCCGTGCCATCAGGGTTCTATAGGGTGTTTCAGCATGTTCCCTTGGGTCTGGTTTAACAAATTCCACTTCTGGGGAAGTGTCCAGCCCACTTGCCTCATGTAATGACTCCTGTAGGTCTTTCAACCTTCTTTCCTCAGAGGTGAAATCCTCTGAAACAGGTAATGTGTCCTCTGCAACCCGAAGGTTTCCTGGTCAGAATCCTCCCCTTCTTCATAGATTGAAAATAATCTGGGGTACTCTGACCTCGGAAATGGTGTAAAACCCATTTCTAAGGCAGAAGGAGCCAAACTCGTCATTATTGGGCAAGAAAACGTTGATGTCGTCGATGCCGATGTGACAGGCCTCGAAGGCGCCGAGAACGGCGTCGAGAAAACTGGAAGAGGCCTTGAAGAACTCGAGAGGATCAGGATCCTACTCAAGGATGTCGACGACGGTCTCGGCGTCGTGCCGGAGGCTCTTGGTATCACTGTTGGCTGTGAAGTAGCCGTGGTTTTCTCTTTCATCGGCGTCGATGTCGGCGTCGATGATGGCGTCGAGTCGATCGACCGATGCGTCGAAGAACCCTTCGACAACGGCGTCGATGGCGCCGATCCATGCGTCGAAGGGATCTTCGACGACGGCGTCGAAGACTGTGCCTTCTTACCCGATGGCCCGTGGCGCTCTCGGGTGGAATCTTTCGCCGGGTGCAGCGACTCGCGGCATTTCGATATTTTGGGTTTTTCACCCGGGGTATCAACCTCAGCTGTCTTCGAGGGGGTC
The DNA here is from genome assembly GCF_040938575.1 of Ambystoma mexicanum. Lineage (NCBI taxonomy): Eukaryota > Metazoa > Chordata > Amphibia > Caudata > Ambystomatidae > Ambystoma > Ambystoma mexicanum. Next base: position 639,103,244 of record NC_090939.1, read on the forward strand.
GAGGCCACTTTCCCAAAGACGCTTAGCATTTTCTTCCTGAATTCCTCCCACTCAGCCTGAGAGCTGTGTTTTGTGGGGCAGGAGATGCTTTCTGGGGAAACAGAAGATGACGAGGAAAGGGGATCTTCGACGTCTCTTCTTTGAGTGTCTCGATCTCGACGAATGGTGGGAGCTACTTCGAGATCTAGAATGGGAATGGTTTCGACGGCGAGGAGACGAATGCCTCGACTCAGCCGAAGAAACTTTCGAGGAGGTTTTGACTGACTTACCTCTCTCGAGCTTCCCCTTGCGCTCCTTCAAGGCTTTCGCCGTGATGGACATGCAGTCCTCACACTCCGAACAATGGTGCTCGGCTCCCAAGCACCACAAGCAGATCCGGTGTGGATCCGTTATCGACATTTTTTTACCGCAGTCTCGACATTTTTTTAAGCCGGATCACGGCGTTGTCGGTTCCCATGAAGAAGCCATCGAGAACGAGATGGTATATTCCGAGTAAATCTAGAAGGCGTATCTGACTGAACTGAGCAACGATATTCCGAGGCCCCACGAAGCGCGGAAAAACGGAACTGAGCAACGGACGGCGCGCGTGGCTATTTATGGGCATGGCGACTTCGGCACCGATACGGTGGCTGTCGAGGGACATCGACTCAGCGGACGTCGACGCGCAGCACCCTCTACAGAGAAAAAATTTCCGAGGCCAGCAAGCTGGAGACTAATTATCAAAGATAAGGAATACGTCGGAGGACACAATCCCCTCGAATATATATTTATTTACTCAACAGTTGTATAACAATTCACTATTATAAGCAAGTAAGAAATCACAATCATAAATACACCACACCACTTCCCTTAAATTCCAGACAAGTAAAGCTCACAAAATGAAGTGGGAGCAAAATGGCACTCCAGCAATTTAAAAAAGGAGGGAAAGACAAAGTTATAAGAAAATAGGCAAACCAACAGGTAAGTACTCAGGGCAATTGAACAAGAGAAACTACAGTGAGGAGATCAGCTAGAAAAGGCTTAGAGCCAAAGTCAATGGGTCAAAAGTCTTTTCCTCAAGATCACAGAGTTCAGGGTAGTTTGCGGTAAAGTTCGTGGCATAGATTCCGGACGGGGTTGGTTGGTAAAAAAGTTAGTTCAAAGAGAAGAGAAGGACAAGCCATCGGATTGGCAAAAGATTTAAAACAATTTTACCGCGGTTGAACGAAACGAGCAACCGGATTTGCACAGTACCTTGAAACGGAGAGGGAGCTGTAGCTGAGGCAGACGTTCCTGGTGGTTCCTGCAGGCTCACGGTTGCTGAAGCGACTGTCGGACTGACATGAAGTGGGAAGACTGGAGGGTCCTGCGCCACCCAGGGAGAAAGCCAGCAGCAGAGCAAAACAACGAATTAAAGGTGCGCTCCTTAAAACCCAAGCAGGGTCCGACCTTCCTGGCTATCCGGCCCACTGTAGCTCTGTACAGCAAAACCAACCAGAGGAGGGGTCCTGGCTTGCACTTTGGGTGAACTGGTTGGTCCCACCAGCTCAAGGGAAGAAGTTTCCTGGAGGATCTTCTCTGTCGTCGGGTCCAGAGATTCAGACCTGCAGCAGGGCTTCACCAGGTGGTTCAGTCGTGGTAGGGGCCCTCTTCGTCCAGTTCCTCATTGGTTCTTTCGTTCCAGTGGTGATTTTGGCTTTCCAGTCCCAGAGACCTGCTTTTTATACAGTTTTCCCCCATTCATACGGCCTGGCTGTCAATCACACAGCAGGGTGGCTGGCCTGGCAAGGCCAGTCCCCTTAGCCAATCAGACAAGAGTGCGACTTGGGTTACCAAGGGAACCCATGGCAGGGGTCCGAAGATCCCTCCCTCACATCCTGCCTACCTAGACTTTCAGGCGCCTTAAGGAGGGCTTCTGTGCAGAAGCCCGCGAAAAGACAGCGAACAAAGGAATCATCCCCGGTTTGGCGCGCAGAGAAAAACATGAGAAAGACTTTAACAAAAAGAAATGGCGAATAAACCCAGCCGGAACCAAAATAAAATGTATTTGGTCATGCAGGTTTATGTTCGAGGCTAATATAATAGCCTAAAACATTACCACGTTTATGTAAGATAATTGCGGTAGAAAAGTTAGGGTAGTTACCACTGCCACCTGCCAAGTCTTAGGGCCTCATTACACGGAAGGCGGTGATCCAGGGTGCTATTAGCACCCTGGACCATGCCGGTAAATTACCGGCACCGCCTTGGCGGAAAGGGGATTTACCGCCCCATTCCAAGGTTGGTGGGGCGGTAAATCCCTCTTCCGCCATTGCCCTTCCCCATTCCCATTTCTGCCCCATAGGGCTCTATAAGAATGGGGAAGGCGCTAATTACGGCACCGCAATTTTGCGGTGCCGTAATTAGCTCCGAGGTCCCTTAGCGGGTTGGTTTTTAACGCCTGCAAAAAGCAGGCGTTAAAGCACCAACCCGCTAAGGGACCTCGTAGTAAGGCGGTAATGGTTAACGGTCACCGTTACCATTAACGGTGGCCGTTAACCATTACCGCCTTCCGTGTAATGAGGCCATTAATGTTAAGGGAGCGAAACAAGGCTCCAAGAGGCATATACAAAAAGGGATAAGAGTTAACCCTTTTCAATACTCCATGTAAAATGGGGTGTTCTGGGTCTGTGGTTTAAAGTGACTGCATAAAGTTAATGGACACTTTACATGTTTCTGGGGGATAGTAATCATCCCCAGAAAAATGGAGTCAGTAGGAAGTCTCAAAGACAACCCTGTGTCACTGCACTGAAGGTGCTGTGTAACACACACAAAAAGTGGTGCTCATGGAGTAGTTGAAGCTCCAGAGCCCAAGAACACACATAATGTGTTCTCTTCCCTCTCCTCCATTTGCTGGCTTCCATTTCACTCTCAACTTAAATTTCACTTTCTCTGCCAAGTCTTTGAATCTCTCCATGGCCTTGCTCCCCCTTAGCTCTCCTCCCTCCTCTCTTTCTACACTCTCTCCGGCTCCCTTCGTTCAGCTGACCACTTCCTTCTCACTGTACCTCCGTCCCCTTGTGGCCCCTCCCGCTTCCGCTCCTTCCAGCTCCTAGCTCCCCTGCACTGGAACTCCCTACCTCTCTCAATCCGTTCTATTCCTACTTTCTCCTCATTTCGCACCTCCCTTAAATCTCTTCTTCTCCACCCCCCGCCTTGAAACCCCTTCCCCTTCTAGCTCCCCCTCCTTCCTTTCTTCTCCCCTTGATTACCTCCCTCCACTCTCCGACCACCCCACTCTCACCCATTCCCCTTCTCTCCTCCTTCTCCTCCACACCTCTCCCTCTCCCTCACAGTCCTACTGCACTACTCTCCCTATTCCCTTCAGTTTAATTGCTCTTCTTACTGTTTTGTTGACTAATTCATAACTGTAATTTGCTTCTACCGTTATATTGTTTTATGTTTTATGTACCAAGATGTTCAATTGTGCAGCGCTTTGGTGTAAAGCGCTATATAAACAAATAAATACAAATACAAATGTTAAAAACACACATGGCAAAACACATGTAAGAGTGGGAAAAAGGCTCACACTCTTACCAGGTGAAAAAAATGAATCCAAGAAATCCAGCAAAGCTGCTGAGGGTCTCATTAGGTAAGGGAAATCAGCCATTTATGAGAATTCTCCCTAACAGCGGGCGCCGCTCCCACTGAACAGGGGTGGGCAGGGATTACTCCTCTGTGGCCCGCATCCACCTCTCAGCTGCGTCCTGCAGGCGGGCGGGGGGTGAACCCACCCTGCTGTGCTAAACTCCCAATGGGGTGAGGGGCCTCCTAGCCCCGATGTTGGTCCGTCCCCGGGCCGGGGCAAGCGTCACGTCTCTCTGGCACCCCACCTGTGTCCGCACCGTCCCCCGGTGTCCTCCAGGGACTCCTCCTCCACTCTGCAAGGGGTGCCTTGCATGTCGGTGCCCCTGATGATGAGGTTGGGGCGGCTACTTCTCCTCCAATGGCCCCCTGCGATTCGGGGGGCCTCTGTCTCAATTCGCTGCACTGGGCCGCTCTTGGTCCACGCAGTAGAGCACTGCGCTCCTGGAGCCCTGAGGGGGGACGGAGCTGCAACACCTCTCGCCGCCTCTGCAAACGGGCTGTTCACCCTTTTCCGTGCACTCTCCGTCCTGAGAGTCGGACCGGGGGGTACACTCCGACGTCCCCCACTCAGATATGGGTTCCTTCCGTCCGGGTGGGGGCCTCTAGGGAGGGGTCTCAGCCGGAAAGAGGCCCTCTGAAGAGGAGGCTTCACAGGCACATCCTAATCCCTGCGCCCCCGGTGGCCGTCCTCTGACAAAGCCTCATTTTGAGCCAAGTAAAATGCACAGACAGGATGGATGCTGCCATAAGCTCCAGAAGATGATGGAACTAACATGCTGAGGTCTCTGACGACTCCGAAGATGGGAGGTTGCCCGTTTGATGTCTAGAACCCCTTCTGATGTGGGAAAAACTCTCCACAACTTTAGTCCGATCAGAACCTGAGCCTGGCCTAGTTTGTGTTCTGTGTATCCTATAAACAGTTGGTCGTCCACTCTTAACTTTGACATTTTGGAGAAGTAAAAATGTAACGCTCTCCTAGGGTCCAACCTATGGAGCCTTTTGTCTTCCTTACCAGGATGAGATGGAGGATAAAGGGAAGGCAGTACAATTTTCGGACCTAAATAAATGTCCAAAACTATCTTTGGCAAACTGAGGCTTTTACTCTTAAAACAACCATGTCCTTGTGGAATATGGTAAAGGGTGGCTTGGATGAAAGTGCCTGCAACTCGCTCACTCTAGGGGCTGATGTTAGAGCTACCAATAGTATTGTCTTAAAGGTTAACAACCTTAACAGACATGTGTGCAAAGGTTCAAATGGAGCACACATCAGGAATTTAAAAACCAGGTTGAGGTCCCAAACCGGAACCTGAAAAGGAGATGGAGGGAACACATTAGTGAGCCCTTTTAGAAATTGAGTCACCAGTGCAATCTTGAAATAAGAGCATTCCTCTGACGAGCGCATAAAGATTGACAGCGCGGAGACCACTAGAGGGTGTGGGACAAGATGGCTGCTTGAGACCGCAGCTCCTGCTCCCTCCAGCACTCAAGAGACGAGATAGAGCATCCAGACCTGCAGGATTCCTCAATGGAGACACCCGCTCAAAGCAGAAACAATGGAGGCACCTGCAGGCGGGAAAACAGCCTTGGACTCCGTAGCGAAGAACAGTAACACGGAGGGACCCGCACTCGGTGGTGTAGGCAAAACCAAGGCCGCGTCTGGAGGTCAACGCGGCCCGGCGTAACACGCCCCGCGTAACACAGCACTTGCAAAGAGGGACGAGCCAAGCCACAGCAAGGGCACCCGACAACGAACAACGCTGAGCATCGGAGGAAGCCACCAATGTGAATCTTATTCTGCCTACGGCACAACCAACACCAAGGCTACAGATGGACCACAGGATCGCCAGGCAGCGCACTACACGCACAGATCACCCGGAGCGGCCCGTCGATGGCAGGAAGAAGAAGCAAAGAGAAGGCAAGGGATAGCAGCGTGAGGGTACAGCCCTGTGACAAGCCCCAGCTGAATAGACGGCCCTCGCGAGAGACCAGCGATCATAGTGACTTGAGAAGTGTTCCCCGCCACCCTGACCGGGAGAGAGGAGCTGGAGAGAGAGCAGGAAACGACGGATTGGACCCCGGAAAAGAGAAGGTGACTAAACAGCACCCTAAGCCCCCGAGAGTGTCCACAGTTGAGCACGGGGCCCTGCTAGGGAACAAAGGAACTTTCAAAAAACCCGAGGAGGGGCCCACAGGACGTTCCACGACTCCCAACTGGCAGTAAAGGTCCGAAATTAGGACACAAAGAGGCCATCTTGAAATCGGCTTCGCAAGCGAAAGGAAGAGGGCAAGCATCCACACACAAAGAGAGGTATGTGCCCAGAACCCCCGCCTTTGTCACAAAAGTGAGATGGGATACGACTGGTGAGAGGCAGAAGAAGACTAAACCCAGCACTGAGGGTGCATAAACTGGGAACCAGGACACAGGAGAAGCAAACAGGTGCTGCGCCACTGTAAAGCATAGAAGCGGTCGGCACGACGATCTGGACCCCCCTGAGCGCTGAGGCGAAAATTGCAGGCACTTCCAGCCTGGAGCAAGGAAAGACACCCATACATTGACGGACCCAAAATAAATACCCTGCACGCCTCCCCAGCCCCAGACACGCCACATTACTGGGGGCAGCGGGCAAAACAGAGGCAACCGTGAGTACACACTCAGAGACTCCCATAGATGATTCAGTCAGAAAAAGGGGTCATACGAAAGTGGCGGGCCAGGACAGTGTGAATAACGTATCAAAGGCAAAGAAGCAGCTTAGGAGAAGGGGAAGGGAGGATCGAATTGCGCACTGAAAACGGAGGTAAAAGGTCGAACACGAGAGTCTACGCAGAAGGGATCGAGACAAGCGCCTAAGACCTGCCCCCACAACACGATGGCCACGGGAATCGACCTCTCCCAGTTCTCCACAAAGGAGGATACAGGACATATTTTGGCAGAGATCAAGGCCCTGAGAGGGGATATACAAGCATTGCTAGCCGACCTGACGGGCAGAGTTACCACGGTTGAAGGCAAAGTCGAGGCACTGGAACATAACCAGGTCAACGTTGACATGGTGGAGATGTGCCTTGATGCCAGAATGACTGAACTGGACCTAAGGGAGGAAGAAATGAGGTTAAAAATCGACGACCTTGAAAACAGGGAGAGAAGGAACAACGTGCGAATACTGGGCCTGGAAGAAGTGGAAAGACAAACGCTGCGACATGTTGAGGAAAAAGTACATGCATTAATACACCAACTCTTCACAACGGGAGAGGGCAAGACAGTGCAGTTGGAAAGGGCGCGCAGAGGAGGGAAACCATAAGGAAACGGCCCCTGCTCCATAGTGGCCAGATTCTTAAGTTACAGAGACAGACAGGAAGTATTAAACAGCGCAAAACAACAACAAGAAATTGAGTTTAAAGGTTACAAAGTCTTTATATACCAGGACATCTCTAAATTCACACTGGCAAGAAGAAGAGGCTACAGGCCACTCACGACCTGGCTGCTGGAGAAGGGAATTTGATACAGGTGGGGATACTCGTTCTCATTAGAATTTGAGGCTGAAGGAGTGGAATACAGACTAATGTCAATCGAAGAGGCGGAGCAAGCCTACAGACACCTCACATCGGACGCAGAGCACCAGATGAGGGGCCCGCAAGGCCCACATGACCCGCCCTCGGAGGAATCACGCCACCGGCCCACACCAAGGCCACAGAGAAGGTGGCTCAATGGCCCCTCACAACCCTTACCAAAAAAAGGACATGGCACCCAAGAAAAGCAAGGGGACTGAGTTGACAACGAAGAGAAGATGAGCGGTCACACAATCATCGACGAAGCCCGGTGGAAGCTCAGGTAAACAAGGTGCTGGAGGGAGGCAGTCCTAACCTCTCCAAAGTGGCCCCCAGTGAGAGAGGTGGCATCTCCCATATCAATGTTCACACCCCCAAGTTGGAGGGGTTCACCTTGTTGAAAGGTGTGTGGTTAAAAGTTAAGTACATGGGGTTTGCCGGTACCAGTAGGGTTCATAAAAGAAGCAAAGGACAAGATACACGAGCAGGAAACTAACTTATACATTATTGCTGGGGATTTTAATGCCTGGGCAATGAAACATGGGACAGAAAGACTAGAGGGGATAACACGGACAAAGGAAGTGATAAATGGGGCCATCTGGGCCGGACAATGGAAGGTATGCACTGGTGGACATGTGGCGGCAGAAGCACCCGAGGGAAGAGGGATACACGTTCTCCCCCCCCATATAAGACATATATGAGGATCGATTACCTCCTTCTCAACAAAGAGCATAGTTTGAGACTGGTGGTGAGTGTCATAAGACCTGTGGGGTGGTCAGACCACAACATGATGATTGGCACTATTGAAATCTCTGGCCTATACAGACCAAGGGGCACGTGGCGATGCAATGACTCGCTTTGGAACGACCCCCTCTTCTCAGACAACTTGTCCGAAGGAATAGCAGAATATTTCAAACTGAATGACACAGAGGAAGTGAACATAGAAACAGTGTGGGATGCCGGAAAGGCCACCTGGAGGGGTATGCTGATAAGAGAAGGGGCGAGAAATAAGAGGGAGAGAGGCCTGGTAGAAGAGAAAGGGCCTCATTACGACCCTGGCGGAAGACCATGGTGCTATTAGCACCATGGTCCATGCCGGTACGTTACCGGCTTCGCCATGGAGAAGGGGGAATTACCATGCCATTACAAGGTTGGCGGGGCGGTAATTCCCCCTTCCTCCATGGGCCTTCCCCATTCCCATTTTTGCCCCATAGGGCTCAATGGGAATGGGGAAGGCGCTAAGTATGGTGCCGCAAATTGCGGCACCGTAATTAGCACCAAGGTCCGTTTGCGGGTCCCTACTTTAACGGCTGGTCTACACCAGCCGTTAAGGTTGGGTCCCGCAAAAGGACCTCGTAATTAGGTGCTAATAGGTTAATGGCGCCGCAGCCTTTTACGGCACCATTAACCCATTAGCGCCTGGGTCGTAATGAGGCCCAAAATCTGCACAGAAATAGTAGAATTGGAAAATGAGATGCACGCAGAGAGGAGGGACACTGAGGAACTCAAGGGGAAGGTATTGGCTAAGAGGGCTGAACTGAAGGCTCTGGGTATGGGAGAGACGCTATGGAAGCTAAGATATTTGAAACAGAAATACTACGAGAAGGGTGACAAGGCAGGCGTGGTCCTAGCGGCTAGGCTCCGAACCCAGAGGGGAGAAAGGTGGGTTGCAAAACTGGGGAACCCGGAAGAAAGGGCAGGAGGCAGGCATACACCGAACGACATAGCGGAAGGGTTCACGCAGTACTATGAAACACTGTACGTGACTGAAGCAGGGGGAGCGGATGAAGAAGTAGGGACATACCTGAGTGAAGTGCATATGAATAAACTCACACCCCTAGAGATGGATCATCTAGACAGCCCGATCACGGCGGAGGAGGTCCAATGTGCAATATCCTGCCTCCCAAGCAGGAAGGCCCCGGGAGAGGATGGATATATGATAGGGTTTTACAAAAAATACGCAGGAGCCCTGACACAACACCTGGTCAGACTGTACAACCACATCCTGGAGACAGGGAAGGCCCCGGAATCATTTAGCAAGGCCCAGATCTCTGTCATCCCCAAAGAGGGGTGCGACCCGTCCCTCTGTTCCTCATACTGCCCAATCTCCCTCCTGAATGTGGATGAAATTATTTTTACCCGCATCTTGGCAACTAGATTTGAAGAAAAACTAGCACACATAATACACCCCGACCAAATGGGATTCATAGCGGGTAGGCAGGGGCCGGATACCATTAGAAAGACACTTGACCTAATGCAGAATGTAGGGTAGCACCCAGGGGAACATGCGCTCCTAAGTTTAAATGCCGAGAAGGCATTTGATAGGGTGGTGTGGCCCTTCCACTTTGCGGTGCTGCGGTTAAATAGGGGTGGGAGACAAGATGTGCAGGGCAATTAGAGCAATCTATTCAGGACCAACTGTCAGGGTAATGGTGAATGGAGCCACGTCACAGGAAATCCACCTGACTAGAGGTACTAGGCTGGGCTGCCCTCTATCACAGCTCCTGTTCGCCCTGGCAATGGAGCCCTTAGTCGAACGGATAAGGGGAGATGACAGAACAGAACGGATTGTAGTGGGGCAGCAGGAACACAAAATAAGCATGTATGCAGATGACATCTTAATGTACCTCTCGAATACAGGAGACTCTCTACAGCGAGCACTTTGGCCAATAAAGGAATATGGAAGGGTGTCAGGCTTTAAGATAAATATTGACAAATCAACTATACTTCCCCTTGAGGAAGGTACGCCAGGACAATTGTTGAGATGGTCGTGACTGGGGATACCAGTAGAAAGGGACTGCATAAAGTACCTAGGGATGCAAATACCACGGAGATTGGATAGAATATACAAATGTAACTTCCCCCCATTAATGCACAGGCTAGCGGGTGAAATGGAGAAATGGGAAAAACTGACAATTTCATTGTTGGGGTGGCTGAATGTTCTTAAGATTGTGATTCTTCCCAGAATGTTGTACTTATATCAAGCACTCCTGATAGAACTACCAGACATACACTTTGGGGAACTGAAGAGGAAAATACTCAGATTCTTATGGCAAGGAGGCAAGCAGAGGGTGGCCTATAAGTTACTGATCCAGCCAAAGGAGAAGGGGGGGGGACTTCCTGAGATGAAAACATACTATAGAGCAGCCAGTTCAGATCCCTGGTCCCTCGCCTGCGCATGGACAAGGATAAACAATGGGTAGGGATAGAAAACTACCGCTTTTGCCCGGTCACCCTGGGGGAGTGGCTATGGGCACCAATGAGAGCCATGCCATGGAAAATCTACCTACACAAGGTCCTGGGTCCAGTACTGAATTTATGGAGAGTCAGAAAGGAGATGAAAGGGGTCACAACATGGCCCTCCCCACTGAGCTATATATGGGCACCACCAATACGTGACAACATACCGGACCACGGACGGTTCCAGGACTGGTTAGAAGCGGGATTAGAGAGAGTAGGGCAGGTTCTCAAGAAGGACGAATTTGTGGGGATAGCAGACCTGGAAGCACCCTTGGGGGTGGGCAGCCAATCAGTCTTTAAATATCTACAACTGAAGGGGGTACTGATGTCTGAAAGATAGAAGCTGGAACTACAGAGGGACCTGACACAAACAAAGAGAGTGCTGGACACGGCAAAGGGCACCAAGGGTCTTATCTCAAAGTTGTACCAAGCACTACTGGAAGCCAGGGGGGACGAGGCATCTACACTTAATGAGAGGTGGGAGAGAGATTTGGCGAAGGAAATAGACTCGGATCATTGGAGGACGCTGTGCCTAAATGCCCATCGAACATCAGCGGCTTGCCAGTATAAGCTACACGGACTCAAGCTGCTATACAGGTGGCAATGGGACCCGGCAAGACTGGGGAAAATGTACTTGGGGGCTGACCCCCCCCAATGCTGGAGGAAATGTGGTCAAGTAGCCGATTATTGGCATATGTGGTGGAACTGTGGAAAGGTACAACAATACTGGAAAGATGTGCTCGACTGGATTAGGGACCTGGATGGGGTGGAAAGGAGAGCAGACACACTACTGGTGTTATTTGGAACGGAAACGAAAGATGAGTACTGGGTGAAACTGCTGCATATGCTGCACTATCTCCGGCTGGCAGCTAGGGAGTGTCTTGCAGGGGGATAGAAAAGGGAGAATCTCCTGAGTAAAAAGGAATGGGCTGCCAAGGCACTGGACTTATACAGAATGGAATAGCTAACGATATTGATACACAATCGATCCCCGACGAGAGCCATGGAATGGGCCCCATTCTTGACAAAATACGACCCAGAACATTTGCAAGACTAGGAGGGGGCAGGTGGAACTTGAGTAGGGCTGGAGCGAAATGAGATGAGAAGAAGGGGCCTGCTAGGGAGAATTCTCATAAATGGCTAATTTCCCTTACCTACTGAGTCCCTCAGCAGCTTTGCTGGATTTCTAGGATTTATTTTTTTCACCTGGTAAGAGTGTGAGCCTTTTTCCCCACTCTTACATGTGTTTTGCTGTGTGTGTTTTCACCTTTTGTGTGTTCTTGGGCTCTGGAGCCTCACCTACTCCATGAGCACCACTTTTTTTGTGTGTTACACAGCACCTTCAGTGCAGTGACACAAGGTTGTCTTTTAGACTTCCCACTGACTCAATTTTTCTGGGGCTGACTACTGTCCCCCAGAAAAGGGCAAAGTTGCCATTAACTTTACTTTAGTCACCTTAAACCACACACCCAGTACACCCCATTTTACATGGAGTTTTGGAAAGGGTTAACTCTTATCCCTTTTTGTCTGTGTCTCTTGGAGCATTGTTTCGCTCCCTTTACATTAAGACTTGGCTGGTGGCAGTGGTATCTACCCTAACTTTTCTACCGCGGTAATCTTATATAACCATGGTATTGATTTAGGCTATTATATTAGCCTCGAACATAAACCTGCTTGACCAAATACATTTTATTTTGGCTCTGGCTGGGTTTATTCGCCATTTCTTTTTGTTAAAGTCTTTCTCGTAGTTTTCTCTGCACGCCAAACCGGGGATGATTCCTTTGTTCGCTGTCTTTTCGCGGGCTTCTGCACAGAAGCCCTCCTTAAGGCGCCTGAAAGTCTAGGTAGGCAGGATGTGAGGGAGGGGTCTTCGGTCCCCTGCATGGGTTCCCTTGGTAACCCAAGTCGCACTCCTGTTTGATTGGCTGAGGGGACTGTTCTTGCCAGGACAGCCACCCAGCTGTGTGATTGACAGTCAGGCTGTGTGAATGGGGGAAAACTGCATAAAAAGCAGGTCTCTGGGACTGGAAAGGCAGAGTCGTCACTGGAACGAAAGATCCAACGAGGAACTGGAAGAAGAGGACCCCTACAACGACCAAACCGCCCGGTGAAGCCCAGCTGCCGGTCCGAATCTTCATAATCCGACGACAGAGAAGATCCTCCAGCAAACTTCTTCCCTTGAGCTGGTGGGACCAACCAGTTCACCCAAGCTGCAAGCCAGGACCCCTCCTCTGGTCAAATTCGCTGTACAGAGCTACAGTGGGCCGGATAGCCAGGACGGTCGGACCCTGCTTGGGTTTTAAGGAGCGTACCTTTTATTCGTTGTTTTGCTCTGCTGCTGGCTTCTTCCCTGGGTAGCGCAGGACCCTCCAGTCTTCCTACTTCCTGTCAGCCCGACAGTCGCTTCAGGAACCGTGAGCCTGCAGGAACCACCAGGAACATCTGCCGCAGCTACAGCTCCCTCTACGTTTTAAGGTACTGTGCAAATCCGGTTGCCCGTTTCGTTCAACCGCAGTGAAAGTGTTTGAAATCTTTCTCCAATCCGGGGCTTGTCCTTCTCTTCTCTTTGAACTAACTTTTCTATCAACCAACCTCGTCCGGAATTTGTGCCATGAACTTTACCGCAAACTACCCTGAACTGTGTTATCTTGAGCAAAAGACTTTTGACCCATTGACTTTGGCCTTAAACCTTTGCTAGCTGATCTCCTCACTGAAGTTCCTCTTGTTCAATTGCCCTGAGTACTTACCTGTTGGTTTGAGTTAATTTCTGATAACTTTGTCTTTCCTTCCCTTTTTAAATTGCTGGCGTGCCATTTTGCTCCCACTTCATTTTGTGAGCTTAACTTGTCTGGAATTTAAGGGAGGTGGTGTGGTGTATTAATGATTGTGATTTTTAACTTACTTATAATAGTGAAATGTTATACAACTGTTGAGTAAATAAATATATATTCTTTTACTTAGAAACCTTGAGTCAGTGTTTGCCTGAATCATAGTAATTGCTGTCCTTTGTGTAACTATTTGATACTGCTCACTTACTCTTGAGATAAGTCTGGCTGCTCTGCTACTGCTACGACTTTACCTGTAATACGGGCTTGTACCAAAGGTGAAATTGTACTGTCACTTGTAGTCTTAATTGTGTGTGGTGTTCCCAAAGGGTACTGCATATAATTATGCCTAACAGGGCTGGCCCAACTAGTGGCAAGATAACACAGGGAATTGTGAGCCTCAGGGCGACGAACTGGAATGGAGGCAACTCCAGTCGAACTGAGGTTGTCACCATCCAGGCCATTGAATCTCAAGGTGTAACTAAAGGACTATGATCTAAGATCCCGGAGGGGCTAAATTAAAGAAGAGACTACCCTAGAATGGCCGGAAAGCAGTTGGGGGTAGGGAAGTGGGGGGGGTGTTCAAAATTGGGTGGGGGGAGGGGAGAAAAATGAAACCCTGTTGGTGTCTAATAACATGTTGATGTTTGCAAGATTCCTGCGCTGAGTTGCAAAAGTGCTGATGCCAATAAAACGAATTTGAAAAAAAAAAAGATTGACATCAGTGCCAACGTGAAGGCCATTATTGGTTAAGGAAGTAAAAAGGATAAAACATCTGGAGTTTTACACTGAAAAGCACCAGCATTCTTTTTTTTGCACCAGTTGTAAAACCTATTCCAATGGCAACCGTACAGAGACTTTGTTGCTGGCCTTCTGGACGAAAGCAACATCTAATAATAATGAATAATAATTTAGCATTTATATAGCGCTACAAACCCTCAGGTATCTCAGCGCTGCTTATTATTACCCACGGTGTGTGGTGCTCATTTATCGACCTCGGAAGGATGAAAGGCTGAGTTTGGCCCTGCCGGGATTCGAACCTGCATCAGCAGGCTCTGCAGGGATGTCAAAGCGAGCGCTCTACTCGCTGTACGTCATCCGGGAGGTCCCAATCCTTGTATCTCAGCCTTTCAGAAACCAAGCGTGAAGGTTGAGAGTCATGATCTCCGGATGGAGAACCCAACCCTCCTCTCACGAGAGAAGGTTCTCTCTTTGAGGAAGACGCATCAGAGGACAGATGAACATGTCCAGAAGGTCCGGGTACCACGTTTTCCTGGCCCAATCTGGGGCAATTAGGATCATGTGTTTCCTGAACCTTCTCAACCTCCTGATCACATGAGGAATGACGGGGACTGGAGGAAACGTGTACAGGAGTGGAAACTCCCAGTGCACCACAAACGCATCTCCCAGAGCTCCTCTTGGGTGAAATTCCCTTGAGCAGTACCGCTCGCACTTCCGGTTGATACCGGTCACATACATTTCCACCTGAGGGCTTCCCCAAAGGGCTAAGATCTCTTGAAGGACTTCCTGAGCTACTTCCCATTCGTAGGAAAATGTGCTCTGCCTGCTCAGAGCGTCCGCCGCCCTGTTTTCCTCCCCGGCTAGGTGAACTGCCGATAGGGTAGATTCCTTTTTGAATTGCCCAGTACCAGAGCAGCATTGCTTCTCTGCACAGTGGTAGTGACCTTACACCTCCTCTCTTGTTGAGGTAGTACATGGCCACTGTGCTGTCCGTCATTATCAGGACATTCTTTCCCCATACAGAGGGCAGAAAAGCCTTCAACGCTAGTCTGATTGCTCTCAGCTCCAAAAGATTGATGTGTAGTTTCTGAGACCAATGACCGCTGATTTTCAGATCGTTGGTGTGGGCTCCCCACCCCGTGAGTGAGGCATCCGTCACTACTGTAATCTCCGGCCATGGTTGCCAAAAAGGCTCTCCCTTCAAAATATTTTCCTTGTAGGCCCACCACAGAAGATCCTGTGAGACTCTGGTTGGAATCTGAAGTCAGTCCCACATCTTTCCTGAGAATTGGGACCATTCTGTTCGGAGAGCCCATTGAAGGGATCTCATCCTCAGGTGGGCCTCTGGCATCAGAAAAATGCAGGACGCCATGAGGCCGAGCATCCTTAAAAAATCAAAGGCCGGAAGACTCTTGGCACTCTGAAATTTGGTTACCATCTGAAGAATGTCTTGAGCCCTCACCTCGGGTGGGGTGAGCTCTTTCCAAAGGATGTATCTATCACAGCCCCGATGTATTGGAGCTTTTGAGGAGGTGTCATATTTTTTTTTTTGTTTTTTGTTTTATTGGTTAATCTCAGTTAAACCTTAAACATTACTTCCTTAATCCATTCCTAAAATCCTTCTCCCTTTATTAAAATCCCCTCCAGACGCTACAATCCAGTCCAGTAGCGTATGCCCTTAGTTGCCTTTTCCATCGTTACAATTTTTTGTTCCCTAAATTTGTTTTACCAAGCTAATTGATTGGTTAATTACTCCAATCTATTTCTCAATTTCTTTCAAAATCCAATTCCATCTTCCTCTTGATTCTGTTTCAATGCTTCGATGAATTTTAAGGCATTGAGAGTTTTTCCAGTCTTATCAACAGTTAGGAGACGCTCCCAATAATCTTCTTCCGTCTACCAGTTGATATTCCTTACATAACTGCCCATATAGTTCTCTCTTTTTGGCTTTAATGCAGGGCAGTTTAACATGATGTGCCTGATCGTTTCTAGTTGTTCCTTAGATTTACAGAATCTGCAATATGCTGCTGATTTTTCAATTTGTCTTCTTAACCATTTTAGTTCTCGGCAGTGCCAGATGTTTCGATAATGCTGAGATAGGAACTTCATCAGATACGGAGGTAATTTATTTAGGCCTTTTTTTCCCCAGACAATGTTGTGGCATAATCTTCTTTTCAATCTTAATTCCTGGGTTTCCTCCCAATCCTTATCCCGGATAGATCTTTTTGCCTTATCAGGGTTGTTCTTTAGAGTATCATCTGAGATGTTTATTTGGTCCATGGAAGCTTTACATCTTCCTTTCCAGTTTTTAAGGATCTCGTCTTCATTTGCTGTATCCCTCTTTATTAAGATTTCAAATGGTTTTGGTGGTTTGTCCAGTATGCACTTTCTGTACAATGATAGAGATTTCCAGAGTTCAACTGAGGCCACCGATTGGAGTCTAAGCTCTGTTCTTATGAGTTCCACAGGTAATGAAGTAGGTAGGCATAAAATCTTACGCCAAAAGTACGCCTCACACAGATTCCAGACTTCCCATTTTAGGGATAATAGGGCCTCTGCACCGTAAGTAATAACCGCCACAACGTTCTGCTTAAAGAAGGTTACAATTGGGGTTAAGGAGTACTTCCCATATTTACGGTGTATACAAATCCCTTGATTTGTCAGAGCCACTAATTTTTCCCGAATTAGGGTATACTGTGCCTGTTCATTGCTGTTTTTATTGATCATTATCCCCAAGTATAGTGTTGATTCTACTGCTTCCAGTTTTTCATTATCTAATGACCATGTCGCAGTTTTTCCAGCCAATTTTCTTCCCTTACTTGATTTCATGGTTAAGATCATAGATTTCTTCACGTTCATCTTCATGCTATTTTCTTTTAGATATTTATTGAAGGCCGCTATTCGTCTTTGTAGGCCTATTGGTGTTTGATCTAGAAATACCGCGTCATCTGCATATAGCATCCACGGTATCTCTTTCCCATTTATCCTCGGCGGGAATGCTCAAATCTTTTCTTGGGCTGTCTTCATATCGACCATGTATAGCACAAAAAGGAAGGGAGCTACCGCACAGCCCTGTTTGATTCCTCTGCTGGTATTGATCCTCCTAGAAAGTCCCCCATTCTTTGTAATTTGGACTTTGATTGAAGTGCCAGTATATAGTGTTCTAACGGCTTCCAACAGGTCTTTTGGGCATCCCCAGTTCCTCATTTTTGACCACAGATGTTCTCTATTGATTCCATCGAACGCTTGTTCGAGGTCAATAAATGCTAGGTAAAGTTTTTTTTTCCCAGCCAACGGATTGGCCTTCAGCAGATTGATCAAAAATAAATTCAGGGTGGTGCCAACTCCACTCACAAAGGCTGTCTGTCTTTCATCCAAGATTTCCGCCTCGGACGCCCATTTTTTTAGATCTCTTAATAAGAGGGATGCAAATAACTTGCCAATTGAATCTAGAAGCGCTATTGGCCTGTAGTTCCTCGGGTTTCCCCGGTCCCCCTTTTTATATACTGGCACAATATAAGCCTCCGTCCAAGTAGCTGGAATTAGTTTTATTTTCATGATTTGTTGGAATAGGGCGTATATTAGCTCAGTCCAGTTCTCACAATTTTCTTTCAATAGTTTATTTGAGATTCCATCTGGACCTGCCGCTCTGGAAGTACTGAGTTTGTTTATCAGCATTCGAATATCATCTTTATCGAATTTCAGAGCCCAAGGTGTGGAATCAGGACTATCTCCTATAGTATTTCCGTGGGTTTCGCCTTCATATAAAGCCGTATAGTGCTGAAACCATTTTTCTTCTGAGACTTGATTCACATCTATGGCCGATAGATTAAGATCCCTGGCATTTATTAAGTCCCACGTACTTCTAGCATTGTTAATAGTTATTGCAGCTAACATTTTTTCTGCATCCCTTTGCGTTCTTAAATAGCGAGTTTGTCTCAACCAGTTTTTATAGGTTTGTTGACTTTTCTTCAAAAGGTCTTGTCTCTGTGTGCTGGTGTTCTTTTTTAAGAGTCTCTGTTCTGATCTATATTGTTTCCTCCTTGCTACTAGTTGTTCATCATAAGCATGTTTTTTCTTAGTATCGATGCTTTGGGGACCGTTGTCCTTGCTCTCGTAAGCTTCTAAGAGCCATTTATATTCCACCAGATCTTCATTTTCGGTTGTAGCATCTTTATATCTTTGCACCAGTTTTGGTATAGCCTGTGTTTTTATACACAAACGATTTCTTCCCCATGAGACCTCCGTTTCCATTGTTCTTTTAGTCTCTCTGTTAGTTCGTATTTTCCACGCGAGTTCTATCGTTAGCAAACAATGATCGCTGTTAGTTTGTTTTGCTATTGTAAATGACTTTATTCTCTCCAGCGTATTCCCTCCAACAAAGCAGTAATCGAGACAGGCTCCAGCTTTCCCACTGTGCCAGGTATTGGCCCCCTGTAGATCTCCCTTTGTCTGACCATTTAGCATCTTCATCTCACAGATTCTCATTTCCTTCATCCATGTTTTTTCTTTTCCTAATAGATGTTCTATAGCTTTGATTTTTCCATTTTTATCCAGCAGTTTGATATTTAAATCGCCATTTAGTAAAATCAATTGGTCATTTTCTTCCGTCATGGATTTATCAATTACATCCATGATAGATTTCAGAAAGAGCGCCTGTCCTGACATGTTCTCACTCCAGTAGATGTTCATCAAAATCATTTATTTTGGTCCTTTCAAGTCATCCGCTTCAGATCTTACTTTCAGAATTTGCACATATGGATTCGGTGTCAGATGTTCTACTACTTTTAGTGGGCATTCCAATTTCTTTAGTATCATGAGCCCTCCAAATGGTCTTCCCATGGGCCCCTTTCTAGCCGGATTGATGTAGATTTCATAGCCCTCGCATACTGGTGGTTCACGTAACCATAGCTCCTGTATTGAGATAAGATCATATTTTGCCAAGAAGCAGCTATCCTTGGAGAGCAAATGTTTAAAACCTCTTGTGTTCCATGAGGCACAGAGGATCACATTTTGCTCATTCTCCTTACTCTATTGCTTCTTTTTTGAGTCTAGGGCTTTTGCCATCCATGACCAATCCCCTGCCTGGTTGTCTGCTTTAATTGGGTTGTTCTTTGTCATTCTTGGATTTTCCGAATTATCCACCGTGAACCTCAGGGCTTTCAGCGTGTCTTTACTTTTTTTGATTGGTACAGGGCTTTCTTTTTGTTTTTCTTCCTCTTTTTTACTTTTTTCATTCTTTTTCTTCAATATTGCAGCGTCTGGTTTATTTTTTTCATACCTTTTCCCAGCATCCGTATCTCTCGTTCTTTCTGAAGGCTCATCTTTTGTTTCCTTTCTTTCCTCCATTGGAGCTTTTTCTTTTTTTTGCCTGGTATCATCATCCAGGTCCACCAGCAGGAAACCCCTTTTTTTAGAGTGTCAGTCACCTCCAAGAGTTTCCGCTTTATCTTCTTTGACATCAGATGTAAAATAACTTGGTCCATCCTCTGTTCCTTTGGGAATTCAACTATTTTTATATCCTCAGTTGATATCATCCTTGGTGGTAGGAATTGGTTGCAGAGCTCCATAACATAACTCCTGTTTAATATCACCCATCTTGGGCCATTTAATGCTGTTTCTAGTTTGAAATAGCAACCTTTAAATAGAATGGATTTCTTTGGGTGTGGTGGTGACAGTGACAATTCCCTTTTTCTTTGCTTCTTTGGGGATGATGGCGCCAATTTCGGTTCCCTTTTCTTAACTCCGTTCTGATCTTTCTTTCCTCTTTCGTTTAATTGTGTCGCTCGGGGGCTATCCTGTGTTTTTCGATCCTTAACCCCTTTGATCTCCAGTTCTTTTCTTCTTTGTTCCAGCGTTTTAAATTTGATGTGCTCAAGATTTGAATTCCATTTCGTTTCCAAGGGTTCCGTTCGCCTTCCAGTCTCAACGCTCTTTTCTTGATTGATTTTTCTATCAGACTTTAAATTCTTGTCTTCCTTAGAGTTTTCAGTTGGGTCAATTGTTTCCCAGTTATCTATAGTTTTCCATTCTGATACGCTGATACTATCCCAGTCAATAAGATCACTGAGATCACCATTTTGTTCCTGATCATCCCAGATTTCCTCTGTTGCTGCATTTTCTGAATCTTTTGTCCCCCTGGTCTCTATACAATCTAGATCATTCATATTCAATTCTCTTCTCGATTTCTTAGCACACTGAGGGTTTTCTCTTCTGGGAGGCGTTCTTAAATTTCTCAGAAATGCTCTTGAGCCATTTACTTTACGTTTAAGGGGTTAATTCTTGTTTTTTTTCCCCTTATCATTCGTCGTTTTTGTGCCCTCCTTCCCCTTTTGCTGTATCAAATCTTTCTATGTAATCCCTGAAAAGATTGCAAAGGGGGATGGTTCCGATTGAGCTGATGTCAATTGATTAGGTGGATTACCTTTATCCTTTCCCTTCCTTCCCGATGGGATCAGAATCACATCATCCAGTTGTTGTTCCTTTTGTTTAGAGGGGGCAGTTATAGCCTGTTTTAGTTTCATAGGGCCATTTCCTTCTTTGGGTTTAGTAACGTTATCGATACTCTCTTTCCTTTGGCTCTTTTCTTTGTGGAAGCTTCTCATCCATTTACAATCCTCTAGGACAGCTTCCATCAACAATGATTTATCAGTCGCATCTCGCCTAGCTAAATCACTCAGTCGAGTTTGCCAAATTTGGGTTAGTTCTGCTTCCTTATTTGTCCGTTGTGTTAGGCTCTGCAAAGACAAAGTCATTTGAGCATGTGACTCTTTTATTTGTACGTTACTAAAGCTCACCTCTTGGACAGAGTCTTTAATTGCCTCATAGAGTTTTAAGAAGGGGGCCATTGTAATGGAAAGCGAGGCCAAGATCACTTTTTCAATGTGCTCCATGTCTTTTTCTCTTTCTAACTTACAGGCCTCAGTTATGACCCCTGAAATTTGTTTTATCCATCCCTCTCCTGGGAGTTCATTTGCTTCTTTCACAATTAGATCGCTGGTTCCGATCTTTTCTATTTGTTCCTTTCTTACTGGTGCTTTTGTCGATGGATCCTCCAATACATCTCCTGATAGAATTAGGTTTTCTTTCACTGAGGCTGGCATTAGGCTCTCCTTCCTTAATGCCTTGGGTCCCCCATATTTAAATGGCGATGATTCAAACGGGTCATCGGCTAAGAAAGAAGAGCTTTCTTTCGCTCGATCTTTATCCAGAGCGGCCATTTTCTCATTTATCAAACAGAAGCTCCTTCTTTTTTCTCTTTCGATTTTATCAGTCAATATGGAGATGTCATGCATGAAGACATAAGTTACTCAGACTTGGTGATGCAATATCTGAAGTTCCATTGGTATTTATTTTCCCTAAGGGAATGGCCCGCTCCCTGTGCGGTCGAGTATGTTCAACTTCATACTTATTATTTACTTCGATGAGGCAGTTTTCTGATTGACTTCCTTTTTCCTTTATGGCGTTTTCAGCTAGTGGACTTCTCTTCTTTAGGGGACTGTTCTTTTCTTCCCGATAGAGTTGGAAAATATCTGTATTATCTTGGATTAGCTTTGATGGTACCTCATTCTCCAGTAAACTTTTTTCAAGGGTTTGTCAAGGGTTTGTCTCATCTTCCCGATATGGTAGAAAAATATCTATAGTATCTTGGACTATCTTTGTTGGTATTTCATCGTCGAGTCTCTCTTTCAGGCCAAGAGACCCCATTAGGTCTTCTTCCATTTGACCCAATTCAATTACGTCCCATTGGTCTCCTTGTTCACATGATACTTCTGCTGACTGATGTTCGTTTGTAGTGCTATCCATAGCATAGCTGGATTCTCTTATCAATGACTTTAATGTTTCATTTAGGCTCATAGATGTTCTTTCCTCCGATATCAGTTGGCTAGGGTCATCCCCACCTACCTCATAGGGTGGTGAAGTCAATTGTGGAATGTCCACTTTTTCCCTTTCATTCTTATTTGGTGAATGCTGTTCGTCTCTAGGGATATCTATAGAAAAGTCTGGTCTATGCAATTCAGCTGATACCCCCATTACAGGGCATAAAGAAATGCCCTTATTCTCAGATTGCAGATTCCTTCGGGTATTGTAAGACTCATCAAGTGTGTTACCCGACACTAGGCTGGGCATCTTCAAACGTACACCTGTTGTCAGCACTAGGGTAGGATCCTCCCTTGGGGGTATTTCATTAGGATCAATAATGGATTGTTCTAATACTTTTTCCTTGCATCCATCCTCTAGCGCCATGTTAGCTAATACAGTTGCTACAGGAGCTGTGGATAATTTTAAACTTTCTCTTGCAGTCGGTATAGTACAAGCCATTGGTAGCTCAGGAGAATTTGGCGCCAACCATAAGTTATCCACTCCTTCTGCTAACTGTGGTTGATTAGTTGTTTCCAACTCCAGCTGACTATCTCCCATTGATAGGCTTTTTGGTTTTTTCGTACAAAATGGGAGGCGACTTTGTTTTAGGATAGTAGTTCTCAAGGTTTGCCCCGGACTCCCATTCACCTCCGGGAGTGAAGCAAATCTTTGCCTTACCTGCAGGCGTGTTCTTAATCCGGTCCTTTGTGGATCCCTTGATGTTGGAGTTGACTTCATGATATCCGGGATCTCTCCGTTGTACTCCGTCATCGTGGCTTTCTGGACTTTCGCCCAGACTATTTAGTAATCCCTGCAGAGGCAGAGCAAGCAGCCAAACAGCTCAACAGCTGTCGTAATCCTCCGTATCGATGCCCTTTGCGTGCCGGGCTTAGTGCCGCAAGGGTGTCTGGGAAGTGAAGTTATAGCACTTCCTGTGGGCGTGGTGAGAGGCGGGCAATGGGTGGGGCCAAACAGCGCAACGGCACACACTCCTGGACCGCTTCCTTCTCCTTCTCTAATGCAGGCAGGTAACAGGCAGCAGACCGCATACCCCTCAGCACCTCAAATCCTCCAGGGACCAACAGTTTGTCAGGGGGCAGGTAAGGGGGGTCGCAGCCACAGCTCAACAGCTGTCGTAATCTTCCGTATCGATGCCCTTTGCGCGCCGGGCTTAGCGCCGCAAGGGTGTCTGGGAAGTGAAGTTATAGCACTTCCTGTGGGCGTGGTGAGAGGTGGGAAGGGGGCGGGGCCAAACAGCGCAACGGCGCACACTCCTGGACCGCTTCCTTCTCCTTCTCTACTGCAGGCAGGTAACAGGCAGCAGACCGCGTACCCCTCAGCACCTCAAATCCTCCAGGGACCAACAGTTTGTCAGAGGGCATGTGAGGGGGGTCGCAGCCACAGCTCAACAGCTGTCGTAATCCTCTGTATGCCCTTTGCGCGCCGGGCTTAGAGGAGGTGTCATATGGGACTTCTTGTAATTGAGGGAGAAGCCCAGTCTGTGAAGAGAGTGGCAGGTAACACTGAGATGATCAAGGACTTGTTCGGGATAACGTGCCCTGATCAGCCAATCGTCCAGGTAGGGGTAGACGTGAATCCCCCCTCTCCTGAGACTCGCTGCCACCACCGCCATCAGTTTGGTGAAAACCCTCGGGCGGAGGTCAGCCTGAATGGCAGAATTCGAAATTGATAATGTGAGCCGCCAACTGCGAACCTCAGGTATTTTCTGGGCTTGAGATGGATTAGCAGATGAAAAGCATCCTGAAGGTCCAATGACACCAACAAAAGTTGGAGGGCCTGAAGGATCTGGGAAAGTGTGACCATCTTGAACTTGTCCTTCCTGAGAAACTTGTTCAAGTATCTCAAGTCCAAGATGGGTCTCAGTCCTCCGTCCTTTTTGGAGATAAAATAATATGGGGAATAGCAACCCTTGGTCCCCTCCGCTACAGGCACTGGTTCTATAGCACGTTTCTCTAGCAGGGTTAAAATTTCCTGCACAAGGAGCGGATACGGAATCCTCAAAGAGTCTTTTCACAGTGGATTGTTCTGAGATTTCTTTATAAAAGGAAGGCTGTAACCATGGGCTACTGTTTCCAGAGCCCAAGCATCCAAAGTAATGTCTCACCATTCTTTAAATGCTGAGACAGCCTGCCCCCTGCTGGTGAGCTGTGACTCAAGACCTCAGAGTGGTTTTGTAGCGGCTGTTGCAGAGGCCAATGGTAAGGAGGCTGCTGCGTGAGCTGGCTTGGCACCTCTACCTAGTCCACCACGAGGGAATTTTCTTTGGCCTCTTTATTATTATTTATTTTTCACATGTATATAGCGCACAAACAGCCCAAAGGCATTGTGGCGCTGTTACAAACAGTCTTACTTAGTTACAGAAAAGAAGCAATGGAGAGGTGAAAGTTGCATGAGTTTAACTTGCTGTTTTCTCTCCCTTTATAGGTGCGGCATAGGAAGATGCAGCAAATTAAAGAATAATACCTCCGGTGGTAAAGCAGGTAAGCCTATGGTGGCAAAGAGATTGTCTTTTTCAGTTTTCTCGGCTCACCTTGTTATTCCTTTTGTTTTCCCCCCAGGTGCTGGATTTTGACGAAGAAAATGATGGAAGCAGCGCCGAGTTGAAAGATGCGGTGGACTGGTGAGTATAACGCGGCGCAGCTGCTGGCGAAGCGACACGTGCTGAAATAATGCCCTTTCCATGCTCGGAGATGTGCTGTGTCCGGAATCAGGTAAGGAATCAAATAATGTCCTTGATCTAACCTCTTCTCCTTTCTTTTCCTTTTGTCTACGAGCTCCGGATTCGAGGCGGGCGTGGCAGAAGACTGGATGCTGACTTGCAGACACGGTGAGCATCACGCTGCTGGATGCAGAATAACGCGAAGCATGGGCTGCTGTTCGGACGTGGTTTAAATAGCCTGCAAAGTAGTCCCAGGTAAGAAGTTCCCCAGAACCACACCCGAGTGAAAAATAGTCCCTGTAATAAAATAGTCCCATCCAGACCTCATTTTGGCTTGTACTCATTTGCAGCATGGTCTGCATAAGGTAAGTAAAGTCTATGAGCCTGGCGCCTTTGGCGCCAGGACTGATTTCTATGATGAGCCTGGCGCCTAAGGCACCAGGACTGAATCCAAACAGCCCCCAGCCGGGGCTGTTGGGGTTTTAATGAGTATATGGATGCCTGCTCCCGGGGCTGATGGACTCGATCCGGATGCCCGGGGGTAGGCATCATGACAGCACTCCCCCCCAAGGCCCCTCCTAAAGTTGTTCTTCCCCTTGGCCCTGGCTTGTCTGGGAAGTCCCGATGGAATTTTTTCACCAATCGGGGAGCATGAACGTGGTCACTAGGCTCCCATGACCTTTCTTGTGGTCCATAACCCTTCCAGTCGATTAAATAAAAAAGTCTTGATTTAACCATTTTTAGAGTCCAGGATGTTTTTTACCTCGAATTCAGGTTCTCCATCTACTAGGATGGGGTCAGGTGGTTTGGTTAATCTTGTCCCGGGTTGAACTGGTTTTAGAAGTGAAACATGAAAGACAGGATGAATCTGCATATTAGAGGGTAATTCTAATTTGATGGCCACCGGGTTGATAATGGCCTTAATGGTGTAAGGTCCCAAATATCTAGGATTAAAAGTCTGAGTTCCTTTCAGAGGTATATGTCTTGTAGCCAGCCAAACTTGGTCTGCGATTCGATGTGGTGGGGACTCACTTCTATGTTGATCAGCATTTTTCTTGTATTTCTCTTTTGCTTGTCTCATATTTTTTGCTGCCTCTTTAAAGGCTTGTGTAATAGTAGAATGCAGATGAGTTACTGCCGGCATTTCTAAATGCTGTGGCGAATCGAGTTCTGAGGTTCGAGGATGATGTCCATATCTGGTATAAAAGGGGCTTTGTCCGGTTCCTGAATGTACAGAGTTATTGTATGCGTATTCAGAAATCCATAAAATGTCCTTCCAATTACTTTCGATTTGGTGGAGCATACAACGTAGGTATTGTTCAAGAGTCTGGTTGGTTCTCTCTGTCTGACCATCGGTTTGGGGATGGTGACTGGTTGATAACCTTACGTCGATTTGTGCCAATTGACAACACTTCTGCCAAAATTGCAAAATGAACTGACTATCTTGGTCAGAGATCAATACGGAAGGAAATCCATGTATTCGAACAATATTTTCGAGAAATTCCTTGGCCACGATTGAAGCAGAAGGTAATCCTTTTAAAGGAATGAAGTGGGCCATCTTGTAAAAAAGATCCACAATAACTACAATGGTGTTGAGTCCATTATATGGCGGTAGATCTGTAATAAAGTCTAAAGACAAAGTGTGCCATGGTGTGGTGGAATATCTAAAGGTTGTAAAAGACCAGCTGGTTTCTTCTTTTGACTTTTATTCTGGGCGCAGATGCCACAAGACAGTACAAATGACTTTACATCTTTTCGCCAGGTGGGCCACCAGAATTGTCTTTTCATTTTAGCTTCTGTTTTTGCAATACCTGGGTGCCCTTCCATCAGAGCTTCATGGTAATTGGAGATGACTTGTTCTTGTAGTTCCTTGTGTGGTAGAAATAGACGCCCTTGATAGTAAGGTAGGTCATTGACAACTGAATAATCTTGGCCCTTTTTAACCCAGTCCTGCAGGGCTGCTGAATCGAAAAGTTGTTGGATCTTTAAATGAATATCTTCTAAGGTCTGTAGAGTAGTTATCCCAAGAATTCTTTGTTCAGGAATTATAGGCACTGGTTCTGGGTTCGAATATGCTTCTCCCATCCCGATTCGGGACAAAGCGTCTGCCTTACCATTCTTACAACCTGGGCGATAAGTGATCATGAAATTAAATTCGACAAGGAATAAGGCCCATCGAAGTTGACGTGATGATTGGGCCTTGGCTGTTTTTAAATACTGCAAGTTCCTGTGATCGGTGATTACAGTAATGGTATGCCTGGCACCGAGAAGATAATGACGCCAAGCCCTGAAGGCGGATTTGATGGCTAACAACTCTTTATCGGTAACCGCATAGTTTAATTCGGGGGCCGAGAATTTTCTGGACCAAAATGCTACTGGATGAAGTTGACCGGTTTCGGGATCCTTCTGGGACAGGACAGCCCCCATGGCTAAACTGGATGCATCGATTTCAACTATGTTCGGGGCGTGGATGCTTTAAGACAGGTGCCGATGTGAATTTCAATTTCAGTTCTTGGAAGGCTTTTTCAACCTCTTTGGTCCACAAGAAGCGTTTGTTTTTTCGCAAAAGTGCTGTGATGGGGTGTACAACATATGAGAAGTCAGGAATAAATCTGCGGTAGAAATTAGCAAACCCAAGCATTCTTCGCACCCCTGTAACTGAACTGGGTGATGGCCACTTGAGAATTGCGTCCACCTTTCGAGAGTCCATTAGGACTCCTTTTGGAATCAGGATAAATCCAAGAAATTCAACTTCTGTAGCATGAAAAACACATTTTTCCAATTTTGCATATAACTTGTACTGGCGTAGTTTCTCAAAGACTGCACAAACGTGCTTAACATGGTTTGATTCTGAGGAGGAGTACACTAGAATATTGTCTATGTATACGACAACACAGACGTCAATGAGCTCACGAAGGACACCGTTCATAAAATACTGCACGGCTGCTGGTGCATTGCACAACCCGAAGGGCATCACCTGATATTCGAATAATCCGTACTTGGTGCGAAAAGCGGTCTTCCATTTGTCGCCCTTATTTACACGTACCAGGTGATAGGCCCCTCGGAGATCTAATTTAGTGTAGATGCAAGCATCCTTTACTTGGTCTAGTAGTTCGGGGATCAGAGGCAATGGATATCGGTTCTTCACCGTGATCTGGTTTAATGCGCGGTAGTCTATGCACGTTCTGAGGTCACCTTCCTTTTTTGGCACGAAGAATAAAGCTGTAGATGCAGGGGACTTAGATGGACGAATGAAGCCATTAGCAAGGTATTGGTCCAAGTATTGTCGTAGGTGATGGTTTTCGGGTTCCGTAAGGGTGTAGATTCTACTGCATGGAGGTTGTGCACCGGGTATGAGGTCGATTTGACAAACGTATGATCTATGAGGTGGTAAGGTGTTTGCCTGTTCTTTTTGGAAAACATCCTGGAATTCTTGATATTCCTTAGGTAACTGCATGACTGGATTAGCGACTGTGGCCAGGCTTTTGTTCAAGGTTTTTTCCGGGTAACAGGTGTGTGCACACTCCGGGAAGGTTACTCTCTTCTCTCGCCAATCAATACAAGGATTATGTGTTTCCAAACAAGGTATCCCCAGTATTATTTGGAACTGCGGGGCTTTGATTAAGTCAAACACAATAGTCTCTCGATGCCCATCTTGACCCAACAGTGTCATCTCTGTGGTGGAATGAGTAACAGGCCCAGAGGCAATTTCAGTTGCATCGACTGTGGTGATAACATCCGAAGTGGTCTTTTTGCAGAGAGGTAGATTCATCCTAGAAGCCAATTTGTGGTCCACATAGTTTCCTACGGCCCCGCTATCAATGTATGCCCTAACTGCGTGCATACGTGATGGCTGCCTTGGATCAATAAGGACCATTGGTATGATTAGGTGCGAGGTCTGAGTGTCCTTCTTTAAGCTCGGCAAGCGGACCTCTACGCTTGTCGGGCGTGGTCGTTTCCCGAGTCTGACTCCATATGGCTTTTATCAGCAGCTCCTACCACCTTCTTGGGTGGTTTTACAGGGCAATTTCGTAGAAAATGCCCAGAAGTTCCACAATATAGACACAATTGCATTTGCCGTCTCCTTTCTCTTTCCTTCTGGGTTAAGGGTCCATTAACCCCTCCGATTTGCATGGGTTCAGAAGCATCTGCTCCTATGGGGTTAGCGTGGGTTTTGACCAACACCCGATTCTCAAACTTGGCTCGATCAGCCATTCTGTTCTGAAGTCTGTGATCTAACTGGACCACTAAGTCTATATATTCAGCGCAGTCTTGAGGTGGGTTCACGACTTGAGCCAAGACATCCTTGAGCTCTCCTCAAAGCCCTTGATGAAATAACATGATTCGTTTTTCCTCAGGTCATCCAGTTTCCACTATCAACCTATTAAAGGTCGTGATGTAGGATAGAAGAACAAGTTACTTACCAACTGTAACGTTCTTTCGACTGGATGTTCCTCCCACGTATTCCTCATCTTGTGATAATCGTTATCTCCAGCTTCGCTGCTTCAGAAAAAAAAAATTCTCGGCAGAGGGCGCTGTGCTCGAGGTCGTGGCGTCGATTGTCCCTCGACGTACTCCGTACTCTGTCGACGTCACCGATGGTATAAGTAGCTCGAGCCGCGCCCGTTGCTTCACTTCTGTTTTTTCGATGAAATATATATAGGAGGAACACCCAGGCGTGTCCCATGACCGATACATTCTTCGTGAGAGGAAAGTGTAAGAACACGTAAACTGTACTGTGGGGTTGGATGGGAGGGTCGATGAGGAATATGTGGGAGGAACATCCAGTCGAAAGAACGTTGCAGTTGGTAAGTAACTTGTTCTTCAAATGGATTGTGTCCTCCCACATATTCCTCATCTTGTGATAGGCTCCCATAGCAGTATAAATTTTTGGAGGTGGGAGTACCATTTCAGTTTTCGTGGACAGAATGCAGAACTGCCTTTGCAAATAAACCCTCGTTAGAGGAGGCAGTGTCCAGACAATAATGTTTAACAAAGGTATGTATTGTTTTCCAGGTTGCAGCTGCGCAAATGTCTGCTGCCGGGACTCCCCTCTTTAGAGCCGCAGAAGTAGCCATTCCCCTTGTAGAATGGGCATGAAGCCCATCTGGTGGTTCTTTTCCCGCTAATCTATAGCATTCAACTATAGCTAATATGATCCAGCGGGAAATGGTCTGTTTCGTTACAGATAAGCCTAATTTTTGACCAGTGTAACCCACAAACAGTTGGTCATCTTGTCTCAATTTAGCCATCCTAGATATGTAAAAACTAAGAGCCCTCTTGGGATCTAATCTGTGTAATCTCTCCTCTTCTTTGCCCAGATGAGGAGGAGGATAAAACGTAGGAAGTACTATTTTTTGTGACAAATGGAAGTCCGAGACTACTTTTGGCAAAAATGAAGGTTTAACTTTAAGGACTATCTTAGCTTTATAAAAAATAGTATATGGTGGTTTGCATGAGAGAGCCTGAAGTTCGCTAACCCTGCGGGCTGATGATAGGGCCACAAGTAGGACAGTTTTTAGAGTCAAAAGCCTCAATGGACATGAGTGCAGAGGCTCAAAAGGTATGCAAGTCAAGAATTTTAATACTAAATTCAAGTCCCAGGCTGGTACATGAAAAGGGACTGGAGGGTACACATTAGTGAGCCCCTTTAGGAATTGAACTATTAACGGTATTTTGAAATATGAAACCTCTTCCGAGGAGCGCTTAAAAATGGATAGCGCAGCAAGGTATCCTTTTATTGTTCCTATCTGGAGCCCCAGATTAGCTAGATGTAGCAGAAAGGAAAGCACCATTGGGGTGCCACACTGAAAACGGTCCACATCCTTGTCTTTGCACCAGTTACTAAACCTATTCTAGCGACATCGGTACAAAGACTTTGTTGCTGGTCTTCTGGCCGAAAGCAAGATTTCCATTACGTCATCCGGAAGATCCCAATCCTTGTATCTCAACCTCTCAGAAACCATGCGTGAAGGTTGAGTGTTTTGACCTCTGGATGGAGAACCCGACCTTCCTCTTGCGAAAGAAGATCCTCTCTTTGCGGAAGACGTATTGGAGGGCAGATGGACATGTCTAGAATGTCCGGGTACCACGTCCTCCTGGCCCAATCCGGGGCAATTAGGATCATGGTTTTCCTGAACTTTCTCAACCTCCTGATTACTTGAGGAATCACAGGGACTGGGGGAAACACGTACAGCAGTGGAAACTTCCACTCCACTACGAATGCGCCTCCCAGAGCTCCTCTTTGAGGAAATTCCCTTGAGCAGTACTGATCGCACTTCCGGTTGATCGCGGTGGCGAACAGATCCACTTGAGGGGTTCCCCAAAGGGCGAAGATCTCCAGAAGGACTTCCTGAGCCAGCTCCCACTCGTGAGAGACTGTGCTCTGCCTGCTCAGAGCGTCTGCCGCCGTGTTCTTCTCTCCGGCTAGGTGAATTGCCGACAGAGAGATTCCTTCTCTTATTGCCCAGAACCAGAGCTGCATTGCCTCTCTGCACAGTGGCAGTGACCCTACTCCTCCTCTCTTGTTGAGATAGTACATGGCCACTGTGTTGTCCGTCATTATCAGAACATTCTTTCCCTGTACAGAGGGCAGAAAGGCCTTCAGAGCTAGTCTGATTGCCCTCAGCTCTAATAGGTTGATGTGTAGTTTGGACTCCGATGGAGACCAACGACCGCTGATTGTCAGATCGTTGGTGTGTGCTCCCCACCCCGTGAGTGAGGCGTCCGTCACTACCGTTATCTCCGGCCATGGTTGCCAAAAAGACTCTCCCTTGAGAATGTTGTAGTTGCAAGCCCACCATAAAAGATCCTGAGCAACTGCGCTCGGGACTTGCAGAAGATCCGACATATTCCCTGAGAACTGAGACCACTGAGTTCTGAGTGCCCATTGAAGCGATCTCATTCTCAACCTGGCCTCTGGTACAATAAAAATGCAGGATGCCATGAGGCCGAGCAACCTGAGAAAATCGAAGGCCGGTAGACATTGGGCATTCTGGAAATTTGTTACCATCTGCTGGATGTGGAGAGCTCTCACTTCGGGAGGCCAGGCTTTTCCCGATGAAGTGTCCAAGAACGCTGCGATAAACTGGAGTTTCTGGGATGGTATCATGTGGGACTTCTTGAAATTGAGGGAGAAGCCCAGTTTGTGGTGGAAGTGGCAGGTGATCGAAAGATGTTGCTGAGCTTGTTCTGGAGAACTTGCTCTGATCAACCAGTCGTCCAGGTAGGGATATATGTGAATACCTCCCTTCCTGAGACTTGCTGCCACAACCGCCAACAGTTTGGTGAAAACCCTCGGGGCGGAGGTCAACCCGAATGGCAGAACTCGAAACTGATAATGAGAATTACCAATCGCGAACCTCAGGTACTTTCTGTGCTTTGGATGGATTGGCACATGAAAGTAAGCATCCTGAAGGTCCAATGATACCAACCAATCTTGGAGTTGGAGAGCCTGAAGGATCTGAGAAAGAGTCACCATCTTGAACTTGTCCTTCCTGAGGAACTTGTTCAAGTTTCTGAAGTCCAAGATGGGTCTCAGTCCTCCGTCCTTTTTTGGGATGAGAAAATATGGAGAGTACCAACCCCTGTTCCTCTCCGCTACAGGTACCAGTTCTATGGCACCTTTCTCTAGCAGGGTTAAAATTTCCTGCAACAGGAGCGGATCCGGAATTTTGACGGAATTGGCTCCCGGTGGATGATTCTGAGGCCTTTTTAGAAAGGGGAGACAGTAACCTTGGGCTACTGTTTCCAGTGCCCAAGCATCTGAGGTAATGCCTCGCCATTCCTTCAGATGTTGAGAGATCCTGCCTCCCACTGGTGTTTTTTGTAACAAGGTCTCAGAGGGATTTGGAGGCGGCTGCAGGAGTGGCTGAGGGTACAGATGCCGCTCCTGAGGCTGATTTTGCACCTCTTCCCCGTGTTCCACGAGGGAAATTCCTTTTGCCCCTTTGAGAGTCCTGTCCTCTTCCTCTACCAAAAGAGGAGTAGTATTGAAAAGAACGACCCACCAGAAAGATGAGCCGGAATAGGGTTTTAGAGGCTGGCACAAAGAGGCGCTAAGTGATTTAGCTGCCCCTTTTGAGGTCTGAAGTTTTTCAAGGCTTTCATCAGCCTTTCTGCCAAAGAGCCTCGAGCCATCAAAGGGCATGTTGAGGAGTCTAGCTTGTACATCCGGTGCAAACCCCGACTTCCTCAACCACGCAAATCTGCGTAGCACAACGCTTGCAGCCATGGATCTGCTGATACTATCAGCAGTATCCAGTCCAGACTGGAGGCATTCCCCCATTGCCTCCTTTCCGTCTTTGACTATATTCAGGAAGCCTTCCCTTTCCTCGCCTTCCGGAATATGATCAGCCGCCGCCTAAATACAGTCCCACAGGGTATGGGTAAACCTGGCTAGGGTACAGGTGGCATTTGCCGACTTAAGTGCCATACTGCCTGACGTGAAAACTTTACGTGCCCAGGCATCAATTTTTTTATCCTCTCTATCCGGAGGGATAGTTGGATAAGCAGTTTGTTTTGAAGTAGATGCTGCCTGAATGACTAAACTCTCTGGAGTCGGATGTTTATTCAAATATTCAGGATCCGTTCCAGCTGGTCTATATTTTCTTGGAAAAGTGCTATCTGCAGCAGAATAGTTTCTGGTTTCTCCCAGTTTTTCTCCACAGTCCTTTGAAGAGCCCTGTGAAAAGGGAGAACAGGATCTTTCTGAGGTCCCTTGACGATAATATCCGTCATGTCATCTTGTTAAAAAATGGGTGAAGTATTACCCCAACCCATGTATTCAACTACCCTGGTCATAAGACCCCTGTACCCAGCATCTGCATGCTCTGCAGGATCAGGTTTGGCAAACTCTAATTCTGGGGATGTGTCAACTCCACTAGCAGAATGTAGAGTATCACTCAGGTCTCTCATTCTAGATTACTGGTCAATAAGTTCCTCAGGAACTTGTCTTGTACCATAAGTAACTCCCAAAGGAGTAACCTCGTCTTCTTCTGAAGCAGACTCTTCATAGATTGCTGACATAGATTTGAAAAAGTCTGATCTGGGCAAAGGAGTGAATCTCCTTTCTTCCTCTTCCATCTGCTTCGAAGGAAATGGCAAATCCCTCGAAGTTTTCAAGGGTGTCTTCGAAGTTTTCGAAGACGACTTCGATAATGGCGTTGATGATGCATTTGGCTTTGGCGTCGAAATTATCGACGTCGAGGGCGTCGACGAAGTTGTCGAAGTCTTCGACGACTTGTGTTTCTTGGCCGGCACTGGAGAGGTGCTCGACTCTCGAAGATTCTTCAACGGTTTTACGTCGACTCAAGGTTTTTTGTATTCCTCGACGCTACTGGTCTTGGCCATAGTAGCCTTGGACTTCCCTTTGTCGTCCAATGGAGCGACTTTAGGGGTATGGCTTTTTCGAGGTTCTTTCGAGGGGGTCGAGGCTGCATTCTCGAAAACCTCCATCATCTTTTTGCGGAATTCTTCCCACTTACTGGGAGAATCCGATTTAGTCGGACAACGAATTTCTTCGGTCGACTCTGAAGAAGAAGATGATGAGGGAGATCTATGTCTCCTCTTCATTTTTTTCGATGACGACGAAGAGTGTCTCGATCTACTCCTAGATCGAGATCTCTTCGAGTGCCTATGGCGATCCGATTCCTTAGAATCAGTCGCTTTCTTGTGTCTTTTTGACGAAACCTTTTTTGAGGCCTCCCTCCCCACCGACAGTTTACCTCTCCTCTCACGAAGAGCTTTTTCGGTCATCGATTGGCAGGACCCGCAGTCGTCGGTTCGGTGACTGGAACCGAGACACCAGAGACAAATCCGGTGGGGATCGGTGATCGACATCTTAGATCCACAATCTGCACACTTTTTAAACCCAGTTCTGGGTGTCGAAGGTGTCGAGGATGATGACATTTTCTTCACATAAAATAGAAGCGCGCCGTTCTCGATAGCGAAGCGATCGGAAAAACAGAACTGAAGCAATGGGCGCGGCTCGAGCTATTTATACCATCGGTGACGTCGACAGAGTACGGAGTACGTCGAGGGACAATCAACGCCACAACCTCGAGCACAGCGCCCTCTGCCGAGAAAAATGTTTTCCGAAGCAGCGAAGCTGGAGATAACGATTTATCACAAGATGAGGAATACGTGGGAGGACACAATCCATTCGAAGGTCCTGATTACCCTGTCGTAGGGACAAAAGTTCGTTATCCAGGGCCTGTCCTTGGGAGTGCCGGGCAAATAGTCTTTCCACGCTCGTTTGAAAGCCCTGAAAATCCCGAAGAATTGTGTCATCCTGAATAACTACTGGAATTGACCAATCAGCTGCACTGCCGCTGAGATATGACAATACAAAGGCTACCTTGTCTTGATCGTTTGGGAAGGCTCCAGGTCTGCATAAAAAGTGCAATCGTCATTGGTTCATAAACACGGCAAACCTTTTGGGATCTCCGGCAAAGCGTTCGGGTGGAGCTAATGGAATATTTCCTGTTAGGTTTATTTGCACAGGGTTACTCGATAACACAGGGGCTGGATTTCCCCCGGAACCAGGTAGGGGTGCTTGTCCAGCCTGGCTTTGCAATAGTTGCCTAGCAAGGTCATCAGTTTGCTCCTTTGACAAAATCAGTTCTCTCCTAAGAACATTAGTTTCTTGATGGGCGGAATGCACTTCAGCCCTCAGTTCCCCTAGTAATTGGGCCAATTGGTCAGTCTCTGAGGTATCCATAACGCCCGGGTGTGTATTTGTGGGTAGGCTTCGCGTTCTGTTACGCTCACCTGGTTCCCACAGGGGCGTCAATCGGACCCGGACAGCTGCGGTCTCCACCAACGTGATGCGTAGTGAAGAGATGACAGTCTGGACTGGCCCGCCTAATCTTGTCTGCTGGACTCGTAGAAGTATTCTCCTGCAAGTGGAGAAAGGGATTTAGCCACACGTGGACTTTAGTGATGCCCCCCCCAACAGTTCTCGTTCTCCCCACTAATCACCTCCGATATCCCCTTTTGGTAACCTCACCTTATGTTTTTAAATGATGAGCTCTCCATCCTGCATGGCATGCAGGGGCGCGTAGATGCCAGTTACTTCACTGGGTTGAAGGTACTGGAGGAGTTCCGGAGGAATATTGACTCCAGTGTCTATAAAGTTCAAAGAGTTCAATATGTCCGATGTTCACTCTTGTTCCATTCCCTCATTAGGTTGCAGCTGGGACCAAAAGAATATTGCCTGGAGGCAGCTGATGGCGTTCAGGTAAGAGTCTGTATTACCAAACACTGTCCGGTGAAAGTTGCATGAGTTTAACTTGCTGTTTTCTCTCCCTTTATAGGTGCGGCATAGGAAGATGCAGCGAATTAAAGAATAATACCTCCGGTGGTAAAGCAGGTAAGCCTATGGTGGCAAAGAGATTGTCTTTGTCGGTTTTCTCGGCTCACCTTGTTATTCCTTTTGTTTTCCCCCCAGGTGCTGGATTTTGACGAAGAAAATGATGGAGTCAGCGCCGAGTCGAAAGATGCGGTGGACTGGTGAGTATAACGCGGCGCTGCTGCTGGCGAAGCGACGCGTGCTGAAATAGCCTTTGGGCCTGGTCTGCGCTATATAAATAAATAAACAAACAATGTCCTTTCCAGGCTCGGAGATGTGCTGGGTCCGGAATCAGGTAAGGAATCAAATAATGTCCGTGATCTAACCTCTTCTCCTTTCTTTTCCTTTTGTCTAGGAGCTCCGGATTCGAGGCAGGCGTGGCAAAAGACTGGATGCTAACTTGCAGACACGGTGAGCGTCACGCTGCTGGATGCAGAATAATGCGAAGCAGGGGCTGCTGTTCGGGCGTGGTTTAAATAGCCTGCAAAGTAGTCCCAGGTAAGAAGTTCCCCAGAACCACACCCGAGTGAAAAATAGTCCCTGTAATAAAATAGTCCCATCCAGGCCTCACGTTGGCTTGGACTCATTTGCAGCATGGTCTGCATAAGGTAAGTAAAGTCTATGAGCCGACTGATTTCTATGATGAGGCTGGCGCCTAAGGCGCCAGGACTGAATCCAAACAGCCGCCAGCCGGGGCTGTTGGGGTTTTAATGAGTATCTGGATGCCTGCTCCCGGGGCTGATGGACTCGATCCGGATGCCCGGGGGTAGGCATCATGACAGAGGTGCCGACTAGAAGGACATTACAATAGTCTAGGTTGGCTCCAACAGTAGCTCTAGCTATTGATAGGCAATTATGTTTTGACAAGAAGGATTTGACTGCATTTATTAGTTTAGTTGTGAATGAAGCAGAGTAGGCAATCGCACTCACCTGCCGTGACATGGATAGGGTCAGTGGAGTAACTTTGCTGAAAATGTTGGGGGGGACATGACATCTGAAGAAAAGGTGCCCCAGCCAAATGATTGGGGACAAAATGGTGTGCCATGAAAGTTGGGGTGCAAACACCCCTGTGCCCCCCTAAAATTACGCCCATGGATAGGGTGGAATCCAGGTAAACCCCTAGTGTCTTAACTGAGGGTGAGACAGAGATGATTGTATTGTCAATGATGAAGTCACTATAAAGTTTGTTAAGTTTGTTGAGAGTTTCTTTTGGGCAGACTATGAGAATCTTGGTCTTGTCTACATTGAGACAAAGCCCATTTGATGCCATCCATGCTTGGATGATGGCGTAGATCTCTTGTAAAGATTTGGCATCTTGATCGTAGGAGCCCAAAAGTGGTATGAGGACCTGAGTGTCACAGACATAGTTTGTGTATGCTATGCCTAAGGTGTCCAACTTGTCAAAGAGAGGTTTTGTGAATAGGTTGTACAAGGTAGGTGCCATACAGGAGCACTGGGGGACTCTGCAGTGAATGGTGGTTGGTGCTGCATACTCCTGGTTGGAGAAGACCTTCATGGCTCTCCCTTACAGGAAGGAAGTGATCCATGTCGTGGCTTCTGTGGAGAATTGGGCTGCGTTGGTAAGGTGTCTGCTGAGAGTCTTGTGGTCCACAAAATCAAATGCAGCCGATAAATCCAAGAGGAGCAGAAGTGCAGGTTTGCCTTCATCCATGATTTTGCAGTATTTGGGTTTTTGAGGTCCAGAAGCGCAGACTCTGTCCCATGACCTTGTCAGAAGCCAGATTGCCTCTTACCAAGGATCTGGTGGGACTCGAGGAAATGCTGGATTTGATTGTGCGCTGCCTTGTCAAGGATCTTTAAGAGAAAAGGGACTGTGGTAATTGGGTGGTAGTTTTACTGCCCATTCCTCTCTTCCTTCCAAATGAGGAGTAGTAGCGAAAAGATCTACCCCTTCATGGTTGCCCACTAGCACAAAAAGGCTGAGGTTGCCTATCAGAGGCGCCTAAAGATTTGGCCGCCGCCTTCGAGGTCTGCAACTTCTCAAGGCTCTCGTCAGCCTTGTTGCCAAAAAGATGAGACCCGTCAAAAGGCATGTTGAGAGGTCTAGCTTGCACATCAGGTGCAAAACCTGACTTACACAACCACGCAAATCTGTGCATCACATTGCTGGTAGCCATGGATCTGTTGATGCTATCTGCAGAATCCAATCCTGATTGAAGGGACTCACACATGGCTTCTTTGCCGTCCTTAATAATAGCTGAGAAGCCGACATTTCCTTTCTTTCAGGAATATGCTCTGCTGCCATTGAAATACACTACCATATAGTATACGAACATTTTGCAAGGGCACAAGTAGACTTGGCAGATTTTAGTGCCATGCTCCCTGCGGAAAATAACTTTCTCGCCCATCCATCTACGCACTTGTCGTCCCTATCAGGAGGGATGGTATGGTACGCTGCTTGTTTTGAAGTAGCCGTAGCTGCCTGGAGCACCAGACTCTCCGGAGTGGGGTGTTTCGACAGGTAGCCGGGGTCGCTACTGGAGGGATGGTATTTTTTGTTAAGATTCTTGTCGACTGCCAGATTAGTTTCCAGAGTCTCCCAATTCCTGGCCATCCTTTTTTGAAGTGCCACATGAAAAGGCAAAACTGGATCAGTAGGTGGACCCTTGTCCAGAATGTCTGTTAGATCGACCTACTCCAGGCCAAGTACTTGACCACATTAGACATGAGCTGTCTTTAAGAGGAGTCAGCATGCTCCCCTGGTTCTGGTTTTCCGAACTCCAGCTCTGGAGAGGTGTCAATTCCACTAGCATTGTGCACATTATCATAAAGATCCTGCATTCTGCTTTCCTCTGAAATTAGACATTCTGGTACATTAGGTGTACCGTATTGAAGGCCAAACGGGGCATCTTCATCATCTGAATGCTCCTCCTCTTCAAAAATAGATGTGAGAGACTTGAAAAGGTCCTTCTTCGGGAGAGGGCCATATATTTTTTCTGGTTTAGAACCCAGAGGCTTTGACGTTGTCAAAGCAAGGGCATCAACGTTTTCTTAATCAGTGCCTTTTTTGGAAGGGCACTTGGCTCTGATGGCTTAGCTGGCAAAATTGGCACAGCTGGCATTGACGGCTTTGGCGATGATGTCGACACTGGCGTCGATGGCATCGAGGGTTTAGTAGGAGTCGAGGGCTTGATGGGCGTAAACGGCACCAACGACGTCGAAGGACTCGATGGCGTCGACGACCTCAACCTCTCCCCATGTCTCGAATGATCCTTTGTTTTTTCAGATCGAGGCCTTTCGATGTGGATCATGCCTTTTACCTGGGCACGAGGGTGCGCGATTCTTAGGCCGAGACCTCGCCTTTCTGGCATCCTTAGAAGGCTCAGTTCGAGTACCGCTTAGTTTCTCATATATTTTTAGCACTTTCACACGGAATGCTTTCCATTCAGCCAGTGTTGACCTTTTCGAAGGGCATGCAACCTTTTCGGGGCAACCGTCAGACGAAGAAGTCGACGAAGGCGACCTGCGGTGCCTCCTCTTCGACTTCTTCGGAAATGATGACAAGTAGCGGGAACCACTCCTTGACCTAGAACGCTTAGCCTTCTTCCTCCGAGGAGAGTTGCCTCTCAACTCATTGGTCGAAGGCTTAACAGGTCAGGGCTTAGGGGACTTTGGTATTTTTCCTACCTTAAGCTTCCCCTTCCGTTCCCTCAAGGCTTTTCCCGTCATGGACTGACACTTGGAACAAACTGAAGTATCGTGGTCCTCCCCGAGGTGCCACAGGCAGATTTGATGCGGGTCGGTTAGAGACATCTTCGATCCGCAATCTCTGCATTTTTTAAAACCGGACTTAGGTGTCGACGGTGTGGACGAACAAAACATAATTGTCGAATTTTCAAAAAACAATTTCTCAAAGTAACAATGATGAGGCATGCTGAATTTCACACAAAATAAACGCTGTTTGCTGAAAAAACGGAACTGAGGCGAACCGATGCCGTGTGTGCTACATATACCATCTGATGACGTCACCCTCCACGGAGGCCTTCGAGGTATAAGGACTCAACGCCATCGACGCACAGCGCCCTCTGCCGAAATGTTTTCTTCCCAAGCAGCTGAAGCTGGACATTACATCTCAAAGATAAGGAATACGTTGGAGGACACAATCCATTCGAGTAGAACTTCTGTGAATTCCGAAGCAATCGCTTCTGGACTAGGCAACCCCAGGAAATCCTTGACTCCCCAAATGCATCTAATGAAAGCCTAATCTGACAGGGGACTCATCCTCCTCATCCTCATCATCATTATCTGTGTCCTGTCCTGGGACATCTGGTATTGGAAGTGGAGTAGGGTCTGTCGGTGCAAAACCTGCAGAGCTATTTGGAGCCATTGTCACCATGGGGGTTGGAGTTGAAGGTAGAGGAGCAGAGGGAACTGCAATAGGAGCAGGTTTTGGCACCCCCTTAGGAGCACTGGGAGTTGACACAATCGGAGGCATCATGGGTTTTTATTTATTTTTTTTTTTTTTTTATTTGTTACACGCCCAGACCCTCGGGTGTCACGGCGAGGTTATAAGACAGCTTAGAAATTAGTCACATTCAAACATTACATTAGTTGCATTACATGATATAGGTTACAACATATTCACAACAATATACAGTGGCCTAAGTATTCACAACAGTATCCGATGGAAGGGGTCCTATCTTTGGGTGCTAATATTGGTTGAATAACCAGGTTTTTAGCTGTTTCTTAAAGATCGTGAAGGAGGATGCTTTTTTGATGATGATGGGTAGGGTGTTCCAGTGTTTGGGGGCTAAAGTGGTGAAGCTGCTGCCCCCTGCTCTTGTGGTTTTGAATCGGGGGGGGGGGGGTCCAGGAGGAGTTTGTCGTTGGATCTCAGTAATCTTATGTTAGTTTTAGGATGCAGAGTGTTATTGAGGTAGATAGGTCCTTTTTTTGTAATGCATTTGTGGGTGATGCATAATGTTTTGAAAATGATGCGGGCTTTGATGGGGAGCCAGTGGGCATCTTTCCTGGTCTTGGATACATGGTCTGATTTTTTTATGCCTAGCGCTGCCCTCAGGACTTTGTTTTGCAAAAGTTGCATTTTGGCTAGGTTGGTGTTGGAGGTGCCCAGTAGTAATACATTACAGTAGTCCAATTTCGATAGGACCAGTGCTCTGGCCAGGGTGAGGCAGTTTGCTGGGGTCAGAAATTGTCGGCTGAGTGCAATTAATTTGGAAGTGTAGGCCGTGGAGGAGGAAAGTACATTGATCTTTTAGTCATGGTCAGGCTAGCATCGAAGTACACGCCCAGTGTTTTTACTTGTTTTGACACTGGAATATTGGTGCCGTCGATGTTGATGGTTGAATATTCTGGCTGAAGGGTTGCTAATTTGGCTGGAGCTCCTACGATGAGGACTTCCGTCTTCTCATCGTTAAGACATAGGCTGTTTAATGCCATCCAGTTTTGTATGATGACGTAAATTTTATTGATTGTTAAAGTGTCCTGGTCATAGTTGCCTGTAAGAGGTATAAGGATCTGGGTGTCATCTGCAAAATTTGTGTATATGACACCCATATCGTCAAGTGCTGAGAACAGGAGCTTGGTATATGCGTTAAACAACGTGGGAGAAAGGCAAGAGCCTTGGGGCACTCCTATGGGGACTGGGATGGGGTTGGCTGCTTCTTTGCCTATGGACACTCTGGAGGTGCGGTCAGTTAAGAATGATTTCACCCAAGCAGTGGCTTCCCCAGAGAAGTTAAATTCACGGGCAAGTGAGTTGCAGAGTTTGTCGTGGTCCACCAAGTCGAACGCAGCTGAGAGGTCCAACAGCAGGAGAATGCAAAGTTTCCCTGAATCTCTAATGGCATCCATCTGG
Source organism: Ambystoma mexicanum (assembly GCF_040938575.1). Taxonomy (NCBI): domain Eukaryota; kingdom Metazoa; phylum Chordata; class Amphibia; order Caudata; family Ambystomatidae; genus Ambystoma; species Ambystoma mexicanum. The sequence goes on from NC_090939.1 coordinate 639,144,928, forward strand.
ATTTTGAGGTCCAAGAGAGCCGTTTCAGTGCTGTGGTTGGGCCTGAAGCCTGATTGTCTGGTGCTGAGGAGCTGGTTAGATTCTAAATGGGTTTGAATTTGGTTGTAGGCTAGTTTGTCAATGATTTTGAGTAAGAATGGGACCGTGGTTATGGGGCGATAGTTAGTTGGAATGGTGGGGTCTAGATTTGTTTTTTTTAGAAGTGGTGTAACCCAGGCTTCTTTAATGCAAGTCAGAACTGTATTGTAGTTGAATGAGGCATTGACAAATTTAGTGATGAGGGGGGTCAGGGTGGGTGCACAGGCTTTGACTAGTTTGGCTGGGACAGTATCTCCTTTGCAGTTGGATGCTTTTAGTTTGGAGATAGTATCGAGTACGAGATTGTGGGTGACTGGTGTGAATTGGAAGGGGGGTTGGAGTTGTCACTGGAAAGGGTACAGGGATTAGTGAAGGGGGGGTTTTTTGTAGCTAGGAGTAATTTTTTTGAGTTGACTTTGTTTTGTAACATAGTGATTTTGGAGGCAAGAGCATCTTCTATGGTGGTACACCATTCTTTGCTTGTGTTTATGGGTGTGTCGGTCGGAAGTGGGTTTTCAAGTTCTCTAAGGATAGAGAAGAGCTCTTTGGAGTCGGATGCTGCATTGCTAATGCGAGCATTGTAGGCGTTAGCTTTATGTGAGATGATAGCTGATTTGTAGAGGGTATTTGCGTCTTTGAATGCTTTAGCTGAGTCCGGGGAGGGATGTTTATTATGGGCATGCTCAAGAGAGCGTTTTTCCCTTCTAAGGGCGATTAATTCCTCGTTGAACCAGAAGTTGGATTTTTTGTTGAGGCGCCTTAGTTTGGAGGTTACAGGTGCTATGGTGTTAATCGCTGTGGAGAGGCATTTGTGGTAGTACTCAGCGATAGTAGTTGGGTCATTGCTGAGGATTGAGTGGGTATCTAGCAATTTGTTCAAGGTGGGGTCGAAGTTCTCAGCTGTGAGCTTTTTAGAGTTTCTACTTTCGATGATGTCCATAGATATGTTCTTGGGTGTGCAAGGGTCGTCGCTAGTGATTGTAAATTCTATGCAGTAGTGGTCTGTCCAATTCAGTGCGGTAATCGGGCCTAAGGTGATGTTGGTGTTGAGGGTGAGGATCCAATCAAGGGGTCTGCCCTTGGTATGGGTGGGGACATTGACGTGTTGGCAGAAGTTCATGTCATTTAGTGCCAGGATGAGGGCGGTTGCTTTGGTGTCTTGGTTATCATTAAAACCTAGATTCAAGTCACCAATGATGATACATTTCGTTTTGGGTTTGAGGAAGGGAAGGTTAAGTAGGCTGATAGGGTACCCACTGTGGAATAACCTCTCTTATGAGAGTTTTAAAGTATCCTAGCATGGGTTAGGTGTTGGAACTTCTCAAAGAAATTATCTTCTGAGGTAGTTGCTGATGTTGGAGTCCATGAAGAGGAAGAAGAAGGCGTCCACATTGATGTTGGCATCGGGTAACATGTAGAATGCCCGTGGGGAGTGTTAGGGAGAATTCTCATTCTATGGCTAATTTCCCTTACCTATAGAGTCCCCCAGCAGCTTTGCTGGATTTGAAGGGTTTGTTTATTTTTTCCTGCTAAGAGTGAGACTCTTTTTCCCACTCTTAGGCATTTTTGCTATCTGCGTTCTAGGCTATTTTTGTGTTTAATGTCTATGGGATTTTCTCAACCCCATAGGAACCATCTTTATTCAGATGTGTTACACAGCACCCTCAGTGCAGTGACACAGGGGTGTCGTAGCGACCCCGAAACACAGACTCCATACCCTGGGACTGACTACTGTCTCCCAGGGCATGTAAAGTCCCAATTGACTTTACTAGTCAATTTCTATGAACTAAACCAGTACAACCCATCTTACTATGGAGGTACTGGAAAGGGTTAATAGTTTTTCCGTTATGTTCATTTTTGAGAGGGTACCGTACAGCCCCTCTCTCAAAAGTTTCTGGCTGGTGGCAGTGGTTACTACCATAAATATTCAACCGCAAATATTTCCCTAAGGGATTTTCCCATTGTTCGAGGCTACCACTTTTTGTGACAGCCTCTAACATACCGCTCGTGCATTTTAATATTAGGTAATATAGGTTTTATTTGCCAGAACTTTAATATAACTTCTTTCTCGTGTCTTTCTATAAACTCCTAACCCAGGTCGGCGATCCTTTGTTTGTCCTTTTGGCGGGCTTCTGCCAAGAAGCCCTCCTTTCGGCGCCACTGAGTCTGGAGTGGGTCCATTGTGTGGGAGGGGGAGTAGGACCCCTGGACAGGGTTGCCTCAGCAACCCATGTCGCACTGTATCCTGATAGGCTGGAGGGTCTGCCACCAAGATGACCACTCCACTGTGTGAGTGACAGCTAGGCTGTATGAATGGGGATCTTTTTGCATAAAAGCAGGGTCCTGAGGACTGGAAGAGCAAGACGTTGCCACTGGAACTAAGAAGCCGAAGAGGAGAGAAGCCAAAGACATCTGCAATGACTGAACCACCAGTAAAGCCCTGCTGCAGCATCTCACCACTTTTCCCCACACGACGAGAGAAGATCTTCATCTGCAAGAGCCTTCTTCCCTTGAGCTGGTGGGGCCAACCAGTTTGCCAATCGCATTCCCGGACTTGCCTTGGTTGAATCTCCCGTACCCTGTACTTGGAGGCCAGATAGCCAGGCACCAGTCCACCCGGACCGCGATCTAAAGGAGCGTACCTTTTATTTGTCGGGCAGCACCGGGGCTGGTTTCATCCCTGGGTAGTGCTGTTACGCTCACCTGGCTCCCACAGGGGCGTCGGTTGGTTCCGGATGGCTGCGGTCTCCACCAACGTGATGCGTAGTGCAGAGATGACTGACTGAACTGGCCCTCCTAATCTTGTCTGCTTGACCTGTAGAAGTATTCTCCTGCAAGTGGAGAGATGGATTTAGCCACCCGTGGATTCAAGTGATGGCACCCCCCACAGTCATCCCAACTAATCACCTCCGAAGTGCCCTCTCAGCAATCTCACCTTATTTTCTTGAAAGATGAGCTCTCCATCCTGCATGGATTGCAGGGGCGCGTTGATGCCAGTTACTTCACTGGTTTGAAGGCGTGGGTGAGATCCGGAGAGTATTGACTCTGAGGTTCCTGGCAAGGTCCATTAAGTATCAAGTTCATAGAGTTCAATATGTCCGATGTTTCACTCTTGTCTCCCCTTCCTTCCTTGTCTTGCAGCTGAGATTGTGAGAAGATGCTCTCGTGGCAGCTGGTGGCACTCAGGTAAGAGTCTGTATTACCCGACGCTGTTCGGTAAATGTTGCACGTGTTTAACGTGTTGTTTCTCTCTCTTTGCAGGTGCGGCACATGAAGATGTGGAGAGTTATAGAATAATGCCTCCGGTGGTAAATCAGGTAAGTCTATGGTGATAAGAGTTATATTTGTTGGTTTTCTCGGCTCACCTTGTTGTGTTCTTTTGTCCCCCAGGTGCTGGAGTTTGGCAAAGAAATGATGGAGGCAGTGCCGAATGGAAAGATGCTGCGAGGACCAGTGAGTATGGCGCGGCTCTGCAGCTGGAGATGCGACGCGTACAGAAATGATGTTCTTTCCAGGTCCGGAGGCGAGATGGATCCGGAATCAGGTAAGGAATTCGGAAATAGTTCGTTTTCTAACCTTGTCCTTTTCTTTCCTCTTTGTTTTAGGAGCTCCAGATTCGAGGCGGGCGTGGCAGAAGACTGGATGCAGACTGCAGGCACGGTGAGCGTTACGCTGCTGGATGAAGAATAACGCGAAGCGTGTGCTGTTGTTCAGGCGTGGTTTAAATAGCCTCCAAAGTAGTTCCAGGTAAGAAGTTCCATAGAACCACGTCCGAGTAAAAAATAGTCCCTGTAATAAAATAGTCCCATCCAGGCCTCACGTTGGCTTGGACTCACTAGCAGCATGGTCTGCATTAGGTAAGTAAAGTCTATGAGCCTGGCTCACCGTAGTGACTAACGTACTCTTAGTCCATAGTCCCCTTTCCTCCATACTGTATGGACGTCCCTTCCAAGGGACGGGAGACAGAACCTTTTTTCACCAGAAAAAACCTTCTTCCCCTTTAAATTTAGAGGCGCGCGGGGGTGCAATCCAGGGAGCATGCGCTGCCCTGAATCCACCCTACGGCGCCACACCTCAGTCTCCATTGATGCGTCGACAATAGATTTAACATTGCCTAATGACACAAGTATTATTAGGGGGGAGGTTGGGGGACGTATGGAGGAAAGGGGACTATGGACTAAGAGTACGTTAGTCACTACGGTGAGTAACTTATAATTACTCTTATGTCCCGTCCCCTTTCCTCCATACTATATGGGCGATTACAACTGATTGTGGACCCAGGGTGGAGAGGAGACCCTCCTTAAGCAAATAGGTTCCTGAGAACCACCTGTCCGAAAGCTGCATCAGATCTAGAGCCCCAAACATTAATGCTTGCAGAAAGCAGAGGGAGAGGCTCAAGTGGCCCCCCTGCTTATGACTTGCCAAGGGACATGGCGCTGGAATGCAATGGCCGTTGCCTTGGCCCTGACTGCGTGGGCATGCATGTTGGCCGGGAGAGGCTTGTGCTGGCCCTCATACGCTTCCTTGATGGCAGAGACCATCCAGCGGGTGTAACGCTCACCTGATTCCCACAGAGGCGCCGACCTGTTCTGGACTGCTATGACCTCTTCTAAGGTGATGCGCAGGACTCGGAAGACGGACTGGACCGGACCCCCAAACCTCGCCTGTCGGGCCCATAGAAGAATCCTTCTGTAGATGGAAAAGGGGATTAACTGTCTGCTGGATAATGTGTCGGATTCCCCCCCTTCCCCCTCTCACACTCCTCGAACCCCCTCCGCGATTCCCCGTAGAGTCTCACCTTAGAGTCTGAAAGGCCGAGCTCTCCATCCTGCTTCCGATGCAGGGGCGCGTTGATTTCCAGTTACTTCACTGGATCTCGGGTTTGGTGAGTATTCAACTCCGCTTGACTTTTCCGATATGAGGCCGTAAGTATTCAGTTGCAAAAGTTCAAGCCTTAATTGTCCGTTGTCCTTTTCTCTATTTCAGATGCAGGATGAACAATCCGCGTAGAGGAATGGATTCGCCGAAGGTAAACTCTGGTGAGTCTTTTTGATGGATGGTTCCCTTAGTGATCTTGCTTTCACCCACTAATGCGTGTGTCTTTTTCCCCTTAGGGGCCGGAGTACGGAAGTGCCAAAGAAGCGGCGCCGACCCGAGGTGAGGAAAGATTGTCCCAACAATAATCAGGTAAGTCTTAAGGTGGAAGAATCAGGCCTTCCTCAATCTGTTCCTTCGCCCACCTTTGTTTTGTCTCTTTTTCTCCTTAGGCGCTGAAAGGCGACGGATGGTGCCAATGGTCGCTGAAGAGCCCGAGGGGGCCTCGTGAAGGTGAGTGGAACACGGCGCTGCAGCGAGCGATGCAATGCGCTTCTAAAAATAATGTATTTTCTCAGGATCGTCGGAGTGATGGTTCCGGACTCCGGATGGAGGTAGGTAAAGTTCAATTATTCACCTTTCTCTCCTTTCCTTCCTTTTCAGGTGTTCCAGGTTGCAGGCGGGCGTGGCTGGAGCCAGGATGCAGGAGCAGACACGGTGAGCGTCCAGCTGCTAGATGCAGAACAACTCGAAGCATGAGCTGCTGTCTGGGCGTGGTTTAAATAGCCCCCAAAGTAGTTCCAGGTAAGTATTCTTCCTCAGCCACGCCCGAGTGGTAAAATAGTCCCATAGGTAAAATAGTCCCTTTCAGACCTCAAGGAGGTCTGGATCCGGCAGCATGGTCTGCATCAGGTAAGTCCATCCAAGCACTCCCATAATGAGCCTGGCGCCTATGGTGCCAGGACTGATGCCTTCTATGAGCCTGGCGCCAAAGGCGCCAGGACAATGTCCAAAGAGCCCCTATAGGGGGTTGCTGGGTCCCTCCCTGGGGACATGATGTCTGCTTTCGGGGACGCTGGGCCTGAACTGGCTTCCCGGGAGTAGGCATCATGACAGCACTCTCCCCCAAGGCCCCTCCCAAGATTGTTCCCTCCGGGGGTTTTGGTTTGTTTGGGAAGATCTGGTGGAATTTCTTAATTAATCAAGGTGCATGTACATGATCACTGGGTTCCCACGACCTCTCCTGAGGCCCGTATCCCTTCCAATCGATTAGATAGAAAAGTTTTGACCTTAACATCTTTGAATCTAAAATGTTCTTCACCTTCGAATTCAGGTTCTCCATCTATTTGAATGGGTTCTGGAGGCTTGATTAGTCTGATTCCAGGTTGCACTGGTTTCAAAAGTGACACATGAAAAACAGGGTGAACTCGCATGTTAGCTGGTAAATCAAGTTTAACGGCCGCTGGATTGATTATGGCCGTAATGGAGTAAGGCCCCAGATATTTTGGATTAAAATTTCGAGGTCCCTTGAGCGATAAGTGCCTGGTAGCCAGCCATACTTGGTCCCCAATCTGGTACTGAGGTGCTTCACTCCGATGCAGGTCAGCATTCTTCTTGTATTTTCTCTTGGCTTGTTGTAAATGTGTAGTTGCTTCTTTGAAGGCTTGGGTAATTGTAGAATGCAGATGGTCCACTGCGGGCATTCCGAGGCCTTGAGGCGAGTCGAGGTCTGAGGTTCGAGGGTGATGCCCATATAAAGTATAAAAAGGACTTTGCCCAGTTCCAGAGTGTACCGAATTATTATATGCATATTCGGCTATCCAAAGAATGTCTTTCCAGTTACTTTCAGATTGCTGCAACATACACCGTAAATATTGCTCAAGGGTCTGATTCATCCTCTCTGTTTGACCATCGGTCTGAGGGTGGTGACTAGTCGATAATCTTACATCGATTTGTGCCAATTGACAACATCTACGCCAAAAGTGGGAAATTAATTGGCTTCCCCGGTCTGAGATTAGTACAGACGGGAATCCATGTAAACAAACAATATTTTCAAGGAATTCTTTGGCTAGAACTGAAGCTGAAGGTAAACCTTTCAATGGAATGAAGTGGGCCATTTTGGAAAATAAATCCACAATAACAAGAATAGTGTTATATCCTGAACAAGGAGGTAAGTCCATAATAAAATCCAATGACAGGGTGTGCCAAGGTGCTGGCGGAATGTCTAAAGGTTGAAGGAGACCGGCTGGTCTTTTCTTTTGGCCTTTATTTTGGGCGCAAACACCACAGGACATCACAAATGATTTAACATCTTTTTGCCAAGAAGGCCACCAGAATTGTCGTTTCACCTTTTCTTCCGTCTTGGCAATACCGGGGTGCCCCTCTATTAGTGTATCATGATAACGAGAAATAACGAGCTCTTGTAATTCCTTGTGTGGCAGAAATAAGCGCCCCTTGGAAATAAGGTAAATCATTATTTATAGTAAAGTCAGATCCCTTTTGTACCCAATCCTGTAAGTCTGTAGGGTCCAAGAGTCGTTTAACTCTAGCTTGAATGTCTTCAAGCGTTTGTAAAGAAGTCATGCCCAAAATTCTCTGTTCAGGAATTATCGGTACAGGTTCTGAGTTAGTATCAGTTTCTCCCTTTCCTATTCGGGATAGAGCGTCCGCTTTGCCATTCTTACAGCCAGGACGGTAGGTGATTACAAAATCGAATTCCGCAAAAAACAAAGCCCAACGGAGCTGTCGAGATGACTGAGCCTTGGCGGTCTTTAAATACTGTAAGTTCCGGTGGTCGGTGATCACCGTGATGGTATGTCTAGCGCCAAGTAGATAATGCCGCCAGGCTTTAAAGGCGGATTTAATGGCCAACAGTTCTTTGTCCGTGATTGCATAATTAACCTCGGGTGCCGAGAATTTTCTGGACCAAAATGCAACGGGATGCAGTTGGTTAGTTTCGGGATCTCTTTGAGACAGGACAGCTCCCATGGCTAGGCTGGATGCGTCAGTTTCGACGACATAAGGGAGATCTGGGCGCGGGTGCTTCAATACAGGTGCAGAGGTAAATTTAGCTTTTAGTTCCTGAAAGGCCTGCTCGGCTTCCTCAGACCATTCGAAACGTTTATTTTTCCTTAAGAGCGCACTGATGGGTTGAACCACACGAGAAAATTCCGGGATAAACCTGCGATAAAAATTGGCAAAGCCAAGCATGCTTTGAACACCTTTCACGGAGCTAGGCGATGGCCATTTGAGGATAGCATCCACTTTTCGTGAGTCCATGCGGACTCCTTTAGGTGTCAGGGTGAAACCAAGAAACTCGACTTCTGTGGCATGGAAAACACATTTTTCAAGTTTAGCAAATAGTTTGTGTTGGCGCAATTTCTCGAGAACTGCCCTGACATGTTTTCTATGATCAGATTTCGAAGAGGAGTACACAAGAATGTCATCGATATATACGACAACACAAACGTCGATGAGTTCCCGAAAGACATCGTTCATGAAATATTGGAAGGCAGCCGGTGCATTGCACAATCCAAAAGGCATCACCTCGTACTCGAATAGCCCATATTTGGTGCGGAAGGCAGTTTTCCATTCATCGCCTTCCCTTATTCGCACCAGATGGTAGGCCCCCCGGAGATCTAACTTGGTGTATATGCAGGCATCCTTCACCTGGTCAAGGAGTTCAGGGATCAGAGGCAAAGGGTATCGGTTTTTAACAGTTATCTGGTTCAATGCGCGGTAGTCAATACAAGTTCTGAGGTCGCCTTCTTTTTTAGGCACGAAGAATAAAGCCGAGGATGCAGGAGACTTAGACGGGCGAATAAAACCATTGGCTAGGTACTGATCTAGATATTGTCGTAAATGAAGATTCTCGGGTTCGGTAAGGGCATAGATCCTGCTGCAAGGGGGTTGTGCACCGGGCAATAGATCGATCTGGCAATCGTACGACCTGTGAGGCGGTAGAGTGTTGGCCTGTTCCTTTTGGAAGACGTCTTGAAATTCTTGGTATTCTGGCGTATTTGCAAAATGACAGGGGTTACTGTAGCTAGGCAATATTTGGATTTCTTGCATAACAGGTTTGTGCACAATCTGGAAAGGTTATCCTCTTTGCTCGCCAGTCAATTCGAGGATTAGGTGTTTCCAACCAAGGGATTCCTAGAATTACTTGAAATTGCGGAGCCTTGATTACATCTAACACAATTGCCTCCCGATGTCCGTCTTGACCCAACAATGTCACTTCAGTAGTGGAGTGTGTCACCGGCCCAGAGGCGATTTCGGTTCCATCCACTGTGGTGATGACATCCTTACTGGTTTTAGGGCAAAGAGGGAGTTTGATCCTGGAAGCCAATTCACGATCCACATAGTTTCCTATAGCCCCACTATCGATGTATGCCTTAATGGCATGTAACCACCCAGGCTGCTTCGGATTTACGAGGACCATTGGCATGATGAAATGCGAGGTCAGAGAGTTCGTTTTTAAGCTCGGCAAGTGGACCCCTACACTTGTCGGGCGTGGTCGTTTCCCGACTCAGATTCCATCAGGTTCTTATCAGCGACTCCTACCGCCTTCTTAGACGGTTTTATAGGGCAATCTCGTAAAAAGTGTCCAGAAGCCCCACAATAAAGGCATAATTGTATTTGCCGTCTTCGTTCACGCTCTTTTTGAGTTAAAGGTCCTTTAACCCCTCCAATTTGCATAGGTTCAGTAACATCGGCACCCTTGGGGTTAACATGGGTTTTGACCAAAACCCGGGTCTCAAACTTGGACCGATCTGCCTTTCTGTTTTGAAGTCTGTGATCTAATTGGACCACCAAGTCTATATATTCAGAGCAGTCTTGGGGTGGATTTACGACCTGGGCCAGGACATCCTTAAGTTCTCCACGTAGACCTCGATGGAATAACGTGATTCTTTTATCCTCTGGCCATCCAGTCTCCACAATTAACCTATTGAAGTTTGCGATATAGGCTAAGAGGTCCAGGTTACCCTGTCGTAGGGATAGAAGCTCGTTGTCCAGGGTCTGTCCCTGAGCATGCCGCGCAAAAAGTCTTTCCATGCTTGTCTGGAAGGCTTGAAAGTTCCGAAGAATTGGGTCATCTTGAGTAACCAGTGGAACTGACCAATCCGCAGCACTGCCTCTGAGATAAGATAGTACAAAAGCGACCTTAGTTTGGTCGTTAGGGAAGGCCCCAGGTCTGCAGAGGAAGTGCAATCGGCATTGATTCATGAATACGGCGAACCGTTTGGGTTCCCTGGCAAAACGTTCCGGTAGGGCCAGTGGCATATTTCCAGGTAGATTAATTTTCACGGGGTTATTTGAAACCACTGGGGAGGAATTACCCCCAGAACCTGGTAAAGGAGTTTGACCAGCCTGACCTTGTAATAGCTGTCTGGCAAGATGATCAGTTCATTCCTTAGATACAATTAACTCTCTCATGAGGGCATTCGTCTCCTGGCGAGCGGAATGAACTTCAGCCCGTAATTCCCCCAATAGCTGGGCCAGCTGGTCTGTCTCGGAAGTCTCCATAGCGCCCGGGTGGGAAATTGTAGGTAGGCTTCGCGTTCTGTAACGCTCACCTGATTCCCACAGAGGCGCCCACCTGTTTTGGACTGCTATGACCTCTTCTAAGGTGATGCACAGGACTTGGAATGCGGACTGGACCGGACCTCCAAACCTCGCCTGTCTGGCCCGTAGAAGAATCCTTCTGTAGATGGAAAAGGGGATTAACTGTCTGCTGGATAATGTGTCGGATTCCCCCCTTTCACCCTCTCACACTCCTCGAACCCCCTCCGCGATTCCCCGTAGAGGCTCACCTTAGAGTCTGAAAGGACGAGCTCTCCTCCTGCTTCCGATGCAGGGGCGTGTTGATTTCCAGTTACTTCACTGGATCTCGGGTTTGGTGAGTATTCAACTCCGCTTGACTTTTCCGATATGAGGCCGTAAGTATTCAGTTGCAAAAGTTCAAGCCTTAATTGTCCGTTGTCCTTTTCTCTATTTCAGATGCAGGATGAAGAATCCGCGTAGAGGAATGGATTCGCAGAAGGTAAACTCTGGTGAGTCTTTTTGATGGATGGTTCCCTTAGTGATCTTGCTTTCACCCACTAATGCGTGTGCCTTTTTCCCCTTAGGGGCCGGGGTACGGAAGTACCAAAGAAGCGGCGCCGACCCGAGGTGAGGAAAGATTGTCCCAACAATAATCAGGTAAGTCTTAAGGTGGAAGAATCAGGCCTTCCTCAATCTGTTCCTTCGCTCACCTTTGTTTTGTCTCTTTTTCTCCTTAGGCGCTGAAAGGCGACGGATGGTGCCAATGGTCGCTGAAGAGCCCGAGGGTGCCTCATGAAGGTGAGTGGAACGCTGCGCTGCAGCGAGCGATGCAATGCGCTTCTAAAAATAATGTCTTTTCTCAGGATCGTTGGAGTGATGGTTCCGGACTCCGGATGGAGGTAGGTAAAGTTCAATTATTCACCTTTCTCTCCTTTCCTTCCTTTTCAGGTGTTCCAGGTTGCAGGCGGCGTGGCTGGAGCCAGGATGCAGGAGCAGACACGGTGAGCGTCCAGCTGCTAGATGCAGAACAACGCGAAGCGTGAGCTGCTGTCTGGGCGTGGTTTAAATAGCTCCCAAAGTAGTTCCAGGTAAGTATTCTTCCTCAGCCACGCCCGAGTGGTAAAATAGTCCCATAGGTAAAATAGTCCCTTTCAGACCTCAAGGAGGTCTGGATCCGGCAGCATGGTCTGCATCAGGTAATTCCATCCAAGCACTCCCATAATGAGCCTGGCGCCTATGGTGCCAGGACTGATGCCTTTTATGAGCCTGGCGCCAAAGGCGCCAGGACAATGTCCAAAGAGCCCCTATAAGGGGTTGCTGGGTCCCTCCCTGGGGACATGATGTCTGCTTTCGGGGACGCTGGGCCTGAACTGGCTTCCCGGGAGTAGGCATCATGACAGCGGGATATGGAAGCCTTAGAGGCCTGATAGCCTGGTCTTGAGCCTCCGAAAGTGACAAACAGGGCGTCCGATTTGCCGAAGCCCTTGGTCCTGTCCAAGTAGAATTTCAGGGCAGGCCTGACATCCAGTCAGTGCAGCACTCTCTGTGCTTCGTCCTTGGGATCGGGAAAAAAACGTAGGAAGTACTATTTCCTCGTTCAAGTGGAAAGCAGACGGAACCTTGGGCAGAAATGCCGGGTGTGTCCGCAGGAGTACTTTGTCCTTGCGAAAGGTTTATATGGTTCCGAGGTGACCAGCGCCTGGATTTCACTCACTCTACAAGCCGAGGTGAGGCCGACTAGTAAGGCTGTCTTGATGGTGACCAGCCTGATGTCCACAGACGCCAGTCGCTCAAACGGTTTGTGCGCCACAGCGCCCAAGACTATTTTATGGTCCCACACAGGATGCAGTCTCTTGACGGGCCGGTACAGTCTTGCGAGTCCCGTCAGGTGTATCTTGACGATGGGATTGGAGGAGAAGACGCCTTCATCCGAGTTCCTGTAAGCTCCAATGGCTGCGAGGTATGTGTGGCAGGTGTTCACCTGCACGCCTGAGTGGGCGAGAAGGAGAGCACGTCGTCCAAAGTGCATGCCAGGGGGTCGATTCCCTTGGAGTCTGCCCAGTGGCAGAATCTGGTCCATTTGCTTTTGTAATGGACCCTGGTAGCCTTGCTCCTGGCACCCGGTTTGATCTCCAGATTGGCTTGTGAGAGGCTGAGCTGCCGCAGCGTTACCAACTCAGGTACCATGCTGTGAGGGCTAGTTTCCCTGGCGCAGGTTGGATGACTCTGCCCCCCTGTTGTGCCAGAAGATGTGCTGGGCCCATCGGGAGGTGAACTGGGGCATTTCCGAGAGACCATGGCCTGGCTGGCCACAATGGAGCTATTAGAATGATGAGGAGTTGGCGAGACTCCTTGATTTTGCAAATTACTCTATGAATCAGAGGCGTGGGCGGAAAGGCGTAAGCTTTCATGACGGTCCACTGGAGGTGAAATGCGGTGCCCAGAGAGCCGGGGCCCTGACCTTGCCAGGATGCGAACTGGGGACACTTCTTGTTGTGGCAGGTGGATAAGAGATCCACCTGGGGGTTACCCCACCTGTTGAAGATCTCCTGAATAACGAGGTTGTTTAGCTGCCACTCGTAATTGTCTGCTCCCAGCCTGCTGAGCCTCTCCGCTTCCAGGTTGGATTCCCCGGGGAGGTGGACTGCCGTGAGGTAAATGTTGTTTTCCAGGGCCCACTCCCACATGCTGATCGCTAGTCTGCACAGAGGAGGGGACCTGGTGCCTCCCTGCTTGTTGACATAGTACATGCTGGTAGAGTTGTCCGTCTGGATGAGGACAGCTATCCCCCTGAGAAGTGGTAGGAATGCCCTGAGCACCAACCAGATGGCGTTCACCTCTAGCCAATTGATGTGGTATTCCTGCTCCTGTCGACTCCAGGTGCCGTGGACAGAGAGATCGTCCAGGGTGGCTCCCAAGCCCTCGAGAGAGGAATCCGTGGTGACAATGGCCTGCGGAGTTGACGGTCAAAAGGGCTTGCCCATCTGTAGGTTGCAGTCTCTGGACCACCAAGTTAGGTCCGGGTGGAGAGATAAGAGGAACGTTGATCATCTCGGAGTGAGCGCCCCACTCCTGGTTCCATGAGGCCGCCAAGTGCAGCTGAATCCTCCTCATCCTTAGTCTTGTGGTCGGGACGGCTAATAGGACCGCTGCTTTTAGACCCAGGAGATGTGGGTACCACCATGCCGAGGTCACTTCTCTGTTGAGGAAGGGGGTGGTGGCCCTCTTGATAGCCAAGATTGTGTCCTCTGAAGGAAATACCTTCTGGGAGCCCGTGTCCCAGATGAGGCCCAAAAATGTCAGAGTCTGCGTGGGTTGCAGCTGCGACTTCTTGAGATTGAGCGAAAAGCACACATCGTACAGAGTGTTCATAAGGGCATGGGAAGAGTGGTGAATCGCTTCCAGAGATGTAGCTCTGACGAGTCAGTCGTTGAGGTATGGGTAGATGTGGAGGCCCTGCGCTCTGAGGAAGGCCGCCACCACATTCATGAGTCTGGTAAAGACCCTGGGGGCTGGGTTGAGGCCAAAAGGGAGGACCTTGTATTGAAAATGGTAGCCCATGATCCTGAACCGTAAGAAAGAACGATGGGGCTGCCAAATCGGGACATATAGGTACGCTTTATTCAGATCCAGGGAGCACATCCAGTCTCCTCTGTCCAATGTCTCCGCTATGAAAGCTGGCGTAACCATCTTGAATTTTTGCAGGGGTAGGTAGAGGTTGAGGGTGGAAACGTCCAGCACAACTCTAAGGCCTGCCTGGTGCTTCTTCTGAATGGCGTAAATCCTGGAGTAAAAGCCAAAGCCTCGCTGGGAGGCTGCATTTCCTCCACTGCCTGGCTCTCAAAAAGCGACCGGATCTCCGCCAAAAGAGTTGCTGTCCCAACCTGTGGGAGTGGAGGGGAGGAGGGAGGAGAGGCTTGGATAGGAAGGCGGTACCCCGTGTATACTACGGAGAGGATCCAGGGGTCCGTGAAATTCTGGCACCAAAAATGTGCATGGAGAGCAAGCCTGCCCCCAACCAGAGACATGTGGATCCGAAGGGGCGTGTCATGCCTTCTTTCCCTCGGAGGCTGTCGTGGAGAAGGGGGGCTGGATAAAGCCCTTACCCCCCCTTTTTGTTGCTTGCGCCGGTTCTAAGACAGCGACAGGTCCGGCTGCCTGGATCTACCTTATTGGAAGCCTCGGAACTCTCCATACGTACGAACCCTCTCAAGGCGCTGCTGCGATTGGGTGTACGCTTTGGGCGTGGTCTTTGTAAGGATGGATAAAGATTTGGCGGTTTTTGAGCTGTTTTTCTTTTTGTCCAGCTCCTCGTCAATGGAGGAGCGGAACAGGTCCCCCATCTCGAACGGTAGATCTAGTATGTGTTCCTGGATGTCCAGGTTGAATTTTGTTGCCCGGAGCCAGGCTGTCCTTCTCATGTCTGTGGCAATGCAGATAGCACGGCCAGAGGTGTCAATATGGGCCACTGTGGATTCCATGAGATTGTGTGCCACCAGCTTAGCCTCGGCTAGCCGCGTATAAAACTTGATTGGCTCTGGGCGGGGAGTTCCGGAAGGAAGTCCGCAATTTCCCGTCATAATCTTCGGTTGGCGGCAGCCAGCATGGCATCTACGTTGGCCTGACGAAGATGCAAGGATGCATTGGAATAGAGTTTTTTGCTGTACGCCTCCAAGATCTTCTCCTCCTTGACTAGCAACGCCGCAGAGGAAGAGGCTGAGGACGACTGAGGCTTGGAGTACAGTGATGCCGCAGCGATCACCGAGGAGTGCAGCTGAGGATGGGCCGAGAGCAAGAGTGTATTCCCCTCCATTTGCCTGTACTTGGTGTCCAGACGTCGATTGACCGGCTGGGCCGAGTGGGGTTTGAGCCAGCCCGTCTTGGCCAGGGAGACTACAACGGTCTGCATAGAAATCCCTGATTTGGCAGAGGGGCATCGTGTGAGGACTTCAGCTAGAACCCCCTCTGCTGGCTGCTCGACTTCGGGTTGGGGGAGGCCCAGATACTCCGCCAGACCAGCAAGACGTTTGTGGAAGGCCCTGGCTGAGGATGTCATGTCCAGATCCTCCTCCTCATCCGTATCCTGCGGATCTGGGGAATCCTCTCGAGGAGGAGGAGTAGTTGGCGACGAAGGCTGGGGTACAGGGGCCGCGGCCGGAGGCTGAGGAGGCGACGGAGGAGTTGGCTGGGGAGCCGGAGGAGGCGGCTGCGCCAGGACCAGGGGCGCCGACAGAGGCGTCTGTGGTGCCGCTAGCATGGCGGGAATGACTTTCCTGATGGCGTCTTGGAGGATAATGCCCATCCGAGGTGACTTCATGAGGCCAAGGAACCTCTCAAAGAAAACCTCCCCACTGACTGAAGCAGTGGCACGGGGTGCTGACAGGGTAGCGGGAGGCTGCTGTGACCGCTGCATACCCTGTCCATACGGACACAAAGGAAAGCTGCCCTGCGCATAAGAGGGGTAGGCTGTAGGCCACGTACCTGGTTGAAGCCAGTCCCACCTTGACACTCGTTCTTTGCCGAATTCCTGGAATGGCGACGGACCGGTGCATCTTTCTGGCATGGCGGACATTTTATTGGGCTGCCTGCCACGTGCCTGCGACGTGTTGCTCGGCCCGCTGGGCCCAGCCTCCTCCAAGACTCTTGCTTGTGGATCACGAGGCCTACTCTGCTCCTCAGGCCTAGGCCCGGTAGGTGTAACACCCACGACCCGGGGGTCGGTAGAGCTGCGTTTAGGCGCCCTCTCGGACGTTTTGCCGGTATTAGTGCATAGCCCCTCGGCCATGGTGCCGGTATAAGGGTGGAGCACCTCGAGGGGAAAACCTGGTAAAAGAACCTTTCGGTCCCTCAACACTGACACCGGGAGGATCCACAGATCCCTCGGCCCGGAGGCTGGTAGCTGTAGCAGCCTCAGTGCATGTGCTGGTAGAAGGACCTAAGCGGTCCCTCCCGCACGGGAGAATCCCTGGGAAGGAGTCTCCCTCGTGTGGTGTGATGGAGAATATCAGCCCTATCTTGGGCCTGTTTCGATGTTTCACAAAGTTCTTGAAGTCCTCTGGAGGCGATCTCTGGAAATGTTCCCTCCACTTGGCTAGTTTGTTCTTCAGCGCTTTTGCGGACAGCGAGTCACGCGCTGAGCAAGATTGCCAACCGTGGTCTGGGCCAAGGCAACGTAGGCAGAGGGCATGGGGGTCTGAGGTAGGGAAGAGGCCGTTGCAGGATGGACACCTGCTAAACCCTGTAGAAGTCGACATGCGCCGGGGAGGAGCGTGACGCCTGAGGACCGAGTACCTGAATGATAAAAAGACAAAAAAGAAGACAAAGAGAAGTATCCGCGCGTGGAATTACATAGCCAAAGCCAAACCCAGGAGCGCTGGTGAATTCGGCCCTTTCCCGTCCACGCAGAAATGGCGACTGCGGTGTGCCGCCGGAGGGCAGTCAGGGCAGCGCATGCTCCCTGAGCCGCACTCCCACGCGCCTCTAAATCTAAAAGGGAAGAAGGTTTTATCTGGTGAAAAAGGTTCCGTCTCCCGTCCCTTGGAAGGGACACCCATACAGTATGGAGGAAAGGGGACGGGAGGTAAGAGTAAGGCATGAGAAATAGCCAGTGATTTACCTATACCTGCGATAAAAAGATGAAAAAGATTAGTGGCAAGGACGCAACCTTGCTTAAAGCCACAATACTTTTTAATAGAGGTAGAAAGCTGACCTTTGGTGTTCAATCTAATTTTTATGGTTGTGTCATTGTAGAGTTCCCTGATGATGGCAATTAGCTGCGGAGGACATTCCCAATTTAGCAGCTTAGACCAAAGCAAAGAACGATTTTCGCTATCAAACGCCATTGAAAAGTCCACAAAGCAAACAAATAAACTAGCACCCATAGCTGCATAAGTTGCCTTAAGGATATTCAACAAGAATCCGTTAACCACATTTCCAACAACCTTTAATGAAGCATGTTTGGAAACAATCCAAGATGTCATTCCTACTGCCAAATCTCTAACATTGTCTTCTATTATTGTGGAGAAAAGCTTGCCCTGGAACATCGAGCAAAGCAATTGGTCTATAATTATTGGGCGAGCAATGATCCTTCTTTTTAAAAATCGGAATAATAACCAAGGTTTTCCAAGAGGGGGGAATAGATTGAGTAATACAGATAGTATCAAAAACCCAATATAGTATGTCCACCCAAAGAGTACGGTTGTCCTTCAGTGTAACATTGAACAGCCCATCGGGCACAGGGGCTCTAGATCTTTTAGCTTTTTTTTTAACAACTTTATTTATTTCCGGTTACAGCAGATTCATAGAAGTTACGTGCAAGAGGCATTGGAAGGCCCGTTCCTTGAGCCTTCCAATGTTCGCATGTCCTCTCCCTCTAGAAGACGAGGTGGGCGCCTCTATGACCTTAAGAAGCGTTTCGCAAGCTGTGGTTGGAATGTTAATGCCAGGAAGTGGCTGTTGTAGTCCAGGACCGGGGCCTAACAGTCAGTGAAGCGATGTAATGTATCTTCCGTTGCCGCTGTAACTTTTTCAGCCAACAGGATCTCCCCGACGTTTATCCACCATAGGTGTAATAGGGGGCCCTCCTGTGTCTTCCATTTACGGGCCACTGTTATCTTGGCCGCCAGATGCAGCTGTGTGAGCAGTTTGGCGGAGCGACCCGCCTTTGGGTAGCAGTCCGGTTTTGACACTCCCAGCAGGATCACCTCAGGGTTCTTGGCCAGATGGAGCTTGGTTATAGCCTCAATGATTCGTATGACCTCCTCCCAGAAGGCCTGCACTTTCGGGCATTCCACCCACATATGGATAAAGGTTCCACAAGCGCCACATTGCCTCCAGCAGTTCAGGTCTATGGATTTCTGAAAGTGGTGTTGGCGTTCCAGAGGGTAGCACCAGAAGTGAAGGAGTTTTAGCGCGCATTCCTTATTGGTTATGCACCTAGAGGCAGAGTTAATCCTAGTCCAAATGTCCACCCATGTTTGGTCCTCTATGGGGTGCCCCAGGTCTGCTTCCCATCTGGCCACGTACTCTGGTTTGGTCATCAGCATGTCGACCTGCAGTAATTTATTAAGTTTGGTAATCAGCCCCCGGTGTGGGCCCTCCCTCATTGCGTGTTCAAGAGAGTGAAGGTCCCTCGTGGCCCCCTGACGAACCGCTAGATGCGAGATCCAGTGCCTGATCTGGGCATAGGTGAACCTCTTTGTTTCTCTAAGGTGGAAGCAGCTCTTGCATTAATCGAAGAAGAGAGGGGCACCATTCTCAAACAGCTGTGAGAGGGGTTGAAGCCCCCCCGGGACTATCTGTTAAAGTTTGCGGTGTCCATTACCACAGAGAAATCTGGGTTCCGGAGGATTGGGGAGATAGGGCACAGGCCCCTGCAGAGTTTGTTCCTACATATAGCCCATGTCATGTTAAAGGTAGTTCTGGTGGACGATAGGATAGTCTGCCAGCGGCTGCGTGCCGCGCCCCGATTCGTGTAGCAGGGAGCTCAGCTGAAGGGGGCATCTAGCCTGTTCAATTCGAGTCCATTTTGAGGGTTCATAAGTTCCACCCAGGCAGTGGCGTTTGCTAGCTGAGCCGCTATATAGTTATTTGAAAGGTTGGGTAGACCCATGCTTCCGCATTTGGCTGCTCCAGTCATGACATTCAATGGGATTCTTGCCCTACCTCCATTCCAGACGAATTTCGATAGCTGCTTCTGTAGCAGCATCAGAGGTTGTTTTGGGAGGTTCTCTGGTCGAGTCGAGCATAGGTACAGGAATCTAGGCAAAAGATTAATTTTAAATGCTGTGATTCTGCCTAGCAGAGAGATTTCCTGTCCTTCCCATCTCTTCAAATCAGCCTCCAACTCCTTCAACACGGGGAGAAAGTTTGCTGTGTATAGCTGTTTAGTGTCTGCAAAAGGTGTATTCCAAGGTAGGCTAAAGATGTAGTGCTCCATTTCAATGGGCATGTCGTTTGGAGGTCCCTCATGAGATCGTCCCGCATATGCACTCCCAGTGCCTCTGATTTGGTGTAATTAACCACAAACCCTGCTACCTATTGAAGGTTTTCAGTTCCTCTAAGGTGACGGGTAGCGAGGTTCGACAGCTGGTGAGGGAGATCATCACGTCATCTGCATATAGTGATAACTTGAATTGTTCAACCCTGTTATTTTATCATTCAAGCGAACTCTCTGTGCGAATGGTTCCATCACGAGGGCGAAGATCAGTGGGGAACGCGGGAAACCTCGTCTCATCCCACACGAGAATGAGATCAGGGGGCGAGAGCTTTTGGTTCATCCTTAGAGAGGTCTTCAGGGCCTGGTAATTGGCCAGTAGCATCTTGTGAAACGGAGGGCCAAACTGAAAGGCTTCCAGCGTGAGTTGCATGAAGGTCCAGTCCAACTTGTCAAAGGCTTTTGTGGCATCAAAGATTAAAACTGCTAGTTCTTGCCGCTCTTGAGTGGCTACTTAGATGAGGTTGAGGGCTCGCCGGATGTTGTCCCCTGTGCTTCTTCCTCTGATAAAGACCGTCTGATCCGAGTCTATGATGGTTGGCAAGATCAATGCCAGTCTATTCGCCAGCACCTTGGAGTAGACATCGGCATCCACGTTGAGTAGGGATATGGGCCTGTATGACATGCACTCCCTCAGATCTTTTCCAGGTTTCAAGAGTACAATCGTGACAGATTCTTGCATAGACGGAGTTATAGTGCCTGTGTCACGAAAGGAGTTAGAGTTCCGTCATTGAGCCCAGAAGGAGGGGTCGGAAAAAAGTTTGAAACATTTCGGTGGATAGCCATTGGGGCCTGGGGCCCTCGGTGTCAGGGCCTTGAGTACTTCCTCAACCTCTTTGGCTGTGATCGGGCGTTCCAGGGTGGATCTGTCTGCTTCTGATATGCGTGGGAGTTTAGCATGTGCTATGATTTGCTCGTGCTACGATTGCGACCGAGGGGAGGCCGTCAGTGTGCCGGTAAAATGAGATGTTGCTATCTTCAGCTTCGCCTCTTCCCCGTATAGGGTTGCGCCTTCCAGGTCTCTCAAGGCTGTGATGAGGTTTCGCCGTCGGGTCTTTGCTAATTTGTTGACCAGAAACTTGTTGGCTTTATTGGTGTTGGCATAGTAGCTTTGTTTTGTTCTGATCAGTGTCTGGGCTGTGTCCTCAGAATAGTGTGCCTCCAGTTTAGTGCGGGCTAGCCTCACAAACTTCGGTGCTTTAGGTGAACATTTCTTCTTGTGGAGTGCTTTCGCTGTTGCAACTTCCCCTTCCAGCTGCTCTCTCCTCTTGTTGCGCCTTTACCTATAGGCTGATGCTTGGGCAATTAGTTCTCCCCTGATTAGCACTTTCATAGCCTCCCATCGGGTCGCCGTGGAGGTGAGGTCCGACGGGTTCTCTTTGAAATAGTTGTGAATCGCTTTAGTTATGGCGTCTCAAACTGCCATGTCGTGTAGCATTGGTTCATAGAGGGCCCATCAGGGCTTCATCGGAGGTCAGGGTCAAAGACTCTGGCAGTCAGCAGTATTGGAGCGTGGTCAGAGTGGACCCTTGTGCCTATTTTCACCTCACTTATCATGTCAATCCGTGAGGAAGAATGGTGGACGTGTGAGAAGAAAGAAAAGTTTGAGGTTTCCGGGTTGGAGAACCCTCCTGGTGTCCACGACCCCCAGGGTCTTGAAAAGATGGCCCAGGCTCAATGTGATTCTAAAGTCGCTGGGTGAAGGGGGATTGGATTTGTCTGCTGGGGGTTCGGGACTCCATTAAAATCGCCTCCTATGACTACTTGGCCCTCGAGAAAAGGGAGAAATGTCACTTCTAATTCTGCAGAGAAGGCTTCCTGGCCCTCGTTCGGGGCGTAAGCTGCGATTAACATGTGTAGCTGGCCAAAGAGGTCTCCTTTTATTGCAATGTGTCTGTCCTCTGGGCTTCGCAGAACCTCTCGTTCCCTGAATGGTGTTCCTTTTGCTAGAAGAATCGCTGTGCCACCCCTCTTGCTGTCCCCAGATGCCAAGTATTGTTTCGGGAATGCTAGGGAAGTCCGCTGAGAGCAAGTGTGTCTCTTGGAGGAACACCACCGAGCTGTGGAGGTCCTCCAGGTGCTGGAAGGTGGATTTACGCTTCTCTGGGGAATTTAGGCCCCTAAAGTTCAGTGAGAGATAGTGCAGTTTCAGGTGCGGTGGGGAGGCTTTCTGCCGTCCTTCTCCAATGGTCGGGTGGAGGGGGGGCTGTTTGTGGGGGTTTGCCTTCCAATGCTGGGCTTCGAGTTCTGTCCCACTGCAACCAGGTTTTATTAACCTTATCCAAACTGGGACCAAACGTGGCCCGGGAACCGGACTGATTAGCAATAGACCAGTCCAAAAAAACCCAAAAACAAACTGGGCCCAGTGGGCCTTGGGACGGAGAGTGTGTTAATTCACTCGGCTGGGGCATATCGTGGGACGCCCGAGCGCTGAGAGTGTGCCCTGGCGCGGAGACCAGGTTACTTCTTGTTCTCCCTCCTCTCCTGTGTAGGGGGGCGGGGTTAAACTTGTTCAAGGTGGCAGGTAGCTTTTGCCCCTTGGGGACTTTCATCCAACGATTTCGCTGTGACTTCAGGGTCGCTCCCTGCTCTTCATCTGGGGACGGATTCAATGAGTCCCCTTCTGAGGTCGCCGGTTCCCCTCGCATGATTCCACCTGCCTCTTTGAGGGAGTGGATTATGCGTGTTTGGCCATCAAACGAAAATTGAAGCGCTGCATGGAAGAGCCACCGGTATTACATTTTTTGATCCTGGTGGAAGATCGCTAGTGGCCTAAGGGCTCTATGTCGCTGAACTCTAGAGGGTGCCAGGTCCTGAAAGATTTGTAGAGAGGCCCCTGGAAATGTTAAGACCCTTGAGCTTAGCTTGCAGACATGATTTCCTACTTTGTGGAAAAGAAATGGACCCTGATGATTACTTCGGGTGCATCTGTTGATTGGGAGCCTCTATGGCCTCGTAATCTGTGGGTGTGATCCAGCAAGAGTAATGACTTGTCGCATTCAGGGAGGAGGGCTTGGAAGAGGTTGCTGATGTAAGCCAGCAGGGCTCGGTCTGATATCGAGGCTGGGACCCCTCAGATGCGAATATTATTGCGGGCCCTGTTTTGCAAATCCTCCTGCTTATGTTGCATGCTCTCGCTGCTTTCCTCTAGGGTTTGGAGTTTCCGCTGCAGGTCTGCAATTTGCATCGAGTGCTCCAGGATGTGGTCTTCTGTTTTGCCGACCCTGTGTTCCACTTCCTCCATTCGATTATCTAGCCCATCTATTTTAGCCAATACCTCTGTCATGCAGTTACGGAATTCTGTCTTAATGTCTGCTAAAAAGGATTGAATATCGTCTTTCATGGCCTATTGGCCCTGGGATCTTTCGGGCCATGTGGCATGGGTTCGATCGGGGTCCGCTTTCCTAGACTTCTCTTGTAGGTGCAGCATGCTAGCAATGTCCGCCAATTTCGTGGACTTATGTTTGGCCATTGTGAGGAAGAGGTGAAAGCCAGATGGGGTGATGGTTTTGGGTGTCACAGAGTCTCCGGTATGCGTCCCGATGTGTTGTAAGGCTCTTGGGGTTACCTGAGATATGCCTTGGCTTTATGCGGCTCCTAGTTTGTAGGCCTCTGGGATGGGACCGGTGTCTTCCTCCCCAGCTTCAGGCAGCTCGAGTGTGGCAGAGTGGTATGGAGCTCAAGCGTTTTCCAAAGGAGCTGCACTAAGAACGCTGCACAGGACACCCTGCGCTGTGTGCTGGGGATGGGGGTAAGCCCTGGCTGTTGGTGCATCCCAGCAGACTGTCTGAAGAGATCTCCTCCGTGTGTGTGTGTGTGGGGCTTCTGCCGGCTCCTGCTGCAGTGAGGGCCTGTGCCGTGCTGTGCAGTGTTTTACAATGTGTTGCCCATGCTCTCTGGCCCGGCTAAGATGCCTGGGAGGGTTCCGGCAGCCGGTGCTACTCCCCCAGCCCCTGCTGGTGTTACTGTGTTGCCCTGCTCTCCCTCTTAGCCCTTGGACCTCGGGAGCCATACGGTGTGGGATGCTTCAAGGCTCCTGGGGTTACCCAGGTTGTGCGTTGGCTTTGTGTGGCTTCCAGTCTGTATGTCCCTAGCGTGGGGCAGCTGTCTTCTTCCCCAGGTGTGGGCAAAGGTTTTGTGTGGCACCATGACAGAGCCTCCTGTAGGCGGACTGACTTAAACTTAGCGGTCCTATATAGTGGGCACACCCAATATGTTGCTGGTGCCACCCTATATCGTATGCTGGGGGTGGGAGGAAGTCTTGTCTGCTTAAGTGCCTTGGCTGTCCCACAGTTGCGGGCTGTTTTAGCTGGGGAGACAAGGGGGTGAGGAGGGATCCAATCCCTTCGCCAGTATGGCTTAGTCCTCTTTATGTTTGGGGCCTCCGTTGGCTTCTGCTGCGGCTTGGGTCTTTGCCACGCTGACATCAGAGTTATTGGGAGCTACCCGCTCCCTCTATGTGTGCTGAGGAGCTTGGGCTGGTTCCGGCTGCCTTGCCGCCTCTCCATATTGTGCCATCGTCGCTGGCTCCTCCGCTTTCCCTGCCCTCCGGCCTTGGACGTTTTGGTGCTGCTTTGTTCAGGCCCTTTTGTCCAGCTGGGGGTGTGGGGGAGGGGGAGAAGGCGCACCTGAGGACACCACCAGGGCCTTTCCGAAGTGTGCGCCGGGGAGAATAGGGGGCCCTTACCATCTTCGGGATGCTCTGGCGGCTGCGAGGAGGCTGGGTGCAGTGGGAGGGCTGGCGTTCCCCTCTGCCCTGGACGTCTCGTCGGTCGATGCGGTCGGGTGGGGGTGCTGGCCAAGGTAGGATCCTCCTACCCTTCAAAGCTTCTGCTGGCTTCCACTGCTGGTCGAGCCTCACGGTGCGGTGTGCGGGGCTAAGCTGTTTGCTTTCTTCAGCCTGTCGCATCGAGCAAGCAGAGCGTTTCTGGTCTCCCCCACAATGCTTGTTTGGGCCCTCGAGCCGGGGAAGCAGTGCCTCAGACCCGGGGCCCCGTGCGTTGTTGTGGCTGGGATCGGAGTGCGCCTCTGCTGCCTCTAGGTAGTGAATGCGTTACGGGGATGGGAGCCGCAACAGTGGAGCGGCCGGCTCCTCCTCTCTTCCCCTCAATGCGTTTGGGGCCCCGCTATATTGTGTCCGTGAGTCTCCTCCGCGTTTATGGACCGCCAAATTCTGAGGCTGCCACGGTCCGATTTTCCCCCAGGTTCCGACCAGCTATTCCCAGGAGGCTGTTGGGGGTTTGTCCTTGGCCCCCCCATGCGTGCCCGTGAGCCCCCAACCCGACAGAGCTCACACACACGCGTCTGTCGGCTTCGGGCTCCCCGGTCGCTCTGCGGCTTCCGGGAACGCCCCGTTTATTAACGCTGCACGCGGCGACGTGCAACGTCACGCCGCCGCGTGCGCAGCCCTTACGGGGCAACGCCACACTCCTCCTTTTTCAGGAGGACACACAATTACAACATTAGTTAAACACACCATATCACACAGCAAACAACTTGCCCATCCTGAGCCCAGGCCCCTTTAATGTTAGCCACCCGGGTCCCTTCCCTCCGGATGAACCTCCAACGGTCCCAACACATACTCACTGAGGTAAGCGGGTTTCCCTCGCCCAGCCCTCTGGGGGTACCTCCCGCTCACCTCCGGCACCGGCAGTCCATCAGCAACAGCCTCCCGACTCGGAGAGGCCGGGGCACCGAGAGGGGGCCCATCATCATCAGGGATCTCAGCGACACCCGGGTCCAGAGGGGGTTCAGTTCTCGAGTCTCCCAGCTTCTTGAAGAAGCTGACGTTTCGGGTGACAGCCGTTCGCCCATCGGAGGCCATCACCATCGACCCCTTCACGGCGACCACATCCAGGGGCAGGACAGCTTCCCGTGAGGATGTCGGTTCCGGATAAGCACCTCATCCCCAGGTTCCAGCAGCTGGGGCCGAAGACCCCGGCGCAAGTTCTCTTGGCTGATCCTGGCCAGTCGGTCGGCCTCAACCTGCTGGTCGTTGATCACCCCGGGTTCTCTCTCCTGTACCTCCGGCAGTAGACCCCGGGGGCATCGCCGGAATAACACTTCCGCCGGGGCGACACCAGTGGATGCATGTGGGGTGGTGCGATACACTCTCAGGAATTGATACAATGCCCGTTGGAGGGGCTGGCCTTGTCCTTGCGCAATCCGAAATGTCTTGTTCAGCGTTCGCATCAGCCTTTCTGCATCGCTGTTGGCTCGAGGCCACAGCGGGGATATCTTCCGATGTTGAACTCCACAACTGGCTAGAAACTCTGAGAACCGCTCGCTTTGGAATGGCGACCCGTTGTCCGAGCATAGCGTCAGGGGAAATCCGTGGGTTGCAAAGATCTTTTCCACACCGACTACCACATGCTCGAATGCCACCGATTCCACGAACTCCACCTCGGGGTACCGGGAGTACTCATCGACTATGGCCAGAAAGTGGGTGCCCACGGACGTGGACCCAAAGTCTGCATGCACGACCTCCCAGGGCCTGGTCCCTCGAGGCATTGCTTCGATCTCCGGTTCCCTCTGCACCGGGGAGGCTGCCTGACACCATACACAGGCTGCCACAAAGTCATCGACCCTTTTCTCCAGCTCCGGGAACCAGACCTTCATCCGCAGCCTCGCCTTCGTCTTGGCAGCACCCTGATGGCCATGATGGGCCAGGGCGATCACATCACCTACTTTGGAGTGGGGGACCACTATGCGATCCCCCTGGAGCAGGAGCCCCGACGCCGAGAAAGACAGCTCATCTTTCACCTTCCACAGCTGTTCAAGGGCGGTCTTCGCCTCATGGGTCCGCCCGGCGAGAGCCTCCAAGACAAACTTCCAGGATCCGCTTTGCATCGACTGCTTCAATATCTGGAAGCACCCATCCTCAGCCGCTGCAGCCTCCAGCTCCGACAGGGGCAGCGCATTTGGTGTTGCTCCTTCCACTACCATCCGGACATGGTCGTCCGCCTCTTCTGTGCAGGTGTCTCCCACCACTCCCCCACGCACTCCTGGATGCCGGGAGAGGAAGTCCGCCGCATTGTTGGCGCCTGGCCGGTAAACCAGCGTGACCCCGTACTCAAGCAATGCGAGCATCCATCTCTCAATTCTGGCCGGGGGCTTTGATGACGAGCCCGCCAGGATCGGGAGCAGGGGTTTATGATCAGTCACCACAGTCACCGGGCACCCCAGCACATAGAGGCGAAAATGTCTGCATCCCCACAGGACCGCCAGGGCCTCCCGCTCTATCTGGGAGTACCACTGTTCCGTTTCCGAGAGCGCCTTGCTGGCGTATGCTACGGGACGGAGGTTTCCATCCCGGCCCACTTGGGTCAGGACCGCCCCCAGGCCAAACGGACTGGCGTCGACAACGATCTCCGAGGGTAGCGCTGGGTCGAAGAACGCCATGGTATCCTCCGTTGTTAAGGCGCTCTTGATGTCCTCGAACGCCGACTGCTGCAGTGGACCCCAGTGCCAGGCAGTCTCTTTCTTGGTAAGAGCTCTGAGCGGCTCAGACCTTGAGGCCAGGTTTTGGATGAACCGACCACAATAGGTCACCATGCCCAGAAAGCTTCTCACCTCCGACACCGATTCCGGGGGCTGTGCACTCTTTATGTCCTGAACTTTCCGCGGGTCGGGTGACACTCCTCCCTCCTTAAACACGAACCCAAAGAATTCTATGGAGGGGCGCAGGAATTCGCACTTGTCCCTATGGAGGGTGAGGCCCAGTGACTGCAGTCTCTCGAAGGTCTTGGCCAGGCGCTTCAGGTGGATCACCTCCGTGGTGGCAAACACCAAAATGTCATCACTGATGTTGAGTACCCCTTCAAGATCAGCAAGGGCACCTCGGATAATGTTCTGAAACACTTCCGCAGCCGATGACACCCCAAAGCTTAACCTCTTGTACCTGTAGAGTCCCCGGTGAGTGGTGAATGTTGTAATATACCGGGACTCCGGATGGAGGACAACTTGATGATACCCTGCTCTGAGGTCGAGCTTGGAGAAGAATCTGGCCCCTTGTACCTCAGCGATTATGTCGTCAATGGTCGGGGTCAGGTGTCGCTCCCTTTTGATGGCCTTGTTGGGCAGCCTCATATCCACACAGATACTAACTGAGTCCGGCTGCTTTGGTTTTCTGGCCACGACGATGGGGGACACCCATGGTGTTGGGCCTTCCACTTTCTCGATGATGTCCAAGGCCACCAGGTTATCCAGCTCCTTGTCGACCTGCTCCCTCAGATGAAAAGGAACTCTCCGGTGTTTCAAAGCAATGGGTTGTACTGAGTCATCAATGTGGAGCCGGACTGGATCACCGGTCATTCTCCCAATGCCGTTGAACAGGGCTGCGTACTTGTCAAGTAGATCATTGATATCTTCCAGGTATACTGAGTACGCAAAACTCACTATCCCGAGTGCCTCCGCAGCCGCACAGCTCAGCAGGGTGTTGTTGCTTATAGGGGTCACGTAGAATCGAGCCCTGATCGTCGAGCCTTCATGTTACATCTTCGCTACGAACGCCCCGTCCAGCGGTATGGGCTCAAGTCCACCGAAGGCGAATATGCGAGCTCTTGGCACAGCCAGGTTTGGCAGCGGGTCCAGAGCGTCATAATGTCCCCTCGCCATTACGTTGACAGATGCCCCTGTGTCCACCAACACGGGAACAGGCGAGCGGTTCACCTCCACCACGCACCTTGGCTGCCTCCTGCTTTTGCCTTTCAGGACCCCCATGCTTGAGACGAAGAAAATGTTCTCCTCCTCCTCTTCTTCAGCCTCCTCTGCCTGAGTCTCCTCTTCTGCTTGATCTACCTGGGCCACGTTGGACGGCCGGGTTTGGCGCGGAGTCCAGATTCGGGCAGGACCTCTCGGTACCATGACAGGTAGAGCCGATTTACACACTCTTTAGAAGTGATCCGGGAGTCCACATCGGCCACATGTTCTTCCTGCGGCTGGGCACTCTGTTGGGTGGGGGAGGTCATAGCCACACTTCTGACACGACTCCCCCGATCTTCCTGCTCTGTCACGGGGGGCTCCACCAGTCCTTCTTGTTCCTCTGCCGCCCCGCCACACAGCGCACACCTCTTCGGCCTTGATCGAGCGTGATCCGCCTCCATTTTGTTTGCCCGTGCCTCGGCCACTTCGTGACATCGACCCAGTTCCAGTATGCGGGGCAGAGTGATTCCCGGCTCTCTGAGGACCTGTCTCCTCAGTTTGCCGGAGGAGCATGCTTGGATCAGCATTGTTCGTATCATATCATCCGCGTCCCCCCACGCACACCCTTGGGAAAGGCGGCGCAGGCGGCCGTAAAAAGTGTCCAGGGTCTCATCATCCTTTTGTTTGGCCGACAGCATTACAAATCTCTCGAAGTCCACGTTGGCGAGTGGAAGGAAGTGTGCAAGGAGAGCCGCTTTGGCCTCACCATAGGTCTGGTCAACCGGAGTCAGCGACTCCAAGATCTCCTGAACTGCGGCTCCCGCCGAGTACAGCATGGTGGCCACCATGCTGTCATCATCGTCCACCCGAGCAGCCCTGAAGTACATGTCCAGGCGGGCCACCCACCTCTTCCATCGGGGCCCCAGGCTAGACGGGGGGCCCGTGGGATCAAATTCTGGTATCGGTTGTAGGGCGGCCTGGGCTCTCGCTTGAGCCATGATGGGAGCCCCTCGTGGAGCGGCAGGCTGCGCCCCTAGTGGTGCCTGTGGTGCAGGCGCCTGATTCCCCGGTGGCAGCGGTTGCGGTGCTGCAGGCTGGGCCGCCTGATCTTCGTCCTGAGAGTCTTCCACAGGATCCGCGGTGTCACCGTCCTGGTCGCTGTCGGACATGGGACTGAGCGCACAGGCACCCCCACCACAAGTCCTGGGGCCGCAACTCAGATTCCCACCATCACCATGCAGATGGATGCACCCCCATGCCAAGCACAGCACGGGTCTTGAATTGTAGAGCGGAGAAGACGGTGACGTGTGTCCCCTTCCTTGAGCACCAGCCAAGAGTCATACACACAAAAAAAAAAAAACACTGGCTACCACCTTGTGATGATTAAGAGGACCAATAGAAGATGGAGCACCAACCACCACCACCTCGTGATGATGAAGAGGATCAAGAAAAGTGTCCTGATGATGAAGGGGGCGAGGAAGTGCCTTGCTGCCACCTTGCAGCAATTCACCGCAATGTAGAGGTCCCAAAAATTAAGCCATGTGGGTGGACTGGACTAAGCAGGCCCTGCCATAGTAGTCCTTATCCTGGCTTTCACTCGACGTAACAGTCCCAAAATATGATGAAAACACACAAATCAGGTATGGGCGTGCAGGTCATGCACTCAGCAACCATGAAATCCAAAAATTAGACCCTAATCACCTTCTCGTCCCGAACCGGAGCTCCGAGAAGTTCCGCGGCCTCGTGTTCAAAATGGCCGCCAGCCGCGTGTGCGGTCCGCAGCCACGGCATGAAACGAAACGTCCGTGAACGTTCCGATCGTAAGAAAAATTCCGGAAGCCTTTCACCGCCGGGCCCGGGCATCCGTCACCACTCGTCGCCACTGTTGGGGGTTTGTCCTTGGCCCCCCCATGCGTGCCCGTGAGCCCCCAACCCGACAGAGCTCACACACACGCGTCTGTCGGCTTCGGGCTCCGCGGTCGCTCTGCGGCTTCCGGGAACACCCCGTTTATTAACGCTGCACACGGCGACGTGCAACGTCACGCCGCCGCGTGCGCAGCCCTTACGGGGCAACGCCACAGAGGCTCCGCCAACTGCTGTCCGTATCCGTGCCTTTCTCTTGTGGCTATAACAGGCTTATTTCGGAGTATTCTCAGGTATCCCACAGAGCTCTTAAAAAGGCGACTGCATAGCCGGCGCCTCAAGCCACGACCCCATCTTTTAGCTTTTTTAATGCAATTAAAGATATCCTCCCATTCGCACCTTATAGACCAATCAACATCATCCACAATCTTGGAAGAGAAGCGCTCAGTGTTAATCGGAGCGAAAATGTTAGAATGAAAACCCACTCAATCGCTTCCGTGATCAGATTAATCTGAGCATGAGAAAGGGGATGTAGTAGATTGTTTATAATTCTCCAACAGGCACCTGTGTTAGCAATTCCCAGGCTTTTCTAGCATTTTTTCATTATCTTTCTGAGCCAAGATTTGGCAATGCTGACGCATCAAATTGTTGTAGCTCCTTTTTATAGCTTTATTAGCCAGTGACATAGTTTCTGGAGGTGCTGATTTCAGTGTACGTAGGGCCTTTCTAACATTTTATTTTGGGGATTTAACCTCCTCATCAAACTCATGTGAGTGACGTCCAACAAAATTTGGTTTGTGTAATCTATTATATAGGGTTTCAACTTGTAGTACATAACAATGGGTGCTGAAATAAGCATTTAAATCTTCCTTAATTGTAAACTGCTTTAATAATATATTAAAATTCCTTACTGATCTGCCATTCCATGTTAGGAGGTAACCCATCACATTACAAGAAACTCTTGGAACACAAGTGGTGACGTCTCTTCCCCCTGAAAAGGATCTCACAGCTAATCATAAGCAGGCATGGGCCTCATTACCAGACCCTCGGTAACCCGCCGGTGCTACCAGCGGGTTTCCGTCGTACTCGTAACACTTTTCCGGTGCCTGATATCTCAATGCCACCGGGACATTACAAGTTCCGGCGGATCGGGAAGTTAGGCACCGGAAAATGTTGATCCCCTTTCCCGTGGAGTCCCATAGGACTCCCTGGGAGTGGGGAGACGGAAGCACCAACACCGTTGCTAATGGTGCCTGTGCTTCACTGACAAGTCTGCCTACTGGGACCCTTGCGCCCGGCAGGTCAGACCTGCCGGACGCAACGGCACCTGCAGGCAGACCTGTAGTGTGACAGTCCGGAAAGGATACCGGTATGTTGCTACCGGCACCCTTATTTCTGGATTGCCACACTTATAATGAGGCCATGGTCACTCTGGGGGACTTCTGCATTGATATGGCCTTGAGTGTTCCATGCTAAAAATTTACATTGAACAGTTGAAGAGTAGTAGCTACTTGATGCAACTCGAGCATGTAGCACCCTTGCTAGCCACAACCAGTTCCTCTGAGGTTCCGCTTGCTGTGAATTAGACAAATTAGCCACCAATTGTCTGCCACCATTGCCTAAATGAGTACAGGGGATCCTTAGGTTATCACCCTGGTCCTGCAATAGCAAGGGGACAGTTACTTCACCATTAGTCCAGGCAGCTTTAGATTTCTTCCCCTCACAATGAAATTCACGCAGGTCATATCCCCATGGTAGCAGATTAGGAACGGCCTCTGATATCTTTGCTATCACCAGTTTAGATTTTATATGTAGGAGAACTCTGCCAAGATTAATGTCATCCCAAAACTCTACCTAGTCAATGTCATTAGAATTAATGTTTGTTAAACTTGGCACTGACCGCAGAAGAGCCAAGACATTAGCCCTGTTCAGTATGACTTTGTCACGAACAATAGGCAGAGTTTCCAGTAGGAAACAGGCAGTCTGCACATGTGGTCTCGAAGAATACTTTTTAGGGGATTTCAAATCTTGCGCTGTCAACCTCTTGTGAGGCCGTAAAGAAAGATTAGGCGGTGGAGCAAAGACACTTTCTTCGTAGCATTCTCCTCATTAGGAATAGATTTGACTATCAAGGCCTGGTGACGTTCTTCCAATGTCAGAAAAGGAGATAGAGTATCTGTTGCATAGGATCTCGCCACTGGCTCCCTTTTGTGCGTCAGTATGGTCATGGGCAGCCTGGAAGCCAAACCCAGGTGCACACGAGTTTCGGGTTTAGAGCCTTCCTGTTCCATAATAGGCACTATATCCCCATCATCGTTGTAACCCAAAAGATTTGCCAGCATCATAGATGACGATCCAATTCCTTCTGTCAAATCGCTAAAACTAGGGACATCATCCAAAGCCTTGAAGGTCAAACGAACGGCGATGAAAAGACTCTTTTATTGGAGGCATTTTTACCTCTACGGGGAGGAGTTGTAGGAGTAGTTTCTTCATCCACAGCCAAAGCCTTAGTGGGCGATTGAATAGGCCTTTTTTGCTGATGATTTTTTAAATCTTCTGGGAGGGTTTGTTGCACTTGTTTCTTCACCAACAGGTAGACATTTTCTGGAGCCTCTTTTGAGGTTGGGTGGACATTTTTCTGATTTTTATGTTTTTTCTTCTGATAGCCCTTCCTTCCCAGGCAAGTCCCCTGTTTTTTCTTCCGCTTGTCAAAATTGGGGAAATTAACGTGTGGTTCTACTGGAGCCACTGGGCTTCCCTTTTCTCACAGAAGAATTACTGAATCTGCAGACAACTACAAGTTTGCATCATTAGAGTTGAGCAGAGAGTTCTCAGCGTCTTCCAAGGCCTGTTAAACGTACTGGATAGGGCAATTATGTCTCCTGTTGGTCTTCTCTATCTTGTTAAAACAACCTCATTAGTTAGGGATTTTAGTGGTTGAAGAGTAGGTCTGAGGTCTAAGATGACACCTTCAAAGAATGAGATTTTAGAAAGCATTTGAATTAGAAGATTTGTTTGCTCAACAACATTCCCACGTATTGTTTCATATTGTTGCACCAGCAATCTTAGCACAAAATCCAAAGCCGTAACAATAGAGGCGTCCGGCGGTGGCCAGACAGCTTTCGATAATTCCGAGTGGAACAATAGAGGAGAAGCTTGGGTTAAGTTCAGGGAGTCACAACTTCTTCCGGCTGACATCATGGGCGATATTTCGCTCGCTGAATGCAATAAGGAGCCCTCACCCCACTGGGTCTTCTTGGAGGGGAACAAATGTCAGATTGACTGCAGAAGAATGACTTTCGATCAGAGATCAATTCTTGACAGGCAACAAGGATAGCTGTGTCTGACAAATCATCCCCAGTATGATTTCTTGGCGCCGACAGGCTGCTTTAATGTCTGACAATATTTGGAGTGGGAGGGCAAGTTGTGGGGGTGGCCACCCCACTAAAGATGAACCAAGTTGTGGGGGAAGCATAGTATTTATGGTGGAAGAATTCATAGTGTCGACGGTCGTATGCCTATTAGTAGTCTTCAAGGAATGGTCATCAATCAGGAATCTCATTGGCAAGTCAGTACCCGGTTTAAGGGTAGAGGTTGATCCTTGCCGCTGGCAGAAGGCTTCCATGTTAGAGGGCCCACAGATAGGCTCCTAAGATTATCCTGCGCCAAAACAGCTTCCGCGTATGTCAGTCCCGCTTGACCCTCATTGGCAGTTTTGGGTGCAGTAGTAACCTTGCTACATAGAGCGTACATATTAACAGCAGCTAAATGCAAACCAAAAGTTAAAAGGAGACTTACTCCAACAGCTGTGTGCTGTCGGGACTGCCTGACTGCCTCAAGTCGTGCTCTTCTTTCCGAACAAACAGGGAGAGCGGGTAAAAAGCAGTATGTTCAAAATCACAGCGTCGAAGATTTTTGCCTTCTCCTGCAGACTGCTGACTGCACTCATAGCACTTGGTACACGCTTGCGCTAAGCGCAGCGTACAGGTATTATAAAGTTACAGCAAGTCAATTTCCACACTCAGGCACGGCTCGCACAAGGCTTCCAGGGAACCAGACACTTGTGGTGGCTTTCTCTTTTTCTGGGCTGATTCCTGCCCTTTGTGAGAAATTGCAGAAGCTGTGCACTGGTGGTGACCTGTGGAAAACCTTGCGACAGTGGCCTAACCTTTGACAAAGCATGTGGGCCGAAAAGGCGTGGCACAATATGCAGTCTACCCATCTGTGTCAGAGATTTATGGACCGAATCTCACAATTTGGTTGAGGCGCGGGGAGGTTTGCTTGTCGAGATACTCGGTTTTATCTACCCGTTTGGTTCCTCGGGCGTGGCCTGGTAGTGTTCTTGAACCCCTCAGAGCGAGCTCCAGAAGGCTGGTGATGCTCAGACTCTTTGAGCGCGAAAGACTTCTGATGCTGAGATGTCACCTTGGCTCTGTCAGACGCAGCACCAGATCCTGAAGGATCCTCAGCAACAGCACCTGTCAAAGTCTGTGAGGCGTTGCAGCAAACTCTGTTATCAGGTCTCAATGGATCCTCTGTGCAAGCACCAGTGGAAGCCTAAAAGGCCTCAGGCCATCTCCAGTAGAGCGGTGGCTAACTGTAGCAGGACTGGGTCCACCCAGTAGCGTGTGGTTCCAGAGAATGTACCT
The DNA here is from genome assembly GCF_040938575.1 of Ambystoma mexicanum. Taxonomy (NCBI): domain Eukaryota; kingdom Metazoa; phylum Chordata; class Amphibia; order Caudata; family Ambystomatidae; genus Ambystoma; species Ambystoma mexicanum. The sequence continues at coordinate 639,179,515 of NC_090939.1, forward strand.
GGATTCTTGACTTCTTAACATTGACAAACTCATGTGATGTGCACTGGTGGTGACCTGTGGAAAACCTTGCACCAGTGGCCTAACCTTCAACGAAGCATGTGGGGGAAAAATGGGGGCATGACGCGCTATCAACCCACCTGTGTTCGGGGCTTAGCCACTCTAAATAGATCCTGTGGCAACATGCTGCTGCATAGAGCTTACCACAAGAGAAACAGGGTGAGCAACCCGTGACACCCGTCATAAACAGGCTGACGGATGTTGCTGGGCGACAGTGCTGAGAGGAAGAAAAAAATAAGAGGATACTAAAAACATGCGAGGCAAAAAATGTACATCATTAACTAGCTCTCCAATGAGCAATAGGATGTTAGTGCATATGGGAAAAATCAGAAAGGAGCAGGGATAAAGTAACACAGTTCTAGGATATGGTCTTAGAATCACAGACTAGGACCTTCATGCTAACAATTGTATGTGTATCTTAAAGTGGCAAACATATCATATACATACTGATGGCAGAGGGTCACAAGAAAATACATTCATATTTATTTAAAATGCACTGGAAATCCTCAAAAGGAGTGCACATGCATAACCTCAAGGGGTATTAAAAAGTCGTATCTATATATATAAAACACTTAGGTATGTTTCTGTACTCAGCTGATGCAATTCATCAGTGTTAGGTGGCCCTGTGCTGTCCAAATGGCAAAGTGCACCCACTTCAACAACAGATATCATTTCAACATACATATGTAATTTATCAGTGTTAGGTTGCCCTCTGCTGTCCAAATAGCAAAGTGCACCCACTTCAACAACAGGTACCATTTTTATAAACAGAATGAGAATGGCTCTACGCGGTCACCTTCACCTGCCACTATCGCAAAACATTTGGCAGTTACTTCTTTCCACCCCTACTTCTCTTCACACAGGGCACAGCGGTTCCAGTGTCAATGAACAGTTAATTACCGGCTCAACTTTTCAGTCGCTAAAGAGCGAAACGCTGTAGGACGAATGCCTCCTCACGAGCTAAAACTGAAAGTAGATGCTGTAATTATACTACTAAGCAATCTTATGCCATCACTGGGATTCTCCAATGGAAACAAGGTTGACAATTACGTGTCTACAAAGACACATCACAGAGGCCTGTGTGATCGATGGAACTTAGATACTGTTCTTATACTGCGCATACCTTTTATTCCATCTGATACGTTTAGCCTCTTCAATGAGCATTAGTAAGTCACAGGGACCTGCACCCCCTTCCTGGAAGCAATCAGTGGTAATTCTGATACTTAAGAAGGGGGACAGAAGTGACCCTATGAATTATCAACCGATATTGACCTTTAAGATATGCTAGAACGGCATATGTTATGCCGGGAAAAGCTAGTTTCTACAGAATAGCTCAATGAAAGAGAAGTTTCCAGAGTGCCATGAAACAAGAGCAGTGTCATCAGAAGCATTTGGAAAGTAATGAAAGTAGGTACCACGTTGTCTTACTGAAGTAGTCCTAGAATATCAACCTAATTAACTCAACCAAAGCCTGAGCTTCTGAATATATCACTCTCTGAGCTGACAAGTTGGACTACAGCCTCTCATTCCTCTCTAACCGGCCGTCTCCATGAGAACCTGCACTGATTCCTAGCACCACTATTTTACTGGTCTGTTTCTTTGATTTCTCTACATTTCTGTTGCCTATCACTTAGTTATTGAGCTACATTTAATTAAATGTACACTGCTGCAACATCACAACCGTTTAAAATAGTGCTTTTACAAAAAACAAACACATAAATAGTATAAGTGAATACATGAATAATTATGCACCCAATAGGTTGGTGTGTAGACATCAAGTAACAAAAGGAGTACTTACCTGTTTCTCAGGTGCATCGACTACGTTTTTCTTAATTATAGTTTGTGATTCCGGTTTATGCTAGAATGGGCAGATAACAAATTTGTCAATTGTGGTGAAAACACAGAGCATACATTTTCCTGCTATGCAGCCATTTGCCCACAAGAAGGGAAACAAAGAGGAGATTGCATTAATGCTGTATTACTCTTTGTTACGAAACACTGTTATTTTTCCTATATTGTCCTGTTATTTTATGCTTATTATTCATTTGGGCTTTGTATAGCACTACAAGCCACTGTGCAGTAACTTATTTGAGTTAACAGAGGCACAGGATAAGAGGAGCACTATCTGTTGCAAATTATTTATGATAGTACAATCAGAACGAAGTCTATGAAATATGCAGTCAAACAGATTCTACAGCTTTAATGTGCAAGGATTCTGCATTAGCGGCCTAAAACAGTGTGAAATAAAGAATTCAATAGGCCTTTAACACAGTATAAGTCACGAAGTTATATGCAAAAATATGAGTTACCTGTTACTATTCATCACAGGGTCCTTTGTTCCACTTTGCATCCATTATTTTGCTCGCACCATTCGGCCAGGCCTAATGCTGGAACGCATATAGAGAGCCTTCTGTGAAGTCTCTGCACACTTTTAACAAACTCTGAAGCTAATACTTGTTGAAGAAGATATCCTCTGGAGCTTCGGCTTTCCTGCACCTGAACCCTTTCCTGACCTGCCGGCAGCTGACTCCTACACTACTAGAGTCCCTCTTCTGCCTCTGAGAAATCTCATGCTCTAGACTAGGGAAGGACTTTGATATAGAACTTGATGCAACCGCTCAGTGAGATGGCACCACCTAACAAGCAATTGCAGAATCAGCAAGACAAAGGGATGACCATATACAATGATGCTGGACCGGACTCCCGAGCACCAGCCATAATTTCTAGGATGCTGTACTAGAACAGATAGATCTGAAGTGGCTGTAGCGGCACTCCAATAAATAATTGCAGACCCAACAAGACACAGAGATGACATCAGCATAATAGCCCAAACCCCAAAGGGAGATACTATTCCCTCGACAGGCACTGGATGGTCACCAGGAACGGGGTCTCCCTCCAATCCACACAGACACTCAAACACCAATGTGCTAACTCTCTCCTCTGCATCAAAACACAATAGAATGCAGCTATATTCCTCGATTAATCCGGCTTAGCTGCACAGATACTTGTACACCTCCATGATAACCCCAACAGTCTTTAGAACGCAGCTATACCCCATGAACATCGGCCTAGCTGCCTGCCCATCGCCCTTAAAAACATCCTAGCCTCTACCTGCGCAGGCAGTATTGCATGCTCCACCCTCAACCACTCCCTAACATCGGGAACCTTCCTGGAAGCCCTGAAAGCCTCCTACATCAAACCCCTACTCCAAAAACCCACACTCGACCCATTCCTCCCACAGAACTACCGGCCCATCTTCAACACCTGCTTCATCGTCAAACTCATGGGCCGCACAGCATTCAAGCAGCTTGGCCTTTTCACTGAAGCCAACAACCTCCTGGAACCTGCACAATCTGGTTTCAGACCGCTCCAAGGAACAAAATCCTCCCTAGTGTCAAGGACGTCATTTGGGGGTCGCCAGAGGTCACAACAGCGACCTCTGGCGACTCCCTTGCGACCTCTGTAATAGTTTTGCAACCTCTGATTAAGGCCTTGCTGCATAATTCCTTTTAAAATAATCAGATGTCGCAAAAAAGATTACAGAGGTCATGGAGCTTGCCTTGCAAAGTTGCGGTGCACATAAATCAACCTGCCAGTGCCTTCGACCTCTGATTATTTTAAAAATAATTATGAGGCAAGTCACTGGCAGGCTGATTCGCGCGCACGGCAACTTGCAAGGCAAGCTCCATGATGCCTGCCTGGGGGCGGGTGCGGCTCCACTAGGTCTGGAGGCTGGCACTCAAGGTCATGGTTGCCTGGTAACCATCAACTTTGTCCAACCTCGCCTCCGCTATTTGTCCTGCATATTCTGTAAGCAGGGCACCCTCACCGGGACACAGAGCATTGCCCGGCTTTTGGTGACTGCAGCTGGCAGCAGAGCTTGAAGGCTGGTCTGTGCTGCTGAGTGCCACCGTCCTCGGGCTGTGTGTGGGGAGTAGCAACATAAATAATATTTATTTTAAAAGAGCAATGTATTCCTATACCTATACTTACAATTTACCCAGCATGGATTGCCTTGAACTTCTTTCTAGCAAATAATTTCCCATTAATAGACACTTGTCATAAACTCTTTACATGCCCTGATTCCTTGCCACAGCTTCTCAAAGAAGTAGTGCAGTGGATGTGCTGATTTTAGATTCCTCTATTCTCAAAGTGACCTGGATATTTCCGGGGTGCTGGGCTGCAGTGTAAGTGATATGCTGGCAACCCTGCTTGCATACATTGGTGTCAGTATAGACTCTCTGCACCCACGTGGTACTGGGTATGCATTTCACAGTTATGGGCCATTTGTCAACAAAAAAAGGATTATGTTCCTGCTTGATGGATAAAAAGGGAAATGAAAAAATTAAGAAGGCGTGGCAGGGTCAGTAATGACCCTTTTGTGCATTACAAAGCCCCTCAACTCTGTTTCAAACAGAGGCAGGATAATGCGTTTCATTCCGTACCTTTCAAAGTGCATCCCATTTATGAATTTGGGATGTGCATTGAAATGCACAAGCATGCCCCACACCAACCACTGTTGTGTGCATTTGCGCGATGTAAGGGGATTTTAGGGGCATCAGAATGTGCGGATCTCTGAAGCCATCTGAGAATAGAAAGAATGCTTTTATGGTCCAAAAGAAGAGCCTATCCAGTAGCTCATCTCTTCCTTTTGCACCAGACAATCTGCGAGAATGCGGCCCCTTGAGTTTTGGAGGTTTCCTTGTTACAGCAGGGCAGGGTTTCTCAAGTCTGCAGGTCTGCTTGCAGAATGGGCGAGCAGCACGGCGGCGGCGAGCAACCGGGGTTTCCTTCCCCTCCCTCCGCGCAGACTTTGAAATGCTGGCAGAGTACCAGTTTGATGGCCAGGATAACAAGAGGAGGGGTAATTCATTCCTGAGACCGGATTTCGCAGACAGCCTCCTGTCATGTACAGCTTGAGGGCTTATGCCTATCTGAGCTTTATTTGACAGTTACCACTTGTCAGCGTTATTAAATGATAATTTATAAATACTGAAAGCGCATCGTTGGGAAGAGCAAATAGGCGCTTATCAGGGCACTGAATAAAAGCGATCTGCTTGACTGGTAATTGTCTGCTCCCGTCTCGGTAGTTAACTATGTTCCCCCTTTCTTTTTTTGGGTTTGATAGCCGCTTAGTATTTGGCATCGCTCTACAAGTAAACACTTTATAGAGTGTCTCTGTTTTGATGTCAGAGACTTTTGCTGTCTTTGCGTGTCACTCATGCGGGGCGTGGTCAAATGAAATCCCTTCATGTGATGTCACGTGGGGGCGTGGTCATATGACATCACTTCCTATGATGTCACTCTTGGGGGCGTGACATTGTGATGTCACTTCCGCAACCCTTGGCATTTTGGTGAAATGACGTCCCTGCCTAGTGTCCGTCTGGGACAACCTAAAAAGAACAGCTTATGCAGAAGGCTGCGCTGTACTCATCCTTCTTGACCTCTCCATCGACCATACAATTCTCCTTGATAGGCTACACTCATTAGGAATCAAAGACACTGCCCTCTCGTGGATCTCCGCTTTCATCTCTAATCGCTCCCAAATCATGCTCCTCCACCTGTTCACCTCCACCTCATGAACAGTAACAAAAGGGGTCCCAGTAGGAGCATCCCTATCTCCCCTGCTCTTCAACATCTATCTAAAAACCTCTGCACGCACTCATCCGCTCCCACAATCTTACCTGCTACAACTACGCTGACGACACCCAGATCATCCCTAAAATCCCCAAATCACCAGGTCCCAGCCGCCAAGATCTGTCATCATGCCTCTCAAATATTGATTACTGGATGACGACCAACCACCTCATCCTCAATCTTGGGAAAACTGAAATCCTAGTCTGCAGGAAAACAGCGCTCCTCCCCAACCTATTACCTGGCCACAAACCCTAGGCCCCCGCCCGCCAGCAACCTCCACCTCGGTAAAAAACCTTGGATGGACACTGGACACCGAGCTATCACTCTCCCAACACATCAACTCTGTATCCAGAACCTGATTTTTCAATCTATGCATCCTCAGGCGTATCTTCCCTTATCTCACCTATCCTCACCATTTCTCAGCCATCATCTCCATCATCCTCTCATGCTTAGACTACGCAAACTGCCTTTACCGAAGCGCACCAGCGATTCAGCTAAGGAAACTGCAAAGAATCCAAAACGCTGCAGCCCGCCTACTCATTAACCTACCTCCCAGAGAAAACATCAACCCTACACTAGGAGTCCTCCACTGGCTCTCTATTGGTAGACACACTACCTTTAAAGCCATGTGCATAACCCACCGGGAATTCCTACGAGACAAAGTCATTCACTACAACCCCTCAAGGGCTCTCAGATCTCGCACAGCATCTCTCCTAGTTGCCCCCCATTACAACTCCTCCAGAATGGATGGTTCCTCTTTCTCTGTCCAGGCGCCGATCTTCTGGAACTCCCTACCCATGCACATTTGCAATATTGGAAATCACCTGGCATTCAGAAAGGCCCTCAAAAACTGGCTTCCCTCTCCCCCCTTCCTGCCCCACAGCCTGGCCCCTCTCCACCTGCTCAGACTTTCGTTTCAATGAGACCATGAACAGCGAGACCAGCCAATCGCATTGGACCAAGAAAAAGAGTGGCGGCAAGCTACCAGCTGGGGGGGGGGGAGCCCACACACGCATCAGGGAAATCCCAGTGAAACAACACAGTACGAACCAACTGGGATTAAGACGGGGTGGCGGAGTGCTGCATGGGACGGATGCTGCGTAAAGTAGAGAGTGGCATCTAAGCATTTGGATGGCTAGGGCCCTGGGACGGACACCTACAGTGGTGTCATCTTTGCTGGTGTGGGGGATGACCCTTTCCACCAGAGAGGAGGGGACAACATAGGAGGCACAGGATACTGTGACCAACATCAGGACATTGGGAACACTAACCTTGCAAGCCCAGCATAATTAAGGGAATGACAGTGGCACTGGATTTAAACCCCGGCAGTGTGTCTAAAGCAAGCAAGGTGGGGAAACAGCAGTAAAAATTGCAATTTGAAACTCCCTTCCAAGCCAGGAGTCACGCGACAATGGAGGACTCCTTAGATAGGGGCCTGCAACTCTCCACTCAAGATGCTTCTGGGGCGCTTCAGGATTTAAAAGAGATGTTAGTCAACTACAGACTAGTACACAGTCATTGGACAGGAAGATGGATACCCTAACCTGCAGGTTAGACCACATGCAGGTCCGCCTAGATAAACATGGAGAAAGATTGGACGAGGTTGAAGGGCGTGTCTCGACGATCGAGGATGAATCTTCATCCACATCCAGAGATATGATTCAAGTGAAAAGAGCCCTGAAAGAATTGGCGGATAAACAGGAAGACCTTGAGTCCATATCCAGGAGGAATAACTTGAGGATAGTGGGAGAATCTGAAACAGTGGAGCAGAGATCCATGGAGCCCTTAGTCGAGGCAATGCTGCGTGAGGCGTTGGGAACCAAGGACTTTTCAGCAGTGTTCATAGTGGAGAGGGTACATCGAATAGCGAGTGGCAAGAAACTGATACCGCCCCTCACCCCCCCAGTCTGATCATAGCTCTGATGCTAAACTACCGGGACAGAAATCTCACTCTTTGTAAGCTGGGGAAAAAGGAACTTTGATCTATAAGGGAGATGCCATTAAACTTTTTCTGGATTTCTCAGATAAGGTGCAGATGTCTCGAAGGACATATATTGATGTAAAGAAACGACTACGCGAGAGGGGCATAAGATATTCTATGATATTTCCTGCCAAACTAAGAGTGGAACATGAGGGAAGAGTAATATTTTTTCATACACTGGATAAAGCCAACACTTTCCTCGAATGGCTGCCACAGAACCCTAGGCACTGGGAAAATAATGAGTGATATTGCAGTCAAGTGATGTATGCTTATGTATTAACAATGGATGTCACATGGTGAGAGGACTTAAAAATGGTGGCGGCCAAGGAACGACAATTGTTGTAGTGAAGGTGTGATGGTTGGCTGGGTGCTAAGCTGCCCTCATGGGGAAGCCTAAGCCTGTTAATGAGGATGGAGGAGCGGAAATGGGACTGGCTAGTTGGGGTTGTCGGCGGGGTAAGGGAGGTAGCTGGGAGTACTGGCGAGTTGGGGTTGATGGTGGGGGATGGCAGGGTGGCAAGGGGGAATAGTGGTGTGGAGGATTGCTCTGGCTCAGTCCTGGACATGTTTTACTATTAGGCTGGACGAAATAGAAGAACAAGTTACTTCTTACCTTGTAACGTTCTTTCTATGGGATGTTCCTCCGACGTATTCCTTATCTTTGATAGATCATCTCCCAGCTTGCTGGCCTCGGAATTTTTTTTTTCAGTAGAGGGCACTGCGCGTCGACATCCCTCGAGCGGATGTCCCTCGACGGCCTCTGTACCGGCGCCGACGTCACCACGCGTATAAATAGACTCGCGCATCGTCCGTTGCTCAGTTCCGTTTTGACGTTAACAGTTGTTTTACATGAATTAGTTATTGACCTTGAAGGAGCGTAAGCTGCAACCACAAGGGAAGTATTACTGCGGGGATGGATGGGAGGGGCGATAAGGAATACGTCGGAGGAACATCCCATCGAAAGAACGTTACAAGGTAAGAAGTAACTTGTTCTTCGAAGGGATTGTGTCCTCCGACGTATTCCTTATCTTTGATAGACTCCCATAGTAGTGGTGTGCAATTGGAGGTGGGAGTAAAATGCCATGTTTCCTTTTAGGAATGAACCGAATGTAATACGGCTTTGCCAAACCTAGTCTCTTGACTAGAGGAGGAATCCAGGTTGTAAAATCTTGTGAAGGTATGTGCGGACGACCATGTGGCAGCCGCACATATGTCTCGAACCGGAACCCCTCTTTGGAGGGCCGAGGAGGCTGCGATACCCCTGGTTGAATGAGCCCTAAGATTTTCAGGAGGCTCTTTCCCTGCCAGTTTGTAACATTCCAGGATGGCCAAAATAATCCATCTGGAAATGGTTTGTTTCGTTATCGGTAGTCCCAACTTGTGCCCTGAGTATCCTACAAACAGTTGGTCTGCTTACCTAATCCTAGCCAGTCTGCTGATGTAAAAGCTTAGAGCTCGTCTGGGGTCCAGCCTATGTAGCCTTTCTTCCTCTTTCCCCGGATGGGGAGGCGGATAGAATGAAGGCAAAGTAATTTTCTGAGTGATGTGGAATTCAAAAACCACCTTTGGGAGGAAATTAGGCTTCACCTGTAGGACAACTTTGTCCTTATGGAAAATTGTATGGGGGGCTTTACAAGATAGAGCTTGTAATTCGCTCACCCTCCTAGCAGATGTTAGTGCTACTAATAGGACAGTTTTAAGAGTGAGAAATCTCAGCGAACAAGAGTGGAGTGGTTCGAAGGGAGTACCCATTAGGAAATTTAAGACTAAATTTAAGTCCCATAAGGGAACTTGGAATGGTCTTGGAGGATAAACATTAGTTAATCCCTTGATAAATTGTATTACTAAGGGTAGTTTGAAATACGATGGTTCCTCCGCAGTGCGCTTGAAGATTGCGAGATAGCCTTTTACAGTGCCAACGTGAAGGCCTGAGTTTGCCAAGTAGAGTAGAAACGATAACACCGTTGGTGTACCACATGAAAAAGGGTCGATATTCTCTTCTCTACACCAGCTGCAAAATTTGTTCCCACGGCAGCGGTATAAAGACTTTGTTGCTGGCCTTCTGGCCGAAAGCAACACCTCCATGATGTCATCAGGGACGTCCCAATCCTTGTACCTCAACCTTTCAGAAGCCAAGCGTGAAGGTTGAGGGTTCTTATGTCTGGATGGAGAACCTGACCTCCCTTCTGCGAGAGAAGATTCTCTTTGAGTGGAAGATGGATTGGAGGGCAGATGGACATGTCCAGAAGGTCCGGGTACCACGTTCTCCTGGCCCAGTCCGGGGCAATTAGGATCATGGTTTCCGGAATCTTCTCAACCTCCTGATCATTTGAGGAATAACAGGGACTGGTGAAAACATGTTAAGGAGTGGGAACTCCCAGTCCACTACGAATGCGTCCCCTAGAGCTCCTCTCGGGGGAAATTCCCTTGAACAGAACAGATCGCACTTCCTGTTGGGGCTGGTGGCGAACAGATCCACCTGAGGGGTTCCCCAAAGGGCGAGGATCTCTTGAAGGACTTCCTGAGCTAGCTCCCACTCGTGGGAGACTGTGCTCTGCCTGCTCAGAGCATCCGCTGTCAAAGTGACCCTACGCCTCCTCTTTTGTTGAGGTAGTGCATGGCCACCGTGTTGTCCGTCATTATCAGGACATTTCTCCCCTGTACTGATGGCAGGAAAGCTTTCAGCGCTAGTCTGATCGCTCTCAGCTCTAATAGGTTGATGTTTAGTCTGGACTCCGATGGAGACCAACGACCGCTGATGGTCAAGTCGTTGCCATGGGCTCCCCACCCTGTGAGTGAGGCGTCTGTGACTACTGTTATCTCCGGCCATGGTTGCCAAAACAGTTCTCCTTTAAAGATGTTCTCTGGATAGGCCCACCATTGAAGGTTGTGGGCTACCTTGTCAGGAATCCGGAGGAGATCTGTCATTCTTCCTGAGTATTGTGACCACTGGGTTCTTAGTGCCCACTGAAGAGATCTCATTCTCAGGCGAGCCTCTGGCACAAGGAAGATGCAGGATGCCATGAGGCCTAGCAATCTCAAAAAGTCGAAGGCTGGGAGATGTTGGGCATTTTGAAACTTGTTGACTATCTGCAGAATATCTTGAGCCCTCACCTCTGGTGGCGAGGCTTTTCCCAGGGAAGTGTCCAGGACAGCTCCAATGAACTGGAGTCTCTGTGATGGTATCATCTGTGACTTCTTCAAATTGAGGAAGAAGCCCAGTTTGTGAAGGAAGTGGCAGACATAATATAGCTGGATCTGAGCTTGTTCCGAAGATACAGCTCTGATCAGCCAATCGTCCTGGTAGGGGTAGACGTGGATACCTTCCCTCCTTAGACTTGCAGCCACTACCGACATTAGCTTGGTGAAGAACCTCGGGCGGAGGTCAGCCCAAAAGGCAGAACTCAAAATTGATAATGAGAGCCGCCTATTGCGAACCTTAGGTATTTCCTGTGTTTGAGATAGATTGGCACATGGAAATAAGCATCCTGGAGGTCCAGAGATACCAGCCAGTCCTGAAGCTGGAGGGCCTGAAGGATCTGAGAGAGTTACCATCTTGAACTTGTCCTTCCTGAGGAACTTGTTCAATTCTCGTAAGTCCAAGATAGGTCTCAGTCCTCCGTCTTTCTTCGGTATCAGAAAGTAGGGGGAGTACCAGCCCTTGTTCCTCTCCGCTACAGGTACCGGTTCTATGGCACCTTTCTCTAGCAGGTCTACAATTTCCTGCAAGAGGAGCAGATCTGGAACTCTCAGAGAGCTGTTCCCCGGTGGATGACTCTGAGGGATGCGTAGAAAAGGCAGGCAGTAACCTTGGGCAACTGTCTCCAATGCCCAAGCATCTGACTTAATAGCCTGCCATTCCGTCAGATGTTGAGTTAACCTGCCCCCTACTGGTGTTTTGTGATGAGAGTCCTCACAGCGGTTTGGAGGTGGCTGATGCAGATGCTGAGGGTAAAGAGGCACCTGCTGCTGCGGCTTTTGTGTTTTTCCCCCGTCCACCTCGGGTGAATTTCTTCTGACCCCTTTGAGCTGGCTGTCCTCTGCCCTTTCCGAATGCGGAATAGAAGCAAAAGGACTTACCTCTCCAAGAGGTTCCTGATGGGCGATATGGTGTCTGACGGATTGCAGCTCCTAAGGATTTTGCTGCTGCCTTTGATGTTTGTAGTTTTTCTAAACTGTCATCCGCCTTCTTACCAAACAAAGAAGAGCAGTCAAAGGGCATATTCAAGAGTCTGCTTTGCACATCTGGAGCAAAACCAGACTTTCGCAACCAAGCAAATCTCCTGGTTGTTGTACTTGCCGCCATGGCCTTGCTGATACTGTCAGCAGAATCAATGCCAGTCTGAAGGGATTCGCACATTGCGTCCTTACCATCCTTAATGATGTTGAGAAATGCTTCCCTTTCTTCTCCCTCCGGGAGGCAGTCAGCTGCTGATGAAGCACACTCCCAAAGTGTGTGGCTGAACCTTGCGAGCGTACAAGTAGCATTGATGGATTTCAACGCCATGCTGCATGCGGAAAAGACTTTTTTGGCCATAGAGTCATATCTCTTATCATCCCTGTCCTGTGGAACAGTAGGGTAAGCCGATTTACTACCTGCTGAAGTAGCTGCCTGAACAACCAGACTCTCCGGAGTTGGGTGTTTGGATAAATATTCAGGGTCAGCAGAAGACAACCGATATTTAGCTGATAGTTTCTTGTTAACTGCCGGGATAACCTCAGGTGTTTCCCAGTTTGCCAATATTCTCCTTTGTAATGCCGCATGAAATGGCACCACAGGATCCTCCTGTGGACCTTTGTCCAAGATGTCTGTGAGGTCGTCTTGCTGAAAAGCAGGTGAGGGTGTAGACCACCCCATAACCTCTATTATCCTTGCCATCAAGGTTCTATAAGGGGTTTCAGCATGTTCCCCTGGGTCTGATGTGGCAAATTCCACTTCTGGGGAAGTGTCCAACCCACTTGCTTCCTGTAGGGTTTCATGGAGGTCTTTCAACCTACCTTCCTCAGAGGTAAATTCCTCTAGTGCAGGAGTTGCAGATCCCTGCAACTCAAAAGGTCTTTCCTGATCTGAATCCTCCCCTTCTTCATAAATAGAAGGTAGGACCCTGGAGTGGTCAGGTCTTGAAAATGGTATAAATCCCATTTCCAGAGCAGAAGGAGCCAGATTTGTCATGATTGGCTGAGAAAACGTCGATGTCGTTGACGCAGACGTTAAAGGCTTCGAAGCCATCAAAGCCATCGAAAAAGGCATCGAGAAAGGTGGTAGAGGCCTCGATGAACTCGAGAGTATCGGGATTCTACTCGAGGTTGTCGACGACATTCTCGTGCTCGAGGCTCTGGGTATGCCCACTGGCTGTGAGGTGGCCGTGGGTTTATCCTTTCTCAGCGTCGACGTTGGCGTCGAAGACGGCGTCGACTCGACTGACTTGTGCGTCGAAGAACCCTTCGATAACGGCGTTGACGACGCCGATCTATGTGTCGAAGGGATCTTCGACGACAGCGTTGAAGACGCAACTTTGCCTTTACTCGAAGGTTTGTAACGCTCTCAAGTGGCTTCTTTCGCCGGGTACTGCGACTCGCGGCTTTTTATTTTTCGGGTCTTTCACCCAGGGTATCACCCTCAGCAGTCTTCGAGGGGGTCGAGGCCCCTTTTCTCAAAGACGCTTAGCATCTTTTTCCTGAATTCCTCCCACTCAGCCTCAGAGCTATGTTTTGTGGGGCAGGAGACCCTTTTTGGGGAAACGGAAGAAGATGAAGACGAGGAAGGGGATCTTCAATGTCTCTTTTTTGAATGCTTAGATCTCGAAGAGTGATGGGAACTTCTTCGAGACCTAGAACGAGAATGTCTTTTATGATGGCGAGGAGACGAATGTCTCGACTCCGCCGAGGAAACTTTAGAAGAAGTTTTAACTGCCTTACCTCTCTCGAGCTTCCCCTTACGCTCCTTCAAGGCATTCTCCGTAATGGACATGCAGTCCTCGCACTCCGAGCAGTGGTGCTCGATTCCCAGGCACCACAAACAGATCCTGTGAGGATCCGTCAACAACATTTTCTTTCCACAGTCTCGACCTTTTTTGAAGCCGGACCGTGGAGTCGTTGGTTCGGGTGAGGAAGCCATTGAGTACGAGTCGGTATTCACAAGGAATATATCGATATATTTGACTGAAGAACTGAGCAACAATATTCCGAGGCCCCACGAAGCATGGAAAAACGGAACTGTGCAACGGACGCTGCGCGGTCTTTTTATACGCGTGGTGACGTCGGCGCCGGTACGGAGGCCATCGAGGGACATCGGCTCGAGGGACGTCGACGCGCAGCGCCCTCTACTGAAAAAAAAAAATCCGAGGCCAGCAAGCTGGGAGATGATCTATCAAAGATAAGGAATATGTCGGAGGACACAATCCCTTCGAGGTATTAGATATAAATTGGAACATCCAGACATTTACTATGAGGAAGGTGCAGAAGTATGGCCGCAGAACTTAAATGTATGCCATGGAACATTAGGGGTTTAAATTGCCCATCTAAATCCTGCAAGGTATTGCTATATGTGCAATGCCATCAAGTTAACGTAGCGTTCCTTCAGGAAACACATTTGACACCATCAGGAGAGGCACGATGTGGGCAGAGGTGGGGTTGTCATCGCTACTTCTCCTCGTATTCCTCCTATTCGAGGGGGGTTTACATACCGACACAAAACTCAGTCGGGTTTCGCCTCACTGAGACGATCAGGGACTGGGATGGACGAGCAATGATGGTCCTGAGAGCTATACACGGACAGGCAATTATTCTAATCAACTATTATGGCCCCAATCAGGACTCAGTGGAAACACTGGAGTGGATAGCCCAGCAATTAGATAAGCGCACACTTGGGGTAATTATGTGGGCTGGGGGCTCTAATGCAGTGTTGGAACCAGAACTTGGCAGGACTGGGGGGGTTCATAGGCCACTGCAGAGGTCAACCTGTAAACTACGGGATCTATGTTGAACCTGGGAGTGAAATGGTATATGGCGTACTAGGCATAAGGGTCAGGGTGGCTACACGTTTCACTCCACAGTGCACCAATCGACATCCCAATCAGATTATTTCCTGATTTCAGACACAATGGTTGGGTGGGTGACTGAGGCCACAATACTGGTGTGTAGGCTATCAGATCATGCCCCGGTGATATTGACCCTGGTGGTGCCGGGGTGGATGGGTGTGTGGCTGCCCTGGGTGTTGAAAAGTGAGGGACTACCTGATGAGGTGTATCAGACTGGGATAGAGTCCACTATTGATAGGTTTTTTTGAGGAAAATGTGGGCCTGGTTGATTCATGTACAGTACTATGGGAAAGTTTCAAATTTGTAATCTAGGGGGGAGTGTATCTCGAAGCAGTCTGGAATATTAAGGCAAATTCGAAGAGAATTGGCAAACAGTGATGTACTACGACGGCAGATGCAGGCAGAGACGGGGACTATGAATGTATCAGTCAGGCAGAAGGAGATTAGAGAGGAACTAGATAAATTCAGAGAACTGGCACAAAAATAGGTGAAGTTTCTGTTGGGGAAGGCGGCCGTCCAACAATATTGGGAGGGGCAACGCCCTGGTAAAATGCTCATAAGCGCTGCAAGGGTTGACCTGCCGAAGACACACATCCTTTCTGTTAAGACTGAGCGGGAAGAGCTGCAGCATGCGGTTAGTAATATTGTTCAGGAAACGGTGCATTTTACACTCGCCTATACTCCTCTTAAACTCGGGTCTTGCTACCCGAGATGAACAAGTTACTTTCTTACCTGGTAACGTTCTTTCGACGGGATGTTCCTCCAACGTATTCCTTATCTTTGGATATACGTTTCCAGCTTGCTGGCCTCAGAAATTTTTTCTCTGTAGAGGGCGCTGCGCGTCGACGTCCACCGAGTCGATGTCCCTCGACGGCCACCGTATCGGTGCTGACGTCACCATGCCCATAAATAGACATGCGCTGCGTCCTTGCTCAGTTCCATTTTGTAGTATAAGAAAGACATGCCTGAATTGGTTAGTAACCTTGGAGGAGCGAAAGCTGCAACCACAAGGGAAGTTATCACTGCGGGGATGGATGGGAGGGGCGATAAGGAATACGTCGGAGGAACATCCCGTCGAAAGAACGTTACTAGGTAAGAAAGTAACTTGTTCTTCGAAGGGATTGTGTCCCCGACGTATTCCTTATCTTTGATAGACTCCCATAGCAGTGGTATGTAATTGGATGATAGTGTTATATATCCCTTTAGGGATGGACCGAGTGTAATACGGCTTTGCCAAATCTGGTCTCTTGAGCAGTGGACGAATCCAGATTGTAAAATTTTGTGAATGTATGTGCGGACGACCATCTGGCAGCCGCACATATGTCTCGGACCGGTACCCCTCTCTGGAGAGCCGAAGAAGCTGCGATACCCACGGTTGAATGAGCCCTGAGGTTTTGGGGTGGCTCTATCCCTGCTAGTCTATAACATTCCAGGATGGCCAAGATAATCCACCTGGAGATGGTTTGTTTTGTTATGGGTAGTCCCAACTTGTGACCTGAGTATCCTACAAACAGCTGGTCTGCTTGCCTGATTCTAGCCATTCTGCTGATGTAAAAGCTGAGAGCTCGCCTAGGGTCCAGCCTGTGTAGCCTTTCCTCCTCTTTCCCCGGATGGGGAGGAGGGTAGAATGAAGGCAAGGTAATTTTCTGAGTAATATGGAATTCAGAAACCACCCTTGGGAGAAAATTAGGCTTCACCTGGAGGACAAACTTGTCCTTGTGGAAGATTGTATGTGGGGGTTTACGGGTGAGAGTTTGTAGCTCACTCACCCTCCTAGCCGATGTTAGTGCTACAAGTAGGACAGTTTTAAGTGTGAGAAATCTTAATGCGCAAGATTGAAGTGGCTCAAATGGAGTGCCCATTAAGAAGTTTAAGACTAAATAAAGTAAATTTATTTAATTTATTTTAAATTAAATAAATTTAAGACTAAAGTCCCATAATGGAACCTGAAATGGTTTTGGAGGGTAAACATTAGTCAGACCCTTGAGAAATTGTACCACTAGAGGAATTTTGAAATACGATGGTTCCTCCGCAGTGCGCTTGAAGATAGAAAGCGCTGCGAGATAGCCTTTTACAGTGCCAACTTGAAGGCCTGAGTTTTCCAAGTAGAGTAGAAACGATAGCACCGTTGGTGTACCGCATGAAAAAGGGTCGATATTCTCTTCCGTACACCAGCTGCAAAACTTGTTCCAACGGCAGCGGTATAAAGACTTTGTTGCTGGTCTTCTGGCCGAAAGCAACACCTCCATGACGTCATCAGGGAGATCCCAATCCTTGTACCTCAACCTTTCAGAAGCCAAGCGTGGAGGTTGAGGGTTCTGATGTCTGGATGGAGAACCTGACCTCCCTTCTGCGAGAGAAGATTCTCTTTGAGTGGAAGACGGATTGGAGGACAGATGGACATATCTAGAAGGTCCGGGTACCACGTTCTCCTGGCCCAGTCCGGGGCAATTAGGATCATGGTTTTCCGGAATCTTCTCAACCTCCTGATCATTTGAGGAATAACAGGGACTGGTGGCAACGCGTAGAGGAGTGGAAACTCCCAGTCCACTACGAACGCGTCTCCTAGATCTCCTCTCGGGGGAAATTCCCTCGAACAGAACAGATCGCACTTCCTGTTGGTGCTTGTGGCGAACAGATCCACCTGAGGGGTTCCCCAAAGGGCGAAGATCTCTTGAAGGACTTCCTGAGCTAGCTCCCATTCGTGGGAGACTGTGCTCTGCCTGCTCAGAGCGTCCGCTGTCAAATTCTCCTCTCCGGCTAGATGGACTGCCGATAGAGAGATTCCTTCCCGAATTGCCCAAAACCAGAGCTGCATTGCCTCTCTGCACAGTGGTAGTGATCCTACGCCTCCTCTTTTGTTGAGGTAGTGCATGACCACCGTGTTGTCCGTCATTATCAGGACATTTCTCCCCTGTACTGATGGCAGGAAAGCTTTCAACGCTAGTCTGATCGCTCTCAGCTCTAATAGGTTGATATGTAGTCTGGACTCCGATGGAGACCAACGACTGCTGATGGCCAGGTCGTTGGCATGGGCTCCCCACCCTGTGAGCGAGGCGTCTGTGACTACTGTTATCTCCGGCCATGGTTGCCAAAACAGTTCTCCTTTCAAGATGTTCTCTGAATAGGTCCACCACTGAAGGTCGTGGGCTACCCTGTCCGGAATCCGGAGGAGATCTGTCATTCTCCCTGAGAATTGTGACCACTGACTTCTCAGTGCCCACTGAAGAGATCTCATTCTCAGGCGAGAATCTTTGCAGGATACAAGAGCATGTATTTGAATCTCGCTGTGCGCAGTCTCCTTTTGATCGCCACATAGCTATAACGCTGTCTTTGCACCAGCATGGTGTAATCAGGATATGAGCAGGATGGCATGGTTGACCATGTCAAAGGCAGAATAAAGATCAAGTAAGATGAGGACACAATGGGTGTTGGAAGATGCAGGATGCCATGAGGCCTAGCAACCTCAAAAAGTCGAAGGCTGGGAGACGTTGGGCATTTTGAAACTTGGTGACCATCTGCAGAATATCTTGAGCCCTCACCTCTGGTGGCAAGGCTTTTCCCAGGGAAGTGTCCAGGACCGCTCCAATGAACTGGAGTCTCTGAGATTGTATCATCTGTGACTTCTTTAAATTGAGGGAGAAGCCCAGTCTGTGAAGGAAGAGGCAGACATAATCTAGCTGGGTCCGGGCCTGTTCCGAAGATATGGCCCTGATCAGCCAATCGTCCAGGTAGGGATAGACGTGGATCCCTTCCCTCCTTAGACTCGCCGCCACTACCGACATCAGCTTGGTGAAGACCCTCGGGGCGGAGGTCAGCCCAAATGGCAGAACTCGAAATTGATAATGAGAGTTGCCAATTGCGAACCTCAGGTATTTCCTGTGCTTGAGATGGATTGGCACTTGGAAATAAGCATCCTGAAGGTCCAGAGATACCAACCAGTCCTGGAGCTGGAGGGCCTGAAGGATCTGAGAGAGAGTTACCATCTTGAACTTGTCCTTCCTGAGGAACTTGTTCAATTCTCTTAAGTCTAGGATGGGTCTCAGTCCTCCGTCCTTCTTTGGTATGAGAAAGTAGGGGGAGTACCAGCCCTTGTTCCTGTCCGCTACAGGTACCGGTTCTATGGCACCTTTCTCTAGCAGGTCCATAATTTCCTGCAAGAGGAGCGGATCTGGAACTTTTCGGGAGCTGTTCCCCGGTGAATGACTCTGAGGGATGTGTAGAAAGGGTAGGCAGTAACCTTGGGCAACTGTCTCCAACGCCCAAGCATCTGACGTTATAGCCTGCCATTCCGTCAGATGGTGAGTTAACCTGCCCCCTACAGGTGTCTTGTGTGCAAAGGCCTCAGAGTGGTTTGGGGGCGGCTGATGCAGATGCCGAGGGTAAAGAGGCACCTGCTGCGGTCTTAGTACCTTTGACCCGTCCACCTCGGGTGGATCTTCTTTGGCCTCTTTGAACCGGCTGTCCTCTGCCTTTTCCGAATGCGGAATAATAGCGAAAGGACTTTCCTCTCCCAGAGGTTCCTGAGGGGCGAAAAGGAGTTTGACGGATAGCAGCTCATAAGGATTTTGCTGCTGCTTTAGAAGTCTGTAACTTTTCCAGACTGTCATCAGCCTTCTTTCCGAATAACGAAGAGCCGTCAAAGGGCATATTCAAAAGTCTGGCCTGTACATCTGGAGCAAAGCCAGACTTTCACAACCACGCATGCCTGCGGATTGTTGTACTAGCCACCATGGCCCTGCTGATACTGTCAGCGGAATCGATGCCAGTTTGAAGAGACTCGCACATGGCATCTTTGCCATCTTGAATGATGTTAAGGAAGGCTTCCTTCTCCTCTCCATCGGGTATGCAGTCAGCCACTGATGAAGCACACTCCCATAATGTGTGACTGAACCTGGCGAGTGTACAGGTGGCGTTGATGGACTTCAACGCCATACTACAGGCAGAGAATACTTTCTTTGCCATAGAGTCATACCTCTTGTCATCCCTGTCCTGTAGGACAGTAGGGTAAGCAGTCCTACTGCTGGATGAAGGTGGCACTTGAACCACCATGCTCTCTGGGGTCGGGTGTTTTGACAGGTATTCAGGGTCAGCAGCCGCTACCCTATACTTTGTCGACAGTCTTTTATTGACTGCTGGGATGACTTCGGCAGTCTCCCAATTGGATGCAATTTTTCTTTGTAGGGCTGCATGGAAGGGGACCACCGGGTCCTCCTGTGGGCCTTTGTCCAATATATCCGTTAGATCATCCTGATGGAAAACAGGTGAAGACGCAGACCAACCCATAAACTCAATTATTCTTGCCATCAGGGTTCTATATGGTGTTTCGGCATGTTCCCCTGGGTCTGGCTTTACAAATTCCACTTCTGGGGAAGTGTCAAGTCCACTGGCCTCATGAAGTGAGTCCTGTAGTTCCTTCAGCCTCCTTTCTTCAGAGGTGAAATCCTCTGCAGCAGGCAGTGAGGATCTCTGTAAACCAAAAGTTTCTTGGTCAGAGTCTTCTCTTTCTTCATAAATTGAAGAAAGACCAGGGTATTCTGATCTCTGAAATGGAGTAAAGCCCATCTCTAGGGCTGAAGGAGCCAAACTCGTCGGTATCGGACGAGAAAATGTCGAAGTCGTCGACGCCGATGTAACCGGCCTCGAAGGCGCCGAAAATGGCGTCGAAAAAACTGGAAGGGGCCTCGAAGAATTCGAGAGGATCGGGATCCTACTCGAGGGCATCGACGATGGTCTCAGCGTCGTGCCAGAGGCCCTTGAAAACACTGTTGGCTGTGGAGCCTTGGTCCTCTCTTTCATTGGCGTCGATGTCGGCATGGCGTCGAGTCGATCGACCGATGCGTCGAGGAACCCTTCGACAATGGCGTCGATGGCGCCGACCCGTACGTCGAGGGAATCTTCGACGACGGCGTCGAAGGAACCCTCGACGCCGGCGTCGAAGACGGTGCCTTCTTACCCGATGGCTCATGGCGCTCTCGGGTAGAATGTTTCGCCGGGTGCTGCGACTCACGGCGTTTTGATTTTTTGGGTTTTTCACCCGGGGTATCACCCTCAGCTGTCTTCGAGGGGGTCGAGGCCGCGTTCTCAAAGACGCTTAACATTTTCTTTCTGAATTCCTCCCACTCAGTTTTAAGAACTGTGTTTGGTGGGACAGGAAACTCTTTCTGGGGACACCGAAGACGACGAGGAATGGGACCTTCGATGTCTCTTTTTTGAGTGTCTAGATCTCGACGAATGGTGGGAGCTGCTTCGAGATCTAGAATGGGAGTGTTTTCGACGGCGAGGAGACGAATGCCTCGACTCGGCCGACGAAACCTTCGAGGAGGTTTTGGCTTACCTCTCTCGAGCTTCCCCTTTCGCTCCTTCAGGGCTTACGCCGTCATGGACATGCAGTCCTCACACTCCGAACAATGGTGCTCGGACCCCAAGCACCATAAACAGACCCTGTGTGGATCCGTTATTGACATTTTTTTTACCGCAGTCTCGACATTTCTTGAAGCCGGATCGCGGCGTCGTCGGTTCTGATGAAGAAGCCATCGAGAACAATAAGGAATATTCGTCTAAATAGATTAGATAAACCTGACTGAACTGAGCAACGACGTTCCGAGGCCCCACGAAGCGCGGAAAAACGGAACTGAGCAACGGACGCAGCGCATGTCTATTTATGGGCATGGTGACGTCGGCGCCGATACGGTGGCCGTCGAGGGACATCGACTCGGTGATCATCGACGCGCAGCGCCTCTACAGAGAAAAAATTTCCGAGGCCAGCAAGCTGGAAACATATGTCCAAAGATAAGGAATACGTCGGAGGACACAATCCCTTCGAAACATAGGTTTTTACATCAGGTGGTGCTTTACCTGTGCACAGATAAGGAAAGAGAGTCGTTGAATTTCCCCATGACGGTACAGGAAATCCAATGGCGATTAAGGCCCTGTCTTCTGGGAAGGCCCCTGGCTTGATGGCTTCACGGCCCAGTTTTATATTTATAAACAGTTTGCGTCGAAGTTAGCCCTGCATCTTTTAGAGGTATATCAATATGCTCTGAGAGATGGTCAATTATCAGAGTCAATGAGGGAGGCGGTGCTCGCTGTGTTGTTGAAACCTGGGAAAGCGGTGGATGAATGCTCGTTTTACCGCCCAATCTCGCTCATTAATTTAGATAATAAAATCCTAGCAAAAGTATTGGCAACACTGGTGGCGCAGTTGATGCATAGATGTGTATGGTGAGATCAGTCAGGGTTCATCCCGGGGCGCTCCACCTCATATGGGCTACGACAGATGTTTGGTCTAATGTCAGTGGTTCCGCAAGAGGAGTCGGTTGTAGCAGCATTATTGGATGCTGAAAAGGCATGGGTTTACACTCTCCCTGTGGCAAAGATCTACTCCTTGCTCTTCCTCTGTCCCTTCTTCAGTAACCACTCCTCCCTCCCTCTCTTCCTTTCCCCTGTTCTTCCCAGATGAGGTTTCCAGACAAGTCTGATCTATGAAAGTCTCGTCAAAACAGGTTTACCCCTGTTCCTCCAAAACCATCAAGGACTACATCGACACCTTGGCCCCTGCTCTGGCTGACTTCTGGAACCACTCCTTAGCCACTGGGGTCTTCCCTTCCCCCCCTGAAACATTCCCTTATGCACTCTCTTCTTAAGAAACCCTCTTGCCCGGCTAACTATCACCCAATCACCATCACTCCTTTCCTGGGCAAACTCGTGGAAAAGTTAGCCATCTCCCAGCTTAATCTTCACACTGAATCTGTTGGTTGTCGCCATGACCATCAGTCTGGCTTCAAAGCCGCCAGAAGCATGGAAACTGCTCTCCTGAACATCCGGAAGAAGTGGAGGGGGACTGTGATAGGCACAACATATTCGGCCTACGCCAGAGGTGTGATTACCTGGGAAGCTCTGCATGTCCCATTCCAGCTGCTACAATCTACATTCAAAGCAGACGGGAGGATGGTTATAATAAGAGGGCTGGTGGAAAACAAGGAAATAAGCATAGTAAACACATATGCCCCGAATCAGGATACGGCAGCATATTTTAGAAACCTATACAACAAACTCATCACATGGCTAGGTGGGGCGGTGATTTGGAGAGGAGAATTTAACTGCGCACTAAACCTGAAAATTGACAGATCAGATGGCAAAGTAGATAGACCCACTCCCGCCGCAAGGGCGTTGCAGTCATTGTTAACAGACTTCGGATTTGAGGATGTATGGAGGGCGAGTCATCTGCGAGACAGGCAATATTAGCTTTATTAAGCCCCACAGAATTTACACTCCAGGCTGGACTACATGTTCGCCACGCAGGAGCTAATAACAGAAATAGCGCAGACAGAATATAAAGCGAGGGTCCCCTCGGACCACTCACCACTGATACTGGTATGGCAATACCGACCCCCGAGAGCAAGGATACCAACTTGGCGCCTCAGAGCAGAAGCGTTGAAAGATACAATTTTCAGGGAGTATTTGAGAGAGGAAATAATAAACTTTTTTGAGATCAATACAGTGTTGAGACAGCGAGTATGTTCTGGGAAGCCTTTAAAGTAGTAGTGAGGGGAATAGCCATAGCTAAGTCCAAGGGACTACAGCAAGGGATATTAGCCGAATTGCAGAACACAGAAAAAGAACTAGAAGCAGCGACAAAAAGAGGAGGTGATACCAAGGAAGATAATGAAGCAATACTCAGTCTGCAACAGAAATGTGCTGGGCACTGGGAGAGATTGTGTAACCTCAACTATAAAAAGTACATAGAGAGACAGCACGCAGGAGGGGATAAACCAGGGAGGGCCCTGGCGTGGTTATATAAAAGCGAGACCCCTAGACCCGCAATCAGAACAGTAACTAAAGAAGATGGGCACATTGTGGACACCCAAGAAGGTGTTAATCAGGAATTTGTAGACTATTACAGACTCCTTTATAGAGACAAAGAGGGAAGCGACTGCAGGGAAATAAGAGAAATACTTGAAGACATTGGGTTGCCGCAAATTAGCACAGAGGAGCGAGAGGAGCTGGATGCTCCGATTACTCTAGAGGAGTTAGAAGAAGTAGTGGTGCAGCTATCCACTAGCAAGACTCCGGGGGCCGATGGACTCCCTAGCGAATTTTATAAAATGTATAAGAATGAGGTGCTCCCCCCGCTCTTGGCAATGTTAAATGAGGCATACGAAATAGGAAGGCTACCAGAGTCCCTAATGGAGGCGATCATCATACCGCTCCCTACACCCAACAAGCCTGGCAATGATTGTGGCTCATATAGACCACTATCAATGCTGAATCAGGATAGCAAGATGCTAACGGCTGTCCTGGCAAACAGAATGAGGAGGATTATTACTAAATTAATACACACCAACCAGACAGGTTATGTCCCGAATAGGAATATATCCAACAACCTGAGACGACTCCACTGAGTCGTGGAACACGCAAATGGGGACACGGCCAAAATGGCAATTGTATCGCTAGACGCAATAAAGGCCTTTGACTCAGTCAAATGCCCTGGCTAATTGCAGCCCTGGCCAATTATGGAATGGGACCTGGGTACCTCAAATGGGTTCAACTATTGTATAGCGCGCCACTGGCCAGGGTTAAAATGGGAGCAGTAATATCAGAGAGGTGGCAACTCAGCAGAGGCACTACGAAGGGATGCCCGTGGTCCCCTATGCTGTATATCTTAGTCCTAGAGCCCCAGGCGATATACCTGAGGCATCAATATAATATAATGGGCATCACCATAAGAGGGAAATCACATCTAATCTCCTTATATGCAGACGATATGCTATTGTATCTGCGTTACCCTGAAGAAAACCTCCAATATGTCCTGGAAGTGATGGAGCGATTTGCAGGGCTGTCTGGCATAGCAGTGAATCCAAAAAAATCTTGCATATTCCCATTAGGTAGATACAAAGGGATCCCGTTAGATCAGCTACCTGTCTTACAGATACCGTGGGAGGTCGATACGTTCCAATATCTTGGGATAGATATCTATCATACGGTGGAGACAGAGCAGCAACATAATACTGAGAAAGAGATCAAGAGTATTGAAAACAGTATGAAGTTATGGGTAAAACTCCCCTTGGCGATGATGGGACGAGGGGCTATTCTGAAAATGGTGGTCCTGCCTAGACTGCTGCATTATTTTAGAAATATCCCATACCTGATACCAAGACGACTCTTTGCCAGGATACATAGCATATGCAGGGGATTCCTTTGGCATGGGACGAGGAACAGTGTTGCCCTTTGGAAACTACAAAACTCATACGAGAGAGGGGGTATAAAATTGCCAAACTACAAGATTTACCATATAGCAAGCCAGCTGCAATATGTAGCAAAATGGCTCTCAGAAGAACCAACCTCAGAGTCTAGGCTGTTTCAACAGGAATGTGCCCCATTCTTCTTAAAAGAAATGATGTGGTTGCCAAGATCGGATATGGAAGGGTGCTCAAAGATGATGAAACTAGGGTGGGAGATATGGCGTAGAGCCTGCCAGGTAATGGAGAACCCTTCCCCGTGTTCCCCGCAAATGCCACTAGTTGCACTGTCTGGAAAAGAAGAGCAACTAAGGATGACGATCAGGAAGCACTGGGAACCGGTAGGAATAGCAACTATTGGAGACATATGGCAAGAGGGGAGGATAAAAGTCTTTGGGCCTCATTACGACCCTGGCGCTAAGTGTTTAACGGCGCCGTAAAAGGCTGCGGCGCCGTTAAACACTTAGCGCCTTACTACGAGGTCCCTTTGCGGGACCCGACCTTAACGGCTGGTCTACACCAGCCGTTAAAGTAGGGACCCGCATAGGGACCTCGGTTGTAAGTACGGTACCACAATTTGCGGTACCGTACTTAGCGCCTTCCCCATTCCCATTGAGCCCTATGGGGCGAAAATGGGAATGGGGAAGGGCCATGGTTCAATGGGGAATTACCACCCCGCCAACCTTGGAATGGGGTGGTAATTCCCCATTGAACCATGGCGGACCCGTTACAACACCGGCACCAACCATGGTGCTAATAGCGCCATGGTTTAGCGCTGGTGTTGTAATGAGGGCCTTTGAGATTTTGGAAGAAGAAACAGGGTTACATAAGGGACAATATATAACATACCATAGGGTGGTGCGGCGAATCAAAGAAACATGGTCTGAAGTAGTACTAGAAGATCAGCCGGGCGCCACCATAGATACAATATATGATATAGCAGAAGGAGGGCATGAGATATCTAGGATATATGAGCTGATGATGTCCAAAGTGGGAAAGGAGGTGGTACAATTGAGACAGGATTGGGAGGAAGAGGTGGGGGCCTCAATGAGTGATGGGATGTGGGAGCAGGCCCAGGGGTACCACAAGAAAGTGTCAAGAAATGCAAGGATACAACAGATACAATTATATATTACCCACAGGGCTTATATGACACCCCAGAGGATAGCCAAATTTAAAACTACAGGACGACAATCATGCCCCAAATGTGACAAAGAAAACGCCGGAATGGTGCACATGTTTTGGGCATGTCCAGTGATTGAGAGATTCTGGGGAGAAGTAGCACATAGGCTGGTGGAAAAGGGAATCAAGATAGTGGTGGAAACAGCGTGGACATGCCTGATAGGGGGGTTTCCCAGACCACGTAAACTCAAGCATGTCAGTAAACTAAAAGACTTGGCATACATACTTGCAAAGTGGAGAATCGCCATGGGATGCAAGGCATACCATGGACCGAGAATAGAAATAGGGTGGAAAGACCTACAGAAATGGGCAGAAGCTGAGACAGCAGTATGTCAGGAAGCTAGTCATTCTGGAGGGGAGGAGGAAGTGAAACCCTGATAGCCTGGAAACATCTGATAGCCACGATATTTGGGCCCATGCAAGACCGGTCAAGCGATCGGGACTCCACTGAGACCACAGAAGAGGAATTCCTACTGCAAGTTGAAGAAATAGAACATGAAGGGGAGTAGGCTCGAATGGGGGGCGGGGGGGAGGGGAGAAGCAGTGGACATGGCATGATGTAAATTCGAAAAGTTGTTATATGCACTGCAAGTTTGGTTTGTGTTGTTGGTTGGAATAAAATAATAAAAATTAAAAAAACATTTAAAAAAACATGCCATCCTGCTCAACCGCCTCTGTGATAACCTGAGTATCAATGATCAGGCCCAGGTCTGGCTGAACTTTTTCCTCACTGTTCGATGTTCGACCCTCCCAGGTCCAACTCGGGTCCTTCCTCTCCTCTATCTCTATCTCTATCTCTACCTGTGGTGTTCCCCAGGGGTCTAACCTCTCTCCCTGGCTGTTCAACCAACACCTGGCACTTCTTGCCCACTGCATTGCCGCTCTCTGCCCCAACTTTCAGTGCTATGCGGATGATACTCAACTCATTTTCAGGCTACCTTCCGCCACTTCTTCTCCTTCACTCATCTCTGACTGTCTGTCTGCTATCCCGGAGTGGTGTGCCGCCAATAATCTTTGACTTTATGCCAGTAAGACTGAGATTCTCCTCGCCGGCTCACCTGCTCCCTCCTTTTCTGTTGCTCTCTGGCTGGCCTCTCTTGGCCCTTTCCCTGCTCCCACCTGTGAGGCTAAAATCCTTGGGGTCATCTTCGACTCCACACTCTCCTTCTCTCCCCACATCTCTGACGTCTCTAAGAAGTCACACTACCAGCTGCACCTCCTCAGAGGTATTCCTCCTTTCCTCTCCTTACCCCAGAAGCTTACTGTCTCCAGAGCTCTGGTTCTCTCTAGGCTGGACTACTGCAACAGCCTCTTTCTAAATCTGCCTGCTTCTATTCTCCGGCCACTGCAACTCATCCAGAACAGGACTGCGAGACTTGTCCTTGGCCTCAAGACCAGGGATCGTATCTCTCCAGGACTGAAAATCTCTGTTCTGGCTCCTAGTGGCTGCAAAGATTAAGTTCAAACCCCTCTGCATTGTCCACAAGACCTTCTGGGGCCTGAGGCCTCCATACCTTCAACTCTCTCTTCCTAAATATCTTCCCCCTCGAGGACTTGGCTCATCCTCCTCCAACTCCTTCAGGGTCAGTCGCTTCTCCAAGCAACAAGTTGGTGGTAGATCTCTTTCTTTGGCTGGGGCTTCCCTCTGGAACAGCCTCCCTGCCTCTCTGAAACTCGAGGAGAACTAT
Organism: Ambystoma mexicanum; assembly: GCF_040938575.1. Classification (NCBI taxonomy): domain Eukaryota; kingdom Metazoa; phylum Chordata; class Amphibia; order Caudata; family Ambystomatidae; genus Ambystoma; species Ambystoma mexicanum. The sequence goes on from NC_090939.1 coordinate 639,207,341, forward strand.
CTTTGGTTCTGGAAGCACCTCAAAACCTTCCTTTTTACTTCTGCTTTCTTTCCTTTCCTCCCATGCTGAACTCCTGGCTGAAACTGTAACTGCACTGGTCACCTGGCCACCTTCTGATCTCGGGCCCAGGTCTCTTTCCCCCCAGTTGCTCACCTGCACTGCCTCCGTGGCAACCCTTGCACTAGGGGACTGTTTTCTGTATCCCTACAGTCCCCTACCAGCATTCGACACCTGATGTCTGCACTTATCCCTGCACTTGCCACCAGCTGGCCGCACCTTTACTTATTGCTTTTATTTATTCTATTTTATTTTGTTAATGTCGATCCCATTTACTGCACAGCCCCCTGCCCCTCCCCCTGCACTTGCGCGATCTCAATGTCACCTGGCCTAGTAAGATCGTTGTCTCTGTCTTCCCTCTGTTCCACCCCTTGCCTCGTCGCGCCTTGAAACACTTGTGTATAGGTGCGTTATAAATGCCATATCATTTCATATCATATCAATGTGTAACCACAAAAGTGATGGGTGTTAGCTTTTGAATGAATCTCTACCACTGGCATTGCTCTGGGCTACCTTCCACGCCACCGTTTTTTAGCTGTCTGCGCCATTGCAAAAGGGGTCCAGCCATATGCAAATCAGTCAGGTACTGCCACAAATGGTAGCAGCCCAGACCGAACTTCTAGGCCAGGTCCCCTCTGCACGGAAACACAAGCAACCCCAGACATGTTCGGCCTTGTTGGGTCTCCTCAGTGAGATGCAGCTTGGTTCCCTATGGCGCAGCGAGCAAGGAACCCACGTCTGGGCATACCCTCTCTGACATAGTGAGACAAACTGTAACCACAAAAGTGATGGGTGTAAGCTTTTGAATGAATCTTTACCACTGGCGTTGCTCTGGGCAACATTCCACGCCACCGTTTTTTAGCCGTCTGCACCATTGCAAAAGTGGCTCAGCCATATGCAAATCAGTCAGGTACTGCCACAAATGGTAGCAGTCCAGCTCGAACTGCTAGGCCAGGTCCCCTCTGCATGGAAACAAAAGCAATCCCAGACATGTTTCGGCCTTTTTGGGCCTCCTCAGTGAGGTGCAGCTTGGTTCCCTATGGCGCAGCAAGCAAGGGACCCACGTCTGGGCATACCCTCTCTCTCAAGTGAGACAAACTGTAACCACAAAAGTGATGGGTGGAAGCTTTTCAATGAATCTGTACCACTGGCTATGATTAATTTAAAACCTTCCAGCCATCACCTTTTTGTTTTGCCCATATCATATCAATGGCCAGCTAACCTCGAATATACTATTGGAGAGAGTCACACAACAGGGGTGTCCCCTCTCACCTCTGCTATTCCCTTTGGCAATTAAGCCTCTGGCCAAACTACTTAGGGACAAGCATATAACATTCAGTTAAATGGGCATAAAGTGGAGGTTTATTTCTATGCGCACGACATGGTCATTTATATTGCTGAGAGCGGGCTGTGTGCGAATAAGCAAAGCGAGCGAGACTGCTGGCCCACACACCGGTGTTCCGACGCTGCTGGAGGGTAACAAAAGCGCTATCAACTTTTGCAAGTATCCACAGTGGGCACCAGGATACAACCGGCATCATGCCGAGAATAAGCAGTCAACCGAAAACTTCCCGTGGTGTGGCGTGGTGAGGTAAAGCTCCCCTTAACTGGGCGGCTGCAGTGATTGAAATCCGCACCCCGCAGCAGACGCAAGTGTGAGCTGCCACGTGGTAACCAGGCTGCCAGCAGTCATTGTCCATAGGCTATCCTATTTGAATGTTGAATGAAAAGTGGGTCTCATTCTTGAGAAAATTAGACCTTGCAATGATGAATGGCAGAACTAGGGGGGATATCCCGGGTAAGTATACGTGGGCAGTGAACGGCAGGCCGTCAACCTCAATTATTTTTTGGGGAATATGCCTGTCTGACGGCTGTTGAAGAATTTAGGGTGACCCCAAATAATGCTAGTGACCATGATATACTTTCCATTACCCCAAATTTGCACTCCACGGTACATAAATCTCCTGGTTGTTCGGAGCTCTTATCTAACCACAGAGGAAACCGTATTATCTGGCCCACTTGCATTGGGTAAGGTAGGACGCTGGTAGCAGAGCTGCCCAGTAGCACCATAGAGGGTTTGTATGTATTGGATGGCAACGAAATAGAACAGTGGCTTAAGGACCTTGCTGCTAAGACTGGCTCCTGTGATAAGGGCTCCCTAATTACATGCCGCAATGCGACCCGTAAATTTGACCCTGCCATTCGTGATGCTAAAAGTGTCATGCATAGGAAAATCAGAGCGGCACGCCGTGACCGGTGCCCCATGCCAGAGCTGATTAGTAAGATGAAACTTATAAAAAGTAGCTACAGAGGATGGCCTAAGCGATGGAAGTGTACCATCCTTATTGCGCAATGCCAAAACATGATTAAGACCCTTCGTAGCAGAAACACCAGGAATATATGGTTTGTCCTAACAAGTGCTAAGGGAGTCTGAAGAACTAAGACCTTGAACCCTATCCAAGAACAAATATGGATAAAGCACTTAAGTGGGAATGTAGAGTCCCTGGTAGAGGTATTCCCTCCTCAAAATACGGTGGGTTGATGACCACTAGAAATCGGGGAGGCTGACATAGAGAATATTATTGGAAAGCTTAAGAACTCAAGTGCCCCCGGGCCGAATGGTCTCGCAAAAGTGGGCTTAAAACAAAACCCTAAAACCTGGGCAAGAATTCTTAAAATCCTATATGTCAGGGTGTACCAAACTGAGGAGATTCCCTCTTCGTGGCAGCATGCGCTGCTGTGCCAGTCTATAAAAAAGAGGATCGCTCTTTACCTGAGAACTATCATTCACTGTCCCTTTTAGACGTAACGGGTAAACTCTTTGCCATGCTTATTTTGAAGGTACAACAGAACTGGGTTGAAAAGACTCAATTATTACATTTACACAAATGGGTTTCCGCCCTCAGTGCAGCACGGTACACAATCTGAGGATAATGGACATCTTGTTCCGCAGAGCTTCTGCCCCCAGTGGTTCCCCATTGTATATGTGGACTTCCGGAGGGCTTTTGATAGTGTCAACCGGGGAAAACTCTGGATTAAATTGGAAAATGGGGGATATTTTAGTTAAGTATGCACATGAAAATGAGCTTACCATCAACATGGAAAAAACTAAGGTATTAGTGGTGGCACCTAAAAAGATGAAACGGCTGAGATTTGATACTGTTTGGGGGCTATCAGAGCTTCTGCCCCCAGTGGTTCCCAATTGTATGTCATCTATGTGGACTTCCGGAGGGCTTTTGATAGTGTCAACCGGGGAAAACTCTGGATTAAATTGGAAAATGGGGGGTGCCCCAGGTTACTTATTAATGTTTTAAAAGGCGAGGGTGTGTCTAGATGACCAGGGGAGCACTTCTAACCCGATTAGGATACAAAGGGGGGTAAAACAGGGCTGTACACTGGCACCACTCTTGTACAATGCAGTATTGGCAGACCTCCCACAATGTTTTACCATAGGGGCTGGGTGCTACCCAAGAGTTGGAGATAGCAGCCTGATACCGTGTATGCTGTACACAGATGACTTGGTTATGTTTAACCACACATACAGGGGGGCACGTACAATGTTCGGTATTTTAGTTAAGTATGCACATGAAAATGAGCTTACCATCAACATGGAAAAAACTAAGGTATTAGTGGTGGCACCTAAAAAGATCAAACGGCTGAGATTTGATACTGTTTGGGGGCTATCAGTGGCGTACTACCCCTACCTCGGCTTAGATATGAGTGCCAGCAGGACCTATGCCCCAATCAGAGAGGCTAAGGTGATAAAGGCCCACCACTTAACACACATGGTTGCAAAATTTGCTAAGGAAATGGCTGGCTACTCTCTGGAAGGTATTATCACCTTATATACCCAATGTTTTGGCCTTGTCTCGGGAGGATAGCTCAGGGGCAACGTGCTTGCCTTGGAAGCAATAAGAAAGGGAGCACCACAGGTCCGATCCCCGGGTCTGCGCTTAGAAGCCTCCGGGTATTAAGCATGTTATGCATGTTATAAATAACCTATCATATCTATGGTCCTATACGGCCTAAAGTCCCTAGCCATGACAGACCTCAAATGGTTAGATACCATTGAGGGATATTTCTGGAAAGGATTATTGAAATTACAGCAATCAACACCTCAGACTGGAGTTGGGATTGGTTTATCTAAAGTGTCAATTGTTGATTAGGCTGGTACTATTACACTTAAAAATGTATTCCCATCCCAAATGTCGACTATTGGCACTGTTGGGGACTACCAAGGGAACTCGGTCGAAGTGTGGTAGTACGGAATTAAACGAAAGGATCAATACGTTGTATGAGAATATAGGCTGGACACCCGACTGAGCTAGCAGGATTACCACATTAAAAGGTATATTTAAAAGTAAAGTTCAGAAATGGGACTGGCCGAATAACTACACAGACTTATACTCCCTGAAATTCTATAAGTATGCATCTAACGTCATACACTCGTTCCTCCAGCCCCAAAGATATTTGTGGCAGTGCCCTTGCCCTGCGATACGATATTTTTTACTCAGGCTGCGGACTAACCAATTGCCACTCCAGCTTTTCCTTGGTGCAAGGGAAAGGATACCGGTAGCAGGAAGGACATATCGAATATGTAAAATTCAGAGAGAAGAACAAGTTACTTCTTACCTTGTAACGTTCTTTCGACGGGATGTTCCTCGGACGTATTCCTCATCTTAGATATATCTCCTTCCAGCTCTGCTGGCCTCGGAAAATTTTTTCTCTAGAGGGCGCTGCGCGTCGACGTCCTCTGAGTCGATGTCCCTCGACAGCCGCCGTATCGACGTCGACGTCATCCTGCCTATAAAGGCCGCGCGCAGCGTCCGTTGCTCAGTTCCGTTTTGTAGCCCACAATAATACTTTCTGGACTAACTAATCACCCTGAAGGAGCGTAAGCTGCAACAACAAGGGAAGTAGAACTGCGGGGATGGATGGGAGGGTCGATGAGGAATACGTCGGAGGAACATCCCGTCGAAAGAACGTTACAAGGTAAGAAGTAACTTGTTCTTCGAAGGGATTGTGTCCTCCGACGTATTCCTCATCTTAGATAGGCTCACATAGCAGTATTCTATTATCGGAGGAGGGAGTACTGACTTCACGCTGTCTTCTATTGATGAATAGAATGCAGTACAGCCCTTCCAAACCTAGTCTCTTGACTGGAGGAGGAATCCAAATTGTAAAAACGTGTAAAGGTATGGACAGACGACCATGTAGCGGCCGCACATATGTCTTTTACCGGCACGCCCCTTTTGAGGGCCGATGAAGCTGCAATACCTCTGGTCGAATGAGCACTACGGTTTTGAGGGGGCTCTTTCCCTGCCAGTTTATAACACTCCAGAATGGCTAGAATGATCCATCTGGAAATGGTCTGCTTAGTTATTGGTAGCCCCAGCTTGTGACCTGCGTAACCTACAAACAGCTGGTCTGCCTGTCTTATCCTGGCTAGTCTACTGATGTAAAAACTTAAAGCCCTCCTAGGGTCTAGCCTGTGTATCCTCTCTTCCTCTTTCCCCGGGTGAGGAGGAGGATAGAAAGATGGTAGGGTAATCTTCTGAGTGATATGGAATTCAGAAACCACCTTTGGGAGGAAATTAGGCTTCACTTGCAGGACAACTTTGTCTTTGTGAAATATTGTGTGAGGGGGTTTACAAGAAAGAGCTTGTAATTCGCTCACCCTTCTAGCAGATGTAAGTGCTATTAATAAAACAGTTTTAAGGGTAAGGAATCTTAACGAACAAGAATCGAGAGGTTCGAAAGGTGTACCCATCAGGAAAGTTAGTACTAAGTTTAAATCCCATAGGGGAATTTGGAATGGTCTTGGGGGATAAACATTGGTTAACCCCTTTAGAAACTGTATTACCAAGGGTAATTTGAAATAGGATGGTTCTTCCGCAGTACGCTTAAAGATGGATAGCGCTGCGAGATAGCCCTTAATGGTGCCAACTTGAAGGCCTGAATTTGCCAAATGTAGTAGGAAGGACAAAACCATTGGTGTACCACATGAAAAAGGGTCGATATTCTGTTCTCTACACCAGCTGCAAAATCTGTTCCAACGGCAGCGGTATAAAGACTTTGTTGCTGGCCTCCTTGCCGAAAGCAACACCTCCATAACATAATCAGGGAGGTCCCAATCCTTGTACCCCAGCCTTTCAGAAGCCAAGCGTGAAGGTTGAGGGTTTTGATGTCTGGATGGAGAACCTGACCTCCCTTCTGTGAGAGTAGGTTCTCTCTGAGTGGAAGTCGAATTGGAGGGCAGGTGGACAAGTCTAGAAGGTCCGGGTACCACGTTCTCCTGGCCCAATCCGGGGACATTAGGATCATGGTTCTCCGGAATCTTCTCAACCTCCTGATCATTTGAGGAATGACAGGGACCGGTGGGAACGCGTACAGAAGCGGAAACTCCCAGTCCACTATGAACGCGTCTCCCATAGCTCCTCTCGGGGGAAATTCCCTTGAGCAGAACAGGTCGCATTTCCTGTTTAGGCTGGTGGCGAACAGATCTACCTGAGGGGTTCCCCAAAGGGCGAAGATCTCTTGAAGGACTTCCTGAGCTAGCTACCACTCGTGGGAGACTGTGTTCTGCCTGCTCAGAGCGGCCGCTGTCAAGTTCTTCTCTCCGGCTAGGTGAACTGCCGATAGAGAGATTCCTTCTTGGATTGCCCAAAACCAGAGCTGCATCGCCTCTCTGCACAGGGGTAGTGATCCTACGCCTCCTCTTTTGTTGAGGTAATGCATGGCCACCGTGTTGTCCGTCAATATCAGGACGTTCTTCCCTTGTACAGCTGGCAAGAACGCCTTCAGCGCAAGTCTGATGGCTCTCAGCTCTAACAGGTTGATATGTAGTCTGGACTCCGATGGAGACCAACGACCGCTGATGGTCAAGTCGTTGGCGTGGGCTCCCCACCCCGTGAGTGAGGCATCCGTGACTACTGTTATCTCCGGCCAGGGTTGCCAAAACTGTTCTCCTTTCAGAATGTTCTCCTGACAGGCCCACCACTGAAGGTCTCGAGAACACCCTGCCGGGAACCTGAAGAAGATCTGTCATTCTCCCTGAGAATTGTGACCACTGAGTCCTCAGTGCCCACTGGAGGGATCTCATTCTCAGGCGAGCCTCTGACACTAGGAAAATGCAGGATGCCATGAGGCCTAGCAACCTCAAAAAGTTGAAGGCTGGGAGACGTTGGGCATGTTGGAACTTGGTAACCATCTGTAGAATATCTTGAGCCCTCACCTCTGGTGGCGAGGCTTTTCCCAGGGAAGTGTCCAGGATCGCTCCTATGAACTGGAGTCTCTGCGATGGTATCATTTGTGACTTCTTTAAATTGAGGGAGAAGCCCAGTCTGTGAAGGAAGTGGCACACGTGATTTAGCTGGATCTGAGCTTGTTCCGGAGAAACAGCCCTGATCAACCAATCGTCCAGGTAGGGGTAGACGTGAATCCCTTCCCTCCTTAGACTTGCAGCCACTACCGACATTAACTTGGTGAAGACCCTCGGGGCGGAGGTCAGCCCAAATGGCAGCACTCGAAATTGATAGTGAGAGTTGCCAATTGCGAACCTCAGGTATTTCCTGTGTTTGAGATGGATAGGCACATGGAAATAAGCGTCCTGAAGGTCCAGAGATACCAACCAGTCCTGGAACTGAAGGGCCTGAAGGATCTGAGAGAGAGTTACCATCTTGAACTTGTCCTTCCTGAGGAACTTGTTCAATTCTCGTAAGTCCAAGATGGGTCTCAGTCCTCCGTCTTTCTTTGGAATGAGAAAGTAAGGGGAGTACCAGCCCTTGTTCCTCTCCGCTACAGGTACCGGTTCTATGGCACCTTTCTCTAGCAGGTCCCAAATTTCCTGCAAGAGGAGCGGATCTGGAGTTTTCTGAGAGCTGATCCCCGGTGGATGACTCTGAGGTATACGTAGGAAAGGCAGGCAGTAACCTTGGGCAACTGTTTCCAATGCCCAAGCATCTGACGTGATAGCCTGCCATACTGCCAGATGTTGAGTCAACCTGCCTCCTACAGGTGTCCTGTGAGGGAAGTCCTCAGAGTGGTTTTGAGGCGGCTGATGCAGATGCCGATGGTAAAGAGCTACCCCGTCCACCTCGGGTAGTTCTTCTTTGTCCCCTTTGAGCCGGTGGTCCTCTACCTCTTCCGAATGCGGAGTAGAAGCGAAAAGACTTGCCCCTCGCAGAGGTTCCTGTGGGACGAAAAGGAGTCTGACGGATTGCAGCTCATAGGGATTTTGCTGCTGCTTTTGAAGTTTGCAGTTTTTCTAAACTGTCATCCGCCTTTTTCCCGAACAAAGAAGAGCCATCGAATGGCATGTTCAAGAGCCTGGCTTGCACATCTGGGGCAAAACCAGACTTTCTCAACCAAGCGAATCTCCTGGTTGATGTACTTGCCGCCATTGCTCTGCTGATACTGTCAGCCGAATCAATGCCCGTCTGGAGGGATTCGCACATAGCGTCTTTACCGTCCTGTATAATATTCAGGAACGCATCCCTTTCTTCTCCCTCCGGGATGCAGTCAGCCGCTGTAGAAGCACACTCCCAAAGTGTATGGCTGAACCTAGCAAGGGTGCAAGTAGCATTAACAGATTTTAACGCCATGCTACATGCTGAAAAGACTTTCTTTGCCATAGCGTCATATTTTTTATCGTCCCTGTCCTGTGGGACGGTAGGATAAGCCGTCTTGACATCGGTAGAGGATGCTGCCTGTACCACCAGACTTTCTGGGGATGGGTGTTTAGACAAAAACTCTGGGTCTGTAGAAGATACCCTGTACTTTGTAGACAGTTTTTTATTTACTGCTGGTACTACATCTGGGGTTTCCCAGTTTGTCATGATCTTTCTCTGAAGAGCTTTATGAAAAGGCACCACAGGATCCTCCTGTGGGCCTTTGTCAAGAATATCCGTGAGGTCATCTTGTTGGAAAGATTGTGAAGGTGCAGACCACCCCATGAACTCTGTGATCCTGGCCATTAAGGCTCTATAGGGGGTTTCAGCATGCTCCCCCGGGTCTGGCTTAGCAAACTCCACCTCAGGGGAAGTGTCTAACCCACTTGCCTCATGTAAGGAATCATGAAGATCCTTTAACCTGCGCTCTTCAGAGGAAAATTCCTCTCTAATTGGGGTTACAGGTCCCTGCAACTCAAATGTGTCTTCCTGTTCAGACAATTCACCCTCTTCCAAAATTGAGGACATAGTTCTCAATTGTTCTGAACTCATAAAGGGAGTAAATCCCATTTCCAAGGCAGAGGGTGCCGAACTTGTCATTATCGGCCTCGAAAACGTCGATGTCGTCGACGCCGACGTCGAAGGCTTCGAGCGTGGCGTCGAAAACAAAGGCGGAGGCCTCGAAGACCTCGACAGAATTGGAATTCTACTCGACAATCTCGAAGCCATCGACGTAGAGGACCTGGGGATAGTCACTGGGTGTGTCGTAACCGTGACCTTTCTTGGCGTCGACGCCGGTGTCGAAGCTGGCGTCGAGTCGGCAGACTCGTGTGTCGAAGGTCCCTTCGACAACGGCGTCGAAGACATCGACCTCGACGTCGACGGAACCCTCGTCGACGGCGTCGACGGAACCTTCGAGGAAGGTTTGGAGGTCATAGTCCTACTCGAGGGTTCGAGACGCGCTCGAGAGGTTTCCTTCGCCGGGTACTGCGACTCGCGGCGTTTTTGACCTTCGGTTCTTTCGACCAGAGCATCGCTCTCGGCAGTCTTCGAGGGGGTCGAGGCCGCTTTCTCGAAGACGCTCATCATATTTTTTCGGAATTCCTCCCATTCAGCCCGGGAACTATGTTTCGTGGGGCAAGGGATTCTTTTTGGCGAAACAGAGGAAGAGGAAGACAGAGAAGGGGATCTTCGACGTCTCCTCTTCGAGTGCTTCGATCTCGAGGAGTGATGAGACCCACTCCGAGACCTGGAGCGCGAATGGTGACGAGGAGACGAATGTCTCGACTTCGTCGACGAAGAAGAAGCTTTAAAAGTCTTACCTTTCTCCAGCTTCCCCCTACGCTCCTTCAGGGCCTTAGCTGTCATGGACATACATTCCTCGCACTCCGAACAATGGTGTTCAGCTCCCAAACACCACAGACAAACTCTGTGAGGGTCAGTCAACGACATCTTTTTCCCACAATCTCGACATTTCTTGAAGCCGGATCGAGGAGTTGTCGGTTCCGACGAGGAAGCCATCGAGTACGGATCGAATGACTCGAGGTAAATAGGATTAATCTGACTAAGAACTAAGCAACGATATTCCGAGGCACTGAGTAAGCGCGGAAAAACGGAACTGAGCAACGGACGCTGCGCGCGGCCTTTATAGGCAGGATGACGTCGACGTCGATAGGGCGGCTGTCGAGGGACATCGACTCGGAGGACGTCGACGCGCAGCGCCCTCTAGAGAAAAAAATTTCCGAGGCCAGCAGAGCTGGAAGGAGATATATCTAAGATGAGGAATACGTCGGAGGACACAATCCCTTCGAATTAGAAACTGCTAAACTCCTTCTTACAGAGTTTTCTCAAAAAGGTAGCAGGCGCCCCTCTCCAGAAAGAACATGGCATGATAATCTGTTCTGTAGTTTTTTCACATTTTGACAGTTCGCAGACATCGCTTTTTGCTCACTGTACCTTTCACAGATGGGAAATATCCATTTGCATATCAGTCTTTGTCCTGCCCACGTGGGTAGTCCAGCACCAAAATGCTATGGCAATTCCCTTCTGAACAAGAGTACCAACAGCAACCCCATAGACGTGTTTCAGCGTTGTTGGGCCTCATCAGTGAGGTGTAGCTGTGCCTTTCCGAGCACAGTGGGCAGGGAGTCCACGTCTGGGTTCCCCCATGTAACTCAGGGTGACCAACCCAAGTTCCTTGCAAACATTTTTCAAAAAATGTAGCAGGTGCCCCTCTCCAGAAAGAACATGGCATGATCACCTGTTCTGTGGTTTTTTCCCACTTTGAGAGTTTGCAACCTTCTTATGGAGTGTAAACCGCTCAGCACCACGTATATGACTATATTAGGCCTCTTTGTGCATGAAAATGATGCCATAAAACAGACAGATTTCTGGAATTACTGTATTAATACGGAGTCCATGAGAGTACAGGCATCCCAGTATCAAACATGGCGTGCTGCCATAAAAGCAAGTGGAGACTAGGTTGATTAATACATAACTTTTAAAAATAATTTTGTATGTCTAAGTGAAAGGAATCCTAGCTCTTATATAAAACAATCAATCATTGCCCCCCAGTTGAACTGGGTCCTTGGATGAACGAGATGTTGTTATGCCTTTTTTGGTATGAATTAGTATTTTTAATAGCTGGTTTAAAGAATGTATATTAAGATGTTATGGATTTTAAAGGATTTTAAAAAGGTAATTTTAAAAGGAACTTGGTCAAATTAAATTATCAAACTATTGTTGAATTGCACAATGTAATGAATTTTAGAATTTTAGAATAAGATCTAATCACTTTTACACAGTGATGGGTATGAATGTGGGTATAAAAGATGAACATGTATTATAACAGTTTGATGTATTTAAAAATAGTTATCTGATGTGTTTTTCTAATATAAATGCTGTAAAAGTTCTTTGAACTAAATGCAGATAAAGAATAATAATAATAATTTATATTAAAAACATGTATGATAATCTGGGACTAATTATGAGGGATGTGTTAAACTTCAGCGATTTCTCTGGTTTGAGAGTTAATGTCATGAAATCAGTGCTTTTCCCACTTACCAGCTGTACTGGGCAGTTCGCTGATGACTATGGATTCCAGTGGCATATGGTATACATCAGATATTTGGGCATTGACATTACACAATCCCCAGAGGCGCTGTATAAGTGTAATTTACGAAAAAGTGTTGGAACAAGTTCGATCTGTGGTGGACAGGTGGATGGGGCCTGTATGGAAGGATCGCGTTGGTCAATATGGTCCTGTTACTGAGATTTCTCTATCTGTTTCACAATCTACCTGTGGCATTACCGCAGGAATATATTTGAGTGATATGAACAGAGTTTATGTGATTTATCTGGGCAGGAAAACAGGCGCGCGTGTCCTGGGAATTGTTGACGGCACCACTAGACAGGGGGGGATTGCTGTTATTTTGAGATGTACTATGATGTGGTCCAGGTAGGATTCCTAGTCTATCAGTTTGGGGACAGCATAGATGAACAAGTTACTTCTTACCTTGTAACGTTCTTTCGACGGGATGTTCCTCCGACGTATTCCTCATCTTAGATATATATCCTTCCAGCTCTGCTGGCCTCGGAAAATTTTTTCTCCAGAGGGCGCTGCGCGTCGACGTCCCTCGAGTCGATGACCCTCGACAGCCGCCGTATCGACGCTCGACGTCATCCTGCCTATAAAGGCCGCGCGCAGCGTCCGTTGCTCAGTTCCGTTTTGTAGCCCACAGTATTACTGTTTGGACTAGACTAATCACCCTGAAGGAGCGTAAGCTGCAACAACAAGGGAAGTAAAACTGCGGGGATGGATGGGAGGGTCGATGAGGAATACGTCGGAGGAACATCCCGTCGAAAGAACGTTACAAGGTAAGAAGTAACTTGTTCTTCGAAGGGATTGTGTCCTCCGACGTATTCCTCATCTTAGATAGGCTCCCATAGCAGTATTCTATATTCGGAGGAGGGAGTACTGACTTCACGCTGTCTTCTATTGGTGAATAGAATGCAGTACAGCCCTTCCAAACCTAGTCTCTTGACTAGAGGAGGAATCCAGATTGTAAAAACGTGTAAAGGTATGGACAGACGACCATGTAGCGGCCGCACATATGTCTTTAATCGGCACGCCTCTTTTGAGGGCCGATGAAGCTGCAATACCTCTGGTCGAATGAGCCCTAAGGTTTTGAGGGGGCTCTTTCCCTGCCAGTTTATAACATTCCAGAATGGCTAGAATGATCCATCTGGAAATGGTCTGCTTAGTTATTGGTAACCCCAGCTTGTGACCTGCGTAGCCTACAAACAGCTGGTCTGCCTGTCTTATCCTGGCTAGTCTACTAATGTAAAAACTTAAAACCCTCCTAGGGTCTAGGCTGTGTAACCGCTCTTCCTCTTTCCCCGGGTGAGGAGGAGGATAGAAAGATGGTAGGATAATCTTCTGAGAGATATGGAATTCAGAGACTACTTTTGGGAGGAAATTAGGCTTCACTTGCAGGACAACTTTGTCTTTGTGAAAGATTGTATGAGGGGGTTTACAAGAAAGAGCTTGTAATTCGCTCACCCTTCTAGCAGATGTAAGTGCTATTAATAAAACAGTCTTAAGGGTAAGGAATCTTAACGAACAAGAATGGAGAGGTTCGAAAGGTGTCCCCATCAGGAAAGTTAATACTAAGTTTAAATCCCATAGGGGAACTTGGAATGGTCTTGGGGGATAAACATTGGTTAACCCCTTTAGAAACTGTATTACCAAGGGTAATTTGAAATAGGATGGTTCCTCCGCAGTACGCTTAAAGATAGATAGCGCTGCGAGATAGCCCTTAATGGTGCCAACTTGAAGGCCTGAATTTGCCAAATATAGTAGGAAGGACAAAACCATTGGTGTACCACATGAAAATAGGTCGATATTCTGTTCTCTACAGCAGCTGCAAAATCTGTTCCAACGGCAGCGGTATAAAGACTTTGTTGCTGGCCTCCTTGCCGAAAGCAACACCTCCATAACATCATCAGGGAGGTCCCAATCCTTGTACCTCAGCCGTTCAGAAGCCAAGCGTGAAGGTTGAGGGTTTTGATGTCTGGATGGAGAACCTGACCTCCCTTCTGTGAGAGTAGGTTCTCTCTGAGAGGAAGTCGAAATGGAGGGCAGATGGACAAGTCTAGAAGGTCCGGGTACCACGTTCTCCTGGCCCAATCCGGGGCAATTAGGATCATGGTTCGCCGGAATCTTCTCAACCTCCTGATCATTTGAGGAATGACAGGGACCGGTGGGAACGCGTACAGAAGCGGAAACTCCCAGTCCACTATGAACGCGTCTCCCAGAGCTCCTCTCGGAGGAAATTCCCTTGAGCAGAACAGGTCGCATTTCCTGTTTAGGCTGGTGGCGAACAGATCTACCTGAGGGGTTCCCCAAAGGGCGAAGATCTCTTGAAGGACTTCCTGAGCTAGCTCCCACTCGTGAGAGACTGTGTTCTGCCTGCTCAGAGCGTCCGCTGTCAAGTTCTTCTCTCCGGCTAGGTGAACTGCCGATAGAGAGATTCCTTCTTGGATTGCCCAAAACCAGAGCTGCATCGCCTCTCTGCACAGGGGTAGTGATCCTACGCCTCCTCTTTTGTTGAGGTAATGCATGGCCACCGTGTTGTCCGTCATTATCAGGACGTTCTTCCCTTGTACAACTGGCAGGAAAGCCTTCAACGCAAGTTTGATGGCTCTCAGCTCTAACAGGTTGATGTGTAGTCTGGACTCCGATGGAGACCAACGACCGCTGATGGTCAAGTCGTTGGCGTGGGCTCCCCACCCCGTGAGTGAGGCATCCGTGACTACTGTTATCTCCGGCCAGGGTTGCCAAAACTGTTCTCCTTTCAGAATGTTCTCCTGACAGGCCCACCACTGAAGGTCTCGAGCCACCCTGCCGGGAACCTGAAGAAGATCTGTCATTCTCCCTGAGAATTGTGACCACTGAGTCCTCAGTGCCCACTGGAGGGATCTCATTCTCAGGCGAGCCTCTGGCACAAGGAAAATGCAGGATTCCATGAGGCCTAGCAACCTCAAAAAGTCGAAAGCTGGGAGACGTTGGGCAAGTTGGAACTTGGTAACCATCTGTAGAATATCTTGAGCCCTCACCTCTGGTGGCGAGGCTTTTCCCAGGGAAGTATCCAGGATCGCTCCTATGAACTGGAGTCTCTGCGATGGTATCATTTGAGACTTCTTTAAATTGAGGGAGAAGCCCAGCTTGTGAAGGGAGTAGCATACGTGATTTAGCTGGATCTGAGCTTGCTCCGGAGAAACAGCCCTGATCAGCCAATCGTCCAGGTAGGGGTAGACGTGAATCCCTTCCCTCCTTAGACTTGCCGCCACTACCGACATTAACTTGGTGAAGACCCTCGGGGCGGAGGTCAGCCCAAAAGGCAGTACTCGAAATTGATAGTGAGAGTTGCCAATTGCGAACCTCAGGTATTTCCTGTGTTTGAGATGGATAGGCACATGGAAATAAGCGTCCTGAAGGTCCAGAGATACCAACCAGTCCTGAAACTGAAGGGCCTGGAGGATCTGAGAAAGAGTGACCATCTTGAATTTGTCTTTCCTGAGGAATTTGTTCAATTCTCGCAAGTCCAAGATGGGTCTCAGTCCTCCGTCTTTCTTTGGAACGAGAAAGTAAGGGGAGTACCAGCCCTTGTTCCTCTCCGCTACAGGTACCGGTTCTATGGCACCTTTCTCTAGCAGGTCTATAATTTCCTGCAAGAGGAGCGGATCTGGAGCTTTCTGAGAGCTGATCCCCGGTGGATGACTCTGAGGTATACGTAGGAAAGGTAGGCAGTAACCTTGGGCAACTGTTTCCAATGCCCAAGCATCTGACGTGATAGCCTGCCATTCCGCCAGATGTTGAGTCAACCTGCCTCCTACAGGTGTCCTGTGAGGGAAGTCCTCAGAGTGGTTTTGGGGCGGCTGATGCAGATGCCGATGGTAAAGAGGCACCTGCTGTTGCTGCGGCTTTAGAATATCTACCCCGTCCACCTCGGGTAGTTCTTCTTTGACCCCTTTGAGCCGGTCGTCCTCTACCTCTTCCGAATGAGGAGTAGAAGCAAAAGGACTTGCCCCTCGCAGAGGTTCCTGTGGGACGAAAAGGAGTCTGACGGATTGCAGCTCCTAGGGATTTTGCTGCTGCTTTTGAAGTTTGCAGTTTCTCTAAACTGTCATCCGCCTTTTTCCCGAACAAAGAAGAGCCATCAAATGGCATGTTCAAGAGCCTGGCTTGCACATCTGGGGCAAAACCCGACTTTCTCAACCAAGCGAATCGCCTGGTTGATGTACTTGCCGCCATTGCTCTGCTGATACTGTCAGCCGAATCAATGCCCGTCTGGAGGGATTCGCACATAGCGTCTTTACCGTCCTGTATAATATTCAGGAACGCATCCCTTTCTTCTCCCTCCGGGATGCAGTCAGCCGCTGTAGAAGCACACTCCCAAAGTGTATGGCTGAACCTAGCAAGGGTGCAAGTAGCATTAACAGACTTTAACGCCATGCTACATGCTGAAAAGACTTTCTTAGCCTTAGCATCATATTTTTTATCGTCCCTGTCCTGTGGGACAGTAGGATAAGCCGTCTTGACGTCGGTAGAGGATGCTGCTTGTACCACCAGACTTTCTGGGGATGGATGTTTAGACAAGAACTCTGGGTCTTTGGAAGACACCCTGTACTTTGCAGACAGTTTTTTATTTACTGCTGGTATTACATCTGGGGTTTCCCAGTTTGTCATGATCTTTCTCTGAAGAGCTTTATGAAAGGGCACCACTGGATCCTCTTGTGGGCCTTTGTCAAGAATATCCGTGAGGTCATCTTGCTGGAAAGATTGTGAAGGTGTAGACCACCCCATGAACTCTGTAATTCTGGCCATTAAGGCTCTGTAGGGGGTTTCAGCATGCTCCCCCGGGTCTGGTTTAGCAAAATCCACCTCAGGGGAAGTGTCTAAACCACTTGCCTCATGTAAAGAATCATGAAGATCCTTTAATCTGCGCTCTTCAGAGGAAAATTCCTCTCTAACTGGGGTTACAGGTCCCTGTAACTCATCTTGTTCTGACAAATCACCCTCTTCTAAAATTGAGGATATAGTTCTCAATTGTTCTGAATTAATAAAGGGAGTAAATCCCATTTCCAAGGCAGAGGGTGCTGAACTTGTCATTATTGGCCTCGAAAACGTCGATGTCGTCGACGCCGATGTCGAAGGCTTCGAGCGTGGCGTCGAAAACAGAGGTGGAGGCCTCGAGGACCTCGACAGAATTGGAATTTTACTCGACAATATCGACGCCATCGACGTCGAGGACCTGGGAATCGTCACTGGATGTGTGGTCATCGTGACTTTTCTCGGCGTCGACGCCGGTGTCGAGGCCGGCGTCGAGTCGACAGACCTGTGTGTCGAAGGTCCCTTCGACAACGGCGTCGAAGACCTCGACGTCGACGGAACCTTCGTCGACGGCGTCGACGGAACCTTCGAGGAAGGTTTGGAGGTCATGGTCCTACTCGAGGGTTCGAGACGCGCTCGAGAGGTTTCTTTCGCCGGGTACTGCGACTCGCGGCGTTTTTGACCTTCGGGTCTTTCGACCAGAGCATCGCTCTCGGCAGTCTTCGAGGGGGTCGAGGCCGCTTTCTCGAAGACGCTCATCATGTTTTTTCTGAATTCCTCCCATTCAGCCCGGGAACTATGTTTCGTGGGGCAAGGGATTCTTTTTGGCGAAACAGAGGAAGAGGAAGACGGAGAAGGGGATCTTCGACGTCTCCTCTTCGAGTGTTTCGATCTCGAGGAGTGATGAGACCCACTCCGAGACCTGGAGCGTGAATGGTGACGAGGAGACGAATGTCTCGACTTCGTCGAAGAAGAAGAAGCTTTAAAAGTCTTACCTTTCTCCAGCTTCCCCCTACGCTCCTTCAGGGCCTTAGCTGTCATGGACATACAGTCCTCGCACTCCGAACAATGGTGTTCGGCTCCCAAGCACCACAGACATTTCTGTGAGGATCGGTCAACGACATCTTTTTCCCACAATCTCGACATTTTTTGAAGCCGGATCGAGGGGTTGTCGGTTCCGACGAGGAAGCCATCGAGTACGATTCGAATAACTTGAAGTAAATATTACTAAGAACTAAACAACGGTATTCCGAGGCACCGAGTAGCGCGGAAAAACGGAACTGAGCAACGGACGCTGCGCGCGGCCTTTATAGGCAGGATGACGTCGAGCGTCGATACGGCGGCTGTCGAGGGTCATCGACTCGAGGGACGTCGACGCGCAGCGCCCTCTGGAGAAACATTTTTCCGAGGCCAGCAGAGCTGGAAGGATATATATCTAAGATGAGGAATACGTCGGAGGACACAATCCCTTCGAAAGAAGACATGTGGAGGTAGAAAGGGCCCTTGCAGCCATAATTATTGCGTGCAGTTGTGTTAACAGCTCCTAGTAGATCACCTAGAGCGGGGAACACAGTGGAATTGACTTGTAGATCATGGGCTCAAATGGAAGGGAAAGTGAAGGGAGAAATTGTGTGCCCTCCCAAACCTCCGGTTATACACATACCAGGAGTATCTCTGACCAGTCAATCAGGAATTATACACTATATGGAACACATGGGTATATCGTGCTTTCGGGACCTTTTCCCAAGGAGCAGTTTATTACTGTGGAGGAGATGCATAGCAAGGGAACATTCACGTCAGAGATCTGTTTTTGTATTTTAGGCTGCGACAAAATCTGAAGGACTTGTTCCCGACCTTCCTAAAGAACCAGGGGTGGCACCTATATTTGACGGGATGTTAGAACAGTTCGACAGCAGTAGAATTGTGTCTACTCTATACAGCAAGGTGCAGGACATCCAGGTGGGCTGGGTGTAAGCCCCCCAGAAGAAATGAGAGAACTCTTTGGGGGAAACTGTTTCAGAGGAAATGTGCCGATATTGTTGTGCACAGAAAAAGAAGAAAGCTCGTAATAATTCTATTATACGCCTGCGATACTGCACACATTTTTCCCAGATACCTCAGATAAATGCACTCGGTGTGCCACCGCACCAGCAGATTTCATGCATGTGGCATGGAGTTGCCCTCCAATATAGCGGTTCTGGGATCACGTTTTCCAGATAATGAGTGATATTATAGGGAGAGGGTGAAGCGACTTCCGGGGACCGCCCTATTGGGTGATACCAGGAGGATCTCGCCCTGAATGTGTAAATTGGCGGGGCTACTACAGTTGTTAGCTAAGAGGGGAGTGGCAATGAAGTGGGGTTGCATCTCGTGGTCCTGTGGTTGAGCGCTGGAAAGATGACATTCTTTACTGTAACCAGGTGGAAATGGAGTATGGAAGAATGGTACACCCCTGTGCCAAACCCAAAGACATATGGGATCCCTATGAACACTATCTGATTAGACAAGATTAAGACTCTGCATTGGCATCTGAAGGGGGGGGGTCATCTGGAAGAGCATATGTTGTTAGTTCTCCCTCTCCAACCAGTTAAGCAGCTGAAGAAACCCCTTACTTGGGAGACAAGGACAGTTTTTAAAATTGTATTTTTTTTTTTTTACTTATTTATTTTAGTTAGCACACAGGAAAATCAAGTATCACATCAATTCAGCACTTCTTTACAACTTTGACTTATAAACGTGCATCCCCATGTACCCGCCCCCATACTTTGATACTGGCAGTCCCCCGAGGCCTGCTCCTTCGCCAATTGAATCTGAACTCCGGCTCTCCAGCCCTCAGAATCACTTACATCATTAGGTCCTTTTTATGTATCTCTGAGCTTCCGCCACCCACCCCTTAGTTCTGGCTACCTTCCGGGACCTGCTCATCCATCAATGGGGTCCGGTTCCAGTCTGCTGCCCGCTGGGCATTCAGCACCAGACGTGGTTTATGTGTCAGGGCTGGAAAGAGTTGGTCATAGTCTATCACCGGAGACCATATGTTTGTGAAGCGGTGGAGGCGGCCTCTGCTTGCCGCCATGATTTTCTCGGCGATGAAGATGTCCCAGAGCTTCAACCACCACAGCACCATTAGGGGGCCCTCTGGGGATTTCCATGTCCTGGCTATTGTGATTTTCGCGGCCAGGAGCAGTTGTGTGATGAGGGCCGCTAGCGGGCCCGATCTTGGAAAGATGCCCGGGATCGGGGTCCCCAGTAGGAGTGGTTCCGGCTCCAGCGGCAGCGTGATCTGGGTAATGTCTGCAATGGTGGCAATGCACTGGGTCCAGAAGTCTGCCGCCACTGGGCAAGACCACCACATGTGTAGGTAAGAGCCTGGTGAGCCACAGCGGCGCCAGCATTGCGGGTCCAGGGATGGACTGAAGTGATGCAATCGGAGCGGCGGGTAGTACCATCTCAAGAGAAGTTTATGCGCACATTCCCGATTGGTAATGCAGAAAGAGGACGAATGCGTGCGTGACCAAATGTCAGTCCAAGCTTGATCCTGGATCGGATGTCCTAGGTCTCTTTTACCTGGAACAGTCGGTACAACGTTGAAATACGTCCTCGGGCTGGGGGGTCAGCCGCAGTGAGTTCCAGGGCATCAAGCTCCCGGGTGGCCGCCAACCGAGTCTGGGGATGTGAGCACCAGTGCCTGATTTGGATATACGAGAACCTGTCAGACTGCGAGAGATTAAAGACTCTTTTGCATTGGACGAATGTTAGCGGCTGGGTACCTTTGAATAGCTGACTCAGGGAGCTAAGGCCTCCAGCGATCCAGTTTCTAAAGTTCGAGGGGGAGAACCCGGGTGAAAAGGCCGGGTTGTGGAACACTGGGGCTGACTGGCTCAGGTCCCTCGGGATGCCTCTGGTTTTGCGTGCCCAATCCCATACCTTTAATGGCTGCGTAGTCGAAGATAGGATGGACGGCCAAGTCCGCCGCAGTGAGGCAGGAAGGTGTAAGAGAAAGCGCAAGGGAGGGGTAATCGGGATTGTTCTATGTCCATCCATTTGGGGCACCCTGAAGCAATGGTCCAGGCCCGAGTGTGAGCTATCTGTGCTGCCATCTGATACCATTGGAGGTCAGGGACCCCGAGGCCTCCCTGGATCGGGGCACATAGCATGGTATTCCGCGGGATGCAGGCTTTCTTCCCCTTCCATATAAATCGGAATATCTTCCTCTGAAGTCGCTGTAGCGGGGGACGAGGGACTATAATGGGGAGGGCCGAGCAGGCGTAAAGAAATCGTGGTAGTAAGTTCATTTTACAGGCCGTAATGCGACCTATTAGCGAGATTTCCTGCTTGAGCCAACTGTCTGGGTCTTTCTCTAAGGCTTTAAGTAGAATCGGGAAGTTTGTCCGGTAGGTGTCTGCAGGAGAAGCGGGGATCTGCACCCCGAGGTAGGGGATAGACTTTTCGCTTAGTGGGATCGCGCACAGAGATCTGAAGGACTCCTTATCTCTCTGGTCTAAGCCTATCCCTAAGGCTGAAGATTTCGCGAAATCGATGGCAAATCCAGAGACCCTTCCAAATCTATGGATTTCCGCCAGGGAGGCCCTCAGGGACCGGGAAGTGTCTGTTATGGTCAGCATCACGCCATCAGCGTAGAGCGCGATCTTTTGCTGGGTGGGTCCACTTGGAGGCCTTCGATTCTGGCACTGTGGCGAATCCGCTGGGCCCAGGGTTCCATAACCATGGCAAAGAGGAGGGGGGAGAGGGGACACCCCTGTCTGGTGCCGCATGTTAGGGAGATCGGGCTGGTCAGTAGGCCGTTCACTCGGAGGCGAGTCGTCAGGGTTTGATAATTCGCCAAGACAAGCTTCGAGAAGGATAGCCCAACGCGGAACGCTTCCAAGGTAAGACGAAGGAACGACCAATCTACCTTTTCGAAGGCCTTGGTCGCGTCCAGGGCTAGCAGGGCGAGTTTCCGAGAGTCTCGCTTAGCAATCTCGACCAGGTTGAGGACCCTGCGAGTGTTGTCCGTGGTGGCTCTGTGTAGGATAAATCCTGTTTGGTCTGGATCTATAACGTCCGGGAGTATCTTCGCTAGACGGTTTGCCAGGACCTTTGAATAAATGTTCGCGTCTAGATTTAACAAGGAGATGGGTCGATATGCCGCAATGTCTCTGGGATCCTTTCCTGGTTTCAGCGCTAGGACTGTGATCAACTCTTTCATCGACTGGGTTATCGATCCTGAGGTGGCGTAGGAGTTGAAGAGAGTCGTCATGGGAGCCAGCAGCTGGGGTCGAAAGAGTTTGAAGAATCGTGGCGAGAACCCATCTGGTCCTGGGGCTCTTGGTTTTAAGCTTTGATGGCCTCGTCGATCTCTTCGCTGGTGATCGGGGCCTCCAGCTCTTCTCTTCTTGGAGTTGCGATCTGGGGTGAGGCGGCCCCCTGCAGGTAGGAATGCTGTTCTTCGCTAGATCTTGGGGTAGCCGACATTGTATCGGTCAAGTGGGCCTCTGCGATTCTTAATTTATCCCGATCAGCGAATTGGACTGCTCCCTGGGGGTTCCGGAGGCCTATAATGGTGTTCCTCCTCTTGACTCTTGCCAATTTTTCCACTAGGAATTTATTCGCCTTATTATCTCTGGCATAGTAGCTTTGCTTTGTTTTGGCTAGAAGCTGGGCTGTGTCCTCCACGTAGTGGGCCTCCAATTTCTTTTGAGCCGTCTGTAATGCTCGGTATGTTCTCGGGGACCAGTTTCTGGCCTTACACACTGTCTCCGCCTCCAGTACTTTGTCCTCTAGAATGCGGCGGGTCCGTTGTTTTTGTTTGTGATAGGCCGCTCCTCGGGATATTAAGACCCCTCTCACCACGGCCTTCATTGCGTCCCACGTGTTCGCCGGGGAGGTATCTTCGTTTTTGTTCTCTTCAAAGTACTGCTTTATTGTTTTAGCCAGCACGTCTCTCGTGGCCATGTCTTCTAGGATCGGGTCATAGAGAGACCAGCTGCGCCGCGGGGACGGGTCAGGATTGTGGGCTCTGAGCGTTAGCGTTATGGGCGCGTGGTCCGAGAGGATTCTCGGTCCAATGAGGACCTCATCTGGAATGCCAGGATCTGCGGGGATGTCAACAGGAGGTCAATGCGAGAGTATGTTCTATGCACATAAGAATAGCACAAATAGTCTTGCTCCTCCGGATGGAGGACTCTCCAGGCGTTTACCACATCTAGGGTTCGGAAGAGTTTAAGTAGCGCTGTTGCCAAGCCAAAGTCTCTACTGGCTGGATGATGTGATCTGTCTGCTAAGAAGTCAAGGACTCCGTTAAAATCTCCTCCGATGATGGTTTGGCCTTCAGCAAATGGAAGGAGGGCGCTTTCTAGGGCTGAGTAGAATACCTCCTGCTCTTCATTAGGAGCGTATACCGAAATCAGTGTGTACAGTTGGCCGAGCATTTGGCATTTCACCGCCACAAAGCGGCCCTCCGGGCATAGCATGGAGTCCAGGATTTGCAGCTAAAGGCCTTTGGCGATCAAGATTGCCGTGCCGCCCCTCTTCGTTCCGTTGGATGCCAGAAATTGCAGTGGGAATTGCCGTCCCGGAGCCTCGTGAAGTCGGCTGGTATCAGATGAGTCTCCTGGAGGAAGACAATGGAGGCCTCGTCATTCTGGATGCGTCTCAAGATCGCTTTCCGCTTCTGCGGGGCGTTGAGGCCCCTGACATCCAGAGTCAAGAACTTTAGTTTCTGGTGTGGAGGGGGCGTTCCCTGAGCGTCTTCTGGAATGGGGCTCTGCTCATCGCAGGGGGGATGGGGGTATTCAGTCTTCATCTCGTGGCTCAAGTTCAGCGTGGTTTTCCTGCGGCTGGGTTTTCTGTATCCTCCAACGGGAGGGTAAACTTTTAAGTGGCTGGGGGGCCAGCATCTCCCATGCGGGCCTTCCCCTGGCCAACTGGGCCAAAACTGTCCTGCCAGCAACCCAGGCCGGGATATCTGTAACTGTACTCCCAGCCAACAGGGCTAGGATCAAACCACATAATTGGGTTAGTCTCCAAGGGTGGATCGGTGACATACTCCTTGGAGTAGGGCATGGGCCACTTGGGGCCCGCGGCATCTCTGACGTTTTCTTAGGTTTATGGAATCAGAAATTTCATGATCGCTGTGGGTGGAAGGGTTACCTTACTTTCCGGCGTCTCTGAGCTTTGAACCAGGGTTGCTGTTTCTGGGGTGATTGCTCCGTCTCCCCCGAGGGACGTAGGGGACTATGGGCCGTTGAGGACTCTGGAGAGTTAGTGTGCAAAATGGACTCCACGTCCTCCAGACGACATATCTTATAAAATTGTATTTTTATTGCAGTTTTAAGTGCAAAACCTAACAAGTATTTAAAACCCCAACCAACCCCATTATGAATGGCTTTGATATAAACTTAATATAAATTTGATATAAAAATGATATCAACATTTTTTATATTGAATTTATATCAAATGCGTATTTTTATAGGAAGTGTGTATAATTTGTATCATTGACTATTGGTGAATATACATTTTATATAAAAGCTATATAAAGATGGGAGCAGCAGGCAACGTTGTTGCTTGATTGACTGCTGAGTGTGAAGTGAGCTCTGAAGACGGGACTGTGAGTCTAGGGTTTTGCAGAGTGACGCGGTGATGACATTAATGAGGGGTTGCGTCCCAATGTGATAGGAAGCGGAAAACGGTATTAAGCAATTTTTATATCTTTTTCATGTAAAAATCTATATTCAAATGAATATAAAAATTAATATTTTTTATATAAAAAATTATATAACACATTTTTTGATATAAAAATGTATATAAAAGTCAATATAAAAACTATTTTTTATAAAATGTACATACAAATTTAACAAAGTTACTCACCGTAGTGACTACCTTACTCCTAGTCCATAGTCCCCTTTCCTCCATACTTTCGGGACAGGTTAGAAGACTTTAAAGGCGGCTTGTCAGACGCTAGAGTGTTGACGCAGGATATGCTGGAGGCTGCTGTGCATCATGTTGACACCTCGGCTCGTGGCCTCATGCTGGGGGTGGACACCTCTCGTCAGGCTTAGCTTCATGCAACAAAGTTTTCGATGGAGGTCCAAGATAAAGTTCTGGACGTGCCTTTTGATGGCAGAGAGTTGTTTCATTCGTCAACGGATGACAAGCTCACCAAGACTAAGGCGAACACGCAAACTGCCAAGTCTCTGTTGCTGCTCGTGAAGGCCCCAGTCAAAGGTCAGAGATCTGGGTCCCTATCGCGATCCTCTTCAGGCTTTAGAGGGTTCCAAGATCGTAGGTTACTCCACGTAACTCCCGCCAGAGGCCGCAATGTGGCCGGTTTTTCTCTCGGTCGTCAGCCTCTTCTTCTTGGCTGTTGGCGGTACACATTCCGGGCCAGCTGAATGTAATGGCAGACTCCCTCAGCCGGCGAGCGGTGGTCAGCTACGAGTGGGAGTCTTCTCTGCATTTAGAAGCTTTAAGTTTGGCTATGGTGTCTAGCACCTCTTTTGTGAGACGGGGTGAATTGGAAGGGTTTGCTAGAATAAGCATCAAATAGAAAAATGTGTCCTTCTTCTCTTTTTACGCAGGGTACCGCACGCGGCCGTAACCCTGCCCTCCTTAGCTCCGCCCATCGCCTTTCAGTCCTTTTCTATCGCCAGGTCTGAGACCATTTAAGCAATAAACCTCAGGTTTCAACCTGGTATGTAAAGCTCCCTTAAAAGGGCCTCAAGTCGGTATTCAGTACAGACTTTAGCCTCCGCAAGAGGAACCTCAGGTTTCAACCTGGTTACAGCGGGGAAAGCTCCAGAAACGGAGACCTCAGGGTGAACCCTGGTATCCTAGCACCCAGCCGAACTGGCCTTAACTTTAGCACCGTGATGGTGAACCTCGGAACAATGTCTGGTACTGGCAGGTCCATCAGAACACTCAGAGGAATCTCCGGTACGCCCGTTAGGCCCTTGGGGCACCTCAGGGGAAACCCCGGTTACAGAGCTACAAGAAAAGCCCTTAAAGTACTCCCTCATGGGGTCAGAGTGCATACGTCTCTGAAACTTCCCAAGAAAGCCATCCTCTGATGAAGAGGCTGCCAGGAAGCGAGACCGAATGAGGTAGTGGCATCCGAGCAGCGCCAGTCATAGGAAAGGCAGAACGGATTCACCCTGTCGCATGGAAAAGGTTATCCAACAAAAAGAAGATTTCCAGCACCGGCCGTCGATAGCGTGGGTGTGAGGGAAGAATCGAAAATGGCAGCCGTAGACCACGCGGGAAGGCGCGCCATTTTGTGAACATCTGAGGAGAACTGCGTCACATGTGTAGATGAGGCAGTTGACTCCACAGACTGGTCAGGGCACTTGACTGAAATTTTAGCCTTGACACAAGGATCCTCGGCAGAGCCAGGACAATGGGGCCTTGGATGTTTACTGGACATCCTGTCCCTTGAATTAGCCTCCAAAGGAGGAAACTCGGCAATGCTGGGAACAGAGGAGTTACGGTCGACGACCTCTCCCTGTGCCCCCTCAACAGAACCGGTGACTCAGCGGGCACGGGAAAGTTGAGGAATCCAACTCACAGACAAGGTCTTAACAGGCCTCTCAGTTCTGTTGGTACACACCTTAGCCTCGTTAAGAGGAACCTCGGAACAGAGTCCGGTCTTAATAGCTCCCCCGAGAGGGGCCTCGAACCGTGGTTCATACAGAAAGCCTCAACGGAGGCCTCAGGGTCAGGGCGCACCCCGATATTTGTGTGGGAAGCTCCTGACAAGGAGACCTCGGAGCGAACTCTGGTACCCAACGCCTCAACACGACTATGCTGGCTATTAGCACCTGATTGGTAAACCTGGGATCGTGATCCGGTATAGGCAGGCCCCTCGCAGAAACCCTCAGAGAAAACCCCTGGTACGCCTATTAGGCCTGCGCGGCACCTCAGGGGAAACCCTGGTAGCAGAGCTTTTGAAGCCCCTCCCGGACTTGGAGGACCCAGGGAAGGAGTCCCCCGGCCGGGGTGCCCTGAAAAGTAAGGAACACCGGGCGTCTTTCTTTCCGGCGATGAACAGCTGAAAATGCAATGGAGAAACCTTCTGGAAGATCTCCTCCCACCGACGAAGTCAACGCTGAAGTGCCCGGACCGAAAGGGAGTCACAGTAGAAATATGAGTCCCACTCCAAGCAGAGAGAATGCGAAGCCGCCCTAGCGAAACAAAGTTCGCAAGAGGAACAAGTAGCAAATCCCAAACGATCCAGGATAGACGGAGGACTACGCGACCGCAGAACCGGAGCAGAAGAGAAGGACAACGGGAAGGAAAAAGGTCTTCCCGGTGATACATTTGCGTCCAGCCCCTACCGCGTGGAGAAAAGGACTAAAGGGTGATGCGCGGGCGGAGCTAAGGAGGGCGGGGTAACGGCTTCAGGGCGTCCACTGGGTTCTGATCATTGATAGACAACGTAAAATGCTTGAGTAGGAGTATGTTTGTGGTTCTATTTTGTTGTTCAAGAGAATGTGTAAGTTACACCACATTCCTTCCACATAGCTTTCATGTAACTAGACATGAAGTTGGTTACCTTGTCAAAAATTGTAACGCTTACCTTAAGTCCCTGCGTGAGCGTAACGCCTTTTTCGCTGAGGACCTGTGGTCTGGGAACTAGTTCTGTGGAAACAACAATTATAACAAAACCCCTATTGTAATTCTCATTCACAAACTGATAACTGTGATGCAGTGTACTTTGAAAATTACCCTCCCTTCTCACCTGTGCTTTTGTGTTGTGGAGCCCTCCATCCTGTATTCTACAGGGGCGCGTTGGGTAGATGACTTATTCTGAGGGAGGTAATGGTTTCAAAAAAGCCTCTTATCTGTATAGTGTCCAAAGCCTTTTTTTAAGTATCAAGGGAAAGTCTCTTGGTAAGAATAATAATTGTTTATAGTTCATTCGAAATGGTCCCTACATTGGAAAGATCTCTCTTGCTAAAATGTACTTCTATCCTCTGCTGGTTTGTGGTTCCCTCACTAGGGCTTAGGCTGTGGTAAGGCTGCAGTTATACTCGTTTTTAAGGGAGCATTAAATTACGTCAGTTCGTCAAAAGAAACGGAGTAATAGTTGCCTTCAGAAACAAGCGCAGTAAAAATAAGAGAAGAAAAAGCCTTGTTTGATACTTCAGGTACGCTCATATGAAACTTCTTCTTTCGGAAGAATACGCTGCGACCGCAGACAAAGGCTGCTGAGGGAAGAAATGCTACAGCTGTGACGGAGCTTCTGACAAGAGATGCAGGGACTTCGAATATTACCGCATACTGCGGAAAATTCCTGGAAACCTTCAGTTCGGTAAGTCTTTACAGTATTTCTGCTATTCTGTTGATTTTGCTATGGAACTAATATCTTTGAATCGTTTTCTTCTGTTGACAGGTTCTGTCAGGAGATCGGTGGAAGCATTACCCGCTGTCAGCAGAGAAAACGCGAAGTGAGAGCTTCGGCAGAGGCGGGGCTTAAGTAGCTCCCTCCGCTACAGGTGTAGAATGCACTGTGAGTTACCTTATGAGATTAGCAGCGGCCATGACAGAACTTGGGGGGATTGAACGGGAGATAGAGAGGATAGAATTGCAGGCGGGTGTCATGATCTCTGCTTCCAAAAGGTCAGGGTTTACCCAACTCCCTTGGAAGCAGATCCATAACCCAGGTTCCGAGTGCCAACCAGTCCCAATTGGGACCTTTTTGACCCAGTCCTGGCGCCAGTGGCACCAGGCTCATAAATATGCCCAGTCCCAGCGCTGGAAGCGCCGGGCTCATAATGCTTGGGTGGACTTACCTGCAGCAGACCATGCTGCTTACTTGCCTGCCAGTTGAGCCTCTGATCCTCTTCTGTTTGGAACTACTTTTCCTGTTGGGTGGGGCAGGAGCCACTCCCTAGGTTCAGAACACTGGAACTCTTCTGGAAAGCAGGAACTCTTTTCTTACCTAGGCGTGGCTGTGGAAGGAGACACCTAAGCACTACAGGAGGCTATTTAAACCACACCCGATGGATGAATCTTGCTTTGCGTTATTCTGCACCCTCTGCAGCAGAACGCTCATCGTGTCTTCTGCATCTGATCCTGGGCCTAAGGAAAAAGGCTTACCATCCTGAATCCAGTCTTCAGCAACACCTAGAAGACAAGAAAGAACAGGTTAGCATTACGGTCTTCAGTGACAGCGCTTCACTTACCTGGTCCATCGGCTGTCACCAACTCCTCGCGCTGCATTCCGGCATCTGAAAGACAAAGGCTTACCTACTCTTCGTGCGCTCCGGAGGTCTTCGCACTGCATTCCGGCATCTGAAAGACAAAAGCTTACCAACTCTTTGCACGCTCCGGAGGCCTTCGGCGCTGCATCCCGCATCTGAAAGACAAAACAAGGTGCGTTTAAAGACATTGGGGAACTTTAATACTCACGTGCCATTACTCCTTTCCACATCTAACCCAGTGGGTATTCCGGCACCCTGCAGCCACTCCGAACTTGTACCTGCAAAATAAAAAGACAGTTAGAGCGCATCGTGAAGCAGGCAACAAGCGCTTACTTACGTGCTTCCAGGCGCTTCTATTCATCACACGGGCTCCATCTTCAACTCACTTCAGCCCGTCATCCGCCATCGCCGGAACCCTGCAAAACAAGAGACATCATTACTAAAGACTTTTAAAGACATTAGAATTACTCGAAACTTACCGTTCGTGCAGTAAACGACGGACAGCAGTCCTCTGAAGTCAAGAGGCCTGCTCCCCTTATCCAGTGAAGAAACTGGTTACAGCACCCTGCCCCGAGGCAGATGGAGAGCACGGCGTTCACTTACCTAAGGTGAGAGCGTTAACCTTTGGGGTTCTACAGGAGAAGAGAAAGGGAACAAGAGAGAGACATTCAATAACCCAGTTCATTAATCCCATATTTTCTATCTGCAGACATCTTACCCTTCGAGTCAGACATACAGTGCACAGAGGTCCAGCCCAAAGAGCCAGCCGTGTGTTACACATCACCTTTGAAGATACGGTATACGCCCAGTCAAGACCGGCGCCTCTACGGGAATCAGGTGAGCGTTACAGCGGGCTGCATGGGGAGGAATCACCGGAACTTGTATCCTTTAGGATACAGTGCCAAGCAACCTGGGAGAAACTGGGGAATCTAAATTATGCAAAATACACGCAAAGATTACATGCTGAAGGGGATAAACCAGGGAGGCTCTTGGCATAGCTAACCAAACAAGAGGTTAGGAAAGTCCCGATCAACGTGATCAAAAATAATGCTGGGGAGGAGGTGAAGACCCAGGAGGGGATAAACCAAGTATTTGCGCAATTCTACGAGGCCCTATACTCGAGCACGTGGGAAGCGGATAGCTCAGATATCGCGGATGCCCTAGACCAGATTGACCTCCCAAGGTTGGATGCAGAACAGGTGCAGAAGCTTGAGGCCAAATTAACAGCAGAAGAATTGGAAGCGATAATAGACACTCCCGACATCTAAGACCCGGGACCCGACGGGCTACCCAGAGAATTCTATAAAGCATACAAGACCACTTTAGCCGCCAAATTACTGGAGGTGTATCAGGAAGCATTTGAAATGGAACAGTTACCAGACAGCATGTGAGAAACCTTAATCATACCCATCCTGAAACCGGGTAAACCCCTGCTAGACTCCGGATCTTACAGGCCTATCTCATTGATAAATCAGGACGGTAAAATCCTAACAGCAGCCCTATCCAGTAGACTCAAAAGACTTAAAAACATGCATGTGCACCCATACCAGATGGGTTATGCCCCAGGGCGCAACACCATGTGGAACTTGCTGAGGCTACACCTCGTGGTGAATCAAACCAAGGATAAACAGGGCGAATGTCCAATAGCGTTGTTAGACGCAGTTAAGGCCTTCGATTCTGTGAATTGGAATTGGCTGTTCAGGCCTGGACCACTTTGGTGTGGGTGAGGGCTTTCTTAGATGGATCAGGTTATTGTACAAAGACCCTGAGGCCAGAGTGAAGACGGGGAGGCATATCTCGGAAGCATGGAGGATACATAGGGGCACAAAAAAGGGCTGCCAGCTATCCCCAATGCTCTATATATTGGCTTTGGAACCCTTAGCGGCCTTCCTAAGAGCAGCATATGCAGACCCAGGGATACCTATAGACAACGTCACACACCTAGTGTCACTTTACGCTGATCATATGCTTTTGTTCGTCGCAAACCCTTGTGAAAACCTTCCGGACCTGCTGGAGGCAATAGACACATACGCCAGACTATCTGCATAAATAGAAAAAAATCTGTCATATACCCCGTCGCGGAACATAGACAGGTTCCCAAAGATCAGTTGCCATACATAGGCCTCACGTTGGCACCACGCACCTTCCAAGATCTGGGTACACTTATATAACGACCCTATAGACACACACACTGCCAACACGCAAGCGGCCCTAGAAAAAACGATTAAGTCGATGGAGTTCTGGAGGACATTGCCATTGGGGATGATAGGGAGGGCTGTCACGACCCTCAGCCCTCCTTCCCACTGGCAAGCCCATTGGCCAGGTGGAATCAGGGCTCGGATCACTAATAAGGCCTGGCATCCACTTCTCAGGCCCTCTTGGGGCCAGTCCTGGCGCCTTTGGCGCCAGGCTCATCAGTAAGGAAAGACATCTGCTTGAGGAACTACTTTATTTAGGCTTTCAGACAACATGGAGGCCTCCACATAGCTTGATTCCTAGAACCAAGCTATGCGGTCTAGTGTTTTGGGTGTGGTGGCCTAGGGACTACTTTACCTGGACTACTTTACAGTGGCTATTTAAACCACACCCGAACAAGACAACACGCTTCGCGTTACTTTGCTTCTAGCAACGTGACGCTCACCGTGTCCAGCTTTCTCACGAGCCTGGTGAATTCCGGACCTGCAGAAAAAACAAGAACATTGTTAGCAGCAGAATCTTACCTGTATTCATCATCCTTCACTGCTCACAGCTCCTGAGCAGCTCTGTTGGTGGTGTTCACCGCCCGGATCGAAGGACCTGAGAAAAGGAGGAAGACATCATTAAAGGAGGTAGTGGAGACATTACAACCACAAAGCGCTTAAAGACTTACCTGGTTGGTTGCTTTTCGGTCGGCATAGCTCCGGAACTCCATCTGCACTGGGAACTCACC
The DNA here is from genome assembly GCF_040938575.1 of Ambystoma mexicanum. Classification (NCBI taxonomy): domain Eukaryota; kingdom Metazoa; phylum Chordata; class Amphibia; order Caudata; family Ambystomatidae; genus Ambystoma; species Ambystoma mexicanum. The sequence goes on from NC_090939.1 coordinate 639,239,090, forward strand.
GCGACCTACGAAAAGAGAAAAACACGGGTCAGTGAGGACAAGAAATCGCTGCGCTATGCAAAGCTCCTCCTTACCGCATCATAGCGCTATAGCGCGCCATCATCTCCCGGTGAGAACCAGCATATCCAGTTCTCCAAGCGGACACTCCGCGCTCCTAGGGAGATAAAAAAAGAGACATTTACAACAGAGGAAAAGCATGCAAGAATTACGACGCCATCAATCGTAATAAGACCTACCTGAAAGACACTACAAGGGCAGCAGTCAGTAAAGTAACTAGACCGCACGCGCCCACAAAAGACAACGCGCCCCTGACCAGAGAGCAGGACGGAGAGCCCAACGATTCTGACAACCCGGTGAGAAGAGAACCTGGAGGGGCTGGAAACACAAGGGAGGTGGGGGAAAACTTACCTTGGTCGCCCAGTCCTAATATAGTCTTCATTTCCAGGCGGAATCCCATCGACACCAAGACCACACCAAGGAATCATTGGGAAGGGCACCAACAACCAACTGGCTTGGTGGCGTCCCCGTGGATACCAGGTGAGCGTAACAAGGGCAGCACTTTTGAAAATGACGGTCCTGCCCCGTCTGTTATATTACTTTACAAATATACCCCACAGTATACCTAGGACTTTTTTCAAGAAATTGAACACGATAGTGCAGGAATTCCTGTCGGGTGGCGGGCGGAACAGCCTGGCTCTACACGCCCTACAAAGGGACTACCTGTCCAGGGGAATCAATGTTGCGGACTATGAGAGATACTATCTGGCAGGGCAGCTGCAGTTTGTGGTCCGATGGTTGGGGGATGAACAGTCCATAGACTCACTATTATTCCAACCAGCAATACGAAACTGCTATTTATGAGAACTAATCTGGATGGGAAAACCCTGGACCGTGGGCCTGCCTACTCTGCCCAGAATGGGGCTAACACTATGGAAGAGGGCGTGGAAGATTCAGGGAACCCAAGACCCAGGCAGATTCCCCTGGCAAGACTCACGGGCACCAGACCAGAAGCTCTGGCTGCATATAGGACACATTGGAAAGCTAAAGGAGTGGCACATGTGGGAGACCTGTGGAAGGAGGGAAAATGGGTGGACTTCAACACCGTTACAGAAGAATACGAAACACACAAAGGACAGTTCATGCTGCACAATAGCATGCTCCAAACTATCAAGAAGAGGTGGCCGGACCTCACCGGAGAGGAGGAACTACAGGAAGACCAAGATAAGTGGTATGACATCTCCGAAGGAGGACACACGACATCCAGGCTTTACGAACAGCTTAGGAAAAACCAATAACACCAAGGAACTGCAGTTGCAAGGCCAATGGGAGTCGGAACCTCAGAGGCCCTTTATGGATCAGTAATGGTTAAGGGTCCTGAGATATATGAAAACGGTCTCGAGAAATGCAAGATTCAAGCAGACGGAACTCTATGCTACCCACAGAGCGTATCTCACTCAAAAAATATTATCCAAGATGGGGAACAAAGACCCTCAAACCTGCCCCAGATGTGCAGCAGAAAAAGCAGACATGCTCCACATGTTCTGGGCGTGCCCAGTAATACAGACATTTTGGGAAGACAACAAGGCAAGGACGGTGGTGGGCAGACTGCAAATGCTACAATGGACACCAGAAAACTACCTGTTAGATCTATTCCCAAGGGGCGGCAAACAAACGACACATATTGCCAAGATGAAAGACTTGATGTGTGTCTTGGCAAAATGCTGGATCGCCATGGCAGGGAAGACCGACACAGGGCCCAGCATAGAAGCATGGTGGGCCAACATGAATCGTTGGACATTAGAAGAGACAGCAGTATGGACCCGCGCAGTACAGAGAAGGTCAAGAGAAAGTAGTTACACGTTACTGGCTTGGAACAAAATCCTACAGGACATGCTGGGATTCAGAGCAGACAGGGATACTGAGGATCTTGATGGGTTGGAAAGCTGGGTTACGAACCCGATGGACTGAGAGGAAAGCCCTAATGTAAGCGTATAACCAGCCGTGGGTGCCATCTGAGCATCAGTCCATGGAACTGGGCGAACAGACATACAGCTGGAAAATGGACACCAGAGAATTGTGCATAGTGACAGGAGAAAGTGCCACGACTATTGCAATTGTGAGAGACTCCCCGCAAGCAGTGCCATTTGTATGTTACGTTATGGTGTGGCGTTTGTTATATTGTTGTTTAAGTGTTGTATGTTACAAAACACAATAAAGAAATAAAAATAGAAATAAATGATAGTTTGCTTTGTTTCCTACAGGTCCGACTTTCCCAAAGTACCTAGGATGCCACAGGAGAACAGGATCCACAGCAAATCTGGGACCCCTGGATGATTCCTGAGGCTAGAAGATGCTCCCTCATCACAGTACTTTGGGTGTCTTGGCAGGTGAAGTAGTGCAGTTTCTTGACTTTACACCATGGGACCCTGGAAGGATGGACTCCCCTTAAAAGAAGGAGTCACTGGGATGTCGCTGTCAAGAATTAGAAAGGAACAAAACAGTGTCGGAAAGGCAGCAGTTCGGACGATCGCGGTGGTCTCTGTTGGTGGGTCGTTACTTTGGCTGTGGATGTCCCACGAAGGCGAAACTTGCTTTGGACCTCGACAAGGCCTAGCTGAAGAAGGTAAGACCCTTGGTGGCTGTGGATGACTTTCAGTGGTGATGGGTGCAGTGGCAGAAGTAGGTGTCGGGTTTCAGAACCTTGAAGTTACCGCTGTTCGGTTCTTCAGTGCTGCAGCCACACACAGAACACAGGATGGGTTCTGGCGACCTGGACATGCCCACTGGACTGGCCTGTGGATCCTCACCAAGTCTGGACCCTTGAGACCTCTTCTTTGGATTTTGGTGGCCGTAAACCCACCAGTGGACCCTGCAATGCAGGCAGCAACGTGGAATCTTTTCCGGGCGGAAAAGGTGGTCAGATGTCATGGCACGGATGCCCCTCAAAGGATTCTTCACTCAAGTGGAACTTTGGCAGCTCCAGTCATCAAGCAGCACAATGCCAGGATACCCTATCTTCTGGGCACTAGACAGCAGCTTGGCTTACAGCGGTCACAAACACTCCTCCCGACCCTGGGTGATGCAGTTGGACTTCTTCGGAACAAGATGTCCACCGACTGCTCTTCTGGACTCACGATGACCCTTTGTCCAGGTGGCAGGCACACAGGACTGGCTTCCAGGGTACTTCGGATGAAGAGCAGCAGATGCACGATGGTCCCTTGTAGCTTGGGAAGAGGTCACCTATCCAGGTCCTCTCTCGGATCAGTCCTTGGAGCAGCAAAGCAGCTTTCGGATTTGATGAAGTATTGCAGCAGCAGACGTTTTCCTCTATCTGGGCTCCAGGGAACAGCTTCTTCTTACTTAAGCTTCCTGCTTCAGCGTCGACTTCCGCTTCTGAACTTCAGTTTCAAGATTTGACTTCTGAACTTCAGTTTAAAGATTTGACTTCTGAACTTCAGTTTCAGGATTTGGCTTCTGAACCTGGAGGGGAGTGTGGGAGCCATACAAAACACTCCCCATTCACTCAGCCAGCCCATCACACACAAGGGCATTCATGCAGGCAGCACCCAATCAGGCACACAGGTATTCGGGTCATTTACCCAAAACCAGACACCAAAATCACAGGTTGTGGATTGGAGGCTCCTCCCCTGCCTTTCAGAGCACTATATTGCATTCAAACCAGTTTCAGTCAGGGCTGGCCCAGGCATTGTGTCACACAACCAAAACCAGACACCCACATCACAGAAGGCATATTAACTGATCACTCCATTCATACAGGCCCCACCCAAGGGTGGACCTTCAGCACACAGTCCCTGGGAAGGCTCCAGCCAGTCTGGCATTGGTTTCCCCCCAGGACCCTATATGGTTCTGCCACCTAATATCCAATCAGGGGAAGGGAACAGAGCCAGGGCTTCCGATGACTTTGAGAAAACAAGGAGTACAGGCAAAGGAAACCAAAAGGCCACAGTGGCCATCTTGCCTTTGTTCAGGAATCCATTGATTCCTATGGCAGGGCCTTGATAGCTGAAAATGGAGGACACTCAGAGCCACTGCCAGGTCAGCGTGTAGCTACCACCAGCCGATACCTGTGGGTAACACACAGGTGCCCAAAAACAAACACAAGGGGTGCAAGGGTGCACTCCCACCCATAGGTGCCATAGGGTTACCCAGGGGTTGTTAGGCAGAATTATGTGCAGTACCCTTTGGGAACACCACACACAATTAGGACTACAAGTGACAGTACAAATTCACCTTTTGTACAAGCCTGTACTACACAGTAAAGTGGTAGCGATGGCTGAGCAGCCAGACGTATCTCAAGAGTTGGACCAAAAGTTACTTTAAAGAATGAAGAAGGACAAGCCCTCGGATTGGCGAAAGATTTCACACACTTTCACCGCGGCTGGATGAAACGAACAACCGGGTTAGCACAGTACCTTTAAAGTAGAAGAATGCTGTAGCGGAGGCAGACATTCCAGGCAGGTCCTGCAGGCTCACGGTTCCTGAAGCGACTGTCGGACTGACAAGAAGGAGGAAGACTGGAGGGTCCTGCACTGCCCAGGGAAGAAACCAGCAGCGGAGCAAAGCGACGAATAAAAGGTGCGCTCCTTAAAACCCACGCAGGGTCCGTTCCTCCTGGTTATCCGGTTCACTGTAGCTCTGTACAGCAAATTCGACCAGAGAAGGGAGGCCTGACGAGCAGTTTGGCGAACTGGTTGTTCCCACCAGCTCAAGGGAAGAAGATTCCTTGCAGATCTTCCCTGTCATCAAAGTTTGATTATTCGGACCCGCAGCAGGGCTTCACCGGGAGGTTCAGTCGTGGTACAGGTCCTTTTCTGTCAGCTTCTCTTCGGTTCTCTCGATCTAGTGGCGACTCTGCGTGTCCAGCCCCAGAGACCTGCTTTTTATGCAGTTTTCCCCCATTCATCCAGCCTGGCTGTCAATCACGCAGCAGGGTGGCTGTCCCGCCAGGACAGTCACCACAGCCAATCATACCAGAGTGCGACATGGCTCTCCAAGGAGACCCTGTGCAGTGAGTCTCAAACCCCTCCCTCACATCCTGTCCCCCTCAGACATTCAGGCCCCTAAGGAGGGCAGAAGCCCGCGAAAGGCCGGTGAAGAAAGGAACCAAACCTGGTTTGGCGCTCAAAGTAAAACACGAGAAAGACTTTTACAAAAAGAAATGGCGAATAAACTCAGCCGGAACCGTATAAAAACGGATATGGTCGAGCGGGTTTAAGTTCGAGGCTACCAAGATATCCTAAAACAATACCAGGGCTATTTAGGATAACCGCGGTAGGAAAAATAGGGTAGTTACCACTGCCACCAGCCAAGTCTTAATGAAAAGGGAACAAAACAATGTTCCATGAGAAACAGACAAAAAGGGATACGTATTAACCCTTTCCAGAACTCTATGTAGGATAGTTTGTACTTGGTCTGTGAGTTTAAAAAGACTAATAACGTCAATGGCAACTTCACATGTTCTGGGAGACAGTAGTCAGTCTCAGAAAATGGAGTTGGCGTTGGGAAGTCTGACAAAGACAACCCTGTGTCACTGCACTGAATGTGCTGTGTAACACACAGTAAAAAGATGATGCCTATGGAGTAGGTGAGGCTCCACAGTCTATGAACACAAAAATGTTAAACACACACAGCAAAACACATGTAAGAGTGGGAAAAAAGGCTCACACTCTTACCAGGTGAAAAAATAAATCCTATAAATCCAGCAAAGCTGCTGAGGGACTCAGTAGGTAAGGGAAATGAGCCATTCTGGAGAATTCTCCCTAACAGGGGTGCTGTTCACCAAAAGGTAAAATTAAGAGCTGCACTGCCAGGGGTCCAGCATGTACCCTCATGGCAGAAAACATACAGAGAGAAGTGATATGACAACGACTAGGAGACCCTCTCTCTCCAAAATCCATTTCCAGCATCACAGCAAATTTCAAAGTTTAGGGACATTACCTCAGGGTCGCATGTGAGGGCTTTCCTTCTCACAATTTTGTTGGTATATTAAATTGCCACACATTTCATACATAATACGGGCAGAGGCTCACAAGAAAAATACATTCCTATTAATTTAAAATGCATGTTGTATTCCACAAGCGGAGTATGCACAAGCTCAAGGGGCATTCAAAAGTCTTACAGCTATAGCATATTTTACAGAAGCAGAGGATTTTAGAGTGCCCTGAAAAATTAGCAGGTTTCAGAACCAATTGGAAAGTAAGGAAACTAAGGACTGCAACAACCAACCCAACCAAAGTATGAGCATCTGGCTACATTTCTTCATAAGTTAGTCAGCTGGCACTTCACTATTTCGTTTACTTCCATCCAACTCATAGCCATGTGATTTACGCTGATGCCTGGCACTACTACATAGCTAGTCTGTTACTTTGGTGTTCCCAACGGTTATCACTTACACCTTGTTCAGTATTTCATAAAATAAACACTTCAGCAAAACCACAATCATTGAAAGTAGAGCTACACAAAAAGCAAATATATACATAACTACATGGATTCGTATGTATCCCACTGGTTAGTGTGTAGACATAAAGTAATAGAAGAAGTGCTTGCCTGTTTCTCAGGTGCATCGCCTGCCGTTTTCTTAGTTATAGCTTGTGGTTCAGGTTTATGCTAGAAAGGATAGAGAACAAACGTATGAACTGTATTGAAAGCACAGAGAAGCAATGTCCCTAATATGTGTCCTCTTGTCCCCAAGAGTGGGAACAAAGAGGAGATTGCATTACTGTTGTAGTAATGTTTCTTACTGACAATTATAATTTTGTTTTGTCCTGTTACTTTATCCCATTATTTATTTATTTCGGCATTGTGTAGCGCTACATGTCATTTTGTAATAGTCTCTGAACTAAAAGGGGCACTATATGTCGCAGATGAGTGTTGACAGACTACACTCAGAGGGAAACCCTTGACATGTGTAAGAAAATGATTGTGCAGCCTTATGGTGCAAGGATTCAACAGAGACAAACATTCTGCATTAGTGACCAACAGGAGTGTCAGACAAATAATTCTATAGGCCTTAAACACAATATAAGTCAAAAAGTATGCAGAAAGATTAATTATTTATCTAGGACTTTTATTGTACCTTGCATCCCCTATCTTGAATACACGGCACGAAATGTGCAAAATTCGCACCTGGTTGCGCTCCCGCCCGCTCTTCGGCATCCACACCGGCGTAGGAATTTCATGTGAAGAGAGGCATATTTCAGACACAGGGCCTCAGCACGAGTTGGGTGGTAGCCCTTAAATGCGGTTGTAACAGGGTTACCGGTGCATTTAAGGGTCCATCCAATCATGAGTATGGCGCGTTTACCCCCAGCTCAAAGCCTTTTTTTTCGGCATCGAGGGAAAGAAGCAATGCCCCCTTCTGCTTCACCTCTGTGGCATTCAGTATGTGGAGGTTCTTATGGATGTTATCTGAGCCTTGCCTATTTTGAATAAACCCTGTCTGATCTGGGTGTATGAAGCTAGGTAAATGAACCTCCAACTGGGACACCAGTATCCTTGCAAATAGCTTAGCGTCCATGTTTAGTAAAGATATAGGCCTATATGAGGCACAGTACGTAAGGTCCTTACCCTGTTTAGGAATGCCCGTTATCAGTGCCTCCAGTAAGGTAGGAGGGATGTCTGGGCACACTGGATTGAATTAAGGAGATTGGCCAGAGGCCCCGCCAGCAGCTCATGGAACTGTTTGTAAAAGTCGTCAGTGTAGCCATCCTCCCACTGGGCCTTACCCGGTTTAATGTGGCCTGTGGCCTGCAACACCTCTTCCCCCGTGATATCAGCCTCCAACATGGCCCTTTCTCTCACAGTCAGTTGCGGGGTGGGGAGTCTCGCCAAATACTCCTGTTTGTCCTCCTCCCTCCCCCCTAGGGCTGGACATAGAGGTCTTCATAGTACCCTGCGAAACAGTCTGGAATACTGCCCTGAATACCAATTAGATTCCCCGCCTCCTCCTGTATACGGTCAACACTCCTTTCCACTCTATACTACCGTACCCTGTTTACTAATAGGGTCCCCACCCATTCCCCCCTCTCATAAAACCGCTGTTTGGTATAGAGCATCTTTTTCAGTATCCCCCCAATCACGAGGGAATGTAATTCCTGTTTCTCATCCCGTATTGCTCCCCGCAACCCTACTCAATCCTCCCCTGGCTTTATTAACTTCGCTCTCACACCCCGCAGTTCCTCCTGCAGCTTCTCCTCTACCAGCACACTCTCCCTTTTTTCCAGGCTCCCTCCTTTATAAGGGGGCCTCTAATCGTCGCCTTGCCCGCCTCCCATACCATTTTCCACTGCCCCTCCCCTGCGGCATTGGTTTCAAAATAATGGTCAATCTCCATTCGCAGAAACCCTACTCGATCCTCCCCCGGCTTCATTAACTTCGGTCTCAACCCCCGCAATTCCTCACACAGCTTCTCTTCTACTAGTGCCCTCTCCCTTTTTTTCCATGCTCCCTCCTTTACTATTTTCCACTGCACCTCCCCTGTGGCATTGGTTCCAAAATAATGGCTAATCTCCTGTCACAGAAAGTCGCGAAACACTGGTTTCCGAAGGAGACCATTGTTGCACTTCCATCTCGCCAGCCCCTTCCTCCCTTTCTCCACCCACCATTCCATTGTGACCATCTCGTGGTCTGACCAAATCATGGCTTCGACCTTAGGGGACGCCACCATGGCCTCCTGTTCCTGGGCAACAAGCAAGAGGTCAATGCTCATACAGGTTTGTTGTGGAGGTGAGAAAAAAATATTCCCTTCCGCCTGCGGATTCCTGGACCTCCAAACATCCACCCATAAGTGGTCTCGAAGTAGCCGTGCAAAGGCATTGTGTTCTCTCCCCTGCGTTTTAACTCGGTCGCCCTGCGCCGACCACCAGTCCATGGCTGGATCAGCAATTGCATTAAAATCCCCTCCCACCAACATAGGTCCCTCACTCCAATCCTCCAATACCGCAAATATCCTCTGGAGGAAAGTTAGTTGGTTCACATTGGGAGCAAATAGGGACAGTAACCTGAGCAATCTCCCCCGCAGACAATCTTTAACAGCCACAAGCCGGTCCCCAAACATCCTCTGTACCTCCCTCAACTGCATGGCGCATGTCAGGACAATCCCCACCCCCTCCTTCTTACTGGTCTTATGTGAGGCCCAATACACTTGCCCAATATTCACCCCTTTCAAGACTTGCTCCTTCCCTAGCCTATAGTGATATGATATGATATCATATGATATGATATGGCATTCATAACGCGCCTATACACAAGAGGTTTCTTGAAGGAACAACACCGCCAGCTCGGCCTTATGAAACATGCTTGTCGTCAGTGACCTTTTATTCAGGAATTTCAGCCCCATAACATTTAGTGAGGCAGCCTTCCAATTAACCATTTTCCAAGTGCGCTCATTTACCCTTATCCTGCCCCATGGTCAGGGTAGTACACCATTGCAGCTGTGACAAGATAATGCATACCTACAAATGCGTTTCACCTAATGCGGATAAGGGGAAGAGCACAACCACAACCTGCAACAGAAGAGATAAGTTAACACCAATGTCGCATTAGGCAAACCGCATTTGTATATTTGGTAAATAGTGTAAGCTGTGTGTGGTAACTGTTATTATTACTGTGGTTTATTCATGTTTAGTTATAAGGCCTATAATAAATGTATTTTTGATATACACTTGTTTAAGAGTATTTTGTGGAGTTTTACTGTGTGCTCATTGTGGGCTTCCGATCACTCTCACCCCTCCTGAGAATTAGTCTTTATCGCCTGCCAAGCTACCGTAGATTGGTCTGGTTTGTCCAGAAGGTTCTCCTGTTTCACTGAACTAGGGTGGCCTCCTAAACCTCTGCCCACCAGGTCAGAGTTTAGAAATCTATCTTAACAAATTAGAGGAAGAGGTGGAATAAGATCGGAGGTACAGAGTGTTGCGCACTGGTGAAATACCCAGGTTACACTTAAACAAAAAACACAGTGACCTTAGTTTAAATTTAACTGTAAGCCGCCTGTTTCACTTTTAGCATGGAAGCAATTGCGAATGTAACTTTAAGTGCTTACAAGTCTTAGGCGCTAAGGAAGATCTGTGCAGAAAGAGGCTTGTCAGCCTCTGGCACAAAAGATCATGGAATGGCAGGAAAGCCAAATCACAGCTTTTCCCTATTATGACAGTGCAGAAGGTGCTGGGGCTGCTCCCAGTAACAGTGCTGAAAGGATTGTTGCTGCCTTCATAGAGGAAAATAATGATGATAGGGATGATGTAGAGTCCCATGCTTCTTTTGCTGGCTTTGAGACTGAGGCCATGCTAGAATTCAAAGACAGCTTGAATTGTGCATGGCTAAGCTAGAACTGGAGAAAGCAGAGAAACAGAGGGGCAGGGGTCGCCAGTTGGAGCTTGCCAGGTTATAAGCTGCCAATGGCTCCTTTAGATGATCTGGTAATGGGTCTGGGTCATCCTCTCATCCAAGGTTTCCAAAAGATCTGCTTAGTATGTATGATGACAAGAATGACATCATGGACTGGTTAACTGCAGTTGAGTATGCATGTGAAGTGCCAGAAGTTGTGGATGCTGATAAGATTGCATGGTTGCTCAGTCGACTACCCCATTCTAGCTGCAGTGCCATTATGGAAATGTCAAAGGCTGACAGAAAAAACTGTGAAATTGAAGCAAACTTTGGTCTTGAAGTTTGAGAAGACTCTTGCCCGATACTTGAAAAGATTCAGAGATTACAAAAAGAAAGAAGGTAATTTTTTTTATTTTTATTTTTATTTTGTTTTTGGTAGTAAAAATTAATTTACACCTTTACAAAAGATTTTATGAAATAACATTTCTAAACACATTCCAAAACCAATATTAAAATAATACTTGTAGTATTTACATAGAGCATAAAACAGAATACAAACAAACAGATATATGCATTCACTACAAATTAAAAGAACGCAAGATAACCTAATCAAGCATTACATTGCAATCTTCAACAATTCATCACACAATTCCTCAATATACAATTTAAAACAAAATTCAAAAAAAGTTGCGGGTTCAATTTCATTACAATTCCAATGTTGTTTCAAATCCCAACACCACTTCACAAGGTTCATCAGTGGGGGTCTCACATCCGTACGTTCCATAAACAAATCAAAACACTCGATACATTATGGACCCCACCAAGGCTCAACCATGTTAAACAGAGATTACTTTAACTTCATAATTACATTCAACCCGGTGCGAACCACAATAAAGGCAGTTACAGTTGTTAATAAACACCTAATTCACATATGGGACCTTTTGCAGCATACAGGATATCATTTAAGGTTGAGAGATCATCCTCAATCATGTTTACAAGTCTTACTGTTGCCAACATTATTGGGGTGGACTGGCCCCACATACAACGCAGCCAAATCATGTTACGCTCAAACTGAGACTTGGTCACCAAAAAGGAGCCTAAGCAGAGGAGCCTTTGTTCCTCAAAGTGATCACAATACATGAACAAATGTTCAAGAGTTTCGGACTCCTCACAGTTGGAACAAAACCTGCAATGGTCCCAACATCCCATCTCTTTAACCCCTGACCAGTTCTTAAAATGAGATCCCGTGTGTATAAGATCCAGCCGGAATCTCCTGCATGTGCTTCTGGCGTTCATGTCCGGAAAACACAGGATATAGGGCAGGCATGGGGCAAGGGCATGTCTAAATTTAGCATATGTGCCAAATGATGTGTAGCCTGCGATTAAATCCGAGTTGCGGGCCCAGGCATTCCTATAGAACCTAGTTTTGGCTTTCCCTGTAGAGACAATCAACTCCTGCTGTGACATGTTCAAGGTACTCAGGATTTTGAACATACGTATTTAAAATTTTAGGATTGATTCTGGCTGTTCTGCTTGAAGCATTACCCTAAGATCCTCATAAAACGAATTTGGCGGCGGGAGAAGCATTTTACAGTATGTGTTAACCATGCGCCATTCATGTTTGTCCGCCAAGGGATATAAGCCCAATTCATGTAACAAGATGGCATTCGGCAGGTACCCAGGAAGACCCAGAACTTTTTTCCAAATGTTCCCCTGCAATGAATTCAAAATCGGACCCATGTTCAACAGACAGACATCAAGACTATACAGTAGGATAGACTCTACTTTCATAGTATAAAAGTATAACAGAGGCATAAGAGAATACCCACAGTACCTGGAGAAAATGATTCTCATCTGGGCAGACAAATTATTCAGCTTGCCGGTCAATATACTATGCCACTTTGCGAGAGACATACTGTTTGATATGTGGTAGCCCAAGTAAGTTATCTCTTCCATGATGACTATAGGTTTGAGATTCATAACATACTTGAACCTGATAGGTTTCTTCTTCTTTGTGAAGGCTCTGATATTGGATTTAGCCGAATTAATAGTCAAATTATTGAGCATACAGTAATCTTGAAAGATATTTAATTTATTCTGTAGCCCAAAGGGTACCTTATCAAACAGTATGACATCATCAGCAAATGCCAACCAGTTCAAGCGCAGTTTGCCCAGATTAACCGGGAAAACATTTTCTCCCTCCCAAATGTTCTCAATGTCCGCCAGGTAAAGATTGAAGAGTACTGCGGCCAAATTACAGCCCTGCTTCACTCCAATTTCCGTCGGGATACTATCAGATAATAGACCCTCCGAATTGATACGCACCCTATACGATGTATTTTGGTGGAGTGCGGCAATTATTGCTACCAGCTTAGATGGAATACCATAGGACAGCATCTTCCGACCAAAGGCGGGTACGCAAGATGCTATCAAATGCAGCTGATAAGTCTAAAGATGCCATATAGACTGTTCAATTAGCCTGATTACGGGATGCTGACATTAAGTGGCCAAGAATCGATGCATTAAGCTGCGTGCCCATATCTTTCCGAAAGCCCACCTGAGCTTTGGAAAGAATTCCTGCAGTAGTGACATACTTCTCCAATTCCCACAAAACTAGACGTGCAAATATTTTGGCCGCAGTAATCTATCAGGGCAATTGGCCTGAGGTTTACCGGGTCATTAAAAGCACCCTTTTTGTGAATCGGAATCACTATTGCCATAAGCCAAGAGGCAGGTATGTTGCTCGTGCGATATATTAGCTGATAGCGAGGCAATAGATAACTGGCCCAAAAATGGGGGTCATCCTTGTAAACACATGGCGGCAGTCCATTAGGACCTGCCACTTTAGAGAACTTTAATTAATCAATCACCCAAATTATGTCACTAAGTTCCCATGGACACTCAGTCGGGATCTTCAAATGTAGATTGTCCAACTCCAACCTTCTATGTGCATCTGGCATTGCATATTTTTCTGTAAAGAAATGCTGTCATACAGGACCAGATATGGTCGCAGTCATGCGCTCATCCACCTTTCCTGACGGATTTCTTTTTTTTTTGTCAAAATCTTTTTATTGAAACATCAATACACATTGAATTCAATAACAAACCAAATCAGTGGCAACATTACTTGATTACAATTCGGGTGTAACCGGCCCAATGGCGCTCGTCCACTGGGTCGTCTTATCGAAATTCAACATCTTTACAAACTTTGCGAATTGTCACTGTGGTTCGGACTTCAATTATTTTCAACAATGCATGAACATTTAGTTTTAACAACTTTTGATTCTATTAGTAATTGTATTTCGCAAATACCCTTGGGGGTGTGGTGTTGTAGCTTTGTGTTTTGAGGCATTGTTCGTTGAAGAGAAGAAGAGGAAGGAAAAGAAAAAGGAAAAAAAAAAAAGGTCCTTCACCAGAGTCACCCTTAATTCCGGGTGGTATTCCCAGTGCCCTGTAGTGTCCTCCCATTCAGAATTCAGTTCAGTGGGTCCTTCCTAGTTCTCAAATTATTCAGGGCTGGAGGAGGTATTTTACCAGTCTTGGTTGGAAGTACATATGTTCCCTTTCCTCCACGTGGTCTAGAAATGGGCCCCAAATATTCCGGAATTTGTCTGTCCGGTTTTCTATTGCGGCCGTTAGCTTCTCCATTCCCAAAAGCTCCCAAACCTTAACCCACCAGTGTGCAATATGGGGACCCTCCAATTCTTTCCAAAATCGCGCGCAAGTAAGGCGGGCCGCCATCAGTAGTTGAGTGATTAGCTGCGCTCTGGGGCCAGATTGCGGATAGGATCCATCTTCTGGGACGTCGCCCAGTACCATCACCAATGGGTCCATGGGGAGGAGGGTTCCACATATGTCCTTAATTTTAGACCTGATCTCCAATCAAAATGATTGGATGATCGGGCAGTGCCACCACATGTGCCCCAAATCTTCCTTGGCCCCACATCCGTGCCAACATACATCAGGGTAATCTACATTAATTGCGTGCAGCCTCTGTGGTGTGAAGTACCATCAATAACATATTTTAACTGCGCATTCCCGAACTGTTGTGCATCTAGAAGCCCTGTGTGTTCTGTCCCAGATTCTCTGCCATGATTCTGGAGCTATCTCCCTCCCCAGCTCTTTTTCCTATGCTATCATATAAGAGAGTTTTTCCTCTTCTGGGACATTTTCTAGAAGTCGGTAGCATGTTGCCACTTTGTGTGAGCGTTGTCCTTCTGAGGCAGTTAATTCTAGACCTGTGGGAGGCCTGGCGGCCGCTTTTCTAATGGACGGATTGGTGATCCAGTGCCTGAGTTGAATATATCTGAATCTTTCGGATTCTGGGAGGTTGAATTTCTCCTAACACTGAGTGAAGGTCAAGGGGTTGTTGTCGGCATACATCTCCTGCAGCCTCAAGATATTGTTCCTGACCAGTTTCGGTATGATCTAGGCTGGAGCCCTGGAGTGAAGGCTGGGTTCTGTGTGATTGGGGTTAGTGGGCCCAGTCCCGGGGCCAACCCCCTTAGAGTGGTCTGCCTATCCCAGCATCTGAGTGTGGAGCACGTAATAGGGAGTAGGGGCTTCCGAGAGGCCCGTGCCTCACGGGGTATTAAAGGGAGATGGGAGAGTGGAGCCCCGGAGAACAGTTGCTCAATGTCCTGCCATTTTGGAGGATCATCTTGAATAGCCCAGCCTAAGATGGGGGTGATTTGGGATGCTCTATAATATTTTAGGGTGGAGGGGAGTCCCAGGCCTCCAAGTTGCCTACTTCTGGTGAGGATCTTGGGTTGGATTCTGGGTGTTTTACGCTGCCAGATGAATCGACATATCTCTTTCTGCAGATCTTGTAAGTCGCGCTCTGGAATATGAGTTGGGAGCGCCTGGAATGCATAAAGAAGGCGGGGTAACAAGGTCATTTTGATGGCTGTTATGCGCCCTAGCCATGATATCTCCTGGGGAGCCCATTTTAGTAGAGATTCCTTGGCGTCTTTTATTAGTGGAGGAATATTGGCTTTCCCCAGTTCAGAGTAATTGGGAGTTACGTGTATCCCTAGTTACATTATTTGGGAGTTTACCCAGCTAAGGGAGAATGTATTCTGTAAGGCATTTAGCACCTCTGGTGCTCTGATATGTTTAGACCCTTTGATTTGGCTATGTTTATTGAAAAGCCAGAGATCTGCGCAAAGCTATCCAGTAGGTTCATAAGCGGGGGGACCGAGGTCTGAGCCTCTCTCAGGAGCACATCGTTCGCATAAAATGCTACTTTATGGTTCTGGTCCATCACCTTAAACCCTTGGATTTCGGGGGGAAGGCGGATGTGTTGGGCTAGAGGTTCTATTGCTAGGGCAAAAACCAATGGTGATAGGGGGCATCCTTGCCTAGTCCCTCTGCCGAGGGGTATCTGGGATGTCCAGTGAGCATTGACTCGTATTTGTGTAGAGGGAATCTGGAAGTTGGCTAGGACCAATTTAGAGAATTGTGCGCCGAAACCGAAGTCCTTCAAGACCAAGTGCAAGTAGTCCCATGACATACTATCAAAGGCCCGATGGGCGTCTAAGGATAGCAAGGAGAGGGGGCCTGGTATAGAGGGAGCCAGGGCTATTAGGTCTATTGCTCTCCAGATGTTGTCATAAGTCGCTCGGCCCTGAATAAAGCCTGTCTGATCCCTGTCTATTAGTGTAGGTAACACCTCTCCTAGGCGGCGCGCTATAATTTTACTAAACAGCTTGGGGTCAGTATTGAGCAAGGCTATGGGCCGGTAAGAAGCACAGTCAGCCGGATCTTTCCCGGGTTTTAGGATTAGGGTTGTGTTTGACTCAGCCATAGATTGTGTAACAGAGCCGGTTTCCCATAGAATGTTGATCAGTTTTGTAAGATGCGGAGTGAGTTCTTTTGCAAAGGTTTTGTAAAATTTGTTTGTGAGTCCGTCTGGGCCCGGGGCCTTACCAATGGGTAGGGCTTTGATGGCGGATTCCACTTCATCCACCGATATTGGGGCTTCTAAAGATTCCCTTAAGGATTGTGGTAGCTGTGGGAGGTCTGCCTTGGCTATAAACTCTTTGGCGTATTGTGGATTTCCCTCAAGTGGGGTTGCATGTTCACTGAAAAATTCCTCTATGATGCAGCATTTGCCCTCCTCATAGTATGTGCCTTTGCCTGATTTATCCCTCAGGAAGTCTATTCTATTTTGTTTAGTCTGCTTACCTAATTTGGCCGCTAATAATTTGTTAGCTTTGTTCCCTTTTGGGTAAAAAAATTGTTTGGTGCGCATCATACCATAGGCCGCCCTCCCCATGTGGTGTGCTTCCAGCGCTTTTTTTGCCATCCTCAGGTCCCTTATTGAGCGCCGGGAGGGTTTCTTCTTATGTGCTTCTTCCAGTCAGAGAACGTCCCCTTCTAATAGTCTCCTAGCTTTCCCACGTTGTGCTGCCTGTTCTATTAAATGGCCCCCGAGTACTGCCTTGCTTGCCTCCCAAATCGTGCTCCAGGTCACCTACCCTGTGTCATTCTCGCTGTAGTATAGCTCCATGGATTCTTTAATGTGGGCACGGATCATTGGATCGTCTAACAGGAAATCGTTTAGCCTCCAGGGGGCTTTCGTGGAGGGGGTAGTTCGGAAGGGGGATATGGACAGTAAGACCGGGGAGTGGTCTGCTAATGCTTCTGGGAGTATGTCCACTTCCAATACGTTTTGGATCAGGGAGTCCGTTATAAAAAACATGTCTAGTCTTGAGAACCCCCCATGTACTGCCGAAAAATATGTGTAATTCCTTTCTTCTTGATGACAGTATCTCCACACCTCAATCAAAGAATGATCTTTCAACAAGGAGGTGAGCGCCTTAAAGTTATTCCCATCATTTACTGTTGGCGGTAGTGTTTTGTCAACCAAGGGGTTGATTACTGCATTAAAATCCCCCCGAGAATCACTTCCCCCTCTGCATGATTGAATAGAGCTTTTGACAGCTTCAGGAAGAAGTGGTTTTGGTTAGTGTTTGGGGAATATATGGAGACCAGTGTGACCTTGCGGCCATCTAGTGTGGCGTTAACCAACAGAAACCTTCCCTCCTCATCTCGAACCACTCTGTGGGTCTTAAAGGAGATCCCCTTGCGAACCAAGATGGCAACCCCTCGTTTCTTCAGCCCACTTGATGCAAAGAATCTGGTGGGGTAGAGCCTATCATTTAGGCGGAATTCATCCGCCGGTTGTAAGTGGGTCTCTTGAAGGAACAGGAATGATGCATCTAAGGACTTCAGCCTGTGGAGGAGTGCTTTACGTTTCAGGGGGGAGTTCAACCCTTACACATTAAGCGAGATGAATTTGTAGCTAGGGGTTGCCATGGTTTGGTCGCTCAGGTTTCAGCTCTAAGTTGACTCTCCCAGCCAGGGCAAGAGTGAGATAACTTGTTAGGTTGAACATTGAGGTACATTCAGTGTGGGAACTGTGGTGAAACAAAACATAATTTCTCCCCACCAGCTTCAGGGTTGGGATATACAAAAAAAACTCAAAGAAAAAATTATAACAGAAGCAGATAATACCACTTAAGCAAGCTGTTTCCATCAAATGTTGCCGTATTCTTAGCCCCCAAGGTAGTTTAAACCAAGTACAAATTATATTGGGCGCCATCCATTCCGGTGCCCAAGTCAACTTTTAACATAGAATATTCAATGCCCGAAATAGAGCTAAACATTCCCGTTCCCGGGCAACATGAGAATGCCATAGCTATTCTGGGCTTCAGTAGATGTGGATTAGTCCCCTACTGCTGTCACCTTACAAGCCTCGGGTGGAGCATTCATGGGTGCCATTCAGGCATAGAGAGGGGGTCGTCCGGTGCTATCCAGGATCCCCTGCCCCGCCAATAAGAATTCTTCCCCGGGCGACAGCAGAGATTAGAAGGGGGTCCTGGGGCCTGATTTTTCTCTGAGCGAGTATCTGGTCTCCTGCCCTCAGTTTGTACAGACCGCAGCCCAACTTTCCCCCCCCGGAGATGCTGGCGGTGAAGCTTCTTCTGATGCTTTGATTATTTTCCCTGGGTCGGGTTCCCCACTCGGGGCTGTTGAGGGAAGTGGCCTGCGTCGGGATCTCCCCCACCCAGCCTTTGGCGGCGGGCGCAAGACCGAGCCATTCTCCTCCTGTGATCGTGAGTTCTGGTCCGCATCGTTGGATGTCCCATCCATCAGACTCTTCGCTTCTTCCTCCAAGGAGATTATGTGGTGTTGATTGTGGAGTTCGAACATCAGCTTACATGGGAACCCCCAGCGATAGCAGATCTTTCGGTCCCTCAACCAAGCTGTAACTCTCTGCAGGCGCCGTCTGCGCGCTAAGGTGTACGGGGCCAGATCCGGAAACAGTTGGATCTCCGTGCCCTGAAATCGGATAGAGTCTGAGTCCCTGGCTGCTGCCATGATGTCTTCCTTCTGGCGGTAGAAATGCACCCGGGTGAGCACATCTGGGAGTACGTTTTTCTTCATCTGGGCTGAGGATTACACACAATGGGTTCTGTCTAGCTTTAACTCTTTGTTTGGTGGCAGTTCCAAGAGGGCCCTAAAAAGCATCTCTACATATTCTGCCAAGTCGCAGTCGGGAACCTTCCGGGGGACCCCGCGGAGGCGTACGTTGTTTCGTCTTGATCTGTTTTCCAGGTCGGTTTGTTTGGCCCAAATATCTTCTAGGTGCTCCTCGATAACCTTTACTCTTCCCGCCAAGGCTTCGGTATTATGGGATTGCACGCAGGTGACATTCTCCAGGTCATTAACCCTAGCCTCAGTCCCCCGAGGTGGGATGTAAGGTCTGCAAGTGACTGGGCCAGGGAATCCTTGGAGGTTTTGATTTCATTTTTAATTTCCTGGGTGATGTCTTGCTTGAAGGATTTAAACATTCCCTCCAAATCCTCCCTGGACACAGCCATGTTAGTGTTCAACTCCGGGGTTAGAGCCGGGTGAATTTCCGCCTTGGCAGCGCCCGCAGGGGGTGGATCTCCAGGCTGTGGTGTTAAGTAGGCTTGTATGGAGTGTATCTTCTTTTTAGTCGCTGTTTTGGGCATCCCCTGACGGGACTGTCGGAGTCTCTTACTTGGCTTCAAAGGGCAACCAGAAGTGCTTGAGGGAAAAGGCATACAGGGGCTCAATGCCTGTGCTTTATTGTTGATATGAGCTTTAAATAAGGCGAGAGGCCTGAATTGTATTGAGTTGGGTGCGTTCCCTGCCGTTGGGGTCATCCTTTGTGTCTATCGTCTTGATAATGAGGTTCTCACAGTCCCACACCCAATCTTCGCTCTGTTTCCTGGGGCTCTTACTCTCCCCTGAGTTTGTTTGTCCGTGCTCCTTCCGATCTCTTTATTTATCCGGGGGACCTCCTCTGTTCGTTGTTAAGCTCCCACGGGGGCCCTGTGGGTCTCTCCGCGGATTTTATATTGTAGAGTGGAACCCCAGTCCTCTCAGTTAGGGCCTCCAGCCACCCAGGAGTGATGTTGCACAAAGGATCGGGCCGCTAAGGCGTTGTGAACCCTTCCCAGCGTGGCCACCCGCGCCACCCCGAGCGGGGACCCCCAAAGGCAGGTATGGCGGGCGCTGCGATGCTGTTGAAACCGGAGAGGCAATGGACCACCTCTCCCTCCGGTTCTTCCCGTGACCGCCGGGGGGAGTGGGGAGGAAGACGGTAGGGCCCGCAGACTGCGGTCCAGCGTGACCCGATGTTTCTCGGAGTTCGCCTCCGAGCTGCCCGCTCTTCGTCTTGTGTAGGTGGAGACTTCTCCAATCGAGGCCCGCCACCCCCTGCGCCGCTCCGAGCGGAGCTCCCAAGGAGGGGCAGGGAGGGCTTTGCGCTGTTGCTGGGGCCTGCGGGGCAGTGGAGACTTACTTTCTGTCCCGGTTCTTCTCCTGTCCGCCGGAGGTCCACTCGCTGCAGTGTATGTGGCCTCGCTGCTCACGTCTGATGGGGCCCCGAGCGGATCTCCCAGGGGCCGGCAGGCCGTCACCTCGTTGTGGCTGAGTGCCAGAGGGATGGCGGCCTCCAGTAGTAGCCGGGGGTGGCAAGGCCAGGACCACGCTGTAGCTGGAAGCCAGAGGGATGGCGGTGGCGGACCCCGCGTATCAGCTGGAGGTGGCGGGACTGGCCCCACATTGTAGCTAGGGGTCGGAGGGATAGCGGATATTCTTCCCCCCTCCAGCGATCTTCAGCCGGAGTCTGATAGTTATAGGGCCTGCGATCCGCTGTCCAATGTGTCTTAACCTTCGGGGGAGGGGCCCCCTGAGTGCGGTCCTCCGTCACTTGGATCGACCCGAGCAGAGCTCCCCGGGCCAGGCAGGGCCGTTGCCGCACTGCTGCTGGGGTCGGAGGGCAGAAGGGTCCCACCCCCCTCCAGCGAACTTTTCGGACAGCCTGGGGTCCGTTCTCTGCTGAATAAGCGGCTTGGCTGGTCTCCTCTCTGGTGCCGCACTTTTCCCCCGCCGGGGGTTCCCCCGCAGCATTTCCTTTCGGTTCCAGATTCTTGTGGGGCAAAAATTCTTCAGTTAAACAAGGTAAATCGCTGGACTTGGGCACTACGGAGCGGAGCTCAGGGGAAACACGTCCGCATGGCGTGCTGCCTAGCCACGCCCCCTTCCTGACGGATTTCTTAAAGTAAACCACAGTTCCCTGGTGTTTCTCTTACAAAGATGTTCCAACATCTGTTGGTTTGCAAGGGTATGAGCTGCGTGAGGCAATAGTTTCACTTTGGACTTGAAGCATGCCACAATGGAATGTTTTTGTGTTTTATAGGCTGATGGATTTGTAATACAGCGTTGTGCCGACTGGAGCCCTCTATTTTTACAAGTTTTTAATATCGCAACCTCTGCCAGATGGGAATAGTTTCTTACCTGTAACTCCATTTCTCCAGCATTGGTATCTTTCATGGATTCACATGCTTTGAATATTCCCCGTCGTCAGGCTGGGAATCCCCGGTACATTATATAGACCCTTTCCCGTAGGAAAACTTTTTCGACGCTTATGCGTCCTATCCACCTCGTTTTGTATCATGCGTGCCCGTGCCGTCAGGACGTCATGATATAAATACAGGCCCCGCCCCCGCGCTCCCTCAGATTTCGGCCCCCAAAGTAGTGGGGGAACCGGTTTGCATGATCAGGGGAGGCAGGTGGGCGCATGTGAATCCATGAAAGATAACAATGCTGGAGAAATGGAGTTACAGGTAAGAAACTATTCCCTTCTCCAGCATTGGATCTTTCATGGATTCACATGCTTTGAATAGATTACATAGCAGTACTACCCCCAAGAGGAGGTGTGCATGCAAACCCATATACTTTCTTCGCAAAGGCCGTTCCCTATGATCATGTATACATCAGTAATAGTTTACATAGGAAAAAACGGACCACATACAGTCATAAATTCCACAGGATGCAACCCCGCAGCCGGGGCTTACCTTACTGGAATAGGTGTCGAAGCACCGCCTGTCCCATCCGGGTGTCTTCGGCATGTTGCTGCGACAGGCAGTAATGGCGGGTAAAGGTGTGTGTAGTCGCCCAGGTAGCCGCCATGCAGATGTCCCCTAGAGGGACTCCGGCCCACAGTGCCGTCGACGATGCCGCTGCTCTAGTTGAATGAGCTCTTGGCCGTCGTAGAAGAGGCTTCCCTGCCCTGGAATGGCAGTACGAAATAGTAGATGACACCCATCTTGATAGTCCTTGCTTTGAAATGGCTTTTCCTCTAGCACCCCAACCATAGGCCACGAACAGCTGTCTCGTTTCTCTGAACGGTTGCGTACGATGAAGATAAAACTTGAGAGCCCTTTTTACATCCAATGTGTGTAGCATGCACTCCGCTCCCGAGCATGGCTCCGGAAAAAACGTAGGTAACACAATAGAGGAGTGTTTATGGAACACCGAAGGAGCTTTTGGTATGAACTGTGGGTTAGTGGCTAGGACTACCTTGGTCTTGAAAAATCGTAAGTATGGTGGGTCTACCATTAGAGCCTGAACTTCTGAAATACGTCGGGCTGAAGTGATGGCCACCAGGAAGGCCAATTTCCACCACAGAAACTTTAGAGACGATGATGACATTGGCTCAAAAGGAGGCTTCATAAGAGACGTTAAGACCAGATTGAGGCTCCACTCCGGCGGAAATTTCTTCTCTGGAGGGAAAATCCAAAAGAGGCCTTTAAGGAAGTGCTTAATCAGGCGGTCGCTGAACAATGGTGCCGAGTGCCGTCGACGAGTAAACCTGGAAATGGCTGCTAGGTGTACTTTTATTGACGACACCGACAGGCCCTTTTGAGCTAAGACCAGCAAGTATGGAAGGAGCTGTTCCGGCTTAATCGACTGCGGGGCCAAACCTGGTTGATCCTCACACCATTGACAGAAACTTTTCCATTTGTACGCGTATGAGGCGTTTGTGGAAGGTGCTCTTGCCGCTTGCAGGATACGTCGACAGTCCTCCGGAATCGTTAGCCGACCAAATTCGGCGAAGTCAGGAGCCAGGCCGTCAACTGGAGGCTGTCCGGGTCGTGATGCCAAACGACACCCTCCTGTCGAGACAGAAGGTCGGGGGTCTTCTGGAATCTCATTGGTTCCGCCGCTGCTAGGTGTAGTAGGTCTGAAAACCACACCTGTCTGGCCCAGTATGGGGCCACCAGAATTACCCGACATGGGTACCTGAGGATCCATTGCAACGTCCTCCGGACAAGGGGAAATGGAGGGAATGCGTACAGGAATTTGTTCGTCCATGGGAATGAGAACGCCCCAGTGAGCCCTGTTGAGGCCATCTGCTTGCGTATTGATGGCATTTTTTGTTGTTCTTCGTTGCAAACAGGTCTATGGAAGGTTGTCCCCATTCCTTGAATACTTGTTGAAGTTGTTGGTCGTTCAGCACCCATTCGTGGACTTCGTTCAATTCTCTGCTGAGGGCATCGGCTTCCACGTTTCTCACTCCTGGTAGGTGGAACGCTAAGATTTGCATGTTGTGTTGTAGGGCCCAATGCCAGATTTTCTGTGCCTCCGTCGATAGGGACCTGGAACGTGTCCCTCCTTGTTTCCTCAAGTAGAACATCGTAGTGGTGTTGTCCGTCATGACACGCACCACCGAGTCCTTCAGTTGAGGAAGAAAGGACTTCAGAGCCCATCGCACTGCTCTCAGTTCTAGCAGGTTGATATGCAGGGAGGACTCCTGCAAAGACCACTGGCCTTGTACCTGTAACGTATCCAGATGAGCTCCCCATCCGCTCAGCGATGCATCCGTCACCACCGTCTTTTGGAACTCTGGTTCCAGTAGAGGCATTCCTTTCGTTAGATGAGTCGACACTTTCCACCAGCCGAGTGCTTGAACTAGTTGTTCGTCGACGACCAGTCTGTCGGACCAGCGACCTCTGCTCTGCGCCCAACGGTCCGCTAGAAATTCCTGGCAAGGCCTCATAAACAGACGGCAGTTGTTTATTAACGGAATGCAGGACGACATGGTCCCTAGCAGGGACATGTACTTGCGCACTGAGACCTTGGTACCGTCTCTCCATTCCGACGCCTTGTTTTGCAGTTTCTGAATTCTTTCGCTGGATGGTTTCACCAGGCTTGTGTGTGTATGAAACTCCGCTCCTAGAAAGACCAAGGTCCTCGAAGGCTCTACTGAGGACTTGTCGAAGTTAATTGCGAAGCCCAGTTCCTGTAAGATGGACATTGTGGCTCGTAGACTGTCTCGTGTTTGTTCCTTGGATGAACCTCTGATCAGCCAGTCGTCTAGATATGGATAGACATGATGACCATCCATCTAAATGGGCCGCTATAGGGGCCAAGCACTTGGTGAACGTCCTGGGGGAGGACTTGAGGCCGAACGGGAGGACCTTGAACTGAAAATGCTTTCTCCCGACGACGAATCTTAGATATCTCCTGTGTCGTGGGCGTATCGGAATGTGAAAATAAGCATCTTGAAGGTCTAGTGATGATAGATAATCCATGGGTTGCACCGACCTGATAACCTCTTGGAGTTTTAGCATTTTGAATTTTAGGCTCTTTAACCACTTGTTGAGTACCCTCAGGTCGAGAATGGGCCTCCATTTGCCGTTTGGCTTTTTGACAACAAAGAACCTGGAATAAACTCCTTTTCCTTCCTGTGCCACAGGAACTCTTTCCACCGCCCCTTTTCGCAACATAAGCGCCGCCTCTTGTCGTAGGATTCGGAGGTGGGGCTGTGTCGAGAAGAAAGGAGGAAGACGCGGAGGCTTGTCTTTGAATTGCAGCGCATGACCCATGCGAATCGTGTCTAGGACCCATCGATCTGTGGTGATGCATTTCCATCGGTCGAAGTGATGAGAGACTCGACCCCCCAGGACGTTCCGAAGGCCATCATTGGTTGCTGGTTTGCTTGTTCTTCGATGACGACGGACCTGAGCCTCGCCGCCTGGAGGCTTGATAGTCCCTGCCTCTACGTGCCGATTGGGACGCTCGTCTAAACCCTTGTGAAGAGTACGAGGGCCTGTTGAATCCACGGTCCCTCGAGGCTCCAAAGCGGGAGTTTCCAGAAGCACCCCTGAAGGGGCGAAAAGAGCGAAAATTTCTACCCGTTTGAAGGGCGCCGAGGGACCTAGCAGTATCCGTGTCTTCTTTCATCCCTTTCAGAGCTTCGTCAACCTTTTCGCCAAACAGGTGTTCCCCTTCGCATGGCATGTCCAGGACCTTGTACTGTACTTCAGGACGGAAAGTAGTGCATTTGAGCCACGCTTGTCGACGAAGCACTACCCCATGGTTGATTTGTTTAAAACCAGACTCTGCTAGGTCAACTGCGATATTGATAGCGTGGTTCGAGGCTTCTTCGCCATCCCGCACCAGTAACATAGCTGCTTTCCGGTGTTCGTCTGGCAGGTGTTCTAGGATAGGGGCTAGTTTGTGCCACATTTCCCTATCATATCGTGACACGATCGCTAAGGAATTGGCTGCTCTTACTGTCGTAGCTCCGACCGAGAGCACCTTCTTTCCAAAGGCGTCCTGCCTCCTAGCCTCGCTTTCAGGTGGCGTTGAACATTTTTGCTGGACCCTGGCTTTCCTCGCCGCTGCCGCCGACACCACCGAGTCAGACAGAGGCTGTGATGTTAGACATTTCGGAGTGGACTCCGGAGCTTTAAACTTTTTCTCGATCCGTCCCTTTATGGCTGGCTCTGAGAACGGATGGCGCATCGTCTTGAGACCTTCTTGCCACACGTGGTCAAGGATTGGGATGGCAAATACCGATTTTCTCCTTTGACCCATATGGTCAAAAAGGAAACAGTCTTTCTTCTGCTCCTCAGGAATCAAGCCGAATTCGGAACAAGCTTTTCCCATCATTGCATGGAAGGCTCCCACATCATCAGGGGGAGATGGCTGTGTCTGGCTCCTCGTAGACTCTAACTCCACATCCGAATTCCATGTTGGGTCTTTCGACGGTGACAGCGAGATGTCTGACCCGGAGTCATCCAGTATAGAGTCGGACTCCGACAACTCACCCTCCTCCTGAGCTCGAGGACGATCTTTCACCGCCTGGGGAGCCGGTGGGTGTTTCGTCGTCGAGCGAGCCGTACAAGTTTGCTCGTCGACGGAAGGTACGGACAAAAGTGACGATGACGTCCCAGGTTGAGGGAACTGCGTATCCAGCCGCTGCAGGAGCTTCTGAAGAGTATTAAGCACATCCAGAGACAAAACCGTCTGGGGGGTCAGTAACGTGGATGATATGGGTACCATACCCCCGCTCGCACTCGTCGCCGTCGTCGTCGACGTGGAAGGCCGTAAGCCTAAATCCGATGGCTGCAGAACTACGTCACCTTCCCCTACCGCCGAGCAGGCCGTGTCTGGCTGCAGTAGGACCTCAGGGGGGATCGGGTCGTAGACCTCAGGCATCCAAGCCATAGACTGAGTCTCCGTCGACAAAGGAATCCCAACCGCTGCTGCTTGAACGGTAATAGGCATCGTCAATGACACCGAGGTCGACGAGCTAGTCGTCGTCGTCGAGCCCTTAGACTTCGTCGTCGATTTCGATGGCGACTTCCCGGCTGAAGCTTCTCGACTCATGGAAGACCTGGGACGGTCCCCTGAGGAGGATTTTGACAGCGCCAGCCTCTCCGTCTGATGAGGAGGAGGAGGGCTTTTTATGTGATGAGGAGGATCCAGCATGTTTCCCCTTATGCTTGTCCTCAGCGCAAATTTCTGCTGGTCGTACCTTCTTCGATGGAGGCTCCGACTTGCTCCTGGAGGCCGTGGAGCCAACTTCCGAAGCCGGGTAGGCACCCGCTCCGTCATTAAGCCAGTCGACCAGCCTTCTTTTACGGTCCTTAAGGGTTTTTTGGGAAAAACCCTGGCATATTTCACATGTATCCGCTGTGTGGTGCGGGTGGAGACAGTAAATACAATCCATGTGGCCGTCTCCTTCATAAACCTTTTTGAGGCCACAGGTTGCACACGGGCGAAATAACGCCTTTCCAGACATAATTCTCCAGAATTTGAACTTCGCCGAAGCGAAACAGACAAAACAACCTAGTTTTCACTAGTAGTAAACACGAGGATCCCACTACTTTGAAAGACGGTTGAAATCTGAGGGAGCGCGGGGCCTGTATTTATATCATGACGTCCTGACGGCACGGGCACACATGATACAAAACGAGGTGGATAGGACGCATAAGCGTCGAAAAAGTTTTCCTACGGGAAAGGGTCTATATAATGTACCGGGGATTCCCAGCCTGACGACGGGGAATATTCAAAGCATGTGAATCCATGAAAGATCCAATGCTGGAGAAATTTGTGTGCAGCTTTTGGTAAGTTGGTTCCAAGGCAATCCTTAGATAGGCTCACTAGATGCTTGTGAATCATCATCGAGTTCAATTTGTTGATTTTCTCCACATTAACAACAGATGGACAGTCATCGTTTGACACCAACAGGTCCCTATTTACCAAGAACACCATTTTGTGACAGATACTTGGATGCCATCTGACAGACAAAGTATGCCTACCACTTTCCAACAATGTCACAGACACCGAAAATTCATACGGGTCAACCCCAATATGAAGATTCGTGTGGAGCATACGATGGTCGCTCAACCCCACATCCGAAATCACGATTGGGTCAAGCAGTCCTGAACATGTACCTGATGCAAGCATGTAATCGATTAAGGACGAGAATTTACCACGCTGCCAAGAGGCTTCAATGCTGTGGGGCGCTCATGAAATCAGGTAGATGCCCCACAATTCAAAAAACTCAACCCACACTTTGCCTCTGCTAGGTGCCTGTTGGGCATAAAGATGGGAATGATAGACCCAGGGATTAGTTCCCTCTATTCCCAGGCAGGAATTCAAGTCTCCACCAATTAAAAGTTCATGGTTAGGGAAATGCAATGAAACCTTCTCCAACATTTGAGTTAGTTCCAATAGGGCTAAATCCATTGGAACTGCACTTGGGTTCCAGTAAATGGACAACAAAATCAAGGCATGTAACTCACTACCGATTGTGTGCAGTTCCGCCAATATACATGTGTCTGACTTGTCCACTAGTCCTGAGGACACCTTCAAACTATTTTTAATAAGAATGGCAATGCCACCACATGGGCGCCCTGACAAATGTCGTTGCGCATGAACGTTGAATGCAATATAACCATCCATTACAATGTCATACATTGCCATTGTTTCCTGCAACATTATGTCAGGTCTAAGATGAACCGCAACACTTTCATGCCAAGCCTTAAGATTTCTCACGCCGCAGCAATTCAAAGATGCGATGGCGATTCCTGACAGTTATAGATTTGAGGATTCAGGTTTCATAGTAGCTGCCACTTTGATCAAAGGCTCCAACCATGATAGACCACTTAACACCTGCGTTAGCGAGGCCAATCATTGTGTCAATTCATTGGCATGGGACTCATATCCGGCCGCTGGCAGACCTATGGCCAGATCTTTAGGAGTCGGGAGGATAAAGTCTAGAAATGCCCATGCGCTCTCCATATCTGGAAATAGACAAGGAGAGAGCCCCAAAAACTCAAAGTCATCCGAGAAGTCCAGAATCAGCTTGGTGATAATCTGTGATTGGACTCTACATAGCACTCCGTAGTTATTGTGTGGTGCTAGTTTTACCCAGTCCAGGTCCTTAGATGCCAGATTTCTTAGAGAGGGTATCTGGAAAAATGTATTCATCAAAAAGGACCTGTTGATTCTGGCTAGACCATTTATCTCTGGATTGCTTACCCATCCAAGAATCTGTTTCATGTACTTTGGGGTCTCAGAAAAGGACAACATGTCTTGGGGGTTTACTACAAAATATGTCCTCCCTGTTATTTCCTCCTCAGGTGTAACCTGAACCACCTGGGG
Organism: Ambystoma mexicanum; assembly: GCF_040938575.1. NCBI lineage: Eukaryota > Metazoa > Chordata > Amphibia > Caudata > Ambystomatidae > Ambystoma > Ambystoma mexicanum. The sequence continues at coordinate 639,267,716 of NC_090939.1, forward strand.
CAAGGAAGCAGGCAGTTCCGAAGCCAGTGCTTCTTTCCCCTCATAGGCAGCCAAATCCACAGAGCCAACTTCTTGTGTCACCAAGTCATTGTGGTAACCCTCACAATTGACCCCAGTAGACAGAGAGGCTGTGCCCTTTTTAGAGCACTTGCACAATCCACTTCTTCCTGCGGCCGAGCAGCCATTTTTTTGCTTTCAATTGTTGGAAAAAAGCTATGAAGCTGGGATTTTGATGTAGTAATAGGAGTCCTAGGTGACTTAACAGATGACACCTGTACATTGCCACTTTTCAGTGCCTTAATCTGAAGATGTTTTTTGCTTTCCTCATTTAGGTCTAGAAGATCTAATGCCAGATCATCCGAACTCACGCCAGATTTGCCACTTACGGTGGGCGTGGAATCCTTGAGAGACTGCAGGCCATTTCCCAACGTAACTTTTTTTACCACCTTCTTCTGACTAATTTTGGCTAAATGTAGGCATTTTTGGGCTCTTAGGAAGGACTTTTTCACCTTTCGAGAGACAAAGTGCCTTCCCTCTTGCTCTGTAGTGCCCACGACCAGGTCACTTGTCGGCAAATGCGCCAGAGGCTCTATGATTGATTGAGCATCAATGATGTCCGTCAATACAGAGGGACTATCCGGTGTTTGGCTATCACCACTGGCGGTCTCCGTTCCTCCACAGGGCCCTGTGGTTACTGAGTACTGAGATTTTGTGACCATATTAAAAAGTAGGTGTTCCACCTGAAACAGCCGATCATGATGGAGTTTGGTCACTTCCAGAAGGTCTATTTCCTCAGTAGAACCATGTTCAGTAACCTCACTGCTCACTCTTTGTAACACATGCAAGTACAGTCTTTGTGGTAGCAGTGTATGTGAAGGCCCATTTTCGGTTTGTGTGCCTTGAGACCGTGAAGCATGGACAGAAGAAACTGATGGACAATCCCCAGCAAACTTCATCATCATTTTTTCAAATTGGGAAAATAGAATGCTTTTGATTGCTCCTCCGCAAGTATGAAACCTTCCAATTTGGAGATTATTTCTTTCATAAAGGCCAAGGAGCCCTGCATTTCCCGTATGGAGCAATGAGTTAGTTCATGGCCTTTATCAAGAAGGTTGAGTATACGCGAAATCACTGGGAAGTTAAAGGGCTCATTCAAAAAGTTTTCAGAGGGAGAATCCTCAGGCGTCAAAGAAGCCCTTCCATTCCCCTTTGATATACCTAAGCCAACATCATCATTCCCCAATGAAAAGGTTCCCAAATCCTGGGGCAAGGAGGCCCCATTAGTATGTACACATCCTTCATGGAAATTTACTTGACCCAAAGGGATACCCCCTCCCATTCCCATCAAGGAAGACCCTGGAAGTATCCTTCTAAATTCACTATGATCCTTAAAACTAGATTCATTAGGAAAATGGAAGTGAACTTGTTCACGGAAAGTGAAGGACCTAGAGGCAGGTGAAGAAGGGCCAAGAGAAAGCCTCACGCGTTTACCTAGTTCACTCATAATTGTTGGAGCAAGCATATATGTGTCAGATACATGGGCCACCTGCCCATCATTCTCATTGGCATCTTGGACTGTGAAGGTAGGAAGGGGCTGGCCCAAAGCCCCTCCTTCTATCCGAGCTCCTGGGCCAACTACCAGTCCCACCGTTAAATTAGAATCTTGGACTGTAAAGGTGGGAAGTGGCTGACTCAAAGCCCCATCCTCTATCCGAGCTTCTGGGCCAGCTACCAAACCCACAGTTAAATTAGAGTCAGGTACACCTTCCTGCTCTAAACATACCGATTCCACATCTGCTGAAGTTGACATTGATAATAACGATTTTTTGTTAGATGGCAGCAGGGGTAAGGTACTATTGGCTATTTTATTCCCTGAATTCTTACCAGGGACCTTGGGGAGGTTTGCTAACTTATTGCTGCTTCTCAAAGCGCGACTCATGGTCTATTCCTGATCTCCAACTAGTGTAGGATGGAATTTTCACTCACTAGTGATATGATCCCCCCGCTAGAGTTGGCACAACTGTATATGTTGAGACAGATTATGCACTAAGTGTTATCTTCCCACTTAAGCTTTCACAGACTCCTTTACAAAAGTTCCAACACCACCGCTCTAGTAGTTTCACTCCCAATACTAAAATACTGTCTAATGTTAGATCAACACAGTATAGTTTGGGAACAGCAAATTCAAAATACAGCGCGAGACAAAGAAGTGAATAGACTCCGCTTTTCACACCTTGATCAGAGTAATTAATCCAGCCCTTGTCGACACTTTGTTACACACACATAGATCTCATTCTCAATACAAAGTAAGTGTCAATGCATGGACTTCTGTGTATATTAGCCCCGAAGTCAACAGGGCAAGAAGGGTCACCACAACCTCCTATGCTGTGTGCAGTTCAAGTAAGCCACTATTCAAGCCCCACAGACTTGCCTAAAGAGCCCATCTCTGGCAGGTTCAAAGGCCTAAAGCCCACAGTCACTTGGCAGCGGGGAACACTGACAGACAGCCAGTGATCAAACGTGAAACAATTTCACAAGAAGGGCCGACCCCTGACATGTTTAAAGGCCTAAAGCCCGCAGTCACCTGACAACTGGGAATACTGGAAGCTCCAAGTGGGCTGGCAAGGGCAAATTTACACGTTACCTGTTGCACCTTATCCTAAATGCCGAGGGTTCAAAAGCACAAGGCCCGCAGTCACCCTCTGGCTAAGAATAAGAGTGCACACTGGAATTTACAGTTCTAGCCACACGTTTCCGTTGCATGTGAACAAAAAGCAGTACACACACTTGCCCTCTGTAAAAGAAACCTCAAGCACACATTACCCTGAGATTTGCTTAATGGAAGCTTTTAAATCAAAGTACAAAAGAAAAAAGGGTTCAAAGGCCTATAGCCCACAGTCACCCTTTACAAACAGCCTCCAAAATCACAGCTAATTCTCCACCGAAGTTCAAAAGAACAACGCCCACAGTCGCCTTATAAATGGATTAAAAGCTGGCACTTTTAGAACAGGCACATAATATCGAAACTCCAACTTGACAAATGCCACTTAGGCATAACTTAGGGCCAGTGTGTGCTGGACAAACACACGCGTGACAGCCATTGCTCAGCTTCTCCCAACACCCACCAACAAAATGGGAAAACACAGAGCAGGCCTCCCTCAAAACGCGTTCAGAATTGTGAAAACACAAAGCCCGAGAAATGTCCAATTGCAAAGAAGTCTTCGAAGTGCCACTGGTCACAAAAACGCCAGGGGTAAACAAATGCTATATCTAAGAATGATAAACCAGTATAAGGCTGTATAAGGCTGCCAGAGTGCCAAAGTCAGTTTTCCAAGTTCTTGTGCTTTTGGAATCTTACCAGAGTCTTACCAGTGAGTCCGGAGGGGCTCCACAGCACCACTCCACCACCAAACACGAAACACACTGCTGACGCACTGCGCGCGCTCTGCGCCTGCGCGGTGTGTTTATGGAACGCAGGTCCCGATTGGTGGAAATAGAAAGAGGACTGCGTGTGGAGATGGTCCAAAGTTAATTCACTCCTATGGCAACACAGAAGGCAGGGAACGACGTCCTCTCCCACGAACAACACAAAACACACTGCTGACACACCGCGCCGTGCTCCGCGCGGTGTGTTTATGGAAGGCGGGTCCCGATTGGTGGAAATAGAAAGAGGACTGCGTGTGGAGATGGTCCAAAGTTAATTCACTCCTATAGCAACACAGAAGGCAGGGAACGACGTCCTCTCCCACGAACAACACGAAACACATTGCTGACACACCGCGCCTGACGGTGTGTTTATGGAACGCGGGTCCCGATTGGTGGAAATAGAAAGAGGACTGCGTGTGGAGAAGGTCCAAACTTAATTCACTCCTATGGCAACACGGAAGGCAGGGAACGACGTCCTCTCCCATGAACAACACGAAACACACTGCTGAAACACCGCGTCGCGCCCCGCGCCTGCGCGGTGTGTTTATGGAACGTGGGTCCCGATTGGTGGAAATAGAAAGAGGACTGCGTGTGGAGATGGTCCAAAGTTAATTCACTCCTATGGCAACATAGAAGGCAGAGAACAACGTCCTCTCCCACAAACAACACGAAACACACTGCTGACACACCGCGCCCAAGGTAATACTTGGGTCTTACATGGAACTGATTCCTTGCAAAACTTGAATGGCTGGGTGGAATGTTATAAGGTCACCACCTTTGAGGGTATGATTTTTTTAGTCAGGCTTGAACATATATTTGCTTCCTGTTCCCCTGAGCTAAAGCAGCACTTAACTGATTCTAAGGAGATAGATCCAAAGAAGTTAGCCATTGCAGCAGATTGATGGTGGTCACTTGGAGTGTCGCATAAGGACAAGCCTGCTTCTGGTAAGCAGGAGGAGGGAAAACAGCACAAAGATAAGTAGGGTGGGTGTACTGATAATTCTTCCTCCCATAAGGGCCACAAAGAGCATAGTAAGGGTAAGTCCCAAGAGAATGTTCAGAATAGTGGTAGCCATCATCCCAAGCATAGCTCTGGTTACAGTAAGCTTCCCTATGTCCCAAGACCCAGTGGATCTTGTGTGGCTTGTGGAGCAAGTGACCACGTGGAGGAGGACCCCAGATGTAAGGTCAAAACCTTGGGGGTCCACCCTGTGAGTCTGACATTTCCCTCTTACGAGGAGGAAGACATTGTCACATGGGCATCCTTCTCTTGAGACCCTTTCCCCAGTGGGATAGAGTCTGAAGTAGTCTTAGTATACTGCCCTTAGGGATAGTGGGGCCAGCAGAACTGTGGTGGATTTCAGTTTGGTAAACCAAGAAGAGCTTACCAGAGCTCCCTTAATGCCCACCAAGTTAGCTGATTGCCCCCTCTCAAGTTCCCAGTAATGCCTGTAAACCTAACCATTAATTGTACAGTAGTAAGGATACCTGTGAGTGTACAGAGGCAAGTCCCTGGAAAGGTTCTCCTGTAAATTACCTCAGAGACATAGGTCATGTGCGGACACAGCAGAAAGACCATGCACAAGGTCACAAAAAAAGGCTACCCTGGCAAGACCAAGGCTGAGCCAAAGCCAAAGGGCAAACCCAAGGCTAATGGAGTCAAAAAACTCAGAAGCGGGAAAGAGAATATTCCCCCTAACTCACCTACCACTGAGGTGGAGGTAGTTGGCCAAGCACCTGAACCTGATGAGGAAGAGGTGCTGTCTGAAATTCTCAACCCACATGACCATCCAGAACTCCAAAGTGTATTGGTTGAAGGTGGTCCCGATAGGGAAGACTTTAGTAAGGGCCAACATGAGTGCCCATCTTTAGAAAGCCTAAGGAGACAGGCTTGTTCACAGCTTGAGGGTGAAACTTCTGGGAAACATAAGATTTATTGGGAAGGTGGGCTACTGTACAGTGAGCCCACAGAGTCTACTGAAGGGGACCATAGGAGGTTGGTGTCCCCGTTCAAGTAAGATCCTTCCTCCTACAACTGGCTCATGAGGTTCCTCTAGCTGGTCAAATTGGGATCAAGAGAACCAAGGAGAGGCTATCCAGGCAATTCTACTGACCCAAGATGGGGTTCCGGGTAGAAGGCCATTGTAGGAGTTGTGCCACTTGTCAGATTTCTGTTAAGAGTGGCTCAACATTTTCTAATGATGCCCTATCATTTTTTAATAATGCCCTATCCCAACACTCCCCAGGATTTTCAATGTGGCTTGATGGGAAAAGTGTGAATCTCAGATGCTCTGGTTCAGTCACACCCTCAGTCACTCCCTTTCACCTGTCTCTCTGATCTTACTACCTCCAGCCTTTCTCCTACTGTCTCCTCTCCATTCCTACTATTCCGGTTCTCACACACCCTCTACCCCTCTCCTTTCACCTTTCTCCTCCACCTCTCCTTAACCGTCTCTACACCACTCTCGTTAGTGTGTTGGGCAAAGTAATGCAGATTCTACTGTGTCTTTTGGATTCTTGTAATTAAAGGGTGAAGCATGTGCTTGTGTAAAGACTTGGCTGAACCCCTGGCCGCTGTTATGTGACAGGTAAGAAAACGTTTACAATAGCCCAATCGTGCACACCCAAATTTACATCAATTGAACACTAGAACAGTTTTCAAAACATAAATCCTGTTATCACTAGTCTTCATATTAATTCAATGGTAACTGCAAATGAATAGTGTCATTTTTTAATGTATGCCCTTCTGTTAAGAGCTTCTTGATTCTGAGAACAGTCAGAGATAAGCATACATAGACAGCTGGGTAAGCAGTACATCCCAGCTTAATACAGCCAACATGTGTTTCGACCTAAACAGGTATTTTTCAAGGCTAACAACTGTAAGTATAACATAGATCCAATGTAATTATTAATGCATTATTAATGTTCCATATAAAATAATGGTATCTGTTAATTACATCATCATTCAACATAATTGCATACCTAGCCAGAGGTTCACAGTATTATCCTCTTCAATGACTTGAATTAGGGTGTTTGGATGCTCAGTGTATCTGTGAGGACTTGTTCCTGCTAGATCTCCGCAATCCGAGATCTCCAGAGATCACATGCGAGAAGCGCAACGTGAGAACGGAAGAAGGCAGACGTGGGAGAGAGAGCGAGGGCTACCGTCGTGCCCCAGAGCTCCTCCTCAAGTGAGGCCTGCAGCCTGGTGCTGCACACTAAAACCAACAGCGTAATTCCATTGCTGACAACCGGAGCCTTGTGGGAGCTCATGAAAATATGTTGGGACATTGTGACAGAGACTGATACATCAGCACAGTGAAGCCCACTGCGCTGATCATTTAAGGACCAGGCCGTTAGTACCATCCAAGTTCTGTTTTGTTACAAGGTGATAATAAAACAACTCCCCATCATCTTGGTGTCTTGTGTTCCTTTAGTCACCACATAATTGGTAACGAGGACCTGAGACTTAACTGTGCAGCTATCATGCAAGGCGCCACGCAGCCTCCTGCAGTCCTCCAGTCCCCAGGCAGGCCTGCCATTCCCTGGCAACAGTGGGAGCCGTTATATATCACTTACTTGGAGGTCTCGGTTGGGACTGGTTATTCAGCTGCCAGGAAGAAAGCCATGCTGCTCAACGGCATGGGTGTTGAAGGACAACACATTTTTGCGTGCCTAAACACTGAGCCCGCTACAGGCTAACAGGACTACGTGCACAAAGAGGCTGTTCATCACATCATAAAACGCTTCTCCAACAAGGAAAATGTCCTACACAGACTAAAATTCTACATGAGGAAACAAGAAAGCAGTGAGCCAGTGGATGACTACATCACCCGCATGAGGGAGATGGTGGCCCTATGTGGATTTGGGGATAATGTGGAGCAAGTCATATGTGACATATTGGTAGTCCATACCAATTCCCGCAAAGTTCAGGACAAATTCATACAGGAGAAGGAGCTGGACCTGGACAAGGAAATTCAGACTGCAAGAGCTGATGAGGAAACTTCGAGCAGACACGAGGAGATAGGGGGGGTTTAAGCCAGCCCCCGAAATGGCAGTTGTCCAATGGAGGGGACACCGGGATAAACCGTTTTGAGACTCCACCACACAGAGAGGCCCCAAGTGGAGAGAGCCCCCGAAATGCTACAGGTGCGCCAGCACCAGGCACTTAGCCAATGATAAAGACTGCCCCGCGATGAACAAGGAGTGCTCCACGTGTAGGAGAATCAGGCACATGGCCGTTGCCTGCACATGGAAAGAAAAGACTGTTGTGTACATTGAGGGTGACAGAGGTATGAGCGATTAAGTGAAAGCAGAAGTCAGACCCACAGTGGTCATGGTAAACTCGACTCGCAGCAGGAGAGAAAAACCCCATTGCATGGTGAAAGTGGACAGCAATGAAACCCGGGTCATGGGCGACTCGGGCTCGGAACTGACGATCCTCCCCATACAAACCTACAAAAATATGTTGGGGCGTGATTTGGTAGAAATCAGAAGCACCAGACACAAGCCCACAGACTTTGGGGGAGCCATAGTGGACCTCTTGGCGTACATCAAAGCAAAACTCAAGTTCAAGGAAAGACATATCGTGACAAAAGTATACTTCTCAACTGAAGGTCCAGCACTGCTGGGATGGGACGACCAGCATACATTGAGCATTCGTTTGGACCCCAGCAATGACGACCAAGTGCTGTTGGTCTCTGCAGGAGGAGCATCGAACCTACAAAATGATTTTCCCACGCTATTCTCTGAAGCACCAGGGAAGATCAAGAACTACATTCACAAGATTCGGCTGAAGTCACATGCTTTGCCAGTGAAGCACAAAGTCAGACCTGTCCCAGCAACAGCGAGATCGGCATTAGAATTTCAACTGCTCAAGATAGTCGAAGAGGGTACGATTAAAATCATTGAAACCTCAGAATGGCTTAGTCCCGTAGTCCTCATCAAGAAGAAATTGTCGAATGGCCTGCGGGTATGCATAGACTTGCGCAGCCTCAACTTGGAGGTGGTTACGGACAGTTTTCCTTTGCCCAGCATCAATGAAATAATTCTGATGAAAGAGGTGAAAATCTTTTCCATGTTGAACATGCGAGACACCTACCATCAGATTCACCTACACAAAACATTGCATCCCCTCACATCATTTATCACGCCCATTCAGTACATACCAATATACCTGCATGCCTTTCGGGTTGTCGTCGGCTGCATCGGATTTCCAGAGAATGATGAACTCTTTGCTCCACAGCATCAATAATGTGTCATATTTCCAGGACGATACCGTGGCGTATGCCAAAGATGCGAGGACACATGATGGCGTGATGAGACAAGTTCTCAGCAAACTCTGAGATGCATGGGTCCGCCTGCGCTATGAAAAATGCGTAACTGAGCTGCCGAATGAGGTGGAGTACTCGGGCTACACGGATCTAGAAAAAAGGAGTGAGCGCGAAAAAGGACCTTTTACAAGCCATTGGCGACATTGGATTAAAAGAACAAGATATTGGGTTATTAGTAAATATATTAACTAAAGGGGGGAATGTTGAGATAGACGATAAAGGTCCCCATGAAAAAGAAGGGTTCCTTAATTTATTTTATTCATTATTACATTTGTATTGCGTGCCTAACCCTCAGGCATCTGGGCGCAAGGCTTAAGAATATGGTTACAATTTGTACAGGCTTAAGAAATTGGTTACATGGCTTAAGAATATGGTTACAAGTTGTACAGGCTTGAGAGATTGGTTACAGGTTATGCAGACTTAAAGCGATTGGTTACATGGAAGATGGGCTTCCGCGATGGGTAACAGGTCGTGCAGGCTTAGGAATATAGTTGCAGGTCGTACAAGCTTGAGGATGTTGTTACAAGACATACTTATATATACAATTTGATTCATACATTGGAATTTTATACAATACAGCGTGAAAGGCAGTTACATGTTCATAAATAAGAGTGTTATGTGGTACCTCAGTAAGTAGAACCTAGTTGTGAGATAGCAGAGTGTAATGTCAGGTAGCTGTGATCCGTCCATTAAAAAGGTCAAGTTATTTACAGGTGCGAGAGATACAGTTTGGTGTCCTGCATGAATAGCCATGTTTTGAATTTTTTCCGAAAGGATAGTAAGGAGGGATTCATCCTTAGATCCATCAGCAAGGCGTTCCAGTACTTGGCTGCCATGACAGGGAAGCTAGAGCTGCCTGCTCTTTGTCTTTTATATCTAGGCTTGGTCAGTTGCCCAAGATACGCTGCTCGGATGGGTCTGGCAGACTGTTTTTTAGTTATCAGGCTAGACAAGTAGAGAGGGGCAGTGTTAGATAGGCATTTATGCATGAGCGTGAGTACTTTGAATTTAATTCAGTCTCTCACTGATAACCAGTGAATGTTTCTTCTGAAGGTGGTAATGTGTTCTGACTTGGGGATGTTGAGTCCATCATTGATGGTGTTATTCTGCACAATTTGGAGTTTTTTAATGTTTTGTCGATGAGGAGCCTGCCAAGATGGCATTGCAGTAGTCAATCCTTGAAAGGATTAGTGCTCTTGCCAGGGTGATACGGTTCTCTTCTGTGAGATACGGTCTACAAGCCGCAATGAGTTTGGCAGTATACGAGGATGCCGAAGTGATAGCATTGACATGCCAGAAGAGGGTGAGTGAAGAGTCAAGATAGACTCTCCTAAGGTCTTGACCTCTTTAGCGGGTTCACATGCGCACGACATATTGGTGACTGGGGAGGCAGCGATGTTGATGCAATGTTGTGATTTAGCATGTATCTAGTGTTTCTTTGTGTTCAAGTTGATATCTTTTAGATTTGCATGCATGCAGCAAGATAATGCCAAAAACTGCTGATGCAATATAAAAACAATGTAGGTGTGGTGGACCACCTAGTGCACAAAGTTGGGCAGCAAGGAGTTTCAAATGTACCCGCGAGATAGGAGATTTGCAATTGAGAAATCGCTGTGAGAAGACGCTGTAGTCCTGAACATGCACGCACAGACATATATACATGGGGGTCTTCAGGGATATGTGTTTGGGGCAGTTGGTGTACATGCTGAATATACAAATCTGTATACTGCAAGCCCTCTCATAGCTAGAAATTGTGCAGGCCCAAAAACCTTGGTTGCGAGATGAACTCTGTGTGACTGGGAAAACTGGTTTAGCAAGGTTGAAGGCTGAGCAAACAGCTGCGGAAATATCAGATGGTCAGTTACAGTCAGGCTCCAGATTTTACAACTTGGTATTATTGTGGAAAGGAGATGCAAACATTTTAAGTACATGGGAGCCTGTTATTCATTGTCCAGGGAAGTCCGGCAATCTGTGTGTGACCAAGTAGAGTTTACAAATAGTTTATGAGTTTCAATCAGTTTCTCAGAATGTGCCCAGAGGCCATGTGTGAATTGGTAGTCGTGTAGATTTGTGTGAAACAAGGATACCAGTAAGTCGGGGCAAATAAGATATTTATTGCCAGTTCAAAGGGGACTTGTTTATTTGTTCCCCTCCTCATATCTTGAAGTGTCCTTGCAATGACCATGTGTATCACATTCGTGGTTAAAGGTTTTTGACCAGCTGGAACTTGTAATTAATTATGTTTGTATGTGAATGTGCAACTTTGGACAACGTCATGTCCTACCATGGAAGGTTCCCAAAAAGGGGGGTGTTGTAAATATGAGCTGATGCAAAGATATGTTGAAAGGGGATGGTAGTCAAACAAATGTGTCCAATGAGAGTGGGGGAAATGAAAGGAGATTGGATGTCTTTGTATAGGCTTGACCAATCATGCGTGGGGGGATGCTTTGGAATAAAATATGTGGGAGTGTTTTAATTGTTGCAAAATGTATAAAATGTCTAAACATGTGTGGTTCGAGGAGACTCGGGTTGGTTTGACTCCAAAGCGTCATCTAACTCCTCCCTGCCTTTTGTACAATAAGCCTGCTTTACGGACAAGCATGCACTTGTTTCTTAAGCGGTGGGCCTACTATGGGTTAAGGAGAACGGAGGGCCGCTCCCACAGCCTGATCGATGGAGGTGGGGTAAGTCACTTTTCGGGGGTAACCCACAGGAAGGACTGGGAGGCCGGTGGGTCATAGGTGGAGAGGCAGCTGGTACCATCTCTGCAATCTACCCACGGCTCCACACACTCATCCCAATTTGGTGGAGAACACAAGACAGCTTCAGTCTGAGTACCCATGTGATATGAAATGGTAGTGGTTCTAGCGTCCTCTCAGGGGGGGGTACAGTGAGATGGGGCCCAACTCGTCCCACCACCATCCCCGCAATCTACCCGCTGCTCCACACAATCATCCCAATTTGGTGGAGGACACAAGACCACTTCAGTCTGAGACCCTTGTGATATGAAATGGTAGTGGTTCTAGCTGCCTCTCTGGGGGGAGGTACAGTGAGATACATGCCAGATACATGATAAAACGCAACATCGCGTCAACATTGCTGCCTCCCCAGTCACCAATATGGTGTACGCACCTGAACCCCTCTTTTTCATGGGGACCTTTATCGACTACCCCAACATTCCCCCCTTTAGTTAATACATCTACTAATAACCCAATATCTTGTTCTTTTAATCCATCTTCTCAGGGAAATAAAACCCTACAACCATATCTCACATTGGTCCCACTATGGGCATATTCCTCCGCTGAACAAACCCAACTCGTCTCCCCTCCATCAACGCAATCTACCCGCTGCTCCACACAATCATCCCAATTTGGTGGAGGACACAAGACAGCTTCAGTCTGAGTACCCATGTAATATGAAATGGTAGTATTTCTAGCTGCCTCTCTGGGGGGAGGTACAGTAAGATGGGGGTGGATTAAAAATTCTTAGTGGAACTATACTGATTGACATTTTCTTTAAGTGGTTTGTACTGATGGCTGATGGTTGTATTCTGAAAAACGAAAACCAACAACATTTGTTTTATAAAGAAAAAATCTATATAACACCAATCCCAAAGAGAGGAGAATGACACAGCTCAGACTTACAACTGCCTTGAGCAGGTGCAGAATTTGAGGTGGAGAGGGATCTCCAGGCGGCCATAGAGGCTGGTGGCCAGGCAACGAAGTAAAGGGCTGATGACGGATTGCGCCCTGGAGAACAGGCTGTGTATAATGATGATGATGTGTTATTTATATAGCGCCTTTATCCAAATTGCTTTACAGAGCACATATTTACATACAATATCACCCAACCAAAATTGGTACTCATTTATCGACCTCGGAAAGATGAAAGACTGAGTTGGCCTTGCCGGCAGATCACGCTCAGATCGCAGCAGCGAGCACTCAACCCGCTGAGCTATCTTACCGGTATACAGCACAGGAAGACCAGCGAGGGCCTGGTGCAGGAGATGCCCTTTCCTTTGAGGTCAAAGTAAAATCAGGGGGTCTCACTGTTCATCCTGAGCCCCAGAGTTGCAGGGGGGAGTCCAGTCTCAGAGTCCCACTTAGGCGATACAGCATGCAGAGAGTGGGTGGGTCCACCAGAGGATGGCTGGACTGGTGTGCTAGCCCTGGGCCAAGGTAGTGAGGCACAGCAGGGGACTGGGAAAACCATGAGTAGTAGTTGTGGGTGTCCCACGAGGCTGCTACAAGACAGGTGAGGCTGTATTTGGAAAGTGCAGTGCTGTCCTGGGAGCTCTAGGTATCAGCAAGTACCTGGGAAAGCAAGGGGGGGGGCTAGTAATGGTAAATGTGGTACATTATGAAGGGACCAAATAATTGAGGCCCTCAGAATAATCTGGAGGGCAGAGTCTGTGGGGTCAGCCCTGCAAAGGTGACAGTAGCAAGAAGCTGGTAAGAAACGGCATGGTAAGAAAAGATAACTAAAGGTCTGGTCATCCATCCTGGATAGAGAAGGTGACCTTGTTGACAAGGGAATGACCAATGCTGAGAACAGAACGTTATGAATATGGTTGGCTTCCTACAGCGGTTCTGGAGGATGCATGTATCAACAGGGGACGCCAGCACACCTGGAAACCTCATGGATCCCAATATAAATGAAGTTGCAACCAAGGCATTTATTGTTCACATTCTGGCAGAGATACAAAGGCCTTCTGGACAGAGATTTAAGCTTCAGAGGAGGAACAAAGGGACAGAGTGGATAAGGGAGAGGATGGGGTAGAAGGCCTAGAGAATAATCAGCTATCCACTGACCTTTTGTAGAGGAACTATGAAGAAAGAATGACTGAATTAGAGAAAAGAAAGATGGAGCTCCCTCTTAAAACGAATGATCGCAAAAGCAGGGAAAGGCGCTGCAATATTGTTATAAGGGGCATGGCTAAGGAAGTTAGTAAATCCCCAGCTGCAACATAAAAGAAAGTGAAGGACATTATCAACAGCCTTTACAAACATAGAAATGGGGGTAGCGAACTACAATATATGGTTGGGAGTGGGTCCTGCTGCCAATTAGAGGTTCTTGGGAGACGGTGCTCTTCTGTCTCAGTGAGTTATAAGTGGGTTTTTGGTAAGAGCCCATTCACCTGGACGCTGGAATACTGGTAATATTGGTTGTGACTTCACTTAAATTGTCAAGCAATAAATGAGGAGTTTCTAGGATATAACAGTGATTTATTACACACTTAAAGCCGACAGGTGTTTCGACCTGGCATGTGTCTTTTTCAAGGCGTGTGTGTTATACATAATAATGTTGTTGTGGATGTGAGCTCTTGAGTAAGGCTCTTGTTTAGTAGCCTAGCCGGCCTGGGGGGCCTCAGCACAAAGATGAGCGTTCACAGCCTTTACAAACATGTTGTCAGGAAGGCAGTGGCTTTTGAGGCCACAGAAGATTGGGATCACCTACAGGCCCAGGTGCAATAAGTGCAAAATGCCATTATTGGTGGGGCAAAACAGACATCCTAAAGAGAGCTATAAAGGCAAGCCTATTGGAGAATGAGGGGGATTTTTCTAGGACGTGTCAGCACTGTACATTTGGAGTATGAAAGAACATAAGACATTGACTCTGTAGCTCTCTCAGAATATTAATTGTCGCTGGGGGTTCCCCTTTTCTTTGTTATTTGAGAGTGGGATAGAGGACTACACAGTCACATATGATTGTGCCATGCTAAATGGTTGCAAAATACTAGTTATGGCAGATTTTAGATTGAAGATTAGCTTTTACTGAATTGTGTGCTCTTTTTTTTTAGTCAGTGAGTAATATTTTAGCGATTTTAGGAAATTGTGTTTAATTTTGTTTTAAATTGCTCTTAAGTTGTGGTTGCCTAATACAAGTTCTTGGAAGAACTGTCTTAGGGTGGTGAAGGGCCTTATTTAAAGCAGTTTTACAATTTCCTAACTAATACACGTGCTATCAGGCTGTAAGAACTACAACACCCAGGTGTTTTGTAGTTCTTGTACACGGTCTTAACCACATGTCAGACGCGTCAGCGCTGGCGTGCCAGGGACGGTTTGTGGTGGTTCGTGGTTGGTGAGTGCCGCCCGCTGTTTTAGTTCCCTTATATTATATTAGTTCCTTATTAGTTAGTCCCTTTGTACTGAGATATTAGCTACATCTGACATGGCTGCGTTAGTTTCTGCCAATCATCGAAACTGTAGAGTTCGTCTTAAAGCCCTTGCAGCAGATAACCTCCAAGTGACAGATATAACTCAGATAGATGGGTCCGGATGCAAAAAGATAAAGGAGCCACGGCAGACTGAGTACTTGTCCCAAGCTGACCTAAGTGGTACAGCCATTGTTGCTGCACCGGACAATAACTCTTCCATGCAGTGCTCTATTATTAATGGGAAAGATAGTAACTGTTAAGACGCATTTCTGGACTCTGACCTGGTTGGCAGAGGTTCAGAAGGCCAGCCTAGTTTCTTGGAACAGTGTAACCTCTGGACAAGCCAGACCAATCAAGGTAGCTATGGTCTGCGGTCAAGACTAAGTCTCTGGTGGGGCGAGGGTGACTGAAAGACCTCAATGAGCACACAGAGCAAGAACACTTACAAATTACTCCCAGACAGGTGTATATATAAAAAATATAAACGCATGCATTACAAGGCCTTTGTAACTCAACACACAGTAAAAGAATCACAGCAATACTATACAAAACACAATCCATACAAGATATATACAAGACCATTGTGGTCTAAAGGGTTAAAAGGTACAAAATATATTCACAATCTAGAGGGGACGGAAAATAGGCAGTGCAGATAGTATTTAGTCCCCTTCAACATCAAACACACACCTAGCTAAGAGGTAGTCCAAACCCTAAGAAGAGAGGAGCCTTATGCTCAATACTACATGCAGTGCAGGCGCACGCGGTTGTTCCAATGGGCAAAACAGGGTCTCTTCAGGGGTCTCTAGCAGCTCAGGAAGGTGGGTGAGGCGATGAAGAATAGATTCCCACTATTCAAGGAGGGCCTCCACTTGAAGGCAGAGGTGATTCCAAGGTTTGGGAATAGTTTGCTAGTTCGCACTAGCAGCGGAAAGGAGAGGGACACCCAGGGGCCACTCGTGCGTAAAAATGGATGGAGGCGCTAGGGGCTACCGGTTAGGGTTAGGTTTACTCACCAACCCCAGGCGCACTCCAGACCAAACTTCGCCAGTCGAGTCCACTTTGGCTGCAGGTTCTATTGCGGCAATATGACGGCTCTGTGGTTTTCAGTTCCGTAGATACAATGAGGACTCAAAACGGGACAGTGGCGATTTCTCGGCTCCTGATGGATGGATCAGGCCATTTTCACTGCAGCAGGCCTCAGGGGCAAGAGGGTCACAAATCCAGTGCACCTGCAAAGATTGTTGCCATGGATGGGCAACACGGTAACCGCGTTTACTCCGGTCCTGGCGCAC
Organism: Ambystoma mexicanum; assembly: GCF_040938575.1. Classification (NCBI taxonomy): domain Eukaryota; kingdom Metazoa; phylum Chordata; class Amphibia; order Caudata; family Ambystomatidae; genus Ambystoma; species Ambystoma mexicanum. The sequence goes on from NC_090939.1 coordinate 639,283,924, forward strand.
TCGTCTCACTTCAGACCTGGGAATGCCAAGTGGTCAAAATTCGGTGTGAGGGTGCCGGGGACACAGAGATAGCAGTATACCAAGTTTCGAAGGCCTCCTCGAAACAACGGTGGAGACAGAGTCCTGCGTAAGCTGGTCAGCCCACTAGTTGGCCCAGGGACACTTCCGAGAAGGCTTACTTGCAGGTTTTGTTCAAGGTGCCGAGAATAGTTAGTCCCACTATTCTAATGGGTCGAAGCGTCTTCGCAGACCTTCTTGGACGACCAGATGCAGAGGGGTCCCACGGGACGACAGCAGGCTCAGGGTGCCAAACCTTCTAGCAGTTCACCAGTGGTTCCTCGACTCAGCTTCTTAGTTTCAGGATACTTGGATCCTATCCTTCGTTCAGTGAGAACTCCAGAGATCGACATGGTATGGGTGTTTTCAGCATCCTCTTATCCAAAGTTCCCTCTGCGCCAACACTGAGAGGACCTAATGGGAGATCTGCTCACAAACACACACTCCATACTTTGTGGGCAATTGTGGACCACAGTGGTCCCAGTCATTCACAGTACTCCAGACTCTCTGGCACCCAGGATGTGTATTGGGGTCAGACACCCCAGCTCACATCCTGGAGGAACACACACGGCATGCAGAAGCCCGCAAAAGTTTGGCGTTTCGCGGGAAACTGCATTACAAAATAAGGACTGCCCAGGTCGGCTCGACCTGCGGAAGGCAAAAGGGCAAGATGGCCAAAGGACAGTACAAAGAACCTCGTGTCATGGCCATTTTGGAGCCAGGCCACCTATTCGTGCCAAACACGGTTAACGTGGTTTAAATGGCAGGAAAGAGTTAACATTATATGAAAAGGTAAGCTGCCACCAGCCCTGTACATGACACATCTGCACATCTCCCAAAAAGTCCTGCAAGAGTATCTAGGGTCTTTGTAATTGACTATGAAACCCAAGTGCACTGTACTGTAAGGTACATTGGGCACTTGCTACATGTTGCAGAAAAGTTGCAACATTGGAAAAGGACTAAGGGAAACAAAGTCTCCCAGCACTGACTGTTTTAAGGGCATGTCAGTTTCCCCAGAAAAAGTGAGTGAAAGCCCAGAGGAGTGCAGCAGAAGGCTGTGCTCCCCTGGCAAAGTCAGACTAAGGTGTTTAAAACAGCAGCAAAAAGTTTGGGGGTGTACAACTGGAGGGAACATTACATATAAAATGAAATCTTTCCTAACACTCGCCCGTCCCAGACTAAGGACAGGGGGACTTAATCCACCCCTGGATGAGTCTCATGATCAGGTCCGTTAAACATTCTGGACAACCCATCAGCATTGCTATGTTGGACACCTGGCCTATGCTCAACAGTGAAGTCAAACCTTGCAGACTTATGGACCACCTGACCAACTTTGTATTTTCTCCCTTCATGTTCATTTGCTACTTTAATGGCTTATGGTCAGTTTGCACAGTGAAGTGGGTCCCATAGAGGTAGGGCCTCAGCTTCCTTAGGGCCCACACAACAGAGAAGAACAAGTTACTTCTTACCTTGTAATGTTCTTTTGATGGGATGTTCCTCCATGTATTCCTTATCTTAATAGATTACATCCCAGCTTGCTGGCCTCGGACATTTTTTCAGTAGAGGGTGCTGCGCGTCAACGTCCCTCGAGCTGGTGTCCCTCGACAGCCACCGTCTCGTCGCCGACGTCATCGTGCTTATAAATAGACTCGCGCAGCGACGGTTGCTCAGTTCCATTTTGAAGCTTGAAATTTAGCTGTGCATGAATTGGTTATTGACCTTGAAGGAGTGTCAGCTGCAACTACAAGGGAAGTTTTACTGCGGGGATGGATGGGCGGGGCGATAAGGAATACGTCGGAGGAACATCCCATCGAAAGAACGTTACAAGGTAAGAAGTAACTTGTTCTTCGAAGGGATTGTGTCCTCTGACGTATTCCTTATCTTGATAGACTCCCATAGCAGTGATGTGAAAAAGGAGGTGGGAATAAAATTGGAATATTTCCCTTTAAGAATGAACAGAGTGTAACACAGCTTTGCCAAATCTTGTCTCTTGGCTAGAGGAGGAATCCAGATTGTAGAACTTTGTAAAGGTATGTGCGGATGACCATGTGGCAGCCACACATATGTCCTGAATCGGTACCCCTCTTTGGAGAGCCGAAGAGGCTGCGATACCCCTGGTTGAATGAGCCTTAAGGTGTTGAGGGGGCTCCTTCCCTGCCAATTTGTAGCATTCTAGAATGGCTAAAATAATCCATCTTGAAATGGTCTGTTTTGTGATTGGCAATCCTAATTTGTGTCCTGTATAACTTATAAACAGTTGGTCTGCTTGCCTTATCCTAGCAAGTCTGCTGATATAAAAACTCAAGACATGCCTAGGATCCAGCCTATGTAGCCTCTCTTCCTCTTTCCCTGGATGGGGAGGAGGATAGAATGAAGGTAAGATTATCTTCTGAGTGATGTGGAATTCAGAGACCACCTCTGGGAGGAAATTACTTGTAAGACAACTTTGTCTTTGTGAAAAATTGTATGAGGAGGTTTGCAAGAAAGAGCTTGTAATTCACCCACTCTTCTGGCAGATGTTAGAGCCACTAGTAAGACTGTTTTAAGGGTGGGAAATCTTAATGAACAAGAATGGAGTGGTTCAAAGGGAGTACCCTTCAGAAAATGTAAGACTAGATTTAAGTCCCACAAGGGAACTTGGAACGGCTTTGGGGGATAGACATTAGTTAACCCCTTCAGAAATTGGATTACTAGGGGTATTTTGAAATATGATGGCTCCTCCGCAGTGCGCTTGAAGATTGACAGCGCTGCGAGGTAGCCCTTGATCATACCAACTTGAAGACCTGAATTCGCCAAATAGAGCAAAAAAGATAACGCCATTGGTGTACCGCATGAAAAGGGTTTGATATTCTTTTCTCTACACCAGCTGCAAAATCTGTTCCAACGGCAGCAGTATAAAGTCTTTGTTGCTGGCCTTCTAGCCGAAAGCAACACCTCCATGACGTCATCCGGGAGGTCCCAATACTTGTATCTCAACCTTTCAGAAACCAAGCGTGAAGGTTGAGGGTTCTGATGTCTGGATGGAGAACCTGATCTCCCTTCTGCAAGAGAAGATCCTCTCTTTGCGGAAGATTCGGAGGGCAGATGGACATGTCCAGAAGGCCCGGTTACCACGTTCTCCTGGCCCAGTCTGGGGTAATTAGGATCATAGACTTCCAGAATCTTCTCAACCTCCTGATCATCTGAGGAATGACAGGGACTGGAGGAAATGCGTACAGAAGTGGAAACTCCGAGTCCACTACAAACGTGTCCCCTAGAGCTCCTCCTGAAGCAGATACCCTGTATTTGGCAGATAGTTTTTTGTTAACTGCCGGGATAACTTCATGAGATTCCCAATTAGCAGAGATTTTCCTTTGCAGTGCAGTATGAAAAGGAACAACAGGATCTTCCTGTGGACCTTTAACTAAAATGTCAGTAAGGTCATCCTGCTGAAAAGAAGGTTTAGGTGTAGACCACCCCATGAACTCTATTATTCTGGCCATCAGAACCCTACAAGGGGTCTCAGCATGCTCCCCAGGGTCTGGTTTAGCAAATTCTACTTCTGGAGAAGTATCTAAACCATTTGCCTCATGTAAAGAGTCTTGAAGATCCTTTAACCTGTTCTCTACAGAAAGAAATTCCTCTGGTATGGGTGTTGTGGTCCTTTGCAACCTAAAGGGTCTCTCATGGTCGGAATCCTCCCCTTCCTCATATATAGAGGACAAAGCTCTAAAATAATCAGACCTAGCGTATGGTTTAAAACCCATTTCTAGAGCAAAAGGGGCCAGATTTGTTGTCACCGGTTGAGAAAATGTCGAAGTTGTCAACGTGGAAGTCAAAGTTTTCGACAAAGCACAATCCTAAGGTGTTTCACATGGTCTTCCCAGGTGGCACTGCTAAATCATCCCGATATGCAAGACAGAATTCATCCAACCCATCATTCAACACATGATTCACAAGCCTCTGGAAAGTGGTAGGTGCATTCTTCAACCCAAAAGGTATTACCCTGAACTGGTAAAGACCCTCTGGTGTTGAGAAAGCTATCTTCTCCTTGGCATGTTCTGCAAGAGCTGTTTGCCAATAGCCTGCAGTGAGGTCAAATGTTCTGCAGTATTTGGAGGCACCCAAAGTATCCACCAGCTCATCTGTTCTAGGCAAGGGGTGTGCAACTGTCTTGGTGATAGCATCCAGAGCCCTGTAATCCACACAGAACCTCAACTCAGAAGTACCTTCTTTTGGAACCAATACCACTGGGCTGGACCAAGGACTACTAGAGGATTCAATCAACCCAAGACCCAACATTTTGTTGACCTCTGTCTTAATGTAAGAGCTTACTTTGTCTGACAATCTGTATCCTCTACTTTTGGTAGGTACACTGTCTCCTGTGACAATATCATGTTTGCACCAAGGTGTCAAACCAGGGGACTGTGAGAACAAGGGGGAAAACTGCCTAAGCAAACTTTTCACCTCTGCTTGCTGATCAGAAGTCAGGTGAGGGGCAACTTGGACACCCTCAATGGAGCTGTCTGAAGGACTGCCTTGGAACAGGTCAGGGAGAGGTTCTGACTCCTCTTCCTCAACATCGGAAGCCAGTAGCAGTGCAGCGATTTCAACTCTTGGGATGAAAGCCTTCAGTCTATTCACATGAAACACTTTTGGAGCATGCCCAGCCCTTCCAAGATCCACTAAATAGTTGACCTCACCCATTGACTCCACCACTGTGTAAGGGCCTGACCATTTGTCCTGCAAAACTCTAGGCCTTATAGGATTCATGATCAGGACTTTCTGACCAGGTGTGAAAGTGATGAGGGAAGCCTTCTGGTCGTGCCAATGTTTCTCCAGTGCTTGCTCTGCCTTCAGATTCTCACTAGCCAGACCCATCAGAAGTACCATCCTTTTTCTGAGCCCTAGCTCATAGTCCACTACGTTGGCAGTAATAGGGGGAGTGGGCATCTCCCATCCCTCCTTGACTATGGCCAAGGGTCCCTTACAGGGTGACCAAACAGAAGTTCAAAGGGGCTGGAGCCAACACCCTCTTGTGGTACCTCTCTGTAGGCAAACCGTAAGCATGGTAACAGAAGATCCCATTTTCTTCTTTGGGGTTCTTCCAGAGCCCCAATCATACTTTTCAAGGTCCTGTTAAACCTTTCCACTAGACGATTAGTGTGTGGGTGGTATGCAAATGAAAACCTATAGGTGACACAACATCCCTTTGCCTATGGCCTGCATATACTTTGACATTAAGTTGCTGCCCCAATCAGGCACAACTTCCTTAGGGAAGCCAACCCTAGTAAAGATGCCAAGTAAAGCTTTTGCAACTGACTTGGCAGTCACAGTTTTTAATGTGATGGCCTCAGGATATCTGGTGGCATGGTCGACCAGCACCAGGATAAACCTATTGCCTGAGGATGTTTCGGGTTAAGGGGACCAACAATGTCGATCCCTACCCTCTCAAATGGTACACCCACAACTATGAGTGGTACCAATGGAGCTTGGTTTGTTGAGCCACTCTTATCATATAACTGGCAGGTGGCACAACTCCTGCAGTGACTTTCTACTTGCTCCCCCATCTTGGGCCAGTAGAAGTGCCTGGATAACCTTTGCTTGGTTCTCTTGATTCCAAGGTGACCAGCAAGGGTCACTTCATGCGCCAGCTGCAGGAGGGAGGGTCTTACAACAAGGGGAACCACCAACCTCCTATGGTCTCCTTCTGTAGACTCTGTAGGCTCACTGTACAGGAGCCCACCTTCCCAATAAATCCTAAGTGTCCCAGGAGGTTCACCCTCAAGCTGGGCACAGGCCCGTCTCCTTAGGCCTTCTAGAGATGGGCACTCACGTTGGCCTTTACTGAATTCTTCTCTGTCAGGACCACCTTCTACTAACAAGTCTTTTAGTTCAGGATGGTCATTTGGGACAAATACTTCAGGCAACACCTCTTCCTTGTCAGGTCTGGTGTTTGACCAACTCCCTCCACCTCAGTGGTAGGTGAGTTAAGGGGAATGTTTTCTTTCCCTCTGTTGTTTTGTATGACTCCTTTAGCCTTGAGGTTCCCCTTTGGCTTGGGCACTGCAGTGGTCTTGGTCAGTGCTGCCCTTGTTTGAGATCTTGCGCAGGGTCTTTCAGCTGTATCTCCCACAAGCCCTAAAGCTCTGAGATCATTTCTCAGCAAGACCTTTCCTGGGACATCTCTCTGAACGCTCACTGGAATCCTGACTACTGTACCATTTATAGTAAGATTTATAGGTATTACTGGGAACTGGAGAGGTGGGCCATAAGCCAATTTAGTGGGCATCAGAGGCACTCTGGCAACTTCCTCTGAGTCTACCAAGGTAGAGTCCACTACAGTTCGACTACACCCACTATCCCTAAGAGCTGGAGTATCTACTCCATTGATCAGCACACTGTCTTAAAAGTAGTGCTTGGTATTGTCTGGAATCCTAGCATAAGCCTCTGAGACTTTAGGCTCCCAGGAACCCAGGGAAACTAAAACTACCTCAGAATCTATCACACTGGGGAAGGAATCGGAGGAGAAAGATGCTCCTGTAATCTCTACTTCCTCATAGGAGGAGACGGCCAGATTAACAGAGTGGACCCCCAAGGTCTTGACCTTACATCTGGGATCCTCCTTAACATGGTCACTTGCTCCACAAGCCACACAGGATCCACTGGGTCTGGTGACATAGGGAGGCTTATTGTAACCTGAGTTCTGTTTTGGAGGATAACCTCCACTATCCTGTGAGTTCTCTTGTGACTTGTCCTTATTTTTCTTTTTGTGGCCCTTATGGGAGGAAGTTTTATCAGATCCCCCACCCTCCTTATCTTTGGGCTTTTTCCCCTCCTCCTGTTTACCAGGATGAGTCTTGTCCTTATGGGACACTCTATGTGACACCCACAAATCTGCTGCTAGGGCTAGCTTCTTAGGATATATCTCCTTTGAATCTGCCAAATGCTGCTTAAGCTCAGGGGAACAAGATGCAAAAATATGTTCAAGCATGACAAGACATATTATACCATCAAAGGTGGAGACCTTATAACCTTCAACCCAGCCAGTCAAGTTTTTTAAGGACTCAATAACATAAGACACCCAAGTACCTCCTTCTTTCTTATTGTACTCTCTGAATCACTTCAAGTATTGGGCATGAGTCTTTCCAAACTTTAAGATGAGAGTTTGCTTCAACATTGCAAAATCTGCTCTCTCAGCTTTTGACATTTCCGTAATGGCACTGCAGCCAGAATGGGGCAGTCTGCTAAGTAACCAAGCAATCTTATCAGCATTGTCAACCTGTTCAACTTCACATGCATACTCAAAAGAATTCAGCCAGTCCATAATGTCATTCTTTTCATCATACACACTGAGCAGATCTTTAGGAAACCTTGGATGAGAGGAGGACCCAGACCCATGTCCCGGGCCCTTAGATCCATTGGAAACTTGAAGCTTGGCCAGTTCCAACTGGTGATCCCTGTCCTTCTGTTTTTATGCCTGCACTATCTTCAGCTTGGATATAAACAACAGTGAGACTGATTACCCCTCTTTACGCTACCTTACCAATAGAAATATGCTTGCAAATTAGGCAGATATGGTTATGGCAACCCATATTCCACACGAAAGATGTGCTAGAGTACACAATATACTTATGTAAAAAACATCGTTTATTAAATTCTCACCATGTTACATACAAAGACTTCTTTAGGATATATCGAATACACAAAAATAGACTTCATTGTTTTGTCATGGTTGACACTGATAAAAATAGACTAAAACAAGGTCCACAAATGAAACACAGTACACAATGGACCAAGTCACAACACTTAAAAAACAACAAGGGGGGGCGTGGCTAGGCAGCGCACTATGAAGACGTGCCTGGTGGGAGCTCCGCCGACGGGCGCCCGAAATAATATAATCTTAGCGCTTCTGCGGCCGTGTTTTGATCGCGAGTGGGCAAGAATGTTGGCGGAATCTGGACCGGTCCCCTGGATTCCAACCCTGACGGGAACCGATGCGGGATTATAACAGAAATTCCCGGAATGCAGTTGTTCCCTCCACAGCCGTTAAGACTAAGATGGCGGTGCGCACCATTCCATCTACTAGCCCTCGCAGACGCCTCCAGATTTGAGCTACGAGGGGGCCTCTGACTCCGGTTTTGTGAGGGAGCGGTCTTGAATGCGGAGGCCCCCCGCTTTGCTTTGCGAGACCAAAAACAGCGACATCGTGCCTGCGGTGGTGGAGGCGGGTGCTGTTGGAATGAGGAACCGGTCCAGGAGTTCGGGAGCGCACTGACTGGCTGGACAGCTCTGCAGGCGGAGGACCGCTCGTAAATGCTGCCGGTGAGAGAGGAGTGAATGAACCTGCGGGGAAGTCGATGGGAGCTGTCGGAGTGGAGTGGCTGGCAGTCCGGGTGCCCGAGGAGGTGCCGCCCATCGGTGCGGGAGGCGGAGTGAGCTGACGCGGCTCGGCTGCCTTAGTGCTCCTGTCTCAGCGGTGGAGCTGCGGCATCGAAGCGTGTGCTGGGCCCCAGTGAAGGGAGTGACCCCGAGTACCTGCAGAGCCTCCTCCGTTCTTCCCGAGGTGGGGGTTTGAATTTGCTGCTGTCCTGCCTCCCTCCCTGCTTGACTATGCTGACTGAGTACTGGGAGGGACTGGATTCCGGATTCATGGAAAATTGCGCTTTAACCCCTTCATGAGAACTGGCACCGGTCTTAGCCTGCCGTCCGCAGGGCCTTTTGGCTACTGTACGCTCCTATGGATTTATCTGGTTCCTGAATAGGCGGCATCATCGGGAGCCACGGTCCCTCCTGAATTTTCAGGATTCTAGCCTGGTCTTTTGGCTCTCCTGCTGCATAATCCATAGTCTTTGTGCAACATTTGGGATACGGCAATCAAAGCTGGGTCTAGGAAAAAAGTAAAGGTGCAAGATATAAAGGCTTTTCTGACACCACAGGCGTCTCCCGCTCCCCGACGCCATACCATATCAGTGGACATTCATCCATCTCCAGTTATAGACCCCATCTCTGACATGGCATTCTCTAGGTCCGACTTCGAGTACTTGCTAAAAGCTTTCAAACAGGAGCTCACCTGTGAGATCAAAGCAGAAATTAATTCCTCTAAGGACTCATTGGCCAAATCACTGGCTGAGCTAACCACCCACTTAGGGGGTCTTGAAGCTAGAGTAGATGATCTGGAGAATGTCACATGCGAACAAACACACAACACTGAAGTACTCATGGAGCGGGTGAGGAACACTTGGAAGATATTTGGGCTAAACAAGCGGATATTGAAAATAGGTCCAGGCGCAACAATGTGCGCCTGCGAGGCATTCCCCGGCAGGTTTCAGACCAGGACCTACCCAACTATGTAAGTGACCTATTTCGTAGTTTATTAAGCCTTCCTACTTCTGAAGCCATGGTCCTAGATAGGATGCACCGCGTATATTCATCCATTCAACAGAAGAGAAATCTACTTCCAGATGTACTCACAAGAGTTAATTTCTTCTGCCAAAAGGAGGAAATGATGACAGCTGCCAGGAAGACAGAGGTAGTACAATTTCGTGGAGCCTCCATTCGGTTGTTCCAAGATCTTTCTTCATACACTTTGACTTGCCAACAGCGGCTGCGGAGGGTGACTGCATGGCTCCAAACCCAGAAGGTCCGCTACCGCTGGGGGTTCCCCTGCAAACTGATTTTTGATATTCGCAACCAACATTGCGCAGTCTCCTCAGAAGCAGAAGTGACTGATCTGATGGGCGAGATATCTACCGACGCCCCGCTCGACCAAGACTCCTGCCTGGAGGAAGACCTCCACTTTCAGCCTACTCCAAAAGACAAAAGAAGGAAACCCAGGGGTTGGCGGCGGGTGAGCGGCCACGATCATCGTGAGGAGGAGACTTCAGATAGCGGGCGAGCACGCCTCTCGCCACAGGTCCCGGAGAACCATCAGCTGCCGGCCGACACCCTTCTACTTGGTACCTGATGTTGGAATGTATGGCCAGAACTCTATCTTCCATAGACGGGACTTCCTGCATGGATGACACTTCACTGAATAATTTGAAAACTACATGGGAAACATGTATGGTCAAAATTCCATCTTTCATAGATGCAGAGCCTTTCCGGGGTACTACCCTGTTCTGGAGTACTTTTCCCGCTCGTGGCCTACACGGTTTGCAGAAGTTAATTTAGTCCTTGATCTGGGGCGCCCAAACCGGATTGTGCCCATTACCATTGAAGGTTTGTTGATGTTCAATCTACAATTGGGGCTTGTGGAGGCCTCATATATTTCGCTTCTTACTATTTTGCAAGCTTTCATATTCCATTATTTAATAATGTTTATTTTTGTTTCTTCATTTTGTATTGCCTTCATTCCCCTGTCTTTGATTCGGAATCTTAATTTTGGGTCTGCCTGGAAAGAAGAAAGAGCTTGTTATCAAAAGATCTACCAATGTAACGTTTCTGTTTGCGGTGAAATGGTAGCAATCTATTTCATGTGCTGGGTCATCTGGAATGAGTTAAATGCTTCACTGGAGGTTACATGTCGAACTTTAGAAGCTTGGGATGGCATGATGGTGGTCATGGGATGGAACATAACGCCCCATGGGAGTTATCAACTCGGTCATGCTTGTGTAAAACCTGAGCGAATATTGGAATGGCTGCTCCGAATGTGATCTGTCTCACCCTTAATGTTCAGGGCCTCAATTTCAGCGATTGACGACATATAGCCCCACAATTTTATTTTTACAAGAAACTGATTTATTGTCATCTGATGAATTCAGCTTGAATGATAAACTCTACCCAATCAAATGTAATGCTTCCTTGGGAGTGAAAAGATATGGAGTGGCCATCCTAATCCGGAGGGGGACGCCGCTGAAAGTCCATAGGACCCTCCAGGACAGGGGGGAGGTACGTTCTGGTAGTAGCCACACTGTATGGGAAGAAGGTGTCCCTTCTATCGTTATATGCGCCTAATGTCCACCAAGATCTATTTTTTGCCTCTATATCCAAAATCTTAGGCGAACAAGCTGAGGGAGATCTTATAATCGGCTGAGATTGTAACGCTGTGATTAATCCGCTGGAAGATAAATCCCTCCCCCCGACCCCAGCCGATAAGAACATTTTTATAGCACTCACCTCCCTCCTTCGGGAGAATTCATTGATAGAGGCCTGGCGCTTTTTCCACCAAGGGGAGCGGGATTATACTTTTCATTCCGCTGTGCATAGGGGGTTTTCTAGGCTGGATATGTTTTTACTTTCAGATACTGTTATCCCCCACACTATAGATACAGAGATTCTCCCGAAAGCATTGTCTGACCATGCCCCGGTACTGTTAGTTTTGTCTCCATTAATTGAATCCCCAGCCTCCCCCCAGCCATGGCGCTTAAATGAGTTTATCCTGATGGATCCCCAGGCCCGCTCCAATATTTCAAGTTGTATAAATCAATATTTTATGGATAATGATACTGGGGAGTTGAAATTTGGAGTGGTGTGGGATGCAGCGAAGGCTGTCTTTAGGGGTCAAGTCATCGCTCAGGCAATAGAATGCAGGAAAGCCCATAGACAAGTTCAAGCTCACCTAGAATTGAAGCTTCAGGTAGTAGAGGAGGCGCATAGAAAGAAGGCTTCTAGGCGCGCCATTAGAGAGGTTCGCATTGCGCAAAAGCACTAGAAGCCCACCACATGGGCCGGGCAGCCTACGGCATAATGCGCACTAAACAGTATTATTATTCTAAAGGGAATAAGGCGAATCGGCTACTGGCTGCTAAGCTCAGACAACAGGCAAAGCGTAACCACATAGCTTCCCTACGTGAGGAAGATGGGAGACAAGTCTTTACTGAATTGGGGAAACTCCAGATCATAGAGCGGTTCTTTAGAAGCCATTCGACCCCACATATGTCAGACCCACAACTGGCTGGAGACTTTATTCGGAACGCAAATCTCCCGCAATTATCTGCTGAGCTTCGTGAAAGTCTAGAAATCCAGATAACTATGGAGGAAACGGAAGCTGTAATTCTGAGCTTACCCCTTACTTAACGAAACTTTTCAATTCTTTGTGGAGAGCGGGAGTAGTGACTAAGTCAATGGCAGAGTCAGCCACGACATTGGTGTTGAAACCTGGGAAAGACCCTACAGATTGTGCCTCTTATAGGCCAATTGCGCTATTAAATACGGATGCTAAATTGCTTGGGAAAATAATAGCAGGCCGTCTGAGCGCAACCCTCCCGTCCTTGATAGCTAATGACAAAACAGTGTTTATACATAATCGATCTACGTATGATAACATGCGTCGTGCCATTGACTTGATTGCTCTAGCCCCAAAGATCCCAGGGAGGTTGTCGCAACTGTCCCTGGACGCCCATAGGGCGTTTGACAGCATGTCTTGGGGATACTTAGAAATGGTTCTGAAGGGGTTTGGCCCAGGGTTTTCTAAATTAATACTCTCAAATTTCCAGATACCTTCCACTAAGGTGAAGATAAATAAAAACTGGACCCCACTAATTAGGTTATCCAAGGGCACTAGGCAGGGTTGTCCCCTGTCACCCTTAATTTTTGCTCTCGCAATGGAACCCTTGGCCCAGCATGTGAGGCTGCATCCTGATATCCTAGGATTTGACTTGATGGGCCAGTGTCATAAAATAGCACTGTATGCGGATGACCTGCTTTGTTTCCTGAACGATGCCCCACGATCGCTCCCTCCTCTCTTAGATCTTCTGGACAGGTTTGCCGTGATTTCCGGGTTCAAGATTAACCCAGCCAAATCGTTGGGAATGACCTTAACTGAAAGCCCCAGTAGACTAGAAATAATACGGGCATTATCGCAAATTCCCTGGTCGACTACAGAGATTCCTTATTTAGGAATAAAATTGACTCCTACATATGCGGGTCTCTATGAGGCGAATGTTCCCCCCTTGTTCAAGGAGGTAAGAGAATGGCTGCAACGTTGGGACTCCCAGGAGATCTCTTGGTTAGGTCGTATTACTGCGATCAAGATGACGCTTCTCCCGAAGCTGCTGTAGGTATTCCATTCCTTGCCGATGTCTATACCAGAGTTCAAACTCATAAATATTCAAAAAGAGATATAGAGATTCATTTGGCAGAGGAAAAAACTGCGAGTTTCTGGGAAGATCTTGACAAGGGGTAGAATTTTGGGAGGTCTGGGCCTACCCTTGATTCCACGCTATTATTGGGCAGCCCAAGTGGCTGTAATGCTCTCTTGGGGGAATTCTCCAGACCCTCCTGGATGGCTGCGGATTGAGCAGGCTATAGCCCCACTCCCGTTGGCTCATTTTCCATTTCTTCTAAAAGAGGCTCGTAATTACGGAGGGGATATGTTACCAACCACCTTATCCACACTTAAAAGTTGGGATAAAGCACGTTCACAGTGAGGTATCTCATTGGGACTGGGCCCACTGTCCCCCATCGCCCAAAACCCAGCCTTCACCCCTGGACTTGCAGCCGCAGCATACCAGGCTTGGAATCAAGATGAACTGTTGCGGTTAAGGGACTTATATGTTAATCAAGAGACACTGACCTTTCAGGAATGCAAAGAAAAATGTGGTCTTCCAGAGACAGAACGCTTCCGATATATACAATTACGACATTGGCTCACTAATAGAGACACCCGTCAGGCAGCTGGCAGGGCTCCTCTGGGCATAGAACTTAAAATACTTGAGGGTCAGCAATCACAAAGAATATCTTTGTGTTACCGGCTGCTGGAGAAAGCCTCAGCAGAAGAGAAACTCCCATATATGAAGGCCTGGGAAAGGGAATTAGGATTGGAAATCGCAGATGACTCCTGGCAGCGGATTTGGCATAGAGCACAGACCAGTTCCCGTTGTACACTTGTGAAAGAAAACGGCATTAAAATTAGTTTTAGATGGTACTTTCCACCAAGTTGATTCCACTCAATCAACCCAGAGTACCCGGACACGTGTTGGCATGGGTGTGGGGAACGTGGGTACATGGCTCATATGTGGTGGCATTGTCCGGTTATTCAAACATTCTGGCTGGAGGTCAGGTCAAGAATTAAAGACATCACAGGCTCTCTGCTCCCCATGGACCAGAGAGTGATCTTATTGGGAGATATATCGGAAGATGGGACCTTCCCTATGTCGGGGCATAAGGCAGTTTTGATCTCACATTTGCTCACTGCTGCTCGCATAACAAGAGCCCGATTTTGGAAAACGATTGAGGGGCCACAGACAGCCTACTGGTGGATCAAAGTATGGGAGCTATTAGGCATGGAAAAACTTACAGCCACGTTGGAAGGAAAGCTCTTGAGATTTCAGAAAACCTGGTACCCTTTCCTAGAATATGTTTCCGACAGAGAGCAGATGTTCTTCCAGCCGCAACTTCTGATGCACTTTATGAATCCTTGAATCGCTGCTGACCTGCTGGTCCTACTTTTATGAACTTTTATTGTGCGTTGCTGACTCAATGAAGTCATGTTTGCACTTTTGATATGCGATATTGTTCCAATGAATTTATGTTTATGCACTTTTAGTGCAGGATACTGACCCAATGAATTTAATTCTATAAACCGTTTTTTCTCTCTCTCTTTTCCTCTTCCTCCTTTCTTCGCTATTCTCTTTTCCTTCTTTCCTTTACTTTCCCCTACAACCCCCTGTTAATTCAGTGAAGGCATATAATACATTTAGCAGTTTTAATGGTTTGAATTAAGTGCTGTCGCTTAAAACCAATATATGCTACAATACTGATGAATTGTTGGGGAGAAGGAAGGAAAGATTTATATGTTTTAAAAATCAACTGTTTATAATTTTGTTAATGCTATACTTGCTAGTTGAAATCCAATAAAAATATCTTGAACAAAAAAAAAAAACAAGGGGAGTTAAATTCAACGTCACTAAGACTAGATCACATATAGTTACAAAACAAAAGACTCGGTTAACATTTACAAAAGAAAAGAACCCAGGGTTTTTGCTGTGGGTATTTTAGATAGTCAACATGTTTCAGCCTGTTTTTATACATTAGACACTATCCCTAGTGTCATTGAACTCAACAGTTGTAGGCCATCTTCAGGACAGCAATTTCTTCAATATGAAACGATAATTCTTTTTTACCCCTGGTGAATGTTCGTGAGTAATTGATATTTGGCAAGATAGTAACGGAAAGTTACTAGGAAAATAGTCGCATTTAGGCAAAATCTAGCAGTTGTCCGTTCAAAAACCAAGCATAGAATCGTGGCTTTATCAAATCTTTAGATCGTTATGCATCCTTAGTCTGAGGCTCCTGTTTAATGCATTTTCATCTACATTCCCTTTATCTATGACCAATAACCCTAACGTCTGAGTTATACCAGTTAATTTGGAGTGTTTGTCTTCCCCCGTCTTGTATCTACTCAGAAGTCTCATTGAATTTTTGCACTGAATTTTCACAAATGTCTGCTTTTTATACTCTTCTGAACTGATTTTATATGCTGTGTATACATTTTAGAAGGAGTCTAGGGTTGTGTTGTATTGCTAATCTACAAATATGTATTCTATTGCTTTTTTTCTATTCATTAAATGTAATTGTAAAGGCTTCTTATGTAAAGCATATACAAATTAAAAATTCAGTGCACCTGCAAAGATCGTCGCCGCGGCTGGGCAACACGGTAACTGTGTTTACTCTGGTCCTGGCGCACTCATCTCACTTCAGACCTGGGAATGCCAAGTGTTCGAAATTCGTTGTGAGGGTGCCGGGGACACAGAGCTAGCAGTATACCAAGTTTCGAGGGCCTCCTCGAAACAACGGCAGAGACAGAGCAAAGGTCCTGCATAAGCTGGTAAGCCCACTAGTTGGCCCAGGGACACTTCTGAGAAGGCTTACTTGCAGGTTTTGTTGAAGGTGCCGCAAATATTTGGTCCCACTATTCTAATGGGTCCAAGCGTCTTTGCAGACCTTCTAGCAGGGCCAGATGCAGAGGGGTCCCACTGGACGACAACGGGCTCAGGGTGCCAAACCTTCCAGTGGTTCACCAGTGGTTCCTCGACTCAGCTTCTTAGTTTCAGGATACTTGGATCCTATCCTCCGTTCAGTGCGAAGTCCAGAGATCGACATGGTATGGGTGTTTTCAGCCTGCTCTTATCCAAAGTTCCCTTCGCGCCAAAACGGAGAGAGGACCCAATTCGAGATCTGCTCACAAACACACACTCCATACGTGGACCAATTATGGACCACGGTGGTCCCATTAGCTATCTTGAGCTACAAAAGTCCTCTTTTTACGGGCTGTGTGGGTGAGGACAGTAAAGTACAAAACCTACGAAATCCCACAAAACAGCTTCCTTCCCTTTCTGCTCCGAGTGAGTAATTATAGATGTATATGCACTTTGTCATGTTCACCCCCTAACCTAAAAAGGGGCGAATAACAATGTAGTTATCAAAAATATACATATTTTAATCTTCATCAAAAACACATTACACATAACAACATATTTCTCCAAAAAGGCTCGACACTATAATCAGAACACATTCTGAAACACATATCTGTGTGTGTATATATTATCCACCTAGAAAAAGAAAGGCTAACGCTTCAAACCCTTTCTATGCCTAACTCTAGGGTGTGTACCTATCTTGACAACCACTGTTGTTATAATTGCCCTTCCTAATTTGTATGGGCAAGAGACTGCACAGGCATAGAAAGGGTTTGAAGCGTTACCCTTTCTTTTTCCAGGTGGACAATATATACACACACAGATATGTTTTTCAGAATGTGTTCTGATTATAGTGTCGAGCCTTTTTAGAGAAATATGTTGTTATGTGTAATGTGTTTTTGATGAAGATTAAAATATGTATATTTTTGATAACTACATGGTTATTCGCCACGGTGGTCCCAGTCCTTCACAGCACTCCAGACTCTCTGGAACTCAGGATGTGTATTGGGGACAGACACCCCAGCCCACATCCTGGAGGCACACACACAAGGCATGCAGAAGCCTGCGAAAGCTTGGCGTTTCGCAGGAAACTGCATGACCAAATAAGGACTGACCGGGGCCGGCTCGACCTGGGGAAGGCAAAGGGGCAAGATGGCCAAAGGACAGGACAAAGAACCTTGTGGCATGGCCATTTTGGAGCCAGGCCACCTATTCGTGCAAAAACGCGGTTAACGTGGTTTAAATGGCAGGAAAGGGTTAACATTATATGAAAAGATAAGCTGCCACCAGCCCTGTCCATGTCACATCTGCGCATCTCCCAAAAAATCCTGCGAGAGTATCTAGGGTCTTTGTAATTGACTATGAGACCCAAGTGCACTGTACTGTAAGGTACATTGGGCACTTGCTACATGTTGCAGAAAAGTTGCAACATTGGAAAAGGACTAAGGGAAACAAAGTATCCCAGCACTACCTGTCTTAAGGGCATGTCAGTTTCCCCATAAAAAGTGAGCGAAAGCCCAGAAGTGTGCAGCAGAAGGCTGTGCTCCCCTGGCAAAGTCAGACTAAGGTGTTTAAAACAGCAGCAAAATGTTTGGGGGTGTACAACTGGAGGGAAAATGACATATAAAATGAAATCTTTCCCAACAGTAACCCTAACCCATGTTAAAAAATCCCAGGCGATAAACTGAAATGTTGCTTGTTAAATACACTCCACAGACGTTTTATATTTCATCTCTAAACAAAATCTTGATGCTTTATTCCTCACGGAAATTTGGATGAATAAGGCAACGCATCATGCTCTGGCAACGGCTACGTCAACCGGCTATTCCTCTCTCCATAGTGATCGAGAGGAGGGCAGGGGGGGAGGGTTGCAGTTCTTTTTAAACAAACACTCAGGTTCGATACCTCTAGCATCCCAGAAATTGACAAGTGTGAGGTAATGTTATTAAAACTTAATATTAGCCCTACAAATGCACAGAGTATACTATTATTATATCATCCACCCAGACCAACATCAATGTTCGAAGAACAATGTATGGCTCTTATAGGCAGCGCTTCAAAAGACACTAATGCTTTTATTATTTTAGGTGATTCTAATTTGTGGGTGGATAATCCATTGGATCAAGAAGCCCAGGCTTTGAGGATATCTTTGGAATCTATTGGTTACACGCAGTTGGTCCTATCTGCTACCCATACTGGGGGCAATACTTTGGACTGCCTCTTAATAAAATATTTGAAAACAACAGTTACCTCTGTTGAACATTGTGTTTGGTCAGACCATTCATGTGTGTTTTTTGAATTCTATCTGACCTCTTTTCAGAATACACTCTGGAATGGGACGAGACCACTTTAGGAAGGTGACCAGTGAGGCTTTTAGAGCTCAAGTGATACCACTGTTGCCTTCATTAGAACACCCTATATCATTTGAAGAGCACATTAACTCTTTTAGAAAGGCTACGAACCAAGCATTCGACTCTTTAGCCCCTTTAAATCCTGCCAAAATGAATAGGACCGTTGGTTATAATAAATGGTTACCCCCGGACATCTTGCAAGCCAGAGGAGCCAAACGCAAGGCTGAGCGTTGCTGGAGAAAACATCCAACGACTGAACTGGGTACCTCTTATAAACAAGCAGCAAAACTATACAAGCAAGACATTTTTAAGGTTAAGGCAAAGAACTTAGATGAGAGAGTGGAACAAGCAAAATCCAAGCGCAAGGAATTATTTAGGGTCCTGCAGGAGTTAAAGGGGTCACCAGCGACAATTTTGATACAGAAGACAATGCCTGTTGTCAAGCCATTCATGATGGTTTTGTTCCAAAAACAACGAAACACCAGCAGGTTATTAGAGACCAGGTAAACACGATCCATGCAGCGAAAACTCCTGTGAACCCTTTTAATGCACTTGAGCAGAATTGCTCAACGCTATTCTCATTTAAAGAGGCATCTGAAAAATATGTCCTAGATGTTATTCATAGCATGAAACCCACCTATTGTAAAGGGGACTAGCCCTCTGGGTTACACAGTTTGTGAACCACTCTTTTAGTGAGGCTTATGTCCATGAGAATATAAAATAGGCCGGGATAACCCCTGTATTAAAAAAAGAAAACCTGGACCCCACTGTCCCCGGAACCTATAGGCCAATAACCAATGTGCCATTTATATTAAAAGTGATTGACAAGATTGCCTATATGCAATACCAGAAGTTTGTAGAGAGCAATAAAATTCTGGTCTCCGAACAGTCGGGTTTCTGAGCTAATCACGGTACCGAGACTGCGCTTTTGGACCTACAATCCAATATTGCCAATATTATTGAGAAAGGTAATGCAGCATTACTTCTACTACTGGACCTTTCCTCAGCTTTTGATTTGATTAACCATAAGTTATTGGTGAACAGATTAGTTGAGGTAGGGAAATGTATGCCGCATACAGCCAATTGGTTTAAGTCTTTTTTAGGTCCTAAAAGGTCCGCAGCGGTCAAAGGACAAGCTTCATTGGAAAAATCACCTTTGATTTGTGGAGTACCACAGGGCGCATGCCTGTATCCATTACTGTTTAATATCTTCTCAAAACCCCTATGTGACATACTCATAAGTATAGGTGCCCGGTTTACTAATTACACTGATGATACCCAGATAGTTTTTGAGCTATCTGGTGTATACAAGGAGGATGTTCTTAGAGTCAATGAGGTGTTTGAAGACATACGAACTTGGATGGCGGTAAATTCTTTAGCTCTTATCAAGGAAAAAAACGAGTTGCTGATTGTAGGTACCCAACAGAAATTGAAGAAGTTGGATGACCAATACGCATCTTTCAAGATAAACAGGAATGCTATAATAGTATCTAAACATGTAAAAACCTTAGGAGTTTTTTTGATTACCACCCATCTTTTAAGAGGCACATTTCATACTTCAAATCAACATGTGCCTTTTATACAAACTTACTTTGGCAAATTCGTCCTTAGCTGTCCGAAGCAAACAGAGCTATGATTGCTGGTGCAATCATAAGCACAAAACTGGATTATTGCAATAGCCTTTTGATAGGTACATCTAAGACAAATATAAACAAAAGTTGCCAAATAATTCAGGATGGAGCAGTTCGGGCAGTCTATGGACTGAGTCGACGCTCAAAGATCTCAATTGCTAGGAGGAGGCTACACTGGTTCAATGTGGAACAGTGGATAAAATTCAAAGGCTCAGTTCTGGTGTATAAATGCTTATCAGGTAATGCACCCCTTTAACTTGCCAATAGGATTAATGGAGCATCTGTGGGAAGGACCCTTCGCTCCAATGGCAATCAGTTATTGTACCAGCCCCGAGCTTCCCTAAAGAGAATTGGCAGTGGTAGTTTTACTATCTGGGCACCCACCATTTGGAACCCCCGCCCCTTGGCCCTCAAGAGCTTTACGTCCATCGTTGTTACAAAAAACAGCTGAAAACATGGCTGTTTGATGGAGGGATGGCTTAGCTAAATCTTCTGGTTGTCTGAACATACTGGACATTTTTTCCCAATGACTGCTTGCCCTTTCTTTTTTATGTTATATGTCTGTTTATGTCTATGTGAGCGCCTCCAGGCCTATGGGTGCTATGGCGCTATACAAAAAACAATATCGATAGATAGATGAACAAGTTACTTACCCATGGTAACGTTCTTTCGACTGGATTTTCCTCACACGTATTCCTTATCTTTGATATTTCCAATATCCAGCTTGCTGCTTCAGAAAAAAAAAAAAAGTAGAGGGCGCTGCGCGTCGACGCCTGTAGAGTCGATGTCCCTTGGAGGCCTCTGTTGCAGCATCGACGTCATCATGGGTATAAGAAGCGCGTGCAGCGTCTGTTGTTCAATTCCGTTTTGAAGTATTATGCACTGTCCAGGATGAGACCGTTACTACCCTTGAGGTAGCGCAGACTGTAACCACAAGGGAAGTTTACTGCGGGGAAGGATGGGGGGGGCGATAAGGAATACGTGAGAGGAACATCCAGTCGAAAGAACGTTACCATGGGTAAGTAACTTGTTCTTCGAATGGTTTGTGTCCTCCCACGTATTCCTTATCTTTGATAGACTCCCAAAGCAGTAATGTATATCGGAGGAGGGAGTAAAAACTTAATTTCTTTTAAGTATGCACAGAATGCAGTACTGCCTTTCCAAATCTAGTCTCTTGGCTAGTGGAAGACTCCAAACTATAAGATTTTTTTAAAGGTGTGTGCAGACGACCATGTGGCAGCTGCACAGATGTCTTTTAATGGAACTCCTCTTTGAAGAGCTGAAAAAGCTGTGATACCCCTGGTTCAATGAGCACTTAAGTAGTCTGGAGGGTCTTTACCGGCCAATGTGTAACATTCTACAATAGTTAGAATAATCCATCTAGAAATGGTTTGCTTGGTGATGGCTAGGCCCAGTTTATGACCTGTGTAACCGACAAATAATTGGTCAGTTTGCCTCAATGTTGCTAGTCTGCTAATATAGAAACTCAAGGCACGCCTTGGATCAAGCCTGTGCAGCCTTTCTTCCTCTTTGCCCGGATGAGGAGGAGGGTAAAAGGAAGGCAAGGTTATTTTTTGGGTGATATGAAATTCCAAAACAACCTTAGGGAGGAAGTTAGGCTTGACTTGTAAAACCAGCTTGTCCTTGTGAAAGACAATGGGCCTGATCACGACTTCGGCGGTAACCCTTAAATCTGGCGGTAGCGCTAATACCGCCGGATTTAAGGGTCCGCCGAATCAGGGCTTCGCGGATTTCACCACAGCTCTGAGCTGGGGGGAAATCTGCCGAAAATTCGTGCCATTACCGCCGGCGGGAAATCTGCCAGCAGTAAGAGCGCGAAAATTCCACATTGAGCCCAATGGGGAATGGGGCATTCCCGAATGGGCTCAATGGGGAATGGGGAATTACTTTACCGCCAAACTCGTGATCCGGCGCTATTAGCGCCGGGGAGTTGGGCGGTAGGGCTATTACCGCCGGCGGTAATACCGCCGGCGGTAACGGCCAAGTCGTGATCAGGCCCAGTGTGAGGAGGCTTGCAGGTAAAGCCTATAGCTCACCCACCCTTCAGGCACATACTTGCCAACCCTACCGATTTAGGCGATGGATACCACTTTCTAAGCACTCCTACCGCCTACCGATTTCCCTGCCAAAACCTATCGATTTGTGATGGCTCCACTAAGCCTGGCTGCCTGAGGCTGGGAGCAGCATCCGCCAGTGTATTGAAGGTGGCCGTGTTAATGGCCCATTCATGTTGATTGATGGCAGGCTGCTGCCTGGCGAAACAGACACTCTATGCCCTGTGCACCAGCTCAGTATCAGAGCGTGCTGTGTTTGTTCAGAGCTCTGAGCCGGTGTCTCACTAGAAATTGTTCAGGCTTCTGAGGGAGCACTGGATCACCAATTGGAAACTGGGATCACGAAGGCTAAAACGTCCCGAATTAGTCAGATGGTCAACAAACTGCATTAGGTAAAGGTAAGCTTGTGTAACCTCTTCAAGCTCCCACCCAAGCACTCTGAGGCTGGGTGCAATCTTAAACACCTGAGCACACTTAATATTCTTCCTCTCCCTCGCATCCGCAAAGCCTTATAATCACTGGCTAGAAGCCATCATATCCCTTTAGGCACTGCCATCGTACTGAACTGTTAAAATACACAAAACATCTCACTGCTAATGCAACATCTGTATAAATGACTGTTACTTGCATCATTTACCATGGGCACTGCCTTCATGTCCCTGGGGTTGTATCACAATGTGCCACGGGCTGCCTAAACTCTGCAAACCTCATCTCTCGCCCATTCCGTTTACCCCCCCTCATACATCAAGTGACTTGACGATTCATTGCCAAGGGGACACCACTTTTTAAATTGCCATGCCCAGTCCTTTTATTCGCATCAGATGAAAACATGCAATTTGCTCAGACTCAAGACTACAGCACCCAGAATGCATTTCTATGTTAAAAGAAACCCCTACACTGTTAAAGTGGTGCCCAGGTTTCCCAGCTTATAGGAACAAGTTGTGTTTATGTCAGCATGGGTTATCTGTATGTTGCTATCCGAAATGTACAGTAAATATCAAGCCCTACCTTTTCCTAAATAATCGAGTATGATACCTGCGGCTGGCGTGGGAAGGGCATTTATTATCCTTTGAAAAGAAATGTAATATTCTGAGGGTTGTGTGCTCTTGCTCCCCATAAGCACTTAGCCCGCTTGACCTGAGCTGGGCTCAGTCCCGCTGAGCGTGCGCTCAGAGGGCAAAGGGTCAGTGCTCACCTGGGAAAGTATTTGGAAGATATAGCTGCGGATTTAAACCCTTTTAAAAAGTCAGAATAAAGGTATCCTAATTCGGGAAAACAATCACTTCCAAAACCACGTACTTGACATCGGGAAACCAGTGTGCAACCTCTATTTACTGGTTATCAGTAACAGGCCTGCAGGCTGATTAGCCAAGGGGCTTGCTATACATTGGGGCGGGGCCACGGAAGGCCTTTTTGGTTAGTTTCTGGTTAGATAGATGAACCCAAAGCCCTAATGGCACATAGTATGGATCTGGTTCCAATGCCGGGCATGGGCGCTTTGAAATGCACGCAGAGGCATGTTGCAATTATTAGTCTGGTGTTCATGGTGAAGGCCTGGTCTTGGAGGTTGTGACGCCTGGTGCGGGATGGAAGAACCAGGACTGCTGGGCAGGAAAGAGCCTGATTTAGGGGTTTTAATCAAAGTGCATTTTGAATGTATGTGAAAAATATGGAATACCTTCATCCATTAAAGTACATTAGCGTAGCAAGACACATACATACACGTAATGTGGTATGGCTAAATGTAGTTAGACAATGTGATCATGTAGTCCATATTGCATATTCAGTAGCATTATTGTTGCACCCTCGCCTGGGGCGCGGTATTCTGGAGCGTGCGCGCTTGCGCAGCAATGAGACACGGGAGCCGATGCTGAGTGCTGCTTACTTTATTATGAACATCGGCAGAACTGCCGAACCCCGTTCCCCGTCCCTCCCCTTCCCCTGACGTCACGTCCTGGCGCCATGTCCATGGGGGCCTCAACGGAGGCCCGCCCACACAACGATGTGGGCAACCCGACATCTCCCCCTTTTTAACATGGAAGCCCTGAGGCCTCATTCTTACCCCATTTCTTCAATGAGTCTCATTGGCTTCATGCGGCTCCTCTGGGGTCGCTTTGCCTTGCTCGGGGTCGGTCTTTCTCCGGTGGGGTTTGGGAGGTGTGCCTCTTCTCCTGACTCTTCCCCGTCTCCTTGATACGCCTCTTCACCTGGCCTGTCGTCGTCACTGTCTCTGTCCATGGTCCATTGATCTTCCTGTGCTGGACTGACACGCTTGAAGTGCGAGCTGTTCCTGGTCACTACCGACCAGTCGTCCCTTTGTGCGGTAACCATGGTTCCTTTCTTGTGTGTGACTATTAGGGGAGTGGACGCGAACGTGGCTTCTTCCTTCTGATTCTTGGGTTGCTTGAGCCATACTTCGTCCCCTGGTTGCATTATGCTTTCACGAGCTCTTCTTTTCCTGTCCGTGAATTCTTTTGTCTTCTCTTTCCTCACAGTGTCATTAGCTTTTGCTTCCTGCTCCAGCTGTGTCGGCTCTTGCGGTCTCGGATCCTCCGGCAGCCTCGTGGTGATCGGCCTCCGGAACAGCAGGTCCGCAGGGCACACTCCCGTCGTGCTATGGGGCGTGTGCCTGTAGTCTCGTAATAACTGATTGAGGGCCTGTTCAAACGGCTTATTTTGGACATGGGCGATTTGTAATGTTCTCTTTATGTTGGCCATGAACCTCTCGACCATGCCATTTGCTTGGGGCCATCGGGGGGTTATTCGTCGGTGTCGAAACCCCATGTATTTTGCGAAGTTTTGGAAGTCTTGACTTATGAAGGTGGGGCCATTGTCCGACTTTATGATCTTTGGGATGCCGTAGGCAGAGAGCATCCTATCAACGGCCGGGATGACGCTCGACGTGGCGCTGCTTTCTACTATATGAGCGTCCGGGTATCTTGAATGTTCGTCCATGAGTACGACCACATGTGTCCCGTTGTTCAGTGGTCCAAATAAATCTACCGCTAGCTCCTCCCACACTTTGAGTGGCATCGGTGAGGATTGTAGGGGGTTTGTATGTGGCGGGGGCGCCACTTGCGCGCAGACCTGGCAGCTCCCAACGATGTATTCTACTAGACGGTCAAGCTGTGGGAACCAGGCTTTCTGTCGAAGGAGGCGCTTTGTGGCAACTAGTCCTCTGTGCCCTTCGTGTGCCAGGTGTACTATTCTCTCACGGAGTGCCCTTGGGATGACGACCTTGCATCCTTTTAGTAGCACGTTGTCTTCCACTACTGTTAGCTCTTCTTTTACTTGGTCCAACCACCTGACGTCCTCCCTTGTTGTTTCCGATTCCTCCCTGGCCTGTTGTCTCATGAGGGTCGTCTTGTTGGCCTGTAGACAGTGCCTTGCAATTCGCAGCGCTGGGTCCGCCTCTGACTGCATTGACAGTTCCGACCATCCTATTGGGAGCGGTTGCAGGTGATGTATGATATAGTTGATGTACGCGTCCGCTATGGATGGCTGTGAGGCGGTTGTGGACATGGGGTGTCGTGAAAGGTAATCCGCGGGGTTCTCCTCTTTCCCCTGGCGATGCTGAATTTGAAACCGGTAGTCCTGTAGGCGCAGGCCCCATCGGGCTATCCTCGGCGGCATTCTGGCCTTCGGGCTTCCATATATGGTGAGCAGTGCCTGATGGTCCGTGATGATGGTAAATTCCTTGCCAAACAGGAAGAGGTGGAAGTATTCGCAAGCCCAGACGACTGCCAGGCTTCCTTTTCCGCCTGCGAGTAGGCCTGTTCTGTGGTCGTCAGGCTCCGGCTTGCATATGCTACCACGTGTGTGATGTGTGGCTCCCTGGGGTCTTTCTGGGTCAGTATGGCGCCGAGTCCGACCGGGCTGGCGTCCACGATAAGTTCGGTGTCACGGCTGGCATCAAAGTACGCCATGTCCTCAGCTTGTGATATGGCCTTACGTATTGCCTCAAATGCTGCTTGGCATTCTTGTGACCATATGAATGGCGTGTCTTTGCGGGTGAGTAAGCGTAATGGGTTGCTGACAGTGGCATAGTCTTTGAGATATCTGGAGCAGTAGCTGGCTAGGCCCAGGAATGATCTTAAGTCTGTGGTGTTTATCGGGGGCGATGCCGAGTTGAGGGCTTCAACTTTTTCTGGGTCGGGCCTCATACCTTTGTCTGAAAAGATGTGCCCGAAGAATCGCAGGGATCCTTTTGAAAACTCGCATTTGGATTTGTTCAGGGTTAGTCCTGCTCCGTCTAGTGCCTGGCATACTCTGTGTAGTGCCACGTCATGTTCTTCCTGTGATTTGCCGTAGACTAAAACATCGGCTGAATAATTTAGACAGTTGGGGACGTGCCTGATCACCTTGTGAATCTCCTCCTGAAAAATTTCAGCGGCCGAGGAAATGCCAAAACAGAGTCTTTTGTATTGAAAGAGTCCAAGATGAGTAACGAAGGTGGTGATATATCGGGATTCAGGCGCGATTTCAATTTGGTGGTATCCCTTGGTGAGATCTAGTTTAGAGAAGACTCTCGCGCCGTGAAGGAGGTGGATCATGTCGGTGATCCTGGGTGACTGATGCCTCTCCCTCTCAATGGCGGTATTGGCTCTGCGCATGTCTACGCATAGACGTATGGATCCTTCAGGTGATTTCTTGGGGACGGGGACGATGGGAGAAACCCAGGGTGTTGGGCCTGACACGGGTTCTATGACGTTCATTTTGATGAGCTTGTCCAGCTCCTCTTCCACTTGGTGTTGGATGTTGAATGGGATTCCTCGATAATGTTGGGCCACAGGTTTGACCTGAGGATTGATATGGAGGTGAACTTTCCTGTGTCGCAGTTTGCCGAGGCCGGTGAAGAGTTTCGGAAATGAACTTTCGATTGCTTCCGGTTTGGCAAAGTACTTGTGTGCCATCAACCGGTATAAAATGTGCACTAGGCCCATGTCAACTGCTGTCCGGAAACTCAAAATGCATCCGCTGTTGGCCTCCGTGTCCAGGATGTATAATGGAATCTTGGCGGTGTGTTCTTTGTGGGTGCACCATGCCGTGATCATGCCCTTGCATGGCAGAGGGGTAGTGGAGCCATAGGGGTATATATCTACTGTGGCTTTCTTGATTTTGGGTGGCGTGGCCAGTGATTGGTATGCTCGTTCACTTAAGATGTTGACCGTCGCTCCGGTGTCTACAAGAAATTTCACTGGGGTATCATTCACTTGAAGTGTCAATATGGGACTGTGCTGAGTCGCCGCGGTATTGTCCTTTAGGGCCCACACGTAGCCTTTCCTCCTTTGATCATCCTCTGATGATGGGGAGTCACTGCTGGTGGGGGACCGCGTTTCCACGTATCGTACAAATCGCCGTCTGTGTGAGCGTCTTGTGTCCTCTGATGAGCGTTTGTCTTCCCGGGTGTATCGGCTTCTGCAGTCGCTGTATTCTTTCCTGTTGTGCCTTCTTTTGCTATCTCCCACTGATCTGGGGGGGCTCTGACGAGTGTATCTGCGTCTGTCCTGATTTCGCTGTTTAGGTGGCGTGTGTGGCGGTGCGTTCTTGCACGTGGCCCTGTAGTGATCCATGCCTCCGCACGCGGCACATTTTTGTCCTATCGCCGGGCATTGCCCTGTGTGTGGGTATTCGTAACCGCATTTGAAGCATGTGGCTCCGAGGGGTTTGTTTCCTTGGGCGGGGTGGGTGTGCAGTTTGTTGATCGATTCGGTGTTTTCACTGTGTTGTTGTATGGTTACCTTGCCCAGGCTGTCCAGTTGAGAGTCCACCGCGGCTTCCATGCGGGCCAGCGCTAAGATCTCTTCTAGTGACCTTTGCTTCTGTAGGAGTTGCTTGCGAAATGGTTGCGAGAGGCACCCCGCTATCACTTGTGACCTAAGCGCTTCTTCTTTGGAGTATCTATGGAACTCACAGTGTTTGAGTTTAATACGGAGGCGCATAACGAAATTGTCTATAGACTCCCCTTTCTCTTGTCTGGTTATATGGAACATGTGGCGTTCATAGTCGACATTTGTATGCGCCGCAAAGTATTCTGATAGTTTGGTGTGCAGCTCCCCATAAGTGACTGTGTCAACATTTAATAGTTCTCCTGCAATGTCTCCCACCGCAGGCCCCACTGCCATGAACAGTGTGTTTTTTAGCCTTGTGTCATCTGTTAGCCCAATGGCGCCGGTGTAGAATTTAAAATCACGGAGCCATATACTCCATCTGGGTCCCAGATTTGAAGTGTCTCGTATTTCAAAGGGGTTGGGCATATGCCCCTCCCTCATTTTGTACCTGTTGGCCGATATCTTGCGCCGTGTCCGCATTTCCAGGTGCAGTTGCCGCTGTTCCCACCCCTCCAGAGGAGGATGCCGTGGTGCTTGCCGTGTCTGACATGGCTGCAAACTGACGCTGTGCCCGTGTGTGGGCGAGTGCACATGGTGCTTGTCTTCCCCACGCTCCTGGCTGGTGTCACGTGGGGCAGGGAAACGGAACGCTGTGTCCTTCAGCGTGTGGCGTGGATATGGCTTTCCGGCGACACCCGCCGGGTGTGCAGCATGCACGTGTGTCCACGGAGGCGGATGCGCGGTGTCCGTGCGCCTTTCCCAGGCGTGGTCACGCGAGAGACAGGGCGGCGTGGTTGAATATTGCTGCGAGCCGGCCTTGTCAGTGTGCGCCCGCGGGGGCCCGTGTGCTGCTTCTGGGCCTTCTGTCACGCGGGAGGCGGGGCAACGCAGAGTGCAGCTCACCGCTGCCGAGGTGCGCCGACGCGCAAAACTGCCGACTGCAGACCTCGACGCGGCTTCGGCGGGGCCCGTACCCGCTCTTCGCCAGTGTTGCACCCTCCCCTGCGGTATTCTGGAGCGTGCGCGCTCGCGCAGCAATGAGACACGGGAGCCGATGCTGAGTGCTGCTTACTTTATTACGAACATCGGCGGAACTGCCGAACACCGTTCCCCGTCCCTCCTCTTCCCCTGACGTCACGTCCGGGCGTCATGTCCATGGGGGCCTCAACGGAGACCCGCCCACACAACGATGTGGGCAACCCGACAATTATGTGTCTTAAAGAAACATT
This sequence comes from Ambystoma mexicanum, assembly GCF_040938575.1. Taxonomy (NCBI): domain Eukaryota; kingdom Metazoa; phylum Chordata; class Amphibia; order Caudata; family Ambystomatidae; genus Ambystoma; species Ambystoma mexicanum. The sequence goes on from NC_090939.1 coordinate 639,312,934, forward strand.
TTCATGCATGGTTGACAAATACATAAGTCCATTATCTTTTTTGTAACTGTTTGATAACCCAACGCAGCCCCAAATGTCTGTCACTGTGTGTGCTCTGCTCTGCTGTAAATACATACAGCTGGTAGCTAGGCTGCAAACGTCGCCCGAGTTTCCAATCAGAATTCTGAGGCAGGTTGGTAAATTACTTTGTAAGTTTGTTTACTGACATCAGGGCATCAGGGCCTTTCCACTTTTTCAGTTCAGCAACTGCCCCATGGGATCCAAGAGCATGCATGGTTCCTGTTTCAAAGTATTACAGATTCTAATGTGTCCACACGTTTCTAGCCCTCTCCCCTTTCTGTGCTCGCCCTTTTTTTCCCCATATCCTGATGCACACTAACCCTCATCCTAACTTCCATGGGTGGGGAGGTGGCAAGATGGATTGACCCCCATCTATCGCAGAGCTGGTTTTACAACTTTCATCTCTTCAGCTAGCAACCAGCAAGCAAACAAATGGGCATTCGGCTTTATTTTGTCTTTTCCCTGGAGACAGTTTCCAGAAATAGCGCAGTTCGAGGTCCGGTCACAGTTTGCTATAGTGCTGGGTTTGCATGATGTACCTGCCTTTTGTTATAAGTATTATTAAATAGCAGGTTTATTAACTCAGGGCATACCTGTCAAATGTCATTCACAACAAATTAGCTTCAGCAATATTGCGCTTGTGCCACGCCTAAAAAGAAACATTTTTTAAATGACCTCTAGTGGGGTATTTTCTAATCCCAAGCAAATTCTCACGCATTAGCAGACAGTGCTTGGGTTGAACGCGGGACTGAATTACATGCAGCAGGCCGATACTCAGGCAGAACCTGCTCTTCTGCACTGAGGATAACTATCAGGCTGACAAATCTGGGTAAATCTAGAGAAACCTCTAAACAAAAGCACCACGATTGCTGGTTTGGTTTGAAAAAGAACGCATATCTCCCCTTTCTGGTATATTTTGGCAAGAAAATATGGTAATTCAGGTCCCACAAGGGGACTTGAAAAGGAATTGGGGGTAAACATTACTTAGCCCCTTCAAAAATGGAATTACCAAGGGTATTTTAAAGTAAGAGGGTTCCTCAGCAGTGCGCTTGAAGATGGACAGCGCTGCTAGGTAACCTTTTATTGTGCCAATCTGGAGTCTCAGATTTGCTAAATGCAAAAGGAAGGATACAACAATTGGTGTATTCAACGTTCTTATCTCTACAACAGCTGCAGAACTTGTTCCAACGGCAGCGGTATAAAGATTTGGTTGCTGGCCTTCTGGCCGAAAGCAAAACCTCCATTACATCGTCCAGGAGGTCCCAATCTTTGCATCTCAGCCTTCTCTGAAACCATGCGTGAAGGCTGAGAGTCCTGATATCCGGATGGAGAACCTGACCCTCCTCTCGCGGGAGAAGATCCTCCCTTTGTGGAAGACGAATCGGAGGACAGATGGACATGTGTAGAAGGTCCGGGTACCACGTTCTCCTGGCCCAATCTGGGGCAATTAGGATCATGGATTTCCTGAACCTCCTCAACCTCCTTAAAACGTGAAGAATGATGGGAACTGGAGGAAACACGTACCAGAGTGGAAATTCCAAGTCCACCACAAACGCGTCTCCTAGAGCTCCTCTTGGGGGAAATTCCCTTGAGCAGAATAATTCGTACTTCCTGTTGACACTGGTCGCGAACAGGTCCACTTGAGGGGTTCCTCAAAGGGTAAAGATCTCTTGAAGGACTTCCTGAGCTAGTTCCCACTCGTGGGAGACTGTGCTCTGCCTACTCAGAGCGTCCGCCGCCGTGTTCTTCTCTGCGGCTAAGTGAACTGCCGACAGAGAGAGTCCTTCCTGTATTGATTCCTTCTTGTATTGCCCAGAACCAGAGCTGCATTGCCTCTCTGCACCGTGGTAGTGACCCTACACCTCCTCTTTTGTTGAGGTAGTACATGGCCACTGTGCTGTCCGTCATTATCAGGACATTCTTTCCCTCTACAGAGGGCAGAAAGGCCTTCAGTGCTAGTCTGATTGCCCTGAGCCGACTGCTGATGGTCAAATCATTGGTATGGACTCCCCACCCTGTGAGTGAGGCATCCGTCACTACTGTTATCTTCCGCCATGGTTGCCAAAAAGGTTCTCCTTTCAAGATGTTTTCCCGACAGGCCCACCACTGAAGATCCAGTGAGACTGTGTCTGCGATATGTAGGAGATCTGACATCCTTCCTGAGAATTGTGACCACTGGGTCCTGAAAGCCCACTGGAGAGATCTCATTCTCAGGCGAGCCTCTGACACCAGGAAAATGCAGGATGCCATGAGACTGAGCAACCTCAGGAAGATGTTGGGCATTCTGGAATTTTTTCATCATCTGGAGTCTTGTAGGGAGTGGCAGGTGATACTGAGATGTTCCTGGGCTTGCTCGAATGAATGAGCCCTGATCAACCAGTCATCCAGGTAGGGGTAGACATGAAACCCCCCTCTCCGGATCCTCGCTGCCACCACAGCCATCAACTTGGTGAAAACCCTCGGGCGGAGGTCAGCCCGAATGGCAGAACTCGAAACTGATAACAAGAACCGCCAACCGCGAACCTCAGGTACTTTCTGTGCTTCAGATGGATAGGCACATGAAAGCAAGCATCCTGAAGGTCCAGTGATACCATCCAGTCTTGGATTTGGAGAGTCTGAAGTATCTGAGAAAGGGTGACCATCTTGAACTTGTCCTTCCTGAGGAACTTGTTCAAGTTTCTTAAATCCAAGATGGGTCTCAATCCTCTGTCCTTTTTGGGGATCAGAAAGTATGGGGAATACCAACCATTGTTCCTTTCTGCTACAGGTACATGTTCTATTGGACCTTTCTCTAGCAGGGTAAAATTTTCTTGCACAAGGAGCGGATCCGGAATTTTGAAAGAGTTGTTCCCCGGTGGATGAACTTGAGGCCTCTTTTGGAAACGAAGGCAGTAACCTTGGGCTACAGTTTCCAGTGGCCAAGCATCTGAAGTAATGCCCCGCCATTCGCTCAGATTCTGAGTAAGTCTGCCTCCCACCGGGGTCTTGTGAGTCAAGGCCTCAAAGTGGTTTTGAGGCGGCTGAAGCAGTGGCTGATGGTTGGGGACCGGGCTGTGGGCCCCACATGTAGCACAAGCGTGGCAGAGTGCGAGAGATGTGGAGCCGTGAGGAGGAGGAGCACCATCAGGGACTGAGCCGATAAGTCGGCCAGGCAGTGTCATTAGAGCGGTGGCATGCTGCTGGAATAGGGAGCCTGCCACAAACAGAGGACTCCCAGTTGAGCATCAGAAGAGGTGCTTCCCACTACCTGGCAGGCCGCGTGGTCCCAGTAGGTCTCCCCAGAGTAGACTGTGCAGTCTCTGCAGGAAAACAACAGAGGAGGTGGGCCCAGCTGGGCCAAAGTATACAGAGTGCAGTGTGGCAGTGCGAGGAGCACTGCTGAAGCGGAGGATTTCTCAGAGCCATTTAATCTCGGTGGAGACAAGCCTGAGGCCTGAGTGTGAGAGGAGTCTCTATCTGGTTTTTCTGCTTCCATCGACTGCAGGTCTATGGGAATTTGGGGGCCCAGGAGCTGTTGTGTCACAAAGAGAGAATCAAAAAAACTTCCAAGAAACAAAGTGTATCCACTAAGTTAAGAAAGGCGCATCTCAGTTTGCCCCAATTTGGTTGCTAATATTCAGTCACTGATTTATGATATGGAAGTAATAGAGTTCCAATAAATTCTTTTGGCAGGAATTGTTTAATTCACATTCCTATATCGTTTGCCGCCAATGGAAGTTTAATTTTTATACATCACACAATGAGTTCTCATCTCAAATTGCCCATAATACTTTGGTGCCAATGCATTTCGGATACAATCCTTCTTCAGGGCGGTATTATAGCAAAAAGCATAAAAATTAGTTTAACTAGTAACAGTATATGTATATGCAAATATAGTAATTATAACAAATATAACAATTATTGCAGACATTTGTAGAGAGTTATTTCGAAAATCACATACCCATCCACGAGTCATGTTCATTTGGAGAGGAAATAAGCAAAAATAAAACAAAACGGTATGTCAATTAGTTGACTAAAGTAGAAAGACATTCTATCATTTTCTTTTAGCTCTATATATTTGTCATACCTCGGTCAAGCCGATCTCTGAACTCGAGTCGTTGTACGTATACACAATCAGATCTATAAGCAAATTAAACAACAATTTTGAGTCATCCTCAATCTCTCTCGTGGGTATGTTAATCCTAATCGGTACTGCTGTACTTACTCAGCTCCTGCCGTGCACAACGTGTAGCTGCAGACTGAGCCGCTTGGAACGCGCTCGTGTAAGTTTACCTTTCATTTTAAAGGTCACCATGGAGACGGTACGAGGCGTCGTGGACCGACCTGGTGCACGTACGCCTCGCGCCCCACCCCCGAGTGTTAGCCCGGGGGCGGGGATGTCTCCATGGTGACCAGCACTCTGTGAGACAGTGCAAGTAGTTAACTGTCTACAGCGTCAATTGGCGCCGTAGCCGTAGTAATTGGAAAATTAGCAGCGTGTGTCAAATTTTTTAAAATTTTTTTGTCGTAGTAGTGTTTATATGCAAGACATAAGGTCCGCATTAACAATTGAACATATGGAAGAGATAAACAGTCTAGAGCATTTTCGCTCCCGAACATATTTACTGTCGCTACTAAGTCATTAGAGCAATTTGGGGCAAAATAAACAGCGCAATAATACAACTAGGAAATAAATTGTGACAAAAGGATAGCAGATATATGACAGATATTTACATGGCAGGTGTAAATCTTCTTTAGATAAAAAATCGAAGAGTAAAGAAATAATTAAGTTGACCAAAATGCTTTTACAAAAAGCACATAAAGTTTATTTCTTCATTGAGCCCCTTTGGAGAAAGGGAGCTCAGCCGGTCTATCCAAAATGATTCTCTTTGGTCCATCCTTTTTTGGAAATTCTCGTGGATGTCTCTTTTTGAAACCACCTCTAGGATGACAAAACGGATTTGGACCAAGTTGTGTTTCTTTTCATCCCAATGTCTTGACACTGCTGAGTTTGGATTATGGTTTCTTATGCACGATCTGTGTTCATTCCAACTAATTTTTGCTACTCGCAATGTCTGACCCACATAGTACAGTCCACACGGACATTTGATAGCATAAATCACGTTGGTTGAATCACATGTAGCAAAATTTCTCAGTCTGATTGTCTCTCCTGTGTGTGAATGTTTTATTGTCTCTCCTCTCATCACATAGCTGCAATTACTGCAACTTAAACACGGAAACGTCCCAATTCTTTCTGTAAGCTTCTTTTTAGGTGCTGGTTTAGTTTGAACCAGTCTATCTTTTAGGTTTTGACTCCGTTGGTAAGCAAATGTGGGTACTTCCTTAAATAGATGTTCAACTCTCTGATCGCATAATAAAGTATTCCAATGTTTTTGAATAATGCACTTAATGCGATTACTTTGTCGTGAGTATCTAGACACAAACACTAATGGTGGAACTGATTCCTGTCTGGTTTTTGTCTTCAATAGCTCTTCTCTGTTTTGTGTAGCTACTCGTGATTCTGCTGTGTTTATTTCCTCTTCTGTATATCCTCTTTCCAGGAACTTTTTCCCCATCTCACGGATAGCTAGCTTGTAGTCTTCTGGGTCACTTACCAATCTTTTCACCCTGAGCATCTGGCTGTATGGAAGATTTTTTATGAGGCTCGGTTGATGGAAGCTGAGACGTTGTAATAGATTGTTACGATCCGTGGGTTTTCGAAAGATGGTAGTCCGATATCCTGTGTCAGTAATCTTAATGTCTACATCCAAGAAGTGTATGTTGGTTTGGGAGTGTTCTTGAGTGAATTGGATACGAGCATCTATGCTGTTCAGATGTGCGAAGAACTTTAGGTATTCCTCTTCCGTATCTTTCCATATTCCGAATATATCGTCAATGTACCTGATCCAGAGACTTAATTTCAGGAACCAATGTTCATTCTGTAGTATATGTTCGGATTCGAATTTATGCATGAATGAATTAGCATAAGAGGGGGCCATGGTGGCTCCCATGGCTGTCCCAGCCACTTGGAGATAGTACTCATTCTTATATCGAAAGTATGAGTTGTTACTAATAAACTCCAGAAGAACCATTATAAATTCTTTCTGAGCCGGTATCTCTTCAGCATTGAGTAGCATCCATTCTACCGCTTCACCCCCTAAATCGTGCGGGATCGATGTGTAGAGACTTTTAACATCGATAGTAAAGCATATGTTGTTGCAATTGAATACAGTTTCGTTCAAGAGTTGTAAAAAATGTGTCGAGTCCTTGATATATGTACTGGTTTTTTGAATCAGTGGTTGTAAGAAGCAGGCACGCCAAGTACTTCAGGCCTTTCGCGAGCAAGAGAAGATACAGCGACTTCTTCTTTTTTAGACAAAGGAAGAAGAGAACGAGACGGGGGAGGAGAAAGACCAAAAGGAAAACCCAACACGAGACTACAACAGAAAAAAACATAGTAATAAACTTATCATCCAGAGTCTTGACTGGGAAAGAAATAGAAACCTTACAGAAAGGCCTAAGTTTCGTTCCTACCTATGACAGCACACTATTTGATTCCAAAATAGAACTCTTTAAACTTATTAGGAAGATGAAACTGAAGGTGTTTTTCAGTGAACTAGAACATCAAGAAGCCAGAGAAGAAGCAGAACTTAAGGAATTCAGAAGTAAAAGTACCTTTATTCCTCCAATAAGTATACCTTCAATAGAAATCTTCGAAAAACAAGTCACAAGAGACTTTGAGAAACTTAAGTTCAAAAGTCAATCACCTCGAAACATGAAACCTCACGAACTTAAATTGATACGTGATCTATATGGAGACCACACAATCACAATAAGGGCTGCGGATAAAGGAGGAGGCTTAGTACTACTTAACACAAGGGAATATGAAGAAGAATGTGAAAGACAACTAAGCGATGGTAATACTTATGCCAGATTGACACAAGATCCCACATCGGAGATTAAAGAGAATTTGAAGACTTTGTTGGACAAGGCGGAGGAATTGGAGTGGATTAATCACCACACAAAGAAATTCTTGATTAATACACACCCTAAGATACCACACTTTTATACCCTTCCTAAGATACACAAAGATCTCATCAAACCCCCTGGAAGACCAATCGTAGCAGGGATTAACAGCATACTGGAACCCTTAGGGAAATATGTGGATTACTTCTTACAACCACTGATTCAAAAAACCAGTACATATATCAAGGACTCGACACATTTTTTACAACTCTTGAACGAAACTGTATTCAATTGCAACAACATATGCTTTACTATCGATGTTAAAAGTCTCTACACATCGATCCCGCACGATTTAGGGGGTGAAGCGGTAGAATGGATGCTACTCAATGCTGAAGAGATACCGGCTCAGAAAGAATTTATAATGGTTCTTCTGGAGTTTATTAGTAACAACTCATACTTTCGATATAAGAATGAGTACTATCTCCAAGTGGCTGGGACAGCCATGGGAGCCACCATGGCCCCCTCTTATGCTAATTCATTCATGCATAAATTCGAATCCGAACATATACTACAGAATGAACATTGGTTCCTGAAATTAAGTCTCTGGATCAGGTACATTGACGATATATTCGGAATATGGAAAGATACGGAAGAGGAATACCTAAAGTTCTTCGCACATCTGAACAGCATAGATGCTCGTATCCAATTCACTCAAGAACACTCCCAAACCAACATACACTTCTTGGATGTAGACATTAAGATTACTGACACAGGATATCGGACTACCATCTTTCGAAAACCCACGGATCGTAACAATCTATTACAACGTCTCAGCTTCCATCAACCGAGCCTCATAAAAAATCTTCCATACAGCCAGATGCTCAGGGTGAAAAGATTGGTAAGTGACCCAGAAGACTACAAGCTAGCTATCCGTGAGATGGGGAAAAAGTTCCTGGAAAGAGGATATACAGAAGAGGAAATAAACACAGCAGAATCACGAGTAGCTACACAAAACAGAGAAGAGCTATTGAAGACAAAAACCAGACAGGAATCAGTTCCACCATTAGTGTTTGTGTCTAGATACTCACGACAAAGTAATCGCATTAAGTGCATTATTCAAAAACATTGGAATACTTTATTATGCGATCAGAGAGTTGAACATCTATTTAAGGAAGTACCCACATTTGCTTACCAACGGAGTCAAAACCTAAAAGATAGACTGGTTCAAACTAAACCAGCACCTAAAAAGAAGCTTACAGAAAGAATTGGGACGTTTCCGTGTTTAAGTTGCAGTAATTGCAGCTATGTGATGAGAGGAGAGACAATAAAACATTCACACACAGGAGAGACAATCAGACTGAGAAATTTTGCTACATGTGATTCAACCAACGTGATTTATGCTATCAAATGTCCGTGTGGACTGTACTATGTGGGTCAGACATTGCGAGTAGCAAAAATTAGGTGGAATGAACACAGATCGTGCATAAGAAACCATAATCCAAACTCAGCAGTGTCAAGACATTGGGATGAAAAGAAACACAACTTGGTCCAAATCCGTTTTGTCATCCTAGAGGTGGTTTCAAAAAGAGACATCCACGAGAATTTCCAAAAAAGGATGGACCAAAGAGAATCCTTTTGGATAGACCGGCTGAGCTCCCTTTCTTCAAAGGGGCTCAATGAAGAAATAAACTTTATGTGCTTTTTGTAAAAGCATTTTGGTCAACTTAATTATTTCTTTACTCTTCGATTTTTTATCTAAAGAAGATTTACACCTGCCATGTAAATATCTGTCATATATCTGCTATCCTTTTGTCACAATTTATTTCCTAGTTGTATTATTGCGCTGTTTATTTTGCCCCAAATTGCTCTAATGACTTAGTAGCGACAGTAAATATGTTCGGGAGCGAAAATGCTCTAGACTGTTTATCTCTTCCATATGTTCAATTGTTAATGCGGACCTTATGTCTTGCATATAAACACTACTACGACAAAAAAATGTTAAAAAATTTGACACACGCTGCTAATTTTCCAATTACTACGGCTACGGCGCCAATTGACGCTGTAGACAGTTAACTACTTGCACTGTCTCACAGAGTGCTGGTCACCATGGAGACATCCCCGCCCCCGGGCTAACACTCGGGGGTGGGGCGCGAGGCGTACGTGCACCAGGTCGGTCCACGACGCCTCGTACCGTCTCCATGGTGACCTTTAAAATGAAAGGTAAACTTACACGAGCGCGTTCCAAGCGGCTCAGTCTGCAGCTACACGTTGTGCACGGCAGGAGCTGAGTAAGTACAGCAGTACCGATTAGGATTAACATACCCACGAGAGAGATTGAGGATGACTCAAAATTGTTGTTTAATTTGCTTATAGATCTGATTGTGTATACGTACAACGACTCGAGTTCAGAGATCGGCTTGACCGAGGTATGACAAATATATAGAGCTAAAAGAAAATGATAGAATGTCTTTCTACTTTAGTCAACTAATTGACATACCGTTTTGTTTTATTTTTGCTTATTTCCTCTCCAAATGAACATGACTCGTGGATGGGTATGTGATTTTCGAAATAACTCTCTACAAATGTCTGCAATAATTGTTATATTTGTTATAATTACTATATTTGCATATACATATACTGTTACTAGTTATACTAATTTTTATGCTTTTTGCTATAATACCGCCCTGAAGAAGGATTGTATCCGAAATGCATTGGCACCAAAGTATTATGGGCAATTTGAGATGAGAACTCATTGTGTGATGTATAAAAATTAAACTTCCATTGGCGGCAAACGATATAGGAATGTGAATTAAACAATTCCTGCCAAAAGAATTTATTGGAACTCTATTACTTCCATATCATAAATCAGTGACTGAATATTAGCAACCAAATTGGGGCAAACTGAGATGCGCCTTTCTTAACTTAGTGGATACACTTTGTTTCTTGGAAGTTTTTTTGATCATTTTGGTCCTAGTGCTACAGGACCTCTTTTGAGATTGGCAGCTCCAGGCGAAAATAAACCATACAAACTACTAATTATCATATCTATGATTTCTAAAGGACAAACTGTGAACTACAACATGTAGTGCCCTTCTTATCCTCTTTTTTTTTTACAAAGAGAGAATCAGACACTTATAGGAGAGGCAAGTGTTGGGGCGAAACAGGACCCTGAGGACACTAGGTTGGGTGATGGAGGGGTGTCTTTTTGCCTGGACCTTCTAGTGCACCTAGTTAGGGGGCTGATCTGATTGCTGGGTAGCTTTGGGTCAGCTATGGAGTGAAGTTCTTGGCCTACGTTAATTCGTGGAGATGAAGAGGTGCATAGTGGTAACTTTGGAGTGAGGACTCCCCTGCATGTCGCTGCGTAAAGTCGTTAAAAAATAGATCTCTATGTCGGTTAGAAGGGAAACTGTAGAAGCTACAGAGGGTATCCAGAAAACACTAGCAGATCTGTCTAAAGATTTGCACCAAATAAATGCGAGAGTGGGGGATGAAGAAGAGGCGATACAATCACTTCAAGAGGACGTCATACACCTACAGGGAGAGCTGGCCAGAGGGAAACAGGGTATGGACGAACTGGTCTCTACTATTGATGAAAATAGACAATGAAGGGAGAACCTCAAAATCCATGGCCTGGAGGAAAGCGCTGAAGGATCAGACTTAAGGGCTGGGGTTCTCCAATCTTTTATGGATACATTTCTGGAGGTGGCTGATGACCGGATTGCTCTAAACCGGGTTCACAGGGTAGGCCCATTACATAAGGGGCCTTGTGTACAACCTAGGAATATACACATGAATTTTCATGCGTACACAGCGAAGGAAAGAATTCCGAAAGCCTCAAAAGCAGAAGGTTAAATCATCTATGGCAAGGATAGGCCTCTCATCTTCGAGGGCCTGGCGGCCTTGATACTACAGAAGAAATTGGCTTTCCGGCCAATCACAGGAAAGCTACGGCAGGAGCCAATTCAATATAGATGGACTTTCCCATTTGGCCTACTCTTCTCTTGGGAGGGGAAGCAGTGGCTGTGTACCGCTCCAGATGAAGCGGCCAAGATCCTGGGGATTGCTTTGGGATCTGATGGGAGAAGGCTAGTCCGGAAAAGGGGGGCGAGAATGGGAGAAGGGGTGGTCCTAGGGCTGAAGAGTTGAGCCTGTCAGAATGTTCGGTAAGGGGTTACCATGTGTTTTGAGTAAGATGCCTTTGCTGACATTTTAGAAAAAGAGGAAGAGTGGGCTGATCGGTGTTGTCTCGTCCAGGGGTTGCGAAAGCGAGCTAATTCCTCAGGGGGAGAAGCCTGTCCTGTTGGGTGTTGCGGCTTATCTTCACCTGTGGAAAAGGGTTTTGTACATATTCATTGTTATTTGTTCATGATTGGTTTGTTTAGTGCAAGTTACACTTGGCAATATGTCCCGTGTTCCAGATGAAGGAGTTGAGTTTTTTGGGGGTTCTAACCAATTTAAGCTGTAGGCGAATGTTATGTATTCTCCTTTTTTCTCTGGGGAGATGGGATTGCAATTAATTAAATATAATGTTAGAGGGCTTAATTCCCCCCAGAAGCGTAATATTTTATTGCATCGTATGAAGCATCAACAGATTTCTGTGGCGTTCTTACAAGGGATGCACTTGAGAGTGGACCTAGTCAGACTGAAATGCAGGGCATAACCACAGCAATTCTATTCCAAATATCACTTGAAGGACAATTGGAGGAAATGCAGGTTACCCTAGCTTCAGTTTATGGGCCCAATTCTGGACAAAATGATTTTCTCCACACAATGCTGGAAGATCTCATAGCATTTGTAACGGATATATAATCCTAGAGGGGATTTGAATCTTCTGTTGGTTCCTAACTGGCATACATCGAAGGGGCTATACGGGGGAGCGTGGAGGGCCTCAGAGGCCCTTGTCTTTTATTTTTTAAATTTTTTTTATTAATTTTCAACAAAATTACATACAGACTTTATGCATAACTTCCAATGATACATCTTGTTATTTGTCTGTTCGAACCACCCTATCACCCTCCTTCCTCCCCTAACCCGAGCCTATTCCATTTGCAATGTCTACTTATGGTCTATAAAACAGCTTGAAGTGTCCCATATCCCTATTCCACGGATTGTGATGGTAGGTGCACCTGAATTGGTGTGTCATCATGTGCGGGGGATGTCATTTCTTGTAATATGTGTCTGCAGGCCACCAAATCCATGTTCGGCCCCTCTTGGCCTCGAGGGGATGCTTCCTGCCACACAGCAGTTTCTGCCAATTACCATTTCTGGAGGTCTCTCAACCACACTCCCACCACTGGGCGGTTCTGTGCTTTGAACCCCATTACTATCCTACGCTTCACCAAGATGTATGCCAGGTCTTTCAATTTACTCACGTGTCTCGCCTGTTTTGGTCTTGGAAAAATTCCCAGCAAGCACACCTTGGGGGTGACCAAATCTGGCTACACACCAACCTTAGTTAGGACATGAGCCACTCCCTCACAATATCGGCGTATGACTGTGCAGGCCTAAAATATATGTATCAAGTTTGCATTGTTCAGGCCACATTTCGGGCAGGCCTTGTTCCTTTGCATTACAAAGTTTTGCGATTTTCTTCTGAGTTAAATATGCTCTGTGTATAACGTATAGTTGGATCAGCTGTAGTTTCGCATTTCTGGATACTTTCTTGTGATATCCCATGGCCCTGCGCCAAGCTGCGTCTGACAGCTGCTCTTTCAAATCTGCCTCCCAACTCTGTCTAATTTGTATAAGATTGTTATCGGGTCTCGACATTAGTACCTCATATAATCGTGATACTGCATGTGCTCCTTTGGAAATATCATAGAATGTTTCTATCGTTACATCTTCTACCAATATTCTATCTGGTCCTGGCCACTTTGCTTTTATTCAATGGAGAAGAGAGGCATGGGTTATGTGCGGTCCTCCCCGTATTCCTGACTCTGAAGTGACCTCATTAAAGGTCATCGGTCTTCCCTCTCACAATTCATCACCTAGTGTCACCTCCACCCTGCCTCCCTGGGCTCCCAGTACTTCCTAACATTCAGCCTAAGCTTAGCGTCTTCACTCTTTAGTGTCACTAATGGGATCTGGTGTGAGTAGGGCGTATCTTTGTCTAGAAAGCGGCAGGCTCTTTGTCTCGGGAGGATAGCTCAGGGGCAACATGCCCGCCTTGGAAGCAAGACCACACGGAGCAACACAGGTGAGATCCCCGGGTCTGTGCCTAGAAACCTCTGGGTATTATTAAGCACGTTTTAAATAACCAATCATATCATCATGTCTAGCCTCATCAACCGAAGGGGCTTGAGGTCATGTGATATTGTGGTCCACACCATCTGTTTTAAAAAGAATGGGGTACATGCTGGTTATAGTAACTCAGTGGGCATCACTACGAGGCTTGCGCTAGCCGTGCCTGTAATACAGGCATGGCTGCCGCCGGTATTTTATTTTTTACGGCGCCCAGAAATGGGCAATTACAGGGTCATTGCAGCCTTGCTGGACACGGTATTTGCCCATTCGTGGGCGCAGGGAAAAATTCTTCCCCATTCCCATTTGAGCCTCACAGGGCTCAATGGGGAGGTTGGATGCACCGGCACCGTTCATAACGGTGCCGGTGCATCCGACATGCTGTGCTCGCGGGTGCTGCTCTGCCCGCCAGGTCCGACTTGGCGGGCAGAAAGGCACCCGCGAGCACAACTCGTAGTTTGCCGGTCCGGGAACTACAGTACCGGCAAGCTTACCGGTACAGTAGTTCCCAGACTGGCAAACTTATAATGAGGATCAGTGTCTTGGGTCTGTTCGCCTGACAGCCAGTATGTGGTAAACTGCAATTGGCACGCTACAAAATACCCCTCAAAATCCGGCACTTTTATCCCTCCCTGCTGGTGTGGTCTCTGTAATTTCTCTAGCGACATTCTACATCTCGAGTTATGCCATAGGAAGCTACGGCAGGTGGCGTTCAGTGTCCTAAAGAAGGCTCTGGGTATATTATATGGAATGTTTGTGCAGTAATGTAGCAGCCTCGGAAGGAACACCATTTTCAACAGCGCGGCCCTTACCATTAATGAAAGCGGCAGCTTGGCCAAGAATTTCACTGAGTTCTCTATTTTATTCACTGCTCTCACCGTATTCTGCGCATGTTGTACTTTGGGGTCGTGAAAGATGTCTACCCCATTATATCTAAATCTGTCCATTTCCCATTTGATCGGTAATTCTGGTGACGCATTCCGAGGTCTTCTCTTATACCCTGCAAGGGGGAATAAACCTGATTTCTGTGCATTTATTGTAATCCCATCCCAGAAAGGTCTGCGTAGCGCTCAAACACCTCTAGTATGTATTGTAGGTTAGTCTCTGGTTGTTGTAGGTAAAGAAGCATATCATCCGCATATAGGGAGACCAAATGTGTGCTACCCCGTATACTGGTGCCTGCCTCGTGGTATTCTTTCTGTAATTATACCGCCAGCGGCTCTAAGGCAAATATAAATAACACAGGGGACCAAGGACAGCCCTGACTCGTCCCTTTGCTTAGCCTCCATTGTTCCGATATCGTGGTTGTTAGGGAGAATTCTCCAGAATGGCTAATTTCCCTTACCTACTGAGTCCCTCAGCAGCTTTGCTGGATTTCTAGGATTTATTTTTTCACCTGGTTAGAGTGTGAGCCTTTTTTCCCACTCTTACATCTGTTTTGCTGTGTGTGTTTAACATTTTTGTGTTTATAGACTGTGGAGCCTCACCTACTCAACAGGCATCATCTTTTCACTGTGTGTTACACAGCACCTTCAGTGCAGTGACACAGGGTTGTCTTTTAGACTTCCCAACTCAGACTCAATTTTTCTGGGAATGACTACTATCTCCCAGAACATTTAAAGTTACCATTAACTTTATTAGCCTCTGTAAAACCACAGACCCAGTACACCCTATCTTACATAGAGTACTGGAAAGGGTTAATACTTATCCCTTTTTGTCTGTTTCTCTTGGAGCATTGTTTCGCTCCCTTTTCATCAAGACTTTTCTGGTGGCAGTGATAACTACCCTATTTTTCCTACTGCGGTTACCGTAAATAACCTTGGTATTGTTTTAGGCTATCTTGGTAGCCTCGAACTTAAACCCGCTAGACCATATATGTTTTATTTCGACTCCAGCTGGGTTTATTCGCCATTTCTTCTTGAAAATGTCTTTCTCGTGTTTTACTCTGCACGCCAAACCAGGTTTGGTTCCTTTGTTCACCGTCTTTTCGCGGGCTTCTATGCAGAAGCCCTCCTTAGGTGCCTGTATGTCTGGGGGGGACAGGATGTGAGGGAGGGGTTTAGGACTCCCTGCACAGGGTCTCCTTGGAGACACATGTCACACTCTGAACTGATTGGCTGTGGTGACTGTCCCAGCAGTACAGCCACCATGTTGTGTGATTGACAGCCAAATGGGGGAAAACTGCATAAAAAGCAGGTCTCTGGGTCTGGAAAGGCAGAGTCGCCACTGGAACGAAAGAACCGATGAGGAGCTGACGGAAGAGGACCCCTACCACGACTGAACCGCCCGGTGAAGCCTTGCTGCAGGTCCGAATCCCCAAACTCCAACGACACAGAGGATCCTCCAGGAATCTTCTTCCCCTGAACTGCTGGGATTAACCAGTTCACCCAAACTGCAAACAGGACTCCCTCCTCTATTCGAATTCGCTGTACAGAGCTACAGTGGGCCGGATAGCAGGAAGGTCGGACCCTGCTTGGGTTTTAAGCAGTGTACCTTTTGTTTGTTGCTTTGCTCCGCGGCTGGTTTCTTCCCTGGGTAGTGCAAGACACTCCAGTCTTCCTGCTTCGTGTCAGTCAGACAGTCGCTTCAGGAACCGTGAGCCTGCAGGAACTACCAGGAACGTCCGCCTCAGCTACAGCTTCTTCTCCATTTAAAGGTACTGTGCAAATTCGGTTGTTCGTTTCGTTCAGCCGCGGTGAAAGTGTTTGACATCTTTCTCCGATCCGAGGGCTTGTCCTTCTCTACTCTTTAAACTAACGTTTCTGCCGACCAACTTCGTCCGGAACTCTTGGCAAAGACTTAACAGCGAACTACCCTGAACTGTGTGATCTTGAGCAAAAGACTTTTGTCCTATTGACTTTGGCCCTAAGCCTTTTTGAATTGATTCCATCACTGTAGTTCCTCTTTCTAGATTGCCCTGCTTACCTTGGTGCTGTTCAATTTCTGCCTAACTTTGTCTTTCTTTCCCTCCCTTTTAAATTTCTGGAGTGACATTTTGCTCCCACTTCATTTGTGAGCTTAACTTGTCTGGAACCTATTGGGAGTGGTATGGTGTATTAAGTGCGTGATTTTTAAACTGCTTTACTTTAGTAAAATGTTATACAACTGATGTGTAAATAAATGTATATTCTTTTACTCAGAAACCTTGAGTCAGTGTTTGTTTGAATCATAGTAATTGCTGTCCTTTGTGTAACTATTGATACTGCTTAGTTGCTCTTGAGATAAGTCTGGCTGCTCAGCCATTGGTACCACTTTTACTGTGTAGTACAGGCTTGTACCAAAGATGAATTTGTCCTGTCACTTGTAGTCTTAATTGTGTGTGGTGTTCCCAAAGGGTACTGCATATAATTCTGCCTAACATTGGTGTACAGCGGTGAGGATCAAGTATAGTAATTACACTTAGAGTGCTGCTATTACCTTGGATCAACTAACCACAATGCAAACATCACTAAAAAGCTATATTAATCATGTCTGATATGGAACGCTACAGCCGGAAACCCTCCTTAGTTACACTGTGAATTACTTAAAAAATCTGTGTAGAGAAAGGAACCTCTCGGCCAAAGTCAAAAAGTCTGAATTGACTGAAAAGTTGTTGAAGAACCAAAGTCTGGGGAGTGGGTCTGAAATGCCTGACTCTCCAGCAAATGTGGATAATCATGAGGATGATAATGTGTCTATTACTGAAGGCCTCACTGCTCCCTTGTCTTCTCAACAACCTCAACCTTTGTCCTCTGGGACCCCATCAGGTCCTACACTCAGTCCTGAATTCATTGCTCTAGAAAAGATGAGGCTTGAATGGAATTCAAACGTTTAAATGCTCAAACTGAACAAAAGCACCAAGAACTTAAACTCAGAGAAATGGAGTTGAATCATTAACTAGAAATGAAAAGGTTATCTATTGAAAATGCTTCTCTCCCAGAGTCTTCTAGGTCTTCCAGTCCTAAAAGACCCTGTATGCCTAAAGAAATTGTGGGTATGTATGAGGTTATGCTTGATATTTGGATTGGTTGGCAATGTTTGAATATAACCATGGGATTCAAGGTCTTACAGGGAATCAGTTGCTTCCCTGGCTCTTCTCTAGGCTACCCACTGTTGCATCTGATGTTGTAATGGAGTTGGGGGAGGTGGATAGGATGGATTATGAGTGTGTGAAGCTAGCTTTAATTGCTAGATTTTGGAAGACCCCTTCCCAGTATCTTAAGATGTTTTGGACCCTCAAAAAGCATGATGGTACCCCTTGGGCTACCTGGGTATGTGAATGTTTGTAAAACGTAGATGGTTGTGTTAAGGGTTACAGTGTAAACACTCATGAAGGTATGAGAAATCTTGTTATGTTGGAGTCAATTTATGATGCTTGCTCTCCTGAGCTCAGATAGCACTTGGCTGATTCTAAGGAGAGAGATCCCACGAAGTTAGCTAAGGCTGCTGACTTGTGGGTTGCCAACAGGGCTACTCACAAGGATTCTGGGGCAACTAAGAAGAAGGATGAGGGAAATCAGCCAAAGAAAGATAACAAGGAGAATTCTAATACCTCCAATCTAATAGAGGGCCACAAACAGCAACATAAGGGTAAACCAAAAGGGAAACCGAATCAGGCTAGTGTACCATCTGGACCCAGACCAGATGGAGGTCAGAACAAACCCCCATTTGTCAAGACATTTGGGAAATGTTATTTTTGTGGGTCAACTGACCATGTGAAAGGGGATCCCAGATGTAAGGGTAAACCTTCGGGGATCCACACTGTCTCCTTAGCCTTCTTCCCAGAGGAATAAGTACATATGGCAAGTGAAAACCTTCACCTAGTGGCTGATGAACCCATGACAGTCTCAGCTAGTGTTTCTTAAGTGTCCCTGGGCTTGTGGGAACAACAGAATTTAGATGTCTATAATTCCATCCCAGATAATACTAAAGAGTATTATAAAGATAGTGTTCTTGTGAATGGCCAGGAGGCTCCTGCCATCAGAGACACTGGAGCCAGCATAACTGTGGTGGATGAATCATTTTTCATGGTGGAGGATTTCGCTCAGGCACCCAAACGCCTCACCAAGTTAGCCGGAGGCCCTGTGCAAATGCTTCCCCAGTTACCAGCTCTCATCCAGTGTAATGATATGACTGTCAAAATACCTGTTAGTGTGCAGAGTGAAGTGCCTGGGAGAGTCCTGTTGGGCTCTGAAAACTCTTGGAGTTGTGTCTAGCACCCCTAGGCCTCCCAGCCAGTAAAAGGAGACAGGAGCTCACTAGCCCTGCAAGGGAGAGGACCTTGAGAGGCTCTTCAGAGGAGTTGATAGAGGAAACTATCACCCCCACTCCACATGAGTTGCTCACTGCTATTTCCAGAAAGAATGAGGCAAAGGGGAAACCCCCAACCTCAAGGAAAATGTCAGACAGCACCCCTGTGCTACCAACAAGGACATCCCCATGATTGTCCAAGGTCACACCTGTGACTCCTCCACCTGCTGAGGCAGAGTGTGAGGTACAACCTTGTGTGGTTGAGCCAGTTTCTGAAGAATCAGGTCTGGAAGAAGACACTGTTTTAGTTGGAAATCTTGACCCTGTTGACAATCCTGAGCTGCAGTCTTTACTGGCAGAAGGTGGACCCAACAGGGCAGACTTCAGCAGATGACAAAGAGAGTGTCCTACTCTCAAAGGTCTTCGACAACAGGCTTCTAACCAACTTGATGGGCAAGAAGTTGGAAAGCATAGGTTAAGCTGGGAAGATGGCCTCCTCTACAGTGAACCGACTGTGTCTATCCCTGGGGACTGCAAAAGAATTGTAGTGCCCCATGCCAACTGACTCCAGTTCCTACAGTTGGCCCATGAGATACCTTTGGCTGGTCATTTGAGTTTCAAAAAGACCAAGGAAAGGCTCTCCCTCTACTTCTACTGGCCTAAGATGGGTTCAGAAGTTGACAAATTCTGTAGGAGCTGTCACACTTGCCTAACCTCTGGCAAGAGTGGCGCCAAGAATGTGGCCCCCCTGGTGCCTCTCCCAGTGGTGGGAGTTCCTTTTGAGAGGGTGGGCATTGACATTGTTGTTCCCCTTGACCCACCCCCCACATCTTCAGGGAACAGGTTTATCCTGGTTGTAGTAGACCATGCTACAAGATACTCTGAAGCCATACCTATGAGAACTGTTACGGCTCAGGCTGTGGCTAAGGCTCTACTTGGTATTTTTTTTACCAGAGTAGGGTTTCCTAAGGAAGTGATAACCGACAGGGGATCCAATTATATGTCCCACTACATGCAAGCCATGTAGAAGAACAGTGGTGTCACTTAAACATTCTCTACAACCTACCATTCACAGACAAATGGACTGGTAGAGAGGTTTAATCGTACTATGAAGAGCATGATAGGTGCTTTAGAGGAACCCCTTAAAAGAAAGTGGGACCTTCTACTGCCATGCCTTCTCTTTGCTTATAGGGAAGTCCCTCAGGAGGGAGTTGGTTACAGTCCCTTTGAACTTCTCTATGGCCATGCAGTCAGAGGTCCATTGGCCCTGATCAAGGAGGGGTTGGAGAGTGCACCTTCCCCCAAGCCAGTCAGAGTGACTGACTATGTGATAGGTCTCCGGAGGAGAATGTCACACATGATGGCAGAAGCTAGTGATAACTTAAAAGCAGGACATGCTCTGGTCAAACATTGGCATGACCAGAAGACCAGCAGGGTTGAGTTTACTCAAGACCAGCTTGTATTAGTTATGGTACCAACAAGGCAGAGGGCCTTGCAGGACAAATGGATAGGACCCTTCCAGGTTGTGGGCAAACAAAAAAATATAAGAAATTCCAATGGACAGAAGTCCCTTTTTGTCTGTTTCTCTTGGAGCATTGTTTCGCTCCCTTTTCATCAAGACTTGCCTGGTGGCAGTGGTAACTACCCTATTTTTTCTACCGCGGTTATCTTAAATAACCTTGGTATTGTTTTAGGCTATCTTGGTAGCCTCAAACTTAAACCCGCTAGACCATATATGTTTCATTTCGGCTCCGGCTGTGTTTATTCGCCATTTCTTGTTGAAAATGTCTTTCTCATGTTTTACTCGGTGCGCCAAACCAGATTTGGTTCCTTTGTTCACCATCTTTTTGCGGGCTTCTACGCAGAAGCCCTCCTTAGGTGCCTGTATTTCTGGGGGGACAGGATGTGAGGGAGGGGTTTAGGACTCCATGCACAGGGTCTCCTTGGAGACCCATGTCACACTCTGATCTGATTGGCTGTGGTGACTGTCCCGGCGGGACAGCCACCCTGCTGTGTGATTGAGAGCCAGGCTGTGTGAATGCGGGAAAACTGCATAAAAAGCAGGTCTCTGGGTCTGGAAAGGCAGAGTCGCCACCGGAACTAAAGAACCGACGAGGAGCTGACGGAAGAGGACCCCTACCATGACAGAACCGCCCGGTGAAGCCCTGCTGCAGGTCCGAATCCTCGAACTTCAAAGACAGAGAAGATCCTCCAGGAATCTTCTTCCCCTGAGCTGGTGGGACCAACCAGTTCGCCCAAACTGCAAGCCAGGACTCCCTCCTCTGGTCGAATTTGCTGTACAGAGCTACAGTGGGCCGGATAGCCAGGAAGGTCAGACTGTCATGATGCCCACTCCCGGGAAGCCAGTTCAAGCCCTGCGTCCCCGAAAGCGGACATCCAGTCCCCAAGGAAGGACCCAGCAACCCCATATAGGGGCCCTTTGGACAGTGTCCTGGCGCCTAGGCTCATAAAAGACATCAGTCCTGGCGTCATAGGCGCCAGCCTCATTATGGGAGTGCTTGGATGCACTTACCTGATGCAGACCATGCTGCAGGATCCCGGCCTCCTTGAGGCCTGAAAGGAACTACTTTACCTATGGGACTAATTTACCATCTGGGCGTGGTCGGGGAAGGATACATACCTGATTGGAGGAAGGATACATACCTGGAACCTCTTCCAAGGCTATTTAAATCCCACCCGAACAGCCACACGTGCTTCGCGTTGTTCTGCATCTAGCAGCTGGATGCTCACCGTGTCTGCTCCTGCATCCTGACTTCTGCCACGCCTGCCAGTATCCTGGATCACCTGCAAAGGAAGAGAAGGAGAGAACAGAAGAAGGAAAAGTCCTTACCTGCTAATTCCGCATCCCGGAGACATCTCGCCGACAATCCTGAAAAGGAAGACTTTTATTTAAAAGCTCATCGCGTCGATCGCTGCAGCGCCGCATTCCACTCACCTTTACAGGGCGCCTCCATGTTCAGCAGCGATCATCCGGATTCGCATTCACGCCCCAGCGCCTAGGGAGAAAAAGACCAGAACAAAAGGTGAGAGAGAGAAGGGAATAAGGAAAGCTAAATCTCCATGTTAAGACTTACCTGTTGATTCATTCCCTCTCCATTTCGGGTCCGCGCCGCATCCTGGCATTTCCGGACCCCGGCCCCTAAGGGGAAAAAGAGACATCAGCGTTAATGAGCGAATGAAAAGACAATACCAAAAACGCTCATTAAAGACTTACCTGATTTCTACAAGGATTTCACCTCTCATCTCGGGTCGGTGCCTGTTCCCCGGCATTCCGTACCCCGGCCCCTATGGGGAAAAAGACACTAGCATTAGTACATTAATGCATGGACACAAGGGGAACCTCTTATCAAAAAAACTTACCTGGAAGCCAAGCAAGTTTGGTTCTCACCAATCCAAAAATCCAGTGAAGTAACTGGATACCAACGCGCCCCTGCATCAGAAGCAGGATGGAGAGCTCGTCCTTCCAGACCCTAAGGTGAGACGCTACGAGGAATCACAGAAGGGTTTCGAGGAGGGTGAGATGGGAAAGTGGGAGGCCGATTGCATTACCCCGCAGACAGTTAATCCCCTATTTTCGCCTACAGAAGGATACTTCTGCGAGCCAGACAAGCCAGATTTGGGGGCCCGGTCCAGTCACCTTAGAAGAGGTCACAGCAGCGCGAACCAGGCCAGCGCCTCCGTGGGAGTCAGGTGAGCGTTACACAGACCCTGCTTGGGTTTTAAGGAGCGCACCTTTTATTTGTTGCTTTGCTCTGCTGCTGGTTTCTTCCCTGGGTAGTGCAAGACCCTCCAGTCTTCCTACTTCGTGTCAGTCAGACAGTCGCTTCAGGAACCGTGAGCCTGCAGGAACTACCAGGAACGTCCGCCTCAGCTACAGCTTCTTCTCCATTTAAAGGTACTGGAAAATCCGGTTGTTCGTTTCGTTCAGCCGCAGTGAAAGTGTTTGAAATCTTTCTCCAATCCAAGGGCTTGTCCTTCTCCACTCTTTAAACTAACTTTTCTGCCGACCAACTTCGTCCGGAACTCTTGGCAAAGACTTAACCGCAAATTACCCTGAGCTGTGTGATCTTGAGCAAAAGACTTATCCTATTGACTTTGGCCCTAAGCCTTTTTTAATTGATTCCATCACTGAAGTTCCTCTTTCTAGATTGCCCTGTTTATCTTAAATTTCTGGAGTGCCATTTTGCTCCCAGTTCATTTGTGAGCGTAACTTGTCTGCGACCTATTGGGAGTGGTGTGGTGTATTAAGTGTTTGACTTTTAAACTGCTTTACTTTAGTGAAATGTTATACAACTGATGTGTAAATAAATGTATATTCTTTTACTCAGAAACCTTGAGTCAGTGTTTGTTTGAATCATAGTAATTGCTGTCATTTGTGTAACTAATGATACTGCTCACTTGCTCTTGAGATAAGTCTGGCTGCTCAGCCATTGGTACCACTTTTACTGTGTAGTACAGGCTTGTACCAAAGGTGAATTTGTACTGTCACTTGTAGTCTTAATTGTGTGTGGTGTTCCCAAATGGTACTGCATATAATTCTGCCTAACAGTGGTGCCTGTTTTGACTCTCGCTACTGGGCTGCTGTAGAATAGCTTGACCTATTTAATATACGTGGGGCCCATGCCGAAACCTTTTAACACCGCTAGTAGCCATGGCCACCTAACCGAGTCAAATGCCTTGACTGCATCCAGCGAGGTTACTGCCATAAGCTGGGTGCTGTCTTGGGTCTGGTCGATGACATGGTGCAATTGTCTCAGATTGCATGTGATATTCCTGTTTGGTACATAACCTG
This sequence comes from Ambystoma mexicanum, assembly GCF_040938575.1. Classification (NCBI taxonomy): domain Eukaryota; kingdom Metazoa; phylum Chordata; class Amphibia; order Caudata; family Ambystomatidae; genus Ambystoma; species Ambystoma mexicanum. Next base: position 639,336,224 of record NC_090939.1, read on the forward strand.
ACTGATGTGGGTGTATGAGTTTGTGAATTATGGGTGTCAATCGATTAGCCATCAGGGCTGTCAGTATTTTCCCATCTTGATTGAGTAGCGAGAGGGGTCTGTAAGAGCCACATTCGGTATCAGGTTTGTTAGGCTTCAGTAATGGGAGTATAATTGGCTCTTTCAATGTCAGCGGCAAAATTCCTTTATCTAATGATGCATTCAACATGGCCAACAATGGGGGAGTGATCTCTGCCACAAATTCTTTATAGAACTCACTGGGTAGTCCTTTCACCCCTGGAGCCTTGCCTGACGGCAACCCTCTAATAGGGTATTCCAACACCTCTTTAGTTATGGGCGCTTCAAGCTTCTCAACCGCCTCTGCATCCAGCTTTGGAAGATCTATCAGCGCCAAAGCTTCTTCTATCTCTGACTCAAGTGTGTCACAGGTCTCCCCATTTCTATCTATGATTGCCCAAATCATGTTTTGCTCAGTCTCACTTTTATACAACCAGGCTAGCAAACGTCCCGGTTTGTCTCCTTCGGCGTGCTGTCGTTCCACATATTTCCTATAATTTAACTTACCCAATCTGTCCCAGTGTGCTAAACATTTGTGGCACAGCAATAGCCTCATGGGTGCACACGCTAGATGGATCACTCTGCCCGTTTATGGCTTCTAGTTTTGGATCCGCTTTGCGTAAGTCGTTCTCTATGGCGGTCTGAACCCCATTCGCCTTGGCGATAGAAATCCCTCTGATCACCACCTTGAAGGCTTCCCATAAGGTGCCCGCTAACTCCACACTCCCTGTATTAAACTTAAAGTAATCCTGCACACCTTCCCTTAACTGGTCCCTGAATACTTCGTCCCTCAGAGACTCCCTCCTAAGTCTCCATGTCGGGATGTGTGCTCTTGGGGGGGAAACTCGCCAAGTGACCACCAGTGGGGCATGATCTGACAATACCCGTGCTTTGTATTCTGCTATATTGAATGCACCCAAGGTATCCTCCCCCCTAAAAATATAATCTAATCTCGTGTACATGGCTTGGGGAGCGGTATAATGCGAGTATCCACGGGCGTGCGGGTGAGAGACCGCCATATATCTGAGAGTTTAAATGCTTGCAATAATGTGCCCAAGGCTTTGGCGGGGGGAGGGTGCATACATTTGTCATAGGATCTGTCTAGTGTAGGGTTAAGCATACAATTAAAATCCACTCCCCATATCAGTGTGTTATCTCAGTGTGGACTTATTAGCGGGTATAACGTGCGGAAATAAGCAGTATCTTGGTTAGGTACGTATGTGTTAATAATACATAATTCTCTGTGCTCAACCCGACCTCACAATACAGACATCCTTCCCTCTTTATTCAGGAATGTCTCAAGCACCCTCAAGGGAACCGATGGTGCTACCCATACTGTTACGCCTCTAGCATAAGCAGAATATGATGAGCACAGCGTTGTGTATCTCCATTTTTTAGCAAAAGAAGTCTGTTTCTCTTTTGTGAGGTGCGTTTCTTGCAAGAGTGCAATGTCAATTTTCTGATGCCTAAGGTAAATCATAATCCTATTACGTTTAATATAACTGCTAAGGCCTCTAACGTTCCAGGACACTATTTTAAGTTCCCCCATCTCATTGAAAAATTCGGATCTGTACCATCAGTCCAACATGCAAGTTCAGCATATTCCCGGTGGATACATAGGCTAACTCCCCTTTAACTGCCCCAACTCCCTCACCCCCCCCAACAGTAGGCCAGCTCAATCCCTTGTTCTCAGGCCTCCCCACTCCTCTCTTCTATTCCAGGGTCATGTCCTGGTGCGTAAGGCGCGGTATGCGGATACGTAACCGCTAGTATCCGTGCAAACCAATGCAATCTTGGGTGTAGGACGCTCCTACGTAGTACGACCTTAAGTAAGCACCACATTGTTGGCTGCTGAATTTAGCCACTTATTATTACAGGTCTCTGCAGCCTTGTAATTGTTGTGATCATCTGCATGTGGTTACTCCTGACTACTTGGATCGGCTCTCCCCCGATTGGCAAATTCTGTGTGTCCATCCATTTGTGTGCGTCTTCGGGATTATCAAAAAAGATGGCACGGCCCTTTTGAATCACTTTCAATTTAGCCGGATACCATGGCATGTACTTCAGATTAGCCACTCGGAGCCTTCTCTTGACCGCTATATAGTTCATGCGTTGCTTTTGAACCTGCAGGGTGTAGTCTGGATATGCTGTTATCGTGGCAGACGCTCGTTGGATCGTCCCACCTTTGCAAAAGTGTTCAAGGATCTTTTCCCTAATAGAGTATTTCAAAATCCAGGCTATTATTGGCCTCGACGGGACTCCCGGCGGTGGTTTTCTCATCAGCGACCTATGCACCCTTTCTACCGTGAAGCTTTGACTGAGGGCGCCTGGACCAATTTCTTGCTGCAACAGGGACTCAATGTACTCCGTCAGGTTTGCTCCTTCTTCTCCTTTCGGGAGCCCAACAATTTGTACATAATTGCGTTTAGCCCTGCCTTCTGCATCCTCGGCTCTGTCCTCGAGATTACGCACTTGTTGCAGTACCCTGACTTCTTCTGGGGTGTCTATAAGGCCACTTGTATTTTCCACCACTGACTTTTCAAGCTTCCAAGTGCATTCAGCGAGTGCCCTCACATCTTATTTTAGCATGTTGACCTTAATGCTGATGGCGTCTATTTTAGCCTCCAGAGACTCCTTTAGAGATGCTATGGCTGCTAGGATCTGTTGATCTCCTTCCACAAGTGACTGCTCCCTTTGAGATGTTTAGGCTGCTTGGGTAGGGCTCTCCATTGGGTGCTCAGTCTTGGTGCATGCCTCCAAGGTGAGATGTTTTCCTTTGCTCTTATGGGTTTAGATGCCATGACTTATCGCCGTCTCGTGTCTCGCACTTTTGCTAGTTATTGCACTACTCAGGCGTATCGATTCCGCTGCTTGCCAGTCTATTAGTACAGGCAGGTTTTGCTGCAGCCCCACCGCTTGCTCCTTGAAGTACTTGGCGTACATGCTAGGTGCTGCTTGTAGCTTCACAGACAGTATCAGCAATATCCAAAACTTCAGGCTTTATCAGCTTCTGCCCTCTGCTCCGCATCCACCTTGACTTGCAGTGTCTGCAGGAAAACCGCCTGATAAAACCACCCAAAGAACATAAACTGGCTCCTTTAAGTTACATTCCACTGTCACATTGACAGGAGCAGGGCAGCAGTGCTGAGCTGGAAACCATCCATCAAATTCTGGAAGCACCATTTGGCTCATCTATTGTGGGCCAACCGCTGTCTAGGATTGTACTTCTTGGGTCTATTATTGCTGCCAAGGACAGTTTCTTGTAAAAGGTCTTATGAGTGATATCCGTTTACTCTGTGATGCAATACTTCACCCTGGTCCCTTGATCTATTGGGATAAACAGTGTGTCATAGGCATCTTGTTTGGGGCCACTCAGACTTTATGTGTATTACAAGGTGCATTGGAGGTAGGCCTGTCTTTTGATACACGCTATGCAGCAAGACTGGTGTTCTGCTTTTGTTTCGCGTGATTACAGGCCCGGTTTACTTAGTGGTCTGCTTTTGTTTCGCGTGTTTACAGGTATGGTTTACTTAGCGGCCCACTCACCCGTACAACACGCTCTGAGGGCCTGCTTCCAGAGCAGTCCGCCTCCTCTCATTAGCCTGGCCAGCTCCCTCTCTGGTCCGCCCAGTCTCAACGGCGGAGTAATGGCAGTTATATTCTGCCCCAATAGGTAAATTATGCTTGTGTTTATACTGACGCACACAGCACAGAAATGCATCCCCTCGGAGAGGCCGGATGCTCAATAGGAGTTGCACTTATGAACGTGCTCCTAATTACACCGGCTGAGTACACGTGCTCGAATGTTCTTACCGTAAACACAGTCAGTGGTGCAACGCATGGTGCACCAGCATGCAATTGCCTCTCTGTCCATCGCCGGGTCGCTGCAGCAATCCTTCAGGGCACCCAGTTCGTAAAAGTCTGTCAGACCTGCGACAACGTTGGTCTTGTAAGCAGCATATACCCAACCAGCTTCCTGTGGTCCAGTTTGCGTTACTGCAGGTCCTTCAGCTACAGCAGCAAGCCGTGCGCTCCACTGGCCTCCTGTTGCTAAACACACTTAGCTTGCTTTGCTACGGCGCTCCTCCTCCATTAGTCATAACCTGGGCATTTGTCCAATAGCTATGCCGTTTGTATCCAACATTACTCATTTTGTCAGCCCCTTTTCGTTTCCCCTCCAGTAAGGTGCTGCATGAGACATTTCCTTTGGTTTGGCATAACAAGGCCGCAGATTTATTTTTACATATACATAACCACTGCAAACAGGTATTAAACATTAGTTCCAAAAGGTGTGGCGACTGCTCCTCGTCCTGCTTCCCCCTTTACCTCCATATTGATTGCAGGCACAACTCCCCCAAGGCCTTCGAGTCTGAGAAACCGCCTGCCCCTGCAGTTCTTTGCGGACGCGGGGAGCGCCGATTGTTGGGGGGAAGTTGAGCCCCAATTGCTACCGCCAGACACCCCCGCGGTTTAGGCTCCCAGGAGGCGCTGTCTAGAATGGGCGAAGCCCCTTCCGGTTTAGCAATGGCTCATTCGGAGTCTTTGTCTTATCATAGGTTGCCACAACCCGCCACGCCAAAGGTGGGTTACCGCCCACCGCGGCTCCCCCCTTTCCTAGCTTATAACTCCAGTAATTTCGTGCAGCTGTTCCAGGAAAACAGATCCATTCCCTGTTCCAACAAATGCACCCCGTCCTTCAAGTAGTACTCCTTGTTTTTCAGATTGATCAAACCATGTCTGCTATGCTGAAAGCCTCTCCCTTTGCAAAACTTGGCCATGGCCCAGTTCAACTTCCTCCTTGAATTCTCCACGGCTGCCGGACTCTCGGCACCCCTCCATTCGAGCCTCGAGATGATTTCAGACCACACGATTTCCTTGTCCCCCAATTCCGCCGATAGCTCCTGAAATGAAGACATCATTTCCCTGAGCAAGATCCCCCTCCCCAGACCAGCCAAATCGTTGCCGCTGAGGTGCACCACCAGCACATCAGGCCTCCGATGCCCCCTCAGGAGACTGCGTATGTGCCCCTGTAGCTGTGCCCATTTCATACCCGGCACTCCGTGCCACTGCACCCAGTATTCCCCGGCGGTCAGCACCTCCTGCTTGGCTGTCCAGCTTCCCTTGGCCCTTGACACAAACGAATGGCCCACCACCCAGGCAGACCGCCGCCTTCCCTGCTTTGGTGCTACTGTGAGGAAACAGGAGGGAGGAACCGTTAGTCTTGCATTTTTTCAGGCCTGACATACCGTTTAAAACAACCGGACCTCCAACCCCCAATCTGTTTGATTGCCTCTGCTCCCAGGCCCATCCCTGACGCAGATGTGGCTGCCCCTATCCTGAAGGAATGCGTCCCATAAACCCCCATTGAGAACCCCGCCTCCACCAGTGTCCTGTCCAACACCTTTTTTAACTGAAACAGGCTTAACGCTGTCCCATCGTTATGTACCAAAAAAGGGGCCTCGTCCCCCGTGTGACACCTTCGACTCAAATACCTGCTTACGCATCCTACTGGACAGACCGGACTATCCTGGGTACTCCCTAACGTAATCTTTCTGCCTTTCCCTGTCTGATCGGTCTTGGATCTCCTCAGAAATATGTATAACCGCTCCCCTTACACCCCTATGTCACAGCTCCTGAGGAAACTCAAGCCTTTACCCTTCTTGTTGGCTGGCACCAGCTCGCTTACCCTTAAAGCCCCAAAAAATGCCCGTGAGCAGGCTGCTGCGAACAATTCATTTTCGTACTCGTCCCTGCACACCACCCCCAAGCTCTTGATCAATTTGTGCAACTTCCCCACATCTATGGGCCGCCTCTCGTCGGGTTTCACCGTCACCTGTTTGGCCCAACCCCTCATTGCCATAACAATGTAATGCTCCCTAGTAGGGTCGGGCCTGCCCCCCAATTTATAGAAATGCGCAATCGCTGCCAGGTGGTAAGCCACCCACGCCCTGGACCTTCCTTGGTGCCAAGACCATCCCACAAAGGCACGCACAGGCCTTTCCTTTTTGCTCTCGGGCAGGATGTTGTTTTGAAAGGCCACGAATCGTTCCCAGCACCCTTTGTATCTTCGCATAGTGCCTGGTGCGAGAGCCGTGTTGATCAGTGCGCTCAGATCTCCCCAACCAATCCCCACCACTGTGCCTGGAAGGGGGTCATCCTCGCGCTCGCCTCTGGATGATTTTCCCGGAACCTTCCCCACTGTAAACGAGAAAGAGAGTCAGCGGCCATATTCTTAACCCCGGGTATATGTCGTACCCTGACCTCTGCGTTCAGCTGCAGCAAGCACTTTGTAAGCTCCCTGAGTAGCCCCAACGCCCTACTATTCTTGCTTGTTCCTTGGTTGATAATCTGCACCACCGCTAGGTTGTCCGACCAAACTAGCACTTTTTTGTCTTTTATCTGTTCTGGCCAGAGCTTGAATGCCACCACTATCGGGAACAACTCCAGAACCATAATGTCCCTTGAGATCCCCTCGGACCGCCATTCGGCCGGCCAAGCCTGCCCGCACCACCTCTTACCCAGGATGGCCCCAAAACCTAGAGCCCCTGATGAGTTGGTAACCAGAATCGGGCCATTTCCTTTCCCCAGGGTTACCTTCCACACCAACACACCGTTAAAATGATCCAAAAAGGTATTCCACATTTCCAGATCCTTCTTAACCTCTTTTCCCAGGCGCACGTGTTGCCCATTGGTATCTGCTATGCTGCGTCTTTTATTACATGCTTAATACCCAGAAGTTTCACCGAGCGTATTCGGTGCCTGCGTCCGTGCTGTTCCGTCTCCTCTCGCTCAAAAGGTGATAATGTCGCCGCCGAGCCCAGGCCCCTTACCGCTACAATGTGCCCCAATCAATTGTGAAGTGCGTTCCTAAACCTAGGAACCCTGATAACCTGCCCATGTCCAATACTTGCCACTTTCGAGAATTGGGAGGCCAAGAACGGTAGTTGAGGTGTCCTGCTACCCTACCCTGCTCCCATACTGGCAGGGCAATGTGCTACCCTCACCTGCCCCCATACTGGCAGGGCAATGTGAGGATCGACCCTCCTTCCGGATGTCAAGAGATTCCGAGTATTGGTGCCTTGCCTATCTACACCCGAGTGATCTGGGAGCGCAGTTTGTCCAATTAGCCTTGCGCTACAACGCTGAATTCCCCCCCAGCAGACCATCCCCAAGCCCCGCTTACCTTAGGCCCACTGCGGGTCCAACCTGCACTCTGCTCTTCACCCCTCCTTAGTTAAGAAATGCGGCTACCAACGGAAACCGCACCATCGACCCGCAGCAATGAATACTTTGCAGTCCCTGTGGGTACTATCTATTACACAAACATGCCCCTTAAGTTCCCCGTCCTGGGCCTATCCAGCCCAGAGGGGACGATGTGCAGGCCCTCCCAAGCTCTTAATCAGCCGTAGAACAACAGTAAAGAAAGGGAGAACCCCCAATGTTCCGAACCATCAAAAAGGGGGATATGTTCTGCCGCTACCGTTCCAGCCGGATGGGTGATATTAAAATCCCCACAACCCGAGGCTTTCGCTACCCATTTTTTCCCATTGCCTCATATGGTTGGAGTTGCCCGCCACTGTTGTTTACCAATACACTTCTTAAGCCCCTGCTGCAAACCATGGCGCAATAAACCGTACAACTCAATCATAGCTACCCCCCATCGTTTACCAAAGCCTGCTAACTGCTTCCCCAGGGCGATTATTAATTCCCAGGAGCCCATGCCCCGCTGACTGTAACCAAGACCCCATTATATGTCCCATGACACCGTTCTTCGCATCTGAAATAAATACACGAATTTTTTCACCCCATCTCCCCAAGCAATCTTCTCTGCCACCTTGGTGAACCAGAGTTGTCAGCAAGCTGCCCTTATTTGTCCCCCACCACCAATGTGGAATCACGCCCCTCTCCTCATGTTACTGCGGTGAGTAGATCCACTTTCGAAAAACGAGCCTTGGACGCCCAGCGCCCTACACCGTGAACTCTCACCAGTACGGATTCCCGAAGCAAAGGCATCCTGGCTGGAGTTTGCCGCCCCGCAATCAAAATTTAGCAGTAGAAAACCGTACACTGGGCCGACCAGAGAAAATGCAATAGTCTAACAATAGGGCCAAGAAACAAGAGACGGTGCCGCGTCCTTCAGGATTTAAACCCCACCACTTGCCACAAATTAAGACTTCCATCCATTAACAGCGCTCAATCGACCTTCGAATCTTAGTAAAAGGCTCCCTTGAACCCCAAACAGCAGTGTATCCTCCATTTTTATTTATTTATTTTTCTTCAAAGCACCTCGCCAATATGAAATTAAAGAGCATGAGGGCCATCGGCGCCAACGCGACTGAACCATATAACATATCCTCCATCCCCACTATCGACCTGCTAAATCGATGCCCGATCATGGCTCCCACGCGGTTTGCCAGCCGTGTGCACGCAATGGCAAAATTGCCCTCTGTGGTAAACTTGCCTTGTTATGCGCGCACGCATAACCCACTGAGGTTATGCCCAAAACACCATGCTTGCAAAAATGGAGGTCCCTACAACCACTTTCCTTGTTGTGAGCCCGCTACTCTTGTTAATCCCCAGCGAAATGGACATGAGAAAATGCTGACATTTACAAGCAACATGAGGCGCGGCCCGTGCGGGTCATGAACAATACCGGCCCCATGGAAGCGTGGCAACTACAAACCATAGTCTCACAAGCCTGTGTGAATTGTATAACCGCCATCAATCAAAACATGCGGCGCAGAGGCCATGGCGAGCCCCAAATACCTCACCAACCAATGGTCGCGCGGAGCCAAGGCCATGAATCAATCCAAAGCAAGCAACACTCAAAGGCAACGTCTACCATACCAAACATGCAGCGCCAGGGCCATCGTTAAAAACCTATCGCCAGCAACACTCCCCTGGCCCATTGTCCGCAAGCCATTCCCTTTAAAATGTTTGTGCAAGATGTAAAACTGCATTTCACGGACATATGTACTGCGCGATTACAACACGTGTCTAGGGATCGGATATGCTCCTGGCCCGCCTCCAACAACAGTAGCTGCATCACCGCGAAACACACCCAGATCGCTATTTGCATTACTCATCCCTTGCGCCGTCTGTTGCACCTCCCTTCATCCCGAGCCCATTGCGATCCATGTCCTTTGATTCACCCCACTATCTAACGCCTGCGTACTGCAAAACATGTTAACATCCACCATTCAATAGACCTTTAGGCCTTCTCCCGACGCCCACTCATAGGGATAAGCTAACGTGGTTACCTTTAAGCGGCCGCTTTCCGTAATGCGTCCCAAATCGTGATAATCCCCCCGTTCAAAACAGGTCGCATTAAAACAGGTCCATTCTGAAAAGCATTATGTCCTGCACCAAGCTATTGCTAAAATGCCAGCACTTGCTGTTTAGTCTAGCCCGCTTAAATAACTCTGATGCTGTCAACTAAACATAAGTCACAGCTAGCACTCTCCTCGCTGTGCTATCTGCCTGGCTCTCCTCGCCGTTCCCCATCTCCCTCATGTGCCGTGACCTGACGCTGCTTACCCGACAGGAACCGCACCTCCATGCCGGAACACGAGGCTTCTCAACACGAACACTGGAACCTCCACGCCGGGACCCCAGACACCACGATTTCCATCCACACGAACAAGGAGCTGAAAACGAAGTCCTCCACTCTTGGCGGGCGCCCGGCTGCTGGAAGAGCTGCAAGTGCTCCTGCGCCGGGCGCCCGCCGCTTTTATGTCCCAAGCCCCGCCTCCTTCCTTTGTTGCCCTTCGCGGGCTTTCCCGGGCTCTTGGCGCCCTTTCCCCTGGCTCCTTTGCCGCCCTCTCCCCTGCCCCTGGGGGGGAGGGGCAAGAGAGCATAAAGGAGGAAGGCCCCTGCCCCGGTTATCGGGGTGCCTCCTCCAATCACTGCGCTCTCCCTTCGTCACCTTCATTTCACTTTGGGCTCCATCAGGCTGCTGCTGTTCCAGTCGAGTTGTACAAACCCAAAACTGCTTGATCTCTCCTCCGCAGGCTGCACCTGTGTATCAGCTGTCGGCATTATTATCGCAGCCGCAAGCTGCTATTCTCTTGCCTGTGGGTCTTGCCACTGCCCCGGTGTCTATTACGGTGATGTTGGGGCTGCACCTTACTTATGTGCTTTTTTCGCACACGACATGTGCGTACACCGTCCCTCGAGTGCAACGCTCTGGATGCTGCTTCTGATTCTTCTGCTTATTCGGGGACCAACTTTCACGTCCCGCTACCGAGTGACTGGCAGTGCACGCACTTACCCGGAGGGTTCCGTATCTGTAGATAATAGTGCAATTCTGCAATTACTGTACAAGTCATCATCCGGTTTGGCCGACCTTACGGTCCGGGTCCGGATCTGTCAGTGCAGCACATCAGTGGCTCCTCGCACTGTGCCTCTTTGTCGCAGTGCTCAGACTTCGCTCAGCCCTTTGTCCTAAGCAGCCGCCATCTTGTTTTGTCCGTCGTTAAGGTTCCTGGACCTCCATCAGCTTGCATTGCTTGTTTGCTCCACGCAGAGCTCTCTGCTTCTGCACATCAATGCTCCACCACTTCATATGTCAAGTGCTATTTTTGTATACGCGAATGCACTGTGTAGCCTCAATCTTGCACAGGATCATGTAGGACCTGCAGTAGCTCAACAAAGTGCCGTCCTACTGCATGGCCCTGTAGCCACGCCGCTCAGAGGCCCTTGTCAAGCAAATTGCTGACTCGATCCTGCTGGATGCATGGAAGCATATGCATCCAGCAATTCAGGACAATACTTTCTTCTCACACACACACACACACAAATGCATTCTAGAATGTATCATTTCTGGGTTGAGAAGGAGTTGATCCCCACTGTTAAAAGTGTGAACATTTGTACGATTGAGTTTTCAGATCACGCCCAGGTTCTAATGAACGTTGATATTCCCCCTAGAGAAACAGGATACAGATACTGGAATATCAGCCAAACCCTTCTTAGAGATTCAGTTGTGCGCTAGGAGGCTGAAAAGTCAATTAAGGATTTATTTTCTTCAAACCCTGTTGGCCAGGTCCCAGAGATGGTGAGATGGGACGCCTTTAAGGCTTACATAAGGGGTATGTTAATTTCTAAACCTGCAGCACTCAATAAAGTCTGAAGGGCGCAGACCAAACTCCTCACCCAGGAGGTTCGAGAAAAGTAAACTGAGTATAGGGAGATGGGCTCGCGTAAAGCAAGTTCACATGCTCGAGACGTCTAGGCTGAGTATTCTATGATTCACTCAAAACAAACATACTTTAAATTAGGCAACTAGCTTGGAAGCTTAAACAAAGAGCTAGTTCATCTCAGATTACAGGAGTTAAGTGGAAAGGGGAAATTAAAATATCTGGGGGTCAATTTAAAATCACAGTGCTGAGGGTTGTTCCAGGCAAACTATCTGGAGTTGTTTGCAGCAATCAAAACAGTTTTGCAGTCATGCGGGATGAGGACAATCTCGTGGTTTGGCAGAGTCGCCAGAATAAAGATGAACATCCTTCTGTGTCTGGTATATTACTTTCAGACACTCCCGGTTGCTATCCTGGCTCAAACTCTGCGGGGGTTGCATTGGGACATCCTAGAATATGTGTGGAAGAATGGGAGGAATATGATATCCAAGGCAACATTGAGCAGGCCCATGGGGGGGGGCATGGGATGGCGCTGCCAAAACGTAAGGCGGTACTACAAAGCGGCTCAGTTGAGAACTATGCATGAATGGGTTAATCCACGTACAACCAGGAGTTGTTGTCATATTGACGAGGAAGTCGCTGGCAAACAACTTAGATTCCTTCCATGGCTAACGTGACATGACAGGTCCCTGAGTTTATATGAATTACCTTCTACTAGGGTGAGAATGTAGGTTTGAGAAGGTGCAGTTGAGGCATTGGGTTTCTCCTCTTTTCCTTCTCCTTTCACTCTTATCCATTATAACCTCAACTTCCAACCAGCCTACGATGTGCTAACCTTTGCTAACTGGAGATATTGGTGGTTGCAAATTTCTTACGCATTTGTTTGAGAATGGCCAAATTCGGTCCTTTGAATCCTGCAAGGAAACGTTTCGGTTTGGTGAAAAGGACAGACTCCAGTATTGGCAGCTCCAACACTGGGCAATGCAGCCACTAGAGAGGAAAGCGGCCAGTAGAACATTAACAAAAGTCAAAAACATTATTTTTGCAACGGGTGAATCCACTAGGCTTATTTCTCGTCTTTATGCTTGTCTCAGCAATAAGGGGCTTGAGTCTCTGCCATCATACTTTCAAGCCTGGCATAAAGAACTGGGCTTAGAGCTTCCATTAGAAAGCTGGAACAAGGCATGGAGGGGGCTGAAAGGGTCAACTAGGAGCATACAATATGCGGAAAGAGGTTTCACATTTCTAGCTAGAGGATACCTTTCCCCAAATAGACTAAAGCATATGAGGGGGAGCGAGAGGGCAGTTTGTATTGGAGGGGATGTGGTGCCCAAGGAACATACTTGCATATGATATGATTGGTTATTTATAACACACTTAATACCCAGAGGTTTCTAAGCGCAGACCCAGGAATCGAACCTGTGGTGCTGTGTGTCGTCTTGCTTCCAAGGAGAGCACATTGCCCCTGAGCTATCCTCCCGAGACTGGTGGCGATATCCAAAGCTCATCTGATATTGGTTGGAGATGCTGAATGTACTGTATGCTATAATTAGAGCTGCTTTACCACAGTACCCGGTTGTATGTCTGCTAGGTGTGTTTGGAGGAGGTAGGGGGTCTCATGCTGTTCACATGCATCCTTGATGAGAACCATCCTTTTGATCGCAAAAGTTACAATAGCAGTATTTTGGAAGTCGCTGAGGCCACCTACGGTGGAGGATTGGTAGGCACATATGTGGTCGGTGGTGGCGACTGAGAAGGTTATGTACTATTCAGAAGATGTAGAACAAGCCTTCTTTGGGAGATGGTTGAACTTTCTGTCCTATGCTCGGACCCAAAATAGGGACTTTACTTGCCCTACAAGACTGCGGGTTATGGGGCTGCTCGAATGCTCTTAATGCCCATACCAATCTTTTTGGTGGATATAGTGGGAGACAAGGATGGCACATGGGGGAGGGGGTTCGATTGGGAAAGGTGAACAGCCAAGGCTTCCATGTTATGGACCTGTTTTTATTTGTTTTACACTCTGCTCACACACCCGTTGGGTTATGTATGGTTTTTGAACAGCAGAGAAACGAGCATTGTCTATGTCTATCTTGTGTTTGTATGAAATGCCAATAAAAAGATTTCAATAGAAAAGAAAATGCAAAGCTAAGAAATCTGTTTGGGCGTACGACAAGGGGAATAGATGAGGTTGGAGATACTGGGGGCACGGAGCGTCTTATTTGAGAGGTGTGGGTGCAGGAGGGAGGAAGGACGATGGGGAGGCCATAGAACTGATGTAGAAGTTACACCAAGTTGAGCCTGAAGGCTATCAGAGAAGGGAAGGAGAAGAGTGAGTAGAAGGAGGAATGAAGCGAAATCAAGATGCATGATTGAGGGTAGAAGAAATATGCAAATGAAGATCATGAAGAAAGGGTGCATCCCAAGAGGAAGGCGGGGTAGGTGGGTGAGCGGAAAGGGATGGGATGGATGGCCAAGAAGACGCAGGTGTAAGTTAAATGACAGTTAACAGACCCAGCACAGCAATGCCCCTTGGTCCTGTGAGGTAACAGAAGCTCTGCGGTTAATGGATAGTCAATGGGTAAACGGATCCCTATTCGTGAAAACGAGAAGTCAGGTAAAGGGTGAGCTTGGTGAGGTCCTGGCTTGAGCAGGGGTTCTGATCCTAGGTCCTTTTTAGCCTTAACCTGCCCAAATATGGAGTTGCCCATGGCTGTTTTTGGCCATTGGCTGCAGATGCCCTGGGGAGACTGAATAAGGGAGCCACTGTAACTCATGCCCCCCTGGGAGCCAGTCACAGTATTCCAGATGGCTAACACGCTTGCAGGCAGAGACTTGGGTGTTCTGGGCCCAGGGAGCTTTGTTTTGTAGGCAGGGGCCTGAGATGGTGCAAAGAGCCCTCTGGCAAAGCAAGATGTGGCCAAGGAAACATTTTTTTAAAGGAACTTACTTGAAAAACAAACGTTCAGATGGTAATATGTCACTTTGGGAGCCTTTCACAGTTTTCCAGATGGCTTCCACACTTGCAGGCAGAGTCCTGGGTGTTGTAGGACCAGGGAGATTTGTTTTGTACGCTGGACCTTCAGATGGTGCGCAGGGTCCTCTGGCAAAGCCTTTTTTAATTTATTGTTAGTGTGATATAGCTGTACGAAAATTCCACACTATATATACAGTACATACAGATTTAAAACACATATTCTTGAATCATAAAACCACGATCAAATCCTAATTATTCATAATACAATAATCCATAATATATGAACTGTAGTTCATTACTTTCATCGCATTAATGGCTGTTGGTTATACTCATTCAAATTTCCTTCTGGGAGACAGTCACATTGTTCCAGATGGCTTCCACACTTGTACGCAGAGTCACAGGTGGTGTAGGCACATGGAGCTTTGATTTGTAGGCAGAACCTACTGAGGGGGCACAAGGTCCTCTAGCAAAGCAAGATGATTGTTGGAGTAAGGAAAAACATGCACATTCCTAGTGTGAAGGTGAGCCACGACCATCATAACCTTTGTGAATACCATTTGGGCTGAAGTATGACCACATGGGAACACTGCTAACTGGTAATTAATGATTCCCAGCACAAAACCGAGGTACTTTTGATGATTGGTGTGGATAGAGAAGTGGAGGGAAGCATCCTGCAAGTCCAACAACCTGATGTTCCAAGAACTAAAAGATTTGTACCAAAGTGACCAATTTGATTACCAGCTTTTCCCAACTTCCTCTGATGGAACAAGCTGCACCGATTCCTGCAGAAATGGCTTATTAGGTTCTTCCAACAGGGCCGGTTCTGGGGCAGGCAAAGGCAATATGTCGGGTGGGAGGCGTTTGAGTGGGCTTTTTCAAGAAAGGCAGGTAATATCTTTGGTCTACTAACTGTAGATCCCACCTCTCTGTAGTTATATGATGCAATGTATATCTGAAGAGGGGTATTCCACCCACCACAGGAGACTCATTACGTGGTAGTGAGGTTTACTTAGAGCGGTTTTGGCGCATGAGGTCCTGAAGGTATTGAGGCTGAAGGCTTTGTTGTTGGATTACTCTGCCTCTAGAAGATGTAAAGAATCCTCTTTTCTGCAGAGCTAGTTGTCTCTGTGTGACTCCCCTGCCTTTCAGAGGGAAGGAATAGGGTTTAAACCTCCCTCTCCCCAAAGTAGTAATGGGGTCGATAAAGAGAGACCCAACGTTCTAGTTGCTTGTTTGGACTCTTCACATTGTTGCAGGCTTTTGTCAGCCTTTGCTCCAAATAATTCCGAGCAATCAAGTAGCATATCAAGTAATCTGGCTTGCGGGTCTCAGGGTGAAGTTTGCTGACCTCAGGAATGTGTATGGACCACGATAGCTGTGTCCATAGATTTCACAACACAATCCATTGTATCAAAACCTACTTCCAAGATGTTCCTGGACGTGTCTTTTCCATCTTGTACTAGGTGTTTAAAAGAATTCTGAATTTCTGTGGGAAGATAAACTGCAACTGAATCAGCAATCTTGCACAAAGAATGTGTGTACCTGGTAAGGGTAAAGGTAGTAGTCACTGTTCTCAGCGCCAGTCTCCCCGACACAAATATTGTCCTTCCCCATACATCCAATCTTTGAGATTCCCTATCCAATTGGAATGCCATAACCATTGAACATGCTGCAACAGTTTGAATAGCCAAGCTATCTGCTAAGCGGCGTAAAGTCAGGAATTGAGATTCAGCTGGTCATGCCCTTTGTTTCTCGTGATGTCCTTGTCTACTATAGAAGAGGATGCCAGTTTATTCGAAGCAGGTTTGATCAAATCCACGAAAGCACCACTGAAAAGTAAAACTGGTTGGTCCCTTTGGTTCTTTTGGCTTTTAGTATAGCTGTACTTCCATGTGACACCACCTATTCTTAAGAAGGTACCAAATATAAGGTGTCAATGGCTCTAGTGACTATAGCCCGGTAGGATCCAAAGTTGCAGCCCAAGGCTGTTACTGGATCATAGCCTATCTATGAATCAAGAGATGTATGAATGCCACTAGCCTCTTGCAAATCCTTTTGCAGTTGCAATAGTGAATAAATAGTTTGAGCATCTAAAATCTCCTCTGGCCATGACTGTCTAGGAATATCTGTAGACATTTGTAAGCCTGGGGGTAGAATCTCATTCATCTTTCCCAAAAAGATTTTGAATGATTTTGATAACTCCACATTAGAGATGAAGAATTCAACATACACAGCTTTAACTTTCAATCAATATATTAGAGGGATGCTGCCAATGGAAGGTAAAAAATGGCGATTGGATGGACCGCCAAAGTACTCCTTTATAGGTTTGACCCCCATCATCCAACACAAGAAACGGCAAGTGAGAAAATAAATTAGGTTAGTGAAAACTCTGGAGTAGATCGACCTGTTACACATGCAGAGTAAAATCACGGAGATAAAGCAGGGACTGAGGAATTGGAAAAAGATATCCAGGACCAAATTGCTACAAGTTAACAGTGAGACCATATTTTCTGCTTTAAATAAAAACAATTCATGCTCTTTTTGGGCCCTGATCAATGGCATAGAAAGAACGCAAACCTCATTGTTAGCCAATCCTGTTAGGGAGGAGTTGTGGGTTGGCCACTTTAGTGAATTATATAAAGCAGAATCCCTTTTGAATCCTATGGCATATGAAGGGAGTGACAAAACCTGGGCAGTAGCATTCACCTTGGGCGATGTTGAGAATAGTATTGTGAGGGCCAGTCGATCAAGAGCAGGAGTCCTCACTACCTTACCTATACGACATTTAAGCAAAACTTTGATCTCTGATCTAGAATTCTATATTTATTGTTTACAGACATTATACAGACCCAGATAATTCCAACCCCCTGGAAAACTTCCTATGTTTGTCCAATATTTAAGAGGGGGATAGGTCATCCCCAGAGAACTACAGTCCAATATCCATAATGGATGCAGATTCGAAAAAAATATTTGCCTGTTATTCTGAAACATATAGAAGATTGGAGTAGGGATATGAATATTTTGGATATATTCCAGTTGGGTTTTCGGAAAGGTATGGGTACTGACTGTGGCGGACTGTTACTGAGCAGTCTCCAACAGAATTTGGTCAATACAAAAGCACCCACTGCCATTTATGTGGCATCAATGGATCTGTCAAAGGCATTTGATATAGTGGACCATACGACCTTATGGCACAAATTATTTACGTTGGGCATGCCCATCAGTCTTTTCAATATTCTAATTAGCCTCCATAATGAATCCTCTGTGAGGGTTAGAATGAAACATGAAGGCCTTATGACTCAAGCTATCCCCACCTATAATGGATTAGGACAAGGGTGTCTGTTTCCCCCGCAACTGTTTAACTTATACATATCAGATGTCAGACGATATTTAAATAAGGCTTCAATGATCCCTCCCAAAATTGGCAATTTACCGATCTCATGGGCTGCTTATGCTGATGATTTTATATTAATGGATGTTACCCCTATCTGTATTCAGAGACCACTAAACAGCTTTGTGGAATACATGGATCTAAATAATGTGATTATCAACCCTACAAAATCTATTATATTAAAGCTTTGTAGAGTTCAAAAGAAATGTGCTCCTATACCTGGTCTATGAATATGACAAAGATTAAAGCCATGAGTTAAATGGTCTTCTTGGGTTACCCCATTCTGGCACACCATAGTAGAGGATTTTATAGGAATTCGCTCAAAAACAGCCCTAATATTAGCCACTCAAACGGGTAAGGTGGATAATAAATATGGTCAATTTTCACTTGTCCCTGCGTTGAAGTTTTATGTTGCTAAAGTAATTCCTAGACTAACCTGTGGTCTTGAACTCCTTCCGGATTGGATTTTGGATGAACTTGAACATTATGAGGCCTTAATATGGAGGAAGGTCCTATTCCATCTACCTAGTTGCATCACTTTTTCGGCTCTAAAATACGACTTGGGTATTCAGTCACTTACTAGTTTGGTTGAGTGGAAGAAGTTGGTACTTAAGAAGAAACTATCGTCTGAACCCACATCTAACTAGTATGGCCTTTTGGGCACCAAAGGTAGTGAGGGAAGAGGTAATAATGGCCTCATCCAAGAGCTGTGTACGAAATGCTTATCAATTTTGGAAATGATTGGGAGCACAAAGACTGTTCTATTAAATAACCCTAATTTTGTAAAAAAGAAAAATCGGTTATATGACTGGTCTAAAATGATAGCTATAAGTACTAGTTTCAAACTCTATTGCTATATAATCGTACCTGATACAATTCCCAGGAAAATGGGTCACAAATAACTTTATGCGGTTTTGTTTCAATGTTTTCCCAACTAATGAAATACTAAATATTGGATCTGCCAATATTATGTATGATTCTGGTTGTTGTAGGTATCGCCATAATAACCATTCTCTTGAAACCTTGAGACATGTTTTGATCTATTGCCCTGCATTAAGATCGTAGAGATTGATATTTTTTGGGAAATATGTCTCTAGCCTCCAATCTGTGCCACTGCACTGTTTATGGCTGAATATGCAACATGGCAAAACTATTTCTTTGAAAATAAGTGCTGTAAGAGTTTGAATGAGGTGTGTAAAATGTTCAATAGTAATGAACATCATGATATGCTTTAGTTTTCGTTTTTTTATTATTTGCTTTTAGTATGTTCTTGTTTAATCAGCATTGTAAATTGACTGTTTAGTAGGATACTTCTTTTTTTTTCCCTTTTCTTCTTTTTCTTTTCTTTCTTAGTTTGGTTTTAATGTATTTTCTCCCATTGCTGAATATTATTATTGTGTATGAATCAATTTTGTTTTGCTATTTATAATGGGAATGCATTTTGCTTTTAATGTTATTGACTATTAAGGCTATGTATGGAATAATTGTATTATGTTATATAGGATGGAAATTATTTTTTGTCCTGTTTTGTATCTGTCTTATAAAAAATATTTGTAAAGTTTTGTTTTTTAAACCATACACAAATAAATAAATAGTAGGCATGATATTAAATGTGATGGCCTAGTCTTTCTTGAATCGGTAGGCTGTGTCCAGTAACATTTAAATTCACACATAATTACATTTCTCACTAACATTTTGTATGCATGAATCTGTATATATTTGCATTTTTCCTCCAGACCATGTAATCCAACCCGCTTCACCCCTGACAAAGCCCATTGCCACTCAGCTTGTTTGAATCTCTTAGAAGCAGCCTGTTACTAGTCTCATAGTTCCTTCTTTTTTTAATTTGTATCTGGTTTATACAAAATAAACCTTTACAAAATCCAACTAAAACATTTAGCAAGACTAAAACAATGTACAATTTCATTCCAAATATTTAACCAAACTAAAACAGTATACAATATCATTACACATATTTAACATTTTTAAAACCAGAGAAACATAAAATCTGGACCAAAAAAGAAAATAAAAAACCACACTTTCATTCATATAAGTTCAGAGATCAAATAGAACTTCTGTGGTATTTTACATTTTTAGAATCAGGAACATAAGAGATCAAAAACTAAGAGAGAAAAGAAAAGGCCACACTTTACATTCATGTAGATTCCGAGGTTAGGTGGAGATTCTCTGCAGTATTACTTTTTCTTCCTATGGTTGCCAGACCACACAAATTTACCACAGCCAACTTTAGTGCATTTAACTTCCCGTGGAGCATGTACCACCATAATGTTTCAGTCAATACCCTGGAGGGGTCATGGACAAATCTACCAAAGGACGTTAGTCGCTGAGGAGCGATTGTTTCACAATACAGAAGAGCAAGTTACTTCTTATCTTGTAACGTTCTTTCGATGGGATGTTCCTCTGACGTATTCCTTATCTTTGATAATTCGTCTCCAGCTTGCTGGCCCCAGAAATGTTTTCTCTGTAGAGGGCGCTGCGCGTCGACGTCTGCCGAGTCGATGTCGCTCGACAGCCACCGTATCGGCGCCTACGTCACCATGCCCATAAATAGCCACGCGTGACGTCCGTTGCTCAGTTCCGTTTTGTAGCATAAGATAAGTCATGCCTGAATTGGTTATTGACCTTGAAGGAGCGTAAGCTGCAATCACAAGGGAAGTATTACTGCGGGGATGGATGGGAGGGGCGATAAGGAATACGTCGGAGGAACATCCCATCGAAAGAACGTTACAAGGTAAGAAGTAACTTGTTCTTCGAAGGGATTGTGTCCTCAGATGTATTCCTTATCTTTGATATACTCCCATAGCAGTGGCATGTAATTGGAGGTGGGAGTAATAATGTCATGTATCCCTTTTAAGAATGAACCGCATGGAATATGGCTTTTCCAAATCTGGTCTCTTGACTAGCGGAGGAATCCAGGTTGTAAAATTTTGTGAACGTATGTGCGGACGACCATGTGGCAGCCGCACATATGTCTTGGACCGGTAGCCCTCTTTGGAGGGCCGAAGAGGCTGTGATACCCCTGGTTGAGTGAGCCCTAAGATTTTGGGGTGGCTCTTTCCCTGCCAGTTTGTAACATTCCAGAATGGCCAAAATAATCCACCTGGAAATGGTCTGTTTTGTTATGGGTAGTCCCAACTTGTGACCTGAGTATCCTACAAACAGTTGGTCTGCTTGCCTAATCCTAGCCAGTCTGCTGATGTAAAAGCTCAGAGCTCGCCTTGGGTCCAGCCTATGTAGCCTTTCTTCCTCTTTCCCCGGATGGGGAGGAGGGTAGAACGAAGGTAAGGTAATTTTCTGAGTAATATGAAATTCAGAAACCACCTTTGGGAGGAAATTAGGCTTCACCTGTAGGACAACTTTGTCCTTATGGAAAATAGTATGGGGGGGTTTACAAGAGAGAGCTTGTAGCTCGCTCACCCTCCTAGCAGATGTTAGTGCTACCAATAGGACAGTTTTAAGCGTGAGAAATCTCAGTGAACAAATATGGAGTGGTTCGAATGGAGTACCCATTAGGAAGTTTAAGACTAAATTTAAGTCCCATAAGGGAACTTGGAATGGTCTTGGAGGATAAACATTAGTTAATCCCTTGAGAAATTGTATTACTAGAGGTAGTGTGAAATACGATGGTTCCTCCGCAGTGCGCTTGAAGATTGAAAGCGCTGCGAGATAGCCTTTTACAGTGCCAACTTGAAGGCCTGAGTTTGCCAAGTAGAGTAGAAACGATAACACTGTTGGTGTACCACATGAAAAAGGGTCGATATTCTCTTCTCTACACCAGCTGCAAAATTTGTTCCAACGGCAGCGGTATAAAGACTTTGGTACTGGCCTTCTGGCTGAAAGCAACACCTCCATGACGTCATCAGGGAGGTCCCAATCCTTGTACCTCACCCTTTCAGAAGCCAAGCGTGAAGGTTGACGGTTCTGATGTCTGGATGGAGAACATATCTAGAAGGTCCGGGTTCCACGTTCTCCTGGCCCAGTCCGGGGCAATTAGGATCATGGTTTTCCGGAATCTTCTCAACCTCCTGATCATTTGAGGAATAACGGGGACTGGTGGAAACGCGTAAAGGAGTGGGAACTCCCAGTCCACTACGAACGCGTCTCCTAGAGCTCCTCTTGGGGGAAATTCCCTTGAACAGAACAGATCGCACTTCCTGTTGGTGCTTGTGGCAAACAGATCCACCTGAGGGGTTCCCCAAAGGGCGAAGATCTCTTGAAGGACTTCCTGAGCTAGCTCCCACTTGTGGGGGACTGTGCTCTGCCTGCTCAGAGCGTCCGCTGTCAAGTTCTTCTCTCCGGCTAGGTGGACTGCCGATAGAGAGATTCCTTCCTGAATTGCCCAAAACCAGAGCTGCATTGCCTCTCTGCACAGTGCAGTGACCCTACGCCTCCTCTTTTGTTGAGGTAGTGCATGGCCACCGTGTTGTCCGTCATTATCAGGACATTTCTCCCCTGTACTGATGGCAGGAAAGCTTTCAGCGCTAGTCTGATCGCTCTCAGATCTAATAGGTTGATATGTAGTCTGGACTCCGATGGAGACCAACGACCGCTGATGGTCAAGTCGTTGGCATGGGCTCCCCACCCCGTGAGTGAGGCGTCTGTGACTACTGTTATCTCTGGCCATTGTTGCCAAAACAGTTCTCCTTTCAAGATGTTCTCTGGATAGGCCCACCATTGAAGGTCGTGGGCTACCTTGTCTGGAATCCGGAGGAGATCTGTCATTCTCCCTGAGAATTGCGACCACTGAGTTCTCAGTGCCCACTGAATAGATCTCATTCTCAGGCGAGCCTCTGGTACAAGGAAGATGCAGGATGCCATGAGGCCTAGCAACCTCAAAAAGTCAAAGGCTGGGAGACGTTGGGCATTTTGGAACTTGTTGACCATCTGCAGAATATCTTGAGCCCTCACCTCTGGTGGCGAGGCTTTTCCCAGGGAAGTGTCCAGGACCGCTCCAATGAACTGGAGTCTCTGTGATGGTATCATCTGTGACTTCTTTAAATTGAGGGAGAAGCCCAGTTTGTGAAGGAAGTGGCAGACATAATCCAGCAGAATCTGAGCTTGTTTCGGAGATACAGCTCTGATCAGCCAATCGTCCAGATAGGGGTAGACGTGAATCCGTTCCCTCCTTAGAATTGCAGCCACTACCGACATTACCTTGGTGAAGACCCTCGGGGCGGAGGTCAGCCCAAATGGCAGAACTCGAAATTGATAATGAGAGTCGCCAATTGCGAACCTCAGGTATTTCCTGTGTTTGAGATGGATTGGCACATGGAAATAAGCATCCTGGAGGTCCAGAGATACCAGCCAGTCCTGGAGCTGGAGGGCCTGAAGGATCTGAGAGAGAGTTACCATCTTGAACTTGTTCTTCCTGAGGAACTTGTTCAATTCTCGTAAGTCCAGGATGGGTCTCAGTCCTCCGTCCTTCTTTGGTATGAGAAAGTAGGGGGAGTACCAGCCCTTGTTCCTGTCCGCTACAGGTACCAGTTCTATGGCACCTTTCTCTAGCAGGTCTATAATTTCCTGCAAGAGGAGCGGATCTGGAACTTTTAGAGAGCTGTGCCCTGGTGGATGACTCTGAGGTAGAAAGGGTAGGCTGTAACCCCAAACATCTGACGTTATAGCCTACCATTCCGTCAGATGGTGAGTTAACCTGCCCCCTACAGGTGTTTTGTGTGGAAAGACCTCAGAGTGGTTTGGGGGCGGCTGATGCAGATGCCGAGGGTAAAGAGGCACCTGCTGCTGCTGCGGCTTTAGTACTTTTCATCCTACCACTTCGGGTGGAACTCCTTTGGCCTCTTTGAGCCGGCTGTCCTCTGCCTTTCCTGAATGCGGAATAATAGCGAAAGGGCTTTCCTCTTCCAGAGGTTCCTGAGGGGCGAAAAGGAGTTTGGCGGATTGCAGCTCCTAACGATTTTGCCGCTGCTTTAGATGTCTGCAACTTTTCCAGACTGTCATCAGCCTTTTTACTGAATAAAGAAGAGCTGTCAAAGGGCATATTCAAAAGTCTGGCCTGTACATCTGGAGCAAAGCCAGACTTTCACAACCACGCATGCCTGCGGATTGTCGTACTTGCCGCCATGGCCCTGTTGATACTGTCAGTGGAATCGATGCCAATTTGAAGAGACTCGCACATGGCATCTTTGCCATCTTTAATAATGTTAAGGAAGGCTTCCCTTTCCTCTCCTTCGGGTATGCAGCCAGCCGTTGATGAAGCACACTCCCACAGTGTGTGACTGAACCTGGCGAGCATACAGGTGGCGTTGATGGACTTCAACGCCATACTACAGGCAGAAAAGACTTTTTTTGCCTTAGAATCGTACCTCTTGTCATCTCTATCCCGTGGGACAGTAGGGCAAGCGGACCTGCTGCTTGATGAAGTTGCCGCTTGAACCACCAGGCTCTCTGGAGTCGGGTGTTTTGATAAGTATTCAGGGTCAGCCGCAGCTACCCTATACTTGGCTGACAATCTTTTATTGACTGCAGGGATAACGTCAGGAGTTTCCCAATTAGATGAAATCTTTCTTTGTAAGGCTGCATGGAAGGGGACCACAGGATCCTCCTGTCGACCTTTGTCTAATATGTCTGTCAGGTCATCCTGTTGAAAAACAGGTGAAGGCGCAGACCAACTCATAAATTCAATAATCCTTGCCATCAGGGTTCTATAGGGTGTTTCGGCATGTTCCCCTGGGTCTGGTTTAACAAATTCCACTTCTGGGGAAGTGTCCAGCCCACTTGCCTCATGTAATGACTCCTGTAGGTCTTTCAACCTTCTTTCCTCAGAGGTGAAATCCTCTGAAACAGGTAGTGTGGTCCTCTGCAACCCGAAGGTTTCCTGGTCAGAATCATCCCCTTCTTCATAGATTGAAGATAATCCAGGGTACTCTGACCTCGGAAATGGTGTAAAACCCATTTCTAAGGCAGAAGGAGCCAAACTCGTCATTATTGGGTGAGAAAACGTCGATGTCGTCGACGCCGATGTGACAGGCTTCGAAGGCGCTGAGAACGGCGTCGAGAAAACTGGAAGAGGCCTCAAAGAACTCGAGAGGATTGGGATCCTACTCGAGGATGTCGATGACGGTCTCGGCGTCGTGCCGGAGGCTCTTGGTATCACCGTTGGCTGTGAAGTAGCCGTGGTTTTCTCTTTCATCGGCGTCGATGTCAGCGTCGACCATGGCGTTGAGTCGATCGACCGATGCGTTGAAGAACCCTTCGACAACGGCGTCAATGGCGCCGTTCCATGCGTCGAAGGGATCTTCGACGACGGCGTCGAAGACGGTGCCTTCTTACCCGATGGCCCGTGGCGCTCTCGGGTGGAATCTTTCGCCGGGTGCAGCGACTCGCGGCATTTCGATTTTTCACCCGGGCTATCACCCTCAGCTGTCTTCGAGGGGGTCGAGGCTGCTTTCTCGAAGACGCTTAGCATTTTCTTCCTGAATTCCTCCCACTCAGCCTGAGAGCTGTGTTGTGTGGGGCAGGAGACCCTTTCTGGGGAAACAGAAGATGACGAGGAAGGGGATCTTCGACATCTCTTCTTTGAGTGCCTCGATCTCGACGAATGGTGGGGGCTACTTCGAGATCTAGAATGGGAATGCTTTCGATGGTGAGGAGACAAATGCCTCGACTCAGCTGAAGAAACTTTAGAGGAGGTTTTGACTGACTTACCTCTCTCGAGCTTCCCCTTGCGCTCCTTCAAGGCTTTTGCCGCCATGGACATGCAGTCCTCACACTCTGAACAATGGTGCTCGGCTCCCAAGCACCACAAGCAGATCCTGTGTGGATTCGTTATTGAAATTTTTTTACCGCAGTCTCAACATTTTTTTAAGCCGGATCGCGGCGTTGTCGGTTCCGAGGAAGAAGCCATCGAGAACGAGTTGGTATTTTCGTGTAAATCTAGAGGGTTTATCTGACTGAACTGAGCAACGATATTCCGAGGCCCCACGAAGCGCAGAAAAACGGAACTGAGCAACGGACGCCGCGCGTGGCTATTTATGGGCATGGTGACGTCGGTGCCGATATGGTGGCTGTCGAGGGACATCGACTCGGCGGACGTCGACTCGCAGCACCTTCTACAGAGAAAACATTTCCGAGGCCAGGAAGCTGGAGACGAATTATCAAAGATAAGGAATACGTCGGAGGACACAATCCCTTCGAAGTAGATGTTTAAGTGTTTACAATGGCAAAAGCGACAGGGGATTTTTTGACCAGTTCCTGATCTAATTTCAAGTATTTCCACCGTAGGAAGAACATTAAAACAGAAACGGAAATAAAATGCTCGCCTTGTTGGATCCAGGGATTTAGTCAAGTAAGATTCCAACATGACTAATTCTTTTCCCTCGGCAATTAATTGTTTATAGAACTTAGAAGCGGCCGCCATTTCTGTGGTATTCGCCCAATCCAACCATTGCAGCTGTTTTTTTCACACCCACCGGGTTAAAGATCAGCATTTCATGCTATACGTTAATGGTCTCAAGGAGGTTTACGCAGTCTTTCTGTAGTTTCAACATCCACCTCGATTCGCTGGTACCACTTCTCAGTCTACTTCCCAATAGGGTATATAAGGAGTTATTCTTAGATACAACCAACTTCCGATATAATGCCATTTTTTTCCACTTAACTCTCGTATTTAGGGACATGAGACCTAATCCATAACGTATTGCAGATACAGGAACACTCTGGGGTAGATAATAAATGATTTTCTGCCATATTTTGGATTCCATTTTCTGTACCATACGCGAGGTTTCGAATGGTAGAATTTCGAGACCGTATAGTAATTTTGGTACAGCTTTCAGATTGTAGAACCTGATCAGGGGAATGACAGAGAATTTACAATATTTGTTAGAAACCTTCCTCATTTGGAGAATGAGCTTATCGGCCTTCTCCAAATAGAAATTCCAGTAAGACTGTACAGAAGCACTCCCAAAGGCCGGAAAGCCCAGATAGCATAGGGATCTTACTTTTGCTAGAGGGCATGCATTGATTTGCCATTTGAAATTTACATTCTTCTTCCTGGTGGTAAAGGATATTACAACCGATTTCTTTTCGTTTATAACCAGTGCATTTTCTTGTGCGTATGTTGCCAGTGCCATAGGTTTTTGCTGTAGATCAATGGGGGTGTTATCAACCAGGAGAAGGTTATCAGCATATGGACTCCAGCATATTTTGATACCCTCTATTTTAGGAGAGACAAGGGAAAAGGTCGTGAGAGGGACATTTAAGTCTGCAGTATAGAGGTTAAAAAGGGTTGGGGCAAACAAACACCCTTGTCTAAGGCCATTGTTTGTTTGGATTATTTTAGAGAGATCCCGGACATATTCAATCTCACTTGGATTGCAGACTCCTCATGAAGATTAATAAGGATTGACAAGAGTCCAGAAGGGAGCCCCATATGGGCAAGTTTTGTTCAGAGTCTCACCCTGTCCACCTTATCGAAGGTGAGCGAAAGATCGACTGACGCCAGATATATTGGAGTAGCAGTTTTTTTACATGCCTTCTCTAAGAGTAGACAGATAATCAGTCCCCCTATTTCCGTGCCCATCCCCTTTCGAAAGACAAACTGCGGAGGCGGAAATATCTTATTAGAGTCAGCCCACTCCTCAATTCCCTGTAATACCAACCCCGCAAAAATCTTCGAATCGGCATCTATAACCGAAATCAGGCGGTAGTTAGTCGGGCAGGTTCTATCCCCCTTTTTATATATCGGAACCACATAAGATATTCTCCAAGACTGAGGAACTTCCCTGGACTATATGATGTCACGGAAAAGAATAGATAACGATTTTGCCCATTGTTCGGGGGACCTCTTCAGTGTATTATTTGTCAGCCCACCGGTTCCGGCCACCCTTGAGTTGTTTGCCCTCTTAATCTGAGATTCAATGTTTGCAATTGAGAAATCAAAATCCCAGAACCCTTTTATTATGACTAGTAATTAATTTGTCATTACCATTTTACCTTTATACAGGGTTGAAAATTATTTTTCCCAGGTATCTTCCTGTACATTTACCGATTGAATTATAACCTGACATTTTTCCAGCACATTTATCAGGCACCAGAATTCACGTCCCGACGAACCCCCTAGTGCCTCAAACATGTTAGTATTATCATTGTTCTGTAGGGCTATCTTGTGATTTTTCATCCAGTTTTTTTTGGCTTGTTTAATTTGGAGAATTTGTCTCCTTTTTTCTATCTGGGTCAGATTGGTCTTCAGGGTTGCTATAATTTGGCAGTTGGCGAGATTTTTTTTTTGCCTTACCAGAGGATCGTAGGCATGTGTGTGAAAGGGTTTCATAATGCCATGTTTACTATGTTTTATAGACCTACCTATCCTGTCTTTGATATATTCCGTAAAGTTAGGTACAGAGAAGCAATGAAGTCTAGTAGACATTTTCCTCATGCCAGGTTATGCGATTTTCACCACAAGACACTATCGAATTCATCTGCATTGTGCTTTGTTTAGATGTTATAGTGTTAGATGCCATTTTAATCTCCAGAAATCTATGGTCACTCATGTTAGTATCATTTATAAGGAATTCTAGACATAGAGCAGATAGAGATTTTGACATGAAAATGTGATCAATATGCGATTTATGAACACCATTCAACCATCTATGCTCATGAAGAGAGGAATTAAAAAGACAATTGATGTGGTTAAGGCCCCAATAATCAAATAGATTCCTCCAGATCTCGCCATTAATTATCCTTTGTTTAATTGCAAAGGGACCACCCACAATGTTTTTCGTGGTCAGCAAGGGTCTTATTACTGACACGCCCATCTTTTTCCCAATGCCTTGTCCATATTTAATTTCTGAATTGAGATCCCCCGCGATTATAATATCTATTCCTCTATATTTGAGCAACATGGAAGATATGCAGTTGTTCAAGTGTGGAGTGACATTACCAAGTGGTACTTAGGGATTCCAGTAAATATTTAGCACAAGAATCAACAGGGGGTATAAATTGCTTCCATATTCCAATACAACAACAAGGGCAAAATTCGATAGTTCCATTGATTCTAGGACTCGTGTGCCAGGTGCAATTTTGACCGCAGTAAGTAAACCTCCTGCCGGTCTGTCACGAAGCCCCATTTTAGCAAAAAGATGTTTACATACAAAACCGTCTAGTTGTATAGGAAAAGTAAGCCAAGTCTCCTGTATACAAAACAGGTCAAATGATTTAAGTTTTGCGCCGAGAACCCCTGAGTTCACCAAATTTGAGTTACTCCCTGAGTTCCATGAGAGCAGTTTCCAATGATCTTTTATGTGACTAAAGTTTTTGTTTCATCTTTTGAATTTTGGAAATTGACTCTCTTAGGGACTGGGCAAGCCAGGTCCAGTCCTGAACCTCCTCCCCCTTATTAGCCATATTATTTTCCTTTAGTCTGTCTACTTCCTCCCTGGGTATGTTAGAATTTACTTTTTGGTGCATCAAGACATTTCCGTTCTCCCATCCATTACTAAAAATCAGGATATCATATCCCATTCTGTTAAATTATTCTGTCTCCTGTATTATCATGTCAAAAATCTTTTGAGAGTTAGGAACAATACGGACATGATCAAGACGTGAGGGATGCATGAAATCCACTAAACAAATATCAGCAGATGAGATCAGCCTCAAGCGGGGGATCTCATTAAAGAGAGACAGAACACGTGGTCTGTTCAAAGAGGATGGACCTCCAATGTCACACAGGTTGTAGAGAAGGATACTTGTATATTCCAGAAATGAAACATTCCACCACACTGTATTCCTCAGATCACTGTCCTTAATATGAAGGGGCCTAGCCGATTCATATTGTAGAGGATTTCTCAATTCCTGTGGATCATTGGATTGGGGCATCACATGCACATTAGTAAATTGTGTAGAAACCCTCTCGTAATCCTCCCTCTGTCCCCACTGGTCCCCGCGCAATTGCTCTTTTTCTGTGCCCCCTCCCCTAGACTCAGAATTGGTGGGCATTTCACTAGGGGCCCAGACTGGATTTCCCTTTTTTTCGTGGTCCCTACCCATCTTAAGCTTGTTTCCAAGCAGTACCAGGTCGGGTAAGAAATCCATCATAATCCTTTTTATGGTGTCTGCAAGACTCACATTTTCCCCTTCATTCCCAGTCGGGGGGTATTGATCTCCCTTCAAGGGTAGTATAAGTCCCTCGTTCATAGCCCCCCATCAGACAGGGGGCTTCCCACTGTAGGATTTCATTTTCCCCTCTTCTACATCTGCACCCGGGATTTTTGAAGTCCCTGAAAGTACGGGGGCAGAAGTCAGAGCTGAAGGTATGGAAGAAAAGCCCAGTCTATTAGATTCAGCTGAGGTCATTGGGTGTTCAGCCATAAGTTTAGGGAGATTTTGTGACAATATCTGACGAGCTGTCGATTTCTCTAAAACCTTATAGAAATTAGAGAGTTGTAACTGTCTTATTTCCTTGTTCTCTCCCCATTTGTAGCGACAGTGCCTTCTCATTATCAATTCCTTCTGTCTTATCATCTGCATTGTGTCTCATATCTTCCTCCTGTACCTTATTTGTGTTTTTTATTTTTTTGAGATTTCTTTTTGTTTTTGTTATTTCCCTGGGTTGCTCCCGGGATAGATTTCAGGGTGTCAACATTGTGTAATTGGAGAGCCATCCTACTTTCCTCGTTAAGTTGTATTAGGTCAGATAAGGCAACTTCATTCAGGGGTGCCTTAGATTCTTTTTTAGGGATTTCTAACTTAGGAGGGATCGATCCCTTCTTCATCAGCCTTTTTTTTGCCTTTAAGGCCAAATGTTTTTGTCGCCTTAAGAGAAAAAA
Source organism: Ambystoma mexicanum (assembly GCF_040938575.1). NCBI lineage: Eukaryota > Metazoa > Chordata > Amphibia > Caudata > Ambystomatidae > Ambystoma > Ambystoma mexicanum. Next base: position 639,366,584 of record NC_090939.1, read on the forward strand.
TTTCCACCAACACTTCCCTCATTCTCTTGTTTTTTTGTTACATCTTCTCGCCCCCCAACACCATCAGCAGAGTCCATAATTTTAATTAGGACAGATGGCATGTCAGGTGTGTCACTAAAATTAGTTTCCTTTTCCTGAACTGGCAATACCCTTCCCAAAGGCATTGTGAGGATGGAGTTCCCTATCAGTACTTGCATACCTTGTTCCAATTTAGAAATTTTGACTGATAGATCATTGAGTGCCTCTATAATCTTTTTTCCCCCTTCTATTTCAAGTTTTTGGCACTATTTTCATTTTTTTTTTCCCTTCGACATATTCATCCCAGTCCCCAGGGATATCACACTTGTAAAACTCGGACCCTACTTTCCATTGACAATGGTTTGGGATCCTTGTGAGTTAGTTGTTAATGGAATTTGTGGGATGTCTATCTTCATTGGGGGGACCTTATTATCATCTTTACCCATGAGGAAACCTTCCACTTTACTAAGTTTTAATTGGGTATCAAGTACGATCCTTTTCAGGTCTCTCATCTCCCAATGGGTAAGCTCATGTCCTTTATCTAAAAGGTTCAATATCCTAGAGATCACTGGGATTGATTCCTCGAATTTATCATTGCTTTCATTAATCGGGGAGCTTGTGAGGGAGACCCCTGAAGTTGGGGGGTTATTGATGTGTGAGGGCACAGCTGTACTAGCCAGATCCTCCAACAGCTTCCCCCCCCTGCTCCCTCATGACACTCGTGTGTTCCCCTCCCCAGCCTTCTTTTGTGTCTGTAAATATAGAGGCAGATGGTAAAGGGAATTTCACATTTGCTGAGAAGACTCTATATGGTGTTAAAGTCCTCAGTTGGGAAAGTGTATTAAACAAGTGCACATGGTCAATCCCATTTCGAGCTGCATTAACAGGTGTGGACAGGCCCCTTGAGAGCCTAGCACGCTTCCCCAATTCCAACCTCACTGCTTGGCCCATCCTAGATACATCAAGGTTTATATCCTTTGGCATGTTGTCTGCTCCCTCAGTACGTTTTTAATTTATTGACTGTCTTACACTCAAAAAACTCGATTGAATTTGTGATCTGGGAATCAAAGGACAAGCCAACAGGCACAAAGGATATATCTTCCTCCCCCAGGGGTTGAGCACCCATTTTTGTATGTATTTGCTTTCCCCTTTTGTTCTGCTCCATATTAGCTCCCCAGGGATTCTCTTCTTGAGTAATAGTGACCAATGGAAAGACCTCCAGTTTTTGTGGTTCCATCCCCTCCCCCATATGGGAGGTTTCATGTGTTTCCCGGAAGGATTTTATCTCTGTCCCAACGTATTATTTTCCCGTTACACAACACAGTTGCCATGCTGACCAGGAAGTATAACTTTAGGAAGGAAGAGAAGAAAGGACAAACCGCTTACCCAAGAGTAATCAGTAGTTACAGTCCCGCTGCCCCCGCTCCCCGGCACACTCGAACAGCCAAACAGCCACTTAGTAGCACCCACTTCGGATGTGCGCAGATGCACGCGCACCTAGGTGTTATAGGAGGTGGCATGGGCCGGAGCAGGCTGGGGGCATGCCAGAGGCGGGGCAGGAGGCAGGGCGAAGCAACTGAGGAAAAATATATGTGGGCGGGGAACTGTGAGTTAAGTGCTTTGAGCCGCGGCAAAGCCGCGGCGCACACTAAGAACAAAGAAGCAGAAAAAGGGAAACAAACTTAAGTCAATTACTTTGATGTAGCAGAGCAGCCCAAAAGAAGCCGCGTTGCGGCAGCTGAAATGATTCCTCTCGCCGACAGGCGACAAATTAGTCCAGTAGCAAAAGGAGAATTCCAACAGAAGAGGTCCAGAGAGACCAGCCAAACAGCCACTTATCAGCGCCCACTTCGGATGCGCACGCACCTAGCTGTTATAGGAGGTGGCGTGGGCCGGAGCAAGCTGGGAGGCGTGCCGGAGGCGGGGCAGGAGGCAGGGCGAAGCAATTTGATGTAGCAGAGCAGTCCAAAAGAAGCCGCATTGCGGCAGCTGCAATTATTCCTCTCACTGACGGGCGACAAATTAGTCCATTAGCAAAAGGAGAATTCCAACAGAAGAGGTCCAGAGAGACCAGCCAAACAGCCACTTAGTAGCGCCCACTTTGGATGTAGCGCGCACTTCTCATAGTTCCTTTCCAAAATGACAAAGGAAAGAAAAAGAAAGAAGATATGGCAACACAGAAGCGTATATATTTTACAGAGCTAATGGTATTATGGCCTTAATATCATTGATAATACATGTGTCTCAAAGGATTTAGGATCTGTGGTTGAGCCAATATAATGCATCTTCATAGTCAGCCAGAAAATAGAACTTTGGCTGTAGCCCCCTGTTGCGTAAAGGTCTCGAATAGTTGTTCATATTCTCAACACACTGATTCCGGGGGAAGCGTCTCATCTGCCAATGTAGCTGAAAGAGGCGGCTGGCTAGGACTTGTTTACAGTAGTTCATCAGGAAAATATTTTCTATGACTTCAAAGCTAAGGAAACAGACTAGAACTGTCCTCACATTTTTCATTAAATCTTGATCTCACATGGATGTCGTGTTGTTATATGTTACTCTCAAACTCTGGAACGCCCTACCAATAGCTCTAAGGGCTGAGACCTCACTCACGGCCTTCCGCAAAGGCCTAAAAACTAAACTGTTCAACTAACACACACACACCTCGTCACCCTACCCTCCCCCTGCTTCTCTGCCTACCCCTTACCTCTTGTATTCATATTTTGTTGATCACTCTGCTTCACCTTCCTGCTACTTAGCTTTCCTGAAACCAAGCATTTCTGTAACCTACAATTACGTATGTAACAGCGGCACGATGCCTCCGGGCTGTTGTGCACTTTATAAATGCTAACAAATAAATAAATAAATGTTAGGGATCCCCGGAATAACCTAGACTCTATTATGGAGGAGATCACCTGAATTGGTAAATACTCCAGGTTCACAGTGAATTAAGGTAAATCAGAGATGTTCACCCTGACTGACAGCACGCTCGGACCTCTGGTAGCTTTCCCACTGCAATGGGTGCCATACAGAATTCAATATCTAGGAGTCATAGTCTCCAGGGTTAAGAGCACATTACTGACTGATAACTTCCGAGGCCCACGCAAAATATGCACAAACAAAAATGAACCATTGGTCGCGGGTACCAATGTCATTGCAGGCAGGCTAACACTGATAAAAATGATACTGGTGCCCAAACTATTGTACCTCTTTGTAAACGTACAGGTGTGCAAACCGTTTTTGGGGATCTCCACAGAGATATGTCCCGATTCATGTGGCATTCAGGAGCGGGAGACTCAGATATGAAAAACCTAATTCTAGATAATAATTATAGTGACAATTGTTCATTTGACCCCATGCAGATAACGCTAGTAGCATGGAGCACCATTTTTGCGAAAAGCAATGCAAAAAAACTATACTATCGTTGGCTGCCTCTGTGGAATGTCCCTAACCTCTCCCCTAAGTGGGATGCTTGGTTGAAGGTATACTGGAAAAAGTTAAGGTTGATTAATGGTTGAAACCATTGGTGATTTATTTCTTGATGGGAAGTTTTTGAGACTGCAAAACTGAAGGGAGGGACACAAGAGCATGCCTACAGAAATGCTACAGTTTTAAAGGCTGAAGGCTGTGGTGCAACAACAATGGGAGTGCTATCCGATAGAAACCCCTGAAATGGAGCTACTCGTCCTAACATCCAACTCCTATGGGACCCGGAGAATTTTTGCCACCATATATAAAGAGATTCTAGATGGGATCCCGGCAAAGACGGATATGTTTATGGGGCAGTGGCAGATGGAAATGGAGGTTAGGATATCAGATGGGCAGTGGATGGCTATGTGTTTCTTCCTGCTCATTCTCATTTCTCTCTTCTTCCTTAGGCCCAAACTTGTGTCTGGTTCTAGTTCACAAGGTAAGGCATTCCAAATGGATTCTCTTCTCGCTGCAGATTACAAAACAGCCCACAAAATGATTTCTCTCCTTTTGCTGAACATCTTTCACTCTCTTTCTCTCTCTTGGCACAGAATGCTGCAAGGTGTCTTCTCTCTACAGTCAGTCACGATCTTCACTTTCAATGGCTTAAGCTGTCATGCCAGGAAATCAGACAGCAAGCAGGTCTTCTGGGTACCTTCTCAGTGCACAGCCATTGACAAAGCTACACCTTAAGGCCTCAAATCGGTCGGTCGGCATTCCCCAGAAGTGCTGCTGCAAAACCTAGGTGTCAGTACCAATGTCTCATAATTTCTGCTGCAAACAGCCATGATGCAAAGTCACATGGTTTCATCAAGGTCTGGTCAATCTGGTCTGGTCATGCTGCTGGTTCAATCATGGTCTGGCCAATTCATGCGATGCAATCTGGTCAGTCAGCAAGGCAATCTGCAAAGTCTCACTGTCTGCAAATCTCGGTCTGGTCAAGGTGTTTCTCCTGATGTCATGCAAAGACAACAAAAGTGGAAGTATCAGTTTTCTATCAGTTTCAGATATATTCAAAGCCAAAAACAAAACAGTATTCCTCTCTGTATGTCTCAGCGTCTACAATATCAGTTCTAGTGTATCAGCGTGCAAGTGCATCTGTCTAACCATGCCTCATGATGCATTACTCCATCCCTGTCTTTCTCAAAACAGGACAGCCCACTTCACATAACTCAAAATTTGCACCTTCAAAAATTTCACAACTGCATTCCTCTCATTCAATTGCACTCCATGTCCTGCAAAAGCATTGCTTCCTGTATCATTTTCATGTGTTCTAGTCACAGACTCCCCTTTCAACATAATTTATTCACAAAGCTGAATCACTTAATGTTGACAAAACAAATCGATTTCATTCAAATGGACACTGCTTCCCGCATGTGCAATACAATTCTGATTCAATAAACATTCCTTCCTTTCACTGCTTACTCCTTCATCAAATAAACAGTCTGCTAATCCCACGCGATGTTTCTGCATAACGTAAATAACCCTTCTCTCCATGCATTCATTCAAACAACTTAAAAAATTCAAAGAATGCTTTATCTCAGAACATCCAACTTTCGCACGATTCACTCTATTCACATTCTCCTTCAATGCAATTCAAGTTTCTATGTCATTAGACAAAATAATATTTTCACTCCCTAACGTAGGCAAAGTACTGTTGTTATCAATCCTACCAAAAATGCTATTACAAATGCCATTTCTATTCAAATCAAAGATTTTCACGTAACTGCTTCCATGCACATAACTGCTTCCAGTGTGTGAGCAGTGTGTCTGGTGGAGAACTGGTGGACAGACCGCTGTGCTTTTGCTCCTTTTGCTTCGTGAGACAGTCCGCTTTCTACAGCAACTGAAAAAAGTTTCCAGCTTCCATCTACAAAAACACAGCGCATGCGCGGAGCGTTGCGCGGTGTGCGGTGTGCGAGCAGTGTGTCTGGTGGAGAACTGGTGGACAGACTGCTGTGCTTTTGCTCCTTTTGCTTCGTGAGACAGTCCGCTTTCTACAGCAACTGAAAAAGTTTTCAGCTTCCATCTACAAAAACACTGCACATGCGCGGCGTGCTGCGCGGTGTGCGAGCAGTGTGTCTGGTGTCCGGAGTCAGGAGTAGCGGTAAGCGGGTTCTACCCCCTTTTGGCTTCTCCCCGTGTGCAGTGAATCTACAACAGTACTGTCTAATTCACTTAACTCACACCCGGCCGAGAATAACCTGCCCAGGTTGTCTACAAAAATAAAAACAACGTCCTGCAGCCTCGTACCTCGGACCTAGCCTTTTTCCTTTTTCTCTGCTCCTCCGGATTTGCTACTTCCAATATGGCGCTACTCATTTCAACCGAGGCAACCCTTGAGAAACGGTGGCTCCGAAGCGACACCCTCACAAATGAATTTGGGGGTGAAAGTCTCCTGTCAGCTGAACCCATGATTGCTTTGGATAATGACTTGGAAACAAGCCTGATTGTGGTGAATCCACCTAAGACAAGGGCGGCCGAAAAATCTCTATTGACAACAAAACGCCATCAGACAACTTCATCACTCTGCTCTAAACTACGTGGCGAAGAAAAAATGGGACAAATACCGGGGTGTGGAGTGGACATATGAGCCCAGGGGGGAGTTCCGCCCCCCGCGGACGCCTGGCAGGCGGATGATGAGGGCGACGGTAAGAGCAAAAGGCAAAACCAAACGGCCGTCATGGAAGAAGAGCGAATGAGCGATTAAACAGATCTACAGACCCCCATCCTTTCCACCGTATTGACGAGTGGTCTCTTGCCCGAGGCGGTCGGAGGACGGCCTCGGCAGGACCTCAACGGCGGGGGTCGGAAAATGTGTCTCTCGCTTCAGAAGACTCTACACCAACCTCAAAACCCCCTGACTGTGGAAAACAGGGTGGAAACAAAAATTGGAGATACCGAGAATCAGGTACCTCCACGAATAAATGCCCAAACGACTGTACTGATTCACAGAAGTGCCAATCCACACAGCGGAAATCAAATCCTACTTTCTCCATCAAACCGGCCTCTAAGATTCACATCTAGCGTCTCTTTGGCCTCAGACCAAGAAGATTTATCTATAATTTACGATTTTAGGACCTTGGATGAGGAAGCGTTTGAAGCTTGTTCGTCAAAAAAAGAAAGACCCTTGGACCAACCTCCAGCGCCCACACGGATGGTGAATCAGACCCAGAAACCTGAAGACTTGGCAAATGTGACCACCCCTAAAGATAAAAACCCAATCTTGGCAATGGCTTCCCTAAAGGCTCAGGGAATCCGTAATCAAGTTGAAAACGAACCCGCCGCCTCTGCAATAATGGAGCCAAACAGAAAAGGACTGACAAAAATAAAGTCAACTCCAAATAAAATATACACGAAAAAACAAAGGAAATTGGGACCTAAAAACCAAGGGAGTGCAAAGTGTCTTTCAACTCCCTTAATATTGTCCTCCCTTAAAGAATACTTTCTGAACCAACATAAAAGGAAGCTGGATCATGATTCGGAACTTTCTGATGCAGAGATCTTGGAGGTGGTACAAGACCCCTTGCCTATAAGCAAAGCCAGAAAGACCAATCAAAGTTTCACAAGGCCGGACCTAAAACCAAAGGCACTAGGCCAAAAGGAAAAAATTGTCGAAAAAACGACAAGCATAACAGCCCAGGACCCTGGTGCGGAGCTGCCCCCTCAGCTACCAGCTCCTTCAAGCCCTCATAGCAGCAGTGAGAGGCCTCCTAGGTTAGAAGCAAAGGAAACATTAGCGGCTCCCCGGATTCAGGGGGTAGCTAGTCTCCCTCTGCCAAATACTCCATTAGAAGCACGGTGTTCTCCGAAACAGGCAGCGGGACAAATGGAAGATAGACATGCATGGATAAAGCCCACATCCCAGAAACCCCAAAAGGCCACAAAGCAGAAGAAGAACTTCGTACACAAGACTTATTAATCCCCACAGACAGAAGAAGTATGGACAGAGTTTCTGTACATGCTAGTGACAAGGGCTTTCACACGCCGGTCTCTAGTCGAAGACTCTGTGAAATATCAGCGCCGGCTCAAAAGGACTCCCCCAGCAAAAGAATAGATCTGCTGCAAATAATGTCATCATTTACAATCGCCTTAAATCCCTTCGCTAAGCTCTACAAGTCCATCAATGAAACTCTCAAAGATAACACCTCTATGTCATCGGCAATGCTGGCTAAATTGACCTTCATTGAAGGCTTTATAACAGCCCTGGACAGAAAAAGCACATTATCACAGGCGACTATGGAGAAATAAATTGCCAAATTAGAAGCCCAACTTATGGAAAAATTATAACTCCGCTCAAATACCATCACCTTCAATCTCTATTGGCTCACAGACTGGTGAAGGGTCAATCCATATGGATTTGGCGCCCAATTTTGGAATGAAACCATCAGGGAACCCATCTGAAACATCTGAATCGAGGACCAAAAAAGAGCGAACAGAGCAGATGTTGCGGAAAACTAACCCAACTCAAACTCAGCAAGCTAAAAACGCACTGATACTTGAACGAAAGAAAAATGAAGAAAAGTCAACCCATCCACTGCTGGTTTTGGGTTCTGGAACAAAAGGAAAGAAGCATGAAGAGACCAAAGTAAGAAAAACTGAACGTTCTCAAATTATTCCATCTGCTAAACCATTTCAACAGCCTATGCCTACATCTCCAAAAACGATTGAGGAATTTCAAGAAAATAGCGATCTAATGAATATGTCCCCGCACCACGATAATTTAGAAGATTCCCAAATCATGACAATATCACCCCAACCAGAAGCCAAATCAACTCTAGCAGCTGTAGCAAAAACGACCTTATCGAATGACCTTGAAGAAGTGGAGGATGACAAAGAAGTTCCCATACAAAGACACCGGAAAACCGAGGCTGCTGAGGACCAAACGGAACCCAAAATAAATTACAAAACAAGCCTTAGAGATCAAAGACAAAAAAAGGCGATGACCCCAGAAAAACAAATTGAACAAGGTGAGACCGCCCAAAGGCACACGAAGCACGTAGAAAATTCATGGGCGTTAAAAGGATCAAAGGAACTTGATGAAAAACTCGCAGGAACTACAGTCTATAAAATTGAACAAACGTCATCTAAAGAAGGGTACATGGTGCTAAACAGAAAAATGGTTCTTAAAATCATAGCCAAAATTAAAAATTTACAACATCTGACGACAAATGATGTCAAGTTGGTGGAACCTTATCATTGGGACCACAGAGCAAAAGCATTCATTCAAATAAAAAACGAAGCCCTTGCAGAAGTCACCTCAGAAGTTTCCAAAGATTTACACAAATTAGGATTTGACTTGTTCTCAATTCCCAAACAGGCAAGAAAGCAACCAGAAAAGGAAATTCGGAAGAGGGCCTCTCCGGCAAGGGCCCATTATATCTCAAGAACTGAAGCATTGTATAATCAAAATCGCAGGCAAGACTCCTCGAGGAGCAAAATTATTCAGCATCAGTTACCGAGAAATGGCCACGAACACATCGATCGGAGAAAAGAAGACAACGCCACGAAAAATCAAACATGTCAGCAAAAGCGAAAAGTCCCAGAGGGGCCATGGAAGTGGTTGGCGGACACTTTTGGTCGATCCCATAAGAAATAGCAACGAACAAGAAGTCCTTTAGAGCTTCTGCCGTCTACAGAGAAATTGACCCTCAAATCGGCCAATAAAGAACTGGTTATGGCATCGTGGAACACTAGAGGCTTCAACCATCTGACTCGTCTGAGCGACATAAACTTAGGGAGTTTCGATATCCTGTGTTTACAAGAAACCTGGCTAACAGACCCTCCGACATTAGATGGATTCACAATAAAAATTTCTCCAGCATACAGATCACTATTAGGAAGACCATCTTCAGGCCTTTTAACGGCTATTCGCACAGGCTCAGGGATTACGCCGAAAACTAAAATCGTTGAAGCATATGGTATGCTCGGAACCCTGACCTCATGGCAGCGCTTTGACCCTGGACTGGCTGCATGGATCACTTCAGACCTTGTGATAATAAACCTATACTGGAACCCAGAGAGAACTTCATCAAAAAAATTCTGCAGTACAGTGGCTCATGCAATTGACACCATCAACGCAGACTTCGACATTGATAATATCATAGTTTGCGGTGACCTAAATGCTAAATGCAAAACTACTGCAATATCTAAAAAACCACTGTCGACCTACTCTCTGGCAGACAAAAGAGGTTCTGCATGGTCAAAGTTGATGAAATCAAGAAAGCTTTTCAATGCAGCCACGTTAAAAGACTACGAACCCCAGATTCCTACGTGGGAAAGAGACAAATCTTCTGCAACCTTGGACTATATCTTTGTAACTGAGGGTCTGATTCCCTTTGTTTCATCTTTCAAAGTCGTGAAAACTCTGGAAAGCGATCACAATCTGCTACAATTAGCTTGGGGAGCACACGTACCGGAAAGGCACATATACGCTTCAGAAGTAGAGCCAAACAAGCAACAATCTCGACTGCGCCTTACGGCTGAGAACATCAGAGCCATAAAGGCCAGGCTAAGTACGGATCCTCAGTTCAGAACAACTAGCACAGCTGCTAAAAGACTAGACTACACACCCCTACTGTCGCCCCACAAGGTGGCCTTCTCAGGAACAAGGGGTAAGAAACCCGCACATAATCATACCTATGACCGGTTGGTGGTGATCAAGAGACGTGAAGTTAGAAATCTCAAAAACTTTGCAAGAAGGCACCAAACAGCAGAGGCATGGTCCGAGTACCAAAAGGGTGCAATCCACTATAAATCGTGGATAAAACATCACGCGGTGAGCTTGTATCAGAAGGACGCAGAAGCCATGCAGAAGTCCCTCGCCTCAAAAAATAAAAGAGACTTTCTTGGACGATCCACCAGGGGGCGCAGAGATGTGCTGAAGCATCTCAGCTCGTCTCCACCGATGGGCACAGTTTGAGGGTCTTGAGCCCCCCCCAACACCCCCGGAGTGAGGAGCAAACCATACCCCCACCTTGCCAACGTTGGTGGGCACATCACCCCGAAATTTGAACTTCCGAAGTGGAGCCGCTGCGAAACCGCGACCCGTTGAAGTTCGGAGGGAGAGTGACCCCTCCCCCCTTCGGCACCGCGGCTCCACAAGAAACTACGCGGAGCCCGGGCTAGAGAGCGGCCTGTGACTAGGCCGAGCGACGCTGGCTGGCGCCTTCCCCCTTCTCCCCGGAGGGAGGTAGTGTTGGCAGGGCGCACCCTGGATGTAACTGGACCCGCTCCCCCTGGGGCAGACGCAAGCCCCCTGCAACATCCCGGGAGGGCCCCGAGCGTTGCCGCCGGGTCGCCCTGTGCCTGGAGAAAACCAGCGGTGAGGCCTCCCTGAACGCACGCGTTCTGGAGGCAGGCCCCTCGAGCCAGAGATGTCCGGGGGGGGGCCTATGAGCTGGAAGGAGGCACTACAGAGATTTCGCCGCCCGTCCCCGGGCCCCCAAGTATATCCCGAAATGGCGGCACAGACGCACCAGGAAGCGGCGGATACCAGCACTGTCACCAGGGGCATGGCGGCCCTCCTGGAGGAAATCAGAGGCTTCAGGGCAGATATAGCGCTGCGACTGGACACCCTGGACAAGAAAGTCGACAAAATAGACGATAGAGTTCTTGCGCTTGAGAATAACACTGCCTTCAACGATATCTTCGAGACCCAGTTCGATATGCGCCTGGCGGAGCTTGAAAGGAGGGAAGAGAAATGCTCCTTAAAGTTGGATGACTTAGAGAACAGGGAACGTCGGTGTAACCTGCGCTTTCTAGGTTTCCTGGAGCACGAAGGTGAAACGCAAGCGGACATCAATAAAGCCGTCAGCGCAGTGGTTGGTCTGCTGTTCGGAGGGGCCAACACGAATGTGCCCACTATCGACAGGGCCCACAGAGCGGGCGCTTCCTCCAGAGGCCCCAGGTCCATTCTTGTTCGCTTTCACTATTTTGCCGAGAAAAGCAAGATTCTCGAATTGGCTCGCAAGACAGGCCCAGTGGAGTGGGAAGAGGCCCAGATCTCAATCTATCAGGATCTGTCGGCTTTCACATTGGCAAGGCGCCGACTTTGCGCTCCGCTGACAAAAATGATCCAGTCCAAGGGGGTCCGGTACAGGTGGGGATACCCCTTCTAACTCTCTTTCGAGCTTGAAGGCTACAAATATGCCCTAGTGACAGAGGACGACATTCAGAGAGTATCAAGCGAACTATTGGCGGTCCGAATATGGAGCTGGGTGACCAGGAGGGTGAGCGAGCTCCGACAGGCCCAAAAGGGACCAGGGACCCAAGAGAAAGACGCAGGGTTCGAGGCCAAAGGAAATTCAGGAGACTGGCCCCGGCATCCCCAGGGCTCCCGGACACATGAAAGGGACCGTGCTGATTAATGAAAAAGCCTGCAATCGACTTCGTGAGTGGATCGGGGAAACAATTGTTTATACCTAAGGATGACCTTGGGGGTAGGGGGGGGGGCTCGAGTTGTTGTTAATCAAGAGTTATTGATCCCGGAGGGGGAGACAATGGTGGCCTGGTTGGCGATAGGATGACACCAACGACCTGCCAGGCGATCAGGGGGGAGGGGGGAGGAGGGGGGAAAGTAAGGGGGTTGGGATGTTGGGGTTACAGTTATGGAATGCCAAGTTTTGGGGTCTACTACGCACCCCCAGGGCTTTCACGAGCCTCTAATGGGGTAGACAAGCACTGTGGGAGCAGGAACTGTTGCTGTTTGTTGAGGGGAGCTACGAGCTTTTATCAGTGTATTAATGGATGATTTGCTCCAATACTTGACAGTGGGATCGCTAAATGTGCGGGGGCTCAACTCGCCTACAAAAAGGTTGTTGTTGGTGCGGGAATTTGCAAGGCTCCGGCTTCACTTTTATTTGTACAGGAAACTCACTGGGTTCGGGGCAAGGAACCAAAGCTCAGGGCTAAAACTATTGATCAGGTATTCACAGCATCTTCTCAGGCAAAGAAGCGAGGAGTAGCCTTGGTGGTATCTCCCGGGGCCCATTTTGTGCTTAAAGCGTTAAAATCAGATCCAGAGGGACGATATCTCATGGTTAAGGGGGAGGTGCGGGGTCGGCTGTTTACACTGGTGGGTATTTATGCCCCGAATGAAGCACAAGATGCCTTCTGGGTCGGAATGAAAGAAATAATAATATCATTCTCGGAAGGTACCCTATTGGTTGGGGGAGATTTTAATATGGTCCTATGCCCCGAGAGGGATAGGAAATCTGCTAAACCCTGCCCGAACATGCGCCTTCACGAGAGACTGGCTGTGGCCTTTCGCGAAGTGAACAGGGAACTGGGCCTGAATGACACTTGCACCTGCAAACAGGGTCGGAATCCCGACTATACTTTTTACTCAAGGCCTCACGCAGCTTTCTCTCGTATTGACTACATTTTGGTTGAGACCTCACTGCATAGGGAGGTCACAGACTCGGGAGTGGAGATTGTCCCTTGGACTGACCACGACATGGTAAAGATTAGATTGGGTCTCCCCCCTGCCACAGCAGCAGGCTCCCGGTGGAGGTGTAACAACCTTCTTCTGCAGGACAAAGAGGTCCGCCAATCCCTTCTGGTGGTCATTGAGGAATACTTTTCCCTCAATGATAACGGTGAGATGGGGGTCATGGGAGTATGGGAGGCATTCAAGGCTACTATCAGAGGTACCGTCATTGGGATAGGATCGGGGGGAAAGAGCCCAGGAGGAGAAATCACTAAGGGAGAAGATAGAGGCAATACAAACAGGGGGGAAATTAAAAACTCAGATGTTCCCTGGGAAATGGGAGGAATTGCAGGGGTTACGAACCAAATTGGCAGACCTCCTTGTGGGACAGACGGAGAAGAAACTATCTTTCTTAAAACAGAAATATATGGAAAAGGGGGAAAAGGCGGATAGGATACTGGCTTGGAGGCTCCGTGAGTTCAGAAACAGCAGAAGGGTTAATTCCATCCACACCCCTGAGGGGGACTCGACAGTGCGGGATAGTAAAATCGCGGAACAATTTAGGCGATATTATGAAAGGCTATACAGCTCGGAATACGTGGGTGATGGGGACGAGGTTGACAGCTTTCTCGACTCCCTCCCGATACCGGGCCTCCACCCCGACAAAGCTGAGTTATTGGAGCTGCCCATAACCCCACAAGAAGTAATAGATACCATATCCTCGCTGAAAAGCGGAACAGCGCCAGGGGACGATGGCTACACAGTTAAGTTTTATAAAACATATAGATCCACGCTTGCCCCATTCATGGCTAAGATGTTCAACGCCGCGCTGAATCAGGGCTCCCTCCCACCCAGGATGATGTCGGCTTTGATTGTAGTGCTCCCTAAGGAAGGAAAAGATCCCGCCCAATGCCAATCATGTCGCCCCATTTCCCTTCTCAACACTGATGTTAAAATCCTAGCTAAACTCCTAGCAAATAGATTAGCGAAACTCCTTCCTTCCCTAGTACATGGCGATCAGGTGGGTTTTGTTACGGGGCGCCAGGGATCAGACAACATTAGGAAAACCCTCGATCTCATGCATGAAGCTTCAAAACAAGATGTGGAAGGCTACCTTCTTTCGTTAGACTCAGAAAAGGCCTTCGACCGTGTCGAGTGGCCCTACATGGGCAGAGTTCTCCGCAAGATGGGGTTGGGAGACAACTTCTGTGGGTGGATCACAGCACTTTACAACGGCCCTTCAGCGAGAGTATTGGTCAACGGAGGCACCTCAGAGCCGTTCTCCCTTTCCAGGGGCACCCGACAGGGATGTCCCCTCTCTCCCCTTTTATATGCTTTGGTGATGGAACCCCTGGCGATAGCAGTCAGGACAGACCAAGAGATCACGGGGATACGGTGTGGCGACTGCGACTTTAAACTATCCCTGTTCGCAGATGATATCCTGGGCTACCTAACCAACCTCCGGGTCTCCCTACCACGATTATTTGATCTCATACACTACTTCGGCTCCTTCTCGGGGCTGAAGGTAAATACCTCCAAGTCTAGCGTAATGCCCATGGGTCCAGGGGAACATGAGATTGAGGGCAGCACCGAAATACTGGGGGTAAGGATAGAGCGGGAATCCACTAGATACCTGGGCACCACCATCCCCAGAGACCTCTCCCAACTATACCAATGCAACTTCCCGGGGATCTTGGCTCAGGTTAGTAGCGACCTCCAACGATGGGCCCCCCTTACACTCTCTTGGCTGGGGTGCATGGTTACGGTGAAGATGAATATTTTGCCCCGCCTCCTTTATCTCTTTGCGGCGCTCCCTGTGGTGATACCCGAGGCCTTTTTTGAGGTTCTCCAATCCCGGGTCCTCCAATTTATCTGGAATGGCAAAAGGACGAGAATCAAGACTTCCACTTTGACCCTACCGGTCTCACGGACTTCAGGCTTTACTATAAAGCAGCCCAGCTCCGAGTAATGTTGGAACATATGAGGGATGACATGGGAACATATTGGACATATATTGAGGACATTCATGCCCACCCGAGAAAAGTTAGAGATCTTTTGTGGGCCCCCCCTAGGGTTCTCCCCCCACATCTCAGAACTCACTCCACCCTGGCAGCCCTCTGGGCGGTTTGGAAGCCTAACGCTGCTAATAAAGAACTATCCTCTTGGCCATCCCCCCTGACTTCGCTTTGGGGCCCCCCTATTGATCTGGGCTCCAAGGGATTCCGAGACACCCAATCTTGGTCAGACATGGGCCTGGAGAGAATCTCCCAATTGTATCGTGAGGAGGGTTTTATAGAATATGACAAACTGACCGAAGCATTGGCGGACAACCCTCCCTCAGTCTTCGAATACCTACGCTTGAAGGGGATCTTGACTCACCCTTGCTGGGCCGATCGTCTCAAACGCCCCCTCACCCCTTTCGAGACTATCCTGACCAAAAGCACAACGCGGAGAGGCTCCTTATCAATGTTCTATGGCATCTTGATCACAGCGGACCTGGAGGGTAGACAACCTTTCAAGAAGATCTGGGAAACTAGGCTGGGCATGCCCCTGGATGATCATACGTGGAGGGCGATTTTTAAATGCATCTTCACGGGTTCTCTGTACACGGCTGCCATGGAACATAACTTCAAAATTCTCCATTCATGGCACCGCCCCCCGGCCACCCTGTCCAAAATGTTTAGGGACGTGTCCCCCTTTTGCCCCAGAGGGTGTCACCAATGGGGCACATGGTTTCATTTGTGGTGAGAATGCCCAGTCATTCAGGTCTATTGGTCGGAACTACTTAGCTGGATTAAGGAAATCGAAGGGTTCAGCCCGACCTTACTGCCATTGGAAATGCTCCTGGGCACCGCAGCACCCGAGACAGAACTGAACGCGTTCCCTAAGGTCATTGGGGCCATGTTGAGAGCGGGGAGGCTAGCGCTCGCCCAAAAGTGGAAAAGTGCATTGGCCCCGTCCAAAGAGGAATGGCTCTGCAAACTCAGGTCGATTTTCATATATGAAAAGCTTACCGCAATAACTAACAACACCATGACGGACTTTGTACAAGAATGGACTGCAGTTCTTCTCCACGAGGATTGTATTTCTATGCGCCTGTAGATTGTATTTTAGGTTGCCTCCACGAGATGCCTATCTCTATTCTTCCTTGAGTCTGTGATTGTTTCCTTCCGTTTAATTCACAAGCTGAATCCACTGTGTCAAGTGATTCGTCTAATTGGTACTTGGCAAGCATCCGTTCTCCCCAGAGCTATTATTGTTCGTGAACTCTCAAAACTTGGTATGTTGACATTGGGTTAGGGTGGGAGGGAGGAGGGTGGTGGTAAGGGAGTTAATATTGGAAAAACTGACAACCTGTTTCTTTATTTTTTTTTGTGTCTTACTGGTGGAACGGACCGTTTCGTTCAGCCCTGTATGCATGTTGTCAATAAAATAAATTGTTAAAAAAAAAAAAAAATACAAGAGACTTTTGGAATTTATTAAAAACTGCCAATGGGCTAAGAGCACCCTCTATCGCAAATGCAGTCTCAGAACAAAGCTGGAGGTCGTACTTCAGCGCCCTTTTCAGCTACCTCCTACATCCGCAGAGAGGAAAATCCAGCAGTCAGATGATCATTGGATCCCGCTGACCGACGTGGAAGATATCTTGAGAGTAATAACACAACTAAAAACCTCAAGAGCCCCGGGACCTGATGGCCTGTCCAACATTGGCATCAAAAAACATCCGGAAGATTGGGCCGCAGTCATAATGGAAATCTTTACCTATTGCCACAAAACCAAACAGATCCTGGCATCCTGGACGGAGGCGGTACTGGTCCCAATTTTTAAAAAAGGATCTAGGGAAAATCCGTCCAACTATAGACCTATTGCTCTGTTGGACATTTTGGGAAAAATATTTGCGACTTTGCTACTCAACCACTTTCAGAAGTGGGCAAGAGCCTCCCCTGCGACTGATATTTTCCAGACAGGTTTCCAGAAGGGCACAGGGACGAGGATAAACATCTTTATTCTAAACATCATCAAAGCAAGGGTGAAATCAGGTGCCCCGAAAGTTCATTTGGCCCTGGTTGACTTATCAAAGGCTTTTGATATGGTGGATTGCGAGAAACTCTGGGAAAAACAGAGAACCTGGAACTGCCCGACCCCTATATTGGATCCAATTATGGCCAGTTCGTCTGAGCCAGCAAGGCCACCTGTCAAACACAATTTTCACCAACCATGGGGTTAAGCAAGGTTGCCCCCTGGCCCCGGCTCTGTTCATTGCCTTTATAGGCGACTTCCAGTACACCGAAGAAAAAATACGCTCATTTCTGCCAAAAGTGGGATTGTCAAAAGTACCCAGGCTATGGTACGCGGATGACCAGATCCTGATGGACCAGACAAAAATAGGTCTACAATGACAATTATCAAGTCTCTCTGCCTATATGAAAGAAAATAACCTAGAAATCAACACTCAGAAAACAAAAATTTTGCTTTTTACCAAATCGATAGTCGACCGAAAAACCCCATCGGCCTGGTTCCTAGAAAACAACAAGTTGGAAGTGGTCAATGAATACAAATATCTTGTGGTGTAGATAGACAATTCCCTGAGAGAAAACACCACTACGGAGGCTTTGTGGGATAAAACAAGAAATCTGACTGCCCAACTAAAAGCTGTTGATAGAAAATTTGGAAAATTCTCATGGACACCAGCTTTGAATTTTTATAAGTCAAAAATAGTCCCTGCACTAGCTTATGGAATGTGCGCAAATCTTAACCTTCTGGAAGAACTATGGCAAAAATTGGAAGGCTTTGTGTGGAAGACGGTATTGGGCCTCCCTAAGTCAGCCCCCATGACGGCGATCCGACGGGACCTTGGTCTCACGTCCCTTGCCTCAACAGTGGAGCAAGGGGCACTCCAACTCTTCAGAAAAATTGTCTCGCCAAACGCCCTCCCCATCTTTCAGGTGGTAGCAGAAGAAAAGTGGAGGATGTAAACCTCTAAGTGTTTGGGTCAAGAAACGGAAAGACAAACTGGAAGAGATAGCCTGCACGGAAGAGCTTCTAATTTCAAGTCCTGGGAGAGTGAAGGAAAAAATAGTACAGCAAGACTGGATCTTGACAAACGAAAAAATTCTGTCATATAAACTATTGAAAGATCTTCCGCCTGACACAATAAACCAAAAACCCCACTGAAATATTGTGAAAAATTCCCTGAAAAAGCTCTGAGAAAAATATTCATGCGAGCACGGTTAAATACCCTGCACACAAGGGAAATTTTGTCTATTAGATCAAAATCTACAATAGCCTCATGTCGATTATGTGAGAACCCTGCCCAACTTGAAACTGTGAGACATCTTCTGACGTCCTGTTCTGCACTGTCTTCGGAAAGAGAGGCGTACTTGGCACCGCTACTATCCCATCCATCTGTAGTAAGTGAAGAGATAGGCTGGTGTCGGCTTATTTCTGGCGACTCTGCTAGATGGTGAAGGGCTGCAGCCAAACTCTTGGACATTGCTTTAAAAAAAGCAAACCTGGGAAATCTCAAATGTGAAATGGTCATAGATCAGTCTGATGTCGATAGCGGAGAAGAACAAGTTACTTCTTACCTGGTAACGTTCTTTCGACGGGATGTTCCTCCAACATACTCCTTATCTTTGATAATACGTTTCCAGCTTGCAGCCCTCAGAATTTTTTTTTTTTGTAGAGGGCGCTGCGCGTCGACGTCCGCCGAGTCGATGTCCTTCGACGGCCACCGTATCGGCGCCGACGTCACCATGCCCATAAATAGCCACGCGCTGCGTCCGTTGCTCAGTTCCATTTTGCAGCATAAGAAAAGTCATGCCTGAATTGGTTATTGACCTTGAAGGAGCGTAAACTGCAACCACAAGGGAAGTTATCACTGCGGGGATGGTTGGGAGGGGCGATAAGGAATACGTCGGAGGAACATCCCGTCGAAAGAACGTTACCAGGTAAGAAGTAACTTGTTCTTCGAAGGGATTGTGTCCTCCGACGTATTCCTTATCTTTGATAGACTCCCATAGCAGTGGCATGTAATTGGAGGTGGGAGTGAGAGTGTTATGTATCCCTTTAGGGATGGACCAAATGTAATACGGCCTTGCCAAATCTGGTCTCTTGAGCAGTGGAGGAATCCAGATTGTAAAATTTTGTTAATGTATGTGCGGACGACCATGTGGCAGCCACACATATGTCCCGGAACGGTACCCCTCTTTGGAGAGCCGAAGAGGCTGCGATACCCCTGGTTGAATGAGCCCTGAGATTTTGGGGTGGCTCTTTCCCTGCTAGTCTATAACATTCCAGGATGGCCAAAATAATCCACCTGGAGATGGTTTGTTTTGTTATGGGTAGTCCCAACTTGTGACCTGAGTATCCTACAAACAGTTGTTCTGCTTGCCTGATCCTAGCCATTCTGCTGATGTAAAAGCTGAGAGCTCGCCTAGGGTCCAGCCTATGTAGCCTTTCCTCCTCTTTCCCCGGATGGGGAGGAGGGTAGAACGAAGGTAAGGTAACTTTCTGAGTACTATGAAATTCAGAAACCACCTTTGGGAGGAAATTAGGCTTCACCTGTAGGACAACTTTGTCCTTGTGGAAGATTGTATGTGGGGGTTCACAGGAGAGAGCTTGTAGCTCGCTCACCTTCCTAGCAGATGTTAGTGCTACCAATAGGACAGTTTTAAGCGTGAGAAATCTCAGCGCGCAAGAATGAAGTGGTTCGAATGGAGTGTCCATTAAGAAGTTTAAGACTAAATTTAAGTCCCATAAGGAACCTGGAATGGTTTTGGAGGGTAAACATTAGTTAGTCCCTTGAGAAATTGTACCACTAGAGGAAGTTTGAAATACGATGGTTCCTCTGCAGTGCGCTTGAAGATAGAAAGCACTGCAAGATAGCCTTTTACAGTGCCCACTTGAAGGCCTGAGTTTGCCAAGTAGAGTAGAAACGATAACACCGTTGGTGTACCACATGAAAAAGGGTCGATATTCTCTTCCCTACACCAGCTGCAAAATTTGTTCCAACGGCAGCGGTATAAAGACTTTGTTGCCGGTCTTCTGGCCGAAAGCAACACCTCCATGACGTCATCAGGGAGATCCCAATCCTTGTACCTCAACCTTTCAGAAGCCAAGCGTGAAGGTTGAGGGTTCTGGTGTCTGGATGGAGAACCTGACATCCCTTCTGCGAGAGAAGATTCTCTTTGAGTGGAAGACGGATTGGAGGACAGATGGACATATCTAGAAGGTCCGGGTACCACTTTCTCCTGGCCCAATCCGGGGCAATTAGGATCATGGTCTTCCGGAATCTTCTCAACCTCCTGATCATTTGAGGAATAACAGGGACTGGAGGGAACGTCTAAAGGAGTGGAAACTCCCAGTCCACTACGAACGCATCTCCTAGAGCTCCTCTCGGGGGAAATTCCCTTGAACAGAACAGATCGCACTTCTTGTTGGTGCTTGTGGAGAACAGATCCACCTAAGGGGTTCCCCAAAGGGTGAAGATCTCTTGAATGACTTCCTGAGCTAGCTCCCACTCGTGGGAGACTGTGCTCTGCCTGCTCAGAGCGTCCGCTGTCAAGTTCTTCTCTCCGGCTAGGTGGCCAGCCAATAGAGAGATTCCTTCTTGGATTGCCCAAAACCAGAGCTGCATCGCCTCTCTGCACAGTGGCAGTGAACCTACGCCTCCTCTTTTGTTGAGGTAGTGCATGGCCACCGTGTTGTCCGTCATTATCAGGACATTTCTCCCCTGTACTGATGGGCAGGAAAGCTTTCAGCGCTAGTCGGATTGCTCTCAGCTCTAATAGGTTGATGTGTAGTCTGGACTCCGATGGAAACCACGACCGCTGATGGTCAAGTCGTTGGCATGGGCTCCCCACCCAGTCAGTGAGGCGTCTGTGACTACTGTTATCTCCGGCCATGGTTGCCAAAACAGTTCTCCTTTCAAGATGTTCTCTGGATAGGCCCACCATTGAAGGTCGCGGGCTACCTTGTCCGGAATCCGGAGGAGATCTGTCATTCTCCCTGAGAATTGCGACCACTGACTTCTCAGTGCCCACTGAAGAGATCTCATTCTCAGGCGAGCCTCTGGCACAAGGAAGATGCAGGATGCCATGAGGCCTAGCAACCTCAAAAAGTTGAAGGCTGGGAGACGTTGGGCATTTTGAAACTTGGTGACCATCTATAGAATATCTTGAGCCCTCACCTCAAGGGAGAGGCTTTTCTCAGGGAAGTGTCCAGGACCGCTCCAATGAACTGGAGTCTCTGTGATGGTATCATCTGTGACTTCTTTAAATTGAGGGAGAAGCCCAGTCTGTGAAGGAAGTGGCAGACATAATCTAACTGGTCTGGGCCTGTTCCGAAGAT
Source organism: Ambystoma mexicanum (assembly GCF_040938575.1). Taxonomy (NCBI): domain Eukaryota; kingdom Metazoa; phylum Chordata; class Amphibia; order Caudata; family Ambystomatidae; genus Ambystoma; species Ambystoma mexicanum. The sequence goes on from NC_090939.1 coordinate 639,387,852, forward strand.
ACAGCCCTGGTCAGCCAGTCGTCCAGGTAGGGGTAGACGTGGATCCCTTCCCTCCTTAGACTCGCCGCCACTACCGACATCAGCTTGGTGAAGACCCTCGGGGCGGAGGTCAGCCCAAATGGCAGAACTCGAAATTGATAATGAGAGTCGCCAATTGCGAACCTCAGGTATTTCCTGTGTTTGAGATGGATTGGAACATGGAAATAAGCATCCTGAAGGTCCAGAGATACCAGCCAGTCCTGGAGCTGGAGGGCCTGAAGGATCTGAGAGAGAGTTACCATCTTGAACTTGTCCTTCCTGAGGAACTTGTTCAATTCTCGTAAGTCCAGGATGGGTCTCAGTCCTCCATCCTTCTTTGGTATGAGAAAGTAGGGGGAGTACCAGCCCTTGTTCCTTTCCGCTACAGGTACCGGTTCTATGGCACCTTTCTCTAGCAGGTCTATAATTTCCTGCAAGAGGAGCGGATCTGGAACTTTTAGAGAGCTGTTCCCCGGTGGATGACTCTGAGGAATGTGTAGAAAGGGTAGGAAGTAATATTGGGCAACTGTTTCCAATGCCCAAGCAGCTGACGTTATAGCCTGCCATTCCGTCAGATGGTGAGTTAACCTGCCCCCTAGAGGTGTATTGTGTGGAAAGGCTTCAGAGTGGTTTGGGGGCAGCTGATGCAGATGCCGAGGGTAAAGAGGCACCTGCTGCTGCTGCGGCTTTAGTACTTTTGACCCGTCCACCTCGGGTGGATCTCCTTTGGCCTCTTTGAGCCGGCTGTCCTCTGCCTTTCCCGAATGCAGAATAATAGCAAAAGGACTTTCCTCTTCCAGAGGTTCCTGAGGGGCGAAAAGAAGGTTGGCGGATAGCAGCTCCTAAAGATTTTGCTGCTGCTTTAGATGTCTGTAACTTTTCCAGACTGTCATCAGCCTTTTTCCCAAATAATGAAGAGCCGTCAAAGGGCATATTCAAAAGTCTGGACTGTACATCTGGAGCAAAGCCCGACTTTGGCAACCACGCATGCCTGCAGATTGTTGTACTTGCCGCCATGGCCCTGCTGATACTGTCAGCGGAATCGATGCCAGTTTGAAGTGATTCGCACATGGCATCCTTGCCATCTTTAATAATGTTAAGGAAGGCTTCCTTTTCCTCTCCTTCGGGTATGCAGTCAGCCGCTGATGAAGCACACTCCCATAGTGTGTGACTGAACCTGGCGAGCATACAAGTGGCGTTGATGGACTTCAACGCCATACTACAGGCAGAGAAAACTTTCTTCGCCATAGAGTCGTACCTCTTGTCATCTCTATCCTGTGGGACAGTAGGGTAAGCGGTCCTACGACTAGATGAAGTTGCCGCTTGAACCACCAGGCTCTCTGGAGTTGGGTGTTTTGATAAGTATTCAGGGTCAGCAGCCGCTACCCTAAACTTGGTTGACAATCTTTTATTGACTGCAGGGATAACCTCAGGAGTTTCCCAATTAGATGCAATTTTCCTTTCTAAGGCTGCATGGAAGGGGACCACCGGGTCCTCCTGTGGGCCTTTGTCTAATATATCTGTTAGGTCATCCTGTTGAAAAACAGGTGAAGGCGCAGACCAACCCATAAATTCAATAATTCTTGCCATCAGGGTTCTATAGGGTGTTTCGGCATGTTCCCCTGGGTCTGGCTTAACAAATTCCACTTCTGGAGAAGTGTCCAGCCCACTTGCCTCATGTAGTGACTCCTGTAGGTCCTTCAGTCTTCTTTGTTCAGAGGTGAAATCCTCTGAAATAGGCAGTGTGGTCCTCTGTAACCCAAATGTTTCCTGGTCAGAATCTTCCCCCTCTTCATAAATTGAAGAAAGTCCAGGGTACTCTGACCTCTGAAATGGAGTAAAACCCATCTCTAAGGCAGAAGGAGCCAAACTCGTCATTATTGGACGATAAAACGTCGATGTCGTCGACGCCGATGTAACAGGCTTCGAAGGAGCCGAAAACGCCGTCGAAAAAACTGGAAGGGGTCTCGAAGAAATGAGAGGATCGGGATCCTACTCGAGGGCATCGATGACGGTCTCGGCGTCGTGCCGGAGGCCCTTGAAATCACTGTTGGCTGTGGAGTGGCCTTGGTCCTCTCTTTCATCGGCGTCGGCGTCGACGATGGCGTCGAGTCGATCGACCGATGCGTCGAGGAACCCTTCGACAACAGCGTCGACGGCGCCGATCCGTGCGTCGAAGGAATCTTCGACAACGGCGTCGAAGATGGTGCCTTCTTACCCGATGGCTCATGGCGCTTTCTGGTGGAATGTTTCGCTGGGTGCTGCGACTCGCAGCGTTTTGATTTTTTGGGTTTTTCACCCGGGGTATCACCCTCAGCTGTCTTCGAGGGGGTTGAGGCCCCGTTCTCGAAGACGCTTAACATTTTCTTTCTGAATTCCTCCCACTCAGCTTGAGAACTGTGTTTAGTGGGACAGGAGACCCTTTCTGGGGACACCGAAGACGACGAGGAATGGGACCTTCGACGTCTCTTTTTTGAGTGTCTCGATCTCGACGAATGGTGGGAGCTGCTTCAAGATCTAGAATGAGAATGTTTTCGACGGCGAGGAGACGAATGCCTCGACTCAGCCGACGAAGCTTTCAAGGAGGTTTTGGCTGACTTACCTTTCACGAGCTTCCCCTTGCGCTCCTTCAAGGCTTTCGCCATCATGGACATGCAGTCTTCACACTCCGAACAATGGTGCTCGGATCCCAAGCACCATAAGCAGATCCTGTGTGGATCCGTTATTGACATTATTTTACCGTAGTCTCGACATTTCTTGAAGCCGGATCGCGTCGTCGTCGGTTCTGATGAAGAAGCCATCGAGAACGATAAGGTATATTCGAGTAGAAATAGATAGTTATCCTGACTGAACTGAGCAACGACGTTCCGAGGCCCCACGAAGCACGGAAAAAACGGAACTGAGCAATGGACGTAGCTCGTGGCTATTTATGGGCATGGTGACGTCGGCGCCGATACAGTGGCCGTCGAAGGACATCGACTCGGCGGACGTCGACGCGCAGCGCCCTCTACAAAAAAAAAAATTCCGAGGCCAGCAAGCTGGAAACGTATTATCAAAGATAAGGAATACGTCGGAGGACACAATCCCTTCGAAACTGACTTTTGAAAAAAGAAACTGAGAGCGGTGTCCCAAGTAGCCTCATCAGAACTTTTCAGCAAGAACTCTTTCGTAAAGAATGCTAAAAGTATTTTGTAAAAATCTTTTATTGATTAAATGCAAATAAATAAATAACTGCTTCCATGCAAAGGTGTCTCCAATGATACAGTTTCATAATGCAAATCTTCATAGGCAAACCCTCTATGCATTCTGCACATGTCTGTCAAAAATGCACTCTCCATTTCCTCCATTCCCTGGCAAACATTTCGTTCAATCTGTTCAATTTGTTCAATTTATTGCTCTGCTGTTGCTGCAATCAGTGGAACAAACTGCTGTCTGGGTCACACTATTTCTGTCATTTTTCTGAGGTAACTCTTTCTCCCCACGAACAATATTCAAATCTTCTCCATGCACTACTTCGTGCTTCACCACTAGCAGGTTTTCTCTAGGAACTCTGTTCCCACCCATCACTGCTGTTGTAAAAGGTTCTTTCAATGGGTAATTTAAAGCTGCTGGGACATCTTCCCAGTTTTCAATTACATATCTGAGACGATATAATATTGCTCGGAAGTCACTAATATATGGTGTCATTTCTGTTCCTGCTTCTTCATTCTTCACTTTTAATTCTCCAATCATTATGGTTAGTCCTGGAAGAAACTTCCCAGGCATCAAGCATATCTCTAAGCCTATTTCCTATTGCTTTGAAGTCACTAAAAATGAGCTCATTTTGCAGTAATAATTATTTCAACCCTCGGGATTTCTTCTTCATTCAAACCTCACGACACTTAAGTGAGTTTCAAAAAAACAAGTTTCAAGACTTCTCTAAACATGCAGATACAGTCGTCGACTTGCCAAAAATGTATACAAATTCCAACCAATAGGAATCCAAAACAAAGGTCAGATTTCCCCAAAAAGTGTCAGTCTGCGCAGAGTTCCAAACAAACAAAATACCACAAGCGTCTTCAAGAAAAAACGGTTTCTCTAGCTTAACCAAATGGATGTACATTCATTCCCAAAAATTCCCAGTCATGAAACACTGCTCTGGATCAATTCCAATTCATATTCCGGATTCAAAGTCAGTCAGACAACTGCGTTCCTCTTTCTACGGTGAACAAAATTGTGGACGAAGCATGCTCTAATTCATAACATCTCCAAGACAGACAAAACACCAAACATAAAATATCTATTCCCACGAACTAACAGAAAACACAGCTGCACACGATGTTCAAACTTCTACTTTAGCTCATTGATCAGTGGATCAAAGCCAGCTGCAAAACTGTTCCATGTTATCAGTCAGCATTAGTAAAGCCCCACGTTGGGCGCCATTTGTGAGAAAATGACACAAATCTACCTTTGGCCTATCCCCGCGTGGGCGACCATGTGTCAGTCTTAGACAATCTCCTAGGGGGGTGTGGATCATTCTTACTCCTATGGACACACTAACATAAGACACAAAGAAAACACATGAATCGATTCAACAATAGAAAGACTTTTATTCATACATGACAATGCATAAAGCAAACACTACTATAATGCAAATCTCGAATTTGCACCTTTTATGCTTTTGGTGCAAATCTACCATGCAATTATATGATATGATATGATATGGCATTTATAACGTGCCTATACACAAGTGTTTCAATGCAATGACTGTAAGCCTTACAGGCTTCTAATGCAAGCAATCTAATAGGAACTCCATTCCACACCATACTTCACACTCTCTCTCTAAGACAAACTCTGTCTGATTACCCCATCTATAGCTCTGTGTGAGTGTCTGTTCTTATTCCCCACACATATACAAATGAAAGAATGAGGGGAATTTTTTACCAGCCCTGAGATTCATCCCCCCTAATAAATTGGCAAATGCTTCTGGACAAAGGAATCTCGTTACCTTTATTCTGTACCCTATATGAGGGGAAAAAAACACTATTGGATATGTGTACCCACAACGGTTACTGGAAATCCACTCAACTGCTGGAAAATTGAATACAATTTTTTTTTATTATTAAGACAATATGTTAAAAATGTATTAAACAGTCATCAATAAAAAAAAACTCTATGTAGACTAAATGCTGCCTATTCTATTCTAATTCATATTTCTGTTCATCTCACAAAGTGCAATAGTGCTTCCTTTCAAGCAATCAACCATACATCCACTAGCTGACTCACACTCAGTTCACCATCCTCAGTCACCCATGCAAATGTCGAAAACAGAAAGTAGAAAGCTCTCAGAACTGCAAGTTGCTCCCTCTAGACTCTTAGTGTCCTAATTAGGCGAATCCTTGCTGAGCAAGGTTCTGGTTAACTTAATAATTGCTTAATAAATGCTACCGAAAAATGTAGCATCAACAACGCCCAACATGTTTGCTTCTCTTTACAACATTATGTTAGAACAATGCTAGAACTTCTTCAGGGGAAATTCGACATGCAGGTTTTCTTTCACTTTCACACTCTGTGTACTAATGTTCATCTGTGACCCTATAGGGAACAGCATAAAAAACAGCCATAAGTATTGCTGTTACTTAATAAGACATCTAACCAACAATGGAGCTAATAGTCTCCAGTGGTAGGGTTACCATGGTAGCTTTAATAAATAATGCTATCCACAGCTTGGTAGATGCGTTTTCCAAATAAACTGCCCTCTGTTGTGATAAACGCCACTTGCAATTTCTAACTGTCGGGTTGCAGCTCTGCAAAAACAATTTGCTTTATGTATATAAATACCATAGAACAAGTGCACTAGGATACAACTTAAAGCTATACTCTGATCTTATCCTCTTTCTATGTTCTACAGGTCCCATGCTCAACAGTAACTTGCTGCCTCCCTAAATAGAGTACATGCGTGACTAGAGCCGTTCCTGACTTGTGGTGGTAACGTATATATATATATATATATATTATATATATATATATATATATAAATATATATCCCAAAAATATGACACTGCACCTCCTAATATTTATGAATATTGGTATAATGCTTAATGATGCTGTACTTCCAATTACTCGTTCAATGCTCAAAAGTACAAATATATAGACTCGACACACTTTTAAAACTCTACTGATACTAACATAACCGTACTTGAATACAGTGACTCACTTGTATCTTTAACGTCGGTCCGTACGTGATCATCTACTGCTGGCTTCAAACCATTACAGTTGCCGATACACACGTTACTGCCGACTGCTCGGTTCCATCATTGCCCATGCATAGCTGTACACGATCCTCCCGCGGATTTGCGGCAGCTGAATTTAAGGAAAGGAAAGTCTTTTAAGGAGAATGTTGAATGGGGATTGATAAAGCATGCTACTTTAACAGACCCCTATCTCCCTTTTCACAAGCGGTGCTTACTAATCCGCCCCAAATGTATAAATGAGCAGCTAGTGCCCCCGTGCTTTCTCCCATGGATGTCCTCTTGCACTTACTTCGATCGTGTTCCGCGTCTGGCGTCGCTTCCAGCGTGGTCGTCTGCATGTACCGTCGGTCACCTGATTCTGGTAGTAACGGCTCCAAACTCTCTTTTTAAAGGTAGTGGAGCAATGCAACTATAAAGAATTACTCTAATTGGTTGATGGAATAATAACCGAAATCGGTTGTGCGGCGTTGCGTGTGGTAAATGTGTAACACTTGTGAGTACCCAAAACCCTTGCGCAGAGTATATTTTTGTGCACCGCTTTTTAGATGAATCCCTCGAGTTAAACGACACAGTTAGTGTAAAAGTAACCAGTTGTTGTTGCCTCTACTACTGGTTGATACACGCACGCTTATGTATAATCAATCTATGCATATATGGAATATAGAATAAAGCACCTGTGGAAGGATTTACACCATAACAACAGCACCTTACAAAATGAGCATGGTTTACTACCTTCTCCTGCGTCTTAATTTGAAAAGGACCAAGATGCCGGGGGATTCCTTTTACCCCAAGCAGTTCCAATCAACAGCCTCATTAAGCCCGATTACTGCTGATTTACATAAATAAATCAGCCATTGTTCATTCGCATGCAGCCTTTTAGTTGTTGCTACACCTTTGATGGGTGGAATATGCAGTAATACCGTCCATTTCAGGTCAGCCATCCCATGGTCCATCATTAGAAAATGACTGACCATGGTGGCTGTGGTGACCTTGTTCTTAATACAGCTCCTGTGTTCGGTAATTCGCACTCTGATTTTCCGTTTAGTCATGCCTATATAGAGTTTCCCGAACGGGCACCATATAGCATAAATAACGTTACTGGTGTTGCAATTCGTAAATAACACTTGTGACCAGGGTTTAGTCAAACCAAGGTCAACTTGTATTGTCCGGCTGGTTAGATGACAATTGACACAGTGTCCGCATGGGGCATGTCCTACTGTTTTTGGTAGCCCCCATATTTCTATGACACTTCTCTGTTTCTTGGTCCCTTTAGTGATGTCGTTTTTAGTAAGCATATCTTTTAAGTTGGGACCTCTTCTAAAAGCACATAGTGGGGCATCAAGGGGACATTCGCCACCCATCAACACATGCCAGTTTTTCTTGAAGATCTTGATGACTTGATTGATTTGGGGGGTGTAAGTGCTCACAAATACTATTCCTTCTTTGTCTGTTGTTCTGTCGTTATATTCTAACAGTCCCTCACGGTTATTAATCTTTGATCTTTTAAGTGCTCTTCGCACTATCATGCTTGGATACTTTCTTGCGACCAGTTTTGAGCTCAAAGTATTAGCTTCTGTCAAAAAAATCTTTTTTGTGGGGCTATTTCGTTTGAGACGCAAGAACTGGCCAAACGGGAGATTCTCCCTTGTGTGGCGTGGGTGGCAACTGTCAAACTCTAAAAGGGAATTACGGTCAGTTGGTTTATGGTATGGTTTAACCTGAAGAATATTGCGACTGACATCAACCCAGATTGTAATATCCAGGAAGTTGATTTCAAGCTCACTTTGTGTAGAAGTGAACTTCTAATAAGGACTTTGGCAATTAATCCATGACATGAATTAATTAAACAGCTCTTCAGAACCATCCCACACAATCAAAATTTCATCTATATAGCGGCGCCACAACCCTAACTTAAAGTAAGGGTTAGTGGGGCTGTAGATGATCTGGCGTTCAAAACATTCAACGAATACATTTGCTGCCGAAGGGGCTACTGATGAGCCCATTGCTGTCCCATGGGTCTGGTGATATAGCTGTCCATTAAAGCTGAAATAATTCTCCGTAAGTGCCATTTCTGCACACCAAAGAATAAAACTGTTTGGTGTGCTGCCCTCTGTTCTTTTAGTGAGGAGTATCTCCTCCAACACTTGTAAAGTCTCCTGTTGTGGAATACAGGTATAGAGTGAAACTATATCTAAGCTTACGAGCAATTGTTTCGTCAGATCAAATTGCATTTCTTCCACTATGTTGATAATTTCAGTGGTATCTTGTACAAAAGAGTACATGGTATGTACCACAGGTTTGAGATACCTATCTGCAAATTTGGACAATGGTTCAAGCAGACCACCAGTACCTGAGACGATCGGACAGCCCGGGGGGTTAACCAATGTTTTATGAATTTTAGGAAGGATGTAAAATTTTGGTATTGTGGGATTCTTGACTATTAGGTACTTGCTTTCTTGTGGGCAAATCCAACCTCTGGCGCAGGCTTTTTCAACTTTAAGGTTAATCAGTATTGCATGTCTTGTGGTGGGATCTTCCTTAATGGGTTGATAAAACTCTCTGTCTTCTAGTTGGCGGTGGCATTCTGCTATATACGATTCCCGGTTAAGCATTACGATAGTGCCACCCTTATCTGCTTTACACAAAACTATTTCTGGATTGGTGGCCAAACTTTTTAAGGCTGCTTTCTCAGAGCCAGAAATATTTTGAAAGGGACGTTTTAGTCCCTGGGTTTCAAGTCGGTGTATGTCATGCCAAACTCTCTTGGTGAAAACCACTGCTTCTGGAGTATAACTGCCAACTGGAGGATTAAAGGAAGATATATTCCTAAACCCGCTTTCATTTTTCTCAACATCATAAGCCTGATGGAAAAATAACTGCCATAGGTGAATTTTGCGCAATAACTGTTCAATTTCGACATGGGTTTGAAATTTGTCATAACTGACGTAGGTACAAAATCAAAGCCCCTATTGATCAACGCCTCTTCTTCTACACTCGGTAGATATGAGGAGGAAAGATTCACTAGTAAGGTCTGCTGCTGCGTAGCAGTCTCTGGGCTTCGTCACAATTGTCGGGAATCTGGCGCTGGTCTAAAAAAGATTGTGGTTGCTGTTGCGGACCTCCACTCATGTTGCCCTGATTACCAGCATGAAAATTCCTCTTATTACGTGTCATCCTCCCTGGACGACTTTGGTTCCTACCCCGATGGCGAGAACCTCTATAGCCTCTCTGATTAGAAGAATTACCACCATTTGAACTACCTGAACTAAACAAGGTGTTACCAAAGCTCACCTTCCTGGCTTGATTGACCTCCTTGTTGTTGACGATTTGCAAATGGGTCGTAACCTTCTTTTGTGTACCGGAAGGCATTTTCATGCGAGAATTGAAGTAGATCTTTATTCATTCGTCCTATCCGGTCTTGGGTACAAAATCCCGTAAAAACTCTGTGATCTCTTTAACAATCTCTTCCAGACGTTACGTTTCTTGTAAGTTTCCAGTGGTACCAATTTTTTAATCTCTTCCTCCATCTTTTTCTAGATCACCGGATATCTTGATTGTCATTTCACGAGCTGTATCTATGATAAGGATCGTCATGTTCTTGTTCCCCATGCACGTGTTTTATTCAGCAATACTCCCCTTTTTACTCTGTGTTGCTCTGTCTCTCCTCTCCCGCTAACTCTGCAACCAGCCAGTCAGTCAGGGCCAGGCCTCTCCCTGCCAGATCCCTGCCAGATCTCATCAGCTTTGCTCAGAATGCTTCCCTAATGCTCCCTCGATCTCAGAGTCAACCAAATGTCTCTCGATCTCTCAATCTCTCAGAGAGCAACTCCATCCAAAACTCCATCTCCAACAACTAGAAACTCCCAAAGCCTCACACCTCTCATTATACTGCTCAATGACGTATACATATCCATGGTTACACCCGTTCTCTCTCCGTCATCATTTCTAAATCTGAGCAGTGCCTAAATGGCTGTGATGCATGTACTTGTACTTTTCAATCACTACGTGTTCTGGTCAACGTGACATTTGTCATCATATCTATACCATATCTTCTTCTGTCTGCCTGCCATCTCCCCATCTCCTCATATTTCTCCATTTACTCGCTCTCTCCTTCTTTTTTTTGATCAAACAATTTTATTGATTTTATTACATAATACACAAAAGGAACAGTGACCCTGAGGGGGTCCAACCACCAATAACATCGTAAAAGAAAATAAGGTCTGTCTTACTTAAGGATATGTTAACAATTACTTATACACTCTTGCTTTGCCGTTACATACTGGCCACCGGCCTGTGTCATGCAATAGTTTTATTGTGCATTCTCCCACTTTTCCCATATTTTCCCCGCTTTCCCAGGGCATCCTCTGGCCGCATATACTCTTCGCTCCATCGTAATGCATGCTTCTACATCAACTATCCATTGTGCATGCTCAGGGGTTACATTCGAGCCCCACAGCTTGGCAATGTTGCGCTTGATCAGTGCCGTGGTGGTTGCAAACAGTAGCTTGTCGGTGCGAGACATCTCACCCTCTTCCTCAACACCCAGCAACATCAATTTCGGATCTCTGGGCACAGTCCGACCCAGTACCTTACTAAGTGTGTCACAGCAGCGTTGCCAGTATAGAGTGATGTGTGGACAGCCCCATATGATGTGGAAAAAGGTGCCCTCTTCCTGGTGGCAGCGCAGGCAATTCGGGTCTGTGATTTTACCCCATCTATACAATGCAACCCGTGGATACTAGACTCTGTGCAGTATTTTGAGCTGGACAAGGCGTAATCTGGCCGAAATGGCAGTTTCCCGCGGGTACATTAGGATTGTTATCCAGTCTTCAGGCAGTATTTCTCCCACATCCCTTTCCCATTTAGATTTTAGACTCGATAGCTCCGGTGTGGCAAACGAGGTGAGAACATTATACATCACTGAGGTGATTTTGGCGTCTATGCTATCTAGTACCAGGTTCCTCTCTATGGGGGTGCAGTCTGCCATGTCCCGTAGGTTAGGCAAGTACCGCTGTAGAGCATGACTTAATTGCATATGCCGGTATCGGTCAGTGACAGGGAGGTTGAATTCCTCCACCAACCTCTCGAATGTCACAATTCCCCCGTCCCGAATCACATCTCCCACTTTTGTTATTCCCGCAGTTATCCAGTTCCGCCATTTGGGAGACTGTCCAGCTAAGGGATGTGTTTATTTACCCACAGTGGCTGTACCGGCGTGGTTTTCCCTTCCCAGTTTATGTGTTTGTGCGCCTCTGCCCAGATTAATGCCCGGGGAGCAGCCATTGTTTTGGTAGTGTTGCTATTAGTTTTCTGGTATGGGGTTATGCTTGCTCCATCCAGGGTATCAGATTTAATATGAGGTAGCGAGGGGTTGCCATGTAATAGGTCATTTATCACTGCCATCTGACTCGCCCAGTAGTACGTCTGTATACGCGGCAATCCTATGCCTCCCTCCCAAATGGAGCGCTGCAGGATGTGGAGCGCTATTCTCGGGTGCCCATTGTTCCACAGGAGTTTCCGGAGGATTCTGTCGATTCTGTGAAACTCCCGTCTGGGGATGTGTAACGGGGCGTTTTGGAGTATGTACAGGAATCTAGGTATTGCCATCATCTTAAATAGTGCTGCTCTCCCCAGTAGGGTCAGTGGCAGAGCGTTCCAGTGTTTGACGTCCTCTGCAAAGCGGTTTATGATTGGGTGGAGGTTTTTTTCTACGTACTCGTTTAGATTCGTCGTTATCTGAACCCCCAGGTAGCGAAACTGGTCTGCTTCTATACGAAAGGGGCAGTTCTGTATCTCTACGCTACCCATCTCTCTCAGTGGGAACAATGTGGATTTCGACCAGTTTACCTTCAAACCACTAAAGGATTCATATTCCTTCAGTAAGCGTATCACTGCAGGACAAGAGGTTATGGGGTCTGATAGATATAGGAGCAGGTTGTCCGCATACAGTGAGACCTTATACTCCCAATCTTTTGTCCACCGGAAGCCCTTCCACATTTGTGATTCTCTTAACAGAATCGCCAACGGCTCTATGGCAAGCGCAAAAAGCATTGCAGACAAGGGGCATCCCTGTCGTGTCCCCTTGCCCAGTTTAAACGGCTGCGAGAGCCATCCATTTACTCTGGTCACGGCCTCTGGGGACTTGTATAGCAGCTGCACCCATCCCAGGAATTGGTCACCAAAACCCATTTGACGCATTATTTCCCACAGTGCTGGCCAGTGCACCGAATCGAAGGCTTTCTCAAAGTCTATTGCTAAAAGCGCCAGGGGACCCCGCAATAGGGAGGATTTTTCGAGTGCAGCGTGCAGTCTGTGTATGTTCATACGCGTAGACCTCCGGGGCATAAAGCCGCACTGGTCTGGGTGTATAAGTGACAGGATAACTTTCTGCAGCCGATTTGCTAGTGGCTTCGCCAGGATTTTGATCTCAGTGTTGATTAGCGAAATTGGCCTGTACAAACTGCATTTCTCTGGAGGCTTATCTGGTTTGGGGATCACTATTATAGTTGCTCTCCTTAGGTCTGGGGGAAGCTGTCCTTGCTCCCTCGAGTGTGTGTACATTTGCAGGAGATGTGGGAGTATCGCACTTGGTTCTATCCTTTTCCATGTCTCCACCGGGAAGCCGTTCGGCCCCGGTGTTTTCCCGGGGTGTAGTTGTAACATGGCCAACCCTAGTTCCTCTTCAGTAATGGTTGCCTCCAGTAGATCTCTCTGTGTGTCCGTTAGGCTGGGAAGGGTGATCCCGTTTAACACGGAGAGGTTAGTGGGGGCTTGCTTCCGGTGACCCGTAGAGCGTTGCATAGTAGGCTGCAAAGCCTTCTGCGATAGCCTGGTCTGTCCACAGTGGTTCCGAATTGTCGGGTTTGATCATCCTGACCTGTTTGTGCCCTTCATGCCTGCGCTCTAGCCAGGCTAACAATTTACCCGCCTTATCTCCAGTCTCATATAGTCTGGCGCGCATCGTGGTGTGCGCCTGTTTAGCGTTGTCTAGGGCTACATTGTGCATTTTATTTTTGGGCAAGGACTAGTGCTCGGTTCGTTTCAGGCAGGTCTCGCACCAGATGTGCGCGCTCTGCACGTTCCACCTGTTCTTCAGCCTCATTTACTTTTTGCATTTGAGCCTTTTTGTGCGCCGTAGTCCAGGAGATAATCTCTCCCCGCAAAACCGGCTTGTACGCTTCCCACAGCAGTCCTGGGTCATCAATTGACCCTGCGTTTAGTTCAAAGTAATTGGTTGTGGCTTCTTGAATACGCTCTACAAGCTCCGGAAAACCTAGGTAATAGTTGTTAAGGCGCCATGAGGGGGGAGGGATTGGCCTTGATGTTGATAGTTCTATTAGTAGGGGCGAGTGGTCAGAGATGCCGCGTGGAAGTAGTGTGGCACTAAGTACTCTATGCACCTCTGTGGTTGGAACGAAAAAATAGTCCAGTCTAGAGAGGGAAGTATGGGCGCCCGAGTGGAAAGAGTATTCTCGCCCCTCGGGGTGAAGGTCACACCATACATCCCTCAGTCCCAATGCTGATGTGAAGGTGGCTAGCTTAGTGTGCGTGTCGGGATTCCTGCCCCTTAGGTGTGTACGGTCCATACCCAGGTTCATAACATCGTTAAAGTCGCCGCCAAGGATTAGTGTGTCTGAGGGATCTTGTACTATTAGGGGGGTTATTTCTTCTATGAGATTTGGTAACAGCGCGGGTGGTGCATACACAGCTAGTATTGTTATGGTTTGGTTCCATAGGGTTCCTGTCATATGTACGAATCTGCCTCCTGTGTCCTGTGACACACTGGACAGTGTCAGCGGCAGTTTCTTATGGATCAGTATGAGGACCCCCCTGGAGCCTGAGGTAAAACCCGAGTGCAGTGCTGTGCGATAGTTACCACGTTTAAATAGGTTGCATGTGGTGCCCGCTAGGTGTGTTTCTGTAAGCAACGCCACATCCGGCGCTTGCCTGTTCAATGCTTGGGTGACCAGTCTGCGTTTTATCCCACTACCCAACCCATTGACATTCCAAGTCAGGAGACGTAATGATTTCGTATCAGATCTAGCATTCGTCATCTGGTTGGGGGGTGGGTTGCTGCTGAGCAGTATATGTAGGATTCCGGGAAGATGCACAAACTATTGTTTCGCCGTGTGGTGCAGGTTCGTAGGAGTGAATATTTAGTGTTGTCGGACCATACATGAACAAAAGTAAAGACGAAACCCAGAACAAGGGTAAAAACTCCCCCTCCCCCCAACTCCATCTCTTGTTCCCGGTAGTGTTACCTAACCCCCCTCCCTATACTCCCACCCAACCTGGAGTATCTGTCGCCCGAAATTTAAACAGAACAAGTAAATCTTAACTAAGCCACTCTCAGTGGCATATGAACTTCTTAGATTACACTACACCTGTCCGTGGTGCTGTCGCGGACTTCTTTGGTTTTAGTCTTCGCTCGTGGGACGGGTGGCTGTTCGGCCACTGGCCTGGTTGTATTCCGTGCGTAGATCGGCGTGGGGGAAGAGATTTTGTGGTGCTCCCAGGCTCAGTAGCTTGGCTTTCTGCCCAAAACTGCTCCCAGTTCATATTTCTTCCCGCAGCGGGTTTCCTGGTTGTGGACGCTGCTGTTGGCCTTGCTCTGGCGGACGTTCTGGGTGAGAACTATTGCGTCTATCTCTCCTTCTCCCCTCCGTGTTCCAGTCTCCTTCTATGTGCCGTTCGGCCCAGTTCCACGCCTCTTTGGGGTCGGTGAAGTGGACGGTCGTGCCCCCATGGAATATCTTGAGCTGGGCAGGGAAGAGCAGTCCATATTTGACACCCACTGATTGTAGACGTTTCTTAAGCGGGTCAAATGACTGTCGTGCTTTTTGTACTTCCCTGGTGAAATCGGGGAAGAAGGCTATTTTGGATCCGTTGAATGTGACCGTGCCCTTCGATCTTGCCAGTTGGAGTACCGTGTCTCTGTCCCTATAGTTCAGAAACCTGGCAATTACTGTGCGTGGTGGAGCTCCTGGTATCACTTTGCCAGCTGGGATGCGATGGACCCGCTCGATAGAGAAGAATTTAGAGAATGCCTCTCCGTCATAAATATTCGTTAACCAGTCCTCAAGAAAGAGTTCCATGCATTCCCCTTCGGCTTTTTCCGGCAGGCCGATTATGCGGATATTATTGCGCCAGGATCTACCCTCGCTATCGTCCACTCTTGCTTCCAGGGTCTTTATCCGTGCTAGCATACTCGCCACTTGCCTATTTACGCCTCGCAGGCCGTCCTCGGTTTCAGAGATTCGTGCCTCTGCCTCTCCCGTGCGGGAGGTCAGCTTTTGCAGATCATGGCGTAGCAGGGACACGTCTGCACCGATGCTGTCCATCTTTTTTTCCATCAAGGTCCTGGAGTTGGTGATGGAGCTCATGATATCTCTTAGGGAAATATTATCCACATGGTCCGGATCGACCGGTGGTGGCCTCTCTGGTGAGCGGGGTGCTGGCGTCGCTGCATACTGCTCGATCCTGCTCTGTGTGGATGTTTTCCTGGGCTTCTCCTTACCCATTCTCAGTTTGGCGTGGTACTGTTGCATTGTGCTGGTGTCTGGTCCCGGGGGTGGAGGGTCCAGCAGGTGCTGGGGGTAGGCACTGCTGTTGGTGCTGGGCCCGCTGCGGCCGGCGGGTATTTATGCTTGTGCTAGCTTAACAGTTCCCTTGACCAAACAATGTCTATTAGCCACACTTTCAGCAGTTCTGTGGTTCTATCCCCTGGTAGCGGCCACAGCAGGCGCCGGTGGGGATCGCGGCTCCGTCTGGACGCCCTTTGCCCGTGGGGGGAGGGAAGGCGGTTCGCTAGCACTCTCTATCCCACCTTCCCCTCTCCTTACCACATCGCCGGATGTTTCAGGCCTCGGGCAGCGGGTCCCTGTCTCCGGTTGTAGGGAGCGTGCTAGTCAGATCACCAGCTGGTGCGCCGTGCGTCTTCTTACGCGCCAACACTGACACGCCAATCTTCCCGCTCCGGGCCTTCTTCAGGCCCCCGGTTCGGTTGGGTTCTCGCCAGGTGGGCTGGGCCTGCGACCACTGTACCGCCCCGCCACTGCGGTCAGGATGTTGACTGCAGGGCCCGGTGGAGCGTGCGCCGGCCGCCGGCCGACAGTTAGTGCGCGCTCGCAGTTATGGTGGCCATCTTGGGCTCAACACTTGTCGCGGTTCCTGCAACTTCCACTCGATCTGGACGGCGATTCCTTTTATGGATTTGCGTCGGAGCACCGCGATTTGGTGCAGGAGAGTCTCACACACCGCTGGAGTATTTCAGGGTTCAGCTCGGATATATATTTTAACAGGATTTTAAGAGGATGAGGCCAGTGGCGCGGGAGCAGCGCGAGCTCACGTCCTCATCGGATGGCTGCTGGCCACGCCCCCCGCTCTCTCCTTCTTGCATGTTTCTGCCTGCAAAGCACTCCCTCCTTGGCGCTGCCTACCCCCACCTTCTCTGTCTGCGAAGCACCAGCCCAGGCTGATAAGGCACAAAGCCTTCTCCACTCCAACAAAGGTTGCGTTATCTGTCTGCCAAGCAAACTTGTTTACGCATACTTGTACACTGTAACTCATAACAATCTCTCCGCACCCCGCAGCACTTCTGTGTGTCTCGTTCAGTGGAATGGCTTCATGCTTTCTCTATTCTCGAATGTAGTGCCTAACACATTCATTCACACCAAACACTACATAATGTGGACTGATTGCATATTCTAAATGCACACTCAATGCGTGTCTCTCTAAATGCATACATAATACATAACAACATATCTCTACATGTGTCTCTACATGTCTCTACATGGCACTTCAAATATAACAAGCCTCATTCTATAGCAAATTGCAAATGCATACAAAGTGGCAGAATAATGTAGATAGTCCAATGTCACTACTTCATGTCACTACTAATCAGTACTAATCAGAATGTATGATGGATAACTGGATCCCTAAATGGGTAATGATTCTCTAATAATGGGTAATGATTCCATAATGATAACAAACCAGGCTTCTCCATACTATCAGGTTTTACAGATAATACATGCGTCTCAAAGGATTTAGGATCTGTGGTTGAGCCAATATAATGCATCTTCATAGTCAGCCAGGAAATAGAACTCTGGCTGTAGCCCCCTGTTGCCTAAAGGTCTCGAATAGTTGTTAATATTCTCAATACACTGATTCCAGGGGAGGCGTCTCATCTGCCAATGTAGCTGACAGAGGTGGCTGGCTAGGACTTGTTTACAGTAGCCCATCAGGAAAATATTTTCTATAACTTCAAAGCGAAGGAAACTGTCCTCACATTTTTCATTAAATCTTGATCTCACACGAATGACGTGTTGTTATATGTTACTCTCAAACTCTGGAACGCCTTACCAATAGCTCTAAGGGCTGGGACCTCACTCACGGCCTTCCGCAAAGGCCTAAAAACTAAACTGTTCCACTAACACACACCCCTCGTCCCCCTTCCCTCCCCCTGTTTCTCTGCCTACCCCTTACCTCTTGTATTCATGTTTTGTTGATCACTCCGCTTCACCTTCCTGCTACTTAGCTTTCCTGAAACCAAGCATTTATGTAACCTACAATTACCTCTTACTGTATGTAACAGCGCCACAATGCCTCCGAGCTGTTGTGCGCTTAGTAAATGCTAACAAATAAATAAATAAATGTTAGGGATCCCCAGAATAACCTAGACTCTATTATGGAGGAGATCACCTGAACTGGTAAATACTCCAGGTTCACAGTGAATTATGGTAAATCAGAGATGTTCACCCTGACTGACAGCACGCTCAGACCTCTGGTAGCTTTCCCACTGCAATGGGTGCCATACAGAAATCAATATCTAGGAGTCATAGTCTCCAGGGGTAAGAGCATATTACTGACTGATAACTTTGAGGCCCACGCAAAATATGCACAAACAAAAATGAACCATTGGTCGCGGGTACCAATGTCATTGCAGGCAGGCTAACACTGATAAAAATGATACTGGTACCCAAACTATTGTACCTCTTTGTAAACGTACAGGTGTGCAAACTGTTTTTGGGGATGTCCACAGAGATGAACAAGTTACTTCTTACCTTGTAACGTTCTTTCGACGGGATGTTCCTCCGACGTATTCCTCATCTTAGATATCTCCTTACAGCTCTGCTGGCCTCGGAAAATTTTTTCTCTAGAGGGCGCTGCGCTTCGACGTCCTCCGAGTCGATGTCCCTCGACAGCCGCCGTATCGACGTCGACGTCATCCTGCCTATAAAGGCCGCGCGCAGCGTCCGTTGCTCAGTTACGTTTTGTAGCACACAATAATACTTTCTGGACTAACTAATCACCCTGAAGGAGCGTAAGCTGCAACAACAAGGGAAGTAGAACTGCGGGGATGGATGGGAGGGTCGATGAGGAATACGTCGGAGGAACATCCCGTCGAAAGAACGTTACAAGGTAAGAAGTAACTTGTTCTTCGAAGGGATTGTGTCCTCCGACGTATTCCTCATCTTAGACAGGCTCCCATAGCAGTATTCTATTATCGGAGGAGGGAGTACTGACTTCACGCTGTCTTCTATTGACGAATAGAATGCAGTACAGCCCTTCCAAACCTAGTCTCTTGACTGGAGGAGGAATCCAAATTGTAAAAACGTGTAAAGGTATGGACAGACGACCATGTAGCGGCCGCACATATGTCTTTTACCGGCACGCCCCTTTTGAGGGCCGATGAAGCTGCAATACCTCTGGTCGAATGAGCCCTAAGGTTTTGAAGGGGCTCTTTCCCTGCCAGTTTATAACACTCCAGAATGGCTAGAATGATCCATCTGGAAATGGTCTGCTTAGTTATTGGTAGCCCCAGCTTGTGACCTGCGTAACCTACAAACAGCTGGTCTGCCTGTCTTATCCTGGCTAGTCTACTGATGTAAAAACTTAAAGCCCTCCTAGGGTCTAGCCTGTGTAACCTCTCTTCCTCTTTCCCCGGGTGAGGAGGAGGATAGAAAGATGGTAGGGTAATCTTCTGAGTGATATGGAATTCAGAAACCACCTTTGGGAGGAAATTAGGCTTCACTTGCAAGACAACTTTGTCTTTGTGAAATATTGTGTGAGGGGGTTTACAAGAAAGAGCTTGTAATTCGCTCACCCTTCTAGCAGATGTAAGTGCTATTAATAAAACAGTTTTAAGGGTAAGGAATCTTAACGAACAAGAATGGAGAGGTTCGAAAGGTGTACCCATCAGGAAAGTTAGTACTAAGTTTAAATCCCATAGGGGAATTTGGAATGGTCTTGGGGGATAAACATTGGTTAACCCCTTTAGAAACTGTATTACCAAGGGTAATTTGAAAGAGGATGGTTCTTCCGCAGTACGCTTAAAGATGGATAGCGCTGCGAGATAGCCCTTAATGGTGCCAACTTGAAGGCCTGAATTTGCCAAATGTAGTAGGAAGGACAAAACCATTGGTGTACCACATGAAAAAGGGTCGATATTCTGTTCTCTACACCAGCTGCAAAATCTGTTCCAACGGCAGCGGTATAAAGACTTTGTTGCTGGCCTCCTTGCCGAAAGCAACACCTCCATAACATCATCAGGGAGGTCCCAATCCTTGTACCTCAGCCTTTCAGAAGCCAAGCGTGAAGGTTGAGGGTTTTGATGTCTGGATGGAGAACCTGACCTCCCTTCTGTGAGAGTAGGTTCTCTCTGAGTGGAAGTCGAATTGGAGGGCAGATGGACAAGTCTAGAAGGTCCGGGTACCACGTTCTCCTGGCCCAATCCGGGGCAATTAGGATCATGGTTCTCCGGAATCTTCTCAACCTCCTGATCATTTGAGGAATGACAGGGACCGGTGGGAACGCGTACAGAAGCGGAAACTCCCAGTCCACTATGAACGCGTCTCCCAGAGCTCCTCTCGGGGGAAATTCCCTTGAGCAGAACAGGTCGCATTTCCTGTTTAGGCTGGTGGCGAACAGATCTACCTGAGGGGTTCCCCAAAGGGCGAAGATCTCTTGAAGGACTTCCTGAGCTAGCTCCCACTCGTGGGAGACTGTGTTCTGCCTGCTCAGAGCGTCCGCTGTCAAGTTCTTCTCTCCGGCTAGGTGAACTGCCGATAGAGAGATTCCTTCTTGGACTGCCCAAAACCAGAGCTGCATCGCCTCTCTGCACAGGGGTAGTGATCCTACGCCTCCTCTTTTGTTGAGGTAATGCATGGCCACCGTGTTGTCCGTCATTATCAGGACGTTCTTCCCTTGTACAGCTGGCAGGAACGCCTTCAGTGCAAGTCTGATGGCTCTCAGCTCTAACAGGTTGATATGTAGTCTGGACTCCGATGGTTGCCAAAACTGTTCTCCTTTCAGAATGTTCTCCTGACAGGCCCACCACTGAAGGTCTCGAGCCACCCTGCCGGGAACCTGAAGAAGATCTGTCATTCTCCCTGAGAATTGTGACCACTGAGTCCTCAGTGCCCACTGGAGGGATCTCATTCTCAGGCGAGCCTCTGGCACTAGGAAAATGCAGGATGCCATGAGGCCTAGCAACCTCAAAAAGTCGAAGGCTGGAAGACGTTGGGCATGTTGGAACTTGGTAACCATCTGTAGAATATCTTGAGCCCTCACCTCTGGTGGCGAGGCTTTTCCCAGGGAAGTGTCCAGGATCGCTCCTATGAACTGGAGTCTCTGCGATGGTATCATTTGTGACTTCTTTAAATTGAGGGAGAAGCCCAGTCTGTGAAGGAAGTGGCACACGTGATTTAGCTGGATCTGAGCTTGTTCCGGAGAAACAGCCCTGATCAACCAATCGTCCAGGTAGGGGTAGACGTGAATCCCTTCCCTCCTTAGACTTGCAGCCACTACCGACATTAACTTGGTGAAGATCCTCGGGGCGGAGGTCAGCCCAAATGGCAGCACTCGAAATTGATAGTGAGAGTTGCCAATTGCGAACCTCAGGTATTTCCTGTGTTTGAGATGGATAGGCACATGGAAATAAGCGTCCTGAAGGTCCAGAGATACCAACCAGTCCTGGAACTGAAGGGCCTGAAGGATCTGAGAAAGAGTGACCATCTTGAATTTGTCTTTTCTGAGGAATTTGTTCAATTCTCGCAAGTCCAAGATGGGTCTCAGTCCTCCGTCTTTCTTTGGAATGAGAAAGTAAGGGGAGTACCAGCCCTTGTTCCTCTCCGCTACAGGTACCGGTTCTATGGCACCTTTCTCTAGCAGGTCCCAAATTTCCTGCAAGAGGAACGGATCTGGAGTTTTCTGAGAGCTGATCCCCGGTGGATGACTCTGAGGTATACGTAGGAAAGGCAGGCAGTAACCTTGGGCAACTGTTTCCAATGCCCAAGCATCTGACGTGATAGCCTGCCATACCACCAGATGTTGAGTCAACCTGCCTCCTACAGGTGTCCTGTGAGGGAAGTCCTCAGAGTGGTTTTGAGGCGGCTGATGCAGATGCCGATGGTAAAGAGGTACCTGCTGTTGCTGCGGCTTTTGAATATCTACCCCGTCCACCTCGGGTAGTTCTTCTTTGTCCCCTTTGAGCCGGTCGTCCTCTACCTCTTCCGAATGCGGAGTAGAAGCGAAAAGACTTGCCCCTCGCAGAGGTTCCTGTGGGACGAAAAGGAGTCTGACGGATTGCAGCTCCTAGGGATTTTGCTGCTGCTTTTGAAGTTTGCAGTTTTTCTAAACTGTCATCCGCCTTTTTCCCGAACAAAGAAGAGCCATCGAATGGCATGTTCAAGAGCCTGGCTTGCACATCTGGGGCAAAACCAGACTTTCTCAACCAAGCGAATCTCCTGGTTGATGTACTTGCCGCCATTGCTCTGCTGATACTGTCAGCCGAATCAATGCTCGTCTGGAGGGATTCGCACATAGCGTCTTTACCGTCCTGTATAATATTCAGGAACGCATCCCTTTCTTCTCCCTCTGGGATGCAGTCAGCCGCTGTAGAAGCACACTCCCAAAGTGTATGGCTGAACCTAGCAAGGGTGCAAGTAGCATTAACAGATTTTAACGCCATGCTACATGCTGAAAAGACTTTCTTTGCCATAGCGTCATATTTTTTATCGTCCCTGTCCTGTGGGACGGTAGGATAAGCCGTCTTGACATCGGTAGAGGATGCTGCCTGTACCACCAGACTTTCTGGGGATGGGTGTTTAGACAAAAACTCTGGGTCTGTAGAAGATACCCTGTACTTTGTAGACAGTTTTTTATTTACTGCTGGTACTACATCTGGGGTTTCCCAGTTTGTCATGATCTTTCTCTGAAGAGCTTTATGAAAAGGCACCACAGGATCCTCCTGTGGGCCTTTGTCAAAAATATCCATGAGGTCATCTTGTTGGAAAGATTGTGAAGGTGCAGACCACCCCATGAACTCTGTGATCCTGGCCATTAAGGCTCTATAGGGGGTTTCAGCATGCTCCCCCGGGTCTGGCTTAGCAAACTCCACCTCAGGGGAAGTGTCTAACCCACTTGCCTCATGTAAGGAATCATGAAGATCCTTTAACCTGCGCTCTTCAGAGGAAAATTCCTCTCTAATTGGGGTTACAGGTCCCTGCAACTCAAATGTGTCTTCCTGTTCAGACAATTCACCCTCTTCCAAAATTGAGGACATAGATCTCAATTGTTCTGAACTCATAAAGGGAATAAATCCCATTTCCAAGGCAGAGGGTGCCGAACTTGTCATTATCTGCCTCGAAAACGTCGATGTCGTTGAAGCCGACGTCGAAGGCTTCGAAAACAAAGGCGGAGGCCTCGAAGACCTCGACAGAATTGGAATTCTACTCGACAATCTCGAAGCCATCGACGTCGAGGACCCGGGGATAGTCACTGGGTGTGTCGTAACCGTGACCTTTCTTGGCGTCGACGCCGGTGTCGAAGCTGGCGTTGAGTCGACAGACCCGTGTGTCGAAGGTCCTTTCGACAACGGCGTCGAAGACATCGACCTCGACGTAGACGGAACCCTCGTCGACGGCGTCGACGGAACCTTCGAGGAAGGTTTGGAGGTCATAGTCCTACTCGAGGGTTCGAGACGCGCTCGAGAGGTTTCCTTCGCCGGGTATTGCGACTCGCGGCGTTTTTGACCTTCGGTTCTTTCGACCAGAGCAACGCTCTCGGCAGTCTTCGAGGGGGTCGAGGCCGCTTTCTCGAAGACGCTCATCATATTTTTTCGGAATTCCTCCCATTCAGCCCGGGAACTATGTTTCGTGGGGCAAGGGATTCTTTTTGGCGAAACAGAGGAAGAGGAAGACGGAGAAGGGGATCTTCGACGTCTCCTCTTCGAGTGCTTCGATCTCGAGGAGTGATGAGACCCACTCCGAGACCTGGAGCGCGAATGGTGACGAGGAGACGAATGTCTCGACTTCGTCGACGAAGGAGAAGCTTTAAAAGTCTTACCTTTCTCCAGCTTCCCCCTACGCTCCTTCAGGGCCTTAGCTGTCATGGACATCCAGTCCTCGCACTCCGAACAATGGTGTTCAGCTCCCAAACACCACAGACAAACTCTGTGAGGGTCAGTCAACGACATCTTTTTCCCACAATCTCGACATTTCTTGAAGCCGGATCGAGGAGTTGTCGGTGCCGACGAGGAAGCCATCGAGTACGGATCGAATGACTCGAGGTAAATAGGATTAATCTGACTAAGAACTGAGCAACGGTATTCCGAGGCACTGAGTAAGCGCGGAAAAACGGAACTGAGCAACGGACGCTGCGCGCGGCCTTTATAGGCAGGATGACGTCGACGTCGATACGGCGGCTGTCGAGGGACATCGACTCGGAGGACGTCGACGCGCAGCGCCCTCTAGAGAAAAAATTTTCCGAGCCCAGCAGAGCTGGAAGGAGATATCTAAGATGAGGAATACGTCGGAGGACACAATCCCTTCGAAATGTCCCGATTCCTGTGGCATTCAGGAGTGGGAAACTCAGATATGAAAACCCTAATTCTAGATAATAATTACAGTGACAATTGTTCGTTTGACCCCATTCAGATAACGCTAGTAGCATGGAGGACCATTTTTCAAAAAGCAATGCAAAAAACCTGTACTATCGCTGACTGCCTCTGTGGAATGTCCCGAACCACTCCCGTACGTGGGATGTTTGGTTGAAGGCACACTGGAAAAAGTTAGGGTACTGTACCATTGGTGATTTATTTCTTGATGGGACGTTTTTGACACTGCAAAACTGAAGGGAGGGACACAAGAGCATGCATACAGAAATACTACAGTTTTAAAGGCTGAGGGCTGTGGTGCAACAACAATGGGAGTGCTATCCGATAGAAACCCCTGAAATTGAGCTACTCGTCCTAATATCCAACTCCTATCGGACCCCGAGAATTCTTGCCACCCTATATAAAGAGATTCTAGATGGGATCCGGGCAAAGACGGATATGTTTATTGGGGCAGTGGGAGACGTAAATGGAGGTTAGGATATCAGATGGGCAGTGGATGGCTATGCGTTTGTTTACTAAATCAGTGTCTATGAACATGAGGATGAAATTAATTCAATACCAGATCCTGTATACGTTGTATTAAACACAGCGTGAACTGAAAATAATATACCCTAGTCAGGATGGTTGCTGCCTAAGTTGTGGAGGAGAAGATGCGGGGTATGCACACACTTTGTGGAGCTTCCCGAGACTGGGCTACTTCTGGGAACGTGTTTATGCAATATTGGCTAGTGTAACTGGAAAACTACTGGAGAATACACCAATCAGCAGATTATTTGGGGTTTGGGGAGACATCCCGGAGAGGTGGCTGAGGTCCTTTTTGAATGTAGGATGTATGGAGGGTAAAAGATTTATCCTGGTAAAATGGAAGGCCCAGCAGCCACAAAATGAATTGGAATGGCTGAGCAAAATGGTGTGGGTTAATGAATGCTAAGAAACGTACATTAACAATGCAACCGATAACATTGCACCCCAGAGATATATGGTGTGAGTTCCAGGTGTTGCTTACTAAGGATTAATTACTGATGCCATTGACAACCCCTTTGAGGGTACTGTTATATGGAAGTAGCATCATATGTGATGTAATGATGATACTGCAATACAATGTCTGGTTAATATGTTTATTAAGTGACATTAAGTCATTTATAATGCGCCTGTACACAAGTGTTTTTTAGGCATGACAAGACAAGGGAGGGAAGACAGAGGGAGGAAAAGACAAACAATCTTACTAAGCCTTGCATCTTTCAAATCATGCTTGCCGAACTTAAATAAAGTTTAAAAATAAAAAAGAATCTTGATCTCACAGGTTTTCGGTAGACCCTCTGATTTATCTCCAGACCTGTCATGGTACTGGTTTTTAGTAATGTGTCTTTTGTAGTTTGGTGGTGAATCTTTGCAGGCTATCAGATGTTGCCTCGGTTTCCTCTGAGATCCCTAGAACCCTTTGAGTTTGGACAAAGCAGTGGCCTAGTCCAACACTACTTGAGGATGCTTGACTTCCATACTTCAGTGTCCTAAAGAGCATGCCCTTACAGACGAAGCACTCATTACAGTGGTCATCTTGCAAGCATAATTATTTTTTTGTATTCCTTCTCCCATCATTTTCTCACATTTCAAGCACCTATCTAAGTGCAGGCATGGTGACTAGAGAGAAAAAGGCCTGTCAAGAGGGGAAAACACAAATGACAGACACAAAAAATATTTCCCTTTTACCAAACCTGTGTAAGCAAGGTAAACACAGGAAAAACATTAAGTGAAGTGATAAAACCTTTAAAGGAAAAATATATTTTCAGACACAAGAGTGAAGCGTGAAGACAAGTATTCAGTTATCTTTCTCTCGCGAAGATAAAAAATGAGCTTCAACCAACTGAGACCGCCTATATGCTTGTTAAAATGAGAATACACACTTTGTTAATAGACAAGAAATGAGTTTTATTTTAATTTTGTTTATTGTTTTCTTCTTTACTCCAAACATTATTCTTTTTAATTCTGGTGCAAGAAAATTAACAAGACACAAAAAGGAATGTAATAAAAACAAAAAAAACAAAAACATTTCTCTGAGAAATTGGAAAGCTATAGTCCTCAGTCTGTATGCAAACCCGCAGATATTTTTAAACTGCGCCCCTCAGGCTGACACACCTCAAATATCCTCACCAGGTATACTATACATAATTCAAGTTACACTTGTACAACCCTGAGGTTAAGGATAATTGGGGCAGATGTGGGAAGGAATAAGTAGACTTTTGCATGGGAATGCACTAAAATAAAGCGCTTTTTGTTAGGAAGCTTCAAAAATAATGGATCGGGAAATACAACTCTAGCCGAAACAATGGTTGCTGGGATTATATAGATAAAAATCAATACATGAAACAAGTCACTTGAATAGGCATACTTTTGAAGCTAGGCGCTGTGTTGCCTTGGGGCGGCAATTGTTCTTCTAGAGCGCATATGTGGTCCAAAGGCATAATTTGCTGCCAAGGGTAGACTGAAAGGTATGCATTGGTTTTTCTGTCAGTTAGTAAAGCTAAAGAAATTTGGAGTGCACTAAGAAGATATCTAGCAAAAACGGACAATGAGACCCCTTTGTTTGTTGAGATATAACATTTATGTTGTACTGGCGGTGAAGTGGGAAAATGGGAAAACACCCTCCCCCCATTCCCATCCAAACAATGGCCCAAGACATCAAGACCCAAGCACCCCCCGCGAGAGGAGTTCGACCCCCTCACCTCATCACCTGACGGACATGTCCCCTGTGTCCGCGGCCCACACGCCCGGGGAGCCTGCCCACTACCACGTCCGAGAACCGGCGACGTCAGCCTCATGGACCAACTCGATTAGACAACAGCCACAAACGCTATCATTGTTAGAGATGCCATGACAACCTAGCTAACAGACGTGAACACACGTGCCACCATGCACACTGGTCACTCACACACCAACCCACACTAAGAACAGACTCACTGCTATGACATAGAGGACCGACACACCCACAGACGCGCATCGTTGTTATTTTTCACATAGGCCTTCTACCACACCGCAGAAACGGAATATGCATGAAGAGCTTGTGTATACATGCTTGCAGATGCTTACTCACTCCCTATACCTGTGAAGATGCTACCCTATATATCTACTGCTGATTGTGATGCGCTGTTGCTCATAACGACCCCCACATTATGGATTATGTACCGCCACCCAGAATCTAGGCCTAGGTAGGCCGCAAAACAAGAGTCTCCAGGCAGGAGCCGCTCAGACGATAAACCTCTCAGGCGAAAATGCAAAGCGCTGACCACGCAGAACGAGCCCCAACGAGAGCCCACAGCCAAGGCTGCGATGTTGCCATTCACATGCCGCGCTCCCCGCGCCAAGGTTATACCTGCCAACACCAAATGCTCCTCAGAGCCGAAATACAAATCAAATGCCCATAATTCTGCTCCAGCAACGGTGTGTCCACACGTGACCAAGCCGTGCTGACAAGATGCCAAGCTAGCGAGACAGAAAAGTCGCTGGGGTCCCACGTCTGGGACACGATCTGCAACAACGAAGCAACACGTCAGGACACCTACAGTGGTGGGAAAGACATGCACATAAGCCACTAGTCAGACCTGTCCATTGTCCACCACTAACACATAGTTGCACATTGTTGCCAGCACCAGGTACACCGTGAGCTGGGAACAGCGATGGTCCCAGGCTTAGGGGCTCGTGGGTGAACCAATCAGAATAGAAGGGGCTCACCACTGACGCCCTTCTGGGTAGCCAATCACCAAGTGTCCCCTTGTAACCAATTTGATGTAACAACTGTTAGGGACAACCCAAGTGTACCACCTGACCTGTTCTTATCCAATAATCTTTCCTTCTATAGGTAACCATACTGACCCTACCACTCGGGGAGCCAACCCGAGGTGGCGTTAGGTTTTGGGACAGTTTTCCCAGGTGACGCAAGTAGCACGTCATACTACAGTAAAAAGGGCCTGCGAGCCCCACGAATGCTGAGAGAGTCTCCCCAGATGCATACGGGCTGAGAGTAATCCCTGCCGTTTCCATAATAAACAGCAGTAACTACATTGCTCTTGTGTGTGCCTTTTGGGACGCGGGAGGAGTTGGGGCCTCCCCAGCCCCGGAGGTCCGCGGACGGCTCTGCTGGCCCCCGGGAAATCACCCTGACAGCGGTCAAAACCAGTGCTACAGTCTTCTATAGCAAGGATAGGAAGGAATGATCTCAATGCAAGGAATATGACATTCAGGGAAGTTTATATGCCTTTCTCTATCGATGGTCAACGTCATACATGGTGAGTCATACATACTCCCAGCATAGCTGCCTAGCATTCCTGTGTTGAGTCTGGAGTCACTACTGTGGTGTCAGGGATTAGATGTAACACAGATCAACCAATCATCAGAGTGTTCTCTGATCTCCACCAGAGAAGAACCTCTTACAGTAATACTCAGATCGATATTTTGACCGATCGTGAACCTGTCTCTGGATCCCATGAAGCTGCTAAATGAAGCTGTATATTCTCATCTTCAGTCTTGCTAGAGGAACTGTGAGAATACAAGTAGCGACTAGGCCCAGCAGATGTTGGTACCAGCACACTGAGCTGAGATGAGTTCTGACTTTTTTGTATTGACCAAAAACTCCAAGTCGAACATAATGCCCATCAGCGCTTGTGCAGTTTCCTCTGGAGACTCTGCTTTGATTAGCCAGACGCCTCAATAGGGGTAAAAAGGCTTTTACCTTGTTTCTCAATAAGATGGCAATTGCATTCATTATTTTCTTGAAGACTCTTGGCACAAGATTGAGTCCAAATAGCAGGAATCTGTACTGAAAATGCTTCTCCATTGCCAATAATCAGAGGAATTGATGTTGGGGACACCAAATTGGCACATGGACGTGTGCGTCCTTCAGGTCCAGGGCACACAGCCAGCCCCCCACACAAAGAGATTCTGCAATCTGGGCAGGTGTCACCATCCAGAATCTTTCTTGGGGTAAGGATAAATTGAGGTACGATAGGTCCAACACTGGCCTAAGACCAGTCTGATTCTTCTTGGGCATCGACAACATTCTTGAATAGAATCCCTTGGCCTTGTCAAATGGAGGAACTGCCTCTAATGCTCAGGACTCCATTAACCTCTCCACTTCCCTGAGAAGTGCTAGGGAACCTATGTGGATTAATGGTTAGGCTGTTGTAGGGAGATGGGATGGATAGGCGAATGCCACTGTAAACCACTGAAATTAATCAAGGGTCTTTGAAATTATGACACCACTGCTCTTTGTGTAGAGGCAATCGGCCCCCCAATGGGGATTCATGGACTCAGACATCATTGCTTCTGAGCTTCAGAGGTGGTTGCAGAGGAGGACGGCAAGTAAAACCCTTTCTTGGAAGCCCCTGAACCTACCAAAAGATCTTAACCAGATCAGGATTGGATTTGCTTAAATGACTGTAACATTGGCTTAAGTAGGATAGCCAAGGACTTCGAAGTTTTTGCGCTAGTTTTCATGTTGGTTAATTCATCATCCATGGACAAATGGAAAATATCACATCCTTCAAATGGAAGATCCACATTTCTGTCTTGTACAAAACACTTGTGAGCTTAGTGGCATGCATCAATGCAGATCTCCTCATATCAACAACAATGCACATGCCCCTGCTAAAGGTATCAATATACCCGAAGGAAGATTCTAACAAATCTTAGGAGACCAGCCTTGCTTCCGCCAAGCCTGATTTAAAAGTTACCTGTTTTGTGATGGGCAGATCATGAGCAAAGTCGGAAATTGTTCTATGCAGCCACTTATTTGCAGCCGCTAATAATGTATCAGCATTTTCCTGTCATATGTGTAAGGCTTGTCTTCTTTAGTCAACATTTCTAAGGATGTCGCTGAAAGAACAGAAGATCCAGCAGTACTGGATTTCGCCTATAATGATGCTGCTGCCATCACAGTTGACTGTGGTTAAGGATTTGAAGCCAGTAATAGTCCCTCCGAACCATGCTGTCTGTAGCATGCATCTAATTTCTTACTAACTGAGGTTTTGCCCAAGCTTTTTTGTCACTGTCAACATACACTTCAGCACTGGTATCCCTGATGTGACTGAAGATTGAAGTGCTAACACTTCTGCCAAAATATCATATGCTGACTTCTCTTGCTGTGGTGTAGGAACTTCCAATAATTCTGCCCAACCCATCGAGTCTCTTGTGAAAGACCTTAGCTGATGATGGAAAATCTGATTCTTTCCCTTCCTCACCTGTGTCTTGCATCTTGCTCTCTGAAACCAAACTAGATGGTTCTATTGTTTTGTGGCTTTTGGGAGCATCTGCTGCAATATTCCTTACTTTGTCCAATGATGTGTGGTTGTCCGAACTCTTATCAATAGTTTGAAGTTCCACATTCTGGGTAACCATTGGAACCACAATAGGTGGTGGGGGAGGCAGTACTGGTGCTTTGGGGGGGGGCTTGAGGCGCCAGCCAGCCCTGCAGCATCCCCTTAATTAGACCCTTTAGTATATCTGACATCTGAGGGGATTTCATGAGGTTCAAAAATCTCTCAAAGAATCTATCCTCGCATTCTGGCAGGCTCTGTATGGCGGTACGAGGTGCTGCTGTAGTCAGGGTCTAAGTTGACATGACTGGTACCCAGGAAACTTGTCTGGGCTGCTGTACTCATGGGTGCCAGTACCTCATTGTACTGAAGGTCGATGGATAAGAGGTGCACCTGGGAACTTAGCCAGAAGACCATTTAACCCTGGCCATGGGTCATTGAGTGGTCATTGATTTCCCCATGGTTTGCTGAGTGTGGGTACTTGAGGAAGGCTCTGTGACTCTTTCCGATGGCGAAGAGTCTACAGGAGATGGTGCTTTATCAGAGGGAGTCATGTGTGATGCTGCCCCTTTTCATCTCGCCACCGTTTTGTATACTTTAGGCTGTTGAGACAAAATGAGAATTCATGGGGAAACTGTAGAGCCCTGAAGAGGTCTTGATGGACTCTCTGGGTCGCTGCCCGGTTCTCGTTCGGACCTCTGAGCGAGCTACGGGAGGCTTGTTGCCCTCAGCTGTAATGCTAGTAGTCCTAATGCATAATGGCGCCCCCTCTGGCCAAGGCATGGTGGTAGGACATCAAAGCCTCTCCGAACAATGTCCGCTAAAAGCTCTATTTAGCCCCTATGTACCAGACCCGTTAGAATGCAGAGACCACTTGGCATGCATGCTGGTGGCTTTCTGTGCATGTTGTCTGGCACCGGTGACAGGGTGCTTTCTACCCCTCCCAGCCAGAGTACTCCCCAGAAAGGAGCACCCCTTCTGAGTTACCTTACAAAAAAGAGATGAACTTACCTTCTCAGTTCTTCATTTCCGGTGCACACATTTATTGAGCTGATCTGGAGGTGACTGAAAAGATTTCCCTCCACCGCACAAGCCTGATCTTAAGGGACTGTTAGGGAGAATTCTCATTCTATGGCTAAATTCCCTTACCTATAGAGTCCCCCAGCAGCTCTGCTGGATTTGAAGGGTTTGTTTTTTTTCTCTTGCTAAGAGTGAGACTCTTTTTCCCACTCTTAGGCATTTTTGCTATGTGTGTTCTAGGCTATTTTTGTGTTTAATGCCTATGGGGTTTTTCTCACCTCCATGGGAACCATCTTTATTCACATGGGTTACACAGCACCCTCCGTGCAGTGACCCAGGGGTGTTGTAGCGACCCCCAAACATAGACTCCATACCCTGGGACTGACTACTGTCTCCCAGGGCATGTAAAGTCTCAATTGACTTTACTAGTCAATTTTTACGAACTAAACCAGTACAACCCATTTTACTATGGAGGTACTGGAAAGGGTTACTGGTTTTTCCCTTATGTTCATTTTCGAGAGGGTACCGTACAGTTCCTCTCTCAAAAGTTTCTGGCTGGTGGCAGTGGTTACTACCGTAAATATTTGACCGCAAATATTCCCATTGTACGAGGATACCACATTTTCTGACAGCCTCTAACATACTGCCGGTGTGTTTTAATATTAACTTTACTCTGTTAGGTTTTATTTGCCAGAACTTTAATATACATTCTTTCTCGTGTCTTTCTCTAAACTCCTAACCCAGGTCGGGGAGCCTTTGTTTGTCCTTTTGGCGGGGTTCTGTCAAGAAGCCCTCCTTTCTGCACCACTGAATCTGGGGTGGGTCCATTGTGTGGGAGGGGCAGTAGGACCCCTGGACAGGGTTCCCTCAGCAACCCATGTTGCACTCTATCCTGATAGGCTGGAGGGTCTCCCACCAAGATGACCACTCCACTGTGTGAGTGACAGCTAGGCTGTATGAATGGGGCTCCTTTTGCATAAAAGCAGGGTCCTGAGGACTGGAAGAGCAAGACGTCGCCACTGGAACTAAGAAGCCGAAGAGGAGAGAAGCCAAAGACCCCTGCAACGACTGAACGACTGGTGAAGCCCTGCTGCAGCGTCTCACCACTTATCTCCACACGACGAGAGAAGATCTTCATCTGCAAGAGCCTTCTTCCCTTGAGCTGGTGGGTCCAACCAGTTTGCCAATCGCCTTCACGGACCTGCCCTGGTCAAATCACCAGTATCCTGTACTCGGAGGCCGGATAGACAGGCATCAGTCCACCCGGACCGCGATTTAAAGGAGCGTACCTTTTATTCGCCGGGCAGCACCAAGGCTGGTTTCATCCCTGGGTAGTGCAGTAACTCAAACCTTCCTCCACGATGAGAGCCTTTCTGCCTCTGCTGGATCCCCCGAACGGCAGGAACTACCAGGAACAACCGCCACTGCAGGAGCCACTTCTTCATTTTAAAGGTACATTGTTCCGCCAGGCCGCCCTTTCTTCGCGGTAGCACTAAAGGTGTTTTAAATCCTTTACCTACCTGTTGGGTTGGCCGCCCCTCTCTCTTAACAGTGTCTTTCACCTTCTGCATCCACCTTTTCAAAATCGTTAATCAAAGACTTGACTGCAGCGACAAGAACATTTTGCTCCTGGGCCCTTGCCCTGTACCACTGACTCTGACACAGGCCTACTGACTCTGGCTACATTTGTTAGAACTGCCTTCTTTAGATTGATTCTCAACTAGAACTGTTTTGGTGCACCTACTTCTTATAACTACCCTTTTCTTCCCCTTTCTAAACCTTGTGAAATGCCATTTTGCTCAGTTTTCATTTAAGTATTTTCTATACTGATGCACTTTCTTGCTTAATCTGGTTCACAAACTTATGGGAAGTATTGCTAGGGTGTGTAAGAAGCTATTTCTATATAACTTGTGCTTTCCCTCCCTTGTGAAAAATTGCTAGAGTATCCCTTGTGTGTGGTTTTCACTGTGCCGTTTTGCTCAATTTTCACTCTGGTTCACTTGGTCTACAATTTAACTAGGGAGTGTGTATATTTTTCTGTGACTGAATTTAACTTGCTTTAAGAACTGTGATAGATGTCTCTAACTAGAAGTGTATAAAATAAATATATATATTCTTTTTACTACAAAACCTTGGTCAGTGTTTCCTTGTTCCATAGTACTGAAGGCCTATTGTGTAAACCCTGAATACTGCTCATCTCCCTCTTGAGATAAGTCTGACTGCTCAGCCACAGCTACCAACTAATCTTTGTGGTACAGACTGATACCAAAGGGGATTTATCACTCTCACCTGTAGTCCTAATCTTCTGTAGTGCTGCCTAAGGGAACTGCACAGGATTCTGCCTAAGAGGGACCTTGGTGTTAAGGCATTGCAGGATGAGCACAAGTCCCAAACACTCTAAGCATACTGTATGAGGGCCCGAGGACAGAAAGGGACTCTCACAGGATGCGCACCTACTAAATCCAGTCGAACCCGACATGCGCTGACGTGACCGGCTAGCAAAATGCTGGGTCAAATTGAGAAAAATGATAAAGATTAATGAATGCGTTTAACGCGTTTTGAGGAAGTGTGCTGCAGCAAATCACAGTGCAGGCGTCCATTCCCGTAGCGTGGAAAAAGGGACTGGGGTGTGGTACCGGAATATTGGGTTGCACCAACGATCGCCCAAATTACGATTGAAAGGGGAAGTGCGTATTTTGCAGTACAACAGGCCCTGTTGCCGTCCCCATTCGGGACGCCCAGAAAGTATGGAGGAAAGGCGACATGATATAGGTGTAATTATAATTTAATACGTATTTATGCAGGGATAATAAAGAACACTGTTCTAAACTTACAATAAACATGTGGGTAATATGGGATCCAATATTAGAAAATCACAACCTAATGGTATGATGTTTAGATAACATGTAAAGTTGTACACTGCTGGTGCTATCTGAGGAAAGTTTGGGACATACTGTATCATTGTTTTTTCATATTTAGGCAGTGGTACGAAGAATTTGTAAGCACAGTCTTTGTTAGATCTTTGTTAGATGATGTTATCTATTTAACTTTTGCTTTATGAGTGTGTACGTGTAAAATGACAAAGATTTTTTTTTAAAAGCACTCAGTTAGTCAACTATTTTTGATAATAAAGGTGATGCCATTATGTGGAATGTAAACAATGAAAGGAGATGGAAAAGTGAATATGCACTCTGTGCAGCCATCTAGTGCGTAGGTAAAATAGCTAGACACACTTGCCTGCTTCTCTGGAGATTTCTCTACTCGTTTTTCAATTACATGACCCTTTTCCTGTTGACGCTAGAAAAGAGTAGATACAATTATTTTAAAAAATAAAGTAACATGAAAACTTTAGTTGCATCTCTTAACATTCTATCTTGGTATTAACTATTTTGTATCCTTCTAAATGCATTTCCAAGATAAGTTTGATGTTTTTTAGTGGCCAATAAGTGTTTAAGACTTGGAGCCGAGTGTGCCTGAACAGAAGTGAAGATGCCTTAATTTCGTCAAACGCCAAAAGACTTAACATAATGTATCACCTGGCTTTTAACATCTCAAACACTTTTGGCTCACTGGAGTTGAGCTAAAAACGGTGAATGGTGGAATGTAGCTACTCCCAGGCTGCCTTAACATGATACCTTTAAGTTACTTACCATGTCAACTACTGTTTTCTTAGTCCATAGTCCACCTTTCTCCATACGCTTGGGACAGAGGCACCCTCAGAGCCAGAACCGGAGCACCTTTGGGTGAACATTGTAGTTAAAACAAAGCAAAGCCACGACAGATGGTTGAAGATGCTGGCACTTCACCCTTCTCATTACCATTGGCCGTTGGCTACATTTTCCCAGTCCTTCATTTCTCTGAAAGAAATGCTATTAGAGATTTTGTATAGTGGAGTGGGAGGGTGGGTTTGTTTGGGGAAAGAGAAACAAACCATGGACCACTAAGGTAACAGTAGTCATTAAGATGAGTAATATTTACTTTCTCGTACATCCAGGTTTCCTTTTCCCATGAACTTGGGAAAAACCACAAGCCGTTCATGAATATGGATGGGGTGGAAGATGAAGAGAAACAAATATCTTAGACTAATATGTTGTGAATAACAGACTGGCCAACTCTGGCATCTACTCTAGAATTTGATCTAGGAAGCAGTGTTTACATGATGCATGGGGATGGCCCATGTGGCTGCCCTGCATGTAGTATCCAAAGGAACAGGTCTATGAAAAGATAAAGATCCTGTTTTGCTATACCTCATGACAATGTACATGAAGACCCTGAGGGGGTAAAATACCAAAGATTTTGTAACATTCATTAACATAGGCCATCTAGCTATAGATAGCTAAGATGCCTGGATTGGTGGGTCAATACTAAAAATGTCTGTCTGGTTTTCTGCAAGATTTAGTTCTATCCATATATAAATAAATAAATAAATAAATGTACAAAGTGTAAAGCCTGTCAATATGCTTTAAACAAAAATAATTTTGTGCACCCTGTATTAGGCAACAATGTAGAAGTGAAATCAATGATCACATGCAATACAGAGTTTGTTGTATATGTATTATCTTGTTCATGTGACCTCTGGTACGTGGGAAGTACCATAGTTAAATTGAAATTAAGAATTCTGCAACACATGCGAGCCATCAAGAATATTGACACTTGCCTGCATGCAAACCTCTCAATGTCCAGATTGAGTATTAACCATCTTAAACACTTTCTTTCTACCAAGCGTTGGTAGAGAAGTATTAACAACTAATGGCAGCTATATATTTTAATTAAATAATGCACTATGCACTTTAGCTTCTCCAAACATCAATTACAAGGTTTTTATAGGCTCTTGTCTACCCTTCACCCTTTTATTTTATCATGAGTGTGCACAGCAATGTTCTGAATGTAAATATTTTAAATATAAAGAATTATGTGACTTTAATGGTTTGTAACTGAGTAGAAAATATCTATGTACTGGCACTGTGTAACCAATTTTCTTTCGACATTGTATTTTATTTTAGAACTATTTTGCACATGCACTTTGCACTTTATACATTGTCCTAACACTGATCTATTTAGATCTCGTACAATTGACTAAATAATGAACGAACATTCACGTGCCAATATTCGAGGATTAACTGGATTCCATTAAATTCTCAAGGAGCAATTAGTCACAAAAATTCCTATTTATTTTAATCTATCATGTTAAACAAAAATGTTCAAAAACGAAACTATTATGCACTAAGCACTTTATATCTTTTTTATATAAAATTGATTAAGTAGTTTCGCTGATATATTTAGCTTTGAGAAACATATGATATACACAAACAACTGCATGAAACACAAAACGCACACGAATGATGTTTAAAATCAATGGTGAAGCTAACACAGAAGAGCTATTTCAAAATGGTCGAATGTTTTTACCATAGGGTTTCTTAGAACCGTACCGAGGCGTATCTGCCATAATGATGCCGAAATAAAACTGGATATTTGAACTTACTCGTGGTTGTGTGATGGACTAATTTCAAGGAATTCTCAACGACCGTAACTTGGAGAGTGCCGTCCCTCCTTGGGAGAAGTTTAACTACTTCTTCTTTTTTTGAAATATATAAATATATATATATATATATATATATATATGTATATATATATATATATATACACACTACACACATATATATATATATTTTTTTAAAACTTCTTTTTATTGTTTTTATTGCATGAAGAAAAGCAAAACACACCAAACTTAACCCCCTCCGCCCCCCCAAAGTTTTGCCATAGTGCCAATAGTCCCTCATGTCCACACCTTTCCCTTCCGGTGAGTCAACCATGGAGGTCCAACAGTTTGAGTCTCTGAGGGCGCCACTTCTCCTTGAAATCCCCTTTTAAGTAGGCCAAAGTCTCTCCCCAATCCGATGAGAAGTTCCCAAGGTTGTTGTTGACCACATAAGTAGCCCATTCCATCGATACTATCTCCCACATTTTCCTCAGCCAGTCTTGCTCTATTGGAATCATGGGGCTCTTCCAACTCTGTGCAATGAGAGCCATCGCGGCTAACGTGAAAATGACTTTTGCCTTAATTCGCTCTCTCCTGACCTCTTCCCCCCACCTCTCGCTGCCTACCCATTAGAATCTCCCGGGGGTCTTGACTTGCACCCTCCCCAAACTCCTGGTCTTGTGCCCGTAAGATGTCCCGCCAGAAGGATCTGATATTGGGCATTCCCACCAGATGTGAGCCACTGTCCCCTCCTCCCCACATCCCCTCCAGCATACCCCAGGCATTGCTGGATATATTGTGTGCAGGCAGGCCGGGGTGAAGTGCCAACCATAAACGTACTTATACCAGGCCTCCTGTAGTTGGAGGGCCCTTGCCACCTTCGGGATCAACCTCCACAGCCGCTCCCAGTCTTCCCTTTCCATTCTAGCACCCAAGAGCTGCTCCCATCTGCCCATATACGCCCAGTTCGCTTTCGGGCCGGCGCTCTCCAAGAGCCTGTAGAGGTCCGAGATCAACCATCTGGACCCTTCATGCGTCAGGAGATACCGTTCAAACTGCGTTGTATCGCGAGTGGCTGCCCTTCATACTTCCGTTGACATCACCCAATGTCTAATCTGAAAATATCTGTGCCTTTCCCCTTCACCCACCCCAATATCCTGATTGCACTCTTCAAACGTTTTCACGCTTTGACCACAGAACATATCTCTGATAGTCCTGCATCCCCTCTCTCCCACTTCAGGAAAGCCCCCTTTTCCTTCCCCGGGGTGAAGTCCCCATTGTTTTAGATGGGGGTGAAAGGTGATGGGAAAGTCTTGATCCCCAGCTTCTCCACTGCTCCATCCCAGATTTAATCAACCCCTTTGTTATGATGCTCATACACAGGCGGGGCGGCCGCAAACGACACAGAAGACACAGAACCTCCCCCAGGTGATGCCGGGCCACCGATCTGTCCATTTTTACCCACTGCTTATCATATTCCTCTGAGAACCATTCCATGATTACCCTGAGCTGCGCTGCTTCATATCGGCGAAAGTTTGGTAGGGCCAAACCCCCCTCTCCCTTAGACGCTGACAGTAGCCGTCTGGCCAAGCACAGCCTCTTACCCTCCCAAACGAAGTCCTTGACTGCCATATCTAGTTCGTTGAAAAAGCTTGTGGGGACGGGCAACGGGACAGCCTAAAATAGGTAAAGCAAGCAGGGGAGGACAACCATATTGAGTGCCGATCCCCTTCCCAGCCAGGATATCCTGAGAGCACTCCACTTCCTGAGGTCTTTTTTAATAGCCGTCAGCATGGGGGCATAATTCGGCCCATACCATCCCGTAAGTGACCCTGAACCCCAGATATCGTATCCCACCCGGTCTTCACTTAAATGGGGATACCGCCTTCAGTGTCATCGCCTCACTATCCCTCAGCGACAGGTTAATTTTTTCTGACTTTTGCAGGTTTACTCGCAAGCCCGAGATTTTCCCCAGTAGCTCCATGCTCAACTTTATTTACCCCACCGGGTTCGTCAAAGTAAGCAGCATGTCATCGGCGAACGCGGCCACCTTATGCTGGTACCCCCCAAATGGTATGCCCTGAATGTCCTTAGGATCCCGTGTCGCCAGGAGAAGGGGTTCCAGGTATATAGCGTAAAGCAACGGGGAGAGCGGGCACCCCTGCGTAGTTCCGCGTCTTAATTTTATTGGGTGTGACATCGCTCCATTCACTAAGATGCGCGAAGTGGGGTCTTTATAATTCGCCTGTACCATTCTGATGAATTCTGCGCCCAGGCCCATCCTCTCCATAACTTGAAACAAGAACGACCACTCCACCCGATCAAACGCCTGCTCAGCATCCAAGGCTAGGAGAATCGGTGGAGTGGGCGTCTTCTGCGTTTTCTTGACCAGATGGGCCACCCGTCTAATGTTGTCAGCCGTCTGCCTCCCTAACACGAACCCTGTCTGGTCTTGATGAATCAGTGTAGGGAGGTGCCCCTCCAACCACTCCGTTAATATTTTGGTATAGATTTTCACGTGTGTATTTATGAGAGCGATGGGTCTATAGGAAGTACATTCTTCCGGGTCTTTACCTGCCTTATGTATAAGTGTGATTTTGGCCTCCTCCATAGTCCCAAATGTGTTGAACAGCTGTGCGAGATGTGGGGTCAGTATGTGAGAAAAGGTTTTGTAAAAGGAAGCTGGGTAACCGTCTGGGCCTGGGGCCTTAATACGGGGAAGTGACGTTATGACTGCTCTCACCTCATCTTCCGAAATAGCCCGTCCCAGTTCCTCCCCGATTTCCCAGGAGTGTCGGGGGAGGGGCAAGACCCCCAAGAAGTCCCTCTGAGGCTGGGGCATTGGATCTTGTGACGTATACAGGGCTTCATAGAATCTAGCTAAACACCCCTTTATCTCTTCAGTTCGGGTGAGCCTCTCCCCTCCCTCATCCTTGATGGCTGTGATCACATTCTGTTCCCTGGTTCCCCTCAGTAGGCGTGCCAGAAGTGAGTCTGCTTTATTGGCCTTTGCGTAACATTTCTGCCTAACCTTTAACATTGCCCCTTCCGCCTTTTTGGCCCTTAAAATCCCCAGTTGGCCCTGAGCTAACCTATATTCCCTGTACATTTTCCTTGTGGGGGCCTCCCTCAGTCTCACCCTTGCGGCCTCCACCTCCCTTTCCAACTGAGTTTCCAGCAGCCTCATTTGTTTATTCTGCTCAGCTTTCAGAGCAATGAGTTGCCCCCTTAGAGGGCCTTAAACGCATCCCACCTCGTGCTAAGGCTCGTGTCCGTGCCATTATTCCTTTCGAAGAATGCCTTAATGTTGCTCCCTATCTCCTCCCGGATTACCTGATCCCTCAGGAGTACTCTGGGAACTTCCAACTCCAAACCCCTGGCCTTCGCCTCCCCAGCTGCATCTTCATCTGCACTACCTTGTGATCGGCAATCCCCATGGGGCTGGCCTCAACCCGCTCCACTCCGCCCACCAGGCTCTCCGAGACCCAAATGTAATCAATTCTTGATTGGGTTCTGTGGACGTCGGAGAGAAACGTGTACTCTTCTTTCTCCCCCGCAATTCTCTCCACCCATCCCATAACCCAGCCCCCTCCACCCATTCCTTGAGCTGTGGGGAGGCCACCGCGCCGCCCATTCCATTTGCATGCTGTGTCCGATCCAACCACTTATCCCAAGATCCCCCATCAGAATGATTTGCCCCCTCGCAAAATTCTCCAGGGTGCCAGGGTCTCGCGCACAAACCAATCTTGTCCCACATTTGGAGCATATACCGAAGCTATGGTATAAGGTGTGCCCATATGGTCCCCCTTCACCATGATGTACCTCCCATTTTTATCCCTGAGAATGTCTTGGGTTCTAAAGTCCATACCCCTCCCAAATGCTAGAGCCACCCCCCGCCCGCATTTCTTTGTGGGGCCTGACACGAACAGTATCTGAGAGAAGCCCTTCACAAGGCATAAATTAGTTTTCAAAAATTGATTAGCAGAGTTTGCTAAGATATAAAATGAGCAACAAATAATACAGCAGTTTTGTATACTGCTGAAGTAAGACATTAGTGAGATAAGTCGGCCCTTGCAAATTCTTTCTGTGAA
This sequence comes from Ambystoma mexicanum, assembly GCF_040938575.1. Taxonomy (NCBI): domain Eukaryota; kingdom Metazoa; phylum Chordata; class Amphibia; order Caudata; family Ambystomatidae; genus Ambystoma; species Ambystoma mexicanum. The sequence continues at coordinate 639,428,897 of NC_090939.1, forward strand.
ATGGTGCATGTCACAACAAACCCACATTAGTTTGGCACACTGGTGTCACCCAAAGGCCAGCCATGCACAGTGAAACTTTTATTCGTCATTTACTGCAAACAAAGTAAAGGTTAACTAAAAGCTTCCAACATCCCCTGCAAATGGTACTGGCCCTTCTTAAAATCTACTTGACTATGCAAGTGGGCGAAAATGCTTTGCAAGCCCTGAATGAGTGTCTGTAAAAAGGTTAGCTGCATGAATGGACACAAATAAATAGATATGATAGAAAGGATCTTAAAACAGTTTGACAAGCTCTCTCTACTGCAGGTGGTGCAAATATATAATGCAATCATAATCCTCGAGCAAAATGAGCTCTGTAGGCCAACTACAGTGTACAGTTTTGAAGTAGGTCTGTATGTAGATGTACAGACTGGCTGAAACTATTGATCGCTACTTTAAGTAAATATCAAGTTAACTTTGTGTATTCATTATGTAAAAGACTAAGCAGAGTGGATGGCGTAGCAGGCAGAGAACTGGGCAAACTAGGCAGAATATTGTAGTTTGCGGCTATCTCACTTTCAGGGTAGCGGGTATAAACCAACATGGTAAGATAGAATGTCAAGGAGTATGGGATCAGCTCATGGGTTGAGCACCAGTTGCAAGCTGTATGTAACCAGCAGACCACAGGACTATGTTTGCCATCAAAGCATTTGGCTGCGTGGTCCTGTACATTTTCAAAGGTGTCCACTCGTCAACATGATGCAACTTCCCCAACAAAATGAAATCTAGTTGACACTGAGATTTAGATACACTTCACTGTAAAGCATGCATTACATAACCTATTATATTTTTAGAAAAGGAATTGGTCTTTGGCAGACGGGATACAGTTAGCTTAATAACATTATTATCGTGATTATTTCTGGTTTTCAATTATTTGAAAAAATAAAATAAAATGTGCGTAGCACTCCCACACAGGCCTTTTGGCACATGAATGAAGAGGGTGATTACTGCTGTACTCTCTCTCCAGTAGCCACTTTGAACTTGTAGTGAACAGAGAAAAGAGGGTGGAAAGAGTTCTGAAGGCAAGAGAGGAATGCATGGGAAGCTGTGCTTTCATTGAACAGGGTAACTTAAATAGCTAACTTTGCTACACAAGTGCCACTTTAATTAGCAAACCTACAGAAGTGCATAGCAAATTGCTCTGTGACACTGCTTATTTTATGCCTTGTTTCAGCCGCAGACGACCCTGGTCTTTCTGCAACAAGTGGGTCTCCTGCAGCAGCAGAACATCTGGTGCATGCGTCCTTGTAAATTGTTCCAGTTTAGTCCGCTTGAGGGGGAAATTTTCCCCCTCACATTATGCGTTAGCCACCTGAATCCTGAGTGGTGATCTGACGCGCCACCCTTACCTGCCCCTCCGCCCTCGTCCCAGACCTTCCCTTGGCCGCTCCCCCCTCCCACCCTTTGGGATGTCCCTCTCTTTCGCCTCCTCCCCTGCCACCAGACGCCATCCAACATCCTGATAATTCCTGCACTACTACACCAGATGCTATGCCCCCCCCTTATCCTCCCTTCTCCCCCTCCCTCTCCCACCCTGAACCCCCAATTTAGGGTGAGACCGCTCCATCCCCCCAACCCCTCTGCCCTCCATTCCCAACCCCACGGACAATCCTGTCCTTGCTCGTTCCAACATGTTTTCTACTCCTCCCTCCTAGGCCCCTTGTGATGCCCTAGTTCCCACCCCCCCTAAGAACTCTCTAGCGTCGATCAGACAACCCAGGCCCCTCTAGACTACGATCCACCTCCCCCTCAGAGCCCCGAGCTTTCAAACCCCTGTGGGGCCACGCAGCACCACCCTCCTCTTACCCCGTCCCCCACAGTAGCCCACAGTAGCCCATTCCCAGAGTCTGCCCTTTTCCCTTTGACTCCCTCGGGATGGTGGCTCACCTTCGTGGCCCCCCCCCCCTCGTTTTCAAGCTCCAATCGTATTATGCTAGCCACCTCCTGGAGCGTAGTGGCTCGCCTCTGACTCCCCTCCAACTCGAACATTAAGCCAAAAGGAAAAGTCCACTTATATTTTATCCCTTTCCTAGTCAACTCCTTCAAAACCGGACCCATGCACCTTCTTTTCATTAGCGTACTAGTAGCCAAGTCTTGAAACAAGGATATTTCTTGCCCTTTGTAGAGTACCGGTTCGCTCTGCCTAGCCGCCCGCAACACCGCTTCCTTCTGCCCGTACCTGGCAAAGGCGACCACAACATCCCGAGGTCTAGCTTGGGACCACCCGGGATCCAGCCAACTCTATGGACGTGTCCAATTCTATCGAGCCCGGGACCCCTTCGCCCAAGAGCTCCGCAAAGATACGCTGGCTTTCTTCCTTTAGTTGTCGGTCCGTCACTGCCTCCGGCAGCAATTTGATCCTGATGTTGACCATTCGAGATCTGTTCTCAAGATCCTCTACCATTCTTCCATGATCCTTGTTGCAGTGTCCAGCCAGTCTATAGCCTCGCTATTAGCCACTGTGTCCCTTTCGCTTTCCTGGAGGCCCCTTTCCAACAAGTCTGTCCTTTCCCCCAACTGAACCATTTCTTGTTGCATTTCTCCTAGAGTAGTGTTGAGGTCGGTCCTCATTAACTGAAATTGCTCTTGAAAAGTTTTAGCCAGAGACTCTCTAAGGGTCTGCATTTTTCCCCTGAAATCTTGCCTCATCATCTGCATCGGCTCATCCTCCACTTCATTGTCCCGCCGCTCTTTCGAATGACCACTGCCGCTTTTACTAGAGTCCTTGTTCTCTGTTGCAGGCCAAACCGTAGGTAATGTTCCTTGGGGCTAACCCCACGAGATGACCAGCCTTCCCAGTTTTCGCCCTTGATCTGGAAGACATCTATGTTGGGTCCGACCTGCAGCCTTACTGTGTTTTCAACGGCTACCCAAGTCCTCAGTCACTACCTCGGTGGCCTGGGTCCCCTTGCACCGGGTCTTACTATTCCCCCCTCTTCTGGGGGGTCGTCCTTGCCTCAAACCTGGTAATACTTCCTCTGCGGGTGGTCTTCCTCCCTCTCTGGCCCCGTAGGCCCTCTGCTGCCGTAGCCCCCTATGCAGGCCACACTATTATCGGGGAGCTCCTGGGCACTCGTTTCCCGGGCATTGTTCTAGACGTATCGGCCCCTTCTGGTATGGAACCTTGGGGTCTGCTCCGTTGCTTGCCCCTTATGGGTGGATCAAGTCCTGGGCCCCCGGCCCTCCTGTGTTTGGCTAGCTGTGAAGTCAGTGCAGCCCAACGGGGCCCCGGCCAGTTGCAATTCTATCACTGGCCCTTTCATAACTTTTCGGTCCCGACTAGGGAGGGGGACCCGGCCCCCCCCTGGTGTCCCACACCGATCTCCGCTTGACTCTCACCCACTATTTCCCTCAGGGGAGTCGTGCAAGACTCACTCCGGCGGCCGCCCGCCCCGCGCAGGCACCCTGCAGGCTCAGGCCTATTAGGGCTGCTCCAAGCCCCGCCGCCTGCCAGCGTTTGTTGCTTGCTTGGCCTCGTTCTTCGAGTTTCTTATTGCTCTACCTGAGCCTGTCCCCAACCTGGGGCCCGCTCAGCCCTCCAGGCCTCCGCTCTTACCTGCTTCGCAAGGATCCGCTTTTTGTTGGGGCCTCCCAGGTATTGCCGCCACCTCCTGCCTGCCTTCTGGTCACTGCTTCTTCGGGCGCCCCTCTGCTGCCTCCCCTCAACGGGGCCTGTATCTGCTGCTCGCGCCTCGCCTTCCTCCCCACTCCTCACCTCGGCTCCGGCGCTGTTGCCTTGGGAGGAGGCGCCGCTCTTCCTCGCTCCGCCACTGGCCGGCCTGGTAATGGCTCTGCAGCAGGCTGCCCCCCCTCTGGTCTCTGCTCCCCTCCTCTCTCTGGACCGGCTCTCCGATAGAGCGCCAGGGGCGCTGCGTCTCTCTCCACTACCTCCGCTGGTCCGCTCTCCCCTCTCCCTCGCTGCCTTTCCAGGAGCCGACACCCGTTCCGCGGGTCCGCCCGGGGGACCTCTCCTCTCTGCCAGTGAGCACCAGCCCAATCCACCACGATCCACCAGCCCCAGTCTTCCGTGGTTCCGCCCGGTGCAGCTTCAGCCCGCGCTTCACAGCTGATCTCCGCGCTGCCCTTCCAGGGTGCCCCTGCGCCTCTTTCTCTTCGCTGCCGTGCTCCCCGAAATATCCGCTCTCCAAAACTTCAGCCGAATAGCTGGGGGGTGGTGGGGCCACCAGAAAAAAGGCAGTGGAGCTCTGGAGCAGCCGTCGGCACGTCTACTCGATGCCGTGGCCATCTTGGAATCTCTATAAATATATTTTGACATCTAAATTAAGAAACTGTCTCTTTGACTCAGAAGTAGGATTAGGAGGGAGGCCTCCTGGGGGCGCAGGCAAGATGGCCAACTGTAAGCCAGGCTCTGAACCTCCGTTCACGATAAGCGACTTGAGGGATGGCAAAACGCACCCCTATAGGCACCGGGTGATGCGGCCACGAAGATGTGATGTCAGAGCAGCCCTGGGACCAATCCGGTGGAAAACTGCTCTCTCTGAGCTGCAATACAGAGCCTGCATTCGAGTTGAGCTGAACCCTCCCCTCCCTGTAGTGGCTGAGAGGACGTGATGGCATGTGGGCCCAGACCGTGTCCAAGAAAACATTGAGGAGTCGCGTTAGGTTCAACTCAATCAGTGGGAGGGGTTCTTGATGATACAAGACGCAGTACAAGGGGTCCAGGGGGACCCTGTGAGACTGCGTGAACTGAGGATCCGGAAGAGGCCCCGTTCCTCCGAGGATGATCTGGTCACAGGGTGACAAGAGTGTGGAGTGACCCCGGTACCACTGTGAGGATAATAGGTGCTCCTGGGACTGAACCCAAGAGCCTCCCAGAGGAGATCCTTTGGAGTGTTGACAGGTTCCTGCCCAGTGGGAACAGTGGAAAGGTGGCAGTGAGTGGACCCACACTGCACAGGCACGTGCTGCGGGAAGTAGAGTGGCACATGAAGAGGTGTGGCTCAAATAAAGGGGAGCACATGAGGGGAAAGGTTGTCTTCCCCCCGAGGAAGCTTTCCATGACTGTGTTGGGTGGATATAATGCTGGAGGCCTCTGTATTGAACAGGCGTTGATCATCCAGCGCCCCAGACCTTTCTGGAGAGGCCCACAGGTTTTGAATGTCAGGCGGAGAGACCGGGCACAGGAAGATGGTACCTAGGGCAGTACAACTCAACTGTGCTTGGCGCGGGCCCTGAGGTGGCGAGGTGGCTTGGTGAGCCTTGAGTCTGTGTCTGGAAAAGTGGAGGAGGACTGGATGGGAAGCCTTTGAAGTGGGATCAGTAGAAGCCAGGGAAGCCAGGGCGAAGACCCTGAGATTTCTGTGAAGCAGAAGATCCTTTGAGAAAGACTAATTCTCCTCGACCTTTCCTCTAATTTTGACACAGTCAATCACAACCTCCTGAATACTCGTCTCCGCGAGACCCTTGGAATCACGGAGGGTCTGGTTTGGCTGACCCTTTTCCTCCTGGACCGACCCTCCCAGGTGCAGCTTGGTTCCTTTCTCTCCACCACCTCTCTCTCTACATGTGGTGTCCCCCAGGGCTTTACCCTGTCAACGTGGCTCTTCAACGTCTATCTGGCCCTTTGGCCCTCCTGATCTCTACCTTCACCTCTAACTTTCAGTGTTATACTGATGACACGCAGCTCTCTTTCACGCTACCCTCAGCCTCCTCCTTGCTCATCCATGACTGTCTATCTGCTATTCAGTCATGGTGCGCCTCTAACAATCTCTGCTCAACACCAGCAAGACTGAGATCCTTCTCATTGGGACCCCTGCTCCCGCTTTCCCTCTCTCACTCTGGCCGCCCTCCTTGGGCCCTCTGCCCTCACCCTCTGGTGAGGGATAAACCTTGGAGTGATCTTCGACTCCACACTTTCCTTCTCTCCACAAATCACAGACCTTGTCAAGAAGGCCCACTTCCAGCTGTACCTCCTCAAAGGTATTCTCCCTTTTCTCACCTTCCCCCAGAATCTCACTGTCTCCAGAGCTCTGGTTCTCTCTAAGCTGGACTACTGCAACAGCCTCTATCTCAGTCTGCTTACATCTACTCTTCGCCCTCTTCAACTCATCCGGAACAGGACCGCAAGACTTATCTTTGGCCTCATGCCCAGAGACCGCATCTCACTGGGCCTGAAATCCCTCCACTGGCTCCAGTGGCTGCAAGGATCAAGTTTAAGACCCTCTGCATCGTCCACAAGGCTTTTTGGGGCAGTGCCCCTTACTACCTTTAACTCTCTCTTCCTAAGTAACTTCCCCCTAGAGCCCTTCGCTCGCCTACCTCTAACTCTCTGCGGTTGAGTCGCTTCTCCAAGCAGAGATTGGAGGGTAGAACTCTCTCCTCGGCAGGTGCCTTCCTCTGGAATGGCCTCCCTGCCTCTCTCTGCCTTGAGCCGGACAGCCTTAAATTCCAGAAACTCCTCAAGACCTACCTTTTCTCCTCTTCTTTCTCTCTCCCTCTGCCTTGCTAACCTTCCCTTGCTCCTGCACCATCTGCTGACTGGGTGCCTGGTTGTCCCCTGAGACCTACAGGATACCACTCCACCACCCCCTGACCAGTCCCCCTGCACTTGCCGCCTGGCCTTACTTGCATTGCCTCCTGGCTAACCTTGCACTACGGGGCTGGGATTGCCCCTTGTAGTCCCAGCCTCGCAGCACTTAACCCAGGGCTCTGCTGGTCTGGGTGCACTTTATCCTCTCCCCTGTACTTCTTGTTTGCGCACTTGCACGATCTCAATGACACAAGACCTAGTAAGATCGTTGTCTTGTCCTCCCTCCCTTGCCTTGTTGCACCTTGAAACACTTGTGTATAGGTGCATAATAAATAACACATCTTTTTGTCTGTATTCTGTAGATTTTGTAAAGGCTCGATGTTGAGCCAAATACAAATAAAAATAAATAAATACCAAATCAATCAATGTACTATTGACAGGGCCCACAGAGCACGTGAAGGAGGTAGGGGACCCTGCTCGTTCATAGTTTGGTTCCACCACTATTCGGAGAAGGCCTGGATCTTGAACAAGGCAAGTGGATTCGGCTCCTTTGACTATGGGTCGTGATTTACCAGGACCTTTCATCCTATGCACTAGCACGTCAAAAGCAGAGCGCTACCCTTACACAATGGCTGTATCCAAGAGTTGTACGATACAGATGGGGGTACTCTTTCTCTCGCTCCTTTGAGTAGGAAGGTTTGAAATATTGGCTTGTTACTGAAGATGACATCCAGAGGGTCACGGAAGAAATTATTAAAGAAGGCTATGATATGATATGATATGATATGGCGTTTATAACGCCCCTATACACAAGTGTTTCAAGGAGAGGACAGACGCGAGGCTCTCAGCCCATTAACGAGACGCAGGACGGAGGACCATGGAAGCAAAGATTAACAGAAAATCCAGGGTGCAAGGAAATTAAAGAAGCTGAATACACTGTTTCCTAGAAAGCGACCAACTTGATATTTTGGGGTTATTCTGTTTTATGGGAGTGAGAGTACAGTAAGGCTCATACTGGTCCTGATTTTTGCAATAGTGGGGCAGGGAATGCTCTAGGGTCTTGGGCCTGAGGGGTTGGAGTTCGGGGGAGGCCATGCTCAATACAATGGTTTGGGAAAGTGCTGTACTCTGGTCGGAGAATGAGGGGTACAGGGCTAATGGAGAGGTACAAGCATGTTTTTTTTTTATTGGGGTTTGATGAGAGATTTGGGTTTCTGGATCCCATCACTCAGGGGGAACTCCGGGAGCAGTTACTTTGTGGTTGCATGGGTGTGGGGGAGTGCTGTCAAAGAGGTGCATAATTTTAGAGTGTTGTGAACAGAGGGGGTCAACAGAAATGTGATTGCATGCATAAAGAGGCATCTCTGAGAAGCCAAATCAAAGCATTGCGCCCTAAACAGGGAGCGGGGGAGCAGGAGCAACAGCATGAGTTTTCAAGATTGAAGGACCTTAAGACATTATGTAAGGCCGAACTCAACAGTCAGCTGGCCCATAAAACGGATTGGGCCTTACAACACCTCAAGCAGAAATATTATGAGAAAGGGGAGACAGCGGATAAGCTGTTGGTGTGGTGCCTACAGACACAGACGCAGTCTTGAATGGTAAATGTCATGTGGGCGGTGGAGTCAAGAGAAGTAGCTTGGACATTGCAGAAGAATTTAGAAAGTATTATGCACTTCTTTATACCTCACAATGGGAAGGAGACTTGGAGAGGATAGGGACATTTCTTAACGGGTTAGAGAGCCCTAGAATATGCTTCGAAGGAGACACCTTGTTGGACTCCCCTACCATGGTTGAGGAAGTTATTGCAACCATAAAGGGAATGAAAAGTGGTAAATCCCCGGGAGAGGACAGTTTGGTTCTATAAAATAACTCAGTCACTGCTGGCCCCTACGATGGCAAAGCAATTTAATGAGATTTTAATAGGCAAACGCCTCCACCACTCGATGCTCAGAGACATTATTATATTATCCCTAAGGAGGGGAAGTATCCAGTGTGTATCATCAGCTTTGCTGCTTCGGAAAAACAATTTCCACACCAGAGGGGTGGGGGAGCAGGAGCAACAGCAACAGCATGAGTTTGTCAAGATTGAAGAGACATCTCTCTTTTTACATCTATAGGGGATCTGGTTGACCAGTCCCTCAGAAGTTGGTACAACTCCTGAACCTGTGATAGGCTTTTTCAAGGGGTTCTTATAACGGATTCCCCTAGATCTAGAGGGGCCTCCAGGTTTCCTCACCACCTCTCTTTTGGGAGCAGGTTGGGTCTCAGGCATCTTGGTTGGAGGGGCTGGGGATAAGCAAGGTACATGCTTCCCCTTCCTCTTAGATCTAACCTTAACTACTTTAGGAGTTTTTCTCCTAACATTAGGATTTGGTCTTTTGGAGTCTTCTGTGGAGGGTCCACCAGTCTGAAGGTGTTTGGCCTTAGACTTTTCTTTTCTGGTTTTCCACCAGCACTGAGAATTACCAGTTCTCTTAGGCCTAGAGAGGGGTCCAGTTGGTCTATCCACCTCTTCCTCAGAAGTAGGGGGAGTCAGAGACTTTAAAACTGGGGGAACAATGATGGAGCTTAGTTTGGGTTCCCATTTCCCTAACATACTAGCCTGAATTTTACCTGGGTTAGAGGTCAACTTACTAACACCAGGGCTTGTTCTCTGTAGAGGTTCCCACAGGCTCAAAGTGGTCCCTTAAGGTGGCCTCTCTAGCCAATTTGGTTTGGTTCTGCTCCTCCATACTGGAGGGCCTGGGGGTACCGGATACTACTCCTAGAGTCTTTAGATCATTCCACAACAGGACTCTCTCAGGCACCTCACTCTGAATACTGACAGGGATCCTCACTGTCATTTGGTTATACTGAATGAGAGCTGGTAGAATAGGAACCATTTGGACAGGGCCTCCAGCAAGTTTGGTGGGGCCTTTGGGTGCCTTAGCAACATCCTCAAGCCTGAAAAATCTTTCGTCCACAACTGTTCTGCTAGCCCCATTGTCTCTCATGGCAGGGGTGTACTGGCCATTGACAAGAACACTGTCCACATATTACTCCTTAGAGTTTTCAGGAATGGAGTCATACACATCACTATGTTGTTTCTTACCCAGACCCTTGGACTTTAAGGATATAGTTGCTTGAAGAGCCAAAGGTTCTTCAGAAAACAAGTGAAAGTGAGCACTAGCCATCTGTACTTCTCCCTCTGGGGAGAAGGCTAAGGAGGTAGTGCTAACCCCTTCAGAGTTACCCTTGCATTTGGAATCTCCTCTCACTTGGTCAGTTGACCCACAACTAAAGCATTTACCAAATGCTCTCTGGAATGGGGGTCTGTCCTGACCTACCTCTGGTTTGGCACCAGGAGTTACACTAGCCCTATTTGGTTTCCCTTGTGGCTTACCCTGGTTATGTTTGGGGACCTCTTCTGGATGGGAGGTATTTGTCACACTCACCTGTGTCTCTGCAGGAGCGATGGACGAGCCTCCATCGACCCTGAGTCTTCACTTCCCCTGTTTCACCGGGAGGAGTACCTGTCAAATACAAGGTGTACACTCAGACCTGAATTCACCCGATTCCCCTGGGCCCTTCCCTTCTCTTTGCTGTGTGCTGTGATGTCCCCCTATGGGCTTACCTTGATCTTTAGTAGGGTGTGCACTCCATCCTGCATTTGCAGGGGCGCGATTCACTCATGTGATTGGTGCCAATGCCTGTAGGCTGAGTTCAGATGCCAAACGCTGTTTTATGCCTTCACAGTGAGGCCGAGAGTTCAAGGCGCCAGTTTCTTCACTGGCTAGAAAGTCCTTCCCACAAGTGAACTTTGCGCAGAGAATGTTGAGTGTCCAAAATTGTCCGTATTGTCTTTGTTTGCCGGTATTTTTGTGGGTGAGTAGCGCTGCGTGTAGAAGCTAGATGCTGGTAGGTTTGCGCAGCACCTTCAATTCGAGAGCGCCTGGTAATGTCTCTCCCTTTCCCTTGCAGGAGAAATTATGTGATATTAGCGCCTCAGGTCCGGGTTCAGCGCTACTGGAGACTTGGTAGATAGGTAAGTTTGCACGGAGGCTTTTGGTAAGTATGCACCGCGTAGAGAGAGAGAGCGCAGTGAAATAAGTATTGGAGCAAGCGCAATTAATAATGTCTCTTCTTTCTTACAGGGGTTTGTGCGCTCGTGCAACTAACCTGGATTACAGCATCGCGGGAAGATTCGGTGAGTATGCGCAGCGTTACTGATGTGCGTGTGTTAACGCTGTTCTTCTTTGTTCTTACAGGTGCCGGTGTAGAAGTCCCCTCTTGACTTGAGATAGCTGCGGTGTGGAGTAATAACCAGGTAAGCTGAAGCTGAATGATCGAGAGCGGGTAAGCAGAAGTAGGATGATCCGGACAAGGTAAGCAGAAGCAGGATGATCCGGAGCAGGTAAGCAGAAACAGGATTATCTGGAGCAGGTAAGCAGATGCTGGCTGATCCAGAGCACGGCAAGTGTGTTGCTGATACAGCTCACACTGAGCAACACGAAGCACTGGAAGAATCCTGGGTGTGGCTTATATAGCCAGCCACACCCAAACACTAGAGAGCTCATGAGTTATCAGGCACTTCCAGTTTGGCAACAGGAAGTGGTAACCAGGATGTTACTACAAACACTAGGAAGGAATGGAAGGAGGGATTTGTTATGGGTTCTTTGTGTGCCTATGCCAGGCCTGACAAGCATCCACCCAGCTTGCACCAACTACCTGCCTGATACCCATGACACTATAAGAATTATCCTTATCTTTCTTTGGCTGCTTTCCCTCATCCTTCTTCTGAGTTGCCCCAGAATCCTTGTGAGTAGCCCTGTTAGCAACCCACAAATCAGCAGCCTTAGCTAACTTCTTAGGATCTATCTCCTTTGAATCAGCCAAGTGCTGTCTAAGCTCAGGAGAGCAGGCATCATAAATTGACTCCTACATAACAAGATTCCTCAAACCTTCATAAGTGTTCACTTTGTAAACCTTAACGCAACCATCTACGTTTTTCAAAACAGTCACACACCCAGGTAGCCCGAGGGGTACCATCATGCTTTTAGAGGGTCCTAAACCTCTTAAGGTACTGGGAAGGGATCTTCCCAAATCTAGCCATCAAAGCTAGCTTCACACACTCATAATCCTGCTTATCCACCTCCCCCAAATTCATGACAGCATAACTTGCAACAGGGGGGAGCCTAGAGAAAAGCCAAGGAATCAACTGATTCCCTGAGATACCGTGAATACCATGATTGTATTCAAACATTGCTAACCAATCCAAAACATCAAGTTTAGTCTCATACATACCAATCATTTCCTTTGGCATACAGGGTCTCTTAGGACTGGAAGACCTAGAAGATCCTGGGAGAGAAGCATTTTCTACAGGCAATTTCTTCATCTCTAAAGCATGAGCCATCTCCATTTCTCTGAGCCTTAATTCTTGATGTTTCATGGCAGTTTGTGCATCAATACGTTTCACTTCTAAATCAAGTCTCATTTTCTCAAGTGCAATAAATTCAGGAGTGAGTCTAGGACCTGATGGGGTCCCTGTGGATAGAGGTTGTGGTCTCTGGGCAGGGAGAGAAGTTGTAGGGCATACTGGCATAGACTTGTCTACTTCTTCTAATCCAGCACTCTCAGAATAAGAAACATCATTATCCACATTTGCTGGAGGGGTAGGCCCTTCTGACCCACTCTCCAGACTTTGTTTTCCCAATAACTTAGCAACCAGTTCAGATTTTTTTTCTTTACCGGAGAGGCTCTTTTCTCTACACATGGTTCTCAAAACCTCAGCTGTGTAGTTTAAGAGGCTCTCTTCACTGTAGTTTTCCATATTTGACATGATTTTTTTAGTTAATAGATTTCTGTGGTGTTTAGCCTTGTGGTTAGTTGACCCAAGGTAATAGCAGCACTCTGAGTGTAATCTCTATACTTAAAAATCCCACCGCTGCCACCAGTATTAGGCAGAATCCTCTGCAGTACCCTTAGGGAACACTACAGACAATTAAGCCCACAAGTGGTAGTACAATTTCACCTTTGGTACAAGCCTGTACTACACAGTTATAGTGGTAGCAGTAGCGGAGCAGCCTGACTTATCTCAAGAGTAAATGAGTAGTAATAAGGATTACACAAAGGACTACAATTACTGTGACTCAAACAAACACTGACTCAAGGTTTCTGGTCAAAAATATAAGTACATTTATTTTTAAACCATCTGTTCACAAAACACTTCACTTCTATTAAACAAAACCACACTCTAAATACACCACACACAACCAATTCCTTTGATTCAGGTCAATTCAAGGTAAGTACATTAGGATTTGACAGACCGGTGTTGTGAAACAAAAGACGTTACCGGGGGTTAAGAAACACTCACTTTTTGACAGTAATGACAGTTCGGTCTTACGAAAGAAAAGCATACCCGCGGGAAGAAATGCAACCGTAATCAAACACACTTAGCACATTCAATAACGACCAAGGCAAAGGGAATAAAAATCAAAGGCAATACTTTTGTCAAGGCACTAGAATCAGAGGACGTGTTCTAAAATACAGATAAAGTCAATAGGTCTGCTCCAGTGTCAAATGGAGCGGGGCTCTGCTGTCGAGGATCACACAAGTAGAACAGTTCGAGATTAACGTTGCCAGGAGTACTTGGATATTGTCAAGAGGAGGCAAAAGTTATAAGAGGGAAGGAAGAAAGGACAAGACTTTGGTAAGGAAAAGGGTTCACCCCGATTCCTCAAGGTCAGACGTAGAGAACGACCAAATGGATACATTACCTTATTCGAATGAAGAAAGCTGGTGCCACGGCAGTTGTTCCTGGTAGTTCCTGCAGACTCACAGTTCCTGGAACATCAGTCGTGGGGACAAGAAGGAGGACGTCTGGAGCGATCTGCACTACCCAGGGATGAGGCCAGCTGCAGCAAAGCAACGGTGAATAAAAGATGCGCTCCTTTAAAACAGGAGAGGGCTCTTCTGATGGCTATCCAGACCACTACAGCTTCGTGCAGCGATTTCGACCCAGAAGAGGATTCTCTGACTGTAGAAAGGTGAGCAGGTTGATCCCACCAGGCTCAAGGGAAGAAGACTCCGGACGGGATCTTCTCCATCGTTGACGGGTAGATAGCTCAGGACTGCAGCAGGGCTCACTGGGACTCGGGAGTTGAAGCAGCCGTCTTCTTCTCCGCTTCTCTTCGGTTCTTGCAGTTCCAGTGGAGACTCTGACTTCCAGCCCAAGAGTCCTGCCTTTTATGCGAAAATCCCCCATTCACAATGCCTGGCTGTCAATCACACAGCAGGGGGCTTGTCCAGCCCGGACAACCACCCCAGCCAATGGACACAAAGTGTGACTTGGGTCTCCAAGGAGACCCTGTGCAGGGGGTTACTAAACCCCTCCCTCACATTCAGCCCACCTAGACACCCAGACGCCAAAGGAGGGCTTCTTTGTAGAAGCCCGCCAAAGGCCACGAAGAAAGAAGGCAAACCTGGTTTGCCGCGCAAAGTAAAACACAAGAAGGATATTAACACAAAGAAATGGCGACTAAACCCGACCGGAGCCAAAATAAAAAGTATTTGGTCAAGCGGGTTTAGGTTCAAGGCTAATACAATAGCCTAAAACAGTACCACGTTTATATAGTATGATCGCGGTAGAAATGTTAGGGTAGATACCACTGCCACCAGCCAAGTCTTAGTGTTAAGGGAGCGAAACAAGGCTTAGGACGTACAGACAAAAAGGGATCAGTGTTAACCCGTTCCAATACTCCATGTAAGAACGGGTGTACTAGGTCTGTAGTTTAAGTGACTACATAAAGTTAATGGTAACTTTACCTTTTTCTGGGGGACAGTAGTCAGCCCCAGAAAAATGGAGTCAGTGGGAAGTCTCAGAGACAACCCTGTGTCACTGCACTGAAGGTGCTGTGTAACACACACAAAAAGTTGGGCTGTGGCTCCAGAGCCCAAGATCAGACAAAAAGTAATACACATGGTAAAACACATGTAAGAGTGGGAAAAAGGTTCACACTCTTACCAGGTGGAAAAAAAAGAAACCCCAGAAATCCAGCAAAGCTGCTGAGGGACTCACTAGGTAAGGGAAATTAGCCATAAATGAGAATTCTCCCTAACAGTGCTGCTCACATTCACGAAGCGTCCGCCATGTTCTCTCCATGCCCAGAGTCGGCTCGGGACCTGCACTCATTCCGGTGGATGCACTGCCTGCAAATCTTCAATTCTACCAGCAGTAGGTTCACCAACACCAGGGGAATTGCGCTGAACAATGAGGGGCCATGTGTTTGTCTCTTCATCAGAAGGGGAAACCTGGTATGTGCCATCCTGCTTGCCATTGTCTCAATATGTCTGCTTCATGCTCCAACACAGTAGACCACCAGACACTCAATGACATACTATATTTCTGCATGGGGATCAGTGACAGTGTCCTCAGCTGGCTCACAATACCCTCATACACCGATATGCACAGAAGACTGAATTCCTAATGCTGACCAACAATCCAAACACCCTGCACTCCAGGCCTGACTGTCCGCTATAAACCTCAATGGGTTCACATCCCAGCTGACAACCTGCATTAAGTCCTTTGGGTTCTACATCGACAGACACTGCTTCTTGATGGAGCTCATAGCGAGGAGGAGATAAATGGACACTGGACAAACTTTCCATACTGCAGAAAATCAAGCCCTTCATCTCAGCGAACAACTTCAGATCAGCCATTATGACTTGGAACTCTCTCATCTACATGGTGACTATTCCCTCCTTGTAGGCCTTCCAACAACGACCATGGTACCCCCAAATGTGTCCTACATGCTGCAGCACGACTCATCAAAGGACTCTGCAAATTCTACCACATCCCCCCGACCCTCATAGAAATGCACAGGCTGCTGCTGCTGTTAGGGAGAATTCTCTGTTTAGGCTGGATTTCCTAACCTAGTGAGTCCCCCAGCAGCTTTGCTGGATTTCTGGAGTTTGTTTTTTTCATCCTGCCAAGAGTGAGACTCTTTTTCTCCCACTCTTGGACATGATTTGTGGTATTTCTTTGAATGTTAATGTGTTCTATGGGCTATGGGGTCTTTTACTCCTATAGGGCCTCATGTGTTTTGCTATGTGTGTTACACAGCACCCTCCGTGCCGTAACACTGGGGTGTCCTAGGTGACCCCCACCATAGACTCCATACCCTGGGACTGACTACTGTCTCCCAGGGCATGTAAAGTCACCATTGGCTTTACTAGACCTAAATTTACTAACAGAACCAGTACAAACCATCCTATTGTGGACGTACTGGTAGGGGTAATTCGATCACCCCTGGGTCTGTTGTTCGAGGGGGCACTGTCCCGTCCCCCCTCGTCGAGTTTTGGCTGGTGGCAGTGGATACTACTTTTTATATTCGACTGCGAATATATTCCTATGGGATTTTCCCATTGTTCGAAGCTAATACTTTTTTCTATGTAGCCTCGGTCATACCGCCGGTTTATTAAATTAAAATGAATTCACTGGTTGGTATTTTCTGCCAGAACTCGGTTTTTAAAATGGCGTACGTGTTCGCCTCTGTAACTCCAAACCAAAGGTTGAGCCCTTTGTTCCACTTTTGGCAGGCTTCTGCACAGAAGCCCTCCAGAGTGGTGCCATTCTATCTGGGTACCACAGGGGGCGTGGGAGGGGGTTTAGGTACCCTGGACTGAGTTGCCTTGCCAACCCAAGTCGCACTCTAGTGTGATTGGCCCAAGTGGTGAGCCGCCCCGCTCACCACTTAGCATGTTTGATTGACAGCTAGGCCGAATGAATGGGGGTTTTCTGCATAAAAGCAGGGCTTTTGGGACTGGAACTTCAGAAGTCGCCAGAGGACCTAAGAATCCGACGAGAGTAAAGCTGAGCCGACCTGCAACGACGACACCTCCGGTGGAGCCCTGCTGAACCGACTCACCACTTCCCAACGACAGAGGAGATCTCCCTGCTGGAGAGTCTTCTTCCCTTTAACTGGTGGGAACAACCAGTCCCTTCCTTTTTCTTCGCTTCCAGGACGTCTAGTGGTCGAATTGCCCGTGCTGAGCACCCCGGCAACTGGATAGCCACTAACCACTGTACCGCGACCAAAAGGTGGTGCCTTGTGACTGAGCACTCCACGGCTGGTCTCTTCCCTGGTGGTGCAACGATCTTCAACTTTCCTCTACGACGAGATCATCTCTTCTTCTGGCAAAGCCCCGACTTGCATCCACCACCAGGAACAACTGCCCCCGCCGGAGCTGTCTCTTCACTTTCAAAGTACTGTGTCCGCCTGGCTTCCCTTGTGACGGTTAGCGTGAGGTGTCTTAAATCCTTACCTTTCCTCTGGGTCGCCTCCAGACCTTCTTAACTTTTGTTCTAAGACTGGTCCAACCTTTCTGTGACATTTTGCTACAAAGACTTGAAGTGCATTTCCACTGTGATACTTTTGGGACATACCGCCTTGCCTCTCTCCGAGTGGGCCTGGCCTCTGAACTTTGTGATCTACAGTAGACCCTGCCTTGCTTGCCTTGCATTTGCTTCGTAAAAGTGTTGGTACTGAATTGGTTTCATAACCTGCCTTTTTCTCTCCCTCTCTAACGAATACTAGAGTGCCATCTAGGTTAAGCACTAACCTCTGTCTGCAAATAAGTGGTGTCTATGAACCTAGACTTGTTGAAATATTGTTATGGGATTGATATATACTTATAGTAACTGTGATTGAAGTTGTTTGCCATATTAGTGCCAGTGTGTTTTTCATAGATGTGTTTTTTAAATAAATAATTATATATCTTTACACCCAAGCTCTGATCCGTGTCTGCTTGTTCTACTGTGTAAATTGCCCTATCTTGTATACTCCATATACTGCCTAACTCGTCTTGAGAGAAGTCTGACTGCTCAGCCACAGCTACCAGGTAAATCTGGGTGGTGCAGACTGCAACCAATTGGGTTTACTGCTAACTCCTGTAATCTTAAACTTTTTGCAGTGGTCCCGGAGGGAACTGCACAGGTTTCTGCCTAACACTGGTGTACAGCGGTGGGATTTGTATCGAGTATACAGTTTAGAGTGATTTTCAACACTTTAGGATAACTAACCACAAAGCTTAGCACTAAAAAGCAACTTTCAAAAAACATGTCTACTATGGAAGTTTACAGTCAAGAGTCCTTGTCAGGTAAAAATACTGATAGTTTGAGAGCTCTCTGTAGACAAGAGAATCTTTCTGTAAAAGGCAAGAAAGTAGAACTGATAGCAAGATTGCTGGAAAACCAAAGTCTGGGTACTGGTTCAGTGGAACCAACTTCTCCAGCAAATGTAGATGACAGTAATGGTGTTGATCTAAATCAAAGTTCTGATGATAGTGATGAAGAGGGTGAAGAGGAAGGAGAGGCTAATGACACTGTCTCCCCTACCCCTCTGTCTGCCTTACCAGCTGTACCTACTGGGACTATAGCAGGTCCCACACTAAGTCCTCAAGTCCTTGAACTAGAAAAAATGAAAATAGACTTGGAATTCAGAAGGATTACTGCTCAAACTGAACAGAAACACCAAGAAATGCAACAAATTCTTAGGCTCAGAGAAATGGAGCTCAAGCATGAGTTAGAAATGAAAAAGTTGTCTGTTGAAACTGCTTCTGTCTCTGGCTCCTCTAGAAGTTCCAGTCCCAAAAGACCCCGGATGCCTAAGGAATTAATTGGTATGTATGAACCAAAGTTGGATGTGTTGGATTGGCTGAGTTTGAGTATAATCATGGGCTCCAGAACATCACAGTTAATGAGCTACTTACCTGGTTGTTCTCTAGGCTCCCCCCTGTTGCAACTGATGTGGTAATGGAGTTGGGGGAGGAGGATAGGAGAGAGTATGAAAGTGTGAAACTAGCTCTGATAGCTAGATTTGGGAAGACCCCTTCCCAGTATGTTAAGACGTTTAGATCCCTCAAAAAGCATGATGGTACCCCTTGGGCTACCTGGGTGAGTGAAGGGTTGAAAAACTTAGAGGGATGGATTAAGGGTTACAAGGTGAACACTTATGAGGGTATGAAGAATCTTTTTATGTTGGAGTCTATTTATGATGCCTGTTCTCCTGAGCTCAGACAACACTTGGCTGATTCAAAGGAATTGGATTCCAGGAAGCTAGCTAAGGCTGCTGACTTGTGGGTTGCCAACAGGGCTACTCATAAGGATTCTGGGGCAACTCAGAAAAAGGACGAGGGAAAACAGCCTAAAAAAGACTCAAAAGAGAATTCTAATAACTCAAATTCCAAAGAGGGCCCCAAACAAAACCATAAGGGTAAGCCACAAGGAAAACCACAGCAGAATAGTGTACCTTCTGGTGCCAAACCAGAGGGAGGCCAGAACAAGCCACCATTCCAGAAAGAATTTGGTAAATGCTTTGTTTGTGGCTCTACTGACCATGTGAAATGAGATCCCAGATGCAAGGGTAAACCTTCAGGGGTCCAGCTTGTCTCCTTAGCCTTCGCTCCAGAGGAGGAAGTCCAAATGGCAAGTGGAAACTTTCTAATGCTGGCTGATGAACCCATTGGAGTCTCAGCCAGTGTTTCTTTAGTGTCTCTGGGTTTGTGGGAACAACAGAATTTAGATGTCTATAATTCTATCCAAGATAATACTAAAGAGTATTATAAGGGCAGTGTCCAGATGAATGGTCAGGAGACTCCTGCCATTAGGGACACTGGGGCCAGCATAACTGTGGTGGATAAATCTTTTTTTCAGGCTGAGGATGTTGCTAAGGCACCCAAACGCCTCACCAAGTTAGCTGGAGGGCCTGTGCTGATGCTTCCCCAATTACCAGTTCTCATCCAGTGTAATGACATGACCGTGAAAATACCTGTCAGCATACAAAGTGAGGTACCAGGACGAGTTATGTTGGGTAACGATTTAAAAACTCTTGGAGTTGTGTCTCATACCCCCAGACCTCCTAGTAAACGGTTACAGGAGCTAACCAGACCTGCAAGGGAGAGAACCATGAGAGGTACTCCCGAGGAGATGATGAAGAAGGATATCACTCCTGCTCCACTGGATTTGTCAGCTGCTGTCTCAAAGAAATCAGAAGCGAAAGGGAAACCTAAAACTTCTAAACAGAAACCAGCAGCCAGCACTTCAGTGCAGCCAACAAGGACTTCCCCTCGGTTGTCCAAAGTTACACCCGTAACTCCCCCTCCAGCTGAGGCTGAGAGGGTGGTACAACCCTGTGTGGTAGAATTAGACTCTGAGGAAGAGCTAATGGAAGGCCAGGAACTCATTGGAGATCTGGATCCTGTTGACCATCCTGAGCTGCAGTCTTTACTGGCAGAAGGTGGACCCAACAGGGCAGACTTCAGTAAGGGACAGAGAGAATGTCCAACTCTGGAAGGTCTTCGCCACCAAGCAGAAGCTCAGGCTGAAGGGCAAGAGCCTGTAAAATACAGGTTGCACTGGGAAGATGGCCTCTTCTACAGTGAACCGATCGAGTCTGAACCTGGAGACTACAAATGACTTGTAGTACCCCAAGAGAACAGACAACAGTTCTTGCAGTTAGCCCACGAGATCCCTTTGGCTGGTCACTTGAGTTTCAAGAAGACTAAGGAAAGGCTCTCTCTCTACTTTTATTGGCCAAAGATGGGGGCCGAAGTAGAAAAGCACTGCAGGAGCTGCCACACCTGCCAGACCTCTGGTAAGGTTGGCTCCAAGAATGTGGCACCTTTAGTGCCTCTCCCCGTTGTGGGAGTCCCATTTGAGAGAGTAGGGATTGACATTGTTGGTCCCCTTGATCCTCCAACCTCCACAGGCAACAGGTTTATACTTGTTGTAGTAGTCCATGCTACTAGGTATCCTGAGGCCATTCCTATGAGGACTGTTACTGCTCGGGCTGTGGCTAAGGCCCTCCTTGGTATTTTTACCCGGGTTTGGTTTCCTAAGGAAGTAATCTCTGACAGGGGGTCAAACTTTATGTCCCACTACATGAAAGCCATGTGGAAAACCTGTGGAGTTACTTACAAGTTCTCAACAGCTTACCTCCCACAAACCAATGAGTTGGTTGAAAGGTTCAACCGAACCATGAAGAGCCTGATAGGTGCTTTAGAGGACCCCCTTAAACGAAAGTGGGATCTTCTACTGCCATGCCTTCTCTTTGCTTATAGAGAAGTCCCTCAGGAGGGAGTAGGTTATTCTCCCTTTGAGCTTCTCTATGGTCATCCCGTCAGAGGTCCATTGGCCCTGATTAAGGAGGGGTTGGAGAGTGCTCCTTCCCCCAAGCCAGTCAGAGTGACTGACTACGTGATAGGTCTCTGGAGGAGAATGTCACACATGATGGCAGAAGAAGGTGATAACTTGAAAGTTGGACAAGCACTGGTCAAGCACTGGCATGGTTGAGTTCACGCAAGACCAGCTAGTTCTCGTTATGATCCCAACAAGGCAGAGGGCCTTGCAAGACAAATGGATGGGACCCTTCAGAGTTGTGGGTAAACTTGGAGAGGTCAACTATCTGGAGGACTTGGGCAATCCCAAGGAGGCTCCAACAGTCTTCCACACCAACAGACTCAAAGCGTATGTCTCGAGACCTGATGTAGGATAGTTGCTTCTAGCATCATCAGAGGAAGAAGAAGAGAGTGAAGCTCTTCCTGATCTCCTCAGAGGCTTACCTTTAGACGAAAAGATTGAAGGAGTAAATCTCTCTTCAAATCTGACACCTGAGCAACAAGAAGAGTGCGAATCTACGTTGAATCAGTTTGCCTCTCTGTTCTCACTTTCACCAGGCTTGACCCCTTGGGGCCAGCATGACATACTCACTGGTGACTGTCTGCCAGTCAAAAGCAGAGGATACAGAATGTCAGAAAATGTAAGAACCCACATCAAAGGTGAGGTCAGCAAGATGCTTGATCTTGGAGTAATAGAGCCCTCTACTAGTCCATGGTCTAGCCCAGTTGTGTTAGTACCAAAGGCAGGATCTAAAGAACTTAGATTCTGTGTGGACTATAGAACTCTTAATGCAGTCACCAGTTGCCAAGAACAGATGAGTTGGTGGATAGACTTGGTTCAGCCAAGTTCCTCAGCACATTTGACTTGACGTCAGGCTATTGGCAAATCGCCCTGACAGACCATGCCAAGGAGAAAACTGCATTTTCTACCCCAGTTGGCTTATACCAGTTTAAGGTGATGCCTTTTGGATTGAAAAATGCACCTGCTACATTTCAACGGATGGTAAACCAGGTTCTGAATGGGATGGAGGACTTCTGCATGGCATACTTGGATGACATAGCAGTGTTCAGCAATTCCTGGGAAGAACATGTAGACCACCTAAGATATGTTTTGCAGGCTCTTGGACGAGCCAATCTGACCATAAAGGCGAGTAAATGCCAAATTGGACAGAGTAAGGTAGTCTATCTTGGACATGAGGTAGGAGGTGGGGAAATAAGGCCTTTGCTCAGTAAGATTGAAGCTGTGCAAAATTGGACAACACCTACTACTCAGACCCAGGTGAGGGCCTTCTTAGGTCTCACCGGGTACTACCGGAATTTCATTGAGAACTATGGGACCATAGCTTCTCCTCTGAATGTCATCTCCTCTCCAAAATTTCCTAAGAAGGTTAGATGGAATGAGGAGTGCAACCAGGCCTTTGAAAACCTGAAAAAGGCTCTTTGCCAAGCCCCAGTACTCAGAGCTCCTGATTACCACCAAACTTTCATTGTGCAGACAGATGCTTCAAATGTAGGAATAGGTGCATTACTCAGTCAACTGGATGGGAAAGGTAGGGAGCACCCCGTTTGCTTCATCAGCCGCAAGCTGAAGGATCCTGAAACAAGGTGGGCAACAATCAAAAGAGAGTGCTTTGCTATCGTGTGGGCTCTGAAGAAGTTTAGGCCTTACTTATATGGTTCTACTTTTGTCATTCAGACTGACCACCAACCCTTGAGATGGTTAATGCAAATGAAAGGGGAAAACCCAAAACTACTGAGATGGTCAATCTACCTGCAAGGGTTTGATTTCACCATTGAGCACAGGTCAGAGTGTCACCACCAAAATACTGATGGTCTCTCTAGGATGTATGTCATCGACTAGAGGTATGAGATTCATCCAGGAGTGGATTAAATCCTCCTGTCCCTTAGTCTGGGGGTTGGCGAGTGTTAGGGAGAATTCTCTGTTTAGGCTGAATTTCCTAACCTAGTGAGTCCCCCAGCAGCTTTGCTGGATTTCTGGAGTTTGTTTTTTTCATCTTGCCAAGAGTGAGACTCTTTTTCTCCCACTCTTGGACATGATTTGTGGTATTTCTTTGAATGTTAATGTGTTCTATGGGCTATGGGGTATTTTAATCCATAGGGTCTCATGTGTTTTGCTATGTTTGTTACACAGCACCCTCCGTGCCGTAAAACTGGGGTGTCCTAGGTGACCCCCACTATAGACTTCATACCCTGGGACTGACTACTGTCTCCCAGGGCATGTAAAGTCACCATTGGCTTTACTAGACCTAAATTTACTAACAGAACCAGTACAAACCATCCTATTGTGGACATACTGGTAGGGGTAATTCGATTACCCCTGGGTCTGTTGTTTGAGGGGGCACTGTCCCGTCCCCCCTCGTCGAGTTTTGGCTGGTGGCAGTGGATACTACTTTTTATATTCGACCGCAAATATATTCCTATGGGATTTTCCCATTGTTCGTGGCTAATACTTTTTCTATGTAGCCTCGGTCATACCGCCGGTTTATTAAATTAAAATGAATTCACCGGTTGGTATTTTCTGCTAGAACTCAGTTTTTAAAATGGCGTATGTGTTCGCCTCTGTAACTCCAAACCAAAGGTTGAGCCCTTTGTTCCACTTTTGGCGGGCTTCTGCACAGAAGCCCTCCAGAGTAGTGCCATTCTGTCTGGGTACCACAGGGGTTGTGGGAGGGGGTTTAGGCACCCTGGACTGAGTTGCCTTGCCAACTCAAGTCGCACTCTAGTGTGATTGGCCCAAGTGGTGAGCCGCCCCGCTCACCACTTAGCATTTTTGATTGACAGCTAGGTTGAATGAATGGGGGTTTTCTGCATAAAAGCAGGGCTTTTGGGACTGGAACTTCAGAAGTCGCCACAGGACCTAAGAATCCGACGAGGGTAAAGCTGAGCCGACCTGCAACGACGACACCTCCGGTGGAGCCCTGCTGAACCGACTCACCACTTCCCAACGACAGAGGAGATCTCCCTGCTGGAGAGTCTTCTTCCCTTTGACTGGTGGGAACAACCAGTCCCTTCCTTTTTCTTCGCTTCCGGGACGTCTAGTGGTCGAATTGCCAGTGCTGAGAACCCCGGCAACCGGATAGCCACTAACCACTGTACCGCGACCAAAAGGTGGTGCCTTGTGACTGAGCACTCCGCGGCTGGTCTCTTCCGTGGTGGTGCAACGATCTTCAACTTTCCTCTACGACGAGATCATCTCTTCTTCTGGCAAAGCCCGACTTGCATCCACCACCAGGAACAACTGCCTCCACCGGAGCTGTCTCTTCACTTTCAAGGTACTGTGTCCACCTGGCTTCCCTTGTGACGGTTAGCGTGAGGTGTCTTAAATCCTTACCTTTCCACTGGGTCACCTCCAGACCTTCTTAACTTTTGTTCTAAGACTGGTCCAACCTTTCTGTGACATTTTGCTACAAAGACTTGAAGTGCATTTCCACTGTGATACTTTTGGGACATACCACCTTGCCTCTCTTCGAGTGGGCCTGGCCTCTGAACTTTGTGATCTACAGTAGACCCTGCCTTGCTTGCCTTGCATTTGCTTCGTAAAAGTGTTGGTACTGAGTTGGTTTCATACCCTGCCTTTTTCTTTCCCTCTCTAACGAATACTAGAGTGTCATCTAGGTTAAGCATTCACCTCTGTCTGCAAATAAGTGGTGTCTTTGAACCTAGACTTGTCGAAATATTGTTATGGGATTGATATATACTTATAGTAACTGTGATTGAAGTTGTTTGCCATATTAGTGCCAGTGTGTTTTTCATAGATGTGTTTTTTAAATAAATAATTATATATCTTTACACCCAAGCTCTGATCCGTGTCTGCTTGTTCTACTGTGTAAATTGCCCTATCTTGTATACTCCATATACTGCCTAACGCGTCTTGAGAGAAGTCTGACTGCTCAGCCACAGCTACCAGGTAAATCTGGGTGGTGCAGACTGCTACCAATTGGGTTTACTGCTAACTCCTGTAGTCTTAAACTTTTTGCAGTGGTCCCAGAGGGAACTGCACAGGTTTCTGCCTAATAGCTGCAAACACATATCACATGAAATCCTGCTGCCTGACCTACAAGGCTGTCTCCCTTAAATCCCCAAGCTATCTTGTAGACAAGCTCACCATCCCCAGAGGCCTACAATCCACCACAATCAAGTGTGCAGCCTTGGACTATGCCAATACAGAAAGAAAAGAACAAGAAGACAAGCATGAGACTCTGGAACCTCCTCCGCGTCAACACCAGACTCGCCACATCGCTTCTACTTTTAAGAAGGAGCTCAAGACGCAC
This sequence comes from Ambystoma mexicanum, assembly GCF_040938575.1. Taxonomy (NCBI): domain Eukaryota; kingdom Metazoa; phylum Chordata; class Amphibia; order Caudata; family Ambystomatidae; genus Ambystoma; species Ambystoma mexicanum. The sequence continues at coordinate 639,453,875 of NC_090939.1, forward strand.
CTCTTCAGGGATTGGTTCCTCCCAAACACTTAGGTCCACATTCACTCCACTTGACAACCAATTTGAGACTGGGTGATCTGCTCCCCCATGTTTCGTCCCCTGGTTGCTTGTAGAACCTTTGTTTTGTCAATCAGCCCAGCAGCAGCCGGAAATCCTTGCTGCTTCCTCAAGCAGAGTCAGTTTGTTTTAGACCCAATTAAGTCTAACTCGCCTTTCAGCTGAAGCACCCAATTGGCAGGGGAGAGGAAACCTCTCAGGCCCCGTCACTCACGACTCAGGATCAGAGCAGAGGGTGTGGGAGTGTTTGCTGTGTTGGTCAGACTGAGACCTGACGTGTTGTGGATTACCTGCTGCTTAGGATTTCTTCTACCTTCATTGCCAGGAAATCAAGAACACAGAAAAACCCACCCCCATACGCGGAGCGTCGCAGAGTGTGTGGGAGTGTTTGCTGCGTTCGCGAGGTTGCGAGGAAACCAGAAGCAAATGACCTCGCTACGATCTGCTACATTGCGGCGCCGGCAATCGGAGTCAGCGGCGACCCATGCAGTAAATGAAACTATGAGACCGCAAGTAAGTGTTGCAAACGCGATGGGCGTAATCAATGGTGCGGAAGTAGGAGAGGAAATGACTGCGTGTAACTGTAACCAAAAAAAGACAAACGCGATAAATAATGATCGCGTAAAGGGTAATCCCGGGAGAACATGTACCCTGAGTACTGGAGATGGCCGCCCTGCTCTAATCAATCTAAGCCTGATGCAACAAGTTTGTGCACTCAGACACGGGAGCTGAGGCTTGAGCCGTCTCCTTTACTGGAAATATCAACTGCAAATGTACCCCCTATCTTGCCTCTAAACTTGACCTCAACTGTCCCTTCCTTACCAGTACAAACGTTAGCAGTGTGGGGCTGCCACAGCGATCCTGGGACGGGCAGGGATGTTGAGATGGGAAGGGATTTAGAAGGAGACAAGTGTGCCAGGGAGAACCTTTTGACTGCGGGTACTGGCCATACAAACAACTTCCCCGAGGCACCTGACCAACGTGATCTCACCTTGAGGAATACTGGGGTAGTACCGCCCTTAAGCCTGATCACACAAATCTTCATAGACAATATAGAATTACTACGTGTTACAGCAGAACGTACCCACCCAACCCCAAGAACACAAGACGATCCAAATTCAACAGCCGAACAGGAATCAAGAAACACAAATGACGATGTGTTTATATCTGATAATGCAGACAAGCTTACTCTACTAGATAAAATTGGCGAAGAACATAATTTAGACGATTTTGATCACAAAAAAGAACCTTCAAAACAAAGAAGAGACTCAATCGCGCTTGCCGATAAACTTTTAAAAGACTTGATGGGCATCAATCATATATTTGCTTCAAACCAATCACTTAAAAACCAAGTAGCATGTGGAAACGACCCATCCAACATAACAAAACTGCAAAGCGAACATCGAATTGGGAAAACAATTTGCCAACTGGCGCAGCAAAAGACGACACAAGGCGCTCAGTTGTAACCACCAAAAAGAAGAAGATTAGACTTAAGTCCCACGACGATGCTCACATGTTCACGAAAAAGAAACTACATTGCTGCCTCTGAAAAAACAAAACAAAGAAAACAGCAACCAAGAGAATTAACAAACCATCAAAGAGCCCAATTTAGCCTTGAGTCGTGTGATTCCTCAGAATCAGAGATGGAGACGATAACAGACTCTTCTATCATTGAAAGAGACTATCGAAAGATACGAAGAGAGACCCGAAGACAAATGAAAAGCAGAAAGAAGCTGGGTTACGTGGAAGAACGTAAGTGGTGCACTGATTTAGTGGAGCAAGCCATCAATGAGCTACGCCCAAACTTAACATCTGCTTTAACCATCACAGTAGCTCCGCTGATCAAACTGTATGAACAACTAAATGAAACAAGCAAAGATCAAAACACTCTCATAGCACTACTGAATTCCAAACCAGCAAACCTAGAAGTAGAGATTCAGGACATGAAACAACAAGCTAAAAACAATGTTAAATCATATGAATTGATGACTATGCTCCTAAAGGAACAAATGAAAACTAACGCTGAAAAAACATTGGACCAAAATCTACCGCCAGCAACAAGAAAAAAGACTCCGGCAAAAAGAATGAAAAATAGTGCAAATTATTGCTTGATGTTGGAAAGAGTGCTTCGAGGTAAAGACACACTCATATTAAACAGATGAAATGTCTTACAGCTTTTTAAACATATACCACAACTCTGCTCCATTGACCCAGAGGACATTAAAACAGTTGAGTTCCTAAATGAAAACATAATGGACCGAGTACTATTACACATACACTCAAGGATAGTGAGAGACCTGGTTTTGAATAACAGCTCTGACCTAAACTCACTAGGCTTTAAAATCTGTGACATAACAGATGATGTGGTACTTTCAAACGAAACTGAGAATAAACACCTGCAAAGAGGGAAAGATCAGGAATCAAGTAAACATAAGGTATGTAGTTCCAATGATGAAAGAACAGATGAGCGAAGAACGATGGAGGAATTACGCAAAAGAACAAATTACAATACCACTTTAATGACTCGACAAGAACTGACAAAAAACACCATAAAGGATGAGATTAAAATCAAGATCATGCAAGCAGATAAAGCTGGAGAAGAGACACCCGGTAGCTTCATGAGAGACAACTTGAAGATGGAACTGGCTAGCAGAATCCATAAACTGCAGTTCAGGAAATTAACGCCAAAACAGCCCAACGAAGGAAGTAATAGTTTTGGGATCGTGGAACACTCGAGGGTTCATTCATTTATACAACACATACCCGAAGGAACTTCACGATCTGGATACAATTTGTCTACAGGAGACGTGGATGCTAACCTCACCCAGTGCCGTAAACTATGAACTTGCCTTCAATCCAGCTATAAAACAGAGTAAAGGAATACCTAAGGTGGGCTTACTAACATTAATAAAAACAGGGAGAAACATATATCTAATCTCCTCTACAAACCCGTCTCCCTACGTCCAGGTGTCTCAGATAGAAATGAATTCCGCCCCTGCCAAAACATCCAATAGTCTACATATAATCAACGTCTATTGGCAGCACAAAGCCATGGATGAATGAGAATTCTTGGACCTGATATGCGGAATAATTGATACAATTAATGGGGCGGAAAAAAAGGCCATAATCATCCTATGTGGGGATTTGAACATGGACCGTGTTCTCACCGATCAGAAGAAAGAAAATAAAACAGAAAGGAAAAGAATCGACCCCTATCAAATTAATTCTGCATGGTCTGAGGAGATTGGAATACGAAGAACAAGTTACTTCTTACCTGGTAACGTTCTTTCGATGGGATGTTCCTCCAACGTATTCCTTATCTTTGATAGATCATCTCCCAGCTTGCTGGCCTCGGATATTTTTTTCAGTAGAAGCCGCTACGCGTCGACGTTCCTCGAGCCAATGTCCCTCGACAGCCTCCGTATCGGCGCCAACGTCATCACGCGTATAAATAGACTTGCGCAGCGTCAGTTGCTCAGTTCCGTTTTGACGTTAACAGTTGTTTTACATGAATTGGTTATTGACCTTGAAGGAACGTAAGCTGCAACCACAAGGGAAGTATTACTGCGGGGATGGATGGGAGGGGCGATAAGGAATACGTCGGAGGAACATCCCATCGAAAGAACATTACCAGGTAAGAAGTAACTTGTTCTTCGAAGGGATTGTGTCCTCCGACGTATTCTTTATCTTTCATAGACTCCCATAGCAGTGATGTGTAATTGGAGGTGGGAGTACAACGCCATGATTCCTTTTAGGAATGAACAGAATGTTATACGGCTTTGCCAAACCTAGTCTCTTGACTAGAGGAGGAATCCAGGTTGTAAAATCTTGTGAAGGTATGTGCAGACGACCATGTGGCAGCCACACATATGTCTCGAACCGGAACCCCTCTTTGGAGGGCCGAGGAGGCTGCGATACCCCTGGTTGAATGAGCCCTAAGATTTTGAGGAGGCTCTTTCCCTGCTAGTTTGTAACATTCCAGAATGGCCAAAATAATCCAGCTGGAAATGGTTTGCTTTGTTATCGATAGTCCCAATTTGTGCCCTGAGTAACCTACGAACAGTTGGTCTGCTTGCCTAATCCTAGCAAGTCTGCTGATGTAAAAGCTTAAAGCCTTCCCTGGGTCCAGCCTATGTAGCCTTTCTTCCTCTTTCCCCGGATGGGGAGGCGGATAGAATGAAGGTAAGGTAATTTTCTGAGTGATGTGGAATTCAGAAACCACCTTTGGGAGGAAATTAGGCTTCACCTCTAGGACAACTTTGTCTTTATGAAATTTTTATGGGGGGGGTTACAAGATAGAGCTTGCAATTCGCTCACCCTTCTAGCAGATGTTAAAGCCACTAATAAGACAGTTTTAAGGGTGAGAAATCTTAGCGAACATTTTGCATGGCCACCGTGTTGTCCGTCATTATCAGGCCATTTTTCCCCTGTACAGATGGCAGAAAAGCTTTCAGCGCTAGTCTGATTGCTCTCAGCTCCAACAGGTTGATATTTAGTCTGGACTCCGATGGAGACCAACGACCGCTGATGGTCAAGTCGTTGGTATGTGCTCCCCACCCCGTGAGTGAGGCATATGTGATTACTACTGTTATCTCCGGCCATGGTTGCCGAAACAGTTCTCCCTTCAAGATGTATTCCTGGCAGGTCCACCACTGAAGGTCTCGAGCCACCTTGTCCGGAACCTGAAGGAGGTCTGACATTCTCCCTGAGAATTGCGACCACTGAGTTCTCAGTGCCCACTGAAGAGATCTCATTCTCAGGCGAGCCTCTGGCACAAGGAAGATGCAGGATGCCATGAGGCCTAGCAACCTCAAAAAGTCAAAGGCTGGGAGACGTTGGGCATTTTGAAACTTGGTGACCATCTGCAGAATATCTTGAGCCCTCACATCTGGTGGCAAGGCTATTCCCAGGGAAGTGTCCAGGACCGCTCCAATGAACTGGAGTTTCTGTGATGGTATCATCTGTGACTTCTTTAAATGGAGGGAGAAGCCCAGTTTGTGAAGGAAGTGGCAGACATAATCCAGCTGAATCTGAGCCTGTTTCGGAGATACAGCTCTGATCAGCCAATCGTCCAGATAGGGGTAGACATGAATCCCTTCCCTCCTTAGACTTGCAGCCACTACCAACATTAGCTTAGTGAAGACCCTCGGGGCGGAGGTCAGCCCAAATGGCAGAACTCGAAATTGATAATGAGAGCCGCCAATTGCGAACCTCAGGTATTTCCTGTGTTTGAGATGGATTGGCACATGGAAATAAGCATCCTGGAGGTCCAGAGATACCAGTCAGTCCTGGAGCTGTAGGGCTTGAAGGATCTGAGAGAGAGTTACCATCTTGAACTTGTCCTTCCTGAGGAACTTGTTCAATTCTCGTAAGTCCAAGATAGGTCTCAGTCCTCCGTCTTTCTTCAGTATGAGAAAGAAGGGGGAGTACCAGCCCTTGTTCCTCTCCGCTACAGGTACCGGTTCTATGGCACCTTTTTGTAGCAGGTCTACAATTTCCTGCAAGAGGAGCGGATCTGGAACTTTCAGAGAGCTGTTCCCCGGTGAATGACTCTGGGGGTGCGTAGAAAAGGCAGGCAGTAACCTTGGGCAACTGTCTCCAATGCCCAAGCATCTGACGTAATAGCCTGCCATTCCGTCAGATGTTGAGTTAACCTGCCCCCTACTGGTGTTTTGTGAGGAGAGTCCTCAGAGCGGTTTGGAGGCGGCTGATGCAGATGCCGAGGGTAAAGAGGCACCTGCTGCTGCAGCGGCTTTTGTATTTTTAACCCATCCACCTCGGGTGAATTTTTTCAGACCCCTTTGAACCGGCTGTCCTCTGCCTCTTCCGAATGCAGAATAGAAGTGAAAGGACTTACCTCTCCAAGAGGTTCCTGAGGGGCGATATGGTGTCTGACGGATTGCAGCTCCCAGGGATTCTGCTGCTGCCTTTGATGTTTGTAGCTTTTCTAAACTGTCATCCGCCTTCCTACCAAACAAAGAAGAGCCGTCAAAGGGCATATTCAAGAGTCTGCTTTGCACATCTGGAGCAAAACCAGACTTTCGCAACCAAGCAAATCTCCGGGTTGTTGTACTTGCCGCCATGGCCCTGCTGATGCTGTCAGCAGAATCGATGCCAGTTTGAAGGGATTCGCACATAGCGTCTTTACCATCCTTGATGATGTTTAGGAACGCTTCCCTTTCATCTCCCTCCGGGAGGCAGTCAGCCGCTGATGAAGCACACTCCCAAAGTGTGTGGCTGAACCTTGCGAGCGTACAAGTAGCATTGATGGATTTCAACGCCATGCTACATGCAGAAAATACTTTTTTGGCCATAGAGTCATATCTCCTATCATCCCTGTCCTGTGGAACAGTAGGGTAAGTCAATTTACTACCTGATGAAGTAGCTGCCTGAACAACCAGACTCTCCGGAGTTGGATGTTTGGATAAATATTCAGGGTCAGCAGAAGACACCCTATATTTAGCTGATAATTTTTTGTTAACCACCGGGATTACCTCAGGTGTTTCCCAGTTTGCCAATATTCTCCTTTGTAATGCTGCATGAAATGGCACCACAGGATCCTCCTGTGGACCTTTGACCAAGACGTCTGTGAGGTTGTCTTGCTGAAAAGCAGGTGAGGGTGTGGACCACCCCATAAACTCTATTATCCTTGCCATCAAGGTTCTATAAGGGGTGTCAGCATGTTCCCCTGAGTCTGGTCTGGCAAATTCCACTTCTGGGGAAGTGTCCAACCCACTTGCTTCCTGTAAGGATTCTTGAAGGTCTTTCAACCTACCTTCCTCAGAGGTAAATTCCTCTGGTACAGGAGTTGCAGATCCCTGCAACTCAAAAGGTCTTTCCTGATCCAAATACTCCACTTCTTCATAATTAGATGATAAGACTCTGGAGTGATCAGGTCTTGAAAATGGTATCAATCCCATTTCCAGAGCAGAAGGGGCCAAATTCGTCATGATTGGCTGAGAAAACGTTGACGTCGTCGACGCGGACGTTAAAGGCTTCGAGCCATCGAAAAAGGCGTCGAGAAAGGTTGTAGAGGCCTCGATGAACTCGAGAGAATCGGAATTCTACTCGAGGTTGTCGACGACATTCTTGTGGGCGAGGCTCTGGGTATGGCCACTGGCTGTGAGGTGGCCGTGGGTTTGTCCTTTCTCGGCGTCGACGTCGAAGACGGCGTCGACTCGACTGACCTGTGCGTCGAAGAACCCTTCGATAATGGCGTCGAAGACTCCGATCTATGCGTCGAAGGGATCTTCGGCAACGGCGTCGAAGACGCGACTTTGCCTTTACTCGAGGGTTCGTGACGCTCTCGAGTGGCTTCTTTCGCCAGGTGCTGCGACTCGCAGCGTTTTGATTTTTCGGGTCTTTCACCCAGGGTATCACCCTCAGCAGTCTTCGAGGGGGTCGAGGCCGCTTTCTCGAAGACGCTAAGCATCTTTTTCCTGAATTCCTCCCACTCAGCCTGAGAGCTATGTTTTGTGGGGCAGGAGACCCTTTGCGGGGAAACGGAAGAAGAAGACGAGGAAGGGGATCTTCGACGTCTCTTTTTTGAATGCTTAGATCTCGAAGAGTGATGGGAACTGCTTCGAGACCTAGAACGAGAATGCCTTTTGTGATGGCGAGGAGACGAATGTCTCGACTCCGCCGAGGAAACTTTCGAAGAAGTTTTAACTGCCTTACCTCTCTTGAGCTTCCCCTTACGCTTCTTGAAGGCTTTCGCCGTCATGGACAGGCAGTCCTCGCACTCCGAACAAGGGTGCTCGACTCCGAGGCACCACAAACAGATCCTGTGAGGAACCGTCAACGACATTTTCTTTCCACAATCTCGACATTTTTTGAAGCCGGACCGTGGAGTCGTCGGTTCGGATGAGGAAGCCATCGAGTACGAGTCGGTATTCACGAGGAATAATGAAGTATTTTTGACTGAAGAACTGAGCAACGATATTCCGAGGCCCCACGAAGCGCGCAAAAACGGAACTGAGCAACGGACGCTGCGCGAGTCTATTTATACGCGTGATGACGTCGGCGCCGATACGGAGGCTGTCGAGGGACATCGGCTCGAGTGACGTCGACGCGCAGCGCCCACTACTGAAAAAAATTTCTGAGGCCAGCAAGCTGGGAGATGATCTATCAAAGATAAGGAATACGTCGGAGGACACAATCCCTTCGAAACGCGATACTACTGAACGGCAATGTGACCAGTGATATCCCCGCAAAACACACTTGGGAGAGAGACCAAAGCAAATCTATTTTAGATTATTTCTATGCTTCAAAGGGTATTCTGAGTGCTGTAAAAACACTAAAAGTCATACCGAAGACACAAAGAGATCATAACCTAGTCACATTATCTTTGGAGAATGCTCAAAGAGAGACAATTGATGCATGGACGAATCCAATAATGGTTGTTCCTGGAAGACAAAGGGTTCGGCTTGACGAGCGAAAAATCAATAACATGGCAAATCTACTCGCTGATGCAAGAAAATGCATAACCCTTGACCAGATCGACTATACTACCTTGTTAGACAAATATACTGAACACCAAAGTGCAAATCAAAAGCCAGCTTTTAAACATTAGCATGCCTATGATGAAAAAATAGTGCCAATAAAATGCGAATTAGAGCCATTAAGAAAGCCGGAAAAGCTGACTACTGGATAGAGATCAAAAGACATAAGAAAGCCTATTCTGCTTGGCTAGCCTCACATAAACATAACATCCTGCAACAAGATGCTGAGGTGATGCTACAACTAATAGCAAATAGAGAGGTGAGCAGATTCTGGGCCACAATAAACAACATGGAGGCACCCCAAAGAGCGCTTCTCTCGAGCTCTGTAACCGAAAGCAAGTGGATTGAGCACTTCACGGAATTATTCAAAAAGCACAAACAAACATCATATGTGCAACCTGATGAGCTGGTTGAGTGGCCCCTCAACATCACCAAGGAGGACGTCCTTCTAAATCTCAAAAGCCTAAGTTCTTCCAGAGCCCCGGGCCCTGACGGCCTAATGAACATACTCCTCAAACAACATCCAAATGCAAGGGGTGATCTTTGTTACAACCTCTTTCAGAATATCAAAAAAGAAATGAGAGTGCCAAAGTCTTGGAAGACAGCAGTGACTGTGCCAGTGTTTAAAAAAGGTGACCGAGCAAACCCAGCATTTTTTAGACCTATAGCACTGCTTGATGTGATTGGGAAGGTTTTTAACACACAGCTGCTCAAACAACTAGGGACTTGGATCAAGGAAACCAGAATGTTTGACAGCCGACAAACAGTATTTGTTAAAGGCGTAGGTTGCGCCCTAAACCTTTTTATGATCAGCCTGTTAAAGATGGAAGCCATAAAGAAAAGAACTAAAGTATATGTAGCATTTGTGGATCTGGCATATGCCTTTGACATTGTGGATCGCCAGTTACTTTGGTCCAAGATGACACTAATAAATTGCCCGCCCCACATGCTGATGGCTATTCAGGAACTATACTCAGAAACCACCATTAAAATCAGGCTAGATATGGCTGGGTGCCTATCTGCCCCAATAAAAACTGCAAGAGGAGTAAAGCAGGGCTGCCCACTGGGAGCAACATTATTTAACCTGCTGACTGCCGACGTGGGACACGATCTAAACAAAGTTAGATATTTCCCTCCGAAGATCAAGGGCCAAGGATTAGGACATATGGTGTATGCCGATGATATGGTCCTATTGGACCAAACACCAATCGGCCTACAAAGGAAATTGACCACCCTAAAGAGCTACACAGAGAAAAATGGCTTAGTGATCAATGCCAATAAAACCGAGATTCAGGTGCTGCAAAATTTAAGAGGAGCAAAAAAAAATGTGCACGCAAGCATAATTGGTCAAAGTGGTGGTGAACCAATTGCGTGTGTAAACCAAGTGCAATACTTGGGAGTAACAATGAACTCTAACATAACAGATGAACCAATGGTACAGAGAATAAAAAGGAAATGCAGGATGTTGAGAGCTCAAGCGACAGCCATAAACCGGAAATACAGCAAATTCACCCTAAAGCCGGCAATTGAATTCTACAGAGCTAAAGCAATTTCGGCGTTGATATTCGGTGCTGAAACAATGCCAGGGTGTTCATTCAACACTTGGACGTGGTGCGAGAACACCTTTTGGTGAAAGATTCTGCAACTTCTGAAAGGAGTCACTTGTTTGAGATACGAACTCGGCCTGTTATCAATTAACGCCAGAATACAATGGAACACCTTAACTCTGTACAGGAAAATCTTGGGGGCAGATGCCTTACCACAATTCAAAATACTAAATACACTGACAGAAACAACAACGGACTCAATCTTCACACAGTAGAAGGCAAATTGTGAAAATCTGTTAGATCAACTTGAAACAAACGCTGAAACCCTGATACAAAATCCGAACAAAGTGAAGAAGAAGTTATGGGAACTCGATTGGTGTGAAACCTGCGCCCAAAGAGTGAGTTACAGACGTATGAAAGACGCTCCCACCGAGGCAAGGGCCTGTAACAAGCTCCCGAAATATCTTGAACGATTCCCCTGTTCCATTAAAAGGAAAAGATATATTATGTTCCGTCTGAATCTATTCCACACCAAAGAAGTATTAAACCTCTGGAATAAAACTGACTTTAGTGACAGACTGTGTCGTTTCTGCGAGAAAGATGAAGAAACCTTGAAACATCTGATTCTAAACTGCACAAACCTACAACAGCTACGATCCACACACCTAGAAAAAGTCAACATCCTAAAGATATGTCAGAATACCGATGAGGTATGGAACTTAATGCACGAAGGAACAACAGGCAATTAATGTTTGCCTTAATTCCCTACTTGGGTGAACTAGCAAAAAGACTAGATGCCGACGTAAAGGCCCGAATAGAGAAGGACTGCTTCGAGAAAGAGAATTACCATCTGGTTAAGCAATGTGATGTAAACGAGATTGAGTAACATTAGGAATGGACTTGCCTTTCTTTCGTTTCCTTTTCTTTTCTTCCATTTTTTTAAAAGTTTGTAATGAACTAATAAAAAAAAGAACCTTTGTTATCAAAATGCCTGCACTCCCCCTCCACCGTTGTTAGCTCCCAGCTCCCTTGTATTTATCTCTTGAGATCTGCTTCCTCCACCATGTACGTACCCCTGAGACTTGGAAAGTGCTCCATTGCTTCCTAAAGCTAGGTCTGTGCTCAATAACTACCAGAAAAATAATAACAATAACTCAGAAAGAAGATAGAGGCATCCGACTGTTAAGGATCATGTCCATTAATTGCTTGCAAAAAGGCAGGTGTCATGAGAATCTGAAACAGAAATTGAGATAAGGGTCAAGGAAAGGACTTCTGGAAGGGTCCCAAGCAAAATCAGGAAAGGATAAAGATTGAGGAGTCCTGGATTGGCACAACAATGTGTATGAAGAGTACTGGACTCAGAGCTAAAAGGGTGGTAGGTGCGAAGGGCATTAACATACAAAGGAGCTGAGCATTTTATCAGAAAAAGGTACAAAAACGGGGAGTAAGGTACCACAAGGCAGTGTCAGGTGCAGCAGATCCGTTTAAGGAAGGTTAAATCGAGGAGAGCTTAGCCACAAGTGAAGCAGCTAATGGGTTTATTGATTACAGTACATTACAGCTTCTTTTCCTACTGGTTGTCTACGTTTGCAGCGTCGAAAGAGGAAGAGGAAGATGAGCTGAACCTACTTAAAGGACTATCAGCCTCATTACGAGTTATGCGGTAAGTGGTAAAATAGGGGGTAACTGATTTACTGCCAATCTTACCACTACAGCAAATTATAAGTTTTGGTTTTGAATGGAGGATTTACCTCCAGCAAAACCCTGCAGGTAAATCTTCCCACTCAACGCCGAAAAAAATCAGTAGAATTGGCGGAATAACTGCAGCGTTAATTCCGCTGCGGTAACTCCGATGCAGTAATTCTGTTAAAAAAGGCCCATTGGGTACAATGGATCCAAAATAAATGGGGAATTACACCACACAACCGCTTGTAATCAGGCGGAAGTGGCAGTAACGGTAATTCCTCAGGGCTATTTCTTGGAGGATTTACATCTGCATTTCCGTCTAACACGTAAAGAGGCCCTATTTGTATGCTGGATTGGTTACTTTGGGGTCACACACACATGCAGGTTTGGTGTTTTTCTAAGAACTTTTGTCTTGTTAAATCTTGCTGCTGAGCTTCTATTACTAATGTTAAATTAAAGAAAGAGATGCATAATGCTTGCCTCCATATCTTTAATATAATGAAGACTTTTCTAAGTTATTCTTGTAAATCTTCATTCTTAAGCACACAGGCCTGGTAAATTGGTCAAAAAGCAGTTAGGAATAAAAGAATATTTTACTTAAGGATTTGGCAGTTCTTTCTCTATGCTATCTTGGGAAGGTTTTGCAATTTAAGCAAATTTTGCCAATAATATAGGTCACAACTTGAAGCACTTGACGACCAATTTACAGAAGGGGTTGGGGTTCTACTTTGATAGTAACATAATCTATGGTTCAGTTAATTACAAATTATTAGGTGTAACATCATTGGATTTCAGTCAGAAGTTCTGAAAATTACATTTACAGTTTGGCATGCATTTGCCTTCTCTGGCCATTATCTATGTAGCAGATGGGAAATGATCAGACAATGACAGTTTTATCATGAGGCCACTGCAGTATGAAACATTTCTGACAACTGTTAATCATGTCAGCATCATAACACAGTCTTCAAATGTTTGACATAAGCAAATCACTTAATAAAGAAAAGTTTGGCATGCATGCCACTTTTTTACCTGCACTTGTTAGCTGTACAAAGGAGCAGAAGATGTCAATTTTCACCAGGACACAAACATTGGCACGTGGCTCAATTCATTTGTCCATTAATCTACTTGTCATTTGGGCAAACTATCACACGATGCAAATGTATTCACAGGGACAATGCAATGACTATGCAACATTTCTAACAAATACTGTGCATTGAAATCTTGTATGTACAAAAAAGCCAATCACTGCTTTTTAAATGTGGACAATTGGGCATTTGCGTCACTTATTTTCTCATTATGTACTTGCCAAGCTCCTGAGAATAGCCACATTGCAACCTGCTTCGGTACAAAAGGAGAATGCTTGATTGGATGAAACAGTTGCTACAAATATACTGTATTTGTTCTAGCTAACAGTACACCTCTTGGTGTGCTGCAGCTCCAAGTGGTGCAGTGACTGTAGTGTGGGTCTGGCCCAATAAGTGCAGGTTCATTTGTGGGTAGTTTTAAATGCTGATTACAACAGCTGTTCCATGGTTGTCACTGGGATGGCTAGATCAGATTAATTTCTGTGTTGCATGTACTCATTAATTGCTGCCTCACTAGGTCAGTGTGCAGCCCTCGGCACTGTGGAGTACCATTATACTTTTGTTACTTCTGGTATCAACAGCACTAGTGTGGTTGACATGGAGCAGGTCTGTTCTACAGTTTTAAGGTTCACTTTAGCAGCTTTCTCTAGGCTCCCTGCACACTGCAATCCCTTTCGACCATCTGCACCCATGCCAGAGAAGGCTGATTAGTTAGCTATCCCACAAAGTGCTAGCTTAGGTTAAACTACTTTTGATGTCTCATCAACGCAGTGCCACCTTTCTGGCCTCCACACTATAACATAAAGCATCTGGCATGCAACATGGACTCTGAACTAGGAGTACAGTAGTCACTACAGTGAGCAACATTTCCTTACTCCTATGTCCCGTCCCCTTTCCTCCATACTGTATGGGCGATTCCAACAGAACTAAAATTACTGTGTGGAGCTAATAAGATGAATATCTTGGCAAATAAGTTCCTGAGAACAGCCTGGCCAAATGCTGTTTTCTCTTTGGAATTTACATCTAGGCAACAATGGTGACAAAAAGCTGATGGAGTCACCCATGTGGTGCTTTACAGATAACTTCCGATGGCACGTGTCATTGAAAGGCTACAGCTGCACCGTCGCTCTAACAGCGTGAGCATGAATTCCCTCTGAAGGAGCTTGGCCCTGTACTTTTGTAAGCTTCTGAAATGCACAGCACTATCAATCTAGCTATGGATGCCTTTGAAGCTTGTTTACCTGAAGAGGTTCCATCAAAAGTTGCAAATAAGGCTTCAAACGTCCTGAAATCTCTTGTCCTGTGTAAGTAAAACATCAATGCTCTCCTGACATCTAAACAGTGCAAAGCTTTCTCTGCCTGTGATTGAGGATTAGGAAAGAATGTAGGAAGGTTTATTTCCTGATTAATGTGGAAGTCTGATACTGCCTTTGGTAGGGATGACGGGTGAATACACGTAAGACAACCTAGACAACTCAGTTTCTCTGGAAAGTAGTGTAAGGTTCCGATGCAGCAAGGGTTTGGATCCCACCGATTCTCCTATTCGAGGTTAGTGTCACCAGCAAACTGTTTTAATGGTGACCATTATGAATTCTACAGAGGCCACTGGCTCAGATGGTTTATGTGCATGAGCCAATAAAACCACATTGAGATACCAAACTAGGTATGGTGTTCTGATAGGTGGGTACAATTTTGATAAACCCTCGAAATATGTTTTTGGGATAGCTGATGAATAGATCATTCGCTTTGAACATCTGTACGCTCCAATAGCCGCTAGCTAGGTTCTACACATATCTACTTGCAATCCTGAGCGAGCTAAATAAGCAGAGAAAGACAGTACATCATCCAAACAACAGTTTAGCAGGTCTACGTTTTTTTGTTGAGACCAATGACAGAATCTTGTTCACTTGCTCTTATACCAAGATCTCATGGAATCCTTCCTGGTTCTTTGAATTTTTTTGAGATTGTCCTCTGATAGGGCAAGGTGACTTAATGTTCAGTTTTCAGGAGCCATGGTGCTAAGGCCATTGCTTGTGGATTCGGGTGAAGAACTGACCTTTCTTGCTGCGTGATGATGTTCTTGGATATTTCCAGTTTCAACTGACCTTGAGATGCCCTCCCTCCTAGGTCCGAGAACCATGATCTGGGTGGCCATAGAGAACCTATCAAGATCAGTGTGCAGTCTTTGGAGAATCTGAATTTGGTCAGGACTCTGATTATTAGAGGAGTCGGTGGAAACGCATAACCCTTTATCCCCGACCAGCTTATCTGGAATGTATTCTCTACTGAACTCTTCCCCTGACATTGCCACGAGGCATAGTTGTGATATTTTGAGTTGTTGGCCATGCAGAATAGATCTATCTCTGGGGTGCCACAAAGCTATAATAATTTTTGGGTAATCTCTGTAGAGAGCTCCCATTTATTTTCATTTGATCTGAGTCTGCTCAGTCGATCTACTTCCGTATTGTCTTGTCTGGGGAGATGCGCTGCTCCGAGCCAAATCCCATGCATTATTGACCAGTCTCAGATCTGAATCACTAATAAGCATAGGCTTGGGGATCTGGTGCCCCGCTGCTTGTTGAGGTTGAACACAGCCATCGTATTGTCCGTTAGGACTAACACAACAGAGTTCTGAAGAAGTGGAAGAAATTACTTCAGTGCTAGATTTATGGCCTTCAGCTCTACAAATTTGTGATTTGACTTTTCCTTGAGTGGCATGAGGCTGTGGTTGAAATGAGCCCCTAACGTGGCCTCCCAGCTCTCCATAGATGGGTCTGTAGTCATCATGATCAAATGTGGACTTGAATGAAGGGGAGCTCCACTCATGGCGTAAGTATCCAAACTCCATCACCAGAGTTCTTCGTGCAGTGCCGCTGGAATTGCTATCTTTTTGTCATGAGAGCCAGTCTCTTGATTCCTAGAAAGTGCCAAGTGAATCTGCAATATCCTCATTTTGAGTCTCTCTAGAGGCACATTGAGAATTCAAGTCGCTAACAACCCCAGTAGGTGTTGGAAACAACCACACCGTTGTTATACCCTTCCCACTGAAACCCAATGAAGATGAGATTCAACTTGGAAGTAACACATTATTTAAAATACTTGGGAGTTCCACTATTTGGATCAAAGAATAATGGGGAACTTATGGCAATGCTAAGCAGTAAAACAGATAACGTGATCCCCAAGATGAGGAAAATTAATATCATATATGGAAGATTTACTTTACAACCAGTGCTCAAATATTATAAAACCAAAGTAGTACTAAAGGTAATTCATGGAATCAAAACTTTATTAGCATTTGACTAGGAGAGTGTTGGTATTTTGGAAGCTGTGATTTGGCAAAGAGTGCTGCAGTTGCCTTGTTGTCTACTGATAGTGGCCATTCGGTTGGAGCTTGGTTTATTGTCATTGAAAAGCTGTGTTGAATGGAATGCCCTCCTACTAATGAGGAAAGGTGTCACCTCTGCAAGATTCATTATTTTGTGATTTACAGTCATTGATATTAGGCAACAAATACAAATATTTGTCGGGTGGGGTATGTACCTGCCATAAAATCCTAAATTATATGAATTGCATGCCAACACACTAGTGAAAATGCAAAATGTGGGTAAAAGGCGGTTGTGGGTTACAGACTGGATAATAGCATGCTCCACACTGCCCAAATGTAAGCTACTCAGTGATTTGGCTTCGGTAACAAAAGATGGAGAACATTACCGATTAACCTGAGAAACCAGTTTATGAGATTACGGTTTAATCTAATGCTGACGAAAATAATGATGTATTCTAGAAATATGGTAGATGTATTGGACCCTGCATGTCGATTTTGTAAAGATTTCATTACAAAAGAATCCCTTAAACATTTGGTGGCAGAGTGCCACACCCTTATGGAGACTTGTACAAAACATCTTGGCAAATGTGTACCCGAGATGGTCTGCAAGGAAGCAGATATGTTTTGGGCCTGAAGCTTCTCGGGTCACTCTGTATGAATGAAATGAAAATGAAAGAACAAGTTACTTCTTACCTTGTAACGTTCTTTCGATGGGATGTTCCTCCAACGTATTCCTTATCTTAGATATCTCTTTCCAGCTTTGCTGGCATCGGAATTTTTTTCTCTCTAGAGGGCGCTGCGCGTCGACGTCCGCCGAGTCGATGTCCCTCGACAGCCGCCGTATCGACATCGACGTCATCCTGCCTATAAAGGCCGCGCGCAGCGTCCGTTGCTCAGTTCTGTTTTGTAGCCCACAAAAATTCTTTCTGGACTCGACTAATCACCCTGAAGGAGCGTAAGCTGCAACAGCAAGGGAAGTAGTACTGTGGGGATGGATGGGAGGGTCGATAAGGAATAGTTCGGAGGAACATCCCATCGAAAGAACGTTACAAGGTAAGAAGTAACTTGTTCTTCGAAGGGATTGTGTCCTCCGACGTATTCCTTATCTTAGATAGGCTCCCATAGTAGTATTCTGTTATTGGAGGTGGGAGTACTGACTTCATGCTTCCTCTTATTGATGAATAGAGTGCAATACTGCCCTTCCAAACCTAGTTTCCTGACTGGAGGAGGAATCCAAGTTGTAAAACCATGTAAAGGTATGGACGGACGACCATGAGGCAGCCACACAAATGTCTCGAACTGGCACTCCTCTTTTGAGGGCCGATGAAGCTGCGATACCTCTGGTCGAATGAGCCCTAAGATTCTGAGGGGGCTCTTTTCCTGCCAGTTTATAACATTCCAAAATGGCTAAAATAATCCATCTGGAAATGGTCTAATTAGTTATCGGTAGCCCCAGCTTGTGACCTGCGTAGCCTACAAACAGCTGGTCTGCTTGTCTTATCCTAGCCAGTCTACTAATGTAAAAACTTAAAGCCCTTCTTGGGTCCAGCCTGTGTAACCTCTCTTCCTCTTTCCCCGGATGGGGAGGAGGATAGAAAGATGGAAGGGTAATCTTCTGTGTGATATGAAATTCAGAAACCACCTTTGGGAGGAAATTAGGCTTCACTTGCAGAACAACTTTGTCTTTGTGAAATATTGTATGAGGGGGTTTACAAGAAAGAGCTTGTAACTCGCTCACCCTTCTAGCAGATGTAAGTGCTACTAATAAAACAGTCTTAAGGGTAAGAAATCTTAACAAACAAGAGTGGAGTGGTTCGAAAGGTGTGCCCATCAGGAAAGTTAGGACTAAATTTAAATCCCATAGGGGAACCTGGAATGGTCTTGGGGGATAAACGTTAGTTAACCCCTTTAGAAACTGTATTACCAAGGGTAACTTGAAATAGGATGGTTCTTCCGCAGTGCGCTTAAAGATTGATAGCGCTGCGAGATAGCCCTTGATGGTGCCAACTTGAAGGCCTGAATTCGCTAAATAAAGTAGGAAGGACAAAACCATTGGTGTACCACATGAAAAGGGATCGATATTGTTTTCCCTACACCAGCTGCAAAATCTGTTCCAACGGCAGCGGTATAAAGATTTTGTTGCTGGCCTTCTTGCCGAAAGCAACACCTCCATAACGTCATCAGGGAGGTCCCAATGCTTGTACCTCAGCCTTTCAGAAGCCAAGCGTGAAGGTTAAGGGTTTTGATGTCTGGATGGAGAACCTGACCTCCCTTCTGTGAGAGCAGATTCTCTCTGAGTGGAAGTCGAATTGGAGGGCAGATGGACAAGTCTAGAAGGTCCAAGTACCACGTTCTCCTGGCCCAATCCGGGGCAATTAGGATCATGGTTTTCCGGAATCTTCTCAACCTCCTGATCATTTGAGGAATGACAGAGACCGGTGGAAACGCATACAGGAGTGGAAACTTCCAGTCCAGTATGAACGCGTCTCCCAGAGCTGCTCTCGCGGGAAATTCCCTTGAACAGAACAGATCGCACTTCCTGTTGACACTGAGGGGTTCCCCAAAGGGCGAAGATCTCTTGAAGGACTTCCTGAGCTAGTTCCCACCCGTGGGAGACTGTGCTCTGCCTGCTCAGAGCGTTCGCTGTCAAGTTCTTCTCTCCGGCTAGGTGAACTGCCGATAGAGAGATTCCTTCTTGGATTGCCCAAAACCAGAGCTGTATCGCCTCTCTGCACAGAGGTAGTGATCCTACGCCTCCTCTTTTGTTGAGGTAATGCATGGCCACTGTGTTGTCCGTCATTATCAGGACATTCTTTCCTTGTACAGATGGCAGAAAAGCCTTCAGCGCAAGTCTGATGGCCCTCAGCTCTAACAGGTTGATATGTAGTCTGGACTCCGATGGAGACCAACGACCGCTGATGGTCAAGTCGTTGGCGTGGGCTCCCCAACCCGTGAGTGAGGCAACCGTGACTACTGTTATCTCCGGCCAAGGTTGCCAAAACTGCTCTCCTTTCAGAATGTTCTCCTGACAGGCCCACCACTGAAGGTCTCGAGCCACCATGTCGGGAACCTGAAGAAGATCTGTCATTCTCCCTGAGAATTGTGACCACTGAGTTCTCAGTGCCCACTGGAGAGATCTCATTCTCAGGCGAGCCTCTGGCACTAGGAAAATGCAGGATGCCATGAGGCCTAGCAACCTCAAAAAGTCGAAGGCTGGGAGACGTTGGGCATTTTGAAACTTGGTGACCATCTGTAGAATATCTTGAGCCCTCACCTCTGGTGGCGAGGCTTTTCCCAGGGAAGTGTCCAGGATCGCTCCGATGAACTGGAGTCTCTGCGATGGTATCATTTGTGACTTCTTTAAATTGAGGGAGAAGCCCAGTCTGTAAAGGGAGTGGCAAACATGATCTAGCTGGATCTGAGCTTGTTCCGAAGATACCGCTCTGATCAACCAATCATCCAGGTAGGGGTAGACGTGAATCCCTTCCCTCCTTAGACTTGCAGCCACTACCGACATTAACTTGGTGAAGACCCTCGGGCGGAGGTCAGCCCAAATGGCAGCACTTGAAATTGATAATGAGAGTTGCCAATTGCGAACCTCAGGTATTTCCTGTGTTTGAGATGGATTGGCACATGGAAATAAGCGTCCTGAAGGTCCAGAGATACCAACCAGTCCTGGAACTGAAGGGCCTGAAGGATCTGAGAGAGAGTTACCATCTTGAATTTGTCTTTCCTGAGGAATTTGTTCAATTCTCGCAAGTCCAAGATGGGTCTCAGTCCTCCGTCTTTCTTTGGTATGAGAAAATAAGGGGAGTACCAGCCCTTGTTCCTCTCCGCTACAGGTACCGGTTCTATGGCACCTTTCTCTAGCAGGTCTAAAATTTCCTGCAAGAGGAGCGGATCTGGAGCTTTTTGAGAGCTGATCCCCGGTGGATGACTCTGAGGTATGCGTAGGAGAGGCAGGCAGTAACCTTGTGCAACTGTCTCCAATGCCCAAGCATCTGACGTGATAGCCTGCCATTCCGCCAGATGTTGAGTTAACCTGCCTCCTACAGGTGTCTTGTGAGGGAAGTCCTCAGAGTGGTTTTGGGGCGGCTGATGCAGATGCCGATGGTAAAGAGGCACCTGCTGTTGCTGCAGCTTTTGAATATCTACCCTGTCCACGTCGGGTAGTTCTTCTTTGTACCCTTTGAGCCGGTCGTCCTCTACCTCTTCCGAATGCGGAGTAGAAGCGAAAGGTCTTGCCTCTCGCAGAGGTTCCTGTGGGACGAAAAGGTGTCTGACGGATTGCAGCGCCTAGGGATTTTGCTGCTGCCTTTGATGTTTGCAGTTTTTCTAAACTGTCATCCGCCTTTTTCCCAAACAAAGAAGAGCCATCAAATGGCATGTTCAAGAGCCTGGCTTACACATCTGGGGCAAAACCAGACTTTCTCAACCAAGCAAATCTCCTGGTTGTTGTACTTGCTGCCATTGCTCTGCTGATACTGTCAGCCGAATCAATGCCCGTCTGGAGGGATTCGCACATAGCGTCTTTACCGTCCTTTATGATATTTAGGAACGCCTCCCTTTCTTCTCCCTCCGGGATGCAGTCAGCCGCTGTAGAAGCACACTCCCAAAGTGTATGGCTAAATCTAGCAAGGGTGCAAGTAGCATTAATAGATTTTAACGCCATGCTACATGCCGAAAAGACTTTCTTAGCCATAGCATCGTATTTTTTATCGTCCCTGTCCTGTGGGACGGTAGGGTAAGCAGTCTTGATGTCAGTAGAAGATGCTGCCTGTACCACCAGACTTTCTGGGGATGGGTGTTTGGACAAAAACTCAGGGTCTGCAGAAGATACCCTGTATTTAGTAGACAGTTTTTTATTTACTGCCGGGACGACATCTGGGGTTTCCCAGTTCGTCATTATTTTTCTTTGAAGAGCTTTATGAAAAGGTACGGTGTGTGGCACAGTGTGTCTGGTGGAGTCTGGAGGCTGACCGCTGTGCTTTTTCTCCCGTTTTCAGCAAAAAGTCTGAGTCCGCTTTCTACTGCTACTGCTACGAGTGGAATTTTGAACTTAATCACCGCGCAGGCGCGGAGCGCGGCGCGGTGTGTGGCACAGTGTGTCTGGTGGAGTCTGGAGGCTGACCGCTGTGCTTTTTCTCCCGTTTTCAGCAAAAAGTCTGAGTCCGCTTTCTACTGCTACGAGTGGAATTTTGAACTTAATCACCGCGCAGGCGCGGAGCGCGGCGCGGTGTGTGGCACAGTGTGTCTGGTGTCCGGTGCACCGTGCACTGAACCCGAAGTGCTGACTGAAGATCAGAGGTGAGAATCACTAAGAACTACCAAGAACTAGCAAGAGCGTCCAAGAGTCCAAGAGCGTCCAAGAGTGAACCCAGTTTTCCTTGCCTGCCCCCTTTCCCCATCCTCGGTTATCTTTCTGTCACTCCCTCCCTCCCTCCCTCCCTCCCTATCCCCCATCCCCCATCCTACCCCCCCTACACATTTCGAGGTCTGGCCCCCGGTACACCCCCCCTTTTTTCTCTTTCTCTTCTTTCTCTTTTTTTTCTTGTTAACCTAATCCACCCCCCTTAGTCACCACCCCTCCCCCCCTCACTCGACGGTGCTCTTCTCTCACCTCCTGTGAGCCCTCCGACTGCCCTTTGACTGTCTGGCATCAATCAAACACTGAGTGGCATCGGACTTCCAGTGGCTGCTACTTATACCATCTCCTGGGTCGCGCTAGAACTCTTTCTGCTGCCCAAGCTCCCAGCAGAAGGCGACCAACCCCTGGAAGCCGTCTCGGGCTTTCGTAACCCGTGCTTCTCAAGTGCTTCTCAAGTATAGTCCGCAGCATGGTATCGCTACCCCCTGAAGGGGGTCAAGGGCGCTGGACCCGCAGCATGAAAACCCAACAAAAGATTGCTCACAGAAGTCTGAGCTCTCTCGGAACTGATGCAGAAGGAAATGACCCCGCAGTCGAGACTGTGGTGGAGCATGGGAGTCCTCGTACTCCTCCGCCTTCCGACAGAGTCTCCCAGGTGACTAGGGCGGAGGAGGGGGGGCCAGGCTACCTTCGGGGTCAGATTGAGCTACCGCTCTTAAGTACTCAGCAGCCGTCATTACTCCTAGACCAGGAAAGAAGAAAAACTGTATTCACCTTCAATAGTTCGATTGATGAAATGCTTCGTTCCCCCTCCTCCTCAACCCCTGGCCAGCCAACCGTGCAAACGAGAGGTCCCGGGCCCGAGGCTGTCGGAGGACAGCCCAGGCAGGGATCTGTCTGGCTGGGGGAGCTGGGGGTGGAGGCAATCAGTGAACAGAGAAGCCAAAATCGGAAATCCAACTACCTGGGCCCGGAGAAGTCTAGAATGACACAAGGAGGAAAACAAATAGTCTCGGATAGCCCACAAATGCTCGGGCCTGCACCGAGCCTGGTGACTTCAGTGGTCATGCATAACAATAAAGACACAGGAGTTTGCATGAGCAGAGAGGAAGAGGTCTGCACGGATGTACCCAGGTTCAACCGAATAGAAGAAAGCGTCACGGCGCCAGAAATTGTACTGGACTTGTGTGGAAGGGGTCACAAGGCAAACATAGATGACTTAGTGTTTGAAGCTCGGGAAGGTTCAAACGCCCCGTGTCTCAAAGCCCCCGAGAAAACACTAACTGCAACGGGCCCCTTAATGGTGCCCCTCCCTAAAATAAGTCTGGAGTGTGACGGTAACTCCGGAAGTACGACCGCCAAGGATCAGGTCTTGGAACCTACGGGGTCCGTATCAACTCACACATTAAGTGCATCAAATGATTCGCTCTCAGCTCTGGAGGAAGAAGAACAAACAACAAAATTAACAAGTCTCAAAAGAACCTGTAAAGGAACGGCAAGAAGACCCAGATTAAATAAAAAATACAGGAAAGACCATGATAAAGGAAAGATTGCAGCTGGAAGAGGACCTGCCAAAACGAATTTACAAACAGGTCTAAAAGGGCATGGCGGAGTAAAGGGGCTATCAACTCCTCTACTGTCGACCTCCCTGAAAGACTTTTTCATAAGATCTAGCAAGCGTAAACTAAGCCCGGACCATGAAATGTCCGACGCAGAAATACTTGAGGCTATAGAAGACCCTCCCCCACTGAATAAATCTCGGAAAATTAATCTAATACAGGGGAACTCGGCGCCCAGAATTAAATGGCATGCTCACACCACACCTATTGAGGTGGGGGTCACCGAGGCAGTAAAAACTGTCTCCAACGTCACTCAAAGTGCCGGTAACCAACCATCACCGGCCAAGTGTATAAACAGTCCATCAGTGACGGAACCATCGATAGGCCTGATTGTAGAACAAGGTTATCCGAGGCCTCGGGTGGGTGGAGAAGCAGGTCCGACCCCTTCACTCGAACCCCCTAATCTCACACAACTGGGATCTATATCTATATATCCCCCGGAGAAAGAACCAGAAGTAAGCATGCAGTCTGTGGTTAAGCCCCTCGAACTCCCCCCAAGCCTCGACAAACAAGAGAGACCTTCAGCTAGAGTGAGGCTTTCATTGGGGGACGATCCGTATGGTTGGACTCGTGCGCATATACAAACTAACGCTAACAGAAGGTGGACAGATCCATTAAGCGCCACCCAACCTCTAAAATCATTTATAGATAAAAACGCAACGGAAAGATTACCCCTTCACCAAAGTGAAAGGGGCATACACACGCCCCACAGATCGAGGAGGCAAAGCGAAATATCAGCTATCTCCGATAAAGAGACGCCGGCTTCGAAAAAAAAGACCGACCTGCTGTCCATTATGTCGGCCCTCACCATAGCACTCAACCCCTTCAGTAAATTGTACGAATCTATACACGAGGCTTTAAATGACAATACAGCAATAATCAGCACCTTAAAGGATAAACTAACCTTCATTGAAGGCTACGTAACGGCAGTAGAACAGAGCTCGGCTGTCATGCATCATAAAATCGAAGAAAAAATAGAAAACCTGGGGAGGGAGCTAGCCAACACTGCACTAAGAGTGAAGTCTACCAACTTATCTACCGCCAGAGGCACACAAACGGACGAAGCTGGCCTTATTAAAAAAAAGGACGTAGCATCCATCTTTTTAACAGGCCCACCTAAGTTACCATCATGCCCCACAAAGCAAAAACTAGCCCCAAAAAGTCAAACTAACGACAACGCCAAGACGAAGGGACCAGTGTTGTGTCTTAACACAAAAGAATCCTTAGATGGACCAGAGAGGGCGAAACCCCAGCTGCTTAAGGGCCAAACAACAAAAAAGGATTCAAGTAGCCCTCCAGAAGACTTACCACGGCAAAGCGCTGCTGTGGAGAGGGGAGGGCCTCACCACAGTCAAAGCCAACTGAGACCCGTCGTAGTGCCGTCTACACAAATGGATGGAACAGATTCATCAATCCTGGATCTGGATTCCTCAAATGGCTCCCAGCCCTTGGAGTGCGTAGAAATAACGACATCATCACCTGAGAGACAGATAGTTGAAACAAGACAATCCCTCCCAGATGAGAAGGAGGGACAAAAAGAAAGGGAAAAAGAAAAAACAAAAAAAGAGGCTCAACAGCTACCCCAAAAAAAATCTAATACGGATGAAGACCGGAAGCACAGTCCCCAAAGACAACGCTCAAGCACCCCAAGCTCAGGCCTAGAGGCCATTGAAGCCCTAAAAAATAAAGAAAGAAATAGAACTCAGACCAAAGAAATGACTAAACCTACATGGAAATCACTAACACAAGATCAAAGAATTGATCGGAAGTATTCTTTCCAAGAAGATCCGAGTAGGTCTAAACAAACAGGAAAAAAAGATCAAAAATCAAATGAGATAATAATCCTCAAGTTAGAACAATCCTCTTCAGGACATAAGCACATTGTCCTGAACAGAAGAACTGTCTTAAAAATAACAGGGCAAGTGGAAACACTAAGGCACTTATCGACATCGGATCTGGTTCTGGTGGAACCGTATCACAGGGACAACACAGCGAAGGCCTACTTACACGTGAAATCAAAAGTCCTAAAGGATTGCTCTCTAGAAACATCAAAAGAGCTGCAGCATTTGGGACTAAAATTAACACAAGTACAGATTACCAAAACAGCGAATGAAAATGGGACCAAAGAATATCAGACTAGCTCACAAGAACACTCGGTCAAATGGAAAAGAGAAACTCCTAGGAAAAAAGGCAGATACCGAAAATACACCCCAGAACGGTTTAGAGAAGAGAGGAACAAACAGGGTGAGTACCACCATAAATATCGAAAACCGATACTCTCAACAACTACTATGAACGTACGACAAGAAATAAACACGATTCCGGATCAAACAACAAGAGTCCAAGGTGCTCCGTCTAACATGTCCTCTAAAGCCCAAGCGCCCTCAAAACCATGGAAATGGTTAACAGACACCTTCGGGCGCCAAAAGAAGGATTAGCAGTTAGCCCATGACGCCACCCAGCAGAAGGATACCAACTTCAATGTGTCCAATAGCCTGAATAAAACCACACTACAGATGGCGTCATGGAACACCAGAGGCTACCTTCACCTGACTAAATCTAATACTACAAACTGGAACGAATTCGATTTAATCTGTTTCCAAGAGACCTGGCTTGCGGATAAACCTTCCCTGGAGGGATTCACCTTGGAAATCTCCCCTGCCAAGAGAGCAGCCGTGGGGAGACCATCATCGGGACTACTCACGGCAGTCCGAATGGGTTCCGGAATTGAAATAAAGAAAAAAATCAGCGAAGATTACGGCATGTTAGCCATTCTAGCGAACTGGAATCACGAAGCTGTGGGAGAACTCGGAAAGTCCACTACCGAGCTGGTTGTGATAAATCTCTACTGGAACCCGGAAAAAACATCTACAAAAGAATTCTGTAACATGGTTGCAAATACTATTGATGACGTGAGAATTCACTATGGCAGCCCCGAAATCATCATCTGCGGGGACCTGAATGCGAAATGTGGAACGCACTCAAGAAACGAACTGGTCCACCCCGCATTAAGGAAAGTAGATGAAAGAGGACGGGCATGGCAGTCCCTGATGAAATCAAGACACCTGTATAACATTGCAACCTTGCAGGAGGGTGTGACCAAAATCCCTACCTGGGAAAGAGATACCGCAATTGCTAATATAGACTACATCTTCATATCAGACGGGATTACACCCTTCTTCCAGGAATTTAAAGTAATAAGAACTGTAGAAAGCGACCACAATCTGCTCCAGTTCACTTGGAGGGGAGTAGTGAAAGTTCATCTTATGTATCAATTCGATATTGAAACCAACAAGCAGCAAAACAGGATCCGTATCACGTCAGAAAATCTAAAAATAATGAGGAAGGCCCTCGTTAAAAACCAAGCAGCCGGGCAGAATGAACCGGGTAAACAACGTCCAGAATATGTGTCCTTATTGATTCCACATAAAGTGGCCTTTGGAGGGAAGCCTTGTATTCAACCATCGCATACTCATAAGTTCAATGCAACTTTAGTTGCAAAACGCAAAGTAATGAGAACATTAAAAAGATTAGCGGCCAAAGAGGCTACTGAGGACGCGTGGTCTGTGTATCGCTGTGGAAAAATAACATACAAAGCATGGCTGAGAGAAGAGCGACAAAAGCTCTACCAAAATGACGCTGAGGCCATGTTAAAAACCTGGGCCTGGAAAAGTAGTCGAGACTTCTGGTCATTATTAAAGGTCGTAAAGAAACAGCGACCAGCACAGATTCTTAGCTGTGTTTCTGAACAGCAATGGGCAACCTACTTCTTAAATCTCTATGCACTCCCAGAAAACGGCACATTGAAGAAGGGACAGCAACAACATTCAGTATGCCAGACTGAACCTTGGAAAAACGTAGCCGTCTGGGGGGATATTAGGGAGACCATCACCCGCCTTAAAACCTCTAGGGCACCAGGCCCGGATGGCTTGACCAATAATGACTTGAAGCTCCATCCAGAAGCGTGGTCCGACGTGTTGTGTGAGCTGTTTGATCAATGTGCAAAGACCAAACAAATCCCCATCTCGTGGACGGAGGCGGTCCTAATACCGATTTATAAAAAGGGTCCCAGAACAGAACCGGCTAATTACAGACCAATTGTCTTACTGGACATAATCGGTAAAATATTCGCCACCTTGATACTAACCCACTTTAAAGAGTGGGTTAAGAACTCGCCAGCACAAGATATATTCCAGACTGGCTTCCAAAAAGGAGCAGGTACTGCGATCAATATCTTAATACTAAACACCATCAAGGCCAGAGCAAAAGGTGGTGGTCCCGGAGTACATATGGCAATGATCGATCTTACCCAGGCTTTTGACACCGTGGATCGTAACAAACTATGGGCAAAGCTGGAAAAGTGGAATTGTTCACCAGCCATCCTAGAACCGATCAAGGCTTTGCACACAAAAACTTCTCTTTGTGTTCGACTTTGCCAACAAGGAACCCTTTCAGATAAGATACTTACAGAAAGGGGTGTCAAACAGGGCTGTCCTCTGGCTCCGGCACTCTTTGTCGCCTTCATCGGAGACTTCCAGAACACCGAAGATCGGGTGCGATCGTTTCCTCCGAAGTTAGGTGAATCATCAATATCAAGATTATGCTACGCAGATGACCTGATCTTGTTAGACCACACTCCTATTGGTCTACAAAGACAGATTGACAATCTCTACAATTACATGGAACAGAACAACCTTAAGATAAACACGAAAAAAACTAAAATCATCTCGTTCACCAAAACAACCCAAAAAACAAAGTCTCCCGACGCATGGTATTTGAATAAGACCAAGATTGAATCAGTAAAAGACTTCAAATACTTAGGTGTCATGCTCGACAATACTCTGAAGGATAAATCGCTCCAGCACTCGCTGTGGGAAAAAATCCACAACCTAACTGCCCAAACCAGAGCTGTGGACACCAAATTTGGGAAATTCTCCTGGGCACCGGCACTTCACTTTTATAAATCAAAGGTCCTACCAGCCTTAACTTATGGTATGGCTGCAAATCTATCACTCCCGGCAGAAATCTGGATCAAATTGGAAGGTTACTTTTGGAAGTCAGTTTTGGCTCTTCCCAAATCAGCCCCTATGCCAGCCATTCGTAGGGATTTGGGTCTGCAATCGATAAACGCAGTAATAATTCAAAGCGCAGTCCAGTTATATACAAAAATTTTGAGCCCTAGTTCGCTTCCCATCTTTCAACTTATGAGCTCTGAAATTGCCAAAGGCACCAGCAAACCCCTACGTGATTGGGTTGCAAAAATTTCTGAAAAATTGACTGAAGTGGCCTGCCCTCCAGAAATGCTGCTAATCAATCCAGGGAAGGTGAAAAGAAAATTGGAAGATCAAGATTGGATCAATACCTGTGAAAGAGTTCACCAATACAAATCCTTAAAACATCTTCCGCCGACCCATAATGGCCTGAAATCACCCTTAAAATACTGCGTAAAATTTCCAGACAAGAAGCTCAGAAAGACTTTTATGAGAGCACGTCTGAACCTTCTTATCACAAAAGAAATATTGGCAAAAAGAGCTCCCACACAGGAGAACCATTGCAGACTATGCAAAGATCCAGACCAAGTCGAAACACCATACCATTTCATCATGAAATGTCCGGCTATGGCAAATGAAAGACACTCTTACCTGACACCACTGGCTTCTAATGAAATCATCTTAGACGACGAAACGCGCTGGTTCCGTCTAATTGCGGGAGACTCGGCAAGATGGTCTAGGATGACGGCGAAATTTCTTACTGAAGGCCTAAGAAGGGCGTCTGCTATTCCATCACATATTGGGGACTCTAGCATCCTAGAAATTGCCGAAGCCTAAGCCGAGACTCAATTATTGATTGACAGATTCAGTGGTGTCCTAAGTAGGAAGCAGGAAGACGAAAGATAAAAGACTGAATGTCTTAATGTGTGAAGTTTTTTTGTAAAAACCTAAACGGTTAAAACAAATAAATAAAAAAAAAAAGAAAAGGTACTACAGGATCCTCCTGTGGACCTTTATCAAGAATATCCGTGAGGTCATCCTGTTGGAAAGCCTGTGAAGGTGTTGACCACCCCATAAATTCTGTAATCCTGGCCATTAGGGCTCTATATGGGGTTTCAGCATGCTCCCCCGGGTCTGGCCTAGCAAACTCCACCTCTGGGGAAGTGTCTAAACCACTTGCTCATGTAAGGAATCATGGAGTTCCTTTAATCTGCGTTCCTCTGAGGATAACTCCTCTTGAACTGGGGTTGCAGATCCCTGCAACTCAAATGTCTCTTCTTGGTCAGACAGTTCTCCCGCTTCCATAATTGAGGACATTGTTCTCAATTGGTCTGAACTCACAAAGGGTGTGAAACCCATCTCCAAGGCAGAGGGTGCCAAACTTGTCGTAATCGGCCTCGAAAACGTCGATGTCGTCGACGCCGACGTCGAAGGCTTCGAACGTGGCGTTGAAAACAAAGGTGAAGTCCTCGAGGTCCTTGATAGAATCGGAATTCTGCTTGAGGATATCGACAATCTCGACGACATCGTCATCGAAGACCTGGGAATAGCCACTGGGTGCGCCGCAACCGTGACTTTCCTTGGCGTCGACGCCAGTGTTGAGGATGGCGTCGAGTCGACAGACCCGTGTGTCGAAGGTCCCTTCGGCAGCGGCGTCGAAGACACCGACCTCGGCATCGATGGAACCTTCGAAGAAGGATTCGAGGTCTTTGCTTTACTCGAGGGTTCGTGACGCGCTCGAGAAGCTTCCTTCGCCGGGTGCTGCGACTCGCAGCGTTTTGGACCTTCGGGTCTTTCGACCAGAGCATCGCTCTCGGCAGTCTTCGAGGGGGTCGAGGCCGCTTACTCGAAGACGCTCATCATATTTTTTTCGGAATTCCTCCCATTCAGCCCGGGAACTATGTTTTGTGGGGCAAGGGATTCTCTTAGGTGAAACAGAGGAAGAGGAGGACGAAGAAGGGGATCTTCAGCGTCTCCTTTTCGAGTGCTTCGATCTCGAGGAGTGATGGGACCCGCTTCGAGACCTGGAGCGCGAATGGTGACGAGCAGACGAATGTCTCGACTTCGTCGAGGAAGAAGAAGCTTTAGAAGTCTTACCTTTTTCCAGCTTCCCCCTACACTCCTTCAGGGCCTTAGCTGTCATGGACATACAGTCCTCGCACTCCGAACAATGGTGTTCAGCTCCCAAACACCAAAGACAGACCCTGTGAGGGTCCGTCAGCGACATCTTTTTTCCACAGTCTCTGCATTTTGTAAAGCCGTACCGAGGGGTCGTCGGTTCAGACGAGGAAGCCATCGAGTATGGCTCGAATATCTCGAGGAAAATGGAATAATTCTCTACGAAACTGAGCAACGATATTCCGAGGCACTGAGTAAGCGCGGAAAAACGGAATTGAGCAACGGACGCTGCGCGCGCCCTTTATAGGCAGGATGACGTCGACGTCGATACGGCGGCTGTCGAGGGACATCGACTCGGCGGACGTCGACGCGCAGCGCCCAGAAAAAATTTCCGAGGCCAGCAAAGCTGGTAAGAGATATCTAAGATAAGGAATACGTCGTAGGACACAATCCCTTCGAAATGTATTTATATAGCGCACAATGGACCCGCAGGCATGATGGCGCGTACAGACGAACAAAAACGCAATTAACATATAGACATAAAACATATGGCATAGAAAAAAATACAACCTAAAAACCACACCAAGGTGACCCATATGAGGTGCTAATCGTCCCATACAACAATTTGATGAATTATGTATAAGACTTGTAAA
The DNA here is from genome assembly GCF_040938575.1 of Ambystoma mexicanum. Taxonomy (NCBI): domain Eukaryota; kingdom Metazoa; phylum Chordata; class Amphibia; order Caudata; family Ambystomatidae; genus Ambystoma; species Ambystoma mexicanum. Next base: position 639,484,825 of record NC_090939.1, read on the forward strand.
TAATTATGGTATGAAGACTTTGTAAAGCCTTTTTTTAGATATTAAATTATGAATATTATTTACTTGTTTAAACCAAAACACATAATTTGAAAAAAAGAATCATTGCATGGCTATGTTTGTGTGGCAAGGTATGACCTATGTTGGTGGGGTGTACTCTATGTCGATGTGTCTTGATGGTGAAAGGTTATTGACTTTGATGGCGTATTTTGCGCCTTTGGTTTGCGTTACTTCCAGCCACCCGTGCCCCTATCCGTTGCACTGCCCCATGTGCCTGGGCGATGATGTTGGGCTGCATGGCTTGGTGGCAGGTGGTGGTATTGTCAGTGCAGGGGGCAGTGGGATTGATGCTTTATTTGATATTTCCTACTTGACCAAGTGGTCTTTTGAACTGTTACTTTTGTGGGGTTCGGTGATGTGCATGGTACTGCATCGGCTGGGCTACTGTTGTTTCTGTGATGCATCAGCAAGTGCCAGTGTGGATTTTCACGAGGGACGTCAACCTGTGTGTGGCATTGCTAGACCATAAAGACTGCATATGGAAACTAAGTCACAATAACCATATACCCCAGTGACACGTCAGACACGAGGTTTGTTTTCCAAACAAGTCTGGTTTATTTCAAAGTATTCTCAGTCGGCCGACTGGGTCTCAACGCCTCATGACGTGTGTTCCCAGACGTCGTGAGATGCGAGAGAGCGAGCATCGCTCAAGCAGCAATGTATATATACATTATACATAATCTTTACAAAGGCAATTCGATCCGCTCACAACAGTGATTGACAATTATGACAATTATGACACGTTGTGACAAGTCTTCATTCAGTCTAAACATAGTTTTTCTAGCAACGGCAGCAGAGACAACTTTCAATTATGGGGAACATGGAGCTTCTGGCTCAGCAAGGCTATTGTGTTCTCAGCCGTGGAAACAGTCCTTATTACGGTATCTGTATGACTTGGGTCATGAGCTAAAGGTCAGATAGTTCTGAAGCAGAAAATTCCATTCTCCGCGAAGGAGCACCGCTAAAAGAATATAATTAATATTTTAACTGCCTTTTACTACAGCGTTTGCAAGACAGCCCGGCACCTGGTCTGCTGATTAGATGCGGCTTCTGCTCGACTTCAAGGACTTAGTGAGAGAGAAAAACAATGTATTTCTGCACAGTTTGAGATTCCTGTCTGTATTAGTATTTCAGCATTCAGGCCGTGGCCTCGCACTGTGTGCGAGTTCGAAGCATAGAATACATTTGCAAAGCGTTTTGACAGAAAGGGAAAAAGCAAATGGCCGACATAGCACAAAATGGACACCCTCTGGTTACATTGACGATTCTAAGATTGCAATGTTTGTCACATGATGCGATTGGTTTCTGGCCAACATACTATAGATACTTTAGGGTCGTTTCTGGTCTAAGAAACCCTCCTTTTGGCCGTAAGCCAAGAGCATCATCCATACATTGCGTCTTTATCGGACCACGTGTCCAATTTCAAACTACCTATACTGCTGTAATCGTCATCAGAAATATTAATTGCCATACATTCTTTAATTATTTCATTTTCATGTTGTGCACCTTCACTTAGCATGCAAGGAGGTTTCGTTTTTATTGCATGTACACACTCATTTGTAATTTGGGAGCAAAGAACTGGCAGGCATTGTATGCAGCAACAGCAGGACATGAGGATTCCAAATATCATAACTAAAACTGCAATTAGTTTCCATCCCCATGATCGCAGCAGTTCCCTGAACCATGAGCTTATATTCAGATTCCAACTACCTGTAGGAACATGAATACCTGTAGGAACATGAATTTCAGAACTTAGGACATGCAATTTTTTAATTGCCTCAAATATCGTTGGGGAGGAGTCATTTTTGAATACACAGCACGCTGACCCCACCAATTTGCATACCCCTCCATGATCAGCCAAAATTATATCAAGGACCATTCTATTTTGAAGTGCAATTAATCTGATTGCTTTTTGTTCCAATGTCATATTATAGAGTATATCTGTAGTTCCATTTATTGTTTTTTTCTAACATCCTGGACAGTTTCCTATATTCCACGAATGTATTGCTTGTCCCCAAAATGGTATAAATGATTTCGCTATATCCCCTATGATTTGCCCTGCTGTATCATCTCGACGTGGCTGAGATCTAGATAGTTTTGCTATCTCAGAAGTTTTGGAAAGAAATACACCAGGCAGAAGTATACCTAAATAACAGGTTCCTTCCCAAGTTCTAGGTAACCATGGGTAGGCCTGATCTCCACATATAAAATAGACAGAACCTCCTATATATAAGAGTTTCTCTTTTTGTTCAAGCACAGCAATATTCGTACATCTAGTGAATGTTCCCACTGAATAGGAACCCTTTTTTCGTAAGCAAAATGGGACAGAACGTGGACTATGATTAATAGTATAAAAGGGAGGCACAGCATCATTATTTCCTAACAGAGCCATTTTAAAAGTGATTAGAGACTTGTAAGGCCTAGAGAGCCTATCTACTGGACTTGGGTTTATTTTGCTTCCGCTTGTAAATACGGAACAACCCAACGGTTCCAATACCAATCTTTCAAATTCATTTATGTTTGTTCCATCAAACTGACCAGTGACACTGTCATTCCATCTTCCGAAAAATAGGGCTCTTAATGATGCATAACAGGCTGCATTAAGTGGTAAAGGATGTACATACCAACCCATTCCTCTTTCCCCGTGCTGGGGTAAATGGGAACAGACCCAACAATTGGACCTATTCAAGATAGCATGGGTCATATTCATAATCAAAAGCAATGTATCATTATCATACCCTTTTCTATGTTTCACTTTTTGTGAAGGGATAGTATAAGAGAGCACATGCACTGGGCTGCTCGTAGTAGGAGCATTGGTAGCACTCAAAAGAGAGTTCAAAGGATATACAGTTTCTAGATACCAGAATATTGGGGCTAATGTAATTAAGATGCAAAGCGGTATCATAATCATTAGCATATTATTCCATCTAAACCAAGTCCTTATAGGAGCAGGCTTAGTCTTTATCTCTATATCATCAACAGTATTGGTGCAGGAGGGAGCATGAGCGAATATAGGTATAGTCTGTAACGTTTATCTTCAGGAAAAGTTTTCAGTGTTTGTCGGGGAGAGTTCTCCACAGCAACACACGTTAGCAGCAAAGCGCTCAGGCCAGTTCAAGCTAGCCTGCTTAACAGATGCAGGCAAGCTGATGTGAATTTGCACAAAGCTCCAAAAAGGCAGGAGCAAATATCAATTTGATTGTGTCGGTACCATATGCCCCTGCTTGTCCGTGCAAGGTTGCAATGGTCCTTCACTTTACAATGGTAGCACCTAGAAACTGCGTGTCAGAGCTTTAAATGGATCCAGCTTGATACAGCTCATACGCTCCTTTTCCCTAGGCCTCCGTTCCCACTTCATCCATGCTGGGAACAAAGGCAAAACAAAAGCTGATCACGTCCGATTTTGTGAACGTAGATTGTACCTCACAGCTCCAGGTACAGTGTGATCGATGAACAATGCACTCTCGTTTCCAGATGCAAGATCAGCTCTAGCTTGCGAAGCAATAAGTGACGATGAGGCAGCAGTCAGACAAAGTTGAGGCCCCTATGGCCTTTCGATCTTTGTTACAATCTCCCCAGGCCTTTTCACAGGTGTCATGATCCCTACCCCGGGGACCCAGACCAAGTCCAGCAACCCCGGAAGTAGGCATCAAGTTATTCCAAGCAAGCCCAACAACCCCTGCTAGGGGCTATTTGGGTGCAGTCCTGGCATCTATGGCGCCAGGCTCATATGGAGAGTCAGTCCTGGCGCCATAGGCGCCAGGCTCATAGATTAAAACTTACCTGATGCAGACCATGCTGCAAACTTACCTGATGCAGACCATGCTGCAAGAGCTCCAAGCCAAAAGAGGCTTGGAAGGGACTACTTTACCTAGGGACTATTTTTTTACCCGGGTGGGGCTGGGGAGGAATACTTACCTGGGACTACTTTGGAGGCTATTTAAACCAAGCCCGAAGAGCAGCACACGCTTCGCGTTATTCTGCATCCAGCAGCGTAACACTCACCGTGCCCGCAAGTCTGCATCCAGTCTTCTGCCACGCCCGCCTCGAGTCTGGAGCTCCTAGAAAAAGGGAGAAAGAAGGAGAAAAGGTTAGAACAAGAGCAATACCTTTGATCCTTACGTGAATTCCCGATCAATCGCGCCTTCGAGCTGGAAGAAAGAAGTTATTTTATGCGCGTCGCCTCGCCTGCTGCAGCGTTGCGCTGAACTCACCAGCCTTCGCAGCATCTTCACATTCCACCGCATCCTTCTGCACATTCCCGCCGCACTCCGGCACCCAAGGGGAAGACAAGAACAGCAAGGTGAGCCAAGGGAATACACAGAGGCAATATTAGTGACCCCCCATAGACTTGCCTGATTTTACCACCGGGGGTACTATTCCTCTTCACGGGTCTGCGCAGCTTCCACTGCATCCTCGCCGAACCCCGGCCCCTAAGGGGAAACAAAAGGACAGCAAGGTGAAACAAAGGGACAAACAAGGGGAAACCTCCTCACCACAATAGACTTACCTGATTTTACCGCCGCAGGCATGATTCCCCGAGACTTCATACTTTCTCTCAGCACCTGAATAAGGGAGAAAGCAACAGGTTACATACTGACATTATTTTATCGAACTGTGTTGGATAATACAAATCCTTACCTGAATATTACCGGTTGCCACGAGGAACTCTTCACTAGGGTCAAGCTGCAACCTGCAAGAAATCGGACAAGAGTGAAAGTCAGACATTTGAACTCTTACGAACTACATACTTACGGCGGCTTGCCGGAAATCTCAGAGTCAATATTGTTCTGGAACTCACCAATTCCTTCGAGCCAGTGAAGCAACTGGTTATCTACGCGCCCCTGCGCTCAATGCAGGATGGAGAGCTCATCTTTCCAAACCATCAGGTGAGACTATAAGAAGGGACATCAAAGGTGATCAGTGGGGAGAACAGCGGGAGTGGGGGGGGGTTAACGCTCAACTCCACGGGTGGTTAATTCCCTTTCTCCATTTGCAGAAGAATATTCCTACGGGCCAAGCAAACAAAGCTAGGTGGGCCAGTCCAGTCCGTCATCTCGGCACTACGCGTCACATTGGTGGAGACCGCAACTGTCCAGTTCAGATCGACGCCCCTGTGGGAGCCAGGTGAGCGTAACAGAACGCGAAGCCTACCCACAAATTCCCACCCGGGCGTTATGGATACCTCAGAAACTGACCAATTTGCACAATTACTAGGGGAACTGAGGGCTGAAGTGCATTCCGCCCGTCAAGAAACCAATGCTCTTAGGAGAGAACTGATTTTGTCAAAGGAGCAAACTGATGACCTTGCTAGGCAACTACTGCAAAGCCAGGCTGGACAAGCACCCCTACCAGGTCCTGGGGGAAATCCAGCTCCTGTGTCATCGAGTAACCCTGTGCAAATAAACCTACCAGGAAATATTCCATTAGCTCCGCCCGAACGCTTTGCCGGAGATCCCAAAAGGTTCGCCGTGTTTATGAACCAATGCCGCTTGCACTTTTTATGCAGACCTGGAGCCTTCCCAAACGATCAAGCCAAGGTAGCCTTTGTATTGTCATATCTCAGCGGCAGTGCAGCTCATTGGTCAATTCCACTAGTTACTCAGGATGACCCAATTCTTCAGGATTTTCAGGGCTTTCAAATGAGCATGGAAAGACTATTTGCCCGGCACTCCCAAGGACAGGCCCTGAATACGAACTTTTGTCCCTACGACAGGGTAACCAGCACCTTCTATCCTACATCGTGACCTTTAATAGGTTGCTAGTGGAAACTGGATGGCCTGAGGTAAAACGAATCACGTTATTTCATCGAGGGCTTCGAGGAGAACTCGAGGATGTCTTGGCTCAAGTCATAAACCCACCTCAAGACTGCGCTGAATATATAGACTTAGTGGCCCAGTTAGATCACAGACTTCAGAACAGAAAGGCTGATCGAGCCAAGTTTGAGAATCGGGTGTTGGTCAAAACCCACGCTAACCCCAAAGGAGCAGATGCTTCAGAACCCATGCAAATTGGAGGGGTTAAAGGACCCTTAACCCAGAAGGGAAGAGAAAGGAGACGGCAAATGCAATTGTGTCTATATTGTGGAACTTCTGGGCATTTTCTACAGGATTGCCCTGTAAAACCACCCAAGAAGGTGGTAGGAGCTGCTGATAAAAGCCATATGGAGTCAGATTCGGGAAACGACCACGCCCGACAAGCGTAGAGGTCCGCTTGCCGAGCTTGAAGAAAGATACTCAGACCTCGCATTTCATCATACCAATGGTCCTCGTAGATCCAAGGCAGCCATCGTGTATGCACGCAGTAAGGGCATACATTGATAGCGGGGCCATAGGAAACTATGTGGACTACGAATTGGCTTCCAGGATGAATCTACCTCTCTGCCGAAAAACCACCTCAGATGTCATCACCACAGTCGATGGAATTGAAATTGCCTCTGGGTCTGTAACTCATTCCACCGCAGAGATGACACTATTGGGTCAGGATGGGCATCGAGAGACTATTGTGTTTGATCTAATCAAAGCCCCACAGTTCCAAATAATACTGGGGATACCTTGGTTGGAAACACATAATCCTTGTATTGATTGGCGAGAGAAGAGAATAACCTTCCCGGATTGTGCACAAACCTGTTACCCAAAGAAAAATCTGAATGCAGGCCTGGCCACATTAACCACAGCAGTCGAGAAACTACCTCCAGAATACCAAGAATTCCAGGATGTCTTCCAAAAAGAACAGGCAAACACCTTACCAGCTCATAGATCGTACGATTGTCAAATCAACCTCATATCCGGTGCACAACCCCCTTCTAGCAGGATCTACGCCCTTACGGAACCTGAGAACCTGAGAACCTTCACCTACGACAATACTTAGACCAGTACCTTGTTAATGGCTTCGTTCGCCCATCCAAGTCCCCTGCATCTTCAGCTTTGTTCTTCGTGCCCAAAAAGGAAGGTGACCTCAGAACGTGCATAGACTACCGCGCATTGAACCAGATAACTGTTAAGAACCGATACCCATTGCCTCTGATCCCTGAACTACTAGACCAAGTGAAGGACGCTTGCATATACACTAAATTAGATCTCTGGGGGGCATACCATCTGTACGTGTAAAAGAGGGCGACAAATGGAAGACTGCTTTTCGCACTAAGTATGGGTTATTCGAATACCAGGTGATGCCTTTCGGGTTGTGCAATGCACCAGCAGCCTTCCAATACTTTATGAACGATGTCCTTCGTGAACTCATTGACGTTTGTGTTGTCGTTTATATCGATGATATTGTAGTATACTCCTCTTCAGAATCTGACCATGTGAAGCACGTCCGAGCAGTCCTTGAGAAATTGCACTAGCACAAACTATATGCAAAACTAGAAAAATGCGTTTTTCATTCCACAGAAGTTGAATTCCTTGGGTTTATCCTGATCCCAAGAGGAGTCCGAATGGACTCAGGGGAGGTGGACGCAATACTTAAGTGGCCATCACCAAGTTCGGTTAAAGGAGTACAAAGCATGCGCAACTTTGCCAATTTCTACCGCAGATTCAACCCGGATTTTTCACATGTTGTACATCCCATCACAGCACTCTTGCGAAAAAATAAACGCTTTATGTGGACTGAAGAAGCTGAAAATGCCTTCCAAGAACTGAAAGCGAAATCCACGTCTGCACCAGTATTAAAGCACCCGCGCCCTGAACTTCCATACATAGCGGAAACTGATGCATCCAGTCTAGCCATGGGAGCTGTCCTGTCTCAAAAGGACCCTTAAACTGGCCAGCTTCACCCAGTAGCATTTTGGTCCAGAAAGTTCTCCGCACCCGAGTTAAACTATGCGGTTACAGACAAGGAGTTATTAGCCATTAAATCCGCCTTCAAGGCTTCGCGGCACTATCTTCTCGGTGCCAGGCATATCATTACTGTGATCACCGATCACCGGAACTTACAGTATTTAAAGACAGCCAAGGCCCAATCGTCACACCAACTCCGATGGGCATTGTTCTTTGCCGAGTTCGATTTCGTGATAACCTATCGACCAGGTTGTAAGAATGGTAAAGCAGACGCCTTATCCTGAATAGAGATGGGAGAGGCAGAAGTGAACCCAGAACCAGTACCTATAATTTCCGAACAAAGGATTCTTGGCATGACTACTCTACAGACACTAGAGGACATTCAGGTAAAGATTCAGCAACTCTTTGATCCTACAGCCCTGCAGGACTGGGTAAAGAAAGGCCCGGACTACTCTGTCACCAATGACCTGCCTTATTACCAAGGGCGGCTATTTCTGCCACACAAGGAACTACAAGAGCTAGTCATTTCCCGTTATCATGATAACCTAATGGAGGGGCACCCAGGTATTGCAAAAACTGAAGCTAAAATTAAGAGACAATTCTGGTGGCCCACCTGGTGAAAGGATATTAAATAATTTGTGATGTCTTGTGGCATGTGCGCCCAAAACAAAAGTCAGAAGAAAAAACCATCTGGACTCTTACAACCTTCAGACATTCCGCCTACACCATGGCACACCTTATCGTTAGACTTTATTACTGATCTACCCCCATGCAATGGATTTAACACCATTCTAGTTATTGTGGATCTTTTTTCCAAGATGGCCCACTTTTTACCTTTAAAGGGATTACCTTCAGTTTCAATCCTGGCCAAGGAGTTCCTCGAAAACATTGTTTGCATACATGGATTTCCGTCCGTATTGGTCTCTGACCGGGGCAGTCAATTCATTTCACATTTTTGGAAAAAATGTTGTCGATTGGCGCAAATCGATGTGAGGTTATCAACCAGTCACCACCCCCAAACCGATGGTCAAACGGAGAGGACCAACCAGACTCTCGAACAATACCTGCATTGTATGTTACATCAGACTGAGAGTAATTGGAAAGACATTCTTTGGATCGCCGAATATGCATACAATAATTCAGTACATTCTGGAACTGGACAAAGCCCCTTTTATACCTTATATGGGGACCATCCTCGAACCTCATACCTTGACTCACCCCAACACTTAGAAATGCCTGCAGTGGACCATCTGCACACTACGATTACACAAGCCTTTAAGGAAACAACTGCACATTTAAAACAGGCGAAAGAAAAATACAAGAAAGATGCTGATCGGCATAGAAGTGATACTCCACAATACCAGATAGGGGACCAAGTATGGTTAGCCACAAAACACATACCTCTAAAGGGAACACGGACCTTTAACACCAGATATTTGGGACCTTACTCTATTAAGGGCATTATCAACCCGGTGGCTGTCAAATTGGACTTGCCTGCTAATATGCAAATTCACCCCGTCTTTCATGTGTCACTTTTGAAGCCAGTGCAACCAGGGACAAGACTAACCAAGCCACCAGACCCCATCCTTGTAGATGGGGAACCCGAATTTGAAGTTAAGAACATCCTGGACTCCAAGCTGATAAAGTCAAACTTTTTTTATTTAATCGACTGGAAAGGTTACGGACCACAGGAAAGGTCATGGAAACCTAGTGACCACGTTCATGCACCCTGATTGGTGAACAAATTCCACCGAAATTTCCTAGACAAACCGATACCACAGGGAAGAATGACTTTAGGAGGGGCCTTGGGTGGGAGTGCTGTCATGATGCCTACCCCCGGGGACCCAGACCAAGTCCAGCAACCCCGGAAGCAGGCATCAAGTTATTCCAAGCACGCCCAACAAACCCTGCTAGGGGCTATTTGGGTGCAGTCCTGGCAGCTATGGCGCCAGGCTCATATGGAGAGTCAGTCCTGGCGCCATAGGCGCCAGGCTCATAGATTAAAACTTACCTGATGCAGACCATGCTGCAAACTTACCTGATGCAGACCATGCTGCAAAAGCTCCAAGCCAAAAGAGGCTTGGAAGGGACTACTTTACCTAGGGACTATTTTTTTACTCGGGTGGGGCTGGGGAGGAATACTTACCTGGGACTACTTTGGAGGCTATTTAAACCACGCCCGAAGAGCAGCACACGCTTCGCGTTATTCTGCATCCAGGAGCGTAAAGCCACCGTGCCTGCAAGTCTGCATCCAGTATTCTGCCACGCCCGCCTCGAGTTTGGAGCTCCTAGAAAAAGGGAGAAAGAAGGAGAAAAGGTTATAGCAAGAGCAATACCTTTGATCCTTACCCGAATTCCCGATCCTTCGCGCCTTCGAGCTGGAAGAAAGAAGTTATTTTATGCGTGACGCCTCGCCTGCTTCAGCGCCGCGCTGAACTCACCGGCCTTCGCAGCATCTTCACATTCCACTGCATCCTTCAGCATACTCCCGCCGCACTCCGGAACCTAAGGAGAAGACAAGAACAGCAAGGTGAGCCAAGGGAATACACAGAGGCAATATTAGTTACCCCCCATAGACTTACCTGATTTTACCACCGGGGGTACTATTCCTCTTCACGGGTCGGCGCAGCTTCCACTGCATCCTCAACAAACCCCGGCCCCTAAGGGGAAACAAAAGGACAGCAAGGTGAAACAAAGGGACAAACAAGGGGAAACCTCCTCACCACAATAGACTTACCTGATTTTACCGCCGGAGGCATTATTCCCAGAGACTTCATACTTTCTCTCAGCGCCTGAATAATGGAGAAAGCAACAGGTTACATACTGACATTATTTTATCGAACTGTGTTGGATAATACAAATCCTTACCTGAATATTACCGGTTGCCACGAGAAACTCTTCACTAGGGTCAAGCTGCAACCTGCAAGAAATCGGACAAGAGTGAAAGTCAGACATTTGAACTCTTACGAACTACATACTTACGGCGTCTTGCCGGAAATCTCAGAGTCAATATTGTTCTGGAACTCACCAATTCCTTCGAGCCAGTGAAGCAACTTGTTATCTACGCGCCCCTGCGCTCAATGCAGGATGGAGAGCTCATCTTTCCAAACCATCAGGTGAGACTATAAGAAGGGACATCAAAGGTGATCAGTGGGGAGAACAGCGGGAGTGGGGGGGTTAACGCTCAACTCCACGGGTGGTTAATTCCCTTTCTCCATTTGCAGAAGAATATTCCTACGGGCCAAGCAAACGAAGCTAGGTGGGCCAGTCCAGTCCGTCATCTCGGCACTACGTGTCACATTGGTGGAGACCACAGCTGTCCAGTTCAGATCGACGCCCCTGTGGGAGCCAGGTGAGCGTAACAGCAGGCTTAGGAAGCACTTCTGGCAGAGTGCTGGTGATGATATCTTTGTGATCAAGAGCAGCTCTTTCTCATGTGGCAAAGGAAACGGAACTCTTTTCGTGTGTGTTGCATGTATCCAGTGCTTGCGTCCATTCACTCGGACTGCAGTCTGCGTAGCCAGTAGCACCTGATAAGGCTCCATCCACCGTGGTGCAAGTGAGGATTTTCTTTAAAAAATGTTGATCAACGTCCAGTACCCAGGCTGCAGACAATGTCCTGAGCCAGTGTATCTGACAAGAAGAGCCTCCTGCACCTGCTGAATGATCAAATGAAAGTTTTGAGTCAACTGTCTACAGTAATCAATAAGTAATGGGTATTCTATATCCCTCAGCCGTTTCAGCCGAGGGGCATTCCAAACATTCGCTGGTCTCCCCATCACGATTTCGTAAGGGGAGAGACCAGTCCTTGCCTGTACAGTTGTTTTCATACAGAGTAAAGCTAGTGGTAATGCATCGGGCCATTTCAAATTGCTCCCCGAACAGATTTTACTGATTTTGTTTTTCAAGATACCGTTCTGACGTTCCACCAAACCGGCACTCATCGGGTGTCTGGCCGAATGTAATCGTTTATCAATCTGGAGACCTGCGCAAATTTGCAATATCACGGCCGAAATAAAGTGCGGGCTGTTATCTGACCATATGACACGGAGCAGGCCGAAACGGGGAAAGTATTCCTTTATCATGGCTTTAGCTGTGGACATAGCTCTACAATCTTTTAGGGGATAGGCCTCTACCCATTTGCTGAATGCGCAGACCACTACGAGAACATACTTATAATTTTGGCACCTTTCCATTTCTATGAAATCAAAATGGATGACTTCAAATGGCATAGACAGTGGCCCAAAACTTCCTACTGGTGTCACTGTCTCCTTTCCAATGTTATGTTGTAAACAAGTCATGCAGTTCTGAACCAATCTTTCAGCAGTTCTTCTAATGTGTGGATTCTGCCATACAGAATCCAGATGTTGAATCATTTTTCTAGCACATATGTGTGTTGGACTGTGGGCCATTGTGACCATTGCCAGCACATAGGCATTTGGTAACATGAAACTGTTAATTTTCTTGTCCACCCAGCATCCTTCAGAATCTAATTCTGCTGGGCCCCCCGACCAGTTTTTTATTTTATCTACAGTAGTTTCTGATTGCATTTCTTTAACTGTTACAATTCCATTTTCTCTCATGCAGGGTACCCCTTCTATTCTTTCGACATACATTTGTGTGTGTAAATCAGTAGCAGTTTGTTTCGCAATTTTGTCTGCAAATGCGTTTCCCTTTCCAAAGTTACATGTTACTTTTTTATGTGCTTCACATTTCATTATCGCTAATCGCTTGGGCAGCGCAAGTGCTGACAACAGTCTCACTATCAAAGTGCCATGTTGGATTTTGGTTCTGTGTGATGTCAGGAAACCTCTTTCAGCCCATAATCGACCAACATTGTGTACCACCCCAAAGGCATACTGACTGTCAGTGTATATGTTTACATTGAGGTTTGCAGAGATTTCACACACTCTTGTTAATGCTATTATTTCTGCAGCTTGTGCAGAGTTATATGGGATTCTTTTGCTTTCTACAATACTTTTCAATGTAGTGATGGCAAAAGCAGCAGTTGATGTGCCATCTGATAATTTAAAACAAGAACCGTCACAAAACAGTTCTCCATCCGGCTCTTTCTGTGGGGTGTCAGTTAGGTCAATTCTTCCTTTTGTCTCTTGTTCAGTAACCATTAAACAATCATGGGGGAATTGTTTTTCACCCCCTTCTTCTTTTGGAGGGGGCTTTAACTCGGACGGATTTAAAGCGCAACACCTCTGAATTTGGATATGTGGTGCAAATACAACTATTTCATACCTTGTTAATCGGGCTGATGTAAGGTGTTGCGTCTGCGTTCTATTTAAAAGAACGTCCACAGAGTGAGGTACCATGACGGTTAAAGCGTGACCTAAAACCATTCCCTCGGTTTGTTTTACTGACGCAGCGGCTACAGCAACAGCTCGCAAGCGGTGCAAAAAAAAACATGCAACAGGATCCAACTTGGAAGAGAAGTAACCGCATGGTCTATTTCTCCAACCTTGTTCCTGAGTCAAAACAGCCAAAGCACATCCATTATTTTCATGCACAAATAACATTAAACTCTTGTCATAATTTGGTATGCCCAAAATCAGAGCCGAACATAATGCAGCTTTGAGCAGGTCATATGCTTCGTGACATTCCATGTTCCATGGTAAAGGTAAGGTAACATCTTTCCTTGTCAATGCCACTATTGGTTTCACGATCATAGAAACATTAGTGATCCACTGCCTACAATATGAAGCCATGCCAATTAAGGCCCTGACTTCTTTCTGGGTATTTGGAATAGGCATATCAGAGATGCTTTCTATTCTTTCTGGTGTCAATCTTCTTCCCTCATTCGAAAGGAGGTAGCCCAAGTAGGCCACTTCCTTTCGACAATGCTGGAATTTATTAAGTGATGCTTTGTGTCCATGTGCTACTAAATGTGTTAATAACGCAACTGTACTTTCTTTACACATTTCTTCTGTGTCTGCTGCTATTAATACATCGTTAATATACTGTAATAAAACACAACCTGTCGGTAGTTCTAGCATATCTAATTATTCCTTTAATGCTCTACTATAAATACTTGGACTTTCAGTGTAGCCCTGCAGAATTTGTGTGAATGTAAATGAACGTCCTCCTAGAGTAAAAGCAAATAAATATCTGCTATCTGGGTCACTGGGATACTAAAAAACGCAGTCTTCAAATCTATAACACTAAAATATGAAGCAGAAGCTGGTGTTACGCTCACCTGGCTCCCACAGGGGCGTCGGTCGGACCCGGACAGCTGTGGTCTCCACCCACGTGATGCGTAGTGCAGCGATGACTGACTGGATCTGCCCTCCTAATCTTGTCTGCTTAACACGTAGAAATATTCTCCTGCAAGTGGAGAGATGGATTTAGCCACTTGTGGATTCAAGTGATGGCCCCCCCACAGTCCTCCCCAACTAATCACCTCCGAAATGCCCTTACAGCAATCTCACCTTATATTCTTGAAAGATGAGCTCTCCATCCTGCGTGGATTTGCAGGGGCACGTCGATTCCAGTTACTTCACTGGTTTGAAGGCTCGGGAGAATTCCCGGAGAGTATTGACTCTGAGGTTCCTGGTGAGGACCAGTAAGTATTAAGTTCATAGAGTTCAATATGTCCGATGTTCACTCTTGTTCCCCCCTTCCTTTCTTGTCTTGCAGCTGGCTCGTGAAAAGATGCTCTTGTGGCAGCTGGTGGCGCTCAGGTAAGAGTCTGTATTACCCGGCGCTGTCCGGTAATGTTGCACGTGGAAAACGTGTTGTTTTGTCTCTCTTTACAGATGCGGCACGTGAAAATATGGAGAGTCACAAAAGGATGCCTCCGGTGGTAAATCAGTTAAGTCTATGGTGGTAAGAATTATATTTGTTGGTTCCCTCGGCTCACCTTGTGAATGCTTTGAAGACTGGTGAGTATGGCGCGGCGCTGCAGCTGGAGGTGCGGCACGTGCAGAAATGATGTTCTTTACAGGTCCAGAGACAAGATGGATCCAGAATCAGGTGTGGAATAGAAATAAGTTTGTTTTCTAACCTTGTCCCTTTCTTCCCTCTTTGTTTTAGGAGCTCCGGTTCGAGGCGGGCGTGGCAGAAGACTGGATGCAGGCTGCAGGCACGGTGAGTGTTACGCTGCTGGATGCAGAATAACGCGAAGCGTGTGTTGCTGGTCGGGTGTGGTTTAAATAGCCTCAAAAGTAGTCCCAGGTAAGAAGTCCCTAGAACCACACCCGAGTAAAAAATAGTCCCTGTAGAAAAATAGTCCCTTTCAGGCTTCATGTTGGATTGGAGTCATTTGCAGCATGGTCTGCCTGAGTTAAGTAATGACTATCAGCCTGGCGCCTTAGGCGCCAGGACTGATTCCTACTATGAGCCTGGCGCCTAAGGCGCCAGGACTGAACCCAGATAGCCCCTAGCCGGGGCTGCTGAGGTTTTACTAAATGTCTAGATGCCTGCTTCCGGGGCTGATGGGCTTGGTCCGGATGCCTGGGGGTAGGCATCATGACAGCTGGAATCATAGTCAAAATTGTAGTCACATTTGGGACTAATGGAAATTGTGGATCAACCACTTGATTTACTCTGCGTAAATCAATTATAAAATGGTAAGGTATTTCATTACCTCCTTTCTTGTAAACTGGAAGAATCGGACTATTGCAAGTACTCCCAAAAGTTTCTTAAACTACGTTTCTTTTCTGATACAATGCATTTCAATGCTTTTTCTCCCTCAGCTGAAATTTTATATTGTGGAATACGCGGCAATGTAATTCCTTCTTTCAAAACAATCTTTACTGGTTCTACTTTCAAACAACCCAAATCATTGTCGTTTACTGTCCATATACAAGCCGTTACTTTACTCAATTCAGTCGGTAGTGGCTTAGA
This sequence comes from Ambystoma mexicanum, assembly GCF_040938575.1. Classification (NCBI taxonomy): domain Eukaryota; kingdom Metazoa; phylum Chordata; class Amphibia; order Caudata; family Ambystomatidae; genus Ambystoma; species Ambystoma mexicanum. Next base: position 639,500,514 of record NC_090939.1, read on the forward strand.
TATAAATTGCGATACAGGAGTTTTTTGTGCCGAGATTGTCAAATATACTCCATCCGGAGAACAATAAATGACTGCATTCAATTTCTTCAATAAATTTAATCCCAACAAATTTTCCCCGCAATTTATCATCAAAAGAAATGGGCAAGACTCTGTGAATGGACCTAGTGTTATAGGTACTGGTTGTGACACTGGACTAATTACTGGTGTACCTGAGAACCCTACTGAGACATTCTTATGTCTGACAGTGGTATATCTGGAACCCGCTGATGGTCAATCGAACATTTTTGTGCACCTGTGTCCACAAAATAATGTGTTCCCTATTCCCAACCTTCATTTCTACGCAGGTCCCTTTCTGGTCTACGGGAATAGATACTGGTTCCAAACCCTGTTTCGGGCTGTCCTAGTAAAACAGTACATCGTCAGATTTAAAGTCGCCAGAGTAACATGTATTGGTCTGATTATCAAAAACATTCCCACCATTTGTATTGTTTCGTTGCTGGTTCTGATTCTGATTACCTTGGTTATCCTGAAATTGTGGCACTCTTTGGTTTCTATTCTGTGCTTGTATTCCCGGACGAACTCTATTCTGTCTTCTCGGTAAAGTCCCATTTCTATTCTGCATATGCGGGCACTGTGCTCGCCAATGGCCTTCTTGTCTACAATAGGCACATTGATTAATCCCTATAGGACCACCTTGCATGTTGAACGTTAATGCAAATTGGACTCTGGACGGTGCGTTTCCACCGCCTCTATTATTGTTCGCTACTTGCTGTAACAGTACTCTTGTCTTCAAATTTCCTTTTTCCCTTAATTCCTTATCCTTGTCTGAATTTACTCTGTTCTCATAATACTGGGCCATATGTAATACTTCAATTTGTGTTTTTGCTTGCCATGCACTTTCAGATGTCATTATTTTTTTTTAAAAACTTTTATTTATTCAGCTCGGCAACACAGATACAGGTGAGTAACAATAAAGCATATGGGATCAAAACAGTGCAATCGGCACAAATTCATATAGTACATATAAACGAAGTACATAAAGGAAAAAGAATCAACATTTGCACATGGGGGACACATAGAAGGTCGGAACGAAGGCAGATGGAAAATAAATCAAGGACCAACTAAGGATGAACTAGGAGAGGGAGCTGGGGATGCAGGATCTGAGTCGGTGTCAGTGGAGGACATAAATGAACAGAACTTCAGCCAGATATCTCTAGGTCTGGAACGGGCGGGCTGTTGTATCGCCCAAGACTCTTCGGTGTCGGAGGCCCACGTAACTGCCCTGAGCCACTGTGCGTGAGTAGGGGTGATAGGCCGAAGCCAGCAAAGTAGAAGGAACAAGTTACTTACCTGTAACTGTTGTTCTCCAGCATGGGTCTGGCATGGATTCACATGCTCATGAATATTCCCCGTCGTCAGGCTGGGAATCCTCGGTAAAGAAAAAACCAGTATCAGTTTTGTTTCTGATCTGTCTTTCGTAGTAATAACCAATCACTGGTCTCTGCGTCATACTGACCACAGCCAATGACTGCCCTCTACCTAAGCACCGCCTCTGGCAGCCATCTTCAGATTTGGAAGCACGTGAAGTGGCAGTATGACCAAGTGAAGAGCCGCAGAGGGGTAGGCGGGAGGGTTCGCATGTGAATCCATGCCAGACCCATGCTGGAGAACAACAGTTACAGGTAAGTAACTTGTTCCTTCTCCAGCATGGGGTCTGGCATGGATTCACATGCTCATGAATAAAGAATACATAGCAGTACACACATGCACAACCACGGGAGGTGGCAAAGGCTCAACATTAAGCATTACATCAAACTCAACATTAAGCATCTTACCTCCTCACCAGGCTCACCTCAGGCGAACAGGTTGCGCAGCACTGCTTGGCCGACCCTGGACTCCTCCCTGGAATCCCGATCGACGCAGTAGAATTTCGTGACGGTGTGCGTCGACCTCCACGTAGCAGCCCTGCATATGTCCAGCAGGGGCACACCAGAAAGGAACGCCGTGGTAGCTGCGATCGCTCTGGTGGAATGGGCTCTCGGACGGCAAGGCAGCGGTCGGTTTGCCAACCGATGACAGTACATGATACAGCCGGAGAGCCATCTGGAAATGGAAGCCTTCGAGAGAGCCTTCCCCTGATTGACAGGTCCAAAGTTCACAAAGAGTTGTGACGTCTTCCGAAAACACTTCGTGCGGTCCACGTAGAACTTCAGCGCTCTAGCCACATCCAGCGAGTGCAAAGTCCTCTCAGCCGGCGACGAAGGCGACGGGAAGAACACAGGCAACACCAAGGGTTCGTTGAGATGGAAGTCCGACGGTACCTTGGGCATGAAGGAGGTGTGCGTCCTGAGCACTACCCTCGTGTCGTGAAAAGTCAAGTACGGGGCCTTGCAGGAAAGGGCCTGGATCTCTCCCACCCGTCGTGCGGAGGTGATGGCCACAAGAAACGCTGTTTTCCACGACAGAAACTTCAACGGGGCCGAGTGCAGAGGCTCGAACGGAGGTCCCATGAGCTTGGTCAGCACCACGTTGAGCTCCCACGCCGGGGCCGGAGCCTTCACCGGCGGGAACGATCTGAACAGTCCCTTCATGAATTCTTTCACCAGACGATGAGACCACAAGGACGTCCGGCCCGTGGTTCTGGTGTATCGGGAGATCGCAGCAAGATGAATCTTGATGGACGCGTGTGCCAGTCCAGCTTTGGCCAGCATCAGCAGGTACGGCAGTACCTGGGGAGCCGTAATCCGTAGAGGGTTAATCTTCTGTGCGTGGCACCAGACAGAGAACCTCTTCCATTTGTGTCCGTAGCATTTAAGAGTCGAGGACGCCCTGGCCTTTGCAAGAACCTCTCTGCAGTCGGCCGGTATGTCGTATCCTCCAAACTCTAGCGCTGCAGGAGCCAGGCCTGCAAGTTCAGCGATTTCGGGTCGTGGTGGAGGATTGCGCCTCCTTCCCTGGAGAGTAGATCCGCGTCCACCGGCAGCTTGATTGGCGGGGACGCTGACAAGTCCAGAAGGTCCGGGAACCATATCTGCCTCGGCCACGCAGGTGCGACGAGGATCATCCTGCACCGTGACCTCTTGAGCTGGTTGACGAGCCGGATTAGCAGTGGCAAAGGAGGGAACGCGTAGAGGAACAGGCCCTCCCAGGGGAACGAGAAAGCATCGCCCATGCTCCTCGCCTGGGGAAACCTGCTGGCGAACCTCCGGCACTTGGAGTTCGTCGCCGTCGCGAACAGGTCGATCTGGGGTGTGCCCCACCGTCGGAAGAGGCGATCCACTAGATCCTGCCGTAGTTCCCACTCGTGGCACGAGCGCAGCTCCCTGCTGAGTGAGTCGGCGATGGTGTTTTTTATCCCTGCCAGATGAAACGGCACCAGAAACATCCTTTGGGCGACGGCCCAATGCCACAGGTCCTGCGCCTCCTTGGACAGTGCTGGGGACCTGGTTCCGCCCTGTTTCCTGATGTAAAACATGGTGGTGGTGTTGTCGGTGAAGATCCTCACCACCTTGCCCTTGAGGGACGGAAGGAAGGACCTGAGGGCCCAGAACACTGCACGGAGCTCCAGGACGTTGATATGGAGGGACTTCTCCGTCGGGAGCCAAAGGCCTCTCGCGTGCAGATTTTCGGTGTGCGCTCCCCACCCTTCCAGGGAGGCATCCGTGGTCACTGTCTCCTGGTGGTCTGGGGTCTGGAAGTCCATGCCCGCCGTCAGATGCGCGCGGATGCCCCACCACTGGACCGCTCGGCGGAAACTCTCGTCGAGTGTGATCCTCTCGTCGAAGCTGCCCGTCGTTTGGATCCAGCGCGCGTCCAGGAACTCCTGCAACGGGCGCATCCGGAGCCTGCACATGGGAATGAGGTAGATGCAAGAAGACATCATTCCGAGGAGGGACTTGATGGACCTCACCTTGGCCGCGTCGGAAAGCAACATCCGCTGTACCTTGCCCAGGATGGACCTGGTCCTTTCCTCCGACGGGGAGGCCAGAAGGGACACTGTGTCGAGCTTCGCTCCCAGAAACAGTGCGTTTTGCGCGGGTACCAGGTGGGACTTGGCGTAGTTCACGGAGAATCCCAGGTCTGTGAGAAGTTGGACGGTCCTTGCCGTGTGATCCACGGCGAGCTCCCTCGTCTTGGCTCGTGAATACCCTGGGTGCCGACCGTAGCCCGAAGGGGAGGGCTTTGAACTGGTAGTGACGCCCTTGGACCACAAACCTGAGGAATTTTCGGTGCCCCTTTAGGATGGGAATATGGAAGTAGGCATCCTCCAAATCCAACGACGACAGGAAGTCTCCTTCCTCCAGCTGACCCAGAACGTGCTGGAGGGTGACCATCCGGAACTTTTGCGCCTTGATGAACTTGTTCAGACGTCGCAGGTCCAGGATGGGGCGCCATCCCCCTGTCTTCTTCTTCACGAGGAAGTATCTCGAGTAAACTCCGGAGCCCCGAAGCCTCTTTGGGACGAGTTCGATGGCGCCCTTCCTGAGCATCGCCTTTACCTCCAGGAGAAGTTGAGGGACGTGAAGTTCTTTCCTGGCCACGGGGGGGACGCGCGGACACCTTCTTTGAAACTCGAGCGCGTGGCCCCGGGCCAAGGCGTCCAGCACCCAACGGTCGATGGAGATGGACTCCCACACGCTGACGAAGCTCGCCAGCCGGCCTCCCACCGGGGTGCTTCGGTGGGGGCCCGACCCCACGGCCGGTTCAATCCTGCTTCGACGAGGCTTTGCCGCCTTGACCTCCTTGGCGACGACGGCGGGGTCCGCCAGACTTGCCTCGTCCTCTGTAGGCCTCCTGAGCCGACGAGCGGGCCGCTTGACGGTAGGTGGAGAAACCGCCGCCGGAACTTTTGGAGGCGCCCTTGCCTCCGCTGCTCCGAAAGGGCGTCCGTCGTTGTTGCAGAACTCCAAGGGCCCGGGCCGTCTCGGTGTCCGCTTTAATGGCCTGAAGGGAATCGTCCACTGTTTTCCCAAACAGGTTGTTCCCATCGAAGGGCATGTCCAGGACTCTGGTCTGAACGTCTTGACGGAAGTCCGTAGCCTTGAGCCATCCACGCCGCCTAAGGCAAACGCCGTTGCCCAACTGGCGGAACCCAGTGTCGGCGATGTCCGTCGCAACGGTAATGGCGTGGTCCGAAGCCACCTCACCTTCCTGCAGGATCTCCAGGGCCTCTGCTCTCTTGTCGTCCGGCAAGAAGTCCAGCAGTGGAGCCAGTTTGTACCAGAGCTCCCTGTCGTAGCGGGCCACGATAGCCAAGGCGTTGGCCGCTTTAATCGTCGTCGCCGCAGACGAGATGACTCTGCGTCCCATAGCGTCCAATTTCTTTCCCTCGCCGTCCGGTGGGGAAGTCGATGTGGAGGCCGCACCCCCCCCGCTTTTTTCCTGGCCGCCGCGGAGACGACGGAGTCCGGGGTAGGCTGCGCCCGGAGGCACAGGGGGGCCGTGTCCGGGACCCGGTACTTCTTCTCGTACCGGTCTCTTCTAGCTGGCGTCGTGGAAGGGTTCTTGAGGAGGGTGAGGCCCTCATCCCAAATGTCGTCCAATAGAGGCACTGAGAGGACCGTCTTCCTCTTGGCCTCGCGCCGCTGATAAAGGAAACCTTCCTTCTTCTTCTCCTCAGGGCAGAGTTGGAAAAGCTCGGATGCCCTGGTGATCATGGAGTGGAACGATCCAATCTCGTCGGGCGGAGAAGCCCTGGTCGGAGGCGACGACGGTACATCCTCGTCGTATACCTCGTCGTCCGTACCCGTCGCTGCCGTGTCAGTCCCCGTATCATCCCCTCGGGTGGACGGGGAGGAGGGCTGGAAGGGGCGCGACGGCTGAAAAGGAGGCGGAGGGTGGATCCTTCTTTTCTTGGTAGGGGGAACACCAGAAGGTCCCGGTTCTGGGTCCCCCGACGGGAGAGGTTCCGTCGGCAACGGTAGTCTCGTCCTTATCTCTGAGCATAAGGACTGTATAGCCAACAAAATGGCCGCCGAGTTGTCTCGCGGCGCCGGCAGAGGGGAATCCGATGGGCGATCAGGGGCCCCGTCGGTACCCTCGACGATGTCGTTGTCACCTGCGTCGGGATCCATCCCGACGGGCCGGTCTTCTTCCACGCCGAGGCCGTGGCTTAAGACTTCGACCAGCTCCTCCTCCGAGGTTGAGGCCGAATCTACGACGACGCCCTGCCCCCCCTTTTTCTTCCCCACGGGGGATTTCACGGGGGTCCTATCGATGGGCACAAAAGAGGACTCCCTCCGAGGTGGCAGGGAGACTCTGAGCCCCGAGGTCGCCACCACTGGTGTAGCCTCCACAGGCTGAGCCAGGGCCGCCGCGACAGTTTCGATAGAGGGCTTGGCCGGATGGATTAAGGCCTTCACCACCTTAGGTGCGCTCACCGCCTTATCCTTGAGGGGGGGGACACTGCCTCGCTCCCCCTCCGCCTTCGAGCTCGACCGGGGCCTCTCCAGGAGCTTCGCCGGGTGTTCGGCCTTCCTCTTACCCGACCCAGAGCGTTGGCTCGTGGTTGATGGTGCCGGGGAGGGTGCGCTCTGCCTGGCACCCGTAGAGCCCGACCGTTCGGCGCTCCCGGTGCCAGAGGACTCGCGGTGCTTGGCCTTATGTTGGACCCCCGTCGCCGGGGCGTCCTCAAAGGTCTTAGAGGACCGCTCGGCTTTCTTCCTCTTCTTCTCGCCGGACGGGCTCTTCCCTTCCAGCCAGTTGGCAAAACGTTGATGGCGGTCCTTCATGGTCCGCTCCGACATGTTGCCGCAAAACGCACAGTCCTTCTCCACGTGCGTCTTGTCCTCATGTAGGCAGTAAAGACAAAAAGAGTGTTCGTCCTCCTTGAAGACGTTCTGCAGCTGGCATCCAGGGCAGACCCTGAACAGCTTTCCGGGCGTCGAGCTCCCCTTCTCCTGGGCCATGACCGGGCCTGAGAAACTTCTGGAGTCCTCCAAAAGCATAGCTCGATGAAATCTTCACCCTTGAGGGGCGCAGACGAATCCGACACGGGTCCCCGTTGATCGGATGGAGAATCGGTGGAGCTTGAGGCTCTTTTGACCGAAAAAACGAAGTTTTTGAGAAAAAACGTGAAAAAAATAGCACTAACGCTCGAGAGCAATAGCACGAGGATCCCAACACATGAACGTGCGGTAAAAATCTGAAGATGGCTGCCAGAGGCGGTGCTTAGGTAGAGGGCAGTCATTGGCTGTGGTCAGTATGACGCAGAGACCAGTGATTGGTTATTACTACGAAAGACAGATCAGAAACGAAACTGATACTGGTTTTTTCTTTACCGAGGATTCCCAGCCTGACGACGGGGAATATTCATGAGCATGTGAATCCATGCCAGACCCCATGCTGGAGAATTGTACGCACAGCTAGTAGCATACAGAGGCCAGCCAGTTTTCTGGAGTCACGGTGGAGCTCGGGGAAATCGTGAAATAGGCATTTCATTGGGGATGGGGAGATGGGGGATTCAAGGATGGACGACATAGTGGAACACACTGAGGTCCAGAATTGAGTGAGTCGGGGACAAGACCAGATCATGTGGATATAATCAGCATCCTCATGGCCACATCTAGGGCACCTAGGGGAGGAGTCGCTCGAGAAGCGATGTAGCCTAGTCGGGGTGTAGTGGTACCTGTGGAGCACCTTGAATTGAATTAATTTGAATCGGGAGTTGAAGGAGACCCCCTGGATACGTGCACACATATGGGTCCAACGCTCATCGGACATCTCGAGGCCGAGATCTGTCTCCCAGGAGCGCCGTAGTTTGGAGAATGTGGGGGGTAATCTGGTTTGAAGCAAAGTGTATAGTCTGGAAATTTTGCCCCTCATAGGGTCAGGTGAGGACAGTTCGGTGATTGCAGGTTCATCAGGTGGCAGTGCTGGGAAACACGTGTACTTGTGCTTGAGTACTCTACGGAGGGATGAATATTGAAGCCAAACGGAGGGTCTCCGTCTAAGGGGCGCCGGGAGGTCAGGCCATTCTATGAAATTACCCTGTTCGAATATGTCGCGCAGCAATTCATAACCCGCCTCGGCCCATGTACGAACCACAGAGGGAGGGACTCGTGGGACCTCCGGAAGGAAATTCCAAATTGGGAAGTTACCGTGGAAGGGATGGGCGGTGCCCAATATTTGCCAAGATTTGGATAAGGCCAAGGATGTGCATGTCGCTGGATCCAGTGAGTCCGATACCACTGGCATTGGTGTGATCACCAGAGATCGAATGTCGCGGTCACTGACTGATAGCCTTTCTAGTCTGACATGGGGAGGGGGGTCCGACAAATTGAACCAATGCGCAGTGTGCTGGAGTTGTGCCGCCAGCCAGTACTTGAGGAAGTCTGGTGCTCCAAAGCCGCCAGCCTCCATTGGGGCGGAAAGGGTCTTGAGCTTAAGGCGGACCGCACCAGAGTGCCAGAGGAAGGTGTTAAGGGTGCGTGTCAATGCCTGAAAGAAGTCAGCTCCCGGCCACTGCGGAATATTAGCAAATCTATACAGGAGTTGGGGAAGCACCACCATCTTCAGTACCCCTATCCTACCCGCCAGTGAAATCGGAAGTTTATTCCAGCCCTGTATTTTTATCATAAGGCTTGTAAGGTATGCCTGATAATTATCTTCCAAGACCCGTTCAGTGTGACGAGACACCACTACGCCCAAATAAGTAAAGTAAGATTGGGCCCATGCGAATCCTATGGTATCGGGAGGGGGGGGTGTACTGGGAGTGAGCGGGAAGAGGGTTGATTTAGAGCAGTTCACCGTGAGACCAGAGATACGTCCAAAGAGAGCAATATCTTCCAGTATTGGGGCCAGATTAATTTTGGGGGAGCGAATATAGAGGAGAGCATCATCAGCATACAGAGAGACTATATCTGAGGAACCGGCAGTACGTAGGCCCCTATGCGCATGGTTTTGGCGAAGCATGTCCGCAAACGGCTCCATTGCCACAGCGAAGATTAAGGGTGAGAAGGGGCAACCCTGTCTAGTGCCCCTAGCTATATGGAAGAGGGGGGAACAACGGTCCTCAGTACGGACTCTGGCAACGGGGTTGGAGTAAAGGAGCCTGACCCAGGAGACAAAGGTGGGGCCAAATTTGCATTTGTCGAGTACCCGCCAAAGATAGCTCCACGAGACCGAATCAAAAGCTTTTTGCATGTCAAGTGTCGCGGCCACCACGTGCACACCCGGGCTCACTCTACTTATAATGTTGAAAAGGCGTCTCAAATTCAAGGAGGTGGAGCGGCCCGGGATGAACCCCGCCTGGTCTGTGTGGATGATATGTGGCATGAAGGGGACAAGTCGTAGAGCGAGTAATTTTGCATAAATCTTGACGTCACAATTGATCAATGAGAGTGGGCGGTAAGAGCCGCATTGAGTGGGGGGTTTATTGGGTTTTAGTAGGACTGTTATGGTGGCTTCGCGGAGTGAGGGGGGGAACTGGCCTACCTCCACCGACTCCTCCCAGAGAGCAGCAAGACGAGGGAGTAGGAGTGATTTGAAATGCTTATAAAACTCGACAGGTATACCATCCGATCCAGGGGATTTGCCTGAAGATAGGGAGTCTATAGCCTCCGAGAACTCCTCAGGGGTGAATGGATTCTCGAGGGATCCGATGGTATCGGGAGAAAGGACCGAAAGGGGAAGTTTATCAAGGTAAGCATCGATTTCTGCCATAGTGGCGGTGTCTGAGTGTGCATATAGGGATTGATAGAAGGAGAGGAATTCAGCATTGACATCTCCAGGGGAGGTGGCCAGGGATTCATCAGGTCTCTCAATTCCGGGAATGGGTGGGGCACCGAACTCACGGCGGAGAAGTCTAGCTAGGAGACGGCTAGGGCGTTCACCCTCACCATACCTCCTCGCCCGCCCGGGATTATCAAGAAACCTCAGCTCGCGGTCCGCGAGCGCACGAAAGGTGTCCAATTCCGTGCCAATTAACGCAAGGATTTCAGGGGTTGGGTCTAGAGTATACTGGGCCTCCAGCGCAGATAATGTGGCCTCGCTCTCGGCGATTTCCCTATGAATAGTTCTGAGGATACCATTTTCCTTGGAAAGGGCAATGCCTCTGATGTAGACCTTAAAGGACTCCCAGAGAGTGGCCTGTGAAGACACGGAGTTGGTGTTGATCTCGAAGAACTCCTCGATCGCCGACTCCACCTCTGAGCTAAAGACCGGATCGAGGAGAGAAAGTGGCTTCATTTTCCAGTGTCTGGTTCGTTCCCGATCTGGGCCCCAACATAGGGTGACAGTCACTGGGGAGTGGTCAGAGAGGGTCCTGGGGAGGATTGCCATACCAGATACGCTCCTTATCAGACCATCGGATATCAACCATCTGTCAATCCGAGAAAAGGAATCGTGAACCGAGGAATAAAAGGAATAAGAGCGGGAGTGAGCAGCAGAGTGAGGTTGCAGACAGCGGCAGACCGGAGTCTTTCTGCTGTTTCTCCACTTTTTTTTTTCCCCAGCGTGCCCATCTACAAAGGGGCCTCCCACCCGCGGAGCGGCCGCGGAGTGAGCAGCAGAGTGAGGTTGCAGACAGCGGCAGACCGGAGTCTTTCTGCTGTTTCTCCACTTTTTTTTTTTCCCAGGGTGCCCATCTACAAAGGGGCCTCCCACCCGCGGAGCGGCCGCGGAGTGAGCAGCAGAGTGAGGTTGCAGACAGCGGCAGACCGGAGTCTTTCTGCTGTTTCTCCACTTTTTTTTTTTCCCAGCGTGCCCATCTACAAAGGGGCCTCCCACCCGCGGAGCGGCCGCGGAGTGAGCAGCAGAGTGAGGTTGCAGACAGCGGCAGACCGCGGTCTGAGCGTGGACTAAGGGAAAAGCCACCGACATGGATATATATTCGTGTACAGATGAGCCTGTGAGGACTACTGCTGCAACGCACCGCGCGAACGAACAGCTAACTACAAGGACGGAGCTACCTCAACCAGGTACGGCACCCCTTACCCATCACATGTGGGGAGCGGAGGGTCCCGCTGATTTTTCAGCTCTTCCAGCTGCCCGTCCGCTGTCTCCGCCTCTCATGCCGGAAAAGTCCCCCCTCCATGAAACCTGTTTTCCCGTTACCCTACCTACTTCCCTTATCCCTCTCCCGCCTTCCCCTCTCCTTACCTGTTCGATTTTGGAGGTGGAGACTGTAACAAATCAGCGGGTACTCAGGCCTTTGAAGGAGACTTGTCCGGGAAGAGGACCCCCTCGGAAGCGTGGAGAGAAGAGCACTGCTCTCAAGCGGGTGCCAAAGCGCACTATCTCGTCTGGTCAAGCCGAGCCTTTTGAGACACCTAAACTCAAGACCGCGAGACTCCTGCTGGACACTTCCTGCAACGAAGCGTCCTGCCGCATACTGGAAACGGACCAAGGCAGGCCTTCGCTCTTGATGGACCTGAGAGACAATTTGCTAGCAGAGACTCAGCGGGGAAGAATTATCGTACCGCCGATGTTGCCCCCCGGGGATGAACGTGTGTGCCAAGAGGGGGAGGTGAACCAGATTACTAGAAATCGCACAGCTTGTGATCCATTGCTTACTGCTGAAATGAATTGCAACAGCCCCAAGAGAGAAAAAGATCAATCTGAGGCACATGTGGGACAACGTCTAAGGACGGTAGCGACCACCGACGACGAGTCTTCAGAACATCTAAACATCAAGGACAGTGACCAAGACGCCACGCCTAAGCTGTGGGGGCCTGCAATGAGAATCTTATGTGCTGCGCAAATTCATACTGCATCAGCACTAGATAATCAAGAGCGCCATGCAAAGGAACCCTGGCTGATGATATCCGGGGCTAATGATAAATCTGGAGAAGCACCCAACTGTAAAATTGCCCATCGAAATCCGGCGGTTTTTGATCACTCAGAGGATGGAGCTACTGAGGATATCGAAACCGCTGCGGAACCGGGCACTGTAACTAAGACCCTGGTAAAACCAACCGTCGCATATTTCCAAATGAAAACCCAATCGAAAAAGAAACAAGAAAAAACGGGAACGGACAACGAGAGGCTGGACATTACATCCTTAACGACGATCTGCAAACCGCACCGTTACAATCATAACAAAGTGAGAAGCAGAATGACCCCAAGACCGAAAGCTCCATCAAAAAAGAAACTAGGGCCAAAAGCAGGTCCCATCAAAGGCGGCATAGTGGCAGCCATGAACGACTTTTTTAGAATGAAATTGGAGTCAAATCTAAATCAAGGTCACGAGCTGTCAGATAATGAAATTCTTGAGAGTCTAGGTGAAGCAGAAACAAATATATCAAGATCCGAGTGCCTTATAACAGAGGCCACTGCGAGTCCAGACTTAATGATCAGTCTATCAGATAAAGCACAAGGAGGGTCCTCTACCCCTCTAAGATGGCATTATTCTAACAATCACAAGAAGAGGACTGAACTTAGTGAGGCAATGGGAAAGACCATTGAAACATGTTCTCAAGCTTCACTGGAGGCTGAACTAAGGACAGAAAAGGAGAGAACTGAAGAAGAGATCTTGACCCTAGAGCCTAATACATACTTACATGAAACTACAATCACAGAAGGTAGCTCTACCAAAGAACCACGAGTTATGGATACGAAAAGTGTTAAGAACAAGAGCCCACAAGCAGACGAGAAGCTAGTGATGGACGTCGGAGCAGTGTTGCTTCCAGTCGAACAAGGCCCAATCGTTTCCCCAAAGGAACATGAGATCAACAGGGAAAAAACAAACCTACTGCATCGAGCACGATCCGTGACGCGGCGTTCTGAGGAAACTCAACGGTCTCCTTCACTAAACCTCGTGCAGCAAAATATGGACCAATCAACATTAATGTCGTCAGTGACGATAGCAATGGCACCATTCACAAAGATGTACAAGACTATTAACGACACGCTTCGGGACCAGATGTATATGCTTTCAGCAATGCAATCTAAATTGCAATATTTGGAAGGTTACATAATGGGGACCCAAAACCCTGAAATAGAAAAAATCACGCAAAAAAAAGGACAGGTTCCAACCTGCAGCTGCGTTATTGCCTATGGATTCCATCCTCCAGCTGAGGAATCAGAGAACAATCAATCACAAAATCCCATTACGGATCAGATAGCCCCCGTTATCAGACAGGACGAAACGGTTGGGCCACTGGCTCACGACGACAGAATCACCAACATCCCCAACATCGAACAAGGCGAAGAGCCACTGGACGATATTATTGCTATCCTTGACGAAGGAGAGAACTACATGGTGACGGAAAACGAAGCAGGCACGACGGGGGCAAATCAAGAAACAGCTAATCCCTTTTCCTACATCCAGACCGGGGGAAAATTGGGGAACCCCAGTAAAGATACCACTGTAAAGCCAAAGAACTTTACATTTATAATATTCTCGCAACAAAAATCAATTGTCAATCAAACTTCGAAGAAGGATGTGAACAGATCAATCACTTCTTTGGTCTCTCAAATACCTCCGAAGCAGTCAAAGGTTGTCGCCAGGAAAAATGGTCTTGCAAAGAGAGCAGTGAAGAAAACAGTTACTCGAACTACTGAGGAGAGTGAAAAGCGACCTAACCGTGCAAAGGAAAAAGAACCAGTCCTCATGGTTCTGGAGCAATCAGACGGGAGCATTGCTACTGGGGACGAGACAGGATCCGAAATTCATCCAACAAAATCGTCAAAGAGAAAGATCCACAGAGCGATCATGGACTCTCCCAAAAATGAACCGCCGCATAAGGTCTTTATGTACGAAATTCCCGATTCTCCAATAGAAGCAACAGTGAAAATTCATAGACCGCAAAAAGTAGACTATATATCCACCCGGAGTTCAAGGCCTAACATCCAGAAAGAACAAAGACCAATCGAGAGACGTAGACACGACACAAACATATGGAAGGAAAACAAAACCCGGTCTATTCCGGCCTACACTCGAGGCCAGGTGGATATAGGAGAGCGGAAAAAGGCTCGTAACTCTAGCCTCGAAAACAAAAAAAAGACCTCAGATTCTTATCTCCAATATATCACTGAGGTGAACCAGAAAAAAAAAAGAGAAAGCACATTAGAACAAGACCAAGAACGGAAAAAAGCAGCAAAGCAAATCCTAACCGCCCATATGTTAAGACTGAAAAATATCAACTCAAAGCAAGAGGATATAACTATGAACAGATCAAATATTCTAAAAATTCTGACTCGAATCACAAGTTTGAAGCAGATTGGAAATAAAGACCTGTGGATAGTAGAACCAAGCACCATCGGGAGAACTGACTATTCTTACATACATCTCTACTCGGAAAATACTAAACGATACATACTGAGAGAATCCGAAAATCTATTTTCCATGGGATTTGAACTAACGGATCCCAAACAGGTCAACATAAAAAAGGACCTATCTACGCGAACCGAAAGAGTCAAGAGAAACACAGAGGCCACCCCGCAAAAGAGCACTAGATACATCAGCAAAATGCCTCACGCACAACCTGGCCGAACGAATCGAAGTCCACCCAATCTAAGAAATGGAGTGGATAATCAGAAAGAGAGAAAAAGATCTGAGATAACTCCTCAAAAAGACACGCATCGGGAACAAAACACCCTTCGAATCAAACGCCCCCTACATTCCAGCTGTAATAACTGGTCTCCCAACAACGATGACAGACTAAGTTCAAACGAAGTGGAATCTTGGACATGGCACAGAACCGAAGCTTCAAACCATAAAAATTACTAGCAACGATCGAGAGGAATGAAGACCTCTATGTGCTCGGGAAAGCCAAAAGAACGAAAAACACAATCTCCATCACCACATCCATTAAGATTTGGCAGTTGGAATACGAGAGGTTTTGCACATTTAACAAGAGAAACCGATGTTAATCTGGGAAATTTCGATGCACTTTGCCTCCAGGAGACTTGGTTAACCACTAAACCCCAACTAGATGGTTACGACATAGCTTTCACGTGTGCTAGAAAAGGTGAATCGGGAAGACCATCAGCAGGCCTCATTATCGCCATTAAAGCAGGATCAGGCCTGGAAATTTTCAAAATACTACAAACTCCTTATTGGATACAAGCCGTGCTTCTTTCAAGAAAATCCTATACACTGAATCAAAAGGAAAGCTCGATTCTTTTGGTCAACGTCTATTGGAACCCTCAGGTAACAACTAACGAAGACCTCCTCAACGAACTTCAAAACGCTTTTGAGGAAGCACAGAAGACATGGGATGACCACAGTACCATTATAGATGGGGATTTCAATGCCATATGCGAAGGAATTGGCAACCGCTCTACATTGCCAAACCTAAAGTCTCCCGTGCGGGAGAGAGGTATTTTTCTGGACAAGATTATGGCCGAACGAGACATGCACAACCTTCACTGGCAGCGAAACAAAGCAAATCTGGCAATTCCTTCATGGCAACGAGACGATCAAAAAGGAACAATAGACCATATATTCGTCTCGAGAGACATCTTGCCAGAGATCTGCTCCTTTACAATCAGGCCAACAACTTTCAGTGACCACAATCTCTTGGTGATAGAAGTTTGGGCCGCCAAACCCCAAACGATTCTGAACAATCTGCCATTGGAGATAACAGAAAAAGGTAAGCGAGTCAAAATATCTGCAAAGGGCATACGGGAACTGGAAGCCCAATTCGCTGGCTCTCAAATTACAGGATCAACAGCGTCTAAAAGAAAAGAGTTTGATCTGGATTACACACCCCTGCTAACCAGATTTCTAATGGATCCAGCAAAAGCATCGGTGGAGAAGAAAGACCAATCTTATCCCCATGCTTACAACAAAGATCTGGTAATGAAAAGGAAGGAACTCAGAAGACTCAAAAGATTAGCACAAAGAACTCCATCCTCAGAGAGCAACGAAAAGTGGCTAAAATCGGCCCGGCACTACAGAAGCTGGCTTCAAAACCATCGCTACCAGCTATACCTGAACGATTCTCAGCAAATGCTGTCAACCATTTGTGGCAAGAAGCCTAAAGAGTTCTGGAACTTGATCAAAGGAACACAAAAGAATACCAACGAGAGCATCCAGAACAACGTGGGCGAGGCGCGCTGGATCGATCATTTTTCAAAGTTATTTGCACCAATTAGTGAAGTGAATGTAACTGAAAATTCGACGAGCGACCGTTACAAAAAGACAAGCCCATGGTCTATCCCTGACGATAAAGAGTCTATCCTAGATAAACTAAAAAAACTAAACAACTCGAGGGCTCCGGGACCCGACGGGATCAGCAACATGGAACTAAAAAAAAATCCTGAGTGCTGGGCCAACATCATGAGTGAACTCTTCTCCAACTGTAATAGAAAAAGAGCAATACCACCAACATGGCGAAAAGCCAATATTGTGCCCATTTACAAGAGAGGTGCGACCGACGATCCGAACCAATACAGGCCCATCGCCCTCTTGGACGTAATGGGGAAAGTTTTTGCGTCCTTGGCCCTAGATGCGTTCCAAGAATGGACGCGTTCGTCAAAAGCAATGGACCCACTCCAGAATGGTTTTATCAGAAACTCTGGAACTTCAACAAACATTCTACTCATGAGTGTGCTAAAGGGAAAGGCTCTTCAAAGTGGCAACCCAATCTATATCGTTTTTATCGATCTGGTACAAGCGTTTGACCAGGTTGATAGGGAACGCTTATGGGCGAAACTGGAATCTAAAGGCTGTCCGGAGTCAATTTTAAATCCAATCAAGGCTCTACATCAAGAGACATCAATTCGAGTTCGTTTGAGTGCAGATGGTCGACTCTCGGAAGAAATTGAAACAGCACGCGGAGTCAAGCAGGGTTGCCCTTTGGCTCCATCACTGTACAACTCTTACATCGCCGATTACGAAGATTCCACTCTTACGATCAGACATTTTCCCCCGACAATGGGAGGGGAGAAGATAGACCGTCTACTGTACGCGGACGATATCATCCTGATGGATTTAACCCCTATAGGTCTTCAACGACAATTGGACAACATGGTAGCATATATGTCGAAAAACAACTTACGCCTTAACACCGCAAAGACTAAAGTGCTTACCCTGGGGAGATCCTCAAAGTGGAACTCTAAGTTTACCTGGCACTGTGATGGAAGGAAGCTGGAAAGAGTGGAAGCCTTTAAATACCTTGGGATTATAATCAGTAACGATAAAGAGGAAATAACCATGCTTGAAACACTCTGGACAAAGTTAAAAAATCTCACAGCCCAAGCTAAGGCCGTGGACAAGAAACACGGCCGTTTTTCGATTGTACCCATCGTGAGATTCTACAAAGCCAAGGTTGTTCCTACCCTAGTATATGGGATGGACGCAATGCTGCTAGCTCCGAACACCATCTGGGAGAAACTGGAAGCTTTTTTTTGGCGAAAGGTCCTCGGTTTAGCCCAATCCACTCCAATTGCACTAATAAGACGAGAGCTATGCATTTCCTCACTGTTGGCATTAAAACTGAGAGCCACCTTGATGTTATACCGCAAGGTAATAAACAATCCAGAAGTCAAAGTATTGGACCTCATACGGAAAGAACTTAATGAGGGAAATAATCGGGCGCTTGCAAGCTGGGATCAATCCAACCGGAAAATGTTGGAAGAACTGGATCTTTCTGTTGAGACACTCATACACAATCCAAATCGAGTGTCGCAAAAAATTTTAGAAGCAGATTGGATCCATACTCAAGAAGTGGCCTGGTCGTATTCCATCATAGCAAAATTACCAACTGCTCCAATGAAGCTAAACGACACGCGTGGCTACCTACTGAGGTTTCCAGATAAGAACTTAAGTCGTCTGTTCCTAAGATTCAAGCTGAACCAAATAAAAACCAACGAAATTTTGGCACTACGCAAGCAAGTACCATCGAGTTCCTGCCGCTTCTGTCAATCGATAAATGCCATAGTAAGCACAAAACATCTGCTAATGGAATGTACTGGGCTCAAAACGAAAAGAGATAAATACCTTGCAGTCCCATTGAAAAATTACCTCACCCTCGACGAAGAAAACCTCTGGATACTCCTGACGAACGGGAACAACATTAGATGTGTTATAGGAGTAACACTCTTCCTTAAATCCTTGACGCTCGAGTAGGAGGAATTCCCTTAAGCCTAAGCCTACTAAATAAAGACACTTCTAAAAAGAATCCGGACATTTGACATATGAAGACTACTCATCCTATATTTTTGTAAAAATTGTGATACAATTAAAACAAAAAAAAAAAAAAATAAGAGCGGGAGTCGGGGTAGAGGAGCCTCCATGCGTCAAACAGTGCCAAGCGGGGAAGGGAGGAGAGTGTAGTATATGCAGCTCTGGAGAGTTGACGGGGTCTGGAACCAGATCTGTCAAGATCCACGTCGAATATCGTGTTGAAATCGCCTCCCCAGAGAATCGGTATCAGAGGGAAGCCATCTAAGAGAAGTTATAAGGTGTGTGTAAAATTCGGGATCGTTAATGTTGGGACCATATATATTTAGCAGGACAACTTCCCTATTCTGTAGGGTACCATGGAGTAGCACGTATCTGCCCAGGGGATCAATTGTCGTAGCAATGGGGATGAATCTAAGGCTCCTGTGAATAAGGGTCATAACCCCGCGGCTCTGCGTAGAGTAGGTGGTAAAGTACCTTTGGGGACCCCATGTTTTAGCAAATTTTTCACAATACTCTGTGCATGCATGCGTCTCCTGAAGGAACAGGATTTTAGTCCTGTGTCGCTCAGCCTGAAGTTGTAGTAGGCTCATTTTCTTGTAATTACCCAGCCCCCGTACATTCCAACTCATAAATGTCAAGGTTTCCTCACTCAACCCTCCGGGGGTAGCCATAGAGGAATACGGGTGGATGGAAATGTGCCCCCCATGGACGGTGCCCAGTGCGGTCAGATCTGTAACGCCGACGGGACCATGGTGCTTCGGACTCTACCTTCTCTGCGAATACCAAGCTTTTTTTAACATATAACCCCATTCCCTCCTCCCCCTCCCGCATCCCTCCCCCAAACAGAGGGATGATCACCCCATAGCCAAACAACCAAAACCAACACAATGGCATCGACGCCTGGGGGGCCTGCGAACTGGCCTGGCGGCGATGCTCCGAACCATGAGGCAATTTTAGGATAAACATAATGCCCGACAATAATATCTATTCCCACCCAGGGGAGGCCCCGTGGGGGAAGGGGCGGGCATGGACAACAGATAATGAACCAATATAACGGGATTGTAAGAAGTAAATACCCAATCAACTGGACCGAGGTAGTGTATGGGCTCAACTACAGAAACTGAGAGAGTGCCCTAATGACATAGGAGCACCAGGAAAGGGAGACTGAGCCAAGGAGAGCCCAGGAGCGAGCGGGGGAGCCCAGGGCGAGATCAGACAGCCTCACAGGAGATTGTCGAGTGTACGTCGCAGCTGCCCGGGAGGGCCACAGGGAGGCCCAACCAGCTAGTGGGCTATGGGCGTCCCGTAGGGTCTCCCAATGAAAGGTGATCTCATGGAACGTCGTTATCTCAATCAATACAGTGGTAGTGGATAAATAGCATTAAAAGTAGTGTAGTTCGAATAGCCAGTGAACACTGGGACCAAGGGGCTTCAACGGACCTCCCGGGCAATCAAGAGAACAAAAAATGCATGTAGCGGGTACCTGGAGCACATCAAAGGGGGATCAGACCACACCAACGACTGCCCAACAGCCCGACCACACTGTGATAGGTCAGTGGGTCGGGGAGCAATAAGAACAGTGAGAAACAGCAAAGACAATAACATTATTTGTTGCAGGTGCGACCAAGTCGCCTCATGGGAACCACATCAGGTAATGCCAGAATGTCAGAAGTCCAGATAAGTTCTGAAGCAGGATATAACGGCATTCATTCAACAATTAGCCTAAGCTGTGGCGAGCCAATGACGGTGCCTGTTACGAGTACATTTCAGCCGGGAAAGTGTTCATCTATGAACCTGGAGGCCTCCTCAGGCAACGTGAAGAAGTACACACGGTTTGCATGCTCGATACGCAGTTTGGCGGGATATAACATGGCATATTTAACCTGGAGGTCGCGTAGTCTCCTCTTCACCGCCAGGAAGGTCTTGCGTTCACGCTGAACCGCCACCAAAAAATCCAGATATAGGTGGATCCTGGCTGCGCCTAAGAGAAGGTCCCCCTTGGCCCTCGCCGCCCTGAGGAGGGCATCGCGGTCGCGAAAATTTAAGACCCTGGCTATGATCGGGCGTGGAGGTGCTCCAGGTTTGGGTTTCGCCGTGAGTGAACGGTGGGCCCTCTCAATCGCAAACTGTGGGGAGAGTTTTGGGGAGTCCAGGAGTTGGAGTAGCATGCCCTCCACGTAATGCTCCATGGGTTCTTGTATACCATCCTCTGGCACCCCGACAATGCGGAGGTTGTTGCGCCTCGAGCGAGATTCAAGGTCCTCGTTCTTCTTCTCCACCTCAGTAACGCGGGCGGATAGCGTGGAGACCTCTGCACGGAGGGAACCCAGGCCGTCCTCGGCGGTGCTCACCCGTGCCTCAATCTCGGCAACACGACCATCAGTTCTCTCCATATGTGCTTTAATAGAGGATACTGTGCCGTTCATGTCATCCAGTTTACTATGAATTGTGGTGAACCACTCGCGGATAAACTCCATTGTTTTCTGGGAGTCGGATGGTTCTAGCGCCAGTGAGGGGGAAGGTTCCTGTGTAGATGCCTCCGTCCCGGGGCCTCCCGAGGGTTTTGTGAAAATATTGATGGAGGATTGCTTCTTGCCGGTTCGTGTCGACATGTTGCCGGTGGGGGGATAAACTTAAGTCCAAGAGACCAAATAGGGGAGTGGATAGGGCCACAGGGGGAGGCACCAGGATCGACGCAGGCGGCGTGTGAGCGTAGGCCGAGCCGAGCACCAGGAAGGAAGGGATATGGCGTCTCCGCCGGGGGCCTCCCGGGCCAGCCAATCTATGTAGGAGCCAGTGAACAGCAAGCGGTCCCAAGGATTTCTCAAGAAATTCTGTAGGGGGTCAGGGCCCAAGAAGCAATGACCAGCAGGAGAGGCAGAAGGAGCCGGAGTCTTGGGTGTTGATGTAGTGCAGGGGAACACCACTGTATGAGGCAGTAGGACGGATGGCACTCGGTGCAGGTCGTTGAGGGCAAGTGGAGGGGCCCGGGGCCCTGGAACAACCGTAGCAATAGGCCCAACAGCCGGGTGGTTGAATTTTCGGTAGCAACCCTTGCACAAACTTATCAACAAACAATCTCTTCCTGGGTTCAGTACTTAGATCTTGACCACTAAAATCTGCAAATACTTCTTCAAATCGATTAAAATAATCCATCGCTCCTTCCTCTTTGCCCTGCAAACAAGCAGTAAATTTATCCCAAACTATTCTTTTCTCGGGCACCAAAAAAATTAATTTCTCTACTATTCACGATGGTAATGCCAACATTACTTGCAGTGTCTTCTCTCCAGCCTTTCTCTCACTATCAATTCTAGTCAAATTCTCCCATGTGTCACCTAATATTGGCGCGTCATTTATGGTTCTAACCTGTTTCCATATGTCTACAGGAAGAATCACGGGGAACAATAAATCAATGTCGCTCAATGTCACTCAATTTAAAAACAGATTAATTCAAAACAGATTCAGTTTCCTTATAGAATCCTGATGGGTTCTTCCTAATATCAGGGATTGTCTGCTTTATAGTATTTACCTCTTGCCTCGAAAAAGGGACATGTACAAACTGTGCAATATAATGAGCTTCTATTGTTCGCGCTGGAGTTCCTCCAGAGGCAGCAACTTCTACTTTCGAGACAAACGTGGGAGGCAACTCCCTCATGGGTAATTACAAATTAGGCGATTCTACATTCGTTCGTCTATTAAGCAACAAAGCTAAATCAAGTGAAAAAACAGACGTTCCAGTTTCAGGCAAAAATGCTTGTTTGTAAATCGTCATTAAATCAGCCGGACAACAAATCTTATTCTTCATACATTCATCTTGTAGGTACTCTACCATGACCTGTAATACCTTTCTCTGCATTTCTGGTGTATACTGACTAAACGTATCATGCACTTCAATTGGGGAAATGGAGACATCCATCTTAGCGCATCTCGCGTACAAATTCGCATTTCTTCACTAACAGGTTTCAAGGGCGGAAAAAAACGTTGCTGGACATACGACATATGCAGTTTATCTTTTTCCATTCATTCTTTATGCAATCGATCAAGTTCTTGCTTAAACTCAAATAAGCAGCCTATGTGTTTTCGTACTTTCGTTGCATTATCTCGCAAACTCGAAAGGACAACCAAATCACGCAACTCTTGCGGTACCACTATATCGGTCAAATCACTCCATGCATTCGAACAATACCTGTTTTTCACCAAGGCCTCTATGATCAGATATGGAACTTTGCACAGCCACTTTATTGCCATCATCAATATACATTTCTGCCCATTCTTTCAGTTCTGCTTTCCTTTCTTTGCTAATCGTACTACGAGCCAGTCTAATGCTTCCTTGCGCAGGCCCCATCTCTGTAGAACTGCCTGCTAACGCGGCTAACTCATGCTTTGAAGGCAGTGGAGGAATTGCCTCTACAGGGGCGCCCTGAACACTTTCCGATCCCGGCTTGACGGCTTCGTCCTCGACTCGTTTTTGCCTTCTTCAACTTCAACGTATACGATGGAACATTAGTGGGAGGGTCCCTGTTCAGGCCCCATATTTGCTAGGCCATAAAGACCGCATATGGAAACTAAGGCACAATAACCATATACCCCAGTGACACGTCAGACACGAGGTTCATTTTCCAAACAAGTCTGGTTTATTTCAAAGTATTCTCAGTCGGCCGACTGGGACTCAACGCCTCACGACGTGTGTTCCCAGACCTCGTGAGATGCGAGAGAGCGAGCAACGCTCAAGCAGCAATATATATATACATTATACATAATCTTTACGAAGGCAATTCGATCCGCCCACAACATGTCGTACAGGCTAGGGTTCAGTGATTGACAACTATGACAATTATGACACGTTGTGACAAGTCTTCATTCAGCCTAAACATAGTTATTCTAGCAACAGCAGCAGAGACAACTTTCTGTTATGGGGAACATGGAGCTTCTGGCTCAGCAAGGATATCGTGTTCTCAGCAGGGGAAACATTCCTCATTATGTTATCTGTATGACTTGGGTCATGAGCTAAAGGTTAGATAGTTCTGAAGCAGAAAATACCATTCTCCGCAAAAGGAGCACCACTAAAAGAATATAATTCATGTTTTAACTGCCTTTTACTACAGCGTTTGCAAGACAGCCCGGCACCTGGTCTGCTGATTAGATGTGGCTTCCGCTCAACTTCAAGGACTTAGTGAGAGAGAAAAACAATGTATTTCTGCACAGTTTGACATTCCTGTCGTATTAGTATTTCAGCATTCGAGCCGTGGCCTCGCACTGTGTGCGAGTTCGAAGCATAGAATACATTTGCAAAGCGTTTTGACAGAAAGGAAAAAAGCAAATGGCCGACATAGCACTAAATGGATGCCCTCTGATTACATTGACGATTCTAGGATCGCAATGTTTGTCACATGATGCGGTTGGTTTCTGGCCAACATACTATACATACTATAGGGTTGTTTCTGGTCTAACAGGATGGCGAGTGATGTTCTGTGCAGGTCTGCGTCCAACTGGGTATGTTGTGTTTCTGATATTAAATGTCCTTCTTTTCGTTGGTAATTTCGCCTACTTTGCATGGACCATCCCATATGTGCGGTGCATTGCAGGTGTGCTTTGTGAGTGACGTGGACTTGTCGAAGTGCTGGTGCCAATGGGATGCAGGTCACATGTCATTTGAGCGGCATTTTTCTCAGTTTGTTCTGCTGTGATGCATGTGCTTGTGTGTTGAGAGGGCTGGACCTGTCTGGTGATGTGTCCTTACAGTACCACATGTGGTGATGACCTTGTAATGTGGCTGTGTGCTGCATGTTTGTGTAGGTGACATGGTTAACGAAGAAAATGGTGAGCAGGGGAATTGCTTATTGTGGGAGTTTCTCATTGTATTTGTGTCATTTGCCTGCGGTCAGTGTCCTTTTGGACAGGGCGGGTAGGGTGAGGGGGGTTTGTGGCATGCGTGTCATGTGTGATGACATGTAATGGCATGGTCTGTTGCTATTCACATTCGGCGTTGTGCAGTGCTTTGTGCAAGAGATGTTTTATTGACGTTTGCAGTGATGTATGCCCAAGTCTTGGCAGCACTTTGTGTTTGTACTTCACAGTTGTGGGTTAGAGTGTGTTCATGTTGTGTTCCCTTTGAGACAGTTACATGCAGTATTCGAGGGTAAAGAGGGATGGCAGGCATGCAGATGTGAGTGGTGACACAAAGGTGATGTCCTTACCTCGGTAGTGCCTCATATACTCGTGCGGACCTCATCTGGGATAAGGGACAAGGTCCCCTCTTACCTGTTCGAGTCGCTTTGCTGGGTCTGGCAGGTTTACTCTAAGAGCTTGGGCCCGGGCGCCTTGGGTGTACTTGAAATTCACCCTGCCCTTCTCATCCCCTCACTTCTTTTTCAGGTCCTCAACAGTGCTCGACTTGACGCCCAGGGCATTGATGTTCTCTGTGAGTCTGGCTCCGAGGGCATCCATCTTGCTCTGTGGGTTACAGTGTCCAGGGTTCTTGATTATGGTGTTCTGGCGCTGGTTGATGAACGCCACCATCACCTCCAGCTCGTGTTCAGTGAAGTTCTGCTTGCACCGGAACATCCTCTCATCCTCTATGTTGCTGCACACCATGGACTCTGCCGCGATTAGGGCCACTTTCGGGGTAGCTTTTATTGGTTGGTAGTGGTGGAGGTAGAGGTGTTTGATGCTGGTTGCAATGGATGTTTCTTTCCGGGTAGTTGTGGCACTCACAGATGTGGTGATTAGGTGAGTGGTCCAGGTGTTTGACACATGTGCTTTGGGCTCTTGCTGGTTTCCTTGTGTGTGCCTGGTTTGCCAATTGTTGGGCCCATGCGTATTGATGAGGCAGATTGTGGGGTCATGTTGATTTGTCCTGTGCTGTATGGTGTCTGTGAGTGGTGTGTGATGTTTTGTGCTGCTGTTTTGTGCTGCTGGTGTTGTGCAAGTTGTGGACTGTTTATGGTCTATTTACCTTGTGTCATCCTGTGAAGAATCTAAATCTTGGTTTCATTTATCACATTTCTTATTTTACCGATTTTACGGAAACCGTGCACTGTTTGGTTTCCGCATTTTATTTTTAAGTGCTCGTTTAAATACTTTGTTTTTCTCTTGATAAAAGGAAGCCCATGTAAACAGTGACACAGAGCACTCCTCCTGCATTTAAAGTTAAAATGACATGAAGATCTCACGTTAGAGTGATATTTTTTGTTTGTATTAGCATTCTTTGGCTGTCCTTTGAAAGAAAAAAAAATCCTGAATGAACATTCATTTTTGCAACTCTCAAGGAAAATAACATTTTTATTTCATTTTGCAATATCATACTACATACTTTCACCAATTAACATCAGAAATAACCTTGATGAGCTTGTATCAATCCCCCACCCCTGCCCCTACCTTCCTCACCCACCACTGGCAATTTTCTGCTAATACACTTTGGGTTTGGGCATCTGCGTGTTTGTTATTCAATTGGGTGCTAATGGCATTTCTATTAATTTGAGTGTTATCAGTCTTTTCGGCAGGGAAGACAGTTGTAGTCCTTTTTCATGCACTCCAGGAAGGGAGTCCAAACTCATCTAAAGACATTACCTTACTCCTTAATGTGATCTGTAAGTTTTTCCATTGATAATATATTCCATATGTAATTGAGCCATAGGTCAGTTGCGGGTGGGGTTTGTTGGATAGCCCACATCGTTGTGTGGGCGGGCCGCCGTTGCGGCCAGAACATTGACGTCCCGGACGTGACGTCAAGGGAAGGGGAGGGGCGGGACCGGGGTTGCGGCAGTTGCTGCCAAGCTGTTAATAAAGAAGGTTCATGACACCTCCGGCTCCCGCGTATCATTCCGCGCGCTGGTAGGCGCGCCTGGTAACCCTGCGCGTAGCGGGCTAACAGGGTTGTCTGCCTCCATTTAGCAAGGATAGTTAGCTTCGCTGACAATAACATATTCGAGGCCAGTCTCTTGCAGCTCCCCTTGATCATATCTTCTCACAGCGCCTCCCCTCTTAAAATGATGCATATGGGGTCCTATGCAGCACGCAATCAATTCCTGTCACCTTTTTCAGCCTGGAGCGCACCTCTAGCCAGAAGGATCAGATATTAGGACAGTCCCACAATATATGAAGTAGCATTCCCTTTTACCCTCTGAACCTCCAGCAAAGGTCAGAGGGTAACTTGTTGCTGCTCGTAATCTGTCTGGTGTGCGGTACTATCTTCTTACTATTTTAACTTGGTATTCTGCTAACTATGTGCATAAGTATGTACTCCGCATGTTTCAATATATCCTCTCCCATTCTTCTTTCTCCAGTTCCTTCCCCAGGTCCTTCTCCAATCCCTTACAATAGGACTGGTTGTTCGGCGTACCTTCTTTGTTTATGATCTCATATGACTTGAAGATCAGCCCCTTTGTGAAGGATGATTATTGGAAAATCTGTTCCCAGGGTTTGAGGGGCCTGGTCGCTGCGCTTTTAACTTGTGGGTTAAGCACCCAATGCTGCACCTGCATGGAGCTAAGCCTGTCTCTTTCTGGTATCTTGTAAACCCGTTTTAGGATCTCGAATGGCCTAATGCCCCCATTGTTAAAGATGTCTCCTATTTTATTAGGCCCTTGGCTTGCCTGTCTTGTGAATGTGAGGGTTTCCCAGTACAGGTGAAAAGAAAAAAGATTTACTAGCAAAAACCTCTGTTCCTTAAAGATAATTTATAGAGCCAATGTAACATTTTATATCATGTTTTTAGCAAACTACTGGGACAAACGTTTTGCATACATACATTTTTCATAGATGCTTCAAAGCTACCATTAGTACATGTTACTCTTGAATTATAAAACATGTAATCAATAATAACGCTAATGTATAAGTTTAATAAGAAAAGTGACTTGCCTGTTTTTCTGGTGTTGAAGCTATTGATTTTTGAATACGTTCTTCTCCCTCTAGTCGATGCTGGAAAGTGCAAATAAAAAGCAAGAATGAAAAGGCAGCACAATGTTTTAATTGAACCATTGTACTGTACCCATGTAGGTGATGTTGAATAGAACCTTAGGATCTATACATGTATTCCATATGCTTTATTCATTATTCATCAAAGTGGTTGTATTGTTGCTGTATGACAGTTTGGATGGACGGAGACAGTTGTTTAGACATCTCAAAAGATGCTAAGATTACTTACCTGTAGCTAGGTTTCTCCATTATTGGGCATGATGAAATTGCTCTGAAGCGTTAGTTATCTGTTGTTACCCTAAAGGGGGCGGCGGGTTACGGATTTTAAGGGCACTCATGGATCTGCTACTCTAGTGTTGAAATAATGGCTTTCTCAGAGCCTCATATTGCTGCAGACAACTCATCTCAATATTGATCCGTCTAACCAGCAGATACAGGATCTGCCCAATCTGCCAGCATCACTGAAGATGGAGCTTGAGCGTTTGTTCTACACTCTCTGTCGAGAAGAGGCTACAGGATGCCCAGAAGAAAGCTGTTCAGTACTCCTTAGCTAACTGTGAAATCAGGCTGAGGAAAGGAGGGAGGGACGGGAGGCTCATCCTTTCAGGTTTCTTGAGCCGCCAGTCCTGTTATAGAATTGGGGCCTGATTTAGGTGTAACCCGTGAAGCACAGGAACCTTACCCACCACTAGTCTCTGATTGGTGGAGTAGATGATCAGAAGAGGAGCACGGATCACAAACACCTACATAGGTGTATGGCATATTAGGAACAGAAATGCATTACAAGGAAATCCCTGGATAAAAAAGCCATTGCCTACAGTCTTCTGCTGATGGGAGAAAGCTGTTTTAATGAGAAGAACAAGTTACTTACCAACTGGTAACGTTCTTTCGAATGGATGTTCCTCCAACATATTCCTCATCTTAGATGTATTCGTCCAGCTTTAGCTGCTTTGGAATTCTTTTCTCGGCAGACGGCGCCATGCGTCGATGTCGTTGAGTCGAAGTACCTCGAAGGCCTCTGTCGAAGGTGACGTCATCGGGTATACAAGTAGCACGCGCGGCGCCTGTTGGCCTCAGTTCTGTTTTTCCCCTCTTGCTCTGCAGTATAGATAGTATAGGTAGCCAGGTGTCAGCCTTTTAAGAATTGAAGAGGTAATAACAACGGAAAATCTACAGAGGGGTAGGATGGGAGGGCGATGAGGAATACGTTGGAGGAACATCCAGTCAAAAGAATGTTACCAGTTGGCAAGTAACGTGCTCTTCGAATGGATTGTGTCCTCCAACGTATTCCTCATGTTAGATAGACTCCCAAAGTAGTGTAAAAGTTCTTTGGAGGAGGAAGTAGATTTTTAATATTATATAGCTGAATACAGCACTGCTTTACCAAACGCAAGCTCTTTAGAGTGGGAAGCACCCAGATTATAGAATTTAGAAAAAGTGTGCAGCGAAGACCAATTCGCTGCTTCACAAATAGATTTTGTGGGAACACCTCTTTGAAGGGCTGTCGCACAGGCTATGCCTCTGGTTGAAGGGGCCCTCAAGCCTTCTGGTGGATCTTTGCCCACCAATCTGTAGCATTCTGAAATGCAAAGCACAATCCAACGTGATAGGGTTTGTTTTGACACCGATTGGCCCAACTTCCTTCTTTTTAAAAACATTTTTTTAATTTTGTTTAATTGTATTACAATTTTTACAAAAACCTTCTAACAGTTCCATATGTTCCTTCAGCCATTTGTCCTATTCTTTCTCATGCCAAACATTCATCATGTTTATCAATCTTCAAAGATCTGAAGAAAAGAGCTACCCCCATTGCCCATCGAGTATTCTCCCCGCTTGCCAGGGCATTCCACCATGTCTCTGCATCGTGAGAAGCGCCTTGCTTGCCAAGATTGTCATCAGATGTTGTTCTCTCTGGGCAGGCTAGTAGTAGGTGGCGAGACGTTTCTTTTGTGGCATTTCCTTCACAAAACCGACAGTTATTAGTAGCTGCTTGATTCCTTCTCGCTTTTACTTCATTTGTCAATATTTGGTTTAATCTAAACCTCAGGAATTATCTGGCCAATTTTTCATCTAAAAATGTAGCCAAATCATTTCTCACTATATTGACTTTTGCTGGGATGGTTGGAATATTTCTTGTTTTGTTCTGATCTGCCAGATCCAAGGTCGCGATCCAGTCCATTTCTATACATTTCTAGTTAGCTTTATTTGGATTTGTGGATAGTTCTTCCGCTGTAATGTTCATATCTATCAACATTTGCTTGTTTTTTGCTGCCCATTCAGACATAACGATATTCTTTCCATTCTCCATTTCTACGTTAATGATATACATTATCCTTGATTTCGGCTCTGTGATCACTTTCCTGTAAAGCATCAACGTATTTCTCGCCACCATTGCCGATAGCGATGATAGACACAGTTCTCTTCTGATCAGCGTAATAGAGGTAGTTTTCGACAGACTGAGGATGTTCCTCCAGAAATAGCTCTATATTTTGTCCCAAATGTGTCCTGGCAGCTGTGGCATGGCATCAGATCCATATATTATACTTGTTGTTACTTTCGACTTATAGAAGTCAATCACTGGGCTCAGGGAATATCGGCCATATTTGTTATCGATGGCTTTTGCTTGCGATGTTAACATTTGTACTTTTACAAAGAATACCTCTTGCATTGGTTGTTCCAGAGCTGTGCTGCTTAACGTCACACCTAGGTATTTGAACACCTCTACTTATTCTAAGACGGTGCTGTTTGCAGACTTTCTGTATTTCTCGCCCTGTTTTTTCTTCCCTCCCACGGCCAAAATTTAAGTTTTTGTTTTGTTAATTTCTAGATTATTGATTTCCAGATACTTTGCCAGATTATTTATCTGCCTTTGTAGGCCCACCGGCGTTAAGTCAAGGAGGATAATGTCATCGGCATAAATAATTCTGGAGACCTTTGATCCTCCTACTGTTGGGGGGAATATTCTTAACTCTTTCTCGGAGTCTGCGTAGCCTGTGATATAAGCGTTATAAAAAGCAGCGGCCAACGGGCACCCCTGCTTCACGCCCCTGGCCGTTTCTATATCGTCCGATAGAACCCCCGCTTTGTTCAGACTTACTCGCATTGTGGTATCTTGATACAACGCTCTAATTGGTCCGGTTACTGCCTCTGGACAATTGTTGTTTTCAAGTTTTTTCCACAACCTTTCTCTGCTGACCTGGTCGAATGCTTGCATCAGATCTATTAGTGCTAAATAGACTGTCGGGCCTTTCTGGAGGCTTTTTGCTTTCATAGCACTCACCAGCAAGATGTTCATTGTGGTCCCTGTGTTTTTTGTAAATCCCGATTGAAAAGGGTCAGCCAGATCAGCGGCTTTTAGCCAATTCTGAAAGGCGTCCAGGGGGCGAGGGACCCAAAGACCTTGCCAATTACGTCCAGCAATGCAATCGGACGAAATTAGGCTGGGTCGTCACTTGCACCTCTTTTGAAGAATGGAATTACTGTAGCTTTTCTCCATGAGGCTGGTATTTCTCCTGTATTATTGCATCTCTTAAAGATTTACTTATTAGTTGTGCCCAAGCTTCCCGATTTCTCTTCAATTCTAGATTAGATAACCAGTCTGGGCCGGGTGCTCGAGAGTTCAACAGTTTCTTGATTTTAGCTAAAACTTTTCAGTATCCTCCGGTATCCCCCAGTTTGCCTTTATGCATCTTGCAGGTTTGTTTTTTGAAGACAATGGGAGTTTATATAGATTGCTAAAATGGGAAACTCATTTAACTTCCCCAACAATATTCATCAAAAGATCTTCTGTTGAGCCGTTGGTATTTCTGATTAACGACCAGAAGGCTTTTATATGTTTGCCGTGTATTGCCCTGAGCATATCCTCAGCATCATTTTGGTATAGGGCATATTTTTGTTGTATCAGCCAGTGTCTATACTGTATTTTGGCCTGCTTTAGCCTTTTTTGATTTTCCGACATCATAGATTTTTTACTAATTCGGATTAGCTGTCTCAGTATTTTAGCTCTATGTCATAGCTATGACGATGTTGTTTCATTCTTTCCAGGTTGTTTCCTCTTTTTGTTGTGTAGATTTGAAGAAGGGGAGTGTAATCGATGACTTTGTTTATGTCTCCTTTACTTCTAATTTCAGTTACCAAACTTTCCAGATATTTGTTTGTTATTGACTGGATTGCCTTTTCGGATAACTTCACTCTGTTACCATGGTTCGTCGGCCAAATTTCTTGTTGCATTTTCAGCTTCATGTTACTCGGAGCTCTCCAACTTGTTCTTAAGATGTTATGATCGCTATTTGTATTTGTAAGGACTGAGAAGTTTACTATCAGCCCCAGAATTTCTTTGGAAACGTAGGTATGATCTATCGTGCTACCTTGATTATTGCGTTCCCAATTAGGTGCATGAATATTCGATCTGTGTCGAGTCCAATGGAGGTTATGGAGATATTTTCCAGTCATCCATTGTTCCAACAGTTTTCCTCTTGTTAGTGTTGAGAGATGCTTTTTTTTATCGCCTATATCCGCACAGATCGCGTTGAAGTCACCTGTAACTATGATGTGGTCCAGATGAAAGTTCAAGGATGCAAGGTATCAGTTATTGTCTTTAGAAATTCTTCATCTTGAATAGCCTCCGGGCTCCAGTATGTGTTTATCAAGGCAATGTTTTCCTTGACAGTGGGCCCTTCCGTACACCATCGTCTATTCCATGTCAATACTACAGCTTGAATGAATGGTGAATGGGTGATCTGGGCACAAATATCAATGCCTGATCCTGAACGAATTGCTGTTATAAGGCTTGCTGTTAGACGGCCTGTCAGGCCTATTTGTGCTGTAGTAAAGATTATTTCATAGCCATCCAAGTGAGGCTTTGCCTGGAGCCACGTCTCTTGTAGACAAATTATGTCATTTGAACCCAGATCCGCGTCATTAGAGGTTGCCAAATGACTAAA
Source organism: Ambystoma mexicanum (assembly GCF_040938575.1). Lineage (NCBI taxonomy): Eukaryota > Metazoa > Chordata > Amphibia > Caudata > Ambystomatidae > Ambystoma > Ambystoma mexicanum. Next base: position 639,532,446 of record NC_090939.1, read on the forward strand.
TCCTCTTGTATTCCAAGATATCATTTGGATGATTGAGGCATTTCCCTTTTTAACTGGCCTGACTGCTCCTTCCTTCTGAGCCAGCATATTATTATCTGGTGGCTAGTTTCCAGAGCTGGGTCTCGTTAGAGGTGCAGTCCATGTCCACTTTATTGAGTCAATCTTTCTTGTAAGGGGTCTTTTTTCCATTTCCCCTTTTGAATCACTTCCCTTTTGTTTGCTTACTTCTAAGCCTGATTTTTCTTGTCTTAAGGGCCCGAGAGGAAATCGCCTTCCCTCTTGCCGTTCTTCACGCCTTAAACTTTCTCGAGGCTGATCAGAGCAGGCTCTGCTGTCCCTTCTCATGTTTTTGCTGTTTTTGAGTTTTTCCCATTTGAGTTATGATATCCCTCGGCTTGGTCTGAGCCTGACTGTATAATACATTGTTGTCTTTCTACAGGCTCTTGTTTTTCTTCCGTCAGCTCATATCCCAAGATGTTTAACCTATGTTCCTCCTCTTTTAATTGGTTTCTTATTATTTTTGATTTGATATGGAGATAGGAGCAGTCTCTTCTGTCATTCTGACACGGTTCTACTATCCAAATGTCCTTGTTTTGGAGTTGCCGAAGATTTGGTATTTGTTGAAATAATTCAAGTATGGGCGTTCTGTTCAGGGTCAGCTTGTTATCCAATTTTTTGATTCGTTTAATCTTGAAGATACAATTGCTCTGTATTTTTCTCACCGTTTCAGCTGTTGTTTTCCTTTCTTGCCCTTCTATTTGTTTTTGGGGTGAGTAACTCCTCACTTTGGTATATGTCCGTTTGTTCCTTTCGCTCTTGTCGCAAATGGAGTTGTATGGGGATCTAATTGTTGATCTTTTTGACTCTCTTATCCGTCTTTTTATGACCAGTGAAATTTGTCTTTCCATGGTTTCATCTTTCCATCTAGATGTTCTTTGATTTTCTTTCGGTGGTCTTGGTAATCGTGCCGAGACCTTTCTTGGGCTCCATCTCTTATCTTCAGCACGCTTTCCTTTATTCGGCTGCTCCTTTTCTTTTTCTGGGAGTGCCGGTTCTATTATAAACACTTTCTTTTTTGGTTCTTCATTTGCGCAATTATTTTTGTTATGATTCGCTTTCCTTTTATGTACCAGAGCTTGATTTTGTTCAGGTTCAGACTCTTCGATTGAATAGGTAATTCAAATTCATCAAATCAGTTATAGATGTAAAGCTATCTTCTACCAGAACTGGTGATCGCTTTTTTCTGTCGTCATTCCTTTCCGGGCAATTGTGTTTGGATCCCCCTGGCTTATCACTTTCTTTCATGTTCTTCTGCTCTTTTTGTCGTTTTTCAGGAGCTTGCAATGGTTTTTGCATATGCGCATGATCCTTTGGCCATTTCATTTGATTAAAAATGCCCTAGGAAAATTGATTTTTTCATATTATGTTCTTTATTTTTGGTCTGTTCTTCTGAAATTGCTTTTGTTATTTTAAAAATGTTTTCTTCTCCCTTTGAGATGCATCCGTTCCCTTTCCCTGGTTTTGTGGCGGTTTGATTCTTGGTCCCCACCTTAGTGGGTCCCTTTTGCTGAATTTTTGATCCAGCTAAGCTCAATACTTTAGAAGCTGGGTAGTTCTCTTTGTTTCCCAAGCATTCAACTATCTCGGTTGTATTTAATAGCGGATCTTGCGGGCCTCTCAAATCAGTTTGCGTTGCAACTTCGTTACAATCCTCTATTGGCTTTTTTTGGCGCACTCCACGGAATGTTATGTCGTTTTTTGTCATTTACTGCTTGTATTTGTTTTTGATTAAGGGTTTCAGTAGTACCCCACCCTTTCGCCATGATATATCCCTCGAGGAAGTTCATCTTGGTGTGCATCAAAGCAATCATCGTTGTTTGATCTTTTTTTTTTTTTAACTTTCATACATATATGGTAGGGTGCGCGAGCAATCCCTGCCAGCAGTACATTGAACAAACAAATGTCAGTATTTTTGCCTTTTACTCCAATCCTGCCTCCCTCCACCCCCCCCCCAACTTTTCAACATGCCATGTCTTGAGGCTATTCAGGTTATAGAAGCAGCGGAGAGAACATTCGAATATCATTTTATTATTAGTCGTACTATTTGACATAGTGGGGTCAGCTCGGTTCACAGCAGGTAGGGGGCCCAAATAGGTCCCTGGGGTTGGTGGTGAGATGTGTGAAATAGAGGCGTTATGGGTCGTACTTTACAAGCGCATAGAGATGCAGTCATCATTGAGGAGCACTGCGGTCCATTCCTGTACAAATTCCAACATGGTATCATTTGTTATCGCAGTGAGTTTTTCATAAGTAAAGATTGACCTAAGTTTACAAAGCCATTCCTCCTTGGATGGAGCTAAAGCACTTTTCCATTTTTGGGCTAGTGCTAGCCTCCCCGCCCTCAACATTTCCCCAATGACCCTCGGGAATGCAGTCTGTTCTGTCTCCGGCATGGGAGTACCCAGGAGGATTTCCAGTGGAGACAGTGTCGGAGAGTACCCCTCTATGTCCTTAATCCAGCTGAGCAGTTCCGACCAGTACACCTGAATAACCGGGCATCCCCACCACATGTGAAACCAAGTGCCCCGTTGTTGACATATCCTGGGGCAAAAAGGGGACACCTCTTTAAACATTTTGGGCAGGGTGGCTGGAGGGCGATGCCATGAGTGGAGTATCTTAAAGCTATGTTCCATGGCAGCAGTATACAGTGAACCCGTGAATATAGATTTAAAGATTGCCCTCCAGGTGTGGTCGTCCAGTGTCATGCTCAGCCTTTCTTCCCATATTCGTTTGAAGGGCTGTCTACCCTCCAGATTAGCCGTTATCAAAGCGCTGTAAAACTTAGATAGAGAGCCCTTCCGGGAGGTGCTTTTGGCTAGGACAATTTCGAAAGGGGTGAGGGGGTGTTGAAAGTTATCGGCCCACCGAGGATGGGTCAGGATTTCCTTCAAGCGCAAATATTCAAAGACTGAGGGCGGGTTGTCACCCAGTGCCTCAGTCAGTTGGTCGTATTCTATGAAGCCCTCCTCGCGAGAGAGTTGAGCAACCCTCTCCAGGCCCATGTCTGACCATGATTGTGTATCTCGAAAGCCCCTGGAGCCTAGATTGATGGGGGGGCCCCACAGCGATGTTAGAGGGGACGGCCAGGGTGACAGCAGCTTATTGTCCTTGTTTGGCTTCCAGACTGCCCAGAGGGCCGCTAAGGTGGGGTCTGTTCTGAGATGGGGGGAGGGCCTCAGGGGGTGCCCATAATAGATCCCTGACTTTTTTCAGGTGGGTGTGGACATCCTCAATGAAAGTCCAGTATGTCCTCAGATCCTCCCTCATGTGCTCTAACATCACCCGGAGCTGGGCTGCTTTGTAGTATAGCCTAAAGTCTGGGAGACCAAATCCACCATGAGACTTAGGAAGAGTCAAGGTAGAAAATTTGACTCTTGTTCTTTTACCATCCCAAATGAACTTAAGGACTCGGGACTGCAGTACCTCAAAGAAGGCACCAGGGATCACCACAGGGAGGGCCGCAAAGAAGTAAAGTAGGCGGGGCAGGATATTCATTTTGACCTTGACCATACGCCCAAACCAAGAGAGTGTAAGGGGTGCCCATCGTTTGAGATCGCTACTAATCTTGGCCAAGATCCCCGGGAAATTACATTGATAGAGTTGTGACAGATCCCTGGGAATGGTGGTGCCCAAATACCTGGTGGATACCCGCTCTATTCTTACTCCCAGTATTTCGGAGTTACCCCCGATATCGTGGTTCCCGAGACCCATGGGCATAATGCTAGACTTGGACGTGTTCACCTTGAGCCCCGAAAAGGTGCCATAGTAGTCTATAGGTCCGAATAACCGGGCTAGAGAGTTCTGAAGGTTGCCCAGGTAGCCCAGGATATCGTCTGCGAACAGGGAGAGTTTAAAGTCGCAGTTGTCACATCTAATCCCTGTGATTTCCTGGTCAGCTTTGATCGCTACAGCCAGGGGCTCCATTGCCAAAGCATATAGAAGGGGTGACAGGGGGCAGCCCTGACGGGTGCCCCTAGATAGGGCCAGAGGGTCTGAGGTGCCGCCATTAACCAAAACTCTTGCTGAGGGACCATTGTAAAGTGCTGAGACCCAACCACAGAAATTGTCCCCCAGACCCATTTTTCGGAGGACTTTACCCATATAAGGCCGCTCGACGCGGTCGAAGGCCTTTTCCGAATCTAATGAAAGGAGATAGCCCTCCACCCCCTGCATTGAAGCCTCATGCATGAGATCCAGGGTCTTCCGTATGTTATCTGATCCCTGGCGACCTGGAATAAAGCCCACTTGATCTCCATGTACTAGGGAAGGGAGGAGTTTCGCCATTCTGTTTGCTAAAAGTTTGGCCAAAATCTTTACAACAGCGTTGAGGGGGGATATAGGGCGGTATGATTGGCACTGAGAGGGGTCCTTCCCTTCTTTGGGGAGTACTACTATCAGGGCAGACATCATCGTGGGTAGGAGGGAGCCCAGTTCCAGTGCTGAGTTAAACATCTTGGCCATAAACGGGGCCAACGTAGACCGATAGGTCTTGTAAAACTTAACAGTATACCCATCAACCCCCGGGGCTGTTCAGCTCTTCAAAGAGGATATGGTGTCTATTATCTCTTGTGGGGTTATGGGAAGTTCTAGTGTTTCTGCCTTGTCGGGAGAGAGGCCCGGAATCGGGAGGGAGTCCAGGAAGCTGTCTATTTCGGTCCCGTTTCCTGCGTACTCCGAGCAATACAGCAGTTCATAATATTGTCTGAATTTCTCAGCTATCTTACTGTCTCTCACGGTCATTTCCCCTCCCGGGGTGCGAATGGAGTTCACCCTCCTACTATTTCTAAGCTCGCGGAGCCTCCAAGCCGATATCTTATCTGCTTTTTCCCCCTTTTCCATGTATTTTTGTTTCAGGAAAGACAGCTTCCTTTCTGTTTGTCCCACCTGGAGATCTTCCAACTTAGAGCGCAATCTTTGTAGCTCCTCCCATTGTCCGGGGCACATCTGCGTTTTCAGTTCCCCCCCCGGTTGGATAGTGTCTATCTTTTCCCTCAGTAGTTCCTCCTCGTGGCTTCTCTCCCTCTTTTTTCTCGAACCTATCTCAATAAGGATGCCCCTAATGGTTGCCTTAAATGCCTCCCAAACTCCCATGACGCCAACCTCCCCATTGTCGTTGACAGAGAAGTAATCTTTTATGGCTTCTAGAAGGGATTGGCGTACTTCCTTGTTGTGCAGAAGGAGGTCGTTGCACCTCCACTGGGACCCAGATGCAGGGGCGGGGGGGATACCCATTTTTATTCTAACCAAATCGTGGTCCGACCAAGGGAAAAAATCCACCCCCGAGTCGGTGACCTCACCCCGAAGCGTAGAGTCAACCAGAATGTAATCGATACGGGAGAAAGTAGCATGTGGCTTTGAGTAAAAGGTAAAGTTGGGGTCTCGGCCCTGCTTAATGGGGTGCGTATCACTCAAGCCCAGTTCCCCCTTAACTTCCTGGAAAGCTTCAGCCAGTTTTTTATGGAGTCGCAAGTTTAAACACGGATTGCCTGACTTCCTATCCCTCTCGGGGCAAAGGACCATATTAAAATCCACACCCACCAATAGAGTGCCCTCGGAGACTGCCATAATTTTCTCTTTCATCCCCTCCCAGAAGCTATCCTGTGCTTTGTTCGGAGCATATATACAAACCAGGGTGAACAGCCGGCCCCTCACCTCCCCCTTGACCATAATATATCGTCCTTCCGGGTCCGACTTCTGAGCTTTGACCACGAAGTGGGCCCCAAGAGAGACCAGTAGGGCCACTCGGCATTTTTTAGCCTGGAAGGACGCCACATACACCTGATCGATGTTTTTGGCCCTTAGCTTTGGTTCCTTGCCCCAAACCCAGTGAGTTTCTTGTACAAACAGAAAATGAAGCCCGAGCCTTGAAAATTCTCTCACCACAAACGACCTGTTTGTAGGTGAGTTAAGCCCACGTACATTTAACGACCCCACTGTCAAAAATTGGAGCGGATCATCCATCAAAGCGATGGTAAAAGCTCATGGCTCCCTCCGTGGAGCACGAAATGTCATTGCTCCTGCAGTGCTTCCGCGCCCTGCTGGTGCCCAGAGACAATTCTATAGGTGAAAAATAGACCCGGAAACCTGGCGTGACCCAACTAAACCCCCAATGAACAAACCCCAACTTTTCACCCCACCTCCCTCTTCCCCCCTGAACGCCTGGTTGATTAGCGGCTTCATCTTATCGCCAATCCAGGCCACCATTGTCTCCCCCCCTCCGGGCTCTTGAACTCTTCAAAATCAACAACTCGAACCCCCCTCCCCCTTTTCCCTACCAGTCCAAGAACAATTACGTTGCACCCCCACTCACAGATTCGAGTACAAGCTTGATCGTCCAGCTCCAGGGGGCTCTTCAAGTGTTGGGCTGATCCGGGGAATGCCGGAGCCACTCTTCTGAATTTCCTGTGACCTCGGACCTTACGCCTTTCCTGCGGAGCCCTCGTCCCCATGGGGCCAGCTGTAGCTCTCTCGCGTTCCTGCTCGCCTATTTCTATGTTCAGATCATCCAGGAGCTCCCCCGACACCCTGCGAATATCATCCTCCGTGATCAGGGCATACTTGTAGCCTTCTAGCTCAAAGGAAAGTGAAAAAGGGTATCCCCACCTATACCGGACCCCCTTGGCCTGAAGCATTTTCATCAGTGGGGAGCAGAGCCGGCGTCTCGCCAGGGTGAAGGCAGACAGATCCTGATACACCGAGATCTGGGCCCCCTCCCAGTCCACTGGGCCTTTCTTGCGGGCTAGTTCAAGAATCTTACTTTTCTCCGCAAAGTATTGGAAGTGTCAAGAATAGACCTGGGGCTTCTGTTGGCTGCACCTGCTCTATGGGCTCTATCAATAGTCGGTTCGTTCGTGTTAGCCCCTTCAAAGAGGGATCCCACCACCGCGTTAACAGCTTTTATAATGCATGCTTGCGTTATACCCTCACGCTCCGGGAGGCCTAAAAAGCGCAGGTTACAGCAACATTCCCTGTTCTCCAAATCGTCAAGTTTCAGGGAACATTTCTCTTCCCTCCTTTCGAGTTCCGCCAAGAGCATGTCGAATTGCGTCTAAAAGATTTCATTCAAGGCCATATTGTTTTCCAGCGCTTGAACCCTGTCAACTATATTGTCCATTTTTTATCCAAGGTGTCCAGTCGTAGCGCTATGTCCGCCCTGAAGCCTCTGATCTCCTCCAGGAGGGCAGCCATGCCCTTGGTGACCGTGCTAGTGTCTGTGAGTTCCTGATGCGTCGAGGTCGCCATCTCAGGGAGAGTCGGGGAGCCAGGGGCCAAGCGTCGGAATCTCTGCAGGGATTCTTTCCAGTTCATAGGCCCCCCGGACCATCACCACACCACGGGGTCCACCCCTAAAAGCCCCAAGCCCAATGGGCACAGCCGCCTGGCCACAATACTACTCAAAAATGGTCCTGCCTACATGCGGCCCCGTGCTCACTGTTAGGGTGGGGGAGTGTTCGGGCCGGGTCTTCAGTTCAAACTAGGGGGGGGCCTGTTCCCCCCCATCCCAGCGTTGGGTTCAGTCGCCTCTGCTCGGGCAGACCTTGGGGGGGGGGTGTTCACAGATGTGGGGTCAGGCGGTGACCGTAAAGCAATTGTCCAGGGACATGCCCTCTTTGCCCCTAGTGTTGTTTAGAACTCTAGGGCAGCTTCTCACCTCGTGGGGGCTCCAGTGCTCCCTTGGCACGTCTCCCGATCAACCTCTAGATTCAGGGAGGGCCCGCAATGGGGGGGTGGGAGGACTGCTGTGGGCACCCCTAGGAGGGGGCGCCCGCTCTTCCAAAATCACCGGTGGGGGCCTCTGCTCTTGATGGCCCCTGATGAGGGCTGGCCCCTTGGGTGAGGCGGGGGCTGAAAATGTTGCGGAGGCAAACCAACTCTCTGACGTGCTCTCCTGGGCCAGATCCGCTGCGCCCCGAAGTCTGTGGGAGCAGCGCAAGCCACCGAGCCCGGTGTGCCGCTCCGGAATGCAGCCCCAATGTAGGGAAACAGCCCAAGGCGCCGTGTAACCCTGCCTGGACTCTGTGGGACTCGGGAGACCAGTGCGGTCCAGTTCAGGGGGGGGGGCGCTCTCCCCACGCTGTCCGATGGAGTTGCAGGCCTCACCCCAGCCGCGGCCCTCCGTTGTTTTCATGCAGAGCCGCGGCCCTGAGGGAGGCGGGGCTCTCCCTCCCTCCAGTCTTCAAGAGCTCACTGAGCGGCAAAGGCTCCACGTCGGGGGACCGGAATTGGGGTATTCAGGTGCCCCACGTTGTTAGAAGGCTGCGGAGGGGGTCGGCACTTCACTCCGGGGGGGTCTGGGGAGCTCAAGTCCCAACGATGGCACCCTTTGGAGGAGACGAGTAGAGATGTGAAAGTGCATCTCTGCGCCCCCTGGTGGATCCTGTTTGATCTTTTAATGTATCATTGATGCTCTAATACAGTTTACTGAATGGAGCTAATGCGATTGTAACTGTAGCCATTACATTTAAGAGGTCCGGTTTTTTCCCAGGAGTGTCCTTCAATTGAGATGATTCACTTTGTCCTCGTGTTTTTCTTTGAGGAGAGTGCATTTCTTCTTGTCTATGTAGGACATGTTGTACAGTTCTCCCCTATAGTCTTTGACCCTAGGGTGCAATTAAAATCGCACTTGGAATTTCCTCTTGGGATCTTATTCCTTTTGCCATTGGCTCCAATGAAGATCTTCTTTTCTCTAATGTTACGCACCCACCCCTTGCGCCGTCGAGGGCATTTTTTTGCCACCACACCAAACGATTCTTGTTCGACTACTGGACGTTGACATTTTTCAGATTGGTCTTTTTGCAACAACTGGCCTCCTGCCACTGTTACTTGTTCATTTAGAGGTATTAATTGCTCTTTTTGATTTGTGGATTTTGAGCGGGCCATATTCTTTAGATTTAATGCCAGTGTATCGGAGTCGATGTTGTGTGAGATATGTATTCCTCCTGGAGCTCTACTGCCGATTTTATGGCCGAGATGTCCTGTGAGCTCTGATTTGTTTTATCTGGCCAAACACACTGTTGTGGTGAGTTAACACTCTCCAACATATGACTGTCTGAAATTTCGTTTACCGTTTTTTCTGATTCCAAATTTTTCTCTTAAATAATTTTTCCAGTAAGTCATGGTCTGGTGGCTTTGAGGTTATTTTTTTTCCGATTCCTCTCTGCTTTCTATATTTCCTGTTATTAGGTCCCGTTATCCAGGCCATCTCCACCTTTTCGTCCTGTCTATTTGGTTTGCCGATTCTTTACTCGCCTTGGTTGAGGGCTGATTTTCATTCCTGCTCTTTTTTGATGGATAGGTCCATTCTTCACTTTCCGAAGTCGAAGCTACTTATGAGCAATCAACATACTTTGGTATTTCTGGTGATCGAGTCATCAAGGTTTCTTTCCACGTGCTCTCTCTTTTGGCAGATGGACTCATTTTATTTGGTGGTAATGAGTCTATTACTTCCACCTCCTTATTACTTTTGGCCAAGTTTTCTGTATGTTGCAGCCCAATTATGGGCTGTCCGTTAGTTTTTTCCAGGAGGGGCTCTTTAAATCTTCCACTTCATTATGTGGATGTACCTCAATCTGCACATTGTTGCGCTGAATTGGGATTTTTGAAGCTTTATGGCAATCCGGGGAGTTTTCTGACTCCAGGATCTCTGGCCCACAAGAAGCAGGCACATAGATGTCTGAGACAGGGGGCTCTGTGCCCACTGTGCCCGCTAAGTCAGCTTTGATTGAGATGGAATTTCCCTCCTGTGGAAGAGAAATCCCTCCAGCTATCTCCTCTTTCTGGGCGGGCCCTGTGCTTTGGTGCCCGCCTCCAACGTCCTCCCCATTCTCCTTTCTCCTGGTCCCTCCCCCGGGACTCACCCCGTGTGCTCTCCGGAACTCCGACGACGCCTCGGGAGCCCGGGAGTCTCGGGAGCCGCACCGACACCGGCAGGCAACCCAGGGTGGACACCGATGGCCAGAGCAGCAGGTAGGGAGTTTTCCGCTAACCCTTTCCCCTCCGTGTTCACTGATGGTTTGAAACTCCCCTTCATGGCAGCCAGCTGCTTTCTCTGCTGCGAGCTAGCCGTCTCATGAGGCTGACTCTGTCAGAGTAGCAGAGTTTCTCCCTCCGCATGGTGGGGATCAGGTAGCGCAACAGTCTCGAGCAGTTTGTTCAGATCACCCTGTAAAAGGGGGAGCCCATTGGAGTTTACATTTTTTATTAAATTTGAATTTTCAATTACTAGGATTGTTTCCAGATATGTCTGTACAATGTCCGCGCTTTCAAGGCTTTCAATACTTTCAATGCTTTCGGCGCTATCCGTACCTCGGATAAGTAACGTACCTGTTTCCTTGTCTTTGGCCTGCGTTTGCATACAGGTTGGAGCAGATGTCAGCCGCTTTGCACGAGTAGATGGTTTTAGGGGGCTACGCAGTTCCATACCCCAAACTTCCCGTGACATGCGGCCGATCCGTAGCCATCTATCGGATAGCTCAGACATTTCCGGGTGGTAGCACCGTCAGCGCACCGCACCCTTAATGCCGTGGAATCTTGGTGGCTTTATAACTTGATGACTTGATGCCACAGACTGCCGACAACTGCAATTTGCTCTGCAATTCACTCTGCGGTCCGCTTTGCGTGGAAAGCAGTCTTTAAAGGTTGCTAGTGGGTCCTCCCACAACAATTGCCACTGAAAGCAGACTCTGGACAGCAGACTGCCGACGACTGCAATTCACTCCGCTCAACTTCCTTCTGGTGTAGCCAATGAAAAGTTGATTATTCACTCTAAGCTTGGAGAGCCTAGAAATGTAAAAGCTTAGAGCTCTTCTCGGGTCCAGCCTGTGCAATCTTTCATCCTCCTTGCTGGGATGAGGTGGAGGATAGAACGCAGGCAGAAAGATCTTCTGATTTAAATGGAAATCAGACACAACTTTAGGTAAGAGTGAGCGTTTAACCCTCAATACAACTCTGTCCTTGTTGAACACAGTATAGGGTGGCCCAGAAGACAGTGCCTGCAACTCGCTCACTCTTCGTGCAGATGTTAAAGCAACCAAGAAAACGGTTTTCAACGTTAGTAATCTTAAATGGCATGTGTGCAAAGGTTCAAAAGGGGCACACATCAAAAACTTTAGAACCAGATTAAGATCCCAAACTGGGACTTGGAAAGAAGAGGGAGGAAACACATTGGTGAGTCCCTTTAAGAATTGTACTATCAAAGGAATTTTAAAATAGGAACATTCTTCCGAAGAGCTCTTGAAAATGGAAAGCGCTGCAAGATAACCTTTAATGGTTCCAACATTGAGACATCTATGTGCCAATGATAAGAGGAAAGATAAAACTTCTGGAATAGGACACAGAAAAGGATCAACATTCATTTCCCTGCACCAGTTGCAAAATTTCTTCCAGCAGCAATGGTACAAAGATTTTGTTGCTAGCCTTCTCGCCGAAAGCAACACCTCCATGTCATCATCGGGAATGTCCCAATCGTTGTATCTCAGCCTTTCAGATACCAAGCATGAAGGTTGAGAGTCCTGACCTCTGGATGGAGAACCTGGCCCTCCTTTTGTGAGAGAAGGTCCTCTCTCTGAGAAAGACGTAACGCAGGGCAGATGGACATATCTAGAAGGTCCGGGTACCACGTTCTCCTGGCCCAATCCGGGGCAATTAGGATCATGTGGTTTTTAAAGCATCTTAACCTCCTGATGGCTTGAGGAATGACGGGGATCGGGGGGAAGGCGTATAGCAGTGAGAAGTTCCACTCCACCACAAACGCATTCCCTAGGGCTCCTCTCGGGGGAAATTCCCTTGAGCAATACCTTTCGCACTTCTGTTGATTCCGGTCACAAACAGGTCTACTTGAGGGGTTCCCCAAAGGGTGAAGATCTCCTGAAGGACTTCCTGAGCCAGTTCCTTTCGTGGGACAGTACTCTGCCTGCTCAGAGCGTCCGCCGTCATATTCTTCTCCCTGGCTAGATGAACTGCCGATAAGGAGTTTCCTTCATGCATTGCCCAATACCAGGGCCGCACTGCCTCTTTGCACAGAGGTAGTGACCCTACACCTCCTCTTTTGTTAAGGTAATGCATGGCCACTGTGTTGTCCGTCATTATCAGGACATTTATTTCCCCTGACAGATGGTAGAAAAGCCTTCAGCGCTAGTCTGATTGCCTCAGCTCTAAAAGGTTGATGTGTAGTTTGGACTCCAATGGAGACCAACAACCGCTGATTGTCAGATCGTTGGCATGAGCTCCCCACCCCAAGAGTGAGGCGTCCGTCACTACTGTAATCTCTGGCCATGGTTGCCAAAAATGTTCTCCTTTTAGGGTGTTCTCTGTGCAAGTCCACCACAGAAGATCCTGCCGAATCTTGTTCGGAATCTGAAGGAGATCCATCATTTGTCCTGAGAATTGGGACCATTGAATCTTTAGAGCCCATTGAAGGGATCTCATCCTCAAGCATGCTTCTGGCACTAGGAAAATGCAGGATGCCATGAGGCTAAGCAACCTCAAGAAGGCGTAGGCCTGGAGATTTTGGGAATTTTGGAATTTGGAAACCATCTGAAGAATGTCTTGAGCCCTCGACTTGGGAGGCAAGCTCTTTCCCAAGGATGTGTCTAATACAGCCCCTATGTACTGGAGCTGCTGGGAAGGTGTTATTTGTGACTTCTTGAAATTGAGGGAGAAGCCCAGCCTGTGGAGGAAGTGGCAGGTGACTTTCAGATGATTCGGGGCTTGCTCGGCAGAACGTGCCCCGATCAACCAATAGTCCAGGTAGGGGTAGACGTGAATCCCCCCTCTCCTGAGGTACGCTGCCACCATTGCCATCAACTTGGTGAAGACCCTCGGGCGGAGGTCAACCGGAATGGTAGGACTCAAAACTGATAATGCGAGTCGCCAACCGCAAACTTCAGGTATTTTCTGTGCTCGAGATGGATTGGCACATGAAAATAAGCATCCTGAAGGTCCAATGACACCAACCAATCCTGAAGTTGAAGGGCCTGAAGGATCTGAGAAAGAGTTACCATCTTGAACTTGTCCTTCCTGAGGAGCTTGTTCATGCCTCTTCAGTCCAAGATGGATCTCAGTCCTCTGTCCTTTTTGGGGATCAAAAAATATGGGGAGTACCATCCCTTGTTCCTCTCTGCTACAGGTACTGGTCCTATAGCACCTTTCTCTAGCATGGTTAAAATTTCCTGCTGTAGAAGAGGGTCTGGAAGCTTCAAAGAGTGTCTCCCCAGTGGATTGCTTTGAGGTTGCGTTAGAAAAGGAAGGCAGTAACCTTGGGCTATTATTTCTAGAGCCCAAACATCTGAAGTAATGGCTCGCCATTCTTGCAGATGCTGTGACAGCCTGCCTCCTACAAGTGTCTTGTGATGCAAGTCCTCAATGTGGTTTTGTGGTGGTAGCTGCAGCTGCTGATGGTAAAGAGGCTGTAGCTGGTGCTGGCTTAGCACATTTACCTCGTCCACCAAACGTTTTTTTTCTCTTGCCTCTTTGACTGGCCATTCCTCTCGCTTTTCCATATGAGGAGTAATAACAATAGGATCGTCCCCTCCAAGATTGTCCTGATGCACGAAAAGGCTGAGGTTGCCTAATAGCAGCTCCTAAAGATTTGGCTGCTGCTTTCGAGGTCTGCAACCTCTCAAGGCTCTCGTCAGCCTTGTTGCTGAAAAGGTGAGACCCGTCAAAAGGCATGTTCTTTTTTTCCACTTAAATTTTATTGAACATTTTCCGGACAAAAGAGCACATCAAAAACATTAGACCAACAATAGCTTCCCTAAACACTGCAATTAGAAACCCCCCCACCACCCTCTCACACCCGGTTTATGGTCATAAGACCGAAAAAATAAATCTCGAATTTTTTTTTTAATGACGTTTTTTATTCGAAATGGGGGGGTTCCCCCCCAACCCCCCCCTTTTTTTTACCATTTTTTTTTTAATCCCGGACCCCAAAATAAATATATAATTAAAAAAAGAGAAATTCGACTTTTTTTTTCTGCCTTTTTTTTCGACCTTATTGTTAGTCGAGATTTTTTTTTCGAGATTTTGACCGACCACCCTCACACCCCCCGCTCAAGAAACAAACGTGTTCAACATATTAATGGAGTCTCAAGTTCTACTCAATCAAGGATCCAACACACCACAACAGCTGACACATTAGGCTCAAACAGAGAGAGGAAATAATATGATAGATACTGGAAGGTACACACATAATCAGTATCCGTCTATTTCACGAGAGTTCATAGTCTCATCGATTCACAGCTCTCGTGGAGCAGAACCAACATCCAGTCTTGCAGGAAAGAGTTCATAGTATCGTGAGTTAAAGCTGAGAGTTTCTCATATGTAAATATCGCCCACAGCTTGGCCATCCAGTCCGATTTTCTCGGTGCCAAAACGCTTTTCCACTTTTGAGCTAAGGCGAGTCTCCCTGCTCGGAGCATGGCCTGAACCACCCTGGGGCCGCCTGGGGCCGAGAGCCCATGCAGGGAGGAGATGCCAAAGTGGAATTCAAGGGGGAGAGGGAACCCTGTTATCTCGTTAATCCAACTCCAGAGGTCTGCCCAATATTTCTGTATAACCGGACACTCCCACCACAAGTGGAACCACGTTCCTCGCTGGCCACACCTCCTCGGACAGACTGGGGCCACCCCCGGATACATTTTAGCAAGTCTCACTGGCGCAAGGTGCCAGGCGTGCAGTACTTTAAAGTTATGCTCCATCACTGCTGTGTACAGTCGGCCCGAGAAAAGGGACTTAAAGATGGCAGCCCAAGTAGCTCCCTCCACCACCATCCCCAACCTAGCCTCCCACTGCTTCTTGAACCTCTGTCTGCTCTCCACCTCCGCTGTAATTAGGACCTTGTCAAATCTAGACAAGGACCCCGTCCTTGAGGAGGATTCAACTATGATTTTCTCAAGTGGCATAAGAGGACGAGCCAGCCCTTCCACTCAATGGCTATCTTTCAGGATCCCTTTCACTCGAATATAGTCAAAGATTGACAACAGGGATTCTCCCATGGCCTCTCCTAAGCTAGCATATTCAATTAATTCACCCTGTTGGAAGAGCTGTGCTACACGTTGAAGGCCCACATCCGACCAACCCTGTGTCCCACGCAGGTCTCTATTGCCCAGGTCGATTGGGGGGCCCCACAGAGAGGACACAGAGAGGACAAAGGGGAGGGCCAGGAAGAGAGAGCTGTGTTTTCTCTGTCGTCCTTCCACAGCTCCCACAACACAGACAAGGTAGGGTGATTCCTAATTTTATACGTGAGGTCCTTGGTAGGGGACCACAAGAGATCTCTCACCTTCTTGGGGTGAACATGCACATCTTCTATGTAAGACCAGTAGGTCCTCAAATCATCTCTCGACTGCTCCAACATCACTCTTAATTGAGCGGCTTTGTGGTAGAGCCTGAAGTCTGGAAGACCGAATCTCCCATATGCTTTCGGGAGCATCAAGATCCCGAACTTGATCCTTGCTTTTTTCCCCTTCCAAATAAAGAGCTGGACCACTAAATGGAGGGATCTGAAGAAAGACCTTGGAATGGCGATCGGGAGGGCAGAAAACAGGTAAAGAAGCCTAGCCAAAATATTCATCTTGACTGACACCATTCGCCCAAAACAGGAGAGGGTCAAGGGGGCCCAGCGAAGTAAGTCAAACTTAATCTTGGCTAGGATAGGAGGATAGTTTACTTCAAAGAGGCTGGACAAGTCTTTTGAGAGAAGAACCCCCAGGTAGGATGTAGGTTTACGCTCGACTTTTATACCTCCCCATGACGCCCTCCCCTCAATTCTGCCCATTGGCATCAAAGATGACTTCCCTGGGTTAATCTTCAGTTCCGAAAAGCTGCCGAATTCTCGGATCAAGTCCAAGAGGTTCAGAAGCGAAATCTGGAGGTTGGTCAAGTACGCCAGGACATCGTCTGCAAATAGGGAGAGCTTAAACTCGAAATCCCCACAACGAACACCCATAATCCCCTGGTGCTCCCTTATGGCTATCGCCAGGGGCTCCATCGCCAATGCATAGAGGAGGGGCAAAATCGGACATCCCTGACGGGTCCCCCTGGAAAGCAAGTATGTGGTTCAAACTCTCTCGTTCACTGCCACTTTGGCCGTTGGGCCATTATAAAGTGCTGATATCCAACCACAAAACCTGACTCCCAAACTGATCCTCTGCAGGACCTTGCCCATGTAAGCCCACTCGACCCGGTCGAAGGCCTTCTCCGAGTCCAAAAACAGCAGATAGGCCTCCTCACCTGTAGCCACCACTTCATGCATTAAGTCCAGAGATTTTCTAATATTGTCCCCCCCTGCCTCCCGGGAATGAAATCCACCTGATCCCCATGTACCAGTGACGGGAGGAGCGGGGCCTACCTGTTAGCCAGGAGCTTAGCCAATGCTTTCACGTCTGTGTTTAGCAATGAGATGGGTCGGTAGGATTGACACTGTCTTGGGTCTTTCCCTTCCTTCGGGATGACAACAATACGGGCTGAGAGCATTGATTGTGGGAGACTGCCTGAATCCAAGACTACATTGAAGAGCTTAGCCTAGAAGGGAGCAAGGGAGCAAGGGCCAAGTGAAAGGATTTATAGAAGAAAACCGTAAACCCATCATCTCCCGAAGTCGTCCCCGACCTCATGGAGCTGATCGTATCGATTACTTCTTGAGGAGTAACAGGTCTCTCCAGAGGATCTGACTTCTCGGGGGAGAGACAGGGAAGCGGCAGGGAGTCCAGAAACCCATCTATATCCGCCCCGTCCCCACCATATTCTGAACTATACAGGCGCTCGTAATACAGACAGAACTGTTCCGCAATCCCTGGGTCATCTCTACAACACTCACCCTCCTCTTATTTCTAAGCTCCTGGAGCCTCCAGGCTAGGATTTTATCGGACTTTTCCCCCCTCTCCATATACCTTTGCTTCAGGAAAGAGAGCTGCCTCTCAGTTTGCCCAATAGAGAGGCGAGTTTTGCCTTTAATTGCTGCAGCTCAGCCCACTTGCCGGGGAACATCTGAGATCTAAGCTTAGCCCATGATCGCAAGGCCTCAATTTTGTCCCTGAGAAGCCTCTCCTCCCTGCCCCTCTCCCGCTTCCTCATCGCCCCCAACCCTATAAGAACGCCCCTAATTGTGGCCTAAAAGGCCTCCCAAACTCCCTACGTCCTCACCTGCCCATCATCATTGATTTCAAAGAACTCCTTAATTGAAGCAAGGATGGACTGAAATAACTCCTTATCCTTCAACAGGAGATCATTGCAGGTCCATCTCCTTGAGCCAGGGACTCTCTTCGGCATCTCCAATTGGACCTTAACTAAATCGTGGTCTGACCACGGCGTCACTTCCACCTACGTTTTCGTGATCCTCTCACAGAGCGCCTTGTCGACTAGAATGTAGTCAATTCTAGAGTATGACAAATGAGTTTCGGAAAAATATGTAAATAAAGGGACTTGGCTCTCCCGGGCCAAATGAGAATCTCTAAGTCCCAACTCGTGAATGGTGCTTTGAAACGAGGCTGCTAGACGTTTCTGCATCAGAGAGTCTGTATAAGGACGCTGAGACCTCCTATTTCGATCTGGGTCCAATACCATATTAAAATCCCCTTCCACCACAAGGGCACCCTCAGTAAAAGACATGATTTTGGACTTCATCTCCAACCAAAAGTGATCTTGGGCTTCATTGGGGGCAAATATAGAGACTAGAGTCACCTTGGAACCCCTCACTTCCCCCTTAATCAAAATAAACCAAGCCTCAGGGTCCCTGCACTGGGCTTTCAGAGTGAACTGGGCCTTAGACGCAGCCACTATTGCTACCCCCCCTTCTTGGCATGGCAGGACGCATGAAAGACCCTCTGTTTCGACCTAGCTTTCAGAGATGGTACCCCACCCCTCACCCAGTGGGTTTCCTGAAGAAAGAGAAAATCCAGTTTCAATCTATTGAATTCTTTCACAACCAGGGATCGCGTCTGGGGCGAGTTGAGACCACGTGTATTCAATGAGCCCAGAGTCAGCAAGAAATAGGGATCAGCCATCAGGGGAGTCAAATCTTAGCTCTACATCACTCGGGGTACAAAATCCCCCAAGACCTCTCCCATAACTAATACGCCCATGGTTCCCCCATCGACATTTCCCTCTCCATTGGATCGAGACTCTGAACGGTTGATAGCAACAGTTATACCCTACAATCGAAAGAAAAAAAACTCCTAATTAGAGCAATATGAACGTAGGACCAGGTCAGGTAGCCGGCTGCCCGGGAGAGGGCGGCGCCATCTTTCTGAATTTTCTATGGCCCCGAATCCGGCACCTTTCCACAAATGTATTGGCATTACAAGGCTCCGACAAGGCTTTCCCTCCATTTGGCTCTCCATCCCTCGCTGCGTGGTCACCCAGGAGTTCATGGGACACTCTCTGTATATCAACTTCAGTAACCAGTGAATACTTGTAAACTTCCACTTCAAACGAGAGAGATAAACGGTGACCCCATCTGTATCTCACACCTCTGGACTGGAGCCACTTCGTTAAAGGGCTGCATAATCGCCTGCGCGACAAAGTGAGGGCTGACAGATCCTGGTAAATTGAGATTTTGGAGCCTTCCCACTCAATGGGCCCCTTCTTCTGTGCTAGCTCCAAAATCTTGGCCTTCTCGGAGTAATAGTGACATTTCACTAGGATCGATCGGGGCACTTTCGCGGGGGCACCTGCTCTGTGGGCTCTGTCAATTGTTGGCTCACTAGTATTCCCCTCATCAAAGAGCTTGTTCACAACCACATTCACTATTCTAACAATGTCTGCCGGCGTCTCCCCATCTCGATCAGGAACCCCCCAAAATCTTAGATTACAGCAACGCTCTCTGTTTTCTAAGTCATCCAGCTTAAGGGTGATCTTCTCCTCTCTGCTCTCCAGCTCTGACAAGCTTAGATCAATTTGAGACTCAAGAATGTCGACCGAGTATTGATTGGCTTCCAGTGCTTGGACTCGATCATCCACTGAGTCAACCTTCTTGTCTAACGTGTCTAGTCTCTCATTGATGTCAGCCCTGAATCCTCGGATCTCCTCCAGCAGGGCAGCCATCATTCCACTCATTGTTTTGGATTCCATATCTTCTGGATGACCACTGTCAGACATTGTACAGTTATCCTATGTCACCACGGGAGGGTGGCGGAACCTCTGCAAAGATTTCGCCCAGTCCATTGGAGGTGGAGGAATGAGTGCTGACAAGGATGCCCCCAAGGCCTTCAGGGGAGCCCCAGTGGAGCTCACAGCAGGGATCCGGTGAAACGCAGGGCCTCCAGAGCAGAGACAAAGAACCAGGAAACCTCCATACACTCGGGTTAGTGCCTGTATCGAGGGACAGGATACAATACTTGACCCTCACCTCAAGATCTAGTATGGAGTCAATGGGATTGCAGTTTTGGCCAAACAGAGAGGCGACATCACAGGTAGGGGAGGGCCACTACTATGAAAGGCGATGTGGCAACCAGGGGGGCACCCTATAGCGCTCCCGGTTCAGCAATGCTTAGACTGCTCCTGTAACCCCACCTTCCAAAATTGAGTTCAGACCAGTCAATGGGGAGCGGAGGGGTACACAGGTGTAGCCAGGAGGGCAAAGGCTGAACAGGAGCCGGATGACAGCGTATGGTAACAGCTAAGTGATTGGAGCCGGAAGGAAAGGCCAGTCCAGGAGTGAGCCTGGTTCCCGGGAGGTTCCACTACCTATGTGACACGTTTCAGATGGGGTCGAGTCCTCTCTGACCGTCCGCTGACAGGACCACCGGCCCCCGACACACAAGGACTAAGGCTGCCACTGAATAAGGATAGACAAACGGGGCGACACAGGCAGCTGAGGTGCTGTTGGAGAAGCTGCCACCCAAATCCAGGATCCCCCGGAGGACAGGGCAGTGGGGGGCGGTGGGGCCTCCCCCGCCACAGCGCAGTTTCCCTCTGGAGCTCCTCTACAGGGAATAGGCCAGTCCGCTAGGTTCCCCCAACCCGCTCAGGGGAAGGCTGCCCCCATGTCGCCACCACCAACCCCTGCTCCTCAGCAGACCTCCCGCGCCGGTCCTCCTTCTCCACCACGATCTCCAAGGGCCTCTGGAGGCCACCCAAGTCCCAGGCAACCACCTCTCCGGGTGCTATGGCTGGCCGGGCCTCCACAAGCACGTTGGGACCGGGGCCTCCGGCTCCAGTCAGCAGACCCGCAGTAAGCACAACTACGGCACTCCTCACCCCTGCAGCACCACGTCCACTGTCATCTTCGGGGGGCGAAGAGAATCGGTACACAAACGCAGACCTCTTTGAATCCCCTCGGGACAGGGGACGCCGCACCGAAAAGTCTCAAGGCCCCTCCCTTACCCGGGGGGAAGCTCAAACCGCTGCGGAGCTGTCAGCGAGAGACACGCCACCAACGTCTTCCCCGGCCAGTTAACCCGGGCTGAATCTCCTGTTTCCCGTCACCGCCAACGGCCGGGATTTCACCCAGCTGGTGCCCGGAGGGTCTGCTCAGCCCCCGGGGGGTCGGATCCTCTTTGCAGGGGGCTTTGGAGGGGCTCAGACTCCTTTTTTTCCGCCCTGGGAAAGCGATCAGCAGAGGTGCTTCAGCACATCTCGGTGCCCACTAGCAGCTCCCCCAAAAGGCATGTTCAAAAGACGGTTTTGCACGTCTGGTGCGAAACCCAACTTTGGCAACAACGCAAATCTGCGTATCACTGTGCTAGTGGCCATGGACCTGCCCACGCTATCTGCAGTGTCCAATCCAGACTGAAGGGATTCCTGCATGGCTTCCTTTCCATCTCTAACGATGGCTAGGAATCCTTCCCTTTCTTCCCCTTCTGGTATGTGCTCCGCCGCCATTGCAATGCACTCCCACAGAGTGTACGAAAATTTTGCCAAGGCACATGTGGAGTTGGCTGATTTTAATGCAATACTCCCAGCTGAAAATACCTTGCGTGCCCAACCATCCACACGCTTGTCGTCCCTATCCGGAGGGATGGAACGGTACGCCACCTTATTAGAAGCTGTGGCTGCCTGAACCACTAGACTCTCAGGAGTAGGGTGTTTGGACAGATAGCCGGGGTCGCTACTGGAAGGGCGGTATTTTGAAGTGAGGGACTTATTCACAGGAGGAATTGAGTCCGGGGTCTCCCAATTTTTGGCCACCCTATTTTGTAAGGCTACATGGAAGGGTAAAATCGGATCTTCGGTGGGGCCATGATCCAATATGTCAGTCAGGTCATCCTGGATGAACTGAGTTGGTGGTCTAGCCCATCCTAAATAATCCACCACCTTTGTCATCAGTTGTCTGTATGAGGGAATGGTATATTCCCCTGGTTCTGGTCTGCCAAATTCTGTCTCAGGTGATGTGTCAACTCCACTTGCGTTATGCAAGGTTTCCACTAAATCCCTCATTCTGCTTTCCTCAGAAATTAGACATTCTGGGACACTAGGGGTGCCATACTCTAGGCCAAAAGGAACACCCTCCTCCTCAGACCTTTCTTGTTTTTCAAACATTGAAGTCAAGGATTTAATATATTCCTTCCTTGGTAGAGGTTTATACATTTTTTCAGGAGGAGCTGTTACAGTGGAGGCTGAAGGTTTTGTAGTCTTTCCAGCTTTTTCTTTTGCTGCTATTTTGTCCGTTTCTGGCTGAACTGGAGCCTTTGAAACTTTTGGCACGAAGGCTTCGGTGTCGACGTCGACAAATGCATCGATGGCATCGACGAAATAGCAGTCGTTGACGAAGCTGGGTTCGAGGGCGTCAAGACGCTCTTCGAAGGCGTGTCAGGTTCCGGACGGCTTCGATGACCTTGAGCGGTCGACTCGACTCGAGCCATCTTTATCACTCGGGGTCCTGGAAGGTTCCCGATCTTTCCTCCTTCGATCATCCGGGCTCGAGGGCATGCGAGTGTCGGAACGGTAACTCTCTCGGCCGGCTTCCAAGGAAGGCACGGACCAAGGCTTAGCCTTTTCAAAAACCTCCATCATTTTAATTCTAAATGCTTCCCATTCTTCGGAGGAAGAATGTTTTGTGGGGCATTTCATTTTCTTGGGGGATTCCTCAGAAGACAAGGTGGAAGGGGACCGGTGGCGTTTCTTTTTAGACTTTTTCGTCGAAGACGAAGAGCGGTGGGAACCACTTCGGGACCTAGACCAATGTTTTTGCCTTTCGCGTCGAGGAGATTTCTCCTCCTGGGATCTCAACTCGACGCTTGAGGCTTTTCGGTCGGGTTTTCGACCTACCTGTAGCTTTCCCTTTCTCTCTCGGAAAGCCTTGCCCGTCATTGCCTGACACTTCGTACAGGCCTCCATGTCGTGGTTTTCGCCGAGGCACCACCGACATTCTCTGTGCAGAGCCGTGATCGACATTTTGGAACCACAGGTTTTACATTTCTTGAACCCCGAACGCAGGGTAGTCAGGGTGAAACGATGAGGACATCTCAAATATCTTCTTCACAATAACTGCGTCACAGAACTATCGAGGCGGCGAGTCTCTGAAGCAACACGTACTGTGGAAAAACGGAACTGAGGCCAACGGGTGCCGCACATGCTACTTGTATACCCGATGACGTCACCCTCGACAGAGGTCTTCGAGGGACTTCGACTCGACGACATCAACGCATAGCGCCCTCTGCTGAGAAAAAGTTTCCGAAGAAGCTAAAGCGGGACGAATACATCTAAGATGAGGAATACGTTGGAGGACACAATCCATTCGTAATCAGGTTCTGAGAATAAAAAAGATTAAATAGAGTGGGTAGGGGGCGCTGTGACGCTGTGCACAAGATGGCCGCATCCTGAAAGCGCTCTGGTGGAGGCTTCGATATAAAAGGAAAGAATTAAGGTCTCCAATCGCTGCACCCAGCCGTGTTCCTATATCTAGGCTGTGGCGGAATGTACCTTGCATCCTCGGGAGTTGTGGCGGCTCCCTAAATCCGGTGGTTACTACATACGCCTCTGGCTCGGATGCTCCAGGCCATCGGCCCCTGCGATCCTTGGTGCGAAGACCACCCCCCTGTGGTAACGGCTGCGGCGCGGTCGCCTGCACTGCTGCTGGTTCCTGGACGCCGCTCGCCGGGCCCGATCAGACACCTATCCAAGTTCGGCATCGACCTTCTCATGTGGCATCTGGTCTGAGTGCGGATCTTCTCGGTGACCGCCGTGGCCCTGCACCGTCCCTGCCTCGCCGCGTTGCCGGCAACGCATCCGGATCTTGGAGGCTCCGGGCAGTGGAGCGCTATCTGTCCCACCCGCACCCGTAAAGCGCTGGAACTCGCTGCATGGAGGAACGCGTGGCGAGTTATTCTAGATTGCTGGCTGGGGACCGGGGCAGTGGATTTGGTGAGAGACGGCGATCCCGCCGGCAGCTGTGTTCCCCCTCTCGCTGGAACGCTCCTAGTTTCTGATCCCTACATGCTTCCATAAGTCTTGACTGGTGGCCCGGGACCTCCTTCTGCACTGAAGCGGCCCGGCTCAGGGACAAGTGGGCCTGGAGCCGTGCCCGCCCCGCAGGGGCTCATACCTCTAGCCGGGTTCTGAGGCGGGATGCCCATTATCCTGCTCCTTCGCCGTCGCCTCCTCACTGGTGTCGCAGCCAGCCGGTCCGCCTTCGGGGCACTTACTAGTGGACTTCTTATCTTCTTCATTCCGGGCTGGAGGGGCCGGTGAGTGGATCTCTGTTACCGCACTCAGCGGACTCAGTTCTTGGGTCACTCTACAGGTGCAGCGTCCCAGACATTGGCAGTGAGTCGGGGGGAGTCTCATCATAATCCGGGCCTGTGCTCCAGGGCCCCAGGAGGGGTGACTAATCCGCAGGTGCTGGTGGGCCCCGCTTCCATGGTGGTGCCGGGGGATGGCCGCCCTCCTGTTCTGGTTCTGCCCTCACAGATGCCGGGTGCCTAGTTGGGGGTGCCGTGTAGGGGCCCAAGCTGAGATCTGGGTGCCCTGGTCTAGGTGACAGGCGCTCTGGTTGGTGCGGGGGGCTGCGGACCACTTGCGGCTTCTCCCGCCAGTCCGGGTCCCCTGGATGGCCCGAAACTGCCCCTCGACGGCCCTTCTCACCTGATTCAGTGCCTGCTTCGGGGGCGCCTCAGGGGGTGGACTGAGCCGGGGGTGGAACTGATTAATCCGGAGCATACATATAAATCTACCGCACGGTCCCTCACCTTGAAGTCGACACCTAAACACTGGCATACCCCTCGTGGAGTCTGGCTGGCATAGGCAACCAGAAAAAGCAATCAAAAATGGAGCAAAATGCTAGGCCGGACCGTGACCCACCACAGCAGGAGCTGGGCTCGGGCTCCTCTCAGATTGACATTGGGGCTCTCAATCAAACCCTTTTAGTGCTGAAGGGCAGTACAGACAGTCTCGGAGCAAAAATTGATGCTTCATCATGCAAGGTGGACGTATCTGCGGTTCAGATCGACAAGCTGAATGTCCGAAGCAGAACACAGAATTGGGGATGGCAAGGACAAAATTGCGACGCTCCAGTGGGAGGTCGCCTCCCTCCAAGAAACGGTGCGAAAAGTCTGGCCAAGAACGAAGATCTTGAAGGGAGATCTAGGCGGAACAATATAAGGATTACGGGGGTGGCGGAATCCACCCGGATAGACAATATGGAACAGTTTGTCGAAAAACTACTTATGGAGATCCTCGACAACCCGCCGGTCACTAATCATTTCATGGTGGAGTGAGCTCACTGCTCGTTGGCGAACAGACCGCCCCCGGGGGCTCCCGAGAGGGCCATCATAGCCTGCATCTTCAACTACCGAGACCGGGACATACTGCTGCAGGCGGCGAGAGAGAAAAAAACTCTGAGGTGGGGTTCAGCAACAATATGTTTATTTCCGGACTTCAGTCAGCAAGTACAGGACCAAAGGAAACCATTTCAAAATGCTAAGAACATTCTAAGGAAAAAAGTGGTGCGCTATGCAATGTTGTACCCCGCTAAACTCAGGGTGGTGCACAATGACAAAACCCTGTTCTTCACTTCCTCAGACGCGGCATAGAGATTTGCTACTGAAATTCCGGGTCCAGATGAATCCCCCTGGGGTTCCCCCTGATCTGAGAGCTGGGTGAAGTGCTCCATTATTTTGTATGGATTGGGGGCCTCATAGGGCCGTACCTCTGTCTGTTTCAGTGTTCTTGATGAAGTTGAAGGGCTTATATGGCAATTGAATCTTTTCCAGGGGATATGGTATAGCCTCCGGACAAAAGGAGCTGCAGCGGCCGCCAGCACCCCCCATGCCCAGCGGCACTGTTTTCTTGCATGATGTGTTTGGTATAGGTTTTTTGGGTGGGGGGGTGGGATGTCTGGGCCGGTAGATTGGGGTTTCTGGCGTGGATGGGGGGTGTGGGGAAAGTTCTAGTTCTAAGTTAATTGATTGTTGTACGAAATGTACTACTAGGTCACGAGAGGGGAAGGGTGGATACTCTCTTCCATGTCATCGAAATTATTTACACCTTGGGACTCCACTATGTGTCTACTATGTCCTGAATATACCCTCATAATCAAACTAGCTGCCTCTATTCACACTCCTAGTTCCCACCTGATGTAACTCAGCATCAAGGGGTTGATGCCCCCTCCAACACAACACTCACCGTTGTCATATGGAACATCCGGGGGTTCACTAATAGGAAGAAGACACGCCTCATTACAAACTATGTGAGAAGCCATGATGCGAATGTGTTATGTATTCAGGAAACTCACCTGGGGCAGGATCATAAATTATGTATGGTGTATCCGTAGATCCATTTCATCAAAGGAAAAGGACTTGAAGGAGCTAGAGATGAGCCTGATCCAGAATAATTCCCCTGACGCCCAGGATAGCATTGAGGCTAAGAAACGTGAGATCTGCCTTCTTATGGCTGATGAGGAGAGATTCTTGAGAGATCTGATCATAGTTGCCAGATACGTGGAGGGGGACCGTCCGAGCAGAACACTGGCTTGGGCTATAAGGCAGGAACATCACCTACTGTTAGGGGGAATTCTCATTATATAGCTAATTTCCCTTAACTATAGAGTCCCCCAGCAGCTTTGCTGGATTTGAAGGGTTTGTTTTTTTCTCCTGCTAAGAGTGAGGCTCTTTTTCCCACTCTTAGGCAGATTGCTGATGTGTGTTTTAGACTATTTCTGTGCTTATGGTCTATGGGTTTTTTTCAAACCCTCATAGGTATCCTCTTTTTACATGTATGTTACACAGCACCCTCAGTGCAGTAACACAGGGGTGTCATAGTGACTCCCAAACATTGACTACTGTCTCCCAGGGAATGTGAAGTCCCCATTGACTTTACTAGTCAATAGTTATGAACAAAACCAGTACAACCCATCTTACTATGGAAGTACTGGAAAGAGTTGATAGTTTTTCCCTGTTCATTTTCGAGAGGGTACCGTACAGTCCCTCTCTCAAAAGTTTCTGGCTGGTGGCAGTGGTTACTACCGTAAATATTCGACCGCAAATATTTTCCTATGGGATTTTTCCATTGTTCGAGGCTACCACTTTCACTGACAGCCTCTAACGAACCGCCGGTTCATCTTTTTATTACCTTTAATCTGGTCGTTTTTTTTTGCCAGAACTTTAATAATATTTCTTTCTCGTGTCTTTCTCTGAAATCCTAACCCAGGTCGGGGATCCTTTGTTCGTCCTTTTGGCGGGCTTCTGCCAAGAAGCCCTCTTCTCGGCGCCACTGAGTCTGGGGTAGACCCATTGTGTGGGAAGGGGAGTAGGCACCCTGGAAAGGTTTGCCTAAGCAACCCAAGTCACACTCTGCCCTGATAGGCTGGAGGGTCTCCAGCCAGGATGACCACTCCACTGTGTTTTTTTTAACTTTCTTTATTGGTATTTTGGTTAACATGTCAAAACATATACTCGAACATACCGTTCAAGAAGAAAATAAAAAGACAAAGAAAACAGTACAAGCCAGTCACCGGTGCCTTCTGGCAGTCTCCCCCCCCTATTCCGCTTCCCCCCCGACCTCGCGTCTTCCTCTCATCTGGCCGATAGTTGGCGCCTGGCCGGAAAGTCCAATACGTGTATTCTCTGTTTCGTTAGGTTTTTACTCTGCTATCGGCCCTTGACTATTTTCCTGGGACAATGGTTATGAGTCTGTCTCATCCGCGGATGATATCAAGTAGGCTATATATGGTCCCCAGATGTCCGGAGGACGCGCATGGAGAGGTAGTGTTTTTATATAGCTGGTTTCTGTGTCTTGGCAGTACGTAATGTCTTTAGGCTTGGTGGTGGGCCCCTCCCCCAGCTGCATGCAACCCTCCTTCTAGCAAGGACTAGCAGAAGGTCTGTTAGTTTCCGGGTAATATTTGGGAGGTCTTTCGTCAACCCCAGCATTGTCAGTTTTGGATCAGGGGGGCAACACCATGTCGATTATTGCAGAGGTTTTTTCCAGGACTGCATTCCAAAATGTGTTAACTGCGGGACAGCTCCATGCCAGGTGTAAAAAGTCAGCTTCTGGGTATTTGCACCGGGTGAATTCCGCTGAGACCGAATCGTGCATGGAATGAAGTTTTGCTGGTGTGTGATATAATTGATGTAGGTAGTTAAAGTGAGCTTGCTTAAATTTGGTGTTAATTGCCACTCATTGGGTAAGATTCAATATGTAGTTCATTCATCTTCAGTGAGCTCAGTGTTCAGTGACTTTTCCCATCTTTTTTTTGCTCTTGTGTTATGTGAGTCTGAGTTTGATAGTAGAGATTTGTAAATATTGGCTGTTAGTCGCCCTTCACCTTGGGCTTGTATCATGTTGTCTAAGAACGGCCATACTGGGGGTTGCTGCGGGAATGTAGGGAAAAAAGCTTGTAGTGCGTGCCGCGTTCTGAAGTAGATGAATATATCAAGTGCGTTGTCACCACCCATTGCTTGCGCCTGTTGTAGTGAGAGAAATTTTCCATCTGGGAATAGGTGGTGCATCGATTGGATGTGCAGTTTTTCTGTCCATTGTTGGTAGACTTTTTCCCCCGTGATGGGGATTCCTGGGATGAACTTCACAGGTAAGAGCGGGGAGTATCTGGTCTGCATTGCTCCCTCTTTTGACATTTTGTTCCAGATGGAGTGTGTCGCGTGTACCACATTCAGTGGTGTTTGGGTCATTGGGAACGTGCCAAGGATGACAGCGCTTAGTAGGTGTGGAGTTGCCAAAGCCCTTTCAATTTGAACGTGTGGCCTGACAAAGTCTTTAGTGTACCAGTGGCTGAGAAATTGGGCCTGGGCGGCCCAGTAATAGTGTTCCATGTCTGGTAGTACCAGGCCTCCCCGTCTCACTGGAAGGGTTATGGTGTTGTAGGCTACCCTTGCCACTTTTCCCGCCCAGTTTAGATCAAGGATCATGCTCCTGATGCGTCGCAGGAATCTTTGCGTTAGAATCAGTGGAATATTTGTGAAGAGCTACAACAGCTTGGGCAGGATGACCATCTTAACTAGTGATACTCTCTCCCACAGTGTGAGTGGGAGTGATTTCCATCTGTTGATTAGGTTGTGTAGTGTGTCGATGACTTTTTCGTAGTTGTCACGTAAGATGTCCCCGCTGGATCTTGACATAAAGATGCCCAGGTACCTGACCTTCGTGTGCTGCCACCGGAAGCCAAAGTCATCGTCAAGTTCTTTAGTCGAGGCGGTTAGGGGGAATATTATTGATTTGAAGTTGTTAATTTTTAGCCCTGGGTAGTGTCCAAATTTTAGTACCGCGTGCATCACTGGGTTTAGGTTTTCACTAGGATCTCGGAGAAAGAGTGCGACATCATCAGCGTAGAGCGATATGATCAATTTGTGGGGGCCGAAGGTTAGGCCTCCGTGGATATGGTATAATCTGAGATCTGAAGCAAGAGGTTCCATCACCAAGGCGAACAACAGGGCGGATAGCGGGCACCCCTGCCGCGTTCCTCTGCGCAGGTGTGTGCTCGTAGATTGGTTGGCTCCTAGAATAATGTTTGACTTGGGGGATTTGTACAGGATGGAGACTAGTTTTATGAATCTTTTGCCGAGGCCCATGCGTTCTAGGATTGCATATAGGAAGGACCATTCGACGGAGTCGAATGCCTTTTCTGCGTCTAGTAGTATTACGGCAGTCTGCTGTTCTGGGTGGAGGGCTTCAATTACGCCAAACATTCTCCTTATTCCAAAGGTGGCGTTTCTTCCTGGGAAGAACCCTGTCTGGTCTGCCAGGACCAAGGCAGGCATTAGCAGGATTAGTCGTTTGGTTAATATTTTGGCCAGAATTTAGTTGTCAAGGTTTATTATTGAAATTGGTCTATATGATGCACCCTCGTCCTTAGGTTTATCCGGTTTGTGGAGGAGAATTATGTTTGACATATACAGTGTAGGTGGCAGCTGTTCTTTTTCTAGAGCTTCATCAAAAACTTGTAGTAGTATTGGGGCGAGGAGATTTGCGAAGTGTTTATAGAATTCTCCTGTTAGCCTGTCTGGGCCCAGTGCTTTTGTAGTCGGGAGTTCTTTGATCACTTCAAGGATTTCTTCAAGGGCAATGGGTGCGTTAAGTGGTTCCCTGAGTCTTGTATCCACCCAGTATAGTTTGATTGAATCTAGGTAGTGCTTCAGTTCTAGAGGATCAGCTGTGAAGTATGAGTTATACAATTTTTGGTAGTATTGAAAGAATGTTTCGACAATGTCTTTGGTCTCATAGACAGGTCTGTCAGTGTGGTCCTTGATCGACTCAACAGTTGTGGGCTTTCTGTCTGTAGATATAAGCCTGGCTAGGAGTGATCCAGGCTTTTGCCCCTCTCCATATTGTCGGATTCTGTGGTTATCAGCCAGGAATTTAATTTCCCTCTCGGCGGCGGCTCTAAACGTTCCCAGTTCTTTTTTTACTTTTGCATGTGTTTGAGGGTCATCCATAAGTGTGAGTCAATGTTCAAGGTCTTTGAGACGTGATTCACTTGAGTCTAGTTCCCTCCGTATTAGCTTGAGAATACCGTTTACCTTAGTTAAGCAGACCCCTCTAGTGAAGCACTTTAGGGTTTCCCAAAGTGTCCCTGCTGAGGATACTGATCCTTGATTGGTCTCTATGAAGCATGTTAGTTCTTTCAAGAGTTTGTCTATGAAAATTTGATCTTGCAAAGCTCTAGGTTTGAATTTCCATTGTGGTCTAGTATTAGTTGTTCGGGTTGGAATGCATTCCAGGGTCACCGCCGAGTGATCAGAAAGGGATCTGGGAAGAATTTGGCAGTCTCCCCACTGTGAGCGAGCTTCATTTGACACCAGGAGATAGTCCAGCCTCGAGCTTGATTTATGGACCCAGGAATAAAAGGTATAATCACGGGCGTCTTGAGGTTTTTCCCTCCATATGTCTGTGAGGTGGTCTGCTCTGCATATTTCTTTAATTTGCTGGCTAGCTTTGGAGCAGGGAAGCCGGTTGTTGTGCGTTTTGTCTTTGTTAGGGTCAAGAGGGGCATTAAGATCTCCTCCGCATATGATTGTGGGTCGTCGTCCTGTTTCTAGATGAGTTGTTACCCAGTCGAAATTGTGGGTGCCATCGACATTGTATCCATATGAGTTTACAAGCAGTATTTCTGCTCCGTTGACCACTCCATGCACTAATATGGACCTTCCTTCTGTATCTTTCTGGGTTGAGATAAGTTTGAAGTGTGTCGTTTAACTGATTAGGATCGCTACCCCTCTGGCGTAAGAGGAGAAGGATGCAAAATATCTACGGCATCCCCCGTCTTTGGCCCAGCGATTTTCAGAGGTGGGTTGCAGGTGCGTTTCTTGGATGAGGGCTATGTCTATTTGGTGGCGGCATAGTTATTGTGTCATCTGCCGCACTTTGGCTGGTTGATTGCTGCCTTTGATATTCCACATGGCTACTTTGAACTTGCTTTCATTGTAATTATATGTTTGCCGGTTTTAAGGCGGACTTTCCAATTCCTGGCCTCAGGATGTGGGTCAGATCTCCGAGCTGAGGGTTTCGGCGAGGAGGTGCGGGGTGGTGTAGTGTGCGGACTGGTTCGTTCACAGCCGGCACATGTGTGAGGTGGTGGACTTCTCTTGGCTTGAAGTCTAACAACATAAACAACTGATTCCCTCCCACCACACGAGCAACCTCCAACTTGCTCGTTTCTCATTTCCCCTCCCATTAACCTTAACTGGTGAGTGTTAACTGTGCTGTGCAAGGGGCCCTGGGAGCTTCCGAGAGTGCGCGGCCCCGCAGTCTTAAATTCTGTTTGTGTGTTCCGTTGGGACTGCCATCGGATCTTGAGGCTTTACATTTTCAGCCGGTTATCTATGGTGGATTTCTCTGGGTTCTGTCTCTCTGGGGGCGTGCTTGGTTAGCTGATATGCTGCATCCAGCTTGGTCGAGGTATGAATTGGCTTCTTCGGGAGTTTGGAAAAATTGGAGTCTCCCATTATGTTGTATCCTTAGCCGTGCTGGGAAGAGCATTGAATATGTTATTTGATTGTCTCTGAGCCTTTTTTTGATGCTTGTAAAGGATCTTCTTTGGGCCTGTACCATGGGTGAGAAGTCTGGGTAGAAGTGCATCGGATCTCCATCGTGTTGCAGGTTCCCCTTTTCTCTAGTGAGTCGAAGTATTGTGTCGCGATCGCAGTGATTGAGCAACCTTGCAATAATTGGGCGGCTGGGGATCCAGGAATGGGTTTTGTTGTTGGAATAATGTGGGCTTTTTCTATTACAAACAGGTGTGAGAAGGCTTCGGATCCGAAAAGTTTGATACACACATTTCTCCGACGTACTCTTCCATTTTTGCCTGCGGTTGGTGTTCTCTTACTCCGACAATCCTAATGTTGTTTCTCCTTGATCGACCCTCTAAATCCTCATTCCGAGCATTAGCCGATTTCAATTGTGTTTATAGCGTTGCCACTCTGGCTCGCATGCTCGCTGCGCCATCATCTACACTAGATATGCGTTGTTCTACCTCTTGTAGGCGATCGGTAAGGTTATCCAGCCTATGTTGGAGCTGGTCGACTTTGGAGGAGAGGCCGTCCATTTTGTTGTTGAGGTTTCCTATCCCGGTTTTTAGGTCGAGAAAGACCTCTCTAATGTCTGGGGGTGGGAGCTGTCTTCTTCTTTGTTTATGTCGCTTGTCGATGGATCTTGTTCGCTGGTCAATCTGGGGGTTTTAGGGACTGAACCCGCCTCGGAATTCAGCTTCCTCTGAGATTTATCCATTTTCCCCATTTTCATTTTTGCAAGGGTGACTGGCCTCGTGAGTTAGCTAGCCTTTTTAGTGTGAGCGAGGGTTGGCGCTTGTTCTTAACGTAATGTTTGATCTCTCGCCGGTTTCCAAACCGTCGAGTATGGGTAGCTATATTGGTGCAAACTATTGGGCTTGTTGATAGCTGATCTTTCCTTGTTTCCTGGTGTTTTTCGGCGTAGTGTCTGTAAGGGTCAACAGTCTTGCGGTGTGTTTTGCACCAGTGAATTAGGAGCTTTTCTGTACGTGTCTCTTGTATCGCCTTCTGAGAGATACTCTTACGGTTTAGGAGCTCCTGCTGGTTGTGGTGTTGAGAGTTAAAGGGGAGTCTATTCACTGCTCCTTAGAGGGTTGTGGGAGACGGTGCTGCTGATAATGGCGTTTAGGGAGGTGTCGGTTTAATGCTCGCTGGGCAGGTGCATGTGGGCGAAAGACTTTGCGGATTAAGGATATTGCGCGCTTATCTGGCTTATTGACTTGCTATTTTGCATGCGCAGTACGTGGATCTTGACGGCGGGGATTGTCTCGTAATGGAGGGAGCTGCTGCTTCGCACCGTTCACCGGACCCTCTTAGCCGGCGTTCGGAGAGGGCTCCTGGTGTGTGGGGACTTCAGCTGTTGCTCCAGGGGATAGGGGCGGCGGCCCGGCCGCACCCTTGCCGCGTCCCCCTCGCTGCCAGGCCCGCCTGGCTTTCGAGTGGTTCCTGGGCCGCGGGCTACGGAGGCGCCAGTCAGGAACCGGTCCGTCAGTGGGCCCATAACCCCGCCCGATGCAGGGAGCCTCTGCCACGTCTCCCTCGCAGCTAGGCCCGCCTGGGTTGCGAGGGGTTCCTGGGCCGCGGACCCCGGAGGCGCTGGTCCAAAGCCGGTCCGTCAGTGGGACCCACAAGCCACCTCCCCACGGCACAGGCGTGTTCAGCTCCGTTCGCGCCTGGGGGAAAGGCTCGGCCGTTGGGCGCAGCTCCGCTCCGCTGTTTTTGTTTGCTGTGGGGTCGGTGCGTTGTCAGAGGTCTGGCCACGCCTGGCCGGGTCAGGCCGCGAGGGGACTGCCGGATGCCTCCCCGGATGACTGGACCTCATTCACTGCGGTGGTCGTTCTCGGCGCCCAGGGCCTCTCAGTCCGTTTTTTTCTTTGCGCTTGCTGTTGTTTCACCTTTAATGAGTGAAATATTATAGGATGTATGCAGTAGTCCCGCAAAATCGGCAGGATTTTACAGGATTCATTCGGGGCCGCGCTGGAGCTCACAGAGCTGCACCCATCTTGGTCGGCTCTCTAGCGCCCCCTCGACCACTCCACTGTGTGAGTGACAGCTAGGCTGTATGAATGGGGGATTTTCTGCCTAAAAGCAGGGACCTGAGGACTGGAAGAGCAAGACGTCGCCACTGGAACTAAGAAACCGAAGAGGAGAGAAGCTGAAGACATCTGTAACGACTGAACCACCGGTGAAGCCCTGCTGCAGATCCTCACCACTTTTCTCCAATGACAAGAGAAGATCCTCACCTGCAAGAGCCTTCTTCCCTTGAGTTGGTGGGACCAACCAGTTCGCCAATCGCCTTCCAGGACCTGCCTTGGTCGAATCGCCAGGGCCCTGCACTCGGAGACCGGATAGCCAGGTACCCGTCCACCACAACCACAATTTAAAGGAGCGTACCTTTTAATCCTTTTTGGCATCACCGCCGATGGCTTCTTCCCTGGGCAGTGCCGTAACTCGAACCTTCCTCCATGACGAGAGCCTTTCTTCCTCTGCTGGATACCATGAACTGCAGGAACCTCCAGGAACCACCGCCACCGCAGGAGCCGCTTCCACTTTTTCAGGTACATTGTTCCGCCATGCCTCCCGTTTCGAGGGGTACTGCTAAAGGTGTTTGAAATCCTTTAAATACCTCCTGGGTTGGCCGCCCCTATCGACTACCAATGTCTTTTACCTTCTGCACCCTCCTCTTCAATTCGTTAAACAAAGACTTGACTGCAGCTACTAGAACAGTTTGATCCTGGGCACATTGCCTGTACCACTGACTCTTGCACAGGACTATTGACTTTGACTAAATCTGTTACAACTGCCTTCTCTAGATTGCTTTTCATCAAGAAACGTGTTGGTGCACCTAAGACTCTTATAACCACCTTTCCTCCCCCCTCAAGTATTGTTGAAGTGCCATTTTGCTCGGTTTTCACCAAAGTATTGTTGATACTAAAGTACTGCCTTACCTAACTTGTTCAAACTCCACTTGGGAAGTGTTGCTGGTGTGTTGAAGAGTCTAACCTTGTATATTTGACCTTTCCCTCCCTTTCTGAGAAATTGTTAGAGGGCCATTTCTGCTTAGTTTACACTGTGCCATTTTGCTCAGTTTTCACTTTTGCTCAAACTTGTCTACAATTTAAATACGGAGTTGTGTATGCTTTTCTTGACTGTTTTAACTTGCTTTAATAATAGTTATTTATATGTTGAACTAGAAGTGTGTAAAATAAATATATATTCTTTTAAATACAAAGCTTTGGTCAGTGTTTCCTTGTACCATAGTACTGTAGTCCTATTGTGTAAACCCTGAATACTGCTCATCTCCCACTTGAGATAAGTCTGACTGCTCAGCCACAGCTACCAACTAAATCTTTGTGGTACAGACTGATACCAAAGGGGATTTATTACATATACCTGTAGTCCTAATCTTCTGTTGTGCTCCCTAAGGGAACGGCATAGGATTCTGCCTAACACTGGTGTACAGCGGTGAGGATAAAAGTATTGGATTTACATTTTACAGTGCTGCTAGTACCTTGGTTCAATTAACCACAAGGCTAACAATCACTAAAAGTTTATTTTAAACAAAGTCAATGTATGGAAAGCTACAGCCAGGAGACCCTCCTTACTAATACTGCTGATTATTTAAGGGATCTGTGTAGACAGAAAGGTCTTCCTGTCAAAGGCAAGAAATCAGAAATGATTGAAAGATTGTTAGAAAAACAAAGTCTGGAGAGTGGGGCTGTAATGCCTACTTCTCAAGGAAATGTAGCAAACATTGAGGATAATAATGTTGATGATGTTATTGTTGAAGCAGATGAGCAAGAGGAAGCTGACAATGTAACCCCCTCTGGCCCTCTGCCTGCTCTAAGGCCTCAAGCCTTGGCTACTGGACCTTTGTCAGGTCCCACATTAAGTTCTGAATTTATCTCACTAGAAAAAATGAGGCTTGAACTTGAATTCAAACGAATTAGTGCCCAATCTGAACAGAAGCACCAAGAACTAAGGCTCAGAGAAATGGAGCTCAATCATGAGCTAGAGATGAAGAAACTGTCTTTGGAAAATTATTCTCTCCCCGTTTCATCAGATCTTCCAGTCCAAAGAGACCCTGGATGCCTAAAGAGATTGTGGGTATGTATGAACTTAAGTTGGATGTGTTAGATTGGTTAGCTATGTTCGAATACAATCATGGGCTCCAGGAAATCACAGGGAATCAGTTGCTTCCCTGGTTATTCTCTAGGCTCCCCACTGTTGCATCTGATGTGGTAATGGAATTGGGGGAGGTGGATAGGAAGGATTATGAATGTGTGAAGCTAGCTTTAATTGCTAGATTTGGGAAGACCCCTTCCCAGTACCTTAAGAGGAGTAGGACCCTCAAAAAAGCATGATGGTACCTCTTGGGCTACCTGGGTGAGTGAGTATTTGAAAAGCTTAGAGGGATGGATTAAGGGTTACAGAGTAAACTCTTATGAAGGAATGAAAAATCTTGTAATATTGGAGTCTATCTATGATGCCTGCTCTCCTGAGCTCAGACAGCACTTGCTGATTCTAAGGAAATAGATTCCAAGTAACCACTTGTGGGTTGCCAACAGGGCTACTGGGGTCACTCAGAAAAAGGATGAGGGAAAGCAGCCTAAGAAAGACAACAAAGAGAATTCCAATAATTCCAATTCCAAAGAGGGCCCCAAACAAAACTCTAAGGGTAAACCACAAGGGGAACCAAATCAGGCTAGTGTACCTTCTGGTCCCAGACCAGAAGAAGGTCAGAGAAAACCACCATACGTAAAGACATTTGGGAAATGTTATGTTTGTGGTTCAACTGATCATGTGAAAGGGGATCCCAGATGCAAGGGTAAACCTTCAGGGAACAACACTGTCTCCTTAGCCTTCGCTCCAGAGGAGGAAGTAAAATGGTCAGTGGAAACTTTCAACTACTCGCTGAAGACCCCGCAAGAGTCTCAGCTGGTGTATCTTTAGTATCCTTGGGGTTGTGGGAACAACAGAATTTAGATGTGTATAATTCAATCCCCCCTAATACTAAAGAGTATTATAAAGATAGTGTCCTAGTGAATGGTCAGGAGACCCCTGCCATTAGAGACACTGGAGCCAGCATAACTGTGGTGGATGAATCTTTTTTGAAGGTAGAGGATGTTGCTAAGGCACCCAAATGCCTCACCAAGTTAGCTGGAGGGACTATGCAGATGCTTCCCCAGTTACCAGCTCTCATCCAGTGCAATGACATGACTGTCAGGATAGCTGTTAGTGTGCAATCTGAAGTACCTGAAAGGGTGTTGTTTGGCAATGATCCCAAGGATCTTGGAGTAGTGTCAAGTACTCCCAGACCTCCTAGTAAGAGATTACAGGAGCTCACCAAACCTGCAAGGGAGAGGACCTTGAGGGGCTCTCCTAAGGAGATGATAGAAGAAGAAATCACTCCTACCCCACTGGAGTTGCTAACTGCAATTTCCAAGAAACCAGAAGCAAACGGGAAACCCAAGACTTCTAAGAGGAAACCAGCAGCAAGCACTCCTGTGCTTCCAACAAGGACATCCCCTAGATTGTCCAAAATCACACCTGTGATTCCTACTCCCGCTGACGCTGAGAGTGAGGTACAACTCTGTGTGGTTGAACTAGAGCCTGAGGATTCAGATCTAGTAGAAGGCCAGGATCATATTGGAGATCTGGACCCTGTGGACCATCCTGAGCTGCAGTCTTTACTGGCAGAAGGTGGCCCAAACAGGGCAGACTTCAGTAGGGGGCAAAGAGAATGTCCAACTCTGGAAGGTCTTCGCCACCAGGCAGCTTCTTAGCTTGAAGGGCAAGTGCCTGGGAAGTGTAGGTTACACTGGGAAGATGGCCTCTTCTATAGTGAACCGACTGAGTCAATCCCTGGAGACTACAAGAGACTTGTAGTGCCCCAAGAGACCAGACTCCAATTCTTGCAACTAGCCCATGAGATACCTTTGGCTGGTCACTTGAGTTTCAAGAAGACCAAGGAAAGGCTCTCTCTATACTTTATTGGCGTAAAATGGGGATGTGGTAGATAAGTATTGCAAGAGTTGCCACACCTGCCAAACTTCTGATAAAAGTGGCTCCAAGAACGTGGCACCTTTATTGCCTCTCCCTGTGGTGGGAGTACCATTTGAGAGGGTAGGAATCGACATTGTTGGTCCCCTTGACCCTCCAACCTCTTCAGGCAACAGGTTTATACTTGTTACTAGGTACCCTCCTTGGTATTCTTACCAGGGTTGGGTTTTCTAAGGAGGTA
Organism: Ambystoma mexicanum; assembly: GCF_040938575.1. Lineage (NCBI taxonomy): Eukaryota > Metazoa > Chordata > Amphibia > Caudata > Ambystomatidae > Ambystoma > Ambystoma mexicanum. Next base: position 639,570,147 of record NC_090939.1, read on the forward strand.
ATATTCGACAGGGGGTCAAATTTGATGTCCCAACACATGAAGGCCATGTGGAAAAACTGTGGAGTTACCTACAAGTTCTCAACAGCATACCACCCTCAAACAAATGGGTTGGTGGAGAGGTTCAACAGAACCATGAAGAGCATGATATGAGCTTTAGAAGACCCCCTTAAGAGAAAGTGGGATCATCTACTGCCGTGCCTTCTCTTTGCATATAGAGAAGTACGTCAGGAGGGAGTGGGTTACAGTCCCTTTGAACTTCTCTATGGCCATCCGGTCAGAGGTGCATTGGCCCTGATTAAGGAGGGGTTGGAGAGTGCTCCTTCCCCCATGCCAGTCAGAGTGACTGACTATGTGATAGGACTCCGGAGGAGAATGTCACACATGATGGCTGAGGCAAGTGATAACTTGAAAGCAGGTCAGGCTCTGGTTAAGCTTTGGCATGACCAGAAGGCCAACATGGTTGAGTTTGCTCAAGACCAGCTAGTTCTTGTTATGGTGCCAACAAGGCAGAGGGCCTTGCAGGACAAGTGGATAGGACCCTTCAAGGTTGTGGGAAAACTTGGAGAGGTGAACTATCTGGTGGATTTAGGCAATCCTAAGGAGGCTCCCAGAGTCTTCCACACCAACCGTCTAAAAGCTTATGTCTCAAGACCAGAACTGGGAGCTTTGCTTCTAGCTTCAGCTCAAGAGGAGGAGGAGAGTGAACCTCTACCTGACCTCCTCAGAGGCAAACCTTTAGATGAGAAAATAGAAGGAGTTAGTCTCTCTTCTAATCTCACACCTGAGGAGGAGTGCAACGTTTTGTTGAATCAATTTGCCTCCCTGTTTTCTCTAGCACCAGGCTTAACCCCTTGGGACCAGCATGATATACTCACTGGTGACTGTTTGCCTGTCAAAAGCAGGGGGTACAGAATGTCAGACAATGGAAGAACCCATATAAGGAATGAAGTCAACAAGATGCTTGATCTCGGGGTAATAGAGCCCTCTACTAGTCCATGGTCTAGCCCAGTTGTGCTAGTAGCAAAGGCAGGATCCAAGGAGTTGAGATTCTGTGTGGACTATATAGCTCTAAATGCAGTCACTAAGACTGATGCCCATCCTTTGCCAAGGACAGATGAGCTGGTGGATAGACTTGGTTCAGCCAAGTTCCTCAGCACATTTGATCTGACGTCAGGCTATTGGCAAATAGCCCTGACAGACCATGCCAAGGAGAAAACTGCATTCTCCACCCCAGTTGGCTTATACCAGTTTAAGGTGATGCCTTTTGGATTAAAGGATGCACCTTCTACATTCCAGAGGATGGTTAATCAGGTTCTGAATGGGATGGAGGACTTCTGCATGGCATACTTGGATGACATTGCAGTGTTCAGCCCTACTTGGAAAGAACATGTTGACCACCTAGGATATGTTTTGCAGGTACTTGAACAGGCCGAGCTGACCATAAAGGCAAGCAAATGTCAAATTGGTCAGATTAAAGTGGTCTATCTTGGTCATGAGGTAGGAGGTGGTGGAATAAGGCCTTTGCTCAGCAAGATTGAAGCTGTACAAAATTGGACAACCCCTTCTACTCAAGCCCAGGTGAGAGCCTTCTTAGGCCTCACTGGGTATTACAGGAATTTCATTGAGAACTATGGGTCCATAGCTTCTCCACTGAATGTAATCTCCTCTCCGAAATTCCCTAAAAAGCCCAAATGGAATGAGGAGTGCAATCAGGCCTTTGAAAGCCTGAAGAAAGCCCTTTGTCAAGCTCCAGTTCTCAGAGCTCCTGACTACCACCAACCCTTCATTGTGCAAACAGATACTTCCAATATAGGTATAGGTGCAGTCCTCAGTCAACTGGATGAGAAAGGTAGGGAGCACCCCATTTGCTTCATCAGTAGGAAACTGAAGGAACCTGAAACAAGGTGGGCAACTATTGAGAGAGAATGTTTTGCCATTGTGTGTCGTTGAAGAAGTTTAGACCATACTTGTATGGATCTACTTTCATTATTCAAACAGACCACCAGCCCTTGAGATGGTTGATACAAATGAAAGGGGAAAACCCAAAACTGCTAAGATGGTCAATCTGACTCCAAGGGTTTGATTTAACATTGAACACAGGTCAGGATGTCACCACCAAAATGCTGATGGTCTCTCTAGGATGTTTGTAACCGACTAGAGGTAAGAGTCTCATCCAGGAGTGGATTAGATCCTCCTGTCCCTTAGTCTGGGGGAGGGGGGTGGCGAGTGTTAGGGAGAATTCTCATTCTATGGCTAATTTCCCTTACCTATAGAGTCCCCCAGCAGCTTTGCTGGATTTGAAGGGTTTGTTTCTTTCTCCTGCTAAGAGTGAGACTCTTTTTCTCACTCTTAGACAGATTGCTGATGTGTGTTTTAGGCTATTTTTGTGCTTATGGTCTATGGGTTTTTTTCTCACCCTCATAGGTATCATCTTTTTACATGTATGTTACACAGCACCCTCAGTGCAGTAACAAAGGGGTGTCATAGTGACGCCCAAACATAGACTCCATACCCTGGGACTGACTACTGTCTCCCAGGGCATGTAAAGTCCCCATTGACTTTACTAGTCAATAGTTATTTTTTTTTAAACGGTTTTTATTAATTTTTAAAACAAACAAACAATACAAACCAAACTGGCAGTGGTTTTTGCAACAATCACATGAACATCAATTAGTCAAGACCATTGCTCCCCCAATCCCTACCCCCTCACGAGCTTGTTTGTCCTTCACTTTCCGCATCTGCTACGTGTGGCAGGGTATCACCTCCTTCTGAGTCTGCAGAATCCGTTATTGTTCCAAACAGTCCTGCTATTAATACTCTCCATGTCATCAGGGTACCCACTTCTTCTTCCCCACACATGCCTCTTGCCATACCACCGTTTCGCCTCCGCCCATTTCTGCATTTCCCGCCACCATACCTCCACCCGTGGCTTATGACACCGCTTCCATCCCATGGCAATCCTTCGTTTTGCGAGCACATATGCCAAGTCCTTCAATTTCCCAACATGTTTAAGTTTCCGTGGTCTGGGAAACCCTCCCAACAGGCAGGCCCAGGCCGTATCTATAATGAGCGTGACCCCTTTGTCTGCTAGTTTTTGCGCCACATCTCCCCAGAAACTCTCAATCACTGGGCAAGACCAAAAGACGTGTGTCATATCAGCATTTTCCTTATCGCATTTTGGGCATGCTTGTCGTCCCGCATTTACAAACTTCGATATTCTCATCGGGGTCATGTAAGCTCTGTGCGTTATATACAACTGTATTTGTTGTAATCTAGCATTTCTTGACACCTTCTTGTGGTATCCCATAGCACGCTCCCACATCCCATCCTCCATCTGTGCTCCCACCTCTGCTTCCCAATCCAACCTCAAATGCGTCAACTCCTTCCCAACCCTGGTCATCACCATCTCATACAATCTAGAGATCTCCTACTCCCCTTCTGATATGTCATATATTGTCCCCATAGTGGCGTCTGGTTCCTCCGCCAATACAGTCTCAGGCCAGATTTTACGAATATTCTGCACCAGCCTTAGGTACGTGATATACTGGCCCCTATGCAGGCCCGCCTCTTCCCCTAGTCCTTCAAAATCCCTAATGGTCCCCTCTTGCCAAACATCCCCCAACGTAACCAGCCCGACCGACTCCCAGTAGGTCCTGATTATCATCCTTAGTTGCTTGTCTTCCCCTTCCAGAGCAACCAATGGCACCTGCGGGGAACACGGGTACGGGTCCTCCATCATTCGACATACTCTACGCCACATCTTCCACCGCAGCAACATCATTCCCGGGCGCTCCTTCATTTCTGACCTAGACAACCAAATAATTTCCTTCAGATAAAACGGAGTGCAGTCCTGTCCAAACAGCCTAAATTCGGGAGTTACCTCATCAGAGAGCCATTTGACCACATATTGCAGCTGACCAGCTACATAATAGGTCTCAAAATTAGGCAGCCTAATCCCCCCCCCCTCTCATAGAAATTCTGCAACTTCCACAGCGCCACTCTATTCCGGGCGCCATGCCATTGGAAGTCTCTGCACATACTATTCAGCTTGGCAAAAAACTTCTTAGGCATCATATACGGAATATTGCTGAAAAAATGTAACAGCCTAGGCAGGACCACCATTTTAAGCATCGCCCCCCATCCCATCATCGCCAACGGCAACTTCTCCCAAAACTTCATGCTTATACGGATTTTTCCCACAGCCACCTCAGTGTTATGCAAATGTTCCTCCTCTACCGTGTGATACACATCTATTCCGAGGTAGCGGAAGGAACCAACCGCCCATGGTATCAGCAACACCGCTCCGGAAGGGTTCCTCTGTAGCTACCCAATGGGAATATGCTCGATTTTTGGGGGTTCACCGCTATGCCAGACAGTTCTGCATACCTTTCCATTACCTCCAGAATATATTGAAGATTTTCCTCCGGATATTTCAAATATAATAGCAAATCGTCAGCATACAGGGATATTAGGTGTTTCTCTCCCCTACCTCAATGCCTATCATGTCATATTGTTGCCGAAGGTACACTGCCAGGGGCTCAAGGGCCAGAATATATAACATCGCGGACCAGGGGCACCCTTGTCTGGTGCCTCTGCTAAGTTGCCACCTCTCGGATATCACCGCTCTTGTACGTACCTTAGCTAGCGGCTCATTGTACAGCAACTTCACCCACCTAATGTAGCCCGGCCCCATCCCGTATTCCCTCAGGGCCTCCAGCAACCACGACCACCTGACTGAATCGAAAGCTTTGACTGCATCCAAGGACACAACCACCATTTCACCCTCGCTCTTGCTCCCCCATTCAACCACCAGGTGGAGTCGCCTATGGTTGTGGGTTATATTCCTGTTGGGGACATAACCTGTTTGGTCCGGATGTATCAATTTACTAATAACTCTCCGCAATCTATTAGCCAGGACCGCCGTCAATATCTTGCCGTCCTGGTTCAGCATTGACAAGGGCCTGTAGGAGCCGCAGCTGTGCCCTGGTTTGTTGGGTTTAGGGAGCGGCATTATAATCGCTTCTCTAAGCGATTCCGGCAACCGGCCCACCTCAAACGATTCATTAAGCATTTCTAGCATGGGGGGGGCGTACCTCCTCTCTATATGCTTTAAAAAATTTGCTAGGAAGTCCGTCCGCTCCCGGGGTCTTACTGGTGGGCAGCTGCCTCACCACCTCCTCCAATTCCTCCAAAGTAATCGGTGCATCCAGCTCTTCTCTTTCTTCGGCACTAATCTTAGGTAATCCCATATCTCTTAAAGTTTCCCTTATCTCATCTCGGCTGCCCCCCCCTTTGTCCTCATATAGTGCCCTGTAATAATCCAAGAATGCCTCATTGACTCCTTCTTGGGTGTTCACTACCTCTCCATCCTCTCTGGTTATCGTCCTAATCGGGGGCCTAGGGGTTTCACTCTTGTATAGCCACGCCAAGAGACGGCCCGTTTTATCCCCACCTGCATGCTGCCTCTCAACATACTTCTTATAGTTAAGGTTGCAGAGCCTTTCCCAAAGTTCTGCACACCGCTGCTGTAGTTTAAGTACTAGCTCCGCATCACCCCCTCAACAGTTCCGTTTCCAGTTCCTCCTCGGCTCCCTCTAACTCTGTCAGGACCCCACCCTGCAGGCCCTTTGATTTAGCAATGGCAGCACCCCGCAACACCACCTTAAAGGCTTCCCAGAGCGTGCCCGCCGAATCCACACTGCCAGTGTTCTCTTCGAAATAATGTATAATCTCGTCTCTGATATCCTCTCTGAAGACCGGATCCTTGAGCGCCTCAGCCCGGAGGCGCCACGTCGGTATCCGCGCTCTGGGGCGGCAGTACTGCCACCCCAGGACCAGAGGCGAGTGGTCCGACTGGACCCTCGCTTTGTATTTTATTTGTATGGTCTCTACCACCACATCTGGCGTGGCAAAAAAATAATCAAGTCTCATATGCAGTTGCTGCGGGGCTGAGTAATGCGAATACTGCTCCCCATTAGGATGTTTCAGCCTCCAAACATATACCAGCCCGAAGTCGTCGAGCAGCGTCTGCAATGCCCTGGCCGCTGGTGTGGGCCTATCAATCTTATCATCAGATCTGTCTACCCTGGGGTTCAGCACACAATTAAAATCCCCTCCCCAAATAACCGCCCCACCCACACACGTACCCGGGTTGGTACACAGAGTCCTAAAATATGCCGCCGTTGGGGGCATATGTATTTACAATGCACACCTCTTTATTCTCCACCAGTGCCTTCAATATAACCATCCTCCCCTCTGTATCCACCACCTCTTGTGTAAGTTGGAGCGGAACGTGCGGTGCCACCCAGACCAACACTCCCCTAGCGTAGGCAGAATACGGTGAACCCACTACAGTACCTCTCCACTTCTTCCCCACCAGTTCCAACTTTTCCCGAGTCAGATGCGTCTCCTGCAACAGTGCAATATCAATCTTCTGTCTTTTCAAATACATCATGACCTTGTTCCTCTTTAAGTAACTATTGAGTCCCCTGACATTCCACGTTACGATCTTAAGATCCCCCATAGCTCATAAGTGTCCTCCCCCTTCCGTGCAACCAATCCCACCTGCCCATGCGATACAGATACAGCCCTCTAGCTTTTTCTTTTAGCCTCATGTACAAACTCGAACTCCCCATAACTATGTACACCCCAACCCTCCCCACCCTCTACCCATCCCTTCCCCAACACCACACTCCCCAACTGCTGCCCAGCTCCATCCATGGAACTCAGGCACCCCCACATCTAGCCCTGCAAGCACCAACCAATGCCCAGAGCTCAGTAGGGTGAAGTCGCCCTAATGGCCACTTAACTAAGGTTACTAAGTGGGGTAAAGAGATCCGCTCTGCAAGGCTCCCCTAAAAACAGCAATAGTCACAGTGCTCATAATATATCGTTTAACAGTCTGACCTTCTCTGCCTTAGGCCGCTCAAATGACTATAATCAAGTCCCAGAGTCCTATTCCGCGCCATCTTGTAGCGCCCTCCTCGTGCACTACTTATCTCCTCCATCTCCTCTTCCCGTCCGAACGTCAGGCTCCTGGGGGCATCCCTGCGCGTCGAGCCATCCCATGGCGTCCTCTGGAGTCTCAAAAAACAAAGTCCTGTGTTTGTGAAAAACTTTCAATTTCGCCGGATACAGCAACATGTATTTATGGCCCGCTTCTCTCAATCTCCGCTTTACCGTCCCAAAGTTCATACGGCTACGCTGCACAGTCAGGGTATAGTCCGGGTAGGCCATTATGTTTTCTGCCCCTCGTGTAATCGTTCCACCCTTGCGGAAGTGTTCTAGTATCCTCTCCCGGTCCCCGTAATTAAGGATTTTGGCAATTACTGGCCTAGGTGGGTTTCCCGACGGCGGCTTCCTTGTCAGAGCTCTATGCGCACGTTCCACCGCGAATCCCTGAGATAAAGCTCCTCCGGGCATCTCCTGCAACAGCATAGATTCGATAAACTCCGTGGGATCGTGGCCCTCTGATCCTTCTGGCAGGCCCACGATGCGAATGTTATTCCGTCGGGCGCGTCCTTCTGCCTCCTCCGCCCTGTTCTCCAAGTTGCCCACTCTCTGCACTAGGGCATGCAATTCGGCCTTATGGGAGGCACAATCCGCGGTGTTCGGGCTCACCTCTTTCTCGAGGGTCTCAGTGCGCTCCGCCAGACACCTGACGTCCTGTCGAAGTAAATTCACCTCTTCCTGCACCTCACTGACCTTAAGGTCCAATGCCGTTTTCAGCTCAGTAACGGCCAGTTCAAGTTTAGCCTCCGACGCCGCCTTCAGGTCCGCAATCGCAGCCAGGAAGTCTTGGTTAGTGCCCGTCACAGGCATGCCGCCTGCAGGTGTCTTATCTTTGCTCTTGGAACTTTCCGGACCAGGGGACGTCTTGGCAAAGTCGTACAACGTGGGCTGCTTCGCCTTCGGTCTCACGGTTCTATTAGACATGATTCTGCAGCCATACAGGCCGATTCGCGTTAGTATCTCAACATAGGGGACCTGCGTTCCGCGCAAGTTACAAATGCGCACACAGTCCGCTCCTATCGCCAGACCACCGTGCGGCCTGTTCCTTCCTTTGTTCCGGTCGTTGATCGGCCATTTTGTTTCGTCTTCCGTCTCCGGCGCTCCTTATCTTTTTTGCACAAAACTCCACCACCATTCCTCCCACGCCTACCAAAAGTTCACCAAGCGCAGTCAGACCGTTCACACACTAACATGTGTGTTTTCAGCAGTCATAGGCACGTTGTTATGCACTATTTCGCCAGGATCATTTCAGGATCTCGGGAGCTCCTCCAGATCGTGTCCTCCTACATGGCCCTCGTAGCCACGCCCCCCTTTACTAGTCAATAGTTATGAACAAAACCAGTACAACCCATCTTACTATGGAAGTACTGGAAAGGGTTAATAGTTTTTCCCTGGTGTTCATTTTCGAGAGGGTACCGTACAGTCCCTCTCGCAAAAGTTTCTGGCTGGTGGTAGTGGTTACTACCGTAAATATTCGACTGCAAATATTTTCCTATGGGATTTTCCCATTGTTCGAGGCTACCACTTTTACTGACAGCCTCTAACGAACCGCCGGTTTATCATTTTATTAACTTTAATCCGGTAGGTTTTTTTTGCCAGAACTTTAATAATATTTCTTTCTCATGTCTTTCTCTGAAATCCTAACCCAGGTCGGGGATCCTTTGTTCGTCCTTTTGGCGGGCTTCTGCCAAGAAGCCCTCCTCCCGGCGCCACTGAGTCTGGGGTAGACCCATTGTGTGGGAGGGGGAGTAGGCACCCTGGACAGGTTTGCCTAAGCAACCCAAGTCGCACTCTGCCCTGATAGGCTGGAGGGTCTCCCGTCAGGATGACCATTCCACTGTGTGAATGACAGCTAGGCTGTACGAATGGGGGATTTTCTGCATAAAAGCAGGGACCTGAGGACTTGAAGAGCAAGACCTCACAACTGGAACTAAGAAACCGAAGAGGAGAGAAGCTGAAGAAATCTGCAACGACTGAACCACCGGTGAAGCTCTGCTGCAGATCCTCACCACTTTTCTCCAACAACAAGAGAAGATCTTCACCTGCAAGAGCCTTCTTCCCTTGAGCTGGTGGGACCAACCAGTTCGCCAATCGCCTTCCAGGACCTGCCTTGGTAGAATCGCCAGTGCCCTGCACTCTGAGACCGGATAGCAATGCACCCGTCCACCACGACCGCGATTTAAAGGAGTGTACCTTTTAATCCGTTTCGGCATCACCGCGGCTGACTTCGTCCCTGGGCAGTGCCGTAACTCGAACCTTCCTCCACGACGAGAGCCACTCTTCCTCTGCTGGATACCACGAACTGCAGGAACTGCCAGGAACCACCGCCACTGCAGGAGCCACTTCCACTTTTTCAGGTACATTGTTGCGCCGCCAGGCCTCTCGTTTCGAGGGGTACTGCTAAAGGTGTTTGAAATCCTTTACTTACCTCCTGGGTTGGCCGCCCCTATCGACTACCATTGTCTTTTACCTTCTGCACCCTCCTTTTCAATTTCGTTAAACAAAGACTTGACTGCAGCTACTAGAACAGTTTGATCCTGGGCACATTGCCTGTACCACTGACTCTGGCACAGGCCTATTGACTTAGGCTAATCTGTTACAACTGCCATCTCTAGACTGCTTTTCATCAAGAAATGTGTTGGTGCACCTAAAACTCTTACAACCACCTTTCCTTCCCCCTCAAGTATTGTTGAAGTGCCATTTTGCTTGGTTTTCATCAAAGTATTGTTGATACTAAAGTACTGCCTTGCCTAACTTGTTCAAAATCCACTTGGGAAGTGTTGCTGGTGTGTTGAAGAGTCTCCTTTTCTGAGAAATTGTTAAGAGTGCCATTTCTGCTTAGTTTACACTCTTACTCAAACTTGTCTACAATTTAAATAGGGAGTTGTGTATGCTTTTATTGACTGTTTTAACTTGCTTTAATAATAGTGATTTATGTGTTGAACTAGAAGTGTGTAAAATAAATATATATTCTTTTTAATACAAAGCTCTGGTCAGTGTTTCCTTGTACCATAGTATTGTAGTCCTATTGTGCAAACCCTGAATACTGCTCATCTCCCTCTTGAGATAAGTCTGACTGCTCAGCCACAGCTAGCAACTAAATCTTTGTGGTACAGACTGATACCAAAGGGGATTTATTGCATATACCTGTGGTCCTAATCTTCTGTAGTGCTCCCTAAGGGAACTGCATAGGATTCTGCCTAACACCTACAACCCATAGTAGAAATCGTGACTGCAGGGGGTGAACCCATAGAGATACCGGGAGGATAAATGAAACATTTCGGCACTACTATGATACGCTGTATACTTCCAAGTCTACAGCGCCCCATGATGACATCACACGGTACCTAGATAGGGTCGCTTTGGGAAGGCCGGATCCGGAAGTGGGGGCGTTGCTAATAGTCCCTCCCACAGACGAGGATCCAATCACTTCCTAACGGTAAAGCCCCAGGGACCGACGGCATCACCGCCGAGCTGTATAAGGCATTTCTGTCCCTACTAGTCCCGCACCTGCGCAGCATGTTCAAGGCGTCCACCTCGTCTGGGGTCCTCCCTGAGTCCACCAGCACAGCCTTGGTGACTGTCCTGCTTAAACCGGACAAGGATTCCAGACATTGTGCATCGTATAGGACCTTGTTGTTGGTGAATACCGATAACAAGATCATTGCCAAACTATTAGCAGACAGGCTTTTACCCCTCATGCCAGCCCTGGTTTTTCCGGACCAGGCTGGATTCATACCGGGCCGTTCTACACAGCATAACGTACATAGAATGTTCACTCTGATGCACAATGTTAACCCCAAGGTTCCTATAGCGGTGGCAGCACTCGATGCGGAAAAGGCATTCGACTCTGTCGAATGGCCTTTTCTGTTCGAGGTCCTCTGGCGGGCAGGTATAGGCACCATGTTCTTGCAATGGATGCTTCTGCTATACACAGCTCATTGGGCCTTGGTGTATACTAATGGTATCCAATCAGACCCTAGTCATCCAAAACGAGGCACCAAACAGGACTGTCCTTTTCCCCTATCCCATTTGCTCTGGCCATTGAGCCAGAGGGAATATCACACCCATAGGGGTGTTACACTCTGCTCTCCTACTTCTATTGTCTCATATGCGGACGATATGTTAATCTACATAAAAAACCCACAGACCAATCTAAACCCTGTGGTAGAAGAGCTCTCTGACTTTGGGGCTTTATCCGGCCTCTGTATCAATTGGGCCCAATCCGAAGTGCTTCCGCTCACCCCTGGTGTTTCTCCACAAGACGTCGGGCACTCTTTCACGTGGCGTCCGCAGGGTATCCGCTACTTGGGCATCCGTGTGTCCACATCCCCCGCAAGGATCTACAAAGAGAATTATCTCGCCGCTTTACATTACTTGGAACACAGAGTGGACACTTGGGTGCACCTTCCCATTTCTCAGGCTGCTCACATTTCGCTGTCTAAGATGGTGGTCCTGCCTAAGTTGTTATTTGTGTTTAATAATGTTCCGATATGGCCTCCTGCGTCCTTTTGGTGACGAGTAAAGAGTATGATGACCAAACTGATATATTATCTGATGGCGCAGGCGCAGTACGCCGTTTGGTGGTGGTCCCCCTCGGATGATCTACCTCATTCCCGTCTGGAGAGGGCCATTGCGTATCCTGATGATCTTAGGGGTCCCCTATGGGCCTCACGGGAGAAATGTCCTCGAACTGAAATTCAACCTGTGGACACCACCATTAGAGCTTGGCACCGACTTGCGCTGTGGGCCGGTCTAACCCAATGGTACTCTCCCGCGATGGCCATATTCTACATCCGGGGTATTCCACTCACACACGAGACAATTTGTGTACAACACTTCTCTAACCTCTAGATTTGCACACTGGGTGACCTCGCGCCGGATGGTAAATTTATATCTTGAGAGGTCCTCAAAGCGAGGGGCACTTGGAACCCTATTACACAGCTTTTATATTTCCGACTGAGGGAAGTGTTGAAAACCAGATGGGGCGATTTTCCTCACTCCTCTCCCCTCATTACATATACCACTGCTCCGGCTTCCACTAAGAAGCTTGTCTCGACCCTGTATGGTATGGCTCGGGAGATCAAGACCTCACCTCACACCCGCTACAGGGATAGATGGGAGGACACCCTGGAGAAAATGTTGTCTGACAAGCAGTGGGGTCTGATTTGCGCCCAGACCAAGTCATCTCTCTCAATAGTAGATTTTGTTTGATCCATTTTAAATTTTTGCATCAGACGTATTTCTCTCCCCTTAGATTGCACAAATTGTTTCTGCTCCAGCCCCCGGAATGTAAGAGGGGATGTCAAACCTCCGCCGATTTCCTCCACGTTGCATGGCTGTGCCCCCAGGTCCATGCTCTATGGTCGAGCATCGCTGATGCAGTGTCGAGTATGATCGACATCCCTATCCCACTTACCCCTGAATGCTGGCTGCTGGCCCTGGTGGAATTTGGCTCCAGCTGCCGGAAACGCCTTGTAAGCATGGCTTCGGTGGTCACAAGGTCACTAGTGGCGTGCAAGTGGGGAGCCTCGACACCACCCTCGTTTCAGCATTGGCTCAATCTCATGGCTAGCTGTTAACGCAGAGAGACTCAATACAATCTGTCGCTTCCTCCCAACAGCAAACCTAAGGACTACTGGGGCCCCTTCAGGAGCTATATGACCAGGGAAGAGGATCCAGATACAGGGCCTCATTACGAGGTTGGTGGTAGGGGGTTATCGGCACCGCTAAGGATGCTGGTGCCGGCAACCCCTTACCTCTGTATTCCGAGGTCCCTTAGTGGGTCCCACTAAGGCTGGCTGGTTTTACCAGCCGCCCTTAGCGGGAGCCGCTAACGGACCATGGAGCTAATAACGGGCCCGCTATTTGCGGGCCCGTTATTAGCTCCTTCCCCATTCCCATTGAGCCCTATGGGGGCTTGAATGGGAATGGGGAATGGTTTTAAGAATGGGGACTTAACGGGTCCTCCAAGGTTGGAATGACCCGGTAAGTCCCCATACCGAGAACCCAGACCCGGACATGACTTTGGAGGCAGCCATGTCCAAAGTCGTAATGAGGCCCACAGTCTCAGACTTGTAGTCCCTGTGATGTCTGCCCGGGATGCTCCCCCCTACCCTGTGAGGGTCCCATCAGTGACTGCTTGGTTTAAGGCTCGGGTATGGCGTGGTATGAAGATTTGTATACTTAGGGAAGATGTACTGGTTGGGGTTAACTGTTGATTGTGCTGAAACTGTGGTCTTTTTTTTTGGTGCTAAAGTAGTCTGCCTATAATTCGTTTGTGAGAGGGAGGGGGGGAGGGTTGAGTTACAAGGGGGTTCAAATCCCTGTTGTTCCAGTTGAGTTTTTCGTTTTTTTGTATGCATAGTGTATTTTGAAAAATGCAAATAAAGACAGTTTTAAAAAAAGAAAAAAATAGGAGTGGGTACAGCACACAAGAAAATAGTTGGGGTTGCTCTCACTCATCTGAGTTGCGTTCACAATATAAAGGAAACTATCAAAGGCACAGTTTCAAAGACAAGAGCGACAAAGAGAGGGAAAGAGAGAATGAGCGAGAGAAAACAAGGAGCTGTTGTTCATGTGATCAGAAAAGAGCCCTGATTAGTTTTTTTAGCTCAACACACCAACATTCTCTGTTTAGATTGCAAAGAATTGTAGACCTCCTTATCACAGTCTTGGTTAGGCCCAACAGAATTGCATGACACAGCTTCCAGTAGCAAATTTGAAAAGGACTACAATCTAGGCATTTTCAAGGCAGGTAAAAAAAATACCTATCTGGAAACCTTGCTCTTCTGTCCAAGAAGCCCTGACAGCAGCAGTACCCCTGCATGTGACAGAGATTGCCAGCTTCAAAGTACTACTGAAGGAAAAGCTCTCTTCGAGGATGCCTATAATCGGGATTCACTCTGGAACTCCAGTAAGATCTAAGTCTTTGGGCCTCATTACGAGGTGGGCGGTAAGGGATTACTGGCACCGGTAAGGGCACCGGTGCCGGTAATCTCTTACCGCCCTACTACGAGTTCCCTTTGTTGGTTCTTCCTTAACGCCTGTTTTACCAGGCGTTAAGGACGGGACCCACAAAGGGATACCGGGGTCAATAATGGTACCGCAATTTGCGGTACCGTTATTGCCGCCTTCCCATTGAACCCTATGGGGGCTCAAATGGGAATGGGGAATGGCTCTGGTGAATGGGAAATTACCAGTCCCTACGACCTCGGAATGGACCGGTAATTGCTCCATCCATCAGACCGGAGTCGGAACAATTTTGGAGGCAGCTATGGCAGTAATAGCGCCAAGGCTACCTCCAACCTCGTAACGAGGCCCTTTGTTAGGGAGAATTCTCATTTCATGGCTAATTTCCCTTACCTAGTGAGTCCCTCAGCAGCTTTGCTTGATCTCTGGAGTTGTTTCTTTCCATTTGGTAAGAGCGTGAGCTTTTTCCCCCTCTTACTTTTATTTTGCTATGTGTTTTGACCTGTTTTTGTGATTGTGGGCTCTGGAGCACACGACTTCAGTAGCCCCCTTCTTTGTGTGTGTCACACAGCACCTTCTGTGCAATGGCACAGGGTTGTCATTCACACTCCCCTCGACTCCATTTCTATGGCGACTACGTCCCCCAGAAAAGGGTAAAGTTACCATTAACTTTACTTAGTCAAATTTAACCACAGATCCAGTACACACCATCTTACATGGAGTGCTGGAAGGGTTAACTCTTAACTCTTTTTATCTGTACCTCCTAGAGCATTGTTTCGCTCTTTTAACATTTAGACAAGGCTTGTGGCAGTGGTAGCTACCCTAAATTTCTACCGCGGTTATTTTATATAACCATGGTAATATTGTTAGCCTCAGACCTAAACCCGTTTGACCAAATCCTTTTTCGGTTGGCTCCGGTGCGGTTTATTCGCCATTTCTTTTTGTTAAAGTCCTTCTTGTGTTTTACTTTGCGCGGCAAACCAGGTTTGCCTTCTTTGTTCACTGTCTTTTGGCGGGCTTCTACCTAGAAGCCCTCCTCAGGGAGCCTGGGTGACTAGGTGGGCTGGATGTGAGGGAGGGGTGTAGTCACCCCCTGCACAGGGTATCCTAGGAAACCCAAATCGCACTGTGACCTGATTGGACAAGGTGGTTATCCGGCTGGACAACCCCCCTGCTGGGTGATTGACAGCAAGGCTGTGTGAATGGGGGTTTTGCGCGTAAAAGGCAGGTCTCTTGGGCTGGAAGTCAGAGAGTCACCACTGGAACTACAAGGAACCGACGAGAAGTGGAGGAGAGGTTGACTGCTGCAACTACCCCGTATCGGTGAAGCCCTGTTGCAGTCCTGAGCTATCTACCCTTCAACGACTAAGAGGAGATCCAGTCCGGAGTCTTCTTCCCTTGAGCCTGGTGGGGATAACCAGCTCATCTTCTTCAGCCAAAAGTCGCCTTCGTGGTCGAAATCGCTGCACACTGCTGTAGTGGTCCGGATAGCCACCTGAAGACCCTCTCCTGTTTTTAAGGAGTGCACCTTTTATTCATTGTCGCTGCTGCCGGCCTCATCCCTGTGTGGTGCGGACCCCCTCATTGTCCTTCTTCGTGCTAAAGCTGCAGGAAAGCGTGGGTCTGCGGTTAACCAACAGGAACAACTGCCGTGGCACCAGCTTCGTTCTTTGAGAAAGGTACTGTGTCCTGTTTGAGGAATTTTGGGTGAAATCCCTATTTCTCTACTTTAAGGCTTGTCCTTACTTTTCCCTCCTTCTTATGACTTTTGCTTCTGAACATTGACAATATCAAAGTATTCTTGGCAACGGTGAATCTCGAACTGTCCGACTGTGTGATCCTCGACAACAGGCACCCCGTGTCACTTGACTTTGGCTCCGGCCCCTTGACTCTTGAATTCCTGCCTATGTATGTTCTTCGATTCTGTCTGCCTAATCAACATATTGCCTGTGATTTTTGCCCCCAACTCTCTCTGGGTATTTCGGGTGCAAGTGTGTTTTTACCCCGGTAACATTTCTTGCCGCGGATAAGCGTTTATCGAGTAGACCGAACTATCAAAAAGTGATCGCAATTATATTCACAGTAGCGTGTTCTGTTTCATAACACTGGTGCATTCAAACACAGGGGACTTACCTCGAATAATACTGTACAAAGTGAATTGGTTAGTTGTAGTATATTTTACGTGTGGTTTTTGAAGTAAAAGAATTGTTGTGTTAATAACAAATGGTTTAAGAATAAATGTACTTATATTTTTTACCTGAAACCTTGAGTCAGTGTTTGCTTGAGTCACAGTAATTGTGGTCCCTTTGTGTAATCTTTGCTACTGCTCATATACTCTTGAGAAAAGCCTGGCTGCTCTGCTACTGCTACCACTATAACTTAGTAGTACAGGCTTGTACCAAAGGTAAAACTTACCACCTGTGGTCTTAATCGTGTGTAGTGGTCCCTAAGGGCACTGCACGGAATTCTGCCTAACAGTCTTGCTTTCCCGGAGAGCCATGAGGAATTTCCTGACAATGTTTGTCCTCATCTGTGATGAGGTATGATGACCGACAAAAATACACAATGAGAGTGTTCAACATAAGTACAACATAAACGTTTGCTATTTTTTCAACATACTTTCTTTTGAGCTCACAAGAAAAATCATGAAACCATATAAAATTGCCGAAAATGTGAAGAACTGGCACAAATAATGTTCAGATACGTCTGAACATTAATTGTGCCAGTAATTTACCTGTCAACACACTTAACTGATTAGGTTGATGTAAGATGTTGTGTGGATTACATTTCAGTATAGCTTGGAGCTCTTCAAGGGGTGGATCACTTCAAAAGTCTGAAGCCTCTAAAAGTAGGTTAATAGAATAATATGTGCGATGACGGTTCCCAATGTCATACAATTTAACGCATGTCATGTACATCTGAGAAAGATAGTAATGCCTCAAAATAAAGATGGCTTTTAGATAATGTAGAGCAATCATGAACATTGTACCGTAAAGATTTATTGGTAGCACAACCAAAGTACCCCATATCAGAAAATTAGATTTCTGAGTAACGTGTCTCCACAACTGCATTTTCAAACTTTCACTGGCATCTTTGGTCAGATCTCTCATCAGCAATCCGACATTTGTATTCTGTAATCAACATCTTGTGACCTAATAAATAATGACAGTTGTCATTATCGGGAATATCGGAAGCCAAGCAATGTGTTGTTATCCATGATATGATATACCACATATTACAGAACTTTCTGTTGCACATCTACTTATTTGCGGTAGCGTTCTGTAAAAATTAATTATTACTACCTATCAGAGGTCTTAGGGCCTAATTCACAGAAGCGTTTTATAATGGCAAAACCCCACTGGTAAAAGCTCTGTGAATGAGGGCCTTAATATCTAATGGCCGACTTAAATGACACTGCACATGTCACAAAGTTTGGGCAGTCTTACAATGGGTCCTTGTTTCAAAGGAGGATGCAATAAGGGGCGTGGGTGTGCAAGATAATGAGAAGGAAGGAGAATAGAGCAAGGGAGGAAACGATTGATAGAGGGTGCCATCAATGATAAGCAGGAAGAAATACGAGCAAGAAAGCTTGAGTGAGATGGTAAGAAATTAAGCGAGATTGTCAGAGTAAGAATGGGAGGTGGTGGTTTGCAGTGGGAGTGGGGGTAGGGTGGGTGGGGGTAGAGAAATGTGGTTGGAGCAGAGAAATTGGGGGTTGAGGGGTAGAGGGAGTGGGGATAGGGCGGGTGGGGATAGAGAGTGCGGCTAGGGTGGGTGGGCTTTTGTAGAGAGAGTGGCAGTAGGGTGGATGAATGGGGTAGAGAGAGTGGAGGTAGGGAGGGTGGTTGGGTGTAGAGTGGATGTAGGGTGGGTGGTTGAGGATCGAGAGAGCAGGGTAGGATGGGTGGGATTAGAGAGAGTGGGGTAGAATGGTTGGGGGTAGAGGGAGTAGGGGTAGGGTGAAAGTGGTAGAGAGAGTGTGGGTAGGGTGGGTGGTTGGAGAAAGTGGGGGTAGGGTGGATGGGGTGGAAAGTGGGGCAAGGTGGGTGGGGTAGAGAGCTAGGGTATGGTAGGTGGGGTAGAGATTGGAGGTAGTGTGGATGATGGGAGTAGAGAGAGCAAAGGTAGTGAGGGTGGGGCTAGAGAGAGGAGAATGGGGGTAGAGTAGACAGGTGGAGGTAAACAGAGTGGGGTAGGATGGCTGGGGGTAGAGAGAGTGGGGTAGGGTGAGTGGCGTAGAGCGAGTGGGGGTAGGGTGAGTGGTTGAGGAAAGAGATTGGGGTAGGGTGGGTGGGAGTAGAATGTGGGGCAAGGTAGGTGGAGGTGGAGGTAGAGAGTGAGGGTAGGGTGGATGGACAGGGATAGAAAGTGTGGAGGTAGGGTGGGTGGGGGTAGAGAGTGGCGGTAGGATATGGGGGACAGAGAGAATGGGGGTAAGGTGGGTGGGAGTAGAGAGTAGGGGTAGGGTAGGTAAGTGGGGGTAGAGAGAGTGGAGGTAGGGTAGGTGGGTGGGGCAGAGAGTGGAGGTAGGCTGGGTGGGGGTAGAGAGAGGGAAGGTAGGGTGGGTGAGTTGGGGTAGAGAGTGGAGGTTGGGTGAGTGGAGGTAGAGTTGGTGGGGGTAGAGAAAGTGGGGGTAGGATGGGTGGGGTAGAGAGAGTGGGGTTAGGGTGGATAGGGAAGAGAGGGTGGGGGTAGGGTGTGTGGTGGTAGTCAGGGTGGGATTAGGGTTGGTGTGGGTAGGGAGACTGGGGATTGGGTGGGTAAGGGTAGAGAGTGTGGGGATTAGGTGGGTGGGGGTAGAGATGAAAGGGGTAGGGTGAGAGGATGGGTTTAAAGAGAGTGGGGGTGGGGTAGGTGAGTGATGGTAGTTGGTTGGGGCAAAAACACAAAGAAAAAAGCAGCCTCGGGAGGACTTGACAAAAGTAGGCCAAAATAACCCAACACACAACGCAACCAGCACATGTAATGGGGTTATGGTGGGTTGGAGTGAAGAGAGTGGGAGTGGGGTGGGGAGTGTAAAGAGGGTGGGTGTGGGGGGTGACATTACAAAGGCAGCTTTAGGACGATAAGAAAACAGATGGACTGTCAAAAGTAGCCCATAAACAGCCCAATTGCCCATGAAAAATAGCCCGAAATAGCACCATATGAAATGACTATGCAGCTGGGAAATGGAAAGCCCAGCACCAGACTTGTTTCTTAGAAAGCTGCTGATTGTAGCTAATATTGTAAGGGAACTTCTCATTGGGTAGTATGGCAGAGGCGTTTGGAAAAGAGATGTTAGTGATGTGGCAGTTTCATTCCATTGCCTGTTGCTATGCCAACCAGATATTCTAAGTTCAGAACCCCCATTCCGTCTCTCTCTTTTCTGTGACAATGGCTATGGCAATTTTGTGGCACAAGCGCAAAAAAAATTCACCAAAACCAAAAATGAACTGCTGTCACCAATATGACAGGAGGGGACATTGCCACAGTCTAACTGAAAAGGGGGAAAGAGCAGCACAAATGTGCTGGACAATACAAATGTGCATCTGTGAGATTTGTGAAGCACTCCAACACTGGCTCTGTTGTCTGGCTTGTGCATGTAGGAGAGGGTTAGTCAACCATTTTTACTGTTAGCACAGTGCAGTTTCCCTATGAGGAGACAACAACGGTTTTACAAAGGCAGGTATCACATAATCTATTCTGCACCCCTTACCGACGAATGACCTGAGGTGTAAAGAGAATGTTGATAACTGTATACAACGGGCAGTGGAAAGTTAAAAGTAAGGATGCACATATTATGTTGTTTTCATACAGAACTCTGCTACATTATGTAAACCAAAGTTACTTACCTAGAGATATCTTTATAAAGTCACATACTCACTATTTTCTGTCACCATTTAAAAATAAATACATATATGTTTACATAATTTTGTGTAGAGCCAACAATAAAGGAGCGGTGTTAAAAAATCGGCCAATCGCAAATACAACTATTTTCGACCACATATAGACTACATTTTTTCTTTTGGTGGATGTTATCTCATATTTCACAAAATGAACACCTGCGAACGCGAGGGGTCCCCAACCGACATTTTGTGGTAATCTAATCCGTTGAGTGATCGCCCTAAATTCAAGTGCCCTGGCAACAATAAATCATAGCATGCTTCACTTATTTGACAGCAGGCCAGAACGCTATGCAACACCCTTTGTCATGATGTTAGTGCACGACTGAGACAAACGTCTTGTATTGAGAATGTATTAACGTGTCTAGATGGTAATGCTCAAGACGCCTCTGTGTTTAATAAACGTCAACAAACCCTTTCTCCCTGGCAATATTGTTGTTTCTCCTAGCGTGTTCTTCAACCTATTTATTTCTGTCCTTCAAGACTCGTACTTTGTGTTGTAGGCAGTAACTAACTCCACCATTACATAAAACACAATAATATAATTCCCCTACTTCAAATGGCTCTTTTCTATATGTGCTTCAATATACTCTAGGGCCTGATTTACACATTCCGGACAAAGAGCTGTGGGACAAGAGCTGTTGTGGCTGTTAGGGCTGAGCAGGGCAAGTTGGCACATTTACACGCGTTTAGACAAGTTTAACAATGTAAAGTCACAATCTGTTGAATTTATTTGGTGGGCTCATTCATCATGGTTCGTGGCTTGTATACCCTTAGAACTGATATGCCTGTGAACATTAAGGTATCACAAGCTTCCATGACGCTCAAATCTACTGTTAGGCAAGATTTCCACAGAACTGGTAAATCTTCCTTTCCTGGTTCAACTCCACAACTTTTTGCTTTTCTAGTGGGATATTTTTCATTAATACCTCAGTGAGTGGGAACCTTTTTCCACACTCACCTAATCTTTAACCCTTTTTATGGGTGTAATTTTTAAGACTCTCCACAGTGTCTTTTTAAAGTTATCATGTCTAACAACTTATTGGCAATAAGTGCCTGTTGTTGCTGGGTTGCCCTAGGGGCTCTCCATTTAACTTTCGTGTGCTAACCTTGAGTGAACTACAGTTCCCAAGGGTAGAAAGGATCTTTGGATCGCTTTTACATTTTATTCTGTGAAACCAGCACACCCCACCTTATGTGGAGTGCTGGGGAGATACAATGTATCCCCTTTCACAGTGACAAGCTTACCTTTAATGGCTGGTGGCAGTGATACCTTTTACTAATTTGGTGCACCTTTACCGCGAGTTGTAATCACAGCTGCAGTAAAGGCACCTAAGGGTGCTCATTTGACCAAAATGGCCCATGTCTTCTTTTTCTGCCATTTTAGTGTTTCTTGTCGTTTCTTGTTCCTTCCCCTGACATCCAGGGCAGGAAATTCCTTTGTTCAAGTTTTGTCTTTGGCGGCAGTCCCCTGGACACCCCGCCCAGGCACCAGTCAGTCTGTAAGCACAGGCAGTGGGGGAGGAGTCCAAAACTCCCTCATCCTTTGTCTTACGCCTTCCTTCAACTGGGACAAATCCCAGCAGGGGGCTGGCTGTCCTGATTGGACAACCAGACGCCCTTTTCTTGTAAAATGCAGGGAGAGAATGCAGAGGTTGTGCTGTAGTTCCTGATAAATACTGGAAACCTGGAAGCTGAAGTCATTTCGACCACTGGAACAGAAAACCGAAGAGGATGACGAAGGAAAAGCGGCGGGAATGATTTCCAGCGACCAGAGAGCCTGCTGTGTAACCGGAGCCTGCTGCAGCCATTCCTTGCAATCGACCTGGGGTCTCTGGAAACGACGACCCGAACCCAGGGCCTGCTGAGACCCACTAGACTCAAGAAGAACTGCATTTTGAGCCATCCCACGGGTTGCTGCGACCTTGCCTTCTTGCAATACCCCAATACCCTGGGACCTCCAGCCACTGTGTGGTGCACGGTCTTCCGAATTCCGAATCTTGCTGAAACTTCGTTGGCATCCTGGTGTATCTCCAGAGACACAAATCAAGTCTGAAAAGTCCCCTCACAAGAGTGCTGGTCCTTTTAAACGACAAGAATTCAACTGCGATTTTCTGTCTTCTTCTGTGCTCCTTGAAAAGGCGCCGAACCTGCAGAACCGCATTCAGCCATGAGGGAAATCTTGCCTAGAGTCTTCTTCATCGATCCCTGCTGCAAAGTCTCTTCTGAGGTCTTGTGTTCCGTCTCCAGGACAAGGAATCCACTGACCGGGTATTTGGATGCAGTCCCTGAAGTTCTCCTGCTGCAATCTCTTCTTCATTGCTGAGGTACTGTGTTGGCTTGGGTATATACTTACCTTAAGCCTGTTGGGATTTCTGTGTAGTCCTGGGGTGTTGTCTGTGATTAGGAGGTTCCTCATCCAGTGCACCCAGTCCCACTGCTAGAATCCTGCTGGGGTGTCTTCTGTGAAGCCCCTGGACCCTCTTCTAACCCTAGAAGAACAAGTTACTTCTTACCTGGTAACGTTCTTTCGATGGGATGTTCCTCCGACGTATTCCTTATCTTGATAGATTTACTTCCAGCTTGCTGGCCTCGGAAATTATTTTCAGTAGAGGGCGCTGCGCGTCGACATCCCTCGAGTTGGTGTCCCTCGACAGCCTCCGCATCGGCGCCAACATCATCATGCGTACAAATAGACTCGCGCAGCGTCCTTTGCTCAGTTCCGTTTTGAAGCTTAAGAGTAGCTGTGCATGAATTGGTTATTAACCTTGAAGGAGCGTAAACTGCAACCACAAGGGAAGTTTTACTTAGGGGATGGATGTGAGGGGCGATAAGGAATACGTCGGAGGAACATCCCATCGAAAGAACGTTACCAGGTAAGAAGTAACTTGTTCTTCGAAGGGATTGTGTCCTCCGACGTATTCCTTATCTTGATAGACTCCCATAGCAGTGGTGTGTAAACAGAGGTGGGAGTACAATTGTCATATTCCCCTTTAAGAGTGAACAGAGTGTAACACAGCTTTACTAAATCTAGTCTCTTGACTAGAGGAGGAATCCAGATTGTAGAATTTTGTAAAAGTAAGTGCGGACGACCATGTGGCAGCCGCACATATGTCTCGAATCGGTACCCCTCTTTGGAGGGCTGAAGAGGCTGCGATACCCCTGGTTGAATGAGCCCTAAAATTTTGAGGGGGCTCTTTCCCTGCCAGTTTGTAACATTCTAGAATGGCTAAAATAATCCATCTGAAAATGGTCTGTTTTGTAATTGGCAATCCTAATTTGTGCCCTGTGTAACCTATGAACAGTTGGTCTGCTTGCCTAATCCTAGCAAGTCTGCTGATATAAAAAATTAAGGCTCGCCTTGGATCCAGCCTATGTAGCCTCTCTTCCTCTTTCCCTGGATGGGGAGGAGGATAGAATGAGGGTAAGGTTATCTTCTGAGTGACGTGGAATCCGGAAACCACCTTTGGGAGGAAATTAGGCTTCACTTGCAGGACAACTTTGTCTTTGTGAAAAATTGTATGAGGGGGTTTACAAGATAGGGCTTGTAATTCGCTCACCCTCCTGGCAGATGTCAAAGCCACTAATAAAACAGTTTTAAGGATGAGAAATCTTAACGAACAAAAGTGGAGTGGTTCAAAAGGAGTACACATCAGGAAATTTAAGACTAAATTTAAGTCCCATAAGGGAACTTGGAAAGTTCTCGGGGGATAGACATTGGTTAACCCCTTCAGAAATTGTATTACTAAGGGTAATTTGAAATATGATGGCTCCTCTGCAGTGCGCTTGAAGATCGATAGCGCTGCGAGGTAGCCCTTGATCGTACCAACCTGAAGACCTGAATTCGCCAAATAGAGTAGAAAGGATAACACCATTGGTGTACCACATGAAAAGGGTTCAATATTCTTTTCTCTACACCAGCTGCAGAATTTGTTCGAACGAAGCGGTATAAAGTCTTTGTTGCTGGCCTTCTGGCTGAAAGCAACACCTCCATGACGTCATCTGGGAGGACCCAATCCTTGTATCTCAACCTTTCAAACACCAAGCGTGAATGTTGAGGGTTCTGATGTCTGGATGGAGAACCTGACCTCCCTTCTGTGAGAGAAGATCCTCCCTGTGTGGAAGAGAAATCGGAGGGCAGATGGACATGTCAAGAAGGTCCGGGTACCACGTCCTCCTGGCCCAATCCGGGGCAATTAGGATCATGGTTTTCCTGAACTTTCTCAACCTCCTGATTACTTGAGGAATCACGGGGACTGGGGGAAACGCGTACAGCAGTGGAAACTTCCACTCCACTACGAATGCGCCTCCTAGAGCTCCTCTTTGAGGAAATTCCCTTGAGCAGTACTGATCGCACTTCCGGTTGATCGCGGTGGCAAACAGATCCACTTGAGGGGTTCCCCAAAGGGCGAAGATCTCCAGAAGGACATCCTGAGCCAGCTCCCACTCGTGAGAGACCGTGCTCTGCCTGCTCAGAGCGTCTGCCGCTGTGTTCTTCTCTCCGGCTAGGTGAATTGCTGATAGAGAGATTCCCTCTCGTAATGCCCAGAACCAGAGCTGCATGGCTTCTCTGCACAGTGGCAGTGACCCTACTCCCCCTCTTTTGTTGAGGTAGTACATGGCCACCGTGTTGTCCGTCATTATCAGGACATTCTTTCCCTGCATAGAGGGCAGAAAGGCCTTCAGAGCTAGTCTGATTTCCCTCAGCTCCAACAGGTTAATGTCTAGTTTGGACTCTGATGGAGACCAACGACCGCTGATTGTCAGATCGTTGGTGTGTGCTCCCCACCCCGTGAGTGAGGCGTCCGTCACTACCACCTATCTCCGGCCATGGTTGCCAAAAAGACTCTCCCTTGAGAATGTTGTCGTTGCAAGCCCACCATAGAAGATCCTGAGCAACTGCGCTCGGGACTTGCAGAAGATCCGACATATTCCCTGAGAACTGGGACCACTGAGTTCTGAGTGCCCATTGAAGGGATCTCATTCTCAACCTGGCCTGTGGTACTAGGAAAATGCAGGATGCCATGAGGCCGAGCAACCTGAGAAAATCGAAGGCCGGTAGACGTTGGCCATTCTGAAATTTCGTTACCATCTGCTGGATGTGGAGAGCTCTCACTTCGGGAGGCGAGACTTTTCCCGATGAAGTGTCCAAGACTGCTCCGATAAACTGGAGCTTCTGGGATGGTATCATGTGGGACTTCTTGAAAATGAGGGAGAAGCCCAATTTGTGGAGGAAGTGGCAGGTGATCGAAAGATGTTCCTGAGCTTGTTCTGGAGAACTTGCTCTGATCAACCAGTCGTCCAGGTAGGGATATATGTGAATACCTCCTCTCCTGAGACTTGCTGCCACAACCGCCAACAGTTTGGTGAAAACCCTCGGGGCGGAGGTCAACCCGAATGGCAGAACTCGAAGTGATAATGAGAATTGCCAATCGCGAACCTCAGGTACTTTCTGTGCTTTGGATGGATTGGCACATGAAAGTAAGCATCCTGAAGGTCCAATGATACCAACCAATCTTGGAGATGGAGAGCCTGAAGGATCTGAGAAAGAGTCACCATCTTGAACTTGTCCTTCCTGAGGAACTTGTTCAAGTTTCTCAAGTCCAAGATGGGTCTCAGTCCTCCGTCCTTTTTTGGGATGAGAAAATATGGGGAGTACCAACCCCTGTTCCTCTCCGCTACAGGTACCAGTTCTATGGCACCTTTCTCTAGCAGGGTTAAAATTTCCTGCAACAGGAGCGGATCCGGAATTTTGGCAGAGTTGGCTCCCGGTGGATGATTCTGAGGCCTTTTTAGAAAGGGGAGACAGTAACAGGCGCTAAGTGATTTAGCTGCCGCTTTCGAGGTCTGAAGTTTTTCTAGGCTTTCATCAGCCTTTCTGCCAAAGAGCCTCGAGCCATCAAAGGGCATGTTGAGAAGTCTGGCTTGCAGGTCTAGTGCAAACACCCACTTCCTCAACCATGCAAATCTGCGTAGCACAACGCTTGCAGCCATGGATCTGCTGATTTCTATTTTCTGTTTGTCGTGAAGTATTGGTATTGTCTTGTTCTCAGCCTGTTGTCAGCTCGGTAACAATGTCTATCTTTCTCCCCACATAGGTGTGATTGCGGTCCAGCAGAGCAAAAGAGCCCGAAGTGACTCCTGATGAGGGGCGGAGGAGTCAGCGGCGGTCCGGCAGCAGGTAAGTGTGTTTTTAAGGACAAGCGCAAAGAATTTTGCAAGCGCGATCTAAAACTGGAGGTTCGTATGTCAAACCTTGTCTTTTGTCCTTTTACAGGGTCCGCCTTCATGGAGGAAGAAGATGTCATGCTGCGGAGTCCAGAGCTGGAGTTCTGCGTGCCGGAGATGAAGAAGATGTTGTGCCGCGGTCACGGGAGCTGGAGTTCTGCGTGCCGGAGGTGAAGAAGATGTCGTGCCGCAGAGTCGGGAGCTGGAGTCCTGCGATCCGGAAGATGGGGAATGGATGCCAGACTCTGCGGTGATGGATGCAGGTGTAAGCTCACTCCAAGAGGTAAGCATAGGGACCTGGAGACTGGATTTTCAAGGTAAGTGCTAGTTAACCCAGGCGGCGGTGAGTGTTACGATGCATGCAAATGCAGATTAACGCAAAACGTGTGACTTGGGGCTGGGCTGGCTTTTATAGCTGAGCTCTTAAGCCCACGCCCACTAGCTCAATCCTGCTTGCCACACCCTGCCACTCCTTGAAGTTGCATGTGCAGCTGAAGATAGATAGAAGGCCACACACGGACTGGTTGCACACAAGTGGAAAGTTCTTGAAAGCACTCCTGCCCATAATAAAAGAGTCTTGCTTATGTTTTTCTATGAGCCTGGTGCCAAAGGCGCCAGGACTGAGTCCAACCGGGCCCCCAATATATAAACGTTCCAAAGGGACGTGTGTGACCCATGGTGTCCCTTGCTCCCTCCACCTGATGGTGACGCTCCTGTGATCCTGGTCAAGTGGCCATGACAGCACTCCCCCTCAAGGCCCCTCTCAAG
The DNA here is from genome assembly GCF_040938575.1 of Ambystoma mexicanum. Lineage (NCBI taxonomy): Eukaryota > Metazoa > Chordata > Amphibia > Caudata > Ambystomatidae > Ambystoma > Ambystoma mexicanum. Next base: position 639,597,008 of record NC_090939.1, read on the forward strand.
GATGGTCCTCCTCCCGGTCCTGGTTTGCTGGGGTTGTTGCGATGGAACTGCCTATCCAATCGAGGGGCATGGACATATTCGCTGGGTTCCCAGGTTCGATCTTGAGGCCCATATCCTTTCCAGTCTATGGGGTAGTATAATTTGGATCGGACTATCTTAGAGTCTAGGATAGTTTTGACTTCACACTCCAGCTCCCCCTCAATTATCTCAGGATCTGGTGGAATGCAGATACGTGTACGCAGTTCCATTGGTTTTAGAAGTGAACGTGAAATACCGGATGAATCTGCATGTTGGATGGTAACTCCAATTTCATGGCGGCAGGATTGATTATGGCCTTGATTGTGTAGGGCCCCAAGTATCTGGGGCGGAAAGCTCTTGCTCCTTTAAGAGGAATGTTCTTTGATGCCAACCAGGCTTTGTCTCCAATTTGTTAACTGGGAGCTTCTCTTCGATGTTGATCTGCAAACCTTTTCTCTCTTTCCTTGGCTCTAGTCAGATGCTCGGTTGCTTCTTTAAAAACCTGAGTGACTGTTTTGTGCAGGTTTGCTATTGCTGGCATTTCTAATGTGTCAAGTGGATAAAAACCAGATGTCAGTGGGTGTCTCCTGTACACAGTATAAAACTGACTTTGCCCTATACTGGTGTGAATGGAATTGTTGCATGCGTACTCCGCCAACCAGAGGATGTCTTTCCAGGAGTCTTCCGATTGTTGTAACATGCATCTTAAGTACTGCTCTAGGGTCTAGTTGGTTTGTTCGGTCTGACTATCGGTTTGGAGGTGGTGACTTGTGGATAGCCGAAGGTCGATTTTTTGGCAATTTTACAACACCTTCTCCAGAATGCTGAAACAAATTGGGTTCCACGATCCAATATCAATACCGATGGGAACCCGTGCAGTCGCACAATCTGTTCTAGAAACACTGTTGCAAGAGTAGAAGCAGTGGGGAGCCCTTTCAAAGGAATGAATTGGACCATTTTGGAGAACAAATCCACAATAACCAAGATGGTGTTGTAACCGTTGCAGGAAGGGAGATCTGTAATAAAATCCATGGACAGAGTGTGCCGAGGTGCTGGCGGTGCCATCAATGGACGTAGTAAACTGGCAGGGTTTTGCTTTTGAGATCTGTGTTGAGCGCAAACACCACAGGTCGCAGTGAAGTGGATAATGTCCTTCCTCCAAGTGGGCCACCAATAGTGTTTCCTTACTTTAGCTTGAGTTTTTGCTATTCCTGGATGACCTTCAACCAAGTAATCATGATAGTTAGCAATGATCGGGTTTTGGAGTTTCTTATCCGAAATGTACAGTCGCCCTTGGACGTAGAGTAGGTCATCTTTAATGGTGTATCGGTCTCCTTTTCAAAGCCATTCCTGTTGGGCAGATTGATTCATCTGGCATCACAAGTTGGAATGTAGATCGTCCAGACAGGTTGCAGCGACAATCATATTGTGGATCCGCTCTTCAGGAATGATAGCCACAGGCTCCAGTGCAATGAAAGCTTCCTTTTCCTCGCTCATTCGGGAGAGGGCATCCGCTTTCCCATAACAAACTCCTCGTCTATAGGTAATGACGAAGTCGTATTCTGCAAAGAAGGGGGCCCAACGAAGTTGGCGCGAAGATTGTGCTTTAGCGGACTTTAGGTATTGTAGGTTGCACTGATTGGTGATGATAGTGACTGTATGTCTGGCTCCGAGAAGTTAATGTCTCCATGCTTTAAATGCTGCCTTGATTGCTAGCAATTCTTTGTCAGTGATTGCATAGTTCAATTCGGAAGGAGAAAACTTACGGGACCAGAATGCTACGGGGTGCAATTGTCCGGTTTCCGGGTTCCGTTGTGACAATACAGCTCCCATTACTATGTTAGAGGCATCAGTTTCAACCACATACAGCAAATCTGGTTGCGGGTGTCATAGAACGGGTGCTGTGGTAAATGCTCTTTTTAGTTTCTGAAAGGCTTCCTCAGCCTCTGACGACCAGCAGAATTGTTTGTTTTTTCGCAGCAGAGAGGTAATGGGATGGACGATCTGAGGGAAACCGGGTATGAACCGACGATAGAAGTTGGCGAATCCGAGCACATTTTGTACTCCTTTTGTAGACGTCGGTGAGGACCATTGAAGGATAGCGTCCACTTCGCGTGTATCCATGCGAACACCACGTGGTGTGAGAACAAAGCCAAGAAATTTGACCTCTGTTACATGGAAAAAACACTTCTCCAACTTGGCAAATAGTCGATGTTGCCGAAGCTTTTCTAACACTGCCCGAACATGACCAATATGCTCTTCTTTGGAAGTTGAAAAGATGAGAATGTCATCAATATAGACAAGTGCGCAAACGTCCAGTAACTCACAGAGCATGTTGTTCATAAAGAACTGGAATGCCGCGGGGGCATTACATAACCCAAAGGGCATCACCTGGTATTCGTAGAGACCATATTTAGTAGGGAATGCCGTCTTCCACTCGTCTCCTTCTATGACCCTGTGAAGGTGGTAGGCCCCTCGTAAGTCCAGTTTGATGTAGATCTGAGCGTTTTTTTTACCTGATCCAAGAGTTCTGGGATAAGTGGTAATGGGTATCTATTCTTCACTGTGATCTGGTTTAGTGCTCTATAATCAATGCAAGTTCTTAAATCGCCCTCCTTTTTAGGCACGAAAAAGAGCGCAGAGGAGGCAGGTGATGTAGATGGACGGATTAAGCCATTGGCTAGGTACTAGTCTAGGTAAGACTTTAGGTGTTGGTTCTCCTGCTCAGTTAGAGCATAAATCCGACTGCAGGGTATCTGGGCTCCGGGTACGAGATCAATTTGGTAGTCGCAGGACTTGTGTGGAGGAAGGATGTTTGCTTGTTCCTTTTGAAAGACATCCTGGTATTCTAGGTATTCGAGTGGCAAGGAGCCAGAGAGACCCAGTATGGTTCCTTTCTTAGTCTTCGGGTTGATAGGCCTTTCAGCATAACAGGTGTCAGAACAGTCTTGGGGAAAGGTCAGAACCCGTTTCCGCCAGTCAATCTTAGGGTTATGGGTCTCCAACCAAGGCATTCCTAATATCATCTGGAACTGAGGAGCACCAATGGGATCGAAGGTAATGTCCTCTTGGTGGCCATCCAATACACAAGAGCTTAACTTTTTCTGTATAATGTGTTACTGGGCCAGATGAAAGTTGAGATCCATCTACCACTGTGACATTTTCCGATTTCAGCTTTTGCCGGAGAGGAAAGCCTATTTGGATAGCCAGATCTTGGTCAATGTAGTTTCCCACAGCTCCGCTGTCGATGTATGCTTCCAGAGCATGTACTTTTGACGGTTGCTTGTGGTTTACCAAGAGCACCGAAATGACTAGGTGTGAGGTCTGTACAGGTTCCTTTTTACCGCTCGACAAGTTGACTCCTACAGTTGCCAGGCGTTGGAGTTTTCTGAGTCTTGTTCTCTTTCTTCGTCTTTGTCGGTTGCTCCGACTATTTTCCTGGGTGGTTTCACCGGGCATTCTCGAAGAAAATGTCCTGCTTTTCCACAATACAAGCAGAGTTGTTGTTGTCTCCTTTTGTCTCGTTCTGCTTTGGTGAGAGGACTCTGTAGTCCCCCAAGTTGCATGGGTTCAGCCTGTTCGAGTGACTTGGGTGGATTATCACGAGGCCGCACATAGACCGATCGTCCTTCCGCCCTAGTTCGATCCATCTTTCGATCCTGCAGCCTGTACTTGAGTTGTACAGTTAGGTTGATGTATTCAGCACAGCCCTCTGGGGGATTTAACACTTGTGCTAAAATGTCCTTGAGTTCTCCACGCAATCCACAGTAAAAGAGCGTAGTCCTCTTCTCTTCTGGCCAATTTGTTTGAGCTATAAGACGATTGAAGGATGCAATGTAGGTTAACAAATCCTGATTTCCCTGTCTGAGTGACAGTAATTCGTTGTCCAAGGCCTGTCCTTAAGTGTGTCATGCAAACAATTTCTCCATTTCATGCTGGAAACCCCCTAGGTCTCGAAGCGAAGGATCATCTTGATTTACCAAAGGTATAGACCAGTCTGCTGCACTGCCTCCCAAATATGAGAGTATGAACGCCACTCTGGCTTGGTCGTTGGGAAAGGCCCCAGGTCTGCACAAAAAATGTAAGCGCCATTGGTTCATGAATATGGTGGACTTGTTGGGATCACCTGTGAAACGTTCCGGCGGGGCCAGAGGAACTGGTCCTGGAAGAACCACCTGGACTGGTAGTGATTGTTGTGGTGTGGGAGTAGGTCCTGGCAATGGAAACTGGCCGGCTTGGGCCTTAAGTAAATGTCTTTCCAAGCCATCAGTACGCTCTCGGTCCACAATAAGGTCCCTTCTTAAGGCATTGGTTTCCTGCCTGGAAGCATGAACTTCAGCCTGTAATTCACCCAAAAGTTGGGTCAATCTCTGAGATATCCATAACGCCCAGGCAGAGGTTTTAGAGGCATCACATTCTGTTATGCTTACCTGGTCTCTGCGGGGACGTTGGGGCATGGTTGCAGCCCTCCCAGGAAGTAGGACCTCCTGATATGCTTCATCCCGCTGCTGCTGCGATGAATTGAAACCCTGCTCCTGCATAAATATGAGAGGACGTAAGTTTACTAGCCAGCGAGTGAATTCCCTCTCAAAACCTTCCTCCCATGGTGCTGTGAGCATGCATCGTCCCATTAAGACTCACCTGTAGATTATTAAGAGCTAACACTCCGTCCTGCTACTTCTAGCAGGGGCACATGTAGAATGAGGACTGAGTTCCTTCACTGGTCCTTTATACGTGGTGTCCAGTCCCGCTGCGACGATTCCACGCCTTTCTGGTAAGTGTCTTTCTATTTTCTGTTTGTCGTGAAGTATTGGTATTGTCTTGTTCTCAGCCTGTTGTCAGCTCTGTAACAATGTCTATCTTTCTCCCCACATAGGTGTGATTGTGGTCCAGCAGAGCAATAGAGCCCAAAGTGATTCCTGATGAGGGGCGCAGGATTCTGCTTCGGTCCGGCAGCAGGTAAGTGTGTTTTTAAGGACAAACGCAAAGAATTTTGCAAGCGCGATCTTAAACTGCAGGTTCGTATGTCTAACCTTGTCTTTTGTCCTTTTATAGGGTCTGCCTTTGTGGAGGAAGAAGATGTCGTGCTGCGGAGTCCAGAGCTGGAGTTCTGCGTGCCGTAGATGAAGAAGATGTTGTGCCGCGGTGCCAGGAGCTGGAGTTCTGCGTGCAGGACGTGAAGAAGATGTCGTGCCACAGTGCCAGGAGCTGGGGTCCTGCAATCTGGAAGATGGGGAATGGATGCCAGGCTCAGCGGTGATGGATGCAGGTGTAAGCTGACTCCAAGAGGTAAGCGTAGGGACAGGAGACTGGATTCTCAAAGTAAGTGCTAGTTAACCCAGGCGGCAGTGAGCATTACGCTGCATGCAAATGCAGATTAACGCGAAGCGTGTGCCTTGGGGTTGGGCTGGTTTTTATAGCTGAGCTCTTAAGGCCACGCCCACTAGCTCGGTCCTGCTTGCCACACCCTGCCACTCCTTGAAGTTGCACGTGCAGCTGAAGATAGATAGAAGGCGAAACCCGGACTGGTTGCACACAAGTGGCAAGTTCTTGAAAGCACTCCTGACCATAATAAAAGAGTCTTGCTTCTGTTTCAAGCACTCCTGCCCATAATAAAGAGAGTCTTGCTTATGTTTTTCCATGAGCCTGGCGCCAAATGCGCCAGGACTGAGTCCAACCGGGCCCCCCAATGTATAAACGTCCCAAAGGGATGTGCGTGAACCATGGTGTCCCTTGTTCCCTCCACCTGATGGTGCCGCTCCTGTGATCCTCGGCAAGTGGCCATGACAACATGGCACAATAGTGCACCTGTAGTCTGTGGGGGCGAACCCTGGAATAGAGGCCTCTTTACAAGATGCTGGTCTCTGATTCAACTCTGGCAGGGAAGAATCAGAGGACCCTTGCATGGAAGAAATCTTTGAAGTTGAATTAGTCATGTGTTCAAGATATCCCTGGTAGGCGCCTCAGCCTGGCTGCCAGTTTGGTCCTGCCAAGCTAAGACAAAGAATGAGTGTGAGGAGATATTTTGGTCATCATTTTGCTCATTTCCTTAGGCTCATGAGGACCCTTGGGCCACGAACTGGCAGAGACTCTGGTGGCCTTGGAGTGGACTCTAGTAGAAGGCACGTGGCCACGCAGAATATGTGAATTCTCCAGATGATGGATCACGACCCTGTGCAGGCAACCGGTTCCAAGACCCGAATGATGCTGGTTGCTGCCACTAATCGTTCGAGGAGCATCCCGTTTGTCATGGATAAGGTGCTCTCTAGCTATAAGATGACCACTGGAATCGTTCATGGACATACATAGGAGGAAACAATGGCAAATTGTCTGGAGAAAAGAAGAAAGAATTCAAAATATGGACAAGCGAAAACAAGAATGAAAAATAGAACTGCTGCTTTGCAGGCATCCAATAAATTTAACGTGGAAAAAAGTATAGGTGAGCGTTGATGGAAGGGAGAGTGGCCTCACCCTTCTCATGTCACAGGCTTTATTGCTACATTTAAACTTGAGGACATTTGCTAAGCAAACTGCTTTGGTCCCATCCCAATGGGTCTGACTCTATCATTATGGAGGAAAGTGGGCGGGAATGGACTAGTGCAGAGTATTATACCATCAACAACTATCTTTCTGCACATGGTACCAAACATACTTGACTTAGGTACATAGTGGGGATTCTGTACGCATGTGTGTCATAGGTCCAATCAGTGTTGTTGGGGTTGGCTCAAGTGTCCATGTAGTATGGAAGGAAAGATGTGAACATGGTCAAGCCTTGTGTATGAGTGCACGTGGTTTCTAACTAAAATACCTAAAGGCTGGGTTCGGCATGTCACTTGGGTTTCCATGGCCCATGGTTGCCTGACTTTTTCACTGCTTAGTACATGAGCTGCAGATTTCAGGCACTATATGCCAGCGGTATTACCGCACAGTGTGTGCTGATAGTTTTGCAAATAAAAGGTCATATTGTATAGCAACATTCATTCTATGTGTGCTAAGTATGAAATGTATGCCCTCAAAATTAGGATATTTATGATGTTATCAATCAAAAGAATTAGGTTTATAATATTAAACATGCCAAATAAAACATTCACATAAGTTAGGAAACTGAAGAAGTTTGTATGTACGCGCTGGATTTTCACACCAGAATTATTAGGTAGGAACATATTTAGAATCCGTCTGATTACCTTGCTTTCTTCATGGCCGTCTGTCGTTTTGCTTGTTGGTGTTTCTCCAGCAAATGGCTCTGGATAAACCATTTTCAGAAAATGCAAAATAAAAAAAAGTGATTACAACATATCAAATGTATGTATGCAATGCTATTAGTTCATGTTTTAAGCAACATACTTTATCTTGTTTACAACCATATTTTATATTCTACTGTATATATAAACTTTTATATAACATACTAGTTAACTGTATAGTAGGCTCATGATAAATAACGTTTTAGTACTCTGAGTCTTTGCTCTCCCTCCTTCACAATTGGTCAGGAAATGTTGCTGACAAACCCGAAAGATTCATCTGTATCAAGACGGATGTCCCTTTAAAACTGTTACGAACAGCCCTGTCCCCATAAGTAGGGCGTCATCAACCACCCCTCATGGGCCCATACATTATTTTAGATAATAAGGTTGCAGCACAGGATATGCTCTAAGGAAATTAAAACGTTGGTGTTTTGAAGGTAGAGAGCAGGACCAAGTGCACGAGAATCACCATGAATATAATTTGTCCTTACACTGTTGTTCTGCTTTCGTTTTTTTCAAATGGTTGGGACCTACAAGATAGAACATGGAAGTGGATGAAGCATCCAAAGCTTAATGCTTGCAAAACACACGTGAGTTAACCCATATGTCTGCCATACACATCTTAGAAATAGAGAAAAAAAATGTGAATTGCCACTGATGCTGTCTTTGCTGCGGTGGACTATGGCAGACTCTTGGCAACACAGGGATTTCTCATTTCTGGTATGAATGAGGGTAGAGCAAAGAAATCCATCAAGGTAAAGTTGCTTTAGCTGCTTATTTGCCTAAGCCAAGATCATCAGTGACAAAAAGATATCTGCAGTTCTGAATTTGTTAATTCTCTTCAAGTGCAAATGAAAAGCTTTCCAGATTCCTGTATTCCTCAGCTGAGGAAGTTTAAGGTGTAGGCTGAAAGAATAAACTAACGATTTAAGTAATATTCAGAAAGGACTTTAGGAAATAGAGATGGAACCATTCAAAAGGACGATTTAAGTGATATTAAGAAAGGACTTTAGGAAATAGAGATGGAACCATTCAAAAGGCCACCATGTCACTATGGAAAACAATATAAGGATTTTAAATAAGACAACCTCTAGAACACTGATTCTTCTGGCTGAAGTGATGGCAAATGAAAAGGTAGCTAGAAAATCCAGATCACATCAAGTCACAGGCTCGAAAGGTGTGTGCGTCAAGGAGCATAACACTAAATTCAAGCCCAGTTGGCAGGTGTATGTATAGATTGAGAACCACATTAAAATTAGGCCTCTTTTTGCTTCATTTTGTAAAAAGAAACTCTCTTCAACAGTATTTAGAAATCCAGCAAAGGCCAACCGATAATGTTTGCAAGAATTAAGGTGGCTGCATATACTAATTGCGATATGAAATATAAACTATTATAATAATAATTATTTATTGCGCCCATGCCCAGCTTCGATAAGCAACAACGTGCTTTCCAGGTCATGGGGGGGAAGTAGTCAGTGAGGGAAACAGAGATTCAAAGGAACTGGGAGTTAACAACTCACTAGAGGACGGCAGGCAATTTGGCAGCAAGAGATCTACAGGCAACCTGGGGAGAAAACAGGGGAGTTTGTTTGTTTTGTTTATTTATTTTGTATAGCGCTCCTGACCCAGAGGTATATGGGCGCTTTAAGCATCAGGTTACAGGCATAGGTAAGAACATTTGTACATTTGTGCAGCATATGTATAGTTACAAAAGCAGTTATGAAAGCAGTTATAGTAGAATTAGTAACATTGTAGCGGATACATACATACATACAGTGCTAGTTATTTGTTGAGTAACCAGGTGATGATCTTAGTTCTGAAAGGTTGAAATGTAGGGGTAGATTTGATGTCCAGTGGAATAGTGTTCCATAATTGTGAGGCTAGAACTGGGAAGCTGGATCCACCGGCTCTTTTTAGGGAGTATTTGGGCACTGTCAGTTGTAGTGTATTAGAGGATCTGGTGGTTCTAATATTCTGTTTTAAGGTGAATTTATCGGTTAAATAAGGTGGGGCCAGGTGGTTAAGAGCTTTGTAGGTGAGGCAGATAGTTTTTAGGTCTATTTTTTGTTGGATGGAGAGCCATTTGCATGTGATTCTTGTGGCTGAGATATGTTCTCTTCTGGGAATATTAAGGGCGGCACGGAGTGCATTGTTTTGTAGAACTTGCAGTTTATTGACAACCGATTTATTGGCACCTACATACAGGCTGTTGCAATAATCCAGTTTGGATTGTATAAGTGCTCTGGCTAGAGTAAGGCAATTGTTGGGGGATATCAAAGGTCTGCAGGCTCTGATTAGTTTCCCAGTGTAAGCAGTGGCTGAGGCGGTCATATTAATTTGTTTGGCGAGGTTGGTTTTAGTGTCGAGATAGAAACCCAGAGTTTTTACACTTTTGGCAGTGGGAATGGTGTTGCCGTCAATGATGAAGCTAGAGTAGCTAGGGCTGAGATTCCGGATAGTGTTGGGTGAGCCGACAAGGAGCAGTTCAGTCTTGTCATCGTTCAGGCAGAGGCCATGTGTGGCCATCCATGCCTGAATGATGGAAAAGACTTCACCGATCCTGTTGGCGTCCGCGTTGTAGTTGCCTTATAAAGTGAGGAATATCTGGGTGTCATCTGCGTAGTTGGTGTAGGTGACACCCAGATGGTCCAGTTTATCGAATAGGGGCTTTGTAAATATATTATACAAAGTGGGTGAAACACAAGATCCTTGTGGGACACCGCAGGTAATTGGAATAGGGTCGGCTGCTGCTATGGGTGAGAAGACTCGCATGGTCCTGTTGTCCAGGAAGGATTGGATCCATGTGACCGCCGAGTGGGAGAAGTGTGCTACCGATGATAAGTGGTTGCACAAGATTTTGTGGTCAACCAGGTCAAAGGCAGCGGAGAGGTCGAGGAGAAGCAGGATGGCAGCCCTCCCTTTATCTTTGATTTCGTCTATCTGGCTCTTGAGATCAACAAGGGCCGTTTCCGTCCCATGTTGGGGACGAAAGCCAGATTGGCGAATACCTAGTAATAGGTTAGTTTCAAGGTAATCCTGAATTTGTAAATAGGCCACTCTGTCAAGAATCTTTAGTAAAAATGGGACAGTGGTAATGGGTCTATAATTTGTGGGTATGTCTGGGTCGAGGGTCTGTTTTTTTAGCAAGGGTAGGACCCAGGATTGTTTCAGATTACTTGGGACCATGTTGTTAGAAAAAGACAAGTTTATTAATTTGGTGATGAAGGGGGAGAGATCCCTGGCAGCATCCTTGATAATCTGTGCGGGGCAACTGTCCCCCTTGCAGTTCGAGGGTTTCAAGGATGCTATAATTTTTTGTACTTCAGGTATGGTAACCTTTTTGAAGGTGAAGCCTGAGCTAGTGGCGGTGAGTGGGGGATGGGTGGGTCTGGAGGTGGGGTCATGAGTGAGCTGTTGCCGTTTGTTTCCAATTTTAGTTTGGAGCCCTGAAATTTTGTTGGCAAGGGCATTCTGGATCCCTGTGCAATAAGGTTTATCCTTTGTGCAGGTAACTTCGGGAGGAGTGGGGTTTTCTAATTCCTTTAAGATGTTAAAGAGCTCTTTTGTGCTGGAGCCTGCCTGTGAGATCCTGTAATTAAGAGATTCTTTCTTAGCACGTGTGATCTCATTTTTGTAGAGGGTGGAGATATTGGTAAGGTTGGTTCTATTGTCTACTGAAGGCACCGATTTCCATAGTGATTCAAGTTTGCTTTTTTGTAGTCGGAGAAGTTTGAGCTCTGGGGTGTACCACGTATTCGGTGCGCTTTAGGTTTCCCTTTGCGCATTTTTAATGGGGCAATGGTGTCGATAGCTTTAGCCATGGAGTCATTATAGGCGTTGACCAACGAGTTTAAGTCAGTTGTAGTTGGTAGGGCGTTCAGAATGGGGGTCACCAGAGGCATTAAGGCTTCAGCTGTGATGTTGCTCTTTTTCCTAGTTAGGCAGGCCGGAGCAATAATAGGCCTTTTGTGCACTAGGTTGTTGATATTAATGTCAAGGGGGAGGAAGTGGTGATCCGTCCAGATGAGCTGTACAGGGTCCTTTAGGGTGATGTTGCAATTGAGGGCGGTTACCCAGTCAAGGATTCTGCCTTTCGAGTGGGTGGGTTTGGAGCAGAGTTGAAGGAGGCCATGCTCCTCTAATGCCGTGGCCAGGGCAATGGCAGGGGTGTCAAGAGGGTCATTAAACCCAAGATTGAAGTCTCCCAGTATAATCATTTGTGCTGAAGGTTTGGAGCTTTCGGCTACTAGGGAGGTGATATCTTCCTCAAATGAGCCAGGTGGACCCGGGGGTCTGTAGATTAGGTGCATAGTGATAGTACTCTTCGGGGAGGTTTGTAGTTTAACTGTAAGGTGTTCACATGATTTGAGTAGAGGAGAGGAGCCTAGTCTGATATCAAGTGAGGACTTAAAGATGAGGGCTACACCACCTCCTCGAGCGTTAGGTCTGTCTACTCTGAGGATAGTGTAGTTGTCAGGGATGGTCCCGCAGCCTCATGTAACCAAGTTTCTGTCATAGCAAGGAAGTCTAGGTTGTTAGTCAGAATGATGTCAGCGACTTCTATGGAATGGGCGACTAGTGATCTAACATTTAGAAGAGCTCCTTTTAGTGTATGGAGGGTAGAGTTGATGGGGGTTATAGTGTACTTGTTAGTTTTGTTGGGTAGTTTAGCTGGGCGTTTGCTAGTTTTGTGGTGGATTCTGGCACCAAGTCTATTGTTGCGATCGGTAGGGATAAGGGTGGTTGCTTGAGAGACAGTAAGGTCGGTCATCGTGGAGGGGCTGTGATGATGGGTGGGGCAGGGTGCTCTAATGTCGGTAGGGTTGTGCTTGGATCTATCTGCACTCTTATTGTCTAGGACATCGTAATGCTGTGCGTGGTCATGGGTAGGATAAGCAAATTGTGAGACCGGGAGGAAGGCTGGAGTAGTGGGCAGGAATGGTGTGGGGCAGACGATAGGGTAATGTCTTGGGCAGGCGGGTCTAGCTAGTCCATTTTTATGGGTTATGTAGCTGTTACCGTTGCAAAGTATATTACTTTGCATGACACAGAAGGGGAACATGATCACGGTAAGGCAAGGTAGCATAATGTGTGTGCTAGGGGCGATGCGCCGTGCAGAGGATTGGCGGATGAAGGACATTGGTGCGACCATAAGACACAACACAATAGTGTGGTCTAAATGTGACCATAAGGCACAATACAATAGCGTGGTCTATATGCAACCATAGGGCAAACACAGTAGCGTGGTCACTATGCGACCATAGGGCATAACACAGTAGCGTGGTCACTATGCGACCATGGGGCACAACACATTAGTGTGGTCTATATGCGACCATAGGGCATTACACAGTGGCGTGGTCTCTGTGCGACTATAGGGCATAACAAAGTGGCGTGGTCACTATGCGACCATAGGGCACAACACAGTAGAGTGGTCTATATGCGACCATAGGGCACAACATTGCACAGTCTCATTTTAGGAGGGGAGTGGAGGATGTGTGGACTTAAGTGTTCGGGAAGAGTCATTCCTTACAGAGGATGATCTTGAGCTCCTTCCTGAAATGTAGAAGCAAGAGTTGAGTCTGCTGCTGACGGGGCGGATGTTCTAGAGTCTGGTGGCATCGACAGATACAGCCTGTCTGCTGGTTCTTTCCTTCCTGCACATGTGGCATTCAAGTCTGCCATGCATTTTCCAATGCTGTGAAGAAAGGAATAATCCTGTTGTCTAACATTCATTAAGAAAACCTGAGCCATTTGCTCTTGTTCTGTTTGTGGGTGAACATTTTTCTTGCAGGTATGACAAACATTCTCCACTAAAATTCAGAGTGTAAACGAACTTTGTAGGAACCAGTATTTCAAGTTTAATAATGTTAGACACGTGTGAAAAAATACAGCTAAAAATACATCTCTTCTACAAAATAAGGTAGTCTAGAACCTGAAGGAGTGTCATTGGTAGACATGAGTACTGGGCCTGGTGACAACAGGCTGGGATCATTGGAACCAGTGACAAATCAATAATATATTTGAGTTTTTAAGAGTCTAAATATGACACAATTCTATTCTTGCCAGGAGCACTGGGGGGTGCAAAGGTTTCTATGTGGTATGACCATACTTGTACCACAACCCAGGTCACAGGTGTTTTGGTCAGAAAGGTAAAACAGGTGCAAATTATTAGTAAAACATCTTCACTTACTTAATGGTAGCATGGGAAGAGGGCAGACCATGCTCCTCAGAACGGTAGATCAACAGTGGAAGCTTCCATGCAACGTCATTGTGAGCACTAAATTAAAGGTAATATCCAAGTAAGGCTCCAAGGAAGGTCTTTACTAAAATCACAGAATTCATAGAGGGCTAAATATGTATTTATTTTATTTATTTAATTTGTTGATAGCACGAAAATCCGGAAGTATCACAGCACTAGAGTAGGTTACAGTACGGATAATACAGTATGAGTGGCAAGAAACAGACGTATTTGTTAAATAGAACAGTTTTAAGTTTTTTACGGAAGATCAGATAAGGGGGCTTTTCTTGGATGCATGGCAGGAGAGCATCCAGAGAGTAGGCCCTATGGCAGTGAAGCTTGCTCCTTCTGCTCTTTGTCTGGTGAATCTCGGTGTCACAAGGGATGTGGATGTGGATGATCGCAGGCTACGTAGCTTGGTTTTTTGGAAATGCGCTTGTGGAGGTAGGTGGGTGCAGTGTTGTGGATGCAGCTTTGTGTAATTGAGAGGATTTTAAACTCAATGCGTGCCTTAATAGGCAGCCAGTGAGCTTTGCATCTCACTAGGGAGATATGGTCAGATCTTTTCAAGCCCCAAACTGCCCGAAAGGTGTTGTTTTGGATCAGTTGTAATTTAGATGGATTTTTTATAGAGGCTCCTGCAAGGATGGCTTGCAGTAATCCAGTTACTGCCGATGATGGCCCTCGCCAGCGTAAGGCATTTGTCAGGGCACAGGAATTTTCTGCAGAAGTTGATAAGGTTAGTGGAGTAGGCTGTGGGGGAAGCAACGACTTTGATATGTTTATGCATGATGAGTTCAGAGTCGAGGTGGACTCCCAGGGTTTTTACAAATGTAGATACAGGGGTGATGTTCCCATCAATGGAGAAGGAGGTGAAAGCTGGGTCTAGGTGTTTGAGTCGGTGCGGGGAGGGATGAGGAACTCTGTCTTATCATCATTCAGGCATAGGTGGTGGGTGGCCATCCAAGCCTGAATGATGCTATATATCCGGTTGATATTAGCAGAGTCTAGGCTATGACTTCCGGTGAGTTTTAGGAGTACTTTTGTGTCATCGGCTAAGTTAGTATAGGGGATTTCAAGGCTGTCAAGGTGATCAAAGAGTGGCTTGGTATACATGTTATACAGTGTGGGTGTAAGGCATTACCCTTGTGGGACCCCACCAGAGACGGGATGGGGTCAGCTGCTTCTGACCCAGTGAAGATCCTAGACTATTACTCACTCAAGAAGAAGTTGATCCAATTGGGAGGTTGAAGGTGGAGGTGAGGTGGTGACACAGGATATCGTGAGCCAAATGCTGCAGATAGGTCAAGTAGGAGGAGATGGCAAGATCCCTTGCATCACGGATGATGTCAAGCAGAATCTTAAGGCCAAGGAGGGCTGACTCTGTACTGTGCTTTGGTCTAAATTCAGATTGGCACGTGCCAAGAAGGATGTGGGCTTCCAGGTAGGTTTGGAGTTGTGCGTAGGTGGCGCAATCCAGAATTTTAAGTTGGTAGGGTACTGTCATGATGGGGCAGTAGTTGGTGGGAAGGGTGGGATCGAGCAAATGTTTTTAAGAAGGGGAGTGACCCAAGCTTCTTTAATGGATTTCGGCACCATACCGGAGTCAAAAAAAGCATCAATAAATTCATCAATGATAGGTGCAAGGGGGTCCGTGCACATCCTGATGAGGTGAGACGGGCAAATGTCTCCTTTGCAGTTAGACGTTTTTAGGCGACGGATGGTGGTAAGCACTTTAGCTGGAGAGACAGGGGAGATGTGGAAGGGGTTGCGGTAGACTCTTGGTGAGAGCTTGTATTTTTTTATTTTTTTTAAACTCTTTATTGTTATTATTTGCAGTAACAAACACATCACAAGAAGAACTATAAAACAAAAGCAACACAATGGTTCAGTAAGGCAGCCCTCCTCCTTCACATTCCCCCAAGGATATTTGTTCTCAGTCTTTAATACAACTTCAATCCATTCCAGGTTCTACACATAAACTGGTCAATAGTGGTAGCGTGTGTCCCCCCTTTTCATAGGGACGCACCGCTCACTACGGTATGTACTCAGCTTCCGCACCCTAATAAACTCCAGTAGTTGTTACAGGAATTATTCTCCAGTATCCAGTGTGCAGTTCTGAGATTGAGCAATAAGATAATATACATATGGACCCAAGATATCTCTTGGTTTAGCATGGAGGTGCAACAGTCTACCATATTCCATCTCCATTTCATTACAATACAAAATATCATGTTGCCACTGTTCCACTTTAGGTGATTGTGGTTCCCCCCCCACACCATTGCTACCCTCCTTTTAGCCAAGAGTAGGAGCAGCCCTGCCAATTCTCTCACCCGTTTCGGGATCTGCTTAATATAACCCCATAGGGCAGTCACTGGTGTCGGTTCCACCCTATCCCCAACAATCACGCTCAGTATCTTGAAAACCTCTTCCCAAAACCGCAGTATTGACAGACAGCCCCATGCTGCATGCATAAAGACTGCCGGTGCAGTGGTGCATCTAATAAATCCATCTGATGTATCTAGGAAGAATCTGTGTAACATAACAGGGGTGTAGTAAAACTGATGCAGGAATTTGAAATGAATCAATTTAAATCGGCTATTGAGAGCTACTTTCCTTGTTTCCCCACAGCAGCAATCCCATGTTTCATCCGACAATGCACTCCCCAGTGATTGTTTCCATTTCTTTTTTTTAAAAAACTTTATTTTTAGGTATTTAAACCACAATACAACTTCACACCCACATTAGGGTGGACTTTAAACTTTGCGCCTTGACCCAGGACCCACCCGGTGTCCACCCCCACACCCTTCCATCATCCCCGCCCCCCAGATACAGCGTCCTCTTTAGCTGCGTGCGAGCTACTTTTAGCTCTCACTCCAAGGATATGGAAATACCAAGGGCCGGCCCTCACCGAGGGGTATCTTCCGAGTCTGAGGAGTCAGATGCGTGATGCTCCACTTCGCCCCTCAAGAACAGTGTCAGTGGTCCCCAGATGTCTGGTGGCCGGGCGTGCAATGGAAGGAGTTTGATGAAGTCTATTTCAACATCTTGGTAATAAAGCAAGTCTCTGCGCCATGCAGCGACTGTCGGGGGTGGGCCTCGGCCCCAGGCCATGGCAACCCTCCTCCGAGCCAGAGTCAACAGAACCCCGGCCAGTTTTCTTATTGGAGCTGAGAGCAGCCTAGTCATGCCCAACAGGGCTGCTGTATGGCTCGGCTGTATTGGTTCTCCCACAATAGCAGCTGTCGTCTCCAGGACTTGTTTCCAGAAAGGCATTAGCTCGGGGCACTCCCATGCTAGGTGAACAAAGTTCGCTGAGATTGTCCCGCATCTGTTGCATTTCGCTTCTGCGTCTGGGTGATGTTTGTTGGTTTTTGCTGGTGTGTGATATGTTTGATGGAGGAAGTTGAAGTGTATAAGTTTTAGGCGTGAGTTAAGCGCCACTTTTTGAGTTTGTTTCAGACTACAACACCAGTCTTCGTCCGATATGTTGACATGCAATGACTTTTCCCATCTAGCTTTTGCACCGGTGATGGCAGGGGTTGTAGTGGGAATGAGGGATTTATAGATCTGTGACACCAGCCTTCCCTCGCCTTGTGCTTGGATAACATTATGCAGCAATTGCCAGGTTGGTGGTTGACGCGGGAAGTCTGGCAGCAGCGCCTGGATGGTGTAGCGAGTCCTGAAGTAGAGGAATACATCCAGAGCGGTGTTGCCCCCTTTATTTTTGGCTTGTTCTGGAGTTAGAAAGCCCTCTTCCGTGAAGAGATCCCCTAAGGTTTGTATGTTCAGTTTGTCAACCCATTGGTGGAACACCGTCTCTGAGGTCAGTGGGACTCCGGGAATAAACTTGACAGGTAGGAGTGGGGAGTACCGTGAATGTACTCCGAGTTTCTGGGCCAGAGTCCTCCAGACTTTGTACGTCGTGAGCATCACGTTCATCGTGGGACTGGGAACCGGCATGTGACTGATGAGGATCGCGGTTAGAAAGTTAGGTGTTGCTAGGGCTCGTTCGACTTGTACATGTGGTCGGATAACTTGAGAGGCATACCAATGGCTGAGGAACTGTGCTTGAGCTGCCCAGAAATATCTCTCAAGGTCCGGCAGCGCCAGTCCCCCATTGGTGACCGGGAGAGTCAGCGTGGTGTACGCCACTCTGGCTGGCTTGCCCGCCCACAGTAGTTCAAGGACCAGGCTTTTCAATTTTTTCAAGAAGGATTGTTGCAACAACAGAGGGATATTGTTGAATAGGTATAATAGTTTTGGTAGAATCACCATCTTCACCAGGGAGACCCTACCCCAGAGGGTTAGTGGAAGCGACTTCCATTGAGAAATCTTGTCTTGCAGAGACTTGACCACCTCTTCGTAATTATCACGAAACACTTCCTGACACTTTAAAGATAGCTGTATGCCGAGGTACCGGACCTTGGAGAATTTCCATGTAAGTTGGAAGTCATCTGGAAACTGTATGGTGGCTGGGGTCAGAGGGAATACAATGGATTTTGCCTGGTTGATTTTTAAACCTGCTCCAAACTTGATGACTTCCCTCATGACTGGATTCAGATTGTCCTCAGGGTCTCGGATGAACAGTGCAACGTCATCGGCATAGAGAGAGATGATGAGTTTGTGAGGGCCTATAATGAGTCCCCTCTGCTGCCGCTGTTCTCGAAGTTTGGAGGCCAGTGGTTCCCTCACCAAGGCAAAAATTAAGGCCGATAGTGGGCAGCCCTGTCTCGTGCCTCGTTGCAGATCTATTGGAGCTGATTTGGCTGTACCCACAATTATACTGGCGCGTGGCTTGGTATATAGGAGGGTGACAAGGCTGATAAAGCGGGCTCCCAGGCCCATCCTGGTGAGGACCATGAACAGAAACGGCCACTCCACCGAGTCGAAAGCCTTTTCGGCGTCGAGAAGAACCGCCACAGCCTGTAGCGAGGGATCCAGTGCGGCGATGACACCGAACATTCTCCGGATTCCAAAAGTCGTGTTGCGGCCAGGTATGAAGCCGGCTTGGTCTGCCAGTACGAGGGCTGGGATCAATGGCATCAACCTCCCCGCCAGCACCTTGGCGAGAATTTTATTGTCAAGATTAAGGAGAGAAATTGGTCGGTAGGAAGAACATTCATCCGGGGGCTTGCCAGGCTTGTGCAGCAGAATAACATTGGCTTCACAGGTGGAGGGAGGGAGGTGTCCCCTTTCCAGCGCCTCTCCATATACTTCCGCCAGGAGGGGGGCCAGGGTGCTCGCAAATGACTTGTAAAATTCTCCTGTCAGTCCGTCAGGGCCCGGTGCTTTGGAGCTGGGGAGGGACTTTATGGCTTCTATAATCTCTTCTTGCGTGATCATTTCATTTAAGGGTTCACGGAGAGACTGTTCGACCCAGTAGAGCTCCGTGTCTTCCAGGTACTCCAGTGGGGCGGTTGAAGACTTGTTGAGTTTAGCACTATAGAGATCTTGGTAGAAGACCCGGAACTCCTCTGCTATCTTTTCGTCGGAGTGAACCGACCCACCTAGCTTGGTCTGAATCTGTTCTATTTGCGCATGCTTGTTATCAGCTCTGATTAAATTTGCTAGAAGGGCACCAGGTTTTTGACCTTCTCCGTATTGACGGACTTGGCTGTTGCGATTCAGGAATTTGACCTCTCGGTCTGCTGCGAGATTAAATTTTAGCAATTCTTCCTTCAGGGCTGCTGTTATTTTGGGATCTGCCCCGTTTGTGGCTTGAAGTTCAAGTCCCTTTAGCCTCTCTTCGCTGGTTGTGAGCTCGCGCCTGATGAGCTTTAGGATGCCGTTTTCCTTGGCGTGGCAGATTCCTCTGATAAAGCATTTTAAGGACTCCCAGATTGTGCTTGCGGAGGGGACCGATCCTACGTTGGCTTCGAGAAACACGTTGATCTCCTCCCTTAGTTCAGAGGCAAACACCTCATCTCTTAACGAGCCTGTCTTGAAGCACCTTCGCTGTAGTGGCGGGGTAGGGGTGGAAGGCGTAAAGCTGAGGAAAAGAGGGGAGTGATCTGAGAGCGTTCTCGGATGTATGCAGCAACAATCACTTGACATTGGACCGCTTGCTGAGACGAAGAAATAGTCGATTCGGGAGCTTGTGTTGTGTACTGGTGAGTGAAATGTGAATTCTCGCGACTCGCCGTTCGAGACCCTCCAAATGTCTAGCATGTTGAAGGCATTGCATATTTCTTTTATTTGGAGTCCCGCTTTGGTAGGAGGTTGTGGCATAGCTTTCGATCTGTCTCTTACTGGATCCAATACAGTGTTCATATCCCCACCCCAGATTATGGATGCTGGGTCCTGCATGGAAAGCTGGGTAAGCACCCATCCAAAATTGTCTAGGCCATCCGTGTTTGGAGTGTAGGAGTTAACAAAGGTCACTTTCTGGCCTGCTATTATGCCGCTCACTAGGATCGCTCTCCCTTCAGCGTCTTTTGCCGTGTGTATCATGCGGAAGCTCATCCTCCTGTGTATGAGAATAGCGACTCCTCTGGAGTAGGTTGAGTAGGAGGAGTAGTATCTGTGACAGCCCCAGCTCTTGGCCCACTGGTGGTCCTTCCCTGGGAGAAGGTGGGTTTCCTGAATCATAGCCACGTCTATTTCGTGACGCCTGAGGTATTGCAGTATTTTCCTGGTTTTAGCTGGAATGTTGCCGCCTCTTATGTTCCATGTTAGAACGTTGAATGGGTCGGGAATGTCATTCTATTTGACCGCAGATCTTCACCTGAGTCTAGCCGTGGTGTGGCATCGGGGTGAGTTTTGATGGAAATGATGCTGACAAATTGGCTCATTGCTTGGCAAGACGACACTGGTATCTGATTGGGAGACGGAGAGCAGGGGGGTGATTGAGAACTGGTGGCGCAGAACTTTCCTGATGAACTCTGAGGGCACCGTCCATGGGTAGACCCCAAATGGCCCATGGCGTTTCTCTCTTTGAGGTGGGCAACCCCCAACTGGCCCACAGGGAGATCCCTCAATAACCAAAAAAACCAAAAAGCGAAACATGTGGATGCCATGTCGCTGTGGGAACTTTAGCCTCAAGGAACTCAGCTTAAAACAAAAAAAAAACAACTGGTCGCTGAGTGAACTTTGGAGAATGAACTGGTGCTGTGCTAGGGGCGCCTGGGGCTTTCCAAGCATCCCTACCCTGCGTTGTAATCACTGAGAATTGCACCTGTACTTTTTGCAACTTATTGCGAGTTTGTATGCCGACTCTGGTCACTCCGGTTTATGGTGGATTCCTGAGATTTCTGTCTCTTTGGGGCCTGGGTCGGTTGGGGTTCGGATCAGGGCAGCCCATCTGGTCAAGAAACATGCTTGCGTCATCGGGCGATTGGAAAAAATGGAACCTCTCCCCTTGCTGTACTCTGAGTCGTGCTGGAAAGAGCATCGAGTAGGGTAATTGATTGGCTCTGAGTCTTTGTTTGATGGCGGTAAAGGATTTCCTCTGGGTTTGTACTGTGGGAGAGAAGTCCGGATAAATATGGATTTTGTCACCGTCATGTAGCAGGTCTCCTTTCTCTCTAGCTAGGCGGAGGATGGTGTCTCGGTCCTTGTAGTTGAGCAGCCTTGCTATGATTGGCCTAGGCGGAGCTCCGGGGGCAGGCCGGGCAGATGAAATCCTGTGTGCTCTCTCTACTATGAAAACTTGAGACAGTGATTCTCTACTGAAGAGTGATGTGCAGAGTGACTCCACAAACTCCTCCATTCTACCTTGCGGCTGCTGTTCCCTCACCCCGATGATTCTTATGTTATTCCTCCTTGATCGGCCTTCTAAGTCTTCGCATTTGGCCATTGTCGTTTTCATTTGAGCTTCGAGCTGCGAGACTTTGGTTGAGAGGGCCGATGCGCCGTCATCTAGATTTGACACTCTTTGCTCGACCTCATTTAAACGTTCTGAGTGTGTGTCCATGCGGTGTTGAAGGAGGTCAACTTTGGAGGCGAGGCCGTCCATTTTGTTGTCTAGGTTTCCAATGCCAGCTTTCAATTCCAATAGGAGTTCTTTGATTTCAGATGGGTTACCCTCTGAATCCATCTGGGGTGAATTGCCGGGGGCGGGGGTCTGGTCCTCACGCTGAACGGGAGCTTTAGGTGTCGCACCTCCCTCGAAAGTCAACTTCCTCTGGGATTTGTCGTTTTTCCCCATTTCAAATGTGGATCTGGAGAACTTTGTGTGAGTCCAGCTGTACTTTGCTGTGCTAGGGGTGTTCCTTGAACCCACCCAGTGGTGATAGGATTCATCCAGCTGGTCCAATTTGGAGGGCTTTTAGTTGTGTGGCGAGTTGGTTCCCTTCTCCTGTGCTTTGTTTCGTACGCTCTGCGGAGCGCTCCGTGGGGACTGTCTTTGGCTGACCTGAGGGGGAGGTTAGCGCTCTTCTGTGATGGCTCAAGCTCCTGCAAACGGACTCCCCCAGGGGTGGTGTTGACACGGGGGGGGGATGTATTGCACAGTGAGTCTTCTTTTTCATGATGCGCTTTGCTGAAGACACTGCGACAGGATGGGAAGTGCCGTTGTGTTGGAGCTACTCTTGCAGAGAGGCCTGAGGGGTGCAGTGGAACACTCCACAGGCGAATTGGGTGTAACTCCTGAAATAATGCCACAGTGGTGGGGGGGAGTGCGCTCCTCAAGCAAAGAAATGCTGGATTTGTTCTTTCCAAAGCCCCTCGCCGGGCCCTCAGTGTGCCGCTCCCGACGCGGCCACTGAGCTCTCTGCGAGCCGAACGGGACCGGCTCCGTGCCGCGACACCCGGAGCCGCGGAAAGGACCTGAAGTTGGCCCGGCGGGGGGGGGGGCGAGGGGGGCAGGGGGACCCGGGAAGGCTCTAACACGGAGCGCGACCTCCCTCCCCCTCCGTACCTGAAGTCTCGACTGCTCCCTCCGCCTCACGCCGTCAGTCGCCGAGGAGCCCCGCTGCAGGGGAGTTTCTCCGCGGGCACGGCCGCTCCGGGCGATGGGGTGCCTCGCAGGGCGGGGAGTGGGCTTCGGCGAAAACAGCGCGCCGGGAGGGCGGATGCTGGGCCCCCACCTCCGCCGAGCCCCCGCGGCTCACCACAGCGCCGACGAGCGACTCCCCGGATCCAGCCACTCCACCAGGCAAGGCTCGTGAAGGCGCGGGAGCGGCCCCTCACAGGCGCACCGCAGGCAGCCCCTTGCAGATCTTCCACCGCACACCACGCCGTGCGTCCGTCACTGGAGCTTCCTCGGGGGTCTGGTACGCGGTCTTCGAGCCGGCGGGGGTCTTCAGCGTAGCGCCAGCTGCCACGGCGGGCCGGGCCAGTCGCGCAGATCCCGGGGCCCAGGCCACGCTGGGTCTCGTACAGGCAGGGAATGGCCGATTTTCGCCAGAAATTCACTGGCAGGCAGCTGGGCAGGTCGGGTGACCAGGAGTCGTGGAATTGGGGCTTTTCCGTACAGGGGTTGGCAGGATTATGCAGGATTGATGCGGGGCACAACGGGAGCTCAAGCCAAAGCGGCCATCTTGGTTGGCCCTCTAGCGCCCTCGGTGATTGTTTCCATTTCTTTCGGGAAGAGTCCTCCCATCCCGCTCTAGTGTCCAATATTGTAATATAAAGGTTGAATACCGCTTTACCAGCATCGACCCTTCTGAACATTCTGTCCATTATAGGGGCCACTTTTGGCTCTTTGCGGAACGTGGGGAAACGTTGTTTCAGAGATTCTTTCAATCGAAAATACAGGAACAAATCTAAAGACGTGAGAACTCCTTTACTCCTCATCATTTCCACAGTCAGAAATTGTCCTTCCGGCGAAAAGGTCCCGGTAACAGCATATATTTAAAACTTCCATACAGTTTACAAAGCACAGCTCATTAGACACCTGCAGTCCCGGGACGTGTATGACAGGAAGATTTGGAGAATAGATAACCTCCCCCTTCACTTTGCACTCAATACGAACCTATGACCTTCAGGTCAATTCCACCATATTTCCCGGGGGCCGTTAATACGACCACTCTCAGGAGAAATGGGGCTGCAAGAGCTCTCTCCACTTCTAGATGTCTTCTGTCTATGTGGTCCCCAAACCAATATATGAGCAATCCCGCTTGAGTGGCCTCATAGTATACTTCAAAGTCAGGTAGTGCCAGTCCTCCCTTATCCAATGGCGCCACCAGTTTCTCCCAGGACACACGTGCCGGTTTGCCTGCCCAGGTAAACCACAGAATTTACCCTTGGACCCCAATGACTTTAACTCACGAAAATATGATTTTGGTAACACTAAAGGCACATTGAGAAACACATAAAGAAATCATGGTAATAGCACCATTTTGGACAGTGATATCCTCCCATAAAGGGTGAGGGGCAGCTCCATCCACCTATCTAGCGCAAACCTGGCATGTTCCAACATCTGTCCATAATTACGCCTATATAGCTCCTCTGGGGATTACGCAATATCTATCCCCAAGTACTGGGTGTAAGTCGCATGCCACCGAAATCCATACCTATCAGACAATAGACTCGTACCTTCCATAAGCGGGAAGAGTACTGATTTTGTAGCATTAAGTCTCAACCCAGAGAAGTCCTCAAAGGCTAGCACGTCCGTCATAATCGGACCCAAGTTTTCCCACGGGTTTGTGACATAAAGAACCATATCGTCCGCGTAGAGGGAGACAACCACTTTGTGCCTATATAGCTGTATCCATCTTTGGAGATGTCGCTTCCTGAGTAGTTTGGCCCAGGGTTCAATCACCAACGCAAACAGCAACAGTGAAAGAGGTGGGCGTGGCTAGCCAGTGTGCTATGAACACGTAGGTTCTTCGAGCTCCTGTGCCACCCAAATAATCCTGTTAAAATCCTGCGTGCTACCGCTTCAATTCAACACAGAACCGACGCCAATGGTAGCTGATAACCGGCTCTACAGAACAACGTCCCTCCCCAGCTGAACCGCAAAGGAGAAACCTTGCAAAACCGCGGCGAAAGCAGAAACAAAGCCGGAAAGATCCTGCTTCCAAGATGGCCGCCGGACCTCCATAGAGGACTCACAGAGGACAACTAACAAAACGCACACACCCAGGAACGCCTCTTGCTAAAGCGGGCATACAGAGGAGAAGGTACGAGCCCTCGCCTGAATATTGGGGCCATAGCCGGTGGGAAGCTGCAACAGCATCTTGCGACCCAGCGCAGCTGGGAAGTGGGGCGCGGAGGAGGCAGCCTGGCGCCGAAGGAATCGGATCCACGGCAGTTCGGGCCAACACATCCAGAGACGCCCCCCTGCCCCCAGCAGGTGAGAGAGCGGAGGAGGGACTCTGTGATCGGGCTCTGCCCACTGCTGCGAGTATCCTCTGGAGCGGCCCGCTTCCCCGGGGGGAGACCAGCGGTGCCAGAGAAGCGGTGGGGGGACGGCTCCCCTGACGTCCAGGTTGCACTGGGGAAAAGGGGGGGAAGAATACCTACAAAAAGAAGATAACCCAAAAGGAAGATAGAAGGAATAAATATAAAACGCTCCCGGGGGGGCGTGGCCAGCACGCATGGAGTGAAGACGCGAATCCACGCAGCTCCCATCTGAGATCCTGTAAATGATCCTGTAACGGCGGATACAGACTTATCCGACGGCAAGCAAACACAAGTAAAGTTGGCGGAACCATTTTCCTACCCTCCGGTGCCTTCCCGGAGAGAAAACGGACCAGGGAAACTGTGGTAGCGGTTGTTCTGCAGGACCCCCCTGCGTCCTCCAAGATGGCGCTGAGGGCTCCCTGAGGCGCGTAAGATCGGGCGGCCCATCTCCATCACCCCAGAAGCCGACCGAGCGCCTGAGACAACAGAGGCGGCAGGGGCGAGCCCTGCAGACTTCAGGCCCGGGTTCGACCACGCGCCTGCACCTTGCGGCCGTCGCCGACCTGCCGGCTGACGGGCCTAGGCGGGCTGGTGGAGGGGCGGTGACCGAGGAACACACGAACGACACAGCGAGGAACAGTGCCCCTGGGGCGAGCGGGCTCGGACGGGCCATCGCTATCACCCCTGATGTCGGGGAACCGACTGAGCGCTTAAAGCAACAGAGGCGGCGAGGAGTGAGCCCCGCAAACCCCCGAGCCTGGGCACGGCCTCCTACACCTCGCGGCTGCCGCGGACTTGTCGGCTGGTGGGCCCGGGAGGAGGGGCGGCGACCGAGGAGCGCACCAACGACACAGCGAGGAGCGGAGCCCCCCGCGGCGGGGGGACGGCGATCGGGCCCGCCCTGGGCCGCGGTCTGCCTCCGGTGGAAGGAGACGGAGGGAAGACGCCCGACCGAGGAGAACAGATCGGGATTGCAGGTACTCGGCGATGCGGATCGGCCGGAGCGCCTGTCTTGGGGTGGCGTGCCCGTGCGCTGCGGCCCCCCGCTAGTTACGAACAGGGCTGTGTGTGCCGCGGCCTTGGGGGACACTAAAGCACCTGGTGGCAGCGGGCGGGAGGTAGCTGTTCCCCACCCATGACAGAGCTGGAGGTCCCCACGAGATTGCATACGAGACTATACAACCCCCTGGGAAGAACGGGCAAAATCTGTTCCCGCAACCTCCACCCTAACGGCGCAAGTGACGAGCAGGACCGCTTCACCCACCAGTCCGGCTGCCACATCTGATTGAAACCCGGCGGAAGAGCTCGCCCCTCGGGGAAGCTAAACCCCAGATAAAATAACAGTGGTTTCGAATTGAGAGCAGATCACGGGTGAAAGGGACGGGAGCAGAGCCATACCTAAATGCCCATATACAAACAATGCCTACCAACAAGAAAACAGAAGTGAAAACTAAACAAGCCACCATGGACACTTTCGCTACAGCACCTGGGAATAAGCAACCAAACGTACAGGACGTGGTGGCGGCGGAGGCGAGCGCCCCACGCCAACTAGTCAACGGGACAAACGGAGAGGTCCTGGAGGCGATTACTTCCCTAAAGACGGTTCTCGAAAACAAAATGGACATGGCTATAGGTGCCCTGAAAGCATCCCTGGAACAGAAACTGGACACAGTCATGGTGGATGTGGGCCTCCTTCGGCAGGATGCTAGGAATTTGACGGACAGGGTGACAACAAGAGAGCAACAGTTACAACAAAACACCGCAGATCTCACGGTTACAAGGATAGAAATGTCAGAAGTGCAGCAGAAAGTCAGGCTCCTAGAGCGGAGAGCAGAGGATGCGGAAGGCAGGGCCAGGAGGAATAACGTCCGCATAATTGGAGTTCCGGAGGGCGAAGAGGGGAACAACCCCACAGAATATGTAGAAAATATGCTCCTTCAGGAAATCGGAGCGGGTCGTTATCCCAGGGCTTTGTGGTGGAACGAGCACACAGGGCACTATCTAGGAAACCTAGGCCCGGGGCCCCACCGAGAGCAATGATCACCAGGATAATGAACTTTAAGGACAGAAAGAGGATACTGGCATTCTCGAGGGGAGGGGGAGAGATCATTAGAAATTCCTCCAGGATCACAATATATCCGGACTATACTGCCACCGTCCAGAAACAAAGAGCCCAGTTTGGCCCTACAAAAGAACGCCTCAGAAGGGTAGAGATAAGATACATGCTCCTTTTTCCAGCCAAACTAAAGGTGATATACAAAGGGAAATCTTATTTTTACGAATCTACAGAGGAAGCTCAAGCATGGATGGATGCCAGTTCTAAGGTATCACGCTGCGGCGAGTCTGCTTTGTCCAAAGGAGCATGAAAAGAGAAGCGGCGAAGCCCGAGCGGGGGGAGGGTGGCTGGGCGTTAGTTTAAAGGTTGAAGTTTGGGTTAAGAAAGTTACGGTTTACGTGTTGGTTGATATTAGACATGGCCGACTGGCACACGGCACCATCGACGGGTGGGACGACTCACGCAACTACAGCATGTCCCGAGTGGGTGGAGATCGAGAAATCACACAACAGCAAAGCATGCGGACCCACTCCAGAGGCGAAGGCGGAGATAACTTGGTAGGAAGCAGGGCAACAAACGAATTGAAGGCTATGGGACAACGGAGCCGAAGGAATCAATGCATATATGAACCCTGACGAGATAGAAGAACAAGTTACTTCTTACCTTGTAACGTTCTTTCGACGGGATGTTCCTCCGACGTTTTCCACATCTTAGATATCTCCTTCCAGCTCTGCTGGCCTCGGAAAATGTTTTCTCTCTAGAGGGCGCTGCGCGTCGACGTCCTCCGAGTCGATGTCCCTCGACAGCCTGCCTATAAAGGCTGCGCGCAGCGTCCGTTGCTCAGTTCCGTTTTGTAGCCCACAAGAATTCTTTCTGGACTAGACTAATCACCCTGAAGGAGCGTAAGCTGCAACAACAAGGGAAGTAGAACTGCGGGGATGGATGGGAGGGTCGATGAGGAATACGTCGGAGGAACATCCCGTCGAAAGAACGTTACAAGGTAAGAAGTAACTTGTTCTTCGAAGGGATTGTGTCCTCCGACATATTCCTCATCTTAGATAGGCTCCCATAGCAGTATTCTATTATTGGAGGAGGGAGTACTGACTTCACGCTGTCTTCTATTGATGAATAGAATGCAGTACAGCCCTTCCAAACCTAGTCTCTTGACTGGAGGAGGAATCCAAGTTGTAAAATCGTGTAAAGGTATGGACAGACGACCATGTAGCGGCCGCACAGATGTCTTTAACCGGCACACCTCTTTTGAGGGCCGATGAAGCTGCAATACCTCTGGTCGAATGAGCCCTAAGGTTTTGAGGGGGCTCTTTCCCTGCCAGTTTATAACATTCCAGAATGGCTAGAATGATCCATCTGGAAATGGTCTGCTTAGTTATTGGTAACCCCAGCTTGTGACCTGTGTAACCTACAAACAGCTGGTCTGCCTGTCTTATCCTGGCTAGTCTACTGATGTAAAAACTTAAAGCCCTTGTAGGGTCTAGCCTGTGTGACCTCTCTTCCTTTTTCCCCGGATGAGGAGGCGGATAGAAAGATGGTAGGGTAATCTTCTGAGTGATATGGAATTCAGAAACCACCTTTGGGAGGAAATTAGGCTTCACTTGCAGGACAACTTTGTCTTTGTGAAAGATTGTGTGAGGGGGTTTACAAGAAAGAGCTTGTAATTCGCTCACCTTTCTAGCAGATGTAAGTGCTATTAATAAAACAGTTTTAAGGGTAAGGTATCTTAACGAACAAGAATGGAGTGGTTCAAAGACTGCTCCTACACACGGCGATGGGGCTGATTAAGCGCAATATAGCGCAGAAATGGGGTGCCCCCGACTCCCCAACGCTGGAACAATGGAAATTGGATATGGACATATGCGCTATGATGGAGCGTAGGATTTACTCGGCGCGAGGCTGTCCCAATAAAGCGTCGAAAATATGGGACAGGTGGGAGGAAGGTGTGGCCTGAGTGTCCCATGTACAGGCGGGGGAATTTGCACTGGGGGTTATGTTTTGTTTTGTGCTTGTACCATACTATACATTATTGCATGTGATGAGATGATCGCTCAACTGTTGATGTTCTGGATACCTTTTCTGATTGTGAACGACTATGACAGTCTGAAGTTGTTTTTGTTTGCTTGTTGTTTTGTTATTATGACCACTGTATTATGTTAATAACAATAAAATACTTTATTAAAAAAAAAGAATGGAGTGGTTCGAAAGGTGTGCCCATCAGGAAAGTTGGACTAAGTTTAGATCCCATAGGGGAACTTGGAATGGTCTTGGGGGATAAACATTGGTTAACCCCTTTAGAAACTGTATTACTGTAACGCTCACCTGATTCCCGCAGAGGCGCCGGTCTTGACTGGGTGAATGCCGTATCTTCAAAGGTGATGTGTAACACACGGTTGGCTCTCTGGGCTGGACTTCTGTGCACTGTATGTCTGACTCGAAGAGTAAGATGTCTTAGGTAAGTGAACGCCGAGCTCTCCATCTGCCTCGGGGCAGGGTGCCGTAACCAGTTTCTTCACTGGATAAGGGTGCAGGCCTCTTGACCTCAGAGGACTGCTGTCCGTCGTTAACTGCACGAACGGTAAGTTCTGGGCACTTCAAATGTCTTAAAAGTCTTTTGTAATGATATCTCTTGTTTTGCAGGGTTCCGGCGATGGCGGATGGCGGGCTGATGAGAGTTGAGGATCGAACCCGCGTGAGGAATAGAAGCGCCTGGAAGCACGTAAGTAAGCGCTTGTAGCCTGCTTCACGATGCGCACTAACTGTCCCTTTTATCTTGCAGGTACAAGTTCGGAGCTTTAGAGAAGCTGAAGGGTGCTGGAATACCCACTGGATTCGGCGTGGGAAGGAGTAATGGCACGTGAGTAATAAAGTTGCCCAATGTCTTTAAACGCACCTTCTTTTGTCTTTCAGATGCGGGATGCAGCGCCGAAGGCCTCCGGAGCGTGCGAAGAGCTGGTAAGCTTTTGTCTTTCAGATGCCGGAATGCAGTGCGAAGACCTCCGGAGCATGCGAAGAGTAGGTAAGCCTTTGTCTTTCAGATGCCGGAATGCAGCGCGAGGCGTTGGTGACAGCCGATGGACCAGGTAAGAGATGCGCTGCCACTGAAAACCGTAGTGCTAACCTGTTCTTTCTTTGTCTTTACAGGTGCTGCTGAAGACTGGAATCCAGGATGGTAAGCCTTTGTTCCCTTAGGCCCAGGATCAGAAGCAGAAGACACGATGAGCGTTCTGCTGCAGAGAATGCAGAATAACGCAAAGCAAGATTCATCCATCGGGTGTGGTTTAAATAGCCTCCTGTAGTGCTTAGGTATCTCCTTCCACAGCCACGCCTAGGTAAGAAAAGAGTTCCTGCTTTCCAGAAGAGTTCCAGTGTTCTGAACCTAGGGAGTGGCTCCTGCCCCACCCAACAGGAAAAGTAGTCCCAAACAGAAGAGGATCAGGGGTTCAACTGGCAGGTAAGTAAGCAGCATGGTCTGCTGCAGGTAAGTCCACCCAAGCATTATAAGCCCGGCGCTTCCAGCGCTGGGACTGGGCATCTTTATGAGCCTGGTGCCACT
This sequence comes from Ambystoma mexicanum, assembly GCF_040938575.1. NCBI lineage: Eukaryota > Metazoa > Chordata > Amphibia > Caudata > Ambystomatidae > Ambystoma > Ambystoma mexicanum. The sequence goes on from NC_090939.1 coordinate 639,627,418, forward strand.
GGCGCCAGGACAGGGTCCAAAAGGTCCCAATTGGGACTGGCTGGCACTCGGAACCGGGGATATGGGTCTGCTTCCAAGGGAGTCGGGCAAGCCTTGATCTTTTGGAAGCAGAGATCATGACAGCACCCCCCCTCAAGGCCCCTCCCAAACCGGGCTTCTCCGGGGGTTTGGGCTTGTTAGGAAATGTTCGATGAAATCTTTTGATTAGACGAGGCGCGTGGACATATTCTGCAGGTTCCCAGGATCTTTCTTGGGGACCGTAGCCTTTCCAGTCAATCAGGTAAAATAGTTTAGATTTGGAGTTCTTGGAATCCAGGATGCTTTTGACTTCAAACTCGAGTTCTCCATCAACTAGAATAGGTTTTGGAGATGTAGTTAGTCGGGTTTGAGGTTGCACGGGTTTTAATAGAGAGACGTGGAAGACCGGATGTATCTTCATGTGAGGGGGCAAGTCCAACTTGACCGCTACTGGATTTACTATGGTAGTGATGGAATAGGGACCAAGGTATCTTGGGTTGAATGTGCATGGTCCTTTTAGAGGTAGATATTTGGTGGATAACCAGACTTGATCTCCTACTTGATATTGGGGGGCTTCCTTCCGATGTTGGTCTGCTCCTTTCTTGTATTGTTCTTTAGCCCTTTGAAGGTGAGAAACGGCTTCCTTAAAGGCTTGGGTGATTGTAGAATGCAGGTGGTCTACTGCTGGTGTTCCAAGATCTTGGAGTGGATCCAATTCCGAGGTTCGAGGGTGACTACCGTATAAAAGAAAAAACGGGGTCTTCCCAGTTCCCGAGTGGACAGAGTTATTGTAGGCATATTCGGCTATCCAAAGGATATCTTTCCAAGTTTTTTCAGTTTGTTGTAGCATGCAGCACAAATACTGTTCCAGAGTTTGATTGGTCCTCTCGGTTTGTCCGTCGGTTTGAGGGTGGTGGCTGGTCGAAACTCTCACATCAATTTGAGCCGACCGACAGCAACTTTGCCAAAAATGAGAAATAAATTGACTATCTCGATCCGAAATTAGAACTGAAGGAAAACCGTGCAGTCGGACAATGTTTTCGAGAAATTCTCGGGCCAGAGTTGCTGCTGTTGGTAAGCCTTTGAGTGGAATGAAATGCGCCATCTTGGAGAATAGGTCCACGATTACTAGGATCGTATTGTATCCGGAGCATGGAGGTAGATCGGTGATGAAGTCCATAGAAAGCGTATGCCAAGGGCGAGGCGGGATGTCAATAGGGCGTAAGAGGCCGGCTGGTTTTTCCTTTTGACTGTTGTTTTGGGCGCATACTCCACAGGACATTATAAAGTCTCTGATATCTTTTTTCCAAGACGGCCACCAGAAGTAGCGCTTGATCTTTTCCGAGGTCTTGGTCATACCGGGATGTCCTTCCATTAAAGAATCGTGATAACAAGAGATTACCTTTTTCTGTAAATCTGTGCTGGGCAGGTATAACCGTTCTTGGAAATATAATAGGTTGTCCTTCACCGTAAAGTCCTTTCCCTGCAGATGCCAATTCTGTATGTCTGCTGGAGTTACCAGTAGCCTGGCTTTATCCTTAACTTCCTCTATGGATTGTGTGGCGATTACACCTAGAATTCTTTGTTCGGGAATGATAGGTACAGGTTTAGGATTGATCAAATGTTCTTCCACTCCCATCCGAGAAAGGGCATCAGCTTTACCGTTTTTTGTACCAGGTCGATAGGTAATTATGAAGTCAAACTCGGCAAAGAATAGTGCCCAACGGAGTTGCCTAGAGGATTGAGCTTTTGCGGTTTTCAAATATTGCAGGTTTCGGTGATCTGTAATCACAGTAACGGTGTGTCGGGCCCCCAGAAGATAATGCCGCCAAGCCTTAAAGGCGGACTTGATAGCTAGAAGTTCCTTATCAGTAATAGTGTAATTGATTTCAGGAGGCGAGAATTTGCGGGACCAAAATGCCACGGGATGCAACTGATTGGTTACTGGGTCCTTTTGTGATAGAACTGCCCCCATGGCAAGGCTCGAAGCATCAGTTTCAACGATGTAGGGGAGTTCTGGGCGAGGATGTTTTAAGATCGGTGCAGAGATAAATCTAGTCTTCAAATCCTGGAAAGCTTGTTCCGCCTCGGTAGACCATTCAAAACGTTTGTTTTTCTTTAACAAGGCGGTGATGGGCTGGACTATTCGAGAGAATTCGGGGATAAACCTGCGGTAAAAGTTAGCGAAGCCTAACATGCTTTGAACACCTTTTACGGAGGATGGCGATGGCCATTTGAGAATTGCATCGACCTTCTTTGAATCCATACGCACTCCGCTAGGTGATAATATGAATCCCAAGAATTCAACTTCAGTCACGTTGAAAACACATTTTTCCAACTTAGCGAAAAGTTTGTGTTGCCGCAATCTCTCGAGGACCATTTTCACGTGTTTCCGATGTTCAGTTTCCGATGAAGAATAAACGAGGATGTCGTCAATGTAAACAACAACACACACATCTATGAGCTCTCTGAGGACATCGTTCATAAAATATTGAAAGGCGGCCGGGGCATTGCAAAGTCCGAAGGGCATGACCTGATATTCAAATAGCCCATACTTGGTGCGGAAGGCCGTCTTCCATTCATCGCCCTCTTTTACTCGTACCAAGTGGTAGGCTCCTCTAAGATCCAGCTTTGTATATATGCATGCTTTTCTGACTTGGTCCAGGAGTTCAGGGATCAAAGGTAACGGATATCTATTCTTAACGGTGATCTGGTTCAGGGCGCGATAATCTATACACGTTCTAAGGTCCCCTTCTTTTTTTGGAACGAAGAACAAAGCTGAGGAAGCAGGGGACTTGGAAGGACGAATAAACCCATTCGCTAGGTATTGATCCAGGTATTGTCGGAGGTGAAGATTCTCAGGCTCGGTGAGGGCATAAATTCTACTACAAGGAGGAGTAGATCCAGGTATCAGGTCTATCTGGCAGTCATAAGACCTATGAGGAGGTAGAGAGTTAGCCTGATCCTTCCGGAAAACATCTTGGAATTCTAGGTATTCGGGAGGTAACTGGGGAGCCTCCGAGGAAATTGCTGCCAGTGCAACACCAGGTCGAGGGTGACAAGTAGAGACACATTCTGGAAACTGAACCGTTCTTGCTCGCCAATCGATCTGAGGATTGTGCTTCTCTAACCAAGGAATTCCTAGAATAATCTGGAACTGAGGGGCCTTGATCACATCGAACACGATCTTCTCATGGTGTCCATCTTGACTTACTAGCGTCACTTCTTGGGTGGTATGCGTTACTGGTCCGGAGGCTATCTCCGAACCATCCACCGTAGTAATGACGTCCTTTACAGCCTTTGGACAAAGAGTCAGATTCATCCTCAAAACCATTTCATGATCCACATAATTGCCGATGGCACCGCTGTCGACGTAAGCTTCAATCGCATGTAATCGATCCGGATGTTCAGGGCTAATGAGGACCATAGGTATCACGAAATGCGAGGTCACGGAACTGGTTTTAACGCTCGGCAAGAGGACCTCTATTCTTGTCGGGCGAGGTTGTTTCCCTGCTCAGAGTTTGTGACCCTGGTAACTGCAGCTCCTACTGCCTTCTTGGCTGGTTTCACCGGACAGTCTCGAAGAAAGTGCCCCGAGTTTCCGCAATAGAGGCATAATTGCAGCTGTTTTCTCCTTTTCCGCTCCTTTTGTGTTAGTGGTCCTTTCAGGCCCCCTATTTGCATGGGTTCCCCGGAGTCTACTCCTTTGGTAGGAGTTGGTGGTTTGGAAAATACTCGAGCATCAAACTTGGAACGATCGGCCTTCCTGTTCTGCAGTCTGTGGTCAATTTGAACGACTAAGTCAATATAGTCCGAACAGTCTTGCGGGGGATTCACTACTTGGGCTAACACATCTTTGAGCTCTCCACGTAGACCTCTATAAAACAGCGTAATCCTTTTGTCCTCAGGCCATCGAGTTTCCACTATCAGTCTGTTGAAAGACGCAATATAAGCCAAAAGGTCTTGATTACCCTGTCGCAATGAAAGGAGCTCATTGTCCAAGGCCTGCCCCTGTGAATGTCTTGCAAACAGTTTTTTCATACTGAGCTGAAAAGCTTGAAAATCATGGAGAACCGGATCATCTTGATTAACTAGAGGGATCGACCAGTCTGCCGCATTGCCACTAAGGTACGAAAGCACAAAAGCTACCTTAGCTTGATCAGTTGGAAAGGCTGCTGGCCGGCATAAGAAGTGCAACCGGCACTGATTAATAAATACTGCAAACCTCTTTGGGTCACCAGAAAATCGTTCGGGCAGAGCCAGAGGTACATTCCCAGGTAGGTTGATCTGCACTGGGTTCGTAGAGGATGTTGAAGGAAGATTTGCCCCTGATGCGGGTAACAGAGTTTGTCCGGCTTGTGACTGTAGCAATTGTCTAGCGAGATCGTCTGTTCGCTCCTTGGAAATAATCAGTTCCCTTCTTAGAGCATTCGTTTCCTGACGGGCTGCATGCACTTCTGCTCTTAGTTCCCCAAGTAACTGGGCTAGCTGGTCGGTATCCGAGGTTTCCATAGCGCCTGGGTGGGAGTTTTGCGGTAGGCTTTGCGTTCTGTAACGCTCACCTGATTCCCGCAGAGGCGCCGGTCTTGACTGGGTGAATGCCGTATCTTCAAAGGTGATGTGTAACACACGGTTGGCTCTCTGGGCTGGACCTCTGTGCACTGTATGTCTGACTCGAAGAGTAAGATGTCTTAGGTAAGTGAACGCCGAGCTCTCCATCTGCCTCGGGGCAGGGTGCCGTAACCAGTTTCTTCACTGGATAAGGGTGCAGGCCTCTTGACCTCAGAGGACTGCTGTCCGTCGTTAACTGCACGAACGGTAAGTTCTGGGCACTTCAAATGTCTTAAAAGTCTTTTGTAATGATATCTCTTGTTTTGCAGGGTTCCGGCGATGGCGGATGGCGGGCTGATGAGAGTTGAGGATCGAACCCGCGTGAGGAATAGAAGCGCCTGGAAGCACGTAAGTAAGCGCTTGTAGCCTGCTTCACGATGCGCACTAACTGTCCCTTTTATCTTGCAGGTACAAGTTCGGAGCTTTAGAGAAGCTGAAGGGTGCTGGAATACCCACTGGATTCGGCGTGGGAAGGAGTAATGGCACGTGAGTAATAAAGTTGCCCAATGTCTTTAAACGCACCTTCTTTTGTCTTTCAGATGCGGGATGCAGCGCCGAAGGCCTCCGGAGCGTGCGAAGAGCTGGTAAGCTTTTGTCTTTCAGATGCCGGAATGCAGTGCGAAGACCTCCAGAGCATGCGAAGAGTAGGTAAGCCTTTGTCTTTCAGATGCCGGAATGCAGCGCGAGGCGTTGGTGACAGCCGATGGACCAGGTAAGAGATGCGCTGCCACTGAAGACCGTAGTGCTAACCTGTTCTTTCTTTGTCTTTACAGGTGCTGCTGAAGACTGGATTCCAAGATGGTAAGCCTTTGTTCCCTTAGGCCCAGGATCAGAAGCAGAAGACACGATGAGCGTTCTGCTGCAGAGAATGCAGAATAACGCAAAGCAAGATTCATCCATCGGGTGTGGTTTAAATAGCCTCCTGTAGTGCTTAGGTGTCTCCTTCCACAGCCACGCCTAGGTAAGAAAAGAGTTCCTGCTTTCCAGAAGAGTTCCAGTGTTCTGAACCTAGGGAGTGGCTCCTGCCCCACCCAACAGGAAAAGTAGTCCCAAACAGAAGAGGATCAGGGGTTCAACTGGCAGGTAAGTAAGCAGCATGGTCTGCTGCAGGTAAGTCCACCCAAGCATTATAAGCCCGGCGCTTCCAGCGCTGGGACTGGGCATCTTTATGAGCCTGGTGCCACTGGCGCCAGGACAGGGTCCAAAAGGTCCCAATTGGGACTGGCTGGCACTCGGAACCGGGGTTATGGGTCTGCTTCCAAGGGAGTCGGGCAAGCCTTGATCTTTTGGAAGCAGAGATCATGACAATTACCAAGGGTAACTTGAAATAGGATGGTTCTTCCGCAGTGCGCTTAAAGATGGATAGCGCTGCGAGATAGCCCTTCATGGTGCCCACTTGAAGGCCTGAATTCGCCAAATATAGTAGGAAGGACAAAACCATTGGTGTACCACATGAAAAAGGGTCGATATTCTGTTCTCTACACCAGCTGCAAAATCTGTTCCAACGGCAGCGGTATAAAGACTTTGTTGCTGGCCTCCTTGCCGAAAGCAACACCTCCATAACATCATCAGGGAGGTCCCAATCCTTGTACCTCAGCCTTTCAGAAGCCAAGCGTGAAGGTTGAGGGTTTTGATGTCTGGATGGAGAACCTGACCTCCCTTCTGTGAGAGTAGGTTCTCTCTGAGTGGAAGTCGAATTGGAGGACAGATGGACAAGTCTAGAAGGTCCGGGTACCATGTTCTCCTGGCCCAATCCGGGGCAATTAAGATCATGGTTCTCCGGAATCTTCTCAACCTCCTGATCATTTGAGGAATGACAGGGACCCGTGGGAACGCGTACAGAAGCGGAAACTCCCAGTCCACTATGAACGCGTCTCCCAGAGCTCCTCTCGGGGGAAATTCCCTTGAGCAGAACAGATCGCATTTCCTGTTGAGGCTGGTGGCGAACAGATCCACCTGAGGGGTTCCCCAAAGGGCGAAGATCTCTTGAAGGACTTCCTGAGCTAGCTCCCACTCGTGGGAGACTGTGCTCTGCCTGCTCAGAGTGTCCGCTGTCAAGTTCTTCTCTCCGGCTAGGTGAACTGCCGATAGAGAGATTCCTTCTTGGATTGCCCAAAACCAGAGCTGCATCGCCTCTCTGCACAGGGGTAGTGATCCTACGCCTCCTCTTTTGTTGAGGTAATGCATGGCCACCGTGTTGTCCGTCATTATCAGGACGTTTTTCCCTTGTACAGCTGGCAGGAACGCCTTCAGCGCAAGTCTGATGGCTCTCAGCTCTAACAGGTTGATATGTAGTCTGGACTCCGATGGAGACCAACGACCGCTGATGGTCAAGTCGTTGGCGTGGGCTCCCCACCCCGTGAGTGAGGCATCCGTGACTACTGTTATCTCCGGCCAGGGTTGCCAAAAAAGTTCTCCTTTCAGAATGTTCTCCTGACAGGCCCACCACTGAAGGTCTCGAGCCACCCTGTCGGGAACCTGAAGAAGATCTGTCATTCTCCCTGAGAATTGTGACCACTGAGTCCTCAGTGCCCACTGGAGGGATCTCATTCTCAGGCGAGCCTCTGGCACTAGGAAAATGCAGGATGCCATGAGGACTAGCAACCTCAAAAAGTCGAAGGCTGGGAGACGTTGGGCATCTTGGAACTTGGTAACCATCTGTAGAATATCTTGAGCCCTCACCTCTGGTGGCGAGGCTTTTCCCAGGGAAGTGTCCAGGATCGCTCCTATGAACTGGAGTCTCTGTGATGGTATCATTTGTGACTTCTTTAAATTGAGGGAGAAGCCCAGTTTGTGAAGGGAGTGGCACACGTGATTTAGCTGGATCTGAGCTTGTTCCGAAGAAACAGCCCTGATCAACCAATCGTCCAGGTAGGGGTAGACGTGAATCCCTTCCCTCCTTAGACTTGCCGCCACTACCGACATTAACTTGGTGAAGACCCTCGGGGCGGAGGTCAGCCCAAATGGCAGCACTCGAAATTGATAGTGAGAGTTGCCAATTGCGAACCTCAGGTATTTCCTGTGTTTGAGATGGATAGGCACATGGAAATAAGCGTCCTGAAGGTCCAGAGATACCAACCAGTCCTGGAACTGAAGGGCCTGGAGGATCTGAGAAAGAGTGACCATCTTGAATTTGTCTTTCCTGAGGAATTAGTTCAATTCTCGCATGTCCAAGATGGGTCTCAGTCCTCCGTCTTTCTTTGGAATGAGAAAGTAAGGGGAGTACCAGCCCTTGTTCCTCTCCGCTACAGGTACCGGTTCTATGGCACCTTTCTCTAGCAGGTCCAAAATTTCCTGCAAGAGGAGCGGATCTGGAGCTTTCTGAGAGCTGATCCCCGGTGGATGACTCCGAGGTATGCGTAGGAAAGGCAGGCAGTAACCTTGGGCAACTGTTTCCAATGCCCAAGCATCTGACGTGATAGCCTGCCATACCGCCAGATGTTGAGTCAACCTGCCTCCTACAGGTGTCCTGTGAGGGAAGTCCTCAGAGTGGTTTTGGGGCGGCTGATGCAGATGCCGATGGTAAAGAGGCACCTGCTGTTGCTGCGGCTTTTGAATATCTACCCCGTCCACCTCGGGTAGTTCTTCTTTGTCCCCTTTGAGCCGGTCGTCCTCTACCTCTTCCGAATGCGGAGTAGAAGCGAAAGGACTTGCCCCTCGCAGAGGTTCCTGTGGGACGAAAAGGTGTCTGACGGATTGCAGCGCCTAGGGATTTTGCTGCTGCTTTTGAAGTTTGCAGTTTCTCTAAACTGTCATCCGCCTTTTTCCCGAACAAAGAAGAGCCATCGAATGGCATGTTCAAGAGCCTGGCTTGCACATCTGGGGCAAAACCAGACTTTCTCAACCAAGCGAATCTCCTGGTTGTTGTACTTGCCGCCATTGCTCTGCTGATACTATCAGCCGAATCAATGCCCGTCTGGAGGGATTCGCACATAGCGTCTTTACCGTCCTGTATGATATTCAGGAACGCATCCCTTTCTTCTCCCTCCGGGATGCAGTCAGCCGCTGTAGAAGCACACTCCCAAAGTGTATGGCTGAATCTAGCAAGGGTGCAAGTAGCATTAACAGATTTTAACGCCATGCTACATGCCGAAAAAACTTTCTTTGCCATAGCATCATATTTTTTATCGTCCCTGTCCTGTGGGACGGTAGGATAAGCCGTCTTGACATCGGTAGAAGATGCTGCCTGTACCACCAGACTTTCTGGGGATGTGTTTTTTGACAAAAACTCCGGGTCTGTAGAGGATACCCTGTATTTTGTAGACAGTTTTTTATTTACTGCCGGGACGACATCTGGGGTTTCCCAGTTCGTCATAATCTTCCTCTGAAGAGCTTTATGAAAAGGCACCACAGGATCCTCCTGTGGGCCTTTGTCAAGAATATCCGTGAGGTCATCTTGTTGGAAAGATTGTGAAGGTGTTGACCACCCCATAAATTCTGTGATCCTGGCCATTAAGGCTCTATAGGGGGTTTCAGCATGCTCCCCCGGGTCTGGCCTAGCAAACTCCAACTCAGGGGAAGTGTCTAACCCACTTGCCTCATGTAAGGAATCATGAAGATCCTTTAACCTGCGTTATTCAGAGGAAAATTCCTCTCTAATTGGGGTTACAGGTCCCTGCAACTCAAATGTATCTTCCTGTTCAGACAATTCACCCTCTTCCATAATTGAGGACATAGTTCTCAATTGTTCTGAACTCATAAAGGGTGTAAACCCCATTTCCAAGGCAGAGGGTGCCGAACTTGTCATAATCGGCCTCAAAAACGTCGATGTCGTCGAAGGCTTCGAGCGTGGCGTCGAAAACAAAGGCGGAGGCCTCGATGACCTCGACAGAATTGGGATTCTGCTCGACAATCTCGAAGCCATCGTCATCGAGGACCTGGGGATAGTCACTGGGTGTGTCGTAACCGTGACTTTTCTCGGCGTCGACGCCGGTGTCGAAGCTGGCGTCGAGTCGACAGACCCGTGTGTCGAATGTCCCTTCGACAACGGCGTCGAAGACACCGACCTCGGCGTCGACGGAACCTTCGTTGACGGAACCTTCGAGTAAGGTTTGGAGGTCATAGTCCTACTCGAGGGTTCGAGACGCGCTCGAGAGGTTTCCTTCGCCGATTACTGCGACTCGCAGCGTTTTTGACCTTCGGGTCTTTCGACCAGAGCATCGCTCTCGGCAGTCTTCGAGGGGGTCGAGGCCGCTTTCTCGAAGACGCTCATCATATTTTTGCGGAATTCCTCCCATTCAGCCTGGGAACTATGTTTCGTGGGGCAAGGGATTCTCTTTGGTGAAACAGAGGAAGAGGAAGACGGAGAAGGGGATCTTCGACGTCTCCTCTTCGAGTGCTTCGATCTCGAGGAGTGATGGGACCCACTCTGAGACCTGGAGCGCAAATGGTGACGAGGAGACGAATGTCTCGACTTCGTCGACGAAGAAGAAGCTTTAAAAGTCTTACCTTTCTCCATCTTCCCCCTACGCTCCTTCAGGGCCTTAGCTGTCATGGACATACAGTCCTCGCACTCCGAACAATGGTGTTCAGCTCCCAAACACCACAGACAAACTCTGTGAGGGTCAGTCAGCGACATCTTTTTCCCACAATCTCGGCATTTCTTGAAGCCGGATCGAGGAGTTGTCGGTTCCGACGAAGAAGCCATCGAGTACGGATCGAATAACTCGAGGTAAATAGGTTTAACCTGACAAAACTGAGCAACGGTATTCCGAGGCACTGAGTAAGCGCGGAAAAACGGAACTGAGCAACGGACGCTGCGCGCGGCCTTTATAGGCAGGATGAGGTCGATACGGCGGCTGTCGAGGGACATCGACTCGGAGGACGTCGACCCGCAGCGCCCTCTAGAGAGAAAAAAAATTCCGAGGCCAGCAGAGCTGGAAGGAGATATCTAAGATGAGGAATACGTCGGAGGACACAATCCCTTCGAAATAGCAACTTAGAATGTGCGAGGACTCAATGCTTATTTCAAGAGACTCAGAGTATACGCCTGGCTAAACAGGATGAATGTCAAAATAGCAATGCTCCAAGAGACTCATTTAACATCGGAAAAGCAGGCCAAGATGGCAAAGAAATGGGGAGGACAAGTATATAGCAGTACATACTTGAATTATGCAAGAGGGACACTAACATGGATTGCACCGGGAGTGCCGTTCCAGCTCATGAAGCAAGAAACGGACTTGGAGGGGAGGCTAGTGCTGGTACACGGAATGCTAAAAAACAAAGAAATATGTCTGATCAATACTTACGCTCCGAACCACGAAGCAACCGAGTTCTTCAAGAAAGCGGCACTCAGAGTGGCTCAATACAGAGACGCCACACTCATCTGGGCAGGGGACTTCAATTGTACCTTAGACCCACTCCTCGACAGATCAGATGACAAGTACAGGAGTCCGGCGCCTCCAGCCAAGGAACTTCATAGAACACTCACACGACTGCAGCTGGTGGATGTCTGGAGGCAGGTGCATGGAGGAAGGAGGGGGTACACTCACTATAGCATGCCCCACGGGGTATTCACACGGATTGATTACCTGCTCACAGGCGCTGAATCCTTAATAGAATTCACAGGAATTGACATTAAAGCACGAACATTATCGGATCATGCCCCGGTAATAGCAACATGGGCGTATACCCATAGGAAAACCCCAATACCAACATGGTGCCTCCGAGCGGAGGCTCTGGAGGAGAGTGAATTGGAAGCACACCTACAAGAGGTAATAGAAGAACACTTTGAACACAACGAGAGAAGTGTAGGAAGCAACGCCACCCTCTGGGACGCGTTTAAAGTAGTGATAAGGGGGGCGGAGATTGGGAAAACAGGAGGGCTAAAAGGGGCAGACATGGAGGAACTGGAAAAAATAGAAAAAGAAATAAGAAAGGAGGAAAAAGGGCAGAAAAGGCGGGCAGGGAACCAAGGGAATTCCTGACGTTAAGAATAAGATGTATGGAACTCTGGGAGAAATTGGGGAAGCTAAATTATGGGAAATACCTACAGAGACTGCACGCAGAAGGGGATAAACCCAGCAGACTCCTAGCATGGCTCACGAAACAAGAAAACAAAAGGGACCCCATAGTGGTACTGGAAGATGAAACAGGGACAGAGGTTAGAAGTCAAGAAAATATAAACAACCTTTTCACCGGCTTCTATGAAAGGCTGCATGCTCCTGATACGGAAGTGGAACCGGAAGACATTCCGGACGCCCTGGCCGAGATAAGGTTACCAAAGTTAACGGAAGAACAGGCCCAATCATTAGATGCCCCCATCACACTAGATGAAATTGAAACAGTGATTTCCGACCTCCCCTCGGGTAAAGCCCCGGGTCCTGACGGACTCCTGGCAGAATTTTACAAGGTATACAAGAACACCATTGCCCCGAAACTATTAGAAACATACCTGGAGGCCTATGAGAACATACAACTACCAAACAGCATGTCGGAAACGACAATTGTACCGATCCTTAAACCCGGGAAACCCCCAAGGAAATGTGCCTCGTATAGACCGATCTCCCTCATCAACCAAGACACCAAAATACTCACGGCGGTTTTATCGGACCGCTTGAAAATAGTGATACCCACATTGATCCACTCAGATCAAACGGGCTACATCCCAGGGCGCAATACGTCATGGAACCTTTGCAGATTACATCATGTTATAGAGCAGACGAACCAGAGACAGGGCGAGTGCGTGGTGGTGTCATTAGACGCTGTCAAAGCATTCGATTCAGTTAGCTGGAAGTGGCTGCTAAGTGTTTTGGCCCATTTCGGCATAGGGGAAGGGTTCCTTAGATGGATCAGGGTACTATACAAGGATCCCAGAGCCAGATTAAAGACAGGAAGGCACATCTCAAAAGCTTGGAGAATATACAGGGGCACCAAACAGGGCTGCCCACTGTCTCCAATGTTATATATATTGGCCTTGGAGCCATGGACAGTTTTTCTCAGGGCAGAATACGGAGACACAGGAATAGATATAGACGGAGTTGTACATCAGATCTCGTTATATGTAGATGATACCCTGCTCTTCGTAGAAAACCCACGTACTAACCTGCCCTGCCTCCTGGAAGCAGCAAACGCATACACCAGACTCTCAGGGATAGCCATTAATAAATAGAAGTCGATCCTTTTCCCGCTGGCCGACCTCAGACGAGTCCCCCGAGACAAACTCCCGGACATGGGTCTGACATGGGCACCGAACTCCTTTAGATATTTAGGAATAGAAATACACCATAACACTGTAGAATCACATGAACGTAATACACTAGTAGCATTAGACAAAATACAAAAGGCCATGAGCTTCTGGGAGACAATCCCTCTGGGGATGATGGGAAGGGCAGCCATCTTGAAGATGGTAGTACTCCCAAGGTTGCTATATTATTTCACAAACATCCCGCACGCCATACCCAGAGCCTTTTTCAGAAAATTAGACACGATGGCGCGGAGGTTCCTGTGGGGAAGGGGGCGGTGCAAGATCGCCATGACAACTTTACAAAGACAGTACGAAGCAGGGGGTATCAGGTTACCTGATTTCGAAAGATACTACCTAGCAGGGCAACTCCAACTTGTGGTCAAATGGCTGGGGGAGGATGAAGCAATAGATAAAATACTCTTCCAACCGGCACTGAAATCATACTATCTACGAGAAATCCCATGGCTAGACGAATCCCTATGCAAGACCTTACCAAGCATGCTTAGGCTTGCGACAAAACTGTGGGCGAGGGCGTGGACACTCCAGAAGGCGATGGACCCTTGCTCGTCACAGATCCCATTAGCCGGTTTATTGGGCACAGATCGGAACATGCTTGCAACATACAGATCCCAATGGGAAGCCAAAGGGGTGGCACAAATAGGAGATCTGAGGATAGAAGAACAGTGGGCAGAGTTCCAAGAGATGGTGGAGAGTTTTGATATACATAAAGGCCAATTCATCCTATATAATAGGATGATACTGACAATTAAAAAGAGGTGGCCTGAGTGGCCAGAACAAGAGGATGAAGAAGGGGAGTTAGATGTATGGTACGATATAGCAGAAGGTGGACACACAACTTCAAGGCTATATGAACAGCTGTTAAGCTCTAATAACTCACAGGCGCTACACACGAGAGGAAGCTGGGAGGAAGAACTCGGACAATCCCTTACCGATCAGGAGTGGACCAGAGCATTGAAATATCCCAAGAAAGTATCAAGGAACGCAAGGTTCAGGCAAGCACAATTATATGTCACACACAGAGCGTACTTAACACCCAAAAGGATGAATTTAATGAAGCTGGGAGAACCCCGCACATGCCCCCGCTGTCCGGAGGAGCAAGTGGGCATGGTCCACAGGCATGGTCCACATGGTTTGGACCTGCCCAGTGATACAGGTCTTTTGGGACGGAGTCAGAAGCAAGGTGGCCGGAAGCGGACTCCAAATACAAGAAGGGAACCCTGAACTATACCTACTGGGCTTCTTGCCTAGAGGAGGCAGACATAGGTCGCACCTCGTAAAAAAAAGAAAGACTTAATATGTATATTAGCTAAACGACGGATAGCGATGGCGTGGAACTCGAAAGAGGGCCCAAGAATAGACTCTTGGTGGGCGGATCTCAAGAAATGGGCGATGACAGAAACGGTGGTGTGGATGAGGGCAGCGCAGAAAGGAGAAGAGGGAATGGGACAAAAAATGATGGAGTGGAACTCCCTGATGCAGGACCTATTCGAACAAAGAGAGGACAGCGAAGAGGGGGACCCGGGAAGGGGGTAAGAACAGTAGAGGACGGTGCTCGCAGCACCCCCCAGTACAAGAAGGTGGAAAAAGGAAACCCCTGCACTGCTACACCGCCACCTAGACAGAAGAAACTCAAAAGGCAGGGTCACCTGCCCACTCAGGGGCAAATAGAAGTAGGACATTTATACAGAGTGCCAAGCAGCCAGTCATGTAATGTGTTATAAGTTGTATGTTATATGTTTGTTTGTTTTTGTAACATTATCAAAAAACCAAGAAAGTGTTTTAAAAAAATATATATATAAAACGCTCCCTTGGTGTGCACTGCTCCCACCATTGCACACAACCCCTGGGAAATTTGGCAACCAGGACACTCTAACCACGAAGGGGGAGAGAGGACCGGATCCGGGGTGAATGCGGAAGGAGATTGAGCACTCCCCAACTCGGCCTATATGGATAGGGTGTTCAGGGGCGACCACCAGAGATCCACGAAACTAGACAACGGAACATATAATAACGCCGCGGTACTCCCATCCGGGACCCCGGAGTGTGAGAGCGAAAGGAAAATCACACACCCTGGCCTCTCCCGCCACCAGTGACGCGACCAGAGAGGGGGTGAGAGGAACTTGGAAGAGGGGCCACAACACCTGACCAGACCTCCCCTCCCCCACCGACGGACTGCCCTCGATCTTGAGACAGCTATGGTCCTAGCCCTTTGGGAGAGGGCCAAAACACTAACGCCGACATAGGTGGTTGGAGTGGAGCCGGTGTGGGGGTACTCCAAGAAATAACGGCGCGACTAGACGGGCCCCTGAGTAATACAGGCGCCTGCCTGTTCTTGAACATTCAAACCCGAACAAGCCAATAGGCAGAGTGGATATCCATGAGACAGGCATCTCAAGTCTCGCATGAACCGTGTCACCCCAGAAGGTGCCCACCACTGGATCTGATATTAGCCCACGTAAGGCCACCCCATCTGGCGCCCGAAGCCGGGGCGGACAAGACCCAGTGGGCTGTAAACCCAACCGACGGGGAGTGGGACATCGGCAGGGCACCCTCCTGACCCTGCGACACGTAACAAGAACGGCTCCGATCACAGCCATAAAGCCAACAAAGCCACACCCCGGCTCTGAGATGGGCAAAGATAAAGCGGGCAAAAAGGTGTCAACACAAAGCAGAATGGACCAATTTGGAGTAGCACAAGCCCCAGTATCACAGAATCAGGTGCCGCAACTGTCCCCCCACTCCTGAGAGACGTTATGGCAGCCATTGCAAAATCCAATTCCTCCATGGAAATGAAAATGGGCAGTATAGCGGCGGACGTCTCTTTTCTCCGCCATGACCTGCAAAAACTCACCGCCTGTACGGGTAAAGCGAAACAACGCATCTCTGGGACCGAGGACAACATCAGAGGCATTCACCAACAACTCTCACTAACAATGAACCGCCTGAAGACACTGGAAGCCCGGGTGGACGAGGGAGAGGGCAGGTCACGCCACAACAACGTACAAATCCTTGGCCTTCCGGAAGGAGAGGAGGGACCCAGTATGGAGCTATTCTTGGAGCAATGGTTGGTGGACATCTTTGCACCCCACACCTTCTCCAAGTTCTTTTCGGTGGAGAGAGCCCACAGGATGCCATCAGGCAGGCCTATACCTAGTGCGCCACCCAGAACGGTGATAGCCAAACTCCTTAATTACCGCGACAGGAATGCGCTCCTCCAAATGGCCCGCTCCAAGGGAACAGTCACTCACAACGGCTCTCGAATAGCCTTCTTCCCCGACTACACCCGAGAGGTGCAACGGTCAAGACAGTCATTTGAACCACTGAAGCGACAGCTATCCCATATGAACGTTAAATATGGCCTGCTGTTCCCGGCCCAACTTAAGATATACCACAAAGTAACCACAATCCACTTCACGGACCCAAAAGAAGCCTGGACATGGGCAGAAGCACATATTGAAGGGGACTGGACGGCAAGACCAATGAACCGTGGAGGAAGGCCTCGGCCTAGACCGAACCGTCCCCCCGCCGAGAGACACCAAGAAGCCCCGGAACCAGCGATCCTGGAAAAAGAGGCAAACCCCCTCGTGTAAGGGATAGAAATCAACTGACGGGAAGGAGCAGCGGGGATCCAGGCGAATGCGGACACTGACATCCTTTGCAGACCTCAGGTACCACGGAAATGATCAGAGGGTGGCAGGAGACACGGACCCAAGGAGACTCCTCTTGCCTCCTTGTTTGTTGGAACCTTAAGTTTAGGTTGACGCTCTAATCTAGAGTGCCAGCAATGTTCGGGCGACAGGAACTTTGTGTTGTGGTGAAGTATAGGGAGTGGGATGGGGGAAGTTTATGTTTTTTTTTACGTTTTTTTGTTAGTTTTGGGCCACTACATGTTCGCACAACGGTCTAGCTCCAACTTTACATACCATTCACCGCACGCCACACAGCACTGGATCCCAACCCCTGCAACACACAACAGCGAGAGACCGATCTCTCCCCCAAACCAAGACACCATGAGAGACCCCCAATACATGCCCTAAATGGCATCCACACAACTCCAGATACCCCCTGCTGATCACACCAGATTCCTCAGACTACTCGTATGGAACGTGAACGGAATGGGCTCTGGGATCAAAAGACGCCTGATCACGCAGCTACTGAACAGACACTCCCCCGATATAGCCGTGATAACCGAGACACACCTAGCGGGATCAAACTGCACCTTCTTCTGACGGACCAATTATCGGTCTGCCTTTCACGCGGGATTCACAATGGGATCCAGAGGCGCCCTCATCCTGATACATAAACGTACCCCTTTCGTCCTACAAACGGTAGAACAAGACCCTAGGGGCCGCTACGTCTTGGTTATGGGGATGCTTAGGGATGAGAAACTGGCTGTAATGTCAGTGTATTCCGCACCGGGAATAGGGCAAGAACTATTGGACGAACTGAGCACCCTCATAGGGAGGCACCAACCCGATATGTGGATTCTGGGGGGAGATTTTAACGATGTTATGAGCAATGCCATGGACCGCACCCACATTAGACGACGCAACCCAGGCATCCCCACCAAACTGGCCAACTTCACATCTGCCCTGGGCCTTCGGGATGAGTGGCGGGAATTACATCAAGAGACTAAGGGATACTCATTCCACTCGGGAGCCCACGGTTCCCTATCTAGGCTGGACTATCTTTTTCTCCCAAATACAGATCTGCATAGGGTAGCATCGGCAGAATTGCTCCCCCGAGGTACCTCGGACCACTCGCCATTGATGGTGGAACTGCGGATACACAGCACAACTCCCCCTAGAACGTGGAGACTAAATAATTACTACCTTGGGTTCCCCGAACTGATAGACCATCTTATCGAAATGTCTGATGAATACTTCGAAATTAACGAAGCGACAGTTAACGACCCAGTAATAATATGGGAAGCCTATAAAACGGTGCTAAGGGGGAGATTATCTCCTGGACGGCGAATAAAAAGAGAGAAAGGCACCAAAAGATAACAGAAGCGGAAAGGGATATGATGCAATGGGAAATAAAACACATTAATGACCCAACCCCTGAGACCCAAGGGTCTCTTCAACGAGCCAGTGAGCGTCTTTGCAACATAACGCTGGATAACGCTAAACAAGCCCACTGGGATTCCAGAGCGAGAATATAGGAATTCGGGGACAAGGCGGGCAAAATGTTAGCCTGGCTGGAAAAAAGGGATGAGGGACAACGCCATGTCCAGGAGATTGTCACCTCCCACAATGAGAGGTGCCGATCAGATGACAAAATAGCAGAAGCCTTTGCCCAATTCTACACTGAACTGTATCAGGTGCCGTCCATATTGGACGAGATAGCCCTCCCATCCCTGTCAGTACAACAGAGAGAGCAGTTGGACTCCGATATTTCCGAAACCGAAATAGCTGAAGCAATGACGCAATTACAAACAGGGAAAACACCGGGCCCCAACGGATTTCCGCTGAAACCTGGCAAAAACTGGGCAGAAATAAAATGGCACCCCCCCCTTCATAGAATGCTCCTCCAGGCCCGGGCATCGGGCACCCTCCCACCGGATTTATGTAAGGCCACCAGAGTGGTCATTCCCAAAACAGACAAACCTCCGGAAAGATGTGCCTCTTATAGGCCCATCTCGCTAATAAACAGTGAGGCCAAGATTCTAGCAAAACTCCTGGCCAATCGATTACAATCGGTTGCCTCCACCGTGATCCACCCGGACCAATGCGGCTTCATGCCAC
The DNA here is from genome assembly GCF_040938575.1 of Ambystoma mexicanum. NCBI lineage: Eukaryota > Metazoa > Chordata > Amphibia > Caudata > Ambystomatidae > Ambystoma > Ambystoma mexicanum. The sequence continues at coordinate 639,646,000 of NC_090939.1, forward strand.
TTAAATCGACCCGAATGAATCTGAGACGGCTGCACCTAGCACTGGAGCGGGATCCCATTATTGACACACCGCTTGCCGTTTTAGCAATTGATTTAGAAAAGGCCTTCGACTCGGTCCAGTGGGACGGCCTCTGGGAAATAATGCGACGCATGGGGTTTGGAGACACCTTCCTGGGATGGGTGCGGCTGCTCTACACAAACACCCAAGCAGAGGTCAGGGTGAATGGGTGGCCCTCCTGACCCTTCCCTCTGGGCAGGGGAACACGCCAGGGATGCCCCCTGTCGCCCCTCCTCTTTGCCCTCGCAATTGAGCCGCTCGCCCATGGCTCCAGTGCAGCCTGGACAGGATTTAGGTGGCCGGAGGGACATGAAGATCGGGCTTCCCTATACGCGGACGATCTCCTGATATATCTGGGTGACCCAGCCCGGGCCTGTCCCGTGGTGAATTTAGCGGACTAAGAATCAACTGGGGGAAGTCCATCATATTTCCGGTGAAGGGTGGAGAGCAGGCTATCCCTAGAAACTGCCTGTATCATGTGGAGCAGCACAGCTTCTGATATCTGGGTATTCGGCTATCCGAAGACCTGACTAAATATGTGACGCACAACTTTCAACCGATCGTTGACCGCTTTGTCAGCGACGTCCACCACTGGAAGCTTCTCCCTCTAACACTTATGGGTAGGGCCGCACTCTTTAAGATGATGACTCTCCCTAGATTCCTATTCATCTTGCAGAATGCCCCACTCAAGATCCCAGAGGCTGAGTTCAATCGGGTAGAGTCCCTCCTGCGAGAGCTGCTATGCGGGGGTGGCCAACCACGTATAGCCCTGACCACGCTCCAAAGATCGATCTGGGAAGGGGGAATAGGGGTGCCCCGCCTTCAAACCTACTACTGGGCTTCGCAATTAGCAGTGGTCAACGATTTACTCCATGGTGACCAGGGACTACCCCACATAAGAGCAGAAATTGCTGCCCTTCATGACCAAGACCCACTCCATTCACTATACCAAGCCCCCCCAAGACCCCTCCCACTTACAACAGCATCACACAATCTTACCGTCTGGAGACAGGCGCATGTATTTGTGGGATGGAAAAACAAAATAACGGCCGCACAACCCCTATGGCACAACAGCAACCTAACTGATATTGGGAAACTTGTGCCATGGCCTAGATGGATAGGGGCAGGGATTCAGAGAGTGGGGGATATCCTAGCAGATGGGAAGCTAACCTCATTTGAAGCACTACAACTTAAATTCCAGGTTCTAAATACAGAGCGATACCACTACACACAGCTAGCCCATGCCCTAAGAACCCATATATCCGTAGAAGCCACGGTACCGGACTACACACCCATTGAGCACAACATGCTGCCAGCACATATCCCCACTAAGTGCACCTCCATTCTCTACAGCGCCATATCATCCTTTGCCACCCCCGAACTCACAAGCCTGAAAGCCAAGTGGGAAATAGACGTGGTGGGAACTCAACCTAGAAGACTGGATTCAAGCACTAATGCACCCACGCGGGGTGGCTATCTCCTCTAGGCTCAGGTTGGTACAGTTAAAAGTCCTACATAGAGTATACTACCCTAGGACGGCCGAATACGGCTGGAAACGGGCCATAACCCGAACTGCCTCCGATGTGGAGAGGAAGAGGGGACATTTATACACATCCTATTGACATGCCCCCGGATCCAAACCTATTGGAATGCATGCTGCAATGAACTTACCAGAATCCTCGCACGTACCATACCGCGGAATCCAAAGACCCTACTCCTGGGCATACCTGAAGAGAATGACAGTAACAAATGGCAAAAGCTTCTACTGTCCATGGCAGTAGGACTGATGAAGCGCAACATCGCACAGAAGTGGGGAGCCTCAGAGTCCCCAACACTGGAACAATGGGTAATAGACATGGACATGTGCGCCATGATGGAACACAGGGTCTACAACGTAAGAGGATGCCCTGCCAAGGCCTCCAAAATATGGGGGAGGTGGGAGGAAGGGGGGGACCTAGTAACCCCTGGCACAGATGGTGTGAATCTGAACACCATAGGTAAAGTTGTGGGGAATGACGTTGGTGAATGGCAAGATACATGTATGGTTATTGGCCCATGTGTGGACAGGCTTGTCCTTAATTGTTGTTGGCGATATGTTTGTTGCATAAAATAATAAAAAATGTTTTATCAACAAAAAAAACAGTGAAAGAGGACACCCCTGTCCTGTGCCCCTTTCCAACGTTATACTTGTCGTGAGTTGGCCATTCACTCTGACCTTTGAAACAGGCGAGCTGTAAAGTAATGAAACCAAGGAGATGAAACCCCTCATCCCCATCCTACGCAACACTGTGAAGAGAAAAGGCAACTCCATCGTGTCAAACAATTTCGCAGCATCCAACAATGCCGCCACTATTAAATCACCCTACCGGACCGCCAACATCAAACCAAAAACCCTGCGCAGCCCATAGGAGGTGGAGCGCCCCAGAATAAATACTGACTGATCCGCCTTCATGCCTCTGTGCATCAGGGGCGCTAACCTGGATGCCAATATTTTAGCCAGAATGTTGGTGTCTAGACTTATAAGTGAGATCCGACGGTAGGAAGTGCAGTCGTCTGCCGCCTTACCAGGTTTCAATAATACAATGGGCCTCATTATGAGGCTGGCGGTAGCCGTGCCTGAAGTACAGGCACCGCTGCCCCTGGTATCCATTTTATTCTGGCACCCGCGAATGGGCAATTACCAGGTCATGCCGAGTTTGGCGGATCCGGTAATTGCCATTCGCGAGTGTTGGTAATAAGGGACTCCCCATCCCCCATTCGGCCCCATAGGGCTGAATGGGAATGGGGAGGGTGGTAGCACCGGTACCGTTAATAACGGTACCGGTGCTACCATCCTGTTCTGCTCGCGGGTGCCGGTACGGCCACCAGGTTAGACCTAGTGGCTGCAAGGGCACCCGCAAGCAGAACACCTAGTATGGCGGTACGGTAGCAACGGTGCCGGTAGCTGCCTTACCGCCATACTTGTAATGAGGCCCAATGTTAACACAATAGGGAGCCTTCTAACCAAATAAACAGGGTTCGCCCTGACGATCAGTTATTAACACAAAGAAGGGCTAACACAGCTGAAGAAAGGTGCATTGCAATACGCTTCACACTCATCCAAGAGTTAAAGAGGAGGTAACCTGCAAAGCCACACACTTAAAGAGACACGATAATTGTCTCACTAATGCTGCCTATCGGTGTACTAATTCTAGGCTGCGCTGGTGTGCCGCTTATCTAAAAGTGGATAGAATAAGAACCGGAAAAAAACAAAGAAATATTGTCTTCTATGTTCTTCAGGAATTACAATTCTTGATGGTTTTATTCTCTTCCCCTCTTCAACCACTCTCTATCATTCATTCTCAAAACGAGAATAGCTATGGCAAAGTCCACCTGACTATTTCAGGTACAACTCAATGTATTAACCTATAGAGAAGATGAACTTCTCCCCAGAATCTCTAAGATATAAAATAGTGTTTACTATCACAACCACTTTCTGTGTTGGAACGAGGCACTATGGGCCTCATTACGAGTGTGCCGGTCTGGTAACAACGGTGACGGTAAACCTCCCAGCACCGTTGTTACCAGACCGCCACACTCCGAGTCTGTAAGCGGCTGCCGTCCTGCCCGCCAGTTCTGACCTGGCGGACGGGACGGCACCCGCTCGCAGACTTACAGGGAAGCACCGGCACCGTTGCACAAAGTGCCAGCGCTTCTATGCTCACATTACTGTCGGTTTTACCAGCATTGGTACCGCCGGACTTGTAATGAGGCCCGATGTTTGATCCATCTTCGGGCCCTTGTCGCTTACTGGTCCGCAAAAAAATCAGAACAAAACTGTACACTTGGGTTAGAATGTTTCAGTGGTATGAGTTTGCTAAAATCACTTTCTTCAGGACAGTTGTTAGGAAAGATTTCAATTTATGGGTAATTTTCCCTTCAGTTGTGTACCCCACCAACTTTTTTTCTGCTGTTTAACACCATAGCCTGACTTTACTAGGGGAGCCCAGCCTTCTGCTGCCCTCCCCTGGGCTTTCGCTCACTTTTTATGGGGAAACTGACATGCCCTTAAGAAAGTCAGTACTGGAAGTGTTTGTTTCCCTTAGTCCTTTCCAATGTGGCAACTTTTCTGAAACATGTAACAAGTGTAAAATGTAACTTCCAGTACAGTAAACTTGGGTCTCTTAGTCATTTCCAAAGACCCTAGACACTCTCAAAGGATTTTTTAGGAGATGTGCAGATGTGTCACGGACAGGGCTGGTGTCAGCATATCTTTGCATGTATTTTCAACCCTTTCCTGCCAGGTAAACCGTGATTACCGCGTTTGGCACAAAAAGGTGGCTTGGCTCCAAAATGGCCATGCCACCAGGTTCTTTGTCCTGTCCTTTGGCCATCTTGCCCCTTCGCCTTCCCCATGTCGAGTCCTTATTTGGGCATTCATTTTCCCGCGAAACACCAAGCTTTTGCAGGCTTCTGCATGCCTTGTGTGTGCTTCCAGGATGTGTGCTGGGGTGTCTGTCCCCAATACACATCCAGGGTGCCAGAGAGGCTGGAGTGCTGTGAATGCCTGGGACCACCGTGGTCCGTGATTGGTCCATGTATGGTATGCCTGTATGTGAGCAGATCTCCCATTGGGCCCTCTTCGTTTTGGCACAAAGGAGATTCTGGACAAGAGACGCCCCAGGCACCCATACCATGTTGATCTGTGGAGTTCTCACTGAATGAAGGATAGGATCCAAGTATCCTGAAGCTAAGAAGCCGAGTCGAGGAACTGCTGGTGGCTCGCTGGAAGGTTTGGAGCCCTGAGCCTGCTGTCGTCCCGTGGGACCCCTCTGCATCTGGTCGTCCTAGAAGGTCTGTGAAGACGCTTCGACCCATTGGAATAGTGGGACCAACTATTCTCGGCACCTTCATCAAATCCTGCAAGTAAGCCTTCTCGGAAGTGTCCCTGGGCCAACCAGTGGGCTGACCTTTGCTCTATCTCCACCGCCGTTTCAAGGAGGCCCTCAAACTTGGTATATCGCTAGCTCTGTGTTCACGGCACCCTCACACCGAATTTCGTACACTTGGCATTCCCAGGTCTGAAGTGAGACGAGTGTGCCAGAACCAGAGCATATGCGGTTACCGTGTCGCCCAGCTGTGGTGACGACCTTTGCAAGTGCGCTGCATGTGTGCCTCTCTTACCCCTGAAGCCTGCTGCAGTGAAACTGGCCTGATCCATCCACCAGGAGCAGAGAAATCTGTCCAGTTCGGGAATCATCGCTGAATCTTCGTCGCTGAAAGCCGCAGAGCTGCCAAATTGCTGCACTTGAACCTGCCACCGAAGTGGACTCTACTGCCGAAGTTTGGTACGGAGTGCGTCGGGGGTCGGTGAATAATCGCAACCCTAGCCGATGGCCTCTTGTGCCTCCATCCATTTTTACGCATGAGTGGCCCCTGAGGGCCCCTCTCCTTTCCACTTTCCCTTCCAAGGGAGTCAAGAAGTTTATCCTCTTTGGTCAGAACCTGGGTAGCCGTCGTAGAAGAGGATGATGCAGGTCTGGATTGCAAAGTGGCTGCCGCCACAACCCGTGGAGGAGGGGGGCGGACATGACGCTAAGGCCACCCCTTCTGAAGAATGGAGCCTATAACGTGCGTCAATCTTATTGTTGACAAACAGTCCAGAGTGTGGCTTCTCCCAAACTTTACGGACCTCGGCCAAACGTCCTTCTGCAAAAACAAGCCGGTACGTTCCGAAGGAGATAAGGTGAATGCCCCCGAAAGCAGGCCCTCCTGCGGAGCAGGTGCCTCAGGTACTGGAACATCTAACAGACACATCATGTCCAGCACCCGGTCATGAAAAGCTCTGACAGAGCGTGGCTGGTCTTCGCTGTCCTGCTCGCCCTGTACATCATCCGAAAGGTCCGGATCAGGTTCAGTCACATCTGGCACCAGCAATAGCCTTGCCCACTGGGGACAATGGAGGCAGGGATGGGAGAGATAGGGGAGGCCCTGCTGGTAAAGGCAGCGCCGGCAGAGGAACGGGCACCGCAGCCGGAACTGTCGGCGCAGGCTGGCAAATCTCCCTGAACAAGCCTTGAAAGTACTCCTTCATGGGGTCAGGACACATCAGTGTTTGAAACCTGCCGAAGAAGACATCCTCCGCCGACGGTTTAGGTGCGACAGGAGCGGAGTAACTCCAGGGGTGTAAGCAAGAGGGTTGCCAAGAGGGCCCTTCCCCACTGTTGTCTACTTAAATCAAGGGCGACGATGCCGCAGGAAGCGAGACATTGTGCAGTAGAGGCATCCGCGCGTTCCAGTCATAAACTGGACGAAATGGATGGGCACAAGGAAACTGATGTTCACCTGAAAAAGCGCCCCCTACACCTAGGGCCGATAGCGTAGTTGTAAGGGATGTATCCAAAATGGCTGCCGCGGTCTTGGCGGGAACGGTCGCCTTTTTGCCAGCACCTGAGGAGAACTGTGACACGTCTGGAAGTGAGGCAGGGGTCTTCACAGGTGGGTCAGGGGTCTTCATTTTAGCCTTAACAAAAGGAACCTCGGCCAAGCCGGTACTGTGTGGCCTAGAATGTTTCTGTGACATTTATCAGCCAAAATAGCCTTCGAAGGAAGGACCTCGGCGCTGCCGGTGACGGAGGGATTATGGTCCAAGACCTCACTGTTACGCTCACCTGTACCCCACAGGGGTGTCGATCGGACCCGGACAGCTGCGGTCTCCTTCAACGTGATGCGTAGTGCAGAGATGACTGTCTGGACTGGTCCGCCTAGTCTTGTCTGCTGGACCTGAAGAACGATTTTCCTGCAAGTGGAGACAGGGATTAACCACCTGTGGGTTTTAGTGATGGCCTCCCAACTGTTCTCGCTCTCCCCCACTAATCACCTCCGATATCCCCTTAGTAACCTCACCTTATGTTCGTAAAAGATGAGCTCTCCATCCTGCGTGTCTTGCAGGGGCGCGTAGATACCAGTTACTTCCCTGGTTTGAATGCGTTGGGAGAGTTCCGGTAAGTATTGACTCTGAAGTCCCTGGCGGGATTGGTAAGTATCAAGTTCAAAGAGTTCAATGTGCCCGATGTTCACTCTTGTCCCCTTCCTTCCTTAAGTTGCAACTGAGTTTGTGAGAAGAAGGTCTCGTAACTGCTGCTGGCGTTCAGGTAAGAGTCTGTGTTACCCAACGCTGTCCGGTAACTATTGCATGTGTTAACGTGTTGTTTTTCTCCCTCTTTACAGATGCAGCATATGAAAATGTGGAGAGTTATGGAATAATACCGCCGGTGGTAAATCAGGTAAGTCTATGGTGGTAAGAGGTTGTATTTGTTGATTCCCTTGGCTCACCTTGTTTTTTCTTGTGTCCCCTAGGTGCCGGATTACGGCGAAGAAATGATGGAGACAGTGCCGGATCGAAAGATGCTGTGAGAACTGGTGAGTATGGCGCCGTGCTGGAGCTGGCGAAGCGACGCGTGCATGACTGATGTACTTTCCAGGCCCGGAGATGAAATGGTTCCGGAATTAGGTGAGGAATTTGAAATAAGTTCGTTTTCTAACCTTGTCCTTTTCTTCTTCTTTATTCTAGGAGCTCAGGATTCGAGGCGGGCGTGGCAGAAGACTGGATGCTGGTGTCATGATCTCTGCTTCCAAAAGGTCAGGATTTACCCAAATCCCTTGGAAGCAGACCCATAACCCAGGTTCCGAGTGCCAACCAGTCCCAATTGGGACCTTTTGGACCCTGTCCTGGCGCCAGTGGCACCAGGCTCATAAATATGCCCAGTCCCAGCGCTGGAAGCGCCGGGCTCATAATGCTTGGGTGGACTTACCTGCAGCAGACCATGCTGCTTACTTACCTGCCAGTTGAGCCTCTAATCCTCTTCTGTTTGGGACTACTTTTCCTGTTGGGTGGGGCAGGAGCCACTCCCTAGGTTCAGAACACTGGAACTCTTCTGGAAAGCAGGAACTCTTTTCTTACCTAGGCGAGGCTGTGGAAGGAGACACCTAAGCACTACAGGAGGCTATTTAAACCACACCCGATGGATGAATCTTGCTTTGCGTTATTCTGCATCCTCTGCAGCAGAACGCTCATCGTGTCTTCTGCATCTGATCCTGGGCCTAAGGGAAAAAGGCTTACCATCCTGAATCCAGTCTTCAGCAACACCTATAAAGACAAGAAAGAACAGGTTAGCACTACGGTCTTCAGTGACAGCGCTTCTCTTACCTGGTCCATCGGCTGTCACCAACGCCTCGCGCTGCATTCCGGCATCTGAAAGACAAAGGCTTACCTACTCTTCGCGTGCTCCGGAGGTCTTCGCACTGCATTCCGGCATCTGAAAGACAAAAGCTTACCAACTCTTCGCACGCTCCGGAGGCCTTCGGCGCTGCATCCCGCATCTGAAAGACAAAAGAAGGTGCGTTTAAAGACATTGGGTAACTTTATTACTCACGTGCCATTACTCCTTCCCACGCCGAACCCAGTGGGTATTCCGGCACCCTTCAGCAGCTCCGAACTTGTACCTGCAAGATAAAAGGACAGTTAGTGCGCATCGTGAAGCAGGCAATAAGCGCTTACTTACGTGCTTCCAGGCGCTTCTATTCCTCACACGGGTTCCATCCTCAACTCACTTCAGCCCGTCATCCGCCATCGCCGGAACTCTGCAAAACAAGAGACATCATTACAAAAGACTTTTAAAGACATTTGAAATACTTGGAACTTACCGTTCGTGCAGTAAACGACGGACAGCAGTCCTCTGAGGTCAAGAGGCCTGCACCCTTATCCAGTGAAGAAACTGGTTACGGCACCCTGCCCCGAGGCAGATGGAGAGCTCGGCGTTCACTTACCTAAGGTGAGAGCGTTAACCTTTGGGGTTCTACAGGAGGAGAGAAAGGGAGGAAGAGAGAGACACCCAATAACCCCAGTTCATTAATCCCATATTTTCTATCTGCAGACATCTTACTCTTCGAGTCAGACATACAGTGCACAGAGGTCCAGCCCAAAGAGCCAACCGTGTGTTACACATCACCTTTGAAGATACGGTATTCGCCCAGTCAAGACCGGCGCCTCTGCGGGAATCAGGTGAGCGTTACAGCTGGCTGCAGGCACGCGGGCGTGGCAGAAGACTGGATGCTGGCTGCAGGCACGGTGAGCCTTACGCTGCTGGATGCAGAATAACGCGAAGCATGTGCTGCTGTTCGGGTGTGGTTTAAATAGCCTCCAAAGTAGTTCCAGGTAAGAAGTTCCCTAGAGAAACGCCAGAGTAAAAAATAGTCCCTGTAACAAAATAGTCCTATCCAGGCCTCATGTAGGCTTGGAGGTTTAAACAAATGTCTGGATGCCTGCTCCCGGAGCTGAGGGCCTTGGTCCTGATGCCCGGGGGTAGGCATCATGACAGCACTCCCCCCCAAGGCCCCTCCTAAAGTTGTTCTTCCCCCTGGCCCCGGTTTGTCTGGGAAGTTCCGATGGAATCTTTTCACCAACCGAGGTGCATGAACATGGTCGCTAGGCTCCCATGATCTTTCTTGTGGTCCGTAGCCCTTCCAATCGATCAAATAAAAACGTTTTGATTTAATCATCTTGGAGTCCAGGATATTTTTTACCTCGAATTCAGGTTATCCATCTATCAAGATGGGGGTCAGGTGGTTTGGTTAATCTTGTCCCTGGTTGAACTGGTTTTAGAAGTGAAACATGAAAGACAGGATGAATTTGCATATTAGAGGGTAATTCCAATTTGACGGCCACCGGGTTGATAATTGTCTTAATGGGGTAAGGTCCCAAATATCTAGGATTAAAAGTCCGAGTTCCCTTCAGAGGTATATGTTTTGTAACCAGCCAAACTTGATCCCCAATCTGGTATTGTGGGGTTTCACTTCTATGTTGATCAGCATTTTTCTTGTATTTCTCTTTTGCTTGTTTCAAATGAACTGTGGCTTCCTTAAAGGCTTGTGTAATAGTAGAGTGCAAATGACTAACTGCGGGCATTTCTAAGTGCTGAGGCGAATTGAGTTCTGAGGTTCGAGGGTGATGTCCATATATGGTATAAAAAGGGCTTTGTCCGGTTCCCGAATGTACAGAGTTATTGTATGCGTACTCAGAAATCCATAAAATATCTTTCCAATTGCTTTCCGTCTGGTGTAGCATGCAGCGTACGTACTGTTCAAGGGTCTGGTTGGTCTTTTCCGTCTGACCATCGGTCTGGGGATGGTGACTTGTTGATAGCCTCACGTCGCTTTGTGCCAGTTGACAACATTTCTTCCAAAAATGCGAGATAAATTGACTAGCTCGGTCAGAAACCAATACGGAAGGGAATCTGTGTAATCGAACAATGTTTTCGAGGAACTCCTTGGCCATAATCGAAGCAGAAGGTAACCCCTTTAAAGGAATAAAGTGGGCCATCTTGGAAAAAAGATCCACAATAACTAGGATGGTGTTAAATCCATTACATGGAGGTAGATCTGTAATAAAGTCTAAAGACAAGGTGTGCCATGGTGTAGGTGGAATATCCAAAGGTTGTAAAAGGCCAGCAGGTTTTTTCTTCTGGCTTTTGTTTTGGGCGCATATGTCACAAGACATCACAAATGACTTTACATCATTTCGCCAAGTGGGCCACCAGAAATGTCTCTTAATTTTCGCTTCAGTTTTTGCGATACCTGGGTGCCCATCCATCAGGGTGTCATGGTAATTGGAGATGACTAGTTTTTGTATTTCCTTGTGTGGTAGAAATAGTCGTCCTTGATAGTAAGGTAGGTCAATGACGACTGAGTAGTCCGGGCCTTTCTTTACCCAGTCCTGCAGGGTTGCTGGATCGAAGAGTGGTTGGATTTTTTAATGAATATCTTCTAGTGTCTGTAGAGTAGTTATGCCAAGAATTCTTTGCTCGGGAATTATTGGCACCGGTTCCGGGTTTGCATATGCTTCTCCCATCCCTATTCGGGATAAGGCATCTGCTTTGCCATTTTTGCAGCCTGGTCGATAAGTGATCACGAAATAGAATTCGGCCAAAGAACAATGTCCATCGAAGTTGTCGCGATGATTGGGCTTGGCTGTTTTTAAATACTGCAGGTTCCGGTGATCAGTGATTACGGTAATAGTATGCCTGGCACCAAGAAGATAGTGCCGCCAAGCCTTAAAGGCGGATTTGATGGCTAATAGCTCTTTATCGCTAACCGCATAGTTTAACTCAGGTGCTGAGAACTTTCTGGACCAAAACGCTTCTGGGTGAAGTTGATCGGTTTCAGGATCCTTCTGGGACAGGACAGCTCCCATGGCTAAACTGGATGCATCAGTTTCTACTATGTATGGAAGCTCAGGGCGTGGATGGTTTAAGACAGGTGTTGATGTGAATTTCGCTTTCAGCTCTTGGAAGGCCTTTTCAGCCTCTTCGTTCCACAAGAAGCATTAGTTTTTTTGCAAAAGTGCTGTGATGGGGTGTACAACATGGGAGAAGTCAGGAATTAATCTCCGGTAGAAATTAGCAAATCCGAGCATGCTTTGTACCCCTTTGACTTTACTGGGTGATGGCCACTTGAGAATTGCGTCCACCTTTTGAGAGTCCATTCGGACTCCTTTTGGAGTCAGGATAAATCCAAGAAATTCAACTTCCGTAGCATGAAAAACACATTTTTCCAATTTTGCATATAACTTGTGCTGGCGTAGTTTCTCAAGGACTGCATGCACGTGCTTAACATAGTCTGATTCTGAGGAGGAGTACACTAGAATATCATCTATGTATACAACGACACAGACGTCAATGAGTTCACAAAGGACATTGTTCATAAAATACTGGAAGGCTGCTGGTGCATTGCACAACCCGAAGGGCATCACCTGATATTCGAATAATCCGTACTTGGTGCGAAAGGCAGTCTTCCATTCGTCGCCTTTCTTGACACGTACCAGATGATATGCCCCTCGGAGATCTAACTTAGTGTAGATACAAGCATCCTTTACTTGGTCTAGTAATTCGGGGATCAGAGGCAATGGGTATCGTTTTTTACCGTAATCTGATTTAATGCGCGGTAATCTATGCACGTTCTAAGGTCACCTTCCTTTTTTGGCACGAAGAATAAAGCTGAGGATGCAGGAGACTTGGAAGGACGAATAAAGCCATTAGCAAGGTATTGGTCCAAGTATTGCCGTAGGTGACGATTTTCAGGTTCCGTGAGGGCATAGATTCTACTGCATGGGGGTTGTGCACCGGGTAGGAGGTCGATTTGACAATCGTATGATCTGTGAGGAGGTAATGTATTGGCCTGTTCTTTTTGAAAAACATCCTGAAATTCTTGGTATTGCTGAGGTAACTGCACGATTGGGTTAACGACTGTAGCCAGGCCTTTGTTCAAAGTTTACTCCGGGTAACAGGTGTGTGCACAATCCGGGAAGGTTATTCTCTTCTCTCGCCAATCTATACAAGGATTATGTGTTTCCAACCATGGCATCCCCAGTATTATCTGGAACTGTGGGGCTTTGATTAGATCAAACACAATAGTCTCTCGATGCCCATCTTGACTCAACAGTGTCATCTCTGTAGTGGAATGAGTTACAGGCCCCGAGGCAATCTCAGTTCCATCAACTGTGGTGATGACATCTGAAGTGGTCTTTTTGCAAAGAGGTAGATACATCCTTGACACCAATTCGTGGTCCAAATAGTTTCCTACGGCCCGCTATCTATGTATGCCCTTACTGCGTGCATATGTGATGGCTGCCTGGGATCAAGTAGGACCATTGGGATGATCAGATGCGAGGTCTGAGTGTCCTTCTTTAAGCTCGGCAAGCGGACCTCTACGCTTGTCGGGCGTGGTCGTTTCCCGAATCAGGCTCTATGTGGCTTTTATCAGCAACTCCTACCACCTTCTTGGGTGGTTTTGTAGGGCAATCCCGTAGAAAATGTCCTGATGTTCCACAGTACAGACACAACTGCATCTGTCGTCTTCTTTCTCTTTCCTTTTGAGTTAAGGGTCCTTTAATCCCCCCGATCTGCATAGGTTCAGATGCATCTGTTCCTTTGGGGGCAACGTTGGGTTTAAGCAATACCCGGTTCTCGAACTTAGCTCGATCAGTCTTTCGGTTCAGAAGTCGGTGGTCTAGCTGGACCACTAAGTCTATAAATTCTGTGCAATCCTGAGGTGGGTTCACAACTTGAGCCAAGACATCTTTGAGTTCTCCCCGAAACCACGATGAAACAATGTAATACGTTTTTCCTCCGGCCACCCGGTTTCCACCACCAACCTATTGAAGGTTGCAATATAGGTTAGCAGATCCTGGTTACCTTGTCGTAAGGATAAAAGTTTGTTATCCAGGGCTTGACCCTGTGAGTGTCTGGCGAATAGTTTTTCCATGCTCCTTTGAAAACCCTGAAAATCCCGGAGAAGAGGATCATTCTGGTTGACTAATGGAATGGACCAATCCGCTGCGCTGCCACTAAGATATGACAATACAAAGGCTACTTTGGCTTGGTCATTTGGAAAGGCTCCCGGTCTGCATAAAAAGTGCAAGCGGCATTGGTTCATAAACACGGCGAACCTTTTGGGGTCCCCAGCAAAGCGCTCGGGTGGAGCTAACGGAATATTTCCTGGTAAAACCACTTGCACAGGATTGCTTGATGAAACGGGGGTTGGGTTTCCCCCATATCCAGGTAGGGGCGTTTGCCCAGCTTGGTTTTGCAGTAGTTGCCTAGCCAGATCATCTGTGCGCTCCTTTGAGACAATCAGTTCTCTCCTGAGGGCATTAGTCTCTTGGCGAGCGGCATGTACTTCCGCCCTAAGTCCCCCAATAATTGGGTCAGTTTCCGAGGTTTCCATAACACCTGGGTGGGTATTTGTAGAGAGGCTTTGCGTTCTATTACGCTCACCCGGACCCCACAGGGGTGTCGATCGGACCCAGACAGTTGTGGTCTCCTTCAACGTGATGCGTAGTGCAGAGATGACTGTCTGGACAGGCCCGCCTAGTCTTGTCTGCTGGACCCGAAGAAGTATTTTCCTGCAAGTGGAGACAGGGATTAACCACCTGTGGGTTTTAGTGATGGCCTCCCAACTGTTCTCGCTCTCCCCCACTAATCACCTCCGATATCCCCTTAGTGACCTCACCTTATGTTCGTAAAAGATGAGCTCTCCATCCTGTGTGTCTTGCAGGGGCGCGTAGATACCAGTTACTTCACTGGTTTGAAGGCGTTGGGAGAGTTCCGGTAAGTATTGACTCTGAAGTCCCTGGCGGGATAGGTAAGTATCAAGTTCAAAGAGTTCAATGTGCCCGATGTTCACTCTTGTCCCCTTCCTTCCTTAAGTTGCAACTAAGTTCGTGAGAAGAAGGTCTCGTAGCTGCTGCTGGTGTTCAGGTAAGAGTCTGTGTTACCCAACGCTGTCCGGTAACTATTGCATGCGTTAACGTGTTGTTTTTCTCCCTCTTTACAGATGCGGCATATGAAAATGTGGAGAGTTATGGAATAATACCGCCGGTGGTAAATCAGATAAGTCTATGGTGTTAAGAGGTTGTATTTGTTGATTCCCTTGGCTCACCTTGTTTTTTCTTGTGTCCCCTAGGTGCCGGATTACGGCGAAGAAATGATGGAGACAGTGCCGGATCGAATGATGCTGTGAGATCTGGTGAGTATGGCGCCGTGCTGGAGCTGGCGAAGCGACGCGTGCAGGACTAATGTACTTTCCATGTCCGGAGATGAAATGGTTCCGGAATTCGGTGAGGAATTTGAAATAAATTCCTTTTTACTAACCTTGCCCTTTTCTTCTTCTTTATTCTAGGAGCTCCGGATTCGAGGCTGGCGTGGCAGAAGACTGGATGCTGGCTGCAGGCACGCGGGCGTGGCAGAAGACTGGATGCTGGCTGCAGGCACGGTGAGCGTCACCCTGCTGGATGCAGAATAACGCAAAGCATGTGCTGCTGTTCGGGTGTGGTTTAAATAGCCTCCAAAGTAGTTCCAGGTAAGAAGTTCCCTAGAGCCACGCCCGAGTAAAAAATAGTCCCTGTAACAAAATAGTCCCATCCAGGCCTCATGTAGGCTTGGACTCTTTTGCAGCATGGTCTGCATCAGGTAGGTAAAGTCTATGAGCCTGGCGCCTATGGCGCCAGGACTGATTTCTATGATGAGCCTGGCACCTAAGGCGCCAGGACTGAACCCATACAGCCCCTAGCCGGGGCTGCTGAGGTTTAAACAAATGTCTGGATGCCTGCTCCCGGAGCTGAGGGCCTTGGTCCTGATGCCCGGGGGTAGGCATCATGACACTCACTCCGTGTCCCCTCAACAGAACTGGAGTCTCCGCAAGAGCGGGAACGATGAGTAACACACCTCACGGACAAGACCTTAACAGGCCTCTCAGAACTGTTGGTCACCTTAGCCTCTAAATGACGGGCCTCGTACCCTAGTCCGGTAAAAGCCCCCTCACGAGGGGCCTCGAACTTTCATTCAGTGTCAACAACCTCAACCGAGGTCTCAGGGTGTACCGCAGTGATTTTACGGGAAGCTCCAACCAAGGAGACCTCGGAGCAAGCTCCGGTACCCGATGCCTCAGTAGAACTGGTACCACAAACAGCCCCCACAGGAGGAGCCTCGGAATGCAATCCGGTATCGATAGGCCCCTTTACGGATGCCCTCGGAGAAAACTCTGGTAGAATTTTTAGGCCTAGAAGGCACCTCAGGGCAAGCCCCGGTAATAGAGCCTTTGACGGTCCTCCCGGACCGGGAAGACCCCGGGAAGGAGTACCCCGACCGGGGTGTCCTAAAAAGTAAAGAACTCACTGGGCGTTTCTTCTTTTCGGTCGATGAAAGTTTGAAAATGCACCGGAGGAGTATGTTGAAACACCTCCTCCTACCGCTCCAAACGACGTTGAAGCGCCCAGACCGAAGGGAGTCGCAATAAAGCACAAGTCCCACCAGTGGTCCGGATCCAAACACTCTAAGCACAGAGGATGGGGATCCGCCCTAGCAAAGCATCGCTGACAAGAAGAACAATTTGGAAAGTCTAGCTGAAACGGCATAGACGGATTACCACGCGACCGCGAAGCCAGAGCAAGAGAGGAGGAACTGGAAGGAAAAAAAACTTCCGAAGATGCAAGTGTGTCCAGTCCCGAGCGAGCGGAGAAAAGGACTGATGGGTGATGCGCTGGGCAGAGCTAAGAAGGGCGGGGTTATGGCCATGTGCGGTACCCCACGTAAAGAGAGAGGAAGGACACATTTTTGAAAAATGTGATGCTTTTTACGAAGTGCTCCAGTCCCGTCATACAGCACGGAGGAATGTCCCATAAGTATAGAGGAAAGAGGACAGGACGTAGGAGTATGTTTGGGACGAACTCACTTCTTGTACCCAAGGAAAATCTGAAGGTGCTACCGAATTCTTTAATCGGTTCAAACAAGTATTTTCAGACTTTAGCGGACAGTATTTAAGCACCGAATCAGGGAAAAGGTTGTTTGTGGATACATTTGTGCGTGGATTGTTGCCTGATATCCAATCACAAATCATGACTTCCGAAAGTACTTGGCAAGCTAAATCGCAGTTCGAAGTATTGCATATGGCTCAGTGTTAAGAAAATAGTGTCAATAATGAAAAAAAGAGGATTGAAAAGAGAAAGGGAGACCTGAAAACTAAAGTATTATTGCAACAGATAGTTAGAGGGACTAGAGGTGAGAATACACAGTTTCGAGGTCAGTTTGTCCCACCAGGTAATACACAGTTGGGTCCTGTACACTTGAACCAATGTGCTTATTGAAGACAAGAGAGTCATTGGCGAGTGTTAGGCAGAATCCTGTGCAGTTCCCTTATGGAGCACTACAGAAAATTAAGAATACAGGGGAGAGCAATAAATCCCCTTTGGTATCAGTCCGTACCACAAAGATTTAGTTAGTATAGCCATGGCTGAGCAGTCAGACTTATGTCAAGAGGGAGATGAGCAGTATTCAGGGATTACACATTAGGCCTACAGTACTATGGCACAAAGAAACACTGACCAAAGCTTTGTATTAAAAAGTAGATGAACAAGTTACTTCTTACCTTGTAACGTTCCTTCGATGGGATGTTCCTCCGACGTATTCCTTATCTTAGATATCTCTTTCCAGCTTTGCTGGCCTCGGAAAAAATGTTCTCTAGAGGGTGCTGCGCGTCGACGTCCGCCGAGTCGATGTCCCTCGACAGCCGCCGTATCGACGTCGACGTCATCCTGCCTATAAAGGCCGCGCGCAGCGTCCGTTGCTCAGTTCCGTTTTGTAGCCCACAATAATTCTTTCTGGACTAGACTAATCACCCTGAAGGAGCGTAAGCTGCAACAACAAGGGAAGTAGTACTGCGGGGATGGATGGGAGGGTCGATAAGGAATACATCGGAGGAACATCCCATCGAATGAATGTTACAAGGTAAGAAGTAACTTGTTCTTGAAAGGGATTGTGTCCTCCGACGTATTCCTTATCTTAGATAGGCTCCCATAGCAGTATTTTGTTATTGGAGGTGGGAGTACTGACTTCATGCTTCCTTTTATTGATGAATAGAGTGCAATATTACCCGTCCAAACCTAGTCTCTTGACTGGAGGAGGAATCCAAGTTGTAAAACCGTGTAAAGGTATGGACGGACGACCATGTGGCAGCCGCACATATGTCTCTAACCGGCACTCCTCTTTTGAGGGCTGATAAAGCTGCGATACCTCTGGTCGAATGAGCCCTAAGATTTTGAGGGGGCTCTTTTCCTGCCAGTTTATAACATTCCAAAATGGCTAGAATGATCCATCTGGAAATGGTCTGCTTAGTTATCGGTAACCCCAGCTTGTGACCTGCGTAGCCTAGAAACAGCTGGTCTGCTTGTCTTATCCTAGCCAGTCTACTGATGTAAAAACTTAAAGCCCTTCTTGGGTCTAGTCTGTGTAACCTCTCTTCCTCTTTCCCCGGATGAGGAGGAGGATAGAAAGATGGAAGGGTAATCTTCTGAGTGATATGGAATTCAGAAACCACCTTTGGGAGGAAATTAGGCTTCACTTGCAGAACAACTTTGTCTTTGTGAAAGATTGTATGAGGGGGTTTACAAGAAAGAGCTTGTAACTCGCTCACCCTTCTAGCAGATGTAAGTGCTATTAATAAAACAGTCTTAAGGGTAAGAAATCTTAACGAACAAGAGTGGAGTGGTTCGAAAGGTGTGCCCATCAGGAAAGTTAGGACTAAGTTTAAATCCCATAGGGGAACCTGGAATGGTCTTGGGGGATAAACGTTAGTTAACCCCTTTAGAAACTGTATTACCAAGGGTAACTTGAAATAGGATGGTTCTTCCGCAGTGCGCTTAAAGATAGATAGCGCTGCGAGATAGCCCTTGATGGTGCCAACTTGAAGGCCTGAATTTGCTAAATAGAGTAGGAAAGACAAAACCATTGGTGTACCACATGAAAAGGGGTCGATATTCTCTTCTCTACACCAGCTGCAAAATCTGTTCCAACGGCAGCGGTATAAAGATTTTGTTGCTGGACTCCTGGCCGAAAGCAACAACTCCATAACATCATCAGGGAGGTCCCAATCCTTGCACCTCAGCCTTTCAGAAGCCAAGCGTGAAGGCTGAGGGTTTTGATGTCTGGATGGAGAACCTGACCTCCCTTCTGTGAGAGTAGATTCTCTCTGAGTGGAAGTCGAATTGGAGGGCAGATGGACAAGTCTAGAAGGTCCGGGTACCACGTTCTCCTGGCCCAATCCGGGGCAATTAGGATCATGGTTTTCTGGAATCTTCTCAACCTCCTGATCATTTGAGGAATGACAGGGACCGGTGGGAACGCCTACAGAAGTGGAAACTCCCAGTCCACTATGAACGCGTCTCCCAGAGCTCCTCTCGGGGGAAATTCCCTTGAACAGAACAGATCGCACTTCCTGTTGACACTGGTGGCGAACAGATCCACCTGAGGGGTTCCCCAAAGGGCGAAGATCTCTTGAAGGACTTCCTGAGCTAGTTCCCACTCGTGGGAGACTGTGCTCTGCCTGCTCAGAGCGTCCGCTGTCAAGTTCTTCTCTCCGGCTAGGTGAACTGCCGATAGAGAGATTCCATCTTGGATTGCCCAAAACCAGAGCTGCATCGCCTCTCTGCACAGAGGTAGTGATCCTACGCCTCCTCTTTTGTTGAGGTAATGCATGGCCACTGTGTTGTCCGTCATTATCAGGACATTCTTTCCTTGTACAGATGGCAGGAACGCCTTCAGCGCAAGTCTGATGGCCCTCAGCTCTAACAGGTTGATATGTAGTCTGGACTCCGATGGAGACCAACGACCGCTGATGGTCAAGTCGTTGGCGTGGGTTCCCTACCCTGTGAGTGAGGCATCCGTGACTACTGTTATCTCCGGCCAGGGTTGCCAAAACTGTTCTCCTTTCAGAATGTTCTCCTGACAGGCCCACCACTGAAGGTCTCGAGCCACCCTATCGGGAACCTGAAGAAGATCTGTCATTCTCCCTGAGAATTGTGACCACTGAGTTCTCAGTGCCCACTGGAGGGATCTCATTCTCAGGCGAGCCTCTGGCACTAGGAAAATGCAGGATGCCATGAGGCCTAGCAACCTCAAAAAGTCGAAGGCTGGGAGACGTTGGGCATTTTGGAACTTGGTAACCATCTGTAGAATATCTTGAGCCCTCACCTCTGGTGGGGAGGCTTTTCCCAGGGAAGTGTCCAGGATCGCTCCGATGAACTGGACTCTCTGCGATGGTATCATTTGTGACTTCTTTAAATTGAGGGAGAAGCCCAGTCTGTGAAGGGAGTGGCAAAGGTGATTTAGCTGGATCTGTGCTTGTTCCGAAGATACAGCCCTGATCAACCAATCGTCCAGGTAGGGGTAGACGTGAATCCCTTCCCTCCTTAGACTTGCAGCCACTACCGACATTAACTTGGTGAAGACCCTCGGGCGGAGGTCAGCCCAAATGGCAGCACTCGAAATTGATAATGAGAGTTGCCAATTGCAAACCTCAGGTATTTCCTGTGTTTGAGATGGATAGGCACATGGAAATAAGCGTCCTGAAGGTCCAGATATACCAACCAGTCCTGGAACTGAAGGGCCTGAAGGATGTTAGAAAGAGTTACCATCTTGAATTTGTCTTTCCTGAGGAATTTGTTCAATTCTCGCAAGTCCAAGATGGGTCTCAGTCCTCCGTCTTTCTTTGGAATGAGAAAGTAAGGGGAGTACCAGCCCTTGTTCCTCTCCACTACAGGTACCGGTTCTATGGCACCTTTCTCTAGCAGGTCTAAAATTTCCTGCAAGAGGAGCGGATCTGGAGCTTTTTGAGAGCTTATCCCCGGTGGATGACTCTGAGGTATGCGTAAGAGAGGCAGGCAGTAACCTTGTGCAACTGTCTCCAATGCCCAAGCATCTGACGTGATAGCCTGCCATTCCGCCAGATGTTGAGTTAACCTGCCTCCTACAGGTGTCTTGTGAGGGAAGTCCTCAGAGTGGTTTTGGGGCGGCTGATGCAGATGCCGATGGTAAAGAGGCACCTGCTGTTGCTGCGGCTTTTGAATATCTTCCCCGTCCACCTCGGGTAGTTCTTCTTTGTCCCCTTTGAGCCGGTCGTCCTCTACCTCTTCCGAATGCGGAGTAGAAGCAAAAGGACTTGCCTCTCGCAGAGGATCCTGTGGAACGAAAAGGTGTCTGGCGGATTGCAGCGCCTAGGGATTTTGCTGCTGCCTTTGATGTTTGCAGTTTTTCTAAACTGTCATCCGCCTTTTTCCCAAACAAAGAAGAGCCATCGAATGGCATGTTCAAGAGCCTGGCTTGCACATCTGGGGCAAAACCAGACTTTCTCAACCAAGCAAATCTCCTGGTTGTTGTACTTGCCGCCATTGCTCTGCTGATACTGTCAGCCGAATCAATGCCCGTCTGGAGGGATTCGCACATAGCGTCTTTACCGTCCTGTATGATATTTAGGAACGCCTCCCTTTCTTCTCCCTCCGGGATGCAGTCAGCCGCTGTAGAAGCACACTCCCAAAGTGTATGGCTGAATCTAGCAAGGGTGCAAGTAGCATTAATAGATTTTAACGCCATGCTACATGCCGAAAAAACTTTATTTGCCATAGCATCATATTTTTTATCGTCCCTGTCCTGTGGGACGGTAGGGTATGCAGTCTTGATGTCAGTAGAAGATGCTGCCTGTACCGCCAGACTTTCTGGGGATGGGTGTTTAGACAAAAACTCCGGGTCTGCAGAAGATACCCTGTATTTAGTAGACAGTTTTTTATTTACTGCCGGGACGACATCTGGGGTTTCCCAGTTCGTCATGATTTTCCTTTGAAGAGCTTCATGAAAAGGCACTACAGGATCCTCCTGTGGACCTTTATCAAGAATATCCGTGAGGACATCTTGTTGGAAAGCCTATGAAGGTGTTGACCACCCCATAAATTCTGTGATCCTGGCCATTAAGGCTCTATAGGGGGTTTCAGCATGCTCCCCCGGGTCTGGCCTAGCGAACTCCACCTCAGGGGAAGTGTCTAACCCACTTGCCTCATGTAAGGAATCATGGAGTTCCTTTAATCTGCGTTCCTCTGAGGATAACTCCTCTTGAACTTTGGTTGCAGATCCCTGCAACTCAAATGTCTCTTCTTGGTCAGATAGTTCTCCCTCTTCCATAATTGAGGACATAGTTCTCAATTGGTCTGAACTCACAAAGGGTGTGAAACCCATCTCCAAGGCAGAGGGTGCCAAACTTGTTGTAATCGGCCTTGAAAACGTCGATGTCGTCGACGCCGACGTCGAAGGCGAAGGCTTCGAACGTGGCGTCGAAAACAAAGGCGGAGGCCTCGAGGTCCTCGATAGAATTGGGATTCTGCTCGAGGATGACGACAATCTCGACGCCAGCGTCATCGAAGACCTGGGAATAGCCACTGGGTGCGCCGCAACCATGACTTTCCTTGGCGTCGACGCCGGTGTCGAAGATGGCGTCGAGTCGACAGACCCGTGTGTCGAAGGTCCCTTCGACAACGGCGTCGAAGACACCGACCGCAGCGTCGACGGAACCTTCGTCGACGGCACCTTCGAAGAAGGGTTCGAGGTCATAGCTTTACTCGAGGGTTCGTGACGCGCTTGAGAAGCTTCCTTCGCCGGGTACTGCAACTCGCGGCGTTTTAGACCTGCGGGTCTTTCGACCAGAGCATCGCTCTCGGCAGTCTTCGAGGGGGTGGAGGCCGCTTTCTCGAAGACGCTCATCATATTTTTGCGGAATTCCTCCCATTCAGCCCGGGAACTATGTTTCGTGGGGCAAGGGATTCTCTTAGGAGAAACAGAGGAAGAGGAGGACGAAGAAGGGGATCTTCGACGTCTTCTCTTCGAGTGCTTCGATCTCGAGGAGTGATGGGACCCGCTTCGAGACCTGGAGCGCGAATGGTGACGAGGAGACGAATGTCTCGACTTCGTCGAGGAAGAAGAAGCTTTTGAAGTCTTACCTTTTTCCAGCTTCCCCATACGCTCCTTCAGGGCCTTAGCTGTCATGGACATACAGTCCTAGCACTCCGAACAATGGTGTTCAGCTCCCAAACACCACAGACGAACTCTGTGAGGGTCAGTCAGCGACATCTTTTTCCCACAGTCTCGGCATTTTTTAAAGCCGGACCGAGGGGTTGTCGGTTCCGACGAGGAAGCCATCGAGTATGGATCGAATATCTCGAGGAAATTGGATTCATTCTCTATGAAACTGAGCAACGATATTCCGAGGCACTGAGTAAGCGCGGAAAAACGGAACTGAGCAACGGACGCTGCGCGCGGCCTTTATAGGCAGGATGACGTCGACGTCGATACGGCGGCTGTCGAGGGACATCGACTCGGCGGACGTCGACGCGCAGCGCCCTCTAGAGAAAAAAATTTCCGAGGCCAGCAAAGCTGGAAAGAGATAGCTAAGATAAGGAATACGTCGGAGGACACAATCCCTTCGAAATATATTTATTTTATACACTTCTAAATAAAACACATGTATCACAGTCACCAAGCAAGTTAAATTAAGTCAAAGGAAAAATATACACACTCCCAAGTTAAATTGTAGACCAAGTGAACCAGAGTGAAAACTGAGCAAAACGGCACAGTGAAAACCACACACAAGGGATACTCTATCAATTTCTCACAAGGGGGGGGAAGCACAAGTTATACAGAAATAGGTTCTTGCGCACACTAGCAATACTTCCCATAGTTTTGTGAACCAGATTAAGCAAGACAGTAGGCCTCATTACAACCTGCCAGTCCGGGACCGTGCAAAATCCGTGATGGCGGTAAAAACGTTTCCGTGTCCGCAAGGGTGCGGAAAAACCGCACGATTACACGCTGTCGGTCGCGCGCACCACACGGACTCGGAAGCGTTGTTACCGCCGTCACGGAATACCCCACGGAAATGGAAATAACGAAGCCACAAGTGGCGCAAAACCCGTTTCCGCCTCCGCCGCCACGGACACGGAACTGGAAATACCATGATCGCCAAAACAGGAAACAGAGAGGCGGCCATCATATAAAAGCACAATCCATTGCCATCCAGAGCCAGCACAAGCACAATCCTGACTCTGAGAAGCCAAAAGGGACCACCAGCATATCTGCCAGGATTCCTGCTCAGAGGCAGCGCAAACAGCGCTTCAGCGAGGCGGAGCTAACCGTCTTGGTGGAGCACATTGTGGACAATGCTGAGATGCTGTTCAGCGCCGACCAACGGCGTGCCACACAGCAGCGGAGGAAGGAGGTGTGGGCCGAAGCTGCACGCAAGTGCACCGCTGTGGGCGTGGCAGTGAGGAGCGTGAAGGACTGCCACAAGCGTTGGGACGACCTGAGGCTGAGGGTACGCAACCTCATTTCCACGCACCGCCAACGCAGCAGTGGGACAGGCGGAGGACCCCCTTCCCCACTGAGGCTGCAAGCATGGGAGGAGCGTTGCAGCAGCATCCTCCACCTAGAGGGAATCCATGGGATTGGGCAGGCTGAGGCAGGAGTGAGCCCACCTGCAGATGCCGGTAAGTGCCCAAACATGAATGCCACATGTAAATATGCAGTTGTGAGTACTGGGCCAAAGGACCCATTAACAACCCCCCCCCCAGGCAGTGCATGTGTGGGGCAAAGGACCCATTAACAATCCCCCCCCCAGGCAGTGCATGTGTGGGGCAAAGGACCCATTAACAATCCCCCCCCCCAGGCAGTGCATGTGTGGGCCAAAGGACCCATTAACAATCCCCCCCCCCCCAGGCAGTGCATGTGTGGGCCAAAGGACCCATTATGATCCGTATGGCAACCAATGTCACTGAATGCAGACACCAGCAATCAGATGCATGTGACTAACACTATTCAATGTACAATCTTAATGACGCATGTGATGCACCCATCTGCCACCACAACAACACTAATTGCATGCCCTTTGTGTCCCCACAGCCGTTTCAAGTGACAGTGATACTGCACAACAGGCCAGCCAATCAGCATCGGCAAGTACACTAGCCACCGCCACCACACAGGAGGATGCTGCCGGCAGTTCTGCACCTCTGGCCACATTACCAGCCACTACAGATGTGCAGCACACCACCACCACCACCAACATCCCCACCATCTCCACACTGGCTGAGTCCAGACAGGTGCCACAGGAACCTATCATGGCCACCCAACAAAACACTGAAGGCAGCAGCACTGCAGAGGGGGCGGCCTGCAGTGATAACAGTGCCCCGCAAGAGCACTCGGAAACAGGGCCACAGGGGGAGATGCCCACATTGGAAGACCTGGGCTCCTTCCATGAGCTGGTGTTCAGCCCCACTTCACTGGGGAGTCCCATGAGGTCGCCCAGCCCATCCATGGCCGAACTGAATGCCCGCATGCAGCGGATGGAGGACCAGCAGGCTACCCTCACCCAGCTGGTGGAGAGGCAGCTAGAGGAATCCAGGCTGCAGAGGGAGAGCTACAGCGCCTCAGTGCGTCGCCTGTCGAGGTCCATTGGACGCTTTGCGAGCACCATAGTGACCCTTGCACGCCATGTGCGGGAGGGCAATGACCACACCTCCAGGCTTGTGGAGGCCATGTTGGTTGGCCAACAGGCAAATCTGGCACGGATGCCCTCAATCCCTGATTCTGGCCAATCAAACACTACCACCCCATCCAGCTCCACTACTGCCAGTCCAAGGAGGCGCTCGAGTAGGCTAACGGGTCCCTTGGGCAAGGTTGCACAGAAGCGCACACGGAAGTGATGGCATGTGTGTGGGGCAGTGCAGGACACATGTGGACTACAAGGGTGTGAGAGGGGTGGTCACGTTTGGGTGGTGGGGTAGGTAGTTTTGGGGGTTTGGACAATGGGCTCTGGGTGGGGGTGGGCACGTTTGGGTGGTGGGTGGCCCCGGGTGTACAGCTTCCCTAACCAATGCACCTTCTTCCCTGTTGTTATTACATCAATACATCACCATTTCAAATCAAGACATACATGTGTGGACATTGATCATTTATTTTGCAGTGCAACTATTAATTCATTGTCGTCACCATGTTTGTGCATTACTGTGACTGTGCTGTGACTCAAAAGTAAATGCGAATCAGGGCATCCCGTGCTCTCTGGCCATCATGTGCACCCCCAGGGGGAGGCGGTGCCATCCCATCCCCATCTCCATCTCCATCCCCATCACCATCCCCATCTCCATCCCCATCCCCATCCCCATCCCCATCTCCATCCCCATCCCCATCCCCATCTTCCTCATCTGCGTCTGGTGGCATTGGGATGTTCCTGCGCAGGCATATATTGTGCAGCATGGCACATACCAGCGTGATTTTGCCCGTCTTCACTGGGCTGTACAGCAGTGATCCGCCAGATCTGCTCAGACAGCGGAAACGGGCCTTCAGCAGTCCAAATGTCCTCTCAATCATTCCACGTGTGCGGATATGTGCCCTATTGTATGCCTCTTCATGCCTGTTCCTTGGTCTCCGTACAGGTGTCATCAACCATGGGGTGAGTGCATATCCCGCATCACCTACATGGGATGTAGATGGGGGAACATGTCAGTGTTTGTGGCATCATGTCCTCATCTGCTGCTGTGCATTCTTGTATCATCATTCATTCATGCATATGAACCATGCAGTGTCTGGAGGTATGTTTTGGCCATCACGAGGAATGTCGCTGACTGCATATGGGCCTACACATTAACTTGCATGTTTGCTGTGCCCTGCGGGTGACATTTGATTGTGTGCATGTCATGGTGCAGTGCTGTCCACACATGGCAGAGTGACTCCACTGTACGGAAGTAGTAAATACTCGTCATATCATTTACACGCCTCTCGTGCTTTTTGGGGCAGTGTTTCAATTGAGGGTGGGTGTCTGCAGTGGCACAGGGTTCATGGGACAGTGACGGGATTGGCTGTGGCAGCGTGTGCACGGGCACATTGTGGTGCCCTGTCATGTCTTCCTTCATGATGTTTGGCATCCGCTGTGTATTTGGTAGATGGAAGGGGGGTGATGCATGTGCGGTCACAGCGGCACACTCACAATGCTCATTGCCTGGACACACACACACCACTCCGACAGGGTTGTAGCATCGTCAGCTGTACTCACCCAATAGCCACGTGCTTTGTCCGGCATAGCGTTCCATGTACCGTGGCAACGTGGAATTCCGCAGTACCATTGAGTCATGTGATGAGCCTGGGAAACGTGCGCAGCAGTGTGTAATCAGTTGCATGGCATCACAAACCATCTGGACATTCAAAGAGTGATACTGTTTCCTATTGCGGAACACCGCCTCAATTGCATGTGGTACTGTCAGCTCGACGTGGGTGCAGTCAACTGCGCCTATGCAATTTGGCATGCCTGCTATGGCATGGAAGGCCAACTTGGTGGCAATGACCCCGGGGAGGGTGCGGGGTAGGGCTATGTGTTCCGACACATGGCGCAACATGGCATCCAGTACCTGTACCAGGACTTTTGAGAAACACGGTTGTGATATGCCGTGCAGCTCACCAACCGTGTGTTGATAGGTGCCAGTGCCAAGGAAATGCAGAACTGAGACAACCTTCAAGAGGGGGGGGATGGCGGTGGGGGTGTCAATTAGGCTGCTGATGTTGTCCTCAATCATGGCGGTGATGTGCATGATTGTTGCACGGTCCAGCCGGTATAGGGTGTGGATCTGTCCTGGGGTGAGGTTCCAGGGTGAGGCCCTGATGCGTGGTATTGGTGGCTGGCGGCGGGGTCGGGCTGGCTGGGCAATGGGGTTTGCCATAGCTGCAGGGTTGGCTGGTTGCCGCCTGCGCCTCCTCCGCCTACGCCTCCTCCTCTGCGCCATTGCTGCCACCATGTGCAGTACTGCCTGTTGGTTGAGTAGGCCCAGTCCCAGTGCTACTAGCCCTGCTGCCTGCATGGTTCTGTGTTGTGTTGGGCTGGGTGTGGCCCTTTTGTTGGCTCCCAGTGGCCTGCTAGGTCCAGCTGGGCTGATTTGGTGCATCTGTGCCCTGATTCAGTTCAGCCGGCAGTGTATAACGCCATGTTCGCGGTGGCGGCGGTTCCGCCACCGTGATCACGGTATTTCCGCCATTTTTTTCCCGGTATTTCCGTGTCCGCGCTAGTTGTGATGCTCACGGTGTTTCGTGTTGCCGGTAACGGAGGGGTTTCCGTGCAGGCGGAATTAAGGGGAACCCTATTTCCGCGGTGGCGGTTTAGGGTGGTGCTATTACCGGGGCCGCGGGTCATGATTGCGCGGACATGCAAACGGTGCCGGTATGGTTTTACCGGCAGTGTTAATTCCGGACCGGAGTACTTGTAATGAGGCCCAGTGCATCAGTATAGGCAATACTTAAATGAAAACTGAGCAAAATGGCATTTCACAAGGTTTAAAAAGGGGACGAAAAGGGTAGTTATAAGAAATAGGCGCACCAACACAGTTCTAGTTGAGAATCAATCTAAAGAAGGCAGGTCTAACAAATGTAGCCAGAGTCAGTAGGCCTGTGCCAGAGTCAGTGGTACAGGGCAAGGGCCCAGGAACAAAATGTTCTTGTAGCTGCAGTCAAGTCTTTGGTTAATGATTTTGAAAAGGTGGATGAAGAAGTTGAAAAGACAATGTTAAGGGAGAGGGGCGGCCAACCCAACAGGTAGGTAAAGGATTTAAAACACCTTTAATAATAATAATAATAATAGTGCAACCGCGAAGAAAGGGCGGCCTGGCGGAACAATGTACCTTTAAATGAAGAAGTGGCTCCTGCGGTGGCGGTTGTTCCTGGTAGTTCCTGCAGTTCGGGTGATCCAGCAGAGGAAGAGAGGCTCTCGTCATGGAGGAAGGTTCGAGTTACTGCACTACCCAGGGATGAAACCAGCCGCGGTGCTGCCCGACAAATAAAAGGTACGCTCCTTTAAATCGCGGTCCGGGTGGACTGGTGCCTGGCTATCCGGCCTCCGAGTACAGGGTACGGGAGATTCGACCAAGGCAAGTCCGGGAAGGCGATCGGCAAACTGGTTGGCCCCACCAGCTCAAGGGAAGAAGGCTCTTGCAGATGAAGATCTTCCCTTGTCGTGTGGAGAAAAGTGATGAGACGCTGCTGCAGGGCTTCACCGGTGGTTCAGTCATTGCAGATTTCTTTGGCTTCTCTCCTCTTCGGCTTCTTAGTTCCACAGGCGACGTATTGCTCTTCCAGTCCTCGGGACCCTGCTTTTATGCAAAAAGATCCCCATTCATACAGCCTAGCTGTCACTCACATAGTGGAGTGGTAATCTTGGCGGGAGACCCTCCAGCCTATCAGGATAGAGTGCGATATGGGTTGCTGAACCAACGGTGAAGCCCTGCTGCAGATCCTCACCACTTTTCTCCAACGACAAGAGAAGATCTTCACCTGCAAGAGCCTTCTTCCCTTGAGCTGGTGGGACCAACCAGTTCACCAATGTCAAGGTCCAATCTTGAAAACTTCCTGCAGGAGTGATGCTGGCCCACCAGACCCCCCAAGTGTGCCAACTCAACAATCTCTCAAAAGATATAATTACCAAATTGGCAAACCCAAGGGGAAAGGGGAATGGATAACAAAACACAAGCAGATTTTCACTGGTTTCTATGTTGACCTCTCGACTACTGGTTTTCCATCTGGAACTGGATTATTGGAATTGTTTTCATCAGTGTCTTGTCTGTGAAAATCTAAACACAAATAATATATATAATTATATCTTTATACAATATTTAACTTCTAATTCTTTATATGTTTTAAATTAAAGAAAGGTGAATACCTGCAGCCTATGCTTGATAGCTGATAGGCTAAAAATATTATTACTCAGTCTCTTTCTTACTGAAAACTTGAAGTTGCCCTTTGGAATTCTATTACTAACACACACAAAAATTTGTTATGGTAAAGAATTATTAGTCCCAAAAAATACTTCAAAAATGAGTTCTTGAATTCTTGAATGACTCTTTATGATTAATCGTAGAAAATTTGTGCACAAAAATAAAAATAAACTGCGCAAACGAAAGAACTGCGCTCAACAGATGATCAGCACTCTCTTTAAGAAGAACCACGCGCTGACAAAAGACGCTCTCAGGAATCCGCGCACACAGGAGAAGAACCGCGCAATAGAAGAACCGCGCGCTTACTTTAAGATGAACCGCGTTCTTTCATTCAGATGAACCACATACACCGAAGGACCGCGCACACAAGAGACGAGCCGTGCAATAGATGGACCGCGCATGAATTCGGAGGAACTGCGCTCTCAAAACAAAAACCGCGCACTACTAAGTTTACCCTACGTCACGGAAAACTCAACACTCCAACTCTAATATACTTCCCTGGTAAATTCACACCAAAAGAGACGCGAAAACGACACAACCAGGAAGAAGGAATACACTGAAGGACGCACGATACACGCCAACAGGTCCTTTACTCTAAAGGATCTATAACGAATTCGCGCGCCCGCTAACTGTTAATCTGGATCTAAAAAGGTTAGTTTTGTTAAACTTTAGAAAACACTGAATATTTATATATATATTCTAAACTCAAAGCCTAATAAGGATAAAATACTAAGTAACCGATATTTTTCAACAAAAACAAACGTTAATTTTACCAGCCGGTAAACAACGCGAGAGAAATGAGTGCATGAAAGTTCATAGCTTAAATAACATCACAGTTTTTTCAAAGTTCTTTTCAAAAATACTTCTTGGCACAAATAGTAGATTATATTATCTTGATAACGATTTCTCAGAATGACTTAGCTTGCTTCATCTGTAACGAAATTGTTCTTTGAAAACTAAATGAACTCTTCTTGAAGTTTCTTTATCTTCTCAGTAGGGTTTTTCTTTAAAATATTGTTTTCTATAATTCACTAAGTTTAAATTTCTTCAGAACTAAAATAACTGCAACCTTCCTCTAAGGAAACTGGAATGAAAGGCAGTTTAGAATTCTGGTGAAAGTTCCAAATCACCTCACAGCACTTCTCATCCAATCACTGCTGTGGAACAGACCCACCATCTTGGCTTGGGAAATTAGACACTTCCTGATTAGATTAATATTAAGGACATTTATTTAAATAATCTGATATAAAATTCAGAATCAACATCCATACCTCATGCTACCATACTTCTACATAAGTGTGTGATGGTGTAATCTCTTAAATGAGGATTTTCTAGTATAGTGTCTCTTTGAACATGTGTAAGTGTGCCATGGGATCCTGACAGCCAATCGCCTTCCAGGACCCGCCTTGGTCGAATCGCCAGTGCCCTGCACTCGGAGACCGGATAGCCAGGCAAACGTCCAACACAACCGCGATTTAAAGGAGCGTACCTTTTAATCCGTTTCGGCATCAAGATGGCTGGCTTCTTCCCTGGGCAGTGCCGTAACTCGAACCTTCCTCCACGACGAGAGCCTCTCTTCCCCTGCTGGATACCATGAACTGCAGGAACTGCCAGGAACCACTGCAGGAGCCGATTCCACTTTTTCAGGTACATTGTTCCGCCAGGCCTCCCGTTTCGAGGGGTACTGCTAAAGGTGTTTGAAACCCTTTACTTACCTCCTGGGTTGGCCGCCCCTATCGACTACCATTGTCTTTTACCTTCTGCTCCCTCCTTTTCAATTCATTAAACAAAGACTTGACTGCAGCTACTAGAACAGTTTGATCCTGGGCACATTGCCTGTACCACTGACTCTGGCACAGGGATATTGACTTTGGCTAAATCTGTTACAACTGCCGTCTCTAGATTACTTTTCATCAAGAAATGTGTTGGTGCACCTAAAACTCTTATAACCACAGTTTCTTCCCCCTCAAGTATTCCATAAAAAATATTCAAGCTGATGCCACTCCAAAAGAACTTAAACACTGTGCTGAGGGTTTAGCAAGTTTGGATGAGGAAGGTTGTTGGGTGGACAACGAAAGAAAAAGATGGATGCTAACCGATGCGTATGTCACTGCTATAGTTACAATGGCTCTTGGTCCTACTGATATATGTGCTAGAAAAATGTGGAATTTGCTACACTAGGCTGGGTCTTAAGCAGTTAATTAACAAATTCACTGAATTTGCAATAGTAAATGGGCTGACGATTAACCCCAGGAAGACCCGTATTTTGATTGCCTCGAAAGGGAAGAGGAAAAAAAAGTTGGGTTGGACCCTGGGTAGCCAATCTATTGAGATTACACAGAAGATTCTCTATCTAGGTTTCCCGATAATGGCACAACCATCGAGATCAGGGCTCTGTATCTTTCTGAAACAGAAGGCTCTACCTCTGATAACCCAACTACTGAATTTAGATAGTAAATATGGCTGATTTTCAGTGAAACCTGCAGTGTCTTTCTACGAGGGGAAAATAGCCCCAAAGCTAATATATGGTATGGAATTACACTTCCTCCAATTGCAGATTTTTTGGGAAATCCTTGAGGGATTGATTTGGAAGAAAACATAAAAATTGCAAAATAATATTCTTATGGCCGCCATGTGTTACGGACACGGCCTATTAACCCTGAAAGTGAGGCTCAATGGCGCATGTTGGTTCTATTACGTAGATTATTGGATTCCATCCGTGAAACCCTTTATGAAGAATTAGGCAAATTGGTCCCTATTTTGGGACGATCTATGCAGAATAAACATCTGTCTTTGTTTCGATACACTTGTGATCAAACTCTGGGTGAATTTGATACAGATAGGAAGACGCTGGTATCTAACCCAGAGAGAGTGAAAACATTATTGTATGAAAAGGATTGGATTAATACGATAGATAAATTCCATAGTTATCCCTCTCTCTTTGACATAAAGTATGACGATAAAAAACGGGGATAACATCTTTTATTATGACACAGTTCCCTAACCGCTACTACCGCTTTCTCCAACTCAGACTGAGATGGAATATCCTCCCCACCAAAGAGGTATTGAGGAGAAGGAAGATGGTGGATGATATAAATGTCTTCTGCAGATTCTGTCATAAAACAGAGGAAATAGAAACCAGTAAACATCTCCTGCTTTCATGCCCGGAGCTAAAGGCAAAAAGAATGATATAGCTGGAGAAATTTGCTAAATGGGGTGTTATGGGTGATGATGACTATATTTGGGCTCGATGTATATCAATTAAGAATAACATGGAGGGCATGGCAGTGGCCGGCTTTATTAAATCTTTGGATTTATATACTGATCTCGCTTTGGCAGTGGGGAACACTAATCTTTTGGGTTGTGCATGCCTTTAATGGCTGGCTTATTATTGGTTGTACTGGAGGGATGAAGTGAGGCCCTTATTCCCTGACACAGAACGCTTTCTCCCTGGGGTGACTGCGCTCTAAGTAGAAGGCTGAACATTGCTGCTATTGGCGAGATTATATTAGGTCCCCTAATTTTGGACATATATTTTTCCCAATTAGGTACATAGGATTTTAGAATAATAATCCAAACTTTTTTTTTTCTATTAAAGTAAAGTTTGTATATTGTCCTATGTTTACGTAAAGCATTTGGTCGATTTTAAATCTTTTCCCATTGCCACCTATTTTAGGATTATGTGGAGCATATTTATATGAAGGCACCTTATTTCCCAAAATATGAAATGATGAATGTACTTTAGATATTTGTAAAATGTGTAATGATGATTGTATTTTAATCTTCCTATGTATTCAGCTGTATTCGGTTGTAAAGGTTTCTTATGTAAACCATTTACAAATAATAAAAAAAAAATTAAAGAGGTCCTATGAATTGAAAGGTAGGTCTAAGATTCTGTCATGCACCTCCTGCATGTACTTGGTCGATTGCATCCACGTGACTCTTAGCATAACAGCCCCCAAAGCCATGGCTCTGCTTGCAGTGTTGATGTAGTGAACCGAAGACACTAACAAGTCCTGGGCAATTGTCTTGGTCTCAGCCAGACCCAGTTTAAATGCTTGCATTATCCTTGCTGGAAGGAAAGCTTGATAATCTCCCAGCTCTCCCCACAGCTCCAGATTGGCTGCAACCAAAGGAACGCCTGTGTTGGCATGTTTGAAGTGAAAAGGGGCATTAGCATAAACTTTGCATCCATAAGACTCTAACAGCTTATCCTCTTTGCTAAGCAGAGATGCACACGAGGAAGGCACACTGGAACCAGATGGCTTGGAACCATCACTGCTGAGAAAGTCTGAGGAATACGGAAGAGGCCTCTGATGAGCATCAAATCCCCTGTTAGTAGGTGGCAAGAAATTAGGTTTTTGCCATAGCTTGATTGCTTCGGCCAGGACAACCTTTTGTATGGACAGGCCCGACTGTCCTGACGTCTCCAAGGCCAAGACCTCTGAAGGAACTCCTGCTCTGGTTCTTCTGGGCTGTGAACTCCCAGAAACTCTGCAAGGCCAAGCATTCTGTCATGAAACCCTTTTGCAGAGTGAAGGATATCATCCACTGTCTCGCTGGAAGGCTCCTGGTCCTGACATTTACGGACAACTGGATATTGGTGGCAGAAAGATTTGAATCTTTGTCAGAAATAGTGGGACCAGGATCGGGACCTCGAGGAGCCTGTGGTAGTACCTCAATCAGGTGAGAACACCAAGGATCATTGTTTGGGACAGAATGAGTCATAGAAGGTACTTCCACAGTCGTTGAAACTGCTATCAGTGGCATTGGACGTAAAGGAAGCTTGTGGCATGAGCTCCCGAATAAGGCCTTTGAATTAATCGGACATGGGCTTTGACCTCATTAAGTTTTGGAAACAGTCAAAAAAATGTATCTTCATGAGCTGCGTGAGACTGACAGATGGAAGTCGATACTGATACATGGTGCTGTAGTTGGAGTAGCAGGTGTCATTGGAGTCCATGATCCAAACTGGATGACTATGTTGCTGTGAGAAAGAGGGTAAAGGAGCTAAGAGGAAGGCAGGATATGATGTGTGCTAGTCAGTGGAGTGTCAGCCCGAATGAGGGTGAAATACCCCAGATGGACTATTGACGGTAGAGACACTCGGGATGTGGGTCCTCTGAAGGTGGGTCTGGTGGTCCGCTCATCTGGGGACGAGTTAGCTTGACATCCCAGATCTGTGTCGTGCGAACCCTGACCAGCAGAAGACTTTGACGAGCTGGTATACTCTTTGTGAGCTTTTTTGTTTGTGCTTGCCATTTTGTGCTTAAAGAGCAGGCATGAAGAGATGGTGTGACGAATTGTATTCTGCCTCGCAGGAGTACAAGGATAAGTGGGGGTAAAATGACCCACTCAGCCCTCACACTTCTACAAAGCAAAACACAAAGCAATCATAATGGTAAAACAGGGACAGTAAAGAGATATACCTCCTTCGCCTTTTGTGGTAGCGCAGGCCGATGGAAAGCTATGCTCTTAAGAGGGGTGTAAAGGTGAACCACTGGTGACCCAAACAACACAGTATCACGGTCCAAAATAAAGGGAAGGTCCAATCAAGGTTCAATAAAAATGTAAACACTGATAATACACACCATCTGCAAGTAGAATGAAAGAGGTTACTATACAAAAACCCACTCCAAAGGAAAGAACAGAGAAGATACCGCAGATTGGAGAAAGTAGCACTCTGAGTGTAGTTCCAGTGGTGGAAGGTAAGGTACTACCAGAAACAGGATATTGGGTTGAAAACAGGAGTGAGTGTGACCTAACCAGTCTCTAAGGCCCAAGTGGGCCATGGGGGCAGTACAGTGCCACAGTACCTGGATTAATTTTTTTGTGGGCTGACGCATCAGACCCAGGTTTGAACGTTGATGTGAGCTGATCATGCTCAGTCGGGCATGTTGGATTGTGGAGGCCCTGGCAGCAAGCGGGCATCCAGTAGGGTCGAATGCAGGTTTTCAGTGCAGTCGAACAGTGGTGGTTCAATGATGCAGGTTGGGGCAGTACCAAGAACGCTTCACATTTGGCCAGGCTTGGGAGAGGTCGGCGAGTGACACTCCAGCGAATCAAGTCGGCAGGCGACGGTCGTCGAAGTGGTGATCCAGGATACGTTGATGTGCCGTCAATGAGGCAACAGTTCTCGGGCTAGCTGGGCCAAGCTGTGGTTGTAACCCCTGGTTAGAGTTCACAAATGACCCTCCAGAGATTCAGTTTGGGGTCCGACGTTGAGCAGTCACTTCAGACCTGGCAGGTGACGTGCTTCACTAGGACACGGTGCAGTGTCAAGCTGGTTTAGATGCAGTACGGCTGGTTGGAGGTGTTAGGAAAGATTTCTCTTTACAGCACCTTTCCCTCCATTTCTATGGACCCTCAAACCCAAACCTTTTGCTTTTATTTTTGAATCTGACCTGAACTTTTTACAGCTTCACTACACTGGCTATTGCTCATTTGTTATGGGGAAACTGCCATGTTCTTCAGGTTATCAATACTTGAAACATTGTTCCCCTTAGACTTGTTACTTTTTTACTTTTTTACCACTTGTGGTAACTTGTTATAACTTTAGGTAACTTATCATTGTACAATGCATTTTATAATGCAGTACAATGGGGGTACACTTTTTGTTTTGCCCTAGATTAACACTCAGGGGATTTATGGTTACTTTAGGTGTGCCTAAGGGAGAAGCTGGTGGCAGCAGTTACTTTGAGCAATTTGTTTGTATTTTTATTTAGCCTTACTGCGTTTACCGCGTTTGGCTACCTACTAAGTGTCCAAACATGGCCATGCCACAAGGTTTTTCGTCTGTCCCGTGGCCGTCTTTTCACTAACCCTTCCTCCTGACCCGAGAGGACAGGCAAATCCTTATATGGACTTCCAGTGCCTGGGAATACTGAGGCTTTTCGTGGGCTACTGTAGGGCCATGTGTGTTTGCTGCCAGGAGGTTGGTTGGGACTGTCTGGTCCCAATCCATATACTGGTTTCAGTGTGTCTGAATGGTATGCATGAGCTGTGCCACCAGATGTCCTGATTGGACCACTACTGGGGTGTGTGTGTCTGTGTGGACCAGATCTTTAGCTAGTCAGAGTTTTGGCACTTATAAATCATTTGGATAAGAAGAGGGCCCCTGCACCCATCCAGAGAGATCCTGGAAGAAACATGAAGAAGCCAAGTATCCTGTCCAGCTGCAAGACTTGTAAGGAGACCATGGATCTGTTGGAAGAAGGCCTGGTGACCAGCTTCTGCTGCTGTACAGGAAGACGCCTGTCTTGTGGGTGAGCTCCAGAGGTCCTCTGATGGAGCTTCTACCCTTGGAGTGGAGTGGAGGGAACATCCATTCTCGATGTAAGCTCGGAGTCCTGCAAAGAACAGGCCTCAGAAGTGCACCTGGATCACCCAATGGCGCCAAGCTCAGAGTGTGGGCTACTGTGCTGTAGAAATGGCCATTCCACGTTGAGCTAGGAACTTTGGGGATCGACAGCTTATGATACAGGAGTCATCTCTGCAAAACTCTGTGGTTCCAGCATCATTTCTGAGATAGGAGGCGAAGTCCGACCACGACAGGTGTGTCCC
The DNA here is from genome assembly GCF_040938575.1 of Ambystoma mexicanum. Classification (NCBI taxonomy): domain Eukaryota; kingdom Metazoa; phylum Chordata; class Amphibia; order Caudata; family Ambystomatidae; genus Ambystoma; species Ambystoma mexicanum. The sequence goes on from NC_090939.1 coordinate 639,682,772, forward strand.
CCTGTGCTGCTGTGCATCGGTGGCCATTGTCCAAAACAGCTTCCCTGCATCAAGGCCTGTGCTGAGAGGGGCCTTGCATCGAGTTCTGATGCATTCTCCATCCTGATGACCTTGCACCAGCATTTGTCGCCGACTGGAGAAGTGCTCGAACCTGCAATCCCTCTGGCATCAAGGAGTGGAGCTTACGGCGGGAAAAGCGACCCTGGACTCTCTTCTGAAGACCTGCCAAGTCCAAAGAAGAATCGAGTACGGGGGGGAGTTGTAACAGTACTTACCTGAACCTCAAACCTCCCCTTTAAAAGTTGGTAACTTTTAGAAACGTTTGTAACAGTTTGACTTTGTCATTGCTTGCTTGTGCAAGCATTCCGAAAGTGGGGGGACACTTTTATTCACTAGAACAACATGTCCTCTACCCCTCTTAACTGGACCCCAGAAGCCCTCCACTAACTTTATCCTGTCTCAAAAAACTGTGTGGAACTTTGGTGAATCTTTGGGCACAAGGCCCCAAACATCTTAGGGATGGACTTCTAAAGTTAGTGTTGTATCTCTGCGAACCTATAGTGCTGCATACTAATACTTACCTTCCTTTGTATGGGTCTGTTATGTATTTTGCCCTACCACAGTGATTGTACCTATGTATCATTGTTTTAATTTGTGTGAAAATATTAGATGCTAATAGTCATTTTTCATAGTGTTTTTCACCTGTTTGTCTAAGTGTGTTAGTTGACTTTTCACTGTGTACTCATTGATGACCCCTTACCAGGCTTACCCCACCTAAGACCTAGCATTGACCACTCACCTAGCTACCTTGAACTGCTTTGGCTACAGCTCCCAGAGTTGTCCCTGTCACTTAACTAGGTTAGCCTCCTATACATCTGTCCACCAGGCTAGAGCATAGAAATCCAGTCCTAACAAGTTGTTGTGCAGTAGTGAGGATCAGTTTTTGGGTACCTTAGTGTTTTTCACTGGTAAATTGGCTGAGCATGATCGGCTCACATCAACGTTCTTCCAGAGGATCTGGAGATGGTTCTGGGTCCTCTTCACATCAAGTTTCCCAAAAGATCTGCTCAATGTGTATGAGGAGAAGAATGACAACATTGATTGACTTGTGACTTTTGAGTATGCATATGAAGTACAAGGAGTGAGTGATGCTGATAAAATTGCATGGTTGCTCACCAGACTGCCCCATTCTGGCTGCAGTACTATTATGGAAATATCAAAAGCTGAAGGGCAAGATTTAGTGTTACGCGAAGTGTTCAGTCGTTTTGAAGCTATTGATGGTGGAAGTCTTGCTATTATTACTATGTGCATGCTCACCACGGAGACGCAGGAGAATTGGGCTGATGCACCTTTAAAACTAGAAACCTTATAATCATTGCGAGAACAAGAAGCGTTCGCGAAGTGTTCCGCTAAGTGTTCAGTCATGTTCTGGAGTGTTTTGGAGTAGCGGAAATCCAAGGGGCTGCACTCTGTGTGTTGTGACTGAACTTTGAAGACAATCAATCATGTGAAGTTTCTTATTCCACATATATGAAGGGTAGTCAACGGGCTCATAAAGACTGTTACTCGGCTGCGCTATTTTACTAACAGGAGACATATAGACGTTGGTTGCAGCTTGAGAATTCAAAAGAGTGTGGTTCTGGTGTTGTGTGTTGCGGGGCCAGATCCATAGACCTTATTACTATATATATATTTTTTTTTACTGGTTTATATAAACCTTAAAAAGAACAAGACATACGACAATACAAGACAAAGAACACAAAACCTAACGACATCCAAGTTTCTTGTTATTTCCTCACAAGTCCTCCATACTAAGTGCATTCAACTTAGTGTTTTTCGACAGTGCATATTCTGAATTACTCTCATTCCGACTCCAAACCACCAAGAGTCAGGCGCACTTGTAGTTCTCCAAGAAAGTTTAACGGGGCAAACATTAGTTTCCGATCCAACCCAGTGAACATAAGATGCCACCAATCATCAGCACTAAAAGTTGCAGATTTGCAAATGACAGTGCCCAGAGTCCGAGCTCGCAAATTTCGAAGTTTTGTGCAAAATTAGGTTAAGGGCCTCAGTGTCTCAATACTTTGCTCTCAGAACCGACAAGTTACATCCGTCCCAATGTTTTGAGTCCAGATTCCTGTACGCTCTTTGGTCGGAAATAATTTCAGTTTTAACCGCATATATAAAGATCTCGATTTCCAGTCCGGAAACTGTAATAAGTAAGGTTGCAAATCTCCAAATGCTCTTGCTTCATAAGGCGCCTCACTCATTGATTGTGATCTGCCTCTTAAATCACATGTTTGGCACCAATCTGATCTCCAAAGCTGTATTTTGGCTAAATCAGGATTGTCCAATAATGTACCTACTGAGATGTCAAGAGCCTTCATTACTTCCAAACATTGATTGCTCCACAGATCTAGCATAGTGTTGTTTTTATCCCTGCCAGAATCATTTAGTATTTTGTACTGTAACATCGGAGCAGAAGTGATGGTCTTTCGGAATATAGATAGTGCGTTCCAACATACTCTAGCATGGATTGATGTTAAGCCAAGTTCGTATCTTAAGCACACAGTTGATGTTCCCTTGGGTAATTGTAGGACCATGACCCAGAAGATGTTCTTCAACGTGCACCATAACTCATAGGAACAGCCAAAAGCAGTTTCCACACCAAAAATCATTGCTGGTACCGCCTTTTGAAGGTAAAAGGCAAGAGTTGGTTTCAAGGAAAATTTCCCATATTGTTTGTTGATAATTCATGCATATATATATTTTTTTTTTTATTGGTTTATATAAACCTTAAAAAGAACAAGACATACGACAATACAAGACACAGAACACAATACCTAATAACATCCAAGTTTCTTGTTATTTCCTCACAAGTCCTCCATACTAAGTGCATTCAACTTAGTGTTTTTTGACAGTTCATATTCTGAATTACTCTCATTCCGACTCCAAACCACCAAGAGTCAGGCGCACTTGTAGTTCTCCAAGAAAGTTTAACAGGGCAAACATTAGTTTCCGATCCAACCCAGTGAACATAAAATGCCACCAATCATCAGCACTAAAAGTTGCAGATTTGCAAATGACAGTGCCCAGAGTCTGAGCTCGCAAATTTCGAAGTTTTGTGCAAAATAAGGTTAAGTGCCTCAGTGTCTCAATACTTTGCTCACAGAACCGACAAGTTACATCGATCTCGATGTTTTGAGTCCAGATTCCTGTACGCTCTTTGGTCGGAAATAAGTTCAGTTTTAACCGCATATATAAAGATCTCGATTTCCAGTCCGGAAACTGTAATAAGTAAGGTTGCAAATCTCCAAATGCTCTTGCTTCATAAGGCGCCTCACTCATTGATTTTGGTCTGCCTCTTAAGTCACATGTTTGGCACCAATCTGATCTCCAAAGCTGTATTTTGGCTAAATCAGGATTGTCCAATAATGTACCTACTGAGATGTCAAGAGCCTTCAGGACTTCCAAACATTGATTGCTCCACAGATCTAGCATAGTGTTGTTTTTATCCCTGCCAGAATCATTTAGTATTTTGTATTGTAACATCGGAGCAGAAGTGATGGTCTTTCGGAATATAGTTAGTGCGTTCCAACATACTCTAGCATGGATTGATGTTAAGCCAAGTTCGTATCTTAAGCACACAGTTGATGTTTCCTTGGGTAATTGTAGGACCCTGACCCAGAAGATGTTCTCCAACGTGCACCATAACTCATAGGAACAGCCAAAAGCAGTTTCCACACCAAAAATCATTGCTGGTACCGCTTTTTGAAGGTAAAATGCAAGAGTTGGTTTCAAGGAAAATTTCCCATATTGTTTGTTGATAATTGATGCTTGACAGGCTAGCATCCGATATTTGATTTTTATTGACTGAGCCCAAGGATCGTCGTTTATATTGGTGTTCAGCCATGTTCCCAGGTATTTGGCACTGCGTGTCATTGACAAACTAGTTTTTTCCAAATGCCAGATATATTTACGCTGTTTCTTATTTATGAACATCAAATTTTGAAGAACCAGTATTTCACAATTCTTTTTGTTGAAGTTTCTGCTGTAGTCCAATAGGCATCCTGTCCATGAGTATCAGATCATCAGCATAAAGGAGCCACCCCACATGGGCTCCGTTGATCTTTGATGAGAACGATGAAATACCCCTGAATGCCTCTCCTATATCAGATAGGAATAGATTAACGATAATTGCTGCTAATGGGCAGCCTTGTTTCACACCCTTAACCTCTTTAGTGCCGAGGACGAGATACCTCGTCCTTTTCAGCACTTTGACACAAAACTGTAATCCAACCCCCAGGCTATGTGAGAGGGAGGTCCCCACTCACTTCCAGGGGGCTGGATTACCTTCAGTTGCATGTCGGCGTGCGTAAAGCACGCCTACGTAAAAGTAATTTTCACCGCAGCAGCCATTTTCGGGCTGCTGCGGTGAAAATATAAGGTGAGTGTTTACCTTTCTCCCCCTCGATCTCTGGCTGTATTTCAGGCCGGAGCTCGAGGGAGGTGTCGTTGGAAAGGGAGATTCTCCCCTTTCCAACGACACCCTTTGTGACAGCAGGGCGCTCGATGCGTGGGCACTAGACACTAGGAAACCTTTGTGACGTGGGGGGGAGGGGGGCTGCTTACATGCCATGCCATGCTCCCAGCTGAAAATACCTTCCGTGCCCAGCCATCCACACGCTTATCATCCCTGTCTGGAGGCATAGACAGGTACGCAAGTTTGTTAGAAGCTGTGGCTGCGAGTACAGGGTATGGGAGATTCGACCAAGGCAAGTCCGGGAAGGCGATTGGCAAACTGGTTGGCCCCACCAGCTCAAGGGAAGAAGGCTCTTGCAGATGAAGATCTTCCCTCGTCGTGTGGAGAAAAGTGGTGAGACGCTGCAGCAGGGCTTCACCGGTGGTTCAGTCATTGCAGATGTCTTTGGCTTCTCTCCTCTTCGGCTTCTTAGTTCCACAGGCGACGTCTTGCTCTTCCAGTCCTCGGGACCCTGCTTTTATGCAAAAAGATCCCCATTCATACAGCCTAGCAGTCACTCACACAGTGGAGTGGTCATCTTGGCGGGAGACCCTCCAGCCTATCAGGATAGAGTGCGACATGGGTTGCTGAACCACCGGTGAAGCCCTGCTGCAGATCCTCACCACTTTTCTCCAATGACAAGACAAGAGAAGATCTTCACCTGCAAGAGCCTTCTTCCCTTGAGCTGGTGGGACCAACCAGTTCGCCAATCGCCTTCCAGGACCTGCCTTGGTCGAATCGCCAGTGCCCTGCACTCGGAGACCGGATAGTCAGGCAAACGTCCACCACGACTGCGATTTAAAGGAGCGTACCTTTTAATCCATTTCGGCATCACCGCGGCTGGCTTCTTCCCTGGGCAGTGGCGTAACTCGAACCTTCCTCCACGACGAGAGCCTCTTTTCCTCTGCTGGATACCACGACTGCAGGAACTGCCAGGAACCACTGCAGGAGCCGCTTCCACTTTTTCAGGTACATTGTTCCGCCAGGCCTCCGTTTCGAGAGGTACTGCTATATCTGTTTGAAATCCTTTACTTACCTCCTGGGTTTGCCGCCCCTATCGACTACCATTGTCTTTTACCTTCTGCACCCTCCTTTTCAATTCATTAAACAAAGACTTGACTGCAGCTACTAGAACAGTTTGATCCTGGGCACATTGCCTGTACCACTGACTCTGGCACAGGGCTATTGACTTTGGCTAAATCTGTTACAACTGTGTTCTCTAATTGCTTTCCACCAAGAAATGTGTTGGTGCACCTAAAACTCTTATATCCACCGTTTCTTCCCCCTCAAGTATTGTTGAAGTGCCATTTTGCTCGGTTTTCACCAAAGTATTGTTGATACTAAAGTACTGCCTTGCCTAACTTGTTCAAAATCCACTTGGGAAGTGTTGCTGGTGTGTTGAAGAGTCTAACCTTGTATATTTGACCTTTCCCTCCCTTTTTGAGAAATTGTTAGAGTGCCATTTCTGCTTAGTTTACAATGTGCCATTTTGCTCAGTTTTCACTCTCGCTCAAACGTGTCTACAATTTCAATAGGGAGTTGTGTATGCTTTTCTTGACTGCTTTAACTTGCTTTGATAATAGTGATGTATGTGTTGAACTAGATGTGTGTAAACTAAATATATATTTTGTTTAATACAAAGCTTTGGTCAGTGTTTCCTTGTACCATAGTGCTGTAGTCCTATTGTGTAAACCCTGAATACTGCTCATCTCCCTCTTGAGATAAATCTGACTGCTCAGCCACAGCTACCAACTAAATCTGTGTGGTACAGACTGATACCAAAGGGGATTTATTGCATATACCTATAGTCCTAATCTTCTGTAGTGCTCCCTAAGGGAAATGCATAGGATTCTGCCTAACATTGACAGCTTCGGTAGATTATGGGCAGAACAAGGTTTCTTGACCTCACACAGAACTAAAATCCAACATGGTACGTTGATAGTTCAGCTACTCTCAGAACTTGCGCTTCCTATTCAACTAGCAATCATGAAGTGCGCCGCACATCAGAAAGTAACAGATGATGTAGGGAGAGGAAACGCTTTTGCTGACAGGATAGCTAAAAAGACTGCTACTGATTTATGTTCAGAAATGTATGTAACTAAAGAAACCACAAATATTTGCAGAATAGATGAAGGGATCGATTCCATAAAAAATATTCAAGCTGATGCCACTCTAAAAGAACTTAAACACTGTGCTGAGGGTTTAGCAAGTTTGGATGAGGAAGGTTGTTGGGTGGACAACGATAGAAAAAGATGGATGCTACCCGATGCATATGTCACTGCTATAGTTACAATGGTTCATGGTCCTACTCATATATGTGCTAGAAAAATGTGTAAATTGCTACACTAGGCTGGGTCTTAAGCAGTTAATTAACAAATTCACTGAATTTGCAATAATAAATGGGCTGACGATTAACCCCAGGAAGACCCGTATTTTGATTGCCTCGAAAGGGAAGAGGAAAAAAAAGTTGGGTTGGACCCTGGGTGGCCAATCTATTGAGATTACACAGAAGATTCTCTATCTAGGTTTCCCGATAATGGCACAACCATCGAGATCAGGGCTCTGCATCTTTCTGAAACAGAAGGCTCTACCGCTGATAACCCAACTACTGAATTTAGATAGTAAATATGGCTGATTTTCAGTGAAACCTGCAGTGTCTTTCTACGAGGGTAAAATAGCCCCAAAGCTAATATATGGGATTTTTTGGGAAATCCTTGAGGGAGAAAACACAAAAATTGCAAAATAATATTCTTATGGCCGCCATCCGTTACGAACGCGGCCTAATAACCCTGAAAGTGAGGCTCAATGGCGCATGTTGGTTCTATTACGTAGATTATTGGATCCCATCCGTGAAACCCTTTATGAAGAATTAGTCAAATTGGTCCCTATGTGTTAGGCAGAAACCTGTGCAGTTCCCTTAGGGACCACTGCAAAAGATTTAGGACTACAGGTGGTTGGCAGTAAACCCAATTGGTAGCAGTCTGTACCACCCACATTTACCTGGTAGCTGTGGCTGAGCAGTCAGGCTTCTCTCAAGATGAGTTAGGCAGTATATAGAGCATACACAATAGGTACAGAGACACAGTAGCACAAGCAAACACTGACCAGAGCTTTGGTGTAAAAGTATATAATTATTTATTTAAAGACACTTGTAAATTACACTAGCACAAAGAGAGGTAAATAAATTCAACATACAGTCACTATTACATATATACAACCCTAATTACTTATTAGACAAGTCTTAATGAGAAACACCACTTATTTTCAGACAGAGGTGAGCGTTTGACAAAAGATGGCACTCTAATAAGTTATTAAAAAGGGAGGGAAAAAGGCAGAGTTATGAAAGCACACAATATTCAATACTTTTCAAAGAACCACAGTGAGGCAGGTTAGGCAAAGTCTACTGGGGAGCAAGGAAGTTCAAATGCCAGGCCCACTCTTAGAGAGAGCAAGCAAAATGTGTCCAGGAACACACAGTGGGGTTATGCCCAAAGAGTCTTCGTAGAAAGTTCACAAAAGATTGAGATAAAGTCAGGAAAAGTTAGTTAACAGGCCCCAGACTAGCCCAGGTTAGAAAGTTGAGGATTTACTGTCACCTCGAACGATCTGTCGCAAGGGAAGCCAGGCGGGACACAGTACCTGAAAGTGGGAAGAATGCTCCAGCGGGGGCAGTTGTTCCTGGCAGCGGGCGCAAGTCGTGTTTCGTCCAGAGGAAGAGGAGGTCTCGACATGGAGGAAAGCTGAAGGTCGTTACGCTGCCAGAGAAGAAACCAGCCGCGGAGTTTCCCGGTTACAAGGTACCACCCTGTTCTTCGTGGTAGTGGTGATCTGTGGTATTCCGGTTGCCGGGGTGCTTGGCATGGGCAAGGCGGCCACGAGATGATCCAGGAAGGCGAAAAGACGGGCAAACTGGTTATCCCCACCAGTCAAAGGAAGAAGACTCTCCGGGCTGGAGATCTCCTCTGTTGTCGAGAAAAGTGGTGAGACGGTTCCGCAGGGCTCCACCGGTGGTGTCGTCGTTGCAGGTCGGCTCGGCTTCTCCCTCCTCGGATTCTTTAGGTCCTGTGGCGACTTCTGAAGTTCCAGTCCCCAAAGCCCTGCTTTTATGCAGAAAACCCCCATTCATTCAGCCTAGCTGTCAATCAAACATGCTAAGTGGTGAGCCGGACGGCTCACCACTTGGGCCAATCACACAAGAGTGCGACTTGAGTTGCCGAGGCAACTCAGTCCAGGGTCCCTAAACCCCCTCCGACACCCCCTGTGGTACCCAGACAGAGTGGCACCACTTTTGGAGGCTTCTGTGGAGAAGCCCGCCAAAAAGTGGAACAAAGGGCTCGACTTGGGTTGGAGTCACAGAAGCGAACACAAACGCCATTTTGGAACCTAGTTTCGGCAAAAAATACCAACCGGTGAATTTATATTAATTTAATAAACCGGCGATATGTTCGAGGCTATATTAAAAAGTGGTAGCCTCGAACAATGGGAAAATCCCATAGGAATATATTCGCGGTCGAATATAAAAAGTAGTATCCACTGCCACCAGCCAAAACTCGGTCGAGGGGGGCTGGACAGTGCCCCCTCGAACAACAGACCCCGGGGCAATCAAATTGCCCGACCAGTACGTCCACAATATGATGGTTTGTACTGGTTCTGTTCACAATTTGAGACTAGTAAAGCCAATGGTGACTTTACATGCCCTGGGAGACAGTAGTCAGTCCCAGGGTTTGGCGTCTATGTTTGGGGGTCGCTACGACACCCCTGGGTTACGGCATGGAGGGTGCTGTATAACCCACATACCAAAAACACATGAATCCCCATGGCGTAAAGGACCCCATAGCCCATAAAACACATACAAAGTCAAAGGAACACCTCAAATCATGTCTAAGAGTGGGAGGAAAAGAGTCTCACTCTTAGCAGGAGAAAAAAATAAACCCCAAAATCCAGCAAAGCTGCTGGGGGACTCACTAGGTTTGGGAAATTAGCCTTAACAGAAAATTCTCCCTAACACTATGTTGGGACGATCTATGCAGAATAAACATCTGTATTTGTTTCGATACACTTGTGATCAAACTCTGGGTGAATTTGATACAGATAGGAAGATGCTGGTATCTAACCCAGAGAGAGTGAAAACATTATTGTATGAAAAGGATTGGATTAATACGATAGATAAATTCCATAGTTATCCCTCTCTCTCTGACTTAAAGTATGAAGATAAAAAACAGGGATAACATCTTTTATTATGACACAGTTCCCTAACCGCTACTACCGCTCTCTCCTACTCATGGTGGATGATATAAATGTCTTCTGCAGATTCTGTCATAAAACAGGGGAAATAGAAACCAGTAAACATCTCCTGCTTTCATGCCCGGAGCTAAAAGCAAAAAGAATGATATAGCTGGAGAAATTTGCTAAATGGGGTGTTAGGGGTGATGATGACTATATTTGGCCTTGATGTATATCAATTGAGAATAACATGGAGGGCATTGCAGTGGCCGGCTTTATTAAATCTTTGGATTTATATACTGATCTCGCTTTGGCAGTGGGGAACTCTAATCTTTTGGGTTGTGCAGGCCTTTAATGGCTGGCTTATTATTGGTTGTACTGGAGGGATGAAGTGAGGCCCCTATTCCCTGACACAGAACGCTTTCTCCCTGGGGTGACTGCGCTCTAAGTAGAAGGCTGAACATTGCTGCTATTGGCGAGATTATATTAGGTCCCCTAATTTTTGGTATATATTTTTCACAATTAGGTACATAGGATTTTAGAATAATAATCCAAACTTCTTTTTCTATTAAAGTACAGTTTGTATATTGTCCTATGTTTACGTAAAGCATTTGGTCGATTTTAAATCTTTTCCCATTGCCACCTATTTTAGGATTATGTGGAGCATATGTATATGAGGGCACCTTATTTCCCAAAATGTGTAATGATGAATGCACTTTAGATATTTGTAAAATTTGTAATGATGATTGTATTTTAATCTTCCTATGTATTCAGCTGTATTCGGTTGTAAAGGTTGCTTATGTAAACCATTTACAAATAAAAAAAAAAAAATTAAAGAGGTCCTGTGAATTGAAAGGTAGGTCTAAGATTCTGTCATGCACCTCCTGCATGTACTTGGTCGATTGCATCCACGTGACTCTTAGCATAACAGCCCCCAAAGTCATGGCTCTGCTTGCAGTGTTGATGTAGTGAACCGAAGCCACTAACAAGTCCTGGGCAATTATCTTGGTCTCAGCCAGACCCAGTTTAAATGCTTGCATTATCCTTGCTGGAAGGAAAGCTTGATAATCTCCCAGCTCTCCCCACAGCTCCAGATTGGCTGCAACCAAAGGAACGCCTGTGTTGGCATGTTTGGAGTGAAAAGAGACATTAGCATAAACTTTGCATCCATAAGACTCTAACAGCTTATCCTCTTTGCTAAGCAGAGATGCACACGAGGAAGGCACACTGGAACCAGATGGCTTGGAGCCACCACTGCGGAGCAAGTCTGAGGATGGGATGTTAGTCACAGTTTCTAAGACGGAAGAGGCCTCTGATGAGCATCAAATCCCCTGTTAGTAGGTGGCAAGAAATTAGGTTTTTGCCAAAGCTTGATTGCTTCAGCCAGAACAACCTTTTGTATGGACAGGCCAGACTGTCCTGATGTCTCCAAGGCCAAGACCTCTGAAGGAACTCCTGATCTGGTTCTTCTGGGCTGTGAACTCCCAGAAACTCTGCAAGGCCAAGCATTCTGTCATGAAACCCTTTTGCAGAGTGAAGGATATCATCCACTGTCTCGCTGGAAGGCTCCTGGTCCTGACATTTACGGACAACTGGATATTGGTGGCAGAAAGATTTGAATCTTTGTCAGAAGTAGTGGGACCAGGATCGGGACCCCGAGGAGCTTGTGGCAGTACCTCAATCAGGTGAGAACACCAAGGATCATTGTTTGGGACAGAATGAGTCAAGGAAGGTACTTCCACAGTCGTTGAAAATGCTATGAGTGGCATTGGACGTAAAGGAAGCTTGTGGCATGAGCTCCCGAATAAGGCCTTTGAATTAATCGGCCATGGGCTTTGACCTCATTAAGTTTTGGAAACAGTAAAAAAAATGTATCTTCATGAGCTGCATGAGACTGACAGATGGAAGTCAATACTGATACACGGTGCTGTAGTTGGAGTAGCAGGTGTCAATGGAGTCCACGATGCAATAGTTGGAACCCAAAATGGATGACTATGTTGTTGTGAGCAAGAGGGTAAAGGAGCTAAGAGGAAGGCAGGATATGATGTGTGCTAGTCAGTGGAGTGTCAGCCCGAATGAGGGTGAAATACCCCAGATGGACTATTGACGATAGAGACACTCGGGATGGGGGTCCTCTGAAGGTGGATCTGGTGGTCCGCTCACCTGGGGAGGAGTTAGCTTGACATTCCAGATTTGTGTCGTGCGAACCCTGACCAGCAGAAGACTTTGATGAGCTGGTATACTCGTTGTGAGCTTTTTTCTTTCTGCTTGCCATTTTGTGCTTAAAGAGCAGGCATGAAGAGATGGTGTGATGAATTGTATTCTGCCTCGCAGGAGTACAAGGATGAGTGGGGGTAAAATGACCCACTCAGCCCTCACACTTCTACAAAGCAAAACACAAAGCAATCATAATGGTAAAACAGGGACAGTAAAGAGATATACCTCCTTTGCCTTTTGTGGTAGCGCAGGCCGATGGAAGGCTATGCTCTTAAGAGGGGTGTAAAGGTGAACCACTGGTGACACAAACAACACAGTATCAAAGTACAAAATAAAGGGAATGTCCAATCAAGTTTCAATAAAAATGTAAACACTAATAATACACACCATCTGCAAGTATAATGAAAGTTGTTACTATACAAAAACCCACTCCAAAGGAAAGAACAGAGAAGATACCGCAGATTGGAGAAAATAGCACTCTGAGTGTAGTTCCAGTGGTGGAAGGTAAGGTCCTACCAGAAACAGGATATTGGGTTGAAAACAGGAGTGAGTATGACCTAACCAGTCTTAAAGGCCCAAGTGGACCATGGGGGCAGCACAGTGCCACAGTACCTGGATTCATTGTTTTGTGGGCTGACGCCTCAGACCCAGGTTTGAACGTTGATGTGAGCTGATCATGCTCAGTCGGGCATGTTGGATTGTGGAGGCCCTAGCAGCAAGCCGGCATCCAGTAGGGTCGAATGCAGGTTTTCAGTGCGGTCAAACAGTGGTGGTTCAATGATGCAGGTTGGGGCAGTACCAAAAATGCTTCACATTTGGCCAGGCCTGGGAGAGGTCGGCGAGGTGTTAGGAAAGATTTCTCTTTACAGCACCTTTCCCTCCATTTATATGGACCCCCAAACCGTTTGCTTTTATTTTTGAATCTGACCTGAACATTTTACAGTGCAGTGTCACTACACTGGCTTTTGCTCATTTGTTATGGGGAAACTGACATGTTTTTCAGGTTATCATTACTTGAAACATTGTTCCCCTTAGTCTTGTTACTTTTTTACCACTTGTGGTAACTTTTTATAACTTTTGGTAACTTATCATTGTACAATGCATTTTACAATGCAGTACAATGGGGGTACACTTTTTGTTTTGCCCTAGACTAACACTGAGGGGATTTATGGTTACTTTAGGTGTGCCTAAGGGAGAAGCTGGTGGTAGCAGTTACTTTTAGCAATTTGTTTGTATTTTTATTTAGCCTTACTGCATTTACCGCGTTTGGCTACCTACTAAGTGTCCAAACATGGCCATGCCACAAGGTTTTCCGTCTGTCCCGTGGCCGTCTTTTCACTAACCCTTCTTCGTGACCCGAGAGGACAGGCAAATCCTTATATGGACTTCCAGTGCCTGGGAATGCTGAGGCTTTTCGTGGGCTACTGTAGGGCCATGTGTGTTTGCTGCCAGGAGGTTGGTTGGGACTGTCTGTTCCCAATCCATATACTGGTTTCAGTGTGTCTGAATGGTATGCATGAGCTGTGCCACCAGATGTCCTGATTGGACCACTACTGGTGTGTGTGTGTGTGTGGACCAGATCTTTGGCTAGTCAGAGTGTTAGGGAGAATTCTCTGTTTAGGCTGAATTTCCTAACCTAGTGAGTCCCCCAGCAGCTTTGCTGGATTTCTGGAGTTTGTTTTTTTCTCCTGCCAAGAGTGAGACTCTTTTTCTCCCACTCTTGGACATGATTTATGGTGTTCCTTTGATTGTTAATGTGTTTTATGGGCTATGGGGTCCTTTACTCCATAGGGTCTCATGTGTTTTTACTATGTGTGTTACACAGCACCCTCCGTGCAGTGACACAGGGGTGTCATAGTGACACCCCACCATAGCCTCCATACCCTGGGACTGACTACTGTCTCCCAGGGCATGTAAAGTCACCATTGGCTTTACTAGTCTCAAATTATTAACAGAGACCGGTACAAACCATCATATTGTGGACGTACTGGTCGGGGCAATTCGATTGCCCCGGGGTCTGTTAGTCAAGGGGGCACGTCTCCGTCCCCCCTGATCGAGTTTTGGCTGGTGGCAGTGGATACTACTTTTTGTATTCGACCACGAATATATCCCTATGGGATTTTCCCATTGTTCGAGGCTACCAACTTTAATTATTTAATTCTCATAGCTTCGAATATACCGCCGGTTTATTTATTTAATATTAATTCACCGGTTGGTATTTTTTGCCAGGACTCGATTCTAAAATGGCGTTTGTATTCTTTTCTGTGACTCCAACCCAAGTCGAGCCCTTTGTTCCACTTTTTGGCGGGCTTCTCCACAGAAGCCTCCAAAAGTGGTGCCACTCTGTCTGGGTACCACAGGGGGCGTGGGAGGGGGTTTAGGCACCCTGGACTGAGTTACCTTGGTAACTCAAGTCGCACTCTTGTGTGATTGGCCCAAGTGGTGAGCCGGCCGGCTCACCACTTTGCATGTTTGATTGACAGCTAGGCTGAGTGAATGGGGGTGTGCTGCATAAAAGCAGGGCTTTGGGGACTGGAACTTCAGAAGTCGCCACAGGACCTGAAAATCCGACGAGGGAGAAGCTGAGCCGACCTACCACGACGACACCACCGGTGGAGCCCTGCGGAACCCACTCACCACTTCCCGACGACAGAGAAGATCTCCCGGCTGGAGAGGCTTCTTCCCCTGACTGGTGGGCACAACCAGTTTACCTTCTTTTCTTCGCATCCCAGGACGTCTTGTGGTCGAATTGCCCGTGCCAAGCACCCCGGCAACCGGATAGCCACTTACCACTGGACCGCGAATAAAAGGACCGCTCCTTTTACCTGAGAACTCCGCGGCTGGTTTCTTCCCTGGCAGTGCAACGGACTCCTGTCTTCCTCCCCTACGAGATCCTCTCTTCCCCCGGACGAAGCACCGACTTGCATCCGCTGCCAGGAACAACTGCCCGCGCTGGAGTATTCTCACCACTTTAAGGTACCGTGTCCGCCAGGCCTCCCTTTCTAAAGATTGCTACAAGGTAATAATAATCCCTTAACCTTCTGGACTGGGCTGGCCGCCTTGACCTTCTAACTGGTCCCTTTCTTTTGGTCCAACTCTTTTTGAACCTTTGCAAGACTCTTGTGCACTTCAACCGTGTGACCTTGGATACATTTCGTTCTGATCCTCTTAAAGTGGATCCGGCCTACTGAACTCTAACTTCATGGTTTTACTTGCCTTGCTCTCTTGTTTTGTTCTTATGAAAGTGTTGGGATCTGTTTCACATTATACTCTACTTTTCTCTCCCTTTTAAAACAAATTATTAGAGTGCCATCTGCGTTAAGCGCTCACCGTTGTCTGAAAATAAGTGGGGGCTTTGCTTAAGACTTGTCTAAACTTCTTCTAAGGGAGTGTATATCTTTTAGTGACCGTGTTTTTGAATTGCTTATTATTAGTGCCTGTGTGTTTTTCTAGATGTGGTTTTTAAATAAATAATTATATCTCTTTTACACCAAGCTCTGGTCAGTGTTTACTTGTTCTACTGTGTTCTCTTGACCTATTGTGAATAATAATAATAATAATAATAATAATTATAATAATAATAATAATAATAATTTGGCATTTATATAGCGCTACGAACCCTCAGGTATCTGAGCGCTGCTTATTATTACCCACGGTGTGTGGTGCTCATTTATCGACCTCGGAAGGATGAAACGCTGAGTTTGGCGCTGCCGGGATTCCAACCTGCATTCGCAGGCTCTGTACTGATGTCAAAGCGAGCGCTCTACTCGCTGTGCCACTTGACCGGCTGAATACTCTGTATACTGCCTAACTCTTCTTGAGGGAAGTCTGACTGCTCAGCCACAGCTACCAAGTGAATCTGTGTGGTACAGACTGCTACCAAGTGGGTTTACTGCCAAACACCTGTAGTCTTAAATCTTTTGCAGTGGTCCCAGAGGGAACTGCACAGGTTTCTGCCTAACACAGAGTTTTGGCACTTATAAATCATTTGGATAAGAAGAGTGCCCCTGCACCCATTCCAGAGAGATCCTGAAAGAAACATGAAGAAGCCAAGTATCATGTCCAGCTGCAAGACTTGTAAGGAGACTATGGATCTGTTGGAAGAAGGCCTGGTGACCAGCTTCTGCTGCTGTACAGGAAGACGCCTGTCTTGTGGGTGAGCTCCAGAGGTCCTCTGATGGAGCTTTGACCCTTGGAGTGGAGTGGAGGGAACATCCATTCTCGATGTCAGCTTGGACTCCTGCAAAGAAGAGGCCTCGGAAGTGCTCCTGGATCACCCAGTGGCGCCAAGCTCAGAGTGTGGGCTACTGTGCTGTAGACATCGCCATTCCATGTAGAGCTAGGAACTTTGGGGATCGACAGCTTATGATACAGGAGTCATCTCTGCAAAATTCTGTGGTTCCAGCATCATTTCCGAGATAGGAGGCGAAGTCCGACCGCGACAGGTGTGTCCCCCTGTGCTGCTGTGCATCGGTGGCCATTGTCCAAAACAGCTTCCCTGCATCAAGGCCTGTGCTGAGAGGGGCCTTGCATCGAGTTCTGATGCATTCTCCATCCTGATGACCTTGCACCAGCATTTGTCACCGACTGGAGAAGTGCTCGAACCTGCAATCCCTCTGGCATCAAGGAGTGGAGCTTACGGCGGGAAAAGCGACCCTGGACTCTCTTCTGAAGACCTGCCAAGTCCAAAGAAGAATCGAGTACGGGGGGGAGTTGTAACAGTACTTACCTGAACTTCAAACCTCCCCTTTAAAAGTTGGTAACTTTTAGAAACGTTTGTAACAGTTTGACTTTATCATTGCTTTCTTGTGCAAGCATTCCAAAAGTGGGGGGACACTTTTATTCACTAGAACAACATGTCCTCTAACCCTCTTAACTGGACCCTTGAAGCCCTCCACTAACTTTATCCTGTCTCAAAAAACTGTGTGGAACTTTGGTGAATCTTTGGGCACAAGGCCCCAAACATCTTAGGGATGGACTTCTTAAGTTAGTGTTGTATCTCTGTGAACCTATAGTGCTGCATACTAATACTTACCTTCCTTTGCATGGGTCTGTTATGTATTTTGCCCTACCACAGTGATTGTACCTATGTATCATTGTTTTAGTTTGTGTGAAAATATTAGTAACTAGTAGTCATTTTTCATAGTGTTTTTCACCTGTTTGTCTAAGTGTGTTAGTTGACTTTTCACTGTGTATACTCATTGATGACCCCTTACCAGGCTTACCCCACCGGAGACCTAGCATTGACCACTCACCTAGCTACCTTGAACTGGTTTGGCTACAGCTCCCAGAGTTGTCCCTGTCACTTAACTAGGTTAGCCTCCTATACATCTGTCCACCAGGCTAGAGTATAGAAATCCAGTCCTAACAAGTTGTTGTGCAGTAGTGAGGATCAGTTTTTGGGTACCTTAGTGTTTTTCACTGGTGAATTGGCTGATTAACACTTAAACAGTGCACTGTGTCCTTTAAATGCCTTGTAGTTAGAAGTCATCTACTATAATTGATTGCATTGAGATAATCACTCTCACTTCTTTAAGTTCTTCTAAAGTGGTTCACAGTCTCTGCCACCAATGCTGAATTAATAGTCAAGATTCTAGATTTTGAAAAGATTAAGGTTGTACCTCCCCGGGCCCTAACTAATGGTACTGGTAATGATGCTAGGTTTGTGCCCATCAGCAATATTAGTGTGGCTGGTACTGCAGCTACTGTAGAAAGGGATGAGGAGAAGAGTGATAATTCTCATTTTCTATAACTACCTCAGAGGCTGAGGCCATTGTTGATTTGAAAAAGGAGAAGCACAGGCTCAAGGAAAAAGAGCCTGAGTTCAATTTAGCAACATTGGACTTTGAGAGGGATGAGAGGCAAAATGACAGAGATCATCAGACAGAGCTTGTCAAGTTACAGGCTTCCCAAGGTTCTTCCAGAGGATCTGGAGATGGTTCTTGGTCCTCTTCACATCAAGTTTCCCAAAAGATCTGTATGAGGAGAGGAATGACAACATTGATTGGCTTGTGACTTTTGAGCATGCATATGAAGTACAAGGAGTGAGTGATGCTGATAGAATTGCATGGTTGCTCACCAGACTGCCCCATTCTGACTGCAGTACCATTATGGAAATATCAAAAGCTGAAGGGCAAGATTTAGTGTTACGCTAAGTGTTCAGTCGTGTTGAAGCTATTGATGGTGGAAGTCTCGCTATTTTTACTACGTGCATGCTCACCATGGAGACGCTGGAGAATTATGCTGCTGCACCTTTAAAACTAGAAACCTTATAATCATTGCGAGAACACGAAGCGTTCGCGAAGTGTTCCGCTAAGTGTTCAGTAATGTTCTGGAGTGTTTTGGAGTAGCGGAAATCCAAGGGGCTGCACTCTGTGTGTTGTGACTGAACTTTGAAGACAATCAATCATGTGAAGTTTCTTATTCCACATATATGAAGGGTAGTCAACGGGCTCATAAAGACTGTTACTCGGCTGCGCTATTTTACTAACAGGAGACATATAGACGTTGGTTGCAGCTTGAGAATTCAAAGGAGTGTGGTTCTGGTGTTGTGTGTTGCGGGGCCAGATCCATAGACCTTATTACTATATATATATTTTTTTTTACTGGTTTATATAAACCTTAAAAAGAACAAGACATACGACAATACAAGACAAAGAACACAAAACCTAACGACATCCAAGTTTCTTGTTATTTCCTCACAAGTCCTCCATACTAAGTGCATTCAACTTAGTGTTTTTCGACAGTGCATATTCTGAATTACTCTCATTCCGACTCCAAACCACCAAGAGTCAGGCGCACTTGTAGTTCTCCAAGAAAGTTTAACGGGGCAAACATTAGTTTCCGATCCAACCCAGTGAACATAAGATGCCACCAATCATCAGCACTAAAAGTTGCAGATTTGCAAATGACAGTGCCCAGAGTCCGAGCTCGCAAATTTCGAAGTTTTGTGCAAAATTAGGTTAAGGGCCTCAGTGTCTCAATACTTTGCTCTCAGAACCGACAAGTTACATCCGTCCCAATGTTTTGAGTCCAGATTCCTGTACGCTCTTTGGTCGGAAATAATTTCAGTTTTAACCGCATATATAAAGATCTCGATTTCCAGTCCGGAAACTGTAATAAGTAAGGTTGCAAATCTCCAAATGCTCTTGCTTCATAAGGCGCCTCACTCATTGATTGTGATCTGCCTCTTAAATCACATGTTTGGCACCAATCTGATCTCCAAAGCTGTATTTTGGCTAAATCAGGATTGTCCAATAATGTACCTACTGAGATGTCAAGAGCCTTCATTACTTCCAAACATTGATTGCTCCACAGATCTAGCATAGTGTTGTTTTTATCCCTGCCAGAATCATTTAGTATTTTGTACTGTAACATCGGAGCAGAAGTGATGGTCTTTCGGAATATAGATAGTGCGTTCCAACATACTCTAGCATGGATTGATGTTAAGCCAAGTTCGTATCTTAAGCACACAGTTGATGTTCCCTTGGGTAATTGTAGGACCATGACCCAGAAGATGTTCTTCAACGTGCACCATAACTCATAGGAACAGCCAAAAGCAGTTTCCACACCAAAAATCATTGCTGGTACCGCCTTTTGAAGGTAAAAGGCAAGAGTTGGTTTCAAGGAAAATTTCCCATATTGTTTGTTGATAATTCATGCTCGACAGGCTAGCATCCGACATTTGATTTTTATTGACTGAGCCCAAGGATCGTCTTTTATATTGGTGTTCAGCCATGTTCCCAGGTATTTGGCACTGCGTGTCATTGACAAACAATTTTTTTCCAAATGCCAGACATATTTACGCTGTTTCTTATTTACGAACATCACATTTTGACGAACCAGTATTTCACAATTCTTTTTGTTGATCTGTAGACCATTGCTTGACACATATGATTCTAATGCGTTAAGTTTCTGCTGTAGTCCAATAGGCATCTTGTCCAAGAGTATCAGATCATCAGCATAAAGAAGCCACCCCACATGGGCTCCGTTGATCTTTGGTGAGAACGATGAAATACCCCTGAATGCCTCTCCTATATCAGATAGGAATAGATTAAAGGTAATTGCTGCTAATGGGCAGCCTTGTTTCACACCCTTAACCTCTTTAGTGCCGAGGACGAGGTATCTCGTCCTTGGGATTCCCTCCCTGTTGCCAAGGACGAGATACCTCGTCCTTTTCGGAACTTTGATTTGAGGTCCCCCCTCACTGCCAGGGGGCTGGATTACCTTCAGTTTCACGTCGGCGTGCGTAAAGCACGCCGATGTGAAAGTGAAAGTCATTTTCACTGCAGCAGCCATTTCGGGCTGCTGCAGTGAAAATATAAGGTGAGTGTTCACCTTTCTCCCCTTCGATCTCTGGCTGTATTTCTCCCCTTTCCAACGACACCCTTTGTGACAGCAGGGCGCTCGAGGCGCGGGCAGCAATGCCCACTAGACACCAGGGAAATGTTTGTGACGTGGGGGTAGAGGGGGGCTGCTTACAGTAAGCAGCCCTCTCTCCCCAGCCCCCAAAGTACGGGGGCACAACCCTGGGGGCAGATGGCTGATCATCTGCACCCAGGGAAGGGGGCAAAAAAAAAAAATAATGAAATGGAACAGGGATGGGAGAGCCTGGGATTTTTTTTGCCCCCTTGAAAGGGTGGTGGCCCTCCCCCTCCCACAACAAGTGGAAAGGGGGGGCCACTCCTTGTAGCCCTCCCTGGGGCAGATTTATGCCCCCAGGCAGGTGTACATGAGGTGGCCCCCATCCAATTGGCGGAGCGGGGAGGGCCACCAGGAATAAGTGCAGGCCCCCCAAAGGATGGGGATTGCAGGTTAGGCCCCCCTGGGGGCAGATGGCTGATCATCTGTCCCCAGGGAAGGGGGCAAAATAACATTTAAAAAGAATATATCAACTGGGGTGGGGGTGGGCGGGCCCTAGACCCCAGGGATTTTTTTTTGCCCCCCTGAAAGGTTGGTGGCCCTCCCCCTCCCACATCAAGTGGAAAGGGGGGGGCACCCCTTGTAGCCCTCCCTGGGGGCAGATTTATGCCCCCAGGCAGGTGTACATGAGGTGGCCACCCATCCAATTGGAGGGGGGGGAACCACCATGAATAAGTGCAGGCCCCCCAAAGGATGGGAGTTTTGGGTGGGAGTGGGGGGGGCACTAGCCACCAGGGATTTATTTATGGAAAGGGGGTAGCCCTCTCCCCCTCACATCAAGGGGAAATGGGGGCACCCCTTTTAGCCCTCCCTGGAGGCATATATCTGTTCCTAGGAAGGGACATCTGACACCAGGGAGGGCTGCATGAGATGTCCCTCCTGCATTTGGTGTGGGGGGAGAGGGTCACCCCCCATTACATTAGAAAACTACCTGGCATTTTAGGGTGCCCCTCAGCCCGCCCTAAAGTGTAGTGTACCATTTTCAATTTATTTTTTCTTTACCAAACTTGTTTTTGCGCAGAGGGGCACATTGGTGTGCCAATCTGGCCCCACAGTGCCAACACCTTACTGCCCTACCCCCTGGGGACAGTCCCATAATTTTTGGTGGCCCTCTCCACCCACCCCAAATGGAGGGGGGTGTACCTCACGCAGCCATTTGTAGGAGGCCCAGGGAGGGCTGCATGAGGTGCCCCTGCCACCCACTGAAATACGCCGCCAACAACGGATGTCATACTTTCCCGCGTTCCCACAGGTGTCTCAACGAAAACAGTACCTCACATGTGTGGGTTCACCAATCTAGCCGCAAAGGGAAAAGGCTAACCCACTGGTAACCACAAAACGGTTTGGGGAGATAACTGCAGATTTGGGCCTAGGGTGTCCAAACCACCAAGGAAAACTAGGAACCCCATGCATTTCTGAAAAGAGGGCACCAGTGAGAATCCACAGAGGTCCAATTTGCGCGAAGCGGACCAGAATGGTTTGCTGTGCTGAATTCCCCATATACTGAATTAGGCAAATATAAGTTCAATAAGAAGATAATCCTCGTAAGTAGGGTAGTGTATTAGTATGTCTCATCAGAGTAAGATAAATTTCAGGTGCGGCTGGGAAAATCTCAAGGCCACTCGAGATCAAAATACATAGGTACAAAAAACACACACCCTGGACGTTGCCGACCAGGAGCCCAAAGCTGCACTCCTTGCGGGATAATATCCCAGGTCAAATATCTCAACCAGAACAGAAGTTAGATGGCTCCAAAGAGTCACATATCCATAACAGTTGAGGCTGTAAATGTGTAATTTAGATGGCGAGCAGCACACAACTGTGCTCAATAGTTTAACACAATACGTAATCATTAAAGTGTGTATTTCAATATTTCTGTCCGCCTGCTGGAGTAAGACAAGGAAAATGACCAAACTGACTCAAAACAGGTTAAAACAGAAAGTAAACAGGTTTTATATAAACAAAAGTCTCTGTCTGTTGCACTGTTAGTTTCCACAGTGCACCGTGAAGGGTGTCGTAAAATACAGCAATTCAAAATACAACAATGGTACGGTTTGAGCTATAAAAAATTCGGGTAAACCAAAAAGAAGGTGAATCGAATGAGTATGACAAGTTGTGTCCCAATTACGTCATTGGTGATAACATGTACAGTTTCCAAAATAAATCCTTTTGAAATTTTCAACATAAAAAAGCGCTCCTAGTTGGTATGAGGTGCCATCGCATTTCGGATTCCATTAATCCATCTTCAGGGCCGGATGTGCTCATATTTCATAATGTATTCAAGTAGAATCTCTTTCGTTGGGTCCTAAGAATAATTCAAATGAACTCGTCAAGGAGTATTGTGTATTGTGTTTCAAAGTAACTAATAGGCTTAGTAAATACACTGACCTAGTGAGTCGAGGGAACTGGACTCAAAAAGGTGTTGTTGGGTCTGGAGAGAGTCGCCTCCCATCTAGATCGTTGGTAAATGGTGGCGGGATTCAGGTCTCATGCAGGTATCTACAGGTAAAAAGGGAAAAGCCCCCATCAGAGGTGATGGCAGATTCATAATAAAGCAATTTAGAAGTCGCACTGACAGACTGATCTGCCGTGCAAAAACATTGCCCCGTGTCCTAGCGTGATGAGCTAGTTCGAGCGCGTATAGTAATAGGAGTGAGAATCTCTCCGTAGGGAGTATCGTGTTGGTTTGAAATTCAATTGTACTTACTGGATCTCTGCAGGGAGGATAACTCAGCCTCTCTTTCGACAACTACCTACCTTCGCGTATAGAAATAGCGCACTTAGAAACAGTTTGATCAGAGCTGAAACACCCAAAGATCTACCCACAGCAAAGACATTTAAGGGGACACAACCTTGCTTTAATTGTCAACATTGCAGCAACATCTTACCTGGCAATACCATCTCACATCCACACCCTGGGAAGCCAATCACACTAAAACATTCCTGTACTTGCGACTCCACAAATGTGGTCTATGCCTTAAAATGCCCGTGCGGTTTTTACTATGTAGGCATCACTATGAGAAAGGCCAAGCTAAGATGGACAGAGCATAAGTCAAATATAAGGACAAAGAGCCTTAAATCCCCAGTATCGGTGCATTTTCTGGAGTCTAGGCACTCGATAGCTCAACTGAAATTTCTAATCCTTGAACAGGTGAAGGCTGGCCCTAGAGGAGGTGATATCCATAAAAAACTGCTCTAGAGAGAAATCATATGGATAGATCTGTTAGACTGTCTCACCCCTCGCGGTATGAACTATGAATTTGATCTTATGTGTTTCCTTTGATGTTACAGATGTGAATTTAGAAGTTGAGGCTGTGTTCCTCCTTTACTGTTATAAATGTGGAATCGGGACTTTACATACATAAGCTTGAATGTACAGGGCACACTGAGATGCCATATAAACCGAATGTGCCAATATGTGTATATGCCAATCTGCCAGACATATGTGAATATGTATGCCTCTAGAGAATGTGAACGGTTTAGGGACCGTCAACATGCCAATCTGCCAGATATATGTGAATATGTATGCCTCTATAGAATGTGAACAGCTTAGGGACCGTCAGCATGACAAACTCTTTAGGGGTATTCCATGCAGAGAAAAGCTGTAAGTACCCATGTAGATTGACCATTGATCACTTCTCTTCAGTTCGACCCAGTTTTTGATAGGAGCCGGTATGCCCGCTAGCTCCTCCCTCTGGGTCCCAGCTAACCGGCAGGAGGGGGGGTGCCCCACAGTCCGACTGGAACTGTGACGCCCCCCCTCCTGCGCCCCACTACTCAGATTAATGATGACCCTATTTTCTGCCCTTGCAGACGTTTTTACTACGCATACAGATGCGTGAGTACAATTCGATTCTTCTCCTGATTGACACTATTGCGGCTCTGTACGGCTTACTGCCCACACCAACATGGCGGCTTAAGCGCCAACGCGCATGCGTGGCGTCCGTGACAACCACTTTATCTAGGTTCACTTACGAGCGACTCGTCTTGGCGACGGGCCGCTCGGGTTATCCTTTCTGCAGAGATCCAGTAAGTACAACTGAATTTCAAACCAACAACGATACTCCCTGCGGAGAGATTCTCACTCCTATTACTATACGTGCTCGAACTAGCTCATCACGCTAGTACACAGGGGCGTTGTTTTCGCGCGGCAGAACAGTCTGTCAGTGCGACTTCTAAATTGCTTTAGTATGAATCTGCCATCACCTCTGATGGGGGCTTTTCCCTTTTACCTGCAGATACCTGCATGAGACCTGAATCCCGCCACCATTTACCAACAATCT
This sequence comes from Ambystoma mexicanum, assembly GCF_040938575.1. Lineage (NCBI taxonomy): Eukaryota > Metazoa > Chordata > Amphibia > Caudata > Ambystomatidae > Ambystoma > Ambystoma mexicanum. The sequence goes on from NC_090939.1 coordinate 639,707,438, forward strand.
AGATGGGAGTCCACTCTCTCCAGACCCGACAACACCTTTTTGAGTCCAGTTCCCTCGACTCACTAGGTCAGCGTATTTACTAAGCCTATTAGTTACTTGAAACACAATACACTATACCCCTTGACGAGTTCATTTGAATTATTCTTAGGACCCAACGAAAGATATTCTACTTGAATACATTATGAAATATGAGCACATCCGGCCCTGAAGATGGATTAATGGAATCCGAAACGCGTTGGCACCTCATACCAACTAGGAGTGCTTTTTTATGTTGAACATTTCAAAAGGATTTATGTTGGAAACTGTACATGTTATCACCAATGATGTAATTGGACACAACTTGTCATACTCATTCGATTCACCTTCTTTTTGGTTTACCCGAATTTTTTATAGCTCAAACCGTACCATTGTTGTATTTTGAATTACTGTATTTTACGACACCCTTCACGGTGCACTGTGGAAACTAACAGTGCAACAGACAGAGACTTTTGTTTATATAAAACCTGTTTACTTTCTGTTTTAACCTGTTTTGAGTCAGTTTGGTCCTTTTCCTTGTCTTACTCCAGCAGGCGGACAGAAATATTGAAATACACACTTTAATGATTATGTATTGTGTTAAACTATTGAGCACAGTTGTATGCTGCTCGCCATCTAAATTACAAATTTACAGCCTCAACTGTTATGGATATGTGACTCATTGGAGCCATCTAACTTCTGTTCTAGTTGAGATATTTGACCTGGGATATTATCCCGCAAGGAGTGCAGCTTTGGACTCCTGGTCGGCAACGTCCAGGGTGTGTGTTTTTTGTACCTAGGTAGGCGATTTTGGCCATTTTTGCCAATTGGACATGCATGGACGATATGGAAGAAAAGGGTAGGAAAGCCGAAATGGAGGACAAAAAGGTATATATTTCTGAAAAGTAGACAAAATTCCAAGTTTAGGAAGGGGTGATTTGCGTAGGTCGGGCAACAACTAGGTAGGGGAAAATGCCATAGATTGGGGGAAAAGCGGGAAAATGACCGAAAAAAAAGGTATGTGGTGGACATGGTTGGCTTGGTACGGCAATGGCTTCTATGATTTTTGAGAAAAGCAATGCTCCGCTACATTTCCCTGACTCTTGCAGTTAGGAAAGCACACATTTTTTGTAGTGTTTTACAAAACAAGCAATACCACAAGCCAAACACTGAGCCATGCTACACAGGAGTTTTATGCTTACGGCCTGAACAGATACACTTAGCAAGTGTAAATCAGGAAAACCAATGTGGTGAGGAACGGCAAGCATACTTTTTTTGAAAGAGCACAGGCAGACCTTTTCAAGGGTAGATGACTTGTGCAGGTTACAAAAGTGTATGGTGCCTAAAGCAGCGACTAAATGTAGGGCACATTTGGGAAATGAAAGAGTTGTGTGACAAAGGGCACCAGCAAATGGGTCAATACGTTATGAAAACCACAAAAACACAACAAATGTTATACCTTCCCGCGTTCCCACAGGTGTCCCGATTAAAACAGTACCTCACATGCGTGGGTGCACCTACCTGGGCGCCAAGGGGAAAGCCTAAAACACAGGTAACCCCAAGTCTGTTTTGACACCTGAATTTCACACTTTCTCCAGACGGGCACACCATACAGATATGGGCCTCGGGTGTCCAAGCCACCAAGGAAAACAGGGAACCCCATGCATTTCCGAAAAGAGGACACCCGTGGGAATCCGCAGAGGTATGAGTTACGCAAATTGGCCCAGAATTTATTACCCAGACACCCTGCAAAGTCCGAAATGTGGGGGGAAAATGCATTTTCTGCACATTTCACTCGGCTCACCCATCGAAACACGCCCCCAACAACACATGGCCTACCGTCCCGCGTTCCCACAGGTGTCCCGATGTAAACGGTACCTCACATGTGTGGGTGCACCTACCTGGGCGCCAAGGGCAAAGTTTAAAACACAGGTAACCCCAAGTCTGTTCTGACACCTGAATTTCACACTTTCTCCAGACGGGCACACCATGCAGATATGGGCTTCGGGTGTCCAAGCTACCAAGGAAAACATGGAACCCCATGCATTTCCGAAAAGAGGACACCCGTGGGAATCCGCAGAGGTATGATTTGCGCAAATTGGCCCAGAATTTATTACCCAGACACCCCCGCAAAGTCCGAAATGTGGGGAAAAAACTCATTTTCCGCACATTTCACTCAGCTCACGCATCGAAACACGCCCCCAACAACACATGGCCTAGCGTCCCGAGTTCCCACAGATGTCCCGATGAAAACCGTACCTGGGCTTCATTTTAAATAGACAAGCCTCGGACAACATGCGCAAAACCCTCCATGCGCTGCACTTAAGGGAAACCCGGGACGAGGGGGTACTCTTGCTGTCCCTGGACGCAGAAAAGGCCTTCGACCGGGTGAGTTGGGCTTTCATGGGGGAGGTCCTCTCGGCAATGGGGATGGGCCAGAGGTGGTTGGGATGGATGGCGGCACTATATTCCGCCCCCACGGCCAGGGTGGCCGCCAATTGGATGGAATCAGAAGCCTTTCCCTTAGAGCGAGGAACGAGACAAGGTTGTCCACTATCCCCGCTGATATACGCCCTTGTCATGGAACCCTGGGCGATCTCGGTGCGTAACAACGAGGCTATCACTGGAGTACAGATGGGCGGCTCCCACTGTAAGATCAGCCTGTTCGCCGATGACGCTCTCCTCTACATCACTAAACCGTCACGGACGATTCCTCATGTGTTGCGGGCACTGGAGCGTTATGGGAGCCTCTCGGGGTACAAGGTCAATCTGGGCAAATCTGTGGCTTTTATGGGGGGCCGACTACCGGACACTGAGAGGGAGTATGTGGAGGGTCTTCCCTTCCAATTGCAGAGAGAGGGGTTCCGGCACTTGGGAATTCAAATCACACCTGATCCAAAGGACCTCTTCCCGAGCAATTTCACCCCTTTGTGGACTGAGGTCAAGAGAGATGTAGAGAGGTGGGCGGTCTCGGAGTTCTCATGGATGGCACGACTCAACCTGATCAAAATGGTGGTACTTCCCAAATTCCTATTCCTCTTCCAGATGCTCCCCACTCAGGTCCCCGTCGCATTCCTACAGTCAATGAAACGCACCCTGTTCAGGTTCCTCTGGGCGGGAAAAAAACATAGGATCTCCTACGACGTCCTAACGAGGCCCAAGGAGGATGGAGGGGTGGGATTCACAGATTTTGACACGTACTACAGGGCCTCCCAGCTGAGGATTTTGGTTGACCATTCCAACCCTGGGTGAAGCTAGCTTTAATTGCTAGATTTGGGAAGACCCCTTCCCAGTACCTTAAGAGGTTCATGACCCTCAAAAAGCATGATAGTACCCCTGGGGCTACTTCAGTGAATGAGTGTTTGAAAAACTTAGAGGGATGGATTAAGGGTTACAGAGTTAACACTTATGAGGGAATGAGAAATCTTGTTATGTTGGAGTCTATTTATGATGCCTGCTCGCCTGAGCTCAGACAGCACTTGGCTGATTCTAAGGAAATGGATCCTAGGAAGTTAGGCAAGGCTGCTGGCTTGTGGGTTGCCAACAGGGCTACTCCCAAGGAATCTGGGGCAACTCAGAAGGAGGAGGAGGGAAAACAGCCACCAAAAGAGAACCAAGAGACTTCTAATGCCCCCAATTCCAAAGAGGGCCACAAATGACAAAATAGCCAGGGTAAGCCACCTGGGAAACCAAATAGGGCTAGTGAACCCTCTGGGGCCCAACCAGAGGTAGGTCGGCAGAAACCCCTGTTCCTGAGAGCATTTGGAAAATGCTATGTTTGTGGGTCTACTGACCATATAAAGGGCGATCCCAGATGCAAGGGTAAACCCGCAGGGATCGCACTGCCTCCTTAGCCTTCTTCCCAGAGGAAGAAGTACAAATGGCTAGTGCCCCATTATGAATTGTTTGCTGAAGAACCTATGGGTCTTCAAACAACTGTATCCTTAGAGTCCATGGGGCTGGTTAGCCAACAGAATAGGAGTGTGTATGACTCCCTTCTAGAAAACTCTAAAGTATATTACATGGACAGTGTTCTTGTCAATGGCCAGGATACTCCTGCCAGGAGAGACACTGGGGCCAGCAGAACAGTAGTGGGTGAGAGCTTTTTCAGGCCTGAGGATGTGGTTAAGGCACCCAAAGGTCCCACTAAACTTTCTGGAGGCCCTGTCCGGTTGGTTCCAATTCTACCAGCCCTCATTCAGTGTAATAACATGACAGTGAGAATTCCTGTCAGTGTTCTGACTGAGGTGCCTGGGAGAGTTCTGTTGGGGAATGATCTAAAAACTCTAGGAGTAGTATCCAGTACCCCCAAGCCGCCCAGTATGGAGAAGCAGAACCAAACCAAACCAAATTGGCTAGAGAGGCCACCTTAAGGGACCACTCTCTGCCTGTGGGTACCTCTACAGAGAACCCCACTACAAGCTGTGGTGTTGGTAAATTGACCTCTAACCCAGGCACATTTCAGGCTAGAATGTTAGGGAAATGTGAGCCCCAACCAAGCTCCATCATTGTTCCCCCAGTTTTAAAGTCTCTGACTCCCCCTGCTTCTGAGCAAGAGGTGGATAGACCAACTAGGCCCTTCTCTAGGCCTAAGAGAACTGGTAATTCTCAGTGCTGGTGGAAAACCAGACAAGAAAAGTCTAAGGCCGAAAACCTTCAGGCTGTGGACTCTTCCACTGAAGACTGCAAAGGAAAACCTAGTGTTAGGAAAGAAACTCCTCCACCAGGTAAAACCAGACCTCAGAAGAAGAGGAAGCCTGTACTTGGCTCGACCTCTGACCCTCCAACCAGGATGCCTGAGACCCAACCTGCTCTTAAAAGAGAGGTGGTGTGGAACCATGGAGGCCCTTCTAGATCTAAGGGAATCCTTCTTAAGGACCCCTTGAGAAAACCTATTATGAGTTCAGAAGTTGTTGCAACTTCCAGGGGACTGTTAGATCAGCCCGTTAGGCAGAATCCTGTGCAGTGCCCTTAGGGACCACTACACACAATTAAGACTACAGGTGGCAATACAAGTTTTACCTTTGGTACAAGCCTGTACTACTATGTCAGAGTGGTAGCAGTGGCGGAGCAGCCAGGCTTATCTCAAGAGTATATGAGCAGTAGCAGAGATTACACAAAGGGACCACAATTACTGTGACTCAAGCAAACACTGACTCAAGGTTTCAGGTAGAAAAATATAAGTACATTTATTTTTAAACCATTCGTTATAAACACAACACTTCTATTAAATTTCAATAAAAAACACACGTTAAATATACTACAACTAACCAATTCACTTTGTACAGTAAGTCTCAAGGTAAGTACCCTGTGTTTGAATGAACTGGTGTTAGGAACAAAACATGTTACTGCGAAAACGATTGCGATCACTTTTTGACAGTTCGGTCTACTAAACAAACGAGTATCCGTGACATGAAATGCTACCGGGGCAAAAACACACTTAGCACCTGAGATACCCAGAGGAAGTTGGAGACAAAAATCACAGGCAATATTTTGGTTAGGCAGGCAGAATCAAGAAACACTCGGAGACAGGAGGTCAAAAGTCACATCGGGGCCAGTTGCCGAAGATCACACGGTCAGACAGTTCACGATTCGATGTAGCCAAAAGTACTTCAATATTGTCAATGTTCGGAAGCAAAATTTATAAGAAGGAGGGAAGACAAGGGCAAGCCTTGGAAATGAAGAAAAAGGGATTCACCCAGTTTCCTCAACAGAACACAGTACCTTGTTCCAGTGGTGCAGCTAGTGCCCTTGCAGTTGTTCCTGTTGGTTTCCCGCAGACCCACGATTCCTGGAGCTTCGTTGCGAAGGAGGACGTCTGAAGGGGGTCTGCACCACACAGGGATGAAGCCGGCAGCAGCGACAAGGAATAAAAGGTGCGCTCCTTAAAAACAGGAGAGGCTCTTCAGGTGGCTCTCCGGACCACTACAGCAGTGTGCATCGATTTCGACCACGGAAGAGGATCCTCTGGCTGTAGAAGATGAGCTGGTTATCCCCACCAAGCTCAGGGGAAGAAGACTCCGAACTGGATCTTCTCTGAGTTGTTGAAGGGCAGATAGCTCAGGACTGCAGCAGGGCTTCACCGGGACGGGGTAGTTGCAGCAGCCATCGTTCTCTCCGCTTCTCTTCGGTTCCTTGTAGTTCCAGTGGCGACTCTCTGACTTCTAGCCCAAGAGACCTGCCTTTTATGCGAAAAACCCCCATTCACTCAGCCTGGCTGTCACACAGCAGGGGGGTTGTCCAGCCCGGACAACTACCCTGGCCAATCATGACAAAATGCGACTTGGGTTTCCTAGGATATCCTGTGCAGGGGGTGACTACACACCTCCCTCACATTCAGCCCACCTAGACACCCAGGTGCCTTGAGGAGGGCTTCTGGGCAGAAGCCCACCAAAAGACAGTGAACAAAGAAGGCAAACCTAGTTTGCCGCGCAAAGTAAAACACAAGAAGGACTTTAACAAAAAGAAATGGCAAATAAACCCAACCAGAGCCAAAAGAAAGACGATTTGGTCAAGTGGGTTTATGTTCAAGGCTAATTTAATGGCCAAGAACAGTACCACGTTTATCTAATATAATTGTGGTAGAAAAGTTAGGGTAGATACCACTGCCACCAGCCAAGTCTAAGGGCCTCATTACACGGACGGCGGTGGACCAAGGTGCTATTAGCACCTTGGTCCACGCCGGTAAAATACCAGCACCGCCTTGGTGGAAAGGGGAATTACCGCCCTATTCCAAGGTTGGCGGGGCGGTAATTCCCTCTTCCCCCATTGCCCTTCCCCATTCCCATTTTTGCCCCATAGGGCATGATGGGAATGGGGAAGGTGCTAATTACGGCACTGCAAATTGCGGTACCGTAATTAGCTCCCTGGTCCCTTTGCGTGTTGGTTTTTAACGCCTGCAAAAAGCAGGCGTTAAATTCTCCAACCCGCAAAGGGACCTCGTAGTAAGGCGGTAAGGGTTTACCGGTACCGGTAAAATACCAGTACCGGTAAACCCTTACCGCCTACCGTGTAATGAGGCCCTAAATGTTAAAAGAGAGAAACAATGCTCTAGGAGGTACAGATACAAAGGGATAACCCTTTCCAGTACTCCATGGAAGATGGGGTGTACTGGATCTGTGGTAGATTGACTAAGTAAAGTTAATGGTAACTTTACCCTTTTCTGGGGGACAGTAGTCGCCTCAGAAATGGAGGGAAGTCTCAAAGACAACCCTGTGCCATGGCACGGAAGGTGCTGTGTGACACACAAAAAGAAGGGGGAGTCCACAATCACAAAAACAGGTAGAAACACATAGCACAACCCAGGTAGGAGTGGGGGGAAAAGCTCTCACTCTTACCAAGTGGAAAAAAATATACTCCAGAAGTCCAACAAAGCCGCTGGGGACTCACTAGGTGAGGGAAATTAGCCATAAATGAGAATTCTGCCTAACAGCCCCCTTATACGCTACACTTACCCCCCACACTAAGGGACAGGAGGATTTAATCCACTCCTGGATGGACCTCATACCTCTAGTCGGTTACAAACATCCTAGAGAGACCATCAGCATTTTGGTGGTGACTTCCTGCTCTGTGCTCAATGGAAAAATCAAATCCTTGCAGGCAGATTGACCATCTGAGTAACTTTGGGTTTTCCCCTTTCATTTGCATCAGCCATCTCAAGGGTTGGTGATCAGTCTGAATAGTGAAGGTAGATCCATACGAGTATGGTCTAAACCTCTTCAGTGCCCACACAATAGCAAAGCATTCTCTTTCTATTGTTGCCCACCTTGTCTCAGGATCCTTTAACTTCCTGCTGATGAAACAAATGGGGTGTTCCCTACATTTCTCATCCAGTTGACTAAGGACTGCACCTATACCTACATTAGAAGCATCAGTTTGTACAATGAAGGGTTCGTAATAGTGAGGAGCTCTTAGGAATGGAGCTTGACAAAGGGCTTTCTTTAGGCCTTCAAAGGCTTGATTGCACTCCTCATTTCACCTGACCTTTTTAGGAAATTTGGGCGAGGAGATGACATTCAAGGGAGAAGCTATGGTCCCATAGTTCTCTTTGAAGTTTCTACAATATGCAGTGAGACCTAGGAAGGCTCTCACTTGGGTTTTAGTAGTAGGGGTGGCCCAGTTTTGTACAGATTGTACTTTGCTAGGCAGTGGCCTTATTTCACCTCCTCCTACCTCATGTCCAAGGTAGACCACTGAACTCTGACCAATCTGACATTTGCTTGCCTTTATGGTCAGATGGGCCTGTTCTAGAGCCTGCAATACATAACCTAGGTGTTCAACATGTTCTTTCCATGTAGGGCTGAACACTGCAATGTCATCCAAGTATGCCATGCAAAAGTCCTCCATCCCATTCAGAACTTGATTGACCATCCTCTGAAATGTAGCAGGTGCATTCTTTAATCCAAAAGGCATTACCTTGAATTGGTAGAGGCCAGCTGGGGTGGAGAATGCAGTTTTCTCCTTGGCATGGTCTGTCAGGGCTATTTGCCAATAACCTGACATTAGGTCAAATGTGCTGAGGTACTTGGCTGCACCAGGTTTGTCCACCAGCTCATCTGTCCTAGGCAAAGGATTGGCATCAGTCGTAGTGACTGCATTTAGAGCTCTATAGTCCATACAGAATCTCAACTCCTTGGGTCCTGCCTTTGGTACAAGCACAACCGGGCTAGACCATGGGCTAGTAGAGGGTTCTATTACCCCGAGTTCAAGCATCTTGTTGACCTCATTCCTTATGTGGGATCTGACATTGTCTGACATTCTGTACCCCCTGCTTTTGACAGGCAAACAGTCACCAGTTTGTATGTCATGCTGGCCCCAAGTGGTCAAGCCTGGTGAAAGTGAGAACAGGGAGGCAAACTGATTCAACAGCAACTTGCACTCATCCTGCTGGTCAGATGTGAGACTGGAAGAGAGATTAACTCCTTACACTTGCTCATCTAAAGGTAAGACTTTGAGGAGGTCAGGTAGAGGATCACTCTCCTCCACCTGCTGAGCTGAAGCTAGAAGCAAAACTCCTATGTCAGGTCTGGAGACATAAGCCTTTAAAAGGTTGGTGTGAAAGACTCTGGGAGCCTCCTTAGGATTGCCTAGGTCCACCAGATAGTACACCTCTCCAGGTTTACCCACAACCTTGAAGGGTCCTATCCATTTGTCCTGCAAGGCCCTCTGCCTTGTGGGGACCATAACAAGAACAAGCTGGTCTTGAGTAAACTCAACCATGTTAGCCTTCTGGACATGCCAATGTTTGACTAGAGCTTGGCCAGCCTTCAAGTTATCACTTGCCTCTGCCATCATGTGTGACATTCTCCTCCGGAGACCTATCACACAGTCAGTCACTCTGACTGGCTTGGGGGAAGGAGCACTCTCCAACCCCTCCTTAATCAGGGCCAATGGACCTCTGACTGGATGGCCATAGAGAAGTTCGAAGGGACTGAATCCTACTCCCTCCTGAGGGACTTCTCTATATGCAAAGAGAAGGCATGGCAGTAGAAGGTCCCACTTTCTTCTAAGGGGTTCTTCTAAAGCACCTATCATACTCTTCATAGTTCTGTTAAACCTCTCTACCAGTCCATTGGTTTGAGGGTGGTAGGTAGTTGAGAACTTGTAGGTAACTCCACAGGTTTTCCACATGGTTTGCATGTAGTGGGACATAAAACTTGATCCCCTGTCAGATATCACCTCCTTAGGAAAACCTACTCTGGTAAAAATACCAAGTAGGGCCTTAGCTACAGCCGGAGCCATAACAGTCCTCATAGGTATGGCTTCAGGAAATCTAGTGGCATGGTCCACTACAACCAGGATAAACCTGTTGCCTGATGTTGTGGGAGGGTCAAGAGGACCAACAATGTCAATCCCAACCCTCTCAAAAGGAATTCCCACCACTGGGAGAGGCACTAAGGGTGCCGTATTCTTGGATCCACTCTAGCCAGAGGTTTGGCAAGTGTGGCAGCTTATGCGGAATTTGTCTACTTCTGTACCCATCTTAGGCAAGTAGAAGTGCAGAGATAGCCTTTCTTTGGTCTTCTTAAAACTTAAGTGACCAGCCAAAGGTACCTCATGGGCTAACTGCAGAAACTGGTGTCGGTTCACTAGAGGTACTACAAGTCTTCTGTAGTCTTGAGGGGTTGACTCAGTTGGTTCACTGTAGAAGAGGCCATCTTCCCAGTACAACCTATACTTCCCAGGCTCAGTCCCATTGAGCTGAGAAGCTGCCTGTTGGCAAAGACCTTCCAAGGTAGGACACTCTCTTTGTCCCTTACTGAAATCTTCTCTGTTGGGTCCACCTTCTGTCAATAAAGACTGCAGCTCAGGATGGTCAACAGGGTCAAGATCTCCTGCCAAGGTAAGATCCTCTTCTAGATCTGATTCCTCAGTATCTAGTTTGACCATACAGGGTTGAACCCCACACTCAGCCTCAGCTGGTGTGGGAGTCACAGGTGTGACTTTGGACAGTCTCGGAGATGTCCTTCTGGGCACAGGAGTGCTTGCTGGTTTCTTGCTGGCAGACTTAGGTTTCTCCTTTGATTTTTCTTGTCCTGCAATGGCAGTAAGTAAGTCCTGTGGACTTGGGGTGATAGCTTCCTCTATCATGTCCCCAGGAGAGCCTCTTAAGGTTCTCTCCCTTGCAGACCTTATGAGCTCCTGCTTCCTTCTGCTGAGGGGCCTGGGGGTGCTAGACACAACTCCAAGAGTTTTAAGGTCATTACCCAACAGGACCCTCCCAGGTACGTTATTTTGCACACTTACAGGTATTATGACAGTCATGTCATTACACTGGATGAGAGCTGGTAACTGGGGAACCATTTGCACAGGGCCTCCAGCTAACTTGGTTAAGTGTTTGGGTGCCTTAGCAACATCCTCCACTTTGAAAAAATATTCATCAACCACAGTTATGCTGGCTCCAGTGTCTCTGATGGCAGGGGTCTAGTGACCATTCACAAAAACACTATCTTTATAATACTTTTTAGTATTATCTGGGATTGAGTTATAGACATCTAAGTTCTGTTGTTCTCAAAGCCCCAAGGACACTAAAGAAACATTAGCTGAGACTCTCATGGGCTCATATCAGCTAGTAGCTGAAAGTTTCCACTGGTCATAGGTACTTCATCCACCTGGGAGAAGGCTAAGGAGACAGTTGTCATGATGCCTACCCCCAGGGATCCAGATCAAGTCCAGCAGCCCCGGAAGCAGGCATCAAGTTATTCCAAGCAAGCCCAACAACCCCTGCTAGGGGCCATTTGGGTGCAGTCCTGGCCTCTATGGCGCCAGGTTCATATGGAGAGTCAGTCCTGGCGCCATAGGCACCAGGCTCATAGATTAAAACTTACCTGATGCAGAATATGCTGCAAACTTACCTGATGCAGACTATGCTGCAAGAGTTCCAAGCCAAAAGAGGCTTGGAAGGGACTACTTTACGTAGGGACTATTTTTTACTCGGGTGGGGTCGGGGAGGAATACTTACCTGGGACTACTTTGGAGGCTATTTAAACCACGCCCGAGGAGCAGCACATGTTTCGCGTTATTCTGCATCCAGCAGCGTAACGCTCACCGTGCCTGCAAGTCTGCATGCAGTCTACAGCCACGCCCGCCTCGAGTCTGGAGCTCCTAGAAAGAAGGAGAAAAGGTTAGAACAAGAGCAATACCTTTGATCCTTACCTGAATTCCCGATCCACCGTGCCATCGAGCTGGAAGAAAGAAGTTATTTTATGCGCGTCGCCTCGCCTGCTGCAGCGCCGCGTTGAACTCACTGGCCTTTGCAGCATCTTCATTATCCACCGCATCCGTCTGCATGTTCCCGCCGCACTCTGGCACCTAAGGGGAACACACGAACAGCAAGGTGAGCCAAGGTAATAAACAGAGGCAATATTAGTTACCCCCCATAGACTTACCTGATTTTACCGCCTGGGGTACTATTCCTCGTCACGGGGCGGCGCAGCCTCCAACGCATCTTTGCCGTACCCGGGCCCCTAAGGGGAACAAAAGGACAGCAAGGTGAAACAAAGGGACAAACAAGGGGAATCCTCCTCACCACAATAGACTTACCTAATTTTACCGCCGGAGGCATTATTCCACGGGACTTCATAATTCCTCCGAGCACCTGAATAAGGGACAAAGCAACAGGTTACGTACTGACATTATTTTATCGAACTGTGTTGGATAATACAAATCCTTACCTGAATGTTACCGGTTGCCACGAGGAACTCTTCGCTAAGGTTAAGCTGCAACCTGCAAGGAATCGGACAAGAGTGAAAGTCAGACATTTGAACTTTTACGAACTATATACTTACGGAGTCTTGCCGGAAATCTCAGAGTCAATATTGTTCTGGAACTCACCAATTCCTTCGAACCAGTGAAGCAACTGGTTATCTACGCGCCCCTGCGCTCAATGCAGGATGGAGAGCTCATCTTTCCAAACCATCAGGTGAGACTATAAGAGGGGGCATTAAAGGTGATCAGTGGGGAGAACAGCGGGGTTGGGGGTTAACGCTCCACTCCACGGGTGGGTAATTCCCTTTCTCCATTTGCAGAAGAATACTCCTACGGGCCAAGCAAACGAAGCTAGGTGGGCCAGTCCAGTCTGTCATCTCGGCACTATGCGCCACATTGGTGGAGACAGCAGCTGTCCAGTTCAGATCGACGCCCCTGTGGGAGCCAGGTGAGCATAACAGAATGCGAAGCCTACCCACAAATTCCCACCCAGGCGTTATGGATACCTCAGAATCTGACCAATTGGCCCAATTACTATGGGAACTGAGGGATGAAGTGCATTCCGCCCGTCAAGAAACCAATGCTCTTAGGAGAGAACTGATTTTGTCAAAGGAGCGAACTGATGATCTTGCTAGGCAACTACTGCAAAGCCAGACTGGACAAACACCCCTACCAGGACTCGGGGGAAATCCAGCTCCTGTGTCATCGAGTAACCCTGTGCAAATAAACCTACCAGGAACTATTCCATTAGCTCTGCCCGAACGCTTTGCCGGGGACCCCAAAAGGTTCGCTGTGTTTATGAACCAATGCCGCTTGCACTTTTTATGCAGACCTGGAGCCTTCCCAAACGATCAAGCCAAGGTAGCCTTTGTATTGTCATATCTCAGCGGCAGTGCAGCTGATTGGTCAATTCCACTAGTTACTCAGGATGACCCAATTCTTCGGGATTTTCAGGGCTTTCAAATGAGCATGGAAAGACTATTTGCCCGGCACTCCCAAGGACAGGCCCTGGATAGCGAACTTTTGTCCCTACGACAGGGTAACCAGGACCTCCTATCCTACATCGCGACCTTTAATAGGTTGATAGTGGAAACTGGATGGCCCGAGGTAAAACGAATCACGTTATTTCATCGAGGGCTTCGAGGAGAACTCAAGGATGTCTTGGCTCAAGTTGTGAACCCACCTCAAGACTGCGCTGAATACATAGGGCCTCATTAGACGGACGGCGGTAAGGGTTAACGGTCACCGTTAATGGCAACGGTGACCGTTAACCCTTACCGCCGTACTACGAGGTCCCTTCGCGGGTTGGAGGATTTAACGCCTGCTTCTTGCAGGCGTTAAAATCCAACCCGCTAAGGGACCTCGGAGCTAATTACGGCACCGCAAAATTGCTGTGGCGTAATTAGCGCCTTCCCCATTTCCATAGAGCCCTATGGGGCAGAAATGGGAATGGGGAAGGGCAATGGCGGAAAGGGGATTTACCGCCCCTCCAACCTTGGAATGGGGCGGTAAATCCCCTTTCCGCCAAGGCGGTGCCGGTATTTTACCGGCATGAGCCATGGCGCTAATAGCGCCATGGCTCACCGCCTACCGTGTAATGAGGCCCATAGACTTAGTGGTCCAGTTAAATCACAGACTTCAGAACAGAAAGGCTGATCGAGCCAAGTTTGAGAATCGGGTGTTGGTCAAAACCCAAGCTAACCCCAAAGGAGCAGATGCTTCAGAACCCGTGCAAAACAGAGGGGTTAAAGGACCCTTAACCCAGAAGGAAAGAGAAAGGAGACAGCAAATGCAATTGTGTCTATATTGCGGAACTTCTGGGCATTTTCTACGGGATAGCCCTGTAAAACCACCCAAGAAGGTGGTAGGAGCTGCTGATAAAAGCCATATGGAGTCAGACTCGGGAAACGACCACGCCGGACAAGCGTCGAGGTCCGCTTGCCGAGCTTGAAGAAGGATACTCAGACCTCGCATTTCATCATACCAATGGTCCTCGTAGATCCAAGGCAGCCATCACGTATGCACGCAATAAGGGCATACATTGATAGCGGGGCCATAGAAAACTATGTGGACTACGAATTGGCTTCCAGGATGAATCGACCTCTCTGCCGAAAGACCACCTCAGATGTCATTCACCACAGTCGATGGAACTGAAATTGCCTCTGGGCCTGTAACTCATTCCACTGCAAAGATGAAACTATTGGGTCAGGATGGGCATCGAGAGACTATTGTGTTTGATCTAATCAAAGCCCCACAGTTCCAAATAATACTGGAGATACCTTGGTTGGAAACACATAATCCTTGTATTGATTGGCGAGAGAAGAGAATAACCTTCCCGGATTGTGCACAAACCTGTTACCCAAAGAAAAACTTGAACTCAGGCCTGGCCACAGTCACCACATCAGTCGTGCAATTACCTCCAGAATATCAAGAATTCCAGGATGTCTTCCAAAAAGAACAGGCAAACACCATACCACCTCACAGATCGTACGATTGTCAAATCGATCTCATACCTGGTGCACAACCCCCTTGTAGCAGGATCTACGCCCTTACGGAACCTGAGAACCTTCACCTACGGCAATACCTAGACCAGTACCTTGCTAATGGCTTCATTCGCCCATCCAAGTCCCCTGCATCTTCAACTTTGTTCTTCGTGCCCAAAAAGGAAGGTGACCTCAGAACGTGCATAGACTACCGCGCATTGAACCAGATCACTGTTAAGAACCGATACCCATTGCCCCTGATCCCCAAACTACTAGACCAAGTAAAGGACGCCTGCATATACACTAAGTTGGATCTCCGGGGGGCATACCATCTGGTACGTGTGAAAGAGGGCGACAAATGGAAGACTGCTTTTCGCACTAAGTACGGATTATTCGAATACCAGGTGATGCCCTTCGGGTTGTGCAATGCACCAGCAGCCTTCCAATACTTTATGAACAATGTCCTTCGTGAATTCATTGACATTTGTGTTGTCGTATATATCGATGACATTCTAGTCTACTCCTCTTCAGAATCTGACCATGTGAAGCACGTCCGAGCAGTCCTTGAGAAATTGCGCCAGCACAAACTATATGCAAAACTGGAAAAATGCATTTTTCATGCCACGGAAGTTGAATTCCTTGGGTTTATCCTGAGTCCAAAAGGAGTCCGAATGGACTCACGAAAGGTGGATGCAATTCTTAAGTGGCCATCACCGAGTTCAGTTAAAGGAGTACAAAGCAGGCTCGGCTTTGCCAATTTCTACCGCAGATTCATCCCGGATTTCTCACATGTTGTACATCCCATCACAGCACTCTTGCGAAAAAACAAACGCTTTATGTGGACTGAAGAAGCTGGAAATGCCTTCCAAGAGCTGAAAGCAAAATTCACATCTGCACCTGTACTAAAGTACCCATGCCCTGAACTTCCATACATAGTGGAAACTGATGCATCCAGTTTAGCCATGGGAGCTGTCCCAAAAGGACCCTGAAACTGGCCAGCTTCACCCAGTAGCATTTTGGTCCAGAAAGTTGTCGGCACCCGAGTTAAACTATGCTGTTACCGACAAGGAGTTATTAGCCATTAAATCCACCCTTCAAGGCTTGGCGGCACTATCTTCTCGGTGCCAGGCATACCATTACTGTGATCACCAATCACCGGAACTTGCAGTATTTAAAGACAGCCTAGGCCCAATCGTCACGCCAGCTCCGATGGGCATTATTCTTTGCCGAGTTCGATTTCGTGATAACCTATCGACCAGGTTGCAAGAACGGTAAAGCAGACGCCTTATCCCGAATAGGGATCGGAGAGGCAGAAGTGAACCCAGAACCAGTACCTATAATTTCCGAACAAAGGATTCTTGGCATGACTACCCTAAAGACACTAGAGGACATTCAGGTAAAGATCCAGCAACTCTTTGATTCCACAGCCCTGCAGGACTGGGTAAAGAAAGGCCGGGACTACTCTGTCACCAATGACCTGCCTTATTACCAAGGGCAGCTATTTCTGCCACACAAGGAACTACAAGAGCTAGTCATTTCCCAATATCATGACACCCTAATGGAGGGGCACCCAGGTATCGCAAAGACTGAAGCTAAAATTATGAAACAATTCTGGTGGCCCACCTGGCGAAAGGATATTAAATCATTTGTAATGTTGTGTGGCATTTGCGCCCAAAACAAAAGTCAGAAGAGAAAACCAGCTGGACTCTTACAACCTTTAGACATTCCGCCTACACCATGGCACACCTTATTGTTAGACTTCATTACTAATCTACCTCCATGCAATGGTTTTAACACCATTCTAGTTATTGTGGATCTTTTTTCCAAGATGGCCCACTTTATTTCTTTAAAGGGTTTACCTTCAGCTTCAATCCTGGCCAAGGAGTTCCTCGAAAACATTGTTCGTATACATGGATTTCCGTCCGTATTGGTCTCTGACCGGGGCAGTCAATTCATTTCACATTTTTGGAGGAAATGTTGTCAATTGGCGCAAATCGATGTGAGGTTATCGACCAGTCACCACCCACAAACCGATGGTCAAACGGAGAGGACCAACCAAACTCTTGAACAATACCTGCGTTGTATGTTACATCAGACTGAGATTAATTGGAAAGACATTCTTTGGATCGCCGAATATGCATACAATAATTCAGTACATTCTGGAACTGGACAAAGCCCCTTTTATACCTTATATGGGGACCATCCTCGAACCTCAGACCTTGACTCACCCCAACACTTAGAAATGCCCGCAGTGGACCATCTGCACGCTACGATTACACAGGCCTTTAAGGAAGCAACTGCACATTTAAAACAAGCGAAAGAAAAATACAAGAAAAATGCTGATCGGCATAGAAGTGATACTCCACAATACCAGATAGGGGACGAAGTATGGTTGGCCACAAAACACATACCTCTAAAGGGAACACGGACCTTTAACCCCAGATATTTGGGACCTTACTCTATTAAGGCCATTATCAACCCAGTGGCCATCAAGTTGGACTTACCTGCTAATATGCGAATTCACCCCGTCTTTCAAGTGTCACTTTTGAAACCAGTGCACCCAGGGACAAGACTAACCAAGCCACCAGACCCCATCCTTATAGACGGGGAACCCCAATTTGAGGTTAAGAACATCCTGGACTCCAAGCTTTTTTATTTAATCGACTGGAAAGGTTACGGACCACAGGAAAGGTCATGGGAACCTAGTGACCACGTTCATGCACCCCGATTGGTGAAAAAATTCCACCGAAATTTCCCAGACAAACCAAAACCACGGGGAAGAACGACTTTAGGAGGGGCCTTGGGGGGGTGCTGTCATGATGCCTACCCCCGGGGATCCAGATCAAGTCCAGCAGCCCCGGAGGCAGGCATCAAGTTATTCCAAGCAAGACCAACAACCCCTGCTAGGGGCCATTTGGGTGCAGTCCTGGCGTCTATGGCACCAGGCTCATATGGAGAGTCTGTCCTGGTGCATTAGGCGCCAGGCTCATAGATTAAAACTTACCTGATGCAGACCATGCTGCAAACTTACCTGATGCAGACCATGCTGCAAGAGTTCCAAGCCAAAAGAGGCTTGGAAGGGACTACTTTACCTAGGGACTATTTTTTATTCGGGTGGGTCGGGGAGGAATACTTACCTGGGAATACTTTGGAGGCTATTTAAACCACGCCCGAAGAGCAGCACACGCTTCGCGTTATTCTGCATCCAGCAGCGTAACGCTCACTGTGCCTGCAAGTCTGCATCCAGTCTTCAGCCACGCCCGCCTCGAGTCTGGAGCTCATAGAAAGAAGGAGAAAAGGTTAGAACAAGAGCAATACCTTTGATCCTTACCTGAATTCCCGACCCAACGCGCCTTCGAGCTGGAAGAAAGAAGTTATTTTATGCGCGTCGCCTCGCCTGCTGCAGCGCCGCGCTGAACTCACCGGCCTTCGCAGCATCTTCACTATCCACCGCATCCTTCTGCATGTTCCCGCCGCACTCTGGCACCTAAGGGGAACACAAGAACAGCAAGGTGAGCCAAGGGAATAAACAGAGGCAATATTAGTTACCCCCCATAGACCTACCTGATTTTACCGCCGGGGGTACTATTCCTCTTCACGGGTCGGCGCAGCCTGCACCGCATCTTCGCCGTACCCCGACCCCTAAGGGGAACAAAAAGACAGCAAGGTGAAACAAAGGGACAAACAAGGGGAATCCTCCTCACCACAATAGACTTACCTAATTTTACAGCCGGAGGCATTATTCCCCGAGACTTCATAATAAAGATTGCCCACGCTGATAGCTCAGGAAGTCTTCATTCTATTAAAGACAAGGAGGCGAGCATTATGCTATATCTTTCTTTATTTACTGCCATGTCAGCACTTTAAAACTTTCAACTTTAATACTGAAAATTTCTGTTTTTAGAAACAAAGTTTAGAAAACAAAATGCAGAAGTTTAAAGATCCTTTAGTCCATAGTCTTATTCGTTTAATCTGCATCAGGGAACTACGAGCCCCATGAGTCTTAGGCCTGAGGTAGTCCTGACCTTTCCCCTCTGCCCCTATCCGAGGGCAGCCCTCTCCATAAGAACCCCTCTGACCAAGTCCTTTCCTCTTTCTTTATGTCTGTCCACTCGAACAACTTCATTTTTGCAAACCAAACCATCCATTATCATTGAACAGAGAATTGTTCCTTGAAACTGAGAACTTTTGCGGTCCAACATGACCAACTTGAACTGATTTCCTTCCACTATTGAGTAGTGTTTCATCCGCCGTCTTTTGCTCTTCTCCTGTAAATAATGCAGAGCAAATCATGAGGGTGGGAATGAGCAAAGGAGTTACATCATAACAAATATAACAATGCAGACAATAATCTTGCCATTCCGGGTGGGATATAATGCTCGCCTCCTTGTCTTTAATAGAATGAAGACTTCCTGAGCTATCAGCGTGGGCAATCTTTATTCTATGACAAGACAGGAGGCTCGCATTATGCTTGTTCAACGCTTGCTACCACCATATTCGTAATCTCAGAAACAGGCTTAAAATAGAATGGGGGTCATTACGACCCAGGCGGTAATTACGCCAACTTTACCACCATGGTGTAAACTACGTTTGGTAGTGGATTTACCGCCCCATTCCAAGGTAAGTGGGGCGGTAAATCCCCATTTCCCATTTTCCCTTCCCCATTCCCATTTTTGCCCCATAGGGCATAATGGGAGTGGGGAAGGCGCTAATTACGCCACCGTAAATTACGGTGGCGTAATTAGCATCATGGCGGGTTAGCGCCATGGATTTTAACGGCTGCTAAAAGCAGCCGTTAAAATTGGAATCAGGCGTTAAGGGTTAACGACGGCGTTAACCCTTAACGCCTGGGTCGTAATGAGGCCCAATGTCTTAAAGGTTGATTCGGAAGACCAATCTGCTGATTTCATAATGTCCTGAAGAGACACCCCTGTCGCAAAAGCTTTGGAAGCCATCGCTCCGCTAGCCGATTGCGCCCCAAAACGTGACAAATCAATTCCTGCCCATTGCATGATTTCTCTCACCCATCTAGCAATGGTCGCAGACGCTACGATAAGCATGATAAGGCTTCCTGCGCGCTATAAGCAGCTGTGATACCCCTTGCGGTCTAAGATGCGCTGTTGATTTTTCATAATCTTTAATACACTGTGCAACGCAAAGCTTCTTATTACTTGTGATGTATGGGTAGTCTATTACTCTCGAATCTGTCGTTGTTCTCTTGGAAATGGTAAAAGATACTCCGTCTGGATAGAATATTTTCCTATCGACTTCAAGCGCTTTGATATCAGAAAATCTCCTACAGGAAGTAAGGCAGAGCAGCATAGCTAGTTTTCCTGATAGCTGAGATCGGGATACATTTTCGTTATCTGGCCATCTGAGGAAAAGACGAAATACGTCTCTCACATCCCATAACACTTTGTACCTGGGTTGCGGTGGCTTCTTGAGCTTCATCCCTCTTAGCAATCTCACGACCGCTGGGTGTTCTCCCACCGTGTTACCTTCCACTTTCTCGTGACCCACTGAGATAGCGGACCTATAGACTCCCACTGTTCTGAAGGCGCCGCCTTCTTGAAATTTAAAAGCTAAGAAGTTGAGAACCTCTACTACAGGGGCTGAAACGGGATCCACACCGTGGTCCGAACACCAGGTTGCCCACCCGTTCCAAGCCGCACCATAGCTCCGAAGGGTGGAAGGCGCCCAGGAATCTCTGATGCACTCTGCAGCGAGCTGTGAAATTCCCGGCAATTCCCATCTTTTCCTGAAACTCTGCAGGCTATCAATTGCAGCGTGCCGGCTGCTATGAGCCGGTGAGCTTGCCCTGATGGGTCGAGAAGAAGGTCCGGCAGAATGGGAACTATCCTCGGAAAATCCGTAAAAAGTTCCATCGCTACTAGAAACCAGGGCTGAGCCTTCCATAAGGGTAGGACTATCACGAGCTCCGCGTGATCCCTGCGAACTTTCGCTAGTGCTCTTGTTATCATAATGAATGGCGGGAAGGCATAATTCACTGCTCCTGTCCATGACTGCAGGAAGGCGTCCGTGCCCGCTGCATCCGGGTCTATCCTCCAGCTGAAGTATTCTGGCGTCTGAGCGTTCAGTCTGGACTCAAACAGATCTATGTGCAGGGGCCCCCAGAGTTCCTGCAATTGTTGGAAGACTAGGGGGTGAAGCTTCCAATCGCTGGAGTCCACAAGATAACGTGAATTCCAGTCTGCCACTTCGTTCAGAGTTCCTAGCAAATACTCCGCTGACACGGATATTCTGTGCTGGAGACACTAATGCCAGAAGCTCTTCGCTAATTCCGCCAGCATTTTGGATCTTGTCCCGCCCAATTTGTTTATATAACTTACTGCGGAGATATTGTCCATCTTGAGCAGGACGCAGCACTTTACTCTCTCTTTCGTAAAAGCGCGAACTGCGAAAGAGCCCGCTAGTAGCTCGAGGCAATTTATATGGAGCTGTAACTCTTCTTCGGACCATTTGCCTCCTGTCTGCACGTGTTCGCACCTGGCTCCCCAACCTGATCTGCTTGCATCTGATTCTATTACCAGATCTGAGGCGTCGCCGAAAATGGCGCGACCGTTCCAAGCCTCCATATTCTGCAACCACCAATGGAGCTCTGTAAGGGCTTTGTGGTCCAGAGTTACTAGTTGGTGGTAGCGAAGGCCTCCTTGCAGATTTCTTATTTTGAGCCGCTGCAGAGCTCGATAATGAAGCGGTCCCGGAAAAATCGCTTGAATAGAGGCTACTAGCAGACCTACTACTCTGGCTAGATTGCAAAGCGAGATAACCCTTTTCGCTATCACAGCTCTGAGCTCCTTCTTGATCGCTCTCACTTTGTACCCTGGGAGCTCGAGAGATGCCTTCACCGAATCTATTGTGAATCCCAGGAATTCTATTCTCTGGACCGGAGTCAGCTGAGATTTCTCCAGGTTCACTAAAAAACCGAGCGAAGTCAGAAGTGAGAACACCCACTGGACGCTCTTTGCCAATGATAATTTGTCGGGCCAAAGGTGAGGATGTCGTCTAGATAGATAATAATACAAATTCCTCTCTCTCTGATGGCAGCTGCCACTGGTTTCATGAGCTTGGTGAAAGCCCACGGAGCGGAGGAGAGGCCGAACGGGAGTCAGGAGAAACGCCATACTTCTCCGTTCCATAGGAAGCGTAGATACTTCCGAAACGCTGCTGCTATCGGAATCGTAAGGTATGCGTCTTTGAGATCTAGGCGAGCCAGCCAGGCTCCGGTACGCAACAGATCTCGTAGCAGATGAATCCCTTCCATCTTGAAATGGTTGTATACCACCCATTCGTTTAGATCTTTCAAATTTATCACGGCCCTTATTTTGTCCCCTTTGTGAACTAGAAACATGGTGCTGAGGAAACCGGGACCCTGTTGGTACTCGCGCTCTATCGCGCCTTTGCTTTCTAACTTCACGAGCTCGCAGTGCAGGAGCGCTGCTTCCTCTTGCGTCGTGTGTATGGGGCGAGGTTCTGCTGTCTGCACGGGTGTTCCTATAAACTCTAAACGCAGCCCCACTACTGCTTGCAATACCCAAGCATCGCTTGATAAGGCTTGCCATTCGCTTAGGTAGTGGAGAGTTCTCCCTCCAACACGCAAGCTTATGGTACTCACCCGCTGATTGCCCCGGTTGCCGGTACGATCCTCTTCCTCTTCGCCCTCTTGGAAATCTTGTTCTGGCAGGGAAGAAGGTATCTTGCTGTCTAGACTCCCAGGAATTTGATCGTTGACCTTGGGGTCTTCGTTGGAAGGTATAGTGACCGGACGAGCGACCCCTATGTCGTCCGGTCCCGGCAAAAACTCGCCCGGGGAAGGTCTTCCTGATGGAACTCTGCGCTCTCTCTAGAGCAGTATATGTGCCCATGAATTGAGACATTTCTTTAGAGACCGCTTTGCCGAACAACATTCCTTTGGTGCCTTCACCTGCCACGTAGCTGGCGAGATCACTCAATTTGTTATCGATTTTTAACAGGACTCCTCTTCTTCTTTCTGAAGAGATTGCACAGTTGGCGTTGCCTAGGAGGCATACCGCTCGTTGCGCCCAGTTACCTAGGACTGTCACGTCTACTGGGATACCGGTATCCTTTGATTTCTCCGCCAGATCCATGATCTTGGCTAGGGGCCCTGAGATGTCTAGGAGCTTGTCCTGACAGCCCCTCCAGGCACGGTCTACTCCTTTCCTTATATCACAAGCTGCTTTGGTCACAAAGGTGACCATCTTGGGGTCTAGGTCTGGAGTATCTGCTAGCTTATTCGGCAGCTCTGGTCTGGGGCACTCCGACCTCATGCGTAACCTTACTTCCCTTTCTAGGGGTTTTCTAATGTGCTGGGCCATGTATGCTGCCACTCTGGGTAACGGCTCCCAATCCGATGACTTCGGATGCCGAATGGCCTCTGGATCGAACATGTCTGTTGTATCGTCGATGCTGTGGGGGCCTTCTACATCTTTATCGATGTCTTCCTCCTCCTCACCCCCTTCATCGTCGGGCGAATAGCCCTCGTCTTCGTCCACTAGATTATACACCCCTGGGGCAGGGGGTCTGTCCTGACTTTCTTTTTTCTTTGCCAGGAAGGCTTTTTTAAGCCTGGCGACAGGGTCGCCTTCCAATTGGGGAACAGTGTTAACCCGTTCATCGATACCCGGGGGGGCCAAAGTGTGCTTGCTCTTCCGGGCTACTTTACACCCCTTCTTTTCAACCCCTTTCTGGGGGTGTCCTGCCGACGTTCCTTCCTCAGGGCTGCTAGCCCGTCTTTTCCTGGCTGTAAGCTGTTTCTGCTGCTTAGAGTCTCCAGCCTTTTCGTAATAGGTTGCACCCCCTGTGAGACAGCTTGAATCAAGGAATCTCCAAGTACCTTTTTAAAACTTAATGATAAGTCCGAATCTTGTTGGGAAGGGTCTTCTACCCACTCTTCTTGGCTCCATTATGGAGACGTGGAAGGAGTATTAGTGGAGGTGCCAAATGTAGCCATGTCCTTGGTGTTGGCAGAGCCAACTGTGAGGAAGTCAGCAGCTGGAAATGCTTCTGCACACTTCTTAACACGTGCTGTATATTGCTAGCAGCTTCCCTTCTTTTTTTTTCAAAAATCTGACTGGAGCTCTATTAAACCAACTTCCTTCGTTCTCTGTTCGTGCGCAATGCGCGCGGAAGCTGGATTCGCAGGGGACGCTGGGAACTGTGGAAGGTTCCAGCTCCCCTGGGTCCCATCGGCCGCCGAGTTCGCCGGCGCCGAAATATGGAAAGAGAGAGAGCGGGGCACGGTAGTCTATCGCGGGCTAAATATGCACGTGACTCCGGCCCCAGCTTACTCACAACACTCTTCTTACCCGCGGTGTGCGGGAAACTAGCTGCGCTCGCGCTGCCCTAATGATACGCACCACGGTGAGAACACGCGCGCGTTCTGAGGCGACTACAAAATCATTGTAAATGCGTTTCGTTTTCCTGCGCGAGCCGTTGAAAATGGGCAATAAGCATAAGTAAGTGCATTACTACAAATATCCAAGCATTTAATATCCATATACAGGTAATATAGAGTTTATCTAGCTCTTCTACAGAAGAAACAATAAATCATGTCACTTATCTGTTGGCAGCAGAAAGAAAGAAAGAGGAAAGGGCCTGGTCAGAGGGGTTCTTATGGAGAGGTCTGCCCTCGGATAGGGGCAAGGGGGAAAGGTCAGGACTACCTCAGACCTAAGACTCATGGGGCTTGTAGTTCCCTGATGCAGATTTAACGAATACGACTATGGACTAAAGGATCTTTAAACTTCTGCATTTTGTTTTCTAAACTTTGTTTCTAAAAACAGAAATGTTCAGTATTAAAGTTGAAAGTTTTAAAGTGCTGACATGGCAGTAAATAAAGAAAGATATAGCATAATGCGAGCCTCCTGTCTTGTCATAGAATTCCTCTCAGCACCTCAATAAGGGAGAAAGCAACAGGTTACATACTGACATTATTTAATCGAACTGTGTTGGATAATACAAATCCTTGCCTGAATGTTACCGGTTGCCACGAGGAACTCTTCACTAAGGTCAAGCTGCAACCTGCAAGGAATCGGACAAGAGTGAAAGTCAGACATTTGAACTTTCACGAACTATATACTTACGGCGTCTTGCCGGAAATCTCAGAGTCAATATTGTTCTGGAACTCACCAATTCCTTCGAACCAGTGAAGCAACTGATTATCTATGCGCCCCTGCGCTCAATGCAGGATGGAGAGCTCATCTTTGCAAACCATCAGGTGAGACTATAAGAGGCGGCTTTAAAGGTGATCAGTGGGGAGAACAGCGAGGCTGGGGGTTAACGCCCAACTCCACGAGTGGTTAATTCCCTTTCTCCATTTGCAGAAGAATACTCCTACAGGCCAAGCAAACGAAGCTAGGTGGGCC
This sequence comes from Ambystoma mexicanum, assembly GCF_040938575.1. Classification (NCBI taxonomy): domain Eukaryota; kingdom Metazoa; phylum Chordata; class Amphibia; order Caudata; family Ambystomatidae; genus Ambystoma; species Ambystoma mexicanum. Next base: position 639,732,549 of record NC_090939.1, read on the forward strand.
AGTCCAGTCTGTCATCTCGGCACAACGCGCCACATTGGTGGAGACCGCAGCTGTCCAGTTCAGATCGACGCCCCTGTGGGAGCCAGGTGAGCGTAACAACAGTGTTGATCCCTGAAGGTTTACCCTTACACTTGGGATCTCCTTTCACATGACCAGGCAACCCACAAACAATTTTCCAAATGCAATCATTTCCTTTGGCATACGGGGTCTCTTAGGGTTTGAAGACTTAGAGGACTCTGGGAGAGAAGCATATTCTAGAGACAGTTTCTTCATTTATAGTTGTTCATGGTTCAGCTCCATTTCTCTGAGCCTTAACTCTTGATGTTTCATGGCAGTTTGTGCATCAATATGTTCCACTTCTAATTCAAGTCTCATGTTCTCAAGTGCAATAAACTCAGGAGTAAGTGTAGGACCAGTGGGGGTCCCTGTGGATAGAGGTTGTGCATTCTGAGCAGGCAAGGGAGTTGCAGGGTTTCCTAGCAAGGACTCATCTACTTCTTCACAATTAACACTCTCAGAATCGGAAACATCAAAATCCACATTTGCTGGAGTGGTAGGTCCTTCTGACCCACTCTCCAGGCTTTTTCCCATTAACTTTGCAACCGGTTCAGATTTCTTTCCTTTACCAGAGATATTCTTATCCCTACACATGGTTCTCAGAACCTCCGCAGTATAGAGTAAAAGAATCTCTTCTGTGTAGTTTTCCACATTTCACATGATTTCTTAGTTAAAATAGAATTAGTGGTGTTAGCTTTGTGGTTAGTTGAACCCAAGCAACAGCAGCACTCTAAATGTAATCACTCTACTTCCAAATCCTCACCGCTGTACACCAGTGTTAGGCAGAATCCTATGCAGTGCCCTTAGGGACCACTACACACAATTAAGACTACAGGTGGCAATACAAGTTTTACCTTTGGTACAAGCCTGTACTACTATGTCAGAGTGGTAGCAGTGGCGGAGCAGCCAGGATTATCTCAAGAGTATATGAGCAGTAGCAGAGATCACACAAAGGGACCACAATTACTGTGACTCAAGCAAACACTGACTCAAGGTTTCAGGTAGAAAAATATAAGTACATTTATTTTTAAACCATTTGTTATAAACACAACACTTCTATTAAACTTCAATAAAAACCACACGTTAAATATACTACAACTAACCAATTCACTTTGTACAGTAAGTCTCAAGGTAAGTGCCCTGTGTTTGAATGAACCGGTGTTACGAACAAAACACGTTACCGCGAATGCGATTGCAATCACTTTTTGACAGTTTGGTCTACTAAACAAACGCGTATCCGTGACATGAAATGCTACCGGGGCAAAAACACACTTAGCACCTGAGATACCCAGAGGGAGTTGGAGACAAAAATCACAGGCAATATTTTGCTTAGGCAGGCAGAATCAAGAAACACTCAGAGACAGGAGGTCAAAAGTCAAAGGGCCGAAGCCAGGGTCGACAGACACCGGGGCCAGTTGCCGAAGATCACACTGTCAGACAGTTCACGATTCAACATAGCCAAAAGTACTTCAATATTGTCAATGTTCGGAAGCAAAAGTTATAAGAAGGAGGGAAGACAAGGGCAAGCCTTGGAAATGAAGAAAAGGGATTCACCCAGTTTCCTCAACAGAACACAGTACCTTGTTCCAGTGGTGCAGCTAGTGCCCTGGCAGTTGTTCCTGTTGGTTTCCCGCAGACCCACGATTCCTGGAGCTTCGCTGTGAAGGAGGACGTCTTAAGGGGGTCTGCACCACACAGGGATCAAGCCGGCAGCAGCGACAATGAATAAAAGGTGCGCTCCTTAAAAAAAGGAGAGGTGACTACACCCCTCCCTCACATTCAGCCCACCTAGATACCGTGGCAGAAGCCCACCTAGACACAGTGGCAGAAGCCCGCCAAATGACAGTGAACAAAGGAGGCGAACCTAGTTTGCCGTGCAAAGTAAAACACAAGAAGGACTTTAACAAAAAGAAATGGTGAATAAACCCAACCGGAGCCAAAAGAAAGACGATTTGGTCAAGCGTTTATCTAATATAATCGCGGTAGAAAAGTTAGGGTAGATACCACTGCCACCAGCCAAGTCTAAATGTTAAAAGAGTGAACCAATGCTCTAGGAGGTACAGATACAAAGGGATACGAGTTAACCCTTTCCAGTACTCCATGGAAGATGGGGTGTACTGGATCTGTGGTTGATTGACTAAGTAAAGTTAATGGTAACTTTACCATTTTCTGGGGGACAGTAGTTGCCTCAGAAATGGAGTCGAGGGAAGTCTCAAAGACAACCCTGTGCCACGGCACTGAAGGTGCTGTGTGACACACAAAAAGAAGTGGTGTACTTCAGAGTCCACAATCACAAAAACAGGTAGAAACACATAGCAAAACCCAGGTAAGAGTGGGGGAAAAGCTCTCACTCTAACCAAGTGTAAAAAAAATAAACTCCAGAAGTCCAGCAAAGCTGCCGGGGGACTCACTAGGTGAGGGAAATTAGCCATAAATGAGAATTCTCCCTAACAGCCCCCTTATACCTTAAATAAGAAAGATTCACCAGAAAGGGTTTGTAGGTCATATAGCTTCCAAAGGAAAACCTTTGAGCATAGGTCATGATGCCACCACCAAAATGCTGATGGTCTCTCTAGGATGTTTTTACCCAACTAGAGGTAAGAGACTCATCCAGGAGTGGATTAGATCCTCCTGTCCCTTAGTCTGGGGGTCAGGGGGTGAGTGTTAGAGAGAATTCTCTTCAAAGGCTAATTTCCCTTACCTATAGAGTCCCACAGCAGCTTTGCTGGATTTGAGGGGTTTATTTTTTTCTCCTGCTAAGAGTGAGACTCTTTTTCCCACTCTTAGGCAGATTTCTAGTGTGCGTTTTAGGCTAGCTTGTGTGCTTATGATCTATGGGGTTTTTCTCACCCTCATAGGAATCATCTTTTTAACATGTGTGGTACACAGCACTCTCCGTGGCGAACCACAGGGGTGTCGTAGCGACCCCCAAACATAGACTCCATACCCTGGGACTGACTACTGTCTCCCAGGGCAGGTAAAGTCCCCAATGACTTCACTAGTCAATAATTATGCACTAAACCGTTACAAACCATCTTAATATGGAAGTACTGGAAAAGGGTTAATAGTTTTTCCCTGGTGTTCATTTTCGGGGGGGTACCGTACAGCCCCTCGCTCAAAAGTTTCTGGCTGGTGGCAGTGGTTACTACCGTAAATATTTGACCGCAAATATTTCCCTATGGGATTTTCCCATTGATCGAGGCTACCAGTTTTACTGGCAGCCTCTAACATACCGCCGGTTTATTTTAATATGAACTTTAATCCGGTGTTTTTTTTTTGCCAGAACTTTAATAATATTTCTTTCTCGTGTCTTTCTCTGGAATCCTAACCCAGGTCGGGGATTCTTTGTACGTCCTTTTGGAAGGCTTCTGCCAAAAAGCCCTCCTCTCGGCGCCACTGAGTCTGGGGTAGACAGGATGTGTGGGAGGGGGAATAGGCACCCTGGACAGGGTTGCCTACGCAACCCAAGTTGCACTCTGCCCTGATAGGATGGGGGGTTCTCCCACCAGGAGAGCCACCCCACTGAGTGAGTGAGTGACAGCTAGGCTGTATGAATGGGGGTCTTGCTGCATAAAAGCAGGGTCCTGAGGACTGGAGGACAAGACATCACCACTGGAACTAGAAACCTGAACAGGAGAGAAGCTGAAGACATCTGCAACGACTGAACCACCGGTGAAGCCCTGCTGCAGATCCTCACCACTTTTCTCCAATGATTCGAGAAGATCTTCGCCTGCAAGAGTCTTCTTCCCTTGAGCTTGTGGGGCCAACCAGTTCACCATTCGCCTTCCAGCACCTGCCTTGGTCAAAACGCCAATGCCCTGCACTCGGAGACCGGATAGCCAGGCACCCGTCCACCACAACCGTGATTTAAAGGAGCGTACCTTTTATTCATTTTGGCAGCACCGCGGCTGGCTTCATCCCTGGGCAGTGCAGTGACTCGAACCTTCCTCCATGATGAGAGCCTCTCTTCCTCTGCTGGATCTCCCAAACTGCAGGAACTGCAGGAACTGCCAGGAACTACCGCCACGGCAGGAGCCTCTTCCACTTTCAAGGTACATTGTTCCGCCAGGCCTCCCGTTTCGTTGGGTATTGCTAAAGGTGTTTTAAATCCTTTACTTACCTACTGGGTTGGCCGCCCCTATCATCTAACATTATATTTTACCTTCTGCAACCACCTTTTCAACATCGTTAACCAAAGACTTGACTGCAGCTACTAGAACAGTTTGATCCTGGGCACATTGCCCTGTGCCATTGACTCTGACACAGGCCTATTGACTCTAGCTAAATCTGTTACAACTGCCTTCTCTAGATTGTTTTTCACCTAGAAATGTGTTGGTGCACCTAACTCTTATAACCACCTTTTTTCCTTCCCCCTTTTAATATTGTGAAGTGCCATTTTGCTCGGTTTTCACCTCAGTATTGCATATGCTAAAGTACTGCCTTGCGTAACTTGTTCACAATCTACTTGGGAAGTGTTGCTGGTGTGTTAAAGAGTTCAAACCTATATAACTTGTCCTTTCCCTCCCTTTTGAGAAATTGTTAGAGTGCCATTTCTGCTTGGATTACACTGTGCCGTTTTGCTCAGTTTTACCTCTTGCTCAAACTTGTGTACAAATTAAATAGGGAGTTGTGTATACTTTTCTTGACTGTTTTAACTTGCTTTAATAATAGTGATTTGCGTGTGAACATCAGAGTATATAAAATAAATATATATATTCTTTTTGATACAAAGCTTTGGTCATTGTTTCCTTGTCCCATAGTATTGTAGTCCTATTGTGTAAACCCTGAATACTGCTCATCTCCCTCTTGAGATAAGTCTGACTGCTTAGCCACAGCTACCAACTAAATCTTTGTGGTACAGACTGATACCAAAAGGGACTTATTGCATATACCTGTAGTCTTAATCTTCTGTAGTGCTCCCTAAGGGAACTGCACAGGATTCTGCCTAACACTCCACATTCAGCCTATTGACAATATTAGAAATGTCTTTGTCTTCTAGCTCCAGTCGTATTCTGCCAGAGCCAACACGCACAGAGTGTGCCCACGTAGCCCATGATGTTTGACAAGAGACGTTAAATGTCAACTTCATCATGTCGTGGTCACTATGGACCATTGGTGTAACTTCAGGCCATGAGGTTCTTATGTGCACTGGTTCCGAGACAAAGATATAGTCAAGAGTTGAGCATTGCTCGTCTCTTTTCCACGTTGTTTTAGGTGGAATGTCACCTGCCAGGTTACCATTTAACATTACCATCTTCCTGGTGTCCAACTCTTGACCCCAGTTGATGGCAGCCAAATCACGGGCCGCCATGTTCCTTTTTTTGCAGTTCTGCATTTTACCAGGGTTTACACAGTTTATATTGAGATCACCACAGATGAACAAGTTACTTCTTACCTTGTAACGTTCTTTCGACGGGATGTTCCTCCGACGTATTCCTCATCTTAGATATATCCTTCCAGCTCTGCTGGCCTCGGAAAAATTTTTCTCCAGAGGGCGCTGCGCGTCGACGTCCCTCGAGTCGATGACCCTCGACAGCCGCCGTATCGACGCTCGACGTCATCCTGCCTATAAAGGCCGCGCGCAGCGTCCGTTGCTCAGTTCCGTTTTGTAGCCCACAGTATACTGTTTGGACTAGACTAATCACCCTGAAGGAGCGTAAGCTGCAACAACAAGGGAAGTAAAACTGCGGGGATGGATGGGAGGGTCGATGAGGAATACGTCGGAGGAACATCCCGTCGAAAGAACGTTACAAGGTAAGAAGTAACTTGTTCTTCGAAGGGATTGTGTCCTCCGACGTATTCCTCATCTTAGATAGGCTCCCATAGCAGTATTCTATATTCGGAGGAGGGAGTACTGACTTCACGCTGTCTTCTATTGGTGAATAGAATGCAGTACAGCCCTTTCAAACCTAGTCTCTTGACTAGAGGAGGAATCCAGATTGTAAAAACGTGTAAAGGTATGGACAGACGACCATGTAGCGGCCGCACATATGTCTTTAATCGGCACGCCTCTTTTGAGGGCCGATGAAGCTGCAATACCTCTGGTCGAATGAGCCCTAAGGTTTTGAGGGGGCTCTTTCCCTGCCAGTTTATAACATTCCAGAATGGCTAGAATGATCCATCTGGAAATGGTCTGCTTAGTTATTGGTAACCCCAGCTTGTGACCTGCGTAGCCTACAAACAGCTGGTCTGCATGTCTTATCCTGGCTAGTCTACTAATGTAAAAACTTAAAACCCTCCTAGGGTCTAGTCTGTGTAACCTCTCTTCCTCTTTCCCCGGGTGAGGAGGAGGATAGAAAGATGGTAGGATAATCTTCTGAGAGATATGGAATTCAGAGACTACTTTTGGGAGGAAATTAGGCTTCACTTGCAGGACAACTTTGTCTTTGTGAAAGATTGTATGAGGGGGTTTACAAGAAAGAGCTTGTAATTCGCTCACCCTTCTAGCAGATGTAAGTGCTATTAATAAAACAGTCTTAAGGGTAAGGAATCTTAACGAACAAGAATGGAGAGGTTCGAAAGGTGTCCCCATCAGGAAAGTTAATACTAAGTTTAAATCCCATAGGGGAACTTGGAATGGTCTTGGGGGATAAACATTGGTTAACCCCTTTAGAAACTGTATTACCAAGGGTAATTTGAAATAGGATGGTTCCTCCGCAGTACGCTTAAAGATAGATAGCGCTGCGAGATAGCCCTTAATGGTGCCAACTTGAAGGCCTGAATTTGCCAAATATAGTAGGAAGGACAAAACCATTGGTGTACCACATGAAAATGGGTCGATATTCTGTTCTCTACACCAGCTGCAAAATCTGTTCCAACGGCAGCGGTATAAAGACTTTGTTGCTGGCCTCCTTGCCGAAAGCAACACCTCCATAACATCATCAGGGAGGTCCCAATCCTTGTACCTCAGCCGTTCAGAAGCCAAGCGTGAAGGTTGAGGGTTTTGATGTCTGGATGGAGAACCTGACCTCCCTTCTGTGAGAGTAGGTTCTCTCTGAGAGGAAGTCGAAATGGAGGGCAGATGGACAAGTCTAGAAGGTCCGGGTACCACGTTCTCCTGGCCCAATCCGGGGCAATTAGGATCATGGTTCGCCGGAATATTCTCAACCTCCTGATCATTTGAGGAATGACAGGGACCGGTGGGAACGCGTACAGAAGCGGAAACTCCCAGTCCACTATGAACGCGTCTCCCAGAGCTCCTCTCGGAGGAAATTCCCTTGAGCAGAACAGGTCGCATTTCCTGTTTAGGCTGGTGGCGAACAGATCTACCTGAGGGGTTCCCCAAAGGGCGAAGATCTCTTGAAGGACTTCCTGAGCTAGCTCCCACTCGTGAGAGACTGTGTTCTGCCTGCTCAGAGCGTCCGCTGTCAAGTTCTTCTCTCCGGCTAGGTGAACTACCGATAGAGAGATTCCTTCTTGGATTGCCCAAAACCAGAGCTGCATCGCCTCTCTGCACAGGGATAGTGATCCTACGCCTCCTCTTTTGTTGAGGTAATGCATGGCCACCGTGTTGTCCGTCATTATCAGGACGTTCTTCCCTTGTACAACTGGCAGGAAAGCCTTCAACGCAAGTTTGATGGCTCTCAGCTCTAACAGGTTGATGTGTAGTCTGGACTCCGATGGAGACCAACGACCGCTGATGGTCAAGTCGTTGGCGTGGGCTCCCCACCCCGTGAGTGAGGCATCCGTGACTACTGTTATCTCCGGCCAGGGTTGCCAAAACTGTTCTCCTTTCAGAATGTTCTCCTGACAGGCCCACCACTGAAGGTCTCGAGCCACCCTGCCGGGAACCTGAAGAAGATCTGTCATTCTCCCTGAGAATTGTGACCACTGAGTCCTCAGTGCCCACTGGAGGGATCTCATTCTCAGGCGAGCCTCTGGCACAAGGAAAATGCAGGATGCCATGAGGCCTAGCAACCTCAAAAAGTCGAAAGCTGGGAGACGTTGGGCAAGTTGGAACTTGGTAACCATCTGTAGAATATCTTGAGCCCTCACCTCTGGTGGCGAGGCTTTTCCCAGGGAAGTATCCAGGATCGCTCCTATGAACTGGAGTCTCTGCGATGGTATCATTTGAGACTTCTTTAAATTGAGGGAGAAGCCCAGCTTGTGAAGGGAGTAGCATACGTGATTTAGCTGGATCTGAGCTTGCTCCGGAGAAACAGCCCTGATCAGCCAATCGTCCAGGTAGGGGTAGACGTGAATCCCTTCCCTCCTTAGACTTGCCGCCACTACCGACATTAACTTGGTGAAGACCCTCGGGGCGGAGGTCAGCCCAAAAGGCAGTACTCGAAATTGATAGTGAGAGTTGCCAATTGCGAACCTCAGGTATTTCCTGTGTTTGAGATGGATAGGCACATGGAAATAAGCGTCCTGAAGGTCCAGAGATACCAACCAGCCCTGAAACTGAAGGGCCTGGAGGATCTGAGAAAGAGTGACCATCTTGAATTTGTCTTTCCTGAGGAATTTGTTCAATTCTCGCAAGTCCAAGATGGGTCTCAGTCCTCCGTCTTTCTTTGGAACGAGAAAGTAAGGGGAGTACCAGCCCTTGTTCCTCTCCGCTACAGGTACCGGTTCTATGGCACCTTTCTCTAGCAGGTCTATAATTTCCTGCAAGAGGAGGGGATCTGGAGCTTTCTGAGAGCTGATCCCCGGTGGATGACTCTGAGGTATACGTAGGAAAGGTAGGCAGTAACCTTGGGCAACTGTTTCCAATGCCCAAGCATCTGACGTGAAAGCCTGCCATTCCGCCAGATGTTGAGTCAACCTGCCTCCTACAGGTGTCCTGTGAGGGAAGTCCTCAGAGTGGTTTTGGGGCGGCTGATGCAGATGCCGATGGTAAAGAGGCACCTGCTGTTGCTGCGGCTTTAGAATATCTACCCCGTCCACCTCGGGTAGTTCTTCTTTGACCCCTTTGAGCCGGTCGTCCTCTACCTCTTCCGAATGAGGAGTAGAAGCGAAAGGACTTGCCCCTCGCAGAGGTTCCTGTGGGACGAAAAGGAGTCCGACGGATTGCAGCTCCTAGGGATTTTGCTGCTGCTTTTGAAGTTTGCAGTTTCTCTAAACTGTCATCCGCCTTTTTCCCGAACAAAGAAGAGCCATCAAATGGCATGTTCAAGAGCCTGGCTTGCACATCTGGGGCAAAACCCGACTTTCTCAACCAAGCGAACCGCCTGGTTGATGTACTTGCCGCCATTGCTCTGCTGATACTGTCAGCCGAATCAATGCCCGTCTGGAGGGATTCGCACATAGCGTCTTTACCGTCCTGTATAATATTCAGGAACGCATCCCTTTCTTCTCCCTCCGGGATGCAGTCAGCCGCTGTAGAAGCACACTCCCAAAGTGTATGGCTGAACCTAGCAAGGGTGCAAGTAGCATTAACAGACTTTAACGCCATGCTACATGCTGAAAAGACTTTCTTAGCCATAGCATCATATTTTTTATCGTCCCTGTCCTGTGGGACAGTAGGATAAGCCGTCTTGACGTCGGTAGAGGATGCTGCTTGTACCACCAGACTTTCTGGGGATGGATGTTTAGACAAGAACTCTGGGTCTGTGGAAGATACCCTGTACTTTGCAGACAGTTTTTTATTTACTGCTGGTATTACATCTGGGGTTTCCCAGTTTGTCATGATCTTTCTCTGAAGAGCTTTATGAAAGGGCACCACTGGATCCTCTTGTGGGCCTTTGTCAAGAATATCCGTGAGGTCATCTTGCTGGAAAGATTGTGAAGGTGTAGACCACCCCATGAACTCTGTAATTCTGGCCATTAAGGCTCTGTAGGGGGTTTCAGCATGCTCCCCCGGGTCTGGTTTAGCAAAATCCACCTCAGGGGAAGTGTCTAAACCACTTGCCTCATATAAAGAATCATGAAGATCCTTTAATCTGCGCTCTTCAGAGGAAAATTCCTCTCTAACTGGGGTTACAGGTCCCTGTAACTCATCTTGTTCTGACAAATCACCCTCTTCTAAAATTGAGGATATAGTTCTCAATTGTTCTGAATTAATAAAGGGAGTAAATCCCATTTCCAAGGCAGAGGGTGCTGAACTTGTCATTATTGGCCTCGAAAACGTCGATTTTGTCGACGCCGAAGGCTTCGAGCGTGGCGTCGAAAACAGAGGTGGAGGCCTCGAGGACCTCGACAGAATTGGAATTTTACTCGACAATATCGATGCCATCGACGTCGAGGGCCTGGGAATCGTCACTGGATGTGTGGTCATCGTGACTTTTCTCGGCGTCGACGCCGGTGTCGAGGCCGGCGTCGAGTCGACAGACCTGTGTGTCGAAGGTCCCTTCGACAACGGCGTCGAAGACCTCGACGTCGACGGAACCTTCGTCGACGGCGTCGACGGAACCTTCGAGGAAGGTTTGGAGGTCATGGTCCTACTCGAGGGTTCGAGACGCGCTCGAGAGGTTTCTTTCGCCGGGTACTGCGACTCGCGGCGTTTTTGACCTTCGGGTCTTTCGACCAGAGCATCGCTCTCGGCAGTCTTCGAGGGGGTCGAGGCCGCTTTCTCGAAGACGCTCATCATGTTTTTTCTGAATTCCTCCCATTCAGCCCGGGAACTATGTTTCGTGGGGCAAGGGATTCTTTTTGGCGAAACAGAGGAAGAGGAAGACGGAGAAGGGGATCTTCGACGTCTCCTCTTCGAGTGTTTCGATCTCGAGGAGTGAAGAGACCCACTCCGAGACCTGGAGCGTGAATGGTGACGAGGAGACGAATGTCTCGACTTCGTCGAAGAAGAAGAAGCTTTAAAAGTCTTACCTTTCTCCAGCTTCCCCCTACGCTCCTTCAGGGCCTTAGCTGTCATGGACATACAGTCCTCGCACTCCGAACAATGGTGTTCGGCTCCCAAGCACCACAGACAATTTCTGTGAGGATCGGTCAACGACATCTTTTTCCCACAATCTCGACATTTTTTGAAGCCGGATCGAGGGGTTGTCGGTTCCGACGAGGAAGCCATCGAGTACGATTCGAATAACTTGAAGTAAATATTACTAAGAACTAAGCAACGGTATTCCGAGGCACTGAGTAGCGCGGAAAAACGGAACTGAGCAACGGACGCTGCGCGCGGCCTTTATAGGCAGGATGACGTCGAGCGTCGATACGGCGGCTGTCGAGGGTCATCGACTCGAGGGACGTCGACGCGCAGCGCCCTCTGGAGAAAAAATTTTCCGAGGCCAGCAGAGCTGGAAGGATATATCTAAGATGAGGAATACGTCGGAGGACACAATCCCTTCGAATATTAGGTTCAATGACTGTGAGTCTTCAAGCACTTTGTCAATGGCTGTAGTGACTTGGTCAATAAATGACAGGGTTCCTGCAAAAGCATGGTTCCAGTAAAGATTGATAATATGGAAAATGTTGTAGTGGCGCCTGCCCTTTTGTGATCTGGTTACCATGACAACTTGTATAAACGGTGAGACGACGTTGGATTCCACAATCCTCAAACCAGCAGATTTCCTTACTGCAATCAACAACCCGGCTTGTGCTGGCACTTCAATATTGCCACCTTTGTGCACAGATTCTTCCCTTTTAACTATCCCGAATCCTAAGCAAGTCCCCATATTGGTGCCGGACTGTTCATCATGTCATCAAATCGTCTGTGGACATGGTTGATTTAACTGTGGGATCCCACATCATTGGGCTTGGGGGATAGGGGTATGTTGACCTTAATTGGGGGGTGCAGACCATCAGAGAAAATAATGCCCTGCCTCTGACTGTGGGTGAGAATGTAACTATGACGATAGTACCCACGAAATCAGGAAAACAATATATGAAATATAAAAATATAATTATGCCGAATAAGAACAGGTAAGCATCTAAAAGATTCTTCTGCACTTTGTTAAAAAACCTGAAGTAACAACAAAACTAAGAATAAGAGACCTTCACTCTAACCTAGTTGATGTGGTTCATAAGTCAGTTCCCAAAGGTTCGTGCTCCCATGATGATTTGGCAGTGCATATAATCAATCAGAATCACTGCCACGATAAAAGAAACAATTGTGAGCGCTGAAGCTCAGCTCTGGCCAAGCCCTGTCCAACCCACATTAGGGGCAGGGGGGCTGACATGGGCAGGCTCTGATCTGTTTAATAAAAAAGATTGAGTGCAGCTAAATTCCAAGGTTCCACAAATCTCTCTTGGTGATAAAGTCCTGTCAATTCCACCAAAATCTCAACATCAGTTTTGGTTGGGAATCAATGGGATGACAAAAAACTTGGAAGTTCAGTTGTACGCCCCTACTACTATTTCTAGTGGATATGTAATATCTGCATGGAACGCCTTCTCCCTTAGCCAAGGTGTTACACATAAAGATTCTAAACACACATGCTGCTACAATAACATCAACACTAACTGCTCAAACTCTATCTCCAATGCACCCTCAAGCATTAATGAAATCCTCTAATACACAATTTCCTTCAAACCAACCTGTTACAAATGGAATGTGGGGTATTGATATTGCGAGGGTGCCAATGGGTCCAAGTGCATTGAGTAACTTGAGTGAGGGGTACAAAAAAGGGGCGAGATAGAATTGTTCGGATATGCCGCTTGTGACCCACAGGGGCTGTTGCTTTTATTAGAGAGTGTTCTACCTGATAACAAATCTATTGTATTGAATTGCTCATATGTATTGGAAATGCTACGCTCATTCCCCTAATTGGGACTCATTACGAGTTTGCCGGTATGGGAACTATGGTACTGATAAGCTTGCCGGTACCGTAGTTTCCGGACCGGCAAACTACAAGCTGTGCTCACGGGTGCCGTTCAGGTCGGACCTGGCGGGCAGAAAGGCATCCGCAAGCACAGCATGTCAGATGCATTGGCACCTTTATAAACGGTGCCGGTGCATCCAACCTCCCCATTCCCATTCAGCCCTATGGGGCCGAATGGGGAATTGGGAGCATCTTTTTTCCGGCGCCCAGCAAATGGGCAGTTAGCAGGTCTGGCAGAGCCGTAATGACCCGGTAATTGATCATTCGCGGGCGCCAGAAAAAATGCAACTCCGGCGGCAGCCGTGCCTGTTTTGCAGGCACAGCTACCACCAGGGTTGTAATGAGGCCCATTGACTTCTATTAATTCAACTGATATTGTTTGTGTATTTTTTGTTGATCGGCATAGAACTGATAGAGTGGTTCTTTATCTTAAATCCAAAATTGTTCTTGATCTCCCTTTCAAGGAAATGGATGCAATCGGGTCCATGGGCTTTGACCTCTCGTTATATACTGAAACTCCTCTAGTCCAAGGAAAAAATGCTATTGAGGAAAAATACTTAGAGGACATGGTGGTAGCTCTTTGCAGGGAGAATGAACAACTAAGACAAAACCAATATTTGGGAATTATTGGGACAGCATTAAACTCACAACATTGTTTACCCCAGACATGTGGGTTGTCTACGGTATACAAAAGCCAGAAGTTTTCATCATATCCCTAATATTGACCCAACAGGATTACAAGTATTTCTACTTTGTTGGAACACTAGGGGTCACAACATTTTTCGATCCAATTCAGAAGTGGGAAAACTGTTGGGCAAACATACACTTAATGCTTTACAGGAAGCCTAGTTATTACAAAGCCTGCCCTCGATGGCTACTCAATTGCATGCCAACCAGCGCGAAAAGGTGCTCTGGGGAGACCGTCTCAGGGATTGTTGAGCATGGTTAAAACCTCCAGTCCGATCTCTATAATCTCATCCAACTCTTTATTATTTGGCATACTGTCGACTCATATTAAAATTAACCTGGACATTATTTGGGATATCTTGATAATAAACAATATAATCCAGCAGTCATACAGTTAGTGACATGTCGATTCTGTAATACTCCCTTTACACTGGAAACGTTGGAACACTTTCTTTGCTGTGTAAAGCTCAGGGGAAAGCGCAAGGTTTATTTTAATAGTTTCACTTCGTATTTTACTGTTGATATTTGCAACTTGCTTTGGCAGTACTGCTTAGCGGGTCGCACAACTTCAATAGTTTTAACCGGTGTAGGTTTTCTGAGGTCTTTCAAACTTGAAGGAACTATTTTTGTTCTTGTTAGGGAGCATTCTCATTCTATGGCTAATTTCCCTTACCTATAGAGTCCCCCAGCAGCTTTGCTGGATTTGAAGGGTTTGTTTCTTTTTACCTGCTAAAAGTGAGACTCTTTTTCCCACTCTTAGGTATTTTTGCTATGTGTGTTCTAGGCCTTTTTTGTGTTTAATGTCTATGGGATTTTCTCACCTCCATAGGAACCATCTTTATTCACATGTGTTACACAGCACCCTCAGTGCAGTGACACAGGGGTGTCGTAGCGACCCCCAAACATAGACTCCATACCCTGGGACTGACTACTGTCTCCCAGGGCATGTAAAGTCCCCATTGACTTTACTAGTCAGTTTTTATTAACTTAACCAGTACAGCCCATCTTACTATGGAAGTACTGGAAAGGGTTCATAGTTTTTCCCTTATGTTCATTGTCGAGGGGGTACCGTACAGTCCCTCTCTCTAAAGTTTCTGGCTGGTGGCAGTGGTAACTACCTTAAATATTCGCCCGCAAATATTTTCCTATGGGATTTTCCCATTGTTCGAGGCTATCACTTTTTCTGACAGCCTCTAACATACCGCCGGTGTATTTTAATATTAACATTACTCCGGTAGGTTTTTATTGCCAGAACTTTAATATAACTTCTTTCTCGTGCCTTCTTCTAAACTCCTAACCCAGGTTGGGGATCCTTTGTTCGTCCCTTTGGCGGGCTTCTGCAAAGAAGCCCTCTTTTCGGCACCACTGAGTCTGGGGTGGGTCCATTGTGTGGGAGGGGGAGTAGGAACCCTGGACTGGGTTGCCTCCGCAACCCATGTCGCACTCTATCCTGATAGGCTGGAGGGTCTCCCGCCAAGATGACCACTCCACTGTGTGAGTGACAGCTAGTCTGTATGAATGGGGCTATTTCTGCATAAAAGCAGGGACCTGAGGACTGGAAGAGCAAGACGTTGCCACTGGAACTACGGAACCGAAGGGGGGAGAAGCCACAGACATCTTCAGCACCTGCACCACCACCTGCTGCAGCATCTCACCACTTTTCTTCCACATGACGAGAGGAGATCATCTTCGCAAGAGCCTTCTTCCCTTGAGCTGGTGGGATCAACCAGTTCACCAATCGCTTCCTCAGACCTGCCTTGGTCGAATCGCCAGTGCAAAGCACTTGAAGGCCGGATAGCCAGGCAGCAATCCACCCAGACCGCGATTTAAAGGAGCGTACCTTTTTTTCGTTTGGCAGCACCGCGGCTGGTTTCATCCCTGGGTAGTGCAGTAACTCGACCTTCCTCCACGTAGAGAGCCTCTCTTCCCCCGCTGGATCCCCCGTACTGCAGGAACTACCAGGAACAACCGCCACCGCAGGAGCCTCCTCTTCATTTAAAGGTACTATGTTCTGCCAGGCCTCCCTTTCTGTGTGGTAGCCCTAAAGGTGTTTTAAATCCTTTACCTACCTGTTGGGTTGGCCGCCCTTTCATCTAACATTGTCTTTCGCCTTGCATCTACCTTTTCAATATTCGTTAACCAAAGACTTGACTGCAGCTACAAGGACATTTTTGCTCCTAAGCTCTTGGTCCTGTACCACTGACTTTGGCTCAGGCCTATTGACTCTGGCTGATTTTTTAGATCAGCTCTCATTAGATTGATTCTCAACTAGAAATGTGTTGATCCGCCTGAATCTTCTAAACACCTCTTCCTTCCTACCGTTTTAACTTGTGAAGTGCCATTTTGCTCAGTTTTCAATTACTTATCTTCTTGCTAAAGTACTACTATGCATTACTTGTTCACAAAACTTCAGGGAAGTGTTGCTAGGGTGTGTCTGAAGATATTTCGGTTTAACTTGTGCTTTCCCTCCCTTTTGCTAAAATGCTAGAGTGCCATTTGTAGTTGGTTTTCACTGTGCCGTTTTGCTCAGTTTTCACTCTACTGCAAACTTGTCTACAATTGACTAGGGAGTTGTGTATATGTTCCTTGAATAAATCTAACTTGCTTTATTAACTGTGATTTATGTGTTGAACTAGATGTGTATAAAATAAATCTATATATTCTTTTTAATACAAAACTTCGGTCAGTGTTTCCTTGTGCCATAGTGCTGTAATACCTATCGTGTAAACCCTGAATACTGCTCATCTCCCGCTTGAGATAAGTCTGACTGCTTAACCACCGCTACCAAATAAATCTTTGTAGTACAGACTGATACCAAAGGGGATTTTTCTTGCTCATACCTGTAGTCTTAATCTTCTGCAGTGCTCCCTAAGGGAATTGCACAGGATTCTGCCTAACAATGAATTGTATCAATGTGGTGTTTATTTATTTATTTTATCTGTTGTGAATGTCATCAAACTGTTTTGTATGTAGTTGATAATAATGAAATTATGTTTGTGCACTTTGTCCAAGGTTAGATAATAACCATATGACAATAAAATAAAATAAAACAATCAATAAATATGGGAAGTACAAGGAGTGAGTGATGCTGATAGAATTGCATGGTTACTCACCAGACTTCCCCATTCTGGCCGCAGTACCATTATGGAAATGTCAAAAGCTGAAAGGCAAGATTTAGTCAAACCTAAGCAAACTCTCATATGAATGTTTGGGAAGACTTAATTTTGTTACACATTCCTTGAAAACCTGCGTGGCTGGGTAGAGGGTTGAAGGCATGATTCACTTGTCATGCTTGGGCACATTTCTGCCTCTTGTTCACCAGAGCTTAAGCAGCATTTGGCTGACTCTCAGGAGTTAAATCCCAAGAGGTTAGCCATTGCTGCTGACTTATGGGTATTACATAGAGTGTCCCATAAGGACAAGCCTGCTTCTAGTAAGCAGGTGGAGGGAAATAAGCAGAAGGAGAAAGAGTTTGGGGAAACAGATAAAACTTTGTCCAAGAAGGCCCACAAAAAGTTTAAAAGAGGAAAGTCACGCAAGTGTCAGGTCAGGGTAGCGGGGCTAACCCTCCCAAGTACGAGAGATTTTTCTCTAAGCCTCCCTATGTGTCAAGTGCTAAGGTGGATTTCTAAACTCTGACCTGGTGGGCAGAGGTTTTGGGTGCCACCCTAGTTTAGTGGAACAGGGGAACCTTCTGGACAAGCCAGACCAATCAAGATAGATTGAGGGCGGTGAAGACTAAGTCTCAGGAGGGGGAGAGTGACCGGAACCCGCAATGAGCACACACAGTAACAAGCCCCAGATTACTCATAGACAGGTGTATATCAAAAATACATATACATTTATTATAGGCCTTAAAATCAAACACAAATAACCACAGTAATAAGAAACAATTACCACACAAGTGTATCCCTATGTTACATATATACAATTGCTTTTATCCTAATGCAAGATTGAGGGATAACAAAGCCACACCCTGTAACAGAAAGGGGTTAACACAATTATTGCATTGGGTGATCTTCAGAATCCAAACCCTAACTCAAGCAGTCCAACCCTACGAAGTGGGGAGCTTGGTGCTCAAAGGTACAGCAGTGTGTTTACAGCGTGCGGTCATGCTCAAGAGCAAAAACAGTACTTCTTCAGGGGCTGTATCAGTTCAGGAAAGGGCTTGAGGTGATGAAGAATAAAGTACCACTATTTGAGGCAGGCAGAGCAACTATCGACGTTCGGGAAAAGCTAAGGATCGCAGGCTAACCTAAAGTGAGGATCTTTTATGGGATTCTCGTGCATAAAAGTATATCGGTTGTGCCAGGGGCCACCAGTAAGTGAAGCAAGTACTCACCGCCCCTCGGCACAGGTCGGACAAAACCTGGCCAGTTTAGTCGAGGTCACATATATGTTCGAGCTCTGCAGTTTCTCGGTGCTCAGACTTTCAGCAGCTGCGGTACTGGACGATTGTCTGTGACAGGACAGGAGCCTTTTCTCAGCTCACGATGAAGGGAGGAAGACAATTCTAGTGCAGCAGGCTTCAAGGCACAGGAGGGCAGATAGGCAAAGTACCTACAGTGACCATCACCACAACGTAGTTATGCAGGAATCACCAAGAGACGCTGTGGGATAGGGCCGAGGACCACAAGCTAGCCATTTCCCAAGTCTCGAGTGTCAACTCCTATGCAATACCCCCAGGTAGAGCTGGTTAGTTCACTGGACGGCCCAGGAACACCTCCGAGAAGGCTCTTTTGGTGGGTAATCAGGAGGTGCAGAGAGTAGTTGTTCTTTCAGGATACTTGTCTCCTTCTGTCCTTCTGTAGTTCGGAGTGAACTTCAGTAATCAACCTGGAATGGATGCAGAACCTCTTCTCTTATTCAAGATTCGTTTCACGCTCAAATCTGGGATAACCAATAGAAGATCTGCTCTCTTACATGCACGCCAGGTGTGGGACAATCATGGCCCACGGTGGTCTCCGTCATTCAGGCACACCAGACATCCTGCAACCAGTAGTGTGGATTGGGACCAGGCAGTCCCAATCCTCTTCCTGGGTACTAGCACACGCGAGATGCAGGAGCCCACAAAAGATGCGGTTTTGAAGTAAGGCTGCATGTCCAAATAAGGAAGCACTTGGTCAGCTCGACCTGGGTGAAGGCTAAGGATAAGATGGCCAAAGGACAGAACAAAAGACTTTGTGGAACAGCCATTTTTGACACTGCCCACTGTCAGGGACCAAATGCGATAAACGAGGTATGGTACAATAAAAAAGAAGTAAAAATACCAGTAAAGTAAACTGCTGCCACCAGTTTGGCCCAGGCATCACTTGTAAAACCACCGAGAAATCGTTAGAGGGTGTCTAGGGCCATAAAATGAAAAGACCCCTCTGCACGGTGCAGTAAGGCACTTGGCGCACTGATCAAAAGTTACAGAGAAATGGCACATAGTTCAAGACTAAGTACTGCCAGTCTAAAGGATGTGTCAGTTTCACCATGTACTAACAGTCTAAAGGATGTGTCAGTTTCACCATAACAAATTAGCAAAAGCCCAGGGAGTACAGCTGAAGGCTGGGCCCTGCTAGAAAAAGTCAGGTTAGGTCAGTAAAACAAAAGTTTGGGGGGGTTCCATAATATGTAGGGAAATTTGCACTTAGAGAAATCTTTCCTAACTTCAAACTGAGCGGGACTTGTTACACTTGTGGAACAAGTGACCACAGAAAGGGGGACCTCAGATATAAGGGTAAGACTTTAGGGCCAAGGAGTCAAAAAAAGAGGCAGAGGGAAAGAGAATATTCCCCCCCTGTCGTACCTACAACATCTGTGAGGTAGTTGGTAGCGTTCCTAATCCAAGCTTGGAAGAAGGACCACCAGAACATCTTGGATCCTATGGCACTCCTGAACTACCCAGCTTACTGTTAGTGGAGATCCCTAGAGGAGAAACTGGTATGGGCCAACAATGAAAGAAACCATCTTTAAAAGGCCTGTGGAGAAAGGCCTGCTTCCAATGGGAGCGTGTACCTCCAGTAAAGAAAAGGATACAACAGGAGGGTGGGCTACTTAAAAGTAATCCCACAGAACTCATTAGAGGATACCTTGTGAGTTTGTAGGTTCCTCAAGATGTGTGGCCCTTCCTCCTACAGTTGGTGTCTGACATTCCCCTGGTGGTTCATCCTAATTCCAGGATACCACCCGAGTGGTCTAACATACATTCTTGCTGGCCCAATATGGGGGTCCCAGGATAACACCACTGTAGGGGTCTCACTGGGCCTCATTACGGGCCCAGCGGTGGTGGCCGCCGGACCCATAAACATTTACCGGCACCTGACTTCCCGGTGGGAAGTCAGACGCCGGTAAATTAGTAAATCCCCATTCCCCTAGAGTCCCATAGGACTCTACAGGAATAGGGACACGGAAGCACCGGAACCGTTTTTAACTGTGACAGTGCTTCTGTGACGGCTTTGCTTACCGTGACCTTTGTGCCCGGCAGGGTCAGACCTGTCTGGCACAGCGGCTACAGTAGGCAAACTCATAGTTTGCCGGTCCGGAAATAAGGGTGCCGGTCAGCTTACCTACACCCTTATTTCTGGACCGGCAAACATGGCATGAGGCTGACTGTCTTTCACTTGGATGACAGGAGTGAGACAAGAATTCGTGGGCTCCAAAATTCACTTTTAGGAGTGGCCTCAGTTTTACCAGAGACAAGGCCTAATTTGGTTTGGCCTGTTGAAACGTCAGACAATAAGTTACAATTCGTGGTGCCTGATCACAACACCATATGTCTTTGTGCCAACCCACAGAGAATGACTGCCAAATCAGCCATTGACACCTTATTGAGTGTCAGTACCAGCGGGAGCTCATCTGCTGTACTCAGTAATGGTCAGACTCAGTGGAGGGAAGGTGCAGTGACCTGTCATGAGTCACTCACCTGTCATCCACAGGAAGACGTTCTAAGGGGAAGATGTGTTTAAGTATGATTGGAGCCCTTAGTGAGTCCCAGAGAAGGAAGTGGGACCTTCGCCAGTCAAACCTGTTTACTAAATGCCTGAAGGTCTGGGCTGTGTCAAGTTTCCCAATCTAGCAAGGCAAACTTTTCAGGAGGCCTTGGCGGACCTAGAAAGTTTACCATAGAGTTCCCTATGGAAAGTATGGAGGATTCTGTATTGAAGGATAGAATTGGAGTCATGCTTATGGCTACGGAAAGAGGTCCAGGGAAATCTTAGTGTCTCTCTGTAGTGTGCAGGAGCAGCCCTTCTAATGGCTTCAGTGAGGATGACCCAATGTCTCCTCAGCTGACCCCACATCAGCAAAGTGAGGTTGAGATTTTGCTGAGGCAATCTCCCTCTTTGTTTCCACTGAGACCCACTATAACAGATTAGTGCGAGCCAAGCTGTATTATGGGAATTGCTGGACCCATCAGGTATGGGCATTGTGGTGATTCAGAACAACAAACAAAAAGTTCTAACAGATGGCGTGGGATCCACGCTGTGTTGGAACAAGATGTGTTTGAGCCCTCTAGCTGTCATGGGTTCAGTTCTGAGGATAAGGAGCAACATACAGGTACATCCAGTTTGGGGCTCTGTATGGACACAAGAGCTCTGTATGCTGTCCCCAGAACAGATGCACACTCCCTGCCAAGAGGTGCCAACTTGGTGGACAAGTTCTGCACTGAAAATTGCAGTGGCATTTTTGATCTCCCTGCAGGGTATGCAAACATATTGTTAGTTTATGCTAAGGAGGAGACAGTCGTTTCTGCCTTTTCAGAGCAGTACTTCGGTGTATTGACTTCTGAACGGCTGCAACTGACAGCTGTCAAATGAGATTAGACCCTGTTCTGAATGGGGGAGAGGATCTCTGCAATACATATGGGTGATATGGCAGATCCAGACTCCATTTGGAAGGAACTTGGAATACTTCTGAAGACTGTGTTTTAAGATCTTCATCGGGCAAACTTGTTCAGAAAAACAACCAAGTGTAGGACTGATCAGGAATCCTTGGCCTTCCTGAGCATAACATTGGTGTAGGTGTAAGCACGTTTTAACCTTTTATCAGTGAAGTACATCATGTACAGAAGTGGGCAACCCCAACTACCAATAACCAAGTGAGGACTTTACTGGGCCTCACTGGGAAACACCGGAGTAACATGGCAGACTATAGCCATAAAGATGCCCAACTGGCTGATCTCACTACTTCAAGAGGACCTAATTAATTTTTATGGACCCTGTAGCGTGAGAAGGCCTTCATTGCCTTGAAAGAATCCCTAGGTCAGGCCCCTGGTCTCAGGGCAACTAACTGGAAGAGACCTTTCATAGTGCAGGCACATGCCCATGACACTGGGGTAGAAGGAAAACTATCACAGCTTAATGACAAAGGTGAGGAACAACCTAGATGTCACATCAGCTACCGGTTTAGGAGTGGAGAACTCAGGCCCCAAGTGGAGAGGGAATGTTTTTCAATTATATGGCGCCTTAGGAAGCTGAAGTCCTACTTCCATGTGACTCACTTTGCTGTGTATACTCACCCTGAGCCTTTGAGGTGGTTGGTGAATATTAAGGCAGCGTAGCTCAGGTGGTTCATGAGTCTACAGGCCTTGAACCTCACTCCTGGGCCTATGCCAGAAACTAAATTTAGCAATGCTGATGTACTGTCCAACTGGGATAACCGACTGGAACAGAATACCCATCCAGGGGTGGATTAGTTTCCCCTGACCCTACTCTGGTGGGGGTGTTAGGCAATATTTCTCTTTACAGCACCTTTCCCTCTATTTTTATGGACCCCCAAACTTGTTGCTTTTATTTTTTAATCTGACCTAAACTGTTTACACAGTGAAGCCTTCTGATTCACTACAGTGGCTTCTGCTTATTTATCATGGAGACACTGGCATGTCGTTCAGGCTGTCAGTACTAGGAAACATTGTTTCCCTTAGTCTAATTACTTTGTTACCACTTGTGGTAACTTGTTATCACTTTTGGTAACTTTTTATCATTGTACAATGCTTCTTACATTGCAGTATAATAGGGTGCACTTTTTGTTTAGCCCTAGACTTACGCTCAGACGATTTCTGGGTTTAGGTGTGCCTAAGGGACAGGCTGGTGGCAGCCGTTATGTTTTGCTATTTTTTACTGTATTTATATTTAAACTTACCACATTTACCACGTTTGGCTACCTACTGTGGCTAGTGTCCAAACATGGCTGTGTCACAAGGTTTTTCGCTTGTTGCTTGGCCATCTTTTCACTAACCCTTCTTCCTGACCTGAGAGGATAGGAAAATAGTTATATGGACTTCCAGTGCCTGAGAAAGCTAAGGTTTTTCTAGGGATACTGCAGGGCCATGTGTGTTTGCTGCTAAGAAGTGGGTTGGGACTGTCTGGTCCCAATCCAAAAAACTGGTTTTAGTGTGTCTGAATGGAATGCATGAGCTCTGCCCACAGTGGTCCTGATTGGAACACTAATGGGCTGTGCGTGTGGGTCAGATCTTAGATAGGCCAGTAGTAGTTTTGGCTCTTACCTGCCTTTTGGACAAGAATAGGACACCTGCAAACGTTCCAGAGAGATCTTGGAAGAACCACGAAGAAGCCAAGTATCCTGTCCAGCTGCAAGACGTGTAAGCAGACTGTGGAGCCGTTGGAAGAAGGTCCTGCGACCAACTTCTGCTGCTGTCCTGGAAGAGCCATGTCTTGTAGGTGATCTCCAGAAGTCTTGAGAAAGAGCTTCGACCCTTGGAGTGAAGGGAACATCCATTCTTGACGTCAGCTCAGAGTCCTGTGAAGAAGAGCCTGCGGAAGTGCCCCTGGATCACCCAGTGGCTAATTAGCTCATAGTTTGGGCTACTGTGCTGAAGACATCGCCGTTCCGCATTGAGGCCCAGAACGGGGATCGACGACTTATGCTACAGGAGTCATCTCTGCACATTTTTTCGTGGATCCAGCATCAAGGAGACACGAGATAGCAGGCGAAGTCTGATCGTAACAGTTGTGTCCCCCTGAGTCGCTGTACATCGGAGGGCATCGTCCAAAACAGCTTTCCTGCATCCAGTCCTGTGATGAGAGGGGCCCTGCATCGGGTTCTGCTGCATTCTCCATCCTGAAGACCTTGCACAAGCATTTGTCGCCGACCAGAGAAGTGTTAAACCTGCAACTACAGGGCATCAAGGACCAGAGCTGATGGCGGTAAACCGACTTTGGACCCTCTTCTGAAGACCTGCCAAGTCCTAAGAAGAATTGGAATATGGGGGTAAATTGTAACAGTACTTATCTAAACCCCATACCCTGCCTTTAAAAGTTTGATAACTTTTAGAAACTTTAGTGACAGTTTGGCTTTGCCATTGTTTACTCGCGCAAGCATTCTGAAAGTCAAGGGCACTTTTATTCAATAGAAGAACTTGTCCTCTACCCCTTGGAACTCTTCCTTGGACCACATAAGCCCTCCACTAACATTTTCCTGTCTCACAAAACTGTGTGGCACTTTCGTGAACTTTTGTGCACAAAACCCCATACATCATAGGGATGGACCTGTAAAGTTAGTTTTGTATCTCTGTGGACCTGCAGTGCTACATACTAACACTTACCTCCTTTTGCAGGGGCTTGTTATGTATTTTGCCCTACTCCAGTGATTGTACATATGTATCATTTATTTAGTTTGTGTGATAAAATGACATGCTACTAGTTACTTTTCATAATGTTATACGGCAATAAATAAGTATTTTTATTACTGTTTATCTAAGTGTGTTACTTGACTTTTCACTGTGTGTACACATTGAGGACCCTTTACCAGGCTAACCCCTCCTGAGACTTAGCCTTGACCACTCACCTAGCTAACTTGAACTGGTTTGGTTACAGCTTCCAGAGTTGTCCCTGTCACTAACCTAGGTTGGCCTCCTATACACCTGTCCTACAGACAAGAGCATAGAAATCCATTCCAAACAGGAGGAACACAGACACCAGCACCTTCCCTATTGTTCACGATGTGGGGAACATGGAGCGACTGGTTCGGTGTGATAGAACAGGGAAATTCCGCTGGTCTGGCCCTACTTTAGGGGACCAATCGCCTAAAGACTAACTTTAGGGGATTGGTCCCCTAAAGCTATTCTGCTTTATGGGACCAATCCCTGCTCCTGGCTGGAGTGAACTTTACCCGAAGTGCTTTGCTCCAGAGGAAGTGGAGGAGACAGGAAATGTAAAGAGAGACAGTGAGAATTAAGATGTTGGAAGGTTTCTTCCAATGTCCAGAGCACTCCTGCCCATCCTACTCCCACCCCCTTCCGTCCTACTGACAACAAAGTCCTTTGGATATGCATCACCCTCGTGTGAGGCGACTCCTCCTGAATGGGTGTGCTCCTTTGATACCTGGGCCAAGGATAGCTGCCTGCTTTGCAGCTGTCTCTGGGGGAAGGGGTTACCGGCCCTCAGAAAGAGAATCAAAGAGAGACTGAGTCCTCTGGGTTTCTGTCCTGCTGTGTGGCAGTATCGGCCCATCTGATCCAAATACACATTCCCTTCCACAGCAGAGCTATCTCTCAGGAGCTGACACATGTGCAATATCAATTGGGATGTGGCAGCTATGATCATACGTATCGCCATGCCTTATGCCTAAACTCAGGCATAGCTTATTCTTGGAGACTACCCCGCCACCAGCATGAGGTACTCATGACCATCGTAGTTTGGTTACAGGGGGCATCTCTTAAATGTCGCCCCTGTGCTGCTGTGACTTTGCTGTCGCTGCAGCAGTCAAGTGGGCATCTTGTGACCTTTGAACCTATTCTGTGCTACAAGCAGAGCAGGTGCTGCAGATCAGGCTATCAGGACCCTCACAATCCTGGTTAGCAGATCCCCATTGGAGAAGGAATCACCTGCATCATTCTGTGTGCTAAAAATCAAAAAAGCCAGGACTTTAGTCCCTTGGCAATCCCTCACAGATGGGTACACAAGGGACTGTCCGTGCCAGCATGGAGCCCCTTGAAGTAGATCTCGGAGGTCCCTTGGGAAGCGTCACATTAGGATTGAAGGGAGTCTCAGGCTGGGATCTGGGCTGTAAGGTGTCACAAGTAACTCCTGTTCTCTCAGAGCTCAGTTCGGTAAAAGGCCCTGCTGAGCCACTTACTTGTGGGCCGGTAGACATCTTCACAGCCTCAATGCCATCCCGGTTCGGTCTTGGAGGATCCGAAAGACCCCTTCTGAATAAAGTGATACCGGGAAGGGAATCGCCAAGACAGGGTTTCTCCGGTGGTGTGAATGAAAAACATGTCTTGACACAATGAAGAGAAGAGAAGTAATAAACGTGTCCTTTCCTGGGTTTAGTCAGCATTGAAGAGCATACAAAACGAGGGTGGTGCATGATACAACGGTATCCTACTTATGGTTGGGAGCTAGGTACCATTGACAGTTGTAGTGGGTGTCTGATGCAGGGAAACACCTGGTGCAGAGAGGTCAGGATCTAAACAGTAATAACTGGCATACTCTGACTGCATTGTAGCGAGGGGATGGTGGATCAGTGTTGCAATCAAAACATTTTTGGGACGCTATTGTGACAAGCACGCTCTTGTATGCTTCAAATTTAAAAATAAGTTCGTTTTGTAGTGCAAAAAGGGTCCCATCCAGTCCCCGTGGGACAGACTCGCATCATTATGGGCAAAGGGGACAGGACGTAGGAGTATAATAACTTAACCTTTGCAAAGGCAACCTGACAAAGGAGTGCAACCGCTATCTGTATTTGTTGTTCTCTGTATGGACCTTCTGTTAAAAGCATCCAACCAACTAAATAAAAAATAGTTACTCACCTGACTTCTGTACGTCTAGTCCAGAGTCCCCTTTGCTCTGTACTATATGGGCATCCCCCAATGGGGACTGGACAGTAGCCTTTTGCACCGCAAGAGTGCCTTTTCCTTTATGAAGGCATGTGCAGGCTTGCCCCCGCCCTCCAGTGCCAACCGTGAGTACCTTTTTCCACATGGACTGGAACGGTTCACTTCACCACAGTACTTCATGTTTTGGCACAGTTTCCTCCCACTTCTTTTTACTTTTTGAATTCTTTCCCTGGGCCTTTGATGCGCCTGGTCCTTCCGGCATATGATGATGTTCGTAAGAGACTCCAAGTGTGCATTCTGTTAGAGTCCTGTTCTGGCGTCTGACCAGCAGACAATCTGGCCGAAGTGCCTAGGTGCCTTACATTGGTTTGACACATGCCTCGATTGCGAGGGCACTTAAAAACCATCTCCCACACTGGAGGTTGACGTTTTTCCTAGGTCCCTTTCACAACATTTGAAGGCCTTCATTGACATGAAGCCTTGTGCAGGCAAGGTAAGCATACCTTTGTTTTCCAGGACACTTAAGCATTGGGAGGCCTGTCCAAAGGGTTAATCAGCGGAGAGGGCTATTCCGACTCATCAGCAAAGTCTTCTTGACATACCGAGGATCACCTTGAGTCCCATGGGACTTTATCTACGAGATAAAGAGCATTACATGTCCCTGTAACACAGCATGCCTTTTATCTAATTGTACAGGCAAATATATAGGCGAATAGTGGGGGTTCCAAGGCCATTGATTAGGGATGCTGTAGTTCTATAATTTATGTCTATACAGAATGTATAAAACACACGTAGTATAGTATAGTTTTTATTTCAAATGCTGATACTGTGTAACACTGAAAAACATTTTGGAAATCCTTTGGTTAAAATAATTCCCAATATACAATCTTTTTGAATAATCAATATAAAATGTGCAACATTTTACACACTACGCCAAAAATAACTTTCAATGACTATGAAAAGTTAGTTATGTAGATTTTTCTACTAACTCAATGGAATTACCAAAACATGAATAACTACCTATAAAGTCATGTTTAAAAATATGTGCCTTTTTATATCTCAAGTAAACCGAAGGTATAAATGATTTAAACAAACAATTACCAGAATAACGAACATTACCTTCCATTATATCGACTTCGCTTTTCTTTTTACTATTTTTTCTGCTTTTTGAGCCTGTCCTGCTTCTACTTGGCAAGAAATGCCCACTACCTGTCTTACTAGAAGAACGTATAATACCAATTCCTGCAGATAAATATAATAAAATGTACAATTGTGTAGTTAGATACAATCAACAACAGGCATTTTAAAACCACACACATATGGCCATTAGTGATCATCTTCTGTATGTTTTAACTGACAGCTACCCCGAGCGAAAAGATATTTTTTGCCAATTTTCTGTGTTTCATTGATATTATGCATAAAGCAACCAGATAGGAAAGCACAGATGCATGCACCGTAACCAATAATGGAATGTCCAAATATACAATGGGCCTCATTACGAGTTTGGCGGTAGCCGTGCCTGTTTTACAGGCACGGCTACCGCCAAACTTGCTACCGGCACCGCCACCCGTGATTGGGTAATAACCAGCCCATTACAAGTTGAATGCCGGGCTCCCGATCCCCATTCTGTCCCATTTGGCATAATGGGGTTGGGGAGCATGGTTGCACCGGCACCGTTGATAACGGTGCCAGTGCAATTACGAGTTATGCTCGCGGGTGCCACACAGCCCGCAAGGACAGACCTGGCGGGCTGTCAGGCACCCGCGAGAAGAACTTGTAATTCGGCGGCACGGTATGAGCAGTGCCGGTGCCTTACCGGCACCGTTCATACCGTGTCCGCCAAAATTATAATGAGGACCAATGTATTACAGAAATGCATTCAGCCATATGTACACTCAACAAATGACAATAAAATACTTTTTTTTTTAAGTAATTGGAATGAAATGTCTTGCACTTTCAAGATCATAATTTAACAGTGTTTACATTGCATGACATCATTTGAATAACAACGTATACTAAGAATGTCTTAGTCAATTACCTGTAACTGTATTTCTCCAGCATTGGTAGCTTTCATAGATTCACATGGCTTGAATATTCCCCGTGGTCAGACTGGGAATCCTGGGAATCCTCGGTAATTTAAATAATAAAAATAATAATATAAAACGTCTTCCTTTAGGAAGAAAAAACTACACCCATAGAGTCCCATACGGCCTCCACGTCCTTTGGTCCTTTTTGTCCCCGACCAATGCGGTGGCAGGGGTTAGGCTCCACCCCAGTCAGCCATCTTCAGATTTTGAACCGTGAAGACTAATAACTGATGACTTACTGGAGAGGGAGCAGCCTCTCCTCAGGGGAGAAGGGTGGCGCATGTGAATCTATGAAAAATACCAATGCTGGAGAAATACAGTTACAGGTAAGTAACTAAGAATTCTCTAGCATTGGATCTTTCATAGATTCACATGCTTGAATAGAATACCAAGAAGTCAACTACCATTTAGCACGTCTGATAGCCGGAAGGTTGCACCTATATGTGCGTGTGCTATATATGGCTTGTGTAACATACCTGTAGTGTACAAAGTAAGGCTACCAGAAAAATACATGCAATGCGAAAGTGGGAACAAACAAGAGGAAAAGTTAAGTGAATAAGTGCTGAAGCATTGCTTGTCCTCCGCTGATTCCCTTCTGCTGCCTTCTTCCAAGCAGTAATGCCGAGCAAATGTGTGGAGGGTGCTCCATGTGGCTGCCCCGCAGATGTCCTTCAAAGACACTCCTGCCTGGAACACTGTTGAGGCCGCTCTCGTTCTGGTTGAGTGTGCCGTGGGCGTGGCTAGCAGAGGGTTATTTTTGATTTATAAACTTCTCTGCACATAAGAATAAACTTCTGAGTATAAACTTCTCTGCATTCATTTGTGTGCCATTCGTGCTCCGTGCCTCCAGGCCCGGTCCCTCTACCCACTTCCTCATAGCCCTGCATCATCCCGCCCACCTTCCCTGATTGACTGAAATACTCTACAGCTGAGGCCGAGCATCAGAGCCCCACGCTCCCTCGCCATTTTATTCAAGGACTGCAGGTGAGTTGGAGCAGGCCCTCCGACCCCCGCAAAAGAATTTTATAAACTTCTCTGCATTTGAATTATCTTGTGTGCCATCCGCTCTACGTGACCCCAGGCCCGGTCCCTCACCCCACTTCCTCGTAGCCCTACATCAACCCACCCACATCCCCATATTGGCTGAAATACTCCACAACTGAGGCCTAGCCTCAGAGCCCTGCGCTCCCTCGCCACTTTATTCCAGGACTGCCGATCAGTTGGAGCAGGCCCTCCTGACCCCCGCAAAAGAATTGTATAAACTTCCCTGCATTTGAATTATCTTGTGCTCAATCCGCGCTCCGTGCCTCCAGGCCTGGTCCCTCTCCCCACTTCCTCGTAGCCCGGCATCATTTATTCATTTATTTATTTATTTCATTTATAAAGCGCATAGACAACCCGGAGGCATTGATGCGCTGTTACAGGTACATGTCAGGTAAGTGTAGCTTGTCATGCAGTTCACGTGAGATACAACAGTAGTGAGAGTGTAGGATCAAAAACCAAGAACAACAATATTATCATTATCGTCTTATCATCCCGCCCACCTCCCCTGATTGGCTGAAATACTCTATAGCTGAGGCCTAGCCTCAGAGCCCCGCACTCCCATCCCACTTTATTTAAGGACTGTAGGTGAGATAGAGCAGGCCCTCAAACCCCCGCAAAAGAATTGTATAAACTTCTCTGCCTTCAAATTATCTTGTGCACCATCCGCGCTCCGTGCCTCCAGCTGAGGTCCCTATCCCCAATTCCTTGTAGCCCTGCATCATCCCACCCACTGTGATGCTGGAAATGCATCGGAGGGACAAGGCCTCCATATCCTTGTCCTTTACTGCTTTTTATCGTGTGTTCTGTCGTGTTTTCCACAAAGGAGTTCATGTGGGATTCCTGGCGGTGCAGCTCTCTCTTTTGGTTTGGTGAACAGACCCATGGGATATCCTTATGGCACCCATGGGTAGGGGTACAACCCTGTGCCCCTAGTGTATGTTTTTGGGCACCTGTGTGTGGCCCACAGAGCAGGGTATGGGCTTGTGGCAGCTCCATGCTGAATTTGACAGGTGCTCTGAGTATCCTCCATTTTGGGGTACCCAGGCCATGGCATTGGAATCAGTGGATTCCTGATAGGAAACAAGATGGCCCCTGTGGCCTCTTGCTTTCTATTGCCTGTTACCTTGTTTTCCCAAAGTGCTGGGAAGCCCTGACATTGTCCCTTCCCCCTGACTGGCTGTTGGGTGGAAGTTCCATATATGGTGTTGTTGTGAAGTCCAGGCCAGACTGGCTGGAGCCTTCCCAATGACTGTATGTTGTGGGTACACCCTGTGGATGGGACCTGGGTGAATGGATTGTGTGACAAATATGCATTCTATGTTGTGGTTGTCTAGTATCTGGTGTTTGACACAATGACTGAGACAGCCCTGCCCGAAACCAGTATGAATGCAGTGTGGAGTGTTGAATGGCTGGGTACTTGTCCCAATACACATAACGTGTTGTGAGTGTCTGGAGAGAAGTGAATGGCCTGAATGCACTATGCACCTGATTGGCTGCCTGCCTGCATGAATGCCCTTCTGACCGATTGGTTGCCTGAGTGTGACCCAGCAGAATGAATGAGAGATCAACCAGTATATCTGGGGGCCTCTCACTGCTAGAATTCGTGTTCAGAAGCTGAAGTCCACTACGACGAGTAACTGGAGTAACTGAAACTTGACCTTGAAGCCCTGCTGGAAGAGAGGAATTGCTGTTGCTCTCCTTCACCATCTGAAAGCTGCGGTGTCTCCAAGGACTGACCTAGAGAGGACCTGTTAAGGCGCCCTCTTCCCGAGCTACGAGGGACCATCGTACACCAGCTGATCTTTGCCAAAGCTCCCTGGTAGACAGACCTACGACAGGCTGCCAACCGGAGACGGGGGCTGCTGCGGAATCCCAAAGAGAAGTGCCCGGACTGTTGTCCACCACTGTCGATGACTGCCGTCGCCGACTGGAGCCGCCATGCTCCCGTTTGCCTAAGAACTTCATTTGATCCAAGGGCGCTCTCGTCTGCCTCGCCGCCCACTTTATCCTGCTGGAGAAGGCCCGACCGTCGACGCACCGAGGAGCATCCGCCGGGGGGTTTCCCGACACATAAAGACCACAGAGATGCCGACGACTTGACGCCCTTGCTGGGCCACAGTTCTTCATCATCTCTTTGCGGCCCAGAACTATCGTCACTGAGGTGCCCCGCACGCCTCTTCCTTGCAGGACGCCAATGCTCTGTTGTCGACGAGCACCGCTAGGAACGAAGCTGCCTCTTCACCGCCGTAGTTCACTCTGTTCTCCGTCGGACGTTCGCCGCCCCGTGACTCCTGCCTTAAAGGGAGGGCACTCAAGAAGGGCCCATCGATTTCCCTTCGACAAACGCTACAAATCCAGGTATATTGGGGCTGTAGGACTATTATAGAGGGAAATAAGACCCATAGAACAATATATGGACTGGGCTTGTGATACATCTTTGCTTTACAGATTGCCCAGGTGGGGGGATCTCCACACAGAACTGTGTCTAGGGGTACAGGGCCAGTATTCTGCCAATTGTTCGAATATTAATTATATAAAGACTGTGTTTTAACCAATACAGTGTGTGGACATTTCTTTGTGGGGGCTTGGGGACTACACTGTACTTAAGAACTAGCCCGCATCACCTCCTGAGAAGCTAGGCCTGGATTACTCAACCACGATAGCTATAATAGAGAATCTTGGCTGTGGTCCTCTGTGCCTCTCCTCTACCATACAGAGAGCAGAAGTACAGACACCCCCCTCCAGTCTTTACACTGGTGGCAGCGGTGGGATGCTTATGGTTTTAAGAATCAGTGTATAACCGTGCCACTTACAAAATATCTGCACTTTGTTAAATTGAGGTTTAGTTGTGTACAAGATAACTGCATTACAAGCAATGGAATCTATGGCAAATGGTAAATTGACTCGGATGAGCTTAGAGGCTCTCCATAGTGCTTGTGAAGCCAGGGAGTTAGAGTTTGTGGCTAAGTCTAGGGCCGAGCTGATAGCTGCCCTGGTGGACTACCAGACTGATTGTGAAACTCTTGAAGGGGGGGATGCAAACAATGAGGATTCTACCCCAAGGGTTGTCGCCGAATCTGATTCTGGAATTGCCACCACTCCTGCTGCCTCTGTTCCGAAGCCCAGCAATTCCTTGGAGCTTGAGCTATTAAGGATGAAATTGGCCATTGAATATTGCAAGTTGGAAATATATGCTGAGCTTAAGAAAGAGGAGTTGGCACAGCAAGTGGAACTCAAAAATAGGGATCTTGAACTCAAAGACAAGGACACTGAATGTCAGCAAATCCAGTTAGAGAAAGCTCGAGTGGAGACTTCAGCTAAACCAGTTGAGAGTGTCAGGTCCCCAGCAACCAAGTTTATGAAAGATTTGGTTGGTGTGTATGCGGAGGGTTCTGATATCCTCCAATTGATTGAAGCATTTGAAATGGCTTGTGCAATTCATGATGTTGATAAGAGAGATTGGGCTAAGTGTTTGTTAAGCAGAGTGCCTCAGACTGGATATGACTGTATTCTGAAGCTGAGTGTGGAAGAAAGGGGTCAGTATGAGTGCATGAAGTCTGCTTTAATTGCCAAGTTTGGCAAGACATCTACCCAATACCTTAAGAGGTTCAGGGATTTTAAGAAACAAGAGAACGTGTCTTGGATAGACTGGGTGAGTGCGGCGCACATGAACATGATGGGGTAGATTGATGGTTACAAAATGAAAACGTTTGTTGAATTGTCCCACCTTTTGTTTTTTGAGCATTTTTCGGAAGCCTGTTTGTGGAATCTGATAAAATGAGGACCCTGGAATTGTTATCGTTAAACTCATCATTAGAATCAATAGAGAATCATAAGAGAGAATCAGTACTCTTTGTTACAGAACCACTACCCATTAGTACCCATTGGTAGAGAACCATTACTCATTGTTACCCAGTATTATCCCTTTAGGCATGAGTGCATCAAGGTTAGCTATCCATTATTGCATTCTGTTTAGAAGCCAGCATCATTATAATTATCCACATATTAGACTGCCACTTTATGCATTAGCCATTGACATGTTATGCATTTGAAGAGAGAAATAGGCCCTGTTGTATGAAGGGTTTGCTTTTAGAATGATATGTTTGCATTAGAATATAGCGCTTGCCATTAGGAGAGAAACATGCTAGACACTAGAGTTTGCAATAGCATGACACTTGCACTGTCGTATGTAGTGCTTTAGAGACAGGGTATATTTGCAGCATGACATGTAGAGAAGATGTTATGTATTTTGCATTATAGCGCTTAGGCTGAGAGAAACATATTGTTTGCAGGATTGAGAACGAATGCGGCCTGGAAATGACACACACTGTCATATTTGAAAATGCCATGAAGGGCCTTTTAGTACACATTGTTATGTTTTGTAGTTACACGTTTAGAGATATGTTTGACACACATAAATGTGTGTTGAGTGTGCACTTAGAATGAGTTTGTATATAGTTAGTGCTTGCATTGCGAGAAGAATAGCGTAAACGCTAAGAAGCATTTAGCACGAGGCCTATGAGTCATTTCTGTTGGAGACACACAGAAGTTGTTTGCACTGGGCTCAGTGCGAAGATTGTTTTGAGTTAACAGTGTACCAGGAATTTGTAAACATTTGCTTGGCAGACACAGATAATACGAACCCTTGCCCGAGTGGAGACGGCCTGGTATCAGTTTGAGCTGGTGTTCGAGGAGACAAAGGTGGGAGGGAGCGCGACATGCAGTGGGTAAAGAGGAGGGAAGCCTTTTCACACAAGGACTAGCTTTGAAAACGGGCACTAAGAGAGCATTTCGTAATGCAGAGAGAGCCAACAGTGGAGTGAATGGGATTAGATGGTGTTTTACAGGGACCGTAGACAGATGGCCATGAAAGAGATATGATGTCCAATGTCACTTTGACACCCTTTGACAGAGAACATGCAGTGAAAGCACACGCAAACCCAGACTGGCAGGCATTGTTAATGCTGACACAAAGGGAATAGACATTCTTAGTAGGTAATGTAAGTAACCATAGAAATGAGTGTGTCATTGGAAACTATAACCAGAGGTGAAGAGAAAGGAGAGTGGCTAGTTAGAGGGAGTTGCTGTGAAGGAGTTGCCCCTAGTCCTTGCTGGTTGCTGAGAGTCTGTTGGAGGATGGGGTTAGAAACTGATGGAGTTCGTTCGAGCTAGTTGCTGATGGAGTTTTGGATGGAATCCTGAGAATGAGGGAGAGATGTCTTGGTGCAGCAGAATCCAATGCTTTGGGGCAGAGAGCTTGTCAGAGCTTGGCAGAAGCAGTCGTGTGACCAGATCTTAAGGGGCCTGCCATTGCTGACTGACTGATTGAAGAGAGTAGCGGGAAGAGGAGAGACCTGGCTTGACAAATACAGAGCTGGAGAGGAGAGAGATGCACAAGCAAATGGGAACTATGGTTCATGGCTAGACAAACTGATTAATTACATTTAGTGGGGTAACTTTGCTGATGGGTTTGGGAAGGACATGGCATCTGAAGGGGAGGTGCCTGAGCCAAAATGAGTGGGGACAGAATGGTGTGCCCTGCCCCCCCCCCCCAAGAATTACGCCCATGATAAGAATGTGACACCATCTAGTTGTTGGTCAGACACTCACAGGGAGCTTTGAGTTTGGGAAAGGGGAGATCAGACAGGGATTGTCTTAAGAGGGTGAGTGTGAAGCATGGTGGGGATTGGTGTGGATTGGATTGGAGAGGTTTGATTCTGCATAGAGGAGAGGATTGCTGGATGTTTGACGCTTGCGTTAGACTGCATTAGCCTCACAGACTTGCATCACAGGCTTGCATCACAGGCTTGCATTAGGAATTTCCTATAGTTATTGCATGGTAGATTTGCACCAGAAGCATCAAAGGTGCAAATTCAGTATTGGCTAGAGATTTAGCATTGTTTGAATTATGCTTTGGTATTAGCATAAATAAATGTATTCCATTGTTATAAATTGAATCGATTCATGTGTTTTCTTTGTGTCTTGAGATTTGTGTTTACAGTTGTAAGATAGAAGTATCCCAGTGCACATAGGGCCTGAGATATGAGAGGTGAGGGGCGGTTTAGGCCACACCCCCCCACAGGGGATTGTCAAAGATTGTCTGAGACCGGCGCATGCTTGCCTGGGGGGGGGGGGGCAAGACGATGGTTAGGGGTTTTGTTTTACAGACTAACAAATGGAGGGGACACCCGGATCTTCACTAATGCTGACTGATAAGATGAATTGCAGCTGGTTTGTTGATCCACTTATCGGGTTTTGCGGCAGTCGACGTTTGAACATCATGTGCAACTGTGTTTTGTTTTTTCTGTTAGTTCATCGTGGGAATAGATTTTTTATGTTTCATTTTTTGTCTGTCTTGGGGATGTTATTGAAGTTAGAGCATGCTGTCCACAATTTTGTTCATCGTAGGAAGAGGAACTTAATTGTCTGACTGTTCTTTGAATTGCCGGAATTGGTTGACATTAGTTGACATTAGTTGACATTTGGTTGACATTGACCGAGAGCAGTATTTTATGACTGGCAATGTTTTATGAATAAATGTACATTGATTCGCCGAGCGAGAGAAACAGATTTTTTTTCATGAAGATGCTTGTGGTACGTTATTTGGAAATCTGCGGAGACTGACACTTTTTGGTGAGATCTTAACTAGGTTTTGGTTTCCAATTGGTTGAAAATTTGTGGCACATTTTTGTTAAGGTTGCCATAGACTAGACCTCTTAGTTTTAGGAGAAAGTCTGGGAACTTGTTTTTTTGTAACCCACTGAGGTGTCGTGGGATTGGGTGAAGAGAAATCCTGAGGATGAAGATTTTTTAAACTGCAGTATGAGCACATTTCTTAGTGACCTGAAGGCAATGAGAAATCAGCTTAGAAAAATATGCTTGAGGCCCGGGGAGAAATTTCACCGGCGCCAACCATACGAGAAATGTAATCAGTAACTGGGAAAATGTCCCAGCAGCAGCTGCAGAAATATGACCCATTGAAAAATGTATTGAAAATGGGCAGGAACAGAGTTCCTAGGGAAATGTATGTTGCTCATAAGGAGAAAGTGTTACCTCAGAATAATGACTGAAATAGTGTGAACCAGAAAGCAGTTTGTTCCACTGATAGGGCAGCAACACATGAGAGAGATTGCAGCCACAACAGAGCAACAGATTGAACAGATTGAACGAGGGGTTTGCCAAGAAATAGATGACAGAGAGAGTGCATAGAGGATTGCCTATGAAATTTGAGGCATTGTGAAACTGTATCCCTTGCATTGAAAATAGTTATGTGCATGAAGGTACTTGTGTGAAGATCTTTGATTTGAAGAGAAATGACTTTTGAAATGACATTTTTGGCAGTAGCAGTGTTTTTGCCTACATTATCGAGTGAAAAAAAAATATTGTCTAATGACATAGATATTTTGATAGCATTGAAGCAGAACGTGAATCGTGCTGTTTACACTATGTTTGGGTGTTTTGAGACTTTGCATTCCATTATTTTTTTTAGTTTGAAGATTGTGCATGGAGAGGATTTTTGTTGACACTAGAGATCGCGCGAAACTGGGAGACTGTTTATGTGAAGCGGGAGGCAGTGCATTGCAGGAATGTTGTTTGAATCAAAATTGTATGACACACAGCAGTATTTGTTTGAATGAAACAGATTTGTTTGTCTGGGGTTTTTTTTCAGCATGGAATTATTCAACGTTGTGAATATTTAATGATGAAAAATAGGGGAGAGTGTGGCTAGAATAAACGCTACGCCTATATGGCTATTGAGCTTTGACATGGAAGTGACACAGATGGAAATGCAGGATGTGGAATGTAATTGAATGAGAAATACAGTGGTGACAGTTTCGAATGTGTAGCATGTTTTAATGTGTAATTTTTGAAGGTGCATTATTTTGTGAAGCATGTGAAATTATTTGTTTTGTTTTGAGAAGTACAGAGATGGAGGTAGGAGAAATGCATTAAGCATGCATGCATTGAGCAGCATGGAGAGGCAGCCATAGTTAGATAGATGCATTGGCACATTGATAGAACTGACTGCAGACACAGAAGGAACTAGCATTGGTGTCTTTTGAGAGACATGGGAAAGTGTAGAACTAGAGGTGCACTACAACGCACAATGGGAAATGCTGTTTTGTTTTTTGGCTTTGAAACCACCTGAAACTGATATAGACTGATGCTTGCACTTTTGTTTTCTTTGCATGAAATCTGGAGAGGAGAAACACCTTGACCAGACCGAGACTTGCAGACCGTGAGACCTTGATTGACCGAGATTGCATTGACAGACCAGATGGCATCGCCGCATGAATTGACCAGACCATGATTGGCAGCAGCATGACGCCTGAGTGCAGCATGACCAGATTGACCAGACTTTGATGACCATCTGTTTGAGATCCATGATGGCTGACACCTTGTGACTTTGAATGGCTGTCTTGCAACAGCACCAAGAATAGAAAAAGAGACTGGCTTTTGTCACCTTGTAATGTGACTTTGCATCATGGCTGTTTGTTTGCAGCAATGATGAGACATTGGCTTTGCAGCAGCACTTTTGGGGAATGCCGACCGACCAATTTGAGGCCTTAGGTTGTGGCCTTGTCTAATGGCTGTGCTCTGAGAATGTACCCAGAAAATCTGCTTGCTACCCAGACTAAACAGACTTTGTGGTATGACACCTATTGCCATGGGAAGTAAAGACGTTTGAATGACTGTGCAGAGAGAAGACACCTTGCAGCATTCTGTGCCAAGTGAGAGAGAAAGAGCAGTGAAAGATTGTGCAGCAGCAAAGAGAAGAAATTTGAATTGCTTTGTGAGCAGCTTTTGTGATATGCAGCGAGAAGAGAATCCATTTGGAATACCTTACCTTTTGCACTGGACAAGTTTGGGCCTGAGAAGAAAGAGAAAAATGCGGGAATGAGAAGGAAGACACGCTCTGAAAGCATTTCTTGCCTGATCCACGTTTGGAAGCAGTGAAGCTTTGTCTCTTGAGTGAAAGAGATTGAGCATTGAAATTTGGAATTTGCACCAGCATTCAACGCTGGCTGGTCCCTCATTTGAAGAGCATGGGACTGGCATGGCATGAGCTGGAATACTGGCAACAGGATGACTTGGCGAGGAAGAAGAGAATTTGAAGCTGGAGTTTGGGCCTATGCCAGGGCCACTGTGCATGGAATTGCACTGGAGAGTAACCATCTGCATTGGCATGCAAACACTCTCAATGAGTGCACCTGTGCTTGTTTGCATCGCCTTTGTTCCCCAAATTCAGGAATGAAGGCCTACGGAAAGGGGAGCATATGCATCAATCTGCATCAACTGAAAGTTCTAACACGCAATTTTCCCGGTGCTACCTTTGAAAAGTGAAAGGGCATGTGTTGATCACCCCATGGGGACAAATGGGGCACATATGGTACCGACACTTGATGCTTGCTCCTGTCTTTTTGGAGCTCTGTGCGAGAAATTTCATTAGCTTGCTGTCATTTATTTAGCAGGCCAGCCTGAATTGGCTTGAAACACTTTGCTGCTTCACATTTGTTGCTGTGGAGAACTTTGCTATCTGAACTTTTGCTGAACACTGATATGCTTTTAGTGAACACATTATCCGATTTGTGAACACTTGCTTCGTTGACACTGCATCTTTGTTGACATTCCTTGGCTGAACCTTTTGCATTAGAACTATATTTGTGCTGAACTGGAATCTGTGCGCATATGTGAGGACACACATACCTCATGAGTGACCTGGAAATACCTTGGACTGGAATATAGTAAATGAATTGGCATGTATGACAAATACACTGGATGTATACACTGATATGTATGCATTGATCTATGAATGCTTGGCCTGTTTGGCTACTGACATCTGTACTGACCTTTGACACCTGTGAAAGTGACATTGTCATATTTTGTGCTTGACACATTGAACTGTAAACACCCGTATCCGCAGTACTTATGCATTGATTCTATGCACTGCATTTTCGTTTTCTGCTTGTAGAGACACTGTACACCTTTGGCTTGTAGACACCTTTCACCTGTGATTTTTGACTTGACTTTTGGCCTGAGAAATTTGACTTTGCTATTCTGATTTCTGACACATTTGCAGTTATGCATTTAAATATATTTTGGCTTGCCACTGATAGAGTGAAATGCTTGCATTTTGAAAAAGGGGGTTTTTCTGCATCATGAGAAGAAATATGCTTTTTTCCCTTTCTTTCTGCAATATTGCTTGCTATTAGCATACCACATTGTTATGTTATGATTTATCTAATGATAAGAGGAGAGAATTGTGGAATCCGATAAAATGAGGAGCCTGGACTTGTTATCGTTAGACTCATCATTAGAATCAATAGAGAATCATAAGAGAGAATTAGTACACTTTGTTACAGAACCACTACCCATTAGTATCCATTGGTAGAGAAACATTACTCATTTTTACCCAGTATTATCCCTTTAGGCATGAGTGCATCATGGTTAGCTATCCATTATTGCATTCTGTTTAGTTCTGATTAAGTACATGAAGCATCATTATAATTATTCACATATTAGACTGCCACTTTATGCATTAGCCATTGACATGTTATGCATTTGAAGAGAGAAATAGGCCCTGTTGTATGAAGGGTTTGCTTTTAGAATGATATGTTTGCATTAGAATATAGCGCTTGCCATTAGGAGAGAAACATGCTAGACTCTAGAGTTTGCAATAGCATGACAATTGCACTGTCGCATGTAGTGCTTTAGAGACAGGGTATATTTGCAGCATGACATGTAGAGAAGATGTTATGTATTTTGCATTATAGCGCTTAGGCTGAGAGAAACGTATTGTTTGCAGGATTGAGAACGAATGAGGCCTGGAAATGACACACATTGTCATATTTGAAAATGCCATGAAGAGCCATTTAGTACACATTGTTATGTTTTGTAGTTACACGTTTAGAGATATGTTTGACAAACATAAATGTATGTTGAGTGTGCACTTAGAATGAGTTTGTATATAGTTAACGCTTGCATTGCGAGAAGAATAGCGTAAACGCTAGGAAGCATTTAGCACGAGGCCTATGAGCCATTTTTGATGGAGACACACAGAAGTTGTTTGCACTGGGCTCAGTGCGAAGATTGTTTTGAGTTAACAGTGTACCAGGAATTTGTAAATATTTGCTTGGCAGACACAGATAATACAAACCCTTGCCCGAGTGGAGACGGCCTGGCATCAGTTTGAGCTGGTGTTCACAGAGACAAAGGTGGAAGGGAGCGCGACATGGAGTGGGTAGAGAGGAGGGAAGCCTTTTCCCACAAGGACTAGCTTTGAAAACGGGCCCTAAGAGAGCATTTCGTAATGCAGAGAGAGCCAACAGTGGAGTGAATGGAATTAGATGGTGTTTTACAGGGACTGCAGACAAATGGCCATGAAAGAGATATGATGTCCAATGTCACTTTGACACTCTTTGACACAGAACATGCAGTGAAAGTACACGCAAACACAGACTGGCAGGCATTGTTAATGCTGACACAAAGGGAATAGACATTCTTAGTAGGGAATGTAAGTAACCATAGAAATGAGTGCGTCATTGGAAACTATAACCAGAGGTGAAGAGAAAGGAGAGTGGCTAGTTTGAGGGAGTTGCTGTGAAGGAGTTGCCCCTAGTCCTTGCTGGTTGCTGAGAGTCTGTTGGAGGATGGGGTTAGAAATTGATGGAGTTCGTTCGAGCTAGTTGCTGATGGAGTTTTAGATGGAATCCTGAAAATGAGGGAGAGATGTCTTGGTGCAGCAGAATCCGATGGCTTTGGGGCAGAGAGCTGGTCAGAGCTTGGCAGAAGCAGTTGTGTAACCAGATCTTAAGGGGCCTGCCACTGCTGACTGACTGATTGAAGAGGGTAGCAGGAAGAGGAGAGACCTGGCTTGACAAATACAGAGCTGGAGAGGAGAGAGATGCACAATCAAATGGGAAGTATGGTTCATGGCTAGACAAACTGATTGATTACATTTAGTGGGGTAACTTTGCTGATGGGTTTGGGAAGGACATGGCATCTGAAGGGGAGGTGCCTGAGCCAAAATGAGTGGGGACAGAATGGTGTGCCATGGAGGTTGGGCATCCCTGTCCACCCCCTCCCCCAGGATTACGCCCATGATTAGAATGTGACACCATCTAGTTGTTGGTCAGACACTCACAGGGAGCTTTGAGTTTGGGAAAGGGGAGATCAGACAGGGATTGTCTTAAGAGGGTGAGTGTGAAGCATGGTGTGGATTGGATTGGAGAGGTTTGATTCTGCATAGAGGAGAGGATTGCTGGATGTTTGACGCTTGCATTAGACTGCATTAGCATCGCAGACTTGCATCACAGGCTTGCATTAGGAACCTGAAAGACTTATAGTTATTGCATGGTAGATTTGCACCAGAAGCATAAAAGGTGCAAATTCAGTATTGGCTAGAGTTTTAGCATTGTTTGGCGGAGTTCGGGCAGAGTTCAGTC
Source organism: Ambystoma mexicanum (assembly GCF_040938575.1). Taxonomy (NCBI): domain Eukaryota; kingdom Metazoa; phylum Chordata; class Amphibia; order Caudata; family Ambystomatidae; genus Ambystoma; species Ambystoma mexicanum. Next base: position 639,774,364 of record NC_090939.1, read on the forward strand.
TGCGGCAGTCGCTGGAGCGGTTGGTCATTGTGAGGAGCTGCAGCTACACTCAGTGTTTTGGAGGCGTTGTGTCTTGTGCTTCGATACACTACCCCTTTAAGAAAAGAAGCCCAACCCAACTTAAAAACTAGCCCTGAGCGCGGAGCGCGCGCGGAGTTCGGGCAGAGTTCAGTCTGCGGTAGTCCGCGTCTGAACGTTGCTGAGGCTGCAGTTGAAACTCGGGCAGTCCACCAGGCGGTAGGAGCCTTGCCGGAGAGCAGGTAAGAGAGCTGTCATTATGGCAGAGCAAGGGCCACTGACCCGTGCCATGTCTAGACAAACATTACAAGCCAATAGACAGTCAGACTTACTCAGAGTGGAAGACATTCAGTCCCCATGCCTGGTTGAGCTTGAGCTAACGGAAGTGGCTGCCTCTCTAGAACCCAACTCACTGACTGATACTTCCTCCCAGAGAGAATGCATGATAAAAGAGGGGTCGTCAGTTGGATCCACAGCGAGTCATGAATGGGAACAACAGAGGCTGAGAGGGTCAAACACTGAGGACATATTACCTCTTAGCCCATGTTCGAGCGTTGTACGCTCCATAAGTCCATCGAGCCCTTACGTGTCATCCAACTCACAGAAATTCGGCAGCACTAGCGGTATTTCCTGCAATCCTCGCTCTTCTACACTACGAGGTTTGCATTCAGCACCCGAACTAGCACCTGAACGAGCGAACGATCTCATAGCGCTACCAATAGATTTGGTAGCGGTACCGGGTGTAACCTCTTCATTGAATGCGCCATCTATACAGTCAGCAACAGTCTTGCACCTGGCCCCACTGGCAGTACCGCCTGACCATGTGGTTTGCCAGGAGGAAACTCTGCTCCCTGAAGCTTGTGAACTGAAGAGAAACATCCTCACCCCCCCCATGAACGCCTCTTATCATGCGGTTGAAGAAAAAAGAGAAAGGCCGCTGTATGAGTGCGACGTGACAGATCTCGAACTCATCGAGCACGAGAGAGAAATGGTGCTGGTTTCTGTTGATGCTCAACGCTTGAAGTCAAGAACCCTGTGATTAACTGCGATAATCATCAACTTGAGGCCGTAATGTGCAGTGAACACCGTGATCCTGTGAAAGAGCGATCTGGTCGTTTATCGCCCAAAGATACCTTAGACAATCTGACAATCATGCCAAGATCAAGTGCTGAAATTGCGAATAACTTGAATAAAGCCAAAGCAATTCGGAAAGAGAGACGTGCTACTGCTGAGTCACAAATTTCTTTTGCAAACTCTCCTGTATGCAACACAAAGTCGACTCAGGTGTTAGATCTAGCAGGGCGGGAAGCCAGACTCGCGGAACGCCTCAAAGTGCAGAGGAGCACAGTTGAAGCAACAAGCCATCACAAAAGTAGTGTATCACGGCTCGAGACCCTAGGGGGGGACAGTGCCTACAGTAACTGCCAAAATTCGCAGTTGATAACTACATCTCCCTGTTTGACCCCGAGAACCCCGTCAAATTCTGATCCAATGATCAATAAAAGGGTGGGATCGGGAGACACGGGGACAAAGAAGAAAAAGGCTCCGTCGATTCCATCTGATGGAAACACAGATGGTGATGCAGCGGCAGCCTTCAAATCAAACCTGTCGGCTGCCGCCGCTCTCCAAATACATAACAATGTGCTAGCCGCTGCGTCGGTCGCCTTATTACCATTCACCAAACTATATGAAAATTTACATGAGGCGCTTCAATCAAACGGAGGGCTGCTTTCGCATATTGTGGAGAAATTAGCCAAACAAGAACATCTTATTCTACAGTTATAAAACAATCTTGAAACTGAAAAGATAGTGCTTTCACAGATACAAAAGCAAGTAAACGATGGTATGGCAAAAGAAAATCAGGAAAAGAAAGACTTGATAACATCGATTGCTGCTTGCCTAAAGCAATCATCCATACTAATGAGTCTGATGCGTCCAACAGAGACTGGTGATCGTGAAACTATTGCCCCGGCGTTATCAGAAAAGAAAAAAAAATCATCTGCTGATCTACTGGCCAATGAATATTCTAAGATAACGCAGGCGATTGTCCCCCTAACTTCGACCACGAAAGAAAAAGAAATTACCGGAATACCTCAATTTGCTACAACAGAATTGAGATCGAAAGAGTCAGCCGCGTCACTTGTCGAGGCAGAATGCGCAGGGACTGAAGAGCCAGCTACTATGTCTTACAAACCTAAGACAGGAGTATCGGAGCTCGAATCTAAGTCCCAAGATTCCAACAAATGCGCCAATCAGATCCGACCAAGTTCATCTTTCGGGATTTTCAATGGAGCCGCAAAAACTTCAATGGTTTGGGAATCAATACAACTATAGGAAAAGAAAACACTGAGAAACTCACAAAGGTGCCGGCCACTAGTAACATTCCGAAGAAACACAAAGAAAAGAAAAACCACTGTGAACCTCGTCAACAAACCAGTAAATCGAGAAAATTTATACGCAATCTGACGTCTCCGGCTAAACCAAATCTCTTTTCAAAAATCCAAAAAAATAATGCACAAATGCCTCCTAAAGGGATTGAAAGAACAAGTGGAGCTGTCATAAAAGTTGCAGTCGAAAAGGGAAACCCAAAAAAACGTCAGAGATTAGAAGTAGAAGAAGCGGAAAACCTAGCTAGCACTTCATCCATCGATCTCTGTAATCTATCAACGTATTCAATAGAGGATGACTGCGAGATAAAAAATCCAAATGTTTTAAACAGCTCAATGTGCAGCCTGGAAACAAATGGGTCCCTCAATCCTGACCTAAACGAATCCTTCACGTCCAAAGAAAAAAGAGCGGAAAACCCGTGGATTCTAAAACCCAAATTTTGTACCAAGGACCAGCCGGTCTGTGGCAATCAGAAAATGCCCAGAGGCGATACGTCTGATGCGCGGATAATACCAAAACCGCCAAATGAGGGTTCGTCCTTAAGAGGCAAACGTGGCAACACTATCAATACGAGAAGCTTAAATCCCAAATGCACATCCGGACAAAGATCAAACGAGGTGGAGAAGAGCAGGTCATGGGACTATGAATTACTGGTCGATAGAAACCCACGAATCGCAATAATGAACATCCACAAAGACGATCCAGATGTGAATTTGAACAGAAGGAATGTCATGCGACTTTTACACTCGGTGCCGGCCTTGAGAATTGTGACGTCTAACGATATTGCCATCATCGAATACATGTCTGAGAAATACACAGACAAAGTATACCTTCACATATTTTCCAAAGCAGTACGTAATGTAATCCTGGCAGCAAAGGATGAAATACTGCAGTTTGGCTTTGAGATAAGGGAAGTCCGGGTTGACTCGGTAACTCACAGACCATCGGATGTAAAGATTTCGTCAAATAGGTCTGGATATAAAGTGCTCCCTCAAGAGCAACAGAGGAACGAATTAAGAAAACAACTGAGACCCGAATCGCCTATGCATTACTCTGGGAAAATCAATAAATATGGAGAAGGCTCCAAGTAGCTAGTCCCAGACAAAGAACAGAACTCGATGTCCTTGGTCTCTTGGAATACGAGAGGCTTTCGTCATCTCTACGAAACCTTCCCGATCGAGTTGAATGACAATTTCATAATTTGCCTACAGGAAACATGGCTAAGATGCCCGCCAGTGAAAGAAGGTTACGTCACAATGCTGAATCCTGCAGGGAAAAATCCACATGGACGCCCTTTCTCCGGCTTGATAACCATGATGAAAATCGGATGCGACTGGAAGGTCCTCATAAGTGAAAACCCAAATCTGTTTGTACAATGTACGCTGTTGCAACAAAAAGGTCGTGAAGGGAAAAGGCCACAACAACTTCTAGTACTAAATGTATACTGGAATCCAGCGATGATTACCACAAAGAGCTTCACATTTACGGTAACAAACCTGTTCGAAAAGTACATGCAGGAGAAGAATAACATCATACTTATAATATCTGGCGATATGAATCTGACCTGGTTCAATGAGAAAGGTGTGCGGATACCAAAAAGCCTTTCCAATAGTCCTCGGAATCGGGAGAGAAGGATCATCTGGGATAACATCATGGAGGCTTACGATTGTGACATGGTGAATGGTCAAACTGACGGAGACAGGCCACCCAAAAATACTTGGCAGAATACGAGTACTGCAAAGGTACTGGATTATATATGGGTCTCAAAACATGCTTGGAACCTAATTCATGAACTGAATGTAATTTCTACTAAAAACAGTGACCATGACCCGTTGAAATTAGACCTGAGGATAACATCAGGAATCAAAAAGCCAGTATCGTCTCAAGCCTTGGAAGTAAATAACGGAAAAAACAGGCTTCGATTATCCATTGCTCAGATATCTAGTCTCATGGCGAAACTAGATACAGCAGATTCTTCATCCTTCTGCACCGTGGACTACGTATCGCTGCTACCCCTGAAAAGCTCACTGAACTTGTGGAAAAAAAACTCTGAGAAAAAACACACCCATGAATGGAGTACAAGAGTATACGAAGAAAAAAAGTGTCTAAAACGTGACCTATGCAAGCTGAAAGCACAAGGTGGTACTAACAGTGCCCTCTTGATAAAAAAGAGGACACAAATATACCGTAACTGGTCTAAAGCCTTTAAGTTACAACGCGACCAAGAAAGGGGCGAAGTCATGTTGACTATGATGAAATCACACAAAAACAGAGATATCTGGCAAATTCTAAACAACTGCACGGCTAATCAAGCGACCAAAATGGCAAACCTGGTTACTGAGGCAGAGTGGAACAAACACTTTAATAATGTCTTTGCAGGAGATATTGAAATAAACACTACACAGAGAGACCTAAGGTCTGTAAACTGGGATTGCACAGAAACCAGGGATGACATTCTATCTGCCATTGAAAAACTGAATAACTCTCGAGCCGCTGGCCCCGACGGCATCTCTAATGTCATGCTCAAACAATACAATTGGAATGGGCGAAATTGATTGAGATCTTATTTGCCAACATCAAAAAGCATCGAGAAATCCCGGCTTCGTGGACTTCTGCAATTATTGTTCCTATATTCAAGAAGGGCGATCGAGCCGATCCAGCAAACTATCGCCCGATCGCCCTACTAGATACCATCGGCAAAGTGTTCGCGAACTTTATGCAAAAAAAACTAACTAAGTGGGCTGACACAAGAGGAATCACAGATCCCAGACAAACTGGTTTCACTAAAGGTGTCGGAACAGAAAACAACCTGACCCTGCTAAATTTACTCAAGCTGAATGCTATAGAAAAAAAAACACACCTGTTTATAGCATTCATTGATCTTCATCAGGCATTTGATTGCATTGACCGGGAAACCCTGTGGGCCAAACTAAAGAATTGGAATTGTCCCGATGAGATTCTGTTTCCCATCATTGCCCTGCATACGGACACGTCCATTCATTTAAGACTGAATGAGGCCGGGACCCTGTCGGAGAAAATGAAGACCCAAAGAGGTGTAAAACAAGGCTGTCCCATTGCAGCATGCTTGTTTAAGCTATTTATCGCAGATATTCCATCAGCATTGAAGGATGTGCGCTGTTTTCTGCCGAAACTCAATGGATTCCATCTAAACTGCTTAATATATGCGGATGATATAATCCTAGCAGACACTGCGCAGATTGGCCTACAACGTCTACTTCATAAATTACAACAATACATGAACTTAAATAATTTGAGTATAAACATGACTAAAACAAAAATCATGACAATTGGAACGAAGAAAGGTGTCAAGAAAAACTGTTTCAAGTGGCAAATCGGAAATACGAAACTTGAAGAAGTAGTCGAAATCAGATATCTAGGTATAATGACATCTGTTTCGATATGTGAGAAGAGCTGGACAAAGAATGTAGTCTGCCGTATGAATACTCTGGCTATTCAAGGAACAAGAATTCACAATCTTTTTGGTAAATTCTCCTTAACCCCTATCCGGCTATTCTACTTGCAAAAGGTAATCCCGTGTGTTACTTATGGAACAGAAGCTGGTTGGAACCTTGACCTCAAATTGTGGGCAAAACTGGAAGGCCATTTTTGGCGACGAGTTCTGAAGTTACCAAAGTGTTTTCCAATCTCAGTAATAAGGCACGAACTTGCCTTGGATGATTTATACTCAACAGTAATCTGGAAATCTTTAGCATTACTGAGAAAGATGATAACAACGAAGAGAGAACCTGCCTACGAGATCTTGGCATTGGATGATGTGCGACCAACTGAGCAGATCTTAACAATCTGGTCTCCAAAAATGTATGATATCATGCGAGCAGCCAATATAAGTAAAGAAACCCTGCTAAAATGGCCCCAACTTGCAAAGAAAAAACTAAAAGAATGGGCTTGGGTACGAAATATGGAGAGTCTGGAAATCATGGTGTCGGCGCCTAAATTAGGGCCAACTATTAATAAAATAAACATGATGCCGAGATACCTTGTGCAGTTTCCCTCAAGACATCACCGTGACCGCTTTCTCCGTCTACGAATGAATGCGCTACGAACAAAAGAGGTTCTATTGAGACGAAAGGATCCTTCGATCAATGACAACCGGTGCAGATTCTGTTCAAAAGAAATCGAAACCATAAAACATTTGGTAATCGCCTGTCCCAAATTGAATTCAATCAGAACACTACATCTGAGCAAATATGCGCCGATAAATGGCAATATGGAGGATTGGTGGTTCAGAATCCTGAGTGGGAGTTCCGTCCATTTAACTTGTTCGGTGATAAACTTTATTGATATGCTCGATGTATAAGACTATGGGCTGGATACAGGATCTGGTGTCCATCTGTCATTGAACAGGGAATCGACTAAGGAATTGTGTATTTCAAAAAGTTTAATAATAAACTAAGAAAAAAAAAAAAAAAAAAAAATTGTTTGAATTATGCTTTGTTATTAGCATAATGTCAGTATGTTGCTGACCAGAACATTTTGGAGCCCTTTAAGCTGGCTAGATTGGCTGACAAGTGGGTCTCTCACCAGGTGCCCCCTAAGGACTCCAATATGATATGATATGATAAGGCATTTGTAACGCGCCTATACACAAGTGTTTCAAGGCGCGACGAGGCAGGGGGGGAACAAGGGGAGACAGACAACGATCTTACTAGGCCAGGTGTCATTCAGATCTCGCAAGTGCAAGGGTAGAGGGGAAGGGAAAAGTGCATGGGGGAAAGGGAGAGGGGAAAGTGCAGTACAGGGTTATTAGCATACAGCATAAAGGATAAATAACAAGGGCCAGCTGGTGGCAAGTGCGAGGTAAGTGCAGACAAGTGCTGGGAAGGGGGGCTTTATGGATACAGACACAGTCCCGTAGTGCAGGGGTTGCCGTGGAGGCAGTGCAGGAGAGAGTGGCTGGGCCGAGAACGGTGAATGGCCCATTTGCAGATTCAGCGCAGTTTCAGTAATATTAGCAGGGGAGAGGGGGAGAGAAAGCAGAGGCAAAGAGGAAGGTTTTGAGGTGCTTCCGGAACCGGAGGTGGTTCTCCTCAAGTTTCAGGGAGGTAGGAAGGCTGTTCCAGAGGGAGGCCCCTGCAGTGGAAAGAGATCTGCCCCCAACTCGTTGTTTGGAGAAGCGGCTGACCCTGAGGGAGTTGGAGGCGGATGAGCGAAGAGCTCGAGAAGGAAGATATTTAGGAAGAGAGAGTTGAAGGTATTTTGGCCCAAGGCCCCAGACGGCCTTGTGGACAATGCAGAGGGTTTTGAACTTGATCCTCGCAGTCACTGGGAGCCAGTGTAGGGATTTCAGTCCTGGAGAGATACGGTCCCTGGGCTTGAGGCCAAGGACAAGTCTTGCAGTCCTGTTCTGGATGAGTTGCAAAGGGCGGAGAGTAGAGGCGGGCAGATTAAGATAGAGGCTGTTACAGTAGTCCAGCTTAGAGAGAACCAGGGCTCTAGAGACAGTGAGCTTCTGGTGGAAGGGGAGGAAAGGAAGGATACCTCTGAGGAGGTGTAGCTGGTAGTGTGACTTCTTAGATACGTCGGATATGTGAGGAGAGAAGGAGAGTGTGGAGTCGAAGATGACCCCAAGGTTTTTTGACTTGCATGTAGGAGCAGGAAGAGGGCCCAGAGAGGCCGGCCAGAGAGCAGCAGGGAAGGAGGGAGTGGGAGTGCCGATGAGTAGAATCTCAGTCTTACTGGCATTAAGGCAGAGGTCGTTGGCGGCACACCATTCCTGGATAGCAGAAAGACAGTCAGAGATGAGGGAAGGAGAAGAGGAGGCCGAGGGTAGCCTGAAAATGAGTTGGGTATCATCCGCATAGCACTGAAAGTAGGGGCAGAGAGCGGCAATGTGGTGGGCGAGAAGTGCCAGATACTTGTTGAACAGCCAGGGAGAGAGGTTAGATCCCTGGGGGACACCACAGGTAGAGAACAAGATGTCAGAGAGGAAAGACCCCAGTTGGACCTGGGAGGGTCGATTTGAGAGGAAAGAGGTCAGCCACGTCAGAGCCTGACCAGTGATACCGAGGTTATCACGGAGACGGTTGAGCAGGATGGTATGGTTGACAGTATCAAAGGCAGAAGAGAGATCAAGCAAAATGAGAACACATGGAATGTTAGAGTCAAGGTTCGAGAGCAGGTCCTCAGGGATGTTCAGGAGAGCAGTTTCCATGCTTCTGGCGGCTCTGAAGCCAGACTGATGGTCATGAAGACTACCAACACATTGAGCATGGAGATCAAGCTGGGAGATGGCCAGTTTCTCCAGGAGCTTGCCCAGGAAGGGAGTGATAGAGATTGGGCGATAGTTAGCTGGGCAGGAAGGGTCGGAAGAGGGTTTCTTAAGAAGGGGGTGCACAAGGGAGTGCTTGAGAGGGGATGGGAAGACTCCAGAGGCGAAAGAGTGATTGCAGAAGTCAGCAAGGGCAGGAGCCAAGGAGTCAATGTGGTCCTTGATAGTTTTGGAGGAACAGGGGTGGACCTGTTTTGACAAGACTTTCATAGATCGGACTTGTCTTGAAACCTCGTCAGCAGAAAAAAGGGGAAAGGAAGAGAAGGAGAGAGGAGGGGCGGCTGCAGAAGAGCCAGAGGAAGGGCAGGGAATAGAGGGGGGGAGGTTATAGGAGGAGAGTGAGGACAGGATGTCCTGAGTTTTTGAAATGAAGTGAGAGGCCAGTGCCGTGCAGAGGGCCTGGGAGGGGACAGGAGAGGTAGAGACTGCAGCAGGGTTGGCCAGCTCCTTGCAGATTTTAAAGAGTTCGGCCAATTGTTAGATGCCGCAGAGATGCGGGCTTGGATAAGGGCTCTCTTCTTAGTGAGAACGGAGAGCCGGTATTGCCTTTGGAGCAGGCGACAGGCCAGTTTGTCAGAGGATGAACATGAAGCACGCCATTTCCTCTCTGCCACCCTGCACTTGCGTTTAAGGGTGACGAGATCCGAGTCATACCAGGAGTTACATTTGGCTTTGGGCTTCAGGCGGATTCTCATGACAGGGGCAAGGATATCAAGAGTATCAGATATAGCAGAGTGGAGAGTGGAGAGGGCTGTGTCAGGGTGGGAGTCAGCCGAAGGGGGAGGAGGGGGCAAGAAGGTGGCAGCGAAAGCCTCAACTGACACTCGCTTCATGGGTCGGATGACCGAGAAGGAAGGTGGCAGTGATGGGGGTGGCTTTGCCTGTGGGGTAGGGAGGGTGAGGTGGGAGGAGAGGAGAAAGTGATCACTCCAGGAGAGAGGAGTGGAGAGAGGGACAGAGAGGGGAAGGTCAGAGGAGATCAGGGCATCAAGAGTGTGCCCTGCAGAATGAGTCGGCCCAGACGGGAGAATAGAGAGTGAGAGAGAGTCGCAGAGGTTGCGAAAGAGTCCAGAGGGGGGACAGGAGGCATCCAGGTGGATGTTGAAGTCTCCAAGAAAGAGGAGTTCAGTGGGAGAGGAAGGAGGAAATTTGACCAGGTGGCCGATAGATAGTAGCCACGGTAAGGGAATGGCTAGGAGAGAGAGAGAGTCGGCAGACAAGACATTCAAAAGAGGAGTAGGTCTGCATGGGAGTAACAGTGGCAGGAATCCACTCAGGGAAGATAAGGGCCACACCTCCCCCCGCACGGTTGGGCCTGGGCACAGAGAGGATCTTGTAACCGTCGGGTAGGAGTGTGTCAAAGCTGGTGACAGAGCTGGCCGTGAACCATGTCTCAGTGAGACCGAGTACGTCAAGGTCAAGTTCCTCAAGAAGGCGGCAGATATCAGAGGAATGTTTGACGGCAGAGCGAGAGTTAAGAGTGGCAATGTGGAGAAGTTTGCCATCTTTGAAGGATTTCCGGGGAGGGGTACAGATCAGAGGTACGCCCTGCGGAGGTGAAGAAGGAGCATGAGAGGGGGTGGGGAGGGAGGGAAGAGGCAAGTTAGTCGAGGACAGAGGAGGGGGCACAGCAGGAGAGGAAAGGAAGTTGATGAGGCGTGGGAAGCGTCTATCGAAGAGGTGAAGGTTGGCCTGAGGGCCTTGGACCAAGACGGTCCCATTAGCATAGACATTAATGATGGCCTTAGAGGAGTGGAAGGAAGCCAAGAGGACATCCCAACGGGTGCCACCATTAATGGGAGAAGAGGAGAAAGGAGAGAGCACAGAGACCATATGAAGGGTCCATAGGTCAGGAGAAGGCACGAAAAAGAGGATGTCAGTGAGAGTTTCCTTGGAGGAGGCACTAGTGTAGGTGTCAGCGATAGGGAGGCCTGGGTTGGAGACCAGGATGTCCTTTTTAAACTTTTTCCTACCAGATTTAGTGAGGAGAGCAGGATAGTCAATGGAGAAGCAGTTAGAAAAGATTGGTGAGATAGAGAGCACCATAGAATAGGAGGGAGTGGGTGGGGGAAGACAGGACAAGCGCAAGCGGACAGGAAGAGAGCGGCAGGCGTTAGTTTACCACAAATTCAGAACATAGTAAGCATATCAGGTACACAGTGGAGAGGCCACCTAAGTTTAAAAATCCTGCAGAGAGAGAAAAAACCCTAGCTTACCACAAATTCAGAACACAAAGAAGTGTAGCCGCACTGCGAGGAAGTGAACAGGTAGGGGTGGGGTGGGCAGAGGGAGCAGGTGGAGCTCACAAGATGAAGCGGTGGAATGGCCCTGGCGTCCCCTGCGGACACCTGCAGACACACCGGGAGCCGCAAAGGAGGGAGCCGCCCTTTGCCTAAGGGGGCCCTTAGCCGCTGGGGCTGCCGGGCAGGGGCTGCCCTGGTAGCACCAATAAGAGGCGGAGGAGACACGGGCCAGCAGCCAATCAGGGGGGAGCTGGGAGGATTGGAGGCGGGAGGGAGGGGACCAAGGAGAAACACGGAAGGGGAGAGAGGGGGGCTTGGGAGAACACACGAGGGGAAAAACAATGGCAGCAGCCCAAGAATGGGCAGAAAAACAACACACGGCCCACGGAGGGCTCAAATACCTTTGTCTGGGGGCCTGCAGTCACCGGCTCTGCCTGATGAAAGTGGCGAGCGCGGTGGACTGCAGGCAGCCTAGCCTCGAGAACACACGGGCCGGCAGCCAATCAGGGGGGAGCTGGGAGGATTAGAGGCGGGAGGGAGGGAGGGGACCAAGGAGAAACACGGAAGGGGAGAGAGGTGGGCTGGGGAGAACACACGAGGGGAAAAACAATGGCAGCAGCCCAAGAATGGGCAGAAAAACAACACACGGCCCACGGAGGGCTCAAATACCTTTGTCTGGGGGCCTGCAGTCACCGGCTCTGCCTGATGGAAGTGGCGAGCACGGTGGACTGCAGGCAGCCTAGCCTCGAGAACACACGGGCCGGCAGCCAATCAGGGGGGAGCTGGGAGGATTGGAGGCGGGAGGGAGGGAGGGGACCAAGGAGAAACACGGAAGGGGAGAGAGGGTGGCTGGGGAGAACACACAAGGGGAAAAACAATGGCAGCAGCCCAAGAATGGGCAGAAAAACAACACACGGCCCACGGAGGGCTCAAATACCTTTGTCTGGGGGCCTGCAGTCACCGGCTCTGCCTAATGGAAGTGGCGAGCGCGGTGGACTGCAGGCAGCCTAGCCTCGAGAACACACGGGCTGTGAAGGACAAAGAAAAGGGGCCTCTCAGAAAGCTGAGGAGTCCTACAAGCAGTCACAGTCTGGTAAACCAACACCTTCCTCTCCTAAAACCCAAAAATCTAGTGGGGATAAGACATCTGTGGGTGGGAATAAGAGTAGTGGTCCACCAGGTTCCCAGTGGTTCCAGTACCGTATCCTGCACTCCTGGCACTTGTTGGGATTGTGGTGCTCTGGATCACAGAAGGGGTGACTCCAAGTGTAAAGGTAAGGTACTTGGGAGTACAGGCTGTCAGCCTGAGCTACCCTTACCCCATGTCAGAGGTGGAAGCCACTGTCCTCCCCTCCTCTACAGAGATCACATTTGGTGCTCCTGTAGAGATTTCCTTAGTGTCCCTTGGGGCCTGGGACCAGTACGCAGAAATACTGGCGACTATCCCACAGAACACTTGTAGGTTTTTAGGAAGTGTCCTCTTGAATGGCCAGCCTTCTACTGGTTTGAGACACACTGGGGCAAGCATGACAGTGGTGGACAGGACCCTGCTCAAGCCATAGGACTATGTAGGTGCTCCTCTGAGAATCACCAGTTAGCTGGTGGTCCTCCCAAATTATCACCTGTAGCCTTAGTCAACATTATGATTGGAGACAAGACAGCGAAGCTTCCGGTCCTGGTTCAGGACAACGTGCCTGCGAACCTTTTGTTAGGAAACGATTTGGTCGAGTTGGGGATCATCACGGATGGTCTATCTATGGATCCTGTGGCGGGAACCCGATCGCAGGTCACACAGAGTCTGACTGCGAGCCCGGTATCCACGCCGATGGGGAAACCCAAGGCACGAAGGCCACCTCTGTGGAGGGAGCCCCTGCTCTTCCTGCTGTTCCGACAGCACCCATTGGGATCCATGCTCCGGACAGGCTGGATCCAGTGGTAAACCCCGTCTCAACTCCTGTGGGAGAAGAGCCAGAAGACTCTACTGTGGGAGAGGTTCTCAACCCGGAGGATCATCCCGACCTTCAATGCTTGTTAGCTGAAGGGGGACCCTCCCTAACAGACTTCTGTAAGGGACAGAGAGTGTCTCTCTCTCTCTCTCTCTCTCTCGGGTGAGCTCCTTGTTAGTGAGCCCACTAAGCCTGAACCTGGTGCCTTCAAGAGGTTGGTGGTACCCCAGGTTTACAGGCCCTTCCTGCTGCAGTTGGCGCCTGAGGTGCCCTTGGCTGGTCATATTGGGACCAAGAAGACTTAGCAGAGGCTCTCTGCTCATTTCTACTGGCCACGGATGGGAGTAGAAGTGGAGTCCCACTGCAGGACCTGCCCAACTTGTCAGTTGTCTGGCAAGACTGGAAGCAGTGTCATTGCCCCACTGCAGCCATTGCCAGTGGTTGGCACACCGTTTGAGAGGGTGGGCATCGACATTGTCGGTCCCCTTGACCCTCCCACTTCAGGGGGACATCGGTTCATCCTGGTCTTGGTCGACGATGCCACCAGGTACCCTGAGGCTATACCCCTTTGGACTGTAACTGCCAAGGTGGTTGCCAGGGCTCTCCTGGGCATTTTCACCCGTGTAGGATTCCCTAAGGAGGTTGTCTCTGACAGAGGATCCAACTTCATGTCTAGTTACATGAAGACCATGTGGAAAGAGTGTGGGTTAACCTACAAGTTCTCCACCTCTTACCATCCCCAGACCAATGGTCTGGTTGAGAGATTTAATAAAACTCTCAAGGGCATGATATGTGCTTTGGAAGAGCCCCTAAGGAGGAAATGGGATCTCCTCCTGCTGTTTGCTTACAGAGAGTTACCTCAAGAGGGTATTGGATTCAGCCCCTTTGAGTTACTCTTTGGACATCCTGTGAGGGGGCCCCTTGCCTTGATCAGAGAAGGTTTGGAGGCCACCCCTCCAGGTCCTGCCAAGCAAGTGGGGGACTATGTGTTAGGCCTCAGACGGTAGATGACACAGATGATGAGTCAAGCAACAGCAAATCTCAAGGCCAGCCAGGAATTAAATAAGTACTGGCATGACCTTAAAGCCTCGCAAGTGGACTGGACTCCGGGACAGGAAATCCTTGTGATGGAGCCTACCAAGCCTAGAGCTTTGCTGGACCCTTCAGGATTATCTCCAAGATGGGCGAAGTCAATTATCTGGTTGACATGGGAATACCAGGGGTAGCCTCTCAGGTATTCCATGTTAACAGGCTCAAGCCCTTCCACTGGCGAACAGAAGTCTCATGTCTCTTGCTAGCTTCAGAGCAAGAAGAGGATGAGAGTCAGCCCCTTCCTGATTTGCTGCATAGCAACCCTCAGGATCGCTCAGTGGAGGGAGTACATCTCTCTCCAGATCTGACAACAGAGCAGTAGAGGACCTGCAGGGCTTTGCTCCAGCAGTATGCCTCTCTGTTTTCCCTGACACCAGGCCTTACACCGTGGTGTAGGCACGAAATTGACACTGGTGACAGTGTGCCTGTCAAAAGCAGGTGCTACCGTATGTCAGATACAGTTAAGAACCACATCCAGGCTGAGGTCGCCAAGATGTTGGATCTGGGTGTTATTGAACCCTCAACCAGTCCCATGTCCAGTCCAGTGGTCCTTGTCCCCAAGGCAAGTTCCCAGGCGGGTAACAAGGATTGGAGGTTGTGTGTGGACTACAGAGGAGTCAATGCCGTCACCAAAACTGACGTGCACCCATTGCCCAGGGCTGAAGAGCTTGTGGACACCATAGGTGCTGCCAAATTTGTGAGCCCCTTTGACCTTACCTCAGGCTATTGGCAAATAGCCCTGACGGACCATGCCAAGGAAAAGCCGGCGTTCTCAACACCAGAGGGACTCTACCAGTTTAGGGTCATGCCTTTTGGGTTGAAGAATGCCTCTGCCGCCTTCCAGAGATTGGTCAATCATGCGCTCAGTGGGCTGGAAGCCTTTTGTGTGGCTTACTTAGACGACATTGCTGTCTACAGTTCCACCTGGGAAGAGCATTTGACACATCTGGATAAGGTGTTGCAGGCCTTGAAAAGGGCTAACCTCACTATCAAGGCAACCAAGTGCCGGATAGCTCAGGGGAAAGTCACATATCTTGGTCATCAGGTATGAGGGGGTCAAATCCAACCTCTCCCCAGTAAGGTACAGGATGTACATGACTGGGAGACTCCCACTACTCAAACCCAGGTGAGAGCCTTTTTGGGCCTCACTGGGTACTATCGCAAGTTCATGGCAGACTATGGAACCATAGCTGCTCCCCTGACAGCTCTGACTTCGCCCAAACAACCTAGGAAGGTTAATTGGACTGAAGACTGTCAGAGGGCCTTTGATGGCTTGAAATAAAGTCTGTGTAGGGCACCTGTGTTGTGTGCGCCTGACTACAGCCGACCCTTTATCGTCCAGACGGATGGCTGCGACACCGGAATTGGAGCTGTCTTGTCCCAGTTAGATGACAAAGGGAGGAAACATCCTATCATATTCATCAGTAGACAACTCAAGGGTAGAGAACTTAGGTGGGCTACTGTTGAAAAGGAATGTTTTAGCATAGTTTGGATCCTTAGGCGTTTTAGACACTACCTTACAGGGTCTACCTTCAAGGTCCAAACAGATCATAAGCCCCTGAAGTGGCTTATGCAAATGAAGGGTGAAAACCCGAAACTGCTCAGGTGGTCCATTAGCCTCCAATGGCTAGACTTCACCATAGAGCACAGACCAGGGAAGAGTCACGATAATGCAGATGGCCTTTCCAGAAGGTATGTTGACCGCCTGGATGGGGGTCTATCTTTTGGGAGATTAGGCACCCTAACCTCAGTGTGGGGGGGAGGGGGGCGACTGTGATGCTGGAAATGCATCGGAGGCACAGGGCCTCCGTATCCTTGTCCTTTACTGCTTTTTGTTGTGTGTTCTGTCGTGTTTTCCGTGCAGGAGTTCATGTGGGACTCCTGGCGGTGCAGCTCTCTCTTTTGGTTTGGTGAACAGACCCATGGGATACCTTTATGGCACCCATGGGTAGGGGTACAACCATGTGCCCCTAGTGTATGTTTTTGGGCACCTGTGTGTGGCCCACAGAGGAGGGTATGGGCGGGTGGCAGCTCAATGCTGAATTTGACAGGTGTCTGAGTATCCTCCATTTTAGGATACCCAGGCCCTGCCATTGGGATCAGTTGATTCCTGATAGGAAACAAGATGGCCGCCGTGGCCTCTTGCTTTCTATTGCCTGTTACCTTGTTTTTCCAAAGTCCTGGGAAGCCCTGACTCTGTCCCTTCCCCCTGACTGGCTGTTGGGTGGAAGTTCCATATATGGTGTTGTTGTGAAGTCCAGGCCAGACTGGCTGGAGCCTTCACAATGACTGTATGTTGCGGGTACACCCTGTGGGTGGGACCTGGGTAAATGGAGTGTGTGACGAATACGCATTCTATGTTGTGGGTGTCTAGTATCTGGTGTTTGACACAATGACTGAGACAGCCCTGCCCGAAACCGGTATGAATGCAGTGTGGAGTGTTGAATGGCTGGGTACTTGTCCCAATACAAATAACTTGTTGTGAGTGTCTGGAGAGAAGTGAATGGCCTGAATGCACTATGCACCTGATTGGCTGCCTGCCTGCATGAATGCCCTTCTGACCGATTGGTTGCCTTAGTGTGACCCAGCAGAATGAATGAGAGATCAACTAGTATATCTGGGGGCCTTTCACCGCTAGAATTTGTGTTCAGAAGCTGAAGTCCACTACAACGAGTAACTGGAGTAACTGAAGCTTGACCTTGAAGCCCTGCTGGAAGAGAAGAATTGCTGTTGCTCTCATTCACCATCTGAAAGCTGCTGTATCTCCAAACACTGACCCGGAGAGGACCTGGTAAGGCGCCCTCTTCCTGAGCTACGAGGGACCATCGTGCACTAGCTGATCTTTGCCAAAGCTCCCTGGTAGACATACCTACGACAGGCTGCCGACCGGAGACAGCGACTGCCGCGGAATCCCAAAGAGAAGCACCCGGACTGTTGTCCGCCACAGTCCACGAACGCCGTCGCCGACTGGAGCCACCGTGCTCCCGTTTGCCTAAGAACTTCATTTGATCCAAGGACGCTCTCGTCTGCCTCGCCACCCGCTTTATCCCGCTGGAGAAGGCCCGACCGTCGACGCGCCGAGGAGCATCCGCCGGTGGGTTTCCTGCCACCTAAAGACCACAGAGACGCCGACGACTCGACACCCTTGCTGGGCCACAGTTCTTCATCATCTCTTTGCGGTCCAGAACTATCGTCACTGAGGTGCCCCGCATGCCTCTTCCTTGCAGGACGCCAACGCTCTGTCGTTGACAAGCACCACTAGGAACGAAGCTGTGACTTCACCGCCGTAGTTCACCCTGTTCTCCGTCGGACGTTCGCCGCCCCGTGACTCCTGCCTTAAAGGGAGGGCAGTCAAGAAGGGCTGTCGATTTCCCGTCGACGAACGCTACAAATCCAGGTACAGTGGCGCTGGAGAACTACTGTAGAGGGAAATAAGACCCATAGAACAATATATGGACTGGGCTTGTGATACATCTTGGCTTTACAGGTTGCCCTGGTGGGGGGATCTCCACAAAGAACTGTGTCTAGTGGTACGGGGCCAGTATTCTGCCAATTGTTCAACCATCTTGCTTTCCTTCCTCTCTCTACTGCTGGTTTCCTCTTTATTGATCTGTGTGACATTTTGACAGTATAGTTGATGTACTTTAATGAGATCTGATAATATTTGTCGTACCACTGTAGAACTGTATATATTTACCATTGTTGATTTTCTGAGCACAAAGTGAGTTATTGTGATAGTGTACATAACCTTGAATATGAATTATATAAAGACTGTGTTTAAACCAATACAGTGTGTACATTCCTTTGTGGGGAATTGGGGACTACACTGTACTTAAGAACCAGTCCGCATCACCTCCTGAGAAGCTAGGCCTGGATTGCTCGCCCGTGATACCAATAATAGAGAATCTTGGCTGGGGTACTCTGTGCCTCTCCTCTACCATATAGAGAGCAGAAGTACAGACACCCCCTCCAGTCTGTACACCCACCTCCCTTGTGTTGAGTCCTCCTGCCATTAGTCCTAACTTTAACCAAATACTGCCTTAAGTAATTACCCCAATAGACATATATTGCACCTAATTAGCCGGTAACCCCAAGGTTTATTGCATATTGTTTATTAATGTATTTACTGTTGTTCCCCCGTGTTAGGTCTTTCTCCCTCTATCTAGGTGTCCCAAATCTAGGCGCTACTATTACATCTAGGATTACTGTATTTACTGTTACTGCATTTGCTATTGTCCATGTGTTAGACCTTTCTCCCTCTATCCAGGTGTCCCAAATCTAGGCGCTATTATTACATCTAGGGTTACTGTATTTACTGTTGCTGCATTTGCTATTATCCCTGTATTAGGCCTTTCTCACTCTATCCAGGTGTCCCAAGTCTAGGCGCTGCTATTGCATTTAGAGTTACTGCATTTACTGTTGTCCACTCGTGTTAGGCCCATTCTCCTCTATTCCTGGTGTCCCAAATCTAGGCACTGCGATTACATCTAAGATAATTGGATTTCTGTTACTGCATTTACTATTATCCCCGTCTTTGGCCCTTCTCCCTCTATCCAGGTGCCCCAATCCCTAGGCGCTACTACTAAATCTTGGGTTATTGCAAATTCTGTTACTACATTTATTGTTTGTCCCCGTGTTTGGCCTTTCTCCCCTAGCAAGGTGGTCCAAATCTAGGCACTTCTATTACACCTAGAGTTACTGCATTTACGTTGTCCCCTTGTTAGGCCCTTTCTCCCTCCGTCCAGGTGTCCAATCTAGGCGTTGGTATTCATTTAAGGTACCTGCATTTATTGTTTCCATCTATTACGTCTAGGGCTTCCACTCTACCCCGGTGTAACAGACTCTAGGTACTGCCCTTGACCACCCCTCTGGGATGGTGATACTATATCAACAACGACCACCTCTCTTCCACCTCCTCATTCCTGGACTTTCAGCATCATACCCACCATCCATTACGCCCCCCTCCTGGCGCATAACCTCCGCTCTAGCACCTAACTTCATTACCCCCCCATGACCCACAACAACCACCACCTCTCCACCCCCTCGTCATTCCTGGCCTTTCAACACCATACCCACCCCCATAACGCACCTGTCCCGGTGCATAACCTCCACTCTAGCACCTAACTTTATTAACCCCCTATGACCCACAATGGGTCACCACTCACGACCCTTGCCCCCTAAAACAACACACTCAGACCCCGCCTGCCCTCCCCCCACCCATCATTCCACCTCTAACTCTAAGATCAGAGGAGCACTCTGGCGTGCCAAACACCCCTCACCTCAAAACCTCATCCGTCACACCTCAACCCACCCGAACACAACATCCACCCTCCCCCTAGCATCTACCGAGAACAACCCCTCCTTATCCAATATCAAACTCACAGGCCAGAGGAGCTCGCTGGTGCTCCAAACATCACAAGTCCCCCACCACTACCATGCCATCCTTCTGCCCACTGAGGATCTCCAATCCCTCTCACCCTATCTCCCATGCAGCCCTCTCCCCACCTCAGCCCCTACTCGACTCCCGCCCACAGACCTCTTCATTCATACTCTTTCCCTTCCCCTTCCCTGAAAGGTAGCATGTCCCGCCCTTTCTAGAACAGTCGCGTCATCCTCTTCTCCCTCTGACCCCCCTACCATCTCTCACACTCCTCTGGCACCAAAACACACGAAACGTGGAAAGAATGACTGGCCCAATCCCTTGATGCTCCACACCTCACCACTTCTGCATCGGTCGAACTGCCCATGCTTTCCCACCCCTACCTTCAGACCCTCCCCACTTCTCCCACCCTCCACCCCCTTGCCCTCGGCTTCTCACTCAGTACACCTAAACTCCCTGCGCCCTCCAGACTCGAACCTCAGACAACTCACCAGAACTCTCACACAAGTGCTCCACCCACCACCATCAACCCCCCCGACACTCCCCACTAGATCTCTCACATACCTACCACCGCCCGCCTACTATTCCTGCTCCCCTTCGACCTAACCCTCTCACCCGACCATCAGAGTGCACTTCCATCCTGACCCCCCACTTCCCCCTCTCAGTCAGTCTCAACCACCCAGACTGATCCTACCACCCCCCCATCTCACCAGGCACGCATGTCCTCCGAGCACTGCCAGCGATGAGCATCACGAAAACCTCCTCCCCTCATGAAGTCAAATCCATCCTTTTCAATGCCCGCTCTGTAGCAAGAAACAGGTTCAGCAACTTTGACCTCTTATCCTCTGACAACCCGACCTCATTTCTATCACCGAAACCTGGCTCTCTGACGATTTTGCACCAGTCGCGCATGAGCCCTTCCCCGCTGGCTGCTCGCTTATCGACCCATAGCAGACCTTTCAGAGGTGGCAGAGTACCAATCCTCTACAAACCCCATTTCTCGGTCTCGCTCGTCGAAACCCAGACATGCCACGCTTCCCGTGAATCGCTTCTAGTAAAGCTGTTGCTAAAATCAACCATCACCCACAGCTTTCTACTCATCTACAGACCCCCTGGATACGACAGACATTTTGCCAACAATATCTGTGGCTCAATAGCTACCATCCAGGTAAATCACCCCAACTCTTACACTATTGGGAGATTTCAATATCTGGTTTGATATGCCCAACAACCCCATGACTCAACCTCTGGTCAACAGTCTGGATGCACTCAACCTCTCCCGACATACAACTAGTCCAACTCGCTCAGGTGGGCACACCCTTGATGCAATCTTCAGCTCCTATGACCTTGTCTCTTTATCCAGCCCCAAACCGCTTATCTGGACATACCACTATGACATCCCTTTCTCTATCCACACACCTGCCCCTCCTCCCATAGCTCCCCCTCCCGCCTCTTTTGATCACAAATGCTGGAACAAAGTCAAGGTACTCCCAGACCTAGCCGTAGCCCTGCTACTCAGTCCCCCTGCAAAGCTGTCCCATGGTAAACCCCTAACCATTGAATCCTTTAACTCCTGACTTAAAGAATCACTAATTCCTCTCACACCTCATGCCCGCAGCCTCTCGCAAAGGACTGTCTCCCAAATGGTTCACGCCCCACTTGAAGACTTTCAAAAAACAAAATAACTCTCTTGCACGCCAATGGCGAGCATCTAAAACCGATCTCAGCAGATTCATGTTCGCCCGCCACCACCGTAATTACAAATTGGAGATCCGAAAGCCAAAAAAGCCTTTTACAATTAACAAATTCTGAACTGTGGTAGCAGCAGCAAAAAACTCCACAAGATAATCTCAGAATTTGTGAATCCTACTTGCACATCTGCCCAATCCACTCCATCACAAATACTCTGCGACTGCCTCTCGCTACATTTCTAGAACACTGCACTTGACAGGTTGGCAACCCTCAACACCAAATTCTCCACCCTCACCCCATCCCCTAGATCTACCCCTCCTGATCCCATTGCACAGACACACACTATGCCAACCTTCGACTCCTTCCAACCCATAACCCATCGCGAGAGACGAGTTCCTAGACCTACTATCCGGCAGCAGACTATCCGGATCCCCGCCCGCCCCCTGCACTGCCTCTCTTCTGAAAGAAATATTCTCTTCCTGCGCAGGCGAACCTGCAAGATCCACACTAAACGACTCCCTCACGCCTGGCACCTTTCCAGAAGCCCTTAAAATAGCACATGTCAATGCTTCTAGAAAAAGCATCCCTCGACCCCTTGACCCTAAGAATTACAGGCCGATCTCTAACATTCATGAAACTCATTGACCGGACTGCATACTCCGAGCTCAACTGCTTCATAGAATCCAAGAAACTCCTTTACCCCGCACAATCAGGCTTCAGACCGCGCCATGGAACAAAAACTACTCTGATCTCGATCTGGGATGTTCTCAAGGTTGCGGCAGACTCTGAGGGTTGTGCAGCGCTGATTCTCTGTGATCTGTCAGCCACCTTTGACACTGTTAACCATTCAATCCTCCTTAACCGCCTCCACTCCCTAGGATCCGTGGCTCGGCACTCAAATGGATTACCTCCTTCCTCAGCAACAGGAAACAAATCACCTTCCTCCCCCCTTTTGTCTCAACTGCTCGTGCTGTGAACACTGGAGTACCTCAAGGTGCCTACCTCTCTGCTCTCCTTTTCAACCTCTATCTAACCACTCTGTCTGGAATCATCCACGCACGTGACCTCTCCTGTTACAACTACGCTGACGATACCCAAATTATCCCGAGAATTCCCAAAACAAGCACCAACCCATGTCCCGACCTTGAAGCATGTCTCAGTGATATTGACCGATGAATGACAAGTAACCACCTCCTTTTGAACCCTGATAAAAGTGAAATCATGGTGTGCAGCAATAGTGCTTTCTCCTGCAACCTCTACCATGCCCCCCCCCCCTTGGGACCCCCCATCTTTCCAAAATAGTCAAAAACCTTGGCTGCACTATGGAATCAGGCCTAACCCTCTCCCGTCAGATTAATAATGTATCAAAATCAACTACCACCTCAAACTCCTTAGATGCATTTTTCCTTACCTCACCTATCCCAACAGACTCGCCGCTGTTATATCTATTGTTATGTCGAGACTGGACTATGCCAACTCCTTATACCTGGGAGCACCGGCATACGAACATAACAAATTCCAAAGAGCCCAAAACGTTGCTGCCAAACTCCTTCTCACCTTGGGACACACCTCGAGGGGGCTTATTCCCCTCTAACAGTGTTGTCGGCCTCCTGCTTGCACCCCTTGCTCATGTGGGGCACCTGCTCCTTCCTCCCTCTCCGTCTCGCTGCTGGACTCCACCGTATTGTCCAGGCTGCAACCATTACAATATATCACACTTGATAATGTATCTAAGTGTGTTCGGCTCTCCAGTCACGGACCCAAGCTTCCAGTCAGCTGCTCACCCATTCGCCTGCCGCTCCCAGCTGCTCCTCTTAGCCAACTGCAATTACTTATCAGTCCTTCGTTCGGTGGTGCTGGCCATCTTGTTTTGGTGTCGCCTCACTGGAAACAAACTTGGCATTGACCTGCAACTTAGTATCTCGCTCACATGAGACTCCAACCTATTCCTGAACGTGAACCGCTCCTTCATACATCAGGCATTCAATTTCTGAGCCCAAACGTTCTATGTTAACTCTGTTTCTTCACAGGATCATATCAGGTCGGCAGGAGCTGCATAGGAGGCGCGTCCTACTTCATGGCCTCTTAGCCACGCCCCCCTACCTATTAGTGTTATGCAACAATCATGTGACGAATCGGTGGTCAGCTCACCCACCAATCTTATAAACTTGTTGGAAAGGCTCTGCGGAACATCAATCCTTGGAGACAGGAAGTGACAACCTTGCCAATGGAAGATCGGATCTGCACTACTTATTACTGGAAGCTGACGATAGAATCTGTATAACTTCACCTACTATTTCAGCCTTGAACATGGTGCTTAGTTCCTTTGTGGCAATATATGATAATATTTACGAAGAGGTAAAGGGCCATTCCAACTTTCTGGATGCTATCACAAGGAAACTAGACTTTTTGGGTGATTTTATATATTCCTCCCCACCCCGGAACTACGAGCTAAGCCATTGCTGGAGCCGAAAGCCAAGTTGGAGCCCCTTACTATTGAAGACTCTATGGAGGTCGTCAGATCTCCTAAAAGTGTCATGGTGGTCCAAACACAGACAGGAAACCTTCTGGTCCTCAGGGAGGGGGACCCTTCAGTAGGGACAAAGGCCTTGCAATTTAAAAAATATTTCAAAGAACCAAACGAGACTAAAAAGGAGAAAAGTCTCTTCCAGGAAGTATGTCAAATTTAACTATGGCGGAATTTATGTTTGGAAGACTAGGTAAGAAAGAAGAAATGGTGGTTGGTCCTAAGCCTGGACCTGTGACATTTAGGGAGGATGCCAGTCCCCTCTCTATCAGAATCACCAATTATGATTGACAAACCCACGGAAAGGGTGGTAAATGACATCTCTGTTGGGTTGCTGTCAGGTCAATAGCAGAGTTTCTGTTGGTGTGCAGACCACCTCCACTGCAACGTCCAGTGCCCAAACAAATCATCTTTCCAGTCATTGTCTAGGAGTAGTATCAGCCAGCCAGCAGAAGAATCCCTCAGAGGAACCTGTGCGGTTACAGGTAGACGCAATAGTGCAAATTGATAAAGAGATTGGGTCCCGGTACGCAAAGGCACACCCTTTTTGCACTGACTCTGAAGTGACGCAAAATAGAGTTTTATTTTTTGGTTTGGGTAATAACGGTATAAAATCAGTCCATTTTAGTCAAGAAGACCACTGTTTTGGGCTAGTTGGGGGAGGCAGGGAAAGTAACAGAAATGTTTTACCAAATCCAAAAGGTAAAGGTTGATTTGGACAGGCTACTGGGGAAATTTTATTGGCCAGGGCCATCAAGAGCGGTTGAGAAACCAGTTTTAACAATAGACAAACCTCGGCATGATCGTGGAAACGTGTGGAATCAAGGAAAAACATGTTCAATAGGTCTTCTAACAATCAGTCTGTCGAATCCTATGCCTCCACGGCACCACAAGGCAGCGTTCCCAGGTCCTTGGTGTGTTGCGTGGTGCAAAGGGACCCGGAGTTGACTTAGAGAATTCGATCTATGCTTCATGTCAAGAGAAACAGGTTGCTGCTCGACATGCAGCTTATTCGTCCTTAAAGACGAAAAATGAATTCAATTAATTGTGTATGCACAGTATTTTGTACTGTGGGGTAAAATCTGCTTAAACAGATGTTCTAACTATCTTCTCGGAAATTCCCAACTTGAGAGCACTCTCTTCGGCGTACATAGAGAGGATACACTTCCAAAACCGATCATAATCAGACAGATGCATGATTTATTTCCACTCAAGTTTGGCTATCAGCCTTGTTTTAGCTGAAAGCCCTAAATTACTTGCTTTGGGCTTTAAAATTGAAAGACAGGAGCCAACGTGCACTCATACATATGGCAGAAATATACCAAGTAGCTTGAAGGTCTCGTTGAATATGGGGCCTGTTGACTACGGGGATAGAGTGGATCATCATGCATACAATTGGGGAGTCACAGCCGATCTTTCAGCAGCAAAAACTGCTTTGTGGGACCAGTGTGGAAGTGATATGTTGAGTGGGATCTCCTTAAAATGAGTTTCCTCGAATTCCCGGGTGAGTATTAATTTGCGTACTAATACAGAACCGCTGGCACGCTTAAAAGAAAACCGCTGTATATTTCTGCAGGAGACCTGGCTGACTACTCGCCCATTACTGGATGGGTACCAGGTTCTTTACCAGATAGCAAAAACTGGTCAGACAGAATCTGCCGCAGGTGGGCTAATTACGGCAATATGGACTGGCCACGATCTAATTGTGTCAGAAATCCCAAATCTTCCTTTTGGAATATTTGCCGTCCAGTTATTTAACAGCGAGTCACTCGCTCCACTTTTACTTATTAATATTTACTGGCACAAGGGGGTGGCCGAACTGGATAGTTTTCTCCAGCATATCCAAGAATGTATAATTGACTGGAAAAGTGCTAATGCACGTGGTCATGTCTTGGTTGCTGGAGATTTAAATGCCGACTGCGCTGACTGCATACAAGAGGCGGACTTGGGTGATGTAATTCTGGAATCTGCACCATTAAATTCAAAAGCCCAATCAGGGTTGAAATGGGTAACCTCAATGATGTCACTGGGGTTGTACATGCTCAACCATGATGATGTAAACTCTTAACACAGGGGAAATGGCTTGACCGCTTTCGACTACGTCTTTGTTGACTATATGCTATTTTGGTCTTGTTCTGAATTTTGAGGCTTTCAAAATACCTGGAGTGACCATAGCATGGCGAGTGCAAACTTTGCAGTAAATTACAGCCGAGTTGCGCAAAGCGACCTAACAAACCTAGATTTGAATGGGGGAGGAAACAGATTAAAATGGACTCCTAAAGCTGTGTGCCATTTAAATAGTAGCTTACTTAATTCTCTGTAAACTTCTTCTTATGAATGGAAATTAGAGTGTTTTGATGTGCATAGTTTTAAAACTGCTATGATCAATTGCATACACACACATTCATTCACTGCCCTGTTCAGGAGAGGAAAAGAAAAGTAACACATGCCCATAAACATGACGACAAGCTCATCCTGAGGAGAAGGGCCCTCATAAAAATGATAAGGTTAATAGGGAATAGTTCAGAAGAACAAGCGACGAAAAACCATAAGTGTAAAGAATTAAAGCAAAAATACAAAAACGTCTGAAAAAACTATAGAGCTTCCCTCCTACAGAGCGACGCAGAGGCCATTGTGCACTTCTTATCAAAAGGGACGTCCGTTTTTTCTGGGATGTATCAAACTCTCTAGCTACTGGTCAAGCCTCTCGGTCAACTGAATGCACTTCCAGAGAACTCATGGGTTGAATAATTTGAGGATCTTTACACAAACAGGCCCCACTCCCTGAACATGGCACAAGTAGAAATTGTTTCAGGGAATCGGATATTAAAACCGATTCAGATGAAATGTTTGCACTAATCAAGAATGCCAAATCGTCTGGGGCCCCAGGGTCCAATGGTCTAACAAATAACGTTTAAAAAAAGAACCTAGTAGTTGGGCAATAATCCTTTCTTTCTTGTTCTCTAGTGTCACAGACAAGGCGTGTGTCCCAGAAACGTGGAGATCCTCAAACGTTTTCCCCATCTATACGAAAAGGGACAAGTTGGACCCCAGGAATTATAGGCCTATTGCCTTATTAGATGTAGAAATTAAAATCCTCTCGGTGGTCCTGCTGCGACATCTAGTGGACTGGGCTCTGGTAGCAGGGAGACTGGACAGGCTTCAGACACGATTCTGTAGGAGTTATTCCACAAACATTAGTGGGGCAGTTAGAGAGTTTCAGGAGAGTACACAGGTCGGAATTTGCATATGTTCATGGCCTCGATTAACCTCTCGTAGGCCTTTGAAAGGGTTAATTAAAATTGCAGAAATGGGATCTACCTAGCAGTCTTTTAGTCTGATCATTGGCCTGCATGAAAATGCTGCCATTAAAAGGCATTTGAATCAAGCAGGGGACCTTTTCCGTAGGATTGGAGACTATGGTCTAAGGCAGGGATGCGTTTTAGCTCCCTGCCATTTTAATCTTTATGTATAAGACATACGAGAGATGCTGAATTTAGCCTTATGCTATGCAGGCGACTTATTACTCTTTGACTGCTCCAGGATCGGAATGCAGAGGCTACTCTCTGCATTCTCTAGTTATACTGAAGGCAACGGTTTAGTGATTAATACGCAATATAATAACAAATCCTGGAGTTGTGGGGGGCGGGGGGGTGGTAGGGCTCAGTTCGTGGTTTCTTCACGATTCTCCTCTTTTGGGTACGGCCAGTTTAACATACCTGGGCTACCTTATTTCAGTTTATCCATCAGTGATAGATCTTGAGGCTATATTAACGTTAAATGTGCTGACGACACTCAACTCTTCCTCTCTTTCTCTTCCTTCTCAACTGACCTCCACCTAAAACTTCCTTCCATCCTGCCATAAAGAACTGGATGTCTTCCTGCTTTCTCTCCCTTAACAATGACAAGACTGAAGTCGTATTCTTTCCCTCCAACTGTCTTCCCCCTCCCTCTCCTCCACCTTTCATTCACTTCCCTGCCACTAATCTCCCTATCTCTCTCCATGCTCGTAACTTAGGCATTCACTTTGACTCCTCTCTCTCTTTCTCCCACCATATCTCTCTCACTTCTCTTGCCTGTCGCTACCACCTCTTTAATATTCGCAAAGTCCGCCCCTCTCTCACCTTTCCTGCTACTAAACTTTTAATCTCCTCCCTTATCTTCTCCTGCCTCTTCTACTGCTCTTCCTTATTCTTTGGACTACCTACTTCTCATCTCGCCCCCCTCAAATCTATCTACCATTCTGCTGTCCGTACCCTCTGTCTCCTTAACCCCCGTGACTCCATCTCTACTTCCCTCTCTTCCCTTGGCTGGCTTCCATTTCACTCCCAACTTAAATTTCACTTTCTCTGCCTTGTCTTCAAATCTCTCCATGGCCGTGCTCCACCTTATCTCTCCACCCTCCTCTCTTTCTACTCTCCCTCCCGTTCCCTTCGTTCAGCTGATGATTTCCTTCTCACTGTCCCTCCGTCCCCTTGTGCCCTCTCCCGTTTCCGCTCCTTCCAACTCTTAGCCCCCCTGCACTGGAACTCCCTACCTCTCGCAATCCGCTCTTCCCCTACCTTCTCCTCATTCCGCACCTCCCTTAAATCTCTCCTTCTCCATTCTCCTCCTTGTCACGCCTTCCCCTTCCTGCTTCCCCTCCCTCCTTTATATTTCCCCTTGAATATCTTCCTCCCCTCCCCTACCTCCCCAGTCTCACCTTTCGCCTTCTCTCCTCCTCTCCTCCTCACCCCTACCCCTCCCACACAGTCCTACCCCACTACTCTCCCTACTCCCTTCAGTTAATTGCTCTTCTTACTGTTTTGTTGACTGATTCATATTGTAATTTGCTTCTACCGTTATATTGTTTATGTTTCATGTATTAAGTTATTCAATTGTGCAGCGCGTTGGTGTAAAGCGCTATATAACAAATAAATACAAAAAATACAAATAGAAGAAGCAAAGATCCGAAAAAACCAGTTGGTGACGATCGATAGAAAATTTGGTAGGTACTCCATAAAAGCAGCTATCCAATTCTACAAGGGGAAGGTGATTCCTAAATTAATTTACGGCTTGGAATTTTGGCTGATGGAATCATACTCTTGGCTGAACACCCTTGAGGGGCTAGATGTGGAGACAAGTATTGAGAGTCTCCAATGCTGTTCCTGTGACAGCAATAAGATACAAACTGAGGCTTCGTTCTCTAAGGGCCTGTGTTCAGTGGCTGTCTTCATCTTTATATCAAATTATTCCTGCACCTGTCACCGCCTCAGTGTACACCGAAGCACATAATGTCCAGAAACCCATGGATCAATCGCGATCTGCCTCGTTCAGTTATCTTGAGAAGTTGAGAACTTACTGTGAATCACTCTAGGATGAGCTCAATGTCGATATCGACTTATTGACTTCAAGGCCGACGAAAGTTAAAAAGGCATTGTACAAATGGGACTGGACGAATACTCACGACATCTTTCATAGTTACCCCTCCCTGCAGCATTTATCCCATGAATGAAAAAGTAAAGGCACGATTGCTCCGTATTTGTTGTTCACGAACTTGCATTATCGCTCCATTATAATGCGATTTCGGTGGAACTTGCTGCTCGCGAAGGCGATACCTTTAAGAAGGGGGTTGATAGATCATTCGGAAGCCGCTTGTAGGTTTTACAAGAACAAGGAGGCTGTGGAAACAGTCAAATACTTGTTTATGGAATGCCCAGCCTTTCAATCTGGAATACAGACATACTTTAAAAAACGAATACGTGTTACAAGTCGGTTAGACTTAAATAAGCTGTGGGAAAGATGTCTGTACACCTGTTTCACTTCTGATGGTATTGCTGAGGCATCTTTTATAAAATCATGGGCGATTATCGATTGAGGAGAAAAAGGTGATAGGCTGTTTACCCTTGACAGCTGGTCTCATTTTTATCTTTTTTAACATATTATTCAAACTTTTAGTATTGTATTGTAAACATAATCTCAGTGTATTGACCTTGTATTTTAAATGATGAATTTGTTTGATGTTGTTTGATGTTTTCTTTAGTGTTTTCTTTTGTTGTAATGGTTTGAATAAGCCAAAAACAAACAAAAAGATGAAGAAAAAAAATGAAATGTTCCTAATTTTGATGATGTACTTTGTATATGGATATTTATGAATTAGCTATATTATTATTTTATTATTAAATGTAATTGTGAAATGTGTTAAAGGTTTGATTGCAAACATTAAAACAGTAAATACAAATAATTTAAAAAGAACATTATCCAAGGAAGTCCTTAGAGGATTGATATTTTCAGAAAGGGGACAATGGCAAAACCTGAGCCATTTCCTCTTACTTTGATTCCTTGCACAATCTTTCCTTTCAGCACAACCAATGGAAATCCCCAAGTCAGTGTAAACTAGTTCTTCAGGGACCAGACACTCAAGTTCAGCAATGAAAAGCAAAAGGGAAGCTCTGCTCCCCAACCCGTACTTGAAAACCTGGGGGGAAACTGCAACACTCCCTTCCATACAATAAGCTGTTCTCAGAACAACGTCTAAGGAGCCGGCGAGGGGCTACTAAATCAGACTGCAGTGGTACGCTCTCCTCATGGAGGTAAGCTAAGTTTGAGGAAGAAGAGGGAAGGGGGAGAACGCATACAGGAGCTTCCCTGACCAATCCAGACTGAAAGGTCCGCTAGGGAATGGAGACCCGTCCCCTGCGGTGATGCATGTGCCGATCTTCGTCCCAGAGGAGGAGCCTACGGCCGTGCGAATAAGGATCGCTCACTGTACACAACGCATTGCGTTGCAACTTCCTTGTTGCCGGTAACGCTCTTCCTTGTTCCATATTGCCCTAACGCTTTGTGCTTCTTCTTCAGCCTTTTCCCCCAGCTTCTGCCTCCTTACTACTATTCCTGTGTTCTGCCTTCTCCTGCCTACGTTGGGTCCTGGGCTCCTACTGCTGGGGCCACTCCTCCGACGAACTACTCACTATTCACAGGATTCCTGGATCAGCGCTACAACTCCTAAGGACTGTACTAGCCAAGGTTTTTTCACTCCTTTGGCAGTTTGTCCTTGGGTTTTTTCCTTCTCAGTGCCAGTCCAGTCTGTAGTCTTCAGACAGCCCTGGCATCGGTTGAGGATAGACCCTATTTGCATCACAGAAGGACTGCAGGAAAGGAATCGGGTAAGAAGAAATCTAAAAGCTTGAAACGCCCAACTTCCAAGTCTACATGTCACAGCTCCTGGAGTTGGTGGTCGGCCAAAACCTCTCTCTTGAGGTTCAGTCCTTACAAAATGAGAATCTTGTTCTTAAACAAGCATTAGAAATTTGGGATTCCGCTCCGCCTCTCCAAGCTAGAGCCCCTTCTGTGAATACCTTTTATGGGGGCCCAAAACGTTTGAAGGAGTTTCTGGATGCCTGTAATGTTCAGTTTTCTTTTCGTCAAGCGCCTTTTCAAAGCAACAGAGCCAAAGTATGCTTTGTTGTGACACATCTGGCAGGGAGTGCTGTTAGGCAAAAACATGTGCAGTTCCCTAAGGGACCACTGCAAAAGATTTAGGACTACAGGTGGTTGGCAGTAAACCCAATTGGTAGCAGTCTGTACCATCCAGATTTACCTGGTAGCTGTGGCTGAGCAGTCAGACTTCTCTCGAGATGAGTTAGGCAGTATATAGAGTATACACAATAGGTACAGAGATACAGTAGCACAAGCAAACACTGACCAGAGCTTTGGTGTAAAAGTATATAATTATTTATTTAAAGTCAGACTTGTAAATTACACTAGCACAAAAAGAGGTAAGTAAATTCAACACACGGTCACTATTATATATATATACACAAGCCTGATTACTTATTAGACAAGTCTCAGTGAGAAACACCACTTATTTTCAGACACAGGTGAGCGCTTAACCTAAGATGGCACTCTAATAAGTTAAAGAAAAAGGGAGGGAAAAGGCAGCGTTATGAAAGCACACAATTTCAATACTTTTCAAAGAACCACAGTGAGGCAGGTTAGGCAAAGTCTACTGGAGAGCAAGGAAGTTCAAATGCCAGGCCCACCCTTAGAGAGAGCGAGCAAAATGTGTCCAGGATCACACAGTGGGGTTATGCCCAAAGAGTCTTTGTAGATAGTTCACAAAAGATTGAGATCAAGTCAGGAAAAGTTAGTTAACAGGCAGCAGGCTAACCCAGGTTAGAAAGTCGAGGATTTACTGTCACCCCGACCGATCTGTCGCAATGGAAGCCAGGTGGGACACAGTACCTGAAATGGGAAGAACGCTCCAGCGGGGGCAGTTGTTCCTGGCAGCGGGTGCAAGTCAGTGTTTCGTCCAGAGGAAGAGGAGGTCTCGACGTGGAGGAAATATGAAGGTCATTTCACTGTCATGGAAGAAACCAGCCGCTGTGTTTTCCGGTTACAAGGTACTACCCTCTTCTTCGCGGTAGTGGTAAACTGTGGTATTCCGGTTGCCGGGGTGCTTGGCACAGGCAAGGCGGCCACGAGATGGTCCAGGAAGGCGAAAAGACGGGCAAACTGGTTATCCCCACCAGTCAAAGGAAGAAGACTTCCGGACTGGAGATCTCCTCTGTCGTCGGGAAAAGTGGTCAGACAGTTCAGCAGGGCTCCACCGGTGGTGTCGTTGTTGCAGGTCGGCTCGGCTTCTCCCTCCTCGGATTCTTTAGGTCCTGTGCCGACTTCAGAAGTTCCAGTTCCCAAAGCCCTGCTTTTATGCAGAAAACCCCCATTCATCAGTCCTAGCTGTCACTCAAACATGCTAAGTGGTGAGCCAGGCAGCTCACCACTGGGCCAATCACACCAGAGTGCGACGTGAGTTGCCAAGGCAACTCAGTCCAGGGTGCCTAAACCCCCTCCCACACCCACTGTGGTACCCAGACAGAGTGGCACCACTTTTGGAGGCTTCTGTGGAGAAGCCTGCCAAAAAGTGGAACAAAGGGCTCGACTTGGGTTGGAGTCACAGAAGCGAACACAAATGCCATTTTGGAACCGAGTTTCGGCAAAAAATAACAACCAGTGAATTTATATTAATTTAATAAACCGGCAGTATGTTTGAGGCTATATTAAAAAGTGGTAGCCTCGAAAAATGGGAAAATCCCACAGGAATATATTTGCGGTCGAATATAAAAAGTAGTATCCACTGCCACCAGCCAAAACTCGGTCGGGGGGGACTGGACAGTGCCCCCTCGAACAACAGACCCCGGGGCAATCGAATTGCCCCGACCAGTACGTCCACAATATGATGATTTGTACTGGTTCTGTTCACAATTTAAGACTAGTAAAGCCAATGGTGACTTTACATGCCCTGGGAGACAGTAGTCAGTCCCAGGGTATGGAGTCTATGTTTGGGGGTCGCTACGACACCCCTGGGTTACTGCACGGAGGGTGCTGTGTAACCCACATACCAAAAACACATGAAGCCCTATGGGGTAAAGGACCCCATAGCCCATGAAACACATACAAAGTCAAAGGAACACCTCAAATCATGTCTAAGAGTGGGAGAAAAAGAGTCTCACTCTTAGCAGGAGAAAAAAATAAACCCCAAAAATCCAGCAAAGCTGCTGGGGCACTCACTAGGTTTGGGAAATTAGCCTTTACAGAGAATTCTCCCTAACACTCGCCCCCCCCTCAGACTAAGGGACAGGAGGATTTAATCCACTCCTGGATGAATCTCATACCTCTAGTCGATGACATACATCCTAGAGAGACCATCAGCATTTTGGTGGTGACACCCTGACCTGTGCTCAATGGTGAAATCAAACCCTTCCAGGCAGATTGACCATCTCAATAGTTTTGGATTTTCCCCTTTCATTTGCATGAACCATCTCAAGGGTTGGTGGTCAGTCTGAATGACAAAAGTAGAACCATACAAGTATGGCCTAAAATTCTTCAGTGCCCACACAATAGCAACACATTCTCTTTCAATGGTTGCCCACCTTGTCTCAGGATCCTTCAGCTTTCTGCTGATGAAGCAAATGGGGTTCTCCCTACCTTTCTCATCCAGTTGGCTAAGGACTGCACCTTTACCTACATTAGAAGCATCTGTCTGCACAATGAAAGTTTGGTGATAGTCAGGAGCTCTCAATACTGGTGCTTGGCAAAGAGCTTTCTTCAGGTTTTCAAAGGCCTGATTGCATTCCTCATTCCATTTGACCTTCTTAGGGAATTTTGGAGAGGAGATTACATTTAGTGGAGAAGCTATAGTCCCATAGTTCTCTATGAAATTACTGTAATACCCAGCGAGGCCTAGGAAGGCTCTCACCTGGGTTTGAGTAGTAGGTGTTGTCCAATTTTGCACAGCTTCAATCTTACTGAGCAAAGGCCTTATTTCTCCACCTCCTACCTCATGCCCAAGGTAGACCACCTTACTCTGACCAATTTGGCATTTACTTGCCTTTATGGTCAGATTGGCCTGTCCAAGAGCCTGCAAAACATGTCCTAGGTGGTTAACATGCTCTTCCCAGGATTGGCTGAAAACTGCAATGTCATCCAAGTATGCCACGCAGAAATCCTCCATCCCAGCCAGAACCTGATTTACCATCCTTTGGAATGTTGCAGGTGCATTTTCCAATCCAAAAGGCATAACCTTAAATTGGTATAAGCCAACTGGGGTAGAAAATGCAGTCTTCTCCTTGGCATGGTCTGTCAGGGCTATTTGCCAATAGCCTGACGTAAGGTCAAATGTGCTGAGGAACTTGGCTGGAGCAAGTCTATCCACCAACTCATCTGTCCTTGGCAAAGGGTGGGCATCAGTCTTGGTGACTGCATTAAGAGCTCTATAATCCACACATAATCTCAATTCTTTGGATCCTGCCTTTAGTACTAACACAACTGGGTTAGACCATGGACTAGTAGAGGGCTCTATTACCCCGAGATCAAGCATCTTCTTTGCCTCCCCTTTGATGTGGGTCCTTACATTTTCTGACATTCTATATCCTCTGCTTTTGACTGGCAGACAGTCACCAGTGAGTATATCATGCTGTCCCCAAGGGGTCAAGCCTGGTGAAAGTGAGAACAGAGAGGCAAACTGATTTAACATAGCTTTGCACTCTTCTTGTTGCTCAGGTGTCGGATTTGAAGAGAGATTTACTCCTTCAATCTTTTCGTCCAAGGGTAAGCCTCTGAGGAGATCAGGGAGAGCTTCTCTCTCTTCTTCCTCTTCTGTCGAAGCTAGAAGCAAGGCTCCTACATCAGGCCTGGAGACATACGCCTTTAGTCGGTTGGTGTGGAAGACTCTGGGAGCCTCCTGTCCACCAGATAGTTCACCTCTCCAGGTTTACCCACAACCTTGAAGGGTCCCATCCATTTGTCTTGCAAGGCCCTCTGCCTTGTTGGGATCATAACTAGAACTAGCTGGTCTTGAGTGAACTCAACCATGTTAGCCTTTTGGTCATGCCAATGCTTGACCAAAGCTTGTCCAGCTTTCAGGTTATCACTAGCTTCTGCCATCATTTGTGACATTCTCCTCTGGAGACCTATCACATAGTCAGTCACTCTGACTGGCTTGGGGGAAGGAGCACTCTCCAACCCCTCCTTAATCAGGGCCAATAGACCTCTGACTGGATGGCCATAAAGAAGTCCAAAGGGAGAATAACCTACTCCCTCCTGAGGGACTTCTCTGTAAGCAAAGAGAAGGCATGGCAAAAGAAGGTCCCACTTTCTTTTAAGGGGATCTTCTAAAGCACCTATCATGCTCTTCATGGTTCTATTGAACCTTTCTACCAATCCATTTGTCTGAGGGTAGTAGGCGGTAGAGAACTTGTAAGTAACTCCACAGGTTTTCCACATGGCTTTCATGTAGTGGGACATATAATTTGACCCCCTGTCAGAGATTACTTCCTTAGGAAACCCAACCCTGGTAAAAATATCAAGGAAGGCCTTAGGCACAGCCTGAGCTGTAACAGTCCTCATAGGAATTGCCTCAGGGAACCTAGTAGCATTGTCTACGACAACAAAGATAAACCTGTTGCCTGAGGAGGTTGGGGGATCAAGGGGACCAACAATGTCAATCCCTACCCTCTCAAATGGGACTCCCACAACTGGGAGAGGCACTAAAGGTGCCACATTCTTGGACCCAACCTTACCAGAAGTCTGGCAGGTATGGCAGCTCTTACAAAACTTATCTACCTGAGCCCCAATCTTTGGCCAATAAAAGTAGAGTGAGAGCCTTTCCTTGGTCTTCTTGAAACTCAAGTGACCAGCCAAAGGAATCTCATGGGCCAGTTGCAAGAACTGTTGTCTGTTTTCTTGAGGTACTACAAGCCGCTTGTAGTCTCCAGGTGCAGACTCAGTTGGTTCACTGTAGAAGAGGCCATCTTCCCAGTGCAACCTATACTTCCCAGGCTCTTGCCCATCAGCCTGAGAAGCTGCCTGTTGGCGAAGACCTTCCAGAGTTGGACATTCTCTCTGTCCCGTATTGAGGTCTGCCCTGTTGGGTCCACCTTCTGCCAGTAAAGACTGCAGCTCAGGATGGTCAACAGGATCCAGATCTTCAATGAGTTCTTGGCCTTCCACTAGCTCTTCTTCAGAGTCTAGCTCAACCATACAGGGTTGTACCTCCCTCTCAGCCTCAGCTGGCGGGGGAGTTACAGGTGTAACTTTGGACAGCCTAGGGGAAGTCCTTGTTGGAAGCACTGGAGTGCTTGCTGTTGGCTGTTTCCTAGAAGTCTTGGGTTTCCCCTTTGCTTCTTTTTGTTCAGTGATAGCAAGTTGTAACTCCAGTGGTGTAGGAGTGATATCTTTCTTTTTTTTTAATTTTTATTATTATTATTGAATATAGTTGAAATTACATCAACTTTTTCAATTTATACATAGTAAAAATTTCATAAACATAAACAAAAAAAGGTCATTCATATTCACGATAGAAAAAACATTCAGATAAATTCATGAATTGACGAAATATTTTCATGATAGGATAAAATGATTACAAACAAATTTATCATTATGAAGATAAACAGTGTAACACCAATTTCATTCTATATTCAAGGCCTTTAAAAAATTAATGGTGGCAATTCTTATGCTCATGCATTCAGTTGCTGCCAAGGCAGCCCATCTATTTCTCGGGTCAATTTATGCAAAATACGCAAAATGATTAACAAAATGAGAACTTCTCAAGCTCGTGAGGGCCAGACAGTCCAATATTATATGTTGCAGAGTTTCGACAATCGCTGCATTTTTACAAAACCCACACCAATTGAGGTCCGACGGAATTTGCTTCCTTCTTGTTTTAACCTCACGAGTGGGCCAGATGTTGAATCGCAACCGTAGGGTAGCAGTTCTAATAGCAGCAGATGGAGCCAAACGTAAATAGAAAGCAGTATCTCTGTATCGTTTAGGGCCAAATATTGCAGAGTCAAAATCTTTGTAAGTTAAGCACTGAGCTCTAGTGTCAATCCAGTCCATCATATACACTTTCTTCTTTGCTTGCTCCGGGTGAAACACGAGAAGATCAAGTGATATATCAGCATTCACCATGATTGTTAAAATATTTGTGGACCAGTTTTTTGGAAATTCTTCTGATGAGTTAAGTAAATAACTAGAAATGGAAGATAATGTAGAGTTATCACGTGTGGATAGCAAGCATTTACGAAATAAGGCACATAGTCGCCAATTATGTAAGGCCATTAATGAAATTAAGCCTAATTCATAGCTCAACAACACACCAGGAATACATTGTGGGAGATGTAAAATGGCACGCCAGAACTTGGCTTCTAATAAATTGAGGAAGCCTGTAGGAATGATTTGCATTTCAAGACCATAAAGGATAGTTGCTACAACATTCTGATTCCAATATGTAATGACAGCCTTGATGAAAATTTACCATATTTGGAAACAATCAACCGTATTTGACAGATCGCCATAGTTAGCTTCTGTTTGATTTTTTTCAGATGCAAATCTAATGTAGGACAACCATCAAAAATAAGGCCCAAATAAACATAATTTGGAACCATCTTTATGGGGATACCCTCAATTTGCCATTCTAGCAAGTGCTTGCGTAAACCTTTAGGGACAAACGTGACAATCTGTGTTTTACCAGTATTTACTACCAATTCATTTTCTTTAAAGTAGTAACAGAATGCTGACAGAAGATTGCGTAAGCCACTAGGTGTTTTTGATACTAAGACAAGATCATCCGCGTACCACAAAGCACTAATTTTCACACTATTCAGTTTGGGCGCATCAGTTATTATTTTGTCAAAGATCCAGCGCACATCATTAATAAAAAATTAAACAAGGCTGACGCTAGAATACACCCCTGTTTTAGCCCTCTAAACATGAGAATTGGTGAAGATAAAAGGCCCTCTGCATTTAATCTTATGTAGACTTTAGTTTTTGAGTGGAGAGCAAAAATAATGTCAACAAGAGTGGAAGGACACCCCGCCTTGATTAATTTATCTATAAGTTTTGGTATTGATACCGAATCAAAGGCGGAATGAAGATCCACAAATGCAAAATATCTGGGTTGTCTCTTGTTCTGTGCTTGTTGTCTTATGGCATTTAAGGTAATTAAATTGACACCAGTGCCCAAACCAGCCACAAAACCAGTTTGTGCTGGATCCCGGTGACTTGCCGTTGTTGACCAGACATTAAAGTTTCTCAGCACCAACCTAGAGAATATTTTTCCTGGAGCGTCCAATAATGACGATAGCTTTTGGCATCCATACAGTCACCTTTTTTGTAGATCGGAGTAATCACAGATGAACACCATGGTTCTGGAATAATTTTTGTTTGCAAGATGTGGTGAAAAGCATTGTTCAAGATTAACGCCCATTCTTTTATATGCTGTTTGAACATCCAATTCGTGAGCCCGTCAAGGCCTGCCGCTCTTGACGAGGATGACGTTTTAATAAAATTTTGAATGATGCATTGTGTACAATGCAAGTCACAACATTTCGCAGAGCTGCTGTTATAATTGTAATAGCTCATCTTAGAATCGTCATATAGTGTTGAAAAATAAGTAACCCACACGGATTCAGATACTCCATTAAGTTGCAAATGAACTTGGGGTGCTGTGTTACATTTATTCAGCAGTTCCCAGACCAAGGCAGAGTTTTTATTACAGCAAGCTGCTAGAAAGTTTTCACTATCTAATTGATATAATGCAGCTTTTCTTGACCGAACCCAATTTCGATATCTTGAACTAGCAATATCGACGGCTTTGATCTGGACATTCATGGGTAGTTTCCGAAGATTTCTAATCTCTCTTCTATAAGCTTTTTTTCTCTCACAGAGAGCTAGATCAAACCCATGAACATGTCTCTTAAATGGTTTATTATGAACAGGATATAGATTCGCAATAGAGCTTAAAACATCTATGTAAGAATCAGCCTTGTGTAACCTCTAACTGCTTAGAATGGCATCATTCAGTGCTAGAAGTTTATCAATGGACCACTTGAAACGATTTCTGCCATTATTGACTGATAGAGTCTGTTTATAACAAAGTGCAGATTTTGAGTGATTTTCAATTTTGACCGACCAAAGTAACGCTAGGAGATGGTGATCGCTAGCTGTCTGTTTTACAACAACAAATTTGCTAGTATTCATAAAGATGCTGTTAGACATGAAGATATAATCAATTGTTGATTTTGAAATACCTCTCTCCCAGGTGTTCATG
This sequence comes from Ambystoma mexicanum, assembly GCF_040938575.1. NCBI lineage: Eukaryota > Metazoa > Chordata > Amphibia > Caudata > Ambystomatidae > Ambystoma > Ambystoma mexicanum. The sequence continues at coordinate 639,813,549 of NC_090939.1, forward strand.
GGAGGGATGTCGCCTGTGATCGCACCATTTGCCATTTTTATGTCAAGATTTTCCATGAAGGACATCCACCTCGTTCCCTCACGATTCTTAATGCTTATATTCGACACAAAGCAAGAAAAGTTCAAATCACCCATTACTAAAATTCCAGAAATATTGCCTTGAGCAGAAATAAGTTCAAAGAGAAGCGAGAGAGCAGCATAAAATCTATCATCGATGATGTCCACCGGATTGCGATAGAGGTTAATGAGAGCGTATATCTGCGAGTTAAAGGAAATCTTAACCAATTGCATGAATTTGTTTGGTGCTTACCAGGGAGAGATTTTAAAACCCTTGCTTGCTTTCACAGCAACTATCAGGCCAGCAGTAGGTCTCCCTTTACCACCTTGTTCTGCTGGAAGAAGTATAAGCTCATGATCATCCCATATGGGAGGATTTACTAGTCACGTTTCTTGTAAGGCTACTATATCATATGTATTCAACTGATTATTTAATGTCCATTCCAGGTGAGATGAGCCTCGCGTATTCCAACTAGCAAGTGAAATTTCAGTCGGGGGAATGCATGTTCGTGGTTATAAACGGGAGTTAGCAGGAAACAAGGAATCAGGAAATGATTCTTGAGTACAAAAATTGCAGGCGCACAAGGGTTCAGAAGAGGTACCTACAATAGATTCATTGATATTAACCTTCTTAGATTGATGACGTGCTGGATCTTGTGCTAATAGAAAACCAAGATTGAATAAATCCATTCTAGCATTCCATAAGGTGTTGTGAACAATTCCAGACTTTATCCATAGTCTAACAATGGAGAGATTCTTGTCACAAAGAAACTCAATTTGATCCAAATCAGTGGAAGAAATAGCATCCAATCCTTCTATGTCCCCAAAGATATTAAGGACACTAGCACGGCATAAGTCGTACTTTGGGAACGGCCCATCTCAACACTTCAAAATCAGAGTGAGGAACAAATTGAATTTCTTTGACAGTGCAGCACTGGCATCATTTGTATGAGGTTTGGTGCCACCATTACGAGATTCCGAATTCTTCCTGATGTTTTGTTTTGGAAGATCTTGATTGTGACGGCTATTACAAAGAAATGGTTTGGGATTCGTGCAGGTGTCTGTTCGGGATTTAAGAAATGGAGTTTCATTTTCAGTGTTGTGTTGGGTGTTATGTGTATGAGAAGGCTGGTTAATAACATTTGATGCTTCGGGCAATACCTCTGAAATTCTATTCAGTAGATAAGAGTCTACTGCTGCTTTTAATGAGCTTAATCGATCATTAACGCCTGGTGTAGAAATGACAGAAGAAGGTAACTTGACAGCATCTGAAGAGATTACACCACAATGTGCGGTCAATGTCGTTTGTACAGCAGGAGAGGGTTGTCTTGTTCGCACATTATCAGATTTGACTGTGAACAAATGTACCAGCTCATTCAAAGGGTCATAATTAGATGAGGAATTAGGCGCCATTTTAGGAGCAATTTCGGGAGGTGGAGAATTGCACGGCAAAACTTTATTTAAAGGTGGCTCATGCCATATCATTATTTGTAATTTCATCGCATATACCTGTAGAAGCAGCAGGGGTGCAGGCAGAAGTCTTTGCAGCACCCGAAGGGGGATTCGATTGGTATTGTTTTTTTGTACCACCCGAAACTTTATTATTTCTTTGTGTAGCCTTAGTTGACACAGATTTTGTTTTTCCAATATTTACAGATGTGCGACCAGTTTTTTGTGGATTATGTTTGGAACAACCATGCGAATTGCAATTAGCAGCTAATTGGACAGCACTTTTCACAGGAGAGTCAACACTGATCCAGGACTCATTATTTTTTGAGGCCAGGGCATCTTCTACACATTCAATCGGCCGAATGATCTTGGAAAATGCTGGTAACACTGGATAGATGGGCAGAGGGACTTTGTTTAACGCTTCTAGATTCGAGAGACGTTGCATGATAGATGCACCAGATTGTTCATTCAAGCTCTGAAGAGGTGACCAATGAGATTCAAGGAAAGTTACTCTTTGCTCCAGATTTTCTAAGGAGAGGCTTTTAACGCTTTTAGGCGAGTTGTCTCTCATCGAGTCACTTATAAGATCTAACTTAGTGGTTTGAGTGGCTATTTTCTGATCTAAAGATTCGAAGAGCTTAAATAGACTAGATATGGTGGTATTAATGGCCCCCAAGGTGATTTCTAATAGGGCAGGATTGGCTGAGGATGTAAAAGCTTGTTTTTTCTTATCGATGGTAGGACAACGACGAGGAGTGGGTTGTAAAAAGGACACCTCATCATCCTGTCTTATTGAATCCATAGAACATGGTTGTTCATAGTCAGTCATGACTGAGGCTCTTGAGCTTTCTAGGTCTCTGCACTCAGCGGTAATAGGACGGGGAGATGATGTAGACTTATTTAAGCTAACTCGACCCACATCTTCAATAAGTACTGAGGCCACCGAGATATTTGTAATAGACATATCTCGTGCTGATTTACTGCTATCTTTTAATAACTCTTCAATGTCATGAGTGGATTCTTCTAAAACTGTAGCAAATGTTTGAACAGGTTTAGTGATTTTGATGGGAGAATGAGGTACAGTCAATAAAGTTTGATCTGAGATGGTGATGCTCAAAGAGGGACTATGAAGCTCGTTGTTAGAAGTAGGGAGTTTTGGTGGACTCAGAACACTTTGAGGAACCTTGGGCGAAGGCAAATCAGTTGTACTCGCAAAAGATGCAAAATCGATCGGATCAGTCATCGCTCCAACACTTGGTGTTTTCTCATAAAATTTACGAATATCATGTTGCCAACCGTGAAGGTTGAGGGTTCTTATGTCTGGATGGAGAACCCGACCTCCCTTCTGCGAGAGAAGATTCTCTTTGAGTGGAAGACGGATTGGAGGGCAGATGGACATATCCAGAAGGTCCGGGTACCACGTTCTCCTGACCCAGTCCGGGGCAATTAGGATCATGGTTTTCCGGAATCTTCTCAACCTCCTGATCATTTGAGGAATAACAGGGACTGGTGGAAACGCGTAAAGGAGTGGGACCTCCCAGTCCACTACGAACGCGTCCCATAGAGCTCCTCTCGAGGGAAATTCCCTTGAACAGAACAGATCGCACTTCCTGTTGGTGCTGGTGGCGAACAGATCCACCTGAGGGGTTCCCCAAAGGGCGAAGATCTCTTGAAGGACTTCCTGAGCTAGCTCCCACTCGTGGGAGACTGTGCTCTGCCTGCCCAGAGCGTCCGCTGTCAAATTCTTCTCTCTTGCTAGGTGGACTGCCGATAGAGAGATTCCTTCCTGAATTGCCCAAAACCAGAGCTGCACGGCCTCTCTGCACAGTGGCAGTGACCCTACGCCTCCTCTTTTGTTGAGGTAGTGCATGGCCACCATGTTGTCCGTCATTATCAGGACATTTCTCCCCTGTACTGATTGCAGGAAAGCTTTCAGCGCTAGTCTGATCGCTCTCAGCTCTAATAGGTTGATGTGTAGTCTGGACTCCGATGGAGACCAACGACCGCTGATGGTCAATTCGTTGGCATGGGCTCCCCACCCCGTGAGTGAGGCGTCTGTGACTACTGTTATCTTCGGCCATGGTTGCCAAAACAGTTCTCCTTTCAAGATGCTCTCTGGATAGGCCCACCATTGAAGGTCGTGGGCTACCTTGTCCGGAATCCGGAGGAGATCTGTCATTCTTCCTGAGTATTGTGACCACTGGGTTCTTAGTGCCCACTGGAGAGATCTCATTCTCAGGCGATCCTCTGGCACAAGGAAGATGCAGAATGCCATGAGGCCTAGCAATCTCAAAAAGTCGAAGGCTGGGAGATGTTGGGCATTTTGAAACTTGTTGACCATCTGCAGAATATCTTGAGCCCTCAGCGCTGGTGGCAAGGCTTTTCCCAGGGAAGTGTCCAGGACCGCTCCGATGAACTGGAGTCTCTGTGATGGTATCATCTGTGACTTCTTTAAATTGAGGGAGAAGCCCAATTTGTGAAGGAAGTGGCAGACATAATCTAGCTGGATCTGAGCTTGTTCCGAAGATACAGCTCTTATCAGCCAATCATCCAGGTAGAGGTAGACGTAGATCCCTTCCCTCCTTAGACTTGCAGCCACTACCGACATTAGCTTGGTGAAGACCCTCGGGGCGGAGGTCAGCCCAAATGGCAGAACTCGAAATTGATAATGAGAGCCGCCAATTGCGAACCTCAGGTATTTCCTGTGTTTGAGATGGATTGGCACATGGAAATAAGCATCCTGGAGGTCCAGAGATACCAGCCAGTCCTGGATCTGGAGGGCCTGAAGGATCTGAGAGAGAGTTACCATCTTGAACTTGTCCTTCCTGAGGAACTTGTTCAATTCTCGTAAATCCAAGATAGGTCTCAGGCCTCCGTCCTTCTTCGGTATGAGAAAGTAGGGGGAGTTCCAGCCCTTGTTCCTCACCGCTACAGGTACCGGTTCTATGGCACCTTTCTCTAGCAGGTCTACAATTTCCTGCAAGAGGAGCGGATCTGGAACTTTTAGAGAGCTGTGCCCCGGTGAATGACTCTGAGGGATGCGTAGAAAGGGTAGGCAGTAACCTTGGGCAACTGTCTCCAATGCCCAAGCATCTGACGTAATAGCCTGCCATTCCGTCAGATGGTGAGTTAACCTGCCCCCTTCAGGTGTTTTGTGTGGAAAGACCTCAGAGTGGTTTGGGGGCGGCTGATGCAGATGCCGAGGGTAAAGTGGCACCTGCTGCTGCTGCGGCCTTAGTACTTTTGGCCCGTCCACCTCGGGTGGATCTCCTTTGGCCTCTTTGAGCCGGCTGTCCTCTGCCTTTCCCGAATGCGGAATAATAGCGAAAGGACTTTCCTCTCCCAGAGGTTCCTGAGGGGCGAAAAGGAGTTTGGCTGATTGCAGCTCCTAAAGATTTTGCTGCTGCTTTAGATGTTTGCAACTTTTCCAGACTGTCATCAGCCTTTTTACCGAATAAAGAAGAGCCGTCAAAGGGCATATTCAAAAGTCTGGCCTGTACATCTGGAGCAAAGCAGTACTTTCGTAACCACGCATGCCTGCGGATTGTAGTACTTGCCGCCATGGCCCTGCTGATACTGTCAGCGGAATCGATGCTAGTTTGAAGAGATTCGCACATGGCATCTTTGCCATCTTTAATGATGTTAAGAAAGGCTTCCCTTCCCTCTCCTTCCGGTATGCAGTCAGCCGCTGATGGAGCACACTCCCACAGTGTGTGACTGAACCTGGCGAGCGTACAAGTGGCGTTGATGGATTTCAACGCCATACTACAAGCAGAAAAGACTTTTTTTGCCATAGAATCGTACCTTTTGTCATCCCTGTCCTGTGGAATAGTAGGATAAGCGGATCTGCTGTTTGATGAAGTTGCCGCTTGAACCAACAGGCTCTCTGGAGTCGGGTGCTTTGATAAATATTCAGGGTCAGCCGCAGCTACCCTATACTTGGTTGACAATTTTTTATTGACTGCAGGGATAACCTCAGGAGTTTCCCAATTTGATTAAATTTTCCTTTGTAAAGCTGTATGGAAAGGGAACACAGGATCCTCCTGTGGACCTTTATCTAGTATGTCTGTAAGGTCATCCTGTTGAAAAACAGGTGAAGGCGCAGACCAACCCATGAATTCAATAATTCTTGTCATCAGGGTTCTATAGGGGGTTTCGGCATGTTCCCCTGGGTCTGGTTTGACAAATTCCACTTCTGGGGAAGTGTCCAATTCACTTGCCTCATGAAAGGATTCCTGTAGGTCTTTCAACCTTCTTTCCTCAGAGGTAAAATCCTCTGAAACAGGTGGTGTGGTCCTCTGCAGCCCGAAGGGTCTTTCTTGGTCAGAATCCTCCCCTTCTTCATAGATTGAAGATAATCTGGGGTACTCTGACCTTGGAAATGGTGTAAAACCCATTTCTAAATCAGAAGGAGCCAAACTTGTAATTATTGACCGAGAAAACGTCGATGTCGTTGACGCCGATGAGAAAGGCTTCGAAGGCGCCGAGAAAGGCATCGAGAAAACTGGAAGAGGCCTCGAGGAACTCGAGAGGATCGGGATCCTGCTAGAGGATGTCGACGACGTTCTCAGCGTCGTGCTTGAGGCTCTGGGTATAACCGTTGGCTGTGAAGTAGCCGTGGTTTTTTCTTTTATCGGCGTCGATGTCGGCGTCGACGATGGCGTCGATTCGACTGACCGATGCGTCGAAGAATCCTTCTATAACGGCGTTGATGGTGCCGATCCATGAGTCGAAGGGATTTTCGACGAGAGTGTCGAAGATGGTGCCTTCCTACCCGATGGCCCTTGGCGCTCTCCGGTGGACTCTTTCGCCGGGTGAAACGACTCGCAGCGTTTTGATTTTTTGGGTTTTTCACCCATGGTATCACCCTCAGCTGTCTTCGAGGGGGTCGAGGCCGCTTTCTCGAAGACGCTTAGCATCTTTTTCCTGAATTCCTCCCACTCAGCCTGAGAGCTGTGTTTTGTGGGGCAGGAGACCCTTTCTGGGGAAACAGAAGATGACAAGGAAGGGGATCTTCGACGTCTCTTTTTTGAGTGTCTAGATCTCGACGAGTGGTGGGAGCTACTTCGAGACCTAGAATGGGAATGCTTTCGACGGCGAGGAGACGAATGCCTCGACTCAGCCGAAGAAACTTTCGAGGAGGTTTTGACTGACTTACCTCTCTCGAGCTTCCCCTTGCGCTCCTCCAAGGCTTTCGCCGTCATGGACATGCAGTCCTCACACTCCGAACAATGGTGTTCGACTCCCAAGCACCACAAACAGACCCCGTGAGGATCCGTTAGCGACATTTTCTTTCCGCAGTCTCGACATTTTTTGAAGCCGGACCGCGAAGTCGTCGGCTCGTATGAGGAAGCCATTGAGTACGAGTTGGTTTTATCGAGGAAATATGAGAGGTTTATCTGACTGAACTGAGCAACGATATTCCAAGGCCCCACGAAGCGCGGAAAAACAGAACTGAGCAACGGACGCCGCGCGTGGCTATTTATGGCCATGGTGACGTCGGCACCAATACGGTGGCTGTCGAGGGACACCAACTCGGCGGACGTCGATGCACAGCGCCCTCTACAGAGAAAAAATTATCAAGGTCAGCAAGCTGGAGACGAATTATCTAAGATAGGGAATACGTCGGAGGACACAATCCCTTCGAACAAAATTTTTCGATTGCAGCGCTCGACGCCACGCATGCATTCGATAGCATAGACTGGGAGTATTTAAGACTGGTACTGGAGGGCTTCGGTTGTGGCCCGACATTCACTAAGATGGTTCTAGCAAACTATCAACACCCATCTACGCAACTCATGGTGAATGGCTACACCTCAGAAAGAATCAGCATCAGGAGAAGCACTCGACAGGGGTGCCCGCTCTCCCCACTTATATTCGCCATGGCAATGAAGCCATTTGCATGCAGAATTAGGGAAGACCCAAGTATTAAAGGGGTACGCAGCGGGGAGTTCCAAAATAAGATAGCTCTCTATGCAGACGACATCATGCTCTACATGGCAGACTCCATACACACATTACCCAGAATTATTAATGAACTACAGAGGTTTGAAAAGACATCAGGGTTTACAATAAACTATTCAAAATCTAAAGCGCTGAATATAACCGAAAGTAGCGGGGACATAGCACGCTTGAAGGAACATTACCCCTAAAGTGGGAAACGGAGTCCAAGGAATACCTAGGGATCCATATCACGGGAACAGTAAAGAATCTGCTTAAGGCAAACATCACACCTCTAAGGAAGCGCCTTCAGGAAGACTTGCAAAGGTGGGATGCTCTGGAACTATCATGGTTTGCAAGAATAGCAGCGATAAAAATGACCTTGCTGCCCAGATTGCTGTATGTAGTGAGCTCAACCCCGGTGGAGATTCCCTTAAAATTAATTCAGGAACTCCAGAGGGCAGTGTTTAAATTCATCTGGGGAAAAAATAAACCAAGGATCCAAAGAAGGATCCTGATGCGACCCACGCTTCTTGGAGGGCTGGGCGTTCCAGATATGGGGAGACATGTCTTAGTTGCTCAGCTGACACCAGCGTTGAAATGGGCGGGCCGAGACCCTCTTCCTGGATGGGGGAAAATAGAACAGACAGCGATAGATATCCCATTAAGTATGCTACCATTCCTAAAGCCAAGTGCTCGAGATAAGGGGCCACTAAGACGACACTACGCAGCTGGGATAAGGCTATCCGTGGCAGTGGGGTCAGACAAGGTCTGGGTCCGCTATCCCCCATAGCGCATAACACAGACCTCTCGCCTGGGCTTCATAAAATGTTCTGGGAAGGACGCAGACACACTGTCCCTACAAGATTTGTACCAGGATGGTGCCCCACTCACCTTCGAAGCCTGTAAACAAAGATTTGGCATTAGCGAAAATCACAGATTCAAATATATACAACTGCGCCACTGGATCTCACATCCAGAGGTTAAAAAGGCCGGGTTGAGACCCCCAGTAGGCCTAGAACTAACAATACGGGAGGGGACACCCACAAAAGGGATTACTAGACTATACAAGCTCCTGGACAGGGCGCAAATAGAAGACACCCTCCAATACAGGAAGGATTGGGAGCGGAACATAGGGGAGGAGATCACGCAGGAAGAATGGAGTAAAATCTGGAGGAGGGCTCATAAACTATCCAAATCCACAGCAATTAAAGAGTCAGCATACAAACTCTGCCATCGTTGGTATATGCCTTCAAGTAGAATACACAAAATGATCCCCACGTACCCTCCAGGATGTTGGCGACAGTGTGGGGAAAGAGGAGACATGTTCCATTTGTGGTGGTCGTGCCCAAGGATGAAAGTGTACTGGAAAGAAATACTGAGCCTTATCAGAGACATAACGGGCGCCGACCTACCATGGTCCCCAAAAGTTATTCTGCTGGGTGCAGTAGTAGAGGGGAAATATGCAGCCTCAGGGAACAGGGCGGCCCTTATAGCCCATCTACTGATGGCAGCGAGGATGACAGTGGCCCAACAGTGGAAGACAGTGGAAGGCTCTACAGCACCATGGTGGTGGGTGAAAGTGTGGGGAGTTATGGCAATGGAGAACATCTGCGTCACAAAATCAGGGACCTATCTGAAATTCTTGGCCATATGGGAACCCCTTCAGGATTACGTGGGAGAGAGGGAGACTCAATACTTTAAACCCTGTATCCTCAGAAATATCCACATCAGATAAAGACAGCAGAGACTATGGCTGAGGGGTTAGCTCATGGAACTGTTCTGGCTACGAACCAAGGTTTTTGTGTGGTACGAACAATAATGGGGGGGGAAGGGTAAGGTGGGAGGGGAGGGGATATAAAAGTAAGAAGACAATACTGGATTCGACGCTAGAGTTCAAGCATAATGAATATGGGGTTCATGAGGGTAACAATGTTCATAATACATGTTGTAACTAATGACCAGTTATTGGTTTAATAAAAATAAAGTTGGTTAAAAAAAAAAGAAATCCTTTCTGCCGCGGTGAAAGTTGGTGAAACTTTCCCAACTTTGGAGGCTTGTTCTCCTGTAAACCGACATATAACTTTTCTTCTGGCAAACTACTTCTAAGAACATTGGCAAAGACTTAACCGTTTACTACCAGAACTGTGCTATCCTATACAAGACTCTGAACCATTGACTTTGGCCCAGGCCTATTGAATTGAATTGCTGGTTGTAGTGAACTGATACTATTTGCCCTGCCTATGAAAATAATTGTGCTTTGATTCTTATAACCTTTGTCTTTCTACCCCTTTTGAAAGTTACTGAAGTGCCATTTTGCTCCCACTTCAGGGGAGCCTAACTTGTTCAGAAACATATTGGTTTAGTATTGTAGTGTGTTATTGTGTGATATTTAGCTGCTTCTTACTAGTGGAATGTTTACCAACTGACTGTGTAAATAAATGTATATTCTTTTACCAAGAAACCTTGAGTAAGTGTATATTTGAACCACTGTAATTGCAAGTCCTTTGTGTAACATCTTGTACTACTCACTTCCCTCTCGAGATAAGTCTGGCTGCTCAGCCACTGCTACCACATAACTGTGTAGTACAGGCTTATACCAAAGGTGAAATTGTACTTACACCTGTAGTCTTAATCGAGTGTAGTGTTCCCAAAGGGATTCTGCCTAACACTGCCATGTTGGATTCCAGGGCAGCAAGCCTCTGTATGGACGCTGCATGGGCCGCAAGAAACAAGATTCCTCTATCTACCAAGAATGTTCCCATGCCGGTAGAAGGTGTCGATGGTCGGGAATTGGCCAGTGGTTATATTACTCACAACACCGCCCCCCTGATAATGTGGATAAATCAGCATTCGGAGACACTCACAATTGACATCAGACAAACGGCTCATTCCCGCTTGATCCTAGGGATCCCTTAGTTGATTAACCATAACCCTTACATAGATTGGAGAGTCCACACTGTTTTTCTTGGATCAGAAACTTGCATGAATCATTGGGCCTCATTACAAGTTTGGCGGTAGGAAATCATCATTACCGGCATGCCGGTGCTACCGTGTCCGTGTAGCATTGCTTCCGGAATCTAGGGTAGATTTTGAGTCAGTCTGTACGCCCATTCCGGCATGCTGGTAACGGCAGCATCGGCATGCCGGTAAGGGCCTCAAACCCCCCGATAGCAGCATCATCAAATGTGCAGACACTGCCACCGGCATCGCTGATACCGCTTAAACCAGCACTGTTGACACCGGTACTGCTAATACCGGAACCGGAAGTAGCGTCATCGCGCTGGAACAGGATTTGCGCCTGCGGCCGTCTTAAAAAGCACAATCCATTGCAATCCTCTGCATACAGGACCGCGATCTGAGAACTCTGTACCCTGCCAGCTAGAACATGTCGAAGGCCACCCGAAAAGGTACACCTAGCCTGCGCAAGCCCCGGTTTAGCGACAACGAACTAAACATGCCTGCTGACAGCCTTGTCGAGCATGCCGATGTTGTTTTTGCTCCGACCTGCGGAGTGCCGCGCAAATCAGGAAGAAGAACATCTGGGAGGAGGTGGCCCAGAAGGTCTCTGCAGTTGGGACAACCCCACGCAGTGTGAAGGACTGCAGCAAAAGATGGGACGATCTGCGGCTGCGCATGCGTAACATCCTGTCCGCCAACCGCAGCCAAGGCCAGGCAACCGGTGGTGGATCCTCCTCACCCATCAAGTTGGCACGGTGGGAGGAGACCTGTAGCTCTGTGATTGACATGGAGACTATAGAGGGAGTCGGGCATGCGGAGACGGGAGTCCCATTATCAGCCGATAACATTGAGTGACCCTTTGTGCAATATAAAAGCCACCACACACACCTGATGTCCCAAGTACAATGGTGTGTCCCACATGGCAAGTAGATGAGAACAAATACATGGCCCATCATCCCCACCTAAGGGCAGCCCTAAAACAAATGCCACATCTCTGCCACAAAAACACACAACAAACCCCGATGCCACAAACCACATGAGCCTACAATTGTACACACAAACAACATATGCACGCACAAACACACACACATCACCGTCGAGATGCCAGCCTCACCACTGTCCCATTTCAATGCATGGTGCACACATCTCCACTACCGGTTACACACTGGAGACACAACCAAACAGCACATAGCACAGAGCCCCTGAGCCATGGCTACAGCACGCAAGCCACAACACACCTGTAGGCCACCCAGCAGACACCATGGACATCATGGCTGCACCAGAAGGATGCCAAAACAAGAAACCCCCCAACTCCTGCAAGTACCATGGCCGCCCCTCCAATATGCACACAACAATGCACATGACTGAAGTTGAACCAACATCGATGTATGCAGGATGTAAGATCACCCATCACTGATGCCCTGCCTCTCCATCCCCCACAGGCACGGATTCAGACAGCGATGCAGACCACGCCGCATCTCAGAAAAAAACACCTGCCCGCATGGGCAGAAGGCACGATGATGCCACCAGGCCAACGACGTCTAGGGCCGGGCCAAGCAAAACCAGGACTCCAAAACCACAGACCAGTGGCCAACAGGGCCCACAGGCCGGAGACCAGGATGAACAGACAGCTGTGACAAATAGTCAGGAGCCCCAGGCCGGAGAAATCAGTGCCATCAAGATACACATGCAAAAAGACACACCGGCCAAAAAGGTCAGACCAAAGGAAACACTGGCCCCCCCATCAGACACCTCAAGTTGACGAGGATGCATGCACAGCGGCCAGTGATGTTGAGGGGCCGCACTCAACGGTGACAAGTGAAATGGGTGAGGCGGCAGCATCTGACGCAGACACAGCAGGACCTTGCATGTGGCAGCACTTGCAGAACACACCAAGCATATAGGAAACCCCACAGTACTCTCTAGGACAGGGGTCTGATGGACACAGTACTGGGGAGGAGATGTCCGAACAAGTGCTCAGCCCTGTGAGGAGTAACACACCACCCCCCGTGCAACCGTCAGGTGGGACATCCATACGGGACCTTGAGGGACGGCATGAAGGGGTGACAGCAGACCATGCACAACATGGCAAAGCAATACTTGGCCGAAGGCAGGAGAACACCCAGACAATTTAATTTATTTAATTTAATTTATTTAACATTTATAAAGCGCTCACACAGCCCACAGGCATCGAGGCGCTGTTACAGGAATTGTTTTTTTTTGTCTTAGTTACGTATTTATAACGCGCTTAAACACCCAGAGGTTTCTAAGCGCGGACCCGGGGATCGAACCCGTTGTTGCTTCGTGTCGTCTTGCTTCCAAGACGCGCACGCTGCCGCTGAGCTATCCTCCCGGGACATTACCCATGCCGTATACCGTGTGACCAGGCGAGTGCGTGAGGGCATGGCAGCCATGATGCAGGCTGTGAACCAGTTGGCTACCAACATGGCTCAACAATGTCCTGGCCCGGCCGTACCACAAGACCCACCATCGACCAGCTCAACACCAGCGAGCTCGACACAGACGAGCCCTGTGTGCAGGTCCCTGTGCAGTATGCGCCGGCCGGAGGAACAACCCCCTCCATCTAAAAGGAGGCGTCAATAGCCTGGAACACCTGGACATGTCAGGAGAGAGTCCAGTGGAACTCACATTGGGTGGAGGGGGCATGGGTGTGTGGGGGTTTTGGGGTATGGGGATAGAGGGGTGTGGGTGTGTGTGGGTTTTGGGGTATGGGGGGTGGGGTGCATGGGGGTGTGGGGGTCTTGGGGCATGGGGGGTGGGGTCATGGGTGTGTGGGGGTCTTGGGGCATGGGGGCTGGGAGGTGGAGGGTAGTATGTACTGTATCGAGGGTGGAGGGCAACGTTGAATCATGCATGTAGTTTAATTTCATCAATACACCTGTTGTGCTAAAAAAAAAAAAAAACACATGACTGGACATTGCTTCTTGAGTGTGTGTCAAGTCATTGTTCAACAGTGCCCAGTGTCCCCCAATCCCAGTGCCCAGTGTCCCACGTTCCCATCGCCTTCTGTAACCCAGTACATCAAAAATATTGTGCAATCAAAGATTGGCGTACAGCACGTCTCTCATGCACATCGTGATGTGGCCAATGTGCAGCGTCTTCGTCATCATCCACCTCCTCATCCAGTGGTATTTGGTCCATGTCAGGGGGCAGGGGTACGTTGCACTGGATGCACATGTTGTGCAGCATGGCACATGCCAATACAATCTTGCCCACCTTCTCAGGCCCGTAAATGAGTGCCCCACCAGACCTGCTGAGGCAGCGAACCCGTGCCTTCAACAGGCCAAAGGTCTGCTCAATCATCATACGAGTGTGTGCATGTGCACGATTGTAGTCCTCTTCGTGCCTGTTCAGTGGATGCCTGACAGGGGTGAGGAGCCATGGCCTCAGGGGATACCCAGCATCATCTGCATGGGAGCAAAAGTAAGTTTGAATGTGGGTATTTTTGGCATTCCCTGTGTGCACTGGCTGTACATTGTTCATGTTCAAATACAAAAGATTTTCACTGCAATATTTTGCCATTTCATCTGAGCAATTATCAAGTTGGTGTACTATTTATCGATCCATGGTGGGGGGCATGGGTAACGTACACAACTTGGGGACCTTTGACATCCGATACAGCACTCACACAGATGAAGTAAGAAGGTCCATGATGTACTCACATGTGATGGGTGTGTGGCAGAGGAAGAATCAGATGCATGTTGAGCACTGTATGATGCCTTAGCCGGATGTCCAACATGATGCACGTAGTTTTGCCTATCATGCTTTCCACTATGTGATGACGCCATGCACATGTCCCTCAACACCTTCACCCATGTGACCATGGCACGATGGAATTGGTGGTATGGTCCGCCAGTGTAGGGATACGCTCCATTGATGACGCAGGGTGTCTACTGGTATGGTGGAACCTAGATACTGTGTATTGTTCATGCTCCACTGGCACATATGTTGGTGATGTTGACTACTTGATGGGATTTGTTTTCTACATGCATGTGACATAGGATGGGAGTAGTTTCTTACCTGTAACTCTATTTCTCCAGAGTTGGTATCTTTCATGGATTCACATGCTTAGAATATTCCCCGTCATCAGGCTGGGAACCCTCGGTCTCTTTTAAAAAGCATTTTCCATTGGAAAACTTGATACTTTTGTGTCCTATCGACGTCCTTTGGGGACGCTTACGCACCTCCCAATAGGACCTAGGGTATAAATAGACCTGCCCCCGCGGCTTCCTCTAAGATTTTAACCTCCAAAGGATAGGCACTAACTAGATTTGCATTCAGGGGAGGCCGGCGGGCGCATGTGAATCCATGAAAGATACCAACGCTGGAGAAATAGAGTTACAGGTAAGAAACTACTCCCTTCTCCAGCATTGGATCTTTCATGGATTCACATGCTTAGAGTAGATTACATAGCAGTATTCATATACATGGTGGCGTGTAATGCCAACCAATACATTAGGAACGCAAACCTACAATCAGCAAGAAAAACATTAGCCGTGGTAACATTGAAACAGGCATCCCACTCTGTGGGGGCTTACCTTCCTGAAACATGCGTTGTAGGACTGCACGTCCCATCTGTGTATCTGCCCCATGTTGTTGCTCCAGGCAATAATGCAGAGTAAATGTATGTGGCACCGACCGGGAGGCCGCCTGAAAGATGTCCACCAGCGGAATCCCCGACCATAATGCCGCTGATGACGTGGTGGATCTTGTCGAGTGCGCCTTCGGGCGCCTCTCCAGAGGCTTTCCCACCTTAGAGTGACAGAAGGAAATAGCCGATGAAACCCAGCGCGATAGTCCTTGTTTGGAGATTGCTCTTCCCTTTACTGAGGGTCCATAAGCCACAAACAGCTGTCTTGAACGCCTGAATTCCTGAGTATGACTCCGATGAAACTTCAATGCTCTTTTGACATCCAACGTATGTAGAGCCTTCTCTCCCGATGAGGAAGCCGAAGCGAAAAATGCTGGTAGCACAATAGAAGAGTGTTTATGGAACGTAGTTGGCACCTTTGGAATAAAGTGAGGGTTAGTCGCTAACATCACCTTGTCCTTGAAGAAACTTAAGTACGGAGGATCAATCACTAGAGCTTGCAGCTCCGATATTCTTCTTGCTGAAGTAATGGCCGCCAAAAAAGCCATTTTCCATGACAAAAACTTCAGAGGCGTCGACGACATAGGTTCGAACGGGGCCTTCATTAGCCCTGACAGCACCAGATTGAAACTCCAACCAGGAGAGAACTTCTTGGCCGGAGGAAAAGTCTGAAATAAACCTTTCGAGTAAACCTAGAAATGGACAGCAGGTGAACTTTTATGGAGGAAAATGCCAAACCTCTCCTTTCCAAGTCTAGTCTGATGAAATGCTTAAAGGGTCTACCCCAGGCTGATCCTTAAACCACAAACAGAACCTTTTCCATTTGCATGCATATGAGACATTCGTGGACGGAGCCCTCGCCGCCTCTAAAATGCGGCGACAGTCTCTAGGAATGTTTAGCAATCCAAACTCGGAGAAGTCAGGAGCCAAGCCGTCAGGCTGAGGGAACCCGGGCCGTGATGCCAAACTGCTCCCTTGTCTTGAAACAGAAGGTCTGGCGTCACTTGAAATCTCACTGGTTCTGCTACTGATAGATGGAGCAGGTCCGAAAACCATGGCTGCCTGGCCCAGTGAGGGGCCACCAGAATCACACTGCATGGGTATTTCTGAATCCATTGGAGGGTCCGCCGAAGGAGTGGAAATGGAGGGAATGCGTACACAAACCTGCCCATCCACGGAAAGGAGAACGCATCCCCCAGCGAATTGGGCTGAGGCCATCTGCTGGCAAACTGCCTGCACTTTTTGTTCTCCTGGGTGGCGAAGAGATCCAGCGAAGGACGACCCCATCTCCTGAAGATGCTCAACACCTGCTGATCCTTCAGCTGCCACTCGTGGAGTTGGTTCATTTCTCTGCTAAGAGAGTCTGCCTGTACATTCATCACCCCTGGTAGATGAAATGTTACGATGTTGATGTCTTGTTTGAGGGCCCAATGCCATATTTCCTGAGCCTCTCTCTCTCTCTCTCTCTCTCTCTCTCTCTCTCTCTCCTGAGAGAGAGAGAGAGAGAGAGAGAGAGAGAGAGAGAGAGAGAGCGCGTTCTGGAATGAGTGCGCCCCTGCTTCCTGAGCTAGAACATCGTGGTTGTATTGTCCGTCAACACTCTCACGACAGATACTCGTATGCGCGGCAAAAACGATTTTAGAGCCCAATGAACCGCTCTTAGCTCCAGCACATTGATGTGAAGGCTCGATTCTCCTGGGGACCACCGACCTTGAACATGTAAGGACCCCAGATGAGCTCCCCATCCTGTTTAGGAGGCATCCATCACAATTGTGGATTGAAATTCCGGTTCCAGTAGCGGCATTCCTCACGTCAGATTGTCCCGAGTGTCGCCACGACCGAAGCGCTTCCAGTAAATCGCTGTTGATCACCACTTTGTCGGACCATAATCCGCGACTTTGAGTCCACCGGTCTGCTAGAAATTCTTGTATTGGCCTCATGAAGAGACGACAGTCCTTCACTAACGGAATACATGACGGCATGGCTCCCAGTAGCGACATGTAGCTTCTGACTGACACTCTCGTTCCAACTCTCCACTCCGCTGCTTTCTGTTTGAGTTTTTGAATTCTTTCGATAGAAGGCTTCTCCAGCCCTGATTGAGTCTGGAATTCCATGCCCAAAAACACCAAGCTCCTGGAGGGAGACAGAAAAGATTTTTCGAAGTTGACCGCGAAGCCCAACCGTTGCAGCAGCTGCATGGTAATGTTGAAACTTGCCTGCGTCACCGCCGGCGACGAGCCCCATATTAGCCAGTCGTCCAGGTAGTGATTGACGTGATGACCTTCTCGTCGGAGCCACGCCGAGCCCCATATTAGCCAGTCGTCCAGGTAGTGATTGAAGTGATGATCTTCTCGTCGGAGCCACGCCGCCACCGGCGCCAAACATTTTGTAAACGTCCTGGGAGACGATTTTAGACCGAATGGGAGCACTCGGAATTGGTAATGACTCACCACAAACCGCAGGAATTTTCTGTGTCATCGACGCATCGGTATGTGGAAATATGCGTCTTGCAAATCCAACAACACCAGTCTTGTTGAGAGCTCGAACGTCCAGAATGGGTCGCCACTTGCCGTTGGGTTTCTTGACCATGAAGTAACGGGAGTAAACCCCCAGACCCCTCTCGGGCCACCGGAACCAATTCTATAGCCCCTTTTTGCAGCATAAGTACAACCTCCTGCTGTAAAATGTGAAGATGAGGTTGCGCCGAATACACGGGAGGAATGGGAAGTGGCGGGACCTTGAATTCTAAAGAGTGGCCCAGCCTCACCGTGTCGAACACCCAATGGTCCGATGTAATTTTCTCCCATTCGTCGACGAGTAGGGCCACTCTGCCTCCCAGGACATCTTGAAGATTGTCATTGCTGTGATTTCGATTGCTTACTCTTGGTAGAAGAAGGCTGTCCTCTCCTTCTGGAAGTCTGAAAATCACGGCTTCTTCGTGTAGCTTGAACCGCTGGCCTGTATCCTTGCGAGGAGTATGCCGATCTATTGTAGTTCCGGTCTCTGGATGTGGCAAATCGAGAGTTCCCGAAGCTCCGCGGAAGGGACGAAAGGGCCGAAATGCTCACCCACTTTGTAATGCTCCCAATGATCTTGCCGTATCTGAATCCTCCTTCATGCCTTTGAGGGCTTCATCTTTTTTTTCCCCAAATAACTGTTCACCTTCACAGGGCATGTCTAGCACCTTGTAATGGACCTCCGGCCTAAAGTCTGTACACTTTAGCCAGGCCTGTCTCCTTAGCACCACCCCATTATTTATCTGCTTTAACCCTGATTCTGCTAAATCTACAACAATGTTATGCTGTGATCTGATGCCTCCTCACCTTCACGCACCAGTAGCATGGGTGTCTTTCGGTGTTCTTCAGGTAGATGTTCTAAGATGGGGGCCAGGCGATGTCACATTTCGCAGTCGTAGCGTGCCATAATTGCTAACGAGTTAGCAGCCTTGACTGTCGTCGCCCCCACTGTTAAGACTTTCTTTCCAAAGGCATCTTGCCTTCTAGCTTCACTGTCCGGAGGTGTTGTGCACTTGTGTTGTCTTCTAGCTTTTCTGCTAGCTGCCGCCGACACCACTGATTCCGGAGAGGGCTGTGCAATTAAACACTTTGGCGTAGAGTCCGAGGCCTTGAATTTTTTCACTAACCTACCCTTGATTGCAGGCTCTGAAAATGGATGGCGCATGGTACGTAAACCTTCTTGCCAAACGTGGTCCAGGATCGGAACCGAGAAGACTGACTTTCTTCTCTTCCCCATATGGTCAAATAAGAAACATTCTTTCCGTTCTTCCTCTGGGGTCAGGCTAAACTCAACGCAGGCTTTTGCCATCATGGCATGAAAAGCCCCAATGTCATCTGGGGGAGACGGTTGCGCTAGACTCCTAGGAGCTTCTATTTCTCCATCAGATTCCCACACCGGGTCTGTTGACGGCAATGATGAAATGTGAGATGGCGTCCCTAGGACCTTGATCCAACTCCGAGTCCTGTAGCTCACCCTCCTCCAGGTGGGAACGAGGAGGCTCTGCGCTGATCTGCCAGGAAGCCGGCAACTCAGCCGTGGACGATGAACGCGGAGTGGGGCCTGCCGCGTCGACGAAGGGTGTCACCGTAGGCGTACCCATGGGAGGCAGTCTTGCATCCAACTGACTTAACAGCGACTGCGGTGTAGATAACACCTGTAGAGACAGCACCGACTGCGGATTCAGCAAAGGAGACGCAGGTGGAAAATTTTGAATCCCCGCCGTCGTCGGCCAACGCACTGTAAACTGGGATTTGTTGGATGAACCACAGGTTCTCGTTCCTCCTTCATCGACGACACTGAAAGAACGGACTCCTGCTGCAATAAGGTGTCCGGTAGAACCGCATCATACACCGCAGGTTGCCAAGACCCTGGAGCATCAACCGTCGATGATGAAAACCTGGGTCCCTCGTCGATCGGCGCCACTGGGGCCGACGACACCACTGTCAAGATCGACAGTGCAGACGGCAGTGAAGCCGTCGACGACGGGACTCCCGTTGACGGCGCTGGAAGTTGTGGTGCAGACTTGGTAGGCGATCCCGCCTTTTTTGAGTCTCTGGACCGGTGTTTTTTAAAGATTCTCTACTCGAGGAAGACCTATGATGGTTTCCTGAGGAGGCACGCCTTAAAGGGTCTTTTTCATCCTTTTTTGAAGTAGAAGAAGAAGAAGATTTACCTGGCTTCCGGGCCTGGTCCGAATGACCATGTTTTGACGATGAAGGAGCGCCTTTCGTCAGATGTTTCCCCGAAAAGGAACAACTCTTCTGTAGGCCGTGACTTCTTTGCCGGAGGCTCAGCCGACACCAACCGGTGAGGAACTGCGGGGGACTTAGGCCTGTCTGACGCCATACTGCGCACCGATCCTACCTCAGATGGAGGGTAGGCCCCTTCGTTCAGCCACGATATCAGACGCTGATTGCGGTCCTTCAACGTTTTTCGCAAGAAACCTTTGCAGATTTCACAGGTATCCGCGGAGTGATGAGGGTAGAGACAATACAGGCAGTCCATGTGCCCATCCCCTTCATAAACTTTCTTCATTCCACACCTAGCACACGGGCGAAACAATGCTTTCCCCGACATTGGGAAAGAAAAGAGTACAACCTAAAAAGTGCAGAAAGCATGAGGTGATCCAGACACTTTGGAAATGGTTGAAATCTGAGAGGAAGCTGCGGGGGCGGGTCTATTTATACCCTACGTCCTATTGGGTGGTACGTAAGCGTCCCCAAAGCACGTCGATAGGACACAAAAGTTTCAATTTTTCCAATGGAAAATGCTTTTTAAAAGAGACCGAGGGTTCCCAGCCTGATGACAGGGAATATTCTAAGCATGTGAACCCATGAAAGATCTAATGCTGGAGAATTATAGGTGTCCCTGCGGTCCCTGCGGTCTGCGGTGTTCCTGTCGGGCAGGGGTAGTGACAGGGGATTCCCTGAGAGGCATTTATTTGCGCAGTCGTGGCTGCATGACCTGTGATGTGTTTTGCTGCACTCATGTGAATTGTGCTTTCTGACTGCAGGATGGTGCATTGTGGTACCTATGGCTCCGTTCTGATGATGTACCATGTGCATGTGCAGGGGTGGGCGCTGTGTGTGTAGCTACCATTTACACATTATTGTGCGGCCATGGCACATCTGCATCCATTGTCAGTCTCATGCATTCTGTTGAATTCATTTGGGTCACAGTGGTGTTTGCCACCCATGACAGTGTCCCCACCCAGCAACATCCCCCATGGCCCAGACAGCAGACAGGTTACAAATGCTTGTGCCCCCCCCAACAACAACCCCCATGGCCCAGACAGCAGACAGGTTGCAAATGCTTGTGGTCCCCCCCAACAACCCCCATGCCCCTGTGGTCAGACTTACCCAGCAGCCAGGCACATTGTGCAGCGTGTCGTTCCATGTAGCAGGGAAGTGTGGAGTTCCGCAGCACCATTGCCTCATGTGTGGAACCCGGGTATCTAGCACAGCAATGCATAATTATCTTGCTTGCATCACACACCATCTGGACGTTGAGGGAGTGGTATAGCTTCCGGTTACGGTAGACCACCTCCACGGCATGCCGGACTAACAGCTCCACATGAGTGCAGTTGAGGACACCAGTGACGTTTGGCATGCCTGCCAGTGCATAGAATGCAATTTTGGTGGAATTCACCTCCTCTGCAGTCCGTGGTAGGGATATGTGGGCCCTTCGTGCTTCAGGAGTATATCTAGCACCTGGTTCAGCACACAAGAGAAACATGGTTGTGAGATGCCATGCAGCTGACCCACTGTGTGCTTGTAGATGCCTGTGGCCAGGAAGTGGAGCACAGACACTACCTCCAGCAGGGGGGATCCATCTAACCATGTCATCGTGGGTGTGGTCCACTATGGTGGTTGTTAGGGAGAATTCTCATTCTATGGCTAATTTCCCTTAGCTATAGAGTCCCCCAGCAGCTTTGCTGGATTTGAAAGGTTTGTTTATTTTTTTCCTGCTAAGAGTGAGACTCTTTTCCCCACTCTTAGGCATTTTTGCTATGTGGGTTCTAGGCTATTATTGTGTTTAATGTCTATGGGATTTTCTCACCCCCATAGGAACTTTCTTTATTCACATGTGTTACACAGCACCCTCAGTGCAGTGACACAGGGGTGTCGTAGCGACCCCCAAAAATAGACTCCATAACCTGGGACTGACTACTGTCTCCCAGGGCATGTAAAGTCCCCATTGACTTTACTAGTCAATTTTTATGAACTAAACCAGTACAAACCATCTTTATGGAGGTACTGGAAAGGGTTAATAGTTGTTCCCTTATGTTCATTTTTCGAGAGGGTACCGTACAGTCCCTCATTCAAAAGTTTCTGGCTGGTGGCAGTGGTTACTACCATAAATATTCAACCGCAAATATTTTCCTATGGGATTTTCCCATTGTTCGAGGCTAGCACTTTTTCTGACTGCCTCTAACATACCGCCGGTGCATTTTCATATTAACTTGACTCTGGTAGGTTTTATTTACCAGAACTTTAATATAACTTCTTTCTCATGTCTTTCTCTAAACTCCTAACCCAGGTTGGGGATCCTTTGTTCGTCCTTTTGGCGGGAGTCTGGGGTGGGTCCATTGTGTGGGGGGGGGAGTAGGACCCCTGGACAGGGTTGCCTCAACAACCCATGTCGCACTCTATCCTGATAGGCAGGAGGGTCTCCCGCCAAGATGACCACTCCACTGTGTGAGTGCCAGTTAGGCTGTATGAATGGGGATCCTTTTGCATAAAAGCAGGGTCCTGAGGACTGGAAGAGCAAGACGTTGCCACTGGAACTAAGAAGCCAAAGAATAGAGAAGCCAAAGACATCTGCAATGACTGAACCACCGGTGAAGCCCTGCTGCAGCGTCTCACCACTTTTCTCCACACAACGAGAGAAGATCTTCATTTGCAAGAGCCTTCTTCCCTTGAGCTGGTGGGGCCAACCAGTTTGCCAATCGCCTTCCAGGACCTGCCTTGGTCGAATCACCAGTACCCTGTACTCGGAGGCCGGATAGCCAGGCAACAGTCCACCCGGACCGCGATTCAACAGAGCGTACCTTTTATTCGTCGGGCAGCACCGCAGCTGGTTTCATCCCTAGGTAGTGCAGTAACTCGAACCTTCCTCCACGACGAGAGCCTCTCTTCCTCTGCTGGATCCCACGAACTGCAGGAACTACCAGGAACAACCGCCACCGCAGGAGCCACTTCTTCATTTAAAGGTACATTGTTCCGCCAGGCCACCCTTTCCTCGCGGTAGCACTAAAGGTGTTTTAAATCCTTTACCTACCTGTTGGGTTGGCCACCCCCCTCTCTTGACATTGTCTTTCACCTTCTGCATCCACCTTTTCAAAATCGTTTACCAAAGACTTGACTGCAGCTACAAGAACATTTTGCTCCTGGGCCCTGGCCCTGTACCACTGACTCTGGCACAGGCTTACTGACTCTGGCTACATTTGTTAGAAATGCCTTCTTTAGATTGCTTCTCAACTAGAACTGTGTTGATGCACCTACTTCTTATAACTACCCTTCCCCTTTCTAAACCTTGTGAAATGCCATTTTGCTCAGTTTTCATTTAAGTATTGCCTATACTGATGCACTGTCTTGCTTAATGTGGTTCACAAACATATGGGAAGTGTTGCTAGGGTGTGTAAGAAGCTATTCCTATGTAACTTGTGCTTTCCCTCCCTTGTGAGAAATTGATAGAGTATCCCTTGTGTGTGGTTTTCACTTTGCCGTTTTGCTCAGTTTTCACTCTGGTTCACTTGGTCTACAATTTAACTAGGGAGTGTATATATTTTTCCTTGACTTAATTTAACTTGCTTGATAACTGTGATAAATGTGTTTTACTAGAAGGGTATAAAATAAATATACATCTACTTTTTAATACAAAGCTTTGGTCAGTGTTTCCTTGTGCCATAGTACTGTAGACCTATTGTGTAAACCCTGAATACTGCTCATCTCCCTCTTGAGATAAGTCTGACTGCTCAGCCACGGCTACCAACTAAATCTTTGTGGTACAGACTGATACCAAAGGGGATTTATTGCTCTCACCTGTAGTCCTAATCTTCTGTAGTGCCCCCTAAGGGAACTGCATAGGATTCTGCATAACAGTGGTGATGGTGTCCCTGTCCAGGCGGTACAGGGTGTGGATCTGTGGACTGGCCCTTATGCGTGGGATTG
The DNA here is from genome assembly GCF_040938575.1 of Ambystoma mexicanum. Taxonomy (NCBI): domain Eukaryota; kingdom Metazoa; phylum Chordata; class Amphibia; order Caudata; family Ambystomatidae; genus Ambystoma; species Ambystoma mexicanum. The sequence continues at coordinate 639,837,257 of NC_090939.1, forward strand.
GTGGCTGCCTGTGGGGTACCAATGGCTGCACTTGTGGTATGTGCTGGCCCAGTCTCACCCGCCTTCTCCTGCTGTGCCTCCTCTGCATTCCATGGTTTACTACTTGCTCAAGGAGTAGCAGTGCAGCCATGTCCTCCAGCTCCTGTATAGAAATTGCTAGTGGTATCATTTTGGACTTGGAAGGGGTGTGGTGTGTGGGTGTGCTCCTTTTGTGCTGGGCCAGACTCCATTGCCTCCACTTGTGCTGATTGTGTGCACCTGTGGCAGGTCTGGACACAGCAGATTGCTGTTAACGGCTGCCTCGCGATGCCGGTGTTACCGGCATCGTGGTAACCCTTCTTGCCGGCATCTTGATGTTGGTAAGTGCTTGTCCATACAACTCGTAATGTGCCCTAGTTTGCGGCATGCAGTTGTTACTGGCACGGCTGGTGCCCGCGCCCATTCCAAGTTTGTGCTACCCGGTCACAACTGGTCCCTGGTGATGCGTTAGCGCCCGCATTGCGGGTCGTAATACACCAGTCTGGTAAACGATGCCGGTATTCCCTTACCGGTATCATTATAACCGGATCGCCAACCTTGTAATGAGGCCCATTGTGTTCAGGAGGGAAGGCCTGTGTCCCTCATTGCTATACCTACCTCCAGTCCTCAGAAGGACAAACATGCATTGTGCACCACCATACCCAACCACTATCAGTACTTCGAGAGAGTGTTTCATAAAGATAGAGTCCAATCCTTGCCTCCATATCGCCCTGAGGATTGTGTTATTACTCTACTTCCTGACACAAATGTTCCTTTCAATCGTATGTACCGTCTTACCCCAGTAGAAAAAGAAGCATTGAAGGAATACCTCTGCTACAGCCTCATCAGAGAATCAGTGTTCCCTGGAGGCTCATCGCTATTCTTCATTCCGAAGAGAAACACCTCGGAGCAGCGGCCCTGTTTGGACTACCGGGGACTTAATGCTGTTACAGTTAAGGACAAATACCCGCTTCCGCTCATACCTGATATCATTGATGTGGTACGGTCAGCAAAGATTTTCACTAAATTAGAACTGAGAGGAGCGTATCATTTACTACGCATTAAAGAAGGTGACAAGTGGAAAACAGAGTTTATGTTACGCTTACCTGGACTTCTCGGAAGCGTAATGCCTTCTCAGCCTGTGGATCTGTTACTTGGGCACTTTTAGGATTCCTTTTCTGTCTAAACAACAATAACAACAATAGAACGGCTATAATATCTAATCTCTGAGAAATTACTGTATAACTGTGTACTTTTGGTAATCCCTCCCTTCTCACCTGTGTTCATGTTTTGTGGAGCTCTCCATCCTGTTATTCTACAGGGGCACGTTGAAATGAAGAAACTTTAGACTTGGAACGCTGAGATGTTCAATAGATTCTTATCTTTATAATGTCTTTGCTTTTCCAGGATTTGTCTTGGGTAAGTATCTGGAGAAAATACTATAGTCTTTTAGATTTGGAATAGTCCCTATGTTGGAGAGATCTCTCTTTCTAATATTTTCCCTTGTTTTTGCAGGTTCTCGGAATTTGGAAAGTCTAATGGCTGCGGAAAAGCCGCGAGGTTACTCGGGATGAAGAAACGTTTAACAAACGTAAATTCGTCTATACTGAGTAACCGCAGCCTTCAGGGAATAACACGGTAATAATGGGGCGGTGAAAACTTTAAGAAACTTCAGGTACGTAAACTTATTTAAATTTCTTCTTTCTTATTTTCTATTAAGTTTGTTCATAAATTAGAATACCTTTTTGTCTGCAGGTTTTTGGAAAGCTGAGGAAAAATACCTTCGGAAGATGCAGAGACTGCTGAGGAAAATTCTGAATGAAGGTACTGCGACTGTGAACGAAGACTGCTGCTTGAAGATTCTGTGGCTGTGAGAGAACTTCTGACAGAAGATGCTGCAGCTACGAACGAACACAGCTGACTAAAAAACTGCTTCGGAGGTAACTTTGGTTCGTTAAGTCTTTTCTATAACTATGGAATTCTGTTTTTTTTGTTGTAAAAACTAATGTCTCTGATTTCTCCTTTGACAGGTTCTGTGAGGAGAGGCGTCGGTAGCGTTACCGCTGTCAGCGGAGCAGACGCGAAGCGAGCGCTCCTGCGGAGGCAGGGGTTAAGAGGCTCCATCTGCGATATGTATAGAGCGTGCTGTAAATTATCAATGGATCTGGCGACGGCCATGTTTAGTGTATGAAACCACTGTAAGGACTATGAGAGACTACGGGAGCATATGCTATGAATGGTACAAATGCCATGTTTGCCAGGCTTGTACCCACTTTTGACCTGCTGACTGATGTGGTGTCCCTTGTTTCTCCTGCATGCCTGAATGGGAACTGTGCTCACTTACTGGGATCATGACAGTTTAGGATACCATTCGGTCATTTTGAATACGCAATGATGCCATTCGGATTAGCAAATGCACCAGCAGTATTTCAACGTTATATGGACCACCTGTTCGCTGATCTCCTCTTTCATTATGTCATCATCTATTTAGATGACACCCTAGTGTATTCACAATCCCAGTTAGAACAGGTCAACCATGTAAAAAAGGTACTCAGTCATCTGTAAAATAACCATTTACAAGTGAAAACAGAGAAGTGGGTGTTTGAAGCCCCCACTGTACCCTATCTGTGTTACATATTGTCACCTGAAGGCGTTTCCATGGACCCTCATAAGGTTTCAGCCATTCTTCATTGGAAACGGCCGAAAGATGTGAAAGAGGTACAGAGGTTCCTGGGCCTAGTGAACTTCTACAGGAAGTTCATACCCTCTTTTTCCCAGACCTACTAAAGAAAAACACTCCCTTTGACTGGAGCAAAGCAGCAGAAACAGCTTTCGAGTCTCTTAAACTTGAATTCTCCTGTGCACCTGTTTTGATCCCTCCACATCCCCAACAGATGTTCATTGTGGAGGCTGATGCCTCAGAAGGGGCAATAGGGGGAGTCCTTAAACAACTGTCAACGGTTGACCAGAAAGAACATCCAGTTGCCTACTACTCAAAAACTCTGACATCTTCTGAGTCCTTGAGAAAGAGTTACTAGCCCTTAAGATGGCTTGTAAAGAATGGAGACATCATTTGTTAGGAGCCATCATTTGTAAGGAGTCCAACAGAAATATGAGCTGAGGACAGATCACTGGAATCTTACTCTTTTACTCATTCGAGTGCAGAAACAACCATCAAGCTGCTGGGAGTACTTTTTCTCCCAGTTTCAATTTCATCTCATCTTTATTCCCGGATCAGAGAATACCACTGCGGATGCTTTATCACGCAAGGAAGCTCCTTTTGTTAAGGAGACAGAACCTTACGAGAACATGTTTCCAAACACCTCTTTTGTATGCATTGTACAAACCTTTTCCCAGGAAGTTCATACCGCTTATTCTGGTACAGACCCTTGGTTGCTGAAATTGGAAAGACATGACTGTCTATGGTTTTCGGGCTCAGCCTTATACATTCCTACAGACTCTTCACGTCAACGAATCTTATAGATGTGCCACAGTGCTAGAATTACGTGTCATAGAGGCATAAAGACGGGGGGCGTGGTCTGCATGCATGGTGTGAAGTCGGGAACCCGCCGTGCTCCTGCCCATGATCCTGAAGCTGCCGATACTACGGCGGCAGAATTGAAATAGCAGCTACAAAAATTAAGAGGCACATAGCGGAACCTTTTGGCTCCACTCGGCTGAAATCTCAGAGGAAATCGGAGCTGGCAGAGTGGATAACGGAGCGTTCGAAAAAGCTCCCCTACGACACCCAAGATGGCGGCTCCCAACGCGGAGGCTGACGGAGGATTGTGAGGGCTGGATTGGGCGAAATACCGGAGGGGTTGCTGGACGGGCCACGCACTGGAGCCCTCTGCGCGCAGATGTGGAGATTTTGGACGTTTGCCTTCCTGAGTGAGACGCACGGCAGAACCGCAGATCCCTGTGCTGGGACCCCACTTGGAGAGGGAGGAGCGACCCCCGCCGGCGGACAACATCGAAGGAAGCCTGGAGCCCCGACGTGGAGCTGGTGAGGAGACGCGACGGACAGCAGAAAAACCTACCCCTTCGGCGTTGTGAGGCGGAGACGAACGAGGTGAGCGGAGTCGGACGACTGAGGCGCCAGGAATGCGGTCGGCGGAGGAGCCGAGACAGGCGCCGCATACCCGACGGGCGGGAATACAAGCAGTCCCGAAGAAGGGGAACGGTTTGGCACAACACATTGTTCCCTACTACACATAACTGGGCCACTACCTCGCACCTGGAAAGCAGGGGGAGTCACTAAGCAAACCTCTGGGCCGGCTGCTACGACAGACATAGGAACTGGGACCCGCCGCCTCACGCCACCCAGAACCACCTAAACATTGACAGCATTGGGGTACACGGCGGGCAATTGCCCAAGCATCAATCGCACGACGACCCTGAGCGCCGACCATTGCGGCTTCCACCAGGGCCCCGGGAAGAAAGAAAATATACTCGATTATAAAAAACAAGACCATCTGCCGGAAAAGATCGCCTGAAGTGAAAAAGGGTAGGGATAAATGGTATTTATACATATATGCCTAGAACTAAAACTTTTACCCCGCCTGCCAGTCGGATTGTGGCGCATAAGGACAACACGCCTGGAGGCTGGAGTCCAAAGATAGACTGCAGTGCTTGGCAAGATACTGCTCATACGAATACCGACTGCTGGCCCGCTATACGTAGCATCTAATTGAAGGCCCCCCGCAGCAACTCTCCAACGGGGCCATGTCGCCTCCTAAGAACAGATCAAAAGCCGCCATGATGGACGCTTTCACAACGACACTCCCGAGGCAGCAACAACCGCAGGAAGCAATCTCTGCGGCAGACTTACTACCCCCAGCGATGGACCCCCGAGACGCCCAAATTCTGCAGGCAATTGCAGATTTACGCACATCTATGGAAGGCATGATAGGAGAAATCAGGTCAGATATACAACTAATGAGACAAGATGCCCGCAACCTAACGGAAAGGGTTACTAGAACCGAAATGTCCCTACAAGAAACCGGCGAAGACACACGGGAGCTAAAGGCGAAAGTCCAAGAACTGGAATTGACAGTGGCAAGGTTAGAATCCCGCTCTGAGGACGCAGAAGGACGGGCCCGCCGCAACAATGTCCGTATCCTCGGGGTCCCGGAGGACATGGAAGGCCCGAACCCCACCGAGTTCATCGAAACGCTGCTGCTTCAAGAAATTGGAGCGGGCTCACTTACCCAGGGGTTCTCAGTGGAGCGGGCCCACAGATCCCTCCAGAAAAGACCGCCGCCGGGCTCATACCCACGCCCGATAATTGCAAAAATTCTAAACTTCCGTGACAGGGAGGTGATATTGCGGTTCTCAAGAGAGGGCGGGGTGATCAAAAAGAATGACTCCGCAATAGTTATATACCCAGACTACACCCCCACAGTGCAACGATCGCGGAATTCCTTCATACCTATAAAGGCCAGACTACGGAAACTAAACTTGAAATACATGTTGTTGTACCCAGCGAGACTTAAGTTACTATACAAAGGGAAGGCAGTCTTCCTGGAAACCCCAGCTGCCACTAATATGTGGCTTGAACATAATAACCTGGCCGACGACACTGAAGACCCTGAGAAGGGGTCCAAAAGACTAAGGAACGACTGAATTTATACATGGAAGAGACCGCACCAACATACTTGAGATAAGGCCCGCAAAACCCTACTTAACGCTGCAACAAACTGATGTCTTGTTTGTGCAGGAGCACGAAGGCCCGAGCACGAGACCGTCAACGACCCACCCCGCCTAGAACAGTGCAGGCCAAATGCCTACACGCCACCCGTACCAAAAGGCCTGGAGAGGCCCCCGAGGCTCGGGGGCCCCTGAGCGCGCGAGTTCAAAACGACTGCTGGGGCAGTTACTTGTTTTGTTTTCCGGTTAATGCATCCTCCACGTTGGAGGATGAGAATATTGGTAAGTCTCCGATTGTTAAACCTATGACAAGGGACGTGAGGATGGAAACACTGAAGCTACTGAACCTAAGCCTACTACAAAAGGGAAGCGGCAGGGACCCAACCGCATTAGAATACAGCCCTTGCAGGAGCGAGATTGCTCCCAGACCCCCTAAAAGACCACCATGGTTGTACAAATTAAGATAATGACGTGGAATGTACGAGACCTGGGCACATATCTCCGCAGGAACAGAATCAAGTCCTATCTGCAGCGGAAAAAAGTGGACATTGCTCTACTACAAGAGACTGTTCTGCTGAGTTGGAGGCGAAACTCAATGAACACTGGGTGGGACAGGGTTTTGGGGCCGCCTATTCCAGATTCGCAAGAGGAGTCTACACCTGGATCAACCCCCACGTACCGTTTCAACTCACTAAGATGGATAAGGACCCCGAAGGCAGATATGTGGTACTATGGGGGACACTTGAACAAAGGGAAGTGTGTATAGTGAACTCATACTTCCCCAAAACAATATCCCACTGCACCTGAAAGATCTGAGCTCCAAAATGCTACAGTACAGAAATGCCTTCTTTTTATGGGGAGGGGACTTTAACTGTGTCCATGATCCAATGCTAGACAGGTCCAGCCTCACAACGAAGGGCCCTTCAACGGCCACCGCATCCCTGAAAACCACGACCAATTAATTGGACTTGGCGGATGTCTGGCGGGAGCTACATCCAGGTGAGAGAGGTTACTCGTATTACTCGTCTCCACATACCCTCCATACCTGGCTAGATTACTTCTTTGTGGGCAGGGAGCAAAAAAGAACATGCTAGGCATATAACCACTGTATTGAAAGATGAACTCGATGAAACTCACAACACTCAACAGGGCGTCAATGACACCTTTAAGATTTTTTACGAGCAATTATATTCCCATGCGGACCAGATCCCCCGGGATCAAATACAGGACACTCTAGATGAGATAGACTTACCCAAATTAACCCCAGCACAATCTGAGGCTTTGGATGGGGACATCACACCTGATGATATATCGGAAGCAATTAGATCCCTGGCGACGTGTAAGACCCCGGGCAGTGATGGGCTGCCTCCGGAGTTCTACAAGGCATTCGAACCCTCCTTGACGCCACTATTGCTTGAAGTTTTCCTAGAATCCTATGAAAGTGGGACCTTGCCCGTTAGCATGAGAGAAACTTTGGTGGTCCCCATACTTAAACCCAACAAACCCGCAGATAGGTGCGACTCTTATCGCCCGATTGCAATGATAAATTATGATGTTAAAATACGTACGACAATCCTAGCCAATCGACTAGCCAGAGTAATTGGAGACTTAGTACATGAGGACCAAAACGGCTTTGAACCCGGTTGTAATATGACCATGAACCTGCGTAGACTCCAGCATATGATAACCCATACCGACACAAGCGAGGAACGTTATGCACTATTGTCCTTAGATGCCATTAAAGCATTTGATTCAATATATTGGGAGTGGCTAGTGGCGGTCCTGGAACGGTTTGGTTTCGGTCAGGGGTTCATTAGATGGATTAAAGTACTGTACAACGGACCGAGAGCACGAATAAAATCTGGGAGATATGTGTCAGAATCGTGGGACATCTGTAGGGGTACCAGACAGGGGTGCCCACTCTCACCCATGTTGTATATACTGGGCCTGGAGCCCATCGCTCTCTTTTTCAGGCAGCAATTCTTTGATGCAGGCATTCGGGTCAGAGGGGTGGACCACATCATCTCCTTATACGCTGATGACGTGCTGATATATGTCAACAATCCCCTTCTTAATGTACCAACAATGCTGGACGTTTTAGACAATTACGCCAAGGTCTCGGGCATAAAATTCAGTAGAACCAGGTCCTGCTTGTTCCCACTAGCGGGACTGAAGGGAAAGGCCATTACGGAACTTCCTCTGGTGGGCATAACCTGGCAAACCACTTCATTCCGATAGCTTGGGATTCAGATTATGCACACCCCAGAACTAATGCACGAATATAACACTAGGGCGAAGATCCCAGCGCTGCGTAAGTCCATGGGGTTCTGGTCTAAGCTGCCTTTATCCATGATGGGTAGGGCCTCCATAGACAAAATGATTGTCCTCCCCAGGTTCCTGTATGTGTTCCAAAATGTGCACTTCTATATTACTAAACCTTTTTTCCGTTTTCTTGATACAATAATCCGGGATTTCCTGTGGGGGGGATGTAGACACCGGGTGGCCCTGTCCAAATTAGTCCTACCATGCAAATCAGGTGGGATCCAACTGCCTAATTTAGAGAAATATTACCTGGCTGCCCAGTTAGGCTTTGTATCAAAATGGTTAGCAGACAAGGTCACTTCAGAAGCCCCTCTGTTGCAGTCCATGATCTCTCTGTTACGATTAAAGGAATTGATTTGGGCCCCCCAGACCCTGGTAAGGAACCCACCCTTCCTGGCTACCCTGGGTAGGAAAATATGGTACAGGACCTCAGCGGTTATGAAACTAAAGCAAACATATTCCCCGGAAATGCCACTGCTCTCGGGGCTGAATAAGGCCGATACCGATCTAAATAGTGTCAGGCTCTGGGAGGGAAAAGGAGTCTACACGTGGGGAGACCTGTATGAAGGGGGGACCTTTCGGGAGTTCTCTGAGTTACAGACGGAGTATGATATTCCCTCCAGTCAATACCTGTGGTATCGGAAGATTAGACTGTTTGCCCGAACGAATTGGGAAAATTGGCCAGAGGAACCAGACATGAACTCCTTTGTAACGCTGCTTTATAGTCTGGGAGAGGGCGGAAGAGCGGTTTCCCAAATATATGGCCATCTAAGCGACATACCTAACCCCCGAAGTGCGGAACTACGGACCACTTGGGAATCTGACAAAGGGAGGGAGCTAACAGACAGCAAAAGGGACAGGGTACTGTCATTTCCTGGAGAGATCTCTAGAAATCACAGATTTCGACTGATCCAGATCAACGTATTATACCGCACCTATTTAACCCCAAGTGGATTGGCCAAATTCAACAGCAGTGTACCGCCAAACTGCACTTGGTGCGGAGCTGATAATGCGGACCTAATCCACATGCTATGGAACTGCTCCAAGACCCAGACTTTCTGGTTCAAAATAAAACAAATGTGCGAGGAGGCGGGTCACATCAGGTACGAATGGACCCCGCAGGAGTGTCTTTTGGGCACCTATCCTAGGTTAGCTTAACTCAAACATTCAGTCAAACTAATGGATTTGGTGTGCATAATGGCGAAAAGGACTATGGCTATGTCATGGAAAAAAACCTGCAGGTCCGATTTTCACAGTGTGGCGTAAAGAATTTGAGAAACAAAAGCTTGGGAGGAGAGCGTAACCAGGTCTACCGAAGACTCGAGCATGGCGCTGGTTGCATGGAAAGACACCATGACAAAACTGTTTCACTCCCCCGATGATAAACCTCCTTGAACAATCTGCAGGAAGCATACCTGACCACTGCAGTAAAGAGACGCCAGCTCCTATAGGTCCATCGTGAGATACAATGACCCCTGGACTGGTTCCTGCCCCCCCTTCCCACAACATGAGTATCCGCCTTATCGGTCACCTTTGAAACTAAACTTGGATTGACACCGGAGACAGTTACTGTTAATTGTTGTTTGAAATTATTGTTTGCCAGGTTGCTGCATAAGTATGTAAACTTGTTTATTGATACTGAAATTAGCACCCGAAGGAGGTGCAGTGATTGCAGATATAACAAAATGCCAATAAACAAATAAAATAATTTAAAAAATAGAGGCATAAAGACCACCTTGCAACTGATCCAATGACATTTCTGGTGGCCTCATCTACAGGATCAAGTGAAAGAATACTATCATTCTTGTGTTGTATGTGCTCAGGTCAAGACACCTCGTCAAAAACCTCCACGCAAACTACTTCAACCTTGTATCACTTCTCGCTAATGGGAAAAGATAGCTACTGACTTCATTGTAGACTTACCTTCCTCTAAAGGCTATACCGTTATCATGGTAACAGTGAACACGTTTTCCAAGATGGCACACTTCACACCATGTTCAAAGATTCCCTCCGGTTTGGAAATGAGCAAACTGTTTGCCAGAGAGATCTTCAGGATTCATGGTCTGCTGAAATTGATTATATCCGATCGTGGATCCCAATATACATCAAGATTTTGGAAATCCTTATGTACAATCCTAGGAATAAAGAACTGCATGGCTGTCATGGCCACAGGCCACAGAATACAAAAACCACACCATCTAGTGACGGGGCAATTGGTCACTTGACTTACTTATGTCCCTTAGGGTCTCATAAACACAGGGGCCCTGGCTGGACTCAGTCCTGGTGCCTTTGACCAGGCTCATATAGAGATGTGAGCAGGAACACTTTATTTCAGTGCAGGAGTGCTTTTATTTTACTTCAGTGCACCCTCTATTTCAGTGGAGGAGTGCTTTTATTTTACTTCAGTGCTGGAGTGCTTTATTTTTCAAGAACTTTCCAGGTGCTGGAAGCCTTTATTCCAGAGAACATCCCTATGGGCGGACTCATCGGGTGTGCCTCCCTAGGCCTTGTCTTCAGGTGCTGACTCATCGGGTGTGGCAGCAGGCAGCCCAGAGCTACTGGGCGTGGTCGGGACCAAGACTATATAAACCCACCGATCCCTCAAGCAAACGCTTTGCGTTACTTTGCACCTCCATGCAACGTGACGCTCACCGCCGCCTGGACAAGCTACTTACCTTGTGATCCTGCAACAACAGCATCCTTACCTGGACCGTGGCTCGCATCTAACGGCAACGCTCCATCTTCTTGGCAGATCCCGAATCGACACCACAGCACTTGCGCTCTCTGTCCCACGAAGCCGAAGTCCTGAAATGAGAAAAGAAGACAAGACAAGGTTAGAACTCCCGAAAACACCCAACCCAAAACGTCGTGCCGCATTTAAAACCCAATGCGCACCCTAAGGCACCATTAAAGGCTACTTACCAGCTGTCAGACCATCTCAGCCCCGCTCCTACGTACCGCCGGCTCCACTTCTTCTACCGCAGCTACCACCAGCAGCGCTAAACTACCTGCAAGGGGAGAGAGCAGAGAAAAGAGACATTACATACAAAGGACAGAGAACAAACTTTACAAATACAATTACAACAGTCGGAAGACAAGCGGGCAAGTGAAAACAAGGGAAACACTTACCCACAAGAGAGGTGGACTAGTCGCAGCTGGCCTGGACTTCCACGACAAGGGACCAGTGAAGGAACTTGGATCCCTTCAACAAGCGCCCCTGCCAGAAGCAGCAGGACAGAGGGCACATCATCCTCATTCAGCAGTTGAGCCTCAAGAGTAGTGCAATCCCAGGGAAGCCACATCCAGAGAAGAGGTCTGGAGAAGGGGTCAGGGACCACAGGCTGCATACTCATACGACCCCCCTTATATGCACGCAGGAACCGCACTGCTCATCACCGCAGTTCCCCACACAGACGCAGAGGGAGGAACAGACAAGAGTAGTTTCATCCCTGGGAGGGCTGCAACCGTGCCCCAAACGCCTCCGCAGAGACCATGTGAACGCAACAATGTCATCTGGCTACCATCCTCAGTCTAACGGCAGCACGGAACGCACCACGCAAACCCTGGAACAGATCTGCGCTTTTTCGTTCCGGCTGTTCAAGATGACTGGGTGGACTTTCTAACTACAGCTGAGTTCTCGTATAACAACTATAATCATGCCTCAAATGGGTTGACACCGTTCTATTGCGATTATGGATACCATCCGGCATGGATACCTTCTCTACCTACACACATTTCGGCGGTTGCTGCAGTGGAGGAAACCTTGTCGAAGTTGCAAGAAACACATAGACAAGCCTTCACCAGTCTTATATCGGCACGCAAGAACGCCAAACATTATGCAGTCCAACATCGAAATCTTGATCTGTCTTATCAACCAGGAGACCAAGTCTGGTTGTCCAGTAAACACCTACGTCTTCATCTCCATAAGGGTTAATTTGCCCCTAGATACTTTGGACCCTTCAAAGTTATAAAGAAAATCAATCCTGTGGCCTTCAAGTCACAGCTACCTTCCACTTGGCATTGCATACATCCTGTCTTCCACGCTTCTCTACTTAAGCCTGTTCATCTAGATGAACCATCTTACCATTCTGATGCGCCACCGCCACCTGCTATCCGGGATCAACATCAAGAGTTTGTTGTACAACAGATATGTGATTCCCGGTTCCACCAGGGAACCTTGCAGTACCTCATCCATCGGAGAGGGTATCCAATCTCTGAAAGAACTTGGGAACCTGTTCGGCACATCCATGCACCTTATTTGATTAATCAATTCCACTGTTTACATCAGTGGAAACCGGGTATGACTTGGCTTCCCAGGGGGGCATGATGTCAGTACCCAGTGTCGCCCTTGGTCCATCTGTGACAGGTGGTGTACTGCCCGTGGTCCTTTCTGCTTGTTCCGCCAACCACAGAATAGCTTTCACGGAACGCTGCCAACCAGGATGTCATTCCGACATCCAAGATGTGGAACCACCTGACCTTCATCCCGGAGGAGGAGCCTATGGGCATACGGAATGAAGACTGCTCTCTGTACACAACACATTGTGTTGCAACTTCCTTGTTGCTGGTAACACTCTTCCTTGTTCCATATTGCCCTAACGCTTTGTGCTTCTTCTTCAGCCTTTTCCTCCTGCTCCTCTTCGCCTTCCTTACTACTATTCTAGTGTTCTGCCTTCTCCTGCCTCTGTTGGATCCTAGAATCTTACCAGCTGGGGCCACTCGTCCGACTAACTACTCACTATTACCAGGATTCCTAGATCAGAGCTACAACTCCTAAGGACTGTACTAGCCGCAGTTTTTTCACTCCTCTGGGAGTTTTTCCTTGAGGTTTTTCCTTCTCAGTGCCAGTCCAGCCTGTCGTTTTCAGATAGCCCCGGCATCGGGTGAGGAGAGACCCTATTAGCATCACAGGAATGGTGGAAAGGAATCGGGAAAGAAGAAACCTAAAACAAAAGGTCACTGAAGCAGTCCCATAAAATAGTCAGAAGGGTCAAAGGAGTCAACCTCTGCACCACATACCTAAATAGGGGCTTAGGGCAAGCTCAGACCCTACGATGTGGAAGGAGAATGCTGGTGTTTACATTTATGTTTCTTGTCTTTCTAAGAAGCTTCAGAGGGTACAGAGCTCAGTGCCGAATGGGTTCTACGGTCCGTCCGCTTATGCGTGTTGTCATCTAATGAGGGAGAAGACTTGGATGATTTTAGGCTTCCTAGTACTAAAGTAGTGGATCTATCTAACACTGGTGCAGGCTTAGCAGTACCAAGATCCATGAATGGCACTAGGCTGAACCTCTGAGAGAAGGGAGTTGATCAACACCTTTTTTGAGGGGTTGGGTATCGCAAGTGACCTTTGCCTGTTTGGGACGGTGTCAAAGCCAGAACACTCTTCTTAGGTACCTTTTCAACCTTTTCTGGAGTGAAAAGGTCACCTGGTACTGAAGGTCAAGTCTTACATCTTGGAACAGACCAAGAGGTATTCCCAGATGTGTACACCTGGAGTGAACTCTGGACTAGGCTGTGGAAGGTCCCTTGGAAGCTGGGGTGGGCGACCTTGATACCAGTACAGAGAGGGGATGCTGAATCGGAGACTGCACACAGTCCCAAATGCCCCTTAACACAAAGATGCTAAATCTTTTGTTCCTTCACAAAGTCCACTGTGAGTTGTGGCAACTGACACTTATTGATCATGGAGACTAAGTAAGTTTGCAGTGACCTGAGTTTGATACCAACACATAACTAACCCAAACTCCCCGAGACACCTTAAGCATACTCTGTGAGGGCTAGCTGCGGAGAAGTGCTTACCTCATCCAATGCACCACTTAAAACCTCTTGTAAACAGCATTTGCAGGAAGAGAGGCACATATGAGGAAATAGCCAATCAAATTAGAAAATACGCCCCTCAAGAAGGGGAAACAGCAAAAAGCTTTTCTAAATGAGGATGCTGTCATGTTAAGTGTTTTGGAATGGGGCCAGCATGCGCAAGCACCAACCACCCCCTCTATGGCAGGCCCTGCCCCCACTGTGTGTCATTAAATGTTACCTGTCAGTTCCTGTTTTTCCACTCTACTAGTTGTACATTGGAAGAGCTCTCCATTTGTCTCTCTTTCTTCTAGATCAGATGGATGCTGAACAGGACAATTGGGTGCTTTGCAGAATGGAGCATCATTTTTTTTAACATTGACCCATCAAACACCAATGAAAGTGTTTTTTTTTCACACAATGATTCAATCTGCCTGAATATAGAGTTAAGAGCTATCTATTTCTCTAGTCAAATGCTGCATAATTGTATGAGGGCAGAGATTTGTAAATTAGAACTTACTGTAGAACAGATAAAGCAAGTGATAAACTTGTTGTGAGAAAAATATACTACTGTCGTCGTCTTGAAATCTTTGTTCCCTTAAAGTGCTGTTCATAAACTTTATCCACCAATTAACTCACCCATCAAAGTATTTATTCTTGTTTTGTACTGATGAAATATGAAATAATATAATATATACTACATCATTCAAACCATAATCCCGAATACACCTTTCACAATAACAAAAAATTATATTTTATCAAGGCACTTGGATGATTTTTTTTTGTTACTCAGGTCTGTTTAAACCTACAGTCATAATATCTTTGTACATTTTTAAACACATTTAAATTTTTTTTTTTTGCTGGGCATGTCTACGCCAATGGAATTTATTGTTTTACATTTGATGATGCCCAGAGATCACATAACTATGGCTCTTAAAGTCCTCCATTGGCTCCCCGTTGACATTCCCATCATATTTAAAACACTTTGTTTAATTCACAAAGCATATTTGGGATAAGACACATTGTATCTCTAATGTAAAATAATTAAATACTGTCCTACAATACTAAAATCAATGGGCTGCTTCTCACTCACTAAGGCCTGTGCTAGGAAAAAGAGATTCGGGGGCAGATCACTAAGCACTTCAAAAGCAGTTCTTTGGAACAAACCCTACCTTACCCTAAGATCACTATAATATTTTGTTCAGGAAAAGGCTGAAGACTTTTTTGTTCCAAGAATCTTTACCTCATGAACCTGCGGTAAAGATGAAAGTTCAGCGCAAAAACAGGCGCAAACTTATCAGCTGCGAGATTAGCCCACCAAGATGGGAGGGGGCGTCGTTGATAGCCACACAGTTCTATGCACTAAGCTGGAGAATGCCCTAAATAATTGTGTTTCAAGCAAATAACATAAAGGCAAAAATAATAGGCTGCAGGCAAGTATACGTCGCTTAACATTAGACAGAGGCACTGTAAACCGCCCTCAGAGCATGGTTTTCATTAGAAACAAATTCACATTTTACTAACGGGCTTAGTAGCAGCAGAGGCTGACAGCACATTGCAAATTACACGTTCTCAGGATAATACGCTGAGAAGAACAAGTTACTTACCCATGGTAACGTTCTTTCGACTGGATGTTCCTCCCACGTATTCCTCATCTTATGATATTTCCATATCCAGCTTCTGCTGCTTTAGAACTTGTTTCCACCAGAGGGCGATGCGCTTCAATGCCTGTCACCTCGATGTCACTCGGAGGCCTCCGTCTTGATGTCAACGTCATCGATGGTATAAAACGCACGCAGCGACCGGTGGCTTCAGTTCCGACTTTATGTGTATAGAATATCCTACACACAACAGTTACTCCTCCTGAAAGAGCCAAGGCTGTAATCACATGGAAAAATTCTACTGCAAGGCAGGTTGGGAGCGGTGATGAGGAATACATCGGAGGAACATCCAGTCGAAAGAACTTTACCATGGGTAAGTAACTTGTTCTTCGAATGGATTGTGTCCTCCCACATATTGCTCATCTTATGATAAACTCCCAAAGCAGTGTATGTATTCCTGGAGGAGGGAGTCCGAATTTTCAGGAGTTCCTTTATAGATCTGTGTGCACAGAATGTAGCACTGCCTTTCCAAATAAACCTTCCCGACTTGCTTGAGGGAGAATCCAGATTATAGTGTTTGGTAAAAGTGTGTATGGATGACCATGTGGCAGCTGCACAAATATCCTTAATTGGGACACCCCTCTGTAATGCATAGGAGGTTCCCGCTAACCTGTGGCATTCAGATATTCCTACAATGATCCATCTTGATAAAGTTTGTTTCGAAACTGCCATACCCAACTTGTGGCCTGCGTAGCCTACAAAAAGTTGGTCATTGTGTCTTATTTTAGACATCCTGGAGATGTAGAAACTCTGTGCACACCTTGGATCAAGCCTGTGTAACCTTCCTTTCCAGGATGAGGAGGAGGATAAAATTAAGGTAACATTATTTTCTGAGTTAAATAGAACTCAGACACAATCTTAGGTAAGAAGGTAGGCTAAATCTTAAGAACCACCTTGTCCTTATAGAAGATTGCACAACGAGGCCTGCAGGACAAGGCCTGAGGTTTACTCACTCTTCGGGCTAATGTGATGGCCACTAAAAGGATGGTCTTTAAAGTTAATAACCTGAAAGGACAGGAATGGATAGGCTCAAAAGGAGCATACATTAGAAATTTCAACACTAAATTGAGGTCCCAGATTGGGACTTGAAATGGGACCGGAGGAAATGTATTTGTCAGTCCTTTTAAGAATTGTATCACACGTGGGACCTTGAAGAAAGATACTTCTTCAGAGGAGCGTTTAAAAATAGGGAGCACTGCTAGATACCCCTTAATCGTACCAACTTAGAGCCCCAGATTGGCCAGGTGTAATAAGAATGATAACACCATAGGTGTACTTCATGTAAAAGGATCCTCATTCTTATCCCTGCACCAGCTACAGAATTTGTTCCAACAGCAGCGGTGCACAGATTTTGTTGCTGGCCTTCCGGCCGAAAGCAAAATCTCCATTACGTCGTCTGGGACGTCCCAATCCTTGTATCTCAACCTCTCAGAAACCATGCGTGATGGTTGAGTTTCTTGACCTCTGGATGGAGAACCTGACCTTCCTCGCTTGAGAGAAGGTTCTCTGTTTGTGGAAGACGTATTGGAGGGCAGATGGACATGTCCAGAAGGTCCGAGTACCACGTCCGCCTGGCCCAATCCGGAGCAATTAGGATCATGGATTTCCTGAAGCTCCTCGACCACCTGATGACTTAAGGAATGACATGGACTGGAGGAAACGCGTACAAGAGTGGAAACTCCCAATCTACTATGAACCCGTCCCCTAGAGCTCCTCTTAGGGGAAATTCCCTTGAGCAGTAAAGCTCACAGTTCCAGTTGACACTGGTTGTGACCAGATCTACTTGAGGGGTTCCCCAAAGGGTGAAGATCTCTTGAAGGACTTCCTGAGCTAGTTTCCACTTGTGGGAGCCTGTGCTCTGCCTGCTCAGAGCATCCGCTGCTCTATTCTCCATTCCGGCTAGGTGAACTGCTGATAGGGGGATTCCTTCTTGAATTGCATAGTACCAGAGCTTCATTGCCTCTCTGCACAGTGGTAGTGAGCCTACACCTACTTTCTTGTTGAGGTAGTACATGGCCACTGTGTTGTCCGTCATTATCAGGACATTCTTTCAACGCACAGAGGGCAGAAAGGCCATCAGCGCTAGTCTGATTGCCCTCAGCTCCAAAAGGTTGATATGTAGTCTGGACTCCGATGGAGACCAACGACCGCTGATTGTCAGATGGTTGGTATGTGCTCCCCACCCTGTGAGTATCAGGTCCATTACTTCCTTTATCTCCGGCCATGGCGGCCAGAAAGGTTCTCCCTTCAGAATGTTGTTTTCACAGGCTCACCAAAGGAGATCCTGTGCAATCCTGCTTGGAACCTGAAGGAGATCTGACATCCTGCCTGAGAATTGAGACCATTGAGTCCTGAGAGCCCACTGGAGAGATATCATTCTCAGGCGCGCCTCTGGCACCAGAAAAATGCAGGATGCCATGAAGCCGACCAACCTCAGAAAGTCGAAGGCAGGGAGACTCTGGGCACTTTGGAATTTGGTGACCATCTGCAGAATGTCTTGGAGTGTCACTACTGGTGGCAAGGCTTTTCCCAGGGATGCATCTAGGACTACTCCAATGAATTAGAGCCTTTGTTATGGTATAATGTGGGACTTCTTGAAGTCGAGGGAGAAGCTCAGTCTGTAGAGAGAATGACAGGTGTAGCTAAGATGTTCCAGGGCTGTTCAGGTGAACTGGCTCTGATCAGCTATTTGTTCAGTTAGGGGTAGAGGTGAATCCCCCTTTCCTGAGACTCGCTGCCACCATCGCCATAAACTTGGTGAAAACCCTCGGCAGAAGGTCAGCCCAAACGGCAGAACGAGAAACTGATAATGAAAACCACCAACGGCGAACCTCAGGTACTGTCTGTGCTTGTGATGAATTGGCACATGGAAGTAAGCATCCTGAAGGTCCAATGATACCATCCAGTCTTGAAGCTGGAGGGCCTGAAGGATCTGAGAAAGGGCAACCATCTTGAATTTGTCCTTCCTGAAGAACTTGTTCAAGTTTCTTAAGTCGAAGATAGGTCTCAATCCTTCGTCCTTCTTGGGAATTAGGAAGTACAGGGAGTACCAACCCTTGTTCCTCTCTGCTACAGATACTGGTTCTATAGCACCTTTCTCTAAGAGAGTCAAGATTTTCTGCATAAGCAGCAGATCTAGAAATTTGAAAAAGCTGTTTCCCAGTGGATGACTCTGAGGCTTTTTTAGAAAGGGAAGGCTGTAACCCTGGGCAACTGTTTCCAATGCCCATGCATCTGAGGTAATGCCTCGCCATTCTTTCAGATGCAGTGAGAGTCTGCCTCCCACTTGGGGTCTTGTGAACTAAGGCCTCAGAGAGGTTCTGAGGCGGCTGGAGCAGTGGCTGATGATAAAGTAGTCGCTGCCTGGGCAGTCTTAGTACCTCTTCCCCGTCCACCACGGGGGAATCTTTTTTGACCTCTTTGATAGGACAGTCCTCTCCCCCGTCCAACTGAGGAGTAAAAGCGAAAGGACCTACCCCTCCAAGGTGTGCCGGTGGGGTGGTTTTGTGGCTGTCTAATAGCAGCACCAAGGGATTTTGCTGCAGCTTTGGAGGTCTGCAGTTACTCCAGGCTCTCGTCAGCCTTGCTACCAACTAAATGTGTGACATCAAAAGGCATGCTAAGAAGTCTGATTTGCACATCTGGAGCAAAACCAGACTTTCGTAACCAGGCAAATATGCGCATTACTGCCATTGACCTGCTGATACTGTCAGCAGTGTCGAGACCTGGCTGGAGGGATTTGCACATCGCGTCCTTCCCATCCTTGACTAGATTTTAAAATCGGTCTCTTTCGCCCCCTTTGGGGATATGCTCATCTGCCATTGCTATACATTTCCAAATAGTGTAAGTGAACCTGACCAACGTGCACATAGCATTCACTGACTTTAGGGCCATAGTCCCAGCAGAGAAATCTTTCTTGGCCAAAACGTCATAATGCTTGTCATCTCTGTCTGGGGGGTTAGTCGGGTATGCGTTTTATTTTGAGGTGGATGTGGCAGCCTGTACCATCAAACCTTCAGGAGTGGGATGCTTCATTGAATTACTGGGGTCACTACTGGTTGGCCTGTATTTGGATGTTAGTTTTTTATTTACTGCCAGAATTAATTCTGGCGTCTCCCAATTAGTATTTACTCACCTTTGGAGAGCCACATGAAAAGGAAGAATAGTATCCTCCTCGGGTCCTTTATCTAGGATATCTGTAAGATCATCCTGCTCATATATTGGTGTTGGTCTTTTCCATCCCGTGTATTCCACCAACCTGGACATTAAATGTCTGTAAGACCCTTCTGCATGGTCAGTAGGATTAGGTCTCCCAAATTCTAACTCTGAGGACGTATCTAGTCCACTTGCATTTTGCAGGGATTCTTGTACATTTTTCAACCTTGATTCCTCTGAGATCAAGGGTTCAGGGACCCCAGGTGTTCCATATAGTATGCCAAAGGGATGAGAATCAGAGGAATGTTCTGCTTCCTCATTAATTGAAAAACGTGATTCAAAGAAATCCTTTCTTGGTAGCGGTGTAAATATCTTCTCTGTAACCCTTGATGGCATCGATGGTGGCGCTGGCATTTTCGACACCGTCAACATCGAGGGCTTCAACGCTTTTGGCATCGAGGACTTGTTAGGGTCTGACGAAGGGTCTTTCGGCACCAATGGCGTCGATGACTTCTTCCTCGAAGAAGATTTGTCTGGACTTGAGGGTTCCTTTGACCGATCATAAGGAGATTTTTCCTTGCCTCCAGGTCCCGAGGGCACACAGGTTTTGTCCTTATCTTTTTTCTTGTCAAGATTTTCGAACTAGGCATGGCTTTCAGAAGTCTTCGAGGGGGTAAAGGCTGCATTCTCAAAAACTTTCATCATTTTCACTCTCAAATTCTCCCACTCAGACGGTGAGGCTGATTTTGTCAGGCATTTAACCCGTTCTGGGGAGGAACTTGAAGACGACGAAGACGGCGACCTATGGTGCCTTTTCTTTGAACGGCACGACGATGACGAGTAGTGAGAACCACTGCGTGATCTGGATCTTTTTGTCTTCTTACGACGAGGAGAAATATTTCTTGACTCGCCTGAAGACTGTCCTTTCGACAGAGTCGTCGATGGGGATTTAGACCTATCTGCCACTAGTTTTCCTCTTCGCTCTTTCAGGGCTTTCACCGTCATCGATAGGCAGGCCTTACAATCATAGGTAGTGTGAAAGGAACCGAGGCACCACAGACACACCCGATGGGGTCTGTAAAGAACATCTTCGCCCCATACTCCTGGCATTTCTTAAACCCCGATCTCGAGTTAAAGACGCCAATGATGATGGCATTGTAAGGATTTTTACTTGAAGATTCTCGTTAGGGAACTGAAATACACTGGGCCTCATTCCGAGGTTGGAGTAAAGGAAAAAACGATGCCGGTAAAGGATTACCGGCATCACTTACCGCTACGGGCCATTCCGACCGGTCAGACCGCTATTTACGGCACTGTAATCTACGATGCTGTAAATACCGGTCTTGGGTCGCGCGCGCGCCCCGCCATGCCGAAATTAGCGGCATGGAATAAACCGGAGCTGATCACAAGTATGGAGCACACGTAAATAACGGCCTCATTAAGGCCGTAAAGTATCTTACCGGCATGGAGTACACACAGGCATCTCAGAGAAGGAGTAAAGAACCCTGAGCAGTGGTCCACAGAGCCACAGGTGCACACAATCAGCACAGGTGGAGGCAATGGAGTGTGCCACAGCACAAAAGGATCACACCCACACACCACACCCCCTCCCACACCAAGAAAAGACCAATAGTGGTAGCAGCACATGAGGCAGGAGGCCCTGCCAGCAAGGTCACAACCACTAGAACTACACCAAAAACACCAGGCCTCCCAACTGAGGAGACACAGGGGGAGAAGGAGGGGGAGACAGGCCCAGCATGCAGCACCAGTGCAGCCTCCGCCACCACCCCAGCAGCCCCCATTCCCACGCAGCAGGTCCTGTTCCTCAAGGAAACCCCTGAGCAGACACACACCCCCTACCCGCTAGAATGTGACAGCCTTACCACCATAATTTGGTGGCGAAATTACTAGATAAGTGAGCAGCATACAAATGCACACTGCTCTCCCGGCACAATTGAAGGTGGTGCCTGTGCCCCACACCCATGCCACAGGCACCTATGAGCACACAGTTGGACCCATTCATAGCATGTCACAACCGTCCAGTACACGGACGCAGAACGAAGTGCTGGAGCACCTCCTCAGGCACACAAGGGGCTACAAATCCCTAACAAGGACTACCCAGGAGGTATACGACACAAATGTTGGCCCCCATGCATTGGCAGGCATGGGGGCCTATTATAATGGCCTTACCCGTGCATGCGTGGAGATGAAGCAGCCACCTGGCTTGCATAAGGCACATATGAGTTGCCGAAGCTGGACTGGTGGGGGACCCATCTACTGCAATGTGGTGTCCAAGACCCCCATGTAATGTTACAGCTCAACAAATTGTGCATCCCTTGGAATGTGGCTCTGTCCCCTGACATGGGACTGCTAGTACCAGATGAAGACTGAGTGAAGGAGGAGGAGGAAGGGGCAAGACAGCATCATGGAGGCGGTGCATGGGAGGGACATGTCGTGTGGCTAACAACGTTTGGACATAATCACCAAAACACAAGACAGCAGAGGCCGGCATTATATGGGCACACAGGGCCCTGGGTGTGTGTATACTTGTAGACCATGCACTGTCAGACGTCATGATACACATGCTGAATGATGAATGTCCACACAGGTTAAACTAAATTTTGAATGGATGAGTGTAAACAATCCATCCACCCGCCCAACCACCTCCCCCCAACTCCACAACAAACCCTCCCCCCCTCCTCCCCAACAAACCCTCACCCCCTTCCCCCTCCCCCCCAACAAACCCTAACCCCTCTCCCCCCCAACTCCACAACAGTACTCCAATTAAGGCCACATGTGGCAGCAATGATGATTAATGCATGATCCCGGGGCCCGGGGGAGGCATGTCCCGGCGCCGCATGGAACGCATGGAACGCAGAGTGCGTCGCGGAGGACTTGCCGGTGTGTCACGGCTGGATGTGGTCGTGTCCTCCGGCTGATGCTGCGGATTTGAATGTGCAGCCTTAAGGGCATCAGCTATGCGTCCTAGGACGTCACACAACCTGTTAGTGCTCTCAGTGACTGCCTGACGCATTTCCCGGAGTTCATTTAGCCATTCCACCCTGGACTGGACTGGTGAACTTGGGCCACGATCATCGTATCCCTGTGTGTCTGTTGGAGCACTACGGCCAGGTGTTTCAGTATCCCCAGAGTCACTGCATGATGCCAGGGGGACATTGCTGGGCTCCGGGGTGTGGACTGTGGGATAAAACTCCTCCTCGGACGTCCCACAGATGGATAAAGGATAAAGGGCTGTCCACATTCCCCTGGGGGCCCATAGCTGCCACCTCCCCAGCAATACTAGACTCTGCCGACGTTGGGGTGGCCATTGTGGCAGGCACCGATGCAGGGAGGGGTTGGGGTGGTGCATCCTCCACTGACCTTAAGGGAGCAGGGGTGGGAGTTTTGGTCTGGGCTGGAATGCGGCGGACCCTGGCACTGCCCATGGAGGTGGTTGGACGGCTCGTCTGGGGCTCGCCGCTGTCATGATCAGTGCTTGTGGGGTAGATGAGAGGGACAACATGAGTGATTGTATGATGCCCTAATAGCATTGATGGCTGCATTCACATTTCAGTCATTTGGGGTTTGTGGCCTTTTGGGTGTAGCAACAGCACTAGTACATGTGCATGAGTATGATATGTACGCAGGTGTCGGAGTGAGTCATCCTGCCCTGGTATTGGGCAGTCTGGCTCACACACTGCCGAACCTGCAGCACAGTGTACATGATGGTATGTGCAAATTAGTGATGTGCGTTATGTACTTGCACTTGGCCCTTGATTGTGTGGCAGTTGGCTCTGCATTATTTGGATTGGGGGAAGGCAGCATGAGAAGGTGCCTTTGACGGGCCTTGGGGGACTATACATCATGTAAATGCATTTGGCAGTGTTGACTTTGGACACTCACCTCCATCGCCAGACGACGTAGCCCCGCACTCCATAGCACTGACGTCCTCAATTGATTCCATCCAGATCAGTGAAGTGCATGTCTCCTCCCATGGCTCCAGTCTCAATGGGGAACTTGGGCCCCCTCCAGTCTGCATTGCCTTACTCCAGTTGGCGGAGGGGAGGCTCCGCACCCGCAAATCATCCCACCGCTTGCGGCAGTCCTTAGGGGTGCGGGGGGTGGTGCCTACTGTACTCACCCTTTGGGCGGTTTGTGCCCAGATGTTTTTTCTTGCGGATCATTGACTCTCGCCGCATGTTGGAGCTGAAAACAACATCTGCGTGCTCCGCAAGGTAGTCAACCATTGCCTGCAGCTCTTCCGGGCTGAATCTCCTCTTGCGGAGCTGGTCCTCAGACTTCTTTGGGGCTTTAGGCATTGGTCCGGGGTGTGTGGTCCTTTCACGAACTTGGGATTGCTCCCAAGGGTGCTGCCTGAAGAGGATGGCAATGGATTGTGTTTTTAAAGATGGCCGCCGCGCTCCTTCCCGTTCCTGTGCGATGACGAAATTTCCGTTGTTTTGCGGTGACCGTAATTTACGCGATCCATAATTTACGGTCACCGTTATTTACAGACGCTGCTGCTTCCAAGGCGGTGTTGTAATGTACGTGTCGCAGCATGCCGGTAGGGGGTTTTGCGGGTCATTTAGCGGCATGCCGCTAGGTACTTTTCCGGCATGGCGAAAAGCGCGTGTCCGCGAGGTCGTAATGGGCCGCAATTAGCAGTCTGTCACCAGGCCGGTGTCGTACTTTCCGCCATGCCGGAAAGTACCTGTACTTACCTCCTAGCTCGGAATGAGGGCCACTGTATCCGATGTTAGGCAGAATCCTGTGCAGTTCCCTTAGGGAGCATTACAGAAGATTAAGACTACAGGTATGAACAATAAATCCCCTTTGGTATCAGTCTGTACCACAGAGATTTAGTTGGTAGCTGTGGCTAAGCAGTCAGACTTATCTCAAGAGGGAGATGAGCAGTATTCAGGGTTTACACAATAGGGCTATAATACTATGGTACAAGGAAACGCTGACCAAAGCTTTGTATTAAAAAGAATATATATATTTATTTTAGACACTTCTAAGTTAACACATTAATCACAGTTCTTAAAGTAAGTTAAAATCAGTCAAGAAAAGTATACACAACTCCCTAGTTAAATTGTAGACAAGTTTGAGCAAGAGTGAAAACTGAGCAAAATGGCACATTGAAAACCAAACACAAATGGCACTCTAGCAATTTCTCACAAGGGAGGGAAAGCACAAGTTATACAGAAATATCTTCTTACACACCCTAGCAATACTTCCCATAGGTTTGTGAACAAGTTTAGGCAAGGCAGTACTTTAGCATGTATAATACTTAAATGAAAACCGAGCAAAATGACAGTTCACCAGTTTAAACAGTGGGAAGAAAAAGGTCGCTATAAGAATTAGGTGCACCAACACAGTTCTAGTTGAGAAGCAATCTAGAGAAGGCAGTTCTAACAAATTTAGCCAGAGTCAATATACCTGTGCCAGAGTCAGTGGTACAGCGCAAAGGGCCCAGGAGCAAAATGTTCTTGTAGCTGCAGTCAAGTCTTTGGTTAACGAGTCAAAAAGGGGAATGCAGAAGGTGAAAGACAATGTTAGAGGATAGGGACGGCCAACCCAACAGGTAGGTAAAGGATTTAAAACACCTTTAGCACTACCACGCGAAAAGGGAGGCCTGGCGGAACAAAGTACCTTGAAATGTAGAAGAGGCTCCTGCGATGGCGGTTGTTCCTGGCAGTTCCTGCAGTTCGGGAGATCCAGCTGAGGGAGAGGCGCTCTCGTCATGGAGGAAGGTTCAAGTTACTGCACTGCCCAGGGATGAAACCAGTCGCGGTGCTGCCCAACGAATAAAAGGTACGCTCCTTTAAATCGCGGTCCGGGTGGACGGGTGCCTGGCTATCCAGTCTCCGAGTACAGGGTACTGGCGATTCGACCAAGGCAGGTCCAGGAAGGCGATTGGCAAACTGGTTGGACCCACCAGCTCAGGGGAAGAAGGCTCTTGCAGATGAAGTTCTTCTCTCGTCGTGTGGAGAGAAAGTGGTGAGACGCTGCAGCAGGGCTTCACTGGTGGTTCAGTCATTGCAGATGTCTTTGGCTTCTTAGTTCCAGTGGCGACGTCTTGCCCTTCCAGTCCTCAGGACCCTGCTTTTATGCAAAAAAGATCCCCATTCATACAGCCTAGCTGTCACTCACACAGTGGAATGGTCATCCTGGCGGGAGACCCTCCAGCCTATCAGGGCAGAGTGCGACTTGGGTTGCTGTCCAGGGTGCCTACTCCCCCTCCCACGGTACCCTCTCGAAAATGAACACCAGGGAAAAACTGTTAACCCTTTCCAGTACTTCCATAGTAAGATGGGTTGTACTGGTTTTGTTCATAACTATTGACTAGTAAAGTCAATGGGGACTTTACATGCCCCGGGAGACAGTAGTCAGTCCCAGGGTATGGAGTCTATGTTTGGGAGTCACTATGACACCACTGTGTTACTGCACTGAGGTTGCTGTGTAACACACATGTACAAAGATGATACCTATGAGGGTGAGAAAAACCCCATAGACTATAAGCACAAAAATAGCCTAAAACACACATCAGCAACATGTCTAAGAGTGGAAAAATGAGTCTCACTCTTAGCAGGAGAAAAATATAAACCCTTTAAATCCAGCAAAGCTGCTGGGGGACTCTATAGGTAAGGGAAATTAGCCTTAGCAGAGAATTCTCCCTAACAAACTCAAATGTTATTGATGAGTTAGATGAGGCAGAAGAGTCTCAAAATGTAGGCCCTGTTTTACCTCTACCTGCTCATAGGGCTCACTCTTTGACCACAGGGACCCATCAGGTCCAACACTAAGTCCTGAATTTGTCTCTCTGGAAAGGATGGGACTAGAATTTGAATTTAAAAGAATCCGAGCACAAACTGAAAGCAAACATCAAGAACTTAAGCTCAGAGAAATGGAGTTGAATCATGCACTTGAAATTAAAAAGCTGTCTCTTGAAACGGGTTTGCTCCCAGAATCTTCTAGGTCTTCCAGTCCTAAGAGGCCTTGCATGCCCAAATATGCAGTAGGTATGTATGAGGTTAAGCTTGATATTTTGGATTGGTTGGCTGCTTTTCAATATAACCATGGCATTCAAGACATTACAGGGAATAAGCCGATTCCTTGGCTTTTTTCTAGGCCACCCCTGTTGCAACTGATGTGGTAATGGAGATGGGGGATATAGACAGAACGGAGTATAAAAGTGTGAAACTAGCTTTAATAGCTAGGTTTGGGAAGACCCCTTCCCAGTATCCTAAGAGGTTTAGAACCCTCAAAAAGCATGATGGTACCCCTTGGGCTACCTGGGTGACTGAATGTTTGAAAAACCTAGATGGGTGGGTTAAGGGTTACAGAGTTAACACTTATGAAGGTATGAGAAATCTGGTTATGTTGGAATCTATTTATGATGCCTGCTGTCCTGAGCTGAGATGGCACGTGGCTGACTCTAAGGAAATTGATCCAAAGAAGTTAGCAAGAGCTGCTGATTTGTGGGTTGCCAGCAGGGCTACTCACAAGGATTCTGGGGTAACTCAGAAGAAGGACGAGGGAAAGCAGCACAAGAAAGACACCACAGAGAATTCTAATACATCCACTCCAAAAGAGGGCCACAAGCATAACAAGGGTTAGCCCCCTGGGAAATCAAATCAGGCTAGTGTACCTCCTGGTGCTAAACCAGAAAGAGGTCAGAACAAACCCCCATTCAAAAAGACATTTGGAAAAGGTTATGCTTGTGGGTCAACTGACCATGTGAAAGGGGATCCCAGATGTAAGGGTAAACCTTCAGGGATCCACACTGTCGCCTTAGCCTTCTCCCCAGAGGATGAAATACCAATGGCAAGTTGAAACTTTCACCTACTGGCTGAGGAACCCATGAAAGTCTCAGCCAATTTTTCTTTAGTGTCCCTGGGTCTATGGGAACAGCAGAACGTAGATGTCTACAATTCCATTCCAGACAATACTAAAGAGTATTACAAAGACAGTGTTCTTATGAATTGTCAGGATACCCCTGCCCTCAGAAACACTGGGGCAAGCATTACTCTAGTTGATTAATCTTTTTTCAAGGTAGACGATGTTTCTAAGGCACCCAAATACCTAACTAAGCTTGCTGGAGGCCCTGTCCAAATACTTCCACAGTTACCAGCTCTCATCCAGTTCAATGACATGGCTGTCAAGATACCTGTAAGTGTGCAGAGTGAAGTACCTGGGAGAGTCTTGTTGGGGAATGACTTAAAAACACTTGGAGTTGTATCAAGCACCCCCAAGCCTCCCAGCAAAAGCAATCAGGAGCAAACTAGGAAGGCCAGAGAGAGTACCTTAAAAGGCTCTCAAGAGGATATTATAAAGGAAACTATAACTCCCAGTCCACAGGACTTACTAAATGCAATTTCAAAAAAGAAGGAGGAAAAGGGGAACCCTAAAACCTCCAGGAACAAACCAGCCAGCACTACTGTGCTACCAACAAGGACATCCCCGAGAGGACTATCCAAAGTCACACCTGTGACTCCTCCACCAGCTGAGGCTGAGTGTGTGGAACAACCTTGTGTGGTTGAATCAGCTGCTGAGGAATCAGAGCTAGAAGAGGACCTTGCTCCTATTGGAGATCTGGATCCTGCAGACCATCCTGAGCTGCAGTCTTTACTGGCCGAAGGTGGACCCTGTAGGGCAGACTTCAGCAGAGGTCAAAGAGAGTGTCCTACTCTTGAAAGTCTTCACCAGCAGGCAGCTTTCCAGCTGGATGTGCAAGAGGCAGGGAAGCATAGGTTGTACTGGTAAGATGGCCTCATCTACAGTGAACTGACCGAGTCTATCCCAGGGTACTACAGAAGACTTGTAGTGCCTCTAGAAAGCAGACTAAAGTTCCTGCAGTTAGCTCATGAGATACCTTTGGCTGATCACTTGAGTTTCAAGAAGACCAAGGAAAGGCTCTCTTTATATTTCTACTGGTCTAAGTTGGGGTCTGATGTAGATAAGTTCTGTAGGAGCTGTCACACTTGCCAAACCTCTGGAAAGAGTGGAGCCAAGAATGTGGCACCCTTGGTGCCTCTCCCATTGGTGGGAGTCCCTTTTGAGATGGTAGGCATTGACATTGTTGGTCCCTTAGACCCTCCAACCTCTTCAGGAAACAGGTTTATCCTGGTTGTAGTAGATCATGCTACTATGTATCCTGAAGCCATACCTATGAGAACTGTTACAGCTCAGGCTATGGCTAAGGCCTACTTGGTATTTTTACAAGAGAATGTTTTCCTAAAGAAGTTATCTCTGACAGGGGATCTAATTTTATGTCCCAATACACGCAGCCCATGTGGAAAAACTGTGGAGTAACTTACAAATTCTCAACTGCCTACCATCCCCATACAAATGGATTGGTAGAGGTTCAACCGTACAATGAAGAGCATGATAGCTGCTTTAGAGGAACCCCTTGGGAGAAAGTGGGACCTTCTGCTGCCATGCCTTCTCTTTGCATATAGAGAAGTCCCTCAGGAGGGAGTTGGATTTATTCCCTTTGAGCTTCTTTATGGCCATCCAGTTAGAGGCCCCTTGGCCCTGATTGATGAGGGGTTGGAGAGTGCTCCTTCCCCCAAGCCAGTGAGAGTCACTGACTATGTGATAGGTCTCCGGAGGAGAATGTCACACATGATGGCAGAAGCATCAGATAACTTAAAAGCAGGTCAGGCTCTGGTCAAACATTGGCATGACCAGAATGACAACATGGTTGAGTTTACTCAAGACCAGCACGTTTTAGTTATGGTTCCTACAAGGCAGAGGGCCTTACAGGACAAGTGGATAGGACCCTTCAAGGTTGTGGGAAAACTTGGAGAGGTCAACTATCTGGTGGACATAGGCAATCCTAAGGAGGCTCCCAGAGTCTTTCACACCAACCGTCTAAAAGCTTATGTCTCAAGAACAGAAGCGGGAGCTCTGCTTCAAGCTTCAGCTCAAGAGGAGGAGAGTGAACCTCTACCTGACCTACTCAGAGGCCAGCCTTTAGATGAGAAAATAGGAGTCAATCTCTCTTCTAATCTTATACCTGAACAACAGGAGGAATGCACATTTCTGTTAAATCACTTTGCCTCCCTGTTTTCACGATCACCAGGCTTGACCCCTTGGGGCCACCTGTTAAATGCAGAGGTTACAGGATGTCAGACCATTTAAGGACCCACATAAACGAGGTGGTCAACAAGATGCTTGATCTTGGGGTAATAAAGCCATCTACAAGTCCATGGTCTAGTCCAATTGTACTAGCGCCAAAGGCAGGATCCAAGGAGTTGAGATTCCATGTGGACTATAGAGCCCTTAATGCAGTCACTAAGACTGATGCCCACCCTTTAACAAGGACAGATGAACTGGTGGACAAACTTGGTTTAGCCAAGTACCTCAGTACATTTGATCTTATTTCAGGCTATTGGCAAATAGCACTGACAGACCATGCCAAGGAGAAAACTGCATTCTCTACCCCAGCAGGCCTCTACCAGTTTAAGGTAATGCCTTTTGGACTAAAGAATGCACCTGCTACATTCCAAAGGATGGTTAATCAAGTTCTGAATGGGATGGAGGACTTCTACATGGCATACTTGGATGACATTGCAGTGTCCAGCCCTACTTGGAAGGAACATGTTGACCACTTAGGATATGTTTTGCAGGCTCTTGAGCAGGCCCATCTGACCATAAAGGCAAGTAAGTGTCAAATTGGTCAGAGCAAAGTGGTCTACCTTGGGCATGGGATAGGAGGAGGTGAAATCAGGCCATTGCCTGGCAAAGTACAAGCTGTACAAAACTGGGCCACCCCCTACTACTCAAACCCAGATGAGAGCCTTCCTATGCCTCACTGGTTACTACAGGAACTTCATAGAGAACTATGGGACCATAGCTTCTCCCTTGAATGTATTCTCCTCACCCACATTTTCTAAAAAGGTCCGATGGAATGAGGAGTACACTCAAGCATTTGAAGGCCTAAAGAAAGCCCTTTATCAAGCTCCAGTCCTAAGAGCTCTTGACTATAACCAAACCTTCATTGTACAGACAGATGCTTCAAATACAGGTATAGGTGCAGTTCTGAGTCAGCTGGATTAGAAAGGTAGGGAGCACCCCATTTGCTTCATCAGCAGGAAGCTGAAGGAACCTGAGACAAGGTGGGCAACCATTGAACATGAGTGCTATGCTATTGTGTGGTCACTGAAGAAGTTTAGACCATACTTGTATGGACCTACTTTTGTGATTCAGACTGACCACCAACCCTTGAGATGGTTGATGCAAATGAAATGGGAAAACCCTAAACTACTGAGATGGTCAATCAGCCTGCATGGGTGTGATTTTTCCATTGAACACAGGTCTGGGTGTCACCCCCAAAATGCTGATGGTCTCTCCAGGATGTTTGACCGATTGGAGTAAGGAGATTCATCCAGGAGTGGATTAAATCCTCCTGTCCCTTAGTCTGGGGGGGTCGGTGGGGGGCGAGTGTTAGGGAGAATTATTAAGAATGTGCTAATTTCCCTTACCCTTTGAGACCCCCAGCAACGTTGCTGGATTTCTAGAATTTTCATTTCTACCTGGAAAGAGTGTGAGCCTTTTTTCCCACTCTTTCATGTATTTTGATGTGTTTTACTTTTGTATTCTTTGGATATGGAGTTTTAAAGCAACTCAATAGGCATCATCTTTTTCTGTGTGTCACACAGCACCCTGAGTGCAGTGGCACAGGGGTGTCTTTCAGACTCCCCAAGGTTTAAATACCTTCTATGGGACTGGCTACTGTCTCCCAGAGCATGTAAAGTTAAATTGACTTTACTAGTCTTTTTAAATTTACAGACCCAGCACACACTATCTTCCTAAGGAGTGCTGGAGGGGTTGCCTAGTTTCCCCTGAGTATAAACACTCATGTAACAGTCAAATGTTACCCTTTCCCACTTGAAATGGCTGGTGGCAGTGGTTTTAAACAAACTACCATGATTTTTCCCGACCGCGAACACCGGTAGCTAAAAATTGGGTCAGCCATGTTTTTCAATATGGCGCCCAAGACCAATCTGTAAAAACTGACTCCGGTCAACTTTTTTCGCCATTTCTTTTTGGAAAGGTCCTTCTTGTGTTTGTCTCTGTGCGCCAAACCAGGTTTGGTCCGTTTGTTTGTTGGCCTTTGGCAGGCTTCAGTGCTGAAGCCCTCCTCTGGCGCCTGAGTGTCTGGGGTGGACAGGATGTGAGGGCAGTGCCCAAAACTCCCTGTGCTTAGTCTCATTGGAGACCTGAATTCACTCTGGTGTGATTGGCCGGCTGGCTGTCCGGCAAGAACAGCCACTCTGCTGTGTGAGTGACAGCCAGGCTGGAATGAATGGGGAAAAACTATTTAAAAGCAGGTCTCTGGGACTTGGAAAGCAGAGTCGACCACTGGAACGAAAGAACCGAAGACGAGGTGAAGGAAGACTACTGCTGCAACTCCTGATCCACCGGTGAAGCCCTGCTGCAGGTCACAATTGCCTGAAACTCCATCGACAGAGAAGCCCTTCAAGGTTAACTTCTTCCCTTGAGTTTGCTGGGAACAACCAACTCATAAGCCACCTGGACATTGTCCCCATACTGGTCGAATTTTCTCCAGAGTGCTGTTGAAAACCGGATAGCCAGTGGGAAGGATGCCAGTTCATGATCTTTAAGGCACTCGCACCTTAAACCGACGTTTTGCCAAGCTTGTGGCCTCTTCCCTGGGCAGTGCAGGAACCTCTCGACGTCCTCCTCCTTGTCCCCACGACTGAAGCTCAGGAACAGTGAGATATGCAGGAACTGCCAGGAACAACTGCCTAAGCTACAGCTTTTCTTTACTTAAGGTACTGTGCAAGTGCGGTGCAGAACTCCGTTCGGCCACGGTGAAAGTTTGTGAAACTTTCCCGACTTTGAAGGCTTGTCCTTCCCTAAACCAACATATAACTTTTCGCCTCACCAAATTCTTCTAAGAACCGTGGCAAAGACTTAACTGTGTACTACCAGAACTATGCTATCCATACAAGTCTCTGAACCATTGACTTTGGCCCAGGCCTATTGAATTGAATTGCTGGTTGTAGTGAACTTAAACTATTTGCCCTTCCTCTACAAAGTATTTGTACTATCTTTCTTTTAACCTTGTCTTTGTACCCATTTTTAAAGTAACCGAAGTGCCATTTTGCTCCCACTTCAGGGGAGCTGAACTTGTTCAGAAACTGATTGGTTGTGTATTGTAGTGTATCAGATTGCAATATTGAACTGCTCTTGCTAGTGGAATGTTTTCCAAATGACTGTGTAAATAAATGTACATTCTTTTACCAAGAAACCTTGAGTAAGTGTTTGTTTGAATCACTGTGATTGCTAGTCCTTTGTGCAACCTATTGTACTGCTCACTTTACTCTTGAGATAGGTCTGGCTGCTCACCCACCGCTACTACATTACTGTGTAGTACAGACTTGTACCAAAGGTGAAATTGTACTTACACTTGTAGTCTTAATTGTGTGTAGTGTTCCCAAAGGGTACTGCACATGATTCTGCCTAACATTCGGTGAGTAACTTTGTCATACTCCTACGTCCTGTCCCCTTTCCTCCATACTTGTGGGAGATTCCCAAGCATGCACCACAGTTAGTTTGGGTGGATGGAAACAACCCCTTTACTGGAATAAGTCCTTAAGAACAGCCTGGCCAAATTGGGCATCAGTCCTGAAGCACAGGTCCAAGCAGTAATGCTTACAAAAAGCTGATGGGGAAGCCCAGGTAGCCGTCTTGGCGATGGTTTCCCAAGGGACATACTTTTGGGAGGCAACAGCAGCCGCTTTGCCACGTTCAAGATGAGCATGGATGCCTTTTGGAGGCTGAAGGCCTTGAATGTTACAGGCTTCAGAAATACACGAGGTAATCTATCAGGAGATCGTTGCTTTGGAAGCCGGTTTCCCTTTCGGGTCTCCGAATGTGACAAAGAGTTATGAGGAGCCCCTGAGTTTACTTGTTCTATTGAGGTCAAATTTCAGGGCTCGCCTGACATCCAGGTTGTGTAAGACTCTCTCGGCATCTAATGCCGGCGGATTAGGAAAAAAGACAGGTAAGGAGATCGATTGGTTCAAATGAAAATCGGTAACCACTTTAGGAAGGAAGGAAGGACGAGTGCGAAGCACAACCTTATCCTTATGGAAAATGAGGAACGGATGTTCCACAGAAAGAGCTTGGAGCTCACTTACTCGCCTTGCCGATTTCACTGCGACCAGAAAAGCGACCTTTCAAGAAAGGTATTTAAGATCGATAGTGGCCATGGGTTCAAATGGTTTCTGTACCTCGACTCTGAGGGAGGGCGACCCGATCTGCTGGAAGGGAGGGTTGAAGGATGGGTTAAGGGGGAAGGGCAAGCGAAAACCCGCCCGAGCGATGGACAAAACCCACCTGTCTTCGGTGATGGTCTGCCACGCCTCCAGATGAGACGAGATTCTTCCTCCCACCGGAGTCTCGTGCGACCGACAAAAAATATAATTTTGAGGATTTGTCTGCAGGGAGACTACCAGTCCCTGGAGAGGAGGCTAATGGGCGAGAGAAAAACCAACCACCTTGCCGTTGTTTTCGGTGTGGCCCACTAACGGGAGCTTCCGTTCGGCACGCACTGCAATCCTGAAACCCCCTGAATCCAGAGAAGGACTGAGTTTGGGACCCTGACCTCTGTGTATAAGAGGCCATAGCAAGAGCTTTTGCCAGGACCAATAAAGATTTGGCGGTTTGGGTACTCGCTTTAGTCTTTGGGAGTTCCTCATCTGTAGAAGAATGGAACAATTCTTTGCAATCAAAAGGAAGGTCCAGTACTTTGTCCTGCACTTCCTATGAGAACTTCGTTGCATGGAGCCATGCCTGGCAGGAGAGGTCAACCCCGAACACAATGCCTCGAGCAGAGGTATCTACGTAGTGTGCCGCAGGTACCAGTAAATCCTGTGCCAACACTTTGGCATCCGAGAAACCGGCTTTAAAGGTGTCTAACTTATCCGCAGGAATCCACTCCTGGAAATCGGCTAGCTCCTTCCACAGCCTCAGATTGGCTGTGGCCAGGATGAGCTTGGTATTAGCTCGACGAAGTTGGAGCGCTAAATTGGAAAAAACTTTCTTGCCAAAGGCATCAAAGAGCTTATCCTCTTTCGAGAGGATTTGGGCCGCTACCATGGAAGATGCAGAGGCCGGCTTGGACTGGAGGGTGGCTGCTGCCACCACCGTTGACGAAGGGAGCGGACAAGCCGATAGGGCTATCTCATCCAAGGCGTAAAGCTTGAAGCAAGCATCAATCCTCTTGTTGAGATGTAGCCCAGTATGGGGTTTATCCCAAACCTTACAGGCCTCAGCCAAAAGTCCTTCTGGAGGAACAGGCCGGTGCGCTCATGAGGTGACAGAGTAATGGCTCCAGAAAGCACCCCTTCCTGTGGAATGGGGGCCACAGGTACTGGAAATCAAGCAGGGCCATCATATCCAGGGCAATGTCATGGAATGCTCTAACAGAGCGGGACTGCTCATCGCTGTCCTGATCTGCATGATGCTCTTCTAGTGAAGCAGGAACAGAAGACTGGTCCACTGCGCGTAGCGCCTCAGGTTTTAAAGTGCTATTCCTCGCCACCGGCGTCTTCTCTATGGGAGAAAGTGGGGGCAGAGGAGGGAGTGATGGAGGAGGTCCGACAACAAGAGGTGGAGGAATTGGCACCACCGGGACCTGCCTGGGAACAGCCGGGATAGAACGTGGGACAGGAGGTTCAGGGAACATTTCCCTGAAAAGACCTTTAAAATACACCCTTATGGGGTCCGAGTGCATGAGCGTCTGAAACTTGAACGCAAGTAAGAGGATGGTTACCAGGAGGGCCCACCACCGGCCGGCTCCACATAGGTCAGTGGTGCTGAGCTAATAGGTAGCGAGACTGTATGAAGGAAAGGTGCCCGAGAACGCCAATCGAATGAAGGGAGGAACAGGTTTTTGTTACCCACATAGCATGGAAAAGGCTGCTCAGCCCCAAAAGAAATGCTCTCAGCACAAGACGTCGTGAACGTTAGTGTAAGAGAGGTATCCAAAATGGCCACCGTTGACCATGGAGGTTGGACTGCCATTTTGTCGGCACCTGAGGAGAACTGCATCACAGGAGAAAGTGAGTCATTGTCTCCTCAGGGGACTTGAGTAACACTTTAGCCTTGACACAAGGATCCTCAGCCGAGCCGTTGATGGCAGCTCTTGAATGTTTACTGGACATCCTAGAAACTGCACCAGAATTAGCCTCCAGTGGAGGAACCTCGGCAGAGCCAGTACCAGAAGGCCTGTGGTCTGTGACCACTTTCTTTGCCCCCTCGACAAAACCGGTACCACCACGACCCTGAGCGTGGGACGGTTGAGGGACGTACCTCAACGATAAGACACTCAAAGAGGATCCCTCGATTCTGTCGGTGCTGACGTTAGCCTCAAGAAGAGGAACCTCGGCTTTTAACCCAGGACGTATAGCTCCCTCAAGAGGGGTCGTGAGGCGTGACTCGGTGTGAAAAGCTCCAGAAACAGCGACCTCAGGGCGTACCATGGTATCAGTGTGGAAAGCTCCAGAAATGGAGACCTCAGGGCGAACCCTGGTATCCAGAGCCACAAGTACTGGGATGAACTTTAGCACCCAAATGGTGAACCTCGGAACAGTGTGTTTTGGCAGGTCCGCTGCAGGAACCCTCGGAGAACACTTCCGGTGCGCCTATTAGGCCCTTTATGGGGCACCTCATGGGTACCCCTGGTAACAGAGCTACTCAAGCCCCTCCCGTTCCTGGAAGACCCCGGGAAGGAGTCCCCTGGCCGGGGCGCCCTAAAAAGTAATGAACTTAGCAGGCGTTTCTTCTTTTCATCGATGAGCTGAAAATGCGGTGGAGGAACACGCTGAAACACCACCTACCACCGAAGAAGCCGACGTTGAAGTGCCCGGATGGAGAGGGAATCGCAATAGAAGCACAAGTAGCAGCGATGTTCCGGGCCTATAAACTCTAAGCAGAGAGTGGGGATCTGCCCTCGCGAAGCGACGTTCGCATGCAGGAAGGAAGGACAAAGGGAATAAAAAGAAACATTCCTGGCGATGCTAGTGCGTCCAGCCCCGACCGCGTGTGGAAAAGGACTGCCGGCCAATGTGCACGGCGGAGCTCAGGAGTGCGGGGTAACGGCCATGTGCGGCACCCCGCGTAAAAATAAAAGAAGGAAAAAAAATCAAATTGTTTGATGCTTTTTACAAAAGTGCTCCGGTCCCGTCCTGAAGGACGGAATGTCCCACAAGTATGAAGGAAAGGGGAGGAGACGTAGGGGTAACTATTTTGAGACTCTATACTAACAAAACAGAGGAAAATGTATGTTGCCCCTGAATGTTAATGGGGTAAATGATAAAAATAAGCCCACTAACAAACTAACCAAGGGTGAAAAAGTTGATGATGAAGTTGACTGGATTACAATACCACCAGAAGATATAGAGAACTATGATGCCTATTGGATTTCATGCCATAAGGATGGGCAGGGGTGTGTGCTGATAGAGGGATCATTGGAAGACTGGGAAGAAGATGGAGATGACATGAGCAGACTAAAAATAGTATGGATCCCTAAAAAGAGAGCAGCAGAGTGGGGACTGGGAGAAGGAAAAAAGTTAGTTAGTGATGGGGGAATAATGTGGTAAAAATGCAAGTTCAGCACAGTAAAAAGGCACAAACGTATCAGCTGCGGGATAAGCCCACTAAGATGGGAGGGAGCTTTGTTGATAGTGATGCAGTTCTATGCACGAGGCTTGAGAATGCCCTAAATAATTGTGTTTGAAGCAAATAACACATAGGCAATAAAAATAGGTTGCAGGTAAGTATAATTGGCTTAACATTAGACTGAGGCACTGTAAACAGGCCTCAGAGCATGATTTTCATTAGAAACAAATTCACATTTTACTAATGTGCTTAGTAGCAGCAGTGGCTGACGGCACATTGCACATTACACATTCCCAGGATCATACAGTGAGAAATGACTAGCTCTTGATACTTTAGAGGTCAGAGAGCTAAACTCATGGGTGCAGAAGAAAGGCAGTGGGCACACAATCATTTTATAATTCAGCAAAAACATGTATGAAACTTACTGTTTCGAAGTGTCCCATAGCGGTTTCAAATTGCCTCGTTGCACATGTGAGCCTGAGAAAAGGTTCGAAGAGTTCTTAAGATGCAACATTATAATGGTAATTTGTCAGTGGTTCAAGGCTCCATCAGTGTCATGATCAACTATATTCTCATGAGAAACAGATTGAGATAACAAAGATCTGCTGGTCATCTGAAATGTCTCAATGTTTTGGCACTATTGATGTGGTGGGAATTGTGGGTTGGACTGTGACGTCAGAGGTGGTCGAGGGTGGTGTGGTGAGATTTGTGGGACCCAACCACGGCGGGGTAATGTATGCCTTTTTCATAGAAGAATGACATAGCTCTACCAATCAGTTCCACATGGAAGACTATCTCAATGTTGCAATATGCTTTGATGGTAATTAGTTTGTATGGTTATAAAAACGTTTGTTTTAGGGGTGTATTTCGACAGCGCCTTTCATGCAGTACTGTTCCGCGGTCTGTGTGAATTTTGCATTCCCAGCTGCACCTGGGCTCAGAATAAATTGCGTTACTTCTTGCCTGGTGTACACTCCTTTTTTGTATTACTTTTGTAATTTTATTGGTGAGTTCTGAGGCAACCCACAGTACAAACCCTACACTCAATACACTTGATAAAACAGTGAATTGATCTTATACTAGTCTGTCTTTGACAATGGATAATGGATAACCAATTTGGTTGCAAGTTCGGTCTTTATTGTGGACTGTGGATGTTCCCCACCTGCACCTAAATGTATTATTTTTCTTCCTGTTGCCACCCATTCATTAAACACTTTATTACTTCTAAGGTCGCACCTTTAATTCATCCCTCATTCCGTACTTAACTAATTGGAAATGTTTTAAGGCTGTGGATGATCAGACCACTGTTTCCCACCCTGCCAAATTTTCTGTTCCACTCCTTCCTCTTGGTGCACTGTGTTTGCAGTTGTGCCTAATAAAACACCAAAAAATAAATAACTAAATAAATATACTGCAATTGTCAAAATTGTGCACCCAATACTGTAACTATATCAAGTTGAATTGTTACTAATACAAAGATAATTGAAAAAAATATTTCATTGACACTGGAAACTTCAAACATTTTAATCAAGTGCACTATAACAAGCACTTCAAATTTAAGTTTTCAGAAGTAATGCAGAGAGAGGTCAAGAATTGAGAGTGCTTCCCTAATCCTGCCTCACTATACTCGTACCATTATCTCAGGTGCCGGACAGTTACCAGCCGGTATGGACCATGGCAAATATCACCATAATAATTAGAACCAATTAGTAAAGCAAAGAGCAAATACATTTGTATTGCATTTCAAAGGAATGGGGTTAACTCTAAACATAGAACTGCTACAGAAAAGAACCTGGAAAATAAAATGTTACTTACCCCTAGTTACCTCCTTTCGACTGGATGGTCCTCCCATGTATTCCTTGTCTTATGATAACTCCTTCCAGTGTCAGCTGCTTCAGAATTATTATTTTTTGTGGTGGAGGGTGCTGTGCGTCGTCGTCGACTCGATGTCCCTCGAAGGCACCCGTCCCCTCTCGAGGCTGATGTAATTGACAGTACCATTACATCAGTTCCTAGTTTTTTCACCCTCTGTTTACAGAATTCCTGGCATTTGTGAGCTCAAAGGACCAGGCACTAAAGAAACGAAAGGTGTAATGCATGGAAATTATACTGAGGGGTAGGATGGGAGGGGCGATGACGAATACGTGGCAGGAACATTCAGTCGAAAGAAAGTTACCACGGGTAAGCAACTTGTTCTTTGAATGGATTGTGTCCTCCCATGTGGATAGCCTCTCAAAGCAGTATGGTATTGGAGGAGGGAGTAAGAATTTTCAAGGCTTGTCATTAATGCTGTGAAGCACAGCCTTTCCGAATCCTGCCTCCTGTCCCGACGCAGAGTCTTGACAATAGTGTTTCATAAAAGTATGCAATGATGACCAAGTGGCTGCAGCACAGAAGTCCTGTACCGGCACACCCCCTTTCCAAGGCAGATAAAGTGGCCATGCCCCTTGTAGAATGAGCCCGCAAGCCGACAGATACATCCTTACCGGCTAGGCTATAACACTCAGTAATGCATAGAGTTATGCAACAGGATAACGTTTGATTTGTAACTGCAAGACCCAGTTTGTGCCTTGTATAGCCAACAAAATACTGATCATCTTGCCTCAGTTTAGCCGTACGAGAAATATAAAAGCTTAAAGCTCTTTTGGGGTCAGGTCTGTGAAGTCTTTTCTCTTCCTTGTCAGGATGTGGTGGAGGGTAACAAGTTGGCAATACAATTTTCTGGGATAGGTGAAATTCCGAAACCACCTTCGGCAGAAAAGTAGGTCAGACATTTACAACAACGTTTTCCTTATAAAAGGTTGTAAACTGTGGCTTACACGACAAGGCCTGCAACTTGCTAACCATGGGTGCAGATGTTATGGCATTTAAAAAGATTGTTTTCAATGCTAGCAACCTTAATGGACAAGAACGAAGTGGCTCAAATGGAGCACACATGAGGAATTTTAACACCAGATTTAAATCCCAAACAATAACCACAAAAGGGACTGGAGGGAACACATTTGTGAGCCCTTTCAAGAATTGTATTACAATTGGCATCTTAAAGTAAGATGCCTTAAAGTAAGATGCCTGCTCAGACGTGTGCTTAAAAATAGATAGCGCTTAACAAGTTTCCCTTCAAATTGCCAACCTGGAGACCCAGATTGACCAGATGCAGTAGGAATGATTACACCATAGGTGTGTCATATAGAAAAGAATCCACCTTTTTCTCTCTGCACCAGCTGCAGAACTTGTTCCAACGGCAGAGATGAACAAGTTACTTCTTACCTGGTAACATTCTTTCGATGGGATGTTCCTCCGACATATTCCTTATCTTTGATAATACGTTTCCAGCTTGCTGGCCTCGGAAATTTTTTCTGTAGAGGGCGCTGCGCATCAACGTCCGCCGAGTCGATGTCCCTCGACGGCCACCGTATCGGCGCCGACATCACCATGCCCATAAATAGACACGCGCTGCGTCCGTTGCTCAGTTCCGTTTTGTAGTATAAGAAAAGACATGCCTGAATTGGTTAGTAACCCTGAAGGAGCGAAAGCTGCAACCACAAGGGAAGTTATCACTGCGGGATGGATGGGAGGTGCGATAAGGAATACGTCGGAGGAACATCCCGTCGAAAGAACGTTACCAGGTAAGAAGTAACTTGTTCTTCGAAGGGATTGTGTCCTCTGACGTATTCCCTATCTTTGATAGACTCCCATAGCAGTGGTATGTAATTGGAGGAGGGAGTGATAGTGTTATGTATCCCTTTAGGGATGGACCGAGTGTAATACGGCCTTGCCAAATCTGGTCTCTTGAGCAGTGGAGGAATCCAGATTGTAAAATTTTGTGAATGTATGTGTGGACGACCATGTGGCAGCCGCACATATGTCCCGGACCGGTACCCCTCTCTGGAGAGCCGAAGAAGCTGCAATACCCCTGGTTGAATGAGCCCTGAGGTTTTGGGGTGGCTCTTTCCCTGCTAGTCTATAACATTCCAGGATGGCCAAGATAATCCACGTGGAGATGGTTTGTTTTGTTATGGGTAGTCCCAACTTGTGACCTGAGTATACTACAAACAGCTGGTCTGCTTGCCTGATCCTAGCCATTCTGCTGATATAAAAGCTGAGAGCTCGCCTAGGGTCCAGCCTGTGTAGCCTTTCCTCCTCTTTCCCCGGATGGGGAGGAGGGTAGAATGAAGGCAAGGTAATTTTCTGAGTAATATGGAATTCAGAAACCACCTTTGGGAGAAAATTAGGCTTCACCTGAAGGAAAACCTTGTCCTTGTGGAAGATTGTATGTGGGGGTTTACAGGAGAGAGCTTGTAGCTCACTCACCCTCCTAGCAGATGTTAGTGCTACCAGTAGGACAGTTTTAAGTGTGAGAAATCTCAATGCGCAAGAGTGAAGTGGCTCGAATGGAGTGCCCATTAAGAAGTTTAAGACTAAATTTAAGTCCCATAATGGAACCTGGAATGGTTTTGGAGGGTAAACATTAGTTAGACCCTTGAGAAATTGTACCACTAGAGGAATTTTGAAATACGATGGTTCCTCCGCAGAGCGCTTGAAGATAGAAAGCGCTGCGAGATAGCCTTTTACAGTGCCAACTTGAAGGCCTGAGTTTGCCAAGTAGAGTAGAAACGATAACACTGTGGGTGTACCACATGAAAAAGGGTTGATATTCTCTTCCCTACACCAGCTGCAAAACTTGTTCCAACGGCAGCGGTATAAAGACTTTGTTGCTGGTCTTCTGGCCGAAAGCAACACCTCCATGACGTCATCAGGGAGATCCCAATCCTTGTACCTCAACCTTTCAGAAGCCAAGCGTGAAGCTTGAGGGTTCTGGTGTCTGGATGGAGAACCTGACCTCCCTTCTGCGAGAGAAGATTCTCTTTGAGTGGAAGACGGATTGGAGGGAATATGGACATGTCCAGAAGGTCCAGGTACCACGTTCTCCTGGCCCAGTCTCGGGCAATTAGGATCATGGTTTTCCAGAATCTTCTCAACCTCCTGATCATTTGAGGAATGACAGGGACTGGTGGAAACGTGTACAGGAGTGGAAACTCCCAGTCCACTACGGACACGTCCTCTAGAGCTCCTCTCGGGGGAAATTCCCTTGAACAAAACAGATCGCATTTTCTGTTGGTACTGGTGGCAAACAGATCCACTTGAGGGGTTCCCCAAAGGACGTAGATCTCCTGAAGGACTTCCTGAGCTAGTTCCCACTCGTGGGAGACTGTGCCCTGCCTGCTCAGAGCATCCGCCGTCAAGTTCTTCTCTCCGGCTAGGTGGACTGCCCATAGAGAGATTCCTTCTTGAATTGCCCAAAACCAGAGCTGCATTGCCTCTCTGCACAGTGGTAGTGATCCTACGCCTCCTCTTTTGTTGAGGTAGTGCATGGCCACTGTGTTGTCCGTCATTATCAGGACATTTTTGCCCTGTACAGATGGCAGAAAAGCCTTCAGCGCTAGTCTGATTGCTCTCAGCTCTAACAGGTTGATATGTAGTCTGGACTCCGATGGAGACCAACGACTGCTGATGGTCAAGTCGTTGGTATGGGCTCCCCACCCCGTGAGTGAGGCATCTGTGACTACTGTTATCTCCGGCCATGGTTGCCAAAACAGTTCCCCCTTCAAGATGTTTTCCTGGCAGGCCCACCACTGAAGGTCTCGAGCCACCTTGTCGGGAATCTGAAGGAGGTCTGTCATTCTCCCTGAGAATTGCGACCACTGAATTCTCAGTGCCCCCTGAAGAGATCTCATTCTCAGGGGAGCCTCTGGCACAAGGAAGATGCAGGATGCCGTGAGGCCTAGCAACCTCAAAAAGTCAAAGTCTGGGAGACGTTGGGCATTTTGAAACTTGGTGACCATCTGCAGAATATCTTGAG
The DNA here is from genome assembly GCF_040938575.1 of Ambystoma mexicanum. Classification (NCBI taxonomy): domain Eukaryota; kingdom Metazoa; phylum Chordata; class Amphibia; order Caudata; family Ambystomatidae; genus Ambystoma; species Ambystoma mexicanum. Next base: position 639,880,379 of record NC_090939.1, read on the forward strand.
CCCTCACCTCTGGTGGCCAGGCTTTTCCCAGGGAAGTGTCCAGGACCGCTCCAATGAACTGGAGTCTCTGTGATGGTATCATCTGTGACTTTTTTAAATTGAGGGAGAAGCCCAGTTTGTGAAGGAAGTGGCAGACATAATCTAGCTGGATCTGAGCTTGTTCCGAAGATACAGCCCTGATCAGCCAATCGTCCAGGTAGGGGTAGACGTGGATCCCTTCCCTCCTTAGACTTGCAGCCACTACCGACATTAGCTTGGTGAAGACCCTCGGGCAGAGGTCAGCCCAAATGGCAGAACTCGAAATTGATAATGAGAGCCGCCAATTGCGAACCTCAGGTATTTCCTGTGTTTGAGATGGATTGGCACATGGAAATAAGCATCCTGGAGGTCCAGAGATACCAGCCAGTCCTGGAGCTGGAGGGCCTGAAGGATCTGAGAGAGAGTTACCATCTTGAACTTGTCCTTCCTGAGGAACTTGTTCAATTCTCGTAAGTCCAAGATAGGCCTCAGTCCTCCGTCTTTCTTTGGTATGAGAAAGTAGGGGGAGTACCAGCCCTTGTTCCTCTCCGCTACAGGTACCGGTTCTATGGCACCTTTCTCTAGCAGGTCTACAATTTCCTGCAAGAGGAGTGGATCTGGAACTCTCAGAGAGCTGTTCCCCGGTGGATGTCTCTGAGGGATGCGTAGAAAAGGCAGGCAGTAACCTTGGGCAACTGTCTCCAATGCCCAAGCATCTAACGTAATAGCCTGCCATTCCGTCAGATGTGAGTTAACCTGCCCCCTACTGGTGTTTTGTGAAGAGAGTCCTCAGAGTGGTTTGGAGGCGGCTGATGCAGATGCCGAGGGTAAAGAGGCACCTGCTGCTGCTGCGGCTTTTGTGTTTTTACCCCGTCCACCTCGGGTGAATTTCTTCGGACCCCTTTGAACCGGCTGTCCTCTGCCCTTTCCGAATGCGGAATAGAAGCGAAAGGACTTACCTCTCCAAGAGGTTACTGAGGGGCGATATGGTGTCTGACGGATTGCAGCTCCTAAGGATTTTGCTGCTGCCTTTGATATTTGTAGTTTTTCTAAACTGCCGTCCACCTTCTTACCAAACAATGAAGAGCCGTCAAAGGGCATATTCAAGAGTCTGCTTTGCACATCTGGAGCAAAACCAGACTTTCGCAACCAAGCAAATCTCCTGGTTGTTGTACTTGCCGCCATGGCCCTGCTGATACTGTCAGCAGAATCGATGCCAGTCTGAAGGGATTCGCACATTGCGTCCTTACCATCCTTAATGATGTTGAGAAACGCTTCCCTTTCTTCTCCCTCCGGGAGGCAGTCAGCCGCTGATGAAGCACACTCCCAAAGTGTGCGGCTGAACCTTGCAAGCGTACAAGTAGCATTGATGGATTTCAACGCCATGCTACATGCGGAAAATACTTTTTTGGCCATAGTAATATCTCTTATCATCCCTGTCCTGTGGAACCATAGGGTAAGCCAATTTACTACCTGCTGAAGTAGCTGTCTGAATAACCAGACTCTCCGGAGTTGGGTGTTTGGATAAATATTCAGGGTCAGCAGAAGACACCCGATATTTAGCTGATAGTTTCTTGTTAACTGCTGGGATAACCTGAGGTGTTTCCCAGTTTGCCAATATTCTCCTTTGTAATGCCGTATGAAATGGCACTACATGATCCTCCTGTGGACCTATGACCAAGATGTGTGTATGTCATCTTGCTGAAAAGCAGGTGAGGGTGTGGACCATCCCATAAATTCTATTATCCTTGCCATCAAGGTTCTATAAGGGATTTCAGCATGTTCCCCTGGGTCTGGTGTGGCAAATTTCACTTCTGGGGAAGTGTCCAACCCACTTGCTTCCTGTAGGGTTTCATGGAGGTCTTTCAACCTACCTTCCTCAGAGGTAAATTCCCTGCAACTCAAAAGGCCTTTCCTGATCTGAATCCTCCCCTTCTTCACTAATAGAAGATAAGACCCTGGAGTGGTCAGGTCTTGAAAATGGTATAAATCCCATTTCCAGAGCAGAAGGAGCCAGATTTGTCATGATTAGCTGAGAAACGTCGACATCGTCGACGCAGACGATAATTGCTTCGAAGCCATCGAAAAAGGTGTAGAGAAAAGTGGTAAAGGCCTCAATGAACTCGAGAGTATCGGGATTCTACTCGAGGTTGTCGACGACATTCTCGTGCTCGAGGCTCTGGGTATGGCCACTGGCTGCGAGGTGGCCGTGGGTTTGTCCTTTCTCGGCGTCGGCTTCGAAGACGGCATCGACTCGACTGACCTGTGCGTCGAAGAACCCTTCGATAACGGCGTTGACGACGCCGATCTATGTATCAAAGGGATCCTCGACGACGGCATCGAAGATGCAACTTTGCGTTTACACGAAGGCTTGCGACGCTCTCGAGTGGCTTCTTTTGCCGGGTACTGCGACACGCGGCTTTTTGATTTTTCGGGTCTTTCACCAAGGGTATCACCCTCAGCAGTCTTCGAGGGGGTCGAGCCCGCTTTCTCGAAGACGCTTAGCATTTTCTTCCTGAATTCCTCCCACTCAGCCTGAGAGCTGTGTTTTGTGGGGCAGGAGACCCTTTCTGGGGAAACAGAAGATGACGAGGCAGGGGATCTTCGACGTCTCTTCTTTGAGTGTCTAGATCTCGACGAGTGGTGGGAGCTACTTCGAGACCTAGAATGGGAATGCTTTAGACGGCGAGGAGATGAATGCCTCGACTCGGCCGAAGAAACTTTCGAGGATGTTTTGACTGACTTACCTCTCTCGAGCTTCCCCTTGCGGTCCTTCAAGGCTTTCGCCGTCATGGACATGCAGTCCTCAGACTCCGAACAATGGTGCTCGACTCCCAAGCACCACAAACAGATCCTGTGAGGATCTGTTATCGACATTTTCTTTCCGCAGTCTCGACATTTTTTGAAGCCGGACCGCAGAGTCGTCGGTTCGGATGAAGAAGTCATCGAGAACGAGTTGGTTTTATCGAGGAAATATAATAGGTTTATCTGACTGAACTGAGCAACGATATTCCGAGGCCCCACGAAGCGCGGAAAAACAGAACTGAGCAACGGACGCCGCGCGTGGCTATTTATGGGCATGGTGACGTCGGCGCCGATACGGTGGCTGTCGAGGGACATCAACTCGGCGGACGTCAACGCACAGCGCCCTCTACAGAGAAAATATTTCTGAGGCCAGCAAGCTGGAGACGAATTATCAAAGATAAGGAATACGTCGGATGACACAATCCCTTCGAAATAGCCAACAATTAGCAGCATACGGTGCCGTCACAGCCCCCCAGGACACGGCAACAGCGATCGGCGCCGGACCCAGGTGCTAACGATAGAACTCGGCCTGTGGGAAAGAGGACAGCCCGGGCTTGGGGATCTCCCGCCCATCCGAGCAGCACGACAGGCCAGGGGGAACTTGCGTGATCCAGGCAACAGAGGGCCGGGGCACCAGCGACGGCTGTGAACAAGGTACCTGCGGCTCCAGCAAGCGAGGCGGAGTGTCGGGGGAGAGGGAGTCCTCAGCGACGGTCGGCTGAAGTAGAGACAAGCGCCGAGGGAGAAGCCCGAAAGTGAACTGGCCGAGAAGTAGAAGAGGAAGGACAACGTAGCACTGCGGCAATCCGGGACCCCCCCTGACGAGCCGGGAACCGACGCTGGAGGAATCAAGCGGTCAGAAAACACACCAAGCTCTGGATTACAGGTACCTGATATTTCCTGGAGGACAGAAACCTCCGATGTACGGCAGAGCCTAGGGAACCCTGCGGAAACCTGGCGCGCACTTGAAGGAGAGCGAGGACAAGCCCTGCTGGGGGCCGCGAGGTGGTAGAGTGGTGGTCCCAGGCCAACCCAAATAGTGCCACACAGCTGTGGGGTGCACTCCTGCACTACACGGCAAAACAGGAATTAAAGAAGGAGCCAGGCTGTGAAAAGAGGACAGCCCAGGAGCAGGCCCTCTCACTAGCCGGAGGAAGCAGCGTAACAGGCTTGGAGTACACACTTAGACCTGGAAGCGGAGAGCCTGAGCACCAACAGCAATCGAGGACAATACATCTGCGGCACCGATGCAGTGAAGTGGAGTGTCGGAAGGAGGAAGAGTCCCCAGCGGCAGCGGAGGCAGAGAAGCACACCGAGGGTGGAACGCGAGGGTGAGACTGCCCGAGGAAAAGGAAAGGCGAGAAGAGGTTTGCACCGCGGCCGCCAGGAGCGCCCCTGACGGACAGATGACCTCCGGTGGTGTTGGGAACCGGGACTGACCCTGTTGGAACCCAGCGAAGCACGGAGGCGGAGACACAGCAACGGCGGGACCCCGTGCCCCCCGCTCACGGAACAGCACGGTAAGAGTGGGACAGAGCAGGCAATACGCTGGTTGGGAGAAGATAGGGGAGGCAGCAGGTGCCCTGCACAGGGAGCCCTCCGAGAAATCCAGAAACAACACAGGCCTGAGACAACAGGGCGCATCTGACGGAGGGAACGCTAACCTGGGGGCACAAGCAGACACAAAGGGGGGATATTTCCCCCCCCAGAATCTTGAAAACTGGGGAGCCACACAGCAAGGAACATTCGAGCTATTTGAAGGGGTCTCCCCAGACTTGAAAATATCACCAGTCCTGTCGCCAGACGCCCAGTTCCAACTCAAAGAAGCACACGAGGCCCTACATCTCGAACAGACCCGAGAAGTGAAGAAACCCACCCCAGAATAGTGGGCCAGACACCACAACAGGCATTCAACAGCCGGATCACTCAAACTAAAGCAGAAGTAGGTTGGCAACAATAGCGGCATATACTTTACACCACAGAACATCTTTTTCCTGAATTCCTCCAACTCAGCCTGAGAGCTATGTTTTGTGGGACAGGAGACCCTTTTTTGGGGAAACGGAAGAAGACGAAGACGAGGAAGGGGATCTTCGATGTCTCTTTTTTGAATGCTTAGATCTCGAAGAGTGATGGGAACTGCTTCGAGATCTAGAACGAGAATGTCTTTTGTGATGGCGAGGAGACGAATGTCTTGACTCCGTCGAGGAAACTTTCGAAGAAGTTTTAACTGCCTTACCTCTCTCGAGCGTCCCCTTACGCTCCTTCAAGGCTTTTGCCGTCATGGGCATGCAGTCCTCGCACTCCGAACAATGGTGCTCGATTCCCAGGCACCACAAACAGATCCTGTGAGGATCCGTCAACGACAGTTTCTTTCCACAGTCTTGACATTTTTTGAAGCCGGAGCGTGGAGTCGTCGGTTCCGGTGAGGAAGCCATTGAGTACGAGTTGGTATTCACAAGGAATATATCGATATATTTGACTGAAGAACTCAGCAACGATATTCCGAGGCCCCACGAAGCGCGGAATAGCGGAACTGAGCAACGGACGCTGCGAAAGTCTATTTATACGTGTGGTGATGTCAGCACCGATACGGAGGCCGTCGAGGGACATCGGCTCGAGGGACATCGACGCGCAGCGCCCTCTACTGAAAAAATGTTTCCGAGGCCAGCAAGCTGGAGATGATCTATCAAAGATAAGGAATACGTTGGAGGACACAATCCCTTCGAAACAGAGATTGTGTTGCTGGCTTTATGGCTGGAAGCAAAATCTCCATCACGGCTTCCAGGAGGTCCCAATCCTTATTTATCAACCTCTCAGGAACCAGGCGTAAAGGTTGAGAGTCTTGACCTCTGGATGGAGAACCTGACGCCCTCTTGCGAGAGAAGGTGCTCTCTTTGCGAAAGACGTATTGGAGGGCAGATTGACATGTCCAGAAGGTCCGGGTACATCGTCCTCCAGGCCCAATCCGGAGCAACTAGGGTCATGGATTTCCCAAACTTTCTCAATCTCCTGATCACATGGGGAATGACGGGGACTGGAGGAAACGCGTACAGGAGTGGAAACTCCCAGTGCACTATGAACGCGTCCCCTAGAGCTCCTCTTGGGGGAAATTCCCTGGAGCAGTGCAGCTCGCACTTCCTGTTGACACTGGATGCAAACATATCTAATTGAGGGGTTCCCCAAACGGCGAAGATCTCTTGAAGTACTTCCTGAGCTAGCTCCCACTCGTGTGAGACCGTGCTCTGCCTGCTCAGAGGGTCCACTGCCGTGTTCTCCTCTCCGGCTAGGTGAACTGCTGATAGGGAGATTCCTTCTTGTAGTGCCCAGATCCAGAGCTGCACTGCCTCTCTGCACAGTAGTAGTGACCCTACACCTCCTCTGTTGTTGAGGTACTACATGGCCACTGTGTTGTCTGTTATTAGAAAATTATTTCCCCGTACAGCGGGCAGAAAGGCCTTCAACGCTATGTCTGATTGCCCTCAGCTCCAAAAGGTTAATGTGTAGTTTGGACTCCGATGGAGACAAATAACCACTGACTGTAGGATCGCTGGCCTAGGCTCCCCACACTGTGACTGAGGCATCCATAACTACTGATATCTTAACCCACGGCTGCCAAAAAAGGTTCCCCCTTCAGAATGTTTTCCTTGCAGCCCCACCAAAGGAGATCCTGTGCAATCCTTCTCATAACCTGAAGTAGATCTGACATCTTGCCTGAAAACTGAGACCACTGGGACCTGAGGGCCCACTGGATGGATCTCATTCTCAGACGAGACTCTGGCACCAGAAACATGCAGGATGCCATGAGGCTGAGTCACCTTAGGAAATCTAAGGCCAGAAGATGCTGGGCATTCTGAAATCTGGTGAGCATCTGCTGAATGTGCTGAGCCCTCAACTCAGTTGGCGAGGCTTTCCCCAAGGATGCAACCAGGACTGCTCTGATGAATTGGAGCTTTTGGGAAGGTATCATGTAAGACTTCTTGAAATTGAGAGAGAAGCCCAATCTGTGGAGAGAGTTGATAGTGATGCTGAGATGTTCCAAGATCTGCTCCGGAAAACAGGCCCTTATCATCCTATCGTCCAGGTAGGGGTAGACATGAATCCCCCCTCTCCTGAGCCTCACTGCCACCACCGCCATCAACTTGGTGAAAACCCTCAAGGCGGAGATGAGCCCGAATGGCAGACCTCGAAACTGATAATGAGAACCGCCAACGGCAAACCTCAGGCACCTCCTGTACTTGTGATGAATAGGCACATGGAAGTAAGTATCCTAAAGGTCCAATGATAGCATCCAATCCAGAAGATGGAGGGCTTGAAGCATCTGAGAAAGGGTAACCAACTTGTCCTTCCTGAGGAACATCTTCAAGTATCTGAAGACCAAAATGGGCCTCAATCCTCCGTCCTTCTTGGGGATCAAAAAGTAAGGGGAGTACCACCCCTTGTTCCTTTCCATTACAGGTACTGGCTCTATAGCACCTTACTCTAGCAGACTGAAAATCTCCTGCGAGAGCAATCGATCTGGAAGTTTGCAGGAGTGGCTCCCCGGTGGATAATCCAGAGACCTTCTTAAAAAGGAGAGGCAGTAACACCGGGCCACTGTTTGCAAGGGCCAAGCATTGGAAGTTATGCCCGCCATTCTGCCAAATGCTGACTTAGCCTGCCCCCCAGTGCAATCTTGAGGACTAAGGCCTCACTGTTATTTTGAGGCAGCTGAAATAGCAGCTGAGGGTAAAGCAGCCGTTGCTTGGGCGGACTTCGCGCCTCTTCCTTGTCCACCACGTGGAAATTTTCTTTGGCCTCTTTGATTGCGCTGGCCTCTGGGTCTTCAGAATCAGTTATAGTAGCCAAAGGACCGTCCCCTCTGTGCGTGTACAGTAGAGTGAGAGGGTTGAGGCTGTCCTATAGCAACACTGAGTGACTTGCCCGCTGCTTTTGAGGCCCGTAATATTTCAAGGCATTCATCAGCCTTGTTGCACAGTTGTGAGTCATCACAGGGCATGTTAAGCAGCCCGGACAGCTCATCCAGTGTGAAACTAGACTTTCTCAACCACGCAAACCTGCGCATAACCAGGCTAGCCGCATTGGTTCTGCTAACACTATCGACAGAGTCCAAACCTGATTGCAGGGATTCAGACATAGCGTAATTTCCATCTTTCACAATATTCAGGAAACCTTTGCTATCCTCTCCAGGGATATGCTCAGCTGCCATTGCAATACAGTCCCATACGGTGTCGGTATATTTGGCAAGAGCGCTACTGGGGCTGATGGACTTAAGAGCCATACCACTGGCTGAAAACCTTTTTTAGCTAGTGCATCAAAGTGCTGTAGTCCCTATCTGGAGGGATGTTAGGGTAAGCTGCCTGTCTTGATGTGGATGTAGCAGCCTGCACCACAAGGCTTTCCAGGCAGGGTGCCTTGAGAGATATTCAGGGTCAATGCTTGAAGGCTTGCATTTTTTAGTCAGAGTTTTACTGACGGCAGGACCTGTGTCAGGGAACTCCCAATTAGCAATGACCCTTTTTTGTAGTGCAGTATGAAACGGCAAAACAGAGGGCCGCATTACGAGTCCGGCGGTAGCCTTGCCGGTATAACCAGCAGGCTGCCGCCGGACTCGTGAATTTTTTCCCGGCACCTGGCTCCATCGAAACATGGGGGATTACGACCCCGGTGTTCCTGGAAGTCAGGCGCCGGAAAAATGTTAATCCTCATTCCCATTTGAGTCTGATAGGACCCAATGTGAATGGGGATGACGGAAGCACTGGCACCGTTAACAACGGTGCTAGTGCTTCCCGGAAAGTCTGCAGGCTGGTGCCGTTCAGCCCACCAGGTCAAACCTAGGGGGTGAGACTGCAGCCGCCCACAGACCCGGAGTGTGCCAGTCCGGTAACAATGGTGCCGGTAGGCTTACCGGCCCCGTTGTTACCGGACTGGCACGCTTGTAATGAGGACCAGAGTCTTTTTGTGGACCCTTGTCTAGAATGTCCATCATGTCATCCTATTCATAGGCTGCAGCTGGTCTTCCCCAACCCAGGTATTCAGTAATTATATTCATTAGTTGTCTGTATAACGCTTCAGCATCCCCAGACGGGTTGGATCTGCCAAAATCAATTTCGGGGGAAGTGTCCAGGCCACTTGCACTCTGAAGGTTCTTATATAAATTTTGCATCTGGACTCCTCAGACACTAATGATTTTGGAACATTAAGGGTTCCATATTCCAAGCCAAAGGGTGTAGTATCCTGGTCTGAGGGTTCAGCTTCCTCAGGCTTGAAAGATTTCTCGAATTCCTTTAATGGAGTCAAAGGTTTCGACGCCTTCGATGCTGACGGCACTGGCCTCAACAGGCTCGACCCACGACTCAAATGAGTCTTTTGAGGGTTGAGGAACGGGCTTCTCCTCAACTCGAGGCCTCAAAGGCTATTGGGGGGGTCGCTGTTTTTCTGCCCGGCTCGAGGGTGTGTGAGTTTTAGCCTTCTTGCACTCTTTATCGGCTTTGCTAGGTGCAACAGGGTCGTGACTCTTCATCTATGCCTTTGAAGGGGCCGGGGCTGCCTTTTTGAAGATATTTAAAATTTGAAGCCTGAAAGCCTCTCATTCAACGCTCAAAGCTGTCTTACCTGTGCAGGCTCCCCTGCGTTCAGGAGAGGAGTCGGAGGATGAAGACGGATACCTATGATGCTGTTTCTTTGAACTCTTTCTCGATGACAAAGAGGAATGGCGGGAACTGCTTCGAGAACAAGATGGTTTTTTTTTTACATTTTCTCAGGGGCGGCTCACCCCTTGATTGGTCTGATGATCATCTTTTCTGAGGCGTCATGGAAGGGGATTCGTGAGGTGCCTACCTGCAGCAAATTTCCCCTTTGGTTCTTTGAGTGCCTTTTCCATCATGGAATGAGAGGACCTGTAGTCAGCCGTCTTGTGGTCGGTGCCTAAGCACCACAAATAAATGCGGTGAGGGTCGGTAATTGACATTTAAAAAACAAATGTAAACCCAGTCGACATTTTAGAACAATGGTCATAGTTTTAGAAAGAAACAACCGCAGCATATCCAAAGTGAAGCTTTAGTGGAAAAACCGAACTGAAGTAACGGGCACAGTGCGTGCTATATATACTGTTGATGACGTCAGCCTTGAGAGGGGACAGAGGCCTTTGAGGGACATTGAGTCGATGATGATGCACAGTGCCATAGGCGTTGCTAGGGGGGGGCTAATGGGGCTATAGCCCCTGGTCTTTTGGTTGTAGCCCCGGATAGAATCTCAGGAGCTACAGCCAAAAGGCTAGCTAGCCCCCAGTCCCAACAGTTCCGACATCAGCATAGCCCCGGGTCTTTTCCACACTTAGCAACAACCCTGCACAGTGCCCTCTGCCACAAACCAAAAAAACAATTCCGAAGCAGCTCACGCTGAAAGGAGTTATCATGAGATGAGGAATACGTGGGGGGACACAATCCATTCGAAAGAGTAATTTGCATGGTAATCAAGAATATTGGAATAAGTAAGAAAAGGATTAGTCTGACACCTTCCATAACAAGAAAATGAACATGCTTACTTCCCATAAGAAGAGACAAGTCTTGTAGAAAATGGAGACCTGAAAACCAAAAAACAATCTGCACTATAAGGGGAGCAACATTTGCAAACAACACCTCCTACCCCTGTACTAGCCTGGAGGAAATGATTTATTATTATTATTATTATTGTTTATCTATTTCTAACACGCCAAAGCCTGTATGCATCAGGGCGTGGAAATCCCAAATCCTTTCCCTTAAATTCTTATACATCCGCTTTGTGCATTTATACTAGAAGAGGTAGTCTGAATGTAGGTGAACACTGAGGGATTCACATCACTCCTGTGGATCAGGCAAAGAAACATTTTGACAAAGACCTTCGGCTTTAGAAAGCTGATGTGATGAGCACTGGCCTGCTGAGACTACAGCTTCTGAACGTGTGATTGAGTTGATTTGATTATTATTTCTTGTTCTAAACAACACTGCACATGGGATAGCCTTTAAGAGTTAAAAGATGACAATGACGGGGCTGAATGAAAATCACATGATTAATTTTAAAAGATGGGTTTTGACAGCAAATACTTTATCTCCTATATATTTGAAATTGGCCTGTGGAAAGATTGTGCAGAGGATCTGAGGGGCAGTAAACGTAGATTTGTTCTACCAGATAAAGTGGTGTAAGACCATAAAGGCATCTAAACACCAAAGACATAACTTTAAAAACAGGTATACCAGCAGCTAATGCAATGACGGTGCGAAGTGGTGTCTAAGTGGTCTGGCGTGGTCGGAGTCTGTTCTTTGTGGCCACTGTTTGAAGGAGGAGCTGCAACCACTACAAAACACCATCCGCGGCGCGGAGCGAAGTGGTGTCTAAGTGGTCTGGCGTGGTCCGGCGAAGGGCCGCGATCGGGTCGGCGCCATTCATCCAAAAACTCAATCTCAACTCATGCGGTAAGACCTCTTAAAAGCTTTCCTCGAAATCAGCCCCAACAGGCTCCATAACCCTAAACCTGTCTTTGTGAAAATCACTAACATTTGCAGCTTATTCATTCAAAACACACGCATTTAAGTTCCAAGCGTACGATAATCAGCTTACTTCAAGCATGGACGAAGATGACGGACGTCGCCTCCGTAGCTCGAGGAAAGGAGCGGGAGGGCCCCGAACTGGTGTGGCAATTGAGAGCAATGAAGCAAACAGACCAATAAAGAAGAATGACGCTCCCTCCGAAGTCATCAATTCACCTTTCACACCCCTCATCCAAACGAGTTGCGAACACATCAGCCCGCTGACAGTTGATCTCGATAAAAACTCCAAAACCATGTATGCTCCCACCGCAATTATAGAAATCACTTCAAATGAGGAAACAACAGCAAGCGTCAGAGGTCGCAAACAGATGGATAATGAAAAGAGCGAGCACGGCAAGACGTTAACTTCCCCACAACTCGGCACTCTCAAGCTAGTCACGCCGTTAACCCCCAGAGGGGGGTCGGAGTGCAGGCATGATGAGAGCCTAGAGCAAAGTGAGGAAATAGAAATATGCCCACGAAATGAAGGCGCCGAAGAAACGTTGCAATCGAGCCCTGCCAAGGTTCGACTGCCTACAGTTATCACTGAAGTGCTGCGGGATGAGGAAGAGCGTGCGCACACTAAGGAGACGAGACTTGCAACCGAAGTAGAGAGTTCCGAATCGTGTAAATGGAAAGGAAAAAAATTTGAAAAACAGATTCAGGACCAATCACCAACGAGGGTCCATCAAAGAGTAAGAGTTTTAGTACACGCCTCAAACAATGACGAAGATCTCCAAGAAAGTGCAAATCGTGTGGAATACGCTCCATCAGAGAAGAACTACTTAGAAAGCGCACTAACATCAGCACGAAATATGAAAAAAAGGAGCAGAGAACGTTGTGAAACCACATTTGGGAAAACGAGCTCGCAAAAACTCACTAATCAGAAGAAAAACAAATCAAATGCGCATGCAAGAGCCAAAGTGAGTCGTTCCACCAAAAACGCATCACACACCGTGAAAGAGCGCATGATCAAAAGCATAAACACCGTGAAATCAAAGAAAACCAACACCAAGCGTATGGTGACTGATTTCTTCGAATTCCAGCTACTAAAGAAATCACAAAATTTCGCAGAAATCTCTGATGCAGACATGCTAGCAGCCATAAACGAAAACATACCACATGCAAAACAACGAAGAGTGGACTATACATCTGAAGCAGGTTCTCCACAAGCAGATAAATCCGTAGCTCAAAGGCTTGCATCAACAGACTCTAGTCTCAAGGAAGGCGAAAGAACAAATGAGAATGATGAGAATGCCATAAAACGAATGTCAAAATCCAACCTTCCCAAGAACCCAGGCGAAGACATACCTAATGACAAGAACGCATCTAACCAGGACAACGTGGAAGGTGAGACTCCAACACCGATCAACATGGGCCAGGAGAGCACGACGAGTGATGGACAACTGATTCAAGGCAACGAAGAACTCAAAGAGTCTCAAAAGGACATCGCGGTCACGGCCAAAACACAAGAACGAGAAAGCCTGCTCCAGACCATTGCATCTGAAGCATCTAAATCACCAGCTGCATCCAGTCAGAATCTCAGCCCATGTCCAGCAAGCCATCATGCGGCAGCTGCGAGAGAACCACACAAACCCCCAAACATAGTGGAATTCAACATTCAAGTGAACAAAACAAAAGATCGATCCCAACGGGTTCTTCCAACAGAAAAAATACTGCAAACGGAATCAAGAGGCTCAAACCAACCACGAACACCCAGCAGAAGTCATAGTGAGTTTGAATACCAATCAGGCAGAACTTCGTGCCCACAAACGCCAAATGCAGCCCAAGAGGCATCCTCGAAAAAAAACGGACTTACAAGGAATCATGTCAGTTATAACCATTGCACTCAATCCTTTTTGCAAATTATACGAGACCATGAATGATGCAGTAAAAGATCAACAAGTCATTCTAGCAATGCTTCTGATGAAAGTATTATACTTGGAAGGCTACATCACAGCAAAAGAGAATTCTGCAAGTAACAAAGGTACGACAGAGTCATGCATCGATGAGACGATTAACAAAATCACAGCAACAATAAATGAGACAACATTGTCTAATCGACAAAGCAAATCAATCAATACAAGTCAAGTTGGAACACAAACAAAGACCATCATTGATTTAACAGTTGATATAAAAGCAACTGACAGAGAAAAAATTCAGCAAAAGACAACAAGTAGTAACGAGATAACAAATAGCAAAAACAATGCGATCATGGTACAACAGATGCCAAAGGCAACGTTGGTACTAAATCAAGCAAACGCCAAAGACAAAAGTGAGGTCAGAGTTGCAGCCTCTTCATACGGCATCTTCAAGATAAACGGCGGGAAAGACAAACCGAATAACGATTCTGAGACAGCCGCAACATGTACCAAAAAGGATGTCTCAAAAAATACCACCAGCAAACAAAACATAGAAAAAATACAGAACACAAGCCCTGAAATAAGAGCACCAGCCGCAGTATCAAAATGGAATTCGAACAGCTTAACGGCCACCACAATGAGGGAAAACGAAAATACAGAAAATGTAAAAGGTTGCAAAAACAAACTGACCAGAGAACGGAACTCCAAGGAAAAACTGGACTTAACAGATCCTTTAACGACCTGAGTACATATTCGGATGAAGTTATTGATTCACCGACAGCACTAGTTTCAGTCAAGCAAAAGGCGGAAAAAACGCAATCATCGAAACAAAAGATTGCAGTAACTCCAGAGGAAAAACATGCGGAAATGCTGCAAGAACGCGACTTCGAAACCTTGGAACAAAAACGAAATCGTCTAACAAAGTGTGCAGCAATCCGTGAGAACAAAAAAGAGCACAAGCAAGTCCACATCGCGGATAGACGCACAGAGACTATCCAAAGTAAGAACATCAACAAAACAAAAAATATCAGAAATAAATCAGAAGAACGCCTTACAAAAAAGAGCACAACAACGGATAGAGAGTCAACAGCCACTCAACGAACACAAAACAAAACACAAGGACCTCAAGGAGAGAAAAGACTAACGCTTAAGGAGTACAAAGACACAACCAAGAGACGAGAACACGAAACAAGAAAAACTAACAACAATAATAAACATGGTTATTGCTCAGGACAGAAACAGCAGAATGATCCACACAAACGAGCATCTCACGCTCCAAACACAAGAAACACAGAAATTGAAGAAAATGACGGCAGATACCCCACAAAAAATGTCTCAAAATATTCAATCAGAATGACCCAACGAAGTTGCATCAAAGAAGAGACCATTTTAAATCGAAGAACGGTCTTGAAAATACTGCGTCAAATTAAAGATTTGCAGAGACTTCACACGGACGACTTGAAAATCGTTGAACCATGGCACACGCAACATGGGGCAGTCACAATACTGCATCTAGCGTCCTCAACGACATTAAAAAAAATTCTAAAATACAGAAGAGACATCTACAATTCTGGTTACTACTTGGAAGATCTCACAGTACCTAGTAACGAAGAACGCATCGAATCAGCCAAAACTAGGGAGATCGATGCCACGGAAAATAAACACTTAACCACGAAGTACAGGATGCACAATGAAAAAGACACAGAGGATCACTCTCAGAGAGACCACAAAGCAACAAAAGGACTTGAAACATCAAAGAAATATCAGAGATCACATTACAACAAGAGTAAAAATTAGCATAACAAAACCAAAAATGACTCATTATTTAATAAAACAACTGAGAAAGAAAAGATGGTACATTCACAACGGACACCAATCATTGATGGTGCAACAAAAATAACCTGCTCGCAAAGAGTCGGCTCAACACCGACGGTTCAATTCAAACAAAACCCAAATACAAGCAGTAAAACAGAAATCTGGGCTTGGTTGCCAAAAGCACTAAGTCTGCATCGCAAACAATAGCCACTCCAGCGGGCGGAAGCAGTCATATGTAATGAGACCATGGAAGCTATCAATGATATCAAGTTATGTTCATGGAACACGCGAGGCCATACACATTTGACTGCTCCAGGAGGCCCTAATCTCGGAGAGTTTCACATAATCTGTCTACAGGAAACCTGGCTTCAGCAAACTCCCACACTAGAAGGATATCAGATCACTCTATCCCCAGCCGCAAGAGGAACCAAAGGACGTCCAACATCAGGTCTCCTAATAGCTTGCCGAAATGGTTCTGGAGCCTCCATTGTACAAACGATAATTGCAAATCAATCAATTTTGGCAGTAGAAATTGCCTGGCAAGGCGATGAAAATCATAAAATAGATTTACCAAAAATTGTTATAATAAATCTTTACTGGAACCCAGCTGCAATAAACGCAAAAAAGTTCATAGACCTTTGTGAAAGGACAATTGACGCAGTAAGATCTGAGCACGACATAGAGAACATTCTGATATGTGGAGATCTAAATGTCACCCAAATAACCAGTATGAATGCAACGGCATTACAAAAGGCGTCCGCATACCGTGGCACAAATTGGCGAAAGTTCACCGACTCGCGTGATCTATACAACCTGGACGAAGTGTTCGTTGAAACAGACAGAATAGCAACTTGGGAGCGTGCATCCTCGGCCTCCACGATCGATTACATCTATGTATCCAAATCCATGTTGCATTGTCTACAATTTTTTAAAGTGCGGCACACCCCAACAAGCGACCATAACCTGTTTGAAACCGCATGGAACTTCACAACCAAAAAAAACTGTCAAATGAACATACGAATTGAGGCAAACACGAAAGGCACCAGAATCAAACTAAGTACTGCTGAAATTCGCAAAATCACAGCAAAGTACAAGGCCATCACCGTTTCAGCGACATGCCCTGGCATCGACTACCAACCTCTACTGTTGCCGTATATGCAGACATCAAAAAGAAAAGGAAACACAACAAACCGAAATACTAAACACGCATATAACAAAGTTCTAATTGATAAAAGGCGTGAGTACAGAAGAGCACTTCGAACAGCCTATAAGCAAATTGCCACAGACGGCACATCAGAGATTCAAAGTATCAAAACAAAATACAAAGCCTGGGTAAAATCGTATAGACATAAATTGTACCAAGGGGACGCCGAACAAATAACAAAGGCGATCATTAACAACAACAGTAGAAATTTTTGGTCCTTAATACACGACGTTGAACAAACGCAGGACAATCACATTTTAAACAACATCAGTCAACATACCTGGGAAAGTCACTTCAGCAAAGTCTTTAAATCTGATCTAAATGTAAAACCACAAGCGCAACAATTAAAAGCTGTACAATGGTCGAACCTAGATAGAAAAGAGGACATTATTGACATCATCAAAAAATTGAAAAACTTGCGTGCACCAGGCCCGGATGGCATCAGTAATGTCGAATTAAAAAGTCATCCAGAAGAATGGGCTATCTTGCTAAGTGTCATCTTTAAGCGATGCACTGAAACAAGATCAGTACCACAATCATGGACTAAAGCAATCGTGGTACCGATTTACAAAAAAGGCAGCCTCACGGACCCAATGAATTTTCGACCGATTGCCCTACTAGATGTTATGGGAAAAGTATACGCTTCATTACTCTTGACGAGATTTCAAAGATGGGCGGCCTCTGCAGAATGTAACGATGATATGCAAACAGGGTTCAAGAAACACACAGGCACAACATGCAATATACTAGTGTGTAGTATATTAAAAGCAAAAACTCTAGAAAAGAATCACCGTCTGTTTGCAGCTTATATCGACTTCACTCAGGCCTTCGACAGAGTTGAAAGATCACTCTTGTGGGACAAACTTGAAGCATGGAAATGTCCCCACTCTCTTTTAGAGCCAATTCAAGCATTGCATTATGACACATCCATGAGAGTCAGACTCAGCCGTGAAGGAGATTTATCAACCGAAATAAACACCACACGAGGAGTCAAACAGGGTTGTCCACTGGCGTCAGCACTCTTCATCACCTACATCGGCGACATTCAAAAAATGGGAACTCAAACACAAGCCTTCCCACCAACACTGGGAACAATGCAAATTGGTCACCTGCTTTACGCTGATGACCTAACAATCTTTGACCATACTCAAATTGGGCTACAGCGCAAACTTGACGCCCTTCTAATCTACGCCAATAGCAATCATTTGGAAATCAATATTAACAAAACAAAAATCATGATTTTCCAATGTCATACAAAAAAAGAAAACTTTCAGTGGCATTTGGGCAAGACCAGAATTGAGGTGGTTTCAAACTTTAAATATCTAGGAGTAAACATGGATAGTTCCCTCCACGAAACCACAATGCAGCAGGAACTACACACAAAAATGAGTAAACTAGTAGCTCAAGCAAAAAAAATTGACAGTAAATTTGGAAAATTCTCCCTGAAACCAATAATAAACTTTTACAAGATGAAGGTCGTACCCACCATCACTTATGGCATAGAAGCAATGCCGATGATTCCACAAAAAGTTTGGTGCAAATTAGAAGCATATTTCTGGCGTAAAGTCCTTAAACTACCAAATTTGACTCCTGGCGTAGCAATACGACGCAAATTAAGTTTACAATCACTGGAATGTTCTGCAACCTGCAACGCCATCATGTTATATCGCAAATGCAGAATGGACAGTCAAAACAAAATCTTTAGTATCATCATACAAGAAATGAACAACAATACTTGTGATATGGTAACCAACTGGCAAAAGCAAAATCAAACAGTACTGGACGCAATCGTCTCAGACGAAGACGAACTCATCACAAATCCATGTAAAGTGCTAAAGAAAATAAAAGACATGGACTGGGCCAAAACGATTGACGGTACCGCAACATTAAAACTCATCGCTCATTTACCAAGTTTTACTGTAAAAAGAAATGAACTGCAGAACTACATAAAGCAGTTTCCAAACAGGCAAGCACAGAACCTAATTCTACGAGCAAGGCTTAACCTGTTCAAAACAAATGAAATAAGACATGTTCGAGGGCAAGCACAGTCAAACACCTGCAGATTCTGTTCCAACGACATACAACCTCCAAAGGAGACAATAAGACATCTACTTATTGCATGTACAGCGACTGCAGTAATCAGACAGTGCTATCTGCCAATGATACCGGGTTTTAGCACACTGCCAGAAGAGCAATTGTGGTGGTGCAGACTCATTGGGGGAGAAAAAACAACGTGGCAAATAGCGACTGCAAAAATGCTAGAATACATTGACACGAATCTACTTAATGTTAACAGCAAGCTATAAAGAATAAGCCCTCGTCTTCTTCAAAATAGAAAACACAAAGACGAGTTCATCGAAGTTTACTATAAAGCTTCAGTATTGTAAAATCACATTTTGATCAAACAATAAAAAAAAAACAAATGCAATGTCCTACTGAACTAATGCAATGACCTACTGAAAGGGGGAGATGGAATCTCTTTTCCTCAAACCAAAAATCTTCTGACTGCATTTTGTGAACACCAGAGACGTTGCATTTGATAAGCTGGAAGACCTACAGAAATGGAGTTGGCATAGTCTAGTTTAGCATTAAGTGAGCCAACTACTGAGGAATAGAGCTGTGTCAGGATGTAAGAGAGAATTCTACAGAGATAGAAATGTTTGAAAAAGCATCCCTTAACCACTAAGCCAATCTGAGCATCCATGCAGAGAATGGCCTCCAAATAAACTCTCAGGTTCTTAACTTTGTTGGCAAAAAAGAGTGAAGCCAAAAAGATTTAGGCATAATAGTTTTGTGGGCTTGAGTCTCAAGCAGATGATGATGACCAAGAAGAAGAACCACAGTTTTGGAGGGATTTAACCTCAGGCCCCTACTCCTGAACTGAACACTTTCCTTCTGCAGAACCTGAGACTGGAGTTGTCATTAGATCTGCAAACTCTCAAATAGATTTGCATATTGTACTGTTTCTGTTCGGCAGCCGCACAACTGCACCTGAGATCAGACGAGACTGGGGTAAAGATTGGCATGTTCATAATGTCATTCTGAGGAGCCTTCTGTGTTTCCCTGTGCCAACCATTTTATGCGCAATATTTATGCGTATCAATGAAGGAAAAGGGGGTGATCGGAAGATCAGTTTGACAGACCCTCCCTTGGAAGCCATGAAAGCTTTCAGTAGAAGCCCTGACATGATGAAAAGGGATCCTCATGTGTGAGCCCAATAGACGGCTGAAGGCACACAGGGAAAAATGTCCAGTCCTGAACCCTTTTGAAGAGGTCTGAACCTGTGGCATTGGAACCTAACTGAACTTCATGTGAAAGGCCCAACTGGGCCCTTGGCACAAGTGTAGTTATTAGCCTCTGCACAGGGATACTAGGACTGCATTCCGGTAGAGTGGGAGTCCAAAATTCAAGAACGATAGGGATAGCACCCGGGGCTGCTGCCACCTGTAAGAGAATCACTGGGGTGCTTAGGAGAAAAGGGAACACACCTAAGGACACGTTTTAGGAGAAAGGAAGTCTTTGATGTTCTATGGTGCAGGGCAGCAATGAAGACTGTCTCAGAGAGAGTCCACCGACAATGCATCACAAAGTGAGTTGGGTCCCCAAGCGTGATAAGGCCCCAGACTTTATAGATAGAGCACGTGGCAGCTAGGAACTGGTGCTTGTATGAAATGCAAGAAGAAAAAACTGCCTCATAGGACATAAACGGAGCGAAGAGGCCCCAGAGGATGCAAATTAAGAAATTTAAAAAAAAAGGAGGGCATGCAGAGGAAGGAAAATAGCCAACTGCACTGTGAGGCTTCTATTCCCATCGAACTCCCAAAAAAAAGGACTGGTAGACAGTTACAGAGGACTGAGCATGGCAAGCACAGTGCGGCTGCACTCATGAATGTAGCTCTGTGTTTTAAAAAAGAAGGTGCAATAATTAATTCAGTCACACACCCGTGGGCTGGGCATCTCACTGGTATGGGAGCAACGGGATGGAACATTGGTGTATGTGTTTTTACCTTAGGTACAAAACAAATATATCTACTTAACCAACTTGAACAGTATTCTGAGCCAATATTTCACTGTAACAATGTTCACATTTAAACTTGCTTAGCTTTAAGTTCAGTGCAAGATGAAAAATGTTGAATTGATTTCCATACTTCGAAACTCACCTTTGCTGCCCATTCGCTGTCTGTTACTTGTAGCCAAGTTACACTGTCCCCTCAGAAAATGGCGACCATAATAACTTTTGCAGTTTGGAGCTGCGCTAGCCCCTATGAAAAGAGATAACAGTGCAACAAAAATGTTTATGAGACAGTGGTGCAAATGATCGTGCTCCAGTAAATGCAATACAGCAAAAGGTTATAATGTGTGCAAATACTTATCATTTAAACTTACCTGTAATGTTCTATCCTGGTGCGCGATGTTATTGCTGCACTCAAAAAGTAGATGATCATTTTCATCCATAAAGTAGGCAATTGAGATCCAGAAATAACCTAACATTGCAGAGTCCTTGTGACTTCCTTTAGGCTCGTTATGGGCATTCATCCTACTCGATAGGGTCATTGGGCATAGTCTTACCAAGGCATGGCGTTCAACAGTGTCCTAGCCCCTCCAAGACACCCAGTGGGTGCATGGAGCCAGTCGAAATGCCCAGCAAGCCTGGCCTCTGGCCACAGTGGCAGGGCATCATCGTAGGTATGAACCACTCCACACTGCCAGGTTAGCCGGGACACCTGAGCCACACAATGCACCCACTGGGGAAGGGGTGCGGCTAGGGTCGGATTGGCACCGAGGAAATCGTCCCTGGCCATGCCTGGGCCAGTTTGGAAAAAATAAATTTAAAAAATAGATCTTCTTTTTTTCCAATAATTTTTTTCTTCCCAGAAAGCCTTTCATCCTTCTTAAGTCGATAAATAAGTACCAACAC
Source organism: Ambystoma mexicanum (assembly GCF_040938575.1). NCBI lineage: Eukaryota > Metazoa > Chordata > Amphibia > Caudata > Ambystomatidae > Ambystoma > Ambystoma mexicanum. The sequence continues at coordinate 639,901,565 of NC_090939.1, forward strand.
AGGTTGGGTGATATTGTATGCATATTTGTTCTTTAAAAAAGAGCTTAAGCGTAAGTGCTATACAATAACATATCATTTGGCCTTGGACGTCTGCTTGGATTCACAGTAATTTAGTGTACTAGGGACAATGCTATTTGATGCCACTCCTGTTTTGTCAAGGGGTGAAAGGTTGTGTTTCATCACTTTCCGGGATGTCACTTTGGGGTGGGGTCAAATGACATCACTTTTGGTGATGTCATCAGAGGTCAAGTGTCGTGGGGTAAGGGGTGGGACACTTTTTTGAGGCGAGGGGTGGGCCATTTTTTTTTGGGTGACCGGGCCTATTTCTTGTCCGAGTACGACCCTGGGTGCGGTCATACCCAATTATTACTTTGACAGGGGCAGGGCCTGTGGCTCTTCTTCAGGTAACCCCAAGCCACCTAAAAAGCCCACTGGGCATGGACTACGTCCCTAACAAGTGAGAACTTTGGGTGGCACCGTGTCTTCGCCCATGAGACCTACAAGCCACCAAAAAGAAGCCTGTTGGTAGGGTTCAAGGCCTCCGACCTGCACCTGCTTTCATGGCCCACAGGGAATGGTAGAAGCTATTTGAAAGAGGCACACAACAGGTCCAATGACCATGGTTTTCGGCTATGCCAATGGTCACACAGCCCAGGAGAGGGCCTCTGGGTCCTGCCAAAGGCACCTCCCAGTTCACATAATGGGCCCATTGGCCATGGCAGAAAGCCATAAAGGTCCCCTCTAACAACACAAAGGCCATATTCTGTGGTGAACTTCACAGGAACAGGGTCTTTACCATGTTTAGTGCAGTTTTCACTTTGCCCTAGTGACACAACTAGTTACACAATAGAAATACGTTTGAACACTTTGTATTGCATAAAAGGGAGGGTGAGGAGAAAAAGGATTTCTAGGTATAACAGGTCAGTAATCACACAATACAGGGCTCTAGGAGAGACTCTGCTCACTCGTGGAGCAACTGATAACAAAATACTCAATAGTAGTGTTAACGCACGTATTACGCATCAAGGAGCGAATACAGGTTAAAGGTAAACCAGCAGACAAATAAATTACCAGTAAAAAATAAAACAACTCCACAATACAATGCTGGGTATGATCAGGTCCCAGTTTATCCCTAAATACCTGTGAAATAAAAAACGTTACAATAAAACACAATTTAATTTCAAAGGCTGTTCTGTTGTATCACACGGCAATCACATCAATATTACAAAAGAAACATCAGTAGAAGATCACATGTAAAATGAGCATGACGATGTTAGTACTACTTAAGACAAAGCAAAGTAGACAAAATATACAGATAGGCCACAATAACTATGATTGTATCCTCAATAATACACAAATACAAGACCAGCAGTCCTTAAGTCTAGACCCTGGGGTATTCATTTCTCCCCACAATGTATCATTTTAATTGAAGCAAATTAACAGCTTAATCACTCCCAAACTTCAGGGGTCGGACTTTTCCTCCATTATTTTGCTATAATCCACTAAAGCAATAGAACCCGAGGAGGGGGGACATTACCGGTGTGGTAATGCCCCCAGGGTGATATTTTGTAACGTGCCCCGGGGACATTACCAGACCGATAATGCCCCCTTTCCGAGGGTTCTATTGCTATTAGTAACCCGGCGGGTGCAAATTTTTCTCGAGTTGAGAGACGGCATTGGAACTGTTTCCCAACTCGAGAAAAAAAAGCAAAAACATTGCCACCTAGTCCCTTCTCCATTACCATGGCGGCCGAGGAAGAAAGGGAAGGAACTCTGGGACTTGGCGCTCTGAACGGAGTGCTTCAGTTAAGTTTTGAGGGCCAATCAGATGGCTTGTAACAATCGGATTGTCCCCCACCGGGTACTAATATGCCATTAAACCATTAAACATGCCATCCCCAAACACCTTTGAACCTGTTGGTCTACAGAGTCCAGCAAGCCGAAGAACATATCTGCGGGGACATGGGTACAGAAAAGCCTGCAATTTTCAGAATGATATACCAAACTTGGTCCAAGAAGGATTCAATCAGGAGCCAGTCCTGTATCTTGCGCAAGCATCTGTGATGTCACAAAACTTTACTATTTTGATAGGTGTGTATTAGAAATGGATGACATACTTACATTTCAAAAGTTTATCTCAGTAATTCAATGATACTGTTTGTGTGCATTGCAGGCTTGAGGAATACATGTTTTAAGGTATAAAGATGCTTCGGGCTAAATCAGTTGCTCTGAGGGATATGCACAACTAATGCCATTGCGACAGAGGTTGTGAATAAGATGATGAACTGCAGTATCTCACTGTCGGAGAGTTCCCAGTAGAAACATGGGAAATAAGGCTCTGGTCATGCGAGGCAGCTTCATATAACAATGTAATTACAATGTAAAAATTGGCGGTTTCAAGTTGTCAAAGTAGCACTACGAACAGTGGGCAGGGCGACTGTGGTCCTGTACCCACCTGTCGAGAGATATACGGAGTAGTAGTTATTTTAATGTGTGACAGTTAGAGTGTATTAAGGCATGATAGATGTAAACCAGTACATTGGTGTTCAGGATTGTCTGAGATATTATCTGAGCATGAGCATTAATGTCATGCATTTACTAACCCCTGCACCAATTCAGTTGTGTGGCCTTTTTAACTGATGCTTGCAAGTTGTTATTAGATTGTGTGTGTAGAAGTATATACGTTTGGATATTTTTTGGGTGAATAGAAACATGCATATTTTTTGAAAATGTTGAGTTGTGTTTGCACTCAATTTTTGAAAAAATAAATAGAGCGAAACAAGTGACTCAATTACTACTCCCCATTATGATTTTTTTTTTTTTGGTTGACTGTCATAATCTCGGTGGAGGGAGGTACTTTGAGGGACCCCATTGTTTAGACATGTTAGAACAGCCCGTGGCTGTGGTGGTGTGAGAACGTTGTTGTTTCATAAATTATGGGACGGTAGTTCCGCCCATTATTATGTACGACATAATGGAATGGAGAATATCAACATAGTGTCATTCTCTAAAAAACATTTTAGAGATTGTTAAATGGAGCATCTGATTTAGAATTGCAGAATGGGGCATCTAGCTTGAACGCCATAAACAGCCAACTTGACATCATTGGACAGAAAACAAAAAAAAACTAGTAAGAACTGAATTACACAGTAAAATGATGTTAGAATATTTAAAGGCTGGGATTATTCCCAAAGCACTGCAGGTTAAGAACATACCACAAGTATTTATTGACAACCGCAAATTTAAAGGCAACTAGTACGGGGTTGGCAATAAATGCAGTTGCGACTGGATAATCCTCATAACAGTTACTGCAGAGGAAGAAATTAAAAAACAGGGAAATATTGAGTGAAGAAATCATGGAATTTAGGCAATTTAATTTGGAGAAAATTTGGGGGAAATTTAGGAAGGACGCAGCAATTTATAAACAAGTAAGGACCTATCCGTATCTTCAAACAGATTTGTATCAAAAGGCTAATAAACAATGGGGTACCCATTCAAATGTATTTAACAACACGAATCCCAAGAAAAAGCAGTATGTGACTTTCTCAGGCACTAGCCTGAGCTCTAGTCAGGGTGATCATGAGGAAGGAGACCGTGAAACAGCCCCCTCAACATGTGCACAATCAATGCAACCTCAACAATTTTTTTGTAGTGGGGGAGAAGAGGCAACAACAGGAGGCAGTATGGACAAGCGAACTACTGAGTTCGCACAAGGCAATGGAACAGATAACAAGGGTGACAGCAACAATGGTGACACCAATACTTAATCTGCCGTCCCATACTTTGACACCAGCCGAGATCAGCGTTTTAAACAAAGGCCTTTGTTTTGTCCCAGTCAGAAAAGCAAAAAAGTTCTTTAGCGTTCTCATATTTAAATTATTTTTTACAACACTTCTTTTTAATATAGAGAGAACTTCAGAGGTCTCAAATTGCCATCGACTTTTCAACCGCCCCAATCCCCTATTAGTCGTGAGGTTATCACGTTTGACAATAGGATTCTCAGACAGCCCATTGAGAAAGGGGCTCAATTCAATATATCCACGGATAATTTACTTTTTAGAGAACGAGTTGCCCTTCAAGCTCTCCAAAATGATGAACCGCTAGTTGTAAAACCAGCTGATTGGGGTGGGAGGTAGTGCTTTGGGACCTGACCTCCAAGCATAAGAAACAGAAGCATTGAGCTTATCGAACAACACGCTTCATTATGAAAAGCTGGTTTAAGATCTGTCAGACAGAACGTTTACAGAGAGAGGTTGCCATCCTCTGTGAAGGGGTAGAGGCAGAAAGTTGGATCTTCAGTGAGGACAAATAATATCTTTGCAGACAAAATCCTAGGGCACCCATATTTAATATCTTACCTAAGGTGCATAAGAACGACGAAAAGCCACCAGGGAGACCCATAGTTTCAGCAATAGGGTCTTTTTTGGAACCCCTTTCCACTTACGTTGATTTTTTTTCTCAAGCCATTTGTGATAAAAATGTGTTCCTACATCAAGGACACCATGGATATCATTAAGGTGGTTGGTGGACTAGAGATTGAAGAGAATGACCTGTTGGTTTCCTTCGATGTGGAATCGCTCTACACCGCTCTACTGCTAAGAGCGAGTTAACAGGTGATAGAGTCCGTCCTTAATACCAGGGAGGAAGGTGAAAGAACAGTTCCGACGTCCTTTACACTTGAGTGGGCTAGAATCGCACTGACAAAGAATTTGTTCGGCTTTAATAGAGCCTGCACAAACAAGTGAAAGGTAAAAGTATGAGAGCTGCATTCGCCTCAGATATAGCAAATCTTTACGTGGCATCGAGGATCAATTAATTTTCTAGATTACAAATCCTCTTTCGGACCATATTTTATTTTTTAATTTGTTTGTTTGTTACGCGCCGCAGCCCGCAGGCATCACGGCGCACATAAAAGACAGGACATACAGGGAAAAACATCAGATAAATCAATCAGAAAGGAGCAGAGTAAAACAGCTCAAATAATCATGTTTCTAGTCGGTTGCGGAAAGTAATGGGGCATTTCTCCCTTCTTAGGGAGACAGGTATTCTGTTGCAGGCCTGTAAAGCCAGAAAAGGGAATGAATGACCTTTTCCTCTGTTACGCTTGGCTTTAAGACAGGTAAGACGAAGGGTGTCAGGAGATCTTCTTGTCCTACACTGTTGTTGTAAAGTGAGACATTCCTTAAGATATTTGGGAGCTGCTCCATATATGCATTTTGTGTGCCATAGTCAGGATTTTAAGGCAAACCCATGCCACTACGGGGAGCCAATGGAGTTCCCTTCTGACTGCGATAATATTATCTCTCTTGGATATGTTTTTCACAATACACAGAGCGTCATTCTGAAGTGTTTGCAACTTATTTATACTGCTTTTACTAGCACCAATCAGGAGAGCATTACAGTAATCTATTATGATCCCCCAAACCAATGTTTCACAGTTTTTATTTGTGACAAACGGTTTTACAAGCCTCAATAATCTTATGTGATATTGGGACTTTTTCACAATGTTGTCCACCTGAGCATCCATCCCAAGTGAACAGTCTAATACTACACCTAGCGTTTTGACTGTATCTGAAGTTTTGATGCAGTGACCATCGATAGAGATGTTTGCAAAACGTGAGTCCAAATTTTATATTGTTTGGGGGATCTAAAAGTCAAAAATGTCTGTCTTAGCACTGTTCAAACAAAGATGGTAAGATGACATCCGGTCTTTCACCAGCTTGTACATATCTTGGATTTAACCGAGATCTTCCACATAGTTGCCACTTAGCTCCATCAGCAGCTGAGTGTTGTTGGCGTAGTTTGTAAATGTAATCCCTTTTTTATCCACAAGGGTACATAGAAGACGTATATACGTGTTAAAGAGCGCTGGGGACAGGCAAGCCCCATGAGGAACTCCACACATAGAGACTTTATAATCAGAAGCTGCCTGGCCCCAACATACTCTAGACATCCTGTTGATAAGAAAAGTCTTGATTCAGTCAACAGCTGCAGGTGAGCACTGGCCAACTAATGAAAGGATGGCTAAGAGTTTATTATGATCAAGCAGATCAAAAGCTGCTGAAAGATCTAGCAGCATTAGCAATCCTGTCTTACTTTTGTCTACAATGTGCAACATCTGTGTTTGGAGATCCAAAAGCTTACTTTCTGTTCCATGATTGGATCTAAAGCCGGACTGTCTAAGGTGTAGAATATTAGCTTGGTCTAAATGAGCTTGCAGTTGCAAAGTGGCCACTTTATCAATGACCTTCAAAAGAAAAGGCACATTTGTGATGGGTCTGAAGTTGTTAGGATCCTTAGAGTCTAGTCCTGCTTTCTTTAGCAGTGGGGTGATTGCTACCTTTTTTTATTCTATCTGGAATAGTTTTATGGAAGAAGGTAGCATTAGTAAAACATACAAAGAAAGGGACAAAAGGGCAAACAATGTCTAAAATCAATTTGGAAGGAACAATATCACCAGGGCCAGATGTAGGGCGTATTTCTTTCAATGCTTTTTTCATCTTGTCAGCCTCGATGAGAGAGAAGGCCAAAAGGGAATTACTGAGATTAATAGATTTCACTTCTTTCTCTAATAGTGTATCTGAAACTGTTTCTTGGTCAATCTTCGCATATGCCTTTGAAATTTTGTAAGCAAAGGCGTGTTGTATATTTATACAATCCTCGGCTGTAGGTGATAAAATAATGCATGTAGGGTGTGATTTCTCTAAGCTTGTCAGGAGTTTGAACAGTTTTTTTGTACTGTTACCTGAATTTTCAATTTCACCATTGAAATAGGCTTTCTTTGCTTCACATATGTCCATTCTATAATATTTCTCAATACATTTCCGAGTACTTTTATTTTTATCTGACATATTTCCTGGCAAGGTAATCAGAAAGTTTATAACAAAATGATACAACCAAATACAGGGTTCACTGATAATAGGGCCAAACTGCAGTTTCCTCAAAGCAACCCAATCCAATACATTATCCTTAATGTGGGTGGGTTTGCAATTATGTAACACTATGTCTATAATATTTAGTACTTTTACAAACAAGTAGGAGTTTTGTCTGTCTCATTCCATAGCCACATATTAAAATCCCCCATTAACAAGGTGGAGGAGTTTAATTTATTAAATCTTATTAGGATATCAGTAAGAACGTCGATAAAAATAGGCATCTCTTTAGGTGGTCTATAGACCAGGATAATAATTGTGCAGTGTACAGGTGAAGAATTTATTTTCAGATGCAGTATCTTGCAGTCTTCGCAGGTTATGAGAGATCTAGAACAGCAAAGATCATCCCTAATTATAACTGCAACTCCCTCCCATTCCCAAAGTACCTATTTTGACCAAGGAATTGAAAACCTTTTGGAGTAGCTAGGTTAATCATGGGTCCACTAGAGTCTGTCAGTCAAGTTTATGTAATGGCCATGATGTTGACAGCGTTGACAAGTATATAATCTTGAGCATTCACGGCTAATTTTGTTAGTGAACAGGTATTAAGTAGAGCAACTTTTAGTGTGATATCTTTCTGAGACAATGATGTAAGGACTCCGGAATCCATGTCTTCCAGATGTATATTTTTAGAGGTCATTTTCTCTGGATTAGTGGAGGTGTGCATTAGACTATTTATTTCATCAGAGATTGTGGAAAAGGAAATAGGTGTCTGTGACATTATCTTCTTAGTTAGCATTTGTTTATTGAAAACTTGCTGCAACTCTGCAACTCCTCATGGGAGAGTCCTCCCAGTTCCAAATTTGTGGACTGCTGTAAATTAATTTCCCTAACGGGAGAGACACATCGATTTATCCTCTTTGAGTCCGAAGAGGTTAGGCATGTATTTCTCATCCCAAACATATCATTTTTAAACAGGTTCAGGTATTTATCAACAATAGCTTATCTAGTTAATTCTCGAGTGGAGGAGCTAGAAGTTCCTACCTGATACATGTCTGAGTTATGAAACGGCAGGAAAATGTGTAGACAGCAGTTCCCGGAGTACCAGTTTGTAAAACAGCAGCTTAACAAGCGTAACAAGCCTGCGCAGACTTGTTTGGCCCGGACGCGCCTGCGCTGAGTGCCTGACTAGTGTCTAAGCATTCCCAAACTACAATCCTGATGGGAAATGTAGTTGCAATAGTACAGTCAACAAGGAATTCAAGAGCAGAAGCGCTAGAAACACGGCACACTTTGCAATTTAAAAAGAGAACAACAGTAGCGCCTACTTTAAATAAAAAATCTAGATATTTTGACTAAAAGATATTTGAACATTTTCAGACGTTCTAATAGTACTGATAAAATAATATTAATATCCCCCAAAACTACCAAAGCAAGACAATACAAGCATAGTTCGCTAAGAACATAAAATCAACAAGAATGATCAAACATTGGGGCAGTTATGGCATTGTTTAATAGACAACATTTTCATCATCTGGAGAGGTACAAAGGATGAGCTTTGTTGGCTAAGTTCCTCTAATGGTTGAATAACAGGGATGATAATATAAAATTTACTATGACGCACAACACCAGGGAAACCACGTTTCTAGAAATTCGGGTGAAAAAAGAAGAGGGGAGGCTGATTACCTTGCGCTATAAAAAACGAACAGACTGGAACCGTTTGCTTCACTATGAAAGCTTTCACCCCAAAGCTATGAAAGATAACTTGCCATTTGGCCAATTTTTGAGGATAAGGTTGGAATGTTTCAAGAAAAGTGACTTTAACTTAGAAGCAAGAATCAGAGATAACGTCATCCAAGAAAGATGGTGAGACAGTATAAAAGGAGAGCCTCCAACATTAACCGTGAGGTGTATTTACAGCAACAAAAACACTCTGAACAGGAGAAGATCGTATGTGTGACCACTTTTAGCCCCTTGAGTAACCTGATCAGGAAAGACATTTGGAAGAATTGGCATCTATTAAGAACTGATGATTTCAACATAATGAAGCTCTTTTTGCCTTTACGAGAACGAAAAACAAACAACAAAATCTGGTTGGAGGGGAACACCAGAGAATAACAGATAAATCTAGGCTAGGGACCCCGTTGTGTTTACCACCAGTGATAGATCAATACAAGTGTGGTAAGTGTTCTGTTTGTAGTTTGACCAAGAACATCAAAGAGATCGAGATAAATGGCGCGCATTCGGGAGACTGCATCTGGCGAGTGCTATTTCGTATTCCTGTTTTACTGCCTGGATTGACTCTTACTGTGTATCTAATATCACTTTTTTCCTGCTGGCTAAAGCGAATCTATAATATCGAGTGGACGTTTACTAATGTGCATAAGCTTATCAACAGGAGGCCGCGCACATTCGCGCGTGCGATGTCGCACACGCACATTCGGGAGAGTGCATCCGGTGAGTGCTGTTTCTTATTCCTGCCTTACTGCCTGAATTGACTCTTACCATGTATCTTATCACCAACGTGTGTGCGTGACCTTTTTGCACCAGTTGTTCCTGCTGTCGACTCCTCCTCAATCCCTCTATTGTATTCACAAGCCGTTCAAAAGGCGTTACCGTTGCACATTAGTCCTGTTGTGCCTCTCCTTCATCCTCTGCCGATAGACCCAGCGAAATTGAAACATATTGCTTTTAGATTGCCACAATCTCCTCCACTGGGCTTCAATACTGTTTTTGAAACCCATGTGGATAACGCTGCAAGCAAATCACTTTTGAATCTATCAAATTCACCTATACTATATCCGGAAACGGCGAATCAAATAGTGGTGAATTTCTCCTTCTCATCTACATCGTCAGCAGCTTCTTTTGCAAAACCAACTCTGCGCCCATCTTTTGGTTTTACTCACTCACCACATCTATTACATGAATCTGTTCTGTCCGATATTAATACAAGCATGTACAGCCTAGTCAAATTAAGTGAGAATCTGGACAAAAAATTTGACAACCATAATACACTCTTGTCCTTATTAGCTGCTAAAATTCGAATGGGTAGCTGCAGAACAAATTTTTCGCCCAGGCCACCACATTAGTCAAGAGCCTGTAAATCTCGCCCACTGATAGGGACTCAAAGTGATAATGCCCTAAGCTCAATCATTGAAGTCAAGGAGGGCCCCCTGCACACTGAATGTGAGGACGGCACGCACATGTTGTCCGATGCTCCGAATCTCACTATTGCTTCTGCTAAATTACCATCCACTCATGTGGATCAGCATCAGCTGGGCACTGACTCGCAAAGTATAGAAGAACTGGTACTCCCACAGGTATTTGATCTCTTCCAGCCAGTACCTCGCAACAAGAGAACTAAAAAACAAAACATCATCTCACATGCGAAAAACCCAAAGAAATAAAAAAATCAATCCATTGCAAAGAAGACTCTAAATCCTAGAACTAAAATTGTTATTAACGGTCTGACAACTCCTCTGAGATCTCTGTTGCCTGCAGTAGTGGGCATAAAAACATTAAGTCTTGCAATATGACATCTCTTTCGATTCCATTACAATCCTCTGAAAGGTCGCCTCCTCAGCTTAAGACGCCATCATCTCATCACCACCATGCATCCCTGGGTCGGATTAAACCAGAGGGTGACATTAGGCAGAGTGAACTGTATTATGATGTAGACCAGGCAACGGAAGAAATCATTAACTTTTCTACGTACTCCATTTCATCTCTTCCACAAATTGATCCCATTCTGGAGAGTATTCATTATCCCCAACAACCAAAGGTCGCAAATAGGATAGTTACAGCAAGTAAAATCGAAGAAGAATTCCCTCACTTCTTAACTCTTGACAAAAGAGATTCCTATTACATCAAGGGCCACTGCCCACTACAAAACAACCGGACAAGAAGTTGTTTAATGGCCAGTCTCCGCTTTAAGAGCTTAAATCAATGACTTCGAAAGAAAGATATTCATGCCTCCCCAATACAAAGACAATGGGCCTCATTACAAGTACTCCGGTCCGGAATTAACACTGCCGGTAAAACCATACCGGCACCGTTTCCATGTCCGCGCAATCATGACCCGCGGCCCCGGTAATAGCACCACCCTAAACCGCCACCGTGGAAATAGGGTTCCCGTTAAGTCCGTCTGCACGGAAACCCCTCCGTTACCGTCAACACGAAACACCGTGAGCATCACAACTAGCGCGGACACGGAAATACTGGCAAAAAAATGGCGTAAATACCGTGATCACGGTGGCGGAACCGCCGCCACCGCGAACATGGCGTTATACACTGCCTGCTGAACTGAATCAGGGCACAGGTGCACCAAATCAGCGCAGCTGGACCTAGCAGGCCACTGGGAGCCTACAAAAGGGCCACACCCAGCCCAACACAACACAGAACCATGCAGGCAGCAGGTCTAGTAGCACTGGGACTGGGCCTACTCAACCAACAGGCAGCACTGCACATGGTGGCAGTAATGGCGCAGAGGAGGAGGCGTAGGCGGAGGAGGCGCAGGCGGCAACCAGCCAACCCTGCAGCTATGGCAAACCCCATTGCCCAGCCAGCCCGACCCCGCCGCCAGCCACCAATACCACGCATCAGGGCCTCACCCTGGAACCTCACCCCAGGACAGATCCACACCCTATACCGGCTGGACCGCGCAACAATCCTGCACATCACCGCCATGATTGTGGACAACATCAGCAGCCTAATTGACACCCCCACCGCCATCCCCCCCCCTCTTGAAGGTTGTCTCAGTTCTGCATTTCCTTGGCACTGGCACCTATCAACACACGGTTGGTGAGCTGCACGGCATATCACAACCGTGTTTCTCAAAAATCCTGATACAGGTACTGGATGCCCTGTTGCGGCATGTGTCGGAACACATAGCCCTACCCCGCACCCTCCCCGAGGTCATTGCCACCAAGTTGGCCTTCCATGCCATAGCAGGCATGCCAAATTGCATAGGCGCAGTTGACTGCACCCACGTCGAGCTGACAGTACCACATGCAATTGAGGCGGTGTTCCGCAATAGGAAACAGTATCACTCTTTGAATGTCCAGATGGTTTGTGATGCCATGCAACTGATTACACACTGCTGCGCACGTTTCCCAGGCTCATCACATGACTCAATGGTACTGCGGAATTCCACACATGGAACGCTATGCCGGGCAAAGCACATGGCTATTGGGTGAGTACAGCTGACGATGCTACAACCCTGTCGGAGTGGTGTGTGTGTGTCCAGGCCAATGAGCATTGTGAGTGTGCCGCTGTGACCGCACATGCACATGCATCACCCCCCTTCCATCTACCAAATACACAGCGGATGCCAAACATCATGAAGGAAGACATGACAGGGCACCACAATGTGCCCGTGCACACGCTGCCACAGCCAATCCCGTCACTGTCCCATGAACCCTGTGCCACTGCAGACACCCACCCTCAATTGAAACACTGCCCCAAAAAGCATGAGAGGCGTGTAAATGAGACGACGTGTATTTACTACTTCCGTACAGTGGAGTCACTCTGCCATGTGTGGACAGCACTGCACCGTGACATGCACACAATCAAATGTCACCCGCAGGGCACAGTAAACATGCAAGTTAATGTGTAGGCCCATATGCAGTCAGCGACATACCTCGTGATGCCCAAGACATACCTCCATACACTGCATGGTACATATGCATGAATGAATGATGATACACGAATGCACAGCAGCAGATGAGGACATGATGCCACAAACACTGACATGTTCCCCCATCTACATCCCATGTAGGTGATGCGGGATATGCACTCACGCCATGGATGATGACACCTGTACGGAGACCAAGGAACAGGCATGAAGAGGCATACAATAGGGCACATATCCGCACACGTGGAATGATTGAGAGGACATTTGGACTGCTGAAGGCCCGTTTCCGCTGTCTGAGCAGATCTAGCGGATCACTGCTGTACAGCCCAGTGAAGACGGGCAAAATCACGCTCGTATGTGCCATGCTGCACAATATATGCCTGCGCAGGAACATCCCAATGCCACCAGACGCAGATGAGGAAGATGGGGATGGGGATGGGGATGGGATGGCACCGCCTCCCCCTGGGGGTCCACATGATGGCCAGAGAGCACGGGATGCCCTGATTCGCATTTACTTTTGAGTCACAGCACATTCACAGAAATGCACAAACATGGTGATGACAATGAATTAATAGTTGCACTGCAAAATAAATGATCAATGTCCACACATGTATGTCTTGATTTGAAATGGTGATGTATTGATGTGATAACAACAGGGAAGAAGGTGCATTGGTCAGGGAAGCTGTACACCCGGGGCCACCCACCACCCAAACGTGCCCACCCCCACCCAGAGCCCATTGTCCAAACCCCCAAAACTACCTACCCCACCACCCAAACGTGCCCACCCCTCTCACACCCTTGTAGTCCACATGTGTCCTGCACTGCCCCACACACATGCCATCACTTCCGTGTGCGCTTCTGTGCCTGTGCAACCTTGCCCGAAGGACCCGTTAGCCTACTCGAGCGCCTCCTTGGACTGGCAGTAGTGGAGCTGGATGAGGTGGTAGTGTTTGATGGGCCAGAATCTGGGATTGAGGGCATCCGTGCCAGATTTGCCTGTTGGCCAACCAACATGGCCTCTACAAGCCTGGAGGTGTGGTCTTTGCCCTCCCGCACATGGCGTGCAAGGGTCACTATGGTGCTCGCAAAGCGTCCAATGGACCTCGACAGGCGACGCACTGAGGCGCTGTAGCTCTCCCTCTGCAGCCTGGATTCCTCTAGCTGCCTCTCCACCAGCTGGGTGAGGGTAGCCTGCTGGTCCTCCATCCGCTGCATGCGGGCATTCAGTTCGGCCATGGATGGGGTGGGCAACCTCATGGGACTCCCCAGTGAAGTGGGGCTGAACCCCAGCTCATGGAAGGAGCCCAGGTCTTCCAATGTGGGCATCTCCCCCTGTGGCCCCGTTTCCGAGTGCTCTTGCGGTGCACTGTTATCACTGCAGGCCGCCCCCTCTGCAGTGCTGCTGCCTTCGGTGTTCTGTTGGGTGTCCATGATAGGTTCCCGTGGCACCTGTCTAGACTCAGCCAGTGTGGAGACGGTGGGGATGTCGGTGGTGGTGGTGTGCCGCACATCTGTAGTGGCTGGTAATGTGGCCAGAGGTGCAGAACTGCCGACAGCATCCTCCTGTGTGGTGGCGGTGGCTAGTGTACTTGCCGATGCAGATTGGCTGGCCTGTTGTGCAGTATCACTGTCACTTGAAACGGCTGTGGGGACACAAAGGGCATGCAATTAGTGTTGTTGTGGTGGCAGATGGGTGCATCACATGCGTCATTAAGATTGTACATTGAATAGTGTTTGTCACATGCATCTGATTGCTGGTGTCTGCATTCAGTGATATTGGTTGCCATACGGATCATGATGGGTCCTTTGGCCCACACATGCACTGCCTAGGGGGGGGGGGGGTTGTTAATGGGTCCTTTGGCCCACACACGCACTGCCTGGGGGGGCGGGGGGGGTTGTTAATGGGTCCTTTGGCCCAGTACTCACAACTGCATATTTACATGTGGCATTCATGTTTGGGCACTTACCGGCATCTGCAGGTGGGCTCACTCCTGCCTCAGCCTGCCCGATCCCATGGATTCCCTCTAGGTGGAGGACGCTGCTGCAACGCTCCTCCCATGCTTGCAGCCTCAGTGGGGAAGGGGGTCCTCCGCCTGTCCCACTGCTGCGTTGGCGGTGCGTGGAAATGAGGTTGCGTACCCTCAGCCTCAGGTCGTCCCAACGCTTGTGGCAGTCCTTCACGCTCCTCACTGCCACGCCCACGGCGGTGCACTTGCGTGCAGCTTCGGCCCACACCTCCTTCCTCCGCTGCTGTGTGGCACGCCGTTGGTCGGCGCTGAACAGCATCTCAGCATTGTCCACAATGTGCTCCACCAAGACGGTTAGCTCCGCCTCGCTGAAGCGCTGTTTGCGCTGCCTCTGAGCAGGAATCCTGGCAGACATGCTGGTGGTCCCTTTTGGCTTCTCAGAGTTAGGATTGTGCTTGTGCTGGCTCTGGATGGCAATGGATTGTGCTTTTATATGATGGCCGCCTCTCTGTTTCCTGTTTTGGCGATCATGGTATTTCCGGTTCCGTGTCCGTGGCGGCGGAGGCGGAAACGGGTTTTGCGCCACTTGTGGCTTCGTTATTTCCATTTCCGTGGGGTTTTCCGTGACGGCGGTAACAACGTTTCCGAGTCCGTGTGGTGCGCGCGACCGACAGCGTGTAATCGGACGGTTTTTCCGCAACCTTGCGGACATGGAAACGTTTTTACCGCCGTCACGGATTTTGCACGGTCCCGGACTGGCAGGTTGTAATGAGGCCCAATTTCTATCACTGGTTCACACCAATTTATTCTAACTATGGTGGACCGAAATAGAAGTGATCCATATCCAAACCGCAGTACAATATTGACTGCTTTCCAAGCCATTAAAAATCTACAATATATTTGTTCAAGTGATATCGAGGCAATCAAGTACACAGATAGCCCCAGGTATGACACGGTCCAACTTGTGATCCCTTCTCACATTGGGGCTGATTTGATTCGGCATTGAAAAAATGATCTAATGCAGGCATGGTTTTTACTATTCAAGCAAAAAACAAAGATTAATGTCAGACCACATACTATTACAACAAAGAGTACATATAATAAATCCCATTCCATCTACGTGCACAATCGTTTAACCTCAAATCGACACATAAAAAGTTGTGAGCAAGAATTGACATTTCAGCCTCTAAAGATCAAATACACTAGTATCCCAGGCTCTTCGAGTCTCCAGGTCCACCTTAAATCCAGTCCCTCTCCATTACCACTGTCCTAATGGTCTTGGCTTACTAAAGCTATTTCCCAAGCGAACTCGAATGCTGACGATTAATGCCAAATATCTGGAAGTCTTTTGTCAATGGCCATTTGGAATACGAGAGGCTTCTCTCATTTGCTACGTTCCAAGATTAGTAACCGAGCCTTTTATGACATAGTAGCACTCTAAGAGACGTGTATGACGTGTCAACCAATCTGGCTACACTACCAAGTAGCCTGGATCCTGGCTATTAAACAAAATAAAGGCCGGCCTACGGCTGGTTTACTTACTGCAATAAAATTAGAATCTGGAATTTGTCTCAAACCTTGGGCCTCCCCATACCCGAGTTTTCAATTAACCAAGTTAACCACAGCTAACAGACACCATTCGCTATATCCTGAAGCGGCTGTGGTAAATATATATTGGAACCCAATTGCCATAGACGATCAACATTTTTTAAAATATCTGGAACAAGTTCTAGACCTAATTATGCTGGACGCCCACTCAAATGTAACTCTAATAGTGGGCGATTTAAATATCAAATGCATACCTAATGAGACAACGTCTCTTTTACAGCAGGCTGCGAGGTGGACCACCTTAATGAAGACTCGTAATTTTACTATCTTGAACGGCACAATCTCTGGGGACGCACTGCCTCCCCCCACTTGGTATAGAGGAACATCTGTAACTATTTTAGACTATGCATACATCTCCACAAATGCCGTAAATAGGATCCAGTCATTCACAATCATTCCCTCTGATGCGAGTGATCACAATATTTTAGAAAAAAAATGGACCCCTCATCCTGTGACAGCCTGCACGGTATGTAATGGTAATTTTAAATTGAATGCCGGCAGAAATAGAATGAAATGGTTGCCCTCCAAATGACATCAACTGAAATCCACTCTTGCAGCTCGTGTGAATGAAGTTTCCTTACCTATTTGTGTCGATTATGTGGAGACGATGATGATAATCAAGGAGACCATAACAAGTTTCAATCTCCCGTCCAACCATCCAAGCATTGAAAGCTACACTTCGACATGACTTAAGACAATGCTTTGATATTAATGATCAAAAAGCCAGTATAAACATTCAATCACGTTATAAAAATGCAATTCGCAAAATACAAAATAACCAGCGACAAGTAGATGGCAAAAGAATGTTAATGCAAATAACAAGCAAATCAACTGGCCAAATATGGTACCTCTTGAAAGAGGAACCATCATCTGCAACAGAGTCTCTCCTACTGAATTCAGTTAGTGAACAGGCGTGGGTTACAAATTTTTCCGCACTATTTGCAAGACCTCCGTCTCAAAATAGACTTCCAGTAATTCCGAAGACTGATTCAGCTTTTCTTAAATTTGACCACATAGACATCATGCTGCTCATTAAGAACCTAAGCAGCTCGCGAGCTCCAGGCCCAGATGGCCTGTCTAATGCCATCCTGAAAAAACATCCCTATGAATGGGCATTGATATTGGAAATTAATTTCAATAATATACGTAACACTAGTTTTATTCCGAAAACATGGAAGGAATCCATAATAATACTTATTGTCAAGAAGGGCAACCGGGCGGATGCAGGTAACTATCGCCCTATAGCGCTTCTAGACATCCCTGGTAAAATCTTTGCAAGGCTAATTCTGTAAAGATTTACTAAAAGGAATGCAACAAACTGACTTATTTGACTGTCACCAGTCGGGTTTTGTTAAGGGAATAGGGACACCTTTGAACCTTCTCCTTTTATCTACAATCAAAAACCAAGCTTTTAACTCAAGACAGCTGGTTTATTTAACCTTCATTGATTTTAAACAGGTGTTCGATTCAGTCTCTCGCGAGCTGATGTGGTTGAAATTGATGCAAGCAGGTTGTCCATCCTATATTTGAAAGCTGATATATCACTTTTATTCAGACACCTCCATCAAAGTAAAACAAATGAGAGATGGCCTACTAACAAAAGAAATTCCAACCATGTCTGGTCTTAAACAAGGATGTATTTTAGCTTCAATTGTTTTTAACTTTTATATTAATGATATTAACCTTGTTTTAAACCAGACTTGTTCCTTCCCTCCAAAAATTGGGAACGAGCACATATCTTGGCCCATATATGCTGATGCTTTAGTTTTGCTAGACCAAACGCCAGTGGGCCTCCAAAGAAAATTCACTGCATTGGAAACTTATGCACATGATAAGCGATTAATTACTAATAGCCAAAAACAAATACCTTGATATTATCGCCCAATGCAAGAAACCCAAAATGTAAATTTAGTTGGGTAGTAGGCAACACCCAGCTCACAATTGTGAATGTATATAAATATCTGGGACAGAACATTAGTAACAGTATTACAGAACTTCCCTATCGAATGGAAATAAAATTGAAAATGCAGACACTAACGTCAAAAGGTAGATTAATCCAAAAGAAGTATGGGAGGTTCTCACACATTCACCTTTTTTAAACAGAAGGTAGTTCCAGTAATTACATATGGTGCCCAATGTAAGCAACCGAGGAATAACACAAACTGGGACAGCATTGAAGGTATATACTGGAAAAAAATCTTGTCCCTCCCAAAGAGCACACCCATAGTAATCCTACGATATGAATTGGGCTTGGTTTCTTGGGCTACTATGGTAGCATGTCAAGCTCTAGCCTTATATAGAAAATGCCTAAGTAACCGACTAAGGTAAAAAACCTGCTGCCATTGCTAACCACAGCCTGAATGGCAGAGAATCTAGTCCACTTTATGAATGGGAATTATATTGTAAACAATAATTGTCAAATACTGACATCTCTCTCCAAACCCTGATTGAGAATCCAGACAAAGCAAAATATAAACTCTGGTCATGGGTTTGGTGTATCACATGGAACAACAAGTGCTCAATTTATTCAATTTTTAATATTTGTGTTTTTGCTTTAAAACCCATGCATACGACTCATCCATACCTAGAAACATTTCCTAACAGTAGGTATGCTGCAGTCATATTGAGACATTGGTTAAAGTTATGGCCTACCAAACTACAGTCTGTCTTGCATTCAACAATACCAGATATGGACGCAACTTGTCGCTTCTGTAAAAGCAAAGATCATTATGAAACACTAAAAAATGTAATTGTCTCTTGTCCAGATTTAGCACAAGGAAGAAGAGATGTGTTTTTTAAGCATTTTAGTCAATTTAGGATTTGAACTGAGGATATGCTACAGTCGTGTCTCTCTCACGAATTAGCATCTATCTCAACTGAGGAGGAATTCCTCGTTTCGGGATCCCTACCTCACAGGAGGCATTGTTAATGGCACAAGAAACGTTTTCGACACGTAGCTCTAGACAATGCTAAATAAGCACATTGGGTCTCACGCAGTCAGATTCATGAATCTGGTGATAAGTCGGGCAACATGTTAGCCTGGTTGGAAAGAAGGGATAGGGGGAACGGGTATGCGTGGGATTTACAGTGTTAATGGGGACGCTGTAAGAGAGGATGGGGATATTGCAGACACATTTGTGGCATACTATGAGTCGTTACATCATACCCCCGGGAAATGTCCTTAGCTGGGGGCCCAATGATATCGAATCAGTAGCTCTTCCATGCCTCACACCAAAACAAACAATGGGTCTGGAAACAGACATTACCAAAGAAGAAATAGCTCTCAGCTTCAGACTGGGAAAATCCCAGAACTCAAGGGATTCCGAATAGAGGTGTGGGGACCTTGTTGTTGGACCTTTAGATCGCCGATTCACACAATGCAGGCAAGATGGACAACTCCCCCCTGACCACAGGAAAGCGTGTATAGTGGTTCTCCCCAAACCTGGGAAACCAACAGAGTGCTGTGTCTCTTACAAGCCGATCTCACTTATAAACGGGAAAGCTACGATTTTGCTGGAAGTTATTTCTAATCGCCTACTTAGGGTAATTGGCTCCTTCGTTCACCCAGACCAGTGTGGGTTTATGCCTACCAGATCCACACGCATGAATCTCCGAAGGGTGCGTTTTGCCATAAGTCAAGCTCCCACAATACCTGACCCGCTTGCACAGTCCATTGGGATTCCCTATGGGTTGCCATGGGGCACATGGGGTTTGGGGAGAACTTCTTGGACTGGATCTGCTTGCTTTATAATTTTCCTGAAGCAGAAGTCACAAATAATTGGATCACCTCTAGGGCCTTCCCCCTAGGACGGGGGACGAGGCAGGGGCGCCCACTCTCTCCCTTACTATTCACATTGGCCATATGATACGATATGGTTTAAGTTACTTAGCTATAACTATTGTTTTGCATCATGGGTCTGGCATGGATTCACATGCCAATGAATGTTCCCCGTCATCAGACTGGGAATCCTCGGTAAAAGAAAAAACAGTTTCACTTTCACTTAAAAACTGTATTATCTCCTCTAAACCAATCACTGTCCTCTGGGTCATACTGCCCCCATCCAATGACAGTCCTCTCCCTAAGCCTCATCTCTGGCAGCCATCTTAAGATTTGGTAAGCATGAAAGGTGGCACTATGACCAAGAAGAGCTGCAGAGGGGTCGGAGGGAGGGTTCGCATGTGAATCCATGCCAGACCCATGCTAGAGAACAATAGTTACAGCTAAGTAACTTAAACCTTCTCCAGCATGGGGTCTGGCATGCATTCACATGCTCATGAATAACAAATACATAGCAGTACAATATTACACAACCACAGGAGGTGGCAAGGCTCAACAGAAGCAATTAACTCTCACCTCTGGAATAGGCTCACCTCAGAAAAACAGGTTGCGTAGCACTACTTTGCTTACTCTGGACTCCTCCCTGGATTCTCTATCAACACAGTAGAACTTCGTGAAGGTGTGCATGGACTCCACGTAGCAGCCCTGCAGCTGTCCAGCAGGGGCACACCAGACAGGAACGCCGTCGTCGGAGCGATCGCTCTGGTGGTTTGGGCTCTCTGACGGCCGGACAGCGGTCAGTTCACCAACCGATGACAGTGCATAATGCAGCCGGAAAGCCACCTCAAAATGGAAGCCTTGGACAAGGTCTTCCCATGGTTCACAGGACCAAAGTTCACTAACATTTGTGAAGTCTTCCGAAAACCCTTCATGCGTGCCACGTAGAACTTCAGGGCACGAGCAACGTCCAACGAGTGCACAGCCCTTTCCACCAGAGACGAAGACGTCCGGTGTGCGCTCTACATCCCTCTAGGGAGGCATCCGTGGTGACCGTCTCTTCATATAGCGGGCTTTGAAATCCTGTGCCTTGGGCGATTTTAGAGTGAACGCCCCACCATACTATCGCCCAACGGAACTCGTTGTTGACCGAGATCTTGTCAGTGAAGCTTCTGGACACCTGCATCCAGCAGGCGTCCAGGAATTCCTGAAGGGGTCACATTTGCAACCTGCAGAGCCGGACGACATCACGCCCAGTAACAACTTGATGGCCTGCACCGTGGCTGTCTTCATCGACGACAGCCGTTGCACCATCCCTAGAATGACTGCTATCCTCTCCTCTGAGGGTGCCGCCAGGCAGGACACTGCATTGAGTCTGTAGCTCAGGAAAAGTACATTCTGTGATGGCGTTAAGCAGGACTTTAGATAGTAGACGGAGAACCCCATATCCGTTAGCAGCCAGACGGTGCCTCCATGTGTCCGTTGGCCAGCTCCCGCAAGTGGGTGCGAATCAGCCAGTCGTCCAGGTACGGGTATACGTGTATACCATGAAGAAGTAGATGGGCCGCCACTGATGCCAGGCATTTCAATGACACTCTGGGGGCTGACTTCAAGAAGAAAGGTAGGGCCTTGAAATGCTAGTGCTGTCCCTACACCTCAAATTGTAGAAACTTTCGATGTTTCTTGTGAATGGAGACGTGGAAGTAGGCGTCCTCCAGTTCGAACAATATCTAAAAGTCTCCCCTTTCCAGTTGGTCGAGCATGTTTTGCAACTTGACCATCCTGAATTTTTGGGACTTTAGGTATTTGTTCAGACGTCGTAAAGTCTAGGATGGGCCTCCAGCCCCCTGTCTTCTTTCTGACCAGAAATCTGGAATAGACTCCGGAACCCCTTTTCGCAGCATGGCCCGTACCTCTTCCAGGAACTGAGGGAAGTGCTTTTCCTGACGGGTAACCGGAGGGATCCGCAGACACCTGCGTTGAAACTCCAAGGTGTGTCCTTGGGCGAGAGCATCCAGCACCCATCCGTCGGTGGTGATCTTTCTCCACTCGTTGACAAACCTCGTCAGCCGGCATCCCACTGGCTGGTTCAGGCTTGCTTTGGCGGTGGCGTCCTGCCCTGCTGGCGACGCTGTCCGCTACCGTATGGCTGGGAACAGCCTCTGTAGGCTTTCTGGGTTGTGGATCTAGAAGGTTGTCGGTACAATGCTGAGAAATCTTTGGAACACCTGCTCGACTTTCCCCTGGAGGAGTGAAAAGAGCAGTGCTGCTGGAGAGTGCCCACGGAAAGGGCCATCTCCATATCCGCTTTGATGGCCTGAGGGACTTGTCGATGACCTTCCCAAACAGGTTCTCTCCATCGAAGGGCATGTCCAGCACCTTCACCTGGACCTCCTGACGGAAATTTGTGGCTTTCATCCAACCTTGGTGATGGAGGCAGACACTGTTCTCCATTTGTCGGAACCCTGTGTCAGCGAAATCCAATGCCACTGTGATGGCGTGATCTGACTCTACCTCCCCTTCCTGGATGAGAGCGATTGCCTCCATCTTCTCATCGTCGAGGAGGAACACAAGAATAGGGCCCAGCTTGTACCACAACTCACTGTTGTACCTGGCTAAGATTGCCAGAACGTTGGCCGCCTTGATAGTGGACGCTGCAGTGTAAATCACCTTCTTTCCCATGGCATCCATCCTCTTCTCCTCGCTGTCCAGAGGGACCGAAGACGACAATGGGTTCGCTGACCGTATCCTCGTGGCCGCCGATACCACCGAATTCGGCGATGGCTGCAACCGCAGGCACTTGGATGCGGAGTTCAGTATGCAATATGTCTTCTCCAACCTATACCGTTAAGCTGAAGCGGAGCAAGGGTTCTTCATGAGGGCCAGGCCCTCCTCCCAAACGTCGTCCAGAAGGGGCACCGCCATGATCGTCTTCCTCTTGTCCTCCCACTTTTGGTACAAGGAGCCCTCCTTCTTGGTTTCCTCAGGCACTAGCTGGGAAAGCTTGGAGGCTCTGGAGTTCATGGAGTGGAACGATCCCACCTTATCCACTGGGGACACCCTATTTGGAGCATACAAATGTGGAGATTCACCATCCGCTGTGACGATATCCTCGTCATCATCCGTCGTCGTGGCCGTATCCGTCCCCGTGTCTGGGTCTGCTAGGGGAGAAGGCACTTGACGTGGAGGCAGAGGTTGAAATGGGGGCATCGAATGACGCTTCCTCTTTTTTGCTGGAGGCTGATCGGGGTCTTGACACCAAGTTGTGAGTCGACAGAATATCAAAGGGAATTTCCCTCGGCTGAGAAGGCAGAACAGGAAAACTAGGCCCTGCACTGTCATCGTCGTCCTCCTCCTCTTCAACGTCCTTGTGGACCATGTGTAAGGACTCCTGGTCTTCGTCGTCCGTGGACAAGACCTCCATGGTTTGGGCGATGATCTGAGAGAACTATTTCGGGGACTCCTCGCCCCCCTCCTTTTTCCCCCTTGAGGGTCTTGAACCGGGGCCTGAGCCGGTTTCTCCCCTTCTGGCGTGCCTGCAGACTTTGTCAAAGTCACTGCGGCGGTGTCGCGTCTTGGGGGTATGAACACCTTCTGAGCCGTCGCGGCTACCCCACAGGATCAGCACCCTTAGCTGTCGTGGCAGTAGTAGTCGTCGACGCAGTCAACGACGGGGTCTTAGGCTGTGCAGGTTGAACCTGCTTGAACTTTTTGGCCTTCTTATCCTCTGTCCGCGGCTTTTCAGATTTCTCACGTAGTTTAGCCAGGGTAGATGACGTCCTTTTCGAAGAGGAGCTCGATTGCAGTCTGGCAATGGAGGGGGAAGGTGATGTCGATCGCGCCCTACTATCCACCTTGGGACCCGCTTCCGTGGCAATCCCGGTGGACTCCGACTTGCGGCTCTTGGCCTTATCTTGGGCCCCAATGGATGAGGCACCCTCAAAGGACTTAGAAGACCGCTCCTCGGAATGGCCGGTCTCGGGTGAGGCATGACCCTGCTTGGAGAACGGGTCAGAGGCCTTGGCGTTAAGCCACGCCGTCAGTCTACTATGCCTGTCTGTTGTCTTCTTGGAGAACCCGAGGTATATCTCGGACTCCACTTCCTTGTGGTCTGGGTGCAGGCAGTAGAGGCATTGCAGTTGCTTGAGCTCCACAAACACATTCTGTAGTCTACGTTTGATGCAGGGCTTGAAGAGAGACCTTCCTCCTTCTTCTCCTCCTTCATTGCCTGGTCGATGTGGCGGCCTGAACCGCCAAGCTCTCAGGTGTAGGGCGCGAGGTTAGATACTCTGGATCATTGCTAGAAGGCCTGTATTTCCTAGCAAAGTTCCTGTTCACAGCAGGTAGAGATTCTGGAGTTTCCCAATTTGCTGAGACCTTCCTCTGAAGGGCTGCATGAAAGGGTAAAAATGGGCCCTTCTGAGGGCCTTGGTTCAGAAAATTGGTCATATCATCCTGTTCATAGGCAGGAGAAGCCCTGCTCCAGTTCATATATTCCGTGACCCTATTCATGAGGCTCCTATACATGGAATCTGCATGTTCAGATGGGTCAGGCCTGCCAAATTCCAGCTCTGACGAAGTGTCAATCCCACTAGCCGACTGGAGGTAATCATAAAGATCACTCATCCTGGATTCCTCATTAATAAGCTCTTCAGGAGCATGTTGAGTACCATATCGTAACCCAAAAGGTGGGGAAGCCTATACAGAGGCCTGTTCATCCTCATAAATTCAGGCCATAGACTTGAAAAAGTCTTTCTTTGGAGTAGGTTTATAAACCTTTTCCAGAATTGACAAAGGACTCGATAGCTTTGAAGTAACCTTTGATGGAGTCGATGATGGCTTCGCCAATGGTGTCGACGATGACTTCGACAATGGCACCCGTTTCCTTGGCGCTACCTTCTACTTTTGCATCGACAGGCTTAACTCCGATGGAGTCGACAAAGTCGTCGAATGCGTCGACGATTTGCTCTTCTTCGGAGGTATCCGAGAAGGACTCGGTTCTCGAGTCAATACCCTCGACGATTTCTCATCGGCCTGAGAACGAATCGCCTGCTTAACAGTCAGCTTTGAAGTGGTAGCCTTTGACTTCCCTAAGTCATCCGAAGGAGCGACGGGGGCATGGTCTTCGCGTGATTCCTTTGAGATGGGTCGAGACTGCATTCTCGAATATACGCATCATTTCAATTTCAAACACATCGCACTTTCTGAATCTGATTTGGTTGGGCACCTGATTACCTGGGTAGAGGAATAGGAAGAAGAAGAGGGAGACCTATGGTGTCTCTTCTTCGAAGAAGACGAATACTGCCTCGATCGACTCCTTGACCGAGATCTCTTTGACATTTTGCACTGGGACGAATCTCTAGACTCTCCAGACTTTTTTATCCCTCTTCGAAGCTGCCCTCCCCACTGCCAGTTTACCTCTGCGCTCCCTGAGATCTTTTTCTGTCATGGCCTGACAGGACCCGCAGTCATCAGTACAGTGCCCAGAGCCAAGACACCACAGGCAGACACGGTGAGGGTCGGTAATGGTCGGTAATGGACCACTTTGACCCGCAGCCGTAGCATTTCTTAAATCCTGAGTTGAAGATGAAGACATTTTCTTGACGAAAATATAAGCACGCCATTAACACGCCATTAACATTCGAAGAAAAAGCTTTTGGAAAAACGGAACCAAAGCCAACTCGCGCTGCACGCTCTATTTGTACTAACGATGACGTTGACGTTCATTTAGTGAGATACCTTGTAGTATTATTTGATTTGCATTATATAATGTACCTCGCTTTATTCTGGTTGGATTAATCTTCAAGGTAACTTTTCCCATAAACTACATTTCCATTTTGGTATAAACGGGTCAGTTATTACCGGAACCGAAAGTAACGTCATCTCTACGGAACGGGAAATACGCCAGTGGCCATCTTTAAAAACACAATCCATTGCCATCCTCCACAAACTGGACCTGTTCAGGCTAAACCCCAAACACACTTTGGAGAAAATGTCAAAGGCAACATAGAAAGGAACTGCCCGCTTACGGAAACCAAGATTTAAGGACGAGAAGCTCAACATGCTAGCAGATACCCTAGTAGATCATGCGGACGTGGTTTTCTGTGCTGACCTCAGGCGTCCAGCAACAGCTCAGGAAGAAGGAGATCTGGGAGGAAGAGGCAAGGAAAGTCAGTGCAGTTGGCACCACCGCACGCACTGTGAGGGACTGCAGAAAGCGGTAGGATGACCTGCGGCTAAGAGTGAGGAATATCCTGTCGGCCAATCAGAGCCAGGGGCTGGCAACAGGCGGCGGTGCCCACTCACCCATTAATTAGCAAGGTGGGAAGAACATGCAGCACATTAATAGATGTCGAGTCCATCGAAGGAGTCGGTGGAGCGGAGTTTGAAGTTCCATCATCGGCAGATGTAGATGAGTGTCCCTACAAACACCTGACAACCAATGATCACAGTTGACCAACAAATCTAACAGTGATACGAGCCAATACATGTCCCATCATACACACATACACATATCCCTGTCCAGATGCTGGCCCCACCACTGTCACATCAAAATGCATGTTGCATGCCGCTCCCATACCCAAATACACACCCGACACACAGATGAATTTTACTTGTCACACAGCACGCAAGACACAACACACCCATAGGCCCCACAGCAGACACCAGGGTGAACATGTGAACACCTGAGGGATGGCAATACACGACCCCCAAACCTTGCACGTACCCAGTCCGCCGCAAAAACAGGCATGCAGCTAACCACATGGCACCAACTGCACAAAGACCAATGCATGCATGATGCAAGCACCACCATCACTGATGCCCTGCCTCTGTCCCCCACAGGAACGGATGCTGACAGCGATGAAGTCGATGGAACAGCACATACCACGACACCTCCCAAAAGACCCAGGGGCCGGGATGATGGCACCAGGACATCCATGTCGAGGGGATAAAGGATGGCCCAAGTGCCACGCAAGTCAGCCACCAGTGCCCAACCAGTCCTGCAGCCACCTACACAGGACCAGCAGACACCTGCCCCAGCACCCCTGGAGACACAAACCACACCGGATGAGGCCACATATGTGGCAACTGAGCATGAGGGCTCACAGTCCGCCGCCACAAGCTCCATAGGGGAGACAGCTGCATCAGCACCGCATAGTGGCGATGAGGAAAGGGTCCATGACGATGACACTAATGCAGGAGTCTTCTACTCAGAGGATGGTGGTCAAACCCTAAGCCCTCAGGTCACCCCACAGGGCACCCCTCACCAGGATCCTGTAGGACAGGGCAGCCATGTAGAGTGGTCTCCAATAGAGCACAGCCCCGTATTGGCTACAGACACACCATCAAACCTACCATCCACCTCCACCACCGCAATACGGGACCTTGAAATACGTCTGTCCAGGATGGAGGGTCGGCAGGAGGAGATGCACGGATATGTGAAACAATACCCTGCAGAAGGTGAGGCAACACGCCATGCAATGCGTGACACCACTGCGGCCGTTATCAAGGCCATCAACCGGAACACTAAGCGCGTCCATGATGAATTCACTGCTGTGGGCCAGATCCTCACCAGGATAGCGAACAGTATGGAGCAGCGGCAAACAGCGGCATCGGGGACACAACCAACAACATCATCCCCATCCACCACCCCAGCAAGTTCCACTCAGACCAGCCCTGTGCGCAGGTCCCTGCGCAGCACACGGCGCTCTGAGATGCAACCCCCTCCTCCGAAGGGGGGTCCACAGTAGCAGGGGCACCCTGCACATGTTGACTTGCACTGCATCCTGACACCTGTTGTGCCATTGATGGTTTGGGGTGTTGGGAGGGAGGGGGAGGGGTGTGTGGGGGTGTGTGGGGGCGTTGGGGGTGAGGGAGGGGTGTGTGGGGGGTTTTGGGGGGAGGATGGAGCGGATGGGGGGTATGTGGGGGTGTGTGGGGGTGTTGGGGAGGGGGAGGGTGGAGGGTAGTGGGAGGTGTGGGGGGTGTTGGGGGGAGGTTGGAGGGGAGTGTGGGGGTGGAGGGATCATTCACATTGTAAAAACCATCAGTTCAATACACCCGTTGTGTTAAAAAACCTCACATGAGTGGACATTGCTTCTTCGGTGTGTGTTAATGTATTGCTTTACAGTGCACTGTGCCCATATACCCCCACACCCAGTGCCCAGAGTCCCACATACATTGCACCCTCTGCATCCCAGTACATCAGAATGATTGGTCTATGACCAATTGGCGCACAGCACGTCCCTCAAGTGTATCGCGTCCTGGCCGATGTCCAACATCTACTCCGACCTCTTCTTCAACTTCACATGGTGGTGGCTGGTCCATGTCAGGTGGCAGAGGTACGTTCAGCCGGATGCACATGTTGTGCAGCATGTCAAATACCATGATGATCTTGCCCACCTTCTCGTAAATGATGGCGCCACCCGACCTGCTGAGGTAGCGAAACTGTGCCTTCAATAGGCCAAAGGTCTGCTCAATGACCACAAGCGTGCGTGTATGGGCACGATTGAAGTCCTCTTTGTGCCTGTTCTACAGATTCCTGACAGGGGTGAGGAGCCACGCCTTCAGGGGATAGCCAGCATGGGAGCAGAAGAAGGTATGTGTAAGGCTACTGCTCTATTTCCATCTGTGCTCAGCCTGTACATCGTTCATGTTCACATGCAGTATTCCGTCGATGGCAGCTATTGACTTCACATCTGCACAACTATCTGCCCTGTACACTACTTGCCAATCCATGGTGCTGGTCTTGGGTGATGTACATGACTTAGGGGCCTTGACATTAGAACCACCAGCCACCCAGATGGATTGACAAGGTCCATGATGTACACACATGTGAGGGCTGTGTGGCAGGGGATGACTCCAAATGCATGTTGGGCAATGTTTGATGCATTAGGCTGCTGTACTACATGATATTGCTTGTTCAGACTATGATACATATGGTTAATTGTAGACGCCATGCACGTGACCATCGACGTCTACACAATCGTCAGAATGGTAATATGTGATTGTTGGTAGTGTCCGCCAGTGTTGGGTAGAGTACCTTAGATGATGCAGGGTGTGGACTTGCATTCTGGTACTCATGTACTGTGGGCAATTCACACGCCTATCGCACCCATATAGGTTTTGCTCACTACTTGATGGGTTCAATTTGATGCATTCTTGTTGCATGTGTACTGCCATTTATTTTCATCTGCACATGTTGCCATGGTGTTATGCAGTGTTGCTGTCGGGGAGGGGCCGTGACAGCGGAATTACCTGAGGTGGAATTGATAATGCGCACTCATGGATGCTTGTACTGCGAGGTGCTTCAATGCGGTCATGTGTTTTCTGCTTCGTGGACATGTGATGGTGCGTTGTGGTGCTGAGGGCATGGTCAGGTGATGTCCGGTGGACATGTTCAAGGGTGTTTGCTGATTGTGTGTGTGACATTTACACATTGGTGTGCGGCCAGAGTGCGTCAGACTCCATTGTCTTTGTCATGCATCATATTTGACTGATTATGGGCACGGCCTTTGGCAGCATGGACAGTGTCCAGACACCCCATTGAGGGCACTCCCATGGCCCGGAGGGCAGTCTCCTTGCATATGCATGTGCACCCCCCCAACACTCTCCCAGGGCCCAGATGTCAGTCTCCTTGCATATGCATGTACACCCCCCCCAACACTCTCCCATGGGGGAGATGGCAGTCTCCTTGCGTATGCATGTACACCAACCCTCCAACACACTCCCATGGCCCAGATGGCGGACTGACCCAGCAGCCAGCCACGTCGTATGACATCTCCTTCCATGTAGCGGGGTAGTGAGGAGTTCCGCAGCACCATAGCATCATGTGTGGATCCTGGGTATCTGGCACAGCAGTGTGTTATCATCATGCTGGCATCACACACCATCTGCACACTGATGGAGTGGAATAGTTTCCAATTGCGGTACACTACCTCCACGGCATGTGGGACTACCAACTCCACGTGGGTGCAGTCAAGGGCACCAATCACATTGGGCATGCCTGCCAGTGCATAGAATGCTATTTTGGTGTCATTCGCCTCCTGTGGTGTCCGTGGTAGGAATATGTAGGCCCTTGCGTGCTTTAGCAGTGTATCCAGCTCTTGGTTTAGCACACCAGAGAAACATGGTTCCGAGATGCCATGCAGCTGGCCCACTGTGTGCTGGTAGGTGCCTGAGGCCAGGAAGTGGAGCACAGATGCCACCTTCAGCAGAGGGTGGATGGCAGTGCGGATTTTGATCAGGCTGACCGAGTCTTCATGTATTAATTCCACTATGGTGGTGATGGCGTCCCTGTCCAGGCGGTACAGGGTGTGGATCTGTGCTGGGGTTAAATTGAGTGGATTGGCCCTTATACGTGGAATTGGTGGCTGCCTGCGGGGAACGACTGCCTGCACTGGTGGGATTTGCTGGCCCAGTCTCACCCTCCTTCTCCTCCTGCGTCTCCTCTGTGTTGCCTGTTGTACTGCCTGCTCAAGGAGTAGCAGTGCAGGCATGTCCTCTAGCTCCAGTATGGCGAGTGCAAGTGCGTTTTGGTCTTGGAAGGGGTGTGGTGTGTGCTCCTTTTGGGCAGGGCCTTGCTCCATTGCCTCCACCTGTGCTGATTGTGTGCACCTGTGGCAGTTGGGAACACAGCATTTTCCTATTAACGGGTGATCCGCGATGCCGGTATTGACATCATCTTAGTGGCCCTTCTTACTGGCATCTGGATGCCAGTATGTGCATGTCTGTGCGACGCGTGATGTCCTCTTCCTTGCAGCATGCCGGTATTACTGGCACGGAGCGCGCACGCTCGTGCGCACGCCAGCATGGTGGTGCGCGGCCTCAGCAGGTCCCTATCGATGCCGGTAGTACCAGCATCTAGGGTCGTGATACAACGGCCCCGTAATGGATGCCGGTATTGCCTTATCGGTACCGATATTAACGGACAGCCAACCTTGTAATGAGGCCCATAGGCTTACTTGTATTTATCTTCCGGGTGTTCAGCTCGTATGCGGCTCCGTTCTCGGACGTGTCTCTCTCACGAATTAGTATCTATCTCAACTGAGGAGGAATTCCTCGTTTCGGGATCACTGCCTCACAGGAGGCATTGTTAATGACACAAGAAACATTTTCGAAACGTAGCTCTAGACAATGCTAAACAGGCACATTGGGTCTCACGCAGTCAGATTCATGAATTTGGTGATAAGTCGGTCAAAATGTTACCCTGGTTGGAAAGAACGGATAGGGGGAACGGGTATGCCTGGGATTTACAGTGTTAATGTGGACACTGTAAGAGAGGATGGGGATATTGCAGACACATTTGTGGCATAGTATGAGTCATTATACCATACCCCATGAGAAATGTCCTTAGCTGGGGGGCCCAATGTTATTGAATCAGTATCTGTTCCATGCCTCACACCGCAACAAACAATGGGCCTGGAAACAGACATTACCAAAGAAGAAATAGCTCTCAGCTTCAGACTGGGAAAATCCCAGGACTCAAGGGCTTCCCAATAGAGGTGTGGAAGAGGCTTGGGGGCCTTGTTGTTGGACCTCTAGATCGCCTATTCACACAATGCAGGCAAGACGGACAACTCCCCCCTGACCACAGGAAAGCGTGTATAGTGGTTCCCCCCAAACCTGGGAAACCAACAGAGTGCTGTGTCTCTTACAAGCCGATCTCACTTATAAACAGGAAGGCCACGATTTTGGCAGAAGTTAGGGTAATTGGCTCCTTCGTTCACCCAGACCAGTGTGGGTTTATGCCTACCAGATCCACATGCATGAATCTCCAAAGGGTGCATTTTGCCATAAGTCAAGCTCCCATGATACCTGACCCGCTTGCAACGTCCATTGGGATTGCCTATGGGTTGTCATGGGGCGCATGGGGTTTGGGTAGAACTTCTTGAACTGGATCTGCTTGCTTTATAATTTTCCTGAAGCAGAAGTCACAAATAATGGGATCACTTCTAGGGCCTTCCCCCAAGGGACGGGGATGAGACAAGGGCGCCCACTCTCTCCCTTACTGTTCACATTGGCCACATGATATGATATGGTTTAAGTTACTTAGCTGTAACTACTGTTCTGCAGCATGGGTCTGGCATGGATTCACATGCTCATGAATATTCGCCGTCGTCAGAGTGGGAATCCTTGGTAAAAGAAAAAACTGTTTCACTTACACTTAAAAATTGTATATCTCCTCTAAACAAATCACTGTCCTCTGGGTCATACTGCTCCCATCCAATGACAGTCCTCTCCCTAAGCCTCTTCTCTGGCAGCCATCTTAAGATTTGGTAAGCATGAAAGGTGGCAGTATGACCAAGAAGAGCCACAGAGGGGTCAGAGGGAGGGTTCGCATGTGAATCCATGCCAGACCCATGCTGGAGAACAATAGTTACAGCTAAATAACTTAAACCTTCTCCAGCATGGGGTCTGACATGCATTCACATGCTCATGAATAACAAATACATATCAGTACAATATTACACAACCACAGGAGGTGGCAAGGCTCAACAGAAGCAATTAACTCTCACCTCTGGAATAGGCTCACCTCAAAAAACAGGTTGCGTAGCACTACTTTACTGACTCTGGACTCCTCCCTGGATTCTCTGTCAACACAGTAGAACTTCGTGAAGGTGTGCATGGACTCTACATAGCAGTCCTGCAGATGTCCAGCCGGGGCACACCAGGACAGGAACGCCGTCGTCACAGCGATCGCTCTGGTAGAGTGGGCTCTCTGACGGCCGGGCACCGGTCAGTTCACCAACCAATGACAGTGCATAATGCAGCCGGAGAGCCACCTCAAAATGGAAGCCTTGGACAAGGCCTTCCCATGGTTCACAGGACCAAAGTTCACGAACAGTTGTGAAGTCTTCCGAAAACCCTTCATGCGTGCCATGTAGAACTTCAGGGCACGAGCAACATCCAGCGAGTGCGCAGCCCTTTCCACCAGAGACGAAGACGTCCGGTGTGCACTCTCCATCCCTCTAGGGAGGCATCCGTGGTGACCATCTCCTGATATAGCGGGATTTGAAATCCCATGCCTTGGGCGATGTTAGAGTGAACGCCCCACCATACTATCGCACAACGGAACTCTTTGTTGAGCGAGATCTTGTCCGTGAAGCTTCTGGACACCTGTATCCAGCGGGCGTCCAGGAATTCCTGAAGTGGTCACATTTACAACCTGCAGAGCCGGAGGTGGTATATGTAGGACGACATCACGCCCAGTAACAACTTGATGGCCTGCACCGTGGCTGTATTCATTCACGACAGCCGTTGCACCTTACCTAGAATAACTGCTATCCTCTCCTCTGAGGGTGACGCCAGGCAGGACACTGCATTGAGTCTGTACCTAAGGAACAGTGCGTTCTGTGATGGCTTTAAGCAGGACTTTAGATAGTTGACAGAGAACCCCAGATCTGTTAGCAGCCGGACGGTTGCCTCTGTGTGTCTGTCGGCCAGCTCCAGCAAGCGGGCGCGAATCAGCCAGTCGTCCAGGTACGGGTATACGTGTATGCCCTGAAGACGTAGATGGGTCGCCACTGGTACCAAGCATTTAATGAACACTCTGGGGGCTGACTTCAAGAAGAAAGGTAAGGCCTTGAACTGGTACTGCTGTCCCTGCACCACAAATTGTAGAAACTTTCGATGTTTCTTGTGAAGGGGACGTGGAAGTAGGCGTCCTCCAGTTCAAACAACATCAAAAAGTCTCCCCTTTTCAGTTGGTAGAGCACGTGTTACAACGTGACCATCCTGAATTTTTGGGACTTAAGGTATTTGTTCAGACGTCGTAAGGTCTGGGATGGGCCTCCAGCCCCCTGTCTTCTTTCTGACCAGAAAGTATCTGGAATAGACTCCGGAGCCCCGGAGCTGTTGGGGAACTAGCTATATCACCCCTTTTCGCAGCATGGCCCGTACCTCTTCCAGGAGCTGAGGTAAGTGCTTTTCCTGACGGGTAACCGGAGGGATCCGCGGACACCTGCGTTGAAACTCAAAGGTGTGTCCTTGGGCGAGATCATCCAGCACCCATCAGTTGGTGGTGATCTCTCCCTGCCCTGCCCTGCCCTGCTGGCGATGCTGTCCACTACTGTAGGCCTGGGAACAGCCTCTGTAGGCTTTCTGGGTTGTGGATCTAGAAGGCTGTTGGTACAATGCTGAGAAACCTTTGGAACACCTGCTCGACTTTCCTCTGGAGGAGCAAAAAGAAGAGCAGTGCTGCTGGAGAGTGCCCAAGGAAAGGGCCATCTCCGTATCCACTTTGATGGCCTGAGGGACTCGTCGACGACCTTCCCAAACAGGTTCTCTCCATCGAAGAGCATGTCCAGCACCTTCACCTGGACCTCCTGACAGAAATTTGTGGCTTTCATCCAACCTTGGTGACGGAGGCAGACACTGTTCTCCATTTGTCGGAACCCTGTGTCAGCGACATCCAATGCCACTATGATGGCCTGATCTGACTCTACCTCCCCTTCCTGGAAGAGAGCAAATGCCTTCATCTTCTCATCATCGATGAGAAACACCAGAATAGGGCCCAGCTTGTACCACAACTCCCTGTCGTACCCGGCTAAGATCGCCAGCATGTTGGCCGCCTTGATAGTGGACGCTGCAGTGTAAATCACCTTCTTTCCCATGGCATCCATCCTCTTCTCCTCGCTGTCCAGAGGGACCGAAGACGACGATGACGGGTTGGCTGATGGTATCCTTGTGGCCGCCGATACTGTTAGGGAGAATTCTCCAGAATGGCTAATTTCCCTTACCTGATGAGTACCTCAGCAGTTTTTCTGGATTCTAGGATTTTATTTTTCACCTGATAAGAGTGTGAGCCTTTTTTCCCACTCTTACATGTGTTTTGCTGTGTGCGTTTAACATTTTTTGTGTTCATAGACTGTGTAGCCTCACCTACTCCACAGGCATCATCTTTTTACTGTGTGTTACACAGCACCTTCAGTGCAGTGACACAGGGTTGTCTTTTACACTTCCCAACTCAGACTCCATTTTCTGACTACTGTCTCCCAGAACACAAAGTTACCATTAACTTTATTACCCTCTGTAAAACCACAGACCCTGTACCAACCATCTTACATGGAGTACTGGAAAGGGTTAATACTTATCCCTTAATGTCTGTTTCTCTTGGAGCATTGTTTCGCTCCCTTTTCATCAAGACTTGGCTAGTGGCAGTGGTAACTACCCTATTTTTCCTACCGCGGTTATCTTAAATAACCTTGGTATTGTTTTAGGCTATCTTGGTAGCCTCGAACTTAAACCCGCTAGACCATATATGTTTTATTACGGGTCCGGCTGGGTTTATTCACCATTTCTTTTTGTAAAAATCTTTCTCGTGTTTTACTCTGCGCGCCAAACCAGGTTTGATTCCTTTGTTCACCTTCTTTTTGCGGGCTTCTACGCAGAAGCCCTCCTTTAGGTGCCTGTATGTCTGGGGGGGACAGGATGTGAGGGAGGGGTTTAGGACTCCCTGCACAGAGTCTCCAGGGTCACACTCTGAACTGATTGGCTGTGGTGGCTGTCCCGGCGGGACAGCCACCCTGTGTGTGATTGACAGCCAGGCTGCGTGAATGGGGGAAAACGGCATAAAAAGCAGGTCTCTGGGTCTGGAAAGGCAGAGTAGCCACTGGAATGAAAGAACCGACGAAGAGCTGACGGAAGAGGGCCCCTACCACGACTGAACCACCCGGTGAAGCCCTGCTGCAGGTCCAAATCCTCGAACTCCAACTCTGTAACGCTCACCTGATTCCCGTAGAGGCGCCGGTCTTGACTGGGCGTATACCGTAT
This sequence comes from Ambystoma mexicanum, assembly GCF_040938575.1. NCBI lineage: Eukaryota > Metazoa > Chordata > Amphibia > Caudata > Ambystomatidae > Ambystoma > Ambystoma mexicanum. The sequence continues at coordinate 639,937,193 of NC_090939.1, forward strand.
CTTCAAAGGTGATGTGTAACACACGGCTGGCTCTTTGGGCTGGACCTCTGTGCACTGTATGTCTGACTCGAAGGGTAAGATGTCTGCAGATAGAAAATATGGGATTAATGAACTGGGTTATTGAATGTCTCTCTTTTCTTCCCTTTCTCTTCTCCTGTAGAACCCCAAAGGTTAACGCTCTCACCTTAGGTAAGTGAACGCCGTGCTCTCCATCTGCCTCGGGGCAGGGTGCTGTAACCAGTTTCTTCACTGGATAAGGGGAGCAGGCCTCTTGACTTCAGAGGACTGCTGTCCGTCGTTTACTGCACGAACGGTAAGTTTCGAGTAATTCTAATGTCTTTAAAAGTCTTTAGTAATGATGTCTCTTGTTTTGCAGGGTTCCGGCGATGGCGGATGACGGGCTGAAGTGAGTTGAAGATGGAGCCCGTGTGATGAATAGAAGCGCCTGGAAGCACGTAAGTAAGCGCGTGTTGCCTGCTTCACGATGCGCTCTAACTGTCTTTTTATTTTGCAGGTACAAGTTCGGAGCGGCTGCAGGGTGCCGGAATACCCACTGGGTTAGATGTGGAAAGGAGTAATGGCACGTGAGTATTAAAGTTCCCCAATGTCTTTAAACGCACCTTGTTTTGTCTTTCAGATGCGGGATGCAGCGCCGAAGGCCTCCGGAGCGGAGCGAAGAGATGATGAACAGTTCTCCGCTACTCAAGCGCGGCCTCCACTTGTGGGCAGAAGCAGGGCGCGAGTGCGGAAAAGGGTTGCTGTTTACGACAGCCGTGGAGAGCCACATGCTCCTGCCGGAGGGCGACCGGTTAGGGTATTGACTACTCACCGGTCCCCGATGCAGGCAGACCCAGGCTTCTCCGGTTCCGTTTCGGTACTGGCAGGTTCAGATGCGATCAGCAGGATGTCTCGATGCCGTGTAGATTCCGCGACAGCAGGAGTCAGGGTCGAGGGTGTCCCAAATGCAGTGAACACGCACAGGTTTGTTACCACAACAGGGCAACTCGGCAACCGCAGGTATTCCGGTCCCAAAGCACTCGTCTCACTTCAGACCTGGGAATGCCAAGTGTACGAATCGTGTGAGAGTGCCGAGGACACGGGATTAGCAGTAACCAGACGGTGGTGACAGAGCAAGGTTCCTGTGTAGGCTGGTCAGTCCACTGGATGGCCCAGGGACGCTTCCGAAGGCTTACGTACAGGATTTGGTGAAGATGCCAATAATAGTTGTTCCCACTATTCTAAAGGGTCCAAGCGCCAGTACAGGCCTTCTCGTTCGATCAGAGGCAGAGGGGTCTCACAGGACGATAGCAGTGCAGGGTGTCAAACCTCCAGCGGGTCACCATCGATTCCTCGACTCAGCTTCTTAGTTGCAGGATACTTGGCTCCTTATCCTTTGTTCGTGAGAACTCAGGAGATCGACATGGTAGTGGTGTTTCCAGCCTCCTCTTATCCAGAGTTCCTTTCGCGCCAAAACGGAGAGGACCCAATGGGAGAATTGCTCACAAAACACTCACACCATACGTGGACCTATCACGGACCACGGTGGTCCCAGGCATTCAAGACACTCTAGACTCTCTGGCACCCAGGATGTGTATTGGGAACAGACATCCCAGCCCACATCCTGGAGGCACACACAAGGCATGCAGAAGCCCGCGAAAGCGTTGTGTTTCGCGGGAAAGTGCATGACCAAATAAGGACTGCCCCGGGTCGGCTCGACCTGGGGGAAGGTGAAGGGGCAAGACGGTCAGCGGACAGGACAAAGAAACTTGTGGCATGGCCATTTTGGAGGCCAGGTCACCCATACGGGCCAAACACGGGAAGCGCGGTTAACATGGCAAAAAGGGGTTCAAAACACAAAGAAATGATAGCTGCCACCAGTCCCGTCCGTGACACACTTGCAAATTTCATGATAAGTCCAGCAAGAGTTTCTAGGGCCATTGGAATGACTAGAGACCCAAGAGCGCGGTAATGTAAGTTACAGTGCACTCTTGTTTCATGTTGCTCAAAAGCTGCAACATGAGAAAAGGACTAAGGGAAACAAAGTCTCCCGGTACTGACTGTCTTAAGGGCATGTCAGTTTCCCCATAAGAATGGAGCGAAAGCCCAGAGGAGTGCGGCGGAAGGCTGCTCTTCTCCGGCAAATTCTAGATCAGGGTGTAAAACAACAGCAAAAAGTTTGGGAGTTGCCACATGGAAGGATAATTACCTACAATTATGAAATCTTTCCTAACACCAGTCCACCACAAACGCGTCCCTTAGAGCTCCTCTCGGAGGAAATTCCCTTGAGCAGTACAGTTTATACTTCCTGTTGACACTGGTCGCAAACAGATCCACTTGAGGGGTTCCCCAAAGGGCGAAGATCTCTTCAAGGACATCCTGAGCTAGTTCCCATTCGTGGGAAACTGTGCTCTGCCTGCTCATAGAATCAGCCGCTGTGTTCTGCTCTCCGGCTAGGTGAACTGCTGATAGAGAAATTCCTTCTTGCATTGCCTAGAACCAGAGCTGCATTGCCTCTCTGAACAGTGGTAGTGACCCTACGCCTCCTCTCTTGTTGAGGTACTACATGGCCACTGTGTTGTGCGTCATTATCAGGACATTCTTTCCCCGTACAGAGGGCAGAAAGGCCTTCAGCGCTAGTCTGATTGCCCTCAGCTCCAAAAGGTTGATGTGTAGTTTGGACTCCGATGGAGACCAACGACTGCTGATAGTCAGATAGTTGGTATGAGCTCCCCACCCCGTGAGTCAGGTGTCTGTCACTACTGTTATCTCCGGCCATGGTTGCCAAAAAAATTCTACTTTGAGAATATTTTCCTTGCAAGCCCACCATAGAAGATCTTGAGCCACTCTGGCCGGGACTTGCAGAAGATCTGACATATCCCCCGAAAATTGGGACCATTGAGTCCTGAGGGCGCATTGAAGGGATCTCATTCTCAATCTGGCCTCTGGCACTAGAAAAATGCAGGATGGCATGAGGCCGAGCAACCTCAGAAAATCGAAGGCCGGCAGATGTTGGGTATTTTGAAACTTTGTTACATCTGCAAAATATGGTAAGCTCTCTCCTCGGGAGGCGAGGCTTTGCCCGAGGAAGCATCCAGGACTGCTCCGATGGATTGGGGTCTTTGGCGTGGAATCATTTGTGACGTTTTGCAATTGAGGAAGAAGCCCAGTATGTGTAAGAAGTGGCAGGTCATGGTCAGATGTTCCCAGGCTCGTTCGGGTGAACTCACCCTGATTAACTAGTCATCCAGGAATTCCCCCCCTCCTGAGACTCGCTGCCACCACAGCTATCAGCTTGGTGAAAACCCTCGGGCGGAGGTCAGCCCAAATGGCAGAACTCTAAAATTGATAGTGAGAACCGCCAACCGCGAACCTCAGGTACTTTCTGTGCTTGAGATGGATTGGCACATGAAAGTAAGCATCCTGAAGGTCCAATGAAACCAGCCAGTCCTGAAGTTAAAGACCCTGAAGGATCTGAGAAACGTCACCATCTTGAACTTGTCCTTCCTGAGGAATTTGTTCAAATTTCTTAAGTCCAAGATGCGTCTCAATCCTCCGTCCTTCTTGGGAATGAGAAAATAAGGGGAGTACCAACCCTTGTTCCTCTCCGCTACAGGTACATGTTCTATTGCACCTTTCTCTAGCAGGACTAAAATCTCCTGCACAAGGAGCGGGTCTGGAATTTTGACAGAATTGGTCCCGGTGGATGATCTTGAGGTCTTTGTCAAAAAGGAAGGCAGTAACCATGGGTCACTATTTCTAGTTTCCAGGCATCTGACGTAATGCCCCGCCATTCATTCAGATACCGATTGATCCTGCCTCCCACCAGGGTCTTGTGGGTCAAGACCTCAGAGTGGCTTTGCAGCGGCTGCAGCAGTGGCTGAGGAGGTAGTAGCCGCTGCTGGGGCTGATCTAGCACCGTTCCATCTTCCACCATGAGTGGGTTTTCTCTGTTGGCATCTTTAACTGGCCTGTCCCCTTCCTCTTCCAAAAGAGGAGTAGAAACGAAAGGGACTGCTCCTCCAGGAAGATGGCCCTGCATAGGAGTGTTGCTGAGGCTGCCTTATAGCAGTGCTGAGTGATTTAGCTGCTGCTTTAGAGATCTGCAGCTTTTCCAAGCTCTTGTCCGCCTTGCTGCCGAACAGCCTCAAGCCTTCAAAGGGCATATTGAGTAATCTGGATTGCACGTCCAGTGCAAAACCAGATTTCCTCAGCCATGCAAATCTGCGTAGGACCGTGCTAGATGCCATGGACCTGGTTACACTGTCAGCAGTGTCCAATCCTGACTGGAGGCATTCCTCCATAGCCTCCTTTCCATCTCTTACTATTGCCAGGAAACCATCCTGTTCCTCGCCCCCCCCCCAGGATGTGTTCAGCCGCTAATGTCATACAGTCCCACAGGGTGTATGTAAACCTTGCCAGAGTGCAAGTTACATTCGTAGATTTAAGGGCCATGCTGCCCGAAGAGAAGACTTTCCGGGCCCAAGCATCAACTTTTTTGTCATCCTTATCTGGTGGTATCGAAGGGTAAACTGACTGTCTAGTGGAGGTTGCAGCTTGTACCACCAAGCTTTCTGGCGCGGGATGCTTTGACAGGTACTCAGGGTCTGATGAGGATGGTCTGTACTTCCCAATAAACTTTTTATTAACTGCAGGCCCAGAGTCTGGGGTATCCCAAGTTGCCAGCACCCTTTTTTGCAATGCCTTATGGAAAAGGAGGACAGGGTCATTTTGAGGTCCCTCATTAAGGATGTCTGTCATATCGTCCTGGTCAAACCTTGGGGAAGCTACTTTCCATCCCATGAAGTCCATCCCGCTTCCCATTAGGTTCCTATACCCAGAGACTGCATGATCTGCAGGGTCTGGCTTCTCAGACTCTACTTCAGGGGAAGTATCTAGGCCACTGGCTGTTTGAAGGCAATCATAAAGATCGGCCATCTTATAGTTTGGGTCTATCAACTCCTCAGGAACCTCTTTAGTTCCAAATCTAACCCCAGCTGAAGTAACATCCTCTTCAGAGGATTGCTCCTCGTAAATAGAGGACATAGATCTAAAAAATTATTGCCTGAGTTGTGGATGGAAGATCTGTGGTGAATAGTGTGGCATTGATCTAGGCTTTGACAAAGGTGTCGATTTTGGCATCGGAATTAAAGAATGCCTCGACAAAGTCGTCGAAGGCGTCAATGATATAGACGCTGGCTTTGAGGGTTTTGAAGGAGGCTTCGACGTCGTGGAGGGAGGCCTCGACTCTGTCGCGGAAGGTATTGACGCCATCTTCGGCGGCGGCCTCAAAGTTGTCGTTGAAGGTTGTGTCAAGTCGATATTCGACTTTGATGTGGGTGCCATTTTGTCAGCCCTCACCTCGATTTATGCATGGGTGGTTTCACTCTTTTTTCATGTGGTGTTGGAGAGCTTTCCCCCGATGACACCCTCGACTTTTTGTTGGATCTAGCGTGCCTGGTCTTTGATCTCCGTCTGTTACTCTTGGAGTGGGCAGGGGCATGATCTTCACGCGGCTTTTTCAAGGGCTGTCTGGGACGCATTGTCGAAAATGTTTAGCATCGAAGCCCTGAAGGCCTCCCATTTTTCAAGGGAATTGTGCTTGGAAGGGTAGAATACGACCCTTCTGTCAGACGTGGAGGAAGAGGAAGGAGACCTATGTCGTCGCTTCTTCGATTTTTTGGACAAAGAAGAGGAGGATTTCCTCAAGCGACTCTTAGGACTCGATCTCCTCGACTCGTGTCGAGACTTTCTGCTCCACCCGCCCGAATCTCTTTGTCTTTTAGAAGAATTATAAGATTGCTCCCCCACCTCCAGCTTACCTTTCTGTTGCTTAAGAGCCTTATGGGACATAGCCTGACAGGAACCACATTCGTCGACCCGATGGTCGGGGCCCAAAAACCAAAGGCAATTGTCGATGAAGAGGACATTTCATTGAAAAAACGGATGCGCCGTTTTGTGACACAAAGCAGTGCTCGGAAAAATAGAACTGAGCTAACGGGCGCGGCTCGGGCCCTTTATACTGCGGATGACGTCAACACTCGACGACAGCCCTCGAGGGACTACGACTCAGCGGCTTCGAGCACAGCGCCCTCTGGTGACATTTTTTTTCCGAAGCAGCAAAGCTGGGAGACAAGATATCTAAGATGAGGAATACTTGGGAGGAAACAATCCATTCGAATGGTGAATTACAATCAGTGGTGTTGGCTCTAGGAAGAAAGAAGATAACTGCATCTGAGCAAGAGTGGCCTGTGACACCGGAAAATGATCCACAGCCACAGATAATGGCATCCATAGAAGATAAGGTGTGTCATGTGATGAAGGGGCCACAGCTTGAAGTGGTGGAGATTATCCTACAGAAGAGCAAGAAGGAGGATCAAAGGAAATGTGAGCGGCTCCTGGCCATTTGGAAAGGAGAGAATGAACAAAGGATGCAGCATATCAATGCAGAGAAAGGGCAAGACAATGTATTTGAGGGCCCGGCAGAGATGGCCTGGTGGCCCATGGCAAAAGAAGCCTAGCAGGTGCACATGGACATTTGTGTTGCTAGTTGGAAGAAAAAACAGAAAGAGTAGCCAATGAAGGAGCAGTTCAAGCAGATGGACGTGAAAGATTGTTTGTTCTCCATGGACTACTTAGAGAGTGGTCAGCGACCAGGTATTCACCATGCAAGATGCTACTTGGGAGAAATATGACAAGCACTGAAAAGTTGCTGCCGACTGCGGGTGCACCAAGAGACTGGGAGGTACTAGAGGCTTACTATATACTGGAAAGTAAGGGAGAGATTGACTTTGACTTGGACAGTGCAAACAAACATGACAGATACCTGTAAGGGGCGGTGCTGAATGTGAGAGTGACAGGGTTGCTCAGAGCTAGAAAGGGAGGGAGATGTAGTTATGCCTGTTTTTGTTGATTTATATGTACCACAGATTATGGATGATGCTAATAGGTGGGTGTGTTTAGGCAATACTGTCATGGTCATGAAGTCAGTGGCACAGGCATGCAGGGATTGCATGCACATGAGACCTGGGTGGACACTGTCCTGGTTCCTTTGGCGCCAGGCTCATGAACAAAAGTAAACAAGAACATCCATTTAACACCAAAAAGCTTTTATTATGGACATAGCATTTCAGATGCAGTAACCTTGAACATTCCATCCATTAAGCAGGATGCATTAACCTTCAACATTCCATCCATTAAGCAGCCCCAAGTGTATTCTTGGCTGTGGCTGCTAATGGATTGCCTTCGCATGTGCTCACTCTCTAGGAGTGGCAGGGGATGGCTGGTAAGCCGGCACTAATGGGCGTGCCCACGAACTCAGCTATATTAGCTGCCCCGTCCTCAAGACAGACGCTTCATGTTATTCTGCCGTTGCAAGCAGCGTAACGCTCACCGTCGCCTGAGGTCAGATGTACCTTTGAAGATCCTGCTTCCTGGACATCCTGCTTCCTGCCAGCATACTTACCAACTGGGGGAAGCTGTTCTTACCTGTACATCTCTTCGGCGAACCAAGTATTCATATTTACACTTTCCGGAACGCCGAAATCTTCATCTTGGCACCGCAGCATGACACGCTCCATCGTCGACAGCAGCGCCTGCAAGGAAAAACAGAAGACAAGGTTAGACATCGAAAAAACAGTCAGTTTAAGGTTGTGCTTCGCCATACTTTGCACTTTCCTTAAACCATCACTTACCTGCTGTCGAACATAGCGGGAGCATCTATCTTCCATCCGGCCGCAACTCGCGTCTCACAGCTGCATTGAGGCCGCATTTCCATCTAAGGGAAGAAAACAGAAGAGAGACATTACTGCGGGCATAAATAGGAGCAACATCTAAAGACATTACGAACAGCATCACAAGAGCACAAGAAAGACTTACCAATCATAAGGAGAAGCATAGTCGCAGCTGGACTGGACTAATCCTTATCAGGGATCAGTGAAGGAACTAGATCCCGTTTCACGCGCCCTTGCCAGAAGTAGCAGGACGGAGAGCTTATCTTCCATAATTCACAGGTGAGCTTTATGGGCCAGCGTATGCTCATAGAAACCGTACTTTGGGGTAAAGGGTTCGAGAGGTACAACAATCACATATTGGCGCACTCACACACTCTTATATCCACGCAGGAGCAGAATCACCACGTACCACCGCTCAGCTTTTCTACTGAGGGAGAGGCCTGAAGGGGGTGAATCAAGTTCAGGGGGGCTGCAACCATGCCCCAACGCCTCCGCAGAGACCAGGTGAGCATAACAAATACAGTACAGTGAATTAATGGCTTTAGATGAGTAAAGACATAAATAAGTTGTCTTAGTTTGATAATGTTTTACATTTTTTTGCTTCCTTATTGAATGAGAATAGTTTTATTGCAGTATGCTTTATGTAGAAATAGTGCAAGGATTTGGTCAGCGATTCAGAGATAAAATGAGAAGAGAAGAAACAAAATGTTACATGTAAGAAGTCGTGACAACTGGATCAAGGACCCTCTAGGGGAGAGACAGTATTCCTGGCAGGGTAGAGTTACATGTTACATTTCTGATTCTGCACTCATGTTTGGTTTCTTTGAGATGCATCGGATACAAATGGACTGGCCTTGCCAAAGGACTGGCCTAACAACTAACAGCCATGAAAGCGATGTCGCAGAGAACAGCAGCTCATCTGTGGAATGCCGCAGGCTTCGGAGATGGGCACGAATAAGCCTCCCTCGAGAAGTACACAGTTCTGATGCTGCTGCCTCAAGTCCCGAGGTTGCTTCAGGCTGCCAAGCAAAGAAATTCTGCTTTTCGGGGAAATGTTATTAAACATGTGTTAATGGGAGGAGAATAATATGTAGCTTTTGCATTGTACATAAGTATGAGCTAGGCTTGGGAGGGGTAGACACGAATGCAGCCCTCCCAAGCTCTGGTCTGTGTTCGCAATACAGCGCTTTTACACCACACTTCTGGCTTTGTGTATTATTTGTGTCCAAGTGCCAAGTGCCTGGAATGCCTGAGACGGTGTGAGGGAGCTAGATGAGCACTGGTATTGTGCTCTGTCACTCCCTCGCTTGCGGGGTGGGAGGAGAGAGACGCACACCCGGGCCAACAGACTCAATGCAAGAGACAGGACCGATCGAAGCTGATCGGTGCCTGAAAACAGATGTCGTTTCAGCACGAGCACGCGCTTGGCAGCGCGGCTCGTTACAAGATAGTAAAATTTGCGAACTGGTGTTTTAACTACATTATGATTTATGAGATGCTCTAGATCTTGCCTATGATGTATATGACAAAATAGTTTGTCTATTCCTTGGCCCCTAGGTAACAGGTTGCCACGTGTACCGGGTACGTTGCAACAACCCACTCCAGAAATTACCAAGCTACACATAAACATGGAGAGGGTAAGCTAAAAATCCCCCTTGTTTTTTGTTTTTGTGGTACTGAGTGAACATGCAGTTTTATAATCCAGAGAGAGTTTACAAATGGGAATTGTATCCTTTTCCTCCCCACCCTTCTGTCATCCCTACAGGTGCTGAACAACAACCATTGCAGACTATGCTGCACACAAAATCAATAAGGCACGCAGGCTGGCGCCTTCCGCATAGCCCTGAAGATTGTGGTCTATCTGCAATACTCCACAGAAACCGGTTGTCTTCAGACCAATCTAACCTAGTGAAAACCAATAACGTCACAGTTTGAGATTGTTCTTTTTCCTCTATATCCTTTCCAAAAAAGACTGAGAGGGATACAGTATAAAAATTGAAACAGAGCAACCTAATGAAGAATGGGAATCTCTAGTGTCGAAAGGGGGTTGTCACCAACTATATAAAACAGACAACCAACCATACCTACTACAAGTAGCCCATAAAACAGTGAGTCCTCGCACGAATTTCTTAGCAATCACCGCTTGGAAGGACGAATCATTTCTCAACGTTTGTTCACCTTTTTTTCACTTTTTTTTTGTTGCTTCTGTTCTAGATAAACACTTTTTTACCTTTTTGTACCTTTTTGAATTTTAAACTGCACCTGCTAAACCAAGAAACCTCAATAAAATTCTGTAAAAATGTTTTCATTTGAAAGCAGCCGACACATGCCTAGTTCCTCTAACCTAGCATGTGCCTTTTAGCACTACACTGTGCATCAAAGCAAGATTGAGAGAACGACAACGCACGCTGGCATTTTTCAACTTGTACAATCAATTAACCTGTACCACCCGATATGCAACATTACAAAGTGAATAGGGGCCTTCAAAGCTTTTAACGTCATGGATTGGCATGAGTTGCAGTTTGCCGTTTCATGATCAGCACCAAGACACAACAGCACATTTTGTAAGTATCGATGATTGACATTTTTTGTGGCGCAAACCTCACAATGCTTGAAGCCTGAGGGCTTTCGGTGTCGACATTTTGATAGAAAGGTTTTAGTTGCTTACCTGTAACTGTATTTCTCCATCAATGGTATCTTTCGTAGATTCACATGATTGAATTATTCCCCTTTGTCAGACTGAGAATCCCAGATTTATAAAATATCACATATACAGCAATGGCCATTGCTAATAAAGCCTTAAAGGCTTCCTTTCTGCAGTCTAGCCACCTCATTTTGGTTGTTTTTCTCCCTAGCCGATGATGTGGCAGGGCTTTACCTCAACCCCAGTCAGCCATCTACAGATGTGAGCCTACAGTAGAGTGACTGATGATTGACTGACAAACTGGAGTAGCCTCACAGGAGAGGCGGGGAAGGCACATGTGAATCTATGAAAGTTACCAGTGCTGGAGAAATACAATTACAGATAAGCAATTAAAACTTCACCAGCATTGGATCTTACATAGATTCACATCCTTGAATAAAATACCAAGCAGTGGTAGCATGCAGGCAGACGTTTGCACCCTCCATTACATCACACTTATGCATGCTTACACAATGAAGGAAAGGAGGGTAAGCCTGCTCGTACTTTATGGGAACAGATGCCGTAACACCACCTGCCTAACAGCTTGGTCTCATCTGGTTTCTTATTTCAGGCAATAAAGCTTTGCAAATGTAAGGAGCATGCTCCATGTGGCAGCTGTAAGGGTGTGGATGAAGGAAGCTGACACATGGGGGGCATGTTGATTGCTATAAACCTTTATTTTAGGGTAAAAATGAACCTCACTAACCCTATCTGTAAGAGGGGTTTCCCTGCCTCAAACTAAAACCACCATCCTGTGACACAACCTGCTTCTATCACTTACACTACAACTAAAGAATAATATAATCCAGTTCCTTATCCAGGAGAATGACTGTTAGGGAAGATTTCAATTATGTGCAATTTTCCCTCCATTTATGGGCCCCCAAACCTTTTGCTTTTGTTTGGCTTTCCTATCCTGACTTTTTCCAGTGGAGCCCAGCCTTCAGCTGAACTCCCCTGGGCTTTTGCTCACTTGTTATTGGGAAACTGACACGTCCTTCAGACTGTCAGTACTGGGAAATTATGTTTCCCTTAGTCTTTGACTATGTTGCCATTTCTTGGTAACTTTTCAACAGTGCACAATGTACCTTCCAGTACGGTGCTCTGGGGTGCCTTTTTGTTTTATGGCCCTAGACACCCTCAAAGGATATTTGGTGATTGTACGAGTGTGCCTAGGACATACCGGTGTCAGCAGTTACTTCTTTTTACTGAATCACACCACATTTACTGCGTGTGGTTCAAGACTGTGGCCAGGTCCAAAAAATGGCAGATCCACTTTGTTCTGTCGCATGTCCATTTTGTACCCTGCCTTCACCCATGTCCAGTTTTCCTTATTTGGGCATGCAGCCTCCCTCGAAAATCGATCTCTTTCGCAGGCTTCTTTCTGTCATGTGTGTGGGCCCAGGAAGCGGGTTGGGACTGTCTGGTCCCAATCCACACTAGTGGTGCCAGGAGGTCCTGAATGACTGAGACCACCGTGGACCGTGATTGGTCCACGACTGGGATGCCTGCAAGAGAGCAGATCTTCGATTGGAAGTCCTCGAATTTGGCACAAAGCTAATCTTGGATAAGAGAAGGGGCTCTGCATCCATTACAGGCGATCACCTGAGTTCTCACCGCACTACAGAAGAAGCCATGACTCCTGCACAAAGAAACAGACTTTTGAAACTGCCGGACATGCTTTGGAAGGGTTTGGCACCCTTCACCCTCCGCTGTCTCGTCGGACCCTTACTTTCTTCTTCGATAAAGAAGGCCTGCCAAGGCGCTTTGACCCTTTGGAGTAGTGGGAACAACTACTCTCGGCGCCCCGTGCTTACCCACCGAACTAGCCCCTTTGAAAGTGTTCCTGGGCCATCCAGTGAACTGTCCAGCTTGACTTCAGGGTATACCGCAGAACCGCCGCTGTCTTGAGTGCAAACCTGAGACTTGGGACATTGCTTGCTTGTGGTCCTGTACATTCTCACGCCAAAATGTGCAGGCCTAGCTCCTCTGAGTCCCGAATTAGGAGAGTACGTAATACTGCCTGCATCTGTGATTCTGCGACACTACCTGTTAGTGACGGTTGCTGTAGACTCCTTGCTGTTCTGCTCTCCCGTGCCCTGAAGCTTGCGGCACCGGAATTTTCTTCATACCTCCTTCGGAAGCTGAGAAAAGGCAACTGTCCCATCATGGACAATCGTTCTCCCCTGCAGCCACTGAGAGCCAGAACGCTGCAGGACTCAAACCTAATAGCGACCACAACTAAACTGGCAAAGTTTGGTCCGGACTGTGCCGAGGCACGGTGAGTACTTGCATCACTTACCGGTGGGACTCTGGCACAACCAATCACTTTTACGCACAAGTATCCCTTAAAAGGTATTCGAACTTGGCTGGGTTAGCCTGCGCTCCCTAGCTATTCTCGCCATTTTAACACTGCTTTACCGCGAAGGGCAGGGCCTACTCGAATAGTGGGAACCAATTGTGGTTTGTTGCTGTGTGTGCTCATTGTGGGCTTCCGATCCCTCTCACCCCTCCTGAGACTTAGTCTTGACCACCTGTTAAGCTACTTAGATTGGTCTGGCTTGTCCAGAAGGTTCACCTGTTTCAATAAACCAAGGGTGGCCTCCTAAACCTTTGATCAGCAGGTCAGAGTTTAGAAATCCATCTTAACAATGACTCCTTTCACCTGGTGTATGGGTGTCGTTCCCAAAATATTCAATTGCCAAAAAGGAGCTGGTGGAAGTACTCCCTTCCCATGGCTTGTAGCAATCTAACAGAAAGTGCCTTCTCCAGGAGAATGACTCACTTCTCTTGGTATACGGGTGGTGTTCCCAAAATGTCCACTTGCAAACCGATGCCAGGGGAAATGACTCTGACTTAAGTACTACCGGACTCCAATACACTAGATAGATACGTATTAATGTCCTTGGTTCACTCTCTCTACGGATAAGACAAATGGCACATTAGTATGGACTCAGAGACACCGGGCTCCCCACACCCCTGAAGCTACCTCTGCTCACTCCAACTTCCAACCGTCCCTTCTCCGAATGTTCTGCTCAAACCCTGATGACCTCACACACACACACACACACACACACACACACACACACACACACCAGGCACACACGCTCCAGTCACACCCATGCTATTACGACACATCATCCTCCCTTATACACACCAATACGACAAATGAGTGGAACACTGACCAGCAATGCACCAAACAGCAGGTCAACACTAAATACTCCAGGCCTATCACTAAGTGGCCAACTAAGCAATAGACCTGAAGCACAAAGGAAAAGAGACAACCCTCACTGAACCAACCCCGGACCTCACACAAATGGTCAACAACACAGTCACACAGTATATCAAACTGTACACCATTTCCAACAACCAGCTAACGAAGCACATATGCCAACCTCTGCTGATAAGCTAACCACACTCTATGACCACGCCAACAACAAAAATGTAACAAGGATCAGACCCATCGAATTGGAGAAAAGGACCTTAATATTCCCCAATCTGTCCCGGACCATGTGGACCCTCAAGAACCAAAACAAAAAAAAACAAAGCACAACCACCGGTCTTAGGCTCTACCTCAAGACCCCAGGCCTGCCGCACCTGGAAGCTTCACAAACCCACAAAGGGCACCAAACTAACCAACCTAACACACCAAAGCACCTTGCTCCTTCCGCCATAGTCTGCCCCCCAGGGCCTTAGGCCTGCCACGCCTAAGCGCAAACCAGCTCGCCACAAGCACTCCCAGCACTTCCTACCACGTCAAACTGGGAACCCTGCTCCAAACAACCAATACAGTCACAATCCACAAAAAAACAACACCCAGTTACCTGACACACGCAATATCACGTCACGCACCTCCGCACTTGCCAAGAAATACCATGAACATCCTTCCACATCCACATACCAAATAAGAAATACACAATACCCCTAACCAACTCGCAGTTATGATAAACTTCCCCTTACCACAGGAAATGGTAACAAACCAATAGTAACCACACCTTTTCCAGCAACCAACTAGACGCTACTCTCCCCAACGCCACCAAAGGCAAATACCAAAAGAATTTTCTAGTAACCCCTAATACATGAAAAAATTAGAAACCACCAACACTTGTATTGAATGTGGACTTCAAATCTCCCAGGTTCTCCAACGAGGAGGGAAGACGGAGTCCTTCTTTTGTTTCCACTTTACAGGGCTTACTCCACCCCAGCATTATGTCAACATCTGTTGTCAATGGCTCCTTGGTACTCCTCATGCCTCCTGTGAGCCACCTTGTCCCCTTACTAGCACAGTCAGTATTCCTCATGTTTTCTGTGCTCTTCGTTGTCCTAGTATTTACTGTCTTGGCTGTACCCCAGGTACCACAGAAATACATTGTTCCACTCTCACTTAGTCTTGACCACCTGTTAAGCTACTTAGATTGGTCTGGCTTGTCACCGCCACTGCCTCGCCTGCTTTCAGCTCAGCTTGGTCCTGCTGACGCATGGGCTCTCTCAGCCATTCGCCGGTGTCCTCTGCAGAGCCCTCTCCTCGGGTCGAATGTGGACTTCAAATCTCCCAGGTTCTCCGACGAGGAGGGAAGACAGAGTCCTTCTTTTGTTTCCACTTTACAGGGCTTACTCCACCCCAGGATTATGTCAACATCTGTTGTCAATGGCTCCTTGGTACTCCTCATGCCTCTTGTGAGCCACCTTGTCTCCTTACTAGCACAGTCAGTAATCCTCATGTTTTCTGTGCTCTTCGTTGTCCTAGTATTTTCTGTCTTGGCTGTACCCCAGGTACCACAGAAATACATTGGTCCACTCTCAATATAGTGGTTGAAATGGAGAAGGGGGCTGAGGAATGTGGGAGGGTGACGTTGTTAGATGGGTTGTACCCCAAGTGGTCGTCCTTATCCCCAGAGTTGTAGTTACTCCCAATGATGTTCTCCCACATTAAACCACCCCTCGGGGGACAATTGGGTAGAGGCTGCATCTTACTAGTCTCAAGGGAATGGGCTCCTCCCTTGGGAAAAGTGACGACACCTGGTGAATCATAACACCGCCCTGCAAGTGTCTTTAATGGATACCACTGCATGGAATGGTGGCTTTGCAGCTTTTCCTCTGGTAGGGTGGGCAGTTGCTGGGCACGGGAGAGGAACGCCCATAGCTTCATAGCAGTGAGTGATGCAGCCGGCCACCCAGCGTGCCACACTTTGTTTTTGAATGGCCCTCGTGTTGGCCTGCAAAGTTGATGAATAGTCTTGGAGATACACAAAATGCACTTGTGCATTGCACATAGAATTTAATAACATGCTTAATGTCCAAGGAGTGCAAAGCGTGTTCTGCCTGTGTGGTGTGGCTTCCGAAGAAATTCACGAGAAAAATCTGTTCTGCTAGTATCATCTGTGAAACTACCTTGCGGAAGAGCTTCGGTTGCGGCCTGAGCTTGACCCGATCCTTGTGGAAGACGGTAAATGGTGGGTTTAAATACAGTGCTTGCAGCTCACTGAGGTTATCGCGACAAGAAACGCCACCTTCCATGAAAGGAACCTGATGTTGCACCTGTGAATGGGTTTGCAGAGTGCTGCAATTAATGCCTTCAGAACTATGTTGAGCTGTCAAATTGGGATGGCTGCAGCACAGGTGGAAAATCCTAAGTATACCCTTAAGAAACGTTTTAACTGCAGGGTCTGAGAGAAACAACAATGACTGTGGATCTCTTGAATAAGCTTTGATAGCCGAGAAATGAACCTTGAGTGAAGCTTGGGATAGGCCTGATTTAGCTATATGGAAGATGTAGGGTAGCTATTGATATATTACTTACAACGGATCTAGGCCTTGCGTGATACACGACACAGTGAAACGTCCCCAATTATCGGCGCAAGTCCTGCGTGTGAAAGGCACTCTAGCCGCATGAATGATATTCCAGCATTCTTCTGGAATACTTAGATTAGCGTGTCTCCACTGTTCAGCAACCAGGCCCTGGGGGCGAGGGCTGCAAGTTTGTGGTGGTGTATCTGGCCACTCTGCTGTGTCAGCAATGCCTGATGCACCCTGAGGGGTATAGGTGCCTCGCATGTCATTCTCTAGAGGATCGGGTACTATATCCCTCGTGCTTAAGCTGGGGCAACAAGAATCATTTTGCACGGTTGCTCTTGCACCAGTCTTACTACTCGGGGTATCAAGGGGATCGTTGGGAAGGCATACAAGACTTGTTGGTCCAAGGTAGGGAGAAAACATCCCCATAGATACTGACTCTGGGTATCTAGCTGTAAAGAGAGGACATTTGGCATTGGCCTTTGTGTCAAAGATGCCGATTGATGGTGACCCCCATTTCCTTAAAACTCACTCGAGTTCCGTTCTTTCCAGCTCCCATTTGTGAGACACTAAGTATTCTCTGCTAAGCTGATCCGCTAGAATGTTCTTTCGCCTGGAAGTGCTCTGACATGGATTCCTTCCCTGAGGGCCCATTCCCACAGCTCTTGCCCCTCTGCTGATAGCTGAGTCGATCCTGTGCCCCCTTGCTTATTGGTATAGTGCATGGACGTGGTGTTTCTGTCTGTACCATTATTACCTGGCCCTTCAGGACCGGCTGAAACAACCTCAACATCCACCTGATGGCTCCTAGCTCCAGGAGATTGATATGTAGAGCTGACTCTGCCTTTGGCCATGTAACCTTCAGTAGTAAGTTGCCCAGAGGTGCTGCCACCCTCTCAAGAGGCATCCACCACGAGGAAGTATTGTTGTTGCAGACTGAAACAGCATGCCCTATAAAAGGTTGTCTTTGTTGCGCCAGTGTAGCGCTTGGTGGAAGCTTCGAGTCAGGTGAATGACGTCTTCTCAGGAGCGTGTGGCTTGTTTCCACTGTTGGTCTAATGCCTCCTGAATAGGACACATCCTTAGCCTGCAGTTTGGGTCTAACAATAAACATGAGGACATAATGTCCACACTGGACGTGTATTGCCTTATCGTGGCAGTATTTGCTGCCATGAACCATTTCAGGAGTTGTATCAGTTCAGTCATTCTTTCGGCAGATAGTCTTAGGCAAGGGATAGCTGTGTCCACGTCCACTCCCAGGAATCTGGCTGTTTGCAATTGAGAGTCTGCAGATTTTCGCAGCATTGATAGTGAACCAGAGTGTGGTGATGCTGCGCATTGTTTGCCTGACACTCTGGAACGCTTTGTCTTCTGAGGCTGCCTTTATGAGTCAGTCATCCAGGTATGGAAACACCTCCAAGCCGGACCTCCGCAAGTGTGCAGCCACGAGCGTTAAACACTTTGTGAGTAGCCTTGGAGCTGATTTTAGGACGAACAGGACTACTCAGAATTGGTAGGGCTGGTTTCCCACCGTGAACTTCAGGTACCACGTGTGGGGTGAATTGGTAAATGAAAGTAAGCGTCTGGTAGCCAGAAAAATGCCTTTCTGCACCCAGGGGGTGATCTGTCGGAGTGTGGTCATTTGAAATTTTATGCGCTTCACGCGCCTATTGAAGTGATGCAGGTCGAGGATCGGGCACCATTCCCCATTCTATTTCATTATGAGGAAAAATCAGGAATACAGTCCTTTTCCCTTCTGAAGGGTTGGAACCTTTTCTACGGCTGCTTTCTTCAACTTGCCTGCTTCTAACTTGAGTTGGCTTAAGTGAGGCGGTCTTGTCTTCTGCAGAGATAATCTTGATGGTGATGTTATGAATCTAGTGTGTGGCTTCTGGCCACCATTTCTAGCACAGACTTGTCTGATGTGATTTTCGGACGATGTTGTGCATGGCTGCTGACCCATCCTCCCACCGGGGTACAGTTTAGGGGATAGGTGTTTGTTGATCAGTCGGGCATGCTTGGACGTCTCACGCTGTTATTGTCCCTAGAGTCCCAACTTCCCCGTTGCACACTGTATTTTTTGGAAGCCTGCTGATACCTCAATGATGGCGAGTGATCGTAGATGTGACCTGTGAGAAATGTATCCTCTACTTTATGATGATCGAAATGTTCCTGTTCCTCCTCGAAAGGAGCGAAACGGTCTGCACTCTCGGTCCACTGATCACTCTTGCTGTGTCTGTGTTGGTCTTGATTCCCTTAAAATGGTCATCAATCTTTTTTCCAAACAGCTCTTGCCCATCAAACGACACGTCCAGAATCTGCGCCTGCACCTCAGGTTGAAAGTTGCTTGCCTTCATCCAGGTCTAAGGACGGATCCGTATTCCATCCGTCAAAAACCTGCTTTGACTGCATCCACTGCAGCATCTGTAATGTGGTCTGATGTAGCATCCCCATCCTTTAAGATTGCCTTAGCCTCGTTCTGCAGGTCAGATGGCAGGTAGCCCCTGAATGTATTCATATTATGCCAGAGCTCCCCATTGTAGCAAGCGGTCATGGCAAGAGCGTTTGCTGCTCGACAGTGAAGACGAAGCGGATACCTTCCTGCCAATTGTCTCCAATTTTCTGCCCTCCTTGTCTCGGGGTGCTGTGATCAGGGATGTCGGGTTAGCCAGTTTTCTCCTGGCTGCCACTGTTATGACCGAGTCAGGCTTTGGGTGGCTTCGGAGGCACAGTGGTGAGCTATTTGGTGCTGTATACTTCTTTTGCGGTCAGGCTGTCATAAAATGTGTAGATAATGGGCTCTGAAGTATAGCCTCACCCGCTTTGCATATGGTGTCTAGCATTGGTATAGTGGTGGTTCACCTCCACTTATCTGTGTGCTCATAAAGAACTGATTTCTCCCCTTAGGGTTGACACCTGGAGGTCACACATATGTGCAACCTTGCTTATTATCGCATGGAACAAGGCTATATCATCAGGTAATGAAGACCCACCAGGGGAGTCCTGCGTCTTCTGTTTTGTGAGGGCATAATCATCCCATCCGCCTCTTCTTATGGTGAATCCTGGAGAATGTCTGCCTCTTCTGGTTCCTCCATCAGTTTCTAATTGGCATCTTGCATGGTGGTACTGCCACAGGACCAGATGTGCTTGAGCGTGCTCTCGATGAGGTTGAGGGTGAAGGACTTCTATGCCTATGAGCTGGTGGTGTTATGGCTGGGTTCATACCTTCTGCTTTTGTGGTCATCTCAGATGAGCAAATTCTTCTCCTCCTTTGAAACTCTGCCAGAATATTATGTTGTGAGTGCACATGGGCAGGTTGGAATGGATCATCTGCATCCTCTGGCAGTTCCAAGTGTCATTGCTAAGGGAGACTACCCTAATTGGGTACTGTCTTCGCCATGTGCTCTTGTATGTATGGAAATTCCTCTTGAAGTATGATGTCCGACAGCTCTATCATCTCCTTTATTGGGGAGAAGTAGCTTATATTGATCCCCGAATACTGTGTGGTTGCTGGTCCTGTTGCTTGTCTCTCCCCATGGAACAGGAGATGGACCATCGATGAGCTGTGCCAGCGGTAATTATGCCAGAAATTGCCAATTTCCCAGCATGTTTACCACAAGCTATGAAGCAAAACATGCCAGACTCGTGATCGGGCAGACCCTTAAATGCGGCCCGATGTCTTTTACACTTTGAACTTGCCCCACAACAAGTGGAATCTGTAACCACTATATTGTCTTTTTCTCAGCTTGTGCGGGGAGTTGCCTGTAACTCTGGTACTTGTTTCCTGCAACCGCCTTAGCCCTCGCAGCACCTTCCTGGATGAGGCCCAGCAGAATTTTCTGCCTTCATAACTCTGAATTGACACTCTCAGCCTGTGCTGCTTTTTTATCAAACCTACCTGTTACCACCAGATTGGCACTCCCAGACCAGCGCTGTACTGCCTATTTGCACCTGTCTATTTGATGTAGCCCCCCCCACCATGAGGTGAGTCTTTCCCATTTTGTGCACCCATCCTAATGTTGCATTTTACCTGTGTTACCTGCATATTTGATGTAGCCCCGCCGTCTCATGTGGCAAGGCTTTCCTATGTTGTGCACCCACCCTAATGTTGCATTGCACTTGCGCATCCGAATGTCTCAAGGTAGTAGGACCATTGTTGTTATTCTGTTATTCTTTGTTTCTGTTTTTGTAATTCTTGGTAATGCACTTGAACAATTGAAAAATTCTCATGGATTAGTAGAACCGTTTTTGTAATTCTGTTATTCTTCGGTTGCGTTTTAGTAATTCTTGTTAATTCACTTGTGCGATCCAAATGTTCTCATGGATTAGTAGGACCATTTTTGTTATTTGGTTGTTCTTCAGTTGCGTTTTTGTAATTCTTGTTAATTCACTTGCACAATCCAAATGTTCTCATGGATTAGTAGGGCTGTTTTTTGTTACTCTCTTGTGATTCTTCTATTCCGTTTTTGTACTTCTTGTTAATGCACTTGCACGATCCAAATGTCACAAGGCCCAGTAGGATTGTTTTTGTTATATCCTTCATCCCTGTCCCCCCAACCCTTTGTCTTGCTGCACCTTGAAACATCATTTGCTGTATGGACGCATTATAAATAACCAATTAATTAAAATAAAATAAAATCTGGGCACATCCCGTTTCAAGGGCTTTTCCAAGCTGTTCAGCATCTATTAGTCAAGTGTGTCTCTGGGCTTCTCAGCACCTCTTAAGGTGTAATACTCTTGCAGGCTTCTCAGTACCTCTTAGAGTCAAGTGCTTTCCCCAGACTTGTCAGAATCGCATAGGATTAAGTGCATCTCTTGGCATCTCAGCATATCTTAATTTCAAGTGCTTCTCTGGGCCCTCATTCCTTCCAAAGCTTCCCAGACCTACATTCCTACAAGTGTTTCTTGAGGATCGCTATTTCTCTTGATTTTCAATTTATGCACTACTGTCTCTGCATCATTAATCTAGCATGAAATGACGAATAACCTTGTCTGTCCAGGGACCTCATTTTATATCACTCTGGCCTCTCTTTCCATACACCCTCTACCCTGGGATAGGCAGTCCTCCTCGGAAGCTAATCTACTAATTCTATGAATCCCTCCTTAGCCAAGTGATAGTGCAAATTATAGGCAGAGGCCTCATTTATGGTCATAATCCAGTCCTGCTCCCCAACTTTAGTTTTCCACTTAGATGGATTGGTTTTCATTTCTTCTTCAGTGGACCAAAGTTCCCACAGTTTGGCCAGGTTTCCTTCGACCCATGCTTTCATCACCCCATTTGTCAATTTTGCAATTTCTTTACGAATAAGTTTCATAATCGGTGTGTTAAAGCCTAGGAGACACTTCCTAAATTGGGCCAATATCTTCCATTCCATTGTGGCTTTCAAGGATTGGAGACCCAGTTCTCTATGCAGGATCTGAATAGGAACTGACGTCGGAACTCTCAAAACTCTCTTCCAATAGATGCCCTCCAAGATTGGCTATATCCTATTTGGCATCCTCAATGTTGCGTCACATCTGTATGTCAGAGTCGGGGCAGCTTTCATCTTATAAAGATCCATGACAGGAACCATTGAAAATCGACCACATTTCTTGTTTAATATTATTGCCTGACTTGCCAGAGATTTAGCTTTCTGACGCAGGGAATCAGTGACCAGAGTTTCGATGTAGCTATTGTTTATAAATATTCCCAGGTATTTAAACGCCCCTACCTGTTTAATTCGTTTTTGGTCTAGTTTCCCATCAAAATATGATTTTGGCTTTTTCGATTTTTCCAACAATAGGATCTTCGTCTTTGCTGTGTTTATCTGGAGATTGTTTTCCTCCATCTATTTACTTAGTTTATCCAGTTGACGCTACAGCTCAATAGGTGTTTTGTCGATTAATACCAGGTCATTAGCGTATAGGAGGCAGCTTAAGTGGCCTCCACCTATCCGTGGAGGAAAACTATTTGCAGAATTCAGTGTTAGATTAAGATCTGCCAAAAAGAGGTTGAAGAGGGCCGTGGCCAATGGGCAGCCTTGTTTAAGGCCTCTGAATATTTTTATTTCCTGAGACAGTAGTCCACTTTTGTTGAGTCTTATTCTCATGCTGGAGTTTGAATGCAAGGAAACCACAGGGTTTAGGATCGACCTTGGGCAATACCAA
Source organism: Ambystoma mexicanum (assembly GCF_040938575.1). Taxonomy (NCBI): domain Eukaryota; kingdom Metazoa; phylum Chordata; class Amphibia; order Caudata; family Ambystomatidae; genus Ambystoma; species Ambystoma mexicanum. The sequence continues at coordinate 639,959,543 of NC_090939.1, forward strand.
GTCTGTAGCTTGTTCCACAATCTAGGCCGACTCACTTCGTCAAAAGCTTGGGCAAAGTCAACGAAGGCCAAATAGATCCTCGGTTTTTCCTCCCAAACCACCGCCTTTAAGATGATTAGGATCAAGATGTTTACCCCAGTACCCAGATAAATCCAGTTTGGAAGGGATCATTTTGTCCTTCCAATTCATTTAGCCTTGTCAGAAGCACTGATCCGAAGATTTTGCCAATTATGTCAAGAAGGGCGATGGGACGGTAGTTCTTAGGGTCTTCCCTCTCGCCCTTCCTGAATATCGGGACAACAATTGCACTTCTCCGAAAATCAAGGAGGCAGCGATTTTGCAGAATTCGTCTGAACAGTAGATGAATAAAAACAGCCCGTGTTTCGTTTTAGCATGGCGTAGGTAAAATCGTCCGCACCCGGGGAGCAGGAGTTGTTCAGCTTCATAAGTTTTCCTTTGATTTAATCAATTTCATGCAGAATCTCCCACAATGATGTCCTTAGTTAATTCGAGGGGGGCACAAACCCTCTCCTTTGCATAGAGATCCTGAAAATGAGCAACCCATGCTTCCTCCGAGACACTATTTATCTCAGGTAAAGTCACGTTCCCTGAGCAGCTTTTCACCAGGAACCATAATTCCCCGGCTCTTCTCCCAGAGATTGTTTTCAGCATGTTTTCAGAGTTTTTTTGGTACATTTCCAATCTGTGGGCTTGCACCCAGTTTTTATATTGTCCAGATGCAATTTTTACTCGAAGTAGATCATCCAGGTGGCTAGAGTTCTTTGCTCGTCGTATTAGTTTTCTCATTTCTTTCCTTTTTGTCACCAGGGTTGCGTCGTAGGAATGCAACGTAGTTCTACCTGCCCCAGCTTTTTCGATGGTCTTACATGAAAACATTGAGGAGGGGGTTGTAATCTACAGAGCCACCCACTTCCGTTTTCCCCTCAGAAACAATGCCCTGAGCAAATCAGGTAGATAAACTGTTGATCGGATGCTTTGACATTCTTAGTCGAGTCCCACCATTGCATTCAGTTAGAAGACCCATCACTCTGTATCTTTCCATTTTGACTTCTGATGCCGAGGCCATTGCTAGCAGATCGTGATCGCTATGAGTAGTTCTCACTACTTTAAATGATGTTACATGGGGAAGGAGGCTCCTGGAAACAAATATATATAGTATATAAGCGCCTCTTGGCCATCCTTTGCCCAGATTGCTTGTGGCTGTTTGTCCTCCGATGTTTGGCCATTTATCATATGCAAGTACCTTGAGGACATGTGTAGTTGCCAGGCCATTCCTCTCATCATTACAGGGGTTTGCTGTAGATACTGTCCCTAGACAGGCACCTGGCGTTCAAATCGCCACACAAAATGATGTTGCACACATCATGTTTTATGTGTGAGTCATCTATGAGTGAGGCCACCAGGTCCAGAAAGCCTTTAGTCAACATTGCCCTTGGGTTCCAGTATAAGTTTATAATTGCCAAAAGTGATTCTTGTACCTCTTTATGATCTCTGACTGGTTGGAACCACCCCACTATGGTCACCTGCGCAAACGCTTTGTCAAATCCCACCTCGATCAATTTGAGCCCACTCCCTGAATTAATTGCAGTGAAAAGGCTGGATATTGGTCTTCCTTTAAGGCCCTTTCTGGCGGGGCAAAGAATTACAGTGAATCCGTCCAAGCATAGTTTTGTCCGTTGCCAAGTCTCCTGGAGACACACTATATCAAAGTCACCTGTAGTTACATCACTGTTGGTGGTGAGGTATTTGAATCCTCTTGTGTTCAATGATGCCAACCTTAGATGTGGAAGATGTCGCCTCTTAGGTAGCTATGACCTACTGTTGTGAGCCAAAGCACCCGAGAGCCAGGACAAGGAGGTGTTGTCCAAAGCTCCGGGCTTATTCTCCAGAGGCATCTCAATCTATCTTGATATGATATGATATGGCATTTATGCTGCGCCTGTACACAAGTGTTTCTAGTGGTCTTTTGTGAGAATGTTGTGGTTCTACCTGGACCATAAGGAGCTTCCTTTTGCGCTGTGACTTGCGCAATTCCACTTTTACTTTGGTTTCCCACTGCAAGCCCTCCAGGTAGTTCTTTATTTACCTTCCAAAGTTGCTCACTTTGGTGTGGGCTGTGCCTCCGCTCCTTTATACCGTTCACAGGCGACCTACCTCTGCAAGGTCTTTCACAGCCGTAATGTCAAAGCAAACATTTGGAGGCTTTCTGCTGCTTCCAGCAGCATACCTTTCACAATGGGGGAGGTCGTGTGGAGGTAAACGCTGTCCGTGTGTGATTCATCCACAAATTCGATAATCCTAAGGTTGTCAGAGATGATTTGATGAAGATTTGGAATGCATTGGAGTAAGTCCAGTATGCTTTTACGGTTCAGTATGAAGTCAACTTCCCTATCCACTACTCTATCGAGTTTCACAGAGCTGACACCTTTCCCACCCTGTCGGTGGGTTTGAGAGGAGTGACCGCTGGGCCTTTCCTTCCACTTCTGGGTGCTCCGGTTCCCTGAAGATTTCCTCTTTAGGAGCGGGTCATTGGGGTTTATAGACAAGGGTATGGCTTTTATAAAACGTGGCCAACTGGTTAAGATGCCCGGGGCTGCTTTGGCCTGTCTCGGGCCCAGCTCCGTTTCTACTGTCTCAGAGCTGAAATGGATGGACCTTAAATCCTTATTGGTAGACTGGTCGTTACCCCTCGTCTGCCCTGTACGATGGTAGTTTTGTCAGCTCTAGGTCTTCTTTCTTCCAGTGTCAGGATCTCCGGGGTACATTCGCCCCCCCCCCCCCGTTGGACATCTCGATCTTTGCATGTGAGACCTGTTGCGCGGCTTATCTAGCCACTGTTAAATCCTGGTTAGTCTCCCTTTCAAACTCGAACTCCATGATTGAATACACCGATAAGTTCATTAGATCCTGAGAAGTAAAGGCTTCGTCTTCCACTCGATACTCACCCTTTGAATCATCTGGAGCGTCTATGATCAACAGGGGATGGGTTGATTTCACCCCTTTTGTAAAGACTTCTTCACCATGCGGGTCTTGGGAAGACCTTGGAGAGACTAAAACTTCTCTCAAGTATTTCCGAGAATTCTTGCATTTCACACCACAATAACATTTCTGCCCTATTTGGCTGGTCAACAATTGTTCCTTAGAATTCTTCTTGCTTTTGTGGCCAAAAATAGGGAATTCCTTATTTATGTTGGCGTCATTTAACTTAGCTGACGGCTGGTTGTGAACATCCATTTTTTGTTTAAATAAGTCCGCAGTTGGCAAAGTCACTGACTGCCAGGGCTCAGCATCTGCAGAGATTCGTAGGTCGACATTTAAAGTTGACAATGGGGGAGGCCACCAGGGGGCGCAGGCAAGATGGCTGCCTGATCTATAAGCTCCCCTTATGGCCCCGGAAGACACGCTGAGTCACAGGAGAAAAAGGAACGCTCCCCTCTCCAATCGTGGAAAATCAGCCTCGTGTAGCCACAAGGAACCCAGGGACACCCGGCTGGTGCTTGGGGCCGCTCCCGTTCCGGAGATATCCACCTGAGGAGCTTGGCGCCTTCCCCTCCCCAACCCGGCCCGGCGATGCACGCAAGCGGAGGAGTCCGGAGCAGCCTCACACCCAGCAGGGGGAGAGCCGTGCTCTGCAGTCTGCGCGTTGGCCGGCCCACCCGCGCTCCAGCAGGGACATCCAGTGGGGGGAGCCGGAGCCCCCCGGACACCGTGGCAGCGGGACCTTCTGCTGCGGGGGGGGGGTGCCGCCCACTCTCCATATCCAGCGCAGCACAAGAGAAAAGACCGGCCTGAGCTGCTGTGCGGCCGCGGGCACACGGGGCCCCCGCTGGCAAAGGGGGCTCCGACGGAGGTTACCTTGCCCCCCTCACCTCCATCGGCGGGGTCCTTGGCCTGCCCGGGCTGTCGTGGGAGCGTGCCCAGGCCCCTCTTCCTCTCTCCTACGCCCGGCTGGGCCCCAACATCGTCCGACACCGGGGGAGTGTGGCTGGTGGAGCTCTGCCTGGGATCCCCCATCTGCCGCCGCAGTCCCCTCTGGGCTGTCTCCTCCTGGGCCCGGGCTGATGCGGGAGCGTGCCTGGGCCCCTCCGCGGCCCACTGTTAGGCAGAATCCTGTGCAGTTCCCTTAGGGAGCACTACAGAAGATTAAGACTACAGGTATGAGCAATAAATCCCCTTTGGTATCAGTCTGTACCCCAAAGATTTAGTTGGTAGCTGTGGCTAAGCATTCAGACTTATCTCAAGAGAGAGATGAGCAGTATTCAGGGTTTACACAATAGGGCTACAGCACTGTGGTACAAGGAAACACTGACCAAAGCTTTGTATTAAAAAGAATATATATATTTATTTTACACACTTCTAAGTTAACACATTAATCACAGTTATTAAAGCAAGTTAAAATCAGTCAAGAAAAGTACACACAACTCCCTGGTTAAATTGTAGACAAGTTTGAGCAAGAGTGAAAACTGAGCAAAACGGCACAGTGAAAACCAAACACAAATGGCACTCTAGCAATTTCTCACAAGGGAGGGAAAGCACAAGTTATACAGGAATATATTCTTAAACACCCTAGCAACACTTCCCCTTAGTTTGTGAACAAGTTTAGGCAAGGCAGTACTTAAGCATGTACAATACTTAAATGAAAACCGAGCAAAATGGCACTTCACAAGTTAAAAAAATGGGAAGGAAGAGGTGGTTATAAGAAGTAGGTACATCAACACAGTTCTAGTTGAGAAGCAATCTAGAGAAGGCAGTTCTAACAAATTCAGCCAGAGTCAAAAGGCATGTGCCAGAGTCAGTGGTACACGGCAAAGGGACCAGGAGCAAAATGTTCTTGTAGCTGCAGTCAAGTCTTTGGTTAACGATTCGAAAAGGTGGATGCAGAAGGTGAAAGACAATGTTAGAGGATAGGGAGGCCAACCCAACAGGTAGGTAAAGGATTTAAAACACCTTTAGCACTACCTCGCGAAAAGGGAGGCCTGGCGGAACAAAGTACCTTGAAATGTAGAAGAGGCTCCAGCGGTGACGGTTGTTCCTGGCAGTTCCTGCAGTTAGGGGGATCCAGCAGAGGAAGAGAGACTCTCGTCGTGGCGGAAGGTTCCAGTTACTCCACTGCCCACGGATGAAACCAGCCACGGTGCTGTCCAACGAATAAAAGGTACGCTGCTTTAAATCACGGACCAGGTGGACGGGTGCCTGGCTATCCGGTCTCCGAGTACAGGGTACTGGCGATTCGACCAAGGCAGTTCCAGGAAGGCGATTGGCAAACTGGTTGGCCCCACCAGCTCAAGGGAAGAAGGCTCTTGCAGAGGAAGATCCTCTCTCGTCGTGTAGAGAAAAGTGGGGAGACGCTGCAGTAGGGCTTCACCGGTGGTTCAGTCGTTGCAGATGTCTTTGGCTTCTCTCCTCTTCGGCGTCTTAGTTCCAGTGGCAACGTCTTGCTCTTGCAGTCCTCAGGACCTTGCTTTTATGCAAAAAGATCTCCATTCATACAGCCTAGCTGTCACTCACACAGTGGAGTGGTCATCCTGGCGGGAGACCCTCAAGCCTATCAGGGCAGAGTGCAACAGGGGTTGCTGAGGCAACCCTGTCCAGGGGTCCTACTCCCCCTCCCACACAATGGATCCACTCCAGACTTGGTGGCGCCGAAAGGAGTGCTTCTTGGCAGAAGCACGCCAAAAGGACAAACAAAGGATCCCCAACCTGGGTTAGGAGTTTAGAGAAAGACACGAGAAAGAATTTATATTAAAGTTCTGGCAAATAAAACCTACCAGAATAAAGTTAATTTAAAAATAAATCGGCTGTATGTTAGAGGCTGTCAGTAAATGTGGTAGCCTCGAACAATGGGAAAATCCCATAGGGAAATATTTGCGGTCGAATATAAAAGGTAGTAACCACAGCCAGAAACTTTGTAGAGGGGGTCTTCAAGGTACCCTCTCGAAAATGAACATAGGGGAAAAACTATTAACCCCTTCCAGTACTTCCATATTAAGATGGGGTGTACTGGTTAAGTTCATAAAAATCGACTAGTAAAGTCAATGGGGACTTTACATGCCCTGGGAGACAGCAGTCAGTCCCAGGGTATGGGGTCTATAGTTGAGGGTCGCTACGACACCCCTGTGTCACTGTACGGAGGGTGCTGTGTAACACATGTGCATAAAGATGGTTCCTATGGGTGAGAGAAAAGATCCCATAGGCATTAAACACCAAAATAGCCTAGAACACACATAGCAAAAATTCTTAAGAGTGGGAAAAAGAGTCTCTCTCTTAGCAAGTAAAAAGAAACAAACACTTCAAATCCAGCAAAGCTGCTGGGGGACTCTATAGGTAAGGGAAATTAGCCATGAAATGAGAATTCTCCCTAACATGACACGAGTTCTGGAGCCTGCCAGGTGAGAGGCTCGGGGAATGTTGTGACTCAAGGGGCTCTCATACCGACTTCTAATTTTGGGGACATTTTCTCCGACTCACACTGAAAGCCCAGGTGGCAGAACGTCTACAGTGGGTGTGGTGTAGTGCATGCTGTGGGCACAAGGAGGGAAACATTGGAAGGGAGCCTCCCCTGGGATCCTGATCCTAACCGTAATTGAGAATAGCTTTTGATTAGGGGTGGGGAGGGAATGTTCCACATCACCAATTCTCCTGGGGCCAGGGTAGTAACCCTGGTGGTTCGTCGTCTAACCCCCTACGTTTGTTGGGTGACAGAGATGGACGCCTTATAAAATGGGTAAGGGAAAACAGGGGACAAGGATTAGGGAGGGGGAGGGATGAGGGTAAGTGGGACGCCACGCCATGGAGCTATGGGTTAAGTAAGGAAAAGATACAGGGGGACCACACTGCAATTTTTCAGGGCAAGGGAAGTGATGATCATGGTTGAAGGCCGGATTGGCACGCTCAACTTGAAGGGCCTAAACTCTCAGAACAAGCGTTCTCTCACAAGCAATATGTTCCGAAAACAAAAACTATCAGTCCTTTTCTAGCAAGAAACACACTATAGGAGAGGTGTGGAATCGACAATAAAGGGAAAGGAGATAGGAAGGAACTTTTGGGCCTCGCAAAAGTCCTCTAAGGAGGGAGGCATTCTGCTCGGAACATCAATACACCTCACCGATGTTGAGACGAAAAGGGGCTCCGGGGACAGATTTCTGGGGATCAAGGGACTGTCCCAGGGCGTTCGTGTTACACTAGCCACTCTGTATGCACCCAACGTTGGCCAAATCAGGTTCATCCATAGGGTATTTAAAGTTATGGAGAATGGGCAGAGGGCGCGATGATTCTGGGGGGAGATTTTAACCTCATCACAGACCCCCGGTTAGATTGGTGGTCCGCTAAAGCGGTAGGGCCAAAGGCACCCACTTAGGATAACCTTACCATGAGGGACCTCTTTCAAGAATACTATTGGGTGGATGTATGGCAAAAATGCTGGCAAACACCTGGGCGATACACGTTCTTCTCCCCCCCACACCAAACATATACCAGAATTGACCTCCAATTGGTGTCAGAGGAGGGGGGATTGGAAATCCCACGGTTGAGTCGGTGACCTGGTCGGACCACAAACCTCTCGTTATGGACTGGCGTCTACACGGCGCCCCGAAGTTATATAGATGGCCCTGTAATGACACCCCCTCGAGAGACCAGGTGTTCAAAGATTTCTTACGGAAAGAAATAGAAGCCTTCTTCGTAACAAACGACACAGGGGGGGGTCAAATGCCCACAGATTGGGAGGCTGCAAAGGCAACCTTCCGGGGTCTCCTTATAGCAGAGGGCTCGAGGAGGAAGCAGGAGAGGTCACTTATAGAATCCAAACTCTGCGAAGACCTAAGGGTGATGAGGGTACAGCTCATCAAGGGCAATGTAGACTGTGAAAACCTTCTGGGTGAAATGAGGGAAAAAAGACAAGCCCTACACACAGTCCTAATTGGAGAGGTGGTCAAAAAAATGAGATACACAAAACAGAGATACTACGAGAAGGGAGACAAGATTGGGACCTTATTGGCAAACAGGCTGAGGGGAAACAGAGCCGGCAGACGGGTGGAGGGTATCAGGGATGGTGTGGGTAACATCCAAACAAAAAACACACAGGTGGCTAAATCATTTGCAGAGTTTTATGAGGTATTGTATACTAAGCAAGATGGGGAATCCCAGGAGGAGATCCAGAGATACCTCGAGACCCACCCTCTCCCCAAACTCACAGAACCGGAAAGAGGGGCACTTGAAAGGGAAATATCGGAGGAAGAGGTGGAGGAGGCTATTAAACAGATAAAGGTGGGTAAGACTCCAGGGGGGGACAGATATACAGCGACTTTTTGAAACAATATCAATCGGTGCTCATACAACCGCTAACTAAGCTGTTCAACCAAATTAAGACCCCAGAAACAATTCTGCCGGCATTCTTGCAGGCCATGATCACGGTCATACCCAAGCCTGCTAAGGACCCGGCGGAATTTGGCTCTTATAGGCCCATATCGCTCTTGAACACAGATGCGAAGATCTTCACCAGGATTTTGGCGACGCACCTTGAAAAATATCTCCCCCGACTGATCCACCCAGATCAAGTCGGCTTTGTATTAAATAGGCAGGGGGCTGACAGTATGCGCAAAACCTTACTCGTGTTAAGCTCAAAAGGGGTCAGGACGGAGGGCACTCTTCTCCTATCCCTAGACGCGGAGAAAGCGTTCGATAGGGTGAGCTGGGCCTTTCTGGAGGGGGTCTTGTCATCTCTGGGGATGGGGCCCAAGTGGCGAGGATGGATGGCCGCCCTTTATTCTAACCCTTCAGCAAGAGTGGAGGTAAATGGCGTTGAATCAGAACCCCGTCCATTGGAAAGAGACACGAGGCAGGGGTGTCCACTGTCTCGCCTTATATACGCACTGGTAATGGAACCCTGGGCCATAGCGATTAAGGGGAACGACAAAATCCAAGGCATTAAGATAGGGGACATCAATTGCAAGATAAGACTATTTGTCGATGACGTGTTGCTATATCTCTCCAACCCATCCCAATCAGTCCCTGAGGTACTGAATAGCCTGGAACGATATGGGATCCTTGCGGGCTATAAGGTTGATTTGGGAAAGTCAGTCGCATTTATAGCGGGTCAGCTGGAGGAGGGAGAAAGGCGATACATTGAGGACCTCCCGTTCTGTAAACGGGCGGAGGGACACTGCCACCTAGAAATTCAGATACCACCAGACCTGGCAGACCTTTTCAATGTAAATCACTCCCCCTGTGGTTGGCAATTAAGCGAGACTTAGAGTGGTGGACGAAGTCTGGCCTTTACTGGATGGTTCCATTAAAATGGTTATCCTCCCAAAGTTCCTGTACTTATTTCAGATGCTGCCGACCCAGATACCGAAACTGTTCCTTCAAGAGGTTAAGAGGGCCCTTCTCTGCTATCTCTGGGCGGGAAAATCCCATAGAATCGCCTACGAAACATTGATAAGGCCCAAAGATGAGGGGGGAGTTAATATGCCAGACTTAGAAACCTACTATAATGCATCACAGCTGCGAGTTCTGGTCGACCATTTGGTGATGGGCCCAAAGAAACAGTGGGCGGCATTGGATAATGTGCTTTTCTCCCCGGTTACACTGGATGAGTGGTTGTGGGTCCCCAAGACACGTATCCCGAGGAGAATTTTGAACCACCCTGTCCTGGGGGTGTTGTGGTCCATATGGAAAGAGGTGGGTTATCTTAGATGGCTCACGACATGGCCCTCGCCCCTAAGCTGCATTTGGGCTCCTCCACAGGCAGGTCTTAGTAGGGCGGGAAGCTCTGGGTTGATGGAGTGTTTATGTCCCTTGGAGATTTGAAGGACGCTCTGGGCCTCGCCAATCTCTCTCCCTTCCGATATTTACATCTTAAGGGAGATACTCTCAGGCGAGACTTAATGGATTTTGAGAAATTTCTAATCACATATAAAGGGACGAAAGGTGTGATATCGAGGCTTTACGGTCACTTGCTGTTTTCTTCCCCCGCGGGATCCCCCGTCTACTCAGGTACAATGGGAGAGGGACCTGGATACCCCCATCACCGACAGGAGATGGACCAAGATCTGTAGACAGGGCAACCGCTCCACAGCCGCACCCCAATACCGCCACGAGGCCTTGAAATTGATTCATAGATGGCATTACCCCCGACAGAGAATTGCCAGGATGAGAAGGGGCTATGGCCCTCACTGTTGGAAGTGTCACAATGAAAAGGGGGAGTATGTGCATATGTGGTGGAAGTGTCATGTGGTACTAACCTATTGGAGTGAGGTGCTGTCTTGGATAAAAGAGGTTGATGGGATTGAAAGAACCTTATTCCACTGGCTAATGTTCTTTGGCATTGAGGTGGAGGGAGGTCCGAAGGTGAAGCACGATCACATGGTGCAGGTCATGGTAGTCGCCGCCAGATCCTGTTGGGCCCAAAAATGGAAGTCACCCTGCCCCCGGGGGAAAGAGAGTGGTTCTCCAAACTACGGCCATATATGACATGGAATTCTTGACCCACCTGATCGATGAAGCTAAAACTAATATTGAGGGCCTATGGCTTCCCTTTTTTGACAAATATGGGAGAGCAGCCAGAGGGACATGAACAATGTGAGACAGACTGCAGGGCCTTGACTCGGCCCTCGGGTCACTCCTTCCGTCTGACTGAGGGGGCCAGATGAGACGGAGGACCCATTTTTTCAGCTGTGGGGCCTTGTGTTTCGAGCGTTTATATGTGGACTACCTTTTGCACTTAACGTGTGTTAGGGAGAATTCTCTGTAAGGCTAATTTCCCAAACCTAGTGAGTCCCCCAGAAGCTTTGCTGGATTTTTGGGGTTTATTTTTTTCTCTCCTGCTAAGAGTGAGATTCTTTTTGCTCCCACTCTTAGACATGATTTGAGGTGTTCCTTTAACTTTCCATGTGTTTTATGGACTATGGGGTCTTTTACTCCATAGGGTCTCGTGTTTTTTTTATGTGGGTTACACAGCACCCTCCGTGCCGTAACCCAGGGGTGTAATAGCGACCCCCCAACATAGACTCCATACCCTGGGACTGACTACTGTCTCCCAGGGCATGTAAAGTCACCATTGGCTTTGCTAGTCCCAAATTATGAACAGAAACCAGTACTAGAAACCTACTATAATGCATCACAGCTGCGAGTTCTGGTCGACCATTTGGTGATGGGCCCAAAGAAACAGTGGGCGGCATTGGATAATGTGCTTTTCTCCCCGGTTACACTGGATGAGTGGTTGTGGGTCCCCAAGACACGTATCCCGAGGAGAATTTTGAACCACCCTGTCCTGGGGGTGTTGTGGTCCATATGGAAAGAGGTGGGTTATCTTAGATGGCTCACGACATGGCCCTCGCCCCTAAGCTGCATTTGGGCTCCTCCACAGGCAGGTCTTAGTAGGGCGGGAAGCTCTGGGTTGATGGAGTGTTTATGTCCCTTGGAGATTTGAAGGACGCTCTGGGCCTCGCCAATCTCTCTCCCTTCCGATATTTACATCTTAAGGGAGATACTCTCAGGCGAGACTTAATGGATTTTGAGAAATTTCTAATCACATATAAAGGGACGAAAGGTGTGATATCGAGGCTTTACGGTCACTTGCTGTTTTCTTCCCCCGCGGGATCCCCCGTCTACTCAGGTACAATGGGAGAGGGACCTGGATACCCCCATCACCGACAGGAGATGGACCAAGATCTGTAGACAGGGCAACCGCTCCACAGCCGCACCCCAATACCGCCACGAGGCCTTGAAATTGATTCATAGATGGCATTACCCCCGACAGAGAATTGCCAGGATGAGAAGGGGCTATGGCCCTCACTGTTGGAAGTGTCACAATGAAAAGGGGGAGTATGTGCATATGTGGTGGAAGTGTCATGTGGTACTAACCTATTGGAGTGAGGTGCTGTCTTGGATAAAAGAGGTTGATGGGATTGAAAGAACCTTATTCCACTGGCTAATGTTCTTTGGCATTGAGGTGGAGGGAGGTCCGAAGGTGAAGCACGATCACATGGTGCAGGTCATGGTAGTCGCCGCCAGATCCTGTTGGGCCCAAAAATGGAAGTCACCCTGCCCCCGGGGGAAAGAGAGTGGTTCTCCAAACTACGGCCATATATGACATGGAATTCTTGACCCACCTGATCGATGAAGCTAAAACTAATATTGAGGGCCTATGGCTTCCCTTTTTTGACAAATATGGGAGAGCAGCCTGAGGGACATGAACAATGTGAGACAGACTGCAGGGCCTTGACTCGGCCCTCGGGTCACTCCTTCCGTCTGACTGAGGGGGCCAGATGAGACGGAGGACCCATTTTTTCAGCTGTGGGGCCTTGTGTTTCGAGCGTTTATATGTGGACTACCTTTTGCACTTAACGTGTGTTAGGGAGAATTCTCTGTAAGGCTAATTTCCCAAACCTAGTGAGTCCCCCAGCAGCTTTGCTGGATTTTTGGGGTTTATTTTTTTCTCTCCTGCTAAGAGTGAGATTCTTTTTGCTCCCACTCTTAGACATGATTTGAGGTGTTCCTTTAACTTTCCATGTGTTTTATGGACTATGGGGTCTTTTACTCCATAGGGTCTCGTGTTTTTTTTATGTGGGTTACACAGCACCCTCCGTGCCGTAACCCAGGGGTGTAATAGCGACCCCCCAACATAGACTCCATACCCTGGGACTGACTACTGTCTCCCAGGGCATGTAAAGTCACCATTGGCTTTGCTAGTCCCAAATTATGAACAGAAACCAGTACAAACCATCATATTGTGGACGTACTGGTCGGGGCAATTCGATTGCCCCGGGGTCTGTTGTTTGAGGGGGCACGTCTCCGTCCCCCCGATCGAGTTTTGGCTGGTGGCAGTGAATACTACTTTTTATATTCGACCGCAAATATATCTCTATGGGATTTTCCCATTGTTCGAGGCTACCAACTTTAATTATTTAATTCTTATAGCCTTCAACATACCGCCGGTTTATTTATTTAATATTAATTTGCCGGTTGATATTTTTTGCCAGAACTCAATTCTAAAATGGCGTTTGTGTTCTCTTCTGTGACTCCAACCCAAGTCGAGCCCTTTGTTACACTTTATTGGCGGGCTTCTCCACAGAAGCCTCCAAAAGTGGTGCCACTCTGTCTGGGTACCACAGGGGGTGTGGGAGGGGGTTTAGGCACCCTGGACTGAGTTACCTTGGTAACTCAAGTCGCACTCTTGTGTGATTGGCCCAAGTGGTGAGCCGGCCGGCTCACCACTTAGCATGTTTGATTGACAGCTAGGCTGAGTGAATGGGGGTGTGCTGCATAAAAGCAGGGCTTTGGGGACTGGAACTTCAGAAGTCGCCACAGGAGCTAAGAATCCGAGGAGGGAGAAGCTGAGCCGGCCTGCAACGACGACACCACCGGTGGAGCCCTGCTGAACCGTCTCACCACTTTTCCCAACGACAGTGGAGATCTCCAGCCCGGAGAGTCTTCTTCCTTCGACTGGTGGGGATAACCAGTCTACCTTCTTTTCGCCTCCCTGGAGCATCTCGTGGCCGCCTTGCCTGTGCCAAGCAACCCCGCAACCGGGATACCAGGTTTTCACCATTACCGCGAACCGAAAGGGTAGTACCTTTGTACCTGAGAACTCCGCGGCTGGTTTCTTCCCTGGCAGTGCAACGACCTTCATCTTTCCTCCACAACGAGATCTTCTCTTCCTCTGGACGACTCTTTGTCTTGCACCCGCTGCCAGGAACAACTGCCCCCGCTGGAGGATCCTCTCCATTTAAGGTACCGTGTTCCGCATGTCTTCTCTTGCAACCGTTTGAACGGGGTGTGTTAAATCCTCATCTCTCGAACCTGGGTTAGCCTGGGACACCTTAGCTAACTTTTCTGCACTGAACTAAACCTTTTTCGAACTACCTCCACAAACTTCGAAGACTCTGTGTAACTGTCTGATCTTGGGCATCTTCCGCCTGGCTCCCTTGAAAGTGGGCCTGGCGCCTAACCTTCCTTGCTCACCAGTAGACTGTGCCTTCCTAACTTGCTGTGGTTCTTTAAAAAGTGTTTAGTGTGTATGCTTCCATAATTCTGCTTTTCCCTCCCTTTTTATTTAACTTGTTGGAGTGCCATCGAACGTTAAGCGCTCACCTTTGTCTGGAAATAAGTGGTGTTAACTAAGACTTGTCCAACAAGTAATCAGGGATGTACATATGATAATAGTGATTGTGTTTTGAACTTATCTTATCAATTTAGTGCTAGTGTGTTTTATAAGTGTGTGTTAAATAAATAATTATATTACTTTTACACCCAAGCTCTGGTCAGTGTTTGCTTGTGCTACTGTATTTAGGTACCTATTTTGTATGCTCTGTATACTGCCTAACTCTTCTTGAGGGAAGTCCGACTGCTCAGCCACAGCTACCAAGGGAATCTGTGTGGTACAGACTGCTACCAAATGGGTTTACTGCCAAACACCTGTAGTCTTAAATCTTTTGCAGTGGTCCCTAAGGGAACTGCACAGGTTTCTGCCTAACACTGGTGGCAGCAGTGGGATTTGTATTGAGTATACATTTTAGTGTGCTTAAAGATACCTTAGTGGAACTACCACAAAGCTTAGCACTAGAAGAAGTATTTTCTAAAAACCTGTCAACTATGGAAAGTTATAGTCAAGAGTCCCTTGCTACAGAAACTGCTGATTGTTTAAGAGTTCTCTGTAAGCATAAGCATCTCCTGACTAAAGGCAAGAAAATGGAGCTAATAGAAAGGTTGTAGCAAACCAAAGTCTGGATGGTGGTTCAGAGGAACCTACCACTCCAGCAACTGTAGATAACAGCAATGATATTGATGAACAAGTTACTTCTTACCTTGTAACGTTCTTTCGATGGGATGTTCCTCCGACGTATTCCTTATCTTAGATATCTCCTTCCAGCCTTGCTGGCCTCGGAAAATGTTTCTCTAGAGGGCCCTGCGCGTCCACGTCCGCCGAGTCGATGTCCCTCGACAGCCGCCGTATCGACGTCGACGACATCCTGCCTATAAAGGCCGCGCGCAGCGTCCGTTGCTCAGTTCCGTTTTGTAGCCCACAGTTTTTCTGTCTGGACTAGACTAATCACCCTGAAGGAGCGTAAGCTGCAACAACAAGGGAAGTAGTACTGCGGGGATGGATGGGAGGGTCGATAAGGAATACGTCGGAGGAACATCCCATCGAAAGAACGTTACAAGGTAAGAAGTAACTTGTTCTTCGAAGGGATTGTGTCCTCTGACGTATTCCTTATCTTAGATAGGCTCCCATAGCAGTATTCTGTTATTGGAGGTGGGAGTACTGACTTCATTCTTCCTTTTATTGATGAATAGAGTGCAATACTGCCCTTCCAAACCTAGTCTCTTGACTGGAGGAGGAATCCAAGTTGTAAAATCGTGTAAAGGTATGGACGGACGACCATGTGGCAGCCGCACATATGTCTTTAACCGGCACTCCTCTTTTGAGGGCCGATGAAGCTGCAATACCTCTGGTCGAATGAGCCCTAAGATTTTGAGGGGGCTCTTTTCCAGCCAGTTTATAACATTCCAAAATGACTAGAATGATCCATCTGGAAATGGTCTGCTTAGTTATCGGTAACCCCAGCTTGTGACCTGCGTAGCCTACAAACAGCTGGTCTGCCTGTCTTATCCTGGCCAGTCTACTGATGTAAAAACTTAAAGCCCTTCTAGGGTCCAGCCTGTGTAACCTCTCTTCCTCTTTTCCCGGATGAGGAGGAGGATAGAAAGATGGCAGGGTAATCTTCTGAGTGATATGGAATTCAGAAACCACCTTTGGGAGGAAATTAGGCTTCACTTGCAGGACAACTTTGTCTTTGTGAAAGATTGTATGAGGGGGTTTACAAGAAAGAGCTTGTAACTCGCTCACCCTTCTAGCAGATGTAAGTGCTATTAATAAAACAGTTTTAAGGGTAAGAAATCTTAACGAACAAGAATGGAGTGGTTCGAAAGGTGTGCCCATCAGGAAAGTTAGGACTAAGTTTAAATCCCATAGGGGAACCTGGAATGGTCTTGGGGTATAAACGTTAGTTAACCCCTTTAGAAACTGTATTACCAAGGGTAACTTGAAATAGGATGGTTCTTCCGCAGTGCGCTTAAAGATGGATTGCGCTACGAGATAGCCCTTAATGGTGCCAACTTGAAGGCCTGAATTCGCCAAATAGAGTAGGAAGGAAAAAACCATTGGTGTACCACATGAAAAGGGGTCGATATTCTTTTCTCTACACCAGCTGCAAAATCTGTTCCAACGGCAGCGGTATAAAGACTTTGTTGCTGGCCTCCTTGCCGAAAGCAACACCTCCATAACATCATCAGGGAGGTCCCAAACCTTGTAACTGTAAAGGTTGAGGGTTTTGATGTCTGGATGAAGAACCTGACCTCCCTTCTGTGAGAGTAGATTCTCTCTGAGTGGAAGTCGAATTGGAGGGCAGATGGACAAGTCTAGAAGATCCGGGTACCACGTTCTCCTGGCCCAATCCGGGGCAATTAGGATCATGGTTTTCTGGAATCTTCTCAACCTCCTGATCATTTGAGGAATGACAGGGACCGGTGGGAACGCGTACAGAAGCGGAAACTCCCAGTCCACTATGAACGCGTCTCCCAGAGCTCCTCTCGGGGGAAATTCCCTTGAACAGAACAGATCGCACTTCCTGTTGACACTGGTGGCGAACAGATCTACCTGAGGGGTTCCCCAAAGGGCGAAGATCTCTTGAAGGACTTCCTGAGCTAGTTCCCACTCGTGGGAGACTGTGCTCTGCCTGCTCAGAGCATCCGCTGTCAAGTTCTTCTCTCCGGCTAGGTGAACTGCCGATAGAGAGATCCCTTCTTGGATTGCCCAAAACCAGAGCTGCATCGCCTCTCTGCACAGGGTAGTGATCCTACGCCTCCTCTTTTGTTGAGGTAATGCATGGCCACTGTGTTATTTTTTTATTTTTTTTTATTTTTGATTTAGCTGATATCAATCAACTTTTCAAAAAAGAAAACACAGGTGTTCATAATGGTGATAAAACATTGAAAATTAAAATGATACATTAAAATTTGTAATGAACTTTGTCAGCATAACATGACATGAGGCAACATAAGGGTAATAACAAAACAGAATGATAAAAGACGCAAAAGCCTCAGACTGGTGAACATACTATTTCAGATGGTAGCATTTTTTCTAGATATTGTACTACAGCTTTTATGACGGCAAATCTGGGACTATTTATTAGAATACTCCAGATTTCCATTTCATTTTTTTCTGTGTACAAATTTAGTAGATTTGAAAAAAAGATATGTCTAGCATCTTTCAAGTTAGGACATGTTACTACTACATGCTGCAAAGTTTCTCTGCTCATAAAATTTTCACAATAACGACATTTATATGTTTTACAAAAAGGATTTTTTCGCCTATATAGTTGGTCTCTAGAGGGCCATAGGTTTAATCTTATGCGTAAAAATTGTTGCCTAATTCTTGGTGATGGACATTTTACTAGGTAATTTGCAACTTGACCCAATTTCTTAAAACAGTGAATTCTAGTATCAAAATCATTATATTTTGTACATACTTCATAATTCTGAATCCAGGCCCATTGATAAAATTTCCTTTTAGCGCTCATTGGAGTATCCAATAACATCTGTAGAGGAATACTAGCCTCTGCAAGAAGTGTGTAAACAAAACTGCGCCAAGAATTCGGGAAAGTCTACTTAGCCATGATCAAATAGTGGGCTACTGTGTTCAAAATATTATTATTTGTAAGGCCTAAGAGACATTTACGGAAAAAGGCACACATTTTCCACTTCACTCTGCTTGCCAGAGAATTAAAACCCAGCTCATAACGTAGTATTGGCATTGGTACACAGTTTGGTAAATGTAAAACTCCTTTCCAGAAAACAGCTTCTAACTTGTCCCATGCTAGATCATTCGAATAGAGCTTTGACTCAATACCATATAACAGACTCGGAATCACTTTCTGTTCATAAAACATAAAAATGTGTTTCAAGGTGAATTTACCATATCTATAGACTAGAATTTTTGCTTGCGACAAAAGAGACATTAATTTAGTCTGTAATATTATCATATATTTGGGATCTCTAATGGTGTTCTGGATGAACACACCCAAATATTTGTACTCCGAAACTATATGCAGCGATTCGTGATACAATTTCCAGGCAAAATTTCGACTCGAGGCTTTTCCCTTCGGAGTGCATATCATGACTTGTGATTTTTCTAGATTTATCGCTAAGATGTTTTTTGCGGCATAATGTGCAAGGGCTGATAACATGTTTTAAAGGCCTATCGGAGATTGTGATATTAGAACTAGGTCATCAGCGTACAGCAACCATGGTACACGCTGATGGCCTAATTCCGGGGCATCAGATAATGTTTGAAGAAACACGCTACCCAAGTCAAAAATAAACAGATTAAACAAGAAGGAGGCCAAAATGCAGCCCTGTTTCAAACCCAAGGTTGTAGCAAAAGATGCAGACAAAGCACCTTCAATCGAAAGTCTGACTCGCATGGTGGTTCCGGAATGTAAAAGAATGATTAAGGACAATAAAGTTGAGGGACAACCAAGTGCATATAACTTGTTAAATAATAAATTACGATTAATTGAATCAAAAGCATGACGAAAATCAATAAAAGCAAAATATAAACATTGGTTACGAGCTGCATATTGTGCTTTCAACATATTCAGCGAGATCATGTTTGGCAAAGTGCCCAGACCTGGAACAAAGCCTGATTGAAAGGGGTCCATTTTAGCGCAGGTTGAAGACCAAATTTTCAGATCTCGCAATATTAAACGTGAGAAAATTTTTCCTGGAACATCCAAAAGTGAAATAGGCCGATAGCTAGAGGGATTTGCTCGATTTCCCTTTTTGTAAATAGGAATGATGATTGCTTGCTTCCAAGAAGAGGGAATAGTCTGGGAGACATTGATATGCTCAAACAAGAGAGAAAGAATGTCTGTCCAGATTTCCGGATACTGTTTAAGATGCATGTTTGCAAGGCCATCAGGGCCAGGGGCTCTGGAATTACTTGCTTGTTTGATATAATATAATATATCCTCTCTGTCAAAGACTAGATGAAATTTCGGCAAAAATTTTAAATAATTTGATCTCGAGACAGAGGAGGTATCCGTAAAGAGCGTTGAAAAGTGATTAATCCAGATGGTTTCTGTTACATCATTTGCTTGCACAGCCACCTGTTGCCCCGCTGTCACATGATTAATGATGTTCCAGGATTGAGCTACATTTTTACCAGCTAGAGCTTTTAACATTGAGTAGCCATCAAATTGATATAGTTTCGCCTTTGCACCCCTAATCCAATTTCTATACCTAGTTCTAATTTGTTTGAGGATAGTGGTGCGTACAACCAATGGTAGTTTGTTGGCCGCTTTCTTTTCTGCCCGCATGGAGGCCTTTTTGGCTCTGATTTCATGATTTGGCAAGTGGAGATGGGGTTTTTGTTTCTGAGTATGAGAAACTGAGTTGTGTTGAAACACTTGCATTAAGTCATGGTAAGCTAGGTCATCCAGCATGGGTCTCCCTTTTTGTTTTTCCAAATTTGCCTGCAGATGATCTTTAAAGGCTGAGAGGGATTTTTGTGACCATATCATTCTGTTTCTGGCTGAATTTACATTTAAAACACCTATAGGGTTTGCAGATTTTGGGTATTTCCTAAGAGTATATAAAATCCAAGACATGCTTAAAATATTATGGTCGCTGGCTTTAGTGTCAATTACTTCAAAAGCTGTTATCTTAGTTAGAAAGCATGCATTTACATAAATGAAATCAATTATACCATTGCTTTGACCACGATGCCAAGTTGCTTGAGGAGGTATATCTTGTGAGAAAGAACCATTTAACATAAATAAATTACGAGATTGAATCAAGCTCATCCATTTTTGCAAGCGACAGCTTTCAGAGTTACGTTGAGGTCCCAAGCAATGCAGATTTAAGTCACCGGCCAATAGAATATAATTGGTCATACCTTCAAGCAAAACTATGTCTAAAGCCTTAGTAACAGAACAGAGAAAATCATTTTCGGAGATTCCTAAGGGATTCCAATATACATTAATCAAGGCACAGGAGAAATTAGAAGTTGAAACTTTTGACATTTGTAAAAATATGTTTGGTGTAAACCATGGTTCAAGTTGCAGCATTGACGATTGCTTTACTGCAGTGAGGAGTCCAGATGTGGGGCGCCCAGTACAGCTCTTTTTTGCCGGATTTAATAGGACATCATAATTATTCCAGGAGGGGATTTTTATAAGCCACGTTTCCTGGAGCATTATGACATCACGACCCAATAATTGAGTATTATTATTATTTAACAGATGTACATGACCTCTCGTATTCCAGCTAATAAGAGATAGTGAAGCAGTTGTGACCTTGCAAAGCTAACATTGAATTTTCTGGCAGTTACATGTGCATTTTTGAGAAATAGCAGACTGGGTTTTGTTTGCTATTTGCAGGTCAGTAGAAATGTCAGTCAAATTCGATGACTCAGACAAGGAGCGCAGTACAAAACCCAAGTCTGATAATTGTTGTTTAACAGCCATTATTAAGTTCACCACAATACGTGAGTTTATCCACAGATTTACAGATGAAACATTTTTCTGATCGATGAACTCAACAAGCTCAATATCTATGGAGCCAATGTCATCTAATTCAGGAATTTCGCTAAAAATAGCCAAGATGGATGCTCGATTTAAAATATACTGTTTGGCTGGAGAAGGCTTGCAGGTGAGCATTAGAGCATGTAACGCCGGACGTTTGACTCGGTTTTGTACTGTCTTGGGTTTGTCTTTGTGAATATGTAAACCAAGTTTATCGGTTTGCACTGTGGCACTAACAGAGTTATGTCTTGTAAAATTACCATTTTGATACATCTTATTCAAGGAGCTGTGAACTATTTCTTCAATATGCTTAGTAAGTTCGCGCTTGCTCTCATCAATATTTACTACAAGCTGAGCGGATGATGAAGAGCTGCTTTGAGTTATTGGAGCAAGGTTATCTCTTTGGCAAGCCTCTTGTTGAGAGTGTGTTGGGCCTATCTGAGGTATGATCTGCGAGACAGAGGACCTTTCCGTTGTTTGTGAGGCTAGCTGGGGATACTGTAACAAAGCAATGGAAGATTCAGGAGGAGACAAAGGCTGCAAAGGAGGAAAAACTAGTTTTTTCGAAGACGACTTTGCTGACATATAGTTATCAATAGCCTGTCTTAAGTCCTTTAAGCGCATGTCTTTTTCATATTGATGTTGTGAGCTATCTATTTGAATAAGAGAGGCATCTGTCGTTTGAGATGTAGTGGGATTTTTAGATATACTTGTTGCCATATTAATTAGATTATTTAAAGGACTGTGTTCTATCGGCTCAGGCCGAGGTTTTTCTTTGCGGTTTAAAGACTGCTTAGAATATTTTTTTGCAACTTGTTTCGCAGCTGCAATCGTGGTGGCAGCAGGAATAGATAGTCTTTTCACAAAAGCTTTAGCTTGATTATCATGTTTGGTGACAGTTTTGATGTTTTTCGATTTTTTTGTCATTGGAGCTTTTTTCGAGGCTTTTTTACCCATGTCGCTGAGATGTGATTTAGCATCAAATAAAGGATAAGTTGGTATTAATGTCTGTTGTGGTTGATCTATGAACGACGCTTGTGCACCATTCATGGAGTCTGTGATTGGATTTAAGAAGCATGGAAGCTGCTGAAATTCTTTTGCGTTAGTGGACACCAAGGTCTGCGAACCAGTCGTTTTCTTATTGCTGACTGGATGACACAAAGAATTAAGCTTTTTTAAGCTGGTTGTGAAGATGAGATGCTCTGCTAAAACTTGATTAAGTTGAGTAGAATGTAAGTCAGCTTTTTTACTTAGGACTTCAAACAATTTGGCTAGGGCCAGAATAGCTGTATTCATGGATGTAAGAGTTATTCCTATTTGAGCTTCTTGAGATGCTCTTTGATCAAAATCACCCGTACCAAGGGCCTTTGTTTTTCGCGGAGTTGGAGCACTAAAGGATGGATTTGCTACAGAATCAGCAAAGCTATTGTTGGTAAATAAAACAGGGGATTTAGACAAATTATCAAATAAAGTGTGCGAAGAAAATGCTGTATCATTTGGATCCAAATCTATTATCGGCATATCACCAGAGCCGGCAATGTTTAAATGTAAAAGGCTACTTGAAGTTGTATATTTGACTATAGGTACTGAATCAGAAATGGCAACACCAGTTAAGACATTGTTCAACAAAATGCTATCAGTTAGTGAGACCTGTTCCTCAGCAAAGGAAATAACATCTGGATCCACTGATTTTGACTTTGGTAAGATGTTGCTTTTTCCATCCAACACAATGCTTCTATCAGATCGTCTGTTTTGTATTACTTTACGCGAAGTGTCAACACTTGTGTTTGGATGACTTGTTTGATGAGTTGTATTTGCTGGCTCATTCCCCATCATTTGAGGCACGCTTTGATTTTTGCAAAAAGAGCGAATGTCCATTCCCAAAGGCAAATTAAACTTTTTCTTATTGTCCAAGTGTATACTTGCACCACTTGCTCGAGGTGTCGAGCTCCGCCGAAGTTTTCCCTTTACGGGGGCTTTTTCATTATTATCATAGACACCTAGAGCAGTTTCGGGCATTCCTGCTCTCAGGGTTGAAAAACCACGTTTCATTTTCTGAGGCCTACGTTCAATCACTATTAATAAAACTCAACTATAACTAAGTGACCAATAGAGAATAAATAATAAAATTTAAACAAATAAGGAACAAAACCGCCGCTTGCCGCGACAAAAGCGGCGAAGCGGCAAAGCGGGACTTCTACGGGGCTTTCACGGGTGCGCGCGCGCGGTGCGCGCGCGTGCCTGTTTATATAGCCCGCCTCCTAGAAGTGAAGTCTAAGTGAATAAAACAAAAAATAATGAATATACAAGGTATATATAAACTTTAACAAATGTCTTAAAATCGTCTTGTGTCTGCTTCAAAGTGGTTCTTCACCTGCTGGTTAATGCAGTCCACAGCCACAAATCCACAAATCCGAAGTAGCGAAGAGCGAAGAGCGTCTCCTGGCAAAGCAAAGCGGGACTTCTACGGGGCTTTCACGGGTGCGGCCACTGTGTTATCCTTCATTATCAGGACATTCTTCCCTTGTACAGTTGGCAGGAACGCCTTCAGCGCAAGTCTGATGGCCCTCAGCTCTAACAGGTTGATATGTAGTCTGGACTCCGATGGAGACCAACGACCGCTGATGGTCAAGTCGTTGGCGTGGGCTCCCCACCCCGTGAGTGAGGCATCCGTAACTACTGTTATCTCCGGCCAGGGTTGCCAAAACTGTTCTCCTTTCAGAATGTTCTCCTGACAGGCCCACGACTGAAGGTCTCGAGCCACCCTGTCGGGAACCTGAAGAAGATCTGTCATTCTTCCTGAGAATTGTGACCACTGAGTCCTCCGTGCCCACTGGAGGGATCTCATTCTCAGGCGAGCCTCTGGCACAAGGAAAATGCAGGATGCAATGAGGCCTAGCAACCTCAAAAAGTCAAAGGCTGGGAGACGTTGGGCATTTTGGAACTTGGTAACCATCTGTAGAATATCTTGAGCCCTCACCTCTGGTGGCGAGGCTTTTCCCAGGGAAGTGTCCAGGATCGCTCCGATGAACTGGAGTCTCTGCGATGGTATCATTTGTGACTTCTTTAAATTGAGGGAGAAGCCCAGTCTGTGAAGGGAGTGGCAAACGTGATTTAGCTGAATCTGAGCTTGTTCCGAAGATACAGCCCTGATCAACCAATCGTCCAAAAGTTCCTCAGCACATTTGACCTTACGTCAGGCTATTGGCAAATAGCCCTGACAGACCATGCCAAGGAAAAGACTGCATTTTCTACCCCAGTTGGCTTATACCAATTTAAGGTTATGCCTTTTGGATTGAAGAATGCACCTGCTACATTCCAAAGAATGGTGAATCAGGTTCTGAATGGGATGGAGGACTTCTGCATGGCATACTTGGATGACACTGCAGCATTCAGCCAAACCTGGGAAGAACATGTGAACCACTTAGGATATGTTTTGCAGGCTCTTGGACAGGCCAATCTGACCATAAAGGCAAGTAAATGCCAAATTGGTCAGAGTAAGGTGGTCTACCTTGGGCATGAGGTAGGAGGTGGAGAAATAAGGCCTTTGCTCAGTAAGATTGAAGCTGTGCAAAATTGGACAACACCTACTACTCAAACCCAGGTGAGAGCTTTCCTAGGCCTCACTGGGTATTACAGGGATTTCATTGAGAACTATGGGTCCATAGCTTCTCCACTGAATGTGATCTCCTCTCCAAAATTCCCTAAGAAGGTCAAATGGAATGAGGAATGCAATCAGGCCTTTGAAAACCTGAAGAAAGCTCTTTGCCAAGCACCAGTACTGAGAGCTCCCGACTACCACCAAACTTTCATTGTGCAGACAGATGCCTCTAATGTAGGTATAGGTGCAGTCCTTAGCCAACTGGATGAGAAGGGTAGAGAGCACCCCATTTGCTTCATCAGTAGAAAACTGAAGGATCCTGAGACAAGGTGGGCAACAATCGAAAGAGAATGCTTTGCTATTGTGTGGGCACTGAAGAAGTTTAGGCCATACTTGTATGGGTCTACTTTTGTTATTCAGACTGACCACCAACCCTTGAGATGGTTAATGCAAATGAAGGGAGAAAAACCAAAACTATTGAGATGGTCAATCTGCCTACAAGGGTTTGATTTCACCATTGAGCACAGGTCAAGGTGTCACCAACAAAATGCTGATGGACTCTCTAGGATGTATATCATCGACTAGAGGTATGAGGTTCATCCAGGAGTGGATTAAATCCTCCTGTCCCTTAGTCTGGGGCGTGGGGGGCGAGTGTTAGGGAGAATTCTCTGTAAGGCTAAATTCACAAACCTAATGAGTACCCCAGCAGCTTTGCTGGATTTTTGGGGTTTCTTTTTTTCTCTCCTGCTAAGAGTGAGATTCTTTTTGCTCCCTCTCTTAGACATGATTTGAGGTGTTCCTTTAACTTTCCATGTGTTTTATGGGCTATGGGGTCTTTTAATCCATAGGGTCTCATGTGTTTTTTTTGATGTGGGTTACACAGCACCCTCCGTGCCGTAACCCAGGGGTGTCGTAGTGACCCCCCAACATAGACTCCATACCCTGGGACTGACTACTGTCTCCCAGGGCATGTAAAGTCACCATTGGCTTTGCTAGTCCCAAATTATGAACAGAAACCAGTACAAACCATCATATTGTGGATGTACTGGTCGGGGCAATTCGATTGCCCCGGGGTCTGTTGTTCGAGGGGGCACGTCTCCATCCCCCCTGATCGAGTTTTGGCTGGTGGCAGTGGATACTACTTTTTATATTCGACCGCGAATATATCTCTATGGGATTTTCCCATTGTTCGAGGCTACCAACTTTAATTATTTAATTCTTATAGCGTCGAACATACCGCTGGTTTATTTATTTAATATTAATTCGCCGGTTGGTATTTTTTGCCAGAACTCGATTCTAAAATGGCGTTTGTGTTCTCTTCTGTGACTCCAACCCAAGTCGAGCCCTTTGTTCCACTTTTTGGCGGGCTTCTCCACAGAAGCCTTCAAATGTGGTGCCACTCTGTCTGGGTACCACAGAGGGTGTGGGAGGGGGTTTAGGCACCCTGGACTGAGTTACCTTGGTAACTCAAGTCGCACTCTTGTGTGATTGGCCCAAGTGGTGAGCCGGCCGGCTCACCACTTAGCATGTTTCATTGACAGCTAGGCTGAGTGAATGGGGGTGTGCTGCATAAAAGCAGGGCTTTGGGGACTGGAACTTCAGAAGTCGCCACAGGACCTAAGAATCCGAGGAGGGAGAAGCTGAGCCGGCCTGCAACGACGACACCACCGGTGGAGCCCTGCTGAACCGTTTCACCACTTTTCCCAACGACAGAGGAGATCTCCAGCCCGGAGAGTCTTCTTCCTTCGACTGGTGGGGATAACCAGTCTACCTTCTTTTCGCCTCCCTGGAGCATCTCGTGGCCGCCTTGCCTGTGCCAAGCACCCCGGCAACCGGGATACCACGTTTTCACCATTACCGCAAACCGAAAGGGTAGTACCTTTGTACCGGAGAACTCCATGGCTGGTTTCTTCCCTGGCAGTGCAACGACCTTCATCTTTCCTCCACGACGAGATCTTCTCTTCCTCTGGACGACTCTGCGACTTGCACCCCCGCTGCCAGGAACAACTGCCCCGCTGGAGGATCCTCTCCATTTAAGGTACCGTGTTCCGCCTGGCTTCCCTTGCAACCGTTTGAACGGGGTGTGTTAAATCCTCGTCTCTCGAACCTGGGTTAGCCTGGGACACCTTAGCTAACTTTTCTGCACTGAACTAAACCTTTTTCGAACTACCTCTACAAACTTCGAAGACTCTGTGTAACTGTCTGATCTTGGGCATCTTCCGCCTGGCTCCCTTGAAAGTGGGCCTGGCGCCTAACCTTCCTTGCTCACCAGTAGACTGTGCCTTCCTAACTTGCTGTGGTTCTTTAAAAAGTGTTTAGTGTGTATGCTTCCATAATTCTGCTTTTCGCTCCCTTTTTATTTAACTTGTTGGAGTGCCATCGAACGTTAAGCGCTCACCTCTGTCTGGAAATAAGTGGTGTTAACTAAGACTTGTCCAACAAGTAATCAGTGATGTACATATGATAATAGTGATTGTGTTTTGAACTTATCTTATCAATTTAGTGCTAGTGTGTTTTATAAGTGTGTGTTAAATTAAATAAATAATTATATTACTTTTACACCCAAGCTCTGGTCAGTGTTTGCTTGTGCTACTGTATTTCTGTACCTATTTTGTATGCTCTGTATACTGCCTAACTCTTCTTGAGGGAAGTCTGACTGCTCAGCCACAGCTACCAAGTGAATCTGGGTGGTACAGACTGCTACCAAGTGGGTTTACTGCCAAACACCTGTAGTCTTAAATCTTTTGCAGTGGTCCCTAAGGGAACTGCACAGGTTTCTGCCTAACAACGTGTCACAAACTTCTATGTTGGACCCTGCCGATAGGGAATAGTTTCTTACTTGTAACTCCATTTCTCCAGCATTGGTATCTTTCATGGATTCACATGCTTAGAATATTCCCCGTCGTCAGACTGGGACCCCTCGGTACACATATATAGCCTTTTCCAATAGGAAAACTTCCGACACTTTTGTGTCCTATCTACGTCCTTTTAGGACCCGCCTACGCATGCTCCGTAGGCCGTCCCCGTATAAGAGGCCCGCCCCCGCGGTTCCCCTTCAGATTTCGGCCCCTCCAAAGTAGGAAGGGTTAAATTAATAAATCAAATACATTACATTCCGGGGAGGTTGGCGGGCGCATGTGAATCCATGAAAGATACCAATGCTGGAGAAATGGAGTTACAGGTAAGAAACTATTCCCTTCTCCAGCATTGGATCTTTCATGGATTCACATGCTTAGAATAAATTGTATAGCAGTAACACTTGAGACGGCGGTGAGAATGTAATGTAATATACCCTCAACATACTACACAATGCATATGTACAGTAGGAATAAGTTACCTCATATAACCTTACCCACATAAAATAAACTGTCATTAAAAAGGTAGACAACAGATTCTCCACAGCGTGGAGCTTACCTTACTGAAACAGATGGCGCAGGACAGCTCTTCCCATCTGCACCTCGTCCGCATGCTGCCTGGCAAGGCAGTAGTGGCGGGTAAAAGTGTGGGGCACTGACCATGCCGCAGCTTGGCATATGCCCGTCAACGGAATTCCTGCCCATAAAGCTGTTGAGGAGGACATCGATCTTGTAGAATGGGCTCTAGGATGTCCTTGCAGTGGCCTTCCGGCCTTAGAGTGACAAAACGCAATCGTCGATGAGACCCATCGAGCCAATCCTTGTTTAGAGATTGCTTTTCCTCTCGTCGACGGACCATATGTGACGAACAATTGTCTAGTAGACCTGAATTCCTGTGTACGATGTAGGTAAAATTTCAGAGCCCTCTTAACGTCCAGTGTATGAAGAGCTTTTTCTGCTGCCGATGATGGTGTGGCGAAGAAAGTAGGGAGAACAATGGACGAGTGTTTGTGATACACTGTCGGAACTTTTGGGACGAACATAGGATTAGTTGCCAGGACTACTTTGTCCTTAAAGAATCTTAGGTATGGCGGGTCTACGACCAGCGCTTGCAATTCCGAGATTCTTCTAGCTGATGTGATAGCAATCAAGAATGCCAACTTCCACGAAATGAATTTTATGTCGGACGTGGCCATAGGCTCAAAAGGCGGTTTCATTAAGCCTGCCAACACTGTGTTGAGACTCCAAGTCGGGGGGAAACGTTTTTCCGGGGGAAAAGCTCGAAATAAACCCCTCATGAAGTGTTTTACAAGTCTGCCGCTAAATAGAGGAGACGACTGCCTTTTCCTTGTGAACCTCGAGATGGCCGCCAGGTGCACCTTTATAGATGTGAAGGATAATCCCCTCTCCGCCAAGAGGAGCAGGTAAGGTAGAACTTGTTCCGGCGTCACCGACAACGGTTGTAGGCCCTGTTGTCCCCTACACCATTCACAGAACCTCCGCCACTTATAGGAGTAGGATTTGTTTGTAGAAGGGGCTCTAGCCGCCTGCAGAATTTTTTGACAATCCTCTGAAACGTCTCCAAAAAGTCAGGAGCCAGGCTGTAAGGTTGAGACTGTCCGGGTCGTGATGCCACACCGTGCCTTTGTCCCGGGATAGTAGGTTCAGGACTTTCGGAAACCCTATGGGATGTTCCAGCGACAGGTGAAGCAGGTCGGAGAACCACGGTTGCCTTGGCCAGTATGGTGTCACTAGAATTACCCGGCAATTGTATCTGCGTATCCACTGTATTGTCCTCCGTATGAGGGGGAATGGGGGAAAAGCATAGAGGAACATGTCCGTCCATGGGAAGGAGAATGCCTCCCCCCTGGAGCCCTCTTGAGGCCATCTGCTTGCGAATTGCTTGCATTTCTTGTTGTCTTTGATCGCAAAGGCGTCCAGAGGGGGGTGACCCCATTTCTCGAACACTTTCATCAGGTGAACTGTGTCCATTTCCCACTCGTGTATCTGGGCCATGCTTCTGCTGAGGGAGTCTGCTTGGGAGTTCCTCACTCCTGGAAGGTGATGAGCCACGATGGAAATTTCGTGCTTTAATGCCCAATGCCATGTTTTCTGGGCTTCTATGGAAAGAGTTTTTGATCGCGTCCCTCCTTGTTTCCTCAGATAAAACATGGCCGTTGTATTGTCGGTCAGTATTCGTACTCGCGAGCCCTTGATGTGTGGTAGGAATGCCTTCAAGGCCCATCGTACTGCTCTGAGCTCTAACACGTTTATGTGTAGGAGTGACTCCGTTGGAGACCAGCGACCTTGCGTTTGGAGAGCACCCATGTGAGCTCCCCATCCGGTTAGGGACGCATCCGTGACTATGGTTCGCTGAAACTCCGGCTCCTGTAGGTGTACGCCGTTGTTCAGATTGTGGAAACTCTGCCACCACTGAAGGGTCCGAAGCAGCTTGTCGTCGTCGATGGTTATCTTGTCTGACCACGATCCTTGAGCCTGCGTCCATCGGTCCGCGAGGAATTCCTGGACTTGCCTCATGAATAGGCGACAGTTTTCCACCAGATGGATGCAGGATGCCATGGCCCCTAGGACCGAAACGTATTTTCTCACTGAGATCTTGGTGTTTCGCCGTAGTCGGCATGCTTGTTGATTGAGTCTTGAGGTTCTGTCGAGAGAAGGTTTCACTAGCCCTAACTGGGTCTCGAACTGTGCCCCCAGGAATACCAGCAATCTCGATGGCTGCAGAGAGGATTTTTCGAAGTTTATGGCGAATCCCAGCTGTTGTAGAAGCTGCATAGTGGCTTGTAAACTTGTGTTGGTCGACGCTGGGGAGGATCCCCTTACCAGCCAGTCGTCGAGGTATGGGTATACATGGTGGCCTTGCTTCCTTAGCCATGCCGCTACTGGAGCCAGGCATTTCGTGAACGTTCTGGGGGAGGTCTTGAGCCCAAAAGGAAGAACCGTGAATTGGTAGTGAGTCCGCCCTATTACAAATCTTAGGAATTTCCTGTGTTTCCGACACATTGGAATATGGAAATACACGTCCTGTAAATCCAGGGACGCTAGAAAATCCCCCTCTTGAACGGCGCGGATCACTTCCTGCAGAGTGAGCATCTTGAATTTTAGGCTCTTTAAAGACTTGTTGAGATCGCGTAAGTCTAAAATGGGACGCCATTTGCCGTTCGGCTTTTTTACGACGAAATATTTTGAGTAGACTCCTTGACCTCTCTGTGTTGTTGGAACTAATTCTATCACACCCTTTGCTAACATGAGTGTTACCTCTTGTTGCAGTATCATCAGATGGGAATGAGCGGTGAACGCAGGTGGAATTTGCGGAGGGCTGTGTTTGAATTGTAGAGAGTGTCCGTTTCTTATAGTATCCAGCACCCATTGATCCGTCGTTATTCGTTCCCATTCGTCGACATATGCTGAAACTCTTCCCCCCAGAACGGTGTGTTGTATGTCACTGCTGATCTTTATTTTGCTTGTCTCTCGACGACGACTGATATGATGGTCTTTTCCTGGAAGTCTGGAAGTTCCGGCGACGGTTTGCCGTTTGGGAAGCACGTCTGTATCCCTGGGAGGGGTAAGCTGATCTGCCAAAGGATCTGTCTCCAGATGCAGAGAATCTTGAATTACCTGAAGCCCCTCTAAAGGGACAAAAAGACTTGCAGTTTCTGCCACTCTGGAGGGCACCCAAAGAACGTGCCGTGTCCGAGTCCTCTTTCATTCCCTTTAGGGCTTCGTCCACCTTCTCACCGAAAAGAAGGTCTCCCTCAAAGGGCATATCTAAAACTTTGTATTGTACTTCTGGCCTGAAGTAGGTACACTTAAGCCATGACTGTCAACGTAATACGACCCCATTATTGACTTGCTTGAAGCCTGACTCAGCGAGGTCCACCGCAATGTTTATTGCGTGATTTGAGGCTTCCTCACCTTCTCGGACGAGTAACATCGCTGCCTTCCTATGCTCTTCCAGAAGATGATCAAGCAACGGAGCTAGCCTGTGCCACATCTCCCTATCGTATCTGGCAACAATTGCCAGAGAGTTTGCGGCCTTTACTGTGGTCGCTCCCACGGATAGCACTTTTTTGCCAAAGGCATCTTGGCGTCTCGCTTCGTTCTCAGGAGGAGTCGTGCACTTGTGCTGGGCCTTCGCCTTCCTCGCCGCTGCCGCCGACACCACCGAGTCTGGCGTTGGTTGGGAGGATAAACACTTGGGGGTAGACTCTGGAGCCTTAAACTTTTTTTCCAGGCGTCCTTTCACTGCCGGCTCTGAAAACGGGTGACGCATTGTCTGCAACCCCTCCTTCCATACATGGTCTAGTATTGGTATCGAGAACACAGACCTCCTTCTCTTACCCATGTGGTCGAACAAAAAACAGTCCTTTTTTTGTTCTTCCTGGGACAAACCAAATTCTTTGCATGCCTTCTCCATCATAGAATGGAATGACGCAATGTTGTCCAGAGGGGACGGGTGAGCTGGGCTTCTAGGGGTTTCCAACTCCACCTCTGACTCCCAGGTTGGATCCCTGGAGGGGGATGATGAGATATCCGACATGGCTCCCCTGTCAGACTCCGAATCTGGCAGCTCACCTTCCTCTTGTGCCAGTGCTGAGATTGGCGTGCGTAGGTGCGTCGGTTGACGGGACGGGCCCGGCTCGTCGACGGGTGACTGTGGCAGGTTTGCCTGAGGTAGTCTCTGGTCCAATGACTGTAACAACGACTGAAGCGTGGACAGAATTTCCAACGACAAAACAGATTGAGGATTGAGAAGAGGGGCAGATACCGGTATAACGGATCCCCTCATCGACGACTTGTCAGCCACTCGTAGCCCTAGGTCTGCTGGGCCAGCTATTCTCTCATTCTCGTCCTCTGAGGACAGCAACACAGCCTGTTCTTGTAGTAAAGTATCCGGGGGGGTCGGATCAAAAACTTCAGGCCTCCAGGCCTCCTGTAGAACCCCCGTCGACGAGGCCATCGTCAACGTCGTTGTCGGTGGGACGGTGGATGCCACCTGCGTAAGTGGCAGGGTGGAGGCCAATGACTGGGCCGCCGTCGATGACGGTGACTTAGCAGGTGGTTTTGGCGGTCCTGCCTTTTCCACACTTGACTTGCTTTTACTCGACTCTCGACTCGTGGTCGATCTATGATGATCGCCCGAGGAGGATTTCCTTTCCTTTTCATGCTTTTTTGATGAAGATGATTTCTTTGACGAGGAGTCTCTAGTTGAGTGACTTCCAGACGACTCTTTTTCCGTCGGTCGAGATTTCTTCGCTGGTGGTTCCGACGAGGTAGTGCGGCGTGATGTTTTCGCCGATTGTGTGGAGCCTACCTCCGAAGGGGGGTATGCCCCCGCTCCATCATTCAGCCATGCCACCAGTCGTCGACTGCGGTCTTTGAGGGTTTTTTGAGAAAACCCTTTGCATATGTCGCAGTTATCCGCCGAATGATGAGGGTGGAGGCAATATATACAATCCATATGTCCGTCCCCCTCGTAAACTTTTTTCAAGCCGCACGTCGCGCATGGGCGGAACAGCGCTTTTCCTGACACGGAGGACATTTTCTGTACTCAAATTCCAGTAATGCAACCTTGTACAACATAGTAAGACAACGCGAGGAGATCCCACTACTTTGGAGACGGTTGAAATCTGAAGGGGAACCGCGGGGGCGGGCCTCTTATACGGGGACGGCCTACGGAGCATGCGTAGGCGGGTCCTAAAAGGACGTAGATAGGACACAAAAGTGTCGGAAGTTTTCCTATTGGAAAAGGCTATATATGTGTACCGAGGGGTCCCAGTCTGACGACGGGGAATATTCTAAGCATGTGAATCCATGAAAGATCCAATGCTGGAGAATTATTGTTACCCAGAGCTCCATGGTGTGGAAGAGGGAGGGGGAGCGGGGTGCCAGGGAGGAGTGGGGAGAAGGGGTGTGGGGGAAGGGGTAGGAAAGGTTGTGATTGATTTTGTATGTATTCCATTGGTTGTATTGTTGTTCTTTTAATGTTGCGACCTCAAAAACTTTAATAAAACTGAATTTTCAAAAGAAAGTTGACAATGGGACCTTCTCTTGTAAGTCCTGATCATACAAGGAAGAGCCCGTCGAGAGTGTTTGGTTTTCCTGGTCTCGTTGTCATGGTCATGAAGTCAGGGGCACAGGCATGTAGGGGTCGCATGCACAGGAGACCTGGGTGGACTCTGTCCTGGCACCTTTGGCACCAGGCTCATGAACAAAAGTAAACAAGAACCTCCACTTAACACCGAAAAGCTTTTATTATGGACATAGCACTTCAGATGCATTAACATTGAACGTTCCATCCATTAAGCAGGATGCATTAACCTTGAACATTCCATCCATTAAGCAGCCCCAAGTGTATTCTTGGGTGAAATGTGAAACATGCTCAAATCTACACAAAACTGGATTTAAGAGGAGCATACCATCTTGTAAGAGTAAAAGAGGGAGACGAATGGAAAACGGCCTTCTGCACAAAGTACGCCCTCTTTGAATACCAGGTCATGCCCTTCGGGCTATGCAATGCCCCTGCGGCGTTCCAATTCTTTATGAATGATGTACTCTGCAAACTACTGGACATTTGTGCTCTTGTTTACATTGACGACATTCTTATCTACTCAAATTCCATGGAAGAACATGTAGGCCATGTCCGGGCAGTCTTAGAGAAGCGACAACATCAATTGTATGTCAAGTTGCAAAAATGTTTTTTCCGTGTAACCGAGGTCAAGTTTCTCGGTTTCATGCTCACACCACAAGGCGTACATATGGATACACGAAAGGTGGATGCAATCCTCCAATGGCCCTCACCAACATCCAAGAAAGGAGTGCAAAGCGTGCTCGGATTCGCCAACTTTTATCGTCAGTTTATACCTGGATTTTCACAAATTGTACATCCAATTACCTCCTTGTTAAAGAAAAATCAAAAGTTCCATTGATCGACAGAAGCTGGAGAAACCTTCCAGAAGTTGAAACTAGCATTCACTACAGCACCAGTCCTTCGACACCCATGACCAGACCTACCTTACATAGTTGAGACAGATGCTTCAATAATAGCCATGGAAGCAGTATTGTCACAACGAGACCCTGAAACAAGACAACTACACCCCGTTGCATTCTGGTCTCGCAAATTTTCAGCCCCCCAGTTGAACTACGCAATCACAGATAAGGAATTACTGGCGATTAAAGCAGCATTCAAGGCCTGGAGACATTACCTTCTTGGGGCGAGACATACGGTCACTGTCATCACGGACCACCGTAACTTGCAATACATGAAAACTGCCAAAGCACAATCCTCTGGTCAACTTCGTTGGGCTATCTTTTTCACGGAATATTATTTTATATCACTTATAGACCTGGAGTACGCAATGGGAAAGCAGACGCTCTATCACGCATGAGTGAAGAAAAAGGCTTTTACAGCATCTGACCCCGTGGCCATAATTCCAGAGGAAAGGATTGAAACCAGAATAGCTGCTGCCACATGTGTGGATGACCAAAGAACCAGTTCGCAATCTCTGATGGATCAATCAACACAACAGGAATGGCTGTTAAAAGGTGACCAGTATACCATCGAAGACAATCTACCGTATTTCCAAGGACAATTATAAGTCCAGGACCAAGAACTGCAAAAGCAAATCATCACAAATTACCACGATTCATTAGTGGAAGGACACCCAGGAATAGCCAAAACTTAGGCTAAGGTAAAACAAAACTACTGGTGGCCAACCTGGCGAAAAGACATCACCCACTTTATTGAAACCTGCGGTGCCTGTGCGCAACACAAGTCTCAGAAACAGAACCCCTTTGGCTTACTACATCCCCTAACAGTACCACAAGCACCTTGGCATACCCTGTCGATGGACTTCATCACAGATCTTCGACCCTGCAATGGATACAACACCATATTAGTCGTCGTGGATTTATTCTCCAAAATGGCTCATTTCATCCCTCTGAAGGGACTCCCAACTGCGTCAACTCTCGCTTCTGTGTTCCTAGAGCAAATTGTTCAATTGCATGGATTTCCATTAATATTAGTATCTGATCGTGGAACGCAATTTGTTTCTGCCTTTTGGAGAAAGTGTTGTACGATTGCCAAAATCGATCTCCGGTTGTCCACAAGCCATCACCCTCAAACTGATGGGCAAACTGAACGAACCAACCAAACTTTAGAGCAATATCTCAGGTGTATGTTGCAACCATCTGAGGATTCTTGGAAAAATATACTCTGGATAGCTGAGCATGCATTCAACAACTCAGTTCACACAAGCACAGGGCAAACTCCATTCTACACTGTGCACAGAAGACATCCGAAGACATCAGTATTTGATCCACCCGATACCCTGGAAATGCCAGCCATAAAAAACTTGCATAAAACCATCACTCAGGTTCTTAAGGAGGTGACAACGCATCTGACCAAGGCTAAGGAAAGAAAAAAACTGTTTGCTGATCGACATCGGAAGGAAGCTCCCACCTACCAGATTGGAGAAAAGGTGTGGTTACCATCCAAATATATTCCCCTGAAGGGGCCAAGAGCTTTCCACCCAAGATACCTGGGCCCCTATACTATGAAGTCCATAAACAATCCTGTCGCCATGAAATTCGAGTTACCATCTCACATGAAAATTCACCCCGTATTTCATGTCTCTCTCCTCAAACCAATGAAGTCCAATACACGGCTTAGTTCTCCGCCAGAGCCTGAAGTAATAGATGGAGAACCAGAATATGAAGACACATCCATCCTGGACTCCAAGGTGGTTCGATCAAAATTGTATTACCTAATTGACTGGAAAGGTTACGGACCTCAATACCGAACTTGGGAACCCAGTGAACATGTCCATGCTCTGCGTTTAATCAGACAGTTCCATCGCAATAATCCCACCAAACCAGGACCGGGAGGAGAACCACCCTTGAGAGGGGCCTTGAGGGGGAGTGCTGTCATGGTCATGAAGTCAGGGGCACGGGCATGCAGGGGTCGCATGCACAGGAGACCTGGGTGGACACTGTCCTGGCACCTTTGGCACCAGGCTCATGAACAAAAGTAAACAAGAACATTCATTTAACACCAAAACGCTTTTATTATGGACATAGCACTTCAGATGCATTAACCTTGAACATTCCATCCATTAAGCAGGATGCATTAACCTTGAACATTCCACCCATTAAGCAGCCCCAAGTGTATTCTTGGGTGTGGCTGCTAATTGCCTTCGCACGTGCTCACTGTCTAGGAGTGGCAGGGTGTGGCTGGTAAGCCGGTCCTAATAGGCGTGCCCACAATCTCAGCTATATAAGCTGCCCCGATCCTCAAGACAGATGCTTCGCGTTATTCTGCACTTGCAAGCAGCGTAACGCTCACCGTCGCCTGAGGTCAGACTTACCTTTGAAGATCCTGCTTCCTGGACATCCTGCTTCCTGCCAGCATACTTACCAACTGGGGGATGCTGTTCTTATCTGTACATCTATTCAGTGAACCAAGTATTCATCTTTACACTTTCCGGAACGTCGAAATCTTCATCTTGGCACCGCAGCACAACACGCTCCATCGTCGACAGCAGCGCCTGCAAGGAAAAACAGAAGACAAGGTTAGACATCGAAAAAACAGTCAGTTTAAGGTTGCGCTTCGCCATACTTCACGCTCACTTCATACCATCACTTACCTGCTGTCGAACATTGGGATAGCATCCATCATCCATCCAACCATGTCTCGCGTCTCACAGCTGCATTGAAGCTGCATTTCCATCTAAGGGAGGAAAACAGAAGAGAGACATTATTGCGGGCATAAATAGGAGCAACATATAAAGACATTAAACAGAACGAACAGCATCACAAGAGCTCAAGAAAGACTTACCAATCATAAGGAGAAGCATAGTCACAGCTGGACTGGACTAATCCTTATCAGGAATCAGTGAAGGAACTAGATCCCATTCGATGAGCCCCTGCCAGAAGTAGTAGGACGGAGAGCTTATCTTCCATAACTCACAGGAGCAGTATCACCACGTACCACCACTCACAGCTTTTCTACTGAGGGAGAGGCTGAAGGGGGTGATTCAAGTTCAGGGAGGGCTGCAAATGTGCCCCAATGCCTCCACAGAGACCAGGTAAGCATAACGCTTGTGTAGCCGGCTACACCTTCCCATCTAAAGTTGGTACGGCACCCGGTTGAACTTTTGATATTGTTGCTTCCAAATTCTGTAGTTCTAGCCCTCCATGAATAGAAGTTTAGAGTGGACCATGGCCATCACAGGAGCTTGATATTTCAAGGTGTCATTTAAGGCTTTGTATAGCTTAGTAAACTGAGCCAATGCAATGGTTATTGATGACATAATAGTTAGTAGGTCTGGCTTCCATGGATGACCTAATGGATGGGCTGAGGAGGATCTATTCCTTTCAATGGCTCTGCCACTGATGAAGGAATCTGAGCTGGAAGAGGAGTTCAAGGAATACTGCAAAGATTGGGCCAGGAAGATTTTTTTTTTTTTTACTTCTATTTTTGTCCATGATGTACCCGAGCAAGGACTTGTCTCCACTGTACACCAGGGTAAGATTGGTCCGTGGTTGATGTACCCTGGGTACCTGTCTCAGCGGCACTGCTTTTTACATAGATTTTAGGTAATCTGGATTCGGCAATGAAAATCCAAAGTCTTTTGACAGCAACTCCTCATTCACGTTGCAGACACCATAGATTGGGTCTGTTGTGGCATATGAAAGTCGCAAGGACGATGACAGGCATGTTGTTGACAAAGGGGTCACAGTTGAATTCATAAAAAGCCTTTGTGTCCCCTCCTCTTGTGGTTTTCATGCAACCGCAGGCACTTCCGACTCCTCAGCTCCAAAACTGCTAAGCCCGGGGGTTGCTTTGCTCAAGGGTGGAGCCACAGAGGCCACGAGTGCCCCGGGGATAAATATATGCTGCATGCCTCTGAGGCATCTGACTGGGCTTCTGACTGAGGGCCTAGTTGGGTCGGCATGCTAAGATTATCGCTGACAGCATTGGCGATTTGTAGTGGGGGATATGTAAGGTATTGGGGCTTTGAGAGTGTGTTTACATTAGTCTGTTGTGGGGAGTTAGGCACACAGACATGAGTAGGTGTCAAAGAGATGTTAATGACAGCTGACTTCACATTTT
This sequence comes from Ambystoma mexicanum, assembly GCF_040938575.1. NCBI lineage: Eukaryota > Metazoa > Chordata > Amphibia > Caudata > Ambystomatidae > Ambystoma > Ambystoma mexicanum. The sequence goes on from NC_090939.1 coordinate 639,997,733, forward strand.
GCTTACCGGCAACTATCAACATTGTCCTCACTTCTGTGAGTAGCGTCACAGAGTTGGAGTCTCCGGTCCCCCTTGCCTTAGTACTTCAACCTTCTTCCACCCCAGATGCCTTTTCCCCCTTTGAGTAACATTGCAGAGTTGGAGTCTCCAGTCTCCCTCGGCTTAGTACTTTGACCTTCCTCCATCCCAGATGCCTTTTCCCCTATCCTTCCTGCCGGCCAACTGACGAGCGACTGAACTCGTTGCCGAACTCCATGCCGGCGCTCCACATCACAGGAAGGATTTTATAATCCTTAAAGCGGCAGTAGCGCACACAACAATCTCCTTTTCTCCAACAAACTACACAAAGTAAAAGAAGCGTCTTTCACTTATAGAGACCCGAGCAACTGAACTCGTCGCTGAACTCCGCGCTGGTGCTCGGCCCCACGGAAAGGGTTTTATAATTTTTAAAGCGGCAGTAGTACACAAAGCAATCTCCTTTTCTCCAACAAAGTGCAGTCTAATACATTAGCTGAAACTGGTGAAATGTTCTATGCAACAAGCTGTTTATCCCAAGAGTGAGTGAGAGGGGGATACAGCTCGCATTTTGTCCCACTGGAGGAGAGTTCAGTCCAGTGCCAGTAAGATAATAATAAAATAATAATTTGGCATTTATAAGGCGCTACGAACCCTCAGGTATCTGAGCGCTGCTTATTATTACCCACGGTGTGTGGTGCTCTTTTATCGACCTCGGAAGGATGAAACGCTGAGTTTGGCGCTGCCGGGATTCGAACCTGCATTCGCAGGCTCTGCACTGATGTCAAAGCGAGCGCTCTACTCGCTGTGCCACTTGACCCACCACATACACTCCACAAATTCACCAGCTGCAAGGGGATTACTGCTTTGGATGAGGAAGTGCATAGTTTTGCTACTACTGCTTGGCTGTTGGGTCACAGCAGCAATAATAGTTTGATAACCAGTGACCTCTAGCCTTTGCCAACCCACCCAGTGCTACCAGGTTAATCCCGGCTCACCACTCTTGTTCTTTTCCAGCCATACCAAACTCCAGTGTCTCTTGAGTGCAGTCAGAATAGCCAGGATCCTGCAGGGAGTTGAGAAAACCCCAGTAAGCAACATGTGAAGTAACTGCCCTATCAATGTTGCACCAACCAGGGACAGGCACAGAGGTAACCATAAACCTTCTGATTCGTCTCCTGTTCTCTGTGTAGAACCAGGACAGCCATGTCCGTGCCCGGTAGAGTCATCCGTTCACATAACACAAATACATTTATTGGTGCCATCCATCTCCAGAGAGAGACCTGGATCCCCGCAATGAGGCAGGCAGCAAAGGCATTCAGCATTTATCTAATTAGGTTTTTCCTGATACAGCCATTTAAGTATCAGGCAAAACCTGACTGGATAAAGGCAGTTTAAAAAGGAAACGATAAGTTGAAGAGATGTATTCTTACACAAGTGCACAAACCTCACTTATTCTATTATTTTAGCACCAGGATAGTGCAAGGTTCACTTCTCAGCTAAAAATAAAAAATAAAAAATTTAATAAAAAAAATAAAAATCCAAAACAATATATTTCAGTGCTCTCTGAAATATATGCACATATATTATGATTTAAGAACAAATGCATTATTTTCTAAATTAAATAAGTTGAAAATAACATTTCTCTTTCTAAATCATCCCTTCATAATAAATACAGCATATTTACCTCTAGCCAATCTTGACCATTTCCTGTCTGTTAGATAGAATTCCTCTTTCTCTACTGAACACCCTTAATTGAAAATAAAGATGTCAAAAGTATTAATTTTTTAAACCAAAATAACCCACATTAATTTTACTTGTGTGGATATGAAACTGTATAAATGAATCAGGGTGCAGATGTTAAGGGCACATAACTATAAAACAATGGGTTTCCAAGTTCTATTATTTATACAAGGTAACATCATTTGAATATTATGTTAAAACTGCTGGTATTCTTTACAGTGCACCAACATTATTAATCTGCTCCATGTGAAAAACCTGTTTGGGTGTCCTCATTGATCATGATTGAACGTTCTTAATGTTTTACTACAAAAATTGAGCTATAACTTTTTGAAATCAGAAAAAAGACAATTATAGGTCAATGTTATGATAACAAACATAAGCAACAGAAAATAGAAATGGAACATTACCCATAACAGTAGCTCACCCAACAGCGGTATCACAGTAATATAAAACATTGCATTGATATAATGGTACTAAATTGACATGGCAGCAGCTGAACAAAGTAGTGATTACCTGGGTATATGATGACAGTACCTGGCGAAATCCTATCGAAAACCAAAAGCCAAACCTGTTGGCTTTGCCGTTGCTTGTTTTTAAAAGGATTTCAGTGCATGCAAGAGATATAAATCAAGTGGCTGAAGGCACACTTGGTTAATGCATTTGTATTACACCAGAAGCCATTTCCAGCTGCAATTAAGCCATTAGCTCTCAGCAGACTGCCAAGAAATAACCCTGGCAGGCTAATGATTGATGTTAATTCTTGTTAGAGGGAGCTCAAAGAGATTCCAGGAGGATGTGTTTCGGGCGGGAAGGGGCAGGTAGGGGGTTGGAATTGACACAGGGATTAGTATGCACATGGCCAGTCAATGGAACAACACACACAAGATGTGTGCCTCTCTTCACATGCCACCTCCCTCCTACCTATACTCCAATGCATTTGTATATGCTTATATGTGGCGCTTGAAGCGCCACCTAATAGCCCACACTGAAAACTACATACAATTCAAGGACTTCTGGACAGTACGAGATCACTTTCTTTTCAATCATTGTTTTCATTTTACTCAGAGACCATTATGCTCCTAGTCAATAGCCTCGCTTTCAAATACTTGTGGGGTGTCATCCAAGAGAAGGGGATAATTCCTGAGGATGAAGCTCAGCAATGTTGTATTTAAGCTTTAAAGACCTAGCCCGAGGGCTGTACTGGAAGTTATGGGCCATGAAGACCAAGTTCAGTAAGGTCTTCAAGGCCCATAACTCCCTGTATGGCCCGAGGGCGTGATCTATTAAGCTATTATATCAATCTGTCTGCAATGGTTGCTGGGAACTGGTTTGTTCTCAGCAACCACCGCTCAGCAGGATCGCGTCTGCTTGGTGCAACCTGGTGAAGGCTGCAGATAGCAAGGTTGGCTGGTGGCCGTTCCCCACTCTAACAAGGTAAGGAGTAGAGGAGGAGGGTTGAAGTCTTCCCACACCTGGACCAGAAGAAGCACCTGACCGTCTGTCAGTTGCGGCCCGGTCGAGGAGAGCAACGCTTGCAGGGGGCCTCCATCGTTCACCCTAAGACAGGGTAGTGCAGGTGATTACGTTGCCCGGACCAGCTCTGACAGGTGCGGCACGAGCGAGGAGCGGTGTTGACAGCATGGCACTGCTCTCAGTGGTTGAAGTGTATGAAAAGAAGTAGTGGAACTATGTTACCTGCTGTCCCGGCCCCGCTCCCCACAAACTCCATTGCCACGCCCGCCTCCCGCGCACAATGGTAACCCTAAAACACATGCGCCTGCTGTTTAAGGGAACGCTCAGTGCAATGCACTGAAGTGCAAATTTAAACTTCTTCCTAGACTTTTATTTTAAAATGAAACCATTCCAGGACGGTTTGTTTTTAAAATAAAAGTATAGAAAAGGTAAAACTTAATTTAAAAAAAGTAAGGGAGCATCGCTCCCAACCGCTCTCGCCCCCTTCGACGAGTGACCGCTCCCATGACGGCACTCCCATGAAGAGAGGGAGCGCTGCATGGAGAGAAATGAGGCGTAATTGCAGCGCTCCTGTGATGGGAGGCAATGCCACGCCAAGAGCTGTGTTGCCAATTGGCAAGGCTTCCCTCATTGGACAATTTCTGGGCAATACAGATTTTCCGAGCCATACCGGCTCGTATAGCCGAGAAGAACAAGTTACTTACCAAATGTAACGTTCTTTCGACTGGATGTTCCTCCCACGTATTCCTCATCTTATGATATTCGTATCTCGCCAGCTTCAGAAAAAATGTTCTTGGCAGAGGGCGCTGTGCACGAGGTCGTGGCGTCGATGTCCCTCAATGGGCACCGTACCATGTTGACGTCACCATCAGTATGAGTATCTGGTGCCGTGTCCGTTGGCTTCAGTTCTGTTTTTTCAAGGAACAATTTGAGGTACACCCAGGTGTGCCTCATGACTGAAAAACTCTTCGTGAGAGAGAAGTGTAAATAACACAAACTGTACTGCGGAGTATGATGGGAGGAGCGATGAGGAATACGTGGGAGGAACATCCAGTCGAAAGAACGTTACAGTTGGTAAGTAACTTGTTCTTCGAATGGATTGTGTCCTCCCACGTATTCCTCATCTTATGATAGACTCCCATAGCAGTGGTAATTTTGGAGGTGGGAGTACTCATTATTTTTCTCATGGACGGAATGGAGTACCGCCTTAGCAAATAATCCTTTATTGGAAGAAGAAGCATTTAAGCAGTAATGCTTGATGAAGGTATGCATTGATGCCCATGTTGCAGCTGAACAAATATCCGCTACAAGTACTCCCCTCTTCAGAGCCGCGGAAGTAGCCATGCCCCTAGTGAAATGGGCTCAAAGCCTATCCGGCGGGTCCTTTCCCGCCAATCTGTAGCACTCAACTATAGCCAAAATGATCCAGCGGGATGTGGTCTGTTTTGTCACTGCTAATCCCAATTTATGGCCAGTATAACACACAAAAAGTTGGTCATCCTGATGCAATTTTGACATTCTTGATATATAAAAACTGAGAGCCCTTTTTGGGTACAGTCTCTGAAATCTCTCCTCTTCTTTGCCCAAATGAGGAGGGTAAAACGTTGGTAATATGATTTTTTGTGACAAGTGAAAGTCAGAAACTACTTTTGATAAGAAAGAAGGTTTAACCTTAAGTACCACTTTGTCTTTTTGAAAAGTAGTGTATGGAGGTTTGCATGAGAGAGCCCGCAACTCACTAGCCCTGCGGGCTGATGTTAAAGCCACAAGAAGGACAGTTTTTAATGTTAGAAGTCTCAAGGGACAGGAATGCAGAGGCTGAAAAGGTATACAAGTTAGAGCTTAAGTAGAAGATTTAAATACCAAGTCGGGACATGAAAAGGGACTGGAGGGTACACATTAGTGAGCCCTTTCGGGAATTGAATGATGAATGGAATTTTGAAGTAGGAAACCTCTTAAGAGGAGCGCTTGAAAATGGACAGCGCAGCCAGATATCCTTTAATTGTTCCGATCTGGAGCCCCAGATTGGCTAGATGCAATAGAAAAGAAAGCACCATTGGGGTGCCACATTGAAAAGGGTCCCCATCCTTATTCCTGCACCAGTTACTGAATGTATTCCAATGACACCGGTACAGGGATTTAGTTGCTGGCCTTCTGGCCGAAAGCAAAATCTCCATTACGTCATCCGGAAGATCCCAATCCTTGTATCTCAACCTCTCAGAAACCATGTGTGAAGGTTGAGTGTCTTGACCTCTGGATGGAGAACCCGACCTTCCTCTTGTGAGAGAAGATTCTCTCTTTGTGGAAGATGTATTGGAGGGCAGATGGACATGTCCAGAAGGTCCGGGTACCACGTCCTCCTGGTCCAATCCGGGGCAATTAGGATCATGGTTCTCCTGAACTTTCTCAACCTCCTGATTACATGAGGAATCACTGGGACTGGCAGAAATGCGTACAGAAGTGGAAACTCCCAGGCCACCACAAACGCGTCTCCTTGAGCAGTACTGTTCGCACTTCCAGTTGACCCTGGTCGCGAACAGATCCACTTGAGGGGTTCCCCAAAGGGTGAAAATCTCTTGAAGGAATTCCTGAGCTAGTTCCCACTGGTGGGACACTGTACTCTGCCTGCTCAGAGCATCTGAAGCCGCGTTCTGCTCTCTGGCTAGGTGAACTGCCAACAGAGATATTCCTTCTCGTATTGCCCAGAAGCAGAACTGCATTGCCTCTCTGCACAGTGGTAGTGACCCTACTCCTCCTCTCTTGTTGAGGTAGAACATGGCCACCGTGTTGTCCATCATTACCAGGACATTCTTTCCCCGTACAGAGGGCAGGAAGGCCTTCAGCGCTAGTCTGATTGCCCTCAGCTCCAACAGGTTGATGTATAGTTTGGACTCCGATGGAGACCAACGACCGCTTATTATCAGATCGTTGGTGTGGGTTCCCCACCCTGTGAGTGAGGCGTCCGTCACTACAGTTATCTCTGGCCATAGTTGCCAAAAAGATTCTCCCTTGAGAATGTTGTCGTTGCAAGCTAACCAAAGAAGGTCTTGAGCAACTGTGCTTGGAACTTGCAGAAGATCCGACATATTCCCCGTGAATTGGGCCCACTGAGTGCTGAGAGCCCATTGAATGGATCTCATCCTCAATCGGGCCCCTGACACCAGAAAGATGCAGGATGCCATGAGACCGAGCAATCTCAGAAAATCGAAGGCCGGCAGATGTTGGGCATTTTGGAACTTTGTTACCATCTGCAGAATGTGGAGAGCTCTCACCTCGGGAGGCGAGGCTTTGCCCGAGGAAGTATCCAGGACTGCTCCGATAAACTGGAGCTTTTGGAATGGTATCATGTGGGACTTCTTGTAATTGAGGGAGAAGCCCAGTTTGTGAAGGGAGTGACATGTGATTGACAGATGATCTTGAGCTTGCTCGGGAGAATGCTCTCTGATCAACCAATCGTCCAGGTAGGGGTAGACGTGAATCCCCCCTCTCCTGAGACTCGCTGCCACAACTGCCATCAGTTTGGTGAAAACCCTCAGGGCGGAGGTCAGCCCAAATGGCAGAACTCGAAACTGATAGTGAGAACCGCCAACCGCGAACCTCAGGTACTTTCTGTGCTTGAGATGGATTGGCACATGAAAGTAAGCATCCTGAAGGTCCAATGATACCAACCAGTCTTGGAGCTGGAGAGCCTGAAGGATCTGAGAAAGGGATACCATCTTGAACTTGTCCTTCCTGAGGAACTTGTTCAAATTTCTTAAGTCCAAGATGGGTCTCAAACCTCCGTCCTTCTTTGGAATGAGAAAGTAAGGGGAGTACCAATCTTTGTTCCTATCCGCTACAGGTACATGTTCTATTGCACCTTTCTCTAGCAGGGTTATTATTTCCTGCAGAAGGAGCTGATATGGAATCTTGGTAGAATTGGCTCCTGGTGGATGGTCCTGAGGTCTTTTTAGGAAGAGAAGGCAGTAACCTTGAGCTACTGTCTCCAGTGCCCAAGCATCTGAAGTAATGCCCTGCCATTCTTTCAGATGCTGTGAGATTCTGCCTCCCACTGGGGTCTTGTGTGATAAGGCCTCAGAGTGACTTGGAGGCGGCTGCAGGAGCGGCTAAGGGCAAAGATGCCGTTCCTGAGGCTCGTTTAGCATCTCTTCCTCGTCCACCACGAGGGACATTTCTTTTACCTCTTTGTATGGCCTGTCCTCTTCCTCTACCAAAAGAGAAGTATCGAAAAGAACGATCTCTCCAGGAAGATGAGCTTGAATAAGGTTTCTGAGGCTGTCGCATAGAGGCGCTAAGTGATTTAGCCGCCATTTTGGAGGTCTGCAGTTTTTCTAAGGTTTCATCAGCTTTACTGCCAAACAGCCTCAAGCAATCAAAAGGCATGTTGAGTACCCTGGCCTGCACATCAGGTGCAAACCCCGACTTCCTCTACCACGCAAATCTGCATACCACTGTGCTTGCAGCCAATGGTCTGCTGATGCTATCAGCAGTATCCAGTCTAGATTGGAGCCATTCCCCCATTGCCTCCTTGTTATCTTTTATAATAGTCAGAAAGCCTTCCCTTTCCTCGCCTTCCGGAATATGATCAGCCGCCCCCGTGATACATTCCCACAGGGTATGGGTGAACCTGGCCAGGGTACAGGTGACATTTGCTGACTTGAGAGCCATGCTACCCGAGGTAAAGACCTTACAGGCCCAAGCATCCATTTTCTTATCCTCTCTATCCGGGGGGATAGATGGAAAGGCTGTTTGTCTTGAAAAAGTTGCTGCCTGAATCACCAGACTCTCAGGCGTGGGATGCCTCTTTAAGTAATCAGGGCCACAACTAGAAGCTCTGTATTTCTTAGGAAAATTACTGTTAACTGCAGAAGCAGTCTCAGGAGCCTCCCAGTTTTTTCCACTGTTCTCTGAAGCGCCCTATGGAAAGACAGAACTGGGTCCTTCTGGGGGGTCTGGCCCAGGATATCAGTCGTATCATCCTGATCAAATGTGGGTGAGGATCTACCTCAGCCTATGTATTCAACAACTGTCATGATCTCTGCTTCCAAAGGATCAGGACTTGCCCGACTCCCTTGGAAGCAGACCCATAACCCCGGTTCCGAGTGCCAGCCAGTCCCAATTGGGACCTTTTGGACCCTGTCCTGGCGCCAGTGGCACCAGGCTCATAAAGATGCCCAGTCCCAGCGCTGGAAGCACCGGGCTCATAATGCTTGGGTGGACTTACCTGCAGCAGACCATGCTGCTTACTTACCTGCCAGTTGAACCCCTGATCCTCTTCTGTTTGGGACTACTTTTCCTGTTGGGTGGGGCAGGAGCCACTCCCTAGGTTCAGAACACTGGAACTCTTCTGGAAAGCAGGAACTCTTTTCTTACCTAGGCGTGGCTGTGGAAGGAGACACCTAAGCACTACAGGAGGTTATTTAAACCACACCCGATGGATGAATCTTGCTTTGCGTTATTCTGCATTCTCTGCAGCAGAACGCTCATCGTGTCTTCTGCTTCTGATCCTGGGCCTAAGGGAACAAAGGCTTACCATCCTGGAATCCAGTCTTCAGCAGCACCTGTAAAGACAAAGAAAGAACAGGTTAGCACTACGGTCTTCAGTGGCAGCGCATCTCTTACCTGGTCCATCGGCTGTCACCAACGCCTCGCGCTGCATTCCGGCATCTGAAAGACAAAGGCTTACCTACTCTTCGCATGCTCCGGAGGTCTTCGCACTGCATTCCGGCATCTGAAAGACAAAAGCTTACCAGCTCTTCGCACGCTCCGGAGGCCTTCGGCGCTGCATCCCGCATCTGAAAGACAAAAGAAGGTGCGTTTAAAGACATTGGGCAACTTTATTACTCACGTGCCATTACTCCTTCCCACGCCGAATCCAGTGGGTATTCCAGCAGCCTTCAGCTTCTCTCAAGCTCCGAACTTGTACCTGCAAGATAAAAGGGACAGTTAGTGCGCATCGTGAAGCAGGCTACAAGCGCTTACTTACGTGCTTCCAGGCGCTTCTATTCCTCACGCGGGTTCGATCCTCAACTCTCATCAGCCTGCCATCCGCCATCGCCGGAACCCTGCAAAACAAGAGATATCATTACAAAAGACTTTTAAGACATTTGAAGTGCCCAGAACTTACCGTTCGTGCAGTTAACGACGGACAGCAGTCCTCTGAGGTCAAGAGGCCTGCACCCTTATCCAGTGAAGAAACTGGTTACGGCACCCTGCCCCGAGGCAGATGGAGAGTTCGGCGTTCACTTACCTAAGGTGAGGGTGTTAACCTTTGGGGTTCTACAGGAGAAGAGAAAGGGAAGAGGAGAGAGGCACCCAATAACCCCAGTTCATTAATCCCATATTTTCTATCTGCAGACATCTTACTCTTCGAGTCAGACATACAGTGCACAGAGGTCCAGCCCAAAGAGCCAACCGTGTGTTACACATCACCTTTGAAGATACAGCATTCACCCAGTCAAGACCGGCGCCTCTGCGGGAATCAGGTGAGCGTTACAGAACGCAAAGCCTATCGCAAAACTCCCACCCAGGCGCTATGGAAACCTCGGATACTGACCAGCTAGCCCAGTTACTTGGGGAACTAAGAGCAGAAGTGCATGCAGCCCGTCAGGAAACGAATGCTCTAAGAAGGGAACTGATTATTTCCAAGGAGCGAACAGACGATCTCGCTAGACAATTGCTACAGTCACAAGCCGGACAAACTCCGTTACCCGCATCAGGGGCAAATCTTCCTTCAACATCCTCTACGAACCCAGTGCAGATCAACCTACCTGGGAATGTACCTCTGGCTCCGCCCGACCGATTTTCTGGTGACCCAAAGAGGTTTGCAGTATTTATTAATCAGTGCCGGTTGCACTTCTTATGCCGGCCAGCAGCCTTTCCAACTGATCAAGCTAAGGTAGCTTTCGTGCTTTCGTACCTTAGTGGCAATGCGGCAGACTGGTCGATCCCTCTAGTTAATCAAGATGATCCGGTTCTCCATGATTTTCAAGCTTTTCAGCTCAGTATGGAAAAACTGTTTGCAAGACATTCACAGGGGCAGGCCTTGGACAATGAGCTCCTTTCATTGCGACAGGGTAATCAAGACCTTTTGGCTTATATTGCGTCTTTCAACAGACTGATAGTGGAAACTCGATGGCCTGAGGACAAAAGGATTACGCTGTTTTATAGAGGTCTACGTGGAGAGCTCAAAGATGTGTTAGCCCAAGTAGTGAATCCCCCGCAAGACTGTTCGGACTATATTGACTTAGTCGTTCAAATTGACCACAGACTGCAGAACAGGAAGGCCGATCGTTCCAAGTTTGATGCTCGAGTATTTTCCAAACCACCAACTCCTACCAAAGGAGTAGACTCCGGGGAACCCATGCAAATAGGGGGCCTGAAAGGACCACTAACACAAAAGGAGCGGGAAAGGAGAAAACAGCTGCAATTATGCCTCTATTGCGGAAACCCGGGGCACTTTCTTCGAGACTGTCCAGTGAAACCAGCCAAGAAGGCAGTAGGAGCTGCAGTTACCAGGGTCACAAACTCTGAGCAGGGAAACGACCTTGCCCGACAAGAATAGAGGTCCTCTTGCCGAGCGTTAAAACCAGTTCCGTGACCTCGCATTTCGTGATACCTATGGTCCTCATTAGCCCTGAACATCCGGATCGATTACATGCGATTGAAGCTTACGTCGACAGCGGTGCCATCGGCAATTATGTGGATCATGAAATGGTTTTGAGGATGAATCTGACTCTTTGTCCAAAGGCTGTAAAGGACGTCATTACTACGGTGGATGGTACGGAGATAGCCTCCGGACCAGTAACGCATACCACCCAAGAAGTGACGCTAGTAAGTCAAGATGGACACCATGAGAAGATCGTGTTCGATGTGATCAAGGCCCCCTCAGTTCCAGATTATTCTAGGAATTCCTTGGTTAGAGAAGCACAATCCTCAGATCGATTGGCGAGCAAGAACGGTTCAGTTTCCAGAATGTGTCTCTACTTGTCACCCTCGACCTGGTGTTGCTCTGGCAGCAATTTCTTCAGAGACTCCCCAGTTACCTCCCGAATACCTAGAATACCAAGATGTTTTCTGGAAGGATCAGGCTAACTCTCTACCTCCTCATAGGTCTTATGACTGCCAGATAGACCTGATACCTGGATCTACTCCTCCTTGTAGTAGAATGTATGCCCTCACCGAGCCTGAGAATCTTCACCTCCGACAATACCTGGATCAATACCTAGCGAATGGGTTTATTCGTCCTTCCAAGTCCCCTGCTTCCTCAGCTTTGTTCTTCGTTCCAAAAAAAGAAGGGGACCTTAGAACTTGTATAGATTATCGCGCCCTGAACCAGATCACCGTTAAGAATAGATATCCGTTACCTTTGATCCCTGAACTCCTGGACCAAGTCAGAAAAGCATGCATATATACAAAGCTGGATCTTAGAGGAGCCTACCACTTGCTACGAGTAAAAGAGGGCGATGAATGGAAGACGGCCTTCCGCACCAAGTATGGGCTATTTGAATATCAGGTCATGCCCTTCGGACTTTGCAATGCCCCGGCCGCCTTTCAATATTTTATGAACGATGTCCTCAGAGAGCTCATAGATGTGTGTGTTGTTGTTTACATTGACGACATCCTCGTTTATTCTTCATCGGAAACTGAACATCGGAAACACGTGAAAATGGTCCTCGAGAGATTGCGTCAACACAAACTTTTCGCTAAGTTGGAAAAATGTGTTTTCAACGTGACTGAAGTTGAATTCTTGGGATTCATATTATCACCTAGCGGAGTGCGTATGGATTCAAAGAAGGTCGATGCAATTCTCAAATGGCCATCGCCATCCTCCGTAAAAGGTGTTCAAAGCATGTTAGGCTTCGCTAACTTTTACCGCAGGTTTATCCCCGAATTCTCTCGAATAGTCCAGCCCATCACCGCCTTGTTAAAGAAAAACAAACGTTTTGAATGGTCTACCGAGGCGGAACAAGCTTTCCAGAATTTGAAGACTAGATTTATCTCTGCACCGGTCTTAAAACATCCTCGCCCAGAACTCCCCTACATCGTTGAAACTGATGCTTCGAGCCTTGCCATGGGGGCAGTTCTATCACAAAAGGACCCAGTAACCAATCAGTTGCATCCCGTGGCATTTTGGTCCCGCAAATTCTCGCCTCCTGAAATCAATTACACTATTACTGATAAGGAACTTCTAGCTATCAAGTCCGCCTTTAAGGCTTGGCGGCATTATCTTCTGGGGGCCCGACACACCGTTACTGTGATTACAGATCACCGAAACCTGCAATATTTGAAAACCGCAAAAGCTCAATCCTCTAGGCAACTCCGTTGGGCACTATTCTTTGCCGAGTTTGACTTCATAATTACCTATCGACCTGGTACAAAAAATGGTAAAGCTGATGCCCTTTCTCGGATGGGAGTGGAAGAACATTTGATCAATCCTAAACCTGTACCTATCATTCCCGAACAAAGAATTCTAGGTGTAATCGCCACACAATCCATAGAGGAAGTTAAGGATAAAGCCAGGCTACTGGTAACTCCAGCAGACATACAGAATTGGCATCTGCAGGGAAAGGACTTTACGGTGAAGGACAACCTATTATATTTCCAAGAACGGTTATACCTGCCCAGCACAGATTTACAGAAAAAGGTAATCTCTTGTTATCACGATTCTTTAATGGAAGGACATCCCGGTATGACCAAGACCTCGGAAAAGATCAAGCGCTACTTCTGGTGGCCGTCTTGGAAAAAAGATATCAGAGACTTTATAATGTCCTGTGGAGTATGCGCCCAAAACAAGAGTCAAAAGGAAAAACCAGCCGGCCTCTTACGCCCTATTGACATCCCGCCTCGCCCTTGGCATACGCTTTCTATGGACTTCATCACCGATCTACCTCCATGCTCCGGATACAATACGATCCTAGTAATCGTGGACCTATTCTCCAAGATGGCGCATTTCATTCCACTCAAAGGCTTACCAACAGCAGCAACTCTGGCCCGAGAATTTCTCGAAAACATCACCGACTGCACGGTTTTCCTTCAGTTCTAATTTCGGATCGAGGTAGTCAATTTATTTCTCATTTTTGGCGAAGTTGCTGTCGGTCGGCTCAAATTGATGTGAGACTTTCGACCAGCCACCACCCTCAAACCGACGGACAAACCGAGAGGACCAATCAAACTCTGGAACAGTATTTACGCTGCATGCTACAACAAACTGAAAAAACTTGGAAAGATATCCTTTGGATAGCTGAATATGCCTACAATAACTCTGTCCACTCGGGAACTGGGAAGACCCTGTTTTTTCTTTTATACGGTAGTCACCCTCGAACCTCGGAGTTGGATCCACTCCAAGATCTTGGAACACCAGCAGTAGACCACCTGCATTCTACAATCACCCAAGCCTTTAAGGAAGCCGTTTCTCACCTTCAAAGGGCTAAAGAACAATACAAGAAAGGAGCAGACCAACATCGGAAGGAAGCCCCCCAATATCAAGTAGGAGATCAAGTCTGGTTATCCACCAAATATCTACCTCTAAAAGGACCACGCACATTCAACCCAAGATACCTTGGTCCCTATTCCATCACTACCATAGTAAATCCAGTAGCGGTCAAGTTGGACTTGCCCCCTCACATGAAGATACATCCGGTCTTCCACGTCTCTCTATTAAAACCCGTGCAACCTCAACCCCGACTAACTACATCTCCAAAACCTATTCTAGTTGATGGAGAACTCGAGTTTGAAGTCAAAAGCATCCTGGATTCCAAGATCTCCAAATCTAAACTATTTTACCTGATTGACTGGAAAGGCTACGGTCCCCAAGAAAGATCCTGGGAACCTGCAGAATATGTCCACGCGCCTCATCTAATCAAAAGATTTCATCGAACATTTCCTAACAAGCCCAAACCCCCGGAGAAGCCCGGTTTGGGAGGGGCCTTGAGGGGGGTGCTGTCATGATCTCTGCTTCCAAAGGATCAGGACTTGCCCGACTCCCTTGGAAGCAGACCCATAACCCCGGTTCCGAGTGCCAGCCAGTCCCAATTGGGACCTTTTGGACCCTGTCCTGGCGCCAGTGGCACCAGGCTCATAAAGATGCCCAGTCCCAGCGCTGGAAGCGCCGGGCTCATAATGCTTGGGTGGACTTACCTGCAGCAGACCATGCTGCTTACTTACCTGCCAGTTGAACCCCTGATCCTCTTCTGTTTGGGACTACTTTTCCTGTTGAGTGGGGCAGGAGCCACTCCCTAGGTTCAGAACACTGGAACTCTTCCGGAAAGCAGGAACTCTTTTCTTACCTAGGCGTGGCTGTGGAAGGAGACACCTAAGCACTACAGGAGGCTATTTAAACCACACCCGATGGATCAATCTTGCTTTGCGTTATTCTGCATTCTCTGCAGCAGAACGCTCATCGTGTCTTCTGCTTCTGATCCTGGGCCTAAGGGAACAAAGGCTTACCATCCTGGAATCCAGTCTTCAGCAGCACCTGTAAAGACAAAGAAAGAACAGGTTAGCACTACGGTCTTCAGTGGCAGCGCATCTCTTACCTGGTCCATCGGCTGTCACCAACGCCTCGCGCTGCATTCCGGCATCTGAAAGACAAAGGCTTACCTACTCTTCGCATGCTCCGGAGGTCTTCGCACTGCATTCCGGCATCTGAAAGACAAAAGCTTACCAGCTCTTCGCACGCTCCGGAGGCCTTCGGCGCTGCATCCCGCTTCTGAAAGACAAAAGAAGGTGCGTTTAAAGACATTGGGCAACTTTATTACTCACGTGCCATTACTCCTTCCCACGCCGAATCCAGTGGGTATTCCAGCACCCTTCAGCTTCTCTAAAGCTCCGAACTTGTACCTGCAAGATAAAAGGGACAGTTAGTGCGCATCGTGAAGCAGGCTACAAGCGCTTACTTACGTGCTTCCAGGCGCTTCTATTCCTCACGCGGGTTCGATCCTCAACTCTCATCAGCCCGCCATCCGCCATCGCCGGAACCCTGCAAAACAAGAGATATCATTACAAAAGACTTTTAAGACATTTGAAGTGCCCAGAACTTACCGTTCGTGCAGTTAACGACGGACAGCAGTCCTCTGAGGTCAAGAGGCCTGCACCCTTATCCAGTGAAGAAACTGGTTACGGCACCCTGCCCCGAGGCAGATGGAGAGTTCGGCGTTCACTTACCTAAGGTGAGGGTGTTAACCTTTGGGGTTCTACAGGAGAAGAGAAAGGGAAGAGGAGAGAGGCACCCAATAACCCCAGTTCATTAATCCCATATTTTCTATCTGCAGACATCTTACTCTTCGAGTCAGACATACAGTGCACAGAGGTCCAGCCCAAAGAGCCAACCGTGTGTTACACATCACCTTTGAAGATACGGCATTCACCCAGTCAAGACCGGCGCCTCTGCGGGAATCAGGTGTGCGTTACAACAACCCTATACATCAAACTCCTGTACCCTGAATCTGCATGTTCTGCAGGGTCTGGTTTTGCAAATTCTAGCTCTGGTGACGTATCAATGCCACTAGCAGAGTGAAGGGTGTCACACAGGTCTCTCATTTTCGATTCTGGATCGATTAATTCCTCTGGCACCCCTCTGGTACCAAACTGTACCCCAAAAGGAGAAACTTCTTCCTTTGAGGTACTCTCCTCTTCAAAGATAGAGGACATGGACTTAAAAAAGTCTGATTTAGGTAAGGGAGTAAACCTCCTTTCCTGTGTCTGAGTTTGCCTCGAGGGAATCGAAGGAGTCTTCTAAATCGTCGATGACGTCTTCGAAGAAGGTGTCAAAACCTCATTCGGCTTCGGTGTCAAAGCCGTTGGTGCCGATGGCGTCGACAAAGTCATCGAGAGCTTTGACGACTTATGTTTATTCGTCGGTATCGGGAATCACTCGATTCTCGAGGAACCTTTGAAGATTTGATGTTGGATCGAGATTTTCGAGCTTCACCCTTACTACTGGCTCTGCCCACCGTAGTTTCTGACTCTCCTGCGTCGTCCAACGTCTTTCGAGGTTTCTTTGAGGGGGTTGAGGCCGCATTCTCAAAGACCTTCATCATCTGCTTTCTAAATTCATCCCATTTCCTTGGGGAATCCGACTTTGTCGGTCATCTTACCAATTTGGTAGATGTGTCAGAGGGAGAGGAGGGAGATTTGTGTCTCCTCTTCATCTTCTATGAAGAAGAAGATGAAGAAGAACGTCTCGATCTACTATGTGATCTAGACCTCTTTGAATGTTTACGCCGATCCGAATCCTTCGGTACGCCTGACTTTCTATGTTTTTTTTTACGAGGCCTTCGAAGAGGCCTTTGAAGCTTACCGCCCCTCCGCCAGTTTACCTTTTCTCTCACAAAGAGCTTTATCCGTCATCGACTGACAGGAGCTACAGTCGCCGGTCCGATGGTCCGAACCCAGGCACCAAAGACAAACGTGGTGAGGGTCAGTGATCGACATTTTAGATCCACAGTCGACACATTTTTTTAACACTGTCTTGGGAGTAGAATGGGTAGAAGAAGACAAAATGTTCTCAAAGAAAATTCAAAGTGCGCTGTGAACTCGAGAGCAAAGCAATCGGAAAAACAGAACTGAAGCCAACGGGCGCGGCACAAGCTACTTATGCTGATGATGATGTCGACACGGTATGGAGCCCGTCGAGGGACATCGATGCCACAACCTCGTGCAGCGCGCCCTCTGCCGAGAATTTTTTTTTCAAAGCAGCAAAGCTGGCGAGATACGAATATCATAAAATGAGGAATACGTGGGAGGACACAATCCAAAATTGGCCAATTGGGGAATGCCACATCACTCCCCCGAGATATATTAAAGGTTAATATACTTGTATACTTGTCAGAGTCCCGACTCATAGTAAGGGGAACACTTTAGACTGGGTGGCTACTCACAACATAAAAACAATAGAACTAGCAGAGTCCTGTCTTGCCCCTGATCGGATCACTATTTTGTTCATTTTACAATAGTGGGTGATAAACCTATAAGGACCAGAGTAAAAGAGAAGGGAATAGTTTCTTACCCGTAATTCCATTTCTCCAGCATTGGTATCTTTCATGGATTCACATGCTTAGAATATTCCCCGTCGTCAGGCTGGGAACCCTCGGTATCTTTATAAAGACGTTTTCCATAGGAAAAATGTCGACACTTCTGTGTCCTATCTACGTCGTTTTGGGCCGCTTACGCATGCCCCAATAGGATGTAGCAGTATAAATGCCCCGCCCCCGCAGCTCCCATCAGATTTTAACCCCCTCAAAGTAGGATGGGGTATATATTGTTTGCATGTAGGGGAGGACAGCGGGCGCATGTGAATCCATGAAAGATACCAATGCTGGAGAAGAACACGTTACTTCTTCCCTTGTAACGTTCTTTCGATGGGATGTTCCTCCAACGTATTCCTTATCTTTGATAATTCGTCCCCAGCTTGCTGGCCTCGGAAATTTTTCCTCTTTAGAGGGCGCTGCGCGTGGATGTCCGCCGAGTCGATGTCCCTCGACAGCCACTGTATCGGCGCCGACGTCACCATGCCCATAAATAGCCACGCGCGGCGTCCGTTGCTCAGTTCCGTTTTGTAGCATAAGATAAGTCATGCCTGAATTGGTTATTGACCTTGAAGGAGCGTAAGCTGCAACCACAAGGGAAGTATTACTGCGGGGATAGATGGGAGGGGCGATAAGGAATACGTCGGAGGAACATCCCATCGAAAGAACGTTACAAGGTAAGAAGTAACTTGTTCTTCGAAGGGATTGTGTCCTCCGACGTATTCCTTATCTTTGATAGACTCCCATAGCAGTGGCATATAATCGGAGGTGGGAGTAATAATGTCATGTATCCCTTTTAGGAATGAACCGCATGTAATACGGCTTTTCCAAATCTGGTCTCTTGACTAGCGGAGGAATCCAGGTTGTAAAATTTTGGGAACGTATGTGCGGACGACCATGTGGCAGCCGCACATATGTTTCGGACCGGTACGCCTCTTTGGAGGGCCAAAGAGGCTGCGATACCCCTGGTTGAATGAGCTCTTTCCCTGCCAATTTGTAACATTCCAGAATGGCCAAAATAATCCACCTGGAAATGGTCTTTTTGTTATTGGTAGTCCCAACTTGTGACCTGAATATCCTACAAAGAGTTGGTCTGCTTGCCTAATCCTAGCCAATCTGCTGATGTAAAAGCTCAGAGCTCGCCTTGGGTCCAGCATATGTAGCCTTTCTTCCTCTTTCCCCGGATGGGGAGGAGGGTAGAACGAAGGTAAGGTAATTTTCTGAGTAATATGAAATTCAGAAACCACCTTTGGGAGGAAATTAGGCTTCACCTGTAGGACAATTTTGTCCTTATGGAAAATTGTATGGGGGGTTTACAAGAGAGAGCTTGTAGCTCGATCACCCTCTTAGCAGATGTTAGTGCTACCAATAGGACAATTTTAAGCAAGAGAAATCTCAGCGAACAAGAGTGGAGTGGTTCGAATGGAGTACCCATTAGGAAGTTTAAGACTAAATTTAAGTCCCATAAGGGAACTTGGAATGGTCTTGGAGGATAAACATTAGTTAATCCCTTGAGAAATTGTATTACTAGAGGTAGTTTGAAATACGATGGTTCCTCCGCAGTGCGCTTGAAGATTGAAAGCGCTGCGAGATAGCCTTTTAAAGTGCCAACTTGAAGCCCTGAGTTTGCCAAGTAGAGTAGAAACGATAACACCGTTGGTGTACCACATGAAAAAGGGTCGATATTCCCTTCTCTACACCAGCTGCAAAATTTGTTCCAACGGCAGCGGTATAAAGACTTTGTTGCTGGCCTTCTGGCCGAAAGCAACACCTCCATGACGTCATCAGGGAGGTCCTTATCCTTGTACCTCACCCTTTCAGAAGCCAAGCGTGAAGGTTGAGGGTTCTGATGTCTGGATGGAGAACCTGACCTCCCTTCTGCGAGAGAAGATTCTCTTTGAGTGGAAGACGGATTGGAGGGCAGATGGACATATCTAGAAGGTCCGGGTACCACATTCTACTGGCCCAGTCCGGGGCAATTAGGATCATGGTTTTCCGGAATCTTCTCAACCTCCTGATCATTTGAGGAATAACAGGGACTGGTGGAAACGCGTAAAGGAGTGGGAACTCCCAGTCCACTACGAACACGTCTCCTAGAGCTCCTCTCGGGGGAAATTCCCTTGAACAGAACAGATCGCACTTCCTGTTGGTGCTTGTGGCGAACAGATCCACCTGAGGGGTTCCCCAAAGGGCGAAGATCTCTTGAAGGACTTCCTGAGCTAGCTCCCATTCGTGGGAGACTGTGCTCTGTCTGCTCAGAGCGTCCGCTGTCAAGTTCTTCTCTCCGGCTAGGTGGACTGCCGATAGAGAGATTCCTTCCTGAATTGCCCAAAACCAGAGCTGCATTGCTTCTCTGCACAGTGGCAGTGACCCATACGCCTTCTCTTTTGTTGAGGTAGTGCATGGCCACCGTGTTGTCCGTCATTATCAGGACATTTCTCCCCTGTACTGATGGCAGGAAAGCTTTCAGCGCTAGTCTGATCGCTCTCAGCTCTAATAGGTTGATGTGTAGTCTGGACTCCGATGGAGACCAACGACCGCTGATGGTCAAGTCGTTGGTATGGGCTGCCCACCCCATGAGTGAGGCGTCTGTGACTACTGTTATCTCCGGCCATGGTTGCCAAAACAGTTCTCCTTTCAAGATGTTCTCTGGATAGGCCCACCATAGAAGGTTGTGGGCTACCTTGTCCGGAATCCGGAGGAGATCTGTCATTCTCCATGAGAATTGCGACCACTGAGTTCTCAGTGCCCACTGAAGAGATCTCATTCTCAGGCAAGCCTCTGGCACAAGGAAGATGCAGGATGCCATGAGGCCTAGCAACCTCAAAAAGTCAAAGGCTGGGAGACGTTGGGTATTTTGGAACTTGTTGACCATCTGCAGAATATCTTGAGCCCTCACCTCTGGTGGCTAGGCTTTTCCCAGGACGTGTCCAGGACCGCTGCAATGAACTGGAGTCTCTGTGATGGTATCATCTGTGACTTCTTTAAATTGAGGGAGAAGCCCAGTTTGTGAAGGAAGTGGCAGACATAATCTAGCTGGATCTGAGCTTGTTCCGAAGATACAGCCCTGATCAGCCAATCGTCCAGGTAGGGGTAGACGTGGATCCCTTCCCTCCTTAGACTCGAAGCCACTACCGACATTAGCTTGGTGAAGACCCTCGGGCGGAGGTCAGCCCAAATGGCAGAACTCGAAATTGATAATGAGAGTCGCCAATTGCGAACCTCAGGTATTACCTGTGTTTGAGATGGATTGGCACATGGAAATAAGCATCCTGAAGGTCCAGAGATACCAGCCAGTCCTGGAGCTGGAGGGCCTGAAGGATCTGAGAGAGAGTTACCATCTTGAACTTGTCCTTCCTGAGGAACTTGTTCAATTCTCGTAAGTCCAGGATGGGTCTCAGTCCTCCGTCCTTCTTTGGTATGAGAAAGTAGGGGGAGTACCAGCCCTTGTTCCTGTCCGCTACAGGTGCCGGTTCTATGGCACCTTTCTCTAGCAGGTCTATAATTTCCTGCAAGAGCAGCGGATCTGGAACTTTTAGAGAGCTGTGCCCCGCAGGATAACTCTGAGGGATGTGTAGAAAGGGTAGGCAGTAACCCTGGGCAACTGTCTCCAATGCCCAAGCATCTGACGTTATAGCCTGCCATTCCGTCAGAGGGTGAGTTAACCTGTCCCCTACAGGTGTTTTGTGTGGAAAGACCTCAGAGTGGTTTGGGGGCGGCTGATGCAGATGCCGAGGGTAAAGAGGCACCTGCTGCTGCTGCGGCTTTAGTACTTTTGACCCGTCCACCTCGGGTGGATCTCCATTGGCCTCTTTGAGCCGGCTGTCCTCTGCCTTTCCCGAATGCGGAATAATAGCGAAAGGACTTTCCTCTCCCAGAGGTTCCTGCGGGGCGAAAAGGAGTTTGGAGGATTGCAGCTCCTAACGATTTTGTCGCTGCTTTAGATGTCTGCAACTTTTCCAGACTGTCATCAGCCTTTTTACCGAATAAAGAAGAGCCGTCAAAGGGCATATTCAAAAGTCTGGCCTGTACATCTGGAGCAAAGCCAGACTTTCGCAACCACGCATGCATGCGGATTGTCGTACTTGCCGCCATGGCCCTGCTGATACTGTCAGCGGAATCGATGCCAGTTTGAAGTGACTCGCACATGGCATCTTTGCCATCTTTAATAATGTTAAGGAAGGCTTCCCTTTCCTCTCCTTTGGGTATGCAGTCAGCCGCTGATGAAGCACACTCCCACAGTGTGTGACTGAACCTGGCGAGCGTACAGGTGGCGTTGATGGACTTCAACGCCATACTACAAGCAGAAAAGACTTTTTTTGCCATAGAATTGTACCTTTTGTCATCTCTATCCTGTGGGACAGTAGGGTAAGCGGACCTGCTGCTTGATGAAGTTGCCGCTTGAACCACCAGGCTCTCTGGAGTCGGGTGTTTTGATAAGTATTCAGGGTCAGCCGCAGCTGCCCTATACTTGGCTGACAATCTTTTATTGACTGCAGGGATAACTTCAGGAGTTTCCCAATTAGATGAAATCTTTCTTTGTAAGGCTGCATGGAAGGGGACCACAGGATCCTCCTGTGGACCTTTGTCTAATATGTCTGTCAGGTCATCCTGTTGAAAAACAGGTGAAGGCGCAGACCAACCCATAAATTCAATAATCATTGCCATCAGGGTTCTATAGGGTGTTTCGGCATGTTCCCCTGGGTCTGGTTTAACAAATTCCACTTCTGGGGAAGTGTTCAGCCCACTTGCCTCATGTAATGATTCCTGTAGGTCTTTCAACCTTCTTTCCTCAGAGGTGAAATCCTCTGAAACAGGTAGTGTGGTCCTCTGCAACCCGAAGGTTTCCTGGTCAGAATCCTCCCCTTCTTCATAGATTGAAGATACTCCGGGGTACTCTGACCTCGGAAATGGTGTAAAACCCATTTCTAAGGCAGAAGGAGCCAAACTCGTCATTATTGGGCGAGAAAACGTCGATGTCGTCGACGCCGATGTGACAGGCTTCGAAGGCGCCGAGAACGGCGTCGAGAAAACTGGAAGAGGCCTCGAAGAACTCGAGAGGATCGGGATCCTACTCGAGGATGTCGACGACGGTCTTGGCGTCGTGCCGGAGGCTCTTGGTATCACCGTTGGCTGTGAAGTAGCCGTGGTTTTCTCTTTCATTGGCATCGACGATGGCGTCGAGTCGATCAACCGATGCGTTGAAGAACCCTTCGACAACGGTGTCAATGGCGCCGATCCATGCGTCGAAGGGATCTTCGACGACAGCGTCAAAGACGGTGCCTTCTTACCCGATGGCCCGTGGCGCTCTCGGGTGGAATCTTTCGCCGGGTGCAGCGACTCGCGGCGTTTGGATTTTTTGGGTTTTTCACCCGGGGTATCACCCTCAGCTGTCTTCGAGGGGGTCGAGGCCGCTTTCTCGAAGACGCTTAGCATTTTCTTCCTGAATTCCTCCCACTCACCCTGAGAGCTGTGTTTTGTGGGGCAGGAGAACCTTTCTGGGGAAACAGAAGATGAGGAGGAAGGGGATCTTCGACGTCTCTTCTTTGAGTGTCTTGTTCTCGACGAATGGTGGGAGCTACTTCGAGATCTAAAATGGGAATGCTTTAGACGGCGAGGAGACGAATGCCTCGACTCAGCCGAAGAAACTTTCGAGGAGGTTTTGACTGACTTACCTCTCTCGAGCTTCCCCTTGCGCTCCTTCAAGGCTTTCGCCGACATGGACATGCAGTCCTCACACTCCGAACAATGGTGCTTGGCTCCCAAGCACCACAAGCAGATCCTGTGTGGATCTGTTATCGACATTTTTTTACCGCAGTCTCTGCATTTTTTGAAGCCAGATCGCGGCATTGTCGGTTCCGATGAAGAAGCCATCGAGAACGAGTTGGTATTTTCGAGTAAATCTA
Organism: Ambystoma mexicanum; assembly: GCF_040938575.1. Lineage (NCBI taxonomy): Eukaryota > Metazoa > Chordata > Amphibia > Caudata > Ambystomatidae > Ambystoma > Ambystoma mexicanum. The sequence continues at coordinate 640,020,897 of NC_090939.1, forward strand.
GAAGGTTTATCTGACTGAACTGAGCAGCGATATTCCGAGGCCCCACGAAGCGCGGAAAAACGGAACTGAGCAACGGACGCCGCGCGTGGCTATTTAATGGCATGGTGACGTCGGCGCTGATACGGTGGCTGTCGAGGGACATTGACTCGGCGGACGTCGACGCGCAGCCCCCTCTACAGAGAAAACATTTCTGAGGCCAGCAAGCTGGGGACGAATTATCAAAGATAAGGAATACGTCGGAGGACACAATCCCTTCGAAATGGAGTTACAGGTAAGAAACTATTCCCTTCTCCAGCATTGGATCTTTCAAGGATTCATTCACATGCTTAGAATAGATTGTATAGCAGTACTCCTGATTTTGGCGGTGTGAATGCAAGCCAATAACATCCCAACCACATAATTTCTTTCTTTGTTTTTTTTTAAACTTCAGCGGTTACACGCTAGCTTCAAAAGAATAACAACAACCATTATATATTACGATATATATATATATATATAGATTAAAGGACATTCCCCTGAACAGGGCTTACCTCACTGAAACAGATGACGTAGGACTGCCCGTCCCATCTGTACATCGTCTGCACGCTGCCGTTCGAGGCAATAATGGCGGGTAAATGTATGTGGCACCGACCAGGATGCCGCCTGACAGATGTCTCCCAGCGGAATCCTGGCCCACAACGCTGCCGAAGATGAAGTTGATCTCGTGGAATGGGCTCTCGGACGCCTTTGCAGCGGCTTCCCCGCTTTCGAGTGACAAAAGGCAATCGTCGACGAGACCCATCGAGCTAGTCCTTGTTTTGAGATTGCCTTTCCCTTAGTCGATGGTCCATAAGGCACGAACAGTTGTTTTGTATTTCTAAATTGCTGAGTACAATAAAGATAAAACTGTAGAGCTCTTTTCACGTCCAATGTATGGAGAGCTTTTCTACGACCGATGAAGGAGTCGCGAAAAAAGTAGGCAGTACTATCGACGACTGTTTATGAAAGACAGTAGGAATTTTCAGTATGAAATGAGGGTTGGTCGCCAACACCACCTTGTCCTTAAAGAATCTCAAGTACGGAGGATCTATGACTAATGCTTGTATCTCCGAGAGTCGTCGTGCTGAAGTGATAGCCACCAAAAAAGCCAGCTTCCACGCTAAGAATTTCATAGATGAGGAAGCCATAGGTTCAAAAGGAGCTTTCATTAGTTCCGTCAACACCAGGTTAAGACTCCAGTTCAGAGGAAACTTTTTAATTGGTGGAAATGTGCGAAATAAACCTTTCATGAAATGCTTTATCAGCCTATCACTAAACAATGGTAACGAATGCCTTCTCCGCACAAACCTTGAAATGGCTGCCAAGTGAACCTTTATCGATGAGAAGGATAACCCACTCTCTGCTAAATGCAGCAAATATGGCAGAAGCTGTTCCGGAGTTATATTCAGGGGCTCTAACCCTGGGTGATCTTCACACCACCTGCAGAATCTCCTCCACTTGCATGCATACGAAGTGTTCGTGGACGGAGCTCGTGCGGCTTGCAAAATCTAACGGCAATCCGATGAAATAGTAAGGGTACCAAACTCCGAGAAGTCAGGAGCCATGCTGTCAGGTTGAGACTGTCCGGATCGTGATGCCACACTGTTGCCTTGTCCCGATCAGGAGGTTCGGAACTTTCTGAAACCTTACTGGCCGTGCTATTGATAGCTGTAGCAGGTCGGAGAACCACGCTTGCCTCGTCCAATAAGGAGCCACTAAGATCACTTGACATCGGTATCTGTGGATCCATTGCAGGGTCCGTCGTATGAGTGGAAATGGGGGGAAGGCGTATAGAAACTTGTCCGTCCACGGGAAGGAGAAGGCTTCCCCCAGTGAATCGATCTGTGGCCATCTGCTGGCATACTGTTTGCACTTCATGTTCTCTCTCGTCGCAAAGAGATCCAGAGAAGGCTGTCCCCACTTTCTGAAAATCTCCAACAATTGAAGTTTGTTCAGTTCCCATTTGTGTATCTGATCCATTTCCCTGCTAAGGGAATCCTCTTGTACGTTCTTTACTCCCGGGAGATGGTGGGCTACTATAGTTATATTTTGTTGTTGAGCCCGCTGCCATACTTCCTGAGCTTCGGTGGAAAGAGTCCTGGAGCGAGTACCTCCTTTCTTTTTCAAGTAAAACATTGTTGTCGTGTTGTCTGTCAGTATCCTCACCACTGACCCTTTTATGTGCGGCAGAAACACTTTCAGGGCCCAACGCACTGCCCTCAACTCCAGCACATTGATATGAAGGAGTGGCTCCTCCGACGACCACCGGCCTTGCGTTTGGAGAGAGCCCAGATGCGCCCCCCATCCAGTCAGCGACGCATCCGTCACTATGGTCATGTGAAACTCAGGTTCCTGCAGGGGAACCCCTCTAGATAGGTTTTCGAAGACTTGCCACCATCGAAGTGCTCGTAGGAGCTCGTTGTTGACGGTCAGTTTGTCCGACCAAAGTCCTTGGCTCTGGGCCCATCGGTCTGCCAGGAATTCTTGAATTGGCCTCATAAAGAGGCGACAGTTGTTCACTAAGGGGATGCACAAAGCCATGGCTCCCAGTATCGACATATATCTCCTTACTGACACTTTGGTGTTGACTCTCCACTGCCTTGCCAGCTGATTGAGCCTGTGGATCCTCTCCACAGATGGTCTCACCAATCCTGACTGAGTTTCGAACTGTGCACCCAAAAACACTAAGCTTCTTGAGGGAGTCAATGAGGACTTTTCGAAGTTTACCGCAAATCCTAGTCGTCGCAGAAGGTTCATGTTGGCCTCGAGACTTGCTTGCGTTGTCATAGGGGATGACCCCCTCACTAACCAATCGTCCAGGTAAGGATAAACATGGTGCCCCTGTTTTTTTAACCATGCTGCAACCGGGGCTAGGCATTTTGTGAACGTCCTGGGAGATGATTTTAGTCCGAAAGGGAGCACTGTGAACTGGTAGTGGGTCCGCCCGACTAGAAACCTTAGGAACTTTCTGTGTCGTCGACGCATTGGTATATGAAAATACGCGTCCTGGAGATCCAACGACGCCAGAAAATCCCCCGGTTGAATCGACCGGATCACTTCCTGAAGTGTGAGCATTTTGAATTTCAATTTTTTAATGTTTTGTTGAGGTCTCGAAGGTCGAGAATGGGACGCCATTTTCCGTTGGGCTTCTTCACGACGAAGTATCGGGAATACACTCCTTGACCTCTCTGTGACACACATACCAATTCTATAGCCCCCTTTTGTAGCATAAGTACTATCTCCTGCTTTAAAACGTTCAGGTGGGGTTGAGCCGAAAACACTGGTGGAATGTGTGACGGCTTGCTTTTGAATTGTAAGGAATGACCGAACTTCACAGTGTCCAATACCCACCGGTCCGAGGTTATCTTTTCCCACTCGTCGACACAGTGAGACACCCTGCCTCCCAGGACGTTCTGAAACTCGTCATTGCTGGTCTTTTGATTGTTTGTCCTTCGACAATGATGAGTAACCTCCCCTCTTCCTTGAGGCTTGATAGTCTCGACGTCTTCTTGCAGTCTAAGAAGCCCGCCTGTAGCCCTGAGAGGAGTACGACGGTCTATTGAAAGTACGGTCCCTCGATGACGAGAACCGGGAATTTCCTGACGCTCCTCTAAAGGGGTGAAACGAACGAAAACCTCTGCCGCTCTGGAGAGCTCCCAGAGAACGTGCTGTCTCAGAGTCTTCTTTCATGCCTTTCAAGGCCTCATCCACCTTCTCCCCAAACAGAAGGTCTCCTTCAAAAGGCATATCCAACACTTTATATTGGACTTCAGGTCGAAAGTTGGTGCATTTGAGCCATGCTTGTCTCCTCAGAACCACTCTTGTTAACCTGCTTAAAGCCTGATTCTGACAGGTCTACAGCGATATTTATAGAGTGATTAGAGGCCTCTTCCCCCTCTCGGGTGAGTAACATCGCAGCCTTTCTCTGTTCATCTGGCAGATGTTCCAGTATGGGTGCTAAACGATGCCACATCTCTGTCATACCTCGCCATAATAGCCAGAGAATTGGCCTCCTTCACTGTTGTTGCACCCACCGACAACACCTTTTTGCCAAAGGCGTCTTGTCTCCTGGCCTCGTTCTTCGAAGGAGTTGAGCATTTGTGCTGAGACCTTGCCTTTCTCGCCGCAGCCGCTGATACCACCGACTCTGGCGCCGGTTGAGAGGACAAACATTTCGGAGTAGACTCGAGAGCCTTAAATTTCTTTTCCAGTCTACCTTTTATTGCTGGCTCCGAGAACGGATGACGCATCGTTTCTAGTCCTTCTTGCCATACATGATCTAAGATGGGGACCGAAAACACCGATGATTTTCTCCTCTTTCCCATATGGTCGAACAAAAAACAGTCTTTTTTCTCCTCTTCCTGGGCCAGCCCAAATTCGGTACAAGCCTTACTCATCACTGCGTGGAAAGAACCAATGTCATCTGGGGGTGACGGTTGGGCTGGGCTTCTTGGAGCTTCCATCTCCGCTTCCGACTCCCAGGCTGGGTCTCTAGAGGGGGATAACGATATATCCGATATGGACTCTCTCTCTGACTCGGATTCCAGCAGCTCTCCTTCTTCCGGGCGTGCACCTGGAAGGCCTTCACGGGCCGGCGCCGCCGTCGATGCCATAGGAGTCGGTCGATGGGAAGGACCTGGCTCGTCGTCGACTGGTCTCGCTGGAGTAGCAACCTGAGGTAACTTTTCATCTTATTTCTTCAACAAGTTTTGGAATGTAGACAGAACTTCCAGAGATAAAACAGTTTGAGGATTAAGCAACGGAGTTGTAACCGGGATATTCGCTCAACTCGAAAGAGGCAGCGAGCTAACCCCTTGCAATCCAAGTTCCGCAAGCCCAGCCACCTGCTCACGCTCGTCGTCCACGGAGGATATGGACAGGGCTGCCTCCTGCTGCAACAAGGTTTCTGGTAAAACTGGGTCGTACACCTCCGGTCACCAGCCCTCCTGTGGAGTCTCTGTTGATGAGGTTAATTTCTGTATCGTCACTGTCGTCGTAGTCTGCGGAGGAACACCTGAGAGACAATCCGAGTCACTGGTAGTGAGGGTGTCGACGATCGCACTCCCGTTGACGACGCTGGTGGATGTACAGAGCCTTGAGGCGTTCCCGCCTTTTTTGACCCTGATCTGTGTTTTGCAGAATCTCGACTCGAGGATGATCTATTATGATCACCTGAGGAGGATCTTGACTGTTCTTTTCTCTCCTTCTTCGACGAGGAGGAAGATGACGAGGTTTTCGTTTTCAATGAAGATTCTCTCGTGGAATGTTTTTCCGATGAGCCTTTCTCCATCGAACGCACTTTCTTCGCCGGAGGTTCAGCCGATGCTGAACGGCGGGGGGCCCCTAGGGATTTAGTTGTCGAGGCCAAGCTATGCATGGAGCCTACCTTCGAAGGGGGGCACCCGCTCCGTCGTTCAACCAAGCCACCAACCGCCTATTCTGGTCTTTGAGGGTCTTCTGGGAGAAGCTCTTACAGATGTCACAATTTTCTGCCGAATGGTGAGGGTGGAGACAATATATACAGTCCATATGGCGATCTCCTTCATACACCTTCTTTAATCCGCATGTAGCACACAGACGAAAAAGAGCTTTTCCAGACATTAGGAAAATAGTAGATGAAGCGAGGTGATTCCACTACTTTGGAAGACGGTTGAAATATGATGGGAGCCGCGGGGGCAGGGCATTTATACCGCTACATCCTATTGGGGCATGCGTAAGCGGCCCAAAACGAAGTAGATAGGACACAGAAGTGTCAACATTTTTCCTATGGAAAACGTCTTTATAAAGATACCGAGGGTTCCCAGCCTGACGACGGGGAATATTCTAAGCATGTGAATCCATGAAAGATCCAATGCTGGAGAAGAATAATGTCTTAGTAAGGAATTTTAAGAAATTAACCCCAGAGGCCCTGGAACCATGGCTTTGACCTTTGGTTCATGAGATTACCAAATTAGAGACGGCATAAAACATCTCTAATCTCTATACGCAATCTCTACAGGAAGTCACTAATACCCGGGCACCTCTTAAAACCAAAGAACAAGGTATTTACTCCTGGTAACGTTCTTTCGACTGTACGTTCCTCCCACGTATTCCTCATCTTTGATAAATTCAAGTCTGCTTGCAGCTTGCTTTGGAACATTTTTCATAAGGTCGAGAGTCGTACAGTGTCGAATGCTGGTCCTCGACGGCCTTCGCAATGTCCTTCGTGACATCAATGCTGATTATGTATTGGCACGAGTGCTGACCGTTACCTCAGTTCTTTGATTTTTACCCCCTCCTTGCTGTGTTCCAGGAGGAGATAGTCTTGGCGTTGCGAGAAAGAAAGGTGTAAAACATGGAATATCTAGGCAAGAGGGGAATACGTGGGAGGAACATCCAGTCGAAAGAGCGTTACCAGGGGTAAGTAACTAGTTTGTCAAATAGATTGTGTCCTCCCACGTATTCCTCATCTTTGATAGACTACCAAAGCAGTTTGAGTTGCGGAGGGTGCCAAGAATTTACTTTACTTGTTAATGTTGTAGAGGACAGCCTTGCCAAATTTGGCTTCCTCTCCTGAAAAGGAATCTACAAGTGTATGCAGGGACTTCCATGTTGCCGCTCTGCAAATGTCCCTCACCGGTACAACTCTCCCACGTATTCCTCATCTTTGATAAATTCAAGTCTGCTTGCAGCTTGCTTTGGAACATTTTTCATAAGGTCGAGAGTCGTACAGTGTCGAATGCTGGTCCTCGACGGCCTTCGCAATGTCCTTCGTGACATCAATGCTGATTATGTATTGGCACGAGTGCTGACCGTTACCTCAGTTCTTTGATTTTTACCCCCTCTTTGCTGTGTTCCAGGAGGAGATAGTCTTGGCGTTGCGAGAAAGAAAGGTGTAAGACATGGAATATCTAGGCAAGAGGGGAATACGTGGGAGGAACATCCAGTCGAAAGAGCGTTACCAGGGGTAAGTAACTAGTTTGTCAAATAGATTGTGTCCTCCCACGTATTCCTCATCTTTGATAGACTACCAAAGCAGTTTGAGTTGCGGAGGGTGCCAAGAATTTACTTTACTTGTTAATGTTGTAGAGGACAGCCTTGCCAAATTTGGCTTCCTCTCCTGAAAAAGAATCTACAAGTGTATGCAGGGACTTCCATGTTGCCGCTCTGCAAATGTCCCTCACCGGTACAACTCTTTCAAGAGCCGATGAAGAAGCCACTCCTCTGTAGAATGCGCTCTTAGACCTTCAGGTGAATCCTTGCCAGCCAACGAGTAATAATCATTAATGCACATCACAATACATCTAGAGATGGTTTATTTTGTGACAGCTAATCCTAACCTATGACCAACAATAAACTGATAATCTTGGCGAATATTTGCAGTCCTTGTGATATAGAAACTTAGAACCCTCTTTGGGTCTAAACAATGCAGTCTCTGTTGCTCCTTAGATGGATGAGGAGGAGGATAAAAATATGGTAGTGCAATACATTGTGCCAAATGAAAACCGAACACAAACTTCGGCAAGAAAGATGACTTAACCCTCAAAACTACCTTTTCCTTGTAGAAGGTCGTGAAAGGTTGTTTGGAAGATAGAGCCTGAAGCTCACTTACCCTACAGGCAGATGTGATAGCCACTAAAAAGGCAGTTTTTATGGTGAGCATCATTAAAGGGCACAAACGTAAGGGCTCAAAGGAAGCTCCAATAAGACCTCTTAGTACCAGGTTTAGATCCCATGATGGCATGTTGAAGGGAGTAGGCAGGAACAAATTTGTCAAGCCTTTTAGAAATTGTGTCACAATTGGTACTTTGAAATATGATCCCTCATCCGGAGATCTTTTGAAAATTGAAAGGGCCGCTAAATAGCCCTTCACTGTGGCTACTTGCAACCCAGAATGGGTCAAGTGAAGTAGGAAAGACAAAACCTGGGGAAGTTTACATGAGAAAGGATCTACTTTCTTTTCCCTGCACCAGTTGCAAACTCTATTCCAATGGCTGCAGTACAAGGATTTAGTTGATGGTCTTCTCGCCAAAAGCAACACTTCCATTACGTCTTCCGGAAGGTCCCGATCCTTATATCTCACCCTTTCAGATACCAGGCATGAAGGTTGAGAGTCCTGGTGAAGAATGTGACCTCCCTCTTGCGAGAGTAGGTCCTCTCTTTGGGGAAGACGAATTGGAGGGCATATCGCCATTTCCAGAGGGTCCGGGTACCACGTTCTCCTGAGCCAATCCGGGGCAATGAGGATCATGGCTTTCCTGAACTTCCTCAACCTCCGTATCAGGAGGAATGACGGGGACTGGCGGAAACACATACAGGAGTGGAAATTCCCAGTGCACTACGAACGCATCTCCTAGAGCTCCTCTTTGGGAAATTCCCTGGGGCAGAACAGCCCGCACTTCCGAGTGACACTGGTCGCGACCAGATCCACTTGAGGGGTTCCCCAAAGGGCAAAGATCTAAAGATCTCTTGAAGGACTTCCTGAGCTAGTTCCTAGGATGTCTCTGCCTGCCCAGAATGCCCGCCGCCATGTTCTTTTCCCCAGCTAGATGAACTGCCAGAAGAGTTATTCCTTCTCTTAGGGCCCAGAACCAGAGCTGCATTGCCTCTCTGCACAAGGGCAGTGACCCTAGCCCCATCTCTTGTTGAGGTAATGCATGGCTACTGTGTTGTCTGTCATAATCAGGATACTCTATCCTCGTATCAAGGGCAGGAAGGCCATCAGCTCCAAAAGGTTGATATGGAGTTTGGACTCCAACTGAGACCAGTGTCCGCTTATTGAAAGCTCTCCAATGTGCGCTCCCCATCCTGAGAATAGCCTTGACTGCTACCTTGGATTAGCAACTCCCAAACTGAATGAGTCATGTGGACATGTATGTAATGACTACCAGACATCTGCGTCCATCTGTCACCGCTTTGCCAGACGTAGGCTTTATAGTACAAACCACTAATATTACATCCTTTTGTGCAATTTGTTCAGTTGAACCAAATTTAAATCTCCCATGAAGTATTAGTTTGACAAATGTAAAGCCAACTACTTGAAGAGGCGAGAATAAAACCTGATTTCTCTTTCTAGAGGTTGGACTTCTTCTATCTCCCTGATTTGGAGGAGGTTGCAAACCTTCAGACATAGTACAGCTGAGCCGACCTGACAAGAGGAAGAGAAGAAGGGGGAACGGAAAGGATCAAGAGAAAATACCCCCGGGACACAACAGACAGGACCCAATAATCCTTTGAAATGGTAAGCAAGCCCTGATAATAAAGGGAAATCCTGCCCCTTACCGGGGAAGGATGGATCCTACTAACATATAATTGCTTACCACAGGACAAGCAGAACGCAAAGTCCATTACATTAGTCATAAATGGACAAACCGATGTTGCCGGGAGGTGAAGTGATGAGAGAAAAGGGAGTAGTTTCTTAGCTGTAACTCCATTTCTCCAGTGTTGGTATCTTTCATGGATTCACATGCTTAGAATATTCCCTGTCGTCAGGCTGGGAACCCTCTGTATATTTATTAAAACATTTTCCCTTGGAAAAAACTCAACACTTCTGTGTCCTATCTACGTCCTTTTAGGCCGCTTACGCATGACCCAATAGGACGTACGTTATAAATAGCCCTGCCCTCACGGCTCCATTCAGATTTTAACCCCCAAAGTAGCGGGATCACCTTGTGTTTCTACTCTTTATAAGGTTGAATTTTTTTTTCTTTCCCTATGTCTGGGAAGGCGTTGTTCCCTGTCTGTGTGCCACGTCCGGAATGAAGAAAGTCTACGAAGGAGATGGGTACATGGAATGCCTTTATTGTCTTCACCTCCATCACTCTGCGAACAGCTATGATACTTGCAAGGGGTTCTCACAAAAGACGCTGAGGGACTGAAATCGGCGTTTATTAATGTGTCTGAACGAAGGGGCCTAACCTTCATCGGAGGTAGAGTCAGCGCCCCGCCTGGCATCGAACAGGCCTAAGTCCCCTGTAGTTCCTCGCCGCTCTGTGTCAGCAGAGCCTCCAGCGAAGAAGCCACGTCCTACGGAGAAGAGTCGTTCCTCGCTGAGGAAACTGTTAGGGAGAATTCTCTGTTAAGGCTAATTTCCCAAAACTAGTGAGTCTCCCAGCAGCTTTGCTGGATTTTCGGGGTTTATTTTTTTCTCCTGCTAAGAGTGAGACTCTTTTTCTCCCACTCTTAGGCATGATTTGAGAATGTCCTTTGACTATGTAATGTGTTTTATGGGATATGGTGTCTTTTACTCCATAGGGCTTCATGTGTTTTTGGTAAGTGTGTTACACAGCACCCTCAGTGCAGTAACACAGGGGTGTCATAGTGACCCCCAAACATAGACTCCATACCCTGGGACGGACTACTGTCTCCCAGGGCATGTAAAGTCACCATTGGCTTTACTAGTCTTGAATTGTGAACAGAACCAGTACAAACCATCACATTGTGGAAGTACTGGTAGGGGTAATTCGATTACCCCTGGGTCTGTTTTCCAAGGGGGCACTGTCCAGTCCCCCCTTGTCGAGTTTCTGGCTGGTGGCAGTGGATACCACGCGAAATATTCCACCGGAATATTTCCTATGGGATTTTCCCATTCATTTTAAACGCACCACTTTTTGGTGCAATGTTGAAGATACCGCTGGGTTATTTATTTAATATTTATTCCCCGGTTGGGTCTTTTTGCCAGAACTCGGTTTTAAAATGGCGTTTGTGTTCGCCTCTGAAACTCTAACCCAAGTCGAGCCCTTTGTTCCACTTTTTGGCGGGCTTCTCCACAGAAGCCCTCCAAATGGTGCCACTCTGTCTGGGTTCAACAGGATGTGTGGGAGGGGGATTAGGCACCCTGGACTGAGTTGCCTTGGCAACTCAAGTCGCACTCTTGTGTGATTGGCCCAGTGGTGAGCCGCCCAGCTCACCACTTAGCATGTTTGAGTGACAGCTAGGCTGATGAATGGGGGTTTTGCTGCATAAAAACAGGGCTTTGGGGACTGGAACTTCAGAAGTCGCCACAGGACCTAAAGAATCCGAAGAGGGGAGAAGCTGAGCCATCTACAACGACGACACCACCGGTGGAGCCCTGCTGTACGAAACTCACCACTTTCCCGACGACTGAGGAGATCTTCTTCCAGGAGAGTTTTCTTCCCCTTGAGCTGGTGGGACCAACCAGTTTGCCTTTTTCGCCTTCCTGGATCGTCTCGTGGTCGAATCGCCCGTGCCAAGCACCCCGGTGGCCGGATAGCCACGCTTCACCACTACCGCGAATAAAAGGCTAGTACCTTTTAACCGGGAAACTCCGCGGCTGGTTTCTTAGCTGGCAGTGCAACGACCTCCAGCTTTCCTCCACGTCGAGATCTTCTCATCCCCTGGGCGAAGCCCCGACCTGCACCCGCTGCCAGGAACAACTGTCCCCGCTGGAGCTTTCTCACCATTTCCGGTACTGTGTCCCGCCTGGTCTCCCTTGCAACAGACTGTCCAAGGTGTCCTGTAAATCCTTGACTCTCTATCCTGGGGTGACCTCGGACCTGTTAACATTACCTTTCTAACTTGATCCAACCTCTTTTGACTTTTCTGCAAAGACTTTGAGTGCATTTCCACTGTGTGATCTTGGGCACATTCCACCTTGCTCTCTCCAAGAGTGGGCCTGGCCTATGAACCTTTTGCTCTACAGTAGACCCTGCCTTTCTTGACTTGCTGTGGTTTCTTAAACGTGTTGGTACTGTGTGTTTTCCTATTGCTGCCTTTTCTCTCCCTTTTTAAACAAATTATTGGAGTGCCATCTACGGTTACACGCTCACCTCTCTTTTGCTAAATAAGTGGTGTCTTAACCTAAACTTGTCAAATAATTAACTAGGGAGGTGTATATATTTCTAGTGACTGTTTTTTGAACTTGCTTGACATATTAGTGCCAGTGTATTTTTACAAGTGTGTTTTTAAATAAATAATTATATACTTTTATACCAAAGCTCTGGTCAGTGTTTGCTTGTACTTCTGTATTTTTAGCCCTATTGTGTATACTCTATATACTGCCTAGCTCTTCTTGAGAGAAGTCTGACTGCTCAGCCACAGCCACCAGGTAAATCTGGGTGGTGCAGACTGCTACCAATTGGGTTTACTGCTAACTCCTGTAGACTTAAACTTTTTTGCAGTGGTCCCTAAGGGAACTGCACAGGTTTCTGCCTAACAGAAACATCAGGCGAAAGGCGCCTCTTCATCATCGAAACATGGTCGTGTGGACCAGGAGCGTCAACAAGGAAAATCTTCCTCTTTGTCAAAAAAGGACAAGAAAGACCCTTTGAAGAGCTCCTCCTCAGGGGACCATCGTAGGTCTTCCTCGAGCAGAGACTCGGCGAAGCACCAGTCTAGAGACTCCTGCGTCACAACTACCACTGCCGTCAACAGGAGTCCCGTCGTCGACGGGTTCACTACTGCCTGCGCAGTTAATACCTGCACTGGCCTTGTCGACCCTGGCTTTCAGTGGTCAAAGTGTAAGAAAAGAAGTAGTGGAACTATGTTCCCTGCTAGTCTGCCCCGCTCCTCACAAACACCATTACCCTGCCCCCTCCCACACACAATACAAACCCCCAAACACATTGCCTGCTGTTTAAGGGACTGCAGTGCACTGAAAGTGCAAGTTTCAACTTCTTCCTACGCTGTTATTTTAAAACGACACCGTTCCGGAACGGTTTCTTTTTAAAATAAAAGTATAGGAACTGTAAAACGTAATTAAAAAAAGTATAGGAGCGCCGCTCCCAACCGCTCCCACTCACTTCGACCACTGCCGGCGGTGACGATTGAAGTGGCTCCAAAACTTCAATCGTCGACCATGGATCCTCCAGAGGTTTGACAACCGGCAGTGCACAATACAGTTCTGCCGGATACCCTATTACAGCAGGAACCGGCTTTCTCGGTATCGTCGATGGAGGAAGAGCGTGAACAGATTGTTTGTCAAGCTGATCTTGGCTTACAGGGCGTTGGCCCGTCGACGGCCTCGGAGATGCAAAATGCCCCCTCTACATCGCCTCTGCTAAATCCGCAGTCAGTGTTGTCTTTGCAAGTGTTGTCTACGCTGCAATCTCTCTTAAGCCAGTTGGATGCAAGGTTACCCTCCTCCCCCATGGGTACACCTCCAGGGAAACCAGTGATACCTGTCGACGACGCGCCAGGTCCCGCTCCACGGTCAACGTGAACGACTGGTTTGCCAATCTCCTGTCCGACTAGCGAGGAACCTCCCCGCTCACACCCAGAGGAAGGTGAATTGCAAGATTCTGAGTCAGATCAAGGGCCTAGAGACTCCTTCTCAGACATTTTCGTCGTCCCCTGCAAGGGACGCTACCTGGGAATCGGAGGCAGAAGTGGAAGCTCCTAGAAGCCCGGCACAGCCGTCACCACCAGATGACATCGGGTCCTTTCATGCTATGATGGGGAAAGCCTGTATCGAATTTAGTCTGACCCCAGAGGAAGAAAAGAAGGAATGCTTCTTATTTGACCATATGGGGAAGAGGAGAAAGTCAATCTTCTTGTTTCCCATTCTGGACCATGTTTGGTAGGCAGGCTTGTGTACCATGCGCCATCCATTTTTGGAGCCTGTAATCAAGGGCAGGTTAGAAAAGAAATGTAAAGCCCCGGATTCTACACCTAAATGTTTAACCGCGCAGCCCTCCCCGGAATAAGTAGTGTTGGCAGCGGGTGGCAGAAAAGCAATACAAGTGCACAACATCTCCGGACAGTGAAGCTAGAAGGCAGGATGCCTTTGGTAAGAAAGTCTTGGCAGTGGGAGCGACGACGGTCAAGGCGGCTAACTCGTTAGCTATCATGGCATGATACGACCGTGAAATGTGGCATCGCTTGGCCCCTGTTGGGGGTCTCTGGGTGCCCCCACGCGTGCCCGTGAGCCCCTCCACCCACAGACTCAGACCGGACACGTCTGTGTGCTTCGGGCTCCCCGGTCGCTCTGACGCGGCCGGGAACGCCCCGTTTATTTAAGGCGCACGCGGCAACGTGCAACGTCACGTCGCCGCGTGTGCGTCTCCCTCACGGGGCAACGCCACACTCCTCCTTTTTCCGGGAGGAACAACAACAACAGATACTTCCAAAAATTGCACTGCACACAACATAACAATTGCAAACTCAGAGCCCATGCCCCTTTAATGTCAGCCTCCCGATTCCCCTTACTCCGGACCACAGACAATCGTCCCCAGCACATAGTCTCCGAGATAGGCAGGTCTCCCTCGCCCAGCCCTCTGGGGGTACCTCCCGCCTACCTCAGCCGCAGTAGTCCCAGCTGCTCCAGTACCTCGTTCTGGCGACCCCACGAGTTCCCCCCGGGGGGTATCTTCATCCGGGAGGACAGTCCCATCCGGGTCAGGCGGGAGCTCAGCTCGAGAGTCCCCCAGTTTCTTAAAGAAGCTCACATTCCGAGTGACAGCCGACTTCCCGTCCGAGGCCGTTACCATCGACCCCTTTACTGCCACCACGTCCAGCGGCTCCGGTTCATATGGGAGTGAGAGCTTCCCGTGGGGATGCCGATTCCTGATCAGCACTTCGTCGCCCGGTTCCAGCCGCTGCGGACGAAGACCCCGCCGTATGTTCTCTTGATGTGTCCTTGCCTGTCGCTCCGCTTCCACCCGTTGGTCATCTATTACGCCGGGTTCCTTTTCATGTACCTCCGGGAGGAGACCTCGGGGGCACCTTCGGAACAGGACTTCAGCCGGGGCCACCCCCGTTGAGGTGTGTGGGGTGGTGCGGTACACTCTCAAAAACTGGTATAGCGCCCGCTGGAGGGGCTGGCCCTGTCCCTGGGCTATCCGGAATGTTTTGTTCAATGTCCTCATCAGCCTCTCCGCGTCCCCGTTCGCACGGGGCCACAGTGGGGACACCTTCCGGTGCGCCACTCCACAGCTCTCCAGAAATTCAGAGAACCTAGCGCTCTGGAATGGGGACCCATTATCCGAGCACAGAGTCACGGGAAACCCATGGGTGGCAAAGATTTTCTCCACAGCGCCCACCACGTGCTCAAATGCCACCGACTCGACTAATTCCACCTCAGGGTATCGGGAGTATTCATCCACAATGGCCAGGAAGTGAGTGCCTAGGGCCGTGGATCCGAAGTCCGCATGTACGACCTCCCACGGCCGGGTCCCTCGTGGCATTACTTCGATTTCAGGCTCCCGCTGGACTGGGGAGGCCGCCTGGCACCACACACAGGCCGCTACGAATTCGTCCACTTTTTTCTCTAGCTCGGGAAACCACACCTTCATCCTCAGTCTCGCCTTCGTCTTGGCGGCCCCTTGGTGTCCCTGGTGTGCCAGGTTGATGACTTCATGGATCTTGGAGCCCGGCACCACCAGGCGATCGCCCCGCAGCAGCAGGCCCGACTCCGTGAAGGACAGTTCGTCCTTTACCTTCCAGAGTTGCTCGAGGGTCACTTTAGCTTCTTGAGTGCGCCCTGCCACCAATTCCAGCACGGACTTCCAGGACCCCGACCGCATCGAGCCCCTCAAGATGCAGAAACACTCGTCGTTGGCCGCAGCGCTCTCCAGTTCGGGTAGCGGCATTGCGTTGGGGGTGGCACCCTCTACCACCATCCTGACGTGGTCATCGGCTTCCTCAGCACACGAGTCTTGTGCGGGTCCACCACCGCCCACCGGGTGCCTGGACAGGTAGTCAGCAGCATTGTTGGTACCCGGCCGGTAGATTAGGGTGACGCTATACTCCAGCAGGGCCAACATCCACCTCTCGATTCTGGCTGGTGGTTTTGAAGATGATCCGGCCATGATCGGAAGCAGCGGCTTGTGGTCCGTTACCACTGTCACGGGTCTCCCCAGCACATAAAGCCGAAAATGCCGACAGCCCCACAAGACAGCCAGGGCCTCGCGTTCGATCTGCGAGTATCTCTGTTCGGTCTCGGAGAGGGCTTTGCTGGCATATGCCACTGGCCTTATCCCCCCATCTCTGCCCACTTGGGTGAGTACAGCACCGAGGCCAAACGGGCTGGCGTCCACCACAATCTCGGACTCCAGGGCGGGGTCAAAAAAAGCCACGGTATCATCTGCTGTCAGGGCGCCTTTGATGTCCTCGAACGCCGACTGTTCCAACGGGCCCCACTGCCAGGTGGTATCCTTTTTCGTCAGGGCCCTCAGAGGCTCCGACCTCGAGGCTAGATTCCTGATGAAGCGCCCACAGTATGTTACCATTCCCAGAAAGCTCCGCACATCTGACGCCGACTCAGGGGGGCGCGCGGTCCTGATGTCCTGGACCTTCCTGGGGTCCGGAGATACACCGCCCTCCTTGAAGATGAAACCAAAGAACTCAATGGTCGGGCGGAGGAACTCGCACTTGTCCCTGTGGAGAGTGAGCCCCAGCGACTGCAGCCTCTCAAGGGTCTTGGCCAGACGTCTCAGATGTTCAAGTTCCGTCCTGGCAAAGACCAGAATGTCGTCACTAATGTTTAGGACGCCCTCCAGGTCTGCGAGAGCGCCTCGGATCAAGTTCTGAAATACCTCGGCTGCTGACGACACTCCGAAACTCAGCCGCTTGTATCGGTAGAGCCCCCTGTGGGTAGTGAAGGTTGTAATATATCGGGACTCTGGGTGAAGGACAACTTGGTGGTACCCAGCTCGTAAGTCCAACTTAGAGAAGAACCGGGCCCCCTGCACTTCCGCAATGATGTCATCGATTGTCGGGGTCAGGTGTCGTTCTCTTTTGATGGCCTTGTTGGGCAGCCTCATGTCCACACAGATCCGGACGGAGTCCGGCTGTTTTGGTTTCCTCGCCACTACGATAGGGGATACCCATGGTGTGGGGCCCTCCACCTTTTCGATTATATCCAGGTTCACCAGGTTGTCTAGTTCCATGTCCACCTGGTCCCTTAGATGAAACGGGATCCGCCTATGTTTCAGAGCCACGGGCTGCACCGACCCATCAATGTGGAGTCTCACGGGGTCACCCTTCATTCTCCCAATCCCTTTAAAGAGGTCAGCGTATTTGTCCAGCAGATCGTTGATGTCCTCTAAGTAGACTGAGTATGCGAAGCTCACTATGCCAAGAGCCTCTGCTGCCGCACAACTCAACAGGGTATTGCTGCTCACCGGAGTCACGTAGAAGCGGGCCTTGATCTTCGTCCCGTCATGCTCCACCTTGGCGACAAACGCACCGTCTAGTGGCAGGGGCGCCCGCCCACCAAATGCAAAAATGCGGGCTCTCGGCGTCGCCAGCCTCGGGGGTGGGTTGAGCGCGGCATAATGTCCTCTCGCCATTACGTTGACTGAGGCCCCCGTGTCGACCAGCACCGGGACCGGCGAGCAGTTCACCTCCACGACGCATCTCGGCTGTCTCCTGCTCCTCCCCTTGAGGACTTCCATGCTGGAGACGAAGAAGATATTCTCCTCATCCTCTTCCTCCACTTCTTCCGCCGGCGTCTCCTCTCCCGCCTGTTCCACCTGAGCTACATTGGGCGGGCGGTTTTGGCGAGGGGTCCACAGACGGGGTTGTCCCCTCGGAATCAGTACAGGCAGGGTCGCCCTGCACACCCTCGAGAAGTGGTCGGGCACCCCACAGCGTCCGCAGATCTTTCCTATTGCCATGCACTCAGACGAGTGGGGGAGTCATGCACTTCTGGCATGACTCCACTGGCTTACCAGCTCTGTCTCTGGGAGCCCCACCGGGCCTTCGCACCCCTCTGCCGCCTCGCCAGACAGCGCACACCTCTTCCGGCCTCGCTGCGCGGGATCCGGCCTCCATCTTGTTGGCACGGGCCTCTGCCACCTCATGGCACCGCCCGAGCTCCAGGATTCTGGGCAGGGTGAGTCCGGGCTCTCTCAGGACCTGTCGCCTCAGCTTGCCAGATGAACATGCCTGGATTAGCATGGTCCTCATCATGTCCTCCGCATCCCCCCACGCACACCCTTGGGATAGGCGGCGTAGGCGGCCATAGAAGGTGTCGAGCGTTTCATCCTCCTTTTGTCTGGCCGAGAGCATGACGAACCTCTCATAGTCCACGTTGGCAAGGGGAATGAAATGCGCGAGGAGGGCGGCTTTGGCTTGGTCATAGGAGTTGTCCACCGGAGTTAACGACTCAAATATCTCCTGCACAGCTGCTCCGGCCGAATACAGCATCGTAGCCACCTTACTGTCATCGTCCGTGCCCTGGGCGGCCCGAAAGTACATGTCCAGCCGTCCAATCCATCTTCTCCATCGGGGGCCCAGGCTGGACGGAGGACCCGTAGCGTCAAACTCCGGAATGGGCTGCAAGGCCGCTTGCGCCCTGGCTTGGGCCATGGCCAGGGGTGGTGGTTGGTTCGGGGGCAAAACGGCACCAACCGTGGGTGTAGGCAGCCCCGACGTCGCAGGACGTGGGGTTGGCTGTGGGGGATTCTGTTGAAACAAGTCCGCCAGGCTTTCGTCCTGCGAATCCTCCGAGGCCGTGGCAGTCGCACCCTCCAGGGCGCCGAAATCACTCATAGGCCCAAGGGCACAGGCGCCCTCGTTCTAGTCCTGAGGGCCGCAACTTGCACCTCTCTCCACACTGCCACCACCCTCGTGATGATGAAAGGGTTGAAGAAGGTCCTTGAACCAAATGTTCCAAAAATTGAGCTTCAAAAATGGAGTGGGCTGAGAAGGCCCAGCCACCTCAGTCCATCCTCCAGCTACCACACGACATTACAGACTGAAAATTGGCCAAAATATCCAAATTCAGGCATGGGCCTGCGGGTTAGGCTGCCCGCAGTCAGCTAATCCAAAAATTGGGCTTGGATGGCCTTCCGACTCCAAACCGGAGCTTTCGGAAGTTCCTCAGCCACGTGCGCAAGATGGCCGCCAGCCGCGTGTATGGTCCGCGGCCACAGCGTGAGACGAGACATCCGCGGATGTTTCGTCGTTAGAGAAAAATAATCCGGGATCGCTCTCACCGCCGGGCCCGGGCATCCCATCCTCGTCGCCACTGTTGGGGGTCTCTGGGTGCCCCCACGCGTGCCCGTGAGCCCCTCCACCCACAGACTCAGACCGGACACGTCTGTGTGCTTCGGGCTCCCCGGTCGCTCTGACGCAGCCGGGAACGCCCCGTTTATTTAAGGCGCACGCGGCGACGTGCAACGTCACGTCGCCGCGTGTGCGTCTCCCTCACGGGGCAACGCCACAGCCCCCATCTTGGAACACCTGCCCGAAGAGCACAGGAAAACAGCCATGTTACTGGTGCGTGAGGGCGACGAGGCATCAAACCACTCTATCAATATCGCTGTGGACTTGGCGGAGTCAGGATTCAAACAAATAAATAATGGAGTGGTGCTTAGAAGGCAAGCCTGGCTAAAATGTACAAACTTTAGGCCAGAGGTCCAGTATAAGGTGCTTGTTATGCCATGTGAGGGTGAGCAGTTATTTGGGGAAAATGTGGACGAAGCCCTTAAAGGCATGAAGAAAGATTCTGATACGGCAAGGTCGCTGGGAGCCTCACAAAGTGGACGACCATTTTGGCCTTTTCGCCCCCTGCGCACAGCTTCGGGAAATTCCCGGTTCGCGGCATCCAGGGATCAGAGTTTCAACAGATCATCATACTCCTCCCAGGGTTATAGGTGGGCTGTCCAGGTGACACGAAGAAGCAGAGATTTCCAGGTTTCTAGGAGGAGAGGACAGTCTTCGTCCGCCAAAAGTAAGCAATCAAAGTCTCAGCAATGACAATCTTCAGGACGTCCTGGGAGGCAGAGTGTCTCGTTGCGTCGACGAGTGCAAGATAATAACATCGGACCATTGGGTGTTGGACACAGTGAAACTAGGCCACTCATTGCAGTTCAAGACCATGCCATCTAACATTCCACCTGTGCATTTGGTGCAACCCCATCTTCACATATTACAGCAGGAGGTTGTGCTTATGCTGCAAAAAGGGGCTATAGAATTTGTTGCGGTGGCTGAGAGAGGTCTAGGAGTTTACTTCCGTTACTTCGTGGTCAAAAAACCCAACAGCAAGTGGCAACCCATTCTGGACCTTCGAGCTCTCAACAAGACTCTGTAACACCTGAAGTTCAAAATGCTTACGCTTCAGGAGGTCATTCGCTCTATACAGCCGGGAGATTTTCTGGCGTTGTTAGACCTACAAGACACATATTTCCACATACCCATGTGTCGACGACATAGAAAATTCCTGAGGTTCGTAGTGGGTCAGAGTCATTACCACTTCAAAGTGCTTCCTTTCGGCCTGAAATCATCTCCCAGGACGTTCACGAAACGCTTAGCTCCGGTGGCAGCATGGCTACGAAGAAAAGGTCATCCCGTCTACCCTTACCTGGACGACTGGCTAGTAAGGGGCTCGTCGCCGACAGTGGAGCAAGCAAGCCTAGAGGCCACCATGCAACTGTCGTCTCTTTATGAGGCCGATACAGGAATTTCTGGGGTCTCAAAGTCGCAGATTGTGGTCCAACAAGCTGAGGATCAGCAGTGAGCTTCTAGAAGCGCGTCAGTGGTGGCAACTCTCAAACAATCTGAAAAGAGGGATGCCTCTGCTGGAACCAGATTTTCAATCGACAGTTGTAACGGATGCATCTCAGACAGGATGGGGAGCCCATCTGGTATCCCTACAGGTTCAAGGCCAATGGTCCCCGGGAGAGTCGACCCTTCACATCAATGTGCTGGAGTTAAGAGCGGTACGTTGGGCTCTGAAGTCATTTTTACCACGCATACAGGGATCGTGGTGGGAATGTTAACGGACAATACAACCACGATGTTCTACCTCACGAAACAAGGGGGCACTTATTCCAGAACGCTCTCAAGCGAAGCTCAGGAAATATGGGGGCGGGGCTATTTATACTGTACGTCCTATTGGGTCATGCGTAAGCGGCCTAAAAGGACATAGATAGGACACAGAAGTGTCGAGTTTTTTTCCAAAGGAAAACTTTTTAATAAATATACCGAGGGTTCCCAGCCTGACGACGGGGAATATTCTAAGCATGTGAATCCATGTCATGATCTCTGCTTCCAAAAGGTCAGGGTTTTCCCAACTCCCTTGGAAGCAGATCCATAACCCAGGTTCCGAGTGCCAACCAGTCCCAATTGGGACCTTTTGGACCCAGTCCTGGCGCCAGTGGCACCAGGCTCATAAATATGCCCAGTCCCAGCACTGGAAGCGCCGGGCTCATAATGCTTGGGTGGACTTACCTGCAGCAGACCATGCTGCTTACTTGCCTGCCAGTTGAGCCTCTGATCCTCTTCTGTTTGGAACTACTTTTCCTGTTGGGTGGGGCAGGAGCCACTCCCTAGATTCAGAACACTGGAACTCTTCTGGAAAGCAGGAACTCTTTTCTTACCTAGGCGTGGCTGTGGAAGGAGACACCTAAGCACTACAGGAGGCTATTTAAACCACACCCGATGGATGAATCTTGCTTTGCGTTATTCTGCATCCTCTGCAGCAGAACGCTCATCGTGTCTTCTGCATCTGATCCTGGGCCTAAGGAAAAAGGCTTACCATCCTGAATCCAGTCTTCAGCAACACCTATAAAGACAAGAAAGAACAGGTTAGCATTACGGTCTTCAGTGACAGCTCTTCACTTACCTGGTCCATCGGCTGTCACCAACGCCTCGCGCTGCATTCCGGCATCTGAAAGACAAAGGCTTACCTACTCTTCGTGCGCTCCGGAGGTCTTCACACTGCATTCCGGCATCTGAAAGACAAAAGCTTACCAACTCTTCGCACGCTCCGGAGGCCTTCGGCGCTGCATCCCGCATCTGAAAGACAAAACAAGGTGCGTTTAAAGACATTGGGGAACTTTAATACTCACGTGCCATTACTCCTTTCCACATCTAACCCAGTGGGTATTCCGGCACCCTGCAGCCGCTCCGAACTTGTACCTGCAAAATAAAAAGACAGTTAGAGCGCATCGTGAAGCAGGCAACAAGGGCTTACTTACGTGCTTCCAGGCGCTTCTATTCATCACACGGGCTCCATCTTCAACTCACTTCAGCCCGTCATCCGCCATCGCCGGAACCCTGCAAAACAAGAGACATCATTACTAAAGACTTTAAAGACATTAGGATTACTCGAAACTTACCGTTCGTGCAGTAAACGACGGACAGCAGTCCTCTGAAGTCAAGAGGCCTGCTCCCCTTATCCAGTGAAGAAACTGGTTACAGCAACCTGCCCCGAGGCAGATGGAGAGCACGGCGTTCACTTACCTAAGGTGAGAGCGTTAACCTTTGGGGTTCTACAGGAGAAGAGAAAGGGAAGAAGAGAGAGACATTCAATAACCCAGTTCCTTAATCCCATATTTTCTATCTGCAGACATCTTACCCTTCGAGTCAGACATACAGTGCACAGAGGTCCAGCCCAAAGAGCCAGTCGTGTGTTACACATCACCTTTGAAGATACGGTATACGCCCAGTCAAGACCGGCGCCTCTACGGGAATCAGGTGAGCGTTACAATCCATGAAAGATCCAATGCTGGAGAATTAAGGGAAAAAGGAAATTGTGCAATATAAAGTAATGGCTTGCATCCAGTCCGCTGCAGCAAAGAAAAGAACTGATGGGTGTTGAAGGGGCGGGGTCAGCCACGCCCATTCTGCCCCACCTACCAGGCAACACACATTTATTTAAAGGAAAACTATTGTATGCTCTGCAAAAAGAACTCTGGTCCCGTCCCGAAGGACGGATACCCATAAGTATGGAGGAAAGGGGGCGGGATGTAGGAGCATGGATGGTCATACAGTGCTATAATCCATCATGGGGTGAGATGGCTCAAGGTAGTAGCTGGCTCACGGAGGATGCAGGGTATGAAGCGTAACACTGA
This sequence comes from Ambystoma mexicanum, assembly GCF_040938575.1. Lineage (NCBI taxonomy): Eukaryota > Metazoa > Chordata > Amphibia > Caudata > Ambystomatidae > Ambystoma > Ambystoma mexicanum. The sequence continues at coordinate 640,043,654 of NC_090939.1, forward strand.
TAAGGGAAAGATTTGTACTTGCATTGCGGGGAAAGAGAGCTTGTACGCTGATTTTCTACATCGCTTAAAAGTTGTTTTTATGCATCATGATACAAAATCATAACACGGAGTGGATATTGGAAGAAAGAAATGCTCCTAGTATACAACCTACCACTGCTTATCAACATAATGAAATTTTAAAAACTCAAATCCCGAAACGGCCTGACGGTAGGCTTTAAGCGCAAAAGACAGTAGAAAATCTACTTCCTATGGGAATCATGGGCGCTTCTGGAGTGTCTCCAAAAATCCTTCCTTCAATGGGCTTGGACTTAGCGGGAATAAACGAGAAGCATGTTTAACAGAACGATTAAAAGCAGATTTTCTGCTTATTAAAGAACAACTTAGTGAAAGCTTCACCAAGCTGCCTAATAGCAACAATATGAAGTCAAAAACAGTGAGTTTGGCTGCCCGGACCCTTTCACATTTTCCTTTACTGCCGCCAGCTGGTCATCAAGATCGGTCCAGCACTCTACAAATGAGACATTCGCTGGGTTCAGCAACAGAAATTGGATCTCAACCAAAAAAGACCAAGTCAACCAAAGTCTAAACACATTGAAAATTCAAGTTCACCTGGCATAAAATCAAAAAAATGTACTCAAAAACAGATTTCAATGACTAATTTCGATCACCAAGAGTAATATTCAAGAAAACGACAACAAAAATACTCTTAAATCGAATTTATCAATAGCTGCTGGAATTCAAATTCACAATAAGGTATTAGCAGCAACATCATTGGCTTTGATTCCCTTTGTAAAATGATACAAGACACTCAACGGATCAGTCCCAGATCAAGGAGCAATGCTGAACAACTTGAACTCAAAGATAACTCATGTGGAGTCTTTAAATGAATTGCTCCAAGTTCGTCTTGAGAAAGAAGTAGAGCTAACAGTAAAATGTCAAAATCGGCTGAGTGATCTCGCAGTAAGAGATCAAGGCGATAAAGCAGATCTAATGGACGCACTTCTAGAATGCATAAAGTGGTTGCAACATAGGGAGGAAAAAACTAATAACCAGATCACATGCTCATGTAATAATGACAAGATTCAGCACCTTTCGAAAAAAGCACAATCTTGGAAAGAAGCTGTGGACAGGTCAGGACCAGCCTCAAAAAACACAGAAATGCTTACTGTGAACACAGAGTCGGAGAGAAACGATCCAACTTTGTCTGATAATGACATAAACCAAGAGGAGATACTGCTGTCTAAAAAGACAGAACAGGGAATATCAAAACAAATACAGGAAGGCAGTAAAGAAAAAGAAACAATGAGGTTTAATAAATAAATCTCAGACGCATTGCCTCCCAGTAAAGATGCAATTCTCCCCTCGAAACAAACAAAAGGCCAGCCTGTGATTCCACCTGGCCTAAATGTAACGAAAAATCAAATGACAACATATGGGATATTCACTGGGACAGCTAAAACAGTGACAAGCAAAGCAATAGAATTACATTCTACCATACAGATGAAAAACAAAAAGAAAAAAAACAGAAGGCAAAGCAAACATCCAAAAGAGACACACAAACAAGGCAAAACAATTCATAAGAAATTTACCGACACCAAAAAAACTGGGCCTGTTCTGACAAGATCCGGATAATCAACGAAAGTCAAAAAGAAAACTCTCTCTCAAATTTTAAAGAACAAGCTGGAACAAATATAAGTCAACAGAAGAACGCAAATAAGCGGCCGAGAGTTGACTCAGACAAAGACACCACGCACTCTATAACGTCTTCTATTGATTTTTTGTGATCTCTCGACTTACTCAGTTGAAGCAGACAAAGAAACAGACACATTGCATATAACTGTGATTGCGAATCAAGTCCAAAAACCAAATTCCTCGCAATCTGTTGGAATCTTTAACAACCAACAAAGCACAGCAAAGGAAGTCGCACACTATAAAAAAGCCGGCATCAACAAATGCGGAGATGAAGCGATGCTTGCTTGGGATACGAAAAAACCTGAGCAAAAAACTGCGACCACTGCCCATGAAACTAGGCCAAGTAAAATCTCCTCTAATTTAAATCCACGTGTAACATCTGCTCAATTGAAAAAACACGTAAAATCAGTGGCAAATAAGCTCCTAACTCGAAAAACTGACTTGGAACTTAAAGGCACGGTCTAGTAAAATTTGTTATTGTCCCTACGGGTCGGCCATGTTTTTTTAAGCCTAAGTGGCTCGATTTTAGAAAACTTTCCTATGGACCTTACCCGAGTTTTCGTCCATTAAAAGCACGCGAAAACAAGCACCAGGGAGCCGCCATTTTCTGATAATCCTATCTTTTCCCCGATCGCCCTGGCTGACCTGCTTTTGCGGCACTAAATCAATTCCCCCGCCCCTGAGCCTGTCATCAGCAGACTCGTACCGCCCATTTCCCAACGCCAAAGCACGTCTCGTGTCAACATTCGCTGCGCTTCAGCTAATGACGTGTCGCCATGGAAATGGCAGGACGCCTCTTTCCTCAATAAGTATAAACAGACCGTTTCACAACACACAGCAGCAGATTTTCGATTCCATTCCTCTCTCTGTGTTACTTTGAGTATTATGTTACTCATTTCAGTGCTCTGGTCAGCTACCTTCGCCGCTTGTAGCCCGTGTGAACAGATACCAGTACCACCGCTATAAATTATTTTAGTTTGTTTAACACACAATGGCTACAATAATGCCCTACATGTACGAGCCCGAGTATACCGAGGAGGAACTACTGGAAAGGGAAGCACGCGAAAACGATGGGGATTCGGACGGCAGTTGGCAGGACGAATCAACAGATGAAGAGCCTGGGCCTAGTCGAATGGACGGCGTCTCCACCTGGTGCACATGCAATCGGTGCGAGCTAATGCCAACTGAGGATGAGAACTGCTGCTGCCGAGAAAACTCAGGATGCCTGGCCTACATTTCGGAAAGGCGAGCCACGACCGCAATGCATCACCGAGCTGCCAGACTTCAGGGCAGCCTGCCTCACACGGGCCGTGTTGAGAATAATGATGGTGCTTATGCACGAACTTCGAGCAACTGTTCGTCCTCGTAATCCGAGTAACGAGTAAGTATACTCTGCTTGTCATGCCACTCCTATTTCATGTACTTCTACTATATCCAAAATTACATCTACATATTATTGTAACGCATGTAAGTCGTTCAATAGTGTGCATTGTCTAGATAGCATTTGTCCGTGTAAAATGCCATTAGTTACAAGAATTTCACATTGACAACAAATGTTTATTAAACTTATCTTGGTCATTTAAAAACAGTTTGTTTCATTCCTTTTCACAGGTGGTACAGGCTGGTGGCCTATCATTCCTTTACATGGTGGCTTCACGGGAGGCTTGGACACCGCGTTCGAAGAGTGATACCCGCCTGTGCCGTTCGTGCCATTAGAGAAACGTTCCCGAGTGACAGCGGTCAGTAAAGGGGATTTTCTCTCGCTGTGCTGCAACCTGACCTGTATAATCTTTAAAGTCTTGTATTTTTGTGTCATGAAAATAAGATACAAAATAAAACACCACATATATTTTAACAACGGTTGTCTCGATTTTTTAAATGAATCAAGTGTGTCTCCATTCAAGGATGGACGTCAGACATCTGTGCTCCGAATGGGTGAAGGGCTGTGAAGCAGGGTGGTCACTATCTATCTAAGCTAACATAACATATTCTCGATAATGCATGCACTAAATAACACTTGTTCAAAGTCTTTCAGTAGGTTATGTCTCTATAAAAGTCACACATATATCTATACTAACAATTACCATTGGATTATACAGGCCTTAGGGTCTTGACCACTATAATACACCGGTTGAAGTGTGGGTCTGTGCTCACAAGAATCTCCGGTATGTGGCATTTGTTATTGATAAGCAACGCTATACTATCATTGATATAAAGGCGATATACTGTATATTGATATAAAGGCGGTTCGTGCCGGTGGATGCACGCTGGCATGGGGGGCTGTCAGGGGCGCGAAAGGCCAAGGTGCCAAACTACATGTACACTTCAAAAGGTGTCCCACGCCAAGGGGCCATCGGTCCCATTGCCTCCTCAGACCCCGTGTCTCCAGCCAGGCCTCCCCTTGAAGCAGGCCGCCCCCCTGCTATCCACATAAGTGTGTCTCCATTCAGCAGTCTTCCTGTGCCTTATCTGCACGCCCCAGGCCCATCCATCCCACCCCCCTGTATCAAAGGCGGTTCGCGCCGGTGGATGCCCGCTGGCATGGGGGGCTGTGACAGGCGCAAACGGCCAAGGTGCCAAACTACATGTACACTTCAAAAGGTGTCCCACGCCAAGGGGCCATTGTTCACATGGTCTCCTCAGACCCTGTGTCTCCAGGCAGGCCTCCCCTGAGGCAGGCTGCCCCCCTGCAATCCACATAAGTGTGTCTCCATTCAGCAGTCTTCCTGTGCCTTATCTGCATGCCCCAGGCCCATCCATCCCACCCCCCTGTATCAAAGGCGGTTCGCGCCGGTGGATGCCCGCTGGCATGGGGGGCTGTGACGGGCGCAAACGGCCAAGGTGCCAAACTACATGTACACTTCAAAAGGTGTCCCACGCCCAGGGGCCATCGGTCACATGGCCTCCTCAGACCACGTGTCTCCAGCCAGGCCTCCCCTGAGGCAGGCCGCCCCCCTGCAATCCACATAAGTGTGTCTCCATTCAGCAGTCTTCCTGTGCCTTATCTGCACGCCCCAGGCCCATCCATCCCACCCCCCTGTATCAAAGGCGGTTGGCGCCGGTGGATGCCCGCTGGCATGGGGGGCTGTCAGGGGCACGAAAGGCCAAGGTGCCAAACTACATGTACACTTCAAAAGGTGTCTCACGCCCAGGGTCCATCGGTCACATGGCCTCCTCAGACCCCGTGTCTCCAGCCAGGCCTCCCCTTGAAGCAGGCCGCCCCCCTAAGACCACGACATACATACCTCATTCATTCACAAACACACCCCTGTTTCTAATACTTTATAAATCACTTGATATGTCTCATGAGGACATCTTTGTGCTTTGCAAGTCAACTCCTGAACGTGTTACCTGGCAACCACTGAGATCTACGCTAATCTGCTCGTCGTCGTGCTATCCGTGAACTTCTGTGACTGCTTAGAGCAAACCCATCAGTGTGCTACCCGTGGCCACCCACCTATTCTCCTGCAACATACTGCTCTGCTTGCTGAATCCAACTGTTTGTTGGTCAAGGTACGGCCATGTATCCTAGTCATATTTCGCAGATTTTTAAATTTCTATCTATTTACGAGTTGAGTACACAATAGTGCTAGGTTCATTGGTCTCATTGCTATTGACTTGAGTTTCCATTGCTATGCTATCAATAGATCTATTTATTTTCATCTGTGTCTATTGTCATCGAATTGCACCCTTCGAGGGTCCAGTCTATAATGTAAGCATGTTTCCTTCTCGTGCAATACAGAACATCCAAGGGATGAGTCACATGTTCAGTTTTTAGTCACATCATTTATACATTTCTGCAACTTATGCAAATAGTAAGCCGCACATAATGAACTGGTATAGTTCCTGCAACCAAAACAAACCTTGCATTGATCATTGTATGATTCATTTACTTTGGTATCAAATCTTTATTCTTGAAGATTGTATAATAATGTCGATATTTACTTTTCAGATTTATCAACAATGCCTGCCTGTTCGATTAGCGGTTGCCCTTTGAAGACCCATGCTAAATCTGAAGGCACTACAATGCATGTATTCCCGAAAACTGTTGATCGAATAAGAGAATGGGTCAGACATTGCGGATATCCACTGGATGAGCTGCAAAGTAGAGTCCAACAAGTCTTACAGGACAAGAGGGGTGATCGATACCGCATCTGCAGCCGGCACTTTTCCTTGGACATGTACACAACTTCTTGGGTAACAAAGAAGAATAAACGGCGAACGACACGGAAATTGCGCGAAAACGCTATTCCCATCCTATTCCTCCACATTACGCTACCTGTGAGTCAAGTGTCCGGATTTAGCTTTAGGCCTTGCGGTAGTGTGTAGGTAGCCGAATGGATTAATTGATATTGTAGGTGTTCTATCCCTTGTAATAATTTCGATATTGATATGAGTGTATAGTTTTTTGAATAATGACATTTATCAATATATTCTTTTTCGATTTCATAACCAACAAACGCAATGTATATATATATGGGGATAGGGAACTGTGCTGTATTGAGCATTTTTCAAGTATTCTGTCGGCTTACATGGCTATTTTTAATATTGGCATTTCATTATCAATCATTAATTGACCTTTACAACTTCTTGACTATCCCTTCAATCTGAAGCAAGAACATTCTACATCCTTGACGTGGTCGCAGTTATCAACCACTTCTAGTGCGTATCAGGTAATCTTACTAGGCTAATCCGCTACATACTTGTTTTATGCATGTCAAGTAATAGTTTTATTCTATCGTGTAATTACTTTACCGAATGTTTGGTTACTGCTTTCCAAATGATATACACCTTAGTTATCGTCCACTGGTGTTTGTTTTCAGTTCTTATTAGTGTTATCCATACTAATGCAAGTACTGTCTTTCAGGGAGATGCTGAAGCGTCCGCCACATCTACAACATTTCTAGATGTTCTTCAACAGCAGGGGGTATGAATACTGACAGCTCCATCGAGCGTCATCATCAGAGCTGGAATTCTTGTTGTTTGATTGTTCTACACAATGTTTCATTCGTGGTTAGCTGTTGATATGTACCTGTGCTGTCGACCCCAGGTGTGTGTTATGTTTTCACAATTGTAATCCTCACTAATGCAAGTACTATGTTTCAGGCAGTTGATGGAGCGTCAACCCCTGCACTTGATGCAGAGCCTGACATTCAAGTATACGAATCGGCGCAACAGCTTTCGGAAGTGCGCACTACATTTGCAACATCCATAGATATTCTTCAGCAGCACGAGGTATGGATAATGACAGCTCCATCATGCGTGATCATATAACGTGATTCCATTTGCTATACTTTCTTCCCTATTAACGCTAGTGCTGTGTTTCAGGGAGACGACAAAGCTTCCATCACAATCACAACATCTCATTTAGATGATGCAGATGTAAAGGAATCGTTGAAAATAGTCGATGAAATGTGATCATATTTAGATTTTCCTTGATTCTTTTGGACAATGCATCATTTGCGGTTATCTCTTTATATGTACCTGTGCGTTCGACCCCAAGTGTGTGTTATGTTTCCAATATTGAAAACCATTCTAATCCAAGTACTGTGTTTCAGGGAGACGACGGAGCTTCCACCACAATCACAACATCTCATTTAGATGATGCAGATGTAAAGGAATCTTTGAAATAAGTCGATGAAATGTGATCATATTTGGATTTTCCTTGATTCTTTTGGACAATGCATCATTTGTGGTTATCTCTTTATATGTACCTGTGCCGTCGACCCCAAGTGTGTGTTGTGTTTCCAATATTGAAAAGCATACTAATGCAGGTACTGTGTTTCAGGGAGATGCGGATGCCTCCTCTCCAATACAACCATTCATGGCAGTCCATGCAGAGCCAGAGGTATGGATACTGACAGTTCCATCGAAATAGATCATCACTGGTCGAATACTTGTCGTTTGATTGTTGCACACAATGTTTAAATCGTGTTTGGCTATTGAGATGTACCTGTGTGTTGGTCCTCACGTGTGTTTTATGATAACAATATTTTGATACATAGTAATGAAAGTACTATGTTTCAGGGAGACGATGGAGCGTCAACCCCTGCACTTGATGCAGAGCCTGACATTCAAGTATATGAATCGGCGCAACAGCTTTCGGAAGTGCGCACTACATTTGCAACATCCATAGATATTCTTCAGCAGCACGAGGTATGGATAATGACAGCTCCATCATGCGTGATCATATAACGTGATTCCATTTGCTATACTTTCTTCCCTATTAACGCAAGTGCTGTGTTTCAGGGAGACGACGAAGCTTCCACCACAATCACAACATCTCATTTAGATGATGCAGATGTAAAGGAATCGTTGAAAATAGTCGATGAAATGTGATCATATTTAGATTTTCCTTGATTCTTTTGGACAATGCATCATTTGCGGTTATCTCTTTATATGTACCTGTGCGTTCGACCCCAAGTGTGTGTTATGTTTCCAATATTGAAAACCATTCTAATCCAAGTACGTGTGTTTCAGGGAGAGGACGGAGCTTCCACCACAATCACAACATCTCATTTAGATGATGCAGATGTAAAGGAATCGTTGAAATAAGTCGATGAAATGTGATCATATTTGGATTTTCCTTGATTCTTTTGGACAATGCATCATTTGTGGTTATCTCTTTATATGTACCTGTGCCGTCGACCCCAAGTGTGTGTTGTGTTTCCAATATTGAAAAGCATATTAATGCAGGTACTGTGTTTCAGGGAGATGCGGATGCCTCCTCTCCAATACAACCATTCATGGCAGTCCATGCAGAGCCAGAGGTATGGATACTGACAGTTCCATCGAAATAGATCATCACTGGTCGAATACTTGTCGTTTGATTGTTGCACACAATGTTTAAATCGTGTTTGGCTATTGAGATGTACCTGTGTGTTGGTCCTCACGTGTGTTTTATGCTAACAATATTTTGATACATAGTAATGAAAGTACTATGTTTCAGGGAGACGATGGAGCCTCATTCCGTGCTGTCTATGCGGATACAGAAAATATAGTCGTTGCAGCGCAAGAGAAAGGGAGGACATGCGGAAACGAATCGGAGCTACAGCGTGCAGATGTTGAAGGTCGAGTCAAAAAAGTTGCAAAGAAAAAAAAACAAAAAAAGGTTAGTTACAAACAGTTCATAACTTTAAAAAAATGTTTGTGCCGGGGACTATTTTATGTTTTTTTCCAGTCAATTCTACTACACTCCATCTTGTGTTTAAACTAAACATCCCTTTTCCAATCTCTCCTCCAGTTACCCGGGGTGTCAGAACTATACACACACAGACAGTGAAGCGAATGAGAGATGTGGCTTGCCAGACCGTGCACACTATGGAGGAACTATTAATTGAGGCGAGGCGTGTTCAGGCTCGAGATGCTCATGTCCAATGGCCAGAACATGAATTAACTGTGTTTGGAGACTACAGCAAAGTTGCATTGGACCATAGCTACAGTGCGACCGCACCACCACAAGAAGATGTTATTGAATGTATTGAAGATAGCTCTGAAGTGGTTGCAGATCAATTTACACAATCTACACCCGCCAAAAATTTTCCACCAAAAAACCTGTCGACATTGTTGTGTTCTCCCATCAATGTTGAAGTAATAGATGTTGAAATGACAGAGAATGAACCAGCCGCAGCATCCATAGACGCATCAGAACTTGATATCAGCGATATTACTTTCCAATGTGTTGAAATCTCCACAACGTCTAAGGCCGAAACAACGTTGACGCAGGATGACAGTCTAATGAAAGAGAGCAAATACATTGTATTCGACAGTTGTTTGATGGAAATTATAAGTATGCTGAAATGTGTGCATTCCATTAGAGGGAAAGTATGTGGGAAGCCATTGATTAAAGTGACTCGTCAAATAAAAGGCAGTAACGTCAAAATAAATGCCGCCTGTAGATTAAATCATAGGTTCTCATGGTCTGCACAACCGATGCTGGGGAAACTGCCAGCAGGCAATCTACTGTGTGCAGCTGCATCACTTTTTAGTGGCTCCAGTTTTAGAAAGTTAGAGGCTTTCTTTCAGTTTGTGGGACTCCATTTCATTTCTAAAGCGCTGTACTTCATATACCAAGGTGATTATCTGTTTCCGGCCATTAGTGATGCTTGGAAAATTGAACAATTGTCTCTAGCAAGTACATTCGAAGGCAAACGATTCAGGTTAGCCGGCGATGGACAGTGCGACAGCCCTGGATTTTCTGCCAAGTACTGCACCTACCACTTTCAGGACATGGATAGTAAGAAAATTGTGAGTTCGGTGGTCGTGCAGGTAACACAATGTACATCCTCAGTGGCCATGGAGAAACTAGGTTTTATAAAATCAGTGGAATATCTACAATCGAGGGGAATGCACATCGACCTCATAGCCACGGATAGACACGTTTCAATTGCCAAGACAATGAGAGAGCAGTTCCCACATATTAAACATCAATTTGACGTATGGGATCTTGCTAAATCAATCAATAAGAAAATCTCGGCTGCAGGGAAAAAAAAGGTTTTGAAAGTATTTTGCAGTGGTCACATTCTATCACCAACCATCTTTGGTGGAGCTCAAAAACTTGTGAGGGGTCAGTGGAAATACTACTTGAAAAATGGCGGTCACTGATGCACCACTGTACCAACGTTCACCGCTGGACAGCAAATGAACATTTCCACCAATGTGAACATGGCCCTTTGTCCCCAGAGGAGGCACGGAAGAAGAAGTGGTTGATTCCATCTTCACCGACACACAAAGCCATTGAGAAGATTGTTTTCGACAAAACTCTATCAACAGTTTTGAGAGGACTGACATAATTCTGTCACACAGGAGATTTGGAGGTGTTCCACAATATGTGTCTAAAGTACAGGCCAAAGCGCTTGCATTTTATCTTTCGGGGAATGAAACATCGTACTCTACTATCGGTCTTGGCCCATAACAGCAATGTCGGACGTGAACAATCTAGGACTAGGGGTAAAGTAAGGATGCCTCGCTACACTAAGGTGTTTTCAAAACGAAGTAAGCAATGGGTGATCAAACCAGTCTATGATGAAATGCAGTTCGACTTTGTGAAAGGTCTTATTGTTGCTGTGTTAGAGAAGCACAGATATGGAATTTTGGACGTTTCTGTGCAGAGCAGTGATCCATTGCCACCGAACATTGCGACTGTGCCATGCCCACCCGAAGCACAGCTGATTGTGAAGTACAAATCCCGGTTTAAATAATTGCAATACGATTGTCTTTTTGTAAATAAATGTTATTGTACAGTGTACCTGTAAACCTAACCCCTACCTTCACCATCATGGTTGGCGAAAAAGCTGGGTGTCATCTTTGAATTCTCTCTATTCACCTCACATATGTGTATGTATATATTTTTCTCATCTCATGTAAATGTAAATGCTGCGCACTGTTAACGGAGGGGAGGCTTGCGTATTGCAAATAATAAAACAAACAAACAAACAATAAATCTCACTTTTAACTCAACTCCTGTGGTACTTTATACTTTCCCTGACCTTCCGCCAAAAATTAAATGTCTCAATTTGGGCTGCAAAGCTCGCAGACAACGGGGACAAAATTGGGGCACTTAGAATGCGCCAGCCAAGCGGGCCGTGGCATTTGGGAGAGAAGCCAGTTCGCATTTGCACATTGAGGCGCACTACATAGACGGATTCTAAACTTCAAGTTCTCACAGATGCCTATACTACGTGATGTTGCAAATAAAGAATGCGAAGGACAGCGCCCAGATGAGGCCCACAAGTCGCACTGGAAGTATAAGGGTCTATTGTTTTTTGACCTTGAGACAGGGACCATGCCGAAAGAACTACATTTGAAGGGAGTGCGCAGTAACGTAAGAGACGATAAGGCAGAAAATTCAGAAACTAGACCGAGTTTCATTTTAGGTCAGTATACGAAAAATCGTTGTCAAGAGCACGGTCCATTTTACAGACTGCATTACGAAGAGACACAATGGAAATTTCAAATATAATGTAAGTAAATCTTTACACGCTTTTATACCGGAATGAAGATTTAATGAATGGATGCATGAATAAATGAATGAATGAAGAGCTAGGAAAAGCAAGTAAAACTGTTCGTAGTGGGCACATGGGCATGCAGGTCCACTGGTCTCACCGATCTCGGTCCTTGGCCCAGCCACTTTTCCCTGCACTGCCTACCTGCACTACAGGACTGTCTCTGTATCCTTCAGCCCCTTCTCCCGGCATTTACCTTGCACTTGCCACCAGCTTGCCCTATTATTTCATTTGTATTCAACTAACCATGTACAGCCCTTCCCCATGCGCGATCAGAAAGACACCTGGCCTAGTAGGATCGTTGTCTGTCTGCCCTTGTTCCCCACCTGCCTCGTCACGCCTAGAAACACTTGAGTATAGGCGCGTTACAAATGCCATATCATATATCATATAATTCCTCACACATGTAGACTAACTGTCGTTTATCATTGTGTGTTGGACTCGATTTATCTCGTTACTTTTCGCATTGATTTTAGAGATGAACATACTCCATTGAACTATCCTTGCAAGCAAATAGTTTCTGATCGGCCGTAATAAATAAAATGAGTAATATTAATGAAGTTCGGCTAGCGAGACTAATTATCATTTTTTTGTTTTCATAACAGGTATTTGATCCCATTCTGCCACTGCCATCTGTTTGAGACACCGGCGGATGGATTCTTCAGCAGACACCTGCAGCTTCGTGTCAACAACTGGAGCACGATCACCATATTATGGGACGATCGCCAAGGGCCCACATGCCCTTACGCTGTACTAGTGGCTATAAGCAACATAACAACCTTTAGGCTGGACTAGTGCCTAGTTGATGGAACAGCCTTGCGGTTCACCGTGCTTCCAAAGTGATTCTTTTTACGAAAATGAACACCCTGTGTACCATAAAGGAACAGCGCGTGACTCAAGATGAAACGGAACAGTTATTGCGGATACAGATAAAAGAAAATAAATGGCTTCCGGAGTTCATATGGCAATTGCTGAATATTCTCTAAACATTGAATGTCAAATAAATGTACTTTACCAAATGTACCGTGTTGCTGTTTCATTTTAAAGTACAGTTTCATATTCCGAATTGTGGCGCGCTGTGTTGTGAGTTGATCTGTGTTGGTTTCCGGGTTCTGTGTGGAGTCGCGCAGAAGACGACTGGGCGCGTTTGCCTACGCAGCACAGTAACGTCACGGGGAGAGGCGGGGAATATGAATGTTTTGATAATGTCAGGCTCAGGGGCGGGGGAATTGATTTAGTGCCGCAAAAGCAGGTCAGCCAGGGCGATCGGGGAAAAGATAGGATTATCAGAAAATGGCGGCTCCCTGGTGCTTGTTTTTGCGTGCGTTTAATGGACGAAAACTCGGGTAAGGTCCATAGGAAAGTTTTCTAAAATCGAGCCACTTAGGCTTAAAAAAACATGGCCGACCCGTAGGGACAATAACATTTTTTACTAGACCATGCCTTTAACACTTGGAAAATACGAATAGAAAACATACTCATAGATGAAAACGAAGTAAACTTGAATAGAGGTAACATCATGCGCTTGTTACATAACTTCCCTTCGTTGCCACCATAAACTCAGATGACATACACATTGTGGAATATGTAACCAAGGAATGCTCTGACAAAGTATTACTACATATAAAGTCACATGTAGTGAGGACATTTTTGTTAGCAGCAAGAGATGAATTACTTTGCTTAGTAAGAGATGGCTACGCAGTATTATTGAATCCTGCTGGAAAAAATAACTCAGGCCGTCCATATTCAGGCCTAATAACCATGGTAAATATCAGTATTAGTTGGGAAGTGATACAAGCAACAAACCCAAACATTTTCGTGCAAGGAACTGTACTACAGCTAATTCAAAGTGGACAAATCAAAAAGAAGCAAATGTTACTCATAAATACTTACTGGAATCCGGTAAAGATTGCAACAAGCAATTTTCTAAACTCAATCACAACATTAATGGATGAATGTATAACTGTCTTTGACGACTTAGAAATTATAATATGCAGTGATCTGAATTATTCATGGTTTGAAAACAAGAAAGTCATCAGAAATACTAGACCAGGTACAAACATCGACAAACAAAGCAGTGGTGAGCGCTGGAAAGCAGCACTCAGTCTGCGCAATTGTGAAATGGTGAATGGCAACGTGAAGGCTGATATGCCACCAAATTTCACCTGGCATCCGAACTTTAGTCAGAAAACTTTAGACTATATTTGGATTTCGAATAACATATGGACCAAACGTGATCAGATTAATGTCATGAAAACAGAAAAAAGCGATCATGATGTCCTGAAATTGACTTGGCTTATGCAATGCGAAAGTGTTTCGCAAACATATAACAGATCTGTGGCAATTAATCAAGGTGGCAACAGATTGAGAATAAATGGTTCCCGAAATGATGTACTAAGAAATAGTATACTGTGTTGGGTGTCCTGACCCACGTTTGAGCTATCATGCTGCAACATTTGGTGCTGTGGGCTTAGAAAATCCAAGATGGCCAAAAAGCCCACAAGTGCGCCAGAATCCAGGAGAACCACGCAGTTTGTGCGCACACCCAAAATGGTTACCTAACTTGCCACCCACCAGTGTAAAGAAAGATCTTTGTTAACAAAATCCACTGTTACTGATGTCAAAAAGTTGCTGAAATCGTGACTCATTGGACCACTTTAAAGATTCAACCCTTTTGTGGGGTTCCACATAACCATCTTACTGTAAGGAGCCCCATCAAAACAATGTTAAGCAAGGATTTATTACCATGTAAGAACCATTCCTGTTTGGAATGCATTAATCCAAGAAAAATCCCGAAAATGGTTGCATTACCAGTACTCACCACTATCAGAAAGCCGGCGTTTTAAAACAACACCAGACTCTTTTGTGTAAAACTGAATAAATGAACCCAAAGCAGGCCAAAGAAAGACTTACTGAGGGGTGGATACCATGTAAAGTTATATTCTGAAGTGACTTGAAGGTTTATAACAAGACTGGCTGAGCTGTGGATTTCAGCAGTTTAAGTAAATTTGGACTGAAAGACACTAAAAACCTAAATGTTTAAAAGAAATGAGTGACCTACTTTTGAGTGTCACATAGGTTGCAATTGTTTAAATGTCATAGTTTTAAACTTAGAATCAGCATTCTAGCTGCATATGTAAAAATGGTTAGTTTTATTTGAATGCAGAAAACTGGGTAACTAAAAGTGACATTAGCTGGGGCCTGGCTTAAGGAACTGGATTCTGCTTGACAACTTCCCCCCAATTGGAGTGAAACTGGATCCACAGCAGTTCCCAGGCCTAGCTGCCTTTTGCTGTTCCCACCAAAAGGGATATGACACTTCTCTGATTGAATTACCAAGGGACTGCTAGAGACTAAACATAGGACCCAGGCAGAGGGTTTATTGAAGTGGCCATAAATGGCTTCCTCTTGAACAATGGGCCTTTCAGGGCCCAGGCAGATGGTTTATTGCAGGGGTCATAAAAATGGCTTCCTCTTGGCAGAAACTGGGAGGGTGAGAAACTGGAGACAGAGGCTGAGCTTGAAGAAAGTGGAAAGACTGGTTTCTGTACCATGTGACCTGAAAAGACACACCCCTGTAGCCAGAATATGGTTTTAGAAAAAGATGAATAACTCATAGTACGGACTTGTCATAATTATTTAAATGATACCATAATTCTTGTGATTTTTCTGCCCACATTTTAAGAGGTTTTTAGAACCGGTGGCATGATCTGGGGGCAAACTAGCAGTTAAGAGGGTATTACTTAAAATGTCTGCATGTGAAAAGTCTGATACTTCATCAATTAATGCCTGCATGCCTTGCACACATTTGGGTAAATTTGAGTAAGAATCTGATATTGGTAACCTGACCAAAAAGTGAAATATGTTGCCACTTCTGAATGCAAGCTCCCAGGAAGAGCAGATTTGAACAGGGTATATCTCATGTGATATGTGATGGGTGCATGTAATTTCAAACCACTGTGTATCTATGAAATATGTCTTTTTGAGCAAATATAGATTGTGTGTAAAGTTGACAGGGGTGGGTACTCTGTATCATAAACAGACCTCATCATGATGACACTTCATTTCATTCCCCCAATCAAGGGGAAGAGGAGGAAGTGGCCAATGACAAGTGGAGAGGGGTAGGGCCTAGGAAGCTAGCCTCTCCACCCATTTTCAAAACACATAAAAGCAGACAGTCAGGACAGATAGGGACATTCTATTCCATCTGCTGCGGGACGCTCTGCCGGGAAAATCCATACTTTACCTATATCAACCTCCAGAGAGCCAACATAGAGACCTCAATCTATCCACCTTCAGAGACCAAGACTTTACTTCAGAATTTGTAGCAGAGAGGTCAACTACAAGCTAAATCCCTCTTTAGCAGGCCTCAAATCATTGCCATTATCACCGCCAGGCGAGCTCTTTGAATTCTTTGCAAGAACTCTTGCCATTTGCCAGAGAGCAGTGTTGTATCCAGAGAGAGACCAGCTGAACCGGAGACCGCTGTATCCGGACCCACAGACCTGATCAGAACCAGAGACCCAGACCAGCAGAGTAGAGCTGACCCAGACGCTGTGCGCAGAGACCGTCCATGGCGAGTGAAGAAAACCTGACCAGATCCGTGGCGAGGCTCATTCTATTTCTAAATATATTGTGAGTACCTAGCAGAACTGTGCAGAACCAATCTCTTAGTTAAAATAATCTAATCCAAGCTATTTTAATCTAAGTAGAACTGCCTCCTAACTGTCACCTGTCATTTGCAAAGCTGTCACTTGTCATTTTTAGCTGCAAGCTGTAACTTGTCCCTTTGAACTTTTAAAATTTCAAATCTGAAAAACGACCTTTACCATATCGCTCATATCTCTGTGACCGTTTGTCTTAGAGACGTGCAGTAACTTTCCTCTGAAAGCTGGGAATCTTGGCTTTTCAAGGAACCTAGAACCGCATTCCTATTCCATACACTTTTGCCGCAATCGCGAAAAACGCACTCGCGAATTTGCCACGATTTGCAAATTTCTCCACGTGGGAAAACAGCAGCTTCCTTGCTTTCCTTGCTAAAAATTCGTTTGCCCCTTAAGAACCATCCCTGAATCATTGCTAGAGTGAGCCTGGGCTAATATTAACTAGATACCACTCACCCTGAACCTCTAGGGGGAATTAAAAGCATTTTAGCATATTTTTCACTTCATAGCCAGCACATATTCAAAGCATTTGGGCCTGTGTTTCAAACTTCTGTAGTCTAAGCTTGCTGGGGTGAACTGAATTACATTTGACTGCATTTCTGAGAACTGTGTGCTTTCCTTCCATTTCCTTGCATTGCATAAAGGGGGGAGTGGATTGCCAAAGAAAAGTGATTACATTGTTTTGTTGAAATCATATTGAGTATTTTCTGTATTGCATTTTCATTCAACATTACATCCATCTGAACTTATATAAAGCATTCTCTACCACCTTATTCTTCTGTTCCTATTCACAAGTGTGCTAGTGCCAGACTATCCATTATTGATTACTGCTCAGATTAAGTGTGATATCCAATTATTAATTTATCATAAAGTGTGATATATATATATATATATTGTTTAAATTCTCAAATAAACCTTTTAACTTGCAAAACAGAACTACTTCTTGGCTCAGTGGGGTCAGGGGGATTCCAAGAGAGAGGTGTTATATAGGGGTAGTCATCCAGAACGCATGAACTGGACATAAAGATATATCAATAAGGGTTTCCATTCAGTATCCCAGACTAGGCATTGACTTAGCTGTAGTGTTGAATTGAATCCTCTTACAAATTGGGGGCTCGGGCCGGACGTTTGGGTTAGATCTATCACTTGTGCAGATTAATACAGTGTGCCAGCTGACCAGATACACATATCCGGTCGGATCACCACGCTGTGTTACGCTGTAAAGCACTCCTCAAAGGAACGCTCTAAGAAAAAGGTCTGTTTTGCAAAAATAAAATACTAATTTCTGTAAGTCAGGACAGAGACCAATCTCTAGAATGACGACCTTGGTAGATATGAAAATAGCCAGAGAGCACTTCTTACATAAGTTATTTGTGAGAGGTGAGTGGACTCATCAGGACCAAACGGTTTGGTTGCAGGCAATCGCGAAACAGGTCACTGAAACAGGGTCAGATATATGGGGAGATCAGGGTCCCCTACATGTGGCCCTGAGTGAACTATATTTGGCCCCGAAGGCCAAGGATGAGCACCACAAGATTGCCAGGGTAGCGGCATATTTATATTTACATATGGGAGCCATGCAGGACAAATGTGCTGAAGGCCAAGATCTGGCATTACAGAAGGCCCAATCTGATCTGGACTCTTCTGAGCAGAGGCTGCTCAGGAGCCAGGAGTCAGAAAATGACAGCAGACGGTACATCACTAAAATAAAGGAGGATATGGATGTGCTGCAACAGGAAAAGGCGGACCAGGATACCAGATTTCTGGCCTTGCAGAAGGAGTACCAAGAAGGTTTGGACTCCCTACTGCAGAGCCAGAAAAAGCTGGAGCAACAGTTAGACTTCAATAGGGCGTGTGCTGAGCAGGTAGTCACCCTGCAAAGCCACCTAGATAGGGAGAAGGCAGAGAGCAATAAACTGATTTTGAAAGACCTGGATACCCAGGCAGAGTTTGACCAGGAGCGCCAGAAAACTGGTGCCTTCCAAAGGCAAAGGGACGACCTGGCGGCACAGATGCAGGCTCTTAGTCAGGAAAGGGATACCTTAGGCCAGGAAGTCCGCCACTTAAAAAGGAAAATGGAAGAAAATCACCTGGCCCTCCAGGGACTGGGTGACCTCCAAAAAGAACACCAGAACTTGTTAGAGCACACCAGGAAGGTGGAGGATGCTCTGGCAAGAAAGGAGCAGGCTAATAGGGACACAGCTCAGGAGGTAACCCTCCTGCAGCAAAAACTGGCCCAGTGCTCCAGGACCAATCAGGAGGCACAGAGAGAGAATGAGGCTCTCTGCCAGCACAATGATAGACTCCAACAACAGGTAGCGATGCAGGAGAGACTGATAGAGTCTAGTAAGGCCTTAACTGAGGAACTGAAGGCGCGGGCTCTTGCATTGCAACAGGGAGCAGGGGCGGATAGAGTAGAGACCAAGTTCGCTGGGAAAGGGAAACTCCTGAGCATAACCTCAGGAGCCCTAGTACCAGAGGCCTTTATCTCTCTCAGTCCCTGGACTCTGCCACCCCCATGTCCCCTGGCGCACATGAGCACAGGGCCACAGGGATGGCAGATTACTATCCAGCCAGAAGCATGGGGCTCATAGGCCAGTACCACCCAGGAATGGAGGGGCGGGCATCCGGGTATGGGCACCCAAGCACAGTGCAATTTAATGGGGAACCCCAGGAGAGTAGGCCCATTAAGGGCATCCTGAAAACCTCTGCCCAGTTAGGTCAGTGGGGGGGGGGTACCCATCAAATCCTGGCAGCAAGGAGGGATCTGAAGACTCCTCTGAGCGGTACAGGACACAGGAGACCAGGTCCCCACATTCTGCCAGCCATTCCCAGGCTCGCAGAATCCGGGAAAACCTGGAAGAACAGACGGGAACCTCTGGGAGCAGTGCCTCTGAGTCAGAAGATGAATGGACCAGGGTTACCCGGACCAAAAGGGCCAATAAGGCAAAAAGGGCCTTGCTTAAGGACCCATTGAAGCAAATAAAGGCAATAAGAAGTGTTATCACGCCTTATCATAAGAACGCCAAGTATTCCGTATGTGAACACTTGGAGCTCTATGAGCAAATGATGGAGACTTTCCATTTGAAGGACAGCAGTAGCTGCATCCTGTACGTCAAATGGACATTCTCACCAGAATACTCCAGTTTCTTTGCGGGGCTGGAGGACCAAAATCATTTAAGATGGTCCACCTATAAGGCGGCCATCTTGAAACATTTTTCTACTCATAGAAATCCTCAAGAGGCTCGCAAGGCAGCCTACAATTTACAATGTGGGGAGGATCAGGCCCCACAAGAATTTGTGCAGGAGTTAAAGCGTGCTTTTGCACAGACCACAAGAAGGGAGCGCACGGATAGCAGATAATTTATTCATACGTTTTTCCATGCCTTGCCCAAATACATAATGACCCAGCTCGCGAGGGATTTTCACGAGAAAAGATCTTTAGACTGGGTCATTGAACAGGCGACCCGGATCTATGAGGTGCAGAAGCCAATAGAAAATAAAAATAATGCGCCCAAAAACCCCAAAGCCAACAACACCCCTGCTGCTGCCAAGGTGGCAGAGGTAAAGGTCACCCCCGTTTTAGATTTGGAGATGGGGGGGCTAAAAACCTACCTGCACCTAATAATGCTAGGCCCAGAAGGTCCTCGGGCCAGTCACAGACAGGGAGCCAGGGAGGCAGCCCCACAAATGGGGTCCCTCGCTCTCCTGATTATGTAAGCCCCCGTTACAAGGGAAACAGACCCATCCTGGGTTATGTGTGGACTCCTCCAGCCCAAGGGGGGGATCCAGCCAAGCACCTAACCCAGAGAACTTCCCTCCCAACTTCTCACAGGAGGGCAGAAACCCACCAAACCCTGGGCAGAACTTCTTCCCCAGGTATCCACCCAACTTCCAGCCCCAAAATCCTCCACCCTTCTTTCCCCAATTCCCTGAGGCCAGACAACCGAATCCGGGAGAGGGGAGGCCAAGGGTGGAGGGGTATCCAAATCTTCCCAACCAGGGGTACTACCAAAGAAGGGATAGCTACCCTTCCCGGGATCAGCCCAGGGGAGAAAACAGGGCCCCGTATCAGCCCGAGCGGGTTTCCCAGTTAGAGCGCCAGGTTCAAAACATGGCGCGGGATCTGGGTCACATACTGAGGGCTCAGCAGAACCCTCAGATCGGCATGCCGGCGCAGAACGCACCCAACTCTGGACCTGGTGCTCCAGAACAATGACGGGGGCAGCACCCCGATAACTCACCGGTTCCCAGGGAGGAGGCACAAAGGGAAGGGGGTGTAAAGCCTTGGAGGAAGCTTCCTTCCTCACTTGTAAACAGCCCCTGGAAACCCAGGAACCGGAAACAAAATCTCTTGCCCCTGAAAGTCTGCCTCCTAAGGAGCAGAGGGGGGTAGGAGAAGCAAAAGACCCAAACAGACTCAGTTTGAGGAGGAGGTACAGATCTTCCAATTTGAGGAAGAGGGATCCTCAGAGGATCCTGGGAAAAGGATCTTCTCCTTCAGAGAGGGGGGAACTCCTCCCAAAGAAAAATGGGTCCCTAGGGATGCAAATCCAGACTGGGGAGATGTGGAGACTGAGCTACCGCCGCCCACCATCTCATCCCAGAACCAACAGCAAGAAAATCCCCTGGTTCAAACCCATCCTGATGACTGCCTCCAAAAAGGGGGAGGGCGGCCCAGAACCGGAACCAGGGGAACCCACAATGGCTCTGATCTCCAGTTGCCAACTTTTTCTTTCAGATTCCCAAGGCTCTCCACAGAATTCTGCCCAAATCTCTTCGCTAGCGATGTCCAAAACCAGAAAGTTAGCCCACCAGTTGTCCAAAAATGTGCATTATCTGTGCCCCCTTGAGGAGAAGGAGGGAAGATACTATGCCCCGGTACAAGTACAGGGGCAGGGTACAATTTTGGCACTGGTGGACACTGGATCTCAAGCTACCCTTCTGTCCAGAAGGGCCTTTGACGAACTGAATGCAGGAAGGGGAGAGAATTACCAAATTCCTCTCACCTCTCTTCCTGGACAACTGCAGAACTTTGACGGGAAGGAAATTCCCGTCGAGGGGACGGCAGATTTGGACATTAAAATTGGGCGACACAAGTTGAAACACCCGGTCATAGTTGTGACTCCAGAGGGCACCCCTTGTTTACTAGGGAAAGACCTCCTGAGAAGGTTGTCACCCCTAATAGATTGCGTAAACAAGGTCCTCTGGACCCAGACTAGCCGACCCATAAAATTAAAACAGAGTGTCAACCATGTTAGTTTAAACGGCACATGCCACATGGTTGAACAAAAATCTGACCAAGTAGAGTTCCACTTCCAGAATAACCAAATTCCAGACGTGACAGTAATAGCAGTAGGACAACAGACTGGTGATGGGGGGTCCTCTCTATTTCTGAAAATCAACCTTCCTTCCAGCCTAAAGTGGTATTCCACGCTGGAAGGAAACACTCTGAAATTCTATACTAATCCACAATCAAAAACTCCCACTCCTATAGTCCAGAAAGATGTGAAATCAGCTCAGAGCCTGGCTGATATTCAGCAAATTGGAGAGCAGTTGTTCATCCCTGTTCAGTTAAATGATGGGAAGGACTCTGTTCTCGCTCGAGTGTGTGTGAACAACGGTAAGAGCTTCATCAGCGAAGCCATGTTCCGCCAACTCCCAAAAGATCCAGCCATTCCCACATTCAAACTGATAGACAAATGGGAAATGGACCTGGAAGCACCCAATTCCAAACATCTCCTGCCAAGCAGGTGTATGATCAAAATCTCCATTGGCAACAAGAGCATAGTCCATAATTGTTGGGTCGTGCGAGACGTCACTGCCGCCTTTTACTTAGGCAGTGACATTCTCAATCGCTTTGCCATTAGTTTGGACCTAATAAACTTCAAAGCTTGGTCCCGATTAGCGGATAATCCCATGGGCTTTGATGATCCAGAAAAAGCATTTAGGTCAGCTCAATTGCTACCTTATGCAGTTGAAATTCAGATCAAAGAGGAAGTCACCATCCCAGAAAGGACCCGACAATTCTCCCTGGAAGTGAAAGCTAAAAGAGGACAACATTTGAAAAACCCTGATGCTTACATACATCTAAACGCTTCTCTCCAACAGCAAGGGTTGGGGTAAACCCAACTCCATTAGTCAACATAGAACAGGACACCATTCTAATAGAGGTGGATAACAGCGACTTAAAGAGTATTACTCTAGCCGCAGGCACCATTATTGGAATGGCGGTTGATGACCGACATTTTTCCATTGATTTAGGTAATGAACTGTTAGGGCCAATCCCCAAGGACTGCGTTGACAGTGACAGTGAGGACAATACAACACCAGACAGGATTTTTACCCGGCATGGGGGGAACTTCCTGGTGTACACTTCCTGCCCCTATGGTAAGGAAGATGTGACTTGTGACTTCAGGAGGGATGAGGTGATTTTCCAGGTCCATGAGGGCTGCCTTTCCCACCTGAAGCCTCCGGTCCAAATCAGCACTCTGACCAGGGACTTCTCCACCCAGCTGGAGGAGGCCGCGGAGATAGCCAAACCAGAAGTCTTTCCAGGCTTCAGGCAGATGGTGGAAGAGAGAGTCAACCTAGCTGATGCCTGTGTGACTCTGGAACAAAAGCAAGAGTTGAAACAAGTTTTCTTGGATTTCCAAGATCTCTTTGCGGTAGACTCATATGACTGTGGTCGCACTGACATCCACACAACAACAATCCCCACGGACCCTGGCATGACTCCTGTGTTTGTGAAGCAATATCGCTTGCCTCTCGCATCAATGGAGTCCCTTACTGAAATAACTAAGAACCTTGAGTCCCGGGGAATAATCCGTCCAGTCCACAGCACCTTCAATAATCCGGTGCTGGGAATATTGAAGCCAAACGGCCAGTGGAGACTCTGCGCCGACCTCAGGGAGCTCAACAAACGGGTCCATACTTCCCGATGGCCTCTGCCCTACATTGACCAAGGGCTGGCCCAGATCCAGGGGTCACAGGTATTCACTGCAATAGACCTGACCAATGTATACTGGACCGTGCCGGTCAGTAGGGAGGACCAATACAAGCTGGCTTTTACCTTTGGGGGCCAGCAGTCCACATGGACCCGGACTCCCTTCGGATACCTTAACTCCGGTAATGAGTTCAATATTTTCCTACATAAGGCCATGCCCGACCTGGGTGCGAGGGGTAACCTGGCTTATGTAGATGATGTCCTCATCAAAAGTTCATCTGTGGAGGAACACATAGCGGAGATCCGTTATGTTCTGACCCAGTTGAGGGCCGCCGGAGCAAAACTTTCCTTTCAGAAAGCACAGTGGTGTAGAACCCGTGTTAATTTCTTGGGGCATGAGATTACTCCTCAGGGTCTCTGTCCCCAGGAAAAGAAAGTGGAAGCACTTCAGAAACTGAAAGACCCCACAACTCTGCGGGAACTAAGGAGCCTCCTTAGACTGACTAATTACAGCAGAAAGTTCATTGAGGGCTACGCAGAGATCACCAGACCCCTGATTCATCTCCTGAAGGGGGGGGTCAAGTGGGAATGGGGTCCAGAACAAGCCGAGGCAGTAAAACAACTCAAAAGAAGCCTCTCACAAGCGCCTTGGCTAGCTTACCCTGTCAGAAACAAGGAGTTCTTCCTGGAGACGGGGTTCTCTAATACGTGCTTGACGGCAGTATCATACCAAAAGCATGACAAGGTCAATAAAGTAATCTCCTATGCGAGCAAAACTTTATCCTCTGTGGAGGAAAAATTCAACGATTGTGAGAAGGCACTCCTGGCAACGGTGTGGGCATTGAAGAATTACCGCCCGTTTATCCAGGGGGAACACATCATAGTAGAGACTCCACACCAGCCTCTGCAATATCTCCAAAGTGATAGAATCCGGGCCGGAAATGTGAGTAATTCCCGAATTACTTCTTGGATTCTGTCAATGCAAGGCTTTCCTGTGGAGGTCCGATATGGCCAAAACAAGAAGAGTCCCCTCGCGCAAGGTCTGGCTGACTTGCATGATTGTGCCAGAGAAAACTGTCTCGAGGACGAAAGTCTAAAAATCAAGGACAACACGGAGGCATACCTTAATTCCCCACACAAAGTCTTTGAAGAGGACAAGTGTGAGGGAATGCCCACTGTCTATGTGGATGGATGCTCGTACCATGTTGACAACGACGGGGAGAAAGAACTGGTGGCTGGCGTAGGGAATGCATGGGTGAATGAGTCCCCAGAACCCTCCGCTGGATACAAAATTGGTCCCCGAAGTAGTCAGTGGCAGAATTGATGGCTGTGCATCAGGCCATCCTCACTGCTGTCCAGCATCAACTCCACGAACTGGTCATAATCACAGATTCGGATTATGTACGGAACGGGTTCGTGGAGCACCTGGTTAATTGGAAAACCAGAGGCATGTTATGTGCTAATAACAAACCCTTGAAACACGGGAAGTTGATCCAAAACATTGATGATCTGGTCACCTCGAATGAGATGACCATCTATTGGAAAAAGATCAAGGGTCATTCCAAAGTAGAGGGACCAGACAAAACTGGAAATGACTTAGCTGATCAGCTTGCCAAAACCGGGGCCATCCAAGGGGATCCAATTGAGATTGAGTCCCTGTTGGGGGAAATCCAGGTCACTGCTATCACTAGGTCCCAGACAAATGCTCACAATGATCTTTCAATTGCACAATGGAGTAAGGAGACCCCTGATGCTGATTTGATTACCGCTCAGGAGGGGGATCCAATAATTGGTAAGTTTTACCAACACCTTGAGGACCCTGAGAACTTTCCCCTGACAGATACCGATTACATTGGGAAAGAGGACCTAAGGGTGTTGATGAAATGCCCAAAAATGTTCCGGATCCAAGACGGTTTGCTGGTAAGGAAATCCAAAGCTGGCCACGATCAGTGGGTGGTTCCTACCTCATTCCGAAGCCTGATGTTAAGTCACGCCCATGATGCGGCCACCGCTGGTCATAGGGGGTTTCACACAACATTGGAAATCTTAAGAGAGGTTGCATACTGGCCACACATGGGGCAGGACCTCGACCAATACTTGAAGGGGTGTCTTGTGTGTGCGCAATTTCAGTCGACGTCCCTCACACACCGCGCGCCTCTCCAAAAGCGGGGGATGACACTCCCATGGTCAGATTTACAAATCGACTTTGTAGGCCCCGTGATTCGCTCTGCTAGGGGGAATAAGTACATGTTGACTGTGACATGCTTGTTTACCAAGTGGGTGGAATGTCTCCCAGCCCCAAATTGCAAGGCAGAAACTGCAGCTGCCCTGATGATTAACCACATCTTTTCCCGTTTCGGTCTACCTCAAAGGATTGAGTCAGACAGGGGTAGCCACTTCACCAGTGAAGTGATGACAAAGATGTGGGAGATACTGGGGGTCAAAAGGAAGTTGCATATTGCTTACCGGCCAGCTTCTTCTGGGGCAGTGGAGAGATATAACCGAACCATTGTGAGCATCTTAAAAAAGTTTGTGGCAGATTCTGGGCCAAGTTGGGATATCCGATTACCTCTGGTCCTAATGGCCATCAGATCTACCCCTTCATCTGCAACCAAAATGTCACCATTTGAGTTGATGACTGGGCGCAAGATGGTGCTTCCTCAGCATTTGCTCTACAGGACCCAAGAGCAGACACTGATAAATGCCTCCACAACTCATGAGTATGTGGAGAATTTAAGGAAACACCTTCAACATGCTTTTGCTTATGCTCAGCGGAATCTAGAAAGATCAGCTGATAGCATGAAGACCCACTATGACCTGAAGACTTCCAGGAAGGAATATCAGGTGGGGGACCGGGTCTATCTATACAATTTCCAAAGGAACCAGGCCAAACAGCGAAAATTTTTGCCTACATGGAAGGGACCCTTTGAGATTATAGACAAGATCTCCCCTGTGGCCTACAAGATCCGCATCCCCAAAGGCGGTTTGGCAGAGGGGGAAGACAAGTGGGTCCACATAAACCAGTTGAAGTGTTGCCATCCCAGGCACACTCTGCAACAACTGGAGGAATCCTCTGGAATCCTAGAGGGTACTTTCTCAGATTAATTCAGTTCTAACTTAAAAGATCCTACATATCGCCTATCAAATTCTAAGTTTCTCAATGTGGGTGTTTTCGTTTTTGAATGCAAAAAGAAATGTGCATGTCCATATGTTTTGACTATAAATTTATATGCCACCCCACTATATCAATGGTGGGGGAAAAATGTCTATGAATAGGTATTGCCGCTCTTCCTTTGTCGTCCTAGGAGAAAGAAAACCTCGAGACTGGCCAAGGAGGACGATCCGGAGACCGGGAGCAGAGACGCGGGGGGCCCAGGGTACCGCCCAATATTCCCATCAGGACCGGCGAGGAGAACCCATCGATCCGACCGGATGGAGGAAAAGATGCTGAACTGTGCCATTTGCAGAATTGGAAGAAGATTATGCGGACAGACCAGGGCGTGGGTCAAAACCCTTGTGCACCCGACTCCCCATCGACTCAAATTCAAAGGGCAGTCACGTGGGGGGATCTGTTGGGTGTCCTGACCCACGTTTGAGCTATCATGCTGCAACATTTGGTGCTGTGGGCTTAGAAAATCCAAGATGGCCAAAAAGCCCACAAGTGCACCAGAATCCAGGAGAACCACGCAGTTTGTGCGCACACCCAAAATGGTTACCTAACTTGCCACCCACTAGTGTAAAGAAAGATCTTTGTTAACAAAATCCACTGTTACTGATGTCAAAAAGTTGCTGAAATCGTGACTCATTGGACCACTTTAAAGATTCAACCCTTTTGTGGGGTTCCACATAACCATCTTACTGTAAGGAGCCCCATCAAAACAATGTTAAGCAAGGATGTATTACCATGTAAGAACCATTCCTGTTTGGAATGCATTAATCCAAGAAAAATCCCAAAAATGGTTGCATTACCAGTACTCACCACTATCAGAAAGCCGGCGTTTTAAAACAACACCAGACTCTTTTGTGTAAAACTGAATAAATGAACCCAAAGCAGGCCAAAGAAAGACTTACTGAGGGGTGGATACCATGTAAAGTTATATTCTGAAGTGACTTGAAGGTTTATAACAAGACTGGCTGAGCTGTGGATTTCAGCAGTTTAAGTAAATTTGGACTGAAAGACACTAAAAACCTAAATGTTTAAAAGAAATGAGTGACCTACTTTTGAGTGTCACATAGGTTGCAATTGTTTAAATGTCATAGTTTTAAACTTAGAATCAGCATTCTAGCTGCATATGTAAAAATGGTTAGTTTTATTTGAATGCAGAAAACTGGGTAACTAAAAGTGACATTAGCTGGGGCCTGGCTTAAGGAACTGGATTCTGCTTGACAACTTCCCCCCAATTGGAGTGAAACTGGATCCACAGCAGTTCCCAGGCCTAGCTGCCTTTTGCTGTTCCCACCAAAAGGGATATGACACTTCTCTGATTGAATTACCAAGGGACTGCTAGAGACTAAACATAGGACCCAGGCAGAGGGTTTATTGAAGTGGCCATAAATGGCTTCCTCTTGAACAATGGGCCTTCCAGGGCCCAGGCAGATGGTTTATTGCAGGGGTCATAAAAATGGCTTCCTCTTGGCAGAAACTGGGAGGGGGAGAAACTGGAGACAGAGGCTGAGCTTGAAGAAAGTGGAAAGACTGGTTTCTGTACCATGTGACCTGAAAAGACACACCCCTGTAGCCAGAATATGGTTTTAGAAAAAGATGAATAACTCATAGTACGGACTTGTCATAATTATTTAAATGATACCATAATTCTTGTGATTTTTCTGCCCACATTTTAAGAGGTTTTTAGAACCGGTGGCATGATCTGGGGGCAAACTAGCAGTTAAGAGGGTATTACTTAAAATGTCTGCATGTGAAAAGTCTGATACTTCATCAATTAATGCCTGCATGCCTTGCACACATTTGGGTAAATTTGAGTAAGAATCTGATATTGGTAACCTGACCAAAAAGTGAAATATGTTGCCATTTCTGAATGCAAGCTCCCAGGAAGAGCATATTTGAACAGGGTATATCTCATGTGATATGTGATGGGTGCATGTAATTTCAAACCACTGTGTATCTATGAAATATGTCTTTTTGAGCAAATATAGATTGTGTGTAAAGTTGACAGGGGTGGGTACTCTGTATCATAAACAGATCTCATCATGATGACACTTCATTTCATTCCCCCAATCAAGGGGAAGAGGAAGAAGTGGCCAATGACAAGTGGAGAGGGGTAGGGCCTAGGAAGCTAGCCTCTCCACCCATTTTCAAAACACATAAAAGCAGACAGTCAGGACAGATAGGGACATTCTATTCCATCTGCTGCGGGACGCTCTGCCGGGAAAATCCATACTTTACCTCCATCAACCTCCAGAGAGCCAACATAGAGACCTCAATCTATCCACCTTCAGAGACCAAGACTTTACTTCAGAATTTGTAGCAGAGAGGTCAACTACAAGCTAAATCCCTCTGCAAGCTGTAACTTGTCCCTTTGAACTTTTAAAATTTCAAATCTGAAAAACGACCTTTACCATATTGCTCATATCTCCGTGACCGTTTGTCTTAGAGACTTGCAGTAACTTTCCTCTGAAGGCTGGGAATCTTGGCTTTTCAACGAACCTAGAACCGCATTCCTATTCCATACACTTTTGCCGCAATCGCGAAAAACGCACTCGCGAATTTGCCACGATTTGCAAATTTCTCCACGTGGGAAAACAGCAGCTTCCTTGCTTTCCTTGCTAAAAATTTGTTTGCCCCTTAAGAACCATCCCTGAATCATTGCTAGAGTGAGCCTGGACTAATATTAACTAGATACCACTCACCCTGAACCTCTAGGGGGAATTAAAAGCATTTTAGCATATTTTTCACTTCATAGCCAGCACATATTCAAAGCATTTGGGCCTGTGTTTCAAACTTCTGTAGTCTAAGCTTGCTGGGGTGAACTGAATTACATTTGACTGCATTTCTGAGAACTGTGTGCTTTCCTTCCATTTCCTTGCATTGCATAAAGGGGGGAGTGGATTGCCAAAGAAAAGTGATTACATTGTTTTGTTGAAATCATATTGAGTATTTTCTGTATTGCATTTTCATTCAACATTACATCCATCTGAACTTATATAAAGCATTCTCTACCACCTTATTCTTCTGTTCCTATTCACAAGTGTGCTAGTGCCAGACTATCCATTATTGATTACTGCTCAGATTAAGTGTGATATCCAATTATTAATTTATCATAAAGTGTGAAATATATATATATATATATATATATATATATATATATATATATATATTGTTTAAATTCTCAAATAAACCTTTTAACTTGCAAAACAGAACTACTTCTTGGCTCAGTGGGGTCAGGGGGATTCCAAGAGAGGGGTGTTATATAGGTGTAGTCATCCAGAACGCATGAACTGGACATAAAGATATATCAATAAGGGTTTCCATTCAGTATCCCAGACTAGGCATTGACTTAGCTGTAGTGTTGAATTGAATCCTCTTACAACTGTTAGCAGTGAAGTTGCCTTCCGAGCAAAAAAATTATGCTCCACTGTTGCTACAATTTATCACAAAACCTTATGAAAAGAATCAAACATCTCAAATAAATAAACATATGTGGATTGAAGCGGTAAATGGTGCCAAAAAGCTCTTGCACAAAGATATCAGGGCATTGAAAAAAACATTAGGTGGAAAGGCAGGACCAGAAATAAAAAAACAAAGAACGAAATATCGGAACTGGATAAAATCATGTGCAGTGATACGCGATTAAGAACGTGCAGAATTCATTTTGTAGCTGATAAACACAAATCAAGGGAAATTTGGGCTATTCTGAATAAAGGCACATTGAATCAAGCTGCAATGATGTCAAATGGAGTCTCTGAGAATACATGGATGAGACACTTCTCAGCTGTGTTTTACCAGCCAGGAATACCCCAAACTCCAAATGTAACACAGTCCACAGATCCCTGGGGAGGTATATGAGACACATGATGAAATTGTTCAAACTATCCAACATCTGAAAAATTCAAGAGCTGCAGGCCCCGACGGTCTCACGAACATTATGCTAAAGGCAAATAAAGAGAAGTGGTCGAAATTCATAGAGCTATTATTTAAAATAATTTCAACTGAGAAAATCCTCCCTGATTCATGGGGTTCTGTGGTGGTAGTTCCGATTTATAAGAAGGGCAATCAGGACGATCCGGCCAACTATCACCCAATTGCCGTATTGGATACCATCAGAGGTTTTTTTGCCACTTTCCTACAACGCAAAATTTCGAAATGGGCGACTGAAGCCGGGATAATGGATTGCGGCAACCGGCTTCACAAAAAGTGTAGGTACAGAGGTGAATCTCATTCTCTTAAATCTTTTGAAACTCAAAGCCATGAAGGCGAAGACTAAGCTCTTTTAGCCTTTGTAGACATGCGACAAGCATTCGACAGCATTAATCGTGAGAAGTTATGGGATAAACTAACAAAGTGGGCTTGCCCGTCAACTCTACTACACCCAGTGATGGCATTACATGGCAAGAAAATTATGCGAGCCAGAATAAATGAGAAAGGTGATTTAACAAAAGAAATCACGACGAGCAAGGGGGTGAAGCAAGGGTGCCCTTTAGAAGCTTTGCTGTTCAAATTGTTTATCACAGATATCCCAGCGGTCCTGACATCAGTAAATTGCTTTCCAATAAAAATAAATGGTCAGCATATAATTTGGGGGGTTTACGCAGACGATTGGGTGTTAGTAGACGCCACCCAAATCGGGCTACAAAGACTCTAAACAGCGCTGCAAACGTACACGATACAGAATGACCTTGCCATAAATGTCAATAAAACGAAAATTCTGACTTTTGGTTCTAAAGCTAGAACAAGAGATAAAAACATCTGATGTATACTAGCAGATGACACAATTGAGATAACGACAGAAATTCGCTATTTAGGCGTTCTTTTCAACAAATCCATCAGAGAATGGGCATGTTCACAAGCGAATGGTTCGGTGAATGACGACCTTCTCTCTTCAAGATCGTAAAATTACACTCAGAGTATGGGACATTTTCCATCATTCCAGCTCGAATGTTCTACTTGCAAAAAATAATTCCATCATTGACGTTTTGAGCTGAAGCTGGATGGAACTTGAATCACAGAATCTGGCCCTATATAGAAGGGCTGTATTGGCGGAAAGTACTAAGACTATCAACAAGCATCTCTATGACTGCAATTAGACGTGTACAGGCCCTTGAACCATTGTATGGTACTGTCTTGTGGAGATCGGTCTCATTGTTAAGGAAAATGACCATAATGAATCCAGAGCCAGCATATGGCATTCTTGCTCCATCGTCGGTGAGTCCGCACTCTGGCCTACTGCTGATCTGGGTGAAAGAAATTGAGAAACTATTAGAGTATGCCGACATAAAGATGCAAACATTAATGTTGAACCCTCAATTAGCGAAGCGAAAACTGCGAATTTGGAACTGGTTACAGAACAGCGAACGTCGCATGAAGTTAAGGACATCACTGGACCTAGGAATAACAACAACTGGCCTCGACTTATTACCAAGATACTTGAAACAATTCCCTTCATGATACCACCGCAACATGTTTTTGAGGCTAAGACTAAATGCATATAAAACTAAAGAGATGTTGTGGTTAAAACAGGATAAAGACACAAAAGACAATTTATGTAGATATTGTATGGAGCAGGTGGAATCAACGAAGCATCTGACCTTAGAATGTTTAAAATGGAATGTGGAAAGGTACATCTATCTTAAAAAGTTGGCCCCGCGGAATGACAACATGGAAGAGTGGAGGTTTACTATTTTAAGTGGAAACAATGTACAATTGACGTGTGCAGTAGTCGACTATTTACATAGAATACCGAGTTGAGCAGTTTTGATTCCAGTCCAGTATAGATGGAAAATCTTTAGGGATAGAACAGAAAAATGGGGGCCGTACATAATCGGACAATACTATGAATTTGGATATTTCATACAAGTTGTTCCCCTTTGTTAGGATAATGACGTAATATTGAATTTGAAAGACGATGAAGAGATAAAATGTAAGAACTTGTAATACATGTTTGTATAAATAAAACAATTATAATAAAAAAAAAATTTTTATGCATCATTCAGGAAATAAAATCCAGCTGAGATGGCCCAGGGGGCAATAGCCGGCAGCATTTGTGCAGGGGCTATTTCTTAAGTGCAACAGCAACTTCAGATGGCTTGTGTTGGGCGGCAGACAAAGGCCTTCTCCGAGTTAATTACGGTTGCAAATCATTGTGTGCAATGTCGGCAACTAAAGAAGGAGGCTAACAAGTGTAAATTAATGGCCCTTCACATACAGAATTCAAAACAGCAGCAACAAATGATGGGGAGGGGCAGGGCAGTGTTTGTGAATACGGAAGGTGAGGGGCCGGTACCAGGAAAAGGCCCATGAACACAGCTGGGATGACCCACCATCTTGGGACTTAGCACTGAGCTGGATCTGCTTCTTTCTGACTGTCAATGAAGAGGCTGTCAGTCTTCCACCTTTTCCGCTCTGAGTTTGCTACAACTTCATGGGGGAGTGACACAGGGTTCAGCCCTGTTGACACTTTTTTTAGTTTGGGCTCTTAAGTGTCGACAGCTATAAGCCTAAACTATTGCAATAGAGTACAGATAGCGAGGAATGGCATATACAGAGGGAAACTACCACCTGTGCCCTGAATCCAGATGCTCTTGCATACACTTACAGCCCCGGCACTGCATAACCTATGACCTCCGACTCTGTCGCTGCCCCAGGTATGCTAAATCACGTGGCTGGCCCAAGTACCTTGATGCCTACTGTCTACAATTGCACCACCGTCGGCAAATGCACCATGGCCACTTATACTAGGCTAACTTATGCCCCTAATCGTGCTGATGCCCCAAGCATGTCTGAGTCTAATGCCGTCAACTGTAAGGCTGCCAGAGGCAATTCTCACTGTACCCACTAGCTAGCTACCCTAGCAATAACCTAAACCACCACCACCCCAGAAACAGCACCCACAAAACAAGCCTAATCCTCCACCATACCCAAACAATCTACCCCTGCTATCCTAGAACACATATCTAACAAGCCTAGCACCATTGTCGACATAAAAGTGGATGCTACAACACACCTCAATGGAGCGCTCATCAATGCCAGATCCCTCCTTGCCCATGCCCTTGATATATCTGACCTCATCACCTCCAACAACCTTGATTTCCTAGCAATCACGGAAACATGGCTGCATCCAACTGCTGGCCCTCCCTTTGCCTAGCCATCCCAGAAGGATACAAGATCCTCAGGAAAGACAGACTGGGGGCGTGGCTTGAAGCGCCGGCAATGCAGTCGCTTCTCTAAGAGCCTC
Source organism: Ambystoma mexicanum (assembly GCF_040938575.1). Classification (NCBI taxonomy): domain Eukaryota; kingdom Metazoa; phylum Chordata; class Amphibia; order Caudata; family Ambystomatidae; genus Ambystoma; species Ambystoma mexicanum. Next base: position 640,077,369 of record NC_090939.1, read on the forward strand.
TGTGAGGAGCCTGTTGTCATGCCTGCGCCATGGGCGCATCCATTTACGCTCAATTTGGACTATATGTTTATCATTTATTTACAACAGACTCTTGGATCTATCTATATTTACTTTGGAAACTTTATTTCCCATTTGCAAGACTTTGCTGCTTAATTATTATTTCCAACAAACTACGCATACCATAATGCACCTGGCTACAAGCATTGATTCCTGGCTGTTCCTATTGGTTATCAATGGAACTACACCCCCCATAAGCCCTAGAGACTTGCCCTGCTTCCACCAGCCCAGGAACAGAAAGGGAGGTGGCCGATTGCCTGCAGGTGTGTTTAGCCAGGTGCAACCAATTAGCCTGCCTCTGTGCTGGGCTAGGCAGTATAAAGGCTGCTGCCTGCAGTGGCTCAGCCTCTTGCATCTGAGAGTTCTTCCTCCACCTTTTGCTTCTTTCTACGGATCTTGTATGCTGCTTACCTTCACTCCTGCTTGGACCCTGCCTTGTTGCTTGCTCCACCCTGCTGCCTTCCAGCCTTCGCCCTTGCCCTGCCGGGCTCTCCACATTGCAGCCGATCACGCTCTGCTGCCTTCCAGTCTCCGCCCTTGCCCTGCCGGGCTCTCCACATTGCAGCGGATCACGCTCTGCTGCCTTCCAGCCTTCGCCCTTGCCCTGCCGGGCTCTCCACATTGCAGCGGATCACACTCTGCTGCCTTCCAGCCTTCGCCCTTGCCCTGCTGGGCTCTCCACATTGCAGCCGATCACGCTCTGCTGCCTTCCAGCCTCCGCCCTTGCCCTGCCGGGCTCTCCACATTGCAGCCGATCACGCTCTGCTGCCTTCCAGCCTCCGCCCTTGCCCTGCGTACCCTCTACATTGCAGCTGATCACGCTCTGCTGCTTTCCTGCTTCAGCCCTTGTCCTCTGGGGCTCCCTGCTCTGCAGCCTACCTCTCTCTGGCTACCTACAGCCCTTGTCCTCTGGGCCTTCCTACTTTGCAGCTTATCCCGCTTCGCTGCCTACTACCTACCTTTTCCGCTGGGTTCTCGGCCTAGCAGCTCTCTACAGTCCTCTGCTACCTTCTACGTTCATCGGCCCTGTCCCTCAGGGTTCACTCCTTACTGCCCGGCCCTTACGGGATCCTTGCCGTGCAGTCTGCTTTACTCTGCTGCCCTAAGCCCTTTTCCTCTGGGCGTTCTACCTTACAGTCCTACCCCTGTGGGCTTACTCATTGCTTTCCTGCTCCTCTGAGCTCTCAACCTTGTTCCTTACTGTCCTCTGCTATCCTATCCTGTTACACGACTTTCCTTTCATTTCCTTCTGCTAGTTTGCTATCACCTCATTTACTGGATTTGTCTGTAGTATCTTCTCTTGTACTGTTTGTAGACCCTTTTGTACAGAGCTTGTCTGTTGGTTCCCATCAGTCAACCTCTGCCCCTTCCCTTGTCCTGTTTCTACATTACAGACACCCAGAGCTGCTGTTCCAAGTCATGAGCAATCAGCGTGGGCCTCTGTTATAGCAAACTGTGCAGAAGGCTAGAGTGTTTCCAAGGTTCGTGGAATACTCTTTTCCTATATCTGCATACACCCCAAGAGGGTATTCATTCTGTATCTTTTCCCTTGCTACTCTTGCTTACTCTTCGTTCTCTTTCCTTTCCGCTGTGTGTGTTCTTATCTGTCCACTTTATTTGGCACAACCACCCAAACCCTTTCTGGGTGTCCTGTGCCACTCTTAATAGAGTGCCACTCCTGACACCTGTGATATCATGTCCATAGCGATGGTTATGGAGCCGATGCCACAATGAAAAGTAACAGCACCAAAAGCGGAACGGACATGGAGTGCCTGGATCAAATAGCAATGAAATCCCTGGTCTGCAGAGGCTAAATACGGCCATACGAAAATAGAAGCACCCCGTGGAAGGAGACATGCAAGATGGCGCCGGCCACAAAGGAGTAGAAAAGAAGAAAATCCAAGACTGCAATCGAACTCAGAGAACAGAAGAGTGCAGCGCATGGGAAGACCAAGTTCACGGTACCGCTACAATCCTGTCAGCTCATGGTGCTTGATGTGTAATGGGACCCAAGCTGGGCACTTACACAGACCAAAGTTGGTGCCTCCCGCCGAAGGAAGTCTCTGATGAGGCGATAGAAAGAGGGGGGGCGCATGGGTCAACTTCCATGACCACCCCATCACGAGAGGTGGAGGGTACAGCTGGAACCAGCCCGCTTACAACAAATGGCAGGTAGAGATTGCTGGGTCCTGCCAAGCGAAAACAGAATGCAGATCCCCCCAGCTGGGGCATGCAGGGGAACCCAAAGAGCCACTCACCCACGGAACATGCAGGACCCCCAAGTACAGCGCTACCCCGACCTCCATAGCAGACTTCCAGGTAAGTGTCTCCGTTAAAGGAGTGAAGCCGAGCCTAATAAGGGAGTGAAGTTGAGCCTAACCCATCTGGACCTCGTGCCAATCATACACGAAGCGGCGAGAGGAGAGGAAGAAAAACGTGTGTCTCAGTCAGCAGCCTGCCCCGCAGCCAAAGGAAGAGGTAGCATAGCCTGTCCCAGCACCTGATACAGGTAGGCGACGGCGTCCCGGCCAAAGCAGAATACACCCACCCTCCACTAGCGAAGTGCAGGGGCAGCAGCGAGCGACCGAGTCCTCTGCCCTCCCCTTCTCATTCTTGCTGATCCAAAGTCCCCAGGGCCAGGAGGCTGACGACAAAGTCAGAGGCACGCTCATTGCCTTCAGTGAGATGACATAGGGACCACAGACCCCTGGACCTGGGGCGCAACACACAGTCAACAATCAAGATGGCCAAAAACCAAAAAGGGCATAAATCCACGGATATAGCCACCCTGCTACAGCCACATGACAAAGGGAAGAAACCAGAAGGGGGTCGCCCGCAGACTCAGTCACCCGAAAGACCTCCAGGCCAATGGGCCACAAAAGATGACATTCAATCACTTCTAGTGGACATTAAATCAGAATTTCGAAACTGCCTGTCCGAAATTGCCTCTAGGGTGGATAGTCTGGACAGCCGGATGGAGGAGCTGGAACACAGGGTCAGTAAGACAGAAGATCATTCCCTGGAGCAAACAACACAACTAACCGAGCTGAACAGGAAAGTCCAGACTTTGGAGGGGAAAAATGAAGTTATCACGCTCAAGCAGGAAGATATTGAAAACAGGGCTCGGAGGAACAATGTGAGAATCAGAGTGGGTCCCGTCTCAGTAGTGGATCAAGCGTTACAGGAATATGTGAGCAACCGGTTCCAGTCCCTCCTCCCGGACTGTGATAAAAACAATGCTGCTATTAGACCGAACCCACAGGATACAAAGTCACAGAGGGGACCCCACAGAATACCCCCGGACGTAATTTCCTGCATTCACTTCTTCTCCACTAAACAAGATCTCATGGCAACAAACGGCTTACGCTGACCTTTCAAGGGGCACTGATACAGATCTATGAAGACCTAGCAGTGGCGACAGTACAGAGAAGCAGGACGCTGAGACCACTAACTACCTTCCTTCAGGACCGGAAAATCAGATATTGTTAGGCAGAACTATATGCAGTACCCTTTGGGAACACCACACACAATTAAGACTACAAGTGACAGTACAATTTCACCTTTGGTACAAGCCTGTACTACACAGTTAAAGTGGTGGCAGTAGCAGAGCAGCCAGACTTATCTCAAGAGTAAGTGAGCAGTATCAAATAGTTACACAAAGGACAGCAATTACTATGATTCAGGCAGACACTGACTCAAGGTTTCTAAGTAAAAGAATATATATTTATTTACTCAACAGTTGTCTAACATTTCACTATTATAAGCAAGTTAAAAATCACAGTCATAAATACACCACACCACTTCCCTTAAATTCCAGACAAGTTAAGCTCACAAAATGAAGTGGGAGCAAAATGGCACTTGTTAGGGAGAATTCTCTGAAAAGGCTAATTTCCCAAACCTAGTGAGTCCCCCAGCAACTTTGCTGGATTTTTGGGGTTTATTTTTTTCTCCTGCTAAGAGTGAGACTCTTTTACTCCCACTCTTAGACATGATTTGAGGTGTTCCTTTGTCTTTCCATGTGTTTTATGGACTATGGGGTCTTTTACTCCATAGGGTTTCATGTGTTTTTGATGTGGGTTACACAGCACCCTCCGTGCCGTAACCCAGGGGTGTCGTAGCGACCCCCCAACATAGACTCCATACCCTGGGACTGACTACTGTCTCCCATGGCATGTAAAGTCATCATTGGCTTTACTAGTCCCAAATTATGAACAGAAACCAGTACAAACCATCATATTGTGGACGTACTGGTCGGGGCAATTCGATTGCCCCGGTCTGTTGTTCGAGGGGGCACGTCTCCGTCCCCCCTGTTCGAGTTTTGGCTGGTGGCAGTGGATACTACTTTTTATATTCGACCGTGAATATATCTCTATGGGATTTTCCCATTGTTCGAGGCTACCAACTTTAATTATTTAATTCCTATAGCCTCGAACATACCGCCGGTTTATTTAATATTAATTCACCGGTTGGTATTTTTTGCCAGAACTCGATTCTAAAATGGTGTTTGTGTTCCCTTCTGTGACTACAACCCAAGTCGAGCCCTTTGTTCCACTTTTTGGCAGGCTTCTCCACAAAAGCCTCCAAAAGTGGTGCCACTCTGTCTGGGTACCACAGGGGGTGTGGGAGGGGGTTTAGGCACCCTGGACTGAGTTGCCTTGGTAACTCAAGTCGCACTCTTGTGTGATTGGCCCAAGTGGTGAGCCTGCCGGCTCACCACTTAGCATGTTTGATTGACAGCTAGGCTGAATGAATGGGGGTTTGCTGCATAAAAGCAGGGCTTTGGGGACTGGAACTTCAGAAGTCACCACAGGACCTAAGAATCCGAGGAGGGAGAAGCTGAGCCGACCTGCAACGACGACACCACCGGTGGAGCCCTGCTGAACCGTCTCACCATTTTTCCCGACGACAGAGGAGATCTCCAGTCCGGAGAGTCTTCTTCCTTTGACTGGTGGGAATAACCAGTTTTGCCTTCTTTTCGTCTTCCTGGAGCATTTCGTGGCCGCCTTGCCCGTGCCAAGCACCCCGGCGACCGGAATACCACGGTTTACCACTACCGCAAATAGAAGGGTAGTACCTTTTAACCAAAGAACTCTGCGGCTGGTTTCTTCCCTGGCAGTGCAACGACCTTCATCTTTCCTCCACGTCGAGACCTCCTCTTCCTCTGGACGAAACACCGACTTGCACCCGCTGCCAGGAACAACTGCCCCTGCTGGAGCTTCCTTCCCACTTAAGGTACTGTGTCCCGCCTGGCTTCCCTTGCGACAGATCGTTCGGGGTGACAGTAAAGCCTCGACTTTCTAACCTGGGCTGGCCTGGGACAACCTAGCTAACTTTTCCTGACTTTAATTTCATTCTTTGTGTGCGAACAATCTACAAGACTCTTTGGGCATAACCCCACTGTGTCAACCTGGACCCCTTCTGCTTGCTCTCTCCAAGAGTGGCCCTTGCAATTGACTTCCTTGCTCTCCAGTAGAACTCTGCCTATCCTGCCTTACTGTGGTTCTTTAAAAAGTATTGATATTTGTGTGCTTCCATAACTCTGCTTTTTTCCCTCCCTTTTTAATAACTTATTAGAGTGCCATCTTATGTTAAGCGCTCACCTCTGTCAGAAAATAAGTGGTGTTTCTCATTAAGACTTGTCTAATAAGTAATTAGGGTTGTATATATATAGTAGTGACTGTGTGCTGAATTTACTTACCTCTTTGTTCTAGTGTAATTTTACAAGTGTGTCTTTAAATAAATAATTATATACTTTTACACTAAAGCTCTGGTCATTGTTTGTTTGTGCTACTGTATCTCCGTACCTATTGTGTATACCCTATATACTGCCTAACTCTTCTTGAGGGAAGTCTGTCTGCTCAGCCACAGCTACCAAGTGAATCTGTGTGGTGCAGACTGCTACCAAGTGGGTTTACTGCCAAACACCTGTAGACTTAAATCTTTTGCAGTGGTCCCTAAGGGAACTGCACAGGTTTCTGTCTAACAGCACTCCAGCAATTTAAAAGGGAGGGAAAGACAGTTATTAGAAATTAGGCAAACCAACAGGTAAGTACTCAGGGCAATTGAACAAGAGGAACTTCAGTGAGGAGATCAGCTAGAAAAGGCTTAGGGTCGAAGTCAATGGGTCAAAAGTCTTTTGCTCAGGATCACACAGTTCAGGGTAGTTCGCAATAAAGTTTGTGTTACAGATTCCAGACAAGGTTGGTTGGTAAAAAGGTTAGTTCAAAGAGAAGAGAAGGGCAAGCCTTTGGATTGGCAAAAGATTTCAAACACTTTCACCGCGGCTGAACGAAACTCACAACCCGATTTGCACAGTACCTTAAAACGGAGAGGGGGCTGTAGCTGAGGCAGACGTTCCGGTTAGTTCATGCAGGCTCACGGTTTCTGAAGCGACTGTTGGACTGATCAGAAGTAGGAAGACTGGAGGGTCCTGCATTACGTAGGGAAGAAACCAGCAGCAGCGCCAAACAACGAATAAAAGGTGCGCTCCTTAAAACGCAAGCAGGGTCCGACCTTCCTGGCTATCTGGCCCACTGTAGCTCTGTACAGCGAATTCAACCAGAGGAGGGGTCCTGGCTTGCAGTTTGGGTGAACTGGTTGGTCCCACCAGCTCAAGGGAAGAAGTTTCCTGGAGGATCTTCTCTGTTGTCGGATTTGGAGATTCGGACCTGCAGCAGGGCTTCACCGGGCTGTTCAGTCGTGGTAGCGGTCCTCTTCTTCCAGTTCCTCGTTGGTTCTTTCGTTCCGGTGGCGACTCTGTCATTCCAGTCCCAGAGACCTGCTTTTTATACAGTTTTCCCCCATTCATACGGCCTGGCTGTCAATCACACAGCAGGGTGGCTGGCCTGGCGAGGCCAGTCCCCTTAGCCAATCAGACAAGAGTGCGACTTGGGTTACCAAGGGAACCCATGGCAGGGGTCCGAAGATCCCTCCCTCACATCCTGCCTACCTAGACTATCAGGTGCCTTAAGGAGGGCTTCTGTGCAGAAGCCCGCAAAAAGACAGCGAACAAAGGAATCATCCCCGGTTTAAAAGAAATGGCGAATAAACCCAGCTGGAGCCAAAATAAAATGTATTTGGTCAAGCGGGTTTATGTTTGAGGCTAATATAATAGCCTAAAACATTACCACGTTTATATAAGATAATCGCGGTAGAAAAGTTAGCGTAGTTACCACTGCCACCAGCCAAGTCTTAATGTTAAGGGAGCGAAACAAGGCTCCAAGAGGCACAGACAAAAGGGGATAAGAGTTAACCCTTTCCAATCCTCCATGTAAGATGGAGTGTACTGGGTCTGTGGTTTAAACTCACTACATAAAGTTAATGGCATGTTTCTGGGGGACCGTAGTCAGCCCCAGAAAAATGGGGTCAGTGGGAAGTCTCAAAGACAACCCTGTGTCACTGCACTGAAGGTGCTGTGTAACACACACAAAAATTGGTGCTCATGGATTAGGTGAGGCTCCAGAGCCCAAGAACACACAAAATGGTAAAAACACACAACGGCAAACACATGTAAGAGTGGGAAAAAAGCCTCACACTCTTATCAGGTGAATAAAATCAATCCTAGAGATCCAGCAAAGCTGCTGAGGGACTCATTAGGTAAGGGAAATCAGCCATTTATGAGAATTCTCCCTAACAGATATTGCTGGCTCTTTCCTGCAACACTCCAATTCCCCTACGAGGGCATGACGCAAACTATAAGCGCGCTGGAAGAAGCTGAGAGCATCCTGACAGAGGACCATCGACCACAGATGAAGACCTTACAGCACCATTGCCGGCAGGGCGAAAAGATGGAGACCCCAAGCAGACACGCAATACCTCGGCTATGGTAGTGAGAGTTCAGAAACTAGGAGGCTCCCTGCAACAGAGACTCCCTGTCCATCTGCAAACGTTTCACTTCAAAGGTGGCTCCCTACAACAAGATTACGATGGATCCCAGAACCACACAGCATATGCCAGCCTAGAAGAGTGCAAACACTCGCCTCTAGGCCCAGTTTTGTTTTCATTTTGGTTTTTCAGTTCAGTTATGTTGTTTGTTTGAGAAAAGATGAACATTCGGCTGCGGCTGCTCAAGAAAAAGAGCATGGAAACCGATGGCAGTGGTACATCACTCAGATTCCCCCCCCTGAATAATCTGATGGATATACAAGATGCCACCCCCCACACCAAAAGCTGCGATTGGTATCCCTCAACATACAAGGCCTGAAATCCCCTAATAAATGCAGATCTACACTGCAACTCTTAAATGACTTGGGGACTTCTGTAGCATTTCTCCAAGAAACTCACCTGATTGAGGCGTACTTCCTACAGCTTCGTTGCAGAGACTTCCCAAAACAATACATAGTGTCTAGTGGCTCTAGAAAAGGGGGCACAGCAATCCTTCTGGCGAAAGGAGTCTCATTCACAGGACTAGAAGTACTACATGGTCCCGAGGGGCGACATGGGCATTAAAGGTAAGCTGTTTGGCCTTTTACAAACCCTGGTCTCAGTATATGCCCCCAATGAAAGACAAGAGGGCTTCTTAGCAGGCTTGAATTCCAACCTACTACCCTTCCTGGAGGGGCAAGTGGTCATAGGGGGAGACTTCAACGGAGTCCCAGACCGCCCAGCTGATAAATCCCACCAACCAGCTTTGAGGGACTTTAAAATTGACCTGAGCCTGCTGGACCTGTTGAAATCCGTGGGCGTTGTTGACTCATGGAGTGTTCTTCACCCGGAGATAAAAGACTTTTCCTTTTTCTCACATGTGCACCGCACATTCTCTTGCATTGACTTGTCTTTAGTTAGTTCCCAGCTTATGCCATACACAGTAGAGGTGTCTATTGGAACTAAGGTGATCTCTGACCACTCACCAGTGATCCTCACAGCCCGAATCCACGACTCAGATGCCCCCGAGGCCCAGATGGAATCTCTATTTTTAAATTTGTTTATTGGCATTTTAACTTAACAGAGATCCAATCACATCTCCCTCTAAACCACATCATCTCGCATAATTCTGTTTACAGTTCCAGCTTACCGCCAATATATTAAACAAACAGATGTTAACAACGAACAACATGTTCTCCGTACATGCATATTAAGACATATCTTAAGCAGTGGTGTGATCAGCATTTCGGTACAGGGATCGTCCATGCATCGGCCACATCATCCAGGGGACTTATTCATGCTCATGTAGGGAACACAGGGACACCGGGGGCAAGAGAGTGAGTGGTGAGTCCGAAGAAAAGTGCAACCCAACAAGCAACAGTGGGGTGTTCATGGGGGCTTGTCGTCAGAGGAGAGAAACATGTCCCACATTAAAGCCTTCCAGGATTCAAATGTTGCCCCCGGAGTTGTGTCCAGGCTCTGCAGTGACTTGAGCCACACCCTGGTTTCCAACTCAGCCCAGGTCTCAAAGTCTTTAGGACATCAGGAGTACTGCGGCCCCCCAGCTGACTTCCAAGACACAGCGATACATTGCATAGCGAGGATACACGCCATGTCCATGAACTTGACAACATGTTTATGCTTACTATTTCTCGGGTAAGCTCCCAGCAAACATACCCCAGGGCTCCAGTTGTACCTCATGACCCCAGCCCTTCTCCATGCGTTTTCAATGGGTGCCCAGAAGCCCTGTGTTTTTGTACAGCTCCAAAACATATGAATCAAATCTGCATCCTACCCACCACACCAAGGACAGTTTGTTTGTTTGCTCCTGTTAAACGTAGCCACCATGTTGGGCGTCATGTCGGTGCGGTCAATAAATTCAGCTGGATCAGTTTGAAACAAGGGTTCCTGGATACTTCTTTGGGATACCTGAGTATGCGTTCCCACTCCTGTTCCCCTGTATCCTCCCCAAGGTCTGCTTCCCACTGCGATTTCAACCTGGAGCTTTGAGAGTGGAGCCTATTAGTCAGAGTGCTATACAATTTGGATACCAGTCGCCAGCCATCCTCCAGAGAATACATTAATGCCAGCAGTGGAGTCGCTTCCGGTTCTGCAGGCCACCCAGGCCATTTGCGTTTGGCCACCCCTGTTACTCTCAGATACCGCAAAAATTGCCCACTGGGCACCCGGCTTGTTCAGATATAGCAGCTAGTTCTGTGTACTTGCCATTCTCGAACATGTCACCCCATGTGGAGACACCCATATTCCTACATGCATCCGCCACTATCGGGAGATCAGGCGAGTAGGGGGAGTCAATCTTCAGTACTTTCAGTGTCCAACGCCACACCAGCCTGCCCAGGTTGGCCATCATGGGTAAGGAGACCAGGCAGCCCTGTGGTAGCCATATCAACTCCCTAAGGTGGGCAGGGGACAGCAGCCGATGCAGCAGCAGGGTCTCGGATGTGACTTCATCCGATAGCCACTTTGCAGCAAAGCTAAACTGCGCTGCCAAGTATTATCGTTCTAGATCTGGGAGCTGCAGCCCCCTTCCTTATAAGGTAGATATAATGTCGTAAAAGCAATCCTGTGCCGCGCAACCCCCCATAGGAAACCCCTAATCAATGATTCATGCAAGCGAAAGAAAGAGACAGGGATATAATGGAGTATATTGGTGAAGAAGTATAAAAATTGAGGCAGAACAATCATTTTCATGATGGCCACCCTGCCCATCAATAACAATGGGAATTTGGACCAAAACGCCATTGACTTCTTCCGACCCTTCATCACCCCCACTGTGTTCCTAGTATGCATGTCCATGTTAGGCAGAAACCTGTGCAGTTCCCTTAGGGATCACTGCAAAAGGCTTAAGACTACAGGTGTTGGCAGTAAACCCAATTGGTAGCAGTCTGTACCACCCAGATTTACCTGGTAGCTGTGGCTGAGCAGCCAGACTTCTCTCAAGAAGAGTTAGGCAGTATATAGAGTATCCAAGATAGGTACCAAAATATAGTAGCACAAGCAAACACTGACCAGAGCTTGGGTATAAAAGTATATAATTATTTATTTAAAAACACACTTTATAATATACACTAACACTAATATTGCAAGCAAGTTCAAACCCAGTCACTATTAACATATATACATCCCTGATTACTTATTGAACAAGTCTTAGTTAAAACACCACTTATTTTCAGACAGAGGTGAGTGCTTAACCTAAGATGGCACTCCAATAAGTTAATTAAAAAGGGAGGGAAAAAGGCAGAATTAGTAAAATACACACTAACAACACTTTAAGAGAACGAGAGCAAGTCGGAAAAGGCAAAGTCTACTGAGGAGTAAGAAAGTCATAGGCCAGGCCCACTCTTGGAGAGAGCAAGGCGGAATGGGTCCAAGATCACACAGTTGAATAGTACTTTAAAAGAGTCTTTGCAAATAGTTCAAAAGGATTGGATCAAGTCAGGAAAAGTTAGTTAGCAGGTCCCAAGTCACCCCAGGATAGAAAGTCAAGGATTTACGGGACACCTTGAACAGTCTGTTGCAAGGGAGACCAGGCGGGACTCAGTACCTGAAATGGTGAGAAAGCTCCAGCGGGGGCAGTTGTTCGAGGCAGCGGGTGCAAGTCGGTGCTTCGACCAGGGGAAGAGGAGATCTCGACGTGGAGGAAAGCTGGAGGTCGTTGCACTGCCAGGGAAGAAACCAGCCGCGGAGTTTCTCGTTTAAAAAGTACTACCCTTTTATTCGCGGTAGTGGTGAAGCGTGGCTATCCGGCCGCCGGGGTGCTTGGCACGGGCGATTCGACCACGAGACGATCCAGGAAGGCGAAAAAGAGGGCAAGATGGTTATCCCCATCAGCTCAGAGGAAGAAGACTCTCCGGGATGAAGATCTTCTCTGTCGTTGGGAAGTGGTGAGACGGTTCAGCAGGGCTCCACCGGTGGTGTCGTTGTTGCAGGTCGGCTCAGCTTCTCCCTCTTCGGATTCTTTGGTCCTGTGGCGACTTCTGAAGTTCCAGTCCCCAAAGCCCTGCTTTTATGCAGAAAACCCCCATTCATCAGTCCTAGCTGGCGGGCGGCTCACCACTGGGCCAATCACACAAGAGTGCAACTTGAGTTGCCGAGGCAACTCAGTCCAGGGAGCCTAAACCCCCCTCCCACACATCCTGTAGACCCAGACAGAGTGGCACCACTTTTGGAGGCTTCTGTGGAGAAGCCTGCCAAAAAGTGGAACAAAGGGCTCGACTTGGGTTGGCGTCACAGAGGCGAACACAAACGCCATTTTAAAACCGAGTCCTGGCAAAAAGACCCAACTGGGGAATAAATATTAAATAAATAACCCGGCGGTATCTTTAACATTGCACCAAAAAGTGGTGCGTTTAAAATGAATGGGAAAATCCCATAGGAAATATTCCGGTGGAATATTTTGCGTGGTAAGCACTGCCACCAGCCAGAAACTCAACGAGGGGGAACTGCACAGTGTCCCCTCGAAAAACAGACCCAGGGGCAATCTAATTACCCCTATCAGTACTTCCACAATATGATGGTTTGTACTGGTTCTGTTCACAATTTAAGACTAGTAAAGTCAATGGTGACTTTACATGCCCTGGGAGACAGTAGTCAGTCCCAGGGTATGGAGTCTATGGTTGGGGGTCACTATGACACCCCTGTGTTACTGCACTGAGGGTGCTGTGTAACACACTTACCAAAAAAACATGAAACCCTATGGAGTAAAAGACCCCATAGCCCATAAAACACATTACAAAGTCAAAGGATATCTCAAATCATGTCTAAGAGTGGGAGCAAAAGAGTCCCACTCTTAGCACGAGAAAAAAAATAAACCCCTAAAATCCAGCAAAGCTGCTGGGGGACTCACTAGGTTTGGGAAATTAGCCTTAACAGAGAATTCTCCCTAACAGTCCATGGGCCTATGCAAAATATGTACCCGCAGATATTTAAAGGAGCCCAGGTTCCACAGGAGTCCCAATTCCGGCAGTGCACCTCCCTCAACCCCTCTGAGCCCCGCCAGTGGGAATATGCAGACACCACCACCGTTGGAGCCCTGCTGGACCGTCTCACCACTTTTCCCAACGACAGAGGAGATCTCCCGCCGGAGAGTCTTCTTCCTTTGACTGGTGGGGATAACCAGTTGCACCGTCTTTTCGCCTTCCCGACGTACCTCATGGCCGCCTTGCCTGTGCCAAGCACCCCGGCAACCGGGATACCACGTTTTACCACGACCGCGAAACAAAGGTACCACCTTTAACCAGAAAACTCAGCGGCTGGTTTCTTCCCTGGTAGTGTAACGACCTTCATCTTTCCTCCAAGTCGAGATCTTCTCTTCCCCTGGAGGACGATGCGACTTGCACACACTGCCAGGAACAACTGCCACCGCTGGACGATCCTTCCCACTTAAGGTACCGTGTCCCGCCCAGCTTCCCTTGCTACCGACTGTACGGGGTAGATTTAGCCCCCGGCTTTCGAACCTGGGTTTGCCTGGGACACCCTGGCTAAACTTTCCTAAAGCCTCTCTAAACTCTTTTTGAACCCTCTGCAAGACTTTCAAAGCCTAGTGTAACTGTGTGATCTTGGGCGCATTTGTGCTCTGCTCTCTCTAAGAGTGGGCCCAGCCTTTGGACTTTGGTTCACCAGTGACTTTTGCTCTTCTGCCTTGCTAACAGTGTTCCTGAATCTTAGAGTGGTGTACCTTTCCATATTCTGGCCCTCATTACGACCCTGGCGGAAATCGAAAAACGATGGCGGAAATGCAATACCGCCATCGAATAGCGCTCGGTGCGATTATGACCCGTCACCGTAAAGTACAATGCCATTAGCGACACCGTAGTGAACGCCAACGCTAACTGCACCAAGTACGCGCACGCGCGCCATGCAAAACCGTAATTACCACCATGGCGCAACGGTACGCGAATTCTGACCCTAGCGGACATTTACCTAACGCCATCAAGCATGGCGGAAAGTACCATTCCGCCATGGTGAGAATTACGGCATCGCGAACCAACCGTAAATGGCCCTACTGAGTGCCTGTACACCACTCCCTGGCCACATTGCACAACTCCTCGTAGGTGCAATGAAGTCACACAATGCAACCATTGAAATGTACAAGTCACCCATGCATGCCAACGAACAAATGAATGTAGGGGCTCCAAGTGCCTTGTGAGTGGCCATCCATATTTGGCATGTCACCATTGCCGTACTGATGCAGCACAGGCATGTGAAGGTTCAAGTACAGCAATACGAACTGAAATATGAGACAAAACAACAACAGGCCCCCATCGCTTGACACCAGTGTAAGGCAACATTCAAAGCAGTATCCTGAGGGAGACTGCACCAGCCCTGTACTCTTGCCAGTAAACAAACCAACCATCAGCATAAGCATGTACCACACAAGTTGGCAGAGTGACTGAGCAGCCAGGCTCATCTCAAGAGGGGCCAATGGGAGCTGCAGGGCACAGATGGCACGAATACAGAAGCTATTCCAATGGACATGACCTCAGTCTCCCTCCAAGAAACGCACGCAAACACAGGCACCTGTGACCAGCCATATTCTGATAATCACATCATTCCACCAATCCACCTGGCTGACCGGCATCTGTTACACAAAAGCTAATCCCCCGCCCCTGAGCATGACATCATTAAAACAGTCATAATGGCAGCCCCTATCCCTGACCTCACTGGGCTTCGTAGGCAAACGCGCCCAGTACAGTACCACGCAACTATACTCAGAAGCCAGAACCCAATGCAGATCTTCTCACAATACATCGCTCCACAAATAGGAATATGCTACATTACTTGCAAAGAATAACGCTACACGGTTAATATCATAATAAAAATTTAATGCACAACAAAATCACCAAGCCCATACAGCTATTAGGTCATGAACTCCAAAATATATTTCATTATTGTGGGCTGCATCCGCAATAAATGACCAGCTTCTTCTTGTGTGACGCCCTGTTCCTTCATGGTACACAGGGGCTACATTCACGTTCAAAAAGGCAACATGGAAGCGCCTAGAACTGCAGGGCTGTCCCATTAGGTAGGCACTAGTCCAGCTGAAAGGTCGATATGTTGCTCCTAGCCACTAGTACTGCGTAAGGGCATGTGGCCCATTGGCGATCGTCCCATAAGATCGTAATGGTGCTCCACTGATTAACTCGAAGCAGCAGGTGTCGGGAGTAAAAGCCATCTGCAGGAGTGGCATACAGATGGCAGCGGCAAAAGGGGAGGAGATACCTGTCACCCAAATGAAATGAAAAAGAATAGTATGGGCATCAGAACTTCATTTGAATTACTCACTTCAATGATCACACTAAATCTACAGCCATATGCATGCTAGCCCACTCAAAATGATTATTCCCAACCAAAAATCACTTGCGAATCATAACTATATAAATCGAGGTGAAAACACTATTACAAACGAGTCTTTGTGTGCATGCGTCTGTTAAAACAGAATCCATTAGATGGGATTAGTAACGTGCATAGACACAAGTGTTTGAAGGCGCGTCGAGACAGGGAGGGTTCAACAAGGGCAGATAGACGATGGTCCCACTATGGCAGCTCTGCATCACATAGCGCAGGGGAAGTGGATAGATTCCAAAAAGCCATGTACATGGCAAACTCTCAATTAAATCATCTGTACATGCATCCATACATTATTCCCTCATCCCAGTATGAAAACGCCTGATTATTTACTCACATAACATGTGAAATTTCCATTGAGTCTGTGCGTAATGCAGCCTGCAAAATCCACTGTGCTCCAGCCCGGAATTCCAGTGTTGTGAAGTAACATGTATTTGGGAACGTCCTGCCTTATCGCCCACTACGCTATTGCGCATCCCATACTATTCATATCAATCATTGCATTCTCGCCATGGCCCCTGTCCGAAGGACATTAAACAATAGAACGTTATATTTGCAGTGAGACCTGTGGGCGTCTCCTCGCCGCTAGCTGAAAACCGAAAGCGCTGTCCTTCGAATTCCTCATTTGCAACATCACGTCGAAAAGGCATCTGTGACCGCTTGAAATCACAAATTCATCCATGTAGTGCGGCAGTGTGTGAAAATGGCAACTGGCTTCACTCACAAATGGGACGCCCCGCCCGTCGGTGAACCTCGGTACAGTGCTGCATGAGGGTCCACCGTTAATCGAGTACTACATTCCACTGACCCTTCACAAGTTTGTTCGCGACTGCAAAGATAGTATGTGAAACAATGGGACCATAGCAGAATGAACATATGAACCAATATTTCACTGCCATCGGGATTAAATACATGATTGTAATAGCAAGATGCCATGCGTCAAATTGCAGCTTTGTGTGCGGGACGTGCTCGCCCAAAGGGGATTGCAGCTTGCACAGGTGGAATGAATCACCACAGGTGGAGGCTATACAGCCTGAAAACACATAAATTGCACACCCAACCCCCTCCCACAACCACACCCACTCCAAAATGCTACCGGCAGGACTAGCGATGTTGGCCCTGGGGGACCTGATAGCACTGCAAGTACTCCAACTTCAAGAAGAAGACGAACACCAACTACTACAACAACCGGCCGCACAGAGGAGACGCAGGAGGAGGAGGAGGGCAAGGCAGGGCCAGCAAGGCCCACCAGCACAGCCACTACCACCACGCAGGCAGCCCGCAATCCCACGCCTCCGAGCTTATCCGTTCAACCTCACTGATGAGCAGATCCACACCCTCTACCGTTTGGACCGGGACACCATAACCGCCATTGTGGACATGACACACGCTGACCTTGTCAGCATGATAGATAGCCCAACCGCCATCCCACCCCTACTGAAGGTGGTGTCTGTACTCCACTTCCTGGCCACAGGCACCTACCAGCACACAGTCGGACAGTTGCATGGCATTTCACAGCCACTGTTGTCACGGACACTATTGCAAGTGCTCGATGCCCTCCTGAAGCACGCAGACGACTACATCTCTTTACCATGCTCGGAGCATGAGATTACAAACACAAAAGTGGGATTCCATGCACTTGCCGGCATACCGGGTTGCATTGGTGCCATCGACTGCACCCATGTGGAATTGGTTGTCCCACATGCCATGGAGGTCCAGTACCGCAACCGAAAACAATATCATTCTCTTAATGTACAAATGGTGTGTGACTCCAACAGGATCTTTACACATTGTTGTGCCCGATTTCCTGGATCAACCCATGATTCTATGGTCTTGAAGAACTCTACAATACCACGCTACATGGAGCGACACGCAGGGAACAGATCCTGGCTACTCGGTGAGTCTCATTTCATGCATGATGATGTGGGGTATGTGATGCGGCAATGACCTGGCAGGAAGAGGGGGGGGATGCGTACGTAGCAATGTCATTCCACAAACATCCTTTATTGTCCACATACAGGTGATGCCGGGTATCCACTGAAGAGATGGCTCCTTACACCACTCCGGAACCCACAGAACCAGCATGAGGAGGACTACAACCATGCCCACTCACGTACCCGTGTAGTCATAGAACAGGCATTCGGCCTACTGAAGGCTCGTTTCCGCTGCCTCAGCAGGTCTGGCGGGGCACTCCTGTACCGCCATGAGAAGGTTGCAAAGATGGTCATGGCATGTGTCATGCTACACAACATGTGCGTACGTAGAAATGTGCCCATGCCCCCTGACGCAGAACTGCAAGCACCAGAAGATGGTCATGATGAGGGTGGGGATGTGGCAGCACCTCAAGGAGTCCGCGAGGCACAGGAGGCCCATGAAATTCGTCAGAATATCATAGATTCATGCTTCTAGCAATCACGCCTGGTGGCTGATACATGGACACGGGACTTGTGGCACTGTGTGTGTCTGGAACATGCACAATATGGACTGTACGCCTATAAAGGCCTCGTACACAAAGATCAATGTCCACACATCTCATTGGATGATTGTGAAATGTTTATAGCATATGTGAAATTATGTTACACACCCCATCGACCCGCCACCCAAGAAAGCCCAACACACCCCCTCCACCCTCCTACCTCCCCCCCGAACACCAGTGTCCAAAGATGCTCATTGTCAGTGGGCAGAGGCTATTGCAAGCCCCCTCTCCGGGTATCAGGGGCACCCCTGCCTGTGGAGCGCAGGTTCCTCCCAGATCTACGTTGGGGGCTGCCCTGGACGGAACTTGCAACGGATGATGTCTCTGCTTGCTCACGTCCATGCATGTCCCTAAGGGTTTGTGAGAGCTCAGTGAGCACACGGCGCACAGCGGCAAGTTCAGCACATACGTCTTTAGACGTCGCATGCAGTTCCCCCCTCAGGCTCTCGGTGCTTCTCTCCATTTGTACCCTCAGGCTCTCGGTGCTTCTCTCCATTTGTACCCTCAGGCTCTCGGTGCTTCTCTCCATTTGTGCCCTTAGTGTCTCTGTACTTCTCTCCATTTCTGCCCTAAGTGTCTCAGTAGATGTTTCTATGGCTGCCTTAGTACCCCCACATTCATCAGCATGCTCCTTGAGGAGCGTGGCCAGTTGCTGCTGTTGCACGATCACCTGGTCGAGGGACTGTTGCCTCTGCTGGGCCATGCCCATTTGCGGTGGTGTCACAGAGGGGCTGATCACCTCATGTTGCCTTGCCACAGGGCTTGTGGGGGATGGCCAGTCGTCGTCTTGTGGGTGCCCCTGCGTGGTATCCTCATGGTGTACGGGATGAAACAAACAGGGGGATTGAGACAGGTCATGGATGGATCCTACATCGACAGCACCGTTTTCTGTGTCAGAGCATGCTGCCATTAATGCAGTGTCACCTATGGTGCTGCTGCCACCAGAAGCAGTGCCTTCTGTGGCATCCATTGGGGGGACCTGTGGTGCTGCTGCTGTGGGCATGCTGGCTGCTGGGGTGCCTGTTGAAGTCCCCTCCTGTGTGCTGCCACTTGATTTGTGCTGCTGCCGTGTCTTGATCCGTGCAGCTGAGGTGGAGGGTCTTTGGCCGTTGGTCTTGGCCCTCTTTGCAGGTGTGCTGGGAGGGGTGTCCTGAAGCTCGTCGTTTGAATCGGACCCTGTGGTGGAGTAAAGGAGGGCGAGCGTTATTTATGGGTCTGTGGAAATTGGAATGGCAATGTATCACATGCATTGGGGTGGTACATGAGGGTGATTTGGGTCAGGGCCTTGGAGGTGGTTTCATTTTTGTGTGGATTGAGGATGCAGTTGTTTTGCAGCCTGCAGTTAGGGTGTGCATGCTGCACGTGTAGAGGGTGTTTTTAGGATTTTTGAATATTTATGTATTTAATGTGACTTTTAAAGTGCGCTATCAGGCCAATGTATGTGGACGTTCTCCTGGACATGTGTTTCTGTTGCACTATGTGGACACATGGTACTTCACATGATTGGACATTGTGGATTTAGCATTGTTTTATTTGGCCCACCTACCTGATTCTTCGGATGTCTGCACTCCTTTCTCCATCCCTCCGACTCCCTCTATACTCTCCATTCCGATGGTGGAGGCACAGATTTCTTCCCAGGGGGTCAACTTGATGGGTGATTCCGATCCTCCCCCGGTAGCTGTGGCAATGTTACGGTTGGCTGATAGTATGCTCCGTACGCGTATCCGCAAGTCGTCCCATCGCTTTCTGCATTGCTGTGGGTTGCGGGGTGCGGTCCTCACCGCACTTATCCGCTGTGCCACCAGGGCCCATATGGCCTTCTTGTTTGCAAGTGCCGTCCTGGTCATTTGCGTCGAGAAGACGACGGCAGCATTCTCCTGGAGGGTCTCTGTGAGCACGGTGAGTTCCTCATGGGAGAAGTGGACCTGCCGCTTGCGGTCGCACGCTTTTTTCGCAACTTTTCCCATTTTGATTGTTTTCACTAGGGTGGCTAACGGGTTGGGATGTGTCTCAGGGTAGGATTTTTAATGGTTTTGTTGGGATTCTGATTTTATAGGTGTACGGCGTGCTGTTTCCCGTTCCGGCCCCATGTTTTTGCTTCCGTTTCCGTATATTTACGGTCACCGTATTTTGCGATTACCGCTCATTACGGTGACCGCTATGATGGGTGGCGGAATTGCACCTAGGGCGCCGTACGACGGCGGTGAGGGGCGTTTTGGGGACATTTCCGCCATCGCGGACTTTGCACTTCCGCCATGGCCTAGTGCTCGTGCCCGATGGGTCAGAATTAGCCGCACTTTACTCCGTCGTGCAATGGCGGAAACGCTATTTACGCTATGGCGCTCAGGTCAGTTACTTTCCGCCAGGGTCGTAATGAGGGCCTCTGTCTTTTTCCCTCCCTTTCTCACAAACTTATTGGAGTGCCATCTAGTTAAGCACTCACCTCTGTATGAAAATAAGTGGTGTTTTACTGTGACTTATCTGATAAGGAAAAGGGGTGTATATATTACAATAGTAACTGTGTTTAGAATATTTTACAATAAGAGTGCTGGAGTGTTTCAAATAGTGTGTTTTTAAATAAATAATTATATACTTTGATACCAAAGCTCTGGTCAGTGTTTGCTTGTATTGGTATGTCTGAGTGCCTATTGTGTATACTTTGCATACTGCCTAACTCTTCTTGAGAGAAGTCTGACTGCTCAGCCACAGCTACCAGGTAAATCTGGGTGGTGCAGACTGCTACCAAGTGGGTTTACTGCCAACACCTGTAGTCTTAAATCTTTTGCAGTGTTCCCTAAGGGAACTGCACAGGTTTCTGCCTAACAGGAGTAGCCTCTCTCGTCATGGTGCAGTTGCATCCAGACATCTGCTAAGTCTAGATTAACCAGCGCCCCTTCAAGGGCTGCAGAGACCGGGGATGGCCCCCCGGCAGGGGAGAGGATCTATCTAGTACCAGGTCCTTGGTGCAATTAACGTCACCCCCCCACAAGAAAAAGCACCCACAGTGTTGTGTTATGCGGGAGCAGACAGTGTGAATGTGAGATGGGATGCCATGGTTCGGAAAATAAGAATTAAATATACACACCTCTAGAGAGGGGAGCCAACTGCAGCAGCCAGAGGAGATACGTAAGAAGACGCGACCCAGTTGAGGGTCCTGGATTGGTAGCCAAGCCGGTATGATACAGAGGGGACTGCAACGGAAACAAGCAGTGGCGTGAGGTATACAAGGAGCCTGAGAGATGGGTGGTCATGTTAGTGATATGAAATAGTCTCCAGCAAGCTGGAAGATAACTAGGAAGGTGGGAGGACACAGCCCACCCAAAGACACAGCTTCGCAAACACAAACTCATACAGGGGCTCCTCAAGGAAAACTGCCCTGGGCCTGGAGTGACACACTGGGGTTACACCACGACAAAGAGGCAGGATTGGTATGCCACAGTACAAATAACCTCAGACACAGAACGGAAATTGCAAGATGGCGGGGAGATGAACCGTTAGCAAGAGCAGAAATAAACAATCCACGATGGAAGCATTTGCCAAGACACAGCAGTCTCCTGCAGCGACAATGCACGGCGGCGTGACAGCACCGGCGGAGAGCTCCGCAGCGGCTGAAAACCACCAGATACTAGCAGCTATAATGGAGCTGAGAGACTCGAGGGGAACAGCGATGGCGGACCTGTGAACTTCCCTGGAGGCTAAAATAGACGCAGTAGGCATAGAAGTCTCCCTGCTGTGACAAGATGTTAGAACGCTGGCAAAGAGAACGAGCAGTCTGGAAAGTGCGGTGAAAATCGACACTAGCACCAGCAATACAAAGGAGGTCCATATATTGAAGCAACAGGTGGCCAACCTGGAGAACCGGGCCGAGGAAGCGGAAGGGAGGGCAAGCAGGAACAATATCCGCATGGTCGGACTGCCGGAGGGGGAGGAAGGCCAAGATCCTACAGACTATGTGGAGAACTTGATCTTGCAAGAAATCGGAGATGACAAACTCTCGCAGGGATTCACGGTAGAGCGAGCACATAGAGCCCTCATGAGGAAACCGAAGCCTGGGGCCCCTCTGCGAGTGATCATCGCCAAAATACTGAACTATAAAGATCACAAGAAGATTTTGGAGTACTTTCGGAAGGAGGGAACGATCGAAAGGGCCTCGAGTACCATCACGGCGTATCCTGATTACACAATTTTGGTCCAGAGGCAACGGTACAGCTATGTGGAAATCAAAAGGAGGCTACGCATGGCCGGAATTAAATACATGCTCTTGTACCCCGCTAAACTGAAAGTGTTGCACAAAAGCAGAATGTTCTTTTTGGACACCCCAGAGGAAGCAGCGGCATGGCTGGATCTACAGGGTTGCCCAGATCGAGAGGCGGAGAAGGCCCATGAGGAGCACGATAAGTGATTGGGATATCATATGCATATTGAAATGACGCAGAGCGGGTACCCCAGTAGAGACTATGATAATGATAAGATAAAGGGGTGTGATTGCGTAATGCTGATATTTGACAGATTGTCTGGGACTTAAAGGACTGGAATATAGACGATCGAATATAAAAGTAAATCAAGTAGCAATGTGTGGTTAAATTAAAAGTGAATAGGAGCGTCGGGGCAAAGACACTCTACCCCCCGAGTAGTAGTAGTAGTCGTAGGATAGCCATTAGGGCAACCTCACCCTGCTGAGCTGCGAGTACAGGCTATTGCCAGAAAGAGCTAGATGCGGGGGTGCCTGAGATCCAGGGATGGAGCTGGGCAACAGTTGGGGGGGGTGATGTTAGGGCTCGGAAGGGAGGTGGGAGGGGGGGGATTGGGGAGTTTGGTGTGTTTTTGGTTAAGGGGAGTTTAAACTTGGGAAATGAGCCTATATGGAAAAGGATGGAACTTAGATTTGGACTGCATCGGTGGGGGGCGGATTGGAACTCTAACAGGCCATGGGGGACCTTAAAATAATCACCTGGAATGTCAGGGGGCTCAACAGTTATCTAAAGAGGAACAAGGTAATGCTGTACCTGCGCAGGCAAAAGATAGACATTGCACTGCTGCAGGAGACTCACCTGACACGGGAGAAGATGGATATGATCGCTAAAAAATGGAAGGTAGTTGTGGTGGGCTCATCATATTCTGCTTATGCTAGGGGAGTGCTTATCTGGGTGGAGCCGCATGTCCCATTTCAGCGACTGCAGGAGATAACAGAGGTGGATGGGAGGATGGTTATATTAAAAGGATTGGTGGAAAATAGTGAGGTAAGCATTGTAAATACATACGCCCAGAACCAGAACACAGCGGCGTACATCAGAATGTTATGGACTAACTTGAGCATGTGTATGGGGAGCGTGGTGATTTGGGGAGGGGACTTCATCTGTGTGCTTAACCCAAAGGTAGATAGTTTGGATGGGAAAGATCGATAGACCCGCTCCAGCCGCTAAAGCGCTGCAAGCATTGCTGGGTGACTTTGGTTTGGAAGATGCATGGAGGACGAAACACCCCCAGGAAAGGCAATACTCGCATTATTCTGCCCCGCAGCAATTGCACATGAGGCTGGACTATGTCTTAGTCACGTCTGAGGTAATAACAGAGATTACACAAATTGAGTATAAAGCAAGGGTCCTTTCGGACCACTCGCCTCTGATCCTTGAATGGCAATACTGCCCCCCGAGAGCGAGGATTCCGACTTGGCGCCTACGAGCGGACACACTAAGAGACCCCTTTTTCAGGGAGGATATGAGGGAGGAGATTATAAACTATTTTGAGACTAATACTGGCAGTGTGGACTCGGCAGGAACGCTGTGGGAAGCCTTTAAGGTTGTGATGAGAGGGACAGCCATAGCAAAATCCAAAGGTCTGCAGGGAGGGATTCTAGCTGACCTACGGGAGACGGAAGAGAAACTAGAAAAGGCATTGATATGTGGAAGGGGCACTAAGGAGGACATTAAACTGATACTCAGGCTACAGCAGAAATGTGCAGAGTATAGGGATAGGTTGTGTAACCTCAATTATAAAAAATATGTAGAGAGACAGCATGCGGGAGGGGATAAACCAGGAAGGCTCTTGGCGTGGCTATATAAAAGCGAAACCCCTAGAACCACCATTAGAACAATAACGAGAGAGGACGGCAGTGTAGCCGACACCCAAGAGGGAGTTAACCAGGAGTTCATGGACTATTATAGGT
This sequence comes from Ambystoma mexicanum, assembly GCF_040938575.1. Taxonomy (NCBI): domain Eukaryota; kingdom Metazoa; phylum Chordata; class Amphibia; order Caudata; family Ambystomatidae; genus Ambystoma; species Ambystoma mexicanum. The sequence continues at coordinate 640,101,299 of NC_090939.1, forward strand.
TGCTATACAGAGACGATGGTAAGAGTAGTCGCGCGACGATCCTTGAAACATTTGAAGATATAGGATTGCCAAAGATAAGTGTGGAGGAGAGAGAGGAGCTAGACGCACTGATTACCTTGGAGGAGCTAGGGGACGTGGTGAGACAGTTGCCCACTAGTAAGACCCCTGGGGCGGATGGATTCCCAAGTGAATTTTCTAAAGTATATATAGAAGAGGTGCTCCCCCTTTGTTAGAAATGCTAAATGAAGCGTTTGAGTTGGGAAGATTGCCAAAGTCACTTAGAGAAGCGATTATAATACCACTCCCCAAACCAAACAAGCCTGGACATAGTTTCGGCTCCTATAGACCACTGTCGATGTTGAATCAAGACAGCAAGATATTAACGGGTGTTTTGGCAAACAGACGGAAGAGGGTTATTAGCAAACTGATACACCCCGATCAGACGGGTTATGTCCCAAACAGGAATATATCCAACAATCACAGACGACTCCGAAGAGTTATTGAGTTCGGGTGCGAAAACGAAGGTGAAATGGCAATCGTGTCCTTGGACGCGATAAAGGCCTTTGATTCGGTCAAGTGGCCATGGCTGCTGGCGGCCCTGGAATGCTATGGGTTGGGGCCTGGGTATATACGGTGGGCGAAGATGCTATATAGTGAGCCATTGGCTAGAGTCAAAACCGGAACAGTGATATCTGAAAAATAGCAGCTTTGCAGGGGAACCAGACAAGGATGCCCGTGGTCCCCAATGCTCTATATACTGGCCCTGGAACCCCCGACAATATACCTGAGACACCAATATGATATTATAGGCATTGAGGTGAGGGGAGAACGACATCTGATCTCCTTATACGCAGACGATATGCTGCTGTACTTGCAACACCCGGAAGAAAATCTCCAATATATTTTGGAAGTGATGGAGGGATACGCGGGGTTGTCCAGTATAGCAGTGAATCCTCAGAAGACCAGCATGTTCCCATTGGGTGGATACAGAGGGATCTTATTGGAGCAGTTACCAGTGTTACAGGTACCATGGGCGGTTCATACATTTAGGTAGTTAGGGATAGACATATACCACACAGTGGAAGAGGAGCATAGGCGCAACACGGAGGTGGCTATTACAAAAATTGAAAACAGCATGCAATTCTGGGTGAAGTTGCCCTTAGCAATGATGGGACGAGGGGCAATGCTGAAGATGGTGGTCCTGCCTATGCTCCTGCATTATTTTGGGAATATTCCATACCTAATACCCAAGAAGTTCTCCGCCAAATTGAACAGTATGTGCAGGGATTTCCTGTGGCATGGTACGTGCAACAGAGTGGTGCTGTGGAAGCTACAGAATTTTTATGAGAAAGGGGGAATAAAACTGCCTAACTATGAGGTTTATTATGTAGCGAGCCAACTACAGTATGTAGCCAAATGGTTGTCTGATGAGGAGACCTCTGAATCCAGGTTATTTGGGAAAGATTGTGCCCCATTTTACTTGAAGGAGATGATGTGGCTCTCCAGGGCGGAAATGAAAGGGCGTCCCAAGATGATGATATTGGGGTGGAAGATGTGGCGAAGGGCATGCCAGATGATGGAGACCCCGTCTCCATGCTCTCCGCAAGTACCACTAGTTGCATTAACTGGAGGAGAGGAACAACTAAGGATGATAATCAGGAATCACTGGGAACCGGTTGGGTTGGTGACAATGGGAGATATCTGGCGAGATGGATCCATAATAGACTTTGAGGAGCTGATGGAGGAAACCGGGCTACACACGGGCCAATATATTACGTATTATAGAATGGTGCAGAAAATTAAGAGAATGTGGCCCGAAGGTATACTGGAGGAAGAACCAGATGCTACCATAGATATAATATATGACATAGCGGAGGGAGGACATGAGATATCTAGAATCTAAGAGATGATGATGTCAAAAGTAGGGAAGGAGGTCACGCAGTTGAGACTAGATTGGGAAGAAGAAGTGGGAGCCCCGATGGAAGATGGGCTGTGGGAACGAGTTCAGGGGTACCACAAGAAGGTATCGAGGAACGCAAGATTAAAACAGATACAACTGTATATTACGCATAGGGCGTATATGACGCCCCAGAGGATATCGAGGTTTGAAAATGCAGGACGGCAAGCATGCCTTAAATGTGATGAGGAGAAAGCGGGCATGGTGCATATGTTCTGGTCATGCCCGGTTATTGAACGCTTCTGGAGCGAAGTGGCGCAGAAACTAGCAGAGAAGGGGGTCAAGATTGTAGTGGATACAGTTTGGGCCTGCTTGCTGGGGGTTCCCAAGATCGCAGAAACTGAAGCATGTAGACAGACTGAGGGATCTGGCATATGTGCTTGCAAAGAAAAGAATTGCTATGGGGTGGAAGACATGCCATAGACCACGAGTGGAGGTGTGGTGGAAGGATTTACAGAAATGGGTGGAAGCAGAAACCATGGTGTGGCAAGAAGCGCGGGCAGAGCCGGGGGGAGGAGGAGACAGAGACCCTGTTGGCCTGAAAATTACTGATTGCGGAATTGTTTGGGTCCATACAAGACCCGGCGGAACCTATGGATCAGGGGACCCTACCACTAGATGCAGGAACGGGATGAGGAAAGTAATAGGCTCAGAACGGGGGGAGGGATAAGGGAAGCGGTGCTTTGAAGCAAGTAATGTATAATGGAACTATTTATGTATGCACTGCCTGGTTGGTTTGTATTGTTTTTTTTAAATTAATAAAATTGTTTTAAAAAAATAAAAATAAAAAAAACTATATACACCTCTATGTGGTCTATGTAGCCCCGCAAAACATGGTACCTCCCGTTCCCGCCCGCCTCCATCTCCAGTAACTGAAATGGTACAGAGTCGTCTATCCAGGTGAGCACCCCTCTTGCGTATTTTGAGTATGTCGCTCCATATCCCTTCCCCCCCAGCGCTCACAGACCCCTTTCAGGTCTTCAGCTCTCAATTTAGTCTCCTGCAACAGCGCAATAGCAATCCTCTTGCGTTTTAAGAAGGACTTGACCCGGTTTCTTCGTAAATATGTTCCCAGCCCTCGCACATTCCAGGTTATTACTCTAATTGACTCCATGTCGCAGCCAGCAGTGGCCTATAAATAATGCCAAGTAAAGACCAAAGAGCGTTTGGAAAGTGAAGTGGGCAAGGCTGAACAGAAACACAAGGGGTGGTCACCTAAGGCTTCCCGAGCCTTACGCATTAACGGGCCCGTTGTTAGCATGCTCCCCATTCCCATTGAGCCCTATGGGGGCTCGAATGGGAATGGGTTCTTGGAATGGGGAAATACCAGGCCCTCCAAGGTCGGAATGAAACAGTGTTTCCCCATTCCAGGAACTCAGACCCAGTATCCGAAATGGGGGTAGCCATGCCGCAAACAGCGGCATGGCTACCTCCAGGGTGGTAAAGACCCCCTATATCATCCACTCACCACTTGCTGTCCCAACAGGAACGTTACAATGCAGGAGCCTCTCTTCCCACCGTATCGGACATAGACAGGGAAGCCCTGGAATCACCAATCACTGTAGAGGAGGTTGAGTCAGTGATTAAAACCTTAAAACCTAGAGCCCCTGGCCTGATGGATTGTCCCCCAAGTTCTATCAACTCATCAGTTCTCTCCTCACGGGCCCCCTGACTGTGCTCTTTAACTTCTTCAGGGAGACAGGCACGACAACCCCATCTATGCAGGAATCAACAACCATTTTATTACTAAAACCTGGTAAAGACGTGACTGAATGCGCGTCATAGAGGCCGATCTCCTTGCTCAATATTGATGTGAACATATATTCTAAAGTGTTGGCAAATAGGCTAGCAAAGTGTAAAGGAGGAGCCAAGTACCTCTACTAGAAGCTCCGCCCCCATGTTGCCTATATGTTGGGAACCAGAAATTGCGACACGTGCAGTACTAGTGAGGATGCCTGTACCGCAAAGAATCCTTGAGACAAGGTATCCATTGAGAAAACCCTATATGCATTCACGAAGAAATAACGGTTTTCTGGAGGAAGTCCAGGAAGAAGTGTGAAAATTAATGGCAAAGAAGACTGGTGACGTCATACGAAGCAGAATTGACGCACTCAGGTCTCAGGTAAGATGTAAAAGACGAAAGAATATCGACATCCTATAGAAACTGAAGATGAAGTATTAAAGTAAAGCAACATTTCGGGATCGAAATGAAGATGCTTGTGCGAAGAAACACAGAAGAAAATGCAAAGTCATTTTACAATTGTACAGATGCAGTAACGCAAGTAGACAAAGTAATCCTGAGGCTGGCTATGTAGTAAATAGATTGCGGCAATGCGCCAATGTATATTCATAGGAATGTATAGAATCTGGATGTTCCACAATGCACTTTAGCAAACTTAAACCCTGTGAATGGAAAGGGCTCAAAGTGTGGCGCAGTTGGAAAATAGCTGATGGGAAAGGAGAATTCAAGAAAGGCTGGCTGGCCCAGCACCAAGAGTCGGGGCCACCGTGAGCCTGGTTGCCTGTCAAAGAAGCTACATGAACGTGAGAAAGAAACAAACTTCTGTTTGAGGTGAAATGGAAAATCACTGAAGGTGCCAAGAGTTCATCATGTAATAGTATTTTATGCAACGAAAAGCTCAAAAACGTGGTCTCCATTCACATGGTCAGATGGAAATAGTCTTTGGGTCGAGCTACACCGAAACCAGAAGATAAGACCATCCCACACTCCCTTTTATTCTCAGGCACAGTGAGCCTCCACAAGGCCAAGTTCAAAGCCTTAATTGAATGGCAGACCGCAAAAGTGATGATAGATGTTGGGCTAATTGGGTGGGGAGGCATGACCAGGCTAGCCCTCCTAGCACCTGGGGTAACTAGCTTCCGTGCTGCTAGCAAGAGGAATATTCCAGAAGGGTACAAGTGTGCCAGCCAATTAAAGAGGGCCACGTATTAAGGAGCCCTATAGTTTGTATAGCCAATAGAGAGTCAATTATTAGTATGACACAGAAGATGACTTGCACTTGGGATGGGCTTAGTTGTCCACTTGATTTTAGAGACCAAATCACAGACTCTGTCAGTATGGAACGTATACTTAGATGTTCTCTGTAAACCTATCACTTTCCTTAGTAGGTTTTCTTAGCTTGCTACGTAGGATGACGTCAGTAGTGACACATTTTAGTATAAGAATGCTGTCCTTTCATATTATGATTGAGATTGCTTGTGCGACGTCGGATGATGTCCGTTGTACTCCCTGTTTTAGATTATTGTTAATATACTCCCTGTTTTAGATAACTGTTAACAAAACAGTACCAAGTTTTTCTGACTTCCTGAGTCGGTTTCATTATTGATGTATGAGTAAATCCTGCATCCCCATCCATCTCAAAGTATTGCTACCTTGTCTTAAAGGGCCCCAGGTCTGGGGGTTCACGTGGTAGCAGAGGGTGGTTATAGATCCGTCGACCAAGTACGCTTTTAAGGGTCTCGGAATATTGGACGTGCTCTGCCATTTAGCTGGAGGACCGCAAGGGTTCCTGTGGATAGCGGCCGAAGAAAGATCTTGCAAGACAATAGAGATAGGTGGGAAGGGTCCCTCTTTCACAAAATCCCCTCCTGGTTTCTACAAGGAGCTGAGCGGACTGAAAGCGACGATGGCCGATTGAGGAGGAGACGATCCCGAGAGTCAGGAGCTGAAAAGCAAATGGTGAGTAGATTGAGAAAGGTGGCAAAAAATGAATGGATATTAATTGTGGAAAGTGATAATGGGAAGCAAGTAACAGAGGGTTGGTTGGGTATTTAGTTAATGAAGAAGAGCCTCACATAGAGGTACATGACGAAGAGCGTCACAGATAAGCCCAGAATCCTACGTTCAAGGAATGTTTAGAAGAAATTATTTCAAAATCCAAGTGGATAAATAGACGACAACCGAACGAGTTTTGCTAAAGAAAATAATGTACACTCCTATCAGAGTAAACTTAGGGGTAAGAAAAGCAGCAAAGAGCGCTGAAAGGAGATATATGTTGAGGCCGGCCAGTCTGTTTGTTTGTATATGTTATGTATTGAGGAAAAAGGGAGATGTCGAAGAGCGACAAATGCTACATTGTGTTGAGAAGTTGAGAGTAAAATATTTTGTTATCTAACCATTGATGGTATTAACTGAATAAGAAGATTGAAGTAAAAAGTGAGACATGGGGTTTGGAGCGACAACGACTGGTGTATGCTCATATTTCATTGTTTTTCTGAAAAGTATTTTTTTTTATTGATTTAGCTGAGCTAAGTCAACTTTACAATATAAAACATAAAATTGATATATATACAACATAATCACTTCATCAGTAAAATTAATCATCATATAAGAAAAATCAATTGAATTCACACACTATAAACCAATATAAAACATCAAACTTAAACTTAGACTCCCACACTAGCATTCCTTCAAATTATACACTTAGTGAATAGTGCGACATGATAATAATATGTGCAGTCTGTTCTTCTCTTAGTTCAATGTTTCTTAACACACACTTAATTTCACTGTCACATCTTTAACATAAATCATAGTAGTAGGTAGATACCACTTCAAATCTCATTAACTTTCAATTCCTATAGGAAATCAATGGCTCTAATTCGTACATGAGTTAGAAGCCCTGCATGGATCATTCGCCATAAATGCTCAGATGTTACTTCACGATAATTATTCATGGCTTTCTAAAAGTGTTTGATTCTTTGAGCCACCAGTGCAGGGCATTCAACCATAAGATGTCGTAATGTCTCTTTTTGTTCCGCCTGGTTGCAAAATCGACACACATTATCAGCTGTTTTTATCTTTAAGCGCCTTGCTTGAACTTCCTTGGTGTACCAAAGGTTAAAGCGCAAGCGGATAAAATCACATCTGTGTGCCACTAGTGGATACTGCACTAAGTATTTTTCGGGGTTGCTATATCTCTTCCTACTGAATGTGTTTTCTTTACGATCAAGATACCTTTCGCATTTGATTCTCGTGAGAATCCAATCTGTCTGGAAGAGTTTAGTCTTTACTCGCATAGGATTTTGTATCAATATTAACAGTGAAACATCTGCGGAGGCCAATGCATGTACTACCAAGTTACGCCATTGCGAAATAAATGTGTCTTTAGAAGAAAGATGCATTTGGCTAACGCACCCAGTACCATAGGTAATTGTAGGACCAAAATACACTTCCTAAACATGGCAATGACCTGCCATTGATATCGTGCATATAGCAAGATCAACCCGAGCTCATTAAGAATCCATACTACCGGAACGCATTGCGGTAGATGTAATAAGCTACGTCAATATTTCCCTTCCAATTTGGTCCATAGGCCTTCAGGAAGGACTGGTTTAGTCTCTGTGGCATACAGCAGAATAGGGGTAACTTTCTGTAAATAGTATGTGATAGCTGGTACAAAAGTAAATTTACCAAATTTGGCTTGAATTATCTTGGCTTGGGATACTGAAGTTGTTACTTTAGTTTCTAATATCTTTCTATAGATCTTCGCATCCTCCTGGCTTGAGATTGCCATGCCTAAATAGGTGTATTGTTGAACACATTCTAAGGTGACCCCTCCTAAGGACCTTGTTTGGGTTTTCTTCCTGTGATTGTTTGGTATGTTACACTTCATGATTTTAGTTTTGTGCAGATGTACGGTAAGAAGATTTGTCAGAACATAACTGTCAAGGACATCTAGTAACCTTTGTAGACCCTTAGGTGTTTTGAGATCATCACTAGATCATCAGCATATAGCAAAGATGTTAAAGGTTGATTGTTCATTCTGGGGACATCCGTAATGATGTCCTGAAAAGCATCAGCTATGTCTGAGATATAGAAATTAAAAATGGCCGCGGCATTAGCCCTCTAAATGTTTCTATAGGAGCAGACAATTGCCCATCTGCTGAAAGTCTCACTTGAATGCTATTTTCATGATGTAAGTCTCGAATCAAGGAGTCCATATATGATGGACATCCTTTGCACCATCTTGTGAAGTCTCTAAGGATAAATCTTGAGAATATATTCCCGGGAGCGTCGGGCAGCGCAATAGGTCTATAGTTCGCTGCGCTAGCTCGATCGCCACTCTTGAAAATAGGGACTATCACGGAATTATATTGTGTAAGATACTGGCCCAAAGGGCCAGGTGTTTTTTAAACATACAACTGTTAAGCTCCTCTGGGCCGGGAGCAAGAGAATTGCTCAATTTACTAATGCACTCCAAAATCTCCCCTTCAATTATGTGCAATCCGCTATAGTTAGATGATTCGGTGACAGTCTCTTTTCCACTTGAAAGTGGAAGGGCATACATTTCTGAAAAGTACGCAACCCATTGAGTCTCATTTACTGGATTTAATCTGGACAGGTTTTTGGTCTGCATGTTTTGCTATATTTATTAATGCCCATATTTGGGCTGTGTTTTTTTTTTTAAATGGCGTGTAACATCGTTTCACCATCTACCTGTAGTAATTGAGCTTGATAACTGCACAACCAATTCCTATATTTACATTGGGCAGCTCTAAATGCCTCCTTTTTATTAGTGATTTTTGATGCTACAATCGCTCTCTTTGTGGTTCTGAGCCAGATTTTCCTCTCTCGCACCTGTGGACTGAATTCATGGCTAGGCTTAAAAGAGGTGTATGAGCCTGTTTTAGTATGTTCTTGATATAGATGTAAAAAATGTGTATAAGTATGATTAGGTGCAGCTATAGATCCCTCCATGTAAGTTCTCTTTAGGTTGTTATCAACTGCTCTTAAAGCAACTTGGTTCCATGAGAATCTAGTCCACGCATTATTTACAGTCAGTGAGTATTGATATGCCAGCTCATTACCTTCATTCAAGATCTGATCTTCCAACCAATATAACCCCAACAATTCATGATTGCTATTCACTTGTATTTGCACGAAAAATGGTGTTGCTTTGTTAAATGTAGTCTGATCAATAAAAATATAGTCAATGATTTGAGGCATTTGAGGATCTCTTCCAGGTGTTTTGGGCAGGTATATCCCTCGAGAGGGAGCCATTACACATTACATAATTTCTGTCTTTCATTATAGTCAACCATCTCCTGCTAGATATAGTTTTATTGGAACCATTATTTGGTAAAAAATGCATATTTAAATCACCAGCTATAATAGTACTTGTAATATCTGGTGCCATGGCGATCATATTTAATAGTTCTTCAAAATCAGACAGAAACGTTTTATCTGTTATTCCTACTGGGTTACGATACACATTTATAATGGCTATTATTCCTCCTGGATGTGTCACTCTGACCATCAACAAATACAAGTTTGGCGCTTCCTATAAGGAGATGTTCCAGTCTTTATGGTTTTTAATGGAACTAAAAGACGTGCAGAAGTGTTGAAATTTTGGCTGTGTGTAATACTATGGAATGGTTTTCCCATGTAGGCATTTCAGTAAGCCATGTTTCCTGAAGCAGTACTATATCATGTACCCCAAGGAAATCAGCACTGGCTCCAAACAAATGTGAGGAACCGCATGTGTTCCACCTTGCAACAGAAATAACATGTGATTGATTCCCCCTGAATGAGTTATGATCGTGACTGCCACTCTTTACTATGGGTTTTATAATTTGTACCTTTATCTTATCCATGTGACTGGCACTTCATTTGAGTGGGTCTTAACTTTTCACCGGAGTCAGTTGATACATTCTTATAGACTCTATGCTCACCCTCATAGTCACATACTGTTGGATCAGGTGCCAAAAGAAATCCCATCACAAATAACTCCATACGAACTTGCTATAAGGCATTCCTTACAAGATTTGACTGCATCCGCAGTCATACCACGGACAAATTATCGTCATTAAGGAATTCAATCTGCTCAAAATCGATATTTCTTGTAAACCCTCTACATCTTCACAAATTGCCAGTACACTAGTTCTATTCAACACATAAGGCGTAAAAGGGGCAGCACGACATTTTAGGATTAACCTATAATATCTATTCCACTTTTGCATATCATTATGTCTACCCTTTATAGCTGCCTTATCTTCAAATCTGACATTGTTATTTTTGCCCTTACTTTCTGAATCCTTTGTTCTATTCAACTTATTTACAGTAGAGTCAAAATGAACCTGCTTTGCTTGCTCATGAGGTTTATTCCTAAATATTTTTTCTCGATGTTCATTATCAATATGTATTGTGTTAAAATATTTTTCTATTGCACTGGCAATTTGGAGATTGATATCACCCTCCACTCCCGCTTATCGAGAGTATGTAATACCATGTGTTCGTTTGGTGCCGGCGGTTGGCGTGATTGTTTCCTGCACACAAGGGACTGCAGGCCTCGGTAATGAGCTTTCCGTACGTGCTAGTTCAGGGAACTTTATTTTACTGTTACACTGAGAATGCAACGCGTTAATCGTGTTTAATTGTTTCGCTGCTTTATCCAAATAACTGCCCCTACTTTCAGAGGTGAGTTTCCTTACTTCAAGATTGTACAATGATTGTTGTTTATTAACATTACCCACCGGGCTATTAGTTGCAGTTATCGTAATTGCCACTGGCACTGCACCGTTCAACTTTAAAGAAGAGACCGCTACAGGCATTCTGTGTATTCCATTCACCCCACATTGATCATCACTACATTTTCTGTACTCTTGCAGTTTCTGAAGCATTTGTTTGTTGCAGCATGACATATTTTTCGATGGATTTGTCAATTTGCATTTGCATCTGTTTTTGAGAAGCGCCCTCCAGGACCTCCATATCAGCCTTTGACGCTGGCTCAACATAGCTCAATTCTGCAATGGCATCTACCAACTCATTTAGGGGAGAGTAATCGGTCACTGGTATTTTTCCCCCCTCTTCACTGATCTTAGTCTCCTGAGTATTAGAGAACTTAAGTTTAGACAAAACAGCTGTTAGGCAGAATCCTGTGCAGTGCCCGTAGGGGCCACTACACACAATTAAGACTACAGGTGGCAATACAAGTTTTACCTTTGGTACAAGCCTGTACTACTCTGTCAGAGTGGTAGCAGTGGCGGAGCAGCCAGGCTTATCTGAAGAGTATATGAGCAGTAGCAGAGATTACACAAAGGGACCACAATTACTGTGACTCAAGCAAACACTGACTCAAGGTTTCAGGTAGAAAAAAATAAGTACATTTATTTTTAAACCATTTGTTATAAACACAACACTTCTATTAAACTCAAACACAAACCACACATCAAATATACTACAACTAACCAATTCACTTTGTACAGTATGTCTCAAGGTAAGTACCCTGTGTTTGAATGAACCGGTGTTACGAACAAAACACGTTACCGCGAATACGATTGCGATCACTTTTTGACAGTTCGGTCTACTAAATAAACACGTATCCGTGACATGAAATGCTACAGGGGCAAAAACACACTTAGCACCTGAGATAGCCAGAGGGAGTTGGAGGCAAAAATCACAGGCAATATTTTGGTTAGGCAGACAGAATCGAGAAACACTCAGAGACAGGAGTTCAAGAGTCAAAGGGCCGGAGCCAGGGTCAAGTGACAACGGGGACCTGTTGCCGAAGATCACACAGTTAGACAGTTCACGATTCCACGTAGCCAAGAGTACTTCGATATTGTCAATGTTCGGAAGCAAAAGTTATAAGAAGGAGGGAAGACAAGGGCAAGTCTTGGAGATGAAGAAAAGGGGGTTCACCCAGTTTCCTCAAGCAGAACACAGTACCTTATTCCAAGGGTGCAGCTGGTGTCCTGGCAGTTGTTCCTGTTGGTTTCCCGCAGACCCACGATTCCTGGAGCTTCGCTGTGAAGGAGGACGTCTTAAGGGGGTCTGCACCACACAGGGATCAAGCCGGCAGCAGCGACAATGAATAAAAGGTGCGCTCCTTAAAAAAAGGAGAGGCTCTTCAAATGGCTATCCGGACCGCTACAGCAGTGTGCAGCGATTTCGACCAAGGAAGAGGATCCTCTGGCTGTGGAAGATGAGCTGGTTATCCCCACCAGGCTCAAGGGAAGAAGACTCCGGACTGGATCTTCTCTTAGTCGCCGAAGGGTAGATAGCTCAGGCCTGCAGCAGGGCTTAACCGGACGGGGTAGTTACAGCAGTCGTCATTCTCTCCGTTTCTCTTCAGTTCCTTGTAGTTCCAGTGGCGACTCTGACTTCTAGCCCAAGAGACCTGCCTTTTATGCACAAAACCCCCATTCACACAGCCTGGCTGTCAATCACCCAGCAGGGGGGGTTGTCCAGCCTGGACAACCACCTCAGCCAATCATGGCAAAGTGCGACTTGGGTTTCCTAGGACACCCTGTGCAGGGGCTGACTACACCCCTCCCTCACATTCAGCCCACCTCGACACCCAGGCACCTGGTGGAGGGCTTCTGAGCAGAAGCCCACCAAAAGACGGTGAACAAAGAAGGCGAACCTAGTTTGCCACGCAAAGTACAACACAAGAAGGACTTTAACAAAAAGAAATGGCGAATAAACCCAACCAGAGCCAAAAGGAAGACAATTTGGTCAAGCGGGTTTATGTTCGAGGCTAATATAATAGCCAAAAACGATACCACGTTTATCTAATATAATCACGGTAGAAAAGTTACGGTAGATATCACTGCCACCAGCCAAGTCTAAATGTTAAAAGAGCGAAACAATGCTTTAGGAGGTACAGATAAAAAGGGATATGAATTAACCCTTTCCAGTACTCCATGGAAGATAGGGTGTACTGGATCTGTGGTAGATTGACTAAGTAAAGTTAATGGCAACTTTACCCTTTTCTGGGGGACTGTAGTCAGCCTCAGAAATGGAGTCGAGGGGAAGTCTCAAAGACAACCCTGTGCCACGGCACTGAAGGTGCTGTGTGACACACAAAAGAAGCGGGCTACTTAAGTGGTGTACTTCAGAGTCCACAATCAGAAAAACAGACAAATACACCTGGCAAAACACAGGTAAGAGTGGGGAAAAGCTCACACTCTTACCAAGTGGAAAGAAATAAACTCCAGAAGTCCAGCAAAGCTGCTGGGGGACTCACTAGGTGAGGGAAATTAGCCATAAATGAGAATTCTCCTGAACACTCGCCCCCCCAGACTAAGGGACAGGAGGATTTAATCCACTCCTGAATGGACCTCATACCTCTAGTCGGTTACAAACATCCTAGAGAGACCATCAGCATTTTGATGGTGACTTCCTGCTCTGTGCTCAATGGAAAAATCAAATCCTTGCCGGCAGATTGACCATCTGAGTAACTTTGGGTTTTCCCCTTTCATTTGCATCAGCCATCTCATGGGTTGGTGGTCAGTCTGAATAGTGAAGATAGATCACTACAAGTATGGTCTAAACCTCTTCAGTGCCCACACAATAGCAAAGCAAAGCATCTGGACAGGAGTGTGACTGTTGGCATGTGCCACACAAGTATGGAGTTCTGAACTTTGGCTTGCGCGACATCTGGATGGAGGTGTTACTGTTAGCATGTACCGCACCCAGGTGGAATCCCACAATTGCAAGGACAGCAATACCAACTAACCAACCAACTAACAATTCCATCCCTCTGCATACACCTCTCAAACTATTACCAAACACAACCACAAGTCTAAAATGCAGCAATCCGCACAAACTTCACAGCAATGCAACAACAAAACAAACCACACATAGACTTGCACAACAGCACACAACAACTATGGACCATAAAACACCCCAAGCCTAGCCAACAGACCCACCGGGCTGAGGCTGTCAATACCACATCACTGCTCTCTTGCACTTTTCCAGCTTATTCCCACTAACCCACCCCCTCTGCTCCCCTTTCTCAGAGCCGTGAGAGCGCCAGGGGACCACTTCGGTGGTGATAGTGCGCGGTACAAATGTCCTTTAACATTAACATTAACATTAACTTTCTATTGTTGCCCACCTTGTCTCGGGATCCTTTAACTTCCTGCTGATGAAACAAATGGGGTGTTCCCTACCTTTCTCATCCAGTTTATTAAGGACTGCACCTATACCTACATCAGAAGCATCAGTCTGTACAATAAAGGGTTGGTGATAGTCAGGAGCTCTTAGGACTGGAGCTTGACAAAGGGCTTTCTTTAGACCTTCAAAGGCTTGATTGCACTCCTCATTCCACGTGACCTTTTTAGGAAATTTGGGAGAGGAGATGACATTCAAGGGAGAAGCTATTGTCCCATAGTTCTCTATGAAGTTCCTATAATACCCAGTGAGACCTAGGAAGGCTCTCACTTGGGTTTGAGTAGTAGGGGTGGGCCAGTTTTGTACAGCCTGTACTTTGCTAGGCAATGGCCTTATTTCACCTCCTTCTACCTCATGTCCAAGGTAGACCACTGAATTCTGACCAATTTGACATTTGCTTGCCCTTATGGTCAGATGGGCCATTTCAAGAGCCTGCAATACATAACCTAGCTGTTCAACATATTCTTTCCATGTAGGGCTGAACACTGCAATGTCATCCAAGTATGCCATGCAGAAGTCCTCCATCCCATTCAGAACTTGATTGACCATCCTCTGAAATGTAGCAGGTGCATTCTTTAGTCCAAAAGGCATTACCTTGAATTGGTAGAGGCCAGCTGGGGTGGAGAATGCAGTTTTCTCCATGGCATGGTCTGTCAGGGCTATTTGCCAATAGCCTGACGTTAGGTCAAATGTGCTGAGGTACTTGGCTGCTCCACGTTTGTCCACCAGCTCATCTGTCCTAGGCAAAGGATGGGCATCAGTCGTTGTGACTGCATTTAGAGCTCTGTAGTCCACGCAGAATCTCAACTCTTTGGATCCTGCCTTTGGTACAAGCACAACTGGGCTAGACCATGGGCTAGTAGAGGGCTCTACAATCCCGAGTTCAAGCATCTTGTTGACCTCATTCCTTATGTGGGATCTGACATTGTCTGACATTCTGTACCCCCTGCTTTTGACAGGCAAACAGTCACCAGTGTGTATGTCATGCTGGCCCCAAGGGGTCAACCCTGGTGAAAGTGAGAACAGGGAGGCAAACTGATTTAACAGTAACTTGCACTCATCCTGCTGGTCAGATGTGAGACTGGAAGAGAGCTTAACTCCTTCCACTTGCTCATCTAAAGGTAAGCCTCTGAGGCGGTCAGGCAGAGGTTCACTCTCCTCCTCCTCCTGAGCTGAAGCTAGAAGCAGAGCTCCTATGTCAGGTCTAGAGACATAAGCCTTTAAACGGTTGGTGTAAAAGACTCTGGGAGCCTCCTTAGGATTGCCTAAATCCACCAGATAGTTCACCTCTCCAAGTTTACCCACAACCTTGAAGGGTCCTATCCATTTGTCCTGCAAGGCCCTCTGCCTTGTTGGGACATAACAAGATCAAGCTGGTCTTGAGTAAACTCAACCATGTTAGCCTTCTGGTCATGCCAATGTTTGACTAGAGCTTGACCAGCCTCAAGTTATCACTTGCCTCTGCCATCATGTGTGACATTCTCCTCCGGAGACCTATCATATAGTCAGTCACTCTGACTGGCTTGGGGGGAAGGAGCACTCTCCAACCCCTCCTTAATCAGGGCCAATGGACCTCTGACTGAATGGCCATAGAGAAGTTCGAAGGGAGTGAATCCTACTGCCTCCTGAGGGACTTCCCTATATGCAAAGAGAAGCCATGGCAGTAGAAGGTCCCACTTTCTTCTAAGGGGTTCTTCTAAAGCACCTATCATGCTCTTCATAGTTCTGTTAAACTTCTCTACCAGCCCATTGGTTTAGGGTGGTAGGCAGTTGAGAACCTGTAGGTGACTCCACAGGTTTTCCACATGGTTTGCATGTAGTGGGACATAACATTTGATCCCCTGTCAGATATCACCTCCTTAGGAAAACCTACCCTGGTAAAAATACCAAGTAGGGCCTTAGCCACAGCCGGAGCCATAACAGTCCTCATAGGTATGGCTTCAGGAAATCTAGTGGCATGGTCCACTACAACCAGGATGAACCTGTTGCCTGAAGATGTGGGAGGGTCAAGAGGACCAACAATGTCAATCCCAACCGTCTCAAAAGGAACTCCCACCACTGGGAGAGGCACTAAGGGTGCCACATTCTTGGATCCATTCTTGCCAGAGGTTTGGAAAGTGTGGCAGCTTCTGCAGAATTTGTCTACTTCTGTGCCCATTTTAGGCCAGTAGAAGTGCAGAGAGAGCCTTTCTTCTAAGTGGCCAGCCAAAGGTACCTCATGGGCTAACTGCAGAAACTGGAGTCAAACCCATGGCCGGAAAAACAGCTGACCATGGCACACCATTATCGATTGTTGCAAGAGAAAAATAAGAAAAGGAAAGATGCTAGGAAGCTTGAGGAAGCTAAGATAGTCCAGAAGAAAGTGTCAAAGTACGATATAGAAGGAGCGATGCTGACAAGCATAGAGGGGCTGGGAACGTAACAGCCAGCGGGTATGTCACAGGCAAATAAATCAGTGAAAGCCAGATCAAGGAGGGAACGGGTTCATGCCGAGAGGTAGGGGAACGTGTTTTACAGGTAGAGGAGGCTTTCAGAATAATCAAGGCGGCTACCAGAATAACTAAGGTGGTTTTCAGAATGTGCAGAATGATAATCAAGGCATGCAGGGAGGGCAGATTAGAAGACTACCTCATGTGTGGTGGAAATATTGAATGACAGGAGATATTGCGTGAACATGTGGGAGCCCAGGGTATGTACAGAATGGGCAATTCTGTGGGGAGGACAGTTTATCCTCCAGCATATAGCTCACAAAGTAGGGATGGGTCGCCCAAGATCAGACAGTGTATCAGGCACAGGTACCGCAAATGCAACAGGCTTTGCAACCACAGCAAGCACCATTAAATCTGCCACAAGTGCAGTCACAGCACGCACCCATGCAGATAGAGCAGAATGCAAACACTACACAGTTATTGACTCCTAGAGTAGGGGGTGTCACTGTCGCGGGAGGGACTCCTTTTACAGGCACGGAAATAAGCATGTACCCACAATAGGACAGCTCCGGGGTGACTTGATGTGTTCAGTACTATTAGTGACGTCAAATCCTCAAGATTAACCAAGGGTTGATGTTATCATAAGAGGCAAATCTTTTTCTTTTTAGTAAACACTGGGGCAACTCGCTCAAGTATAGAAGAGGGAAAATGTTTGTTATAAGGAAATGCCATGAACGCTCAAGGCTTCTCTGAAACTACAAGTAGAGTTCCTTTTACTGATGAATCACCAGTCTCTATAGGAGAGTGTGATATGTCTGTCCCATTACTGTACTCGAGGCAGACACCAGTGAATATTCTGTGGCGAGATTTCATGACGAAGCTAAATATGATGATTTCCTTCACTGACAAAGCATTACTGTTTACAACACCAGGGGTACATTATTTAAATGTGGATGAATTTATCATGGCATTTACAGGACGAGTAGCTCTGTGAGGAACTCCGTTAGAACCAGAGGTTTTCACTACGCGGGACGCATTTTGCTAATGTGGTTACCCAGTTTAGTGGACAAAATCACAAGAATTCCTGATGAATTTCTGTTCAGGCTGCAGATACCTATGGACGAGGGTGGGGCAGATTTTTCACTTAGAGTTACAGTCAGCCATAGTACGAGGAGAATTAGCCATGCTTGAAGGATTTAACGATGAGTGCAGGCCATGGAGAACAGTGATTGCAATTGGGGAAGGGTACAGATTGACTAACGTCACTGAGGAAGATATGTTTAAAGACGATCCGTCAGACAAGGAAGTGGTGTTCGAGATGAGCATCCCTTTTTGGACTAAAATAGAAAGAAGGGAGATTCTACAGCGAATGGTGATAGTGTGGCAGCGTCCTGCATTCTTTGATGAGGACATGAAAAAGTGCCAATCTCTTTATGGACTACAGGCCCATGTGACGTAGACCTGTTGAAGGGGGTGGGAGAAGTTAAAATCAAACTGAAGCCAGGGGAAATTTTACCTCGAGAAAGAGAGTATCCTATGTCTTGAGAGGCAGATGAAGATATTTTTAAGACTATACCGGCTATGATGAACAAGGCATCTTGGTGACGTCAGAGTCACCATGTAATACTGCAGTGTATTCGATTAAGAAATCAAAGGGAGGGTTGTGGCATTTAATTCAGGACATGAGGCCGATTAACCAGATTACAGAAGCAGAGTTACCTTTGGTTCCGAATCCTGCAACGATTTCATGCAGTATTCCCCCGAAAGCACGCTATTTTTTTTTAACCATTTTTATTTTTCAATGGAGACATAATCAATTACAACATATGATAGTTACATTTTGTTGTCATAATGCATAGATCAACTTTCCATTCAGGGTTAACGTCACCCGTTGCTGCGTAAATTGTCTCCAATTTCTTCTTCTGTAATTCATCATCCCTCCCTCCTCCCCACTGTCCCTTTATAATTTTTGTAACAGTTTTGAAAAGGTAAGAATATTTTGACTTTCAACAAATGTGCAAGAGTATAACTTTTGATATTATGAGTCCACATTATAATTTCGTTGTCTGTTACTATAAATAGGTATCTCCCAGTTTTATTGTTTCATTCTTAACTTCCTTCCTCCCTCCCTTCCCCGCTACAACTTTTGGAAGGGGGGCCAAGTGGACAGGCGTCTCTGCAGTGTCTAATTCTTTCATACATAAGTTCTTGGGTGTAGATGTTACACAGTTAATTCCCTCTTCCCTTTTATTTTTCCCTCCTTGTTCTCTTTATTCGTCGTGCTGATTCTCTATCTCTTTCTCTGTTCCGATGTTAAGTGATCGATATATTTCTGAGGGTTCGTGGTTTATAGAAGTGGGCTTCCCTATCTCCAACAAAGTCTCTGAAGGGGGACCATATGGATAGGTATATCTGATATGTTTCTGTTCTTATGGCAGTTACCTTCTCCATTGCCATTACTCCCCATATTTTCATCCACCACCATGGTGTCATCGGGCCCTCTAGTGTTTTCCATCTTTGCGCTAATGTTATTCGTGCTGTTGATAGTAAGTGTGTTATTAGCGTGGATATATGCCCCTATGCTGCGTATATTCCCTTTGCCTCTACTCCCAGCAGGACCACCTTAGGTGATAGTGGTAAGTCTCTGCCAGTAATGTCTTTGATGTGTCCCAGTATCTCCTCCCAGTAGGTAATTGCTTAGGGGCATGTCCACCACATGTTGAATAGATCTCCTCTCCCTCCACATTGTCTCCAACAGTTTGGGGGATATTCTGGTTTTATTTTGTGTAGTCTGTGGGGGGACATGTACCATCTGTAGCATAATTTATATGCAGCTTCTTTAATTGCTGTACATTTGGAGGATCTGTGAGCTCTTGTCCATATTTGGTCCCACTCTCTTTCCGTTATTGGTTCTCCTATATCTTTTTCCCAATTCTCTTTATATTTTAGGTCGTCCGTTGGTGTGCTCCATCGAGCAGTCTGTAGATTCTAGATATCCCCTTCTTTGGTTCACCTTCTTGCATTGTTAGTTCCAAGCCTGTTAGGGTTCTCGTTCCCGCTCTTTTCACTGAGGGATGGGAGATCCAGTGTCGTACTTGCGTGTACCTGAACCTTTCATTTTCCCTTAGATCGAATTTCTTTTTGCATTCTAGGAATGGGATTGGGTCGCTGTTTTGGTACATGTCCTGCAGTGTCAGATTGTCCGCGCCTTTCCAGCCTTTCCAGAAACTCTTCTTCAGGCCTGGGGTGAAGTCGATGTTATGTGCTAATGGGGATAGTGGACCCAGTCCTCGTTTGATCTTTTTCATTTGCATGGCTTTGTCCCAGCTGCTAAGGGCTGTTTTAGTAGCTCCTAGTAATTTTCCTTCTGCTTCGCGGGCCTTGGGGTTCAGTGCTAGGAGCGCTTTTATCGGGATCTGTGTGGGTGCTTGTTCTATGGCTCTCCATCCTTTGATGTCGTCTGGGTTAGCCCACTGGAGAATGGGGGCCAAGTGCGCTGCCATGATGTATCTGCCCAGGTCTGGGACCCCCAGGCCTCCCAGGAGCAGGGGACGGGTCAGTATGCGTCTCTGTATTTTGGGTCTCTTTTCGCCCATATGAATTTAAATACTGCGTTTTGAAGTTCTTTGATTATGTGTGATGGGATCGTTGCGGGTATTGAACTTGTCACGTATAGAAGGCGGGGGAGAAGGGTCATCTTTACCGCTTCTATTCTGGCAAACCACGATAATTCCTGATTATCCCATCTCAGCAGGTCCGCTTTTAGTTGTTTCCAGAGAGAGGGGATGTTTGATTTACATAAATCTTCGAATTTCTTTGCCAGGTGAACTCCCAAGTATTTTAGCGTGTTTTCCTCCCATCTCAGGGGGAATCTTTGCTTCATGCAGTTTATTGTATTTGCGTCTTCAGTTATGATTAGTGCCTTTGATTTATTGTAGTTGATTGAAAATCCAGATATGGTGGCAAATTCTTCCAGTGTCTCTACGGCTTTCGGTAGTGTATTCGTAGTGTCTCCCATATAGAGCATCACATCATCAGCATATAGTGCTATTTTCTGCGGGGTCTCCTTGATTTGCACTCCTTTTATGTCGGGGTTTCCTCTGTATCTTGCTGCTAGCGGTTCCATAGCCATTGCAAATATTAGTGGAGATAGGGGGCAGCCCTGGCGCGTACCACTCCGTATCTCCACTTGTTTTGAGTCGCAGGCATTTATCCGAAATGATGTAGATGGGCGTTGAAAATTTGCCAGGATCATCCTGCTGAATAGTGTTCCGCATCCGAATTTCTCCAGGATCATCCGTAGATATTCCCAGTCCAAGTTGTCGAAAGCCTGTGAGGCGTCCAGGGCAGCTATTGCAAATTTCTGGTTTGTCCGTCTCCCCCATTCGATCACATCAATGGCTCTTCTGACATTATCTTGGGTGTGTCGTCCCCTGACAAAACCCGCTTGGTCCTCGTGGATGATATCTGGGAGGATCTGCGATAGCCTATTCGCTAATATCTTTGTGTATAGCTTTG
The DNA here is from genome assembly GCF_040938575.1 of Ambystoma mexicanum. Taxonomy (NCBI): domain Eukaryota; kingdom Metazoa; phylum Chordata; class Amphibia; order Caudata; family Ambystomatidae; genus Ambystoma; species Ambystoma mexicanum. The sequence continues at coordinate 640,122,120 of NC_090939.1, forward strand.
TATCCGTGTTTAGGAGTGCTATCGGGCGGTAACTTGAGCATTCGGTGGGATCTTTGTTTGGTTTCAGGGCAAGGATCGTGGAGGATCTTGCCATATCTGAGGAGATCGATCCGGTGTCTCTAATTGTGTTGAAGAGTCGGGTGAGGGGTCACAGTAGTTGCGTTCTGAATATTTTGTAGTAGGCATTACCGAAGCCGTCTGGACCCGGGGTCTTGTTCCTTGGTAGTGAAGAGATAGCCTCATTGATTTCTTGAGCTGTGAATGGACTCCCCAGGATTTCCGCGTCCTTATCCGAGATTTGGGGTAAACTAGTGGCTAGTAGGTAGGATTTTTGGTCTGTCGCGTTTAGGTTTATTCCCTGTAGTAGCTCTACATGGAATCTGACCATTATTTCCCTTTTCTCTTCCTCTTTTGTGATCTTATCTCCTTTTTCATTTCTTAAGGCAACTATATAGTTACGGGATTTCTGTTTGTTTAATTTGGCCGCTAGAAATTTATTTGCCTTGCCGCCGTGGACGTAGCATGATTGTTTCGTGTTCAGCAACGTCTGTGCAACTGTGTTCGCAGTGTGACTTTCTAGTTGGGCACGAACCTTCTTTAGCTCTCTCCAGGATTTATGCGTTTGTCGGGTCTTGTGATTTTTCTCTGCTTCTTTTAGGGCTAGTTCCATTCTCCGGGTTAGTATCGCTCGTTCCCTACAGTATACTGCTGCTTGGGCCATGAATTCTCCCCGGATTACGGCCTTCCCCGCATCCCAGATTGTTTTCCAGTCAACCTCGCCGTTGTCGTTCTCTTTGAAATAGTTGTTTACGCTTTCCTCAATGTGTGCTCTAAGCGCTAGGTCGCGCAGGATCAGTTTGTTGAGTCTCCACGGTGGGCGTTGCTTATTTTCCCCTCCGTCTATTTCCAGGCTAACTAGTACTGGGGCGTGGTCTGTAATATATTGTGTTCCAATTTCCACCTTAGTCACTTGGGGAATTAGAGTTGCTGACACCAGGATCATGTCTATTCTGGAGAATCCTCTGTGTACCCCAGAATAATGAGTATATTCTCTCGTGTCTCCTTGGAAGAAGCGCCAGGTCTCGATTACTTCTAGCTCTCTGAGGAACTTTCCCAGTGCCTATCTGTTTCTCTGGTCGGCTGCTGTAGGGGGCAGGGTTTTGTCGAGGTTAGGGTCCATTATGCAGTTGAAGTCCCCTCCTATGATTGTTTGACCTTCACACCAGCTCCCTATTTTCAGTAGGAGATCTGTGATGTATCGGTCTTGCTTGTCGTTAGGAGCGTATATCGTCAGGATTGTGTAGGTCTTCCCTTTTATAGTTCCTTTGATTCCCAGGTATCTCCCTTCAGTATCACTAATCATCTGTTGTTTTCGTAAGTTCAGTCCCTTAGCCAGCAGTATTGCGACCCTTTTTGTTTTCATGCTGCTGGAGGCGAAGTATTGTTGTGTTAATGCCTTGTTACGCATTCTTTTTTCATCCGTTTTCAAGAGGTGGGTTTCCTGAAGGAACACTACCTTTGCAGGCATCTTCTCGAGCCTGTTGAGAATCGCACGTCGTTTCCCGGGGGAGTTCAGCCCTTGTACATTTAGCGATACGATCAGTGTATCTGCCATTTTTGTATGTAATATGTTTGTTGCTTCTGTCTTTTGGTGTGTCTTGCTTTGGGTTAGTTTGAGGTGGCCCACCTGCTGTGGTCAGGTGTTTCCTCGGTTTCTCTTCCAGTTGCTTCTTTATTTAGTGTCTTCTTCAGGGTGTTTCGTTCATGATATTTGAAGGGGCCTGCCACTTTCTTTTCTCTGTTAGGTCTTCTTTTCTTCTCGGATGACCATTCCCATTGGTTATTTTGGCTGCTGGGTGTGCTATTTTGTGGGCTAGTTTCGGTTTGGCTTTGTTCTTCCTCAATTTGTAGTAATGAAAGGCCTTCTTCGCATGTACTGATCCTTCTTTGTTTCTCTTTCCAAGGGAAGGCTAGTCCAAAGGGGAATGTCCATTTGTATGCGATTTGTTTGGCTTGTAGTGCTTTTGTGACCGGTTGCATAAGCTTCCTTTTATGTAGGGTGATCAACGCTAGGTCCTGGTACAGTTGGATTCGCCCTCCATTGATTGTTAGTTCTTTGTGGGTACGTGCGGCTCTCAAGATGTCTTCTTTCATACTATAGGAGGTCATGGCAATAAGAACATCTCTAGGTCTCACTCCTGGTTCATTCCTTTTGGGGCCCACTTGGTGGATTCTGTCAAATTCAAATCTCTCTGGGGGGGGCGTCGTTCAGGATGCTGCTGAAGCAGTGTTGCATGGTGTCCCGTAGGTCTTTATCCTGTATCGTCTCTGGGAGGCCTTTGACCCAGATGTTGGATCTTTGTGAGCGATTTTCCAAATCTTCAGTTTGGATCTCTAGGTTATTTGTAGCTCTGGCGACCTGGTCTAGTAGGCTATTGCATTGCTTTGCTTCCTCTGCCATATGTGAGAGTCCATTTTCGAGAGTGTCCACTCTGCCTCCAATTACATCTATTTCCTGTCGTACCTCTTTCAGGGATGTCTTCAGCTCTTCTTTCATTGTTTCTAGTTGGTTCTGGAGTGTGTTTGTTATCCTGGATTCCATGCCCCTAAGGCAGTCAAGTAGTTCTTCCTTATTTATAGCCATATCAGAATTGTTAGGCGTCGTTGGTTCTCCCTGGACCGGAGGTTCTTGGGGGGGCACGTTGTTGTGTTGTGCTCCAGCAGCTTTCTAGCAGATGACTTTGGTTTTTCGCCGGTGTCTTGGTTATTGTGTGGGGGGTTTTCCCTTTAATCCTGGGCATCAGGTTCTCTCCCCGTTGAGACTCCGTGTGGGTCTCCTGACACTTGTTTTCGTGGGTCTCTGCTAGGGATAGCTCCGTCCGATTAGGTTTTCCTAGCGGTATTCCGTGTGGTTGGGTATGATAGTGTCCCCAAACACCCAGCCGGGGCTGATCAGCGGGGCGCAAAGGGCACCGATCCCAAATTGTGGGGTTTCCCCAGATAGTCATGTTTTAATGGCCGGCGAGAGGGGGGGGGCCCCGGGCACGCTCCCGCGTCGGCCCGAGGTGGTGGCAGGGCCCAGTCGGGGGGGTCAGTACCCTCCCGGGTGTTGTTGGTCTCAAGGAGGGGGCGCTCTCCCAGCCTGCCTCCCCGCTCCTTACCTCTCCCCGGTGTTGGCGCTGGTCGGGAGCGTCTCCGCAACTGCCGCCGGGCGTTTTAAGGCCTGCTGGGTGTAATTCACTTGCCCTGCGTGGACTGCACTGGTGGTCTCAAGAGTCCAATGTACTGCTGGGGCAGCAGCCACCTCTCTCCTCACCTTTCTCCTTGGGGATTTTTGGTGAAGATGTGCCCCAGGATGTCCCACAACGGCGGGTGCATTTTAGGGGTCGGCAGGTGCAAGTTTGCGGGCGTTACAAGCAGGATGTCAGCCGTGGCAGCGGGAGCTCACGGGGCCCAACAGCTGCCCTATGGAGGAGAAAGTGTTTTGCCCATATTACTGGCCAGCTGTGCTATCACTGGGGTCTCCTCCGACACACTGGAGCCATCGTGGGGGTGTTGGGGGCCTGTCCAGTACCAGGTGTGTTTTGGGGGCGCCCCCTAGGGTGCCTGGGGAGGGCGGCAGCCTGGGAGTAATCCCTCTGTATTGTGTCCTACTTTAGTCCCGGGAGGGGCCCTGCTGGTCTTGGGTACTCACCCCCGCTGGTCTTGGGTACTAATCCATCTTTATACGACTGTAACCGGTCGGCTTCTTTTGCGACCTGAGTAGATCAACACGGATCCGGGAGATCCCTACATCAGATCGCTTTTTGATCCCAGTAACTAGAAGGGATCATCTTTTCCATCACTTTCAACTACCAATTGAGGTGCAGAGTCCATACACGAAATAAATAGACCATCGTATTCCTCGCAACATAGGAGTTACCTCTGACGATTAATCATATTTTGACTATTATCAATTGAGGTCCGATACTCTATAGATTTTTAATCAGTTGTAAAATCCAAAAAACGCAAATAAAAATGAATGTTTATTTGGAAAGTAACACAGAAAATGAATTACACTTGTGGAACCCTGAAGGCAAAACTCAGGAACTCACTAGCATGGATTAACGCTAAGTACTACTTTGTCTTTATAAAAGATGGTGTGAGGAGGACCGCTAGAAAGCGCCTGTAACTCATTTACCCTGCGGGCTGATGTCAATGCTACAAGAAGTATTGTTTTCAAAGTAAGGAGCCTTAGCGGACAAGAGTGTAAAGGCTCAAATGGAATGCACGTGAGGAATTTTAGAACTAACTTCAAATCCCACACAGGAACTTGAAAAGGTATTGGTGGAAACACATTATTTAGACCTTTTAAAAATTGAATTATTAAAGGTATCTTAAAGTAAGATTCTTCCTCTTAGGAGAGCTTGAAAATGGAGAGCGCTGCTAAGTAACCCTTTATCGTACCAATCTGGAGCATCAGATTAGCTAAATGTAATAGAAAAGATAAAATTGTGGGAATATTACATTGAAATGGGTCCACATTCTTTTCTCTGCACCAGTTACTGAACTTGTTCCAACGACACCGATACAGAGATTTGGTTGCTGGTCTTCTGGCCAAAAGCAAAATCTCCATCACGTCATCCGGAAGGTTCCAATCCTTATATCTCAACCTCTCAGAAGCTATGCGTAAAGGTTGAGTGTGTTGACCTCCGGATGGAGAATATGACCTTCCTCTCGTGAGAGAAGATCTCTCTTTTTGGAAAACATATTGGAGGGCAGATGGACATGTCCAGGAGATCCGAGTACCACGTTCTCCTTGCCCAATCCGGGGCAAGTAGGATAATGGTTTTCCTGAACTTTCTCAACCTCCTTATTACTTGAGGGATCACAGGGACTGGAGGGAATGCGTACAGAAGTGGAAACTCCCAATCCACCACAAACGCGTCCCCTAGAGCCCCTCTCGGGGGAAATTCCCTTGAGCTATACAGTTCGCACTTCCGGTTGGTACCGGTCGCGAACAGATCTACCTGAGGGTTTCCCCAAAGGGCGAAGATCTCTTGAATGACTTCCTGAGCTAGCTCCCACTCGTGGGAGACTGTGCTCTGCCTGCTCAGAGCATCCGCCGAGTGTTTTGCTCTCCAGCTAGATGAACTGCCGATAGAGAGATCCCCTCTTGTATTGCCCAGAAGCAGAGCTGCATCGCCTCTCTGCATAGTGGAAGTGACCCCACTCCTCCTCTTTTGTTGAGGTAGTACATGGCCACAGTGTTGTTCATCATTATCAGGACATTCTTTCCCTGTACAGAGGGCAGGAAGGCCTTCAGCGTTAGTCTGATAGCCCTCAGCTCCAAAAGGTTGATGTGTAGTTTGGACTCCGATGGAGACCAGCGACCGCTGATTGTCAACCCGCTGGTGTAAGCTCCCCACCATTGAGTGAGGCATCCGTTACTACTGTTATCTCCGGCCATGGTTGCCAAAAAGATTCTCCTCTGAGGATATGATGTCTGCAAGCCCACCATTGTAGATCATGTGCTACTTTGGTTGAAACCTGCAACAGATCTGATATATCCCCTGAGAATTGGGACCATTGAGTCCTGAGAGCCCATTGAAGGGATCTCATTCTCAATCTGGCTTCTGGCACCAAAAAAATGCAGGATGCCATCAGGCCGAGCAACCTGAGAAAATCGAAGGCCGGAAGATACTGGGAATTCTGGAATTTTGTTACAATCTGCAGAATGTGGTGAGCTCCCTCTTCAGGAGGGGAGGCTTTGCCCGAGCAAGTATCCAGGACTGCTCCAATAAACTCGAGTTTCTGTGATGGTATCATGTTTGACTTTTTTAAATTCAGAGAAAACGCTAGTTTGTGAAGGAAGTGACAAGTCTTGGACAGATGATCCTGAGCTTGTCCGGGAGAACGTGCTCTGATCATCCAATCGTCTAGATACGGGTAGACATGAATCCCCCCTCTCCTGAGACTCGCTGCCACTCCCGCCATCAACTTGGTGAAAACTCTTGGGGCGGAGGTTAACCCGAATGGCAGAACTCGAAACTGATAGTGAGAATTGCCAATCGCAAACCTCAGGTACTTTCTGTGCTTGAGATGGATTGGCACATGAAAGTAAGCATCCTGAAGGTCCAATGATACCAACCAATCCTGGAGTTGGAGAGCCTGAAGGATCTGAGAAAGTGTGACCATCTTGAACCTGTCCTTCCTTAGGAATTTGTTCAAGTTTCTCAAGTCCAAGATGGGTCTCAGTCCTCCGTCTTTCTTTGGGATGAGGAAATATGGGGAATACCAACCCTTGTTACTCTCCGCTACAGCTACATGTTTTATTGCACCTTTCTGCAGCAGGGTTAAGACTTCCTGCAACAGGAGCGGATCCGGATGTTTGACAGAGTTGTATCCCGGTGGGCGATCCTGAGGTTTCTTTTGAAAAGGAAGGCAGTAACCTTGGGATACTGTTTCCAGTGGCCAAGCATCTGAAGTAATGCCCCGCCATTCTTCTAGATACTGTGAGATCCTGCCTCCCACTGGGGTCTTGTGGGTCAAAACCTCAGAGTGGTTTTGCGGCAGCTGCAGCAGCAGCTGAAGGGACAGATGCCGCTGCTGGGGCAGGTCTAGCACCTTTTCCTCGTCCCGAGGAAATTTTCTTTCGCCTCTCTGACTGGCCTGTCCTCTTCCTTTTCCAATTGAGGAATAAAAACGAAAAGGACAACCCCTCCAGAAGGATGAGCCTGTGTAGGGGCGTTGTTGAGGTTGTTTTATGGCGGCACTTAGAGATTTTGCCGCCACTTTGGGGGTCTGCAGCTTCTCCAAACTTTCATCCGCCTTGCTGCCAAACAACCTCGAGCCGTCAAATGGTATATTAAGAAGTCTAGATTGCACATCCGGTGCAAAACTCGACTTGCTTAGCCACGCAAACCTGCATAGCACCGTGCTAGACGCCATGAACCTACTGATACTGTCAGCTGTGTACAAACCTGATTGAAGGCATTCTCCTGAAGCCTCCTTTCCATCCCTTATTATGGCTAGAAAGCCATCACGTTCCTCACCTTCTGGGATGTGTTCAGCTGCTGCTGACATGCAGTCCCACAGGGTATATGTAAACCTTGCCAGGGTGCAAGTTACATTAGTGGATTTTAAAGCCATACTCCCTGATGTAAAAATCTGGCTAGACCATGCATCAACCTTTTTATCGTCCCTATCCGGAGGGATTGTGCGGTATGCAGCATTTCTAGTGGGGGTAGCTGCTTGAACTACCAGACTTTCTGGAGATGGGTGTTTGCTTAAATATTCTGGGTCAGAATTACATGGTCTATATTTCGATACAAACTTTTTATTAACTGCTGGAATGGCTTCAGGGTGTTCCCATGCAGAATTAACCCTCCTTTGTAAGGCAATATGAAATGGAAGTATTAATCCAATTGGTGTTCCATTCTAACTTGTATATTGATTATCTTCCATAATCATGCAATAGTTCATCATAATGATGCATTCATATGGTGGATGCATCCTTAAATAGCACCTTTTCAATTTATCTATCAGAAAATGAGTTTGAATACAAAAGTTTAAAAACTGTGTTTGTGTCGAATGTTATTGACCACTAGCCACCCTTATTTAACACTATTGCTCATTTCTATCGGGACCTCCCCGATGATCTGATTAAATGTATTTATGCGTATTCATGTCAATGTTGATACAAATAATTGTTGTTGAAAAGACTCGGTATTACAAAATACCCTTACATACATTATTATATATCATTATGTACAGTTACATGTAAGATCAACTTTTCAAAAAATAGAAATCCATCCATTTCTCTAATATTGCGGTACTGAAGAAAACTTTAAATAAAAATTGGCATCTTCTACAACTTGATCCTCACCTAACGGGTTATATTGGAGAAAGACCAAGAATTACATATCGGAAGGCTAAATATGGAAGATAATCAATATACAAGTTAGAATGGAACACCAATTGGATTAATACAAAAAATTCTTTAATTTCTGGCGGTAAACAAAAATTTCATTTCATAAAATTCTTTCTAAATTGCCCTATAATCGAGGGTAGATGTCCATTTAGGAATATAATTATAATTAATTAAAAAGTGAATGGGTGATCGAGGAATACAACACACTATTACGATACAAACAATGACAGAGTGAATGGATGATGTGCGTTTCTTTTAACCTTTCCAATATGGCCGCTCTGTAAAACGATGTTAGAAAGAGAAGAAGGAGGATTTGTGTAACCATGGTGATGCTATACATTGCATGGTGGATCCCCGCGACGGCCCATTACTGTTCGAGGCCGACGCGAGGAGACGGATTGTTACTAAGCAGAAGGTAAGCTAACAGCGATGGGTCCCGAACGAGGGGAAAGAGACGTTTTTGCACGCCCGCAGTCGGGCGTCCCAAGTACCCATATGGGAGTCCATTTAGACCGGGGACGTTTTGCTAACGAGGATAATGTTTAACCACACATGGATAAACCGAAATTGATTATAATTAAGGTGAGTTGACCGACAAAATCGGTGTACAGGACTTTAAAGTGGAGGGAAAAATTTATGGTTGTACGAAAGGCTAAGTTTAAACAAAACTTTTTGAGAGTTAATAGGTTAGATATTTGTGTGCTAATAAATAGGACCTCACTCTGTTTTCTTATATAGAGGAACAAATGTGTATTAATGAAGGGGACTATCTGGAGCACGGGATATATTCAAATAATGTATGCAAAATGGAATATTAAACATACAATTGGATTGGAAATAATTTTTCTGCATTATTTTTACTATATGGAATTACCCGGAACTTATGGAATAAGACGGGTAGGAAATCTTTATTTATCCATTTACTGCGCTCACACGTGCATTTATTACTGTGTGTCGAATGGAGATTTACTGCAATCTACTAGAGGGAATAATACTGTAGATTATAACATATGATAGAACCAACATGGAAGTAATACAAATGAGAACTTGTGTTTAATATTGAAACCATAAATATAAAAATTTGGACTTATTCATGAGCAACTATTCTAAAACAATGTTTTCTTTGTTTCTCTGTTTGTTATTTTACTTTTATTATTTTGTTTCTCTACTTTTTCATTGCTCTTTTATAATTAATTTATGTTGTTTTGCATCTATTGTGACTTGGATGTACACATTGATTTAACTAAATGTATTGCGGTGTAATGCAATTGTAATTGTTTACTATTTATTATTTATTTTTCAAAATGCATGTGAATTAATATTACATAATCCTCAATTTTTCCTGAACCATTTTGGGTACAAATTTATGAACATTGTAAAATAATTATGCAAATAGAATATGATGTGTACCCTATCAAGCCCTGTTTTGTTTTGAGAAAGGCTCTTGAGTAGCCGAAACACGTGTTAACAAGAATTAAAGGGCAAATAAGGAATAAAGGATGTTCTTTTGAGTTTTTGAACTGACAAGTGTGGCGCAATTCTTGAGTGGCAGATTATTCATTCATATGAGTAACCAAGGAGGTAGGGGACTGGTTCCTCCAACAAGGGCCACATAGGATGCGACACGGCTGAAAAGCTGAATTAAACCAATCTAGGTCGCCAACAAGAGAGGTTGTACCGACAAATATCCCAAAACACTAATCTGTATTAACATACAGGTACAACAGTTTGCAGACCCAAGGACACCAAGAAGGAATGGCGGAATATATGTTGAATCGTGAGGAGGATGCTAGCAAATTATTTACTCCAAAAGGCAGCATGGAGCATGGTTTCTCTAACCCCGGTACAAAGAGAACAGAAGATTTACGATACAAATTTATTAAACTTGAACGAATATCTAGAAAAGAAATAGATAAGTATTGGGAATTGATATCATTAAAAAACTATATGAGTAAGAAACAAATACCGAGAGGCCTAAGAATACTTATATTCCCTGACCTATCAAAGGATGAAGATCAGGATCTGGCAGAGGAATGGGAACAAAACCTTAATGCCAGTTCAGATAACATGATAAGGATCCTAATCCGACATGCAGAAAGAGAACATGTACGTGCAACGGAACAGATTGACATAATCACCAAAGAAATTGAAGAAACTCAAGCGCTAGAATCAACTAAGGAAAAAAACTACAAAAAAATGTATGAAATATTAAACTCTATCAGGATGATATAAAACTAAGAAAATTGCGCACATTTTTCAGGGACGAAAGGGACTATAAAGAGGACCGTGTATATACTTTTCAGGAGAAATCTGATAAATTTACAAAACCGCTATCCAAGGCCAGTACACCGAATACATCCTCTGGCAGCTCAGAGGTGGACTCAGAATCAGAAAAGGAAGGAGCTGAGGGAGAGGAACCACGACAAGACAAATCTAAAGCCAGTAATCAACAACATGCTGGCTTTTTAAATCAAATAAGAAGATATAAGAAAGGAACAAGAGTAGGAAACCAAAAACAGGTCCGTTTCCAACTGCCAAATGCACAAACCAAGAGTACTTCTACCCAAGGAGGAGAGGAAGGAGGGGGGGTTGTAGACACAGGCAACCCAGATGCGCTGGAAGATTTTCGACGTCTAACGCGGGCGGCCGCCCGGGAGGCAGCCAGGAAAAAACAATAACTGATTTGGTGATGAATCTATCAAGACGTATCCTAACTGATGAAGAGAAAACTGTATTGAACAAAGGACTATCATTTGCCCCGACTTGCAAATTGGATCTTATTAATACTCAGATAGATTTATTCAAATTTGTAAGAAAACTAAGATTGAAAAAGTTTTTTGCCACCGCACACAAGAGTGGCTCTGTACGGACGGAGCAAGAACTGATAAAAACTGATTTGACCATGGAGGATATTGAGAACATTCATACCTTAAAAACATTGGGAGATGGAGAAGATAGTGAAATTCACAATACACTTCATGACTTGAAAATCAGACCGATTTGCCTTACAGAGAAGGAACTTAAACCTAAATCTAAATTTTCACTGCCACTTTCTAATGAAAACATGATTGAAGTATTCTACAAAGCAACATCCCGAGACATATATAATATGTATGATGAAATTAGAATGAACGTGGACAAACAGAACCTAACAAAGGGGGAAAGACAAGCATTGAAGGACTTGGAGAATGACAAAACAATTGTTATAAAGGAGGCCGATAAAGGCGGAAATATTGTATTGATGAATAGAGAGGACTACATTAATATGGCTCAGAATCATCTAACAACACCAAATTGTTATCTGGAATTACCAGGTAACCCTAAAGTGGAAATCATAATTCGAGTGGAAGAACAGATATATGAATGGCATAGGAAAGGTCTGATTACGGATGATGAAAAATCTGCATTATTACATAAAACTCCGGTGATTCCAACCATGTATTTTCTACCGAAAATACATAAACTGTTTGACAAGATTCCTGAGGGTAGGCCAATACTCAGTGGTATTGGATGGCTAACGGAGAGAATCTCTGAGTATATTGATAACATACTAAGGCCGCGTGTACCAAAACTAAAGGTGTTTATTAAAGATACCACGGATACTATCAAGGCAATCAGTAAAATAACTTGGAAACCATCATACCGACTTGCAACCTGGGATGTCCGCGCATTATATACTATTATTGAACATCAAGCGGCTATACAAACTATTGACTTTGAATTTAGACAGGACTCGGCATCGCACTACCAACACATACAAATGCTTAAGGAGATGTTGGCAGTAACATTAGAAAATAATGTTTTCTTGTTTGATAACAAATACTATCAGCAGAAGAAAGGGATTGCTATGGGCACAAAGTATGCACCGGGATTGGCAAACCTCTTTATGGGAATGTTTGAGGAGAAAACAGTATACATGGATGTGGCATTTATACAACATATGATTCTATGGGTCCGGTTTATTGATGATGTCTTCAGAATCTGGGATGGAACAAGTTTGGATTTGAATGAATTTAAAATCAGACTAAATGACAATGACCTGGGCATTGAATTTGTAGGCCATGATGACGAGATGTCCATAAATTTTCTGGATCTGACCATTTTTGTACAGAACAATAGATTGGCAACACGAACTTTTCGCAAAGAAACGGAGGTGAATTCAACCCTTCATGCCGGTAGTTGCCACCAGAAACCGGTAAAATGAAATGTCCCGAAAGGGGAATTCATTAGAGCGCGTACAAACTGTACAAACACTAAAGATTTTAAGACAGAATGTGAATTACTGCAGGACCGCTTTGAACAGAGAGGTTATTCGAGGCAATGCATTGGAGCAGCAAAACAAAAGGTAGCCAAAGTAACCTGGGAGCAGACTCTGATGCCTAAAGAGAAAAGGACTAATACTGAGCCCATGATGATTCATTTCATTACAACATACAGCTCCTATATTGCAGTACTGAAGAAAACTTTAAATAAAAATTGGCATCTTCTACAACTTGATCCTCACCTAACGGGTTATATTGGAGAAAGACCAAGAATGACATATCGGAAGGCTAAAACTTTGAAAATGACCTTGAGCCCTTCTCTTCTTCCAGATGTGAAACCTGAACCTACCAGAACATGGTTGGATCCAAAGATGTCAGGTTTCCGAAAATGTGGCACATGTACCATGTGTGATTTTGCACATGATATGACGATGGAATTTGTGGACTCAAGAGGGACGAAAATGAAAATCAAAGAAAATATAAATTGTCGCTCAAAATACACAATATATGCGATAATATGTCCATGCAAGATGTTCTATATTGGGAGCACGATTAGGGAAACAAGGTTTCGTATAAGAGAACATTTTTCAACTATTGGAAGCCAGGATGCAACATTACCGCTGGCACAACATTGGCAGCTCAAACATCAAATGGAAGATAAAAAATCTTTGAGGTTTATTGGACTGCAGAAGATACAAATGGGGAAAAGAGGTGGAAACCTGGAGGAGAGGCTAAGACAGATGGAAGCCAGATTGATATGCAAATTTAGATCGATCGAGTTTGGTCTCAACCATGACAATGAGATGGGACATTTTCTCTGAATTTGAATGATCATACATATCATGAAACGAAAGGACATTATTTGGATATGATACCTTTATTCTGGTAGAAGGTAACAATGGGTACTGAAATGGATGGATTTCTATTTTTTGAAAAGTTGATCTTACATGTAACTGTACATAATGATATATAATAATGTATGTAAGGGTATTTTGTAATACTGAGTCTTTTCAACAACAATTATTTGTATCAAGATTGACATGAATACGCATAAATACATTTAATCAGATCATCGGGGAGGTCCCGATAGAAATGAGCAATAGTGTTATGTAAGGGTGGCTAGTGGTCAATAACATTCGACACAAACACAGTTTTTAAACTTTTGTATTCAAACTCATTTTCTGAAAGATAAATTGAAAAGGTGCTATTTAAGGATGCATCCACCATATGAATGCATCATTATGATGAACTATTGCATGATTATGGAAGATAATCAATATACAAGTTAGAATGGAACACCAATTGGATTAATACAAATAAGTCTTTAATTTCTGGCGGTAAACAAAAATTCATTTCATAAAATTCTTTCTAAATTGCCCTATAATCGAGGGTAGATGTCCATTTAGAAATATAATTATAATTAATTAAGGTGTGTTGACCGACAAAATCGGTGTACAGGACTTTAAAGTGGAGGGAAACATTTATGGTTATACGAAAGGCTAAGCTTAAACAAAACTTTTTGAGAGTTAATAGGTTAGATATTTGTGTGCTAATAAATAGGACCTCACTCTGTTTTCTTATATAGAGGAACAAATGTGTATTAATGAAGGGGACTATCTGGAGCACGGGATATATTCAAATAATGTATGCAAAATTGAATATTAAACATACAATTGGATTGGAAATAGTTTTTCTGCATTATTTTTACTATAGGGAATTACCCGGGACTTATGGAATAAGACGGGTAAGAAATCTTTATTTATCCATTTACTGCGCTCACACGTGCATTTATTACTGTGTGTCGATTGGAGATTTACTGCAATCCACTAGAGGGAATAATACTGTAGATTATAACATATGATAGAACCAACATGGAAGTAATACAAATGAGAACTTGTGTTTAATATTGAAACCATAAATATAAAAATTTGGACTTATTCATGAGCAACTATTCTAAAACAATGTTTTCTTTGTTTCTCTGTTTGTTATTTTACTTTTATTATTTTGTTTCTCTACTTTTTCATTGCTCTTTTATAATTAATTTATGTTGTTTTGCATCTATTGTGACTTGGATGTACACATTGATTTAACTAAATATATTGCAGTGTAATGCAATTGTAATTGTTTACTATTTATTATTTATTTTTCAAAATACATGTGAATTAATATTACATAACCCTCAATTTTTCCTGACCCATTTTGGGTACAAATTTATGAACATTGTAAAATAATTATGCGAATAGAATATGATGTGTACCCTTTCAAGCCCTGTTTTGTTTTGAGAAAGGCTCTTGAGTAGCCGAAACACGTGTTAACAAGAATTAAAGGGCAAATAAGGAATAAAGGATGTTCTTTTGAGTTTTTGAACTGACAAGTGTGGCGCAATTCTTGAGTGGCAGATTATTCATTCATATGAGTAACCAAGGAGGTAGGGGACTGGTTCCTCCAACAAGTGCCACATAGGATGCGACACGGCTGAAAAGCTGAATTAAACCAATCTAGGTCGCCAACAGGAGAGGTTGTACCGACAAATATCCCAAAACACTAATCTGTACACACATGGTTGTACCTCACTCTCTGCCTCAGCAGGTGGAGAGATCACAGGTGTGATCTTGGACAATCCTGGGGATGTCCTTGTTGGTAGCGCAGGGGTGCTGTCTGACTTTTTCCTTGAGGTCTTGGGTTTCCCCATCGCCTCTTTCTTTCCAGAAATAGCAGTGAGCAACTCCTGTGGAGTGGGAGTGATAGTTTCCTCTATCAACTCCTCTGGAGAGCCTCTTAAGGTGCTCTCCCTTGCAGGCCTAGTGAGCTCCTGTCTCCTCTTACTGGGAGGCCTGGGGGTGCTGGACACAACTCCAAGAGTTTTCAGGTCATTACCCAACAGGACTCTCCCAGGCACTTCACTCTGCACACTAACAGGTAGTTTGACAGTCATATCATTACACTGGATGAGAGCTGGTAACTGGGGAAGCATTTGCACAGGGCCTCCAGCTAACTTGGTGAGGTGTTTGGGTGCCTTAGCAACCTCCTCCACCGTGAAAAATGATTCATCCACCACATTTATGCTGGCTCCAGTGTCTCTGATGGCAGGAGTCTCCTGGCCATTCACAAGAACAC
Organism: Ambystoma mexicanum; assembly: GCF_040938575.1. NCBI lineage: Eukaryota > Metazoa > Chordata > Amphibia > Caudata > Ambystomatidae > Ambystoma > Ambystoma mexicanum. Next base: position 640,137,411 of record NC_090939.1, read on the forward strand.
GATCTTTATAATACTGTTTAGTATTATCTGGGATGGAATTATAGACATCTAAATTCTGTTGTTCCCACAAGCCCAGGGACACTAAAGAAACACTAGCTGAGACTCTCATGGGTTCATCAGCCAGTAGATGAAAGCTTCCACTTGTCATAGGTACTTCTTCCTCTGGGGAGAAGACTAAGGAGACAGTGTGGACCCCTGAAGGTTTACCCTTACATCCGGGATCCCCTTTCACATGGTCAGTTGACCCACAAACATAACATTTCCCAAATGTCTTGATGAATGGGGGTTTGTTCTGACCTCCATCTGGTTTGGGTCCAGATGGTGCACTATCCTGATTTGGTTTCCCTTGTGGTTTATCCTTATGTTGCTGTTTGTGGCCCTCTTTTGGATTGGATTTATTAGAATTATCCTTGTTATCTTTCTTTGGCTGCTTTCCCTCATCCTTCTTCTGAGTTGCCCCAGAATCCTTGTGAGTAGCCCTGTTGGCAACCCACAAGTTAGCAGCCTTAGCTGGATCTATCTCCTTAGAATCAGGCAAGTGCTGCCTGAGCTCAGGAGAGCAGGCATCATAAATTGACTCCACCATAACAACATTTCTCATACCTTCATAAGTGTTTACTCTGTAACCCTTAACCCAACCATCCAAGTTTTTCAAACATTCACATACCCAGGTAGCCCAAGGGGTACCATCATGCTTTTTGAGGGTCCTAAACCTCTTAAGGTACTGGGAAGGGGTCTTCCCAAATCTAGCAATTAAAGCTAGCTTCACACACTCATAATCCATCCTATCCACCTCCCCCAACTCCATTACAACATCAGATGCAACAGTGGGTAGCCCAGAGAAGAGCCAGGAAGCAACTGATTCCCTGTAAGACCTTGAATCCCATGGTTATATTCAAACATTGCCAACCAATCCAAAATATCAAGCTTAACCTCATACATACCCACAATTTCTTTAGGCATACAGGGTCTCTTAGGACTGGAAGACCTAGCAGACTCTGGGAGAGAAGCATTTTCAAGAGATAACCTTTTTATTTCTAGTTCATGATTCAACTCCATTTCTCTGAGCTTAAGTTCTTGGTGCTTTTGTTCAGTTTGAGCATTTAAACGTTTGAATTCCAGTTCAAGCCTCATCTTTTCTAGAGCAATGAATTCAGGACTGAGTATAGGATCTGATGGGGTCCCAGTGGACAAAGGTTGAGGTTGCTGAGCAGGTAAGGGAGCAGGGAGGCCTATATTAGGAGACACATCTACTTCCTCTAACTCATCAATAATAGACACATTATCATCCTCATTATTTTCCACATTTGCTAGAGAGTTAGGCATTTCAGACCCACTCCCCAGACTTTGGTTCTTTAACAACTTTTCAATCAATTCATACTTTTTGCCTTTGGCAGAGAGGTTCTTTCTTTACACACATTTTTTAAATATTCCACAGTGTAACTAAGGAGGGTCTCCTGACTGTAGTTTTCCATATCAGACATGAGTAATATTGCTTTTTAGTGATGTTAGCCTTGTGGTTAGTTGATCCAAGGTAATAGCAGCACTCTCTCTAAGTGTAATGACTATACTTGATCCCACTGCTGCCACCAGTGTTAGGCAGAATTATATGCAGTACCCTTTGGGAACACCACACACAATCAAGACTACAATTGACAGTACAAATTCACCTTTGGTACAAGCCTGTACTACACAGTAAAGTGGTAGTGATGGCTGAGCTTCCAGGCTTATCTCACGAGCAAGTGAGCAGTATCAATAGTTACACAAAGGACAGCAATTACTAGGATTCAAACAAACACTGACTCAATGTCATGAGCACTACTCCCGAGGAGCCAGGACTGGCCCAGCGCCCCCGGAAGCAGACCCTTCTTCCACATCTCCGGACCCAGCAGACCCCTACAGAGGCCCTTTGGACCGTGTCCTGGCGCCTTTGGCACCAGGCTCATAAAGGACTTCAGTCCCGGCGCCATAGGCGCCGGGCTCATATTGATAAACTGTGTAATAATGCTTGGGTGAACTTACCTGAGGCAGACCATGCTGCATACTTACCCAGAACAATCCAGTCTGGCTGAAGTCCCCAGCCATCAGGGCTGGGAGGAACTATTTCCTCTATTCAGGAACTCTTTTCTTACCTGGGTGGGGCCGGTGGAAGAACACACACCTGAAACGCTCCTGACACGCCCGCCAGCACCCGGAAGACCCGCAAACAGACAAGAAAAGACAAGGCGAGCATTAGAAATTACTAACCGGAATCCGGCCTCAGCAATCCTACCTCCGACGATCCTGCAAAGGAAAGGTACAAGATTAGCAGCGCTCTCAAACGCTCGCAGCCGCGCCGCCTTGCCTTACCCATCCGTGGCCTCGCCGAACTCCACCGCGGCCACGACGCCGGCAGCATCTCGGCACCTGAAAAACAGAAAAAGACAGTCATTAGAGTTGCCCGCTCTAAAGCGGCCACATTTCTTCCACTTACTTACGTGCCTCATCACGCGCGACAGCGGCTGTGTCGCCGGCAGCATCTCGGCACCTGTAAGCAGAAAAAGACAATCATTAGAAGTAAGCAGTCGCTTTTCTTTCACTTACCTTCCTACACCGCGGCTACAACGCCAGCTACATCCCAGCACCTGCATAAGAGGAATACATGGTGAGCATTAACTAAGCACGGAGAACAAATACTCACCAAGAGACTTACCAGCTTTAGGTTTCTGGGCCCCTGCTCCTGTGGAGAAAAGACACTCATACTTACGGCTACCGTAGGAGAAACGAAGGACACAGTGTCCGCAACTATTTCCCATCTAGTGACGTAACTGGATTCTACGCACCCCTGCACCTGAAGCAGGATGGAGAGCTCATCTTTACAATACCTAAGGTGAGAGCTCGCAGAAACCAAGTTGGGGGTCAAGAAGAGTGAGAAACGGGAGATTGGTGGGAACACATATCCACCCCAGCTGGTAATCAATCCCTTTTCTTCCACCTGCAGAAAACTTACTCTACAAGCCAGGCAATCCAAATTCGGAGGCCCCGTCCAGAGCATCTTCCGGGCCCTGCGCCTCACGATAGTAGAAACGGTAGCAGTCCAGTTCGGGTCAGCGTCTCTGTGGGAATCAGGTGAGCGTTACACTCAAGGTTTCTAGTAGAAACATATAAGTACATTTATTTTTAAACCATCTGTTATAAACGCAACACTTCTATTACATTCAAAACCACACGTAAAATACACTACAACTAACCAATTCACTTTGTACGGTATAAATCAAGGTAAGTACCCTGTGTTTGAGGGTTTCTGAGCAAAATAATATACATTTATTTACACATCAGTTGTACAACATCTCACTAAAGTAAAGCAGTTGAAAAATCACACTCTTAATACAACACACCAATCCCAATAGATTCTGGACAAGTTAAACTCAAAATGAAGTATGAGCAAAATGGCACTCCAGTAATTCAAAAAGGGAGGGAAAGACAAAGTTAGATACAAATTGAGCAGCACCAACAGGTAAGTAAGCAGGGCAATCTAGAAAGAGGAACTACAGTGATGGAATCAAAACGAAAAGGGTTAGGGCCAAAGTCAATAGGACAAAAGTCTTTTGTTCAAGATCACACCGTTCAGGGTAGTTCGCGGTTAAGTCTTTGCCAAGAGTTCCGGACGAAGTTGGTCGGCAGAAAAGTTAGTTTAAAGAGTAGACAAGGACAAGCACTCGGATTGGTGAAAGGTTTTACACACCTTCACAGCAGCTGCACGAAACGAACAACTGGATTTGCACAGTACCTTTAAATGGAGAAGAAGATGTAGCTGAGGCGGACCTTCCTGGCAGGTCCTGCAGGCTCACGGTTCCTGTAGCGACTGTCGGACTGACATGAAGTAGGATGACTGGAGGGTCTGCACTGCCCAGGGAAGAAACCAGCAGCAGAGCAAAGCAACGAATAAAAGGTGCACTCCTTAAAACCCAAGCAGGGTCCGACCTTCCTGGCTATCCGGTTCACTGTAGCTCTGTACAGCAAATTCGACCAGTGGAGGGAGTCCTGGCTTGCAGTTTGGGCGAACTGGTTGGTCCCACCAGCTCTGGGGAAGAAGATTCCTGGTAGATCTTCTCTGTCGTTGGAGTCTGAAGATTCGGACCTGCAGCAGGGCTTCACTGGGCGGTTCAGTCGTTGTAGGGGTCCTCTTCTGTCAGCTCCTCGTTGGTTCTTTCGTTCCAGTGGCGACTCTGCCTTTCCAATCCCAGAGACATGCTTTTTATGCAGTGTTCCCCCATTCACACAGCCTGGCTGTCAATCACACAGCAGGGTGGCTTTCCTGGCGGGACAGTCACCTAGCCAATCAAACAGGAATGTGACTTGGGTTACCAAGGGAACCCATGGCTGGGGTCCTAAAACCCCTCCCTCACATCCTGCCTACCCAGACTTTCAGGCGCCTAAGGTGGGCTTCTGTGGAGAAGCCCGCGAAAAGACGGTGAACAAAGGAACCAAACCGGGTTTGGCGCACGTAGTAAAACATGAGAAATACATTTTCAAAAAGAAATGGTGAATAAACCCACCCGGAACCGTATAGAAACATATATGGTCCAGCGGGTTTAAGTTCGAGGCTACCAAGATAGCCTAAAACAATACCAAGGTTATTTAAGATAACCGCGGTAGGAAAAATAGGGTAGTTACCATTGCCACCAGCCACATCTTGATGAAAAGGTAGCGAAACAATGCTCCAAGAGAAACAGACAAAAAGGGATAAGTATTAACCCTTTCCAGTACTCCATGTAAGATGGTTTGCACTGGGTCTGTGGTTTTTAAAGAGACTAATAAAGTCAATGGCAACTTTACATGTTCTGGGAGACAGTAGTCGGTCTCAGAAAATGGAGTCTGAGTTGGGAAGTCTAAAAGACAACCCTGTGTCACTGCACTCAAAGCTGCTGAGGGACTCAGTAGGTAAGGGAAATTAGTAATTCTGAAGAATTCTCCCTAACAGTGGAGGGAGTGGCAAACATGGTCTAGATGATTCTGAGCTTGTTCCAGGGAACTCCCTCTGATCAACCACTCGTCCAGGTGGGGGTAGGGGTGAATCCCCCCTCTCCTGAGACTTGCTGCCACAACCACCATTAGCTTGGTGAAAACCCTCAGGCAAAGGTTAGCCCAAATGGCAAAACCCAAAACTGATAGTGAGAGTCGCCAATGGCAAACTTCAGGTACTTTCTGTGCTTTTGATGGATTGGCACATGAAAGTAAGCATCCTGAAGGTCCAGAGATACCAATCAATCCTGAAGCTGGGGGGCTTGAAGGATCTGAAAAAGGGTATCCCATCTTGAACTTGTTCTTCCTGAAGAATTTGTTCAATTCTCGTAAGTCCAAGATGGGTCTCATTCCTCTGTCCTTTTTCGGAATTAGAAAATAAGGGGAGTACCAACCCTTGTTGCTCTCCGCTACAGGCACGTGTTCTCTGGCACCTTTCTCTAGCAGGTCTTGAATCTCCTGCATAAGGAGCGGGTCTGGAAACTTCAAAGAGTTGTTCCCCGGCGGATGACTCGGAGGTGTGCGTAGAAAAGGCAGGCAGTACCCCTGGGCAATTGTCTCCAGTGCCCAGGCATCTGAAGTAATAGCCTGCCATTCTGTCAGATGTTGAGTTAACCTGCCTCCTACTGCTTTCTTGTGATGTAAGACCTCAGAGAGGTTTTGAGGCAGCTGACACAGAGACTGAGGGTAAGGCAGCCCCTGCTGCTGCGGCTTTAGTACCTTTGCCCCGTCCACCACAGGTAAATCGTCTTTGGCCTCTTTGAGCTGGCTGTCCTCTGCCTTTTCCAAATGCAGAATAATAGCGAAAGGACCAGCCCCTCCAGGGTGCACCTGTGAGGCGGTTTGGAGTTTGTCTTATCGCAGCTCCAAGGGATTTGGCCGCCGCCTTGGTAGTTTGGAACTTCTCCAAACTCTCATCAGCTTTTTTACCAAGTAGATGGGTGCTGTCAAAGGGCATATTCAGAAGTCTTGACTGTATGTCAGGAGCAAAGCCAGACTTTCGCAACCACGCAAATCTGCGGATTGTGGTACTAGCCGCCATGGCTCTGCTGATTCTGTCAACAGAGTCGAGACCGGTTTGGAGGGACTCACACATAGCGTCCTTCCCGTCCTTGATAATGTTCAAGAAATCGTCCCTTTCCTCCCCTTCAGGGAGACGGTCAGCGGCCATTGAAGCACACTCCCAAAGGGTGTGGCTAAATTTTGCCAGTGTGCATGTGGCATTAGCAGACCTTAGGGCCATGCTGCATGCCGAGAAAACCTTCTTGGCCATGGCATCAAACCTTTTATCGTCACAATCCTGTGGGATTGTTGGGTATGCAGTTGCAGCTTGAACAACTAAGCTTTCTGGGGTCGGGTGTTTTGACAAGTATAGGGGATCTGCACTTGATGCCCTATATTTTGCTGTCAGTTTCTTGCTGAATGCAGGGATCGCCTCTGGCATTTCCCAGTTTGTAGAAACCTTCTTTTGTAAGGCTTTGCGAAAGGGTAAAATAGGATCTTCTTGTGGTCCATGATCAAGTATGTCTGTGAGGTCATCTTGTTCATATGTAGGGGGCCTAGACCAGCCCATGTATTCCATCACCCTGTTCATTAATGACCTATAATTACTTTCTGAATGGTCCCCTGGTTAAGGTTTACTCAAATCTACCTCTGGGGAGGAATCAATTCCGCTTGCTTCCTGCAAAGATTCTTGCAGGTCTTTCAATCTGACCTCTTCTGGGATCAGTTCTTCTGGTATGGGAGGCCTCATACACTCTAGCCCGAAGGGTTTTTCTACATCGGAATCCTCTGCCTCCTCATAAACTGAGGATAAGGCTCTAAAGTAATCTGAGCGTGGCAGAGGTGTGTAACCTTTTTCTAGTGAAGAGGGAGCAATAGCAGTCACTACAGGTGGAAATATACTTGTAACTGTTGATGTAGCCGTCACTGGCCTCGATAACATTGAGACTGGCCTTGAGGTTGTCGATGGAATCAAAATTGGCCTAGAGGTCGTCGATGGAATCGAGATTGGCCTCGAGGTTGTCGACAGAATCGATTGTGGCTTCGACGTCTTCGAAGGAGTCATCAAGGGTATTGTACTGATTGGCGTTGAAGGTGTTGACGTGAGAGGCGTCGATAACCTCTCCTTCAGCTCTCGGCTTCGACATTTGAGTCCATGATGACGACGTCTTGTGCGTCATAGAGGCTTTTTTTATACTCAAGGGTCTTTCATGCTCTCGAGGAGTATGCTTTGCCGAGGTCAACGACTTACAGATTTTGTGTTCATCCAGTTTTTTACCAGGGGTATAGCCTCTAGGTGTCTCCGAGGGGGGCCAGGCCGCGTTCTCGAACACCTTTAACATTTATTTTACGAAATTCCTCCCACTGAGCCAGCAAGCTGTTCTTACGACATGCAACTCTCTCCAGTGAACTGGAGGATGAGGTTGAAGGCGATCTATGACACCATTTTTTATTGTGCCTCAAAGCGGATGAGTGAAGCGATCCACTCCGAGATCTAGAACGGGAGTGTTTTTTTATGTCGAGGAGACAGCGGTCTCAACTCGTCTGAGGTGAATTTGGTCGAGTTAATGGATTTATTAGGCCTACCTCTCTCCAACTTCCCTCTGCGCTCCCTCAAGGCTTTCGCATAATCGATAAGCACTCCTCGCACTCCGAACATGGATGCTCTGCCCCAAGGCACCACAGACAGAACCTGTGGGGATCTGTCAAGGACATCTTTGCCTCACAATCTCTGTATTTTTGGAAGCCAGATCGGGACGTAGATGGAGCCGATGAAGAGGCCATCTTGATCGAAGTATTGAAGATTTTCTCACAAAAACTCGAAGAATTTCGATTTCTTGACAGAACCGAGCGTTACGTTCCCGAAGCTCATGAAGCACGGAAAAACAGAAGTGAGCAAGGGACGCTGCGCGCGACTATTTTATCAATCATAACTTAAAACCAGCAACTCGATCAGTGGAAAAGACTACATCCTTTAATTCTTTGCAGAAAGAATTAAGAGACGCAACGAGTCAGCCTGCCTCTGACTTTGGTAGAACACCAACAGAGCCCAAAAGCATGGGGGAAACTGTGCACAGTTATCTACCTACAGATTTGCCTCTGTGTCAATAAACCAGCTCGATGTCCTCGCTCATTGACCTCCTTGTAGAAAAGAATTCTACATTGAGAAGTGCACCTAGACAACAAGAACCAAATAAGAGAAAAGAAGACGAATTGTTCTCCACATCAGCAGAGAGTATGGACCTACAGAACACTGTGATGGCCGCCTTGACAATCTCTGTATCCCTGTTTCTGAAGTATATGAGACCATTAGTGATGCAATGAAGGACCAGGCGACCATCCTAGCCATGATGCATTTAAAACAGATATATTTGGAGGCATTCACAACAGAAATTCAAGCGCGCCTGGATAGAGAGGCCGAATTGACGGCACAATGGCAAGCAAGACTTTATGATCTGGCAAGGGGTAACCATGTGGAGACAACAACAATGATGACCTCGATTTGGATATGATGAATGTCTTGCACCGAGAAAGAGGTAAAATCCCAGTTCATACCTTACCTTCAAATCAATGCCCGGAAAGTTCCATTCCACCCTTTCCTATTGTAGTACTTCCACACATACAAGATGCAACTCAAACCCTTACTAAATCCAATCACAAACATTCTCTAAATCCATCCCGGTTGATTGATAAATACCCTAATGTGCAGTCAATTTTCCGTTCATAGTCAGGAATATTACAGAGCATTAAAGAATCTGTAAACAATATTGCAGAAGTGAGTGTCCTACAAGGTGAGAATCGAGCTGCAGATTTACCGATGGAGGTCGAAGAGAGAGTACCTCAGAACTCCCTTTCTAGAACCATCAAGGCAATCAGCTTGTCCTTGCAGATACCACAAGAGGCTGAGACAACTCCTCCATTATCCAAGCAGCACTTTTCTATCTTTGGGATTAAAGCCCCTAATACAAAGCACGTTGAAGCAGTACCCAAGAAACCGAAAAATCAGCCTAGAGGCACTAAGCTCAGGTCAAATGGACCGAGAGCCTTTCTACGTAATTTAAGAGTTCCAGTAGATAATTTAGTGTTGTCCTCCAAACCGCTAGTATCGAAGAAGATGGAGAAGCAAACACCTCAATTACGAGATGAGAAAGCAGATAAGAATGATCTCACTGAGGAAGAATTAGAACAACGAGCCATCCTCATGAACCTCTCAGTCTATCAAACTGACGAAGAACATGATGAAGATTCTACTCCTATGACAAACCCTCAAATTTCAGTCGAGGACATTTCAAATGATGACCTTGGAGAATCTAATTCATGTAGCTCTTCCCTCTCTCAAGACCCTTTGGTTATTGATCCTTTGTCAGCCACTAGAGAAAAAGTCTTTCTCACCCTAGACCAAAAACGCCTCCGAATTGTTAAAAGTGGTAATCAAATAGAGAAGAAACGAGAGAACAAGGAGCTAACAGAACCAAACAGGAATTGTCCTAACTTTGACTTATCAAACCCTCAAGGCTACCTTGTACATTGGTAATTGAACGCATCCTGAGAGCGTCAGATGGTTTGATCTTAAATCATGCCACTGTACTAAAGCTACTACAGTTCATTCCGGAACTCAAGTATTTAGAGTCCAGAGATATCAAAATCGTCCAGTTTGCTGAGGAAACAAGAAACGATTGGGTGATTGTATACTTTTTTCAACTCAAGTAAAATCAGCAATCCTTAAACAGAGTGACTATTTTTTACCATGAGGATTTTACATAAGTCTGACACAACCAACTCTGAAAACTAAGTTGACTGTGATTTCTACCAAAGAACCAACGAGGTGGATGAGAGCAATGCCCCACCAGCGAGAGGCTGACACTCACCAAAATGATGAATTATTCAGGAATTGGCCAGATGAAACAAACTGTATCTGTAAATTATCAGTGACCTTTGATACAAGAAACCACGGGCCTTGTTGATCTGTCAAGATGGTGGATAATAACTTGTCTAGCAGAGATTGGAAATATAGCAATAGACACGATGAACAAAGACCTACATGGAATCAGGCAGATAAGCAACCAGGAATTTGGGTTGTGTTTCCACTCAAGCTATGTTGTTGAAATACCCGAGGATTTTCCTATCTGTTTACGGAAAGCGAAACAGAACTGCAGACATGTGACATCATCTGCTTTCAAGAAACGTGGTTACAGGCTCTACTGGCCTGCGATGGATATATTGCTTACTTAAATACCACCCTTAGAAGAAAAACAAGGTGTCCCTCTTCAGGCCTGTGTATTTTGGTTAAGTCTGCCCGAAACCTTGAAGTTCAAGAGGAGATGAACCCTAACCCCTTAACACAAATTCTGCTTATTAGGAGAACTTCACAAAATGGCAGTCCGCCTAAATACCTGGCGATTTGCAATCTGTACTGGAATCCTGCTGGCATCACTGAGATCCTGTTTACCGATATAGTTGGGGAAACTCTTTGCTTCGTTACTTCTCCGTCAACTATCACGCTGGTCGAAGCAAGCGAACAAGAGAGATCCGCGGCAGACCGTATTTGTTAAAGGAGCAGGAACAAACATCAATCTCCTGTTACTAAATCTATTAAAGCTTGAAGCACTAAGAGCTAAAACTAAAATCTATGCAGTGTCTATAGACCTCTAACAAGCGTTCGATAGTGTCAACAGTGTGAAATTATGTGAGAAACTACGCATGTGGAATTGCCCATCAGACCTGGTAGCAGCTATCCAGGCCCTTTACATAGCCACGTCGATTCAGGTCAGGTTATCGAGGTGCCCGATCAAAGAAAATCAAAACATGGAATTGCCTAAAGCAGGGGTGTCCCCTTGCGGCAAAATCTTGTTTAATCTGTACATCTCAGATTTGAATATATCTCAACAAGAAATACGAACATATCCACTGATTCTAAATGGTACTGGTGTAGCCTGGCTGGTCTATGCTGATGACCTGGTTCTTTTGGACAAAACACTGATTGGCCTGCAATGGAGCTTAAACACTCTACTTATGTATTTTGAAGCAAATGGTTTAACTGTCAACTCGGCAAAAACTCAAACTATGTCTTTCTGCAAACATTTAGGGCAACATAAAGAGAATTTTTCCCTGTTTCTAGGCTCAACCAAGCTTGTACAATTGAAAATGAGAAAATATCTATGAGTCTGGATTAACTCATCTTTAGACGATCATGAATGGGAAAAAGCCCTAAGAATAAAGGTGCGCTCTCTCGCTCGACAAGCATATGTGTTACACAGAAGATATGGGAAATTCTCGATGCGCCCTGTGTTAATTTTCTATCGGCATAAGGTGATCCAAATGTTATCATTTGGCGCCGAAACAGCCCTGAATTTATCGTGGAATATTTGGGACTATTTATAAGGAGTTTTTTGGAGGAGGGTACTTTCTCTCCCTAAATCCTTTCCAACTGTACGGACCGGTTTGAACTTGCCATTCATTCAATCTATTCAATAGTCCTATGGAAGTCAATTGACTCATATCGAAAAACACTTTCAGAAGATGATGTCCTCAGAGTAGAGATCTTGAGATCGATCCTGACAAAACATCAAAATGAAATCTTGAACCAATGGAAAGCCAGATGTTCCAAATGTCTAGAAGTCCTAGATTCATCAGAAGTTGTTTTAAAAATAAATCCCACCCTGATCAAAAGAAAAATTCAGTGGACTGATTGGATAGAGACACAGGAAATGCAAACTTTCAATAAATTGTGTGGCTGAATGTTGAGCAATAAATCAACTTCAACAGTATCTGCACAAATGTCCTTCCCCAGAGTTCAGAGATCTATTTTTGCGCTTGAAGCTGAATCTCCTTCCAACGAGAGAAGTATTAGCACACTGGAAACAGCTAAAAGGCAAGGAGAACTGTTGTCAATTTTGCCTTATGCTCAATCAATTGGAAACTGTACGTCATATTCTGATGGACTGAGATGCTCTTTCTGAGATAAGACTTAAATATCGAGACGCATTTGCAACAGAAGCGACATCTCTGTCTGCGGATGAACGCTGGACCTCCTTATTACTAGGCAAACAAAAATCTTTTATATTTAGGATTTAGCAATTTTGGTTGGAATTAACTACTTTAAAGAACTTTTGAATGTTGAATGTTATTAGTTATATGAAGCGGACAAGCTTAAACTATCTCCTGACATGTGGTTTTCTTTAATTTATTTTATTTTTATCCTTGATGTGTAGTAAAAGGTTTGTAATAAACCATAGTACTAATAATACATTTTAAAATCCCCCTGAAACCACTCACTAAATTACAAAGACAGATCTCCCGGGTTTATTTGGAGTGGAGGGAAATAACGCGTAGCAATGAAGGTGATGATGGATGACGCCAAATGGGGAGGGATAGGGGTCCCTAATCTCTGTAACTACTATGTTGCAGCTCAAGTGACAAACATGCTGGCTTGGTGAACTCCTGCAAACCCCCCAAAATGGATGACCATCGAACAATCTAGGCTCTCCTCCCCTCTTAGCTCTCCGCCACATATTACACAGTCAGCGAGTAGAGGCTGGACCAATCTCCTCTCTTCCACTAAAGCCACTATGAAAACCTGGCGCCGGGCATTAAAAAGAAAAGGGACACCAAAAGGGATAGGCCCTCTCACCCCAGTCTTTCATAATCCGGACTTTACCCCAAGTCTAAATTCGGCTAATTTCAGGAATTGGATCCGGGGAGGCCTCGATAAGGTCTCACAATTCTTTGAAAAACGGCTCGGCTTTCACCTTTGAAAAATGCAAAGCTAGATTCTCCCTGTTAGAATAGGACAGATTTCCCTACACACAAATACGTCCCTGGATAACGCAACCACTTGTCAAGCAAGGGGCCACACGTGATCTTAGCGCCCTAGAACGTACACTATATGTGGGCCCTCAAGGAGGAGACATCTCGAGGTTTTATAAGCTTCTGCAAGAGGATATGTTATCCGTCCGCCCTAAATACATGGTCCTCTGCGAAACGGACTTGGGTCGCCCCAAAGAAGATCAAACATGGTTGGATATTTGGTCCAGGAATAAAACCGGCTCCAGATGTGTTACCAATAAAGAATGTGCCTTAAAACTATTATATCAGTGGTACTTTCCCCTAGTGCGTCTGGACCAATTTGAGAAATCGGTGGATCCTACCTGCTGGAGGAAATGCAGCGGTCGTGGTTCCTAATTTCACATGTGGTGGGACTGCCCAGTGGCGCAATCCTTCTGGGAAGCAGTAATTAAAGCTATTGAGGCCATCACCCATATAGCCCTACCTTTGGAACCAGAGGTGATACTTCTAGGGACCCCACTCCCGGAGATTTACCCAAGAACCGGAGCCACTGCTAAGCTAATCACTCAATTCCTCCTAGCTGCGAAAATCACACTGGCCCACAGATGGAAATCGCAAGAAGGTCCGCTGCTAAAACTCTGGGTTAAGATTTGGGAAATCCTGGTAGTAGAAAAGGTCACAGCAGCTAAAGAGAGAACTCTCCACCATTTCACCAATATCTGGGCACCAATTTTGGACTATGAACAGGACTACCCAGCCCAGACGTATCAACCGCAGATGAGGAAACTCTTCCTAAAGACAGCCTAGCGATGACACTAGCGCCGACAACCCTCCCCCTAATCCCCTCCAAAAGCAGTGACCAAACCTTCACACTCAGAGATTGAAGGAGCAGCAGTGGATGAGAGAGGATGAAAGGGGAGAGCCAAGCTTCTAGTTGCCAAATAACAGTGTTATTACTATGTTCCACGAATGCACTACTGATGTACACCGCAACCGTTTGAATAAAGTTATTAAAAAAAAGACAGACTGGAATCCAAAGGAGACGGAGTAGACTTTACTGTCAAAAACCTCTTACCCATTAGAGAAATCCCCAAATAAACCATCCGCTCAGGCGAACTGCTCTAGATCAAAATCTCCATACCCGCTACAGCCACCCTCATAATCCACTTAATTTACAGACCCCCAGGCCCACTGCTTATTTTGAGAATGACATTACACAACTCCTATCAAACAACACAAAGCCTTCCTCCAAAATCATTCTCCCTTACCAGATAATTGCATTAAAGACCTCCCTTGGTGCCAGAACATCCAAACTGCACTCCTCGACAAAATCTCCCAACTCCAAACAAAGATCACAGCAAAATAAACTAAACTCTCGTCAGCTGACCAGCCACTAGACCAGCGGCCCCCACCACCCATCATCTCCTCCTGGTATGAATTCAACCCGGTCACGACTACTGAAACTACCTAAATTATTAAAGGCTTGAAACCATCTAGATGCCAAGGAGACTAATGTCCTGCCTCTTTTGTAAAAGACTGTGCCAAAGAGCTTGCCCCTTTCATTACGGCGCTGATCAACAACTCCTTCTCAACTGGCAATGTGCCAGAGAACTTAAAGAAGCATGGGTACTCCCACTCCTCAAGAAGCCTACACTAGACGCCAACGTTCCCACCAACTACTGCCCTATCAAAACCATACCTTTCCTCCTTAAAATACTCGACAGAGCTGCCTATGTGCAAATCCACAAATTCCTGGAAACGTACAACCTCCTCGGCCTACGCCAATTGGGCTTCCGCCCCAGGCACAGAACGGAATCCATCCTCCTGGACCTAAAAATCCAAATGGATGAAATAAAAGACAAGGGAAACCTGGTTATCCTCCTCTTACTTGACCTCTCAGCGGCCTTTGACTTGCTCAATCACAAAATCCCCTGCCAACACCTCTCCTCTGCTGCCCATTTCTCAACCAAAGCCATAGCGTGGATAGAGTCCTTCTTACCTAACCGCACAATGAGAGTGTTCTCCACCTCGACTGCAGGCCCCCCACACCACCCCAGCCTCAGTCACTTGCGGAGTGCCACAAGGCTCATGTGTCTCGCTGACATCATACAATGGGCCTCATTACACGGTAGGCGGTAACCATGGCGCTATTAGCGTCATGGTTGCCGCCAGTATTTTACCGTGTCCGCCTTGGTGGATGGCGGAATTACCGCCCTACTCCAAGGTGAGCGGGGGCGGTAATTCCCCATAGGGCATAATGGGAATGGGGAAGGCGCTAATTACGGTACCGCAGATTGTGGTACCGTAATTAGCTACAAGGTCCCTTTGTGGCACCCTACTTTAACGGCTGGTAAAACCAGCCGTTAAGGTCGGGTCCCGCAAAGGGAACTCCTAGTAAGGCGGTATGGGTTTACCGGTACCGGTGCCCTTACCGGTACCGGTAAACCCTTACCGCCTAACGTGTAATGAGGCCCAATATCTTTACTAAGCCCCTCTTTGACATCCTAGATGACTTGGGTGTCACCTACACTAACTATGTGGATGACACCCAAATCCTCCTACCTATCTCTGGCAACTATGACATTGACTCCAACGCACTGAGAGAAATATACCAAACCATTGAAGTCTGGATGGCCTGACACAGACTATGCCTAACTGATGGCAAAACTGAACTGCTCCTTACCGCGGCAAAACAAACTCAACGACTCAAATCCTTCATTATCGACAGGAACATCATCACCATTGCTAAAGAGGTAAAGACCCTGGGAGTAGACTTAGACTCTGCGCTGTCCCTATTTAGACAGCTAAACTGATCAATGTCTGCAGGCCCCTCCTGACCGCTCATAGATGCATAACATTTGCTAGAGCCCTTATACTATCCAGGATTGAGTATTGTAATTCCCTCTTTGCAGGCTGTAACTCCTGCAATATAAAAAAATTACAGGTCAACCAGAATAACACCTAAAAGAGACCACATCTCCACAGCTAAACGAAAACATCCACTGGCTCCCTGTCCAAGAATGCATCATGTTCAAAACACTGTCCCTGACCCACAAATGTCGGTCAAACACTGCCCCGACTTACTTGTCCAGACAATTCTCCAAGGCCCAATCCATCAGACCTACGTGGCAGCCTACTCACACTTACTCACCATTCCCAGATATAGGCGGCAGAAGGCCCGAGGCAGCAGCTTCGCTGTGATCGCGGCCAAACACTGGAATGCCCTGCCCCTAGCTCTGAGATCAGGTGCTTCCGTTTGGTCCTTCCGCAAAACCTGGCTCTTCTCCCACGACCTGAAAAAGGAACTGAATCGCACAACTCTATAAGCACGTGGCAATTGTCACCTCCACATACACCAGAAGAACAAGTTACTTACCAACTGTAACGTTCTTTCGACTGGATGTTCCTCCCACGTATTCCTCATCTTGTGATAAATCGTTATCTCCAGCTTCGCTGCTTCGGAAAAAAATGTTCTCGGCAGAGGGCGCTGTGCTTGAGGTCGTGGCGTCGATTGTCCCTCGACGTACTCCGTACTCTGTCGACGTCACCGATGGTATAAGTAGCTCGAGCCGCGCCCGTTGCTTCAGTTCTGTTTTTTCGATGAAATATATATAGGAGGAACACCCAGGCGTGTCCCATGACCAATACATTCTTCGTGAGAGGAAAGTGTAAGAAAACGTAAACTGTACTGTGGGGTAGGATGGGAGGGTCGATGAGGAATATGTGGGAGGAACATCCAGTCGAAAGAACGTTACAGTTGGTAAGTAACTTGTTCTTCCAATGGATTGTGTCCTCCCACGTATTCCTCATCTTGTGATAGGCTCCCATAGCAGTATCAATTTTTTGGAGGTGGGAGTACCATTTCAGTTTTCGTGGACAGAATGCAGAACTGCCTTTGCAAATAAACCCTCGTTAGAGGAGGCAGTGTCCAAACAATAATGTTTAACAAAGGTATGTATTGTTTTCCAGGTTGCAGCTGCACAAATGTCTGCGGCCGGGACTCCCCTCTTTAGAGCCGCAGAAGTAACCATTCCCCTTGTAGAATGGGCACGAAGCCCATCTGGTGGTTCTTTTCCCGCTAGTCTGTAGCATTCAACTATGCCTAATATGATCCAGCGGGAAATGGTCTGTTTTGTTACAGATAAGCCTCATTTTTGACCAGTGTAACCCACAAACAGTTGGTCATCTTGTCTCAATTTAGCCATCCTTGAGATGTAAAAACTAAGAGCCCTCTTGGGATCTATTCTGTGTAATCTCTCCTCTTCCTTGCCCAGATGAGGAGGAGGGTAAAAAGTTGGTAGTACTATTTTTTGTGACAAATGGAAGTCCGAGACTACTTTTGGCAAGAACGAAGGTTTAACTTTAAGGACTACCTTATCCTTATAAAAAATAGTATATGGTGGTTTGCATGAGAGAGCCTGAAGTTCGCTAACCCTGCGGGCTGATGATAGGGCCACAAGAAGGACAGTTTTTAGAGTTAAAAGCCTCAATGGACATGAATGCAGAGGCTCAAAAAGTATGCAAGTCAAGAATTTTAGTATTAAATTTAAATCCCAAGTTGGTACATGAAAAGGTACTGGAGGGTATACATTAGTAAGCCCTTTTAAGAATTGAATGATTAACGGTATTTTGAAATATGAAACCTCTTCCGAGGAGTGCTTGAAAATGGACAGCGCAGCAAGGTATCCTTTGATTGTTCCTATCTGGAGCCCCAGATTAGCTAGATGTAGCAGAAAAGAAAAGCACCATTGGGGTGCCACTCTGAAAAGGGTCCACATCCTTGTCTTTGCACCAGTTACTAAACCTGTTCCGGCGACATTGGTACAAAGATTTTGTTGCTGGTCTTCTGGCCGAAAGCAAGACTTCCATTACGTCATCCAGAAGATCCCAATCCTTGTATCTCAACCTCTCAGAAACCATGCGTGAAGGTTGAGTGTCTTGACCTCTGGATGGAGAACCCGACCTTCCTCTTGCGAGAGAAGATCCTCTCTTTGCGGAAGACGTATTGGAGGGCAGATGGACATGTCCAGAGGGTCCGGGTATCATGTCCTCCTGGCCTAATCTGGGGCAATTAGGATCATGGTTTTTCTCAACCTCCTGATTACTTGAGGAATCACGGAGACTGGGAGAAACGCGTACAGCAGTGGAAATTTCCACTGCACTACGAATGCGTCTCCCAGAGCTCCTCTTTGAGGAAATTCCCTTGAGCAGTACTGATCGCACTTCCGGTTGATCGCGGTGCGAACAGATCCACTTGAGGGGTTCCCCAAAGGGCGAAGATCTCCAGAAGGACTTCTTGAGCTATCTCCCACTCGTGAGAGACCGTGCTCTGCCTGCTCAGAGCGTCTGCCGCCGTGTTCTGCTCTCCGGCTATGTGAATTGCCGATAGAGAGATTCCTTCTTGTATTGGCCAGAACCATAGCTGCATTGCCTCTCTGCACAGTGGTAGTGACCTTACTCCTCCTCTTTTGTTGAGGTAGTACATGGCCACTGTGTTGTCCGTCATTATCAAGACATTTTTCCCCTGTACAGATGGCAGAAAAGCCTTCAGCGCTAGTCTGATTGCTCTCAGCTCTAACAGGTTGATATGTAGTCTGGACTCCGATGGAGACCAACGACCGCTGATGGTCAAGTCGTTGGCATGGGCTCCCCACCCCGTGAGTGAGGCATCTGTGACTACTGTTATCTCCGGCCCTGGTTGCCAAAACAGTTCTCCTTTCAAAATGTTCTCCTGACAGGCCCACCACTGAAGGTCTAGAGCCACCTTGTCCGGAACCTGAAGGAGATCTGTCATTCTCCCTGAGAATTGCGACCACTGAGTTCTTAGTGCCCACTGAAGAGATCTCATTCTCAGGCGAGCCTCAGGCACAAGGAAGATGCAGTATGCCATGAGGCCTAACAACCTCAAAAAGTCGAAGGCTGGGAGACGTTGGGCATTTTGAAACTTGGTGACCATCTGCAGAATATCTTGAGCCCTCACCTCTGGTGGCGAGGCTTTTCCCAGGGAAGTGTCCAGGACCGCTCCAATGAACTGTAGTCTCTGTGATGGTATCATCTGTGACTTCTTTAAATTGAGGGAGAAGCCCAGTTTGTGAAGGAAGTGGCAGACATAATCTAGCTGGATCTGAGCCTGTTCCGGAGATACAGCTCTGATCAGCCAATCGTCCAGGTAGGGGTAGACGTGAATCCCTTCCATCCTTAGACTTGCAGCCACTACCGACATTAGCTTGGTGAAGACCCTCGGGTGGAGGTCAGCCCAAATGGCAGAACTCGAAATTGATAATGAGAGCCGCCAATTGCGAACCTCAGGTATTTCCGGTGTTTGAGATGGATTGGCACGTGGAAATAAGCATCCTGAAGGTCCAGACATACCAGCCAGTCCTGGAGCTGGAGGGCCTGAAGGATCTGAGAGAGAGTTACCATCTTGAACTTGTCCTTCCTGAGGAACTTGTTCAATTCTCGTAAGTTCAAGATAGGTCTCAGTCCTCCGTCCTTCTTCGGTATTAGGCAGTAGGGGGGAGTACCAGCCCTTGTTCCTCTCCGCTACAGGTACCGGTTCTATGGCACCTTTCTCCAGCAGGTCTACAATTTCCTTCAAGAGGAGCGGATCTGGAACTTTCCGAGAGCTGTTCCCCGGTGGATGACTCTGAGGAATGCGTAGAAAAGGCAGGCAGTAACCTTGGGCAACTGTCTCCAATGCCCAAGCATCTGACGTAATAGCCTGCCATTCCGTCAGATGTTGAGTTAGCCTGCCCCCTTCTGGTGTCTTGTGAGGAGAGTCCTCAGAGTGATTTAGAGGCAGCTGATGCAGATGCCGAGGGTAAAGAGGCACCTGCTGCTGCGGCTTTTGTATTTTTACCACATCCACCTTGGGTGAATCTTTTTTGACCTCTTTGAACCGACTGTCCTCTGCCTTTTCCGAATGCGGAATAAAAGCGAAAGGACTTACCTCTCCAAGAGGTTCCTGAGGACCGATATGGCGTTTGACAGACTGCAGCTCCCAGGGATTTTGCTGCTGCTTTGGATGTCTGTAACTTTTCTAGGCTGTCATCCGCCTTCTTACCAAACAAAGAAGAGCCGTCAAAGGGCATATTTAAAAGTCTGGCTTGTACATCTGAAGCAAACCCAGACTTTCGCAACCATGCAAATCTACGGGTTGTAGTACTTGCCGCCATGGCCCTACTGATACTGTCAGCAGAATCAATGCCAGTTTGAAGGGATTCGCACATTGCGTCTATACCATCCTTAATGATGTTTAGAAACGCTTCCCTTTCTTCTCCCTCTGGGAGGCAGTCAGCCGCTGATGAAGCACACTCCCAAAGTGTATGGCTGAACCTTGCAACCGTACAAGTAGCATTAATAGATTTCAAAGCCATGCTATATCCAGAAAAGACTTTCTTAGCCATAGAGTCATATCTTTTGTCATCCCTGTCCTGTGGAACAGTAGGGTATGCCGATCTACTTCCTGATGCAGTTGCTGCTTGAACAACCAGACTCTCTGGAGTTGGATGTTTAGACAAAAATTCAGGGTCAGTAGCAGATACCCTATATTTGGCTGATAACTTCTTGTTAACCACTGGGATAACCTCAGGAGTTTCCCAGTTAGACAATATTTTTCTTTGTAATGCAGCGTGAAATGGAACCCCAGGATCCTCCTGTGGGCCCCAACTAAAATGTCTGTAAGGTCATCCTGTTGGAATGCAGGTGAAGGTGTACACTAACCCATGAATTCTAT
Organism: Ambystoma mexicanum; assembly: GCF_040938575.1. Lineage (NCBI taxonomy): Eukaryota > Metazoa > Chordata > Amphibia > Caudata > Ambystomatidae > Ambystoma > Ambystoma mexicanum. The sequence continues at coordinate 640,157,938 of NC_090939.1, forward strand.
AATTCTTGCCATTAAAATTCTGTAAGGGGTCTCGGCATGTTACCCTGGGTCTGGTTTGGCAAATTCTATTTCTGGGGAAGTATCTAACCCACTTGCCTCATGTAAGGATTCTCGAAGATCCTTTAACCTATTTTCCTCAGAGGTAAATTCCTCTGGTTCAGGTGTTGCAGATCCCTGCAACCCAAAGGGTCTTTCTTGATCCGAATCCTCCCCTTCCTCATAAATTGAAGACAAAGGTCTGAAATGATCAGACCTTGGAAATGGCTTAAATCCCATTTCCAGAGCAGAAGGGGCTAAATTTGTCATAATTGGTTGAGAAAACGTCGACGTCGTCGACGCGGACGTTAAAGGCTTCGAAAACACAGAAAAAGGCGTCAAGAAGATTGGAAGAGGCCTCAAAGAACTCGAGAGGATCGGAATCCTACTCGAGGTTGTCGATGACATTCTCAAAGTCGTGTTAGAGGCCCTGGGCTGGGTATGACCACTGGCTGTGAGGTAGTGACGGCCGTGGGTTTGTTCTTTTTCGGCGTCGGTTCGATCGACCTATGCATCGATGAGCCCTTCGATAATGGCGTTGATGACGCAGATTTATGCGTCAATGGGACTTTCGACGATGGCTTCGATGGCACAGTGCCTTTGCTCGAGGGTTTGTGACGCTCTCGAGTAGTTTCTTTCGCTGGGTGCAACGACTCACGGCTTTTCGATTTTTCGGGTCTTTCACAAAGGGTATCACCCTCAGCTGTCTTCGAGGGGTCGAGGCCACTTTCTCGAAGACGGTAAGCATCCTTTTACGGAATTCCTCCCACTCAGCCTGAGAGCTATGTTTTGTAGGGCAGGTGACTCTTTCCGGAGAAACAGAAGAAGAAGACGAGGAAGGGGATCTTCGACGTCTCTTACTTGAATGCTTGGATCTCGAAGAGTGGTGGGAACTGCTTCGAGACCTAGAACAAGAATGTTTCCTGTGTCGGCGAGGAGACAAATGTCTCGACTCTGCAGAGGAAACTTTCGAAGGAGTTTTAACTGTCTTACCTCTCTCAAGCTTCCCCTTACGCTCCTTCAAGGCTTTCGCCATCATGGACATGCAGTCCTCGCACTCCGAACATTGGTGCTCCGATCCCAGGCACTACAAACAGGTCCTGTGAGGATCTGTCGACCTTTTCTTTCCACAGTCTCGACATTTTTTGAAGCCGGACCGTGGAGTCGTCGGTTCAGATGAGGAAGCCATCGAGTAAGAGTTGGTATTCTCGAGGAATAATGAAGAATATATTCTACTAACGAACTGAGCAACGCGATTCCGAGGCCCAGGAAGCGCGGAAAAACGGAACTGAGCAACGGACGCTGCGCGAGTCTATTTATACGCATGATGACGCCGGCGCCGATACGGAGGCTGTCAAGAGACATCGGCTCGAAGGACGTCGACGCGCAGCGCCCTCTACTGAAAAATAAATTCCGAGGCCAGCAAGCTGGAGATGATCTCTCAAGATAAGGAATACGTCGGAGGGCACAATCCCTTCGAAATAATGATTTAATGTACAACATGCATTTTTAAAATTTATTTTGCTCTATTTACTTTGTGTTGTGAAAAACCAAAGGGTGTCTCACTGTCTAGTCCCTTGGGATCTGTCATCCAGGTGGCCGGGGGCATGGCCATCGCTATTGAATCCAGACCCCGGGGCTGGACCAGTGCGGGAGGATCACCTGGAGGAGAGACACGGTATACCTACGACCATTTCCCTGTAGAACATCCTCACTCTATGTACCATCTAGGAACCCTATGCCCCCCCCTTTCCTACTTACACTCTGCTGCACGGACAAAGCGCTTCAGAGAAAGACTGACTCACACAAAACCAGTCCGTTTGACATGTCCCACTATCAGGGTCATGCAGAGTCAGGCACTTAATCTTGATGCCTCGCACCTGAATCCTGTTCCCTTTCCCCACTGGGATAAAAGGCGTTGCATGAGAGCACCTAAGAGGCAAGGCGAGAAAGGGGAGCAGAACCAGTAAAGCGGCATGAGAGCAGATCCCGTACAACTGAAGTGACTATGGAAGCAGAGCAGAAGGGGCCAAGAGGCGAGAGAAGGGGTGTGGTCCGGCCAGCTGTAGCGTGAAGGTCGCGCAGACTTTTCAAAGGGAACTTCCCTGCTAATGCACAAGGTGAAGGCGGGCCATCCTTCGGGTGAATAATGGAGTTGGGAGGAGGCGAGCCGTGCCATGCCGAAAAGCCTTGGCCTCAAGGAAACACTGGACGAATGGTATCGAGCGCTACCGGTGAGTGAACTATGAGACCGGCTGGCGTTATCGAGTGAAAGATACCAAAGTGTTTGATGAGGCTTGCAGGGTTTCGTGAAACCGCGAGTGAAAGTACATTGTAACCAGAATGATGAATGCAGGAAGACTGCAACATTGCGAATGTGTTTAAGACAGAAATATGCTAAGAATAACGGTTGTATACGAATTGCTCGTTTTACAACTTTTCGAATGACAATTGACCTTTTCACAATTGACAGAATTGTGAAGGTCAATTGTACCATATATGTGGGGGGAAACCCCCCACAACCCCCCACCCAACGTCAAACTCAAACCCCCCAACACCCATATATATATATATATATATATATATATATATAACCAAACCGATATATATTCGGTCAATTGTGAAAAGGTCAATTGTGACCCTTTAAATTCGGTCAATTGTTCATTCGAACAATTGTAAACAAACAATTTGGGTAATACCAGAATAACAGAGTGGTCCAGTAATAGAATATTACCTTCTCGAAAGGCTCTGCATCCATAGTGAAACTGTTAGATTGAAAGTAAGATAGTTGGAAAGACTGTGAATACCAGAAGGCCCTAGGAGAGGCCAACCCAAGTAAAAGAAAGAGGAAGTGGTCATACGAAGAGGCAAGCAAAATCCTTGTACAATCGAAATTCTTTGACAAGTGGGAAACAAAGTGAACAATTGTAAAGTGAAGCTAAGTGAACTATGTTGCAAAGTTGCAAAGACAAGTGCGAACCCGACAGAGGGATGTCAAGAAAGCAAAGGGGAGCGAATCCTGCATTGTGATGAAGTTGAAAAGGCAAGTGTAAACCCGATGGAAGGATGCCAGATGAAATCATGGGAAGTGAATCCCACATTTTGTTAAAGTGACTGAACAATGGTGTAAAAACAAAGGTGAACCAAGCGAAGGGAGTATCACGAGGAAGCCGTGGAAGAGGCTAATCTTGCATGGTGAAAGCTTCGGAATGTTTTGTGATGCCAAGCAAAGGACATTGATTTGAGGGATCCTGACTTTGCTGAAGAAACTGCTTCCTGATGCCTATAGGCCCAAGGGGGGCTCACAATCATGCCACTGTTCCGCCTTGTCCCGTGATGTAACATGGGGAAGGGAGTACACTAGTCCAGCAGTCCTGAACTATAGAAACCCTTTTGGACATTTTAGTTTGTACTACACTCTTTTGTTATACATATCACTGTCCCACACCCTTTTGTTATGTAGAGTAAGTATTTGGCAATAGTTTTTTTAGTATAGGGCAGTTTGTTTGACACAACACCATTAGGACAGCGTTTTCCTTATGTTGATGTTTGTAGCTTGCTCCCATCTTAGATTTAGGATTAGATTAGGCTTTTGTCTCACCCTTAAACTGTTTAATTAACACCCTTGGATTATACTCCTTGTGTCTGTCGTGCTTCTGATAACCATGGCTTCCTTGAATATAGTGTCAGTAGTGTGATATGACTCTGCTGATAAACATTGAGAACCCATGTTAGTGATAGTTATACCACCAGAGGGGGAAAACATAATTAATTAAATTAATGATTCCAATCACATTTTTACCCTTAAAGAAATCTTGTGTGTCCAATTACATATCCCAGTTAACTGACAAGACTTATTTTTCAAAGCTCAGGTCCTTTTGGATACTCATTGGTCTTTCACTATAACATCCAATAGTGGGATCTGATAGTCCTAAGAATTAGACAATACGAGGACTTTATTAGACCCGGCGCATTAAGTCCCTCCTTTCCTGAATGTTTTTTTGGGGGGGCTAACCCTACTGTGAACCCCGGAAAACCTGAGGCAGAAATTAGCCAACCTAGATCTTCTCCTGCTCAAGACTTAGACTCGGAAGAGTTGGACGATTTTGAGACCTTCTCCGAAGAGGTTGTAACTTTATTTATTTCTGAATCCCAGAACAACTCTGGGGAAACCCTTAACCCTTCCGTGGAGATGGCCAACCTAGATGCCCTCATAACCCAGTTGACTGACCATCAGATGCTGGTGGAATCACGTCTCCAAGAGAACTTGATGAAATTAGTTGAACTACAAGCTAGACCTATACTACCATGGGGGTACTCACGTCCTATCAGGAAGGTGAAGATTTGGGGAATTTTTTCCTTAATTTTGAAAGACTGACCGAACTGCTAGGATGGGCCGAAAGCCTAAAGAAATGTTATTTGGGCCCTTACTAAAGGGAGAACTGCAAACTACCTACCAATTACTTAACTTAACCATAGGGGTTACCTTTTTACCTATAAAAGAAGGTCTTCTCAGACTAGTCAGGCAGATTAGTCATTTTTACTTTAGTTTCAAAATTTCAATCTTAACCTTGGTAAAACGCCCCTTGAACTCGGAGAGTGAATTAAAAACACTACCTTGTTATGGGTTAATATTAAAACCATCAAAGAATTAACAGAAATGATTATGCTAGAACAATTTATCAACTCTCTACCTCCTTATTTACAAAAAAGCCATCCTACAGCTAAACAAAACCACTCTCACATTAGCTTTCAAAACAGCCCAAAACCATTCAGATGCAGTGAAGCATTTTCAATCTATGCACCAAATTGAAGAGCGAAAAGATCAGAAGCCCATACACCGCTCCAAAACCACAATAATGTATAGAGGGGGAAGGCATTCCAAATTCAGAGAGTGGGACCTCAAAGAAAAACCAGAAGGCAAGAGATCTGATCCAAGGGGTAGAGAAGAAGCTATAAAGGAAGAAGTAAAAGGGGCAAAAACCATCACCCCCATCTGTTTCTCCTGTAGGGAACAGGCCATCTAGGTAGACACTGCCCCAAAAATACCAAAGAGGAACCTATGGAGATAGGATGTATAAAATGTGGTGAGTTGGACGACCCAGAGGCAGATATTGAAACTCTTAGTATGTGTTTGTGTCAAACTCCAGTTGACTTCTCATATGAGAGCGTCCTGGTGAATGGGAGGTCAGTGAGAGCCCTGGTCGATTCAAGGTAACGGCCAAAAGGCCATAAGGGACTATCTACTTTCAACCCTAGATCTAGAAAATGCAACCCTAGAAAGAATCACATGTGTGCACGGGGATAAGGAGATTTATTCCAAAATACCTGTGCACATTAATGTTTGAGGAGAATCTAGAATAGTACCCTCTGCGGTTATCCCGGGACTTCCTGAAGAAGTCATCTTGGGCAGGGACTTGCCCACTTTTTCCACTCTTCTGAAAATTATACCTAGCTCCTCTAGAGATTTTCTGCCTCAGAAGAATTGGCAGAAAGATCAGTATCTTCAAGACTCTCCAGTCTGGGACTGGACAGAGACAGATTCCTATAACCCTGTACTCCATCAAGGGTCGACTCAGGAATACACATAACCCATCCCCCCACACCCCAATCTATAGGGTACACCCAAGAGACTTATATCAACAGTGTACCTCAGCAACACTGAAAAGAAGTTATGGGAGTAGGACCCTGGAGGAAACCAGGTATGTCTACCTCACATAGGGGAAGGGTATGTGAGCAACCAAAGGGTGTCTCACTCTCACTGTCTAGTCCCTTGGGATCTGTCATCCTGGTGGCCGGGGCACGGCCATCGCCATTGGATCAAGGACCCGAGGTAGGACCAGTGCGGGAGGATCACCTGGATGGGGGTCCCTGGGGAGTGGGACACCTGGAGGAGAGACGAGGTATCCCTACACCCATTTCCCTGTAGAACACCCTGTCTATGTACTATCTAGGAACCCTATCCCCCCCTTTCCTTCACACACTTTGCTGCACGGACAAAGCGCTTCAGAGAAAGACAGACTCACACACAACCAGTCCGTTTGACATGTCCCAATATCAGGTTCAGGCAGAGTCAGGCACTTAATCTTGATGACTTGCACCCGAATCCTTTTCCCTTTCCCCACTGGGATAAAAGGCGGTGCATGAGAGCACCTAAGATGCAGGGCGAGCAGAACCAGTAAAGCGGCAGGAGAGCAGATCCTGTGAAATTGGAGTGACTATGGAAGCACGGCAGAAGGGGCCAAGAGGCAAGAGAAGGGCTGTGGTCCGGCCAGCTGCAGAGTGAAGGTTGCACAGACTTTTCAAAGGGAACTTCTCGGCTAATGCATAAGGTGAAGGTGGGCTCTCCTTCGGGTGAACGATGAAGTTGGGAGGAGGCGAGTCGTGCCATGCCGAAAGCCTTGGCTTCAAGGAAACGCTGGACGAATGGTATCGAGCGCTACTAAGACTCCCCTTCCTCTTCCTGAAGCGGGCCGGCAATCCCTGTGGAAATAGAAAAAGGGCATCCTGTAGTCCCTTTCACAGCTGGAAGATCCACTATCAGAAAGTAACATGAAACAATCGACTAGCACTAGCGTCCAAGGAATAGCAGCAGAGTTCTCTACAAAACTGCACTTTGAAAGCACTTCAGCTTGTGGGTTTTTGGTTATTTACCAACCCATTGACTGCCTATAAACGTGCTAATCCCTATGACCCCTCCCCACCCAAAACACATCCTCCTGAGATCTCAGAGTTAGCTTTATCAAGAAGTAACAACACACTTAGCCATCCCTGTGCATTTCTATGCAGTCTGTTGAGAGTTAATGATTAATTTTAGTTGGTGTAACGCCAAGTCCTAAATGTGCTACGGGTGTAAAAAATGTCCTAACCAAGTGTACCATCCACCACTTAATTTATATATGTTGCTTGCAGTGAAGTCCTGGTCAAAAAAAGCATTAACAAAGCCAACAGTTTCGGCTTTTGAATAGGTACTACTCTCCTATGCCCAGGTAATAAGACCTTTTTTCAGCAGTTGCCATTTTATTGCCAGGTGGTAAGATTATGGTAGAGACTGAGCATTGCCACTCAATTAGCCGGGTGCTCTCAATTTGCCCTGCAATCCAGTTGCAATTGTTACTCTTTACTCTTAATTCCACGTTATTGCGTAGAGGGGTTCATTATACGTAGTGAGAAATTCATACATCCCATTTGTTAAAAATGCCCAAATGTCTTTTTAATAATCTCTTCTTGAGAGGCAGTGACAATCAAAACGATGTGTCCCACGTGTGCCAATGCATTTCAGAATATTATTCCATCTTCAGGGCAGGACACTCTGCCATGTGCTGCCTAATTGTGCATCTGGGACGTTCTTTCAATAGTTCACATAGAAGTGAATGAAGTTTATGTCCCTCCGTAGTTAGCAGGACATGTGCTGCAGATGTAAGGGACAGTGTGGTGTGGTAGTGCCTTGCAAATGCCTATCCCATGCCTACACACAAAATCCCAAACTGTTTGCTTTGCCAATGCTTGTTTAATGTGTATGTTGTACCACAGCTTGGTGGCTATTTCTGAAGTGTCTTCTAATTGAGTGGCAAGGTCTTTGCTTATGTCGTCTACCTGGGTAGTTGATTCCTTAGTGTTGAGGTAGTTACAAGTGACTTTGAATACTATATTATCTTCCACAGTTTCACAGTTATCATCTACTCTGCAGGCGTACAGGGAGTACACCACCAAAATCCCCCCTTGTTCAGCAAGAAAATGTTACTCGTAGTCCAATGTCCCCATTCCTTCATACTTATGGGAGTTCCTGCGGAGCGGGGGCGAAATCTGAGCCATAGCAAGCCCGAGCACGCTCCCCTTTAAACAATTTAGAGAGCACGGAGGCAGGCCACGTGTACATAGAGCGACCACATAAATAACCCTGCCTCTCGCTCGTTTTCCCTGTAGAGGAAAATGGACATTGGACTAGGAGAACAGTAGTCACTACAGTGAGTAACTTTTCCTTACTCCTAAGTCCCGTCCATCCGCTTTCCTCCATACTTATGGGAGAGTATAAAGCACTAACTCTGACCTAAGGTGGAAGGTTTCAAATTGACTGCTTATCCGAACTGGGCATCAGCTATAGAGCTGGAGTCCAGAGTATAATGCTTATAAAAAGCTGATGGAGAGGCCCAAGTTGCTGCCTTGCATATGGCTTTGCAAGGTACATGGTGTTGGACGGCTACTGCTGTACTCTTTACTCCAGTTAAATGGGGTAACCTGCCCTGGTTTTCGTAGGCATGACAAATGAAATAAACTATCCATCTTGCAATAGTTGTGTTAGCCTGCTTGCCAAAATGCACCCCGCCAAAGGTGACAAATAGCCTGTCTGAGGACCTGTGAGGCCTAGTTCTCTCAAGCTAGAACCTCCAAGCCTTTTGAACATCTAGGGTGCACAAGATTTGATTGGTTTCTGATTGTGATTCTGGAAAAAACACTGGCAGTGTGATCTCCGGATTTATATGGACATCAGAGACTACCTTGGGCAAAAAGGACAGATGCGTCCGCAGTATCACCTTGTCATGGTGAAATGAAAGATTAGGTTCTTCAATAGATAAGGCTTGGAGCTTGCTGATGTGTTGAGCTTCAGTTGTTGCCACTGTAAAGGGGTTCTCCAGGTGACTAGACATAAATCAACTGATGCCATTGGTTTCAATGGCTTGTGTGCGAGGGCCGTCAACACTATGTTTAGGTCCCAGATCGTTATTGGATGTTGATTGTGGGGATAGAGGGGGGCACAGAGGCACCAGTTCCTCAAAGTGACGTCTGATAATTGATTATTGGGTTAGTGAAAGAGACTAGCCTATCTTTATTTGAGCGGTAAACCCCAATTGCATAAAGGTATGTTTGGTGTGAAGACACAGATGTTGTCTATTTATGCATGCTGGGGATCCTTTTCCTTATCCAACTTCCAATGGCAGAAACAAAACCATTTTGCCCTATATTGAGAGTGAGTGAAAGGATTTCTGGAAGTTCTCATCACCCTGAGGTTGTCATCTAATAAACCCACCTTGCCCTCCTGCTACTGAAGAAAGTTTGATAGAAGGGAGAGAGGGGAGCGGTGGTCCCCTTGCCATAAGCAGTAGGTCTGAAAACCAATGTTTCTGTGGACAATGATAGCTAACAGAAGGAGTTTGCTCTGACTGGAGGCTCCGAATTTATGCAAGAATCTCGGATTCAGATAGAGGATAAAATGCATATGCAAATAGATAATCCCACGATATCGACAACGAGTCTCCTAATTAATCTCTCCAGCTTCCTTTGCATGAGGCGTAAAGGCGGCACTTGTTGTTCCATTCCGTTGCAAATAGATACACGGGGGCTAGGGTTTAGAAGCAAACATCTCCTGGAGAACATGCTCACTCAGTTCCCACTCATTGATGGTGGCTGATTTTCTGCTCAGTTCGTCCGCCTGGACATTTTCTGTTCCCACTAGGTGGACTTCCTGTACAAAAATGCTGTCTCAGTGCCCATTCCCACAAATGTACTTCTAGAGCACACATCTTCACTGATTTGGTGCCCCCCTGTCTGTCAATATCAGGACCATGGAGCCCGCTCTCACTGGCAGTAAAGCCTGCAGGACTAGGAAGTCCGACTTCAATTCCAAGAAGTCCATGAGCACCCTGAGAGTCCTCCTGTTTCCACATGTTGTGCATCTGGAGGCCCCCAGTGTTGCTCCCCACCCTGACAGAGACAAGTCTGTTGTGATGGTCAGCTGGTGAGGAAGGTCTTGAAAGGCGGTGCCAATTTTTATGTTCCTGATTTCTGTCCACCACAGAAGGTCTTGCTGCAGCCATGATGGGATGGAGACTGTCACGGTTAGAGGGCCCGACATTTGCGACCATGTCACTGACTAGCTGAGTGCGCTGCATCCGGAGCCTGGCCACAGGTACCAGCAAGACGCATGCCGCTATCAGTCCCAACAGACATAGGAACCACCAGGCTGTAGTCGGGGCGTGTGAGAGGAACAGTGATACTTTCTCTATGGATGTCGTTTATCCAAGTTTTCATAGGAAAGACCTTGTCCAAAACTGAATCCCAGATGAAGCCTATGAATTCTAGTTTCTGTGTCGGGTTGAGATTTCTTTACATTGAGTGTGAATTTCTTTACATTGACTGATAGCCCAAGAGCATCCAACAGGTCTAGAGGATATTACAGATGTTCTGATGCTTGGGCTAGTGACTGGGCTCTGATCAGCCAGTCATCCAAGCAATGATACAAGTGAATGCCTTTCAGGTGTGGGTAGGCAGCCACCACTGCCACCAGCTTGGTAAACACCCTTTGGGCCAAGCTGAAGCCAAAGGGAAAACCTTGGTACTGATTATGATTGTGGCCTATGGAGAACCACAGGTAACAGTGGTGGGAAGGCCAAATGGGGTCATGTAAATGTGCATCCTACAGGTCCATGGCTACTAGCCCTCTGCCTGTCAGAAGGGATGATCGTATGAGGGTGGGTGTAATTATCTTGAACTTTTCTTGGGGTAAGGATCGATTGAAGGGGAAAAGGCCTAGCACCATCTGCAGGCCAGACTTGTTTTCCTTTGGAACGGTGAAGAACCTGGAGTAAAACCCTTGAACCCCCTTTGAGGGAGGTACTCTTTCTATTGCTTCTATTAGCCGCAGCTTGGATGTTTCCGGTGACAGCCAGTTTGAGCCTCTTGGAAGGAGGTGGGAAGATAGAGGAATGGGAGGAAGAGTGGGGGACGATAGACCCGGTTGATCATCGACAGAGACAAGTTGCTGCCTTTTAATGACCTGAATTGGGCAAGATGATGATATACTCAACCTCCTACTGGTCTGCTGTGGATTTGCATTCTCACGTCACTTAGATTGCTTTGATTCTGTTGAGGTGAATGGCTAAGAAATGAATCCCTGGGTGGAGGAATACTCTGGGATCTGTCTTGTCTACTCTTGTGGTCATAAAAGTCTCTGAAACCTCCTGAACTCTTGGTAGTGAATGACTGTCTCTGAAGACCCTGTTTTTTAAAGTGCTTGGTTAGAACGTCTAAAGACTTTGCTGTCTGTGTCATATTCTTCTTTTCATTTAGATTTTCTTCCATATCCGGCATGAAAAACTCCACTATATCAAAGGCAGATCCATTATATGCTCCTGGACGTCTGATTAAAACTTGATGGCTTTGAACAGCGCTTGCTGCCCAAGAGACGCACCTGCAGCCATACCCGCCACCCTCGGCAGCTGTGTTGAGGTGGTGATAGACGGCCTCATGAGGTCCTGGGATACTTGGCACGCTTTTGTCAAGCGATTTGTAGATGTTCAGCTCTTTCCAGAACTTAAGATTGCCCGTAACCAGGAACACTTCAGCATTGGCCTGCCTAAAGCTTAGGGCAAAGTTCTGGTAAACATTCTTACCTGCATTGTCTACGAGGCAGTCTTCCCGCCTTAGAAAATTTTGCATAGAGGAAGACAAGGAAGCAGATGTTTGACTCTTACCAAAGTGTGTAGATGCCGCCACTATCGTAGAGTGAACCTGAAGGTGACTCACCACACACAGCTTCTTCACTGGACGAGACCTAGACCTCATATCCAATCTTTTTGCCACTGCTGAACTGAGGCCAGTTTTTGCCAAATTTCAATGCCTCTCAAACCACGCTTTTCTGGAGGTTTATACCTCACCTCTTGGTGGCCTTCCTCAAAAGGACTGATGAAATGACCCTGTGGTCCGTCTGTGGAGCTTCTGGTACTGAATCCTTATGTACTCCACCAGGCCATGTACCCGGTTGTGCTAAGCTTTGACTGACATGGGCTTCCTCGCTGTCATCCAACACGTTACCCTAGTCCTCCGCTGCATTGGCACCTGGAAAACCAGGAGGGAGAGCAGGTACAGGTGGATCCTGCGGGAGTGGAGGAGGAGCGGGAGCCAGGGGTTGAGTGCCCACGTCCCCCACAGGTGGAGGAGGCAGTGGTGTCTCTGTTGTCACTATCTGTGGGAAGTGTGTGTGTGATTTGGGGTTCCACTAGCTGAGGAGCAGCAACCAGCAGTTCTTTTATGAGGAACTTCAAATATTGCCTCATTGGTCATTAGCTCCTGGAACCTCTTAAAGAACATGTCTTCACTTGAGGGTCCTTGAGTGGAGGTTCCTGGTGACAATCTCGGGCCCAATTTCTGATACAGAGCCAGGGGAGCAAATGTTCCCTCACACTGGGTGACCAATTTACACGGGTAGAAAAGGGCAGGAGCCCCAACCCACCAGGAAGCAGAAATTGAAGAAATTGATCTTGGGCACCTGGTGTAAACTCCAACATCGTCGTAGATGTAAACCGTTAAATGGCCAGAATCTGACCCGGAGACTGTGACAGTTGAGATGCGACCATGGCCTGCAGTGAATTAGGTATGGTCTTGGACACTGTACAGGATTTATTGGCACATGGGGTAATCTGAGGAGCAGGGCCTATAGATGCCACAGGCTTTTTTAGGCCCTTAGGTGTTTGCCCTGTGAGCGGAGACGGCCTCAAACAATAGTCTGGTTTGAGGTAAAACGTCCTCGGGAACAGAATACCCAGTACAGGCCTTGTCAGAAACCGCGGTTCCCACTGGTTAAGATCAGGCATTATACCCAGGTGGGTCCTCAGAGATGACGCCTGTAGAAGTCTCCTTCTCGGGGTGAACAGGATGCCCAATCACAACAGGCCCTAAGTGGGCCCTCCCGCTTTGGGTAACCCCTCGAAAGGTATCACCTGGGTGGGGTGCCAAAGTAAAAAAGAGTTGTACTCACCCTCTTGGACTTCATGAATGTCTTTCGGTGATCCGGATCCTTAGTCTAAAAGATGTTCTCTAACCATGTTAGTCGACTTCTGAGGGCTTTAAAAGAAAGTGCGCCAGAGAGCGCACAGGAATCCCAGCAAGGAAGTGGGCCCAAACACTCTAAACAAAGAGTTTGTGGGTCCGCCGCCGTGAGCGACCTGTGACACCTGGTGCACACGGACAACCCTGCTTTACCTGGCATAAAATGTAAGGCCGCCAGAGGAAGAAGCAATAAAAACAAAAAATAAACTGTAGTTACTGTGGGGAAGCGGATAAGAATAGAAAAATTCAAGAGTGCTGCGTCAGGCATCCAACCCGTCCAACGCGAAGAAAGGGATAGAGGGAAAGGAGAGCTAGAGGTGGGGTTGAGAGCATGATTGCGCAACTCGCACTTAGCTCGCCACCGCGCTCTCTAAATTCGAAACTAAGATGTGCGCTAGGACTTGCTATGGCTCTGATTCCATCCCACTCCATGGGAACTCCCATGAGTATGAAGGAAAGTTGACGGCTACCATCAGTATTGTCATGACAATCGTCTGGTATGGGACCAATTGTGGGATTGGCTAGAACCATGGAAATGTGTTTAGAACCAACAGCCATTCCAATGTTAGTATTTAAGGATAAAATGCCATTTGTGGTTGGCGAACGATATCCTGCTTAGCTTGTCTGCTTGAACATTGTCCGTCACCCCACATTAGCAGTTTTTAGCACTATGTTGTTGCTTAGCACCCAGCCCCATAGGTGCAATACCAAAGCACATAGTTTCACAGACTTGATGCCTCCTTGCTTGTTCACGTAGAACATACTCACTACATTGCTAGGATGAGGACATTGGGATTCTTTATCACTGGTAGGAATGCCTACGAGGCCAGGAAGGCAGCCTTCAACTCTAAGACGTTTATGTGCTCCTGAGAATCCTCCTTGTTCCACATGTTGTGAACTTGGAGAGCCCATCCCAAAAGGTAAGAGGCTGTTCTGATGGTGAATGAACTGGTGTGGAGGGTCTTGGAAAGGTGTTCCTATCCTGAGGTTCTCGTGATCTGACCACCACAGGAAATCCTGTTGAATCCAGGCCTGAATGTTGACCACCTTGGTTAGGCGGTCAGAAACCTGATTCCTGGTCAATGCCAGATGTAGCTACGTGCAATGCATCCACAAACAGCCCATGGTTACTGGCAGAACACAGTCCACCATCAAGCCCAACAAATGTAGACACCAGCATGTGGTTGCTTAAAAATGAATCAGGAACAGGGCTACCATCTCCAAGATATCCTTTACTATTGTTTCTGTAGGAAAAACTTTGGCTAATGCTGACTCTCATAGAGCCCATTAGCTCCAACCTCGACATTGGAACGAGAAAGGATTTCTTTATATTGATGACAAACCCAGTGAATATATATATCAGGTTGAGAAGGAACTGTAGGTGGCAAGAGACTAGGACTGGGGACTCTGCCCTGATTAGTCATTCGTTGAAGTAGGGATACAGATGAATACCCTTCAGCCGTAGGAACGCAGCCACCACTGCCGTGAGCATGGTGAAGACTCTCTGGCCGAACGAAGGCCAAAAGGTAAGACTTTGGGGGTCCTTACACATTTGCCGGTATCCCGCTGGTAATTCTGGCGGGATACCGGCAAACGGTATTACCGTTCCCACTGCATGATAACCCAGAATTACCAGGATATTACAGACAGCAGGAATACTGTTAAATCTTCAGTCCATTCCAGGGCAGAGTACCGGTAAACCTTCTTCCCTGCATTATCCAAGAGACGGACCACACGCCCCAGAAGACACTGAAAAGAGGTAGAACAAAATGATGTGTGGCTTTTTCAGAAGACCGTAGCAGCCGCCACTATAGAGTAATGAGCTGGAGGGTGGCTCATCACACACAGCTTTTCTCTTGGAAGGGATATTTATCTAAAGCCCACTCATTTTGCGATCAGGTGCACAGAATCAGTTTTTTTCAAGATTTGTATGGCTTCCCCCACCACATCAAGTTAGGGTGTATGCCAGACATTTCTGTCACTTTCCTCGAGAGGACTGAGGAAAGGACTCCTTAGTCTGACTGTGGGCTTACTAGTACCGGAATGCCGAAGGACTCCATTCGCTTTTGCACCCTATCATGGAATAATTTAATAGACATGAGCACTTCCTCTGTGTCTTCTGACAGGCCATCATGGTCGTCTACTGGGTCATCATCCGGAGGACGGGAGGTAGAGAAGAAGTCTCTTGGAAGTGGTTGAAGGCACATTGGGTTGAAAGCCTGTGTCCCTGCTGGAGGAGGTTGTGGTGCTTCCACTGTCACTGTCTAAGGTGATGTGGGTTGAATTTGTGGCACCACTGGTTGGGGACTTGGGAAAAGCACTTCCTTCATAAGGGACTTCAAATATTGCCTTATGGTTTCTGAGTGCATCAAGTCTTGAAACCTTTCGAAGAATCTGTCCTACCTTTAGGGTTCATGGCTGGAACTCCCTGTGGAGGCCCTCAGGGCCCAATTGTTAGGAGGGCCAGAAAGAGGAGTTACTAAATATCCCCTCACACTTGGTGACCATTCCACCTGTCGGGAAAAAGGCAAGGGATCAAAAGCAGCATTGGCTGCAGTAGGTGGAGGGGCAGGGATGCAGAAGTGGCAAAAAAATGTTTGTGCCTCCTGGTATGTGCTTCGACGTAGCTGGAGATGCTTTTCCTGGTGACCGGCTAGAATCTGACCCAGAGACTGTGACAGCTGTGCTAAGGTTAGCCATGATCTGCTATGGATGAGGTGTGGCCCCAGTCACCATACAGGCCACAGTGCTCCCTGAAATAAATTGAGGAGCAGGGCGTACCACATGTTTGCAGGCCTTTATAGGCCCTCGGGCATCTGCCCGGTAACCAGAGCAGGGTCTGCCTCGGACCGTGCTCTGGTGTGATGCAAAATGCAAACAGGGACATTATCGCCAGCCTTGCCAGGAACCAAAGTCCCCCAAGACCAAAGCCTGGTATTAAGCCCTTGCTGGCCCTCCTCTGTGGGTAAAGTTACCATGGGGAAGTGAGTAAAAAGAAAAAGAAAAGAAGAGAGATCTGTCTGGCAGCCGACCTGTCTGATGCAGAGAAGGGAAGTTAGGGGAATGAGCGCGGGAGGAGGGCACAGAGCGTGGTCACACTATGCACACCTAGACTGCTCCAAACCTCTAAATTCTTAAAGGCTAAGCGTGCTTGGGCTTGCCATGGCTACGGTCCCGTGTTCACTCTGTGTGAACTCCCATAATTATTGAGGAAAGGAGACATGAAGTTGTAGTAATAAGGGTGAGATTTCGATTAAGACAAATTAAAATAAATTAAAAATAGGAACACATCTAAAATAGCGCTTTACTGGAACATTTTATTTTTCAAGTTTAGAACTGGAGTCAGCTTCATATTCGGTACATCCGTTCTTGCAAGTGTACGGGGATCACAGGTTGGGACCTACTACCTGCCTCTATCTGACATCAGTCACCATACTTATTTGAAAATGGCTACGGTTATGGGTTCAGAACTCTTTTGCTCACAATCCATTGTTTTATTTATGGACTGGTTCTGAGGCTGTTATTTGTTATGGAGGTTTAAGTTATATGTGTTTGTTTGACTTATTCAGCTTATGTGGTGCACAATGGTGCTACTATCTGGTTTCAAGTGACCAACAAATGACTTAATTTATTATTTCAATGTACTGTATGCAGATGCTAAGTTTTTAAATAATTTCTTGTTGTCTTGTAGTGAGTCATATCAGGGAATAGGAAACCAAGAGTGACTTTGAAGTCTGTAAGGTTGCCCTATTGGTAGCATTGTTGGACTTTGTGCTCTTCATTTTAGCATCTCACGTAAAATGTATAATTCACTGGATGAGTATGGGACTGACCACCCAGAACTCCCCCTTGCTGTCTTAACAATGTGCATATGGCAATGGTCTTGTTTATGAGCCACATGCAGGAGGTGAAATAATTTTCAAGACGCTTCAGGTAATACTACCATTCTCAGCTGCGGCCTGCTGGGGAGACATTTCCAGAAGGCCACCAAAGCTGTAAGCATCCCAATATGGACCTGTAAATGAATACAGTTTCTTCATTAAACTAGAATATGTAATTTTGCAGCCAAGAACTGGCCAATCATCCCAGACATTCCCACAACATCTAAGGTAATGCAGACAATGTAGAGTTGGGAATGGAAGGCAAACGTGTCTCAGTGCTGTATCACGTTATTTTGGATGCACTGGGGCTACACCAAATAGGAGCTAGGAACAAGCAGAAAATAGATATGGGAGAGAAACCCATGATAGTGCCTGGGGCAGTGCATGTGCACACGTGAGGCAATCTCCAGAAATACTAGACAAAACTGATCCAATACAAGTATCTCCATAATGTTGACAACACATCCTTGGCTTTGCATAAACTGGCCACTTGAAAGTCAGATGCATGCTGACATGTGGGATGTGTGAGAAACCTGAGTTGTTTCTCCCAGGTTATTCCGGGGGATCCTTTGTTCAGGTGGCCAGGAGAGGGCTATCGCTCTTGGATCCCAAACTTGGGCGCGGACAAGCGAGGGAGGATCACCTGGGCAGGGGGTCCTTGGGGACAATGGGAGACACGCCCTCGGGCGAGAATCACAAGTTAATTACCCCGGGTAACGGTCTACTGGATGTTCCTCCCACATATTCCTTACCTTTGATATATTCAAGTCTGCTTGCAACTTGCTTTGGAATTTTCTTTTAATAGTGTTGAGCGTCGTGCAGCGTCAAACATTGGTCCTCGACGGTCTCCACAGCGTCCCTCGTGACGTTGACGCTTGTATATATTGGCACGCGCGTTGCCAGTTACCTCAGTACTTAGCTTTTTCCTCCTTAAGTTAACATGCTCTGTCTCAGGAGGAGATCGTCTTGACGTTCCGAAAAAGAAAGATGTGAGACACAGAAATTCTAGGCAAGAGGGGATGGATGCAAGGGCGATGAGGAATACGTGGGAGGAACATTCAGTTGAAAGAACGTCACCAGGGGTAAGTAACTTGTTCTTCAAATTGATTGTGTCCTCCCACTTATTCCACATCTTTGATAGACTCCCAAAGCAGTTTGAGTTTGGCGGAGGGTTCTAAGAATTGACTTTATTTTTTAAGGTTTTAGAGGACAGCTTTGCCAAATTTGGCTTCCTCTCTTGAAAAATAATCTACACGTAGAATTTACTAAATGTATGCAGGGACTTCCATGTACCACTCTGCAAATGTCCCTCACTGGTACACCTCTTTCAAGAGCCGAGGAAGCAGCCACTCCTCTAGTAGAATGGCTCTGAGACCTTCGGGTGAATCCTTGCCAGCCAACGAGTAACACCCAGTTATGCACATAACAATCCATCCAGAGATGGTTTGTTTTGTGACAGCTAAACCTAATCTTTGACTAGCAAAACCAATAAAAAGCTGATCATCTTGGCAAAAATTTGCAATTCTTGTGATATAGAAACTTAAAACCCGCTTTGGGTCTAAGCGATGTAGTCTCTCTTCCTCCTTAGATGGATGAGGAGGAGGATAAAAAGATGCTAGTGCAATATGTTGTGCCAAATGCAATTGTGACACAACTTTAGGCAAGAAAGTTGACTTAACCCTAAAACTACCTGATCCTTGGAGAAGGACATGAAATGTTGTTTGGAAGATATAGCCTGTAGCTCACCCTACGGGCAGATGTGATGGCCACTAAAAAGGCAGTTTTTATGGTGAGCAACCTTAAAGGGCATGAATGTAAGTGCTCAAAGGGAGCTCCCATAAGACCTCTTAGTACAAAGTTTAGATCCCATGTGTATGAGAGGACAGGTCAAAGAGACCCCCTCCCCTGCAGTCCCCTCCTTGGGATGTCTATGGCTCGTCAGGGGGCCCAGGTGGTGGGTGGACCACTGGCCGACACATTGACCACACATACTGTATTAGGCTAGGCCCAGGAAACCATTTTGAAAACCAACACGCCATCTTAAGACATGACTCCATGTGCGCTGCAACACGGCCCCCACCTCCAGAGAATCCTCGCCCTACCCTGTTCCTTGGCAGATCCGCTGAAAGCCCGTTCCCACGAGCAGTCGGACATGAGCTAGTGTTAGAGCAAACACAGTATCTTTCACCTTCCGCAGTGCATCATTATCCTCAGCATGACCCGGGCAGCGGGGCTGGCTTGGAAAATAACTGTAAACCGTCCTCGACGAAACAAAAGCCTTAATCCCGCACCAAGGAACTGTTCATACATATCTACATTTATAAATATATTACATTACAATGATATCCCTTCTACACGACCACCGTGGCAAAAATCTACAAACAACTGTACGAACTGCAGAATGTGTCATTGTGTGACCACACGGTCACGATATTCAAACCCCCTCAGTACGCGCACACACTTGGGGCCCCTGGCCTCCTACTATGTGCTCCTCCAGGGGTAATGTAAAAAGAGTGATACCAAGTCCTTATGCCATGACTACCCTGATGCTGCTAGAGTGCTAAGGAACACAAGCGTGACAGTATTGTAAAGCTCATGTAAATTGTTTAATGAGATACATGGAATGCCATCAAATGTGAATGTACAAGTTTAACGTGTATTACTGCTGTCAACCGTATTGATCTGTTGCTCCTGCGTGCTCCACCAACCACAATGCTACCTTGCATATCGTGTTTACAATATGATGCTAGCGCTGTTAATCTTGCAAATACTTACCCTGTAGAGACTAATAGAACTGTTGATATACTTAACGTGTTCTGAAATGACTGTGTACTGATGTAAAGACTATAGACGTATAACCCTTTTGCCATTTTACATTATACGAATCCCTTTGTTTTCAATACAATTTGCAGCTTGTGAGAAGACTATCATTGTGGGCATATCCAAGGCCACCTCCCCTCACTTCCCATTGAAGCCTGCCAGAGAAAGCAAAGGCCCGACCTACACTGCCTCATATCCCCCAATTCGGCTGGAGCCGCTTCAGGCATTCATGATTCCCCTGCAGCTCACATGGCCACAAACAGCCACCTGAATTATTTACATCTGGCCATAACCAGAGGCCAGAGGTGCCCCCTCATAGGTCCCACGACCCACCAGGACACCCCAAATTAATGACGCTTGTAAAAGAAGACACCAATATTGCACCAACATTGTGTAAAAGCATCGTCATGACTTCTAACAAGACCCAAAGCTCGGACAGCTTATCCTGTGCCCTGAAACCCGACCCCACGGCCTATGATACCTAGTCAACAGGATAACAGCAACCCTGTATTGATGTATCACCACAGTACCCCACCTAATGTGCATTCCTCCTGTGTTGTATTAACCTGCAGAATAACCTATTGTAGGATTTACAGGGCAACTGACATTGCAGCATTGAATGAATGGGGTGTGCCTGGCCTTTAGGGCAGAAAGCCAAGAAAGACGTCCATCAATGACACTGACCATGCCTGACCGGACAGCGCCTCCCGAATGAGCCCAGCTGACCTGCCCACCCCACATCACAGCTGCACATATAGTTAGTCGACGCCACCCAATCCCCATGTACATGTGCCCCCTATAGTGTGTAGGTGCCTATGACACTTTTTGTAAATATAAACGCCTGTCTTTGCGATTGTGAGACAGCGCTCTCGCAGTTTGCAGACTTCTTTGCATGCCCTATTTTGACTTAGATAAAGCTTCCCTTAAGCTCACCCGCACTTGGTCCTAGCCTTATTCCCATTCGTGGGAGAGTCCATTCTTGCCTCTCATTGCGGGGAGGGTCGTGCTATCTGGGGACGCTTGCCTTCACATGATGGCACGATGAATAGGCGGGAACAGGTTTGTTAAGCCTTTCAAAAATGGTGTCACAATCAGTACTTTGAAATATGATCCCTCAACTGGAGATCTTTTGAAAATTGAAAGGGCCGCTAAATAGCCCTTCACTGTGACTACTTGCAACCCAGAAGGGGTCAAGTGAAGAAGGAAAGACAAAACATGGGGAAGTTTACATGATAAAGGATCTAGTTTCTATTCCCTGCACCAGCTACGAAATCTATTCCAACAGCAGCGGTACAGGGATTTAGTTGCTGGTCTTCTTGCCGAAAGCAACACTTCCATTACGTCTTCCGGAAGATCCCGATCCTTATGTAGAGGAGGAGCCAAATGCCTCTGCAGGAAGTCTTGCCCCCCTGCTACCTGTATGTTGGAAGACTGAACCTGCACCATGTTTAACATTGGTAATTGTGACCACACCGCGACAAATGTTCGAGAAAAGGTATCTGTTAAGACAGTCATACAAGATGTATGCCTGAAGAGCTGATAATCTCTTTGAAAAGGTCCCTGAAGGAATATGAAAACGAGAGAAAGGGAAGCTGGTCAAGTCACACAAAGTAAGTTTGACGCACTAAGAAGATAAGAAGAAGAAGATGTATGGACCCTACAGAATCTGGTGATGAAATAAAGAATCGAGTAAATGTTCCTGTGCAGGAAAGAAGATTGCATGCGTTTATGTGATGCACTGAAGGCAATACAAACGGGTTAATAACTGTACAGACGCTGCAACGCAAGTAGATTAAGTGATCGTAGAAGCTGGCTATAGGTAGTGAATAGACTGCAGGCAAAGTCGCCATTACATAAATAAAGAAACTGGACATTAGTGTCACAATTTTACTGAACTCATACCCAAGGGGAAAATGGATCGAAAACTGTGTTGCAGCAAAGAAATTAGCTGAAAGCATGAAGGAAGCGAGAAAGGCTGCTTGGCCTGATGACAAGACTGGAAGCAGCCAAGAACTGGTTATCTGTTCTCAAAGGCAGCAAATGTGATAATCCGGATCATCCCTTGATTAAGGCATGAGGAAAGAACACCATGAGTGCCAAGTTTATTAATTCAAGACAATTAAAGGCTATGAAATGGGCCGGAATACGGTCTCCTGTCAAGTGAGTGAAGGATGACAATAGGAGGTGAGCATGCAGACCAGAACAGTGATAAGCATGTACCCATACTCCCTTATATTCCCAGGAAAGAGAAAATACTACAAGGCCGAGTTCAAAAACAAGTCTGCATGGCAGAAGGCATGGGCGATGAGAGATGCAGGATTAATTGGGTGAGGAGGTGAAGCCAAGTTCACCCCCTGGCACCTGGGTCTGAGCTTACATGCTGCTAGTGTGCCGGTTGTCCCAGACATGGTATGAGATTGTCAACCGATTATAGAGGGCCATATAACAAAGAGCCTTATAGTTTAAGAACCAATTGTATTCTGTGTACTTAATAAGTGTTGAAGATGACTTGCACTAGAGGCAGGCAACAGTTGTCCACCTGATAGTAGATATCCTATCGCAACTCGTTCCCATATAGAAAGTATACTTAAATGTTCCCCTTAGTCCAACCACAACTCCGCGTAGGTATTTCTTATTTGCCACGTAGTACGACGTCACTGATGATGAATTTTTGGGAGAAAAGATTGTGTTTATGCAAAAAGCATTTGAGAGCTTGATCAAACTTCCGTTGATGTCGGTTGTAACTCCCTGCTTTAGACAATTGATAGTAAAACAGTCGGATGAGACTTTTGCCAACTTCCTGAGTTGGTCTTATTTTCTGATGTAAGAGTTATTCTGCATCCCATCCATTGCATGACGTGTCACTGTAAGGACCCTAAGTTCACTTGGTAGCACTGTTGGATGGTTTTGGAAGACCCATCGACCTGTCAAACTGTAGAGTTTCGGATAGTTGGACATCCTCCGCCATTTAGCCAGTGGGTTTCGTGTGGAGAGCGGCCGAATAGATTTCTTGCAAGAAAATCGAGACCGTGGGCAGGGTCCCTCTTTGATGAAATCCCTACCTGGTTTCCGCAGGAGCTTTGCGAATGGAAGGAGAAAGTGGTCGATTGGATTAGCAGACACTACCGAAGGCCTTGAGTAAAAAGATCGAATGGTGAGTAGATTGAGGGGAGTGGCAAATGAAGGGAACGGGGTTGTGGTAATTTTGAGAGTAACGGGATTAACGGAAAATAGTGTGAGAAGAGACAACGCCTAACGAGTCCTGACTCAAAGAGTAAACTAGACTACGTGCAGGACAGATCTGCTTAAGATGACGGCTTAAACTCTGTGACCACAGTATTGATTAGGGGCAGGGAACAAATATAGGGTGATCACCGTAGTTTAAATATGAAAAGACAACAAGTCTGTCTGTCTGTTTATGTTTGTGCTGAATTAAGGTGTCGAAAGAGCGTCAACGAGTTATAAAAAAGTTAAGATAAAGTCAAGCAGTTATATTGGCTATCTAGGAAAGTGGTTGGTACCACTTGTGATGCCTGACTTGCCGGATTAAGCAGTGACTGGCCAACACCCCTTGGTCCAGAGGATCTGTGCTCCAACATATGCATTACATGGTGGCGTGCTGAAAGGTACATGTAACCCTACCCAATCACAACGGACCCCCCCGGTGCCGGACGGAGCGCATAGCAGTATTCGGGGAAATGGCTAAGGAGGACGATAACACTGGGGCAGAGGAGGCGGCCACGTGATACAGTTGCAGGCCGCATGGATTGAACGGCAGAACCACACGAACTGGTGCCCACTCTGTGTTGACCCAAGAGAAGGGGAACGCATAACAGCCTGCTCCTCAGGACGGTTAATAAAGAGGGCTTGCGGTGCGGACACCCCTGAGGCTCCGAGAAGCCCTTCCCGCTCCCTAGATGCCCGCAGGACTTAGAACTCCTGAACTCCCTGAACACACCGCAGCAAGCCAGACTACAGAAGAGCGATGATTGGACCCGGCAGGTAAAGGGAAAAGACAAGCACACCGGAATCGGGAAACAACAGCGTACCACAGTCTTTGAACTCTATGGCTGATACACTTACACAGTCATCTCTATAGGGAACGGGGGCCCAACACCGACACAGGTGCTTTGTCTACATTAGTACCACTAAGAAGCTGCAGCACAGCACGCATCACCATCGGGTGAAACTCAGAGACATGCACCCATTCCCGTGGTACCAACCCACAAGATATATGCCCACCCAGACCTACACTGCCTGACTGTCTTGGCTCCACACTCATGGCTCCTGGGCTTGTGATATTTTTACTGAGGCCCTTTGTGCATTTTGTGACTTGCACCCTCGTTTTCCTTTTCCAGTTCCCCTTCCGTGTTTCCTGTTGCTTCCCTCCCTCCTTCCGCCTCCAGACCAACCACCTCCCCTGATTGGCTCTTTTTCGTGTTGTGTGCATCAGCTTAGCGTCGTCTGCCTAGTGCAGTCACCATTCCACCTGCGCTTCACTGGTGAGTTGGGCTCTGTGTTTGTTACGCTCACCTGGTATCCACGGGGGCGCCACACGATACTGGATGGAAGGTTGTGCGCTATCCTGGACCCCTCTCTCCCTGGTTTGTATGTCAGCCGTTGGGTAGCGCCTAAGACAGGAGAATGGAGGGTTTAGATACTGGGCCCGTGATAGACGGACTCCCACCTCCCTCTGATCCAAGTCCCTTCCCTTGGGGTTATGTCTCACCTAGGTTTTTTGTGCGTTGAGCTCTCCGTCCTGCGTCTCTGTGCAGGGGCGTGTGATGGATGTGGGCGTTCCGAGGACCTAGTTGCTTCACTGGTCCATGTGCCCTTGTGTCGGGTCCAGACCGGCTGTGACTCCGACTCTGCTTATTGTGTTCAGGTGAGTCTTTCAGTCTCTGTTCTGTCTCTTTTCTTTCCTTCGCTCTCTGTGTCTTCTCAGTGTTACTTTTCACTACTACGCTCTTTTATAATGTCTCTTTCTGTCTCCACAGGGATGGTTGCGGTTGCAGAGCTGCAGCGCTGGATGGAGAAGACTATGGTAAGTCGTTGAGCGCGAAGTGCTGCGCTGTTTATTTAGAATCAGTTGCTAACCTGTATTCCCTTCTCTTCTTCATTCAGGTTGCGGTGCGGTGATGTTCTGGAGTGATAGTTGATCGAAGCGCTGCTATTCCAGGTAAGTCTTTTATTGATGTTTGCTTGTTTCTTCTTTGCCCTTGCAGGTTACGGTGCAATCCGGAGTTGGGGCAAGGTTAACGAGGCACAGGGCAATGTCAGGTTCCACTGCTTGCCAGGTAAGGTTATTGTTAATGCTGTCCTTATTTTCTTTACCTTTACAGGCTGCGGTGCAACTCGGAGATGGGCGATGCAAAACAAGCGCTGGATGGATGCAGGGCCTGCTACTCACAGTTAAGTGTGTCCGCTTGCTGATGCTTTTCTTGTTCTTCCAGGTAGCCGGTGAAATTCTGGTCGATGGATTCAGGTTCAGGTCGCCGGGAGAAGCATATGAGCTGGAGCTGGACACGATGAGCGTTACGTTGCAGGAGTGCAGAATAACGGGAAGCATGGATTCCAGTTTGGGAGTGGCTTATATAGCCAGCCAGACCTGAAGACCTGGCTACACCCAAAACACTACTCTGCACGGCTTGGTTCTAGGAACTGAGCTGTGTAACAGGCCTCCATGTTGAATCAAGGTCCAAAGTGAAACTTGCCTTACTCCTGACAATGAGCCTGGCGCCAAAGGCACAAGGAATGACTCATGTATTCTGATGATGGAGTTTTAGGGCCCTTGCAGCCACTGTGGAGGGCTGTAGCCCCACTGTTGCCAGGGGGCTGTTTTACCTGAGGGGGTCAGGAGTATGGATCGTGACAGCATTCCCCCTAAGGCCCCTCTCACAGTATTTCTTCAGATTGGCCCTGGTTTGGTCGGATGGTTCTGATGTCTTAGTTACTTACCTATAACTGTATTTCTCGAGCATTGGTATCTTTCATAGATTCACATGCTTGAATATTCCCCGTCGTCAGACTGGGAATCCTCGGTGATAAAAACAATTACTAAAACATTTCTAATATAAACACATTGGGCCTCATTACAATGCTGGCGCTAATGGTTTAACAGGTGCCGTAAAGAGCGTCGGCGCCGTTAAACCATTTGCGCCTGATTACAAGGTCCCTTAGCAGGTTGGAGGCTTTAACGCCTGCTTTTTGCAGGCGTTAAAATCCAACCCGCTAAGGGACCTTGGTGATAATTACGGCAACCGTAATTTACGGTGCCGTAATTAGCGGCTTCCCCATCCCCATCATGCCCTATGGGGCAAAATGGGAATGGGGAAGGGCAAATGGTGAATGGGGAATTACCGCCCCCGCCAACCTTGTGATGGGGCGGTAATTCCGACATCCACCATGCCGGAGACCGGCATGGACCATGGTGCTAATAGCACCATGGTCCAGCGCCTGGGTCATAATGAGGCCCATTGCTACATAGCAATGCATGTACATAGCCCATTATGGCCTATGAGCCATTCTATTGTGTAGTCCCTCCACCTCACTTTGGTCCTTCATAGCCCCAACCAATGAGGTGGCATGGCCTAAGCTCCGTCCCCGGCAGCCATCTTCAGATTTTGCACCGCAGAGACTACAGTACGATGGATGCTGAGCATAGGAGCAGCCTCTCAGGGGAGGCGGGCGGGCGCATGTGAATCTATGAAAGATACCAATGCTGGAGAAATACAGTTACAGGTAAGTAACTAACACTTCTCCAGCATTGAATCTTTCATATATTCAGATGCTTGAATAGAATACCAAGCAGTTAAAAAAGGCAACCACATATACATATATGCATAAATACAGAAAACATATTTCTGATCAAACCTTTACATGCAGCAACACAACGGTTACATACACTGGGAAAGGTGGTAAAAAAAGGAGGCCGGTCCTACCTTATGCAAAGAGATGGCGGAGCACTGCCTGTCCAACTGCACTTTCTTTGTTGGTATCTTCAGCCAGGCAGTATTGTTTAGCAAACGTGTGCAGGGTGCTCCACGTGGCTGCTCTGCATATGTCCTTCAAGGCCACCCCTGCGTGGAATGCTGTTGACGTCTCCCTCCCTCTGGTGGGGTGCGCTGATGGCAGTTTAGTTAGGGGGTTGCCTTTCATCTGATGGCAGTGGGTGATGCAGGATGAAACCCAGCGTGCCAGACTTTGTTTAGGGATATGGTGTCCCTAGGTACGGCCATAGAAAGCAAAGAACAGTCGGTTTGAGGATCGGAACTCCTTGGTTCTTTGCAAGTAGAACTTCAAAACTCTTGCAACGTCCAGAGAGTGTAATGCTCTTTCTGCTTCAGAACTGTGATTCTGGAAAAAGGTTGGCAAAACAATGCGCTCAGTGAGTGTCATTTCCGACAGTACCTTGGGAAGGAACTTAGGATGTGGCCTTAAGATGACGCGGTCCCTCTAGACGAGGTAAACGGAGGCTCAGACGATAAAGCTTGCAACTCACTGATCCTTCTGGCTGATGTGATGGCTATCAAAGAACAAGTTACTTACCAACTGTAACGTTCTTTCGACTGGATGTTCCTCCCACGTACTCCTCATCTTGTGATAATTCGTTATCCCCAGCTTCGCTGCTTCGGAAAAAAAATTTATCGGCAGAGGGCGCTGTGCTCGAGGTCGTGGTGTCGATTGTCCCTCGACGTACTCCATACTCTGTCGACGTCACCGATGGTATAAATACCTCAAGCCGCGCCCGTTGCTTCAGTTCTGTTTTTTCGATGAAATATATATATATATATATGTATATATATATATATATATATATAGGAGGAACACCCAGGCGTGTCCCATGACCGATACATTCTTCGTGAGAGGAAAGTGTAAGAAAACATAAACTGTACTGTGGGGTAGGATGGGAGGGTCGATGAGGAATACGTGGGAGGAACATCCAGTCGAAAGAACGTTACAGTTCGTAAGTAACTTGTTCTTCGAATGGATTGTGTCCTCCCACCCCACGTATTCCTCATCTTGTGATAGGCTCCCATAGCAGTATCAATTTTTGGAGGTGGGAATACTAATTTTAGTTTTCTTGGACAGAATGCAGAACTGCCTTTGCAAATAAACCCTTGTTAGAGGAGGCAGTGTCCAAACAATAATGTTTAACAAAAGTATGCATGGTTTTCCAGGTTGCAGCTGCACAAATATCTGCTGCTGGAACTCCCCTCTTTAGAGCCGCAGAAGTAGCCATTCCCCTTGTAGAATGGGCACGAAGCCCATCTGGTGGTTCTTTTCCCGCTAATCTGTAGCATTCAACTATGGCTAATATGATCCAGCGGGAAATGGTCTGTTTTGCTACAGATAAGCCTATTTTATGACCAGTATAACCCCACAAATAGTTGGTCATCTTGTCTCAATTACATCTCATCCTTGAGATGTAAAAACTAAGAGCCCTCTTGGGATCTAGTCTGTGTAATCTCTCCTCTTCCTTGCCCGGATGAGGAGGAGGATAAAAAGTTGGTAGTACTATTGTTTGTGACAAATGGAAGTCCGAGACAACTTTTGGCAAGAACGAAGGTTTAACTTTAAGGACTACCTTATCCTTATAAAAAATAGTATATGGTGGTTTGCATGAGAGAGCCTGAAGTTCGCTAACCCTGCGGGCTGATAATAGGGCCACAAGGAGGACAGTTTTTAGAGTCAGAAGCCTCAATGGACATGAGTGCAGATGCTCAAAGGGTATGCAAGTCAAGAATTTTAATACTAAATTTAAGTCCCAAGTTGGTACATGAAAAGGTAATGGAGGGTATACATTAGTAAGCCCCTTTAAGAATTGAATTATTAACGGTATTTTGAAATATGAAACCTCTTCCGAGGAGCGCTTGAAAATGGACAGCGCAGCAAGGTATCCTTTGATTGTTCCCATCTGGAGCCCCAGATTGGCTAGATGTAATAGGAAAGAAAGCACCATTGGGGTGCCACACTGAAAAGGGTCCACATCCTTGTCTTTGCACCAGTTACTAAACCTATTCCAGCGACATCGGTACAAAGACTTTGTTGCTGGTCTTCTGGCCGAAAGCAAGATTTCCATTACGTCACCCGGAAGATCCCAATCCTTGTATCTCAACCTCTCAGAAACCATGCGTGAAGGTTGAGTGTCTTGACCTCTGGATGGAAACCCGACCTTCCTCTTGCGAGAGAAGATCCTCTCTTTGCGGAAGACGTATTGGAGGGCAGAAGGACATGTCTAGAAGGTCCGGGACCACGTTCTCCTGGCCCAATCCGGGGCAATTAGGATCATGGTTTTCCTGAACTTTCTCAACCTCCTGATTACTTAAGGAATCACGGGGACTGGGGGAAACGCGTACAGCAGTAGAAACTTCCACTCCACTACGAATGCGTCTCCCAGAGCTCCTCTTTGAGGAAATTCCCTTGAGCAGTACTGATCGCTTTCCGGTTGATCGCGGTGGCAAACAGATCCACTTGAGGGGTTCCCCAAAGGGCGAAGATCTCCAGAAGGACTTCCTGAGCCAGCTCCCACTCGTGAGAGACCGTGCTCTGCCTGCTCAGAGCGTCTGCCGCCGTGTTCTTCTCTCCGGCTAGGTGAATTGCCGACAGAGAGATTCCTTCTCGTATTGCCCAGAACCAGAGCTGCATTGCTTCTCTGCACAGTGGCAGTGACCCTACACCTCCTCTCTTGTTGAGATAGTACATGGCCACTGTATTGTCCGTTATTATCAGGACATTCTTTCCCTGTACAGAAGGCAGAAAGGCCTTCAGAGCTAGTCTGATTGCCCTCAGCTCCAACAGGTTGATATGTAGTTTGGACTCCGATGGAGACCAACGACCGCTGATTGTCAGATCGTTGGTGTGTGCTCCCCACCCCGTGAGTGAGGCGTCCGTCACTACCGTTATCTCTGGCCATGGTTGCCAAAAGGACTCTCCCCTGAGAATGTTGTTGTTGCAAGCCCACCATAGAAGATCCTGAGCAACTGCGCTCGGGACTTGCAGAAGATCCGACATATTCCCTGAGAACTGGGACCACTGAGTTCTGAGAGCCCATTGAAGGGATCTCATTCTCAACCTGGCCTCTAGTACTAGGAAAATGCAGGATGCCATGAGGCCGAGCAACCTGAGAAAATCGAAGGCCGGTAGATGTTGGGCATTCTGAAACTTCGTTACCATCTGCTGGATGTGGAGAGCTCTCACTTCGGGAGGCGAGGCTTTTCCCGATGAAGTGTCCAAGACTGCTCCGATAAATTGGAGTTTCTGGGATGGTATCATGTGGGACTTCTTGAAATTTAGTGAGAAGCCCAGTTTGTGGAGGAAGTGGCAGGTGATCGACAGATGTTCTTGAGCTTGTTCTGGCGAACTTGCTCTGATCAACCAGTCGTCCAGGTAGGGATATATGTGAATACCTCCTCTCCTGAGACTTGCTGCCACAACCGCCAACAGTTTGGTGAAAACCCTCGGGGCGGAGGTCAACCCGAATGGCAGAACTCGAAACTGATAATGAGAATTGCCAATCGCGAACCTCAGGTACTTTCTGTGCTTTGGATGGATTGGCACATGAAAGTAAGCATCCTGAAGGTCCAATGATACCAACCAATCTTGGAGTTGGAGAGCCTGAAGGATCTGAGAGAGAGTCACCATCTTGAACTTGCCCTTCCTGAGGAACTTGTTCAAGTTTCTCAAGTCCAAGATGGGTCTCAGTCCTCCGTCCTTTTTTGGGATGAGAAAATATGGGGAGTACCAACCCCTGTTCCTCTCCGCTACAGGTACCGGTTCTATGGCACCTTTCTCTAGCAGGTTTAAAATTTCCTGCAACAGGAGCGGATCCGGAATTTTGACAGAGTTGACTCCCGGTGGATGATTCTGAGGCCTTTTTTGGAAGGGGAGGCAGTAACCTTGGGCTACTGTTTCCAGTGCCCAAGCATCTGAGGTAATGCCCCGCCATTCCTTCAGATGCTGAGAGATCCTGCCTCCCACTGCTGTTTTGTGTAACAAGGTCTCAGAGGGATTTGGAGGCGGCTGCAGGAGTGGCTCAGGGTACAGATGCCGCTCCTGAGGCTGATTTTGCAACTCTTCCTCATGCCCCACGAGGGAAGTTTCTTTTGCCCCTTTGAGAAGCCTGTCCTCTTCCTCTACCAAAAGAAGAGTAGTAGCGAAAAGAACGACCCCTCCAGGAAGATGAGCCGGAATAGGGTTTTAGAGGCTGGTGCAAAGAGGCGCTAAGTGATTTAGCTGCCGCTTTCGAGGTCTGAAGTTTTTCTAGGCTTTCATCAGCCTTTCTGCCAAAGAGCTTCGAGCCATCAAAGGGCATGTTGAGGAGTCTAGATTGCACGTCCGGTGCAAATCCCGACTTCCTCAACCACGCAAATCTGCGTAGCACAACGCTTGCAGCCATGGATCTGCTGATGCTATCCGCAGTATCCAGTCCAGACTGGAGACATTCCCCCATTGCCTCCTTCCCGTCTTTGACTATATTCAGGAAAGCTTCCCTTTCCTCGCCTTCCGGAATATGATCAGCCACCGCCGAAATACAGTCCCACAGGGTATAGGTAAACCTGGCTAGGGTACAGGTGACATTTGCCGACTTGAGTGCTATACTGCCTGACGTGAAAACTTTACGTGCCCAGGCATCAATTTTTTTATCCTCTCTATCTGGAGGAATAGTAGGATAAGCAGTTTGTTTTGAAGTAGATGCTGCCTGAATGACTAAACTCTCTGGAGTCGGATGTTTATTCGAATATTCAGGATCCGTTCCAGCTGGTCTATATTTTCTTGGAAAAGTGCTGTCTGCAGCAGCAATAGTTTCTGGCTTCTCCCAGTTTTTCTCTACAGTCCTTTGAAGGGCCCTGTGAAAAGGGAGAACAGGATCTTTCTGAGGTCCCTTTACGATTATATCAGTCATGTCATCTTGTTAAAAAATGGGTGAAGTATTACCCCAACCCATATATTCAACTACTCGGTCATAAAACCCCTGTACCCAGCATCTGCATGTTCTGCAGTATCAGGTTTGGCGAACTCTAATTCTGGGAATGTGTCAACTCCACTGGCAGAATGTGGAGTATCACTCAGGTCTCTCATTCTAGATTCCTGGTCAATGAGTTCTTCAGGAACTTGTCTTGTACCATAAGTAACTCCCAAAGGAGAAACATCGTCTTCTTCTGAAGCAGACTCTTCATAGATTGCTGACATAGATTTGAAAAAATCTGATCTGGGTAAAGGAGTGAATCTCCTTTCTTCCTCTTCCATCTGCTTCGAAGAAAATTGTAAATCTCTCGAAGTTTTCGAGGTTGTCTTCGAAGTCTTCGAAGTTTTCGAAGATGTCTTCGATAATGGCGTCGATGACGCATCTTAAGTTAAGCAAGTTAAATTCGGTTAAAGAAAGTATACACAACCCCCTAGTTAAATTGTAGACAAGTTTGAGCAAGAGTGAAAACTGAGCAAAACAGCAGAGTGAAAACCAAACACAAATGGCACTCTAGCAATTTCTCACAAGGGAGGGAAAGCACAAGTTATTCAGAAATATCCTCTTACACACCCTAGCAACACTTCCCATAAGTTTGTAAACCAGTTTAAGCAAGGCAGTACATCAGTATAGGAAATACTTAAATGAAAACTGAGCAAAATGGCACTTCACAAGGTTAAGAAGTGGGGAGGAAAGGGTGGTTACAAGAAGTTTGTTTGTTTGTTTGTTTATTTATTTATATAGCGCTCTTGACCCGGGGGTATATATGCGCTTTGAACATCAGGTTACAGGTAAAAGACAATAGTACAGTATTGATAGGGCATAGATAATAGTATTCAAACAATATACATAAAATTGGACATTCGGAGTGCATACATATGTGGTAGGACAGTTATTTGTTGGTTAACCAGGAAATGACCTTAGTTCTGAAGGGTTGGAAAGTAGGTGTAGATTTAATATCCAGTGGGATGGAATTCCAGAGTTGTGATGCCAAAGTTGGGAAGCTGGATCCTCCAGCTCTTTTGAGGGAGTATTTGGGAACTGTTAGTTGTAATGAGTTGGACGATCTGGTGGTTCTAGTGTTCTGTCTTAGTGTAAATTTGTTCGAGAGGTAGGGTGGGGCAAGATGATTGAGGGCTTTGTAAGTAAGGCATATGGTTTTCAAGTCAATTTTCTGTTGGATGGACAACCATTTGCAGGCAGTTCTGGTGGCGGAGATGTGTTCCCTTCTAGGAATATTGAGGGCGGCACGGAGTGCGTTATTTTGTAAAACTTGCAATTTATTGATTACTGTTTTGTTGGCACCTACATAGAGGCTATTACAGTAATCCAGTTTAGATTGAATGAGTGCTCTGGCTAGGATGAGACAGTTGCTAGGGGAGATCAGTGGTCTGCAGGCCCTGATTAGTTTACCGGTGTAGGCAGTGGCTGAGGCGGTCATGTTGATTTGTTTAGCTAGGTTGATGTTCGTGTCTAGGTAGAAACCGAGGGTTTTTACGCTCTTGGCAATGGGTATGGTGTTACCGTCAATAGTGAAGCTAGTGTAGCGGGGACAGAGTTTACTGATAGTGTTCGGTGAGCCGACAAGAAGCAATTCAGTCTTGTCATCATTCAGGCATAGGCCATGTGTGGCCATCCATGCCTGAATGATGGAAAAGACTTCATTGATCCATTTGGCGTCCTTGTTGTAGTTGCCTGATAGGGTGAGGAGTATCTGGGTGTCATCTGCGTAGTTAGTATAGGTGACACCCAGATTGTCCAGCTTGTCGAATAAGGGCTTGGTGAAAATATTGTAAAGGGTAGGTGAGACACAGGATCCTTGTGGGACACCGCAGGTGATGGGGATAGGGTCAGCCGCTGCTAGGGGGGAGAAGACCCGCATGGTTCTGTTGTCCAGGAAAGATTGGATCCATGTGACTGCAGAGTGGGAGAAGTGTGCTGCCAAAGACAAATGGTTGCACAGGATTTTATGGTCGACCAGGTCAAAGGCAGCGGAGAGGTCAAGGAGTAGAAGGATGGCAGCCTTGTTTTTGTCTTTGAGTTCGTCTATCTGGCATTTGAGATCAACAAGGGCCGTTTCTGTCCCGTGTTGTGGTCGAAAGCCAGATTGGCGAGTTCCTAGTAGGTGATTGGCCTCAAGGTAGTCCTGGATTTGTAAATAAGCCACTCTATCCAAGATTTTTAGTAGGAATGGGACGGTGGTAATGGGTCTGTAATTCGTGGGGATGTCAGGGTTGAGAGTAGTTTTTTTTAGTAGCGGTAGGACCCAGGACTGTTTCAGATTGCTGGGGACCATGTTGTTGGCGAAGGACAGGTTTATTAATTTGGTGATAAATGGGGAGAGGTCCCTAGCTGCATCTTTTATGATCTGTGCGGGGCAGCTGTCCCCCTTGCAATTCGATGGTTTAAGGGATGCTATAATTTTCTGAACCTCCAATATGGATACCTTTTTGAAGGTGAAGCCTGAACTAGTGGCAGTAGGTGGAGGGGGCGGGGGAGTAGGACCCCTGGACAGGGTTGCCTCAGCAACCCATGTCGCACTCTATCCTGATAGGCTGGAGGGTCTCCCGCCAAGGATGACCACTCCACTGTGTGAGTGACAGCTAGGCTGTATGAATGGGGCTCTTTTTGCATAAAAGCAGGGTCCTGAGGACTGGAAGAGCAAGACGTCGCCACTGGAACTAAGTGTTAGGGAGAATTCTCTGTTAAGGCTAATTTCCCAAACCTAGTGAGTCCCCCAGCAGCTTTGCAGGATTTTTGGTGTTCATTTTTTCTCCTGCTAAGAGTGAGACTCTTTTTCTCCCACTCTTAGACATGATTTGAGATATCCTTTGACTTTGTAAAGTGTTTTATGGGCTATGGGGTCTTTTACTCCATAGGGCTTCATGTGTTTTTGGGATGTGTGTTACACAGCACCCTCAGTGCAGTAACACAGGGGTGTCATAGTGACCCCCAAACATAGACTCCATACCCTGGGACGGACTACTGTCTCCCAGGGCATGTAAAGTCGCCGTTGGCTTTATTAGTCCAAATTTGTGAACAGAACCAGTACAAACCATCATTTTGTGGAAGTACTGGAAGGGGTTAATTAGATTACCCCTGGGTCTGTTTTCAAGGGGGCACTGTGCAGTCCCCCCTTGTCGAGTTTCTGGCTGGTGGCAGTGGTTACCACGCGAGATATTCCTTAAGAATATTTACTATGGGATTTTCCCATTCATTTTAAACGCATCACTTTTTGGTGCAATGTTAAAGATACCGCTGGGTTATTTACTTAATATTTATTCCCCGGTTGGGTCTTTTCACCAGGACTCGGTTTTAAAATGGCGTTTGTGTTCGCCTCTGTAACTCCAACCCAAGTCGAGCCCTTTGTTCCACTTTTTGGCAGGCTTCTACACAGAAGTCTCCAAAAGTGGTGCCTCTCTGTCTGGGTCTACAGGATGTGTGGGAGGGGGGTTTAGGCACCCTGGACTGAGTTGCCTTAGCAACTCAAGTCGCACTCGTGTGTGATTGGCCCAGTGGTGAGCCGCCCGGCGCACCACTTAGCATGTTTGATTGACAGCTAGGACTGGTGAATGGGGGTTATCTGCATAAAAGCAGGGCTTTGGGGACTGGAACTTCAGACGTCGCCACAGGACCAAAGAATCCTAAGAGGGAGAAGCTGAGCCGACCTGCAACGACGACACCACCGGTGGAGCCCCGCTGAACCGACTCACCACTTCTTCCAACGACAGAGGAGATCTTCATCCCAAAGAGTCTTCTTCCTTTGACTGGTGGGGATAACCAGTTTGCCCACCTTTTCACCTTCCCGGATCATCTTGTGGCCGCCTTGCCTGTGCCAAGCACCCCGGCAACGGGATACCACGTTTTACCACTACCGCGAATAAAAGGGTAGTATCTTTTAACCGGAGAACTCAGCGGCTGGTTTCTTCCCTGGCAGTGCAACGACCTTCAGCTTTCCTCCACGTCGAGATCTTCTCTTCCTCTGGACGGCGCCACGACTTGCACCCACTGCCAGGAACAACTGCCCCGGCTGGAAGATTGATATGATATGATATGATATGGCATTTATAACGCGCCTATATACAAGTGTTTCAAAACGCGACGAGGCAAGGGAGGGGGAACAGAGGGAAGGCTGACAACGATCTTACTAGGCCAAGTGTCATTCAGATCGCGCAAGTGCAACGGAAGGGGGAGGGGGGAAAGTGCATTGCATGGGATAATAGAACAATAAGATAAATAAACGGCCAGCAGGTGGCAAGTGCAGGGTGAGTGCAGAAAATAAGTGCTAGTGGGGGGACTGTCGGGATACAGAAAACAGTCCACAGGTGCAAGGGTTGCCAGGGTGGCAGTGCAGGCGTGCAACTGGCAAGGCTAAGGCCCAAGATAAGATGGGTGGCCAGGTAACCAGTGCAGTTTCAGTAACAGCCAGGACATTAGCAGGGGAGAGGGGGAGAGAAAGCAGAAGCAAAGAGGAGGGTTTTCAGGTGCCTCCGGAACCGCAGGTGGTTCTCCTCAAGTTTCAGGGAGGCTGTTCCAGAGGGAGGCCCCAGCCGAAGAGAGAGATCTGCCACCAACTTGTTGCTCGGAGAAGCGACTGACCCTGAGGGAGTTGGAGGAGGATGAACGAAGAGCTCGGGAGGGAAGGTATCTAGGAAGAGAGAGTTGAAGGTATTGAGGCCCCAGACCCCAGAAGGCCTTGTGGACGATGCAGAGGGTTTTGAACTTAATCCTCGCAGCCACCGGGAGCCAGTGCAGAGATTTCAGTACTGGAGAGATACGATCCCTGGGCTTGAGGCCAAGGACAAGTCTTGCAGTCCTGTTCTGGATGAGTTGCAGAGGGCGTAGAGTGGAAGCAGGCAGATCTAGAAGGAGGCTGTTGCAATAGTCCAGCTTAGAGAGAACCAGTGCTCGAGAGACAGTGACCTTCTGGGGGAAGGAGAGGAAAGGAAGAATACCTCTGAGGGGGTGCAGCTGGTAGTGTGACTTCTTAGAGACGTCAGAGATGTGGGGCGAGAAAGAGAGTGTAGAGTCGAAGATGACCCCAAGGTTTTTAGCCTTGCAGGTGGGAGCAGGGAGTGGGCCAAGAGAGGCCGGCCAGAGAGCTACAGGGAAGGAGGGAGTGGGTGTGCCGATGAGGAGAATCTCAGTCTTACTGGCATTAAGGCAGAGGTCATTGGTGGCGCACCACTCCTGGATAGAAGACAGACAGTCAGAGATGAGGGATGGAGAAGAGGTGGCCGAAGGTAGCCTGAAAATGAGCTGAGTGTCATCCGCATAGCACTGAAAGTTGGGGCAGAGAGCGGCAATGCGGTGGGCAAGGAGTGCCAGGTATTGGTTGAACAGCCAGGGAGAGAGGCTAGACCTCTGGAGGACACCACAGGTAGAGAAGAAGATAGCAGAGAGGAAGGATCCAAGTTGGACCTGGGAGGGTCAGTGGGAGAGGAAGGAAGTCAGCCACTCCAGGGCCTGACCAGTGATCCCTAGATTAACACGGAGACAATTAAGCAGGATGGCATGGTTGACAGTGTCAAAGGCAGAAGAAAGATCAAGCAAGATGAGGACACAGGGGGTGTCAGAGTCAAGGTTGGAGAGCAGGTCTTCACGGATGTTCAGGAGAGCAGTTTCCGTGCTTCTGGCAGCTCTGAAGCCAGACTGATGGTCATGAAGACAACCAACAGATTCAGTGTGGAGATTTAGCTGGGAGATGGCCAGTTTCTCCAGGAGCTTGCCCAGGAAGGGAGTGATGGAGATTGGGCGATAGTTAGCCGGGCAAGAGGGATCGGCAGAGGGTTTCTTAAGAAGAGGGTGCACAAGGGAGTGCTTCAGGGGGGAAGGGAAGACTCCAGTGGCGAAGGAGTGGTTGCCGAATTCAGCCAGGGCAAGGGCAAGGGTGTCAATGTGGTCCTTGATGGTTTTGGAGGAACAGGGGTGAGCCTGTTTTGACGAGACTTTCATAGATCGGACTTGTCTAGAAACCTCGTCAGCGGAGAACAGAGGAAAGGCGGAGAAGGAGGGAGGAGAGGTGGCTGCAGAAGGGCCAGAGGAAGAACAGGGAGTATAGGGAGGGAGGGGAGAGGAGGCGAGTGAGGACAGGATGTCCTGAGTTTTAGAGATGAAGTGAGACGCCAGTGCGGTGCAGAGGGCCTGGGAAGGGACAGGTGAGGTAGAGACCGCGGCAGGATTGGCCAGTTCCTTGCAGATTTTAAAGAGTTCAGCCGAGTTGTTAGATGCCGCGGAGATGCGGGCTTGAATATGAGCTCTCTTCTTGTTGAGGACAGAGAGCCGGTATTGCCTTTGGAGCAGGCCACAGGCCAGTTTGTCAGAGGATGAACAAGAAGCACGCCATGTCCTCTCAGCCACCCTGCACTTGCGTTTAAGGGCGACGAGGTCTGAGTCATACCAGGAGTTGCACTTGGCCTTGGGCTTCAGGCGGATCCTCATGACAGGGGCAAGGATATCAAGGGTATCAGAGATAGCAGAGTGGAGAGGGCTGTGTCAGGCTGAGAGTCAGCCAAAGGGGTTGGGGGGGTGAGAAAGTGGCAGCGAAAGGGTCGGATGACCGAAAAGGTGGGTGGCAGTGATGGAAGTGGCTTGGCCTGAGAGGTAGCGAGGGTGAGATGGGAGGACAGGAGAAAGTGATCACTCCAGGAGAGGGGAGTGGTGAGGGGGACAGACAGGGGAAGGTCAGAGGAGATCAGAAACATCCAGAGTGTGCCCTGCAGAGTGAGTCGGGCCAGAGGGGAGAATGGTGAGTGAGAGAGAGTCGCAGAGGTCACGAAAGAGTCCAGAGGAATGACAGGAAACATCCAGGTGGATGTTGAAGTCTCCAAGAAGGAGGAGTTGAGTGGTCGAGGCCAGGAGTGAGGAGGAGAGGTCCGCCCGCTCAGAGAGGAAGGAGGAGATTTGACCAGGTGGCCGATAGATAGTAGCCACAGTAAGGGAATGGTTAGGGGAGAGAGAGAGCCTCTCCACTTTCAAGGTACTGTGTCCGCCTGGCCTCCCTCGCAATGGTCTGTGTGGGGTGCCTCGTAAATCCTCAACTTACCACTTGGGTTGGCCCTAGGCTGGCTAACTGAAGTTTTCTGAGCTGAACTACTTCCTTTTTGAACTCTCTGCAAGACTTTTCAAGCCTTTTAAACTGTGTGATCTTGGGCGCATTTGTGTTTTACTCTCTCTAAGAGGGAGCTTGGCCTCTGAACTTCTCACAAGTAGACTTTGGGCCTCATTACGACCCAGGCGGTAAGGGGTTTACGGCGCCGTAAACAGCGCCGACCCTTACCGCCTGATTACGAGGTCCCCTAGCGCCATGGTGCTTTTAACACCTGCTTTTAGCAGGTGTTAAAATCCATGGCGCTAAGGGACCATGGAGTTAATTACGCCACCGTAATTTACGGTGGCGTAATTAACGCCTTCCCCACTCCCATTATGGGAATGGGAATGGGAATGGGGAAGGGTAAATGGGGATTGGGGACTTACCGCCCCGCCAAGGTCGGAATGGGGCGGTAAGTCCGCCAACCACCATGGCGTAAACGTAGTTTACGCCATGGTGGTAAAGTCACGGCCCAGGGGGTAACTTACCGCCTGGGTCGTGATGAGGCCCTTTGACTTTCCTGCCTTGCTGGGTGTTTCTAAAGTATTGTGTTGTGTGCTTTTCTAATTTCTGCCTTTTCCCTCGCTTTTTTAATAACTTATTGGAGTGCCATCTTTAGTTAAGCGCTCACCTCTGTCTGAAAATAAGTGGTGTTAACTAAGACTTGTCTAATAAGGAATAAGGGATGTATATATATTAATAGTGACTGTGTTGTGAACTTGCTTACAATAATAGTGCGGGAGTGTTTCTGAGAGTGTCTTTAAATAAACAATTATATACTTTGATACCAAAGCTCTGGTCAGTGTTTGCTTGTGCTACTGTATTTTGGCACCTATCTTGTATATTCTATATACTGTCTAACTCTTCTTGAGAGAAGTCTGGCTGCTCAGCCACAGCTACCAGGTAAATCTGGGTGGTACAGACTGCTACCAATTGGTTTTACTGCCAACACCTGTAGTCTTAAGCCTTTTGCAGTGGTCCCTAAGGGAACTGCACAGGTTTCTGCCTAACACTAAGAAGCCGATGAGGAGAGGAGCCAAAGACATCTGCAACGACTGAACCACCAGAGAAGCCCTGCTGCAGCGTCTCACCTCTTTTCTCCACACGACGAGAGAAGATCTTCTTCTGCAAGAGCCTTCTTCCCTTGAGCTGGTGGGGGCCAACCAGTTTGCCAATCGCCTTCCTGGACCTGCCTTGGTGGAATCGCCAGTACCCTGTACTCAGAGGCCGGATGGCCAGGCACCAGTCCACCCGGACCGCGTTTTAAAGGAGCGTACCTTTTATTCGTCGGGCAGCACTGCGGCTGGTTTCATCCCTGAGTAGTGCAGTAACTCGAACCTTCCACCACGACGAGAGCCTCTCTTCCTCTGCTGGATCCCCCGAACTGCAGGAATTACCAGGAACAACCGCCACCGCAGGAGTCACTTCTTCATTTTAAAGGTACATTGTTCCGCCAGGCCGCCCTTTCTTCGCGGTAGAACTAAAGGTGTTTTAAATCCTTTACCTACCTGTTGGGTTGGCCGCCCCTCTCTCTTAACATTGTCTTTCACCTTCTGCATCGACCTTTTCAAAATCGTTAACCAAAGACTTGACTGCAGCTACAAGAACATTTTGCTCCTAGGGCCCTTGCCCTGTACCACTGACTCTGGCACAGGCCTTTTAACTCTGGCTACATTTGTTAGAACTGCCTTCTTTAGATTGCTTCTCAACTAGAACTGTGTTGGTACACCTGCTTCTTATAACCCCCCTTTTCTTCCCCTTTCTAAACCTTGTGAAGTGCTATTTTGCTCAGTTTTCATTTAAGTATTTTCTATACTGATGCACTGGCTTGCTTAAACTGGTTGACAAACTTAGGAGAAGTGTTGCTAGGGTGTGTAAGAAGATATTTCTGTATAACTTGTGCTTTCCCTCCCTTGTGAGAAATTGTTAGAGTTCCCCTTGTGTGTAGTTTTCACTGTGCCGTTTTGCTCAGTTTTCACTCTGGTTCACTTGGCCTACAATTTAATTAGGGAGTGTGCATATTTTTCTTTGACTTATTTTAACTGGCTTGATGACTGTGATACATGTGTTTTACTAGAAGTGTATAAAATAGAAATATATCTACTTTTTAATACAAAGCTTTGGTCAGTGTTTCCTTGTGCCATAGTACCGTAGGCCTATTGTGTAAACCCTGAATACTGCTCACCTCCCTCTTGAGATAAGTCTGACTGCTCAGCCACAGCTACCAACTAAATCTTTGTGGTACAGACTGATACCGAAGGGAATTTATTGCTCCTACCTGTAGTCCTAATCTTCTGTAGTGCTCCCTAAGAGAACTGCACAGGATTCTGCCTAACAAGTACCTCCATAGTAAAATGGGTTGTACTGGTTTAGTTCATAAAAATTGACTAGTAAAGTCAATTGGGACTTTACATGCCCTGGGAGAAAGTAGTCGGTCCCAGGGTATGGAGTCTATGTTTGGGGGTCGCTACGACACCCCTGTGTCACTGCACAGAGGGTTCAGTGTAACACATGTTAATAAAGATGGTTCCTATGTAGGTGAGAAAACCCCATAGACATTAAACACAAAAATAGCTTAGAACACAAATACCAAAAATGCCTAAGAGTGGGAAAAAGAGTCTCACTCTTAGCAGGAGAAAGAAAAAACCCTTCAAATCCAGCAAAGCTGCTGGGGGACTCTATAGGTAAGGGAAATTAGCCATGGAATGAAAATTCTCCCTAACATCCGCTAGGACATTGTCCACTCCCGGAAGATGCTCTGCTTTGATCTGCACCCTGTGGTGCAAGGCCCATGCCCATAGCCTTTGGGCTTCTTGCGACAGAATCTCTGACCTTGTGCTCCCTGCTTGTTTGTGTAATGCATGGAGGTTGTGTTGTCTGTCTGGACTGTAAGTACCTGTCCAGCTACCACCGGCAGGAAAGCCTTCAGTGTCCACCTTTGGCCCTGAGCTCTAACACAATGATGTGGATTTGGGACTCTAGCGCCAACCAAGTGCCCTTGGTTTGGAGGTCCGCAAGGTGAGCGCCCCAACCTGATAGTGACACGTCCGTCCTCAGCAGAAGGGTTGATGTCCGTGCTTGAAACTGCATCTCTTGTTGAAGATTCTGCGGAACATTCCACCATCGAAGAGTCTTGTGTAACGTCGATGGAATCTGGATGGCGTTCTCCCAACATCCGAGAATGTGTTTCCATTGCTGGTCCAGGGCCTCCTGAACCGGTCTCATGCCAAGCCTGCAATTTGGTATGAGGAATATGCACGAGGACATAATGCCCAGAAGGGATTTGTGAGAATGTACCGATGTTGTATGTTTCTTCAGGAAGCACGAAGTTGAGCGTAGAATCGCTGCTACCCTTTCCGCCGATGGTCCCACCCTGGGAATGCTGGTATCGAACTCGGAGCCCAGGAAAAGAGCTATCCTGCTGGGAACGGGGCAGGACTTCTTGTTGTTTATGGAGAAACTTAACCCTTTTAGGAGGTTGATCGTCCTTAAAACTGCTGAGTGAGCCCTTGCGGTGGAATATTCTTTTATCAACTAGTCGTCCAAATATGGGAAGACTTCCGTTCCTGTCTTCCTGAGCTTTGCAGCTACTGGTGCCAAGCATTTTGAGAAAACTCTCAGTGCCGATTTTAGCCCGAACGGGAGCACTCGGAACTGAAGATGAAGCTCTCCCACCGTGAACCTGGGGAACTGTCTGTGAGCTGGATGGATCGGTATATAGAAGTAAGCGTCCTCCGAGTCCAAAGTTGTCAGGAAGTCGTTCTTGTTTAACAAAGGGAGCACTCCTTGCAATGCTGCCATCTTGAATGTTATCATTTGATATATTTGTTGAGCGCCCTCAGGTCCAAGATGGGTCTCCATTGACTGTTTTTCTTTCTGATGAGGAAGAAGCGGGAGTAGAAACCCTTTCCCCTCTGGGGGTACGGCACCGGCTCTACCGCTGCTTTCTGGAGCAGTATTTGAACTTCGGACATGACCTGTTTTAACATGTGCACCCTGCGCGAAGATGGAGGCAGAGAAGGAAGTTGGTCTAGAAATTCTAAGGTGTGACCCTCTCTGATCACCTGCAACACCCATTTGTCCGATTTAATTGACTGCCAGTGTTGGAAGAACTGGCTTACCCTGCCCCCCCCGGGCAGTGACATTCAGGGGACGGAATCGGATAGTCAGTTTTGTTTGCCTTGTGACTTCCCCTTGGCGGAGCCACGCCTGCCTCTATGGGAGTATCGATACTTGTTCTCTTGGTACGCGCTACCTTGCGCATTCTGACCATAAGAGTAGCAGCCGAACCCTCTGTATTTAGCAGATGAGCCCCTAAAGGGGCGAAAAGACCGAAGGTCCTTATCCTTGTCCTTTAAAGTACTGATGGTTCGGGCCGTGTCTGTGTCTGATTTGATTCCCTTAAGGTGGTCGTCTATTTTCTTCTTGAAAAGCTCTTGTCCATCAAAGGGCATGTCTAATATCTGCGCTTGGACTTCAGGCCTGAAATTAGTAGCCTTCATCTAGGCCTGTCTTCTGAGTACTGTGCCATGGGCCATATGTCGAAGCTTGATTTGGCCACATCAACCGCTGCATCGATCATATGATCGGAGGTTGCTTCACCATCAGCGATTATCGATCTAGCCTCTTCCTGAAGCTCTGGTGGTAACTGCTTAGCCAATTTGGAAATGCGTAGCTAAAGCTCGGGATCATTTCTCGCAGTCATGGTCATCGCATTACCCACTCTGATGGTAAGTGACGCCGTAGCTGAAACCTTTCTGCCCATGGCTTCTAGCTTACGCCCGTCCTTGTCCGGTGGTGCTGACAGCGGCGAAGCGGGATTGGCAAGCTTCTTCCTAGCCACAACTGTGATAACAGAGTCTGGTTTTGTATGACCTCTCAAGCAAAGCGGCGCAGACTTGGGTGCTTTATATTTCTTCTCTGGTCTGGACACCAGAACCGGGGTAGACAAGGGCGTAGATAAGATCTTGGATCCAGACTCCCAGATGGTGTTGAGGAGAGGAATGGTGGTAATCATCCTCCTGTGTTTGTCCCTGTGCTCATAAAGCACCGATTTCTTTTCCTCTGATGTAACCTGAATTTTGAACAATTTTGCAGCCTTGCCTATTATGGTGTGGAAAGAAACCAGATCATCCGGAAGTGAAGCATCTCCTGGGGAATTTCTCCTCCTGGGCTTCTCAACGATGTACTCATCCCATTCACTGGCTGTGTCAGGCTCCTGTGTAATTTCACCTTCTTCTGGGTCAGAGAATTCTCTAAAAGGATCCTCCTGCCAATCT
Source organism: Ambystoma mexicanum (assembly GCF_040938575.1). Taxonomy (NCBI): domain Eukaryota; kingdom Metazoa; phylum Chordata; class Amphibia; order Caudata; family Ambystomatidae; genus Ambystoma; species Ambystoma mexicanum. The sequence goes on from NC_090939.1 coordinate 640,201,834, forward strand.
GAGACTGAAACGGAGGACAGCACCATTGTGGGATCCGTATCCGGAGATCGAGGCCTATGCGATGATGGTGGTGATGGGACCCTTGTCGGTGAAGCACTGTGAGTCCTGCTCCTAGACATTCGAGGAGGCTCAGGTGATCTTGCCCTCTTCTGAGGTCTACTCCTATGAGGTGAACTTCTTGATGTGCCTGGAGTTGGAGACGTGTCTCTCCGACGGGGTTCCGGTTCTAAGGGATCAGATGGCACGCTCTTCTCCCTTTGATGCCTGTAGAACTCATCCATGATCCTCCGTACGGACAACATCAGTATCGGGTCCTGAGGATAGTCGGCCTCTTCCGTAAAGGGCTGCCACGGGGGACTGTGCTGCTTAGGGGAAGGACAAGGTCTTTCTTCCACCACTTCTGCATCTGAAAATTCCTCCTGGAGAATCACATCAGGAAGCTCTGCCATGTCCCCCAAAGGAGAAACTTGCGCTACCATTGGTTCATTAGCTTCAGCAGCCTCAAAGAAACTATTCCCAATGATAGGTGTCACCCTGGCGTGAGTGCAAGACGTCTCAGGCTCCAATTCCTCTGTGTTCGATGGTACTTTCGACGACGAGCGTCCCGCTGACGGTAGGTCTGTCGACGAATGCGGCTTGGATGGTTTCCCCGTCGACGAGTGATCCGTCGACGAATGTGTTTTGGCTGGTCTCTCTCCTGTCGACAAGTGCTTCGTCAACAAATGTGTTTTGGATGGTCCCGCCGACGAGTGCTCCGTGGACGATAAATCCGATGATGAGGATCTTGCCGTAGACAATGTTTTATGTGTAATCGTCATCGATGAGGGTTTCGTCCACGGTCTGGCCGACGACAGGTCTTTAACTTTCCCTTCGCTCGTGGACGGTTTCCCCGTGGACGACTGCCCCCCCTGTCCCTCTGATTTTTTGCAAACTCCTCCTTACCTTTGGAGGTAGATTTTGCTGATGAGTGTGACTTCTTCTGGCTCGAGGAGTCCAGTGAAGGCAGAAAGGGTATTAACTCCAGCTTCCTCTTGCTTTCGGCAATGGGAGAGGAACTCCTTTCCACTGAAGAGGCCCTTCTCTTCGAAGTTTGCCTCTCAGATGGAATGCTGGAGTGGACAGGAGCTGTTCTGACAGACTCTTCATCCGAAGATTGATCCCTGGCTTCCAGGTGTAAAAGAACTCTTCTGAGTCTGTCCTGAAGGGTCTTGTTGGAAAAAGTCTTGCAAATATCGCATTTCTGAATGTCATGCGGGTACAAGCAGTAAATACAATGTTCATGGGGGTCCTTCATGTAAACTAACTTCTTCTTGCACCTCGTGCAGTCCCTGAACAGGGAAGGCTTCTTGACAGCCTGAGATGCAGCCATTCAGAAGAGAAGGTTTACACAATGATTTTGGGTCAAAAACCACAAATATACATCCCAAAAATTATCTGAGACTAAAGCCCCTTAGCAGGGGAACAAAGTGGAATATATTTGAAAAATATATTCCACACAGAAAGTAGAAAAAGAATTGAAGAGCTCAGAGAGCTTGAGGATTCCCTATGTCTGTTAGACTGCGGTGAAAAATCTGAAGATGGCTGCCGGGGCGGAGCTTAAGCCCAGCCACCTCATTGGTTGGGGCTATAAAGGACCAAAGTGAGGTGGAGGGACTACACAATAGAATGGCTCATAGGCCATAATGGGCTTTGTACATGCATTGCTTTGTAGCAATGTGTGTATATTAGAAATGTTTTAATAATTATTTTTATCACTGAGTATTCCTAGTCTGACGATGGGGATTATTCAAGAATCTGAATCTATGAAAGATCCAATGCTGGAGAAGAAAGCGTCTTACCAGGCATGGTGCATGGATGTGCTCGCTAGGCTCCCATGTCCTGTCCTGAGGGCCGTACCCTTTCCTGTCCACTAAATAATATAACTTGGACCTGGTGAGTTTTGTGTCTAGGATGTCCCTAACTTCAAATTCAGATTCTCCGTTAACCAGTACCGGTTTTGCCTTGACCCGGGGTACCAGGTTGAATAGGTTTTTGGAGTGATACGTGGAATACGGGATGGATCTGCATGTTCGGTGGTAAAGCTAGTTTTACTGCCACCGGGTTTATGATAGCCTTGATGGTATAGGGTCCTAGGTACCTGGGACGAAATGTTCGGGTTACTCTTATGGGCACATGCCGAGATGCCAACCAGACTTCGTCTCCAAATGGTAGTCTGGGGCTTTTCTTCGGTGTTGGTCAGAGAACCTTTTCTGTCTGTCTTTGGCTTGAATCAAGTGTTCTGCTGTCATTTTGAAGGCCTGAGTGATAGGTGTATGTAAGGTCTTCACAGCGGGCATTTCCAAGGCTGTGGGGGAGTCCAACTGAGAGGTACGTGGGTGCCCTCCATACACGGTATAGAATGGACTCTGTCCAGTGCTGGTGTGTAGCGAGTTGTTGTAGGCATATTCGGCTATCCACAGCACATCCTTCCAACCTTCTCCCACTTGATGTAACATGCACCTTAGGTATTGCTCTAGCATCTGGTTCGTCCGCTCGGTTTGACCATCAGTTTGGGGATGGTGACTAGTGGATAGACAGATATCAATTTGGGCAATTGCACAACTCTTCTTCCAGAAGTTAGACACAAACTGACTATCTCGGTCTGAAATCAGGACGGAGGGGAATCCGTGTAGTCGCACAATTTGCTCTAAAAATACCTTTGCCAGACTGGATGAATTTGGAAGACCCTTAAGCGGAATGAAAGGGGCCATTTTGGAAAAGAGGTCAACTAACACTAAGATAGTGTTGAATGCTTGGCAGGGAGGCAGGTCTGTGATGAAATCGAGGGAGAGAGTATGCCAGGTTGCAGGTGGAATTTCCAGGGGCTGAAGAAGGCCCGCAGGACTCTGTTTCAGGGATTTATTCTGTGCACAAATGCCACACGACAGAATAAACTGCGTAATGTCCTTTCGCCAGGTCGGCCACCAATAATTTCTTTTCACCTTGGCTAGGGTCTTGGCAATTCCTGGATGTCCTTCTATCAGGGGGTCGTGATAACCAGAAATGACTTGGTCTTGCAGCGCCTTATTTGGTACATATAAACGCCCCCTGAAATATGAGAGTTGGTCCTTTGTTGTGTGATGTTCACTTTGAGTGGTCCAGTCCTGTAAGGCCTTGTGTTCATTAGGAGTTGAATTTCTTTTTGGAGTTCATCCAAGGATAATGTTGTTGTAAGTCCTAGTAGTTTGTCACCCGGAATGATGGCTACAGGGTCTGGGGTTGAGAATGCGTTCTCATCTACTCCCATGTGGGATAGGGCATCTGCCTTACCGTTCTGAACTCCAGGTCGATAGGTGATTATGTAATCATATTCTGTGAAAAATAAGGCCCATCGGAGTTGATGAGATGATTGAGCCTTGGCCGTCTTGAGGTATTGTAGGTTCCGATGGTCGGTGATTACAGTGATGGTATGTCTGGCGCCCAAGAGGTAATGTCGCCAAGCCTTAAAGGCTGCCTTGATCGCTAGGAGTTCCTTGTCTGTTATTGCATAGTTCAGGTGGGGAAAACTTACATGACCAAAAGGCCACGGGATGTAATTGGCCGGTTTCGGGATCCCTTTGGGAAAGAACAGCCCCCATTGTCATGCTGGAGGCATCTGTTTCCACTACATACGGGAGATCTGGGCGGGGGTGTCGCAAAACTGGGGCTGAGGTAAACTTTTTCTTGAGTTCCTGAAAGGCCTTTTTTGCCCCTTCTGTCCATTGGAAATGCTTATTGTTTTTTCATAATAAAGAAGTGATCAGGTGTACTATCTGAGAGAAACCCGGGATGAATCGGCAATAAAAGTTCGCAAAACCGAGTATACTCTGGACACCTTTGACTGAAGAGGGTGATGGCCAGTTAAAGATGGCATCTACCTTGTGCATATCCATCCGGACGCCTCTGGGAGTGAGGACGAAACCAAAGAACTCGACTTCGGTGACATGGAAGGAGCATTTTTCAAGTTAGGCGTATAGCTGGTGCTGTCAGAGTTTTGCAAGGACAGAGTGAACGTGCCTAACGTGATCTTGTTTACAAGAGGAGTACACCAAGATGGTGAAAGCCAACTTCTTTGCACGCCAGTCGATGTTAGGATTGTGAGCCACCAACCATGGCATCCCCAAAATCACCCGGAACTGATGGGCCTTGATAATGTCGAAGGCAATGGCTTCCAGATGTCCGTCTTGGCACAGAAGGGTCAATTCTGCTGTGCATTGAGTTACAGGACCAGAAGCAATCTCCGTCCCGTCGACAGTGGTGACCTTCTCAGTTGTCGTTTTCTGACAGAGGGGAAGCCCCATCCTTGTTGCCAGGACTTGGTCTATGTAGTTACCAACGGCTCTGCTGTCTATGTATGCCTCCACAGCATGCATCCGAGGCGGTTGTTGGTGACTGATCAAAATCACAGGCAGGGCAAGGTGCAAGGTCTGTGGCTCTTTCCTTTTACTCGACAAACGGACCTCTACGCTTGCCGGGCCTGAAAGTTTTCCGACTCTTGTTCTCCTCCTTCTTTTTCGGTAGCACCAACTATTCTCCTAGGAGGCTTCACTGGGCATTCTCTGAGGAAGTGACCGGACTTCCCACAGTACAGGCATAATTGCTGTTGCCTTCTCTTGCCTCTTTCGGCCGTGGTTAAAGGACTCCGTACCCCCCCCTGCTTTGCATGGGTAGCGAAGTGTTTTCTGATGCACGCAGGGTATTCTCCTTAGAGCGGATATACACAGTACGATTATCTGTTCAAGCTCGATCTGTTCTTCGATCCTGCAGCCAATGGTCGAGCTGCACAACTAGGTTGATGAACTATGCGCAGTCTCTTGGTGGGTTTAACACCTGGGCTAGGACGTCCTTTAACTTTACTGTAGACCCCGATGGAATAACGTGGTTCTTTACTCCTCAGGCCACCCAGTTTCAACAACGATCCTTTAAAGGTGGCGATATATGTCAACAAGTCTTGGCCCTGGGTGTGTCGGTGAACAGCTTCTCCATCTCCTGTTGAAACCCTCCGAAATCCCGCAGGAGTGGATCATCCTGGCTCACTAATGGTACGGACCAATCTGCGGCACTGCCACTCAGGAATGACAGAGCGAAGGCAATCCGCGACTGATCGTTAGGAAAGGCTCCGGGTCTGCAGAGAAAATGGAGGCAGCACTGGTTCATGAACACTGCATATTTTTTTGGGTCCCCAGTGAAACGTTCTGGTGGGGCCAGAGGGACTGCCCCAGGGAGGACCAGTTGTACTGGACTGACGGATGTGGTTGAAACCGACGGAACAGTCCCTGGCAACGGAGCCTGCCCAGCCTGCATTTGGAGTAGTTGTCTGGCTAATTCATCGGTACGATCCTTGGTGACTATCAGCTCCCTTCTAAGGGCATTGGTTTCTTGCCGGGCAGAATGCACCTCGGAGCTTAATTCCCCCAGTAACTGAGCTAGTTGGTCTCTGATGTTTCCATGACGCCCAGGTGGATGTTTAATTGAGGCTTTGCGTTCTGTTACGCTCACCTGGTATCCACGGGGGCGCCACACGATACTGGATGGAAGGTTGTGCACTATCATGGACCCCTCTCTACCTGGTTTGTATGTCAGCCGTTGGGTAGTGCCTAAGACAGGAGAACGGAGGGTTTAGATACTGGGCCCTTGATAGGCAGACTCCCACCTCCCTCTGATCCAAGTCCCTTCCCTTGGGGTTATGTCTCACCTAGGTTTTTTGTGCGTTTAACTCTCCGTCCTGCGTCTCTGTGCAGAGGCGCGTGATGGAGGCAGGCATTCCGAGGACCTAGTTGCTTCACTGGTCCATGTGCCCTTGTGTCGGGTCCAGACCGGCTGTGACTCTGACTCTGCTTATTGTGTTCAGGTGAGTCTTTCAGTCTCTGTTCTCTCTCTTTTCTTTCCTTCGCTCTCTGTTTCTTCTCGGTGTTACTTTTCACTACTACGCTCTTTGATAATGTCTCTTTCTATCTCCACAGGGATGGTTGCGGTTGCAGAGCTGCAGCGCCGGATGGAGAAGACTATGGTAAGTCGTAGAGCGCGGAGTGCAGCAATGTTTATTTAGAATCAGTTGCTAATCTGTATTCCTTTCTCTTCTTCATGCAGGTTGCGGTGCGGTGATGTTCCGGAATGATGGTTGATCGAAGCGCTGCTATTCCAGGTAAGTGTTTTATTGATGTTTGCTTGCTTCTTCTTCGCCCTTGCAGGTTACGGTGCAATCCGGAGTTGGGGCAAGGTTAACGAGGCGCAGGGCGATGTAAGGATCCGCTGCTTGCCAGGTAAGGTTATTGTTAATGCTGTCCTTATTTTCTTTACCTTTACAGGCTGCGGTGCAACTCGGAGATGGGCGATGCAAACCAAGCGCTGGATGGATGCAGGGCCTGCTACTCACAGGTAAGTGTGTCCGCTTGCTAATGCTGTTCTTGTTCTTCCAAGTAGCCTGTAAAATTCTGGTCGATGGCTTCAGGTTCAGGTCGCCGGGAGAAGCAGATGAGCTGAAGCTGGACCTGATGAGCGTTGCGCTGCAGGAGTGCAGAATAATGGGAAGCGTGGATTCCAGTTTGGGCGTGGCTTATATAGCCAGCCAAACCTGAAGACCCGGCCACACCCGAAACACTAGTCTGCACAGTTTGGTTCTAAGAACTGAGCTGTGTAACAGGCCTCCATGTTGAATTAAGGTCCAAAGTGGGTACTTGCCTTACTCCTGATAATGAGCCTGGCGCCAGACTGACTCCATGTATTCTGATAATGGAGTTTTAGGGCCCTTGGAGCCACTGTGGGGTCATCTTCGACTCCACACTTTCCTTCTCTTCTCACATCTCTGACGTCTCTAAGAAGTCACACTACCAGCTGCACATCCTCAGAGGTATTCTTCCTTTCCTCTCCTTTCCCTAGAAGCTCACTGTCTTCAGAGCCCTGGTTATCTCTAGGCTGGACTACTGCAACAGTCTCTTTCTAAATCTGCCTGCCTCCACTCTCCGCCCTCTGCAACTCATCCAAAACAGGACTACAAGACTTGTCCTTGGCCTCAAGCCCAGGGATCATATCTCTCCAGGACTGAAATCTCTGCACTGGCTCCCAGTGGCTGCGAGGATTAAGTTCAAAACCCTCTGCATTGTCCACAAGGCCTTCTGGGGCCTGGGAACTCAATACCTTCAGCTCTCTCTTCCTAAATAGCTTCCTTCTCGAGCTCTTCGCTCATCATCCTCCAACTCCCTCAGGGTCAGTCGCTTCTCCAAGCAGCGAGTTGGTGGTAGATCTCTTTCTTCTGCTGGGGCCTCCCTCTGGAACAGCCTCCCTGCTTCCCTGAAACTTGAGGAGAACCATCTCCGGTTCCGGAAGCACCTCAAGACCTTCCCCTTTGCTTCTGCTTTATCTCCTCCTATCCCCTGCTGATCTCCTGGCTGAATCTGAAACTGCATTGATTACCTGGCTACCCTCTGATCTCGGGCCCAGGTCCCCCCGCCAGTTGCACACCTGCACTGCCCCCCTGGCAACCCTTGCACTCGAGGACTGTTTCTGCATCCCTACAGCCCCTACTAGCACTTGACACCTGATGTCTGCACTTACCCTTGCACTTGCCACCAGCTGGCCGCAATTTATTTATTATTTATTGCCTTATTATTTTACTGTTATCCTTTGTACCGCACTGCTCCCTACCCGTTCCTCCTGCACTTTTCCCCTTCTCCCCCTCCCCTGCACTTGCGCGATCTCAATGTCACCTGGCCTAGTAGGATCGTTGTCTCTGTCTTCCCTCTGTTTCCCCTCCCTTGCCTCGTCGGGCCTTGAAACACTTGTGTATAGGCGCGTTATAAATGCCATATCATATCATATCATATCCCTACAGCCAGATTAACGGGTATCAGAAAATTGTTCCTTCTATAAGGCGATTGGGGTGGCAACCACTTCCAGCCCACACCACTCTGACACAGAATCAGGTGGGAGTGGTGCTGCCGGACCACTTGGACGTGTTGTCCTTAACCGCCCGCAAGCAGACCAGACACAACCGTGCAACCGGGGGTGGAAATTACCTCCTCTCTCAAAACCGAACTGCATAGGACAAAGCTGATGCAATTGGGACACGTTGTAACGCTTACTTAGCACTGATACCTCTGGAATACGACAAAGCCCCATCCGAGAGGTTTATGAACGCCTGGATATGGGCACGCAACTGTGGGGCGAGTGAGGGCGCAATACCCGGGGAAGGGGTTGTGGACCTATTGAGGGCCAGCTTGAGTTGGTGGGTGCTTGTTCAGGCAGGAGAAAACTGGAGGAATTCGGACACATCTAGCATGCTATACACACGGCAGAGGGGGGTAAATTGATGCTGGGGCCCCTGATCTCCTTCCCCGGCACGCTCTGATCCTTCATAGTACAAGACCTGAATAAACACCAGCTTGACTTGGTGCTGTGGAACACAGATCGGAGGGCATGAGAGATCTGCACGGAGGGACAGATGCCCAAAATGCAGGATTGGTCCGGACCTTACCATCGATAAGAACATCACGCTGCATGCTATATAAATACCTGCTGGCCTGCCATTGATAGCTAGACGCCTCTGGAACAGATATCCCGTGGAAGACGACTGTGCACCGGGGGGGGGGGGGGGAGGAAACCAAAGCTCCAAACGCCTACAGATAGTGGTCACAATACCTATATACTCCACAGCTGTAACGCTAACTACCTGGCCCAGTCACGCTACTTGGTTAAGGATAAGCCAAAAAAGACATCTACGTAAAGTAAGATGGACCAGTACGTGACAAATACTACTTCCGAACCTATGGATCAAACACCACAGCCAGAAACCTGAGCCACAGAAGAAACCCTCTCATTGAAAGACGTGATGGGTGCCATAGCTAATTTCCGCTCGTTAATGGAGAAGATAAAGGCCAGCTTTACAGCAGAGGTCTCCTTTCTCTGACATGACCTACAGAAACTATCTTCCTGTACTGGGGAGGCGGAACAACGTATTTCCGGAGCGGAGGACAACCTCAGAGCAGTTAACCAATAGCTCTCACAGGTAATGACCCGCCTTAAGACCATGGAGGCCTGGGTCGATGAAGGGGAAGACAGATCGTGTCGCATAATGTGCGCATCTTGGGGCTCCCTGAGAAAACGGAGGGACCCAACATGGAACTTTTCTTAGAACAATGGCTGGTGGATATCTTTGTACCCAAATCTTAAAAAAAAAATTCTCAGTAGAAAGAGCCCATCGTATGTCATCGGGAAGACCCACCCTGGGCGCACAGCCTCAAACAATAATAGCCAAACTGTTAAACGGTAGAGACAGGGATGCACTGCTCCAGATGGCTCGCACATAGGGATCAACCACATACACTGGCTCCCTGATCACCTTCTTCCCGGACTACACCCGCAAGCCAGACAATCATTTGAACAGCTGAAAAGGAGGCTATACTCAATGAATGTGAAATACAGGCTACTATTTCCGGCTCAACTGAAGATCTAGGTAACTAAGACAACAAAAAAAAACACAATTACGCAACTAAGAAAAACAAATAATTCCTGTAACAGCGCCTCGATGCCTGCGGGCTGTGTGAGCGCTTTATAAATGTTAAATAAAAATAACAACACCACAGTGAACTTCACTGACCCGTGGGAGGCCTTGAGATGGGCTGAAAGACACCTTGATGGCGACTGGGGAGCAGAACCGAAAGGAACGAGCGGGAGGCCTCGCTCCCGACCAGATCGTGCCCCCCAGGAGGCATCTAGCGCCGCCAAACAGAACAGACCTGAGCATGCGGCGGATCCCTGAAGGAAATAACTAGGGTGAAGTTGGCATATAGGAAGAAATGAGAACTGCAATGATACATACCTGGTGGATAATAAACATATTCTCTGAAGCCCAGCACTGAATGAGCCACGGAACTGCCATGGTGTCAGCTCATACTGTGAAGTCCAGTGAACCCACTCTTTTTTTGGTTGTTTTTTTGGACTGATCGTTGTATCAGCACCAATTGATGGTTTACCACCTACGACCTCCAGGTTGATTTTTTTGGGCAAACTATGTTCTTGGTTAGTGCTGACAGCAAGATCTTTTGACTGCCAGCAAGGGTTTGGGCGACAGATGCTTCGGGTTGGGGCAGAGTATGGAGTGGTGGGAGGAGGGGTTGTTTAACTTCGTTTATTGTTTGAGTTCGTTATAAGATTGAGTCAGAAACCCCATGCTTTCACTTACCCAAATCAAGCCACACGTGTAGAAGACATTGCTTGTTCATTGTTGAACGCCCATAAACACTCATGGCATGCACCCCAAATCTACTAAAGGCCAGCAGTGCCAGTAAATCCCTTAAACTCCTCAATTGGAACGTCAATGGCCTGGGATCCGGGATTAAACGACGTCTGGTCGCCCAATTTCTTAATAGACACTCCCCTGACAGTGCCCTACTTACTAAGAAACACTTAGCTGGCACAACCTGCACCCTCTTTCGTAGGACGAACTACCGTACTGGAGTACAAGCAGGATTCACTATAGGTTCCCGTAGTGGTCCTGATCCTAATGCATAAACGCATCCCATTTACGCTAGCCTCGGTGGAGCATGACCCTAGAGGTAGATTTGTGGTGATACAAGACACACTGTGGGGGGAAACCATAGGCATTTTGGCCATATATGCCCCGCCAGCACTTGGGGGAGAACTCATGGAGGATATAGTGGCTATAGTTGCAAAATACCAACCTGAACTGTGGATCCCTGGGGGTTACTTCAACGATGTGATAGACACCACACTCGGCTGCACTCACATCCGAGGATGGATTCCCGACACCCCTACTAGACTGGCAAGATTTGCGTCTGCCCTGAACTTCTGTGATGTGTGGAGAGAACTTCACCCACAGGACCGTAACTACTCGTTTCACTCTGGGGCCCACGCCTCCTTTCCAGGCTAGATTACTTTTTCCTCCCGACTCCAGAGGCGTGTATGGTAACCACTGCAACACTATTACCTCATGGTATCTCGGATCATTCACCCCCTGGTGATAGAAATAGACACAAATAGACCCGCCCTGCGCAGAGCATGGCGGCTCAACAATTATTATCTCGGTTTTCCCGGGTTTGTAGACCACATCTATGAGAAAACCACTGAATATTTTGAGATAAACTCCACTACGGACGATAGCCCTGCAGTACTATGGGAGGCCTACAAAACTGTAGTCCGAGGAGAAATTATCTCCTGGACATCTGCCAAGAAGAAAAAACAATTACGAAAGGTGGCGGATGCGGAAAGAGGCAGATGAATGGGAGACCAAATACATATTAAGTACTACTCCTGATACGCATCGATCCCTCCTGAAGGCCAGAGAATGCCTTCGAAACATTGCACTAGAAAATGCTAAACAGGGTGATAAAGCGGGTAAGATGCTGGCCTGGCTGGAGAAAAAGAGATGAGAGACATCGACATGTTAGGGAAATCATAAATGCACAGAATGAGCGGGTTCAGTAAGATCCTGACAAAGCGGAGGCATTTGCAAACTATTACGCCCAACTAGCCTGGTGGATCTCTCCATAGTGAACGATATTGTAATCAGCCAGCTATCTCAAGTGCAGCGCAAACAGCTGGACAAGGATCGCACTGAAACAGAGATAGCTGAGGCCATCGCCAAGCTGCACTCAAGGAAAACACTGGGTCCTAACGGCCTACTGGTAGAGACCTGGAAGAAATTAGGTGGGGGAAAAATGGCAAACCCCTCCATAAGATGTTTCTTCTTTGCAGAAAACAGGGTGTCCTAACCCGAATCTGCGCAAGGCCAGTATTGTGGTCATTCCCAAACCAGAGAAACCTTCGGAACTATGTAGCTCATACAGACCAATTTCATTGATTAATGGGGTGGGCAAGATTTTCGCCAAAATGCTCGCCACTAAACTACAGACATTAATTTCCTCTTTAATTCACACCAACCAATGAGGCTTTATGCCAAATAAATCGACATGCATGAATATACAACGTCTTCACCTGCTCTTGGAACGGGCCCCAATCCTTGAAACACCCCTTGCGCTGTTAGCCATTGATTATGAAAAGGTGTTAGACTCTGTGGTATGGGAGAGCCTTTGGGAAACTATGCATCGAATAGGGTTTGGTGAGACCTTTCTGGGATGGGTGAAATTACTATATGAAGCCGTGCATGCAGAGGTCAGGGTCAACCGCTGGCCCTCCAGGTCCTTTCCACTGGGCAGGGGAACACGACAGGGGTGTCCCTTGTCCCCACTACTGTTCACGCTTGCTATCGAGCCTCTGGCCCTCTGGCTTCGCCAGGTTAATACATGGATGGGTTTCCGTTGGTCGGACGGTGGGGAAGATAAGCTTTCCCTATATGCCGATGACCTTTTGATATATTTAAGCAACCCAGCCCGCTCTTGTCCAGTGGTCATTCAGATGCTGGTACGTTTCGGTGCGTTTAGCAGACGGCGAGTCGTCTGGGGGAAGTCTGTCTTTTTCCCGGCGAAAGGTGGGGAACACCGGATACCACCAGATTGTCCGTACCGCGTTGAACGCGAAAGCTTCCGCTACCTGGGAATTCATATCTCGAGAGATCTCTCAGACTACACACCCCGTAACCTACACCCGATTACTGACCGTCTTTCCAACGACATTCCACATTGGATGCTTCTCCCCCTGACGGTGCTGGGTAGAGCTGCACTCTTTAAGATGTTGGCATTACCACGCTTTTTGTATATTTTACCAAACTCCCCACTCTGGATTCCTGACTCAGAATTTCACTGGATAGACAGTTCCGTCAGGAAGCCCATATGGGGCGGCGGACACCCATACATCGCCCTCACCACACTACAAAGGTCAATATGGGAAGGGGGAATAGGATTGCCACACCTCCAGTCATATTACTGGCCGAGTCAAATGACAGTAATCAACGATCTGTTTCATGGTAGCCAAGAGCTACCAAACATCAAAGCTGTGATGCTGGGATAGCAGAATATGTCACCACTTGCAATGCTCCACCAGGCTCTCACTAGACCTCCCCCGCAGACGAGGGTAGCGCATACTGATATAATATGGAAGAAAGCGCATAAACACATTGGGTGGGAAGACAGGGTAACCCAGATGCAATCCCTTTGGAATAACAGTAACCTCGCTGAAATAGGAAAACTATCGGCATGGTCGAGATGGGTTGAGTCCCGAATCACAGTGGTCGAGGATATTCTCAGCGAGGGTAAAATCACTCTATTTGAGACACTGCAGGTGAAGTTTGGGCTCCCAGATACATAGCATTATCACTACATGCAAATCACCCATGCCTTACATGGACACCTACCTTCACTCGCATACACGCCTCAATGCACTCTTCTGGAATGCAACCTCTTAGTAGAACACATACCCACTAGAGTCACCTCCATTCTATACAATGATATAACAGCGGTGCCACTCCAGAAATGGCCAATCTTAAACTGAAGTGGGAAGTAGATGTGGGGACTATCGACCCTGAAGATTGGATATTGGCCTTAATGTACCCACGAGAGATTGCAATTGCCTCTAGACTCAGCCTGATACAGCTTAAGATTCTCCACAGAATGTATTATCCCAGGGTTGTGCTGTACCGGTGGAACCGGGCTCCTGATCCAAACTATCTACGATGCCAGGAGGAGGAGGGCACTTTTATACATATCTTGTGAGAATGCCCCCGAATTCGAAATTTCTGGCGACAATGTTGCAATAAACTGACTGATACTCTGGGGAGAGTTGTAACTATGGACCCTAAACTGCTGTTGTTGGGTATTCCTGATGAAAACACTACCAACCAATAGGGAATACTGTTCTTATCCACAGCAGTTGGACTGATAAAACATAATATGACTCAATGTTGGGGCTCGGCCGAGTGTTCGGTATTGGCACAAGGGGTTGCTCATGTGGACATGTATGTGGCAGTGGAACATCGAGTATATACTGCATGGGGTTGTCCAGTGAAAGCCACGAAAATCTGGGGTAAATGGGAGGAGGGGAGTTGATAGGGGTAACTTGAGATGTCACAGTAAGGTAATGTGCGATATGATGTGACTTGATCTAACTTAATTACACTGGTGATTTATTGCTGTCGATAGATAGGATATAAAATTGAAGGAATGTGATGGTCTGTATGGTCTTGTGTTTATAAATCAAACAAAAAATATATATTTTCTTTAAAAACAGTATACGGCAGAATGGTTGAATTGGACGGCAGATAAGATGTTCATGCCATGGCCACAAAGGGGATATCTGTCAAAAGCGGTATTGCAACACATGACCACATACTTGCACGCTGCGTAAAAAGGGAAGAAATTGCAGAAAAGATTAGCTATTTTAGAGCTCTGGAAAATGTACCAGGAAGAGAGAGAGGATTCGCCACCTGAGGAGTGGATGCTTAGTCAAAGAAAGAAGGAAGGTGTTGAGCCTTCAGCTTCCCTTGCCTCACCTGAAGTGAAAGGCGTTGATGTAGAAGACAAAGGGTTGTATCTATTAAGGGAATTAAAAGCGGCAGCAGGATATAGTAACCCGATATATGAACCGGCCACTTATAGTAGTGATGACAATCCAGAAGAGAGTAAGAGAAAAGAGGAGATCTTTAAGATCATACAAGATAAAGAAAAGAAAAGTGAGCAATCGAACGTAGCGACAGAAATAGAAAGGGAGATTAAGAGATGGAAAGGAGAGAAGGATATAAATGGATGGGAGGACAGATAGCACTCAAGATAGATGTGAAAAAATTTCAAGGAAGCAAGGCAAAGAGAAGATAAATATGAACAAGATAGAAAAGACAGGGAACATGAAGAAAGATTGAGGGAAGATGAACTTAAAAAGAAGAATAAAGAGAGGCGGGAACAGATTCAGGAGGAGCAACAAAAGAAAGAAGAGAGGGCAGAAGAACAAAGGAAGTACGATAATAGGCAAAGAGCAATAGAAAATAGGGATAGATGAAAAAGGAAAAAAGAAGAGGAGAACGCGCATAAATTAAGGGACAAAAGAATACAGAGACGAAGAGAAGAGAAGAGAAGAGGAGCAAAGGGGAGCAGGGATAAGGAGAGACGAGATAATACAAGAAGAGGAGAGAGTTATAACGGAGGCAAGAAAGCAAAGAGAATTAGATGAAGAATTTGAACGTAAAAGGAGACAGCGGGGGCTTGAAATTAATCGCATTTAAAAGGAGCTGATGCAACCAAGTCCACCAATACAATGGGACAGAATAGAAGAGTTCCTTCCGATAAAGGGAGCAGCAACAGGCCATCTAGAGTGACTCTAGATGAAGAAGACTTCGATATAGGAAGCATCGAAGATAGGATCAATAAGGCCTATCAGGAATTAAAGGGAGGTAGCAAATCAGGAAGTCGAGGGAAGGGAGAGCAATCCCCTGCATTTCAATTACAATGCAAAGAAGGAAATCAATTTTGTTTTGATCATAGAACCCTGTACTTCACTGCCATATGCGAGCAGATTAAGATCGTTACCAGGGAGGAAACTGTCAGGAACGATTGTCCCTGCCATGGATAGACAGAAATTGGGAGCTGACTGTGGAATAGAGTTTATGCAGTTTCCTTTATTAGAAAAAGGGGGAGCAAGAACGCAGTGTATTCCATGGCCACAGATGGATAAGGATAATTTAAGATGCAAACTTCTGAGTAAAACATTGGGTGCGGGAAAGTGGATTTACGAATTAGAAAAAATGAGAGGAGGAAACATATTGGCCATAGGAGACATTAAGGGTCTCTTTGCAGCCATTATTGGAGAAAGAGCAGATGACATAGGGAAGAGAGCAGGCTATTAAAGTGTGACGGCACAGAATACAGCGCACAATGGCACGCCGTTTAATAATTGTAGAGCAGATGTATGGACGGCTCTTAGGGAACAGTATCCTGACACATCAGACATGGGTGCCTTTATGACACGAAAGATGAAAGAAGATCCTATTGCTTACATCCAGGACATTCAAGAGCGTTGGACTCTTGAAACGAAAGAGCCGTGGGAAAAAACAGTGGCATTATTTTACCACATTTTATGTCAAGGATTGCCAGAGCAAGTCCAGAGACAAATTAAGAAATTAGTGGGGATGGAAGCCAAGCCTTGGGCTAAGATACAGTTGACAATACTGCATCACTGTTGGCGATTTAGGAGAAAAACAAGAAGAAAAATTAGGCTAGGAAAGCTGAGGAAGCTAATTTATTTCCAAAAATAATTGTCAAAGTACGCCATAGAAGGGACGATATTGACAAGTGGAGAAGGATTGGGAATACAGCCACAGTGGGTGCATCGCAGGTAAATAATCAGCATTCGATAGACACAGGTGGTTATGGGTTCATGCCACGAGGCAGAGGTATTGGTTACAGAGGACAGGGCGGATTTCAAAGCAATCAAGGTGGGTTTCAGAATGCACAAAATGAGAATCAGAATGTACAAGGAGGATTTAACCAAGGGGGAGTGGTTAGTCACCTCCTGTATGATCCACTTGTGGGATGGTAGGGCACATTGCGCGCTTATGTGGGAGCCAAGGGAATGTACAGAATGGACAATTCACAAGGAGGACAGTTTATCCTCCACCATATAGCACACAAGCTAGGGAAGGGTTTGCCCAAGATCAGACAGTGTATCAGACACAAGAGCCACGAATGTGACAGGCACAGCAACCACAACAAGTACAAATGAATCCACTGCAAGGGCAATTGCAGCACTTCACCATGCAGACACAGCAGAATGCAACACACAAGACAATTACTGACACCTAGGATAGGGGGTGTCACTGTAGTGGGAGGGGATCCGTTCACAGGTACACCGGTTTGCATGTATCCACAATAGAAAAGCTCACAGGGCAAATTGATGTGTTCAGTACTATCTGTGACACCAGACCTCCAAGAGGAACCAAGAGTCGATGTGACAATAGGAGGCAAATATTTTTCATTTTTACTAGACACTGGGGCTACTCGTTCATGTATACGAGAGGGAAAATATCCAATGTCGGGAATTGCCATGAATGCTCAAGGGCTCTCGGTGGCAACAAGTCGAGTTCCTTTTACTGATCAATTACCAGCCTGTATAGGAGAGAGTGATATGTCTGTTCCATTATTATATTCACGGCAGACACCAGTTAACATTTTGAGAAGATATTTGATGACAAAACTTAAAATGACGATTTCATTTACTGACAAAGGGATAGTGTGTTCCACAGCTGGGATACACTATTTAAATGTGGGAGAATTCGTACTGGCGTTTACAGGGCAAGTGGCTCTGCGAGGTGTACCAATTGAGACAGATATTTTTCTTTATGGGGTGAGCATTCTATTAACATGGTTATCTGGCTTAGTGGGGAAGACGGTGAGAATACCCGACAAGTTCTTGTTCAGACCACAGATACCCATGGGCGAAGAGGGGGGACAGACTATCCCTATGCAATTAGAAGCAGCCATATTACGAAGGGAAATGGCAATGCTTAAAGGAACAGACAACGCGGGTAGACCATGGAGGACTGTGATAGCTCTCGAAGAAGGGTATAGGCTGACTGACATTACTGACAAGACATGTTTAGGGAGAATGCCAGAGACAATGAAGTAGTGTTTTACATGAGCATCACTTAATGGATAAGGAAAGAGAGAAGGAAAGTCCCACAGAGAATGGCAATAATGCAGCAGCGTCCAGCATTTTTTGCCGAAGACTTGGAGAAGGTGCCATGCGTTCTATGGACTACAGGCCCCTATGACCTAGGCCTGTTAAATGGGATAGGGAAAGTTAAAATAAAGCTGAAGCCAGGAGCGATTTTACCTCAAGCAAAACAGTATCCTATGTCTCGAGAGGCTGATGAGGGTATATTTAAGACCATTTCATCACTGGTGGAACAAGGCATTCTAGTACTGTCAGAATCATTGTGTAACATTGCGGTGTACCCTGTGAAAAAATCGAAGGGAGGGTCGTGGACATTCATACAAGATATGAGACCGATTAACCAGATTGTAGAGGCAGAGTTTCCTTCAGTTCCTAACCTGGCAACGATGCTATGCAGTATCCCGGTGGAAGCTCAATATTTCACTGTGATTGATTTGAAGAATGCATTTTTCTCAATCCCATTGCACAAGGACTCACAAGACCTGACTTCATTGACGTTTCGCCAGACTCATCTGAAACATACAAGGCTGCCCCAAGGGTACTGTGAATCTCATTGATCTTTAATTAGGGTCCTTCAGATGGACTTAGGCAATATTGATTTGAAAAGTGCTGTGACACAGTACGTAGATGACATTTTAATCTGTAGCACGACAGAAAATGAATGCATGCAAGATTCGATGCAGTTGCTGACTATTCTAGCAGACACATGATACAAGGTAGATATAGAAAAGCTACAGTATTGTCAAGAAGAGGTGTTATATATAGGACAGTTGATTTCACATGAGGGAAAAAGGGTGACACCTGAAAGGGTTGTTGCAATTATGAAAACTGCAAACCACATTCAGTAAAACAGATGCAACAGTTTTTGGGGCTATGTAACAATGTTAGAGCCTGTGTTTTTGATTATAGTTCATTCACAAGACCTCTTTTTCAGGCTTTGAAGAAGGCACAAGTGGACAAAATCGCAATAGAGTGGACTGAGCAGATGGAGGAAGGGTTTGAAGAGTTGAAAAAAGCGATTTGTACAGCTCCTGATTTAGGAATTCCCAATTATGCTGAGGAGTTTTTCCTATTCTCACACACAAATTTGACAGTCATGACTGCAGTGCTTACACAGAGGACCACATTGTGGTACAAGCCTCTAGCGTATTATAGTGGAATGTTAGACCCAGTTATGAAGGGACACTTTCCTTGCCAACAGTCATTGGCAGCCGCCGCATTTGCAGTTAACGAGTCTACAAGCATTGTAATGGGCTGCTCTATGACACTTTTGCGGAACATGAATTTGTTTGCCATTTTACAGTAACCTAGGGGTACTTTAACATCCCAGAGAGCTTCTGCTTACTAAGTAATAATTTCAAGTCCAGCGATCAAAATTGTCAGATGTAAAAAAGTGAACCCAGCCATGTTTATAGCTGAGCCAATGACAGAAAATGACCAGGTGCATGATTGTGCAAACTACATAGAATTTTATGATGAAATACCGCGCGTAACGGAAAACGCATTGGCGGGAGGGGAAATTCTCTTTATTGATGGTTCTTCGAAAATGCATCAAACTAGTGGAGAAAGGCATTTTGGTGCAGCTGTAGTAAGGCATAGAGCCAATGGCGAGTTCAAAACGGTAGCAAATGCAAGACTACCGTCTCACTTTTCAGTGCAAGCAGCAGAATTGGTAGCACTTATTGTCGTGCTTGAGAAACATGAAGGACAGGAAGTGACGGTGTGCAGTGACTCCACCTACGCGACGTCAACGGTACACGCAGGGCTACCGCGCTGGGAGAGGAGGGGCTACCTCTGTGCAGACGATACCCCAGTACAGCATGCATCCTTATTGGACAGGCTTATTAAGGCACTACAACTCCCAGTAGCCACAGCGATCATTAAATGCGCCGCTCACACTAAGCAAACAGACTTTATTTCTTGCAGAAAACTAAGCCACAGACGTAAAAGCCAAGACGGTTGCATATTCTCCAGAGATTTCAAGTTTTGATACACCTAATGTTAAAGGGAAATGTAGTCACAGTTATGGTGATACAAGAAGGGTTTTAACAAAGTTACTCACCGTAGTGACTACCTTACTCCTAGTCCATAGTCCCCTTTCCTCCATACTTTTGGGACATTCCGTCCTGTGGGACGGGACCGGAGCACTTTTGTAAAAAAGCATCAAATTGAAAAATGTGTCCTTCTTTTCTTTTTACGTGCGGTACAGCACGTGGCCGTAACCCCGTCCTCCTTAGCTCAGGCCCGCGCATCGCCCTTAGGTTCTTTTCTATAGCCAGGTCTGAGACCATTTAAGCAATAATAGAGGATACTTATTAGAGTGGACGGCGGGCGTATGGAGGAAAGGGGACTATGGACTAGGAGTAAGGTAGTAACTACGGTGAGTAACTTTGTTATACTCCTACGTCCCATCCCCTGTCCTCCATACTTTTGGGAGATTACTAAGCACTCCTCACAGGAAAACGGGTGGATTGAACTCCTTTACTGAAAAAGGTTTTTAAGAACCACCTGCCCGAACTGAGCATCGGCTCTGGAGCTCAGGTCTAAGCAGTAATGCTTACAAAAAGCTGATGGGGTAGCCCATGTTGCTGCTCTGGCAATGGTTTCCCAGGGAAAATATTTCTGGAAGTCAATGGCAGCTTCCTTGCCCTGCACAAGATGGGCATGAATTCCCTTTTGTTAGACCCAAGTGCTAAATCAGAAGTGGTGGCTTGACACGTTGTGAAGCAATAGAGTCTTTCTGACAATATACCCGTCAAGAGTACAAAAGGACAGATTGAGTTGAGTATTGCCCGAAAAATGAGTTACACCCTGGTACACAGCTCGCAGCAAAGGAAAGCAAAGGATTAGTATAACGTCAGTGAACAAAATCAAAAACTTAAACAGGGATATGAGCCAGTACTCACTATAAGATTGATAGATGTGTCTAATGTTTCCAGCAAGGATGTGATGGGTAACCCTGGGAAACAGAACAGAATCTTACACAGGCAATAGGTCTAATCACACAAACATAAAGACTGACGTGCACTCTGCTTACCGATAGTAAAGTTGTCAAGAATTGTGAAGTGTCCCAAGTAGAAATAGCAGTAGCAGAAGAAGAGCAAAGTTCCAGGATATAGTAGCCCCCTATTCCCGCTGGCACGAGGACGCCTAGGACGGAGGTCCAAACACAACAGGATCCCTGAAACCGCCGGAAGGAGGACGCCCAAATCAAAGTAGTTGATCCTTGCGCAGATGCGCCAATGTCCTCACAGTGTCCGTAGAAAAATCCCAATACCGATGAGTACATTGACAAAGAACTAGAGAAGTGAAGAGGCGGGTGAGAGGAGTCCGAAAAGTAATTCCAATGCAGTCCAGTAAGCGTTCCGAAATCAGCACCAGACGAAAGAGCAGAAGTACAAAGGAGAACCGTTGCAATCTAGTAAACGTTCCGCAATCAGAAACAGACGGGAGCAGAAGTACAAAGGAGAACCGTAGCAGTCCAGTGAGCATTCCGAGTCAATACCATAAACAAACGTGGAGCAAATCAGGAGACAGAACGGGGAATCCAATAGACAGGCCACGGAGTCAAGATACCAGGAAAAAAAGAGTTCAAAACACAGAGCAGCTTACAGAAACAAATTCAGAAGCAGCGCCGTGCAGGATGGGCGGAGCTTATATCATGAACAGCTGATAGCACGCACAATGCGTCGCCGTAATCGAGGAAGCATACGCCTGTGCATTGGTAGCCAGCATTTCCATGACAACCCATAGCGTTCTCTGAAAGAACAAACGTGCGTAGACAAAGCCATAGCCTGAGGCTTTTGTAAGCGCTGTTTAACTCCCGAAGACAGGGACAAGAAAGCAGAGTTACTGGAAACATGGGACTGTTTCCTTCCGTATACGGAATGTCCAATACGTGGGAAAAAAGATCTGAAACCACGGTGGGACCTTTAGAATGGAACCCTGACAGTTTCCTCCCCCAAAGACACCTCCCCGGCACGCGAAGCAAGAAACCGGGACAAAGGAACTGGAGCATGTATATATTAGATTCAGGCTCCCAGGTAGGATCTTCAGGACCGTAACCTTTCCAATCAACAAGGAAATGGCGAACCCCACGCACCATGTTAGTGTCCAGAATGGCCTTGACCACATACTCCTCAACCCTTTGGACTAGAACAGGAGCTGGATGAGCAGCAAGACGTGTCCCCGCAGGGCATGGTTTCAAAAGAGAAATGTGAAAGACCAGATGTATCTTCCACTGGGAGGGCAACTCCAACCGAACCACCAGAGGACTAAGTACCTCCTTAACAGGAAACGGCCCCACAAAACGAGGCGACAAACACCTGCGACCTGGAATGCAGATATTTATTTAGGCCAGCCACACCAGCATCCCAGGTTGGTATTCAGGTGCTGAGATACAATGTTTATCTGCGTAGAATTTGGCTTGCTGTTGCGCTGCCTCCAGATGCTTACCAATCTGTTCCCTTAAGGTAACAAACTCGCCTAAGCACCCCTGAACTGCAGGATTATCCACTGCAGGCACCAATTCCATAGGAAGTGTCCTAGGGTGTTGGCCATACAGAACAAAGAACGGAGTGGTGTTCGTGGAGGTGTGGATTGAGTTGTTATAAGCAAATTCTGCCGCTCCTAGGACTTCCAACCAGGACTCTTGATGTTCAGTGATTAGGCAGCATAAGTATTGTTCCATAGTGGCATTCGCCCTCTCTGTCTGTCCGTCAGTTTCAGGATGATAAGCAGTGGAATAACGTCCGTCAATACCCAAAGCAGTGACAAGATGGCACCATCCGTGCGAGGTGAACTGAGAACCTCTATCTGTGATAATGACTTCTGGTAACCCAAAGCGACAAAATACATTATGCAGAAACAGGTACGCTAGCACCGGAGCCGAAGGAAGACCTTGACAGGGAATGAACAGGGCCATTTTAGAAAAGTAATCTATAATTACCCATATAGTATCGAAACCCCTGACGAGAGTCAATTCCACCACAAAATCCATTGAAATCATTGCCCAAGGCTTTTTTTGGATAGGTATGGGCTGCATCAGTCCCATAGGTTTTGAAGTGGAACCTTTACACTGGGCACAAATGGAACATTTGCTGATGTAGTCTGACACATCCTTACTCATAGAAGGTCAGAAGGACCATCGCTTTAATTGCTCAAGGGTTTTGCGCCTGCCAGGATGTGCCGCCATTAAGGCATCATGACTCCACTGAGGGGCGGTTAATCGGGTCTCTGTGGTAGGGAGATAGACCCGCCCTTGGACATATGGCAAAGAGTGCACTACATCCATATCTTAATCATGAAGTTCAGGAGGATTGGTAGGCACCCCTTCTTGAATCTTGGTCTTCAAGGATGCATCTATCATACAAGAACAGACAACATGAGAGGGTTGTAGAACATTCCCTTCCCGGGAACGTGATAGACTACCCCCATTCATTCTGGACAAAGCGTCCGCCTTAGAATGCATAATGCCTGGACGGTAGGTAATCCGAAAATTGTACATGGAAAATAATTCATGCCAACGTGCATGACGAACCGTAGTACAGCGTACAGACTTGAGAGCAAGGAGATTATGATGGTCGGTATATACCTGGACTGGAACAGCAATTCCCAGAAGATGATGCCTCCAAACCATGAAAGCATCATTTACTGCTAGCAGCTCATGTTCCGTGATGGTATAATTCATTTCGAATTTGGTGAGCTTTCGGGAATGATAGGCCACTGGATGAAGAAGACCTGTATCCTCACAAAACTGGGATAGAATTGCCCCGACTGCTTGATCGGAAGCATCTGCTTCAACAATGAACAGGCGAGCCGGATCAGGATGCTGGAGCACCGGAGCTGACGTAAAAGCAGATTTTAAGGTGCCAAAAGCAACTTGGGGCTGATCCGTCCAGATGAACCGACTCTTAGAGCTAGTCAGAGCCGTCAATGGGGCTGCTGTAGCCGAGAAGGAACGGATAAACTTCCTGTAAAAGTTTGCAAACCCCAAAAAGGATTGATGAAGAGACTTCACAGACTTAGGGACAGGCCAATCCAGAATAGCCCTAACCTTAGTGTTGCTCATTTTAACACCATCACTGGTGATGTCGTAACCCAGAAATTCCACTTGAGTAACATTAAACACACACTTTTCAATCTTGGCATAGAGGTTATTATCACGCAATCTCTGTAACACTGTGGACACGTGTTGGACGTGTTTTTCATAGGTAGGCAAATATATGAGAATATGGTTGAGATAGACAACCATAAACTGATCCAGTAAATCCTTGAAAATGTCATTGGTGAAGTACTGGAACGTGGCCGGGACAATGCACAGACCCAATGGCATGACCAAGTACTCAAACAGACCATATTTTGTCTTAAAGGCCGTCTTCCATTCATCACCTTTTCTTATTCTAACCAAGTTGTAGGCACCTCTCAGGTCCAACTTGGTGAAATACTTAGATCCAACAATACTGAGATCAGGGGAATGGGATACTGGTTCCGGATTGTGATTGTGTTTAGTTCCCTGTAATCAAAACAGGAACGTAGATCCCCCTCCTTTCTGGGAACAAAAAAAAGTGGGGAAGCTGCAGGGGTTCTGGAGGGACGTATGAAACCTGAACTTAATGCCTGATCCAGGTAATCTTTAAGAATTGCGTCCTCCTTTTGTGTAAGCGAGTAGATCCTAAGAGAAGGAATGGTAGCATCTGCAATCAAATCGATAGGACAGTCATAGGGACGATGTGGGGGTAGCTTTTCTGCTGCCTTCTCATCAAAGACATCCCTTTACAATTCATATTCCTTGGGAAGGGTAACTGTTGTGATAGCCCCGATAACTGAAGCTGAATCCAAGTTCATGGAACTGGGACTGCCGGGTTTGAACTCAGTGGGTTGACAAGACACTTTACAATAAACGGAGGCAAAATCCACTGACCCTGTAAACCATGCTGCGACTAAGTAAGGTAGGTGGGGCCCGGGTTGGGTAGTGAGCCTCACTCTACCCTGCAAACCTGTCCATATGGCAGACTCTCAGACTCATGGGTGTTTTTCTCCTGTTTTAATTGCAGTGGGAAAGTATTTAAAAACTGCATTGTGAAACCTAGGCCTTTTTCCCCCACTTTCAGGACTCTCACACTTAAGTGTGTTTTTCTCCTGTTTTAATTGCACTGTGAAAGTATTTAAAAACTGAATTGTGAAACCTAGGCCTTTTCCCCCACTTTCAGGACTCTCAGACGTAAATGTGTTTTATCCTGTTTTAATTGCACTGGGAAAGTATGTCAAAACTGCATTGTGAAAGCTAGGCCTTTTCCCCCACTTCCAGGTCTCTCAGACCTAGGTGTGTTCTTCTCCCGTATTAATTGCACTGTGAAAGTAGTGCTGCCCTGGGGCTTTGCCTCCTAGCAAAGCACTCATCTAGCGAACCTCAACCACTATCAATGCGCTTGTCGTCTTGTCCAATCGTCAACTTGTCTCATCTCCCTGTCTTGTATGCTTGCGCCCCGCCCTCTGTTCTTCCTTAGTGTTCTCCCTGCACCTTCTTCTCTCTTCCCCCTACCTACTCTATGGTGCTCTCTGTCTCTCCTATCTTTTCTAACTGCTTCTCTATCGACTATCCTGCTCTCCTCACTAAATCTGGTAGGAAGAATTTTAAAAAGGACATCCTGGTCTCCAATTTAGGCCTCCCTATCGCTGACACCTGTACCAGTGCCTCCTCCAAGCAAACTTTCACTGACATCCTTTGTCGTTCCCTCGCCAGACCTATGGACTCATCATATGGTCTCTGTGCTCTCTCCCTTCTCTTCCTCTCCCATTAATGGTGGCACCCGGTGGGAGGCCCTCCTTGCCTCTTTCCACTCCACTAAGGTCATCATTAATGTCTACCTGAATGGTACTGTCTTGGTCCAAGGCCATCAAGCCAACCTTCTCCTTTTCGATAGATGCTTCCCGCGCCTCATCAATTTCCTTTCTGCTCCTGCTGTCCCCTCTCTTCCCTCCACGGCTTCTTCGCCTACCCCTGCTGTCTCCTCGTTGGCTACCTTGCCCTCTCCCTCTTCCTCTTCTGCCCCACCTCGGGCTCCTTCTACACCTCCGCAGGGCGTACCTCAGATTTGTACCCCTCGCCGGAAGTCGTTCAAGGATGGCAATCTACTCCATATTGCCACTCTAAACTCTCGCTCAGCTGTCTGACATCTGCTGCCTCCTGGAGGAACTGGACCTTGATGTCCTCGGTCTCACCGTGTAACGCTCACCTGATTCCCGCAGAGGCGCCGGTCTTGACTGGGTGAATGCCGTATCTTCAAAGGTGATGTGTAACACACGGTTGGCTCTTTGGGCTGGACCTCTGTGCACTGTATGTCTGACTCGAAGAGTAAGATGTCTGCAGATAGAAAATATGGGATTAATGAACTGGGGTTATTGGGTGCCTCTCTCCTCTTCCCTTTCTCTTCTCCTGTAGAACCCCAAAGGTTAACGCCCTCACCTTAGGTAAGTGAACGCCGAGCTCTCCATCTGCCTCGGGGCAGGGTGCCGTAACCAGTTTCTTCACTGGATAAGGGTGCAGGCCTCTTGACCTCAGAGGACTGCTGTCCGTCGTTAACTGCACGAACGGTAAGTTCTGGGCACTTCAAATGTCTTAAAAGTCTTTTGTAATGATATCTCTTGTTTTGCAGGGTTCCGGCGATGGCGGATGGCGGGCTGATGAGAGTTGAGGATCGAACCCGCGTGAGGAATAGAAGCGCCTGGAAGCAGGTAAGTAAGCGCTTGTAGCCTGCTTCACGATGCGCACTAACTGTCCCTTTTATCTTGCAGGTACAAGTTCGGAGCTTTAGAGAAGCTGAAGGGTGCTGGAATACCCACTGGATTCGGCGTGGGAAGGAGTAATGGCACGTGAGTAATAAAGTTGCCCAATGTCTTTAAACGCACCTTCTTTTGTCTTTCAGATGCGGGATGCAGCGCCGAAGGCCTCCGGAGCGTGCAAAGAGCTGGTAAGCTTTTGTCTTTCAGATGCCGGAATGCAGTGCGAAGACCTCCGGAGCATGCGAAGAGTAGGTAAGCCTTTGTCTTTCAGATGCCGGAATGCAGCGCGAGGCGTTGGTGACAGCCGATGGACCAGGTAAGAGATGCGCTGCCACTGAAGACCGTAGTGCTAACCTGTTCTTTCTTTGTCTTTACAGGTGCTGCTGAAGACTGGATTCCAGGATGGTAAGCCTTTGTTCCCTTAGGCCCAGGATCAGAAGCAGAAGACACGATGAGCGTTCTGCTGCAGAGAATGCAGAATAACACAAAGCAAGATTCATCCATCGGGTGTGGTTTAAATAGCCTCCTGTAGTGCTTAGTTGTCTCCTTCCACAGCCACGCCTAGGTAAGAAAAGAGTTCCTGCTTTCCAGAAGAGTTCCAGTATTCTGAACCTAGGGAGTGGCTCCTGCCCCACCCAACAGGAAAAGTAGTCCCAAACAGAAGAGGATCAGGGGTTCAACTGGCAGGTAAGTAAGCAGCATGGTCTGCTGCAGGTAAGTCCACCCAAGCATTATGAGCCCGGCGCTTCCAGCGCGGGGACTGGGCATCTTTATGAGCCTGGTGCCACTGGCGCCAGGACAGGGTCCAAAAGGTCCCAATTGGGACTGGCTGGTACTCGGAACCGGGGTTATGGGTCTGCTTCCAAGGGAGTCGGGCAAGTCCTGATCTTTTGGAAGCAGAGATCATGACAGCACCCCCCCTCAAGGCCCCTCCCAAACCGGGCTTCTCCGGGGGTTTGGGCTTGTTAGGAAATGTTCGATGAAATCTTTTGATTAGACGAGGCGCGTGGACATATTCTGCAGGTTCCCAGGATCTTTCTTGGGGACCGTAGCCTTTCCAGTCAATCAGGTAAAATAGTTTAGATTTGGAGATCTTGGAATCCAGGATGCTTTTGACTTCAAACTCGAGTTCTCCATCAACTAGAATAGGTTTTGGAGATGTAGTTAGTCGGGTTTGAGGTTGCACGGGTTTTAATAGAGAGACGTGGAAGACCGGATGTATCTTCATGAGAGGGGGCAAGTCCAACTTGACCGCTACTGGATTTACTATGGTAGTGATGGAATAGGGACCAAGGTATCTTGGGTTGAACGTGCGTGGTCCTTTTAGAGGTAGATATTTGGTGGATAACCAGACTTGATCTCCTACTTGATATTGGGGGGCTTCCTTCCGATGTTGGTCTGCTCCTTTCTTGTATTGTTCTTTAGCCCTTTGAAGGTGAGAAACGGCTTCCTTAAAGGCTTGGGTGATTGTAGAATGCAGGTGGTCTACTGCTGGTGTTCCAAGATCTTGGAGTGGATCCAACTCCGAGGTTCGAGGGTGACTACCGTATAAAAGAAAAAACGGGGTCTTCCCAGTTCCCGAGTGGACAGAGTTATTGTAGGCATATTCGGCTATCCAAAGGATATCTTTCCAAGTTTTTTCAGTTTGTTGTAGCATGCAGCGCAAATACTGTTCCAGAGTTTGATTGGTCCTCTCGGTTTGTCCGTCGGTTTGAGGGTGGTGGCTGGTCGAAAGTCTCACATCAATTTGAGCCGACCGACAGCAACTTCGCCAAAAATGAGAAATAAATTGACTACCTCGATCCGAAATTAGAACTGAAGGAAAACCGTGCAGTCGGACGATGTTTTCGAGAAATTCTCGGGCCAGAGTTGCTGCTGTTGGTAAGCCTTTGAGTGGAATGAAATGCGCCATCTTGGAGAATAGGTCCACGATTACTAGGATCGTATTGTATCCGGAGCATGGAGGTAGATCGGTGATGAAGTCCATAGAAAGCGTATGCCAAGGGCGAGGCGGGATGTCAATAGGGCGTAAGAGGCCGGCTGGTTTTTCCTTTTGACTCTTGTTTTGGGCGCATACTCCACAGGACATTATAAAGTCTCTGATATCTTTTTTCCAAGACGGCCACCAGAAGTAGCGCTTGATCTTTTCCGAGGTCTTGGTCATACCGGGATGTCCTTCCATTAAAGAATCGTGATAACAAGAGATTACCTTTTTCTGTAAATCTGTGCTGGGCAGGTATAACCGCTCTTGGAAATATAATAGGTTGTCCTTCACCGTAAAGTCCTTTCCCTGCAGATGCCAATTCTGTATGTCTGCTGGAGTTACCAGTAGCCTGGCTTTATCCTTAACTTCCTCTATGGATTGTGTGGCGATTACACCTAGAATTCTTTGTTCGGGAATGATAGGTACAGGTTTAGGATTGATCAAATGTTCTTCCACTCCCATCCGAGAAAGGGCATCAGCTTTACCGTTTTTTGTACCAGGTCGATAGGTAATGATGAAGTCAAACTCGGCAAAGAATAGTGCCCAACGGAGTTGCCTAGAGGATTGAGCTTTTGCGGTTTTCAAATATTGCAGGTTTCGGTGATCTGTAATCACAGTAACGGTGTGTCGGGCCCCCAGAAGATAATGCCGCCAAGCCTTAAAGGCGGACTTGATAGCTAGAAGTTCCTTATCAGTAATAGTGTAATTGATTTCAGGAGGCGAGAATTTGCGGGACCAAAATGCCACGGGATGCAACTGATTGGTTACTGGGTCCTTTTGTGATAGAACTGCCCCCATGGCAAGGCTCGAAGCATCAGTTTCAACGATGTAGGGGAGTTCTGGGCGAGGATGTTTTAAGATCGGTGCAGAGATAAATCTAGTCTTCAAATTCTGGAAAGCTTGTTCCGCCTCGGTAGACCATTCAAAACGTTTGTTTTTCTTTAACAAGGCGGTGATGGGCTGGACTATTCGAGAGAATTCGGGGATAAACCTGCGGTAAAAGTTAGCGAAGCCTAACATGATTTGAACACCTTTTACGGAGGATGGCGATGGCCATTTGAGAATTGCATCGACCTTCTTTGAATCCATACGCACTCCGCTAGGTGATAATATGAATCCCAAGAATTCAACTTCAGTCACGTTGAAAACACATTTTTCCAACTTAGCGAAAAGTTTGTGTTGACGCAATCTCTCGAGGACCATTTTCATGTGTTTCCGATGTTCAGTTTCCGATGAAGAATAAACGAGGATGTCGTCAATGTAAACAACAACACACACATCTATGAGCTCTCTGAGGACATCGTTCATAAAATATTGAAAGGCGGCCGGGGCATTGCAAAGTCCGAAGGGCATGACCTGATATTCAAATAGCCCATACTTGGTGCGGAAGGCCGTCTTCCATTCATCGCCCTCTTTTACTCGTACCAAGTGGTAGGCTCCTCTAAGATCCAGCTTTGTATATATGCATGCTTTTCTGACTTGGTCCAGGAGTTCAGGGATCAAAGGTAACGGATATCTATTCTTAACGGTGATCTGGTTCAGGGCGCGATAATCTATACAAGTTCTAAGGTCCCCTTCTTTTTTTGGAACGAAGAACAAAGCTGAGGAAGCAGGGGACTTGGAAGGACGAATAAACCCATTCGCTAGGTATTGATCCAGGTATTGTCGGAGGTGAAGATTCTCGGGCTCGGTGAGGGCATAAATTCTACTACAAGGAGGAGTAGATCCAGGTATCAGGTCTATCTGGCAGTCATAAGACCTATGAGGAGGTAGAGAGTTAGCCTGATCCTTCCGGAAAACATCTTGGAATTCTAGGTATTCAGGAGGTAACTGGGGAGCCTCCGAGGAAATTGCTGCCAGTGCAACACCAGGTCGAGGGTGACAAGTAGCGACACATTCTGGAAACTGAACCGTTCTTGCTCGCCAATCGATCTGAGGATAGTGCTTCTCTAACCAAGGAATTCCTAGAATAATCTGGAACTGAGGGGCCTTGATCACATCGAACACGATCTTCTCATGGTGTCCATCTTGACTTACTAGCGTCACTTCTTGGGTGGTATGCGTTACTGGTCCGGAGGCTATCTCCGTACCATCCACCGTAGTAATGACGTCCTTTACAGCCTTTGGACAAAGAGTCAGATTCATCCTCAAAACCATTTCATGATCCACATAATTGCCGATGGCACCGCTGTCGACGTAAGCTTCAATCGCATGTAATCGATCCGGATGTTCAGGGCTAATGAGGACCATAGGTATCACGAAATGCGAGGTCACTGAACTGGTTTTAACGCTCGGCAAGAGGACCTCTATTCTTGTCGGGCGAGGTCGTTTCCCTGCTCAGAGTTTGTGACCCTGGTAACTGCAGCTCCTACTGCCTTCTTGGCTGGTTTCACCGGACAGTCTCGAAGAAAGTGCCCCGAGTTTCCGCAATAGAGGCATAATTGCAGCTGTTTTCTCCTTTCCCGCTCCTTTTGTGTTAGTGGTCCTTTCAGGCCCCCTATTTGCATGGGTTCCCCGGAGTCTACTCCTTTGGTAGGAGTTGGTGGTTTGGAAAATACTCGAGCATCAAACTTGGAACGATCGGCCTTCCTGTTCTGCAGTCTGTGGTCAATTTGAACGACTAAGTCAATATAGTCCGAACAGTCTTGCGGGGGATTCACTACTTGGGCTAACACATCTTTGAGCTCTCCACGTAGACCTCTATAAAACAGCGTAATCCTTTTGTCCTCAGGCCATCGAGTTTCCACTATCAGTCTGTTGAAAGACGCAATATAAGCCAAAAGGTCTTGATTACCCTGTCGCAATGAAAGGAGCTCATTGTCCAAGGCCTGCCCCTGTGAATGTCTTGCAAACAGTTTTTCCATACTGAGCTGAAAAGCTTGAAAATCATGGAGAACCGGATCATCTTGATTAACTAGAGGGATCGACCACTCTGCCGCATTGCCACTAAGGTACGAAAGCACGAAAGCTACCTTAGCTTGATCAGTTGGAAAGGCTGCTGGCCGGCATAAGAAGTGCAACCGGCACTGATTAATAAATACTGCAAACCTCTTTGGGTCACCAGAAAATCGTTCGGGCGGAGCCAGAGGTACATTCCCAGGTAGGTTGATCTGCACTGGGTTCGTAGAGGATGTTGAAGGAAGATGCGGGTAACGGAGTTTGTCCGGCTTGTGACTGTAGCAATTGTCTAGCGAGATCGTCTGTTCGCTCCTTGGAAATAATCAGTTCCCTTCTTAGAGCATTCGTCTCCTGACGGGCTGCATGCACTTCTGCTCTTAGTTCCCCGAGTAACTGGGCTAGCTGGTCGGTATCCGAGGTTTCCATAGCGCCTGGGTGGGAGTTTTGCAGTAGGCTTTGTGTTCTGTAACGCTCACCTGATTCCCGCAGAGGCGCCGGTCTTGACTGGGTGAATGCCGTATCTTCAAAGGTGATGTGTAACACACGGTTGGCTCTTTGGGCTGGACCTCTGTGCACTGTATGTCTGACTCGAAGAGTAAAATGTCTGCAGATAGAAAATATGGGATTAATGAACTGGGGTTATTGGGTGCCTCTCTCCTCTTCCCTTTCTCTTCTCCTGTAGA
The DNA here is from genome assembly GCF_040938575.1 of Ambystoma mexicanum. NCBI lineage: Eukaryota > Metazoa > Chordata > Amphibia > Caudata > Ambystomatidae > Ambystoma > Ambystoma mexicanum. The sequence goes on from NC_090939.1 coordinate 640,233,775, forward strand.
ACCCCAAAGGTTAACGCCCTCACCTTAGGTAAGTGAACGCCGAGCTCTCCATCTGCCTCGGGGCAGGGTGCCGTAACCAGTTTCTTCACTGGATAAGGGTGCAGGCCTCTTGACCTCAGAGGACTGCTGTCCGTCGTTAACTGCACGAACGGTAAGTTCTGGGCACTTCAAATGTCTTAAAAGTCTTTTGTAATGATATCTCTTGTTTTGCAGGGTTCCGGCGATGGCGGATGGCGGGCTGATGAGAGTTGAGGATCGAACCCGCGTGAGGAATAGAAGCGCCTGGAAGCACGTAAGTAAGCGCTTGTAGCCTGCTTCACGATGCGCACTAACTGTCCCTTTTATCTTGCAGGTACAAGTTCGGAGCTTTAGAGAAGCTGAAGGGTGCTGGAATACCCACTGGATTCGGCATGGGAAGGAGTAATGGCACGTGAGTAATAAAGTTGCCCAATGTCTTTAAATGCACCTTCTTTTGTCTTTCAGATGCGGGATGCAGCGCCGAAGGCCTCCGGAGCGTGCGAAGAGCTGGTAAGCTTTTGTCTTTCAGATGCGGGAATGCAGTGCGAAGACCTCCGGAGCATGCGAAGAGTAGGTAAGCCTTTGTCTTTCAGATGCCGGAATGCAGCGCGAGGCGTTGGTGACAGCCGATGGACCAGGTAAGAGATGTGCTGCCACTGAAGACCGTAGTGCTAACCTGTTCTTTCTTTGTCTTTACAGGTGCTGCTGAAGACTGGATTCCAGGATGGTAAGCCTTTGTTTCCTTAGGCCCAGGATCAGAAGCAGAAGACACGGTGAGCGTTCTGCTGCAGAGAATGCAGAATAACACAAAGCAAGATTCATCCATCGGGTGTGGTTTAAATAGCCTCCTGTAGAGCTTAGATGTCTCCTTCCACAGCCACGCCTACGTAAGAAAAGAGTTCCTGCTTTCCAGAAGAGTTCCAGTATTCTGAACCTAGGGAGTGGCTCCTGCCCCACCCAACAGGAAAAGTAGTCCCAAACAGAAGAGGATCAGGGGTTCAACTGGCAGGTAAGTAAGCAGCATGGTCTGCTGCAGGTAAGTCCACCCAAGCATTATGAGCCCGGCGCTTCCAGCGCTGGGACTGGGCATCTTCATGAGCCTGGTGCCACTGGCGCCAGGACAGGGTCCAAAAGGTCCCAATTGGGACTGGCTGGCACTCGGAACCGGGGTTATGGGTCTGCTTCCAAGGGAGTCGGGCAAGTCCTGATCTTTTGGAAGCAGAGATCATGACACACCGAGACATGGTTCACGGCCAGTTCTGTCACAAGCTTTGACACTCTCCTCCCTGACGGCTACAAGATCCTCTCCGCACCCAGATCCAACTGCTCTGGAGGGGGTGTAGCATTGATCTTCCCTGAGTGGATTCCTGCCTCTGCCATTCCTACTCAGACCTATTCCTCTTTCAAATGCCTCATCTGCAGGCTCTCTCTCTCCTGGCCATTCCCTTACTGTGTCAGCCATCTATCGGCCACCCGGTCAGATCCCCCTCTTCCTCTCTGAGTGGGCAGGACCTCTCCTCTTCCCTCCTGGTCTCAACCACTCAACTCCTCCTTCTTGGAGACTTCAAAATCCACCTGGATGCTTCCTGTCCTTCCACAGGACTCTTTCGTGACCTCTGCTACACTCTCTCACTCTCTATTCTCCCCTCTGGCCCGACTCACTCTGCAGGGCACACTCTGGATGTTCTGATCTCTTCAGACCTTCCACTTTCAATCCCTCTCACCACTTCTCTCTCCTGGAGTGATCACTTTCTCCTTTCCTCCCATCTCACCCTCTCTACCCCTCAGGTCAAGCCAACCCCAGCACTGCCACCTACCTTCTCGGTTATCCGACCCATGAAGCGTGTGTCAGTTGAAGCTTTCGCCACCACTTTCTCAGCCCCTCCTCCCCCCTTGGCTGACTCACACCCTGACACAGCCCTTTCCTTGCTCTACTCTGCTATATCTGATACTCTCGATGTTCTTGCCCCTGTCATGAGGATCCACTTGAAGCCCAAAGCCAAGTGCAACTCTTGGTACGACTCAGACCTCGTCACCCTTAAACGCAAGTGCAGGGTGGCTGAGAGGAAATAGCGTGCTTACGGTGCATCCTCTGACAAACTGGCCTGCCACCTGTTCCAAAGGCAATACCGGCTGTCTGCACCAAAAGGCGAATGCACAACCAAGCCTGCATCTCTGCTGCATCTAACAACTCGGCTGAACTCTTTCAAATCTGCAAGGAGCTGGCCAATCCCGCTGCTGTCTCTACCTCTCTTGTCCACTCCCAGGCCCTCTGCATGGCCCTGGCCACTCATTTCATCTGAAAAAAAGTCAGGACATCCTGTCCTCTCTCACTTCCTCTCCCCTCCTCCCTGCTCTTCCTCTGGCCCTTCTTTGACCACCTCTCCTCCCTCCTTCTCTGCCTTTCCCCTTTTCTCATCAGACGATGTTTCTAGACAAGTCCGATCTATGAAAGTCTCGTCAAAACAGGTTCACCCCTTTTCCTCCAAAACCATCAAGGACCACATTGACACCCTGGCTCCTGTTCTGCCTGACTTCTGCAACCACTCCTTCGCCACTGGAGTCTTCCCCTCCCCTCTGAAGCACTCCCTTGTGCACCCTCTTCTTAAGAAACTGTCTGCTGACCCTTCCTGCCCGACTAACTATCGTCCGATCTCCATCACTCCATTCCTAGGCAAACTCCTAGAAAAGATGGCCATCTCCCAGCTTAATCTTCACTCTGAATCTGTTGGTTGTCTCCATGACCATCAGTCTGACCTCAAAGCTGCCAGAAGCACGGAAACTGCTCTACTAAACATCCGCGAAGACCTGCTCTCCAACCTCCATTCCAATAACCCTTGTGTCCTTATCTTACTTGATCTCTCTTTTGCCTTTGACACGGTCAACCATGCCATCCTTCTCAACCGTCTCCGTGATAACCTAGGTATCACCGATCAGGCCCTGGCTTGGCTGTCCTCCTTCCTCTCTGATCGACCCTCCCAGGTCCAACTTGTGTCCTTCCTCTCCTCTATCTCTATCTGTGGTGTTCCCCAGTGGTCTAACCTCTCTCCATGGCTGTTCAACCAATACCTGGCACTTCTTGCCAACCGCATTGCCGCTCTCTGCCCCAACTTTCAGTGCTATGTGGATGATACTCAACTCATTTTCAGGCTCCCTTCGTCCACCTCTTCTCCTTCTCTCATCTCTGACTGTCTGTCCGCCATCCAGGAGTGGTGTGCTGCCAATGATCTCTGCCTTAATGCCAGTAACACTGAGATATTCCTCATCGGCACACCTGCTCCCTCCTTTCCTGTCACTCGCTGGCCGACCTCTCTTTGCCCTCTACCTGCTCCCACCTGCAAGGGTAAAAACCTTGGGGTCATCTTCGACTCCACACTTTCCTTCTCTCCTCACGTCTCTGACGTCTCTAAGAGGTCACACTACCAGCTGCACATCCTCAGAGGTATTCTTCCTTTCCTCTCCTTCCCCCAGAAGCTCACTGTCTCCAGAGCCCTGGTTATCTCTAGGCTGGACTACTGCAACAGTCTCTTTCGAAATGTGCCTGCCTCCACTCTCCACCCTCTGCAACTCATCCAAAACTGGACTACAAGACTTGTCCTTAGCCTCAAGACCAGGGATCATATCTCTCCAGGACTGAAATCTCTGCACTGGCTCCCAGTGGCTGCGAGGATTAAGTTCAAAACCCTCTGCATTGTCCACAAGGCCTTCTGGGGCCTGGGAACTCAATACCTTCAGCTCTCTCTTCCTAAATAGCTTCCTTCTCGAGCTCTTCGCTCATCCTCCTCCAACTCCCTCAGGGTCAGTCGCTTCTCCAAGCAGCGAGTTGGTGGTAGATCTCTTTCTTCTGGTGGGGCCTCCCTCTGGAACAGCCTCCCTGCTTCCCTGAAACTTGAGGAGAACCATCTCTGGCTCCGGAAGCACCGCAAGACCTTCCTCTTTGCTTCTGCTTTCTCTCCTCCTCTTCCCTGCTGATCTCCTGGCTGAATCTGAAACTGCATTGATTACCTGGCTACCCTCTGATCTCGGGCCCAGGTCCCCTGCCAGTTGCACACCTGCACTGCCCCCCTGGTTGTTACGCTCACCTGGATTCCACAGGGGCGTCGAACGAAGCTGGACTGCTGCGGTCTCCACCATTGTGACTCGTAGCGAAGTGATGATCGACTGCACTTGCCCACTCAGTTTCGTCTGCCTGGCCCACAAGAATATTTTCCTAAAAGCAGTAAAGGGGATTAGCCACCTGTGGTAGAGAGGTTACACTAACACTATTTTCCCTGAAAACTTCCAGTATTCCCCTTCATAAAGTCTCACCTTATTGTTTGGAAGGATGAACTCTCCATCCTGCGTGGAGTGCAGGGGCGCGTAGAAGTTCAGTTACTTCACTGATCCAAAGGTATTTGGCAGAGTTCCAGACAACAATGACTCCGAGGTAAGTAGTGTGTAAACCGAATGTATAGTTCTTTTAGAGTTCAAATGTCTGTTAATTCACTCTTGCTCCTTTCATACCTTTTCCCTTGCAGCGTGATCCAAGGAGTGAGTTCGCCTTGATGGATGAAGGTAGCGCTTAGGTAAGAGTCAGTTTGTACCAAGCACTGTCTAGCAAGTAATATTGTTCCAAATGTAATTAACCAATAGTTCTCTATCTTCTTTGCAGGTGCGGCGCCTTGCCGAAAATGTCTAACGTAGGATGGTGACCAGCGCTGCCTCGAGCGCTAAAATTCCGAGTAAGTATCTTGCGGTAAGTAAAAGAATGTCTTTGGCGGAACCCCGCTCACCTTTTGTTTTGTTCTTGTCTTTTCAGATGCTGATGTTTTGGGCGGCGATTCAACGGGTGCTGCGCCGGGTCGTGGAGATAGTCCGAAGACAGGTGAGTATGGCGCGGCGCTGCAGCTGGCAATGCGACGCAGTTTATTTTAATGTCTTTTCCTTTATCCGCAGGTGCGGCTGCTCCTGGAAAAGATGATGACCAAATGTAAATCTCCTTGTTCTAATCTTCTCTTCTTCTTTCCTTTTCTCTAGGATCGGCTCCGGACACAAGACGGGTGTGGTTTTAGACTGGATGCTGGACTGCAGACACGGTGAACATTACGCTGCTAAGATGCAGAATAACGCGAAGCGTGTGCTGCTCTTCGGGCGTGGTTTAAATAGCATCAAAAAAGTAGTTCCCAGGTAAGAAGTTCCAGTACCACACCCAAGCAGCAAAATAGTTCCTAAAGGCCTTCATGGCCTGTACATGAGTTCTTTGCAGGATGACCTGCATAGTTTAAAGTTGGCAATATGAGCCTGGCGCCTACAGCGCCAGGACTGAACCCATATAGCCCCTAGGTGGGGTCTTGGGAATTCCTGTGTCTTCTTGGGTACCTGTTCCCTGGACAGATGGACCTGTTCCGGATGTCTGGGGGCAGGCATCGTGACAGCACTCCCCCCCAAAGCCCCTCCTAAGGCTGTTCTCCTCACTGGTCCTGGTTTGTCTGGAAAATTCTGGTGGAACCTTTTCACCAATCGAGGTGCATGAATATTGTCACTTGGTTCCCATGACCTTTCTTGTGGACCATAACCTTTCCAGTCAACCAGATAAAAAAAGTCTTGATTTGACTATTTTTGAGTCCAAAATATTATTTACTTCAAATTCTGGTTCCCCGTCTATTAGGATGGGGTTAGGTGGTTTAGTTAGCCTTGTCTCTGGTTGTACTGGCTTTAGAAGTGAAACATGAAAGACTGGGTGAATTCGCATATTTGATGGTAACTCCAATTTGACGGCCACGGGATTAATAATGGCTTTAATAGGGTAAGGTCCCAAATACTTGGGGTTAAAGGTTCGAGTCCCCTTTAAAGGTATGTGTCTTGAAGCCAGCCAAACTTGGTCTCCTATCTGATATTTCAGAGCTTCGCTTCTATGTTGATCTGCGGTTTTCTTTTATCTCTCTTTAGCCTGTTGCAAATGTTCGGTTGCCTTTTTAAAAGCTTGTGTAATAGTGGCGTGTAGATGGTTCACGGCAGGCATCTCTAAGTGTTGGGGCAAATCGAGTTCAGAGGTTCGAGGATGTTGCCTATATATAGTATAAAATGGGCTTTGTCCTGTTCCTGTAACGCTTACCTTAGACTCTGCGGGGACACTCCTCCACTTAGCTACTTCTTTTTTCTCAGGGTGCGTTGCTTTCTCTCTCTCTAACTAGACCTATCACCAAGGCCACGAAGAGTCTAAGAAAAAATGCAAGGAGTCAATTCCCAGGAGGTTCGCTACAGAGCTGAGAGGAATTTTAATTCTCTCAAAATCCTCTTTCTAAAATCTAGATAACTCCTAATTCCCTTACCTTAGGTTATGGTATGGTGGGCTATCCATCCTGCTTCTATGCAGGGGCGCATGTTCTGCAGATGGGGAATTCAGAGCACAAAAGGAGAGAAGGGTTCCTCACTAACAGGGGGTAAATGGAGGTTGCTGGCGGTGTTAGAGTCAGGAAAGGGGAACTCCTAGTGCGATTGTGATGCTGCAGGGAAGAAACACTGAGGAGAGAGCACCTTTTAAAAGTAAGCGGGTGTACTGCTAACACTATTCTGAACTGAGGAAGCCCTTCCTATAAATCTTGAAATGATGCTCGAATAAGGGATAACACAAGGTGCTTATATATGTAACTAACTTCAGACTTGTACACTATGGGAGGGACTGGAGAGGAATAATCCTAAACCAAGAAAATGCTATCACCACACATAAATTCTCCTGTAACTGCAGAGCCAATTGGAATACTACTTTGCTACTGGAAGTGGGAAGCTAATGCGTTCACCTACTGCAAACTTGCAGATGAAAACAACGTGACAAAACAAAACCAGTGTGTGCAGAATAAATTAGCTCGGGTACATTTGTGAGGCGCCAAGACTCGTGACTGAACACGCAGGTCATGAGGAAGAGTTTGTCATAAAAACAAGTGAATGTACACAGTAAACACAACGCGCAACACAAGCGCTTCTGGCAACCATAAAAGCTTTCAAAACACCAAGGTACTTGCGGTTATGCTGAGGTAGAAGAGAAAACACACAGAGCTGATTTTCTCTCAGAACACCTCACTAACGCCAAATGCCGAGGACAGACAGGACGGGCAGGAGACTGGGCACAGAGGCAAATGACAAGGAATTAAATAACATAAACAGTGGATAAACTACGGCAGAGACTAAGGACAGGATCAGGGAATTCTTCTGACTGAAAATCCGGACCGCGGTAAGCGTCACTGCGAAGGCAAAGACGCGAAGCACGGAACAAAAAGGGGGAGGGGCTTAAATACTATGGAAGCTGCTGCAACTAGACCGCTGTCTCATTTTAAAGGTGCATGCTGAGACAGCCATGTTACAAGATGAGGAAGTGTTTTTTAATTCAGCTAACCCACTATGTTCTGTCTACCCTTGGACCAGGAATTGTAGGCAACTAACAAGGAAACCTTGGAGATCTTTTTAAGAGGGAAACCCGTGGTCATGACAGTTCCTGAGTGCAATGAGTTGTTGTATGCATATTCGGATATCCACAAAATTTCTTTCCAATTGCCTTTGGTTTGGTGTAACATGCACCGTAGGTATTGCTCTAGTGTCTGATTGGTCCTCTCAGTTTCACCATCGGTTTGAGGATGGTGGCTGGTTGATAATCTAACGTCGATTTGGGCCAATTGACAAAATTTCCTCCAAAACTGAGAAATGAACTGACTTCCCCGGTCGGAAACCAATACGGAGGGGAATCCATGTATTCAGACGATATGTTCTAGAAATTCCTTGGCCAAGGTTGAGGCTGAAGGTAGACCCTTTATTGGAATTAAATGAGCCATTTTGGAAAAAAGATCCACTATAACTAGGATGGTGTTATACCCATTACATGGGGGAAGGTCAGTAATAAAGTCAAGGGATAAGGAATGCCAAGGCGTAGGCGGAATGTCCAAAGGTTGTAATAGGCCTGCTGGTTTCCTTTTCTGGGTCTTATTTTGGGCGCAAATACCACAAGACAGTACAAATGACTTCATGTCTTTCCGCCAAGTAGGCCACCAGAATTGTCTTTTGATCTTGGCCTCGGTTTTAGCGATCCCATGATGCCCTTCTATCAAAGACTCATGGTAATTGGAGATAACATGTTCTTGTAGTTCTTTATTTGATAGGTAAAGACGTCCTTGATAGTATGGTAGGTGATCGGTGACTGAATAATCTTTGCCTTTGTTCAACCAGTTTTGTAAGGCTGCAGGGTCGAAAAGCTGTTGAATCTTTTTATGGATGTCGTCCAGAGTCTGTAGAGTGGTTATACCAAGAATTCTTCTCTCCGAAATTATGGGTACTGGTTCTGGATTTGAATATGCTTCTCCCATTCCAATACGAGATAAGGCATCTGCTTTGCCATTTCGACAACCTGGTCGGTAAGTAATCTAGAAATCATATTCCGCAAAGAATAAGGTTCATCTAAGTTGGCGTGGCGATTGAGCCTTGGCTGTCTTTAAATATTGTAAGTTCCTGTGATCCGTGATTACGGTGATGGTGTGTCGAGCTCTGAGAAGATAATGCCGCCAGGCTTTGAACGCCGACTGGCCAGTAGTTCCTTGTCAGTAACTGCATAGTTTAACTCTGGTGCTGAAAACTTCCATGACCAGAACCCCACCGGGTGAAGTTGACCAGTTTCAGGATCCTTTTGGGAAAGGACAGCTCCCATGGCTAAGCTGGATGCATCAGTTTCAACTACGTACGGAAGTTCTGGACGTGGGTGCTTTAAAACAGGAGCTGAAGTAAATTTCTGTTTTAGGTCTTGGAAGGCCTTTTCAGCTTCTTCTGTCCACTGGAAGCGTTTATTTTTCCGCAAAAGAGCCGTGATGGGGTGTACAAGATGTGAAAAATCAGGAATGAATCTGCGTTAAAAGTTCGCAAATCCAAGCATACTCTGTGCCACTTTAATCGAGGTAGGTGAGGGCCACTTGAGGATTGCATCCACCTTTTGTGAATCCATTCGATCTCCATTTGGGGTCAGGATAAATCCAAGGAAGTATGAAAAACGCACTTTTCCAATTTCGCATATAATTTATGCTGGAGTAGTTTTTCTAGTACAGCACGAACGTGCTTCACATGGTCTGATTCAGATGAAGAGTTGTTAGGCAGAAACCTGTGCAGTTCCCTTAGGGACCACTGCAAAAAGTTTAAGTCTACAGGAGTAAGCAGTAAACCCAATTGGTAGCAGTCCGCACCACCCAGATTTACCTGGTAGCTGTGGCTGAGCAGTCAGACTTCTCTCAAGAAGAGTAAGGCAGTATATAGAGTATACACAATAGGGCCAAAAATACAGTAGCACAAGCAAACACTGACCAGAGCTTTGGTATAAAAGTATATAATTATTTATTTAAAAACACACTTGTAAAAATACACTGGCACTAATATGTCAAGCAAGTTCAAACACAGTCACTATAAGTATATACACCTCCCTAGTTAATTATTCGACAAGTCTAGGTTAAGACACCACTTATTTAGCAAAACAGAGGTGAGCGCGTAACCGTAGATGGCACTCCAATAATTTGTTAAAAGGGAGAGAAGAGGACAGGCCACCAGGGGGCGCACGGATGAGTCCAGCCTTCGTGTGAGCTCGCACGTCTCAGGTCCTTGAGACAAGTTGAGCCCCCGTCTCACGACCCCCCCGGACATAACATGAGGAGCTGATCAATGAAGACCCCCCCCGACACCCAGGAGAAAACGCTGACAAAATCGGACATGGGCAAGCGCACGTGAAGCGAAAGTGAAACTTGGGCCGAACGACGCGGCCACTCAGTGGTGGCCTTCATAAGAGACCGAGGCCTGGATAACTGATCCGCGCAGCGCCCTTCCCGACCTCCAATTCCACTCATCTCTCCCCGTCTGATTGTACACGCTCTGCCGTGAGCACGTGGAGGAGGCGGAGGCCGCAGAGAGAGCCCCCAGCGGGACTTCCATTACGCTGCGTCACCAGAGACCGGCAGTAACCTGCAGGCGGACTCAGGTGAGGAGCCTCCCCGCGAGCCCACGGAGCCCCGAATTTTGTTAAGCAACGCTCCTCAATCGTCTCCACGTGGGCGGGCGTCTGCGATCCATCTGCTTGCGGCCCCCTCCGAGGCAGGCCCGCCACTCCCAGAGGCCTACGAATCGGCGTGCAGCGATAGTGGCCGAGGTGCACTGCCCATTCACTATCATATACTAGGCCCCAGCGCCCCAAAGCCTTTCAGAGCCCTTATTAGAGACGCGCCCTGGGCGCTCCCACATAGGCGGCGGGCCCCCCCTCCTGAGGGGGACCGACGGCGGCATCATAACGCATGCCGCGACAGCCCTGGACTGGGAAGGCATGCGACGCCTTGGCATCCTGCATCAACGTGGTGTTTAAATGCCCCCACTGGATACGCTGACTCACGCACACCGCCCTGAAAGGAAAGTCATAAATTATCTGTCCTTAGCGACACGAGACCTCGCCGGCCCGTTTATGGACACCCCTGTTCACCGCACTCCGCTACCGGCCTGTCGCTACACGCTCCCCCCTACGGGAGGTACCTGAGACCTGCAATCTCTGACGCTGCCAGTATACGACAATTTCTGAATGAGCTGCGAACTGGAATGGGACACCGTTGGCCCTCTCCCCCCACAGGGTACAATTTCAGGCGTACTCACCAAAGTACTGGCCCCATGGCCCTACGGAATGTTCATTGAAGACCCCATTGGCCTTACATCGAGCCGTATGTAGAGCTAAATATTCGAGACTGCCCTGTTCCTAAGGTCCTACGCAAGTCCAAAGAGGGTAAGGCCCCCGATCCAGGGGTGTGTGGCTCCTCTGACCTCGGACCCATCTTATGGACGTACAACACAAGTTAGCTAGATTCGCCTACGCCCCTTCCCCCCATCCATCCGAAACACAACCACCATGTCCACAGTTACCTCGGAAGCGGGTGCTGCTGCTACCAAAGGGGACATCGCCGCATTACTAAGTGAGATAAAAAACATGGGGGCCAATCTCGGTGGTAAAATTGATAAAATCACCCAGATAATGGACAGCTTTGAGGAAAGGCTGGAAGGTGTCGAGAACAATCAGGCCTCGATTGACACCCTTGAGACTCAAATGGACATGAGGATACGAAATATTGAAAAAAGGGAGGAGGAGATACGGCTCAAAATGGACGATTTAGAAAACAGAGAAAGGAGGAATAACCTACGCTTTTTTAGAATTCCAGAGCGCGAAGGTGAAACCGAGAAAGACCTCAAAGACACGATCCACGATATCATAAAAATTTTAACGGCAGATGAAGAAACTGACGAACCCAAAACTGAACGAATACATAGGGCGGGTGGACCGCCTGGCGGTCCCCGTTCGGTCCTGGCTAAATTCCACCGATACCAGGACAGAACTAGGAACCTTGAGAAGGCCATGTCCGGCGGTCCACTCACAATGAGAGGTGCTCAAATTACTTTTTTCCAGGACTTATCCTCACTCACATTAGCGCTAAAATGCCTCTGCAGCCCCTTGACGAAATGGCTCAAAGAACAGGGCACACGGTACAGATGGGGATATCCCTTCTCGCTCACCTTTGAGCACGGAAGCAGGAAAATCGTCCTTCGATCAGAGGAGGAAATCAAAGATTGCATCGCTGACCTCTTGGGTACAGATCCAAGAGAGAACGAAGGTGGCGAAAATGAGCGGGTTGGAAGGCATTGGGAACACCAGGGCCCTAGGCGAAAGAGAGTGAAAGGATCAAGGAAATACAAACGCCCCAACAACACGCCCGATAGTGGAAAATGAAGATATGTCTCGTGATTCCTGCGAATCGACACAGTGATATCCACGGCTGAAACATGGGATGCTGACTTCCGCAGAGACTGAGATCCAGGAAGACAAACGACACGGGGGTCTCTGGATGTGGAGCATCCCTCTGAATCAAGAGGGGATACGAACTTTGGCAGGAGGACCCTAGGAGTGCACGTAACGTTACACTTCTGTATGTTTCTTGTTGTTACTGTTGAATTATATGATGTTGGGGGGAGGGGGGAATGAGATAGGGGCTCACCCTTAGGTTAAGATGGTATGTTTGACTGGGACCGTGAGGCAACGGTCCCCACTGATGGTCCGACAATGGACTGAACACTGTCACCAAGTCCGTTCCGGACGCCGTCAAAAGCTGCCAATGCAGCACCCTCAGTTCCTGGGCTCACTCGAGCGCCACCGACTATGGAGGGGTAGGGGGAAGGAGGGAAGGGGTAACACACACTTGGGAAACATACTAGCATCATCTGGACTATCTCGATACACCAAAGACAATGTGACACTAGGAAATCGCATATTCTTCAGGCCGCCGAAAGTGAGCAACCCCCACAAATCCTGCCATTGATGGCAGCACCCGACAAGTCTAAAGGCAGGGGCCTGCTCAGAATTGGGACCATTAATGTGAAGGGATTGAACTCACCAACTAAGAGGTCACTGGTGCCTAGAGAATTCTGCAGATCCGACATAGACATTCTCCTCCTCCAGGAGACGAAATTTGTAAAGGGAGAAGAGCGGAGCATTCTGGGGAGGCGGGGAATTTTGGGGCTCTGGTCCACTCAGGAAAGGAGGGGTCAGAATTTTACTCAAGAAGGGAATTAGATTTGAGCTGGAAAAAACATGGGGCCTAATTACGACCCTGGCGGTACGGAGTAAACGGCGCCGTAAAAGGTGCCGGCGCCATTCACCCCATACCGCCGCATTACGAGTTCCGCTCGCGGGACACGGTAAGCACGCCTGGGAAAACCAGGAGTGCTTACCGTGTCCCGCGAGGGGAAGAGGGAACAAACAACGGGCCATCTCGTAATGACCCGTTGTTTGCTCCCTCTCCCATTCCCATTCAGCCCTATGGTGGCAGAAATCGGAATGGGGAAGGACCGTGTCCGGGTCCTTGGAGGAAGGAATTACCGGGCCTTCTGAACTCGGAATGGCCCGGTAAGTCCTCATTCCGAGGACCCGGACCCCGACGCGATTTCGGCGGCAGCCATGCCGCCAATAGCGGCATGGTTACCGCCAAAATCGTAATGAGGGCCATGGTCTGATGTAAGTGGACGGGCCCTCCTGATAGTGGGGAAAATTGCGAAAGTCCAGGTCACAATTGCCACAGTTTACTCACCCAACAGCGGACAGCCCGCATTCATTGGGAAAACGATCCCTAAAATAATGCTAGAAGCTGCAGGGCACATTATTCTAGGAGGTGACTTTAACCAATGGGCAGACCCGTCCATATACTGGAGACCAGGCAAACCGGAAACGGCAATCCAACATAGATGAGACCTTACTGAATTGTCCGCCATTATGGTACTATATGAACTAAAAGATGTGTGGAGAGCTCTGCACCCCAGAGAAAGTGGATTCACCTTCTACTCGAACCCCCACAGCACATTTACACGTATAGATTATATATTTCTCACGGCCGACCTCACAGGCACCACGTGTTACTTCGAAATCATTCAGATAACGTGGTCAGATCATGACATGGTATTAGCGGATATCAACTGGGCTGACCTACCTGTTACTGGGGGGGCTTGGCGATGCAATGAGTCCCTTTGGAAAGATGTGGTTTTTAAAAGAGAGATGGAAACTGAGATTGATGAATATTTCAAAACAAACAATAATGGAGAAGTCTCCAAACAAACGATCTGGGAAGCTGGGAAGGCCACATGGAGAGGCATACTAATACGCGAGGGCTCCTCTAAGAAGAGGGAACGTAAGATTGTAGAAAATAGACTGCGTAATGAAATACATCAGCTAGAGGAGGAAGTAAGGGGGAACACGGAGGTGGACTCTGATAAAATAGACGCAGCCCAACGCAAAAGAGAGGAATTACGGCTGTTAGAACACGACCAAGTGGTACGCAAATTGCAATTTCTCAGGCAAAAATTTTACGAAAAGGGGGACAAAGCTGATGCAATATTAGCGGCCAGACTTAGGGAACAAAGGGCGGAACGCAAGGTGAAGCAGATAATAGAGACCCCCACCCCACGGCTCACCCTCCCCGCCCAATACCCGAGTGCTTCGCTAGCTTTTATGAAAACCTATATGCCTCCGAAATGACCTCTGCCCAATCCGACATAACCTCCTACTTATCCTCGATCACTATGCCCACAATAACGCACACAGAAGCTGAGCTCCTTGATACTCCGATAGCCGAACAGGAGATCCAAGATGCAATCAAAAGACTAATGCTGGAGAAATCTCCAGGTGAAGACGGTTAGACTGCCGGCTTCTACAAAACCTTTAGTGGGCAATTAACACCTTTCCTAACAGAACTCTTTAATGAGATAATAGACACTGGAGTCGCACCAGACTCTTTTAAAAGGGCGCTGATTACGGTGATTCCCAAAGAAGGGAGAGACCCCAAACACTACGGATCGTACCGCCCCATATCCCTCCTTAATCTTGACGCCAAGATCTACGCTAGGGTACTGGCTGCAAGACTGGAAACCCTAATGCCCCGATTGATCCACCCTGACCAGGTCGGGTTTATTCTCGGGAGACAAGGAGCCGATACAATGCGCAAAACATTACACCTCATCCATGCAGCTCACAACCTCCCCGGCGATCCTGTCCTCCTGTCAATCGACGCAGAGAAAGCCTTTGATAGGGTGGAATGGGAGTTTCTGGGAACAGTCCTACAGAAGAACAAGTTACTTCTTACCTTGTAACGTTCTTTCGACGGGATGTTCCTCCGACGTATTCCTCATCTTAGATATATCCTTCCAGCTCTGCTGGCCTCGGAAAATGTTTTCTCCAGAGGGCGCTGCGCGTCGACGTCCCTCGAGTCGATGACCCTCGACAGCCGCCGTATCGACGCTCGACGTCATCTTGCCTATAAAGGCCGCGCGCAGCGTCCGTTGCTCAGTTCCGTTTTGTAGCCCACAGAATTACTGTCTGGACTAGACTAATCACCCTGAAGGAGCGTAAGCTGCAACAACAAGGGAAGTAGAACTGCGGGGATGGATGGGAGGGTCGATGAGGAATACGTCGGAGGAACATCCCGTCGAAAGAACGTTACAAGGTAAGAAGTAACTTGTTCTTCGAAGGGATTGTGTCCTCCGACGTATTCCTCATCTTAGATAGGCTCCCATAGCAGTATTCTATATTTGGAGGAGGGAGTACTGACTTCACGCTGTCTTCTATTGATGAATAGAATGTAGTACAGCCCTTCCAAACCTAGTCTCTTGACTAGAGGAGGAATCCAGATTGTAAAAACGTGTAAAGGTATGGACAGACGACCATGTTGCGGCCGCACATATGTCTTTAATCGGCACGCCTCTTTTGAGGGCCGATGAAGCTGCAATACCTCTGGTCGAATGAGCCCTAAGGTTTTGAGGGGGCTCTTTCCCTGCCAGTTTATAACATTCCAGAATGGCTAGAATGATCCATCTGGAAATGGTCTGCTTAGTTATTGGTAACCCCAGCTTGTGACCTGTGTAGCCTACAAATAGCTGGTCTGCCTGTCTTATCCTGGCTAGTCTACTAATATAAAAACTTAAAACCCTCCTAGGGTCTAGTCTGTGTAACCTCTCTTCCTCTTTCCCCGGGTGAGGAGGAGGATAGAAAGATGGTAGGGTAATCTTCTGAGAGATATGGAATTCAGAGACTACCTTTGGGAGGAAATTAGGCTTCACTTGCAGGACAACTTTGTCTTTGTGAAAGATTGTATGAGGGGGTTTACAAGAAAGAGCTTGTAATTCGCTCACCCTTCTAGCAGATGTAAGTGCTATTAATAAAACAGTCTTAAGGGTAAGGAATCTTAACGAACAAGAATGGAGAGGTTCGAAAGGTGTACCCATCAGGAAAGTTAATACCAAGTTTAAATCCCATAGGGGAACTTGGAATGGTCTTGGGGGATAAACATTGGTTAACCCCTTTAGAAACTGTATTACCAAGGGTAATTTGAAATAGGATGGTTCCTCCGCAGTACGCTTAAAGATAGATAGCGCTGCGAGATAGCCCTTAATGGTGCCAACTTGAAGGCCTGAATTTGCTAAATATAGTAGGAAGGACAAAACCATTGGTGTACCACATGAAAATGGGTCGATATTCTGTTCTCTACACCAGCTGCAAAATCTGTTCCAACGGCAGCGGTATAAAGACTTTGTTGCTGGCCTCCTTGCCGAAAGCAACACCTCCATAACATCATCAGGGAGGTCCCAATCCTTGTACCTCATCCGTTCAGAAGCCAAGCGTGAAGGTTGAGGGTTTTGATGTCTGGATGGAGAACCTGACCTCCCTTCTGTGAGAGTAGGTTCTCTCTGAGAGGAAGTCGAATTGGAGGGCAGATGGACAAGTCTAGATGGTCCGGGTACCACGTTCTCCTGGCCCAATCCGGGGCAATTAGGATCATGGTTCGCCGGAATCTTCTCAACCTCCTGATCATTTGAGGAATGACAGGGACCGGTGGGAACGCGTACAGAAGCGGAAACTCCCAGTCCACTATGAATGCGTCTCCCAGAGCTCCTCTCGGAGGAAATTCCCTTGAGCCGAACAGGTCGCATTTCCTGTTTAGGCTGGTGGCGAACAGATCTACCTGAGGGGTTACCCAAAGGGTGAAGATCTCTTGAAGGACTTCCTGAGCTAGCTCCCACTCGTGGGAGACTGTGTTCTGCCTGCTCAGAGCGTCCGCTGTCAAGTTCTTCTCTCCGGCTAGGTGAACTGCCGATAGAGAGATTCCTTCTTGGATTGCCCAAAACCAGAGCTGCATCGCCTCTCTGCACAGGGGTAGTGATCCTACACCTCCTCTTTTGTTGAGGTAATGCATGGCCACCGTGTTGTCCGTCATTATCAGGACGTTCTTCCCTTGTACAACTGGCAGGAAAGCCTTCAACGCAAGTTTGATGGCTCTCAGCTCTAACAGGTTGATGTGTAGTCTGGACTCCGATGGAGACCAACGACCGCTGATGGTCAAGTCGTTGGCGTGGGCTCCCCACCCCGTGAGTGAGGCATCCGTGACTACTGTTATCTCCGGCCAGGGTTGCCAAAACTGTTCTCCTTTCAGAATGTTCTCCTGACAGGCCCACCACTGAAGGTCTCGAGCCACCCTGCCGGGAACCTGAAGAAGATTTGTCATTCTCCCTGAGAATTGTGACCACTGAGTCCTCAGTGCCCACTGGAGGGATCTCATTCTCAGGCGAGCCTCTGGCACAAGGAAAATGCAGGATGCCATGAGGCCTAGCAACCTCAAAAAGTCGAAAGCTGGGAGACGTTGGGCATGTTGGAACTTGGTAACCATCTGTAGAATATCTTGAGCCCTCACATCTGGTGGCGAGGCTTTTCCCAGGGAAGTATCCAGGATCGCTCCTATGAACTGGAGTCTCTGCGATGGTATCATTTGAGACTTCTTTAAATTGAGGGAGAAGCCCAGCTTGTGAAGGGAGTAGCACACGTGATTTAGCTGGATCTGAGCTTGCTCCGGAGAAATAGCTCTGATCAGCCAATCGTCCAGGTAGGGGTAGACGTGAATCCCTTCCCTCCTTAGACTTGCAGCCACTACCGACATTAACTTGGTGAAGACCCTCGGGGCGGAGGTCAGCCCAAAAAGCAGTACTCGAAATTGATAGTGAGAGTTGCCAATTGCGAACCTCAGGTATTTCCTGTGTTTGAGATGGATAGGCACATGGAAATAAGCGTCCTGAAGGTCCAGAGATACCAACCAATCCTGAAACTGAAGGGCCTGGAGGATCTGAGAAAGAGTGACCATCTTGAATTTGTCTTTCCTGAGGAATTTGTTCAATTCTCGCAAGTCCAAGATGGGTCTCAGCCCTCCGTCTTTCTTTGGAATGAGAAAGTAAGGGGAGTACCAGCCCTTGTTCCTCTCCGCTACAGGTACCGGTTCTATGGCACCTTTCTCTAGCAGGTCTATAATTTCCTGCAAGAGGAGCGGATCTGGAGCTTTCTGAGAGCTGATCCCCGGTGGATGACTCTGAGGAATACGTAGGAAAGGTAGGCAGTAACCTTGGGCAACTGTTTCCAATGCCCAAGCATCTGACGTGATAGCCTGCCATTCCGCCAGATGTTGAGTCAACCTGCCTCCTACAGGTGTCCTGTGAGGGAAGTCCTCAGAGTGGTTTTGGGGCGGCTGATGCAGATGCCGAAGGTAAAGAGGCACCTGCTGTTGCTGCGGCTTTAGAATATCTACCCCGTCCACCTCGGGTAGTCCTTCTTTGACCCCTTTGAGCCGGTCGTCCTCTACCTCTTCCGAATGAGGAGTAGAAGCGAAAGGACTTGCCCCTCGCAGAGGTTCCTGTGGGACGAAAAGGAGTCTGACGGATTGCAGCTTCTAGGGATTTTGCTGCTGCTTTTGAAGTTTGCAGTTTCTCTAAACTGTCATCCGCCTTTTTCCCGAACAAAGAAGAGCCATCAAATGGCATGTTCAAGAGCCTGGCTTGCACATCTGGGGCAAAACCCGACTTTCTCAACCAAGCGAACCGCCTGGTTGATGTACTTGCCGCCATTGCTCTGCTGATACTGTCAGCCGAATCAATGCCCGTCTGGAGGGATTCGCACATAGTGTCTTTACCGTCCTGTATAATATTCAGGAACGCATCCCTTTCTTCTCCCTCCGGGATGCAGTCAGCCGCTGTAGAAGCACACTCCCAAAGTGTATGGCTGAACCTAGCAAGGGTGCAAGTAGCATTAACAGACTTTAACGCCATGCTACATGCTGAAAAGACTTTCTTAGCCATAGCATCATATTTTTTATCGTCCCTGTCCTGTGGGAGAGTAGGATAAGCCGTCTTGACGTCGGTAGAGGATGCTGCTTGTACCACCAGACTTTCTGGGGATGGATGTTTAGACAAGAACTCTGGGTCTGTGGAAGATACCGTGTACTTTGCAGACAGTTTCTTATTTACTGCTGGTATTACATCTGGGGGTTCCCAGTTTGTCATGATCTTTCTCTGAAGAGCTTTATGAAAGGGCACCACTGGATCCTCTTGTGGGCCTTTGTCAAGAATATCCGTGAGGTCATCTTGCTGGAAAGATTGTGAAGGTGTAGACCACCCCATGAACTCTGTAATCCTGGCCATTAAGGCTCTGTAGGGGGTTTCAGCATGCTCCCCCGGGTCTGGCTTAGCAAAATCCACCTCAGGGGAAGTGTCTAACCCACTTGCCTCATGTAAAGAATCATGAAGATCCTTTAATCTGCGCTCTTCAGAGGAAAATTCCTCTCTAACTGGGGTTACAGGTCCCTGTAACTCAAATGTGTCTTGTTCGGACAAATCACCCTCTTCTGAAATTGAGGATATAGTTCTCAATTGTTCTGAACTAATAAAGGGAGTAAATCCCATTTCCAAGGCAGAGGGTGCTGAACTTGTCATTATTGGCCTCGAAAACGTCGATGTCGTCGACGCCGACGTCGAAGGCTTCGAGCGTGGCGTCGAAAACAGAGGTGGAGGCCTCGAGGACCTCGACAGAATTGGAATTTTACTCGACAATATCGACGCCATCGACGTCGAGGGCCTGGGGATCGTCACTGGATGTGTGGTCACCGTGACTTTTCTCGGCGTCGACGCCGGTGTCGAGGACGGCGTCGAGTCGACAGACCTGTGTGTCGAAGGTCCCCTCGACAACGGCATCGAAGACCTCGACGTCAACGGAACCTTCGTCGACGGCGTCGACGGAACCTTCGAGGAAGGTTTGGAGGTCATGGTCCTACTCGAGGGTTCGAGACGCGCTCGAGAGGTTTCTTTCGCCGGGTACTGCGACTCGCGGCGTTTTTGACCTTCGGGTCTTTCGACCAGAGCATCGCTCTCGGCAGTCTTCGAGGGGGTCGAGGCCGCTTTCTCGAAGACGCTCATCTTATTTTTTCTGAATTCCTCCCATTCAGCCCGGGAACTATGTTTCGTGGGGCAAGGGATTCTTTTTGGCGAAACAGAGGAAGAGGAAGACGGAGAAGGGGATCTTCGACGTCTCCTCTTCGAGTGTTTCGATCTCGAGGAGTGATGAGACCCACTCCGAGACCTGGAGCGTGAATGGTGACGAGGAGACGAATGTCTCGACTTCGTCGAAGAAGAAGAAGCTTTAAAAGTCTTACCTTTCTCCAGCTTCTCCCTACGTTCCTTCAGGGCCTTAGCTGTCATGGACATACAGTCCTCGCACTCCGAACAATGGTGTTCGGCTCCCAAGCACCACAGACAATTTCTGTGAGGATCGGTTAACGACATCTTTTTCCCACAATCTCGACATTTTTTGAAGCCGGATCGAGGAGTTGTCGGTTCCGACGAGGAAGCCATCGAGTACGGTATCGAATAACTCGAGGTAAATAGTACTAAGAACTGAGCAACGGTATTCCGAGGCACCGAGTAGCGCGGAAAAACGGAA
Organism: Ambystoma mexicanum; assembly: GCF_040938575.1. Taxonomy (NCBI): domain Eukaryota; kingdom Metazoa; phylum Chordata; class Amphibia; order Caudata; family Ambystomatidae; genus Ambystoma; species Ambystoma mexicanum. The sequence goes on from NC_090939.1 coordinate 640,254,119, forward strand.
CTGAGCAACGGACGCTGCGCGCGGCCTTTATAGGCAAGATGACGTCGAGCGGCGATACGGCGGCTGTCGAGGGTCATCGACTCGAGGGACGTCGACGCACAGCGCCCTCTGGAGAAAAATTTTTCCGAGGCCAGCAGAGCTGGAAGGATATATCTAAGATGAGGAATACGTCGGAGGACACAATCCCTTCGAAGAACAAGTTACTTACCAACTGTAACGTTCTTTCGACTGGATGTTCCTCCCACGTATTCCTCATATTGAAATAATTTGTTATCTCCAGCTTCGCTGCTTCGGAAAAAAAAATTCTCAGTAGAGGGCGCTGTGCTCGAGGTCGTGGCATCGATTGTCCCTCGATGGACACCGTACTCTGTCGACGTCACCAATGGTATAAATAGCTCGAGCAGCACCCGTTGCTTCAGTTCTGTTTTTCCGATGAAACATATAGGAGGAACACCCAGGCGTGCCGCATGACCGATACATTCTTCGTGAGAGGATAGTGTAAGAAAACGTAAACTGTACTGTGGGGTAGGATGGGAGGGACGATGAGGAATACGTGGGAGGAACATCCAGTCGAAAGAACGTTACAGTTGGTAAGTAACTTGTTCTTCGAATGGAGTGTGTCCTCCCACGTATTCCTCATCTTGTGATAGGCTCCCATAGCAGTAGCAATTTTGGAGGCCGGAGTACTAATTTCAGTTTTCGTGGACAGAATGCAGAACTGCCTTGGCAAATAAACCCTCATTAGAGGAGGCAGTATCCAAACAATAATGTTTAACAAAAGTATGCATTGTTTTCCAGGTTGCAGCTGCACAAATATCTGCTGCCAGGACTCCCCTCTTTAGAGCCGCAGAAGTAGCTATTCCCCTTGTAGAATGGGCACGAAGCCCATCTGGTGGTTCTTTTCCCGCTAATCTGTAGCATTCAACTATGGCTAATATGATCCAGCGGGAATGGTCTGTTTTGTTACAGATAATCCTAATTTATGACCAGTATAACCCACAAATAGTTGGTCATCCTGTCTCAGTTTAGCCATCCTTGAGATGTAAAAACTAAGAGCCCTCTTGGGATCTAGTCTATGTAATCTCTCCTCTTCCTTGCCCAGATGAGGAGGAGGATAAAAAGTTGGTAGTACTATTTTTTGTGACAAATGGAAGTCCGAGACTACTTTTGGTAAGAACGAAGGTTTAACTTTGAGGACTACCTTATCCTTATAAAAAATAGTATATGGTGGTTTGCGTGAGAGAGCCTGAAGTTCACTAACCCTGCGGGCTGATGATAGGGCCACACGAAGGACAGTTTTTAGAGTTAAAAGCCTCAATGGACATGAATGCAGAGGCTCAAAAGGTATGCAAGTCAAGAATTTTAGTACTAAATTTAAATCCCAAGTTGGTACATGAAAAGGTACTGGAGGGTATACATTAGTAAGCCCTTTTAAGAATTTAATGATTAACGGTATTTTGAAATATGAAACCTCTTCCGAGGAGCGCTTGAAAATGGATAGCGCAGCAAGGTATCCTTTGATTGTTCCTATCTGGCGCCCCAGATTAGCTAGATGTAATAGAAAAGAAAGCACCATTGGGGTGCCACACTGAAAAGGGTCCACATCCTTGTCTTTGCACCAGTTACTAAACCTGTTCCAGCGACATCGGTACAAAGATTTTGTTGCTGGTCTTCTGGCCGAAAGCAAGATTTCCATTACGTCATCCGGAAGATACCAATCCTTGTATTTCAACCTCTCAGAAACCATGCGTGAAGGTTGAGTGTCTTGACCTCTGGATGGAGAACCCGACCTTCCTCTTGCGAGAGAAGATCCTCTCTTTGCGGAAGACATATTGGAGGGCAGATGGACATGTCCAGTAGGTCCGGGTACCACGTCCTCCTGGCCAAATCCGGGGCAATTAGGATAATGGTTTTCCTGAACTTTCTCAACCTCCTGATTACTTGAGGAATCACGGGGACTGGGGGAAACGCGTACAGCAGTGGAAAATTCCACTCCACTACGAATGCGTCTCCCAGAGCTCCTCTTTGAGGAAATTCCCTTGAGCAGTACTGATCGCACTTCCGGTTCATCGCGGTGGCGAACAGATCCACTTGAGGGGTTCCCCAAAGGGCGAAGATCTCCAGAAGGACTTCCTGAGCTATCTCCCACTCGTGAGAGACCGTGCTCTGCCTGTTCAGAGCGTCTGCTGCTGTGTTCTTCTCTCCGGCTAGGTGAATTGCCGATAGAGAGATTCCTTCTTGTATTGCCAAGAACCATAGCTGCATTGCCTCTCTGCAGAGTGGTAGTGACCCTACTCCTCCTCTTTTGTTGAGGTAGTACATGGCCACCGTGTTGTCTGTCATTATCAGGACATTCTTTCCTTGTACAGAGGGCAGAAAGGCCTTCAGAGCTAGTCTGATTGCCGTCAGCTCCAAAAGGTTGATGTGTAGTTTGGACTCCGATGGAGACCAACGACCGCTGATTGTCAGATCGTTGGTGTGTGCTCCCCACCCTGTGAGTGAGGCGTCCGTCACTACTGTTATCTCCGGCCATGGTTGCCAAAAAGACTCTCCCTTGAGAATGTTTTGTTGCAAGCCCACCATAGAAGATCCTGAGCAACTGCGCTCGGGACTTGCAGAAGATCTGACATATTCCCTGAGAACTGGGACCACTGAGTTCTGAATACCCATTGAAGGGATATCATTCTCAACCTGGCCTCTGGTACTAGGAAAACGCAGGATGCCATGAGGCCGAGCAACCTGAGAAAATCGAAGGCCGGTAGACGTTGGGCATTATGGAATTTTGTTACCATCTGCTGGATGTGGAGAGCTCTCACCTCGGGAGGCGAGGCTTTTCCCGAGGAAGTGTCCAAGACTGCTCCGAAAAACTGGAGCTTCTAGGATGGTATCATGTGGGACTTCTTGAAATTGAGGGAGAAGCCCAATTTGTGGAGGAAATGGCAGGTGATCGAAAGATGTTCCTGAGCTTGTTCTGGAGAACTTGCTCTGATCAACCAATCGTCCAGGTAGGGGTAGATGTGAATGCCTCCTCTCCTGAGACTTGCTGCCACAACCGCCAACAGTTTGGGGAAAACCCTCGGGGCGGAGGTCAACCCGAATGGCAGAACTCGAAATTGATAATGAGAACTGCCAATCGCGAACTTCAGGTACTTTCTGTGCTTTGGATGAATTGGCACATGAAAGTAAGCATCCTGAAGGTCCTATGATACCAACCAATCTTAGAGTTGGAGAGCCTGAAGAATCTGAGAAAGAGTCACCATCTTGAACTTGTCCTTCCTGAGGAACTTGTTCAAGTTTCTCAAGTCCAAGATGGGTCTCAGTCCTCCGTCCTTTTTTGGGATGAGAAGATATGGGGAGTACCAACCCCTGTTCCTCTCCGCTACAGGTACCAGTTCTATGGCACCTTTCTCTAGCAAGGTTAAAATTTCCTGCAACAGGAGCGGATCCGGATTTTTGGCGGAGTTGGCTCCCGGTGGATGATTCTGAGGCCTTTTTAGAAAAGGAAGACAGTAACCTTGGGCTACTGTTTCCAGTGCCCAAGCATCTGAGGTAATGCCCCGCCATTCCTTCACATGCTGAGAGATCCTGCCTCCCACTGGTGTTTTGTGTAACAAGGTCTCAGAGGGATTTGGAGGCGGCTGCAGGAGTGGCTGAGGGTACAGATACCGCTCCTGAGGCTGATTTTGCACCTCTTCCTCGTGCTCCACGAGGGAAGTTTCTTTTGCCCCTTTGAGAAGCCTGTCTTCTTCCTCTACCAAAAGATGAGTAGTATCGAAAAGAACGACCCCTCCAGAAAGATGAGCCGTAATAGGGTTTTAGAGGCTGGCGCAAAGAGGCGCTAAGTGATTTAGCTGCCGCTTTCGAGGTCTGAAGTTTTTCTAGACTTTCATCAGCCTTTCTGCCAAAGAGCCTCAAGCCATCAAAGGGCATGTTGAGGAGTCTAGCTTGCACGTCTGGTGCAAACCCCGACTTCCTCAGCCACGCAAATCTGCGTAGCACAACGCTTGCAGCCATGGATCTGCTGATACTATCAGCAGTATCCGGTCCAGACTGGAGACATTCCCCCATTGCCTCCTTCCCGTCTTTAACTATATTCAGGAAGCCTTCCCTTTCCTCGCCTTCCAGAATATGATCAGCCGCCGCCGAAATACAGTCCCACAGGGTATGGGTAAACCTGGCTAGGGTACAGGTGACATTTGCTGACTTAAGTGCCATACTGCCTGACGTGAAAACTTTACGTGCCCAGGCATCAACTTTTTTATCCTCTCTATCTGGAGGGATAGTTGGATAAGCAGTTTGTTTTGGAAGTGGATGCTGCCTGAATGAGTAAACTCTCTGGAGTCGGATGTTTATTCAAATATTCAGGATCCGTTCCAGCTGGTCTATATTTTTTTGGAAAAGTGCTATCTGCAGCAGCAATACTCTCTGGTTTCTCCCAGTTTTTCTCCACAGTCCTTTGAAGGGCCTTGTGGAAAGGGAGAACAGTATCTTTCTGAGGTCCCTTGATGATTATATCCGTCATGTCATCTTGTTCAAAAATAGGCGAAGTATTACCCCAACCCATAAACTCAATTACCCTGGTCATAAGACCCCTTTACCTAGCATCTGCATGCTCTGCATGCTCTGCAGGATCAGGTATGGCGAACTCTAATTCTGGGGATGTGTCAATTCCACTGGCAGAGTATCACTCAGGTCTCTCATTCTAGATTCCTGATCAATAAGTTCCTCAGGAACTTGTCTTGTACCATAAGAAACTCCAAAAGGAGTAACATCCTCTTCTGAAGCAGATTCTTCATGAATTGCTGACATAGACTTGAAAAAGTCTGATCTGGGCAATGGAGTGAATCTCCTTTCTTCCTCTACTATCTGCGTCGAAGGAATTGATAAATCCTTTGAAATTGTCGAAGGGATCTTCGAAGACTTCGAAGATGACTTCGATACTGGCGTCGAGGATGTTTTTGGTTTTGGAGTCGAAATTATCGACGCCAAGGGCGTCAACGAAGTCGTCAAAGTCTTCAACGACTTGTATTTTTTACATGGCACTGGAGAAGTGTTTGACTCTCGAAAGGTCTTCGACGGATTTACGTTGACTCGAGTTCTCTTAGATTCCTCGACGTTACTGGTCTTTGCCATGGTAGTCTTGGACTTCCCTTTGTCGTCCAATGGAGCGACTTTAGGGTATGACTTTTTCGAGGGTCTTTCGAGGGGGTCGGGCCGCATTCTCGAAAACCTCCATCATCTTTTTGCGGAATTCTTCCCACTTACTGGGAGAATCCGATTTAGTCGGACATCGAATTTCTTCGGTCAACTCTGAAGAAGAAGATGATGATGAGGGAGATCTAGGTCTCCTCGTAATTTTTTTAGATGATGACGAAGAGTGTCTCGATCTACTCCTAGCTCGAGATCTCTTTGAGTGCCTATGGCGATCCGATTCCTTCGAATCAGTCGCTTTCTTATGTCTTTTTGACATAGCCTTAGCCTTCTTAGAGGCTTCCCTCCACACCGACAGTTTACCTCTCCTCTCACGAAGAGCTTTCTCGGTCATGGAGTGACAGGACCTGCAGTCGTCGGTTCGGTGACTGGAACCGAGACACCAGAGACAAATCCGGTGGGGATCCGTGATCAACATTTTAGATCCACAATCTACACACTTCTTGAACCCCGTCTTGGGTGTCGAAGGAGTTGAAGATGATGACATTTTCTTCACAGAAAATAGAAGCGCACCGTTCTCGATAGCGAAGCGATCGGAAAAACAGAACTGAAGCAACGGGCGCGGCTCGAGCTATTTATACCATTGGTGGTGTCGACAGAGTACGGAGTCCGTCGAGGGACAATCGACGCCATGACCTCGAGCACAGCACCCTCTGCCGAGAATTTTTTTTTCCGAAGCAGCGAAGCTGGAGATAACGAATTATCACAAGATGAGGAATATGTGGGAGGACACAATCCATTCGAAAGTAGAGATAGGCCCGAAAGTTCGGGATGGGATACGAGCAATATACACCTCCCACAAGGCGTCTATATTTGTAAATGGGGAATACTCCAGATAGTTCGAACTGCAACGAGGGACCAGGCAGGGTTGCCCCCGCTCTGCGATCCTGTTCGCACTCTCCCTCGAGCCACTGGCACAAAAAATGAGACGACCCCAATATAGAGGGAATGAGATTAGGGGCGGTGGAATATAAGGCAGCACTATATGCAGACGACATTCTTTTACACATAACAAACCCTACAGACTCCATCCCGCACGCGCTTAACCTAATAGACTAATATGGCCGGTTCTCTGGATTCAAAGTAAACAAATCCAAGTCCATACTCTTCCCGCTCCAGGGATCCCCTGTAGAGAACAATGTCAGGTTCCTCTCACTAGGTCTCAAATTGGAACACACAACACTGCAATATCTGGGTATACAGATCACTAGAACCCTGAATGACCTCTATGAAGTCAACTTCCCACCGCTTCTCCGGCGATTTGAGACAGACCTAAAAAAAAATCGAGCAAACTGACGATTTCTTGGCTAGGGCGCATTAACGCCGTCAAAATGGTATGCCTCCCCCGATTCCCTTCCAGATGTTGCCAATCGAGATACCTAAAAGGTTCTTCATGGAGGCCAAAAGATCATGATGCGATTCATCTGGCAGGGGAAGAAATCGAGAATTTCATATAATACATTCGTACTCCCCAAAGACAAGGGAGGAATAGGGCTCCCTGATCTGAGAACCTACTATAAAGCTGCTCAGTTGCGCGTCCTAACTCCACACCTTAGGGACCACAAGAACCTCCAATGGGTACAAATGGACAATCACTACCTGTCCCCCTCAACGGTTTCAGAATGGTTATGGACCCCATACAAAAGGGTACAAAGGAGAATCAAAGGCCACCCCATACTGAGCACTATATGGAGCATATGGCGAACTGACAAAGAGATGCACAAAATCACTACCTGGCCATCCCCGCTCAGTCACCCGGCATAAACAATCATATTCCCAATGTCGGCCGGTTCCAATCATGGTATGAGGCGGGCCTGGCAAGGGTGGGGCAACTGCAAAGAAAGGATTCGTTCATCACGCTACCAGATCTGACGGAGGCCTTGGGTATATAGGCACTCTATCTACATTCCAGTTTATCCAATTAAAAGGGGTACTAACAAAGCCTGAATAGAGAGAAAAGCTTAAAAGAGACCTTACCCCCTTTGAGAAACGCTTGGATTCCAGATCCGAAATTAAAAGCCTAACATCCGTGATGTATCAGGAACTAATAGCGGCAGGAGAGGGAACCTCAGATCCCCTCAGGGCCAGATGGGAAAAAGACTTTGGAGAAGAGATACTTCCTGACCAATGGAACTTAATGTGCAGAGCTGCATCCAAAACCTCCATATCCAACCAATATAAACTCCATGCAGTTAAGTTCTTGCACAGGTGGCAATATGATCCTCTTAGACTTTCCAAAATGTCTCAAACAATGAGCCAGAGATGCTGGAGAAAATGTGGTGAAACTGCTAATTATTGGCACATGTGGTGGGGTTGCCCGAACATCAAAGTGTTTTGGGCCGAGGTCCTGGGATGGATCAAGGAAGTAGACGAGATTCAAAGGGAAGTTGACCCCTACCTCATATTGTTCGGCCTCGAAAAGGACGAAGACGACTGGTTCAGGGTGAAAGGCCTAGCCCCCCAACTATTGTTGGCTGTGAGAGCCCTATTAGTGATTAAATGGAAATCCCCAACAGTTCCACGAAAGAGCGAATGGATCAACCTGGCCTCCAACATCTACTTGATGGAAACAATCACTGCCTCCCTACACAATAAAACGGCCAAATGTGAAGCCTTATGGATGGACTTCAGGAATAAATATATTGCACCTGCCTCTGTTTCCCAATTGGAGGAGCCCCCAAGGCCCTGACTCAAGATGCAAAATCCAAGGACATCAAGTGGGAGAAGACTCATGTTCAGTGGTGACGGTGCTACCAGACACTTGAACTGTGTTTACTGTGCCTTTCTAGTACTCACGTTATGCAATTATTCATAAGATGTATGCTAATCCAAGTAGGGGATGGGGAGGGGGTGGGTTGAAGCTAACAGTTGGGGTGATACACCCAGAAACATGGAACAACTGCCAAATTACAGGACTCAAATGACACAATATGTTCTGTCTTAATCGAGCTAGCATGTGCTAAGGGTGGTGTATTACACAACGTATATTTCTTTTTGTTTAATGTTTGTTTTTTGTTTTATTGTTCTTGTAAAACTAATAATACCAAATTTTAAAAAAAAAAAGGGAGAGAAAAGGCATAATAGGAAAATCACACAGTACCAACACTTTTAAGAAACCACAGCAAGTCAAGAAAGGCAGGGTCTACTGTAGAGCAAAAAGTTCATAGGCGGAGAGAGCAAGGCGGAATGTGCCCAAGAGCACACAGTGGAAATGCACTCAAAGTCTTTGCAGAAAAGTCAAAAGAGGTTGGATCAAGTCAGAAAGGTAATGTTAGCAGGTCCGAGGTCACCCAAGGATAGAGAGTCAAGGATTTACGGGACACCTTGGACAGTCTGTTGCAAGGTAGACCAGGCGGGACACAGTACCTGAAATGGTGAGAAAGCTCCAGCGGGGCAGTTGTTCCTGGCAGCGGGTGCAAGTCGGAGCTTCATCCAGGGGAAGAGATGGTCTCGAAGTGCAGGAAAGCTGGAGGTCGTTGCACTCCCAGGGAAGAAACCAGCTACGGAGTTTCCCGGTTAAAAGGTACGACCCTTTTATTCGCGGTAGTGGTGAAGCGTGGCTATCTGGCCGCCGGGGTGCTTGGCACGGGCAATTCGACCACTAGACGATCCAGGAAGGCGAAAAAGGCGAACTGGTTGGTCCCACCAGCTCAAGGGGAAGAAGACTCTCCTGTCGTCGGGAAAGTGGTGAGTTTCGTACAGCAGGGCTCCACGGGTGGTGTCGTCGTTGTAGATGGCTCAGCTTCTCCCCTCTTCGGATTCTTTAGGTCCTGTGGCAACTTCTGAAGTTCCAGTCCCCAAAACCCTGCTTTTATGCAGAAAACCCCCCATTCATCAGCCTAGCTGTCACTCAAACATGCTAAGTGGTGAGCCGGGCGGCTCACCACTGGGCCAATCACACAAGAGTGCGATTGAATTGCCAAGGCAACTCAGTCCAGGGTGCCTAATCCCCGTCCCACACATCCTGTTGACCCCAGACAGAGTGGCACCATTTGGAGGGCTTCTGTGGAGAAGCCCGCCAAAAAAGTGGAACAAAGGGCTCGACTTGGGTTAGAGTTTCAGAGGCGAACACAAACGCCATTTTAAAACCGAGTCCTGGCAAAAAGACCCAACCGGGGAATAAATATTAAATAAATAACCCAGCGGTATCTTTAACATTGCACCAAAAAGTGGTGCGTTTAAAATGAATGGGAAAATCCCATAGGAAATATTCCGGTGGAATATTTCGTGTGGTATCCACTGCCACCAGCCAGAAACTCGACAAGGGGGGTCTGGACAGTGCCCCCTTGGAAAACAGACCCAGGGGCAATCGAATTACCCCTACCAGTACTTCCACAATATGATGGTTTGTACTGGTTCTGTTCACAATTTGAGACTAGTAAAGCCAATGGTGACTTTACATGCCCTGGGAGACAGTAGTCAGTCCCAGGGTATGGAGTCTATGTTTGGGGGTCACTATGACACCCCTGTGTTACTGCACTGAGGGTGCTGTGTAACACATACCAAAAACACATGAAGCCGTATGGAGTAAAAGACTCCATAGTCCATAAAACACATTACATAGTCAAAGGACATTCTCAAATCATGCCTAAGAGTGGGAGAAAAAGAGTCTCACTCTTAGCAGGAGAACAAAATAAACCCCTAAAATCCAGCAAAGCTGCTGGGGGACTCACTAGGTTTAGGAAATTAGCCTTAACAGAGAATTCTCCCTAACAAGAGTAAACTAAGATGTCGTCTATGTATATAACAACACAGACGTCTATGAGTTCGCGAAGGACATCGTTCATAAAATACTGGAAAGCTGCCGGTGCGTTGCAAAGCCCGAAAGGCATCACCTAGTATTCGAACGATCCGTATTTGGTACGGAAGGCAGTCTTCCATTCGTTGCTTTTTCACTCGTACCAGATGATACGCCCCTCGGAGGTCCAATTTAGTGTAGATACGAGCATACTTTACTTGGTCCAGTAGCTCTGGGATCAGGGGCAATGGGTATCAGTTTTTTACCGTTATTTGGTTTGATGCGCGATAGTCAATACAAGTCCTAAGGTCACCTTCCTTTTTAGGGACGAAGAATAAAGACGATGCTGCCGGAGACTTGGACGGGCGACTGAAGCCATTAGCGAGGTATTGATCCAAATATTGCCGTAAATGAAGATTTTCAGGTTCAATGAGGGCGTAGATTCTGCTGCATGGAATTTGAGCGCCGGGTAGGAGGTCGATCTGGCAATCATATGATCTGTGGGGTGGTAACGTGTTTGCTTGTTCTTTCTGGAAAACATCCTGAAATTCCTGGTATTCCTGGGGTAACTGAGTTATCGGATTTGTGACCGTAGCCAGTCTTTTGATCAAAGTTCTTTCAGGGTAACAAGTGTGTGCACAATCCGAGAAGGTCACTCTCTTTTCTCGCCAGTCAATACAAGGATTATGAGTTTCCAACCATGGCATTCCCAGAATTATTTGGAACTTTGGGGACTTGATTAAGTAAAACACATTGCTCTCTCGATGCCCATCTTGACCCAACAGTGTCATCTCCATAGTTGAATGAGTTACTGGACCGGAAGCTATTTCGGTCCCATCGACGGTGGTGATTACATCAGTTGTAGGTTTTTTTGCAAAGAGGCAGGTTCACCCTTGTAGCCAATTCTTGATCCATGTAGTTTCCGATGGCTCCGCTATCTATGTATGCTCTCACTGCGTGCATACGAGATGGTTGCCTTTGATCTATAAGGACCATTGGTATAATTAGGTGCGAGGTCTGAGTGTCCTTCATGCTCGGCAAGCGGACCTCTACGTTTGTCGGGCGTGGTCGTTTCCTGGCTCTGATTCCATATTGACTTTGTCGGCGACTCCTAGCACCTTCTTAGGTGGTCTCACTGGGCAATCCTGTAAAAAATGCCCCGAGGTTCCACAATACAAATACAATTGTAACTGCCGCCTCTTGTCCCTTTCTTTTTGAGTCAAAGGTCCTTTAACCCCCACAATTTGCATGGGTTCAGATACATCAGTTCCTTTGGGGGTCACGTTGTCCTTAGGTCTTACCAATACTCGATTCTCGAATCTAGCCCGATCAGCCTTCCGATTCTGAAGTCTGTGATCCAACTGGACAACCAGGTCTATGTATTCAGCACAATCTTGAGGTGGGTTCACTACTTGTGCCAAAACGTCTTTTAGTTCACCTCGTAGCATACAATGAAATAGCGTAATCCGCTTGACCTCTGGCCACCCGGTTTCTACCACCAACCTATTGAAGGTTGTGATGTAGGTCAGCAGATCCTGGTTACCCTGACGCAAGGACAAAAGATCGTTATCCAAAGCTTGGCCTTGGGAATCTCGGGCAAATAGTCTTTCCATGCTTAGTTGAAAACCCTGAAAATCCCAAAGAAGAGGGTCATCCTGGTTGACTAGTGGAATAGACCAATCGGCTGCACTGCCGCAGAGATACGATAGTACAAAGGCTACCTTTGCTTGATCATTCGGAAAGGCTCCAGGTCTACATAAAAAATGCAGGCGGCACTGGTTCATAAACACGGCAAACCTTTTGGGGTCCCCGCAAAGCGTTCTGCCGGTGCTAAAGGAACTGTCCCTGGTAAAATTACTTGCACTGGATTACTTGATTGAGCTTGGGCAGAAGCTCCCCCGAGTCCAGGTAATGGTGTGTGCCCAGCTTGAGTATGCAGTAATTGCCTGGTGAGATCATCCGTACGTTCTTTTGCCACAATCAGTTCTCTCCTGAGAGTATTAGTCTCTTGACGGGCGGAAAGCACTTCAGCCCTTAGTTTTCCCAGTAGTTAGGCCAATTGGTCAGTCTCTGAGGTCTCCATAACGCCCGGGTGGAGATTTGTAATATGGCTTCGCGTTCTGTTACGCTCACCTGGATTCCACAGGGGCGTCGAACGAAGCCGGACTGCTGCGGTCTCCACCAGTGTGACTTGTAGCGAAGTGATGATCGACTGCACTTGCCCACTCAGTTTCGTCTGCCTGGCCCGTAAGAGAGGTTACACTAACACTATTTTCCCTGAAAACTTCCAGTATTCCCCCGAAAAATTCTCACCTTATTGTTTGGAAGGATGAATTCTCCATCCTGCGTGGAGTGCAGGGGTGCGTAGAAGGTCAGTTACTTCACTGATCCGAAGGTATTTGGCAGAGTTCCAGACAACAATGACTCTGAGTTAAGTAGTGTGTAAACCAAATGTATAGTTCTTTTAGAGTTCAAATGTCTGTTAATTCACTCTTGCCCCTTTCATACCTTTTCCCTTGCAGCGTGATCCAAGGAGTGAGTTTGCCTCGATGGATGAAGGTAGTGCTTAGGTAAGAGTCAGTTTGTACCAAGAACTATCTAGCAGTAACCAATAGTTCTCTATCTTCGTTGCAGGTGCGGCGCCTTGCCGAAAATGTCTAACGTAGGATGGTGACCAGCGATGCCTCGAGCGGTAAAATTCCGAGTAAGTATCTTGCGGTAAGTAAAAGAATGTCTTTGGCGGAACCCCGCTCACCTTCTGTTTTGTTCTTGTCTTTTCAGATGCTGATGTTTTGGGCGGCGATTCAACGGGTGCTGCGCCGGGTCGTGGAGATGCTCCGAAGACAGGTGAGTATGGCGCGGCCCTGCAGCTGGCAATGCGACACGGTTTATTTTAATGTCTTTTTCCTTTATCCGTAGGTACGGCTGCTCCAGGAAAAGATGATGACCAAATGGAAATCTCCTTGTTCTAACCTTCTATTCTTCTTTCTTTTTCTCTAGGATCGGCTCCGGACACAAGACGGGTGTGGCTGTAGACTGGATGCTGGACTGCAGACACGGTGAGCGTTACGCTGCTAAGATGCAGAATAACGCGAAGCGTATGCTGCTCTTTGGGCATGGTTTAAATAGCATCAAAAAAGTAGTTCCCAGGTAAGAAGTTCTAGTACCACACCCAAGCAGCAAAATAGTTCCTAAAGGAAAGTAGTCCCTTCATGGCCTGTACATGAGTTCTTTGCAGGATGACCTGCATAGCTTAAAGTTGGAAATATGAGCCTGGCGCCTACGGTGCCAGGACTGATCCCATATAGCCCCTAGGCGGGGTCTTGGGAATTCCTGTGTCTTCTTGGGTGCCTGTTCCCTGGACAGATGGACCTGTTCCGGATGTCTGGGGGCAGGCATCGTGACACTGGCAACCCTTGCACTCGGGGACTGTTTCTGCATCCCTACAGCCCCTACTAGCACTTGGCACCTGATGTCTGCACTTACCCTTGCACTTGCCACCAGCTGGCCGCAATTTATTTATTATTTATTGCCTTATTATTTTACTGTTATCCTTTGTACCGCACTGCTCCCTACCCGTTCCCCCCGCACTTTTCCCCTTCCCCCTCCCCTGCACTTGGGCGATCTCAATGTCACCTGGCCTAGTATGATCGTTGTCTCTGTCGTCCCTCTGTTTCCCCTCCCTTGCCTCGTCGCGCCTTGAAACACTTGTGTATAGGCACGTACAAATGCCATATCATATCATATCATATACCTACATCCAGATTAACGGGTATCAGAAAATTGTTCCTTCCATAAGGCGATTGGGGTGGCAACCACTTCCAGCCCACACCACTCCGACACAGAATCAGGTGGGAGTGGTGCTGCCGGACTACTTGGACGTGTTGTCCTTAACCGCCGGCAAGCAGACCAGACACAACCGTGCAACCGGGGGTGGAAATTACCTCCTCTCTCAAAACCGAACTGCATAGGACAAAGCTGATGCAATTGGGACATGTTGTAACGCTTACTTGGCACTGATACCTCTGGAATACGAAAAAGCCCCCTCCGAGAGGTCTATGAATGCCTGGATATGGCACGCAACTGTGGGGCGAGTGAGGGCGCAATACCCGGGGAAGGGATTGTGGACCTATTGAGGGCCAGCTTGAGTCGGTGGGTGCTTGTGCAGGCAGGAGAAAACTGGAGGAATTCGGACACATCTAGCATGCTATACACACGGCAGAGGGGGGCAAACTGATGCTGGGGCCCCTGATCTCCTTCCCCGGCACGCTCTGATCCTTCATAGTACAAGACCTGAATAAACACCGGCTTGACTTGGTGCTGCGGAACACATGGGAGGGCATGAGAAATCTGCACAGAGGGACAGAAGCCCAAAACGCAGGATTGGGCCGGACCTTACCATCGATAAGAACATCACGCTGCGTGCTATATAAATGCCGGCTGGCCTGCCATTGATAGCTAGACGCCTCTGGAACAGATCTCCCGTGGAAGACGACTGGGGGGAGGAACACCAAAGCTCCAAACGCCTACAGACAGTGGTCACAATACCTATATACTCCACAGCTGTAAAGCTAATCACCTGGCCCAGTCGCACTACTTGGTTAAGGATAAGCTAAAAAAGACATCTACGTAAAGTAAGATGGACCAGTACGTGACAAATACTACTTCCGCACCTATGGATCAAATACCATAGCCAGAAACCTCAGCCAAAGAAGAAACCCTCTCATTGAAAGACGTGATGGCTGCCATAGCTAATTCCCGCTCCTTCATGGAGAAGATAAAGAACAGCATTACAGCAGAGGTCTCCTTTCTCTGACATGAGCTACAGAAACTATACTACTGGGGACAGTACTGGGGAGGCGGAACAACGTATTTCCGGAGCAGAGGACAGCCTCCAATAGCTCTCACAGGTAATGACCCGCCTTAAGACCATGGAGGCCTGGGTCGATGAAAGAGAAGACAGATTGTGTCGCAATAATGTGCACATCTTGGGGCTCCCTGAGAAAACGGAGGGACCCAGCATGGAACTTTTCTTAGAACAATGGCTGGTGGATATCTTTGCACCCAAATCTTAAAAAAAAAAATATCAGTAGAAAGAGCCCATCGTATGCCATCGGGAAGACCCACCCTGGGCGCACTGCCTCAAACAGTAATAGCCAAACTGTTAAACTGTAGAGACAGGAATGCACTGCTCCAGATGGCTCGCACAAAGGGATCAATCACATACACAGGCTCCCTGATCACCTTCTTCCCGGACTACACCCACGAGGTACGAGCCAGACAAGCATTTGAACAGTTGAAAAGGAGGCTATACTCAATGAATGTGAAATAAAGGCTATTATTTCCAGCCCAACTGAAGATCTACCACAACAGCACCACAGTGAACTTTACTGACCCGTGGGAGGCCTGAAGATGGGCTGAAAGACACCTTGATGGCGACTGGGGAGCAGAACCGAAAGGAACGAGCGGGAGGCCTCGCTCCCGACCCAATCGTGCCCCCCCAGAGAGGCATCCAGCGCCGCCAAACGGAACGGACCTGAGCAAGCGGCGGATCCCTGAAGGAAATAACCAGGATGAAGTTGGCATATAGGAAGAAATGAGAACTGCAATGATACATACCTGGCGGATAATAAACATATTCTTTGAAGCCCAGCACTGAATGAGCCACGGAACTGCCATGGTGTCAGCTCATACTGTGAAGTCCAGTGAACCCCCTCTTTTTTTGGACTGATTGTTGTATCAGCACAAATTGATGGTTTACCGCCCATGACCTCCAGGTTGTTTTTTTTGGGCAAACTATGTTCTTGGTTAGTGCTGACAGCAAGATCTTTTGACTGCCAGCAAGGGTTTGGCCGACAGATGCTTCGGGTTGGGGCAGAGTATGGGGTGGGGGGAGGAGGGGTTGTTTAACTTCGTTTATTGTTTGAGTTCGTTATAAGATTGAGTCAGAAACCCCATGCTTTCACTTGCCCAAATCAAGCCACACGTGTAGAAGATACTGCTTGTACATTGTTGAACGCCCATAAACACTCATGGCATGCACCCCAAATCTACTAAAGGCCAGCAGTGCCTGTAAATCCCTTAAACTCCTCAATTGGAACGTCAATGGCCTGGGATCCGGGATTAAACGACGTCTGGTCACCCAATTTCTTAATAAACAGTCTCCTGACAGTGCCCTACTTACTGAGAAACACTTAGCTGGCACAACCTGCAGCCTCTTTCGTAGGACGAACTACCGTACTGGAGTACACGCAGGATTCACTATAGGTTCCCGTGATGGTCCTGATCCTAATGCATAAACGCATCCCATTTACGCTAGCCTCGGTGGAGCATGACCCCAGAGGTAGATTTGTGGTGATACAAGACACACTGTGGGGGGAAACCATAGGCATTTTGGCCATATATGCCCCGCCAGCACTTGGGGGAGAACTCATGGAGGATATAGTGGCTATAGTTGCAAAATACCAACCTGAACTGTGGATCCTTGGGGGTGACTTCAACGATGTGAAAGACACCACACTCGGCTGCACTCACATCTGAGGATGGATTCCCGACACCCCTACTAGACTGGCGAGATTTGCGTCTGCCCTGGGCTTCTGTGATGTGTGGAGAGAACTTCACCCACAGGACCGTAACTACTCGTTTCACTCTGGGGCCCACGCCTCCTTTCCAGGCTAGATTACTTTTTTCTCCCGACTCCAGAGGCGTGTATGGTAATGACTGCGACACTATTACCTCATGGTATCTCGGATCATTCACCCCCTGGTGATAGAAATAGACACAAATAGACCCGCCCTCCGCAGAGTATGGAGGCTAAATAATTATTATCTCGGTTTTCCCGGGTTTGTAGACCACATCTATGAGAAAACCAGTGAATATTTTGAGATAAAATCCACTACGGACGATAGCCCTGCAGTACTATGGGAGGCCTACAAAACTGTAGTCCGAGGAGAAATTATCTCCTGGACATCTGCCAAGAAGAAAAAACAATTCCGAAAGGTGTCGGATGCAGAAAGAGTGGCAGATGAATGGGAGACCAAATACATATTAAGTACTACTCCTGATATGCATTGATCCCTCCTGAAGGTCAGAGAATGCCTTCGAAACATTGCACTAGGAAATGCTAAACACGCTCATCAGGAGGCATGCGCTCGCATTTACAAACAGGGTGATAAAGCGGTAAGATGCTGGCCTGGCTGGAGAAAAGAGATGAGGGACATCGACATGTTAGGGAAATCATAAATGCACAGAATGAGCGGGTTCAGTAAGATCCTGACATAGCGGAGGCATTTGCAAACTATTACACCCAACTAACCTGGTGGATCTCTCCATAGTGAACGATATTGTAATCAGCCAGCTATCTCAAGTGCAGCGCAAACAGCTGGACAAGGATCGCACTGAAACAGAGATAGCTGAGGCCATCGCCAAGCTGCACTCAGGGAAAACACTGGGTCCTAACGGCCTACTGGTAGAGACCTGGAAGAAATTAGGTGGGGAAAAAATGGCAACCCCCTCCATAAAATGTTTCTTCTTTGTAGAGAACAGGGTGTCCTACCGCGGATCTGCGCCAGGCCAGTATTGTGGTCATTCCCTAACCACAGAAACCTTCGGAACTATGTAGCTCATACAGACCAATTTCATTGATTAATGGGGTGGGCAAGATTATCGCCAAAATGCTCGCCACTAGACTACAGACATTAATTTCCTCTTTAATTCACACCAACCAATGCGGCTTTATGCCAAATAAATCGACATGCATGAATATACAACGTCTTCACCTGCTCTTGGAGCGGGCCCCAATCCTTGAAACACCCCTTGCGCTGTTAGCCATTGAATATGAAAAGGTGTTAGACTCTGTGGTATGGGAGAGCCTTTGGGAAACTATGCATCGAATAGGGTTTGGTGAGACCTTTCTGGGATGGGTGAAATTACTATATGAAGCCCTGCATGCAGAGGTCAGGGTCAAGGGCTGGCCCTCCAGATCCTTTCCACTGGGCAGGGGAACACGACAGGGGTGTCCCCTGTCCCCACTACTGTTCACGCTTGCTATCGAGCCTCTGGCCCTGTGGCTTCACCAGGTTAATACATGGATGGGTTTCCGTTGGCCGGACGGTGGGGAAGATAAGCTTTCCCTATATGCCGATGACCTTTTGATATATTTAGGTGACCCAGCCCGCTCTTGTCCAGTGGTCATTCAGATGCTGGTACGTTTAGGTGCGTTTAGCAGACTGCGAGTCGTCTAGGGGAAGTCTGTCTTTTTCCCGGCGAAAGGTGGGGAACACAGGATACCACCAGATTGTCCGTATCATGTTGAACGCGAAAGCTTCCGCTACCTGGGAATTCATATCTCGAGAGATCTCTCAGACTACACACCCCGTAACCTACACCCGATTACTGACCGTCTTTCCAACGACATTCCACATTGGATGCTTCTCCCCCTGACGCTGCTGGGTAGAGCTGCACTCTTTAAGATGTTGGCATTACCACGCTTTGTATATTTTACAAAACTCCCCACTCTGGATTCCTGACTCAGAATTTCACTGGATTGACAGTTCCGTCAGGAAGCCTATATGGGGCGGCGGACACCCATGCATCGCCCTCAGCACACTACAAAGGTCAATATGGAAAGGGGGAATAGGATTGCCACACCTCCAGTCATATTACTGGCCGAGTCAAATGACAGTAATCAACGATCTGTTTCATGGTAGCCAAGAGCTACCAAACATCAAAGCTGTGATGCTGGGATAGCAGAATATGTCACCATTTGCAATGCTTCACCAGGCTCTCACTAGACCTCCCCCGCAGACGATAGTAGCGCATACTGATATAATATGGAAGAAAGCGCATAAACACATTGGGTGGGAAGACAGGGTAACCCAGATGCAACCCCTTTGGAATAACAGTAACCTTGCTGAAATAGGAAAACTATCGGCATGGTCGAGATGGGTTGAGTCCCGAATCACAGTGGTCGGGATATTCTCAGAGAGGGTAACATCACTCTATTTGAGACACTGCAGCGGAAGTTTGGGCTCCCAGATACATAGCATTATCACTACATGCAAATCACCCATGCCTTACATGGTCACCTACCCTCACTCACAAACACGCCTCAATGCACTCCTCTAGAACGCAACCTCTTAGTAGAACGCATACCCACTAGAGTCACCTCCATTCTATGCAATGATATAACAGCCTTTGCCACTCCAGAACTGGCCAATCTTAAACTGAAGTGGGAAGTAGATGTGGGGACTATCGACCCTGAAGATTGGATATTGGCCTTAATGTACCCACGAGAGATTGCAATTGCCTCAAGACTCTGCCTGATACAACTTAAGATTCTCCACAGAATGTATTACCCCAGGGTTGTGCTGTACCGGTGGAACTGGGCTCCCGATCCAAACTGTCTACGATGCCAGGAGGAGGAGGGCACTTTTATACATATTTTGTGAGAATGCCCCCGAATTCGAAATTTCTGGCAACAATGTTGCATAAACTGACTGATACTCTGGGGAGAGTTGTAACAATGGACCCTAAACTGCTGTTGTTGGGTATTCCTGACGAAAACACTACCAACCGATAGGGAAAACGGTTCTTATCCACAGCAGTTGGACTGATAAAACATAATATGACTCAATGTTGGGGCTCGGCCGAGTGTCCGGTATTGGCACAATGGGTTGCTCATGTGGACATGTATGTGGCAGTGGAACATCGAGTATA
This sequence comes from Ambystoma mexicanum, assembly GCF_040938575.1. Lineage (NCBI taxonomy): Eukaryota > Metazoa > Chordata > Amphibia > Caudata > Ambystomatidae > Ambystoma > Ambystoma mexicanum. The sequence goes on from NC_090939.1 coordinate 640,273,785, forward strand.
TACTGCATGGGGTTGTCCAGTGAAAGCCACGAAAATCTGGGGTAAATGGGAGGAGGGGAGTTGATAAGGGTAACTTGAGATGTCACAGTAAGGTAATGTGCGATATGATGTGACTTGATCTAACTTAATTACACTGGTGATGTATTGCTGTAGATAGATAGGACATACAATTGAAGGGATGTGAATGTCTGTATGGTCTTGTGTTTATAAAACAAACAAAAAAGATATATTTTTTAAAAAAACAGTATAGGGCAGAATGGCTGAATGGCACAGCAGATAAGATGTTCATGCCATGGCCACAAGGGGGATATCTGTCAAAAGCGGTATTGCAACACATGACCACATACTTGCACGCTGTGTAAAAAGGGAAAAAATTGCAGAAAATATTAGCTATTTTAGAGCTCTGGAAAATGTACCAGGAAGAGAGAGAGGATCCGCCACCTGAGGAGTGGATGCTTAGTCAAAGAAAGAAGGAAGGTGCTAAGACTTCATCTTCCCTCGCCTCACCTGAAGTGAAAGGCGTTGATGTAGAAGACAAAGGGTTGTATCCATGAAGGGAATTAAAAGCGGCAGCAGGATATAGTAACCCGATATATGAACCGGCCACTTATAGTAGTGATGACAATCCAGAAGAGAGTAAGAGAAAAGAGGAGACCTTTAAGATCATACAAGATAAAGAAAAGAAAAATGAGCAATCGAATGTAGTGACAGAAATAGAAAGGGAGATTAAGAGATGGAAAGGAGAGAAGGATAAAGCTGACAGATAACATTTGTGCAGAATAAATGGATGGGAGAACAGATATCACTCAAGCTAGATGAGAAAAGTATCAAGGAAGCAAGGCAAAGAGAAGATAAATATGAACAAGATAGAAAAGACAGGGAACGTGAAGAAAGATTGAGGGAAGACGAACTTAAAAAGAAGAATAAAGAGCGGCGGGAACAGATTCAGGAGGAACAACAAAAGAAAGAAGAGAGGGCAGAAGAACAAAGGAAGTACGATAATAGGCAAAGAGCAATAGAATATAGGGATAGATGAGAAAGGAAAAAAGAAGAGGAGGACGCACATAAATGAAGGGACAAAAAAATACAGAGACAAAGAGAAGAGAAGAGAAGAGGAAGAAAGGAGAGCAGGGATAAGGAGAGACGAGATAATACAAGAAGAGGAGAGAGTTAGAACGGAGGCAAGAAAGCGAAGAGAATTAGATGAAGAATTAGAATGTAAAAGGAGACAACGGGGGCTTGAAATTAATCGCATTTAAGAGGAGCTGATGGAACCAAGTCCACCAATACAATGGGACAGAATAGAAGAGTTCCGTCTGATAAAGGGAGCAGCAACAGGCAATCTAAAGTGACTCTAGATGAAGAAGACTTCGATGTAGGAAGCATCGAAGATAGGATCAATAAGGCCTATCAGGAATTAAAGGGAGGTAGCAAATCAGGAAGTCGAGGGAAGGGGGAGCAATCCCCTGCATTTCAATTGCAATGCAAAGAAGGAAATCCATTTTGTTTTGATCATAGAACCCTGTACTTCACTGCAATATGCAAGCAGATTAAGATCGTTACCAGGGAGGAAACTGTCAGGAACGATTGTCCCTGCCATTGATAGGCAGAAATTGGGAGCTGACTGTGGGTTAGAGTTTATGCAGTTTCCCTTATTGGAAAAAGGGGGAGCAAGAACGCAGTGTATTCCATGGCCACAGATGGATAAGGATAATTTAAGATGCAAACTTCTGAGTAAAACATTGGGTGCGGGAAATTGGATTTGCGAATGAGAAAAAATGACAGGAGGAAACATATTGGCCATAGTGTGAAAACAGAATCAAAATATCGAGGCTGAGTACCCCAAAAGGAAATACACTGAACACAGGTTACAAAGGAACATACAAAGTACTGTATTTTATACTGAATCCAGTTACAAAAACAGAGCAAAATCAGATAGCTATCGTCCCTTAGTACAACACAACGAACTCCAGCGTGGTTCAGTGTGTTCAGTGAGAGACATTGTACATTAGAAGAACAAGTTAGTTCTTACCTTGTAACGTTCTTTCGATGGGATGTTCCTCCGACGTATTCCTTACCTTATCTTTGATAGATCATCTCCCAGCTTGCTGGTCTCAGAATTTTTTTTTCAGTAGAGGGCGCTGCGTGTCAACGTCCCTCGAGCTGATGTCCCTCGACGGCCTCCGTATCGGTGCCGACGTCACCACGCATATAAATAGACTTGCGCAGCGTCCGTTGCTCAGTTCCGTTTTGACATTAACAGTTGATTTACTTGAATTGGTTATTGACCTTGAAGGAGCCTAAGCTGCAACCACAAGGGAAGTATTACTGCGGGGATGGATGGGAGGGGCGATAAGGAATACGTTAAGATAGTTTTAAGGGTGAGAAATCTTAGCGAACAAGAGTGGAGTGGTTCGAAAGGAGTACCCATCAGGAAATTTAAGACTAAATTTAAGTCCCATAAAGGAACCTGGAAAGGTTTTGGAGGGTAGAAATTAGTTAATCCCTTTAGAAATTGTATTACTAAGGGTAATTTGAAATACGAAGGTTCCTCCGCAGTGCGCTTGAAGATCGATAGCGCTGCGAGATAGCCCTTGATAGTGCCAACTTGAAAGCCTGAATGTGCCAAGTAGAGTAGAAAGGATAACACTGTTGGTGTACCACATGAAAAGGGGTCAATATTCTCTTCTCTACACCAGCTGCAAAACTTGTTCCAACGGCAGCGGTATAAAGACTTTGTTGCTGGCCTTCTGGCCCAAAGCAACACTTCCATGACGTCATCAGGGAGGTCCCAATCCTTGTATCTCAACCTTTCAGAAGCCAGGCGTGAAGGTAAAGGGTTCTGATGTCTGGATGGAGAACCTGACCTCCCTTCTGTGAGAGAAGATTCTCCTTGAGTGGAAGACGGATTGGAGGGCAGATGGACATGTGCAGAAGGTCCGGGTACCACGTTCTCCTGGCCCAGTCTGGGCAATTAGGATCATGATTCTCCGGAATCTTCTCAACCTACTGATCATTTGAGGAATGACAGGGACTGGTGGAAACGCGTACAGGAGTGGAAACTCCCAGTCCACTACGAACGCGTCCCCTAGAGCTCCTCTCGGGGGAAATTCCCTTGAACAAAACAGATTGCACTTTCTGGTGGTACTGGTGGCAAACAGATCCACTTGAGGGGTTCCCCAAAGGGCGAAGATCTCCTGAAGGACTTCCTGAGCTAGTTCCCACTCGTGGGAGACTATGCCCTGCCTGCTCAGAGCATTCGCCGTCAAGTTCTTCTCTCCGTCTAGGTGGACTGCCGATGGAGAGATTCCTTCTTGAATGGCCCAAAACCAGAGCTGAATTGCCTCTCTGCACAGTGGTAGTGATCCTACGCCTCCTCTTTTGTTGAGGTAGTGCATGGCCACTGTGTTGTCCGTCATTATCAGGACATTTTTCCCCTGTACAGATGGCAGAAAAGATTTCAGCGCTAGTCTGATTGCTCTAACAGGTTGATATGTAGTCTGGACTCCGATGGAGACCAACGACCGCTGATGGTCAAGTCGTTGGTATGGGCTCCCCACCCAGTGAGTGAGTCATCTGTGACTACTTTTATCTCCGGCCATGGTTGCCAAAACAGTTCCCCCTTCAAGATGTTTTTCTGGCAGGCCCACCACTGAAGGTCTCGAGCCATTTTGTCCGGAATCTGAAGGAGGTCTGTCATTCTCCCTGAGAATTGTGACCACTGAGTCCTCAGTGCCCACTGAAGAGATCTCATTCTCAGGCGAGCCTCTGGCACAAGGAAGATGCAGAATGCCATGAGGCCTAGCAACCTCAAAAAGTCGAAGGCTGGGAGACGTTGGGCATTTTGAAACTTGGTGACCATCTGCAGAATATCTTGAGCCCTCACCTCTGGTGGCAAGGCTTTTCCTAGGGAAGTGTCCAGGACCGCTCCAATGAACTGGAGTCTCTGTGATGGTATCATCTGCAACTTCTTTAAATTGAGGGAGAAGCCCAGTTTGTGAAGGAAGTGGCAGACATAATCTAGCTGGATCTGAGCTTGTTCCGAAGATACAGCTCTGATCAGCCAATCGTCCAGGTAGGGGTAGACCTGGATCCCGTTCCTCCTTAGACTTGCAGCCACTACCGACATTAGCTTGGTGAAGACCCTCGGGGCGGAGGTCAGCCCAAATGGCAGAACTCGAAATTGATAGTGAGAGCCGCCAATTACGAACCTCAGGTATTTCCTGTGTTTGAGATGGATTGGCACATGGAAATAAGCATCCTGGAGGTCCAGACATACCAGCCAGTCCTGGAGCTGGAGGGCCTGAAGGATCTGAGAGAGAGTTAACATCTTGAACTTGTCCTTCCTGAGGAACTTGTTCAATTCTCGTGAGTCCAAGAAAGGTCTCAGTCCTCCGTCTTTCTTCGGTATGAGAAAGTAGGGGAAGTACCAGGCCTTGTTCCTCTCTGCTACAGGTACCGGTTCTATGGCACCTTTCTCTAGCAGGTCTACAATTTCCTGCAAGAGGAGCGGATCTGGAACTCTCAGAGAGCTGTTCCCTGGTGGATGACTCTGAGGGATGCGTAGAAAAGGCAGGCAGTAACCTTGGGCAACTGTCTCCAATGGCCAAGCATCTGACGTAATAGCCTGCCATTCCGTCAGATGTTGAGTTAACCTGCCCCCTACTGGTGTTTTGTGAAGAGAGTCCTCAGAGTGGTTTGGAGGCAGCTGATGCAGACGCTGAGGGTAAAGAGGCACCTGCTGCTGCGGCTTTTGTGTTTTTACCCCATCCAACTCGGGTGAATTTCTTCTGACCCCTTTGAACCGGCTGTCCTCTGCCCTTTCCGAATGCGGAATAGAAGCGAAAGGACTTACCTCTCCAAGAGGTTCCTGAGGGGCGATATGGTGTCTGACGGATTGCAGCTCCTAAGGATTTTGCTGCTGCCTTTGATGTTTGTAGTTTTTCTAAACTGTCGTCCGCCTTCTTACCAAACAAAGAAGAGCTGTCAAAGGGCATATTCAAGAGTCTGCTTTGCACATCTGGAGCAAAACCAGACTTTCGCAACCAAGCAAATCTCATGGTTGCTGTACTTGCCGCCATGGCCCTGCTGATACTGTCAGCAGAATCGGTGCCAGTCTGAAGGGATTCGCACATTGCGTCCTTACCATCCTTAATGATGTTGAGAAACGCTTCCCTTTCTTCTCCCTCCGGGAGGCAATCAGCCGCTGATGAAGCACACTCCCAAAGTGTGTGGCTGAACCTTGCGAGCGTACAAGTAGCATTGGTGGATTTCAACGCCATGCTACATGCGGAAAATACTTTTTTGGCCATAGAATCATATCTCCTATCATCCCTGTCCTGTGGAACAGTAGGGTAAGCCGATTTACTACCTGCTGATGTAGCTGCCTGAACAACCAGACTCTCCGGAGTTGGGTGTTTGGATAAATATTCAGGGTCAGCAGAAGATACTCAATATTTAACTGATAGTTTCTTGTTAACTGCCGGGATTACCTCAGGTGTTTCCCAGTTTGCCAATATTCTCCTTTGTAATGCCGCATGAAATGGCACCACAGGATCCTCCTGTGGACCTTTGACCAAGATGTCTGTGAGGTCGTCTTGCTGAAAAGCAGGTGAGGGTGTGGACCATCCCATAAACTCTATTATCCTTGCCATCAAGGTTCTATAAGGGGTTTCAGCATGTTCCCCTGGGTCTGGTGTGGCAAATTCCACTTCTGGGGAAGTGTCCAACCCACTTGCTTCCTGTAGGGTTTCATGGAGGTCTTTCAACCTACCTTCCTCAGAGGTAAATTCCTCTGGTGCAGGAGTTGCAGATCCCTGCAACTCAAAAGGTCTTTCCTGATCTGAATCCTCCCATTATTCATAAATAGAAGATAAGACCCTGGAGTGGTCAGGTCTTGAAAATGGTATAAATCCCATTTCCAGAGCAGAAGCAGCGAAATTTGTCATGATTGGCTGAGAAAACGTCGACGTCGTCGACACAGACGTTAAAGGCTTCGAAGCCATCGAAGCCATCGAAAAAGGCATCGAGAAAGGTGGTAGAGGCCTCGATTAACTCGTGAGTATCGGGATTCTACTCGAGGTTGTCGACGACATTCTTGTGCTCGGGGCTCTGTGTATGGCCACTGGCTGTGAGGTGGCCGTGGGTTTATCCTTTCTCGGCATCGACGTCGAAGACGGCGTCGACTCGATTGACCTGTGCGTCGAAGAACTTTGCCTTTACTCAAAGGTTCGTGACGCTCTCGAGTGGCTTCTTTCGCCGGCTACTGCGACTTGCGGCTTTTTGATTTTTCGGGTCTTTTACCCAGGGTATCACCCTCAGCAGTCTTCGAGGGGGTCGAGGCCGCTTTCTCGAAGACGCTTAGCATCTTTTTCCTGAATTCCTCCCACTCAACCTGAGAGCTATGTTTTGTGGGGCAGGAGACCCTTGGGGAAACGGAAGAAGACGAAGACGAGGAAGGGGATCTTCGAGGTCTCTTTTTTGAATGCTTAGATCTCGAAGAGTGATGGGAACTGCTTCGAGACCTAGAACGAGAATGACTTTTATGATGGCGAGGAGACGAATGTCTCGACTCCACCGAGGAAACTTTCGAAGAAGTTTTAACTGCCTTACCTCTCTCGAGCTTCCCCTTACGCTCCTTCAAGGCTTTCGCCGTCATGGACATGCAGTCCTCGCACTCCGAACAATGGTGCTCGATTCCCAGGCACCACAAACAGATCCTGTGAGGATCCATCAACGACATTTTCTTTCCACAGTCTCGACATTTTTTGAAGCCGGACCGTGGAGTCGTCGGTTCGGGTGAGGAGGCCATCGAGTACGAGTCGGTATTCACTAGGAATATATCGATATATTTGACTGAAGAACTGAGCAACGATATTCCGAGGCCCCACGAAGCGCAGAAAAATAGAACTGAGCAATGGACGCTGCGTGAGTCTATTTATACGCGTGGTGACGTTGGCGCCGATACGGAGGCCGTCGAGGGACATCAGCTCGAGGGATGTCGACGCGCAGCGCCCTCTACTGAAAAAACATTTCTGAGGCCAGCAAGCTGGGAGATGATCTATCAAAGATAAGGAATACGTCGGAGGACACAATCCCTTCGAATGCATTCGCTTTTTATACACTTGGTGGGCGCGATGTCCAGCCCCACTTCGGGTTAATATTCCTTTTAATACATCACCGATCTAGGGTTCGTGCCAAGTCTCAAACAACCGCATATAACTGGTTTGCCTTGAATACATGTATCAACAAGCCTATGCAATAACTGTGTATTCTAAGATTTTCCATGCGGGCCTTCTTCAACATTAATACAATGTAGTTAAACAGATGTTCTTCCTTCAGTATTTGAATACATTATCTCAACATATGCTCGTGGATTAGTTTCATTGCACGAGTAATCCTTCTACACATAGGTCAACAAAGGACAAGGTCCCAGTTCACGACCTCAACAAGTAGCCTGCTGGCAAGTTACACATTAGCTATGTACAGAGGTCAAGACGGCCATGTTGTTTTCTGGAATGACATTGTCCATCATTTTAACTCACAGGGTGACTTTTACACAACAAATCCTAAAATGACGGTTTGACCTAAAATGGCGGCTTACATAGATTTAAGGTCAGGACCTTCCAACACGGATTTCTTTCGCAAGCGACTTTCGAGCAGCTTGGCGTAGGCCAATATTAATATATCTATTAAAATAGGAGGCACGATATACTTTCTCTTTCGACAAACCCTCCTTTTGGCCTATGCCAAGTGCTTAAAACTACTTTGGATCTCCTTGCAAATAACTCCATGCATCATCGTCCATGCACCCTGAATCACTATCGGAAATATCTATTGCCATTAGGTCATTTGCTAAAATATCCTGCAACACATATTCTTTGGAAGACTTATCTGGGGCATACACTTTATGTCCTATCGAACCTATCGCTTGTGCGCAACAATTCCCTAGCATCGAACACATACCAGGTAGACACTGAATACAGCAACAAAGAAACAACAGGATTCCCAAAATAATTAGTAAGACCGAAAGTACCTTCCAACCCCAAGATCGCAAGAAGTCCCAGACCAAGCGCTTAGATCCCAGTTTCCCTCGGGAACATGCACTTCGGAACTAAGGACGTGCAGATTCTGTATTGCCTTGAAGATAGTTGGGGAGGAATCTGGTGCGAAAACACAGCAAGCAGACCCCACTAATTTGCACTCTCCACCACGCTCAGCTAAAATGACATCTAATGCCATTCGGTTTTGAAGTGCTACTAATCTTACCGCCTTTTGTTCTAACGTCATATTATAGAGTATGTCCGTGGTCCGGTTGATGGTTCTCTCCAGTACTCTCGCTAGTTTTCTGATATCTTCTGAATTCGCTATCTGCCCCAAAAATGGCACAACTGATTTAGCTATATTTCCCAAGATTTGTGCTGGGGTGTCACCATTCTCATCCCGCCGTGGACGAGCCTTCGAAACTTCTTTTGTACTAGCTATAAACACCCCAGGTAACAGGATCCCTAAATAACAGATTCCCTGCCAATCCCTGGGCAACCATGGGAATGCTACATTACCGCAGACAAAGAAGATAGGTTCGCCTACATACAAAGGTCTGTTCTCCCCAGTCAAATTTGCAACGTTGGCACAACCTAGAAAATTTCCCATTGACTGGGTTCCATTCCTCTGTATGCAAAAAGAAACTGAATCGGGGCTATGGTTAACAGTGTAAGAAGTAGGCATGGCGTCCTTATTGCCTATTGGAGTCCCATACGAGCGGTAGCGGTGGCGGGCATCATAGTCTTCAAACGGACGCTCCTAAGTTTGTTGCTGCCGATCTCCCGGTCGAGCGACTTCTTAGTCCTTCCACTACCCTAGCCAACAGAATCCCCTTTCTCAAATTTGGGCAAAAAGCAAGCCCTCGATGACTCTATTCCTTCTCCGGATGCACAGCCGAACCGTGCCGTAAGTCTATCAAATGCACAGCAAAACCGTGCCGTAAGTCTATCAAATGCACAGCAAAACCGTGCCGTAAGTCTATCAAATGCAAAGCAAAACCGTGCCGTAAGTCTATCTTCGTGGTCGTAGATTATATCGTACTTTTCCTGGTACTGATTGATCCGGAAATAATATGCCGTCACTTCCTGCTGGAAGCAACGTGTCGGAGGCAAGAGAAGGGGCTGAATTCGAAACAGCAGTTTCCGGGTGCGAAATTTGTGGAGAGTGCGGAGACAAAATGGCAGCTTCCCCAAGCCTCCCGGGCTCAGAGAGATTCTCCGACACACTCTCAGTGCTGCTTACTGCTTTGGGATTATTGGTTGCAGTGTCAGCGAGGGGTTCTGTTTCTTCTGTAACGTGTGGCACAGGGTGAGGAAATTTCTTGATGTGGGATGCGTGGATCCAGTTCTTATGCCCAGCGACCCGCACCGCTGTCTGGGTGACCAACAGGACTTGGAATGGGCCACGCCAGCGAGGCGCGAGGCAGGAGGTGCGCTCAAACGATTTGACGAGCACCCAACTCCCAGGCCGTATGTCGTGGCCCGGGCCCTCGTATCGCACAGGTAAAGCTCTAGTACCTGGGGATAAATCAAATACAGGTTTTTATTCAATTGGCTACAATAATCTGAAAGTATTACATTTTCAACATTTCTTAACGAGTTACATTTAGAAAGGTTCCAAATATTGGCAGGTCTCCCCATTACCACCTCAAATGGAGAGAGCCCAGTCTTAGTTTGAGGGGTTGTGCGCATAGATAACAACACGATCGGTAAGGCGTCCAGCCATTTTAGTTTGGTGCCGGCACACGTCTTAGCGAGCTTGTTCTTGATGATACCATTGTGTCTTTACACTAGTCCGCCGCTCTGAGCATGTCTGGCCGAATTAAACCGTTTGTCAATTCGTAATGCTGTACATATCTGTAGAATTACAGCGGCAATAAAATGTGGACCATTGTCCGACCAGATAACTCTTGGCGAACCGAACCATGGAAAGTATTCTTTTAACATGATTTTTGCAGTAGTCATAGCTGTAGCATCTTTAACAGGGAAAGCCTCAACCCATTTACTAAAAGCACAGATAACCACCAGTACATAGTTCTTATTATCGCATCGTTCCATTTCAATGAAATCAAAGTGGATCACTTCAAAGAGGACAGAGGGTGGCCCAAAACTACCCCTTTGAGTTACTGTCCCCTTTCCCACGTTGTGTTGCAGGCAAATCATGCACTCCCGGACGTAGCGTTGGGCAATTTTCGAAATGTTTTAATTTACCCAAACCTTCTCTAACATTTTTGTCATTTTCTGGGCACATACATGCGTAGAACCATGGGCCATGATGACCATCATCATGACATACGCGTCAGGAAGTAGCCATGTCCCTTCTACTATGTCCACCCAACACCCGTCATCATCAAGTTTCCCCAAGCCTTCAGCCCACCTTTTGGGTTCTTCTAACGTGGCATCAGCTTGGATATCCCGTACAGACCCAACACCCTCATCTATTGTATAAGCATCTACAGTTTCCCTTGAAACATACATCTCCGTAAGGAGGTCGGTAGCAGTTTGCCTAGCTATCTGATCAGCGAAAGCATTCCCTTTTCCTATATCATCTGTAATCTTTCGATGTGCTGCACATTTCATAACTGCTAACTGAGTAGGGAGCGCAAGCGCTGAGAGTAGTTGTACTATTAGGGAGCCATGTTGAATTTTGGTGCCATGCAAAGTTAGGAACCCTCTCTCTGACCAAAGTCTCCCAAAGTTGTGGACCACCCCAAAGGCATACTGACTATCAGTATATATATTTACTGCAAGCCCTTCGGAAAGTTCACAAGCTCGGGTCAATGCTATAATCTCTGTGGCCTGCGCAGAATTATGCGTGATTCTCTTAGTTTCCACAACAGTGCTCAATGTAGTGTTCGCATAAGCAGCTGTGGATGTACCATCCGGAGGTTTGAAGCAGGAGCAGTCACAAAACAGATCTCCTTGCGGATTATCCAAGGGAGTATCTTTCAAATCAATTCTACCCTTTGTCTCTTGTTCGGTCGTATACAAACAGTCATGTGGCACCTCATCGCTGTAAGTAGTATCTTGCGGGAAAGGTAGGAGTTCAGCCGGATTAAGGACACAACACCTCTTAATTTGAATATGAGGCGCAAACAAGATCAATTCATATCTTGTCAACTGTGCAGAAGTGAGGTGTTGCGTTTGAGTTCGGTTCAGTAGAACATCTACAGAGTGAGGCACCATCAGGGTTAGATCATGGCCTAGGACCATTCCCTCACTCTGTTTTACAGACGCGTCAGCGACAGCGCGCAAACATCTTGGCAAAGCGCATGCTACAGGATCAAGGGCGGAAGAAAAGTAACGGCACGGCCTATTCTTCCCTCCATGTTCCTGCGTTAATACAGCCAAAGCACATCCATCACATTCATGCACAAACAACACAAAGGCCTTTTCATAGTTTGGTGTGCCAAAAACTGGTGCAGAGCATAATGCAGTCGTAAGCAAGTCAAACGACTGCTGGTGTACCGCGTTCCATGGCAATGGCGAAGAAATGGCCTTCTTCGTCAAAGCCAACATCGGTTTGCTCACTAGTGAGAAATTCGGGATCCACAACCTACAGTAAGAAGCCATACCTATCAAGGCTCTAACTTCCTTCTGTGTATTTGGGATAGACATGCCAGAAGAACAAGTTACTTCTTACCTGGTAACGTTCTTTCGATTGGATGTTCCTCCAACGTACTCCTCATCTTAGATGTATTCCATCCAGCTTTGCTGCTCTTCGGAAATTCTTTCGGCAGAGGGCGCCGTGCGTCGTTGTCGTCGAGTCGATAGTCCCTCGAGGGCCTCCGTCGAGGGTGACGTCATTGGGTGTATAAGTAGCATGCGCGGCGCCAGTTGGCCTCAGTTCTGTTTTTCCCCTCTTTTGTATCTGTGATCTTGTACTGTGTAGATTGTGCCTGCAGACAGGTATCAGCCTTGCGAGATTTGAGATGGCAATAACCCGGAAAAAATCTACAGAGGGGTAGGTTGGGAGGGCGATGAGGAATACGTTGGAGGAACATCCAATCGAAAGAACGTTACCAGGTAAGAAGTAACTTGTTCTTCGAGTGGATTGTGTCCTCCAACATATTCCTCATCTTAGATAGGCTCCCAAAGCAGTATTTTGCATAGTTCCTCTGGAGGAGGGGTCAGATTTTTTTATTTTTTTTTAAATGCCCTTAGATGGCAGAGTAAAGCACTGCTTTTCCAAAAGTTAGCTCCCTAGACAGGGAAGCATCCAGGTTATAGAATTTTGAGAAGGTGTGAAGCAAAGACCAAGTTGGTGCTTCGCAAATGGCCCTTAAAGGGACACCTCTTTGAAGGGCTGTGGATGCCTCTGTTGGAATGAGCTCTTAACCCTTCAGGTGGGTCTTTTTGTGCTAGTCTGTAGCATTCTGAAATGCAAGGCACGATCCAGCACGAAATTGTTTGTTTTGTTACTGATTGACCCAGCTTTCTTCCAGTGTAGCCTATAAACAACTGGTTGTCCACTCTAAGTCTAGAAAGCCTAGAGATGTAAAAGCTTAAAGCTCTTTTTGGGTCCAGTCTGTGTAGTCTTTCTTCCTCCTTAGAAGGATGAGGTGGAGGATAGAATGAGGGTAAAACAATTTTCTGATTTAAATGAAAATCAGATATTACCTTCGGTAAAAATGATGGTTTAACCCTCAAAACAACCCTGTCCTTATGGAACACAGTATAGGGTGGCCCAGAAGATAGTGCCTGCAATTCGCTCACTCTTCTTGCTGATGTTAGAGCAACTAAAAATGCTGTTTTCCATGTTAATAGTCTTAATGGACACGTGTGCATAGGCTCAAAAGGGGCACACATTAAGAATTGTAATACCAAATTTAGATCCCAAATCGGTACTTGAAATGGGTGAGGAGGAAACACATTAGTGAGACCTTTTATGAATTGTGTTATCAAAGGAATTTTGAAGTAGGAGCATTCTTCCGATGAGCGCTTGAAGATGGAAAGTTCTGCAAGGTAACCTTTTATTGTTCCGATATTCAGACCTCTATGTGCTAGGGTCAGAAGGAAAGCTAGTACTTCCGGAATAGAACATAGAAAAGGATTGACATTCTTTTCCCTGCACCAGTTGCAAAACTTTTTCCAACAGCAACGGTACAGAGACTTTGTTGCTGGCCTTCTTGCCGAAAGCAACACCTCCATAACATCATCTGGAAGGTTCCAATCCCTGTATCTCAACCTTTCAGATACCAAGCATGAAGGTTGAGTGTTCTGACCTCTGGGTGGAGAACCTGACCTTCCATTTGAGAGAGAAGGTTCTCTCTCTGAGGAAGACGTACTGGAGGATAGATGGACATATCTAGAAGGTCCGGATACCACGTTCTCCTGGGCCAATCCGGGGCTCTTAGGATCATGCGGTTCCCGAAGCGTCTCAGCCTCCTGATGACCTGAGGAATGACGGGTTTGGAGGGAACGCGTACAATAGTGGGAAGGGAATAGTTTCTTACCTGTAACTCAATTTCTCCAGCATTGGTATCTTTCATAGATTCACATGCTTAGAATATTCCCCGTCGTCAGGCTGGGAATCCTTGGTAAGTTATATAGACATTTTCCATAGGAAAAATTCCGACACTTTTGTGTCCTATCTATGTCGTTTTGGGCCGCGCATGCCGGCGCCACTAGGACGTAGGGGTATATATAGCTCCTCCCCCGCGGCTCCCTCAGATTTCAGCCCCCAAAGTAGTATGGGGGGATCTCTGGTTTGCATGCTCAGGGGAGGCCGGAGGGCGCATGTGAATCCATGAAAGATACCAATGCTGGAGAAATGGAGTTACAGGTAAGAAACTATTCCCTTCTCCAGCATTGGATCTTTCATGGATTCACATGCTTAGAATAGATTGTATAGCAGTATCCCCCAACACTGGAGGCGTGTATGCAAACCAACATCACAACAAGCACGGTGCCCCCTTACTATGGCAACACATTACATTACAGCATGTCCACTGTACAAGCCCAGTGCCCACTTACTATGGCCACACATTACATTATAGTATGTTTACTGAAAAGGACACGACACTTTAAAGCATAGTTGCCTAAGTATGCAACCCCACTTGGGGCTTACCTTATTGGAACAGGTGATGTAGTACATCCCGCCCCATCTGTGTATCTTCAGCATGTTGCTGTGCGAGACAGTTATGTCGGGTAAACGTATGTGGTACCGACCAAATATCCCCCAGCAGAATTCCGGACCACAAAGCCGTCAACGATGAGGTAGATCTTGTCGAATGGGCTCTTGGACGCTTTTCTAGCGGCTTTCCGGCCTTGGAATGACAATAAGAAATGGCCGAAGACGCTCATCTGGATAGTCCTTGTTTTGAAATCGCTTTACGCCTAGCCGCAGGACCATAAGCTACGAAGAGTTGTCTCGTGTCTCTGAAGCTTTGAGTGCGATGGAGATAACATTTCAAAGCTCTTTTCACGTCCAAAGTATGGAGCGTCTTCTCTGCCACTGAAGACAGTGTTGGAAAGAATGTAGGCAACACTATCGCCGCGTGTTTATGGAACATGGAAGGTACTTTAAGTATGAAATGCGGGTTAGTGGCCAGCACGACTTTATTACTGAAAAACCTCAAATACCGAGGGTCGATCACTAGAGCTTGTATTTCCGACAGGCGACGAGCAGAAGTAATGGCCACCAGGAAAGCCAATTTCTAAGACAAAAATTTTAATGATGTCGATGACATTGGTTCAAAAGGGGGTTTCATCAGGGCTGCCAGGACCAGGTTCAGACTCCAGATCGGAGGAAACTTCTTCTTGGGAGGAAAAGTTCGAAACAACCATTTAAGGAAGTGTTTAACTAGGCGGTCACTGAACAGTGGAGTGGAATGTCTCTTCCGAGTAAATCTCGAGATGGCAGCTAGATGCACCTTTATGGATGAGACAGATAACCCGTTATTTGCCAGGAGCAACAAGTATGGTAGGAGTTGTTCCGGTGTGATCGCCCGCGGGACCAGACCTGGTTGACCTGCGCACCATATGCAGAACCTTTTCCATTTGTATGTGTATGAAGTGTTCGTGGAAGGTGCCCTTGCGGCTTGCAAGATACGACGGCAATCCGCTGGAATCGCTAACGCGCCAAACTCGGCGAAATCAGGACCCAGGCCGTCAGACTGAGGTTGTCCGGGTCGTGATGCCAAACGGTCCCTTTCTCCTGAGACAGAAGGTTGGGCATCTTGTGGAACCTCATTGGTTCTGCCACTGAGAGGAGAAGTAGATCGGAGAACCACACTTGTCTGGCCCATACGGGGCCACCAGGATCACCCGACAAGGATATCTGTGGATCCATTGCAGAGTCCGCCGGATGAGAGGGAATGGGGGGAAGGCATACAGAAACTTGCCCGTCCACGGGAAAGAGAACGCGTCCCCTAGCGAGTCTTGTTGTGGCCACCTGCTCGCGTATTGGGAGCATTTCTTGTTGTCTCTCGTCGCAAAGAGATCGAGGGCCGGATGCCCCCATTCCGCGAAGACACAGTGCAGTTGCTGATCATTCAGTTCCCATTCGTGTAGACAATTCATCTCTCTGCTGAGAGCGTCCGCTTGCACATTTTTCACTCCTGGTAAGTGGAACACCAACAGATGTATGTCGTGTTGTAGAGCCCAATGCCAGATCTCCTGGGCCTCCGTCGACAGGCTCCTGGAGCGAGTTCCTCCCTGCTTCCGTAGATAAAACATGGTTGTCGTGTTGTCTGTCATGATTCTCACCACTGAGCCCTTTATCTGTGGCAGAAAGGATTTTAGGGCCCAACGCACCGCCCTCAACTCTAGCAGGTTGATGTGGAGGGACGACTCTTCCGATGACCAACGACCCTGAACCTGTAGGGAGTCCAGATGCGCTCCCCACCCAGTTAGAGAAGCATCCGTGACCACTGTCTTCTGGAACTCAGTCTCCAGTAAGGGCATTCCCTTCGTTAGGTGTATGGAGATTCTCCACCATTGAAGCGCCTGCACGAGCTGGCCGTTGATGGTGAACTTGTCCGACCAGCGTCCTCGACTCTGTGCCCATCGATCCGCCAAGAATTCCTGAAGAGGCCTCATGAAGAGGCGACAGTTGTCTATCAAGGGTATGCAGGACGACATGGTCCCCAGAAGGGACATGTACCTTCGCACTGACACTCTGGTGTCGACCTCCCATTCCGATGCCTTTTGTTGCAGTCTGTGAATCCTTTCGAGGGATGGCTTCACCAGTCCCGACTGTGTGTGGAACTCTGCCCCCAAAAAGACCAAGGTCCTTGAAGGCTTTAACGAGGACTTGTCGAAGTTCACTGCAAAGCCCAAACGTTGCAGGAGGGACAGGGTGGCATCCAGGCTTTCTTGTGCCCTTTCTGGCGACAGTCCCCACTAGCCAATCGTCCAAATAAGGGTACACATGGTGACCTTCCTTTCTTAACCAGGCTGCTATTGGAGCCAGACATTTGGTGAACGTCCTGGGGAAGATTTTAGGCCGAACGGGAGGACCTTGAACTGATAGTGGGTTCGTCCGACGACGAACCGCAGAAATCTTCTGTGCCGTCGACGCATCGGGATATGGAAGTATGCGTCCTGAAGGTCTAGCGACGACAAATAATCTCCGGGTTGTATCGATCGGATCACCTCCTGAAGCGTCAGCATTTTGAATTTTAAATTCTTGAGCAGTTTGTTGAGCGCTCGTAGATCCAGAATGGGACGCCATTTTCCATTTGGTTTCTTGACGACAAAGTACCGGGAGTACACTCCCTGTCCTTTTTCTGCCACCGGGACCAGTTCTATAGCCCCTTTCTTCAGCATAAGCGCCACCTCCTGTAGTAGTATTTGAAGGTGGGGCTGGGCCGAGAACACTGGTGGAATGTGTGGTGGCTTGCCCTTGAACTGTAGAGAATGTCCCAGATGAATCGTGTCCAAATCCCATCGGTCTGTTGTTATGCGCTCCCACTCGTCGATGCGACGAGACACTCGGCTCCCCAGGACGCCCTGAAGCATGTCATTGTTGGCTCTTGGTTTGTTTATCCTTCGTCGACGAAGGGTAGGCCCCCCGCCATCTGGAGGTTTGGTAATCTCTGCCTCTACGAGAAGATTGGGCTGCACGCCTGTAGCCTTGGGACGAGTAGGAGGGTCTGGTGAAACCTCGGTCTCTAGATGACCCAAACCGGGAGTTACCAGAGGCCCCTCTGAAAGGACGAAAGGAACGAAAATTCCTACCACTCTTGAGGGCTCAGAGTGACCGTGCAGTGTCAGTATCCTCTTTCATGCCCTTCAAGGCCTCATCAACTTTTTCACCGAACAGTTGCTCCCCTTCACATGGCAAATCCAAGACTTTATATTGCACCTCCGGTCTGAACGTAGTACACTTGAGCCAGGCTTGTCTACGTAGAACTACGCCATTATTGATTTGCTTAAAACCGGACTCGGCTAGGTCGACGGCAATGTTTATGGCATGGTTGGAGGCCTCCTCTCCTTCCCGCACTAGCAACATTGCAGACTTTCTATGTTCCTCGGGCAAATGCTCCAATATAGGAGCCAGTCGGTGCCACATTTCCCTGTCATACCTAGACATAATCGCTAAGGAGTTGGCTGCTTTAACTGTAGTCGCGCCGACGGACAGCACCTTCTTGCCGAAAGCATCCTGTCTCCTGGCCTCGTTGTCTGGAGGGGTCGTGCATTTATGTTGAGACCTGGCCTTTCTCGCTGCCGCCGCCGATACCACCGACTCCGGCGAAGGTTGGGATGTCAGGCACTTGGGAGTTGATTCCGGAGCCTTGAACTTCTTCTCCAAACGACCTTTCACTGCCGGTTCAGACATGATCCAAAATCGGGATGGCGAATATGGATTACCTTCTCTTGCCCATATGATCAAAAATAAAACAATCCCTTTTCTCCTCTTCAGGGACTAGGCCAAACTCCGAACACGCCTTACTCATCATGGCATGGAATGCACCCACGTCGTCAGGTGGCGATTGCTGTGCCGGGCTTCTCGGAGCTTCCATCTCCGCTTCAGAGTCCCAAGTTGGGTCCCTTGAGGGGGATAGTGAGATGTCTGAACCTGATTCCTCACGGTCAGAGTCCTGTAGTTCTCCTTCTTCTTGCAGGGTAGGGCAATCCTCAGGCGCGTGGGAAGCGGCCGTAATCCTGGTCGACGAGCGAGGAGCCGGGCCCGGCTCGTCGACGAATGGCGTAGACTGTCTCCGTGTCGGGGCCCCAGGCTGGGGTATTTGTGAGTCCAAATGCTGTAAAAGTTTTTGTAGCGTATTTAGCACCTCCAAGGACAGAACTGCCTGGGGGTTCAGTAATTACGAGGTAGTAGGGATGGAACCCACACCCAAGAGCGACATCGCGCTGGTCGGCTGCAGACCCAGATCGATTGGGCGCGCGACCATGTCGCGTTCCTCGTCCGCCGACGAGATGGAGAAAGTCGCTTCTGGTTGAAGCAGGGCCTCCGGCGGGACGGGATCGAAAACCTACGGTTGCCATCCCATCGACGGGACCACCGTCGACGATATGTTTCCTACCGCCGCAGTTTGACATGTGGGAGGAGCCGCCGATGACGCAGGCGTCGACGAGCGGGTCATCGGCGAAGCCAGTGGCGCAGGGCCTTGAGGTGTTCCCGCCGCTTTTGGGGCCGACTTGCTGGCTGCGGCCTCTCGACTCAAGGTAGACTTATGACGGTCTCCTGAGGAGGAATTAGATGGTTCTTTTCTCTCCTTTTTAGATGAGGAGGAAGAAGACGACGCCTTGTGTGATGAGGAGGAGGCCTTCGAATGTTTCTCCGAATGTTTTTCCGAGGGTCGTTTTTCGGCCAACTCCGAGGTTCGTTTTTCGGCCGCACGTGCCTTCTTCGTCGGGGGTTCCGACTTACTTTTTGAGGCCGTGGAGCCCACCTCCGATGCCGGGTACACACCCGCTCGGTCATTGAGCCAATCAACCAGGCGTCTTTTTCGATCTTTGAGGGTTTTTTGGGAGAAACCCTGACAGATTTCACAAGTGTCCGCCGTGTGGTGAGGATGAAGGCAGTAAATGCAGTCCATTTGACCATCCCCGTCATACACCTTCTTAAGGCCGCACGTAGCACACGGATGAAACAACGCCTTTCCAGACATTCTCTTAAGAAGAACAAACAGTCGCAGAAGTAGAAAGAACAACCTAACAAAATAGCAGATACGCGAGGTAATCCCACCACTTTGGAAGACGGTTGAAATCTGAGGGAGCCACGGGTGCGGAGCTATATATACCCCTACGTCCTAATGGCGCCGGCGTGCGCGGCCCAAAACGACATAGATAGGACACAAAAGTGTCGGAATTTTTCCTATGGAAAATGTCTATATAACTTACCGAGGATTCCCAGCCTGACGACGGGGAATATTCTAAGCATGTGAATCCATGAAAGATCTAATGCTGGAGAAATTCAACTCCACAACGAACACGTCCCCCAGGGCTCCTCTCGGTGGAAATTCCCTTGAGCAATACCTTTCACATTTTCGGTTGGTACTGGTTGCGAATAGGTCTACCTGAGGGGTTCCCCAAAGGGCGAAGATCTCTTGAATGACTTCCTGAGCCAATTCCCATTCGTGGGGCACCGTGCTCTGCCTGCTCAGAGCATCTGCCGTCATATTCTCTTCCCTGGCTAGATGAATTGCCGTTAAAGAGATTCCCTCTTGAATCGCCCAATACCAGAGCTGCATTGCCTCTATGCACAGGGGTAGTGACCCCACACCTCCTCTTTTGTTTAGGGAGTGCATGGCCACTGTGTTGTCCGTCATTATCAGGACATTCTTTCCCCTGACAGATGGCAGGAAGGCCTTCAGCGCTAGTCTGATTGCCCTCAGCTCCAAAAGTTTGATATGTAGTTTGGACTCCGATGGAGATCAGCGACCGTTTATTGTCAAATCGTTGGCATGTGCTCCCCACCCCAGGAGTGAGGCGTCCGTCACTACTGTGACCTCCGGCCATGGTTGCCAAAAGGGTTCTCCCTTTAAAATGTTGTCTGCACAGGTCCACCATAGAAGGTCTTGTCTGACCTTGTTCGGAATCCGAAGAAGATCCGTCATTTGACCAAAGAACTGGGACCACTGAGTCTTTAGGGCCCATTGAAGGGATCTCATTCTCAAGCATGCCTCTGGCACCAGAAAAATGCAGGATGCCATGAGGCCGAGCAACTGTAGAAAGCCGTAAGCCTGGAGATTTTGGGCATTTTGGAATTTTGAAACCATCTGAAGAATGTCTTCAGCCCTCGTCTTGGGAGGCGAGCTCTTTCCCAAGGATGTGTCTAATACAGCTCATATGTATTGAAGCTGTTGGGAAGGTGTCATTTGAGACTTCTTTAAGTTGAGGGAGAAGCCCAGTTTGTGGAGGAAGTGGCAGGTGACTTTCAGATGATCCAAAGCTTGCTCGGCAGAGCACGCTCTGATCAGCCAGTCGTCCAGGTAGGGGTAGACATGAATCACCCCTCTCCTGAGGTGCGCTGCCACCACTACCATTAACTTGGTGAAGACCCTCGGGGCGGAGGTCAACCTGAATGGCAGGACTCAAAACTGATAGTGTGAGTCGCCAACAACGAACCTCAGGTATTTTCTGTGCTTGAGATGAATCGGCACATGAAAATAAGCATCCTGGAGGTCCAATGACACCAACCAGTCCTGGAGTTGAAGGGCCTGAAGGATCTGAGAAAGAGTAACCATCTTGAACTTGTCCTTCCTGAGGAACTTGTTCAAGCTTCTTAAGTCCAAGATGGGTCTCAGTCCTCTGTCCTTTTTGGGGATCAAAAAATACGGGGAGTACCAACCCCTGTTCCTCTCCGCTGCAGGTACTTGTTCTATAGCACCTTTCTCCAGCAGGGTTAGAACTTCCTGCTGTAGGAGCGGGTTTGAAAGTTTCAACGGGTGTCTCCCTGGTGGGTTGCTTTGAGGTTGCTTTAGAAAAGGAAGGCAATAGCCTTGGGCTATTATTTCTAGAGCCCAAACATCTGAAGTAATGGCTCGCCATTCTTGCAGATGCTACGACAGCCTGCCTCCTATAGGTGTTTTGTGCTGCAAGTCATTCAAAGTGGTTTTGTGGCAGATATTGCAGCCGCTGATGGCAAAGAGGCTGCAGCTGGAGCTGGCTTAGCACGTTTTCCTCGTCCACCACAAGTGGCTTTTCTTTGGCCCCTTTGACTGGCCATTCCTCTCGTCTTCCCGTATGAGGTATAATAATAATAGGATCGTCCCCTCCATGATTGTCCTTGCGCACGAAAAGGCTGAGGTTGCCTAATAGCAGCTCCTAAAGATATGGACGCTGCTTTTGAGGTCTGCAACCTCTCAAGGCTCTCGTCAGCCTTGTTGTCAAAAAGGTGAGACCCGTCAAAGAACAAGTTTTTTCTTACCTTGTAACGTTCTTTCGACGGGATGTTCCTCCGACGTATTCCTCATCTTAGATATATCCTTCCAGCTCTGCTGGCCTCGGAATTTTTTTTCTCCAGAGGGCGCTGCGCGTCGACGTCCCTCGAGTCGATGACCCTCGACAGCCGCCGTATCGACGCTCGACGTCATCCTGCCTATAAAGGCCGCGCGCAGCGTCCGTTGCTCAGTTACGTTTTGTAGCCCACAGTATTACTGTTTGGACTAGACTAATCACCCTGAAGGAGCGTAAGCTGCAACAACAAGGGAAGTAAAACTGCGGGGATGGATGGGAGGGTCGATGAGGAATACGTCGGAGGAACATCCCGTCGAAAGAACGTTACAAGGTAAGAAGTAACTTGTTCTTCGAAGGGATTGTGTCCTCCGACGTATTCCTCATCTTAGATAGGCTCCCATAGCAGTATTCTATATTCGGAGGAGGGAGTACTGACTTCACGCTGTCTTCTATTGGTGAATAGAATGCAGTACAGCCCTTCCAAACCTAGTCTCTTGACTAGAGGAGGAATCCAGATTGTAAAAACGTGTAAAGGTATGGACAGACGACCATGTAGCGGCCGCACATATGTCTTTAATCGGCACGCCTCTTTTGAGGGCCGATGAAGCTGCAATACCTCTGGTCGAATGAGCCCTAAGGTTTTGAGGGGGCTCTTTCCCTGCCAGTTTATAACATTCCAGAATGGCTAGAATGATCCATCTGGAAATGGTCTGCTTAGTTATTGGTAACCCCAGCTTGTGACCTGCGTAGCCTACAAACAGCTGGTCTGCCTGTCTTATCCTGGCTAGTCTACTAATGTAAAAACTTAAAACCCTCCTAGGGTCTAGTCTGTGTAACCTCTCTTCCTCTTTCCCCGGGTGAGGAGGAGGATAGAAAGATGGTAGGATAATCTTCTGAGAGATATGGAATTCAGAGACTACTTTTGGGAGGAAATTAGGCTTCACTTGCAGGACAACTTTGTCTTTGTGAAAGATTGTATGAGGGGGTTTACAAGAAAGAGCTTGTAATTCGCTCACCCTTCTAGCAGATGTAAGTGCTATTAATAAAACAGTCTTAAGGGTAAGGAATCTTAACGAACAAGAATGGAGAGGTTCGAAAGGTGTCCCCATCAGGAAAGTTAATACTAAGTTTAAATCCCATAGGGGAACTTGGAATGGTCTTGGGGGATAAACATTGGTTAACCCCTTTAGAAACTGTATTACCAAGGGTAATTTGAAATAGGATGGTTCCTCCGCAGTACGCTTAAAGATAGATAGCGCTGCGAGATAGCCCTTAATGGTGCCAACTTGAAGGCCTGAATTTGCCAAATATAGTAGGAAGGACAAAACCATTGGTGTACCACATGAAAATGGGTCGATATTCTGTTCTCTACACCAGCTGCAAAATCTGTTCCAACGGCAGCGGTATAAAGACTTTGTTGCTGGCCTCCTTGCCGAAAGCAACACCTCCATAACATCATCAGGGAGGTCCCAATCCTTGTACCTCAGCCGTTCAGAAGCCAAGCGTGAAGGTTGAGGGTTTTGATGTCTGGATGGAGAACCTGACCTCCCTTCTGTGAGAGTAGGTTCTCTCTGAGAGGAAGTCGAAATGGAGGGCAGATGGACAAGTCTAGAAGGTCCGGGTACCACGTTCTCCTGGCCCAATCCGGGGCAATTAGGATCATGGTTCGCCGGAATCTTCTCAACCTCCTGATCATTTGAGGAATGACAGGGACCGGTGGGAACGCGTACAGAAGCGGAAACTCCCAGTCCACTATGAACGCGTCTCCCAGAGCTCCTCTCGGAGGAAATTCCCTTGAGCAGAACAGGTCGCATTTCCTGTTTAGGCTGGTGGCGAACAGATCTACCTGAGGGGTTCCCCAAAGGGCGAAGATCTCTTGAAGGACTTCCTGAGCTAGCTCCCACTCGTGAGAGACTGTGTTCTGCCTGCTCAGAGCGTCCGCTGTCAAGTTCTTCTCTCCGGCTAGGTGAACTGCCGATAGAGAGATTCCTTCTTGGATTGCCCAAAACCAGAGCTGCATCGCCTCTCTGCACAGGGGTAGTGATCCTACGCCTCCTCTTTTGTTGAGGTAATGCATGGCCACCGTGTTGTCCGTCATTATCAGGACGTTCTTCCCTTGTACAACTGGCAGGAAAGCCTTCAACGCAAGTTTGATGGCTCTCAGCTCTAACAGGTTGATGTGTAGTCTGGACTCCGATGGAGACCAACGACCGCTGATGGTCAAGTCGTTGGCGTGGGCTCCCCACCCCATGAGTGAGGCATCCGTGACTACTGTTATCTCCGGCCAGGGTTGCCAAAACTGTTCTCCTTTCAGAATGTTCTCCTGACAGGCCCACCACTGAAGGTCTCGAGCCACCCTGCCGGGAACCTGAAGAAGATCTGTCATTCTCCCTGAGAATTGTGACCACTGAGTCCTCAGTGCCCACTGGAGGGATCTCATTCTCAGGCGAGCCTCTGGCACAAGGAAAATGCAGGATGCCATGAGGCCTAGCAACCTCAAAAAGTCGAAAGCTGGGAGACGTTGGGCAAGTTGGAACTTGGTAACCATCTGTAGAATATCTTGAGCCCTCACCTCTGGTGGCGAGGCTTTTCCCAGGGAAGTATCCAGGATCGCTCCTATGAACTGGAGTCTTTCCGATGGTATCATTTGAGACTTCTTTAAATTGAGGGAGAAGCCCAGCTTGTGAAGGGAGTAGCATACGTGATTTAGCTGGATCTGAGCTTGCTCCGGAGAAACAGCCCTGATCAGCCAATCGTCCAGGTAGGGGTAGACGTGAATCCCTTCCCTCCTTAGACTCGCCGCCACTACCGACATTAACTTGGTGAAGACCCTCGGGGCGGAGGTCAGCCCAAAAGGCAGTACTCGAAATTGATAGTGAGAGTTGCCAATTGCGAACCTCAGGTATTTCCTGTGTTTGAGATGGATAGGCACATGGAAATAAGCGTCCTGAAGGTCCAGAGATACCAACCAGTCCTGAAACTGAAGGGCCTGGAGGATCTGAGAAAGAGTGACCATCTTGAATTTGTCTTTCCTGAGGAATTTGTTCAATTCTCGCAAGTCCAAGATGGGTCTCAGTCCTCCGTCTTTCTTTGGAACGAGAAAGTAAGGGGAGTACCAGCCCTTGTTCCTCTCCGCTACAGGTACCGGTTCTATGGCACCTTTCTCTAGCAGGTCTATAATTTCCTGCAAGAGGAGCGGATCTGGAGCTTTCTGAGAGCTGATCCCCGGTGGATGACTCTGAGGTATACGTAGGAAAGGTAGGCAGCAACCTTGGGCAACTGTTTCCAATGCCCAAGCATCTGACGTGATAGCCTGCCATTCCGCCAGATGTTGAGTCAACCTGCCTCCTACAGGTGTCCTGTGAGGGAAGTCCTCAGAGTGGTTTTGGGGCGTCTGATGCAGATGCCGATGGTAAAGAGGCACCTGCTGTTGCTGCGGCTTTAGAATATCTACCCCGTCCACCTCGGGTAGTTCTTCTTTGACCCCTTTGAGCCGGTCGTCCTCTACCTCTTCCGAATGAGGAGTAGAAGCGAAAGGACTTGCCCCTCGCAGAGGTTCCTGTGGGACGAAAAGGAGTCTGACGGATTGCAGCTCCTAGGGATTTTGCTGCTGCTTTTGAAGTTTGCAGTTTCTCTAAACTGTCATCCGCCTTTTTCCCGAACAAAGAAGAGCCATCAAATGGCATGTTCAAGAGCCTGGCTTGCACATCTGGGGCAAAACCCGACTTTCTCAACCAAGCGAACCGCCTGGTTGATGTACTTGCCGCCATTGCTCTGCTGATACTGTCAGCCGAATCAATGCCCGTCTGGAGGGATTCGCACATAGCGTCTTTACCGTCCTGTATAATATTCAGGAACGCATCCCTTTCTTCTCCCTCCGGGATGCAGTCAGCCGCTGTAGAAGCACACTCCCAAAGTGTATGGCTGAACCTAGCAAGGGTGCAAGTAGCATTAACAGACTTTAACGCCATGCTACATGCTGAAAAGACTTTCTTAGCCATAGCATCATATTTTTTATCGTCCCTGTCCTGTGGGACAGTAGGATAAGCCGTCTTGACGTCGGTAGAGGATGCTGCTTGTACCACCAGACTTTCTGGGGATGGATGTTTAGACAAGAACTCTGGGTCTGTGGAAGATACCCTGTACTTTGCAGGCAGTTTTTTATTTACTGCTGGTGTTACATCTGGGGTTTCCCAGTTTGTCATGATCTTTCTCTGAAGAGCTTTATGAAAGGGCACCACTGGATCCTCTTGTGGGCCTTTGTCAAGAATATCCGTGAGGTCATCTTGCTGGAAAGATTGTGAAGGTGTAGACCACCCCATGAACTCTGTAATTCTGGCCATTAAAGCTCTGTAGGGGGTTTCAGCATGCTCCCCCGGGTCTGGTTTAGCAAAATCCACCTCAGGGGAAGTGTCTAAACCACTTGCCTCATGTAAAGAATCATGAAGATCCTTTAATCTGCGCTCTTCAGAGGAAAATTCCTCTCTAACTGGGGTTACAGGTCCCTGCAACTCATCTTGTTCTGACAAATCACCCTCTTCTAAAATTGAGGATATAGTTCTCAATTGTTCTGAATTAATAAAGGGAGTAAATCCCATTTCCAAGGCAGAGGGTGCTGAACTTGTCATTATTGGCCTCGAAAACGTCGATGTCGTCGACGCCGACGTCGAAGGCTTCGAGCGTGGCGTCGAAAACAGAGGTGGAGGCCTCGAGGACCTCGACAGAATTGGAATTTTACTCGACAATATCGACGCCATCGACGTCGAGGGCCTGGGAATCGTCACTGGATGTGTGGTCATCGTGACTTTTCTCGGCGTCGACGCCGGTGTCGAGGCCGGCGTCGAGTCGACAGACCTGTGTGTCGAAGGTCCCTTCGACAACGGCGTCGAAGACCTCGACGTCGACGGAACTTTCGTCGACAGCGTCGACGGAACCTTCGAGGAAGGTTTGGAGGTCATGGTCCTACTCGAGGGTTCGAGACGCGCTCGAGAGGTTTCTTTCGCCGGGTACTGCGACTCGCGGCGTTTTTGACCTTCGGGTCTTTCAACCAGAGCATCGCTCTCGGCAGTCTTCGAGGGGGTCGAGGCCGCTTTCTCGAAGACGCTCATCATGTTATTTCTGAATTCCTCCCATTCAGCCCGGGAACTATGTTTCGTGGGGCAAGGGATTCTTTTTGGCGAAACAGAGGAAGAGGAAGACGGAGAAGGGGATCTTCGACGTCTCCTCTTCGAGTGTTTCGATCTCGAGGAGTGATGAGACCCACTCCGAGACCTGGAGCGTGAATGGTGACGAGGAGACGAATGTCTCGACTTCGTCGAAGAAGAAGAAGCTTTAAAAGTCTTACCTTTCTCCAGCTTCCCCCTACGCTCCTTCAGGGCCTTAGCTGTCATGGACATACAGTCCTCGCACTCCGAACAATGGTGTTCGGCTCCCAAGCACCACAGACAATTTCTGTGAGGATCGGTCAACGACATCTTTTTCCCACAATCTCGACATTTTTTGAAGCCGGATCGAGGGGTTGTCTGTTCCGACGAGGAAGCCATCGAGTACGATTCGAATAACTTGAAGTAAATATTACTAAGAACTGAGCAACGGTATTCCGAGGCACCGAGTAGCGCGGAAAAACGGAACTGAGCAACGGACGCTGCGCGCGGCCTTTATAGGCAGGATGACGTCGAGCGTCGATACGGCGGCTGTCGAGGGTCATCGACTCGAGGGACGTCGACACGCAGCGCCCTCTGGAGAAAAAATTTTCCGAGGCCAGCAGAGCTGGAAGGATATATCTAAGATGAGGAATACGTCGGAGGACACAATCCCTTCGAAAGGCATGTTCAGGAGGCGGTTCTATACATCCTGTGCAAAACCCGACTTCCATAACCACGCAAACTTGCGCATTACCGTGCTAGTGCCCATGGACCTGCTTACACTATCCGCAGTGTCCAATCTAGATTGAAGAGATTCCTGCATGGCCTCCTTTCCATCTCTAACGATGGTGAGGAAACCTTCCCTTTCTTCCCCTTCTGGTATGTGCTCTGCCGCCATTGCGATGCACTCCTACAGAGTGTACGAAAATTTAGCCAAGGCCCATGTGGAGTTGGCAGATTTTAATGCCATGCTCCCGGCTGAAAATACCTTCTGTGCCCAACCATCCACACGCTTATCGTCCCTGTCTGGAGGGATAGACGGGTACGCAAATTTGTTGGAAGCTGTGGCTGCCTGTATGACCAAACTCTCGGGAGTTGGATGTTTTGACAGATAGCCGGGGTCGCTACTGGCTGGGCGGTATTCTGATGCTAGGGATTTATTCACCGGAGGAATAGAATCCGGAGTTTCCCAATTCTTGGCCACCCTGTTTTGTAAGGCTACATGAAAAGGTAAAACTGGGTCTTCAGTGGGACCATGTTCCAATATGTCTGTCAAATCGTCCTGGACGAATTGGGCTGTTGGTTTAGCCCATCCCAAGTAGTCTACCACCTTTGTCATTAATTGACGATAAGATGGACTGGCATGCTCTCCTGGATCTGGTCTACCAAAATCATTCTCAGGAGAGGTCTCAATGCATTATGTAAGCACTCCACCAAATCCTTCATCCTGCTTTCTTCTGATATTAAGCATTCTGGGGGCATTTTGGGTGCCATATTCCAACCCAAAAGGTACATCTTCCTCTTCGG
Organism: Ambystoma mexicanum; assembly: GCF_040938575.1. NCBI lineage: Eukaryota > Metazoa > Chordata > Amphibia > Caudata > Ambystomatidae > Ambystoma > Ambystoma mexicanum. Next base: position 640,301,866 of record NC_090939.1, read on the forward strand.
ATCTCTCCTGATCCTCAAAAATTGAGGTCAAGGATTTGAAAAACTCCTTCCTAGGGAGAGGCTTGAAAACCTTCTCTGGGAGAGGAGGAGGAGGTGTAATACTAGATTTTGAAGAAGATACATGTCTTGCAGTTTTCTCCTTCTCCTTTTCTAGCTGCCCTGGCTTGGTTGGAGCCTTTGGCGCCGAAGGTTTCGGCGTCGACGTCGATAAAGGCGTCGACGGCGTCAATGACATCGTGGTCGTCGACAGGGTCTGCTTCGCGGGCGTCGAGGCGGCCTTCGACAGTTTCCCCTTCGAGGTGTGGAAGGTCTCGGACGGCGTTGGTGACCTCGAGCGGTCGACTCGACTCGAGCGTTTTTCGCTTGGCGTCCTGGAAGGTTCTCTATCCTTCCTTTTACGATCACCCGGGCTCAAGGGCGCGCCAGTGTCGGAGCGATGACGCTCCTGGCCGGCTTCCGAAGAGGCGCGGACCGAGGCTTCGCTTTCTCAAACACCTCCATCATTTTGACCCTAAATGCTTCCCACTCTTCGGAAGACGAATGTTTTGTGGGGCATTTCATTTTCGGAAACTCGTCTGACGATGAGGTGGAGGGAGATCTATGGCGTTGTTTCTTCGACTTTTTCGACAAAGACGACGAGCGATGAGAATCGCTTCCAGATCTGGATTTATGCCTTTCGCGTCGAGGAGATTTTTCCCCAGGGGGTCTCGACTCAACGCTAGAGGCTTTCCGATCCTTCCGACCTACCTGTAGCTTTCCTCTCCTTTCTCGCAAGGCCTTTCCCGTCATCGCCTGACACTTCGAACAGGCCTCCATGTCGTGGCCTTCCCCGAGACACCACAAACACTTGCGGTGCGGGTCCGTGATCGACATTTTTGAGCCGCACGACTTGCCTTTCTTAAAACCATTCTCGAGGTCGTGGTCGGTGTCGATGATGAGGACATTATTTCTTCTCGTAATATTATATTTCCTGACAGAACGCGGGCCGAATGTCCGAAGCAACGTACTGCGGAAAAACGGAACTGAGGCCAACGGGCGCCACACGTGCTACTTATACACCCGATGACGTCACCCTCGACGGAGGCCCTCGAGGGACTATTGACTCGACGACACTTACGCACGGCGCCCTCTGCAGAAAAAATATCCGAAGAGCAGCAAAGCTGGATGGAATACATCTAAGATGAGGAATACGTTGGAGGACACAATCCACTCGAAATGTGTTTTATTCTTTCAGGTGTCAATCTTCTTCCCTTCTTTGACAGGAGATAGTCTAAATAGGCGACCTCCTGACAACAAAATTGAAATTTTTTAAGTAAAGCTTTGTGACCATGCTAAACTAGATGAATAAGTAATGACACAGTGCCCTCCTTACAGGCACTCTCAGAGTCAGCAGCTAGAAGCAAATCATCAACGTACTGAAGCAAAGTACAGGTAGAGTGCAATTCAAGGGTATCAAGTTGTTCTTTCAAAGCCCTACTATAAATGCTAGGACTCTCTGTGTACCCTTGAGGTGCACGAGTAAATGTAAACGAGCGTCCCCCTAAGGTGAACGCGAACAAATATCTACTATCCTTGTGTATAGGAATACTAAAGAACGCATTCTTTAAGTCCACAACACTAAAGTAAGTAGCTGTAGCTGGAATCATGGTTAGGATTGTCGTTACATCAGGCACAATTGGAAATTGTGGTGCCACAACTTTATTAATGGCACGTAAATCAATTATGAAACGGAATGGAATTACATTATCGCCTTTCTTGTACACCGGTAAAATCGGACTGTTACACAAACTTCCTGAAATTTCTTCAATCACCCCACGATGCACACAATCGGAAACAATACATTTCAAAGCTCGCTCGCCCTCAACCGAAATCTTATACTGGGGAATCCATGTTTCAAGACTATTTTGACAGGCTCAATCTGTAAAACACTGACATCATTTTCGTCGACAGCCCACAAGCTCTCTGGTACATCAATGAATTCTGGAGGCAAAGGTCTGGTCAAGAATTGCGAGGCAGAAAATTGCTGTGGTGAAATCGTCAAGCGCACTCCATCAGAAGAACAATAAATCACTGCATTTAATTCTTTTAACAGATTCAACCCCAGCAAGTTCTCTCTGCAATCCGAAGTCAACAGAAAAGGACAATGGTCCGTAAAGGGACCCAAAGAAATAGGTACCGGCATAGAAACCGGAAAAACAACTAGTGTACCAGAAAACCCTACAGAAACATTGGTTTGCCATGACAGTGGAATGTTTGGAACCTGTGAATGATCAATGGAACACTTCTGTGCTCCAGTGTCTATCAAAAACTGATGTTTCCTATTTCCCACCACTATTTCAATGTAGGGACCTTTCTGATTGACGGGAATAGGTGTAGGTTCTAAACCCTGCTTCGGGCAATCCTAACGAAGCAGAATATCATCAAAAGGAAGTTCTTCAGATAAATATGCAGCGGAAGGATGATCAAATATGTTCCTGGTGTCCACACTCGGAGTCTGATTGTCCTGCGAAAAAGGTTGCTGAGGGTCCTGTGTAAATTGACCTCTACCAGGACCCCCTACGCACGGGCGACCTCTGGATCACCTACCCATATTACCAAATGTATTATTCGACCTTTGTTGAAGGACGGGGCATTGTGCTCGCCAATGACCCTCTCGACGAAAATAAGCGCACTGGTTAATGTTCACAGGATCCAAGGGCACATTCCCCTGCGGGACATACTGACCTCTAACCTGAGAACTACCCCCTCTGGGGCCCCTAACAATTTGCTGCAATAGCACTTTAGTTTTTAAATCGCCTTTCCGTTTTTCAATCCTATCTTTTTCATTATTGACACGGTTCTCGTAGTACTGAGCCATGTGCAGTACTTCTGATTGTGATTTCGCCTGCCAAGCGCTCTCAGAAGACATAATTTGTGACTGGATGTCAGGCAGCAATCCACGTACAAATTTGTCCACAAATAATCTTTTCCCAGACTCTGTGCCTAAGTCTTGTTCACTGAAATCCGAGAATACCTGTTCGAACCGATTAAAGAACTCGGTAGCACCCTCAGACTTTCCTTGGACACAGGCCGTAAGCTTGTCCCAAATAATTATCTTTTCGAGAATTATGGTTTTTAATTTAGCAACGATTCTATCAGGCAGAGTTAATATCACCTGAGGTGGTCTTTCGCCAGCTGGCCTTTCCCCATCGAGTCTAGTTATATTCCCCCATGTATCTCCCAACCCGGGTACGTCGTCAATAGTTCTAACTTGTTTCCATAAATCTACGGGCAGGAGTACAGGAAACAACAAATCAATGTCACCTAAGGTGAACACTGAGGACTGCAAAACGGATTCTATCTCTTTATAGAACCCTGTCGGATTTTTCCTAATATCAGGAATAGATTGCCTAATAGTATTCACTTCCTGTCTTGAGAACGGGACGTGAACGAACTGCGATACATAATGTGTGGGAATGTTCACAGCGACTATATTATGTGCAAGATCGGACGCAATATCAAACTTCGGGACAAATGTCGGAGGAACCTCTCTCATAGGCAACTGAGAAGTAGGTGTCTCCGAACGCTTACCAAGCAACAGAGCCAAGTCGAGCGCTAAAGCAGTCGAAGAAGTGTCAAGTGAAAAAGCTCTCTTATAAATGCTCAATAACTCTGTGGGACAACTAATCTTCCTTTTTACACACTCATCCTGCAGGTACTCTACCATTTCCAGTATCACTTTCCTCTGCATTTATAGCGTGTATTGACTATATGTGTCATATACCTCAACTGGAGTTATCGATATGTCTGAAATCCATCTAATCACGTCTTTCTTACAAATTCGTATTTCCTCCGATATCGGTTTACGACACGGAAGGAACCGTTTCTGTACATACATATTTTCCTCTTCGTCATCCTCATTCTGTAACTTTTCTAACTCCTTTCTATACCCAAACAACCTCTCGACATGCTCATTTACCTTCTCCACAGTGTCTCTAGAAAGCGCTAGAGTATTTAGATCCCTTAACCCTTGCTGAAAATCCGCATTATTTAATCTTCCCCACATTATACATAACTGGAACCCTAAACCTTCAATAAAAACATTTTTCTCAGGAAAATTATCCGTATTACAAAGTGTGGCAAAAACGCTAGCTTGATCATCCTTCTCCATACAATGCTTAGCCCATGCAATTAACTCACGTTTCTTCTCCGGTGGTACGGTATTGCGAGTGACAACCTTTGTTCCTGTACCTCGATCAATTACAAGCGGCTCAGGACCACTTGGAAGAGAGGGAGCAGGCATATTTGATGGTGGTACTATAAGCGGTGCGATAAAAAAAGGTGGGGCAGCTGGAGGAAGGAGAACATTAGGCAGAGCAAGAACAACGGGAACAACAACAGGTGGAGCAGGAATAACAGGAGAAAGAGGCAGAGCAGCAGGAAGAGGAACATACGGAGGTGGCGCAGAGGCACCAGGCTTTCGTTCATTTAATATTTTGTCAATAAACTCATCAGAAATATGAAGATCTTTAGAAGAATAGATTTTCTGAATACCGAGTGAAAAAGCCCTATCCATATTTTTAGTCGCCTCAGACTGTTTGCCCTGATCATATAACAACGCTTTTTCAGCGTTCGTTTTATGACGGCGTGAATGTTTCTCTCTACTTTTAAGTTGTTGCAACGCTTCTTTTTTCCAATTCTGCAAAACATCAAATGCTGCAGGTCTAGCCTTTTTCTTTAATAGAATTGACTCTAAATACTCAATACAAGGGATTTCAAAACTACCATTGATTGGCCACTGAAGTTCGGAGGCATGGCTGGTTTGTCTGTGCCAAATGTCATTAAATACTATACTTCCTATGCCATGCTTACAGTACATAGTACATGCCGGCGACCCCTCCTGTGGTGCGGGACGGCTAAATTCCAAAGATTGTCTATCACTGCGGAATAATGCCCTAAAGCAGGTAGACAATTTCCCAAGCATATCTCAAATTCTTGGTGTTACCTGGTAAATAATTGTGTCTGCAGATACAATGCGCCAAAATTCAAATTGTCGAGGTTAAATTAAGAATCGGGTCATGACTCACCTGACCAAACCTAAGGAGGTCCGATCGGATTTCTAAGAATCTTACCTAACTAATCTTACCTCGTGTATGGTGATTTCGACAAATCTGCCCGCCTCGATAAGTGGACCCTCGTCAAGATGCCGTCTCGGACCGCACGCGTATCGTCCAAGGATCGGGTCGTGCAGTGCTGCTGAGGTGTCGTGTCTCGTTCAGTGGGCCCCTTATGTCACACCGTCCAATCCCGGTCCAATAGCGTGCGTCAACCTTCAACAATCCGGCATCAATCTTGAGGGTCTCTATTCGGGTGCCAACTGTGGAAACAGAATCAAAATATTGAGGCTGAGTACCCCAAAAGGAAATACACCGAACACGGGTTACAAAGAAACATACAAAGTACTTTATTTTATACTGAATCCAGTTACAAAAACAGAGCAAAATCAGATAGCTATCGGCCCTCAGTACAACACAACGAACTCCAGCGTGGTTCAGTGTGTTCAGTGAGAGACGTTGTACATTAGAATGCATTCGCTTTTTATACACTTGGTGGGCGCGATGTCCAGCCCCAGTTCGGGTTAATATTCCTTTTAATACATCACCGATCTAGGGTTCGTGCCAAGTCTCAAACAACCGCATATAACTGGTTTGCCTTTAATACATGTATCAACAAGCCTATGCAATAACTGTGTATTCTAAGATTTTGCATGCAGGCCTTTTTCAACATTAATACAATGTAGTTAAACAGATGTTCTTCGTTCAGTATTTGAATACATTATCTCAACATATGCTCGTGGATTAGTTTCATTGCACGAGTAATCCTTCTACACATAGGTCAACAAAGGACAAGGTCTCAGTTCACGACCTCAACAAGTGGCCTGCAGGCAAGTTACACATTAGCTATGTACAGAGGTCAAGACGGCCATGTTGTTTTGTGGAATGACATTGTCCACCATTTTAACTCACAGGGTGACTTTTACACAATGAATCCTAAAATGGCGGTTTGACCTAAAATGGCGGCTTACATGGATTTAAGGTCAGGACCTTCCAACACGGATTTCTTTCGCAAGCGACTTTCGAGCAGCTCGGCGTAGGCCAATATTAATATATTTATTAAAATAGGAGGCACAATATACTTTCTCTTTCGACAATAGGAGACATTAAGGGTCTCTTTGCAGCCATTATTGGAGGAAGAGCAGATGACATAGGGAAGAGAGCAGGCTATTAAAGTGTGACGGCACAGAATACAGCGCACAATGGCACGCCGTTTAATAATTGTAGAGCAGATGTATGGACGGCTCTTAGGGAACAGTATCCTGAAACATCAGACATGGGTGCAATTATGACACGAAAGATGAAAGAAGATCCTATTGTTTACATCCAGGACATTCTAGAGCGTTGGACTCTTGAAACGAAAGAGCCGTGGGGAAAAAACAGTGGCATTATTTTACCACATTTTATGTCAAGGATTGCCAGAGCAAGTCCAGAGACAAATTAAGAAATTAGTGGGAATGGAAGCCACGCCTTGGACTAAAATACAGTTGACAATACTGCATTACTGTTGGCGGTTGCAGGAGAAAAACAAGAAGAAAAATGAGGCTACGAAAGCTGAGGAAGCTAATTTAGTTCCAAAAATAATTGTCAAAGTACGCCATAGAAGGGGTGATATTGACAAGTGGAGAAGGATTGGGAATACAGCCACAGTGGGTGCATTGTAGGTAAATAATCAGTGTTCGATAGACCCAGGTGGTTATGGGTTCATGCCACGAGGCAGAGGTATGGGTTACAGAGGACAGGGTGGATTTCAAAGCAATCAAGGTGGGTTTCAGAATGCGCTAAATGTGAATCAGAATTTACAAGAAGGATTTAACCAAGGGGGACTAGTTAGACAATCACCTCCTGTATGTTGGACTTTTGGGATGGTAGGGCACATTGCACGCTTACGTGGGAGCCAAGGGAATGTACAGAATGGACAATTCACAAGAAGGAGGACAGCTTATCTTCCACCATATAGCACACAAGCTAGGGAAGGGTTTACCCAAGATCAGACAGTGTATCAGACACAAGAGCCACGAATGCGACAGGCACAGCAACCACAACAAGTACAAATGAATCCACTGCAAGGGCAGTTGCAGCACGTCCCCATGCAGACACAGCAGAATGCAACACACAAGACAATTACTGAAACCTAGGATAGGGGATGTCACTGTAGTGGGAGGGAATCCGTTCACAGGTACACTGGTTTCCATGTATCCACAATAGAAAAGCTCACAGGGCGAAATGATGTGTTCAGTACTATCTGTGACACCAGACCTCCAAGAGGAACCAAGAGTCGATGTGACAATAGGAGACAAGTCTTTTTCATTTTTACTAGACATTGGGGCTACTCGTTGATGTATACGAGAGGGAAAATATCCAATGTCGGGAATTGCCATGAATACTCAAGGGCTCTCTGGAGCAACAAGTCGAGTTCCTTTTACTGATCAATTACCAGTCTCTATAGGAGAGAGTGATATGTCTGTTCCATTATTATATGCACGGCAGGCACCAGTTAACATTTTGAGAAGATATTTGATGGCAAAACTTAAAATGACGATTTCATTTACTGACGAAGGGATAGTGTGTTCCACGGCTGGGATACACTATTTAAATGTGGGAGAATTCGTGCTGGCGTTTACAGGACAAATGGCTCTGCGAGGTGTACCAATTGAGCCAGATGTTTTTCTTTATGGGGTGAGCATTCTATTAACATGGTTACCTGGCTTAGTGGGGAAGACGGTGAGAATACCTGACAAGTTCTTGTTCAGACCACAGATACCCATGGGCGAAGAGGGGGGACAGACTATTCCTATGCAATTAGAAGCAGCCAGAGTACGAAGGGAAATGGCAATGCTTAAAGGAACAGACAACGCGGGCAGACCATGGAGGACAGTGATAGCTCTCGAAGAAGGGTATAGGCTGACTGACATTACTGACAAGACATGTTTAGGGAGAATGCCAGAGACGATGAAGTAGTGTTTTACATTAGCATCACTTAATGGATAAGGAAAGAGAGTAGGGAAGTCCCACAGAGAATGGCAATAATGCGGCAGCGTCCAGCATTTTTTGACGAAGACTTGGAGAAGGTGCCATGCGTTCTATGAACTACAGGCCCCTATGACCTAGGCCTGTTAAAGGGGGTAGGGGAAGCTAAAATAAAACTGAAGCCAGGAGCGATTTTACCTCAAGCAAAACAGTATCCTATGTCTCGAGAGGCTGATGAGGGTATATTTAAGACCATTTCATCACTGGTGGAACAAGGCATTCTAGTACTGTCAGAATCATTGTGTAACACTGCAGTGTACCCTGTGAAAAAAATTGAAGGGAGGGTCGTGGAGATTCATACAAGATATGAGACCGATTAACCAGATTGTAGAGGCAGAGTTTCCTTCAGTTCCTAACCTGGCAACGATGATATGCAGTATCCCGGTGGAAGCTCAATATTTCACTGTGATCGATTTGAGGAATGCATTTTTCTCAATCCCGTTGCAAAAGGACTCACAAGACCTGAATTCATTGACGTTTCGCCAGACTCATCTGAAACATACGAGGCTGCCCCAAGGGTATTGTGAATCTCATTGATCTTTAATTAGGTTCCTTCAGATGGACTTAGGCAATATTGATTTGAAAAGTGCTGTGATACAGTATGTAGATGACATTTTAATCTGTAGCACGACAGAAGATTAATGCATGCAAGATTCGATGCAGTTGCTGACTATTCTAGCAGACAAAGGATACAAGGTAGATGAACAAGTTACTTCTTACCTTGTAACGTTCTTTCGACGGGATGTTCCTCCAACGTATTCCTCATCTTAGATATATCCTTCCAGCTCTGCTGGCCTCGGAAAAATTTTTCTCCAGAGGGCGCTGCGCGTCGACGTCCCTCGAGTCGATGACCCTCGACAGCCGCCGTATCGACGCTCGACGTCATCCTGCCTATAAAGGCCGCGCGCAGCGTCCGTTGCTCAGTTACGTTTTGTAGCCCACAGTATTACTGTTTGGACTAGACTAATCACCCTGAAGGAGCGTAAGCTGCAACAACAAGGGAAGTAAAACTGCGGGGATGGATGGGAGGGTCGATGAGGAATACGTTGGAGGAACATCCCGTCGAAAGAACGTTACAAGGTAAGAAGTAACTTGTTCTTCGAAGGGATTGTGTCCTCCGACGTATTCCTCATCTTAGATAGGCTCCCATAGCAGTATTCTATATTCGAAGGAGGGAGTACTGACTTCACGCTGTCTTCTATTGGTGAATAGAATGCAGTACAGCCCTTCCAAACCTAGTCTCTTGACTAGAGGAGGAATCCAGATTGTAAAAACGTGTAAAGGTATGGACAGACGACCATGTAGCGGCCGCACATATGTCTTTAATCGGCACGCCTCTTTTGAGGGCCGATGAAGCTGCAATACCTCTGGTCGAATGAGCCCTAAGGTTTTGAGGGGGCTCTTTCCCTGCCAGTTTATAACATTCCAGAATGGCTAGAATGATCCATCTGGAAATGGTTTGCTTAGTTATTGGTAACCCCAGCTTGTGACCTGCGTAGCCTACAAACAGCTGGTCTGCCTGTCTTATCCTGGCTAGTCTACTAATGTAAAAACTTAAAACCCTCCTAGGGTCTAGTCTGTGTAACCTCTCTTCCTCTTTCCCCGGGTGAGGAGGAGGATAGAAAGATGGTAGGATAATCTTCTGAGAGATATGGAATTCAGAGACTACTTTTGGGAGGAAATTAGGCTTCACTTGCAGGACAACTTTGTCTTTGTGAAAGATTGTATGAGGGGGTTTACAAGAAAGAGCTTGTAATTCGCTCACCCTTCTAGCAGATGTAAGTGCTATTAATAAAACAGTCTTAAGGGTAAGGAATCTTAACGAACAAGAATGGAGAGGTTCGAAAGGTGTCCCCATCAGGAAAGTTAATACTAAGTTTAAATCCCATAGGGGAACTTGGAATGGTCTTGGGGGATAAACATTGGTTAACCCCTTTAGAAACTGTATTACCAAGGGTAATTTGAAATAGGATGGTTCCTCCGCAGTACGCTTAAAGATAGATAGCGCTGCGAGATAGCCCTTAATGGTGCCAACTTGAAGGCCTGAATTTGCCAAATATAGTAGGAAGGACAAAACCATTGGTGTACCACATGAAAATGGGTCGATATTCTGTTCTCTACACCAGCTGCAAAATCTGTTCCAACGGCAGCGGTATAAAGACTTTGTTGCTGGCCTCCTTGCCGAAAGCAACACCTCCATAACATCATCAGGGAGGTCCCAATCCTTGTACCTCAGCCGTTCAGAAGCCAAGCGTGAAGGTTGAGGGTTTTGATGTCTGGATGGAGAACCTGACCTCCCTTCTGTGAGAGTAGGTTCTCTCTGAGAGGAAGTCGAAATGGAGGGCAGATGGACAAGTCTAGAAGGTCCGGGTACCACGTTCTCCTGGCCCAATCCGGGGCAATTAGGATCATGGTTCGCCGGAATCTTCTCAACCTCCTGATCATTTGAGGAATGACAGGGACCAGTGGGAACGCGTACAGAAGCGGAAACTCCCAGTCCACTATGAACGCGTCTCCCAGAGCTCCTCTCGGAGGAAATTCCCTTGAGCAGAACAGGTCGCATTTCCTGTTTAGGCTGGTGGCGAACAGATCTACCTGAGGGGTTCCCCAAAGGGCGAAGATCTCTTGAAGGACTTCCTGAGCTAGCTCCCACTCGTGAGAGACTGTGTTCTGCCTGCTCAGAGCGTCCGCTGTCAAGTTCTTCTCTCCGGCTAGGTGAACTGCCGATAGAGAGATTCCTTCTTGGATTGCCCAAAACCAGAGCTGCATCGCCTCTCTGCACAGGGGTAGTGATCCTACGCCTCCTCTTTTGTTGAGGTAATGCATGGCCACCGTGTTGTCCGTCATTATCAGGACGTTCTTCCCTTGTACAACTGGCAGGAAAGCCTTCAACGCAAGTTTGATGGCTCTCAGCTCTAACAGGTTGATGTGTAGTCTGGACTCCGATGGAGACCAACGACCGCTGATGGTCAAGTCGTTGGCGTGGGCTCCCCACCCCGTGAGTGAGGCATCCGTGACTACTGTTATCTCCGGCCAGGGTTGCCAAAACTGTTCTCCTTTCAGAATGTTCTCCTGACAGGCCCACCACTGAAGGTCTCGAGCCACCCTGCCGGGAACCTGAAGAAGATCTGTCATTCTCCCTGAGAATTGTGACCACTGAGTCCTCAGTGCCCACTGGAGGGATCTCATTCTCAGGCGAGCCTCTGGCACAAGGAAAATGCAGGATGCCATGAGGCCTAGCAACCTCAAAAAGTCGAAAGCTGGGAGACGTTGGGCAAGTTGGAACTTGGTAACCATCTGTAGAATATCTTGAGCCCTCACCTCTGGTGGCGAGGCTTTTCCCAGGGAAGTATCCAGGATCGCTCCTATGAACTGGAGTCTCTGCGATGGTATCATTTGAGACTTCTTTAAATTGAGGGAGAAGCCCAGCTTGTGAAGGGAGTAGCATACGTGATTTAGCTGGATCTGAGCTTGCTCCGGAGAAACAGCCCTGATCAGCCAATCGTCCAGGTAGGGGTAGACGTGAATCCCTTCCCTCCTTAGACTTGCCGCCACTACCGACATTACCTTGGTGAAGACCCTCGGGCGGAGGTCAGCCCAAAAGGCAGTACTCGAAATTGATAGTGAGAGTTGCCAATTGCGAACCTCAGGTATTTCCTGTGTTTGAGATGGATAGGCACATGGAAATAAGCGTCCTGAAGGTCCAGAGATACCAACCAGTCCTGAAACTGAAGGGCCTGGAGGATCTGAGAAAGAGTGACCATCTTGAATTTGTCTTTCCTGAGGAATTTGTTCAATTCTCGCAAGTCCAAGATGGGTCTCAGTCCTCCGTCTTTCTTTGGAACGAGAAAGTAAGGGGAGTACCAGCCCTTGTTCCTCTCCGCTACAGGTACCGGTTCTATGGCACCTTTCTCTAGCAGGTCTATAATTTCCTGCAAGAGGAGCGGATCTGGAGCTTTCTGAGAGCTGATCCCCGGTGGATGACTCTGAGGTATACGTAGGAAAGGTAGGCAGTAACCTTGGGCAACTGTTTCCAATGCCCAAGCATCTGACGTGATAGCCTGCCATTCCGCCAGATGTTGAGTCAACCTGCCTCCTACAGGTGTCCTGTGAGGGAAGTCCTCAGAGTGGTTTTGGGGCGGCTGATGCAGATGCCGATGGTAAAGAGGCACCTGCTGTTGCTGCGGCTTTAGAATATCTACCCCGTCCACCTCGGGTAGTTCTTCTTTGACCCCTTTGAGCCGGTCGTCCTCTACCTCTTCCGAATGAGGAGTAGAAGCGAAAGGACTTGCCCCTCGCAGAGGTTCCTGTGGGACGAAAAGGAGTCTGACGGATTGCAGCTCCTAGGGATTTTGCTGCTGCTTTTGAAGTTTGCAGTTTCTCTAAACTGTCATCCGCCTTTTTCCCGAACAAAGAAGAGCCATCAAATGGCATGTTCAAGAGCCTGGCTTGCACATCTGGGGCAAAACCCGACTTTCTCAACCAAGCGAACCGCCTGGTTGATGTACTTGCCGCCATTGCTCTGCTGATACCGTCAGCCGAATCAATGCCCGTCTGGAGGGATTCGCACATAGCGTCTTTACCGTCCTGTATAATATTCAGGAACGCATCCCTTTCTTCTCCCTCCGGGATGCAGTCAGCCGCTGTAGAAGCACACTCCCAAAGTGTATGGCTGAACCTAGCAAGGGTGCAAGTAGCATTAACAGACTTTAACGCCATGCTACATGCTGAAAAGACTTTCTTAGCCATAGCATCATATTTTTTATCGTCCCTGTCCTGTGGGACAGTAGGATAAGCCGTCTTGACGTCGGTAGAGGATGCTGCTTGTACCACCAGACTTTCTGGGGATGGATGTTTAGACAAGAACTCTGGGTCTGTGGAAGATACCCTGTACATTGCAGACAGTTTTTTATTTACTGCTGGTATTACATCTGGGGTTTCCCAGTTTGTCATGATCTTTCTCTGAAGAGCTTTATGAAAGGGCACCACTGGATCCTCTTGTGGGCCTTTGTCAAGAATATCCGTGAGGTCATCTTGCTGGAAAGATTGTGAAGGTGTAGACCACCCCATGAACTCTGTAATTCTGGCCATTAAAGCTCTGTAGGGGGTTTCAGCATGCTCCCCCGGGTCTGGTTTAGCAAAATCCACCTCAGGGGAAGTGTCTAAACCACTTGCCTCATGTAAAGAATCATGAAGATCCTTTAATCTGCGCTCTTCAGAGGAAAATTCCTCTCTAACTGGGGTTACAGGTCCCTGTAACTCATCTTGTTCTGACAAATCACCCTCTTCTAAAATTGAGGATATAGTTCTCAATTGTTCTGAATTAATAAAGGGAGTAAATCCCATTTCCAAGGCAGAGGGTGCTGAACTTGTCATTATTGGCCTCGAAAACGTCGATGTCGTCGACGCCGACGTCGAAGGCTTCGAGCGTGGCGTCGAAAACAGAGGTGGAGGCCTCGAGGACCTCGACAGAATTGGAATTTTACTCGACAATATCGACGCCATCGACGCCATCGACGTCGAGGGCCTGGGAATCGTCACTGGATGTGTGGTCATCGTGACTTTTCTCGGCGTCGACGCCGGTGTCGAGGCCGGCGTCGAGTCGACAGACCTGTGTGTCGAAGGTCCCTTCGACAACGGCGTCGAAGACCTCGACGTCGACGGAACCTTCGTCGACGGCGTCGACGGAACCTTCGAGGAAGGTTTGGAGGTCATGGTCCTACTCGAGGGTTCGAGACGCGCTCGAGAGGTTTCTTTCGCCGGGTACTGCGACTCGCGGCGTTTTTGACCTTCGGGTCTTTCGACCAGAGCATCGCTCTCGGCAGTCTTCGAGGGGGTCGAGGCCGCTTTCTCGAAGACGCTCATCATGTTATTTCTGAATTCCTCCCATTCAGCCCGGGAACTATGTTTCGTGGGGCAAGGGATTCTTTTTGGCGAAACAGAGGAAGAGGAAGACGGAGAAGGGGATCTTCGACGTCTCCTCTTCGAGTGTTTCGATCTCGAGGAGTGATGAGACCCACTCCGAGACCTGGAGCGTGAATGGTGACGAGGAGACGAATGTCTCGACTTCGTCGAAGAAGAAGAAGCTTTAAAAGTCTTACCTTTCTCCAGCTTCCCCCTACGCTCCTTCAGGGCCTTAGCTGTCATGGACATACAGTCCTCGCACTCCGAACAATGGTGTTCGGCTCCCAAGCACCACAGACAATTTCTGTGAGGATCGGTCAACGACATCTTTTTCCCACAATCTCGACATTTTTTGAAGCCGGATCGAGGGGTTGTCGGTTCCGACGAGGAAGCCATCAAGTACGATTCGAATAACTTGAAGTAAATATTACTAAGAACTGAGCAACGGTATTCCGAGGCACCGAGTAGCGCGGAAAAACGGAACTGAGCAACGGACGCTGCGCGCGGCCTTTATAGGCAGGATGACGTCGAGCGTCGATACGGCGGCTGTCGAGGGTCATCGACTCGAGGGACGTCGACGCGCAGCGCCCTCTGGAGAAAAAATTTTCCGAGGCCAGCAGAGCTGGAAGGATATATCTAAGATGAGGAATACGTCGGAGGACACAATCCCTTCGAAAGGCATGTTCAGGAGGCGGTTCTATACATCCTGTGCAAAACCCGACTTCCATAACCACGCAAACTTGCGCATTACCGTGCTAGTGCCCATGGACCTGCTTACACTATCCGCAGTGTCCAATCTAGATTGAAGAGATTCCTGCATGGCCTCCTTTCCATCTCTAACGATGGTGAGGAAACCTTCCCTTTCTTCCCCTTCTGGTATGTGCTCTGCCGCCATTGCGATGCACTCCTACAGAGTGTACGAAAATTTAGCCAAGGCCCATGTGGAGTTGGCAGATTTTAATGCCATGCTCCCGGCTGAAAATACCTTCTGTGCCCAACCATCCACACGCTTATCGTCCCTGTCTGGAGGGATAGACGGGTACGCAAATTTGTTGGAAGCTGTGGCTGCCTGTATGACCAAACTCTCGGGAGTTGGATGTTTTGACAGATAGCCGGGGTCGCTACTGGCTGGGCGGTATTCTGATGCTAGGGATTTATTCACCGGAGGAATAGAATCCGGAGTTTCCCAATTCTTGGCCACCCTGTTTTGTAAGGCTACATGAAAAGGTAAAACTGGGTCTTCAGTGGGACCATGTTCCAATATGTCTGTCAAATCGTCCTGGACGAATTGGGCTGTTGGTTTAGCCCATCCCAAGTAGTCTACCACCTTTGTCATTAATTGACGATAAGATGGACTGGCATGCTCTCCTGGATCTGGTCTACCAAAATCATTCTCAGGAGAGGTCTCAATGCATTATGTAAGCACTCCACCAAATCCTTCATCCTGCTTTCTTCTGATATTAAGCATTCTGGGGGCATTTTGGGTGCCATATTCCAACCCAAAAGGTACATCTTCCTCTTCGGATCTCTCCTGATCCTCAAAAATTGAGGTCAAGGATTTGAAAAACTCCTTCCTAGGGAGAGGCTTGAAAACCTTCTCTGGGAGAGGAGGAGGAGGAGGAGGAGGTGTAATACTAGATTTTGAAGAAGATACATGTCTTGCAGTTTTCTCCTTCTCCTTTTCTAGCTGCCCTGGCTTGGTTGGAGCCTTTGGCGCCGAAGGTTTCGGCGTCGACGTCGATAAAGGCGTCGACGGCGTCAATGACATCGTGGTCGTCGACAGGGTCTGCTTCGCGGGCGTCGAGGCGGCCTTCGACAGTTTCCCCTTCGAGGTGTGGAAGGTCTCGGACGGCGTTGGTGACCTCGAGCGGTCGACTCGACTCGAGCGTTTTTCGCTTGGCGTCCTGGAAGGTTCTCTATCCTTCCTTTTACGATCACCCGGGCTCAAGGGCGCGCCAGTGTCGGAGCGATGACGCTCCTGGCCGGCTTCCGAAGAGGTGCGGACCGAGGCTTCGCTTTCTCAAACACCTCCATCATTTTGACCCTAAATGCTTCCCACTCTTCGGAAGACGAATGTTTTGTGGGGCATTTCATTTTCGGAAACTCGTCTGACGATGAGGTGGAGGGAGATCTATGTCGTTGTTTCTTCGACTTTTTCGACGAAGACGACGAGCGATGAGAATCGCTTCGAGATCTGGATCTATGCCTTTTGCGTCGAGGAGATTTTTCCCCAGGGGGTCTCGACTCAACGCTAGAGGCTTTCCGATCCTTCCGACCTACCTGTAGCTTTCCTCTCCTTTCTCGCAAGGCCTTTCCCGTCATCGCCTGACACTTCGAACAGGCCTCCATGTCGTGGCCTTCCCCGAGACACCACAAACACTTGCGGTGCGGGTCCGTGATCGACATTTTTGAGCCGCACGACTTGCCTTTCTTAAAACCATTCTCGAGGTCGTGGTCGGTGTCGATGATGAGGACATTATTTCTTCTCGTAATATTATATTTCCTGACAGAACGCGGGCCGAATGTCCGAAGCAACGTACTGCGGAAAAACGGAACTGAGGCCAACGGGCGCCACACGTGCTACTTATACACCCGATGACGTCACCCTCGACGGAGGCCCTCGAGGGACTATCGACTCGACGACACTTACGCACGGCGCCCTCTGCAGAAAAAATATCCGAAGAGCAGCAAAGCTGGATGGAATACATCTAAGATGAGGAATACGTTGGAGGACACAATCCACTCGAAATGTGTTTTATTCTTTCAGGTGTCAATCTTCTTCCCTTCTTTGACAGGAGATAGTCTAAATAGGCGACCTCCTGACAACAAAATTGAAATTTTTTAAGTAAAGCTTTGTGACCATGCTAAACTAGATGAATAAGTAATGACACAGTGCCCTCCTTACAGGCACTCTCAGAGTCAGCAGCTAGAAGCAAATCATCAACGTACTGAAGCAAAGTACAGGTAGAGTGCAATTCAAGGGTATCAAGTTGTTCTTTCAAAGCCCTACTATAAATGCTAGGACTCTCTGTGTACCCTTGAGGTGCACGAGTAAATGTAAACGAGCGTCCCCCTAAGGTGAACGCGAACAAATATCTACTATCCTTGTGTATAGGAATACTAAAGAACGCATTCTTTAAGTCCACAACACTAAAGTAAGTAGCTGTAGCTGGAATCATGGTTAGGATTGTCGTTACATCAGGCACAATTGGAAATTGTGGTGCCACAACTTTATTAATGGCACGTAAATCAATTATGAAACGGAATGGAATTACATTATCGCCTTTCTTGTACACCGGTAAAATCGGACTGTTACACAAACTTCCTGAAATTTCTTCAATCACCCCACGATGCACACAATCGGAAACAATACATTTCAAAGCTCGCTCGCCCTCAACCGAAATCTTATACTGGGGAATCCATGTTTCAAGACTATTTTGACAGGCTCAATCTGTAAAACACTGACATCATTTTCGTCGACAGCCCACAAGCTCTCTGGTACATCAATGAATTCTGGAGGCAAAGGTCTGGTCAAGAATTGCGAGGCAGAAAATTGCTGTGGTGAAATCGTCAAGCGCACTCCATCAGAAGAACAATAAATCACTGCATTTAATTCTTTTAACAGATTCAACCCCAGCAAGTTCTCTCTGCAATCCGAAGTCAACAGAAAAGGACAATGGTCCGTAAAGGGACCCAAAGAAATAGGTACCGGCATAGAAACCGGAAAAACAACTAGTGTACCAGAAAACCCTACAGAAACATTGGTTTGCCATGACAGTGGAATGTTTGGAACCTGTGAATGATCAATGGAACACTTCTGTGCTCCAGTGTCTATCAAAAACTGATGTTTCCTATTTCCCACCACTATTTCAATGTAGGGACCTTTCTGATTGACGGGAATAGGTGTAGGTTCTAAACCCTGCTTCGGGCAATCCTAACGAAGCAGAATATCATCAAAAGGAAGTTCTTCAGATAAATATGCAGCGGAAGGATGATCAAATATGTTCCTGGTGTCCACACTCGGAGTCTGATTGTCCTGCGAAAAAGGTTGCTGAGGGTCCTGTGTAAATTGACCTCTACCAGGACCCCCTACGCACGGGCGACCTCTGGATCACCTACCCATATTACCAAATGTATTATTCGACCTTTGTTGAAGGACGGGGCATTGTGCTCGCCAATGACCCTCTCGACGAAAATAAGCGCACTGGTTAATGTTCACAGGATCCAAGGGCACATTCCCCTGCGGGACATACTGACCTCTAACCTGAGAACTACCCCCTCTGGGGCCCCTAACAATTTGCTGCAATAGCACTTTAGTTTTTAAATCGCCTTTCCGTTTTTCAATCCTATCTTTTTCATTATTGACACGGTTCTCGTAGTACTGAGCCATGTGCAGTACTTCTGATTGTGATTTCGCCTGCCAAGCGCTCTCAGAAGACAAAATTTGTGACTGGATGTCAGGCAGCAATCCACGTACAAATTTGTCCACAAATAATCTTTTCCCAGACTCTGTGCCTAAGTCTTGTTCACTGAAATCCGAGAATACCTGTTCGAACCGATTAAAGAACTCGGTAGCACCCTCAGACTTTCCTTGGACACAGGCCGTAAGCTTGTCCCAAATAATTATCTTTTCGAGAATTATGGTTTTTAATTTAGCAACGATTCTATCAGGCAGAGTTAATATCACCTGAGGTGGTCTTTCGCCAGCTGGCCTTTCCCCATCGAGTCTAGTTATATTCCCCCATGTATCTCCCAACCCGGGTACGTCGTCAATAGTTCTAACTTGTTTCCATAAATCTACGGGCAGGAGTACAGGAAACAACAAATCAATGTCACCTAAGGTGAACACTGAGGACTGCAAAACGGATTCTATCTCTTTATAGAACCCTGTCGGATTTTTCCTAATATCAGGAATAGATTGCCTAATAGTATTCACTTCCTGTCTTGAGAACGGGACGTGAACGAACTGCGATACATAATGTGTGGGAATGTTCACAGCGACTATATTATGTGCAAGATCGGACGCAATATCAAACTTCGGGACAAATGTCGGAGGAACCTCTCTCATAGGCAACTGAGAAGTAGGTGTCTCCGAACGCTTACCAAGCAACAGAGCCAAGTCGAGCGCTAAAGCAGTCGAAGAAGTGTCAAGTGAAAAAGCTCTCTTATAAATGCTCAATAACTCTGTGGGACAACTAATCTTCCTTTTTACACACTCATCCTGCAGGTACTCTACCATTTCCAGTATCACTTTCCTCTGCATTTATAGCGTGTATTGACTATATGTGTCATATACCTCAACTGGAGTTATCGATATGTCTGAAATCCATCTAATCACGTCTTTCTTACAAATTCGTATTTCCTCCGATATCGGTTTACGACACGGAAGGAACCGTTTCTGTACATACATATTTTCCTCTTCGTCATCCTCATTCTGTAACTTTTCTAACTCCTTTCTATACCCAAACAACCTCTCGACATGCTCATTTACCTTCTCCACAGTGTCTCTAGAAAGCGCTAGAGTATTTAGATCCCTTAACCCTTGCTGAAAATCCGCATTATTTAATCTTCCCCACATTATACATAACTGAAACCCTAAACCTTCAATAAAAACATTTTTCTCAGGAAAATTATCCGTATTACAAAGTGTGGCAAAAACGCTAGCTTGATCATCCTTCTCCATACAATGCTTAGCCCATGCAATTAACTCACGTTTCTTCTCCGGTGGTACGGTATTGCGAGTGACAACCTTTGTTCCTGTACCTCGATCAATTACAAGCGGCTCAGGACCACTTGGAAGAGAGGGAGCAGGCATATTTGATGGTGGTACTATAAGCGGTGCGATAAAAAAAGGTGGGGCAGCTGGAGGAAGGAGAACATTAGGCAGAGCAAGAACAACGGGAACAACAACAGGTGGAGCAGGAATAACAGGAGAAAGAGGCAGAGCAGCAGGAAGAGGAACATACGGAGGTGGCGCAGAGGCACCAGGCTTTCGTTCATTTAATATTTTGTCAATAAACTCATCAGAAATATGAAGATCTTTAGAAGGATAGATTTTTTGAATACCGAGTGAAAAAGCCCTATCCATATTTTTAGTCGCCTCAGACTGTTTGCCCTGATCATATAACAACGCTTTTTCAGCGTTCGTTTTATGACGGCGTGAATGTTTCTCTCTACTTTTAAGTTGTTGCAATGCTTCTTTTTTCCAATTCTGCAAAACATCAAATGCTGCAGGTCTAGCCTTTTTCTTTAATAGAATTGACTCTAAATACTCAATACAAGGGATTTCAAAACTACCATTGATTGGCCACTGAAGTTCGGAGGCATGGCTGGTTTGTCTGTGCCAAATGTCATTAAATACTATACTTCCTATGCCATGCTTACAGTACATAGTACATGCCGGCGACCCCTCCTGTGGTGCGGGACTGCTAAATTCCAAAGATTGTCTATCACTGCGGAATAATGCCCTAAAGCAGGTAGACAATTTCCCAGGCATATCTCAAATTCTTGGTGTTACCTGGTAAATAATTGTGTCTGCAGATACAATGCGCCAAAATTCAAATTGTCGAGGTTAAATTAAGAATCGGGTCATGACTCACCTGACCAAACCTAAGGAGGTCCGATCGGATTTCTAAGAATCTTACCTAACTAATCTTACCTCGTGTATGGTGATTTCGACAAATCTGCCCGCCTCGATAAGTGGACCCTCGTCAAGATGCCGTCTCGGACCGCACGCGTATCGTCCAAGGATCGGGTCGTGCAGTGCTGCTGAGGTGTCGTGTCTCGTTCAGTGGGCCCCTTATGTCACACCGTCCAATCCCGGTCCAATAGCGTGCGTCAACCTTCAACAATCCGGCATCAATCTTGAGGGTCTCTATTCGGGTGCCAACTGTGGAAACAGAATCAAAATATTGAGGCTGAGTACCCCAAAAGGAAATACACCGAACACGGGTTACAAAGAAACATACAAAGTACTTTATTTTATACTGAATCCAGTTACAAAAACAGAGCAAAATCAGATAGCTATCGGCCCTCAGTACAACACAACGAACTCCAGCGTGGTTCAGTGTGTTCAGTGAGAGACGTTGTACATTAGAATGCATTCGCTTTTTATACACTTGGTGGGCGCGATGTCCAGCCCCAGTTCGGGTTAATATTCCTTTTAATACATCACCGATCTAGGGTTCGTGCCAAGTCTCAAACAACCGCATATAACTGGTTTGCCTTTAATACATGTATCAACAAGCCTATGCAATAACTGTGTATTCTAAGATTTTGCATGCAGGCCTTTTTCAACATTAATACAATGTAGTTAAACAGATGTTCTTCGTTCAGTATTTGAATACATTATCTCAACATATGCTCGTGGATTAGTTTCATTGCACGAGTAATCCTTCTACACATAGGTCAACAAAGGACAAGGTCTCAGTTCACGACCTCAACAAGTGGCCTGCAGGCAAGTTACACATTAGCTATGTACAGAGGTCAAGACGGCCATGTTGTTTTGTGGAATGACATTGTCCACCATTTTAACTCACAGGGTGACTTTTACACAATGAATCCTAAAATGGCGGTTTGACCTAAAATGGCGGCTTACATGGATTTAAGGTCAGGACCTTCCAACACGGATTTCTTTCGCAAGCGACTTTCGAGCAGCTCGGCGTAGGCCAATATTAATATATTTATTAAAATAGGAGGCACAATATACTTTCTCTTTCGACAATAGGAGACATTAAGGGTCTCTTTGCAGCCATTATTGGAGGAAGAGCAGATGACATAGGGAAGAGAGCAGGCTATTAAAGTGTGACGGCACAGAATACAGCGCACAATGGCACGCCGTTTAATAATTGTAGAGCAGATGTATGGACGGCTCTTAGGGAACAGTATCCTGACACATCAGACATGGGTGCAATTATGACACGAAAGATGAAAGAAGATCCTATTGTTTACATCCAGGACATTCTAGAGCGTTGGACTCTTGAAACGAAAGAGCCGTGGGGAAAAAACAGTGGCATTATTTTACCACATTTTATGTCAAGGATTGCCAGAGCAAGTCCAGAGACAAATTAAGAAATTAGTGGGAATGGAAGCCACGCCTTGGGCTAAAATACAGTTGACAATACTGCATTACTGTTGGCGGTTGCAGGAGAAAAACAAGAAGAAAAATGAGGCTACGAAAGCTGAGGAAGCTAATTTAGTTCCAAAAATAATTGTCAAAGTACGCCATAGAAGGGGTGATATTGACAAGTGGAGAAGGATTGGGAATACAGCCACAGTGGGTGCATTGTAGGTAAATAATCAGTGTTCGATAGACCCAGGTGGTTATGGGTTCATGCCACGAGGCAGAGGTATGGGTTACAGAGGACAGGGTGGATTTCAAAGCAATCAAGGTGGGTTTCAGAATGCGCAAAATGTGAATCAGAATTTACAAGAAGGATTTAACCAAGGGGGACTAGTTAGACAATCACCTCCTGTATGTTGGACTTTTGGGATGGTAGGGCACATTGCACGCTTACGTGGGAGCCAAGGGAATGTACAGAATGGACAATTCACAAGAAGGAGGACAGCTTATCTTCCACCATATAGCACACAAGCTAGGGAAGGGTTTACCCAAGATCAGACAGTGTATCAGACACAAGAGCCACGAATGCCACAGGCACAGCAACCACAACAAGTACAAATGAATCCACTGCAAGGGCAGTTGCAGCACGTCCCCATGCAGACACAGCAGAATGCAACACACAAGACAATTACTGAAACCTAGGATAGGGGATGTCACTGTAGTGGGGGGGAATCCGTTCACAGGTACACTGGTTTCCATGTATCCACAATAGAAAAGCTCACAGGGCGAAATGATGTGTTCAGTACTATCTGTGACACCAGACCTCCAAGAGGAACCAAGAGTCGATGTGACAATAGGAGACAAGTCTTTTTCATTTTTACTAGACACTGGGGCTACTCGTTGATGTATACGAGAGGGAAAATATCCAATGTCGAGAATTGCCATGAATACTCAAGGGCTCTCTGGAGCAACAAGTCGAGTTCCTTTTACTGATCAATTACCAGTCTCTATAGGAGAGAGTGATATGTCTGTTCCATTATTATATGCACGGCAGGCACCAGTTAACATTTTGAGAAGATATTTGATGGCAAAACTTAAAATGACGATTTCATTTACTGACGAAGGGATAGTGTGTTCCACGGCTGGGATACACTATTTAAATGTGGGAGAATTCGTGCTGGCGTTTACAGGACAAATGGCTCTGCGAGGTGTACCAATTGAGCCAGATGTTTTTCTTTATGGGGTGAGCATTCTATTAACATGGTTACCTGGCTTAGTGGGGAAGACGGTGAGAATACCTGACAAGTTCTTGTTCAGACCACAGATACCCATGGGCGAAGAGGGGGGACAGACTATTCCTATGCAATTAGAAGCAGCCAGAGTACGAAGGGAAATGGCAATGCTTAAAGGAACAGACGACGCGGGCAGACCATGGAGGACAGTGATAGCTCTCGAAGAAGGGTATAGGCTGACTGACATTACTGACAAGACATGTTTAGGGAGAATGCCAGAGACGATGAAGTAGTGTTTTACATTAGCATCACTTAATGGATAAGGAAAGAGAGTAGGGAAGTCCCACAGAGAATGGCAATAATGCGGCAGCGTCCAGCATTTTTTGACGAAGACTTGGAGAAGGTGCCATGCGTTCTATGAACTACAGGCCCCTATGACCTAGGCCTGTTAAAGGGGGTAGGGGAAGCTAAAATAAAACTGAAGCCAGGAGCGATTTTACCTCAAGCAAAACAGTATCCTATGTCTCGAGAGGCTGATGAGGGTATATTTAAGACCATTTCATCACTGGTGGAACAAGGCATTCTAGTACTGTCAGAATCATTGTGTAACACTGCAGTGTACCCTGTGAAAAAAATTGAAGGGAGGGTCGTGGAGATTCATACAAGATATGAGACCGATTAACCAGATTGTAGAGGCAGAGTTTCCTTCAGTTCCTAACCTGGCAACGATGATATGCAGTATCCCGGTGGAAGCTCAATATTTCACTGTGATCGATTTGAGGAATGCATTTTTCTCAATCCCGTTGCACAAGGACTCACAAGACCTGAATTCATTGACGTTTCGCCAGACTCATCTGAAACATACGAGGCTGCCCCAAGGGTATTGTGAATCTCTTTGATCTTTAATTAGGTTCCTTCAGATGGACTTAGGCAATATTGATTTGAAAAGTGCTGTGATACAGTATGTAGATGACATTTTAATCTGTAGCACGACAGAAGATTAATGCATGCAAGATTCGATGCAGTTGCTGACTATTCTAGCAGACAAAGGATACAAGGTAGATGAACAAGTTACTTCTTACCTTGTAACGTTCTTTCGACGGGATGTTCCTCCGACGTATTCCTCATCTTAGATATATCCTTCCAGCTCTGCTGGCCTCGGAAAAATTTTTCTCCAGAGGGCGCTGCACGTCGACGTCCCTCGAGTCGATGACCCTCGACAGCCGCCATATCGACGCTCGACGTCATCCTGCCTATAAAGGCCGCGCGCAGCGTCCGTTGCTCAGTTCCGTTTTGTAGCCCACAGTATTACTGTTTGGACTAGACTAATCACCCTGAAGGAGCGTAAGCTGCAACAACAAGGTAAGTAAAACTGCGGGGATGGATGGGAGGGTCGATGAGGAATACGTCGGAGGAACATCCCGTCGAAAGAACGTTACAAGGTAAGAAGTAACTTGTTCTTCGAAGGGATTGTGTCCTCCGACGTATTCCTCATCTTAGATAGGCTCCCATAGCAGTATTCTTTATTCGGAGGAGGGAGTACTGACTTCACGCTGTCTTCTATTGGTGAATAGAATGCAGTACAGCCCTTCCAAACCTAGTCTCTTGACTAGAGGAGGAATCCAGATTGTAAAAACGTGTAAAGGTATGGACAGACGACCATGTAGCGGCCGCACATATGTCTTTAATCGGCACGCCTCTTTTGAGGGCCGATGAAGCTGCAATACCTCTGGTCGAATGAGCCCTAAGGTTTTGAGGGGGCTCTTTCCCTGCCAGTTTATAACATTCCAGAATGGCTAGAATGATCCATCTGGAAATGGTCTGCTTAGTTATTGGTAACCCCAGCTTGTGACCTGCGTAGCCTACAAACAGCTGGTCTGCCTGTCTTATCCTGGCTAGTCTACTAATGTAAAAACTTAAAACCCTCCTAGGGTCTAGTCTGTGTAACCTCTCTTCCTCTTTCCCCGGGTGAGGAGGAGGATAGAAAGATGGTAGGATAATCTTCTGAGAGATATGGAATTCAGAGACTACTTTTGGGAGGAAATTAGGCTTCACTTGCAGGACAACTTTGTCTTTGTGAAAGATTGTATGAGGGGGTTTACAAGAAAGAGCTTGTAATTCGCTCACCCTTCTAGCAGATGTAAGTGCTATTAATAAAACAGTCTTAAGGGTAAGGAATCTTAACGAACAAGAATGGAGAGGTTCGAAAGGTGTCCCCATCAGGAAAGTTAATACTAAGTTTAAATCCCATAGGGGAACTTGGAATGGTCTTGGGGGATAAACATTGGTTAACCCCTTTAGAAACTGTATTACCAAGGGTAATTTGAAATAGGATGGTTCCTCCGCAGTACGCTTAAAGATAGATAGCGCTGCGAGATAGCCCTTAATGGTGCCAACTTGAAGGCCTGAATTTGCCAAATATAGTAGGAAGGACAAAACCATTGGTGTACCACATGAAAATGGGTCGATATTCTGTTCTCTACACCAGCTGCAAAATCTGTTCCAACGGCAGCGGTATAAAGACTTTGTTGCTGGCCTCCTTGCCGAAAGCAACACCTCCATAACATCATCAGGGAGGTCCCAATCCTTGTACCTCAGCCGTTCAGAAGCCAAGCGTGAAGGTTGAGGGTTTTGATGTCTGGATGGAGAACCTGACCTCCCTTCTGTGAGAGTAGGTTCTCTCTGAGAGGAAGTCGAAATGGAGGGCAGATGGACAAGTCTAGAAGGTCCGGGTACCACGTTCTCCTGGCCCAATCCGGGGCAATTAGGATCATGGTTCGCTGGAATCTTCTCAACCTCCTGATCATTTGAGGAATGACAGGGACCGGTGGGAACGCGTACAGAAGCGGAAACTCCCAGTCCACTATGAACGCGTCTCCCAGAGCTCCTCTCGGAGGAAATTCCCTTGAGCAGAACAGGTCGCATTTCCTGTTTAGGCTGGTGGCAAACAGATCTACCTGAGGGGTTCCCCAAAGGGCGAAGATCTCTTGAAGGACTTCCTGAGCTAGCTCCCACTCGTGAGAGACTGTGTTCTGCCTGCTCAGAGCGTCCCCCTTCTTGGATTGCCCAAAACCAGAGCTGCATCGCCTCTCTGCACAGGGGTAGTGATCCTACGCCTCCTCTTTTGTTGAGGTAATGCATGGCCACCGTGTTGTCCGTCATTATCAGGACGTTCTTCCCTTGTACAACTGGCAGGAAAGCCTTCAACGCAAGTTTGATGGCTCTCAGCTCTAACAGGTTGATGTGTAGTCTGGACTCCGATGGAGACCAACGACCGCTGATGGTCAAGTCGTTGGCGTGGGCTCCCCACCCCGTGAGTGAGGCATCCGTGACTACTGTTATCTCCGGCCAGGGTTGCCAAAACTGTTCTCCTTTCAGAATGTTCTCCTGACAGGCCCACCACTGAAGGTCTCGAGCCACCCTGCCGGGAACCTAAAGAAGATATGTCATTCTCCCTGAGAATTGTGACCACTGAGTCCTCAGTGCCCACTGGAGGGATCTCATTCTCAGGCGAGCCTCTGGCACAAGGAAAATGCAGGATGCCATGAGGCCTAGCAACCTCAAAAAGTCGAAAGCTGGGAGACGTTGGGCAAGTTGGAACTTGGTAACCATCTGTAGAATATCTTGAGCCCTCACCTCTGGTGGCGAGGCTTTTCCCAGGGAAGTATCCAGGATCGCTCCTATGAACTGGAGTCTCTGCGATGGTATAATTTGAGACTTCTTTAAATTGAGGGAGAAGCCCAGCTTGTGAAGGGAGTAGCATACGTGATTTAGCTGGATCTGAGCTTGCTCCGGAGAAACAGCCCTGATCAGCCAATCGTCCAGGTAGGGGTAGACGTGAATCCCTTCCCTCCTTAGACTTGCCGCCACTACCGACATTAACTTGGTGAAGACCCTCGGGGCGGAGGTCAGCCCAAAAGGCAGTACTCGAAATTGATAGTGAGAGTTGCCAATTGCGAACCTCAGGTATTTCCTGTGTTTGAGATGGATAGGCACATGGAAATAAGCGTCCTGAAGGTCCAGAGATACCAACCAGTCCTGAAACTGAAGGGCCTGGAGGATCTGAGAAAGAGTGACCATCTTGAATTTGTCTTTCCTGAGGAATTTGTTCAATTCTCGCAAGTCCAAGATGGGTCTCAGTCCTCCGTCTTTCTTTGGAACGAGAAAGTAAGGGGAGTACCAGCCCTTGTTCCTCTCCGCTACAGGTACCGGTTCTATGGCACCTTTCTCTAGCAGGTCTATAATTTCCTGCAAGAGGAGCGGATCTGGAGCTTTCTGAGAGCTGATCCCCGGTGGATGACTCTGAGGTATACGTAGGAAAGGTAGGCAGTAACCTTGGGCAACTGTTTCCAATGCCCAAGCATCTGACGTGATAGCCTGCCATTCCGCCAGATGTTGAGTCAACCTGCCTCCTACAGGTGTCCTGTGAGGGAAGTCCTCAGAGTGGTTTTGGGGCGGCTGATGCAGATGCCGATGGTAAAGAGGCACCTGCTGTTGCTGCGGCTTTAGAATATCTACCCCGTCCACCTCGGGTAGTTCTTCTTTGACCCCTTTGAGCCGGTCGTCCTCTACCTCTTCCGAATGAGGAGTAGAAGCGAAAGGACTTGCCCCTCGCAGAGGTTCCTGTGGGACGAAAAGGAGTCTGACGGATTGCAGCTCCTAGGGATTTTGCTGCTGCTTTTGAAGTTTGCAGTTTCTCTAAACTGTCATCCGCCTTTTTCCCGAACAAAGAAGAGCCATCAAATGGCATGTTCAAGAGCCTGGCTTGCACATCTGGGGCAAAACCCGACTTTCTCAACCAAGCGAACCGCCTGGTTGATGTACTTGCCGCCATTGCTCTGCTGATACTGTCAGCCGAATCAATGCCCGTCTGGAGGGATTCGCACATAGCGTCTTTACCGTCCTGTATAATATTCAGGAACGCATCCCTTTCTTCTCCCTCTGGGATGCAGTCAGCCGCTGTAGAAGCACACTCCCAAAGTGTATGGCTGAACCTAGCAAGGGTGCAAGTAGCATTAACAGACTTTAACGCCATGCTACATGCTGAAAAGACTTTCTTAGCCATAGCATCATATTTTTTATCGTCCCTGTCCTGTGGGACAGTAGGATAAGCCGTCTTGACGTCGGTAGAGGATGCTGCTTGTACCACCAGACTTTCTGGGGATGGATGTTTAGACAAGAACTCTGGGTCTGTGGAAGATACCCTGTACTTTGCAGACAGTTTTTTATTTACTGCTGGTATTACATCTGGGGTTTCCCAGTTTGTCATGATCTTTCTCTGAAGAGCTTTATGAAAGGGCACCACTGGATCCTCTTGTGGGCCTTTGTCAAGAATATCCGTGAGGTCATCTTGCTGGAAAGATTGTGAAGGTGTAGACCACCCCATGAACTCTGTAATTCTGGCCATTAAGGCTCTGTAGGGGGTTTCAGCATGCTCCCCCGGATCTGGTTTAGCAAAATCCACCTCAGGGGAAGTGTCTAAACCACTTGCCTCATGTAAAGAATCATGAAGATCCTTTAATCTGCGCTCTTCAGAGGAAAATTCCTCTCTAACTGGGGTTACAGGTCCCTGTAACTCATCTTGTTCTGACAAATCACCCTCTTCTAAAATTGAGGATATAGTTCTCAATTGTTCTGAATTAATAAAGGGAGTAAATCCCATTTCCAAGGCAGAGGGTGCTGAACTTGTCATTATTGGCCTCGAAAACGTCGATGTCGTCGACGCCGACGTCGAAGGCTTCGAGCGTGGCGTCGAAAACAGAGGTGGAGGCCTCGAGGACCTCGACAGAATTGGAATTTTACTCGACAATATCGACGCCATCGACGTCGAGGGCCTGGGAATCGTCACTGGATGTGTGGTCATCGTGACTTTTCTCGGCGTCGACGCCGGTGTCGAGGCCGGCGTCGAGTCGACAGACCTGTGTGTCGAAGGTCCCTTCGACAACGGCGTCGAAGACCTCGACGTCGACGGAACCTTCGTCGACGGCGTCGACGGAACCTTCGAGGAAGGTTTGGAGGTCATGGTCCTACTCGAGGGTTCGAGACGCGCTCGAGAGGTTTCTTTCGCCGGGTACTGCGACTCGCGGCGTTTTTGACCTTCGGGTCTTTCGACCAGAGCATCGCTCTCGGCACTCTTCGAGGGGGTCGAGGCCGCTTTCTCGAAGACGCTCATCATGTTTTTTCTGAATTCCTCCCATTCAGCCCGGGAACTATGTTTCGTGGGGCAAGGGATTCTTTTTGGCGAAACAGAGGAAGAGGAAGACGGAGAAGGGGATCTTCGACGTCTCCTCTTCGAGTGTTTCGATCTCGAGGAGTGATGAGACCCACTCCGAGACCTGGAGCGTGAATGGTGACGAGGAGACGAATGTCTCGACTTCGTCGAAGAAGAAGAAGCTTTAAAAGTCTTACCTTTCTCCAGCTTCCCCCTACGCTCCTTCAGGGCCTTAGCTGTCATGGACATACAGTCCTCGCACTCCGAACAATGGTGTTCGGCTCCCAAGCACCACAGACAATTTCTGTGAGGATCGGTCAACGACATCTTTTTCCCACAATCTCGACATTTTTTGAAGCCGGATCGAGGGGTTGTCGGTTCCGACGAGGAAGCCATCGAGTACGATTCGAATAACTTGAAGTAAATATTACTAAGAACTGAGCAACGGTATTCCGAGGCACCGAGTAGCGCGGAAAAACGGAACTGAGCAACGGACGCTGCGCGCGGCCTTTATAGGCAGGATGACGTCGAGCGTCGATACGGCGGCTGTCGAGGGTCATCGATTCGAGGGACGTCGACGCGCAGCGCCCTCTGGAGAAAAATTTTTCCGAGGCCAGCAGAGCTGGAAGGATATATCTAAGATGAGGAATACGTCGGAGGACACAATCCCTTCGAAATAGAAAAGCTACAGTATTGTCAAAAAGAGGTGTTATATATAGGACAGTTGATTTCACATGAGGGAAAAAGGGTGACACCTGAAAGGGTTCTTGTAATTATGAAAACTGCAAACCGCATTCAGTAAAATAGATGCAACAGTTTTTGGGGCTATGTAACAATGTTAGATCCTGCGTTTTTGATTATAGTTCATACACAAGACCTCTTTTTTAGGCTTTGAAGAAGGCACAAGTGGACAAAATCACAATAGAGTGGACTGAGGAGATGGAGGAAGGGTTTGAAGAGTTGAAAAAAGCGATTTGTACAGCTTCTGATTTAGGAATTCCCAAATATGCTGAGGAGTTTTTCCTATTCTCGCACACAAATTTGACAGTCATGACTGCAGTGCTAACACAGAGGACCACATTGTGGTACAAGCCTCTAGCGTATTATAGTGGAATGTTAGACCCAGTTATGAAGGGACACTTTCCTTGCCAACAGTCATTAGCAGCCGCCGCGTTTGCAGTCAGCGAGTCTACAAGCATTGTAATGGGCTGCTCTATGACACTTGTTGTGGAACATGCTTTGTTTGCCATTTTACAGAAACCTAAGGGTACATTAACATTCCAGAGAGCTTCTGCTTACTAAGTCATAATTTCAAGTCCAGGGATCAAAATTGTCAGATGTAAAAAAGTGAACCCAGCCATGTTTATAGCTGAGCCAGTGACAGAAAATGACCAGGTGCATGATTGGGCAAACTACATAGAATTTCATGATGAAATACCGCACGTAAGGGAAAACGCATTGGCGGGAGGGGAAATTCTCTTTATTGATGGTTCTTCGAAAATGCATCACACTAGTGGAGAAAGGCATTCTGGTGCAGCTGTAGTAAGGTATAGAGCCAATAGCGAGTTTAAAATGGTAGCAAATGCAAGACTACTGACTCACTTTTCAGTGCAAGCAGCAGAATTGGTAGCGCTTATTGTCGTGCTTGAGAAACATGAAGGACAGGAAGTGACAGTGTGCAGTGACTCCGCCTATGTGACGTCAACGGTACACGCAGGGCTACCGCGCTGGAAGAGGAGGGGCTACCTCTGTGCAGACGATACCCCAGTACAGCACGCATCCTTATTGGACAGGCTTATTAAGGCACTACAACTCCCAGTAGCCACAGCGGTCATTAAATGCGCCGCTCACACTAAGCAAACAGACTTTATTTCTTGCAGAAAACTAAGCCACAGACGTAGAAGCCAAGACGGTTGCATATGCTCCAGAGATTTCAAGTTTTGATACACCTAATGTTAAGGGAAAGGTAGTCACAGTTATGGTGATACAGGAAGGGTTTTAACAAAGTTACTCACCGTAGTGACTACCTTACACCTAGTCCATAGTCCCCTTTCCTCCATACTTTTGGGACATTCCGTCCTGTGCGACGAGACCGGAGCACTTTTGTAAAAAAGCATCAAATTGAAAAATGTGTCCTTCTTTTCTTTTTACGCGGGGTACAGCACGTTGCCGTAACCCCGTCCTCCTTAGCTCAGGCCCGTGCATCGCCCCTAGGTCCTTTTCTACAGCCAGGTCTGAGACCATTTAAGCAATAATAGAGGATACTTATTAGTGGGGACGGCAGGCGTATGGAGGAAAGGGGACTATGGACTAGGAGTAAGGTAGTCACTATGGTGAGTAACTTTGTTATACTCCTACGTCCTGTCCCCTTTACTCCATACTTTTGGGAGATTACCAAGCACTCTTCACCGGAAAACGGGTGGACTGAACTCCTTTACTGAAAAAGGTTTTTAAGAACCGCCTGCCCGAACTGAGCATCGGCTCTGGAGCTCAGGTCTAAGCAGTAATGCTTACAAAAAGCTGATGGGGTAGCCCATGTAGCTGCTCTAGCAATGGTTTCCCAGGGAAAATATTTCTGGAAGGCAACGGCAGCTGCCTTGCCCTGCACAAGATGGGCCTGAATTCCCTTTTGTTAGACCCAAGTGCTAAATCAGAAGTGGTGGCTTGACACGTCGTGAAGCAGTAGAGTCTTTCTGACAACATACCCGTCAAGAGTATAAAAGGACAGATTGAGGTGAGTATTGCCCGAAAAATGAGTTACACCCTGGTACACAGCTGGCTGCAAAGGAAAGCAAAGGATTAGTATAACGTCAGTGAACAAAATCAAAAACCTAAACAGGGATATGAGCCAGTACTCACTATAAGATTGATAGATTTGTCTAATGTTTCCAGCAAGGATGTGATGGGTAACCCTGGGAAACAGAACAGAATATTAAACAGGCAATAGGTCTAATCACACAAACATAAAGAATTGTGAAGTGTCCCCAGTAGAAATAGCAGTAGCAGAAGAAGAGCAAGGTTCCAGGATATAGTAGCCCCCTATTCCCGCCGGCACGAGGACGCCTAGGATGGAGGTCCAAACACAACAGGATCCCTGAAACCGCCTGAACGAGGACGCCTAAATCAAAGTAGTTGATCCTTGCGCAGATGCGCCAATGTCCTCACAGTGTCCATAGATAAATCCCAATACCGATGAGTACAGTTCCAAGCACCAGAGAAGTGAAGAGGCGGGTGAGAGGAGTTTGAAAAGTAATTCCAATGCAGTCCAGTAAGCGTTGCGAAATCAGCAGCAGACGAGAGCAGAAGTACAAAGGAGAACCGTGGCAATCCAGTAAACGTTCCGTAATCAGCAGCAGACGGGAGCAAATGTACAAAGGAGAACCGTAGCAGTCCGGTGAGCGTTCCGAGTCAATACCATAAACAAACGTGGAGCAAATCAGGAGACAGAATGGGGAATCCAATAGACAGCCCACGGAGTCAAGATATCAGGAAACAAGAGTTCAAAACATAGAGCAGCTTACAGAAACAAATTCAGAAGCAGCGCCGTGCAGGATGGGTAGAGCTTATATCATGAACAGCTGATAGCACGCACGACGCGTCGCCGTAATCGAGGAGGCATACGTCTGTGCATTGGTAGCCAGCGTTTCCATGACAACCCATAGCGTTCTCTGAAAGAACGAACGTGCGTAGACAAAGCCATAGCCTGAGGCTTTTGTAAGTGCTGTTCCCGAAGACAGGGACAAGAAAGCAGAGTTACTGGAAACATGGGACTGCTTCCTTCCGTAAACGGAATGTCCAAGACGTGGGAAAAAAGATCTGAAACCACGGTGGGACCTTTGGGACAGATACCTGACACCTTTGGAGGCTGACGGCCCTGAACAGTATACGCCTCCGAAATACAGGAAGCAATCCATCGGGAGATAGTTGCTTTCGAGGTCAGCTTTCCCTTCGGGTCACCGAAGGTGGCAAAGAGCTGGAAAGAGCTCCTCAGTTTAGACGTTCTGTCCAAATAATACTTTAGGGCTCGTCTGACATCCAAATTATGCAATACCCTCTCTGCATCTGAGGCCGGGTCGGGAAAGAAAACGGGTAAGGAAATAGACTGGTTCAGGTGAAAATCGGATACCACCTTTGGAAGGAAAGAAGGATCTGTCCGGAGGACAACCGTATCCTTGTGAAAGGTGAGGAATGGATGTTCTACAGACAAGGCCTGAAGCTCACTTACACACCTTGCCGAAGTCACCGCAATCAGAAAAGCCATTTTCCACGCAAGGAACTTCCAAGTCCACCGTAGCCATGGGCTCAAAAGATTTATGGCATAAGGCAGTGAGGACCACATTCAGTTCCCACTTTGGATGCGGATTGCACACAGGTGGATAAAGATGCAATAGACCTGCAAAGTGTCTTTTAATGACAGGGTTTGTCAATGAAAAAGAACAAGAGTCCGTGGACTGGTAAGCGGCGATAGCCGACAAATAAGTCCTACAAGGCAAGACATGTATGCCTGAAGTTGCCAGATGAGAAACGAAAGACAGGACTGTGTCGATGGTAGCTTCTCTGGGGTCCAGCTGCTTTGCTAAACACCAGTGAAAGAAACAGAGCCATTTGCTCCTATACTGAGACATCGTCGAAGATTTTCTAGCTGCCTGGATAATACGCATATTATCCGCAGACAAGTTGAAACTTTCTAAAGATTTGAACTCAGGCACCAGGCCGCCAAGCTGAATGATCGCTCTGGTGAAGCAGGTCGGGAATCAGCAAAAGCCTGATCAGTGAGCAGACTGACAGATGCTGAAGCTCCGAAAACCAGAATCTGGCTGGCCACCACAGGGCTATGAACAAGAGAGTGCAATTCGTTGTGTTCCTGAGCTTGAATAGCTCCCGGTGAATCAGAGGAAGAGGCGTGAAAGCGTAGGCCCTCATGTTGTGCCGCGGAATCTCGAGAGCATCCCCCAGGGAAGAAGTTCTGAGCCCGTTCCAGGAAGCATAAATAGGAAGTTTCCTGTTTGATGACGTCGCATAGAGGTTGTTAGGCAGAATCCAGGGCTGTTCCCTTAGGGAGCACTACCCCAGATTAGGACTACAGGTGAGAGCAATAAATCCCCTTTGGTATCAGTCTGTACCACAAAGATTTAGTTGGTAGCTGTGGCTGAGCAGTCAGACTTATCTCAAGAGGGAGATGAGCAGTATTCAGGGTTGACACAATAGGTAGTACAGTACTATGGAGCAAGGAAACTCTGACCAAAGTTTTGTATTAAAAAGAGAATATATATTTATTTTATACACTTCTAAGTCAACACATAGATCACAGTTAATAAGGTAAGTTAAGTTTAGTCAAAAGAAAAGCATATACAACTCCCTATTCAATTGTAGACAAGTTTGCGGTAGAGTGAAAACTGAGCAAAACGGCACAGTGAAAACCAACGACAAATGGCACTCTAACAATTCAACGAAAGGGAGGGGAAGTACAAGTTAAACCGAAATATCTTCAGACACCCTCTAGCAACACTTCTCTGAAGTTTTGTGAATAATTAATGCACAGTAACATCGGGGTGGCCACACTTGGGGACTTGATCCAAGAACAGGAAATCTTAACTTTTTCGGAACTCTGTGAGGCCACGGGCCTTCTGGCAGGACAGTTCCTGTTGCACAGGGTGGTCATACAGGCCTTGAACAATAGATGGCCGGTCGCTGCCGACCTGACCGAGGAAAATGAATGCATTGAAACGATACTGAACTTCGCTGAGGGGGGCCATGAAACCTCACAAATCTACGAGGCCCTGTTGTGGGGTTGACCAGCGGCGACCTTAAATGCAGGAGTAAGTGGGAAACTGAACTGGGCCTTGTTTGTGAAGACAAAGATTGAGGTGATATAACCCACTACCATAAGGAAGTCTCCAGAAACGCCCGCTTGCAGCTTAACCAGCTGTACATCACCAATAGAGCGTACCTCACACCGGAAGCCATATCAAAATTCACAGGTGCCGGAACCCAATTATGCCCCAAATGCAGTGAGCCCAGGGCAGGAATAATTCACATGTTCTGGGGCTGCCCAGTGATTAGGGAGTTCTGGTCAGAAGTGAATGAAAGAGTGGCTGGCGCAGACATCGAAGTTGAGGTGGACGAGCCTACGGCCTGTATCCTGGGCAGATATAGGCAAAACAGGAAGAACAAACCCCTAACCAAGCTCACAGACCTTATATACATAACGGCTAAAAGACGTATTGCCATGGGGTGGAAAAGCCCCAGAGGGCTGCATATGTCCCTATGGTGAGGAGACCTTACGAAGTGCATTACAGCTGAAACTGCGGCATGGGAAACGGCTATCCATGTGCAGAGACTAGATTCCAGCGAGGAACTGCACTATTGGGTGGCCCTGACGGTGCCCTTGCTCCACCCTGAGATGGATGATAGTGAGCTGGGTGGAGAGGGTTGCCCGGACCTGGGCACGGACTCGAGAGGAACAGTGAACTAACCATGGTCTCACGGGGGGGGGGGCGTTGTGGTTATTTCTCTGATATGCTTCACCAATTTCTAATGATATCGGTTTTTTGTTACCTCATGTTATTAAACCAATAAATAAATTAAAAAATTAAAAAAGTAATGCACAGTAACACTTTAACCAAAAGATAAGTGAATGAAAACTAAGCAAAATGGCACTCCACAAGTTAAAACAGTAGGAAGGAAGAGGCGTTTAGAAGATTTTGGTGCATCAACACATTTCTCATTGAAAACTAATCTAGTGAGAGCAGATCTAAAAAATCAGCCAGAGTCAATGGGCCTGAGCCAGAGTCAGTGGTACAGGACCAAGAGCTTAGGAGCAAAAATGTTCTTGTAGCTGCAGTCAAGTCTTTAGTAGAAAACTTTTGAAGAGGTAGATGCGAGGCGAAAGACAATGTTAAGAGAGAGGGCGGCCGACCCTACAAGTAGTTAAAGGATTTAAAACAGCTTTAGGGCTACCACGGAGAAAGGGCGGCATGGCGAAACAATGTACCTTAAACGTGAAGAAGTGGCTCCTGCGGTGGCGGTTGTTCATGGTAGTTCCTGCAGGTCGAGGGGTCCAACAGAGGAAAAGAGGCTCTCGTCGTGGAGGAAGGTTCAGGTCGCTGCACTACCCAGGGATGACACCAGCCGCGGTGCTGACAAACGAAGTTTAAAAGGTACGCTCCTTTTAATCGCGGTCCGGGTCGATAGCTGCCTGGCTATCCCGTCTTCAAGTGCGGGGCACTGTCGAGTTGACCAAGGCAGGTCCGAGGATGCGATGGGTGAACTGGTTGACCCCATCAGCTCAAGGGAAGGAGGCTCTTTGGCTGAAGATCTCCTCTCGTCGTGTGGAAGAAAAGTGATGAGACGATCCGGCAGGGCTTCACCGGTGGTGTAGATGCTGAAGATGTCTCTGGCTTCTCTTCCCTTCGGTTCCGTAGTTCAAGTGGCGACGTCTTGCTCTTCCAGTCCTCAGGACCCTGCTTTTATGCAGAAAGAGACTCATTCATACAGCCTAGCTGTCACTCACACAGTGGAGTGGTCTTCTTGGCGGGAGACCCTCCATCCTATCAGGTTAGAGTGCGACCTGAGTTGCTGTGGCAACTCTGTCCGGGGGATCTACTCCCCTCCCAAACAACAGACCCACCCCAGACTCAGTGGTGCCAAAAGGAGGGCTTCTTGGCAGAAGCCCGCCAAAAGGACGAACAAAGGATCCCCGACCTGGGTTAGCAAAATGGAGTAAGACTCGAGAAAAAGTTTTATCAAAGTTCTGGCAAATAAAACCTACCGGAGTAAAGTTAATAATAAAATAAACCGGCGGTATGTTAGAGGCTGTCAGAAAAAGTCATAGCCTCGAACAATGGGAAAATACCATAGAGAAATATTCGCGGTCAAATATAAAAGGTAGTAACCACGGCCACCAGCCACAAACTTTGTAGAGGGGGACTTTAAGGTACCCTCTCGAAAATGAACATAGGGGAAAAACTATTAACCCCTTCCAGTACTTCCATATTAAGATGGGGTGTACTGGTTAAGTTCATAAAAATCGACTAGTAAAGTCAATGGGGACTTTACATGCCCTGGGAGACAGTAGTCAGCCCCAGGGTATGAAGTCTATGTTTGTGGGTCGCTACGACACCCCTGTGCCGCTGCGCGGAGGGTGCTGTGTGACACATGTGCATAAAGATGGTTCCTATGGGTGAGAGAAAAGACCCCATAGGCATTAAACACAAAAATAGCCTAGAACACACATAGCAAAAATGCCTAAGAGTGGTAAAAAGAGTTTCACTCTTCGCAGGTAAAAAGAAACAAACCCTTCAAATCCAGCAAAGCTGCTGGGGGACTCTATAGGCAGTGCTTAATTTGTGCTGGTGGTTGGGGGTGGGCCCCATCGGCAGAGTTATTTCGGCACTGGAACTCATTCTGCCCAGGGGATGAAGGCATTCATCAAAGAAAGTTAACACGAAAGGGTTAACTTTCTTTGATGAATTCAATCGCTTGCTGAGGCCCAGTTACCCGCCAGCTTGGCGCCAGCCGTGCTCCCTCCAATAACAAATTGTTGTGGGTGGGGGTGGGTGGACTCTAGTGAGCAAACAGAGCTGATTTTGCTACAAAAAGAAGCAGAGGTGATCCCCTGCCTCCCCGCCCCTGCTGAATGAATGAGAGGGGCCCGGCAGCCTTTCATTTCTTCCCCAGACCAGAGTCATCTGGCCGGTGCTAATGGAGTTTCCATGTACGCGAGGTAAGCAGAGCCTTTGATTTATTGAGCAGCCCTCGCACTCATCATGAGGCTTGATGTAATGTTTAAGTGGGTTGCATGTTTAATCTTTATCAATCTGTGAACTCGAACGTGTTTATCCAGCAAATTGACGCTTTGTTCAACACGAGGCTTGATTTAATGCTTAAGCGGGCTGCATGTTTGACCTTTTTCAACTTATGAACACGAACGCGTTTATCCAGCAGATCGCCATTCTGAGATATGCCGCTACCCGGGTTACACTGGGTACGACCTCTGGTGGTGTTTAGAGATTGTCTCCATATTTTATGGTCAATCTGCTGTTTGTTTTTATCTATATTTACAACTATTGCAGCACTAGCAATTTAGAGCTTGGGTGACAGTGACAGGCTACACTATGTCTATAATTCCCTTGATTTCTGTCGGCTAACTTCATCCAGCCCTACAAACAGGACGTTACTTTGGAAATAGCTTTATATACAACAATGAAATATGCACTTGCTTCACTAAGGATGTTTCTCTGTAAACCAGCATGCTATAATGGTCCATACACTGAATATTATGATATGATATGGCATTTATAACGCGCCTATACACAAGTGTTTCAAGGCGTGAAAAATTAGGTTTGCTTTTTCTTTTCTTTCACTTTTTCTCATGCCCAGCACTTGATGCACACATGATATGATAAACATCACCTCATTGGAACTCTTTGAGCTTGCTTTAATGGAGCCTCACCATCAAACTTTGCACTAGAAGCGCCTGCCAGTTCTTCTTAGAGTTAATGACTTAATTATTTGGCACTGTAGGTGTGCTACTGGTGTAATAAAAACGTGTTAACCAGGTTCGCCTTCAGGCACTTCATTTATAAGCACTATACATGTCCTTCACTGAAGTCCTGTAAAAATCAAGTAATGGCAAAGCTAACAGTTTTGGCTTTTGTATAAGTATTAGGAATTTGCCAGACACTTTTAGATGCCCAGCCCAGGTATTTGCACCATTTTTCACCTGCTACCTTCTATAGCCAGGTAATACCACTATGGCAGTGCCTGGCAAGTGCCTTTCCCATGCCTACACAAAAGCCCAAACTGTTGGTGTTGCCAGTGATTTTTACCCATGGGGTGAAGCTGACCTGGCTCTCTGTGACAATGCTAACATGTAAATCAACGTGCCCATATGGAAACTGAGTGCAAAGCAGAAAGAAGATTTTACACAAACTACTAGTCAGCAGGGGGAAACACTGGAACACTTGTGGCAGCTAAAATAATTGTAGGTAATTAGGAGGCATATATTTCATTGGGTTGCTTATGGAGCTGCCAATCAAATGCCCAGATGCTGTAGTTTCTGTATAACTTCCACCTTCAACTTCTGGTGCCTGTCCTGCTGGTTATGTGCAAGGCGGCACTACGGGTACGGAGCCAGAAGATAAGAGGGCTATCCCGAACATAACCTCCACTTCAATATGAATAGGAAACCTACATGGAATAGACATTTAGGGGGTAATTCATAGAATTCAGCGCACAAGTGGCGCACGCGGCTGGCGCACAGTGTGCGCGTGCGAATCCCTGCGCCAGCCGCGTGCGCAAGAATCCATTTCCGCGCACAGCGTATTCATGGATTCCAGCCACCAAAACCAGCCGTGGCGCACAGTGGCGCAGCGACCCTGCAGCAGCGCTAGTTACGCCCCCAAGAACGCCTCTCGCGCAGGGAAAAGCTATCAATATACCCAATCCAGCGCAAAGGGCTGCGCTAACCCTGTACCAGCACAGCAAGCGAGCTACGTGTATCACTGGGGTGCGCGGGAAGTACCTCACGCGATTGGCCCCCTGCGAGCAGGGTACGCGTATTTCAGGGGTGCGCGGGAAGTTCCACACGCGATTGGGCCCGTGCGAGCAGGGTACGCGTATCTCAGGGGTGCGCGGGAAGTTCCACACGCGATTCCATCAGTGTACGTGTATTTCGGGGTGCGCGTGAAGTTCCACACGCGATTCCATCAGGGTACGTGTATTTCGGGGTGCGCGTGAAGTACCACACGCGATATCAGCAGGGTACGTGTATTACAGGGTGCGCGTGAAGTTCCACACGCGATATCAGCAGGGTACGTGTATTCCAGGGGTGCGCGGGAAGTACCACACGCGATTCCATCAGGGTACGTGTATTTCAGGGTGCAAGTGGAGTTACACACGCGATTTCATCATGGTACGTGTATTTCAGGGGTGTGCGGGAATTTCCACATGCGATTGGGCCCGTGCGAGCAGGGTACGCGTATCTCAGTGGTGCGCGGGAAGTTCCACACGCGATTCCATCAGGGTACGTGTATATCGGGGTGCGCGTGAAGTTCCACACGCGATATCAGCAGGGTACGTGTATTTCAGGGTGCAGGGGAAGTTACACACGCGATTCCAGCAGGGTACGTGTATTTAAGGGGTGCACGGGAAGTTCCACACGCGATTTCATCAGGGTACGTGTATTTCAGGGTGCGCGTGAAGTTCCACACGCGATATCAGCAGGGTACGTGTATTTCAGGGTGCAGGGGAAGTTACACACGCGATTCCATCAGGGTACGTGTATTTCGGGGTGCGCGTGAAGTTCCACACGCGATATCAGCAGGGTACGTGTATTTCAGGGTGCAGGGGAAGTTACACACGCGATTCCAGCAGGGTATGCGTATCTCAGGGGTGCGCGGGAAGTTCCACACGCGATTCCATCAGGGTACGTGTATTTCAGGGTGCAGGGGAAGTTGCACACGCGATTTCAGCAGGGTACGTGTATTCCAGGGGTGCGCGGGAAGTTCCACACGCGATTCCATCAGGGTACGTGTATTTCAGGGTG
This sequence comes from Ambystoma mexicanum, assembly GCF_040938575.1. Taxonomy (NCBI): domain Eukaryota; kingdom Metazoa; phylum Chordata; class Amphibia; order Caudata; family Ambystomatidae; genus Ambystoma; species Ambystoma mexicanum. The sequence continues at coordinate 640,342,946 of NC_090939.1, forward strand.
CAGGGGAAGTTGCACACGCGATTTCAGCAGGGTATGTGTATTCCAGGGGTGCGCGGGAAGTTCCACACGCGATTCCATCAGGGTACGTGTATTTCGGGGTGCGGGGGAAGTTCGACACGTGATTCCATCAGGGTACGTGTATTACAGGGGTGAGCGGGGAGCACCACACGTGAATTGCACGTGTGGGCCCTCCCGGGTGTTCCCTCTACACCCTCCACGGCACCTGCAGGTGGCTCACACCACAGGGGCCTACCCTGCACATGTCCTGCAGGCACCCCATCCACCATGGCCATGCCCCCCAGCCAACCCACATGTCAACTTGCACTACTGCCCACCAACGCATGTCCCCCTGCACCCCCAGCCACCAGGGGCACCAACCACCAGGCCCCCACCCATGTCTCCCACCACCCCACCCCCCCCAGTCACCAGGGGCAGCCTCCACCAGGCCCCCACCCATGTCTCTACACCACCCGCACCCCCCAGCCACCAGGGGCAGCCTCCACCAGGCCCCCACCCTTGTCTCCCAGCATCCCCACCCCCCAGCACTGTGGGGCACCTGCCAGCAGGCCCCCACCCATGTCCAACTCATGTTCCCCACCACCCCCACCCCCCAGCACTGTGGGGCACCTGCCAGCAGGCCCCCACCCATGTCCAACTCATGTTCCCCACCACCCCCACCCCCCAGCACTGTGGGGCACCTGCCACCAGGCCCCACCCATGTCTCCCACCACCCCCACCCCCCAGCAGTGCAGGGGCAGCCTCCACCAGGCCCCCACTCATGTCCAACTCATGTCTCCCACCACCCCCACCCCCCAGCAGTGCAGGGGCACCCTCCACCAGGCCCCCACTCATGTCTCCCACCACCCCCACCCCCCAGCCACCAGAAGCACCCTCCACCAGGCCCCCACTCATGTCTCCCACCACCCCCACCCCCCAGCAGTGCAGGGGCAGCCTCCACCAGGCCCCCACTCATGTCCAACTCATGTCTCCCACCACCCCCAGCCACCAGGGGCAGCCTCCACCAGGCCCCCACTCATGTCTCCCACCACCCCCACCCCCCAGCCACCAGGGGCACCCTCCACCAGGCCCCCACCCATGTCTCCCACCCCCCCAGTCACCAGGGGCACCCTCCACCAGGCCCCCACCCATGTCTCCCACCACCCCCACCCCCCAGTCACCAGGGGCAGCCTCCACCAGGCCCCCACTCATGTCCAACTCATGTCTCCCACCACCCCCACCCCCCAGCAGTGCAGGGGCACCCTCCACCAGGCCCCCACCCATGTCTCCCACCACCCCCCAGCCACCATGGGCAGCCTCCACCAGGTCCTCACAATCCCCAATCATGTGCGTAATGGTCAGCCTCCACAGCCAAAAAGCCCTACCAAGTAACCCATTCACCCACATGGAAATGGAAATTACATGTTACACCCCCAATGTTCATAAAGCTAATGAACCCATGTCCGTCACACACAATGGTTGCAATTGAATGGGAAAACACCCAACATGACATGCATGAAACCAATGAGATGATACCACATAGTGAAGTATGAAAACAAAATTGTATTAAAAAAAAATAGAATGCAAAATAAATGAAACAAACTCCAATGGCAATGAAAAAAAGATAAGCTGCATGTCCGTTTAAAGAAAAAAAACACGAAATCCTAATCCAAAAAAATGTTGTCCAAAGTCAAATGAAAAATAAAATCAATCCAATGAAGAACTACGTACAAAACTTCCAAGGGTCCATGAGCCCAACTGAACAAAGGAAACCTACAAAAAACCCTAACTAAAAAGCAACTATATACAAAAAGTGGAGCAGTGTCCGTCGACTCCAAATCATAAGAACAAACAAAGGAAACCTAAAACTAAAGAACTATATACAAAGGCGGCGGGCAAGTCCAGCGGCTCACTCCGTGGTGTTCCGGGCCAGGGCATCATCGAACTCCTGTTCGATGTCCCGGAGGCGGTCCTGTTCCATGGCCCCGAGGGTCCGCAGGGACGACGCCGTGTCCTCCTCCAACCCCCTGCGGATTGCCTCGAGGCACTCGGCCCGCCTCAGGGCCCTCCGCATGGAGTTCTCCGCCCTGACCATTGTGAGCCGCGCCTCTTCCGCCCGCCGCCGCTCCGCACCTATCTGCTGGCCCAACCGCTGCCACACAGAAGACACACCCCGTCCTGGGTCAACCTGCCCTCCGGCCGATGCCTGCCCCTCCGATGTTGAAGGCCCCGAGCCTTCATGGCTCCCACCACGTTGCTGCTGCTGCTCTGCCTCTGCCCGTGCACTGCCTCCTGCTGCCTGCACATCCTCCGCCGGCTGGAGTGCAGTCGTAGATGTGGCCACCCCTGCTGGACGTCCGACTCCCGACTGTGGCAGGGAAGCCTCCTCCACCAGCCTGGCCGCACCGTCAGAGGCAGCTCCACAGGGCACCCAGGTGACTGATGGGTGGGAAGATGGCACAGAGGACGACTGGCGCATAGGGGGTCCAGTTGAGGAGGGGGTCGGAGCAAGCCCCATCAGACGGAGGAATCCGGCCTGGGTGACCTGTCCCAGCAGGCTGACGTGGTCAACGAGCCATTCGAGATGACGTGCAGTCTCTCCATGAAAAGACTGCAGGTCACCTCGCATGGCCCGTTGACGCAACGCCACACCAGCCAGGACAGGCTCAACCCGGACCTGGATAGCCACGTCCGCAGGCAGAGGAAGGCCAGTTGACGTCAGCTCATCCCCTGCCTGAAAACGGGTCTGGACGTAGGCATCCCTGCTGGTGCAAGATGATGCAGGGACAGGATCGGGGACAGGATTGCACACAGGCACCTCCGCGGCGGCCTGTGCTGCCTCCTGTCCCTGGTCCTGCACTGCACCACTAGCACCAGTGGGATCCCCACCTCCAGACCCCGTCTCTGGTGCTTGCACGGCCTCCTCCTCCACCAAACCCCCCACCAACCTGGATGACTCCGTGCCATCTTCCCCTGTTGGGCCCTGTGGGGTCCCAGCTGCCCCTTCTGCTGCCGAGGAGTCCAACTCCAACCTCCGCCTCTTGGACCTCCCCCCGGCAGCTGCGGCCTGGGACGCGGCACGGACTCCTCACTCCCCGACGAGATGACAACACGGGAGGGGAGCCGGGCCTTGCGTCTCCAGCTGGCGGTGGGATCCCCGCCGCTGTGCTCCACAGCACCTTCTCCGCCCTCTTCATCAGTTGACGCTGCAGACAGGGAGAAACAAAACACAGGCATCAGGGCACTGTACAATGGACACATACACACATGACAGTTGCACATGAGTGGCATTGGCAAACCTCAGACATGTCATCACAATCCCCAACACACATGTCATTACAACTCGCACACATGAGCCATACCACAGCCATATCGCAACTGCCACCACCATCCATACACATACAACAGCATGAGCAGCCAAAGGTGAGCCAGACATCACATGCAACACAGAAAGTGCACCACACATGTACACACACCACCACACTTGCATGCATGTGTACACCTCTGCCAAGTGTCGCACTGTTCAGACGGGCATCCATGTCACATCTGCCAATCAGGCTTCCACATACCGCTGTCACATGCATCCATGTTGCATCACTGTTGCACCCTTGTCAAATACACACACATGCACATGTACACAGTGCTCATACATGCAGCCGAAAACAACATACATGCGTGACATCACGGACATGTCTACTTACATACACATTCATCCAAACATGTGTGCCCACACAACTGCATTTGGCATGCAAGCCTACACACACAAGCACCATCCATGTCTCACACATTACAGCCCTCGCATGTGTCAGCCCCACGGCCCTGTACACCCCCACCCATACTCGACCCCATACAAACAGATGTGCAACCTGCACACTACCGAATAATCACCACACGCACTGCTCACAATCAGGATGCATGTACACTCACCGCTCGACTCCAGACGGGTCTGCTTCTCTAGGACCTGGACGTGGAGCGCTGGGGATATGCGTTCCAGGACCCTCATCTGTTCTTCCGACAAGTGGCCCCGGCGCCCCTTGGCATCCGCTGCCTTCAAGAGGCGCCGGGCCTTGTTCAGGGTCCTGGACCTGAAGTCCTCCCAGCGCTTCCTGACATGTTGTAAGTCCCGGACTGCCACCCCCTCCGCGTTGATGGCAGTCACGATGTCAGTCCAGATCCGAGTCCGTCCTTCCTTGTCGGCGCTAGAACTTCCGAAGAGGGCATCATACTGCCCCAGGACTTGCTCCACCAGGACACCAACTTTGGTGGACTGAAGCTGGTGCCCCTCTGCCTCTCTGGCCGGGGGTTGTCAGTGGTCACAGATGGTGTTTGCCCCGACATGACAACCCCAAAGGCAGGAGTGGGTGGGCAACTGGGTCCTGGGGCTGTGGAGCGATGGAATCCCAGTCGGGAGTCTTCGGTTCCAGCAGGGGTGGTCACAGCAACAGCACCCCTGGCTGATGTGCAGGCAGCAAATGGCAGTGCACGTGGGCAGCAGGCAGTCAGGCAGCAGCAGATGGCAGGTGGGAGCGTGCTCGGGGCTCTGGGGGGCAGTAGTTCGGCCTTCTGGGCAGGAGCGTGGTCTTCCGTGTGCATACGCGTGGCCAGCTTGATACCGAGTGATTTGGCACGTGAAAAATCTGCACGTCAGCGTGTAATTCGAGGAAAGGCCCTTAGCGCGTAAGCGCGTCTGCACGCATACGCATTTTCATTGGACAGAAGGCCCCTCAAGCGCAAGCGCCCCTGTGACATGACGCGTACAGACGTGCATGCGCATTTCAGCGCGCGTGAAAAACTGCACGTCCGCGTGTAATACGAGGAAAGGGCCCATGCGCGTATGCACGGCAGCACGCATATGCGATTTCATTGGACCAAAGGCCCTTAGCGCGTGAGCGCATCTGTGACGTGACGCGCGCAGGTGTTTCCCTCATTGCACGTGATGACAGAACACACGTGGATTTCCACCAATCGCGTGTGAAAGTTCCCGGCACCCCGGAACACACGTACCCAGGCTAATCGCGTGTGGAACTTCCCGGCACCCCGGAACACACGTACCCAGGCTAATCGCGTGTGCTGCTCCCCGCGCACCCCTGTAATATACGTACCCTGTTGATATCGCGCACACCTGTAATACACGTACCCTGATGGAATTGCGTGTATAACTTCCCGCGCACCCCCGAAATACACGTACCCCGCTCAATCGCGTGTGTAACTTCCCGCGCACCCCCGAGATACACGTACCCCGCTCAATCGCGTGTGTCACTTCCCGCGCGCCCCCGAAATACGCGTAGCCCGCTCCCCCAGGCCCGATCGCGTGTAAATGTTCACGCGAACCCCTGAAATACACGTAGCCCGCTCCCCCAGGCCCGATCGCGTGAAGAAGTTCACGCGAACCCCTGAAATACACGTAGCCCGCTCCCCCAGGCCCGATCGCGTGTAGAAGTTCACGCGAACCCCTGTAATACATGTAGCCCGCTCCCCCAGGCCCGATCGCGTGAAAATGTTCACGCGAACCCCTGAAATACACGTAGCCCGCTCCCCCAGGCCAGATCGCGTGTGTGACTTCCCGCGAACCCCCGGAATACACGTACCCCGCTCAATCGCGTGTGTAACTTCCCCCGCACCCCCGAAATACACGTACCCCGCTCAATCGCATGTGTCACTTCCCGCGCGCCCCCGAAATACGCGTAGCCCGCTCCCCCAGGCCCGATCGCGTGTAAATGTTCACGCGAACCCCTGAAATACACGTAGCCCGCTCCCCCAGGCCCGATCGCGTGTAGAAGTTCACGCGAACCCCTGTAATACACGTAGCCCGCTCCCCCAGGCCCGATCGCGTGAAAATGTTCACGCGAACCCCTGAAATACACGTAGCCCGCTCCCCCAGGCCAGATTGCGTGTGTGACTTCCCGCGAACCCCCGGAATAGACGTACCCCGCTCAATTGCGTGTGTAACTTCCCCCGCACCCCCGAAATACACGTACCCCGCTCAATCGCGTGTGTCCCTTCCCACGCGCCCCCGAAATACGCGTAGCCCGCTCCCCCAGGCCCGATCGCGTGTAGAAGTTCACGCGAACCCCTGAAATACACGTAGCCCGCTCCCCCAGGCCCGATCGCGTGAAAATGTTCACGCGAACCCCTGAAATACACGTAGCCCGCTCCCCCAGGCCAGATCGCGTGTGTGACTTCCCGCGAACCCCCGGAATACACGTACCCCGCTCAATCGCGTGTGTAACTTCCCGCACAACCCCGAAATACACGTGCCCCGCTCGCACAATTGCTGTATGTTGCCACTTTTGTAATGTGCAGGGACGCTACCGCCTGCCTTCGTGTGGCGGACGTGTATCGGCTTGTGCGTGTCTTTCGCTGTGCGTGGCTTTGCCCTATTCGATTCCATGAATACGTGTGGTTCGGGTGCGTGTGGGCGTTCCGTCTGCTTCCCTGCAGTACATCCCCAGTTACGCCCTTGTTTTCGCGAGTTGTTCCCCATTCCGCGCGTTACGCCCCGTGTTCCGCCCACTTTCTAGTGTATGTGCCGAGGTTGTGCGCTTTCACTGTGCGCGTCGCGCACGTCTTTCGGGATGTTGCAGTGACGTGTGCGCCATGCACGGGTTTGGCGCACATCCGGAGGTAAACACGCGCAGGGACTTCCATGAATCGCACGCGTGCGCGTGCGCCTGTTTTTTTCCGCTTGCGCTTGCTTGCGCCTGCTTGCACGAAGATTTTCGGCGCACGTTTGTTCCATGAATCGGCCCCTTAGAGGCCAGTGGCCATATCCTAGGTCATAGCAGAGGATGTCGAGGGGGCAAGGGGTCTGACCAGGATCACAAACCTTGGCTCAAATAGTTGGATTTCAAGGTCTACAGTAATAATGTCTTGTAGAGTTTACTTACAAAAAACGCACATTTCTAATTAAAGCCACATGACAGCATGTAAATCATTATAGCAACATCTGAAGCCAAAAGAATATTGTTGTGGTTTTAATGTTAAACTATAACTCCCAGAATGCAAGTTGATGCCAACCTGAAAAATCCAGTTAATACCACAGTACTTTCAGTGATTTAAAACATGTAATAAAATAAGTTGTGAAATAAACAAAGATAGATATTTGTGCTCCTTCCACATCCATCCCACTACTAGCCTGTGCCAGCAGTTGCTGCAGCGCCAAACATGTGACATGGAGCAGCAGCAGCAATGTAATGGGCTGGTGGTGGGCCAATCTACATCTAGCACTGAACCGGCCTGGGCCGTGACGCCCGCATTGCGGGCGGCGCCCGCTGGTCCCAGCGCGGCATTAGGGGGCCAGGATTTTTTGGGCCCTGGCACTTATTTTTTTACAAATTAAGCACTGTCTATAGGTAAGGGAAATTAGCCATGAAATGAGAATTCTCCCTAACAGAGGTCCACTTTTGGAATGCCCCAATGGCGAAAAAAGGTCGGAGAGGATCTCCGTGTTCAGCTCCCACTCGTAGCTTACCACCACTCACCGGCTGAGAGAGTCTGCAGTCACATTCAGCCGGCCCGCAATGTGCACAGCCAGCAGCCAAACATCGTGCTGAATGGCCCGTTCCCAAATCTGAATGGCTAGATCAACAAGGGGAGGTGACCTGGTACCCCTCTGCTTGTTGATGTAAAACATGGATACCGCATTGTATGTGTGGATGCGGACCACTTTGTTCACAATCACTGGCTTGAAGGCTTTGAGCGCCAAGAAAATCGGCAGAAGTTCCTGATAATTTATGGGAAATTGTCTGTCATGTGGTGACCACAGGTCGAAAACCTGAAGATGATCCATCATCGCGCCCCACCCGATAAGGGAGAAGTCCGTCGTAATGGTCGTTTGAGGGGAGGGCTCCTGAAAAGGAGCACCCACCGACAGATTGCTGGAAGATGACCAGCATAGGAGATCTGTCATCATGCAGGGTGGAAGCGGAATCATTTTGGTGTCTGGGTCCACTGCCTGAAGCCAGGAACTCCGAAGAGCCATCTGCATGAGTCGCATTTTGAGACGAGCAAGGGGAACAGCATGCACGCACGAGGCCATGAGACCTAGAAGCCTCTGGAACCATCAGGCTGACATGCTCTCTGACTGAATGAAAACTTGACATGTGGTTAACAGATCCGCCATCCTGTCCATAGTCAGGTACACTCTGCAGTCGATCATGTTCCAACGGAAACCCAGGTCCTGAGAGATCGCCATGGAGGATTTCCGCCAGTTCACCGACAGCCAAAGCCCGAACAGGAGCTGAAGGAGTGACTGAAGATTGCTCAAGGCTTTCACTGGACAGGGGCTGCGCAGAAGCCAGTCGTCCAAATATGGATACACATGAATACCCTGCAGCCGTAGAAAAGCTGCAAGGACCGACATCATCTTCGTGAAGACACGCAGCGCTGAGCTGAGACCAAAAGGGAGCACTCTGAATTGGAAGTGCTCCTCTACCAGAGAGAATCACATATATTTCCGATAAGGGTTCCAGATCAGGATGTGCATATACGCGTCCTGAAAGTCCACAACGCTGAGCCATTCGCCCTTCTATAGAGAGGACTTTATTTGGCAGGACGTGATCATCTTGAATTTGTCTTGGGGAAGAGAAAGATTGAACTGTGAAAGGTCTAGAATGGTTGGGTTTGGGCACCGTAAACAGACAAGAGTAGAAGCCCTCCCCTCGTTCCACTAGGGGAACGGGTTCCACCGCCTTGAGGTCTAGAAGCTTCTGGACCTCGGCTCTGAGGGAGGGTGTCCCCGACTGCTGAAAGGGAGGATTGAAGGGTGGGGCAGGGGAGAGGGGCAAGCAGAAGCCCGCCAGCGATGGCAAAACCCACCGGTCTTCGATGATGGTTTGTCACGCCTCCAGATGAGACGAGATTCATCCTCCCACCGGGGTCTCGTGCGAACGCCAAAAAAGATAATTTTTCAGACTTTTCGGCAGAGAGACTACCTGTCCCTGAAGAGGAGGCTGAAGACCGAGAGAAAAACCAACCTCGTTGCTGTCTCCGATGGGAATTACGTCTCGGCGGATCAGTCCTACGAGACCTGCGGTCCTGGAACCCTCTGAAGCCCGAGGAGGACCGAGACTGGGATCCAGATCTCTGAGCGTTGACTGGGGACTTCACTAGCATCGACAGAGACTTTGCAGTTTGCATGCTCGCCTTAGTCTTTATAAGCTCGTCACCCATTGACGAATGAAACAACTCTTTGCCATCAAAAGGCAGGTCTAGAACTTTATATTGGACCTCCTTCGAAAAACTTTGTTGCATGAAGCCAAGCTTGACGAGAGGTGTAAACCCCCAACATGAGGCCTCGGGCTGAGGTGTCGACATGGTGCGCAGCAGCCTCCAGCATATCCTGCGCCAAATCCCTGGCGTCTGACAAACCGCCCTTAAAGTCTTCCAGCCTGTCCCCAGGAATGAACTCCTGGAAGTCTGCCAAGTCCCTCCACAGTTTCATATTCCCGCCACCAAAATAAGCTCTGCGTTAGCCTGACGCAGTTGCAGCGCCGAGTTGGCAAAAACTTTCTTGGCCAAGGAGTTGAAAATGCAATGGGGGAACTCTCTGGAAGATCTCCTCCCACCGGCGAAGACAATGTTGAAGTGCCGGGACCGAAAGGGAATCAAAGTAGAAACACGAGTCCCAACGGTGATCCGGACCCAGAATCGCCAAACAAAGAGATTGGGGATCCGCCCTAGCGAAGTGACGTTCTCAAGAGGAACAAGCGACAAATCCCAAACAATCTGGCATAGATGGAGGACTACGCGACCGCAGAACCGAAGCAGGAGAGAAGGACAACGGGAAAGAAAAAGGTCTTCCCGGTGATGCAAGTGCGTCCAGCCCCGACAGCGCAGAGAAAAGGACTGAAGGGCGTTGCGCGGGGCGGAGCTAAGGAGGGCAGGGTAACGGCCGTGTGCGGTACACCGCGTAAAAAGAGAAGAAGGACACATTTTTCAATTTGATGCTTTTTTACATAAGTGCTCCGGTCCCGTCCCACAGGACGGAATGTCCCAAAAGTATGGAGGAAAGGGGACGGGATGTAGGAGTAAATAAATTACTGATGACCCAATTACTGGAGATTCAAGGAAGTGGACCACAGGAAGAGCAGGAATTATGGAAACAAAGGGGGTGTTCTTTGTCCCCCTCAGAAGCCTTGTGGCGACAGGATAGCACTGGAAAGCCGGTGATGCCAGTAGCATTGTTAAAGGTAGTGCTTGAACAGCGGAACTACCCTGCGCATTTAACTAGGGAAAGTCTTACTGCAACAGTTGCAGAAGACTGGTTTGTTCCAAATCTTTTAGACATGTTGCATTTTATGTAGTAAGCTGCATTGTATGTCAAATGTTTACCGCTGGGCATACACTGCGAACAATTAGAGGAGTTATTCCTCGACCGAATGGACTTTTTCAGCATTTACATATTGACTATGTTGATATGCTGCAGGTGTGTAATGGATAGAGATATCTGATAGTGGAGGGCCATCATAAGCACGTTTGGGGCCCTGGGCAATGACATCTTTGGGGCCCCCCTCCACCAAACCAAAGGAATTAAGAGATCAAGAAAATCTGGTCACACCCCCATAACCCCCACCTTGTTGCGATCACAACCTATAACGTATAGGTTGATATGCTCCCTCGAAGCATTCAAAATAACCATGTTTACTCCCTTTAAGTCCCCTTACCCTCTTTATAATCAGAATGTTAAACAAGTATCATTTGAAGGCCAACATTAGCAGTCTATGAAGAGGTTACTTCTGCTCCAGTATAGATACAGGATACTTTTTATCAATAGCATCCAGGAAGGTATGCAGCCTCTAGTATTAATGCAGGACCATATGTAAAATGTACCTGTAACCCAGAATAGACAGAAAACTCACATTAGCTGCCTCACAGAATGCAAAAGTGCTCAAGCATGAATAGAGGAGACCATTTGGAAGGAAAGAGAAAGCTACCCATACTATCGCATGGATAGTGGATGTAGATTAGAAGCTACCAAGAGGGTATCTGTATCCAGACAGACTGAGATTAGAAGTGGGACATGGTTTTCAAATAGTGTTGCCATTAGAGATCAAAAGAACATGTGCCTGTGGTGTGCATTATATCAATGCTCACTGTTGTAGTGGAAGCAACACTCTAGCCAGTGAACCAATGAGTGAGGCTTTTTTAAAGGTCATACCCTGAGAAGTAACTCACTCTGAGGGCTGACAATTTTGAAAGGTTTAGGGACTGGCAATGTTCAGAGGTTGGCAATACAAGATTAAATGAGATGCTCAGGATCTCACATTGGTTATGGGGTGATGCTGGGATTTGTGCCAACTCTGCAAGTTCTGCATTTGAACAGTTTATTTTCCAGTTCTTACCATGAACTAACATAATCTCATTTTATAAAACAGACTTGGAAAGTGCACAAATCACATTTCCAAACATGAAATTATTTTAAAACAAAATATTATAGAAGGGTGTTTTTCTCAAAATGGAAATTATTCTACCTTCATTCTCTCCATTTGTCTTTTTTATTTTAAAGCTTTAAATACTTCCAAAACACTGGCTTGTGAAATTGCAGAAGAACCTTTTACTTTTACGAAAAACAAAACCATTGTTCGTGTCAAATGAGCATACCTCAAAATATGCTTGTAACTGGTTGCCCCGGGTGCTCTGCCAAGATCACTGAAAATGAAGTATCGTACTAGAAATGTCATATGGTGTCTTTATTGAAAGTGCGCCCCCTTAGTCACATGTGTTTCGAGATGACTTTGCTCTTTATCAAACTTGGGCACAAAGTAAACTGTTCTCACACACATAAGTTAAGTAGCACACACATTAGTAACACAGTTTAATGGTTGTATAAACCATTAGTGCACCAGGAGTAGCAACAGACCAAAGCCTTGCTATTTGCCTAGCCTGGCGAAGAGAGGAGCACAATTACCCCAAGCTCTTTCTGTACCTTAAAATATGCTTGCTCGAGGCCTACAACATCTGGTCCGCTCTCTTCTGTCTACCAGCCCTTCCACTCAAAAGGCCTCCATAAGAAGAAAGATCAAGTAATGGGCTAAATGGTGTTACCTCATCTGTTGGCAAAGCTAGGATACAAGCATGAACGCTTTGGTTCCACAGTCTTGAATTTGGATACTTATTCACCTCTTGGACTAACAGTTTATGCTCATCGCTGGAAGAGATTGCCTAGGTTTTATAACACCCCATCTGAACAAACCAATTTCTAGACCTTCACCATACGTATTACATGTTCGGTTTTATAGTTACCTCTATCTGGTGCAGGTACATTGCTGATAATAGCACCTGTTGTGCTGCAAAACCAAGTACATATGCAGGCAGATTTATAAACTGCAGTCACAGGAAAGGCTCAGCGAGCCTTGCTGGAATGTACTATACTAATGTTGTATATGAACACATATCTCTGCAATGAGTGCTTAACACACCGAGCTAATTTCGGAACCTTTGTGTCACTCAATTTATCAATAGGAATGTCAGCTTTGGCTATTGTACACGATCAACATAATTCCCCCAGGAAGAAAAGAATGCTACATGAGTTGCGCAGTAGTGAACACACAGACTATGTATACCACAGTGAACACAGAAAGCATTACATGATGAATTGATCAAGGCAGAAAGTACTTCTCAACAACCGGAAGGCAATAGGATTAGAGCCTCGGCAGCATGCCATAAAATATCCTAACGTGTGCTATTTCAGTCTGGTGAACAAAGGAATCTTACTTCTTAAGATCAGACAGCATTGTGGGGCTCCATGCAAGGTGGGGGCCTGGGGCAAGTGCCCCCTTTTCCCTCCCATTAAAATGTCTCTGGTTGTGTCCCTTCTCCAGGTGGATCGATGCAGGTCCGTGCACACACCCTGACGCCACTTGCGCTGCAAAGGTTCTAGTACACTAAGTCTTTCCAAGATGGGGTGTGTGTGAAGTGTTGAGATCCGATAATGGGCTACATTTAGTCAATGAAGTATTTTTTTTAAAAAAATGTTTTTATTGGTTTCATATTCAAACAACAAAAATGTTGATAAAACAAAACAAAACCTTTAACATTATACCACTACCTAATCATCCTACAGTCCCTCCCTAACCAACACCGTTAAAAAAACTCTTAGATTCATAGTCATATAAAATTCATACCTCAAGATCCTCATCCCCCTCCCTCCCTCTCCTATGTAATTTTTCTTCTGGCAGACACAATTCAATATACACCTTCCCAGGTTATCCACTCGGTCACGTCCTCAATCTAACAAGAAAAAACCCACTACTTTCTCATTCTATCTGTGGACAACACAAATTCCAGTATTTTCATAACAGCAATTACCAATCTGGTCTGGTCCCCTATTAGTACCCATTTCCACCAGTCTACTGGGCTAAGGGTTTTCACATGGATTTATATTCATCTAGAAAAAAGTTTCTAGTCTGCAATAGAGAGTCACATTCAGTTACCAGATGCATAGGAGTTTCCACTGTGTCACTAATAAAGTATTTGAACAGATAGGACTTTTACTGAGCATAAAGCACAAGTTCTCTTCTGCTTATCACCTGCAAGCAAAGGGGATATGAGAGAGACTCAAGGGTCTCCTTAAAGAAAGGATTGCCAAGTTCAAGATAACGTTGAAAAAGGGATGGCTGTTTTGCCTGCCCTTAGTCTATATGCCTTAAGGAATCAACCTGGCTTGGACCACAACCTCACACCCCATGAATTAGTGACTGGAAGGAGAATGAGAACGCCTCTTACACCTCCATCGAGGAGTATAAGGGGTGCCCAGAGTACAGCAGAAATATTAGGAAATGAGTTACGTGCACATTTGACATGTATGACCGCTAGTATCTATCTCATTTCAGATCAACTCAAGTGCCGGGGGTTGGGGGGGCGGTCTCAGAACACAGATGAAAACCATTCAGCAACCGGGTCTCCTGAATTACTACCAGTACCAAGACTATTTGCTGGTGATACTGTGCCAATAAGAAACTTCACTAGGAAGTGGCACAAGCTGAGATTTAATGGACCGTATGCTGTAGAGAATGTTACTTCCTCAGCAGTAAAGGTCAAAGGCAGACAAGCGTGGATACAGCTGAATGACGTCAAGCTGCACGCCGGCAAGACTGCAGAACCCCCAGCCATTGATTCAGAAGCAAGACAAGAAGAAGAATTTCAGCGTGTACAGACTCGATCGATGACAAAGAAGGACGATATATCAACTGGTTGATAAATGTAGATTTACATTTGGACTGTGATTCCCCTTCGACCCTCCTTATAGATATTATAGCAGGCATGCAGATCTTTATCGGAAGTCATAAGAATCTTTGAAAATGAACTTTAGAAAAATATTGATGTATCACGAATATGCCCAATTTGGATTTTGAATTCGATAATTTGAAACAAGAGCAATACCCTGATTCATTTCTTACTATTTCGCTAAATTAATGGTCTTGACAAACAGGGATGCACATCGCCTTGTGCTTGCTGTTTTTGTGTTTATTCTTCAAGCTTATCCTGCCCTTGTCAGAAGAAATATTGATATCCATGCTTTTTTACAGGATCTTAAAAATGGGCCAGTGATCAGAAGGTTACTAATTGCAATTATTGAACAAGTATTGTTATTATAGAAGCAGAAGTGTCTCTTTTTTCCTTAGAAAATCACATTAGAAATGAGAAATGTTGAAGTTAACACAATTTCGGAGAATGAGCCAGCTCAAGAAATTCCAGAGTGGCATAAATGGTGTGGGCTAATATGTTGGTTCTTGTTATATGTATGTGCAACTATACTTTGCGTCTTTTTGTTTCTCTTGGTAACCATTCCCGATTACAGTAATACTCCCAATAAAATAGAGACTACTTTGATCCTCACCACTCAGGAACTATTGATGATTTGCGCATCACCAAGGAGCCAAAGCCCTTTGTGTTGTCTTCCAATAGTAAAGCTGCTCTAGAGTTGTTTTCATGGGCTGCAAACATTTTGAGAGGAAGATACAGGAATAGTGCAGAAGAGGATAATGAGCGGATAAATACCTTCTTAGATAATTCAGCACATCTGGGTGTCACAACATGTGGTATCAGCATATGAAAAGTGTAGGAAAAAGAATGTCTAAAGAGAGTTGTTATGTTTGTGCCCTCATCCCTTATGCCATGAATACTGGCAGAACTTTCATTGCCAGAGAAATTCCTGAATATGATGCCAGAAGTCTTGTTCACCTTGCTCGAGGACAGTTCCAATGGAATTGGGCTACTCTACATTGGAGATTGAAATGGTACTTTCCATTTCAGGATGATTATATTAAAACTACGCAGAATAGTTAGAATGATCCACCTAGAAATGGTTTGCTTGGTGATGGCTATGCCCATCTTATGACCTGTGTATCCCACAAACAATTGGTCAGTCTGTCTTAGTTTTGCTAGTCTGCTAATATAGAAACTCAAAGCACGCTTTGGGTCAAGTCTGTGCAACTTTTCTCCCTCTTTCCCTGGATGAGGTGTAAAAGTAGATATATTTTGCATTATAATATTGGCCAAAGCACATACACATACACATTGAACATACAACAGCGCCATCACGGTTTTCCGGAAACGCCATCTTGGCTGCTTTGCTCACATTTTCGAGTTTTCATTCTGAATGCGGTGAAAGCTTGCAAAGTCACCGCTTCGGAAGCTTCCCTGAAAACTATAACAGGAATGCTAGGAATTACTGAGCACGCTGAAATGTGCAGCAGAGAACCTTGAAGCACTGGCACGAACGTAGCTGATCTGTAAATTAGGTGGCGTTCTGTCTTTTCCTGACTGTCTTGTTTTTGTAGTTAATTGTGAACATGCCATTCAGACTATTAAAGCGAAGCACGATTTACATCATATTCTGTTGCAAGAATGAACAAACTACTGAGTAGACATGCAGACTGACCTTGTAGCTTAGTAAAACATTGATAAAGTAGCACAAAGAATGTTACCTTGTACTGAAGAAAACAATATCTTCCTACATCCTTGTTGCTCTGCTTCCCAGACAGTAAATAGTCTGCAGGCTGACATGGAGAATTCGAGCATATGTTACCATGCAGAATTGCCCACGTACATGGGTCTTTAGGTCATGAGTAATTATCACGTGATGAGCTAGCCCACATTTGTCATGATATTATGGAACTGAATATAATATCCGCATGCCCACAAATTGGGGCTCACTTTCTTATGCTTGTATGGCGTGCATTTGTAAAGTCAGTCCATGCTCCAGTGTGAATAAACTGTTGTTTATACCTTTGTTCCTCAAGACTGGAGTGTCTTCATTGTTTTACTGTAGCCTCCTATTTTCGGATTGACTGAATGGCACACGGAACGTGGGATCTTACGTCCAGGACCCATCGCTTGGCAAGGACGGACTGAGATCGGGAGTATCAGAGGCCCCTGCACATCTTGAGACGTGACACCTCAGCAGTCTGTTGCTTACGATCTCCGGACGCACGCTTCGCCTAGAGGTGGTGATATGAAATTCCGAAACAACCTTTGGGAGGAAATTAGGTTTCACTTGTCGGATGACTTTATCCTTTTAAAAGACAGTGTGGGGAGGTTTTCAGGATAAGGCCTGTAAATCACTCACCCTTCGGGCAGAAGTTATTGCCACCAAAAAAGACAGTTTTGAGGGTAAGAAATCTCAACGGGCATGAATGAAGGGGTTCAAAAGGAGTACCCATTATGAATTTTAAGACTAAATGTAGGTCCCAAAGTGGAACTTGAAAAGGAGTTGGGGGGTAAACATTGGTCAACCCCTTCAAAAATTGAATTACCAAGGGCATTTTAACATATGAGGCTTCCCCAGCTGTGCGCTTGAAGATGGACAGCGCTGCTAGGTAACCCTTAATTGTGCCGACCTGGAGCCCTAGGTTTGCTAAGTGCAAAATGAAAGATAACACCATTGGAGTATTACATGAAAAAGGGTCAACATTTGTGTCCCTACACTGGCTACAGAACTTGTTCCAACGGCAGCGGTATAAGGATTTGGTTGCTGGCCTTCTGGCTGAAAACAACACCTCCATTAGGTCGTCCGGGAGGTCCCAATCTTTGTTCCTCAGCCTTTCAGAAACCATGCGTGAAGGCTGAGAGTCCTGATAGCCGGATGAAGAACCTGACCCTCCTCTCGCGAGAGTAGATCCTCTCTTTGTGGAAGTCGAATCAGAGCACAGATGGACATGTCTAGAAGGTCCGGGTACCATGTTCTCCAGGCACAATCCGGATCATGGATTTCCTAAACCTCCTCAACCTCCTTATTACGTGAGGAATGACGGGGACTGGAGGAAACGCGTACAGGAGTGGAAATTCCCAGTCCACCACAAACACCGCTCCTTGAGCTCCTCTCGGGGGAAATTCCCTTGAGCAGAATAGTTTGCACTTCCTGTTAACACTGGTCGCAAACATGTCAATTTAAGGGGTTCCCCAAAGGGTGAAGATCTGTTGAAGGACTTCCTGAGCTTGTTCCCACTCGTGGGAGACTGTGCTCTGCCTGCACAGAGCTTCCGCCACTGTGTTCTTCTCTCCGGCTAGGTGAACTGCCGACAGAGAGATTCCTTCTTGTATTACCCAGAACCAGAGCTGCATTGCCTCGCTGCACAGTGGTAGTGACCCTACACCTCCTCTTCTGTTGAGGTAGTTCATGGCCACTGTGTTGTCCTTCATTATCAGGACATTCTTTCCCCGTACAGAGGGCAGAAAGGCCTTCAGCGCTAGTCTGATTTCCCTCACCTCTAAAAGGTTGATATGTAGTTTTGATTCCTATGGAGACCAACGACCACTGATGGTCAAATCGTTGATATGGGCTCCCCATCCCGTGAGTGAGGCATCCGTCACTACTGTTATATCCGGCCATGGTTGCCAAAAATGTTCTCCTTTCAAGATGTTTTCCCGACAGGGTCACCACTGAAGGTCAAGGGAGTCTCTGTTTCAGATATGTAAAAGATCGGACATCCTTCCTGAGAACTGTGACCACTGGGTCCTGAGAGCCCCTTCAAGAGATCTCATTCTCAGGCGAGCCTGTGCCACCAGGAAGATGCAGGATGCCATAAGGCCCAGCAACCTCAGGAAGTCGAAGGCCGGGAGATGTTGGGCATTTTGGAATTTTCTCACCATCTGTAGAATGTCTTGAGCCCTCACCTCTGGTGGTGAGGCTTTTGCCAGGGATACATCCAAGACTGCTCCAATAAACTGGAGTCTTTGTGATGGTATCATGTGGAACTTCTTGAAGGTGAGGGAGAAGTCCAGTCTGTGGAGGGAGTGGCAGGTATGGTTTAGATGATCCAGGGCATGTTCCGGGGAATTGGCCCTGATCAACCAATCGTCCAGGTAGTGGTAGACGTGAATCCCCCCTCTCCTGAGACTCACTGCCACAACCGCCATTAGCTTGATGAAATCTTGAAGCTGGAGGGCCTGAAGGATCTGAGAAAGGGTAACCATCTTGAACTTGTCCTTTCTGAGGAATTTGTTCAATTCTCGTAAGTCCAAGATGGGTCTCATTCATCCGTCCTTTTTTTCGGAATTAGAAAATAAGGGGAGTACCAACTATCAATGTAAAGAACTGCCAATTAGATCTAGTTGAGATCCTAGCCCAGGATGAAGCTATTAACATTAAATCAGCTGATAAGGGCGGTGCCATTGTAGTGATGGATACACCCTTTTACATAAGAAAATGCATGGAATTATTGGATGACACGAACACCTATATTACACTCGAAAGGGATCCCTTACCTGAAATTAGGAACCTCATTCACAAGACACTTGACAAAGCTAAAGCAAACAACTGGATCAGCGGCAAGACCTATGAGTTTCTTATCAACCACCATCCTATCACTCCTGTATTTTACAGTCTACCAAAAATCCACAAGGATCAACAAAATCCCCCCTTGAGACCAAATGCTGCAGGTACTGAAAGTATCTTTGACCCTTTAGCAGCCTACATCGATAGACTCATTCAACCTTTAATACAGGCAACCTCGACATACTTAAAAGACACTACCAACTTTCTAAACTCTTAGAAAGACTTTTCAGCATTAAGTTCAGAATGTATACTATTTAGTCTCGATGTGTGCAGTCTGTACACTTCAATTCCTCATAATGAGGGCATAGACTCAATTCAATGGCTACTTTTGAATTCATCTGGTCTAAAGGGCAATGCCCAATTTGTACTAGAATTACTTAATTTAATTCTATACAATAGCTATTTTCGATTTCAAGGAAAATATTATCTACAAACTTCGGCTACATTGATGGGCTCATCGATGGCCACGGCTTATGCCAATACATTCATGTTCCATTTTGAGAGTCAACATGTTCTAGAACATCCTTTTTGGTCACCATACATACTTACCTGGAAAACATTCATTGATGACATCTTTGGCAATTGGTGTGGAACAAGGGAAGAATTGACATAATTTTTTGATTACCTAAATTTGGTTCACCCTAGAATTAAATTTACTATAGAGATCGGAAACCCTTCATTGCATTTTCTTGATGTGAATCTCACACTTGCTGACAATAACATTATCACCTCAGTATATCATAAACCTACAGATGACAATAACTTGCTTCACTACTCGAGTTTCCATCCTCGAGCTATGCTCCAAATTCTGCCTTATAGCCAGATCCTACGGTTAAAAAGAATCACCTCAAACCCAGAAGTGCTTGAAACAGAATGCTCCACTCCGATGAACAAATTCCTAAGAGAGGATATCCTTCCAATATCTTGAATGAAGCCAAGACTAGAGCTCTTAATATCACCAGGTCAGATCTCCTAAAACCGAAGACACATACCAAGGAAACACCACTTCTCTTTATTTCTAGATTTTCTAGACAAAGTTTTCAGATTTCAAAATGCATCAAAAGAAATTGGAATATTCTACACAACGACCCTACCCTCCTAAGGTTGTTCCCGACAGCCCCTATGATGTGTTTTAAGAGAGGCAAGATTATTAGAGACAAATTGGTTAGGGAAGAGAAATTACCGAAAGATAAACAACAATTTTGATCTACTAAGAAACTAGGCACCTTCCCGTGTCTGAGTTGTACACATTGTAATAATGTCATCAAGGGGAACACTGTGACTCACCCAAGAACAGGAAAACAAATCAAATTAAGGCATTACTCCACTTGCATGTCATCAGGAGTAGTATACATGATCAAATGTCCTTGTGGGAAAGTGTATGTAGGCCAGACCAAGAGACCATTTAAGACCAGACTGACTGAACACAAGTCAAATATACACTGCAATAACCAACATTCACCCTTGGCTAAACACTTTAACCTATATAAACACACAATTGCCCAATTGAAATTTCAAATTTTAGAGGCAGTGAAATGTCCCCCTAGGGAAGGAAACTACCAAGCTCTCCTCCTACAAAGAGAATCCTACTGGATTGACATGTTGGATTCTGTCAACCACGAGGTCTGAATGATGAGTTTTCATTAAACTGCTTCTTATAGCTTTATATAGCCTTATGTAGTAATGTCCACCTTACTATTCTGAACTTCAATTCTACTGATTGATTAAGGTACTCTTTTTGTCATCTTTCACCAGGTAGATTTAATTTTTCTATTTAACTCATTGTTTCAAGAACAACTTTTACTGTTATCTTTTGAAATGTTGCTTGTGTCCATTTATTTTGTTCTCTCAGTACACAAAACTGTACGTGTTCAATTTAATTATGGTTGAGTTTGGATTTTTGTCACTCTGGGCAACACACATTGATCGCGCCTTGTGGAATTTAGGTATTGCCTCTATTTTTCTCACACTTTTTTCTCACACTTCCTTTGAATTCGGTCCTTATTTAGGACCTATTATTACACCTTTTTCATTCTATAATGTTCGAAATTATTTGCTCGTCTAACTACGTTTCCGCTTCATGGTTGATTTTTTCGATTACACTCTGATTCTACTTATTAGAGTTTTTCACCATATGTAAACAGACTTATTTTGCAGCCCATGTTTTTTTACCCGTCCGATTAACAGTGATCTTTACTTCCAATATGGCTATCCCCACACTTCAATTGGGATCAGTCCCTTTTTTATGTCTATGTCATTTTCTTACATATATTGTTCAGTAAGATGGCGCTGACTGTTACCGTAGTAACGGACCCAGACGCCATCTTCTGAATCTCTTCACTCCGCACTGCACCTCGATAGAGACAAGGTATGTTTCCCTACCGCGGGCCTTCCCAACACTAGGGATCTTCTTCAAACATGCTGTTTTCTTACGTTTTTTTCCGTCCTCTTGCAGCATTATAATATACTTTGTGGCACCTCTGCAGCCATCCTTTTATCCAACTTATCTACCGTGACAGCATTATTGTTCATTTTTATCCGTACCTTTCAGGAGGCAGGTATTCTTTTTATTTTATATTTCTTATTTTACTTCTTTATCTTCTATCGCTTTCTATAATTATTTTAGTATTTGCTTTTATAGGTTGTTCCCTACTCTTCCCTTCTACCTCCTCCTTTTTATCTTTACTTTACTTAGCTCTCTCTCCATTTATCGCTTTCCCTAGGCTTTTGAACAACAGCACGTTCCTTATCGCAGAACAAGCTCGCGTTTTTTCCAGCACCTGCAGTTCAAGTTCTCTATAACCCACACATACGGGCGCTAGAGAGCCATCCAAGATGGCGGCTTCCTAGAGAGCTCCGTGTGGCTCCCTATAAATCCTGTCAAAATCCCTTGCTGTGACACTGTTCTCGCCTGCTGCGTGCTGCCCAAAACATGTGGGAAACTCGTCCCGGCACAGAAGATCCCAAAATGCAGCCCTAGATCCACTGCGACCCAGCCAACGGCGTCCCCAGCGCTCGTGGCACGGGGAGACAGCCGAGCAGCGAGCGCGTACTACGCGCCTCCCAGAGGAAACAACTGGTGGCGATAGCGGAGTGCAGCAGTGATCGCCGTACGAGACCCGACATTGCCCTGGGGACGGGGGCGGTCTGGACGCCTGGCGGTCGTGCCCAACCTGGAGGTCGGTGGAGGGGCATACCGAAGAGACGGAGCATCGGCATGGAGACCTTGGATCCGCTCCCGATGAAGCTAAGGTAGGAGCGTCCCGGGTCCGCCACAGCCCCACGACGCGATCGTGCCGCGGGCACTGGTGGGCATCTAGAGCCCCGACCGGCCCCCCTCACTTGGGCGAGTGTTCGTGGGCCCTCGATCGAGATCTACAGCCGCCGCGGGGCAAAATAAGTCACCCCTGTCTGCTGGGGCCCAGTCCATGAAGCGCCCCAGACCAGTGTGGCGGCAACCCCCACGGCCTACCCTGCTACACACCGGGGCATAACGAACTACAGCTCAACCTCCATCGCCCTCACTATTGCCTTCTACCTCCGTAGATCACATTCAGACGGATCCACGCCATGAGGCAGGTGGGGCAGATCACTGATCCACTGTTCCACCCGGCCAGCTTTACCGCCAACAGTAAAGGGGCCAAAACAAACAAACAAACACGTCCGCAAAGAGTACTGGTCCGCAAGTCTATTAACCTCAATGCATACACAAGAGCCAGCTCCAGCCAGCCTGGCGCGGGTCAGCCTGCGTCCCTAGTTCACTCGACAAAGGCTCGAATCAGCCACCAGTGTACGTACGGTGCCTATAACTCTGAGCCCCTTGAACGACTGCGAGCACACGCCGCACGGCAACAATCAAGCGCCAAAGCACACCAGGAAGATCCATAAGCCACCAGTGGTGAGAGGCCACACAATCCACAACCACATTGGAAGTGGCCAACACAAGTCTCAGAACACCGGTGACCACGCACAAGCGCTCCTGCAGCACTGCCGCCAACCCAGTAACGACCTCCGCCAGAGCAGCCATGGAGAAAACAGATAAGTCCCAAAGAAAACTGAACTTTGAGGCTGGCTCCTCAGCAAAAACGCCCAACCCCAACAGCGGACCATCATCACCCACACTAGAGGCCCCCCAAGCTGATGAAGAGCCGCTGAATTTCGATATCAGGGGGATTCTACTTGAGTTAAAAGCGGGAATCGGAGGGTTGGGTTGCAAACTGGACACGCTGTCCTCAAAGGTCGATCAGCTCCAACATCGGCTAGACAAACATGAGGACAGACTAGACGCGGCCGAGCAACGCATATCTGACCTCGAAGACGGGGCAGCCTCCTTATCCCCAGGGTATCGGCACTGGAATCCCAGTTGAAAGCAGTGTGTGCCAAGAACGAAGATTTGGAGGGACGCTCACGGAGAAATAACATCAGATTGGTGGGGATCAGAGAACAGCAGCTTCAGGGCAAAATGGAAGATCACGTGGAAAAGATTTGCAAACATCTATTTGGTAACGAGGTCCTATCCCAACTGTTTGTCGTCGAAAGAGCGCACAGAGTACCCAACACCAGACCAGTTCCAGGCACAAATCCTCACCCGATCATAGCAAAACTCCTAAACTACAAGGACCGTGATGCAATCCTAAGAGCGGCGAGAGAAAAGGCAATCTCCAATTTGATGGAGATCAGATCCAATTCTTCCCTGACTTCTCTCAAGCAGTACAGACGCAAAGAAGAACTTTCACAGCCGTTAAACGCCGTTTACAGGACAATCAAATTCAATATTCCATGCTCTTCCCTGCCAAACTCCGTATCCAACACGAAGGGAGGTCTCAGTTCTTCAACACACCGGAAGAAGCCAATGATTACCTTGACCGAGCCGGGTGCAGACCCGGACCCAACAATGCTAGACTACAACGGAGAGACCGACCGAGAAGGGACCCACCATAAAATTATGATACCTAACGCAACAATCAGAGCAACCACCCAATTGCTGCAGTCACTAGTAAACCAATGACACAGCGTCACTCTCCTGTTACTCCGGGAGCCACATCCCTCTTGGAGGGCTACTAGCGCCCCAAGCGCAGCCACGTTCATCCAGTTGTTTATCAGGGGAGGGTCACCGCGGGCCAGTTGGGGGTTGCCCGCGCAAGGGAGGGAAAGTAGTAATAAGGAACCGCCATCATCTGTTCAATCAAGAATCACCACAACCTCATACCACACCCCAAGATCACAAATCCCTGCTGAGACAATGGACAAACTCGATCCCCAGACGAACTCCACCGAACACGCCTGGCACAGCTCCCTCTACCCACCTGTCACCTAGTGCCGCCGCTTAAAGTCGCCACTTGGAACATCCGTGGTGGCAACCAACCAACAAAAACCAGGAAAATCCTCCAATACCTCAGAAGACACAAAGTCAGCATAGCCATGCTACAGGAGACCCACCTTCTTCCCTCCGCAGAGTTACAATGGGCCTGGTCATGGGGATGCCATAGGTACTTCTCTTCATACTCGTCCTACGCCAGGGGGGTGGCCATCTTAATAGACAGGAGAGCCAATTTCAGTCTGATTGAATCCAAGAAAGATGAGGAGGGGAGAGCAGTGCTAGTAAAGGGCCTCCTAGCTGGGAAAGAAATTGTTCTTGTAAACTCATATGCTCCTAATATCGATGGACCAAACAATTTTGATTGGATCATGACGCATCTCGGGAAGGAGGACACTGCAACGATCATCTGGGGAGCAGACCTCAATACACCACTAGACCCCAGAATAGATAAGTGCCACAACCCAACAAGCAGACCGTCCAAAGCGAGTCTCCAAGTCAAAGAAATATGCCACACTTTCGACCTGATAGATACGTGGAGACACTCCAACCAAGACGCCAGAGAATAAACATTCCACTCGGCGGTTCACAACACCAGCTCCCGCATCGACTATATTTTGACATCAGCCTTCATCCCATTCGACCGGGGTTCCGGGCAGATCCATCCACGCTCCTTCTCAGACCACTCGATGGTAACACTAGAACTCATGGCATCAAATACATCACCAACTAGGCACAACTGGAGATTCAAGCCAGGCTCACTAGCAGATTCGGTGTTCGCAATGAACTGCAGCAAGAAATGGCGTCCTTCCTGGAGATTAACCAGTTCTCAGTCAGCTCCGCCGGCACCTTATGGGAAACATTAAAGTGCTTTATCCGTGGAGTATGTATGGCGAAGGAAAATGGAATCCTGAAACTGATTCGCCGAGAGCTGGCAGAGAGCGACAAAACGTCTAAAGGAACTCAAAATCAAAAACGACACCTCAAGTGAACCACAGACCCAAGCAGACTTGAAAAGAGAACTACTGAGATTCAAAGAGAAAGCGGAACAAGAACGGAAATTCCTCGGGCACAGACATCAGATCCAGCAATATGGTGAGGGCCAGAAGCCAGGAGCGCTTCTGGCCCGGATGCTGACAATCGACAAGAAGCCCACTCGGGTGGAATACATCCGTGACGCCAATGGCAACCGAGTCTACACGGAAGAAAGCATTGTCGAGGTGTTTCGTAACTTTTATCAAGACCTATATAGCTCCAAAGGCAGCACCGACCCCGAGTTGCTCCGAGACTTTCTAAACGACACCGAGCTGTACTGGGTGGCCGAGGAGCTACGTGAACCCCTGAACGCCCCAATAACGCTGGACGAAATCCATGAGGCAATCAAACAGCTCCCGAACACCAAGGCGCCCGGCCCAGACGGGCTCACCGGAGAATTCTATAAAGCACACGCGAATATCATAGCTCTGCTTCTACTTCAGGTCTACGAAGAAGCCGCAGAGCGGGGAATTCTACCACCTACCCTGCGAGAGGCCACTGTGATACTACTACACAAAGAGGGGAAACCCCCTGAAGAATGTGCATCCTATCGACCAATCTCCCTGATTAACCTGGACAACAAGATTCTGGCCAAAATCCTAGCAACCCGGCTGCTTCCGATAATGCCAGCACTTGTGCTGGGGGGCCAAGCAGGATTCATCCCGGGACGCAATACGACATATGGTATTAGAAGGCTTTTCGGCGTCATTGAGGCACTGGATCCGACTCAGCAGGTAATAGCTGTGCTTCTGGATGCCGAGAAGGCCTTCGACTCTGTCGAATGGCCCTTCCTTTTTGCAACGCTCAAACAAATGGGGCTAGGGAATTTCTTCCTTAAGCTGGTCTCACTGCTCTATAACAATCCGACATCCTACATCAGTCTTGGCAATACTAGATCCCCCAGTATCAGGCTAGAGCGTGGTACGAGACAGGGATGCCCCCTCTAAGCCCTTAACTTCGCCCTGGTGATGGAGCCCCTGGCTTCCAGATTGAGAGAATACCAAATACATCGAGGCCTTACGCTAGGTCCCCACAAACTAGTGGTCTCCCTATATGCTGATGATGTCATGCTGTTTGTCAGTGACCCACAAAATAATCTTAACCCGATAATGCGCGAAGTGATCAGATTTAGCCAAGTCTCTGGCCTCAAAACTAACCATTCAAAATCAGTGGTGTTCCCACTAACGCCGAATACCGTTAAATTCACAGACGATCATGGCTTCAAGTGGGAGAGCTCAAGGGTCCGTTACCTAGGTATTTATATGTCCCTTAGTTATAACGATATATTCAAGGCCAACCATATGGCAACACTTGACTCCTTACAAGAACGGGTCAGCGAGCCGTCATCATCAGCCACATCCCAGTACCACATAACACGTTGAACACGGTATTATCTACCTATGCAATCTGGAAAAAGATTGCGCAGAAGTATGCTGTGAATATAAGGTTCTCCCCCCCTGCTAACAGCCAAATTTATCCCGGGGATTCCCCTAACAGCGGAAAAAGTATTTCTCAATTGGCTCATCAAACTAAACATCAAATCTCTCTGCGACCTCTTCCCCGAAGGTATGTTCCTGACCCCGCAAAAGGCCAAATAAAGGGGAGGTACCACCCCACTTGACACGTTTCTATACTTCAGTTTACGATACGCACTGCAAGGTATGTTCCCATCATTCCCCAAACAACCTGCAATGTGGGATCTACTCCATAACGTAATTCAAGCGAAAGGCGAAGGAAGGTTAGTGTCATTATTGTACAAAACTCTATTAACAGACACAGTCAGCACTGACCCCCGAACAAAGGCAAGGTGGGAAACCGCTATTCAGGCAACAATTCCTGATGAGGATTGGACATACATTCTCCGTCAGACCCAGAAGGTCGCACTAAATACACACTATAAACAGATTCACTTTAACTTCATACACCAGACCTACCACACCCCAGAAAAAAGCCATAGACACCGCCCAGAACTGTCACCACAATGCTTGAGGTGCGAAGCCGCGGTCACAGATTTCATGCATTTAGCGTGGGATTGTCCCAGGGTACATCGCTTCTGGTCTTCTGTTCTACAAATCACAGCAGAGGTGGTGGGGGAGGAGTTACCCCCTGCCCCACTGATAGCACTTCTTGGTCTGACCAAAAACCTACAACCTGCAGTGAGGAAATTAGCAGCCCTTTTATTGGTACTGGCACGCAGGAGGGTCACAATGGCATGGGGCCGTGGCCCGGCCCCCGCTGTTTCAGCATGGAAAGAAGACATCCTATATTGTCAAGATATGGACACCGAATTCATACGGACACTACCGCTGCATGCGCGTCCACCGTACATTTGGGGCCCCTACACGTCATACTTGTTAAACACCGTCGTGTCATCAGACTCCCAAACTCAAGCTCCATGCTCAGTCGAGGAAGGGGAAACCCAACCAAGGAGGGCGCAAACAACTGACCAAGATACGGGGAACCAGCAATGAACTATGTACAGCTACGATGTGCAGCGGGGGGGGGAGGTTTTAATGAGCAAAACGGATGGCACGTTGTACTTGTTATGACTGCACCCAGTTGGTGCAGATGTATGTGTTTGAAGTTGTAAAACCCAAAAATAAAGTTTAAGAAAAAAAAAAAAAAGTTCTCTATAACCCACATCTTCTGAGAGTTTTTTACTCCTGTAAGCTTGGTAGGTGATACCATTACTTTGACTTCACTCTGTCACTCTATAAACTAGCCATTCTCTCTTGTCTATGGAGCGATCGCTTACTATCTATGCCTGTTTGTACTAGATTCTACAACAGTCTTCATCCAGCCTAGAGCTGTTCGATTTGGCTTGAGTGGTTGCACTCCATTACTTACCTATCTCCTGACATCCATTATGCTATAAACATAGATTCTTATCTTGCTTTAAGACCTTGTCATGCCCTGCTTTCTCCCGAGGACCGACTTTAATACATTGACTTTGGAATTTTGGCGTATCATAAGATTCTGAGACCCACGATATGACACAGTGAGACGGCATCTGATTCATTTTCTTTTGACAGGTATGTGGACATCTATGTACTCTACCTCTTTCTCTCCTTTAATTATCACATTCTATTTAGAGGTGAACTACTTCCACACTGCGCTGCTGTGTGGTTTTGTCCAGAATGGATCTTTTCTAAATTACTATCACTCATGATTGTTAGTGAATGTAGAGGTCCAATCAGTAAAATGTAGCATTATAAACATTTTGCTTTGGAAATTTCAAGATACATGTGTTTCCTTGATTATCCACCAGATATTACAAATGATTATTTAGAGTTAGAATTCTGGCTCAATTAGTGCAATTATACACTGCAAGCGATTTGATGCTCATATTTCATTAGAGATGCACTATTTGTGTATTCCTTATAAATGACAACAGAGAGTGTATATATTTATCAGGATTTTTTCCATTTAAATGCTTTGTCTAATGGTTTGTGAACAAACTAAGATTCGAAAAGGTTTCGGTTGATAAATGTATCTGCGATTATCTTTAGTCAAACAATTGATATTGATTATGAATCTCTAATATGTTGATTTTAATAATGCAATTATGTTTCTTTAACAGTCCGTATTGGCCAATTGAAGAAGAGGAACAAGTCCTCGAAACGCGTCGCCTTAGAATAATGGAGTAATCTTTGTTTGCTTCTCTGTACATTTACCTATGTTTTTCACATATTTTGTATATGGATTACTATGAGCTAATTATATATATTTTTCAAACCAAAAATTCTTTTTGTGTGATGAAATTATTTGTTCTCACCATGTTTTAAAACTATATTTGAACATTATTGTAAATAATACAGTATTTGACTTTATGTCAACACCTGATAGTGTGCAGGGGATGGGAGGATTCCCAGGTTGAATCTTCTTTTCCTCTTTTGTTTTGTGTAAGGATCTCTGTGCCAAGGCCCCGCACCTTAAAAATGAACTAATAACATCTTACTTTAATTATCCATTCCACCAGTTGAATTTCCAATTAACTAGAGGTGTGCACCACTGTTCCTCACCTCTGCTGATGCTGTCAACAGAGTTGAGACCGGTCTGGAGGGACTCATACA
Organism: Ambystoma mexicanum; assembly: GCF_040938575.1. Taxonomy (NCBI): domain Eukaryota; kingdom Metazoa; phylum Chordata; class Amphibia; order Caudata; family Ambystomatidae; genus Ambystoma; species Ambystoma mexicanum. Next base: position 640,372,146 of record NC_090939.1, read on the forward strand.
TAGCGCCCTTTCCGTCCTTAGTAATGTTCAAGAAACCGTTTCTCTCCTCCCCTTCAGGGAGACGGTCAGCCGCCATTGAAGCACACGCCCAAAGGGTGTGGCTAAATCTTGCCAGCGTGCATGTGGCATTAGCAGATTTCAGGGCCATGTTGCATGCCGTGAAAACTTTCTTGGCCATGGCATTAAACATTTTTATAATCGCGATCCTGCGGGATTGTAGGGTATGCAGTCTGTTTACCAGACAAAGTTGCACCTTGAACAACTAAGCTTTCTGGGGTCAGGTGTTTTGACAAGTATAAGAGATCTGCAGCTGATGCCCTATATTTTGCTGTCAGTCTTTTGCTGACTGCAGGGATCACCTCTGGCGTTTCGCAGTTTGTTGACACCTCCTTTTGTAAGGCCTTGTAAAAGGGGACAATAGGATCTTCTTGTGGTCCCTTATCAATGTTACATATCGGCCCTGTCCTGCAGTACCTCCCGTTTCCGGCGGCTACAAACGGGGGCAAGCGCATTCCAGAACTTCGTTGTGGCTTCGGTATCGGTTGCCATGGCGCCTGGCCGTGTAGCAGAGAACGTCGCATGAGCTGAGACGTCCCGTGCGCAGAGAACGCGTAAGGAGGCCCCGCCCCCCTGCACCGTAAAAGTCGAAGCGACTCAGCGGCTTGTTGCTGCTAATTGTGGCGTTACGTTCCTTCGGTTCCATCCCGTTCCGGTGCTTATTCCCTTTTTCTTCTTGATTACTTGACTTCCTGGATCTTCGACCCACCTTTGTCTACTTGGATTGTTATTGCCTTTTCCTCCAGCCTGAATTTGAACTCTGTTGCCGACTTCGGACTGTCCTTGGATTGCATCTGCTTTTTGCTCCAGCCTGATCGGTGAACCCTGCTGCCGACCTCAGACTGTCCCTGGATTTCCACTGTGCCTTCGCCCTGTCTGGTGAGGTTACTTCTACGCAATTTGAACGATCTTCCTACGCGGATTACCACGCTGCACATTACAAGAGTGCCCCACCAACTTGGCCTGTGCTTGTGCAATTAAGGTAAAGCTCATCCAATTCTCCTGAAAATCATCTGTCCTTCTCATACGTGCGGATTCCTGGAACAATATAATTCTTTTCCTGCCTTTTCTACCTTAACCGAGTGCATAGAAGTGATGCGTTCCAGTGTATGCACCAACCCGTCACTAGTGCGACCCTCGTGCCGCCCGGGTATACTCTTCCTTACTAACCTTCCCATTTGTTGTTTTGTACCTGCCGTTGTATTCCTTTCAACTGGTACCCATTTTTCCTTAGTAATCCCACTTATCAGGTCTGCTGGGTGTTGTATCAGTCATAGTGAGGTTGTGGTTATTACTTGTGCATACTCATAGTCTTGGGTTCTCTTGTAGGTTCATCATTTAAGGTCCAACACCACCTCAACCATTGTCTAGGTACTTAGAGAAATACCGGATTGTCTGATTAATTCCATATTGCCTGATTGCTTCTAATCATACTGTGCTTTCTTTGCAGCATTGGTTATTGGCGGTGTGTGTTCTCCCCGCTTTTTTAGGTGATAGACATCTCTGCTGGTTTTTACGCAAACAGCAGAGAGGTACATCGTAGAAAAGAGCCCCTCTTAGAGGAAGCCTGAATCAAAGAATTCAGGGGAGCTGGAATCCTGGAGGCTGAACCCAAACCTGTTAAATCCTACTTCGCTCCGTGAGGTCTTCTTAACTAGGCTCCAAACAGCATACGGAGCGGTAAGTAACAATCAAGTATGTCGGTGAGGTCATCTTGCTCGTATACAGGTGAGGGCCTAGACCACCCCATATATTGCATCATCCTGTCCCTGTTCATAAGTGTGCTGTAATTACTGTCTGCATGATCCCCTGGTTCAGACTTATTGAAATCAACCTCTGGGGAAGTATCAATCTCGCTTGCTTCCCGTATGAAATCTTGCAGGTCTTTCAATCTGGTCTTTTCTGAGACCAATTCTTCAGATATGGAAGGCCTCATACACTCCAGACCAAAGGGTCTTTCTGCATCAGAATCCTCTCCTTCCTCATAAATTGAGGATAAGGTTTTAAAGTATTCTGAGCATGACAGATGAAGAAGGAGCTATAGCAGTCACTACAAGTGGAGAAATACTAGTAATCGTGGACGTCATTGGCCTCGATGGATTCGTGATTGGCTTCGAGGTCGTCGATAGAATTGACTTTGACATCAACATCTTTGATGAAGTCGTTGAGGGTATTGAACCGACTGGCGTCGACGTTCTAGGCGTCGATTACCTCTCTTTCGACGGAGTCGCTGAGGGCATCGATGACGCAGTCTTTGGCTTCGACATGTGAGTCGATGGTAACGACGTCTTGTACATCACAGAGGCTTTATCTCGACTTGAGGGTTTTTCACGCTCTCGAGGAGTTTGTTTTGCTGAGCTGGAAGACTCACGGCTCTTATGTTTACCAGATTTTTCTCCTGGGGTATCGGCTCTCGGTGTCTGTGAGGGGGGCAAGGCTGCGTTCTCAAACACCTTTAGCATTTTCTTATGGAAATACTCGCAGTTAGCCAGGGAGCTGTGCTTAGTCGACATGTAACTCTCTGCAGTGAACTGGAGGATGAGGTGGAAGGCGATCTATGATGCCTTTTTTTTACTGTGCCTCAAAGCAGATGAATGGTGCGATTCGCTCCGAGATCGTGAACGGGAGTGTTTTTTACATCGAGGAGACGATGGGTCTTGACTCGTCTGAGGTACGTTTAGTAGGGGTAATGGATTTTTGGGTCTTCCCTCTCTCCAACTTTCCTCTGTGCTCTCTTAAGGCTTTCATCAACAAACACTCTTCACATTCTGAACATGGATGTTCTGTCCCAAGGCACCACAGACAGACCGACCCTGTGTGGGTCTGTCAACGACATCTTTGCCCCACAATCTCGGCATTTTTTAAAGCCAGATCGGGGCGTAGATGGAGCTGATGAAGAGGCCATCTCGATTGAAGGATTTTAGGCGAAAAAACTCAAAGTTCTTCGATTTCTTCACCGAACCAAGCTTTATGTTCCCAAAGCTCATGAAGTGCGGAAAAATTGAACTGAACAACGGAGGCTGCGCATGACTACTTATACCCGTGATGATGTCGTTGTCGAGACGGAAGCCTCCGAGGGACATCGTCTCGACAGGCATCGACGCGCAGAGCCCTCTCCTGAAAAAGAAATTCCGAAGCAGCAAGCTGGATATGGGAATATCAAAGATAAGGAATACGTGGGAGGACACAATCCATTCGAAAAAGAAGATTGTCCAAATTCCTCAATAGAAGCCTTTGATTCTAGTAAAACGGCTTCAATCTTCACGACTATCTTCATGCCTGGGATCCAGACGATGGTAAAGTGGTTACAAATTTACAAACCACTCGCTGGGAGCCTCTGCAGACAATCAACACTACCATAAAGGGATCAATGATATTAAAGAAGAATTGAGGGCCATACGACTAATGACCCTCCAGAACAGATATGTCCTGATATGATCACAACGATGGAAGGAGGAGTTTGTGCCAAAATCAGGCCATTATGTTGCAGGTTCACACCTTCTCACGATGAAGGGAATGATACCTTGACAGAGGCTATAACGTTGCTAAAGAACCTGCATAACAAGATGGAAGATGAGACAGAAGATATTGCAGATCACAGCTGGTTTGCTTCTATCTTTTCATGGGTTCCATATTGGATGACAAGTATCTTCAAGTTTCCTGGAGCAATCTTGGTGATGGTGATGTTTGGATTCTGTGTGATCAGGATAATAATCACACAGTGTAAGAAGACAGCAAAGAAGGCGGTAGGAATGAAGATCATGAATGATGTGGAATCAGGATTTAAACCCAAAGAATTGACTGATGAAGAAAAATACATGAAGGCCAGCATCGTAGCACCTGAAGGAACGAAGTTTCTATACCCAAAGAATCACAAGAAGTACGTGGTGCGATGGGTCTATTGTAACCCAAATGAACGATGCAGTTACATGACCTGGAGTGTTGACGATCATATAAAATTAGAAGGATACCTCAAAGGAGTGATGAAGATCTGGACTCCAAAGAAGCAATTTTTCAAGAGAAAGTATCAAGATGCAGAAACTGGTTAAGAAGTGGTCCATGAATCAACCAGAGGGGGGGAGTGTAGAGGAGGAGCCGAATGCCTCTGCAGGAGGTCTCGCCCCCCTGCTACCTTTGTTGCAGCAAAGAAATTAGCTGAAAGCATGAAGGAAGTGAGAAAGGCTGCTTGGCCTGATGACAAGACTGCAAGCAGTCAAGATGCAGAAACTGGTGAAGAAGTGGTCCATGAATCAACCAGAGGGGGGAGTGTAGAGGAGGAGCCGAATGCCTCTGCACAAGGTCTCGTCCCCCTGCTACCTGTATGTTGAAAGTCTGAACCTGCACCATGTTTAACACCGGTAATTGTGACATACAAATGTTCGAGAAAAGGTATACGTTAAGAAAGCCATACCTGATGTATGCCCGAAGAGATGATAATCTCTTGGAAAAGGTCCAGGAAGGAATATGAAATCAAGAGAAAGGGAAGCTGATGGTGAAATGAAGAATCGAGTAAATGTTCCTGTGCAGGAAAGAAGATTGCATGCGTATTTATGACGCACTGAAGGCAATACAAAACATTTAATAACTGTACAGACGATGTAACACAAGTAGATTAAGTGATCGTAGAAGCTGGCTATACGTAGTGAATAGACTAGAGGCGAAGCCGCCATTACATATGTAAAGAAACTGGACATCTGTGTCACAATTTTAGTAAACTCATACCCATGGAGAAAATGGATAGAAAACTGTGTTGCAGCAAAGAAATTAGCTGAAAGCATGAAGGAAGCGAGAAAGGCTGCTTGGCCTGATGAAAAGACTGCAAGCAGCCAAGAACTGATTCTCTGTACTCAAAGGCAGCAAACGTGAGAAGCTGGATCATCCCTTGATTAAGGCATGAGGAAAGAACACAATGAGTGCCAAGTTTATTAATTCAAGACAATTAAAGGCTATGAAATGGGCCAGAATACTGTCTCCTGTCAAATGAGTGAAGGATGAAAAAAGGAGTTGGGCATGCAGACCAGAACAGTGATAAGCATGTACCCATACTCCCTTATATTCCCAGGGAAGAGAAACGACTACAAGCCCGAGTTCAAAGACAAGTCTGCATGGCAGAAGGCATGGGCAATGAGAGATGCAGGATTAATTGGGTGAGGAGGTGAAGCCAAGTTCACCCCTTGGCACCTCGGTCTGAGTTTACGTGCTGCTAGTGTGACGGATGTTGCAAACATGGTATGAGAGTGTCAACCAATTATAGAGGGCCATATAATGAAGAGTCTTATAGTTTAAGAACCAATAGTATTCTGTGTACTTAATAAGTGTTGAGGATGACTTGCACTAGAGGCAGGCCTAAGTTATCTACCTGATAGTAGATATCCTATCGCAACTTGGTCCCTTATAGAAAGTATACTTAAATGGTCCCCTTAGTCCAACCACAACTCCCCGTAGGTTTTTCTTATTTGCCACATAGTATGACGTCATTGATGACGAGTTTTGGGTATAAAAGATTGTGTTTGAGATTCCAAGATGGCAGCCGCGGCGTAGAGACGTATCCAAGTGTCTCTCCCGTCGGGCCGCCTGCATAACGGTGGACAATAACGCCAGCGCCCCGCCAGCAATAAGCCCGGCTTTCATCTCCCTTACTTTTTTGGAACCGGAGACCCAAGGGAGTGATCGCGTGTGCTGTGGGATCTTGAATAAGGAATTCTCTGGGAGGTGAGAGCCCGGGCTGAGGAGTGCCCATCCCTCAACACTACGGAGGAGCATCATAGAGATTAAGAGCAGTGGCGCAGTGGGACCCCGCAGTGAACACCGGCGCTGCCGTGCCGGGCGCTTCGCCGCACGCCTACGGCAACTGCTGGTGCAGTGGTTGGGGTCCGGAAGGCGGTGCCCATGGGCGCGCAGAGTAGCGGACCCACTGTGCCTGGCGGGGAGGCGGCTCCAGGAGGGGCATATCTAGTCACTGGAGTGGGCGTCCATCGGGGGAAGGACGGCGCCTGGAGGACACCGGTAACGTGCGGCTGACCACCAGTTGAGGAGAGGGAGCGGCGGTGGGGGGGCCCTGGGCCTGGGGTAAGAGGCAGGGGAGGGCGCCCGGCCCACTCGCCCACAGCAGCTAAAATGGAGAAGGCGTGACTGGAGTGGACTCCCCCAGTGGGGGCTGGTGGCCTGTGAAGAGTGGTTGGAGCCGGGGTGTGCTCCCCTCAACCGGAGCCGTACACCGCTCCTCATCAGAGTGCCGGAGGACGGGGTGTGGAGCAGCCCCCCCCCCACAATAAGAGATGACGGACCCCCCCCTTGAGCCCGACGGCTGCACTTTGGAGCCCGGTCAGAGCCAGAGCCCAGGGCGGAAGATCTTGGAACCACAGGAGGGGCCCCGGGGCAGGAAGGAAGGAAGGGCCTGTGCACAAAACGCATGGGGGTGGGGACCCCCGACCCACTCATAGAATGTCCAAGTCACGGGGGAAAAGTGGTGCACCCACTGCGCAAACCATAACTACCAAGCAAGACCAGAACTTGGTCCAGATGTGGGCACCGACTCGAAAGGGGCTAGTTCAGAGGGCATGCAGGCAGTGCAATCCTCTCCATCGCAGGCCTCCGGCTCGAGAGAGGAGCTCCACTCCTGCTTCAAGGAACTACAGGAGTCATTTATGTCCACAGTGCCGGAGCAATTTGGCTCCCTAAGAGAAGACATGAAGCAAGTGTTACAGGAGATCAGAGCCGACGTCTCCAAACTGGAAGAACGGACAGATGTGCTGGAGAGAACAGTACAAAGCATAGAGGACACTCAAAGGAACGGGCAAGTACAGGAACACCTTGTGACCCTCACGCACAACTTGGAACTGCAATGTGAAGATCTGGAGAACCGGTCACGGCGATCGAATATACAGATCAAGAATATGGTGGAGTCAGTCCTGGATAAGAACCTTTACTCCGCCGTTCAGGAGGTCTTTAGGTACATCCTGGGGGCTGACGGAGAGGAAGAAGTGGGAATTGACAGGGTCCACAGGGTCGACCGGAGAAGATTGGGCGAACCAGGGGAGCGTCCTAGAGATGTGTTGGTCGCCCTCACTTCTTACCAGCAAAAAGAAAGTATCCTGAGGAAGGCGCGAGATATAGAGCATATCCGGATGAACGGAGTGGACATTCAATTGTTCCAAGATCTTTCTCTGGTCACGTTGCAGAAAAGAAGACGAAAGGCTCCAGTGATTAAAGAATTGAACGCAAGAGATATTAGATATAGGTGGACCTTCCCATTTGGTCTTCTGTTCACTTGGAATGGCAAGCAGAAGCGAGTGCAAACATGTGAGGAGGGCCTGCAGATTTTGGGGCTTCAAGAAGCGTGTGATGAGGAAGACCTCTGTCGGGAGAGGGAGGCCCGTCGTAGAAACCTGGCCGGATGGAGAACGGTGCAGAATAAGAGCAAATTGCAAAAAGGGGGAAAAAGGAGGACTGGACTTGAGGATAGCTACTGAAGAGACTTGCTGACCCCCTGCGTGGAGGGGTTGGGACTTATCGGACCTACGAGCGGGCATTGGTAGTTCGCTGATCTATGGCAGGCGGCCCGGAGGAGGGCTACAGAACTGGAATCCAAAATATTAGAGGTAAATGCGGGGTTTAGGAGTCCCCGCGCAGTTACACCCGAGTATGCAGAGGGTCGGGGCGAAGGGCGGGACGCCCTAGCTTTGTTAGATACCTGGTCCCTTCTTGGGTTTGTTGTGGTTGTTTGGGGAAAGTAGGGGGGGTGGGAGGCCAGGGGGAGGAGGGTGTTAGTTATTGAGAGTTGGGGTGCGACAAGGAAGGGAAGGGAGCGGGGAGAGCGGGGGGGTCGCCGGAGGGGAGTTCGGAGCCTGCTGGTAAAGGGTGATAAGTCTCCGTCAGGATTTAAGACCAATGGGTAATTTGCGAATACTAACATTCAACATCAGGGGGCTTAATCATCCGGTTAAAAGGAAAAAGGTTATTATGCTGCAAGAGACCCACATTAGGCTGCGGGATAAAAACAAACTGAGCATATGGGGATATGACCTGCTGGGGCAGTCTAACGCTTAGGACAGGAAGGCAGGAGTTCTGATTGTGGTACGTAAACACTAGAATTTCCACCTTCATGAAAGGCTAATGGATAAGTTGGGGAGGTACTTGTTTGTACGGGAATCGATTGATGGATTCCGCTGCGTGTTAGCAACTATATATGCGCCAAACACGGGACAAGACGGATTTCTGAGGGAAGCAGTTGGGAAATTGGAGGGCTTTGCGGAGGAGGAAATCATTCTGGGGGGTGACTTAAACATGGCTTGGAATCCGACTGTAGATAGGAGCTCGGGTGGCAGTCAGGGTCTGGGGGCCCCTTCAAAACGGCTCAGACAGTTAATGAGCCACCTGTCACTGGTAGATGTGTGGAGAGAGCGTAATGTTCTACAAAGTGGTTTCACTCACTACTCGCATGTCTATGACTCAATGTCACAAATAGACTATCTTTGGGTGACGACAGGTCTGTTGGGGAAAATTTTGAACATAGAAGTTGGGCCGATATCGATCTCTGACCACGCCCCCTTGATGATGGAGGTGCAAGTGCCACATAGGCACTCGGGTCTGTGGAGATGGAGGCTCCCTCAGGAGGTCCTACAGGGCCCGGTATTGGGAGAGGAAATTAGGGGGAAGATTCAGGAGTTTCTAGCCATCAACGATACGGGTGATGTCAGGTTGGGAGTAGTCTGGGACACCCTAAAGGCGGTTATAAGGGGTCAATTTATTGAAAAGAAAGCGACCAAAGACAAGCAGAGGCAGGCTTGGGAAAGAGAGTTGGAAAACAATGTACAGACAAACAAAGGGAATGTGCAAAAAATCTGACACGCTCTTTGAGAAGGGCCATGAGGCTCATGCAGGGACAGTTAGATGTATTACGCACGAAGAAAGCAGAGATGAGTCTTCTGCGCCTCCGACACTGGGACTATGAAAAAGCCAATAGGGCAGATAAACTGCTTGCGAGACAGTTACGCGCACAGCAACAGAAGGGGATGATCAGGGCGCTTTATAATAAGAAGGGGGTAAGGCTCACCACAACCACTGACATAGGAGAGGAGTTCAGAGCCTTTTACAAAGTATTGTATTCCGTCGGGAGGCCGAACGGGGTCGATCAGGACAGTTTTCTTGACTCTCTTCCTCTACCACAAATATCTGAAAAGGATAGGGAATCGCTGGATAGCGATATAAAGGAGGAGGAGGTGCGACAAGCAATTCAGAGTCTCCAGACCGGTAAGGCCCCAGGGCCTGACAGCTATACTGCGGCCTTCTACAAGAAATATGCAGAGGTTTTGGTCCCATTCTTAACCAAATTATACAACTCCTTTAGAGAAGAGGGTAATGTGTCTCAGACAATGAATGAGGCGAAGGTGGTCGTTTTTCATAAAGCAGGGAAAGACCCGACTTCAGTGAGCTCGTATCATCCAATTGCCCTGATAAATCATGACGCCAAAATCTAGGCTAAAATTCTGGCCCTTAGACTATCTCTGTTACTTCCCGAATTGATCCATGCAAATCAATCGGGTTTCATCCCGGGCAGGCGGCAGACCCATGATAATTTGAGGCGCATGGCACATTTGCTGGAGAAAGTGGAAATTCAGGGCATCTCTGCGTCTCTCTTAGCGTTCGATGCCGAAAAGGCATTCGACCGGGTGGAATGGTCAATGCTATTTAAAACATTAGAGAGAATGGCCCTCATTACGACCCTGGCGGAAAGTGACTGACCGGACCGCCACAGCGTAAATAGCGTTTCCGCCATTGCACGAAGGAGCAAAGTGCGGCCCATTCCGACCCATCGGGCACGAGCACCACGGCATGGCGGAAGTGCAAAGTCCGCGATGGCGGAAATGAACCCAAAACGGCCCACACCGCCGCCGTACGGCGCCCTAGGTGCAATACCGCCACCCATCACAGCGGACACCGCAGTGTGCGCCTACCGGAAAGTACGGTGACCGGAAATATACGGAAACGGAAGTTAAAACACGGGCCCGGAACGGGAAACATCCCGCCGTACACCTATAAAACCACTAAAACCACACAACCACTAAAATCACTACCCTGAGACACACCCCAACCCGTCATCCACCCTAGCGAAACCAAGAAAAATGGGAAAAGTAGCGAAGAAAGCGTGCGACCGCAAGCGGCAGGTCCACTTCTCCCGTGAGGAACTCACCGTGCTAACAGAGACCCTCCAGGAGAATGCTGCCGTCGTCTTCTGCACGCAAATGACCAGGACGGCACTTGCAAACAAGAAGGCCATATGGGCTCTGGTGGCACAGCGGGTAAGTGCGGTGGGGACCGCACCCCGCACCCCACAGCAATGCCGTAAGCGATGGGACGACCTGCGGATACGCGTCCGCAGCATACTCTCTGCCAACCGCAACATTGCCACAGCCACCGGGGGAGGTCCTGAATCACCCATCAAGTTGACCCCCTGGGAAGAAATCTGTGCCTCCACCATCGGAATGGAGAGCATAGAGGGAGTCGGAGGGATGGAGAAAGGAGTGCAGACATCCGAAGATTCAGGTAGGTGGCCCAAATAAAACAATGCCAAATCCACAAAGTCCATCCATGTGAAGTACCATGCGTCCACATAGTGCAACAGAAACACATGTCCAGGAGAACGGCCACACACATCGGCCTGATAGCGCACGTTAAAACCCACAATAAATACATAAATAATTAAAAACCCCTAAAACACGCACTACACGTGCAGCAGGCACACCCTAACTGCAGGCTGCCAAACAACTGCACCCTCACTCCACACACAAATGAAAGCACCTCCAAGGCCCCGACCCAAATCACCCTCAGGTACCACCCCAATGCATGTGATACAATGCCATTCCAATTCCCACAGACCCATCAATAACCCCCGCCCTCCTCTACTCCACCACAGGGTCCGATCCAAACGACGAGCTTCAGGACACCCCTACCAGCACACCTGCAAAGAGGGCCAAGACCAACGGCCAAAGACCCTCCACCTCAGCTGCACGCATCAAGACACGGCAGCAGCACAAATCAGGTGGCAGCACAGAGGAGGGAACATCAACAGGCACCCCAGCAGCCAGCATGCCCACAACACCACCACCACAGGTCCCCCCAACGGATGCCACAGAAGGCACTGCCTCCGGTGGCAGCAGCACCATAGGTGACACCCCATTGATGGCAGCATGCTCCGACACAGAAGACGGAGATGTCGAAGTCAGATCCATCCATGACCTGTCCCAATCCCCCTGTCTGTCCCATCCCGTACAACATGAGGATACCACGCAGGGGCACCCACAAGACGACTGGCCATCCCCCACAAGCCCTGTGGCAGGGCAACATGAGGACAACAGCCCCTCTGTGACACCCCCGCAAATGGCCATGGCCCAGCAGAGGCAACAGTCCCTCGACCAGTTAATCGTGCAACAGCAGCAACTGGCCACGCTCCTCAAGGACCATGCCGATGAATGTGGGGGCACTAAGGCAGACATAGAAACATCAACTGAGACACTTAGGGCAGAAATGGAGAGAGGTACAGAGACACTAAGGGCACAAATGGAGAGAAGCACCGAGAGCCTGAGGGGGGAACTGCATGCGACGTCCAAGGACGTATGTGCCGAACTTGCCGCAGTGCGCCGTGTGCTCACTGAGCTCTCGCAAACCCTTAGGGACATGCATGGACGTGAGCAGGCAGAGACATCATCCGTTGCAAGTTCCGTCCAGGGCAGCCCCCAACGTAGATCTGGGAGGAACCTGCGCTCCACAGGCAGGGGTGCCCCTGATACCCGCAGAGGGGGCTTGCAATAGCGACTGCCCACTGACAATGAGCATCTTTGGACACTGGTGTTCGGGGGGGAGGTGGGAGGGTGGAGGGGGTGTGTTGGGCTCACTTGGGTGGCGGGTCGATAGGGTGTACAACATGATATCACATATGCCATAAAAAGTGCACGATCAACCAATGAGATGTGTGGACATTGATCTTTGTGTACTAGGCCATCATAGGCGTACAGTCCATATTGTGCATGTCCCAGACACACACAGTGCCACGAGTCCCGTGTCCATGTATCAGCCACCAGGCGTGAGTGCTAGAAGCATACATCAATGAGATGCTGACGAATGTCACGGGCCTCCGGTGCCTCGCAGACTCCTTGAGGTGCTGCCACATCCCCACCCTCATCATGACCATCATCAGGTGCTTGCAGTTCTGCGTCAGGGGGCATGGGCACATTTCTACGTACGCACATGTTGTGTAGCATGACACATGCCATCACCATCTTTGCAACCTTCTCATGGCGGTACAGGAGTGCCCCGCCAGACCTGCTGAGGCAGCGGAAACGACCCTTCAGTAGGCCGAATGCCTGTTCAATGACTACACGGGTACGTGAGTGGGCATGGTTGTAGTCCTCCTCATGCTGGTCCCGTGGGTTCCGGACTGGTGTGAGGAGCCATCTCTTCAGGGGATATCCAGCATCACCTGTATGTGGACGAGAAACGTATGATGTGGAATGCCATTGCTACGTACGCACACCCCCCCCCCCTTCCTGCCAGGTCATTGCCGCATCACATACCCCACATTACATGCATGTAATGAGACTCACCGAGTAGCCAGGATCTGTTCCCTGCGTGTCGCTCCATGTAGCGTGGTATTGTAGAGTTCCTCAAGACCATAGAATCATGGGTTGATCCAGGGAATCGGGCACAACAATGTGTAATGATCCTGTTGGAGTCACACACCATTTGTACATTCAGAGAATGAAATTGTTTTCGGTTGCGGTACTGGGCCTCCATGGCATGTGGGACGACCAATTCCACATGGGTGCAGTCGATGGCACCAATGCAACCCGGTATGCCGGCAAGTGCATGGAATCCCACTTTTGTGTTGGTAATTTCCTGCTCCGAGCGTGGTAGGGAGATGTAGTCGCCTGCGTGCTGCAGGAGGGCATCGAGCACTTGCAATAGTGTCCGTGAGAACAGTGGCTGAGAAATGCCATGCAACTGTCCGACTGTGTGCTGGTAGGTGCCTGTGGCCAGGAAGTGGAGTACAGACACCACCTTCAGTAGGGGTGGGATGGCGGTTGGGCTATCTATCATGCTGACAAGGTCAGCCTGTGTCATGTCCACAATGGCGGCTATGGTGTCCCGGTCCAGACGGTAGAGGGTGTGGATCTGCTCATCAGTGAGGTTGAACGGATGTGCTCGGAGGCGTGGGATTGCGGACTGCCTGCGTGGTGGTAGTGGCTGTGCTGGCGGCCCTTGCTGGCCCTGCCTTGCCCTCCTCCTCCTCCTGCGTCTCCTCCGTGCGGCCGGTTGTAGTTGGTGTTCGTCTTCTTCTTGGTGTTGGAGTACTTGCAGTGCTATCAGGTCCCCCAGGGCCAACATCGCGAGTCCTGCCGGTAGCATTTCGGTGTGGTTGTGGGAGGAGACTGGCTGTGCAATTTATGTGTTTTCAGGCTGAATGGCCTCCACCTGTGGTGATTCATTCCACCTGTGCAAACTGCTCTCCCCTTTGGCCGAGCGCGTCCCGCGCACAACGCTGCAATTCGTGGAATGGCATCTTGCTATTGCAATCATGTATTTGTACCCGATGGCCGTGTAACATTGGTTGATATGTTCATTCTGCTGTGGTCCCATTGTTTCACATACTATCTGTGCAGTCGCGAACAGAGTTGTGAAGGGTCAGTGGAACGTAGTACTCGAGTAACGGTGGGCCCTCATTCATCACTGTACCGAGTTGCAACGACGGGCGGGGCGTCCCATTCGTGGGTGAAGGCAGTTGCCATTTTCACACACAGCCGCACTCGATGGATTAATTAGTGTTTTCAAACGGCCACAGATGCCTCTTCGACGTGATGTTGCAAATGAGGAATTCGAAGGGCGGCGCTTTCGGTTTTCAGCTAGCGGCGAGGAGATGCCCACAGGTCTGACTGCAAATATAACGTTCTATTGTTCAATGTCCTTGGGACAGGGGCCATGGCGAGTATGCAATGATTGATATGAATAGTATGGGATGCGCAATAGCGTAGTGGACGATAAGGCAGGACGTTCCCAAATACATGTTACTTCACTACACTGGAATTACGGGCTGGGGCACTGTGGATTTTGCAGGCTGCATAACGCACAGACTCAATGGATATTTCTAATGTTATGTGAGTAAATATTCAGGCGTTTTAATCCCGGGATGAGGGAATGATGAATGGATGCATGGGCAGGTGATTTGATACAGAGTTTGCCATGTACAGGGCTTCTTGGGATCTATCCGCCTCCCCTACGCTATGTGATGCAGGGCTGCCATAGTGGGACCATCGTCTATCTGGCCTTGTTGAGCCCTCCCTGTCTCGACGCGCCCTCAGACACTTGTGTCCATGCACGTTACCAATCCCATCAGATGGATTCTGTTTTCACAGGCGCATGCACAGGTACACTCGTTTGTAATGGTGTTTACACCTCGATATAGATAGTTATGAGTCGCAAGTGGTTTTTGGGTGGTGATGGACCTTTGGAGTGGGCTAGCATGCATGTGGCTGTGGATTTAGTGTGATCATTGCAGTGAGTTGTTGGAATGTAGTACTGATGGCCATTCTGTTCTTTTTCTTTTCTTTTGGTTGACAGGTATCTCCTCCCCTTTTGCCACTGCCATCTGTATGCCACTCCTGCAGATGGGTTTTACTCCCGACACCTGCTGCTTCGTGTTAATCAGTGGAGCAGCATTACGATCTTATGGGACGATCGCCAATGGGCCACATGCCCTTACGCAGTACTGGTGGCTCGGAGCAACATTTCGGCCTTTCAGCTGGACTAGTGCCTCCCCATTGGGACGGCCCTGCGGTTCTGTGCGCTTCCATGTTGACTTTTCGTACGTGAATGTGGCTCTGTGTACCATGAGGGAACAGGGCGTCACACAAGTAGTGGCTGGTCATTTCTTGCGGATGCAGCCCACAATGGTGAAATGTGTTTTGGAGTTCATGGCCTGATGGCTGTATGGGCTTGGTGATTTTGATGTGCATTAAATTTCTATTCTGATTTGGCCCGTGTAGCGTTCTTCTTTGCAAGTGATGTGGCATATGCCTATTTGGGGGGCGATGTATTGTGAGGAGATCTGCACTGGGTTCCAGCTTCGGAGTTTAGTTGCGTGGTACTGTACTGGGCGCGTTTGCCTACGAAGCCCGTGAGGTCAGGGATGGGGGCTGCCAATATGACAGTTTGAATGTTGTCATGCTCAGGGGCGGGGGATTGGGTTTTGTGTAACAGATGCCGGTCAGCCAGGTGGACTGGTGGAATGATGTGATTTTCGGAATATTGCTGGTCACAGGTGCCTGTGTTTGCGTGCGTTTCTTGGTGGGGGACTGTGGTCATGTCCATTGGGATGGCTTCTGTATTCGTGCCATCTGTGCCCTGCAGCTCCCATTGGCCCCTGTTGTGTTTCTATTGTACGTTGGCATGCATGGGTGACTTGTACATTTCACTGGTTGCATTGTGGCTTCGTTGCACCTACGGGGAGTTGTACTTTGTGGGCAGGGAGCGGTGTACGGGCACTCAGTGGGGCCGTTTACGGTTGATTCGCGATGCCGTACTTCTCACCATGGCGGAATGGTGCATTCCGCCATGCTTGATGGCGTTAGGTACATGTCCGCTAGGGTCGGAATTGGCGTACCGTTGCGCCATGGTGGTGTTTACGGTTTGGCATGGCGCGCGCGCGCGTGCTTGGTGCAGTTAGCGTTGGCGTTCACTACGGTGTCGCTAATGGCATCGTACTTTGCGGTGACGGGTCATAGTCGCACCGAGCGCTATTCGATGGCGGTATTGCATTTCCGCCATCGTTTTCCGAATTCCGCCAGGGTCGTAATGAGGGCCAATGGGTTTTGGGGACAACTTCCTCCAGATGATCAAAGCAAATTATAATACTCCCTCGATCAGGATAGTCGTCAATGGAGAGATCACAGGCAGGGTAGACCTCTCCCGAGGTACCAAACAGGGGTGCCCCCTGTCCCTGCTACTGTTCGCCATTTCTCTAGAACCGCTGTTAATAACAATACGGGAGTTGAGTGCGATTGAGGGGGTTGCGATGGCAGGGATTCAACATAAAGTGGTCGCCTATGCTGATCATTTGATGTTGATATTGGGGGATCCGGCCCGTACTCTCCCCGAGGTGATTAAGGAGTTAGAAGAGTCTGGGGCATTAGCGGGTTTAAAGATAAATAGGAGTAAGTCAGAGGTTCTTCCTTTGGAGGGGGACATGGGGGAGTTGAGGAGAGTAGCCGCGACTCTGGGGTTGAGCTGTGCAGATGAAGGTATAAAATATCTGGGCGTTTCCCTGACGAGGGGGGTGGGGTGTATGTATGGGACAAACTTCCCAGGGCTTCTGGGGGAGATTAAGAGGGACCTTGAAAGGTAGGGACCACTGGTGATTTCGTGGCCGGGGAGAGTGGCCATGATTAAAATGTCCATACTACCGAAGCTGCTTTATTATTTCCAAGCCTACCCGACAAAGATCCCTGGCTGCTTTTTCAGCGCGCTGACCCAAGCTACTACTTCCTTTATTTGGAGGAAGAAAACCCCAAGGGTTTCGAGAATGGTGTTAACAGCCCCAGTGGAGGAAGTAGGGTTGGCCCTCCCGCACTTCTATAAATACTACCAACGGCACAGCTGTGGGTGCTCAAAGAGTGGTTGGGAGAGGAACAGCAGAAAGTATGGGCCGTACAGGACTGGGCGGTAGCAAGAACTCCCCTACGGGAACTCTTATGGGAGGATAAACGGTATAGGCACGTTAACCGTCGACTGAGTGCGGTAATGAAAGCCCCCCTCAGAGTGTGGGACGAACTGACAAAGCGTGGTGTATTGTCAACAGTTCCAGGTCTTTTCACCCCTATGTTTGGGAATCCAGAGTTCCACCCGGGAATGGGGAAGGGTGTTTATGCAGATTGGGAACTTGCGGGGTGTATGAAGATAGGGGAAATGATGGATGGCTCAGAAGTGCTTCCCTTCGAGAAGTGTGTGGAGAACTTGAAGATTAAAAAAGCAGATGGATTCAAATATGAGCAACTAAAGCATTGGCTGAATACCCCCCCCCCCGATAAAACAGGCGGCTACTGCGATAACCAACCCGGGCACAAGGAAATGAGTGTCCACCCTCTACAGGTTGATTGTCGGACACAATGAGAGAGTCAGCTGGTCATATATGAGAAAATGGGAACAGACCCTGGGGGAGCGAATCGTCAGGGAGCACTGGGAAGTGCTGTGGGGAGAAATTCCGAGGTTGACTCGCTCGGTGCAGATGAGGGAAATGCGGGCTAAGGGGATGACGCAATGGCATCTGACCCCCAGATAGGTTGCATGCGATGTTCCCTCAAGTGTCCAATCAGTGCTGGAGGGAGTGTGGAGGTGTGGGCACCTGGAAGAACGTTTGGTGGGATTGTAATAAGTTGCAAGGTTTTTGGGGAGATATAAAGGTACAATTTCAGAGGATTTTTCCAAAGGCTGCACTTATGGGGGAGAGGGTGTGGCTATGTGGCCTTAAGGACGCCTCAGCTAAGGTACTTAGCATGGCTCATTGGAGATGTTTTATGGGCCTGCTGATAGTGGCTTGGGCGGCCATAGCCCAGAACTGGAAGAACCCAAATCCCCCTCTGATCTTCAATTCATTACAAAGGGTATGGACACTGATAACGATGGAAAAACTGTCATTTTTTGAGGGGGGGAATTAATGCTTTGAAAAAGACTGGGGAATAGTACTGGAATATCTCCAATCGAACTATATGGTGCAATGGTGCCCGCACAATATAAGAATTCTGGATCTATTTAAGACGTGAGAGGTTTTAAAGACTCCGAGAGTGACTTCCGGCGCGGTGAGAGTGGGGGGTCGGTAGGAGGTGACTTCATTTGTTGTTGAATGTTATGGAAATGAAAATAAAAGTTTTTAAAAAAAAATTGTGTTTATGCAAAAAGCATTTAAGTGCTAGATCAAACGCACGTTGATGTCCGTTGTAACTCCCCGTTTTAGAGAATTGATAATAAAACAGTTGGATGAAACTTTTGCCAACCTCAGAGTCAGTCTTATTATTTGATGTAAGATTTATTCTGCATCCCATCCATTGCATGATGTGTTACTGTAAGGACCCTAATTTCACTTATATCTCACCCTTTCAGACACTAGGCGTGAAGGTTGAGAGTCCTGATCTCTGGGTGAAGAATGCAACTTCCCTCTTGCGAGAGTAGGTCCTTTCTTCGGGCAAGACGAATTGGAGAGCAGATGGACATTTCCAGAAGGTCTCCTGGGGCAATGAGGATCATGGTTTTCCCGAACTTCCTCAACCTCCGTATTACGTGAGGAATGACGGGGACTGGCGGAAATGTATGCAGGAGTGGAAATTCCCAGTCCACTATGAACGTGTCTCCTAGAGCTCCTCTTTGGGGAAATTCCCAGGAGCAGAACAGCTCACACTTCCGGTTGATACTGGTCACAAACAGATCCACTTGAGGGGTTCCCCAAAAGACGAAGATCTCTTGAACGACTTCCTGAGTTAGTTGCCACTTGTGGGAGTCTGTGCTCGGCCTGCTCAGAGCATCTGCCGCTGTGTTCTATTCTCCAGCTAGATGAACTGCCATTTGAGTTCTTCCTTCTCCTAGTGCCCAGAACCAGAGCTGCATTGCCCCCTCTCTTGTTGAGGTAATGCATGGCTACTGTGCTGTCTGTCATTTTCAGGACACTTCTCCCCCATATCGAAGGCAGGAAGGACACCAGCGCTAGTCTGATTGCCCTCAGCTCCAAAAGGTTGATATGGAGTCTGGACTCTGACTGAGACCAGAGTCCGCTTATTGAAAGCTCTCTCATGTGCGCTCCCCATCCTGAGAGGGTGGCATTCGGTTGTCTCCGGCCATGGTTGTCAAAAAAGTTCTCCTCTCATCCCATTTTCCTGGCTGGCCCACTATAGGAGATCCTGGGCGACCTTTGTGGGGACCTGAAGAAGGTCCATCATTCTGCTGGAGAATTGCGACCACTGGGATCTGAGAGCCCACTGAAGGGATCTCATTCTCAGGCGGGCTTCTGGCACCAGAAAAATGCAGGATGCCATGAGGCCGATCAACCTTAGGAAGTCGTAGGCCGGAAGACCTTGAGCACTCTGACATTTTTGGACCAAATGCAAAAGATGTGGAGCCCTTAACTCGGGTGGCAAAGCTTTTCCCGAGGCTGAATCCAGAACTCCTCCAACAAATTGAGGCTTCTGAGAGGGTGTCAAATGGGACTTCTTGAAATTCAGGGAGAAGCCCAGCTCGTGGAGGCGGTGGCAGGTGCTCCTGAGATGACCCTGACACTGTTACAGAGAAACAGCTCTGATCAGTCAATTGTCCAGGTAGGGTAAGATATGAATACCCCCCTCCTTAGACTTGCTGCCACCACTGCCATAAGCTTGGTGAAAACCCTCGGGCGAGGTGAGCCTGAATGGAAGAACTCAAAACTGATCATGAGAACCACCAACCGCGAACCTCAGGTACCTTCTGTGCTTCTGATGTATTGGCACATGAAAGTAAACATCCTGAAGGTACAATGACACCACCAAATCCTGGAGTCGAAGGGCCTGAAGGATCTGCGAAAGAGTTACCATTTTGAACGTGTCCTTCCTGAGGAACTTGTTTAAGCATCTCAAGTCCAAGATGGGTCGCACTCCTCCATCCTTCTTTGGGATTACAAAGTAAAGAGAGTACCAACCTTGGTTCCTCTCTGCTACAGGTACCAATTATATCACACCCTTCTCCAATAAGGTGAAAATCTCCTGTTGGAGGAGCAGATCTGGAACCAAGGTTGATCTTACTGTTGGGGGGCAATCGGAAGGTCTTTTCAGGAATGGGAGGCAGTATCCGTGTGCTACTGTTCGCAGGACCCTTGCATCGAAGTAATGCTCTGCCAACTGTGGACATGGTAAGACAGCCTGCCCCTGCCACAGTTTTGTGGTTGAAGGAGTCATTTTGCTGTTCCACCTGTAGCTGAGGGTAACTCAGGTGCTGAACGAGGAGTCATTTCTCCTCTACCTCTTACACAATAGGGTCTTCTTTGACCTTTTCTTTGACCTTTTTGTGAAAACTGACCTCTTCCTCTAGATATGGAGGAATGGAAACGAAAACAACGATCCCTCCATCCTTGACCTGTAGATTGATTGAGGTTGTCTTATTGTCTCCCCTAGAGATTTTGCTGCAGTTCTAGAAGCTTGCAGTTTTTGTAGACTGCTATCAGCCTTCTCCCCAAAAAGAGAAGTACCATCAAACGGCATGTCTAGCAGACGTGCCTGAACATCCGCCGAAAATCCAGATTTTCTTAACCAAGACATACACCTAAGTACTGTACTGGCAGCCATGGCTCTACTGTTCTAGTCTCCTTTATCTAAACTAGATTGAAGAGATTGCCTCATGGTATCTTTGCCATCTTGTATCAGGCTGTGGAATTATACCCGGAGACAGATGGAGCTGAAACAAAATTTATTCACTGTTTAAAGGCAGCGGTTTGTTTAAAGAAAAAAAAACTATCAAGTCCTCCCGGTTAGCTTCACCGGTATCTTGGCCTTCCGTAATATACTGGCGTTAATTCTGGCTTGGTCCTATCTTGAGGTGTCCGGATAGGCCCACCACTCTGGTTCTCCCTCCTCTCTCTTCTCCCTGTCCTGTGGAATGAGAGCAACCCATTAGTCTGGTTTGGCGCGCTTTTATCACAATAGGAGGTTTCAAGCCGCCTCCAATCTCAGAGTGCCCAGACTATCCCCTTTCTCATTGGTTCATGAGGGGTTGTCCCGCCTCCCTTAAGGGTTGCCGTCCCGGGGTGTCGCCCTTCACATCCCTCTTGTGGTGGTGGGCATTTGCGTTGGCCATGTGACCGCGGCCGCGCTGAGTAGGGGCGCATCCGGATGCTGGGCGTCCTCCTCCAGCCACGGGCAGTCCCGGCACCGTCAGGAGGAGCACGGGGCGGCGAGTCGGTCGTTGCCCTCCTGCTTCTCGGCACCGCCGTGAGCACTGCTCCCCCTCCCCCGGGCCGGGGCGAAAACCAGGTAGGTGTATCGCGGCTCTGCCGCGGCTGTCAGCAGCGGTTTCTCTCGCGTCTCCACCGCGGCTGCCAGCAGCGGTTTCCCCTTGCTTTGCTGTAAGCAAAAGGACGGACATGGCACGTCGGGCGGACACGCCGCCAGACAGTCCAGCGTCTCCGGACTCATGTGGGCTCGATACATGCCGCGGCTCTATCTGGGGCGGCGTATCCTCACACAGGCTTAAAAAGCCTTCTCTCTCTTCTCCTTATACGTTCTGCTGCTAAAGCAGCCACTCCCCAAAGGGTATGTGTGTATTTCGCTAAAGCACTGGTAGCATTGGCAGATTTTAATGCCATACTTCCTGCAATAAACACTCTTTTACCTAAAGAGTCAACTCTCCTATCTTCTTTATCTGCTGGAGCAGAAGGATAGGCTGCAGCTTTTGAAGATGCTGTTTATGCTTGAACCACTAAGCTTGCAGGCGTTGGGTGCCTGTTCAGAAATGGAGGGTCTATGGAAGCAGTCTTGTATTTCTTTGTAAATAACTTATTAACAGATGGCAATGTATCTGGCTTCAACCAGTTCTCCATTACGCTTACTCTCAAGGCTGCATGCAATGGTAATACAGCTTCTCTAAATGGACCACTGTCCAAGATATCAGTGAGGTTATCAGTTTCCACAGTAGCTGCAGGTCTGGACCATCCTAGATATTCAGCTACTTTACCAATAACCGTCCTGTAAGAAGGACCAGTACAACCAGATATTTCAGCATTTCCAAACTTTGTTTCTGGTGATGTTTCCCAGCTACTGGTTTCCTTAAATGTCTCCACAGGATTCTGCATCTTGGACTCATCTGAAATTAATTCCTCTGGAACATTTGGAGTTCCATATTCATACGCAAAAGGGGGCTGATCCTCTTCCTCCTCTTCATCTTCAAAGATTGAACCCATCTGCCTAAAGAAATCAGGTCGTGGAATGGGTTGGAACAATTAAGGATCCTCAGGAATACACTCTACAACCTTTGAGAGCAAAGAATGCTCCCATGAGGCTGAAGGCGTTGAAGGCTTTGACGGCTTATTTGAAACTGTCGACGAATGCGTTGGCACCTTATGTTGCTTCGAAGGATCAATATCTGTCATATGACTCAAAGGTTTATGTGACAAACATAAACATTTTGATTCCTTCGAAGAAGGCTTCGATGCCGTTAATGAATGTTTCGAGGTAACAGACACCAGCTTTTTCTTGTGCGTTGAGGAAGATTCCTTCGACTAATGCCGAGGAACCTCTCTTCACAGGCTCTTAGGCACACCGGACTCCCTACCGGTCTCAATAGATGCCGAGGGGTGACCACTTTGCTCTGACTCCTTTAGAGGACCACTTGGAGGAGCGTGTTTTAAATAAAATGTTAAGTGGAAGTTTTCTAACTACGCTGCAGTTCAGTTCTTTTTTGGGAAAATAACTCTCTCAGAAGACGAGGACCTGCAACATTGTTTCTTACCGTTTGTATGGGAAGAGGAAGACAAGCGTTGTGAACCAGACCTCAAACGTCTATTTTTGAATGTTTTTTTACAGGAGAGACATCTCCTGAGTCAGAGGAAGATTTCCTGTTCAAAGGGGTAAGGGCTGGGGATTTGGGGGAGGGCTTACCTGTATCGTCTTTCCTCTTCCTTTACAGCAAGGCCTTAACTGTCATTGATTGACACGAGCCACAGCCATCAACCTTGTGTCCTGATCCCAAGTACCACAGACAAACACGGTGCGGGTCTGCGATCGACATCTTGGCTCCACAGTCTTAACAGCGCTTAAAGCCTGTCTTCGGTGTGGAGGCCATTATCGAAGCAAAACGCTATTTAATTGCTGAAGTGAGTAACTCCGAAGCATGCAGCAATGTGGAAAAAACAGAAGTGAGGTAACCGTCAGCGCGCGTGCCAATAAATACCAGCGTGGTTGCACGAGGGACGCTACAGAGACTGTCGAGGACCAAGGTTCGACGCTAGACGATGCTCAACCCTATGATAAGAAATTCCAAAGCAAGTTGCAAGCAGACTTGAATATATCAAAGATGAGGAATACATGGGAGGACACAATCCATTTGAAATGGTATTCCTCCTGTTCCGATACACCTCTACCTGACATCCCCTCAGTTGTCGTGGGATATTGCAAACAGAGTCCCATCATACCCCAGTACGTTTCTGTAAGGAAAAGGCGAAACCATTAGGGAAAACAAAGACCATCCCTAAATTCCAACATTAGTTTTACCCCTCTTTCCTCAAAACCCACTTTTCAACAACCCTACATTCAAACCCCTTTTCCTGAGAAAAATCCACATCTTTATCCTTTTTTGTAGAACACCATAATTCCCATAATCCCATTCCCCTACTAAAATACACAAGGACTGGGACAAAGAAGAGGCAGATGGGAGTCAAGAGGATTGCCCATAGGAATCAATGGGTGATGGATTCCTATGGGCAGTCTCCATGTTGTCCCGATAATGAGGTCAGGCAGAGTCAGGCAGGGAGGGACAACTACTCGCACCTGACTCCACTCAAATTTAGCTGGGAGTATAAAAGCATCTGCCAGAAACAGCATTGAGAGCAAGCTGGGGATGCTGAGAAGCCAGAGGAAGACCAAGTGAACTGCTGAGACCTTGGGAGACCTGGTGAAGGAGTAAAACGCCCAGACACTGGACCTCTGAATACAGGGGAGGCTGCAGTGTGGAGAGGGAACTGTGCCTCCAGGAGGAAAAACCAGGGGTGGCTGGGGTCTCCTGGCAGTGCCACACCAGAGCTCCTCCCCTGGGCCAAGCAAGCAAGCGGTGAGACTCTGACCTTAACACACATCCCCATTGAAACTCCTGCCATTCCCAAAGCCATGGAATGCCGTTTTGGGTCGCTTTCAAGTGGGAGCAAAATACTCCACAATGCATTCTGCGACTGAAAGTCCAAAACTGGTTCTTTGTGAAAACTGAGAGGGGTCCGAGCTCGGATTAGGGAGACATTTGTGTAAATCATTTTTTTATTTTTTATTATTTGTTTATGGTTCAAATACAAATGTAGAACCTTTACAAAAAATAAACACACATCTTAAAACAATAAAATATTTACAATGACATTCATGTTTTACAAAATAAGAGAAGGTTATCACCATATGCCTTGAAAATCTTCTAATTGTTGAAGGTAAGCAGCTCTTTGTCTATGTGCTTACACAGACTTACCAATTCATAAATCAACGGCTTATGTATACCTTGCATCATGCGGGCCCATAGAAGTTGCAAACAGTCCTTAAAATCAATATTTACAAATTTCAATGGCGGGTAGTACGCATTGCTTTGAAATGAGGACATTCTAGAATAAGATGTTTCAATGTTTCAAAGGGCTCATTGCATGAAGGAAAATGACATCCAAATTGTTTAGGTTCATCTTTGTTACTCCAGTTAGCAATTCTTTCTCTAGTGTAATATAAGTTTATTCTATACCATATGTAAGCTTTTCTGATATGGTTACATGTGTTAGGGAGAATTCTCTGTTAAGGCTAATTTCCCAAACCTAGTGAGTCCCCCAGCAGCTTTGCTGGAATTTTGGGGTTTATTTTTTTCTCTTGCTAAGAGTGAGACTCTTTTTCTCCCACTTTTAGACATGATTTGAGATATCCTTTGACATTGTAATGTGTTTTATGGGCTATGGGGTCTTTTACTCCATAGGGTTTCATGTGGTTTTTGGTAAGTGTGTTACACAGCACCCTCAGTGCAGTAACACAGGGGTGTCATAGTGACCCCCAAACATAGACTCTATACCCTGGGACTGACTACTGTCTCCCAGGGCATTTAAAGTCACCACTGACTTTACTAGTCTTAAATTGTGAACAGAACCAGTACAAACCATCATATTGTGGAAGTACTGGTAGGGGTAATTAGATTGCCCCTGGGTCTGTTTTTCGAGGGGGCACTGTGCAGTCCCCCCTCGTCGAGTTTCTGGCTGGTGGCAGTGGTTACCACACGAAATATTCCACCGGAATATTTCCTATGGGATTTTCCCATTCATTTTAAACGCACCACTTTTTGGTGCAATGTTAAAGATACCGCTGGGTTATTTATTTAATATTTATTCCCCAGTTGGGTCTTTTTGCCAGGACTCTGTTTTAAAATGGCGTTTGTGTTCGCCACTGTAACTCCAACGCAAGTCGAGCCCTTTGTTCGACTTTTTGGCGGGCTTCTCCACAGAAGCCTCCAAAAGTGGTGCCACTCTGTCTGGGTCTACAGGATGTGTGGGAGGGGGGTTTAGGCACCCTGGACTGAGTTGCCTCAGCAACTCAAGTCGCACTCTTGTGTGATTGGCCCAGTGGTGAGCCGCCCGGCTCACCACTTAGCAGGTTTGAGTGACAGCTAGGACTGATGAATGGGGGTTTTCTGCATAAAAGCAGGGCTTTGGGGACTGGAACTTCAGAAGTCGCCACAGGACCAAAGAATCCGAAGAGGGAGAAGCTGAGCCGACCTGCAACGACGACACCACCGGTGGAGCCCTGCTGAACCGTCTCACCAGTTCCCAACGACAGAGAAGATCTTCATCCCGGAGAGTCTTCTTCCTCTGAACTGGTGGGGATAACCAGTTCGCCCTCTTTTTTGCCTTCCTGGATCGTCTCGTGGTCGAATCGCCCGTGCCAAGCACCCCGGCGGCCGGATAGCCACGCTTCACCACTACCGCGAATAAGAGGGTAGTACCTTTTAACCGGGAAACTCCACGGCTGGTTTCTTCCCTGGCAGTGCAACGACCTCCAGCTTTCCTCTACGTCGAGATATCCTCTTTCCATGGACGAAGCACTGAATTGCACCCGGTGCCAGGAACAACTGCCCCCGGTGGAGCTTTCTCACCATTTCAGGTACTGTGTCCCGCCTGGTCTCCCTTGCAATAGACTGTTCAAGGTGTCCCATAAATCCTTGACTTTCTATCCTGGGGTGACTTGGGACCTGCAAATTAACTTTTCCTAACTTGATCCAACCCTTTTTGAACTATCTGCAACGACTCTTAAAAGTACTATTCAACTGTGTGATCTTGGACACATTCCGCCTTGCTCTCTCCAAGAGTGGGCCTGGCCTATGACTTTCTTGCTCCTCAGTAGACTTTGCCTTTTCTGACTTGCTCTGATTCTCTTAAAGTGTTGATATTGTGTATTTTCCTAATTCTGCCTTTTTCCCTCCCTTTTTAATTAACTTATTGGAGTGCCATTTTAAGTTAAGCGCTCACCTCTGTCTGAAAATAAGTGGTGTTTTAACTAAGACTTGTTCAATAAATAATCAGGAATGTATATATATTAATAGTGACTGTGTTTGAACTTGCTTGCCATATTAGTGTTAGTGTATTTTACAAAGTGTGTTTTTAAATAAATAATGATCTACTTTTATACCCAAGCTCTGATCAGTGTTTGCTTGTGCTACTGTATTTTGGTACCTAACTTGCATACTCTATATACTGTCTAACTCTTCTTGAGAGAAGTCTGGCTGCTCAACCACAGCTACCAGGTAAATCTGGGTGGTACAGACTGCTACCAATTGGGTTTACTGCCAACACCTGTAGTCCTAAGCCTTTTGCAGTGGTCCCTAAGGGAACTGCACAGGTTTCTGCCTAACACTGGCGTACAGCGGTGGGATTTGTATTGCGTATACATTTTAGTGTGCTTATAGATACCTTAGTGCAACAAACCACAAAGCTTAGCACTAAAAAGTTTATTTTCTAACCTGTCAACTATGGAAAGTTATAGTCAAGAGTCTCTTGCTACAAAAACTGCTGATTGTTTAAGAGTTCTCTGTAAGCATAAGAATCTCCTGACTAAAGGCAAGAAAATGGAGCTAATAGAAAGGTTGTTAGCAAACCAAAGTCTGGATGGTGGCTCAGAGGAACATACCACTCCAGCAAATGTAGATAACAGTAATGAGATTGATATTGATCCTAGTATTGATAATCTTGAGTCAGAACCAGAAGAGGAGGTTGAGAATGATGTAGTTGTCCCCCCTAGGCCTCTACCTGCTCTGCCAGCTGTACCTACTGGGCCTTTGCCAGGTCCCACATTTAGTCCCCAATATCTGGAACTAGAGAAAATGAAACTGGAATTGGAGTTTAAGAAACTTAATACTCAAGCAGAACAAAGACACCAAGAACTGAATCAAGAACTAAGGCTCAGGGAAATGGAGCTCAAGCATGAGTTAGAGATGAAGAAATTGTCTGTTGAAAATGCTTCTCTCTCCGGATCCTCTAGGAGTTCCAGTCCCAAAAGACCCCGGATGCCTAAAGAGCTTGTAGGTATGTATGAGCCTAAGTTGGATGCATTGGATTGGTTGAGTTTGTTTGAGTATAATCATGGGCTCCAGAACATTACAGGAAATGAGTTACTTTCCTGGTTGTTCTCTAGGCTCCCCCCTGTTGCAACTGATGTGGTAATGGAGTTGGGGGAGGATGATAAGAAGGATTATGAATGTGTGAAGCTAGCTTTGATATCTAGATTTTGTAAGACCCCTTCACAGTACCTTAAGAGGTTTAGGACCCTAAAAAAGCAAGATGGTACCGATTGGGCTACCTGGGTGAGTGAAAGTTTGAATAACTTAGAGGGATGGATTAAGGGTTACAAGGTGAACACTTATGAGGGAATGAAGAATCTTGTGATGTTGGAGTCAATTTATGATGCCTGCTCTCCTGAGCTCAGACAGCACTTGGCTGATTCGAAGGAATTAGATTCCAGAAAACTAGCTAAGGCTGCTGACTTGTGGGTTGCCAACAGGGCTACTCACAAGGACTCTGGGGTAACTCAGAAAAAGGATGAGGGGAAACAGCCTAAAAAGGACTCCAAAGAGAATTCTAATAATTCCAATCCCAAAGAGGGCCCCAAACAAAACAATAAGGGTAAGCCACAAGGGAAACCGAATCAGGCTAGTGTACCTTTTGGTGCCAAACCAGAAGGAGGGCAGAGCAAGCCACCGTTCCAGAAAGCATTTGGAAAATGCTATGTTTGTAGCTCGCCTGACCATGTGAAAGCGGATCCCAGATGCAAGGGTAAACCTTCAGGGGTCCACACTGTCTCCTTAGCCTTTGCTCCAGAGGAGGAAGTACAGATGGCCAGTGGAAACTTTCTGTTACTAGCTGATGAACCCATTGGAGTCTCAGCTAGTGTTTCTTTAGTGTCTCTGGGGTTGTGGGAACAACAGAATTTAGATGTATATAATTCTATCCCGGATAATACTAAAGAGTATTATAAGGACAGGGGCCCTCATTAGGACCCTGGCGGATTTTTTCCGCTGTCGGCGGACTTTTCCGCCATGGCGCAAAGTCCCTTTACGCCATGGCGGATGGCGGACTTACCGCCCCATTCCGAGGTCGGCGGGGCGGTAAGTCCCCATTGACCCATTTACCCTTCCCCATTCCCATTTCGGCCCCATAGGGCTCAATGGGAGTGGGGAAGGCGTTAATTACGCCACCGTAAATTACGGTGGTGTAATTAACACCAAGGTCCCATAGCGCCATGGATTTTTACGCCCGCAAAAAGCGGGCGGAAAAATGACCATGGCGCTATAGGAACTCGTAGTTGGCGGTAAGGGGTCGGCGCAGCTAACGCTGGCGCAAACCCCTTACCGCCAGGGTCCTAATGAGGGCCAGGGTGTCCAGTCATTTGGTCGACTACAAACTGGTCGACTGCAATTTGGTCGACGCCATTTGGTCGAAAACCAAATGGTCGAATTATTTTTTTATTATTTATATATGTGTTTTGTGGGTTTTCGTGTACAAAAAAAAAAGGAAAAAAAGGGGGTTGGGGGGGGACCCCCCAAAAAAGGGGTGAAAATAAAAAAAAAAAAATTCGACCATTTGGTTTTCGACCAAATGGCGTCGACCAAATTGCAGTCGACCAGTTTGTAGTCGACCAAATGACTGGCAACCTAAGGACAGTGTCCAGGTGAATGGTCAGGAGACTCCTGCCATTAGGGACACTGGGGCCAGCATAACTGTGGTGGACAAATCATTTTTTCAGGCAGGGGATGTTGCTAAGGCACCCAAACGCCTCACCAAGTTAGCTGGAGGGCCTGTGCAGATGCTTCCCCAGTTACCAGTTCTCATCCAGTGTAATGACATGACTGTGAAGATACCTGTCAGCATACAAAGTGAGGTACCAGGAAGGGTTCTGTTGGGAAATGAACTGAAGACTCTTGGAGTAGTGTCACATACCCCCAGACCTCCTAGTAAAAGATTACAGGAGCTCACCAGACCTGCAAGGGAGAGAATCATGAGAGGTACTCCCAAGGAGATGATGAAGACGGATATCACTCCTACTCCACTGGAGTTACAACTTGCTATCTCTGAACAACAAGAAGCAAAGGGGAAACCCAAGACTTCTAGGAAACAGCTAGCAGCAAGCACTCCAGTGCTTGCAACAAGGACTTCCCCTAGGTTGTCCAAAGTTACACCTGTAACTCCACCTCCAGCTGAGGCTGAGAGGGAGGTACAACCCTGTGTGGTTGAGCTAGACTCTGAAGAGGAGATAGTGGAAGCCCAGGAACTCATTGGAGATCTGGATCCTGTTGACCATCCTGAGCTGCAGTCTTTACTGGCAGAAGGTGGACCCAACAGGGCAGACTTCAGCAAGGGACAGAGAGAATGTCCAACTCTGGAAGGTCTTCGCCAACAGGCAGCTTCTCAGGCTGATGGGCAAGAGCCTGGGAAGTATACGTTGCACTGGGAAGATGGCCTCTTCTACAGTGAACCAACTGAGTCTGCACCTGGAGACTACAAGCGGCTTGTAGTACCTCAAGAAAACAGACAGCAGTTCTTACAACTGGCCCATGAGATTCCTTTGGCTGGTCACTTGAGCTTCAAGAAGACCAAGGAAAGGCTCTCACTCTACTTTTATTGGCCAAAGATGGGGGCTGAGGTAGATAAGTTTTGCAAGAGCTGCCACACCTGCCAAACGTCTGGTAAGGTTGGTTCTAAGGATGTGGCACCTTTAGTGCCTCTCCCCGTTGTGGGAGTCCCATTTGAGAGGGTAGGGATTGGCATTGTTGGTCCCCTTGATCCTCCGACCTCCTCAGGCAACAGGTTTATCCTTGTTGTAGTAGACCATGCTACTAGATACCCTGAGGCAATTCCTATGAGGACTGTTACAGCTCCAGGCTGTGGCTAAGGCCCTCCTTGGTATTTTTACCAGGGTTGGGTTTCCTAAGGAAGTAATCTCTGACAGGGGGTCAAATTTTATGTCCCACTACATGAAAGCCATGTGGAAAACCTGTGGAGTTAATTACAAGTTCTCTGCCGCCTACCACCCTCAGACAAACGGATTGGTAGAAAGGTTCAACAGAACCATGAAGAGCATGATAGGTGCTTTAGAATATCCCCTTAAAAGAAAGTGGGACCTTCTATTGCCATGCCATCTCTTTGCTTATAGAGAAGTCCCTCAGGATGGAGGAGGTTATTCTCCCTTTGAACTTCTTTATGGCCATCCAGTCAGAGGTCCATTGGCCCTGATTAAGGAGGGGTTGGAGAGTGCTCCTTCCCCCAAGCCAGTCAGATTGACTGACTATGTGATAGGTCTCTGGAGGAGAATGTCACACATGATAGCAGAAGCTAGTGATAACCTGAAAGCTGGGCAAGCTTTGGTCAAGCATTGGATGATCAAAAGGCTAATATGGTTGAGTTCACTCAAGACCAGCTAGTTCTAATTATGATCCCCACAAGGCAGAGGGCCTTGCAAGATAAATGGATGGGACCCTTCAAGGTTGTGGGTAAACTTGGAGAGGTGAACTATCTGGTGGACTTGTGCAACCTCAGCCGTTGTAAGAGGTGCATGGTGGCCTGCAAACTTGTGTGAGTCGACATAGGGGAGGACCCCCTCACCAACCAGTCGTCGAGATATGGGTATACATGATGGCCTTGCCTTCTCAGCCAAGCTGCCACCGGAGCCAAACATTTCGTGAACGTTCTGGGAGAGGATTTCAGTCCAAAAGGAAGTACT
This sequence comes from Ambystoma mexicanum, assembly GCF_040938575.1. Taxonomy (NCBI): domain Eukaryota; kingdom Metazoa; phylum Chordata; class Amphibia; order Caudata; family Ambystomatidae; genus Ambystoma; species Ambystoma mexicanum. The sequence goes on from NC_090939.1 coordinate 640,403,198, forward strand.
GTGAACTGGTAGTGAGTCCGCCCTACCACAAACCTTAGGAACTTTTTGTGTCGCCGACACATCGGTATGTGGAAGTACGCGTCCTGCAGGTCCAGAGACGCCAAAAAGTCCCCTTCTTGAACTGACCGGATCACTTCTTGGAGCGTGAGCATCTTGAATTTTAGGCTTTTCAACATTTTATTTAGATTGCGTAGGTCTAGAATGGGACGCCACTTTCTGTTTGGTTTTTTCACCACAAAGTATCGGGAATAAACCCCTGGACCCCTCTGTGACGACGGAACCAATTCTATAGCACCTTTTTGTAGCATAAGTGCTACTTACTGCTGCAACACGCTCAGATGGGGTTGAGCTACAAACGCCGGTGGAATGTGCGGAGGGTTGCTTTTGAATTGCAGGGAATGTCCGTATCTTACTGTGTCCAACACCCAGTGATCCGTTGTTATTTGCTCCCATTCGTTGATGTAGCACGATACCCTGCCTCCCAGAACGTTCCGATGCCCGTCATTGCTGGTCCTTGGTCTGCTTATCCCTCGTCGACGAGGAGTAACCTGATCTCTTCTTGGGGGCCTGGTAGTCCTGGCGTCGTTTTGCCGCTTGAGAAGCCCGTCTGTATCCCTGGGAGGGGTATGCTGGCCTACTGAAGGATCTGTCTCTCGATGCCGAGAATCTGGAATTTCCCGATGCTCCCCTGAAGGGACGAAAAGACTGGAAACTTCGACCACTTTGGAGGGCCCCCAAGGAACGCGCCGTGTCCGAGTCCTCTTTCATGCCCTTCAGGGCCTCGTCCACCTTCTCGCCGAACAGGAGGTCTCCCTCAAAAGACATATCCAGCACCTTGTATTGCACCTCTGGTCGGAAGTTGGTGCATTTCAGCCATGCCTGCCTTCGGAGAACCACACCGTTATTCACCTGCTCAAACCCCGATTCCGTGAGGTCCACCGCGATGTTTATGGCATGATTGGAGGCCTCTTCACCTTCCCTGACCAGTAACATCGCCGCCTTACGATGTTCTTCCGGAAGATGCTGCAGCATAGGGGCCAGTCGGTGCCACATCTCCCTGTCGTATCTGGCTACTATGGCCAGAGAATTGGCCGCTTTCACTGTAGTAGCACCTACCGACAGCATTTTTTTGCCGGAAGCATCCTGTCTTCTGGCATCACTTTCCGGGGGGGTCGTGCACATGTGCTGGGCCCTCGCCTTTCTCGCCGCTGCTGCCGACACCACTGAGTCAGGAGTTGGTTGGGAGGAGAGACATTTGGGGGTAGCCTCTAGAGCCTTACATTTTTTCTCCAGACAACCTTTTATCACCGGTTCCGAGAAAGGGTGGTGCATGGTCTGTAACCCCTCCTGCCACACATGATCCAGGATGGGTACTGAAAACACAGACCTTCTCCTCTTTCCCATGTGGTCGAAAAGAAAACAGTCCTTTTTCTCCTCTTCCTGGGCCAGCCCGAATTCTGTACAAGCCTTGGCCATCATGGTGTGAAATGACCCAATGTCGTCCGGGGGAGACGGCTGAGTCAGGCTTCTCGGGGTTTCTAATTCCCCTTCAGACTCCCAGGTTGGATACCTGGAGGGGGAATGCGAGACATCCGATAAGGCTCTACTGTCCGAGTCCGAATCTATCAGCTCTCTTTCCTCGCGGTGTGGAGCCGAGAGGTCTCCACCTGCTGGCAACGCCGTGGGGGTTGACGGAGATGGCCGACGAGACGGGCCCGGGTCGTCGATGGCCGACCTAGCCGGAGTAGTTTGAGGCTGTCTCTCGTCCAGTGTCTTCAGCAACGTTTGCAACGTGGATAAGACCTCCAGAGGCAAGAGTGACTGCGGATTGAGAAGAGGGGTAGACACCGAAACGCTCCCAGAGAGAGGCCTGGTAATCCCTCGTAACCCGAGGTCTGCAGGGCCAGCTACTCTCACATCCTCATCTCCCGAGGACACCGACAAGGCCTCTTGCTGCAATAGTGTCTCTGGCAAAACTGGGTCGTATACCTCTGGTCGCCAGGCCTCTTGCGGGATCTCCGTCGACGAAGCTACAGCTGGCCCCGTCGTCGACGTTACTGTTATTGTGTCAGTGGCAGAGAAGAGGTAGACGACTGCCCTGCCGTTGACGACGGTGGTGGTAGTGCAGGTCCTTGAGGCGTTCCCGCCTTTTCCAAACTCGACCTACGCTTCTCTGCATCTCGACTCGTGGTCGATCTATGATGATCGCCCGAGGAGGATTTAGATTTTTCTTTTCTGTCTTTCTTCGTCGAAGATGAGGATGACGAGGCTTTCTTCGACGAAGACTCCTTAGAATGGCTTCTCGATGATTCCTTCTCCGCCGGTCGTGATTTCTTCACCAGGGGTTCCGACGATGTCGAGCGGCGCGGGGCCCCTGAAGATTTTGACACTGAGGCCACGCTGCGCGTGGAGCCCACCTCCGAAGGCGGGTATGCCCCCGCTCCATCGTTTAACCATCCCACAAGTCTTCAACTTCGATCTTTAAGAGTCTTCTGGGAGAAGCCCTTACATATGTCGCACTTGTCTGCCGAATGATGAGGGTGTAGACAATATATGCAATCCATATGTCCGTCCCCCTCGTACACCTTCTTCAACCCGCACGAAGCGCACGGGCGGAACAGCGCTTTCCCTGACATCAGGAGAAACTCCAACAGCACAACCTAGACAATATAGTAGACTACACGAGGTGCTCCCACTACTTTGGAGACGGTTGAAATCTGAAGGGAGCCGCGGGGGCCAGGCATTTATACCGCTACGTCCTAGTGGGGCATGCGTGCGCGGGCCCAAAACGACATAGATAGGACACAAAATTGTCAAACTTTTTCCTATGGGAAACGGCTTTATAAGCGTACCGAGGGTTCCCAGTCTGTCGACGGGGAATATTCCAAGCATGTGAATCCATGAAAGATCCAATGCTGGAGAATATTCATTGTATCAATCAAACTGGAGTGGTATAATAGCATATGACAATCTGATGAAATTAAAGCAGATTCTAATTAATGTGATGTGATGAATTGCTTCCTTTTGTACATTTTGTTATTAGTAAGATTGCAACTTGTGTTGCCTCATTTTTCCTATGGATGAAACCTTGATAAATCTTTTTTTAACTAAAAAAAAGTCTTCAGCATTCATCAAAAAGGAATCTTATTAAAACCAAATTATATTCCCAATGCCGCCACCAGCAGTTTTATCAGAGGACCCCTGTGAAGCAAGCCCTTCATGAAGTCCTTCACCACTAGACTACTGACCATCAAATCCTGCTTATGTGTTTTCATATATAATAGAGCCACCAGATAACCTCTGATGGATGAATGCTGAAGCCTGCACTTCACCAAGTGGCAGAGGTACAGTAGGATCTCAGACGGAAAAAAGGTTGACAAATTGGCATTTACTGATTTAGACAATTCACAGAATCTCTTCTGTCTTTGAAAATACCTAGTTCTAGTGGAACCTACCCTTGAGTTCACCAAACATCAATGCATTTCTGAGGTATGTTGTTGGTGTTGTGAGGGTATAGAAGGAGACTGACAAAGAGGGGTCATGGTTGTGGCTACACACTTTTATTATGTTAATAAAGAAACCTATCATTTCCTATTTCCAGAAGGGTTTCCCTGCCTTAACCTAATAAAGCTAGTGGATTTGTGAGAACGTCAGTCAAAAGCAATGTTCTTCCGTCCTCTGTCCAACAACCGTATAAACTAACCCTAACACTAGAACACATAAGTTATAACTAAAGTAAAGTTTGTCGTTCCTTCACCAGAATAATGACTCCCTTCTCCTAGTTTTAACCACTCAGTCTCACAATGCACCTGGGAAATGGCTCCCTTCTCCTGGCCCTTCCACAAATATTCTTCACAAAAAAGGGTCTTTTAGTTCTTCAGCCGAAACTCTGGATAAGTCTCTTTACTCCTTTCCACGAGGCATATAAACGTATGACTTTATTTGGTCTCCATGTGGTACTTTTATGAGGCACACTATCCCCAGGACTCTTGGTGCTTTATTTATCTGTCTCTTTGTAGATTTCCTCAATGGTGGTACTGTGATGAGGGAGATGACTCACAAAGCATTCTGATTTTAATAGTGGGTTTTCTTGTTCCACTAGATTAAGGGAGTTGGTTCTCGATACACTCTGTCTCAACAAAGTCTTCTAGGGGCTTACTACACCATAGGAGATGGCTCCCAATACTTTCTGCTTCTCTAGGGTTATTTCTACTGCTACTGCGCCAAGGGATATGCCTCCAGATGGACCCTTCTTATCTGGTGGTATTTCGGCTACTACTTCGCCGGGGGAGATTACTCCCAATGCACTATTCCTTATGGCTACTGTGATGAGGGAGATTATTCCTGATGTACTACTCTGCACCCAACCCACTACCAGGTCTACTGTGGGCCCTCTTACCTTCCCGTGTAGGCAGCCACGTCTCCAGTTCTTCCTGGGGTGTGGGTATCGGTTGCTGGCTTCGACCAATGCTGCTTCTTCATTCTCCTCTTTCTGCCACTCCACTCTGAGTTCACGGGTCCTGAGAGCTGTCGGTCTCTGTAAGGTTGTTGTACTCCTTGTTCTACCTCGCTGAGATCAGGCCACTGACACTCTCCCTCCAGCTGGTTCTCTAATGGGCTTCTCCCTCTTGAGCCGACTCTGCCCACCGCTACTCACGGACCTGCTTCTGCAAGTTCCTTTCTGTCCAGATTTGAATTTTCTGCATTTGACAGGCCTCACGCCAGCTGTCTTCTCCAACACTCAATAGACATGGTAGTCCCTTTTTATACATTGTATCCGGTTACTCCCCAGTGAACTGTCAACAACCTTCCTTTCTTTCCAAGGAGTGATCTTTGTGCCTCCTTTGGGCTTCTTTGTCTCAGTACTTGGATGAAATGCTGGAGTGATCCTTATGACTCCTTCTGCATTCTTTTTCTTCCCAGTACTTCCAGGACAGGAGTTAAAACTACATTGAATACTGGTATTGATCCTGTCAGATTTAACATAAAGAAGACAAGGGGCCTTATTATGAGACGGGCGGTAGCTGTGCCGGTTAAACCGACACGGCTGCCGCTGGTATCATTTTCTTTGGTCATTACGGCTCCGTCAGGCCCGGTAATTGCCCATTCGCGGGCATTCGTGAATGGTGCTGGTGCATCCGACATGCTCTGCTCGCGGGAGCGGGTACGCCCGCCGGGTCCGACCTGGCAGACGGGAAGGCACCCGCGAGCAGAACTCGTAGTTTGCCGGTCCGGTGACAACGGTACCAGCAAACTTCCCAGTACCGTTGTTACCGGACCGGCAAACTTATAATGACGCTCATATGTTTCAATGCATTAACTGACATATCAGATACCCCATAGTTCCACATATTGATAATCTCAGCAGTACCTGCTCAGTTGTCAGCTCTTCCAAAACTAGTATGGTCTAATGGTGGAATAGATGTGAGAGGTAGGAGTCCCCCGGGCTGGGTGGAAGCGACCCTTCACTTATCAGAAATTGTATCCTTTATAGCAAGAAGGCTATATTAAGCATGTATTGCCTGAAATGACAAACTTGTGACACTTAGTGCACTTCTTGGAGGAATAATTCGCTTTTTTCTATTTTCTTCCTTTTTTCTTTTTAAGCTCGTTACACACACTATTGTTATCCGAAACTGTTATTGTGTCCTGAAGATGGCTGGTTTATGTGACATGGACAGACTACCCAGCAGAAACTCGAGTAGACACGCTTGAAATCTCCATTGGACAATGAATGCTTGACAGCTCTGTACAAATTTAAAAAGGCGATTTATTGTATTAAAATGCATTGTTGATACACACCAGTTCTTTATAATACCAGTGCATTTATGGTCAATATAGCACTTTGCATTTTAGGCCGATTTCTTTCACTTATACTTTTCTATATACATTGTTTTTCATAAATGTGCACAGTATGAATGAAATAGCATGGGAATGATTGTCGGTTGGTTTGAATGATTGGTATGGGGGTTACATATGAGTGTGCCCACTTTCTAGTAATTGTGGAGCCATTGATTCAAATTATTTTTATGAATGTCTTTTATATATTCAATGTATTTTTCTATGCATGCATAAAAGAAATGATGTTGCGATAACAAATGGGACTTGTTATTATGTGTAGGAGATTGCCATGTTAAAGTGTTCGGTAAATGCCATGAGAGGTGGTATATACATTGTGATATATACATTTCTTGTGTTCCGACTCTGAGCACATAACATAACTGTTTCGTCAGACACCGGCCCTATTCCTTCATTAACTCAAGTTTTATTCACCGGTTTGGAAAAGTAAGCAGTCATTTTCAAACCCATATTTTGAACTGGAGGAGCTGTATCTATAAAAATCTGCATTAGGGAAACTTGCATACCCGTAACGAATGGACCAGACTTCCATGGTTGCAAGGTCGAGGCCGCGGCAGCCAATGCCGGTGTGGGCGAAAAAGACAGATTCGACTCCACTGCAACCAGTGATTGCTCGTCCGTTAGGTTTCCGTTATCTTGGAGGTTTACCTTGCTCCTCAATACAGGTGGGATAGTGTAACAAATGGCTGCCCCTTTAAGGCAGCTCACACAGTGGGAGAACGTCACGGGAGTAAGTGACGTAGTGTGTGGAGGAGGGTGCTGGGGAACGGCACTTCCAGTTTGTATTGAATTAAAGAAGGTTGTTTAATCCCCTGCTGGTGTCTGTGTTTTATTGGGGCCACTAAACCCCAACATTTGGTGACAAGGACTTTCCCCCATCAGCAGTCCTCCTTACTGTCACGCCGAAGATCCCTCCGTGTGTGTGGTCCTCCTTCCACACCAGTGATCCCACTGGCAAGCGGATCCCCGCTCTTGCAATGTGTGCGCGCTTGGGCGAGTGCCACTCCTGGACTCCACTCCTTCATACACGTGCGATCCCGCCGTGTACAATGCCGCGGGGCGGCTGCATCAGGAACCCAGAGCACGTGTGATCCAAACGTGTTTGATTCCCACAGCCCCAAGAGTCACGTGTGACCCACAACGTCGAGGAAGCAGTTCACAGGGTCCCCCTCCATGCCATCAAGTGCCGGCAGCCATACCTGAGGAAAAAAAAAAATACATTTCTTTTTTCTTCCTCGGCTAATCCTCATTCTGCTGTGGCCTTCCTCCTCGTCACAGTACCTGACCTGTGTGCAAGTAAGGAAACCCACAGGGTGATTCATCTACGACATCATCGCAGCAGAAGAATACAGGAGCGCCGATACCTGAACTGGAGACTAGGAACCAACTCTGCGCAACCGCTTCAGCCAGCAGTGAAATCAGTCGAAGTGACGGCTGCCTGTGAGGAGCACTGACCACCTCACCATGAGTACTGCAGCAGATCAAGCAACGTCCAGCTCGCAGCTCGCAACCACCACCAGCAGCCACAAGATCCACCGCCACAGCATGGCGAATGCCACCCCCGTTTCTCCATGACGCCCCAAGCAGACAAAGGAGCAAGGTGGTGGAATGGTTAGAAGACTTCAATAACTTTATAGAGGCAGCCGGGGAAGAAAACTCCCCACGTCTACGCAGTATGTTCATTAACACGGCGGGTGCAGAGATAAAGATGCTAATCAAAACCATCCCGCCGACAGAAATTAATAACTTTGATACCCTCATAGCAGCCCTAAACAAACGATTCATCATCGTCCCCAACAGGGACTATGAAAGATATGTCTTTAACCAATGCTCACAGCGCAGTGACGAAACAGTGGATGAATTCCTCACGAGACTTCGCGTCAAAGGTGCGCATTGCCAGTTTGATGCATTTTCACTGGATGAAGCGCTTCGACTCAGAGTCATCGAGGGTTGTGTGCCATCAACGCTACAGAAGCAACTTCTAAAAAAACCTGTTACTATTGAAGAAGTGAGTGAAATGGCACGCATACTCGAGAGAGTGGGAAAGCATGCCACGCACATGGCCAGCAACACCACTGCAAAACACGACAAGATTAACATCATAGCAGCAATCCATGCTGGCAACCTCAAAAGCTACGACAGAAATATCAGCCCAAGTAACACATCGACCCCACGTATGCAAAGACAATGTTACAGATGTGGGATGGCATTTCCGCACGCAGGATCTTGCCCAGCTCTCTCCCAAAAATGTGGCAACTATGGCAGGGAAGGACACTTTCAGTCTGTATGCAGGGAAGGAAAACCATTTCCCATTCCACGCGCGGGTATAAGCTCACAGGTCAGACCATCACAAAGGATGTTCCCAAGTCAATCTCACCAGTCTCGGTTCTATCAGCAAGGACCAATGAGATATGTGCGCGTGGTGGAGGAAGTATATCCTGACAAAGATGGCCAAGAATATGTGACACAAGAACAAACCGTGCAAGTAATGGATGAGTATGATGGACCACCGTCGGCACGCCGTGACACGTCAATCGAAATTCAGAGAGATTATGACTAATGACAGCGCATATGACCCATATGCCCATGATGAGTTTGTCAACCTTATAATGGATGAACGGCAAGCCCACGAGGCACCCAGGATACCAATAAACATTTGCAACAAACAATTCTGTTTTCTGATTGATTCAGGAGCGACAGTAAACGTCATGGGAGGAAAAGAATTTCAAGGGCTTCGCAACAAACCGACATTAAACCCATCAACCTCGAAAATATACCAATGGGGAGAGGATGCCCCGCTGCAGTGTATAGGGTCATTCAAAAGGAGACTCACGTTTGCCGATAAGACCACCAACCCTGTCATTCACGTCATTAGGAGCCCCACCAAAGGGCGTTGCCTGCTGAGTTACAAGACAGCATCATGTCTGGGTCTTATCAACATACCAGTCCAAGAGGGTGATGTCGTCAAATCTTCTGAGATTCATGTTAGCAAGCAAGGACAAATACGCACCATGACATCTCACGATAACACAGCCTTCACAAAGGATGGCATCATCAAAGAATTTCCACAACTGTGTCATGGCCTAGGCAAAATGAAGGGCCCACCGATCAAGCTACACATAGACTCAGCCGTTCAACCAGTTCCACAACACCCGCGCAGGGTATGATTTCACCTACAGGAAGCAGTGTCAAAGGAGCTAGACCAACTACTGCGTGATGACATCATTGAGCCGGCCACTGGACCGACACCATGGGTTTCCCCCCTCGTAATCGTCCCAAAGGAGGGCGGTCGCCTGAGAACACGAGAGTGGCCAACACTGCCATACAACGAGAGCGACACCCCGTACCCAAAATCGAGGACATGATAGTTCAGCTAAACAAATCAGTTCTCTTCTCGAAATTAGACCTTAATCAGGGGTACCATCAGTTGGTACTTCACCCTGAGTCACGACCCATCACCAGATTTGCGTCACATGATGGACTGTTCCGCTACAAGCGGCTAAATTATGGGATCTCCTCGGCAGCTGAAATTTTTCACGAAACAATCCGACAAGTCATACGTCCTGTAAAAGGGACTCTCAATTACAGTGATGACATTTTAGTCTTTGGGAAGTCACGCAGTGAACATGATGAAGCTCTCCGAGAAGCATGTCGAGCAGTACAGGATGCTGGACTAACCCTCAACATTGACAAATGTCGTTTCAGCAAGGCCAAACTTAAGTTTTTTGGCCACATCTTCTCGGCGGATGGAATGACCCCCGACCCTGACAAAGTGTCGACCATTTTTCAGCTGGACAAACCTACCCAGATCGCTGACGTCAGATCATTCCTAGGGATGGCCGGGTACTGCGCTCGATACATTCCACACTTTGCTTCCATCACTGAACCTCTCAGGCGCCTACTGCAAAAAGATGTCACATTCGCATGGTCTGAGGACTGCCAAGCAGCTTTCGACACCATCAAACACTCCCTGACGGAGGCGAGGAAGCTAGCATACTTTGACCCCGAATGACACACTGAGATAGTGTGGACGCCAGTCCGGTGGGTCTGGGTGCTATTCTAGCGCAAACCAGTGGTCAAGACACTCACCTGAGGCACATAGTGGCGTATGCCAGCAGAGCCCTAGCTCCGCCAGAATCTGCCTATTCCCAGGCAGAGAAAGAAAGCCTGGCAGCTGTCTGGGCATGCGAACACTTCCATAACTTCATCATTGGCAAGAAGTTCACTTTAATCACAGACCATCAAGCCTTGCTATCTCTCTTTGGCAATCCACGTACAAAAATGCCCCCCAGAATTGAGAGATGGGGTATCCGTCTGCAAGAGTATGACTTTGACATCATACATCGACCAGGTGGTGCGAACAACCCTGCAGGTTATCTCTCCAGACATCCGGCTGGCAACCACACTCCACGGCAGGGTGACTCAGAATACATAAATTACGTCACCGCCAATGCGTTACCGTCCGCCATATCCATTGAAACTGTTGCTGTTGTGTCAGCCGCAGACCCTTCCTTGGCGCTAGCGATCAGCTTGACAGAAAACAACAAATGGAAAGACTTTCGCAGAGCGGTCCAAAACCACCCAGGCGCATGCCGGGACGAGATTGAGAGACTAGCGAGAGTACAGACGGAATAAGCAGTTCAGGATAAATCCATTCTGCTACGAGGATGTAAAACAGTCATCCCCACGACTCTGCGCTCGGAGGTCATCAAGGACGATATGGTCGACCGGTGGGTCAAGAGCTGCACGGCATGTCAGTGCATAGCAAAACCTGAGCCGCCAGTACCGCTCAGAATAACCACAATCCCGGAACATCCATGGGAAAGAGGCGCGGTCGACTTCTACAGATCACGGGAGGAAGGAGATTACTTACTATTATTCATCGATGAACACTCCGGATTTCCCATTGTGAAACGTGTCAAGTCAACAGCGTTTGCCCACGTCGCTGCGACATTCGATGAAGTTTTCAGCGAATGGGGAATACCAGACACTCTGAAATCAGATAATGGTGCTCCCTTCAGTAGTCATGAATTTCGGGTGTTCGCAAAACACATGGGATTCCATCACCAAAGGGTAACACCAAGATGGCCGCAAGCGAACGGAATGGCAGAAAGATTCATGGCGTCCATCAAAAAGACCATGCAAAGAGCACGCCTAGAGGGAACTGACCCCCATCAAGCGCTGTGCAGAATGTTGAGAGATTATCGAAACACGCCCCATCAAGCCACTAACAAAACCCCAGCAGAGCTCATGATGAAATATCAAGTCAGGACCAGAATCGTCAACAATCCAGCAAGGCGGCCTGAAGCAGACAACAAAGTCATCGAAAGAGATGAAGTAACAAAAGAGAAAACTTGGGAACAGACTGACAGAAGGAGGAGAGCACAGCCCTAGGAATTCCAAATAGGAGATGAAGTGTGGGCACAAAGGGCTGTAACAAAAAAGACAGACTCGCAGTTCTCAACCGAGCCGCTTCAAGTAATCGCGGTAAAAGGAACAATGATAACAGCTGCGAATGGAGAACAAGAAGTGACTCGCAACATCTCAAGATTCAAGCACGTCATAAGAGGATCAGAGGACAGGCCACCTCCTGAGGATCCTGACCCGGAAGATAGAGATGTTCATGATGACATGTGGGTCCCCCTCGGACCACAGGTTCAACGTCAGGTCAACCTGTGGTCCGGGGGTGTTGTTACGGGCGACTGTCCCTTTAAGGCAGCTCACATAGCGGGAGAACGTCACGGGAGGAAGTGACGTAGTTTGTGGAGGAGGGTGCCGGAGAACGGCACTTCCAGTTTGCATTGAATTAAAGAAGGTTGTTTAATCCCCCGCTGGTGTCCGTGTTTTATTGGGGCCACTAAACCCCAACAGATAGTTTTATTATATTTGCTACCCAGGAAAGTATATGAAGAAAGAGTCAATAACCCTTCTTGCTTGACTGCCGGTCGACTGTACACCTCTGTCACTGCACTTTCGTGCTGATACTTTGCCTTTAAGTTGTGATCCTTCACAGAAATTAAAGGGGCAACAACCTTTTATCACTTCTCTGTAGCACCATCCGTGGAAACAAAGTAGCCAGCTGTCTGCCACTCGACTGCACACTTCCGTCGCAGCACTTTCGCGCAGTAAGACGTATATTGGTATTTAAATCTGGGGATAATACTTAGTGTGTCCATAGATGCACTGGACCATCTTCTTTTTTGCGTTCCTGTCCATACTAAAGGTACTAACTCTGGACGTATAGCACACCCCTTGCTTCCACTATCTAAATGAGCCCAACCGTTTTGATTTTGAACATTAGCGGGGACTTTATAAATGGTTTTGTAGCCTCCTGCATGAAGGTGTTTGCTTTTACCTTTGCTCTTTCTATTTCTCTTCTCTCTTGTAATTGCTACAACTGCTCCCTTTCCAAATCTAAAAGTGCAGGTGATGCCCGGCACGTAAGATGGACAAAATTGGATGTTTTGATTACTGCATCCCTTGGTCTTGAGTTGAGCTCTTTTGCGATCTTCTTTGTCTGATAACAACAGATGAGTTAGGAGGTTAAAGGGAAAGTGTATAGTCGAATTACCCTTGTTCGCACAAGAGTTACACCCGTGTTGCAGAGTATCGGGAAGAGAGAATTGTAGATTTTGATACCTTTCATTATTGTCCACCTCTGGTGGTTTACTAGGTGTTCCTTTGTCTTTGGGAGTATTTATGGGAGTCCCATTGGTAGATAATTTTACCTTATCTGCCTTAGGTGTTATTTCCTCTTTCCCCTCTTTGGAATTTGCATATAATTCAGTTCGGGGTGTTGAGTGAGTAGGAGTTACGTTTATAGTTTCAGATTTTCCCATGGGGCAGAGTACTTCTTGGGGCCTTTGAACATTCCCAGGATTTCTATCCTCTAAGGGCTTTGTGGGGTTTATTGGAAGTTGCTGTTCTCTTCCCCCTTCCTTATCTCTTATGAGAAAGCTAACTCGAGGATAAAAAGGAAGCGATGTATCTTCGAGAATTCCCGAATGAATCTGATTCCTCTTCGGAAAGAAACCCTTCTTCACATTCCCAAGAACAATTGATTTTTCTATTGGGTACACAAATATTAGCCTCCTCCATTGGGTTTTTAGGCGTTTTGTTGTACTCATGGAAAATAGGACGTCGGCCAACTCTTTGTCAGGTTGTTCAAATCCCACCCTGACACCATATGTGAGGATGTAGAAAGAGACTGATAAGGAACTGTAATAGGTTTGGCTACAAACATTTATTATATTAATAAAGAAACCTATCTTTCCCTATTTCTAGAGCGGTTTCTCTACCTCAACCTAATAAAACGAGTGGATTTGTCAGAACCTCTGCCAAAAAGCAATGTTCTTCCTATCCTCTGTCCAATAACCTTCTAAACTTACCCTAACACTACAAAACATAATATGTTTAACTACAGTAAAGTTTATGTTTCCTTCCCATGGACAATGAATTCCTTCTCCTGGTTTTATCACTTGATTTTAACACTTCAGTCTCACAATGGACCCAATCAATGGCTCCTTTCTCCTGGTCCTGCCACTAAAATTCTTTTAGCTCTTCAGCCGAAACCCTGGATAAGTCTCTTTACCTCCTTCCACAAGGCATATAAACGTATGACTTTATTTGGCATCCATGTGGTACTTTTATGAGGGAAACTATTCCCAGGACTCAGTGCTTTCTTTATCTGTCTCTTTGTAGATTTCTTCAATGGTGGTACTGTGACGCGGGAGATGATTCCCGAAGCACTCTGATTTAATAGTGGGTTTTCTTGTTCCACTGGGTGCAGGGAAATGGTTCCTGATACAATGTGTTTCAGCAAAGTCTTCCCTGTGTTTACTAAGCCAAGGGAGATGGCTCTCAATATACTCTGTTTCAACAAAGTCTTCTCTGGGCTTACTATGCCAAGGGAGATGACTCTCAATACCCTCTGCTTCTCTAGGGTTTTTTCAACTGCTACTGCACCGAGGGAGAAGACTCCTGATGCATTCTCCTTTATGGGTACTGTGACAAGGGAGATTACTCCTAATGCACCCTTCTTATGGGTACTATGAGGAGGGAGATTACTCCCAATGGACTCCTCTGCACCCAACCCACTACCGGGTCTCCCGTGGGCCCTGTTACCATCCCATGTAGGCATCCACGTCTCAAATTCTTCCTGGGGTGCGGGTATCGGTTGCTGGCTTTCGACAACTGCTGCTTCTTCCTTCTCCACTCTCTGTCCCTCCGCTGAGTTTGTGGGGCCTGAGAGCGGTCGATTCCTGTACTGTTGTTGTACCCCCTGGTCCACCTCGCTGAGATCAGGCCACTGACTCTCTCCCTCTAGCTGGTTCTCTAGTTGGCTTCTTCTCCATCTTGAGCCAGCTCCACCAACCCCTCCTCATGGACCTGCTTCTGCAAGTTCCTTACTGCCCAGATTCGAATTTTCCACATTTGACTGCCGTCATGCCAGCTGTCTTCTCCAACACTCAATAGACATGGAGTCCTTTGACCCTTTTTAAATATTGTATCGTGTTCCTCCCCAGTGAACTGTCAAAGTTCTTCCTTTGTTACCAAAGAGTGATCTTTGTGCCTCCTCCGGGCTTCTTTGTCTCAGTACTTGGATGAGATGTTGGTGTAACGCTCACCTGACTCCCACGGAGGCGCTGGCCTGGTTCGCGCTGCTGTGATCTCTTCTAAGGTGATGCGCAGGGTTCGGAAGACGGACTGGACCGGGCCCCCAAATCTGGCTTGTCTGGCTCGCAGAAGTATCCTTCTGTAGGCGAAAATAGGGGATTAATTGTCTGCGGGGTAATGCAATCAGCCTCCCACTTTCCCCTCTCACCCTCCTCGAAAACCTTCTGTGATTCCTCGTAGCGTCTCACCTTAGGGTCTGGAAGGACGAGCTCTCCATCCTGCTTCTGATGCAGGGGCGCGTTGGTATCCAGTTACTTCACTGGATTTTCGGATTGGTGAGAACCAAACTTGCTTGGCTTCCAGGTAAGTTTTTTGATAAGAGGTTCCCCTTGTGTCCATGCATTAATGTACTAATGCTAGTGTCTTTTTCCCCATAGGGGCCGGGGTACGGAATGCCGGGGAACAGGCACCGACCCGAGATGAGAGGTGAAATCCTTGTAGAAATCAGGTAAGTCTTTAATGAGCGTTTTTTGGTAATGTCTTTTCATTCGCTCATTAACGCTGATGTCTCTTTTTCCCCTTAGGGGCCGGGGTCCGGAAATGCCAGGATGCGGCGCGGACCCGAAATGAAGAGGGAATGAATAAACAGATAAGTCTTAACATGGAGATTTAGCTTTCCTTATTCCCTTCTCTCTCTCACCTTTTGTTCTGGTCTTTTTCTCCCTAGGCGCTGGGGCGTGACTGCGAATCCGGATGATCGCTGCTGAACATGGAGGCGCCCTGTAAAGGTGAGTGGAATGCGGCGCTGCAGCGATCGACGCGATGAGCTTTTAAATAAAAGTCTTCCTTTTCAGGATTGTCAGCGAGATGTCTCCGGGATGCGGATTTAGCAGGTAAGGACTTTTCCTTCTTCTGTTCTCTCCTTCTCTTCCTTTGCAGGTGATCCAGGATGCTGGCAGGCGTGGCAGAAGTCAGGATGCAGGAGCAGACACGGTGAGCATCCAGCTGCTAGATGCAGAACAACGCGAAGCACGTGTGGCTGTTCGGGTGGGGTTTAAATAGCCTTGGAAGAAGTTCCAGGTATGTATCCTTCCTCCAATCAGGTATGTATCCTTCCCCGACCACGCCCGGATGGTAAATTAGTCCCACAGGTAAAGTAGTTCCTTTCAGGCCTCAAGGAGGCCGGGATCCTGCAGCATGGTCTGCATCAGGTAAGTGCACCCAAGCACTTCCATAATGAGCCTGGCGCCTATGGCGCCAGGACTGATGTCTTTTATGAGCCTGGCGCCATAGGCGCCAGGACACTGTCCAAAGGGCCCCTATATGGGGTTGCTGGGTCCTTCCTTGGGGACTGGATGTCCGTTTTCGGGGACGCAGGGCTTGAACCGGCTCTCCGGGAGCGGGCATCATGACAGCACACCCCCCCAAGGCCCCTCCCAACGTTGTTCCCTCTGGGGGTTTTGGTTTGTCTGGGAAGAGTCGGTGGAATTTCCTGACTAATCGAGGTGCATGCACATGGTCGCTGGGTTCCCACAACCTCTCCTGAGGTCCGTACCCCTTCCAATCAATTAGGTAGAACAGTTTTGACCTAAACATTTTTGAGTCTAAAATGTTCTTCACTTCGAATTCGGGCTCCCCATCTATTAGAATAGGTTCTGGAGGTTTGAGTAGTCGGGTTCCGGGTACCACTGGTTTCAGAAGTGACACATGAAAAACAGGGTGAATTCGCATACTAGCTGGTAGATCAAGTTTAACAGCCACTGGGTTAATTATTGCCGTAATAGAATAAGGTCCCAGATATTTTGGGTTAAAAGTTCGAGGCCCTTTGAGTGGTAAATGTCTGGTAGCTAACCACACTTGATCCCCAATCTGATACGGAGGTGCTTCACTCCGATGTAGATCAGCATTCTCCTTGTATTTTCTCTTGGCTTGTTGTAAATGCGTAGTTGCCTCTTTGAAGGCTTGGGTAATTGTAGAATGCAGATGTTCTACTGCAGGCATTCCGAGGTTCTGAGGTGAGTCAAGGTTTGAGGTTCGAGGGTGATGCCCAAACAAAGTATAAAAAGGACTGTGGCCAGTTCCAGAGTGTACCGAATTATTATATGCGTATTCGGCTATCCAAAGAATGTCTTTCCAGTTGCTTTCAGATTGCTGTAACATACACCGTAAGTATTGCTCAAGGGTCTGATTTGTCCTCTCGGTCTGAACATCGGTCTGAGGGTGGTGACTGGTCGATAATCTTACGTCAATCTGCTCCATTTGACAACATTTGTGCCAGAAGTGGGAAATGAATTGGCTTCCCCGGTCAGAGATTAGTATAGATGGGAATCCATGTAGCCGAACAATATTTTTGAGGAATTCTTTGGCTAGGACAGAAGCTGAAGGTAAACCTTTCAAAGGAATAAAGTGGGCCATTTTGGAAAACAAATCCACAATTACCAGAATAGTATTGTACCCCGAACAAGGAGGCAGGTCCGTAATAAAATCCATTGATAGGGTGTGCCAGGGTGCTGGCGGTATGTCTAGAGGTTGAAGGAGACCGGCTGGTCTGTTCTTGTACTTTTATTTTGGGCGCAAACACCACAGGACATCACAAAAGATTTAACATCTTTTCGCCAAGAGGGCCACCAAAATTGTCGTTTCACCTTTTCCTCTGTCTTGGCAATACCGGGGTGTCCCTCTATTAATGCATCATGATAACCGGAAATAACTAGTTCCTGTAATTCCTTAAGTGGCAGGAATAAGCGTCCTTGGACAAGGTAAACCATTATCTATGGTAAAGTCTGATCCCTTTTGTATCCAATCCTGTAAGGTTGTAGGGTCCAGGAGTTGTTTCACTCTGGCTTGAATGTCTTCAAGCGTCTGTAACAAAGTCATGCCTAGAATCCTCTGTTCGGGAATTATTGGTACTGGTTCTGAGTTTGTATCAGATTCTCCCATTCCAATTCAGGATAAGGCGTCTGCTTTGCCATTCTTGCAGCCAGGTCGATAGGTAATCACGAAATCAAATTCAGCGAAAAACAAAGCCCATCGGAGCTGCCGTGATGACTGAGCCTTGGCGGTTTTCAAATACTGTAAATTCCGGTGATCAGTGATCACTGTGATGGTATGTCGAGCGCCAAGCAGATAATGCCGCCAGGCTTTAAAAGCGGACTTAATGGCTAACAGTTCTTTGTCCGTGATTGCATAATTAACCTCGGGTGCCGAGAATTTTCTGGACCAAAATTCTACGGGATGCAGTTGGTTGGTTTCGGGATCTCTTTGGGACAGGACAGCTCCCATGGCTAGGCTGGATGCGTCAGTTTCGACGACATAAGGGAGATCTGGACGCGGGTGTTTCAATATAGGTGCGGAGGTAAACTTAGCTTTTAAATCCTGAAAGGCCTGCTCGGCTTCTTCAGACCATTCAAAACGTTTATTTTTCCTCAAGAGTGCAGTAATGGGTTGTACCACGCGTGAAAATTCCGGGATAAACCTGCGATAGAAATTGGCAAAGCCGAGCATGCTTTGAACCACTTTTACAGAGCTAGGTGATGGCCATTTGAGGATGGCATCCACTTTTCTTGAGTCCATTCGGACTCCTTTGGGTGTCAGGATGAAACCTAGAAACTCGACTTCTGTGGTATGGAAAATACATTTTTCCAATTTAGCAAATAGTTTGTGTTGGCGCAGTTTTTCAAGTACTGCCCTGACGTGTTTTCTGTGATCAGATTCCGAAGAGGAGTACACCAGAATGTCATCGATATATATGACAACACAAACATCGATGAGTTCCTGAAGGACATCATTCATGAAGTATTGGAAGGCAGCTGGCGCGTTACACAATCCGAAAGGCATCACCTGATACTCGAATAATCCGTACTTAGTACGGAAGGCAGTTTTCCATTCGTCGCCTTCTTTAACTCGTACCAGATGATAAGCTCCCCGGAGATCTAACTTGGTGTATATGCAAGCGTCCTTCACCTGGTCAAGGAGTTCAGGGATCAGAGGCAGAGGATAACCGTTTTTAACCGTTATCTGGTTCAATGCGCGGTAATCCGTACAAGTTCTAAGGTCGCCTTCTTTTTTGGGCACGAAGAACAAAGCCGAGGATGCCGGGGACTTTGACGGGCGAATAAAACCATTAGCTAGGTATTGATCCAAATATTGTCTCAAATGAAGATTCTCAGGTTCGGTAAGGGCATAAATCCTGCTACAAGGGGGTTGTGCACCGGGCACCAGATCGATTTGGCAATCGTACGATCTGTGAGGAGGTAACTTGTTGGCCTGTTCCTTTTGGAAGACGTCCTGAAAGTCTTGGTATTCCGGAGGTAGTTGCATGGAGGCAGAGGTTACAGATGCTAGATTAATCTTCAGGTTTTCTGGGTAGCAGGTTTGTGTACAATCCGGGAAGGTTATTCTCTTAGCTCGCCAATCAATTCGAGGATTATGTGTCTCTAACCAAGGGATTCCAAGAATAACCTGAAACTGCAGAGCCTTGATTACATCAAACACAACACCCTCCCGATGGCCGTCGGGACCAATAAGAGTCACCTCAGTAGTGGAATGTGTTACCGGTCCAGAGGCAATTTCAGTTCCATCGACTGTGGTGATGACATCTTTGCTGGTTTTAGGACGGAGAGGGAGGTTAATCCTAGAGACCAATTCACGATCCACATAGTTTCCAATAGCCCCACTATCGATGTATGCCTTTATTGCATGCAACCGCTTAGGCTGTTCTGGTTCTACGAGAACCATTGGCACAATGAAATGCGAGGTCTGAGAGTTAGTTTTCAAGCTCGGCAAGCGGACCCCTACACTTGTCGGGCGGAGTCGTTTCCCGAAACAGAGTCTTCATGGTTTTCATCAGCGGCTCCTACCGCCTTTCGGGGCGGTTTTGCCGGGCAATCTCGTAGAAAGTGTCCAGAATTCCCACAATAAAGACATAATTTTAACTGCCGCCTCCTTTCACGTTCCTTTTGAGTTAAGGGTCCTTTAACCCCTCCAATTTGCATAGGCTCAGAGACATCAACTCCCTTGGGATTAGCATGGGTCTTGACCAACACCCGGGTCTCAAACCTGGACCGATCTGCTTTTCTGTTTTGAAGTCTGTGATCCAATTGGACCACTAAGTCTATATACTCTGAGCATTCTTGGGGCGGATTTACAACTTGGGCCAAGACATCTTTAAGTTCTCCGCGTAGGCCTCGATAAAACAACGTGACTCTTTTATCCTCTGGCCATCCCGTTTCCACAATTAATCTATTAAAGGTTGCAATATAGGATAGGAAGTCCTGATTGCCCTGTCGCAGGGATAGAAGTTCGTCATCCAGAGCCTGCCCCTGAGAGTGTCGAGCAAATAACCTTTCCATGCTTGCTTGAAACCTTTGAAAATCACGGAGAATCGGGTCATCTTGAGTAACCAGTGGAACTGACCAATCGGCAGCGCAGCCGCTGAGATATGACAATACAAAGGCTACCTTGGTCTGATCATTAGGGAAGGCCCCAGGTCTGCATAGGAAGTGCAAACGACACTGATTCATGAATACGGCGAATCGTTTGGGGTCCCCAGCAAAGCGTTCGGGTGGGGCCAGCGGCATGTTTCCAGGTAGATTAATCTGCACAGGGTTACTGGAAACCACAGGAGCGGGGTTCCCTCTGGAACCGGGTAGAGGAGTTTGCCCAGCTTGACCTTGCAAAAGCTGTCTGGCCAGGTCATCAGTTCTTTCCTTTGATATTATTAATTCCCTCCTGAGGGCATTAGTCTCTTGACGAGCGGCATGTACTTCGGCCCGTAATTCCCCCAGTAATTGGGCCAACTGATCAGTCTCAGAACTTTCCATAGCGCCTGGGTGGGAATTTGTAGGAAGGCTTCGCGTTCTGTAACGCTCACCTGACTCCCAAGGAGGCGCTGGCCTGGTTCGCGCTGCTGTGACCTCTTCTAAGGTGATGCGCAGGGTTCGAAAGACGGACTGGACCGGGCCCCCAAATCTGGCTTGTCTGGCTCGCAGAAGTATCCTTCTGTAGGCGAAAATAGGGGATTAACTGTCTGCGGGGTAATGCAATCAGCCTCCCACTTTCCCCTCTCACCCTCCTCGAAACCCTTCTGTGATTCCTCGTAGCGTCTCACCTTAGGGTCTGGAAGGACGAGCTCTCCATCCTGCTTCTGATGCAGGGGCACGTTGGTATCCAGTTACTTCACTGGATTTTCGGATTGGTGAGAACCAAACTTGCTTGGCTTCCAGGTATGTTTTTTGATAAGAGATTCCCCTTGTGTCCATGCATTAATGTACTAATGCTAGTGTCTTTTTCCCCTTAGGGGCCGGGGTCCGGAAATGCCAGGATGCGGCGCGGACCCGAAATGAAGAGGCAATGAATCAACAGGTAAGTCTTAACATGGAGATTTAGCTTTCCTTATTCCCTTCTCTCTCTCACCTTTTGTTCTGGTCTTTTTCTCCCTAGGCGCTGGGGCGTGACTGCGAATCCGGATGATCGCTGCTGAACATGGAGGCGCCCTGTAAAGTTGAGTGGAATGTGGCGCTACAGCGATCGACGCGATGAACTTTTAAATAAAAGTCTTCCTTTTCAGGATTGTCGGCGAGATGTCTCCGGGATGCGGATTTAGCAGGTAAGGACTTTTGCTTCTTATGTTCTCTTCTTCTCTTCCTTTGCAGGTGATCCAGGATGCTGGCAGGCGTGGCAGGAGTCAGCATGCAGGAGCAGACACGGTGAGTGTCCAGCTGCTAGATGCAGAACAACGCGAAGCACGTGTGGCTGTTCGGGTGGGGTTTAAATAGCCTTGGAAGAAGTTCCAGGTATGTATCCTTTCTCCAATCAGGTATGTATCCTTCCCCGACCACGCCCGGATGGTAAATTAGTCCCACAGGTAAAGTAGTTCCTTTCAGGCCTCAAGGAGGCCGGGATCCTGCAGCATGGTCTGCATCAGGTAAGTGCACCCAAGCACTTCCATAATGAGCCTGGCGCCTATGGCGCCAGGACTGATGTCTTTTATGAGCCTGGCGCCATAGGCGCCAGGACACTGTCCAAAGGGCCCCTATATGGGGTTGCTGGGTCCTTCCTTGGGGACTGGATGTCTGCTTTCGGGGACGCAGGGCTTGAACCGGCTCCCCGGGAGCGGGCATCATGACAGCTGGATGATCTTTATGACTCCTTCCGCATTCTTCTTCTTCTCAATACTTCCAAATCGGAGTTAAAACTATATGGAATACTGGTATTGATCATGTCAGATTTAACAGAAAGAAGACAAGGAGTGTCGCAGTAGCATGTTGCAGTGCTGTCAGTGTCCATGTTTAAATGGGTACAGACTTGGGATTTTTCCAACCCTTAGGATTAGGTGTTATAGAATGAAGGAAAGAATTGTCACAATAGCAGACATTGCAGTGTCAGATGGAGCCTCAAGGATTAGAGGGTTAGGGAGTTTCGACATGGAACGGAGTACTTATCCCCAAGGGAGTCTTTCACTGTGAGGTCCTCCCGCATCTTACCACCCATGGGGGGATATTGGGTAGTGCCCTCACATTCCTAACCTCACTGGGAAGGGCTCCCCTCTGGGCAGAAGTGACATCATCCCATGATTTGTTACAGCGTTCACTTTCTAACACTGCAGGAGCTACTCAGCGGGATTCAGAGAAGTAATTGTGGAATTGCTCTCTTGTTCAATGAGAGAAAAGCTGTAAGTGCCTTGAGTCAATCGTCTGTTATTGGCAGGACCAAGATCTACCAGATTTGGCTGGCCCACGAATGGACAAATCAGTATGATTGTGCACATTGATCTCATTGTGCATTTTTAAAAAATGTTTTTATTTATTTGCGTTAATCAAATAGAACATGTTACTTCTTACCTTGTAACGTTCTTTCGATGGGATGTTCCTCCGACGTATTCCTTATCTTTGATAGATCATCTCCCAGCTTGCTGGCCTCAGAAAAATGTTTTCAGAAGAGGGCGCTGCGCGTCGACGTCCCTCGAGCCGATGTCCCTTGACGGCCTCCGTATCGGAGGTGGGAGTAAAACGCCATGTTTCCTTTTAGGAATTAACCGAATGTAATACGGCTTTGCCAAACCTAGTCTCTTGACTAGAGGAGGAATCCAGGTTGTAAAATCTTGTGAAGGTATGTGCGGACGACCATGTGGCAGCCGCACATATGTCTCGAACCGGAACCCCTCTTTGGAGGGCCGAGGAGGCTGCGATACCCCTGGTTGAATGAGCCCTAAGATTTTGAGGAGGCTCTTTCCCTGCCAGTTTGTAACATTCAAGAAAGGCCAAAATAATCCATCTGGAAATGGTTTGTTTTGTTATCCGTAGTCCCAATTTGTGCCCTGAGTAACCCACAAACAGTTGGTCTGCTTGCCTAATCCTAGCAAGTCTGCTGATGTAAAAGCTTAAAGTCCGCCTTGGGTCCACCCTATGTAGCCTTTCTTCCTCTTTCCCCGGATGGGGAGGCTTATAGAATGAAGGTAAAGTAATTTTCTGAGTGATGTGGAATTCAGAAACCACCTTTGGGAGGAAATTAGGCTTCACCTCTAGGACAACTTTGTCTTTATGAAAAATTGTATGAGGGGGTTTACAAGATAGAGCTTGTAATTCGCTCGCCCTTCTAGCAGATGTTAAAGCCACTTATAAGACAGTTTTAAGGGTGAGAAATCTTAGCGAACCAGAGTGGAGTGGTCCGAAAGGAGTACCCATCAGGAAATTTAAGACTAAATTTAAGTCCCATAAAGGAACCTGGAAAGGTCTTGGAGGGTAAACATTAGTTAATCCCTTTAGAAATTGTATTACTAAGGGTAATTTGAAATACGAAAGGCTCCTCCGCAGTGCGCTTGAAGATCGATAGTGCTGCGAGATAGCCCTTGATAGTGCCAACTTGAAGGCCTGAATATGCCAAGTAGAGTAGAAAGGATACCACATGAAAAGGGGTCGATATTCTCTTCTCTAAACCAGCTGCAAAACTTGTTCCAACGGCAGCGGTATAAAGACTTTGTTGCTGGCCTTCTGGCCGAAAGCAACACTTCCATGACGTCATCAGGGAGGTCCCAATCCTTGTATCTCAAGCTTTCAGAAGCCAGGCGTGAAGGTTGAGGTTTCTGATGTCTGGATGGAGAACCTGACCTCCCTTCTGTGAGAGAAGATTCTCCTTGAGTGGAAGACGAATTGGAGGGCAGATGGACATGTCCAGAAGGTCCGGGTACCACGTTCTCCTGGCCTAGTCTGGAGCAATTAGGATCATGGTTCTCCGGAATCTTCTCAACCTCCTGATCATTTGAGGAATGACAGGGACTGGTGGAAACGCGTACAGGAGTGGAAACTCCCAGTCCACTACGAACGCGTCCCCTAGAGCTCCTCTCGGGGGAAATTCCCTTGAACAAAACAGATTGCACTTCCTGTTGGTACTGGTGGCGAACAGATCCACTTGAGGGGTTCCCCAAAGGGCGAAGATCTCCTGAAGGACTTCCTGAGCTAGTTCCCACTCTTGGGAGACTGTGCCCTGCCTGCTCAGAGCGTCCGCCGTCAAGTTCTTCTCTCCGGCTAGGTGGACTGCCGATAGAGAGATTCCTTCTTGAATTGCCCAAAACCAGAGCTGCATTGCCTCTCTGCACAGTGGCAGTGATCCTACGCCTCCTCTTTTGTTGAGATAGTGCATGGCCACTGTGTTGTCCGTCATTATCAGGGCATTTTCCATTGTACCGATGGCAGAAAAGCTTTCAGCGCTAGTCTGATTGCTCTCAGCTCTAACAGGTTGATATGTAGTCTGGACTCCGATGGAGACCAACGACCGCTGATTGTCAGCTCAGTGGTGTGGGCTCCCCACCCCTTGAATGAGGCGTCCGTCACTACAGTTATCTCCGCCCATGGTTGTCAAAAAGATTCTCCCTTGAGAATGTTGCCCTTGCAAGCCCACCACAGTAGATCCTGAGCAACTCCGTTCAGAACTTGCAGTTGGTCCGACATCTTGCCTGAGAATTGGGACCACTGTGTCCTAGCCCATTGAAGGGATCTCATTCTCAAGCGGGCCACTGGCACCAGGAAATGCATAATGCCATAAGACCAAGCAACCTCAGAAAATCGAAGGCCGGAAGATGCTGAGCATTCTGGAATTTGGTTACCATCTGCAGAATGTGTTGAGCTCTCACCTCGGGTGGCGAGGCTTTCCCTGAGGAAGTATCCAGGACTGCTCCAATAAATTGGAGTCTTTGGGATAGTATTATATGGGACTTCTTGTAATTGAGGGAGAAGCCCAGTCTGTGGAGCGAGTGGCAGGTAATAATGAGGTGTTCCCGGGCTTGCTCGGGTGAACGAGCCCTAATCAGCCTATTGTCCAGGTAGGGGTTGATGTGAATCCCCCTCTCCTGAGACTCGCTGCCACCACCGCCATCAACTTGGTGAAAACCCTCGGGACGGAGGTCAGCCCGAAAAGCGGAACCCGAAATTGATCATGAAAACCGCCAACTGTGAACCTTCAGGTACTTTCTGTGCTTGAGATGGATTGGCACATCAAAGTAAGCATCCTGAAGGTCCAATGATACCAACTAGTCTTGGAGTTGGAGAGCCTGAGGCACTTGTTCAAGTATCTCAAGTCCAACGTGGGCCTCAATCCTCCATCCTCTTTGGGAAACAGAAAATAAGGGAAATACCAACCCTTGTTCCTTTCCGTTACAGGTACATGTTCCATTGCACCTTTCTCTAATAGGGTCAACATTTCCTGCACAAGGAGCGGATCCAGAATAGTTGTACCCCGGTGGATGATCCTGAGGCCTTTTTTGAAAAGCAAGGCAGTAACCTTGGGCCACCGTTTCCACTGCCCACGCATCTGAAGTAATGCCCGCCATTCGTTCAGATACTGAGAAAGTTTGCCACCCACCAGGGTCTTATGGGTCAAGGCCTCAGAGTGGCTTAGAGGTGGCTGCAGCAGCGGCTGAGCACAAGGTTGATGCTGCTGGGGCTGATTTAGCACCCCATCCTCGTCCACCACGAGGGAATCTTCCCTGGCCCCTCTGCCCGGCTTGTCCTCTTCCCCTTCCAATTGAGGAGTAGAAACGAAAAGGGCTCAGATGAGCCTGAATAGGGTTGTTGAGGTTGTCTAATGGTGGCACTAAGGATTTAGCCACCGCCTTTGAGGTCTGCAGCTTCTCCAAACTCTCATCCGCCTTGCTGCCAAACAACCTTGAGCCGTCAAAGGGCATGTTTAGTAGCCTTGCCTGCACGTCTGGTGCAAACCCGACTTCCTCAAACACGCAAATCTGCGCAATACTGTGCTAGTAGCCAAGAATCATGCTGTCTGCAGTATACAAACCTAACTGGAGATATTCACTCATTGCCTCTTTACCATCCTTAATGATCGCCAGGAAGCTGTCTCTTTGTTCGCCTTCCGGGATGTGTTCAGCCGCCATAGCAACACAGTCCCACAGGATAAATGTAAATCTAGACAATGTGCAAGTCACATTAGTGGATTTCATAGCAATACTACCTGCACTGAAAACGTTATGTGCCCAGGCATCCACCCTCTCGTCATCCATATCAGGGGGGATGGAGGATAAGCTGACTGTCTGGTTGACTTAGCCGCCTGAACCATAAGGCTTTCAAGAGTGGGATGCTTGGTAAGATATTCCGGGTCACTGCTGGAAGGGCTGTACTTCCTTGTGAAGTTTTTATTAACTGGAGCCGCAGTTTTCAGGGTCTCCGAATTAGGAGAGACTTTTTTCTGTAGAGCCATGTGGAATGGTAAAATCAGGTCTTTCTGAGGTCTTTCTGAGGATCCTAGTCCAAGATGTCGGTCACATCATCTTGTTCGAATGATGGAATAGGCCTACTCCATCCCATAAATTCAATTACCTTTCCCATCAGTTTTCTGTAGGATGAGTCGTCATGCTCAGAGGGGTCAGGCCTGCCCAACTCTAATTCTAAGTTCTTCTGGCACATGAGGGGGGGGTCAAACTGTAGACCAAAAGGTGGTTAACTGTCATCAGAGGGTTGGTCTTCCTCATATATCACAGACAGAAACTTAAAGTAGTCTTTCTTTAGGTAAAGGCTTATAAACCTTGTCTTGTACTGTGAATGGTTTCGACAATGTCGAAGTAGTCGTCTAAGACGTCAAAGATGGCTTCGAAAATGGTGCTGGTTTAATCTGCATTGACTTCAACTTCGGTGTCGACAGCTCCGACTCCGATGGAGTCGGCAAAGACATCGAAACCTTTGACGCTTTGTGCTTCTTCGCCGGAACCATAGTTGGACTCGGTTTTCACTTGTCGACACTCTCGACGACTTCTCGTCGGATCGAGAACTTTCTCGATGTGATGCCGGCTTTGAGCTCGGCTTTGAAGGTTTAGTGTCATGATTCCTGCCCCTCATGTCCCCAGCCCTCCAAGATGTCAGGCTGGAGCCAGGCCACGATCACCTACATAGCCCTCAAGGGCCTCTCCATCCCTCCAAAGACCCACTTGGAGTCAGACTTGGCGCATGTGGCACTAGACTCACTCACTCCCATAGGATAACATTGGGGATTGGACTTGTAGTGCATTGATGTGGACAAGATGGATGCCCCCACATATTTCGGTTCCCAGAACTGCATGTGCAATCTAGTCTTTTGGGTGTAGTTCAGCCCAGAGACACCCTGGATACGCAGAGACTATTTAAGCCACACCCAGGCTGAGAAACATGCTTTGTGTTTTCTGCACCTGCAGCGTGACACTCACCGTGTTCGGATCGGTCTCCAGTAGGCCTGCATCTTTCTTCTGCGCTCAGCTCCTGCAAGAACAAGAACACCGTTAGGAACAGCCTTACCTTGCGGCACTTCTGCCCATCATTCATCGCTTCTTCTGTTCTGCGGGCATCTTCCGGCGGTGTCATTCCCATCCCGGCACACCGCTTCCTAAGGAAAAGGGAAGAGAACAGAAAAAAAGGCATTAGTAAGCATTCAGCAAATCTTTGCTTATTTTTAAAGACTGTACAAGCTTCAAATGCTTACCTGAATCCCAGCCGCTCTGGGGGAACTCTGTCTCCAGAACTTCTCATCCATCCTCAAGAGGGAAAAGACACTCCAGGTTAGCGTGGAAACATCTAGAGACGCCGCATACTGCGCTTACTCACCGCATTTCTTCTTCATAACCGGCATGCATGCTGAAAACGTCGCGGCACCTAAAAGACACAGAAAAAGAACTCCGTTAAATACAAATACGAAAGGGTTGCATCACGCATCGCGCTCTCACTCACCTTCAGCGCTACTCATCTCAGCAGCACGTGATCATCCCCGGACGCGGGCCATCATCTAAGGAAGGAAAGGAACGAAGTTGGAGAACTGTTCAAAAGACTCATTATACTTACCTGTCGGACTCCTGCCAGTGAAGTAACTAAGCAGCAACGAGCCGCATCAATCAACGCGCCCCTGAGCTGAAAGCAGGACGGAGAGCACACTTTCCAAGAAAATAAGGTGGGCTGTGGATCAAAGGGAAGGGTTGGACCCCAGGGAAGAAGGGGTTCAAGCACAAAGAGACAATAGGGAGTTAAACTCTACCAATCCTGTGTTTCAGGCCCAGACTCCAGTCGAGTAGACTCCAGGGAAGGGTTTGAGGTTGTAAGAGGTCAGAACAGGCTGAGTGACATCCCTGTGGATACCAGGTGAGCGTTACATTTAGCTTCGACTTCCCTTCGTCGTCCTTACTCAGAGCGACAGGGACATGGCTCTTTTGCTTTTCTTTCAAGGGGGCCAGGCCGCCTTCTTGAAAATGTGCACCATCTCACTACGAAACGCGTCCCACTTTGCAGCGGAATCGGATTTCGTAGGGCATCTGATTACCTCTGTGGAAGAATCACTCGAGGTTGAAGGAGACCTATGGCGTCTCTACTTTGCCCTCTTACAGGAAGAAGACAAAGAGTTCCTCGATCGACTCCTCGTTCGGGACCTTTTTGACTTTTTGCACCGGGAAGAGTCTCTCGACTCACCAGTCTTTTTCTGCCTCTTCGAAGGTGGCTTCGATGCTAACCTCCCCACCGCCAGTTTACCTCTACGCTCCCTGAGCGCCTTCTCGGTCATGGCCTGACAGGACCCACAGTCGGTGGTATGGTACCCGGAGCCGAGACACCACAGACAGACGCAGTGAGGATCAGTAATAAAAGTTTTTGACCCGTAGTCTTGCCAATATTTTAAACCCGACTTGGACGTCGATGGAAGACATTTTCTCAGGAAAATCGGTCACAGAAGAGCGCCGTAATTCACCCAAAGCGTAAGCTCAGGAAAACGGAACTGAGGCCAACGGGCGCTGCATGCGCTATTTATGCTGATGATGAACGGAGGCCCTTGAGGGGCATTGCCTCGACGGCGCTGCATACAGCACCCTCTGTCGAAATTCCGAAGCAGCAAAGCTGGAGAGATATTATCATAAGATGATTGATACGTGGGCAGACACAATCCATTTGAACAAATGTTTTCATGCCAGATAGGCATTATTATTTATTATTTATAAAAGACATTGGCCCTCATTACGACCCTGGCGGAAATCGAAAAACGATGGCGGAAATGCAATACCGCCATCGAATAGCGCTCGGTGCGATTATGACCCGTCACTGTAAAGTACGATACCATTAGCGACACCGTAGTGAACGCCAACGCTAACTGCACCAAGTACGCGCACGCGCGCCATGCGAAACCGTAATTACCACCATGGCGCAATTCTGACCCTAGCGGACATTTACCTAACGCCATCAAGCATGGCGGAAAGTACCATTCCGCCATGGTGAGAAGTACGGCAACGCGAACCAACCGTAAATGGCCCTACTGAGTGCCTGTACACCACTCCCTGGCCACATTGCACAACTCCTCGTAGGTGCAATGAAGTCACACAATGCAACCAGTGAAATGTACAAGTCACCCATGCATGCCAACGAACAAATGAATGTAGGGGCTCCAAGTGCCTTGTGAGTGGCCATCCATATTTGCCATGTCACCATTGCCGTACTGATGCAGCACAGGCATGTGAAGGTTCAAGTACAGCAATATGAACTGAAATATGAGACAAAACAACAACAGGCCCCCATCGCTTGACACCAGTGTAAGGCAATATTCAAAGCAGTAACCTGAGGGAGACTGCACCAGCCCTGTACTCTTGCCAGTAAACAAACCAACCATCAGCACAAGCATGTACCACACAAGTTGGCAGAGGGACTGAGCAGCCAGGCCCATCTCAAGAGGGGCCAATGGGAGCTGCAGGGCACAGATGGCACGAATACAGAAGCTATTCCAATGGACATGACCTCAGTCTCTCTCCAAGAAACGCACACAAACACAGGCACCTGTGACCAGCCATATTCTGATAATCACATCATTCCACCAATCCACCTGGCTGACCGGCATCTGTTACACAAAAGCTAATCCCCCGCCCCTGAGCATGACATCATTAAAACAGTCATAATGGCAGCCCCTATCCCTGACCTCACTGGGCTTCGTAGGCAAACGCGCCAAGTACAGTACCACGCAACTATACTCAGAAGCCGGAACCCAATGCAGATCTTCTCACAATACATCGCTCCACAAATAGGAATATGCTACATTACTTGCAAAGAATAACGCTACACGGTTAATATCATAATAGAAATTTAATGCACAACAAAATCACCAAGCCCATACAGCTATTAGGTCATGAACTCCAAAATATATTTCATTATTGTGGGCTGCATCCGCAATAAATGACCAGCTTCTGCTTGTGTGACGCCCTGTTCCTTCATGGTACACAGGGGCTACATACACGTTCAAAAAGGCAACATGGAAGCGCCTAGAACCGCAGGGCCGTCCCATTAGGTAGGCACTAGTCCAGCTGAAAGGTCGATATGTTGCTCCTAGCCACTAGTACTGCGTAAGGGCATGTGGCCCATTGGCGATCGTCCCATAAGATCGTAATGGTGCTCCACTGATTAACACGAAGCAGCAGGTGTCGGGAGTAAAAGCCATCTGCAGGAGTGGCATACAGATGGCAGCGGCAAAAGGGGAGGAGATACCTGTCACCCAAATGAAATGAAAAAGAATGGTATGGGCATCAGAACTTAATTTGAATTACTCACTTCAATGATCACACTAAATCCACAGCCATATGCATGTTAGCCCACTCAAAAGGATTATTCCCACCCAAAAATCACTTGCGAATCATAACTATATAAATCGAGGTGAATACACTATTACAAACGAGTCTTTGTGTGCATGCGTCTGTTAAAACAGAATCCATTAGATGGGATTAGTAACGTGCATAGACACAAGTGTTTGAAGGCGCGTCGAGACAGGGAGGGTTCAACAAGGGCAGATAGACGATGGTCCCACTATGGCAGCTCTGCATCACATAGCGCAGGGGAAGTGGATAGATTCCAAAAAGCCATGTACATGGTAAACTCTCAATTAAATCATCTGTCCATGCATCCATACATCATACCCTCATCCCGGTATGAAAACGCCTGATTATTTACTCACATAACATGTGAAATTTCCATTGAGTCTGTGCGTAATGCAGTCTGCAAAATCCACTGTGCTCCAGCCCGGAATTCTAGTGTTGTGAAGTAACATGTATTTGGGAACGTCCTGCCTTATCGTCCACTACGCTATTGCGCATCCCATACTATTCATATCAATCATTGCATTCTCGCCATGGCCCCTGTCCGAAGGACATTAAACAATAGAACTTTATATCTGCAGTCAGACCTGTGGGCGTCTCCTCGCCGCTAGCTGAAAACCGAAAGCGCTGTCCTTCGAATTCCTCATTTGCAACATCACGTCGAAAAGGCATCTGTGACCGCTTGAAATCACAAATTCATCCATGTAGTGCGGCAGTGTGTGAAAATGGCAACTGGCTTCACTCACAAATGGGACGCCCCGCCCGTCGGTGAACCTCGGTACAGTGCTGCATGAGGGTCCAGCGTTAATCGAGTACTACATTCCACTGACCCTTCACAAGTTTGTTCGCGACTGTAAAGATAGTATGTGAAACAATGGGACCATAGCAGAATGAACATATGAACCAATATTCCACTGCCATCGGGATTAAATACATGATTGTAATAGCAAGATAGATGCCATGCGTCGAATTGCAGCGTTGTGTGCGGGACGTGCTCGCCCAAAGGGGATTGCAGCTTGCACAGGTGGAATGAATCACCACAGGTGGAGGCTATACTGCCTGAAAACACATAAATTGCACACCTAACCCCCTCCCACAACCACACCCACTCCAAAATGCTACCGGCAGGACTAGCGATGTTGGCCCTGGGGGACCTGATAGCACTGCAAGTACTCCAACTTCAAGAAGAAGACGAACACCAACTACTACAACAACCGGCCGCACAGAGGAGACGCAGGAGGAGGAGGAGGGCAAGGCAGGGCCAGCAAGGCCCACCAGCACAGCCACTACCACCACGCAGGCAGCCCGCAATCCCACGCCTCCGAGCTCATCCGTTCAACCTCACTGATGAGCAGATCCACACCCTCTACCGTTTGGACCGGGACACCATAACCGCCATTGTGGACATGACACACGCTGACCTTGCCAGCATGATAGATAGCCCAACCGCCATCCCACCTCTACTGAAGGTGGTGTCTGTACTACACTTCCTGGCCACAGGCACCTACCAGCACACAGTCGGACAGTTGCATGGCATTTCACAGCCACTGTTGTCACGGACACTATCGCAAGTGCTCGATGCCCTCCTGAAGCACGCAGACGACTACATCTCTCTACCACGCTCGGAGCAGGAAATTACGAACACAAAAGTGGGATTCCATGCACTTGCCGCATACCGGGTTGCATTGGTGCCATCGACTGCACCCATGTGGAATTGGTTGTGCCACATGCCATGGAGGCCCAGTACCGCAACCGAAAACAATATCATTCTCTTAATGTACAAATGGTGTGTGACTCCAACAGGATCATTACACATTGTTGTGCCCGATTTCCTGGATCAACCCATGATTCTATGGTCTTGAGGAACTCTACAATACCACGCTACATGGAGCGACACGCAGGGAACAGATCCTGGCTACTCGGTGAGTCTCATTTCATGCATGATAATGTGGGGTATGTGATGCGGCAATGACCTGGCAGAAGGGGGGGGGGGGATGCGTACGTAGCAATGTCATTCCACAAACATCCTTTATTGTCCACATACAGGTGATGCCGGGTATCCACTGAAGAGATGGCTCCTTACACCACTCCGGAACCCACAGAACCAGCATGAGGAGGACTACAACCATGCCCACTCACGTACCCGTGTAGTCATAGAACAGGCATTCGGCCTACTGAAGGCTCGTTTCCGCTGCCTCAGCAGGTCTGGCGGGGCACTCCTGTACCGCCATGAGAAGGTTGCAAAGATGGTCATGGCATGTGTCATGCTACACAACATGTGCGTACGTAGAAATGTGCCCATGCCCCCTGACGCAGAACTGCAAGCACCTGAAGATGGTCATGATGAGGGTGGGGATGTGGCAGCACCTCAAGGAGTCCGCGAGGCACAGGAGGGCCGTGAAATTCGTCAGATTCTCATAGATTCATGCTTCTAGCACTCACGCCTGGTGGCTGATACATGGACACGGGACTTGTGGCACTGTGTGTGTCTGGAACATGCACAATATGGACTGTACGCCTATAAAGGCCTCGTACACAAAGATCAATGTCCACACATCTCATTGGATGATTGTGAAATGTTTATAGCATATGTGAAATTATGTTACACACCCCATCGACCCGCCACCCAAGAAAGCCCAACACACCCCCTCCACCCTCCTACCTCCCCCCCGAACACCAGTGTCCAAAGATGCTCATTGTCAGTGGGCAGACGCTATTGCAAGCCCCCTCTCTGGGTATCAGGGGCACCCCTGCCTGTGGAGCGCAGGCTCCTCCCAGATCTACGTTGGGGGCTGCCCTGGACGGAACTTGCAACGGATGATGTCTCTGCCTGCTCACGTCCATGCATGTCCCTAAGGGTTTGTGAGAGCTCAGTGAGCACACGGCGCACAGCGGCAAGTTCAGCACATACGTCTTTGGACGTCGCATGCAGTTCCCCCCTCAGGCTCTCGGTGCTTCTCTCCATTTGTACCCTCAGGCTCTCGGTGCTTCTCTCCATTTGTGCCCTTAGTGTCTCTGTACTTCTCTCCATTTCTGACCTAAGTGTCTCAGTTGATGTTTCTATGGCTGCCTTAGTACCCCCACATTCATCAGCATGCTCCTTGAGGAGCGTGGCCAGTTGCTGCTGTTGCACGATCACCTGGTCGAGGGACTGTTGCCTCTGCTGGGCCATGCCCATTTGCGGTGGTGTCACAGAGGGGCTGATCACCTCATGTTGCCTTGCCACAGGGCTTGTGGGGGATGGCCAGTCGTCGTCTTGTGGGTGCCCCTGCGTGGTATCCTCACGGTGTACGGGATGAAACAAACAGGGGGATTGAGACAGGTCATGGATGGATCCTACATCGACAGCACCGTTTTCTGTGTCGGAGCATGCTGCCATTAATGCAGTGTCACCTATGGTGCTGCTGCCACCAGAAGCAGTGCCTTCTGTGGCATCCATTGGGGGGACCTGTGGTGCTGCTGTTGTGGGCATGCTGGCTGCTGGGGTGCCTGTTGAAGTCCCCTCCTGTGTGCTGCCACTTGATTTGTGCTGCTGCCGTGTCTTGATCCGTGCAGCTGAGGTGGAGGGTCTTTGGCCGTTGGTCTTGGCCCTCTTTGCAGGTGTGCTGGTAGGGGTGTCCTGAAGCTCGTCGTTTGAATCGGACCCTGTGTTGGAGTAAAGGAAGGCGAGCGTTATTTATGGGTCTGTGGAAATTGGAATGGCAATGTATCACATGCATCGGGGTGGTACCTGAGGGTGATTTGGGTCAGGGCCTTGGAGGTGGTTTCATTTTTGTGTGGATTGAGGATGCAGTTGTTTTGCAGCCTGCAGTTAGGGTGTGCATGCTGCACGTGTAGAGGGTGTTTTTAGGATTTTTAATTATTTATGTATTTAAAGTGACTTTTAAAGTGCGCTATCAGGCCAATGTATGTGGACGTTCTCCTGGACATGTGTTTCTGTTGCACTATGTGGACACATGGTACTTCACATGATTGGACATTGTGGATTTAGCATTGTTTTATTTGGCCCACCTACCTGATTCTTCGGATGTCTGCACTCCTTTCTCCATCCCTCCGACTCCCTCTATACTCTCCATTCCAATGGTGGAGGCACAGATTTCTTCCCAGGGGTCAACTTGATGGGTGATTCCGATCCTCCCCCGGTAGCTGTGGCAATGTTACGGTTGGCTGATAGTATGCTCCGTACGCGTATCCGCAAGTCGTCCCATCGCTTTCTGCATTGCTGTGGGTTGCGGGGTGCGGTCCCCACCGCACTTACCCGCTGTGCCACCAGGGCCCATATGGCCTTCTTGTTCGCAAGTGCCGTCCTGGTCATTTGCGTCGAGAAGACGACGGCAGCATTCTCCTGGAGGGTCTCTGTGAGCACGGTGAGTTCCTCATGGGAGAAGTGGACCTGCCGCTTGCGGTCGCACGCTTTTTTCACAACTTTTCCCATTTTTATTGTTTTTCACTAGGGTGGCTAACGGGTTGGGATGTGTCTCAGGGTAGGATTTTTAATGGTTGTGTTGGGATTCTGATTTTATAGGTGTACGGCGTGCTGTTTCCCGTTCCGGGCCCATGTTTTTACTTCCGTTTCCGTATATTTACGGTCACCGTATTTTGCGATTACCGCTCATTACGGTGACCGCTATGATGGGTGGCGGAATTGCACCTAGGGCGCCGTACGACGGCGGTGAGGGGCGTTTTGGGGACATTTCCGCCATCGCGGACTTTGCACTTCCGCCATGGCGTAGTGCTCGTGCCCGATGGGTCAGAATTAGCCGCACTTTACTCCGTCGTGCAATGGCGGAAACGCTATTTACGCTATGGCGGTCAGGTCAGTTACTTTCCGCCAGGGTCGTAATGAGGGCCATTACATTATAATACTGTGCTTTTGAGGAGATTTTACACATCTATGGTTAAAGGTATTCTGTATTTTGTCGCATGGGCGGAGAAACATAGTATTTATGAATATCAATGTAAGTCCCAGGATGAATAAATTGGGCAAAGATTTACTCTCACTGTTTGACCCATAAGTGAAGGTAGTGATTGGTAGGAGCACCACACCATGCACGGATCGACAGGCCTGATCCGTAAGAAACAAGGAGTTAGGGCACACCGCAAAGGAAGCCCTTCTTAAACAAGCACACCATTTCAAACCACTCTTGTGGGGCAAAAGTACCGGGCGTTATTGGAGAAAAAGAAAAATGTACATGCTAAAGGATGCAGTTGACCCAATGACTGATGGTTGCAGCGGGGACCATGTGCAAGCAAATGCCTAGTCACTCCACAATATTTTTTAAAATTAAAATGGTACTAAGCAACATGCTCTGGTCCCATCTCTGTCCCGTAGACTGCATCCCCTAAGAATGGAAGAAAGGGGACAGGACAAAGATATTACTCCGGTCCAGAAGCAAAAGTGAACAGCATTGAAAGGATTGGATGCCATATGAAGACAATCTGTGGTCAGCAAGGTTTCATTAAATACCCTTACCTTCTTTTTTAATGTCTTTCCATCGTTCATCACGAGGTAAGTGTCTTCCCATTTCTTCACTTCGATAGAAAAGTCCATTTATTTTTTCAAGATGGTATGCCATTTTTTTCTCTAGCAATATATGCTTCTATACGAAAACAGAAAAATCATACATTTTCATGCAAATTGACTTATTTGTCTTTATATGACAAAACAGTACCATAAAGGAACAGTGAGTCTAGAACTCTAAAATAAAATCCTTCAAATAGTGAGATGAAGCTAAAAACAATTAACAAACCTGTTAACATAACAAAACAGATGTCTAAAGTGCACCTTCACCCCCAGGGGGCTTCTTGGCCTATAGAGAGGTAACAGAGACATAGGGGTTCATTATAAGTATGCCGGTCCGCAAACAACAGTGCCAGTAAGCTTACTGCCACTCTTCTTTCCGGACCGGCATATTACAGGTCTGCCTGCCGGAGCTGCCGTGCCCAACAAGTCTGACCCTGCCGGGCACAGCGGCCACGGTAGGCAGAGCCGTCACAGAAGCACCGGCACTGTTAGCAATAGTGCCAGTGCTTCCGTGGTCCTGGGAATGGTGACTTACAATTTACCGGCGCCTGAATTTCCGGGCCGCCACGGTTGTAATCTCCCAGTGGCATTGGGAAGTCAGGCGCCAGTAAATATTACGGGTCCGGCGGCAACTGCCGGTAGCACTGACACGGTTGCCGCCGGACCTGTAATGAGCCCCATAGAGCCTGATTCATAAGGATTTGCAATAGAGCAAACCAAGAGATGCCATGAGCATGTCAGAGCTGCTCTTGCTACCTTATACCTTATTAATAAAGCCTTATACCAAATAAATCTGGAGCTGCCTAGAGCAACTTTGAGATGCTCATGTTTTGCTATGCATGTGGATTTATACAGCGCACTGCTGCCATTTGCATGGTCTTCAGGCACTCTTGTGGTTCTGAAAGGAAAGTGGGGGTGGATTGGTTAAGGGAGAAGAGAGAAAAGACAGCCATGGTGCTCAGCTGTGGATGTGTGTAGAATCAGGAGTAACTGGGGTGTGTGCGGGAGTGTTTTCTAGGTGTCTTTTGTAGTGTACACTGGAGGTGTATTGTTGCCAGATCGTAGACATCCAGTGTTTGACTTATCGGTTGTTTGAGCTAATTGAGGAGGTTGGATAGCCGGTTTCAGAGATGTGATATTTTGGAGCGTTTTAGCAAGGAGGTTTTCTCTAGCCATCTGAGGTGTGTATAATCAGTGTGTGGTGAGTGTGGTAGGTTGACTAGGAGATTTATGGGTATCTAATTGTGGATAACCACTGGGCAGAGCGCAGCTATACAATTTGTCTTTGGTGGGAACCCACCTTAGCGTGAGGAGTGCATTGCTTCAGAACATGGTGTGGTAATATTTGGCTTGTCTGGGTATGGAGAACAGGATACCGAAAGCTATTTTTGCAGAGATTATTGTTTAGGATATCCCTATCTGTCTAGGGCAATGCATGTGTCTTGACACACTGTGTTATAGCCCTTCCTGTATTAAATTATACAGTCATCTCAATCCAATTTTATAAGTACTTTGGTTTGGATTGTCTCTGCGACTCGCTTGGGAACTGTATGTAAAAGATGTAATGCACCCAAGAAGGGTGAGAGATATCAAGGGACTGCAGGTCGGTTCATGCGTATCTGCTAGAACAGGTAGGGTTGGAAGGGACTGTCATCTGTGCGGTTGAGTTCTCTTTGTGATTTGTGGAGTTTTCTGGGGTACTGTGTTTCTGGTTTGCAGGTCTGGAGGCAGTGAGTTTGTGTGTAGAGTTTTAGTGGTTGGTTTGGGGAGTTGGGGCATTATTATTGGCGGAGGTCTTTGCTCGTGCTGTGTGGTTCTTTGAGATCTGCTTACTGAGTTGCTTTAACTGTTGAAGCCTAGCGAGTAGGGAGGCCGCGTCATAATGGTTGCCTTATATTGTGTAACACATATTCGGAGTATTGGATAGGTTTCTGAAAAATCAGATGGTCCTCTGTCATCCTGATTTCTTTAGGAATTGAGTTCTGTAGTTGGGCTATGAGAGTAGAGAAAGCAGTTCCTCTGAATTTATTTTGATCATAGTGCCTTGTTCGTCTGAGCAAGTCTGTGATTGATCTCAGAGTTCTTCTTGGCTGGTATTGGGTGATTTATGATTGGAGGAATACTGCTCCCTCTCTGTGTAATGCTCTATGGGCGATGCAGAGAGCTTTGAAATTATTCATTTTTTTAACCGGTAACCATTGTAAACTTCTCAGGGCTAGGGTGATGTGTCCTCTCTGGTTTAGTATGAGAAGGAGTCTTGCAGCTGTGTTTTGGATGTGCTGTAATTTCCTGGTGAGGTAGTTGGGCATTCCGAGGTATAGCCTGTTTGCGTAGTCGATTTTCGATAGTGCCAGGAAGATAATGACATGGATTTGATGTAGGAAGTTTAGGTATGGGAGGATGCCTCTTATTAAGCGTAGGTGGTAGAAGCATGTTCTTACTATTGCATTAACCTGTGGTTCTAGTTTGAGCTTGCTGTCCATGAGTATTCTCAGTTTTTTAATTAGAGCTGAGGTTTCTGGTTGTGTTCCCATTTCCTGGGTCCAGGCAAGTGACAGGGCCAGTGCAAGGATATTTGGCACCCTAGGTGAAAAGTAATATTGCCACCCCACTTCCAACCCCATGTGTCCTAACTACACAATCCCCTCAACCCAGATGAACAAGTTACTTACCCCTGGTAACGTTCTTTTGACTGGATGTTCCTCCCACGTATTCCTCATCTTTGATATTTATATCTTGCCAGCTTTGCTGCTTCAGAAAGCTTTTTCTCGGGGGATGTACTCGATGCCGTGGCGTCGATGTCCCTCGAGGGCTGCCGTTGAGCGTCAACGTCATCGGCAGTACAAAGAGCGTGTGCAGCGCCCATTGGCTTCAGTTCTGTTTTTTTTCCATTCCTCTCAATCGATGAATTAACCAGGCATAACCCAGACGACAAGCTCTCACGAAACGCACAGTGTAATACACGTACATTGTACGGCAGTGTAGGATTGGGGGGGCAATGATGAATACGTGGAAGGAACATCCAGTCGAAAGAACGTTACCAGGGGTAATTAACTTGTTCTTCGAATGGATTGTGTCCTCCCACGTATTGCTCATCTTTGATCGACTCCCAAAGCAGTGGCAATTTGGAGGAGGGAGTACTCATTAATCTAATCATGAATAGAATGGAGGACTGCCTTAGCAAAAAGACCTCCTTGAGTGGAAGAGGAGTCCAAGCAGTAATGCTTGACAAATGTATTAATAGACGACCAAGTAGCCGCTGAGCAGATGTCATTTATTGGGACACCCCTTTGGAGAGCAGCAGAAGTTGCCATGCCCCTAGTGGAATGAGCACGAAGCCCTTCCGATACAGCTTTCTCCGACGCCAATGTAATCCACCTGGATATGGTTTGTTTAGTTACTGCCGGGTCCAACCTGGGGCCGGTATATCCCACAGACAGTTGATCATCATGGTGAAATTTTGCCATTCTTGCAATTTTCTTTTTTCTTTTTTATTGTGTATTAGCCAAAACTTTGACTTTTCACACATTTTAAGACAAAAAGAAAACAAATTGAAAAAATAAAATCAATTACAATCTTTAACAATTCACATTTTTCAACTGTTAGATCTCTTAAAATTCTAACCACTTCTGAGGTCAAAAATATTTCATTTGCTCTAGATAGCTGAATATTTAGGACAACCCTTTGGTTGGTAGAGTGTATTTGTCAACATGGAAAATGTTAATATTGTTTCATTTACGGATGAACAATTAAAAAAATTCTTCGAGCTGCCGTCAATTCTGGGACAATCAACTCTGGCAATACCAAGTACCACACCGCCTAACACAAGTGATTTAGACCTCCTGACCCAGAAAGTTAAAAAAATAATTTGTACGGAGTCTCACGGCCAGTTAATGGTAGAATATTTGAAGGCAGGACTCATACCGCAGGGTTTACAAGTGAAGAATATACCAAGAGTCTTTTTAGACAATCCCAAATTTATGGCTAATTTTAGCGGTGTGGGAAATAAATGTTCCCGTGATTGGGTGATCTTGGTCATATCGACAGCAGAGGAAGAAGCAAAAAAACAGAAAATCGATCTTGCAGAACTTCAAAAAAAGATCCAAGAAGAGTCAGTGATACCTAATGTGAAAGCTTTATTGGAAAAAATAGAGGAAGACATGGGCAAATTTAAGACCTTTACTATGGATAAAAAACTGTGGAAACTAAAGAAAGATGTCCAGAACTATAAGGAAGAAGTGACTTATCCTTATCTAGTCCCTGGCTATTTTACGCAAAGTAATTCAAACCCAAGTCAAAACCAGGGCTTCAATAATAGACGCCCCTTCAGGAAATATGTCACTTTCTCC
Organism: Ambystoma mexicanum; assembly: GCF_040938575.1. NCBI lineage: Eukaryota > Metazoa > Chordata > Amphibia > Caudata > Ambystomatidae > Ambystoma > Ambystoma mexicanum. The sequence goes on from NC_090939.1 coordinate 640,443,633, forward strand.
AATTCATCAAACAGCAGTGATGGGGGATCGAGAACGGGTTCCACCAATACAGGGGACCCACAGAGAGACCATTTTCAGAACAGGGGCAGACGAGGGAAGACTCGCCAACCAGGCAACCACGGGATGCAAACACGCCAGTGGCAACCAACGCCACAAACATGGTGATGCCTATTTTTAATTTGAGCAACCACATACTCATAACTGCAGAAGTGCAGGTCGTAAGTAGAGGTCTTTCTTTTGTGCCTGTCAATAAAGCCGATCTCTTCACAACTGAAATAGAAATGCGCAACTTCTTTCGCACCATACGACTAAATTACTTTTTCAAGGAGCGTGATGACCAGAGAGCACCGGAAAAACGTACTTCAGGTTTAAAACTACCCTCCTCCTTCACCCCTTTATCTTCAATGGTTTCTCCCGAAATCATTAGTTTTGAGAATAAGATCATTAGGGAAATTAAAACACTGGTCAAGACAAAAAACATACACAAAGACAATTTGTCAAAAGAAGAAAGGTTGGCCATTAAGGGATTATCAGACAATAACATGTTTGTTACAAAACCAGCAGATAAGGGTGGAGGGGTCGTTTTGTGGGGCATTGATCAATATCGCAAAAAACAACTTGAAAGAGCTATGTTTTACAAGCCCTTACCCTGCGATCCAACAACTAGAATAAGAGAAGAGATTGAGAGTCTTATGAACTACGCAGAGACTGAAGGGTGGATTGATGCCGATGAAAAAGCGTTTCTCATACAACAACATCCAGTGATACCGGCTTTTTACTGTTTACCCAAGATTCACAAGGATCCTAGCAATCCATCAGGGCGACCCATTGTGGCAGCCATTGGTTCTATTTTAGAGCCCCTGTCGGTATACACTGATTTCTTTTTGAGACCGTTTGTGAAAACTATGCGCTCCTTCATCCAAGACACTACTCAAATGATCAAAATGCTAGACACTATAGAAGTAAGAGCCGAAGACATACTTGTAACATTAGATGTCGAGGCTCTTTATACGAGCATTCCTCAGATGAAATGTGTAAATATAATGGAGAAATATCTAGAGATGAGAGAGGACAAAACTGTACCGTCAGCATTCATCTTAGAATGTATTAGACTTGCCCTCACCAACAACTTTTTTATAGAACAAGACATTTTCATTTTACAACAACATGGCACTACTATGGGCTGCACCTTCGCCCCAGATCTGGCAAATCTTTTCATGGATGATTTGGAGATACACTCTGTCTACGCTGAACACAATCCATTTAAACATCTCATGAAAACGTGGGTCCGATACATCAACAACGTTTTCATGTTGTGGGGAGGTGACCAACTGGAACTTGAACTCTTTCTTACTTGGCTCAACAACCAAGAGCAGTGTATTAATTTTACAATGCACTCGATTGTCGAGAAGATTGCGTTTTTAGATCTTGAGATCTATAAAGATGATGATAATAAGTTTGGCACTACTCTCTGTAGAAAAGTTACGGATAAAAACACCCTATTACTTTGACAGTTTTCATCCGCACTCTCTACGACAGAATTGACCTTTCGGGCAGTTTCTACGAATAAGGAGAAACTGTAGCCGAAAGGAAGACTTTGATACAAACAGTAAGGAGTTATCGGGTAGACTGAAAGCCAGAGGCTACCCTTCATACATTGTGCAGCGATCTATGAAAAGAGCCAAACACACTAACAGACAGTCATGTCTGGTGCCACAACCACGAACACAGGAAGAGAAGATTACATGCGTCTCTACTTTTTCACCCATAAGTAACGATCTGCGCAGATGCATACTCAAGCATTGGAACATGATTAATACCGAAGATTTCACCCTGAATAAGCCACGTTTCGCATTCCGTCGAATGCCTAACCTAAGGGACAAATTGGTCCACACATATAGAACATCAAGGGCCAGGACCAACAATCGATCAACACTCTGGGATCTACCACCAGTAGTGGGTCACTTTAGATATGGCAAATGTTCCGTGTGTAAATTGACAACTGATATGAAGAGTGTGGATCTGAAAGGCAGGATCTGGAACTTAAAAAGTTTTACCAACTGTAATTCAAAATGGGTTGTATATGGCATAAAATGCCCATGCGGACTGCTGTATGTTGGCAAAACTAAGAGGCCCATCCGGCAGAGAATCTGCGAACACAGATCTTGTGAAAAAATTGTGTAGCAGAAAAACCTTTGGTGGCACACTTTAAGTCTGCACATCATAGTGCAGATGACATCCATTGGTTTATCATTGAAATTATTCTTCCCCAACCCAGAGGGAGCAACAGAGACCTCAAGCTAAGGCAGGCCGAACAGAAATTGATTTATTCATTAAATACCATGAAAGACGGTTTAAATATTTCCATTGAATGGGCTCTTTTTGTCCATCATAAAAAATAAATAAATAATAAAAAATAAGAAATGAGATGGCCTTCTGTAATCTTGAACTACCTCATCCGGGATCTACTGGAGGTATAGCAGACATTTTTCTTTGGTCATAAATGGCATTTAAAAATTAGCCCGGTATGCGCGTAACCATGTGACCTTCATTAAGCATTCATAATGTGACGTGAGCCTGATGATTTTTCAGAACGTATATAACACGACTATTTTGACCATATGGTATGCTCAACCATTGGCTTAAGGTTTCTAAGCATCAGGTATAAACATATGTATAACCATTTGTTTAAGGTTTCCAAGAACCATTCTAAGATGGCGGACGCCGAGGCATGCATATTCAATGGGACACACGGCAGCATGTACATCACACGTCACCGCGTAGTACGCTTTTTAAGCATCACGTGATGAGCTCGGGATCACTTTGTTTCCCCTGAGCGAGGCGACGCGGTGTGGAGAAAAAAAGAAAAAAAGTACAGATCCAAAGGAAACACGATTCACCAGGTGAGATTCGAGCATCAGGGGCATGGGAGTGTGCATTAGTCTTCATTCTGTTCCCCATAACTGATATCTACTCTGTGGTTACTCTGATAGGCCTGTAGGAAGTTTCAGACGCGGCCGTACACAGTCACAGCGACACGAAAAGTCAAGCAATTTATGCGCACTGAAATGAAAAGGATCTCGTCTTAAGCAATTGTGACTGGTAAGCACCGACTCAGGGCATACTAATGTTATACTGTTAGAGAAAGTATGTTATCTCATATAGAATACCCGGACAATACAATTATCTTTCTGCCTTTAGAATTAAGCTGGCAGCAGGGTGACAATTACCGACAAAGGCTTCCTTAAAAGAAAATCACGGGACATTTGCAGAACCTGTAACAGTTGAGGAGCAATGACAAAGGTACTTTGTGACACAGGTCAAATAGCAATAATTTGTGAATTCACACATCGAAAAATAGAAAGTGTAGAGTAATAATGGTTTGCTTGAAAGTGTTCAGAACAAATAGAAATTCTGAAGGAAATATACTTCTATGGGTAATGATGATGCCTAGAAAAAATGTATCCTTCTGTTTAGAAAGAGATAGAGGTGAAGACGAAAAGTATGCCATAATAGACTTGTCATGCTGAAAGTTGCAGTAACCATGTTTCTTAAGCAGAATTGTTTCTTATAGTAGAATTGTTTGTTTGTTTTTTTAGAAAAGTACGAGTATGGCTAGTATCGTGTGAAGGCATATGAAGAAATGGGAACATAGGAAAAAGATTAAGTGCCCTCAAGACAGCACCAACAGAAAATGCAATTCAAATTGATTTATGTGCATTTTTCTTATAATCATCTTTGGTCCTAGAAACACAATTTTGGAGTGTAGGCACATGTTTTTGCCCTCATAAATCAAGGGGGTATTATTAGAAAGTAGTGTAGGGATACTGATCATCCGTCTACCCATGCATAAAAGAGCCTGAATTGAATGCATTTTCGCAATATGAGTTGTACATATATGTGTAGATGTCATTGTCAGAATGAATTTGGATTATGTTGTTGTTTTTATATTGATGCACTCTAATTAGTGATTGGTTTTGATAAAACATTAAAACATATATATTTTCGGATAACACATGGTTATTCGCCCTTTTTGATGGTCAAGGAGTGAACATGAATAGGTCTAGAGGTATCTAAAAATCTCACCAAAACAGAGGGAAAAGGAAGCTGGTTTGTGGGCTTTTCCATATTTTGTGATGATAACGTAGACAAAAAATCGTCCGTACCTAACCACCAGACATCATGAACAAATCTTTTAAATCTAACAACTCTCAGGTCCCAGGTACCAGGATACCTAGATAGAAAGTGTTTAGTTGTTTGCTGTTCTTTATCATCACATTTATCACAGCAATCATCAGTAAGTTCTTTGTCCCTGGCAATTAAAATTTCCAGGGTAGGCAGTAAATTCAGTCTAAATCTTAGGAAAAGTTCCCTTGCTTTAGGGTCCGGGTATTTATTCAAATAAGGGGGTAAGACTGACCTCTGTTTCCCCGTCACAGAGAATGACATTGACAACTTGGCCCTCCTAATTTTATCTCCTGTTTCTACCCAATCCCAACGTTTCAGCCGTTCTTTTACTTTTGTTGGGCTTTGGATGAGGAGTTCTAATGTACAATCTGAGTTGTTAAGTATCTCAGAACATCTGAGCTTTAATTTTTCAAAAAACCGAGTGTTATTAGAATGCATTTGAAGGGTCAGATCCTCATACATGGGATCCTTTGGGGGATCCAAGAGCGACCTGTATAATGAAATCCACTTCCACTCCATCGATGATCTCAGGAGGAGAGGCCCAATTCATACCTAAGGCAGGTGATGGGAACACAGCTTGGGAGGGATAGTTTTTTTTTTCCAAAGCTTGGCCTCTATTATATCCCAATTCACGTCCATAGAGATTGGATTTGTATCCAGTCCGAACAGAATGACTGGCACCATCTTTCCCAGATAGAACTTCACCAGTGGCAATATTGAAAATTTACAAAACCTGGATCTTATCCTTTTCATCTGAGCACCCAACTTAATTGTTTTTAGATTAACAATTTCAAGTAAGTTGATTTTCGTTGGGTACGACTTAATTGAATATCCCAGATAGACCAACTTAGAAACAATTTCGATTGGGCAGTGGTCCATTTCCCAAGAATAATTATTTATTCTTCTGTTCGGATTTTTAAATATCATGATCTTGGAGTTTTGGGGATTTATCATAAGATCGTTATTTTGGGCATGGGCCTCAAATGCAGACAATAGACCTTGAAGTCCGACCTGGGAGTGGTCCAATATCACAACGTCGTCCGCATATGCCAACTAGCTGATTTTAATATTTCCGATACGTGGTGATATTAGACCCATCTCATTTAGATGTTGATCAAGGTCAGACATAAAGAGAATAAAAAGCACAGGCGCTATTAGGCACCCCTGACGAACCCCTCTATCAACCGATATCGATCCAGATAGTAAGCCCGCTCTAGATAGTCTAACTCTCATAGATCTATCCAAGCCCCGAAGAGAGGTAAACCACCCTTATGGACAGAGTCCGCACTCATACAACTGAGTACTAAGCCATGCAGGGAGGTGGAGAGTCCCTTCCATAAGCCGGTGTGCTGCTTCGGTAAAATTCCTTTTGATTTAACCCATTCCTCCATCTCCTCTAGCACTACGCCAACAAATATTTTACTATCAGCATCTAGCAATGAGATTGGTTGATAATTTGAGGCAAATAGTCTATCCCCTTTTTTATAGACCAAGATAGTGATCGAGTTTTTCCATAATTCTGGCAGTCCTTTTGACATAATTATTTTGTCAAAAAGCATTTTAAGTATTAGTGCCAACATTGGTGGATTCATTTTCAGGGTTGAGTTACTAAGGCCATTTGGTCCCACCGCTCTAGAGGAGGATGAATTCTTTATTAGGTATTCTATGTCAGTACTTGTGCAAGTCAGGGACCATTGAGCACTCATGTCTGGCTCATAAACCAGAGATCCTATGGACCAATAGACCTCAGAGAAATAGTCAACCCAGGCCTGCTCTTGTATAATTGCTTCCCGGTAGTAAGCAACAGCATCAGATTTGGTCCCTACAATAGCCTAGAAGTTTCGAGAATTTTTCTGGCTTAATGATTGGAGCATTAATTCTCCGTCATGTTGCAGGATGATAGATCTATATGATTGAATCCAATTTCTGTACTGGTTATTAATAAATCTAAGGGCTATGTTATAAATTTTTGTATCGAGTTTTGCTTTTTTTAGAATTACTTTTTGCTGTCTTACGCTTTTCTTTTGTTCTAATATACAAGCGTTAAAGACATGTTTATGTAACATATGGGATTTCTGGGTGTTTGTCCTTTGAGGATCCAGATCTAACAAGAATAAATGAAAACTCTCGAGGTCACAATGTTCCGTAATTTGTTCAACAGGCAATTGGGCAACCATGTCATTATATTTATTAGTACGCGTTCTTCCCCGGCGCCATCTTCTGTGACAGATGAAACTCAGAGACTACTTTCGGTAGGAATTATGGTTTTACTCTTTATCCTTATAGAACGTAGTATGAGGAGGCTTGCATGACAGGGCCTGCAACTCACTTACCCTGCGGGCTGATGTTAATGTAACAAGTAGGGCAGTTTTCAAAGATAAGAGTCTTAACAGGCACGAACGCAGAGGCTCGAAAGGGACACAGGTTAGACATTTCAAAACCAGCTTTAAATCCCAAGCCGGGACATACCGGGGATACACATTCGTAAGTCCCTTCAGAAATTGAACAATCAAGGGTATTTTGAAATAGGATGCCTCTTCAGAGGAACGCTTAAAAATAGAAAGTGCTGCCAGCTATATCTCTGGAGCCCCAGATTAGCCAAATGTAATAGAAAAGAAAGCACCATAGGAGTGCCACATTGGAAAGGGTCCACATTCATGTCCTTGCACCAGTTACTATACTTATTCCAACAACACCAGTACAAGGATTTGGTTGCTGGCGTTCTGGACAAAAGCAAAATCTCCATTACGTCATCCGGAAGGTCCCAATCCTTGTATCTCAGCCTTTCAGAAACCATGCGTGAAGGCTGAGTGTCTTGATCTCTGGATGGAGAACCCGACCTTCCTCTTGTGAGAGAAGGTTCTCTCCTTGTGGAAGACGTAATGGAGGGCAGATGGACATGTCCAGAAGATCCGGGTACCATGTCCTCCTGGCCCAATCCGGAGCAGTTAGGATAATGGATTTCCAGAACTTCTCAACCTCCTGATGACATGAGGAATGACGGGGACTAGAGGAAACGCGTAAAGGCGTGGACATTTCCAGTCCACCACAAACACGTCTCTAAGAGCTCCTCTTGGGGGAAATTCCCTTGAGCAATACAGTTTGGACTTCCGGTTGGTACTGGTCGCAAACAGATCCACTTGAGGGGTTCCCCAAATTGTGACGATCTCCTGAAGGACTTCCTGAGCTAGTTCTCACTCGTGGGAGACTGTGGTCTGCCTGCTCAGAGCATCCGCCGTTGTGTTCTTCTCTCCGGCTAGGTGAACTGCCGACAGAGAGATTCCTTCTTGTATTGCCCAGAACCAGAGCTGCATTGCCTCTCTGCACAGTGGTAGTGACCCTACACCTCCTCTTTTGTTGAGGTAGTACATGGCCACTGTGTAGTCTGTCATTATCAGGACATTCTTTCCCCGTACAGAGGGTAGAAAGGCCTTCAGTGCTAGTCTGATTGCCCTCAACTTCAAAAGATTGATGTGTAGTTTGGACTCCGATGGAGACTAACGACCGATGATTGTCAGTTTGCGAGTGAGGCGTCCGTCACTACCTTTATCTCCGGCCATGGTTGCCAGAAAAATTGTCCCTTGAGAATAGTGTCTTTGCAAGCCCACCATAGAAGTTCCCGAGCAACTCTGCTCGGAACTTGCAGTTGGTCTGACATATTCCCTGGGAACTGGGACCACTGAGTCCTGAGAGCCCACTGAAGGGATCTCATTCTCAATCAGGCCTCTGGCACAAGAAAAATGCAGGATGCCAGGAGGCCCTGCAACCTCTGAAAATCGTAGGCCGGTAGATGCTGGGCATTCTGGAATTTTGTTACCATCTGCAGAATGTGTTGAGCTCTCACTTCGGGAGGCGAGGCTTCACCAGAGGAAGTATCCAGGACAGCTTTGATGAATTGGAGTCTTTGGAATGGTATCATATTGGACTTCTTGTAATTGATGGAGTGTAAAGCACCGGAGGGGGGTGTCTGTACTCCTGCTCTCTATATGGCAGAGTTGAAGCACAGAGTACCCCGGCCAAGATTCTCTATTGTTGGTAGCAATGGATGAGCAATTAAGGCTTAGCTCTCAGGAGGTGATGCAGGCTGATTCTTAAGTACAGTGTAGTCCCCAAGCACCCACAAAGGAATGTCCACACACTATGTTAGTGAAAACACAGTGTTTATATAAATAAGGTTCAAGGTTATATACACAATCACAATAACACACTTTGTACTCGGGTGATACTATAATGGCAAACATAATACAGGTCTACGTGGTACCACTCTCAGCTATCGGTTCCTTTGAAATCCATCAACTGCTAACATTTCAAATGGCATACGAATCAGATTATAAGATGATACAACGATAGACACAGAAAGAAGGCAAGATAAATCAAGCAATGGCAGAACAGTCTCCCGTCTACCTAAAGACAGTTCTCTGCGAGGATCCCCCTCATCTGGCCAACCTGTAAATAAAGTGTATTTGACAAGCCCAGTCCAATTATGCTCAATATAGTCTCGATTCCTTCTAAAAAGTTCTACGACCCCAAAGTACCTGGTTTCATAGAGTTCTTTGATGAGTCGTCGACAGGCCCTTCTGGAGTGCACTCCCTTTAAGGCAGGAGCCACGGGTCGTCGAGATTCGGTGAAGAAAAAGGTGAAAACGGTAGTTGAGGCAGCAGCTTCGGTTCTTGCGGTGCTCGTTGACGATCGATCTAAAACGTCCTGCAAGCTGTGGTGCGCGGTGCACCTCAGCGACGATAGTTTGTTGCCACAAAGAGTTAATGAAGAACTCCTTCCCAGACCCAGCAAGGGCGTCGGGTCGTCTGCATCTCTCTGGTCTTCGGGTGGCAGAAGACCCACGAGCGGATTCTCCTCGGTCGTCATCGGCCTTGACTTTCTCCTGCAGGACAAAGTGGTCGTCAGTGGTGAGCAAGGAAGTCCTTGAATCAAATGTCTTAGACAAAGGTGGAGCGTAACAGCTCCGGTCGTTGAGCAGCACAACGTCAAGCTGTCCCCGCGTCTGGGCAACAAACTTCATTGGGCTTACAGCGGTTCTAGCAAACCTGCGAACCCTGGTCAAAGACGCTGGATGGATGTCTGTGTGCTTTACTCGGATTCCGCGGCGGTCCCCTTCTCCGGTCGGCAGCCTTTCGAGGGTCAGACTTCCAGGGAGCTTTGGCAAAGATCAGCTGGTGCACGATGGTCCCTCGTAGCTCGGGAAGAGGTCTCCTAGCCAGGTCCTCTCTTGGATCAGGTTCAGAAGACACAGCAGCTTTCAGATTACGTTGAAGGGAACAGTGGTTCACCTTCTTCTTCTGGCTCGGCTTTGAGAGTAAGCATCAAGTATCGACTTCAGCTTCTGAACGGTGTCCATCAGTGAGAGGTCCCCAGATGAACAAGTTACTTCTTACCTTGTAACGTTCTTTCGACGGGATGTTCCTCCGACGTATTCCTCATCTTAGATAGGCTCCCATAGCAGTATTCTATTATCGGAGGAGGGAGTACTGACTTCACGCTGTCTTCTATTGATGAATAGAATGCAGTACAGCCCTTCCAAACCTATTCTCTTGACTGGAGGAGGAATCCAAATTGTAAAAACGTGTAAAGGTATGGACAGACGACCATGTAGCGGCCACACATATGTCTTTTACCGGCACGCCCCTTTTGAGGGCCTATGAAGCTGCAATACCTCTGGTCGAATGAGCCCTAAGGTTTTGAGGGGGCTCTTTCCCTGCCAGTTTATAACACTCCAGAATGGCTAGAATGATCCATCTGGAAATGGTCTGCTTAGTTATTGGTAGCCCCAGCTTGTGACCTGCGTAACCTACAAACAGCTGGTCTGCCTGTCTTATCCTGGCTAGTCTACTGATGTAAAAACTTAAAGCACTCCTAGGGTCTAGCCTGTGTAACCTCTCTTCCTCTTTCCCCGGGTGAGGAGGAGGATAGAAAGATGGTAAGGTAATCTTCTGAGTGATATGGAATTCAGAAACCACCTTTGGGAGGAAATTAGGCTTCACTTGCAGGACAACTTTGTCTTTGTGAAATATTGTGTGAGGGGGTTTACAAGAAAGAGCTTGTAATTCGCTCACCCTTCTAGCAGATGTAAGTGCTATTAATAAAACAGGTTTAAGGGTAAGGAATCTTAACGAACAAGAAGAACAAGTTACTTCTTACCTTGTAACGTTCTTTCGACGGGATGTTCCTCCGACGTATTCCTCATCTTAGATATATCCTTCCAGCTCTGCTGGCCTCGGAAAATTTTTTCTCCAGAGGGCGCTGCGCGTCGACGTCCCTCGAGTCGATGACCCTCGACAGCCGCCGTATCGACGCTCGACGTCATCTTGCCTATAAAGGCCGCGCGCAGCGTCCGTTGCTCAGTTCCGTTTTGTAGCCCACAGTATTACTGTCTGGACTAGACTAATCACCCTGAAGGAGCGTAAGCTGCAACAACAAGGGAAGTAGAACTGCGGAGATGGATGGGAGGGTCGATGAGGAATACGTCGGAGGAACATCCCGTCGAAAGAACGTTACAAGGTAAGAAGTAACTTGTTCTTCGAAGGGATTGTGTCCTCCGACGTATTCCTCATCTTAGATAGGCTCCCATAGCAGTATTCTATATTTGGAGGAGGGAGTACTGACTTCACGCTGTCTTCTATTGATGAATAGAATGTAGTACAGCCCTTCCAAACCTAGTCTCTTGACTAGAGGAGGAATCCAGATTGTAAAAACGTGTAAAGGTATGGACAGACGACCATGTAGCGGCCGCACATATGTCTTTAATCGGCACGCCTCTTTTGAGGGCCGATGAAGCTGCAATACCTCTGGTCGAATGAGCCCTAAGGTTTTGAGGGGGCTCTTTCCCTGCCAGTTTATAACATTCCAGAATGGCTAGAATGATCCATCTGGAAATGGTCTGCTTAGTTATTGGTAACCCCAGCTTGTGACCTGTGTAGCCTACAAATAGCTGGTCTGCCTGTCTTATCCTGGCTAGTCTACTAATATAAAAACTTAAAACCCTCCTAGGGTCTAGTCTGTGTAACCTCTCTTCCTCTTTCCCCGGGTGAGGAGGAGGATAGAAAGATGGTAGGGTAATCTTCTGAGAGATATGGAATTCAGAGACTACCTTTGGGAGGAAATTAGGCTTCACTTGCAGGACAACTTTGTCTTTGTGAAAGATTGTATGAGGGGGTTTACAAGAAAGAGCTTGTAATTCGCTCACCCTTCTAGCAGATGTAAGTGCTATTAATAAAACAGTCTTAAGGGTAAGGAATCTTAACGAACAAGAATGGAGAGGTTCGAAAGGTGTACCCATCAGGAAAGTTAATACCAAGTTTAAATCCCATAGGGGAACTTGGAATGGTCTTGGGGGATAAACATTGGTTAACCCCTTTAGAAACTGTATTACCAAGGGTAATTTGAAATAGGATGGTTCCTCCGCAGTACGCTTAAAGATAGATAGCGCTGCGAGATAGCCCTTAATGGTGCCAACTTGAAGGCCTGAATTTGCTAAATATAGTAGGAAGGACAAAACCATTGGTGTACCACATGAAAATGGGTCGATATTCTGTTCTCTACACCAGCTGCAAAATCTGTTCCAACGGCAGCGGTATAAAGACTTTGTTGCTGGCCTCCTTGCCGAAAGCAACACCTCCATAACATCATCAGGGAGGTCCCAATCCTTGTACCTCATCCGTTCAGAAGCCAAGCGTGAAGGTTGAGGGTTTTGATGTCTGGATGGAGAACCTGACCTCCCTTCTGTGAGAGTAGGTTCTCTCTGAGAGGAAGTCGAATTGGAGGGCAGATGGACAAGTCTAGAAGGTCCGGGTACCACGTTCTCCTGGCCCAATCCGGGGCAATTAGGATCATGGTTCGCCGGAATCTTCTCAACCTCCTGATCATTTGAGGAATGACAGGGACCGGTGGGAACGCGTACAGAAGCGGAAACTCCCAGTCCACTATGAACGCGTCTCCCAGAGCTCCTCTCGGAGGAAATTCCCTTGAGCAGAACAGGTCGCATTTCCTGTTTAGGCTGGTGGCGAACAGATCTACCTGAGGGGTTCCCCAAAGGGCGAAGATCTCTTGAAGGACTTCCTGAGCTAGCTCCCACTCGTGGGAGACTGTGTTCTGCCTGCTCAGAGCATCCGCTGTCAAGTTCTTCTCTCCGGCTAGGTGAACTGCCGATAGAGAGATTCCTTCTTGGATTGCCCAAAACCAGAGCTGCATCGCCTCTCTGCACAGGGGTAGTGATCCTACGCCTCCTCTTTTGTTGAGGTAATGCATGGCCACCGTGTTGTCCGTCATTAGGACGTTCTTCCCTTGTACAGCTGGCAGGAACGCCTTCAGCGCAAGTCTGATGGCTCTCAGCTCTAACAGGTTGATATGTAGTCTGGACTCCGATGGAGACCAACGACCGCTGATGGTCAAGTCGTTGGCGTGGGCTCCCCACCCCGTGAGTGAGGCATCCGTGACTACTGTTATCTCCGGACAGGGTTGCCAAAACTGTTCTCCTTTCAGAATGTTCTCCTGACAGGCCCACCACTGAAGGTCTCGAGCCACCCTGCCGGGAACCTGAAGAAGATCTGTCATTCTCCCTGAGAATTGTGACCACTGAGTCCTCAGTGCCCACTGGAGGGATCTCATTCTCAGGCGAGCCTCTGGCACTAGGAAAATGCAGGATGCCATGAGGCCTAGCAACCTCAAAAAGTCGAAGGCTGGGAGACGTTGGGCATGTTGGAACTTGGTAACCATCTGTAGAATATCTTGAGCCCTCACCTCTGGTGGCGAGGCTTTTCCCAGGGAAGTGTCCAGGATCGCTCCTATGAACTGGAGTCTCTGCGATGGTATCATTTGTGACTTCTTTAAATTGAGGGAGAAGCCCAGTCTGTGAAGGAAGTGGCACATGTGATTTAGCTGGATCTGAGCTTGTTCCGGAGAAACAGCCCTGATCAACCAATCGTCCAGGTAGGGGTAGACGTGAATCCCTTCCCTCCTTAGACTTGCAGCCACTACCGACATTAACTTGGTGAAGACCCTCGGGGCGGAGGTCAGCCCAAATGGCAGCACTCGAAATTGATAGTGAGAGTTGCCAATTGCGAACCTCAGGTATTTCCTGTGTTTGAGATGGATAGGCACATGGAAATAAGCGTCCTGAAGGTCCAGAGATACCAACCAGTCCTGGAACTGAAGGGCCTGGAGGATCTGAGAAAGAGTGACCATCTTGAATTTGTCTTTTCTGAGGAATTTGTTCAATTCTCGCAAGTCCAAGATGGGTCTCAGTCCTCGGTCTTTCTTTGGAATGAGAAAGTATAGGGGAGTACCAGCCCTTGTTCCTCTCCGCTACAGGTACCAGTTCTATGGCACCTTTCTCTAGCAGGTCCCAAATTTCCTGCAAGAGGAGCGGATCTGGAGTTTTCTGAGAGCTGATCCCCGGTGGATGACTCTGAGGTATACGTAGGAAAGGCAGGCAGTAACCTTGGGCAACTGTTTCCAATGCCCAAGCATCTGACGTGATAGCCTGCCATACCGCCAGATGTTGAGTCAACCTGCCTCCTACAGGTGTCCTGTGAGGGAAGTCCTCAGAGTGGTTTTGAGGCGGCTGATGCAGATGCTGATGGTAAAGAGGTACCTGCTGTTGCTGCGGCTTTTGAATATCTACCCCGTCCACCTCGGGTAGTTCTTCTTTGTCCCCTTTGAGCCGGTCGTCCTCTACCTCTTCCGAATGCGGAGTAGAAGCGAAAAGACTTGCCCCTCGCAGAGGTTCCTGTGGGACGAAAAGGAGTCTGACGGATTGCAGCTCCTAGGGATTTTGCTGCTGCTTTTGAAGTTTGCAGTTTTTCTAAACTGTCATCCCCCTTTTTCCCGAACAAAGAAGAGCCATCGAATGGCATGTTCAAGAGCCTGGCTTGTACATCTGGGGCAAAACCAGACTTTCTCAACCAAGCGAATCTCCTGGTTGATGTACTTGCCGCCATTGCTCTGCTGATACTGTCAGCCGAATCAATGCCCGTCTGGAGGGATTCACACATAGCGTCTTTACCGTCCTGTATAATATTCAGGAACGCATCCCTTTCTTCTCCCTCCGGGATGCAGTCAGCCGCTGTAGAAGCACACTCCCAAAGTGTATGGCTGAACCTAGCAAGGGTGCAAGTAGCATTAACAGATTTTAACGCCATGCTACATGCTGAAAAGACTTTCTTTGCCATAGCGTCATATTTTTTATCGTCCCTGTCCTGTGGGACGGTAGGATAAGCCGTCTTGACATCGGTAGAGGATGCTGCCTGTACCACCAGACTTTCTGGGGATGGGTGTTTAGACAAAAACTCTGGGTCTGTAGAAGATACCCTGTACTTTGTAGACAGTTTTTTATTTACTGCTGGTACTACATCTGGGGTTTCCCAGTTTGTCATGATCTTTCTCTGAAGAGCTTTATGAAAAGGCACCACAGGATCCTCCTGTGGGCCTTTGTCAAGAATATCCGTGAGGTCATCTTGTTGGAAAGATTGTGAAGGTGCAGACCACCCCATGAACTCTGTGATCCTGGCCATTAAGGCTCTATAGGGGGTTTCAGCATGCTCCCCCGGGTCTGGCTTAGCAAACTCCACCTCAGGGGAAGAATCTAACCCACTTGCCTCATTTAAGGAATCATGAAGATCCTTTAACCTGCGCTCTTCAGAGGAAAATTCCTCTCTAATTGGGGTTACAGGTCCCTGCAACTCAAATGTGTCTTCCTGTTCAGACAATTCACCCTCTTCTAAAATTGAGGACGTAGTTCTCAATTGTTCTGAACTCATAAAGGGAGTAAATCCCATTTCCAAGGCAGAGGGTGCCGAACTTGTCATTATCGGCCTCGAAAACGTCGATGTCGTCGACGCCGAAGGCTTTGAGCGTGGCGTCGAAAACAAAGGCGGAGGCCTCGAAGACCTCGACAGAATTGGAATTCTACTCGACAATCTCGAAGCCATCGACGTCGAGGACCTGGGGATAGTCACTGGGTGTGTCGTAACCGTGACCTTTCTTGGCGTCGACGCCGGTGTCGAAGCTGGCGTCGAGTCGACAGACCTGTGTG
Source organism: Ambystoma mexicanum (assembly GCF_040938575.1). Taxonomy (NCBI): domain Eukaryota; kingdom Metazoa; phylum Chordata; class Amphibia; order Caudata; family Ambystomatidae; genus Ambystoma; species Ambystoma mexicanum. Next base: position 640,458,869 of record NC_090939.1, read on the forward strand.
TCGAAGGTCCCTTCGACAACGGCGTCGAAGACATTGACCTCGACGTCGACTGAACCCTCGTCGGCGGCGTCGACGGAACCTTCGAGGAAGGTTTGGAGGTCATAGTCCTACTCGAGGGTTCGAGACGCGCTCGAGAGGTTTCCTTCGCCGGGTACTGCGACTCGCGGCATTTTTGACCTTCGGTTCTTTCGACCAGAGCATCGCTCTCGGCCGTCTTCGAGGGGGTCGAGGCCGCTTTCTCGAAGACGCTCATCATATTTTTTCGGAATTCCTCCCATTCAGCCCGGGAACTATGTTTCGTGGGGCAAGGGATTCTTTTTGGCGAAACAGAGGAAGAGGAAGACAGAGAAGGGGATCTTCGACGTCTCCTCTTCGAGTGCTTCGATCTCGAGGAGTGATGAGACCCACTCCGAGACCTGGAGCGCGAATGGTGACGAGGAGACGAATGTCTCGACTTCGTCGACGAAGAAGAAGCTTTAAAAGTCTTACCTTTCTCCAGCTTCCCCCTACGCTCCTTCAGGGCCTTAGCTGTCATGGACATACAGTCCTCGCACTCCGAACAATGGTGTTCAGCTCCCAAACACCACAGACAAACTCTGTGAGGGTCAGTCAATGACATCTTTTTCCCACAATCTCGACATTTCTTGAAGCCGGATCGAGGAGTTGTCGGTTCCGACGAGGAAGCCATCGAGTACGGATCGATGACTCGAGGTAAATAGGATTAATCTGACTAAGAACTGAGCAACGGTATTCCGAGGTACTGAGCTGCGCGCGGCCTTTATAGGCAGGATGACGTCGACGTCGATACGGCGGCTGTCGAGGGACATCGACTCGGAGGACGTCGACGCGCAGCGCCCTCTAGAGAAACATTTTTCCGAGGCCAGCAGAGCTGGAAGGAGATATCTAAGATGAGGAATACGTCGGAGGACACAATCCCTTCGAAATAATGTTTGGGCTCTCATTCACTCTGCCTGGTCACACTCAAGCAACCAATCATTCGGAAGGGCATTCATGCAGGCAGGCAGCCAACCAGGCTAACAGTGCATTCAGGCCATTCTTCTCCATTCAGACACTCACAATACAGAATGTGGATTCGGACAAGCACCCAGCCATTCAGCACTCCACACTGCATTCATCCTAGTTTCGGGGAGGGCTGTCTCAGTCATGGGTGTCTAGTATCTGGTGTTTGACACAATTAACATGAAATGCATATTCGTCACACACTCCATTCACCCAGGTCCCACCCCACGGGTGTACCCACAACATACAGTCATTGGGAAGGCTCCAGACAGTCCCGACTGAACTTTCCCACAATACCATATATGGAACTTCCACCCAACAGCCAGTCAGGGGGAAGGGACAGAGTCAGGGCTTCCCAGGACTTTAGGAAAAACAAGGTAAAAGGCGATAGAAAGCAAGAGGCCACAGGGACCATCTTGTTTCCTATCAGGAATCAACTGATTCCAATGGCAGGGCCTGGGTATCCCAAAATGGAGCATACTCAAAGCACCTGTCAAATTCAGCATGGAGCTGCCACCAGCCATACCTTGCTCTGTGGGCCACACACAGGTGCCCAAAAACATACACTAGTGGTAGAGGGATGTACCCCCACCCATGGGTTCCATAAGGGTATCCCAACAGTCTGTTCAACATGACCAAAAACTGGAAGGGCTGCACTGCCAGGCGTCCCAAATGGACTCCTGTGCAGAAAACAATACAGAACACACATGAAAAAGGACTACAGGACAAGGACAGGGAGGCACTGTCCCTTCAATGCATGTCCAGCATCACAGAGAGAAGCCCAGTCTGTGAAGGGAGTGGCAGGTGATACAGAGATGTTCCAGTGTTTGTTCAGGTGAACGTGCCCTGATCAGCCAATCGTCCAGGTAGGGGTAGACATGAATGCCCCCCCTCCTGAGACTTGCTGCCACTACCGCCATCAACCCGATATAAACCGTCGGGGCGGAGGTCAGCCCGAATGGCAGAACTCGAAATTGATAGTGAGAACCGACAACCGCGAACCTCAGGTACTTTCTGTGCTTGAGATGGATTGGCACATGAAAGTAAGCATCCTGAAGGTCCATTGATACCAACCAGTCTTGGAGTTGGAGAGCCTGAAGGATCTGAGAAAGGGTGACCATCTTGAACTAGTCCTTCTTGAGGAACTTGTTCAAGTTTCTCAAGTCCAAGATGGGTCTCAATCCTCCGTCCTTCTTGGGAATCAGAAAGTAGGGGGAATACCAACCCTTGTTCATTTCCGCTACAGGTACATGTTCTATTGCACCTTTCTCTAGCAGGGTTAAGATTACCTGCACAAGGAGCAGATCTGAAATTTTGACAGAGCTGTATCTCAGTGGATGATCTCAAGTTTCTTTTTTAAAGGTAGGGCAGTAACCATGGGCTACCGTTTCCAGTGCCAAAGCATCTGAAGTAATGCCCTGACATTCGTTCAGATGCTGAGAAATTCTGCATCCCACTGGGGTTTTGTGGGTCAAGGCCTCGGAGAGGCTTAGAGGCAGCTACAGCAGTGGCTAAGGGTAAACTTGCCGCTGCTGGGGCTGATTTAGCACCCCTTCCTTGCCCACTTTGTCCGGCCTGTCCTCTTCCTCTACCAACTGAGGAATAGAAACGAAAAGAACGACCCCTCCAGGAAGGTGAGCCGAATAGGGCTGTTGAGGTTGTCGAGTGGAGGCAATAAGGGAGTTAGCCGCCGCCATAGAGGTCTGCAGCTTCTCCAGACTCTCTTCCGCCTTGCTGCCGAACAACTTTCAGCCGTCAAAGGGCATCTTGAGTAGCCTGGCCTGCACGTCCGGTGCAAACCCTGACTTCCTCAACCACGCAAACCTGCGAAGTACAGTGCTTGCAGCCAGCAATCTGCTGAAGCTGTCAACCATATCCAATCCTGACTGGAGACACTCTCTGTTAGGGAGAATTCTCATTCTATCGCTAATTTCCCTTACTTATAGAATCCCCCAGCAGCTTTTCTGGATTTGAAGGGTTTGTTTTTTTCTCCTGCTAAGAGTGTGACTCTTTTTCCCACTCTTAGGCATATTTGCTATGTGTGTGTTCTAGGCTATTTTTTGTGTTTAATGTCTATGGGGTTTAAAACAAAAAGATGTGGATTATCGCATTCGAGGTCTGTGCGCTAGTATTCACTGTTGGTGTTGATACTGGAGAAATTGAAGTGTGAGCTGCACTACCACCTACGCCAGCCAGTCCACCCTGGCTGGTACCAGAAAATATGTACAAGAGGGGAGTTGAGGTGGAGATGCGCTAAACACCATATAAATAAGGAGCACTAATTATAAAATTGATGCTTTAATTGTTGTAGAAACAGCCGACACGTGTTTCGACACGCAGGTCGTTTTCAAGGCTGAGTAGTCACATGCAACATTTGATTTATCATATTATTCATGACAGAAAAGAGGATACAAAAGATTGTAACAATCACATTGAATTTGAAAAAAGTAAATACAGACCATATCACATAAAGTTCAAAAATAGTAGTGACATATAGCAAAAAAGATAGTGACATATAGCAAATATCATAATATTATATGAATAAGAATCATTGGCATACCGTAAACCATGGTTGGAGGGTGGAGTAAACAGAAGCAAACGGTAGTTGAAAATAATGAAACAAAAACAGAAAATATACAGTAAGAAACATGCTTAAACATTTGAGGAATACATCCTTCCTTAAATGAAAGAACAAAAGAAACACATAAAAAGGGGGATTTCCTTGACCTATGCGCTACAAAACCGGAGCCCCCAATCAAGCATGGTGTGCATACTTCACCCATGCAAATAATGAAATTGTGAACTAATCGGCACCAAAAGTTAAAGGACACACGTTGAGTAGAAACCAATAGCTAATGCAAAAGATACAAGATCAAAGTAATAAATTGAGCTTACCACAAAAACACAGAGTATATCGGAGAAATCAATAAATGGGAAATCCCTGTGTAGAACAAGCATGAATGTCAGTTGGACAACTCAAAACAAAGGATTGCTGATAATTGTAAGAAAATACAAGATATAACCCAAAATATTCGAGTCTACATACCACAAGAAGCAGAGCGTTATAAGTATTACACTGGTGTCAAGTCCAAGCCGTGATGGCCGTAACCAATATATAACCTGAAAACCAATCAATAGAATATCTAAGTACTTCAGCCAGATAGTATGGAATCAAATCACTGACTATTCAGCAGCAAAAGATCAAACTCACTCGTTGGATCGAGCAGTCACAGTTACAGAGGAATTCCCCAGAGCAGTCATCTGTACCAAACATTGGAAAAAGATAAAGAAAAGGCAACCGACGTCACAGCGGTGACGTAGGTTGCGTCGCATGCATCTGGCGTCGCGTGAGTGACGTCAGATGTAAACAAACAGTTAAAGTGAAAATAAAAATAGGACTAAGCCGTCAAGTAGGGATAGTATAGAGAAAACTACTAATATGTGGCCGGTAACCAAATACTAATTAAAAAAGAGAAGGAAATAGTAGAAAAGAAGCAGCAGACGTCACAGCGGTGACGTCCGTTGCGTAGAACGCAGTTAACGTCGCCCTGATGACGTAAGTATATTCAAACAAAATAATAGTTATCTTGGACTCAAAGAGATAGTTAGGATCAAATCCCTACCTATTCCAATGGTAGGGCATATCAAATATTTAAATTGAAATGGAAAAACATTTTTTATTAAAACTAAGGGTGCCAGTGCACACGAGCATGATGTAGCGGCTCCGGCAAAGTGCGTCTCCATGTCCTGTTCAAAAAACATACAATCCATTTTGATTCATTAATCAGAATTATTATAGAAATACAGACATCTCGTGGTCTGTGTTGAGACCCCGTGTGGTACAACGTAATAAGCAAATAATTTTCGCCTCCATTTGGCGCAATTTCAGCTCAAGGTTGCCACCCCTTTTCCCCTTATGAGCCTTCATCAGACCAATAAAGCGCAAGTCAGCAATGTCATCTAGCTGATGTTCCAATTGCCAATGAACGGCCAAGGGTGACTTTGGTTCAAGCATTTTAAGGCTAGACAAGTGTTCCCGGATTCGGATACGGAGTTGACGAATGGTGCTACCCACATACAATTTCTCACAGGTACAAATGATAGCATAGACCACATGAGTAGTCTTGCAATTAATAAAATCACGTATTTGAATTTGAGTTCCAAAATGGTCACAAAAGGTTTTGCATTTAGCAACAGCCCAAGGGCATTGGTTACAATTACCACATTTATGAAAACCCCCCGGTTGTTTTAACCACATAGAAGAACTTGGTTGGTTATCAAAAAATGAAGGACTCACAATACTTTTGATCGTAGGTGATCTTGTAAAGGTAAATTTGGGCTTTGGAGTCAAGAATGGTTGTAAATCTTTGTCAAGTCTTAGAATATGCCAATGCTTTGCAACCATTTTATATAGCAATGAAGAATCATTCGTGAATGGAGTGATTAGTGAGATATGTGAGGGATGCTCTTTTGACCTAGTCACATTAGTCAGGAGGTCACGTTGATGAGTTTGGGTGAATTTGGAGTAAGCCTTGTAAATAACTGAACTCTTATACCCTCGATTGAGGAAGCGTTGATTAAGGATATTGCATTCTCTTTTGTAGTCACTGGATAGAGTACAATTACGTCTGGCTCTATGAAATTCTCCCGTTGGGATGTTATCAATAATAGCACGTTGGTGATTGCTCTGTGCAGCCAAAATTGAATTTACTTCAGTAGGTTTTCTAAAAGTATTGGTAAGTACAGTGTTTCCTACAACAAAGATATGTAAATCCAAGAAGTCAATTTCACATGAGTTCAAAAGACCAATAAGGCGAATTCCAAACCTATTGGTGTTGGCATGACCTAGAAAAGTAGTGAAAGAGTCTTCAGACCCTTTCCAAATTAGAAAAATATCGTCAATGTAACGACGCCACATCACAATATTTGACACAAATTGCACTTGATTGAGGATATGCGTTTCTTCATAGAAAGACATAAAAAGGTTAGCCAAGGAGGGTGCAAACTTGGCCCCCATGGCAACCCCCCTCACCTGCAGATAAAATTGGTCATTGAAAATAAACATATTGTTCCCGAGTACAAATTGTAAGAATTGCTTCAACATAGATACATGGTCAGAATAGGATGCTGAGGTGTTCCTAAACACATAGTCAATTGTCTGTAGTGCTAAATCATGATTAATATTAGTATAGAGTGCAACTACATCAATTGTTGCCAACAGATAATCTGGTTCCCAAATAATATCTTGCAAGGACTGTAAAATGTGGGTACTATCACGTATGTAGGATGGCATTTGTATAACAAAAGGTTTAAGTGCCTCATCCAGATATTTCGAGAGGCCTTCAGTGGCCCAATTGATACCACTCATGATGGGCCGGACCTCAGGTAAGGTCTCAAAAGGTTTATGTATCTTCGGCAGAAAGTACATGGTCGGTATGGTAGGATTAGTGTTGGACAAAAAATGTTTTTCATCATCAGTAAGAAAACCTCTTTGATACCAGATGTCAATTAATTCTAGGAGACCAGTTATCACACGTTTGACAGGGTTGGAGTCAAGAGTTTCATAGCAACCAGGGGTATGCAAATGTTTGCAACCCATAGTTATGTAGTCAAAAGTATTAAGTATAACAATATTGCCCCCTTTATCGGCCTCCTTGATAACAATTGAAGGGTCTTTGGCCAAGTTTTGCAGTGCTTTCCTTTGCTTAGTAGTAAGATTACTTATTTTGTTTTTATGTGAGACAACTAGTTTGTCCAAATATGAATGGATGTCTTGTGTGAGTGCTTGGTTGAAGGTTTCAATGACATTGTCTGCAGGCAGTTGAGGTGTAAATTTAGACTTCGATTTCAATTCTTTGAGATTCAAATGCAGTGGGTTGATATTTAAATCTTGAGCAACATCACATGACTGTGAACAGACCTCGCGATCTAGGGTGACTAGGGTCTCAATTACATTTAAATCCCCAATACTGAAGGAACTCGGGGGATCAGGTATAGTTTTCGGTTGATACATTTTGACTTGAGTAGCAAAAAACTTTTTTAATTTGAGTTTCCTCAAAAATTTGAATAGATCGACCTGAAAATTCACAAAATTAGTACCACTGCTGGGAGAAAAAGACAGACCTTTATTGAGTGCAGAATTCTCGTCATGAGACAAAGAACGATCAGAAAGGTTGATCACCAAATCTGAATCAACTATAGTCCCAAACGTTTCTTTGAGCGCGTCAAGATCCCTGAACGAGTCATGTCCTCGTCCGAACTTCCGCTTCCGCTGCCGCTTACCCCCCCTCCTGCCCCTGGTGTGCTTGGCATGGTTGGAGTAAACACGGTTGGATGTTTGGTAAATCTGACTTGTTTGGTGTTGGCAAATCTGATATTGCCCTTTTTGTAGCGCCTGATTTCGCCCAAAAAAAGTTGTCCTTTTAAATTGGGAGTTACACCAGGCTGTGCCTCATTAGCATCTGATTCAATTGGTTCTGTTTCTGAGTCTGGATCAGAACTAGCAGGGGTAGTAGTTATTGAAGGTGGTTTAGAATGGGTGTTGATATCATCATACTTGGGTTGAAAAGTATAGACTCTATCCTGACGATAATCTTTATCGTCACGAAAATATTTACGAAATTTACGCAGCTTAATTTCGTCTTGATACTCAACTAAGATTTCATTCATTTTTTCAAAATTCTTATGTTTAGTTTCTTCTGCATTAGGCATTTGACTGATTTCCTCTTTAATTGCTTGAATCTTAGTTAGAACACGTTTATGCTCTCTAGTCGCATGTAGAATTAGTAGCTCCAACATATGTTTGGAGCTTTGGTTTAAATTATCTACCCATTGTTCTGCTAGATCCGCATCCTCTTCGTGATCAAAATTAGGGAATGTGAGAATCCGTAAGCCTCTAGGGATAAGATTGTTCTCAAGATAATTGGTGAGCGAAGCTTGCTCCCAATACTTGTTAATTTCTTTTTTCGAAAGACGTTCGAGTTTAATAAATTTTTGTTTAAGAGTCTCAGGTGCTGAAGAATTACGTTTGAGTGGATTTTCTGTGCTACCCCTAGGGGCAAATAATGCTGCCCTATCCTTGTCTCTATTAGACATATAATCAGCCATTATTGTGCAGTGAAGGTCAGCAGGCGCAGACTAACGACAATAAATGTAAAACAAAAAGATGTGGATTATCGCATTCGAGGTCTGTGCGCTAGTATTCACTGTTGGTGTTGATACTGGAGAAATTGAAGTGTGAGCTGCACTACCACCTACGCCAGCCAGTCCACCCTGGCTGGTACCAGAAAATATGTACAAGAGGGGAGTTGAGGTGGAGATGCGCTAAACACCATATAAATAAGGAGCACTAATTATAAAATTGATGCTTTAATTGTTGTAGAAACAGCCGACACGTGTTTCGACACGCAGGTCGTTTTCAAGGCTGAGTAGTCACATGCAACATTTGATTTATCATATTATTCATGACAGAAAAGAGGATACAAAAGATTGTAACAATCACATTGAATTTGAAAAAAGTAAATACAGACCATATCACATAAAGTTCAAAAATAGTAGTGACATATAGCAAAAAAGATAGTGACATATAGCAAATATCATAATATTATATGAATAAGAATCATTGGCATACCGTAAACCATGGTTGGAGGGTGGAGTAAACAGAAGCAAACGGTAGTTGAAAATAATGAAACAAAAACAGAAAATATACAGTAAGAAACATGCTTAAACATTTGAGGAATACATCCTTCCTTAAATGAAAGAACAAAAGAAACACATAAAAAGGGGGATTTCCTTGACCTATGCGCTACAAAACCGGAGCCCCCAATCAAGCATGGTGTGCATACTTCACCCATGCAAATAATGAAATTGTGAACTAATCGGCACCAAAAGTTAAAGGACACACGTTGAGTAGAAACCAATAGCTAATGCAAAAGATACAAGATCAAAGTAATAAATTGAGCTTACCACAAGAACACAGAGTATATCGGAGAAATCAATAAATGGGAAATCCCTGTGTAGAACAAGCATGAATGTCAGTTGGACAACTCAAAACAAAGGATTGCTGATAATTGTAAGAAAATACAAGATATAACCCAAAATATTCGAGTCTACATACCACAAGAAGCAGAGCGTTATAAGTATTACGCTGGTGTCAAGTCCAAGCCGTGATGGCCGTAACCAATATATAACCTGAAAACCAATCAATAGAATATCTAAGTACTTCAGCCAGATAGTATGGAATCAAATCACTGACTATTCAGCAGCAAAAGATCAAACTCACTCGTTGGATCGAGCAGTCACAGTTACAGAGGAATTCCCCAGAGCAGTCATCTGTACCAAACATTGGAAAAAGATAAAGAAAAGGCAACCGACGTCACAGCGGTGACGTAGGTTGCGTCGCATGCATCTGGCGTCGCGTGAGTGACGTCAGATGTAAACAAACAGTTAAAGTGAAAATAAAAATAGGACTAAGCCGTCAAGTAGGGATAGTATAGAGAAAACTACTAATATGTGGCCGGTAACCAAATACTAATTAAAAAAGAGAAGGAAATAGTAGAAAAGAAGCAGCAGACGTCACAGCGGTGACGTCCGTTGCGTAGAACGCAGTTAACGTCGCCCTGATGACGTAAGTATATTCAAACAAAATAATAGTTATCTTGGACTCAAAGAGATAGTTAGGATCAAATCCCTACCTATTCCAATGGTAGGGCATATCAAATATTTAAATTGAAATGGAAAAACATTTTTTATTAAAACTAAGGGTGCCAGTGCACACGAGCATGATGTAGCGGCTCCGGCAAAGTGCGTCTCCATGTCCTGTTCAAAAAACATACAATCCATTTTGATTCATTAATCAGAATTATTATAGAAATACAGACATCTCGTGGTCTGTGTTGAGACCCCGTGTGGTACAACGTAATAAGCAAATAATTTTCGCCTCCATTTGGCGCAATTTCAGCTCAAGGTTGCCACCCCTTTTCCCCTTATGAGCCTTCATCAGACCAATAAAGCGCAAGTCAGCAATGTCATCTAGCTGATGTTCCAATTGCCAATGAACGGCCAAGGGTGACTTTGGTTCAAGCATTTTAAGGCTAGACAAGTGTTCCCGGATTCGGATACGGAGTTGACGAATGGTGCTACCCACATACAATTTCTCACAGGTACAAATGATAGCATAGACCACATGAGTAGTCTTGCAATTAATAAAATCACGTATTTGAATTTGAGTTCCAAAATGGTCACAAAAGGTTTTGCATTTAGCAACAGCCCAAGGGCATTGGTTACAATTACCACATTTATGAAAACCCCCCGGTTGTTTTAACCACATAGAAGAACTTGGTTGGTTATCAAAAAATGAAGGACTCACAATACTTTTGATCGTAGGTGATCTTGTAAAGGTAAATTTGGGCTTTGGAGTCAAGAATGGTTGTAAATCTTTGTCAAGTCTTAGAATATGCCAATGCTTTGCAACCATTTTATATAGCAATGAAGAATCATTCGTGAATGGAGTGATTAGTGAGATATGTGAGGGATGCTCTTTTGACCTAGTCACATTAGTCAGGAGGTCACGTTGATGAGTTTGGGTGAATTTGGAGTAAGCCTTGTAAATAACTGAACTCTTATACCCTCGATTGAGGAAGCGTTGATTAAGGATATTGCATTCTCTTTTGTAGTCACTGGATAGAGTACAATTACGTCTGGCTCTATGAAATTCTCCCGTTGGGATGTTATCAATAATAGCACGTTGGTGATTGCTCTGTGCAGCCAAAATTGAATTTACTTCAGTAGGTTTTCTAAAAGTATTGGTAAGTACAGTGTTTCCTACAACAAAGATATGTAAATCCAAGAAGTCAATTTCACATGAGTTCAAAAGACCAATAAGGCGAATTCCAAACCTATTGGTGTTGGCATGACCTAGAAAAGTAGTGAAAGAGTCTTCAGACCCTTTCCAAATTAGAAAAATATCGTCAATGTAACGACGCCACATCACAATATTTGACACAAATTGCACTTGATTGAGGATATGCGTTTCTTCATAGAAAGACATAAAAAGGTTAGCCAAGGAGGGTGCAAACTTGGCCCCCATGGCAACCCCCCTCACCTGCAGATAAAATTGGTCATTGAAAATAAACATATTGTTCCCGAGTACAAATTGTAAGAATTGCTTCAACATAGATACATGGTCAGAATAGGATGCTGAGGTGTTCCTAAACACATAGTCAATTGTCTGTAGTGCTAAATCATGATTAATATTAGTATAGAGTGCAACTACATCAATTGTTGGCAACAGATAATCTGGTTCCCAAATAATATCTTGCAAGGACTGTAAAATGTGGGTACTATCACGTATGTAGGATGGCATTTGTATAACAAAAGGTTTAAGTGCCTCATCCAGATATTTCGAGAGGCCTTCAGTGGCCCAATTGATACCACTCATGATGGGCCGGACCTCAGGTAAGGTCTCAAAAGGTTTATGTATCTTCGGCAGAAAGTGCATGGTCGGTATGGTAGGATTAGTGTTGGACAAAAAATGTTTTCATCATCAGTAAGAAAACCTCTTTGATACCAGATGTCAATTAATTCTAGGAGACCAGTTATCACACGTTTGACAGGGTTGGAGTCAAGAGTTTCATAGCAACCAGGGGTATGCAAATGTTTGCAACCCATAGTTATGTAGTCAAAAGTATTAAGTATAACAATATTGCCCCCTTTATCGGCCTCCTTGATAACAATTGAAGGGTCTTTGGCCAAGTTTTGCAGTGCTTTCCTTTGCTTAGTAGTAAGATTACTTATTTTGTTTTTATGTGAGACAACTAGTTTGTCCAAATATGAATGGATGTCTTGTGTGAGTGCTTGGTTGAAGGTTTCAATGACATTGTCTGCAGGCAGTTGAGGTGTAAATTTAGACTTCGATTTCAATTCTTTGAGATTCAAATGCAGTGGGTTGATATTTAAATCTTGAGCAACATCACATGACTGTGAACAGACCTCGCGATCTAGGGTGACTAGGGTCTCAATTACATTTAAATCCCCAATACTGAAGGAACTCGGGGGATCAGGTATAGTTTTCGGTTGATACATTTTGACTTGAGTAGCAAAAAACTTTTTTAATTTGAGTTTCCTCAAAAATTTGAATAGATCGACCTGAAAATTCACAAAATTAGTACCACTGCTGGGAGAAAAAGACAGACCTTTATTGAGTGCAGAATTCTCGTCATGAGACAAAGAACGATCAGAAAGGTTGATCACCAAATCTGAATCAACTATAGTCCCAAACGTTTCTTTGAGCGCGTCAAGATCCCTGAACGAGTCATGTCCTCGTCCGAACTTCCGCTTCCGCTGCCGCTTACCCCCCCTCCTGCCCCTGGTGTGCTTGGCATGGTTGGAGTAAACACGGTTGGATGTTTGGTAAATCTGACTTGTTTGGTGTTGGCAAATCTGATATTGCCCTTTTTGTAGCGCCTGATTTCGCCCAAAAAAAGTTGTCCTTTTAAATTGGGAGTTACACCAGGCTGTGCCTCATTAGCATCTGATTCAATTGGTTCTGTTTCTGAGTCTGGATCAGAACTAGCAGGGGTAGTAGTTATTGAAGGTGGTTTAGAATGGGTGTTGATATCATCATACTTGGGTTGAAAAGTATAGACTCTATCCTGACGATAATCTTTATCGTCACGAAAATATTTACGAAATTTACGCAGCTTAATTTCGTCTTGATACTCAACTAAGATTTCATTCATTTTTTCAAAATTCTTATGTTTAGTTTCTTCTGCATTAGGCATTTGACTGATTTCCTCTTTAATTGCTTGAATCTTAGTTAGAACACGTTTATGCTCTCTAGTCGCATGTAGAATTAGTAGCTCCAACATATGTTTGGAGCTTTGGTTTAAATTATCTACCCATTGTTCTGCTAGATCCGCATCCTCTTCGTGATCAAAATTAGGGAATGTGAGAATCCGTAAGCCTCTAGGGATAAGATTGTTCTCAAGATAATTGGTGAGCGAAGCTTGCTCCCAATACTTGTTAATTTCTTTTTTCGAAAGACGTTCGAGTTTAATAAATTTTTGTTTAAGAGTCTCAGGTGCTGAAGAATTACGTTTGAATGGATTTTCTGTGCTACCCCTAGGGGCAAATAATGCTGCCCTATCCTTGTCTCTATTAGACATATAATCAGCCATTATTGTGCAGTGAAGGTCAGCAGGCGCAGACTAACGACAATAAATGTAAAACAAAAAGATGTGGATTATCGCATTCGAGGTCTGTGCGCTAGTATTCACTGTTGGTGTTGATACTGGAGAAATTGAAGTGTGAGCTGCACTACCACCTACGCCAGCCAGTCCACCCTGGCTGGTACCAGAAAATATGTACAAGAGGGGAGTTGAGGTGGAGATGCGCTAAACACCATATAAATAAGGAGCACTAATTATAAAATTGATGCTTTAATTGTTGTAGAAACAGCCGACACGTGTTTCGACACGCAGGTCGTTTTCAAGGCTGAGTAGTCACATGCAACATTTGATTTATCATATTATTCATGACAGAAAAGAGGATACAAAAGATTGTAACAATCACATTGAATTTGAAAAAAGTAAATACAGACCATATCACATAAAGTTCAAAAATAGTAGTGACATATAGCAAAAAAGATAGTGACATATAGCAAATATCATAATATTATATGAATAAGAATCATTGGCATACCGTAAACCATACCGTAAACCATGGTTGGAGGGTGGAGTAAACAGAAGCAAACGGTAGTTGAAAATAATGAAACAAAAACAGAAAATATACAGTAAGAAACATGCTTAAACATTTGAGGAATACATCCTTCCTTCCTCACCCTCATAGAAACCATCTTTATACACATGTTACACAGCACCCTCCGTGCAGTGACACAGGGGTGTCGTAGCGACCCCCAAACATAGACTCTATACCCTGGGACTGATTACTGTCTCCCAGGGCATGTAAAGTACCCATTGACTTTACTAGTCAATCTTTATGAACAAAACCAGTACAACCCATCTTACTATGGAGGTACTGGCAAGGGTTAATAGTTTTTCCCGTATGGTCATTTTCGAGAGGGTACCGTACAGTCGCTCTCTCAAAAGTTTCTGGCTGGTGGCTGTGATTACTACCAAAAATATTCGATTGCGAATATTTCCCTGTGGGATTTTCCCATTGTTCGAGGCTACAACATTTACTGACAGCCTCTAACATACCGCCGGTTTATTTTTATATTAACTTTACTCTGGTAGGTTTTATTTGCCAGAACTTTGATATAAATTCTTTCTCATGTCTTTCTCTAAACTCCTAACCCAGGTCGGGGATCCTTTGTTCGTCCTTTTGGCAGGCTTCTGCCAAGAAGCCCTCCATTCGGCGCCACTGAGTCTGGGGTGGATCCATTGTGTGGGAGGGGGAGTAGGACCCTTGGATAGGGTTGCCTCGGCAACCCATGTTGCACTCTGCCCTGATAGGCTGGAGGGTCTCCCGCCAGGATGACCACTCCACTGTGTGAGTGACAGCTAGGCTGTATGAATGGGGATCTTTTTGCATAAAAGCAGGGTCCTGAGGACTGGAAGAGCAAGACATCACCACTGGAACTAAGAAGCCGAAGAGGAGAGAAGCCAAAGACATCTGCAACGACTGAACCACCGGTGAAGCCCTGCTGCAGCGTCTCACCACTTTTCTCCAAACGACGAGAGAAGATCTTCATCTGCAAGAGCCTTCTTCCCTTGAGCTGGTGGGGCCAACCAGTTCGCCAATCTCCAGTACCCTGTAAGAAATTGAAAGCAACTCACACTACATCAACTACCAATCTGTTTCCAAGAGACCTGGCTTGCGGATAAACCTTCCCTGGAGGGATTCACCTTGGAAATCTCCCCTGCCAAGAGAGCAGCCGTGGGGAGACCATCATCGGGACTACTCACGGCAGTCCGAATGGGTTCCGGAATTGAAATAAAGAAAAAAATCAGCGAAGATTACGGCATGTTAGCCATTCTAGCGAACTGGAATCACGAAGCTGTGGGAGAACTCGGAAAGTCCACTACCGAGCTGGTTGTGATAAATCTCTACTGGAACCCGGAAAAAACATCTACAAAAGAATTCTGTACCATGGTTGCAAATACTATTGATGACGTGAGAATTCACTATGGCAGCCCCGACATCATCATCTGCGGGGACCTGAACGCGAAATGTGGAACGCACTCAAGAAACGAACTGGTCCACCCCGCTTTAAGGAAAGTAGATGAAAGAGGACGGGCATGGCAGTCCCTGATGAAATCAAGACACCTGTATAACATTGCAACCTTGCAGGAGGGTGTGACCAAAATCCCTACTTGGGAAAGAGATACCGCAATTGCTAATATAGATTACATCTTCATATCAGACGGGATTACACCCTTCTTTCAGGAATTTAAAGTAATAAGAACCGTAGAAAGCGACCACAATCTGCTCCAGTTCACTTGGAGGGGAGTAGTGAAAGTTCATCTTACGTATCAATTCGATATTGAAACCAACAAGCAGCAAAACAGAAACCGTATCACGTCAGAAAATCTAAAAATAATGAGGAAGGCCCTCGTTAAAAACCAAGCAGCCGGGCAGAATGAACCGGGTAAACAACGTTCAGAATATGTGTCCTTATTGATTCCACATAAAGTGGCCTTTGGAGGGAAGCCTTGTATTCAACCATCGCATACTCATACGTTCAATGCAACTTTAGTTGCAAAACGCAAAGTAATGAGAAAATTAAAAAGATTAGCGGCCAAAGAGGCGACTGAGGACGCGTGGTCTGCGTATCGCTGTGGAAAAATAACATACAAAGCATGGCTGAGAGAAGAGCGACAAAAGCTCTACCAAAATGACGCTGAGGCCATGTTAAAAACCTGGGCCTCGAAAAGTAGTCGAGACTTCTGGTCATTATTAAAGGTCGTAAAGAAACAGCGACCAGCACAGATTCTTAGCTGTGTTTCTGAACAGCAATGGGCAACCTACTTCTTAAATCTCTATGCACTCCCAGAAAACGGCACATTGAAGAAGGGACAGCAACAACATTCAGTATGCCAGACTGAACCCTGGAAAAACGTAGCCGTCTGGGGGGATATTAGGGAGACCATCACCCGCCTTAAAACCTCTAGGGCACCAGGCCCGGATGGCTTGACCAATAATGACTTGAAGCTCCATCCAGAAGCGTGGTCCGACGTGTTGTGTGAGCTGTTTGATCAATGTGCAAAGACCAAACAAATCCCCATCTCGTGGACGGAGGCGGTCCTAATACCGATTTATAAAAAGGGCCCCAGATCAGAACCGGCTAATTACAGACCAATTGTCTTACTGGACATAATCGGTAAAATATTCGCCACCTTGATACTAACCCACTTTAAAGAGTGGGTTAAGAACTCGCCAGCACAAGATATATTCCAGACTGGCTTCCAAAAAGGAGCAGGTACTGCGATTAATATCTTAATACTAAACACCATCAAGGCCAGAGCAAAAGGTGGTGGTCCCGGAGTACATATGGCAATGATTGATCTTACCCAGGCTTTTGACACCGTGGATCGTAACAAACTATGGGCAAAGCTGGAAAAGTGGAACTGTTCACCAGCTATCCTAGAACCGATCAAGGCTTTGCACACAAAAACTTCTCTTTGTGTTCGACTCTGCCAACAAGGAACCCTTTCAGATAAGATACTTACAGAAAGGGGTGTCAAACAGGGCTGTCCTCTGGCTCCGGCACTCTTTGTCGCCTTCATCGGAGACTTCCAGAACACCGAAGATCGGGTGCGATCGTTTCCTCCGAAGTTAGGTGAATCATCAATATCAAGATTATGCTACGCAGATGACCTGATCTTGTTAGACCACACTCCTATTGGTCTACAAAGACAGATTGACAATCTCTACAATTACATGGAACAGAACAACCTTAAGATAAACACGAAAAAAACTAAAATCATCTCGTTCACCAAAACAACCCAAAAAACAAAGTCCCCCCACGCATGGTATTTGAATAAGACCAAGATTGAATCAGTAAAAGACTTCAAATACTTAGGTGTCATGCTCGACAATACTCTGAAGGATAAATCGCTCCAGCAGTCGCTGTGGGAAAAAATCCACAACCTAACTGCCCAAACCAGAGCTGTGGACACCAAATTTGGGAAATTCTCCTGGGCACCGGCACTTCATTTTTATAAATCAAAGGTCCTACCAGCCTTAACTTATGGTATGGCTGCAAATCTATCACTCCCGGCAGAAATCTGGATCAAATTGGAAGGTTACTTTTGGAAGTCAGTCTTGGCTCTTCCCAAATCAGCCCCTATGCCAGCCATTCGTAGGGATTTGGGTCTGCAATCGATAAACGCAGTAATAATTCAAAGCGCAGTCCAGTTATATACAAAAATCTTGAGCCCTAGTTCGCTTCCCATCTTTCAACTTATGAGCTCTGAAATTGCCAAAGGCACCAGCAAACCCCTACGTGATTGGGTTGCAAAAATTTCTGAAAAATTGACTGAAGTGGCCTGCACTCCAGAAATGCTGCTAATCAATCCAGGGAAGGTGAAAAGAAAATTGGAAGATCAAGATTGGATCAATACCTGTGAAAGAGTTCACCAATACAAATCCTTAAAACATCTTCCGCCGACCCATAATGGCCTGAAATCACCCTTAAAATACTGCGTAAAATTTCCAGACAAGAAGCTCAGAAAGACTTTTATGAGAGCACGTCTGAATCTTCTTATCACAAAAGAAATATTGGCAAAAAGAGCTCCCACGCAGGAGAACCATTGCAGACTATGCAAAGATCCAGACCAAGTCGAAACACCATACCATTTCATCATGAAATGTCCGGCTATGGCAAATGAAAGACACTCTTACCTGACACCACTGGCTTCTAATGAAATCATCTTAGACGATGAAACGCGCTGGTTCCGTCTAATTGCGGGAGACTCGGCAAGATGGTCTAGGATGACGGCGAAATTTCTTATTGAAGCCCTAAGAAGGGCGTCTGCTATTCCATCACACAGTGGGGACTCTAGCATCCTAGAAATTGCCGAAGCCTAAGCCGAGACTCAATTATTGATTGACAGATTCAGTGGTGTCCCAAGTAGGAAGCAGGAAGACGAAAGATAAAAGACTGAATGTCTTCATGTGTGAAGTTTTTGTAAAAACCTAAACGGTTAAAACAAATAAAAATAAAAAAAATAAAAATAAAAATTGAAAGCAACTCACACTACATCAACTACCAAAAGCACATACAAAAGGAGTCAAAAAGAGAAACCATACTCAACTCCACCAACAAAAAAAATGCCTGTGCAAAGAAACCATGTACCCTTCCATCCAAGTGCTCAGACACAGAAATACCTGGCCCATTCAAGTTTGCCAATACAACAGGTGTTAACTGCTATGCAAATGTAACAATGAATGTTCTATTCCAAATGCCAGCAATTGTGGAAAACATTTATTTAAATGGCGCAAACCAGTTGCGTTTACAAATGCTCGTCCTTCACAGAAATTCAGTAAGCAGTCCTGACACCATTTACAGTATCTCAGGAATAAGGCAAGAATTGGACTACAGTGCTGGAATGCTGAAATTCACTTTAAACTGACAAGAAGATCCACCGGAATTTCTAATGTACTTACTACAAATACTTGAAAGGAAAAACATACTCATGAATCAAATCTTTCAGATTTCCTACATGTGGAAACATATATGCACACTGTGCAACCATGTCACTCAGGAACAAGTTCCTAACAAATGCTTCATGTATGTATCAATACCTAACTGTGACTCCATTCCACTTCAACAACTGGTGCAAAATGCAAACCATAGCATGTTGTGTACATCGTGCAATTCTGATATTCGTTCGAAGCTACATATACACTCACATAGTCAATATGTAATATGAATGCTCCTAAAATACAATGCTGATGGAACCAAAAACAACTGCAAACTTAATGCCTTCACACACAGACAGGTATCACTTGGCAAGAAAACCTTCACAACAGTAGCCATAATCTACCACACAGGCAACTCAATCAATGGAGGCCACTATACTGCATACATTAGAAAGCAATGGTCATGGTGGGAATGCAACAATACTTCCATCACTCCAAAGCAGAGATTATCTGCAAACCTTGCAAATACCTACTTAATATTCTTGAAGCCAAACCTACTATACCTTACTCCCCAGCACCAACCAGTACCTTCGTAAGTAGACAAAAAATATTTTTCCTTCAACACTGTCGACCTAAAGCAATTTAGCATACGGCAAGCATTGACGAAATGCACTAAAGTGTGTGTTGGACATTTCTATCCCCAATGAACCCAATTAATACACAAACAATACATGTACACAAATCACAGTAGCAGTATTTTCCACAGGATACGCAGAAACGCACGTACTAAGTATGAGGGTTCATAACTATCCTCAGTAACCTCTTAAACCACCACGTATGCAAATCAGTCACCAGCTCTCCAAGAATAGTCATGCAACTCCAAGACATATGGCTCTATCATCACGTAACTCTATAATGGTACACTACCACTTCAGAATGTACACAGATGGCCAAGTAGCAACAGGAATGCACAACCTTATAAACGTACCCTTTACGAATGAGACATTGTAAACAGTTAGAATACGCCACCTGGTATCTAACTGCAACCAGAATACGACAATCTTATTTGCAACATTCGAACAACCAAACTCAACCTTCAACATATACTGTGCTACAAACATATTGTAAAACACTTTCAAAGTATGAGCAGTTACAGTACGGCAACAGGTACGTAACTACCGTCAAAATTCTGCACTAGCACTGTACATTGCCACAATACTTGCAAACCACCAACAGCAACCAAACGCATAAAGAAACAGTGGAACAAAAAGGAAGCAGGTAAACATTTACAAAATACCACCTACTATACAACGCCACCCATCCTACCAACATGTATAGGACACAAATCGTAAACCCTTAAATGTCCTCCTACTTCAAGAGTACCCTTTAAAAAGTGCTGTAACCACTCCAGACGGGACTACCATTGATTGTGCACCATAATAGCAAAGACATTTTGAAGGTTTTTTTAAATCCAGCATGGATTTTTTTCCCCCAAAGACCCAATGATTATGCAAAGAAACACAGGATCTGTGCTCACTCCACAGTACACTGGTTCAAAACATAGTAATTAGGAAGTACTAGATATGAGGGTCCTCAAAGTAAAAAATGTATGCTATGTAGTGGACTGCAAACTGACGAAATACCTGCTCTAACATGTTCTGTTCTCTTTTCCCACAGATAATGCAGCAACCAGGACCACAACATTTCACACTCGATACACAAATCACAGTACAGGCCCTGCTCAATCCAAAGAGTCTGCAACAATTGCTATTATTCTTCTCTACAGTGCAATGTGTGCACTTATTTCTGCTATACACATAACAATGCCACCATTTGCAATGCACACCTATATTACACTATGCAGCTTGCGCCTACGCCCTACAATGCTTCACTACACCCTGTACAGTGAAGGGCCTCCAGCCATGCATTCAACATTCTACACCCTGCCCACAATTGCTGCTGCACTGTACAACTATGCATACAAACATCTATCCACGTACCACTAACCGCACACATAACACACCCACCTACCCCTTAGCCAATGCAGTTGACATTGGCTGACATTTCTTCCACACAATATATAACCTGTTTCCTACGTACACTGGTGACCTAAGCCTATAATAAGTGGACACACTGAATGCACAACACTAGCGTAACCTACCCGATAATCTGCACAATTACAACCATACAACTTGATGAATGCATCCATACATCTTACCTAACTGTTGAAACATTTGGCTCCTTGCTTTGCACTGGCACTGTGTAGGCCATTAGGTCATTTTCATTGTTATGTACACCATTTCAAAAAAAGTTATCCAACACAAATTTCAGTGCTGCGCATGGGTCATAGCTCAGCAGCCATATTGCAATCACTGCGTTACTGCTTAAGTTTTCAAACTTCTGTTTCCCTTTCTTATTGTGTGAAGGAAACACCATTTGAACACCATAACCCCCTTACACTGTTTCACAACCGTACACACTAACTCCTTTTCTTTGCTGAATGGCAGCCCAAACAGGTTCATGCTGGACTACACCAAACTTCTTACGATGGGCCACCCACCCACGTATTCTGAGGCAGCGAACACACAGTTTGCCTTCATCCACCGTTGTCTCGTAACACACTGCACATATAACTGGTCCTTAGGCACTGTAAAAGCACATTTAATGTATGTTGCCATCTGTGCATTCACAGCACCATATGTACGGCACCATCATCTCTACTTGTACGTCGTACTACCTTCACCGCAATGACACTGCCAACATTCGTAAATGCATGCTAGAATCGAAACACGTTGCCGGCTGATTCCTTTTTTTCCCCAACATCATCCCAGGAAAGCGAAACATTACATACCTCTCCTTGAACAGGACACACGCTCATTGTAAAACAGTCTTGAGGGGAAAGCATGTTTAGCTCCAAGGTCAGACATTGTATGGAAGTATAGCAAAAAGGATACACAGCTTACACTGCAGTTCCTCTGCCCATGTGCCCCAAAGGTAGTTTGCAACGATCCATACGCTGTACACTGCCATTTCTCGCCCACCCAATGCAAGCATGGAATATGCTAAAGTTATGTAAGTACAACTTTACATCACATGTGTATTCCGAATAACAAGTGTTAAGCTGCTCTTCTGTATGCATATTTATAAATTTACTCTACCGCACATTTTCTCTCTGTACATTGTACAGAGCTTTGTGACGGCAGTAACAGCGCGCCGTTGCAGTGCCATGTGTCCACCATTGCCTGTAAATTGCTACTGTGATTGTACTTCCTTTTGCTACCATTCTTCCCCACCCCCTGCAAATGCAGACATAAAGGGCAAGACGAAAAAGGGAATGCAAGTCGTGCAATAAGGCAACACACCTTCTGCTCACTTGTGCATGCTACATTTCCTATGCCCTTTGACACAATTCCTAGCTCTACGCACCCTCAGTGTACTGAACGTTATAACAGCCACAGCTGCACGCAGCGGTAAACCGGCACACAAACATCCACAGCTCACATTTCATTGAAGCACTTCTTAGCAAAGCAGCTCCTCCATTCTCCAGCAATCCGAGGTCACCCCCATGAGAGTTTTTGTTTTCTTACTTTCTTTGCAGACATACAGACACATTGGGGGTCATTACGACCCAGGCGGTAAGTACGCCAACTTTACCACCATGGTGTAAAATACGTTTACACCATGGTGGATGGCGGATTTACCGCCCCATTCCAAGGTGAGTGGGGCGGTAAATCCCCATTTCCCATTTTACCCTTCCCCATTCCCATTTTTGCCCCATAGGGCATAATGGGAGTGGGGAAGGCGCTAATTACGCCACCGTAAATTACGGTGGCGTAATTAGCACCAAGGCGGTTTAGCGCCATGGATTTTAACGGCTGCTAAAAGCAGCCGTTAAAATCGGAATCAGGCATTAAGGGTTAACGACGGCGTTAACCCTTAACGCCTGAGTTGTAATGAGGCCCATTGGGCCGTGGGTCGAACAACACTCGCCACCACTGTCATGTTGTCTAAAAAGGAAACACAGCAAAAGTGTGTCTGGTGGCAACGTTTCCAAGATATTTTGCTTGTGTGGAGCTGTACAATCACAGTATCACCTACAAAATAGACAGCAAGATAATGGAGTAACATATGACGCTACTCACTAACACACAGTACATGGTCCATGAGCCAGCCAGCTATCACGACATCTTTCCTGCAAAGTCTTGTCCTGTACGCTGCCACTAATACAGGCTATTTACATCTACTCTTAATCCTCTTTCTTCTCAGATATCTTGCACCTTACTGCGCATGCCAAACCTTCCACATTCCAAGAGACGGGTGGTGGACCAAGCACTGGAAGATTGCCATAAGCGATTTATTTTCCGTCGTCATTATCTGGGCCGACCAATATGGGCCTGTAGGTCTATTTGCAGTTCCTGCAATACTAACCAACCTGCAAACCTTTATGCTGTAATGCATCCCAGAGGCACCAGCTGCTACCTTGTCTACCTTTCAAAGAAAATCTGGACCACCAAGCACCATTAGGTACTCCTTTTCCAACTTTGCTAGACGAGAACAGAAGTACAGAAGTACACAGACGGCATTTGTCACTGAATTTCGTTTGCGAAATAAAAGGGTCACTGCAGCCAATTTACACGTTGTCGTTAACTTTCTGCAGCAAAATAAAGCACTTCCAACAATTCATTGTGGCGTTACTAAAGCATGGGAATGTTCTAGAACCGTATGCTCTGTGTGCACATGTCTGCTTTTGCTTTTGTTTATGTTGCTCCTTTCCGGACCTAGGTGCTCACATGACAGAGTGCGCTACGCTTGGCACGCACATAAAGACAATGGCCCTAATTACAAGTTGGATGGTCCGGAATCTGTTTTTACCGTGAAGGTGGTGACACTGTTTCCGCGCCCACAAGTATGCAGAAGTAAGGTGTGATTACGGTTTGTCGGTCGCGTGCCGCAGACCATTGCGGAAACAGTGTCACCGCCCTAAAGCAAACACCCACGGAGACGGATGCACCGGGTACATCTGTTTCTGCCACGTTCATGCCGGATACAAAAATACCAGTGCCGGTAACACTGTGATCGCGAAAACCAGAAAGAGAGCGGCGGCCATTACTTAAAGCGCAATCCACTGCAATCCTCAGTAACCACAAGGCCTACAGCTCCTGTGACTGCTGACTAACAACATCTGAGATGACATCAAGGGTTTCAGCCACCCGCCAGCGCAAACCCCGCTTCAGCGAGGCAGAACTGACAGTGCTCGTGGAGCACATTGTGGACAATGCAGCGCTGCTGTTCAGTGCAGATCAGAGGCACAGCCCACAACAGAAGCGAAAGCGGATCTGGACAGCGGCTGCACAGAAGTGCACAGATGTTGGTGTCACAGTGCGCACAGTAAAGGACTGTCACATGCGGTGGGACGATCTGCGGCTGCGGGTCAGGAACCTGCTGGCAGCACACAGGCAGCACTGCAATGCCACATGAGGGGGACCACATTCTCCACTGAAAATGCAGACATGGGAGGAGAGGTGCAGCAGCAGCAGCATCATAGACCTCGAAGGAATTGAGGGTGTCGGAGGAGCTGAGGTGGGAGTACACACACCCGGCGATGCGGGTAAGTACACAGAGTGCAAAGACATAAGAGTGAATGAAGGAAGACGAGCAAGCCCCCCCGACCGCCAGCCAGGTCCACATAGGCACACAACACAACCACCATTGAGCACACCACACCCAGCACACCCTCACCCTCCCAGCCAGGTCCACATAGGCACACAACACAACCCCCATTGAGCCCACCACACCCAGCACCCCCATGTGACAACACCACCTAGAGATCCAGACGGCGTGTAACTCGGTGCAAGCCCTGATCCACATACCTCAGTGCAGCACCCATCAATGAGTGTACTTGCAAGTGGATGAAGCATGAGGACCGTGATGCGTGTGACTGGCCCATACACATCCTGTCACACCACTAACAGCATGCCCTACAATCCACCACAGGTACATCGACCGACAGTGATGGGGAATAACACCCGGCGTCAAGGGGGACAGCACAAGGCCATCGGACGATGCAACCCCAGCAAGCCACAGCCAGCACCTCTGTCAGCCATGCTTCTGCCACGGTGCAGGTGCACGACACCACCAACACCACCATCCCTGCTGTTCCTGCAGAACACCATGCAGCACCATCCTATGCCCCGGCAGCCACTTCCAGTGCAGCCACAGTTGCCAGTGCCACGATAAGCAATAATGAGAGTGGCAGCCTACAAAGTGCGCACGTACAGCATGGCGCTGATGAGCCCACAAATGGCAATGAGGGGGGCAACACCACGTCCGATCAGCATGGCGCTGATGAGCCCACAAATGGCAATGAGGGGGACAACACCATGCCCGATCAGCTGGGCAAATGCAGCCCCATTGGACTTCACAGTCCGATGCGCTCCCCCACACCTTCCCTCCCAGAACTCACCACCCGGCTAGAGCGCATAGAACAGCGTGAGGATACCCTCACAAAACTTGTGGACGAACAGCTGCAGGAGGTCCGGCTCCAACGGGAGGAAGCACATCTGCAGCAAGAGAGCACTGCCACCTCCATGAGTCGCCTCTTACGATCTATTGGGCGATTTGCAACAACTAACATGGTGTTGTCACGGAGGGTCAGGGAGGGAAACAACATCATGTCGAACATTGCTGAGACAATGTTGGTTGCCCAGCAGGCCTTCCTGAGCCGTGTGCCACCACCAAACCCCACTGTGCCCTCCACCAGCAGCACTCCCACAAGCTCTGTGGCCAGCAGCCCCCGAAGGAGGTCCTCGCGGCTGGGGCAGTATCGACAGGGAAGGACGACCATGGGCCCAAACGTGGCAGGAAATAGGCCATACATTGTGGGACTTGAACTCACACAAGTCGTGATGGTGTTCGGGTTGTCGGGTGGGTACGTTGGGGAGGTGGGGGTGGGCCTTGATGGGGTTAGCTAGTTGGGGCCTGGTCGGGTGGTGGGTAGGTTGGGAGGCGGGGGTGGGCTCTGAAGGGGTTAGCTAGTTGGGGCCTGGTCGGGGGGGGTACGTTGGGGAGGTGGGGGTGGGCACATGTGGACTTCATTCGTATAATCAACCTTTTTGACCTGTAAATTAGAAAATACACTGGTGTGCAAATGGGAAAGACGAGTGGACAATCTTATTTTGTGTCTGAAGAATTAATTTACTGTAGTGCTATGACATAAAGTGCTGAATGTGTGCATTTAGTATATCAGAAGAAATTGCGTATGAGTGCTTCACGTGCATGTTGTCCATCTATGGCACCCCGGCCTGGTAGTGCTCCCATCCCATCATCATCGTCATCATCATCATCATCATCATCCTCCTCCTCATCTGCTGGCTCAATGTCCGAGGGCAGTGCAATGTTCCTGCATATGCACAGATTGTGCAGCATCGCACATGCAATAACTATTTTTCCGGCCTTCACTGGGCTGTACTGCAATGCGCCACCTGATCTGCTTAGGCAGCGGAACCTGGCCTTTAGCAGTCCAAAGGTCCGCTCTATCACACCACGTGTCCGTATGTGTGCCCGGTTGTAGACGTCCTCATGCCTGTTCCATGGCCGTCATATCGGCGTCATCAACCATGGCGTGAGTGAATATCCGGCATCACCTGCATGGGAGTGATAGTGAGGGCACATGTTACTGTGTGTGGTATTCATATGCAGTCCACAGATGCACTTTCAGGTATTCAGATGTTTGACTCATCTATTGTTCACACTTGGATCACATTTACATAATGAGTCCTGTTATGCTTATATTCGTGGAGTGATGTCAGGCAGGAACATGTTACAATCATTGCTATGGACTTGTGTTCAGATGTGGTGGGTCTCCCATACATTGTAAAATGAGGGGCAAATCTGCATCAAGCACACACAGAAAACTGAGAAGTTGTGACCACTGCGCACGGCACAAGATGCACCCATTGTGTGCATGGGAGTGGCACATGTGAATTGGGGGTGGGAAGTACACACATACTCATGTTGACATTGCATGTTGTGCCACCCCATGGCTGGGGTACACATGAAGATGGCACGGCATGTTTGGCCCTCAAATTTTCAAGTTGCATTGGTGGGCTTTGTGGTATCTGGTGCTCATCTCCCCCTTTACCCCAATTACACCGGGCTCATGCATTGCCAGGTCTACTCATCCAACAGCCATGTGCCTTGTCCAGCATGACGTTCCATGTACTGTGGCAATGTGGAATTCCGCAATACCATTGAGTCGTGTGTGGACACCGGGAATCGTGCACAGCAATGCGTGATGATCCGTTTGGCATCGCAGACCATCTAGACGTTCAGTGAGTGGAATTGCGATACACTGCCTCAATTGCATGTCTGACAGTCAACTCCATGTGCATGCAATCTAATGCGCCTATGCAATTGGGCATGCCGGCAATGGCATGCAAGGCTACTTTGGTGGCAATGACCTGGGTAGGGGTACGGAGTAGGGCAATGTATTCTGACGCATGGCGCAGCAGTGCAACCAGCACCTGGATGAGTATCCTTGAAAAACAGGGTTGTGACAACCCGTGCAACTCCCCAATGGTGTGCTGATAGGTTCCAGTGGCGAGGAAATGCGGTACGGAGACTACCTTCAGCATGGGGGGATTGCAGTATAGATGCCAATGTGGCTGTTGATGTCCTCTTCAATGAGGGTGACGATTGACATGATGGCGGCCCTGTCAAGCCGGTACAATGTCTGGATTTGTCCTGGGGTCAGGTTCCAGGGTGAGGCCCTGATGCAGGGTATTGCTGGATGCCTGCAGGGTGGTACCTGCTGCACATTGATGTTTGGGATGGCCACCGGGTTCCTGATTCACCTCCTGCGCCTACGCCACCTCCTCCTCTGCCTCAGTGCTGCGTCAATCTCCACAGCTGCTCGCAGGTTGCCTAGGCCAACTGCTGCTAGGGCGGCTGACAGCATGGTTGTGTTGAAAGTTGGCTTGGGTGTGGGCTCCCAGTGGCCTAGTATGTGCAGCTGGCCTGATTGTGCACACCTGGGGCTTGTTGTAACTCACCTGCCACTGTTTAACGCCATGTCCGTGATGCCGGCGGTAACGGCACAGTGCTCATGGTGTTACGGCCATGATCATGCTGGTGCTTCCATGTCTGTGCTACTTGTAATGTTCCCGGTATTGCACGTTGCAGGTGATTGGGGTACGCCGCCGACTAGTCCTGCTGGTTCTGTGCATGGTAATACCAGGTGCTTTGCGGCCGTGGGGTCGGTTTTACAGTGATGGTGTTTCCGCCATCGCGGCTCTTAATGAGCCGATACAGTAAACGGTGCCGGTATGGTTTTTACCGGCACAGTTAAATCCGGGCCGGCTAACTTGTAATGAGGCCCAATACCTAGAGTGCACGCCGTGAGGAACTACTGTCCACAAGTAAAGTCAGTGACGCCAGTGACTACTGCAATGGTGTATGATGCACACACGTATAGGTAATGGAAGCGATGCACACATTACAATTTCAAACAGTAGAAGCGCCAACCGCATTCGTTGGCCGTCTCCACAAGTACGCAAAACAAAGCTAACAGTCAGATGGCCTGCCGTCCTGTATTTGGCCGTACATAACGGCATTGATAATGTTGTCGGCTGCAAATGTATGTGGGTTGGTCTGCACATTATCCATACTTTACATGTGTAATGTTTATTAACTCGTGTCATGTCGCAATATCTTCCTTCACTCTCAAAGCACAGCGTATTATGAGAGGCACACCATACGAAACATAAATGGTGGCATCTCAGTCCCTGAATGGCAACAAGGCCAATGACGCACATCATATGCAAGTGCAGGCACTTCATGCTACCTCTACTGGTGTACCAACTGCAAAATGTCCTCCACAAACATTCTGTAATAGTGACCACCCACAGGAGACATACATATTTCCAACAGTGTACGCTGGAGTTATATATCAGTATAAGAACGGACCCAAAGAAGGCAACATTCTGAAACCTACTTCCAACCACTCGCCAGCCTCTTAGGTCCAAGGGCCCCATCTATGCACACAAGCCACTAGGGTTTTTGGAGGCACAACACAACATAGCGCACCGACTGGAAACATCCTCGTATTGTGTGCAATGCACTCCCCATCCCCAATGGAGTCAGCCTGCACTCAACAAAAAAAATATAGTCGCCTCTGCAGCTGCCCACCAATGAAGTGTATGTTAGTACTTTCTTAAAGAGTCCATATTGCAAAAATGTGATGGAAAAAAATTCCTTCCATGTGCCAATGTCTGCCTGCCCTCCCTGAAGCAAAGATGTGGCAAAGCCCTAGGCTCCTGGGTACATGCGGAGGCCTACGGCTCCCCCCCCCATGCACCCAAGAGCTTATTCCTTCAACACAGCCACCAGAAGGCAATAGAGGCGTGCATGCAACCATGTGGCCACGTAGCTGTTAGGCAGAAACCTGTGCAGTTCCCTTAGGGACCACTGCAAAAGATTTAAGACTACAGGTGTTGGCAGTTATCCCACTTGGTAGCAGTCTGTACAACCCAGATTTACCTGGTAGCTGTGGCTGAGAGTCAGACTTCCCTCAAGAAGAGTTAGGCAGTATGCAAAGTATACTCAATAGGCACTCAGATACAATAATACAAGCAAACACTAACCAGAGCTTTGGTATCAAAGTATATAATTATTTATTTAAAAACACACAGTTGAAACACTCCAGCACTCTTATTGTAAAATATTCTAAACACAGTTACTATTATGATATATACACCCCTTTTTCCCTATTAGAAAATCACAGTAAAACACCACTTATTTTCATACAGAGGTAAGCGCTTAACTAGATTGCACTCTAATAAGTTTGTGAAAAAGGGGGGGGGAGACAGAATATGAAAAGGTACACCACTCTACGATCCTAGAACACTTTTAGCAAGGCAGAGAGCAAAAAGTCACTGGTGAGCCAAAGTCCAAAGGCTGGGCCCACTCTTAGAGAGAGCAGAGCACAAATGCGCCCAAGATCACACAGTTACACTAGGCTTAGAAAGTCTTGCAGAGGGTTCAGAAAAGCGTTTAGAGAGGCTTAGAAAAGTTTAGCCAAGGTGTCCCAGGCTAACCCAGGTTCGAGAGCTGGGGGCTAAATCTACCCCGTACAGTCGGTAGCAAGGGAAGCCAGGCGGGACACGGTACCTTAAGTGGGAAGGATCCTCCAGCGGTGGCAGTTGTTCCTGGTAGTGGGTGCAAGTTGCGTCGTCGTCCAGGGGAAGAGAAGATCTCGACTTGGAGGAAAGAGGAAGGTCGTTGCACTACCAGGGAAGAAACCAGCCGCAGAGTTTTCCGGTTAAAGGTGGTACCTTGGTTTCGCGGTCGTGGTAAAACGTGGTATCCCGGTTGACGGGGTGCTTGGCACGGGCAAGGTGGCCACGAGATACGTCGGGAAAGCGAAAAGACAGTGAAACTGGTTATCCCCACCAGTCAAAGGAAGAAGACTCTCCGGCGGGAGATCTCCTCTGTCGTTGGGAAAAGTGGTGAGGCAGTCCAGCAGGGCTCCACCGGTGGTGGTGTCGTGGCAGGTCGGCTCAGCTTCTCCCTCGTCGGATTCTTAGGTCCTGTGGCGACTTCTGAAGTTCCAGTCCCCAAAGCCCTGCTTTTATGCAGCAAACCCCCATTCACTCAGCCTAGCTGTCACTCAAACATGCTAAGTGGTGAGCCGGCCGGCTCACCACTTGGGCCAATCAGGACGGAGTGCGACTTGAGTTGCCTAGGCAACTCAGTCCAGGGTGCCTAAATTCCCCTCCACCCCTCCTAAGTACCCCAGACATAGTGGCACCACTTTGGAGGGCTTCTGTGGAGAAGCCCGCCAAAAAGTGGAACAAAGGGCTCGACTTGGGTTGGAGTCACAGAAGAGAACACAAACGCCATTTTAGAATCAAGTTTTGGCAAAAAATACCACCCGGAGAATTAATATTAATTAAATAAACCAGCGGTATGTTCGAGGCTACCGTAAATAATTAAATAAAGATAGTAGCCTAAAACAATGGGAAATCCCAAAGGAAAATATTTGCGGTTGAATATAAAAAGTAGTATCCACTGCCACCAGCCAAAACTCGATCAGGGGGGACGGAGACGTGCCCCCTCGACTAACAGACCCTGGGGCAATCGAATTGCCCCAGCCAGTACGTCCACAATATGATGGTTGGTACTGGTTCTGCTCAGAATTTAAGACTAGTAAAGTCAATGGTGACTTTACATGCCCTGGGGGACAGTAGTCAGTCCCAGGGTATGGAGTCTATACTGGGGGGTCACTATGACACCCCTGTGTTATTGCACTGAGGGTGCTGTGTAACACATATCACAAAAACACATGAAACCCTATGGAGTAAAAGACCCCATAGCCCATTAAACACTTCTAGATCCAAAGAAACACACTCAAGTCATGTCCAAGAGTGAGGGTAAAAGAGTCTCACTCTTGGCAGGAGAAAAAAAAAACCCAAAAATCCAGCAAAGCTGCTGGGGGACTCACTAGGTTAGGAAATTCAGCCTAAACAGAGAATTCTCCCTAACACTCGCCCCCCCCCACCCCCCAGACTAAGGGACAGGAGGATTTAATCTACTCCTGGATGAACCTCATACCTCTAGTCAATGACATACATCCTAGAGAGTCCATCAGCATTTTGATGGTGACACCCTGACCTGTGCTCAATGGTGAAATCAAACCCTTGCAGGCAGATTGACCATCTCAATAGTTTTGGATTTTCTCCCTTCATTTGCATTAACCATCTCAAGGGTTGGTGGTCAGTCTGAATGACAAAAGTAGAACCATACAAGTATGGCCTAAACTTCTTCAGTGCCCACACAATAGCAAAGCATTCTCTTTCTATTGTTGCCCACCTTGTCTCAGGGTCCTTCAGCTTACGGCTGATGAAGCAAATGGGGTGTTCCCTACCCTTCTCATCCAGTTGGCTTAGAACTGCACCTATACCTACATTGGAAGCATCAGTTTGTACAATGAAAGTTTGGTGGTAGTCAGGAGCTCTCAATACTGGAGCTTGGCAAAGAGCTTTCTTCAGTTTTTCAAAGGCCTGATTGCACTCCTCATTCCATTTGACCTTTTTAGGGAACTTTGGAGAGGAGATTACATTCAGTGGCGAAGCTATGGTCCCATAGTTCTCAATTAAATTCCTGTAATACCCAGTGAGGCCTAGGAAGGCTCTCACTTGGGTTTGAGTAGTAGGTGTTGTCCAATTTTGCACAGCTTCAATCTTGCTGAGCAAAGGCCTTATCTCTCCACCTCCTACCTCATGCCCAAGGTAGACCACCTTACTTTGACCTATCTGGCATTTACTTGCCTTGATAGTCAACTTGGCCTGTCCAAGAGCCTGCAAAACATGTCCTAGGTGGTTCACATGATCCTCCCAGGAGTGGCTGAAGACTGCAATGTCATCCAAGTATGCCATGCAGAAGTCCTCTATCCCAGCTAGAACTTGGTTCACCATCCTTTGGAATGTAGCAGGTGCATTTTTTAATTCAAAAGGCATGACCTTAAACTGGTACAAGCCAACTGGGGTGGAAAATGCAGTTTTCTCCTTGGCATGGTCTGTCAAGGCTATTTGCCAATAGCCTGACGTAAGGTCAAATGTGCTGAGGTACTTGACTGCACCAAGTTTATCCACCAACTCATCTGTCCTTGGTAAAGGGTGGGCATCAGTCTTGGTGACTGCATTAAGAGCTCTATAGTCCACACAGAACCTCAAGTCTCCGACGAGGGAGAAGCTGAGCCGACCTGCCACGACACCACCACAGGTGGAGCCCTGCTGGACTGCCTCACCACTTTTCCCAACGACAGAGGAGATCTCCCGCCGGAGAGTCTTCTTCCTTTGACTGGTGGGGATAACCAGTTTCATCGTCTTTTCGCTTTGCCGACGTATCTCGTGGCCGCCTTGCCCGTGCCAAGCACCCCGGCAACCGGGATACCACGTTTTACCACGACCGCGAAACCAAGGTACCACCTTTAACCGGAAAACTCTGCGGCTGGTTTCTTCCCTGGTAGTGCAACGACCTTCATCTTTCCTCCAAGTCGAGATCTTCTCTTCCCCTGGACGACGACGCAACTTGCACCCACTACCAGGAACAACTGCCACCGCTGGAGGATCCTTCCCACTTAAGGTACCGTGTCCCGCCTGGCTTCCCTTGCTACCGACTGTACGGGGTAGATTTAGCCCCCGGCTTTCGTACCTGGGTTAGCCTGGGACACCTTGGCTAAACTTTTCTAAGCCTCTCTAAACGCTTTTCTGAACCCTCTGCAAGACTTTCTAAGCCTAGTGTAACTGTGTGATCTGGGGCGCATTTGTGCTCTGCTCTCTCTAAGAGTGGGCCCAGCCTTTGGACTTTGGCTCACCAGTGACTTTTTGCTCTCTGTCTTGCTAACAGTGTTCTGGAATCGTAGAGTGGTGTACCTCTTCATATTCTGTCTTTTTCCCTCCCTTTTTCACAAACTTATTAGAGTGCAATCTAGTTAAGCGCTCACCTCTGTATGAAAATAAGTGGTGTTTTTACTGTGATTTTCTAATAGGGAAAAAGGGGTGTATATATCATAATAGTAACTGTGTTTAGCATATTTTACAATAAGAGTGCTGGAGTGTTTCAACTGTGTGTTTTTAAATAAATAATTATATACTTTGATACCAAAGCTCTGGTCAGTGTTTGCTTGTATTATTGTATCTGAGTGCCTATTGAGTATACTTTGCATACTGCCTAACTCTTCTTGAGGGAAGTCTGACTGCTCAGCCGCAGCTACCAGGTAAATCTGGGTGGTACAGACTGCTACCAAGTGGGTTTACTGCCAACACCTGTAGTCTTAAATCTTTTGCAGTGGTCCCTAAGGGAACTGCGCAGGTTTCTGCCTAACAGTAGCTATGCTTATAAACTCATGTCATGTCGCAATATCTTCCTTCACTCTCAAAGCACAGGATATTATGAGAGGCACACCATACAAAACTTAAATGATGACATCCCAGTCGCTGAATGGCAACAAGGTCAATGACGCACACCGTTTGCAAGTACAGGCACTTCAGGCCACCTCTACTGGTCTACCAACTGCAAAATGTCCTCCGCAACCATTCTGTAATAGTGAGCAACCACAGGACACATACATATTTCCAAGAGTGTACGCTGGAGTTACATATCAGTATCAAAACGGACCTAAAAAAGGCAACATTCTGAAACCTACTTCCAACCAGTGGCCAGCCTGTTAGGTTCAAGGGCCAAAGCCATGCACACAAGCCAGTAGAGGTTTTGCAGGCACAACACAACATAGCCCACTGACTGGAAATATCCTCATAGTGTCTGCAATGCACTCCCCATCCCCAATGGAGTCAGCCTGCACTCACCAAAAAAGGATAGTCGCCTATACAGCTGCCCACCAATTAAGTATATGTGAGTTCCTGCACAAAAAGTCCATATTGCAAAACTGTGATGGTATAAAATTCCTTCCATGTGCCAATGTCTGCCTCCCCTCCTTGAGGCACGTCTGTGGCCAAGCCCTAGGCTCCTGGGTGCATGCGGAGGCATACGGCTTCCGCCCATGCACCCAAGAGCCTACTCCTTCAACACACCCACTACACACAAGGCAGTAGGGGCTTTGCAGGCACAACACAACATAGCACACTGTCTGCAAATATCCTCACATTGTCTGCAATGCACTCGCCATCGCCAATGGAATCTGCCTGCACTCACCAAAAAAGGATATTCGCCTCTAGAGCTGCCTGCCAATGAGGTACATGGGAGTACCTGCGTAAAAAGTCCATATTGCAAAACTATGATAGTATTAAATTCCTTCCATGTGCCAATGTCTGCCTGGCCTCCCTGAACCAACGATGTGGCCAAGCCCTAGGCTCCTGGGTACATGTGGAGGTCTACAGCTTCCGCCCACGCACCCTTGAGCCTATTCCTTCAACACACCCACTGCACACAAGCCAGTACGGGTTTTGAAGGCACAACACAACATAGCAGACCGACTGCAAATATCCTCATATTGTCTGCAATGCCCTCCCCATCCCCATTGGAGTCTGCCTGCACTCACCGAAAAAAAGGATAGCCGCCTCTACAGCTGCCCGCCAATGATTTATGTGCGAGTACCTGCAAAAAAAGTCCATATCGCAATACTATGATGGTACAGAATTCCTTCCATGTGCCAAAGTCTGCTTGGTCTCCCTGAAGCGAGGCTGTGGCCAAGCCCTAGACTCCTGGGTACATGTGGAGGCCTACAGCCTCCGGCCATGCACCCAACAGCCTTCTCCTTCACCACACCCACTGCACACAAGCCAGTAGGGGTTTTGCAGGCACAACACAATGGAGTCTGCCTGCACTCACCAAAAAAGGATACCCACCTCTACAGCTGCCCTCCAATAAAGTATATGTGAGTACATGCGTAAACAGTCCATATCGCAAAACTGTGATTGTATAAAAATCCTTCCATGTGCCAATGTCTGTCTGGTGTTAGGCAGAATCATATGCAGTACCCTTTGGGAACACTACACACAATTAGGACTACAAGTGTCAGTACAATTACACCTTTGGTACAAGCCTGTACTACACAGTAATGTGGTAGCAGTGGCTGAGCAGCCAGACATATCTCAAGAGTAAAGTGAGCAGTACAAGAGGTTACACAAAGGACTAGCAATTACAGTGATTCAAACAAACACTTACTCAATGTTTCTTGGTAAAAGAATATACATTAATTTACACAGTCATTTGGAAAACATTCCACTAGCAAGAGCAGCTCAATATTACAATCCAATACACTACAATACACAACCAACCAGTTTCTGAACAAGTACAGCTCCCCTGGAGTGGGAGCAAAATGGCACTTCAGTTACTTTAAAAAGGGGTAAAAAGACAAGGTTATAAGAATCAACAGCACACATACTTTTTGTAGGTAGGGCAAATAGTTTCAGTTCATTACAACCAGCACTTCAATTCAATAGGCCTGGGCCAAAGTCAGTGGTTCAGAGTCTTGGATAGGATAGCACAGTTCTGGTATTAAACAGTTAAGTCTTTGCCACGGTTTTTAGAAGAATTTGGTAAGACGAAAAGTTATATGTTGGTTTAGGGCAGGAGAAGCCTTCAAAGTTGGGAAAGTTTCCCAAACTTGCACCCCGGCCGAACGGGGTTCTGCACCGCACTTGCACAGTACCTTGTAAGTGAAGAAAAGCTGTAGCTGAGGCAGTTGTTCCTGGCAGTTCCTGCAGATCTCGCTGTTCCTGAGCTTCAGTCATGGGGACAAGGAGGACGTTGGATTCCAAGATGGCCAAGTCGCTGTAAGGACCGCGACTCCCGGGTTCCCGACCTGAGACAATTAGCAATCACCTCTAAAGCGGCAGAAGCCCTCCCCGGCAACCACAGCGGGCGGGTTGCATCTCCGGAGTGGCGCAGGACAACGGAGACACCGAAGGCGAGCGGTGTGCCCCCCCCAGAGCGTGGAGCCGAGCTCTGACGACTCGACCTGGAGTGGCGCGTGGTGAGTGTCGGCAGTTGGCCCGCGGGCTAAGCAATTTGAACGCATGGAGGGGCTGGCACCCGTTTTCTCTGGCGGTCTCCTGACGGCGGAGATCGGAGTCCCACGGAAAAACACCTACAGCGACCCGGGCTGGTGAAGAGGGGCGGAGAAGAGGCCCCCGCCGCCCCTGGCAGCAGCGAGGAGAGTCGGCGCCCCCCCCCCCGAGGGCTTCCTGAGGAGTGGAGGTATGGAGGCCATTGCGGGAGAGGTGGGGAGGTGCTTGGGTGCTGGTTAGGCCCTCCCCACCTGCACTGGGGAGCGCCGGAGCGAGGTGGAGACCTTCCGACCTGAGGAGATCTGGCACATCAAGCCCAGTGCCACGGCGCGGGCGGTGGCGTGGGACGGAGGGAGCGCTCGGCTCCTGTCTCGCGCAGACTGCCCCTGCTAAGCAGAGGTCTGCCCCCGGCTCTCTTGTCTGGGGGGTGTGGGGGGGCGCTCCCCTAGGCCCAGTGAGCCCAAATAAGGATCAGGCTCTAGAACATTGACTCTTGCGAGGGACTGAGGGGCTTCCCCCTGGGGGCCCCGCGCCGTATCTCTCTATTGTCCCCTGGTACCCCCCTAGACAAGCCTTGCCCTCCAGCGCACCCTACGTAGGGCAGTAGTCTTCGGGGCTCTGTGACTTTCGGAGTGGGCAGGGGGTGGGGCTGACCGCCACAGTAGCAGCGAGAGTGGAACAGCACGCTGGACCCCTCGTCGGAATGATCAGACCTTGGGCTGGCGGGGGGGTCCAAAAGTAGAGCTGTATAGTAGCAGTTTGAGAGAAACCACAATGAAGCCTTCAGTCTTCTACAGACTCCCTGCGGCGGTGAAACCCCAAACTCGACATCCCTACGGGCAAGCAGGCGGGTAAACAGCTCTTCCAAAGGTCAACCACTAGCATATATTAAAGATGCAGCAAAAGATTTCATGGAACAGAAGCAAGGACGCGCTGGCCTTCCCGAAAAGCTCCAAGAAGGCGATGGAAGGCCCCCTCACGAAGATCTGGGCAAAAGATCCCGGGACAACAGAGGACCAAGTGTTCAGCGACGGGGCAGAGGAACAAGCGGCACCTTCCTGTCAGGAGGTGCTAGATGGGCCAGTGTCCCAGGCAATGCTCACACAATTTATGGGCGAATTGGTTGACTAGATCACAGCTGCAGGGCAGAAGCAGATGGACAAGCTACGGGAAGACCTGGCAGAGCGACTAAGAGAAATTAAAAGGGATATCAATAAAGTAGAGGAGAGAGTTGATACCAATGAGAAGCCCATCCAGGAGCTGACAGAAGATGCAAGAAAGGTTGACAATCTCCTGGAAACGTTGGCCGCTGCAACGCAAAATCTCAAGTTACAGGTTTAAGACCTGGAGAACAGAACAAGGAGAGCGAATATCAGAGTCAAATCTCTGCCTGAAGACATTACAGATCAGGAGTTGACCAAGGTACTCAAATCAATTTTTACCGACCTCCTTGAGTCTGGCTCCGAACCGGAGATGCAGTTTCACAGAATCCACAGCGTTGGCCCGCGCAGACCGGAACCTGGTACGAGGCTGAGAGATGTTTTGGTGGCCTTCCATAACTACGCTACGAAAGAGAACGTTTGGGCAAATGCTAGAAAGGCTGCCCACATCACTTACAACTGCCAAGAAATCTCCCTGTATCAAGACTTATCTCAGATAACTTTAATGAAAAGGAGGAGAATGAGTCCAGTGTTGGCCTACCTACGCTCACAACAAATATGCTATAGATGGTCCCACCCGTTCGGCCTGACCTTTACCTGGCAGGGCTTTCAACAAAGGATTACAACCTGCGATCAAGGGCTGGCCCTGCTGGATTGGAGGAGCAGCCCTCGGGCCCCCGGCAGCAGGGAGGACCCACCCGAGTGTGCACAAACCATGGGAATGGTCTACGGTCAGGCCCAAGAGAGCGAGGAAGAGGGATCAGGGAACAGCACCCAGGAATATCGCCAACAATCCAGATGCGGGCCCCCCCAGAAGGGGTTAGGAGGTCCACCGACGCCCCAGGAGACAGCAAATAGTCTTTGAGGATATAGGGTGAGCCCGGGGAGGGCGCTTGCCAATGACGATGCATGTTATGTTTCAGGTGGTTCACTAGGGGTTGTTATGGGTAGCAGGGTGGAGGGCGGGCAGGAGTCTTGGAATGGGCTTGGGAAATCCTGCGTGGGGCAGTTCTGGGTTACTTCAAGGATCCGGCTCTCGTCTTGGTTTACAAGGGGGGTCTAGTGCCAGTCGGATTCACCTGGAAGGGGGGAGGGGTGGTTGAGGGAGAAGGGGTAGGGGTTGAGGGAAAAGGGGTGGGGGAGGAGGGGTGGGGAGATCCAAGAGCTCCAAGCTAGAGGTTTAACCAGTTGGGTGCTTGACGGCATGCGGATCCTGGGGGATTTGGGTCCTACTGAGGTTCAAAGTAAACTACAATCCCCCGCATGACTAACACAGGCTCGTTGAAACTACTTTCGTTAAACGTAAATGGGCTCACTTCTCAGGTCAAAAGGAGAAAGGTGGAGAGGTTCCTGAGGGAAAACCCCCATATAGTAACACTGCAGGAGACCCACGTTCATTCTAGGGATACACACAGGATAAAATTCCGGGGCTACTCGAGACTGGCTCAGGCCACTCTAGCGAGCAAAAAGGGGGGAGTCCTGATCGCTCTGAAGGATGGACTAGATCTGGCTATCACTGAGATGCAGAAAGACAATCAGGGGAGGTCCTTAGCAGTGATCCTCGAGGGAAGGGCAGAGATCATTACGGTGGCGACTATTTGCTCCTAACCAGGGGCAGGACCCCTTCATTCAAAACACTCTCACCCGGCTAGGGAAATTTGCCAAGGCTAACATCCTGTTAACAGGAGATTTCAATTTGGCATGGGACCCCTCAAAGGATAGGAGCTCGGTTATATGGGCGACGCAAGGGAAACCCTCCGGAGATCTGGTTAAAAAGATGCAAGATCTGGCCTTATTAGATGCATGCAGGAACTCTATGGAAATAAGGAGGGGTACACTTTTTACTCGCACGCACACAGAGTACACTCGCGTATCGACTATGTCTGACTATCAAAACCACTCCTAGGGAGAGCGTTAGACATGGACATAGGCGCAATTACCCTTGCGGATCACGCGCCTCTCACCTTATCGATAGCTCGATCGAGGGGAGCCCCTGGATTATGGAAGTGGAGATACCCGGTCTCACTTTTCAAGGATCCTATTCTTGTCAAGGAACTAGAGGGAGAAATGAAAGAGTTTGCTGAACACAATAACTGGGACGATACGACCCCGCAAATTTGGTGGGATGCCCTTAAGGCAACGATTCAGAGGAGAATTATAGCTATTAAGGCTAGATGGGAATGGGAGTTGAGCCTGGAGGAGCAAGAACTGGAAGCCAAACTCAAAGGGATCATGGCTCAGATGAGCCATAAACAATCAGCAGCCATTAGAAGGGAATATAGGGCAGTTGAATCTTATACAGACAAGAGCGGCTGAACGTAATCTCCTACGGCTGCGGCACAGATACTATACCAAAGCGAATTAATCCGACAATCTTCTCGCCAGGTTGCTAAGGAAGGAAACAGGAGACAAAACCATCTTGAAAATTAGAGGGCAGGGCGGTCAGGTTTACACCAACAACCCAGACATAGAGAGCGAATTTTGAAAATGTTATGCTGACCTATATAGATCCGACAACCCACCTCTCCCCAAGCAGGAGGCGTATCTAAATAGGATAGACCTGCATCAGGTCTCGTCAGAAGACAGGGAGTTACTAGAACGCAAGATAACCTCGGGTGACATCAGAAGGATAATTAGCAACCTACCGTCCAACAAAGCGCCTGGCACAGATGGGTTTGTACCCGAATTCTATAAAGCTCATAAAGAAGTCTTAATCCCCCTCCTCACTAAATTGTTTAATTCCATAGCTTCCACCAAGATCCTCCCCAAAACCATGGACAAAGCCAAAGTGATCCTAATCCACATGAAGGGTAAAGACCCGACTCAATGTGGGTCCTATCGACCTATAGCTTTAATTAACGTGGACACCAAAATCCATACTAAAGTTCTAGCGAAACGCTTAGACACAATCCTCCCCAAACTAATCCACACGGACCAATAGCGTTTTTTTAGTGGCAGGCAAACATCCGACAACGTAAGAAGGTTGGCCCACCTAGTTGAAAAAACCCAGAAAAGGAAAATACTGCCCCTTCTGTTAGCAATTGATGCCAAGCAGGCATTCGATCGGGTTGAGTGGGGATTCCTTTTTGCCG
This sequence comes from Ambystoma mexicanum, assembly GCF_040938575.1. NCBI lineage: Eukaryota > Metazoa > Chordata > Amphibia > Caudata > Ambystomatidae > Ambystoma > Ambystoma mexicanum. Next base: position 640,499,273 of record NC_090939.1, read on the forward strand.
CCATGGCCAAGATGGGCTTCGGCCCCGGCTACATTGATCGAATTAGGGCTAATTACCAACATCCAGATATTCGACTAGCAATAAATGTCCAAATCTCAGCCCCTATCCTGGTAGGAAGAGGCACAAAACAGGGCTGCCAATTTCACCCCTTCTTTACGCTCTCCACTTGGAATGATTTCTAGCAGCAGTAAGGGCAGCCGGAGACAGAGGGGATTCCGTTTGGTGGCCATGTCCACAATGTAGCAGCTTTTGCGGACGACATGATCCTGTCATTAACTCATCCTAGCTCTTTTCTGCGGACGCTAGGCAGGGAGCTGGACCGGTTTGGACGGGTAGCGGGGTTAAAAATTAACATGCACAAATCTGAGGTCCTCTCTCTTTCATTGCCGGAAAACGCAGAGCAAGACCTTAGGAGGGATTATAAGTATAGATGGGTCGACAACTCCTTAAAATATTTGGGGATACATCTAACCAAAACGGTAGAGGATCTTTACAAAGCAAATTATCCCCCTCTCCTCCGGAAACTCAAAACCAAAATGGTGGACTGGGGTCCCCTGGCGCTATCTTAGCTAGAACGCGTCAACGCTTTAAAAATAGCGGTTCGACCTAGTCTCCTCTACTTTTTTTCGGCCCTCCCGACACAGGTCCCGGCGTCTTTTTTCAGAGCCGTCCAGAGAATGACCAACCAGCTTGTCTGGAACCAGAAACGCCCAAGGGTGACAGATTCACTAATGGAGGCCTTGCCAGGCAGGGGCGGTTTAGGGGAACCAGACTTCATGGTATATTACTTGGCGGCACAGATCCAAGTTATCAGGAATTGGCAAAGGGGGGACAGGGAGAAGGTCTGGAGACCGATGGACCGAGCGGTGGTGGGGGGAGACTTGGAGGGGATACTGTGGCTGCCGAGGCGGATAGTCCTATTCAAATGTATTGTAGTGTAATAACCGTGACAACGGGGGAGACTTGGGACCAAGCGGTAAAAAGAGCACAGATCACCTCCTACTCTTCCCCCTATACTCCCCTGCACGGCAACCCGCAGTTCACCCCAGCTTACACTCGAGTATCGGCCTTTAATACCTGGCATCAAGGGGGATGTAGGATGCTGCAAGACATGTTCATAGGAGACAAGGTTAAACACTTTGAGCAGTGTAAAAGGACTTTGGCATAGGTGAGACGCAGAGGTTTCCCTATCTCCAGTTAAGGCACTGGCTTTCACTTCCAATGGTAAAGCAAGCGGGGTCCCGTCCTCATACTCCTTTTGAGAGGTATCTAGACACAGATGCGGGGGACAAGGGGGTGCTGGCTTCCATTTATAAACACATTAAGCAAGGAGAAGCCCTGGTATGCAGATCCTACATGCAGAAATGGAAGGGTTACAGGGACAGTGATAGAAGTCCCGGCCTGGGAAAAGCTATGGTCGCAGATCTCTAAACTCACAAGGTCGATTCAGATTCGAGAGATGTGGCTGAAACTGATGCCCCAGTGGCATTAAACCGCGGTCAGGCTAAATAGAATATTCCCCAATACGTTGAGGCTGTATTGGAGGGGATGCGGGCTGGAGAGCACCTCGGCTCACATCTGGTGGGAGTGTCCAAAAATAGACCAGTTCTGGCTACAGGTACAGCAGGTGGTCACCCAGGTCTTGGGAATCAAGCTAGGCCAGAACAAGGTTCTGGACTTGATGGGTTTAAATGGGGCCCTAGAATCCTTCACAACGACGGCAGACCGGAAACTTTATGTGATGATGATGATGTCGACAGCTTCAGTTTTGGCACGTAAATGGAAATCGAAAGATCCTCTACAAGACCATGAATGGATTGCTAAAATATGGTCTTATGTGGCCCTGGAATGGCTTACCTCCACTTTTCAGGGGGATCACATGCGGTTTGTCTCAGATTGGTCCAACCTATTGTCATACCTGAAAGCGGGGGCCCGCCGAGCATGGTGCCCCAAGGCCATGGAACTTCTTGGTATAATTAGACCACAGGACAAGTCTGATCTGTGAAGAACACTCATAGAGGGACCTTCAGTGCGATGGTCCCAGAGATAGAGGTCAATGGCATTATACAGCTGCTTAACCTGGTTTACTATGCATGGTAGCTAACTGGTGTGCTCTTAGATCACGGGAGGGGGTGGTTTGTCTTTCTGTTTTCTTGTTCACACAACCTGATTGAAATTGTCAATAAAAAAGGATTTTAAAAAAAAAGGAGGATCGGGAGGTTCCTGCACTGCCCAGGGAAGAGGCCACTAGCTTGGCAAAACGTCGCTTTAAGGTGTGAGTGCCTTAAAGACCACAAACTGGTATCCTTCCCACTGGCTATCCAGTTTTCAACAGCACTCTAAAGAAAATTCGACCAGTATGGGGACGGTGTCCAGGCGGTTTACGAGTTGGTTGTTCCCACCAAACTCAAGGAAGAAGTTGACCTTGAAGGGCTTCTCTGTCGATGGAGTTTCAGGCAATTCGAACCAGCAGCAGGGCTTCACCAGTGGACCAGGAGTTGCAGCAGTCGTCTTCCTTCAGCTCGTCTTCGGTTCTTTCGTTCCAGTGGTCAACTCTGCTTTCCAAGTCCCAGAGACCTGCTTTTAAACAGTTTTCCCCCATTCATTCCAGCCTGGCTGTCACTCACACAGCAGGGTGGCTGTCCTTGCCGGACAGCCAGACTGTCAATCACACCAGAGTGCATTCAGATCTCCTAGGAGACTAAGCACAGGGAGTTTCGGGCACCACCCTCACATCCTGTCCACCCCAGACACTCAGGCGCCAGAGGAGGGCTTCAGCACTGAAGCCCACCAAAGGCCAACAAACAAAGGGACCAAACCTGGTTTGGTGCACAGAGTTAAACAAAATAAGGACCTTTCCTAAAAGAAACTGCGAAAAAAGTCGACCAGAGTCTGTTTTTACAGATAGGTCTTGGGCGCCATATTGGAAAACACGGCTGACACGATTTTTAGCTATCAGTGTTCGCAGTTGGGACAAATCATGGTAGTTTGTTTAAAACCACTGCCACCAGCCATTTCAAGTAGAAAAGGGTAACATTTGACTGTTACAGGAGTGTTTAGACTCAGGGGATGTTAGGCAACCCCTTCAGCACTCTATAGGAAGATAGTGTGTGTTGGCTCTGTAAATGTAAAAAGACTAGTAAAAAGACTAGTAAAGTCAATTTAACTTTACATGCTCTGGGAGACAGTAGTCAGTCCCAGAGAAGGTATTTAAACCTTGGGGAGTCTGAAAGACACCCCTGTGCCACTACACTGAAGGCGCTGTGTGACACACATAAAAAGATGATGCCTATGGAGTTGTTTTAAAACTCTGTATCCAAACAACACAAAAGTAAAACACACATCAAAATACATGAAAGAGTGGGGAAAAAGGCTCACACTCTTTCCAGGTAGAAATTTAAATCCTAGAAATCCAGCAAAGTTGCTGGGGGTCTCAAAAGATAAGGGAAATTAGCACATTCTTGAGAATTCTCCCTAACACTTGGCCTCCCTGAAGCAACGCTGTGGCCCAGCCCTAGGCTCCTAGGTACATGCAGAGGCCTAGGCACCCAATAGCCTACTCCTTCAACATACCCACTAGAAGGCAATAGAGGCGTGCATGCTACCATGTGGCCATGTACCTTTCCTGACTACCGGTACGTATGGGTACACTAACGGACTCACACTAGGCTGCATTCGCCAACCTACTTCCAAACAGGGGCCAGACTGTTTGTTGCAAGGGCCCTAGCCATACACACAAGCCAGTATGCCTTTGAAAGCACAACACAGCATAATACATCGACTTCAAATACCCATTCGCCTCCCCTCCCTGAAGCAAGGTTGTGGCCAAGGCCTAGCCTCCTGGGTACATGCGGAGGCCTGCAGCCTCGGCCCAAGCACCCAAGAGCCTACTCCTTCAACACACCCACTAGAAGGCAATAGAAGCGTGCATTCTACCATGTGGCCACGTAGCTTTCCTGACCACCGGTACGTATGGGTACACTAACGGACCCAAACAAGGCTGCATTCTCCTACCTACTTCCAAACAGTGACCGCGCAGTTAGGTGCAAGGGCCCTAGCCATGCACACAAGCCAGAACGCCTTTCGTCCCCTGTGCACCTAACCACCAATACAGTATATGTCAGTAGCTGCGTGAATGGTCCATATTGCAAAAGGGGGCTGGCAAAAAATCCTTCCATGTCCCAATGTAGTAATGGACTTCCTAAAAGCAAGGGTGTGAGCAAGCCCTAGCCTCTTGGGTACATTTGGAGGCCTATGGCCTCCGCCGATGTACCTAAAATCCTTGTCCTTCCACATCCACTAGAAGGCAATAGTGCATACACTAATGGACCCACACATGACAACTTCCTCACACCTACTTCCATATAAGTACACTAACGGACCCACACATGACAACTTCCTCACACCTACTTCCAACCACTGCCCGCACTTAGGTGCAAGGCCCCTAAGCATAAACACAAGCCAGTAGGGACTTTGCAGGCACAACACAACATAGTACACCGACTGGCAATATCCTCATATTATATCCAATGCACTCCCCATCCCCAGTGCAGCCTGCCTGCACTGACCAAAATACGATAGTCGCCTTTGCAGCTACCGGCCACTAAAGTATGTACGAGTAGCTGCGTGCATGGAAGCATTGCATTGCGGTATTGGTGTCCAAGCCCTAGGCTCTTGGGTACAAGGGAAGGCCTGCCGCCTCTGCCCATGCACTGAAAAGCCTATGCCTTACACACAACCACTACAAGACATGGCAGGCAAGTATGGGAACATTTCGCCATAAACCCACCGCCATAAAACAATGCACACAAATAAAGTCCACATAACCATCGGCAGCCCTAGCCAACAGCACAACACATGGGCAATTTCTTCGCTTCGCCATCTTTCACCCACCCGAGCCTGCCAACCATGATTTGCAACCCCTTCCGAAGCAGCACTATCCTCTGATACACCATGGCAGTGTTTCCCAAAAACCTTTGACGCACAGCACGCTTCCCTCCAGCCAACCACCGGCCGCGTCCACTGTTCGCCGACAGCAATGCGTACCGCAGGCCAATGAAACTTCGGTCCACGGAGCGAACAGGGAAATGGGTCCACGGAGCAGACCCAGATATCACACATTTTTTGGGACATACATTTCAGTCCTTTGCAACAGAAGTACTGGTCTGATTTCCACCAAACACACAAAAGAACGCTTTCTGACCCAAGCCCCCATCCTGCCGCAAATTTGGTGCAAAGCCGTCCAGCCGGGCGGCCTGTAGGCGTGTGCAAAGTTTTTCCCCATTCCGTCTATGGACCCCCCCTATAACTTTTCTGCCCCTGCACGAAACCTCACCAAAGTTGCCGAAAAAATTCAGAAAGGGCCATATACTTTTTTTGTAAAGTTTGGCCAGGAATCATCAAGGGGGAGCGAAGTTATAAGCCACCGAAAAAGTGCTCTTATTATGAGTTTAGCAACTTAACCATAACTACCTGGCCGCTACTGCAGGCCGTGTAATATATATGCATATATATGCTGTATCAAGATACCTATTCTAATTTATTGTTGAATGTTTGGTATTGCACGTGTTCTGTATGCAAATTGAGAAGTGTGAGCATGTATGTGCAATACAGTGCCTAATAATCAAGCATGCCCGAGTCCAGAGCACCGTACATTATGCAATCTCTCTTTGCTTTACCGTTTCCACCATTCACCAAACTAAAAAGGTTCATGGCACATTGTCCCTAATCTGTGACACCACTACACAGTGGGTAGTGACAGTACAGTAAATGGCATGTATAATCTGTTATGGCAAAAAAAGCCTTTTTAGGCACAGTCTGAAAGCTAGTGTTTAAGAACTGTATACGCACGCCCATCTCCCTTTAAAATGACTTGCATTTTTTCCCTGCTCGCAGCATCCCTCCACTCCCTGCACCCGCCTCCTGGTCCTCTTCCTAAAACCCAATCTCAGACTCTCTCCTGTCGCGAGGCGGCATTCTTCTGCTGCCTGGTTTTGAGAAGTTAAGATTTGCCATGTATTTCTCTCTGCACTTTGCAATGTGATTTGAGTTGAGTGCTGAGGAATGAATGGACTGTGGTTAGAGGCATACCTACCTCTCTACGTGGTGCTGCAGAGATGAACATATAATTAAATACCTAGAAATTTAAATAATTTTATTGTTCATTTCTGGACCAAAGTTAAGGATGAAAACGATTTTACAGTTCACATGCAAATAGATACTGTCACATGATGTTTAGTAACACAGCTAATTGTTATGCGATGAAACCAAATGAAGATATTTAAAGAAAAATAGATAAATTAATCTGGCATTCCTACATAACAAAGATACATGTCCTATTCTACAGGCAGCTAAGTAACACCCGGAATACCTCACGATCTGTGGGCAATTGGATTCATATAAGCGTTGTAAGTTTTAGTGATACTATTACACAGGCATTTTATTGATTTTCCTGCCCATTTAAATTAGGTTTTCTTCTGCAAATATGATTTAGGCCCCTGCTCATCGAACACTAATGTAAAGAAATACATCCTCATAGTTACTTACTTCATGACTACATTTTTCAAACATTATTCCATGTAACAGTGGCAAAACATTAAGACAGTTCCTCTGCTCAGGTACACTGCTGAAATAATCCAAAACTGGGTGACTGCCAAGATTCTCTTCTTGAATGGCAACAAAGTGGTGACCATACTCCTTGTCACACATAACAGAAACATCCCTCTGTTCACTGGGCCTCCTCCTTGCATCTTCAACCCATTACTTTGGGCCAGGCTTGAAACCTCTGTGCCAGTTTCGACTCAAATCACTCCTTCATGCTGCAAGTAAACAGTGACGAAAAAAGACAACTTCCAACCTTATATGATAACGAAAATCTTGATTCTGCTGAATTTCCACTGTTAGACAGACGCTATAGTCCTTTACCACGTAGACTACTGTAATATCATATATGCTGGTGGCCAATTGTTCATGGAAAGACCAGGTGAATCGGACAGGACTCAAGTTGACTAGGCACTATGGGGCTATATCCAGATTCACTCATGTCCATGGGATGGGCCCAGTAAGTGTCATCTTGCGGATCTACAAGAGTCAGGCCAGGCAGGCCGCACTCTGTGGAGCTGAACTGTGGGGTATCTGTAATCCAGGTATGCTCCAGATTGTGGAACAGAAATTCCTCAAAGCAGTCCTGGGCCTGCCTGTAAATGCGCCTAATGCTCTGGTTTTTTGGGAGTTGGACCTGCAAAGCATTGGCTTCATATGTCAAATGAGGCCGGTGTTTCTTTGGGCTAGACTATGGACAAATGGCAAGTTAGGTCATTATAGAAGAGCTGTTACGGATGTCTTATCCCAGTCGAGAGGACCTAACTTACCCTGACTATCAGCCATTAGAAATCAGTTGATGACCCTGGGGATGGAGAGCTGTTGGTCCCACCCTGAAGCAATCCCATGAAACTTCAAAATGCTATTAAAATAGGCCTACGAAAGCACGAGGGAGAGAAAAACCTGAGCAAAACTTGTAAGTTCAGCTAGCCTAGCCCCTTACCTGTGCGGAAAGAATATCCTGGTTTTGAATGTGACCTGGACAGAATGCAGCTGAAATCAATTGAAGCTCTTTATATAAAGCTGCGTATCAGCATTCTTCCCCTAGTTAGGCCAAAGCATAACCGGAATCCGAGTAATTCAGCTGCTTGTTCTTTTTGTCCAAATGAAACTGAAAGCATAGTGCATTTTATCCTGTTTTGACCAGAGTACTTTTATATTAGAAACAAAATATTTGATACCACGTTTTAAACAGTTTTATGTCAGAAGGGCCAATGAGCGGGGGATTGTGAAATAGCAACCAACTGTATGGGGAACTACTTACTCCAGGCTTGGAGAAAGAGATATAGACATGTTACCCCAGTGATGAAAAATGTTCTAGTCCCTGATGTCTAGCTGTTTTATATATATTTGTATCTGCTATTTTAAGTGTTACAGCACAATTTAGATGAACAAGTTACTTACCAACTGGTAATGTTCTTTCGATTGGATGTTCCTCCAACGTATTCCTCATCTTAGATTTATTCCATCCAGCTCTGCTGCTCTTCGGAATTTTTTTTCGGCAGAGGGCGCCGTGCGTCAATGTCGTCGAGTTGATGGTCCCTCGAAGGCCTCCGTCGAGGGTGACGTCATCGGGTGTATAAGTAGCACGCGTGGCACCCGTTGGCCTCAGTTCTGTTTTTCCCCTCTTTTTTATGTGTGATCTTGCACTGTGTAGATTGTGCCGGCAGACAGGTATCAGCCTTGCGAGATTTGAGATGGCAATAACCCGGAAAAAATCTACAGAGGGGTAGGCTGAGAGGGCGATGAGGAATACGTTGGAGGAACATCCAATCGAAAGAACGTTACCAGTTGGTAAGTAACTTGTTCTTCGAGTGGATTGTGTCCTCCAACGTATTCCTCATTTTAGATAGACTCCCAAAGCAGTATTTTGCATACTTTCTCTGGAGGAGGGGTCAGATTTTTTTTTTTTTTTTACCAATGCCCTTAGATGGCAGAATAAAGCACTGCTTTTACAAAAGTCAGCTCCCTAGACTGGGAAGCATCCAGGCTATAGAACTTTGAGAAGGTGTGAAGTGAAGAACAAGTTGCAGCTTCGCAAATGGACCTTATTGGGACACCTCTTTGAAGGGCCGTGGAAGAGGCGATGCCTCTGGTGGAATGAGCCCTTAACCCTTCTGGTGGGTCTTTTTGTGTTAGTCTGTAGCATTCTGAAATGCAAAGCACGATCCAGCGTGAAATTGTCTGTTTTGTTACCGATTGACCCAGTTTCCTTCCTGTGTAGCCTTTAAAGAACTGGTTGTCCACTCTAAGCCTAGAAAGTCTAGAGATGTAAAAGCTTAAAGCTCTTTTTGGATCCAGTCTGTGTAATCTTTCTTCCACCTTAGAAGGATGAGGTGGAGGATAGAATGAGGGTAAAACAATTTTCTGACTTAAATGAAAATCAGATATTACCTTTGGTAAAAATGATGGTTTAACCCTCAATAAAACCCTGTTCTTATGGAACACAGTATAGGGTGGCCCAGAAGACAGTGCCTGCAATTCGCTCACTCTTCTTGCCGATGTTAGAGCAACTAAAAAGGCCGTTTTCCATGTTAGTAATCTTAATGGACACGTGTGCATAGGCTCAAAAGGGGCACACATTAAGAATTTTAGGACTAAATTTAGATCCCAAAACGGTACTTGAAATGGGTGAGGAGGAAACACATAAGTGAGACCTTTTAAGAATCGTGTTATCAAAGGAATTTTGAAGTAGGAGCATTCTTCCGATGAGCGCTTGAAAATGGAAAGCGCTGCAAGGTAACCTTTTATTGTTCCGATATTCAGACCTCTATGTGCTAGGGTCAGAAGGAAAGATAGTACTTCCGGAATAGAACATAGCAAAGGATCGACATTCTTTTCCCTGCACCAGTTGCAAAACTTTTTCCAATGGCAACGGTATAGAGATTTTGTTGCTGGCCTTCCTACCGAAAGCAACACCTCCATAACATCATCTGGAAGGTTCCAATCCCTGTATCTCAGCCTTTCAGATACCAAGCATGAAGGTTGAGTGTTCTGACCTCTGGGTGGAGAACCTGACCTTCCATTTGAGAGAGAAGGTTCTCTCTCTGAGGAAGACGTACTGGAGGACAGATGGACATATCTAGAAGTACCGGATACCACGTTCTCCTGGCCCAATCCGGGGCAATTAGGATCATGCGGTTCCCGAAGAGTCTCAGCCTCCTGATGACCTGAGGAATGACGGGAATCGGAGGGAACGCGTACAATAGTGGGAAATTCCAATCCACCACGAACGCGTCCCCCAGGGCTCCTCTCGGGGGAAATTCCCTTGGGCAATACCTTTCTCATTTTCGGTTGGTACTGGTTGCGAATAGGTCTACCTGAGGGGTTCCCCAAAGGGCGAAGATCTCTTGAATGACTTCCTGAGCCAGTTCCCATTCGTGGGACACCGTGTTCTGCCTGCTCAGAGCATCTGCCGTCATATTCTCTTCCCCGGCTACATGAATTGCCGTTAAAGAGATTCCCTCCTGAATCGTCGAATACCAGAGCTGCATTGCCTCTCTGCACAGGGGTAGTGACCCCACACTTCCTCTTTTGTTTAGGTAATGCATGGCCACTGTGTTGTCCGTGTTAGGCAGAAACCTGTGCAGTTCCCTTAGGGACCACTGCAAAAGATTTAAGACTACAGGTGTTGGCAGTAAACCCACTTGGTAGCAGTCTGTACCACCCAGATTTACCTGGTAGCTGTGGCTGAGCAGTCAGACTTCCCTCAAGAAGAGTTAGGCAGTATGCAAAGTATACTCAATAGGCACTCAGATACAATAATACAAGCAAACACTGACCAGAGCTTTGGTATCAAAGTATATAATTATTTATTTAAAAACACACAGATGAAACACTCCAGCACTCTTATTGTAAAATATTCTAAACACAGTTACTATTAGGATATATACACCCCTTTTCCCAATTAGAAAATCACAGTAAAACACCACTTATTTTCATACAGAGGTGAGCGCTTAACTAGATTGCACTCTAATAAATTTGTGAAAAAAGGGGGGGAAAAGACAGAATATGAAAAAGGTACACCACTCTACGATTCCAGAACACTGTTAGCAAGGCAGAGAGCAAAAAGTCACTGGTGAGCCAAAGTCCAAAGGCTGGGCCCACTCTTAGGGAGAGCAGAGCACAAATGCGCCCAAGATCACACAGTCACACTAGGCTTAGAAAGTCTTGCGGAGGGTTCAGAAAAGCGTTTAGAGAGGCTTAGAAAAGTTTAGCCAAGGTGTCCCAGGCTAACCCAGGTTCGAAAGCCGGGGGCTAAATCTACCCCGTACAGTCAGTAGCAAGGGAAGCCAGGCGGGACACGGTACCTTAAGTGGGAAGGATCCTCCAGCGGTGGCAGTTGTTCCTGGTAGTGGGTGCAAGTTGCGTCGTCGTCCAGGGGAAGCGAAGATCTCGACTTGGAGGAAAGATGAAGGTCGTTGCACTACCAGGGCAGAAACCAGCCGCAGAGTTTTCCGGTTAAAGGTGGTACCTTTGTCTCGCGGTCGTGGTAAAACGTGGTATCCCAGTTGCCGGGGTGCTTGGCACGGGCAAGGCGGCCACGAGGTACGTCAGGAAAGCGAAAAGACGGTGAAACTGGTTATCCCCACCAGTCAAAGGAAGAAGACTCTCCGGCGGGAGATCTCCTCTGTCGTTGGGAAAAGTGGTGAGGCAGTCCAGCAGGCCTCCACCGGTGGTGGTGTCGTGGCAGGTCGGCTCAGCTTCTCCCTCGTCAGATTCTTAGGTCCTGTGGCGACTTCTGAAGTTCCAGTCCCCAAAGCCCTGCTTTTATGCAGCAAACCCCCATTCACTCAGCCTAGCTGTCACTCAAACATGCTAAGTGGTGAGCCGGCCGGCTCACCACTTGGGCCAATCAGGATGGAGTGCGACTTGAGTTGCCTAGGCAACTCAGTCCAGGGTGCCTAAATTTCCCTCCACCCCTCCTAAGTACCCCAGACAGAGTGGCACCACTTTGGAGGGCTTCTGTGGGGAAGCCCGCCAAAAAGTGGAACAAAGGGCTCGACTTAGGTTGGAGTCACAGAAGAGAACACAAACGCCATTTTAGAATCAAGTTTTGGCAAAAAATACCAACCGGAGAATTAATATTAATTAAATAAACCGGCGGTATGTTCGAGGCTACCGTAAATAATTAAATAAAGATAGTAGCCTAAAACAATGGGAAATCCCATAGGAAAATATTTGCGGTTGAATATAAAAAGTAGTATCCACTGCCACCAGCCAAAACTCGATCAGGGGGGACGGAGACGTGCCCCCTCGACTAACAGACCCCGGGGCAATTGAATTGCCCCAGCCAGTACGTCCACAATATGATGGTTTGTACTGGTTCTGTTCAGAATTTAAGACTAGTAAAGTCAATGGTGACTTTACATGCCCTGGGAGACAGTAGTCAGTCCCAGGGTATGGAGTCTATACTGGGGGGTCACTATGACACCCCTGTGTTACTTAACGGAGGGTGCTGTGTAACACACATCACAAAAACACATGAAGCCCTATGGAGTAAAAGACCCCATAGCCCATTAACCACATCTAGATTCAAAGAAACATACTCAAATCATGCCCAAGAGTGAGGGTAAAAGAGTCTCACTCTTGGCAGGAGAAAAAAATAAACCCCAAAAATCCAGCAAAGCTGCTGGGGGACTCACTAGGTTAGGAAATTCAGCCTAAACAGAGAATTCTCCCTAACAGTCCGTCATTATCAGGACATTCTTTTCCCTGACAGATGGCAGGAAGGCCTTCAGCGCTAGTCTGACTGCCCTCAGCTCTAAAAGGTTGATATGTAGTTTGGACTCCGATGGAGACCAACGACCGTTGATTGTCAAATCGTTGGCATGAGCTCCCCACCCCAGCAGTGAGGCATCCGTCACTACTGTGATCTCCGGCCATGGTTGCCAAAAAGGTTCTCTTTTTAGGATGTTCTCTGTACAGGTCCACCATAGAAGGTCTTGTCTGACCTTGTTCGGAATCTGAAGAAGATCCGTCATTTGACCCGAGAACTGGGACCACTGAGTCTTTAGGGACCATTGAAGTGATCTCATCCTCAAGCGTGCCTCTGGCACCAGAAAGATGCAGGATGCCATGAGGCCGAGCAACCTTAAAAAATCGTAAGCCTGGAGATTTTAGCCATTTTGGAATTTGAAAACCATCTGAAGAATGTCTTGAGCCCTCGTCTTGGGAGGCAAGCTCTTTCCCAAGGATGTGTCTAGTACAGTTCCTATGTACTGAAGCTGTTGGGAAGGTGTCATTTGAGACTTCTTGAAATTGAGGGAGAAGCCCAGTTTGTGGAGGAAGTGGCAGGTGACTTTCAGATGATCCAGTGCTTGCTCGGCAGAGCGCGCTCTGATCAACCAATCGTCCAGGTAGTGGTAGACATGAATCCCCCCTCTCCTGAGGTGCGCTGCCACCACTACCATTAACTTGGTGAAGACCCTTGGGGCGGAGGTCAACCCGAATGGCAGGACTCGAAACTGATAGTGTGAGTCGCCAACTACGAACCTCAGGTATTTTCTGTGTTTGAGATGAATCGGCACATGAAAATAAGCATCCTGGAGGTCCAATGACACCAACCAGTCCTGGAGTTGAAGGGCCTGAAGGATCTGAGAAAGGGTAACCATCTTGAATTTGTCTTTCCTGAGGAACTTGTTCAAGTTTCTTAAGTCCAAGATGGGTCTCAGTCCTCCGTTCTTTTTGGGGATCAAAAAATACAGGGAGTACCATCCCTTGTTCCTCTCCGCTGCAGGTACTGGTTCTATAGCACCTTTCTCCAGCAGGGTTAGAACTTCCTGCTGTAGGAGCGGGTTTGAAAACTTCAACGGGTGTCTCCCTGGTGGATTGCTTTGAGGTTGCTATTTCTAGAGCCCAAACATCTGAAGTAATGGCTCGCCATTCTTGCAGATGCTGCAACAGCCTGCCTCCTACAGGTGTTTTGTGGTGCAAGTCCTCAAAGTGGTTTTGTGGCAGATGTTGCAGCCGCTGACCGCAAAGAGGCTGCAGCTGGAGCTGGCTTAGCACGTTTTCCTCGTCCACCACGAGTGGCCTTTCTTTGGCCCCTTGGACTGGCCATTCCTCTTGTCTTTCCATATGAGGTGTAATAACGATAAGATCGTCCCCTCCATGATTGCCCTTGCGCATGAAAAGGCTGAGGTTGCCTAATAGCAACTCCAAAAGATTTGGCCGCTGCTTTTGAGGTCTGCAACCTCTCAAGGCTCTCGTCAGCCTTGTTGCCAAAAAGGTGAGACCCGTCAAAAGGAATGTTCAGAAGGCGGTTCTGTACGTCTGGTGCAAAACCCAACTCCCGCAACCACGCAAACCTGCGCATTACCGTGCTAGTGCCCATTGACCTGCTTACACTATCCGCAGTGTCCAATCCAGATTGAAGGTATTCCTGCATGGCCTCCTTTGCATCTCGAACGATGGCTAGGAAACCTTCCCTTTCTTCCCCTTCTGGTATGTGTTCCGCCACCATTGCGATGCATTCCCACAGAGTGTACGAAAATGTTGCCAAGGCAAATGTGGATTTGGCAGATTTTAATGCAATGCTCCCGGCTGAAAATACCTTCCGTGCCCAACCATCCACACGCTTATCGTCCCTGTCTGGAGGGATAGACGGGTACGCAAGTTTGTTGGAAGCTGTGGCTGCCTGTATGACCAGACTCTCGGGAGTTGGATGTTTTGACAGATAGCCGGGGTCGCTACTGGCTGGGCGGTATTTTGATGCAAGGGACTTATTTACCGGAGGAAATGAATCCGGAGTTTCCCAATTCTTGGCCACCCTGTTTTGTAAGGCTACGTGAAAAGGTAGTACTGGGTCTTCAGTGGGACCATGGTCCCATATGTCTGTTAAATCGTCTTGGACGAATTGGGCTGGTGGTCTAGCCCATCCCAAGTAATCCACCACCTTGGTCATTAACTGACGGTAAGATGGACTGGCATGTTCTCCTGGATCCGGTCTACCAAAGTCATTCTCCAGAGAAGTGTCAATACCCCTTGCATTATGTAAAGACTCCACCAAATCCCTCATTCTGCTTTCCTAAGAGATCAAGCATTCTGGGACATTTGGGGTGCCATAATCCAGTCCAAAAGGTACATTTTCCTCCTCGGATCTCTTCTGTTTCTCAAAAATTGAGGTCAAGGATTTGAAAAACTCCTTCCTAGGGAGAGGCTTGAAAACCTTCTCTGGGAGAGGAGGAGGAGGAAGAGGTGTAGTACCAGGTTCTGAAGAAAATACATGTTTTGTAACTTTCTCCTTCTCTTTTTTCTGGCTGCCCTGGCTTGGTTGGAACCTTTGGCGCCGAAGGTTTCGGCGGCGACGTCGATAAAGGCGTTGATGGCGTCGACGACATAGTGTTCGTCGACAGGGTCTGCTTCGAGGGCGTCGAGGCAGTCTGCTACGATTTTCCCTTTGAGGTGTGACAGGTCTCGGACGGCGTCGGTGACCTCGAGGGGTCGACTCGACTCGAGCGTTTATCGCTCGGCGCCTGGAAGGTTCCCTATCCTTCCTTGTATGATCACCTGGGCTCGAGGGCACGTGAGTGTCGGAGCAATGACGCTCCCGGCCGGTTTCCGAAGAAGGCGTGGACCGAGGCTTCGCCTTCTCAAACACCTCCATCATTTTGACACTGAATGCTTCCCACTCTTCGGAACTATGGCGTTGTTTCTTTGACTTTTTTGACGAAGACGACGAGCGATGAGAATCGCTTTGTATCTAGATTGATGCCTTTCGCGTCGAGGAGACTTTTCCTTAAGGTGTCTCGACTCAACACTAGAGGCTTTTCGATCCTTCTGACCTACCTGTAGCTTTCCTCTCCTTTCTCGCAAGGCCTTCCCCGTCATCGCTTGACACTTCGAATAGGCCTCCATGTCGTGGCCTTCTCCGAGGCACCACAAACACTTGCGGTGCGGGTCCGTGATTGACATTTTTGAGCTGCACGACTTGCATTTCTTAAAACCCGATCTCGGGGTCGTGGTCGGCGTCGATGACGAGGACATAATTCTTCTTGTTATATTATATTTCTTCACAGAACTCGAGGAGCGCCAAATGTCCAAAGCAACGTAACTGCGGAAAAACGGAACTGAGGCCAACGGGAGCCGCGCGTGCTACTTATACACCCGATGACGTCACCCTCGACGGAGGCCTTCGAGGAACCATCGACTCGACGACATCGACGCATGGCGCCCTCTGCCGAAAAAACTTCCGAAGAGCAGCAAAGCAGCAAAGCTGGATGGAATACATCTAAGATGAGGAATACGTTGGAGGACACAATCCACTCTTAGTTGTATTTTATTAATTGTTATTAATGACACCTAATATTCAGTGTGATTTATATTGTGATCTATAATGTACAGTTTTTTGTATGTGACTTTTATGATCTGGGTTGGATCGAATTAAAGTTGTAACACATATATATAAGCTGGTTTCTACAAATTAAATCATTAAACAATACCAGTTCATCAAAGCCGCCTGCCTGAATGGTTCAGGTCATAAAGAAATACAATCATATATCCCCATCCCTGAAAGAGCTGCATTGGCTTCCAGTGGACCCTTGTATATTCTACACGATTCAATAAATCACTCATATGACAAGCTTGGAAGTTGAACCAAAATCTATCAAACTTACCTTAACCTATGCTCAACTAAGGAGACACGTATATGTACTGGAATCAGCCCTCCAGACAAGTGGCATACCTCTCTGTTTTACCCCCAAAATCAGGCAAATAACCTCAACAAAATAAATTTGAGGGTAAGAAAAAAGTAGTTCTCTGCCTCTGGTTACAACTTGCAGTGCTGTATTGATGTATTCAGACTAGAAGCATACACAGCACATGCTATATAAAGGAGCGCAACTGTTGTGTTATATTATTTGAAGAGGCCCTTTTACCAAACATATATTATTATTTATGGAAATAATGGGACAAAAAGAAAGCATGTGTTACAGAAAAAATACCTATGTTTTTAAAATTAAAATGTATTTATACTTTCCTTAAGATACCAAGTTGACAATGCGAGGTTTTCTTTTCTAAACAAACTTTTATTTCTTTTCAAGTCAGCTGTTGTTACAAAAGAAAATACGCATAATATTACCAATTCTTAACAGTGGAACAAGTCCCCAATTCCACCTTTTTCCCCATGATCATGCAACCCTACTTAATTACAGCCGCTTACCCCTAATCCTCCCCTTCCCACCCCCCTCTTCCCAAAGATAAAACAAAGACAGGACTTCACCACCGCCATACAATTCTGGTCCAGGTTACTTTAATGATTGTCCCGATAAGGCAACGCAGTCAATTATCAACCATAATTCTGTTAATTACCCCTAAACCCCATTTCAATAACCTTCACCTCACCCTTTGCAGAATTTGTTTTTAGGTACCATGCTTGGACCAAAAGGGAAACCACACCATCTCCATGTTGCTGTCCAAATCGTTCAACCATACCATTATCTTTTCCATTTGGTAAAGTTCCTTGGCTTTATTAATCCAATCCAGTCTCCATGGCAGCCGCTGCTTCTTCCATGTTTGCCTAAATGATGTGTTGTATAAGAGAAACCTTTTTACACTTTTAGCGGCTGCAGAGAGGCCCAGCAGCATCCCCAATGGTTTGAGTTTTATTACTGGACCCCCCACCTACTTTTTCATGAAAGAACTTCAGCCCAGATGTACTGTATTGCCCTACACCACTCTCCACACTTGGAGGAACATGCCCTTTAGTCCATCCTCTGCAATATAGGCCCTTCCTACCTGAATACACTTTAGATAGTTTATCTTGGGGGAGTATGCCACCTGTGTAGCAGTTTTATGCCTTGTATTGCCCTCAATGCTTTATGCGCTCTATTACCGATTCAGGACTACAATTTGTTCGATAGTAGATATCCTAAGTCTTATTCCCTTATCTTTTTTAATGATACTGTAGTCCTACAACTATTTATTATATACAGCTGTAGATTCCAGAGATTAGCTCCTTGTGCAAAATCTATTCAAATCCCATTTTTCTTATAAAGAGGTTCTCTTTCCATTTTTTCTGCGACAGGACCCCTTTAACTGCACATACAGAAAAACCTAAAGGGCCTCTTTACAAGTTTGGTGGTATTTCAGTGGTAAATCCACTGAGATACCAACAACGGATTTATCGTTACCACCACTTGGTCAGGCGGAATTAGCGCCAGATTACAAGTGGTGGTATGGCGTTGTTAGTCCCCATTTATGGAGTCCGTAGAACTGCATGGGGATTTCGGAGGAATTACCGCTGGTGCTAATTCTGCCAAAATTGACATTTTTTTGGGAGGTTTTTCTTTTACCTTGTGGTGGCCAGCCTCCGGTCACCGGGGCGGGCCACAGCAGGTGTCGGGACCGCCCGACACGGGTCCTTAAGGGTCTGCGCTCACGTAGCTCACCTGCTGCAGGGGTCACCCTGCTTCGTCTGGATCACCGGACTGATGCCTCAGCTGGGGGCACCCAGCACTCTGCGGCCACGGCCTTGGGGGCACCCAGTGCGGGGCAGCACACACAGGCCACGATCACGTGGCAGACCCAGTCCCAAAACAAAAATGCAGACACGTGTTGCTGCTTCCTGTGGCACTGCCTTGCGTGTGCCAGCAGAGCCCCTTTTATTAGAGAGGCGTCATGACATTAATGACACTCTCTCACACTCAAAACACTAGACCCACACACAACATCCCTCCTTTATTATAAACAAACAAAAATGTACGCCTCACTGCAAACAGCGACCCTAGACTGGGTCTCAATTGGTGCATTCCAGTCCGCGCACCATTTCTACTCAGACATCATCACTGCAAACACAAGGTGCATTCCAGTCCGAGCACCACCTACTACCTAACCAACGCCTTGAACTTTAACCACTGCAAACAAACAGGTGTGTTCCAGTCCGCACACCATGGGGCCCGACAGCGGGCTGTTCCAACTCAGAAGATTCCGGGATCGAACTGGCCAGTGGTGCTGCTGCAGGGCAAGAAGAATATATTTTCTTCATCTTCCTCCTCCCCCACATCATCCTGTATTCTCCTCTGTTCTTCCACCACTTGGACCGCAGCCACTCTGGGGGTTCTTTCTCCCCTTCGACTCATTCCCCCCGATGTCCCCATCATGCTGGCTGGTGTCGGGGCAAGGCACACCCGTGCAAAGTGTTCACCCTCCCGCACCTCCCACAGATGTGTCCTTTGGCCGGGCAGTCCTGCGGGTGTGGTAGATCCCACCCACACTGATGGCATATTGTGGCACTGGGGCCTCTCCTTGGCCAGTCTCCTTTCCTCATCGACTTTCCTCCTTGCCACTTGCCGACCGCTGACACCTCCTCCAGCTTGACCCACTGCATGGGGGCCTCCAGCTTGAGGTGGTGTCTGGATGAGTCCATGACTGAGGACCGCACCTCTGCCAGTTCCTGGGCGCGGCCAAGGTCTAGTATCCGGTCGAGGGTCAGCACTGGGTCCCTCAGGACTTGCTTGCGCAGCTTTGAAGAACTGCAGCCATAGATGATCTGCACCCTGATCTCGTCCTCCTCGAAATTTCCCAGGACACAGGACAGTGCAATGCCACGCAGCTTCCCGTGAAAGGCATCGAGGCTCTCCCCTCCCCCCTGCCTCGCACACCTCATCCTGAACCGTTCATAGTCCCTGTTGATCATGGGTCTGAAGTACTCATTCAAGGCTGCAATGGCTGCATCATAGGTCTGATTTGCGGGCCTTAATGTCTTGAACAGCCTCTGGATGGCGAGTCCGGCGGAGTACAGGAGTGTTGGGCATTTGGCCTTGTCCTAGATTTCCACTGCCTCAAAGTATTGCTCCAGGTTCTCTACCCAAGCTGTCCATCGTGGTCCTAGACTGGCAGGCACACCCACCACGTCAAAGTGAGGCAGTGGTGCAAGCTGTCCTCGACATGCCCCTCGTCGTCCGACATGATAGACCCTGGGCAGGCACACGATGTAGTTGCAGGTGGTGGATCTTAGGATGCCTGCCTCTTGTGGATGTCTTTGAGGGCGCACAAGCACTCCCCCGGGGAGCCGCTACCCTTGTGGTAATGTAATCGGTCCATGCGGGTGGTACAATCACTGGTCTTTGGCCCGTCTGTGCTGAGGTCCCACAGGGCGCACAAGCTCTCCTTGGGGAGCCGCTGCCCCGTGCGAAGTCTGGAGAGGGAGTGGGCACTCCTGGAATGGTTAGTGACCCCTGAGCCCTCCCAGAACACTAGGCACCCAGGCCCTGTAGCACTGTCCAGGGGAGGACCTTCCTCCTGCTTATTGCCACACCATTGCAAAATTGGGACCAAAAAGGAAAACGAGAAGCAGCACAATGCATTCCTTCCTTTTCTTGATGGCCTGTTGTTCTTGGGCTTCTTTAGACTCACACTGCCAGTTACGACCACAAAGGAAGGAGAGAAACAACCCAATGTCTTCCCTCTTTATCCTGATAACCCTTTGTACTTGGGCTTCTTTAGACTCCCCTCTGCGAGAGCCCGCTGCCTCGTGTCATCCCGAGGAACTCACCGCCGCGGCTGTCATGAAACGGACCCTAAATATACGAACAACCAATAATTCAAAGGATACAGGTTGCAAGGTGGACCTTGAAAAAGCATACAGGTTGGGAGAGCACAATCAACCAGTTCAGAGTCTGCTATTTGGTAACTGCTGAGTTGATGGAGAAATGGGATCAAGATTAGACCTTCCAATTGATTAAACTCTCTGTCTGGTATGAATATACAGCCAGAATGGATAATTAATGGAAAGGGCAAGGAGCACAAGGTAAACACCAATCTGTAAATAAAAGGAGACTATCAGTATGCTTCATGCAAACACTAAAGTCTCAGACCCCCTCTAACCATACACTAACCTGTTGGAGAATGCAGAAGTCAGTTGTCTTTTCTGTGTAGGATTCCAGGTAGACCACTGTGAAACAACGTCTAGGTAGGGAGAGGTTAGTAGGGAACCTAAACCCGAACGGCACGAGGGCCGCACTATTGCCGGGTTGGTGCACTTCTGGAGAGCGTCCAAATAGTTCAGTGCAATTAAGGTAATCCAAACGTGGCTCAAAGTTTATGGAGATAATACAAATCCATACAGGAAAACAGGGTCCAACATGGGAAGCAACCAATCTCCTATGCCCCAAGAAGAAAACAGAGTAAGAATGAGACTGCACTACAAATGCCTTGAGAATACTAAGTATGTTTTGTAATAAGCATAGTTGAATATCTCTGCAGGCGAAGTTAAATGAAACTGAAGGGCAGATCCTCACTCACGGAAATGAGGTGAAGGAGCCAGTGGATTGAAGCAATAATGTCACGCTCTGGTTGCGCGGTTCAGGAGTCCGTAGTTGCAGAAATAGGAGCGATAAGGGTTAGGCAGGAGAACCCTATCTTTCACAACCACGCTTGGGACCCGCAAGCAATGAAGTACGTGGCAGTCATCCGAACTGCGATGCGGGAATCGCACAAAGTAAAGAAAATACCTCATTTGAAATAATCAGCGAGGAAACAAGAAACACCAGATGCGCTCCATAATTCTGGAACAGGAAAGTAGCCCGGAACACTGGTGTAAGGAATTTGAACAAATAGACTAATAAAGTCAGAGCTTCCAACCAAGATTGTGGCAACAATCAGAAGCAGTGAATGTCCTTCAACGTGCTGCTAAATACGTGCCTAAAGACATGTGACTCTAATGGTATCTCAATTGCGGGCGCCATTTTCCAGGGAGCGTGTCAAAAAACCTCCCCTTTGTGTAAAACGGTTTAGCAGTTCTATGTGCATAATGCAACCCTTTCTGAGTGTTAGATGCAGGAGTGGTGTGATGTAGAGACACAGGCATGGCACACCCAGAGCAAAAGTTTCACCACACAGCCCGGGTCTTGATGGGCCGCATGCTCTGCGCGTGGGCCCACAGATGATGGGCTCTGCCCCTTTTCCTTTGTCCAGGGGCATGTTTTGTCACGTGGCCCTGCCGGCGGTTGCTTCGTTTCGCGGCTACCGCCGCAGATGATATCACCCTTTTCAGAAGGTGGAGGCGACCAGCGCAGGCATCCAGAATCCGGTGCCCAGGCCACTCGCCATGCGGCCGACGCGCTTCTTGAATGTGACCGGGTGCGTGCTGCGACCGCACACGCGGATCCATGTCTCCGCCCCCCCGCCAGAGGTCAACAAAGGAAAGCAACTCCCGGGAGTCCCTCACACGGGCATGTGAGGGGTGGACGAAACCTCTTTGTCGCCAATGTGGTGGCCCACCTCCGGTCACCGGTGCGGGCCACACCAGGTCTCAGGACCACCTGACACGGGTCCTTAAGGGTCTGCACTCACGCAGCTCACCTGCTACAGGGGTCCCCCTGCTTCGTCCAGATCAATGGACTGATGCCTCAGCTGAGGGCTGCCAGCACTCTGCGGCCATGGCTTGGGGGCACCCAGGCCAGGGCAGCACACACAGGCCACGATCACGAGGCAGACCCAATCCCAAAACAAAGACGCAGAAACGAGTTGCCGCTTCCTGGGTCTCTGCTGCATTGCCTTGCGCGTGCCAGCAGAGCCCCTTTTATTAGAGAGGCGTCAGGACATCGTCATGACACTCTCTCACACTCAAAACACTAGACCCACACACAACACACCTTACCTCCAAACCTATAGTTCAGTAGTGTGTTAATGCAGCTGTAATGCACTGGTAACTCTGGTTACCACAGCATTCTCACCGTTTTTGCCCACACTGCCAAACTCATAATGAGGCCCTAAATGTCTGCATGCTCAGTCCCTTTCCAGTGTTGGCATGTTTATACATTTTCCTTCCCGCCAGACCTGACCTGCCCTTTCTAGGCCTGCTTCGAACTAGGCCTGGAATCTTCCCAGCTCTACCATGAGCCTCATCACGAGTTTGGCTGTAGCCCGTAAATGTGACGGTAACAGGGTTACCACTGCATTTACTGCTCCGCCCGATCTTGAGTGCAGCGTGTTTACCCCCAGCCCACAGGGGGTAAACATTCTGGGAAAATGCCCATTTTCGGTACAATTACCGCCGGGAGAGGCAGTGGAGAAGCAAGTGGTCTGTCGTGGGCTACTCCATTAACTTTTGAGTCTGTTTTCCGTGGATACTATTGGAGGAGGAGCAGCACAGCTCTCTGTGACTGCTATCAGCATAAAACAACATTCGAAGCACGGAGCGCACGCGGAGAGGAAGTGGAGAAGCAAGTGGTCTGTCGTGGGCTACTCCATTAACTTTTGAGTCTGTTTTCCGTGGATACTATTGGAGGAGGAGCAGCACAGCTCTCTGCGACTGCTATCAGCATAAAACAGCATTTGCGGAGCGGAGCGCATGCGGAGAGGAAGTGGAGAAGCAAGTGGTCTGTCGTGGGGTCCTCCATTAACTTTTGAGTCTGTTTTCCGTGGATACTATTGGAGGAGGAGCAGCACAGCTCTCTCTGACTGCTATCAGCATAAAACAGCATTTGCGGTGCAGAGCGCGCGCGGAGAGGAAGTGGAGAAGCAAGTGGTCTGTCGTGGGCTACTCCATTAATTTTTTTGTCTGTTTTCCGTGGATACTATTGGAGGAGGAGCAGCACAGCTCTCTGTGACTGCTATCAGCATAAAAGAGCATTTGCGGCGGAGAGCGCGCGCAGAGAGGAAGTGGAGAAGCAAGTGGTTTGTCGTGGGCTACTCCATTAACTTTTGAGTCTGTTTTCCGTGGATACTATTGGAGGAGGAGCAGCACAGCTCTCTGTGACTGCTATCAGCATAAAACAGCATTTGCGGCGCAGAGCGCGCGCAGAGAGGAAGTGGAGAAGCAAGTGGTCTGTCGTGGGCTACTCCATTAACTTTTGAGTCTGTTTTCCGTGGATACTATTGGGGGAGGAGCAGCACAGCTCTCTGTGACTGCTATCAGCATAAAACAGCATTTGTGGCGCGTAGCTCGTGCGGAGAGGCAAGTGGAGAAGCAAGTGGTCTGTCATTGTCTGGCGGGAGACCGAGGGTGCCGCAGGGTGCCCAAGACAACAACACTCCATTGGCCGCACACGATTGATGCCGGCTCTGTGCATCTGATTCACGGTAAGACACACAAACTGTGCCCGACATACAGCTCCACACCCCCATTCTTTTACCTCCCCCCCGCTCTCCATATAGCAAAGAAGTGAAAATGGCAACAAAATCAAAACTGTTAAATTCAGTTGCCATCGGCTGCGAGTGCGACGAAGAAGACAGCCGTCACCTAAGTAGTTCGAAGAAAGGGGGTGGAGGCTTTGGACAAGGTTCATCAATACAAGGAAAGGGTGTAACACAACTCACCCACGTTCCCCCCAATGCCAGCATACGACCAAACCGGTCGCACAAAAGATTTACCCACTCAGGTATCTCCAGCTCGTCTACATCCCCATATGAAGAATCCGACTCACCTGAAGTCGAAGAGGAGGAGACAACACGTGAGGCAACAAGCGCGCCGCCGGCGCCAGCGACTGGAGCCGCGTCGCAGAAGGTTTCGGCTTCCACGCCCAGCGTTGCCGCGCTGGTTTCGCCGTACTCTCCCGGAGGGGAGACAAGGCGAGGCAGCGAAGGCTCCGAGGTGGCGGTTGAAGCCCCACATGCAAACATCCTGGCGACAGGCACAGAGCCTAGGCGTCCAGCGATTCCATTGGAACCCCAGTGTGCCGTGTCAAGCCAGGACACCGGTCGGCAGGGGGCAGTCCAAAAGCTAAGGCGTGAGTATGAGCCCAAAACCATCACAAAGGATCACGTAGCTCACGCAGCCAAAGGAAATGACGACACCTCCAGGACATTGACATTCGTATAACAAGAGGCTGTTCATCTTACAATAGCTCAAGTGCACGCCAACTGTGAACAGTCCAATGCACATGGCATAGTAACAACACTGAGGCAAGGCAATATGCAGAATTGCTTGGATCAATCAGCTAGTTCACTAACAGCAGCACAAAACTGCAAAAAAAGATCAAGAGAAGACAGTGAAAAACAAGCGTTAAGTTCAAGGAGACAAACTTAAAAAAAAAAAAAGAATCGCACATTTACGGGTGCACAATAAGCATTTACAGCCTCCCAACAAAGACAGTACAATTAGAAATACAAGTTCGGCATCAGGAAAGAAAACCTGCACAATGCGATACGTGACACCATTTTTTCGAATCACAAATATTCACAAAAACCAAAAGATACAGCGAATTGTCTGATGCTGAAATGCTGGCTGCTGTGAGAGAACTATTTCCCCACTCGAAACAACGTAAACTGAATAACTTGCCAGAGATAACGCAGAACCCACCGGAAATTCCTGAACCCCGGGTGTCGGAAAATCCTTCAGAAGCACTGTCAAATCAAAACGCACCGCTCAACGATACAACGGCTCTTGAATACAGGGAATCCCCCAGCAGTCCCTCGCCGCATAACCAATCCAGCTCAACACACAATGGCGAAGACGATACAACCCCCACGAATGTGGAAAAAATAACAAACTTGCCACATCATATAGCAAAAGAGATGACACTCAAACCTGAAGCCAAAAAACAGAGCACAGAACTAGAATTTGCTCACAAGCTATCACCCTCTCAGAGTGTACCAAATTCCACTACACCGACAACTAAGCAAAACGAGCCAAGTCAGCCAGAAGAGATAGAAATTAACAGTGTGTCGGATCCAACAAATCACAAGGAAACAGAGCAATCGATTCGCCCTAATCACATAAACGCAGCATTATCTAACGAGGCATTTTTTGCAACAGAACAGGAATTACAGCACAACCAGCAAGACAAAAGGAAATATTCCACACCTCTAGCGGCCAATCTCTCACCTCTCAAACTCCCGAGAGCTGCCTTCCTGCTACAAACTCCACGAAGGAGGCAAAGCGATCATGCACACACCCCTGGTAGAGGCCCCATGCCACAGACACCAGGTCCCACTCAGGATTCATCTTAAAAAAAACGACCTGTTAAGCATACTGTCAGCCATAACAATTGCACTCAATCCATTCTGCAAATTTTACGAGGCAATAAATGACACAGTCAAGGACCAAAAGGTCATTCAAGCCGTAATCCTGACTAAAGTGCAACACCTCGAAGGTTAAATAAATACCAAAGTGGATAACAACAACAACAAAGAGATGATCAAGCAAATTACTAGTGAATTAATAGACAAACTCAAAGCCATAATCAATGCTTCACATGAAACACAAAATGCCAAGGGGCACAACACAAATATTAATTAATAATAATTTTGCATTTATATAGCTCTACGAACCGCTCTGCACGGATGTCAAAGCTCAAAGCGAGCGCTCTACTCGCTGTGCCACTTGACCGGCTGTGGCACTTGACAAAGAACTCAGGTACCCAAACGAGAACATTAATAGACCTAACGTATGACAACAAGTCGACAGAGCATTTAGAAGCATTGATCCAACGTAAAGGCTCAAATAACAAATCCGACAACTCAAACAAAGTAACCACTGAGCAAACAAAAAATGTCGCAAAAGTAGTCTTAGTATTGAACAAACCAACTACAACTAATAAAATCGATAATGAGGTCCCGGAAACATCATATGCAATATTTGAATCGCATAACCGCAAAGAGAAAGCAGATGACATAAGTAAAACCCCGCCCGTCAAAGTAGGACCTCAGAAAACCTCAAACAACAGCCAACGCGCACCACCCTCTGCGACCACCGTCAAACTGAACGTTCCAATTCCATCGAATAAAGCAGGGGTGTCCGTTAGCCTCAGCACTCTTTCTCGCTTACATCAGAGACATCCAAACAATTGAGAAGACAACAAGAGCTTTTCCTCCAAAGATCGGAAACACCACAATAGGACACCTGCTTTACGCGGACGACCTCACGGTATTTGACCAGATGCAAATAGGGCTGCAACGCCAACCAAACGGCCTCTTGCAGTCTGCAAATAACAACTACCTTGAAATCAATAAAGACAAATCTAAAATCATGATCCTTCAAAAGCACGAAAGGAAAAACACAGACTTCAACTGGTGCCTGGGTCAAACAAAAATTGAGATCGTCAAAACGTTTAAATACCTAGGAGTCTACTTGGACAGCTAGCGGCAGGAATCCACCATGCAAGCTGAACTGCATGCAAAGACCAACAAATTAGCGGCCCAAGCTAAGGCCATAGACAGTAAATTTGGGAAATTCTCCCTGATTCCAACTATCAACTTCTATGAAATGAAAGTTGTGCCCGCTGTCACATACGGCACTGAAGCAATGCCCACCATTCCTAAGCAATTATGGGCCAAACTTGAAGCCTCGTTTTGGCGACAGGTGCTCAAACTTTCTATTCAACATCAGGAGTGGCAATTAGACGTGAACTAAGTCTCCAGTCCCTAAAATGTATGGTGAGCTGCAATACCATCATGCTGTTCAGAAAATGCAGAATGGAAAACAGCAACGAAATATTCTGAATGATTAAACTCGAGATGGACATGCAAACCTGAGTGGCAAAAAGAAAATCAAGCCTTGCTCCACTCAATCGCATCTGATGAAGAACTCATCTTTAATCCATGCAGAGTTCTGCGCAAAATCAAAGATGCGGACTGGGCAAAGACAATTGACACTGCAGCAAAACTACAGATCACCTCACATCTGCCATGCAATACATCAAAACGAAATGAGCCACAACAACTAATAAAGCAATTGCCGAATAAACAAGCCCGCAACTTAATTTCATGTTGCCGTCTGAATCTATTAAAAACAAATGAAATATTATATATCAGAGGCCTCAGTCAATCGCCCCACTGTCGATTTTGCCACGACACTGTACCGCCGCCAAATTAAACAATACAACACCTCCTGATGGTTTGTCCAGCAACCAAGTAAATCAGACAGCGATACATGTCCCCCATGGTAGGACTTGACATCCTACAAGAAGAAGACACATGGTGGTGCAGGCTCATCGGCGGCAACCGAACAGCCTGGCAAATCGCAACAGCTAAAATCTTGGAATATATCGACATCAAGTTACTTAACGGTGATGTGTGATTCAAGCAAGTAGACGCGTACAACAACAAACCGTAAACAACAGCAACAGACTTACCCATGACAAAAACGCACAACATAAGCAGATGGTGCAAATATGTGAATGATCAATCGGTATTGTAAAAATCTTATTTTTGATTAAACAATAAAAAAATATATATTACCGCTGGTGCTAATTGCACCAAAACTGGGGAATGGGGAGTACCGTTTAGCACCCAACCTGTGATACCGCCGGACAAGTAGGCGCTAATGCAAATAAAGTTGGGCGGTATCGCAGTCGGGATACCGCCCAACTCGTGTTGAGGCCCCATGTCTTTTAAAAACAGTGACACCCAAAGGCTTAAATGGGAATGGGCATGTTGACAAATTTCCCATAGTCGTACCTTTTTTCCAAACCTTTAATAAAGGAACCAATGTTGGAAGTTGTATAACCCTCCTCTGCAGTAATTTTCTCAGCACGCATAGCCATTCCCCCATTGCCACCAGACATATAACTGTATTTTCTAATTTGAACCATTGTTTATCACCCAAAGGTTTGAGGTGGCGGTACACTCTTCTGAGGTGGGCTATTAGTTAATATGCATCAAAACACAGGAAACCAACTCCCCCTTCTCCCTAGGTACGACCAAGTGCGCACAGGGTGCCCTCATCCTTCTCCCTTCCCACCCAAAGAAATCTAAGTAACACTGTTTTGACCTTAGTTAGGAACTCCTCTGGCACCACTACAGGGAGCACTGTAAAGAGGAAGAGTAGACTGTGAAGAACTTTCATCTTTATTGATTTGTTTTCCACCAACCCACTGCATCCTTAGAGTACTTTATCAAGCAATGTCTTCTTTCAATAGGTGCCACAGGGGGCAGAAAGTTAAGATCAAACAACTGCCCAAAGGAACTTCCTGACATCCCTTTCAGGCATTTAACTCCTCATTACTGATTCTGAAGAGGACATCTTTCAAAAAGTCCCACGTTTCCTGCAACTCCTGCCCCAGTGTCCATAGAAAAGATTTGTTCATGTTAAACCTGTATCGCAAGAGACAACAATACCTCACTATTTCTTCTTTCAGGCCTGCCAATGAGGAAACGGGTCTCACAATGAATAGGAGTATATCGTATTTGGCTCAAATCCCAGCAGGTCATCTTAGCCCTTCATCATTCTGTAGGCGATATAGTGAGTAGCATTGAGTTGGGTAACCATAAACATCTGTTATCTGTCAACAGGGCTAAGATACCCTTCTGGGGGTGAAGATGTGCTGTGCAAATACACCTGTTATGTTATGTCAGCAAAAGATGTAATTTTATATTCATCCTCACTTACTCTGAATCCCCTCACATAACTCACCTTTTGTATTTTTTCCACCAAGAGTTGAATGGTCTGGGGAAACAGCAGGGGGGATATCAGCCTGTGCAGAATGTCCTTCCCCAATCTGAATTTATGGGAAACTACACCATTGACTGCCTTCAGCACAGAGCATAATGTATGCTCCCATGCCCTCCAATTCAGCCCAAATACATATACTTTCATTACTTCTTCTAGAAAATGCCACTCCACCCTATCCAATGCCTTCTTCAGATCTAGGACGAGGACAACCGAATTATCCTTTATGTGCCTTGCGTGACACAGGATGTTTATTGCTTTTTTGACATTGATTTACCCTGCTGCCCTGGGACAAATCTAACTTGATAAGAGTGTAACCAACTTGGGAGGGCCATGTTTAACCTTGTGGCTAATATTTATGTTAATATCTACATGTCGGTATTGAGCAGGGAGATTGGTCTATAGGAGGCACTGCTCCTATGATGCTCCCCCTCTTCCGGAATGACTGAGGATAGACTCCAGAAACATTGGTGGACTCTCTGAGCTCTCTTGGACTGAATTGAAAATGTCATAAAGTTGTAAGGCCAATAGGTCCGCAAAGGTCTTATACAACTTGATAGCGTATCCATCTGACCCCAGATTGCACAGCCTGTATTTCCATCTTGACCTCAAGCTTTGTAGTGGGGTTCTCCAGTTTCACCAATTGTCCCTGGGTCAATTTCAAAAGTTATATGACTTTCAGGTATGCCAAGACCAGTGTTTTCTCAAAGTAGTCTGTAGAACATTCTGTTATCTCTCTTGGTGTCACTCTCTTCCACCCATCTTTATCTATAAATTATTGCACCCTCATTTCAGCTCCTTGTCTCCTAAGCTACTAAGTTATTTCCTTTTGTTCATTATCTCCTCTGCCGGGTATGGTCAATGTTACCCATGGCAATCATTTCCATCTCAAATGCTTTAATTGCCTCTTTTAGCTTCGACTATGCAGCCCTTTTGGACCTATGCACCTTCACTGATCAATACACCTTGTATTACAGCTTTAGCTGCATCCCATACTAATCATGGGGAAATTTCATTAGTGAAATGTATTTCAAAGTTCTATTTAGTCTTCTATGTGTTCTCTAACAAGTGGTCCTCTCATCAGCACCTCATTATATTGCCAACTCCTCTCCCCGTTCCCCTCCTTGAGCCATCCTATATTCAAAAGGATCATGTCGTAGTCTAACCATGTGATTGGCACTACCTCCTGTTACATGTTGCTCCTCTCTCACAGGATATCAATGCAGATGTAGCTCTGATGTGACTGGGAGCAAAAAGGTGTATGCGCTCTCTCCTGTTTATTAATCATTCCCCATGTGTCGATCTATTCATATTGTTTCAACAAGTGTTAGGAAAGATTTCCCTTAGGTGCAATTTTCCCTCCATTTGTGAACCCCCCATAATCTTTGCTTTTGTTTGCCTTACCTAACCTGACTTTTTCCAGTAAAGCACAGCCTTTAGCTGCACTCCTTTGGGCTTTCGCTCATTTGCTATGGGGATACTGACAAGTTCTTCAGGCTGTCAGTACTGGGAAGAACAAGTTACTTACCCCTGGTAACGTTCTTTCGACTGGATATTCCTCCCACGTATTCCTCATCTTTGATATCCGGATTATCAGCTATGCCGCTTCGGAAAAAAAATTCCCACAGCAGAGGGTCCTGTGCTTGATGTCGTGGCTTCGATGTCCCTTGAGGGGCGCCGTAGAATGTTGACGTCATCAGCAGTACAAATAGCTCGAGCTGCGCCCGTTGGCTTCAGTTCTGTTTTTTCATTCCCATCAATCGAGGGATTGACCAGGCGTATCCCAAGACCGCAAGCTCTCATAAATCGTGGAGTGTAAAATACATAAATTGTACGGTGGGGTAGGCTGGGAGGGGCGATGAGGAATACGTGGGAGGAACATCCAGTCGTAAGTACATTACCATGGGTAAGTAACTTGTTCTTCAAATGGGTTGTGTCCTCCCAAATATTCCTCATCTTTGACAGACTCCCAAAGCAGTGACAATTTGAAGGAGGGAGTACCAATTAATTTAATCATGGGCCGTATGAAGAACAGCCATTGATAAAAGACCCCCCTGAGACGAGGTCGAGTCCAAATAGTATTGCGTTAAGAATGCATGCATAGACGACCATGTGGCCGCTGCACCGATATCATTTACCGGGACACCACTTTGCAGAGCCGCAGAAATTGCCATGCCCCTAGTGGAATGAGCCCTTAGCCAATCTGGTGGTCCTTTACCTGACAGTCTATAACATTCTCCAATTGCTAAAATTATCCATCTGGATATAGTCTGTTTGGTTACTGCCAGGCCCAATGTGTGGCCGGTATAGCCATTGAAGAGTTGATCATCTTGTCGAAATTTAGCAAGTCTTGACATTTAAAAGCTTAGAGCCCTTTTTGGGTCTAGCCTGTGAAGCCTTTCTTCCTCCTTACCTGCATGAGGGGGAGGATAAAAAGTTGGCAGTGTTATCTTTTGAGACAAATGGAAATCAGAGACTACCTTAGGCAGGAATGATGGTTTGACTTTGAGGATGACTGATGTTAGAACCACTAGTAGGACTGTTTTAATGTAAGGAGCCTTAGAGGACATGAATGTAATGGCTCGAATGGAATGCATGTGAGAAATGTTAATACCAAATTTAAGTCTGAAACAGGCACATGAAATGGGACTGGAGGGTACACGTTAGTGAGACCCTGTTGAAATTGCACAATCAATGGTACCTTGAAATAAGATACCTCTTCAGAGGAGCGCTTAAAAATGGAAAGCACAGCCAGGTATCCTTTTATAGTGCCAAATGCAGCAGGAAAGAAAGCACCATTGATGTGCCACATAGGAATGGATCCACGTTCTTATCCTTGCACCAATTACTGAACTTATTCCAAAGACACCGGTACAAGGATTTGGTTGCTGGCTTTCAGGCCGAAAGCAAAATCTCCATTACGTCTTCCAACAGGGCCCAATCCTTATATCTCAGCCTATCAGAAACCATGAGTGAAGGCTGAGTGTCTTGACCTCTGGATGGAGAACCCGGCCTTCCTCTTGCGAGACAGGAGCCTCTCTTTGTGGAAGACGTATTGGAGGGCAGATAGACATGTCCAGAAGGTCCGGGTACGGTGTCCTCCTGGCCCAATCCGGAGCAATTAGGATCATGGTTTTCCTGAACTTTCTCAACCTCCTGATTACTTGAGGAATCATGGGGACTGGAGGAAACGCATACAGGTGTGGAAATTCCCAGTCCACTACGAACACGTCTCCTAGAGCTCCTCTTGGAGGAAATTCCCTTCAGCATTACTGATCGCACTTCCGGTTGACACCGGTCGCGAACAGATCCACTTGAGGGGTTCCCCAAAGGGTGAAGATCTCTTGAAGGACTTCCTGAGTTAGTTCCCACTCGTGGGAGACTGTGCTCTGCCTGCTCAGAGCGTCTGCCGCCGTGTTCTGCTCTCCGGCTAGGTGAACTGCCAACAGAGAGATTCCTTCTTGTATTGCCCAGAACCAGATCTGCACTGCCTCTCTGCACAGTAGTAGTGACCCCACACCACCTCTTTTGTTGAGGTAGTACATGGCCACTGTGTTGTCCATCATTATCAGGACATTCTTTCCCCGTACAGATGAAAGAAAGGCCTTCAGTGCTAGTCTGATTGCCCTCAGCTCCAAAAGGTTGATGTGTCGTTTGGACTCGGATGGAGACCAACGACCGCAGATTGTCAGTTCGCTGGTGTGGGCTCCCCACCTCGTGAGTGAGGCTTCCGTCACTACCATTATCTCCTGCCATGGTTGCCAAAAAGATTCTCCCTTGAGAATGTTGTCCTCGCAAGCCCACCAAATTAAGTCTTGACCAACTCTGCTCGGAACTTGCAGATGATCCAACATATTTCCTGACTAATTTTGAAAGCCATAGAAGGAATCTCCTTCTCAATTGGGCCTCTGACACCAGGAAAATGCAGGATGCCATGAGACTGAGCAACCTCGAAAAATCGGATCCCGGAAGATGTTGGGAATTCTGGAATTTTGCTACCATCTGCTGAATGTGTTGAGCTCTAACCCCGGGAGGCGAGGCTTTCCCAGAGGAAGTATCCAAGACCGCTCTGATGAACTGGAGTGTTTGGAATGGTATCATATGGCACTTCTTGTAATTGA
Source organism: Ambystoma mexicanum (assembly GCF_040938575.1). Classification (NCBI taxonomy): domain Eukaryota; kingdom Metazoa; phylum Chordata; class Amphibia; order Caudata; family Ambystomatidae; genus Ambystoma; species Ambystoma mexicanum. The sequence continues at coordinate 640,532,327 of NC_090939.1, forward strand.
GGGAAAAGCCCAGTCTGTGTAGGGAGCGGCAGGTGACACTGAGATGTTCCTGGGCTTGCTCGGGTGAACAACCCCTGATCAACCTGTCGTCCAGGTAGGGGTAGATGTGAATCCCCACTCTCCTGAAACTTGCTGCCTCTACCGCCATCTGCCCGAATGGCAGAGCTCGAAACTGATAATGAGAACCGCCAACCGCAAAGGTCAAGTACTTCCTGTGTTTGAGATGAACAAGTTACTTCTTACCTTGTAACGTTCTTTTGATGGGATGTTCCTCTGACGTATTCCTTATCTTAGATATCTCTTTCCAGCTTTGCTGGCCTCGGAAATTTTTTCTCTCTAGAGGGCGCTGCGCGTCGATGTCCGCCGAGTCGATGTCCCTCGACAGCCGCCGTATCGACGTCGACGTAATCCTGCCTATAAAGGCTGCGCGCAGCGTCCGTTGCTCAGTTCAGTTTTGTAGCCCACAATAATTTTTTCTGGACTCAACTAATCACCCAGAAGGAGCGTAAGCTGCAACAACAAGGGAAGTAGTACTGCGGGGATGGATGGGAGGGTCGATAAGGAATATGTCGGAGGAACATCCCATCGAAAGAACGTTACAAGGTAAGAAGTAACTTGTTCTTCGAAGGGATTGTGTCCTCCGACGTATTCCTTATCTTAGATAGGCTCCCATAGCAGTATTCTGTTATTGGAGGTGGGAGTACTGACTTCATGCTTCCTCTTATTGATGAATAGAGTGCAATACTGCCCTTCCAAACCTAGTTTCCTGACTGGAGGAGGAATCCAAGTTGTAAAACCGTGTAAAGGTATGGACGGACGACCATGTGGCAGCCGCACAAATGTCTCGAACCGGCACTCCTCTTTTGAGGGCCGATGAAGCTGCGATACCTCTGGTCGAATGAGCCCTAAGATTTTGAGGGGGCTCTTTTCCTGCCAGTTTATAACATTCCAAAATGGCTAAAATAATCCATCTGGAAATGGTCTGCTTAGTTATCGGTAGCCACAGCTTGTGACCTGCGTAGCCTACAAACAGCTGGTCTGCTTGTCTTATCCCAGCCAGTCTACTAATGTAAAAACTTAAAGCCCTTCTTGGGTCCAGGCTGTGTAAACTCTCTTCCTCTTTCCCCGGATGGGGAGGAGGATAGAAAGATGGAAGGGTAATCTTCTGTGTGATATGAAATTCAGAAACCACCTTTGGGAGGAAATTAGGCTTCACTTGCAGAACAACTTTGTCTTTGTGAAAGATTGTATGAGGGGGTTTACAAGAAAGAACTTGTAACTCGCTCTCCCTTCTAGCAGATGTAAGTGCTACTAATAAAACAGTCTTAAGGGTAAGAAATCTTAACGAACAAGAGTGGAGTGGTTCGATAGGTGTGCCCATCAGGAAAGTTAGGACTAAATTTAAATCCCATAGGGGAACCTGGAATGGTCTTGGCGGATACACGTTAGTTAACCCCTTTAGAAACTGTATTAGCAAGGGTAACTTGAAATAGGATGGTTCTTCCGCAGTGCGCTTAAAGATGGATAGCGCTGCGAGATAGCCCTTGATGGTGCCAACTTGAAGGCCTGAATTCGCTAAATAAAGTAGGAAGGACAAAACCATTGGTGTACCACATGAAAAGGGATCGATATTCTTTTCCCTACACCTGCTGCAAAATCTGTTCCAACGGCAGCGGTATAAAGATTTTGTTGCTGGCCCTCTTGCCGAAAGCAACACCTCCATAACGTCATCAGGGAGGTCCCAATCCTTGTACCTCAGCCTTTCAGAAGCTAAGCATGAAGGTTGAGGGTTTTGATGTCTGGATGGAGAACCTGACCTCCCTTCTGTGAGAGCAGATTCTCTCTGAGTGGAAGTCGAATTGGAGGGCAGATGGACAAGTCTAGAAGGTCCAGGTACCACGTTCTCCTGGCCCAATCCGGGGCAATTAGGATCATGGTTTTCCGGAATCTTCTCAACCTCCTGATCATTTGAGGAATGACAGGGACCGGTGGAAACGCGTACAGGAGTGGAAAGTCCCAGTCCACTATGAACGTGTCTCCAAGAGCTCCTCTCGGGGGAAATTCCCTTGAACAGAACAGATCGCACTTCCTGCTGACACTGGTGGCGAACAGATCCACCTGAGGGGTTCCCCAAAGGGCGAAGATCTCTTGAAGGACTTCCTGAGCTAGTTCCCACTTGTGGGAGACTGTGCTCTGCCTCCTCAGAGCGTCCGCTGTCAAGTTCTTCTCTCCGGCTAAGTGAACTGCCGATAGAGAGATTCCTTCTTGGATTGCCCAAAACCAGAGCTGCATCGCCTCTCTGCACAGAGGTAGTGATCCTACGCCTCCTCTTTTGTTGAGGTAATGCATGGTCACTGTGTTGTCCGTCATTATCAGGACATTCCCTCCTTGTACAGATGGCAGAAAAGCCTTCAGCGCAAGTCTGATGGCCCTCAGCTCTAACAGGTTGATATGTAGTCTGGACTCCGATGGAGACCAACGACCGCTGATGGTCAAGTCGTTGGCGTGGGCTCCCCACCCCGGGAGTGAGGCATCCGTGACTACTGTTATCTCCGCCCAAGGTTGCCAAAACTGCTCTCCTTTCAGAATGTTCCCCTGACAGGCCCACCACTGAAGGTCTCGAGCCACCCTGTCGGGAACCTGAAGAGGATCTGTCATTCTCCCTGAGAATTGTGACCACTGAGTTCTCAGTGCCCACTGGAGAGATCTCATTCTCAGGCGAGCCTCTGGCACTAGGAAAATGCAGGATGCCATGAGGCCTAGCAACCTCAAAAAGTCGAAGGCTGGGAGACGTTGGACATTTTGAAACTTGGTGACCATCTGTAGAATATCTTGAGCTCTCACCTCTGGTGGCGAGGCTTTTCCCAGGGAAGTGTCCAGGATCGCTCCGATGAACTGGAGTCTTTGCGATGGTATCATTTGTGACTTCTTTAAATTGAGGGAGAAGCCCAGTCTGTGAAGGGAGTGGCAAACATGATCTAGCTGGATCTGAGCTTGTTCCGAAGATACAGCTCTGATCAACCAATCGTCCAGGTAGCGGTAGACGTGAATCCCTTCCCTCCTTAGACTTGCAGCCACTACCGACATTAACTTGTTGAAGACCCTCGGGGCGGAGGTCAGCCCAAATGGCAGCACTCGAAATTTATAATGAGAGTTGCCAATTGCGAACATCAACTCCCTTGGGATTAGCATGGGTCTTGACCAACACCCGGGTCTCAAACCTGGACCGATCTGCTTTTCTGTTTTGAAGTCTGTGATCCAATTGGACCACTAAGTCTATATACTCTGTGCATTCTTGGGGCGGATTTACAACTTGGGCCAAGACATCTTTAAGTTCTCCGCGTAGGCCTCGATAAAACAACGTGACTCTTTTATCCTCTGGCCATCCCGTTTCCACAATTAGTCTATTAAAGGTTGCAATATAGGATAGGAGGTCCTGATTGCCCTGTCGCACGGATAGAAGTTTGTCATCCAGAGCCTGCCCCTGAGAGTGTCGAGCAAATAACCTTTCCAGGCTTGCTTGAAACCTTTAAAAATCACGGAGAATCGGGTCATCTTGAGTAACCAGTAGAACTGACCAATCGGCAGCGCAGCCGCTGAGATATGACAATACAAAGGCTACCTTGGTCTGATCATTAGGGAAGGCCCCAGGTCTGCATAGGAAGTGCAAACGACACTGACTCATGAACACGGCGAATCGTTTGGGGTCCCCAGCAAAGCGTTCGGGTGGGGCCAGCGGCATGTTTCCAGGTAGATTAATCTGCACAGGGTTACTGGAAACCACAGGAGCGGGGTTCCCTCCGGAACCGGGTAGAGGAGTTTGCCCAGCTTGACCCTGCAAAAGCTGTCTGGCCTGGTCATCAGTTCTTTCCTTTGATATTATTAATTCCCTCTTGAGGGCATTAGTCTCTTGACGAGCGGCATGTACTTCGGCCTGTAATTTCCCCAGTAATTGGGCCAACTGATCAGTCTCAGAACTTTCCATAGCGCCTGGGTGGGAATTTGTAGGAAGGCTTCGCGTTCTGTAACGCTCACCTGACTCCCACGGAGGCGCTGGCCTGGTTCGCGCTGCTGTGACCTCTTCTAAGGTGATGCGCAGGGTTCGGAAGACAGACTGGACCGGGCCCCCAAATCTGGCTTGTCTGGCTCGCAGAAGTATCCTTCTGTGGGCGAAAATAGGGGATTAACTGTCTGCGGGGTAATGCAATCGGCCTCCCACTTTCCCCTCTCACCCTCCTCGAAACCCTTCTGTGATTCCTCGTAGCGTCTCACCTTAGGGTCTGGAAGGACAAGCTCTCCATCCTGCTTCTGATGCAGGGGCACGTTGGTATCCAGTTACTTCACTGGATTTTCGGATTGGTGAGAACCAAACTTGCTTGGCTTCCAGGTAAGTTTTTTGATAAGAGGTTCCCCTTGTGTCCATGCATTAATGTACTAATGCTAGTGTCTTTTTCCCCATAGGGGCCGGGGTACGGAATGCCGGGGAACAGGCACCGACCCGAGATGAGAGGTGAAATCCTTGTAGAAATCAGATAAGTCTTTAATGAGCGTTTTTTGGTAATGTCTTTTCATTCGCTCATTAACGCTGATGTCTCTTTTTCCCCTTAGGGGCCGGGGTCCGGAAATGCCAGAATGCGGCGCAGACCCGAAATGGAGAGGGAATGAATCAACAGGTAAGTCTTAACATGGAGATTTAGCTTTCCTTATTCCCTTCTCTCTCTCACCTTTTGTTCTGGTCTTTTTCTCCCTAGGCGCTGGGGCGTGACTGCGAATCCGGATGATCGCTGCTGAACATGGAGGCGCCCTGTAAAGGTGAGTGGAATGCAGCGCTGCAGCGATCGACGCAATGAGCTTTAAAATAAAAGTCTTCCTTTTCAGGATTGTCGGCGAGATGTCTCCGGGATGCGGTTTTAGCAGGTAAGGACTTTTCGTTCTTCTGTTCTCTTCTTCTCTTCCTTTGCAGGTGATCCAGGATGCTGGCAGGCGTAGCAGAAGTCAGGATGCAGGAGCAGACACGGTGAGCGTCCAGCTGCTAGATGCAGAACAACGCGAAGCACGTGTGGCTGTTCGGGTGGGGTTTAAATCGCCTTGGAAGAAGTTCCAGGTATGTATCCTTCCTCTGGTCTGCATCAGGTAAGTGCACCCAAGCACTCCCATGATGAGCCTGGCGCCTATGGCGCCAGGACTGATGTCTTTTATGAGGCCTGGCGCCACAGGCGCCAGGACACTGTCCAAAGGGCCCCTATATGGGGTTGCTGGGTCCTTCCTTGGGGACTGGATGTCCGCTTTCGGGGACGCAGGGCTTGAACCGGCTCCCCGGGAGCGGGCATCATGACAGCACTCCCCCCCAAGGCCCCTCCCAAGGTTGTTCCCTCCGGGGGTTTTGGTTTGTCTGGGAAGAGTCGGTGGAATTTCCTGACTAATCGAGGTGCATGCACATGGTCGCTGGGTTCCCACGACCTCTCCTGAGGTCCGTACCCCTTCCAATCAATTAGGTAGAACAGTTTTGACCTAAACATTTTTGAGTCTAAAATGTTCTTCACTTCGAATTCGGGCTCCCCATCTATTAGAATAGGTTCTGGAGGTTTGAGTAGTCGGGTTCCGGGTACCACTGGTTTCAGAAGTGACACATGAAAAACAGGGTGAATTCGCATACTAGCTGGTAAATCAAGTTTAACAGCCACTGGGTTAATTATTGCCGTAATAGAATAAGGTCCCAGATTTTTTGGGTTAAAAGTTTGAGGCCCTTTGATTGGTAAATGTCTGGTAGCTAACCACACTTGATCCCCAATCTGATACGGAGGTGCTTCACTCCGATGTAGATCAGCATTCTCCTTGTATTTTCTCTTGGCGAATCCGGATGATCGCTGCTGAACATGGAGGCGCCCTGTAAAGGTGAGTGGAATGCGGCGCTGCAGCGATCGACGCGATGAGCTTTAAAATAAAAGTCTTCCTTTTCAGGATTGTCGGCAAGATGTCTCCGGGATGCGGTTTTAGCAGGTAAGGACACGGTGAGCGTCCAGCTGCTAGATGCAGAACAACGCGAAGCACGTGTGGCTGTTCGGGTGGGGTTTAAATAGCCTTGGAAGAAGTTCCAGGTATGTATCCTTCCTCCAATCAGGTATGTATCCTTCCCCGACCACGCCCGGATGGTAAATTAGTCCCACAGGTAAAGTAGTTCAAGGAGGCCAGGATCCTGCAGCATGGTCTGCATCAGGTAAGTGCACCCAAGCACTCCCATAATGAGCCTGGCGCCTATAGCGCCAGGACTGATGTCTTTTATGAGCCTGGTGCCATAGGCGCCAGGACACTGTCCAAAGGGCCCCTATATGGGTTTGCTGGGTCCTTCCTTGGGGACTGGATGTCCGCTTTCGGGGACGCAGAGCTTGAACCGGCTCCCCGGGAGCGGGCATCATGACAGTCATTATTTTTCTTTGAAGTGCTTTATGAAAAGGTACTACAGGATCCTCCTGTGGACCTTTATCAAGAATATCTGTGAGGTCATCCTGTTGGAAAGCCTGTGAAGGTGTTGACCACCCCATAAATTCTGTAATCCTGGCCATTAAGGCTCTATAAGGGTTTTCAGCATGCTCCCCCGGGTCTGGCCTAGCAAACTCCACCTCTGGGGAAGTGTCTAAACCACTTGCCTCATGTAAGGAATCATGGAGTTCCTTTAATCTGCGTTCCTCTGAGGATAACTCCTCTTGAACTGGGGTTGCAGATCCCTGCAGCTCAAATGTCTCTTCTTGGTCAGACAGTTCTCCCTCTTCCATAATTGAGGACATTGTTCTTAATTGGTCTGAACTCACAAAGGGTGTGAAACCCATCTCCAAGGCAGAGGGTGCCAAACTTGTCGTAATCGGCCTCGAAAACGTTGATGTCGTCGACGCCGACGTCGAAGGCTTCGAACGTGGCGTCGAAAACAAAGGTGGAGGCCTCGAGGTCCTCGATAGAATCGGAATACTGCTTGAGGATATCGACAATCTCGACGACATCGTCATCGAAGACCTGGGAATAGCCACTGGGTGCGCCGCAACCGTGACTTTCCTTGGCGTTGACTCCGGTGTTGAGGATGGCGTCGAGTCGACAGACCCGTGTCTTGAAGGTCCCTTCGACAACGGCGTCGAAGACACCGACCTCGGCGTCGACGGAACCTTCGTCGACGGCGTTGACGGAACCTTCGAAGAAGGATTCGAGGTCTTTGCTTTACTCGAGGGTTCGTGACGCGCTCGAGAAGCTTCCTTCGCCGGGTGCTGCGACTCGCGGCGTTTTGGACCTTCGGGTCTTTCGGTCAGAGCATCGCTCTCGACAGTCTTCGAGGGGGTTGAGGCCGCTTTCTCGAAGACGCTCATCATATTTTTTCGGAATTCCTCCCATTCAGCCCGGGAACTATGTTTTGTAGGGCAAGGGATTCTCTTAGGTGAAACAGAGGAAGAGGAGGACGAAGAAGGGGATCTTCGGCGTCTCCTTTTCGAGTGCTTCGATCTCGAGGAGTGATGGGACCCTCTTCGAGACCTGGAGCGCGAATGGTGACGAGGAGACGAATGTCTCGACTTCGTCGAGGAAGAAGAAGCTTTAGAAGTCTTACCTTTTTCCAGCTTCCCCCTACGCTCCTTCAGGGCCTTAGCTGTCATGGACATACAGTCCTCGCACTCCGAACAATGGTGTTCAGCTCCCAAACACCACAGACAGACCCTGTGAGGGTCCGGCAGCGACATCTTTTTTCCACAGTCTCTGCATTTTTTTAAAGCCGGACCGAGGGGTCGTCGGTTCAGACGAGGAAGCCATCGAGTATGGGTCGAATATCTCGAGGAAAATTGAATAATTCTCTACGAAACTGAGCAACGATATTCCGAGGCACTGAGTAAGCGCAGAAAAACGGACGCTGCGCGCTGCCTTTATAGGCAGGATGACGTTGACGTCGATGCGGCGGCTGTCGAGGGACATCGACTCAGCGGACGTCGACGCGCAGCGCCCTCTAGAGAGAAAACATTTCCGAGGCCAGCAAAGCTGGAAAGAGATATCTAAGATAAGGAATACGTCGGAGGACACAATCCCTTCGAAGGATTGGCACATGAAAGTAAGCATCCTGAAGGTCCAATGATACCAACCAGTCTTGGAGTTGGAGAGCCTGAAGGATCTGAGAAAAGGTTACATCTTGAACTTGTCCTTCCTGAGGAATTTCTTCAAATTCCTTAAGTCCAAGATGGGTCTCAATCCTTCGTCCTTCTTGGGAATGAGAAAGTAGGGGGAATACCAACCCTTGTTCCTCTCCTTGTTCTATTGCACCTTTCTCTCGCAGAGTTAAAATCTCCTGTACAAGGAGCGGATCCAGAATTTTGACAGAGTTGTATCCCGCAGGATGATCCTGAGACCTTTTCTGAAAAGGAAGGCAGTAGTCCTGGGCTACTGTTTCCAGTGCCCAAGCATCTGAAGTAATGCTCCGCCATTCGTTCAGATGCTGAGAGATTCTGCCTCCCACTGGGGTCTTGCGGGCCAAGGCCTCACAGTGGCTTAGAGGCAGCTGCAGCAGCGGCTGAGGGTACAGTTGCCACTGCTGGGGCTGATCTAGCACCCCTTCCTTGTCCACAACGAGGGAATCTTTTTTGTCCCCTTTGTCCAGCCTGTCCTCTTCCCTTTCCAAATGAGGAATGGAAACGAAAAGTACATGCTCCTGGAAGATGAGCCTGAATAGGGTTGTTGTTGAGGATGACGTATGGAGGCGCTAAGTGATTTAGCCGCCTTGGAGGTCTGCAGCTTCTCCAGACTCTCATCTGCCTTGAAGCCGAAAAACCTCAAGCCGTCAAAGGGCATATTGAGTAGTCTGCCCTGCACATCCGGTGCAAAGCCTAACTTCCTCACCCACGCAAACCTGCATAGTATGGTGCTGGAAGCCATGGACCTGCTGATACTGTCAGCAATATCCAGTCCTGACTGGAGACACTGTCCCATTGCCTACTTTCCATCCTTCACTATAGCCAGGAAGCCGTCTCTTTCCTCACCTTCCGGAATGCGTTGAACTGCCATGATAACTCAGTCCCACAGGGTGTAAGTAAATCTTGAAAGGCTACAAGTAACATTAGCTGCCTTCAAGGCTATACTGCCCGAAGTGAAGATCTTACGAGCCCAGGCATCAACCCTCTTTTCATCCCTATTCGGGAGAATAGAGAGGTAAGCAGGCTGCCTGGTCGATGATGTGGCTGCCTGAACCACCAAGCTTTCAGGTGTACGGTGCTTGGTCAAATAGTCCGGATCAATGCTAAAAGGCCTATATTTTCTGGCAAAGTTCCTGTTTACAGCAGGTCCAGATTCTGGAGTTTCCCCGTTTGCCATGACATTCCTCTGAAGGGCTGCATGAAAAGGTAATACTGGGTCCTGCTGAGGGCCTTGATTCAGCCCATGTACTCAATGACCCTATTCATGACATTCCTGTATGCAGAATCTGCAAGTTCAGCCGGATCAGGTTTGCCAAATTCCAGCTCTGGCGAAGTGTCTATACCACTAGCCGACTGGAGGCAATCATAAAGACACTAGCTTTGACAATGGCATTGATGACGCTAATGATATATTATGATATGATTGGTTATTTATAACGCGCTTAATACCCATAGGTTTCTAAGCGCGGACCCGGGAATCGAACCTGTGTTTCTCCGTTTCGTCTTGCTTCCAAGGCAAGCACGTTGCCCCTGAGCTATCCTCCTGGGAGCTGTCCAAATGGCTTTGACGCTGACTTCGACAATGGTGTCGATGACGCTGATGCCGTTGACGCTGGCTTCGACAATGGTGTTGATGGTGCCTTCGACAATGGTGTTGACGAAGGTTTCAACACTAACGCCATTTTGCTCGGCGTTGCCTTCGATTTATGCATTGATAGGCTTGACTCTGTCGATTTGCTGTTCTCTGAGGTATCAAAGAAGGACTATGTTCTGGAGACGATACCCTTGATGATTTTTCGCCGGACCAGAGCGACTCGTCGGTTTGACCCTCAGCTTTGCCATGGTAGTCTTTGACCTCCTGTGATGCTGGAAATGCATCGGAGGGAGAGGGCCTCCGTATCCTTGTCCTTTACTGCTTTTTAACGTGTGTTCTGTCGTGTTTTCCACACAGGAGTTCAAATGGGACTCCTGGCAGTGCAGCTATCTCTTTTGGTTTGGTGTACAGACCCATGGATACCCTTATGGCACCCATGGGTGGGGGTACAGCCCTGTGCCCCGAGTGTATGTTTTTGGGCACCTGTGTGTGGCCCACAGAGCAGGGTATGGGCTGGTGGCAGCTCCATGCTGAATTTGACAGGTGCTCTGAGTATCCTCCATTTTGGGATACCCAGGCCCTGCCATTGGAATCAGTTGATTCCTGATAGGAAATAAGATGGCCCCTGTGGCCTCTTGCTTTCTATTGCCTGTTACCTTGTTTTCCCAAAGTCCTGGGAAGCCCTGTCTCTGTCCCTTCCCCCTGACTGGCTGTTGGGTGGACATTCCATATATGGTGTTGTTGTGAAGTCCAGGCCAGACTGGCTGGAGCCTTCCCAGTAACTGTATGTTGTGGGTACACTCTGTGGGTGGGACCTGGGTGAATGGAGTGTGTGACGAATATGCACTTCTTGTTGTGGATGTCTGGTCTCTGGTGTTTGACACAATGACTGAGACAGCCCTGCCTGAAACTGGTATGAATGCAGTGTGTAGTGTTGAATGGCGTGGTACTTGTCCAAATCCACATACTGTGTTGTGAGTGTCTGGATGGAGAAGAATGGCCCGAATGCACCGTGTGCCTGATTGGCTGACAGACTGCTGAATGCCTTTCGTAGTGATTGGATGCTCAGGTGTGACCCAGCGGAATGATTGGGAGATCAACAGTATATCTGGGGACCTCTCACTGCTAGGAACGTATTCAGAAGTGTACTGAGCTGAAGTCCAAACTACGAAGAGTAACTGGAGTGAAACTGACACTTGACCTTGAAGCCCTGCTGGAAGAGAAGAATTGCTGCGGCTCTCCTTCATCGATCTGAAAGCGGCTGTCTCTCCAAGGACTGACCCAGAGAGTACCTGGTAAGGCGCCCTCTTTCCGAGCTACGAGGGACCATTGCGCACCAGCTGATCTTTGCCAAAGCTCCCTGGTAGACCGACCTACGACAGGCTGCCGACCAGAGACGGGCACTGCCGCAGAATCCCAAAGAGAAGCGCCGGGACTGTTGTCCACCACTGTTGACGACCGCCATCGCCGACTGGAGCCGCCATGCTCCTGTTGCCCAAGAACATTTGATCCAAGGATGCTCTCGTCTGCACCGCCGCATGCCTTATCCCGCTGGAGAAGGCCAGGCCGTCAACGCACCGAGGAGCATCTGTCGTTGGGTTTCCCGCCACCCAAAGACCACAGAGACCCCGACGACTCAACGCCCTTGCTGGGCCACACTTCTTCAAACTCTTTGCGGTCCAGAACTATCGACATCGAGGTGCCCCGCATGCCTGTTCCTTGCAGGACATTTCCGCTTCCCCGTCAACGAGCACAGCTAGGAAAGAAGCTGCCACTTCACTGCCGTAGTTCACCCTATTCTCCGTCGGACGTTCAACGACCTGTGACTCCTTCCTTAAAGGGAGGGCACTCAAGAAGGGCCGTCGATTGTCCGACGAGGAACACTACAACGCCAGGTACTTTGGGGTCGCTGAACTATTGGAAAGACTATTGTGAACAATATATGAACTAGCCTTGTGATATATCTTTATTCTACAGGTTGCCCAGGTGGGGGGATCTCCACACAGAACTGTGTTTAACGGTAGAGGCCAGTATTCTGTCAATTGTTCTAACCAACTGCTTTCCTCCTATGTCTATTGTTGGTTGCCTTGATCTGATAATAATTGTGGTACCACTTTAGAACTGTATATATTTGTCATTATAGATAACCGAGTACAAAGTGAGTTATCGTGATATTGTACATAACCTTGAATATTAATTATATAAAGACTGTGTTTTAACCAATACAGTGTGCGGACATTCCTTTGTGAGGGCTTGGGGACTACACCGTACTTAAGAACCAGCCTGCATCACCTCCTGAGAAGCTAGATCCTGATTGCTCGTCCATTGCTACCAACAATAGAGAATCTTAGCTGGGGTCCTCTGTGCCTCTGCTCAGCCGTATAGAGAGTAGGAGTACAGACACCCCCCTCCAGTCTTTACACTGGTGGCAGCGGTGCGATGCTTATGGTTTTAAGAATCAGTGTATAACCGTGCCACTTACAAGGATATCTGCACTTTGTTAAATTGAGGTTTAGTTGTGTACTAGATAACTGCATTACAAGCAATGGAATCTATTGCGAATGGTAAATTGACTCGGATGAGCTTAGAGGTTCTCCAGAATGCTTGTGAAGCCAGGGAATTAGACTTTGTGGATAAGTCTAGGGCTGAGCTGATGGCTTCCCTGGTGAACTACCAGACTGATTGTGAAACTCTTGAAGAGGTGGGGGGGGTGCAACCAATGAGGACTCTGCCCCGGAAGTTGTCGCTGAATCTGTTTCTGGGAATGCCACCATTCCTGCTGCCTCTGTTCCGAACCCCAGCAATTCCTTGGAACTTGAGTTATTGAGGATGAAATTGGCCTTTGAATACCGCAAGTTGGAAATAGATGCTGAACTTAAGAAGGAGGAGCAGGCACAACAAGTGGAACTCAAGAATAGGGATCTTGAACTCAAAGACAAGGACACTGAATGTCAGCGAATCCAGTTAGAGAAAGCTCGAGTGGAGACTTCAGCTAAACCAGTTGAGAGTGTCAGGTCCCCAGCAAACAAGTTTATGAAAGATTTGGTTGGTGTGTATGCAGAGGGTTCTGAAATCCTCCAATGGATTGAAGCGTTTGAGATGGCTTGTGCAATTCATGATGTAGATAAAAGAGATTGGGCTAGGTGTTTGTTAAGCAGAGTGCCTCAGACTGGGTATGACTGTATTCTGAAGCTGAGTGTGGAAGAAAGGGGTCAGTATGAGTGCATGAAGTCTGCTTTGATAGCCAAGTTTGGCAAGACACCTACCCAATACCTTAAAAGGTTCAGGGATTTTAAGAAACAAGAGAATATGTCTTGGGTTGAATGGGTGAGTGCTGCGCACATGAACATGATGGGGTGGATTGATGTTTACAAAGTGAAAAGGTTTGTTGAATTATCCCACCTTTTGTTTTTTGAGCTTTTTTCGGAAGCCTGTTCACGAGAGCTGCGTCAGTATGTTGCTGACCAGAACATTTTGGACCTCTTTCAGCAGGCTAGGTTGGCTGACAAGTGGGTCTCCCACCGGGTGTCCCCTAAGGACTCCAGTGGGAAGGACAAGGACAAAGAAAAGGGGACCTCTCAGGAAGCTGAGGGGTCCCAGAAACAATCACAGTCAGGTAAACTAAAACCTTCCTCTCCTAAAACCCGAAAACCTAGTGGGGATAAGTCTGTTGTGGGTGGGAGTAAGAGTAGTGGTCCGCCTGCTGCAAAGCAGGGTCCCAGTGGTTCCAGTACCGTACCCCGCACTCCCGGCACTTGTTGGGATTGTGGGGCTCTGGATCACAGATGGGGTGACCCCAAGTTTAAGTGTAAGGCACTTGGAGTCTAGGCTGTCAAACTGACCTACCCCTACTCCGTACCTGAGGTGGAGGCCGCTGTCCTCCCCTCCTCTACCGGGATCCCATTTGGTGCTCCTGTAGAGATTTCCTTAGTGTCCCTTGGGGCCTGGGACCAGCACGCAGAAGTACTGGCAACTATCCCACAGAACACCCGTAGGTTTTTGAGAAGTGTCCTCTTGAATGGCCAGCCTTCTACTGGTTTGAGAGACACTGGGGCACGCATGACAGTGGTGGACAGGACCCTGCTCAAGCTAGAGGACTATGTAGGTGCTCCTCTTAGAACCACCAGGTTAGCCGGTGGGCCTCCCAAATTATCACCTGGAGCCTTAGTCAACATTACAATTGGAGACAAAACAACAAAGCGTCCGGTCCTGGTTCAGGACAATGTGCCTGTGAAAATTTTGTTAGGCAACGATTTGGTCGAGTTGGGAATGATCACGGATGGTCTACCCATGGCTGCTGTGGTGGTCACCCGATCGCAGGTCACAAAGGGTCCGGCTGCGAGCCTGGTACCCTTGCCGACGGGGAAACCCAAGGCACGAATGAAACGCCTCTGTGGAGGGGACTCCTACTCTTCCTGCTGTTCCGACAGCACTCATTGGGATCCATCCTCCGGACGGACTGGGTCCAGTGGAAAACCCAAACTCAACTCCTGAGGGAGAAGAGACAGAAGACTCTCCTGTGGGAGAGGTTCTCAACCCAGAGGACCACCCTGATCTTCAATGGCTGCTGGCTGAAGGGGGACCCTCCCGTGCAGACTTCTGTAAGAGACAGAGAGAGTGCCACTCTCTCGAGGGTCTGAGAAAACAGGCCATCTCCCAGGCACAAGGAGAAGTGCCTAGGGTATTCCAGATCTATTGGGACGGTGAGCTCCTTGTTAATGAGCCCACTAAGACTGAACCTGGTGCCCTCAAGAGGTTGGTGGTACCCCAGGTTTACAGGCCCTTCCTGCTGCAGTTGGCGCATGAGGTTCCCTTAGCTGGTCATCTTGGGACCAAGAAGACTAAGCAGAGGCTCTCTGCACATTTCTACTGGCCACAGATTGGAGTAGAAGTGAAGTCCCACTGCAGGACCTGCCCAACTTGTCAGTTGTCTGGCAAGACTGGAGGCAGTGTCATTGCCCCACTGCAGCCGTTGCCAGTGGTTGGCACACTGTTTGAGAGGCTGGGCATCAACATTGTCGGTCCCCTTGACCCTCCCACTTCAAGTGTACATAGGTTTATCCTGGTCTTGGTTGATCATGCCACCAGGTACCCTGAGGCTATACCCCTTCGGACTGTAACTGCCAAGGTGGTTGCCAGGGCCCTCCTGGGCATTTTCACCCGTGTGGATTCCCTAAGGAGGGTGTCTCTGACAGAGGATCCAACTTCATGTCTAGTTACATGAAATCAATGTGGAAAGAGTGCAGCGTAACCTATAAGTTCTCCACCTCTTAACACCCCCAGACCAATGGTCTGGTTGAAGGATTTAATGAAACTCTCAAGGACTTGCTAGGCGCTTTGGAAGAGCCCCTAAGGATGAAATGGGATCTCCTCCTGCCATGCCTGCTGTTTGCTTACAGAGAGGTACCTCAAGAGGGTGTTGGTTTCAGCCCCTTTGAGTTACTCTTAGGACATCCCGTGAGGGGGCCCCTTGCCTTGATCAGAGAAGGTTTGGAACCCACCCCTCCAGGTCCCGCCAAGTCAGTGGGGGACTATGCGTTAGGCCTCAGACGGAGGATGACACTGTTGATGGGTCAAGCAACAGCAAATCTCAAGGCCAGCCAGGAACTAAATAAATACTGGCATGACCTTAAAGCGTTGCAAGTGGATTGGACTCCAGGACAGGAAATCCTTGTGATGGAGCCTACCAAGCCTAGAGCTTTGGCTGACAAGTGGACTGGACCCTTCAGGATCATCTCCAAGATGGGTGAAGTCAATTATCTGGTTGACATGGTAATCCCTGGGGTAGCCCCTAAGGTATTCCATGTTAACAGGCTCAAGCCTTTCCACAGCCGAGCGGAGGTCTCATGTCTCTTGCTAGCTTCTGAGCAAGAAGAGGATGAGAGTGAGCCCCTTCCTGATTTTCTGCATAGCAACCCTCAGGATGGCGCAGTGGAGGTAGTACATCTCTTGCACGATCTGACGACAGAGCAGCAGAGGGCCTGCAGGGCTTTGCTCCGGCAGTATGCCTCTCTGTTTTCACTGACACCAGGCCTTACACCGTGGTGTAGGCACAACATTGACAATGGTGACAGTGTGCCAGTCAAAAGCAGGTGATACCGTATGTCAGATACTGTTAAGAACCACATCCAGGCTGAGGTTGCGAAGATGTTGGATCGGGGTGTTATTGAACCCTCAACCAGTCCCTGGACCAGTCCCGTGGTCCTTGTACCCAAGGCAGGTTCCCAGGCAGGACCAAGGATTGGAGGTTCTGTGTGGACTATTGAGGAGTCAATGCCATCACCAAAACTGACGCGCACCCATTGCCCAGGGCTGATGAGCTCGTGGACACCAAAGGTGCTGCCAGATTTGTGAGCACCTTTGACCTTACCTCAGGCTATTGGCAAATAGCTCTGACGGACCATGCCAAGGAAAAGACTTCATTCTCAACACCTGAGGGACTCTACCAGTTTAGGGTCATGCCTTTTGGGTTGAAGAATGCCCCTGCCACCTTCCAGAGATTGGTCAATCATGCGCTCAGTGGGCTGGAGGCCTTTTGTGTGGCCTACTTAGACGACACTGTCGTCTACAGTTCCACCTGGGAAGAGCATTTGACACATCTGGATAAGGTGTTGCAGGCCTTGAAAAGGGCTAATCTCACAATCAAGGCCATCAAGTGTAAGATAGCTCAGGGGAAAGTCACGTATCTTGGTCATGAGGTAGGAGGGGGTCAAATCCAACCTCTCCCCAGTAATGGACAGGATGTACATGACTGGGAGACTCCCACTACTCAACCCCAAGTGAGTGCCTTTTTGGGCCTCACTGGGTATTATCGCAATTTCATGGCGGACTATGGAACCATAGCTGCATCCGTGACAGCTCTGACTTCACCCAAACAGCCTAGGAAGGTTAATTGGACTGAAGACTGTAAGAGTGCCTTTGATGGCTTGAAAGAAAGTTTGTGTCGGGCACCCGTGTTGTGTGCGCCTGACTACAGCCGACCCTTTATCGTCCAGACGGATGCCTGCGACACCGGAATTGGAGCTGTCTTGTCCCAGTTAGATGACAAAGGGAGGGAACATCCTATCATATTCATCAGTAGAGAACTCAAGGGTAGAGAACGTAGGTGGGCTACTGTTGAAAAGGAATGTTTTAGCATAGTTTGGAGCCTTAGGTGTTTTAGGCCCTATCTTACAGGGTCTACCTTCAAGGTCCAAGCAGATCATAGGCCCCTGAAGTGGCTTATGGATGAAGGGTGAAAACCCGAAACTGCTCAGGTGGTCCATTAGCCTGCAAGGGCTAGACTTCACCATAAAGTATAGACCAGGGAAGAGTCACGATAATGCAGATGGCCTTTCCAGAAGGTATGTTGACCATCTGGATGAGGGTGTCTATCTCGTGGGAGATTAGGCACCCTAACCTCAGTCTGCATCGAAGGGAGAGGGCCTCCATATCCTTGTCCTTTACTGCTTTTTATCGTGTGTTCTGTTGTGTTTTCCGTGCAGGAGTTCATGTGGGACTCCTGGCGGTGCAGCTCTCTCTTTTGGTTTGGTGTACAGACCCATGGGATACCCTTATGGCACCCATGGGTGGGGGTACAACCCTGTGCCCCTAGTGTATGTTTTTGGGCACCTGTGTGTGGCCCACAGAGCAGGTCCATGCTGAATTTGACAGGTGCTCTGAGTATACTCCATTTTGGGATACCTAGGCCCTGCCGTTGGAATCAGTTGATTCCGGATAGGAAATAAGATGGCCCCTGTGGCCTCTTGCTTTCTATTGCCTGTTACCTTGTTTTCCCAAAGTCCTGTGAAGCCCTGACTCTGACTCCTTCCTCCTGATTGGCTGTTGGGTGGACATTCCATATATGGTGTTGTTGTGTTGAAGTCCAGGCCAGACTGGCTGGAGCCTTCCCAGTGACTGTATGTTGTGGGTATACCCTGTGGGTGGGACCTGGGTGAATGGAGTGTGTGACGAATATGCACTTCTTGTTGTGGATGTCTGGTCTCTGGTGTTTGACACAATGGGCCTCATTACAACTCACCCGTTATGGAAACAACGGTGGCGGTAAACCCGCCGCCACCATTGTTTCCATACCGGGTGATCACGACTTCTGCAGGCGGAGGCGTCAAACCCGCCAGGTCTGACCTGGCGGGTTTAACACTGGCCGCCTGCAGGCGGACGAGGAAACACCGGCACCATTACAAAATGGTGCTGGTGTTTCCATGATCCCCATTCCCATTGAGTCCTATGGGACTCAATCGGAATGGGGATTTACACCATTCCGCCTCCGGAATTCCCGGGTCACCGGGGTTGAAATGCCCCGGTAATTCCAGGAATCACAGAGGAAGAATGGTAATACGAGTCCGGCGGTAACCAGGCGGTTTTACAGCCTCGGTTACTGCCGGACTCGTAATGAGGCCCAATGACTGAGACAGCCCTGCCGAAACTGGTATGAATGCAGTGTGTAGTGTTGAATGGCGTGGTAATTGTCCAAATCCACTGTTAGGCAGAAACCTGTGCAGTTCCCTTAGGGACCACTGCAAAACGTTTAAGACTACAGGAGTAAGCAGTAAACCCAATTGGTAGCAGTCTGCACCACCCAGATTTACCTGATAGCTGTGGCTGAGTAGTCAGACTTCTCTCAAGAAGAGTTAGGCAGTATATAGAGTATACACAATAGGGCTAAAAAATACAGTAGCACAAGCAAACACTGACCAAAGCTTTGGTATAAAAGTATATCATTATTTATTTAAAAACACACTTGTAAAAATACACTGGCACTAATATGTCAAGCAAGTTCAAACACAGTCACTATAAGTATATACACCTCCCTAGTTAATTATTAGACAAGTCTAGGTTAAGACAACACTTATTTAGCAAAACAGAGGTGAGCGTGTAACCGTAGATGGCACTCCAATAATCTGGTTAAAAAGGGAGAGAAAAGGCAGAATAGGAAAATAACACAGTACCAACACTTTTAAGAAACCACAGCAAGTCAAGAAAGGCAGGGTCTACTGTATAGCAAAAAGTTAATAGGCCAGGCCCACTCTTGCAGAGAGCAAGGCGGAATGTGCCCAAGATCACACAGTGGAAATGCACTCAAAGTCTTTGCAGAAAAGTCAAAAGAGGTTGGATCAGTTCAGAAAGGTAAAGTTAGCAGGTCCGAGGTCACCCCAGGATAGAGAGTCAAGGATTTACGGGACACCTTGGACAATCTGTTGCAAGGGAGACCAGGCGGGACACAGTACGTGAAATGGTGAGAAAGCTCCAGAGCGGGCAGTTGTTCCTGGCAGCGGGTGCAAGTCGGGGTTTCATCCAGTGGAAGAGATGATCTCGACGTGGAGGAAAGCTGGAGGTCGTTGCACTGCCAGGGAAGAAACCAGCCGCGGACTTTCCCGGTTAAAAGGTACGACCCTTTTATTCGCGGTAGTGGTGAAGCGTGGCTATCCGGCCGCCGGGGTGCTTGGCATGGGCGATTCGACCACGAGACGATCCAGGAAGGCGAAAAAGGTGAACTGGTTGGTCCCACCAGCTCAAAGGGAAGAAGACTCTCCTGGAAGAAGATCTCCTCTGTCGTTGTGGAAGTGGTGAGTTCGTACAGCAGGGCTCCACCGGTGGTGTCGTTGTTGTAGATGGCTCAGCTTCTCCCCTCTTTGGATCTTTTAGGTCCTGTGGCGACTTCTCAAGTTCCAGTCCCCAAAGCCATGCTTTTATGCAGCAAACCCCCCATTCATCAGCCTAGCTGTCACTCAAACATGCTAAGTGGTGAGCCGGGCGGCTCACTACTGGGCCAATCACACAAGAGTGCGACTTGAGTTGCCAAGGCAACTCAGTCCAGGGTGCCTAATCCCCCTCCCACACATCCTGTTAACCCCAGACACAGTGGCACCATTTGGAGGGCTTCGGTGGAGAATTCCGCCAAAAAAGTGGAACAAAGGGCTCGACTTGGGTTAGGGTTTCAGAGGCGAACACAAACTCCATTTTAAAACCAAGTCCTGGCAAAAAGACCCAACCGGGGAATAAATATTAAATAAATAACCCGGCGGTATCTTTAACATTGCACCAAAAAGTGGTGCGTTTAAAATGAATGGGAAAATCCCATTCGCGTGGTATCCACTGCCACCAGCCAGAAACTCGACAAGGGGAGACTGGACAGTGCCCCCTTGGAAAACAGACCCAGGGACTATCGATTTACCCCTACCAGTACTTCCACAATATGATGGTTTGTACTGGTTCTGTTCACAATTTGAGACTAGTAAAGCCAATTGTGACTTTACATGCCCTGGGAGACAGTGGTCAGTCCCAGGGTATGGAGTCTATGTTTGGGGGTCACCATGACACCCCTGTGTTACTGCACTGAGGGTGCTGTTTAACACACATACCAAAAACACATGATGCCCTATGGAGTAAAAGACCCCATAGCCCATAAAACACATTACATAGTCAAAGGACATTCTCAAATCATGCCTAAGAGTGGGAGAAAAAGAGTCTCACTCTTAGCAGGAAAAAAAAATAAACCCCAAAAAATCCAGCAAAGCTGCTGGGGGACTCACTAGGTTTGGGAAATTAGCCTTAACAGAGAATTCTCCCAAACATCCACATTCTGTGTTGTGAGTGTCTGGATGGGGAAGAATGGCCTGAATGCATCGTGCGCCCGATTGGCTGACAAGACTGCTGAATGCCCTTTGTAGTGATTGGATGCTCAAGTGTGACCCAGCGGAATGAATGGGAGATCAACAGTATATCTGGGGACCTCTCACTGCTAGGAATCGTGTTCAGAAGTGTTCAGAGCAGAAGTCCAAACTACAAAGAGTAACTGGAGTGAAACTGACGCTTGACCTTGCTGCAAGAGAAGAATTGCTGCGGCTCTCCTTCATCGATCTGAAAGCTGCTGTGTCTGCAAGGACTGACCCAGAGAAGACCTGGTAAGGCGCCTGCTTCCCGAGCTACGAGGGACCATCGTACACCAGCTGATCTTTGCCAAAGCTCCCTGGTAGACCGACCTACGACAGGCTGCCGACCGGAGACGGGGACTGCCGCGGAATCCCAAAGAGAAGCACCCGGACTGTTGTCCACCATTGTCGACGACCGCCGTCGCCGATCAGAGCCACCGTGCTCCCGTTGCCTAAGAACATTTGATCCAAGGACGCTCTCATCTGCATCGTCGCCCACCTTATCCCGCCGGAAAAGGCCAGGCCGTCGACGCACCGCATCCGCCGGTGGGTTTCCCAACACCCGCCACCCAAAGACCACAGAAACGCAGACGACTCGATGCCCTTGCTGGGCCACAGTTCTTCAAACTCTTTGCGGTCCAGCACTATCGACATTGAGGTGCTCCGCATGCCTCTTCCTTGCAGGATGTTTACGCTTCCCCGTCGACGAGCCCCGCTAGGAAAGAAGCTGCCACTTCACCGCCATAGTTCACCCTGTTCTCCGTCAGACGTTCGATGACCCGTGACTCCTGCCTCAAAGGGAGGGCAGTCGATTCCCCCACGAGGAACGCTTCAACGCCAAGTACTTTGGGGTCGCTGAACTATATATAAAGACTATTGTGAACAATATATAGACTGGCCTTGTGATATATCTTTATTCTACAGGTTGCCCAGGTGGGGGAAATCTCCACACAGAACTGTGTTTAATGGTAGAAGCCAGTATTCTGTCAATTGTTCTAACCAACTGCTTTACTCCTATGTCTATTGTTGGTTGCCTTTATTAAGTGATCTATGTGACATTTAACTAGAGTATAGTTGATGCACTTTAATGAGATCTGATAATAATTGTGGTACCACTTTAGAACTGTATATATTTGCCATTATAGATAAACGAGTACAAAGTGAGTTATAGTGATATTGTACATAACCTTAAATATTAATGATATAAAGGCTGTGTTTTAACCAATACAGTGTGCAGACATTCCTTTGTGAGGGCTTGGGGACTACACTGTACTTAAGAACTAGCCTGCATCACCTCCTGAGAAGCTAGGCCCTGATTGCTCGTCCATTGCTACCAACAATAGAGAATCTTGGCTGGGGGCCTCTATGCCTCTCCTCTGCCGTATAGAGAGCAGGAGTACAGACACCCCCCTCCAGTCTTTACACCTCCCTCTGTAATCCGAAGGATCGACCGGGGCATGGTCTTTGCGTGAATCCTTCAAGGGGATTGAGGCTGCATTCTCGAAGGTACGCAACATTGAACTCTTGAAAGCCTCCCATTTTCCGGGGGAATCATTTTTGGTTGGGCACCTGATAACCTCAGTAGAGGAATCCGACGAAGAAGAAGAGGGATACCTATGGCGTCTCTTCTTCGCCTTCTTCGACGAAGAAGACGAAGATTGTCTCGATCGACTTCTCGATCGAGACTTCTTTGACTTTGTGCGCCAGGATGAGTCCCTAGACTCCACAGACTTTTTATCCCTCTTCGAAAAGGCCTTCGAAGCCTCCCTCCGTGCCGCCAGTTTACCTAAGCACTCCCTGAGACAGAACCCGCAGTCATCAGTCCGGTGCTCAGAACCCAGGCACCACAGGCAGACATGGTGGGGATTGGTAATAGACATCTTCACCCCGTAGTCATGGCATTTTTTAAACCCAGACTTGGGGGTCGAAGGGTTGGAAGATGAAGACATTTCTTGATGAAACTGAAACACGCCATTCAACAATCGAAGCAAAGCTTTCGGAAAAACGGAACTGAAGCTAAAGGGTGCAGCTCGAGCTATTTGTACTGCTGATGACGTCGACACTCTATGGCGACCCTCGAGGGACATGGACACCACGATATCGAGCATAGCGCCCTCTGGTGTGGAATTTTTCTTTCCGAAGCAGCAAAGCTGACGATATGCATATCAAAGATGAGGAATACATAGGAAAACACAATCCATTCGAAACTATGTTTACCTTAGACTTTGTCTATCTTGCCATTTCTTGGTAACTTTTTACCTATGTGACAAGTACCTTACAGTACCATGTATAGGGTTCCTTTTGTTTTATGGCCCTAGCCACCCTCTAAGGATTTGTACAAGTGTGCCTAGGATGAACTGATGGCAGCAGTTTACTTTTAAAGTATTTTTACTTTGTTTTTATGGACATTACATATTTACCACATTTGGCCCAAGACTGTGGCCAGCGCCGAAAATTGCTGTGCACCAACGTCTTTTGCTCTGTCCTTTGGCCATTTTGTCCCTTTGCCTTCATCCAGGTTGGAAGACATGGATATTCCTTATTTGGGCATGCAGCCACCTGTGAAAAATGCTTCTTTCGTGGGCTCCTGCATGTCACGTGTGCTAGTGACCAGGAAGAGGGTTGGGACTGTCTGTTCCCAATCCACACTACTTGTGCCAGTATGTATGGTAGGCCTGAATGAATGGAACCACTGTGGACCACGATTGGCCCATGCCTGGCGTGTATGCAAGCGAGCAGATCATGCATTGGCTTCCCAGATTTGAGCACAAAACGAATCTTGGATAAGAGAAGGGGCTCTGCATCCATTTCAGGTCGATCACCTTAAGTTCACACCGAACTACAGAAGGGGCCAAGTATCCTGAACGAAAGAGCAAACTTGTGGAACGGCGTGAGATGTGTTGGAAGGTTTGGCACCCTGTCCCCGCGGTTGTCCCTTCGGACCCCTGCTTTTGTATCGTACCAAGAAGGCCTACAAGGGTGCTTCAAGCCTTTGGAGTAGTGGGACTAACTACTCTCGGCACCTCCTGCTTACCCTCGCAAAGACCCTCTTCGGAAGTGTTCCTGGGCCATCAAGCGAACTGACCAGCTCGAACACAGGGTAGCGTATAGGAGCGCTCCCATCCTGAGTTGAGACTCGAGACTTTAGGCATCGCTTACTTGTGGTCCTGGGCTCTCTCCAGCCAAACCTTGTTTTCCAAGCTCCACTGGGTCACGATTTATGAGAGTGCGCCATGTCGCGAGCATTTACAGTCCCTGTATCGCCCCGCTGTGGTGACTGTCACTGTAAGTGTCTGCAGACCGGCAGACCCGTGTTCTGAGACGTGCTGCACCAGAACTATCCTTCTCCTTTCTTCGAGAGCTGAGAAAAGGCTACTGTCCCGCCACGGACGATCGTCCCGTCCCGCAGCCGCTGAGAGCCGGAGTGTCCTGTAACTGCAGGGGTGAAACCAACTAGTGAACTGGACTACACTGGCAAAGTTTGGCCTGCACTGTGTCGAGGGTCAGTGAGTACTTGCATCACTTACCCGGGGCAATCTGGCACTTCCATCTGTTTTACGCACGAGAATCCCTGAAAAGATACCCACCTTATCTGGGCTTGCCTGCGCTCCCCAGCTATTCACAAACTCTGAAAGTCGCTCTATCTGCAAGGGTAGAACCTGACCAAGGAGTAGGGCTTTATTCCTCATTGCCTCAACCCCCTTCCTGAACAGCTACAGCTCCCTGAAAAGAACCCCCTTTTTGCACGGCCACACCTTGTTAATGCACTGCTGTACATTTGAGCATAGGGCTCCTCACTTCTTGGGGCTGGTCTGCATAAGATAGGGATTGACTTTGAAGAACTGCCTAATGCGATAACTGTGTTGTACTTAGCTCTTCCATTGCAGGTTGTGGTTATTTTCTCCCCTCTCGTTAGCATTAGGCTAAACGCTTTTTGTATATATGTTACATAATGAAAAGTGTGTATTTGTATTTATTAGGTTTATATAGCGCTTTACACCAAAGCACTTTACAATACAACAAGAATACATTGTAATAAACAAGAAGCATAAAATTACAAAGACATGAAACAAACCATCAAAAACAGCATATAGATCAATTGACCAGTTCTAAAGGAGGAATAGATAAGAGGAAGAAGAAAGGGAAGTAGAAAGGGAGGTCAGAGCGTGGGAAGAAGATGAGATAACAAGAAGAGGGAAGGAAGCATGAGATAGAAAGGGAAGAAGAGGGGAAGTAGGAAGGAGGGAAGAGTTAAAGGAGGGAAATAATGGGAGAAGGAGGGGAGTCAGGGCGGGGGGTGAAGAAGGAAAGATTTCAAGGAGGCATGGAAAGAGGAGTAAGAGGAAATGGAACGGATGGAGAGAGGTAAAGAGTTCCAGTTATGGGGGGCTAGGAGCTGAAAGGAACGGAAACGAGAGGAAGCACAAGGGGATGGAGGAACAGTGAGTAAAAAGAGATCAGCGGATCGGAGGGAGCGAGAGGGAGAGTAGAAAGAAAGGAGAGAGGAAAGGTAAGGGGGAGCGAGATCATGAAGAGATTTAAAAATGAGACAGAGGAAGTTAAATTTAAGTTGGGAGTGAAAGGGAAGCCAGCCAAGAAAAGAAAGCGAGAAGGAAATGGAATCATGAGATGAAAGAAGACAGAGGGTACGGATGGCAGAGTGGTAAAGGGATTTTAGGGAAGCAAGGTGAGAGGCAGGGAGTCCACATAGGAGAGAAGAACAGTAGAAAAGATGGGAGAAAATGAGGGAAGAGATTAAGAGTTTAGTATCATGGAAGGTGAGGGAGAAACGGATTTTGCGAAAATTGAATAGGTGATAGCAGCAGGCGCGAGAGGTAAGAGAAATATGATGGAAAAGGGAGAGGGTAGAGTCAAGGTGGAGGCCACGGTTGCGAGCAGAGGCAGAGATAGGGAGGTTAGTAGGAGGAAAGAAAATAAAAGGAGGGGGAGAGGGAGGAGGAAGCGTGTTGGAGGGGAAGAATAAGACTTTCGTTTTTTTTCAGAGTTGAGGGAAAGAAAGTGGGATGACATCCAGTTTTTAATAAAAGTAAGACAGGAAGAAAGATTATGGTGGAGTTCGGGAGTGAAAGAAGAAAAGGAAAGAAATAGCTGGGTGTCAGCTGCATAGAAATGATGAGATATGCAGAAAGAGGAGATAATGGGGGCAAGTAGTGAAGTGTAGAGTGAGAAAAGGAAAGCGCCAAGTACAGATCCTTGGGGAACACTGAAGTCCAGGGGGAGAGTGGAAGAGGTACGACCACCCCAAGAGACAGCAAAAGAACGATTGGAAATATAGGAGGAAAGCCAGTTGAGGACAGAGCCACTGATACCAAAGGAAGAAAGAGTGTTGAGAAGTAAGAGGTGATCAACGGTATCAAAGGCCGCAGAGAGGTCAAGGAGGACAAGGACAGAGGATTGCTTAGAGTAGCGAGAAGTAAGGAGGGAGTTGAGAACATAGGTGAGAGCAGTTTCAGTAGAGTGATTAGGGCGGAAACCAGATTGAGAGGGGGGGGAGAAGTGAGAGATCGGTTACAAAGGTAGAGATTTGAGAGTAGACTAAACGTTCGAGAAGCTTAGAAAGGAATGGTAGAATCGAGATTGGGTGGAAGTTGGATGCATGGAGGGGGTTAGTAGAGGGTTTCTTCAAAATAGGAATGATAGTAGCATGTTTGAAGGCGGAAGGGAATGTGGCAGTGGAGAGGCAGAGATTGAAGAAGGAGGCAAGGTAGGGAATGAGTAGAGGGTAGATTTTAGGAATTAGAGTGGTCGGGAGGGGATCAGAGGGGGCAGCGGTAGGGTGAGTTTTGGACAGGAGGAGGGAAATATCAGAAGGTGTAACAGGAGAGAAGTCAGACAAGTGAGAGGAAGAGGGGGAGATAGAAGGGGGAGGGGAGTAAGAAGGGGAGGAAAGAATGTTTTGGTGAAGAGAGTATTTTAGAAGAGAAAAAGTCAGCAAAATCAGAAGGGGAGAGGTGAGAAGTAGAGGAGAGGTCAGGAGAAGGAGGGGAAAGAAGACGAGATAGTGTCTGAAAGATACGACGAGGATGGGAGGCTTGGGATTTGAAAAGGTTAGAGTATTAGGTACGTTTAGCTAGGCTAAGGTTAGAGTCATAGAGAGAGTGGTATGAGAAATAGGAGGCTTGATTAGAAGGAGAGCGGAGCTTGAGCTAGCGTCGCTCAAAGCGACGGAGGAGGCGACGCATAGACAGAAGATGAGGAGATAGCCAGGGTTGAGAGGGTTTACGGGTTGGTCGGAAGGAGGAAGGGGGGTGAAGTTAACCAAGACTGGAAGAGATAGAGGAGGACAGAGAGAGAAGAGAAGTCAGAAACAGGGGGGAGGGAGGAAGAGCAGGAGTCAAGGAAGAGAGAAGTGTTAAAGTTGCAGAAATCCTGTCTAGAGAAAGAAATGGAGAAATAGAGGGGATGGGCAGAGGGAGGGGGGAGAGAGGAGGAGAGTAGAGCATGGTCAGAAAGATAGTTGGGAAGGGTAGAAACTGGGGAGGAGGAGAAGGTTTAGATAAATATTAGGTCAAGAGTGGAGCCAGAGGAGTGAGTAGGAGAAGAAGGGAGGGGAGAGAGGAGGTAGGAGTCAGGAATGGAAAAAAGAGATGACGGTTGTAGTGAAGAGGGGAGATGAAGGTTAAAGTCACTGAGTACAGTAAGGGGAGAGGGGAAGGGGAGATGAGAGAGAGAAGGTGGTCAAGATCATCATAGAAGAAGGAGAGGGGGCCAGGGGGTCTATAGATAATTAGAAAGGAAATAGCATGAGGAGACGTGAAAGATTTGTATAGGTATTCAAAGGAAGGGAAGGTGGGAAGGGGCGTAGTAGATGGGGAGGATAGAGAATTAGGTTGATGGAGGAGACTGATGCCACCACCACGACCAGAGGGACGGGAGACATGAGAGAAGGAGGAAGAGGGGGTAGTGAGGGAAGCAGATACAGTAGAGTTGTGGAGAGGGATCCAAGTTTCAGTATACAGAGGAATTGAAGGTTAAGTCGCAAAAACATGTCCAGAACAGCTGCAGTCTTGTTGCAGCGGGATCTTGCGTTCCAGAGGGCAATGTTGATGAGGCTAGAGGATTCAACGATAGGGGGATAGGTGAGGTTGGGACGAATGGGGAGGGTTGAAGAAGGGTGGTGTGAAGAGGGGAAGAGGTTGAACGTGGGAGTGGTCATGAGGATAAAGGAGAGGGAAAGGAGAAAGGGGCAGAAGTAAGGGTGAAAAGAGGGGGAAGAGAACAGGGGGAGAGGAGAATGGCAATTGGAGACATGCATAACAAGTGGGGGAGGAAGTAATGGACAAGGAGGAATAGTAAGGGTACGAGGGTCCAAAAAGGTAAAGACGCAGTTCAGGAGCACAAAAGGGGTTCTGAGTAAAGGGGTTTGAGGAGGCTAGAACACAGCAAGAGAGCAGCAGGGGAGGATTGGGGGGACTGGGAAAAGGTGTGCAGATCACTGGAGTGCAGGCAGGATGGGTACGGCCCACACTAGCAAGACTAAGGAGTGGGGGACAGGGGAAAGGTGTGCCGGTGTGCAGTTCACTGGTGTTCAGGCAGGATGGGTACGGCCCACACTAGCAAGACCAAGGAGGCGTGGAGGCCGGTTCGTAGCGGGTGAGCAGGAGAGCAGACACCATGGAACAGTATAGAAACTGTCAGCACCAGCAAGTCCAAGGAGGAGCAGAGGAGCAATGCAGGAGGAAGTGGTGGAGTGATGAAAGGTGCGCAGGCAGGTAGGATACAACCCGCACAAGCAAGACCAAGGCTGCAGCGGTGGATTGATGAAAGGTGCGCAGGCAGGTAGGCTACAGCCCGCACAAGCAATACCAAGGCTGCAGCAGTGGAGTGGGGAAAGGTGTACAGACAGGTAGGATATGGACCGCACAAACAAGTCCAATGAGGCGTGAAGGTCAGTTCTCAGCAGGCGGGCAGAGGAGCAGCGCCAGAGGAGGTGGTGGAGTGATGATGGCAGGTAAGCAACGGCATGCACAAACAAGTCCAAGGAGGCAGTGTAGATCAGGTGAGCACAAGCCGCACCAAAACTACCAGAAGCAGTATGGAAACAGTCGGTAGGAGGACACGTGAGCAGGCCAAGACGTGACCACCCCACAGGAAGGAGAGCCTAAAAACGCATGAGGGGGCCCAGGAGCGACTCACCAGAAGAACAGAGCTGAGGCAATCACAGGGAGGAGGGGTCCAGTGACAGGTGCGCCACAACCATGAAGGTCAATGCCAAGAGGATCGGAGCAGGAAAGAGGAGGGTCCAGGTGGTGAATGCAGGCCACGGTTGAGGCACAGCAGACCCGAGGGACAACCCAGTAGCAGCAGATGGAGGCCGGGACGATCCAGGTGAGGCAAGGGACAAACCAGCGGCACCGTACCAGGTGAAGTGCCAGAAGCGGCCTCGCCGCCACGGATGCAGCTGGAGCACTCAATCCGGACCAGGTGTTAAAGTCGGGCCACGATCGAGGCAGAGCAGGAAGGAAGTATAATCCAGTAGCAGCAGAAGAACGCGGGGCGATCTCGGCGCGGCAGTGGCAAACCGGCGCCACCACACCAGGTACAGAGCAGGAAGAGGCCCAGCTGCTAAGGATGCCGCAGGAGCCCTCAAGCCGGTCCAGCAACAGCAGCCGCACAACTACAAAGGTCAAGGCTGGAGGACCAGAGCTGGAAATAGAAGGGCCCAGGATGTAATGGCGGGCCACGGTTGAGACAGAGCAGACAGGAGCAGGGGTACACCAATAGTAAGTGCAAGTAACAAGTGCACCAAGAGTAGCGTAGCAGGTCCAGCAGCAGAAGGAGGAGGAGGAGGCAGAGACGACCCAGGCTCTGCAGGCGGCAAGCTGGCGCGGCCATGCGAGCAGAAGAGCGGGAAGAGGCCAATTGCCAATGACGCCACGGGAGCATCAAGCTGAGATAAGGTAAAAGGAAGATACGAATCGGGAAGAAACTTGACACAGAGGTGCACCAAGACTGCCGAAGCAGGAACAGAGAGAGAGAGTAATGGAAATTGATGTATATGATGAATTCGGAAGGTTTGAAACAGCCTGACAGAGGAGACGCCAGCTCAGGCGACCGAGCTTCTGCACCCCCAGGTGTTGAGGTGTGGGTGTGGTAACTGTTTGATTATTACTGAGGTTTATTTGTGTTTTGTTATAAAGGCCTATAATAAATTTATTTTTGATATACATCTGTGTAAAAGTAATCTGTGGAGTTTTACTGTGTGTTGCTCATTGCAGGCTTCCGATCACTCTCACCCCTCCTGAGACTTAGCATTGACCGCCTGTAAAGCTACCGTAGATTGGTCTGGTTTGTCCAGAAGGTTCCCCTGTTCCACTAAACTTCCTCAATACTTCCTCCCTTCCCCGAGATAGGCCCACTGGCAGCAAGTAAACTTGCGGTCAAGCGCTCCTCCAAGTTGCTTCTCTCTTAATTAAACCATCTTAGGCTTCATTCCCATGTGACTACCCATCGCCAGCTTGTGCAATTGAGTATACCACAGACTAAAGCTCCACCACTTATCTTCACGCTGGCCGCTAAATGAACGTTCAGCAAACAATTGAAACATGGGACATTCCAATTTAAGCCGTTCAAGACCAATTTAGGTGCTCTCCCAAAAATCCATCTAATATCCCCTTCCACCAGATTACTGCCCTCCTCTCCTTACCTCATGCTGAGTCACGGCTTATCTCCCTGCAGTATATTTTGTACCTCTTATGACATACATTTACCAGCAGTTCTTCCCCCTCCATCGCTCCTCTTCCTTCCCAAGTCTTAAATAGGCATGCCCCTCGTTGCTTGTTGCTACACCAAGTTTCAGTTAAGAACACAGCCTCTACCACTCTTCTTCAGACCTGGATAGATCACTTTCATGAATGTCGTCAAGCCTGATATTTTCAATCCGTTGATTCAACTGCAACCCTCAGATGGCATACTGCAAGTAGGTGGTGCCTTCCCTAATCTATCTCCCTCACAGGGGCCCAGTTATTTCTCTGTGACTTGCTCACTCTGCTCTGAGTCTTTCACCACACATTTGTCTTAACCTATTTTGAAAGCCGGGGCGAAAGGGCCCACCAGTGATACTTGATTTCCTTTTGTTGGTCCTTTTCCTGCTGGGCCTATAGACGCAAGCTACAACACACTGATGATTCCGAATGAGGCCAAAACATGCCTGGGGATGCTTGAAATCACATGCAGAAAGGATGTGAACAAGCAGTTTGGGCTGGGCATGGGTGGGACCAAGCCTGATTTGCATTTGTCTTTCCCTTTTCTGTAATGGATTGACAGTCTGAAGACCAATTGTTTAGAGGGTTGCCAATTCCAAACCTTGCAGTCATCACCTCTTTAGTTTTGCTTTTGCTGAAGTCAGGTTGTCCGTTTTTTACATTCTTTTCTTTTTGACGGGTAAAAGAGGACATATCTTGGAGAAGAAGAATCCTGTTACCTTTAAACTGTAGGAAACCTCTCTCAATATCTTCTCCTTAATTGTTTTTTCAATTGAACTTTATTTTTTCTCTCAGTTTGACATTTAAACAATCAACATTAGCAGATGAAACACATAACTATTTTGGTGCACATACCAAGCATTTTGTACCCCACCCCGTATACCGAAGCCGGGCTGGTAATTGGATGCATCCCACAAATCAGTCTTTTTAATCGTTCTTAGCCTTTTTCAGTAATGCTCGAGTCTCTTATTGTTTGCTCTCCCCAAAGGATTGTTTTGGCATTTTACCACCTTTCTAGTGTGTTCACTGGGTTATTCCCCTCCTTGCATAGACTCTGAGGGCATTCAGTCCCCTTCGGCAATGACTATCTCTTTGTTTGGGTGCTCTTTGATCCAAAAGAGCTACCATCCCTATCTTGCCCTTAATGTTGTATTTCTGGCATCTCTAAACAATTGTTCGTGGGCCATTTCTTGATTTGCCTCCTCTATGTGACTGGTTCGTTTTCACTTTTATTGCGTGTTCCTACGCGAGGAAGAGGGGTTCGTTTGGTGACTTCAAGGCTCTGAGAATGCACAAGTTACATCTTCTTTGAGGGTTTCTATGTGGTCCAGTTTATATGCTAGATCATTGTATTGCCTTTCAGATCCTTCAAGTCTTTTCTTGTTTTTGATTTCTAGTACATCTGCTGACAGCTGATTGTTCTCCAATGCCTTTATTGAAAATTGAAAAATGTGTCCTTCTCTTTTTACGCGGGGTACCGTGCGCGGCTGTAACCCCGCCCTCCTTAGCTACGCTCACCCCACGCATCACCCTTCAGTCCTTTTCTATCGCCAGGTCTGAGACCATTTAAGCAATAAAAGAGGATACTTATTAGAGGGGACGGCGTGCGGGCATATGGAGGAAAGGGGACTATGGACTAGGAGTAAGGTAGTCACTACGGTGAGTAAATTTGTTATACTCATACATCCTGTCCCCTTTCCTCCATACTTTTGGGAGATTACCAAGCACTCCTTACAGGATAACGAGTGGATGGAACTCCTTTACTGAAAGGTTTTTGAGAACAGCTTGCCCAAACTGAGCATCAGCCCTAGAGCTCAGGTCTGAGCAGTAATGTTTCACAAAAGCTGATGGCGAAGCCCATGTAGCTGCTTTGGGAACATATTTTTGGAAGGCAATGGCATCTGCCTTGCCCCGCATAAAATGGGCATGAATTCCCTTCGGAGGCTTTCATCAATTTCAAACCGCACTCGTATACCAGTGATTGATGTGTATACGAGTGCGGTTCGAAATTCGGGAAGGACCGGCTCCAAGGGACTCCAGATCTAAACACAAGGTTCCTGGGCATACAAATAGTTCAATGCCACCCTAGGAAGTCCCGCAAAAACCCTTCCTTACCACACGGATTGACACCAATGGGGATCTTCACAAATGGGTGGGATCTCCTATTTCAATTCATTCCATATCAGCAACCTTATTTTAGACACATCATGTTATGAGTGCCTGTTTAGCCCTGATGAAAGTGGTTGCATTCTGGTAACACCACTGAAACCGGTAGGCTTTTTTCTTCTCCAAACCTACCAGACGAGTGACTATTTTTCGAAAATCGGTGGAAGTTTGGTTTTTGATCCTCTTGAAGAAGACAACATGAGGACAACACCACTCTGAAAGAAAACTAGGAAGACTGGTTCATAGTACATAGGAGAGCTGAATAAAATACCATGCATCATCCAACACTGTGTTCTGAGAAACAAAAACACAGCACACAGTTCTACCTCAAAGAAGCAACACCTTAAAGGGACCTTTGTTGGTTAGACATACTAAAGAAATATTTTTAAATCCTGTGGATAGAGAAATGAAATAAAAAAGGTTTTTTAATCTATGAAGCAGTTTTAAAGAAACACAGAACTCCTCAAAAAAACCTCAAGAAGAACACTCAAAGGGTTTATGGCATAAAGCAGTAAGAACCACATTCAGATCCACTTTAAAATGCGAGTTACGCACAGGTGGATACAGATGCAATAGACCTGCAAAGTGCCTTTAAATGACAGGGTTTGTCAAAGAAAAAGAGCAAGAGTCCGAAGACAGGTAAGCGGCAATAGCCGACAAATAAGTCCTGCAAGACAAGACATGCATGCCCGAAGCTGCCAGATGAGAAATGAAGGACAGCATTGTGTCGATGGCAGCTTATCTGGGGTCTAGCTTTTTTGCTAAACACCAGTGATAGAAACTGAGCCATTTGCTCCTATACTGAGACCTGGTCGAAGGTTTTCTAGCTGCCTGGATGATACGCATATTATCCGCGGATAAATTGAATCTTTACAAAGATTTGAACTCAGGCACCAGGACGCCAAGCTGAATGATTGTGTGGAGGGGTGCCACATCTGCTGATCGCTTTGGTGAAGCAGGTTGGGAATCAGCGGAAGCCTGATCGCGAGCAGACTGACAGATGCTGAAGCTCCGAAAACCAGAATCTGGCTGGCCATCACGGGGCTATGAACAGGAGAGTGCAATTTGACGTGTTCCTGTGCTTGCATAGCGCCCGGTGAACCAGAGGAAGAGGCGGGAAGGCGTAGGCCCTCCTATTGTGCCACGGAATCTCGAGAGCATCCCCCAGGGAAAAGGCGCTGAACCCGTTCCTGGAAGCATAAAGAGGAAGTTTCCTGTTCGATGAGGTCGCAAAGATGTCTACCACTGGAGTGCCCAAATGGCGAAAGAGGTCAGAGAGGATCTCTGTGTTCAGCTCCCAATCGTAGCTGAGCACTGCTCGCCGACTGAGAGAATCTGCCGTTACATTCAGCTGGCACGGAATGTGTACCGCCAACAGCCAAACACCGTGCTGAATGGCCCATTCCCAAATCTGAATGGCTAGATCTACAAGGGAAGGTGACCTGGTACCCCCCTGCTTGTTGACGTAAAACACGGATACCACATTGTCCGTGCGGATGCGGACCGCTTTGTTCACAATCCCTGACTTGAAAGCTTTGAGCGCCAAGAAAATCGCCAGAAGCTCCAGATAATTTATGTGAAATTGTCTGCCCTGCGGAGCCCATAGGTCGAAAACCTGAAGATGATCCATCGTCGCACCCCACCTGATAAGGTAGGAGTCTGTCGTAATGGTCACCTAAGGGGAGGGCTCCTGAAAAGGCGCACCCACCGATAGATTGCTGGAAGAAGACCACCATAGGAGATCTGTCATCATGCAGGGTGGAACCGGAACCATTTTGGTGTCCGGGTCCACTGCCTGAAGCTAGGACCTCCGAAGAGCCAACTGTTTAAGTCGCATCTTGACGCGCAAGGGGAAGAACAGGAACGCACGAGGCCATGAGGCCCAGAAGCCTCTGGAACCACCAGGCGGACATGCTTTCCGACTGAATGAAGAATTGACACGTGGTTAACAGATCCGCCATCCTGTCCACCATCAAGTACATTCTGCAGTCGACCGTGTTCCAACGGAAACCCTGGAATATCAGGTAACGAGAGATCTTAATGGAGGATTTCCACCAGTTTGCCGACAGCCCAAGACTGAACAGGAGCTGAAGGAGAGACTGAAGATTCCTCGAGGCTTTCACCGCACAAGGACTACGCAGAAGCCAGTCGTCCACATACAGATACACGTGAATACCCCATAGCCTTAAAAAGGCTGCAATGACTGACATCATCTTCGTGAAGACACGCAGCGCCAAGCTGAGACCAAAAGGGAGCACGCAGAACTGGTAGTGCTCCTCTCCCAAGAAGAACCGCAGATATTTCCGATGCGGTCTCCAAACCAGGATATGCATATTATTTTCATTAAGGTCCACAACGCTGAGCCAGTCGCCCTTCTGGAGAGAGGACTTTATTTGGCAGGGCGTAATCATCTTGAATTTCTCTTGGAGAAGAGAAAGGTTGAACTGGGAAAGGTCTAGAATGGTGCGCAGGCCAGCCTGGTTGGGTTTGGGCACCGTGAACAGACGAAAGTAGAAGACCTCACCTTGTTCCCCTAGGGGAACGGGTTCCACCGCCCTGAGATGTAGAAGCTTCTGGGCCTCGGCTCTGAGGGAGGGTGTCCCGATCTGTTGGAAGGGAGGGTTGAAGGGCGGGGTAAGGGAGAGAGAGAAGCGAAAGCCCGTCCGAGCGATTGACAAAATCCACCAGTCTTCGGTGATGGTCTACCACGCCTCCAGATGAGACGAGAATCATCCTCCCACCGGAGTCTCGTGCGACCGACAAAAAATATAATTTTGCAGATTTGTCAGCAAGGAGACTACCTGCTCCTGGAGAGGAGGCTGATGGCCGAGAGAAAAACCAACCACATTGTTGTTTTCGACAGGTGCCGCCAACCGGAGGTTCAGTTCTGCGCGCCCGGCGGTCCTGAAATTCTCTGAAGCCAGAGAAGGATTGCGACTGAGACCCTGACCTCTGTGTATAAGGGGCCTTAGCTGGGACCTTCACCAGGACGACAAAGATTTGGCAGTTTGGGTGCTCGCTTTGGTCTTTGTAAGTTCCTCATCCATAGAGGAATGAAACAATTCCTTGCTGTCAATGAGAAGGCCCAGCCTTTATCTTGCACCTCCTTCGAAAACTTTGTCGCATGGAGCCATGCTTGGCGGGAGATGTCAATTCCCACCATAAGGCCTCGAGCTGAGGTATCTACGTGGTGTGCCGCAGCTTCCAGCAGATCCTGTGCTAACACCAGGTGTCCGACAAACCAGCTTTGAAGTCGTCTAGCCATCCCGCAGGAATACACTCCTGGAAATCAGCCAACACCTTCCACAGCCTCATATTAGCTGCAGCCAGGATGAGTTCGGTTTTCGCCTTACGAAGTTGGAGGGCTGAATTGGCAAAGACTTTTTTGCCCAAGGAGTCTAGAATCTTATCTTCCTTGGAGAGAATCTGAGCCGCAGCTGTTGACGTCGCAGATGTCGGCTTGGATTGAAGCATTGCCGCAGCTACCACCGTCGAGGAAGGGAGCGGACAAGACGCCAAAGCTATCTCCTCAGCGATGTGAAGCCTGTAACGGGCGTCAATTCTCTTTTCGATATGCAGCGTAGTGTGGGTCTTATGCCAGGTCTTACGGACCTCAGCCAAAACGTCCTTCTGGAGGAACAGACAGGTACGCTCCTGTGGTGGCAAGGTGAAAGCTCCCGAAAGCACCCCTTCCTGCGGAGCGGGGTCCTCAGGTACTGGAATGTCGAGGAGGGCCATCATATCCAGAAACCGGTCCTGGAATGCTCTGACAGAGCGGGGCTGCTCATCGCTATCCTGATCTGCTTGAGGGTCATCCAGCGAATCAGGAGCAGACGACTGGGCTGTCGCAGGTTTTAAAGAGCTATCCCGTTCTACCGGTGACTTCTCTATGGGAGACAGCGGGGGGAGGGGAGGAAGCGCTGGAAGCTGAACAATAGGAAGAGGTGGTACCGCCGCTGGGGTGAAAGGTGGAGCCGCAGGTTCAGGGTAGATTTCCTAGAAAAAACCCTGAAAATACTCCTTCATAGGGTCAGAGTGCATGAGCCTCTGAAATTTCCCCAAAAAATACATCCTCTGATGAAGGTTTTGGCGCTGGGGTAGGCAGAGGCCTCTCATATGGAGCATACCCCCACAAACGCAATGAGGATGGCTCACCACCAATCGGGTCGGCATAGACCAATGGAGCAGAAGCAGGTGGAAGCGAGACAGTATGAGGCAGCGGCATCCGAGCACGCCAGTCATAAGAAGGGCCAAACTGATTTTAACCTTCTACCTGAGGTGAAAACGGCTGCTCAGCCCCAAAATTAAGGCTCTCAGCACCCGCCGTCGAGAACGTAGGTTTAAGGGAAGAATCCAAAATGCCACCGTGGACCATGATGGTTGGGCCGCCCTTTTGTCGATGCCTGAAGAGAACTGCGTCACATGTGCAGATGAGGCAACCGTCTCCTCAGGCTGGTCAGGGGACTTAAGTAACACCTTAGCCTTGACACAAGGATCCTCGGCAGAGTCGGTGCTGGGGGGTCTCGGATGTTTACTGGACATCTTGGAGGTGGCCCCAAAATTAGCCTCCAGAGGAGGAACCTCGGCAGAGCCGGTAACAGAGGAATTACGGTTTATGACCACCCTCCTTGCCCACTCGACAGAACCGGTATCACTGCGTCCCTAAGCGTGGGAATGCTGAGGAAGCGCCCTTACAGACAAGACCTTCAGAGCAGGTCTCTCGGTTTTGTCGGTACAGACATTAGCCTCAAAAAGGGGAACCACGGGTTTCGTCCTGGTATGTGTAGCTCCCTCCGGAGGGACCTCAAGCCGTGGCCTGGTACAGAAAGCTCCAGAAAAGGATGCCTAAGGCGTACCCCAGTGTCTGTGTGGAAAGCTCCAGAAACAGAAACCTCGGAGCGAACCACGGTGTCCAAAGCCACAGATTAACTGGGCTGACGTTTAGCACCTGACAGGTGAACCTCGGAACGTGGTCCGGTCTTGGCAGGTCCATCGTGGGAACCCTCGGAGAAAACTCTGGTACGCCTAGGTACCTCAGGGGAATCTCTGGTGGTAGAGCTGCTCAAGCCCCTCCTGGACTTAGAAGACCCCGGGAAGGAATCCCCTGGCCGGGGCGCCCTAAAAAGTAAGGAATTTACCGGGCGTCTCTTCTTTTCGTCGATGAAAAGCTGAAGATGAGGTGGAGGAACACGCTGAAAGACGTCCTCCCACCAAAGAAGACGGCACTTGGGTGCCCGGACGGAGAGGGAATCGCAGTAGAAACACGAATCCCAGCGATGGTCCGGACCGAGACACTCCAAGCAGAGAGAATGGGGATCCGCCCTAGCAAAGCGACGTTCGCATGAAGAACATGAAGAACAGGACGCAAATCCCACATGCTCCAGCATACACAGAGGACTAAGCGACTGCAGAACCGGAGCAGGAGAGAAGGACAACAGGAACAAAAATCTTTCCCGGTGATACAAGTGCGTCCAGCCCCAACCGCGTAGAGAAAAGGGCTGAAGGGTTATGCGCGGGGCGCAGCTCAGGACGGGGGTTACAGCCGCTTGCAGTACTCCATGTAAAAAGAGAAGGACAAACATTTTCAATTTTTTATGCTTTTTGAAAAAAGTGCTTCGGTCCCGTCCCAAAGGACGGAATGTCCCACAAGTATGGAGGAAAGGGGACGCGACGTTGGAGCAAGAGATAAACATGAAGAAAACATAGAGATGAACCAATACCTTCTGTCTTCAGAATTCTTATTATACTTTCAATGATTAAAATGTAGCTAAACAGTATAAACAAAAAGTACATAAATGATGCTTCCTAAGTATAATGTTGGAGTCTACTTCAAACACTAGCTAATCATGTATGATATTAACATGACTCAACTCATGTGTAGATGCTCCTGCATGTGCGGTATTGTGCAGGGAAGAAAGGAGGAACGCTTGGAATAGCATCTTTAAATACATTGTTTTTCGTGGATGTTTCGGCAAGAAGGCGTTACGTCATGGCGTGATGATGTGTACCGTCAGCCCTTGATGATGTCATAGCTCGTAGCGCAACTCACTAAAGTAGCCTTTACTTTATGGATACACCTTCTATGTTTCAGCATTAGCAATGAATGTGATTGATCAAATAGGTAGCAATCGATATGGATATATGAAAAAGGACATACAGACTTCTTGGTTAATATAAAAGTACAGAGCAAATATGTAAAGAAATAATTACAACATAATTGCCATAGAGATGTCATTTTGTTGCTCATGGGAGATGACCATAATCAGTGATAGTAAAACATATTGTGAATCTGACAACGCTGTATGATGGTATATCAAGTTCAAACTATAATTGAATGTACATTGTGTGGTCACAATTTACAACGGTCCAGAATAGTCTGTAAATATTTAATAGATTTTGAATCAATGTCCTAATATAGGCTTCATGTCCTGTTCAATACTGTTTGTGTCTTGCAATACTTGTAGATAACAACTGAATACTCGTTGTGTGGTTACAATTTACAATGGTACATAACCCATAGGTACAATCCAGCATTTATACAGCGTGTGATGTTGTTGTACAAATAAAGACACATAGGAAACATGATAGGCTAAATTCCTCATTCATCCCATGAGGAATTACAGAGGAATTACTGTCAATACAAAATGCCTCTCTTTGTTCTGATATTCTCTTTGCATTTATGTTCACATTTTTTATATCAATAACCTCCAGTATTTGAAACCTGATCTGGGTAATCTGGTGTCGCTTTTCTCAAAAGTTATTAGGTTTTGATGAGTTTGGGTTATTAAGTCAAATGTTGGAACAATGCTTGTTCCACCTTGTTTTGGCTTTTCTGAATATCTTCCCTATGTAGTAGAGGCCACAAGGACCTTTAATTGCATGCACAATATTTTTGGTGTCACATGTAGCATAGTCTCTTAATATGACCTTCTCACCGATTGTCGGGTGGTACAGAACGTATGCCTTAATATTGTTACAATTGCAAAAATGTATGCATGGATAGCTACCTGTTTTCCTTGTTGTCTTTACAGTTTTATTGTTGGGATTAGAGCATACTAGTAGATCCCATAGGTTAATAATTCTCGTGTATGCAAATGTGGGTAAGTCTTCGAAGATGTTGCCCAGTGTCACATCCCGCTTTCATTGGAAATTGCCCTGGCATTTGTTGGAGCGCTCTTCAGCACACAGAACCCGCTAAAACTACAATTCCCATCCTCCTGCTATGATAGTCACGTGACATGCACGGACCACGTTGCCGTGCCTTCTGAAGACCGTATTTAATACTGTCTGTTCGAACACTAGGTGCTCCTAAACTGTGTTAGTTCCGAGCGCTGTTTTTCCTGACTCCTGTTTAACTTTGAACTCTGTGCTGAAATCAAGCCCCTGTCTCCGCCTTTCCCTTTCTTGTTTCCGACGCCCGCCCCTCCTCGACTGCTTTCCCCGGAATCCTCGAACTCGGCTTGCAACCCAACCTCCACTTGCTAAATCCTAAGGCTGTTACGCTCTCTCTCTCTCGAATATTATTGAAAAGAAACTAGCGTGAGGTAAACGCTTGTTTCCTTTGTCTTTTTCTTTCTTGTTGGCTGAAACACTTTTTGACACTGTTTATTTTGGACGCTTTGCTGAAATCTACTTTGGATTATCTTGGGTACTTTATTGGACGCTTTGCTGACTCTACTTTGGATTATTCCTGGGTACTTTTTGGACACTTTGCTGAATCTGCATTGGAGTTGGCCCCATTCATCACGGCATTCATCAACTCTTCCTTTCAAACAGGTATCGTCCCGGACAATCTGAAGGACGCTTGGGTTATCCCACTGCTTAAAAAACCTTCCCTAGACCCTAACATTCCCACTAACTTCCGACCTATCACCACTGTACCATTTCTGCTCAAGATCCTAGACCGTGCCGCATACTTTCAGATCCAAAATTACTTGGAAACTAATAACTTGCTAGGTCTACGACAATCTGGTTTCCGCCCCAGACACGGGACAGAGACCGCATTATTAGACCTTAAAACTCAAATCGAGGTTCTAAAGGATCAAGGCAAACTCGCAATGCTACTACTTCTCGACCTTTCAGCCGCATTCGATCTGGTCAACCATCAGATCCTGTGCGAGCACCTCCATTCCGCTGCCAACTTCTCTTCCTCGGCTGCGGCTTGGATCAAATCTTTCCTGAGCAACAGATCCATGAGAGTCTTTGCCCCATCCGCAGCCGCGGACCCCTCCCCGATTCACTGTGGCGTTCCTCAGGGATCTTGTGTGTCACCTACACTCTATAACATTTTCACGAAACCACTCTTTGATGTGCTTGACTATCTGGGTGTCTCCTATACTAACTATGCGGACGACACCCAGATACTCATCCCCATCACTGGTGATTATCTAGGTGACACCAAGGCCCTTAACGACGTCTACTTGGTCATCCAAGCCTGGATGGCCCAACATCAGTTGTGCTTGAATGATGACAAGACGGAGCTCCTGATCTTGGGCACCGCACAACGCCTGAGCAGACTAGAGCCGTCTTATCAGTCATTCAACATAGATGGTAATATCATTCGTGTCTCAAAAGATACCAAAACGTTAGGTTTCTACCTTGATGCCACACTCTCATTAACCCGACAAACTAATGCTGTCAGATCTGCGTCTGCATACACATGCAAACTTATCGCAGCTTGCAGACCATTCCTCACTATGTCTAACAGCGTTACGCTAGCGAGAACCCTTATTATGGCTAAAATTGATTACTGTAGTGCTCTTTATCTTGGCACCAGCCAAGAGAACCTGAACAGACTTCAAACGACACAAAACAACGCCATTCGTGCCGCTTTAAACAATCCCCGACACCACCACATCACAGAAACCAGAAGTAAGTTAAATTGGCTACCTGTCAAACAGAGAATTTCACTCAAAACACTCGCCCTTACGCACAAATGCCTAGCCAACAAAGCCCCGATCTACCTTGGTAGTCGACTGTCGCGCCATTCTACCTCCCGACCTCTAAGAACAGCCCAATCCCACTGTCTAGCGATCCCCAGATTTAAATTGCAAAAAGCAGGGGGCTCAAGTTTCCCCGTCTTAGCTTCCAAGTTATGGAACTCCCTCCCTGTTACAATTAGAGCGGAAGACTCTTTCAATACCTTCAAAGCCAATACTAGATCTTGGCTTTTCAACCAGCTTTAAGGCCGGCTTCGCGCTTCTTCCTGACCTACCCTGACTTGCCGACCGCTACTATCACCTATCGGCACTGACACTACTGTACATATGTATATAAGATCCTCTTGTAAATGTATATAATGTTTCTTGGTTATACCTGCATATCTGATCCCATGTGTAAATGTTTAATGATTCTCTGTTATACCTGCATATCTGTAACCTTGTACAAATTGCGCCCTGATGCCTCCGGGCCTGTTGGTTTGCGCGTTATAAATAAAATACAAATACAAAATACAAATACAAGATTGCTCTGGACACTTGTGGACGCTTTGCTGAAAACCACATTGGATTGCTTTGGGGTGTTCTTTGGGACGCTTTGCTGAATCTACATTGGAGCACTTTGGACATCTTTTTGGGACGCTTTGCAGCTCTGATATCAGTGTCCTGGTACACTGGTACACTCCTCCTTCACCATTGATATAAGCCCTCACCTCTGCGTCCAATACTAGTAGGTTACTGGTATATTTTTCTACGGAACAGGTAAGAGTGGGTACTTGGGGGTGGTGTTTGGCAATACCTGGCTGCATTCTGAACGTCTGCTCTGCTCTTCCTTCCTTTAGCTCTGCTGAGTCTGCTCCTGCCTTTTCACTCAAGCCCCCAGCCTGAGCCCCCAGCCTGACAGGTGGAATAGATTCCTGTAGGCTGAGCTCTTGGGGGGAAAGTCTTTAGCCTATCACGTTAGTGACTTTTGTGTTCGAAGAGTGAAGGAAACTTTCCCATAACTGGGAGAGTGTTATCTGCAACAACTGGGATACCATCTCTGAGTTGTGACAGATTTAGGAGCCCTCAAAAACCACCTCTCGGTTATGGAGGCTGCATCGGACCCATTGGCAGCCCTCATGCAGGCTTTTTCTGCTCTTCGTACCGATATGGCGTCAGCACATGCGACTTTACATCAACGCATGGATGTTTTACGGAGCTTTGTGCAGCCCCTACCCCATGACGAGGAGTTTGGTGACGGCGCGGCTGCGGCGCCTCCTCCTATACCACCTGTACCGCCTCCGGCTCCAGCCCCAGTTGTCCTCCCTGGGCCATTCCCTTTGGCCCCACCAGAACGCTTTTTGGGTGATCCCAAGGCGTATCAGACCTTTGTGAACCAATGTCGCCTTCATTTTCTTTGTCGTCCCTTGGCATTTCCAGACGCTACTACAAAGGCGGCGTTTGTTCTTTCCCATCTGGGTGGCACTGCTGCAACATGGGCTAATCCATAGCTGGAAGCAGATGACCCGGCTCTGTATGATTTTGATATGTTAATCCAAGCCATGAACAGTGTTTTTGATATGAGATATAAAGCACAGACCTCGGATCTGGAGTTCTTGGCTATTAGTCAGGGCAAGTCGGATCTCTTGACATATCTCGCCCGTTTCAATCAATTAGCGGCTGAAACCACATGGCCAGAACAGAAGAAATCGGCTGTGTTTTATAAAGGTTTGTCGGACGACCTGAAAGATGCCCTATCAGTGGTACCTGCTCTTCCATCTGGTTTTCCCGAATTGCTTGACTTAGTCTTACAAGTCGATGCTCGACTCCGGCAAAGACGTGGCGAACGTCGGTATTCCACAATTCGCACCACCCCCCGACCAGATGGAATTACGCCTGTTTCTCAGGGAGAAGCTGAACCTATGCAAATCGGGGCAATTAGGGGTCCATTGTCCAAAGCTGAACGAGAAAGGCCGGGGGTGAATAACCTATGTTTCTATTGTGGCCAGTCAGGTCATTACATCCGTCTGTGCCCCAAAAGGCCCGCCAAGTCGTCGGGAAACGCCAGGACTCGCCCTTAAACCGGGCCTTCCGGACGAGTCAAATGATCCCGGGCCCGGGTGAGTGTTTTCTGTCTTCGCATGTTTACCTTACTATGTGCTTTACGGCTCCCGGCGTCATTACCTTTTCCAACCCGGTAATGATAGACTCAGGGGCAAGCGGGAATTATATGGACCTTAAGTTGGCCGAACGTTACGGACTACCTGTATTTCCTAAAGCAAGACCTGAGGAAATACATGCGGTAGATGGTTCACGTTTAGTATCTGGACAGGTGACGGATCAAACAGGTCCACTACAAATGTCCACTTTACAAGGTCTTTCGGAATCCATCACTTTCGACCTTATCACGGCCTCTCAATTTGGCATCATTCTGGGGCTTTCTTGGTTGCAAACACACAATCCTGTAATTCACTGGATTGAACAAACCGTACGGTTCTCTTCCTCTTTTTGTATACAGAGATGCCTTGAGTCCCATGACGTAGTGGTATTGTCTCCTTGCCTGGCAATGGTAACTAGCCTCCCTTCTATCAACGCCAAATCATCTAACCCGGTTCCGGTACTCCCCTGGGAGTATCAGGAATTTTCTGATGTGTTTGACAAAGGACTTTCAGAAACTCTGCCCCCACACAGATGCTATGACTGCCCCATCGACCTGATACCTGGAGCAGCAATTCCACATGGTCGAATTTACTCCCTTACACAGAAGGAGGAAGAATATCTACGGAGCTATATTGACAAAGCCTTGCGCCTCGGACACATACGTCCGTCCCGCTCACCAGCGGCCTCCCCAATATTTTTCGTGCCAAAGAAAGAAGGGGATCTGCGTCCCTGTGTGGACTATCGCGCCCTCAATAAAGTCACGGTGAAGAACCAGTATCCGTTGCCGCTTATCACAGAGCTCCTCGATAAAATGACCTCCTCCACTATCTTCACCAAGTTGGACTTGCGGGGAGCATACAATTTGGTGAGGATGCGAAAGGGAGATGAATGGAAGACTGCCTTTAAGACAAAATATGGGCTCTATGAATATTGTGTAATGCCCTTTGGGCTTTGCAATGCCCCAGCGACATTTCAGTATTTTGTAAATGATATCTTCAGGGACATGCTGGATTGCTATGTTGTTATCTATTTGGATGATATTCTGATATATTCGTAATCTCTGTCCCAACATATACAGCATGTGCGCTCTGTTCTACTTCGTCTAAGGGAGCACTCTCTCTTTGCAAAACTGGAGAAGTGTGTGTTCCATGCATCATCTGTGGAGTTCTTGGGGATTCAGATTTCCCAAAAAGGAGTGCTCGTGTACCTCCAAGGTTCGGGCAGTTTTGGATTGGCCCGTCCCGAGCTCAGTAAAAGCGCTTCAATCCTTCTTGGGTTTTGCCAATTTTTATAGGTGTTTTATCGCCTCATTTTCTGAAATAGTAGCCCCATTAACTGGGTTGACCAGTCCTAACGCCCCTTTTCTGTGGGATGATGAAGCGCAGGCAGCATTCCAGAACCTGAAAGACGCTTTTACCACCGCTCCTGTATTACAGCACCCCAATCCAGCTTTCCCATTTATTGTGGAAGCAGATGCCTCTGCTATTGCGGTAGGGGCCATCCTTTCGCAGGTTTGCCCCGCTACTCAACTACATCCAGTGGCTTTCCATTCTCGGAAACTTACTTCAGCTGAGCGTAATTATACGATTATGG
Organism: Ambystoma mexicanum; assembly: GCF_040938575.1. Lineage (NCBI taxonomy): Eukaryota > Metazoa > Chordata > Amphibia > Caudata > Ambystomatidae > Ambystoma > Ambystoma mexicanum. The sequence goes on from NC_090939.1 coordinate 640,577,291, forward strand.
AAAGAGAACTACTTGCAATCAAGGTGGCGTTCAAGGAGTGGAGGCATCATCTCTAAGGTGTCAGGCACCCGATAACTGTGTATACAGATCATCGAAACCTTCAGGCCTTGTCGCTTGTGAAATGTACCAACGCCAGGCAGATACGTTGGCATTTGTTTTTTACCATGTTTGATTTCACAGTGACGTATCGCCCTGGTCCATTGCATGGAAAGGCAGATGCTTTATCCCGCATTGGTACTGACACGGATTCTGTAAAACAATCAACCCCGGTATTACCCTCAGGTGCTGTTATTTGTGTTTGTTCGGTCTCCCCGTCAATTATAGACGGAATACTGAGATGGGCCAGGGATCATGTTTCTGTCCTGAAGGAGATGGACGCTGAACTTATCTGCGGTCTTCCCTATGTTAAAGGTCTACTGTACCTACCTGACAACCAAACCAGACGGAAGCCAGGCCAAAACCTATGATCTTTTGCACCGATGGTGCTGGTGGCCTGGCATGAAGAAAGACACTGAACAATATGTCCTTAAGTGTGCTGTATGTACACAATGCAAGAGACAGCCTGGCAAACCCGTTGGTCTTCTAATGAGTATGCCTTTACCACCTCACCCGTGGCATACGGTGACCCTGGATTTTGTGGTGGAACTCCCCTGTATCAAGGGTATGTCCACAATTCTTGTGGTAGTGGATGTCTTTACCAAGATGGCTCGGTTTATACCATGCTCGGGAATACCAACTGCTCCCGCATTGGCAAGCTTGTTCTTTGACCATGTGGTACGCTTTTTCGGACTACCTACGATTCTGATTTCCGACCAGGGGTCTCTGTTTACCTCGTGCTTTTGGCGCGTTCTCACTTCCTCCTTGGGTATTGATGCCCGCTTGTCTTCGGCCTACCACCCTCAAACGGACAGCCAGACCGAACATACCAATGGCACCATGGAACAGTTTCTTCGCTGTCTGTGTCTGCAACATCAATGAAACTGGTTGTCAGTTTTAGGTGCCGCGGAATTTGCCTCCAACAATTCCCTGCACTCATCGGTTGGCTGTTCCCCGTTCTATGCATTATATGGGTTACACCCAAGGACCCTTCCGCCTGTCCTGCCTTCCCTAAAGCAAGTTCCTGCAGTCGATGCAGTGAGGGATTCACTGATTGCCATCCGTAAGTCTGTATTAACACATCTACAAGCTGCACAACGTCGCACCAAAATGCAGGCGGATAAGCAGCGTGCGCCGGCTCCTTCTTATTCCTGTGGGGACGGCGTATGGCTCTCAACAAAACACCTGGCCATTCGGGGTAAACGGAAACTGTTACCATGTTTTGTGGGACCTTACACGATCTTGCGGTGTCTCAACCCCGTTGCTGTTCGTCTGGACATACCAACACACTGGAGGGTGCACCCGGTCTTCCATGTCTCCTTGCTTCGGCCTTTTGTACTGGGCACCCGACTACCTCCCTTTCCAGCCCCAGGTACCGTCCGTGGCGAGGATGAATATGAGGTGCGTGCCATTCTAGATACCCGCCTCTGCCGTGGGGTTCGATCCTATTTGATTGACTGGATGGGGTATGGTCCGGAGGACAGGTCCTGGGAACCGGCCTCTAATCTGAATGCACCCCGTTTGTTGCGCGCCTTCTGGTTGCATCGCTTGCGCGGGCACAGGAGAAGTCGCCCTTTGTGGAGGGGTACTGTCACATCCCGTTTTCATTGGAAATTGCCATGGCGTTTGTTGGAGCGCTCTTCAGCACACAGAACCCGCTAAAACTACAATTCCCATCCTCCTGCTATGATAGTCACGTGACATGCACGTACCACGTTGCCGTGCCTTCTGAAGACCGTATTTAATACTGTCTGTTCGAACACTAGGTGCTCCTAAACTGTGTTAGTTCCGAGCGCTGTTTTTCCTGACTCCTGTTTAACTTTGAACTCTGTGCTGAAATCAAGCCCCTGCCTCCGCCTTTCCCTTTCTTGTTTCCGACGCCCCCCCCCCCCTCCTCGACTGCTTTCCCCGGAATCCTCGAACTCGGCTTGCAACCCGACCTCCACTTGCTAAGTCCTCAGGCTGTGACGCTCTCTCTCTCGAATATTATTGAAAAGAAACTAGCGTGAGGTAAACGCTTGTTTCCTTTGTCTTTTTCTTTCTTGTTGGCTGAAACACTTTTTGGCACTGTTTATTTTGGACGCTTTGCTGAAATCTACTTTGGATTATCTTGGGTACTTTATTGGACGCTTTGCTGACTCTACTTTGGATTATTCCTGGGTACTTTTTGGACACTTTGCTGAATCTGCATTGGATTGCTCTGGACACTTGTGGACGCTTTGCTGAAAACCACATTGGATTGCTTTGGGGTGTTCTTTGGGACGCTTTGCTGAATCTACATTGGAGCACTTTGGACATCTTTTTGGGACCCTTTGCAGCTCTGATATCAGTGTCCTGGTACATTGGTACACTCCTCCTTCACCATTGATATAAGCCCTCAACTCTGCGTCCAATACTAGTAGGTTACTGGTATATTTTTCTACGGAACAGGTAAGAGTGGGTACTTGGGGGTGGTGTTTGCTGTTCATTTGGCAATACCCGGCTGCATTCTGAACGTCTGCTCTGCTCTTCCTTCCTTTAGCTCTGCTGAGTCTGCTCCTGCCTTTTCCCTCAAGCCCCCAGCCTGACAGGTGGAATAGATTCCTGTAGGCTGAGCTCTTGGGGGGATAGTCTTTAGCCTATCACGTTAGAGACTTTCGTGTTCGAAGAGTGAAGGAAACGTTCCCATAACTGGGAGAGTTTTATCTGCAACAACTGGGATACCATCTCTGAGTTGTGACACCCAGTTTATTATCACAGTGTAGGATATTCCAGTGCTTTAAAATGACTTTCTTGATTTTCCAAGATTGTGTGCAGTGCTTTGATACATAAACAAGGAATGGATGTCACTTGGTTTTCACTTCATTGCTAAGAGACTCCCTAGATCTAGGCTTCATCCTAGTGTTTGCTTCATTCAATTCCTCAGTGGAGTAACTCCTCCCAGTAAATGTTTGTGTCATCCTTTTGAGTTCTGCCCAACATAGTACATTGTTATTCACTATATGTTTAATTCTTAATATTTGACTGTAAGGGAGGCTCTTGATGGTACTTGGCGGGTGAAAACTAAGTCTATGGAATAGGTCACTTCTATCTGTTGGTTTGTGGGGGATGTTGGTAGTGAAGTGCAATATATTTGGTTCAACCAATACATCAAGATAATGTACTCCTGGTTTGCCAACCTCGTAGGTAAACTGGATACATTCATCAATGACATTCAAGTCATTGAGGAAGTTTAAGAAGGTATCTAGAGGGCCATGCCAGATGGTGAAAATATTGTCGATGTAGCGTCCCCAGTATTTGATATACTTATGATAGGCAGGTTGGTCAATTATATGCTCTTTCTCATATTTAAACATGAAACTGTTGGCATACTCAGAGGCCATTGTGGCAGCCAGCATTCTACCCAAAAAGTGCATGTAGAATTAATTATTATATTGAAAATAAGAGTTCTGTTCAATGAATTCCAGTAGAAGGATAGCAGACTCTTTAGCTACTCCAAGATGCTCTTCCTGAAGTAGAATCCATTCTACAACCTCAATTCCTAATGAGTGGGGTAGAGACATATATACGCTTTTGACATCTATGGTGACAATAATGCCATCCTCTTTCAGCCAGATGGAAACAAGTATTTGTGTCAATATATACAAGTATTTGTTTCAATATATACCTCAAGAGGTTGCAAGATACTGTTGGTGGCGACTAGTATAAGTCGCCCCGGTGGATTGACAAGTTGTTTATGAATTTGAGGGAGCATATAAAAAGGTAGGTTTCTTAGGGTTTGAACAAAACAGGAATTATTTTGTTTTTTTCGTTAATCCATTCCATTTCCTCTGCATAGTCAATGAGTCTTTTAGATTAGCCTGAATATCCTTAATTGGATCTCTGTCTAGCAGGCTGAATGTTTCTCTGTCACCTAATTGGTGATCACACTCTTTTTCATACTCCATTGTGCTCATAATGACTTGACTCCTTTCATTTTTAACTTCCAAAAGTAGGGAATAAAATACTCCCATCTCAATATCTTATCTAGAGCTCCGATAGGAACCTTGAATACAGTCTGCTAAGGTGGCAGATCGCTGGCTACGCTGGCCCCAAAATGTGGAAAAACCTGAAGAATTTGAGACATCAGAAAGACCATTGAAAATTCAGAAAGACTTTAAAGATTCACTTGTTCCCTGTTCATACAGGGCTTTCAGCACACTTCGGACCATTCTCAAAGCAAGTCAGTGGTCTTACGGCATTTGGATGCTATCTGTACAATACTGTAAAATGTTTTCAATGGAAATCAACTATCTTAAGGTATACCCTGGAGTCTGAGGTATTGTTAGGGAGAATTCTCATTCTATGGCTAATTTCCCTCACCTAGTGAGTCCCCCAGCAGCTCTGCTGGATTTCTGGAGTTTATTTTTCCACCTGATAAGAGTGTGAGCCTTTTTTCCACTATTACATATGTTTTGCCATGTGTATTTTTACTGTTTGTGTGATCTTGGGCTCGGGAGCACACCACTCCATGAGCCTACCTTTTTGTGTGTGTTACACAGCACCTTCAGTGCAGTAACACAAGGTTGTCTTTGAGACTTCCCTCTGACTCCATTTTTCTAGGGCTGACTACTGTCCCCCAGAAATAGATATGGGTGCCATTATCTTTACATAGTCACTTTAAAACTACAGACCCAGTACACCCCATTTTACATGGAGTACTGGAAATGGTTAATTCCTACCCCTTTTTGTCTGTGCCTCTCTGAGCTTTGTTTTGCTCTCTGAACATTTAGACTTGGCTGGTGGCAGTGGTATCTACCCTAACTTTTCTATCGCGATTATACCATATAAAGGTGGTACTGTTTTAGGTTATTATATTAGCCTTGAACAATAAACCCGCTTGACCAAATACTCTTTCTTTTGGCTCTGGTCGGGTTTATTCGCCATTTCTTTTTGTTAAGGCCCTTCTTGTGTTTTACTATGTGCGGCAAACCAGGTTTGTCTTCTTTGTTCACTGTCTTTTGGCGGGCTTCTACAAAGAAGCCCTCCTCTTGGCGCTTGGGTGTCTAGGTGGGCTGAATGTGAGGGAGGGGTGTAGTCACCCCCTGCACAGGGTCTCCTTGAAGACCCAAGTCACACTTTGTGTCCATTGGCTGGAGGGGTTGTCCGGGCTGCACAACCCCCCTGCTGTGTGATTGACAGCTAGGCTGTGTGAATGGGGGATTTTCGCATAAAAGGCAGGACTCTTGGGCTGGAAGTCAGAGTCGCCACTGGAACTGCAAGGAACCAAAGAGAAGCTGGAAAGAAGATGACTGCTGCAACTACCGAGTCCCGGTGAAGCCCTGCTGCAGTCCTGAGCTATCTACCCTTCAACGACAAGAGAAGATCCAGTCCGGAATCTTCTTTCCTTGAGCCTGGTGGGATCAACCAGCTCATCTTCGCCAGAGGATCCTGTTCTTGGTCGAAATCGCTGCACCCTGCTTTAGTGGTCCGGATAGCCATCTGAAGAGCCTCTCCTGATTTAAAGGAGTGCACCTTTTATTCACCATAACTTTGCTGCTGCTGGCTTCATCCCTGGGTAGTGGTGATCGCTACAGACATCCTCCTTCTTGTCACCACGACTGAAGCACCAGGAACCGTGAGTCTGCAGGAAACTACCAGGAACAACTGCCGTGGCACCAGCTCTTCTTCAGACGAATAAGGTACTGTGTCCGACTTCGAGGAACTAGGGTAAACCCCTTTTCTCCTCACTAAAGGCTTGTCCTTATCTTCCTTCCGTCTTATAACTTTTGCTTCCCCTTCTGACAATATCTAAGTACTCCTGGCAATCCCGATCCGTGAACTGTACTATCCGTGTGATCCTCGGCAACAGGAACCCGGTTTCACTTGACACTGGCGCAGGCCTATTGACTTGTATTCACTTGTAGGAAAGTGTCCTCTGATTCTATCTGCCTTGACAAAAGTATTGCCTATGATTTTTATTCCCAATCTTCTTTTGTTGATTCATGTGTGAAGTGTGTTTTAACTCTGGTAACATTTCTTCCTGCGGGTACGCTTATCTTTAGTAAGACCGAACTGTCATTACTGTCAAAAAGTGATCGCGTATGTACCCCCAGTAAATGCTTTGTAACACAACACCGGTCTGTCAAACCCAAAGGTATTTATTGTACTGCACGAAAGGAATTGGTTGTGTGTAGTGTATTTGAAGTATGGTGTTCATTTAATAGAAGTGAAGTGTTTTGCAAACAGATGGTTTAGAAATAAATGTACTTTTACTTTTTAACCAAAAACTTTGAGTCAGTGTTTGCTTGAGTCACAGTAATTGTAGTCCTTTGTGTAATCTCTACTACTGCTCATTTGCTCCTGAGATAAGTCTGGCTGCTCCGCTACTGCTACCACTTTAATAGTGTAGTACAGGCTTGTACCAAAGGTGAACTTGTATTACCACTTGTAGTCTTAATTGTGTGTAGTGGTCCCTAAGGGCACTGCACAGGATTCTGCCTAACAGGTATCCAGGAATGTGATTTCATTTTAAGCTATGAATAGATACTCTTTTTCTCAATTGCTTACTTTCTACCATATTCCCCTGTTTTTAAGCATCCTGGATCGTTTTTACATGCACGGCAATGCAAAACATCAGTTACTAAATAAATAAACAAGGGCTATACTTCTTAACACTTTGTAATACAGAGCCACGATAAAATTGCAACTAATGGTACTAATTCCTTCTATGGAGGAACTTTCTATTAATTGAAAATAAATGATCTTCGCTCTTGCCTACCAAACATTATAGGATTAAGGAAAGGTTTTAATGGAAGAATATGCAATATAAATTCCATTGAAGAATAACAATATACATTTAAATATGATACTGGTCCTTATGAAATATATTTCTTAAAATGTACAAAGGCTTACCTTGTTAACCTTCTCTGCATTGTTTCGTCTGAGTTGTTCTTCAAGTTTAGCTTCTTGTCTAATATTGTTTCCGATCCTCATTAACAGCAACATTTCTTTCCGTTTCCATTGCTAAAAACCATAGTAGCGCATACACAACATTAATCATATATACATACAATACAGAAACACAACCAGCCCACACCTAATTGTAGATTTCTACAATACAAAACTCAAATTAATGATATTCAACTCACATGTTTTTACTTTGCATTGAAAAATATTACATAGAATGCAAACAATGCAAGTATAAGAGCTCTTAACTAAAAAGACTTAGGACAACAATACTAAGAATGAAGAATACATACAAACATTTAAAACATAAAGTAAAAACAGATTTAAAATCTGAAAAAGAGCATGAGCAACTGTAGGGTGAATGAATGAATGAAGTCTTAGTTACTTACCTGTAACGGCATTTCTCCAGCATTGGTAGCTTTCATAGTTTCACATGCTTGAGTAGTCCCTGTTGTCAAACTGGGAATCTCTGGTAATTTAAAACTTTACATACAAAGCAATGTACATTGCTAGCAAAGCCTGAAAGGCTTTCACTTTTTCAGTCCATCCACCTCATTTTGGTTCTTTTCTCCCCAGCCAATGAGGTGGTAGGGCTTTACCACTACCCCAGGAAGCCATCTTGAGATTTTGAGCCTCGTTTCCAGTGACTGTTAGACTGATGACTGACTGAATCTGGAGCAGACTCACCAGGGAGGTGGGAAGGCACATGTGAATCTATGAAAGATACCAAGAATGTAGGAATACAGTTACAGGTAAGTAACTAAGACTTCTCCAGTACTGGATATTTCATAGGTTCACATGCTTGAATAGAATACCAAGCAGTAGACACATGCCACCTACTTCCATGAAGCACACAATATTTCCATACAGTACCCAAGAGGCGTAACACAGAATACTTTATGCATGCTTAAATCATGAAGGGAAGGAGGGAATGAACAAAGCTGCTTGTGCCTTATGCAAACAGGTGTCGTAGTACCACATGGCCGACAGCTGACTCCCGTCTGGTGTCTTCCTCCAGGCAATAGTGCTTGGCGATTGTATAGCGAGTGCTCCATGTAGCCGACCTGCATATGTCTCACATGGCTACTCCCGCATGGAATGCCGTTGTTGCTGCCCTCCCTCTGGTTGAGTGGGCAGCAGCTGGGCATGCAAGAGAGTTGTCCTTGATTTCACGACAGTGAGTAATAAAACCCACTACCCAGCAGGCAAGGCCCTGTTTGGAGATGGCCTGGCCCTTGTGTGGGCCTGCAAAAGAAATAAATAACCTGGATGATGTGCGGAACGCACTGGTGCTTTGCAAGTAGAACTTAAGGACTCGTGATAAGTCTAGCAAATGTAAAGCGTGATCAGCACCAGTAGTGTGATTTGCAAAAAAGGTTGTAGCACAATCTGTTCTGAGAGAGTAATTTACAGAACCACTTTAGGAAGGAACTTCTGATGTGGTCTTTCCACTGCACCTTTCTCTAACAGGGTTAACACCTCCTGTAAGAGGAAGGGATATGGATCTTTCAAGGACTGGCCTCTTGGGGGCAGTTTGGAGGCCTTTTTAGAAAAGGAAGGCAGTAACTAGGAGCAACTGTTTGTAATGACAAAGCATCGGAAGTAATATGTTCCCAATCTTCCAGATACTGAGAAAACCTGCCTCCTACCACAGTCCTGTGGGTGAAGGCCTCAAAGCGGTTTTGGAGTCACAGAGGGTGCGGATGCAAGAGAGCAGAGGGTGCTGAAGAACCTGGTAAACCACGAGGCTGTCTCCTTTGTCATCTCTGAGAGAACTGGATTCTCGATCTTCCGATGGAAGAGTAAAATCAAAATGACCGACCCCTCCAACCCATGACCCCGGCTCTGGATATCTAGACGCATAGAGGGGGTATTTTGTGTTGGTCTTGGTGGCGAAGAGGTCGATCTGGGGTGAACCACATTTCCTGACGATTCGCTCAAGTTTGTTCATATCGAGCTCACATAGTTGGGATTTGGAGAATTCTCTAATGTGAACTCCTTCCCTGAGACCCCATTTCGACAGTTCTTGTGCCTCCGCGGATAGCAGTGACCACCTCTTGCCCCTCTGTTTGTTTGTGTAGTGCATCAAGATGGTGTTGTCCGTTTGCACTGTTATGACCTGACCTTTTAGGACTGGTTGAAACAATCTCAATGCCCATTGAATGGCCCTGAGCTCCAGGGCATTGATATGTAGGGCTGATTCCTCTTTGGACCACGTGTCTCTTGCTTGCAAGTCGCCCAGATGTGCTACCCAGCCTGACAGGGATGCATTTGTCCTCAGGATGAGGGTTGATGTGGGAGCTTGAAACCGCATGCCCTCTTGGAGGTTTCGCTCGATGTAAGGCATGAGTCAGGTGAACTAAATCCTCCCAGGCACCGCAAGTTTATATACACTGTCAATCCAACTCCTTGGGTGGTACACATCTTCAGCCTGCTATTTGGAACCAGAAATATACATACGGACATCATGCCCAGCAGGGACTTGTATTGATGCACCGGGGCAGTGTTTGCTGTCTTGAACCAATTCGCTAATTGCACGGACGCTGCAAACCGTATGCTGAATGGTTTTACAAGGGGAATGGATGTGTCCAGATATGCCCCTAGGAAATGGGCCCTTTGTGAAGGCGTGTCCATAGATGTCTCGATGTTGATGGAGAATCCTAGAGCAGACATTGTGTCTTTTGTGCGATTGACACTCTGGATAGCTTGCTTATCCGATTCTGCCTTTACAAGCCAATCATCCAGATATGGGAAGACTTCCACTCCGGACCTTCAAAATGTGCTGCTAATGGAGCAAGGCATCTCGTAAAAACTCTCGGATTGGATCACAGGCCGAAGGGAAGTACATGGAACTGGTAGTGCCTGTTCCCCACAGTGAACTTTAAGCAGCAACTGTGGATCCAACAGCAGATGGATCGGTATATGGAAGTAGGCGTCTTCAAGATCAGTGGTTGCCAGAAACACGCACTTTTGTATCCATGGTATGACCTGTTGCAGTGTGGTCATCTTGAACTTCATGCGCTTCACATATTTGTGTAGGGCACGTAGGTCTAGAATAGGTTGCCATTGTCGTTCTTTTTCTTCACTAGGAAAAATGGGAATTTTATAATTTTCCTTTCTGAGACAGTGGTACTCTTTCAGTGGCAGCCTTCTGTAGTAGTTTGCATAACTCCTCCTTCAGCTGTGATAGATGAGGTGAGTTGGTTGCTCGCAGTGGTACCGTTGCTGAGGGTCTTAAGAATTCTATTGTGTGTCCTTGTTCACTATTTGTAGCACCCACTTGTCCAAGGTGATTCTTTGTCACTGGTGTAAATGGTGGCTGATCTTTCCTCCCACTTGGGTACAGTGTGGGAGGGGAGCCTGTGGTAAATCAAGTCTGCTTGGATGCTTGGGTCCTCGATTGACCTGAGCATCGTCTGCCTCTCGGTGCACTGTATCTTGTGGAAGACTGCCGGTATCTTGACAAGGGCGGGTTTGCCTATGCTAACCTTTGTGAGGAATATGGCCGGATGGAAGAGGTACTGAATCTTCCTGTGCTTCCTGGAAAGGGTCTACAATCTTTTTCCTTCCGCAAGCTGATAATCTTGGCTGTGTCTGTATCTGCTTTGATGGCCGTTAGGTGATCATTGATCGTTTTGCCGAACAATTCTTGACCATCAAATAGCATGTCCAACATTTGAGCCTGTATTTCAGGGCGAAAGTTAGGAACCTTCATCCAGGCTTGGCGTCTGAGGAATGCCCTGTGTGCCATTTGTCTGAATCCTGATTCCACTGCATCAACTGCGGAATCGATCATGTGATCGGATATGGTTTCTCCGTCCTTAAAAATTGCCTGCACCTACTCTTGAAATTCTTCTGGTAGATGGTTCATGAATTTGGGCATATTGTGCCATAGTTCTCTGTCATATCTGGCTGTCATGGCAAATGCTTTGGCCATCATGATGGAAAGTGACGCTGAAGCAGACACCTTTTTTTCCCACTGCTCCCAGTTTCCTGCCCTCCTGGGTTCTTCTAACTGGTTATGACCACCAGGTGCTATGCTGGGGTCTTCCAGACACGTTTGTAGCCTGTAAGATTGAGCTATGCAAGCTTTCTGCCTCCTCTGGAACTCCTCCATTATTTTGTTATACATTGCATTAGGGGCCGTTGAAAAGGATCTGTGGTGTCCTCGGAAGTTGTTTGCCATGGAAGGCTGTACTCCTTAGGCACTGACCTCAGACTCTCAGAGAATTCCTCAACATCTGAGATTTCTTCTTTTAGAATTATATCAGGCACTTCTGTCATGTCATTTCCTTTATTGGAGAGAGGCTTAAAGTATTGGACCTCGAAGCCGTTGGAATTATAGGCGCCTGTTTACCCCTTTCCTCAGCTTGATGATCCTTCATTGAGGAGGACTGCTGTGAAGTTAATAGCTTTTTCCGTTAATGGAGTACCACTTGTCAGCGAGCGTCGGCTCAAGGACGAAGATGTTCCCAAAGACGGTAATCTAATCGTCGACGGTCTCTCATGGTCGATATTTTCTACGTTGACGGGGACTTTCCCGTCGACGATGGAGCTTTTGTGGACAATGCCGTCAATGAAGATCGGTCATGTTTTTTCGGCGGGTCTTTCGTGGACGAGGCCTCAGTTGATGGTGATTTGCCCATAGATGGGAACTTGGTCATCGTCGACCCTTGGGCTGGCGTTGTGGACATGGGGGTCCTACCTGCAGGCTTCGAGTTTGTGGATGAGGTTTTCTCAGTTGGCACTGGGTGTTTTGTCTTTTTTGTAGTTGTAGAAGGGCCCTTACCTCTGTTTCCCCCTTTTCCTTTGTCTTTGAAGGTGGTGCTGTGCCCCTTTCCACTGGTGAAGTTCTCCATTTGGGAGCATGCTTTGTAGGAGTTATGCGAGATGTCACAAGAGCTGTTTCACAGATTCCTCATCAGAGGAGTGGCACTTGCTCTCTAAATAGAGAAGGATCCTCCTGTGCCTGTCCTGGAGGGTCTTCTTAGTGGTGCTCTGACAGGTCTGCCAACCCTTTACTTCATGAGGGTACAGACAGTAGATGCACTCATGGAGGGAGTCTCTTAGAAAGACATTTTTCTTAGCACATCTGAGGCAATCCTTGAAAAGAGAAGTTTTCCCTTGAAGATACTTGTCTGCCTGAGTCAGCCATTGCCACGAGGAGCCAGGTATTCCCGTAATATGTTCTTGACTATGTGCCTCATCACGAGTTTGGCGGTAACCCTTAAATCCGGCGCTAGCGTTATTACCGCCGGATTTAAGGGGCCGCCAAATTAGGGCTTTGGCGGATTTCTACCCAGCTCTGAGCTGGGGGGAAATCCACCGAAATTTCGCGCTATTACCGCCGGCGGGAAATCCGCCAGCGGTAAGAGTGCGAAAATTCCCCATTGAGCCGAATGGGGAATGGGGAATTCCCGAATGGGCTCAGTGGGGAATGGGCAATACCCGTTCCGCCAAACCCGTGATCCTGCGCTATTAGTGCTGGGGGGGTTGGCGGTAGGGCTATTAACGTGAGTCTTAATAGCGCCGGCGTTACCGCCCAACTCGTGATGAGGCCCTATGTGTGTATTCCAACAGTGCAAAAAACTTCCAAACGTTTTGAAAAGGAAGTATTTAACTCAAAAAAAGCTCAGAGAGCGGTAGAGGATTCCCTAGTCACTAGACTGTGGTGAAAAATCTGAAGATGGCTGCCTGGAGTAGAGCTAAAGCCCTCACACCTCATTGGCTGGGGAGAAAATAACCAAAATGAGGTGGATGGATTACAAAAGTGAAAGACTTTCAGGCTTTGTTAGCAACATTGCTACATTGCTTTGTATGTAAACATTTGAATTACCAGGGATTCACAGTCTGACGATGGGGAATATTCAAGCATGTGAAGAATCTATGAAAGATCCAGTGCTGGAAAACTAAACATTACATATTTGAAGTCCTTATTCCCCATCATGGGCATCTAAATTAAATTCATAAACACTGATACAAATCGGATATAGGAACACTTAAGTATACATTTTCTGATTTCATCCATGGTCTTCTTGGAGATGGGAAGGTTTCACTTAAGCAATAATGTCCCATTCATGGGGCATTACAATGTGGTGCTCGGTCCAATTAACCTGGGCAGAGGGACGTGGGCACCTGTTAATGGACAAAGGAGATGGGCATTATTACTATTAGAACATTCCACCCAAAGACGGTTAAAAGGATCTGTTTAAACCAGAAAAACCAAAGGCGAAACATTGTAATGTTGGGACAGAAGACATATACCAGCCATTGTTTCCCTCTGACTTTGCATTGTCTGCAATGGACCGCCCAGCATTCTTTCATTCTCTCTAGATAATAAAAAGAGCCATTCTCACATCTGAAGTGTGAAAATACATCTTCAATGGAGAACATGGATTGGGGAAAAAGGAAGGATGAGAAATAGTCTGATTGATGTGCTAATCAGGAATGATGTGAAAAAAATGTGAATGAGTTCTAAGGGCAACCTTGTTGCTTTCAAAAACTTGTATGATTCATAATTGCACAAATCCTGATTGTCGCTCATTCACCTGATTCATCGTAAAAGAGGGCTCTTTTGGTAGACATTTGTGTACCAAAAGATCCCTCTTTTATGATATCTGTTGTAGATTTCACTTATATAGGATTTCAGAACATTAATTGGTCTAAGGCAATATTCGATTTCCAATGCGAGGCTGCTTTTCTCACCAGAAGATGCACTTTTCTGAACCCCTCCAAAAAAATCTTTGATCACCAAATGGTCAAATAAAGTTATTGTAGTATGGAACTTTCTAGGATCTGTAATTTCTCTTAATGCAAATAAAGAGATCAGGCAATACTGGGCCTCATTATGAGCTTGGTGGTATTTCAGTGGTAAATATGCTGAAATGGTGCCAAACTCAATTACTGTTACCGCCGCTTCATCCTGAGGATTTACCGCAGGATTACAAGTGGTGGTAGGTGGATGCCCCACTGGACTAAATGAGGATTTCGGCAGAATGACTGTTAGTGGTAATTTTGCTGATTTTTTTGATAGGGTGGAGCTTTTTGCTGGAGTTTTATCTTCCACCTCACCACCAAACTCATATTAAAGTGTTGTGGTAATCAACAGTAATGTGGAAGTATCGGAATAACTGCCACATAACCACTGTTTTTACTGTACCACCATACTCCTAATGAGGCTTGTTAACAGAGGCTAGTGTCATCATTGTTCTTCAAACTCCAGAGGGGAAATGTCTTCCCATTAGAAGTATACAATGTCCTCTCAGATGTCTTTCACTTTCTCTCAAAATGTTCATATGGTCCAGTGGGAGGATCAGTTGCCCATATTGGAAATATTCATGAGCCAAGGAGCTAAACTCATCAATGGTAAACTCTGTTGATACACACTCTGATTCAGACTGGCTTACAGGTCGGGTGTGCATGAAGTTAAGAGGTCGTGAGTACCAAACTTGGTGCAGCCATATCAGAGCTATGTGCTTTATAGTGGATTTGGGTTGTTTAAGTTTGATGATCTCTTTCAAGATGAAGATGGGAGGAATGGGAAGAAAATTATCCCCCAGACCAATTGATCAAGATGGCACCTATGTGCAGGGACCAGAACACCAAGACTTCAGCATTCTGCACTTTGTGCTGTGGCAAAAACATCTAAACTGGTGTTCCCCAGTATGAAAACATCTAGTTGAGCAACATATTGTTTAGCCTACGTTTGTGATCTTCTAGGAAAACTCTGCTTAAAGTGTCTGCCAAAGCATTTTACACTCAAGGTTGTCCACTTCTGTTATTGTTCAGCTTCAAGCAAGAAGCTAATATCAGATCATTTGAGCCTCCTTGGAAAGGGGCTTGGGTCTTGCTCATACCTCCTTGTCCACTATATAGAAAAATGATTCAGAAACTGTGTGTGGAAGGGAACATTTGTGAGCAAGTTGCTTACCACTAGTGCAACAATGGCTTCACTGTTGTCGATAGCATTACTTTCTCCTTTTAGAAATCTATCTTTTTGCATCCACTGATCCCCTAGGTACTCTGATAGATGTGCATGTATCTCCATGGGAACAATAATCCTGGGAGTAATTAAACCTGTGTGCTGACGGAAAGTCATCTGCATTTTTTCAAAGTGCAATTTAATTATAGTTAAGGAACTTAACAGTGGTGGGTAATTAATCATATAAGCATGTTTCTCACCTGGGTGCGTTTCAAGTTATAGGAGGGTTCAGCATGGACCTGCACATCAAGTAAAGCAATAATCAATATCCAGTACTTTTACAGGATAAGCGGAAGGAATAAAGGAAGCAAGGGAGGAGATGATAGAGCAACAGCCGTCAATTCAGCATCAGTATATAAAGCAATAGCTAGTCTAGTCTAATGTATACATAACATTTCAGCAATTTAGTTAGTTACCTCCTAAATGCAAACATGACATCCCTTTCTGTGAAAGGAAAAATATCCTTAATACGATGATTGAAAATTTACATGTAGATAATCATTGGCTGTTAAAAAGTCAACAAATGTGGACCAGGTCTTCAAAAATCATGGCATTTCTTCACCACTAGGGTTACTATCCTGTCGATAGCTGAGATATTTCAGATCCTTATCCACAATTCAGAAAAATGGGTGGGAGAACTGAGTTCCGGTGTTGTGCAATGGACATCTAGCAGCCAATAGGCAGTGGCTAAACAGCATAGAGGAACATCCTTTTAGGTGATTTACATCTTCTTGATCCACATGTCCCAAAGGCACAACCAATGGACTGAGTCCAATATTAATTATTCACTTAATATGTGAAAGCAGATCTTTCCAAAAGGGTTGAATTGTGCAGCATTCCCAGACAAATATGGATTAAAGTCTCTATTACTCATAAACATCTAAACATCTTCAGCAGAAGGCTATTTCGACAGCATACATTATGTTTAACTATACTGGGGACAAATACAACCGAAAGCAAACTATATACACATTTTCTTTGAGTACAAAAGGAGGACCTAGGCACCATAGCCTATACATCACCCCACACTGCTTCAGTTATTTGGAAAGTTATGCTTGACTCCCACTGAGACATATATGAATGCTTGGGTTGATCCCCTTTGATGACCAGTGCTCTTTAAAGAGTAGACATCCTGCAATTTGGAACAGAGGTAGGCATACATCCTCACATTTGATTGTCCCCCTTCTTCCACCCACCTTCCCTCCAGGTTGGCATATCCAGTGGCTCAAATGGAAGTTCTAAAATCTCTCTGAATTTGGACTAGAGACGGACCACTTGTATGCTTCAAAATGTAGGGAATTTCCCTCTGAACAAAGCAATCCCAACCTCTGTAGGCTCCCCTTTCGACATGCAGTGATTTGCATAGGTCCTAGCCCTGCAAAGAAGTCAAGATCATTAAAAGTTGGAGTTAATAGGAAAGGGAAAGATGAGGGGTCACATTTCCTTTGTGCCTTATCTCAGTAATAAATTGTGGTTCTAGTAGTTTCTACAGTTGAATTTACACCAGGTCCCATTTTAGGGCCTGAAATGGGAGTGATACACACAACTCTTCAGTTCAACCCATATTTTTCAGAGGGAATAATTCAACCAGTTGAAAGCAGATGCCAATTGCCTCAAATATAAATATAGAGATATTGCCTGAAATACATATATAGATATTGGAGGAGGTTTGGGGTAAAACATCTTTCGCCAAAGATGTTAATTTGGAATTTCTAGGAGGCGTACTTTCCCAGAAATTCAAATGTTATATTTGTCTGGGAGAATTGAGTCTGAAGATAGTGAATCATTTCATTTAAATATATTTAAGGGTATAGATGTAATAGTGCACTGTGATCACTGCCAGCCTATTGCACCTCAATTTCTACTTTTAGTCACTACCAGTTTACTGCATCAAATTTGGCCGTTTCGGTCGCTACAGGTCCACTGCACCTAAATTGTAATTTGTGGTCATTACGTATTGCATCTACATGCTTATTTCTGTTTGCTTCTGGCCTAGTGAATCTCTTGGCCTCTTCACATCCCTCTCTACTTTCCCTCTCCCCTCCATACATCTACCCCTGCATCTCCATATTCTCTTCCTAACTGTCCTCTGCCCCATCTCGCAATGTCTCTCTATAGTACCATGTTCTACCCACAATTGCATGTGCCCCCTCACTGCCATAGCATTCCTATCCTCCATCTCCCAGGTAAAGGCACAATTGCCATGCATCTCCACTGCTCATTATACACTCAAATCTCATCTACCTCTCCACCTTCCTTCTACTGCCACCTCACATATCCCTCAGCCACATCCCCTCTTACTGACCTTTCCCTGGGCCTCTGGCATGCCCAATCCTTCTGCATTGAAACCTCATTAATCACTGATCACTTTGATTACCATCACCTGAAACTCTCTGCTATGCCATCACTGAAATCATGATCTCCCTCCATAACAAGGTCACTGAAGCTGTCCTGCACAAATACTTTGCTACCTTCTCTCACGCCCCTTGACTCACCAAAAAGGACAGTGGTATTGTTTGAATCATCTGCAAAGACACACCAACTGCCCCTCTCCTCTTTTTCAACACCTCATCCTTTAAACATATATGTTCATCCACCGTCTCGTTCCCTCACCATTCATCATTCCCTGCATGTGCCACTCACCTGGCACCATCAATCTCCTCTTCTCAGAACTTGATCTGCTACTTGAATCTATCCCTTTTTCAACATCCCATGGTCATTATGGTTAATCTCAGCCTCTCATGCTTCATTAAGGCCAACCAACTACAGCTTGACTGTACTTTCTAACCACTCAGTTGTCAATCTGCACACACGTTCTAGGCAAAGTTACATGAATGTTATCAAAAATATTATTAGGGCTGAATGAAGAATGATAATGCTGCTTTAAAAAGAATCAAACCAATTTGTAGCACTGCTCCATTAGTTTGGCCAGACCAATCTAACCGAGCTCTGGTCCATGTGCAGATGCAACTCCATATTTGCTGTATTTAGTATTTATTTTATTTGTATAGCGCAGACCAGGCCCGGAGGCTACCGGGCGCATTTCTTAAGGCAATGGTTACATAAGTTGCATACAGTGATAATATATCAAACAATAAATATGGCATAGAAATAGACATAGGTAGGTAGTACAATGATACATGGTTTGTCAAGTAGTACATCCCTACATAGGTTATTGCAACACGTTTTCAGAATGTAGCTTAGGCATTGGAAGAGGTGAGCCAACATTTGGCTCTATGTTTGAAAAGGTTGAGGGAGGGGAGGTTTCTGATAGTCAAGGGGACAGCATTCCACAGTTTGGCTGCCAGGACTGGGAAGCTAGAACCACCAGCTGTTTGGAGCTTGTATCTAGGTATCAGTAGGCTCTGGTTGAGGGTAGATCTAAGTGAGCGAACTGGAGTGTACAACGTGAATCGTGAGGAGAGATAAGTGGGGGCCAGGTTGTTCATGCATTTGTAGGTAAGGGCAAGTGATTTTAGTGAGATCCTTTGGGTGACTGACAACCAATGAAGGTTCTTCCTGGTATCCGAAATGTGTGCGGATCTGGGGATATTGAGGGCTGCCCTGATGGCGTTATTTTGTATGATTTGGAGCTTGTCTAGGTTACCCTGATTAGTGCCCTGATACAATGCATTGCAATAGTCTAGTTTGGACATGACCAGGGTCCTAGCAAGGGTAGTACAGTTGTGCGAGGAGAGGAAAGGGCGACATGCTGTGATCAGCTTGCAGGTATAGGCGGCGGCGGCCGCAACTGCATTAGTTTGTCTGTGAAGGGAGAGGATGAAGTTGAGGTAAATTCCAAGCGTTTTTGTGTCTTTGGAGACTTTTATTATATTTCCATCGATGTTAAAGGAGCTGAACATAGGGTTCAGCTTGTTTAGTCTTTGCTGAGTACCTAGGATGAGGAGCTCTGTCTTGTCGTCATTGAGACAGAGCTCATGTTGGGCCATCCATGTTTGAATGACATGGTAAACATCGTTCAAGGCTTTTGAGTCTAATGTGTAATCACCCGTGATGGGGATGAGTATCTGGGTGTCATCCGCATAATTTATGTAGGTGACACCCAGATAGTCGAACACATCAAATAAGGGTTTAGTAAATACATTGTAAAGGGTCGGGGATACACACGATCCTTGGGGGACTCCGCAAGGGACTGGTGCAGGGTCAGCCGCGGAGGTGGGCGAAAATATCCTCATCTGTCTGTTATCCAGGAAGGATTGAATCCAGTTTGTGGCCATGTCGGAGAAGTGAGCTGCAGTTTTCAGGTGGTGACAGAGGATTTGGTGATTAACCAGATCAAAGGCAGCAGATAAGTCTAATAGTAGTAACAGGGCTAGTTTACCTTTGTCTTTGAGATCCTCAATTTGGGTCTTGAGATCGAGGAGGGCTGTCTCCGTACCGTGCTTCGGTCTAAAGCCGGATTGTCTCGTGCCTAGTAGGTTGTTTGATTCCAGATAGTTCTGTATCTGAAGATAGGCTGCTCTATCTAAGATCTTTAGCAGAAATGGGACCGTTGTGATAGGCCTATAATTGGTTGGAACCTCCGGGTCTAAGGTGTTTTTTTTTAGGAGAGGGATAACCCAAGCATCCTTTAGGTTATTGGGGACCACTCCCGATTGAAAGGAGGCGTTGATGAAAGAGGTGATAAAAGGAGCGAGGTCGTGAGTCGACTCCTTAATGATCGGGGCTGGACAGGTGTCCCCTTGGCAGTTTGAGGGTTTTAAGTTGCAGATGATTTTTTCAACCTCCAGAACGGTGAGTGGTGTAAAGCTGAACGGCACAGGGGAGTCAGGGGTTGTTATTTTAGGTGGCCGGGTATTGCTAAATGTAGGGGTGTGGAGGGTATTTTGTTTGGCGTTGATTTTGGATTGCAAGGTGGATATTTTGATGAGAAGGGCATTTTGTATATTGTTGCACCAGGTGCTGTCCTTGGTGCACGTGTCCGGGGCAGGTGAGGGAGATTCTAGCTCTTTGAGGATTTTGAATAATTCTCTAGTGTTCGATTCTGCCTGGGATATTCGTGAGTTGTATGTCTCCTTTTTGGCTTGTAATATGGCCTCCTTGTAGTTAAGAGAGGTGATTAGAAGGGAGGCTTTATTGGCAGCATTGGGGTGGCTTTTCCAAAGGGCTTCAGCCTTGCGCTTTTCTTTGCGCAGCGCGTTGAGCTGCGGGGTGAACCAGGTGTTCAGGTGGGACTGTTGTTTGGCTTTACGGATTTTTAGTGGAGCTAGGCTATCAATGGCATTGGTCATTAGGCTGTTATAAGTGTCTACTGGGACAGTGGGGTCCTTGTCCTTCTGCTGTGCAGCAAGAGTGTTCAAGCAAGGGAGGATAAGAGGAAGCAGTTTCTCCCTGGTGATATCTTTTTTATTTCTGGTAGGTATAGCGGGGGCTAAGGTAGGTATGGGCTGGGGGTTGGTGGCTGGCAGGAGGAAGGTAATAACATGATGGTCAGACCACGCGCATGCATCATTAGAACTGACATTGGTGTTACAGTTAAGGTCGGCTAGCCAGTCGAGCGTTCTTCCTTTGATGTGTGTAGGATCACGAATACGCTGCTGGAAACCTAGGTTGGAGAGGGTGGTGTCGACTTCAGTGGCCATGTGGTCCTTGGGATCTGAGAGACCTAGGTTGAGGTCTCCTAGTAGCAGTATCTGAGAGTTGGGCTTGGTGTTAGTCGACAAGGTGGATGCAACATCATCTGTGAATGAACCCAATGGGCCTGGAGGTCTGTATATAAGGTGGAATGTAGCTGTATTGGTAGGAGAGAGCGATAGTTTCACTGAGAGAGATTCTGCAAAACTAAGTTGTATGTGGGGAGCAGCTCTCATAACGATTTTGTTGCTATGAATAAAAGCGACTCCTCCTCCTTTCGACAAGTTGGAATGGCGGTCGTTTCTGATGATGGTATAACCCTCGGGTAGGGATAGAGCGAGGAGTGGGCCAGAGGCGTCATGTAACCAGGTTTCGGTAATAGCTAGGACGTCAAGGTTCTGGACCGTGATGAGGTCAGCGATGTCAAGGGCGTGCGCCGTGAGGGATCTAGCATTGATAAGGGCTCCCTTGAGTGCTGCGATGGGTAAGGTGGATGGTGGAGGACTAGGCGTTGTGGTAGAGTTGGGCAGTGGAAGGGCAGAGCGATTGCGCAAAATACAAGGTGGTCTGGTCAGTCTAGTTCTAAGTCTGCTATTCCTTTGTTGTAAAGTACATGGGATGTTTGGAGTGGGTTTGGTAGCAAAGTGCTTGAGCCAGAGGGCTGGGTCATTGAGGTAAGGGTTCGATAGGGGCTCGGGATGTTAGAGCATGGTTGATGGACGAATAAGTAAGGTCTTAGTGTTACTTGCACGGTAGCTGGCAGCAGTGCAGGCTGATAGTCCTAGGAAGACTATGAATATAAGGTCAATGCTGGCAAGGTTCTTAGCTGCATGTCGCAGCTTGTATTTCTCAGGGGACTGAGGATATAATTATATGGGTTCAGGACAAAGGGTATAAAGGAGTAGAGGTGGCGCGACTAGGCAGCCAGCAACAGTGTAACTCAGGTCAATAGGCACAGTGCAGGGACATCTAGATTCAAAATGGCACAATTAGGCAGCTAACAGCAGTGCAAATCAGGTCAGTAGGCATAGTACAGGGACATCTAGATTCAAAATGGCACAATAAGGCAGCTAACAGCAGTGCAAATCAGGTCAGTAGGCACAGTACAGGGACATCTAGATTCAAAATGGCACAGCAGTGCAAATCAGGTCAGTAGGCACAGTACAGGGACATCTAGATTCAAAATGGCACAATTAGGCAGCTAACAGCAGTGCAAATCAGGTCAGTAGGCACAGTACAGGGACATCTGGAGCTGAACGGGCAGAGTTCCTGGCCCCTGGCTCCTGTGGCTCCAAACAGGCACACAACAGGCCTTAGTATGGCCTTCGTTGTGGCCGGCGTTTCCGCCAGCCTGCGGATGCCGGATCAAAGAAAAATGAAAGTGCGGCCTCGTTGTGGCGCCGCGATGCGCCCGGAATTACAGAGTCAGGCACTCCGTGGAGACAAGGTCAGGCAGTCCTTGCTCCGTGTGCCCGCACTCCTGGAGCTGGATTCTGGCTTTGGGGGGGTGGGAGGGGCTCCTGCCCTCTACCCTTGCTGCAGGCAGGTGGAATGTAAGATGCTAGTACTGCTTGCATATATTTCCACTTGACACTCATACGCGAGAATTCTTTCACTGTATTACTTATGCTCTGCACAGTTAGGCTATTTTTATGAACTTGTACCAAGATAATTGATCCAGGTGTAACTGGATGACTTTGTTCTGTAGTTAAAACTAGATAAAGCTGCTGTATGTAATGTGTAAAAAGACAAAACTGCTCATCTCGTATGGGTCTCCCCACACCAGATATCAAGGAATGGCAGAATTGGCAGTTATCCTTTGAAGTTTGAAAGATTAACAGGAAGCTGTGAGTTCACTCCCTACAATTGTCTCAATGACCACTGTTGTGTACGCCCCTCTCATAGGATTTGATGTCTTTAGAAAGGTATAAGAACTGTTGGTTTTTGGGAGGGCAGGTTCGGTTTGGGATTGAACATCATTTTCGGCAATTACCACCCAGTTGAGAATCGGGCCCTGAGAGAACTGCCTAACCCAAATTGCTTCTCATTACTGTTACTAAACACTCGTTCACTCCCTGCACATACAGATAAAATAAGGTCCCTGCTTGATGTTTGCCATCCGGCATTATTATGTCTGACAGAGACATGGCTGCAGGCGAGCTCTGCCCCCTCTCTTGTATAAGCTGTTCCTCCAGGCTTTTGTATCTTACATGCAGACCGCCACCAGCCACCTCATCATGGGGGCAGTATTGCAGCTATTTACAGGGCTGAATTTATTATAACTCAACTGAACTGTCCCCATGACATTCCCATGGAGGCTCTTCTCTTCAGATGTGTAATTTTATCTACAAGCACTTGCCACCTTTTACTTATATACCGCCCTCCTGGCTTCCTAAGTATTTTTCTTTAACGATTCCCGGATTTACTAGCCAATCTCCAAGTGCAATATACCCATCTGGTGGTTGTTGGAGGCTTCAATTTGACTTGCCCAGACCCCCAGCTCTTGATCTGTTTGCTGACAGTGTGTCAGATCTTGAACTCTATCAGCATGTAAAATGCCCTACACATAAATTAGGCAACATGCTGGATCTGATTTTTGCCAAAGAATCCCTCCTGTCTATTCTGTCAGTTGAACCTATACTGTGGTCAGATCACTGTTTGGTCTCTTGTATGCTGGAAGGTGTGGGCAAACCAACCAAGATTTCAGTGGGTAAAATCTGGCAGCGTTCATGGGGCGCTGTAGACACCCAAAGCAAGGTTACTTTGATCCGTGCTAAGTGTAGTACTGCCACAGTGGCTTAATTGTCCCTTCTGCCTCAGGCATTTTTAGAGGTTGCTAATGTGGCTGCTCCCTTACGACTGGTTCAGCCCCATAGGCTGCCATCAGAACCATGGTTTACGGATCTCCTCAAGGATGCCCGCCGCAAATTGCTACAGGCTGAACGTAAATGGCGGAGAACATACAATACTGTTCAGAAAATACAATATAAAGCCTGCTCAGTAGCCTATTCTGCCATTAAAGCAGTGAAAACATTATATCATATAACTAAAATTGAGTCCTCCTTATGTCAGCCCAGGGCTCTCTTCTCAGCAGTTAAGGCTCTCTCCTCTTCTGAGAAATTGACTCATAATGTTACTCCAACACAAGAGCAATGCGATGCATTGTTGCAATATTTTATTATGAAGATCAATACTATTCGACAAAACATCTCTATGATAGTTATTGCGGCCCCACCTGCCACCAACAACTCTACTCATCCTTTGACTCTTAGTCACCCTGCAACGCAGAACTGGTCAACCTTTCCCAGATTTTCCAAAGAGACAGTTTTGGCGGCTATTCGAAAAAATTAAATCCTGCTTCCCACCTGATGCCATCCATTTACGGGTTATGAAGGACATCTCCCCCGACCTCCTTTTAGAGATTACGATGGCCATTAATGATTCATGTCAGTCTGGGCTGGTTCCACAGGAACTGAAGGCAGCTAGAGTAATCCCCCTTTTGAAGAAGCCTACCTTGGACCCCACTGTGCTATCCAATTTCGGTCCCATCTCATGTCTTCCTTTCTTATCTAAACTCCTAGAGTGACTGGTGTCACCTCTGCTCTCTACATTTCTTGAATCCTCCTATCTTCTGGATCCTGCTCAGTCGGGTTTTCGACCTGGTAAGAGCACCAAGAGCGTACTGGTAGCTGTCCAGGATGACATGGCATTAGGCAGAATCCCGTGCAGTGCCCTTAGGGACCACTACACACAATTAAGACTACAGGTGGCAATACAAGTTTTACCTTTGGTACAAGCCTGTACTACTAAGTTATAGTGGTAGCAGAGCAGCCAGGCTTATCTCAAGAGTATATGAGCAGTAGCAGAGATTACACAAAGGAACCACAATTACTGAAGCTCAAGCAAACACTGACTCAAGGTTTCAGGTAAAACAAATAAGTATATTTATTTTAAAACCATCAGTTATAAAGACAGCACCTCTATTAAACGTTAAACAAAACCACACGTTAAATATACTACAACTAACCAATTCACTTTGTACAGTAAGTCTCAAGGTAAGTACCCTGTGTTTGAATGAACCGGTGTTATGAACAAAACACGTTATCGCGAATACGATTGCGAACACTTTTTGACATTTCGGTCTACTCAATAAACGCGTATCCGTGACATGAAAAGCTACCGGGGAAAAAACACACTTAGCACCTGAGATACCCAGAGGGAGTTGGAGGCAAAAATCACAAGCAATATTTAGGTTAGGCAGACAGTATCGAGAAACACTCAGAAACAGGAGTTCAAAAGTCAAAGGGTCGGAGCCAGGGTTAAGTGACACCGAAGACCGGTTGCCGAAGATCACACCGTTAGACAGTTCAAGATTCATTGTAGCCAAGAGTACTTGGATATTGTCAATGTTCAGAAGCAAAAGTTATAAGAAGGAGGGAAGACAAGGGCGAGCCTTGAAGATGAAGAAAAAGGGATTCACAGTTTCCTCGAGTAGAGCACAGTACCTTATTCCACTGATGCAGCTTGTGCCCTGGCAGTTGTTCCTGTTGGTTTCCCGCAGACCCACGATTCCTGGAGCTTTGTTGTGAAGGGGGACGTCTGAAGGGGGTCTGCACCACACAGGGATGAAGCTGGCAGCAGTGACAACGAATAAAAAGGTGCACTCCTTAAAAACAGGAGAGGCTCGGCAGGTGGCTATCCGGACCACTACAGCAGTGTGCAGCGATTTCGACCATGGCGGAGATCTCTGGCTGAAGAAGATGAGCTGGTTATCCCCACCAGGCTCAAGGGAAGAAGACTCCGGACTGGATCTCCTCTTAGTCGTCGAAGGGTAGATAGCTCAGGACTGCAGCAGGGCTTCAACGGGACAGGGTAGTTGCAGCAGCCGTCGTTCTCTCTGCTTCTCTTCAGTTCCTTGTAGTTCCAGGGGCGACTGACTTCTAGCCCAAGAGACCTGCCTTTTATGCGCAAAACCCCCATTCACACAGCCTGGCTGTCAATCACGCAGCAGGGGGGTTGTCCAGCCGGGACAACCACCTCAGCCAATCATGGCAAAGTGTGACTTGGGTTTCCTAGGATACCCTGTGCAGGGGGTGACTACACTCCTTCCTAACATTCAGCCCACCTAGATACCCAGGCGCCAAGAGGAGGGCTTCTCTGCAGAAGCCCGCCAAAAGACGGTGAACAAAGAAGGCAAACCTAGTTTGCCGCACAAAGTAAAACACAAGAAGGACTTTAACAAAAAGAAATGGCGAATAAACCCAACCGGAGCCAAAAGAAAGACGATTTGGTCAAGCGGGTTTATGTTCGAGGCTAATATAATAGCCAAGAACAGTACCACGTTCATCTAATATAATCGCGGTAGAAAAGTTAGGGCAGATACCACTGCCACCAGCCAAGTCTAAATGTTAAAAGAGCGAAACAATGCTCAGAGAGGTACAGACAGAAAAGGGGTACAGATTAGCCCTTTCCAGTACTCCATGTAAGATGGGGTGTACTGGGTCTGTGGTAAAAATGACTATGTAAAGTAAATGGCAACTTTACCTTTCTCTGGTGGACAGTAGTCAGCCCCAGCGAAATGGAGTCAGAGGGAAGTCTTAAAGACAACTCTGGGTTACTGCACTAAAGGTGCTGTGTAACACATACCTCAGTTGTGGAGTGCCACAAGGCTCCTCCCTGTCTCCAATCTTTTTCAACATCTATATTTGGGCCCTTGTATGTTTGATCCGCTCCTTTGGCGTCAGATGCAACTCCTACGACGACGATACTCAGATCCTGATCCGATTAGATCTCGATCAGGCTGAGGTGTCGGCGTGCCTGCGGAAGTGTCTGGCGACCATGGGAGAGTGGATTTATGGCAATTGGCTCAAATTGAACATAGACAAAACTGAGGTGATAGTGGTGGGTTGCCCTCCTGACCCCACACTCTGGGTGTCCTCCTTCTGGCCCTCATCTCTGGGTCATCTACCAGTGCCAGTTGGCAAGGTAAAAAATTGGGGGTTATCCTTTCTGCATCACTATCTATTCACACGCAAGTTACTGCGGTATGTCAAGCTGGCTACTTTCAGCAAAAAATCCTAAAGAAGGTGCTTCCCATGATTCCTGCCCCACTGCGTCCTCCAGTGGTGGCAGTCATGGTGATATCTCGGTTGGACTACTGCAACTCCCTGTATCTGGCACAACGAAGGGCCTGATAAAGCGGCTGCAACGATTGCAGAATCTAGCTGCACGTGTGGCAACTGGCACACCCTATGGAACGTATATTTCTCCTCTGCTTCGAGCCCTTCATTGGCTCCCGGTGACCCAGCGGGTCAATTTTAAAGCACTGTGTATAGTTCATTGTGCCCTCCATGATCAGGGTGCTGAATGCCTTCAAACTAAGTTTGCTCGATACCATCCTAGCCGTAACCTGCGTTCTGCCTCGGCTGATCAACTAGTGGTACCAATGTACACACGGGTATGGGTTGGAGGCTGTGCGTTCTCTGTTGCCGCTGCTGTTCTATGGAACGACCTCCCACTAGTCATTAAGAAAACATTTAATTATCTAGCCTTTAATACAACTAAAACACAAATTAATACAGTTAAAACCCAATTATTCTAGATTGAGCTGTGCCTCAGCTTCGGCTATAGCCTCCTTTCCTCAGCGCCAAGATATCCTTGGGTGACTGTGCGCCCTAGAAGTATTGCAGCATGGGATAATGTGGACCATCTCTGGCTCATTTAAACCCTCTCCTTTCTTGGTTTCAAGACAAACCCACTTAATTGGTGGCCTCTTATCTTTATGAATGTTTCTCTTTCCCTGAAACTCTAACACCTCACCTCTTCCCCGTGCATCTCCCTGTGGGAGTCCCACAAGGATCAGTCAAAGGCCGAACTCCCATTCATTTTCTACACCCCCTATCGAGGCAAATTAATCGTGTCCTTTGGCTTTCACTAGAACCTCTTTGCTGATGATACCCAAATCTTCTACCCCTTTCCTACTTCACCCCTGCTATTTCAGATGGCATCACCAGCTTCCTCACAGCTAACCATCAAGCCTTATGCAGCCTAATACATAACACCTACAAAACAAAAGTCCTTTTTCTCCCAGCCTCCAATGCTTTCCCGGGGTCCTTTTCGACAGAGAACTAAGACTCCAGCAATTCATCATGTTTTACTGCCATTGTTGCCATGATTAACCTATTCAACACAGAAAATCCGCCAACACCTAACTTATGGCCCAGCCAACACCCTCATCTCTGCCCCCGTGCTCAGCAAAATAGCCAATTGTCTGAGTCTACTTCATGGTCTCCCCCTCTACACCTACTTTACTTTTACTTAAAAAAAAGTTGTCACCATTGCTACATGTACCCTCTATAACCCACCCAGATCCTCTCCTACCTCAAAACAGTTACCATGCTGCATGGCTATCCATGCTCTCTTATAATTCCTACTGCACGTCTAAAACATAATCCATGATCTTGCACCATTTACCTCACTAACTACATCTCCCTCTCTACTCCCCATTCATATTCCATGATTCTCCTCTCTCCAGAACCTTTCTGTCTCTCGCCCACATCCAACACATCCTTCTGCTTTCCCTCCTTCTCACTACGTGCCCTTTCTACTGGAAGGCCTTTCCTAGTGTCATGAAAGCTAGACCAACAATTGGAAGTATTTAAGACCAGACATCCATTCCATCTGCAAGTCAGTGAAGGGGCACCTCCTACACCTCCAGCACAGACCACTAACTTGACCCAAACCCACCCATACAAAGCAAGTCACACTCAATTGATATGATTGTGTATATGCATATAAATTGTATGATTGGACTCTAAGCCATATTGCAAACCCTATTTATGTCTGTTCCTTGTCTTTGCCTCCAGTCCGTGTCTATTTATACCACCACTGCATTGCAGCCTCTGTATGTCATTTCTGTGTAAAAGGACATCATGAAAGCTCAATAAATACAAATACATATTCATCAAAGTTATTGTTATGCCTGAAACCCCATGATATTCTTCCAATTCAGCTACTATACTTGGAAGAGTAGTACTTGGTTTTCTCATCAAGGAAATCACATCATATGCATAAAGTGCTAGTTTATGCTTTTGCGCCTCATTAATGCTTGCTTTGTTTTGTGTATTTCATCTAATAAACTATGCTAAACATTTCATAGATAATACACAAATTAAAAGAGACACTGAAGAGCCTTGTTTGTTGCCTCTATGTATCTCAAATTAGGAATATAGGAAGGAATTCACCAAACACTTTGTTTGCAAATTGGCGAAGTTCGACAATATCTATTTTTAAAAATTTGGCCTAAAGTTGAATTTATCCTTTATCAGATTCAAATAAACTAAGTCTGTTCAGTCAAAAACGTTATGCATATTGACCGCTAAAATGGCAAAGGGCTCATTATATCTACTGATGTCTACTGATTTAATTACATCATGGATATTATCATGTGTCAGTCACACCAAATTAAATAGTCTGCTCTGGGTGGATACATATTGGTAGGATGGGAGCCAAACGGATAGCCAATGCGTTAGTAGGGCCTCATTCAGAGGTTGTCCGTATTTCAGAGGTAAATCCGCTGAAATACTGCCAAAATCGGTTACCACCACTTGGTCCAGTGGGTTTACCACGAGATTACAAGTGGTGGAAGATCAGTGTTATCCCCAATAGTTTTTTGGCAGAATTCCCTAATTCTGCTGATTTGTGAAGGAAAAGTGGAGGATTTACCACTGGAAGTGCAGAGTGGAAAATCCTTCACTTTTTTTTCTCCAAAAATCAGCGGAATTACCATTTGGTGGTAATTATGCCAAAACGTGTAATTTGGCGGTGCATGAACAGTGGCGGTAATGGAATTACTGCCACATTTTTCCTGCACCTCTAAACTATGCTCAAAGTAGTGGCTGAAGTACTCATAATCCATATTTTCTTTTCCTCCATACGGCATGGGTGTCACTGTACAGGGATGGTACCGGAACCATTGTGCCCCATTAAATTGCTCTTTTCCCTTTAAATTTAAGTGTGCGGAGGCGCGGCTGCAGGCGTAACTGTGCCCGGCTGACCCCACCCACCAGCACCTCACCTCAGTCCCCTTTGTAGCATCAGACATGAGACGATCCATATTGGCAACCTTTTATTATGGGGGATGGTGGGTGGGTGGTATGGAGGAAAGGGAACTTCAATTATTACTGTGATTAACTATGTTTTACTCCTACGTCCCATCCCCTTACCTCCATACTGCATGGGCAATTACAATGCACCATTTAAACGGGGAGAAGGCTGAAATCTAAGCTCCAATGAGTTATTAGCAAACAGATTTTTCAGCACCGCTTGACCAAATGTTGCATCTAACCTGCCACTGGAACTAGGCAGTAATGTTTACAGAAGGTAGATGGGGATGACCATGTTGCTGCTGTACTTATTACATCCCACAGCACTTGCCTCTGGTATGCTACGGGCGTCGCATAGGCGTGAATTCCTGTCAGTGGGGTCTTGTTCTGAAGTTATATGATTCTGTAATTGCAGTTACAATCCACCTATCTATCTAGACTTTCAGGCTTATCACGAGTTGGGCAGAAACCCTTAAATGTGGCGGTACCGCTATTAGATCCGTACTTATGGGTCAGCCAAATCACAAGTCTGGCAGCATTTACCCCCAGCTCAAAGCTGGAGGTAAATGCGCTGGAAAAATTCCCATTTTCCGGCGCAATTAGTGCGCGGTAATTAGGCAAAAAATTCCCCATTGGGTCTAATGGACCCAATGGGGAATTACAGTTACCGACCAACCCTTGATCCGGCGCTAATAGCGTTGGACCGGTTTGCGGTAACGCGATTAGCGCAGGCGGTAACCCGGCAGTAATACTGCCGGTTTACCACCCAACTTGTGATGAGGCCCTTTGTATTCCTGGGAGCCAAAGAGGAACCTCCGAAAGTGACAAAAAGAGCGTCCGACTTTAAAGACTCTTTAGTCCTGTCTAAGTAGAACTGCAGTGTCCTACATGCATCTAGACAATGTAGAACTCTATCTGCCCCTGAAGTAGGATCTGGTAAGAATTTGGGCAGCACAATTTCCTGATTAAGGTGGATGGAAGAGACCACCTTAGGAAGGAATGCTAGGTGCGTTCGTTGGCCGAGAGGGCTTGAATTTCACTATTACCATTACCAGAAGGGCCCTTTTACAGGTGGCCAACTTAATATTTGAGGATGGCATTGGCTCAAAATGCTTATGACCCAGAGCCACTAGAACCACATTAAGGACGAAAACCGGATGAGGTCTGGTTATCATAGGGTACATTCTTGCTAAACCTTGAATATATTTCTTAACCAATGGATTAGCTGACGATAACAGTAATTTATCTGAGTTTCCATAAGCTCCCATAGCTGCCACGTAAGTACGGCACATATCCACCTGTACTCCCGTATGTTCAAGATATGCAGAAAACAACAGTAACATCATCCAGGAAGCATGAGAGCGGTCTGCCGTTATTGTCTTTAGCCCAAACGCAGAATTTAGAACATTTCTTTTTGTATTGATTTGTGGTATACACCTTGCAAACCTTTTGAATTAGTTGCATATTTTGCTGAGACAGATCAAGACGTTAGCTCCTCAGGAAGCAAGCAATGAGGGCTAGCTTCTCCAGAGCCGGATGAACCGTGACCCCTTTTGCTGTGTTAACAGGTGATGTTGCCCTGTCTGTGACAGATGAAGCAGATCGGAGTACCATACTCTTGATGGCCATTGGGGCGCTATCAGAATAATCCTGCAGTTTTCTAAATTTATGAACTTGATGACCACCCTTTGAATAAGGAGGGTTGGAGTCATGGCGTATCCCCATAGATGGCGCCATGGTATCTGAAATACATCCCCTGAAAAACTTGCCTCTGGTATGCTACGGGCGTCGCATAGGCGTGAATTCCTGTCAGTGGGGTCTTGTTCTGAAGTTATATGATTCTGTAATTGCAGTTACAATCCACCTATCTATCTAGACTTTCAGGCTTATCACGAGTTGGGCAGAAACCCTTAAATGTGGCGGTACCGCTATTAGATCCGTACTTATGGGTCAGCCAAATCACAAGTCTGGCAGCATTTACCCCCAGCTCAAAGCTGGAGGTAAATGCGCTGGAAAAATTCCCATTTTCCGGCGCAATTAGTGCGCGGTAATTAGGCAAAAAATTCCCCATTGGGTCTAATGGACCCAATGGGGAATTACAGTTACCGACCAACCCTTGATCCGGCGCTAATATCGTTGGACCGGTTTGCGGTAACGCGATTAGCGCAGGCGGTAACCCGGCAGTAATACTGCCGGTTTACCACCCAACTTGTGATGAGGCCCTTTGTATTCCTGGGAGCCAAAGAGGAACCTCCGAAAGTGACAAAAAGAGCGTCCGACTTTAAAGACTCTTTAGTCCTGTCTAAGTAGAACTGCAGTGTCCTACATGCATCTAGACAATGTAGAACTCTATCTGCCCCTGAAGTAGGATCTGGTAAGAATTTGGGCAGCACAATTTCCTGATTAAGGTGGATGGAAGAGACCACCTTAGGAAGGAATGCTAGGTGCGTTCGTTGGCCGAGAGGGCTTGAATTTCACTATTACCATTACCAGAAGGGCCCTTTTACAGGTGGCCAACTTAATATTTGAGGATGGCATTGGCTCAAAATGCTTATGACCCAGAGCCACTAGAACCACATTAAGGACGAAAACCGGATGAGGTCTGGTTATCATAGGGTACATTCTTGCTAAACCTTGAATATATTTCTTAACCAATGGATTAGCTGACGATAACAGTAATTTATCTGAGTTTCCATAAGCTCCCATAGCTGCCACGTAAGTACGGCACATATCCACCTGTACTCCCGTATGTTCAAGATATGCAGAAAACAACAGTAACATCATCCAGGAAGCATGAGAGCGGTCTGCCGTTATTGTCTTTAGCCCAAACGCAGAATTTAGAACATTTCTTTTTGTATTGATTTGTGGTATACACCTTGCAAACCTTTTGAATTAGTTGCATATTTTGCTGAGACAGATCAAGACGTTAGCTCCTCAGGAAGCAAGCAATGAGGGCTAGCTTCTCCAGAGCCGGATGAACCGTGACCCCTTTTGCTGTGTTAACAGGTGATGTTGCCCTGTCTGTGACAGATGAAGCAGATCGGAGTACCATACTCTTGATGGCCATTGGGGCGCTATCAGAATAATCCTGCAGTTTTCTAAATTTATGAACTTGATGACCACCCTTTGAATAAGGAGGGTTGGAGTCATGGCGTATCCCCATAGATGGCGCCATGGTATCTGAAATACATCCCCTGAAAAACTTGCCTCTGGTATGCTACGGGCGTCGCATAGGCGTGAATTCCTGTCAGTGGGGTCTTGTTCTGAAGTTATATGATTCTGTAATTGCAGTTACAATCCACCTATCTATCTAGACTTTCAGGCTTATCACGAGTTGGGCAGAAACCCTTAAATGTGGCGGTACCGCTATTAGATCCGTACTTATGGGTCAGCCAAATCACAAGTCTGGCAGCATTTACCCCCAGCTCAAAGCTGGAGGTAAATGCGCTGGAAAAATTCCCATTTTCCGGCGCAATTAGTGCGCGGTAATTAGGCAAAAAATTCCCCATTGGGTCTAATGGACCCAATGGGGAATTACAGTTACCGACCAACCCTTGATCCGGCGCTAATAGCGTTGGACCGGTTTGCGGTAACGCGATTAGCGCAGGCGGTAACCCGGCAGTAATACTGCCGGTTTACCACCCAACTTGTGATGAGGCCCTTTGTATTCCTGGGAGCCAAAGAGGAACCTCCGAAAGTGACAAAAAGAGCGTCCGACTTTAAAGACTCTTTAGTCCTGTCTAAGTAGAACTGCAGTGTCCTACATGCATCTAGACAATGTAGAACTCTATCTGCCCCTGAAGTAGGATCTGGTAAGAATTTGGGCAGCACAATTTCCTGATTAAGGTGGATGGAAGAGACCACCTTAGGAAGGAATGCTAGGTGCGTTCGTTGGCCGAGAGGGCTTGAATTTCACTATTACCATTACCAGAAGGGCCCTTTTACAGGTGGCCAACTTAATATTTGAGGATGGCATTGGCTCAAAATGCTTATGACCCAGAGCCACTAGAACCACATTAAGGACGAAAACCGGATGAGGTCTGGTTATCATAGGGTACATTCTTGCTAAACCTTGAATATATTTCTTAACCAATGGATTAGCTGACGATAACAGTAATTTATCTGAGTTTCCATAAGCTCCCATAGCTGCCACGTAAGTACGGCACATATCCACCTGTACTCCCGTATGTTCAAGATATGCAGAAAACAACAGTAACATCATCCAGGAAGCATGAGAGCGGTCTGCCGTTATTGTCTTTAGCCCAAACGCAGAATTTAGAACATTTCTTTTTGTATTGATTTGTGGTATACACCTTGCAAACCTTTTGAATTAGTTGCATATTTTGCTGAGACAGATCAAGACGTTAGCTCCTCAGGAAGCAAGCAATGAGGGCTAGCTTCTCCAGAGCCGGATGAACCGTGACCCCTTTTGCTGTGTTAACAGGTGATGTTGCCCTGTCTGTGACAGATGAAGCAGATCGGAGTACCATACTCTTGATGGCCATTGGGGCGCTATCAGAATAATCCTGCAGTTTTCTAAATTTATGAACTTGATGACCACCCTTTGAATAAGGAGGGTTGGAGTCATGGCGTATCCCCATAGATGGCGCCATGGTATCTGAAATACATCCCCTGAAAAACTTGCCTCTGGTATGCTACGGGCGTCGCATAGGCGTGAATTCCTGTCAGTGGGGTCTTGTTCTGAAGTTATATGATTCTGTAATTGCAGTTACAATCCACCTATCTATCTAGACTTTCAGGCTTATCACGAGTTGGGCAGAAACCCTTAAATGTGGCGGTACCGCTATTAGATCCGTACTTATGGGTCAGCCAAATCACAAGTCTGGCAGCATTTACCCCCAGCTCAAAGCTGGAGGTAAATGCGCTGGAAAAATTCCCATTTTCCGGCGCAATTAGTGCGCGGTAATTAGGCAAAAAATTCCCCATTGGGTCTAATGGACCCAATGGGGAATTACAGTTACCGACCAACCCTTGATCCGGCGCTAATATCGTTGGACCGGTTTGCGGTAACGCGATTAGCGCAGGCGGTAACCCGGCAGTAATACTGCCGGTTTACCACCCAACTTGTGATGAGGCCCTTTGTATTCCTGGGAGCCAAAGAGGAACCTCCGAAAGTGACAAAAAGAGCGTCCGACTTTAAAGACTCTTTAGTCCTGTCTAAGTAGAACTGCAGTGTCCTACATGCATCTAGACAATGTAGAACTCTATCTGCCCCTGAAGTAGGATCTGGTAAGAATTTGGGCAGCACAATTTCCTGATTAAGGTGGATGGAAGAGACCACCTTAGGAAGGAATGCTAGGTGCGTTCGTTGGCCGAGAGGGCTTGAATTTCACTATTACCATTACCAGAAGGGCCCTTTTACAGGTGGCCAACTTAATATTTGAGGATGGCATTGGCTCAAAATGCTTATGACCCAGAGCCACTAGAACCACATTAAGGACGAAAACCGGATGAGGTCTGGTTATCATAGGGTACATTCT
This sequence comes from Ambystoma mexicanum, assembly GCF_040938575.1. Taxonomy (NCBI): domain Eukaryota; kingdom Metazoa; phylum Chordata; class Amphibia; order Caudata; family Ambystomatidae; genus Ambystoma; species Ambystoma mexicanum. Next base: position 640,612,495 of record NC_090939.1, read on the forward strand.
TGCTAAACCTTGAATATATTTCTTAACCAATGGATTAGCTGACGATAACAGTAATTTATCTGAGTTTGCTGCCACGTAAGTACGGCACATATCCACCTGTACTCCCGTATGTTCAAGATATGCAGAAAACAACAGTAACATCATCCAGGAAGCATGAGAGCGGTCTGCCGTTATTGTCTTTAGCCCAAACGCAGAATTTAGAACATTTCTTTTTGTATTGATTTGTGGTATACACCTTGCAAACCTTTTGAATTAGTTGCATATTTTGCTGAGACAGATCAAGACGTTAGCTCCTCAGGAAGCAAGCAATGAGGGCTAGCTTCTCCAGAGCCGGATGAACCGTGACCCCTTTTGCTGTGTTAACAGGTGATGTTGCCCTGTCTGTGACAGATGAAGCAGATCGGAGTACCATACTCTTGATGGCCATTGGGGCGCTATCAGAATAATCCTGCAGTTTTCTAAATTTATGAACTTGATGACCACCCTTTGAATAAGGAGGGTTGGAGTCATGGCGTATCCCCATAGATGGCGCCATGGTATCTGAAATACATCCCCTAATGATCTTCTGGCCTGACTTGTCAAAGAGGCAAAAAGAGGACTTTTGGGGTTCTCGTCTGTGGCAGACAGATCTACCTCTGGATGGCCACACTTGAAGAGCACACTGCTCAGCTCTTCTTAGCTGAGTTCCCACTCGTAAGACGTGGTTGCAAGCCTGCTCAATCGGTCTGCCTCTGAGTTGTCTTCCCTTGGTAGGTGAACTACCATGAGGAAAATCCCAAGCCACCGCCCAGCCACAGGTCTGTACTGCTAGTTTGCATAGAGCCAGGGATCTTGTCCCTTCCTTGTTGTTGATATAATACATAATAGTGGAGCTGACTGTTCTGACCAGAATCTCATTTGTATCATTGGTTGGAATGATCTCAAAATTAAAGCAATGCCTAACAGCTCTACATAGTTTATGTGATGCTGTTTCTCCATTTTAGACCTCTTCCTGTGAACTGAATGTGAGTTCAGAATGGCACCCATTCTTCCATGGATGAATCTGTTGTAATAATCACCAAATGTGGAGCTGGTTGGAAAGGAGCTCCTATCATTACATTGGACTCCTGCGTCCAACCCAGTAGATCCAGATACAGTAAACTCAGAATGGAGATCCCATCTGATTGGTTTACGGATTTCTGGTCCCCTGAGCTTGGTAACTACATCCGGATAGCTCACATTTTGAGTCTGGCCAGGGGAACTGTGAGTGTGCAGGATGCCAGGAGACCCAGCAGATGCTAATAGCACCATGCTGAGGTGGGAGTCCTGGAGAAAAAGTATTTGACCGCTGGCAAAATGTCTCTGAATCTCTTTGGAGTAGGAAACACCCTCTCTGTGACAGAGTCCCATCTTACCCCAAGGAAGACAAGATTCTAAATGGGCAAAAGCTCTGATATCTTCAGATTTATGGAAAATGCTTAGTTGAATAAAATCTACGAAAGCCTCTGGCTTGCAGTTGTCTCTCCCTCCGGAGAACTGGATCTGACTACCCAGTCATCCAAGTAGGGATATGTATGATGTCCCTCCTGTCTGATGAGTGATTCCACTGCATTCATAATCTTTGTGAAAACTCAAGGAGGCGAGTTTAGGCCAAGCGGAAGGACCTTGTACTGAAAATTATGTCCCCTCATGCTGAAGCATAACATTTGTCTGTGAGGATGCTATATGGGGACATGCATGTAAGCGTTCTTCAGGTCCCGGGAGCACATCCATTCTCCCTGCAGAGAGCCTCTGTAATGTGAACTTGCATCAACATCTTGAACTTCTCCAAGGGAAGGGAACCATTGAGGTACAATAAATCCAGGATTACTCGCAGGCCCGCCTAGTTTTTCTTTTGGGTCGCAAAGATCCTCGAGTAGAAGCCTTGGCCCCTGACAGAATGGGGAACTGGTTTCACAGCCTGGTCCTGCACCAGCTTCATTATTTCATTGAGAAGCGCTGGAGGAGCAATTTGAAGGAAGGGAGGTGAAGAGGGAGAGTTTTGTGGAAGGGGAATCCGAAAACTCATTGAAACCACAGATAGTAGCCATGGGTCTTTAAAACATGATGCTATTGAGACACAAGCTGAGCCAACCTGTCCCCAACTTGGGGTATTGTGGACCCGGACGCTTTACTAATTCGCCCTTTGTTTCTGAGGCTTGTGAGGAGGAGGGGGGCAAAAAGAATCCCTTATGGTCTGTGCCTTGCTGTTTTCTGTGACGAGTGTTGGAGTTTTGTCGGAAGCGGGCAGTCAACTTTTGGATCTTGGTTCGACTTGACAAACTTTTTTTTTTTTCAATTAAAATGTTTTGTTTGATTTTACAAACTTTACATTTATGATTCTCTCTCACTTTCATTGTGTTTATACACTTCATTTGTTTCAGTCCATTAAGTCTCTTTTGTAATCTCCATCCAGAATTTAATAACTGTAATGATGAGCCATTGGTACTTTCCTTGTAGTAAGTTTGCCCATCTTTCTTTGGGCGTTTCATCGCTTTTTTCGAGATCTTGAAAAAATCTCTGAACAGTTCTCTTTTTTCTTTCAATGCTGGACACTCCATGATCAGATTAAATAAAGTTTCTATTGCTTTCACTTCTCTGCAAAATCTACAATTCGGGGATACAATGGTTGTTTTATCTATCATCGCTAGATAGTCTCGAGTTGGTAATATATTCAATCGAAATCGTAAAAATAAATCGTGAATCGTTCTGTCCGGAAATTGAATTCGATAGTTGGTTAGTTCATTGAGAGCTCTTACCTCATTTTCACATTTAAGATATAGTTTGTAACTTGTTTGGATCTCTATAGTTTTTATCCAATCATTGGTTTTTAGTTTTCGTTTCGCCTGCTGAGGTCTTTTGACTAATATTTCATCTGATATTTCTTCTTGTTGCATTTTCTTTTAATGTCTGTAGTCCATTTCACAAGAGCTGAAGTTTGTAGGGCTTGTTCTTTTTCTTTTAGTATTTTCAATGATGGAATCTTATTGTCCGAAAGTATTTTTCTGTAAAGATCCATCTGCTTCCATGAAACTATGGATTGAATAGACTGTAGTCCCAGTTCGAATCGAATTCTTGCTATTGGGAATGATTTTGGGAGAGCTAGCGTCTTCCGCCAATATAGCCCTTCTAGATAAAACCAATTGATAACTTTCTGATTGATTAGGGTTTCGCTGGCATAGGTTATTATCGGAATTACCTTTTGCTTGTATAACAGGGTTGTTGCCTTTGCTGAATATGTTCCGTATTTCAGGTGAAAAAACCTCCCTTGTCTTGCCAAGGATCTAGCCTTCCCTCGATGTGATCGTTCCATTCTTTTACGTTTTTTGAGGGGTTAATCAAGGCACCCAAGTATTTTATTGTCTTTGTTGTAGGTATTTCTTGACCTTCTAGCAGAATTTTTACGGGATGTTGGATTTTCCGGTTCTGCGTAAAGAGTTTCATAACCTTTGTTTTGCCCGTGTTAATTTCCAGATCGTTTTCTCGCATGTACACTTGAGCTTTGTCCACGGTTTCTTGTAGGCCTTTCGTAGTTTTATCAAGTACGATGATATCGTCAGCATAGATTAGTGCTTGAATTGCTTCACTGTTAATCTTAGGTGGATTTGCTTTAGGATTTTGTATTTGTTCCTCAAAATCGTTGGTATACAAGTTGTATAAGCAAGCAGCTAGTGGACATCCTTGTTTCAATCCATTCCTAGTCGGAATGGATTCTGTGACCATACCATCATTTGTTAAGCGTACTCGGACAGATGTATTTGAATATAGTTGTATTATTGGATTTAAGATGCAAGAAGGGCAACCCCATGATGTTCATTTCGCCCATAGCTTATGCTTGTTTACGGAGTCAAACGCCATTTTCAGGTCTATGAAAAGGGCAAAGACTTGTTGGTTTCTTGTAATTGCTTCTGTTTTTATCATATTCAATAGCAATAGATTTACGTTGGTTCCAATCTTGGTAACAAAGCCTGTTTGTCTTTTAGCTTGTTTTTCGTTGTTTGCAGCCCAGTTGTTAAGTTGTTTTTGCAGATGGCTTGCAAAAAGTTTTCCCAGTGGGTCTAAAAGGGCTATTGGTCTATAATTACCCAGATTCTTTCGGTCTCCTGCCTTGTAGATTGGGATCAGAATAGCAACTGTCCAGGTATAAGGGATCTCCTTTCTTTTTTCTATAAGTTGAAGCAGATGAGAAAAGAATTTTGTCCATTCTTCCGGAGCTGCTTTAAGAATTGCATTTGACAAACCATCCGGGCCTGGTGCTCGGGATGGATTTAAGGCTTTGATTTTGTTTGTTATGTCGTCTACGTCCCAATTGAGGTTCCAAGTACACCTATCATTTCCTCTGTCTTTTATCGGGTTCAGCGTTTTGGTGTTATACACTTCTAAGAAATGTTTAACCCATATGTGAGACTCCACTTCTTGAATCATAGTTTGTTGTTTTGAAGCATCATTCATCATTGACCATAAGAATCTTGTGTTTTTTATTTTGTTTCATCACAGACTTGTTTGCCTTTAATAAGTTAGAATATTTTTGTTTTTCATTTTTGTTTTGGTTTGCAAAATCAGGTTCCTTCGTTTTTTTCAATTGCCATAGTCTCTTTTGATGTTCTTGTTTCTTTTTCTTGATTTCTACATTATATTGATGGCCATGAGGAAGCTTGGCGTTATTCTTGGATCTTGATTGAACATGTTTGTATTTTTCTAAAATCCATCCATGGTTCAACTTTTCATGGTCTTTCAGGGGGGCTTCTTGAAAGGTAGAAAGTAGATCCGATACTTGATGTCTTCGGATTCGAAACTTATTCAGCCCATTAGACACTTCAAGTTCTGGTAAATTTAGTTGATAAGTGTTAATTTTTTGGGCGATCCATGAGATTGAAATTTGGTGATGGTCGCTTGCACAGTGCGGTATATTGTTGGTTGAAATTATTAATTTCTGCAAAGTTTCTGAGATAAATATGTAATCGATGATTGAGGTGGAAGTTTTACATGTCCAGGTCGGATATGGTAATCCTTTGTCGTTCGTAGGTTGGTCAGTTAGTGATATTACGAATTCTCATTTCTTTAATCCATTCTCTTACACAAGTCGACATTTCTTGGATGGTACATTTATGGCCTTCTTTATTGAATAGATGGATGTTAAAATCACCTACTATGATGAATTCACTTTCGCTGGTAGAAAGCGCAATAGAATCAATTTCCTCACATGTAGAGTGTATTAATTTGTTGTCACTAATAGCAGTAGGGTTCCAATAAATGTTAAAGATTGAAATACAACGATAATCCTGACACTGTGTCGCACTGTTGTCATTATAAAATGGCATACGGATGGTGATGTATTGGGCCCAGGGATTGATGTTCTTTCTTGCTATTATTGACCACGTAGCCCTGATTTTCATTAGGATCAACAATCCTGGGGCCGGTCTACCTATATTCGAAGATATTGCAGGATTCAGCCACGTTATGTATCCCTCACAAAGGACCTCTTCGGTCAACCAAGTTTCTTGTAAGCAGATTATTTCTGATTCTGCAAGAGTTATTGATGGATTTTCAAGAAGATTTTTGTGACCCCTTGTGTTTCATGATGTTAAGGATATTTTATTCGTGTGGACTTCTTTATCCTTTGGTTGTTATAGGTATGTTTTCCTAGGCGCTTGGTTTGGATTGTCTCCTTTGGGATCATATCTTGGTTTTGGGGTATGTGTGGGATCTCTCAAACTTTTACTTCCATTTGTCTTGTTCCTTTTTTTGTTGTTTTTGTTTTGATCAAGTAACGCAATGTTCTTAGATTTTTTTTCAGCCATAATTTTGGTTACAAAAATGTCTTCTGTTTTGAATCCAAGTTTTTCAAATTGATAGTTTGCCGCAAGGACACGCTGCATGGTCTCTTCTGTGTAGAAGTCAATGTGGGCTTCTTCCACATATCTCTTGTTTGGGAAGATAATTACTTCAATATCGTCCATTCCAATTGTTTTTAATTGTGGTATGGCTTTGAGTAAGCGCAGAATTTTGGATCTGTTGAGCATTACCGGCGCTTCTGTAGTTGTTGTCAATTGAAACGATGCTATTCTATAAGCATGCGTAGTGCTCAGTGGATTCTGAAACTTAGGTCTCGTGATAGTAGGACTTTCACAAGACATTGGACTGTCCCTTTTTTTTGCTCTCTCCTGCATTTCTGAGGATAACCATGTTTCATCGTTCGATACCGATGAATATGTAAGAGAGATATTGTTCAGTTGTTCATCCGAACTTTGTGTATTTATTGAAATAGCGGTGGTTATGTCATAGCATTCATCAATAACTATCAATGCCTCATCTTGTGAGTTTATAGAGATTGAATTGTCTTCCGACGATTCTTCAATTGTCAAATTCTGTGGTGTTGAGACCTGAATTGTTGGCAAGTTTGTTACATCATGATTGATTTCTGCTATCAGCTCATCCAGTGGTTCGAGCAGTGCTTGGTTAACTATTTGAGGTATGGATCTCGGTGCATTTGATGTAACCGGGTTGGAGTTTGAACCTGTGTTTTTGGTTGCAATTCGTTGGCTGATTGGCAGGGTTTTGTCGCCTAATGCTTTTTGAACAGTTTGCATTTTTCTCAGGAACGCACGTGATCCCGTTTGTGTTTTCTTAATCGCTTTTTTGTGCATTGGTTTATTCAAGGTGTCTTGCCCTGCCGTGCCTCGTTTGGTTAGGTCAAAAATGTCAAATGGTATGCACATCAGTGATTCATTAGTGCCTGAGATTACCGGGAGTGAGGGATTGTTTGTTTCAATCGTAAATGGTTGCATTTCATACTGTGTTGTCTGGTCAGTATTTACGACATTGGAGTCAGTTTTTTCGTCAGTTTGTGTTTCTTGCGTTGTTGCTTGCAGTTGCGAAATCGTGTGTAGTTGTTTTTTCGCTTTTTCATCTATTAGTTTGTTTGTTATAATTGACACTGTTTCCATTAAATTCTGTTTATCTATGCAATCCACTCTTGCCATGTCTGCTAAACGTGATTGCATGTCCTAGACGTTTCTGCTTCATATTTCATTCGCTCTTGTATGGTGTTTGTGAAAGATTCAAACTGAGTTTGTTTCGTCATGATCATCGCTAAGAGTGTCGCTTGATCTTTTGTTGCATCAACCATGGATTCCTGTATTTTTAGAAATGGAATCATTGCGTTTGATAATACTGCTATCAAGGTGTTTTGCAAATCTAACATTGTGGTAGGTAATCTCTGTGGAGATTTGAACAAATCCCTCATCGGATCAGAGTGCGTACTTATGGATAAAGATTGGAGATTCTCTGTTCTTTGGTTCTTTGCATGATTATCTGATTTTCCCATGGGATTTTGTATCGGTATATGGGTTTCTTTATGTACTATCGGCGTTGAAGAATTTGGTTGATTTGTGCAGTTGAAAGGACTCCACTAAAAACTTCACTTCTTTTCTCCTGGGAGTCCATTATTGCATCTATCTCAGTGATGTCAAGCGACAGCCGTGCTATCCTGATAGGTAAAGACTGTACATTCCTGTCACTGGTGGAATTGGTTGGACAATATGTTGACTGCCAATGTTGTTTTGCTATCCTTGCTCTCTCTTGCAATGATGGTGTAAGGCAGAAGTCTTCAGATATTGTTTTTTGTGTTTTTTTGCTTCTGTCTTTTCCTTGGCCTGATGTCACTGTGGCTGATGTCGAATCATGATCTGGTAATCTCTCCTGGTGTCCTTTTCCAATAGCTTGTATCTGTGGTTTCGGGATACTGGGATTACCAGATTTGGTAATATCTTGTATCTGAGTGGGAGTTATTGGGACTTCTCTGTTTGAGGATAGGGCTGTAGATTCAGTTGGTAGCATGTTTTTCTGCTCTGGATGCCTTCTGGATATGGAGAGGATCTGATCATCCATGTTGTCGTCCCTTGGCAAAACTGTCTTTGGTCTTGGTTCAAACATTTTCTCTTCTGTCTCTTGTTTCTGTACGATATTCTCTTTATTTTTCTGTGATCTAGGACTCACATCTATAGGTGAAGTGATTATCAGAGGTTTAATATTTGGATGTGATGTTATTCTATTGCTCAAGGCTACAGATTCTTCTAGTTTCTCTTGTAATCTTGTTCGAGGTTTGGCAGGATCCATCTTTGAATATTAGTGATGGTAGTTGATCAAGCGATTGAAGCTTTAGCAGTTTGAACAATAGTTTTAGGTGTTTAGTGAACACTTACCAGTCGATCGCGCCGACTCCAGCCGTAAACAGCAGTTAACAGCGCGCCCTTTCATCCATGCGGGCTTCACGCCACAAGGGTCGCGCTGTTATGCTTATGAAGGACTGTTCAGGGGCGTGGCTTCCGGATGGCACGTGGCACGGGTCACGTGAAGCTGCAAGGCAGTCTGATTCCACGTCCCGCTCACCTCAACTGCTGTCAGCTGTTCAGACTGACAGGCTTACGCGAATTCCAGCGGGGAAAGATTCAGTCAAACAGGGAGTCTCAAGGTAAATAAAGGAGCTTGCCAATTCCCCAGCCGAACAGCAGTTAACAGCGCGCCCTTTCCTCCATGCGGGCTTCACCTAACAAAAGTTTTGACGCCATTAGGCCCTTTCCTTCAATCTCTCAGACCTCGTCAGGCCTTGTTTGTCAGGCAGCAGCAGGGGCGGTACTGAAATGAGCACCCAGTGAGACCTAATCACTGGATTCAGCAAGCCAGCCCCAGCCCGGGGAGTCAGGTACCCTGTGAAGTGCTTGGAATGTGGTACACAGAGCTGGGTCTGCAGTCCACTGAGCCACCTCCCTGTCCCCTGGCAGTTTGCTGGTAAGGTGGGTGTACGACACAGAGAGTCTGACACTGCAGATTTGTATTGAATTGGCACTGCAGGCGCTGAGGCCAAATTTTGGCTCCTGTCTGGGTCCTATCATTAGAGGTCATCGGTTGCTCCGTCTGATCTCAGTCTCAGTCTCTCTGCTTGAGAAAATAACTTTGGTGTGTGAGACCCGCATTCTCTACTTGGTCAGATGGCGAAAACAGTTTGAATTATTTCATTGCGACATTGACGTGAGCTTTTGAATTCTGCAGAGTTTACTGCATATATAGCTTAAACAGCTGGACACTGATTCTATTAGTTTGGAGACTTGGGGGCCTGTAGCATCATTACTGAATCTTTGTTTTTTTAGTCTACATGTGGTAGGCTGTTGTGGGTCGGCTATTCTCAGTGCTTTACATAACACCGGACTTATAGTAATATAAACCCGCAGCGGCACAGTACGGGTACTATCCAGCTTTTCTTTCTATTCTCAAGAGGTCAGAGAGGACTATTGAACAGCAGTTTGGGCTTCAGTGGAAGATTGTGTGGTTAGGAGCGATCTTGAAATAAAAGGCCTCAGAGTCATATGTGGAGCCTCCATAATTTTTTAGGTTGTTTTATTACAAAGACTGCAGTAGAAGGAGAGGCACTGATGCCTAACATTTGCAATTTAAGAAGGGGTAGTCTAAGAGATGACTTATGAGCTCCAGAGATGGACGATACACCACGATTCGAGAGCGCGAAGGTTCAAGGTATCTTCATATCATCAAGTGACAGTCAAGATCTTATACTGGCCAGTGAAGGTCAATCCCTTATGGAAGAACAAATCTCTACATTGATGTGAAGTCCACCCCCTCAGCTCAACTCCTGGGTGAAGCACTCAGAAATAATCTGGAATATACTCTATCTTCTACCTCAATAGAAAGGAAAATAACAGACTTTTTCCTTAAGAAAAGATCACGAAGACTAGGGGAATAGAGGCATTGATATCGACCCCTCCACAAATGTTATGGTTTTCTTCTTAGGAGTTGTCCAGTAGAAATGGGTGTCTAGCCCAAAGTGAGGGTGATTTTGTTGTAAGTATTCCCTCAGGAAGTGTATCTACTAAGAAATCGTCTGGCATTCATACATCACCGAATAATCAATCCAATATGTGCAGAGCGAGCTCAGGTAATAAGGTCCTTGGTAGTGACTTACATGGCAAATCAGTCGACGTAAGTAGGAAGGACTCTTCTGAATCTACATTAGCAGCACTTAGTTTCCTTCTGAACTTTCTGGTAAATGTTTTTGAACATTTGAAAAGTAAAGTACAAATGCACTCGGGCATTCTTTTGGAGATGTCAAAGGAGATGGGTTGTTGCGATGCATCTATGGTGGGTCTGAGAGGTGCAATTAATACTTATGTGATGGAGGACCTGAAGAACCTGCCTTTATCAGCACAAGACCAATCAGCCAGTCGGACAACAGTCAATGACAATTTTGGCAATTGTAATGGTCACAGTGCAGCCAGAGGTAGAGTCTGCATCGTCTATTATGGACGACACGCCACTCTCTCAGTCGATGTTGGAAGAGTTCATCAGGTTGGCCCAAATGGCGGATGATCTCAGTTCAGAGAAAATCCAAGCAGCAATATCATGGATGTGGTAATTTCACTCTTAATTACAACTGTTAAGGTTGTTGCTACTGATGCTCGGATGAGTCTCTCACAACATGAGAAGCATGAACAAATAAAGAAGAAAAAGAAAAGTAAGAAAAAGAAAGCAAAAATAACAGTAGTAGTGGAAAGTGATGGATACTTTATATTAGAGAGAGTCACACGGGCTACTTTGTAGCAGCCCTAGTAATCGGAGGTTGTGCCGTGTGCATCTTTGAGAGTGAAAAGAGAAGAACAAGTTACTTACCAACTGTAACGTTCTTTCGACTGGACGTTCCTCCCAGATATTCCTCATCTTAGATAATCTGCCAGCTTGCTGCTTCTTTCTTTGGAAACATTTTTCCCCAGAGGGCGGTGTGCTCGAGGCCGCGTAGTCTTAGTCCCTCGAGGGCCGCCGTCGAGTGTCGATGTCATCCGTCGTATAAAGGGCTCACGCCGCGCCTGTTGGTCTCAGTTCTGTTTTTTTTCGGTGTTAATGGTTGCATCAGTTGTATCAGGCATCGAAGGATGTAAGGCTCTTAAGGAAGTACAAGTGCAAAAAGCGTAAAAACTGTATGGAGGGTTAGGTTGGGAGGGTCGATGAGGAATACGTGGGAGGAACATCCAGTCGAAAGAACGTTACAGTTGGTAAGTAACTTGTTCTTCGAATGGATTGTGTCCTTCCACGTATTCCTCATCTTAGATAGACTCCCACAGCAGTAGTAATTTGGAGGAGGGAGTACCAGATTTTGAATTATGTACTGAATGAAGGACGGCTTTTGCAAAAAGGCCTCCTAGGTAAGAAGTGGAGTCTAAACAATAATGTTTTACAAAGGTGTGCATGGATGACCAGGTGGCCGCTGCACAAATGTCCTGCACAGGAACGCCCCTCTGAAGAGCCGTGGAAGTTGCTATGCCCCTGGTTGAATGAGCCCTTAATCCATCTGGAGGCTCTTTCCCAGCCAACCTGTAACATTCAGATATTGCTAGGATTATCCATCTGGATAAGGTTTGTTTGGACACACCAAGGCCTAATTTGTGTCCAATGTAACCGACAAATAACTGATCAGTTTGTCTAAATCTTTAAAGTCTAGAGATATAGAAGCTGAGAGCCATTTTTTGGTGCAGCCTGCGGCACCTTTCCTCCTCTTTACTAGCGTGCGGAGGAGGGTAAAAGGAAGGTAAAGTAATCTTTTGTGACAGATGGAAATCAAACTATTTTAGGTAAGAAAAAGGGTTTGACCTTCAAAATAACCATATCTTTGTGGAAAATAGCGTGAGGAGGCTTACAAGAGAGCGCCTGCAACTCACAGTTAAAACCACTAGTAGAACTAGTTACTCTTACCTTGTAACGTTCTTTCGATGGGATGTTCCTCCGACGTATTCCTTATCTTAGATATAAATCCTTCAGCTTTGCTGGCCTCGGAAAATTTTTTTGCCAGAGGGCGCTGCGCGTCGATGATCGCCGAGTCGATGACCCTCGACGGCCTCCGTGCCGACGTCGACGTCATCCTGCCTATAAAGGCCGCGCGCAGCGTCCGTTGCTCAGTTCCGTTTTGTAGTCCCCAGTAATGTTTTTGGATTAGACTAATCACCTTGAAGGAGCATAGGCTGCAAACCCACAGGAAGTCATACTGCGGGGATGGATGGGAGGGTCGATAAGGAATACGTCGGAGGAACATCCCATCGAAAGAACGTTACAAGGTAAGAGTAACTAGTTCTTCGAAGGGATTGTGTCCTCCGACGTATTCCTTATCTTAGATAGACTCCCATAGCAGTGGTATTGTGACTGGAGGCGGGAGTAATAAAAGTTATGTTACCCTTCCAGAATGGACAGAGTGTAACACAGCCTTGCCGAATCTAGTTTCTTGACTAGAGGAGGAATCCAGGCTATAGAATTTGGTAAATGTATGTGCGGACGACCATGTGGCAGCCGCACATATATCTCGAATTGGCACCCCTCTTTGAAGGGCTGAGGATGTTGCGATACCCCTGGTAGAATGAGCCCTTAGATTTTGAGGAGGCTCCTTTCCTGCCAATTTGTAGCATTCCAGAATGGCTAAAATAATCCATCTGGAGATGGTTTGTTTTGTTATTGGAAGGCCCAACTTATGTCCTGCATAACCTACAAAGAGTTGGTCTGCTTGTCTGATCTTAGCCAATCTGCTGATATAGAAGCTCAAGGCTCGCTTAGGGTCCAGCCTGTGCAGTCTCTCTTCCTCCTTCCCCGGATGAGGAGGAGGGTAGAAAGAAGGTAATATAATCTTCTGAGTGATGTGAAACTCCGAGACTACCTTCGGGAGGAAGTTAGGCTTCACCTGAAGAACAACTTTGTCCTTGTAAAAGATTGTATGTGGAGGTTTACACGATAAGGCTTGCAACTCGCTAACCCTTCTAGCAGATGTCAATGCTATTAGCAAAACAGTTTTGAGGGTGAGAAGCTTCAATGAACAAGAGTGTAGTGGTTCAAAAGGGGCACCCTTTAGGAAGTTTAAAATTAGGTTTAAATCCCATAAGGGAACTTGAAAAGGTTTCGGGGGATAAACATTAGTTAATCCTTTTAGGTATTGTATTACCAATGGAATTTTGAAGTATGAAGGCTCCTCTGCAGTGCGCTTAAAGATTGATAGCGCTGCGAGATAGCCCTTAATTGTGCCAACCTGTAGGCCTGAATTAGCCAGGTAAAGTAAGAATGACAACACCATAGGTGTACCACAAGAAAAGGGTTCAATATTCTTTTCTCTGCACCAGCTGCAAAATTTGTTCCAACGGCAGCGGTATAGAGTTTTAGTTGCCGGCCTTCTGGCCGAAAGCAACACCTCCATAACATCATCCGGAAGGTCCCAATCCTTGTACCTCAACCTTTCAGACACCAAGCGTGAAGGTTGAGGGTCTTGATGGCTGGATGGAGAACCTGACCTTCCTTCTGCGAGAGAAGATCCTCTCTGTATGGCAGTCGAATTGGAGGGCAGATGGACATGTCTAGAAGGTCCGGGTACCACGTTCTCCTGGCCCAATCCGGGGCAATTAGGATCATGGTCTTCCGAAACCTTCTCAACCTCCTGATCATTTGAGGAATGACAGGGACCGGAGGGAACGCGTACAGAAGTGGGAACTCCCAGTCCACTACGAACGCATCTCCTAGAGCTCCTCTCGGGGGAAATTCCCTTGAGCAAAATCTGTCGCACTTCCTGTTGATACTGGTGGCGAACAGATCCACTTGAGGGGTTCCCCAAAGGGCGAAGATCTCTTGAAGGACTTCCTGAGCTATCTCCCACTCGTGAGAGACTGTGCTCTGCCTGCTCAGAGCGTCCGCTGTCAAGTTCTTCTCTCCGGCTAGGTGAATTGCCGATAGAGAGATTCCTTCCTGAATTGCCCAAAACCAGAGCTGCATCGCCTCTCTGCACAGTGGTAGTGAGCCTACGCCTCCTCTTTTGTTGAGGTAGTGCATGGCCACTGTATTGTCCGTCATTATTAGGACGTTTCTTCCCCGTACAGACGGCAGAAAAGCCTTCAGCGCTAGTCTGATGGCTCTCAGCTCCAACAGGTTGATATGTAGTCTGGACTCCGATGGAGACCAACGACCGCTGATGGTCAAGTCGTTGGCGTGAGCTCCCCACCCCGTGAGTGAGGCATCCGTGACTACTGTTATCTCCGGCCATGGTTGCCAAAACATTTCTCCTTTCAGGATGTTCTCCCGACAGGCCCACCACTGAAGGTCTCGGGCTACTTTGACCGGGATCCGAAGGAGATCTGTCATCCTTCCTGAGAACTGTGACCACTGAGTTCTCAGTGCCCACTGGAGGGATCTCATTCTCAGGCGAGCCTCCGGCACGAGGAATATGCAGGATGCCATGAGGCCTAGCAACCTCAGAAAGTCGTAGGCTGGGAGATATTGGGCATTCTGAAATCTGATGACCATCTGCAGAATATCTCGAGCCCTCACCTCTGGTGGCAAGGCTTTTCCCAGGGAAGTGTCCAGGACTGCTCCAATGAATTGGAGTCTCTGTGATGGTATCATCTGTGACTTCTTTAAATTGAGGGAGAAGCCCAGCTTGTGAAGGAAGTGGCAAACATAATCTAGTTGTCTCTGAGCCTGTTCCGAAGATACAGCTCTGATCAACCAATCGTCTAGGTAAGGGTAGACATGAATCCCTTCCCTCCTTAGACTTGCAGCCACAACCGACATTAGCTTGGTAAAGACCCTCGGGGCGGAGGTTAGCCCAAATGGCAGAACTCGAAATTGATAATGAGAGCTGCCAATTGCGAACCTCAGGTATCTCCTGTGCCTGGGATGGATCGGCACATGGAAATAAGCGTCCTGGAGGTCTAGAGATACCAACCAGTCCTGAAGCTGGAGGGCCTGAAGGATCTGAGAGAGAGTCACCATCTTGAACTTGTCCTTTCGGAGGAATTTGTTCAATTCCCGTAAGTCTAAGATGGGTCTCAGTCCTCCGTCCTTCTTCGGTATTATGAAGTAGGGGGAGTACCAACCCTTGTTCCTTTCCGCTACAGGTACCAGTTCTATGGCACCTTTCTCTAGCAGGTCTAAAACCTCCTGCAAGAGGAGCGGATCTGGAAGCTTCAAAGGGTTGTTCCCCGGTGGATGACTCTGAGGGATATGTAGGAAGGGCAGGCAGTAACCTTGGGCTACTGTCTCCAGAGCCCAAGCATCTGACGTAATAGCCTGCCATTCCGTCAGATGGTGAGTTAACCTGCCCCCTACTGGTGTTCTGTGAGGGGAGACCTCAGAGTGGTTTTGAAGCGGCTGATGCAGTTGCCGAAGGTAAAGTGGCTCCTGCTCCTGCGGGTGCGGCTTTCTTTCCCCTACCCCGTCCACCACGGGTAAATCTTCCTTGGCCTCTTTGAGCCGGTCGTCCCCTGCCCCTTCCATATGAGGAATAGTAACGAAAGGACCGTCCTCTCCACGATGATCCCGAAGGACGAAAGGTATTCTGACGGATAGCAGCTCCCAATGACTTGGCTGCTGCCTTGGACGTTTGCAGTTTCTCCAAACTGTCATCCGCCTTCTTTCCAAAGAGGGTAGAACCGTCAAAGGGCATATTCAAAAGCCTGGTCTGCACGTCAGAGGCAAAACCAGACTTCCTCAACCACGCATGCCTGCGGATTGTGGTACTTGCCGCCATGGCCCTGCTGATACTGTCAGCAGAATCTAGGCCAGTTTGTAGGGTCTCGCACATCGCATCTTTACCATCCCTGATGATGTTTAAAAATGCGTCCCTTTCCTCTCCTTCTTGGAGGCAGTCAGCCGCTGATGAAGCGCACTCCCAAAGGGTGTGGCTGAACCTAGCGAGCGTACAGGTCGCGTTAATAGACTTTAACGCCATGCTACAGGCAGAAAAAACCTTCTTAGCCATGGCATCATATTTTTTGTCATCCCTATCCTGCGGAGCAGTGGGGTATGCAGATGTGCTGCCTGATGAGGTTGCAGCCTGTACAACCAAGCTCTCAGGAGTAGGGTGTTTTGACAAATATTCAGGGTCAGAACTAGCCACCCTGTATTTTGTTGACAGTTTTTTATTTACTGCCGGGATAATTTCTGGCGTTTCCCAGTTTGTCAAAATCCTTCTCTGTAGAGCAGAGTGAAATGGAACCACAGGATCCTCCTGTGGGCCCTTGTCCAGTATGTCAGTGAGATCATCCTGCTGAAAGGCAGGAGAAGGTGCAGACCAACCCATAAATTCTATGATTCTAGACATCAGAGCTCTATATGGAGTCTCCGCATGTTCTCCTGGGTCTGGTTTGATAAATTCTGCTTCAGGAGAAGTGTCCAAGCCACTAGCTTCCTGAAGTGCATCCTGAAGATTTTTTAATCTTCCTTCCTCAGAGGCGAAAGTCTCTGGCTCTGGTGATGTGGTCCTCTGTAAATCAATATCTTGGTCTGAATCCTCCCTTTCCTCAAAAATCGAGGTTAAAGGGGGATACATTGGTTTTTGGAATGGTATAAACCCCATTTCCAATGCAGAAGGAGCCATCATCACAGGCCTTGAAAACGTCGATGTCGTCGACACCGACGTGAAAGTACTCGAAGGCGCCGTGAAAAGCGTCGAGAAATGTGTACTAGGCCTCGAAGAACTCGAAAGGATCGGAGTCTTGCTCGAGAACGACGTCGACGTTCTCGGCGTCGAGTCGGAGGTCTTTTGTCTAACCGTTGGCTGTGGAGTAGCCGTGGTTCTTTCCTTCACCGGCGTCGATATCGGCGTCGACGTCGGCGTCGACTCGATCGACTGATGCGCCGATGAATCCTTCGACAACGGCGTCGATGGCGCCGACCTCTGTTTCGAAGGAGTTTTCGACGATGGCGTCGATGATGCTTTATCTCCCGATGGCTCGAGGCGCTTTCGGGTTGACTTTTCCGCCGGGTACTGCGACTCGCGGCGTTTAGATTTTTTGGGTTTTTTACCCGGGGTATCACCCTCAGCTGTCTTCGAGGGGGACGAGGCCGCTTTCTCGAAGACGCTTAGCATCTTTTTCCTGAATTCCTCCCACTCAGCTTGCGAGCTGCGTTTTGTGGGGCAATGAACTCTCTCAGGAGAACTCGACGAAGATGACGAAGGGGATCTCCTACGTCTCTTCTTCGAGTGTCTCGATGTCGACGAGTGGTGGGAGCCACTTCGTGATCTAGATCGAGAGTGTTTTTTATGGTGAGGAGACGAACGTCTCGACTCTACCGAAGAAGCTTTCGAGGAAGTTAAAGTTGACCTACCTCTCTCGAGCTTCCCCCTACGCTCCTTCAAGGCTTTCGCCGTCATGGAAAGGCATTCCTCACACTCCGAACTCTGGTGCGTGATTCCCAGACACCACAAACAGACCCTGTGAGGGTCCGTCAACGACATTTTCTTCCCGCAGTCTCGGCACTTTTTGAAACCGGACCGAGGGGTCGTCGGGTCGGAGGAGGATGCCATCGATATCGAGGTAAATAGTAGTTATTATATACGTTATCTTGACGAGAACTGAGCAACGGTGTTCCGAGGCACAACGAAGCGCGGAAAAACGGAACTGAGCAACGGACGCTGCGCGCGGCCTTTATAGGCAGGATGACGTCGACGTCGGCACGGAGGCCGTCGAGGGTCATCGACTCGGCGATCATCGACGCGCAGCGCCCTCTGGCAAAAAAATTTTCCGAGGCCAGCAAAGCTGAAGGATTTATATCTAAGATAAGGAATACGTCGGAGGACACAATCCCTTCGAAAAACAGTTTTGAAAGTTAGGAGCCTTAAAGGGCAAGAATGCAAAGGCTCAAAAGGGGCACACATAAGACATTTCTAAACTAAATTTAAGTCCCAAATGGGAACCTGAAAAGGTGTAGGAGGGAACACATTTGTTAACCCTTTAAGAAATTGGACAACTAAAGGCATTTTAAAATACGAAACTTCTTCTGAGGAGCGTTTGAAGATAGATAGAGCTGCTAGATATCCTTTAATAGTACCAACTTGGAGCCCCGAGTTGGCCAAATGTAAAAGAAAGGAAAGCACCATGGGAGTGCTACATTGAAAAGGATCCACATTCTTATCCCTGCACCAGTTACTGAATTTCTTCCAACGACACCAGTACAAGGATTTTGTTGCTGGCCTTCTAGCCGAAAGCAAAATTTCCATAACATCGTCCAGAAGGTCCCAATCCTTATAGCTCAGTCTCTCAGAAGCCAAGCGTGAAGGCTGAGAGCTTTGACCTCTGGATGGAGAACTTGACCTTCCCTTTGCGAGAGGAGGTCCTCTGTTTGCGGAAGACGTATTGGAGGGCAGATGGACATGTCGACATGTCCAGATGGTCCGGGTACCACGTTCTGCTGGCCCAATCCGGGGCAATTACGATCATGGTTTTCCTGAACTTTCTCAACCTCCTGATTACTCGAGGAATCACAGGGACTGGAGGGAACAGGTAAAGGAGTATAAATATCCAGTCCACCACAAACGCGTCCCCTAGAGCTCCTCTCGGGGGGAATTCCCTTGAGCAGTACAGTTCGCACTTTTGGTTGGTACCGGTCGTGAACAGATCCACTTGAGGGGTGCCCCAAAGGGCGAAGATCTCTTGAAGGACTTCCTGAGCTAGTTCCCATTCGTGGGATACTGTGCTCTGCCTGCTCAGAGCATCTGCGGCCGTGTTTTTCTCTCCGGCTAGATGAATTGCTGATAGAGAGACTCCTTCTTGCATTGCCAAGAACCAGAGCTGCATTGCTTCTCTGCTCAGTGGGAGTGATCCTATGCCTCCTTTTTTGGTGTGTTTTCCGTCATTATCAGGACATTCTTTCCCTGTACAGAGGGCATGAAAGCCTTCAGCACTAGTCTGATTGCCCTCAGCTCCAAAAGGTTGATGTGTAGTTTGGACTCCGATGGAGACCAACGACCGCTGATTGTCAGATCGTTGGTGTGGGCTCCCCACCCTGTGAGTGAGGCGTCAGTCACTACCGTTATCTCTGGCCATGGTTGCCAAAACTGTTCGCCCTTGAGGATATTCTTCTTGCAAGCCCACCATAAAAGATCTTGAGCTACTTTGATCGAGACTTGCAGAAGATCTCCCCCAAAAACTGGGACCATTGAGTCCTGGGTGCCCACTGAAGGGATCTCATCATCAGTCAAGCCTCTGGCACCAGAAAAATGCAGGATGCCATGAGGCAACCTTAGAAAATTGAAAGCCGGTAGATGTTGGGCATTTTGAAACTTTGTTACCATCTGCAGAATGTGGTGAGCTCTGTCCTTGGGAGGCGAGGTTTTCCCTGAGGTAGTATCCAGGACTGCTCTGATGAATTGGAGTCTTTGGCTTAGAATCATTTGTGACTTCTTGTAATTGAGGGAGAAGCCCAGTCTATGTAAGAAGTGGCAGGTCATGGTCAAATGTTCCTGGGCTCGTTCTGGTGAACTCGCCCTGATTAGCCAATCGTCCAGGTAAGGGTAGACATGAATCCCTCTGAGGTGCTGGAAATGCATTGGAGGGACAGGGCCTCCCTGTTCTTGTCATGTAGTCCTTTTTCATTTGTGTTCTGTATTGTTTTCTGCCCAGGAGTCCATGTGGGACTCCTGGCAGTGCAGCTCTTCCTGTTTTTGGTTTGGTGTACAGACCAATGGGATACCCTTATGGCACCCATGGGTGGGCATGCAACCCTGTGCCCCTAGTGTATGTTTTTGGGCACCTGTGTGTGGCCCACATAGCAGGGTATGGGCTGGTGGCAGCTCCATGATGAATTTGACAGGTGCTCTAAATATCCTCCATTTTGGGATACCCAGGCCCTGCCATTGAAATAAGTTGATTCCTGGTAGAAAACAAGATGGCCCCTGTGCCCTCTTGCTTTCTATTGCCTTTTACCTTGTTTTCCCAAAGTCCTGGGAAGCCCTGACTCTGTCCCTTCCCCCTGACTAGCTGTTGGGTGGAAGTTCCATATATGGTGTTATTGTGAAGTCCAGGCCAGACTGGCTGGAGCCTTCCCAATGACTGTATGTTGTGGGTACACCCTGTGGGTGGGACCTGGGTGAATGGAGTGTGTGACGAATATGAACTTCTTGTTGTGGATGTCTAGTTTCTGGTGTTTGACACAATGACTGAGACAGCCCTGCACGAATCTGGTATGAATGCAGTGTGGAGTGTTGAATGGCTGGGTACTTGTCCCAATACACATAACTTGTTGTGAGTGTCTGGAGAGAAGAGAATGACCTGAATGCACTATACACCTGATTGGCTGCCTGCCTGCATGAATGCCCTTCTGGCAGATTGGTTGCCTGAGTGTGATCCAGCAAAATGAATGGGAGATCAACTAGTATAGCTGGGGGCCTCTCACTGCTAGAATTAGTGTTCAGAAGCTGAAGAGAAACTGGAGTTGAAACTGAAGCTTAACCTTGAAGCCCTGCCGGAAGAGAAGTCTTGCTGCTGCCCTACTTCGTCGATCTGAAAGCTGCTGTGTCTCCAAGGACTGACCCAGAGAGGACCTGGTTAGGCACCCTCTTCCTGAGCTACGAGGGACCATCGTGCACCAGCTGATCTTTGCCAAAGCTCCCTGGTAGACTGACCTATGACGACCGCCGTCGCCGACCGGAGCCGCTGTGCTCCCTTTGCCTAAGTAACATTTGATCCAAGGACGCTCTCGCCTGCACCGTCGACCGCTTTGTCCCGCTGGAGAAAGTCGAGGCCACCAACGTGCCGAGGAGCATCTGCCGTGGGTTTCCCGCTACCTGAAGACCGCAGAGATGCCGGACGACTCAACGCCCGTGCTGGGCCACAGTTCTTCACAATTGTCATGAGCACTGCTGCCGAGAAGCCAAGTCAAGCCCAGCATCCCCGGAAGCAGGCTCACGACCCTCGTCCCCGGCTCCAGCAAACCCATATTGGGGCCCTTTGGACCATGTCCTGGCGCCTCTGGCGCCAGGCTCATAAGGAACCTCAGTCCCGGCGCCAGGGGCGCCGGGCTCATAATTCTTGCAAAGGTGCTTGGGTGGACCTACCTGTAGCAGACCATGCTGTATACTCACCTTTGCAAATGCTGGCAGGATGAAGTCCCCAGCCTTCTGCTGGGAGGAACTATTCCCTGAACTGGGACTACTTTCTTACCGGGGTGGGGCTGGTGCCACTCCTTAGCTCTGGAACACAGGAACTCTTTTACCTGGGCGAGGCTGAGGAAGAAGACACCCAATCACTCCAACACTATTTAAACCACACCTGATTGGGAAAACGTGCTTCGCGTTATTCTGCATCTGCAGCAGGACGCTCACCAAGTCAGCTCCAGCATTCCAGTGACATCTCCAGCTTCAGCTCAGCAACCTGTGGAAGAAAGACACAAGAACTATACTTACCATCCAGGAATCCAGACACCGGCAGAACCTGCAAGCAAAAGAAACATAAGGTTAGCAAGTTGCAACACGTTCGCAGCCGCGCTCGCTTACCTGATCCATCTGTGCTTTCACAGATTCTTCGCGGCCTTCTCTTCAGCAGCCTAACGGCACCTGTAAAGACAAAGAACATTGTTAAGTAGGAATCGGGTGAAGGCGGCCGCATTTACTTTTCTTACCTGCTTTTGTGCGCGTATTACGATCTCTTCAACCGCAGCAGCCCGGCACCTGAAAACAAGAAAAGACATTATTTAAGTGCCATTAAAGACTGCAAGAAAGCCTAACACTTACGTGTTTCCCCACGTGCATCCGCGACTGGGAAAACGCCCGCAAGGTCCCGACACCTGCAAATAAGAAAAGAACATTGTTAGAGGTGCTATAATAAGGTCACAGATCATTATACTCACGTACTTCGCACGTGCAACGGCAACGGACGAACAACGCCCGCAACATCTCAAGACCTGAAAACAGAAAACAAGGGACATTATTGAGGTGTCATTGAAATTCCCATACCTACGTACAACCGCACGTGTCGTGCTCTCAGTGACCACGCCCTCAGCATCCAGGCACCTGAAAAAGACAATGCAAAGACTTCATTAAAGGTGCCCATCTCTTCAAGACTATAAACTCTTTATACCTACTGGCATCCGCTCGTGCAGTAACGGCGGCATCACCTTCTGGCATCTCATCACCTGTGCCACTTCTAAGGCCACAAAAGACTTTGAGGACCTCCAGTGACGTAACTGGAACCCACGCACCCCTGCATAAGTCGCAGGATGGAGAGCCCAGCATTTATATGCCTAAGGTGAGAGCTCACCAGGACATTGGACTTTCGGAGAGTTGGCGATTAGTGAGGAGGAAGTCCAGCCAAACGGTCATTAACCTTTTTTTCTTCCGCCTGCAAAAACCTTACCCTGCAAGCCAGATGGTCAATAAGAGGAAGCCCAGTCCAGAGAGTCATCCGAGCTCTACGCTTCTCAATTGAAGAGACTATAACAGTTCAGCCGGGACCAGCGCCTCTGTGGGAATCAGGTGAGCGTTACAACAATCTCTTTGCGGTCCTGAACTATCATCACCGAGGTGCCCTGCACGCCTCTTCCCTGCAGGACGCCAACGCTCTGTCGTCGATGAGCACTGCTAGGAATGAAGCTGCCACCTCACCGTCGTCATTCAACCCTTTTTCCTCGTGGGATCTCGACAATCCGTGGCTCCTGCCTTAAAGGGAGCCGTCAAGAAGGATCCGTCGACGACCCGATGACGAACTCTGCTATTCCTGGTACATTGGGGTTGTAGAACTATCTTAGAAGGAAATAAGACTTCTAGAACAATATATGAACTGGGCTTGTGGTATATCTTGACTTTACAGGTTGCCCAGAACTGTGTTTAACGGTAGAGGTCAGTATTCTGCCAATTGTTCTAACCAACTGCTTTCCTCCTATCTCTGTTGTTGGTTACCTTTATTACTTGATTTGTATGTCATTTAACCAGAGTACAGTTGATGCACTTTAAGGGAATCTAATAATAATTGTGGTACCACTTAGAACTGTATATATTTGCCATTGTAGATTTGCTGAACACAAAGTGAGTTATTGTGATTGTGTATATAACCTTGAACCTTAATTATATAAAAACTGTGTTTTAACTAATACCGTTTGTGGACATTCCTTTGTGGGGGCTTGGTGTCATGACCACTATTAAGCATCGAAATAGATTTGAAAACTGTGCTTTATACGCTCAAAAGACAGTGTTCCAACGTTCACCAGACAATACTACAGAACCCATGCAGATCGGGGGAGTGCAACCCCCTTTAACCAAGATTGAAAGAGACAAAAGAAGGCAGCTACAGTTATGCCTGTATTGCAGTAAATCAGGTCACTTCCTCAAAGAATGTCCAGTGAAACCTCCAAGGAAGGTAGTAGGCGCTACAGAGAAAGAAGATGATGGGAAGGAGTTGGAAAACTACCAGGCCCGACAAGCGTAGAGGTCCGTTTGTCGAGCGAGAAGGATGAGTCACAGACCTCACATTTTGCTCTACCAGTAATCTTGATTAATCATCAACGGCCGTCGCGGATGCATGCCATAGAAGAATATATAGACAGCAGAGCAATTGTAAATTACACAGATCAAGATCTGGCAGTTGAAATGGGGTTTCCGCTATGCACAAAATCAACAACCGAAAAGGTAACTACTGTTGATGGTACAGAAATAGCCTCTGCTCCAGTAACCCAATGCACAACAGAATTAACCCTTCTGTGTCAGGATGGACATCAAGAAGCTATCGCGTTTGACCTTATTAAAGCTCCACAATTCCGGTTGATTTTAGGGATGCCATGGTTAGTAACTCACAATCCTTACATAGATTGGCGTGCAAAGAGATTGGCCTTTTCTGACGAATGTACTAGCACTTGCTACCCAAAAACTATACCACAATCAAATCCAAAAATATCTGTTCAAGGAATAGCGTCTGTGGTTGTGGGAGCAACGGATACCTTACCAAGATTTTCTGGATGTTTTTCAGAAGGAACAGGCTAACACTTTACCACCACATAGACCCTATGACTACCTGGCGCACAAATTCTGTGTGGTCGAATTTATGCACTCACTGAAACCGAAAATCTCCATTTGAAGTCCTACCTGGACCAATACCTGGCAAATGGGTTTATCCACACGTCTAAGTCACCGGCAGCCTCCTCCTTATTCTTCCTACCGAAGAGGGAAGGAGATTTGAGAACTTGTATCGACTACCGCGCACTTAATGAAATCACAGTAAAATACCGCTATCCTCTGCCTCTTATCCCGGAACTTCTGGACCAAGTCAAGGATGCCAAAATCTACACCAGATTAGACCTTAGGGGAGCATATCACCTCGTACGTGTGAAAAAAGGGGATGAATGGAAAACTGCATTTCGCACCAAGTATGGCCTGTATGAATATCAGGTAATTTCGGGCTTTGCAACGCCCCCGCAGCATTTCAGTATTTTATGAATGACGTATTATGAGAATTAATCGACGTCTGTGCCCTAGTCTATATTGATGACATCCTGGTATACTCTTCCTCTGGACAAGATCACATCAAACATGTTCGCTCAGTCCTTGCAAAACTTTGCCAGCACAAACTGTACGCGAAACTCGAATAATGTTCCTTCCATGTCACTGAGGTTGAGTTTCTCGGTTTTGTCCTCACGCCAAAAGGAGTCAGGATGGATATGCACAAAGTAGATGCCATCCTTAATTGGCTGTCACCTTCATCGCTCAAAGGAATCCAAAGCATGCTTGGCTTTGCACATTTTTATCGCAGATTCATCCCAAGTTTCTCACAGATAGTGTACCAATCACTTCGTTAATACGAAAAAACAACAAGAAATTCCAATGGACCGAAGAAGCGGAACAGGCCTTTCAGGAACTCAAGAGAAGATTCACCTCTGCGCCGATATTAGGACATCCTCGCCCAGACCTCCCCGATGTAGTGGAAACAGATGCCTCCAGCATGGCTATGGGAGCCGTTCTCTCTCAAAGAGATCCAGAAACGGGCCAATTGCATCCCGTGGCCTTTTGGTCATGTAAATTCTCACCACCAGAACTTAACTATGCCATCACAGAAAAAGAACTGTTAGCAATAAAATCAGCCTTCAAAGCCTGGCGGTAGTATCTATTAGGTGCCAGACATACCATCACAGTAATCACAGTTCACTGGAACCTTCAATACCTAAAGTCAGCAAATGCTCAATCTTCACGACAACTGTGATGGGCTTTATTCAGAATATGATTACGTAATCACATACCGACCGGGAGTTCGGAATGGTAAGGCCAATGCCTTATCTTGCATGGGGGTTGAAGAAAAAACAAACATTACACCAGATCCTATTGCCATCATTCCAAGTGACAAATTATTGGGACTTACTACCACATTGACTCTAAGCGAACTTCAAGATAAGATTCAACTCTTAATGAACCCCAAGGACTTACCCTACTTCAGAGGGCGCCTATATCTACCAAATAAAGAATTGCAAGAGTTGGTCATATCTGATTATCACGATTCCGTGATTGAGGGCCATCCCGGAATTGCTAAGACTCTAGCCAAGGTTAAGCGGAATTATTGGTGGCCAACCTGGCGTAAAGAAATTGCTCAGTTCATTCTATCTTGTGGGGTATGTGCACATAATAAATCTCAAAAGCAGAAACCAGCTGGCCTTCTACAACCACTGGATATTCCACCGGCTCCCTGGCATACTCTCTCCCTTGATTTTATTACAGACCTACCACCAGTCAAGGATTTGACACCATCCTATTGGTGGTAGACCTGTTCTCCAAAATGGCACATTTCATTCCGTTCAAAGGACTTCCTAATGCTACCGGTTTGGCTAAGGTATTTCTTGAACAGATTATAAAATTGCATGGTTTCCCATCAATCCTGATCTCAGATTGAGGAAGTCAATTTGTGTCTAATTTCTGGAAGAAATGTTGTACAATGGCACAAATCGACATTCAATTATCTACTAGCCATCACCCTCAAACGGATGGACTAACAGAAAGAACAAACCAGACATTAGAACAATATCTACGTTGCATGCTGCATCAAGTGGAAGAGAGTTGGAACGACTTATTATGGATAGCGGAATACGCATACAACAACTCCATACATACCAGCACAGGACAAAGCCCTTTCTACACAATATACGGGAGACACCCACGTACCGCTAAAATAGATTCCGCCACGGACTTGGAAATGCCAGCGGTCAAGTCCTTGCACACAAGTATAACTCAGGCCTTCAGAAGGCAACCGAACAATTACAGCAAGCCAAAGAAAGAAAAAAGAAAAGTTCTGACCAACATCAAAGGAAAGCTCCCGATTACCAAGTTGGGGGACGAAGTCTGGTTAGCATCAAAACATGTGCACATAAAAGGAACCCAGACCTTTTGTCCAAGGTCTCTAGGACCCTACACCATCAAATCAGTGATTAATCCAGTGGCCGTCAAATTGGCCTTACCACCAAGCATGCAGATTCATCCAGTGTTCCACGTATCACTTATGAAACCTGTTCAGCCCGGGACCCGAGTCAAGACACCACCAAAACCAGTGCTGGTCGATAGAGAGCCTGAATTTGAAGTTAAAGACATCCTGGACTCAAAACGTACCAGATTCAAATTATACTATTTAGTGGATTGGAAAGAGTACGGGCCTCAAAACAGAACATGGGAACCAAGTGAACATATCCATGCACCACGTTTGATTAAGCGATTTAACCAGAATCACCCCACCAAACCAGGACCGGACAGGAAGAATACCCTGGGAGGGGGCTTAGGGGGGGAGTGCTGTAATGACCACTATTAAGGGCCACAAGTTGGGCCACAAGCAAGCACCCACAATAGCCCCAAGGGCATTAAAACTTCCGCAAAAAAACTCTTGGCGCCAAGCTCATATGCTTTAAGGAAGACACATAGCAGGTTTGCTTTCAATTATAAACATTGGAACTTTAAATCCAACATGGAGGCCACCACATAGCTCAGTTCTTAAGAACCAAGCCATGCAGTCTAGTGCTTTGGTTGTGGCTGGGCCTGGAACTACTTTACCTGGGCTATTTAAACCACACCCAAACAGCAGAACACGCTTCGCGTTATTCTGCATCTAGAACCGTGACACTCACCGTGTTCAGCTCCTGGTCTTCAGCAGCTCCCTGCAGTCCTGCAAGAACAAAAACAAGAACAAGATTACTCTGCCTTACCTGTAAGTACCCGATCCAGCATCTCAACCATCCCTCGCTGGAACCGCAACCTGTGGAAGTAAAGAGAGAAGAAAAGAATCAACATCACTTATATGTGAGTACTAGCTTGAGGAATTCCTGCAATCCGCTGTCGCAGCCTCCGCTCGAACATCGCAACCTGAAATAACATGAAAGGGAATAATATTAAAACGTGCGTGGTTTCAGAACATCGAATTTCATTATTCTTACCTGAATTCCGTCGCGCTACGTTGAGCTTCCATCCAGAACACCACAGCAGAGAAAGGGAGAAGTATTCAGGTTCGCTTTCAACATTTAACAAACGCGCTGCACTCTGTGCATTACTTACCTTAACGGATGCCTGGGCCCAGGTTTCATCGTTCTCTCATCCACTCATAGCTCCACAGTGGCCTGTGAAGAGAAGAAGAAGAGAACACAGATTAGCTTAAAATAGACAATAAAAGAACGCTGCGCTTCACACTTTCTCTTACCTAATGCGTGCATCTCCACCCGGCAGCCCAGCACCAAAAGACTTTCATACCTGTAAAGAAGGAAATAAAGACATTAATGAAACTTCTGCAAACCACCAAATAAGAGCAGACAAAGACTGATAAAACATCAAACCTACCTGTCTACAGCAGACTTTGGGTCACAGCAGGCTTGGACCCGAAGGAAGGCGCACTGCACCAGTGAAATAACTCGGTCGGAGCGCCAGCAACCGCTAAGCGCCCCTGCACAGGAAACGCAGGACGGATAGCTCACCATACTCGAAAATAAGGTGAGAAAGACTCGGTGGGAGGTGGATCGGTTTGAGGGAGGTGGGAGATTCACCCACTAAAGACAGTTATTACAAATCCTCCCTCCTGTATTGCAGATTAATTATTTCCACATTTGGCAACTACTTATCCAGGGTTCCAGACCTCAGAGCTTTCCAGACTCCCCCGGGGATTTCAGGTGAGCGTAACACTTGGGGACTACACTGTACTTAAGAACCAGCCTGCATCACCTCCTGAGAAGCTAGGCCTTGATTGCTCGACCACGATACCAATAATAGAGAATCTTGGCTGGGGTCCTCTGTGCCTCTCCTCTGCCATATAGAGAGCAGAAGTACAGACCCCCCTCCAGTCTTTACACCCTCCTCCCCTGAGACTCACTGCCACTACCGCCATCAGCTTGGTGAAAGCCCTCCGGTGGAGGTCAGCCCAAATGGCAGAACTCGAAACTGATAGTGAGATTCGCCAATTGCAAACCTCAGGTACTTTCTGTGCTTGAGATAGATTGGCACATGAAAGTAAGCATCCTGAAGGTCTATTGAAACCAGCTAGTCCTGAAGCTGAAGAGCCTGAAGGATTTGAGAAAGGGTCACCATCTTGAACTTGTCCTTCCTGAGGAACAAGTTCAAGTTTCTAAGTTCAAGATGGGTCTCAACCCTCCGTATTTTCTGGGGATGAGAAAATAAGGGGAGTACCAACCCTTGTTCCTCTCTGCTACAGGTAGATGTTCTATTGCACCTTTCTCTAGCAGGGTTAAAATCTCCTGCACAAGGAGCGGGTCTGGAATTTTTACAGAATTGGTTCCCGGTGGATGATCTTGAGGGCTTTGATGAAAAGGAAGGCAGTAACAATGGGTCACTATCTCTAGTGCCCAGGCATCTGACGTAATGCCCCGCCATTCATCCAGATACCGAGTGATTCTGCCTCCCACCAGGGTTTTTTGGGTTAAGACCTCAAAGTGGCTTTACAGCGGCTGCAGCAGTGGCTGAGGAGGTAGTAGTCGCTGTTGTGGCTGATCTAGCCCTCTCCCTTTTCCAAAATGAAAGGGTTTTCTCTGTTGGCCTCTCTGACTGGCCTGCCCACTCCCTTTTCCAAAGGAGGAATAGAAGCGAAAGGGGCGGAGCCTGTGTAAGAGTGTTGTTGAGGCTGCCTTATAACGGCGCTGAGTGATTTTGCTGCCGCTTTTGAGGTCTGCAGCTTCTCCAAGCTCTCGTCCGCCTTGCTGCCGAACAGCCTCCAGCCGTCAAAGGGCATATTGAATAACCTGGACTGTACATCAGATGCAAAACCAGATTTTCTCAGGCAAGCAAATCTGCGTAAAACCGTGCTAGCCGCCATGGACCTGTTCACACTATCAGCAGTGTCCAGTCCTGACTTGAGACACTCCTCCATAGCCTCCTTTCCATCTCTCACTGTCGCCAGGAAACCATCCCGTTCCTCACCCTCCAAGATGTGTTCAGCCTCTGCATTCAAGCAGTCCCACAGGGTGTATGTAAATCTAGCTAATGTACAAGTCACATTAGTAGATTTAAGGGCCATACTGCCCGGAGTGAACACTTTCCTCACCCAAACATCAATCTTTTTATCATCCCTGTCAGGGGGCATGGAGGGATAAGCTGATTGCTTATTTGCAGTCGCAGCTTGAATAACCAAGCTCTCAGGTGGGG
Organism: Ambystoma mexicanum; assembly: GCF_040938575.1. Lineage (NCBI taxonomy): Eukaryota > Metazoa > Chordata > Amphibia > Caudata > Ambystomatidae > Ambystoma > Ambystoma mexicanum. The sequence continues at coordinate 640,641,923 of NC_090939.1, forward strand.
GATGCTTAGGCAGATACTCTGGATCAGAAGGTGAAGGTCTGTACTTTCCCACAAATCTTTTATTTACAGCTGGTAAAGATTCTGGGATTTCCCGATTTGCCATAACTCTCTTTTGTAGAGCTTTGTGGAAAGGAAGGATTGGATCCTTCTGAGGTCCTTCATCAATAATATCTGTCATGTCATCCTGGTCATAACTCGGGGACACTGTGTTCCACCCCATGAAGTTGATGACTCTTCCCATGAGGTTCCTATACCCAGATTCTGCGTGGTCAGTAGGGTCTGGTCTTTCAAATTCTACCTCATGTGAGGTATCTAGGCCACTGGCCGACTGTAGGCAGTAATAAAGGTCGGCCATTTTGGTATTTGGGTATATTAATTCTTCAGGAACTTCACTTGTCCCAAATCGAACACCAGCTGATGTAATTTCTTCATCAGAGGATTGTTCTTCAAAAATAGAAGACATGGATTAAATAAATTCCTGCCTGGCTGAGGATGGAAGATTCTTTCTGGTAAAGGTGGCAGCATTGACCTAGGTTTAGCCATAAATGTCATTTTGGGCATCGGTATTAAAGATTTCCCTGACAAAGGCATTGAAAGCGTCGATGGAATAGACGCTGGCTTCGATGTGCTCGAAGGAATCCTCAAGGTCATCGAGGAAGGCTTCGATGTCGTCGAGCAAAGCTTCGACACTGTGGTCGAAGGTATCGATGCCATCTTTGGCTGCGACGAAGTTGTTGAAGGACGTGTCGAGTCAATGCCTGACTTCGACTACGAGGACCCCATTTTGTCCTCTGTTAACCTCGATTTGTGCACCAAAGGTTTTTGACTTGTTTCATGTGGCGCTGGAGAATCATCCTCCGAGAACGCCCTCGACTTTTTTGTCAGATTTTGCATGTACAGTTTTAGATTTCCCTCTGTCACTCTTGGAGTGGACAGGGGCATGCTCTTCACGTGACTTTTTTGAGGGGGTCGGGCCGCCTTCTCAAAAATCTTTAGCTTTGAAGCCCTAGAGGCCTCCCATTTTTTGGGGAATCCTGCTTAGAAGGACATGAAATGAACCTTCTGTCAGGCGAGGAGGAAGAAGAGGAAGAAAATTGTGACGTTGCTGCTTCGATTTTTTAGATGAAGAGGAGGAAGATTTCCTCAAGGGATTGTTCGACCTCGACCGCCTCGACTCGTGACGAGATTTTCTACTCGACTCTCCCGGAATACGTGGGAGGACACAATCCATTTGAAAGAAAGAAGACGATATCGTCTTCTTTCAGTAAGCCAGCAGATAGAGATACAGATATTCCACTCCACGTAGCCTACTGGATGCGCATTGTACCACACCAAAGGGGAAACAGATAGTGGCGACTTTCAGTGCAGCTCCCTATTGCCTTCAAGCAAGGATCACCAATTGGATGGCCTTCTACAGGGGTCCTGGGATATAAGTATGGTCTCGTCCAGCACTATTGTGACTCTTGGCACAAGAAGGTTTTTCATGTGTTTGGGCCCTGAGGACAGTGCAATAGAAGTAATTGATACCCCACTGAAACCAGTCACCATTCCAGTTTTGTAATGTCTGACTAGTAATCAAATATCCAGGAAGAACTGCTTTTGTTTTTAATGTTGTTATAAGTGAACAGATGAGTAGGGGGTATTAAAGTAGTCCAAACTCCCACTTATGCTCCTTGTTCCGTATGCCCTGATTTTATAATTTTGTGAGACTAGTCAAGTAACCCTATTGTTTCGTGTTGTTGGACTTCTATTGAGATTCCGGTCCAGAACAGTCTAGGGCCAGTCCTCTCTGTCCCCTAACACTAGAGAGGCGGTACATCAGCTCCCACTAGGGCCAGTTACTCTATGAGGGATAGTTAGTTTGGTTGGCGGGAAAGTATAGCCAAGTCAGATGGCTTTTAGAAGGAATCGTAAGTAAGATATTGATATCTGGACTTTCATATGTATTCGGCCTACGGGCCTTTGGTCCAGATTAAGTTGCCCATTTGGTACTATTTTGAATTTTGTAAGTGGAAAGCGAGTCACAAACATGTATCCCCAAAAATAAATATCAAAAACAGGGACACATTAAAAAAGGCTGTAAAGACATTTTTTTGACCCTATGGGCCTCATTACGACCCAGGCGGTAAGGGTTTTACGGCGGCGTAAACAGCGCCGACCCTTACCGCCTGAGTACGAGGTCCCTTAGCGCCATGGCGGACTTAACACCTGCTTTTAGCAGGTGTTAAAATCCATGGCGCTAAAGGACCTTGGAGTTAATTACGCCACCGTAATTTACGGTGGCGTAATTAACGCCTTCCCCACTCCCATTATGCCCTATGGGGCAAAAATGGGAATGGGGAAGGGTAAATGGGGATTGGGGACTTACCGCCCCGCCAAGGTCGGAATGGGGCGGTAAGTCCGCCAACCACCATGGCGTAAACATAGTTTACGCCATGGTGGTAAAGTCACGGCCCAGGCGGTAACTTACCGCCTGGGTCGTAATGAGGCCCTATAAATATAATCTGTGATGAGACACACGAAGAAAAAACCTGCTTGAAACGAAGTCCTTTAGTCAACAAGTGGATATGAATAATGCTATTGAAATTCAAGCAGAATCACAAAAAATGAGTGTGGGCCACCAAACTGAGAATCCCGCCAAGCCAGCAACTCAGCGAATCCATTGGGCTCCTATCTTTTGTAGAGGAAGTGAGAGCCTGAGAAATAGGCGCTGTCAAATAAGTCTATTATGCTATCCGTTCCCTCAATGAATCTCCTAAATGTCCTTGCAGCCCCATCTTTGGTGGCTAATTTAGAGCCTGTAGGAGTGGATGTGTCATTAGATACAATAAATGGGCAGTCAGCAAAGACAATCAGAAGTCCATCCTCCAAAGGAATCTAATGTAGAGACTGGGGTGGAGGGGAAGGTTCAAGCTCGTAAGATTTTAGCAATGCCAAAATTATGGCTAAAATGAATATAAGTGAAGGCCATAGAGTACTAAATCGTGGAACTATTCTGTCACTAGTGAGGGAAATTCCAGATCTATTTTTAGTCTCCACCAATGATATTGATTATGTCTGTTTCCCATATGATGATGTTACACATATTGTCGAAATAGGTATGAAAACCAGGAGGGTTGTGGATGCAATGTTGAATTGTGTTTTGGAATTCAAAAAGTTGGGAATTTAGGTTGCAGCTTCTCGCTCAGAACTCTACATAACAAATGGTGTGGAGATGGGTAGAGAGAGCTCTGCTCCAACTCAAAGGCAAGGGTCTGGCAGTAAATGTGCTATCAGGGGTAGCAGCAAAGGATCTGGGGGAGGGGGGCGAGTAACTACTGTAGTGGCGCAGACTAAGATCTGGGCCTTGCTCCCAGATATTTTGACCCAAGTGTTTTGAGAAATTTCTTTAGCAAAGGAGAAAATTAATGTTATTAGTTGGAATACACGTTTTGCAGTTCCTCTAGTGGTAAGATGAAGATTGAGTTTATTTTCCAGGAACATGATTTGATTCTTTTCGTGGTTGCAGGGGAATTTTAAATTGGACGGTTTCACGAATATAGCACAATTGGCTACACGCTTAAATGGTGCAGACCATCAGGAGGTCTTTTGATAGGGATACGTAATTCAATAATGCAAAAATCTGAAATTATTAGTGTTTGTGTACAGGGAATCATAGCTGTTAGAGAATCCTTCAAAGTCAGGAAAGCAATAATATCAATAGTACTCTTCAATTTATACTGGAACCCTGCGCATTCAAACCTCTCTGTGTTTCTGGAGGAACTATCCGCATTACTCACAGAGGTGAATTCTAGATATGGTCTCGATGGCCTCTTAATGGCAGGGGATCTATATTCTTATTGTCTTCAGAATCCATTTATTTATTTATTTTATTTACTTCGTATACAATTGCTTTTGCAATTTTTACAAAAAGATGTTGCTAGTCATCTTAAAAGAGCCACATAATGAAGGAAAACGAAACCATCAAGCAGTCGGGGAAAAAGCGAGGAAGTAGACTGGAAGACGAACAGGTATGTAATACGGGCACAAGGTGAGCAGAAGAAATGGAGTATAGCGACAACAGAGATCAGCACAGAACAGAAACAGATGCAAATGCCGAAACACCGCACCAGGGCTGCAGAATACAGGCCCCGACAGCCAGCTGTTCCCTGTTAGAGTGCTCATCCCACACAAGGGTCCTAACAGATTGTCGCTGTGGAAGTTCGTAAGACGATCAATTCAAAAGCACTTTCCAGAATTTTTACGGTTGCTATGGACCATTTTGTTTTCTCTCCTGACATCAACCTATTCCACCATGTTGTATCTGCTTCTTCTAACATTCCCGAGTGGTCTGTACACAGGCTGGTCAGGTATGTGGCTCTTGATTTTCTTAACTCTGGGCATTGTAACAAAAGATGTTTTATTGTTTCTGGTTCATTTGATTGAGTACAAAGTCGACAGGCCTTATCATTTGTTTGCATTATAATAGCCTGAATTTCACGTGTCGGGAGGAGGTTGAAGCGCGCTCTCATGAACAGTTTCCTTAGTTGTTTATTTGGAAATTTAGTGCAGTATGCCATAGGTTCCTTCAATTTATTGAAGTTTGGTGGAAGATCTTTGGTCAGTTTATTAGCGTGGGCTTTTTCCAGAGTTTCTATCCAAACTTGGGCCTCGAGTTTAGATTTTACTCTGACTGGATTCGTTTTTAGATCTTCTTCGGTGCATGCAATCTCGATAAGCTTTTCTCTGAGTTTGTCCTTCCATTTGTTTAGGATGACTAGGTGATGGTTTGTTACTTCAGCGGCTACAATCTTATAGATTGGCGGGCTGTCAGCTATGAGCGTATTCCTAAACAGTTGCATTGCGTTTTGTGCCACTGTCGCCTCTAGGGAGAGTATGCCCAGCTCTCTTCTGATGAGCTCCATTGAGACTGCGTTAGGAAGTCCTAGGACCGTTTTCCAGATATGGCTCTCTAGTTTCCGCCAGATGTCATTTGGCATACTCAAGGTTGCTCCCATGCCATAGGTCAAGGTTGGCACCACCTTCCCTTTATAGAACTTTATCGCTGGGACTAGCGAAAATTTGCCATATTTTCGGTCCACGCTTTTCATTTGGGCAACAAGATTTTTCGTTTTTTCCCATAGAGCGCTTTGCATGGTTACCTCCTTCGCCGAATGGTCAATATGGACTCCTAGATATTTGAAACTTGGGACCACTTCGATTTCGACTTTATCCAAAGCCCAATTGTAGCCAGCCTGGGTCTTTTTGGCACTTTTTCCAAGGATCACTATTTTCGTTTTTGATTTGTTTATTTTTAGGTTATTCTGTTCCATGTATTGCGCCAAGTTGGAGAGTTGGCGCTGTAAGCCGATTTGGGTTTGGTCAAGTAGTATCAAGTCGTCTGTGTACAGTAGACGCGATATGTTTACCTTTCCCAGCTTGGGTGGAAAAGCTCTGACTGGTTCTTCCGACTCCTTAAGGTCCCCCAAAAAAGCAATAAACAGCACCGGGGCCAGAGGGCAGCCTTGCTTCATTCCTCGCTCCGCCGGTATCTCTCGAGACAGAAGGCCTTGATTATTTAAACAGACTCTTAGCTTAGTGTTTGTATGTAGAGCCATCACATGGTCCAGCAGTTCCCTAGGGCAATTCCATTTTTTCCGTTTTTCCCACAGAATCCGCCTGTCAACTCTGTCAAAGACCTGTGACAGATCTACAAAAGCTAGGAACACGGTAGGTGCCCATTGCTTAACCTTGGCTTTTATCAGGTTGAGAATTAAGATGTTAACTGTTGTGCTACCTTTCTTTAAAAAGCCCATTTGAAAAGGATCATTAGCCGGTGATAGTCTGGCCCAATTTCAAAAATGTGTCAGCAGGAGTGTCGCAAATATTTTGCCTATTATATCGAGTAGGGCGATCGGTCTGTAATTACTTGGATCTTCTCTGTTCCCTCGTTTAAAGATCGGAACCACCACCGCTTTTGTCCACGACGTTGGGAGGGATCTTGTCTGTCTGCACTGATCAAAGATGGTACTAATGAAGGCAGCCCATTTCTGAGTGTTCTGTTTTAAGTCAATGTTACTTAGGCCATCGGGTCCGGGTGCTCTCGATTTCTTTAGTTTGAGAATGACGTTCTTTATGTCATCAATTGATATCAATCCATGCCGTTTCAGCTGGGCTTTCGGCCATCGATGTTTGTTGAGGAGGTGCCCTAAAAAGGTTTTCAAAGAATGAAACCCACGAGCTTTCGCTCACTCCGTTGGCAATTTGGTTTTCCACCTTCTTATCCGATTTTTTGATAAGTGCCCAAAAGTCGCCAGTTTTCTTTGTGCTTAGTGACCGCAGCATTTCCTCTGCGTCTTTTTGGTACATTTCGTGTCTATGACCTCGCACCCAAGATTTATATTTTGCGTTTTCGTGTTTCCATGTCTTCCATGCCGTTAGCGAGTTATCCTTTTTAATTTGTCTCTTCAATTTTCTCAGTGTTCTCTTTCTTTCTGCGACCCTTTGTCATATGTGTGGATATTTTGCAGTACCTTTCGGTTTTTTCCTTGCGTATTCATCCTGTACTGTAATAAGAAAGGTAAGTAGTCTGGGCTTTGCATCTTATCTCCTTGCAAATGAATCTCAGATTTATACTTTTTGGTGATACATTCTATGTTTGCCGCAGTTAGACAAATGCGGGTTTGTTGGTTAGTCAGCTCGATCGAATTCCTGTAACAATTGGTCACAGGTCGTAGCGATTTCCATTGTATAGCCAGCAGGTTGTGGTAGCTTTGCTGAGTTTTAATCACCGAATAATTTTCGATACTTGCCAATGGGCTATGCGAGATGAAGAAATAGTCAACATTGGCACTGGATTCACCCCTCTCCCATGTGGGTATCTTAACATTCCACGATTTCAATGCTGCCACATTATGGAGGTTTCTCGATTTCATAAGCCTCATCCAGGTTGTGCCTCTGTCTTCACCAGGTGATTTCATCCTCTTCGGCACAGTGGTCTCCTTTTTACTGCTGCAATTTGCGTTTAAGTCTCCACAGATTATTATATGTGTTTGGGGATCTTCCACGATAATGTCATCAATTATTTCTGCAACTTGGTTACAGAAATCTACTGTAGTTGTTTTTTCCGGGTTCCAGTATGTTGTTATAAGGGCTATTTTCGCTTTTTCACTTCCCTTTCCGCTTGCCTCTTCCTGGGCCAATGTCGTTAGAACTGCCAGTATGCCATATGTCTCTGTTGTAGTTTTTAATCTGGAGATTCCTGAGCCCAACTTTATTGCTATCAGGAGCCCTGATGACGGTCGGCCAAACAGGCCTTTCGATGCTGGAGAGAAAGCTATCTCGAATCCGTCCAGAGATGTTTTTTCTGTTAACCAGTGCTCCTGAAGACATAAGATGTCAAAAGTACCTGAATCCTGGTTTTTGGGGCTCGTCAGATGTCGATGGCCTCTCGTGTTCCACGAGGCCATAGAAATAAGTTTTTGAGGTGCTGATTCTTGATAGGTGGTCGGAGGGGGTAGATTTCTGATCCCACCTCCTGATGATTTCTATTTATCGCTGTGAGGATTCAACGTTGCTTTTAGCCACTTCCATGGGCCCTTTGGTACTCTAGCTTCTCGACTCTCTGTGATCTTCATTTCCCGATCCTTTTCTTTTCTTCCCTCCTTGTTACTCTGTTGGTCCGGGTCGTCTGTCGCTGAGTAGGGGTTTCGACTCTATGTCTGTCTCTTCTTTCACAGGCCTGGCCTCCGTTCCTCACACGCTCTTCCTGTTGTTCTTCGATTGCTTCAGGGTCTGTCCGTCGTTGTCTCTCATTCCTTGGTTCATATTTTTCCCACTCGTAGTGCCGCTTGCTTTCGTAATGCGTGTGGTACCTGGGGGCTTGTCTTTTCCTGTTGTATAGATCTTTCGTTTTAGATATGTAGTGCCATTTGTGTTCACCATTTTCCTTTGTTGGCTGCGCCTTTAGATCAGTCTTAGGTAGGCCTAGTTCCGTCAGGGTGAACCCTGCTTGTTTTAGGTCTTTGTAGGCTTCATCCGGAACGCCTTTTAGTGCCTGACCTTTGATGTGTAAATAGGTTTTTGCCTTTTGGTCTCAATGGTAGGGTTCTATTAGTATGAAATCTTCGGTATTCAGATGCTGCAGACAGTGTATTTTGCTTAGTATATATAATACCGTTTTCCTGTTCAGCACCATATATTTGCTTTTACACGACGTTTGCTCTAATTTGAACACTCTTGAATCCTTAAGGAAGCAATGCGAGTTCTTGGTTTTCTCTGTTGTTTATATGGCATGGGTCTAGTCTCACGCTCATCGCTTCTACTTGGATTTTCTTCGTAGTGCCGCTGTAATCGTTGCTTCAGTGGAGTTGACCAGTGAGTAGGTTCAGTCTTGTTTCGCGGTGTTTCTTTGTCTTCTAGAAATGTTGGCACTGTTTTGCCTGTTGCCTTTTCGCCTTTTGCTTCCCTCTTACTGTCATAGTCGCAGTATTGTTCCTCTATAGATCCCACTGGGCCCTTGGGATTTTCTCCTCTTAAGTCTGTATCGAGGTGTACAGATGGATCCATCAGTGGGCTAGCTCTCATAAATTCATCCGTCGTTTTTGGTGATTTTTCTGTCAGTTGCTGACTTTTTGCTGAAGGTCCGGTTGTATGATTTGGTGTAGTGGGGCTTTGTGCTAAAAATTAATTATTACCTCTTTCTTTTTAGATTCTGGAGTCTCGTTTTTCTTTTTCTTTGTTTCACCTGTGGTGGATCCACTTGCCAAACATAGCACCACTTTTTTCTGGTTTTGCGGAAAAGGAGACTCACTTGAGCTTTTCAGTTTTTGTATACTGAAAATTGGTTCCATCTCTCCTATCTCCTTCTTCACGGTTGTCTGGCATGCCGTGCACTTTTTTACGATCTTTTTTCAAGTACTACTTCTTTCCTTCCAGCCTCCAAGCTCGCCCATTTCTCCTCCCACATTGTCGCCTGTTTGCTACATTTCGCCTCTACGGCTGTAATGTATCCCTCTAAGACAGTGATCCCCAACGTGTAGCTCGGGAGCAACATGTTGCTCGCGGCACCCTAAATTGTTGCTCACCAGTTGCTATGGGCCATGGTGTGGAGGCCTAGAAGGTGTTGCTGAAGGTATGAGACCTCAGTAGCAATATAGCCAGGACAGAGTCCTGGACTGTGCAAGCTGTGGTTCCAGCTGGCTTTTTTTTTACATGCAAGATTTGTTGCCACCCTACAAATTATTTTTTGGTAAATGTCCTTTCTTATTCTAGCAGTGTCATTGTTAAAACTGTGTCATCTTCAGATACTTTGCTCAGCTGACAAATATATTCATGAGCAAAATAATTGAACAAAGTTTGTGTTCTGGAGAAAATTGCCATTTTCTGTTTTTTTGTAAAGCTATAAGGGACAAATAAGCGTTATGCATACACAACTTCGCTTTATTAAATAATTTGCATGCCCTACCTTTTGTACAAGTGAGGTGTGTGTTTGATGCCACCATGCGTTATATTTATTGGAAATATTAATTTTAGTGTCACCTATATTTTATTACATAGTGTCCTAGTGGAAAAATGGTAATCGTTTGATGCTCTGCACATCTGGCACATGCATAATGGTCAGATAAGGTAAATTCATGCCACATTTTTCAGAATTAATTTGCTCTATATTCAAATCCAATTAAGTTAGTGTTAATAAATTTAAATTAACAAGCCAATTAAGTAATCCAAATACTTAGTTAACACCACATCACCCCTCTATGAAGTGGTCATCACATGCTCAAAGTTTTGACCAATGTGTGCCTCTAAGCCTGGTTTAAAATCCTTTTTGGGCAGAGAAACGAGGCTCCAAATCCTTCAGAAAAGTATTATGTTTATTCCACACCACTTTTTCACCAATGTAAAATGCTTCAAGAGCTTTAAAATGCACTATTTGCCATTACACTCCAAATTAATTCTTAGGAGGCAACCTCCAAAGCCCCTCGTGAAGTGATCTTTGAAGCCGTTCAGAATGACTCAATCAATATTTATATAATCATATTTCTCCATTAAGTCAACATTTAAAAACATGTATATTTCATAAAATTCACATAGAACAAGCCTAAAAAAAGCAGCTTTAACATATTCAAACAAGCTATATATAAAAACCGGTTCATTGCAATTCATTATATAAAACATAGCTCCCATGCATGTCCATGCTTACGCAAAACAGAGAAACAGCAGCCAAGTAACACAAAATTTACAAAATCTTCGACTCCTATTTTTCAGCCACACTTTTTGCTTCCACCAGCACACCTTCTTAATTTATTGAGGCGTGGGTATGTTCAAATGTACCATTAGCATCAGCCTCCTGCATTCTAGGGATCTTATTTCACAGATTTCTCCTTGTAATCTTATATGTGTACGTAAGTCTGCATATAAAGCTAAAGAGGGCAGCCTATGTATATATTGGACATCTGCCTCTCTCCCCATTGGACAAGCTCTAAGAGAGCTATTTTGAGTTGACTAAATTTGCCAAATTTAGTTATATCCCACCCCCTAACCAAATGGGCAGTGCCTTACAACCCCCAAAGCATTTTTTCTTTTCCAGGGGAGGCTGCAATCGCACTTGCACTGAAATTCACTCTATGATTAGCAGAAAATCCCAGATGTGCTTTTAAAAAATAAATTACAAATCTTAACTGGCCCAACACCTTCAAACTGAACACCACCAATTTAGCTCATAAGGCGCTACCAGGTGTATCTGCAAGGAGTCCTGCTATTTGGCACAGGAATTTATTTTGCAACTCCTCCAGGGCATAACAGTTTGTACCACTCTAGATTTCTCAGCCAAAAAAATCATGCAACAGACCTTTCCCTTATATGCCTGCATGCACTTGTCCAATCAGAATGCCCCAAACTTGAAATACAATTTTTAAAAGCCTTGTAATCCTTAATGAAGCCTTTTCAGCTGTCTTCTTAAAATTACTGACCAAAACACGATTCTTTGAGATAAAAATGAGACTGCCCCCTCATCTGTATATTCATTTAAAAACTAGCTAGAAGGTTTCACCCTAAAACACCATTGTTTCTGTTTTATCATATTACATTTCAAACTATAGTTCCCAAAATAGTCATTTGTGTTTAGCAGGTCCTGGTGTAGACCTGCCGGGGCTAAGTCCAAAATAGCCACCTCTTCGGTATAAAGAAGCATGCTATAAAATGTGCCCATCAGAGAAGGTGGGTTAAGTTTCCCAATAGAAGTAATAAAATTAACGTCTGAAAGGAGAAAATGTACAATTCCCATCTTGTATAATGGACAGACGCTGAGATGTCTTTATCACAATGGGATGAGATTTAATAAATCATTAGGGAACCCAATCAAATGTAAATTATGTCCCACTATGTTTTTATCAAATCAAATGCTTTCTCCAAATCAGAAATATGATCTCCCTCACTTAACCTTAGTGTGTGTCTCCATGATGGGGCGCAGAGTAAAGCAATGGTCCACTGTACTATATCCTCCCCTGAACCACTGCTTGGGAGGGCTTCAAGATATTGTTACTTTGAGTTCACTCCTCCAGTTTGAGCAACAAACATTTGGAGAATATCTTACTGGCAATGTCCGGTAAGGAAAGTGATCTATAACCGTGGGGCGCTGATGGACCAATGACTACTTGTCCAAGGAGAGGGCAGAATGCCTGTCTCGACAACTGCATTGAACATAAAACTATTAGTTTTAAGTGAATATCTTAATTTCATGTGAAATAGTAATTATTTCCAGTGCCTCCTTGTTGACCTTGAGCATCGCCAACGAGCCCCTCTGACTGTCGGAAATCTTTGTGGTGCCGACCCTGGTCATTTGAAAATTAACTCAAGAGAGGATAGTGTTCGCTCTTTGTTCAATCTGAAATGAAAAATGCATAACATTCCTGAAGAAAAACCAATCCACAATACAATAATCAATGACTGTGGAACAGTATTTCTGATCTTGTATGCTTATAAATGCACCATCTGCCACTAAAGATCCCAGAAATTACCCAGGTAAAATCCATTTGTGAACAATTGTACTGTCCAAACATTTGCATGAAATTTCAAAAAAATATTTTGCTCGAGGACCTAAAACCCCTGGTAATGTAATTCAATCCTACTATATTTTTTAACAACTTGACTGGTCCTATGTGTCTAAAAACATCCTAACTGACACTCAATTTCCTAAACATTTCTTGTAAAAAAACACGTAATGCCAAATGGAGTTGAAGGCCTTGCAATTTTCCTTTGCTAGAATTGCAGATGTTCTAGATAACTATTAAATACTGCAAATTAAAATGTTTTATAAGCAGTCTAAAGTTTTTACGTTTCTAAGTTGTGCTTCAATCATTTGTCAGCCCACTGAGCGCCGATGAGTTCTGTCAAAAAATTGATGTTGCTCACCATTTCATTTGATAAGCACATTTTGCTCATTGCGCCCAAAAGGTTGGGGACCCCTGCTCTAAGAAGTCGAGCTTAGATTGGATCTTACAGAGAATCGTTGTGTTATCTTTTGTCGAATCACTGATTGTCTCATATAATTTGCAAAATGGTGCAAGAGCAATTGTAAGGGCCGCCATGATTGTAGTCATGTCTTTGGTGATGATCTTTGAGAGTCGGACACAATTTCACTGTGTCTCCTATGTTTAACCGGAGTGTTCTGAAAGTCCCTACTAGGGCAACTATCGAATTGTTGTGATGAAGTTTCGAGAGTCGAGCTCCCAACTGTGACTTCAGATGTTTCAGAACAGTTGAGAGAAGTTCTAGAGACATTTGAATTTAGTATTGTTCCGCCCTTGACTGGTTTTGTCAGTTTTTCTCCTCTTTCTGTATTAAGGTGAATTTTTGTCCAGGATTGGTCTCTCATTAGAGCCTGTGATCCTGGAACACGTTCCTGGAATATCCGTGGGTCCTTATTTGATCTGTTTCCCAATTGGTTTTTAAATCTCAAATTGAGTTCTAAAAGTGCGTGGTCCTCTTGTTGCTCCAGTTGATCCATTCTTGGAGTCTCGCGTGGTGGATGATGTTGTTTATCATGGGACTTCATAAGTTTAAGTTGTGACGCCTTATCTTGTTCTGTCTGTTCCTGGAGCTGGATTTCAGCTGTTGTTCCGATCATAGCCGAAGGGTCGACACTTTGGATCCGTGTCTCTGTAGGACTGGTGGACTTAATAACAGAATTTAGTCGGGGCAAGACCTCCTCTGGTCCCAGCTGCGTTTGGCACTGAGTTTCATTAGTTTTCAGGGGCATCTTTGAGAGGTCATCCGTTTCCCTTAAAGACCCCGTTATGGCGTTTTTTTCCCTAGAGTCTTTGTTTAGATTTTTAGGTTCCTTAAGTAGAACTTTTTGTTGGATTTGTTTTTGGATCTGAGTGTCTCTTTCCTTAGTGATTGTAGAGTTTAATGGGCACGTTTCGCTCAGATCCACGACATTGGGTTCTTTATTCTTTGGGCTGACCGCCAGCTTTTCCGCTGCTAGTGGTCCCCTTTCACTGTGACTTGTTGTGTTGTCAATGACTGTTTCGGTTTTTCTGGCTTTTATTACTGGAAACGAGACCTCAATTACTTCCAGAATTTCGGCATCAGAGATTTTGTCATCTGCCTTTAGTTTACGTTTTTTCTGTTGAGTCTTTAAGAAATTGAACAGGGCATTTGAGAGTAGAGGTTTCGGGAGCGTGCACGGCCCTGAGTCAGGTTTTTTAGCTGCCACTCGACTGGATTTATTTATTTCTTTAATACCACTGTTATTCTTGACTGTTTGAATTTTCAGGTCCACTTGGGATTGCTGTCTTTCCCCTTTGTTTCTTAATGTATTGTCGTTTTGTACCACTTGGCTTATTGATCTTTTTTGGACCTTTGGCGGTTTCACATACGGAGGAGCATAGGTCCACCCAGTCCCCCAGATCGTGGTTCATTTCCTTGTTAGTGCTTTCTGTAGGCTCAGCACTAGTGTCAATACTCAGACTTTCCTCTGCTGTCCTCTTCGGCACAGATTTTGACTGATCTGTCGTTGGTTGGCTAGGACTTGTTGCCCTTGTATGGACATTCAAGTCTGTATTCCGGTCTGCAGCCACCAGTTTGTCCATATTTGTGTGGATTAATGCCCTGGTTAGTATCTTGGGCTTTCCTTTCATCCCTGTAAACATTGGATTGTTCTCCCCGGGCCCCTTGTCTGCAGAACCTTCTGATGTTGTTTTTGTTGTACAACTTTAGGTCTGGCTTAGTTCAGTCATGTTCCGACTTGCTCCTGGGGGTGTGCTCATTGCCATTGCCCCTTTCTTGATCGGTGACAGAGTCGGAGGAGAAGCCGCATCTATAGAGCTGATTCCCGGTTTTCCCTGGAGGAGTCTTTCTCTATGTTCCAGGCCTTTGTGAGCCTCAGTGAGCCCCCCGCGATTGTTAGTGCACAGGACCAGGGCAAGGTCCAGGTCAGTCCGCCCTCCGGCAGGCTGAGCTGGGAGATCTCTCGCCCAAACGGCGCTCCGGTCCTGTATTGGCTCAGCGGCATCTAAGATGTTGCGCCGGGTGGCGGCGGTCTCCTGAGAGGAAGCCAGATCAATCTCGGCGATGGCCTTAGCCGTGACCGTACTGGGGAGTTTGTCTGCTCCCCTCCCTCCCGCTCCATTGTGATGGCCGTACATCGCGGATGTGGAGGCTTCGCTAGACTTAGCGTCTGAAATGGAGGGCACGAGGTTCTTACCTCTTTTCCCCGCCGATCTCCGTTCAGCTTGTAGAACTGGCTTAGAGTTGCTCTGGAGAACTCTTGTGGTTTTCAACGGTTCCGTCAGTTCCGGTTCCCGATATTGATGCCAGTCACTCCCCCAACAGTGGGGGCCAGGGGCTCCTGCTCCCTGCATTAGCCTGCAAGGACTGCAGGACTGCCAAACTTTGCGAACTTCACGTGCTCCGCGTTCCGCTCCGCGGAATACTGCTGGGCTTTTGTGGTTTCTCCCACAATAGACGAGCTGGAAGGCAGACTCTACTGCAGGACTGCCAAACTTAGCGAACTTCGCGTGCTCCGCGTTCGGCTCCGCGGAATACTGCTGGGCTTTTGTGGTTCCTCCCACAATAGACAAGCTGGAAGGCAGACTCTACTGCAGGACTGCCAAAATTTGCGAACTTCGCGTGCTCCGCGTTCCGCTCCGCGGAATACTTCTGGGCTTTTGTGGTTCCTCCCACAATAGACGAGCTGGAAGGCAGACTCTACTGCAGGACTGCCAAACTTTGCGAACTCTATAGGGAAACGGAACAGTGAAAGAATGATAAGATTCTTTGCCGATTGGAACTTATGACATGCTAATGGGAATGTAAATGGAGATCTGGTACCCACGACTACTTGGAAGAATGGAAACGTCAGATAAGTACCGGATTACCTGATTCTCTCTACAAGCATTTTGAACTGCTATGAAACTCTGAGAATAAGAGATAGGAACCAATGACCCTAGTCCATTATCAGCTTACTTTGTATTTAAAATGGAGAAAGCAGAGAAAAGTGTGCATACAGCTGTTGTGATAAACTCCAGTAAGAACAAAATATCTAGATGTGTTGGAGAAGGGTCAGATCTGAATATAAAATTTGCAGGAGTGCCACGTTCCACAGCTGACCCTGAATTGGAAAAATAATGTAGGCCAGCAGGCTTTGTTGAATTTCTCTGGGATCTAGACCCCGGGAGAGTAAAAAAGGGTCAAACATCCAACACACACAAGCACAGTATCGATGAGTAGACTTTGAATCGTAAAAGAGCAACGAGAAAGGCTATTCGGGTGCTTAATTATCAAAATCTCTCCTCATCGACTCCTAATCAAAAAAAGAAAGAATTAAAAAACAAATATAGGAATTGGTCCAGGTGTCAAAGATTTAGGCGTAATCTTTGTGATGGCCAATTGATGTTGGAGGCAGTGAGTGCTGGAAATTCTCAAAACGTTTGGGGAATTATCAATCGTCAACAGGCCTCGCAAGGTTTCATGCAGAGTGATGTGGTTTCGGAAAGCAGCTGGGTAAATTACTTTGGAAATGTGTTTAAGGAATCTAATCCTGTGAACATAAAATTATCCAATGTAGTCTCAGTGGTCATTGCCTTTAGATTGGGAAACTATTGAAAGCCTAATAGGTCGTTCTTATAATTCAAGGGCATCGCGGGTCTGAATGGTCTGTCCAATAAATCCTAAAGAACGACGCAGCAACGTGGACGCAAATTTTGCTGCAGTTGTTCAGTTGTGTCCTGATGGCCAGAAGATACCCGGATTCTTGCAGACGGGCCGTAATAATTCCTATCTATAAGAAGAGTGGTAACTACCACTCTATCGCCCTCCGAGATGCTGAGAGCAAATTCTCCTCTGGCTTGATTTTGAAAGAATTGGAATATTGGGCTGAAAAAAGGGCATTTTATCGAAAAATCAAACTGGCTTCTGTAAGGGTCTATCCACAACACTTAATGGACTCATAATGAATATCATTACTGATAAAACTTGGACAAAGAATGGTCCTTTAGTGTACAGAGCCTGGATTCATTTATCAAAAGCATTTGACACAGTCAATAGGGGCAGACTCTGGTCCAAATTGAAATGCTCGGGACTCCCAGAAGGTCTGCTCGCCATTATCATTCATTTGGCCTCATCAAAAGTTCTGCGATATTCTGGCTGTAATACCGCCCAACTGTAATAGCGTTAGCGCCCACCAGTCCGGCGGTATTACCGCCGGATCAAGTGTTGGGCGTTAACGGTAAATCCCCGTTCCCCATTGGGTCCGTTGGATCCAATGGGGCATTTCAGGCGCTAATATGGTGCGCTAATACAGCCAGCCGTAATACTGCCGAAAACAGGGTACTAAAAGGGAATTTTCACCTCCAGAATAAAGCTGGAGGTAAAACAGCCTATTTAGCACCCAACTCGTGATAGGGCCAGCCCTTAAATGTGTCGGTAATACCCTTACCGCCACGTTTAAGGGCCACAGCCCAACTTGTGATGAGGCCTATTTGCATGAGGGCCTCATCACGAGTTGAGCGGTATCTTGATTGGGATACAAGCCAACTTTATTTGCATTACTGTCCACCCGTCCAGCGGTATTACAGCCGGATCACGGGTTTGGCGGTAAACGTTATTCCCTATGCTGATGATGTTGTGTTACTGGATTACACACCCATAGGCCTCGAGCGCCAGATGACTGCATTTGAAAACTATGCAGTTTTGAATGATTTAAAAATCAACTCGGCGAAATCAATCATTCAAGTCTTCTCCAACCCTTTAAAAGAAATCCCCATCTTAGTCAGATGGGTGCTGTGGGACCAAACATTGCCACTATACAAGGAAATCCTATATCTGGGTTTCCATCTAAGAGCTAGTCCATCAATAAAAGCTCCGGAAATAGATATTGAAAAAAAAAACATTACAACTGATATGTCAAATGAAAAAGATCTTATTCTCATATTGCAGATTTTCATTACTTCCATTGAAAAGTTTTACAAAGGGAAGGTAATGCCTATGCTCTTATATGGTATGGATGTTGAGCCCTGCGCTTGGAAGGTTAATTGGACAAGAATAGAAGGATGTATATGGAAGGTGTTGAACCTTCCAATGTCCCTCCCAATAGCTTGCTTACGCTACGAGCTAGGCTTGCAATCACTAAAAGCATATTTTGACTGGAGGAGGGTGGCACTTTATAGATTGGTTCTGAAGGCGATGAAAAACTCACTATGGGTCTCATCACGAGTTGGGTGGCATTCTGACTGGGATACCGTCCAACTTTACTTATGTTAGCGCCCACCCGTCCAGCGGTATTACCACTGGATCACGGGTTAGGTGCTAAACGTCACTTCGCATTCCCCATTGGGTCCATTGGACTCAATGGGGAATTTTCGGCACAATTACCGTGCTGCAATACTGGTGGCGGTAATTGCACCGAAAATTGGCATTTTTCTGGCGTGCTTACCCCCAGCTGTAAGCTGGGGGTAAACATGCCAGACTCGAGATTGGGCAGAGCGGTAAATGTGGCAGTAACACCATTACCACTACATATAAGGGCTACCGCCCAACTTGTGATGAGGCCCTATATATGGATATAGGGGTTCATCTCGAGCGAGGGAATTGTGTCACTCTGCCCATCTTGAAACAAGAAGTTGTCAAAATATTAGATACATGCGAGCAATCGGAGGTCGACTTAATTGAAAATCCTATGAAAGTCAAAAAGGCCCTGTAGACAATGGACTGGATATCAACTAAAGCAAAATTCAGTGGATCAGTGTTTATTAGATCCATCCCTGTCTTAGACATACCAAGAGGCTTTGTATTAGCTTATCTGCGATGATTCCCAAATGCAATATGCAGATTGGAATTCTTTATATTTCGCTTAAATTCAGTGGAAACTAAAGAGATACAGAAATTCCCCCAAAAAAGATCTACCTCAGGAGGGGAATTGAGATTTATGTGGGGAATTGTTGGTGCAAGATTTGACACATTAATTAACAATCTGTATAGCTACAAAGTCTGAGAATAAAACCTCTTTCTCAATTTGTGGGAAACAAGGACTGGTTAGATATCGAGGACTTTTGGGGGGGATTGTTGAAAGGGAACAAAACTTTCTCATCTTTGGTAATTTTAAGATTGCTGAAGGAATTAGCTTTTATTAGGTTATGATTGTTTTAGAATATGAAGTAAAGTGTTGGTGAAATATGTTGATGAAATATGTTGGATGCATTTTAGGTATAATTTTATTCTCTGGTCTTTTATTTGTGTAACTGAAAAGTTGAATTTTTCACTAAACACAATAAAAAAGGTGGGGTAATGCTCTGATTGCCTGGCCCGCCTTCCCTAGAATTCCTGAAACCTCCACATGAGCAGGATCTTTGGTCTGGTCTGACATGATCTTGCGAGAAACCTTTAGATGTTGGTTTTAATAGCATAGCCAATGACTTAGCAGTTTCAGTACTGTTTGTTTTCCTTAGTGAATTCCTCATCTGTGGAGGAATGAAAGAACTCTGTGCCATCAAAAGGCAGATATAAAACCCTGACCTGGACATTGTACGTAAACCTGGTGGCATGCATCCAAGCTGAGCGTCTCATGACTGTCCATACACAAAGTCCTCTGCTTGCAGTGTCTATGTCTGACGCTGAGTCTTCCAGTATGTCTTGTGCAATGATCTTTGCCTCTACCAAGCCTGCTTTGAACACCGCCTTGCGCTCTATTGGCAAATCTGGGAAGAAGTCACCAATTTCTTTGTTAGCTGCAGCGAGCAACACATCAACATTTGCCTGCCTTAGGTGTAAGCCACCTTTGAGGTACACCTTTTTACCATGTCCTGTCATTCTACCCCTACCCCTTACCCCCTGCTCACTTGCACGCCCTCCCTTCCTATGCCATGTATGCTCGCTCGCTATACCTGTTTGCGTGCGTTCATTCGCATCCCATACTGCGCGTGCTTCACTGCATCTTAGGCCGCGCTTGCTTTGTCCTTGGCTGCGTGCGTTCTCTCGCAGTCCCTGATTGTGTGCGTTCCCTCTCATCCTAGGTTGCATGCACTCCCTCGCCACTCCAGGCTGGCCTTCTCCACACAGCCGCTCCCTCTCCATTCCCCACGGGCCCTCTCCATTCACCTTCCTAGCCACCTCCCCTTACCTAGCCCCCTTCCGCTGATCTATTGTGCACTGTTCTGTGCTCTTGTTCCCTTGGCTGTTGGATTTTTTCGCTGCCTGCATCCCTGCTGTGTTCATTCTTTTCTTCTAGGTTCCCTGGTCAATTGTTCTGTTTTTTGGCATTTTGTTATCCATTGTTGTTTACTTACATCGTTCTGCCTGCATCACTGCTGTGTTCATTCTTTTCTTCTAGGTTAACTTGCTGATTGGTCTGCTTTTAATGTTTTTGTTATCCATGGTTGTTTGCTTACATTGTACTGCCTGCATCCCTGCTGTTTTTCCTCCTGACCTCTAGGTTTCCTTAGTGTTCGTTAGGTTCTTCTTGCTATTGTTTCTCCTTGGTTATTTGCTTCATTGTACTGCCTGCATCCCGGATGTCCACTCTTCTGTTGACAACTGATCATGTCTATATATTGCATCTGAATTTGTATGTCATTGTTCTTGTCCTTTGTGTGGCCCTCCTGCTTCTGTGTCTCCCCTTCCTCCACTCTCCCTTGCACCCACCCTCCCTCTGCACACTCTATGGTGCTTTCTGTCTCGCCTATCTTCTCTAACTGCTTTTCTATCAACTATCCTATCCTTCTCACTAAGTCTGGCAGGAAGAGTCTGAAACACCTGTGTATAGGCGCAATGTAAATAAAATATCATATCATATCATAAGGGATATCCTGGTCTCCAACCCAGGCCTCCCTATAGCTGATACCTTCACCAGTGCTACCTCCAGACAGACCCTTACCTACATCCTCTTTGTTGTTCCCTCTCTATGCCTATGCACCCCCCATATGGTATTGGTTATCTCTCCTTTCTCTTCTTCACCCATTAATAGTGGCACCTGATGAAAGGCCCTCCTGGCCCCCTTCCACTCCTCCAAGACCATCATTAATGTTTATCTTAATGGCACTGTCTTGGTCCAAGGCCCTCAGGCCAACCTCCTCCTTTTTGATAGACGCTTCCAGCGCCTTATCAACTTCATTTCATCTACTGCTGTCCCTTCTTTCCATACTCTGGCTCCTCTGCCACCCTCTGCCACCTCTACGGCTACCTCTGCTGCTAGTCCAGCCACCCTGTTGTCTCCTTCCTCCACCACCCCACTACCACCCATCTCCTCTTTGGCTACCTTGCCTGCTCCTCCTTCCTCCTCCGCCACCTCTCTGGCCCCCACCTCCTCCTCCTTGGCAACTTTGCCCTCTCCTCCTTCATCCTCTGCCCATCCTCGGGCACCTTCAACACTTCCGCAGTGTGTACCTGACCTGTACCCCTCCACAGAAGTCCTTCAATGGGGGCAACCTGCTCCAAATTGCTACTTTCAATTCTTGCTCAGCTATCAAACACTTCTCTGACATCTGCTGTCTCCTGGCAGAACTTGATCTGGATGTACTTGGTCTGACCGAGACGTGGTTCACGGCCAGCTCCTTCAGAAGCTTTGAAACTCTCCGTCCTGATGGCTACAAGATCCTCTCTGTGCCCAGAACCACCCGTCCCGGTGAGGGTGTAGCCTTGATCTTCACAGAGTGGATCCCTGCTTCTGTCATTCCTATGCATGACGACTCCTCCTTTGAATGTCTGGTCTGCAGGCTCTCTCTCCTGGCCTCTCTCTCACTATGGCCGCTATCTACCAGCTGCCCAGTCAGGTAGTCTCCTTCCTCTCTGAGTGGGCGGACCTCTCCGCCTCCCTCCTCGCCTCTTCCTCTCATCTTCTCCTCCTCGGAGATCTTGGATGCTTCTTGTCTTTATGCAGGACTCTTTCGCAACCTCTGCGACTCTCTATTCTTCCCTCTGGCCCGACTCACTCTGCAGGGCACACCCTGGAAGTTCTGATCTCCTCAGACCTCCCCCTCTCCAACATTCTCAGCACTCCTCTCTCCTGGAGTGATCACATTCTCCTTTCCTCCCATCATTCTCTCTCTCTCTCTCTACCCCTCAGGCTAAGCCGACTCCAGCACTGCTACCTACCTTCTCAGTCATCTGACCCATGAAGTGTGTGTCAGTTGAGGCTTTCGCCAATACTTATATTCATTCTCCTCCTTCTGCACCTTTGGTTGATTCACATCCTGCACAGCCCTTTCCAAACTTCATCTTTCTAGCTCTGACACTGTTGATGTACTTGGCCCTGTCATGAGGATCCGCTTGGAGCCCAAAGCCAAGTGCAACTCTTGGTACAACTCTGACCTGATCACCCTTAAACGCAAGTGCAGGGTGGCTGAGAGGAAGTGGAGGGCAACAGGTGCACCATCTAACAAACTGGCCTGCTGCTTGCTCCAAAGGCAGTACAGACTCTCTGTCCTTGCCAAGAAGAGAGCACATATCCAAGCATGCATCTCTGCGGCATATAACAACTCATCCGAAATGTTCTAAACTGGCAAGGAGCTGGCCAATCCTTCTGCAGTCTCTACCTCTCCTGTTTCCTCCCAGGTCCTCTGTATGGCCTTGGCCTCTCATTCCATCACTAAAACTCAGGACATCATGTCCACCCTCTTTTCCTCTTCTTCCTCCTCCTCCTCCACTCCTGGCCTTCGTGTGGTCGCCTCTCCTCCTCCCCCTTCTCTTCCTTTCCCCTGTTCACCCCTTACGATGTTGAGCTTGAATAGCTCAAAATTTTACATAGGAAGTTTTAAAAAAGAGAATGCTAGTATTTTTTTTTTATGTTGCCTATCTATTTTTTAAATAAAATGTGTTAATAGACCATGCCTTTAAATGCAGCGGTAATAGGGTCACTGTACAACCTTAGCCTGCGTCATCATTTTACCTAGGATTGATTACTGCAATTCACTCCTATTAGGTGCAAGTAAAGGCTGTTTTCTGTAGAGCCCACATCTCTACCATCAGAAAAGACATGCACTGACTACATGCCTCTGGATGCCTCTCCTCTGCTTTGTCCTGTCTTTGATGTTTCCAATGGACCCAATGGGCGGTAATGCAAATACAGTTGGGCGGTATGGCCTCATCACGAGTTAACTTGGTAGCCCTTAAATGCAGCGATAACACTATTACTGCTGCATTTAAGGGTCCGCCCAAACATGAGTATGGCGTGAAAAATACCCCCGCACAGGTGGGCGGTAACACAAATAGAGTTGGGCGGTATCCCAGTCGGGACACCGCCCAACTTGTTATGAGGCCCCAAGTGTTTGATGGTTTGATAAATATGAGTGAGGTAGGTATCATCCGTTTTGTAGATGCTGCTGAGTTCAAGTAGCAGCTGCGTGTCATCAGCATAGTTGGTGAAATGAACACCTATCTCAGTTAGAAGGTCTCAGAGTGGTTTTATGTAAATGTTGAAAAAGGCCTGCGACATGCATGCGCCTTGGGGTACTCCACATGATAAGGGCACAAAGTCTGAGGTGGATTTCGCCCCAACGTACCGTGGTCCTCCGGTTGTTTAAGAACAACAAGTTACTTACCAACTGTAAAGTTCTTTCGACTGGATGATCCTCCCACGTATTCCTTATCTTTGATAAATCCATGTCCTGCTTGCTGGCCTCCGAATGTATTTATTTTTTTCACAGTAGAGGGCGCTGCGCATCAACGTCCCTCGAGTCGGTGTCCCTCAAAGGCCTCCGTATCGGCGCAGACGTCACCATAGGTATAAATAGTCTCGTGCAGCGTCCGTTGCTTAGTTCAGTTTTGAGGTGCTGTTTTTGCCTTGTATGAGATGGTTAGTACCCTTGAAGGAGCGTAGGCTGCAATTACAAGGGAAGTTTTACTGCGGGGAAGGATGGGAGGGGTGAAAAGGAATATGTGGGAGGAACATCCAGTCGAAAGAATATTACAGTTGGTAAGTAACTTGTTCTTCGAATGGATTTTCTCCTCCCATGTATTCCATATCTTTGATAGACTCCCAAAGCAGTAATGTCTATAGGAGGCGGAAGTAAAATGTAATGATTTCTTTAAAGATGGACAGAGTGCAACACAGCGTTCCCAAATTTAGTCTCCTGGCTAGTCGAGGAATCAAAACTGTAGAATTAAGTGAAAGTGTGAGCGGACGACCATGTGGCAGCTGCACATATGTCCTTAATTGGAACTCCTCTTTGGAGAGCTGAAGAGGCTGCGATACCCCTGGTTGAATGAGCCCTGAGGTGTTGAGGAGGCTCTTTTCCTGCCAATTTATAGCACTCTATGATAGTTAGTATTATCCATCTTGAGATGGTCTGTTTCATGATAGGCAAACCTAGTGTATGTCCTGCATACTGCACAAACAAATGATCTTCTTGTCTAATTCTTGTAATTCTGTTAATGTAAAAACCCAAGGCACGCCTTGGATCCAGCCTGTGCAATCTCTCTTCCTCTTTCCCTGGATGAGGAGGAGGGTAAAATGAAGGTAAAGTTATTTTTTGTGTGATGTGGAATTCTGAGACCACCTTTGGGAGGAAATTTGGCTTCATTTGAAGAACTACCTTATCTTTGTTAAAGACTGTATGAGGAGGTTTGCAAGATTAAGCTTGTAATTCGCTCACTCTTCTAGTAGAAGTTAAAGCCACTAGGAAGACTGTTTTAAGATTGAGAAACCTTAATGGACAGGAATGAAGAGGTTCAAATGGAGTACCCATTAGAAATTTCAAGACTAGGTTTAAATCCCACAGAGGATCGTGAAAAGGAGTTGGGGGAAAGACATTAGTCAACCCTTTTAGAAACTGAATGACTACGGGCAACTAGAAATATGAAGGTTCCTCAGCCGTGCGCTTAAAGATTGACAGCGCAGCGAGGTAACCCTTGATTGTGCCAACTTGAAGGCCTGAATTTGCCAGGTATAGTAAGAAAGATAACACCATTGGTGTACTACATGAAAAAGGGTCAATATTCCTATCTCTACACCAGCTGCAAAATGTGTTCCAACGGCAGCGGTATAAAGATATTGTTGCTGGCCTCCTGGCTGAAAGTAACAACTCCATTACGTCATCCTAGAGGTCCCAATCCTTGTATCTCAACCTTTCAGAAACCAAGCATGAAGGTTGAGAGGCTTGATATCTGGATGGAGAACCTGACCTCCCTCCTGTGAGAGAAGATCCTCTCTTTGTGGAAGACGAATCGGAGGACAGATGGACATGTTTAGAAGATCTGGGTACCACGTTCTCCTGGCCCAATCCGGGGCAATTAGGATCATGGGTTTCCGGAATCTCCTCAACGTCCTGATCACTTGAGGAATGACAGGGACTGGAGGAACCGAGTACAGAAGTGGAAACTCCCAGTCCACCACGAACGCGTCCCCTAGAGCTCCTCTCTGGGGAAATTCCGTAGAGCAATACTGATCGCACTTCCGGTTGATGAAAGGGGTAGTTTTACATCAGTGTGAGGTGGAGAGTGGGGAGAAAGACCCATGTTTAGTGGGTGTGTTAGTGGTGGGCTGAGGACCCTGTTTGTGGTAGAACCTTTTGTTTTAATGGGGGAATCCCGCTGGCATGCTGCGGAATTCGCACAGAAATGTCGCAAGACTCGATTGGAAAAAAAACATTTGTTACATGAGACGTGAGCAAAAGGGGGTAATGGGAGAGGGTGAGTGAGGATTTATAGGAGTTACAAAAGGGGGCCCCAAAAAGAGGAAGGAGAGCGGATTGGATATGGGATGATTTTTAAATTGTTGAGCACTTTTCCATTTCCACGCTAATTGGAAATGATGCATTATTGCGGGAATTATTCCCGATGATGGCCACTGTGGGAATTGAAAGCAGTGTGGGGGTGACTGTGGACATTTCCCAGGGAAAACCACAGCATGCTCCACTGCCAAAGGCCATGGCCAGTGGGATATGGTCAGTTATTAGGCAGTGGCAAGCAGCCTCAGCCGTAGGCCAGGCCCACTGGCGATGGCCATTGGGGCCTGCTTTTTTTAAAATAAATGAGGGATCATGAACGCTGAAAGTCGTAGGCGATGGCTGCTGAAACTTGGTTAGTTAGCAGGAATGAGACCGTGACAGTGGACATCTGACTTTAATAATTGGGGCAGCATGGAGGATGGCCGTGGCAAAAGCCAATGGCTTATGGGACCCAGAGAAGATATAACATATTAAAACACTTGATATTCACTAAAACATCTGTAGTGAAAACAAAGGTAGGATGATCCGATTTATCAAATCAAAATCCATGAAATTCAGCGAGTGTGGGAACTGATGATCATCTCAATTCTGAGTCCCCATTGCCACTTGCTCAGCCGATGAGCACATACATGAGGAAACAGCAGGGAAACAAAATGAGATAAATGATGACATCATGGCGGTGAGGGACATCTCCCAAGTGGTGGGGGACTCGTGTTAAGAAGGTTGTCACCTACCACAACCACCACATTTTTTATGGGTTTTGTAGAGACCAGTGCCTCAAAGGTATATTGAGCAGGGAACCCGAGTGTGCCCCTCCCCTTCTGTATTTGTATGGAATTCTGGAAGGTGGAAGCTCTGATTCCAAAGGGTGCTATCACCATGTGACTCATGCCCAGCTTTGGAGTGCCACACTGTGTACTATTGCACCCCCTCCCCTGCTGTGGGTGATTGGTGGAGAGCGGGTCCCCTGCTGCAGCTACCAGAAGGCCTTGCTGCTAAATTGACATAGATCAGAACACCTTCACTGACTGCAATTTGTGTCTGCCTCCCTGATGATGAGATGAGTCCTGAAAACATTTGGAGGAGAAGACCAGTGGCTCAAAGGTATGTTGGGCAGGGACGCAGAGACCACCCCTCCCCTCCTGTACTTTTATATCTATATAATTATATAATGGGGCAGCAGTCACCATCCTATCGTTAAGGAAAGACCAATTTGCATTGACCTTTACAAAAATTCAATTGATAATAACGTTTGACTCTCTGCACAAATTTGAATGGTATGGTATTACCCCTAAAAGAACACCTGCCACGGGCTCCTATGAACTGGACATTTTGGAAAAAATGTATTACACGGTTCAAAAGTTATTACGAAAACAAACAAAAAAGGTGTGTTCAGTATACTCCCATACATCTTCCCATAGAGAAAAAGATGCTTCCATTCAACACACGTAGCATGAAAACCACTGGACGGTGTTGCACCAAATAAGAAACAACTTGGGCCCAAAGTACTGCCTTTTGTTGGTTTGGGATATTATTATTACCAGTGGGCTCTGGAGAAGAGATAGCATAACAAAACTTCATAGATATTTTGTTACGCTCACCTGGTATCCATAGGGACGCCAACCCAGCCCTGGTTGGATGATTTGCACTCTCGAACCCTCTCCCGGTCCCTTGGTAAGGCCCCTGGTTAAAGATGGGTCTGCAATATAGGAGAGCTGGATTCAGTACCAGATTGTCTTTGTTTTCCCACCTCCCTTGGCCTCAACTCCTTCCTCCCTCCTGGGCCCTCTCCTCACCTTTATATTGTAGAAGGTGGATTCTCCATCCTGCTCCTCGTGGCAGGAGTGCCTACGCGGGGGCGGGGGAAGTGGGGGGCGAGCAGCGACCAAGTTACTTCACTGGTGCAAGCCCCCCCTGTGGGAATCCAGGCCTACTGCGACTCTGTAGGTTTGCTGCTTTGTTATGTTATGTTATGTTATTAAATTTCTATAGCGCTACAAGCCCTGAGGCATCCAAGCGCTCCATCACAAGCAGAGAGGTCAGTGAGGACAACCGAAGATGTAGGTTAGATGAAAAGTTCTGTCTTCAAGAGTTTCCGGAAAGCCAGGTGATTGCTCTCTGTACGGAGCCCTAACGGTAGATTATTCCAGGCCTTAGCCATGAGCACCGGGAAAGAACGTCCATTTCCACGCGCTTTCTTAGTCCTTGGCACCTGCAGACTTAGAGTCATTGTAGAGCGCAGATTTCTTGTCGGTTGATATATCATGATTTTGTCCTTCAAATAATTAGGGACTGTTCCATAGATGCATTTATGACCTAACGTCAATAATTTAAAGGAAATCCTGGCTGATACTGGGAGCCAATGTAGCTCCCTTCTCGCGTTAGAGGTGGGTTCATGCCTCTTCATACCGTATATTATACGTACAGAGGCATTTTGGATTTTCTGCAATTGCTGTACGTCTTCTCTACTAGCCCCCCCCAACAGAGCATTACAATAGTCAAGTCGTGGCAAGATAACGGCTCTGACCAGTTTGGCTCGGTTGTTTTCAGAGATAAGAGGGGCGACCTGCCTCAATACTCGTAGATGATATTGGGTATTTTTTACTATAGCATCCACGTGTGCGCCTGCATCCAAGGAAGCCTCCATATAAACACCTAATGTTTTTACCTTGCCAACAACTTCAATAAAGCTATCATCAACCTGAAAGCCAGTGAAAGCCTTAGCTAGTCCCTCTCTCGGTTTATTGGGCCCGTAGATCATTAGTTCCGTCTTTCCTGCATTTAGGCATAGCCAGTTTGTGGTCATCCAGTCTTTTATTACACTGTATAACTTATTTAATTTGAGTTGGTCTGCTTGATGGTCACCTGAAAGTTCCATTGACAACTGGAAGTCATCTGCATAGTTGGTGAAAAAATAGCCCAACTTCTCCAGTTCTCTGCATAGAGGGGCAATATAAATGTTAAAGAGCAAGGGCGACAGACAAGCTCCTTGTGGAACGCCACAAAGGATAGTCTCTACTTCCGAGAAGGCCTCGCCCCAATGCACCCTGGAACTTCTACTCTCTAAAAAAGATCTCACCCAGTTAACAGTTTCAATGGCCAAGCCGCCGGTATCCCACAGTCTGTGTAGTAGAATCTTATGATCTAAAAGATCAAAAGCAGCACTGAGATCAAGTAATATTAACAGGCCTAATCTGCCTTTCTCAATTAGTGATAGCATCTGCGTCTGGAGATCGACCAAGGCGCTCTCTGTGCCATGGAAGCGGCGGAAACCCGATTGCCTCTCGTGCAACCTTCCCGTGTTTTCAATATATGATTGAAGTTGAGAGGTAGCAACCTTATCTACCAGTTTCAGAAAGAAAAGAGTGTTGGTAATTGGACGATAGTTAGCAGCATCTTTAGGATCCAAGCCAGCTTTTTTTAGAAGGGGGGTAACAGCCACTGATTTAATGGCTTGTGGAACTGTACAATGCCTGAAAGAGGTGTTTACAAATCTGCACATAAATGGTGCAAAGATGTTTTGATGATCTAATATGATTTTCGATGGAATCAAGTCTCCTGGACAACTGGTAGGATTCATAACTCTCATGATGTTTTCAATCTCTGCCAATGTGATTTCAGAGAATTTAAAACCAGTGTCCATTAATTTTTGCTCCTCTTCTTGTGGTTCAGTGTGATTGATCATATGGTTAAAATTGACCTCTTGAGTTAAAGTAGGGTTTATCTCAAGGGTTTGTTGAGGTAATTGCCTCCGAATTTTATCTTGGGCGCATGTAAGTTTATCAGAGAAGGCTTTTTGTGTTCTAACACAGTCCTCTTTAGTGGGGATAATTGAGTGATTTAAAACTTCCGGTTTTTCCCAGGACCTAAAAAGGCGAAAAAGTTCCTTCGTGTCATTATCAGCTGAAGCTATTTGATCATTGTAACAAGTCCGCTTTGCTTCCGCAATGGCGTCTTTGTATGTTTTGGCATGGGTTTTCCAGATAACTCTGTTTGCCAAATTTTGGTCTTTGCGCCAAGCGCGCTCTGCTCGTCGCTTAGTGGCCTTCAGTATAGTTAACTGTGGTAAGAACCATTTTTGTTTGTGGTTAGATTTTCTTATACTTTTTAATTTCATAGGGGCTACTGAATCCAATAAGATGGCCATTTTGGAATTATATTTTTCCACAAGGTGGTCCGGATGATCGGAATCAGTTGTGGCGGACATGAGTGAGGACAGGCATTCTGTTAGAATTTCTGTAGTAAGTGCCTTGTAATTCCTGTGCATTATTTTGCGCGGCAGCTCATGTTCATGCTTTTGTAGGGGAGGAAGATGTATTAGACTAGAGACAAAAAGATGATCAGACCATATACAAGGTGTGGTGGTGATGTTTGATAAGACAATATTGTAACTCGCCATCCAATCCAGGATGTTGCCTTTAACATGTGTCGGGTCGTTGTTATGCACCTGAATGTTATTTTTTTTAAGCATTTTTTCCAGTTCCTTAGCTTTTTTATCTTTAACATTCCCTTTCCACAAATTTAAATCCCCCACTAATATGGTGGCTGAGTTTGTGGATAGAATGGTATTTAAAGCATTAATAAGCTGTTCATTAAAATTGTGATTAAGTCTTGGTGGTCTATACACAGTTATTATGTTTATACTGAAGTTAGGATTGGGGATAAATTTAGTATGTAAGATGTCGCATCCTTCGCAATCAATTTTGGATTCATACATTTTCAAATCCTCTTTACATATAACAGCCGCTCCCCCCCCATGTCCATCTTTGCGGTGTTTACCGAAAAAGGTGTAACCTGATGGGGTAACCTGTTCTATCGTAGGTCCGTGCGCCTCCGACAGCCAAGTTTCAGTCAGGCACATGATATCGATGTTATTGTCCTTAATATAATCTCGGACATCTATTGAGTGTTTAACTAGCGATCTGGTGTTGAGGAGCGCTAGATTTAATGTGGCTGTATTCTGAACTAAGAGATGTGCATGCAATGGCATATTAGGCATGTTTTGCCCATCAATCCCCTTAGTGATATCTAGCCCAGGAGAATTTATGTTACTATCCATCATTTGGGAAATTTGTATGTCAGGAAGAGGGAGTGGTGCAGCATGACTATCTTCCGTACATAGGGGTATTACTGTGTGTACCACTGGAGAGACGTTTACTATGTGTTGTTTCTCCATGGGTAGTGGGCTGACATTAGCCTTTATAGAACTTGGCGCGTGTGTACTTACTCGAGTTAGGTTTAAACCCAATTTGCGGTCGAGTGCTGTAGAACGGCATAATGACCTACTTCGCGCTTCTTCAATTGCAGCGAGGGCCTCCTTAATCCCCATATCCTATATTTTAGTTACGGATGTTAGGGGGATCACCGCACCCGCACTGTTCGCCACGGACCGCCACAGACCGGCTTGTCTCGTGCGCGCCGGCGCCGGCTTTACAATCTTTATATGCAGTTCTTATGTTCCTCTTAGTTCGAATAATAATGTCTTGCTTCTTCCTTTTAGGTATGGAAAGGTATTTTGGAGTTGTCATGCAGTTTGAAGATGAGCATGGGACGGTAGGCGACAGCGGGGTGTGCGCGATGCTGTCCGGCGAGTAATGCGCGACGCGTGGCGCTGTTTCGCCTTTTATATTGCTAACCTGTGTCTTTTCTCTCCTTGCAGGTTGCGATGTTCCTCGCCGAGCACTGTAATGTTCCAGCAATGAAACTGACCAGGAGATGACTACCCAGGTAAGAATTGTGTGGCTTTCTTCAGTTCCGTCTTTCCTGCATTTAGGCATAGCCAGTTTGTGGTCATCCAGTCTTTTATTACACTGTATAACTTATTTAATTTGAGTTGGTCTGCTTGATGGTCACCTGAAAGTTCCATTGACAACTGGAAGTCATCTGCATAGTTGGTGAAAAAATAGCCCAACTTCTCCAGTTCTCTGCATAGAGGGGCAATATAAATGTTAAAGAGCAAGGGCGACAGACAAGCTCCTTGTGGAACGCCACAAAGGATAGTCTCTACTTCCGAGAAGGCCTCGCCCCAATGCACCCTGGAACTTCTACTCTCTAAAAAAGATCTCACCCAGTTAACAGTTTCAATGGCCAAGCCGCCGGTATCCCACAGTCTGTGTAGTAGAATCTTATGATCTAAAAGATCAAAAGCAGCACTGAGATCAAGTAATATTAACAGGCCTAATCTGCCTTTCTCAATTAGTGATAGCATCTGCGTCTGGAGATCGACCAAGGCGCTCTCTGTGCCATGGAAGCGGCGGAAACCCGATTGTGTGGCTTTCTTCATTCGGAAGGAAACGTGAGTAAACGCTTACTAATGCTGTCTTTCTTTCTCCTCTTTCCAGGTTATGGTATTCCAGGATGCATGCGGTGCCGGATGATGGAGTTCGTACCTTCAGGTGAGTGAAGTCGGCGATGGATTGAAGACAGGATACTGTTCTAGGTAAGTTTCGTAGTGTTCTTTCTCTCTCTGCAGGTCCTTGGTTTCAGGTAAACTGGCATCAAAGAACTGGACACGGTGAGCGTTATGCTGCCCACAGCAGAAAAACGCAAAGCTTGTTCTGCTGTTTGGGTGTGGTTTAAATAGTCTCAGGTAAAGTAGTCCAGATAAAATAGTCCCAGGCCTGCCACACCCAAAGTAGTCCAGATAAAGTAGTCCCAGGCCTGCCACACCCAAAAGACTAGACCGCATAGCTCAGTTCCTTGTAACTGAGCTATGTGTGTGCCTCCATGTTGGCTGAACCCCCCCCCCCCCCAAGTTAAATAGTCCCAAATAAATAGTCCCATTCTAATGTTGGTTTCATGATGGTTATGAGGCTGGCGTCAAAGGCGTCAGGACTGACTCCAAGAGAGTCTTGGATGAAGTTTTAAGGCCTTTGACCTGGCCATAACTGGAAGGCTGACTTGCCAGTGAGGGCCAGGAGCAAGGGTCATGACAATTTTTTACTTAATATAGAGTTAAGATGATCCAATTTAGCACAACAAAAACTATGAAATTCTCAGTGGGTGTAAGAAGTGACGACCATCTTAACTCAGAGTTCCTCCATTACTCGGCCCATGACCACATACATATATCACTGCAGAGATTAACAATGAGATAAAAAATGACATCATTGGGGACATCTTTGGGGGTACTCCAAGTTAAGATTTTCATCACGTCCCACATGCACTGTTTTTAAAGGGTTTTGTTGCAATAAATTGGATCATCTTAACTCTGTATTAAGTCATTTGTTCCCTATATATATATATATATATATATATCAGAGAAACTGAAGGAAGAAAGGCGGACCGCACTCAGCATGGATCCAGAAGGGTCCCACAATCCCAAAAGGGGAGAGGACCCCCAGAAAGAGTGCACAATGCTCACACAATATGTGAAGAATGTAAAAATTATTTTAATAATAACAATAACCTGCACGGTGTGTGCAGAGCAAGAAAAAGGGGGGGGAGACTGGGGAAACAGCAAGACAGACAGAGGCAGGACGCCCGGTAAGCGGCCCACCCACAACGCGTTTCACGCTCAACTGAGCGCTTGATCACGTGGTGCAGAGCAGTACAGACACAAATAAATAAACAAAAGCGTGTAGTCCATCATCTATGTTGCCTGAGGTAAAAGTACCATGAAAAGCTGTTGATGCTGGCGGCCATATTGGAATAGCAAATCAAAGATGAACCAGCATTGTAGCACACATACCGTCTTGCAATACACTAATAAAATGTATATATACTGGTACAGAGACAGAGATGCAATTCTGTACACACTGTCAATATACCATAATATAAATGCCTGATTGTAAAAAAGCAGAATTACACCATGAAAATATATATACATTCTGTACTCTTTAGAATTTCTACCGAATACATAGTCGATCTAAGGGCAGGCTAAAGTGCTAGAAGAGAAAACAATGTCATTTATGGTCCGAATATGTCCAAGGAATCTTGGCATACATATGCATCAATGGACTTTGACCAAATAGCAAACACTATAACTCAATAGTCTTGGTAGACGATGTATCGGGCACAGTGCCGCAAGAGGTAGCCATAGAAAAGCCACCAGAAGATCAGACAAATGAAGATATTTACAAATTAGTCAGTATTTCAAAACATAATTGTACAGTGCAAGACAGCAATCAATGTACCGTTTCTGTTTGAGTTATGTTCAAGCCCATGATGGCATAAAGTGCAAGTACAAATCAAACAGGGGCAGCATAAATAGATGTGCAACAAGGCAAGGTCATAAAAGCCAGATCGGCTTAAAGTGCAAGTGCAGATCAACCAATGGGCAGCATAAATATTATACAAGTCAGCAAGATCAAATAGACATGCCAAGATAAAAACTAGTCAACATTGACAATATGATAGTAAAATTGCAGAGCAACAATTAATATGCCATGTCAGTCTCTGGGCATAATGACATGATGACGTAAAGTGCAAGTGCCGGTTGGTCAAAAAGCAGCATATGAAGATGTGCAAAAACGCAAAATCACAATAGTGCAAATGCCGGTCGACCAGTAGATAACATACACAATGTATGGGTCAACAATTGTAATTGACAAGGATTCTAAAGGTTAGCTGGCACATATTATCAGAGCTAGAATACATAGGCATTTTTATGGGGTTGACTATATACCTCAGACTAGAACATGTAAACTTGAAATCATCTGGTAAGGCCAACTTAGACAGCATCAAGATTTAAACATAGCAGACTACAACGCAGATTTTATATATGAGATGTGTCAAATTGCACATAGAGGGTCGTGAACATGACAGCTTAAAAAATGGGACTAAAGAAATAGCCAATCTCGCTTATAAACCAGAGTGGTAATATATCCATAGTGGCAAAGCAAGAAAAAAAGGGGAAAAAAATATGATCAAAACAGTGCACAGGTCAAGAATAAGAAAAAATGTGTATACAAGCAACCGAAAATCATATGTATACTCCAAGGGACAAGAAAAAGGGAAAAAGGTAAACCAGTACTTATAAATGAAGCCAAATACATTAGGTTCAGTCTGAGTAGCTTGAAGGGTGAATCACAAAATTGGGGAAAAATACTCTAAACGGGCAGTTAAAAAGTAACATCATCTATGTACCTATGAACGTATGAAGCTCCTCATCAAGGTTGTGACCATTAGGGAACTTGGTATCGAAATCCAGAATAAATCTGGTCTCTAGCTGCCTTAATTTGAGCACACGATTCCCTCCTCTGGGATGGAGCGGAATGTGCGCCACTGCAAAGAATTTTAGGAGAGAATGGTCATTATTGTGTTTTTCTTTGAAATGCTTGGCCATGGGGTATGCGGGATCAGAGTTTTTGATTGCCCTGAGATGCTGTAGTATTCTAAGCTTAAGCTTGCATGTATATACTAGAACCAAAGCACAGTAAAAGTAGATGTGGTAACATTGTTCGTCTCCTTTCTATATTGCTTACACAAATTCAATGTAAGTCTCAAAAGTCATGCAGTGTAAATTAGCTCAAAATGACAACACACTTTATGCTGGATTGTGGGGTCCTTTTTATCTGTCTTAAATTAAATTGAGCAGAAGCAAAAAATTTGATTGTGTATGATTTACAATATCAAAAAGAGTACATCCCTATACTGACTGCTGGGATATTGTATGGTTAGGGTTATGCAAAGAAAAACATCCCTAGTCTTTCTATTCATAATATATAATGATTCATAATCATACTTTAATACAATACATTTTTACTTGTTAACAATTATTGATGGTTATTAACAAAATTATCTTGGTTTCTAACCTCTTCCAATTTTTTACGTAGTATAATTTTTTTCTTGCGCTGTTCATGTTCCCTTCTTTCCCCTTTTGTCAGTCGCAAATTGCGCTGTTCTTCTGCTATCAACTCCAGCTTTTCCAGTTCTCTATTTAGCATATCGAGGTATCTTAAAAGATGAAAACAGATTGAAATACTTTTTAAAATACTGGAATTAACATTATAAATAACAAGTTTACATACAACATATTAAGATATTCAAAATTGCACAACTAACAAAATGTTACCTATTTCTTCCTCGTCTGAGTTTATTTTGGAAATTAATTTGTCCTTCATCTAGCATCCATTCTTTTTGCTTCATGTCAGCTTCTTCTGGTTCTAGATATCTTCGGTCGAGTTTTGCAACTTGATCTTCAAGCATTTTCTAAACATTAGGAAAAGGTTTTATAAGACTCTGCTGGCAGAATATATGTTGTGCCCTTTTAACAGAAAATGAAATAAATGTGCTGTATCTCATGAAATGCTCAAACATAGACTCAAAACTGTTGGCTAAGTAGAATAACCTGTACTCTATTCAGGTTATCATTGTTTGAGTCTCAAAAATGTGAACAGCCTCAGCAGAAATTAAGTATAAAATGCTTGGTTTCCTAATGTATTATACATACATGCCAACCCTCCTGATTTAGGTGGACACCCGATTTTTCAATGAAAGATTATGCTATTTTGTACTTTCTTCTGCAGAAAATAATCCTGAACCCGATGCAATTCAATGGGGAAAACAATTCCACTGTTTTATTAGACAAATCTCCCTCCCACCTGATCAAAAATGTTGGCATGTATAATTATGTAAGTCAAAAGTGAATTAAAACTACTTACACGGTTCTGCACTACATGTATCAGACCATTACCTGTCACACCAGTTGGCTTCTTACATATTTTTTCAAATCTAACGTATTCCTACTACTACACACATTTCTTAAACCTTAGTGGAAGGTTATTAATAACATCTAGGCAACACATAAAAAGTCATAAAAAATGAGTAGCTTTTTAAAAATAATAATTATATGTTATGGTTACCACAGAACCTGGTGGTAAACATGCTTTGTGGGAATTTAGCTTAATTAACTATCGTCTTCCTGTATCCCTTTAATAGTGAATATTTTAACAATGCATTATAATATCAATTTAGAGTGTTCTGTAAATTAGTAAAACCTATTCCTGTAGTGACTACTACACTCCTAGTCCAGATTCCCCTTTCCTCTATACGTGTTGGGTGTCCATCCCACTGGGACGGGACAGACACATTTGCATAGAAAGATTTTAGTCAAATCAAATTATTTTTATGGGAGCGGAGCACATGCACATGCAAGGGCTGTAGCCTCTCCACATGCTGATTCCACCCACCAGCTATTTCAGTTAGTCCCTACTTTCCCTCATGTTAAACAGGACAGTTATCTACATCATATTATGGGGAAGGATGGCAAGCATCTGGTAATGGGGACTCTGGACTAGGAATACAGTAGTCACTATGATGAGTAATATATTTCCTTAATTCGATGTCCTGTCCCACTTCCGCCATAAGTATGGGAGAAAAGCACCAGTCATCCAGGGAAAAAGGAACTCACTTAAGCAAAAAGGGTCTGGAAAGGATCTGAAGAACAGTTTGGCCAAATATAGCATTCAGCCTTGCACTTGTGTACATGCAGTGATGCTTAGAAAAAGCAGACATAGATATCCATATGAATGCTTTGGTGATTATGCCCCAAGGAGCTTTGTGTTGTAATGTGACCACTGTGGTCCTAGTTTTTATTTTTAACAAAATTAGCATGAAGACCACACAGAGGAGCTTTACCATGGACGGAATAATATTCCAGAATACAACAGACGACCCAGAGGGCAAAAGATGCCATCCTACCATATTGGAGCCCACCAAAAGTAACCAGTATTTTTTATTCTTTCTAAAAGACTTTGTTTTGTTTATATAAAATGTCACAGCCCTTCAAACATCGAGGGAGTGTAATGTTGGCTCAGCCTTTTAGTGAGGATCCAGGAAAAAACAGGTAAGGAAATCCCCTGATTAATGTGAATTAGCAGAATCAATTTTGGGGAGAATCTTATGGTGGTTGCGGCACTCCACCTTGTCTCCGTGAACAGTGGTGTACGGGTTCTATGTCTAAAAGAGCTTGGATCTCACTGACAGGGAAAGGTCTCCAAGAAAGCCAACTTCCAAGTGACCAACCTGACGTCTGCTGAAGCCAGACACTGTGAGGTGCCTTAATCAGTCGAAAGGATTAGCCAGTACCTCTAAAAGGCGAATAACAACTGGATTAGCTATAAGGGAAGACAGAGTTCCTGTATACACTGATGGCCACTAAAAAAAAACTGCAACAGTCCATTTGAAACCACAACTCAGCCAGACATGAAATAAAGGATATAACCTGATCCAAGGAGCACCAGAGGGGATTACATTTTCAGCGAGTAGTGGCAGACCTGAGTTGAAGATTTTCTAGCTGACTGCATAATCTGTAAATTAGAATGCGAGAGGCCGAAATGCCCCAGGGTTAGCATCTCAGGAACGAGATCACCGATTTCAGTGATTGAGGGGAGGGGTGAAATACCCTACCTCACTGCTGGGTCAGAAGCAGAGGCAAGATGGATTGAAATGTTGGGACTGCTATTGTGGGAGTGATTAAGCCAGAAAACCAAATCCTGGCTGGACTGTGGAGAGTGACTAGAATCAACAAGGCATTCTGAGACAACTCCCTCTTAGCTACAATGTTGGGAATATATGGAATTGCTATGAAATCATAGAGAGCTCTGTAGGACTAGAGAATGCTGACAGCAACCCTGAGGGAGCCAGAGCTAAGGCCCGTGCGGGAATCGAAGGTCTTGCTTCTGGTATTGGACTTCGAGGCAAACATGCCCACTTGAGGAGCTCCCCCGAAGGAAAATATATGCTAGAAACGAAAAAATGAAGTTCCCATTTATGGTTGGCCTAAGACAGTCTGCTCAGTTTGGGCCTCATCACGAGTTGATGGGCATCCCAAATGGGATACCGCCCAACTTTATTTGTGTTAGCGCCCACCCGTCTGGCGCTATTACTGCCTTATCACGGGTTGGGCACTAAACGTTACTCCCCATTCCCCAGTGGGTCCATTAGACCCAATGGGGAATTATCGGCGAAATCACCACATGGTAATACCGCCGGCAGTAATTGGGCTGAAAATGGGCATTTTTAACCCCATCTCCGAGATCGGGGCAAACACACCGGGCTCGAGATTGAGCACAGTGGTAAATGCAGTGGTAACCCTGTTACCACCGCATTAAGGGCTACCGCCCAACTCGTTTATATGGTAATAATATTCCAGAACTGCTGGCTAATATGTCACAAGTCTTATCTAAATGATAACCCCAAGAAAGATCCTGGATTTGGTCACATTGTTGCAGTTGAAATAAATGTTATTCCCCAAGTTTCTCTATCTTTTAAAATCTCTTCCGGTTCAGTTTCCGCACCCAGAAATGTAAAGGTTTCAGAAGAAAATCTTTCATTTTATTTGAGGAGCTTGCACCTTTGAAGACACAAGCTCAGGGGTACACTGTGAGTCCCAGAACTCAATAGATATTTGCGGGCCTCGCAGGTTGGTGTAGGGTTCGACGGGCTAAATTTCTCTTTTCAGAGACAATGGAGCCACTTAGAACAAGCCTTATCATGTAATCCCTTACACTCTTTCTATGGGCACCAGTGGGACCTCACTGAAGGGAGTTTCTTATAGGCTCTCAAAATCTATGCTGTTGGAAGTTGTTTACTCGTAAATAGAACTTAAACCTGTCCTTATCTCCGTGGTCATAATTTATGGCATAATCTAAACTCTTTCTTAGGAAATCAAGCAGGCTTGGTTAAATATTGGCGTAGGTAAGCCTTAATGTTTGGGGCAATTATACACAGTGGGAAGGGTGAAATCATTTCAAATATACAACCGAATTTGTTTTTCCCGTTAGTGAAGATTTTAGATATTTACATTTGAAACATTGGGTCTCACTTTGGGCAGTGTCATCAAATGTTAGGAAGAAACTATCAGGATTAGAACATTTTACGTACTGGTAGGGCCACATATAGAATTCCATAGCTCTATTACAAAAATGAGACCTCTGCCCAATATAACATATGTATCAATGGCAGAAAGAGCTTCAAGGGGAAATGGATGCTATCACATGGTTTTGTACACAAGCAAAAATAAAAAGTGTATAAAACCATGACGCATTTGTATGTGACACCATTACGAATACAAGGGAGCTTCACTTCAGCACTTCCCCTTTTGTTGGAGATGTTTGGTGGCCTAATTATCATTATTAAATCTATCGTGGACAGGCTGTTTAATTCAACCGTTCTGGCAGATACTAGTGGGTTATATTAGGAAAAATACACATCTGATTCTTCAAATAGACTCTAAAGTGCTCCTACTGAATGCAATAGACAATGATCATGTATTTAACATATCTGGTAAACAGGTTGGAATCCCACATGCTACTGTATTAGCAGCTTGCCAAAACATTCCCTAAAGCTTGAAGGCCCTGCATTCCCCTTAATACAAATATGGTGGTCAAAACTATAGAAAGAGTTACCAATGGATAAAACAGCAGCCAAATGACAATGGAATTCCCATATTTATTCCTCAACTTGTTTGCCGTTTATACAGTATGTATAGGATTCTAATGATCTAGCATATTTAAAAAGGCCAAGACTTTTACAGATCTTGAATCTTTTGTAGGTGTTTGGATGACAGATAGGAAATGACATTTTAAAAAGAATAGTAATGCTGCGGGGCTTCACGGAGGATACAATAAAAGTGGTCTCATTAGGCATCCTTACTCATCTGTTTTGTGTAATTCCCCTGACTTACAGATGAACAAGTTACTTCTTACCTTGTAACGTTCTTTCGATGGGATGTTCCTCCGACGTATTCCATATCTTGATAGATTACTTCCAGCTTGTTGGCCTCGGAACATTTTTTCAGTAGAGGGCGCTGTGTCGACATCCCTCAAGTTGGTGTCCCTTGACAGCCTCCGTATCGGCGCCAACGTCATCGTGCGTATAAATAGACTCGCGCAGCGTCCATTGCTCAGTTCCGTTTTGAAGCTTAAGAGTAGCTGTGCATGAATTGGTTATTGACCTTGAAGGAGCGTAAGCTGCAACCACAAGGGAAGTTTTACTGAGGGGATGGATGGGAGGGGCGATAAGGAATACGTCGGAGGAACATCCCATCGAAAGAACGTTACAATGTAAAAAGTAACTTGTTCTTCGAAAAGGGATTGTGTCCTCCGACGTATTCCATATCTTGATAGACTCCCATAGCAGTGGTGTGTAAACGGAGGTGGGAGTGAAAATTGTAATTTTTCCCTTTAAGAATGAACAGAGTGTAACACAGCTTTGCCAAATCTTGTCTCCTGGCTAGAGGAGGAATCCAGATTGTAGAATTGTGTAAAGGTATGTGCGGACGACCATGTGGCAGATGCACATATGTCTCAAATCGGTACCCCTCTTTGGAGGGCCGAAGAGGCTGCGATACCCCTGGCTCTTTCCCTGCCAATTTGTAGCATTCTAGAATGGCTAAAATAATCCATCTTGAAATGGTCTGTTTTGTGATTGGCAATCCTAATTTGTGTCCTGCATAACCTATAAACAGTTGGTCTGCTTGTCTTATCCTGGCAAGTCTGTTGATATAAAAACTCAAGGCTCGCCTCAGATCCAGCCTATGTAGCCTCTCTTCCTCTTTCCATGGATGGGGAGGAGGATAGAATGAAGGTAAGGTTATCTTCTGAGTGATGTGGAATTCAGAGACTACCTTTGGGAGGAAATTAGGCTTCACTTGTAGGACAACTTTGTCTTTGTGAAAAATTGTATGAGGAGGTTTGCAAGATAGAGCTTGTAATTCGCTCATTCTTCTGGCAGATGTCAAAGCCACTAGTAAGACTGTTTTAAGGGTGAGAAATCCTAATGAACAAGAATGGAGTGGTTCAAAGGGAGTACCCATCAGGAAATTTAAGACTAGATTTAAGTCCCACAAGGGAACTTGAAACGGCTTTGGGGGATAGACATTAGTTAACCCCTTCAGAAATTGAATTACTAGGGGTAATTTGAAATATGATGGCTCCTCCACAGTGAGCTTGAAGATCGACAGCGCTGCGAGGTAGCCCTTGATCGTACCAACTTGAAGACCTGAATTTGCCAAATAGAGCAAAAAAGATAACACCATTGGTGTACCGCATGAAAAGGGTTCGATATTCTTTTCTCTACACCAGCTGCAAAACTTATTCCAACGGCAGCAGTATAAAGTCTTTGTTGCTGGCCTTCTAGCCGAAAGCAACACCTCCATGACGTCATCTGGGAGGTCCCAATCCTTGTATCTCAACCTTTCAGAAACCAAGCGTGAAGGTTGAGGGTTCTGATGTCTGGATGGAGAACCTGACCTCCCTTCTGCGAGGGAAGATCCTCCCTGTGCGGAAGACGAATCAGAGGGAAGATAAACATGTCCAGAAGGTACGGGTACCACGTTCTCCTGGCTTAGTGTGGGGCAATTAGGATCATAGTCTTCCGGAATCTTCTCAACCTCCTGATCATCTGAGGAATGACAGGGACCGGAGGAAACGCGTACAGAAGTGGAAACTCGCAGTCCACTACAAACACGTCCCGTAGAGCTGCTCTCGGGGGAAATTCCCTTGAACAAAACTGATCGCACTTCCTGTTGATACTGGTGGCGAAGAGATCCACTTGAGGGGTTCCTCAAAGGGTGAAGATCTCTTGAAGGACTTCCTGAGCTATCTCCCACTCGTGGGAGACTGTGCTCTGCCTGCTCAGAGCGTCCGCTGTCAAGTTCTTCTCTCCGGCTAAGTGAACTGCCGATAGAGAGATTCCTTCTTGAATTGCCCAAAACCAGAGCTGCATCGCCTCTCTGCACAGTGGCAGTGATCCTAGGTCTCCTCTTTTGTTGAGGTAGTGCATGGCCACTGTGTTGTCTGTCAATATTAGGACATTTTTCCCTTGTACAGATGGCAGAA
This sequence comes from Ambystoma mexicanum, assembly GCF_040938575.1. Classification (NCBI taxonomy): domain Eukaryota; kingdom Metazoa; phylum Chordata; class Amphibia; order Caudata; family Ambystomatidae; genus Ambystoma; species Ambystoma mexicanum. The sequence goes on from NC_090939.1 coordinate 640,683,846, forward strand.
AAGCCTTCAGCGCTAATCTGATAGCTCTCACCTCCAACAGGTTGATATGTAGTCTGGACTCCGATGGAGACCAACGACCGCTGATGGTCAAGTCGTTGGCATGGGCTCCCCACCCCGTGAGTGAGGCATCCGTGACTACTGTTATCTCCGGCCATGGTTGCCAAAACAGTTCTCCTTTCAAAATGTTCTCCCGACAGGCCCACCACTGAAGGTCTCGAGCCACTTTGACCGGGACCTGAAGGAGATCTGTCATTCTTCCTGAAAATTGTGACCACTGGGTTCTTAGTGCCCACTGGAGGGATCTCATTCTCAGGCGAGCCTCTGGCACAAGGAAGATGCAGGCTGCCATGAGGCCTAGTAACCTTAAAAAGTCGAAGGCTGGGAGACGTTGGGCATTTTGAAACTTGGTGACCATCTGCAGAATATCTTGAGCCCTCACCTCTGGTGGCGAGGCTTTCCCCAGGGAAGTGTCCAAGACCGCTCCGATGAACTGGAGTCTCTGTGATGGTATCATCTGTGACTTCTTTAAATTGAGGGAGAAGCCCAGTTTGTGAAGGAAGTGGCAGACATAATCTAGTTGGATCTGAGCTTGTTCCGAAGATACTGCTCTGATCAACCAATCGTCTAGGTAGGGGTAGACGTGGATCCCTTCCCTCCTTAGACTTGCAGCCACTACCGACATTAGCTTGGTGAAGACCCTCGGGCGGAGGTCAGCCCAAATGGCAGACCTCGAAATTGATAGTGAGAGTTGCCAATTGCGAACCTCAGGTATTTCCTGTGTTTGAGATGGATTGGCACATGGAAATAAGCATCCTGCAGGTCTAGAGATACCAGCCAGTCCTGAAGCTGGAGGGCCTGAAGGATCTGAGAGAGAGTTACCATCTTGAACTTGTCCTTCCTGAGGAATTTGTTCAATTCTCTGGAAACTTCAAAGAGTTGTTCCCCGGTGGATGACTCTGAGGGGTGCGTAGAAAAGGCAGGCAGTAACCTTGGGCAACTGTCTCCAATGCCCAAGCATCTGACGTAATAGCCTGCCATTCCGTCAGATGTTGAGTTAACCTGCCCCCTACTGGTGTCTTCTGAGGAGAGACCTCAGAGTGGTTAAGAGGTAGCTGACGCAGATGCCGAGGGCAAGGAAGCACCTGCTGTGGTTTTTGTACTTTTAACCCGTCCACCGCGGTTGAATCGTTTTTGGCCCCTTTGAGCCGGCTGTCCTCTGCCATTTCTGAATGCGGAATAAAAACGAAAGGACCTACCCCTCCAAGAGGTTCCTGAGGGGCGATACAGAGTTTGACGGATTGCAGCTCCAAGAGATTTCGCTGCTGCCTTGGATGTTTGTAACTTCTCTAGGCTGTCATCAGCCTTCTTACCAAACAAAGAAGTGCCGTCAAATGGCATATTCAAAAGTCTGGCCTGTACATCTGAAGCAAAACCAGACTTTCGCAACCACGCAAATCTGTGGATTGTAGTACTTGCCGCCATGGCCCTGCTGATACTGTCAGCAGAATCAATGCCAGTTTGAAGGGACTCACAAATTGCGTCTTTACCATTTTAATGATGTTCAGAAATGCTTCCCTTTCCTTTCCTTCCGGGAGAGAGTCAGCCGCAGATTAAGCACACTCCCAAAGTGTATGGCTGAATCTTGCGAGCGTGCAAGTAGCATTAATGGATTTAAGCGCCATGCTACATGCCGAGAAGACATTTTTTGACATAGCGTCAAACCTTTTATCATCCCTGTCTTGTGGAATAGTAGGGTATGCAGATCTACTGTTCGATGAAGTTGCTGCTTGTACAACCAAACTCTCTGGAGTTGGATGTTTGCTCAAATATTCAGGGTCAAAAGCAGATACCCTATATTTGGCAGACAGTTTTTTGTTAACTGCCGGGATAACCTCAGGAGTTTCCCAGTTGACGGATATTTTTCTCTGCAATGCAGCATGAAAGGGAGCCACAGGATCTTCCTGTGGGCCTTTAAGTAAAATGTCCATAAGATCATCCTGTTAAAAAGAAGGTGAAGGTGTAGACCATCCCATCAACTCTATTATTCTGGCCATTAAGACCCTATAAGGAGTCTCAGCATGTTCCCCTGGGTCTGGTTTAGCGAATTCTACTTCTGGAGAAGTAAGTAAACCACTTGCCTCATGCAAAGAGTCTTGAAGGTCTTTCAATCTGTTCTCTTCAGAGATAAATTCCTCTGGTATAGGTGTAGTGGTCCTCTGTAACCCAAAGGGTGTTTCATGGTCAGAATCCTCCCCTTCCTCATATATAGAGGACAAAGCTCTGAAATAATCTGACCTTGGGTATGGTTTAAAACCCATTTCTAGAGCAGAAGGGGCCAAGCTTGTAGTCACCAGTTGAGAAAACGTCGAATTTTTTACGCGGAAGTCAAAGGCTTCGATGAAACAGAAAAAGGCGTCGAAAAAGTATGAAGAGGCCTCGAAGAACTCGAGAGGATCAGAATCCTACTCGGAGTCATCGAGGTTATCGACGACATCCTCAAGGTCATGGTCAAAGCCCTCGGTACGTCTACTGACTGAGATGTAGTAACAGCAGTAGGTCTGTCCTTTATCGGTGTCGACGGCGGCGTCGAGGACGGCGTCGATTCGATCAATTTGTGTGTCGACGGGCCCTTCGATAAAGGCGTCGATGATGCAGATTTATGACTCGAAGGAACCTTCGACGACGGCATCGATGACGCGGTCTTATTGCCTTTGCTCGAGGGTTCATGACGCTGTCTGGCAGTTTCTTTCGCCGGGTGCAACGACTCGCGGCGTTTCGATTTTTCGGGTCTTTCACCCAGGGTATCACCTTTAGCCGTCTCCGAGGGGGTCGAGGCCATTTTTCTCGAAGACGCTAAGCATTTTTTAACGGAATTCCTCCCACTTAGCTGGAGAGCTGTGTTTCGTGGGGCAGGTGACCCTTTCCCGGGGAAGTGGAATAAGACGAGGAAGAGGGAGATCTACGACGCCTCTTTTTCGAGTGTTTAGATCTCAAAGACTGATGGGAACCGATTCGAGACCTTGAACGGGAATGTTTCCTGTGACTTTCGAAGAAGTTGAAGTTTTAAGAGTCTTACCTCTTTCTAGCTTCCCCTTACGCTGCTTCAAGGCTTTCGCCGTCATGGACAGACAATCCTCGCATTCCGAACAGTGATGCTCCGATCCCAGGCACCACAAACAGATTCTGTGAGGATCCGTCAATGACATTTTCTTCCCACAATCTCAGCACTTTTTGAAGCCGGACCGTGGGGTCGACGGTTCAGAAGAGGAAGCCATCGAATGAAGAAGATAGCTTCGAGGAATAATAAGAATATACTTGAATAAAGAACTGAGCAACACGATTCCTAGGCCCACGAAGCGCGGAAAAACGGAACTGAACAACGGACGCTGCGCAAGTCTATTTATACGCACGATGACGTCGGCGCCGATTCGGAGGCTGTCGAGGGACACCAACTCGAGGGACTTCGACGCGCAGCGCCCTCTACTGAAAAGAATTTCTGAGGCCAGCAAGCTGAAGTAATCTATCAAGATAAGGAATACGTCGGAGGACACAATCCCTTCGAAATAAAGATTATGTATGATGAGTTTTTCTGTATGATAACAGAAGTGACTATTAATTTCTCTGTACTTCCTTTTTGTAACATATTGCTGAAAAACAAAAAGGCACCTGAGTATGACTCAGACTGAGCCTTCATTTTAGGAATCGGAGGGTTTGATGCAGTAAAGGGTTTGGAATGTGTTTGAACCTTTACTGAACCCCTTGCCTTACTTGTGCCCTAAGAGCAAACCACAGTAGAGTCGGTGGAGAACTCAGAGGAAAGTCTGGTATGTGGAGCAAGCCCTTGGGATGTGCAGGGCCGATGAAAGTCTCTGAAGAAGACCCATGTTGACCCTGGGTCGAAGAGGTTGTGAAAGGCGTGAGGCACCCCCAGCCACATCAGAGCCAGCCAGGTTCTCAGCAGAAGGGTTATAGGTCAAAGGTTCGAATGAAAAAGATTGAGTCAAAAGGACCAAAAACAAAAGGGTTGATTATTTTTTTTCTTTTTGGGGGGGGGGGGGGCTTTTTTGTGGTAAAAAACACTTTTTTTCATATACAGAAACCCAGAAATAAAAATACATTTAAAAACAAAATGCAACCCTTTTGTTTTAGATCCTATTGACTCGACCCTATGGCATTCGATCCTTTTGGATTCAAACTTTTGACCGGACACCCAGCAGAAGCACTAGTGACACCATCCCCCATTAAGGGTTCTCCGGACCAGGGTGCCTTACAAAAGAGAGAAGGACCTACCTTCTTGCTCATATTCTGAACAAGGTATTGCAGGTGATCCACAGGGAAGGAATACAAATGGTTCAACAGGAAAAGGCAGGGCATTGCGTACTTTTCTGAGAGATGATCGGGAATGAGATTGAGACACTCCAGGCACAAGGAGTGTGGGTCCCACACTGAGAAGGGGTACGTTTCTTACCTGTAACTACATTTCTACAATATGTGTATCTTTCATAGATTCACATGCCATGAACATTCCTCATTGTCAGGATGAAATAAACAATAGGTGCCTGTTTTGTAGCCCATTGCCCTCCTTGTGGGTGCCTTTGGCCCCCACCAATAGAAAATCAAGTACGTAGCTCCTCCCCTGCAGCAGCTTAACCTTCAGCTTCTACCCAGTACATGCTGGACTTTGATGAATCTGAGGGAGGCATTTTATTGTAGGGGATGGCCGGAGGGCACATGTGAATCTATGAAGGATACCAATGCTGGGGAAATGGAGTTACAGGTAAGAAACGTACCCCTTCTCCAGCATTGGATCGTTCATAGATTCACATGCTATGAAGAGATTTCAAAGCAGTACAATCCTAGATGGTGGCAGATAACAGGGAGAAAGCCTGCCATATTGATAGAGGCGCTGCAGGTCTGCTCCTCCTGTCTTTACATCAGCAGTGTGCTGCTCCTAGAGGCAGTAATGCCTGGTAAACGTGTGTGAAACATCCTAGGTGGCTGCCTGACAAATTTCTTTCAGGGACACACTGGACCACATTGCCACAGATATCACTGTTGCCCTTGTTGAATGGGTCTGGGCAGGTCCAGTTAATGAGTTAATGATTTGTTTGTTTTTGCATTACAGAAAGAGATGGTGGAAGATATCGCCTTTCCTTTGTTTGGAGGTCCGTAAGCAAGAAACAGTTGAGCAGAAACCCCTTGAAGCCTTAGTCCTATGGAGATAATATTTAAGTGCTCTTTTAACGTCCAACGAGTGTAGAGCAATTTCTGCCTGGGTTTTTGCCCCGTGTAAGAAAATGGGTAATGTAATATGTATGCTTATGGAATTCGGATGATAAGTTTGGTATTAAGTGTGGTTTGGTTGTAAGACTTTGTTCTTGTAGAAGCGTAGGTATGGTTTGGTTACTGTAAGTGCTTACAACTCTTGAGACCCTCCTTGCCGATGTAATGGCTATAAGGAATGCGACTTTCCACGAGAGAAACTTTAGGTGAGTAGGTGTCAATGGTTTGAATGGTGCTTTCATTAAGTCCGTGAGCACAACATTGAGACTCCATTGTGGCAGAAATATCCTTGTAGGGTGAAACGATCTGAACAATCCTTGCAGGAAATGTTTTACTAGTCGATCACTGAAAAGGTTTTTTTTCCTTCTTTTCCTGGTACACCTGGAGATGGCCGTCAGGTGCACTTTAATTGAGGCATGGGAGATCCCTCCCTGCGCTAATGATAACAGAGATGGTAGGATAGTCTCTGGACTTGCTGAGAGAGTTCACACCAGCCACAGAACCATTTCCACTTGCCCTGATAGGGGTGATTGGTGGACGGAGCTCATGCTGCCTTTAAAATGTCTGTGCACACCTGATATAAGTTTAAATGACCAAACAGAGCAAGGTCAGGAGCCACTTTCTGTGGTTTTGTGAGATTATGTTGGTCCGACTGTGTATGCGGATCTGATGCCCCTGGACATCTGCAGAAGGTCGGAGTACTATGTTTGTCTTGGCCAATTGGGGTCTATCAGTATCCCAGTGCATGGGTACGTCTGTATCATCTGGATTACCTTGCAGATGATTGGGAACGGTGGGAAGGCGTAGGCGAAGAGACCCATCCAAGGGAACAAGAATGCATTTCCCATTGATCCTTGCTAGTTGCGTTGTTCCCACTGGTGAGACTAGCTGGCTGCCCTACTGAGACTGTCTGCAATCTCACTGTATATCCCTAGGAGATGAAACGCCTGTAGCATTATTTTGTTGAAAATGACCCAGTGCCAACATTTTTTGCGCCTCCTGGGATAGGGTCGAAGACCTTGTTCCCCCTTGCTTTCTTGGGTAGTACATGGTTGAGGTGTTGTCAGTGAGGACCCAGATGGTCGAGTTCTTGAGCACTGGCAGGAAAGATTTCAGAGCCCAGCTGATCGCTCGGAGCTCCAAGACATTTATGTGGAGACTGGCTTTTTCGGCTGTCCATTTGCCTGTGATGTGCAGAGGGCCCACGTGCACTCCCATGCCGGACAGAGAGGTGTCAGTTACTAGAATGCTGTGTGGAATGGGGTCTTGGAAGGGGACCCACTGGTGATGTTTGGCGTTCCCGACCAACGCCAAATTATTATTAGTCTGTGATTATTAGTCTGTTTTCCCATGACCCCGTGACTTGGAACCAGCTTTTGGCGAGGAATTCCTGGAGCGGAGGCATGTTTAGCCTGCAATCAGGTATGAGGGGAATGCAGGGGGACATTGTCCCCAGTAGCCCCATACAATCCCTGACTGATAACTATTTTCCTGCCTTGAAAAGAGGTATCAGTGATTTGAGTGTGCGCACTCTGTCTTGGGATGGACGGACTAGAGCTTTGGCCATTGAGAAGTGAGCCCCCAGAAAAACAAGAGTTTTGGATGGCCGCAAAGAAGATTTGTCTAAGTTTATCTTGAATCCTAGCTGTTGCAGCAAGTGTTTCATTTCTGTGATGGATGTGTGAGTGGCCATAATACTTGGTTCCCGTACAAGCCAATTATCTAAATATGAGTAGATGTGGTGGCCCTTCTTGCGAGGGCCACTGTGACTGGTACCAGGCACTTGATGAACATCCGCGGTGCTGATTTCAATCCGAATGGGAGCCCTTTGAACTGGTAGTGCCGCCTTCCTACTGTAAAATACAGGTATTACTGATGTTTCTGTTGTATTGGGACGTGGAAGTACGTGTCTTTTAGATTTAAGGACGCTAGGAAATCATGCGGTTGCACCGCTTGCATGACCTGTTGCACAGTCAGATCTATTATGGGGTAGCACTTTCCGTCTGACCTAATTACTGTGAAATATTGGAACTTAACTCCTGTGCCCCTTTGTTGTTTTGGTACCTTTTGTATGGTATCTATTGCCAACATTTGCTTTATTTCTTGTCTGAGCACCTTTATGTGCAGGATGGGGCTTTTTAAAGGGGGGATATTTGGTGGTTGCCTGTTGAACTCCAGCAGGTGGCTGTAGTGGACTACTTGTACTACCCATTTGTCGGTTGTTCTATTGTGCCACTGATGTAAGTGATGTGCCAATTTTCCCCCCACTGGTGCTGATTTGGTTGTGCAGTCAGACTTGCAGTTTTGCTCTACCCTTTTAAAAGCTGGATGATCCTCTTAGTTGATGCTGCTGTTTGTACTCTCTTGGGCGTTGGTAGCCCCGGAACTGCTTTTTGTACCCCAGCAAATAATGTAGGGTCTTCCAATATGCCCTGGAGCTTCTGGTGTATGTGGAGTAACTTGACCTTCCTGCTGCTCCTCGAAAGGTACGAAAAGTATGCTTGGTCTGCAGAGTGGTGAATGACCGAACGATGTCAGGGGTCGTTTTTATTGTTTTCAATGGCGATTTCGATTTTGGGGCCAAGCAGACTGTCGCCTTTGAAGAGCATGTCTAAGACTTTATGATGCACATCAGGTTTAAAGTCGGTGTAGCGCAGCCATCCTTGCCTTCGCAGTATTACTCCATTGTTAATCTGCTTGAAGCCTGTTTTGGCCAGATCGATCGCAATATTGATATTGTGGTTTGCGGCTTCTTCACCCTCTTTTAGGATGGCAGACATGCTTTTCATCAGGTGAGTGCCGCATTTCGCGGTCGTACCTGGATGCACTCGCCTACGGTGAGTACTTTTTTCCCCAGCTCATCCCTTTTACAGCCTTCAGCTTCCAGTGGTACAGTACACTTATGCACCTGAGCGTGCACATTCCTGCTAGCAGCCTCAGAGACCACAGACCCTGGTGAAGGTTGCGACGTTAGGTTGGATGTCTGGCGCGCTGAACTTTTTCTGAATGCCCTTGAATGCTGGCTCTGTTATAGGGTGTCTCATGGTAAGGAGTCCCTCCTCCCATGCATGGTCAAGGATAGGGATTGCCACGATCGACTTGCTTCTTTTGTGCATATGATCTAAGCGAAAACACAATTATTTCTCTTTAGAGGGGATAAGGTCAAATTTTTGGAATGCCTTTGTTACCAATGTGTGGAATGCTCCAATCTCATCAACTAGTGATGGTTTTAGGGGCTCGTCAGCGGAGTCATCCATTTGGTCGTTATCTGTGTTCCATTGGTCATCTTTGGGTGGAGATCCATTGGTAGTTGTAGATGCTCTATCCCGCGGATCCTGATCTGTGTCCATGTCAGTGAGCTCTCCCTCTTGTTGGTCTGCTCGGTGTGGAATCACGGTTTCAGTGTTTTTTCCCTCTGTTGTGACCAGTTGTGAGTATCTGCCTGAACTTGACTGTCATGGGACCTGATGGTGCAGGAAAGCGACATCTCGCTGTGCTTATGCCTTTAAGTGACATTGCGTGACGGCGATTCTGATTTTTGTGAATCGTGTGAGAACCTGACCGGTGACAAGGGTCCTGCTGTAGGTAAGTGCCCGTTATCTTTTTGATGCTTGCGTGGCATTGTAGGAGCCTGTGGTCTGGTTGGCAGTCTGGTGTCCAGCTGGGCAAGTAGGTTTTGTAGCGTGGACAGCAATTGTATTGAGAGCAATGTTTGCAGGTTAATCAGTGGCTGTTGTGGCTGTGCCAGACAGAGAAGCCCCATAATTTGCCTGGGGCTATGCCGTGGCTGTTGTGGGAAGCATGGAGACCTCAGCGGTGGCGGTGGTAGCCTCAATGCCTTTTCCATTTCCATGGACTTGTCCGAATCCGAGAATACTGGTGATGCTGCATGTAGTGCCTCAAATTCAGAGTCTACCTCGTACTGCAGAATGTCATCAGACATGACTTGCGAGTACGTCATCGGGGAAATTGGTGGTGCAGTGATTGGCTGGGGTTGTATTCAGCTCTAGTCCACCTACTGGCGCTGTGGTGCATGGTGCGCTGGTTCTGTAGTGCGGGCCTGTGCGCCCTCTTTTGACTTTGTTGGTGGGCTCATTTGGTCCACCAATTGCCTGTTAACTGTTAACGTAATTTTTTGGTTTTTCTACGAGTTGTTCTCTGTCGACATGCACTTGTCCATCAACGAGAGTTTGCTCGCTGGCGAGTGCTTGTCCGTCGACAAGCGTCTGTCCGTTGACAAATGTCTGTCCATCAACAAGTGTTTGTCTGTCACCAAGTGCTTGCCTGTCGACAAGTGCCTCTTCGTCGACGAGGAAGGCCGTTTAGTTGGATATCTGCTTTGTCGACTGTCCTTACGCCGATGGCCCTGCCTTGGAAGATGACTTGTCTTTCCCTGTCGACGACTGAGACGCCGCCGAGGGTGAGCATGGGGTCGTTGACAGTGTATGAGCTGTCAACAACGGTGCCAGCATATCTGCTGCTGCCTCCTTTATTGATGACAGCAGCGCTTGGGTTTTTGAAGCGCTCTGCTTAACTGTTATTTTGGGCACTCTAGAATACGTGAGAGGAACATCCAGTCGAAAGAACGTTAGCACGGGTAAGTAACTTATTCTTCAAATGGATTGTGTCCTCCCACATATTCCTCATCTTTGATAGACTCCCAAAGCAGTTTGAGTTAGGCGGAGGGTGCCCAGAATGTATTTATTTATTAATATTATGGAGGACAGCTTTGCCAAATTTGGCTTCCCCTCCTGAAAAAGAATCTACACAGTAGAATTTACTAAATGTATGAAGGGACTTCAATGTTGCTGCCCTGCAATTGTCCCTCACTGTTGCACCTCTTTCTAGAGCCGAGGAAGCAGCCACCCCTCTAGTGGAATGCACCCTCAGACCTTTCGGGTGAATCCTTGCCTGTCAACGAGTAACACTCAGTTATACACATAACAATCCATCTAGAGATGTGTTTTTTTGTGATTGCAAAGCCTAATCTTTGACCAGCATATCCAACGAAAAGCAGATCATCTTGGTGAATAGTTGCAGTTCTTGTTGTTAGGGAGAATTCTCATTTTATGGCTAATTTCCCTTACCTAGTGAGTCCCTTAGCAGCTTTGCTGGATCTCTGGAGTTGTTTCTTTCCACTTGGTAAGAGTGTGAGCTTTTTCCCCACTCTTACTTGTATTTTGCTATGTGTTTTGACCTGTTTTTGTGATTGTGGGCCCTGGAGTACACCACTTCAGTAGCCCCCTATTTGTGTGTGTCCCACAGCACCTTCTGTGCAGTGGCACAGGGTTGTCGTTCAGACTCCCCCCGACTCCATTTCTGAGGCGCCTACCGTCCCCCAGAAAAGGGTAAAGTTACCATTAACTTTACTTAGTTAAATTTAACCACAGATCCAGTACACACCATCTTACATGGAGTGCTGGAAGGGTTAACTCTTAACTCTTTTTATCTGTACATCCTAGAGCATTGTTTCGCTCTTTACACATTTAGACATGGCTGGTGGCAGTGGTATCTACCATAATTTCCTACCGCGGTTAACTTGTATAACTCTGGTAATATTGTAGGCTATTGTGTTAGCCTCAGACTTAAACCCGCTTGACCAAATCCTTTTTCGTTTGGCTCTGGTGCGGTTTATTCTACGTTTCTTTTTTTTTAACTCCTTCTTGTGTTTTACTTTGCGCGGCAAACCAGGTTTGCCTTCTTTGTTCACTGTCTTTTGGCGGGCTTGTACCTAGAAGCCCTCCTCAGGGCGCCTGGGTGTCTAGGTGGGCTGAATGTGAGGGAGGGGTGTAGCCACCCCCTGCACAGGGTATCCTAGGAAACCCAAGTCGCACTTTGACATGATTGGACAAGGTGGTTGTCCGGGCTGGACAACCCCCCTGCTGGGTGATTGAGAGCCAGGCTGTGTGAATGGGGATTTTGCACATAAAAGGCAGGTCTCTTCGGCTGGAAGTCAGAGAGTCGCCACTGGAACTACAAGGAACCGACGAGAAGTGGAGGAGAGGTCCACTGCTGCAACTACCCCGTACCGGTGAAGCCCTGATGCAGTCCTGAGCTATCTACCCTTCAACGACTAAGAGGAGATCCAGTCGGGAGTCTTCTTCCCTTGAGCCTGGTGGGGATAACCAGCTCATCTTCTTCAGCCAGAGGTCGCCTTCGTGGTCGAAATCGCTGCACACTGCTGTAGTGGTCCAGATAGCCACCTGAAGAACCTCTCCTGTTTTTAAGGAGCGCACCTTTTATTCATTGTCGCTGCTGCCGGCTTCATCCCTGTGTGGTGCGGACCCCCTCATCGTCCTTCTTCGTGCTGAAGCTGCAAGAAAGCGTGGGTCTGCGGGAAACCAACAGGAACAACTGCCCTGGCACCAGCTTCATTCTTTGAGAAAGGCACTGTGTCCTGTTTGAGGAATTTTGGGTTAAATCCCTATTTCTCTACTTTAAGGCTTGTCCTTACTTTAACCTCCTTCTTATAACTTTTGCTCCCGAACCTTGACAATATCAAAGTATTCTTGGCAACGTTGACTCTCAAACTGTCCCACTGTGTGATCCTCGACAACAGGCACCTGTTGTCACTTGACTTTGGCTCCGGCCCTTTGACTCTTGAATTCCTGTCTATGTGTGTTCTTCGATTCTGTCTGCCTAACCAAAATATTGCCTGTGATTTTTGCCCCCAACTCTCTCTGGGTATTTCGGGTGCTAAGTGTGTTTTTACCCTGGTAGAATTTCTTGCCGCGGATATGCGTTTATCTAGTAGACCGAACTGTCAGAAAGTGATCGCAATTGTATTCACGGTAACGAGTTCTGTTTCATAACACCGGTCCATTCAAACACAGGGTACTTACCTCAAAAAATACTGCACAAAGTGAATTGGTTAGTTGTAGTATACTTTAGGTGTGGTTTTTGAATTAATAGAAGTGTCGTGTTAATAACAAATGGTTTAAAAATAAATGTACTTATATTTTTTACCTGAAACCTTGAGTCAGTGTTTGCTTGAGTCACAGTAATTGTGGTCCCTTTGTGTAATCTCTGCTACTGCTCATATACTCTTGAGATAAGCCTGGCTGCTCCGCTACTGCTACCACTATAACCTAGTTGTACAGGCTTGTACCAAAGGTAAAACTTGTATTGCCACCTGTAGTCTTAATTGTGTGTAGTGGTCCCTAAGGGCACTGCACGGAATTCTGCCTAACACTTGTAATATAGAAACTTAGTACCCTTTTCGGGTCTAGGCAATGTAGTCTCACTTCCTCCTTTGATGGATGAGGAGGAGGATACAAAGATGGTAGTACAATATGTTGTGCCAAATGAAATTCGGACACAACTTTTGGCAGAAAAGATTACTTAACTCTTAAAACTACCTTATCCTTGGAGAAGGACGTGAAAGGTTGTTTGGAAGATAGAGCATTTTTTCATCTAATTGTTGTATTGCACGCATTATAGCGTCTGCAGAGGTAATCATTTAAATCACATTTCTGTACTTGCCATTATCTGCCACAAAGTCCATGTTCCTCTGCTTTTGCATCTAATTGTTGTATTGCTTGAATTATAGTGTCTGCAGAGGTAATCGTTTAAAGCACATTTCTGTACATGCCATTATCTGCCACAATGTCCACGTTCTTCTGTTTTTGCATCTAATTGCTGTATTGCTCGCATTATAGCGTTGGCAGAGATAATTGTTATGTTAAAGCACTGCTCTAATTATAAGAATCCACACACAGTGTACTGCATTCAACGGCCTTTCAGGCTACTGCATTGTGTCTACACTTGGTATCAGTACTTCACTACTGTAGTGCCCGCGCTGCCGTGCATGTGTACCTAACTGCCCTATTGATCGTACCACAGCGTCGCTAGCTGTATCTGTTTATAGCTTAGTATTAACGTTAAAAAGCAAAAACGTTGTTAAGTATCTGCGTCCAACTGCCACAATGCCTGCACTTTTCGGCACTAGTATCTAATTGCTATTGCGTGTACCATATTACCTACAGATCCAACAATTTAACGGCCTGTATAAGTGCATATTACTGCTGCTCTCAGACACAGAGCCGGCTGCCTAACCTGGCTACACCTGACGTGGCCCTTCCTAAATCCTAACCCATACCCTAATACTGAAGAGACCAAATTCTTGGGACGAACCCTTATCCCGTCCACAGCATGGAGTTGCCATTAACCCTTACACAGCATCCGGCTCCACTGATCACTTCTCAATTAACTACAAGCGGAAGTTCCATGCCCACAGAGATTACAAATGACAAACTCTCTCCCCAATTCTCACTCCATCCCGCCAATGTACTTCTTATCAAAATTACACCCTGTCATCCGTCCTCACACCCTTACTGAGAACACTTCAAACCCTGAGCTGCGGAACAAATGGCCCACCTCTCCCTACTTAATCCCATGCTCGAACATTTTAAGAAATATTCACCTAGCCACCCGCACAAACCCTATCTTCAAAAATTGATCAATGCCTACCCGTCCCTCCACCTTTAGAAACCAATCTTCTTCCCAAGGAATTCAGGCTTTCTCCTCCTACAAGTATCACCCTGCACCTAAGTGTTGGAACGCCCTGGAGGTCGGTGAAATCCGCCTGGATTAACCCATGCACTACAATAAGACCAAAATACAAGAAGATTCCAAATCGAAGATTACGGACACTGCACAGATCGACACTAAGACACACTTAAAAGGAGCACTCATCAATGCTAGATCTCTCCCTGCTCATTCTTAGACATTGCAGACCTCATCAAGACTCATAACCTCGACTTCCTAGCAATCACTGAAACGTGGATGACCTCAGCCTCAGGGCCAGCCCTCTCCCTAGCCATCCCAGACGGGTACACCATCTATCAAAAAAACAGAACCACCTCTAAAGGGGGAGGAGTTCCACTCATTGCTAAAAACAACTTCAACTTAAGAATATCTACTGACCACACCTTCCTATCTGCTGAAATAATCACACTTAAACTCTTAGTCACGTCCACCGGTTCCCTAACCCTCCACATTGTTTACAGACCACCAGGTCCACTATTCACATTCGAAGACGACATTGCTTCCCTCTTAGCATCTAACACCAAGCCCTTGTCCAAAATAGTAATTCTGGGTGATTTTAATCTGGGCCTGAACGACCCTACAGACACCCAAGCTTGCCTTCTCGCCAACTCGATGGAAGCCTAAGGCTTCACCCACTGCATCCCCCTCCGCACACATGATAAAGGACAAACCTTGGACTGGCTAGCCGACGTCAACTGTGTTACTAGTATACTAGACAAAACCCCTTGCACATGGTCTGACCATAACATCATCCTATTCTCCACTGCCATAATCACCAGACTAGTCAAACCAAGCCCACTAACCATGGCTATGCCTTGAAGAGGTCAAAGGAACATCAGCCAATAGAATATGCTGCCCCTCCTACTTCCAATAACCAGCCGTATCCACACGAATCCTGATCCCACCCCCTTGGTGACCCTCTATAACCAAACCGTCCTAGCGGCCATCAACAAAGTTGCCCCATTAAGTATTAGGAAAGCAAAACCTATAGACCATGCTAACCCTTGGTTTTCTGCAAACCTTAAAATCCTGCGCGCGGCAAAAACATCAGCTGAGTGTAATTGGAAAAAAGCTCCCACAAGCATAAATAAGGCTCACTTCCATGCCCTAGCTAATGAATACAAGGAATAAACAATTAAAGCCAAAAGGAACTTGTACAATCAAAGAATTGAGAATGCCCAGTCTAGCTCGAGGGAAGTCTTTGCCATACTCCAAGAGTTGGAATCGCCCGCTCCAACCCCTGATCACTGCATCAAGGATCAGCTGTGGTGCGCTAACGTCCAAAATGCCCTTGCAGACAAAATCACCCTTCTCCAAAACAAAATTGAAACCAAGAAAACTAAACTCACTCACAACAACTCCCCATGGAATTCACTCACAGCCTCTCAACCTCTTCCTCACAAATTCGAATTCACACCGGTATCCACTACAGACACTATTAAAATCATCAAAGGATTGAAACCATCAAGATGTGAAGGCGACATCTGTCCAACCACCTTGATCAAGGACTGCGTTAATGAGCTAGCACCCTTCATCAGCACCCTAATCAATAACTCCTTTGCTTCTAGCAAAGTGCTGGACAATCTAAAAGAAGCTTCGGTACTCCCACTGCTTAACAAACCGACCCTGGACCCTAACATCCCCACCAATTATCGACCCATGACCACTGTGCCTTTTCTCCTGAAAATACTAGACAGAGTAGCCTACCTACAGATACAAACATTCCAGGAATCAGATAACCTCGTAGGCCTCAGACAATCAGGCTTCCGTCCAGGCCACGGAACAGAAACAGCCCTCTTGGACCTTAAAATCCAAATGGACCAAATCAAGGACACGACTGTCCTATTACTAGATCTATCGACAACGTTTGACCTGGTTACCATACAATCCTATGCCAACACCTGGAGGTAGCCGCTAAATTCTCACCCAAAGCTATTGAGTGGATCGAATCCTTCCTCTCTAATTGTACGATGAGAGTCTTCTCTCCCTCCTCAGCAGCCAACTCAGCCCCAGTCTCCTGTGGAGTGCCACAATGCTTCTGTGTTTCATCTACAGTATACAATGTATTGACTAAGCCTCTCTTCGACCAACTAGACAAACTGCGTGTCAGGTATACAAACTACGTGGATCACACCCAAATGCTCCTGCCCATTACTGGCTCATATGACACCGACTCCAACACACTAAATAAAATCTACTTCACAATCCAAGCCTGGGTGGCACAGAACAATTTATGTCTCAATGATGAAAAAACTCAATTACTCCTCGTTGGAAGCCTACATTAACCAAACAAAGTACCCCCACCTTACAAATCCTTCAATAATGACGGCAACATCATTAACGTAGCCAAGGAGATAAAAACGTTAGGTGTCTACATTGACTCTGCGCTGACCCTAAGTAGGCAAGTTAACATCATAGTTTGCTCAGCAGCCTACACTCCGAAACTAATCAGGGCCAGTAGATTCTTTCTATCCTCGGACAACTGCATCACTTTGGCAAGAGCTCTTGTCCTTTCACAGATCAACTACTGTAATTCTCTCTTTGCAGGATTCAAAGCCCACAATATCAGCAAACTTCAAGTCGTGCAAAATAATGCCATCATAGCAGCACTCAACATACCCAAACAGGAACATATCTCGGCAACGAGATGTACCATCCACTGGCTCCCAGCACATGACAGGATTAAATTCAAAATCCTCTCACTGACACACAAATGCCTCTCCAACAGTTCCCCAACATACCTAAATTACCGGATATCAAAAACACATTCCAATAGACCTACCCGATCAATGTATGCCCACCTAGTCACTACACTTAGATTTAGATGACAAAAAGCGGAAGGTTCCAGTTTTCCAGTGATTGCAGCCAAATATTGGAACTCCATGCCCCTATCCTTGAGGCCAAACCGTTCCTTATGGTCCTTCTGCAAAAACCTCAAAAGCTGGTTGTTCTCTCAAGTTTGCAACTAACTCTAGACCAGAGCTTGCTCAGGTAACCACTACACCGCCTATTCTGACACCATTGTATGAACTATGATTGCTATGCCTCACCTTCTAGAATGTACTCACCTGCTGTTGCACCTTTGCGTTAAGTAACATTCTTAAGCTGTGTAATGGACTACCGCTGTAATAGATATGTAAGCAATGCAAGGCTGTATAAGGTTGTAACCTGTATTCTGCCACAATTGCGATGTACCTGTCTTTGTCTGACTGTAACTATCTGATACAAGCTCATTCTGTAACCAATCTCTTAAGCTAATGCACCTAGATGTCTTTGGGCTTTGTTCGCTATATAAATGACAAAAAATAAATAAATAAAAGAGCCTGTACCCTACAGGCAGATGTGATGGCTACTAACAATGCAGTTTTTATGGTCAGCATCCTTAACAGGCACGAATGTAAGGGCTCAAAGGGAGCTCCCAAAACATCTTAGTACAAGATTTAGATCCCATGATGGCACAATGAAGGGAGTAGGCAGAAACACATTTGTTAAGCCTTTCATAAACTGTATCACAATCGCCACTTTGAAGTATGATCCCTCCTACGGAAATCTTTTGAAAATTGATAGGGCAGCTAAATAGCCCTTCATCGTGGCCACTTGTAACCCAGAACGGGTCAAGTGAAGTATGAAAGACAAAACCTGTGGAAGTTTACAAGAGAAAGGATATAGTTTCTTTTCCCTGCACCAGCTGTGAAATCTATTCCAACGGCAGCGGTAGAGGGATTTAGTTGCTGGTCTTCTTGCCTAAAGCAACACTTCCATTACGTCTTCCGGAACGTCCCAATCTTTATATCTCACCCTTTCAGACAACAGGCGTGAAGGTTGAGAGTCCTGATCTCTGGGTGAAGAATGTGACCTTCCTCTTGCGTGAGTAGGTCCTCTCTTTGGGGAAGACGATTTGGAGGGCGGGTGGCCATCTCTAGAAGGTCCGGGTACCACGTTCTCCTGGCCCAAACTGGAGCAATCAGGATCATAGTTTTCCCGAACTTCCTCAACCTATGTATTACCTGAGGAATGACGGGAACTGGCAAAAACGCATACAGGAGTGGAAATTCCCTGGAGCAGAACAGCTCGCATTTCCTGTTGACACTGGGCACAAACAGATCCACTTGAGGGGTTCTCCAAAGGGCGAAGATCTCTTGAAGTACTTCCTTAGCTAGTTAGAGGGATGGGGAAGCCTACCCCCTCATCCCCCTCCTATGAAATACATGACACAGAGGAAGACCAGGAAACATTGCAACCACCCATTCTATTTCAGACGAATTCCCAACGGACCTATGGTTGACAAATATGTCGAGAGGTACCCCCTCAGGCAGCCCTACAGGCCAGGCCCTCTACAAATCTACCCCAGAGTGGACGAGGAGCCCCAGGCTGCAACCAAAGACACCTCAATTGACAGTATCTATTAAAGCGCCAAGAAGCCATGTTGCTGATGTCGTTAGAGACACCGTGACTTACAGCGGTAGACAAGAAGCACACGTGACATCCGCACTTCAGGACACAAACACGCACTCGAGTACACGAAGAACACGAGCGTACAGTTCTATAGATAGAGGACAGATACATATACATACTATCACTGCTTTTATTATTTTTTTCCCATTAGCTAAACGCAGCAAAGCAGAAACCGCAAGAAGCAAGATATCCTAAGAATAGCTTGCAGATGCTTACATGCAAATAACCTTATGGAACTGCAGGAGCACCTATGGGACCTGACAGGACCAAGTGTTTGTTTATTAATTTATAAAGCGCGCCACACCCTGAAGTAGCTGGGCGCATTGCAAGACAGTTTAGGTTCAAATCGGTACATACAATATAGTCATAACACAGAAAATAGGCACATATAAAAACTACAATATCTACACAGGGCAATGAGTACAGGCTAAATGCAGAAATACGTCAGATGAGGAGACGCTAGCACCACAGTAGTAAGGAGTAAGCAGTGGACAAGGGCAAGTGCATAATCAGAAAGGAGGTGAGAGCAAACTCGGATACTCTAAATATTCTGGGAGGGAGTATCCTTGCCAGATAGCCATTTTTTAGTGTTGTACCTGAAGCTTAGGAAGAGCTGATCGGTGTGCAGATGAATGGGGAGGGCGTTCCAGCCTAGTGCTGCTTGAACAGGAAAGCTATTGCCTCCCGCTCTTTTCAAGTTGAACCGTGGAACAGTGATGCAGAAGGAGTTGTTAGAACTTGTTTGTCTGGCTGAGTTTTTTAAAAATGATTTTCTCACTTAAGTACTGAGGAGCAGCATTATTCAGGCATTTATGCGTAATGGAGACTAATTTGAGATTGATCCTGTCTTTAATGGACAGCCATTTGTGATTCCTTCTAGTTTCTGATATATGATCTCTCCTGGGGATACTCAGTGTGACTAAACTAACTATATACTCCAGTGTGACTAACTTATGGAGAATATAGAATAGCACGGACACTGCAGACGCTGCATTATGGTTTAGGAAAACTACAGCAGGTGTCAGGACTCTCTGCAAGAGCTGAGCTGAATTCAGGCCGAACAGAGAGCAAGACGTGGGAGACAGGGCCCACTGCCAAAGCAACAAGATACGGATGCCATTCCATTCCCTGAACAACAGTAGCACCAGCTGCAATAAATACCAATAATTCCTCATAATTCAGAGCTGCAGATCTCCAAATTATGGGGCCTCCTTACATTTTGCCATCTGGTAACAACAGTGCTGGTAAGTCTACCTGCACCGTTTTTACTGGACCGGGAACACTACGAGTCTGCCTCCCTGAGTTGCTGTGCCCGGCAGGTCTGACCCAGCCGAGCACAGCGGCTACAGTAGGCAGACTTTCACAGAAGCACTGGCACTGCTATTAACTGTGCCAGTGCTTCCGTGGTCCCCATTCCCATTTGAGTCCTATTGGACTCAAATGGGAATGGGGATTAACATTTACTGGCGCCTCACTTCTCGTAACGCCGGGGTCATAATTCCCCTGTGTTTCCAGCAAGCCAGACGCCAGTAAATGTTGCAAGTCCGGATGCAACCTGCCGGCTTTATGGGCACGGTTACCGCCGGACTTGTAATAAGGCTCATGGTCTCCGAACACGTGACCCGGCCGACGCAGACAATGGAGAGCGACCAGCGCTGGGAAAGAGAGCCGATCTCACGCTTCCAGAGAGGGACCGCAACAAAGATGTCACAATGTGAAACAAGTGTTGCACGGAGCTAAAGAGCACTCTCATAGCCTAAGGTGGTACACACAAGTTACAATGCAGACACATAGTCATTCTTATTACCTTAAAAAGGTACACAAAGAGCTGAGAGCCTTTTGCAGATCCCAGGCATGGGGACGTCAGCTCTAGCCAATCATAGATAGTATCCTAGGGGTGGGTAGCAATGGGCAAGAACCAATGGTAAGACCCTGATACTGCAACATTGTCATAGATAGTGACTTGCGGATGGACCAGGCCAGCCACCTAACATGGGAGTGCCAGTAGAATAACATACATAGGCGACCTATAGGTTATTAGGCTCCTGACGGCCAATCCCAGATGTCGATAGGGTTTTTGGAGAAAGACCCAGGTAGTGACGGAGCAGTGATGTAATTCTACATCAAAACTGGCCTGTGAGCCAGGAGAAGTGGTGATGTCCATGGATTTCTTCTGTCCCTCTGCTGATCCTCCCTGTTAGTTTTGTCTGTAATAAACCACAGTTTGTCCTGTGGAAGGTGTTGGGCCTTCCGAGAGTCCATGAACTCCTAGTGGCCCTATGACATACCTGGGAGCAAGTTGGTAGCAGAGGTATGGTTGGCTGTGCCAGCCCGGCACCAGGTCGTCTCCTTCACTGCCGAACCTGAGAGGCTGCGGCTGCGGGACCCTCGCATATTTCGAGAAGATGGGAAAACGCATGCCCGTGTACACGTCGTCAGGAGCCCCTTGTGTTGTTCAGGCAGACCAAGACGGGGAGGCGAGCGCCTTGATGGAGAGCCGGCAGCCTAGCAGCGCTAGCACACCACGGAGCGTAAGTATTGATCCAGTCTAACGACAACTTTGGGTGTGAGGGAGGGTATTGCATATTGTGGAGTTTTGGTTAATATTGTCAAGCATTGTTGAAGTATTATCTAGTGTTGTCAAAAGTGAATAGAGACACGAGCAGAGGTAAAAGTCCTTTTTCTATGCTTAGGGCACATTCGGTCTAGATGCAAAAGGTTCTGGTGAATAACCTAGACTATTGACTCGAGGGCTTGGGTGACAAAAGTTATGTAAAATAGCGATATTCCTGTGGTTTGATCGTTTTAGCTCGGGTCATAGATAACGGTATCCCTGTGAGGTTTAGCAAGGGAGCTGGTCTAGATTGCGGAAGGTGAGTCGACTGGTTAAGTCTCCTGGAGTGAGGCTTTGCACGCTAGGCGACGCAGCGGGTGCAGTTCGATCACAAGAGAATATTGCTATACTCTGCTGGAGTGCAGGAAAGCAGCTGTGGGGTTTGGGAGTAATGGGCTATTACAGTTTGCACGCAATATTTGATTTACCTATGCTGTTCTGGTAGCATGGTGACGTCACCCTTAGGTTTGCACATAGGACACAGAGCTTCAGACGGTGAGGAGTTAGTATTGGAAACGGATTGGCAGACGAGGTGAACCAGCAGCAGTGAGTGGAAGGTGCATGCACAAGATTGTGGGTGTGCCTGTGGAGGCAGAAGTTGTGAAGGAGGGGCAGTGAGCGGAGCATGCCTGATAAGTTGTAGAGCCGGAGAGGCTCGTAGAAACTGGAAAGTATTATTACTGTATTGTGTTTTTTCCCCTAACCAGCGGACTATTGAAACCCTCGACTTGAGGTCAGCTAAAAGGTATTGAGATGTATCAAGGCAAAAGTGGGGGGGATACGCCCCTTCAACACCTGTGGAAGACACTTACACCTTATAAGTAAAAGAACTGTATATATAGCATAGAATGCTCCAAAGGTATGGAAGGTAAATTAACCAGACCATGGCCACCTTGTGGAAGTTTCTCCAAAGACGTGTAGAAATCACGATTGACACACATACAGGGTACCTACAGGGGGAAGCAATTGACGGAACGCATGGCCATATATGAGTTGTGGCGCATGTTCCAGGAGGGCGAGGGGCATGCTGTGAGGTATCAGTGGATGCTAAACCAGCAGGAGGTGAAAGACCAAGGGACCCATCCCTCTGCACCTTCCCTGCCCCTCCGAGTGTAGTATCCGATGATACAGACGATGAACAGGGGATGTACCCAATGAGGGAACTAAGAGCAGCAGAAGGGCACTCAAATCCAACATATAAGTCACCACCATATACAAAGGAGAAGCCAAAAGGCGCAGGGGGCGAGGTGCAGCAGCGCGCGAAGGAGGAGCTCGAGGGCGTAAGCACAAACAACTGGATAGCAGCGCAGGTACTTTGAAGTTTCAAGGGAAGACAAATGGAGAGGCAGAAGGGGTGACAGAGGCGATAGAAAGCCTAAAGAGGAACAGTGACACGACGGATTGGGCAGAGATAATGGACGAGGAAGACAGGAGGGATAGGGACAGGGAACTGAGATTAGAGCCTGAAGATAGAGAGAGAAGGAGAGAAGAGAAGTTGGAAAGGGGGGACAGGGAACAAAGAAGGGAGGAAGAGAAGGAACACTTGGAAAGGGAGCAGGAAGAAAGAATTGAGAGAGATCTCAAGGAAAGGAATAGAGTGGAAAGGGAGATGAGGGAGAAAAGGGAAAGAGAGCTGGAAAAGGCAGAGAGACGACAAGAGATAGCAGTGCAAGAAAAACACAAGTTAGCTGAGAGGGAACAGCGGAAGTTGCAGTTAGACGGACTGACAAGGGAATTAGCATGCAGGGAGGAGGACGAGCGAGCAATAAGGGCGGTGAAGACGCAGGTAGCACTTGATGAGGAAACAAATGGATTTGAGGAGGACAGATGGACAGGACCGAACAGTACAAACTTTCGGGGTAGGAGTGCAAAAAAGGAGGTGGAGCAGGCCTAGGGGCCAGGGCAGGAGGAAGCAGGGGCGACTTGAGAGACATTGATCTCATCATGAAGCCCAACACAGACTTGACATCAAGGAGAATGAGTTTCGCAGATGATTTCTGTAGCAACATGGACATGGGGTCTGAAAACGATGACAAATACAGTGGGGATGAGACGGAGGAGCAGTACCGATCACAGTCCACGGGAACGGAGACAGACAAACGGGTGCCAGGGGAGCTCAGGACGCATACACAGGGAGAAGGCTGAGGTGGCTCAGATGAGCAGAGACAACAGGTGGACGACTTTTGCACCTCACACAGCACGTATATGAACCCAGGATGAAGGAGAGAGGAGACAGCCATAGCTTGTTCAAGGGAACGAATGAAAAGAGCTTATGATGACAACAGAAGAGTGCCCATATTGGAGCCAGTAGATGTATGTGCAGACATGGAGAGTGAGAGGGGGCCTCAACAGATTAGACTGACCAGAAGGTCGCCTGAGGAGGAGATGGCATACACACAGATGCCTTTACTGGAGAGGGGAGGGGCAAGACCTCAGTACATGCCGTAGAAGCACACAGACAAGGAGAATGTGAAGTGTAGTTTGCCATCGTTGAGTGCGGCAGCTGGAAAATGGATTTATGAGATGGAGAGGATGACAGCTGGCCATAGATTAGCAGTGGGTGACGTAAAGGGACAGTTAGTATCGATATTAGGAGACGCAGCTGATTACATATGGAAGAGGGCAGGGTTCCCAGTGCTGACGACACAGAACACATCGCACAACGGGTCGCCATTTGCAAAGTGCAGGGCCGCAATATGACAAGCATTAAGGACACAATACACAGACACGTCAGACATTGGGGCGATTACGTCACGTAAGATGAGGGAAGAGGAGGAAAATCCTGTCAGGTACATTCAGGAGATTCAAGAGCTTTGGCGCCTCGAAACTCGAGAGCCTTGGGATAAAACTGTAGCAATATTTTATCACATATTGGTGCAAGGACTACCAGAGCCAGTTCAGAAGAGTTTGAAGAAACTGGTAGGTATGAAGCCAAAGGATGGCCAGAGATACAGCTCACGATAGTGCATCATTGTAGACTATGGCAGGAGAAGGTTAAGACAAAAGCAGAAGACAGGAAGGCAGATGAGGCGAAGCTAGTGCAGAGGAAGCTATCAAAGTATGCAATGGAAGCGGCGGGTTATAACCAGCCCCACCCCACAGGTACAGCAGCAGCCACAGCACCAACAGCCACAACAATTTGCCCCACCCATGGGAGGAGGGTACATGGGGCGGGGCAACCCACAGGGGTTTTGAGGAAGGGGAGGCCTACAAAGGGGGCGCGGCTTCGGGCCACATATGCATCACAATCAAGGGGGGTTTTCAAGAGGGTTTCGGGGATATGGACAACAGGTGGCACAGAACCCTGGGGACTTTTCGGGGGGTTTTCCAGGGCAAGGAAGGGAGCCACCACAGTGCGCACCTGTGGGCGATTAGGACACATCTCAAGGGTATGTTGGTTCAGAGGGACGCAACAGAGTTGGGGAGAGCAAAACCAGCATCCATATCAAGGGGGCCAAGATGATTATTAAGCACAGGACCAACAACCACAAGGCCAGACGCAGGGCACATATCAACAAATGCTGCATGCCAAGCACAAGCACCACCAGCACAGATGCATGTACCACATATGCCAACACCAATACCACAGTATCTACAGGCACCACAGATCAGAGGGAGCACACAACAACTAGCACAAATACAGAATGGCGATGCACCAGCACACGTGGACACAGTGGCGACAGCACTCGTCCGACGACTGGGGGGAGTTACCATGGTAGAAATAACCACCCCTTTACAGGAAATGGGTTGTCCATGTCCCCTCAATAGTACAGGCCACAGATGAACTTGATATGTCCCATCCTGTCGATCACACACAACCCTACGGAGGAACCTCGCATAGGGGTGGCGATAGTTGACAAAACTTTTTCCTTTCTTGTTCACACCAGGCTGACTAGGTCATGCATTAGGGAAGGAACATTTACATTGTCAGGCGATGCCATGAACACTCAAGGATTCCCTGGGGCTCAGGAAGTGGTTCCTTTTACTGATAATATCTCACTATCTATAGGAGATCACGATCTATCACTACCTTTACTCTACTCTCGACAGACGCCTGTAAACATACTGGGACAAGACATTATGAGCCGGCTAAACATGATCATTTTATTCACAGACAAAGGCATAGTGTGCTCAACACCAGGCATACACATGCTCAATGTACGGCAGATTGTTCAAGCATATTGTGGACGCATGGTACAAAGGAGGGGTGCCAGTGGACCCAGAAATGTTCCAGTATGGGACTGACATTGCTATCGCAAGGCTTCCAGGCATTGCAAGGAAAGTGCGGAGGGGCCCAAATGAGCACCTGTTCAGGCCAGAAACACCACTGGACGAGACAGAAAGAACAATAGCACCCATAGAAACAGAGGCAGTGGTGGCGAGAGAGGATTGGATTGCAGTGCATGGGATGGATGACACAAGGAGGGCATGGAGAGCAATAATTGCAGTTGCAGAGGGGTGCAGGCTAACCACAGTGACATATGATCAACTATTCAAGGAAGAGGCAGGAACTGGAGATGGTGTTCAAAATGTGTGTAATCTATTGGTTACAGATGCAGTACAGAGAGGTACCACAGAGAATGGCAATGGGTTGGAGACGCCGCCCTAATTCTGGGAGGAGGACATGGCCAAGGAACCCAGCAGTCTATGCACTACAAGTCCTTATGACGTGGGTATAAAGAGCATAGGCGGAGTGAAGATCAAGCTGAAGCCAGGAGTGATTTTGCCAAGAGTGAAACAGTATCCCCTAACTAAGGAAGCAGATGAAGACATTCATGAGACAATCACAGCTCTGATTGAGAGAGGCCTTCTGGTAACACAGCAGTGTACCCCGTGTCCAAGGCAAATGGGGGGTCATGCCATTTTATTCAGGATTTAAGACCTCTTAACCATATCATAGAAGGAGAGTATCCTCTAGTTGCAAACCCAGCGACATTGATTTGAAGAATGTATTCTTCTCAATGCCACTACACCCAAACTCACAAGACTTGACCAGTTTCATGTATAGAAACTAGGGGTGTACCGAATAGTGAAATTACTATTCGGCCAAATACTGAATAGTTAGCAAAACTATTCGGCCGAAGCCGAATAGTGAGCCAAATAGTTGTTTTTTTAAATACATTTTCCAGCACATGAGAAATACTGCTTCGCAAGACAGTAAAGAGCATGTGAATGCACGCATCATGGATGCACACATTCAGCTGCCCTTTTCAACCCCATTTGAGCATTTGCACAACCAAAAGAGGCCCTGGAAATAATTTTAAAATTGGCCCCATATTACACATTTTCAGCAAGCCTAACCCTTTTCCTATGCTGTGGGCGACCTTCACAATAGGCTACAACTTTCAGACTTTGAATGACATTAACATTTTACTGTTGTTAGGGAGAATTCTCTGTTTAGGCTGAATTTCCTAACCTAGTGAGTCCCCCAGCAGCTTTGCTGTATTTTTGGGGTTTATTTTTTTCTCCTACCAAGAGGGAGACTCTTTTTACCCTCACTCTTGGACATGATTTGAGTGTATGTCTTTGATTCTATATGTGTTTAATGGGCTATGGGGTCTTTTACTCCATAGGGCTTCATGTGTTTTTGTGATGTGTGTTACACAGCACCCTCAGTGCCGTAACACAGGGGTGTCATAGTGACCCCCCAGTATAGACTCCATACCCTGGGACTGACTACTGTCTCCCAGGGCATGTAAAGTCACATTGACTTTGCTAGTCTCAAATTCTGAACAGAACCAGTACAAACCATCATATTGTGGACGTACTGGCTGGGGCAATTCAATTGCCCTGGGGTCTGTTAGTCGAGGGGGCACGTCTCCGTCCCCCCTGATCGGGTTTTGGCTGGTGGCAGTGGATACTACTTTTTATATTCAACCGCGAATATATCCCTATGGGATTTCCCATTGTTCGAGGCTACCAACTTTAATTATTTAATTCCTATAGCCTCGAACATACCGCCGGTTTATTTATTTAATATTAATTCTCCGGTTGGTATTTTTTGCCAGAACTCGGTTCTAAAATGGCGTTTGTGTTCGCTTCTGTGACTCCAACCCAAGTTGAGCCCTTTGTTCCACTTTTTGGCGGGCTTCTCCATAGAAGCCCTCCAAAGTGGTGCCACTCTGTCTGCGGTACTTCGGAGGAGTGGAGGGGGATTTAGGTACCCTGGACTGAGTTGCCTAGGCAACTCAAGTAGCACTCCATCCTGATTGGCCCAAGTGGTGAGCCAGCCGGCTCACCACTTAGCATGTTTGAGTGACAGCTAGGCTGAGTGAATGGGGGTTTTCTGCATAAAAGCAGGGCTTTGGGGACTGGAACTTTAGAAGTCGCCACGGGACCTAAGAATCCGACGAGGGAGAAGCTGAGCCAACCTGCTACGACGACACCACCGGTGGAGCCCTGCTGAACCGTCTCACCACTTTTCCCAACGACAGAGGAGATCTCCAGCCCGGAGAGTCTTCTTCCTTCGACTGGTGGGGATAACCAGTCTGCTTCCTATTTCGTTTCCTGGAACAACTTGTGGCCGCCTTGCCTGTGGCAAGCACCCCGGCAACCGGGATACCACGTTTCACCACTACAGCGAATCAAAGTGTAGTACCTTTAACCAGAAAACTCTGCGGCTGGTTTCTTCCCTGGCAGTGCAACGACCTTCATCTTTCCTCCACGTCGAGATCTTCTCTTCCTCTGGACGACGCCGCGACTTGCACCCACTGCCAGGAACAACTGCCCCCTGCTGGAGGATCCTTTCCACCTAAGGTACTGTGTTCCGCCTGGCTTCCCTTGCAACCGACTGTACGGGGTAGATTTAGCCCCCGGCTTTCGAACCTGGGTTAGCCTGGGACACCCTGGCTAAACTTTTCTGAGCCTAACTAAAACCTCTCTGAACTTCCTGCAAGACTTTTTAAGCATGTTGTCATTGTGTGATCTTGGGTACATTTGTGCCCTGCTCTCTCCAAGAGTGGGCCCGGCCTATGGACTTTGGCTCACAAGTAACTTTTGACTTTCCGGCCTTGCTTAAGAGTTCCTAAGTATTAGTGTGGTGTATTTTCCTACATTCTGCCTTTTTCCCTCCCTTTTTCGTTAACTTATTGGAGTGCCATCTATAGTTAAGCGCTCACCTCTGTCTGGAAATAAGTGGTGTTAACTAAGACTTGTCTGAAAAGGAATAAGGGATGTATATATAATAATAGTAACTGGCGGTCATTACAACCTTGGTGCTAAGTGCACCAACTTTACCAGCATGGTGTAAACTATGTTTACACCATGGTGGATGGCGGATTTACCGCCCCATTCCAAGGTGAGTGGGGCGGTAAATCCCCATTTCCCATTTTCCCTTCCCCATTCCCATTTTTGCCCCATAGGGCATAATGGGAGTGGGGAAGGCGCTAATTACGCCGCCGTAAATTACGGCGGCGTAATTAGCACCATGGCGGGTTAGCGCCATGGACTTTAACGCCTGCCAAAAGCAGGCGTTAAAGTGGGAATCCGACATTAAGGGTTAACGCCGTCTTTAACCCTTAACGCCGGGGTTGTAATGACCTCCACTGTGTTTAGAGTGATTTACAATATTAGTGCTGGAGTGTTTCAAATAGTGTGCTTTTAAATAAATAATTATATACCTTGATACCAAAGCTCTGGTCAGTGTTTGCTTGTGCTATTGTATCTGAGTGCCTATTGTGTATACTTTACATACTGCCTAACTCTTCTTGAGGGAAGTCTGACTGCTCAGCCACAGCTACCAGGTAAATCTGGGTGGTACAGACTGCTACCAAGTGGGTTTACTGCCAACACCTGTAGTCCTAAATCTTTTGCAGTGGTCCCCAAGGGAACTGCACAGGTTTCTGCCTAACAACTGTACTGAGGCTTAAGGCTCCCGTGTTACGGCAGAAGTTACTGGGGGTCTTATGTATGTGTTGCTGCTGTCGTGAAAGTATATGGAAATATTATAGCCATGTTTAAAAGGCAGACGTTATGCCTACTTATCTGTGCCTCCCCTGTCCCCTCCCCTCATGCTCCCAGGCGCAAAGGTGGAATTTCGTGCCAGATGTCCCTTCACAGCCCAAGGACTCCCCAGTTCACTCAGATCTGGACTGGGACTGTTTACAGTTTATGACTGTGGGGCGTGAGATGCTGCTGGCGCAGCGCTGCATGGGCGCATATACACACAGTGCTTCTCCCCACAGAGTGAACTGCTCGGCCATGCTCCCCCGCAGCGATGTGCTCACACACCACAGTGC
Organism: Ambystoma mexicanum; assembly: GCF_040938575.1. Lineage (NCBI taxonomy): Eukaryota > Metazoa > Chordata > Amphibia > Caudata > Ambystomatidae > Ambystoma > Ambystoma mexicanum. Next base: position 640,712,982 of record NC_090939.1, read on the forward strand.
GACCGCTGCTCGTGCTGTAGCTCTCCTCTGCTTTCTCCTTTCTCTCTCACACGGATGATCTGCTAAGCTGAGGTGGAGGGGACGTCCCACCAGACTCTTAAAGGGCGATGCCTAGACAGGCTGCAGCCACCTGCTCGCTGCACACGCAGCACTGTGAGCAGCAGTGGGCAGCCAGTCTCCCCAAGGGAAGGGGCGGATGAAGCTTTTATGCCCTACCCCCACCCCCCCACCCCACGCACACACACACACACACACACACACACTGCAGGGTGCCACAGCACATACATTGTCACAGACACGGAGAGTACGCTTTATCAGAGTAGAGCTGGACTCACAACACACTTATACATTTATATAAATATACCTACCTGTACCACGTGGCAGCCGCTTCAAAGGCACATTAAGTGAAACAGAACAAAAGACTTACCTGATGCCGCCTCGATGTCCGTCTTTCCTCAGGCAGCATCTTCTGGTCGTCTTCTTCCAGTCTCGGCCTCGGTGCAGGGTATTTACCTTGTGCTGCTTGCAGCAGCCAGTAAGCTATCAGCTTACTGGCTACTGCTGCTTTCCCACTGTTCTACTTTCTAGGATTAGCTATCGTCTCTCACACAGAGAGAAGATTGCTAATCATAGAAAGAGGACTTTTTTTTTTTTAAACTTCAGCTTCGAGTAAGCATTCCAGGAACCTTGGGCCGAAGGCGAATAGCTGGTTTTCAGCCGAAATTTGGCCGAATACTTACTCGAAGCCGAAGTTCAGTACACCCCTAATAGAAACCAGAAGTGGAAACACACTTTTTTACCATAAGGGTATTGCGAGTCACCATCCATCTTTAGCAGAGTGATACAAATGGACCTGAGCAACAAACAGACGGAAAGCGCAGTACAGTATGTAGACAACATTCTGATTTGGAGTGACACAGAAGATCAGTGCAGGAGGGACTTGGTGCACATGCTGACAGTGTTAGCTGACAAAGGGTACATGGTGGACAAGGCTAAATTACAATATTGCCAGAAGGAGGTGCTGTACATTGAGCAGATGATATCCAAGGACGACCGACAGATTGCTCCACAGAAAGCAGAGACAATACGAAAAACACCCAAGCCCACTACAATGAGGGAGATGCAACAGTTCTTGGGGTTGTGTAATTACTGCAGATCATGGGTCTTTCACTACAGCACATACATAAGGCCACTACTGTGTGCCCTGAAAGAGGCATAGAGGGGAACAAAGACACTGACAATGCCCACAGAGATGAGTGAGGCCTTTGATGAACTGAAGGAAGCCATAAGCACTGCCCCAGTGTTAGGGACCCCAGACTACAAAATGGAATTCTTCCTATTTTTGCACACTGACGGTGCAGTGATGAAGGTAGTAATGACACAGAAGACAAGCATGGGGCATATGCCAATTGCTTACTACAGTGGACAACTTGACCTAGTGATAAGAGGACATTATCTGTGCGAACAAGCTTTGGCAGCTGCGCCTTCTCAGTCATCAGCAGTAACAATGGGGTGCACCACGACCTTGTACATGGAGCACGCCCTCTTTGCGATACTGCATAAGCCAAAGAGCACACTGACCACACAGAGAGCATCGGTTACGAGGTGATACTATTGAATGTAGGATTGAAGATAGTAAGATGCAAGACTGTAAAGTTAGCGACTTTCTTGGCAGATGTTTTCCAGGTAGAAGACTATGCACATGACTGCACAAAGAACATAGAGCTGTTCAGTGAGACACGCAAGGTAGAGGAGGACACACTTGATTGGGGAGACGTGCTGTACATTGATGGTTCTCTGACACTTGATCAAACTGATGGGGTTAGATGTACTGGGACTGCAGTGTAAGACTGAAGGAGGACGGGACAAGTGAGGTGGTTGCAAGTGCGTGGCTACCATCCCGTTATTCAGCACAAGCAGCAGAACTAGTGGCTCTCATATTAGTACTGGAAAGCAGTGTAGAGAAAGAGGTGATGATTTATCCTGACTCTGCCTACGTGACGTCAACAGTACACTCAGGACTGGTGCGATGGCTTAGGAGAGGGTTCAGGAGAGCAGACAAGACCCCAGTGCAGCATGCACTATTATTGGACAGACTGATCGAGGTGATTGCTTATCCAAAAAGGGTAACACTAGTGAAGTGCCAGACCCACACCAAAGGGGAAGATCCTATCTCAAGAGGAAATGAAGCAGAAGACTTTGAAGCAAAATGTGCAGCGTACTTTGGGCATTTGTGGGAGAATGAGGGAAAGACAAAAGGCTCAGGGAGGAGCGAGCAACATGGTAATGAAGGAGGGTTACAATGTATTACCAGAGACACAGATTATGGAGTTGCAGGGAGCTGCGGCTAAGGTAGAGAAAGAGATGTGGGTGAAGAGAGGGTGCTCCATGTCGCCGACAGATGCCTTATGGTGACAGAACAACACAGGGAAAGTGGTCATGCCACTAGCATTATTGAAGACAGCATTAGCACAATTGCACTATCCAATACACACAGGGAAGGAAGTCATTGCTACACGCATTGGAGAAGCGTGGTTCTGTCCAAATGTAAATTAACATGTAGCTGAGTTTGTGAGTAACTCCTTGACCTACCAGCAGTTAACAGCAGGGCATACCTTAAGAGTTGCGAGAGGAGCCACACCAAAACCTGTAGGCCCATTTCTGCATCTCCACATGGATTATGTGGATATGATCCAAGTTTGCCAAGCATACCGCTACATGATAGTGGTTGTTTGCCCATTCTATACGTGGATTGAGGCTGGCCCCTGTTCACATGGTGACACCCTTAGAGCGGCCAAGTTTTTGGTCAGGGAGATTTTTCCGAGATGGGGCATGTGTGAGGTCCTGAGGTCTGACAACGGCCCTCACTTCGCCAATGAACTGTTTCAGTACATCACAACCATGCTAGGCAGCCAGCATAAATCCGCCTGTGCATACCACCCACAATCAAACGGGATGTGTGAACGCCCGAATGGACTCCTAAAGGAGTGCATAGCAAAGACGCATTGGTTGCATTGTCTACCCCTTGCCTTGTTTGAATTGTACAATAAGCCAGGGTCCGACCACTATTTAACGCCCCATGAGGTGGTGACAGGACGGCGCATGCATCTTCCCCTGGCTCCTCCCATAAGAGCACTGAAAGACTGTTAAAATAGTGCAGATGTGTTAGGACACGAAATGTATGACTACATTTCTTCTCTGGTTGCTTGCGCTTCTTTTATCTCTCACCAGATACAGCAAATCCAGGGGAGCCCAGAAGACGGCGAAGACACCGACTGCGATGATGCACCAGACTGTGAACTGAAAAATCCTGTGAAGGTGGGTGATATCGTTCTCTTGCGTAATTTTATAAGGCACTGGAACGCACCCCGGTTCACCGGCCCGCATGTGGTTGAAGAAGTGGCAGACCATGCTGTTAAGCTAGCAGGCAAAACCGTGTGGAATCATCTGCAAGACACCAAGCCCTACAAAGCAGGGGCCTCACCTGGCAACAAGGTTCCCGTGACCGACAGGGCCAACGTTCAGCACCTAGATTAGTTACAAGTGCGTGTGGACCTCACCAGATTAGGGAGACACGGACATCCCATGGTCACAAAATCCCAAGCAGCCGAAGTAGCGACTGGAATACTTGTACAAATCGACTAAGGATAGACTGGGCCTCATTACAAGTTTGGCGGTAGCCTTTCCGGTAAAACCGGCAGGCTGCTGCCAAACCTACCAATTTTTCCGGCACCCGCGAATGGGCAATTACCGGGTCATTATGGCCCTGCCGGACCAGGTAATTGCCCATTTGCGGGCGCCGGAATGAAATGCTCCCATTCCCATTGAGCCCCATAGGGCTCAATGGGAATGGGCAGGTCGGATGCACCGGCAACATTCCGAATGGTGCTGGTGCATCCGACATGCTCTGCTCGCAGGTGCCGGGCGGGAAGGCACCCGAGAGCAGAACTTCTAGTTTGCCAGTCCGGTAACAACGGTACCAGCAAGCTTACCGGTACGGTTGTCACCGGACCGGCAAACTTATAATGAGGCCCACTGTGTGTTTGTTATTTTCCTTTTCGCACACACAGGGCCTATGTGAATGTCGTAGGGATTGTACTGTTTGTTTCACCTATCTTACCTTCCACCCAAAAGCGTTCCCTAACCACTTTGTACACTATCTGAGGAGGCCCAACAGATTCAGAACGTGATCCCCTGGAGTATATTACCTTGTCTTTGTAGAATATTTGGCCCAAACATACCCACATCTTGAGCATGGGGAGCCCCCGGTACTGGCCATATTGAGAAACCATTAGTAAGAAAAGTCTGGGAGGTGGTGTTTGCATTTGCTATAAGTGATTATTTGGTCTGCAGGGTTTAAGGGCACTGAGAATACTAACACAGTAACGCCTTTTTCTGCGCATTTCAGGCAGGCATCTGTATCACTGAGCTGCAGCGTAAGTGGAAATGAAAGGAGCAGTAAAGAACATTATCGTTATGTTGTGTCTATTGATTCCTAGTGGCTTGATGGGATTTATATTCTGGCGATTATATGTTGTTGTTGTTACTGCTACTGCTGTAACCTCTACTAACATTCCCCTGACCCCAGCAGGTGGGACTACTATGTCAGGTGGACAAGAGAACACTGCTGATAAGGTAAGGAGAGGTAAGCGCAGTGTTGACAACACATGAAGGGCGTAGACATGTATCTCACCGACACTGGTCGAGTGTCTAACAACATGCGGTACAAACACATGACAAAAGTAGGTAAGGAAACCACTGGGGAGAGCTGTTATGTCTGCTATTTAATCCTCTACACCATGAGTGCCTCTAGAACGTTCATAGCAACTGCAATATCAGCAGCTAGGACACAGTGCCTGATGCATCTCGTGATGGTGCAAATCCGAGGAAGATTCCAAGGGAAGACACAACACTGAGATGGATGTCCAAAGGAACATTCCCATACGAAGATAATTAAATAAAGACATTAGATATGATGAACAATTATTGGCAGCTAGATGAGGCCATACAGTACATAACTGATGGACCTGAGAAGGAAGAAACGAAGACGATCACACTGAAGGAACTGCCATGTCCCAGGACAAGGGTGAAGGAGATAGGAGGAGAGCCTGGGTGCTGGGAAAGGCCACAGATACAAGTGTATGGACGAGTGTACACTAACGATGGATGGCAAAATGAAGTGGTAGGAAGTAAGGCACTGACGCTAGCCCAACTGTCAGTGAACAAGGTGTAGGAAGAAAATGACAAGTGTCTGCAGGAATGGGATGCAAGTGCAAAATTACTGACATGGGTAGAAAATGAAGCTGGACCTATGTCGATAATCCCTCTGAAGACACCAGCCCTGTGCTATCAGAGCAATGGCGAGGTTGAAGTAGGTAAGAACGTTGGGTGCAAAATTAATAAGGTTACTCACCGTAGTGACCACCTTACTCCTAGTCCATAGTCCCCTTTCCTCCATACTTATGGGAACATTCTTCCGTCCTGTGGGAAGGGACCGGAGCACTTTGTAAAAAGCATCACATTTTTCAAAAATGTGTCCTTCTCTTTTTACGTGGGGTACCACACGCGGGCCGTAACCCCACCCTCCTTAGCACCGGCCAGCGCATCGCCCATCAGTCCTTTTCTATCGCCATGTCAGAGACCTTTAAGCAATAACAGAGGAACCTTATTAGAGGTGACGGCGGGCGGGCGTATCGAGGAAAGGGGACTAGGGACTAGGAGTAAGGTGGTCACTACGGTGAGTAACCTTATCATACTCCTTCATCCCGTCCCCTTTCCTCCATACTTATGGGAGATTCCCAAGCACTCCTCACAGGAATTACGGGTGGAAGGAAAACTCCATACTGAAAAATATTTTTAAGCACAGCTTGGCCAAACTGAGCATCAGACCTTGAGCTCAGATCCAAACAGTAGTGCTTACAGAAAGCTGATGGGGAGGCCCAGGTAGCCGCTTTCGCGATGGTCTCCCAGGGGACATACTTTTGAAAGGCAACAGAAGCTGCCTTGCCCTGTACCAGATGACCATGAACCCCCTTTGGAGGTTGAAGATCGTGAACAGCGTAAGACTCCACAATACAGGCAGCGATCCATCTGGAGATAGTCGCTTTGGAAGCTGGTTTACCCTGTAGATTACTAGGTCACCAAGAGCTGAGAAGAACTCCTAAATTCAGATGTCCTGTCCAGATAGAACTTAAGAGCTCTTCTAAAGTCCAGGCAATGCAAAACCCTCTCAGCCTCTGTGGCTGGATTTGGAAAGAAGACAAGCAAGGAGATTGACTGATTCAGATGAAAATCAGAGACCACTTTTGGAAGGAAAGAAGTATTTGTCCTCAGGACAACCTTATCCTTATGAAAAACCAGGAAGGGATGCTCCACCGACAAGGCTTGGAGCTCACTCACACGTCTTGCTGAAGTCACAGTCACAAAGAAGGACACTTTCCACGAAAGGTGCTTAAGGTCTACAGTAGCCATTGGCTCAAAGGGTTTAAGACACAAGGCCGTAAGGACCACGTTCAGATCCAACGTCAGATGCGGTTTGCGAACAAGAGGGTAAAGACGCATGAGACCCACAAAGTGCCATTTAACCACTGGATTTGACAGCAAAAAAGAGCACTGGTCCGTGGATAGGTATGCGGCAACAGCCGAAAGATAAGTCCTGCATTACAAGACATGAATGCCCGACTCTGCTAGATGAGAGACGAAGGACAGCACAGTGTCGATCGTAGCCACCCTGGGATCGTAGCCACCCTGGGGTCCAGCTGACTGGCTAAGCACCAGTGGCAGAAGCAAAGCCATTTGCTCTCATATTGAGATCTTGTCAAAGGCTTCCTGGTCGCCTGAATAATGCGCATGTTATCAGCGGACAAGTTGAGGTGTTCTAAAGATCTGAACTCAGGCACCATGCCGCCAAGCTGAACGATTGTGGGGAGGGGTGCCACAGCTGCCGATCACTTTGGTGAAGCAGGTCGGGAACCAACGGAAGCCTGATCGGTGCACACACCGACAGATGCTGAAGCTCTGAAAACCAAAACCTGGCCGGCCACCACGGTGCTATGAGCAGAAGAGAACAATTCACTGTGCCTCTCAAAGCGTCCGATGAATCAGAGACAGAGGCGGGAAAGCATAGGCCCTCATGTTGTGCCAGGGAATTACTAGGGCATCCCCCAGAGAGGAGGCTCCCAGCCCGTTCCTAGAGGCATAAAGGGGAAGTTTCTTGTTTGACGCTGTGGCGAAGAGGTCCACTTCTGGAGTTACAACTCGTAGCTAACCATCGTACGCCGGCTGAGGACATCCGCAGTAACATTCAGCTGGCCCGGGATGTGTATTGCCACCAGCCAGATGCCATACTGAACCACCCATTGCCACATCTGAATGGCGAGATCCACAAGAGGAGGGGACTTGGTACCCCCTTGCTTGTTGATATAAAACATGGACACAACATTGTCCGTGCGGATCCGGACTACCTTGTTGACAATGACAGGCTGGAAGATCGCCAGGAGCTCCAGGTGATTTATATGAAGCAGTTTGTCCTGCGGTGACCAGAGATCGGAAACCTGGAGAAGGTCCAACATCGCACCCCACCCCAGAAGGGAAGAGTCCGTCGTGATTGTCACTAGCGGGCCGGGGTCCTGAAAGGCCGCACCCACCGACAGATTGCTGAGAGACGACCACCACACTAGGTCCGCTCTCATGAAAGATGGAACCAGTATCATTTTGGAGTCTGGGTCCACTGCTTGGCGCTAAGAACTCCGAAGAGCCATCTGCATTCGCCTCATCTTGAGACGAGCAAGAGGAAGAGCCAATACACACGTGGCCATGAGGCCCAGAAGCCTCTGGAACCACCAGGCCGACATGCTCTATGACTGCGCAAACACCTGACACGTGATCAACATATCTGCCATTCTGTCCCCGGTCAGATATACTCTGCAGTCGATCGTGTTCCAACGAAACCCCAGGAAAATCAGGTCCTGAGAAACCGTCATGGAGGATTTCCGCCAGTTCACCGACAGCCCAAGATGGAACAAAAGCTGGAGGAGAGACTGAAGGTTGCTGAAGGCCGAGAGAGGAGAAGGACTGCGCAGCAGCCAATCGTCCAAATACGGAGAGACATGGTTACCCTGCAGCCGAAGATAAGCTGCGATAACCGACATCATCTTCGTAAAGACACGTGATGCCGAGCTGAGGCCAAACGGGAGCACTCGGAACTGGAAATGCTCCTCCCCCACGGAAAACCATGGGTATTTCCGATGCGGACTCCAAATCAGGATATGCAAATAAGCATCCTGAAGGTCCACCACGCTGAGCCAATCGCCCTTCTGTAAAGAGGATGTTATCTGACAGGACGTGATCATCTTAAATTCCTCTTGGGGTAGAGAAAGATTGAACTGGGAAAGATATAGGATGGTGCGCAGGCGAGCCTGGTTGGGTTTGGGCACCGTAAACAGCTGGGGGTAGAAGCCCTCCCCTCACTCCCCTAGGGGAACGAGTTCCACTGCTCTGAGATCCAACAACTTCTGAATCTCGGCTCTGAGGGGGGGGGGGCGACCCCGACTGCTGGAATGGAGGATTTATGGGTGGGGTATGTGGAAGGGGCAAGCGGAAGCCCGCCCGAGCGACTGACAAGACCCACCGGTCCTCAGTGATGGTTTGCCACGCCTCCCAGTGAGACGCAATGCACCCTCCCACCGGGGTCTCGTGCGAGCGCAGAAAAACTTCATTTAGATGGTTTTTCAGTGGCTGCACCACCTGAACCCGAGGAGGGGGCTGAGGAACCGGAGAAAAACCGTCTCCGTTGCTGCCGTTAGCGGAAGTTCCCTGATGGAGTATCGACCCTACGGGACTTCCGATCCAGAAATCCCCTAAAACCAGAGGAAGGCCGAGGCTGTGAAGACGTTCTATGTGCCCTGAAAGGCGGTTTCACCACAACAGACAAGGACTTGGCGGTCTGAGTGCTGTCCATAGTCTTGGTCAGTTCAACATCTGTCGTTGAATGAAAAAGGCAGGTCCAGAACTTTATCCTGCACCTCTTTAGAGAACTTGGTAGCCTGAAGCCAAACCTGACGAGAGGTGTCCACGCCAAGCATAAGGCCCCGGGCCGAGGTGTCGAAATGATGTGCCACGGCCTCCAGCATATCCTGCGCCAGCACCCTGGCATCTGGCAATCCCGCTTTAAAATCCTCTAGCTTATCAGCGGGAATGAATTCCTCAAACTCTGACAGACCTTTCCACATTTTCAAATTCGCCCCCGCTAATACCAGTTCTGCGTTCGCTTGAATTAACTCCGGGGCTGAATTAGCGAAAATCTTCCTCCCCAAAGAGTCAAGAAGCTTGTCCTCTTTGGCCAGAACCTGCATTGCCACTGTAGAAGACGATTAAGCCGGTCTGGATTGTAATGTAGCAGCAGCTACCACCGTGGAGGAAGGGGGCGGACACGACGCTAAGGCCAATTCTTCCGAAGAATGGAGCCTATAACGAGCAGAGTGTGCTTTCTCCCAGACTTTACGGACCTCAGCTAAAACATCCTTCTGCAAGAACAAGCTGGTACGCTCCAAAGGAGACAAGGTGAACGCCCCCGAAAGCACCCCTTCCTGTGGAGCGGGTGCCTCGGGTACTGGAACATCCAAAAGACACATCGGGCCTCATTACGACCCAGGCGGTAAATTACCGCCTGGGTCGTACCTTTACCACCATGGCGTAAACTACGTTTACGCCATGGTGGTTGGCGGACTTACCGCCCCATTCCGAGGTTGGCGGGGCGGTAAGTCCCCAATCCCCATTTACCCTTCCCCATTCCCATTTTTGCCCCATAGGGCATAATGGGAGTGGGGAAGGCGTTAATTACGCCACCGTAAATTACGGTGGCGTAATTAACAACAAGGTCCCTTAGCGCCATGGATTTTAACACCTGCTAAAAGCAGGTGTTAAATCCTCCATGGCGCTAAGGGACCTTGGAATCAGGCGGTAAGGGTCGGCGCTGTTTACGCTGCCGTAAACCCCTTACCGCCTGGGTCGTAATGAGGCCCATCATGTCCAGCACCCGGTCGTGAAAGGCTCTAACAGAGGGAGGCTGATCCTCGCTGTCCTGATCCCCCTGTGCGTCGTCCAAAACATCTGGATCAAGCTGCGTCACATCTGGCCCTGCTGAAGATTTGTCCACTGGAGACAATGGAGGCAAGGGAGGGAGAGCTTTATTTATTTATTTATTTATTTACATTTATAAAGCGCTCACACAGCCCGCAGGCATCGAGGCGCTGTTACAGGAATTGTTTGTTTTTCTTAGTTGCGTAATTGTGTTTTTTTGTCTTAGTTACGTATTTATAACGCGCTTAAACACCCGGAGGTTTCTAAGCGCGGACCCGGGGATCGAACCTGTTGCTGCTTCGTGTCGTCTTGCTTCCAAGACGCGCACGCTGCCGCTGAGCTATCCTCCCGAGCTGGTGGAGGCCCAACCAGTAGAGGCGGTGCTGGCGGAATTACTGGTGCCAGGACTCGGACTACGGCGCAGGAGGGCATATCTCCCTAAACAAACCTCGAAAATACTCCTTCATGGGTCGGAGTGCATTCGCTTTTGAAATTTTCCGAAAAAAGTATCCTCTGCCAACGATTTAGGCGCGACTAGAGGAGGCCCCTCATGAGCGGAGTAACTCCAGGGGCATAAGTGGCAGGAACAAATCTCCCAAAGATGCAAGTGCGTCCAGTCCTGATCGAGCGGAGAAAAGGACTGATGGGCGATGCGCTGGGCGGAGCTAAGGATGGCGGGGTTACAGCCGCGTGCGGTACCCCGCGTAAAAAGAGAAGGACACATTTTTGAAAAATGTGATGCTTTTTACAAAGTGCTCTGGTCCCGTCCCACAGGACGGAGGAATGTTCCCATAAGTATGGAGGAAAGGGGACGGGATGTAGGAGTAAATTGAACCACTTGCAGCAATGAGAGCGGGAACGGCTGTGCTGATGGATCACTACTGGGCTTGTGGACCGGAGGCATATGAGAAGCTGCCACCTGAATTGGGAGGAGTTTGCTCACTGGTACACATCAACATGCCTTCATTGGTCGTACCCAAGAAGGATGTAAAGCTCGATGAATTCCCAAAAATTAACAACAATAAGAGAAGGAAGAGATTGGTCGGGGAGACACCAACGGCCCAGGCGGAGAAGACAGAGAAACAGGAAGGATTGAGCAGAGTGAAGAGAGGCGGGCATTACTTCTCGGAGGCATCAGAAACGAAACTGGACGAGATACCAGCAGAGCACAGGCTGTTCAGCAGGACACAGATGTTCTTAGCATCAATAATACCAGGGATACAGACATACAAAAACGCCAAGTCGTTACAGATCACTTGTTGGGACCTGATGGTAACGATTAACTCTACAGTGAATGGGTTCAACGCGCAAAGATAGGGAGTTCCTGTTGCACATTCATACCCGCCAATGACGAAGATAACGGAACTCTATCAGATGCAGTGGCACAACTGGCACAGATGCATGCAAAAATGGAAGATGAAGCCTGAGGAACTGAGAAGCACAAAAGCTGGCTAGCGTATCTATGGTCATGGATGCCAACCTTGGCTGTCAGACGGACTGAAGGTGATAGTAGGAGCTCTTGTGCTGGGAGCAGCAACCATGTTTGGGATCAAAATCTGCATGGCAATGTGCAAGAAAACAGCAGAAGAGGCTATCGGAATGCAGACCCTGATGGACGTAAACATAGGGGGACAAAGGACGAGATTGTTACAGAACCAGACAAGCTCAGATTGAAGATCGAGCAGTGTGACATATTCGCAACCGAATCCATGAAGCTGAACAACCCGCATGATCCAAAGTACTATGAAGGAAAGTGGGTTTGGTGCAACCCGGAAGGAGTGTGCCGTTACATGCACTGGTCTTTCGATGACCACACAAACTATTATGGACACCTTGGAGGAATAACGAAGATATGGCAGCCCAGAGCAAAAGGGCTGTCATATAAGGATGTGGTCGACAGGTGGACCAGAGGGGGGACTGAAGAGGAATGGGGAAGTCTACCCCCCCACTATGAAATACATGACACAGAGTAAAACCAGGAAACATTGCAACCACTCATTCTATTTCGGACGAATTCCCAACTGACCTATGGTTGACAAATAAGTCGAGATGTACCCCCTCAGCCAGCCCTACAGGCCAGGTGTGCTACAAATGTACCCCAGAGTGGACGAGGAACCCCAGGCTGCAACCAAAGACACCTCAATTGACAGTATCGATTAAAGCGCCAAGAAGCCATGTTGCTGACGTCACTGGAGACACCACAACTTAGCAGCGGTAGACATGAAGCACGCGTGCCATCCGCACTTCAGGACACAAACACGCACTCGAGTACACGAAGAACACAAGCGCACAGTTCTAGATGGTGGATAGATACATATACATACTGTCACTGCTTTTATTATTTTGCCATTAGCTAAACACAGCAACGCAGAAACCGCAGGAAGCAAGAGATACTGAGAAAAGCTTGCAGATGCTTACATGCAAATAATCTTATGAAACTGCAGGAGCATCTATGCGACCTGACAGGACCACGTGTGACTAAGCTATGGAGAATATCGAATAGCACGAACAATGTAGATGCCGCATTATGGTTTAAGAAAACTACAGCAGGCGACAAGCCTCTCAGCAAGAGCTGAGCTGAGCTGAATTCAGGCTGAGGAGAGAGCAAGACGTGAGAGGTTGGCCCCACTGTCCAGGCCACAAGGTACGGATGACATTCCATTCCCTGAACGACAGTAGCGCCAGCTGCAATAAACACAAATAATTCCTCATAATACAGAGCTGCAGAGCTCCAAATCATAGTTTCCGAACATGTGACCCGGCCGACGCAGACAATGGACTGCGACTGGCGCTGGGAAAGAGAGACGATTTCAAGCTACCAGACAGAGGACCACAACAAAGATGTTACAATGTGAGACAAGTGTTGAACGGAGGGAACAAGCACTCTCATAGCCTAAGGTGGTACACACAAGTTACAATGCAGACACATAGTCATTCTTATTACCTTGAAAAGGTACACCAAGAGCTAAGAACCTTTTGCAGATCCCAGGCCTGGGGACGTCAGCTCTAGCCAATCACAGTTTAGTATCTTAGGGGTGGGTAGCAATGGGCTAGAACCAATGGTAAGACCCTCATACTGCAACGCTGTTATAGATAGTGACATGGGTATGGACCAGGCCAGCCACCTGACATGGGAGTGCCAGTAGAATAACATATATAGGTGACCAATACCAGATGTCAATAGTGTTTTTGGAGAAAGATCCAGGTAGTGACAGAGCAGTGACGTAATTCTACATCGAAACTGGCCTGCGAGCCAGGAGAAGTTGAGATGTCCATGGATTTCTTCTGTCCCTGTACTGATCTCTGCTGGTTTTGTCTGTAATAAACTGCAGTTTTAAATTGCTGTTGACGAGTCCTCTGTTTGTCCTCTGGAAGGTGTTGGGCCTTCCGAGAGTCTGCAAACTCCTAGTGGCCCTGATTTATACCTGGAAGTTTGTCTCAACATCGTGGCTACTTGTCACCCAGAATGGGTCAAGTGAAGTAACAAAGGCAGAACCTGTGGAAGTTTACATAAAAAAGAATCTAGTTTATTTTCCCTGCACCAGCTGCGAAATCTATTCCAACGGCAGCGATACATGGATGTAGTTGCTGGTCTTCCTGCCGAAAGCAACACTTCCATTACGTCTTCCAGAAGGCCCCAATCTTTATATCTCACCCTTGCAGACACCAGGCATGAAGGTTGAGAGTCCTGATATCTGGGTGAAGAAGGTCCTATAATAATAATAATAATAATAATAATAATAATAATAATAATAATAATAATAATAAAATAAATTATTATAGTAATAATAATAAAATCATTTGGAAGGCAGATGGCCATCTCTAGAAGGTCCGGGTACCACGTTCTCCTGGCCCAATCCGGTGCAATCAGGACCATAGTTTTCCCGAACTTCCTCAACCTCTGCATTACATGAGGAATGACAGGGACTGGTGGAAATGCATACAGAAGTGGAAATTCCCAGTCCACTACGAACGCATCCCCTAGAGCTCCTCTTTGGGGAAATTCCCTGGAGCAGAACATCTTGCACTTCCTGTTGACACGGGTCACAAACCAATCCACTTGAGGGGTTCCTCAAAGGGCGAAGATCTCTTGAAGGACTTCCTGAGCCAGTTCCCACTCGTGGGAGATCATGCTCTGCCTGCTCAAAGCGTCCGCCGCTGTGTTCTTTTCTCCGGCTACATGAACTGCGAGAAGAGTTATTCCTTCTCTTAGTGCCCAGAACCAGAGCTGCATTGCCTCTCTGCACAGGGGCAGTGATCCTACTCCTCCTCTCTTGTTGAAGTAATGCAAGTCCACTGTGTTGTCTGTCATTATCAGGACACTTTTCCCCCGTATTGAGGGCAGGAAGGCCATTAGCACTAGTCTGATTGTCCCAGGCTCCAAAGGTTGAAATTGAATCTGGACTCCGACTGAGACCAGTGTCCGCTTATTGAAACATCTTTCTTATGCGCTTGTCATCCTGTGAGGGAGGCATCTGTCACAACTGTCTTTTCCGGCATGGTTGACCAAAAGGTTCTCCTTTCATCACATTCTCTTGGCTGGCCGACCACAGGAGATCCTGTGTGACCTTTGACAGGACCTGGAGAAGGTCTGCCATTCTGCCAGAGAATTGAGACCAATGGCATCTGAGAGCCCACTGAAGGGATCTCATTCTCAGACGGGCTTCTGGCAACAGGAAAATGCAGGATGCCATGAGACCGAGCAACCTTAGGAAGTCGTAGGCCGGAAGAGGTCGAGCACTCTGAAATGGACCATCTGCAAAAGATGTTGAGCCCTTAACTCGGGTGGAAAAGTTTTTCCCAAGACTGAGTCCAAGACTGCTCCAATAAATTGAAACTCCGGACATGGTAAGACAGTCTGCCTCCTACCACAGATTTGTGGGTGAATGAGTCATTTTGCTATTCCACCTGCAGCTGAGGGTAATTCGGCGTGTGTTGAATGGGGAGTCCTTTCTCCTCTACCTCTTACACGAAACAGTCTTCTTTGACCTCTTTGTGAAAATTGGCCTCTTCCTCTTGATACGGAGGAATAGAAACGAAAAGAATGACCTCTCTATCCTTCACCTGTAAATTGAGGTTGTCTTATTGCCACCCCTAAAGATTTAGCTGCAGCCCTAGAAGCTTGCAGTTTTTCCAGACGGCTATCTGCCTTCTCACCAAAGAGAGAACTACTGTCAAATGGCATGTCTAGTATACATGCCTGGACATCCGCCGAAAATTCTGATTCTCTTAGCCAAGACATGCGGCTAAGTACTATGCTGCCACCCATGGCTCTGCTAGCGAGTCCACTGTATCCAGACTATATTGTAGGGATTGCCTCATGACATCTTTGCCATCTTGTATTAGGCTTAAAAAGCCTTCTCTCTCTTCTCCCGCCAGTATATGATCTGCTGCCAGAGCAGCCACACCATGAAGGGGATGTCTGTATTTTGCAGAATTTAGTGCCATACTTCCTGCAATAAAAACTCTTTTATCCAAAGAGTCAATCCTCCTATAGTCTTTATCTGCCAGAGCAGAAGGATAGGCTGCAACTTTCGAAGAAGCTGTTGCTACTTGAACCACTAGGCATTCTGGCGTTGGGTGCCTGTTCAAAATGGAGGGTCTACGGAAGCAGTCTTGTATTTTTTTGTTAATACATTATTAACAGATGGAACAGAATCTGGTTTAAGCCAGTGCTCCATTACTCTTACTCTCAAGGCTGCATGAAATGGCAATACATCTTCTCTAACTGGCCCACTGTCTAGGATATCAGTGAGGTCATCATTCTCCACAGCAGCTGCAAGTCTGGACCATCCCAGATATTCAGCTACCGTACCAATTACTGCCCTGTAAGAGGGATCAGTATAACTAGATATTTCAGGATTTCCAACTTCTGTCTCTGGTGATGTTTCCCAACTACTTGTTTCCTTTAATTTCTCTGCAAGATTTTGTATCTTGGATTAATCTGAAATGAATTCCTCTGGAACATTTGGTTTTCCATATTCATACCCAAAAAGGGGCTGACCATCTTCCTCATCTTCTTCAAAGATTGAACCCATTATCCTAAAGAAATCAGGTCTAGGAATGGGTTGGAAGAATTTAGGATCATCAGGCTTTAGAGCCTTCGAGAGCATAGAATGATCTGACGAAGCTGAAGGCGTCAAAGACTTCAACGACTTATTCGAAACTGTCGATGAATGCATCGACAATTTATATTGCTTTGAAGGCTCTATATGTATTACATTCCTCAAAGGTTCAGGCGACAAACATAAATGTTTTGATTCCTTCGAAGAAGGCTTCAATGCCGTTAATGAATGTTTTGAGACAACAGACGCAGGCTTCTTCTTGTGCGCTGTAGAAGATTCCTTCGACTTATGTCGAGGAACCTTTCTTCCTGGGCTCTGAGGCACGCAAGAAGGGGACACACAAGACTCCCCACCGGTCTTGAAAGACACTGAGGGGTGACCACTTTGGACTCCTTTAGAGAAACATTCGGAGGAGCATGCTCTTTAAAAATATCTAACATCTTAAAACAGAGGTTTTCTGACTGCGCTGGACTCTAGTTCTTTTTTGGAAAAGAAATTCTTTCTGAAGAGGAAGACGAAGACGACGATGAGGACCAACAATGCAGTTTCTTACCCTTTTAAGGGGAAGCAGATGAGCGTTGTGAATCGGACCTCGAATATCTATGTTTAGAACGTTTACAGTAGAGACATCTCTTGAGTCAGAGGATGATTTTCTTTTCGAAGGGGTAAGGGTTGGGGATTTGGAGGAGGGCTTACCTGCATTGAGTTTCCTCTTCCTGTCCTGCAAGGCCTTAACAGTCATCAATTGACACGAGCCACAGTCGTTGACCTTGTGGCCTGATCCCAAGTGCCACAGACCAACGCAGTGAGGGTCTGTGATAGACATCTTGGCCCCACAGTCTGAACACTGTTTGAAGCCCATCTTCAGTGTGGAGGCCATATCGAAGTAAACGCAATTGAAATCGCTGAGGTGAGTAGCTCCGAAGCACGCAGCAATGTGGAAAAATGTTCTCTATATACTGGCGTCAACGTCACGAAGGACGTTATGAAGACCGTCGAGGACCAAGATTCGACTTTGCACGACGTTCAACCCAATGAAACAAATTTCCAAAGCAAGTTACAAGCAGACTTGAATATCAAAGATGAGGAATACGTAGGAGGACACAATCCATTCGAATGTCATCCTTTGACCCCACTAAGCCAGATGGGATTCTTGCACTTCTCCTCAGAACTAACCCTTCATGTGACCCCGTTGACTCTCTATCTCCAAACATGGGGCAACTCATGCTCCCAGTGTTGCTCCACATCTTAATTCCCTCTTCAACTCCTCTCTTGACTGTGCCGCTTTTCCTTGAGAACCCTTGCCTAAACCCTAACGGTACTGCCAATGTTTGTTCCATCTCTCTTTTACCTCACTATTCCAAAATCCTAGAGCGTGCAGTTTTTAACCAACTCAACTCACTCCTTGACAGACACAACCTCCACGATCCTCTGCAATCTGGCTCCCAACCTCTGCACTCTCCTGAGTCAGCTCTACTCAATGTCAGAAAGCACATCTCTTCCACTTTTCATGCTAACTGTTCATCTATTCCTATTCTTCTCGACCTCTCTGCTCTTTCAGTACCATCAACTATTCTCAACACTATCTCTCCTAGGTATCAGGGACAAGGCCCTCACTTGGATTGCTTCGTTATGTCGTCCCAGACACTTCTAGGTATCCTGGAAGAGCCTTACCTCCCCACTCACTCTCTTTACTGTTGGTGTTCCCCAAAGGTCAGTCCTTCTCTTCACTCTCTAAACATCTGCTTTTGGCACAATGATCTCCTATGGCTTCTCCTATCATTTATTTGCTGATGACACTCAGATCTTCTCCTTTCCACCCTTATCTGACAGGCTGCGGTCAAACATTTCTGTCCTTCCACCATCAAATACTGGATGCCATCTCACTCACTCATGCTCAACTCTACTAAGACTGAAGTTCTCTACTTCCCTACGTTGATTCTGCTTGCAACCTGGGTGTCATCTTTGACCCACCTCACAACTTCTCAGTTTTCATCGCCAAATCTGCCACTGCGGCAAAACTTACTCTCCTCAACATCAGACGAATATGGCATTGTCTCCCCTTCAACACTGCTGAGCACCTAATCTCCTCTTTAGTACTCTCTCGACCTGTCTACAGTGCCAGTCTCCTCTATGGCCTTCCTATACCATGCTTTTTCACCTCTCAACAAAGTCCTAAACTTTGCTCTCTGTACACACTGCAGCCTTCCCCACTTCACCTCCACCTCCCTAGCCTGTCGTCAGTTGGAGTGGTTATCTATGAGACAGTGGGCAAAGTATAAACTCATGCTCATCACCTTCAAAACTATACACAGACTTGAAACACCCTACCTATCAGCCCATCTCACTCCCTTCTCTCTCCCTCGCTCCCAACGATCATTCTCAGCTCAACTGTTTGCCACATCTCGTGCCCCTTGCGCCCCTCTCATTTCTGCTCTCTCTCCTCCTCGCTCCCTTACTATGGAATTATATTCCTCTCCTACCTCACACTACTCCAACTCTGTCACTATTTAAATCCAACCTCCTAGCTCTCCTCCGTTCTGAGGAACCACTTTAATAGCATTCTACGCCACCACATCTCTCTGTTCTCCTCTCCCCCTTCCTCTCTACAACAACCGCATGCCACTTATCCCTCAGCCCATCCTCCCAAACTTAGCACATCCTCCACTATCACGTTTCTATGTCATGCTCTACTGTCCTCGTCCCCGGTTCACGTTTCTGCCTCCCGTGCATCATCCAGTCTTATATCCACATCCTCTCACCCATTGTTGAAGACACTGGTCCTCGGCTCTGTAAATCAAAGTTAAAAGGTTTGTAAGCATGTTTGCACCAAAAATGCATTGGTTTCCCTGAAATGTACATGAATGAATGAATGAATGAATGAATGAATGAATGAATGAATGAATACATATGAAAAATTACTTTCATGGTGATTCAGGTTCTTTTAGACCTTGCTCCCTCTCCTTTACAAATGGTAAGAGGTTTCCTGCATCCACAGCTGGGTCGGAAAAAAGCAGACTTCAAAAGATAGCTGCTCCTTTAAGATCTTAATCTAAGTTATGGGACTCTTTTACGCACATCTGCCCCTCTGCGTGCCAGTCCCACCCTTCACTCTCACGTCACCAACCGCCATGCCCTGTAGTCTTTGTTTTTTTCTCTCTTCACCTACTGGTGATGGTGAGCAACTCTTTGCTTTTACTGGGGATGGCTGGGTGGGTGTTGTGAAGGAGGGAGAGGAAGGACTAAGAGAACCTGAATCATCATGAAGAGCAAGTTACTTACCCATGGTAACGTTCTTTCGACTGGATGTTCCTCCTACATATTCCTTATCCTTAGGAATACGTGGGGGGAACATCCAGTCGAAAGAACGTTAGCATGGGTAAGTAACTTGTTCTTCAAATGGACTGTGTCCTCCCACGTATTCCTGATCTTTGATACACTCTCAAAGCAGTTTACATAAATTGGAGGAGGGAGTAAAATGTAATGTGATCACATATTCACAGAGTGCAATACTGCTTTTCCAAAAGCATAATCTTGGCTCGTGGAGGAGTCGAGACTCTAGTATTTAGTAAAGGTGTGCACAGACGACCATGTGGCAGCTACACACATATCCTTTATCGGAACTCCCCTCTGCAAAGCAGACGAAGTTGCAACACCCCTGGTCGAATGTGCACTTAGATGTTCTGGAGGGTCTTTACCGGCTAGTCTGTAACATTCCGATATAGTTAAAATAATCCATCTGGAGATAGTTTGCTTGGTGATGGCTCGACCAAATTTGTGACCTGAATAGCCCACGAATAATGGTCATTCTGCCGCAGTTTTGCCAATCTGGAAATGTAAAAACTTAGTGCACGTCTAGGGTTGAGTCTCTGAAGTCTTTTTTCCTCTTTCCCCGAATGGGGTGGAGGATAAAAAGATGGTAATGTTATCTTCTGAGTAATATGAAACTCAGAAACAACCTTGGGGAGAAAGGTAGGCTTCACCTTTAGTATCACTTTGTCTTTATGAAAAACAGTATGAGGAGGCTTGCAGGATAAAGCCTGCAGCTCATTCACCCTTCGGGCAGATGTTATTGCCACTAAGAACACAGTTTTCAAATTAAGAAGTCTTAATGGACAAGAATGTAGAGGCTAGAAAGGAGCTCCCATTAGAAAGTTTAAAACCAAGTTGAGATCCCACAGTGGGACTTGAAACGGAGTCGGAGGGTAAACATTAGTTTTTTTTTAAACTTTTATTTTTGAAGGCAGAGGTGAACAGCTTACACAAACATCAGAGCAGCCAGGAGTAGCAAAATACATATTCAACTGGTTACAGTGGTGCATATTAACGATAACATATTGGAAGTTATGGGAGCGGCATCACAAAAACGTCTAGAGCTGTGGCACTTTACAAAGATGATTGCGATGAGTTGTCTCCGGAGGAGGATGTGTCTAGATTATTAAGATAGCTGTTAAAGGGGGTCCAGATGTTTTTAGACCGGGAGTGGGCCGGGAGGGTAGTGAGGTACTCCTCCTCACAGTTCCGAGACCATGTCAATAAGTTCAGCCATTTCTGGAATGTAGGGGGGGAGGAGGACTTCCAGCTCTGCAATACACACTTCTTGGCAATTATAAAGCTGACATTTAAAAATTTAGCGGCCCCTCTAGGTCCCTCAGTCCCCCACACTCCAAACAGCACCCCCAGTGGGTCAGGGTCAACAACAATGTCACATATTTCTGACAGAGTTTTCAGGATCTCGTCCCAAAATGCCGCCAGCCGCGGGCAGGCCCAAAACATGTGCAGATGGCCCGCATCCTCTGCACTGCAGCGGGGACAGAGCTTTGGGTCGGAGTGAGCAAATCTGGAGATCTTGCGTGGGGTGTAATATAACCTGTTCAACAGTTTGTACTGAATAGTACAGTAGCGAAAGTTCAGGGAAACTCTATTAGTGTGGGAGCACATTTTCGTCCACAGTTGGTCGGTGAGTTCCAACTCCAGTTCGGCGCCCAGTCGTCTCGGGCCCCAGAAGGCTGTGGTGGAGAAGAGGTCAGGAGGAGTGTATACAATGAGGATACCACCCCGCGGGCCCCACCAGAGTTGGCGATGTAGGAGATTCCAGGGGAGTCGGGGGGTTCTGCGAGAAACCCAGGCCAGGCATTGCGGAAGGCAGCGCGGAGCCTATAAAATTGTAGGTGCTCCAACGGTGACCCCGAATGGCCGGGCTTCCAGGTGTGCGGTGTGATGAATTGCCCATCTGGATAGAAATCAGTCAGGGCCTCGTACCCCAGGGACTGCCAGTGTCGTGCCAGGGCCATGTCATTTGTGGGTTCCAGCCCGGGGAAGTGCCAGGCAGGGAGCCATTTGTAGTACGGGTGTTCTCGGTAACTGTGGCGAATAACCGTCCCCAGGCATGCACAGTGATCCGAACCGGGTCAATAGGCGAGTCCGGTTCGTATTGGCAGTGTAATATTAAGGACATTATGTTGGTATTAGATGCCGCGAGGGCCTCCAACTTGACATGGGGGTGCGTGGGGGGTCCGGGGTACCAGTAGGAAGCAAATTGTGCCTGCGCTGCGATCCAGTACCGCAGCATATCAGGGGCAGTGAAACCACCTTTTTCGTAGGGAAGCGTCATAGCGAGCCATTTTTTGCGCACTGCCCCTGAATACCACAAGAACTGAGCGCACACTTTGTGGAGGTCGGCAAAATATTTCTTACCAGGCCAGACAGGTACATTTGTGAATATATATAGCAGTTTAGGGAGTAGTATCATTTTTACCAGTGAGAGTCTACCTGCTAGGGACAGCGGGAGAGGGCGCCAGCGTGTTATCTTGGATTCAGCCTGTTCTGCAGCAGCCAAGTAGTTGTCAGCCAGGAGAGTGTCTTTGGTCAGGGACACTTGGATTCCCAAATATTTAATCCCGTCGGGGGACCAACGGAGAGGGTACTCGGTATCGGGGCACGCTGTGGAGCTCGTGATGGGGAAAGAGTTCACATTTGGCATAATTGATTGTGAAACCGGAATATGTACCGATGCGAGTGATGTCACGCAGGATAGGGTCTAGGTGGATATCGGGGTCTCCGACGAACAGAAGCACGTCATCCGCGTAGAGGGAGATTATTTCTGGGGCCCCCTGTAGCGGTATCCCTTTACGTGAGTGATGTTCCCTAACATAGTCCGCCATGGGCTCGATAACCAGGGCAAACAGGATCGGGGAGAACGGGCAACCCTGACAGGTGCCTCTGAAGAGAGGGAACAGATCGGAAGTTTGGGAGTTGACACGGACCCTGGCAACCGGGGAGGTGTACAGTAACTTAATGTATGCGATCATCCTGGGTCCTATGCCCATGGTCTCAAGGACCATCCACATGTACTTCCACGACACCATGTCGAAGGCCTTCTGGGCGTCCAAGGTGACCGCGACCGCACTCACCCCCTGATCGATTCGTGCCATGACGTTGAGAAGCCTTTTAATATTGTGGGAGGTAGATCTCCCGGGTACAAAGTCGGACTGGTCATCATGTACCATAGAGGACATGACAGGGAGGAAGCGGTTAGCGATCACCCTAGCGAATACTTTAGTATCCAAGTTCATCAATGAGAGGGGCCGGTAGGATCCACACTCATTGCTAGGCTTACCAGGCTTGAGCAGGACCGTGATGGCAGCCTCACGGAGTGTCGGGGGAAGGGATCCTAGCCGGAGTGACTCATTTCACACCTCGAGCAATTCAGGGACCAATATTGCCACATGCTCCTGATAAAATTCAGCTGTTAACCCGTCGGGACCCGTGCCTTGCCTTTAGGGAGACTGGATATCGCCTCGACTATTTCATTCAGAGTGATAGGGGAATCCAATTGGTCTCTAGTGGCCTGGGAGACTATGGTGGTGGGTATCTGATCCAGGATCTCACGCATCTGGGAGTCACTATGTTCAGTGGGCTGGGAGTATAATTCCGAGTAGAAGCCTGTGAAGACCTCAAGGATCTGCTGGTCGGACCACTGTAAAACCCCCCCGACTGTCCTTGGCACAGGTTATTTGGGCTTGGCCCCATTCCCCCCTTGCCAGCGCGGCTGGTGTTTTGCCGGGTCTGCCACCGTCGCCGTATTTACGTGCAGCCTGTGGATGAATGAAGTACTGGACTTCCCTAGTGGCCTGTTCATTAAAGGTTTTGAGCTCTTCGCTGATCTGGGAGAGGACACTTGGGTCGACCGAGGCCGGGTGGGCACGTTCCAGGTCACGTAGTTTAGTTTCGGAGCGGGATACGGCAGCTCTTATGGATTTAAGGACTCCCAACTCTCTAGAGATGGACGCCCCCCTGATAAAGGCTTTGAAAGCGTCCCAGCGGACCCCAAAGGTAGTAGACTGAGGCAAATTGTGTTCAAAGTAAGTCTGAATGTCGGCGAGGCTGTCCGCCTTGAATACTATGTCCCGCAGAGCGGATGATTTGAAGCGCCATGTGTTGATGGTGGGGGCGGGTGTCCCCAGTTCCAAGTTAACCAAGATCGGCGAATGGTCAGACATTGTGCACACAAGTATCCGCGCTTCCACTACCCTGCACATCATAGGGCCGGACAACAGGAACATGTTGATCCTGGAGGAGCTGTCGTGGACTGACGAATAGTACGTAAACTCGCGCGCTTGCGGGTGTAGGGCCCTCCATGCGTCGTGGATGTCAAGTGTCGCGCTGCGGGTCAGCAATCTACGCGCTGCACTAGAAAAGGATCTAGGGGCTGTACCAGTCCTGTCCATCTCGGTATCCAATATAAAGTTCATGTCACCACCCCAGATGATCTGCACCCCGACATATCCCAGTAATATAGACACCACCTGGTCCACAAATTCGGGAGAATCGACATTGGGGCCGTAGGTATTCACCAGTAGGTAATACCTGTTGGCTATGACGCAATGTAATATAATGTACCTCCCCTCGGAATCTATGTAGCTCTTGCGGAGGACAAACTTAAGTGATTTATGGATCATTGTTACCACTCCTCTAGCCCGCGTGGAATATGAGGTGAAATATCTATGTGGACCCCATGTCCGAACAATACTTTTGGTCAGGGGGCCTGTTGAGTGAGTCTCCTGCAAAAGCAGTATTTTACACCCGTGTCTGTTGGCGTACGCCATGATTTTACGAGCCTTGGTGTAGTTGCTTAGGCCCTGCACATTCCAGGATATCGCTGTTACCGGCATGTCAGTGATTCAAGTAACATCCCACCACAGTTATCGTATAGTGAATCCTGGGCGGAGGCCACCCCCACAGGGGCCTCCCGATGCACTGTGGTCTGCCAAATCGCCTCTGCCATTTTTCTCCATAACACACAACAAACCCGTTCCGCTGTCCTCCCGCCCCACCCCACCCACCCTCACTGCCCATCCACAACTTGCAGTGTAACCCCCCCCCCACATGAGTGCCAACATTTCTCCAAGCCCAGGTGGCTTCAGTTAAGTCAATGCCACCATTCCACCGCAGGTCGGCGGCCAGCACCCAACGTGGGCGTGCCCCTTCCACGGTCCAAACTGGGCCCAGCAGTAGTGGCAACCAACCAAAACTAAACAGAATCATTGCAAATGCAGCGAGGTGCGCTGTTGCCGTGTGGTCGGCTACTTGAACATCAGAGAAGGACAGCGGATGCTGTCCACAGTAGGTTTCTGCCCCCGGAGCAAACATGAGTACATGAGGAAAAGGATGCGGATGTAGGAGAGTTCAATGCAAGTGGCGGTCATACGCATCAAGAAGAATGGGTTACTTCCAATCCGGAGCATAGTCGGTGGCCGGCCACTTGCAGCATGGAGGCATCAGTACTGGGTAAAGAACAACATTACCATGGTCGCCTTGTGAGTCTAGGATCACCAGATAGTGTGGGCAACTCCGAGCAGGGTGGTCTGAGGCTATATGGCGACGGCGGGGTCGTTCCTTGGATTGTGTAGTGGTATTTGCGACTCAATGAATTTCACCGCCTCGTCCAGGACCGTAAAGAAGTAGAGTTTTCCGTTGTGGGTAAGTTTAAGTCGAGCCGGGAATAGGATGGCGTATGGGACATTGCGCTCCCTGAGCAGTTTTTTAACACCGAGGAATTGCGTCTCTCCTGTTGAACCGTGACTGAGAAGTCGGGGAAAATCCTGATGATGTTGGCCTCTAAGCGCAAGTCCCCTTTTTCCCGTGCCAGGCGGAGGATGAGGTCTCTGTCCCAGTAGTTTAGAGTCCTGGCGATGATGGGTCTCGGGATGTCGCCCAGCTTGGGGCGAGGGGACAATGCACGGTGGACGCGCTCGACTGTAAAATGTGGTGACAGAGCTGGATTGCCCAGGAGATCTTTGAGTAGGCTCTCGACAGCGTCCTCCATGCGCCCCTTGAGTGCATTCTCGGGAACGCCGATAATGCGTAGACTATTTCTGCGGGAGCGTGACTCAAGTCGTCACACTTGGCTTTCACTGCTTTCATGTCTCGTGACAGGGATGCAACAGTGGACTGCAAAGTGTGTATGTCATCCTCATTTGTCATCCAGTTTCTCGTGGAAAGAGGCAAAGTTTTTAGCCATTGATTCCATGAGAGTGGTGAGATCAGGCCCTGATGTTCCAGGGTTGGCATCCGCCTCAGGTTCTTCCTGCAAGGATGGCGGTGAACTTGACTCAACCCTGGGGACGGCCCTTGCAAATTTATCCATGGCTCCCCCCTTGGCGCTCCCCCTCTGCTTGTTCGGCATGCTAGATGGCGGTGGATGTCAATGCGATCTGCGGGCAGCGCCTGCGGGGAGAACAGGTGAAGAGGGCCGGGAGGATCCGGTCAGTCTCCAGATAATGATACCAAGCCTGCCAGGCCTCCGCTGCTGTGAAGGCAAATGTCACTAGTAGCTCCGGTTGGGGTGGACAGCAGTCCCAGGGGCCAGCGTGCAGAAGCCGCCCTCTTTCAGGGAGGCTGCGGCCCTCTTAGCGCAGGCCTGGTGTGTCCCGGGCGTCCCGGTCCCGCGGGGCCGAGGGCCAGGTCCCATAGAATCCAACGCCGGGGCAACCAGGCACGTCCCGGGGAAGCTACTCGCGAACAGGCAGCCGCAGGAACAGGCACAACAGTTAGGTCCCCAGTGGGCAAAACAAAGTGAAACTCGCAGGATCGATGCACTAGACGTTCCCAAACAACTCCAGCCGTTGGCAGCCCGCAGAGATGCCATGTTGCGCAGATGTTGGCGGATTTCTGCCGAACCACACGGAGCTCATTAGCTAAGCAGCCATCTTGGGCTGCTCAACAGCACCACACCGGGTAAACATTAGTTAATCCCTTTAAGAATTGTATCATCAGAGGAATCTTAAACTAGGAGACTTCGGGTCTAATCACGAGTTGGGTGGTCGCTGCAGTAAAGGGTCCACCCAAACATGGGTCTGGCGTGTTTACCCCAGCTCAGAACTGGCAGTAAACGCGCCGGAAAAATTCAAATTTTCGGGCGCAATTAGCGCTGCGCTATTTGCGCCGAAAATTGCAGATTGGGACCCAATGGGAAAGGGAATAGTTTCTCCAGCATTGGTATCTTTCATGGATTCACATGCTTAGAATATTCCCTTGATCCGGCGCTAATAGTGCACGACCGGTTGGTAGTAAAGCTATTAGCGCGGGTGGTAACCCGGCGGTAATACCGCCGGGATATCGTCCAACTCATGATGAGGCCCTTCCTCAGAAGTGCACTTAAAAATAGAAAGCGCTGCCAGGTATCCTTTGATTTTACCAATCTGAAGCCCCTGATTTGCTAGATGTAATAGAAAAGATAACACCATCGGTGTGTTACATGAGAAAGAATCAACATTCTTATCTCTACACAAGCTGCAGAAATTATTCCAGCGGCAGCGATATAACGATTTGCTTGCTGGCCTTCTAGCCGAAAGCAAAACCTCCATTACGTTGCCCGGGAGGTCCCAATCCTTGTATCTCAGCCTCCCAGAAACCATGCATGAAGGCTGAGAGTCCTGATATCCGGATGGAGAACCCGACCCTCCTCTCACGAGAGAAGATCCTCTCTTTGTGGAAGACAAATAAAAGGGCAGATGGAAGTGTCCAGAAGGTGTCTTCCATGTCTTCCTGACCCAGTCTGGGGCAATTAGGATCATGGATTTCCTGATCCTCCGCAAACCTCCTTATTACGTGAGGAATGACGGGGATTGGAGGAAACGCTTTCAGAAGTGGAAACTCCCAGTCCACTACAAACGCGTCTCCTAGAGCTCCTCTCGGGGGAAATTCCCTTGAGCAGTACAGTTCGCACTTCCTGTTGGCACTGGTCCCGAACAGATCCTCTTGAGGGGTTCTCCAAAGGGTGAAGATCTCCTGAAGGACTTCCTGAGCTAGTTCCCACTCGTGTGAGACTGTGCTTTGCCTGCTCAGAGTGTCCGCTGTTGTGTTCTTCTCTACGGCTAGGTGAACTGCTGATAGAGAGATTCCTTCTTGTATTGCCCAGAACCAGAGCTGCATTGCCGCTCTGTACAGTGGTAGTGACCCTATCCCTCCTTTCTTGTTGAGGTAGTACATGGCCACTGTGTTGTCTGTCATTATTAGGACATTCTTTCCTCGTACAGATGGCAGGAAGGCCTTCAGCGCTAGTCTGATTGCCCTCAGCTCCAAAAGGTTGATATGAAGTTTGGACTCTGATAGAGACCAACGACCGCTGATGATCAAGTCGTTGGTATGGGCTCTCCACCCCGTGAGTGAGGCACCTGTCACTAATGTTATCTCTCACCATGGTTGACAAAACGGTTCTCCTTTCAAGATGTTCTCCCAACAGGCCCACCACTGAAGATCCAGTGGGACTCTATTTGGGATTTGTCGGAGACCTGGCATCCTTCCTGAGAATTGTGACCACTGGGTCCTGAGAGCCCATTGGAGAGATCTCATTCTCAAGCGAGCCTCTGGCACCAGAGAAATGCAGGATGCCATAAGGCAGACCAACCTCAGAAAATCGAAGGCGATTAACGCTGGGAATTCTGGAATGTTGTCACCATCTGCAGAATGTCTTGAGGCTTTTCCAGGGATGCATCCAGGACTGCGCCGATGAATTGGAGTCTTTGTGATGGTATCAGGTGGGACTTCTTGAAGTTGAGGTAGAAGCTCAGCCTGTGAAGGGAGTGACAGGTGGAGCTGAGATATTCCAGGGCCTGCTCCGGAGAAATGGCCCTGATCAGCCAATCGTCTAGGTAGGGGTAGACCTGAATCCCCCCTCTTCTGAGACTCGCTGCCACCAATGACATTAGCTTGGTGAAAACCCTTGGGCGGAGGTCAGCCCAAATGGCAGAACCCAAAACTGATAATGAGAACCGCCAACGGCGAACCTCAGTTTGCCTTATTGCAGCCCCAAGGGATTTGGCCGCCGCCTTGGAAGTTTGCAGCTTCTCCAAACTCTCATCAGCTTTATTCCCAAATAGATTTGTCCTGTCAAAGGGCATGTTGAGAAGTCTGGATTGTACGTCTGGGGCAAATCCTGACTTCCGCAAGCATGCAAATCTGCCGGATCACTGTACCAGCCGTCATAGCTCTGCTGATGCTGTCAACAAAGTCGAGACCAGTCTGGAGGGATTCACATATAGCGTCTTTCCCATCCTTGACAATGTTAAGGAAACCATCTTGTTCCTCCCCTTCGGGATATGGTCAGCCGCCATAGAAGAACTAGTTACTCTTACCTTGTAACGTTCTTTCGATGGGATGTTCCTCCGACGTATTCCTTATCTTAGATATAAATCCTTCAGCTTTGCTGGCCTCGGAAAATTTTTTCGCCAGAGGGCGCTGCGCGTCGATGATCGCCGAGTCGATGACCCTCGACGGCCTCCGTGCCGACGTCGACGTCATCCTGCCTATAAAGGCCGCGCGCAGCGTCCGTTGCTCAGTTCCGTTTTGTAGTCCCCAGTAATGTTTTTGGATTAGACTAATCACCTTGAAGGAGCATAGGCTGCAAACCCACAGGAAGTCATACTGCGGGGATGGATGGGAGGGTCGATAAGGAATACGTCGGAGGAACATCCCATCGAAAGAACGTTACAAGGTAAGAGTAACTAGTTCTTCGAAGGGATTGTGTCCTCCGACGTATTCCTTATCTTAGATAGACTCCCATAGCAGTGGTATTGTGACTGGAGGCGGGAGTAATAAAAGTTATGTTACCCTTCCAGAATGGACAGAGTGTAACACAGCCTTGCCGAATCTAGTTTCTTGACTAGAGGAGGAATCCAGGCTATAGAATTTGGTAAATGTATGTGCGGACGACCATGTGGCAGCCGCACATATATCTCGAATTGGCACCCCTCTTTGAAGGGCTGAGGATGTTGCGATACCCCTGGTAGAATGAGCCCTTAGATTTTGAGGAGGCTCCTTTCCTGCCAATTTGTAGCACTCCAGAATGGCTAAAATAATCCATCTGGAGATGGTTTGTTTTGTTATTGGAAGGCCCAACTTATGTCCTGCATAACCTACAAAGAGTTGGTCTGCTTGTCTGATCTTAGCCAATCTGCTGATATAGAAGCTCAAGGCTCGCTTAGGGTCCAGCCTGTGCAGTCTCTCTTCCTCCTTCCCCGGATGAGGAGGAGGGTAGAAAGAAGGTAATATAATCTTCTGAGTGATGTGAAACTCCGAGACTACCTTCGGGAGGAAGTTAGGCTTCACCTGAAGAACAACTTTGTCCTTGTAAAAGATTGTATGTGGAGGTTTACACGATAAGGCTTGCAACTCGCTAACCCTTCTAGCAGATGTCAATGCTATTAGCAAAACAGTTTTGAGGGTGAGAAGCTTCAATGAACAAGAGTGTAGTGGTTCAAAAGGGGCACCCTTTAGGAAGTTTAAAATTAGGTTTAAATCCCATAAGGGAACTTGAAAAGGTTTCGGGGGATAAACATTAGTTAATCCTTTTAGGTATTGTATTACCAATGGAATTTTGAAGTATGAAGGCTCCTCTGCAGTGCGCTTAAAGATTGATAGCGCTGCGAGATAGCCCTTAATTGTGCCAACCTGTAGGCCTGAATTAGCCAGGTAAAGTAAGAATGACAACACCATAGGTGTACCACAAGAAAAGGGTTCAATATTCTTTTCTCTGCACCAGCTGCAAAATTTGTTCCAACGGCAGCGGTATAGAGTTTTAGTTGCCGGCCTTCTGGCCGAAAGCAACACCTCCATAACATCATCCGGAAGGTCCCAATCCTTGTACCTCAACCTTTCAGACACCAAGCGTGAAGGTTGAGGGTCTTGATGGCTGGATGGAGAACCTGACCTTCCTTCTGCGAGAGAAGATCCTCTCTGTATGGCAGTCGAATTGGAGGGCAGATGGACATGTCTAGAAGGTCCGGGTACCACGTTCTCCTGGCCCAATCCGGGGCAATTAGGATCATGGTCTTCCGAAACCTTCTCAACCTCCTGATCATTTGAGGAATGACAGGGACCGGAGGGAACGCGTACAGAAGTGGGAACTCCCAGTCCACTACGAACGCATCTCCTAGAGCTCCTCTCGGGGGAAATTCCCTTGAGCAAAATCTGTCGCACTTCCTGTTGATACTGGTGGCGAACAGATCCACTTGAGGGGTTCCCCAAAGGGCGAAGATCTCTTGAAGGACTTCCTGAGCTATCTCCCACTCGTGAGAGACTGTGCTCTGCCTGCTCAGAGCGTCCGCTGTCAAGTTCTTCTCTCCGGCTAGGTGAATTGCCGATAGAGAGATTCCTTCCTGAATTGCCCAAAACCAGAGCTGCATCGCCTCTCTGCACAGTGGTAGTGAGCCTACGCCTCCTCTTTTGTTGAGGTAGTGCATGGCCACTGTATTGTCCGTCATTATTAGGACGTTTCTTCCCCGTACAGACGGCAGAAAAGCCTTCAGCGCTAGTCTGATGGCTCTCAGCTCCAACAGGTTGATATGTAGTCTGGACTCCGATGGAGACCAACGACCGCTGATGGTCAAGTCGTTGGCGTGAGCTCCCCACCCCGTGAGTGAGGCATCCGTGACTACTGTTATCTCCGGCCATGGTTGCCAAAACATTTCTCCTTTCAGGATGTTCTCCCGACAGGCCCACCACTGAAGGTCTCGGGCTACTTTGACCGGGATCCGAAGGAGATCTGTCATCCTTCCTGAGAACTGTGACCACTGAGTTCTCAGTGCCCACTGGAGGGATCTCATTCTCAGGCGAGCCTCCGGCACGAGGAATATGCAGGATGCCATGAGGCCTAGCAACCTCAGAAAGTCGTAGGCTGGGAGATATTGGGCATTCTGAAATCTGATGACCATCTGCAGAATATCTCGAGCCCTCACCTCTGGTGGCAAGGCTTTTCCCAGGGAAGTGTCCAGGACTGCTCCAATGAATTGGAGTCTCTGTGATGGTATCATCTGTGACTTCTTTAAATTGAGGGAGAAGCCCAGCTTGTGAAGGAAGTGGCAAACATAATCCAGTTGTCTCTGAGCCTGTTCCGAAGATACAGCTCTGATCAACCAATCGTCTAGGTAAGGGTAGACATGAATCCCTTCCCTCCTTAGACTTGCAGCCACAACCGACATTAGCTTGGTAAAGACCCTCGGGGCGGAGGTTAGCCCAAATGGCAGAACTCGAAATTGATAATGAGAGCTGCCAATTGCGAACCTCAGGTATCTCCTGTGCCTGGGATGGATCGGCACATGGAAATAAGCGTCCTGGAGGTCTAGAGATACCAACCAGTCCTGAAGCTGGAGGGCCTGAAGGATCTGAGAGAGAGTCACCATCTTGAACTTGTCCTTTCGGAGGAATTTGTTCAATTCCCGTAAGTCTAAGATGGGTCTCAGTCCTCCGTCCTTCTTCGGTATTATGAAGTAGGGGGAGTACCAACCCTTGTTCCTTTCCGCTACAGGTACCAGTTCTATGGCACCTTTCTCTAGCAGGTCTAAAACCTCCTGCAAGAGGAGCGGATCTGGAAGCTTCAAAGGGTTGTTCCCCGGTGGATGACTCTGAGGGATATGTAGGAAGGGCAGGCAGTAACCTTGGGCCACTGTCTCCAGAGCCCAAGCATCTGACGTAATAGCCTGCCATTCCGTCAGATGGTGAGTTAACCTGCCCCCTACTGGTGTTCTGTGAGGGGAGACCTCAGAGTGGTTTTGAAGCGGCTGATGCAGTTGCCGAAGGTAAAGTGGCTCCTGCTCCTGCGGGTGCGGCTTTCTTTCCCCTACCCCGTCCACCACGGGTAAATCTTCCTTGGCCTCTTTGAGCCGGTCGTCCCCTGCCCCTTCCATATGAGGAATAGTAACGAAAGGACCGTCCTCTCCACGATGATCCCGAAGGACGAAAGGTATTCTGACGGATAGCAGCTCCCAATGACTTGGCTGCTGCCTTGGACGTTTGCAGTTTCTCCAAACTGTCATCCGCCTTCTTTCCAAAGAGGGTAGAACCGTCAAAGGGCATATTCAAAAGCCTGGTCTGCACGTCAGAGGCAAAACCAGACTTCCTCAACCACGCATGCCTGCGGATTGTGGTACTTGCCGCCATGGCCCTGCTGATACTGTCAGCAGAATCTAGGCCAGTTTGTAGGGTCTCGCACATCGCATCTTTACCATCCCTGATGATGTTTAAAAATGCGTCCCTTTCCTCTCCTTCTTGGAGGCAGTCAGCCGCTGATGAAGCGCACTCCCAAAGGGTGTGGCTGAACCTAGCGAGCGTACAGGTCGCGTTAATAGACTTTAACGCCATGCTACAGGCAGAAAAAACCTTCTTAGCCATGGCATCATACTTTTTGTCATCCCTATCCTGCGGAGCAGTGGGGTATGCAGATGTGCTGCCTGATGAGGTTGCAGCCTGTACAACCAAGCTCTCAGGAGTAGGGTGTTTTGACAAATATTCAGGGTCAGAACTAGCCACCCTGTATTTTGTTGACAGTTTTTTTATTTACTGCCGGGATAATTTCTGGCGTTTCCCAGTTTGTCAAAATCCTTCTCTGTAGAGCAGAGTGAAATGGAACCACAGGATCCTCCTGTGGGCCCTTGTCCAGTATGTCAGTGAGGTCATCCTGCTGAAAGGCAGGAGAAGGTGCAGACCAACCCATAAATTCTATGATTCTAGACATCAGAGCTCTATATGGAGTCTCCGCATGTTCTCCTGGGTCTGGTTTGATAAATTCTGCTTCAGGAGAAGTGTCCAAGCCACTAGCTTCCTGAAGTGCATCCTGAAGATTTTTTAATCTTCCTTCCTCAGAGGCGAAAGTCTCTGGCTCTGGTGATGTGGTCCTCTGTAAATCAATATCTTGGTCTGAATCCTCCCTTTCCTC
This sequence comes from Ambystoma mexicanum, assembly GCF_040938575.1. Lineage (NCBI taxonomy): Eukaryota > Metazoa > Chordata > Amphibia > Caudata > Ambystomatidae > Ambystoma > Ambystoma mexicanum. Next base: position 640,746,342 of record NC_090939.1, read on the forward strand.
AAAAATCGAGGTTAAAGGGGGATACATTGGTTTTTGGAATGGTATAAACCCCATTTCCAATGCAGAAGGAGCCATCATCACAGGCCTTGAAAACGTCGATGTCGTCGACACCGACGTGAAAGTACTCGAAGGCGCCGTGAAAAGCGTCGAGAAATGTGTACTAGGCCTCGAAGAACTCGAAAGGATCGGAGTCCTGCTCGAGAACGACGTCGACGTTCTCGGCGTCGAGTCGGAGGTCTTTTGTCTAACCGTTGGCTGTGGAGTAGCCGTGGTTCTTTCCTTCACCGGCGTCGATATCGGCGTCGACGTCGGCGTCGACTCGATCGACTGATGCGCCGATGAATCCTTCGACAACGGCGTCGATGGCGCCGACCTCTGTTTCGAAGGAGTTTTCGACGATGGCGTCGATGATGCTTTATCTCCCGATGGCTCGAGGCGCTTTCGGGTTGACTTTTCCGCCGGGTACTGCGACTCGCGGCGTTTAGATTTTTTGGGTTTTTTACCCGGGGTATCACCCTCAGCTGTCTTCGAGGGGGACGAGGCCGCTTTCTCGAAGACGCTTAGCATCTTTTTCCTGAATTCCTCCCACTCAGCTTGCGAGCTGCGTTTTGTGGGGCAATGAACTCTCTCAGGAGAACTCGACGAAGATGACGAAGGGGATCTCCTACGTCTCTTCTTCGAGTGTCTCGATGTCGACGAGTGGTGGGAGCCACTTCGTGATCTAGATCGAGAGTGTTTTTTATGGTGAGGAGACGAACGTCTCGACTCTACCGAAGAAGCTTTCGAGGAAGTTAAAGTTGACCTACCTCTCTCGAGCTTCCCCCTACGCTCCTTCAAGGCTTTCGCCGTCATGGAAAGGCATTCCTCACACTCCGAACTCTGGTGCGTGATTCCCAGACACCACAAACAGACCCTGTGAGGGTCCGTCAACGACATTTTCTTCCCGCAGTCTCGGCACTTTTTGAAACCGGACCGAGGGGTCGTCGGGTCGGAGGAGGATGCCATCGATATCGAGGTAAATAGTAGTTATTATATACGTTATCTTGACGAGAACTGAGCAACGGTGTTCCGAGGCACAACGAAGCGCGGAAAAACGGAACTGAGCAACGGACGCTGCGCGCGGCCTTTATAGGCAGGATGACGTCGACGTCGGCACGGAGGCCGTCGAGGGTCATCGACTCGGCGATCATCGACGCGCAGCGCCCTCTGGCGAAAAAATTTTCCGAGGCCAGCAAAGCTGAAGGATTTATATCTAAGATAAGGAATACGTCGGAGGACACAATCCCTTCGAAGAAGAAGTTACTTCTTACCTTGTAACGTTCTTTCGACGAGATGTTCCTCCGACGTATTCCTTATCTTAAATATCTCTTTCCAGCTTTGCTGGCCTCGGAAATTTTTTCTCTCTAGAGGGCGCTGCGCGTCGACGTCCGCCAAGTCGATGTCCCTCGACAGCCGCCGTATCGACGTCGACGTCATCCTGCCTATAAAGGCCGCGCGCAGCGTCCGTTGCTCAGTTCCGTTTTGTAGCCCACAATAATTCTTTCTGGACTAGACTAATCACCCTGAAGGAGCGTAAGCTGCAACAACAAGGGAAGTAGTACTGCGGGGATGAATGGGAGGGTCGATAAGGAATACGTCGGAGGAACATCCCATCGAAAGAACGTTACAAGGTAAGAAGTAACTTGTTCTTCGAAGGGATTGTGTCCTCCGACGTATTCCTTATCTTAGATAGGCTCCCATAGCAGTATTCTGTTATTGGAGGTCGGAGTACTGACTTCATGCTTCCTCTTATTGATGAATAGAGTGCAATACTGCCCTTCCAAACCTAGTTTTCTGACTGGAGGAGGAATCCAAGTTGTAAAACCGTGTAATGGTATGGACCGACGACCATGTGGCAGCCGCACATATGTCTCGAACCGGCACTCTCTCTTTTGAGGGCCAATGAAGCTGCGATACCTCTGGTCGAATGAGCCCTAAGATTTTGAGGGGGCTCTTTTCCTGCCAGTTTATAACATTCCAAAATGGCTAAAATAATCCATCTGGAAATGGTCTGCTTAGTTATCGGTAGCCCCAGCTTGTGACCTGCGTAGCCTACAAACAGCTGGTCTGCTTGTCTTATCCTAGCCAGTCTACTAATGTAAAAACTTAAAGCCCTTCTTGGGTCCAGCCTGTGTAACCTCTCTTCCTCTTTCCCCGGATGGGGAGGAGGATAGAAAGATGGAAGGGTAATCTTCTGTGTGATATGAAATTCAGAAACCACCTTTGGGAGGAAATTAGGCTTCACTTGCAGAACTACTTTGTCTTTGTGAAAGATTGTATGAGGGGGTTTACAAGAAAGAGCTTGTAACTCGCTCACCCTTCTAGCAGATGTAAGTGCTACAAATAAAACAGTCTTAAGGGTAAGAAACCTTAACGAACAAGAGTGGAGTGGTTCGAAAGGTGTGCCCATCAGGAAAGTTAGGACTAAATTTAAATCCCATAGGGGAACCTGGAATGGTCTTGGGGGATAAACGTTAGTTAACCCCTTTAGAAACTGTATTACCAAGGGTAACTTGAAATAGGATGGTTCTTCCGCAGTGGGCTTAAAGATGGATAGCGCTGCGAGATAGCCCTTGATAGTGCCAACTCGAAGGCCTGAATTTGCCAAGTAGAGTAGAAAGGATAACACCGTTGGTGTACCACATGAAAAGGGGTCGATATTCTCTTCTCTACACCAGCTGCAAAATCTGTTCCAACGGCAGCGGTATAAAGATTTTGTTGCTGGCCTTCTTGCCGAAAGCAACACCTCCATAACGTCATCAGGGAGGTCCCAATCCTTCTACCTCAGCCTTTCAGAAGCCAAGCGTGAAGGTTGAGGGTTTTGATGTCTGGATGGAGAACCTGACCTCCCTTCTGTGAGAGCAGATTCTCTCTGAGTGGAAGTCGAATTGGAGGGCAGATGGACAAGCCTAGAAGGTCCGGGTACCACGTTCTCCTGGCCCAATCCGGGGCAATTAGGATCATGGTTTTCTGGAATCTTCTCAACCTCCTGATCATTTGAGGAATGACAGGGACTGGTGGAAACGCGTACAGGAGTGGAAACTCCCAGTCCACTATGAACGCGTCTCCCAGAGCTCCTCTCGGGGGAAATTCCCTTGAACAGAACAGATCGCACTTCCTGTTGACACTGGTGGCGAACAGATCCACCTGAGGGGTTCCCCAAAGGGCGAAGATCTCTTGAAGGACTTCCTGAGCTAGTTCCCACTCGTGGGAGACTGTGCTCTGCCTGCTCAGAGCGTCCGCTGTCAAGTTCTTCTCTCCGGCTAGGTGAACTGCCGATAGAGAGATTCCTTCTTGGATTGCCCAAAACCAGAGCTGCATCGCCTCTCTGCACAGTGGTAGTGATCCTACGCCTCCTCTTTTGTTGAGGTAATGCATGGCCACTGTGTTGTCTGTCATTATCAGGACATTCTTTCCTTGTACAGATGGCAGAAAAGCCTTCAGCGCAAGTCTGATGGCCCTCAGCTCTAACAGGTTGATATGTAGTCTGGACTCCGATGGAGACCAATGACCGCTGATCGTCAAGTCGTTGGCGTGGGCTCCCCACCCTGTAAGTGAGGCATCCGTGACTACTGTTATCTCCGGCTAAGGTTGCCAAAACTGCTCTCCTTTCAGAATGTTCTCCTGACAGGCCCACCACTGAAGGTCTCGAGCCACCCTGTCGGGAACCTGAAGAAGATCTGTCATTCTCCCTGAGAATTGTGACCACTGAGTTCTCAGTGCCCACTGGAGAGATCTCATTCTCATGCGAGCCTCTGGCACTAGGAAAATGCAGGATGCCATGAGGCCTAGCAACCTCAAAAAGTCGAAGGCTGGGAGACGTTGGGCTTTTTGAAACTTGGTGACCATCTGTAGAATATCTTGAGCCCTCACCTCTGGTTGCGAGGCTTTTCCCAGGGAAGTGTCCAGGATCGCTCTGATGAACTGGAGTCTCTGCGATGGTATCATTTGTGACTTCTTTAAATTGAGGGAGAAGCACAGTCTGTGAAGGGAGTGGCAAACATAATCTAGCTGGATCTGAGCTTGTTCCGAAGATACAGCTCTGATCAACCAATCGTCCAGGTATGGGTAGACGTGAATCCCTTCCCTCCTTAGACTTGCAGCCACTACCGACATTAACTTGGTGAAGACCGGGGGGCCTGGCTTGGCGGCCATGCGAGCGTGAGCTAGTCTTGGAGAGCTCCCACTCGATCCGGAGACAGATCCTGAAAAAAGGCCATAAACAGAAGCAAAACGATAGGAAAAAGTTGGGGAAGGCATCGGAAAGCCCAGAGAACACGCAGAAGAAAGTTCAAGGAAAATCGGTGACGAAGAAGGCTGAAACGGAGAGCGCGAGATACGCGGTACCACCACGCAAAATGGCGGGCGCGCCTCGCTGAAAAGGCCGCTTGCCACTGAGAAGAAGGCGGGTGCAGGAGGAAGGAAGACAGGACCCGGGGGCGCCGCCGGCGGACAACCAGCCCAGTGAAGACCACCGAGCCGCCCGGGAGAAGGAAGAAGACCGAGATACGCGCCGCAACGCTGTGCCGAGATAGACGGAGTAGCACAGGCCGCGGCAGAGCGGGAAGAGACCAGGCGGGCAGCGGAGGCCTGGAGGGTGCGCCCCCCCTGACAGTCAGCAAGGGGGGCTGGAGGTGAGGACGCCGAGGGCTCCAGCCGGGAACCCCTTGGAGGACTGGCCGCCGCGGGAGATGGAACAGCCACCGCAGAAGAAAGGAGCCCGGAAGACGTGCCGCAGCGCCGTGCCAGGGTAGGCAGACAGGGCCGCGAGTGCCCACGGCCCCCCCGACAGTAGGCACGGGTGGTAGAGCCCGCGCGGAGGCTGGTAGTCGGGGCGCCGGGAGCCCCAGCCGGGGAAAAGAAAAGAGACCCCGAGGCCAGAGGACGAAGGGGGTGAACGGAGCATCCGGCCCCGACCTGGGGACCGTTGGACACTCCCTTGAAGAGGTGCCTGGGCTCACGGATGGTGATACGTCTGTGACAGGCCCCTGCAGGAGGCCAGTTTCCGCCAACACACACACTGGGGCGGACGGCGACGGGCAGCAGGGCCACACCAGAGAAGTTGGTCGAACGCCCGACCCCGGGCCCGCCCTGGGGATCATAGGACATACGTGGGAGGACACAGCCCACTCAAACAGTCTTGACAGAGACCCTGGAAGTGCCACGAACCACACAACTGGCGGGCCTACTCCCACACACACCTGCACGGAAGAAATAGCCAGAGGCACACCACCCCACGGAAGACGGGGTGAGGCTATCCGCACAAGAGGAAGACCACAGTAAAGACCCCGGCCCAACGCAACAACGATAGGCTACCACTACGAAACTGCAGGAGCAGGATCCGCATACTGGCATACAGCAACCGAAACCAACATGCCAGATAAACCAAGAGGTGGCAGGGGGAGGCAGACGGTCATGGAGTCATTTGCCCGCAAGAATGAAGATCAGCAGCCCGAGGTAGCTGAAAGGGACACGGCAACGTCACAAGTGGCGCATGGAGAGATCAAACAGGTGGAAGGAAGTATCCTGGAGGCCATAGAAGCACTGAAGACTTCGATAGAAGGCAAGCTGGATGCAGTAATCGTAGACGTGGGGCTGCTTCGGCAAGACACGAGAAACCTGGCGGAGAGAGTGACAACGGTAGAACAACAGGTACAGAGTAATACAGCGGATATGACCACCTCCCAATCACAAATGTCAGAGGCACTGGAACGCATCAGTACGCTAGAACGCAGAGCCGAAGACGCGGAAAGCAGGGCTAGACGCAACAATGTACGCATAGTGGGGCTGCCGGAGGGGGAGGAAGGCAGAGATCCCACGAACTACATCGAGAACTTACTGATCCAAGCGGTGGGAGCCGGGACCCTGTCCCAGGGTTTCGTTGTGGAAAGGGCACATAGAGCATTAAATAAGAAACCACGCTCGGGGGCACCACCGAGGCCTATGATCGCAAAGATCATGAACTTTAAAGACAGGGAAAAAATCCTGGCGTTCTCGAGAGACGGTGGAGTCATAACCCGGAATGGAGCCAGGATAACCATCTACCCAGACTACACGGCGCTCGTGCAAAGGCAGAGAGCTCAGTTCTGGCCGACCAAAGACCGCCTTCGGGCTGCGGGCGTGAAGTTCATGCTACTATACCCGGCTAAGCTCAAAGTGCTACATAACGGAAGGACACAGATCTTTGAGACCACAGCGGACGCCCAACTGTGGATGGACCAACAAGGGTTCCCGCAGCCGAAAGGGGGGAACAGACGGAACAGAGAGGCGCCCCGACGTGGCAGAGAAGGAGATTGAAGATGGAACGCAAGACCCAGGCACCCGGCAAAACTGGGCGAGACAAAATCTGAGGAACACTGCAGCGAGCCGCAGGTTGCTACAGCACCTCACTGCAACTAATTTTAAGACAAAATGGGAAAGAAGACACAGGGATACTCCCTGTGGAAAAGTGAAAGAGCAGGATAACCAACAGCTCACGAGTTCAAGGCCTAAACCAAAGAATTATACTGGGAGTACAAGACTTCTGCAACTGGACCGCCAAGACCCACAGTAGGAACCCCAAGCAGAGACTATGTTTATAGTGCCAGTTCTAAGGCACTACGCCGCGACATGTGCGCCTGAGGGGAAGAAGGCGGCACCTGGAGAGCGGTGGGGCCCGAGCAGGGGGAGGGAGGCTGAGCGTTTGTTGTCGTTGTTTTTAGTTACAGTTGTTAGGAGGCTAAGTTTGCGGGGTGAAGGCATGAGGAAAAAAGGACATGGCAGACAAAGAAACCACGGCGAAGGCACGGAAGGTGGACACGCGGGGCAGACCCCGGGCGCCAGGGGTCAGCGAAGCGCACTGAAGGAAAACACCAATAAAAAACCAAATCCAAGAACCGCAAGAACAGCTAAACCCCGGGGAAACGCGGGGGAAGGAGGACGTGTGAACCACGCAAAGTATCACAGGAGAGATGCGGGACGAGGACCCCCGAAAGAGGCACGCCAAGAGGACATGAAAGTGTACGGGCCCATGGGACGGAGAGGGCCACTTACGCCTGCCCCACAAGAACCGTGATGACCTAAGCATCGTCACATGGAATGTTAGAGGGCTAAATGCATACGTCAAGAGGCTGAGGGTCTACACCTGGTTAAATAAAACGAGAGCCCACGTTGCAATGCTGCAAGAGACGCACCTGACGGTCGGAAAACAAACCAAGGTGGCCAAGAAATGGGGAGGTCAGATGTACAGCTCAACGTACTCTAACTACGCAAGGGGGGTGATGACTTGGATCGCTCCGAGCACCCCATTCCAGCTCATCAACCAGGAAAAGGACACTGAGGGTAGGGTCCTGATCGTCCACGGAATGCTGGAAAACCGGGAGGTGTGCCTGGTGAACACCTATGCCCCCAATCATGACGCAACAGCCTTCTTTGAGTCACTCACGCCCCGGCTGGCCCAGTACAGGAATGCTACGATCATCTGGGCTGGAGACCACAATTGCACACTGGAACCCCGACTAGACAGGTCGGACGACAAGCATAGACGACCAGCGCCACCAGCACGGAGGTTACGGAAGATACTGGATCAGCTGGAACTGGAAGACATCTGGAGGAAGGTACATGAGGGGGAAAGGGGATACACACATTACAGTGCTCCGCATGGGACATTCACGCGGATTGATTACCTTTTCACGGGAAGGGAAACACTAGGCGAATTCACTTGGGCACATATACATGCACGAACCCTGTCTGATCACGCCCCCCTGAGAGTCACATGGGCACATACACACAGGGGGCCCCCACGCCCACATGGAAACTAAGGGCAGAAGCACTGCTGGACGGGGAATTACAGGAACATATCCAAAGCACGATAGAAGACTACTTTGAGTATAACTCAGGTAGCGTGGACAGCACGGTGACGATCTGGGAGGCCCTCAAGGTGGTGGTCAGAGGTGCGGCAATGGGGAAGACGGGAGGACTCAGGAGGGAAACCCTAACACACCTGGATGCGTTAGAAAGGAAGATTGAGAGGGCCGAGAAACGGGCGGGGGAGAACGGAGGAGAGCAGGATGATCTTACCACCTTGCGGCAACAGTGCATGGTGACTTGGGAAAGACTAGGGCGCCTAGATTATGGGAAGTACATACAGAGGCTGCACGCAGAGGGGGATATGCCCGGCAGGCTCCTGGCCTGGCTAACCAAACAGGAGGCCAAGCGGGAACCAATTAATGCAATCCAGAATAGTCAAGGGGAGGTGGTAAGGTCCCAGGAGGGTATAAACGCGGTGTTCTCGCAATTTTACGAGAAGCTGTACACAAAAGTCCAAGAGGGGGAGGAGGGGGACCTGGAGGACGCCTTCGCGGAAATCAGGCTCCCGCAACTCACCGAGGAGCAGGCCCAAATGCTGGATGCTCCCCTCACAGTGGAGGAACTGGCGGAAGTAATCAATCAACTGCCGACAGGGAAGACCCCGGGGCCGGATGGGCTACCGGGGGAATTCTATAAGAAGTATAGAGACAGTTTAGCCCCTAGATTGCTGGAAACATTGGAGGAGGCATATGAGACGGGGAGGCTCCCGAATAGCATGTCGGAATCCATTATAGTGCCAATACTTAAACCAGGGAAACCACCCCTCGAGTGCGGGTCTTATAGACCAATTTCCCTGATAAACCAGGGCTCCAAGATCCTGACAGCGGCATTAGCTAACCGGCTCAAGAGAGTGATACCCACCCTGATCCACACTGACCAGACAGGGTATGTACCTGAACGGAACACGACATGGAATCTCCGGAGACTCCATTACGTCATTGATAGGACTAACCAAGTAGAGGGGGAGTGCGCAGTAGCTTCACTAGATGCGATAAAAGCATTTGATTCGGTGAGCTGGGACTGGCTTTTGGGAGCACTCGCCCACTTTGGGATAGGGCAGGGGTTCCTTCGATGGATAAAGTTGCTCTACAAAGACCCGAGAGCAAGGGTCAAGACGGGTAGGCTTGTCTCCGGGGAATGGAGCATAGGGCGAGGTACGAAACAAGGGTGCCCGCTGTCACCAATGTTATATATTCTAGCTTTGGAGCCATTCGCGGTTTTCCTAAGAATGGATTATATGGATACGGGCATAGCGATTGACGGGGTGACACACCAGATATCGATCTACGCAGACGACATACTGCTCTACGTCCAGAACCCACGCACCCATCTGCGAGATTTACTCGAGGCACTAGGGGCATTCGGTAGACTATCGGGAATCACTGTTAACAGGGAGAAATCCTCACTGTTCCCCCTGGCGGGCCTGCGAAAAGTGCCACCAGATCAACTGCCGCACCTGGGCCTCACATGGACCCCGACCACCTTTAGATACCTGGGGGTGGACATTTACCATGATACCACGGACACACACACAGCCAACACGCAGGTGGCCCTGAACAAAATTGAGCACGCCATGCAGTTCTGGAAGACCCTACCACTGGGGATGATAGGTCGAGCGGCCTTATTGAAGATGACGGTCCTGCCCCGGCTCCTATATTATTTTACCAATATCCCTAACAACATCCCAGGAGCTTTCTTTAAACGCTTGCACACCTTGGTGAGGACCTTCCTGTGGGGAGGGGGGAGAAACAGGGTAGCACTGACTACACTACAGAGGAGCCACGAGTGGGGGGGCATCAAACTCCCGGACTTTTTGCATTACTACCTAGCGGCACAACGCCAATTTGTGGTGAGATGGCTGAGGGAGGATACCTCCATTGACGCAATTCTTCTCCGACCAGCACTCAGGCAATATTACCTGAGGGAACTCCTGTGGATGCCAGCTGCCCAGGTTAGGGCTCTTCCTAACATGGCCCAGCTGGGCCGAACGCTATGGGAAAGAGCCTGGAAGACGCAAGGCATGCAGGACCCCTGCTCGAGACAGATCCCCTTGGCGGGTCTGGTAGATACCCGCATAACAAGCCTGGCCACGTACAGGGCACAATGGAAGGACAAGGGGGTAGCCCAAATAGGGGACCTGTGGCAAGAAGGACAGTGGGTCGGATTCCAGTCCCTGGTGGAGGAGCAGGAGGTGCACAAGGGCCAGTTCATTCTGTATAACAGCTTAGTACAAGCAATAAAGAAGAGGTGGGAAACCATGCCAGAGGCGGAGGCAGAGGATACTGGGGGTGCGCTGGATACCTGGTATGACATTTCTGAAGGAGGATACACGGTGTCCAGGCTCTACGAGCAACTACTGGGTACCACTAATAGGAAGACACTGAACGTGCGGGCAAAGTGGGAAGAGGAGCTCCAGCAGCCCCTCCAGGATGGAGAATGGAATAGAACCCTCCAATACACGAAAAAAGTTTCTAGGAATGCCAGGTTCAGACAGCTGCAAATCTACATAGTCCATAGAGCATACCTAACTCCCAAAAGAATGACGAAGATGAGAAAAGGACAAACTCCCAGCTGCCCACGCTGTCGGGAAGAACAAGCAGACATGGTGCACATGTTCTGGTCGTGCCCCAAAATAACAGAGTTCTGGAATATGGTGAAGGATAAAGCGAGGACGGCAGGAATCCATATGCAAGCCTGGTCACCTAGGTCTTATATACTGGGCCTGTTCCCGAGGGGGGACAGGCAGATGGCACACGTGGCAAAAATGAAAGACCTGATGACAATACTGGCGAAGCGCCGCATAGCAATGGCATGGAACACGAGTGAAGGACCCTCGGCAGAGGGCTGGTGGGCAGATCTACAAAAATGGGCGATAGCTGAAACGACTGTCTGGACGAGAGCCACACAGAGGGGAGAAGGCAATAGCGGAGCCAGAATACTGGCGTGGAACACCCTGGTGCAGGGCCTGTTCGGAGACGGGGTGGAAAACAACAGGAGTGACTCAGACGACTCGGAAGGAGGACAGGCTGGCCCGCCTATGCCCGGGGGCGGTACATAGACCAGAGGGAACACAGTGAATGGGGAGGAGGCGGCCTGGCCGGGGCCGGAGCAAACAATGGACAATATAGACACAACTCCAAGGTGCCAACACATGTGTTCACGGACAAGGAGAGGCCACTCCCAGGGGAGAGAGGGGGGTGGCCGGGACGATGGTTTCTCTGTTATGAACTTAATAACCTTTGGCGAGTGGCCCATGGCGATAATGGACCACGGACATAAGCAATTGCCTTCAGGGGGAGGGGGAGTGGGGGGAGTTGGGAACGCACTTTTCCTGTTGTTGTAAAACCAATAAAAAGAAGTTAAAAAAAAAAATAACTTGGTGAAGACCCTCGGGGTGGAGGTCAGCCCAAATGGCAGAACTCGAAATTGATCATGAGAGTTGCCAATTGCGGACCTCAGGTATTTCCTGTGTTTGAGATGGATTGGCACATGGAAATAAGCGTCCTGAAGGTCCAGAGATACCAACCAGTCCTGGAACTGAAGGGCCTGAAGGATCTGAGAGAGAGTTACCATCTTGAATTTGTCTTTCCTGAGAAATTTGTTCAATTCCTGCAAGTCCAAGATGGGTCTCAGTCCTCCGTCTTTCTTTGGTATGAGAAAGTAAGGGGAGTACCAGCCCTTGTTCCTCTCCGCTACAGGTATCGGTTCTATGGCACCTTTCTCTAGCAGGTATAACATTTCCTGCAAGAGGAGCGGATCTGGAGCTTTTTGAGAGCTGATCCCCGGTGGATTACTCTGAGGTATGCGTAGGAGAGGCAGGCAGTAACCTTGTGCAACTGTCTCCAATGCCCAAGCATCTGACGTGATAGCCTGCCATTCCGCCAGATGTTGAGTTAACCTGCCTCCTACAGGTGTCTTGTGAGGGAAGTCCTCAGAGTGGTTTAGGGGCGGCTGATGCAGATGCCGATGGTAAAGAGGCACCTGCTGTTGCTGCGGCTTTTGAATATCTACCCCGTCCACCTCGGGTAGTTCTTCTTTGTCCCCTTTGAGCCGGTCGTCCTCTACCTCTTCCGAATGCAGAGTAGAAGCAAAAAGACTTGCCTCTCGCAGAGGTTCCTGTGGGACGAAAAGGTGTCTGACGGATTGCAGCACCTAGGGATTTTGCTGCTGCCTTTGATGTTTGCAGTTTTTCTAAACTGTCATCCGCCTTTTTACCAAACAAAGAAGAGCCATCAAATGGCATGTTCAAGAGCCTGGCTTGCACATCTGGGGCAAAACCAGACTTTCTCAACCAAGCAAATCTCCTGGTTGTTGTACTTGCCGCCATTGCTCTGCTGATACTGTCAGCCGAGTCAATGCCCGTCTGGAGGGATTCGCACATAGCGTCTTTACCGTCCCTTATGATATTTAGGAACGCCTCCATTTCTTCTCCCTCCGGGATGCAGTCAGCCGCTGTAGAAGCACACTCCCAAAGTGTATGGCTAAATCTAGCAAGGGTGCAAGTATCATTATTAGATTTTAACACCATGCTACATGCCGAAAAGACTTTCTTAGCCATAGCGTCGTATTTCTTATCGTCCCTGTCCTGTGGGACGGTAGGGTAAGCAGTCTTGATGTCAGTAGAAGATGCTGCTTGTACCACCAGACTTTCTGGGGATGGGTGTTTGGACAAAAACTCCGGGTCTGCAGAAGATACCCTGTATTTAGCAGACAGTTTTTTATTTACTGCCGGGACGACATCTGGGGTTTCCCAGTTCGTCATTATTTTTCTTTGAAGAGCTTTATGAAAAGGTACTACAGGATCCTCCTGTGGACCTTTATCAAGAATATCCGTGAGGTCATCCTGTTGGAAAGCCGGTGAAGGTGTTGACCACCCCATAAATTCTGTAATCCTGGCCATTAAGGTTCTATAAGGGGTTTCAGCATGCTCCCCAGGGTCTGGCCTAGCGAACTCCACCTCTGGGGAAGTGTCTAAACCACTTGCCTCATGTAAGGAATCATGGAGTTCCTTTAATCTGCGTTCTTCTGAGGATAACTCCTCTTGAACTGGGGTTGCAGATCCCTGCAACTCAAATGGCTCTTCTTGATCAGACAGTTCTCCCTCTTCCATAATTGAAGACATTGTTCTCAATTGGTCTGAGCTCACAAAGGGTGTGAAACCCATCTCCAAGGCAGAGGGTGCCAAACTTGTCGTAATCGGCCTCGGAAACGTCGATGTCGTCGACGCCGACGTCGAAGGCTTCAAAAGTGGCGTTGAAAACAAAGGTGGAGGCCTCGAGGTCTTCGATAGAATCGGAATTCTGCTCGAGGATATCGACAATCTCGACGACATCGAAGACCTGGGAATAGCCACTGGGTGCACCGCAACTGTGACTTTCCTTGGCGTCAACGCCGGTGTTGAGGATGGCGTCGAGTCGACAGACCCGTGTCTCGAAGGTCCCTTCGACAACGGCGTCGAAGACACCGACCTCGGCGTCGACGGAACCTTCGTCGACGGCATCGACGGAACCTTCGAAGAAGGATTCGAGGTCTTTGCTTTACTCGAGGGTTTGTGACGCGCTCGAGAAGCTTCCTTCGCCGGGTGCTGCGACTCGCAGCGTTTTGGATCTTTGGGTCTTTCGACCAGAGCATCGCTCTCAGCAGTCTTTGAGGGGGTCGAGGCCGCTTTCTCGAAGACGCTCATCATATTTTTTCGGAATTCCTCCCATTCAGCCCAGGAACTATGCTTCGTGGGGCAAGGGATTCTCTTAGGCAAAACAGAGGAAGAGGAGGACGAAGAAGGGGATTTCGACGTCTCCTTTTCGAGTGCTTCGATCTCGAAGAGTGATGGGACCCGCTTCGAGACCTGGAGCGCGAATGGTGACGAGGAGACGAATGTCTCGACTTCGTCAAGGAAGAAGAAGCTTTAGAAGTCTTACCTTTTTCCAGCTTCCCCCTACGCTCCTTTAGGGCTTTAGCTGTCATGGACATACAGTCCTCACACTCCGAACAATGGTGTTCAGCTCCCAAACACCACAGACAGACCCTGTGGGGGTCCGTTAGCGACATCTTTTTTCCACAGTCTCTGCATTTTTTAAAGCCGGACCGAGGGGTCGTCGGTTCAGACGAGGAAGCCATTGAGTATGGATCGAATATCTTGAGGAAAATGGAATAATATATCTACGAAACTGAGCAACGATATTCCGAGGCACTGAGTAAGCGCGGAAAAACGGAAATGAGCAACGGACGCTGCGCGTGGCCTTTATAGGCAGGATGACGTCGACGTCGATACGGCGGCTGTCGATGGACATCGACTCGGCGGATGTCGACGCGCAGCGCCCTCTAGAGAGAAAAAATTTCCGAGGACAGCAAAGCTGGAAAGAGATATCTAAGATAAGGAATACGTCGGAGGACACAATCCCTTCGAAATGCATTCCCAAAGGGTTTGGGTAAATCTCGCTAGTGTGCACGTAGCACTGGCTTTATTTTAAAGACATAGTGCCGGCCATAGAAAACCTTCTTGGCCATGGCGTCATAGGGTTTATCATCTCTATGCTGCGGTATCGTGGCATAGCATTTTGTCTTCCTGAGGAAGTGGCTGCTTGCACTACCAGGCTTTCTGGTGTAGGATGCTTTGAGAGGTAGAGGGTCAGAACAAGATGCTCTGTATTTGGCTGTTAGTTTCTTATTAACGGCCGGGACAACCTTGGGTGTTTCCCAATTGGACGTCACTCTCCTCTGTAAAGCCTGATGGAAAGGGAAAATTGGGTCCTCCTGTGGCCCTTTGTCTAATATATCTGTTAAATCGTCCTGTTCAAAAACAAGCGTGGGTCTCGAACTTTCCAATATACACCATGACCCTTGTCATGAGCTGTCTCTTTGTTACGTCAGCATGGTCACCAGGATCTTCATTTCCAAAATCAATTTCAGGAGAAGTATCAATACCACTCGCTTCAGGAAGGCAATCTTGAAAATTCTTCATGCGAGATTCTTCGGATATAAGTTAATACGGCACAGATGGTGTCCCAGATTGCAACCCAAAGGGTCTTTCTTCTTCAGAGGACTCCTCTGCGTCTTCATAAATTGAAGAGAGTGTTTTAAAGTACTCTGTACGTGGTTGTGGTATATATGTTTTTTCAAATGAAGTAGGTGTTATGGAAGTCATAACAGGAGCCGAAATCATGGAAATCGTTGATGTCGACGGCCTCGACACAAGTGTTGATGGCTTCGACGATGGCGTCTATGGCTTCATTGTTATCATCGATGTCTTTGACGATTGTGTCGAAGGGATTGACACATTCGGCGCCAAGGATGTCGACAATGGAGGCGTCGATGTCTTCTCAATCGGTACTGGCGCCGATGGTGTTGAAGATGCACTTTTCTGACCTGTTCTAGATTTCCTTCGGCGTCGATGACGTCTATTTTTTTATATTTTGAGGAGGCTTTCTCTCGATTCGAGGGATGATATCGCTCTCGAGGAGGTTCAATGGTTTCGAATAGAGCATTGCCTCTAGGTGTTGTCGAGGGAGGCAAGGCCGTGTTCTCGAACACCTTCATCATGCCGAGTCTAGACTTCTCCTACTGGAGAAAGAGATTTCGAAGGGCAAACAAACCATTCGGGTGAACTAGATGATGAAGTGGACGGCGGCCTATGGCACCTCTTCTTGCCATGCCTCGTAGATGAGAAATGATGCAAACCACTTCTCGAACGGGAGCGTTTAGACCTCAAACGACGAGGAGACGCCAGTCTCGACTCATCTGACGATTTTTGTTTAGGAGGGGTAGATTTCTGAAGCTTACCTCTACGCTCCCTCAAGGCCTTGGCCGTCATCGACAAGCAGTCCTCACACTCCGAACATGGATGGTTTGAACCTAAACACCACAAGTAGATCCTTTGCGGGTCCATCAAAGACATTTTAGCACTTCAGTACCGGCACTTCTTAAATCCGGACCGAGGAGTGGACGACGCTGAAGATGAAGCCATATTGCGTCAAAAAAACTTAATGAAATTTCGAAGAAACTCGAAGAAGATAATCTGACTAGGAACAGGCATTACGTTACCGAAGCCATGAAGTGCAGAAAAACAAAACTGAGGCCAACGGGCACTGCAAGTGCTACTTATACCTGCAGTGACGTCAACGTCGAGATGGAGGCCTCCGAGGGCCAATTCTGAGGCAGCAAGCTGGATATTGGGAAATATCAAAGATAAGGAATACATGGGAGGATACAATCCGTTCAAAGGTCATTTTTCATTTCTCTGTCATCCTGGTCTCCTTCCTTCCCAACTAGTTGGGACTAGCCTAACAAGACTTAATCATAGTAAGGGTGGAGGAGACAGCATATACGAGATTCAAGCAAATAAATTACGATCCACCTCTTGGCCAAATGTACAAGCATCTAGAGCAGAAGAGGGGGGGGGGGCGTGAGTGCCTAGCAGAAAATGTCAACAAAAAAAAATGTTTTTTTTTAATTTTATTTTTTTAGATTGGAGGAAATGGGCAGGGGCAGCCCACATGGTCAGACTGGACCATAAAACGGCCTTAGGCACCAATGAAAAAGTGGCCAGCAGTTGCAAATGGCTATTCAGTCCTTTATCCACAGACTGAATAGTACCCAAGGGGGTGTTTTTTGTTCAAATGTAAACAAATTGTGATATTTAAAGAATATTTATTCAGCAACAATGGTCAAAACTACTAGCTGCATAGTGAAGTAACTCCTCAAACTGGCCCACATTGGCCAAAAAAGTGGCCCATTTTGACTGACCTACATTAGCATTTTCAGTACTGTCATCACCTTATTGCCCTATAGGCCAGTCCAAGTCCGGCGGCTAATCCATAATGGGTGAGGGGGCGTCCACCCACTGGCCCCCTCCTTCATTATGGAGGAGCCGAGGAGCCAGCCCAGTGAAACTCTAAGCACTCCCTCAGCTGCTTTTTCCAGCGCAGGGAGTGCTCCTGGGCTGGCTGAACTGTCAAAGGGAAACACTGTTTCCCTTTGACAGTTCAGTTCCCCAGCCTCACGTGCTCACTGAGCCATGCATCGCTGGAGGCGTTTTGCTTCGCCAGCCTTGTATAGCTCATTGAAAATTGGAAATGCTGCCTCCACGCACATACGGGCAGAGCAACCTGCAGTGGGGCCTTTTAGCAACCACGCACAGGCCCCTGCAGAAGGTACGTTTATGGTGATTTATTTTTTTATTTAAATATGCATATGGATGAGTGTATGGTTGTGTTATGGGACTGTGGTGGGAGCAGGATCGGCGGGAGCACTGGGATAGTGGTGGGAGCAGGGTGTGGAGAGCCCAGGGTCTGTACTGGGAGTAGGGTGCAGTGACGGCGCGCAAAAGTTCATCTTGCACATTTGGGGGGCTCCGGCCTGCCCAAACTTTGCTCAGGGGGGGGCCCAGGCCAAAAAAGTTTGAAGAATACTGATCTAGAGTGTAATGCTTGCAGAATGCAAGAGGTGTAGCCCAATAGCAGCCCTAATAAAGACTTTCTAAATAAAGAGATTACCCAAGGCCTTGGCCGGTGAAGAATGTGGTCTGGGATGGAAAATTGGAAGGAAAATGTCTTGCTTCATATGAAAATTCCGATACCACCTTTGGTAAGAAGGAGGGCTCTGTACGAAGGACCACCTTATCCCTATAAACAATCAAATAAGGTTTCTTTGATGACAGAGCCTGAAGCTCCCCTACTATTCCTGCTGATGTAATGGCCACCAAAAATGCCATCTGCCATGTTAGCAGGCCGATATCACAAGAGGCCATAAGCAAAAATAATGTGTGCAATAATGCTGACCAAAACAAATTTAGATCCTATTGAGGTGGAGGATCGCGCATAGGAGGATGCAATCAAAGGCCTTTGAAATGTCTTCAAATTGCCTTGTTTGATAATGAAAAAGATTTTGCTTCTCTATTCAAATAGGCACCTATTGCTGACAAATAATGGTTACAAGCGTCTACTTTCACTCCTGATGATGTCAGGATGACATAGAGGACATCACATCGTTGACAGACTCTTTACATGGGTTTAAACTGCGATCCAGAGCCAGATGGCAAACCCACAATCATTTGCTTGAATATTGCTTCCTTGTGGATGTATTCCTGGGAGCTGTCATGATTTTTGGATTGTGTTCAGATAAATATAAGTGAGCGAAGCTCAGTTATTCAGGAACCAAGCCTTCAAGTTCAGTAACTGAGGGGAGGGGTGAAGGACCTGCCTCTTCTGCTGACTCAGAAGATCTTCAGACACAAGTAGATCTACACTCGCCATCCTCAATAGATCCAGCAGATCTGCAAACCAAATCAGATGCTGTGAAAACGGGACTACGAGGATCATTGTAGAGTTCTGAGGAGAGTTCCGAGTTGATTTGAACTTCATTAATGTCTTGTGTATCAGGAGAAACAGAGGAAAAGCATACAACGTTTTGTTTGACCGGTTCAGCTGAAGAGCGTCTCCCAAAGAGTGACGTCCCTCCTTTTATGCAAATAGGGGGCAGAGGGCATTGTACTGGGTGGCAAACAGGTAAACCCCTGGGAGGCCATCCTTCTGGAAAAATATCTTTGCAACAGATGCCTTAAGTTCCCATTCATGTTTGTCCGCTAAGACATTTATTTTCCTCTAGATGGGACGCTGTCAGAAAAAGATGGTTTTCCATGGCCCAATAGCATATTTGTTCCGCTAGAACACCAAGTGGATGGGAGATTGTCCACCCTTGCTTGTTAACATAAAACATAGCAGTGATATTGTCCCTACATTTTTTTACCACTTTTCCCTGAACTGAGGGCATAAATAATTGCTTTCAGCTCCAACACGTTTATGTGACCTTTTCTCTCCTGTTTTGACAAAAGTCAAATCTTGACAAGGAGCACCCCACCCGTATTCTGAAGAGTCTGTAGTTACTACAACTTGACGATGGGGGGTTGAAATGGAAATCCTATCAATGGGCTTTCCGATTAGTTCCACCAAACAGGGATTCCTGAATGTGAATTGGTATTGAATTTTCCATGCTCTGCGGATGCAGTAGTTGGTTCAAGCTGCTAGCGAGGTGCCATTGAATGGTTCCCATCTGAAGTCTTGCATATGGGACTAGATGGATGAAAGATGCCATCAGATCTAATCGTTGTTGGTACCATCAGGCCGACAGCGCTTGACGAGCCATGAAAACAGAGATTACTTATTGTATTGACAAAACCCTATCTAAAGGAGGCAAGACTATTCTTAGAGTAGTATCCACCACTGTCCCACTGGGATTGGATTTTGATTTGGCCACATTTATCGAGAATCCTAACTCAAATAGTGTGACGCATGTCAACAGCACCTTCTGCAACACTTCTTCCGGAGATTGGACCTTTATCAACCAGTCATGTAGGTATGGCTAGAGATGTACCTTTTTGAACCACAGGGGGGCTGACACTGTGCTCAAAACTTTGGTGAAGACTCTGGCAGCCAAATGTAGTCCAATTGGAAGACATGTGTACTGTTTTTCTATACTTTTTCTATAGTAAACCTCAGGTACTGACAGTGATCCTTCAACATGGGTATGTGAAAATAGGAGTCTTGAAGATCTAGAGAAGCCATCCAGTGGTTGTATTGGAGTGCTGCTAGAATCTGGGGTACTGTTACCATGTGAAATGTCACCACTAGAAGGAATTGGTTCCGTTCTAAAAGATCTAAGATTGGCCTTATTCCGCCATTCTTTTTTGGAATGATAAAATACTGGCAGTAAAATCCCAGAACCATTTCTTTTTAAGGAACCAATTATATTGCCTCCAAAGAGAGACGTTTTTTAATCTCTCTGAGAATCTCCGGAGATGATTTTTGGAGCTTTGGCAGTGAACATGGGTGTGTAACAGGAAAGGCGAGAAAGTAACCCAGATGAATGATGTTCAATACCCAATCCTCTTGGGTGAATTGAGGAATTCCGCAATCCTTACTGCTATATGCAATGTATGCTCCTTGATGTAGATCGGAGCAGATGGTTGGTACATCCCCGGATGGAAGTCAAATAGACTTCTTTGTAACCTGTGATGTCAATGTTGAAGGAGTACCGCTTGTTTTTACCTTCAGTCTGTATCTTCTTTTTCTGAATCTCAAGTTGCAAAGCCTGCATTCCGAGCAACCTGAAAGCTACTCATACCGGCCCAATCAATTTGTCACCCACCTCCCTCGGCCCCCAGACCCAGAACCACCAACAGCCAGCTCCCACCTACCGCCCACTTACCTTTCCTCCTTGTGCTGCTCTGATTTTGCTCCTGGTCCACTAGGGAAATGAGCCCTGCTTCCATTTCCATGGTGGCCATCTCAAGTGAAAATATGATTCAATTACCAGGTTGTAACAAGCCCACAACCTGTTCATTGAATCAAATACATTTCTATCAGCACCATGGTTCTTATTCCAGGGTGCTGATAGAATACCCGTACCAGTGACATGAATTGGCCCAGTTATGGCAACAGGACCCATCGTTAAGGCTCTTGCTTATAACTCGGACCACAGCTGATACCGGCTGTTCCAGCACGCTAGCACAGGTATTATTGTATAAATAATAATCTGCATTGTAACATACCATTTAGTAATATCAGGGGGTCTTTGAGTAGTCCAAGCTCCTACTATGAGCAAACGTGCGGCCAACAACCACTTTTAAATAAGGCAACTCGAGATTTTCGAACTGTGGGAAAATGTCTTGAATCGGCATTCTTAGCAGGCACATTTGTGGGTCGTTAGCTAAAGATGCCCACTGATCACATTAAGCCGCCTGGCCCTCCCTCTCCTCTAGCAAAATGCCCTAAAGTGTCTGGGACTTCATATGACCTAAATAGTATCTCAAAATATTGCTGCTTATGTTGGGTGCAAATGGAGGAAGTATGAGCCCTAATTCATATCTTGTGCGACACATCAACATGTAGCTCAATTCTCAGAGCTTTGTGCCAAGCTTCTACATAAGATACGTGTAGGAGCTTCTTTGGCATAGGTCACACTATGTACAGTTTACAGAGAAGGTTCTTTGAAACTGGAAAAGAAAAAAAAAGATGTCTCTAACCTTGTAAGGGGATGCAATAAAGATACCAACGCTGGAGAAATGGAGTTACAGGTAAGAAACTACTCTGTTCTCCAGCATTGGATCTTTCATGTATTCACATCCGGTGAATAGATTTTATAGCAGTATACATGTGTGGAGGAGAAAAAACAGGCACACAAAGATTTGAAATCTTTGCATTTTTATGCTCATGCCAGAGGTATATATACGTAATTACAACAAACCCCGGAAGCTGCAGGATTTACCTTACTGGAACAGATGTTGAAGGACTGCTCGTCCCATTTGCATGTCTTCCGCATGCTGTTGTTGCAGGCAGTAGTGCCTAGTGAACGTGTGAGGCACTGCCTATGTTGCCGCCTGGCAAATGTCTTTGATGGGCACTCCTGACCAGGGAACTTCTGAGGCCGCTGTGGCTCTAGTAGAATGGGCCCTGGCCATAGTTTGCAGTGGCCTATTGGTCTTTGCATGGCAGAAGGAAATTGCTGAGGATATTCACTTTGCGATGCCTTGTTTTGTGATGGCCTTCCCTTTGTTTGAGGGACCAAAAGCGATAAAGAGCTGTCTCGCCGCTCTAAAAGATTTTGTCCGATCCAGGTAGTATTTTAGCACCCTTTTTACACCCAGGGAGTGCAATGCTCTCTTTCCGCTGGATAGGTAGCGTTCGGAAAGAATGTAGGTAGGGTGATAGTTGCATTCTAATGGAATTCAAATGGTACCTTTGGAATAAAGTGAGGATTGGTGGAGAGGATTACTTTGTCCTTTGCAAATCGGAGGTATGGAGGGTCCACCACTAAGGCCTGTAGTTCAGAGACTCGCCTAAGCATGTAATGGCGATCAGGAATACTACCAGGTTACAAACTTGATTTGCAACGAAGAGAGAGGTTCAAAAGAGGTTTCATAAGGCCGGCTAAGAACAGATTCAAGCTCCACACCAAAAAAATATTTTCCTCGATGGAAAAACACCCCTTTAGGAAGTGTTTGAGGAGCATGTTGCTGTAAAGAGGGGATTTTCCTCTTTTCCTGGCGAACCTGGAGATTGCTGCCAGGTGTACTTTTATGAAGGAGATTGCAAGGCATTCCTTTGCTAGTTTCAGCGAATAGGGCAGAGCCTGTTGTAGTTATATGGTCAGTGGGTGAAGGTTGGACTGCTGAGAACCCCATGCACAGAATTTTTTCCACTTCCGGTTGTAGGAATTGTTAGTTGAAGGTGCCCTAGCTTCCGCTAGTATGCAATGACATTTCTGTTGGATGTCTAGATGGCCGAACTCCGCGTGATCAGGAGCGACGCTGTGAGCTTCAGGGAACCTGGGTCGTGATGTAGAATTGCCCCATTGCTCTGTAACAGGAGGTCACAGTGGGACCCCAGATGTATTTGGTTGTCTGCCGATAGCTGAAGGACGTCTGAAAACCAGGTTTGTCTGGCCCAGTACGGTACCACTAGGATTATCTTGCAATTGTACCTGCAGATAATCTGGATTGTCTTGCTGATCGGTGGGAATGGAGGTAACTCATATGCGAAGCTGCTGCACCATGAGCCGAGATTGTGTCCCCCTGTGAGCTGGGGTGTGGTAACCTGCTCGTAAATTCATTGCAAAATTTGTTGCCCCTTGTGGCGAAGAGGTCCAGAGGAGGCTGGCCCAATGCTCAGAAGATTTAGTTTATTTGGTTGTCGTGAAGGCACCATTCGTGGGACTGCAAAGTGTCCCTGCTGACGGAGTCTCCCTGCTAGTTCTGGATTCCTGGCAGGTGGAATGCTTGAAGCACGATGTTGTTGTGAATGGCCCAGTGTGAAACGGCTTGAGCTTCCTGAGACAAGGTGTTTGACCTTGTTCCACCTTGCTTGCAAAGGTAAAACATTGTGGTGGTATTGTTAGTGAGGATCCGCACTACTGATTTCTTGATCAGTGAAAGGAAGGATTTTAGGGCACAATGGACCGCTCGCAGATCAAGGACATTTATGTGTAGAGTCGATTCTTCGGGAGTCCACAGGCCTTTGATCTGGTGTACTCCTAGATGAGCTCCCCAGCCCGCCAAGTAGGCACTGGCCACGATAGTGAGATGGTGCGTTGGATCTACCAGTAACATTCCTTTTGAGATGTTGTCGAGGACCGTCCACCACTTCAGTGATTTTGAGAGTGCCGAGGTGATAGTTATCTTGTCTCCCAGGATCCTTGTGTCTGGGACCATCTGGTGGCTAGAAAACATTGTACCGGTCCCATGTGTATCGTGCAATTGGGTATTAGAGGAATGCAGGACGACAGGGTCCCTAGTAGAGCCATGTCTTTGCACACCATGTTTTGTTTGTTTGGGGTGAAAGAGTGTGCCAGGGTTATCAATTTTTTCACTCTGTCAGCTGAGGGACTGACGAGGGACTGTTACGTGGAAAATTGCGTGCTCAGGAACACCAAACATTTCGATGGCACTCTGCAAGAATTTTTGTAGTTGATTGCAAATCCCAACTGTTGTAGAAGAGTTTCTATTTGCCTCAGAGAAGTCACGGTTTCTTGATGTATTGAGCCTCAAACCAACCAGTCGTCTAGGTATGGGAAGACATGGTGGCCCTGTTTTCAGAGGGAAACCTTCACTGGTGCTAAGCATTTGGTGAACGTCCTGGGGGCTGATTTGAGGCTGAATGGAAGGACAAGGAACTGGTAATGACTTTCGCCGACCTTGAATCTGAGATACTGTTAATGTCTCAAATGTATTGGGATGTGAAAGTAAGCATCATTCAGGTCTAAATCCACTAGATATTTGTGAGGCTGTACCGCCTTTATGACATCTTGAAGTGTGACCATTTTGAACTTCTGTTTTTTGATGTTTTTGTTTAATTTTCTTAGGTCCAGGATTGGATGCCATTTCCCGTCCGGCTTCTTTACCACAAAGTATCTCAAGTATACTCCTTTTTCCCGCAATGAAGGAGGAACTCTTTCTATTGCTCGTTTTTGTAACATCTCCCGCACTTCTTGCTTGAGAACTCAAAGGTGTGGATGTGACACTTTTACAGGAGGAAAAGGTTTCTACCTGCGTTTATACACCAACAGATGGCCGTTTTGGATGGCATCTATCCTTTCTAATTGCCTGTCATCTGTCAAAATGAAACACCACATTTCCCCCCACTGGACTGTCCCTGAGGCAGTCATTGTTGGGCTTTGCTCTGCCTACCTCTTTGCGATGTGGCTGATCCGCGTTGGCGTTCACCTCAGTGGTAATCCCTGGTACGTTGGGAGGACTGGTAGCTTCTTCTATACCCTTGAGAGTAGTAGCCGGATCCTCCATAGTTCTTGTTGTCCCGTGAGGATGACAATCTGGTGTGGCTTGATGCTCATCGAAAAGGGACGAAAGGACCTCTGCCTTGTGGAGCGATTAATGATCTAGCAGTATAAGAGTCCACCTTCATTGCCTTAAGGGCTTCGTTGTTTTTGTCACCAAAGTTGTTCTCTCCCTCAAAAGGCATATCATCGACTTCTTTGTTTTCTGCTGGAGAGAGGATCTGCGGCTATGTTCAACCTGTGTTGCTGTGTCTTTAACTATAAGGACCACCTTTAAAAACCAACTCATGGCACGTAGTTCCGCAGGTGAGTCCTTAGGAGTCCAGTCACTCCAGTCACTCAGCTTTTGCTTTCTGATGGAGAGAGGAGCTGCTGCTACGTTCAACCTGTGTTGCTGTGCCTTTTACTCTAAGGACCACCTTTAAATACTGACTCACGGCGCGTAGCACCGCACGTGAGTCCGTAGGAGTTCAGTCACTCCAGTCACCCTGCGTTTGTTTTCTGCTGGAGAGAGGAGCTGCTGCTACGTTCAACCTGTGTTGCTGTGTCTTTAACTCTAAGGACCACCTTTAAATACTGACTCATGGCGGGGGGCGCTGTTGAGCAGCTGACAAAATGGCTGCTTAGCTTTGTAGCTCCGAGCACAGACGCTTCTTATCCATGGACATCTGTGGTCATCTCCATTATCCTGCCTTTACACCCTTCCCCCTTCATTGCTGACATCTGTGGCTGCCTGCATGTGAAATTTGGTTGGAAATCGGTGCCCCGCGGCCGCTCTACGGCCTGTTTGCTGTGCCTCTGTGTTGGGCCGGGCCTGGGCCTCGGTGGATTTGGAGGCGCGCGGCGAGCCGCGGGGTGCCGCCCCCTGGCGACGCCTATTGCTGCCAGTATGCTGGCGCCTTCAGAGCTGACACCGTCTGTCTGCTGAACCTACCCGGCCCCGCCGGGCCCTCCCTGCTGGGAGCCTAGCTCTGGCGCCTTGTGGAGTGGCGCACGGAGCGGCTGAGAGACTGGAGCTGCCCCGGCTGAGACGCTGCCCTGAGCTGAGGCGGCGCCTGTCACGGAGGATTGGCAGCGACCCGTGCTTGGGTCTGGGCCGGTGGATTGCGCAGCCGCCCTGCTATGCGGCACCTTGCTTCCCTCTTCGCCGAGTCCGGCGAGCAGAGAATTCCCTGCAGCCTTGGGAGCCGGCTGCCGGCGCAGCGCCACGCCCAGGGGGGCAGAGACGTTTGGTGGCTGGACGAGGCGCTCCGTCCCCCTGAAATGCATCTGGGGTGTGCGGTTGCACTCCCTCCCTGTGTCCCGCGCTGGATCTCCGCGGGTTCTTTGAAGGCTCCCTATCATCCGGAACTTGAAATAGCATACTACGCTGCAGGTGAGGAGTGTTAGGGAGAATTCTCTGTTAAGGCTAATTTCCCAAACCTAGTGAGTCCCCCAGCAGCTTTGCTGGATTTTTGGGGTTTATTTTTTTCTCCTGCTAAGAGTGAGACTCTTTTTCTCCCACTCTTAGGCATGATTTGAGAATGTCCTTTGACTTTGTAAGGTGTTTTATGGGCTATGGGGTCTTTTACTCCATAGGGCTTCATGTGTTTTTGGGATGTGTGTTACACAGCACCCTCAGTGCAGTAACACAGGGGTGTCATAGTGACCCCCAAACATAGACTCCATACCCTGGGACTGACTACTGTCTCCCAGGGCATGTAAAGTCACCATTGGCTTTATTAGTCCAAATTTGTGAACAGAACCAGTACAAACCATCATATTGTGGAAGTACTGGAAGGGGTTAATTAGATTACCCCTGGGTCTGTTTTCAAGGGGCACTGTGCAGTCCCCCCTTGTCGAGTTTCTGGCTGGTGGCAGTGGTTACCACGCAAAATATTCCTTAAGAATATTTACTATGGGATTTTCCCATTCATTTTAAACGCACCACTTTTTGGTGCAATGTTAAAGATACCGCTGGGTTATTTATTTAATATTTATTCCCCGGTTGGGTCTTTTTGGCAGGACTCGGTTTTAAAATGGTGTTTGTGTTCGCCTCTGTAACTCCAAACCCAAGTCGAGCCCTTTGTTCCACTTTTGGCGGGCTTCTCCACAGAAGCCTCCAAAAGTGGTGCCACTCTGTCTGGGTATACAGGATGTGTGGGAGGGGGGTTTAGGCACCCTGGACTGAGTCGCCTTGGCAACTCAAGTCACACTGTTGTGTGATTGGCCCAGTGGTGAGCCGCCCGGCTCACCACTTAGCATGTTTGATTGACAGCTAGGACTGGTGAATGGAGGTTTTCTGCATAAAAGCAGGGCTTTGGGGACTGGAACTTCAGATGTCGCCACAGGACCAAAGAATCCGAAGAGGGAGAAGCTGAGCCGACCTGCAACGACGACACCACCGGTGGAGCCCTGCTGAACCGGCTCACCACTTCTTCCAACGACAGAGGAGATCTTCATCCCGAAGAGTCTTCTTCCTTTGACTGCTGGGGATAACCAGTTTGCCCGCCTTTTTGCCTTCCTGGATCATATTGTGGCCTTCTTGCCTGTGCCAAGCACCCCGGCAACCGGGATACCACGTTTTACCACTACCGCAAATAAAAGGGTAGTACATTTTAACTGGAGAACTCTGCGGCTGGTTTCTTCCCTGGCAGTGCAACGACCTTCAGCTCTCCTCCACGTCGAGATCTTCTCTTCCTCTGGATGACGCTGCGACTTACACCCACTGCCAGGAACAACTGCCCCCGCTGGAGGATTCTCTCCACTTTCAAGGTACTGTGTCCGCCTGGCCTCCCTCGCAACCGTCTGTGTGGGGTGTCTCGTAAATCCTCAAGTTACCACTTGGGTTGGCCCTAGGCTGGCTAACGGAACTTTTCTGAGCTGAACTAATTCCTTTTTGAACTCCCTGCAAGACTTTTCAAGCCTTTTAAACTGTGTGATCTTGGGCGCGTTGGTGTTCTACTCTCTCTAAGAGGGAGCCTGGCCTCTGAACTTTGTGCTCACAAGTAGACTTTGACTTTCCTGCCTTGTTGGGTGTTTCTAAAGTATTGTGTTGTGTGCTTTTCTAATTTCTGCCTTTTCCCTCCCTTTTTTAATAACTTATTGGAGTGCCACCTTTAGTTAAGTGCTTACCTCTGTCTGAAAGTAAGTGGTGTTAACTAAGACTTGTCTAATAAGGAATAAGGGATGCATATATATTAATAGTGACTGTGTTTTGAACTTGCTTACAATAATAGTGCTGGAGTGTTTCTAAGTGTGTCATTAAATAAATAATGATATACTTTGATACCAAAGTTCTGGGCAGTGTTTGCTTGTGCTACTGTATTTTGGTACCTACCTTGTATACACTATATACTGTCTAACTCTTCTTGAGAGAAGTCTGGCTGCTCAGCTACAGCTACCAGGTAAATCTGGGTGGTACAGACTGCTACCAATTGGGTTTACTGCCAACACCTGTAGTCCTAAGCCTTTTGCAGTGGTCCCTAAGGGAACTGCACAGGTGTCTGCCTAACACTGGTGTACAGCGGTGGGATTTGTATTGAGTATACATTTTAGTGTGCTTATAGATACCTTACTGCAACTAACCACAAAGCTTAGCACTAAAAAACGTTATTTTCTACCCTGTCAACTATAGAAAGTTATAGTCAAGAGTCCCTTGCTACAAAAACTGCTGATTGTTTAAGAGTTCTCTGTAAGCATAAGAATCTCCTGACTAAAGGCAAGAAAATGGAGCTAATAGAAAGGTTGTTAGCAAACCAAAGTCTGGATGGTGGTTCAGAGGAACCTACCACTCCAGCAAATGTAGATAACAGCAATGATATTGATATTGAACCTAGTATTGATAACCTGGAGTCGGAAGCAGAAGAGGAGGGTGAGGATAATGTAGTTGTCCCCCCTAGGCCTCTACCTGCTCTACCAGCTGTACCTACTGGACCTTTACCAGGTCCCACATTTAATCCTCAATATCTTGAACTAGAGAAAATGAAACTTGAATTGGAGTTTAAGAAACTTAATACTCAAGCAGAACAAAGACACCAAGAACTGAATCAAGAACTAAGGCTCATGGAAATGGAGCTCAAGCATGAGTTAGAGATGAAAAGATTGTCTGTGGAAAATACTTCTCTCTCCTGATCCTCTAGGAGTTACAGTCCCAAAAGACCCGAGATGCCTAAGGAGTTGCTTGGTATGTGTGAGCCTAAGTTGGATGTGTTGGATTGGTTGAGTCTGTTTGAGTATAATCATGGACTCCAGCATATCACAGGAAATGCGTTACTTACCTGGTTGTTCTCTAGGCTCCCCCCCTGTTGCAACTGATGCGGTAATGGAGATGGGGAGGAGGATAGGAAGGATTATGAATGTGTGAAGCTAGCTTTGATAGCTAGATTTGGGAAGACCCCTTCCCAGTACCTTAAGAGGTTTAGAACCCTCAAAAAGAATGATGGTACCCCTTGGGCTACCTGGGTGAGTGAAAGTTTGAAAAATTTAGGGGGATGGATTAAGGGTTACAAGGTGAACACTTATGAGGGAATGAGAAATCTTGTTATGTTGGAGTCAATTTATGATGCCTGCTCTCCTGAGCTCAGACAGCACTTGGCTGATTCAAAGGAATTAGATTCCAGGAAGCTAGCTAAGGCTGCTGACTTGTGGGTTGCCAACAGGGCTACTCACAAGGATTCAGGGGTCACTCAGAAAAAGGATGAGGGAAAGCAGCCACCAAAAGGGAACTAAGAGACTTCTAATACCTCCCAACCCAAAGAGGGCCCCAAACAACAAAACAACCAGGGTAAGCCCCAGGGTAAACCACAACAGGCTAGTGTACCCTCTGGTCACAAACCAGAAGGAGGTCAGACCAAGCCACCCTTTCAGAGAGCATTTGGAACATGCTATCTCTGTGGGGCAACTGACCATATCAAAGGAGATCCCAGATGTAAGGGTAAACCTGCAGGGATCAGCACAGTCTCCTTGGCCTTCACTCCTGAGGAGGAAGTCCAAATGGCTAGTGCTCACTTTGAAGTCTTTGCTGAAGAACCTTTGGGTTTTCAAGCAAGGGTAACAGTAGAGTCCATGGGTCTGGTTAGTGATCAGAATAGGAGTGTGTACAACTCCATACCAGAAAACTCTAAAGTTTATTATATGGACAGTGTACTTGTCAATGGCCAGGATACTCCTGCCAGGCGAGACTCTGATTTCAGCAGGACAGTAGTGGAGGAAAGCTTTTTCAGTCCTGAGGATGTTGCTAAGGCACCCAAAGGTCCCACTAAGATGTCTGGAGGCCCTGTCCAAATGGTTCCAATTCTACCAGTCCTCATTCATTGTAATAACATGACAGTGAGGATTCCTGTCAGTGTTCAGACTGAGGTGCCTGGGAGAGTCCTGTTTGGGGAATGATCTAAGAACTCTAGGAGTAGTAACCAGTACCCCCAGGCCTCCCAGTATGGAGACCCAGAACCAAACCAAATTCGCTAGGGAGGCCACCTTAAGGAACCACTCTAAGCCTGTGGGAACCTCTACTGAGAACCCCACTACAAGCCCTGGTGTTGGTAAGTTGACCTCTGACCCAGGCAAATGTCAGGCTAAAATGTTAGGGAAATGGGAGCCCGAACCAAGCTCCATCATTAGTCCCCCAGTTTTAGAGTCTGTGACTCCTCCTGCTTCTGAAGAAGAGGTGGATAGATCAACTGGACCCCTAACTAGGCCTAAGAGAATTGGTAATTCTCAGTGCTGGTGGAAAACCAGAAAAGAAAAGTCTAAGGCCAAAAACCTTCAGACTGTTGGACCTTCTACTGAAGACTCCAACCGAAATCCTAGTCTTGGGAGTGAAACTCCTAAAGTAGGTAAGGGTAGATCTAAGAGGAAGGAGAAGCATGTACCTTGCTTATCTCCATCCCCTCCAACCAAGAGGCCTAAGACCCAACCTTCTCCCAACAGAGAAGTGGTGAGGACCTCTGGAGGCCCCTCTAGATCTAAGGGACTCCTTTATAAGGGCCCCTTGAAAAAGCCTAACACAGGTTCGGAAGTTGTAACAACTTCTGAGGGACTGATCAACCAGATCCCCTATAGTTTCAAAAAGACTGATGTTCCAAAAAAGGGTTTGTAGGTCATATAGCTTACAAAGGAAATCCTTTGATTTGACGATAGAACATAGATCAGGGTGTCTCCACCAAAATGCTGATGGTCTCTCTAGGGTGTTTATAACCGACTAGAGGTATGAGATTCATCCAGGAGTGGATTAAATCCTCCTGTCCCTTAGTCTGGGGGGGGAGGGGCGAGTGTTAGGGAGAATTCTCTGTTAAGGCTAATTTCCCAAACCTAGTGAGTCCCCCAGCAGCTTTGCTGGATTTATAGGGTTTATTTTTTTCTCCTGCTAAGAGTGAGACTCTTTTTCGCCCACTCTTAGGCATGATTTGAGAATGTCCTTTGACTTTGTAAGGTGTTTTGTGGGCTATGGGGTCTTTTACTCCATAGGGCTTCATGTGTTTTTGGGATGTGTGTTACACAGCACCCTCAGTGCAGTAACACAGGGGTGTCATAGTGACCCCCAAACATAGACTCCATACCCTGGGACTGACTACTGTCTCCCAGGGCATGTAAAGTCACCATTGGCTTTATTAGTCCAAATTTGTGAACAGAACCAGTACAAACCATCATATTGTGGAAGTACTGGAAGGGGTTAATTAGATTACCCCTGGGTCTGTTTTCAAGGGGGCTCTGTGCAGTCTCCCCTTGTCGAGTTTCTGGCTGGTGGCAGTGGTTACCACGCAAAATATTCCTTAAGAATATTTACTATGGGATTTTCCCATTCATTTTAAACGCACCACTTTTTGGTGCAATGTTAAAGATACCGCTGGGTTATTTATTTAATATTTATTCCCCGGTTGGGTCTTTTTGCCAGGACTCGGTTTTAAAATGGCGTTTGTGTTCGCCTCTGTAACTCCAAACCCAAGTCGAGCCCTTTGTTCCACTTTTGGCTGGCTTCTGCACAGAAGCCTCCAAAAGTGGCGCCACTCTGTATGGGTATACACGATGTGTGGGAGGGGGGTTTAGGCACCCTGGACTGAGTTGCCTTGGCAACTCAAGTCGCACTCTTGTGTGATTGGCCCAGTGGTGAGCCGCCCGGCTCACCACTTAGCATGTTTGATTGACAGCTAGGACTGGTGAATGTGGGTTTTCTGCATAAAAGCAGGGCTTTGGGGACTGGAACTTCAGACGTCGCCACAGGACCAAAGAATCCGAAGAGGGAGAAGCTGAGCCGACCTGCAACGACGACACCACAGGTGGAGCCCTGCTGAACCGACTCACCACTTCTTCCAAAGACAGAGGAGATCTCCAACCCTGAAGAGTCTTCTTCCTTTGACTAGTGGGGATAACCAGTTTGCCCGCCTTTTTGCCTTCGCGGATCATCTCGTGGCCGCCTTGCCTGTGCCAAGCACCCCGGCAACCGGGATACCACGTTTTACCACTACCGTGAATAAAAGGGTAGTACCTTTTAACCGGAGAACTCCGCGGCTGGTTTCTTCCCTGGCAGTGCAACGACCTTCAGCTCTCCTCCACGTCGAGATCTTCTCTTGCTCTGGACGACGCCGCGACTTGCACCCACTGCCAGGAACAACTGCCCCCACTGGAGGATTCTCTCCACTTTCAAGGTACTGTGTCCGCCTGGCCTCCCTCGCAACGGTCTGTGTGGAGTGCCTCGTAAATCCTCAACTTACCACTTGGATTGGCCCTAGGCTGGCTAACTGAACTTTTCTGAGCTGAACTAATTCCTTTTTGAACTCCCTGCAAGACTTTTCAAGCCTTTTAAACTGAGTGATCTTGGGCGCATTGGTGATCGACTCTCTCTAAGAGGGAGCCTGGCCTCTGAACTTTGTGCTCACAAGTAGACTTTGACTTTCCTGCCTTGCTGGGTGTTTCTAAAGTATTGTGTTGTGTGCTTTTCTAATTTCTGCCTTTTCCCTCCCTTTTTTTGATAACTTATTGGAGTGCCATCTTTAGTTAAGCGCTCACCTCTGTCTGAAAATAAGTGGTGTTAACTAAGACTTTTCTAATAAGGAATAAGGGATGTATATATATTAATAGTGACTGTGTTTTGAACTTGCTTACAATAATAGTGCTGGAGTGTTTCTAAGTGTGTCTTTAAATAAATAATTATATACTTTGATACCAAAGCTCTGGGCAGTGTTTGCCTGTGCTACTGTATTTTGGTACCGATCTTGTATACTCTATATACTCTCTAACTCTTCTTGAGAGAAGTCTGGCTGCTCAGCCACAGCTACCAGGTAAATGTGGGTGGTACAGACTGCTACCAATTGGGTTTACTGCCAACACCTGTAGTCCTAAGCCTTTTGCAGTGGTCCCTAAGGGAACTGCACAGGTTTCTGCCTAACAAGGAGGAGGTGGGGTAAATGCGCAGTGCTTCCCTCCACCGTCCCCCGACCTTGCTGCTGCTACTCGGTTCCCTCTCTGGGGCTGATCTCCACATTAACATTGCCCCAGGGCCCCCGAGCCTAGGGATCTGCTCTACTCTGGTCGCCATACCTGCATCTACACTGTGCTCTACCTTCGGTGGGGCTTACAATGTTAGTCAACTAAGCAATCTTCTATCCTGGTTTCCCTGCATTGCCTTTTTCAATCACTGACTGGAGGCACCGGCTGCTCCCCCCTGGCAGAGTTGTGGTCCCCTGCTGGTGCCAGCGACAAAAGAGCTGCTCTGAACACCGTGGAGCCCCCCCGGGGGATTAGTGGCGGGATTTACCCTTTGAGGTGCACCCAAGACCCCTAAAAAGGGGGCCCCCTCGCCCACCTGATTGACGGGTAGGACCTGTCTGGCTCCCACTTCCCTGCGCCACACGACTCTTTGTTGCTTAATACCCATAAGATACCCTACTCTGAGCGCTGAGGACTCAGCCACCATCTTGCATGATGTCCAACAGGTCCAGGAATTCTAATAAGACCGGAGCCATGGACAAATTCACCAAGGCGACCCTGAAGCAGGATGCAGCCCAAACATCAAGTGATCAGGTGGACGAGACAGTCCCCGCGGAGGCTCCGGCCACAAATTTAACTGTTATGATGGAGTCAATGGCCAGGAATTTCGCGGCCTTCCATGAAAAGTTAGATGACATTAATGCGAATGTCGCATTACTCAGAACCAAACTGAATCAACAGGGTTCGAGAATCACGGAAGCTGAAACCAGGATAGGCCCCAATGAGGACAACATAACTACACTGCAAGACACGGTGACCACTCTTGTCCGTGACATGAAGTCAAATGTGATGATCTCGAATCCAGATCACGGAGAAACAATATACGCATCATTGGGGTTCTGGAAAATGTGCTTAAAGGCCGGCTCGAACTGGCAACCGAGAATCTCCTTAAGGAGCTACTGGGCAACCCCAACCTGTCCCCTTTCTTTACTGTCGAAAGAGCTCACAGAGCGCTGACTCTGCACCCCAAACAAGGGGACTTCCGAGACATATTACTGCGAAAATCCTACGTTTTAAAGACTGTGACCAGATTTTCCGACTTGCACGAGAGAAGGGAGAGCTCAGACTGGAGTCATAAGCGATCAGAATATTTCCGGACCTCTCTACTGGAGTGCAACAGGAGCGCCGCCAATTCTTTGGAGTTAAAAAATTGCTTAGAGAGAGGAACATTCCCTATGCCATATTAATCCCTGCGCGCCTGAAGTTCACATTCAACAACAAACTTTACTTTTTTACGGTGCCGTCGGAAGCGGTGAAATTCATAGAAGCACATGTCCCCTTACATGCTCCTGCTGACGACCTTATGGACAATGATTGAACTCTAACCTTGGCCCGTGTCCTCTAAGTTTCCTACTTACACGTCAATCGAAAATCATCCTGGTCATCGGCATTGTGCCTACAACTAAGCTCAGTCATGTAATTTACCCTGTCACACTGCTTTTAATGCACACACGACATTTAGCCCCTAGGGGGCATATACTGCTGAGCTAATGTAAAAACTGGATTGTTTACCCTGGTTATACCTGTTGTTTTATCAGCGATTAAACTGCACTGCGTTAATGATCCTCAGGATGGCCCCTACTCCCAAAGATGGAGGGGCAAGCATTAGACGACTGCTAATACTGTTTGCTTTGTAACTGAACCTTATGTGTTCCAAGCGTGCTGGTGCACGGCAATGGTGCACCCCATTGCGATTGCACTGCTCTTAGGTATGCCTCTGTTGAGGGCTGCCCCCTGTTGGGCGTCCGTGAATGTTGTGCCAAGTTGGGGACGGCTCAACTGTGAGCAGGTAAGGGTGGGTGATGTTCACACTGCTAGTTGGGGTTTGGCGGTGAGGGTGGCGGGAGGGTGTGGGGTGTTATTCCAAAAAGGCTCTCGGGGTTTCACAGCGCACGCATTGAAGAGATATAAGCGCACTTTCAGCTCTAACTACAAGAGCATTTACAATCACTGAAATTGGGATGTTCATTGAGGTAATGCTATACTGTCCAAACAATGTTCTGGAATGTCCACAGGGTTGGGAACATCATGAAGGCCCGGGAAATCACAGCGTTTGCACTGAGACATGGTGTGATAAGCACCTAAGCGGTGACCATGCAAACTACAATTATAGGTCACGGCAGGTGTTAGGGGATGAGCCCTAAATTGCTGAAATTCTCACTGTCATAATGTCCTGGAACGTCCAGGGATTGAGTAACCATACCAAGGCTCGCACAATCATGGCCTATACTAATAGACATGGCTGCAAAATATTGCTCCTGCAGAAAACGCACTCCAATGGCTGCTTGCCGAGGACCATGGCTCCATCTTGTGGCCCCACCAGGTACTTCACTTCCTACTCCACCCAGGCCAGGGACGTGCTCACGATGTCCATAAATCTATCAAATTTCTATTACACAATAGCTAGATAGACCCCGATGGACGTTATGTCATATTACACTGCACGATAGTGAACAGGGAGTATTTGCTCGTAAACTCCTACGGCCCTAATTTAGACTTCCCAGAGTTTGTTGATACTGTAGCAACCATATTGATGGGCTACGTGGGAATCCAGGTTATATGGGGGGACATGAACCTCATTTTGGATACTGTCCTTGACAGGACTGGGACTACCGCCCGATCCCTGTTTGGCGCTGCACGCTGGCTACATGGCCACATCAAAACCCTCAACATCTGTGATGTCTGGAGGACACTATACCCTCAACGCTGTGAATACACTTATTACTCGTCAGTCCAAGATAGCTCCTCCAGAATAGACCTGTTCCAAGTGTCGAGCGAAATCATGGGCAGGGTGGTCGGGGTTCCAGATCTTGACCCGCACATTGTCTGACCACGCCCCAATCACCTTATTAGTGGATCTGGGAGCACCTTTCTCGATGTTCAGCACTTGGCACTTTAAATCTGAGTCCCTTAAGGATGTTGTGTTCAAGGCTGACATACTGGCTGATATTGAGTCTTTCTTTGAGCACAACACTCCCCAGGCTACGTCCACTGGCGTCAGGTGGGATGCCTTCAAAGCATATATCAGGGGGATGTCTATATCCAGGGAAGCAGGAGTGCTGAAAGCGATAAGAGCCGCCCTCGGTCGTTCTGAGGCCAAATTAAGACAACTGGAACTGCAATGCTCAGCTGGTTCTGATCCCGCCAAACTCGCCCAAATTAGCGAAGAACTCCAGACATACAACGCACTTGCCCCCACCAAGGAAGTCCAATATTTTAGTCGTCCGCAAGCTGTTCGGAAATATGGTGAGGGTGATAGACCTGCGAAAACATTAGCAACGCTGGTGAGAAGGGAATCTGGTCAGGCCCAGATCACCTCTATTAAGGACGAG
Organism: Ambystoma mexicanum; assembly: GCF_040938575.1. Classification (NCBI taxonomy): domain Eukaryota; kingdom Metazoa; phylum Chordata; class Amphibia; order Caudata; family Ambystomatidae; genus Ambystoma; species Ambystoma mexicanum. The sequence continues at coordinate 640,782,311 of NC_090939.1, forward strand.
CAGGGTAATACACAGTGGGCAGACCAACAGATTTTAGACATATTCACTGATTTTTACAGGTCCCTATACTCCCAACCCGCTGAACATACCGAACAACACATGTGTGAGTTGCTTGACCAAATACCCACCACATATATCTCCCCCTCTACCAGGGACCAACTTGACTCCCCCATCACCTTGGATGAGATAGTTAGAGCTATCTCAGACTTACCTAAAGGTAAAGCGCTGGGCCCTGACGGGCTCACCACAGAATTCTATCAAGAACACATTGCTATATTGGCTCCCAAGTTGCTTGAGGTCTGGGATGAGTCGCTCCGCGTGTCCGCTCTACCCCCCTCCTTGCGCAAAGCTGTCATTACGGTATTGCTTAAGCCTGGCAAGCCCGACGACGAATGTGGGTCATACAGACCACTCTCTCTCATGAACCTTGATACAAAAATCTTCGCCAAAGTCATAGCGAACCGCTTCCTCCCGATCATGACATACTTGGTTCATGAGTATCAAGCAGGCTTTGTTCCTGGGAGGTCCTCCTCCCATAATATCAGGAGGCTGTTTAATGTAATGTCCCGTATTGACCAGGATGTGCAAGCCGTAGCGGTCACACTTGACGCTCAGAAGGCGTTCGACATGGTCTCATGGAGGTACATGTGGTTGGTGCTGGAGACAATGGGCGTGGGCCCGAATATGATTGGATACATTAAAATATTATACACCTCCCCCGTGGCGCGAGTGCGGGCTAACTCACTGACATCTAACCTGTTCACACTCTTTAGAGGTACCCGACAGGGTTGCCCCTTTTCCCCGATCTTCTTTGCTCTAGTAATAGAGCCAAGGGCAGATTACATCCGAGCGTGCCATGCCCACAGGGGAATAAGACTAAAAGACACCCCCGAAATCATATCCCTTTATGCGGATGACGTACTACTATACATTAGGGACCCCACCACGCATCTCAACCCCATATTACGAGACATCACGCGCATCGGTACCTACTCAAGTCTGAGGTGTTCCCGCTCACTAATACCACCCAACAACCTACCACCAAATACCCTCTTTGCGGGTCCCCTGACGGAATCAGATATTTGGGAGTCCAGATATCCCTAACCAAGCCCACCTTGCTTGCAGATAATTACCTGACTGTAGCACAAACAGTCGAGATGTAAATCTCGCGGTGGCGATCTCACCCATTGTCTATGGCCGGTCGACTCTCCCTCATCAAAATGGTCTTACTTCCCAAGCTGATTTACACCTTCAGTAATATACCCATATGGCCCGGGGGGCAATATTTCACTAAACTACATACATTATGTGCACAGTTCGTATGGCACTCTGGCGCGATGCGCAGGAAATGGGCTGACATGGTGCTTCCAAACAAACAAGGGGGGTTCACTGCTCCCAATTTACTCGATAGCCACATGGATACTGAGGATGAAGTAATGCTGACACGTGTGTGGCCCGAGTATGTATGTATTTAGGTAAATTACCCTTGCATGCACAATGTTGGAACTGTTCTGTTGTATGTTCCTTTCTGTATGAAATAACCTGTTTCTAATCATATGAACCCTCTTGGAATCTACTGTACAGGCACACACAGAATGCTTTAAATTTTGCTATAGGTTTGTACCATTAAATGTGTCCACTACCAGTAAAACAAATTGCAACTCATTTTGAATGCCTGCACTGCATTGCTTGACACAGTCTTGCACTACTTGACAGTTAATAATATGCTGTCAGTGTGCCTTCGTTTTATGTGATTAAATTTGCACAGTGAACTAGTGTGCAACCAAATAGTATCCCTAGAGGCAGGACCCTTTTTTGTGTATAGCCACGGCTCCCGATCTAACACTTTATTGGATAGCGGCCCAGGCCCAACACACCCCTCACTGGTACCCCGGTTCTCCAACCCGCCCGCATGTTAAGTTGGAAAGCCTGGCGGCGGCCGGTATCAACATAATGTCCCTCATACTACACCAGCACTATACACCTGACTCCCCCATTGATCCGATTGGTGCGACTCTTCGTGCCCGGGCCCGTTTGTTACACTCAACAGTCGAATCTCCTCCATACTATAAATGGCTGCCTGTGTGGGCCTTCCCCGGTTTGGAACTGACACACAACATCGCTCTAGCTCGCCATTGGGAGGCTTTAGGATACCAAGCATTGTCCGACTTCTACCCCAATGGCAGGTTCATTGACCCCCAGACATGGAAACCTGGACACAGTGGTTCCGCCCCAGAGACCCTCCAATATTATAGGCTCCGGGCTGCATTCCGTACTAAATGGCCCTCCTTCCCCAATGAGCCCCCTGATACCCCAGCGATCGCATACATCGCCAACTCGGGCGGTGCCCGTGGCATCGTCTCCTCATTGTACAAGATACTACAGGACATCATCCCGATTCAGACTCCCGGGGCGAGCGGTGAGTGGGCGGCGGAGCTGGGCCTGGAAATCTCCGACCAAGTGTGGGAGAAAATGTGCCTACATACTCAAAAGGTCTCTGTTAACTTCTGCGTCATGCAGTATAAACTGTTAAATAGACTGTATTATACCCCACATAGGACCTCTAGGTTTACCTATACCACTGTACACTCCTGCCCCCGCTGCAATGCAGAGGAAGCAGATCATTTACATATGTTCTGGACCTGCAATAAACTGGTGGAATTCTGGGAAAGAATCTTAGAAACACTTACCGAAGTTGCTGACACTGTAATTGACCCTGATCCCTTGGGGATCCTGTTTGGGGTGTGGACACCAGACAAATGGCTAAATTCCTTAATATAAGTTGTATGGTAGCTAAGAAATATATACTTCAGAGTTGGAAAAGCTCCCCCCCCCCGTTATTTCAGAAATGGTTGCGTTTGCTCACCTGGTCTCGGAATTGTGAGGAAGAATATCTTACCATGCTCCCTGCTCACTCTCGCCCCAAGAACATCTGGGTCGAATTTAATACCTACCTCAACAATCAAGGGAAAAAGACACCCGAGTCTGACTCGTCCCCGGCCCCATCAGGAACTGCTTGCACATCATGAGCTACTATACTCTGCTCTTCCCACAAATGTTGTACCTGTATTGCTGTGATTGCTGTATTGTGACTAATTTATTGCTCTATAATATACCTGCTATATATATCTTGCGCTTTGACATGTGTCTGCTGTGAACCTCTGCTAATAAAAATAAAAGTAAAAAAAATAAAATACTGACTCATGGCGTGTAAGTCCTTAGGAGTCGAGTCACTCTGAATTTGTTTTCTGCTGGAGAGAGGAGTTGCTGCTATGTTCAGCCTGTGTTGCTGTGTCTTTAATTTTAAGGACCACCTCTAAATACCGACTCACGGCACGTAGCGCCGCACGTGAGTCCGTAGGAGTGCAGTCACTCTAGTCACTCTGTGTTTGTTTTCTGCTAGAGAGAGGAGCTGCTGCTACGTTCGATCTGTGTTGCTGTTTCTTTTACTCTAAGGACCACCTTTAAATACTGACTCACGGCACATAGCGCCGCGCGTGAGTCCGTAGGAGTTCAGTCACTCCAGTCACTCTGTGTTTGTTTTCTGCTGGAGAGAGGAGCTGCTGCTAAGTTCAACCTTTGTTGCAGCGTCTTTAACTCTAAGGACCACCTTTAAATACTGACTCACGGTGCGTAGCGCCACGCGTGAATCCATAGGAGTCCAGTCACTCCAGTTTTTTTCTGCTAGGGAGATGAGCTGCTGCTACATTCAACCTGTGTTGCTGTGTCTTTAACTCTAAGGACCACCTTTAAATTCTGACTCACGGCGCATAGCGCAGTGTGTGAGTCTGTAGGAGTTCAGTCACTCTGCGTTCGTTTTCTGCTGGAGAGAGGAGCTGCTGCTACGATCAACCTGTGTTGCTGTGTCTTTAACTCTAAGGACCTCCTCTAAATACCGACTCACGGCACGTAGCGCCATGAATGAGTCCGTATGAGTAGAGTCGCTCCAGTCACTCTGCGTTTGTTTTCTACTGGAGAGAGGAGCTGCTGCTACATTCAATCTGTGTTGCTGTGTCTTTTACTCTAAGGACCACCTTTAAATACTGACTCATGGCATGTAGCGCCGCACATGAGTCCGTAGAAGTTCAGTCATTCCAGTCACTCTGCATTTGTTTTCTGCTGGAGAGAGGAGCTGCTGCGACGTTCAACCTGTGTTGCTGTGCCTTTAACTCTAAGGACCACCTTTAAATACTGACTCACTGCGTGTAGCACCACGCGTGAGTCCGGAGGAGTCCAGTCACTCTGTGTTTCTTTTCTGCTAGACAGAGGAGCTGCTGCTACGTTCAACCTGCGTTGCTGTGTCTTTAACTCTAAGGACTACCTTTAAATCCCGACTCACGGCGCGTAGCGCCGCGCGTGAATCGGTAGGAGCCCAGTCACTCCAGTCACTCTGCGTTTGTTTTCTGCTGGAGAGAGGAGCGGCTGCTACGGTCAACCCGTGTTGCTGTGTCTTTAACTCTAAGGACCACCATTAAATACCGACTCATGGCGCGTAGCACCGCACTTCAGTCTGTAGACGTCCAGTCACTTCGGTCACTCTGCGTTTGTTTTCTGCTGGAGAGAAAAGCTGCTGCTACGTTCAACCTGTGTTTCTGTGTCTTTAACTCTAAGGACCACCTTTAAATACTGACTCACGGCATGTAGCACCGCGCGTGAGTCCGTAGGAGTGCAGTCACTCCAGTCACTCTGCGTTTGTTTTCTGGTGAAGAGAGGATCTGCTGCTACATTCAACCTGTGTTGCTGTGTCTTTTACTCTAAGGACCACCTTTAAATACCGACTCGCGGCACGTAGCACCGCACGTGATTCTGTAGGTGTTCAGTCACTCCAGTTTGTTTTCTGCTGGAGAGAGGAGCTGCTGCTACATTCATCCTGTGTTGCTGTGTCTTTAACTTCAAGGACCACCTTTAAATACTGAGTCACAATGTGTAGTACCACGCGTGAGTCCGTAGGGGTCCAGTCACTCCAGTCACTCTGCGTTTGTTTTCTACTGGAGAGAGGAGCTGCTGCTACATTCAATCTGTGTTGCTGTGTCTTTTACTCTAAGGACCACCTTTAAATACTGACTCATGGCATGTAGCGCCGCACATGAGTCCGTAGAAGTTCAGTCATTCCAGTCACTCTGCATTTGTTTTCTGCTGGAGAGAGGAGCTGCTGCGACATTCAACCTGTGTTGCTGTGCCTTTAACTCTAAGGACCACCTTTAAATACTGACTCACTGCGTGTAGCACCACGCGTGAGTCCGGAGGAGTCCAGTCACTCTGTGTTTCTTTTCTGCTAGACAGAGGAGCTGCTGCTACGCTCAACCTGCGTTGCTGTGTCTTTAACTCTAAGGACTACCTTTAAATCCCGACTCACGGCGCGTAGCGCCGCGCGTGAATCGGTAGGAGCCCAGTCACTCTGCGTTTGTTTTCTGCTGGAGAGAGGAGCGGCTGCTACGGTCAACCCGTGTTGCTGTGTCTTTAACTCTAAGGACCACCATTAAATACCGACTCATGGCGCGTAGCACCGCACTTCAGTCTGTAGACGTCCAGTCACTTTGGTCACTTTGCGTTTGTTTTCTGCTGGAGAGAAAAGCTGCTGCTACGTTTAACCTGTGTTTCTGTGTCTTTAATTCTAAGGACCACCTTTAAATACTGACTCACGGCATGTAGCACCGCGCGTGAGTCCGTAGGAGTGCAGTCACTCCAGTCACTCTGCGTTTGTTTTCTGGTGAAGAGAGGATCTGCTGCTACATTCAACCTGTGTTGCTGTGTCTTTTACTCTAAGGACCACCTTTAAATACCGACTCGCGGCACGTAGCACCGCACGTGATTCTGTAGGAGTTCAGTCACTCCAGTTTGTTTTCTGCTGGAGAGAGGAGCTGCTGCTACATTCATCCTGTGTTGCTGTGTCTTTAACTTTAAGGACAACCTTTAAATACTGAGTCACAATGTGTAGTACCACGCGTGAGTCCGTAGGGGTCCAGTCACTCCAGTCACTCTGCGTTTGTTTTCTGCTGGAGAAAGGAGCTGCTGCTACATTCAACTTGTCTTGCTGTGTCTTTAACTCTAAGGACCACCTTTAAATACTGGCTCATGGTGTGTAAGCCCATAGGAGTCCAGTCACTCTGCGTTTGTTTTCTGCTGGAGAGTGCAGTTGCTGCTACAGTCAACCTGTGTTGCTCTGTCTTTAACTCTACTGGCCACCTTTAAATACCGACTCATGGCGCATAGCGCCACGCGTGTGTCCATAGGAGTCCAGTCACTCCAGTCCCTCATGAGTCTCTGAGAGTCCTGGTGAGCATAATGGACGCCGGAAGTGAGGGCTCTACTCACCCCAATACTCGTATCTACCAAGGTAAGCATGACGACTGCAGTGGGGGCGGCTGCCGTGACGTCTGGGAAAAGGCTGCCAGAAGGAAACAGGCAGTGAGTAATGTGGCAGCATCATAATCATTGTATGAATCATCAAATTACATTACTCCAAACAAGACGAGCATTTTCAATGAATTCAGCGGTGTGGTACAAATAGGGTGTCTTGATTTAACTGACGCCAAACTATTGGATCGGAACACGAGGTTGATGGGGGAGGGGGGCTGTGAGAAAGTCACTGGTGTGTCGACAACGGCAACTGAACGAGCAAATCGAGGCAAATGTCAAAGCCCCAAAAGTAAAATAAAGCTAAATAACCCTCCTCTCGACTTACCGCAAGATCCGCTGTGTGCTGCTTCGGAGGAGGCAGCGAGTCATTGGGCTCTCAGTGTGCGAGCAGCCGCGCCCTACAATCTCCTGAGGCTATGTTGATTGGGAACTGTCTGCACACGAATAAATTGTGTAGTAGATTTAAAGAGCTGGAGATTGAAGTCGAAGGTGAAGAGCGTCTGCCGTCACACGACAAGAGAGATCGGAGGAGGGATATGACACTAACTGGGAAGTCAAATTCCGTCGAGTTGATTAACAATTTAAAAGCCTCAGAAAGGCAAATGTCAACCCCACTAACTGCATCACTTCAAAAGGTGTGACGGTTCAATTTCAACGATCGCTCGATTGCAAACAAGCTGAAGGAGTACGGCCTGCGGGAAAGTTTTATAACAAAAATTAAACTGCCAGTGAAATCAACAGGCTTCAAGGAATCAGTCCATTGCGAAAGTGAATATACTGATCAATGTGAGATGACTGAACAAGAGGCGCTGACAGCACATCAGGTAAAAAGCATTGCCTGTGCAAAACAATCGGACAACTTGGAGTTAAACAACTCTATGGAACAAGGAAAAGATAAAAAACAGACCAAAAGGTTAACCAAAGTGAAAAATGGCCATTTGAACTCGATCGCACTAGCACTAGGCGAGAATGCTTCAGAAAAAAAACATCAAATCATCAAATCTGGGATGCCTAGAATAGACAACAGTATACAATATTTTGCTCCCCATAAACCGCAAGAGTTCACAGAGTGAGAAGTTGACGGTCAACCATCTTGTAGTCACAGAATGAAACGTGACACTAACACAAATATTAAATCAATGTCCAAAAGCCAGGATCGGCCAACAAAAAAACATGGAAGGAATTAACAATAAGCGTGGAGAGACAAGTCAAACAGGAGAAAATCACAAAGGTAATCCCGCAATTGCAGCAGGAATGCAAATCCATAACAATATGATGGCAGCCATGACCATCGCAATGGCGCCTTTACAAAATTGTATGAGGCAATAAGTGATAACATAAAGGACAATGCCACATTATTAGCCTAGTCTCTAACTAAACTCTCCCATTTAGAGGCATTTACTACGAAAATCGAGGAACGTCTGAACATAGAGGCAGAGGCCTCATTAAACTGGCAGCAACGGCTATGTGATCTAGCCAGAGGGGGGCACAACGAGAATGCAATCTTGATGGAAGCCCTTATCGATAAAAATCAAATGGATGCGGTGCTCAGACAGGAATAACATAAGTGGTCCAACAGTCATGCATGACACCGGGAAAAGGGGGGGAAATGACGATTGCATGTTGAATAATCAAGGGATCCACAGGAACTTGTCACACATGCATTTTGAGGGGCATGTGCCTGACACTGAGTCACAAAGAGAAGTCCACAATCTACCAAGAAATAGTAGTGAGCCTAAAGGCAACAATGAGGTCCATCACATGAAGAGGTTGTCAACTACATGTGACATTATGTGTAAAGAAGGAGGCTGCACAAACTCGAGTGAAGGCGAGATTACAAATGAAAGTATTCCAAACAGCCAAAGTAAAACCAACCACTCTCACGTAGAGGGTGGCAGGTCTGGAAATGTACCGCCTGTCAATTCAGCCATAAGAGCAACTGTAGGAAACCGTAAAGATAAAGATACAAATTTGGAAAATAAATGATCGAGACACATATCAAGTGATAAAAAACCTGTAATGGACGCATGGAGTGAGGAAGCGTCTCTCCCGAGCTCCTGCCTGATCCTTCCATCGACCCTTTAAACACATGGCAACTTCAATAAAAAGGGACCACAGGCTGAGATGAACTGATCCGGCACATATTGGCAGCAATTCCGCAGAAAAACGGAGCTGTCATCTCGCAAAACGCAGCTCCCGAACCTAAGCCCCTAGGAACCAAGATGGCGGCCCAAGGGCGTCCTGACTCCACAGAGGGGGAAGATCCGAGCGTGGTTTCGGGGCTCCGGCTGGAACCATAAGGCACAGAGCGGCGGTGACACCCCCTTCCCTTAGACCGCCATCAGCCTCTGGGTACCCGTGGCCCTGCCCATCGTCAGCTGTCCCCGACTGCATGGCCAACCCAATCAAGCGCCGGAGCGGGACTGGCGGCTCCTCCAACGGGCCGAATAAAGAGGCGGAGGTGCGCCCTGCGGAGACCGGGCACTAGCTGGCCCCTCAGCGCTAACCCAGCATATCGAGGGCAGGCCGCCAACCAACCAACCACCCGACAGCTAAGAGCCGCTGCGGGGAGCTTGACAAGACCGTGGCCCCACAGAGCAAACAATTACCAGCGCTCTGAGCTTCAATAAGTAAATATACCCCCCGAGACACAGGGAGCCGTGGATCCACCCGGACCCCCCCAAGGCACCGCATTTGCAGCGGACCGCAGTCCCAAGGCACAGACTGCTCCTCACACCCAGCAGGCACTAGACAGGGCTGGGAGGGCCTGACAGGGGCGCCGAGGCAGCGGGCTGCAACCCTGTGGGCGGCTCACAGAGAGGAGCAAAGGAGCACGCACCCGGCAGGCAGAAGGCACACAGCACGCCGCCGGCGACATCCAGCACCCATCAGGGCACAAGTAAGGAGTGAGAGCCCACCTTCATCCGCATCTAGCATGAGGCACCTGGCACATATCATACACTGTAACCCTAAACGTGGGGGGATCCCTAAGCACATTAATTGGCACAGAATCTCCACGAGGAGTCCTCCTACACCACCACAAAGGTGCTGTGGCCGGCAACTGCCTCTACACAGGCCCGGGCCGACGCGGGAGCGCGCCTGGGTCTCCTTTGATGCACTAAAGGCCCCCCACAGGACATACCACCGGGGGAAGTGTGGAGGCCCCCGAGCTACCATAAGGGCAACTGCCCCCACACAGGCCTGGGCCGAAGCGGGAGCGCACCCGGGGCCCCCACTCACCCACTGCAGCCCCCTGTGGGGCTAACCATCTGGAGGTTGCTACCTGGGGAAACCTCATAGGGAGACAAAATATGGCGAAATCAGCCCTCCCCAGTGGCGGTGAACGCACCACACCCCTGTGACCAAACTCCATGCTGTTCTATCCCGCCACCCCCCCTCAGAGCACAACCCCAGTCCATCACACGACCTGCCAGAAGCAAGTTAAGGCTCCAAGTGCTGCCACCCTAGTGACTCTGCTATGGACCCCCCAGGCTCCTGAGGGCTCAACCGTGAGTACAAACAACCGACAAGGATGAGGGGTTTGGTCCATCCCCCCCCCCTCCTGAAACCACCTAGGAAATCAAGACCTGTGGTTATCAGTATACCACGCTCCCCGGAGTACTCCCAAGCCGTTGGGGGTCTGGGAGGAAGGCCGGAGTCATGGCAGACAAATGAGACTTAGCACTGCACACCTTGCACCTGCAATAATCTGCCGCATCTCTACTAGCCCGTCTGCCAACAGTGTGTGCCATCGGAATTCCGCCTAACAATAAGCACCCAGAAGAGAACAACTACAACACAGGGCCTGCATAAACAGTACGGACAGACAAAGGGGCAGTGGCATATTACCCTGAAAAGTAGGTGGTGGCCCCTGGGTTCACTCCCAGGGCGTGTGCCCGCCTAAAAACAACCAGGAGTGATCAACGGCGGAGGGCAAGCCCCGTGTTCTAGATACGTGGAAGGACACAGCACATTCCAGCAATATACAGTTATAGGAGCGAGGTACTGGGCACCTGGCGACGCAGGAGCAACATCCATGCAGAGCAACTCAGATGCCGGGCGCCAGATCCAAAACGGGCACATCCAGAGCAAAAACCCCAGTGAGACCCCAGGAAGGGCAAATTGAGAAGTGCTGGCGGCAGAGGCGACAAACACACGCAGAATCACCGTCCCTGCCTCCGGAGCCGACCCCTGCAGTAAAGGACCTCCCAACTAGCATAATGGCAACAGACAAGGACGAACTCTTAAACTGCTTGAAAGGCATGGAGGCCAGAATGACCAAAGCCTTCCAGAGTCAAATAGAACAATTAAGGGAGGACCTGAAATCATCCCTCCAGGAGGTCCATAAAGAAATGGCGTAGATGGGTGAAAGAGTGGACATAGTTGAAAGGGGCCTCTCGAATGTCATGGAAGAAACAAACCAAAATAGCCTGCTACTGGACCAGTTGGCGACCGCAACAAACAACTTAGAACTCCAGGCGGAGGATCTGGAAAATCGCTCAAGGAGATCCAATATTAGGGTCAAGGGCCTGGCGTAATCGGTGCAGGACAAGGACCTAAAAGATACCATGCAACTCTGCTTCAGCAGCCTGCTTGCGGATGTCCAACCGGAGTTGATCGGCTTCAACAGGATACACCGCGTGGGCCCAATACGCAACGAACCGGGGTCGAGACCCAGAGATGTCCTGATAGCAATGACATCGTATAGTCTGAAAGAGGAGGTGCTACGCGTGGCAAGAACAAACGGAGACCTTACGATTAATGGGTCCCGTATACAGTTGTACCAGGACCTGGCCCTGATTACTCTCCACAACAGAAGGCTAATGCACCCGGTTACGAAGGCCCTACAAACACAGCAAATCCGATATAGATGGACGTACCCGTTTGGCCTGTCGTTTACATGGGAAGGAAAGAGAGGAGAATCGGGAATTGCGGTGAGGGCCTGGCGTTGCTGCACCTGGAGGATGAGCAACCAGAGGCGCCTGTGCGCCCACGCCCACACATGAACGGCCCGTCTAGCAAACCATGGGAATGGTCAACGGAGCGAAAGCAAAGACGAGGGAGGAGAGGAAGACCTGGAAGCTTACAGCCGGCTCATGACCGGGAACGGAGAGGCCCAACAGATCCAGACCCGGCCCATTACACGGATAACGAGTAAAGTGCTAACCAAATGTGAGAAAACAGCACGGCTGAATGGAACTGCCCGCATGGAGGTAGGAGGTCATAACTCTTGGAAGCAGGGTCAGGTAATACAATTCCTGACTATTGTGAACTGGGGAAGGGTCGGAGGCCCTAGGCCCGCGGTGACCAGCGGGGGGCCCCTTGGGAGCCCAGGCCTCAAGCATCCCCAGGATTGGGAAGGGGGTGGGGGGTGGGTAAGGGAGGGAACTGGAACGAAGGACAGGAAAGCAGGGAAGCAAAAGTCCGGGAAGAAAAAGGAGCCAGCTCCACGATTGTATGAAACGGAAGCAAGAACAGGCAGAGTAAGCTATAGCGAACGAGAACATAGGAACCCTCAGGCAGACAATCTCCACCTAGGAAGCAATGGAAGAAGTGAACATTGTCTCGATTAATGTCCAGGGGTAAAACTCCCCCGCTAAAAGGCGTTCGATTTTAGGTAGATTGGAAGCCATGCAATCAAAGATAGCGATCCTACAGGAGACGCATCTGCTCCAGAAAGATGAAAAAAGGATGCGGAGCAGAACATACCCTCTTCAGTTTTTCACCTCAAGCCAAACAAAAACAAAAGGGGTGGCAATCTTATGTAGCAGAGACTTAGGCTTTCGCAAACAACAAACACTGAAGGATCAGGAAGGCAGATACCTGGGGGTAAAGGGTTCTGTTAATGGTCAATTGTATACAATACTAGCACTCTACTCCCCCAATGAAAAACAGGACCAGTACATCCCTAAATTACTCCAGAAATTGGGAGGATGGTGCGAAGGCCGAGTGATAATAGGAGGGGATTTTAATTGTGTAATGGACCCGCAATTAGATAAAACACTCCCCCCAACCGCAGCAGATCAGCGAAACAGACAGGCCCTTGGAAAGCTTTTCAGAGATTTGGATGTGATAGAAACGTGGCGATTTTTCCACCCGGACACCCGAGAATACACACACTACTCAGCAGTGCACAGGGGTTACTCTAGAATAGACATGATTCTTGTGTCCTCTACATTGATCCCCTATGTCAAAAAAATAGAAATCAGAGTCCAATACCTCTCCGATCACGCCCCAATCGTGACCTGCATAGAACTGCAAGGGACAATACATAGACCCCGACCACGATGGAGGCTAAATGAAACAATCCTGAGGGATATTGTACTAAGGGCACATATGGAAGAAGCCATAGGGAACTATTTCCTTGAAAATGACAACAGAGAGGTAGACTGGAGGGTGGTGTGGGATGCGGGGAAAGCGGTAATTAGGGGGGAATTCATAGCACAAGCAACGCAATACTATAGGGAGCAAGCCCTTATAACGGGCAAATTGGAAGAAGAGGTCAAAAATGCTGAAAAGCTCCATAAGACCCGGCAGACGCCCAGAGCTTGGTGAGACCTTAAAAAGGCCAGAGCCAAACTAGAAAACCATACCGCAGATAGAATGGCGCCAATACTGCTAAACACGAAACAATCATATTACATACACGGGGGAAAGCAAGCAAATTCTTGGCAGCCAAACTACGCAAACAGAAGGCACGTAATTATATCACCCGGCTAAGAAATAGTAGAGGGGAACTGCAGACGGGAGAAGAGGATAAACTAGAAACGATGGTCCATTTTCATAAAAAACTGCTGATTAGCGAGAACCTGAATGCAGCAGAACAAGAGTCATATTTGTCAGCCGTAAAATTGCCACAGATATCGGAACAACAAAAAGAAAAATTGGGGGACCCCATCACAATACAGGAAGTGTGTGATGCGATAGCAGCACTACCCAGGGGAAAGGCGCCGGGCCCCGACGGACTTGGGAATGGGTTTTACAAAATATTCCAGACACAATTGGCAAACCCCCTCACAGGATATGGGACACTCGACCACGATATTACCCCTAAAACCTGGGAAAGACCCAGTAGAATGCACCAGTTACCGCCCCATAGCTCTCCTCAACACAGATGCAAAACTGTATGCGAAAATACTGGCGAATCGATTGGCAGCAGTACTGCCCGAGATAATACACGCAGACCAGGCAGGCAAGGGGGAGTTATACTCAGGATAATGTCCGGCGCGTAATTGACATAATAGACTGGGGGGACAGGAGGGGCCAAAAATTCTCGATCGCCGCATTAGATGCCACACGAGCATTCGACAGCATAGACTGGAGGTACCTAAAACTGATATTGGAGGGTTTTGGCTGTGGACCGATATTCACCAAGATGGTTCTGGCAAATTACCAGCATCCATCTACGCAACTAATGGCAAATGGCTTCACCTCCGAAAGAATCAATATCCGGAGGGGTACTCGGCAGGGGTGCCCTCTATCCACGCTCATATTTGCCATGGCAATGGAACCATTTGCCTGCAGAATTAGGGAAGACCCGGGAATTAGAGGGGTGCGCACCGGGGAGATTCAAAACAAGATAGCCCTCTACGCAGATGATATCATGCTTTATATGGCAGACTCAAGACACACATTACCCAGAATAATCAGAGAACTGCAGAAGTTCGAAAACACATCAGGGTTCACAATAAACTATTCAAACTCCAAAGCGTTGAATATAACCGAAGGTAGTGAGGACATAGCTCTCCTGAAGGAACATTATCCCCTGAAATGGGAAAAACAGTCCCTCGAATACCTTGGAATCCATATCACTAGAACCGTCAAGAATCTGCTCAAGGCAAACATTACACCTCTATGGAAGCGCCTGCAGGAAGACCTGCAGAGATGGGATGCCCAGGAATTGTCCTGGTTTACTAGAATAGCGGCAATAAAGATGACCTTGCTACCCAAGGTACTGTATGTAGTAAGCTCAACCCCAGTGGACATCCCCCCCAAAAAAAATCCTAGAACTCCAAAAGGGGGTGTTTAAATTCATCTGGGGAAATAAGAAGCCGAGGATCCAAAAAAGGATCCTGATGCGGCCCACACTACTTGGGGGGCTAGGAGTCCCGGATATGGGGAGATACGTGTTAGCAGCCCAATTAGCACCAGCATTGAAATGGGCGGGTAAAGACCCTCTTCCAGGTTGGGGGAAAATAGAACAGACTGCGACAGATATCGCTTTGAGTAAGCTACCATTCCTAAAAACAAAAGCAAGAGACACAGGAGGTATCCTATTAGCAGCCACTAAAACGACCCTACACAGCTGGGATAAGGCTATCCGTAGCAGGGGGGTCAAACTAGGTCGGGGCCCACTATCCCCTATCGCGCATAATCCAGATTTCTCACCTGGCCTTCACAAAAGATTCTGGGAAGGCTGGAACGAAGCAGACACATTGTCCCTACAAGACATGTATCAGGACGACGCCCCACTCACCTTCGAAGGATGTAAACATAGATTCGGCCTTGTCGAAAACCACAGATTCAAATATACTCAATTGCGTCACTGGATCTCACACCCAGAGGTAAAAAGAGCAGGGTTACGACCCTCGGTAGGCCTAGAACTGACAATACGGGAGGGGACACATGAAAAAGGGATCACTAGACTATACAAGTTAATGGATAAGGCGCAAACAGATGACTCCCTCCAGTACATGAAAGATTGGGAGCGGGACATAGGAGAGGAGATTACGCAAGAAGAATGGAGTCAAATCTGGAGGAGGGCGCACACATTATCCAAATCCACGGCAATTAAAGAATTGGCATACAAACTATGTTACCGCTGGTACTTACCCCCAAGTAGAATACACAGAATGATCCCCACGTACCCCCCAGAATGCTGGCGTCAGTGTGGAGAAAGAGGAGACATGTTCCATATGTGGTGGTCGTGCCCAAGGATAAAAATATTCTGGAAAGAAATACTGAGCCTGATCAGGGACACAACGGGCGCAGACCTACCATGGTCCCCGAAAGTCATTCTGCTGGGGGCAGTGGCAGAAGGGAACTATGCAGCCTCAGTGAACAGAGCAGCCCTCATAACCCACCTTCTGGCTGCATCAAGGATGACAGTGGCCCAACGATGGAAGACAGTGGAGGGCCCTACAACTCCATGGTGGTGGGTGAAAGTGTGGGGAGTTATGGCAATGGAAAACATCTGTGCCACAAAATCAGGGTCATATCTAAAATTCTTGGCCATATGGGACCCACTCCAGGACTATGTGGGGGAGCGGGAGCATCAATACTTTAAACCCCGGGCTCTTAGAAACATCCATATCAGATAAAGGCAGCAGAAGATATGGCGAGGGGTTGCCTCTTGGAATTGTTCTGGTCACAACCACGGTTTTGATTGGTTCAATTAATAAAAGGAAAGGGTTGGGCGGGTGGGTGGGGAGAGGGGTGGGGAAAAGTATGAAGACAATACTAGACCCTACAAGAAAGTTCAAGGGTGTTGAATAAAAGGTACATGCTGATAACAATGTTCTTAACACATGTTGTAACGAAAGCTCAACCATTGTCTTAAGTTAAAAATGAAAATAAAGTTGGTTAAAAAAAAAACCTGTAATGGATCAAGAGCCATCAGACGAAGATGTGTATCCTCTGTTCCAGAAATCAAAGTTGATGGAGTGCAATAACCTGCTAACCATTCAGGCGCAGCATGAGAGAAGAATAAAACTGCATCCGAGGCAAAATGATAAAATAATAAAAAAATGTATACAAGGAAAACCTTGGAAATCAAATGGTTCTCTGGCCTTTTTGAGGAACTTATCCACCCCACCTCGACAGGCGAGTGTGTATGAAAAGAAAAACATAAATAGAAGATTTAAGTCAGCTTTCAACAAAATAGGAACCACAAGGAAAAGTGGCGAAGCAAGTAACTCTGACCTGGAAAGTTCAGAGGTCATCTCATCTTTGGAGGGCTAAGTGGAGGCAAAGGGTGATATCGACTTAATTGATGACATTTCCTTTTACATCGAGAAGAATGAAGAAAGAGGTCAGGGTTTGAAATTGATGAAACAAAGCCGAATGCTTCGGTTGCTAATTCCCCACATGTACAATTTGACATGTCAGTAAAAACTAACACTCAAAGGCCGCCAGGATTAATGAACTTCAATAATGAAAACAGTCCCTTCCTAACACTGGCCGACAAGAGAAGGAAGATCAAACTAGATGACAGGCTCAATGGCTCGGAAAGTTTAGCACATAAAAGGATAAAAGTCACTGACCAGAATCAAAACATTTTGAATGGTCACAATGTACAGGAGACCATAAGACAGACAATGACAGGAAGTCACAAATGGAATCCAAAATGACCAGGGAGTGGTAGAGCTTGGAATTAATCCACAATACATCTAGTACAGTGATCCCCAACGTGTAGCTCGCGAGCAACATGTTGCTCTCCTGACCCTAAAATGTTGCTCGCCCGTTGCTCTGGGTCATTGTGTGAAGGCTAAGAAGGACATTCAGATATGAGACAACAATGGCAGTGTACCCTGAGCCAGAACTGTGCAGGAAGGCTAGCCAATCAGCCTACTCTATTTGACAGGCATAACATACTGTTAGGTATTGACGCTTTAGCTGTGGAGGCATCAGTAGAGTGGTCTGAGCGGTGGGGCAGGCCAGATGGGTGCAGGGAGCAAGGGGGGGCAGTTACAGAAATGAATCTCTTGGGGCTTCAGATGAGACAGTCCCCAGTGATTGAAGAGAACCTGAAGCACAGAAACTAAGCTGGCCTGGCCACCCATGTGAATACCCATGGTACTGCTCTGTAATCAGAAGTAAAAAGGACTCCCCACTGACTCCATCCTTATTCAGACAATTTCTGTTTTAGCACTCTAAAATGTATATGCCACTTGAAACTCTGGTACACTATGAGGTGCATCGCTGGCTGGATCAAGAATACAATCTACGAAGATAATGTTGCCGCCAACTGAGCCTTCCCCCGTTGCACTCAGGTAGACCGCAAAGGGGTTAGTCGTCGAATAGTACGAAAAGAAGTAGGAAAATGAGTGACTTGAATGCCCAACTGTCAAGGAAGTTCCAATAAGATTCTTTTGTACATGTATGATTTGCGTTTGTTGCCAAAATGTAATTTTTTGGTCCAAAATGTTTCACAATAATTGCATAATCTTTGTGAAAACATTTTCATCTTCTGATTCTTCTTTCTAGTACGGAAGTGCATTAATGGGAAAAATAATTGAACCAAATACCTGTGTTTGTGTTCTGGTGACAATTGCCAGCTTCTGTGCCTTTATACAGCTGGTGCCGACATATTGGGCAAATAAGTGGCATGCATGCTCAAACTTTCCTTCTTAAACAATTTGCTTATGCCAGTTTCTTTACATGTGAAGTTTGTGTTTGCGGGCCCCATGCCTCATAATTGGCACAAATGTTACATACTACTTGTATTGCAGTTCCTGGTGGGAACATTCACATTGTATGATGCTTTGCTTATCTGGCATATGGCTATCTGGCATATGACTAATGGATTTCTAAGGGGAATTAGCTCCAAATTGTGCACACTTAATTAGTGTAGCTACCAATTGCAATTCACTTATGTTACTGAAAATAATTTCTTAGTGACATAGAAATTATTTTTACTTTAGTATAGTGTTTCTTGCTAGATTCTTCCTGCTTCTAAATTCTTTAAGAACGGATATTACCCAATCTAATGTAATGAATTAATCAGCCTCGAGCAATGAATGGCTAAGTCGACCCTGCCACAGGTATGAACATGCGAAGTGCAGGCTGACCCCATGTCAAGAGAGTGCACTTAACAATTGAGGTATACAACCATAAACATATAATGTGTACAATATGAAGGAAGAATGCCACCCCTTCTGTAAAGTGGTCTTCAAAAGTTCGTTTGTGTACAATGTTACTGGCCCACTAGCATGCTTAAGAATGCACCACTTACAACTATATTTCCCAGGGGATTGCTTGGGGAAAGAGTACCCAAATCCATCAGAAATCGTTTTTTTTTATTCCTAATCACTTGTCTTCAATGTAACAGACCTTGAGTGCTTTAAAAAGCACTATTTTCCGCTGGATTTCTTAGGTGGATAAACCTCCCCTCACACAAAGCCTGGTTGAAATGATCTTTAAATTCTACCATATTCTGTCTAGTTTTACTCATCCTGTTCTCCTAAAAATGCCCAATTTGCCCCTAAAGATCCTGACAATCCCTTTGGAGGGATAGATGGGGCAGCACCAAAATAAGCCTTTATATTTTGGAGTAAATGCTACTGTTAAAACGTGCTTAAAAAACATTTACCATTAAATCGCTTGAACATTTCCTGGGAGAGAACTCCAAGCACTCAAATATTTTCATACATCCTGCAATGTTTTTGACTAATTTTGCAGGCCCAGTGCCTAGAAATGCACTGTTTGCCACTTAATTTACTAAAGATTGTATTTCTATACCAGTTTAATGTCAAATGATGTTATGATTTGTTCCAATCATTTTACCACTGAATGCCGATAAATTGCATCAAAGTGCTGAAGTTGCTCACCATTTCATCTGACGCTCAAATTTTGCTCATTGCTAACAAAAGGTTGGGGACCCCTGATTCTAGTACAAGGAAAAACCACACGAGCCCACACATCGAAAAAATATTGGAACATTGAACCAGCGAAGTCAGCTAAATTGTGGAGTCTCTGAAAAAAGCTGGATGGCCTACTTCGCCGATGTCTTTGGCAACAATATTGATGATCGGATTAATGTCTCTAAACCTCATTCTGACAACTGGGACATTGAAACTGATGCGATTACATAAAAGACAATATAATTAAATAAAAAAATTCTTCAGCAGCAGGTCCTGATGGGTTGTCTAAACAAACACTAAAAGCGGACCCAGAGACATGGGCCAGATATATAGGATCAGTCTTTATGAAAATAAAAAAGAACAAGTTGCTTCCAAATTTATGGACATGCAGTATAATAATACCCATATTTAAGAAAGGAGCAAGAAAACCATCTGTCGCAATGGGCCGAGAAGGAAAAAATAACAGGTACTCATCAAACAGGATTCACAAAAGGGACAGGGACTGACCTAAATTTGTTCATCTTATCGATACTACAACTTAACACTATCTGTGTAAAGGGGACACTTTTCCTAGCGTTTATTGACATGAAGCAAGCATTTGACACTGTCAACCATCAAAAAATATGGTCAAAACTACAATCTATGAAATGCCCAGAAGAGTTGCTTGGACCCATTGAAGCCTTAAATCAAGACACCACCTTGCGTGTTAGGTTAGACAATGAAGGTACTTGTGCGACGGCATTCAATGTTTACAAAGGTGTGAAGCAAGGTTATCCTTTAGCAGCCACAATGTTTAAACTATATATAGCAGATCTGCAAAAAGTACTCCAATTTACATCTCACTTTCCACCAAAGTTGAACAACACAGAAGTACACATAATCGTATATGCTGATGATCTTGTCATCATAGATCAAACTCAAACTGGATTGCAGCGCTTGCTGGTTAAGTTACAACTATACATGGGTGAAAACAATCTAACCATAAACAGCGCTAAACAAAGATCATGATGATGGGGTCAAGTCAAGGAAAGAGATCTAAATCTTTCAAATGAAGGATCCGGGAAGACAAGCTTGAGAGGGTAACTGCAACATGCTATTTGGGCATACATATTAACACATCTATTGCCGAAAAGCCAAGATTTGACAAACTGCATCAGAAGGCATCTCATTTGGCATCCCAAGGTGCGATCTTGCATTCACGGTATGGGAAATTTTCAATGGGTCCCTTACGAGTGTTCTATATAAGGAAGGTGATCCCCATAGTAACGTATGGGTGAAGCGACACTAAATTTATCCTAGAAGACATGGGTTTTACTAGAAGGAATATTCTGGAAGACCGTACTGAGGTTACCCAAGAGCCTTCCCATGGTGGCCATTCGTGCAGAATTTTGGCACCAATTATTGGAGTCGATAGTTCTATGGAAAACTCTCTGCCATTTATGGATAAACGGCTCAAGGTTACGTTATGTTAAAACAAGACGGTGCAGGGAAAGGGTCAAGAACACAGAGGGAATGGAAAAGAAAGAGTGAAGAACATCTAATGTATTTAAACTCTTCTCTAACCCAGTTGATAGAAAATCCTGACAAGGTAAAAGAGAAGTTAAAACAAATGGACTGGATTCACACATTAGAAGGAAAAACGAAACTGCTATTTCAGAGATAAATGAGCTGTCTAAACAGGAAGAGGAACTCAATCCCCTGTTACCTAGAGGAATGTCCTAGTCAAATACATTGAGGCTCACTAATGAGAATAAGACTAAATGTTTATCGAACCAATGAATATCGCCATAGGGCGGGAGAAATGGACAAGGACAAATGGTGTTGTAGGTTGTGTAATGATCAACGCAGCCTCGAAACATTGAAACATCTACTATTGTGCTGCAAAAAGTTAACTGATGTGAGAACATTGTTCATGGGCCTTTACCAAACCCTAACATCTGAAGACTGGTGGCTGCTGTTCCTGGAAGGCTGGAATTATGCAATGGTCTGTGCAGCAATAGACTTTTTTGGAGAAAACATTAAAAGAACTTGATAATCAGGAAGAAAATAAAGTGGGGAGACTGACAGACCCAATTGGTGTGTCTAAAGAAAATTGGGTCAATGGTGGACTTAAAAAAATAAGGACATTGATGCTTGAAAGGATTGAACAATTGGTCGTTAATTGTTTTATCTTACAGCTTGTTTTGTTCAAAATAATTGGAAAATGTGAAGATTTGATATTAAATGTGTGTAAAAAGTTTGATCATAAAATAAACTGTAACTGTTGTTCTCCAGCATGGGTCTGGCATGGATTCACATGCTCATGAATATTCCCCGTTGTCAGGCCGGGAATCCTTGGTAAAGAAAAAATCAATATCAGTTTCGTTTCTGATCTGTCTTTCTCAGTAATAACCAATCACTGGTCTCTGCGTCATACTGCCCCCAAGCCCCACCTCTGGCAGCCATCTTCAGATTTGGTAGTACGCAAAGTGGCAGTATGACCAAGTGAAGAGCCGTAGAGGAGTAGGAGGGAGAGTTCGCATGACCCATGCTGGAGAACAACAGTTACAGGTAAGTAACTTGTTCCTTCTCCAGCATCGGGTCTGGCATGGATTCACATGCTCATGAATATAAGAATACATAGCAGTACACACATGCACAACCAACAGGAGGTGGAAAAAAAAAGGCTCAACATTAAGCATTACATCAAAACTCAACATTAAGCAGTTCTTACCTCCTCACCAGGCTCACCTTAGGCGAACAGGTTGCACAGCACCGCTTGGCCGACCCTGGACTCCTCCCTAGAATCCCGGTCGATGCAGTAGAATCTCGTGAAGGTGTGCGTTGACTTCCACGTAGCAGCCCTGCAGATGTCCAGCAGGGGCACACCAGACAAGAACGCTGTGGTAGTAGGATAGCTCTGGTAGAATAGGCTCTTGGACGGCCAGGCAACGGTCGGTTTGCCAACCGATGACAGTGTGTGATGCAGCCGGAGAGCCATCTGGAAATGGAAGCCTTCGAGAGGGCCTTCCCTTGGTTCACAGGTCCAAAGTTCACAAAAAGCTGTGATGTCTTTTGAAAACTCTTCGTGCATTCCACGTACAACTTCAGCGCTCTAGCCAAATCCAGCGAGTGCAAAGTCCACTCGGCCGGTGACGAAGGCGACGGGAAGAAAACAGGTAACACCAAGGGCTCGTTGAGGTGGAAGTCCGACGGCACCTTGGGCATAAAAGAGGGGTGTGTCCTCAGCACCACCCTCGTGTCGTGAAAAGTCAAGTATGGAGGCTTGCAGGATAGGGCCTGGATCTCTCCCACTCGCCGTGCGGAGGTGATGGCCACATGAAACGCAGTCTTCCACGACAGGAATTTCAATGGTGCTGAATGCAGGGGCTCGAATGGTGCCCCTATGAGCCTGGTCAGCACCACGTTGAGTTCCCACGCCAGGGCAGGGGTCTTCACCGGTGGGAACGATCGGAACAGTCCCTTCATAAATTCCTTCACCCGGCGATGGGACCACAAGGACGCCTGTCCTGTGGTTCTGGTGTATCGGGAGATCGCAGCCAGATGAATCTTGATGGAGGCGTGAGCCAGTCCAGCCTTGGCCAGCGACAGTAGGTACGGCAGCACTTGAGGGGCCGTAATCCGTAGAGGGTTAATCTTCTGTGCACGGCACCAGACAGAGAACCTCTTCCACTTATGTCCGTAGCACTTGAGAGTTGAGGACGCCCTGGCTTTTGCAAGGACCTCTCTGCAGTCAGCCGGGATATCGTACCCTCCAAACTCTAGTGCTGCAGGAGCCAGCCTGCAAGTTCAGCGACTCCGGGTCGTGATGAAGTATGGCGCCTCCTTCTCTGGAGAGAAGATCCACGTCCGTCAGCAGCTTGACTGGTGGGGACGCTGACAAGTCCAGAAAGTCTGGGAACCAGATCTGCCTCGGCCACGCCGGTGCGACTAGGATCATCCTGCACCGGGACCTCTTGAGCTGGTTGACGAGTCGGAGCAGCAACGGCAACGGAGGGAACGCATATAGGAACAGGGCGTCCCAGGAGAACGAGAAAGCATCGCCCATGCTCCTCGGCTGGGGAAACCTGCTGGCGAACCTCTGGCACTTGGAGTTCATCGCCGTCGCAACAGGTCGACCTGCGGTTTTCCCCATCGTCTGAAAAGTCGATCCACTTGATCCTGAAGTAGTTCCCACTCATGGCACGAGTGCAGCTCACTGCTGAGTGAGTCGGCGATGATGTTCTTTATTCCTGCCAGATGAAAGGGCACCAGAAACATCCCTTGGGCGACTGCCCAATGCCACAGATCCTGGGCTTCCTTGGAGAGGGCTGGGGATCTGGTTCCTCCCTGCTTCCGGATGTAGAACATCGTGGCGGTGTTGTCGGTGAAGATTCTCACCACCTTGCCCTTGAGGGACGGGAGAAAGGACCCGAGGGCCCAGAAGACTGCACGGAGTGCCAGGATGTTGATGTAGAGCGTCTTCTCCTCCGGGGGCCAAAGGCCTCTTGCGTGAAGTTCTCCGGTGTGTGCTCCCCACCCTTCCAGGGAGGCATCCGTCGTCACCGTTTTCTGGTGGGATGGGGTCTGAAAGTCTGTGCCCGCCGTCAGATGAGCATGGGGTGCCCCACCACCGGATTGCTCGTCGGAAGGTCTCGTCGAGCGGGATCCTGTCCTCGAAGCTGCCCGTCGCTTGGATCCAGCGGGAGTCGAGGAACTCTTGCAGAGGGCGCATCCGAAGCCTGCACAGGCGCACGAGATATATGCAGGAGGACATCATCCCGAGGAGGGACTTGATGGACCTCACCCTGGCCACGTCCGTGGCCAGCAGACGCTGCACCTTGCCCAGGGTGGCCTTCGTCCTTTCCTCCGACGGTGAGGCCAGACGCGTCACTGTGTCGAGCTTGGTTCCCAGAAACAGTGCGACTTGCGACGGAACCAGGTGGGATTTGGGAAAGTTGATGGAGAATCCCAGGTCCGTGAGTAGCTGGACGGTCTTAGCTGTGTGATCCACGGCGAGCTCCCTTGTCCTTACTCGGATGAGCCAGTCGTCCAGGTAGGGGTAGGCGTGGATCCCCTGCAGGCGCAGACGCGCTGCCACCGGTGCGAGGCACTTGGTGAACACCCTGGGTGCCGACTTCAATCCGAATGGGAGGGCCTTGAACTGGTAGTGCCATCCTTGGACCACGAACCTGAGGAACTTTCGGTGTCCTTTCAGAATGGGGATGTGGAAGTACGCATCCTCCAAATCCAACGACGACAGGAAATCACCCTCCTCCAGCTGTCCCAGCACGTGCTGGAGGGTGACCATCCAGAACTTCTGTGCCTTGATGTACTTGTTCAGTCGTCACAGGTCCAGGATGGGGCGCCATCCTCCTGTCTTCTTTTTCACTAGGAAGTACCTTGAGTATACTCTGGAGCCCCGGAGCCTCTTTGGGACAAGCTTGATGGCACCTTTTTTGAGCACCGCCCTTACCTCCAATAGCAGTTGAGGGACGTGATTTTCCTTCCTGACCACGGGTGGAATGCGGGGGCACTTTTTTAGAATTTCGAGGGCGTGCCCCTGGGCCAGGGCGTCCAGCACCCAACGGTCGGTGGAGATGGACTCCCACACGCTGACGAACTTCGCCAGCCGGCCTCCCACCGGGGTGCTTCGGTGGGGGCCTGACAATGCTGTCGGTTCAATCTAGCTTGGAGTACACCTTGCCGCCTTGGCCTCCCTGGCGACGACGGCGGGGCACACCCGACTTGCCTGTATAGGCTTCCCGTGGCGAGGAGCGGGCCGCTTGGCGGTACGTAGAGGAGCCACCACCGAATCCCTTGGAGACACCCTGATTGCCTCCGGTGCTCCAAAAGGAACGCCTAGGGCCCTAGCTGTCTCCGTGTCCGCCTTGATGGCTTGGAGGGACTCATCCACCGTTTTCCCAAACAGGTTGTTCCCATCGAACGGCATGTCTATCACCTTTGCTTGTACATCCTGGCGGAAATCCGTCGCCTTGAGCCAACCTCGTCGTCTAAGGCAAACGCAGTTGCCTAGCTGGCGGAAACCGGTGTCGGCAATGTCCGTTGACACCGTAATGGCGTGGTCCGACGCCACTTCGCCTTCTTGCAAGATCTCTAGGGCCTCGGCCTTCTTGTCATCCTGTAGGAAGTCCAACAGGGGGGCGATCTTGTACCATAGCTCCCTGTGGTAGTGGGCCACGATCGCGAGGGCATTGGCCGCCTTAATCGTTGTTGCCGCCGACTAGATAACTCGTCCCACATTGCGTCCAGCTTCTTCCCTTCGCCGTCAGGCGGGGAAGTTGACGTTGAGGCCGATGCCCCCGCCCGCTTTCTTCTTGGCCGCTGCTGAGACGACCGAGTCAGGGGTCGGTTGTGCCCTAAGGCACAAAGGGGCCGCGTCGAGGACCCGGTACTTCTTCTCGTACTGATCCCTCTTGGCAGGCGTCGTAGACGGGTTCTTGAGAAGGGTGAGACCCTCGTCCCAGATGTCATCCAGCAGAGGCACGGCGAGGACTGCCTTCCTCTTGGCCTCGGGCCGTTGGTAAAGGAAACCTTCCTTCTTCTTCTCTTCGGGGCAGAGCTGAAAAAGCTTGGATGCCCTGGTGATCATTGCATCGAAAGATCCGATCTCGTCGGACGGGGAGGCCCGGGCTGGCGATGGGAGCTCCGTCCCGTCATCACCGCCATCGTCGTCGGTACCCGTCGTGGCCGTGTCCGTTCCCGTGTCATCCCCAGGGACGGGGGACGTGGGTAAAGGCCGAGCAGGCCGCAAGGGCTGAAAAGACAGGGCTGGATGGGTCCGTCTTCTCTTGTTCGGGGGGCTTCCCGCCGGGCCCGGCTGTGGTTCCTCCGTCGAGCCTGGTTCCGGATCCTCCGTCGGTGGTAAGGGCACTCTCGTCTTTATCTCCGAACATAAGGATTGTATTGCCAACAAAATGGCCGCCGAGTTATCCTGCGGCTCCGGAAGCGACGGGCGCGACGGGTGACTAGGACCCTCGCCGGTGCCGCCATCACTCTCGTCGTCACCCTCGGTGGGATCCCTCCCGTGGGGACGGGCCTCTTCGACGCCCTCGTCAAGGCCCTCTAAGACTTCTACCAGCTCCTCCTTGGATGCTGTGTCCGTGTCCACAATGGCCGCCGCACCCCCCCCTCTTTTTCCGCCGGGGTCTTCACGGGGATCTTTTTGATGGGTCTGAAAGAGGCTTCCCTCTGCGGAGGCAGGGAGACTCTGGGCCCCGAAGTCGCCTCAACTGGTGCAGCCTCCACAGGCTGCACCAGGGCCGCCGCGACTCCCTCGATAGAGGCCTTGGCCGGGTGAATCAAGGCCTTCACCGCCTTAGGCATGCTTGAGGCCTTCACCTTGGGGGGAGGGTCACCGCCTCGCTCCCCCTCGGCCGAATCCTTCGAGATCGGCCGGGGCCTCTCCAGAAGCTTACCCGGGTTCTCGGATTTCCTCTTCCCCGAACCAGAGCGTTGGCTCGTGGTTGATGGTGCCAGGGAAGGCGCACCCTGCCTGTCAGCCGAAGAGCCCGACCGTTCGGCGCTCCCGGTGCCCGCGGACTCGCAGTGCTTTGCCTTCTGTTGGGCCCCCGTCACTGGGGCGCCCTCACAGGACTTAGAAGACCACTCTGACTTCTTCTTCTTCTTCTCACCTGACGGGCTCCTTCCTTCCAGCCAGTTGGAGAGACGAAGGTGTCGGTCCCTGATGGTCCGTTCCGACATGTTCCTGCAAAACGCACAGTCCTTCTCCACGTGCGTTTTGTCCTCATGAAGGCAGTAGAGACATTTCGAATGCTGGTCCTCCTTGAACACAATCTGTAGCTGGCATCCAGGGTAAACCCTGAGCAGCTTTCCGGGCGTCGAGCTTCCTTTCTCCTGGGCCATGTTCGGGTAAGCCGCAGAAACTTCTGGACTCCCCCAAGAAGCGTAACTTGGCGAAATCTTCACCCTTGAGGGGCGTAGAAAAAAATCCGACATGGATACCCGTTAATCGGATGTAGAGACGGTGGAGCTTGAGGTCTATTTGACAGAAAAATGAGAAATTCTCTTTGAAAAAGCACGAAAACGCAGCAAAAGCTCGAGAGCTAAACACGAGGACTCCCAACACTTGAGCGTGCGGTAAAAATCTGAAGATGGCTGCCAGAGGCGGGGCTTAGGGAGAGGGCAGTCATTGGCTGGAGGCAGTATGACCCAGAGACCAGTGATTGGTTACTACTGAGAAAGACAGATCAGAAACGAAACTGATACTGATTTTTTCTTTACCGAGGATTCCCGGCCTGACGACGGGGAATATTCATGAGCATGTGAATCCATGCCAGACCCCATGCTGGAGAATATCAATAACTTTATGTTGTACCTCCTGTCTAAAGTCTGTGCAGCGTAGCCATCCCTGTCTTCTGAGGATGACACCATTAGTGATTTGCTTACATTCTGTCTCTGCGAGATCGACTGCAACATAAATACTGTGATTTGAGGCCTCCTACTCTTCACGTACCAATGTCATGGCCTCCTTCTGCTGTTGTTCTGGCAAGTGCTCTAATATGGGGGAATATCAGTGCCACATTTCACGGTCGTAGTGAGCCACTATCACCAGGGCATTGGCCGCTTTAACTGTTGTTGCCCTGATGGTAAGCACTTTCTTGCCAAAGGCATCGATTTTCCTGACCTCATAATCGGGGGGTATAGTGCATTTGTTTTGGGTATGCGCCTTGCGACTCGCTGCCGCTGACACTACCGACTCTACAGAGGGTTGGGAGGTGAGACATTTTGGGGTCGCGTCCGGCACTTTGAATTTTTTGTCTAGCCTCCCTTTTAAAGCAGGTTCAGAGTAAGGATGCTTCAGAATGCGCACTTGCCAAACATGATCTAGGATTGGTATTGAAAATACAGCCTTCCTGCGCTTACAGATGTGATCTAAAAGGAAGCAATCTTTCTTTTCCTCTGCAGGAGTTAGCCCAAATTCTTGGCATGCCTTTGATACCATGGTGTGGAAACACCAATGTCATATGGTGGAAAGGGTTGTGCTGGGCTACCCTGTGGTTCCTGGTCTGGGTCATCAGTGTCCCAAGTCTCGTCATGGTGAGAGGAGACGGACG
This sequence comes from Ambystoma mexicanum, assembly GCF_040938575.1. NCBI lineage: Eukaryota > Metazoa > Chordata > Amphibia > Caudata > Ambystomatidae > Ambystoma > Ambystoma mexicanum. The sequence continues at coordinate 640,810,329 of NC_090939.1, forward strand.
AGGAGGTAGAGCTTGTGTCCTGGGGACCTGTGTCATGATCTGTATCCACTAGCTCCCCTTCTTCTTGCTTGCCTATTAGCAGGCCATTTCTTTGTGGTAGTGAAGGCCTGGGTGGAGAGTGTGACCTTTGCGCTGATCGCAGACGTTTGGTGTAATCCCTGGATGACTGCCCTTGATCTCTTCCTTGTAATGCATGTAGACCTGGAGTTACCTGGTCTCTGCATTGGTGGATGCCCTGAGGTTGAGGCAGTGGAAGCCTAGCATTGAGCTGTCCAAGTAGACTTTGTAGAGTTGAAAGAACTTCCAGGGATAGCAAAGATTGTGGATTTATAAGAGGGTATGTTGGAGTCATACCTCCTGTTCTTGATGGTGTAGGGGGAAAACCAGTGGTTGCGCTCTGTGTTAATGGAGCTTGATTGTTGTCTACTGGAAGATCTATCTTGTACCTGGGGTTGGATCCTGCAGTCCTCAGAATCGGAATCAGTGACCCTGGGCATTTCTCTCTGAGTGGCTCAAAGTCTGATGTTATTTCATGCTGAAGGATTTCCTCAGGCATGATTTCTGTGAAGCTAATGGGAGACATACCAAGAGGAAGATGTCTGGACTCTGTTGGTTCTTTCGTTGGGAGTTTTCAGTATTATTACAGGATTGAATATTTTCCTCTTGTAGCAGGATGTTAGGTTGTTCAGTATGAACTATAGTTTGGGCTCTGGTAGAAGTTGATGAAGGGTTTGGGTGAACCATATCCTCACCCCCTGGAGATTTTAGTTTTTTTGCCGCCGATGAGGGTGTCGTCGACGAGTGATGGCAAGATTTTGCCATCTGAACATGTCTCACGGGCGATGTCTCATGGATGACTCTTGCCCCGAGGGGGATCTATGTCCCTCTCTAGCAGTACGGGACTCTGATGACGAGTGGTGTTTCTTTTCCGTCGACGGAAATGTTGTTTTCGTGGATGACTTGGCTTTATGTTTTTCCTTCATCAGAGACAATGGTCTCGACGAATGGGAGGTCGACTTCGTTGATGGGCGAGAGTCCTTATCTGTCGTCGACAATGATGTTTTCGTCGACAGAATTTTCTATGGCTGGACATGGACAGGAGCCTTCGCTGCTGACCGGCTTCTTTTTAGAAGGAGACTGGGGTCGTGTAGTAGCCTTATCTTGGCTCGTCGACGATATTGGCTCACCAGTTTTTTGTTTTCTCGTGGGTGGCTCTTCCGACTTCGGCCTGTGGCCTGAAGGTGAACGCTTGTCAGAGGGGGTGGTAGCTCTCCCACTCCTTGACGAGCCTGCTTCCAACGCCGCATATTCCACTTCATTTAGCCAACACATTAGGTGCTGCTTCCTGTCTTTGATTTTTTTTAGAAAAACCCTGACAGATCTCACAATCTTCAGAGGATTGGTTAGGGTACAGGCAGTATATACAATCTACGTGCCTGACACCTTCGTAGACGTTCTTTAGGCTGCACGCCCCACAGGGCCTAAATAGGGATTTCTTCGGACCAACGGTCTCCATGGTCGTAGTTGACACCGTAGAAGAGTCCCCAGTGTTGCTGCTTTGTTCCATTTGTAAGTAGTGTGGAAAAATGTATTTTTCACCTGTAAAGATAATTTCTCTTGAAGAGATAAACTTGAGGAATTCCCAAGAGAGTTGGAATCTGAGGGGAAGCTGCTGTGGCGGAGCTATACACTCAACGTCCTATTGGTGGGGACCAAAAGCGCCCACAACAACGTTTATGGAACACTCAAGGTGTCAAGGTTTTTTCATAGGAAAAGTACTAAATCAAATTAACCGGGGATTCCCAGCCTAACGACAGGGATAATCACAGCATGTGAATCCATGAAATATCCATTGCTGGATCGGTTTCCATTGCTCAGCCAAGTTCGGGTTGAGCCATTCTCATAGGACACAATGCTATATAGCCCGAAATTATGACTCTAGATCAGGGCATGAAAGGCATCTGTGGATATGGGCCATCTCGGTTTGATTAACCTTGAAGAAAAATCTCATAACAGCCCTCTGTAAAACAATCAAGGACCATGCTGGGCAGGATTTGAGACACTGGGGATATATAATGACATGCGATGCCTGTGCAGGGTGGGGCCACTGGGGATATATAATGACATGCGATGCCTGTGCAGGGTGGAGACACTGGGGATATATGTAAGATGTGGTGCCTGTACAGGGTGGAGACACGGGGGATATATAATGACATGCGATACCTGAGCAGGGTGGAGACACTGGGGATATATAATGACATGCGGTGCCTGTGCAGGGTGGTAAAAGCAGACATTTTAATCGACACCAACAATCCAAACCACGACATGGCCAACAGTTTTCATAATACTAGATGTTCCCTTATTTTGGGGAACAAAGGGAGGAAATGTGCTGCAAAAGCCTGGATGCTTTACATGGTGAATGTATCCCTAAATATTTCAGACAAGACAGTGCTACTCAGAATTGGCAGAACCTTTGTATATTATCAATCTGAGTGTGATGCAAAGCCAAGCTATGAATTTCTGAATTACCTAGGTTAATTTTAAGCACTGAAGCTTTTCTAACTACACCAGTAACTCCAATAATTCTATAATCGCAGAGACCACCGAGGGGTGAAAACGTAATGGCTGTCTAAATGCAAGGCTCTGCAGAATCACCCGAACAGGAATGTGTGTAAAGCAATAAATTCATGAGTCCCACTAAGTTGGAAGCAGATTTGTCGCAGAGTGCGCAGTGACAGAATTGACACCCATGCAGGACTGTTCGGGATGAAGGTCAGGAACCGAAGGTGACATGGGCCCAGGAAGTTAGGAAGGCCCACTAAGGGGCCAACATGGGACAGTATGCAGCTCTGGTGTGACACACCAGATGTCACATATGCCCCTTGTGGTGCCGCCAACATCAGTGAAGTCGCAAGCCCCATCAACAGACAAGAAAGGGATGCTTTGCAGCAGGACTACACAAGCAGCTGAAAGACACACTCAGCAAAAAAGTGCATGCGTACACGAAATACAGACGTGCTGCTTTCTCTGGAGACGGCAACCCGAACAGACACATCCAGCTGGTGCTCCATGAACATCTGAACCTCCAATTGCACAAGCGGGGCCGCGCCCCCATTGAACCCTCCGGACCCCACTTTACTATAGATAAGTACTGAAGGGGAGAAGCGCTTAGTAAAATAGTGCCAGACTCTGGGGAACGTTATTAGGGGATCGGAACCCACCAGTTTAGTTATATTGGTGCAACTTGCTTCAAGCTAGCCCCTACCAAGTAGAGCAGAATTTCAGGGTAAAGACAGCGTTGTGTGATACAAGGCTGAGAATACTGAGTAGTCTATTGAGGCCTATGAATAAACAGCTAACACATGCACTTGTTTTGCAGAATCTCACTTGACCGGCACCAACAGAGACAACACATAAACTCAGCAGAATCCCTTACGGGCCACGAAGGGAGCAAGGTAAGGTACTACTAAGCACGACGTTAATGCTTTCCATGTTCGTGTTAACATGTGTCCATTACGCATGGAGTTAATGCGTGCCATGTTTCCTAATGAGTGCCATGAATTTTGAAGTTCAAGCTTATTTGATTCCATGATTGTGTAACTAGGTGGAAAGGCGTACAGAGTTCAGTGTTGCGTCCCTGCACCGGTAGTGCCAGCAGGGGATAGATTGCTTGTGGGCCACGCTGCGGATGTGGCGCCGGCGCGGAACAGGAGCGAAAGAGATGCTTCATGCTGCACGTGCTTTCTGCTCCGCTCTGCCGGCTTCCATCGCGTAGCTTGACGTGAGACTGACATAACATTCAGAACATCCAGGGCACTGTTCTGGAAACCACTGAGAGTGTGCAAGAGAGAGTGTGTTCAGTCAGTGTGCACTACTATGACGCTATTACACTACTGCCTGCTATTATGTAATTCTCACTGGAAATGAGGAGCATTCTTGTTGTATAGGGAAAAGGGACATGGCCCCTTTAAGAGGACCAAGGCGAGGGGAGCGGGAGAAAGGCGGAAGGGGAGGGGCAGAGGGGGAGAGGGCAGAAAGTGTGAGAGAATAAAGGAGGTTGACAGGACCCCAGGCTCCGTGTCATTATTCCGGCGTATGCATGAGCAGTGTATACTGCAGGCCTAACACTGGCGACGAAGCCGATGCGAAAACTCGCGTGCCGGCAGCAGTAACAGGAGGGCGGTGAGCCCAGCAATTTAGGAGGGCCCGTGTGCCCGGCAGTTTGGGCCCGTGTGAGGTGAGGCCTGTGCGTGGAGGGCCCGTGTGCCCGGCAGTTGGAGGCGGTCCCGTGCACCCGGGGCCCAGCAGCGGCCCGTGTGCCCTGCAAGCGCCTCGAGAAGGTGAGACCTGCGTGAGAAGGGCCCGTGTGCCCAGCAGTTCTGCAGCGGCCCGTGTGCGCTGCAGCCCGTCACTAATCGGAGGCCTGTGCGCCCCGAGAAGGAGAGGGCCGTACGAGGGGGCCCGTGTGCCCGGCAGTGGCCTAGCAGTGGTCCGTGCGCCCTGCAGCTCATCGGAGGGCCCGTGTGCCCGTAGCTGATTGGAGGCCCGTGTGCCTCGAGAAGGTGTGGCCCGTGCGCCCGTCATCGACTGGCGGCCCGTGCGCCCGCACAGAAGAAGTCTGTGCACCTCGAAGGGGCGACGCCGGTGTGCCGAGGAAGAAGGTGAAGAGCGCCGGAGAACCAGAGCGGGCCCGTGCGCCCAGGAGAGAAGAACCCACTTCGACGAGGACCGAAGAAGAAAGTGAAGAGCGCCGGAGGACCAGAGCGGGCCCGTGCGCCCGGGAGAGAAGAACCCAGTCCGACGTGCAGACTGGCACCGTGACGACCACTTGAAGTAAGGAGGGGGGGAAAAGGAGCCTCGCGTCTCCCGACTGTGACAGGCTAAAGCAGTCTGGACAGACCGCACCTCGGGGAAGGAACCCCGTGCCCCCCCCCCACACGTGACACTCACATATCACGGGAGAAGAAGAACCCCGTGTCTCCCCATGTGACATTTCCAGTGATACGCGGAAACCGTGATCTACACAAGGAGGCTCCCACAAAAGAACCCCGTGTCCTCCCACGTGACATTTACAGTTGATACGCGGAAACCGCAACCTACACAAGGAAGCTCCCACAAAAGAACCCTGTGTCTTCCCACGTGACATCTAAAGTTGATACGCGGCAACCGCAATTTATACAAAGGGGCTCCCACAAAAGAACCCCGTGCCTCCCCATGTGACATTTTACAGTCGATACGCGGAAACCGCAATTTACACAAGGAGGATCCCACAAAAGAATCCTGTGTCTTCCCACGTGACATCTTCAAAAAAACAAAAACAAATCAAAGAAAGGACACGATTACCACACCACGCAGGAAAAGGAAACCTGCACCCACATGGAAACGGTACAAAAGGACCATAACGCCATAGTTAACCACCACATGCACCCAAGTGCCACCAACCAATAAAAGGAATTTTAGTGACACCATCATGTCGGCTTCAGACGCCGCAGACCCCAATGCACAGCCTGCACCACTAGAGGTACCATCCTCATACGCCAGCCTAATGAGGAGACCCGCGCCGTTCACTCTAAACCCACACCATGACCAGGGCCAACGATGGGAAGAGTGGATGGAAGAATTTGAGGATTTTGTAGGTGCCATAGGAACGCAACAACCACCCAACATACTAAGCATCTTCGCAAATGTAGCTGGCAGAGAAATTAAGAACATCATACGCACGATCCCGCTACAGGACCGTTCCACATATGCAAAATTACGACAAGCCATCAATGACAAAATTGTCATCTCACCCAATCGCGACTACGAGAGATATACGTTCAACCAATGCAGTCAACTACCCCACGAGTCAATGGGAGAATTTGTCATTCGCCTTCAGAGGAAAATATCGAAGTGTGACTTCGCCAACTTTAATGATGAGGAAGCCATCAGGCTGCGTATAATAGAAGGCTGTGTATCGTCGATGTTCCGGAAACACCTCCTAAAGAAGCCCTTATCCCTAAAGGAGGTATTAGACCTAGCCAGAGTCTACGAGAGAGTGGACATCCAAGCAGCGGCCATTGAAAACCCCAAGAAGGGTGAGGTAATAGCAGCAGTACATCCCTATGCCCGAAACACAGCACAACAAACAAGGATGAACACGAGGTACCCGTCACAACGGACGCAAAGTGACCGCCAATGTTATCGCTGTGGTTTTGAATACCCACACAGAGGTCCCTGCCCGGCCATCGGCCAACGCTGCATGAGATGCGGCATGGAAAATCACTTCCAGGTGATGTGTAAAGAACTACTACCGGAAGGAGGATCATCACGCCCGAGACCCGTCGCTCGCACGATGGAAGCCCACACAGACCAACCGCGCCAGACGGACAGAAACACGCCAACCTCCGCGAGTGGGTATCAACGGCCAAACACTATAAGAGCCCTCGAAGGTCTCCAGATCGAGCCAGACAAAAAAGATCATGAACTATATGACACACACAGGAGTAACATCATGCAAAACGTGGAGTATGAAGTGACCCACAGGGGAGAGACCACAAGTTTATGTGAGCAAGACAGAGACCCATACCTCAACTTCCCCCCCCCCCAGCATCACCCAGGAGAGAATGACCACACTCAATACCTGCAAGATGGCTACGACAGAGAGTACGTATGTCTCCTCAGTGTTGAAGATGAAGACACGTCGGCCCCCAGAGTAACGGTCCAACTGGGCAACATCAGAAACAGATTCATCATTGACACGGGAGCGACAGTAAATGTCATGAATGAAGACATCTACCGCAACGTAGCGTCATCATACCCCCTACAAGAATCCAGAACACACATCTTTCAATGGGGAGCGACACAACCCATGTCGTCTAAAGGAAAATTCCAATGCAACCTACGGCACAGAAACATCACAATACCAGCCACGATACACGTCGTTGTTAGGGAGAATTCTCTGTTTAGGCTGAATTTCCTAACCTAGTGAGTCCCCCAGTAGCTTTGCTGGATTTTTGGGGTTTATTTTTTTCTCCTGCCAAGAGTGAGACTCTTTTACCCTCACTCTTGGACATGATTTGAGAGTGTTTCTGTGACTTGCTATGTGCTTATGGGCTAGGGGGTATTTTTTTCCCCATAGGCTATCATTGGTTTTTGAATGTGTGTTACACAGCACCCTCAGTGCAGTAACACAGGGGTGTCATAGAGACCCCCAAACATAGACTCCAAACCGTGGGACTGACTATTGTCCCCCTGGGTCTGTAAAGTCACCATTGACTTTACTAGTCTTAACTTAGGAACTTAACCAGTACAAACCATCTTACTGTGGAAGTACTGGTAGGGGCAATTAGAATTGCCCCTGGGTCTGTTGTCGAGGGGGTACTGTCCCGTCCCCCCTCGCCGAGTTCTGGCTGGTGGCAGTGGATACCACGGAAATATTCCACCGGAATATTTCCCAATGGGATTTCCCATTGTTTTTAATGCACCACTTTTTGGTGCAATGTTAAAGATACCGCCGGTTTATTTATTTAATATAAATTCACCGGTTGGGATTTTTTGCCAGAACTCGCCGCCAAAATGGCATCTAGGTTCACTTCAGTAACCCTGAACCCGAGTCGAGCCTTTGTTCCAATTTTGGCGGGCTTCTGCACAGAAGCCCTCCACAGTGGTGCCATTCTGTCTGGGTACCACAGGGGATGTGGGAGGGGGTTTAGGCACCCTGGACTGAGTTGCCTTGCCAACTCATGTCGCACTCTGGTGTGATTGGCCCAAGTGGTGAGCCACCCCGCTCACCACTTAGCATGTTTGAGTGACAGCTAGGCTGTATGAATGGGGGTTTGCTGCATAAAAGCAGGGTTTTTGGGACTGGTTCTTCAGAAGTCGCCACAGGACCTAAGAAGCCGAAGAGGGAGAAGCCGAGATGACCTGCCAAGACGACACCACCGGTGAAGCCCTGCGGAACCGTCTCACCACTTTTTCCGACGACAGAGGAGATCTCCCGCCGGAGAGTCTCTTTCCCTTAACTGGTGGGGACAACCAGTTGCTGCCTTCTTTTCGCCGTCCCGAAGCATCTCGTGGCCGCCTTGCCTGTGCCAAGCACCCCGGCAACCGGGATACCACTTTTTACCTCAACAGCGAAAGAGGGGTAAAATCCTTTGTGACCGGAAAACTCCACGGCTGGTCTCATCCCTGGTAGTGCAACGACCTGCAGCTTTCCTCCACGTCGAGATCACCTCTTCCTCTGGACGACGCCGCGACTTGCACCCACTGCCAGGAACAACTACCGCCGCTGGAGGATCCTTTCCACTTTTAAAGGTACTGTGTTCCGCCTGGCTTCCCTTGCCACCGATTGTACGGGGTAGATTTAGCCCTCGGCTCTCGAACCTGGGTAAGCCTGGGACACCCTAACTAAACTTTTTCTAAACTCAGTCAAACCTTTTCTACTCACCTGCAAATACTTGTGACATTGTGTGATCTTGGGCATATTTTCGCCTGGCTCTCTCTAAAGCGGGCCACGAACCAATTCTCCTTGTTCCACAGTTGACTGCCTTTGCTAACCTTATGTGAAAAGTGTTTTACCTTGCTGCTTTCATTACTTCTGCTTTTTCCCTCCCTTTTCTAATAACTTGTTGGAGTGCCATCTGACGTTAAGCGCTCACCTCTGTTTGGAAATAAGTGGTGTTAACTTAGACTTGTCCAACAAATGACTAGGGATGTACATATAAGTAATAGTGACTGTGTTTTTGACTTACTTACCTTTTTCTGTGCTAGTGTAATTTATGAGTGTGCCTTTAAAATAAATAAGCATATACTTTTACACCTAGCTCTGGTCAGTGTTTGCTTGTACTACTGTGCCTCTGTACCTATCCTGTATCCTCTATATACTGCCTAATTCTTCTTGAGGGAAGTCTGACTGCTCAGCCACAGCTACCACAGTGAATCTGTGTGGTACAGACTGCTACCAAGTGGGTTTACTGCCAACACCTGTAATCTTAAATCTTTTGCAGTGGTCCCAGAAGGAACTGCACAGGTTTCGGCTTAACACTGGTGTACAGCGGTGAGGATTTGTATTGAGTATACACTTTAGTGTACTTTTGAGATACCTTAGTGCAACTAACCACAAAGCTTAAGCACAAGAGAGAAAAAGTCATTTTCTAACCTGTCTACTATGGAAAGTTATAGTCAAGAATCCCTTGCTACAAAAACTGCTGATTGTCTAAGACTTCTCTGTAAGCATAAGAATGTCATGACTAAAGGAAAGAAAATGGAGCTAATAGAAAGGTTGTTAGAAAACCAAAGTCTGGATGATGGTTCAGAGGAACCTATCACTCCAGCAAATGTAGAGAACAGCAATGATATTGATATTGAACAAAGTATTGATGATCTTGGGTCAGAACCAGAAGAGGAGGATGAAACTGTTGTAGATGTTCCCTCTAGGCCTCTGTCTGCTCTACCAGCTGTACCTACTGGACCTTTGCCAGGTCCCACATTCAACCCTCAATACTTTGAACTGGAGAAAATGAAAATTGAATTAGAGTACCAGAAACTTAATGCTCAAACTGACAAAGAACTAAGGCTAAGGGAAATGGAGCTCAAGTATGAGCTAGAAATTAAAAAATTGTCTGTTGAGAATGCTTCTCTCTCTGGCTCCTCTAGAAGTTCCAGTCCTAAAAGACCCCGGATGCCTAAGGAATTGATTGGTATGTATGAGCCTAAGTTGGATGTGTTGGATTGGTCGTCTATGTTTGAGTATAATTATGGGCTCCAGAACATCACAGGTAATGAGTGAATCACCTGGTTGTTCTCTAGGCTTCCCCATGTTGCAACTGATGCGGTAATGGAGTTGGGGGAGGAGGATAGGAAAGAGTATGAATGTGTGAAACTAGCTTTGATAGCTAGGTTTGGGAAGACCCCTTCCCAGTATCTTAAGAGGTTTAGGAGCCTCAAAAAGCATGATGGTACCCCTTGGGCTACCTGGGTGTGTGAAGGGTTGAAAAACTTAGAGGGATGGATTAAGGGTTACAAAGTGAACACTTATGAAGGAATGAGGAATCTTGTAATGATGGAGTCAATTTATGATGCCTGCTCTCCTGAGCTCAGACAGCACTTGGCTGATTCACGGGAATTAGATCCTAGGAAACTAGCTAAGGCTGCTGACTTGTGGGTTGCCAACAGGGCTACTCACAAGGATTCTGGGGTAACTCAGAAGAAGGATGAGGGAAGACAGCCTAAGAAAGACTCCAAAGAGAATTCTAATAATTCCAATTCCAAAGAGGGCCCCAAACCAAACCATAAGGGTAAGCCACCCGGGAAACCACAGCAGAGTAGTATACCTTCTGGTGCTAAACCAGAAGGAGGTCAGAACAAGCCTCCATCCCAAAGGACCTTTGGGGCCTGTTATGTTTGTAAGGCTACTGACCATGTGAAAGGAGATCCCAGATGTAAGGGTAAACCTTCAGGGGTCCAGCTTTTCTCCTTAGCCTTCGCTCCAGAGGAGGAAGTCACTATGGCAAGTGGAAACTTTCTACTACTGGCTGATGAACCCACTGGAGTCTCAGCCAGTGTTTCTTTAGTCTCTCTGGGGTTGTGGGAACAACAGAATTTAGATGTGTATAATTCTATCCCAGATAATACTAAAGAGTATTATAAGGACAGTGTCCACGTGAATGGTCAGGAGACTCCTGCCATCAGGGACACTGGGGCCAGCATAACTGTGGTGGATGAATCATTTTTCAAGGCAGAGGATGTTGCTAAGGCACCCAAATGCCTCACCAAGTTAGCTGGAGGGCCTGTGCAGATGTGTCCCCAGTTACCAGTTCTCATCCAGTGTAATGATATGGCTGTGAAGATACCTGTCAGTATACAATGTGAAGTACCAGGAAGGGTTCTGTTGGGAAATGACCTGAAAGCTCTTGGAGTTGTGTCACATACCCCCAGACCTCCTAGTAAAAGGTTACAGGAGCTCACCAAACCTGCAAGAGAGAAAACCCTGCGAGGTTTATCTCAGGAGATGATGACAGAAATCACTCCTCTCCCACTGGAGCAACTTACTGCAGTAACTACCAGATCAGGAGCAAAGGGGAAACCCAAGACTCCTAGGAAAAAGCCTACAGCAAGCACTCCAGTGCTTCCAACAAGGACTTCCCCAAGGTTGTCCAAAGTTACACCTGTAACTCCACCTCCAGCTGAGGCTGAGAGGGAGGTACAACCCTGTCTGGTTGAACTAGACTCTGAAGAAGAGCTAGTAGGAGGCCCAGAACTTATTGGAGACCTGGACCCGGCTGACCATCCTGAGCTGCAGTCTTTACTGGCAGAAGGTGGACCCAGCAGGACAGCTTTTCGTAAGGGACAAAGAGAATGTCCAACTCTGGAGGGTCTCCGCCAACAGGCTGCTTCTCAGGCTGATGGGCAAGAGCCTGGGAAGTATAGGTTACACTGGGAAGATGGCCTCTTCTACGGTGAACCCACTGAATCTGAACCTGGAGCCTACCAACGCCTGGTAGTGCCCCAAGAGAACAGACAACAGTTCTTGCAACTAGCCCACAAGATTCCTTTGGCTGGTCACTTGAGTTTCAAGAAGACCAAGGAAAGGCTCTCCCTCTACTTTTATTGGCCAAAGATGGGGGCTGAAGTAGATAGATATTGCAGGAGCTGCCATACCTGCCAGACTTCTGGTAAGGTTGGTTCCAAGAATGTGGCACCTCTAGTGCCTCCCCCAGTTGTGGGAGTCCCATTTGAGAGGGTAGGGATTGACATTGTTGGTCCCCTTGATCCTCCAACCTCCTCAGGCAACAGGTGTATCCTTGTTGTAGTAGACCATGCTACTAGGTACCCTGAGGCAATTCCTACGAGGACTGTTACAGCCCAGGCTGTGGCTAAGGCCCTCCTTGGTATCTTTACCAGGGTTGGGTTTCCTAAGGAGGTGATCTCTGACAGGGGGTCACATTTTATGTCCAACTACATGAAAGCCATGTGGAAAACCTGCGGAGTCACCTACAAGTTCTCAACCGCATACCACCCTCAGACAAACGGGTTGGTAGAAAGGTTTAACAGAACTATGAAGAGCATGATAGGTGCCTTAGAAGAACCCCTTAAGAAGAAGTGGGACCTTCTACTGCCATGCCTTCTATTTGCTTATAGGGAAGTCCCTCAGGAGGGAGTAGGTTATTCTCCCTTTGAACTTTTCTATGGCCATCCAGTCAGAGGCCCCTTGGCCCTGATTAAGGAGGGTTTGGAGAGTGCTCCTTCCCCCAAGCCAGTCAGAGTGACTGACTATGTGATAGGTCTCCGAAGGAGAATGTCACACATGATGGCAGAAGCAAGTGACAACTTGAAAGCTGGCCAAGCTCTGATCAAACATTGGCATGATCAGAAGGCTAACATGGTTGAGTTTACTCAAGACCAGCTAGTTCTAGTTATGCTTCCAACAAGGCAGAGGGCCTTGCAAGACAAATGGATGGGACCCTTCAAGGTTGTGGGAAAACTTGGAGAGGTAAACTATCTGGTGGATCTGGGCAAACCCAGGGAAGCTCCCCGAGTCTTCCACACCAACCGCCTCAAAGCCTATGTCTCTAGACCAGAAGTAGGAGCCTTGCTTCTAGCTTCATCAGAAGAGGAGGAGGAGAGTGAAGCTCTACCTGACCCCCTGAGAGGCTTACCTTTGGACGAAAAGGTTGAAGGAGTTAATCTCTCTTCAGATCTGACCCCTGAGCAACAGGAGGAGTGCAAAGCGATATTAAATCAGTTTGCCCCCCTGTTCTCACTTTCACCAGGCTTGACCCCTTGGGGACAGCATGATATACTCACCGGTGACTGTCTGCCAGTCAAAAGCAGAGGATATAGAATGTCAGAACATGTCAGAACCCACATCAAAGGTGAGGTCAAGAAGATGCTTGATCTCGGGGTAATAGAGCCCTCTACTAGTCCATGGTCTAGCCCAGTGGTGTTAGTACCAAAGGCAGGATCCAAAGAGTTGAGATTCTGTGTGGACTATAGAGCTCTTAATGCAGTCACCAAGACTGATGCCCACCCTTTGCCAAGGACAGATGAGTTGGTGGATAAACTTGGTGCAGCCAAGTACCTCAGCACACTGGACCTTACGTCAGGCTATTGGCAAATAGCCCTGACAGACCATGTCAAGGAGAAAACTGCATTTTCTACCCCAGTTGGCCTATACCAATTCAAGGTTATGCCTTTTGGACTGAAAAATGCACCTGCCACATTCCAAAGGATGGTGAACCAAGTTCTAGCTGGGATGGAAGACTTCTGCATGGCATACTTGGATGACATTGCAGTCTTCAGCCACTCCTGGGAGGAACATGTGTCCCACTTAGGACATGTTTTGCAGGCTCTTGAGCAGGCCAATCTGACCATAAAGGCAAGCAAATGCCAAATTGGACAGAGTAAAGTGGTCTACCTTGGACATGAGGTAGGAGGTGGAGAAATAAGGCCTTTGCTCAGCAAGATTGAAGCTGTGCAAAATTGGACAACACCTACTACTCAGACCCAGGTGAGAGCCTTCTTAGGCCTCACTGGGTACTACAGGAATTTCATTGAGAACTATGGGACCATAGCTTCTCCTCTGAATGTGATCTCCTCTCCAAAATTCCCAAAAAAGGTCAAATGGAATGAGGAATGCAATCAGGCCTTTGAAAACCTGAAGAAAGCTCTTTGCCAAGCTCCAGTACTCAGAGCTCCTGACTACCACCAAACTTTCATTGTACAAACTGATGCTTCCAATGTAGGTATAGGTGCAGTTCTTAGCCAACTGGATGAGAAGGGTAGGGAACACCCCATTTGCTTCATCAGTAGAAAACTGAAGGATCCTGAAACAAGGTGGGCAACAATTGAAAGAGAATGCTTTGCTATTGTGTGGGCACTGAAGAAGTTTAGGCCATACTTATATGGTTCTACTTTTGTCATTCAGACTGACCACCAACCCTTGAGATGGTTAATGCAAATGAAAGGGGAAAATCCAAAACTATTGAGATGGTCAATCTGCCTCCAAGGGTTTGATTTCACCATTGAGCACAGGTCAGGGTGTCACCATTAAAATGCTGATGGACTCTCTAGGATGTATGTCATCGACTAGAGGTATGAGGTTCATCCAGGAGTGGATTAAATCCTCCTGTCCTTTAGTCTGGGGGGGGCGAGTGTTAGGGAGAATTCTCTGTTTAGGCTGAATTTCCTAACCTAGTGAGTCCCCCAGCAGCTTTGCTGGATTTTTGGGGTTTATTTTTTTCTCCTGCCAAGAGTGAGACTCTTTTACCCTCACTCTTGGACATGATTTGAGAGTGTTTCTGTGACTTGCTATGTGCTTATGGGCTAGGGGGTATTTTTTTCCCCATAGGCTATCATTGGTTTTTGAATGTGTGTTACACAGCACCCTCAGTGCAGTAACACAGGGGTGTCATAGAGACCCCCAAACATAGACTCCACACCCTGGGACTGACTACTGTCCCCCTGGGTCTGTAAAGTCATCATTGACTTTACTAGTCTTAACTTAGGAACTTAACCAGTACAAACCATCTTACTGTGGAAGTACTGGTAGGGGCAATTAGAATTGCCCCTGGGTCTGTTGTCGAGGGGGTAATGTCCCGTCCCCCCTCGCCGAGTTCTGGCTGGTGGCAGTGGATACCACGGAAATATTCCACCGGAATATTTCCCAATGGGATTTCCCATTGTTTTTAATGCACCACTTTTTGGTGCAATGTTAAAGATACCGCCGGTTTATTTATTTAATATAAATTCACCGGTTGGGATTTTTTGCCAGAACTCGCCGCCAAAATGGCGTCTAGGTTCACTTCAGTAACCCTGAACCCGAGTCGAGCCTTTGTTCCACTTTTGGCGGGCTTCTGCACAGAAGCCCTCCACAGTGGTGCCATTCTGTCTGGGTACCACAGGGGGTGTGGGAGGAGGTTTAGGCACCCTGGACTGAGTTGCCTTGCCAACTCATGTCGCACTCTGGTGTGATTGGCCCAAGTGGTGAGCCACCCCGCTCACCACTTAGCATGTTTGAGTGACAGCAAGGCTGTATGAATGGGGGTTTGCTGCATAAAAGCAGGGTTTTTGGGACTGGTTCTTCAGAAGTCGCCACAGGACCTAAGAAGCCGAAGAGGGAGAAGCCGAGACGACCTGCCAAGACGACACCACCGGTGAAGCCCTGCGGAACCGTCTCACCACTTTTTCCGACGACAGAGGAGATCTCCCGCCGGAGAGTCTCTTTCCCTTAACTGGTGGGGACAACCAGTTGCTGCCTTCTTTTCGCCGTCCCGAAGCATCTTGTGGCCGCCTTGCCTGTGCCAAGCACCCCGGCAACCGGGATACCACTTTTTACCTCAACCGCGAAAGAGGGGTAAAATCCTTTGTGACCGGAAAACTCCACGGCTGGTCTCATCCCTGGTAGTGCAACGACCTGCAGCTTTCCTCCACGTCGAGATCACCTCTTCCTCTGGACGACGCCGCAACTTGCACCCACTACCAGGAACAACTACCACCGCTGGAGGATCCTTTCCACTTTTAAAGGTACTGTGTTCCGCCCGGCTTCCCTTGCCACCGATTGTACGGGGTAGATTTAGCCCTCGGCTCTCGAACCTGGGTAAGCCTGGGACACCCTAACTAAACTTTTTCTAAACTCAGTAAAACCTTTTCTACTCACCTGCAAAGACTTGTGACATTGTGTGATCTTGGGCATATTTTCGCCTGGCTCTCTCTAAAGCGGGCCACGAACCAATTCTCCTTGTTCCACAGTTGACTGCCTTTGCTAACCTTATGTGAAAAGTGTTTTACCTTGCTGCTTTCATTACTTCTGCTTTTTCCCTCCCTTTTCTAATAACTTGTTGGAGTGCCATCTGACGTTAAGCGCTCACCTCTGTTTGGAAATAAGTGGTGTTAACTTAGACTTGTCCAACAAATGACTAGGGATGTACATATAAGTAATAGTGACTATGTTTTTGACTTACTTACCTTTTTCTGTGCTAGTGTAATTTATAAGTGTGCCTTTAAAATAAATAAGTATATACTTTTATACCTAGCTCTGGTCAGTGTTTGCTTGTACTACTGTGCCTCTGTACCTATCCTGTATCCTCTATATACTGCCTAACTCTTCTTGAGGGAAGTCTGACTGCTCAGCCACAGCTACCACAGTGAATCTGTGTGGTACAGACTGCTACCAAGTGGGTTTACTGCCAACACCTGTAATCTTAAATCTTTTGCAGTGGTCCCAGAGGGAACTGCACAGGTTTCTGCTTAACAGTCGTAAGGAGCCCATCCGTCGGCTGCTGCCTCCTCAGCTACCGAACAGCTAAGGCCCTCGCCCTTATTGACCTACACTACGACCCGTCAGAAGAAATAGAAGGGCTACCACTGCCCCACGGACTCATCAGATCAATAACAGACAAGCCCCTATCGAAAGAAGACCTCAAACGCCAATTCCCCAGGCTATTTGAAGGGGTGGGCATGTTAAAAGACTCATGCATCAAGCTGCACATTGACAACAACATCAGACCGGTACCACAACACCCGCGTAAAGTGGGTTTCCACCTTCAAGAACAAGTATCAAAAGAAATACAACTTCTTCTCTCCAATGATATCATAGAGAAAGCAGATGGTCCAACACTGTGGGTATCGCCAATAGTCATCGTCCCCAAAGATAACGGCCGTCTTCGCATATGCGTTGACATGCGCATCCCAAACACCGCTATCCAAAGGGAAAGGCACCCGGGCCCGAGCTTAGAAGACATGCTGATCAGGCTAAACCAAGCCAGATTCTTCTCGAAGCTTGACCTCAACCAAGGATATCATCAACTTGTCCTGGATCCAGAGTCACGGCCCATCACTACATTTGCAACGCACGATGGGCTATTCCGATACAAAAGGTTAAATTTTGGCATATCGTCAGCTGCAGAGATCTTTCAGGAAACCATCAGACGGCTCACAGCATCGGAGATGAATACACTAAACTATAGTGACGACATCTTGATATTTGGGAGAGATCAGGACCAGCACGACAAAGCCCTTAGAACCGTCTGCTCCATCCTACAGGACGTGGGACTGACCCTCAACGAACCCAAGTGCGACATTAACAAGACAAGCCTAAAATTCTTCGGACACACTTTCTCGAACAAGGGCATAACAGCCGACCCGGACAAAATAAAAGCAATTACCGAACTCAGAGCGCCTACGACCGCTGCTGAGCTACGCTCCCTGTTGGGAATGGTAGGATACTGCGCGCGCTACCTCCCAAACTATGCTTCAACAACTGACCCGCTCCGCAACCTCCTAAAGAAAAATACACCATTCACCTGGGACGCACCTTGCCAGGAAGCGTTCATGGCAATTAAGGAAGGCCTCTCTAACAACCGCCAACTGGCATACTTTCGCCCAGACTGGCATACCATTATTACGGTCGATGCGAGCCCGGTGGGACTAGGAGCCATCCTAGCCCAGACCGACCCCTCGGACAGTACTCATCACGCAATAGTCGCATATGCCAGCCGTGCCCTGTCACACACTGAAAAAGCTTACTCTCAAGCGGAGAGAGAGAGCCTAGCCGCTGTATGGGCATGCGAAAAGTACCACCATTTCATCATCGGTCGAAACTTCACTCTGGTCACGGACCACCAAGCCTTGCTGTCAATCTTTGGAAACCCCAGGACGAAAATGCCGCCCGCATTGAACGGTGGGGGATAAGACTACAAGAGTACGATTACTCCATCATCCACAAACCAGGGGGAGGTGCCAATCCAGCGGACTACTTATCCAGGCATCCCCTAAGGGACAAAAATGACACACTAGAACACGAAGCCGCTGAATACATCTCATACCTGTCAGCAAACGCCACGCCACCCACCATCTCCTTAACAACATTTGAGGAAAGGAGCAAAGCAGACCCGACAATCAGAGCCGCGATCTCCCTAACCCGCTCCAACAAATGGAGAGAGCATCGCACAGAAAGAACTCGACCAGCTATCCAAGATACACGAAGAACTCATAGCAACCGACCAAGGACTCCTGTTACGGGGGAAGAGACTAGTAGCACCCAGAGACCTGAGAAAGACCCTAGCAACCCTAGCTCACGAAGGCCACAGCGGCATAGAGAACACCAAACGATTCCTCCGGAACTACGTTTGGTTCCCATACATGGTTCCCATACATGGATGTGATAGTAGAAGACATGCTTAAGCACTGCAGACCCTGCCAACTAGCAGCGCAAGGACCGAACCCAAACCCTCTGCAGCTAACAACGCTCCTGACAAGGCCGTGGCAAAGAGTCGCAATGGACTTCTATGGACCCCTAGAAGAAGGGGGCTATCTACTAGTAATAATAGATGAGTATTCAAGATTCCCCTTTGTCAAACAAACGATGTCGACATCATTCGAGGAAACCGCACCCATAGTGGATGAACTGTTCTGCGAATGGGGCATCCCCAACGTTGTCAAAACCGACAACGGATCTCCATTCCAAGAAAGGGAATTCGCAAACTTTGCAAGCCACCTGGGATTCCACCACCAAAAGATCACCCCGCTGTGGCCCCAAGCCAACGGGATGGTGGAACGATTTATGGCTACCATCAAACTGACAAGACAAAAGGCAGTGGCAGAGCAGACGCCACATCCGAAGGCCATCTGCAGCATGCTTCGGGGCTATCGGAATACCCAACATGACGCGACAGGAAAACCACCAGCCGAGCTCATGGTGAGATACCAACCCAGAACGCGCATTCCCTGATGGGAAGATTATACAACTGAAGAAGACCTAGCCATCAGAGAACGGGATGCCGAAAAGAAGAGGAAAGCAAAGCAATGGGCCGACACAAGAAGGAGAGCGAAAGAACAACAGCTAGAGATCGGACAAACTGTCCTCGTGCGACAAAAGCAGCGCAAGAAAACAGACACCCGGTACAGTCCCGAACCGCGCATAATCACGGCCATCAAGGGACCCATGGTCACAGCAACTGGGGACCTAGGAGACATTACCCGAAATTCCTCATTCTTCAAGAAACTGTATCTAGAGGAACCCGAGACACAAGGAACACCCACTGAGGACCACAGCGAAGAAGAAGAAACAGAGCCCCCAGTGGAATTGACTGGCGGGAGCCGCGAATCACCAGGGAGACCCCCTCGGACAATAAAGAAGCCAATGAGACTCATCGAACAGATGTAATTGGGCTTTCGTGTTAAGCACGGGGGAGGTGTTGTATAGGGAAAAGGGACATGGCCCCTTTAAGAGGACCAAGGCGAGGGGAGCGGGAGAAAGGCGGAAGGGGAGGGGCAGAGGGCAGAAAGTGTGAGAGAGAGAATAAAGGAGGTTGACAGGACCCCAGGCTCCGTGTCATTATTCCGGCGTATGCATGAGCAGTGTATACGGCAGGCCTAAAAATTCTTCCATAATTCCCCCCTATCTATCCATTACCACTCGCTAACCCTCTTCCCGGTGTACGTAAATCCCCACAACCAATCAACGCACCCTACCCCTCCTTCCCTGTGGCTGTTGTGGCTACCTGTCTATATACGAGCACTGATACCAACATCACTAAGAGGAGGCAGGAGTTTGTGCTACCTCGGAGCAATATGGCTACAGCAGCTTTCAGACCCTGTCAGAAGGAGGGCAGTACAGATAGGAAGCATATAAAGGCAGCAACAGTCTCTGTAGCACTGCAAAGCTTCATCCCAATGGGGTAAGGCGGCACCCATCAGTAGACAGAGAACAGCAGAGACAAGCTGAGAAAAGCAGCGCCAGCTGAGGGACAGAAGAGCCGGGCACAGACCCAAACTCCTAGAGCAAATGGTGGGAAGTGAGCGGGTACTGGGAGGAAAGTCAGATGGGAGCATGGACTGCATCATGGGGGCCTGTGGCTGACCACCTCTTTGCTGCATGTGGGCGTGAGTAAGGAAGATCAGGATTCTGTTTGTGTTAGTGCCTAGAGACCCTGTGCCAGTGGAACAGCTTCTGTGTGAGGACTCTAAGCGTTATGCATTCCTGTTGTGGCCCTGGGAGGAGTGTGGGGTTCCCTAGTAGGCCTGTAGAACTGCTAAGGAGATTAGAGCATGGGGGTTGGCGGGACTGTGAGGGAATCTAAAGGTACCTGGCCTTAAAAATAATAGAAAAGTGGGGAGGTGATCTGAATTGAAAAGGGGTGAGCACTGGAGATGTTGTCCTCCTAGCAGAGGGGGGACTGGAGTCCACATATACTATTAACTGGCTCAAAGGAACTGATATTGGTTGGGTACAAGGAAGCGTTGCGTGGCTCCAGAAATAGTCAATCAGATCCCTGTACGATGACTGAGATAGTAGGATTGTAGGACAGCGAGTTGCTGTTGGGTCAGACACTGAAGTTGTGGCCATCAAAACTTATATAAAAGACATTTTAGCAGAGATTAATGCTTTGAGGTTGGATGTCCAGGCATCGATAATGGACCTCTGAGGGCCTGTCGAAAAAAATGGAAGACAGACTGGAGACCATGGAAAACTGTCTGCCTATGTGCTTGAGGTAAAGCTGGTAGCTATTATTAAAGGGTTGAAAATCATGAGAAGGAGATCAGGCAAAGTTGATGATGTGGAAAACAAAGAACTAAACAGTTTAGTGAGTCCCTGAGGCTTTGGAGAGGAAATTGAACAAGATAAAATAAATTCTCCTCAAGGAAAAACGTAAAAGGACATATTTTTTGATACGGGAAACATGGAGGTGACCGCGGAATGTTCGAGATTAGGGAAAATAGTGACACTATTAAGAATGAAGGGGCAAAAATCAAAACATTTCAGGATCTTTCTGCAGCAACCCTGGAGACACATAGATTTTGGCAGCTTATCACTGCATGGCTTGCGGAGAAGTGGATGTTTGAATATGAAGGTAAGCAATGAAAACTGATAGAAACACACAAGGCCCCCCTGATCCTGCACACATTTCTGTGAGCAGGGGGAAAAAGGGTTAACAAGAAGGGCAGCTGACACAGGGTGATTCAGGAGAGATTCTTTGCATAATGAAAGTTGGAAGACGATGTTTGGCACAAGAAAGTTCAGGAAAGTGAACAACTCTCCTCCCCCCAGAAAAAGCTTGATCTCTCTCTTTGGAGTATGGATTGATGGTCAATACTCTATTTTGGCGACTGGACATGGAATATAAATAGAGTGTGCCAATGATTCAGTGGGGAGTGCGTGGTGGAGAGGTGTAACGTGTTACACTCTTCAGATGCGGTTATGAAAGGCTGCACGTGAGTATTGGATATGGTTTTAGATGATCTCCTTGAATTTTGGTTCATGGTGCAGGCAAGAGTGTGAAGTTCCGTTGGTGGCCCAGGGCAATCTGGGCATTTCTATATCCTTTCTTTGGTGGAGTATGACAGCGTTGGTTAATGGTTGACTGTTCCTTTTTTCTCTGGTTTGTAATATTATTTAAGCAATACTTTATGTGGCGGGATATATCACTGTTTCCGAGGAGGTGGTGTGTGTGTGTGGGAGGGACAAGAGTGTGACAAGCAGTTCGCCATGTTACGGGAGCTGACGGACAGCAACATGTATGGGAGGTGACATGGTTCTGGGACTGGCAGTGGCAACAATACCTGTCATGGGTCTTTATCCTCCATTTAGGAGGTCTCCTGTGACTAGAAGTTTTCGTAAAAATGGGTTGTGGGTGATGTTTGTTCAGAAAACACATTTCAAGAAGGCTAAAGAATACAAAGTATGAGGTAGAAGATTGGGTCAAATGTACTGGGCATCTACTATGAGTAAGAAAAGAGTAGTGGAGATCCTCCCGGGTGACATGTTATATTTAAGGAAGTACAAGTTGTTTGGGAGAATTCTCATTTTATGGCTAATTTCCCTTACCTAAAGATTCCCCCAGCAACTTTGCTGGATTTGAAGGGTTTGTTTCTTTTTTCCTGCTAAGAGTGAGACTCTTCTCCCCTCTTAGGCATTTTTGCTATGTGTGTTCTAGGCTATTTTTGTGTTTAATGCCTATTGAATCTTTCTCAACCACATAGGAACCATCTTTATTCACATGTGTTACACAGCACCCTCAGTGCAGTGACACAGGGATGTCATAGCGACCCCCAAACATAGACTCCATACCCTGGGACTGACTACTGTCTCCCAGGGCATGTAAAGTCCCTATTGACTTTACTAGTCAAATACTATGAACTAAACCAGTACAACCCATCTTACTATGGAGGTACTGGGAGGGGTTTATGTTTCCCCTATGTTCATTTTCGAGAGGGTACCCTACAGTCCCTCTCTCAAAAGTTTCTGGTTGGTGGCAGTGGTTACTACCATAAATATTCGACCGCAAATATTTCCCAATGGGATTTTCCCATTGTTCGAGGCTACCACTTTTTCTGACAGCCTCTAACATACCGCCGGTGCATTTTAATATTAACTTTGCTCCGGTAGGTTTTATTTGCCAGAACTTTAAAATAACTTCTTTCTCGTGTCTTTCTCTAACCTCCTAACCCAGGTCGGGGATCCTTTGTTTGTCCTTTTGGCGGGCTTCTACCGATAAGCCCTCTTTTCGGCGCCACTGAGTCTGGGGTGGGTCCATTGTGTGGGAGGGGGAGTAGGACCCCTGGACAGGGTTGCCTCAGCAAACCATGTCGCACTCTATCCTGATAGGCTGGAGAGTCTCCCGCCAAGATGACCACTCCGCTGTGTGAGTGACAGCTAGGCTGTATGAATGGGGATCTTGTTGCATAAAAGCAGGGTCCTGAGGACTGGAAGAGCAAGACGTCGCCACTGGAACCAAGAAGCCGAAGAGGAGAGAAGCCAAAGACATCTGCAACGACTGAACCACCGGTGAAGCCCTGCTGCAGCGTCTCACCACTTTTCTCCACACGACGAGAGAAGATCTTCACCTGCAAGAGCCTTCTTCCCTTGAGCTGGTGGGGCCATCCAGTTTGCCAATCGCCTTCTCAGACCTGCCTTGTTCGAATCTCCCGTACCCTGTACTCGGAGGCCCGATAGCCAGGCACCAGTCCACCCGTACCGCGATTTAAAGGAGCGTACCTTTTATTTGTCGGGCAGCACCGCGGCTGGTTTCATCCCTGGGTAGTGCAGTAACTCGAACCTTCCTCCACGACGAGAGCCTCTCTTCCTCTGCTGGATTACCCGAACTGCAGGAACTACCAGGAACAACTGCCACCGCAGGATCCACTTCTTCATTTAAAGGTACATTGTTCCGCCAGGCCGCCCTTTCTTCGCGGTAGCACTAAAGGTGTTTTAAATCCTTGCCCTTTCTTCGCGGTAGCACTAAAGGTGTTTTAAATCCTTTACCTACCTGTTGGGTTGGCCGCCCCCCCACTTAACATTGTCTTTTCAACTTCTGCAACCACCTTTTCAAATTTGTCAACCAAAGACTTGACTGCAGCTACAAGAACATTTTGCTCCTGGGCCCTTGCCCTGTACCACTGACTCTGGCACAGGCCTACTGACTCTGGTCACATTTGTTAGATCTGCTTTCTTTAGATTGATTCTCACTGAGAACTGTGTTGGTGCACACATTTTTCTTAATTACCCCTTCCTTCCTATTCTTAAACATTGTGAAATGCCATTTTGCTCAGTTTTCATTTTAAGTATTGCCTATACTGATGCACTGTATTGCTGAACTGGTCCACAAACGGATGGGAAGTGTTGCTAGGGTGTACAAGAAACTATTTCTAGATAACTTGTGTTTTCTCTCCCCTGTGAGGAATTGTTAGAGAATCCCTTGTGTGTAGTTGTCACTGTGCCGTTTTGCTCAGTTTTCACTCTGATATGATATGATATGATATGGCATTTGTAACGCGCCTATAACTCTGGTTTACTTGGTCTACAATTTTACTTGGGAGTGTGTATATTTTTCCTTTGACTTAATTTAACTTGCTTGATGACTGTGATACATCTGTTTTATTAGAAGTGTATAAAATAAATCTATATCTACTTTTTTAAATACAAAGCTTTAGTCAGTGTTTCCTTGTTCCATAGTCTAGTGGGCCTATTGTGTAAACCCTGAATACTGCTCATCTCCCTCTTCAGATAAGTCTGACTGCTCAGCCACAACTAAATCTGTGTGGTACAGACTGATACCAAAGGGGATTTATTGCTCTCACCTGTAGTCCTAATCTGGTGTAGTGCTCCCTAAGGGAACTGCACTGGATTCTGCCTAACACAAGTCAAGAAGGTATGTGCAGGCAGGTTGTTGATGCTAAAAGGCCTACATGAGGATTGATTATCTTTTTGTGGAAATGTGGAATATCTTCTGAGGAACACTAGACTAGACGTGGTAGGATGATTGTACCATGCTATGGTATGTGACAAGGTCAGTAAACTGACCCTGCCAAGATGGGATGGGGACCCCTCTCAGCCTGGGGTGGGAGGCCTTCAGGGAGGGAGGCAGAGCCAGTCCTACCCCATATGGTCCCCAGTCCCTGTCCCTTCTTACAGTGCCAATATGCCTGTGCAGAGTACCATTGTCAATCAACCTATACCTGTCTTGCATGATGCTAGCTAGTTTCCTGTAGAACAATAAGGTTCCAGCATGCACAGCAAGCGGAGGACAATAGGACAATCAAAGAAAGACTCCAGTGAATTACAGAGGAACCATGTACCCCAACTAGTAGCAGAATGAAGCAAAGCTCTTGTGCGATTCAGCAGGACAGAATCAAGCGAATATCAGCGCGGATGCAGCGAGCTCCGAACTGCTTCATCAAATAAGGATGCTTACTTGTTATGGAGCTCAGGGACGGCTCCTCAGACCATCAGAAAAATTGGAACATGAACTCTCGAACTCCAAGCAGTGGCTTGCCGCTGCCAGGCGGACCTTCATACCAGAAAGGGGCTGGGCTTAGACCCCCCCCTTTATGTCTATTGCATATTGTAACACTCCCCAGGAGTTGCAGAATAGTAGGAGATTAGCTAAGGGAACCAACTGGGAGGACATCCAATCGAGGGAGGATAAAAGCAGACCCAGGAAGCAGGTAGTTGCAGGTTATCCAGGTGAGGTCAGAGGAGGTGAAGGAAAACCGAAAGACCAGGTGGAGTAAGGATGGTGCAGAAGAGTGTGGAGGTGGATTATTCAGGTAGTGTGCAAGGTGAGGTATGGCTTAGTGAGAGGAAGTGGTACTACGAGAGTGGGGAGTGACTGAGAAGGTGCCTGGAAGAGTAAAAGAGGAAGTGATTGAGTAAGTAGGTGTATTTGGAATACTAGAAGTGTGGGGAGAGCAGTAGTATTGTAGAGAGGGGAGAGTAGTAGTGGCATGAGAGGGAGAGAGAGTAGTAGTAGTGTGGAGAGGGAAAAGTAGCAGTGGTGAAGAGAGAAGAGTAATATCAGTGAGGTAGAGGAGAAAGAACCAGGGAGAGAGAGAAAGAGAGAGAGAGAGAGAGAGAGAGAGAGAGAGAGAGAGAGGAGAGACACTGGGTGGAGTCGGAGGGAGGTGAGTAAGCAGGGAGAGTGACAGAGAGACATGGGGGGAGGAACACTAGAGCACGGAAATACAAGATAGAGTGGGTCTTGAGAATCTGGAGGGCACACATCTTGAATGAAATCACTGGGAAATCTTTGCTTTTAGGCCATCAAGTTAAAGCAGATAGCATTTAAATGGTAGGGGTTACCGTTCTCTAGCACCAGCCTGGTGTTTAGGGATGCCTGCTTTAGGGAGGGACTCCCCATAACTAGACGAGAGAGGGACGGCATTTAGACCCCTGTTCTACAAATCAAAATAAAAACTCTTGAACTGTCTCAGGGAGTTGGTTGTTTTCTTGATGCCATCTGTTACAGGTTGTACTGGATTTGGATGTAAGAAACCCCCCCCACAAGTAATAGAGGATGATGGCAGTGTAATGACACTGTTCTGTAAGATGGAGAAATTACTTAACAGTAATGGTATTTCTATGGATTCTTCTGCGGCAGATTCCTCATCTAATAGATATCCTTCCAGCGTCAATAGGGGCTCAGTACCTGAGATGAATTGCTGACTCCTCCTAACTCGCCGTGCTACTCCTCGACTGCAGACATGACATTGACAGTATATGTATTATGTCATTGTGCCTCCATACCTCAGCTCCCCAACTCACCCCACCCTCCCCCAGCTCAGCAACCGCAGAGAAGAAGTTACTTACGAACTGTAACATTCTTTCGACTGGATGTTCCTCCCACGTATTCCTCATCTTATGATAGTCGTATCCTGCCAGCTTCGTAAAAAATGTTCTCGCCAGAGGGTGCTGTGCACAAGGTCGTGGCGTCGATGTCCCTCGGCGGGCTCCGTATAGCGTCAACGTCACCATGAGTATAAATAGCTTGTGCTGCACCTGTTGGCTTCAGTTCTGTTTTTTCGAGGAAATATTCGAAGAACACCCAGGCGTGCCTTATGACTGATAGACACTTCGTGAGAGGAAAGTGTAAGAAACGCAAACTGTAATGCGGGGTAGGATGGGAGAGGCGATGAAGAATACGTGGGAGGAACATCAAGTCGAAAGAACGTTACAGTTTAACCAGGTTACTCACCGTAGTGACCACCTTACTTCTAGTCCATAGTCCCCTTTCCTCCATACTTATGGGACATCTCTCCGTCCTGTGGGACGGGACCAGAACACTTTGTAAAAAGCAACCAAAAAAATGTTTTCAAAAATGTGTCTTTCCTCTCTTTCTTGCGCGGGGCCCGGCACGCAGCCGTAACCCCCCCACCTTGGCTCCGCCCTGTGCATCGCCCATCAGTCCTTTTCTATTGCCAGGTCAGAGACCTATTAGCAATAACAGAGGAACTTTATTAGAGGGGACGGCGGGCGGACATATGGAGGAAAGGGGACTATGGACTAGGAGTAAGGTGGTCACTACGGTGAGTAACCTGGTTATACTCCTACGTCCCGTCCCCTTTCCTCCATACTTATGGGAGATTCCCAAGCACTCCTAACAGGAACTATGGATGCATGGAAATACCCCTTACTCAAAAAGGTTCTTCAGCACAGCCTGACCAAACTGAGCATCAGCTCTTGAGCTCATGTCAAGACAATAATGCTTACAAAAACAGAGGGGGAGGCCCAAGTAGATGCCCTAGCGATGGACTCCCAGGGGACATATTTCTGAAAAGCAACCACGGCTGCCTTGCCCCGCACCAGGTGTGCATGAATACCCTTAGGAGGTTTCAGCCCTTGGATGGTGAAAGACTCCTTAATGCAGGCGGCGATCCACCGAGAAATAGTCGCCTTAGACGCCTGCTTATCCTGAGGGTTACCAAAAGTCACAAACAGTTGGGAAGAACTCCTAAGCTCAGAAGTTCTGTCCAGATAGAACTTAAGAGCCCTTCCGACATCGAGACAATGCAGAACCCTTTCCGCCTCTGAGGTAGGGTTCGGAAAAAGACCGGCAGGGAGATCGACTGATTCAGATGGAATTCAGATACCACCTTCGGCAGGAAAGCAGGATTCGCCCGTAGGACTACCTTATCCTTGTGAAAGACCAAAAAGGGATGCTCCACCGACAAGGCCTGGAGCTCACTCACCTGGCTTGCTGACGTAACGGCGACCAAAAAGGACACTTTCCAGGACAGGTACTTGAGGTCCACCGTGGCCATTGGCTCGAAAGGCTTATGACACAACGCCGTCAGGACTACATTTAGATCCCACGACGGGTGCGGACTACGAATTGAAGGATAGAGGCGTGTCAAACCAGCAAAATGCCACTTAACCACTGGATTACATAGAGAGTAAGAGCATTGGTCCATATAAAGGTAAGCAGAAATCGCTGAAAGGTAAGTTCTGCATGACAGAACATGGACACCCAACTCTGCTAAGAAGGAAACAAAGGACAGCACCGTGTCAATTGTAGCCCTCCTTGGGCCCAACTGCTTGTCCAAACACCAATGACAGAACCTGAGCCATTTGCTTCTGTACTGGGACCTAGTCGAGGGTTTCCTGGCTGCCTGGATAATACGCATGTTATCCGCAGAAAAGTTAAGATGTTCTAAAGACTTGAACTCAGGCACCATTTCGCCAGCTGAGCGATTGTTGGGAGGGGTGCCACAGCTGCTGTTCTCCCTGATGAAGAAGATCGGGGGTCACTGGTAACCTGATCGGTGGATACACCGACAGGTGTTGAAGTTCCGAGAACCAAAACCTGGCCGGCCACCACGGGGCTATGAGTAGAAGGGAACAGTTCACCGAGTTCTTCAGCTTCCAAATTGCCCGGTGGACTAGAGGCAGAGGCGGGAAGGCGTAAGCTCTCATGTTGTGCCATGGAATCTCGAGAACATCCCCCAGAGAGGAGGCTCCCAGCTTCTTGTTTATCGCCCTAGCAAAGAGGTCCACCTCCGGTGTGCCCCAACGCAAGAAAATCCATGAGAGGACGTCCGCCTTCAACTCCCACTCGTCGCTGGGCATCCGCTGTAACATTCAGCTGGACCGGGATGTGCACTGCAAGCAGCCAAACACCATGAAGCACAGCCCACTCCCAGATCTGGATGGACAGGTCCACAAGAGGGGGAGAATTCGTTCCCCCTGGCTTTTTGATGTAATACATCGACACTGCAATGTCCGTGCATATGCGGACCATCTTGTTGGCTATGATCGGTCTGAACGGCCTGAGCGCTAGGAAGATCGCCAGAAGCTCTAAATAATTTATGTGGAGGAGCTTGTCCTGAGGCGATCAGAGATCCGAGACCTGAAGAGGATCTAACGTTGCACACCACCCCAGGAGGGAGGAGTCCGTCGTGATCGTCACCGTAGTGACTGGGTCCTGAAACCCCGTACCCACCGACAGGTTGCTGAGAGAGGAGCGCCATTTCAGGTCCATTCTCATGGAAACCGGACTCATTATCAGCTTGGAATCCGGGTCCACAGCCTGATGCCAAGAACTCCAAAGAGCCATCTGAATCCGCCTCATCTTGAGACAAGCAAGAGGAAGAGCCAACACGCACAAGGCCATGAGGCCCAGAAGCCTCTGGAACCACCAGGCCGACAGGCTCCCCGACTGCGCAAACATCTGGCACGTGGCTAACAGATCCGCCATACTGTCCTTGGTCAGGTAAACTCTGCAGTCGATCGTGTTCCAGCGAAAAACCAGGAAAATCAAGTCCTGCGAGACCGTCATGGAAGATTTCCGCCAGTTCACCGACAGCCCAAGATGGAACAGGAGCTGAAGGAGAGACTGAAGATTGCCCGCTGCTTTCAGCGGGCAAGGACTGTGTAAGAGCCAGTCGTCCAAACACGGATACACATGGATACCCTGCAGATGAAGATAGGCCGCAATCACCGACATCATCTTCGTGAAGACACGCGGCGCAGAGCTGAGGCTGAAAGGAAGCACTCGAAACTGGAAGTGCTCCTCTCCCAAAGAGAAGAACAAGTTACTTCTTACCTGGTAACGTTCTTTCGACGGGATGTTCCTCCGATGTATTTCTTATCTTTGATAATATGTTTCCAGCTTGCTGGCCTCGGAAATTTTTTCTGTAGAGGGTGCTGCGCGTCAACGTCCGCCGAGTCGATGTCCCTCGACGGCCACCGTATCGGCGCCGACGTCACCATGCCCATTAATAGCTATGCGCTGCGTCCGTTGCTCAGTTCCGTTTTGTAGCATAAGAAAAGTCATGCCTGATTTGGTTATTGACCTTGAAGGAGCATAAGCTGCAACCACAAGGGAAGTTATCACTGCAGGGATCATTGGGAGGGGCGATAAGGAATACGTCGGAGGAACATCCCGTCGAAAGAACGTTACCAGGTAAGAAGTAACTTGTTCTTCAAAGGGATTATGTCCTCCGACGTATTCCTTATCTTTGATAGACTCTCATAGCAGTGGCATGTAATTGGAGGTGGGAGTGAGAGTGTTATGTATCCCTTTAGGGATGGACCGAATGTAATACGGCCTTGCCAAATCTGGTCTCTTGAGCAGTGGAGGAATCCAGATTGTAAAATTTTGTGAATGTATGTGCGGACGACCATGTGGCAGCCGCACATATGTCCCGGACCGGAACCCCTCTTTGGAGAGCCGAAGAGGCTGTGATACCCCTGGTTAAATGAGCCCTGAGATTTTGGGGTGGCTCTTTCCCTGCTAGTCTATAACATTCCAGGATGGCCAAAATAATCCACCTGGAGATGGTTTGTTTTGTTATGGGTAGTCCCAACTTGTGACCTGAGTATCCTACAAACAGTTGGTCTGCTTACCTGATCCTAGCCATTCTGCTGATGTAAAAGCTGAGAGCTCGCCCAGGGTCCAGCCTATGTAGCCTTTCCTCCTCTTTCCCCGGATGGGGAGGAGGGTAGAACGAAGGTAAGGTAATTTTCTGAGTAATATGAAATTCAGAAACCACCTTTGGGAGGAAATTAGGCTTCACCTGTAGGACAACTTTGTCCTTGTGGAAGATTGTATGTGGGGGTTTACAGGAGAGAGCTTGTAGCTCGCTCACCCTCCTAGCAGCTGTTAGTGCTACCAATAGGACAGTTTTAAGCGTGAGAAATCTCAGCGCGCAAGAACGAAGTGGTTCGAATGGAGTGCCCATTAAGAAGTTTAAGACTAAATGTAAGTCCCATAAGGGAACCTGGAATGGTTTTGGAGGGTAAACATTAGTTAGTCCCTTGGGAAATTGTACCACTAGAGGAAGTTTGAAATACGATGGTTCCTCCGCAGTGCGTTTGAAGATAGAAAGCGCTGCGAGATAGCCTTTTACAGTGCCCACTTGAAGGCCTGAGTTTGCCATGTAGAGTAGAAACGATAACACTGTTGGTGTACCACATGAAAAAGGGTTGATATTCTCTTCCCTACACCAGCTGCAAAATGTGTTCCAACGGCAGCGGTATTAAGACTTTGTTGCCGGTCTTCTGGCCGAAAGCAACACCTCCATGACGTCATCAGGGAGATCCCAATCCTTGTACCTCAACCTTTCAGAAGCCAAGCGTGAAGGTTGAGGGATCTGGTGTCTGGATGGAGAACCTGACCTCTCTTCTGCGAGAGAAGATTCTCTTTGAGTGGAAGACGGATTGGAGGACAGATGGACATATCTAGAAGGTCCGGGTACCACGTTCTCCTGGCCCAATCCGGGGCAATTAGGATCATGGTCTTCCGGAATCTTCTCAACCTCCTGATCATTTGAGGAATAACAGGGAATGGAGGGAACGGGTAAAGGAGTGGAAACTCCCAGTCCACTACGAACGCATCTCCTAGAGCTCCTCTCGGGGGAAATTCCCTTGAACAGAACAGATCGCACTTCTTGTTGGTGCTTGTGGCGAAAAGATCCACCTGAGGGGTTCCCCAAAGGGTGAAGATCTCTTGAAGGACTTCCTGAGCTAGCTCCCACTCGTGGGAGACTGTGCTCTGCCTGCTCAGAGCGTCCGCTGTCAAGTTCTTCTCTCCGGCTAGGTGTACAGCCGATAGAGAGATTCCTTCTTGGATTGCCCAAAACCAGAGCTGCATCGCCTCTCTGCACAGTGGCAGTGATCCTACGCCTCCTCTTTTGTTGAGGTAGTGCATGGCCACCGTGTTGTCCGTCATTATCAGGACATTTCTCCCCTGTACTGATGGCAGGAAAGCTTTCAGCGCTAGTCTGATTGTTCTCAGCTCTAATAGGTTGATGTGTAGTCTGGACTCGGATGGAGACCAACGACCGCTGATGGTCAAGTCGTTGGCATGGGCTCCCCACCCCGTGAGTGAGGCGTCTGTGACTACTGTTATCTCCGGCCATGGTTGCCAAAACAGTTCTCCTTTCAAGATGTTCTCTGGATAGGCCCACCATTGAAGGTCGTGGGCTACCTTGTCCGGAATCCGGAGGAGATCTGTCATTCTCCCTGAGAATTGCGACCACTGACTTCTCAGTGCCCACTGAAGAGATCTCATTCTCAGGCGACCTCTGGCACAAGGAAGATGCAGGATGCCATGAGGCCTAGCAACCTCAAAAAGTCGAAGGCTGGGAGACGTTGGGCATTTTGAAACTTGGTGACCATCTGTAGAATATCTTGAGCCCTCACCTCTGGTGGCGAGGCTTTTCCCAGGGAAGTGTCCAGGACCGCTCCAATGAACTGGAGTCTCTGTGATGGTATCATCTGTGACTTCTTTAAATTGAGGGAGAAGCCCACTCTGTGAAGGAAGTGGCAGACATAATCTAGCTGGGTCTGGGCCTGTTCCGAAGATACAGCCCTGATCAGCCAGTCCTCCAGGTAGGGGTAGACGTGGATCCCTTCCCTCCTTAGACTCGCCGCCACTACCGACATCAGCTTGGTGAAGACCCTCGGGCGGAGGTCAGCCCAAATGGCAGAACTCGAAATTGATAATGAGAGTCGCCAATTGCGAACCTCAGGTATTTCCTGTGTTTGAGATGGATTGGCACATGGAAATTAGCATCCTGAAGGTCCAGAGATACCAGCCAGTCCTGGAGCTGGAGGGCCTGAAGGATCTGAGAGAGAGCTACCATCTTGAACTTGTCCTTCCTGAGGAACTTGTTCAATTCTCGTATGTCCAGGATGGGTCTCAGTCCTCCGTCCTTCTTTGGTATGAGAAAGTAGGGGGAGTACCAGCCCTTGTTCCTGTCCGCTACAGGTACCGGTTCTATGGCACCTTTCTCTAGCAGGTCTATAATTTCCTGCAAGAGGAGCGGATCTAGAACTTTTAGAGAGCTGTTCCCCGGTGGATGACTCTGAGGAATGTGTAGAAAGGGTAGGCAGTAACTTTGGGCAACTGTTTCCAATGCCCAAGCATCTGACGTTATAGCCTGCCATTCCGTCAGATGGTGAGTTAACCTGCCCCCTACAGGTGTATTGTGTGGAAAGGCCTCAGAGTGGTTTGGGGGCGGCTGATGTAGATGCCGAGGGTAAAGAGGCACCTGCTGCGGTCTTAGTACTTTTGACCCGTCCACCTCAGGTGGATCTCCTTTGGCCTCTTTGAGCCGGCTGTCCTCTGCCTTTCCTGAATGCGGAATAATAGCGAAAGGACTTTCCTCTTCCAGAGGTTCCTGAGGGGCGAAAAGAAGGTTGGCGGATAGCAGCTCCTAAAGATTTTGCTGCTGCTTTAGAAGTCTGTAACTTTTCCAGACTGTCATCAGCCTTTTTCCCGAATAATAAAGAGTCGTCAAAGGGCATATTCAAAAGTCTGGCCTGTACATCTGGAGCAAAGCCCGACTATCGCAACCAAGCATGCCTGCGGATTGTTGTACTTGCCGCCATGGCCCTGCTGATACTGTCAGCGGAATCAATGCCAGTTTGAAGTGATTCGCACATGGCATCCTTGCCATCTTTAATAATGTTAAGGAAGGCTTCCTTTTCCTCTCCCTCGGGTATGCAGTCAGCCGCTGATGAAGCACACTCCCACAGTGTGTGACTGAACCTGGCGAGCGTACAGGTGGCGTTGATGGACTTCAACGCCATACTACAGGCAGTGAAAACTTTCTTCGCCATAGAGTCGTACCTCTTGTCATCGCTATCCTGTGGGACAGTAGGGTAAGCGGTCCTACTGCTAGATGAAGTGTCCGCTTGAACCACCAGGCTCTCTGGAGTCGGGTGTTTTGATAAGTATTCAGGGTAGGCAGCCGCTACCCTATACTTGGTTGACAATCTTTTATTGACTTCAGGGATAACCTCGGGAGTTTCCCAATTAGATGCAATTTTCCTTTGTAAGGCTGCATGGAAGGGGACCACCGGGTCCTCCTGTGGGCCTTTGTCTAATATATCTGTTAGGTCATCCTGTTGAAAAACAGGTGAAGGCGCAGACCAAGCCATAAATTCAATTATTCTTGCCATCATGGTTCTATAGGGTGTTTCGGCATGTTCCCCTGGGTCTGGCTTAACAAATTCCACTTCTGGGGAAGTGTCCAGCCCACTTGCCTCATGTAGTGACTCCTGTAGGTCCTTCAGTCTTCTTTGTTCAGAGGTAAAATCCTCTGAAATAGGCAGTGTGGTCCTCTGTAACCCAAATGTTTCCTGGTCAGAATCTTCCCCCTCTTCATAAATTGAAGAAAGTCCAGGGTACTCTGACCTCTGAAATGGGGTAAAAACCATCTCTAAGGCAGAAGGAGCCAAACTCGTCGTTAATGGACGAGAAAACGTCAATGTCGTCGACGCCGATGTAACAGGCTTCGAAGGCGTCGTAAAAACTGGAAGGGGTCTCGAAGAACTCGAGAGGATTGGGATCCTACTCGAGGGCATCGAAGACGGTCTCGGCGTCGTGCCGGAGGCCCTTGAAATCACTGTTGGCTGTGGAGTGGCCTTGGTCCTCTCTTTCATCGGTGTCGACGATGGCGTTGAGTCGATCGACCGATGCGTCGAGGAACCCTTCGACAACGGCGTCGACGGCGCCGATCCGTGCGTCGAAGGAATCTTCGACGACGGCGTTGAAGATGGTGCCTTCTTACCCGATGGCTCATGGCGCTCTCGGGTGGAATGTTTCGCCGGGTGCTGCGACTCACGGCATTTTGATTTTTTAGGTTTTTCACCCGGGGTATCACCCTCAGCTGTCTTCAAGGGGGTCGAGGCCGCGTTCTCGAAGACGCTTAACATTCTCTTTCTGAATTCCTCCCACTCAGCTTGAGAAGTGTGTTTAGTGGGACAGGAGACCCTTTCTGGGGACACAGAAGACGACGAGGAATGGGACCTTCGACGTCTCTTTTTTGAGTGTCTTGATCTTGACGAATGGTGGGAGCTGCTTCGAGATCTAGAATGGGAATGTTTTCGACGGCGAGGAGACGAATGCCTCGACTCAGCCGACAAAACTTTTGAGGAGGTTTTGGCAGATTTAGCTCTCTCGAGCTTCCCCTTGCGCTCCTTCAAGGCTTTCGCCGTCATGGACATGCAGTCCTCACACTCCGAACAATGGTGCTCGGATCCCAAGCACCATAAGCAGATCCTGTGTGGATCCATTATTGAATTTTTTTTACCGCAGTCTCGACATTTCTTGAAGCCGGATCGCGGCGTCATCGGTTCTGATGAAGAAGCCATCGAGAACGATAAGGTATATTCGAGTAGAAATAGATAGTTATCCTGACTGAACTGAGCAACGACGTTCCGAGGCCCCAAGAAGCGCGGAAAAACGGAACTGAGCAACGGACGCAGCGCGTGGCTATTTATGGGCATGGTGACGTCGGCGCCGATACGGTGGCTGTCGAAGGACATCGACTCGGTGGACGTCGACGCGCAGCGCCCTCTACAGAAAAAATGTCCGAGGCCAGCAAGCTGGAAACGTATTATCAAAGATAAGGAATACGTCGGAGGACACAATCCCTTCGAAACAGAGGTATCTCCTGTGTGGATTCCAAATCAGAATATGCATGTACGCATCCTGAAGATCCACCACGCTGAGCCAATCTCCCATCTGCAAGGAGGACGGTATCTGGCTGGGCGTGATCATCTTGAATTTCTTTTGGGGTAGGAAAAGATTGAACTGGGAAAGGTCTAAGATGGTGCGCAGGCCAGCCTGGTTGGGTTTGGGCACCGTAAACAGCCGGGAGTAGAAGCCCTCCCCACGCTCCCCAAGGGGAACGGGTCTACAGCTCTGAGGTCCAGAAGTTTCTGAACCTCAGCTTTGAGGGAGGGCGAGCCCGACAGCTGGAAAGGAGGGTTGGAAGGTGGGGTAGGGGGTAGGGGTAAGCGGAGGCCCGCCCGAGCGACTGACAAGACCCATCTGTCTTCGGTGATGGTCTGCCACGCCTCCAAATGAGACGCGATGCGTCCTCCTACCGGGGTCTCGTGCGAGCGCGCAGAACCCTCATTTTGTAGGTTTCTCGGTGATGTTGCCACCTAAACCTGAGGAGGAGGCTGAGGAGCGGGAGAAAAACCGAGTACGTTGTTGCCTCCGGCGGTTATTCCCCGAAGGGGTATCCACTCTGCGAGATTTCCGGTCTAGGAAGCCCCTAAAGCCAGAGGAGGGTCGGCTTTGCGACAACGGTCTCTGGGTTTTGAAAGGGGTTTTAACAAGGACCGACAAGGATTTAGCTGTCTGAGTGCTATCCTTCGTCTTGATAAGCTCTACATCTGTTGTAGAATGAAAGAGCTCCTTACCATCAAACGGAAGGTCTAACACCTTATCCTGCACTTCTTTTGAGAATTTGGTAGCATGCAGCCACGCCTGCCGTGAGGGATCAACCCCCAGTATAAGGCCCTGAGCCGAGGTGTCTATGTGATGAGCCGCAGCCTCCAGGAGATCCTGGGCCAAGACCCTGGCGTCGGATAATCCCGCTTTGAAGTCTTGCAGCTTCTCGACTGGAATGAACTCCTCAAACTACGATAGACCTTTCCACATCCGCTTATTAGCCCCCGCTAACACCAGTTCCGCATTGGCCTGCCTGAGCTGCAAGGCCGAGTTGGCGAAAATCTTTCTCCCAAGGGAGTCAAGGAGCTTATCCTCCTTTCCCAGAACCTGAGTAGCCTGGACTGCAAAGTGGCCGCAGCCACCATTCTGGAGGAGGGGGACGGACAAGACGACAGGGCCACCTCTTCCGAAGAATGCAGCTCGTATCGTGCGTCAATTTTTTTATTTACGAAAAGTCCTTAGTGTGGCTTTTCCCAGACCCTGCGGACCTCGGCCAGAACGTCATTCTGCAAGAACAGGCCGGTACGCTCCAAAGGAGACAGGGTGAACGCCCCAGAAAGCACGCCCTCCTGCGAAGCGGGTGCCTCGGGCACCGGAACATCCAAAAAGCACATCATGTCCAGTACCCGGTCATGAAAAGCTCTGATAGAACGGGGCAGGTCCTCGTTGTCCTGATCGCCTTGCCCGTCATCTGACAGGTCAGGATCCTGCTGAACCATGTCGGGCGCTGCCTTGTCCACGGGGGACAAAGGGGGCAAAGGCGGAAGAGTCAGGGAAAGCACCGTAGGCAAGGGAGGCACCGGCGGAACCACCGGAGGTACAGGTGGAGCCGGAGGCGTGGGTGGACATATTTCCCTAAAAAGCCCTTTGAAATATTCCCTCATGGGGTCGGTACGCATGAGCGTTTGAAATTTGCCGATAAAGGCGTCCTCCGGGGACTGTTTTGGAACCAGAGGAGGCCTCTCA
This sequence comes from Ambystoma mexicanum, assembly GCF_040938575.1. Lineage (NCBI taxonomy): Eukaryota > Metazoa > Chordata > Amphibia > Caudata > Ambystomatidae > Ambystoma > Ambystoma mexicanum. Next base: position 640,847,240 of record NC_090939.1, read on the forward strand.
TGAGGGGAATAATTCCAGGGAATTAACAGGGAAGGGTACCACACCGGCCCCTCCACCGACGTATCTACGTAAATCAAGGGTGCCGACCCAGCAGGCAACAAAACATTGTGCAGAAGGGGCATACGGGCATTCCAATCATAAGCTGGCCGATAAGGATGCGCACAAAAAACTCTATGTTCACACACGGAACCAAGCCCTACACCTGCGGCTGATGGGGTAGTTGTAGGGGTAGCACCCAAAATGGCCGCCGCGGTCGTGGCGGGAACGGGTGCCATTTTGTCATTGCCTGAGTGGAACTGCGGCATGTGAGGAAGTATGGCAGGGGTCCCCGTTGATGGATCAGGGGTCTTAACTTTAGCCTTGACACAAGAAACCTCGGCAGAGCCGGTACTATGAGGCCTGGAATGTTTCTGCGACATACCAACCGCCAAAAAAGCCTTCCCAGGAAGGACCTCGGCACTGCCTGTAAAAGAATAATTTTCCTTCTTTGCCCCCACAACAGATCTGGTGTCGCCGCAAGAGCGGCAACAGTGAGAAAAACCCTTCACCGATATGGCCTTGTCAGGCCTCTCAGAAATGTTGGTAGCTTTAGCCTCTGTACGAGGGACCTCGGACCCAGGTCCGGTAACAGCCTTATTCGCGCGGGCCTCGAACATCCGTTCGGTGACCATAGGCCCCACCATAGCCTCGGGGCGCACCCCGGTCTTATTTTTGAGGGAAGCCGATAGAGGCTTCAGAGCTAGCTCCGGTACCCCACGACTCAGTAGAACTGGGCCTAAGAACAGCCCCCACAGAAGGGGCCTCGCAGTATGCTCCGGTATCCACAGGCCCCTTACAGAGACCCTCAGAGAAAACTCAGGTACAATTATTAGGCCCAACGGGCACCTCAGGGCAATCCCCGGTGACAGCGATCAACGCCCCTCCAGGCCCGGGAGGAACCTGGAAAGGTATCCCCACGGCCGGGGTGCTCTGAAAAGTAAAGAACTTACCGGGCGTTTCTTATTTTCGTTGATGAACGCCTGAATATGCGAAGGAGGAGTTTGTCAAAACACCTCCTCCCATCGCTCCAACCGACGTTGAAGTGCCCAGACCGAAAGGGAATCGCAGTAAAAACAGGAGTCCCGATGGTGATCCAGACCCAAACACTCTAAACAAAGACGATGGGGATCCGCCCTCGCGAAGCATCAGTGACACGATGAACAATCTGGAAAGTCTAGTTTGAACGACATAGACAAACTAATACACGATCGCTAGCGAGAGCCAGAGAGGAAAAAAGGGATTAAAATCTTCAGCGAATGCAAGTGCGTCCAGTCCCGAACAAGCGGAGAAAAGGACTGATGGGCGATGCGCGGGCGGAGCCAAGGTGGGCGGGGTTACAGCCGCATGCTGGGCCCCACGCAAGAAAGAGAGGAAGGACACATTTTTGAAAAAGAAAATTTGGTGCTTTTTACAAAGGATGGAGAGATGTCCCATAAGTATGGAGGAAAGGGGACGGGACGTAGGAGTAGGTAAGTAACTTGTTCTTCAAATGGATTGTGTCCTCCCACGTATTCCTCATCTTATGATATACTCCCACAGCAGTGGTAATTTTGGAGGTGGGAGTACTAGTTATTATTTTCATGGACGGAATAAAGTACCGCCTTGGCAAATAAACCCTCATTGGAGGAAGAAGTATCTAAGCAATAATGCTTGATGAAGATATGCATTGATGCCCATGTTGCAGCTGAACAAATATCTGCTGCAGGGACTCTCCTCTTCAGAGGCGCAGAAATAGCCATCCCCCCTAGTGGAATGGCCTCGAAGCCCATCTGGGGGGTCCTTCCCCACCAATCTGTAGCACTCAATTACAGCCAGAATGATCCAGTAGGATATGGTTTGTTTTGTCACCGCTAAATCTAATTTAGGACCTGTATGACCTGTAATCTAAATCTAATTTATGACCTGTACCTGTAAAAGTTGGTCATCTTGACGTAATTTTGACATTCTTGAGATGTAAAAACTGCGAGCCCTTTTGGGGTGGAGTCTATGCAGTCTCTCCCTTCTTTGCCCAAATGAGGAGGAGGATAGAATGTCGGTAATATGATTTTTTGTGACAAATGGAAGTCAGAAACTACTTTTGATAAGTCCTTGTAAAAAGTAGTATATGGAGGTTTACATGAGAGAGCCTGTAGTTCACTAACCCTGCGGGCTGATGTTAAGTCCACAAGAAGGACAGTCTTTTATGTTAGAAGCCTCAAGCGACAAGAGTGTAGCGGCTCAAAAGTGTCATGATTCCTGCCCCTCATGTCCCCATCCCTCCAAGATGTCAGGCTGGAGCCAGGCCACAATCACCTACATGGCCTTCAAGGGCCTCTCCATCCCTCCAAAGACCCACTTGGAGTCAGACTTGGCGCTTGTGGCACCAGACTCACTCACTCCCATAGGATAACATTGGGGATTGGACTTGTAGCGCATTGATGGGACAAGATGGATGCCCCCACATATTTCAGTTCCCAGAACTGCATGTGCGGTCTAGTCTTTTGGGTGTGGTTCAGCCCAGAGGCACCTGGGATACCAAGAGACTATTTAAGCCACACCCAGGCTGAGAATCATGCTTTGCGTTTTCTGCACCTGCAGCGTGACACTCACTGTGTTCGGATCGGTCTCCAGTAGGCCTGCATCTTTCTTCTGCGCTCAGCTCCTGCAAGAACACCGTTAGGAACAGCCTTACCTTGCAGCGCTTCTGCCCATCAGTCATCGCTCCTTCTGTTCTGCGGGCATCTTCGGCGGTGTCACTCCCATCCTGGCACACCGCTTCCTAAGAAAAAGGGAAAATAACAGAAAAAAGGCATTAGTAAGCATTCTGCAAATCTTCGCTTATTTTTAAATACTGTGCAAGCTTCAAACCCTTACCTGAATCCCAGCCGCTCTGAGGAAACTCTGTCTCCGGAACTTCTCATCCATCTGCAAGAGGGAAAAGACACTCCAGGTTAGCGTGGAAACATCTAGAGGCGCTGCATACCGTGCTTACCCACCGCATTTGTTCTTCATAACCGGCATCCATGCTGACAATGTCGCGGCACCTAAAAGACACAGATAAAGAACTCAGTTCAATGCAAATACAAAAGGGGTGCATCGCGCATCGCGCTCTCACTCACCTTCAGCGCTAATCATCTCAGCAGCATGCCGCCATCCCCGGACGCCGGCCATTTTATAAGGAAGGAAAGGAACGAAGTTAGAGAACTGTTCAAAAGACTCATTATACTTACCTGTCAGACTCTTGCCAGTGAAGTAACTAGGCAGCAACGAGCCTGCATCAATCAACGTGCCCCTGCCCTGAAGGCAGGACGGGGAGCACACTATCCAAGAAAAGAAGGTGAGCTGTGGATAAAAGGAAAGGGTTGCACCCCGGAGAAGAAGGGGTTCAAGCACACAGAGACAATAGGGAGTTAAACTCTACCAATCCTGTGTTTCAGGCCCCGTCTCCAGTCGAATAGCACCAGGGAAGGGTTCGAGGTCGTAAGAGGTCAGAACAGGTTGAGCGACGTCCCCATGGATACCAGGTGAGCGTTACAAAAAGGTATACAAGTTAGAAAGTTAAGTACTAGATTTTAATCCCAAGTTGGAACATGAAAAGGTACTGGAGGGTATACGTTAGTAAGCCCTTCCAGGAATTTAATTATCAATGGAATTTTGAAGTAAGATACCTCTTTCGAGGAGTGCTTGAAAATGGACAGCGCAGCTAGATATCCTTTAATTGTTCCGATCTGGAGCCCCAGATTGGCTAGATGGAATAGGAAAGAAAGCCTTATTGGTGTGCCACATTGAAAAGGATCCACATCTTTATCTTTGCACCAGTTACTGAACTTGTTCCAACAACACCGGTACAAGGATTTTGTTGGCCTTCTGGCCGAAAGCAAAATCTCCATTAAGTCATCCGGAAGATCCCAATCCTTGTATCTCAACCTCTCAGAAGCCATGCGTGAAGGTTGAGTGTCTTGACCTCTGGATGGAGGACCCTACCTTCCTCCTGCGAGAGAAGATCCTCTCTTTGCGGAAGACGTATTGGAGGGCAGATGGACATATCCAGAAGGTCCGGGTACCACGTCCTCCTGGCCCAATCCGGGGCAATTAGGATCATGGTTTTCCTGAACTTTGTCAGCCTCCTGATTACTTGAGGAATCACGGAGACTGGAGGAAACGCGTACGGAAGTGGAAACATCCAGTCCACCACAAACTCGTCTCCTAGAGCTCCTCTCTGAGGAAATTCCCTTGAACAGTACTGTTCATACTTCCCGTTTACCGTGGTCGCGAACAGATCCACTTGAGGGGTTCCCCAAAGGGCGAAGGTCTCCAGAAGGACTTCCTGAGCTAGTTCCCACTCCTGGGAGACTGTGCTCTGCCTGCGCAGACCGTCTGCCGCTGTGTTCTGCTCTCCGGCTAGGTGAACTGCCGATAGAGAGATTCCTTCTCGTATTGCCCAGAACCAGAGCCGCATTGCCTCTCTGCACAGTGGTAGTGACCCTACGTCTCCTCTCTTGTTGAGGTAGTACATGGCCACCGTGTTGTCCGTCATTATCAGGACATTCTTTCCCTGTACAGAGGGCAGAAAAGCCTTCAGCGCTAGTCTGATTGCCCTCAGCTCCAATAGGTTGATGTGTAGTTTGGACTCTGATGGAGACCAGCGATCGCTGATTGTCAGATCATTGGTATGGGCTCCCCACGCCGTGAGTGAGGCGTCCGTGACTACTGTTATCTCCGGCCGTGGTTGCCAAAAAGATTCTCCCTTGAGGATGTTGTCGTTACAGGCCCACCATAGTAGGTCCGGAGCAACTGCGCTCGGGACTTGTAGAAGATCCAACATATTCCCCGAGAACTGGGACCACTGAGATCTGAGGGCCCATTGAAGGGATCTGATTCTCAACCTGGCCTGTGGCACCAGAAAAATGCAGGATGCCATGAGGCCGAGCAACCTCAGAAAATCGAAGGCCGGCAGATGCTGTAACGCTCACCTGGTTCCCACGGAGGCCCGGCGTCGAAGGCGCAGAACTCTGAAGATGGACAGGAAGGGCCCCTCTATTCTGGCTTCCCTGACTCGTTGGATACCCTCCTGTGCGTGAAAAGGGAGTATTACCAACTGTGGAACAATGCTCAAGCCTCCCACTCCCTTCCAACCCTCCACGATACCTCCTCCACGATTCCCCGTGAAGCCTCACCTTAGGGTTTGGAAGGATGAGCTCTCCATCCTGCTTCTGATGCAGGGGCGCGTTGAAACCCAGTTACTTCACTGGATTGAGGATTGATGGGAGTTCAGGTAAGCTTGACTGTTCAGGTAAGGCGCTGTAAAAGTTCTGTTCAAAAGTTCAAGCTTAATAATAATGTTCGTTGTCTAAATGCAGCAAGCGCTAATGCTTATGTCTTTTTCCCCTTAGGGGACGGGGTTCGGAGTGCCGGAGATATGGCGCCGACCCGAAGTGAAACAGTTCTGGATGAGCGCTCAGGTAATGTCTTTGCATTCGCTCATTCAATGTCTTTGTCTTTTTTCCCCATAGGGGCCGGGGTCCGGAGATGCCAGGAAGCGGCAGGACCCGAAATGCAGAGGGAATAATCCAACAGGTAAGACTTAAAAGGAAACTGAGCTTTCCTTATTCCTTTTCTCCCTCTCACCTTTGTTATTGTCTTTTTTCCTCTAGGCGCCGGGGCGTAGCTGAAACCGGAAGATCGCTGCTGAAGATGGAAGCGCCTTGCAAAGGTGAGTAAAATGCCGCGCTGCAGCGATCGAAACAAAATGCCTTTAAAATGATGTCTTCCTTTTCAGGGCCGTTGGAGAAATGACTCCGGGATGCAGATTTAGCAGGTAAGGGCTTTTCTTCTCCTATTCTCTTCCTTTCTCCCCTTGCAGGTGTTCCAGGGTGCTGGCAGGCGTGGCTGAAGTCAGGATGCAGGAGCTGACACGGTGAGCGTCCAGCTGCTAGGTGCAGAACAACGCGAAGCACGTGTGGCTGTTCGGGTGGGGTTTAAATAGCCTTGGAAGAAGTTCCTGGTATGTATCCTTCCACCAATCAGGTATGTATCCTTCCCCGACCACACCCGGGTGGTGAAGTAGTCCTACAGGTAAAGTAGTCCCATTCAGGCCTCAAGAGGGCCTGGATGAAGCAGCAAGGTCTGCATCAGGTAAGTGTGAACCCAAGCACTTAAACACATATCCTCTTCTATGAGCCTGGCGCCTAAGGCGCCAGGACTGAGTCCAAAGGGCCCCGACTTGGGCCCGCTGAGACTTCCCTGGGGAAAATGATGTCTGCCTCTGGGGTTGCTGGGCCCGGCCTGGCTCCTTGGAGGTAGGCATCATGACAGTACCCCCCCTCAAGGCCCCTCCCAAGGTCTTTTCCTCCGGGGGTTTTGGTTTGTGCGGGAATCTTCGATGGAATCGTTGAATTAATCGTGGTGGGTGAACATAATTACTGGGTTCCCAAGATCTTTCCTGAGGTCCTGAGGTCCATATCCTTTCCAATCAACAAGATAGAAGAGTTTCGACTTAACTATCTTGGAATCTAAAATGTCTTTCACTTCGAATTCTAATTCTCCATCAATTTGGACAGGGTCTGGGGGCTCAGACAGTCTGGTTCCAGGTTGTACTGGTTTTAGAAGAGATGCGTGAAAAACGGGATGAATCCGCATGTTGGATGGTAAATCGAGTTTAAAGGCCACTGGGTTGATAATAGCTTTGATGGGGTAAGGCCCAATGAATCTGGGATTAAAAGTTCGCTGACCCTTGAGGGGTAGATATTTAGTTGCTAGCCATACCTGATCTCCTACTTGGTAAGGAGGAGTTTTACTTCGGTGCAAATCAGCGTTTTCTTTATACTTTTTCTTGGCTTGCTGTAAGTGGGTTGTAGCTTCTTTGAAGGCTTGGGTTATTGTGGAATGTAGGTGATTTACTGCAGGCATCTCCAGGGTCAGAGGTGGATCTAGGTCAGAGGTCCGAGGATGGTGACCATACAGGGTATAAAAAGGAGTCTGTCCGGTTCCAGAATGCACTGAATTGTTGTATGCATATTCTGCAATCCAAAGGATGTCTTTCCAATTTAACTCGGATTGGTGTAACATGCACCGCAGATATTGCTCGAGAGTCTGATTGGTTCTCTCGGTTTGTCCGTCGGTCTGGGGGTGGTGGCTGGTGGATAACCGCCCGTCTATTTGTGCTAGTTGGCAACATTTCTTCCAGAAGTGGGAGATAAATTGACTTCCACGGTCTGAGACTAATATGGAAGGGAAACCATGTAACCGCACTATATTTTCCATAAATTCCTTGGCCAAGGTGGAAGCTGACGGCAATCCTTTTAAAGGGATAAAATGGGCCATTTTGGAGAATAGATCCACTATTACGAGAATCGTGTTGTAACCACCACAAGGAGGCAGGTCAGTTATAAAGTCCATTGACAAGGTGTGCCAAGGCGCTGGTGGAATGTCCAAAGGTTGAAGTATGCCGGCTGGCCTTTTCTTTTGACTCTTATTTTGGGCACAGATTCCGCAAGACAACACAAATGACTTTATGTCTTTTCTCCAAGAAGGCCACCAGAAGTGGCGTTTGATCTTTTCTTCTGTTTTCGCGATACCGGGGTGTCCTTCCATTAATGATTCATGATGACGGGTAATGACAAGTTCCTGCAATTCTTTACTTGGCAGAAATAACCGCTCTTGGAAGTAGGGTAAATCATCCTTAACGGTGTAGTGAGGACCCTTTTGACTCCATTCCAGTAAGGCAGAAGAGTCAAAAAGCTGTTTTACTTGAGCTTGGATGTCCTCAATGGTTTGCAATGAAGTCAAGCCCAGAATTCTTTGTTCTGGTATGATTGGCACAGGTTCTAAACTCGAATTGGGTTCTTCCATGCCTATCCGGGATAAGGCATCTGCCTTACCATTCTTGCAGCCAGGGCGATAGGTAATTACAAAATCAAATTCCGCAAAGAATAAAGCCCATCGGAGTTGTCGCGAAGATTGAGCTTTGGCCGTCTTTAAATACTGCAAATTTCTGTGGTCCGTAATTACGGTGATGGTGTGTCTTGCACCGAGAAGATAGTGACGCCAAGCCTTGAAAGCTGATTTAATAGCCAGTAGTTCTTTGTCGGTAATTGCGTAATTGAGTTCAGGTGGAGAGAATTTTCTGGACCAAAAGGCTACAGGGTGTAGTTGGTTAGTTTCTGGGTCTCTTTGCGACAGGACAGCTCCCATGGCCGAACTGGATGCATCGGTTTCCACGATGTAAGGGAGATCTGGGCGCGGGTGCTTCAATACAGGCGCAGAGGTGAATTTGGTTTTCAGGTCCTGAAAGGCTTGTTCAGCCTCAAGAGTCCATTCAAAGCGTTTATTTTTCTTTAGGAGAGCTGTGATGGGTTGAACAGTTCGAGAAAATTCCGGGATGAACCTTCGATAGAAATTGGCAAAGCCAAGCATGCTTTGCACTCCCTTCACAGAGCTAGGAGATGGCCATTTGAGAATGGCGTCCACTTTCCGCGAGTCCATTCGGATTCCTTGAGGTGTCAGGATGAATCCGAGAAACTCCACTTCTGTGGTATGAAAAACGCATTTTTCGAGCTTGGCAAATAATTTGTGCTGGCGCAATTTCTCAAGAACTGCCCTAACATGGTTTCTGTGATCAGATTCTGAGGAGGAATACACCAGGATGTCGTCAATATAAACGATGACACAAACATCGATAAGTTCCCGAAGAACATCATTCATGAAGTACTGAAAGGCGGCAGGTGCGTTGCACAAACCGAAGGGCATTACTTGATATTCGAAGAGCCCAAATTTGGTGCGGAATGCAGTCTTCCACTCGTCGCCCTCTTTTATACGTACCAGGTGGTAAGCTCCTCGGAGATCTAGCTTGGTGTACACACGAGCATCTTTTACTTGGTCGATAAGCTCAGGTATCAGGGGCAAAGGGTAACGATTCTTAATCGTTATCTGATTTAGGGCGCGGTAGTCAATACAGGCCCTAAGGTCTCCTTCCTTTTTAGGTACGAAGAACAAAGCGGAAGAGACTGGTGACTTTGATGGGCGAATGAAGCCATTGGCCAGGTATTGATCCAAATACTGGCGCAAATGCAGGTTCTCAGGTTCAGTAAGAGCATAAATCCTACTACAAGGTAGTTGTGCATTGGGTACCAAGTCGATTTGGCAATCGTAAGATCGATGGGGAGGTAAGGTGTTAGCCTGCTCTTTCTGAAAAACGTCTTGGAATTCTTGGTATTCAGATGGTAGCTGTACAGGGGTGGAAGTTACAGAGGCTAGACCCATAGCTGGATTCCTTGGGTAACAGGTTGGTTCACAATCAGGAAAAGTTATCTTCTTTGCTCGCCAGTCTATTCTCGGATTATGTGTTTCTAACCAAGGGATACCAAGAAGTACTTGAAATTGTGGGGCCTTGATCACATCAAACACGATTGCTTCCCGATGTCCGTCCTGACCCACCAGAGTGATTTCAACTGTGGAATGCGTTACAGGCCCTGAGGCTATTTCGGTTCCATCAACTGTAGTAATTACATCTTGGGTTACTTTCGGGCGGAGAGGAAGCTTAATCCTGGAAGCCAATTCACGGTCTATGTAATTTCCAATAGCTCCACTGTCTATGTATGCTTTTATAGCATGCAACTGCTGAGGCTGTTTTGGGTTCACAAGCACCATTGGCATGACAAAATGCGAGGTCAAAGAGTTTGTTTTCAAGCTCGGCAAGCGGACCCCTACGCTTGTCGGGCTAGGTCGTTTCCCGAACCAGGTGTCAATAACTCGTTATCAGTGGCTCCAACCACCTTCTTGGGTGGTTTAACTGGACAACTTTGAAGAAAGTGACCGGAAGTTCCGCAATACAGACAAAGTTGCATTTGTCGCCTTCTCTCTCGTTCCTTCTGCGTTAATGGTCCTTTAACACTGCCAATTTGCATAGGTTCGGAAACGTCAGTACTCTTGGAGTTAACGTGGGTCTTGCTAGGTACTCTGGTTTCGTACTTGAGCCGATCTGCTTTTCTATTTTGAAGTCTGTGATCAAGTTGAACCACTAAGTCTATGTAGTCTGCGCAGGCCTGGGGTGGATCTACTATCTGAGCTATAACATCTTTAAGCTCTCCGCGCAGGCCTCGATGAAACAATGTGATCCTTTTATTTTCAGGCCATCCGGTTTCCACAACTAGTCTATTAAAGGTGGCGATATAGGACAAAAGATCCTGATTACCTTGTCGTAAGGATAGCAGTTTGTTGTCAAGGGCCTGTCCCTGCGAGTGTCGAGCGAACAATCTTTCCATGCTGGCCTGGAAGCCCTGGAAATCCCGGAGAATGGGATCATCCTGATTTACCAATGGAATAGACCAATCAGCAGCACAGCCACTGAGGTAAGATAGTACAAAGGCTACTTTGGTCTGGTCATTGGGGAAGGCCCCGGGCCTGCATAAAAAGTGTAAACGGCATTGGTTCATAAAAACGGCATATTTCTTGGTATCCCCCGCAAAACGTTCCGGCGGGGCCAAAGGCATGTGTCCAGGTAGATTGATTTGTACCGGGTTATTCGAACCCATTGTTGTAGAAATATCTCCGGAAACAGGTAAAGGAGTGTGCTCTGCCTGGCCCTGCAATAACCTTTTGGCCAGATCATCAGTTCTTTCCTTGGATAGGATTAGTTCCCTTCTGAGAGCATTAGTCTCCTGGCGGGCTGAGTGCACTTCTGTCCGTAATTCCCCTAAAAGATGGGCCAGCTGATCTGTCTCGGAAGTCTCCATAGCGCCCAGGTGGGAAATTGTGGTAAGGCTTCGCGTTCTGTAACGCTCACCTGGTTCCCACGGAGGCGCGGCGTCGAAGGCGCAGAACTCTGAAGATGGACAGGAAGGGCCCCTCTATTCTGGCTTCCCTGGCTCGTTGGATACCCTCCTGTGCGTGAAAAGGGAGTATTACCAACTGTGGAACAATGCTCAAGCCTCCCACTCCCTTCCAACCCTCCACGATACCTCCTCCACGATTCCCCGTGAAGCCTCACCTTAGGGTTTGGAAGGATGAGCTCTCCATCCTGCTTCTGATGCAGGGGCGCGTTGAAACCCAGTTACTTCACTGGATTGAGGATTGATGGGAGTTCAGGTAAGCTTGACTGTTCAGGTAAGGCGCTGTAAAAGTTCTGTTCAAAAGTTCAAGCTTAATAATAATGTTCGTTGTCTAAATGCAGCAAGCGCTAATGCTTATGTCTTTTTCCCCTTAGGGGACGGGGTTCGGAGTGCCGGAGATATGGCGCCGACCCGAAGTGAAACAGTTCTGGATGAGCGCTCAGGTAATGTCTTTGCATTCGCTCATTCAATGTCTTTGTCTTTTTTCCCCATAGGGGCCGGGGTCCGGAGATGCCAGGAAGCGGCAGGACCCGAAATGCAGAGGGAATAATCCAACAGGTAAGACTTAAAAGGAAACTGAGCTTTCCTTATTCCTTTTCTCCCTCTCACCTTTGTTCTTGTCTTTTTTCCTCTAGGCGCCGGGGCGTAGCTGAATCCGGAAGATCGCTGCTGAAGATGGAAGCGCCTTGCAAAGGTGAGTAAAATGCAGCGCTGCAGTGATTGAAACAAAATGCCTTTAAAATGATGTCTTCCTTTTCAGGGCCGTTGGAGAAATGACTCCGGGATGCAGATTTAGCAGGTAAGGGCTTTTCTTCTCCTATTCTCTTCCTTTCTCCCCTTGCAGGTGTTCCAGGGTGCTGGCAGGCGTGGCTGAAGTCAGGATGCAGGAGCTGACACGGTGAGCGTCCAGCTGCTAGGTGCAGAACAACGCGAAGCACGTGTGGCTGTTCGGGTGGGGTTTAAATAGCCTTGGAAGAAGTTCCTGGTATGTATCCTTCCACCAATCAGGTATGTATCCTTCCCCGACCACACCCGGGTGGTGAAGTAGTCCTACAGGTAAAGTAGTCCCATTCAGGCCTCAAGAGGGCCTGGATGAAGCAGTAAGGTCTGCATCAGGTAAGTGTGCACCCAAGCACTTAAACACATATCCTCTTCTATGAGCCTGGCGCCTAAGGCGCCAGGACTGGGGTCCGCTATGAGCCTGGCGCCTAAGGCGCCAGGACTGAGTCCAAAGGGCCCCGACTTGGGCCCGCTGAGACTTCCCTGGGGAAAATGATGTCTGCCTCTGGGGTTGCTGGGCCCGGCCTGGCTCCTTGGAGGTAGGCATCATGACAGATGCTGGGAATTCTGGAATTTTGTTACCATCTGCAGAATGTGGAGAGCTCTCACCTCGGGAGGCGAGGCTTTGCTCGAGGAAGTATCCAAAACTGCTCCGATAAATGTAAGCTCTTGGGATGGTATCATGTGGGACTTCTTGAAATTGAGGAAGAAGCCCAGTTTGTGAAGAAAGTGACAGGTGATGGATAGATGTTCCTGAGCTTGTTCGGGAGAACGTGCTCTGATCAAACAATCGTCCAGGTAGGGGTAGACGTGAATCCCGCCTCTCCTGAGACTAGCTGCCACAACCGCCATCAATTTGGTGAAAACCCTTGGGAGGGAGGTCAACACAAATGGCAGAACTCGAAACTGTAAGTGAGAATTGCCAATCGCTAACCTCAGGTATCTTCTGTGCTTGGGATGGATTGGCACATGAAAGTAAGCATCCTGAAGGTCCAATGATACCAACCAGTCTTGGAGTTGGAGAGCCTGAAGGATCTGAGAAAGGGTTACCATCTTGAACTTGTCCTTCCTGAGGAACCTGTTCAAGTTTCTTAAGTCCAGGATGGGTCTCAATCCTCCGTCCTTCTTTTGGATGAGAAAGTATGGGGAGTACCAACCCTTGTTCCTCTCCGCTACAGGTACTTGTTTTATTGCACCTTTCTCTAGCAGGGTTAAAATTTCCTGCAACAGGAGCGGATCTGGAATTTTGACAGAGTTGTTTCCCGGTGGATGTTCCTGATCCCTTTTTAGGAAGGGAAGGCAGTAACCTTGAGCTACTGTTTCCAGTGCCCAAGCATCTGAAGTAATGCCCTGCCATTCTTTAAGATCCTGAGAGATTCTGCCTCCCACCGAGATTTTGTGTAACAAGGTCTCAGAGTGATTTGGGGGCGGCTGCAAGAGCGGCTGAGGGCAAAGATGCCATTCCTGAGGTTGGCTTTGCAGTCTTTCCTCGTCCACCACGAGTGACATTTCTCTTGCCTCTTTGAAAGGCCTGTCCTCTTCCTCTACCAAAAGTAGTACCGAAAAGAACGACCCCATAAGCAAGATGAGCCCGAATAGGGTTTCTGAGGCTGTCGCATGGAGGCACTAAGAGATTTAGCTGCCGCTTTTGAGGTTTGTAGTTTTTCTAGACTTTCATCAGCCTTACTACCAAACAGCCTCAAGCCATCAAAAGGCATGTGGAGAAGTCTGGCCTGCACATCTGGTGCGAACCCCGACTTCCTCAACCACGCAAATCTGCGTAGCACTGTGCTTGCAGCCATGGATCTGCTAATATTATCAGCAGTATCCAGTCCAGAATGGAGACATTCCCCCATTGCCTCCTTTCCGTCTTTGACAATATTCAGGAAGCCTTCCCTTTCCTCGCCTTCTGGAATATGTTCAGCCGCAGCCGAAATGTAGTCGCACGTGGTATGAGTGAATCTGGCCAGGGTACAGGTGACATTAGTTGACTTAAGAGCCATGCTACCAGAAGTAAAAACTTTATGGGCCCAAGCATCGACCTTCTTGTTCTCTCTATCCGGAGGGATAGACGGATATGCAGTCTGTTTTGAAGTAGTTGCAGCTTGAATAACCAGACTTTCTGGAGTGGGATGCCTGTTTAAATATTCAGGATCAGAACTAGAAGTTCTATACTTCTTAGGAAAATTACTGTTTACTGCAGCAATGTTGTCAGAAACTTCCCAGTTTTTTTCCACCGTTCTCTGAAGTGCCCTATGGAAGGGGAGAACTGGATCCTTCTGGGGGCCCCGATCAAGTATGTCCGTCATATCGTCCTGATCAAAAGTGGGTGAGGATCTACCCCAGCCCATGTATTCCACCACGCTATTCATTAAACTCCTGTACCCTGAATCTGCGTGTTCTGCAGGGTCAGGTTTTGCAAACTCTAGCTCAGGAGACGTATCAATGCAACTAGCAAAGTGAAGGCTGTTACACAGGTCTCTCATTTTCGATTCTGGATCGATTAGTTCTTCTGGGACCTCTCTAGTACCATATTGTACTCCAAAAGTAGAAATCTCTTCTCCCTCAGAGCCACTTTCTTCAAAAATTGAAGACATAAGGGGTCATTACGAGGTTGGAGGTAACCATGGCGTTATCAGCGCCATGGCTGCCTCCAAAACCTCACCGACTCCGCCCTGGTGAATGGAGCTATTACCGCCCCATTCCAAGGTTGGCGGGGGCGGTAATTCCCCATTCACCAGGGCGCTTCCCCATTCCCATTTGAGCCCCCTTATGGCTCAATGGGAAATGGGAAGGCGCTAATAATGGCTCTGCAAATTGCGGTACCGTTATTAGCTCTGAGGTCCCTTTGCGGGTCCTATCCTTAACGCCTGGTAAAACCAGCCGTTAAGGGTGGACCCGCAAAGGGAACTCATAGTAGGGCGGTAAGGGATTACCGGTACCGGTGTCCTTACCGGTACCGGTAATCCCTTACCGCCCCGGTCGTAATGAGGCCCATAGACTTAAAGAAGTCTGATTTTGATAAAGGAGTAAATCTCCTGTCTTGTTCATAAGTTTTGGTCGAGGGAATCGAAGAAACCTTCGATGGTATCAATGAGTCTTCGAAGACACCGATGCTGTCTTTGACACAGGCGTCGAAGACGCTTTTGGCTTCGATGGTGAAGCCGTCGGCACCGATGGCGTCGACGAAGTCGCTGATGTTTTCGATGACTTTTGTTTTTTATATGGTGTCGGAGAAACACTCGATTCTCGAGGAATCTTCGACAACTTGGCATCGACTCGAATTTTACAAGTTTCATTCATACTACTGGGTTTTACCACAGTAGTTCCTGACTTCCCTGTGTCGTCTGACAGAGCGACAGGGGTCTGGCTCTTTTGAGGCTTCTTTGAGGGGGGTCGAGGCCGCATTTTCAAAGACCTCCATCATCTTCCTTCTAAAATCTTCCCATTTTCTTGGGGAATTCGACTTAGTCGGGCATCGAACCAATTCAGTAGATAAATCCGATGATGAAGAGGGAGATCTATGTCTCCTTTTTACCCTTTTTGAAGAGGAAGATGAACCTCGATCTACTACGAGATTGGGATCTCTTAGAGTGTCTATGACGATCCGATTCTTTCAAATCGCTCGATTTTTAATGTCTTTTCGACAAGGCTTTCGAGGCTTTAGAAGCTTCCCACACCACCGCCAGTTTACCTTTCCTCTCACGAAGGGCCTTCTCCGTCATCGACTGACAGGAGCCACAGTCGCTCGTTCGATGGTTTGAACCTAGGTACCATATACAAACGCTGTGAAGATCTGTGATCGACATCTTCGATCTGCAGTCGTTACACTTTTTGAACCCCGTCTTGGGAGTAGAAGGGGTAGAAGAAGACGACATTTTCAGAAGAAAATTTCGAAGCGCGCTGTTCTCGAGAGCGAAGCAATCGGAAAAACGGAACTGAAGCCAACGGGCGCGGCACAAGCTATTTATACTGATGGTGACGTCGACACGGTACGCCAAGGGACATAGATGCCACAACCTCGTGCACAGCACCCTCTGTCGAGAATTCTTTTTTCGAAGCAGCGAAGCTGGCAGGATACGACTATCATAAGATGAGGAATACGTGGGAGGACACAATCCATTCGAAAGAATCTATAAGATTTGGCTTAATGATAGACCAAAAAGACGCATAGCTTTTTCTTTTTGTGTGTGTGTGGTTCAGACACCGTACTGAAAGCAACTGGCTGACAGTATCCAATGCAAAAGGCACTAAACGTGCCAAACACCTAATCATCATCACCTCAAGTTCTCATCCTTTTTGCAGAGAACAATAAGAGACAGCAGTAGACCACTTTCATAGAGGGCGGGATAGGAGGGCGAAGAGGAATCTACAGGAGAAGGATCCATAGAAGAACAAGTTACTTACCAACTGTAACGTTCTTTCGACTGGATGTTCCTCCCACGTATTCCTCATCTTATGATAACTCGTTGTCTCCAGCTTCGCTGCTTCGGAAAAAAAATTCTTTCGGCAGAGGGCGCTGTGCTCGAGGTCGTGACATCGATTGTCCCTCGACGGACTCCGTACTCTGTCGATGTCACCGATGGTATAAATAGCTCGAGCCGCGCCCGTTGCTTCAGTTTTGTTTTTTCGATGAAACATATAGGAGGAACACCCAGGCGTGCCCCATAACTGATGCACTCATCGTGAGAGGAAAGTGTAAGAAAAGGTAAACTGTACTGTGGGGTAGGATGGGAGGGTCGATGAGGAATACGTGGGAGGAACATCCAGTCGAAAGAACATTACAGTTGGTAAGTAACTTGTTCTTCGAATGGATTGTGTCCTCCCACGTATTCCTCATCTTGTGATAGACTCCCATAGCAGTGACAATTTTGGAGGCGGGAGTACTAGTTTTAGTTTTCGTGAACAGATTGCAGAACTGCCTTGGCAAATAATCCCTCATTGGAGGAGGTAGTATCCCAGCAGTAATGCATTGTTTTCCAAGTTGCAGCTGCACAAATATCTGCTGCCGGGACTCCCCTCTTTAGAGCCGTAGAAGAACAAGTTACTTACCAACTGTAACGTTCTTTCGACTGGATGTTCCTCCCACGTATTCCTCATCTTGTGATAAATCGTTATCTCCAGCTTCGCTGCTTCGGAAAAAAAAATTCTCGGCAGAGGGTGCTGTGCTCGAGGTCGTGGCGTCGATTGTCCCTCGACGTACTCCGTACTCTGTCGACGTCACCGCTGGTATGAGTAGCTCGAGCCGCGCCCGTTGCTTCAGTTCTGTTTTTTCAATGAAATATATATAGGAGGAACACCCAGGCATGTCCCATGACCGATACCTTCTTCATGAGAGGAAAGTGTAAGAAAACGTAAACTGTACTGTGGGGTTGGATGGGAGGGTCGATGAGGAATACGTGGGAGGAACATCCAGTCGAAAGTACGTTACAATTGGTAAATAACTTGTTCTTCGAATGGATTGTGTCCTCCCACGTATTCCTCATCTTGTGATAGGCACCCATAGCAGTATCAATTTTTGGTGGTGGGAGTACCATTTCAGTTTTCGTGGACAGAATGCAGAACTGCCTTTGCAAATAAACCCTCGTTAGAGGAGGCAGTGTCCAAACAATAATGTTTAACAAAGGTATGTATTGTTTTCCAGGTTGCAGCTGCACAAATGTCTGCTGCCGGGACTCCCCTCTTTAGAGCCGCAGAAGTAGCCATTCCCCTTGTAGAATGGGTACGAAGCCCATCTGGTGGTTCTTTTCCCGCTAATCTGTAGCATTCAACTATGGCTAATATGATCCAGCGGGAAATGGTCTGTTTTGTTACAGATAAGCCTAATTTTTGACCAGTGTAACCCACAAACAGTTGGTCATCTTGTCTCAATTTAGCCATCCTAGAGATGTAAAAACTAAGAGCCCTCTTGGGATCTAATCTATGTAATCTCTCCTCTTCTTTGCCCAGGTGAGGAGGAGGATAAAACGTTGGAAGTACTATTTTTTGTGACAAATGGAAGTCCAAGACTACTTTTGGCAAAAATTAAGGTTTAACCTTAAGGACTACCTTATCTTTATAGAAAATAGTATATGGTGGTTTGCATGAGAGAGCCTGAAGTTCGCTAACCCTGCGGGCTGATGATAGGGCCACAAGGAGGACAGTTTTTAGAGTTAAAAGCCTCAATGGACATGAGTGCTAAGGCTCAAAAGGTATGCAAGTCAAGAATTTTAAGGGTAAATTTAAGTCCCAGGTTGGTACATGAAAAGGTACTGGAGGGTATACATTAGTGAGCCCCTTTAAGAATTAAATTATTAACAGTATTTTGAAGTATGAAACCTCTTCCGAGGAGCGCTTGAAAATGGACAGCGCAGCAAGGTATCCTTTTATTGTTCCTATCTGGAGCCCCAGATTAGCTAGATGTAGCAGAAAAGAAAGCACCATTGGGGTGCCACACTGAAAAGGGTCCACATCCTTGTCTTTGCACCAGTTACTAAACCTATTCCAGCGACATCGGTACAAAGACTTTGTTGCTGGTCTTCTGGCCGAAAGCAAGATTTCCATTACATCATCCGGAAGATCCCAATCCTTGTATCTCAACCTCTCAGAAACCATGCGTGAAGGTTGAGTGTCTTGACCTCTGGATGGAGAACCCGACCTTCCTCTTGCGAGAGAAGATCCTCTCTTTGCGGAAGACGTATTGGAGGGCAGATGGACATGTCCAGAAGGTCCGGGTACCACGTCCTCCTGGCCCAATCTGGGGCAATTAGGATCATGGTTTCCTGTCTTCACTGCACAAGGCCTAGTCAAACCCTCAGCCGACAGAGTGCACAGATTGATGACTCTGGCACGATCATTCACCCCAAACAAACACCTCACGGTGCATAGATAAATGGCTCTGCTAGGAACCATGCTGCCCTGCATTCCACTGATAACCAATTGCAGACTACACATGAGACTAGTGCAGCAGTTTCTGGCAACCAGGTGGTTGCAAACCCAAGGTTCCTAGGGAGACCAGATAACCATCACCATATCAAGGTTGCTGAAATGGTGGACAGCGAGCTACAACATCTCGAAAGGGATGCCACTGGTAGTACCGTCCCACCAACTTATGATCGTAACCAATGCCTCCTTGGCAGGTTGGGGAGCCCACCTGGTCCAACACCAGATCAAAGTCCTATGGACTCCCGAAGAATGGACCGTGCACATAAATGTCCTGGAACTTTGAGCGGTCCATTGGGCCCTAAAGTCTTTCCTTCCTCTGAACCAAAACTCAGTAGTGCGAATCCTCATGGACAATACCACCACAATGTTTTACCTGCGCAAGCAGGGAGGAACAAGATCAAGCACCATGTCTCAGGAAGCACAAACCATCTGTCACTGGGCCATTCGCAACAACATCGCTCTGCAAGCATTCCACCTGTCGGGGATTCACAACCACTAGGCAGGCACCCTCAGCAGGGACATGGCACAATCCCATGAATGGTGCCTTCACAGCAACCAAATAAACACAACCTTGGCAGCGTGGGGACAACCTCCGCTGGACCTCTTCGCCACAATGTTCAGCAAACAATGCAAAAAATGTGCAGGTAGGTTACCACACCCGAGCTTAGCATATGTGTTGCCGCCAATTCCTCTAATCAGGAAGACAATTCAGATGATTCTGCAGATACCCTTGCAAAATAATTCTTGTGGCACCATACTGGCCCAGACAAACCTGGTTCTCGGACCTCCTCCAGCTATCGGCATACAGCCCAATCCATCTGGTATCCCACGTCGATCTCCTGTTGCAGAATAACGGGGCAATCCTGTATCATGACCCACGTTTCCTGAAGCTGACAACTTGGCTCCTGATCACGCCAAATTCGGCCACCTAGACATCCCGCAGGAATGCCAGCACATACTGGCAGCATCTAGGGCCCCTTCCACTAACAGCTTGTACAACCAAAAGAGGAAAAGGTTCTGCACATGGTGTTTGCAGCAGTCCAATTTGCAACTATTGGCCATACAACCACAACAGGTTCATCCGTATTTGCTGAAGCGGGCAAAACAAGGTCTTGCTATCTCCTCCATAAAAGTACCCCTGGCAGCAATCTCCAGGTTCACCAGAGGAAGAGGGAAACATCATCTCTAACATGACAGGCTGCTCAAGCATTTCATAAAGAGGCTGTTTCACATTTTCCACCAAAGAAAAGAATACTACTGGTGTGGAGCCTAAATCTGGTCCTAGCTGACCTCATGAAGCCCCCCTTTGAACCTCTCTCTTAGGTGCACATCAAGTTTGTGACCTGGAAAGTGGCGTTCCTGATTGCTATTACGTCCTCCAGACGAGTCTCTGAACTACAGGCGTTAGTGGTGGACCCTCAGTACCTCTGATTTGCAAGGGACAAAGTAATCCTTTCCACCAATCCCCACTTTATCCCGAAAGTGCCATCTGAATTCCACAAGAATGCAACTATTGCGTTACCTACATTCTTCCAGAACGCCAGCTCCCCAGCGGAGAGAGCATTGCACTCCCTGGACGTTAAAAGGGCGTTAAAATACTACCTGGTCCGGACAAAATCCTTTAGAGCAGCAAAACAGCTCTTATTCGCTTTCAGGCGCCAACATGGGCAGTACCCAACACATTCAGTAGGCACTACTGCCTGCGGCAACAGCACGTGGAAGATAGGCAAATGAGACAAGCAGTTCTTCATGACCATCAGTCTGGCTTCAGAGCTGCCAGAAGCACGGAAACTGCTCTCCTGAACATCTGTGAAGACCTGCTCTCCAACCTCGACTCTAGCACCCGTTGCTTCCTCATCTTGCTTGCTCTCTCTTCTGCCATTGATACTGTCAACCATGCCATCCTGCTCAACCGTCTCAGTGATAACCTGGGTATCACTGGTCAGGTTCTGGCGTGGCTGACCTCTTTCCTCTCTGACCGACCCTCCAGGTCCAACTTGGGTCCTTCCTCTCCACTGTCTTTTACTCTACCTGTGGTGTCCCACAGGGGTCTAACCTCTCTCCCTGGCTTTTCAACCAATACCTGGCACTACTTGCCCACTGCATCACCACTCTCTGCCCCAACTTTCAGTGCTATGCGGATGACACCCAGCTCATTTTCAGGCTACCCTCAGCCTCCTCCTCCCCTTTCCTCATCTCTGACTGTCTGCTATCCAGGAGTCGTGTGCCGCCAATGACCTCTGCCTTAATGCCAGCAAGACTGAGATTCTTCTCATCGGCACACCCACTCCTTCCTTCCCTGTAGCTCTCCGGCCGGCCTCTCTTGGCCCTCCTCCTGCTCCCACCTTTGAGGCTAAAAACCTGGGAGTCATCATCGACTCCACACTCTCCTTCTCGCCCCACCTCTCTGACGTCTCTAAGAAGTCACACTACCAACTGCACCTCCTCAGAGGTATTCTTACTTTCCTCTCCTTCCCCCAGAGCTCACTGTCTCCAGAGCTCTGGTTCTCTCTAGGCTGGACTATTGCAACAGCCTCTTTCTAAATCTGCCTGCTTCTACTCTCCACCCTCTGCAACTTATCCAGAGCAGGACTGCGAGACTTGTCCTTGGCCTCAAGCCCAGGGATCGTATCACTCCAGGACTGAAATCTCTGCACTGGCTCCCAGTGGCTGCGAGGATTAAGTTCAAAACCGTCTGCATCGTCCACAAGGCCTTCTGGGGTCTGGGGCCTTAATACCTTCAACTCTCTCTTCTCTCTTCAACTCCCTTGCCTCGTCGCGCCTTGAAACACTTGTGTATAGGCGCGTTATAAATGCCATATCATATCATATCAACCTGGTTTGAACAGAGGCTACCCGAAAGGGGCGAAAAGACCTTCTACTTTGTAAGGCAGTCAATGATTGAGCAGTATCAGAGTCTGCCTTAATGGCCTTCAGAGCCTCTTCGATTTTGTCGCCAAAAACATTTTCGCCCTCGAATGGCATGTCCACAACCGTTGCACTTCCTGCCTAAAGTCAGTGCAGTGTAGCCACCATTGCCTTCCCAGGATGACCCCATTACCAATTTTCTTGAACCTCGTCTCTGTGAGGTCCAAAGCAATATTTATACTATGGTTCGAGGCCTCCTCGCACTCCCGTACAATTGCCATGACCTCCTTTCGCTGCTGTTCAGGCAAATGCTCTTAGATAGGAACCAGCTGGTGCCACATTTCGCAGTCATTGCGGGCCATTATGGCCAGGGCGTTGGCCGCTTTAACTGTTGTTGCCCCAATGGTTAGTACCTTCTTGCGGAAAGCATCTATTTTAATGCCTTTGTTTTCATGGGGTGTAGAACATTTGTGTTGCAAACACGCCTTGCGACTTGCAGCAGCTGACACTAGTGACTCTGTGGAGGGCTGACAGGTTAGATATTTCGGGGTTGTGTCCGGTGCGTTGAACTTATTGTCTAGTCTTCTTTTTACTGCAGGTTCAGTGAAAGGGTGTTTCAAGGTTCGCAATCCCTCTTACCACACATGGCCCAGAATGGGTATTGCAAACACAGCTTTTTGGCGCTTACCCATATGATCAAAAAGAAAACAGACTTTCTTTAGTCTTGGGAGGATAGCTCAGGGGCAATGCGCTCACTTGGAAGCAAGAGCAACACAGGTTCAATCCCCGGGTCCACGCTTCGAAACCTCTGGGTATTAAGCGCGTTATAATTAACCAATTACAATATAAATAACCAATTACAATTTTCCTCTGCTGGTGTCAACCCAAATTCTTGGCACGCCTTTGAGACCATGGCGTGGAAAGCACCAATGTCGTCTGGTGGGGAGGGCCGTGCTGGGCTATCTTGCGTGTCCTGGTCTTCATCATCAGTATCCGAGCTATCATCATGGCGAGGGGAATTAGATGTGGTGGAAGAGCTCCTCTCCCTAGGATCAGTGTCCTGGTCTGTGTCCACGAATTCCCCTTCCTCTTGTTCGCCTACTAGCGGACTACCTCTATGCGGAGGCAGAGGCCTCGGTGGAGATTGAGACCTGTGTGCTGAGCGTGAGCGTTTGGCGTGGTCTCGGGACGAGTGTCCCTGATCTCTTCCTTGAACTACTTGTGCCTGCTGACTTGGCGCCGCTTGGTCTGCCCTGTATTGAGGGATCACCTGAGGTTGAGGTGGTGGAAGCCCAGCGTTGAGTTGCCCCAATAGACTTTGCAGAGTTGAAAGTACTTGCAGGGGTAGCAGAGACTGTGGGTTAATAAGTGGGTATGTTGGCATCATCCCCTCTGCACGCTAGGGTGTAGAGGGAAACCCGAGGGGTACACTTTGCTGCCTCACTGGTGTTATTTCCCCTCTTGATTGGGTCCGAATAGGTCTGTTCTGTGCCTGAGATTGGATCACTGTGCATTCTTTGGAATCCGAATCTGTGACTCCTGGGCACTCCTCCTTAGAAGGCTCGAAGTCAGACTTTCTCTCATTTTGCAGAATTTCATCAGGCATGATTTCTGTGTATTTTATGAGCGATACACCTAGAGGGAGTTGCCCAGGCTCTGCTGGTTCCTCCGTTGGGGTTTATAGTATTCCTTTAGCACAGGATAGTACACTTACTTCCTTCCTGCAGCTGTAAGATAGGTTGTTCAGAATGTTCTGTGGTTGGGACGGCAGAGGAATTGGTTGGCAGGTGTGTGTGTACTGTTTTAGGGTACTCGCTTGATGTTTTCTCGCAGCCTGCTGATTTTCGCTTTTTCGTCATCGAGTGATGCACCGATTTCGTCATTGAAGGATGTGACATAGACGTCTCTTGGTCGGATGTGGATCTATGCCCCTCTGGAGGTATGGGACTACGGCCACGAGTGGTGTTTCTTCTTCGCCAACGAAGGTGGAGTCTTCATGGACGATTTGTCATTATGCTTGCCTTGCGTCAGTGAGGTTGTTCTCGACGACGAATGGGAGGTCGACTTTGTTGATTGACTTGAGCCCTTGCTCGTATGAAACTTAGACGACGATGGTCCTGTTTTGGTTGTCGCTGTCGTCGACAGGTTTTTCGCCGACTGTTTACTCATGGACTGCGAGCCTTTGTGGCCTACTGGCTTCTTTTGAGAGGAAGACTGGGGTTGTTTGGGAACCTTGTCGTGGCTCGTCGATGATTTCGTCTCACCTTGTGTTTACTGTTTTTTTTTGTAGGTCGTTCTTCCGACCTGGATCTATGGCTTGATGGCAGAAACTTTTCAGAGTGAGTGGTAGCTCTGCCGCTCCTTGATGAGCCTGCCTCTGACGCTGGGTACGCCCCCTCGTTTGGCCAGCAAATTAATTGTCGTTTTCTGTCCTTGAGGGTTTTCTGAGAGAAACCCTGACAGATTTCACATTCTTCTGAGGAATTATTAGGGTATAGGCATACATGGCAAGCGATCAAAGTACGATTTTAAAAAGGGGAGGTAAGACGCAGAGAGGGAAATTACTGTAAGAGAGTTCTTTCTTTGGCAGGAAAAGATCTGTACCAGGTCCAACGGGCGGATCCGTGACAAAGAGAATGTTTGGTGATTTCGGGCTGGAGGAAGATTAAGTGAGGGATGGAGTCAGGGTGTGCAAGTGGTGTTTATTGGCTCCTTTACTTTTAAACCCTATATATTAATGGGTTGCTGCTTGCACTATTGAACACTGTGGAGGACTTTCTGTGAGTGGGGGGGAGACCTTTCCCGGTTCTGGCCTACGCCGACGATACGGTGCTTATGGCCAGAACACCCAGAGCACTACATGCCTTGGTGGACGCTTATACCACCTTCATGACCAGCCTAGGCCTTAAAATTAATTCTGTAAAATCTGCGGTCATGAGCTGTAGTGCATTTTATATGAATGTACCTGTTTAATATTTTTTATGAGTTGAATAAACATTCCAACAACAAGTGATGATGGAGTAAACAATGATAGGACCTCTAAAAGGTTGAGGACGGTAACACTGTACATCTGTCTGAGGTGCAAAGGTAAGGTGAGAGGGCCATTGTGTGCTATAGATCGGATAACCTGTGGGTGCACATGAGTTCTAAAGAGGACAGAGGAGTAGGTATGGAGCAGAGCTGGTCAAGGAGATGATAGTGAGGAGTACAGTTGACGTAGAAGGAGGGTTATGCTTCTGGGGGAATGGTTGGCAACAGCCAGGTTTTCAGAGCTTTCCTAAAGATAACGTGGTTCTATGTTGCAGATGTTTATTGCGAGGGAGTTCCAGAATGCTGGTGCTTGATCTGAGAAGCAGAAGCCTCCAATTTGTGCATGTTTGGTCCTAGAGATTACTAGAAGTGTTGCAGAGGTTGATCTGCAGGTTCTGGTGGGTATATATCGCGAGAAATTGTTTTGCTTTTATTCAGGAGTAATGACGTGTAAACCCCAATGAGTAATACACAAGGCTTTGAAGATGACCTGCCGAGCGATATGGAGCCAGTGAAGTATGAGATATGGTCCCTCGGTCCGAGGTGTAAGCGCAGTCTTGCTGCAGTATTCTGGATGGGTTGTAATTTTGTCAGATGAAAGCAAAGAGCTCCAAGGAACAGTGCATTGGCATAGTCTAAAGGTGAGAAGATGATAACTTTGGGGGTTATTCATAGAATTCAGCACACAAGTGGCGCACGCGGCTTGCGCACAGTGTGCGCGTGCGGCAGTCTGCGCCAGCCGCATGCGCCAAAATCCATTTCCGCGCACACATATTCATGGATTTTAACATCCATAACCAGCCGTGGCGCAGAGTGGCGCAGTGACCCTGCAGCAACGCCAGTTACGCCCCCAACCCCTCTCCGTGCGCCATGAACAGCGCACTAATCCCATACATGGCGCACAGGCCAGTGGACCAGCATACAGCCCCCCAACCACGAAAACGTCTGTAAAACTCCCCACGCACCCCTCCGAATACACGTACCCCGCTGCGCGGGGAGAATCACACGCGATAGGCCCTGTGCGAGCGGGGTACGTGTATTTCGGGGGTGCGCGGAAAGTTTTACACGCGATCGGCCTTGTGCGAGCGGGGTACGTGTATTTCGGGGGTGCGCGGGAAGTTTTACACGCGATCGGCCTTGTGCGAGCGGGGTATGTGTATTTCGGGGGTGCGTGGGAAGTTTTACACGCGAACGGCCTTGTGCAAGCGGGGTACGTGTATTTCGGGGGTGCGCGGGAAATTTTACACGCGGTCGGCCTTGTGCGAGCGGGGTATGTGTATTTCAGGGGTGCGCAGGAAGTTTTACACGCGATCGGCCTTGTGCGAGCGGGGTACGTGTATTTCGGGGGTGCGCAGGAAGTTTTACACGCGATCGGCCTTGTGCGAGCGGGGTGCGTGTATTTCAGGGGTGCGTGGGAAGTTTTACACGCGATCGGCCTTGTGCGAGCGGGGTATGTGTATTTCGGGGTGAGCAGGAAGTTTTACATGCGATCGGCCTTGTGCGAGCGGGGTACGTGTATTTCGGGGGTGCGCGGAAAGTTTGACACGCGATCGGCCTTGTGCGAGCGGGGTACGTGTATTTCGGGGGTGCGCGGGAAGTTTTACATGCGATCGGCCTTGTGCGAAAGGGGTATGTGCATTTCGGGGGTGCGTGGAAAGTTTTACACGCGATTGGCCTTGTGCGAGTGGGGTACGTGTATTTCAGGGGTGCGCGGGAAGTTTTACACGCGATTGGCCTTGTGCGAGTGGGGTACGTGTATTTCGGGGGTGCGTCTGAAGTTTTACACACGATCGGCCTTGTGCGAGCGGGGTACGTGTATTTCGGGGGTGCGTGGGAAGTTTTACACGCGATTGGCCTTGTGCGAGCGGGGTTCGTGTATTTCGGGGGTGCGCGGGAAGTTTCACACGCGATCGGACTTGTGCGAGCGGGGTTTGTGTATTTCGGGGGTGCGTGGGAAGTTTTACACGCGATTGGCCTTGTGCGAGCGGGGTACGTGTATTTCGGGGGTGCGTCTGAAGTTTTACACGGGATCGGCCTTGTGCGAGCGGGGGGTGTGTGGGAAGTTTTACACGTGATTGGCCTTGTGCGAGCGGGGTACGTGTATTTCGGGGGTGCGCGGGAAGTTTTACACGCGATTGGCCTTGTGCGAGTGGGGTACGTGTATTTCGGGGGTGCGTCTGAAGTTTTACACGCGATCGGCCTTGTGCGAGCGGGGTACGTGTATTTCAGGGGTGCGCGGGATGTTTCACACGCGATCGGCCTTGTGCGAGCGGGGTACGTGTATTTCGGGGGTGCGCGGGAAGTTTTACACGCAATTGGCCTTGTGCGTACGGGGTACTTGTATTTCTGGGGTGCGCGGGAAGTTTCACACGCGATCGGCCTTGTGCGAGCGGGGTACGTGTATTTCGGGGGTGCGCAGGAAGTTTTACACGCGATTGGCCTTGTGCGAGCGGGGTACGTGTATTTCGGGGGTGCACGGAAAGTTTTACACGCGATCGGCCTTGTGCAAGCGGGGTACGTGTATTTCGGGGGTGCACAGAAAGTTTGACACGCGATCGGCCTTGTGCGAGCGGGGTACGTGTATTTCGGGGGTGCGCGGGAAGTTTCACAAGCGATTGGCCTTGTGCGAGCGGGATACGTGTATTTTGGGGGTGCGTGGGGAAGTTTTACACGCGATTGGCCTTGTGCGAGCGAGGTACATGTATTTTGGGGGTGCCCCAACGAATTGGCAGTGTGTGTCCTCCCAAGTGTGCCCTCCTCCCCCTCCGCAGGGCCTGCAGGCAGACCACAACACAGGGGAACACACTCCACCCCTGGCCATGCCCCACAGGCAGCCCATCCACCCTGGCGAAGCCCCCCAGCTAGCCCACATGTCACCACGCACAAGTGTGCACTGACACATGTCCCCCAGCACCCCCATCCACCCAGCATTGACGGGCACCTGCCAGCAGGCCCCGACTCATGTCCCCCAGCACCCCCACCCACCCAGCATTGAGGGTCAGGCCCCGACCCATGTCCCCCAGCACCCCCATCCACCCAGCATTAACGGGCACCAGCCAGCAGGCCCCGACTCATGTCCCCCAGCACCCCCACCCACCCAGCATTGAGGGTCAGGCCCGACTCATATCCCCCAGCACCCCCATCCACCCAGCATTGACGGGCACCTGCCAGCAGGCCCTGACTCATGTCCCCCTGCACCCCCACCCACCCAGCATTGATGGTCAGGCCCTGACTCATGTCCCCCAGCACCCCCATCCACCCAGCATTGACGGGCACCTGCCAGCAGGCCCCGACTCATGTCCCCCAGCACCCCCACCCACCCAGCATTGTGGGTCGAGCCCCGACTCATGTTCCCCAGCACCCCCATCCACCCAGCATTAACGGGCACCTGCCAGTAGGCCCCGACTCATGTGCCCCAGCACCCCCACCCACCCAGCATTGATGTGCACCTGGCAGCAGGCCCCGACTCAGGTCCCCACCCAACATGTCATAAAGATGCACATTCATGGGCCTCATGTCCACCAAAATCCCACTGCACGCCACCCCAGTCTTTAGACACAATCAAGTTTCCCATCCACCCCACACTGAAAGGCCTATTACTTGTCACTAACCAAAAGTCAAAATATGCACATCAACACATGTCCGTCACACACACACACTGGGTGCGAGTGATTGTGTAAACCCACATTGTGACATGCAGTAAACCAAAGAGCAAATACCACACATGGAAGTAAGAAATCAAACTGTATTGTGTACACAAATAATAAAAATGATTCAAAGCATGTAAATAATCATAAACGAGAAAAAAGGAATGTCCCAAAAAAAATAATGATGACACAATCCAAATGAATCCAAAATAAAGTTTGTCAAAAATCCTTGTCCACCAAAGTAAATCCAAAGGAAACCAAAATCCAAAAATCCATTGATCATGGTGTTGGGTGTCTTGGCCCACGTTTGAACTATTATGCTGCAACATTTGGTGCTGTGGGCTTAGAAAATCCAAGATGGCGGAAAAGCCCACATTTGTGCCAGAATCCGGGAAAACCGCGCCGTTTTGCGCACACAAAAATGGTCCCCTGACCTGCCACCCACCAGTGCAAAGAAAGATGGTTCTGTGCAAAATCTGTTTTTATTAATGTCAAAAACTGCTAAGATCATGGGCCCGGAACCACCAAACAAAAATCCAACTCTGGTTGAGTGTTTTACTTTGCTCTACTGCAGATCCACATCAATGCCATGTCAAGCAAGGATCATATACTATCAAGTAAAATCCTTTCTTTTTGAAATGTATTAATTCAAGACAGCTGTCAAAAATGGGTGCAGTACCATTGCAATCCACTGACCGGCGCTGGCGCTCTATAAATCTTGACAGGAGAGCTGTCTTGCAGAACTGTGCAGTGAACAGAAGGGGGTTTTATGTAATTAAAAGTTCAAAAGACTTACTTTTCCTGAGAACCATTAACACCTCAGAGACACACGCAACAGCCCAGGATATCACATGGCCCTGTTGATTGAGAGGGAGGAGTTTCCCCTACAGCCTGCAGGACACAACACAATAGACCCTTTCAATTGAATGGGGTATGCTGATTTTGGGTGGGGACTGTAAACAGTCTTCTGGAGGATGGAGAGGCCTGTGATCTCTGACTCACCAAGCTTCTCGGGGCGGGCCAGACTGGATTGTGGATTCATATTGCAGCAAATATATGTTTAAGTTAAATGCTCCTGAAATCTTGTATTAAGCTCACAGAAATGTACAATTTGGGGGGTCCTTAAAATGGATAATGCCCTCACGATTTGAGACCAAACTCCACTTTGTACGGCGTTCTGGGACTGAACCCCGCTATTTATTAATATTGCAGACACTGTGTTTAGGATAGAGATATAGTAATTTCCAGTAATATGCTCAGGGAAGGGGTGCAGGTCTGTGTAAATTTTGAGGAAAAAGCAATGTTGCTAAAGCTACCAAAAACGAAAAAATGTTTTAATTTCTTAACCCAAGCTCTTAGAAAGATCAGAGTTGGGCAAGAATGTACCTTAATCCATCTGCAATGTGTACATGTAATTTCAACAAACTGTGTATCTGGGAAATATGTGTTTAGGGTAAAATTGATTTTTCTAAGTAAATGCAAAGGGGAGTGTTCTTTCTGTATGCCATAAAATTGATGCCTGATTACGCTCCATTCCTTCCCCCAATCAAGGGAGAGAGGAGAGCTTGGCCAATGATAAGTTGTGAGGGGCAGGCTTAGTTATGCCCACGCACACACCCATTTTCAAAACACATAAAAAGAGACTGCTTTGGACAGGCAAGGACTCACTTTCCATTTTCTTGCGAAGCATTTTGCCAGACGACTTCAAGATCCAGAACTCAACTCCAGAACTTAGAATCCAGACTTCAGAACTTGTAGCATTGAGGCCTAAACCACCAGCTGAATCCTTTTTCAGCAGGCCTCAAAATCTTTTGCAAATTATTCAAACAGCCGGGCTGAGCTGTTTGATTCTACCTAGAACCATGTGCCGGTACCCAGAAAGCAGTGCTGTATCCAGAATCCACGTGATCCAGACCAGCAGAACCAGAGACCCAGATCGCTGTGAGCAGAACCGGTACTAAAGACCGTCCGTGGCGAGAGAACCAGCCAACCTGACCAGACCTTGACGGCCTATTTCAAATTTATAGTGTGAGGTCTCAGCTATAACTGTGCAGAACCTATCTCTTAGTTTAAAATAATCTGATTCAAAACATTTGCACCTGTCCAGAACTGCATCATAGGAATAGTGTGTTCATTCTGTCATTTCAAAGCTGTAAAAGTGTCATTTTGCCATTCTGAAGTTTAATTTCATTTCTGAAAATCTATCTCCACAAAATCGTCCGTATTTTGGGAACCGTGTGGGCTAGGGACGACTTTCTATTCCTTATAGTTATTCCGTAATCGTGCTCAACGCATTTGGAAAAATTGCTGCGAATTGAAAAATTAGCTCCTGTCAAAATAGCCGCTTTTGCTTGAACTGCTAAAATTCGTTTTCAACCTGCTAATCCCTCATTGAGCATCGCAAGTGTGACTTGAATTAATCTTAAATAGCTATCATCTACCCTGAACCTCCTATAGGGAATTAAAAGCATTTTAGCATATTTGACATCATTGCCACCCCATTTAAAAGGATTTTCCTGCTTTAAAATCATACCTGTTTTCCTCTAAGCTCGCTGGGGGGAACTGGAACTTTGTATTGCATTGTGTTTGTGTTCCTGAATATTGTGTGCTCTCCTTCCATCTCCTTCTATTGCATAGGGGGGAGTGAATTGCCACAAGGGGAAAAGTGAACATATTATCTCTTGTGAAACCCTATCAGTTTACTTCTGTACTGCATTTATTCATCATTGCATTTCCTTGAAACCCTAAAAGCATTCTCAGTTACCTTTTCCTTCCTATATCAACTCTTAAGTCATTAAATAAGCGTACAATTGTAATATTATCCATTGTTGATCACCGTCATATTCTTAAGTGTGATATCAAATATTAATTTATTATAAAAGGGTGATATATATAGTTTAATTTTTCCAATAAATCTTTTAAATTGGAAACAAACCTACTTCTTGACTCAGTGAGGTCAGGGGGATTCAAAGAGAGGGGCGTTATATAAGGGTTTATCATCCAGAGTATAACTTGTCATAAAAATATATAAATAAGGGCTTCTCTTTGAATCGCTGAATTGAAGTCACTTAACAGATTGGGGGCTCGAGCCGGGGATTCTGGATTAGATCTATCACTTGTGCAGATTAATACAGTGTGCCGCTAACTGACAGGATATATAAATTCTGTTGGATCACCACGCTGTGTTATACTGTAAAAACACCCCTCAAAGGAACGCTCTAAGGGAACGGTCTATTTTGCAAAATAAAATACAAACTTCTGTAAGTCAGGAAGGAAATCAATTTCCAGAATGACGACCTTGGTAGATATCAAAATAGCCAGAGAACACCTCTTACATAAGCTATTTGTGAGAGGTGAGTGGGCTCATCAGGGCCAGGCGGTCTGGTTGCAGGCAATCGCACCCCAGATCACTGAAACAGGGTCAGACATATGGATAGATCAGAGTCCATTACATGTGGCCCTGAGTGAACTATATATGGCCCCTAAGACCAAGGATGAGCACAACAAGATTGCCAGGGTAGCGGCATATTTATATTTATATATGGAAGCTATACAGGACAAATGTGCTGAAGGCCAAGATCTGGCAAATAGGCAACTGAGGGCATTAGAGAAGGCCCAATCTGACCTGGCCTCTTCTGAGCAGAGACTGTAGAGGAGCCAGGAGTCAGAAAATGAGAGTAGACAGTACATCATTAAAATAAAGGAGGATATGGATATCCTGCAACAGGAAAAGGCTGACCAGGATACCAGATTTCTGGCCTTGCAGAAGGAGCACCAAGAAGGTTTGGACTCCCTAGTGCAGAGCCAGAAAAAGCTGGAGCAACAACTGGACTTCAACAGGGCATGCACAGAGCAGGTAGCCACCCTGCACATCCGACTAGACAGAGAGAAAGAGGAAAGCAATACATTGATTTTGAAAGACCTGGATACCCAGGCAGAGGTTGATCAAGAACGCCAGAAAGCTTGGGCCCTTAAAAGGCAGAGGGACGACCTGGCGGCACAGATGCAGGCTCTTAATCAGGAAAGGGACACCTTAGGCCAGGAAGTCTGCCAATTAAAAGACAAAATTGAAGAAAATCACCTGGCCCTCCAGGGACTGGGTGACCTCCAAAAAGAGCATCAGAACTTGCTAGAGCACACTAGGAGGGTGGAAGATGCTCTGGCAAGAAAGGAACAGGCCAGTAGAGATGGGACTCAGGAGGTAACCCTCCTGCAGCAAAGACTGGCCCAGTATTCCAGGACCAACCAGGAAGCGCAGAGAGAAAATGAGGCTCTCTGTCAGCACAATGATAGGCTCCAGCAACAGGTAGTCATGCAGGAGTGACTGATAGAGTCCAGTAAGCCATAACTGAGGAACTGAAAGCGCAGGCTCTTGCATTGCAACAGGGAGCAGGGGCTGACAGAGATGAAGTTCGCTGGAAAAGGGAAACACCTGAGCATAACCTCAGGAGCCCTAGTACCAGAGGCCTTCATCTCTTCCAGTCCTTGGACTCTGCCACCCCCATGTCCCCTGGCGCACATGAGCACAGGGCCACAGGGATGGCAGAGTACTAGCCAGCCAAAAGTATGGGGCTCATAGGCCAGTATCACCAAGGAACGGATGGGCGGGCATCCGGGTATGGGCACCCAAGCACAGTGCAATTTAGTGGGGAACCCCAGGAGAGTAGGCCCACTAAGGGCATCCTTAGAACCTCTGCCCAGTTAGGTCAGTGGGGGGGTACCCATCAAATCCTGGCAGCAAGGAGGGATCTGAAGACTCCTCTGAGCGGCCCAGGACACAGGAGACTAGGTCCCCACATTCTGCCAGCCATTCCCAGGCTCGCAGAATCCGGGAAAACCTGGAAGATCAGACGGGCCCTCTGGGAGTGTGCTTCTGAGTCAGAGGATGAATGGACCAGGGTAACCCAAACCAAAAAGGCCAATAAGGCAAAAAGGGCCTTGCTTAAGGACCCCTTAAAACAGATTAAGGCAATAAGGAGTGCCATCACGCCTTACCACAAGAACGCCAAGTATTCTGTTTGGGAACACTTGGAGCTTTATGAGCAAATGATGGAGACTTTCCATTTGAAGGACAGCAGTAGCTGCATTCAGTATGTCAAATGGACATTCTCCCCAGAATACACCAGTTTCTTTGCGGGGCTGGAGGACCAAAACCATTCAAGATGGTCCACGTATAGGGCGGCCATCTTGAAACATTTTTCTGTTCACAGAAATCCCCAAGAGGCTTGCAAGGCAGCCTACAATTTGCAATGTGGGGAGGATCAGGCCCCACAAGAATTTGTGCAGGAGTTAAAGCGTGCTTTTGCGCAGACTACAAAAAGGGTACGCACGGACAGTAAAGAATTTGTTAATACGTTTTTCCATGCCTTACCCAAATACATTATGACCCAGCTTGTGAGAGATTTTCACGAGAAACGATCTTTAGACTGGGTCATTGAGTAAGCCACCCGCATCTATGAGGTGCAAAAACCGGTGGAAAATAAGAATCAGCCCAAAAACCCCAAAACCAACAGCACCCCTGCTGCTGCCAAGGTGGCAGAGGTAAAGGTTGCCCCCATTTTAGATTTGGAGATGGGGGGGGCCTAAAAACCTGCCTGCACCGAATAATTCTCAGCCCAGAAGGCCCTCGGGCCTGTCACAGACAGAGAGTCAAGGAGGTAGTCCCACAAATGGGGTCCCTCGCTCCCCTGACTATGTAAGTCCCCGCTACAAGGGAAACAGACCCATCCTGGGGTATGTGTGGACTCCTCCAGCCCAAGGGGGGGGGATCCAACCAGGCACCCAACCCAGGGAACCTCCCTCCTAACTTCCCACAGGAGGGCAGAATTTCACCAAACCCTGGGCAGAACTTTTTTCCCAGGTATCCACCCAATTTCCAGCCCCAAAATCATCCATCCTTCTTTCCCCAATTCCCTGAGCCCAGACAACCTAATCCGGGAGAGGGGAGGCCAAGGGTGGAGGGGTACCCAAATCTTCCCAACCCGGGGTACTACCAGAGAAGGGATAGCTACCCTTCCCGGGATCAGCCCAGGGGAGAAAACAGAACCCGGTATCAGCCTGAGCGGGTTTCCCAACTTGAGCGCCAGGTCCAAAATATGGCACAGGAGCTGGGTTGCATGCTGAGGGCTCAGCAGAACCCTCAGATGAGCATGCCACCGCAGAATGCACCAAACTCTCGGCCTGGTGCTCCAGAACAATGGCGGGGGCAGCACCCCAATAACCTACCGGTTCCCAGGGAGGAGGCACAAGGGGAAGGGGGGTGTAAAGCCTTGGAGGAAGCTTCCTTCCCCACTTGTAAACAGCCCCTGGAAACCCAGGAACCGGAAACAAAATTTCTTACCCCTGAAAGTCTACCACCCAAGGAGCAGAGAGGAGGTAGGAGAAACAAAGGACCCAAACAGACCCATTTTGTGGAGGAGGTACAGGTCTTCCAATTTGAGGGAGAGGGATCCTCAGAGGATCCTGGGAAAAGGATCTTCTCCTTCAGAGATGGGGGAACTCCTCCCAAGGAAAAATGGGTCCCAAGAGATTCCAACCCAGACTGGGTAGAGGTGGGGATTGAGCTGTCGCCGGCCATCATTCTATCCCAGAACCAACAATACTGAAAACCCCTGGTTCAAACCCATCCTGGTGACTGCCTCCAAAAAAGGGGGGGCGGCCCAGAACCGGAACCAGGGGAACCTAAAACCGCATCCTTATCCGATTTCCAACTTTTTCTTTCAGATTCCCAACTCTGCTGGAACTAAGGAGCCTCCTTGGACTGACTAATTACAGCAGAAAGTTCATTGAGGGCTACGCAGAGATCACCAGACCCCTGATTCATCTCTTGAAGGGGGGGTCAAGTGGGAATGGGGTCCAGAACAATCCGAGGCAGTAAGACAGCTCAAAAGAAGCCTCTCACAAGCACCCTGCCTAGCTTACCCTGTCAGAAACAAGGAGTTTTTCCTGGAGACAGGGTTCTCTAATGCGTGCTTGACGGCAGTATTATACCAAAAGCATGACAAGGTCAATAAAGTAATCTCTTATGCAAGCAAAACTTTATCCTCTGTCGAGGAAAAATTCAACGATTGTGAGAAGGCACTCCTGGCAACAGTGTGGGCATTGAAGAATTACCGCCCGTTCATCCAGGGGGAACACATCATAGTGGAGACTCCACACCAGCCTCTGCAATATCTCCAAAGTGACAGAATCTGGGCCGGAAATGTGAGTAATTCCCGAATTACTTCCTGGATTCTGTCAATTCAAGGCTTTCCTGTGGAGGTCAGATATGGCCAAAACAAGAAGAGTCCCCTCGCGCAAGGTCTGGCTGACTTGCATGATTGTGCCAGAGAAAACAGTCTCGAGGACGAAAGTCTAAAAATCAAGGACAACATGGAGGCATACCTTAATTCCCCACACAAAGTCTTTGAAGAAGACAAGTGTGAGGGAATGCCCACTGTATATGTGGATGGATGCTCTTACCATGTTGACAACAACGGGGAAAAAGAACTTGTGGCTGGCGTAGGGAATGCATGGGTGAATGAGTCCCCAGAACTCTCCACTGGATACAAAATTGGTCCCCGAAGTAGTCAGGTGGCAGAATTGATGGCTGTGTATCAAGCCATCCTCACTGCTGTCCAACATCAACTCCACAAACTGGTCATAATCACAGATTCAGATTATGTACGGAACGGGTTCGTGGAACACCTGGTTAATTGGAAAACCAGAGGCATGTTATGTGCAAATAACAAACCCCTGAAACATGGGAAGTTAATCCAAAATATTGATGATCTGGTCACATCGAATGGGATGACCATCTACTGGAAAAAGATCAAGGGTCATTCCAAAGTAGAGGGACCAGACAAGACTGGAAATGACTTAGCTGATCAGCTGGCCAAAACCGGGGCCATCCAAGGGGATCTAATAGAGATTGAGTCCCTGTTGGGGGAAATCCAGGTCACTGCTATCACTAGGTCCCAGACAAATGCTCACAATGATCTTTCAACTGCACAATGGAGTAAGGAGACCCCAGATGCTGATTTGATTACGGCTCAAAAAGGGGATCCAATAATTGGTAAGTTTTACCAACACATTGAGGACCCTGAGAACTTTCCCCTGACGGATACTGATTACATTGGGAAAGAGGACCTTAGAGTGTTGATGAAATGTCCAAAAATGTTCTGAATCCAAGACGGTTTATTGGTAAGGAAATCCCAAGCTGGCCATGATCAGTGGGTGGTTCCTACCTCCTTCCGAAGCCTGATGTTAAGTCACGCCCATGATGCGGCCACCGCCGGTCATAGGGGGTTTCATACAACACTTGAAATCTTAAGAGAGGTTTCATACTGGCCACGCATGGGGCAGGACCTTAACCAATACTTGACGGGGTGTCTTGTGTGTGCACAATTTCAGCCAACACCCCTCACACACCGTGCGCCTCTCCTAAAGAGGGGGATGACACTACCATGGTCAGATTTGCAGATCGACTTCATAGGTCCCGTGATTCGCTCCTCTAGGGGAAATAAGTACATGTTGACAGTTACATGCTTGTTTACCAAGTGGGTGGAATGTCTCCCGGCCCCAAACTGCAAGGCAGAAACAGCAGCTGCCCTGATGATCAACCACATCTTTTTGTGTTTTGGTCTACCCCAAAGGATTGAGTCAGACAGAGGTAGCCATTTTACCAGCGAAGTAATGACTAAGATGTGGTAGATACTGGGGGTTAAAAGGAAGCTACATATTGCTTACCGACCAGCCTCTTCTGGTGCAGTGGAGAGATACAACAGAACCATAGTGAGCATCTTAAAGAAGTTTGTCGCAGATTCTGGGCCAAGTTGGGATATCCGATTACCTCTGGTTCTAATGGCCATCAGATCTACCCCTTCATCTGCAACTAAAATGTCACCGTTTGAGCTGATGACTGGACGCAAGATGGTGCTTCCCCAGCATTTGCTCTACAGGACCCAAGAGCAGACATTAATCAATGCCTCCACAACTCATGAGAATGTGGAGAATTTGAGGAAACACCTCCAACATGCTTTTGCCTATGCTCAGCGGAATCTAGAAAGATCAGCTGATAGCATGAAGACCCATTACGATTTGAAAACTACCATGAGAGAGTACAATGTAGGAGACCGGATTTATCTATACAATTTCCAAAGAAACAAGGCCAAACAGGGAACATTTTTGCCTACATGGAAGGGACCTTTTGAAATTATAGACAAGATCTCCCCAGTTGCCTACAAGATCCGCATCCCCAAAGGTAGTTTGGCAGAAGGGGAAGACAAGTGGGTCCATATAAATCAGTTAAAGTGTTGCCATCCCAGGCACACTCTGCAGCAACTGGAGGAGTCCTCTGCAATACCAGAGAGGGCCGCTCAAGAGTAATTCAGTTCCAACCCTAAAATATCCCACATATAGTCTCTAAAATATTATGATTCTGGAATGAGAATGTTTTCTGATTATATCTTGTTTTTAAAAAAAAATAAGAATGTGTCTATTGATTTATAAAATGGATATGCCGCCCCACTATATCAATAGTGGGGGAGAAATGTCTATGAATAGGTATTGCCGCTTTGCTTTGTCATCCTAGGAGAAAGAAAACCTGGAGACGGACCACGGAAGAAGACCTGGGGACCGGGAGCAAAGATCCGAGGGGCCCGGGGTACCGCCAAATACTCCCATCAGGACCGGCGAGGAGAACCGATCGATCCACCCTGATGGAGGAAAAGATGCTGAACTTTGTCATCTGCGGAATCGGAAGAAGACGATGCGGACATCCCAGCGCGTGGATCAAAACATCCTTTGCACCCGACTCCCCCTCGACTCGAAATAAAAGCGCAGTCGGGCGGGGAGGCTTGTTGGGTGTCTTGACCCACGTTTGAACTATTATGCTGCAACATTTGGTGCTGTGGGCTTAGAAAATCCAAGATGGCAGAAAAGCCCACATTTGCGCCAGAATCCAGGAAAACCGCGCCATTTTGCGCACACAAAAATGGTCCCCTGACCTGCCACCCACCAGTGCAAAGAAAGATGGTTCTGTTCAAAATCCGTTTTATTAATGTCAAAAACTGCTAAGATCATGGGCCCGGAACCACCAAACAAAAATCCAACTCTGGTTGAGTGTTTTACTTTACTCTACTGCAGATCCACATCAATGCCATGTCAAGCAATGATCATATACTATCAAGTAAAATCCTTTCTTTTTGAAATGTATTAATTCAAGACAGCTGTCAAAAATGGGTGCAGTACCACTGCAATCCACTGACCGGCGCTGGCGCTCTATAAATCTTGACAGGAGAGCTGTCTTGCAGAACTGTGCAGTGAACAGAAAGGGGTCTTATGTAATTAAAAGTTCAAAAGACTTGCTTTTCCTGAGAACCATTAACACCTCAGAGACACACACAACAGCCCAGGATATCACATGGCCCTGTTGATTGAGAGGGAGGAGTTTCCCCTGCAGCCTGCAGGACACAACACAATAGACCCTTTCAATTGAATGGGGTATGCTGATTTTGGGTGTGGACTGTAAACAGTCTTCTGGAGGCTGGAGAGGACTGTGATCTCTGACTCACCAAGCTTCTGGGGGCGGGCCAGACTGGATTGTGGATTCATATTGCAGCAAATATATGTTTAAGTTAAATGCTTCTGAAATCTTGTATTAAGCACTCAGAAATGTACAATTTGGGGGTCCTTAAAATGGAATATGCCCTCACGATTTGAGACCAAACTCCACTTTGTGCGGTGTTCTGAGACCGAACCCCGCTATTTATTAATATTGCAGACACTGTATTTAGGATAGAGACATAGTAATTTCCAGTAATAGGCTCAGGGAAGGGGTGCAGGTCTGTGGAAATTTTGAGAAAAAAACAATGTTGCTAAAGCTACCAAAAACGAAAAAATTTTGTAATTTCTTAACCCAAGCTCTTAGAAAGATCAGAGTTGGGCAAGAATGTACCTTAATCCATCTGCAATGTGTACATGTAATTTCAACAAACTGTGTATCTGGGAAATATGTGTTTTGGGTAAAATTGATTTTTCTAAGTAAATGCAAAGGGGAGTGTTCTTTCTGTATGCCATAAAATTGATGCCTGATTACGCTCCATTCCTTCCCCCAATCAAGGGAGAGAGGAGAGCTTGGCCAATGATAAGCTGTGAGGGGCAGGCTTAGTTATGCCCACGCACACACCCATTTTCAAAACACATAAAAAGAGACTGCTTTGGACAGGCAAGGACTCACTTTCCATTTTCTTGCGAAACATTTTGCCGGACGACTTCAAGATCCAGAACTCAACTCCAGAACTTAGAATCCAGACTTCAGAACTTGTAGCATTGAGGCCTAAACCACCAGCTGAATCCTTTTTCAGCAGGCCTCAAAATCTTTTGCAAATTATTCAAACAGCCGGTCTGAGCTGTTTGATTCTACCTAGAACCCTGTGCCGGTACCCAGAAAGCAGTGCTGTATCCAGAATCCACTTCATCCAGACCAGCAGAACCAGAGACCCAGACCAGATCGCTGTGAGCAGAACCGGTACTAAAGACCGTCCGTGGCGAGAGAACCAGCCAACCTGACCAGACCTTGACGGCCTATTTCAAATTTATAGTGTGAGTACTCAGCTATAACTGTGCAGAACCCATCTCTTAGTTTAAAATAATCTGATTCAAAACATTTGAACCTGTCCAAAACTGCATCATAGGAATCGTGTGTTCATTCTGTCATTTCAAAGCTGTAAAAGTGTCATTTTGTCATTCTGAAGTTTAATTTCATTTCTGAAAATCTATCTCCACAAAATTGTCTGTATCTTGGGAACCGTGTGGGCTAGGGACGACTTTCTATTCCTTATAGTTATTCCGTAATCGCGCTCGACGCATTCAGAAAAATTGCCGTGAATTGAAAAATTAGCTCCTGACAAAATAGCCGCTTTTGCTTGAACTGCTAAAATTCGTTTTCAACCTGCTAATCCCTCATTGAGCATCACAAGTGTGACTTGAATTAATCTTAAATAGCTATCACCTACCCTGAACCTCCTATAGGGAATTAAAAGCATTTTAGCATATTTTATTTCATTGCCACCACATTTAAAAGGATTTGCCTGCTTTAAAATCATACCTCTTTTCCTCTAAGCTCGCTGGGGGGAACTGGAACTTTGTATTGCATTTTGTTTGTGTTTCTGAATATTGTGTGCTCTCCTTCCATCTCCTTCTATTGCATAGGGGGGGGGAGTGAATTGCCACAAGGGGAAAAGTGAACATATTATCTCTTGTGAAACCCTATCAGTTTACTTTTGTACTGCATTTATTCATCATTGCATTTCCTTGAAACCCTAAAAGCATTCTTAGTTACCTTTTCCTTCCTATATCAACTCCTAAGTCATTAAATAAGCGTACAATTGTAATATTATCCATTGTTGATCACCGTCATATTCTTAAGTGTGATATCAAATATTAATTTATTATAAAAGTGTGATATATATATACTGTTTAATTTTTCCAATAAATCTTTTAAATTGCAAACAAACCTACTTCTTGACTCAGTGAGGTCAGGGGGATTCAAAGAGAGGGGCGTTATATAAGGGTTTATCATCCAGAGTATAACTTGTCATAAAAATATATAAATAAGGGCTTCTCTTGGGTGTCCCAGACGAGGCACTGACTTAGTG
Source organism: Ambystoma mexicanum (assembly GCF_040938575.1). Taxonomy (NCBI): domain Eukaryota; kingdom Metazoa; phylum Chordata; class Amphibia; order Caudata; family Ambystomatidae; genus Ambystoma; species Ambystoma mexicanum. The sequence continues at coordinate 640,887,974 of NC_090939.1, forward strand.
GGATTGCTGAATTGAAGTCACTTAACAATGGTGAGGGTAAATGATGTAAGAAAAAAAAACCACTGTCCAACTATGTACAAATATAGCAACAAGGGTCCATGAGCCCAACAAATGAAATGAAACCTATATCTAAAACCCTACCTAATTTACAACTATATACAAAAACGTGGGGCATTGTCCAAGTGTCCCAAAATAAAAAAAAGAAAGGAAATCTAACACTATCTAACTATATACAATGGCAGCGGGCAAGTCCTGCGGCTCACTCTGTGATGTTGTGGGCCAGGGCATCATCGAACTCCATGTCGATGTCCCGAAGGCGGGCCTCTGCCCTGGCCCTGAGGTCTCGCAGGGATGCACTCATGGCCTGTTCAACTCCCTGCGAGTTGCCTCGAGGCACTCAGCCCGCCTAAACGCCCGAATCATGGAGAACTCCGCCCTGACCATGGTGAGCCGCGCCTCTTCCACCCGCTGCCTCTCCGCATCTATCCGCTGGCCCAACCACACCCACGCGGAATTCACTCCCATTCCAGGGTCCTCCTGCCCTCTGGCCAATGCCTGCCCCTCTGATGTTGATGGCCCCGAGCCATCATCGCTCCCACCTAGAGCCTGCTGCTTCTGATATCCATGTGCCCTGTCTGATGATGCCTGCACATCCTTCATCTGCTGGTCTCCAGTTGTTGGGGTGTACACCCCTGCTGGACCGCCGACTCCCGACTGTGGCAGGGTTGGGATCTCCACCAAGCTAGCTGTGTTTTCCACCAGTGGATTCCACCAGTCCACAGAGGGCACTGGTGGAATCTGGGCCGGATGACGGCAGGGAGAACGACTGGCGCATAGTCTCCACAGAGGAGGTGAGGTCTGCCAGAGTGCGCGACACATGTAGGAACCCAACGATCATGATCCCTCCCAACTGTGCCACGTTGCCACGCAGCTCTTCGTGATGGCGTGCGTGCTCCCTCCAGGAAGCACGCACGTCATCACGAATGACACGCATGCGCAACGCGACACCAATCAGGACGGAGCCCATACGGTCATGGGACTCCTCGTCCGCAGGTAGTGGAGAGCCAGATGACGTGGGCCTCTCCCCCTGCCTGCGGATGGGCCTGGGATGGGGCATCTCTGCTGGTGCATGGTGGTGCAGTCACAGGGTCAGTGCCAGCGACATGCACAGGCCCCTCCGCGGCGACCTGTGCTGCCTCCTGACCCTGGTACTGGACTGCACCACTTGCACCAGTGGTACTACCCCCACCCGGCCCCATGTGCGGCTCAGTAGCGGGCTCCTCCTCCTCTGTGGAGACCACCAACCTGGCTGTCTCCGCACTGTCTTCCGCCATTGCAAGCCCCTGTGGGGGCTCACCAGGCCCTTCCGCTACAGCCATAGTGGCAGACGCGGCACAAGTCCCCTCCCTCCCGGATGATGGCAATTTCTGGGTGGGTGGCTGGGCCTTGCGTCGATGCCTGGTGGAGGCTCCACAGCGCCGTCTCCGCCCTCTTCTTCACTCGACGCTGCATAGAGGGAGACATAGAACACAAGCATCAGGGTACTGTACAATAGTCCCCTAGACAGGAAGCAATAACACATGAGTGGCACTGTCAAACGTCACTTCCATCCTGTCCCTCCACAACACATGGGTCAATGCAGGCAACACACATGCAGAAACAGGCATGGCGCACGCAATCAACATCAGCATCCATGTACAAGGGCCTCTATTAACATAAATGTTGCCTCTAAACTCACCTGCATCATGGCTCCTACTGATCCCAGGCACACACATCACCGGAGGGTCATGCATCATGGCTCGTACACCACAGACACAGTGGATACGACGGTGACCAGACTGCATGAGTGAATCTACATCGTCACGGACATGTGTCATGCATCCATGGCGTTTCAAAGTCACACACACGGTTCTCAGACACACAGACATGCACACCATACATGTACATGAGAGCAGCACCCATCTCTCACCCCCCACCCATGTCCAAGAACAGGGACTGGCATGCATTCATGTGTGCATTCCGCATGCAGCTCCACATGTCTCATTGGAACCCATGCACCATCCATGTGGTTCACGCATTACTGGTCTCACATGAATTTCCATGATGTCCCGGCGCGCACACATCCATACATGGCCTATGTTACACATACAGGCAAGTAGCTGACTACCAGCACACTGCAACATGCCCTGATTCACACAGCAATGCATGGCCACTTACCGCTCAACTCCAGATGGGTCTTCCTCCGAAGGAACTGGGCGTGGAGCGCTGGGCTTATGCGTTCCAGGACCCTCATCTGGATGTTGCTCAGGTGGACCCGGCACCCCTCTGCATCCTCTGCCTTCACGAGGTGCCGGGCCTTGTTTAGGGTCCTGGACCTGAGGTCCTCCCGCGCTTCCGGACGTGCTTGATGTCGCGGGTTGCCACCCCCTCCACGTTGATGGTAACCACAAAGTCCTCCCAGATCCTCTCCCGTCCTTCCTTGTAGGCGTGCAATGGTGTGAAGAGGGCATCATAATGCCCCAGGACATGCTCCACCAGGACACAAACTTCCTTCTCACTGAAGCTGGTGGCCCTCAGCCTCTCTGGCTGGGGGTCGCCAGTGGTCTCGGATGGTGTTTGCCCCGACATGGCGACCCCGTAGGCAGGTGTGGGTGGGCAACTGGGTCCTGGGGCTGGGCTGTGAAGCGATGGTATACCAGTCGGGAGTCTTCTGTTCCAGCAGGGGTGGACACAGCAACTGGACCACTGCAGATGGCTGACGTGCACGCACCAAATAGCAGGGCACGTGGGCAGCAGGCAGGCAGCAGCAGATGGCAGGTGGGAGCGTGCTCGGGGCTTTTGGGGGCAGGAAAATGGCCTTTTGGGCAGGAGCGTGGTCTTCTGTGTGTTTTCGCGTGGCCAGCTTGATACGGAGTGATTTGGCACGTGAAAAAGGTGCACGTCAGCGCGTAATTTGAGGAACGGCCCTTAGCGAGTAAGCGCGTCTGTGACATTATGCGCACGGGCGTTTCCCACAACACGGGTGGATAGTGAATTAGCACGTGAGAAAAATGCACGTCAGCGTGCTATTGGAGGAAAGGGCCTTAGCGCGTTTGCGCGTAAGTGACGTTGCACGTGTGGGCTGGCTTAAAAGGTACGCGTATGACACCATTTTCTTGTACGTGCTTTTTGTGGAGAGCGAGCGGGTGATTCTTGTACTTCTTGTCGGTCCACACGCGATTACTTCACAACGGTTCAAGTTCGTACTCCCTGTTTCCTCAGACAGCGTTCATTTCTTCTTTTGGCAGGGGTGTTGCCAACGCGCACACGCGCATCTTTTTCACGTTCTTTTTCCAGGCAGATGGTGAGTCGCGCACATATTTTTCAACTCTGTTGCCCCAGTGTGTCGCGTACCCTTTCAGAGGTCATTGTAGGTTGCGTGTATCACGCGTATGCTTATTTTTGTGTTTCTGGGTGCCACAGCGTACTGCGGGTTCATTTTTCCACGCACATGGCCTACCAGGGTTTGCGCGCACCCTTAATTTTTTTTAAGGGGTGCCTGTGCGTTGCGTAACCCATCATCTTCCCCCAGGGGTCACAGACAGCCTTGCTTGAGCACTACCATATGAACTCCATCTAGTACCCTACCCCTTTTATCCCAATTGTCCAGGACAATTGTTAACTGCAACTCCCATACGCACAACAACATCAGTGCCATGGTTGGGAGGCGACCAAGCAGTAAGGGAGGCAAAGGTGGCCGAGCTCAAAGAGGTGGGCGCGGAAGGGGACGTGGCCAGGATGTGCAGGGTGGCCCAAGATGCCAGTGTGTGGAGGACCAATCGGGGCCACCTACGCCCCCGCCAATGGTTGGGGCAAATGTAGCTGACACCATCCCAGCTCAGCCTTTGTTACACCGGCCCATATTGTCAACTGAACCGGCACAGGATGACTCCCAGGCTGACCTCCAGGTCACCAAGTCTAAGCCACGTGTGGCGGTGAAAGTTGCTGTCACCAGGCCACGTGGATCTGGGGCAGCAATGTCATCTGCTGTGTTAGGCAGAAACCTGTGCAGTTCCCTTAGGGACCACTGCAAAAGATTTAGGACTACAGGTGGTTGGCCAAGTAAACCCAATTGGTAGCAGTCTGTACCACCCAGATTTACCTGGTAGCTGTGGCTGAGCAGTCAGACTTCTCTCAAGATGAGTTAGGCAGTATGCAGAGTATACACAATAGGTACAGAGACACAGTAGTACAAGCAAACACTGACCAGAGCTTTGGTGTAAAAGTATATAATTATTTATTTAAAGACACACTTGTAAATTACACTAGCACAAAAAGAGGTAAATAAATTCAACACACAGTCACTATTACTAGATGTAAATCCCTTATTCCTTATTAGACAATTCTTATTTAACACCACTTATTTCCAGACAGAGGTGAGCGCTTAACTAAAGATGGCACTCCAATAAGTTAAGAAAAAGGGAGGGAAAAGGCAGAAATTAGGAAAAGCACACAACACAATACTTTAGAAGCACCCAGCAAGGCAGGAAAGTCAAGTCTACTTGTGAGCCAAAAGTTCAGAGGCCAGGCTCCCTCTTAGAGAGAACAGAGCACCAATGCGCCCAAGATCACACCGTTTAAAAGTCTAGAAAAGTCTTGCAGGGAGTTCAGAAAAGAATTAAGTCAGCTCAGAAAAGTTCAGTTAGCCAGCCTAGGGCCACCCCAAGTGGTAAGTGGGGACTTTAAGAGTCACCCCACACAGACTGTTGCGAGGGAGGCCAGGCAGACACAGTACCTTCAAAGTGGAGAGGATCCTCCAGCGGGGGGCAGTTGTTCCTGGCAGCAGGTGCAAGTCACGGCGTCGTCCAGAGGAAGCGATGGTCTCGACGTAGAGGAAAGCTGAAGGTCATTGCACTGCCAAGGAAGAAACCAGCCGTGGAGTTCTCCGGTTAAAAGGTAAGACCCTTTTATTCGCGGTAGTGGAAAAAACGTGGTATCCCGGTTGCCGGGGTGCTTGGCACAGTCAAGGCGGCCACGAGAGGATCCGGGAAGGCGAAAAGACAGGCAAACTGGTTATCCCCACCAGTCAAAGGAAGAAGACTCTCCGGGCTGGAGATCTCCTCTGTCGTCGGGAAATTACCAGGTTACTCACCGTAGTGACCACCTAACTCCTAGTCCATAGTCCCCTTTCCTCCATACTTGTGGGACATCTCTCCGTCCTGTGGGACGGGACCGGAGCACTTTGTAAAAAGCATCCAAATTTTTCCAAAAATGTGTCCTTCCTCTCTTTCCTGTGCGGGGCCCGGCACGCGGCCGTAACCCCGCCCACCTTGGCTCCGCCCCGCGCATTGCCCCTTAGTCCTTTTCTTTGCCAGGTCAGAGACCCTTTACCAATAACAGAGGAACCTTATTAGAGGGGACGGCGGGCAGGCGTATGGAGGAAAGGGGACTATGGACTAGGAGTAAGGTGGTCACTACGGTGAGTAACCTGGTAATACTCCTACGTCCCGTCCCCTTTCCTCCATACTTGTGGGAGATTCCCAAGCACTCCTTACAGGAACTACGGGTGGATGGAAATACCCCTTACTGAAAAAGGTTCTTCAGCACAGCCTGACCAAACTGAGCATCAGCTCTAGAACTCATATTGAGGCAGTAATGCTTACAGAAAGCAGATGGAGAGGCCCAAGTAGCTGCCCTAGCAATGGACTCCCAGGGAACATACTTCTGAAAAGCAACCGCAGCTGCCTTGCCCCGCACCAGGTGCGCATGAATACCTTTAGGAGGTTTCAGCTTTTGGATAGTGAAAGACTCCGTGATGCAGGCGGCAATCCACTTAGAAATAGTTGCCTTAGACGCCTGCTTGCCTTGAGGGTTGCCGAAAGTTACAAAAGGTTGAGAAGAACTTCTAAGCTCGGAAGTCCGATCCAGGTAGAACTTAAGAGCTCTTCGGACATCAAGACAATGTAGAACCCTCTCCGCCTCAGAGGCGGGGTTCGGAAAAAAGACCGGTAGGGAGATCGATTGATTGAAATGGAATTCGGTCACTACCTTCGGCAGAAAAGCCGGATTAGTTCGAAGGACTACCTTGTCCTTGTGAAAAACCAAGAAAGGATGCTCCACCGACAATGCCTGGAGCTCACTCACTCTCCTTGCCGATGTGACGGCGACCAAAAAGGACACTTTCCAAGACAAGGACTTGAGGTCCACAGTAGCCATTGGCTCAAAGGGTTTATGGCACAGCGCCGTCAGGACAACATTCAGGTCCCATGGCGGGTGCGGATTACGAACTGGAGGGTAAAGGCGTGTTAAACCAGTGAAATGCCTCTTTACCACTGGGTTAGTCAGAGAAAACGAACACTGATCCGTAGAAAGATAAGCGGAGACCGCTGAAAGGTAAGTCCTGCATGACAGAACATGAACCCCTGACTCTGCTAGGGAGGACACGAAGGACAACACCGTGTCAACCGTGGCCCCCCTTGGATCCAATTTCTCCTGAGCCATTTACTCTTGTATTGAGATCTGGTCGAGGGTTTTCTGGCTGCCTGGATAATACGCATGTTATCCGCAGACAAATTCAGATGCTCTAAAGACCTGAACTCAGGCACCATGCCGCCAAGCTGAGCGATTGTGGGGAGGGGTGCCACATCTGCTGTTCCCTTTGGTGAAGAAGATCGGGAGTTACTGGTAACCTGATCGGCGGACACACCGACAGGTGTTGAAGTTCTGAGAACCAAAACCTGGCCGGCCACCACAGAGCTATTAGTAGAAGAGAACAGTTGACAGAACTCTTCAACTTCCAAATTGCTCGATGAACCAGAGGAAGAGGCGGGAAGACGTAAGCTCTCATGTTGTGCCATGGGATCTCAAGTGCGTCCCCCAGAGAGGAGGCTCCCAGCCCCCCTCTGGAGGCGTACTGAGGAAGCTTCTTGTTCATCACTGTGGCGAAGAGGTCCACCTCCGGTGCGCCCCAACGTGAGAAAATCCATGATAGGATCTCCGCCTTCAACTCCCTCTCGTAGCTGACCACTGTCCGCCTGCTGAGGGCATCCGCGGTGGCATTCAGCCGGCCCGGGATGTGCACTGGAAGCAGCCAGACCCCATGAAGCACGGCCCACTCCCAAATCTGAATGGCCAGATCCACGAGAGGGGGAGATTTAGTTCCCCCCTGCTTGTTTATGTAGTACATCGACACCACATTGTCCGTTCTTATGCGGACCACTTTGTTGACAATGAGAGTTCTGAACGCCTTGAGCGCCAGAAAAATCGCCAGAAGCTCCAAATGATTTATGTGCAGGAGCTGGTCCTGAGGCGACCAGAGGTCCGAGACCTGAAAGAGATCTAACGTCGCACCCCACCCAAGGAGGGAGCAGTCCGTCATGATCGTCACCATAGGGACCGGGTCCTGAAACCCCGCGCCCCCAGACAGATTGCTGAGAGATGACCACCAGTCCAGGTCCACTCTCATGGAATCCGGAATGATTATCCGCATGGAGTCTGAGTCCACTGCCTGACGCCATGAATTCCGAAGGGCCATCTGAGTCCGTCTCATTTTGAGACGAGCAAGAGGAAGAGCCAGCACACATGAGGCCATGAGGCCCAGAATCCTCTGGAACCACCAGGCCGACATACTCTCCGACTGCGAACATCTGACAAGTGGCCAACAGATCCGCCATCCTGTCCCCGGTCAGGTATACTCTGCAGTCGATCGTGTTCCAACGAAAACCCAGAAAAATCAGGTCCTGAGAGACCGTCATGGAGAATTTCCGCCAGTTCACCGACAGCCCAAGATGGAACAGGAGCTGAAGGAGATACTGGAGGTTGCCCGCTGCCGCCAGCAGACAAGGGCTGCGTAGGAGCCAATCGTCCAAATAAGGATACACATGGAAACCCTGAAGACGAAGATAGGCCGCAATCACCGACATCATCTTCGTGAAGACACGCGGCGCCGAGCTGAGGCCAAAAGGAACCACCCGAAACTGGAAGTGCTCCTCTCCCAAAGAGAAACGGAGGTACCTCCTGTGTGGAGCCCAAATCAGGATATGCATGTAAGCGTCCTGAAGATCCACTACGCTGAGCCAGTCGCCCATCTGCAAAGAGGAGCGTATCTGGCTGGGCGTGATCATCTTGAATTTCTCTTGGGGTAGAAAGAGGTTGAACTGGGAAAGGTCTAGGATTGTGCGCAGGCCAGCCTGGTTGGGTTTGGGCACCGTAAACAGCTGGGAGTAGAAGCCCTCCCCTCGCTCCCCAAAGGGAACGGGTTCCACAGCCCTGAGGTCCAGGAGTTTCTGAACCTCGGCGTTGACGGAGGGCGAGCCCAACGGCTGAAAAGGAGGGTTGAGGGGTGGGGTAGGGGGTAAAGGTAAGGGGAAGCCTGCCCGAGCGACTTACAAGACCCATCTGTCTTCTGTGATGGTCTGCCACGCCTCCCAATGAGACGCAATGCGCCCTCCCACCGGGGTCTCGTGCGAGCGCGGAAAAAACCCTCATTTGGCAGGTTTATCGGTGGCGGTGCCACCTGAACCTGATGAGGAGGCTGAGGAGTGGGAGAAATACCGCGTACGCTGTTGTCTACGGCGATTATTCCCCGCAGGAGTATCCACTCTGCGATTCTTACGGTCGAGGAATCCCCTAAAACCAGAGGAAGGTCGCCCTTGCGACAACGGCCTTTGAGCCTTGAAGAGAGGTTTAACCAGAACAGACAATGATTTAGCCGTCTGAGTGCTATCCTTGGTTTTGGTGAGCTCTACATCAGTAGACGAATGAAAAAGCTCCTTACCATAGAATGGAAGGTCCAATACTTTGTCTTGCACTTCCTTCGAAAACTTAGTGGCATGCAACCACGCTTGCCTCGAGGTATCAACCCCGAGCATCATGCCCCGAGCTGAGGTGTCTACGTGATGAGCCGCAGCCTCCAGGAGATCCTGGGACAAGACCCTGGCATCGGAAAGGCCACCTCTGAAGTCTTCCAACTTCTCGACCGGAATGTGCTCCTCAAACTCGGACAGACCTTTCCACATCCACATGTTAGCTCCCGCCAAAATCAATTCGGCATTGGCCTGCCTGAGCTGCAAGGCCGAATTGGCAAAGATCTTCCTCCCTAGGGAGTCCAGGAGCTTGTCCTCCCTTCCCAAGACCTGAGTAGCCGTCGCGGAAGAGGATGCTGCAGGTCTGCACTGCAACGTGGTCGCAGCCACCACTGTGGAGAAGGGAGGTGGACAAGACGACAAGGCCACTTCCTCCGAAGAGTGTAGCCTGTACCTCGTGTCAATCTTTTTATTGACAAAAAGTCCTGAGTGTGGCTTCTCCCAGACTCTTCGGACCTCGGCCAAATCATCCTTCTGCATGAAAAGGCCAGTACGCTCCAAAGGAGACAGGGTGAACGCCCCAGAAAGCACACCCTCCTGTGGAGCAGGTGCCTCGGGAACTGGAACATCTAAGAAATTAATCATGTCCAGTACCCGGTCATGAAAAGCTCTAACAGAGCGTGGAGGGTCCTCGTTGTCCTGCTCGCCTTGTTTTATTTCAAAATATGTTCATTGGCATTTTAAGATATACATTACATCAGTGACAATTTCCCTTCCAACTGATTATCTTCTGCCATTCTGCAAATTTAATACATATTCGATTATTTCCTGGAAGGAAACATCCCTCAGGACAAAATAACAACATTAACTAAACATAAACTGTCTTCATGTTCAACGATTATGGAGTCTGTAGCACCTTATGTCAAGTTGGTGGCCTGTCCATGTCCCTGTGGGTGGGAGACGGGTGGGGTTGGCATTCTTTCCCTTTGAGACTCGTCACCCCCTTCTCTTTATTGTGAGCTATGCATTTCTTGCGGCTGAGCGCCGTTCATCACATTTCTAGGCCTCATGGGGGCATGTCGTCGGATGGTAGGAACATGTCTCTCACCACAGCTTTCCATGCCTCAAATTTAGCGTTGGTGTCCCCATCACCCCCCACAGTCCCCGATGCCCAGGCTTCTGTCTCTGCAGCCGTCCATCGCTCCATTTCCCTTTTCCACCTCATGTATTGTGGGCATTTTTTGGACTTCCATGACATTGCCACCTCCCTTTTTGCTAGTATGCATGCCATGTCCAACACCCAGACAATATGTTTTATTTTGCTTAGCCTGGGGTATGTGCCCAGCAGAAATTCCTTCATTGACCATTCATATCGGGTTACTCTGCCCTTCTCACATGCTTGTTTAACGTTGGCCCAAAGACTGCCCGCTTTCGCACACTCCCAAAACATGTGTATTAGGCCTGCTTCCTCACTAGTACACCATGGGCAGTGTGCCTCTGCCTGCCGTTTGAAGCTTGCTACCCTCTTTGGGGTCATGTACGTTCTGTATAGCACGTTTGCTTGGATTAGCCTGAACCTGGCGTTTCTGGACACTGACTTTGGGTTGTTCTGCTCGCCTTGAGGGTCATCTGACAGGTCAGGATCCTGCTGAACCGTGTCAGGCACTGCCTTGTCCACTGGGGACAACGGTGGCAAAGGCGGAAGAGCAGGGGCAGGCACCACAGGCAAAGGAGGCGCCGGCAGAACCACCAGAGGAACGGGTGGAGCCGGGGGCGCTGGTGGACAAATTTCCTTAAAAAAAGCCCTTTGAAATACTCCCTCATGGGGTCGGTGCGCATAAGCGCTTGAAATTTACCGAAAAAAGCGTCCTCAGGAGATTGCTTCGGAACCTGAGGAGGCCTCTCATGAGGTGGACAAACCCAGGGACGTAACGGAGAAGGGTGCCACGCTGGGCCCTCCGCCGACGTATCCACATAAATCAAAGGGGCCGCCCCTGCAGGTAACGAAACATTGTGCGGAAGAGGCATCCGGGCATTCCAATCATAAACAGGCCGGTAAGGATACGCACAAGTGACCTTAGGTTCACCCAAAGGACCGAACCCTACACCAGGGGCCGATGGCGTAGTTGTAGGGGTAGTACCTAAAATGGCCGCCGTGGTCGTGGCGGGAACGGCCGCCATTTTGTCTTCATCTGATGGGAACTGCAGCACGTGAGGAGGTGAGGCACGGGTCCCCGTCGATGGATCAGGGGTCTTAATTTTAGCCTTAACATAAGGAACCTCAGCAGAGCCAGTACTGTGAGGCCTGGAATGTTTCTGCGACATACCAACCACCAACTGAGCCTTCGAAGGAAGGACCTCGGCACTGCCGGTAAAAGAAGAACCTTGCTTCTTTGCCCCCTCAACAGATCTGGTATCACCACAAGAGCGGGAACTGTAAGAAACCGCTTTCACCGACAGGGCCCTGCCCGGCCCCTCAGAACTGTTGGTAGCCTTAGCCTCTGTACGAGGGACCTCGGGCCTAGGCCCGGTAATAGCCTTATCGGCACGGGCCTCGAACATCCGTTCGGTAAACACAAGCCCAGCCAAGGCCTCAGGGCGCACCCCGGTTTTGTTTTTGAGGGAAGCCGAAAGAGAGGTCTCAGAGCAAGCTCCGGTACCCTGTGACTCAGCAGAACTGGGTCTACACACAGCCCCCACAGGAGGGGCCTCTGAAGTTACTGCAGTGTACACAGGCCCCTTACGGAGACCCTCGGAGAAAACTCTGGTAGAATTATTAGGCCCGACAGGCACCTCAGGACGAACCCCGGTGACAGAGCGATCAACGCCCCTCCCGGCTCGAGAGGAACCCAGAAAGGAGTCCCAACGGTGTTCTGGACCCAAACACTCTAAACAAAGAGGATGGGGATCCGCCCTCGCAAAGCAACGATGACACGAAGAACAGTCTGGAAAGTCTAATTTAAAAGACATAGACAGACTAGAAGACGAACGCTAGCGAGAGCCAGAGAGGAAAACAGGGAAGAAAGTCTTCCGAGGATGTAAGTGCGCCCGGCCCCGATCGAGCGGAGAAAAGGACTGAGGGGCGATGCGCGGGGCGGAGCCAAAGTGGGCGGGGTTACGGCCGCGTGCCGGGCCCCGCGCATGAAAGAGAGGAAGGACACATTTTTGGAAAAATTTGGATGCTTTTTACAAATGCTCCGGTCCCATCCCACAGGACGGAGAGATGTCCCACAAATATGGAGGAAAGGGGACGGGACGTAGGATTAAGTGGTGAGACGGTTCAGCAGGGCTCCACCGGTGGTGCCGTCGTTGCAGGTCGGCTCAGCTTCTCCCTCTTCGGATTCTTTAGGTCCTGTGGCGACTTCTGAAGTTCCAGTCCCCAAAGCCCTGCTTTTATGCAGCAAACCTCCATTCATTCAGCCTAGCTGTCAATCAAACATGCTAAGTGGTGAGTCGAGCGGCTCACCACTGGAGCCAATCACACAAGAGTGCGACTTGAGTTGCCGAGGCAACTCAGTCCAGGGTGCCTAAACCCCCTCCCACACCCCCTGTGGTACCCAGACAGAGTGGCACCACTTTTGGAGGCTTCTGTGGAGAAGCCCGCCAAAAAGTGGAACAAAGGGCCCGACTTGGGTTGGAGTCACAGAAGCGAACACAAACGCCATTTTGGAACCGAGTTCCGGCAAAAATTACCAACCAGTGATTTTATATTAATTTAATAAACTGGCGGTATGTTCGAGGCTATATTAAAAAGTGGTAGCCTCGAACAATGGGAAAATCCCATAGGAAAATATTTGCGGTCGAATATAAAAAGTAGTATCCACTGCCACCAGCCAAAACTCGATCAGGGGGGACGGAGACGTGCCCCCTTGAACAACAGACCCCGGGGCAATCGAATTGCACCGACCAGTACGTCCACAATATGATGGTTTGTACTGGTTTCTGTTCATAATTTGGGACTAGTAAAGCCAATGGTGACTTTACATGCCCTGGGAGACAGTAGTCAGTCCCAGGGTATGGAGTCTATGTTTGGGGGTCACTATGACACCCCTGGGTTACTGCACGGAGGGTGCTGTGTAACCCACATACCAAAAACATATGAAGCCCTATGGGGTAAAGGACCCCATAGCCCATAAAACACATTCAAAGTCAAAGGAACACCTCAAATCATGTCTAAGAGTGGGAGGAAAAGAGTCTCACTCTTAGCAGGAGAGAAAAAAAATAAACCCCGAAAATCCAGCAAAGCTGCTTGGGGACTCACTAGGTTTGGGAAATTAGCCTTAACAGAGAATTCTCCCTAACATGCTGCTCCAAGTAGCCAGGGTGAGGAGGCGGCAGGGGCAGCTGCAGCTCAATCCACCCCAGCTCCGAGTCTCCCAGATGGGACAGTGTCGGTCCAAGTCCATCACACCGACGTTAGCCCTGGCGACATCACCCTGCAGCCAATGCCTGCACCAAGACCTTTGGTCATTGTGCCTTTGCAAACTTCAAGTACCCAGTCTACCCGTGCTTCTGCCCCTACTAACCAGAGCGGCGTAAGCCACTCAGGATCCGCACCACCTTCCAAGAAGAAGGGTGCTCTTGTACTACAGGCTGAGACCCCAGACACGGCTACACACTCCGGCACGTCAAGGAAGCCTAGCTTCAATGACGCCGAACTTGATGCACTTGTGGCCTATGTGTTGGCACATAGCCGCAAAATGGTGGTGACTGCAGGCTGCAAGACTACGCCTGCTCAACGTAGGGCCCACTGGCAGACCATCGCGGACCACATTAGTGCCCTTGGATTTGTGAGGCGCACAGCTGATGATTGCTACAAGCGGTGGAATGACCTGAAACGCAGAGCAAAGAACAAGCTGGCTTCCAATCATGCCTCTACTCTGGTGACTGGCGGTGGGTCTCCACCAGAGGACAACCAACTCACTGAACATGAGTCTGTTGCTGGAACCTTCGTCACAGAGGAACAGATCCAAGGCGTGGGAGACCTACCAGATTTTGAAGCATTGTCCGGTGAGTGCCCATGCATGTGTGTGTAATCCATGTGTTGCTTGGGTGATGTGTACTGATTGAGTGCCAGGTGAGGGTGTGTAGTCATGAGTGGTATGGGTCACCCATGTGCTTCCTCCAAACCATTCACCGGCCTTGGGTTTGGGTATGACAGTATCCCTTCTGACCACAGTAGCCAATTTGCACCACATTACTGCAGTTGCCCTTGAACTGTCATCTTGCGACAACATTGTTCATGATATTCTGTGTTCATTCAGCCTGATTGTTTCAATCTTTCCCATTTTTACAACGCATTTTTCTGCCCTACTGCCACATATGTGACATGCTTCTGTCATAGATTACACCCCACAATGGCCCACATTTATGACCTTGTCGTGGGTATGTTTTTACCATTCAGGCTGATTGAGTGATGGCCTGCACACAATCATTTTTGGGCACTGTTTGGATGTAGAACATGACTGTTGTCTACTGTCATGTTGAAGTGACCAACCATGGATATATCCATCTGCCTGCCATCACTGTATAATTGAACACTGGATCTGTTGCAGCGTGTAGCACATGCGTGTTTTTGAACACTATTTTGCATGTTGTATCTCATGATGTCCCTCTCACATAGATGGGTGACAGTACTTATTTTCTTGCATATGCCTGTACTTCTGAAAAGTACCATGGCTATGCTACGTGCCATCTGTGTGCTGGCATGTGTCATGGATGTGTATTGGACATGCCACTCACAGGCTAATGTGTGATGCCAATGCTATCCAGCATGCAGCTAATGTTTTGCTTTTCTCTCTTGGAGTCCTCAGTGTCTGCTTTTTGCCTCCCCTTCCAACTCATTGACAGTGCATGCATGCCAGGGTTATAGTCATGTGGGACGTGTAATTCATGTACTGGATCTCTGGCTTGTCTGGCCTATGTGTGTGCTATGGTGCTCATGCCTGTTTCCATTTGTTATCTTTCATTTTTTTGCAGGTGATGAGGCACTTGATGCTGTTGAGGTGGAGATGGTGCAGACCCAGGAGGAATCACAGCCACAACCGGGCACCAGTGGAGGATGTGGGGTGGTGGTGGGTGAACACCCATTTGTCCTACAGACCATGCTGTTCATGGGTGTCTCTGGGTACACCTCCGCTGAACTCTATGAATCAGGTGCTGAATCGGACAGTGAGACACATGTGCCGTAGCAGGTGAGTGTTTCTGGCAGGGATGCTGTTCTGTCCAACCCACCTGCACTGAGGGGTAGACCCCTCTATGGGGATGTCAGTGTTGGTAACTCCGCCTTTGGTGGTTACGGATGCAGGGTCACACTCCACAACATTTGATCCTGTTCCTGGGCCAGCAGATCAAAGGGGGAATGCAGTCCTGCAGCCTCAGGCAGTGCCAGCACAGCAAGGTGCAGATCGCCTTGCCCCAAATAGGTGTCGTGCCCGCCAACGCGGTGGCCGTGCACCACCAGGCAATACTGTATGGGAGAACTCCATGTACAGTATAGCAGCACAACAGGGAGCATCGTGTGAAATGATGGCTCAGGAAATGGATAGGGTTCCATTCTCCCCCCTGAAAGGCAGATGGAGCTCCAGCAGCAGGCAACAGACTCCACTTGCCAATCGCACAGGGATGACATGTTGGCGTCCAACAGGGACCGACGGGCTGGACTGGAGGCTCTGCGCGAAGCCATATCTGTAGAGTCACAGGCCCACAGGGAAGCCCTAAGGATAGAACTGGCGTTCCTCAGAGGGACTCTGGGTGAACTTGAGGCTTCCCGGAATTTTAGGTCAGAACAGCACTGGAGCAGCTCACACGTTCGCTCTCAACTGAGCTCCAGGCAACCCGTGAGTAGATCTGGGCATCACGCGAGGCCATGCATGCAGAAATGCAGGCAACCATTGAGGTGCTGCATGGGGATCTCCGTACTATCATCCTCCAGAACCAAACCTTCCAGACCCGCATGCTTGCTGCCATGGAGGACCATACCAGGGTTTTGCGTGGGCTGCCTCCCATATCACGGCCACCTCCTGATGTAGAGAGCGACGGCAGTTCTCCCACTGTAGCGTAGCCGAGCAGGCCATGAGCACATGGAGGTATTTCTTTTTTCCAACATCCATGCATGTGGGTGTTGGGATGCACCCTGTACCTCGTGCCTCCAGGGTGGCCTCCCCCGGTCCACACATGGCCATTTTATTTATTTATTTATTTTTAATTTTTTTTTTACAGTGTGTTGCTTTGTGTGGCTCCTGTGGGCATACACTGTGTATTCCAGCTGGGCACATGCAGGCTTGTCCTGTCTTAAGGTTAGAGGCTTGGTTTCCTGACACACACACCCCTCCTGCTTCCCCTTTCCATGGGCTTGCAAAGGGTGTGACCAAGTGACAGTAACTTACACAGTGACAATGGGCTCCCATGAGCTGTGTGGGCAGTCGTAAGTCAAAACTGTGTGTACATCCCTAGTGGGGATTGTTGTTGGATTGTACACTGCATGGTGTACTGATATGTGCTTGTGCATCCATGTATTTCTCCTTATTCACATGTACCTTGTTCATGTCTTCACAAGCCTGTCTCCTTTGCAGATGCAGTTCATGTTGTATGCAGTAAACTGACACATTTGCCGGACAGCAACACTCTGCAGTTGGAAGGGGTCGATGTGCTGGCTTTGTCAGGTTGTGAGACTTGCACTACTTTAATTTTTGGCTGTCATATATTGCCACTGTTTCATCCTGTGTTGCTGTTTTGTGTTGCTGGTAAGTATTTGTTCATGTGTGCTGTTCCTTATTGATTACTGGGAGCATATTGTCTCTGGCCCGTTTACATTAGGGACAGTGCACTTTGTGACACTTGTGTCATGTGTTGTGCGTTCATTTGGTTGCTTTCACGTTGCATGCCATGCCATGGTGTGATGGGTAGCTGAGATGGGGAGGGGTTTGGTTGACATGGCACTATTTTCATGTGGTATTTTGCAAGGGGGTAGTCATTCATGCTGCATGAATGTGTGTCTTTTTGTCACACAGCATTGGTTGTCTTTAGGTAGGTAGGGATGCACACAATGTAACACTTCCAGGTGACCAATCTCAGGCTGGTATGGTTGTGACAGTTGACTGTCCCTTATATCATCATCATTGATTGTCAGCTGGTATGTGCCAGGGCTGTGTGCACTCCACAGGGGTAGGATTTTAGGTGAAGTAATTAGCCACCAGCTGGGTATAGGCTGTCTCACCACGTGCCTTTCACCCCCCATGCGCAGCGGCCGTGCGGGCACCACCATGTCCACCGGCAGGCCCCGGCGGGTTGCAACGTTGTGCAGGACACATGCTGCCACTATGATCCTGCAAACTACTGGGGGCGCATATAGCAGCTGCCCACCAGAGCGGTCAAGGGAGCCATCCATAGCAGTGGACGAGGGTATGAAAAAATCAATAATACCATCATGGAACAAGAAACACTGCTTAGAAAAGTATCCCCTGAAAACTCAGAATTACCTCTCGATTCGACTGAACCAGACCGTCCAGTATATAAATGGCTGTGCACGTCAATGTGTGCCATTCTGTAACGCTCACCTGATTCCCGTAGAGGCGCCGGTCTTGACTGGGCGTATACCGTATCTTCAAAGGTGATGTGTAACACACGGCTGGCTCTTTGGGCTGGACCTCCGTGCACTGTATGTCTGACTCGAAGGGTAAGATGTCTTAGGTAAGTGAACGCCGTGCTCTCCATCTGCCTCGGGGCAGGGTGCTGTAATCAGTTTCTTCACTGGATAAGGGGAGCAGGCCTCTTGACTTCAGAGGACTGCTGTCTGTCGTTTACTGCACGATCGGTAAGTTTCGAGTAATTCTAATGTCTTTAAAAGTCTTTAGTAATGATGTCTCTTGTTTTGCAGGGTTCCGGCGATGGCGGATGACGGGCTGAAGTGAGTTGAAGATGGAGCCAGTGTGATGAATAGAAGCGCCTGGAAGCACGTAAGTAAGCGCTTGTTGCCTGCTTCACGATGCGCTCTAACTGTCTTTTTATTTTGCAGGTACAAGTTCGGAGCGGCTGCAGGGTGCCGGAATACCCACTGGGTTAGATGTAGAAAGGAGTAATGGCACGTGAGTATTAAAGTTCCCCAATGTCTTTAAACGCACCTTGTTTTGTCTTTCAGATGCGGGATGCAGCGCCGAAGGCCTCCGGAGCGTGCGAAGAGTTGGTAAGCTATTGTCTTTCAGATGTCGGAATGCAGTGCGAAGACCTCCGGAGCGCACGGAGAGTAGGTAAGCCTTTGTCTTTCAGATGCCGGAATGCAGCGCGAGGCGTTGGTGACAGACGATGGACCAGGTAAGTGAAGCTCTGTCACTGAAGACCGTAATGCTAACCTGTTCTTTCTTGTCTTTATAGGTGTTGCTGAAGACTGGATTCAGGATGGTAAGCCTTTTTCCTTAGGCCCAGGATCAGATGCAGAAGACACGAAGAGCGTTCTGCTGCAGAGGATGCAGAATAACGCAAAGCAAGATTCATCCATCGGGTGTGGTTTAAATAGCCTCCTGTAGTGCTTAGGTGTCTCCTTCCACAGCCACGCCTAGGTAAGAAAAGAGCTCCTGCTTTCCAGAAGAGTTCCAGTGTTCTGAACCTAGGGAGTGGCTCCTGCCCCACCCAACAGGAAAAGTAGTTCCAAACAGAAGAGGATCAGAGGCTCAACTGGCAGGCAAGTAAGCAGCATGGTCTGCTGCAGGTAATTCCACCCAAGCATTATGAGCCCGGCGCTTCCAGCGCTGGGACTGGGCATATTTATGAGCCTGGTGCCACTGGCGCCAGGACTGGGTCCAAAAGGTCCCAATTGGGACTGGTTGGCACTCGGAACCTGGGTTATGGATCTGCTTCCAAGGGAGTTGGGAAAACCCTGACCTTTTGGAAGCAGAGATCATGACAGTACCCCCCCTCAAGGCCCCTCCCAAACCGGGCTTCTCCGGGGGTTTTGGCTTGTCAGGAAATGTTCGGTGAAATCCTTTGATTAGGCGAGGAGCGACGACATATTCAGCAGGTTCCCAGGATCTCTCTTGGGGGCCGTAGCCTTTCCAGTCAATTAGGTAAAATAGTTTAGATTTGGAGATCTTGGAGTCCAGAATGCTTTTGACTTCAAACTCGAGTTCTCCATCAACTAGGATGGGTTTTGGAGATTTAGTTAGTCGGGTTTGAGGTTGCACGGGTTTTAATAGAGAGACGTGGAAGACCGGATGTATCTTCATGTGCGGGGGCAAGTCCAACTTGACCGCTACTGGGTTTACTATGGTAGTGATGGAATAGGGACCAAGGTATCTTGGGTTGAATGTGCGTGGCCCTTTTAGAGGTAGATATTTGGTGGATAACCAGACTTGATCCCCTACTTGATATTGAGGGGCTTCCTTCCGATGTTGATCTGCTCCTTTCTTGTATTGTTCTTTAGCCCTTTGAAGGTGAGAAACAGCTTCCTTAAAGGCTTGGGTGATTGTAGAATGCAGGTAGTCTACTGCTGGTGTTTCAAGATCTTGGAGGGGATCCAACTCCGAGGTTCGAGGGTGACTGCCGTATAAAAGAAAAAACAGGGTTTTCCCAGTTCCCGAATGGACAGAGTTATTGTAGGCATATTCGGCTATCCAAAGGATGTCTTTCCAAGTTTTTTCAGTGTGTTGCAGCATGCAGCGTAAATACTGTTCCAGAGTTTGATTGGTCCTCTCGGTTTGTCCGTCGGTCTGAGGGTGGTGACTGGTCGATAGTCTCACATCAATTTGAGCCGACCGACAGCAACTTCGCCAAAAATGAGAAATAAATTGACTACCTTGATCCGAAATTAGAACCGAAGGAAAACCGTGCAGTCGGACGATGTTTTCGAGAAATTCTCGGGCCAGAGTTGCTGCTGTTGGCAAGCCTTTGAGCGGAATGAAATGCACCATCTTGGAGAATAAGTCCACAATTACTAGAATCGTATTGTATCCGGAGCATGGAGGTAGATCGGTGATGAAGTCCATAGAAAGCGTATGCCAAGGGCGAGGTGGGATGTCAATAGGGCGTAAGAGGCCAGCTGGTCTTTCCTTTTGACTCTTGTTTTGGGCGCATACTCCACAGGACATTATAAAGTCTCTGATATCTTTTTTCCAAGACGGCCACCAGAAGTAGCGCTTGATCTTTTCTGAGGTCTTGGCCATACCGGGATGTCCTTCCATTAAAGAATCGTGATAACAAGAGATTACTTTTTTCTGTAAATCTGTGCTGGGCAGGTATAATCGTTCTTGGAAATACAATAAGTTGTCCTTTACTGCAAAGTCCTTTCCCTGCAGATGCCAATTCTGTATGTCTGCTGGAGTTACAAGTTGCCTGGCTTTATTCTTAACTTCCTCTATGGATTGTGTGGCGATTACACCCAGAATTCTTTGTTCGGGAATGATTGGTACAGGTTTAGGGTTGATCAAGTGTTCTTCCACTCCCATCCGAGAAAGGGCATCAGCTTTACCGTTTTTTGTACCAGGTCGATAGGTAATTATGAAGTCAAACTCGGCAAAGAATAATGCCCAACGGAGTTGTCTAGAGGATTGGGCTTTTGCGGTTTTCAAATATTGCAGGTTTCGGTGATCCGTAATCACAGTAACGGTGTGTCGGGCCCCCAGCAGATAATGCCGCCAAGCCTTAAAGGCAGACTTGATAGCCAGATGTTCCTTGTCAGTAATCGTGTAATTGATTTCAGGAGGCGAGAATTTGCGGGACCAAAATGCCACGGGATGCAACTGATTGGTTACCGGGTCCTTTTGTGATAGAACTGCCCCCATGGCAAGGCTTGAAGCATCAGTTTCCACGATGTAGGGGAGTTCGGGGCGAGGGTGTTTTAAGATTGGTGCAGAGATGAATTTAGTCTTCAAATCCTGGAAAGCTTGTTCCGCCTCGGTAGACCATTCAAAACGTTTGTTTTTCTTTAACAAGGCAGTGATGGGCTGGACTATTCGAGAAAATTCGGGGATAAACCTGCGGTAAAAGTTAGCGAAGCCTAACATGCTTTGCACACCTTTTACGGAGGATGGTGATGGCCATTTGAGAACTGCATCGACCTTATTTGAATCCATACGCACTCCGCTAGGTGATAATATGAATCCCAAGAATTCAACTTCAGTCACGTTGAAAACACATTTTTCCAACTTAGCGAAAAGTTTGTGTTGACGCAATCTTTCGAGGATCATTTTCACGTGTTTCCGATGTTCAGATTCCGATGAAGAATAAACGAGGATGTCGTCAATGTAAACAACAACACACACATCTATGAGCTCTCTGAGGACATCGTTCATAAAATATTGAAAGGCGGCCGGGGCATTGCAAAGTCCGAAGGGCATGACCTGATATTCAAATAGCCCATATTTGGTGCGGAAGGCCGTCTTCCATTCATCGCCCTCTTTTACTCGTACCAAGTGGTAGGCTCCTCTAAGATCCAGCTTTGTATATATGCATGCTTTTCTGACTGTCCAGGAGTTCAGGGATCAAAGGTAACGGATATCTATTCTTGACGGTGATCTGGTTCAGGGAGCGATAATCTATACAAGTTCTAAGGTCTCCTTCCTTTTTTGGAACGAAGAACAAAGCTGAAGAAGCAGGGGGCTTGGAAGGACGAATAAACCCATTTGCCAGGTATTGATCCAGGTATTGTCGAAGGTGAAGGTTCTCAGGCTCGGTGAGGGCATAAATTCTACTACAAGGAGGAGTAGATCCAGGTATCAGGTCTATCTGGCAGTCATAAGACCTATGAGGAGGTAGAGAGTTAGCCTGATCCTTCCGGAAAACATCTTGGTATTCTAGGTATTCGGGAGGTAACTGGGGAGTCTCTGAAGAAATTGCTGCCAGTGCAACACCAGGTGGAGGGTGACAAGTAGAGACACATTCTGGAAACTGGACCGTTCTTGCTCGCCAATCGATCAGAGGATTGTGTTTCTCTAACCAAGGTATTCCTAGAATAATCTGAAACTGAGGAGCCTTGATCACATCGAACACGATCTTCTCATGGTGTCCATCTTGACTTACTAGCGTCACTTCTTGAGTGGTATGCGTTACTGGTCCGGAGGCTATCTCCGTTCCATCCACCGTAGTAATGACGTCCTTTACAGCCTTGGGACAAAGAGTTAGATTCATCCTCAAAACCATTTCATGATCCACATAATTGCCGATGGCACCGCTGTCGACGTAAGCTTCAATTGCATGTAATCAATCCAGATTATCAGGGCTATTGAGGACCATAGGTATCACGAAATGCGAGGTCACGGAACTGGTTTTCACGCTCGGTAAGAGGACCTCTATTCTTGTCGGGCGAGGTCGTTTCCCTGCTCAGAGTTTGTAACTTTGGTAACTGCAGCTCCTACTGCCTTCTTGGCAGGTTTCACCGGACAGTCTCGAAGAAAGTGCCCTGAGTTTCCGCAATAGAGGCATAATTGCAACTGTTTTCTCCTTTCCCGCTCCTTTTGTGTTAGAGGACCTTTCAGGCCCCCTATTTGCATGGGTTCCCCGGAGTCTACTCCTTTGGAAGGAGTCGGCGGTTTGGAAAATACTCGAGCATCAAACTTGGAACGATCGGCCTTCCTGTTCTGCAGTCTGTGATCTATTTGAACGACTAAGTCTATATAGTCCGAACAATCTTGTGGGGGATTCACTACTTGGGCTAACACATCTTTGAGCTCTCCACGTAGACATCTATAAAACAGCGTAATCCTTTTGTCCTCAGGCCATTGAGTTTCCACTATCAGTCTGTTGAAAGACGCAATATAAGCCAAAAGGTCTTGATTACCTTGTCGCAACGAAAGAAGCTCATTGTCCAAGGCCTGCCCCTCTGAATGTCTTGCGAACAGTTTTTCCATACTGAGCTGAAAAGCTTGAAAATCATGGAGGACCGGATCATCTTGATTTACTCGAGGGATCGACCAGTCTGCCGCATTGCCACTAAGGTACAAAAGCACGAAAGCTACTTTAGCTTGATCAGTTGGAAAGGCTGCTGGCCGGCATAAGAAATGCAACCGGCACTGATTGATAAATACTGCAAACCTCTTTGGGTCGCCAGAAAATCGTTCGGGCGGAGCCAGAGGTACATTCCCAGGTAGGTTGATCTGCACTGGATTCATTTTTTATTTTGAAATTTGTTTATTGGCATTTAGTTAGGGTTATAAAACAACACCATCAGCGGGTGCATCTGTCAATATCAAATGAGCAAATTTTCCACATAGTACAGCAACATATTAAACAGTAACTACAAACAACAAATTAACATTAACTGTCTCCTGAGTCGTCTTGAACAATGTTCTACTGGTCTCCGACAGGGTGGATGTTTGGGTTGTGGGGGGGGGGGGCAAAACCAATTCAGGAGCCTTCTTGGGCCGTGATGGTTTAGTTCCAGGTAACTTAGTTGGCTGCATGGACCAGCGATTCGCCCCGGCGAGTTATTCAAGGAGGTTTGTCGTCTGGAGAGTGGAACAGTTTTACCATGGTGTCTTTCCATGCAGTTAGTGCCATACTCGAGTCTTCGGAAGATCTGGCTACACTATCCTCCCAGGCCCTTGTTTCGGCGTTCGCCCATTTCTCAAGTTCTTTATGCCATACCGTGAAGATCGGACCTGTGGGCTTTTTCCATGACATGGCCATAGTTCTTTTTGCCAATATGCACACTAAGTCCATCAGTTTAACTGAGTGCTTGAATTTAGCTAGTCTGGGGTAGGTACCCAAAAGGCATTCATGCGGAGTCCATGTATACCTGGTCAAACCCGCCTTTTCGCACATTTGCTTTATTTTTGACCAGAGGGTCTGAGTTTTGGTGCAGTTCCAGAGCATATGGATCAGGTCTGCATTATCAGTCCCGCACCAGGTGCAGTTCGGTTGTGTAGAATTGTTGAATATAGCCAATTTGCTTGGGGTTAGGTAGGTGCGGTATAATACATTTATCTGGATCAGTCGAAATCTGTGGTTTCTAGAGACCTCCCTAGGGAACGCCAGTGCTCTATCCCATTCCTTATCTGACACTTCCAGTCCCATGTCCGTTTCCCACTTAGACCTAAGTACTGCACTCAGGGGGTTAGGAGTGTCGATTAGGTGACCGTATATTTGGGACACCACCCTCCCGCCTTCTCCGAGATTATATAGTAGTGTTATGAAGGGGTCCATTTCCGGTTCCTCTGGCCAGGTTACCCATTTTATTTGTGCTATTTTTCGAATCTTCTGGTACCAAAGGTATTGGCCAGAGGGAATACCATCTTCCGCTTGTAACATGGGGAATTCCCGGAAGGTTCCCTCAGCATATAGATCACCCCAAGTGTATACCCCTTTCCTTTCCCAGAGTCTGATATTATGCAGATCGGTATCGGCCTTGTCCTGCCCCGAGATTATTGGCATTTCAGGGGAGTATGGCTGCTTTAGTTGCATAACCGAGTTGGTTCTATGCCATATTTTCCTACCCAGGGTCACCAAAAAGGGTGCATTGCGTAGCAGGTTTTGGGGGGCCCAAATCAGTTCTTTCAGTCTTACCGGAGATATCATGTCCTGTAGCAGGGGAGTTTCAGACGTGGTCTCGTCTGCTAACCATTTAGTTACAAAGCCCAGCTGAGCAGCAAGGTAATATTTCTCTAAATTCGGTAGTTGAATTCCACCTTGTTTGTATGGTAGAACCAATGTGGATAGGGCAACCCGGTGTCTACCACTTCCCCATAAAAAGTCCCGGATTATTGCATCGAGTAATAGAAAGAAGGGTTTAGTGATGTAGAAGTGCACATTTTGGAAACCATATAAGAATCTAGGAAGAACAATCATTTTAACTATAGAGGCCCTACCCATCATAGATAGAGGTAGCTTAGCCCAGAATCCCATGGATTTACGCAGTCCCGGGAGTGCCGCCCTCGTGTTACGTTCATGCATTAGCTCTGGGGTGTGCATTATTTGGATCCCAAGGTAACGGAATGAAGTAGTTTGCCAATTTATGCCCACCGAAGGAAGTTCTTCAGCAGACCTACCTTTTAGTCCCGCTAGCGGAAACAAGCAGGACTTGGTTTTGCTGAATTGTATGCCCGAGACCTTCGCATAATTGTCAAGGACTTCCAGCATTGTTGGCACATTAAGAAGAAGGTTGTGGACATATATAAGCACATCATCGGCATATAAAGAAACAATGTGATCCACCCCGCCTATCCTTATGCCTGCGTCAAAAAACTGCTTTCTAAAGTAAATAGCTATGGGCTCCAGACCTAAGATATAAAGCATGGGTGAGAGAGGGCAGCCTTGCCTAGTTCCCCTACAAATGTCCCAGGCCTCCGACACACATCTCCCAGATTTTAGCCGTGCTCTTGGTTTATTATAAAGGATCTTAATCCACCTAATGAACCCCTGGCCAAAGCCGAATCCCTCCAAAACTGCCACCAGCCACTCCCAATAAATAGAATCGAATGCCTTAATGGCGTCTAAGGACAGTAGTGCATAACATTCCTGGCTTGTGTCGGTTTGAGCTATTATGTGCTGGAGCCTGCGCAGATTCATGGTCGTGTTACGACCAGGCACAAAGCCGTTCTGGTCCGTATGTATTATGTCTCCAATTACTCTGGATAGCCTCTTAGCTAGAATTGATGTGAGTATTTTAACGTCGTAATTAAGCATAGCAAGGGGGCGGTAAGAGTCGCACCTATCTGCGGGTTTATTAGGCTTGAGCATTGGGACAACCAGAGTTTCCCTCATGCTATCAGGTAGGGTCCCCCTTTCATAAGATTCCAAGAAGACTTCATGTAATAGCGGTGTTAAGGAGGGTTCATATGCCTTGTAAAATTCCGGAGGCAGCCCATCGCTGCCCGGGGCTTTACATGTCGCCAGGGATCTAATTGCCTCAGTTATGTCCTCGGGTGTGATGTCCATGTCTAAGGTCTCAGATTGTGTGGGAGTTAGTTTAGGCAGGCCAATCTCATCAAGAGTATCTAGTATTTGGTCTTGGGGGACTCGATCAGTGTGAGAGTATAATTGCATGTAGAAACTCGTAAAAGTATCATTAACACCCTGTTGAGTGTTGTGAGTTTCATCAAATTCATCCCGCAGTGTGGTGGTTATGTGTCTGGGGTGTTCTTTCTTGCAGAGCCAAGCTAGTAACCGGCCAGGTTTGTCTGCTTCTGCGTGTGCTTTGTTTGTTCTAGCGACAAAGTCAAATCTAGCTAATCTGCTCCATGCTTCAGTGCAATTCTCTCTAAGCGTACTAAGTTCTTCTTCCCTCTTCGGGGTGTCTATGGGGGCAGCTTCCAGTTTCACAATTTCCTGTTCCTTCCTGCCTAACTCACTGCGCAATATTTTCCTGATGCCACCCGCCTTAGCAATGACTTCTCCTCGCGTTACTACTTTTAGGGCATCCCATAGAGTACTGACGTGGTCTACGCTCCCAGTATTTTCTGATATGAAATTGTCTATGGACTCATGCAGCTCCTCTTTAAATGCCGGATCTTTCAGGGCTTCCACCGGCATTCTCCACATGGGGATGGGAGGTTTTGGGCCAGTGTGATTCCATTCCATTAAGAGTGGAGAATGGTCTGAAATGGTTCTTCCCAGATATTGCGCATCTCCTATCTGAGGTAAGTGCTCTCTACCCACAAAGAAATAATCTAACCTAGTATGAAGGGCATGTGGAGACGAGAAGTACGAATAACCTCTTTCCTCTGGGTGTAGTTCCCGCCAAACATCTGCCAGATCTAGTCCATCAGTCATAGCTTTCAGGGACGTGGTGGCAGTGGAGGGCCCCCTTGTTGGAGGCCAGGACCTATCCAGCGTTGGGTTGTGGACACAATTGAAATCACCCCCCCATATAAAGAAGCCATTCCTATATTGTAGCATTTTGGTACTCAGCTCCCTCAAGTGCGTCGGGATATTGTGATTGGGGAAGTACGAATTCACAATACATATTTCCATCTGCTCAAAGGTCCCCCATATTACCACATATCTGCCTTCTGGGTCTTTTTCCATCTTGGTGAGTCGGAACGGTACTTGGGGGTTGATCCAGGTGTAAACCCCTCTTGCAAATCTGGAGTAGGAGGCCCCAAAGCCCTGTCCCACCCAGTGTTCCCTGATCTTCGCCTCTGATTCGGCAGTGCAGTGCGTCTCTTGTAGCAGAGCTATATCCACTTTTTTCCTATGCAGGTAGGATTTAATCCTATTTCTGCGGAGATAGGTGCCCAGGCCCCGCACATTCCATGTCATTATCCTGAATTGACCAGCCATGGTGGTTTCAGAAGGGGTCCGGGGTCAATCCACCTCACATAAGGGCCATCTGTTAACTTGGCTGAGTCCTCACAAAGTCCCCTTAGCTGTAGGTTCAAACCCATCAAGTCCACTATTTCCGCCCTCCCATCCCTTATCCTCATATTGACTTTCGGAGACTTACCAACTTTCTCAACTTTCATCTCGAAGGATGTATTAACCAAAGG
This sequence comes from Ambystoma mexicanum, assembly GCF_040938575.1. NCBI lineage: Eukaryota > Metazoa > Chordata > Amphibia > Caudata > Ambystomatidae > Ambystoma > Ambystoma mexicanum. The sequence continues at coordinate 640,915,170 of NC_090939.1, forward strand.
GAACAACAAGTAACTGCCCCCAGCAGTTGTTTCAAACTCACAACGCTCGGGGGCTCCCGAGCCTCCGGGGCCTCTCCAGGCCTTTCGGTACGGGTGGTGTGTAGGCATTCGGCCAACACTGTATTGGGTGGGGCGGGTCGCTGGCGTTCCTGCACTTGGGCCCTCGTGCTCCTGCCCAATTAAGACTTCTGTTCGTTACAGCGTTAATTCAGGCTCCGCAGACAATGTCGTGATTGCTTAGTGTCGTGATCCTTTTCTCAGGCAGTTTCAATCGTTCCTTTATCGCTTGTTTCCTTTCTCGAGTTTTTCCGTGTCATCGGCGAGGTTGTTGTGTTCAAGCCACATATTTGCAGCCGCCGGAGTTTCAAGGAAGATTGCCTTCCCTTTGTACAGTATTTTAAGTCTGGCTGGGTACAGCAGCATATACTTCAGATTGAGTTCCCGTAGTTTAGCTTTTATTGGTATGAAGGAGTTCCGCGCTCGTTGCACCATGGGGGTGTAATCAGGGTATATGACTATTAGAGAATCGTTCCTTCTGATCTCTCCGCCTTCTCTTGAGAACCGCAATATTACCTCTCTATCTCGGAAGTTTAAAATTTTAGCTATTATTGGGCGTGGGTATGAACCAGGTGGCGGCCTTTTCTGGAGAGACCTGTGGGCACTTTCCACAGAGAATCCCTGGGTGAGTTTGCCTGCTCCAATTTCCTGAAGTAGCAGCGTTTCAATGAACTCAGTGGGGTTCAGGCCCTCCATGTCTTCCGGAATCCCAAGAATTCGAACATTATTGCGGCGGGCGCGTCCTTCCGCGTCCTCGGAGCGAGATTCCAGCCTAGCCACTATTGATTCCAGTTCTTGGACTTTTGCCTTCAGTCCACGTGTGTCCTCACTGGTTTCTTGTAGGGAGGCTTCAGTTTTGGTCACCCTTTCCGTCAGGTTGCGGGCGTCTTGCCTCATTAGCTGTATGTCTGACCTAATTTCTCCAGATCTTATCTTCCATGAAAGTTCGTAGGGCCGCAATAGCCTGCAGGATTTGAGTGTCTCGGGGGTCCGCCACCAGAGTGGGTGTCTCAGTCGGGGGAGTGATCTCCTGCGTTGGTTGCTGCCTTTGCAAAGTCGTTGTGAAGGCGTCCATCGTCGCAGTTTTTGATCTGTTCTTTGGAGGCGACATGGCCCGGTTTGGGGGATCCAGACTTGTAATCTACGCTATAAGCTTTAGCCTGTAACCAGAGGTTTGCTGCGGGTGGCCCTTGATCGGGCGGTTTATGGTTACAGGTCCAGTGCGGATCCAGTATCTACCCCACCGGGCTTTATGAGCTGTATTTGGCCTCCAGTCTTCGTATTTTGTGCCACCGGCAGGCGGGGTGGGAGCTCTACCTTTTGGGCACACATGTGATTATTCAATTCTCCCCAACCATTAGATGCCTCCGGCGGTCCCGTCTGGTTAGCGGTGTCTCTTGCCCTGGTAAGATCTGTGGCACTGAGGGGCGGTATTTGGGTTAATAAGGAGCAGTGCAACAGACTGTTGCGGGTTTCCGGATGGTGGTGGTGCGTCCGGCCCCAGCCGCCTAGTCCAGAGGCTCGCCTGGCGTATTACTTAACCCGCCAAATTTCAGGCATAGAATTACCTCCTGTGGATCCTCCGTATTGTGGGTGCTTTGTGGTTCCTTCTACCGGTTAAGACAACCAGATGCGTTGTGTATGGGACTATTCCCAGTGTGCCTCAGTTGTTTCCAGCAATCGGGTTCACCTTCCGCCTCCAACCGATGGGACCGTGCTGCGAGGAGTTATCCGTTGACAGCACTCGCGGTCTCCCGACCAGACGACTCGGCAATCCTCTTAACAGGTGCCGGCAGGAGCGGGCACCGAACGGTCCGCTCCGTCCCTGCTTCAGTGCACCGCTGGGATTCCCGCTACCTCCTGTGCTCGTCCGCCAACTGGGATCTCCCCTCGCGCTCAGTACGCCGTGTATGCACCGAGGTCACAACGCTCGTGCCGGTGTTAGTCGTGCTTCGTTTCGGCTGCTCGCAGAGGGGCCCGAGACATCAGCCTCATCCAGCAAGCTCGCCGGCACTCTAGTCCGTCTCACTGTCGCGGCACTCCGTCAGCCTCCGTACTAGAAGCCGCCATCTTGGGTGCCACCGGGGTGCCTTTTCCGATGCTCCGTTCACTACGTTGCTGGTGCCGATTTCTTCCAGCGACACGGTCAAATGCGGCAAAAGGGTTCTCCTGCGAGCTCGTTGATTTGTATCTCGGCTCTTTTAGTTCAGACGCCGTTATATCGGCCGTTGTAGGATCATGGGCAGGAGCACGGCGGGTTGCTGACTTCACTCCATGCGTGCAGGCCACGCCCCTCCTGCACTGGATTCATAGAGGATGTACAAGGAAGATTTCCCCCAGATGCGGGTAACGGGGTCTGTCCAGCTTGTGACTGTAGCCATTGTCTAGCGAGATCATCTGTTCGCTCCTTGGAAATAATCAGTTCCCTTCTTAGAGCGTTCGTTTCCTGACGGGCTGCATGCACTTCTGCCCTTAGTTCCCCAAGTAACTGGGCTAGCTGGTCGCTATCCGAGGTTTCCATAGCGCCTGGACGGGAGTTTTGCGGTAGGCTTTGCGTTCTGTAACGCTCACCTGATTCCCGTAGAGGCGCCGGTCTTGACTGGGCGTATACCGTATCTTCAAAGGTGATGTGTAACACACGGCTGGCTCTTTGGGCTGGACCTCCGTGCACTGTATGTCTGACTCGAAGGGTAAGATGTCTTAGGTAAGTGAACGTTGTGCTCTCCATCTGCCTCGGGGCAGGGTGCTGTAACCAGTTTCTTCACTGGATAAGGGGAGCAGGCCTCTTGACTTCAGAGGACTGCTGTCCGTCGTTTACTGCACGATCGGTAAGTTTCGAGTAATTCTAATGTCTTTAAAAGTCTTTAGTAATGATGTCTCTTGTTTTGGAGGGTTCCGGCGATGGCGGATGACGGGCTGAAGTGAGTTGAAGATGGAGCCCGTGTGATGAATAGAAGCGCCTGGAAGCACGTAAGTAAGCGCTTGTTGCCTGCTTCACGATGCGCTCTAACTGTCTTTTTATTTTGCAGGTACAAGTTCGGAGCGGCTGCAGGGTGCCGGAATACCCACTGGGTTAGATGTGGAAAGGAGTAATGGCACGTGAGTATTAAAGTTCCCCAATGTCTTTAAACGCACCTTGTTTTGTCTTTCAGATGCGGGATGCAGCGCCGAAGGCCTCCGGAGCGTGCGAAGAGTTGGTAAGCTTTTGTCTTTCAGATGCCGGAATGCAGTGCGAAGACCTCCCGAGCGCACGAAGAGTAGGTAAGCCTTTGTCTTTCAGATGCCGGAATGCAGCGCGAGGCGTTGGTGACAGCCGATGGACCAGGTAAGTGAAGCGCTGTCACTGAAGACCGTAATGCTAACCTGTTCTTTCTTGTCTTTATAGGTGTTGCTGAAGACTGGATTCAGGATGGTAAGCCTTTTTCCTTAGGCCCAGGATCAGATGCAGAAGACACGAAGAGCGTTCTGCTGCAGAGGATGCAGAATAACGCAAAGCAAGATTCATCCATCGGGTGTGGTTTAAATAGCCTCCTGTAGTGCTTAGGTGTCTCCTTCCACAGCCACGCCTAGGTAAGAAAAGAGTTCCTGCTTTCCAGAAGAGTTCCAGTGTTCTGAACCTAGGGAGTGGCTCCTGCCCCACCCAACAGGAAAAGTAGTTCCAAACAGAAGAGGATCAGAGGCTCAACTGGCAGGCAAGTAAGCAGCATGGTCTGCTGCAGGTAAGTCCACCCAAGCATTATGAGCCCGGCGCTTCCAGCGCTGGGACTGGGCATATTTATGAGCCTGGTGCCACTGGCGCCAGGACTGGGTCCAAAAGGTCCCAATTGGGACTGGTTGGCACTCGGAACCTGGGTTATGGATCTGCTTCCAAGAGAGTTGGGAAAACCCTGACCTTTTGGAAGCAGAGATCATGACACATTCCTAACAAATCTTTCAAATCTTTACCTCAGTTCCTCAATCAGCATGTGAAAGGTAAAGACAAAATTAAAATGAAAGTGCTACAAAATATGGATATCTGTCCAGTGCACAAATATACAGGACTACAAGGACATTCATTAGCCTGCATTTCAGGACCTATTTGCAAAAGCATCTTCCATGATATCAAAAGGATATCAATACATCATTCAAATGTAAGAAATCTAGTGTATAAAATATACTATGCTAAAAGTCCAGCTTTAGAATTAGCCAATTTAAATAACACTCTTCTGCATTGTACACCCAAATACCTACAAGAAGAAATCGACCGTATCCAGAGAAAATATTTTGGAAATGAAAGCCACTTACAAAATGCAATAGTTTTTTAACAGACTAGCAATAATTCTGCACATAGCAACCTTCTATTACAAACATACAAAAGAGAAATACTAAAATGTAAAAGTGCATCGGCTGAAGTACCAAACCATGTGTGTGTGCGTTGCCGCAGAACATTTTACAAAAGATACACAAAAAATATAGACATAGCATACAAAATAGAAGACAATGAAGATTCCAAATGGTTTGAATTAGCTCTCTACCTTTAAGCAGAAAACAAATACCAAATACGTGAACCCCTAATATGTTGCAGTTACTCACTACAAAACTGGACAACAACCAAACTCCTTCACGTGCTATCACAAATAATTTGGAATTGTTCCCACTAACAAAAATCCTGCAACAACTCAATTTGTATGAGAGCATCATAATTCAAACAGTTCACCCATTTCATGCAATTATACGCCTTCAACCAAAAACAGCAAAATTACCTCCCTCTGAATTGGTGAAAGGCATTCGTGGCAAAGTAGTTTATTTGCCATTAGATCTAAGAGAAAATGTACACACTCTAGGAGTGCAACGTTCAATAGAGCATTCTTTAATTGTCTTGGTAAATGGTGTACCAACAAAAGACAAAAACATTTGGCAACAACTGGTGGACTTACATAAAGTTAGACAAGCCTTGCAATATCTAAAAGACAATAACAAATACTACAAGGAAATAAATATTGAGGAAAGCTTAAGGGAAACAACTGAAATAATTCAAGAGTCATCAGAAACTGAACAATTTGAACTTCTGGATCCTGATGCAGTATCCACTCTTTTGAACCATTACAAAATTCATCCATTGCATTCCAATGAAAGCATGGATGATGCACTAGAAACTTACCAAATGCGACAAACCAAAGGGTCACCAATGAGCAGATGGGAAAAAAGTATAGAAGCACGTGCTTTTCCACTGCTATTTCCTACTGGCAAAGGTGGAAGATACAATGATGGACCCACTCAGATTACGGCATCAGAATACCGTTCATTACAAATGTATTCGCAAGATCCCAGATTTAGACAAAATGTGGAATACATATTCCACCTACTCTTTGAAAGTGAACTAGCAACCCTATGTTACGGAGTTGCAGACATTTTGAAATCTGGAACCCACTTTCAAAATATGTCAGCTACCCAATTAATACCCAATTAATACAAAAAGTACAAGAAAAAGATGAGGTTTTACAGTCAAGTATAACAAATCTGTTTGCAAACATGCGTGGTACAAAAGAATACTGGTTCCGAAGGCACGGAGACGTACGTTGTATGATCAGAAACCTTGGACCACCAACTTGGTTTGTTACACTAAGTTGTGCAGAATATGCATGGGAAGATTTACATGAGTTCCTACGCCTATCAAACAACAAAACCAACATAGATATATTAACACCTGGAGAACTTTGCTCTCTAGATCCATTTAATGTGTCAAGATATTTCCATCATCGTTTCATGCTATGCTACACTTTATTTGCAATAAAACTGTTCCTCCCCTCGGAGAAGTGCACCACTTCTTTTGGAGAAAAGAATACCAAGCGAGAGGAGCACCACATATTCACATGCTTTTATGGATCAAAGGTGCACCTAAATTTGGTCACGACAGTGATACCACTGTTTTGCAGTTCATCCAAAAATATGTCACTTGTGAAATCCCTTCACAGCGGACACATAGTGACCTGCATGGGCAGATTTTACAATTTCAAAGACATAAATGTGGCAAATATTGTTGTTGCAAAAACAAAAACAAAGGGAAATACTGCACCAAATGCTGCTTTGGTTTCCCTAGACCAGTTACAGAAACAGGTGAAGTGAACAACTTCATGTCTTCAGTTCGACATAGTGTTAAAGGTAAATCACATAAGAACACGTATTACATAAAAAGAACAGAAGAATCAAAATATATCAATGATTACAATGCAATCATTGCCCTCTTATGGAATGCAAACATAGATGTGCAGTACACTGCAGACAATTCCACTGCTGTTGCACGATATGTTACAGCCTACTTAACAAAAGCATAAAAAACAGAGCTTCAAGACCTCTGGGATGACCTATCATCAGACAAAACACTATCTCAGAAATTGTACAGCCTAGGCATAAAAATGCTCTCTCATAGAGAATGTGGCACCTATGAAGCGGCAGATCGTTTAACCGGTACTGCTTTGTATGTAAAATCAGACAACATAGTATGGCTAAGTCTTGGTCCTGCTAAATCTAGAAAAGAGTTCTGAAATCATATGAGGACATAGAAACAATTGCCAGAAATGATCCCAACAGCCAAGACATTTTAAAAAATAATTTACTGGACACATACTATCCGAACAGGAGTAGCACTTTGGAAAGCATGTGTCTATACCACATAGCTCAAAACTTTGCATACAAAAATAATATAAAACCCGATGAAAGCAAAGGTAGATCTAGAGCGACAGATTGTGAAGGCAGCTTAGTGAAACTTACCAAACAAAGCTTCATTAATCATGTCAAATTGAAAGAACTATATTACATGTCTCTGCTACAACTTTTTAAACCATGGTGAAAAGAGGAAGAGATACTAGATAACTATGAATGCTAACTATGAATGCTATGAAGATTCTTTCAAAGCAAAAGAAAGCGCTATCACCGATGTGAATTTTACGCAGTACAAAACAATGTTGCACAATGAACAGCAACACGAAGAAGAACTTCAGGCCCAACTAGATAAGGACTTTTCCGACAGTAGTCAACCTTCTATAACAGGGAGCCAAGAACCGCTAGGACAGCCACTGATAGCAAATGAGGCAGAATTAGCTATGACAGAAGTGGAAAACACCATGTGTCACTATCAAGAAGATATAGAAGACTTAACTGTACAACAAGCAAAACTTAACAAAGATCAGCGCACCATTTTTGAAGACGTAACAAAACAAATTGCACATGGTGTACAACACGAAAATAAAGAATGTACCTGCCAAAATTACAAACATATACTGCTGTACGTCAGTGGTGAAGCTGGGTCAGGAAAAACATTCTTAATCAAAATCATCAGCAAGTTCCTCCAACAATTGACAAACAACAAACTGTCAGCTGTTGTAACTGCCCCCACAGGTTTAGCTGCCTACAAAATAGGCAGTGTCACTTTACACCGATTACTACTCCTTCCAGTAGAACACCAAAACAAATTAGACTATTACAAACTTTCTGCAGAAGCTGCAATGGAACTACGCAGAGTATTAAAACAAATGAAAATGCTACTAATAGATGAAGTGAGCATGGTCTCCAACCTAATGTTGGCTTCGATTCACCTCAGATTGCAAGAAGTACTTAAAACAAACTACGAAGAACTCTTTGCAGGGAAACACATTATCGTTTTCGGAGATCTTCTACAATTGACACCAGTGAAAGGTAAACCTATTTTTAAAACCTTAGGACACAAACTCTGCCGTAAAACTGTTGGCAGCATAGGAAATGTCAACCTTTGGCAACATTTCCAATACAGAGAATTAGCAGAAAACATGCGGCAATCTGCAGATCTCACTTATGCCAATATCTTAAAAGTATTAGAGTTGGTGTACTGTCTCAAGAAGCACAAGCAGTATTGAAAAACCGGCACATTCATGCACTTTATGGCTCTAATGAATGCATGTGCTACTGATGTTATGGAACAATTAGCGCACCAAAATGTCAATTGTATGGCCTTAATGCCAACTCTTGCAAGCTGTTTCAAATTCAATGAAACAATGTTAAATAAAGAAATGCAACCAATAATGGACATTTGTGCCACAGACAAACTAGACGTACATGGTATGACACTACCCATATGTGAGCAAGCCACAAAAAGACTAAATAGCTTAGAAAATTCAATCTCCAACAGAGCTGGGTTGGAAAAAATATTTAAATTATCCTTAAATTGTAGAGTAATGCTTAAACGTAACCTTGACGTGGGACAAGGGCTATTTAATAGGGCACTGGGTACACTTGTTGGCTTTCAAACATACCCACGTGACAACATTCAGTTTGTTAATATTCGCTTTGACAAACTTTCAGAAGTGAAAAGGATAGGGCGCTCAACTGCTCGATTCCTTCTCTTCGAAGACATGTATGTACATAGAGAACAATTTTCTCTAACTCTTGCATATGCAGTCACCATTAATAAATCCCAAGGTCTTACCCTAGACAAAGCATTGATAGATATAGGAAACAAAGTCTTTAAAGAAGGCATGAGCTACGTAGCACTATCATGCTTACGTACACTTGACGGTCTATTTCTAATCAACTTTGATGCAAGTAAACTGAACATTGATATTCCTTGCATTATAGAATACAATAGACTGCGTTCACTGTACACCCCCCATCTGAAACAATATCCTGTTCCAGAAAAAGTAAAACGTGGTAAAAGAAAACTAATTCAAACAGAAATGCATGTACTATGTGCAATTCAGACAATCGCTCCACCTTACTGATACAAACACATAGTAACTACATAATACTTATGCTTCTACGTTATAATGCAGATGGTACCAAAAACAACTGCAAGCTGACTGGATTCACACACAGTCAAGTGTCACTTGGAAAGAAAACCTTTACAACAATAGGTATAATCTACCACACAGGAGCTACAACCAATGCAGGTCACTACACTGCATACATTAAAAAGAAAAAAAGAAATGTGGATGGTTGGAATGTAATGATAGCATTATTACTCTAAAGCAGAGCTTGCCAGCTAATCTTACAAATGTGTATTTAATCTTCTTAAAGCCAAAATGTATTAACTAATGTGTACTTCAACATTACTAAAAAATCAAGTAAAAGACTATAAACAGTTATAATACGCCAACAGGTATCTAACTGCCCAAGAGTGTATAACAACGACACAGATGAACAAGTTACTTACCAAGTGGTAACGTTCTTTCGATTGGATGTTCCTCCAACGTATTCCTCATCTTAGATATATTCCATCGTGCGTCGATGTCGTCGAGTCGATGGTCCCTCGAAGGCCTCTGTCGAGGGTGACATCATCGGGTGTATAAGTAGCAAGCTCGGCGCCCGTTGGCCTCAGTTCTGTTTTTGCCCTTTTGATCTTGTACTGTGTAGATTGTGCCGGCAGACAGGTATGAGCCTTGCGAGATTTGAGATGGCAATAACCCAGAAAAATCTACAGAGGGGTAGGCTGGGAGGGCGATGAGGAATACGTTGGAGGAACATCCAATCGAAAGAACGTTACCAGTTGGTAAGTAACTTGTTCTTCGAGTGGATTGTGTCCTCCAACGTATTCCTCATCTTAGATAGACTCCCAAAGCAGTATGGACAATTCCTCTGGAGGAGGTGGTAGATTTTTCGATATTCTTAGATGGCTGAGTATAGTACTGCTTTTCCAAAAGTAAGCTCCCTAGACTGGGAAGCATCCAGGTTATAGAATTTTGAGAAGGTGTGTAGCGAAGACCAAGTTGCTGCTTCGCAAATGGATTTTATTGGAACACCTCTTTGAAGGGCCGTGGAGTAGGCGATGCCTCTGGTGGAATGAGCCCTTAACCCTTCCGGAGCGTCTTTTTGAGCTAGTCTGTAGCATTCTGAAATGCAAAGCACAATCCAGCGTGAAATTGTCTGTTTTGTCACCGATTGACCCAGTTTCCTTCCTGTGTAACCTATAAACAGCTGGTTGTCCACTCTAAGTCTGGAAAGTCTAGAGATGTAAAAGCTTAAAGCTCTTTTCGGATCATACCTGTGTAATCTTTCCTCCTCCTTCGAAGGATGGGGTGGAGGATAGAATGTGGGTAAGACAATTTTCTGACTTAAATGAAAATCAGATATTACTTTCGGTAAAAATGATGGTTTTACCCTCAACACAACTCTGTCCTTATGGAACACAGTATAGGGTGGCCCAGAAGACAGTGCCTGCAATTCGCTCACTCTTCTTGCTGATGTTAGAGCAACCAAGAAGGCTGTTTTCCACGTTAGTAATCTTAATGGACACGTGTGCATAGGCTCAAAAGGAGCACACATTAAGAATTTTAGGACTAAATTTAGATCCCAGATCGGTACTTGAAATGGGTGAGGAGGAAACACATTAGTAAGTCCTTTTAAGAATTGTATTATCAAAGGAATTTTGAAGTAGGTGCATTCTTCCGATGAGCGCTTGAAAATGGAAAGCGCCGCAAGGTAACCTTTTATTGTTCCGATATTCAGACCTCTATGTGCTAGGGTCAGAAAGAAAGATAATACTTCCGGAATAGAACATAGAAAAGGATTGAAATTCTTTTATCTGCACCATTTGCAAAACTTTTTCCATCGGCAACGGTATAGAGACTTTGTTGCTGGCCTTCTTGCCGAAAGCAACACCTCCATAATGTCATCTGGAAGGTTCCAATCCCTGTATCTCAGCCTTTCAGATACCAAGCATGAAGGTTAAGCGTTTTGACCTCTGGATGGAGAACCTGACCCTCCATTTGAGAGAGAAGGTTCTCTCTCTGAGGAAGATATACTGGAGGACAGATGGACATGTCTAGAAGGTCAGGGTACCACGTTCTCCTGGCCCAATCCGGGGCAATTAGGATCATTCGGCTTCGAAACCTTCTCAGCCTCCTGATGACCTGAGGAATGACGGGAATCGGAGGGAACGCGTACAATAGTGGGAAATTCCACTCCACCACGAACTCGTCCCCCAGGGCTCCTCTCAGGGGAAATTCCCTTGAGCAATACCTTTCGCATTTTCGGTTGATTCCGGTTGCAAACAGGTCTACTTGAGGGGTTCCCCAAAGGGCGAGGATCTCTTGAATGACTTCCTGAGCCAGTTCCCATTCGTGGGATACCGTGCTCTGCCTGCTCAGAGCATCTGTCGTCATATTCTCTTCCCCGGCTAGATGAATTGCCGTTAAAGAGATTCCTTCCTGAATCGTCCAATACCAGAGCTGCATTGCCTCTCTGCACAGGGGTAGTGACCCCACACCTCCTCTTTTGTTTAGGTAGTGCATGGCCACTGTGTTGTCCGTCATTATCAGGACATTCTTTCCCCTGACAGATGGCAGGAAGGCCTTCAGCGCTAGTCTGATTGCCCTCAGCTCTAAAAGGTTGATATGTAGTTTGGACTCCGATGGAGACCAACGACGGTTGATTGTCAAATCGTTGGCATGAGCTCCCCACCCGAGGAGTGAGGCGTCCGTCACTAGTGTGATCTCCGGCCATAGTTGCCAAAAACGTTCTCCTTTTAGGATGTTCTCTGTACAGGTCCACCATAGAAGGTCTTGTCTGACCTTGTTCGGAATCTGAAGAGGAACCGTCATTTGACCCGAGAACTGGGACCACTGAGTCTTTAGGGCCCATTGAAGGGATCTCATCCTCAAGCGTGCCTCTGGCACCAGAAAGATGCATGATGCCATGAGGCCGAGCAACCTTAAAAAGTCATAAGCCTGGAGATTTTGCGCATTTTGGAATTTGGAAACCATCTGAAGAATGTCTTGAGCCCTCAACTTGGGAGGCAAGCTCTTTCCCAAGGACATGTCTAATACAGCTCCTATGTACTGAAGCTGTTGGGAAGGTGTCTTCTTGAAATTGAGGGACAAGCCCAGTTTGTGGAGGAAGTGGCAGGTGACTTTCAGATGATCCAGTGCTTGCTCGGCAGAACGCGCTCTGATCAACCAATCGTCCAGGTAGGGGTAGACATGAATCCCCCCTCTCCTGAGGTGCGCTGCCACCACTACCATTAACTTGGTGAAGACCCTCGGGCGGAGGTCAACCCGAAAGGCAGGACTCGAAACTGATAATGTGAGTCGCCAACTACGAACCTCAGGTATTTTCTGTGTTTGAGATTAATCGGCACATGAAAATAAGCATCCTGGAGGTCCAATGACACCAACTAGTCCTGAACTTGAAGGGCCTGAAGGATCTGAGAAAGGGTAACCATCTTGAACTTGTCCTTTATGAGGAACTTGTTCAAGTTTCTTAAGTCCAAGATGGGTCTCAGTCCTCTGTCCTTTTTGGGGATCAAAAAATACAGGGAGTACCATCCCTTGTTCCTCTCCGCTGCAGGTACTGGTTCTATAGCACCTTTCTCCAGCAGGGTTAAAACTTCCTGCTGTAGGAGCGGGTTTGAAGACTTCAACGGGTGTCTCCCTGGTGGATTGCTTTGAGGTTGCATTAGAAAAGGAAGGCAGTAACCATGGGCTATTATTTCTAGAGTCCAAACATCTGAAGTAATGGCTCACCATTCTTGCAGATGCTGTGACAGCCTGCCCCCTACAGGTGTTTTGTGATGCAAGTCCTCAAAGCGGTTTTGTGGTGGATGTTGCAGCCGCTGATGGCAGAGAGGCTGCAGCTGGAGCTGGTTTAGCACGTTTTCCTCGTCCACCACGAGTGGCCTTTTTCTGGCCCCTTTGACTGGCTATTCCTCTCGCCTTTCCATATGAGGTGTAGTAACGATAGGATCGTCCCCTCCATGACTGTCCCTGCGCACGAAAAGGCTGAGGTTGCCTAATAGCAGCTCCTAAAGATTTGGCAGCTGCTTTTGAGGTCTGCAACCTCTCAAGGCTCTCGTCAGCCTTGTTGCCAAAAAGGTGAGACCCGTAAAACGGCATATTCTGAAGGCGGTTCTGTATGTCCGGTGCGAAACCCGACTTCCGTAACCACGCAAATCTGCGCATTACCGTGCTAGTGCCCATGGATCTGCTTACACTATCTTCAGTGTCCAATCCAGATTGAAGGGATTCCTGCATGGCTTCCTTTCGATCTCTAACGATGGCTAGGAAACCTTCCCTTTCTTCCCCTTCTGGTATGTGCTCTGCCGCCATTGCAATGCACTCCCAAAGAGTGTACGAAAATTTTGCCAAGGCACATGTGGAGTTGGCCGATTTTAATACCATGCTCCCGGCTGAAAATACCTTCCGTGACCAACCATCCACACGCTTATCGTCCCTGTCTGGAGGGATAGAAGGGTATGCAAGTTTGGTAGAAGCTGTGGCTGCCTGTATGACCAGACTCTCAGGAGTTGGGTGTTTGGACAGATAGCCGGGGTCGCTACTGGCCGGGCGGTATTTTGAGGTGAGGGATTTATTTACCAGAGGAATTATTCCGGAATTTGCCAATTCTTGGCCACCCTTTTTTGCAGGGCTACATTTAAGGGTAGTACTGGGTCTTCGGTGGGCCCATGATCCAATATATCTGTTAAATCATCCTGGATGAATTGGGCTGATGGTTTAGCCCATCCTAAGTAATCTACTACCTTTGCCATTAATTGACGGTATGATGGACTGGCATGCTCTCCTGGTTCTGGTCTGCCAAAGTCGTTTTCAGGAGATGTGTCAATGCCACTTGCATTGTGTAATGATTCCACCAAGTCCCTCATTCTGTTTTCTTCTGAAATAAAGCATTCTGGGACATTTGGGGTGCCATATTCCAGCCCAAAAGGTACATTCTCCTCATCAGATCTTTGAATTGAGGTCAGGGATTTGAAAAACTCCTTTCTGGGGAGAGACTTGAAAACCTTCAATGGGAGAGGAGGAGGAAGAGGAATAGTACCTGGCTCTGAGGACAATACAGGTTTTGTAACCTTATCCTTCTCCTTTTCTGGCTTCCCTGGCTTGGCTGGAGCCTTTGGCGCCGAGGGTTTTGGCGTCGACGACACTGTGGTCGTCGACAGGGTCTGCTTCGAGGGCGTCGAGGCGACCTTCGAAGATTTTCCCTTCGAGGTATGAAGGGTTTCGGACGGCGTCAATGACCTTGAGCAGTCGACTCGACTCGAGCGTTTTTCACTCGGCGTCCTGGAAGGTTCCCTTACCTTCCTTTTTCGATCACCGGGACTCGAGGGCGCGCGAGTGTCGGAGCAATGATGCTCCCGGCCGGCTTCCGAAGATGGCGCGGACCGAGGCTTTGCTTTTTCAAACACATCCATCATTTTTACCCTGAATGCTTCCCACTATTCGGTAGACAAATGTTTCGTGGGGCATTTCATCTTTTTTGGAGACTCATCTGACGACGAGGTGGAGGGAGACCTGTGGCATTGTTTCTTCGATCTTTTTGATGAAGACGACGAGTGATGGTAATCTCTACGGGACCTCGATCGATGCCTTTCGCGTCGAGGAGAATTCTCCTCACGGGATCTCGACTCGACGCTAGAGGTTTTTCGATCGGTTTTTCGACCTACCTGTAGCTTTCCTCTCCTCTCTCGCAAGGCCTTCCTCGTCATCGCCTGACACTTCGTACAGGCCGATTTCGGGCTCGTGGTCGGCGTCGATGACGAGGACATATTTCGTTATTATATATCTTCTCACAGAACTCGAGGCACGCTGAATGTCCAAAGCAACGTATACTGCGGAAAAACAGAACTGAGGCCAACGGGCGCCACGCGTGCTACTTATACACCCGATGACGTCACCCTCGACGGAGGCCTGCGAGGGACCATCAACTCGACGACATCGACGCACGGTGCCCTCTGCCGAAAAAATGTCTGAAGAGCAGCAAAGCTGGATGGAATATATCTAAGATGAGGAATACGTTGGAGGACACAATCCACTCGAAAAATGAATACCACAGATCCGTAACAACAAATGCACAGTTAGAATACGCCAACAGGTATCTAACTGTTGTTAAAAAACTGCAACAAGGCAACAGATAAAACATTAATCAGAAAGAACAAGGCAACACTCAAAGAAAACAAAGAAATAGTTTGTAGCATAGCAAATTTACCAGGTTACTCACCGTAGTGACCACCTTACTCCTAGTCCATAGTCCCCTTTCCTCCATACTTGTGGAACATCTCTCCGTCCTGTCCTCTCCGTTTGTCCCTCCTCTCTTTCCTGCTCGGGGCCCGGCACAGGGCCGTAACCCCGCCCACCTTGGCTCCGCACCGTGCATCGCCCATCAGCAAATTTACCAGGTTACTCACCGTAGTGACCACCTTACTCCTAGTCCATAGTCCCCTTTCCAGCATACTTGTGGGACATCTCTCCGTCCTGTCCTCTCCGTTTGTCCCTACTCTCTTTCCTGCTCAGTGCCCGGCACAGGGCCGTAAACCCGCCCACCTTGGCTCCGCACCGTGCATCGCCCATCAGCAAATTTACCAGGTTACTCACCGTAGTGACCACCTTACTCCTAGTCCATAGTCCCCTTTCCTCCATACTTGTGGGACATCTCTCCGTCCTGTCCTCTCCGTTTGTTCCTCCTTACACAAGCGTTAATCAGGAGCTACACTGCTTCTTGAAGCTGCTGCTCATCCATATTAATAGATGAAAGCGCCACCACTTTGAACACAGCACCATCGTGAACCAAGCTGAGTGGAGATCTTTTGCTTTCACCAGTTCGTGACGAGTCAAAGTAAAAAAACATTAAAGATACAGTGCATGAAAACATTTTGAATGCGCGGCATTCGTTTAGGAAGCCGGATGAAAATGCTGATTAAGTTACCTTATACGTCCCAAAGAAATTGAGAAACACTCAGATATTAATGGGAAAGTATCATTTACTGAAAACAACAACATTTTCTCTGTCCTGAAGACGGCCACTATTACCATCAGAACCAACGGCACCAAGAGAGAGTCCCATATGAGTCAGAAAGGCCGAAACATATGTCGACTTGCTAATAGGAACTTTTTCACTTCTCTGATTCCTATCTCTCATTTCAGTAATTTGTGAAAGGGTAGCTGGTGTGTATTAAGTAACCCGCAGTTACCCTACAACAACATAGGTTAATTAGAATAGAGTGGGTAATAAATAAAACACAGAACTAGATTATCTGCTCTGGTTGAAAAACCTTTGAGGCATACATTTATAGTTGGGAGGTTCTAATATATTTGATTCTCCCTCGAGATTAAATGCATCCATGTTTGCAGTAATATACACTGTTTTTCCCGTTTTCTTTCCCCATGTAATTTGGCATCTTGAAAGGTCTGGTGTGTCCACACCAGTTAGATTGTAAGTGAGTAGCACAGTTTGTTTTTAAAGATTTAGGCGTTAGAAAGCCTTTTTAGGCATATGTTGTCTTAACAATAAAAAGAAAAATATTTTTGATAATCATGTGTGGTATAAGTAATCTTAAAATTGCATGAGATTACCTTGGATCTAACCTTGTGCGACTCAGGGTCTTAAGGTAGGGGTAGTCGACCTATTATCTTTTGCTTTCAGTGTATCAGTCTCCCATTGATAGTGTCGTCCCCCCGATAACAAAAAACTGGGAGTACCCAATGTTGAATTACAGGTAAGTTCTGCATGACAGAACGTGAACACCCGACTCTGCTAGGGAGGACACGAAGGACAGCACCGTGTCAATCGTAGCCACCCTTGGATCCAACTGCTTTTCCAAACACCAACGACAGAACCTGAGCCATTTACTCCTGTATTGGGATCTGGTCGAGGGTTTCCTGGCTGTTTGGATAATACGCATGTTATCCGTAGACAAGTTAAGATGCTCTAAAGACTTGAACTCAAGCACCATGCCGCCAAGCTGAGCGATTGTGGGGAGGGGTGCCACAACTGCTGTTCCCCTTGATGAAGAAGATCTGGGGTTACTGGTAACCTGATCAGCGGAAACACCGACAGGTGTTGAAGTTCTGAGAACCAAAACCTGGCCGGCCACCACAGGGCCATGAGCAGAAGGGAACAGTTCACAGAGTTCTTCAGCTTCCAAATTGCTCGATGAACTAGAGGCAGAGGCGGGAAGGCGTAAGCTCTCATGTTGTGCCATGGAAATTCGAGAGCATCCCCCAGAGAGGAGGCTCTCAACCCCCTCTGGAGGCATACCGAGGAAGCTTCTTGTTTACCGCCGTAGATAAGAGGTCCACCTCCGGTGTGCCCCAACGCAAGAAAATCCATGAGAGGACCTCCGCCTTCAACTCCCACTCATAGTTGACCACTGTCCGCCAGCTGAGGGCATCCGCTGTGACCTTCAGCTGGCCCGGGGTGTGCACCGCAAGCAGCCAGACGCCATGAAGCATGGCCCACTCCCATATCTGGATGGACAGATCAACCAAAGGTGCCCACCCCGCAGGCAACAAAACATTGTGCGGAAGGGGTATCGGAGCATTCCGGTCATAAACTGACCGATAAGGATGCGCACAAGGCCCAGAACCTTACCCAACACCTGAGGCCGACGGCGCAGTTGTAGGGGTAGCGTTCAAAATGGCCACCGCGGCCGTGGCGGGAACGGGCACCATTTTGTCATCACCTGAGGGGAACTGCGGCACTTGAGGAAGTGAGGCAGGGGTCCCCGTCTATGGATCATGGGTCTTAACTTTAGCCTTAACATAAGGAACCTCAGCAGAGCCGGTACTATGAGGCCTGGAATGTTTCTGCGACATACCAACCGCCAAAATTAGCCTTCTCAGGAAGGACCTCAGCGTTTCTGGTAAAATAAGAATTTTCCTTCTTTGCCCCTTCAACAGATCTGGTGTCGCCGCAAGAGCAGGAACGGTGAGAAACAACCTTCACCGATAAGGCTTTGCCAGACCCTCAGAAATATTGGTAGCTTTAGCCTCTGTACGAGGGACCTCGGACCCAGGTCCGGTAACAGCCTAATTCGCGTGGTCCTCGAACATCCGTTCGGTAACACCAAGCCCCACCAAGGCCTCGGGGCGCACCCCGGCATAAGAGCCAGTCGTCCAAATACGGATACCCATGGATACCCTGGAGACGAAGTTAGGCCGCAATCACCGACATCATCTTCGTGAGGACACGCGGCGCCGAGCTGAGGCCAAAAGGAAGCACTCGAAACTGGAAGTGCTCCTTTTCCAAAGAGAAGCGAAGATATCTCCTTTGTGGGTTCCAAATCAGGATATGCCTGTATGCGTCCTGAAGATCCACAATGCTGAGCCAATCGCCCATCTGCAAGGAGGAGCGTATCTGGCTGGGCGTGATCATCTTGAATTTCTCTTGGGGTAGGAAAAGATTGAACTGGGAAAAGTCTAGGATGCTGCGCAGGCCAGCTTAGCTGGGTTTGGGCACCGTAAACAGCCGGGAGTAGAAGCCCTCCCCTCGCTCCCCCAAAGGGAACAGGTTCCACAGCTCTGAGGTCCCGAAGTTTATGAACTTCGGCTTTGAGGGAGGGCGAGCCCATCAGCTGAAAAGGAGGGATGAAGGGTGGGGTAGGGGGTAAAGGTAAGCAGAAGCCCGCTCGAGCGACTGACAAGACCCATTTGTCTTCTGTGATGGTCTGCCACGCCTCGCAATGACACGCAATGCGTTCTCCCACCGGGGTCTCGTGCGAGCGCGGAAAACCCTCATTTGGCAGGCTTATCGTGGCAGTGCCACCTGAACCTGATGAGGAGGCTGAGGAGCGGGAGAAAAACCGCATTCGCTGTTGTCTATGGCGGTTATTCCCCGCAGGAGTATCCACTCTGCGAGATTTGTGGTCGAGGAAGCCCCTAAAACCAGACGAAGGTCGACTTTGCGACAACGGTCTCTGGGATTTGAAAGGAGCTTTAACCAGAACAGACAATGATTTAGCCGTCTAAGTGCTATCCTTGGTTTTGGTGAGCAATACATCAGTAGAAGAGTGAAAAAGCTCCTTACCATCGAATGGAAGGTCCAGTACCTTGTTTTGCACTTCCTTCGAAAACTTAGTGGCATGCAGCCACGCTTGCCGCGAGGTATCAACCCCAAGCATCAGGCCCGAGCCGAGGTGTCTACGTGATGAGCCGTAGCCTCCAGGAGATCCTGGGCCAAGACCCTGGCATCGGAAAGGCCACCTCAGAAATCTTCCAACTTCTCGACCGGAATGTGCTCCTCAAACTCCGACAGACCTTTCCACATCCACATATTAGCTCCCGCCAAAATCAATTCTGCATTGGCCTGCCTGAGCTGCAAGGCCGAATTGGCAAAGATTTTCCTCCCTAGGGAGTCCAGGAGCTTGTCCTCCTTTACCAAGACCTGAGTAGCCGTTGCGGAAGAGGATGCTGCAGGTCTGGACTGCAACGTAGCCGCAGCCACCACTGTGGAGGAGGAAGGCGGACAAGACGACAAGGCCACTTCTTCCGAAGAATGCAGCCTGTACCTTGCGTCAATCTTTTTATTGACAAAAAGTCCCGAGCGTGGCTTTTCCCAAACTCTTCGGACCTCGGCCAGAACATCCTCCTGCAGGAACAGGCCAGTACACTCCAAGGGAGACAAGGTGAACGCCCCAGAAAGCACGCCCTCCTGTGGAGCGGGTGCCTCGGGCACCGGAACATCCAAGAAACTCATCATGTCCAGTACCCGGTCATGAAAAGCTCTGATAGAGCGGGGAAGGTCCTTGTTGTCCTGATCGCCTTGAGGGTCATCTGACAGGTCAGGATCCTGCTGAGCCGTGTCAGGCACTGCCTTGTCCACTGGGGACAATGGTGGCAAAGGCGGAAGAGCAGGGGGAGGCACCACGGGCAAGGGAGGCGCCGGCGGAACCACCGGAGGAACAGGTGGAGCCGAAGGCGCAGGTGAACATATCTCCTTGAAAAGCCCTTTGAAATATTCCCTCATGGGGTCGGTGCGCATAAGCGCTTGAAATTTACCGAAAAAGGCGTCCTCAGGAGATTGTTTCGGAACCTGAGGAGGCCTCTCTTGAGGTGGACAAATCCAGGGACGTAACGGAGAAGGATGCCACACCGGCCCCTCCACCGACATATCCACATAAATCAAGGGAGACGCCCCCGCGGGCAACGAAACATTGTGCGGAAGAGGCATCCGGGCATTTCAATCATAAACCGGCCGGTAAGGATGCGCACAAGGGACCTTAGGTTCACCCAAAGGACCGAACCCTACAACAGGGGCCGATGGCGTAGTTGTAGGGGTAGCACCTAAAATGGACGCCGTGGTCGTGTCGGGAACGGCCGCTATTTTGTCCTCATCTGAGGGGAACTGCGGCACGTGAGGAAGTGAGGCAGGGGTCCCCGTTGATGGGTCAGGGGTCTTAATTTTAGCCTTAACATAAGGAACCTCGGCAGAGCCGGTACTATGAGGCCTGGAATGTTTCTGCGACATACCAACCGCCAACTGAGCCTTCGGAGGAAGGGCCTCGGCACTGCCGGTAAAAGAAGCACCTTTCTTCTTTGCCCCCTCAACAGATCTGGTGTCACCACAAGAGCGGAAACGGTGAGCAATCGCTTTCACTGACAGGGCCTTGCCCAGCCCCTCAGAACTGTTGGTAGCCTTAGCCTCTGTACGAGGGACCTTGGACCTAGGCCTATCGGCACGGGCCTCGAACATCCGTTCGGTAACCACAAGCCCAGCCAAGGCCTCGGGGCGCACCCCGGTTTTGTTTTTGAGGGAAGCCGAAAGAGAGGCCTTAGAGCAAGCTCCGGTACCCCACGACTCAGTAGAACTGGGCCTACAAACAGCCCCCACAGGAGGGGCCTCGGAGCGTACTCCGGTGTACACAGGCCCCTTACGGAGACCCTCGGAGAAAACTCTGGTAGAATTATTAGGCCCGACAGGCACCTCAGGGCGAACCCTGGTAACAGAGCGATCAACGCCCCTCCCGGCCCGAGAGGAACCTGGGAAGGTATACCCCGGTCGGGGTGCTCTGAAAAGTAAAGAACTTACCGGGCGTTTCTTCTTCCGGTCGATGAACGCCTGAAAATGAGAAGGAGGAGTGCGTAGGAACACCTCCTCCCACCGCTCCAACCGACATTGAAGTGCCCGGACCGAAAGGGAGTCACAGTAAAAACAGGAGTCCCAACGGTGTTCCGGACCCAAACACTCTAAACAAAGAGGATGGGGATCCGCCCTCGCGAAGCGATGGTGACACGATGAATAGTCTGGAAAATCTAGTTTAAAAGACATAAACAGACTAGTAAACGAAACGCTAGCGAGAGCCAGAGAGGAAAACAGGGAAGAAAATCTTCCGAGGATGCAAGTGCATCCGGCCCCGACCGTGCAGAGAAAAGGACTGATGGGCGATGCGCGAGGCGGAGCCAAGGTGGACGGAGTTACGGCCACGTGCCGGGCCCCGCGCAGGAAAGAGAGGAGGGACACATTTTTGAAAAAAATGGGGATGCTTTTTACAATGTGCTCCGGTCCCGTCCCACAGGACGGAGAGATGTCCCACAAGTATGGAGGAAAGGGGACGGGACGTAGGAGTAAAAGGTTTTTTTTAATCCGACAAGGATTTTTTTCCCCCAGACCCAAGGATTTGAAAAACAAACACAGAAACTGAGCAAAATGCACAGTACACTGGTTTGTAAACTAAATATGAGGGTCCAAAAAAAAAAAAGCTGAACTGTCTATTATACAATGTAATAAGTCTTCCTAAAATGCAAACACTAACATGCTTTTTTCTTTTATCACAGAAATTAAAAAAGGATATTTCCGCCAAGTACTAAAGTCATGTAAGACATATATGGAGTCTGAACAAAGTAAACAGTAAGTATAATTACAGTCATGTCATACATATTCGAATCTACACATCTAATCTATGGCAGTAATATGGTGCATATGGTGCAGTACTATAGGCTGGGCCTAGCATCTTCAATGTTTAACCTACCACCTACACCCTACGGCCAAGCAACCAAGACTATAGGTCCTACCCACAAGCATCGCAGCATATGAAAACCATGGTGCTTGTAATTTCACTACTTATAAGTTTCCTCTTGGGTGCATGGTCTGCAGCCATGCACCCAAGACGCTAGGTCGTGCACGCAACCACCGCACCACAGCACACCCATGTTCAATTATAACATCACTGCTTATGACTTCAATCATGGGTGCATGGCCTTTGGCCATGCACCCAAGACACTGGGTCCTGGCCAGCATGGGCGTAATTATAGGGGGGAACAGGGGGTTTTGTCCCCCCCAACTTCTCTGGCATGCCTTTTTGTCCCCCCCATCTTTTGGAGGGAAGGCAGGTGGGCTGCAATCATCAATTATGTAATTGACAGGGAGAGCCCGGCTGGGGTGCTCAGCAAGGCTTGCGCTGTCTCATTACATAATAAAGAGATGCCCGGCAGCCGCGCTGCAACACATCCAGGGCCGGGATGCCCTGCGTAGCTCAGTCCCTCACCCTGGCTGGCCTGACTCAAAGTCAGCAGCCAGGGTGCTGAGCTGGGTGCTGCAGGGCATGGCGCGTGTGTTGTCATGCTAGCAGCAGCACTTCAGGGGGCCAGTGGCACAGAGAATCGGTTTCCAGCTTCGTGTTCCTGCAACACACAGACAGGAACTAGGAATATCATTCAGCTTCCTGGTTTCTGCCTGGAGCTGCATTAGTGCGAACAGGTTAGGTCGGTGTAACATGAGACGTGGCCCGGGTGGCATTTAAAAGCAGAGCATAGGTACTTTTTTAAAAACATTTTTTTATTGTGTTTGTGTGTGTTTGTCGGGGAGCTCTGTCCAAACCCTCTGAGGCAAAATACATGCAGACTTCCTAATTAGCATATGGATTGCACCAACAGAAGTGACTTCACAGAAAGGACATTGCAAGGCGCATCATCAGTCTTTGATACTTGGAGGCACCATAGAAGTGACTTTAGAATAAGTTGCATAAATAAGCCAAGTGACAAATAAGGGAATAGTTTCTTACCTGTAACTCCATTTCTCCAGCATTGGTATCTTTCATGGATTCACATGCTTAGAATATTCCCCGTCGACAGACTGGGAACCCTCGGTAAGCTTATATAGCCTTTTCCTATAGGAAAACTTTCAACACTTTAGTGTCCTATCTACGTCGTTTTTGGCCGCGCACGCACGCACGCCCTACCAAGACGTAGCGGTATAAATGCCCCGCCCCCGCGGCTCCTTCCAGATTTCGACCCCTCCAAGTGGAACGGGGTGAAACCAGAAAAAGTGCGAAGATTGCATTTCGGGGAGGCCGGAGGGCGCATGTGAATCCATGAAAGATACCAATGCTGGAGAAATGGAGTTACAGGTACGAAACTATTCCCTTCTCCAGCATTGGATCTTTCATGGATTCACATGCTTAGAATAGAATGCACAGCAGTGAACGTGAAACAATGAAGGAGGTGTAACTGCAATCGTGCAATCACCCCATTCTGCCAAAGAAAACGAACCATGATTACATAAGATTCGAGATCAACCACTGTCACCTTTCTGCATACCGCAATATACGTAAGTTAAAAAACAGGGTACATAAAGCACGCATTGACACCACATACGCATGTTCGTGCATATAATTAAAAGCGTATACATATATATATATATATATATATATATATATACCCCTATCTGCATGTATAAACCCATATCCAATCAGCATAGAACCCTCTCGAAGAGAAAGGGCTTACCTTACTGAAAGAGATGCTGCAAGACTGCTCGGCCCATTTGAACCTCGTCCGCATGCTGTCGTTCTAAGCAGTAGTGGCGGGTGAATGTATGGGGCACTGACCATGCTGCTGCTCTGCAAATGTCTGCCAGCGGGATCCCCGCCCATAATGCCGTCGATGACGAGGTCGCTCTGGTCGAATGGGCTCTCGGACGTCCTTGCAGCGGCTTTCCCGCTTTCGAGTGACAGAAAGCAATCGTCAACGAGACCCATCGAGCCAGACCTTGTTTCGAAATTGCTTTCCCCTTTGCTGAAGGGCCATACGTAACGAAGAGCTGCTGTGTCGATCGAAGTTGCTGGGTACGATGCAGGTAAAATTTTAGAGCTCTCTTGACATCGAGGGTATGCAGAACCTTTTCCGCTGCTGACGATGGCGTTGCAAAGAAGGTGGGTAGGACCATGGTAGAGTGTTTATGAAAAATCATAGGAACTTTCGGGATAAAAAGAGGACTTGTCGACAAGATCACCTTGTCCTTGAAGAATCTGAGATACGGAGGGTCTATGACCAATGCTTGTAACTCTGAGATTCGTCTAGCCGACGTTATGGCTATTAGAAAAGCCACTTTCCAAGATAGAAACTTCATGGACGCTGTAGCGATTGGCTCAAAAGGTGATTTCATCAAACCTGCAAGTACCAAGTTAAGGCTCGACATTGGTGGAAAACGCTTAACCGGGGGAAACGTCCGAAACAAACCTCTCATGAAATGTTTAACCAATCTGTCACTATACAAAGGCGTAGAGTTGCTCCTTCTTATGAACCTAGAGATGGCCGCCAGGTGAACCTTTAGAGATGAAAAAGACAAGCCACTCCTCGCCAAATGTAACAGATACGGGAGGATCTGTTCCGGAGTAACTCTCAGAGGCTCCAATTCCGCCTGCCCTTGGCACCACACACAGAATCTTTTCCACTTACCCCTGTAAGACTTGTTGGTGGACGGGGCCCGCGCAGTCTGTAATATTTTTCGACAGTCCGATGGAATGGTCAAGGCCCCAAACTCCGAAAAGTCAGGAGCCAAGCTGTGAGGTTGAGACTGTTCGGGTCATGATGCCACACTGTTCCTTCGTTCCGGGACAAGAGGTTGGGCTCTTTTGGGAACGTTATCGGGTGGTCCGCTGACAGATGAAGGAGGTCGGAAAACCATGGTTGTCTCAGCCAACACGGCGCTAACAGGATGACTCGCCACCTGTACCTGCGTATCCACTGCAGAGTCCTCCGTATCAGGGGAAACGGAGGGAAGGCATAGAGGAACTTGTCCGTCCACGGGAAGGAAAAAGCTTCTCCCACTGAATTTTCCTGTGGCCATCTGCTGGCGTACATTTTGCACTTCTTGTTTGCCTTCGTGGCAAAGAGGTCCAGCGTCGGTTGCCCCCATTTCTGGAAGACCTTCGCCAAATGATCGTCGTTTATTTCCCACTCGTGAATCTGGTCCATCTTTCTGCTGAGCGAGTCCGCCTGCTCGTTTTTCACTGTTGGCAGATGATGGGCTATGATGGATACATCGTGCTTCAGCGCCCAGTGCCACACCTTCTGGGCCTCGATGGAGAGGGTCCTGGACTGCGTACCGCCTTGCTTTCGCAAATAAAACATTGTCGTGGTATTGTCCGTCAGAACTCTCACTGTGGATCCCCTGATGTGAGGCAGGAACGCTCTCAGGGCCCAGCGGACTGCTCTCAATTCCAGAATGTTGATGTGTAGGAGAGATTCTTTCTGAGACCAGCGGCCTTGTGTCTGCAGAGTGCCCATATGCGCTCCCCAGCCGGTTAGGGACGCGTCCGTTACAACTGTGAACTGGAATTCCGGTTCCTGTAGAGGCACTCCCTTGGAAATATTCCGACGATTCCTCCACCACCGTAGGGTTGACATGAGCTCGACGTCGTCGATGGTCAACTTGTCTGACCAAAGGCCCTGAGACTGCGTCCAACGATCTGCCAAAAACTGTTGAACTGGCCTCATGAAAAGGCGACAGTTGGGCACTAGATGAATGCAGGACGCCATAGCTCCCAGGATTGACGTATATTTTCTTACCGACAACCTGGAATTGATCTTCAGCTGGCCTGCCAAACGACTGAGCCTGGTAATCCTGTCGAGGGATGGTTTGACTAATCCCAGCTGGGTGTCGAACTGGGCACCCAGAAACAGTAAGCTTCTGGACGGCGTTAATGAGGATTTGTCGAAGTTTATTGCAAACCCCAATCGTTCCAATAGGTTCAATGTGACCTGTCGTGCGTCGACGACGGGGAAGATCCCCTCACCAACCAGTCGTCGAGATACAGGTATACATGGTGGCCATGCCTCCTCAGCCAGGCTGCCACCGGAGCCAGGCATTTGGTGAACGTTCTGGGGGAAGATTTTTGTCCAAAAGGGAGAACTGTGAACTGGTAGTGATTGTGTTCCACCACAAACCTGAGGTATTTCTTGTGTCGCGGACACACCAGTATGTGAAAGTACGCGTCCTGCTGGTCCAGAGACGGTAGAAAATCCCCTTCTTGAACTGACCTTATTACCTCTTGGAGCGTGAGCATCTTGAACTTTATGTCCTTCAACGACTTGTTCAGTTCTCGCAGATCTAGGATGGGACGCCATTTTCCATTCGACTTTTTCACCACAAAGTACCGGGAGTAAACCCCTTGACCCCTTTGCGACGACGGGACGTGTCTGTAGCCTCTTTTTTTTTGCATAAGTGCTACTTCCTGCAGCAACACGCTCAGATGGGAATGGGCTACCCACACCGGTGGAATATGCGGAGGGTTGCTTTTGAACTGCAGGGCATGTCCGCATTCTACGGTGTCCAACACCCATTGATCTGTGGTTATCAGCTCCCATTCCTTGATGTAACATGATACTCTGCCCCCCAGAACGTTCCGAGATCCGTCATAGCTGACTCTTAGCTCGCTTATCCCTCGTCGACGACGAGAAACCTGCTCTTTTCTTAGGGGCTTCGTAGTCCCGGCGCTGTCTAGCTGCCTGTGAAGCTCGTCTGTATCCTTGAGAGGAATATGTTGATCTACCGAAGGAACGGTCCCTGGAAGAGAACCTGGAGTTCCCCGAAGCTCCTCTAAAGGGACGAAAAGACCAGGAACCCCGACCACTCTGGAGAGCTCCCAAAGAAAGCGCAGTGTCCGAGTCCTCCTTCATGCCCTTCAGGGCTTCGTCGACCTTCTCGCCAAAAAGGAGGTCTCCTTCGAAAGGCATATCCAGTACCTTGTACCGCACCTCTGGTCGGAAGTTGGTGCATTTCAGCCACGCCTGCCGTCGGAGGACCACACCGTTGTTCACCTGCTTGAAACCCGACTCTGCAAGATCTACTGCGATGTTAATTGCATGATTTGAAGCTTCCTCACTTTCCCTGACTAGTAGCATAGCCGTTTTTCGATGTTCATCTGGAAGATGTTCGAGTATGGGTGCCAGCCGGTGCCACATTTTCCTGTCGTATCTAGCGACTATGGCAAGAGAATTGCCGCCTTAACCGTGGTGGCACCTACCGTCAGGACCTTCTTGCCGAACGCATCTTGGCGTCTAGCATCACTTTCCGGCGGGGTCGTACACTTGTGTTGAGCCCTCGCCTTTCTCGTCGTCGCCGCCGATACCACAGAGTCAGGTGTCGGTTGTGAGGAAAGGCAACTTGGGAGTAGAGTCCGCGGCCTTGAATTTCTTTTCCAGACAACCTTTAACTGCTGGCTCTGAGAAAGGGTGACGCATGGTTTGCAGACCTTCCTTCCACACATGTTCTAGGATGGGCACTGAAAACACTGATTTTCTCCTTTGACCCATGTGGTCGAAAAGAAAGCAATCTTTCTTTTCCTCTTCTTGTGCCAGTCCAAATTCCTTGCAGGCTTTAGCCATCATGTTATGGAATGACCCAATATCGTCTGGAGGAGACGGCTGGGCCGGGCTCCTCTGCGTTTCCAACTCTATATCGGACTCCCAGGTCGGATCCCTGGAGGGGGAAAGTGAGACTATTGACGACGCCCTGCTGCCTGATTACGAATCCAACAGCTCCCCTTCCTCGCGGCGTGGAACCGAGGGGCTTGCTTCTGGAGGACCTGCGGCGGGGGTTGCAGGTGTAGGACGGCAAGACGGGCCCGGGTCGTCGACGACCAATCCGGCCGGGGCTGTTCGAGGCAGTCTGTCGTCCAGTGTCCGTATCAGAGTTTGCAGCGTGGATAAGACTTCCAACGACAGAATCGATTGTGGATCCACCAGGGGGGTAGAACCCGGACAGCTTTCGGAGACCGGCCTGGTAAGTTGCAACACCAGGTCTGCCGGGGCATCCACCCATTCGACCTCGTCCCCCGAAGACACCGACAAGGCCTCTTGCTGTAGGAGTGTGTCCGGTAAAACTGGGTCGTAGACCTCTGGGCACCAGGCCGTTTGAGGGACATCCGTCGACGAAGCCATAGTTGTTCCTGTCGTCGTCGACGTCTGCAATGCAGGTGCGTTAGATGTTAACTGCGTCAATGGCAGAGAAGTCATCGACGACCGCCCAACCATTGACGACGGTGGTGGTCGTGCAGGTTTATGCGTTGCTCCCGCCCTCTCTGAACTCGACCTGCGTTTTTCCTTTTCTCGACTCGAGGTCGATCCATGACGATCGCCTGAGGAGGATTTGGATTTGTCTTTATCTTTTCTCGTCAAAGATGAGGACGAAGAGGCACCTTTCGAAGCAGAGTCCTTGGAGCGGCCTTCCGACGACTCCTTGACCACCGGTCTGGGCTTCTTCACCGGGGGCTCCGATGACGATGAGCGGCGCGGGGCCCCTGAAGATTTCGATGCCGAGGCCACGCTGCGTGTCGAGCCCACCTCTGAAGGCGGGTATGCCCCCGATCCATCGTTCAACCATGCGACAAGTCTGCGACTCCGATCCTTAAGGGTTTTCTGGGAGAAGCTCTTACAAATGTCGCAGTCGTCGGCCATGTGGTGAGGGTGCAGACAGTAAATGCAGTCCATATGCGCATCCCCCTCGTAGACCTTCTTTAGGCCGCACGTAGCGTACGGGCGGAAAAGTGCTTTTTCTGACATCAGGAGAAGAGTGTAACCTAACCAAGTAGAAAAACACAAGGTGTTCCCACTTTGGAGACGGTCGAAATCTGGAAGGATTTATACCGCTACGTCTTGGTAGGGCGTGCGTGCGCGGCCCAAAATGACGTAGATAGGACACTAAAGTGTCGAAGGTTTTCCTATAGGAAAAGGCTATATAAGCTTACCGAGGGTTCTCAGTCTGTCGACGGGGAATATTCTAAGCATGTGAATCCATGAAAGATCCAATGCTGGAGAACTTTGTGGTGCAAAATACCGAAATTGCACTATTATTATATGTGGAGCAACTCTATAGTCATTAGGCTTTTCCATTATAATAGCATGATACATTAACATACGGTTTGAAGTGAATCAGAATCACTTACAGAGCTGCAGATAAGGCAACATGTGATTAAATAATTTGCTCAGGATCACACACTTGGTTAAATGGTGAAACTGGGATGTGGACAATTTAAGCATCCGTGCGCATCTTTCCAGGCTTAGTTGATATAGATATTTATTAAGGTTTTGCTTTACATTTCATGTGCTTATTATTTATATAATACATATAAGATATAATTATGTATAGCAATGCATTGGAAGAAAACCACATTACATAATAAACTAGCCTTTCATTATAAACTAACCATACACTATATACATTGTCATAAAAATGCGTTGAGCAATGGGAGTATGGCTTTAGTTTTATTCTCCCCATTCTGCATGCAAAGTCACAATAGCAACATGCAGATTAATGTGAGCCTAACAAAACCTCCTTGTGTTTTAAAGCCGCAGTCATTATTTCATAAAGCATGCAACATTATGCACCCTTCTCACTTCTGATCACTCCCTCCGATTCACATTAATAAAGGGACAAAAATCCCTGCTAATAGTACCCACCTCCCTCCCATCAGTGCCTAATGGCTCACATTGTAATACTCTGTTGATACAGAGCAACGTGAGGACCCTCTGCTGCCCGGAGCTCCTTGTGACATTGTCCTAGCAGCGGGAAACCTCTACCATTTGGAATGGGTAAGGCAGTGATCCCCAACGTGTAGCTCGGGAGCAACATGTTGCTCGCGGCACCCTAAATTGTTGCTCACCAGTTGCTATGGGCCATGGTGTGGAGGCCTAGAAGGTGTTGCTGAAGGTATGAGACCTCAGTAGCAATATAGCCAGGACAGAGTCCTGGACTGTGCAAGCTGTGGTTCCAGCTGGCTTTTTTTTTAAATGCAAGATTTGTTGCCACCCTACAAATTATTTTTTGGTAAATGTTCTTTCTTATTCTAGCAGTGTCATTGTTAAAACTGTGTCATCTTCAGATACTTTGCTCAGCTGACAAATATATTCATGAGCAAAATAATTGAACCAAGTTTGTGTCCTGGAGAAAATTGCCATTTTCTGTTTTTTTGTAAAGCTATAAGGGACAAATAAGCGTTATGCATACACAACTTCCCTTTATTAAATAATTTGCATGCCCTACCTTTTGTACAAGTGAGGTGTGTGTTTGATGCCACCATGCGTTATATTTATTGGAAATATTAATTTTAGTGTCACCTATATTTTATTACATAGTGTCCTAGTGGAAAAATGGTAATCGTTTGATGCCCTGCACATCTGGCACATGCATAATGGTCAGATAAGGTAAATTCATGCCACATTTTTCAGAATTAATTTGCTCTATATTCAAATCCAATTAAGTTAGTGTTAATAAATTTAAATTAACAAGCCAATTAAGTAATCCAAATACTTAGTTAACACCACATCACCCCTCTATGAAGTGGTCATCACATGCTCAAAGTTTTGACCAATGTGTGCCTCTAAGCCTGGTTTAAAATCCTTTTTGGGCAGAGAAACGAGGCTCCAAATCCTTCAGAAAAGTATTATGTTTATTCCACACCACTTTTTCACCAATGTAAAACGCTTCAAGAGCTTTAAAATGCACTATTTGCCATTACACTCCAAATTAATTCTTAGGAGGCAACCTCCAAAGCCCCTCGTGAAGTGATCTTTGAAGCCGTTCAGAATGACTCAATCAATATTTATATAATCATATTTCTCCATTAAGTCAACATTTAAAAACATGTATATTTCATAAAATTCACATAGAACAAGCCTAAAAAAAGCAGCTTTAACATATTCAAACAAGCTATATATAAAAACCGGTTCATTGCAATTCATTATATAAAACATAGCTCCCATGCATGTCCATGCTTACGCAAAACAGAGAAACAGCAGCCAAGTAACACAAAATTTACAAAATCTTCGACTCCTATTTTTCAGCCACACTTTTTGCTTCCACCAGCACACCTTCTTAATTTATTGAGGCGTGGGTATGTTCAAATGTACCATTAGCATCAGCCTCCTGCATTCTAGGGCTCTTATTTCACAGATTTCTTCTTGTAATCTTATATGTGTACGTAAGTCTGCATATAAAGCTAAAGAGGGCAGCCTATGTATATATTGGACATCTGCCTCTCTCCCCATTGGACAAGCTCTAAGAGAGCTATTTTGAGTTGACTAAATTTGCCAAATTTAGTTATATCCCACCCCCTAACCAAATGGGCAGTGCCTTACAACCCCCAAAGCATTTTTTCTTTTCCAGGGGAGGCTGCAATCGCACTTGCACTGAAATTCACTCTATGATTAGCAGAAAATCCCAGATGTGCTTTTAAAAAATAAATTACAAATCTTAACTGGCTCAACACCTTCAAACTGAACACCACCAATTTAGCTCATAAGGCGCTACCAGGTGTATCTGCAAGGAGTCCTGCTATTTGGCACAGGAATTTATTTTGCAACTCCTCCAGGGCATAACAGTTTGTACCACTCTAGATTTCTCAGCCAAAAAAATCATGCAACAGAAGGGAATAGTTTCTTACCTGTAACTCCATTTCTCCAGCATTGGTATCTTTCATGGATTCACATGCTTTGAATATTCCCCGTCGTCAGGCTGGGAATCCCCGGTACATTATATAGACCCTTTCCCGTAGGAAAACTTTTTCGACGCTTATGCGTCCTATCCACCTCGTTTTGTATCATGCGTGCCCGTGCCGTCAGGACGTCATGATATAAATACAGGCCCCGCCCCCGCGCTCCCTCAGATTTCGGCCCCCAAAGTAGTGGGGGAACCGGTTTGCATGATCAGGGGAGGCAGGTGGGCGCATGTGAATCCATGAAAGATACCAATGCTGGAGAAATGGAGTTACAGGTAAGAAACTATTCCCTTCTCCAGCATTGGATCTTTCATGGATTCACATGCTTTGAATAGATTACATAGCAGTACTACCCCCAAGAGGAGGTGTGCATGCAAACCCCTATACATTCTTCGCAAAAGGCCGTTCCCTAAGATTATGTATACATCAGTAATAGTTTACATAGGGAAAAAACGGACCACATACAGTCATAAATTCCACAGGATGCCACCCCGCAGCCGGGGCTTACCTTACTGGAATAGGTGTCGAAGCACCGCCTGTCCCATCCGGGTGTCTTCGGCATGTTGCTGCGACAGGCAGTAATGGCGGGTAAAGGTGTGTGTAGTCGCCCAGGTAGCCGCCATGCAGATGTCCCCTAGAGGGACTCCGGCCCACAGTGCCGTCGACGATGCCGCTGCTCTAGTTGAATGAGCTCTTGGCCGTCGTAGAAGAGGCTTCCCTGCCTTGGAATGGCAGTACGAGATGGTAGATGACACCCATCTTGAAAGTCCTTGCTTTGAAATGGCTTTTCCTCTAGCACCCAACCCATAGGCCACAAACAGCTGTCTCGTTTCTCTGAACGGTTGCGTACGATGAAGATAAAACTTGAGAGCCCTTTTTACATCCAATGTGTGTAGCATGCGCTCCGCTCCCGAGCATGGCTCCGGAAAAAACGTAGGCAACACGATAGAAGAGTGTTTATGAAACACCGAAGGAGCTTTTGGTATGAACTGTGGGTTAGTGGCTAGGACTACCTTGGTCTTGAAAAATCGTAAGTATGGTGGGTCCACCATTAGAGCCTGAACTTCTGAGATACGTCGGGCTGAAGTGATGGCCACCAGGAAGGCCAATTTCCACGACAGAAACTTCAGAGACGATGATGACATTGGCTCAAACGGAGGTTTCATAAGAGACGTTAAGATCAGATTGAGGCTCCACTCCGGTGGAAATTTCTTCTCTGGAGGGAAACTCCGAAAGAGGCCTTTAAGGAAGTGCTTAATCAGGCGGTCGCTGAACAATGGTGCCGAGTGCCGTCGACGAGTAAACCTGGAAATGGCTGCTAGGTGTACTTTTATTGACGACACCGACAGGCCCATTTGAGCTAATAACAGCAAGTATGGAAGGAGCTGTTCCGGCCTAATCGATTGCGGGGCCAAACCTGGTTGATCCTCACACCATTGACAGAACCTTTTCCATTTGTACGCGTATGAGGCGTTTGTGGAAGGTGCTCTTGCCGCTTGCAGGATACGTCGACAGTCCTCCGGAATCGTTAGCCGACCAAATTCGGCGAAGTCAGGAGCCAGGCCGTCAACTTGAGGCTGTCCGGGTCGTGATGCCAAACGACACCCTCCTGTCGAGACAGAAGGTCGGGGGTCTTCTGGAATCTCATCGGTTCCGCCGCCGCTAAGTGTAGTAGGTCTGAAAACCACACTTGTCTGGCCCAGTATGGGGCCACCAGAATTACCCGACATGGGTACCTGAGGATCCATTGCAACGTCCTCCTGACAAGGGGAAAAGGAGGAAATGCGTACAGGAATTTGTTCGTCCATGGGAATGAGAACGCATCCCCCAGTGAGCCCTGCTGAGGCCATCTGCTTGCGTACTGATGGCATTTCTTGTTGTTCTTCGTTGCAAACAGGTCTATGGAAGGGTGTCCCCATTCCTTGAATACTTGTTGAAGTTGTTGGTCGTTCAGCACCCATTCGTGAACTTCGTTCATTTCTCTGCTGAGGGCATCGGCTTCCACGTTTTTCACTCCTGGTAGGTGAAATGCTAAGATTTGTATGTTGTGTTGAAGGGCCCAATGCCAGATTTTCTGTGCCTCTGTCGATAGGGACCTGGAACGTGTCCCTCCTTGTTTCCTCAAGTAGAACATCGTAGTGGTGTTGTCCGTCATGACACGCACCACCGAGTCCCTCAGTTGCGGAAGAAAAGACTTCAGAGCCCATCGCACTGCTCTCAGTTCTAGCAGGTTGATATGCAGGGAGGACTCCTGCAAAGACCACTGGCCTTGTACCTGTAACATATCCAGATGAGCTCCCCATCCGCTCAGCGATGCATCCGTCACCACCGTCTTTTGGAACTCTGGTTCCAGTAGAGGCATCCCTCTCGTTAGGTGAGTAGACACTTTCCACCAGCCGAGTGCTTGAACTAGTTGTTCGTCGACGACCAGTCTGTCGGACCAGCGACCTCTGCTCTGTGCCCAACGGTCCGCTAGAAATTCCTGGCAAGGCCTCATAAACAGACGGCAGTTGTTTATTAACGGAATGCAGGACGACATGGTCCCTAGCAGGGACATGTACTTGCGCACAGAGACTCTGGTACCGCCGCTCCATTCCGACGCCTTGTTTTGAAGTTTCTGAATTCTTTCGCTGGATGGTTTCACCAGGCTTGTGTGCGTATGAAACTCCGCTCCTAGAAAGACCAAGGTCCTCGAAGGCTCTACTGAGGACTTGTTGAAGTTTATTGCGAAGCCCAGTTCCTGTAAGATGGACATTGTGGCTCGTAGACTGTCTCGTGTTTGTTCCTTGGATGACCCTCTGATTAGCCAGTCGTCTAGATATGGATAGACATGATGACCATCCTTCCTTAAATGGGCCGCTATAGGGGCCAAGCACTTGGTGAACGTCCTGGGGGAGGACTTGAGCCCGAACGGGAGGACCTTGAACTGAAAATGCTTTCTCCCGACGACGAATCTTAAATATCTCCTGTGTCGTGGGCGTATTGGGATGTGAAAATAAGCATCCTGAAGGTCTAGTGAAGAGAGATAGTCCATGGGTTGCACCGATCTGATAACCTCTTGGAGTTTTAGCATTTTGAATTTTTGGCTCTTTAGCCACTTGTTGAGTACCCTCAGGTCGAGAATGGGCCTCCATTTGCCGTTTGGCTTTTTGACAACAAAGAACCTGGAATAAACTCCTTGGCCTTCCTGTGCCACAGGAACTCTCTCTACCGCCCCTTTTCGCAACATAAGGGAATAGTTTCTTACCTGTAACTCCATTTCTCCAGCATTGGTATCTTTCATGGATTCACATGCTTTGAATATTCCCCGTCGTCAGGCTGGGAATCCCCGGTACATTATATAGACCCTTTCCCGTAGGAAAACTTTTTCGACGCTTATGCGTCCTATCCACCTCGTTTTGTATCATGCGTGCCCGTGCCGTCAGGACGTCATGATATAAATACAGGCCCCGCCCCCGCGCTCCCTCAGATTTCGGCCCCCAAAGTAGTGGGGGAACCGGTTTGCATGATCAGGGGAGGCAGGTGGGCGCATGTGAATCCATGAAAGATACCAATGCTGGAGAAATGGAGTTACAGGTAAGAAACTATTCCCTTCTCCAGCATTGGATCTTTCATGGATTCACATGCTTTGAATAGATTACATAGCAGTACTACCCCCAAGAGGAGGTGTGCATGCAAACCCCTATACATTCTTCGCAAAAGGCCGTTCCCTAAGATTATGTATACATCAGTAATAGTTTACATAGGGAAAAAACGGACCACATACAGTCATAAATTCCACAGGATGCCACCCCGCAGCCGGGGCTTACCTTACTGGAATAGGTGTCGAAGCACCGCCTGTCCCATCCGGGTGTCTTCGGCATGTTGCTGCGACAGGCAGTAATGGCGGGTAAAGGTGTGTGTAGTCGCCCAGGTAGCCGCCATGCAGATGTCCCCTAGAGGGACTCCGGCCCACAGTGCCGTCGACGATGCCGCTGCTCTAGTTGAATGAGCTCTTGGCCGTCGTAGAAGAGGCTTCCCTGCCTTGGAATGGCAGTACGAGATGGTAGATGACACCCATCTTGAAAGTCCTTGCTTTGAAATGGCTTTTCCTCTAGCACCCAACCCATAGGCCACAAACAGCTGTCTCGTTTCTCTGAACGGTTGCGTACGATGAAGATAAAACTTGAGAGCCCTTTTTACATCCAATGTGTGTAGCATGCGCTCCGCTCCCGAGCATGGCTCCGGAAAAAACGTAGGCAACACGATAGAAGAGTGTTTATGAAACACCGAAGGAGCTTTTGGTATGAACTGTGGGTTAGTGGCTAGGACTACCTTGGTCTTGAAAAATCGTAAGTATGGTGGGTCCACCATTAGAGCCTGAACTTCTGAGATACGTCGGGCTGAAGTGATGGCCACCAGGAAGGCCAATTTCCACGACAGAAACTTCAGAGACGATGATGACATTGGCTCAAACGGAGGTTTCATAAGAGACGTTAAGATCAGATTGAGGCTCCACTCCGGTGGAAATTTCTTCTCTGGAGGGAAACTCCGAAAGAGGCCTTTAAGGAAGTGCTTAATCAGGCGGTCGCTGAACAATGGTGCCGAGTGCCGTCGACGAGTAAACCTGGAAATGGCTGCTAGGTGTACTTTTATTGACGACACCGACAGGCCCATTTGAGCTAATAACAGCAAGTATGGAAGGAGCTGTTCCGGCCTAATCGATTGCGGGGCCAAACCTGGTTGATCCTCACACCATTGACAGAACCTTTTCCATTTGTACGCGTATGAGGCGTTTGTGGAAGGTGCTCTTGCCGCTTGCAGGATACGTCGACAGTCCTCCGGAATCGTTAGCCGACCAAATTCGGCGAAGTCAGGAGCCAGGCCGTCAACTTGAGGCTGTCCGGGTCGTGATGCCAAACGACACCCTCCTGTCGAGACAGAAGGTCGGGGGTCTTCTGGAATCTCATCGGTTCCGCCGCCGCTAAGTGTAGTAGGTCTGAAAACCACACTTGTCTGGCCCAGTATGGGGCCACCAGAATTACCCGACATGGGTACCTGAGGATCCATTGCAACGTCCTCCTGACAAGGGGAAAAGGAGGAAATGCGTACAGGAATTTGTTCGTCCATGGGAATGAGAACGCATCCCCCAGTGAGCCCTGCTGAGGCCATCTGCTTGCGTACTGATGGCATTTCTTGTTGTTCTTCGTTGCAAACAGGTCTATGGAAGGGTGTCCCCATTCCTTGAATACTTGTTGAAGTTGTTGGTCGTTCAGCACCCATTCGTGAACTTCGTTCATTTCTCTGCTGAGGGCATCGGCTTCCACGTTTTTCACTCCTGGTAGGTGAAATGCTAAGATTTGTATGTTGTGTTGAAGGGCCCAATGCCAGATTTTCTGTGCCTCTGTCGATAGGGACCTGGAACGTGTCCCTCCTTGTTTCCTCAAGTAGAACATCGTAGTGGTGTTGTCCGTCATGACACGCACCACCGAGTCCCTCAGTTGCGGAAGAAAAGACTTCAGAGCCCATCGCACTGCTCTCAGTTCTAGCAGGTTGATATGCAGGGAGGACTCCTGCAAAGACCACTGGCCTTGTACCTGTAACATATCCAGATGAGCTCCCCATCCGCTCAGCGATGCATCCGTCACCACCGTCTTTTGGAACTCTGGTTCCAGTAGAGGCATCCCTCTCGTTAGGTGAGTAGACACTTTCCACCAGCCGAGTGCTTGAACTAGTTGTTCGTCGACGACCAGTCTGTCGGACCAGCGACCTCTGCTCTGTGCCCAACGGTCCGCTAGAAATTCCTGGCAAGGCCTCATAAACAGACGGCAGTTGTTTATTAACGGAATGCAGGACGACATGGTCCCTAGCAGGGACATGTACTTGCGCACAGAGACTCTGGTACCGCCGCTCCATTCCGACGCCTTGTTTTGAAGTTTCTGAATTCTTTCGCTGGATGGTTTCACCAGGCTTGTGTGCGTATGAAACTCCGCTCCTAGAAAGACCAAGGTCCTCGAAGGCTCTACTGAGGACTTGTTGAAGTTTATTGCGAAGCCCAGTTCCTGTAAGATGGACATTGTGGCTCGTAGACTGTCTCGTGTTTGTTCCTTGGATGACCCTCTGATTAGCCA
The DNA here is from genome assembly GCF_040938575.1 of Ambystoma mexicanum. Taxonomy (NCBI): domain Eukaryota; kingdom Metazoa; phylum Chordata; class Amphibia; order Caudata; family Ambystomatidae; genus Ambystoma; species Ambystoma mexicanum. Next base: position 640,952,784 of record NC_090939.1, read on the forward strand.
GTCGTCTAGATATGGATAGACATGATGACCATCCTTCCTTAAATGGGCCGCTATAGGGGCCAAGCACTTGGTGAACGTCCTGGGGGAGGACTTGAGCCCGAACGGGAGGACCTTGAACTGAAAATGCTTTCTCCCGACGACGAATCTTAAATATCTCCTGTGTCGTGGGCGTATTGGGATGTGAAAATAAGCATCCTGAAGGTCTAGTGAAGAGAGATAGTCCATGGGTTGCACCGATCTGATAACCTCTTGGAGTTTTAGCATTTTGAATTTTTGGCTCTTTAGCCACTTGTTGAGTACCCTCAGGTCGAGAATGGGCCTCCATTTGCCGTTTGGCTTTTTGACAACAAAGAACCTGGAATAAACTCCTTGGCCTTCCTGTGCCACAGGAACTCTCTCTACCGCCCCTTTTCGCAACATAAGCTCCGCCTCTTGTCGTAGGATTTGGAGGTGGGGCTGTGTCGAGAATAAAGGAGGAAGACGCGGAGGCTTGTCTTTGAATTGCAGCGCATGACCCATGCGAATCGTGTCTAGGACCCATCGATCTTTGGTGATGCATTTCCATCGGTCGAAGTGATGAGAGACTCGACCCCCCAGGACGTTCCGAAGGCCGTCATTGGTTGCTGGTTTGCTTGTTCTTCGTTGACGACGGACCTGAGCCTCGCCGCCTGGAGGCTTGATAGTCCCTGCTTCCACGTGCCGACTGGGACGCTCGTCTGAACCCTTGTGAAGAGTACGAGGGCCTGTTAAATCCACGGTCCCTCGAGGCTCCAAAGCGGGAGTTTCCAGAAGCACCTCTGAAAGGGCGAAAAGAGCGAAAATTTCTACCCGTTTGAAGGGCGCCGAGGGACCTAGCAGTATCCGTGTCTTCTTTCATCCCTTTCAGCGCTTCATCAACCTTTTCGCCAAACAGGTGCTCCCCTTCGCATGGCATGTCCAGGACTTTGTACTGTACTTCAGGACGGAAAGTAGTACATTTGAGCCACGCTTGTCGACGAAGCACTACTCCATGGTTGATTTGTTTGAAACCAGACTCTGCTAGGTCCACTGCGATATTAATAGCGTGGTTCGAGGCCTCCTCGCCGTCCCGCACCAGTAACATAGCTGCTTTTCGGTGTTCGTCTGGCAGGTGTTCTAGGATAGGGGCTAATTTGTGCCACATTTCCCTATCATATCGTGACACGATCGCTAAGGAATTGGCTGCTCTTACTGTCGTCGCTCCGACCGAGAGCACCTTCTTTCCAAATGCGTCCTGCCTCCTAGCCTCGCTTTCCGGTGGCGTTGAACATTTTTGCTGGACCCTGGCCTTCCTAGCTGCTGCCGCCGACACCACCGAGTCAGACAAAGGCTGTGATGTTAGACATTTTGGAGTGGACTCCGGAGCTTTAAACTTTTTCTCGATCCGTCCCTTTATGGCTGGTTCCGAGAACGGATGGCGCATCGTTTTGAGACCTTCTTGCCACACGTGGTCAAGGATTGGGATGGCAAATACCGATTTTCTCCTTTGACCCATATGGTCAAAAAGGAAACAGTCTTTCCTCTGCTCCTCAGGAATCAAGCCGAATTCGGAACACGCTTTCCCCATCATTGCATGGAAGGCTCCCACATCATCAGGGGGAGATGGCTGTGTCTGGCTCCTCGTAGACTCCAATTCTACATCCGAATTCCATGTCGGGTCCCTCGACGGTGACAGGGAGATGTCTGACCCAGAGTCATCATGTATAGAGTCGGACTCCGACAACTCACCCTCCTCCTGAGCTCGAGGACGATCTTTTACCGCCTGGGGAGCCGATGGGTGATTCGTCGACGAGCGAGCCGTACAAGTTTGCTCGTCGACGGAAGGTACAGACAGAAGTGACGATGACGTCCCAGGTTGAGGGAACTGGGTATCCAGCCGCTGTAGTAGCTTCTGAAGAGTATTAAGCACATCCAGAGACAAAACTGTCTGGGGGTTCAGCAACGTGGATGATATAGGTACCATACCCCCGCTCGCACTCGTCGCCGTCGTCGTCGACGTGGAAGGCCGTAAGCCTAAATCCAATGGCTGCAGAACCATGTCACCTTCCCCTTCCGCCGAGCAGGCCGTGTCTGGCTGCAGTAAGACCTCAGGGGGGATCGGGTCATAGACCTCAGGCAGCCAAGCCATAGACTGAGTTTCCGTCGACGAAGGAATCCCAACCGCTGCTGCTTGAACGGTAATAGGCATCGTCAATGACACCGAGGTCGACGAGGAAGTCGTCGTCGTCGAGCCTTTAGACTTCGTTGTCGATTTTGATGCCGACTTCCCGGCTGAAGCTTCTCGACTCACGGAAGACCTGGGACGGTCCCCTGAGGAGGATTTAGACAGCGCCAGCCTCTCCGTCTTAGATGATGAGGAGGAGGAGGGCTTTTTATGAGATGAGGAGGATCCAGCATGTTTCCCCTTATGCTTGTCCTCAGGGCGAATTTCTGCTGGCCGCACCTTCTTCGATGGAGGCTCCGACTTGCTCCTGGAGGCCGTGGAGCCAACTTCCGAAGCCGGGTAGGCACCCGCTCCGTCATTAAGCCAGTCGACCAGCCTTCTTTTACGGTCCTTAAGGGTTTTTTGGGAGAAACCCTGGCATATCTCACATGTATCCGCCGTGTGGTGCGGGTGGAGACAGTAGATACAGTCCATGTGGCCGTCTCCTTCATAAACCTTTTTGAGGCCACAGGTTGCACATGGGAGAAATAACGCCTTTCCAGACATAATTCTCCAGATTTGAACTTCGCTTACGCGAAACAGACAAAAAAACAATCTAGTTATCACTAGTAGTAACACGAAGATCCCACTGCTTTGAAAGACGGTTGAAATCTGAGGGAGCGCGGGGGCGGGGCCTGTATTTATATCATGACGTCCTGACGGCACGGGCACGCATGATACAAAACGAGGTGGATAGGACGCATAAGCGTCGAAAAAGTTTTCCTACGGGAAAGGGTCTATATAATGTACCGGGGATTCCCAGCCTGACGACGGGGAATATTCAAAGCATGTGAATCCATGAAAGATCCAATGCTGGAGAATGAGACTGCCCCCTCATCTGTATATTCATTTAAAAACTAGCTAGAAGGTTTCACCCTCAAACACCATTGTTTCTGTTTTATCATATTACATTTCAAACTATAGTTCCCAAAATAGTCATTTGTGTTTAGCAGGTCCTGGTGTAGACCTGCCGGGGCTAAGTCCAAAATAGCCACCTCTTCGGTATAAAGAAGCATGCTATAAAATGTGCCCATCAGAGAAGGTGGGTTAAGTTTCCCAATAGAAGTAATAAAATTAACGTCTGAAAGGAGAAAATGTACAATTCCCATCTTGTATAATGGACAGACGCTGAGATGTCTTTATCACAATGGGATGAGATTTAATAAATCATTAGGGAACCCAATCAAATGTAAATTATGTCCCACTATGTTTTTATCAAATCAAATGCTTTCTCCAAATCAGAAATATGATCTCCCTCACTTAACCTTAGTGTGTGTCTCCATGATGGGGCGCAGAGTAAAGCAATGGTCCACTGTACTATATCCTCCCCTGAACCACTGCTTGGGAGGGCTTCAAGATATTGTTACCTTGAGTCCACTCCTCCAGTTTGAGCAACAAACATTTGGAGAATATCTTACTGGCAATAGGCCTCATTACAACTCAGGCGGTAAGGGGTTTACGGCGCCGTAAACAGCGCCGACCCTTACCGCCTGAGTACGAGGTCCCTTAGCGCCATGGCGGATTTAACACCTGCTTTTAGCAGGTGTTAAAATCCATGGCGCTAAGGGACCATGGAGTTAATTACGCCACCGTAATTTACGGTGGCGTAATTAACGCCTTCCCCACTCCCATTATGCCCTATGGGGCAAAAATGGGAATGGGGAAGGGTAAATGGGGATTGGGGATTTACCGCCCCGCCAAACTCGGAATGGGGCGGTAAGTCCGCCAACCACCATGGCGTAAACGTAGTTTACGCCATGGTGGTAAAGTCACGGCCCAGGCGGTAACTTACCGCCTGGGTCGTAATGAGGCCCAATGTCCGGTAAGGAAAGTGATCTATAACCGTGGGGGGCTGATGGACCAATGACTACTTGTCCAAGGAGAGGGCAGACAACTGCATTGAACATAAAACTATTAGTTTTAAGTGAATATCTTAATTTCATGTGAAATAGTAATTATTTCCAGTGCCTCCTTGTTGACCTTGAGCATCGCTAACGAGCCCCTCTGACTGTCGGAAATCTTTGTGGTGCCGACCCTGGTCATTTGAAAATTAACTCAAGAGAGGATAGTGTTCGCTCTTTGTTCAATCTGAAATGAAAAATGCATAACATTCCTGAAGAAAAACCAATCCACAATACAGTAATCAATGACTGTGGAACAGTATTTCTGATCTTGTATGCTTAGAAATGCACCATCTGCCACTAAAGATCCCAGAAATTACCCAGGTAAAATCCATTTGTGAACAATTGTACTGTCCAAACATTTGCATGAAATTTCAAAAAAATATTTTGCTCGAGGACCTAAAACCCCTGGTAATGTAATTCAATCTTACTATATTTTTTAACAACTTGACTGGTCCTATGTGTCTAAAAACATCCTAACTGACACTCAATTTCCTAAACATTTCTTGTAAAAAAACACGTAATGTCAAATGGAGTTGAAGGCCTTGCAATTTTCCTTTGCTAGAATTGCAGATGTTCTAGATAACTATTAAATACTGCAAATTAAAATGTTTTATAAGCAGTCTAAAGTTTTTACGTTTCTAAGTTGTGCTTCAATCATTTGTCAGCCCACTGAGCGCCGATGAGTTCTGTCAAAAAATTGATGTTGCTCACCATTTCATTTGATAAGCACATTTTGCTCATTGCGCCCAAAAGGTTGGGGACCCCTGGGGTAAGGTGTTCTGCTGCCTGGACAATGAGCGTGCTGAGCAGGAATTGCTCAGCGCACATTGTCCTGCCAGTAGGACACTATTGCCGTTGAACACCCTCTTTGAGGTGCCGAATGGGAGAGGTGTCCAAATGTCAAATGTCCCAGTCTGGCTCTTAAAAGAGCTGCAGGGGGCATCTTGACCACCCCTTGTGCCTCTCCCGCTGGTACTCCAGTCAGAATCCTGTAGAAAAAAATCTATCAGCACGTAGACATATAAGGTGTTGTGCAGAACCCAAGTTTGGAGATATATGGCATTTAAAAATCTATACCAATTATACTTGGTCACCCACTGCACTGCATTAACCAATGTTTTATGCCTTTGAATAAAATGAAAAATCAGGCAAATTGCTGACATTCCAGTGAATCTGGTCCTTTCGGCCATGGCTTTATAGTTCAGCTAGGTCAAGTCAACATAGCCAAAATGTCAGGTATCAGGGGGTGATAAGGTCTGGTCTCCTCAATGGACGTAGCACCATTGTTTCCATGTGTTATTGTAAATGTACATATACATGTTGTGTGCACACAGTGAATGTCAGTGGAGGTGCTGGGTGCATTTGTGTGTGAGTGAGAGTGTGTGCAAGCATATGTGTGTCGACTTTTGTGTCTGAATGAATGATAAATAATGCCTTGTGTGTTCTAGTGGAATTACGTTTGTGAATGTTATGTTGTGTCACTGGGTGCATGGCAGGCTAGCTGAAGATGTGTGGGGGCCCAATCTGATTTTAAAGATAAGCGACCAGTTTTATGAAAGTTATAACAGAGCGTCAGCAATGGATGCTTGTGGTGTAGTAGTTTAGTGTTATGCCTCAGGGATCACAGCGGAATTACCCGTAGTCATTTTTGCTGCAAATACGTTTTAACCTCGGTGCAAAAAACCAAGCCCATGTCCCCTCAAACCGCCAGTAGAGCCCTAAACCCCCCCCCCACTTAACTTTTCTCCATCCGCTGCCTCCTGTAACCTGCAGCATCAGATCCATCCCTTTAACGCGGGTCGTTAATCCCTTTTCTTCTTTGTTTTGTTGGGTCCCCTGCCACTAATGCTGAGGAAGTGGGGGACACCCCTGCAACTGCCGAAGCCATAAATACCGAATATGGGCTGAGCGGGCCACCGATGCAACCACTGCTCTTCATGTTCGGTATCTTCGACTTCGAACTATTGGCCATGACCGAATTCTGTCAAATCTACCATTCAACCAAAATATTTTTAACAATTTGGCCGAAACGATCCCTCAGAGTCACCATCCGCCCTTCCTTCACCCCACCTCTTTCCTTCAGTTGTCATGTCCCCTCCAACATTTTCAGCAAAGTTACTCCACTGCTGGCCAGAACCACCACAGCATATCGCACCCATTGTGGCTTCTAATTTCACTACGTATAAAGTTGGTTTTGGGAGCATGGCTTATAACTTTGTTCTTGGGTGCATGGCCTTCGGCCATGCAGCCAAGTCTCTACACACTCTCCACAACCATCTGATCCATAAGCAATACTACAGTTGTATCCATTGCTGTGACATGCTGCGATGGTTGTGGCCAGGGCCTAAAGGCTTGGAAGTAGGGCCTACGGCCTACGGCCATGCACCCAAGACTCTAGGCCCTGGCCACAACCACCGCAGCATATTACACCCATGGTCGCTTAAAAATCATTAGCACACCCATAGAATGAAACATTATAACTGTAGCATGTACTCATTTTGTACCTAGGACTCTAGGCCCTTCCCACACCTACCAGATGGTTCATAGTGATAATATCGAAAACCAAAATCTCGAAAACCAAAATCTCGAATACAAAAGGCCGAAAAATAAAATATCGAATTTTTTTTTCAATGTGTTTTTTTTTTAAATGGGGGGGTTCCCCCCCCAACCCCCCTTTTTTTTACTTACCTGACCCCAAAAACATATATAAATAAATAAATAAAAAATTCGATATTTTTTTTTTCGATATTTTTTTTTTCGGTCTTTTTGTATTCGATATTTTGGTTTCGAGATTTTGACTGACTACCCTACCAGATACATAATCGAATGTATGGGTGTGATGTATGAATGTGATATCCTGCAGTGCTTGTGAGCAGGGTCTACACTCTTGGGTGTATGGTCTACAGCCTGCAGCCATTCACCCAAAAGTCTACGTCCTGCCCACAACCACTGCACTACATAAAACCCATGTTGTCTTATAACTTTAAAGTTTATAAGTTTGTTCTTGGGTGCATGGCCTTTGGCCATGCACCCAAGACTGCAGGTCCTCCCCACAACCACCTGAGTGATGTGCGGTAGTACGGGTGTATCTATAGGTGTGGTATGCTTCAGTGGTTGTGGCCAGAGGCTAGACTCCTAGCTGTATGTCCATAGATATTACAATGTATGGGTGTGCAGTGGCTTATACCTCCAGTGCTTATAACTTTGTTCTTGGGTGCATGGCCTTTGGCCATGCACCCAAGTCTCTACACACTCTCCACAACCATCTGATCCATAAGCAATACTACAGGTGTATCCATTGCTGTGACATGCTGCGGTGGTTGTGGCCAGGGCCTAGAGTCTTGGAAGTATGTCCTACGGCCTACAGCCTATGGCCATGCACCCTAGACTCTAGGCCCTGGCCACAACCACTGCAGCATGTCACACCCATGGCGGCGTACAAATCAATAGCACACCCATAGAAAAAAATAATTTAATTACAGCATGTACTCAATTTCAATGTTCGCTAACACCACGCTTGTCCTTAGAACAGTTTCAAGTTGCCTGCGCACAGCACGGACTCAAATACTACCCTTATGAGACCCCTCATTTTCTGTACTTACAAACATCCCGAACAAGGCGGGCATAGGGGATACATCATTAACACCTACCGCCTGAACAAATACATTTTTTCACCCATCTCTTACTGTCTGAACCTCCCCAAGCACTCTGACACAGCAAAACAGTTTTCGAAATAGCATTTTGCTGCTGGTCGCCGCTGCGCTGTCGGCGGATCCAAGATGTCGGGTGCATCCAAACAATCTGACGCAGAACACGGCTCACTGCAGCCAATCGGCAGAGACGTCACGTGTCCGCGGTCATGACGCCAGCCCCTTAGGCATTCGGTATCTTGTCCGCGTAGCGAACAGGGAAGTGTGACCGCGGAGCAGACATAGATATCACTAATTTTTTTAGACCTACTTTTTGGTCGTTTTAAAGAAAAGTACTGCACGGATTGTCACCAGATTTACAAAAGCACGCTTTAGAGACCAAGCCCCTGCCGCAAATCTGGTGAAAATCCATCCCACGGTTTGGCCTGTAGCCGTGCGCAAAGTTTTTCCCCCATTCAGTCTATGGGAAAAAAAGACGTTTTGGGACCCCTCCCTATAACTTTTCCTCCCTTGGACGAATCCTCACCAAACTTTGCTAAAAAAATTCAGAGTGTCCCATATACTTATTTTGCACAGTTTGGTGAGGATTCGTCCAGGGGGAGTGGAGTTATAGGCCGCCCAAAAAGTGCTCTTCCTATGAAAACAGCAACTTAACCATAACTACACAGCCACTACAGTGGCTGTGTATTATAGAGAGAGAGAGAGAGAGACAGAGAGAGATAGAGAGAGAGAGAGAGAGAGAGAGAGAGAGAGAGAGAGAGAGAGAGAGAAATAAACACGGCAGGCTGACGGCAGGCTGGCTAGCAGTCCAAAGGAACCTGCGCACTCTGGCAATATAAAAAGCAGAAAAGAAATGCAAATCCCAGGCGTCGAGATCTGCTGAAAAAAGTCATTTATTCAGTGATCATCCTTGGACATGAGGGCAGCAGAAGATACACACATGAAAAACAACGCGTTTCACCCTAATCGGGCTTTGTCTGGTTTAACGTAATAGAGAGGGGACTGGTATTTGTATGGTAGGCTTTCAGTCCTTTGATGTTATTCACAGTATTCACCAAAAGAATCAGTCCTTGCCCCCTAAAGAATCGCCATCTTGGAGCGTGATACATAGGTATATATGCTAACATTATGCATCTTGTAATTCGGGGACACACGATCAGACATGACATAATTTCACAGATTTCAAATTTCACATTTGGACTTTACATTTGAGATTTGAAATTTGAATGCGCACAAGCATAAAACATGTAATACTGTTATTAGGTTAAAAAGTGCATCATTCCAATCAAATCAATTGTAAATTATAAGACATTACGGGGAGCAGTAAGAGTCAGTAAACAATGATCAACCACAGTGCATCACTTTAATATATACTTATAGATCTCTTGTGAGATAAAATCCTCCCTGGTGGGTCACAAGGACAGTGTGTTTATTGTACATAGGCCGATTGGTACATAATATCTCAAACTATAATATCATTTGGAATAGTTAAATGCGTTATTATTCAACCTAATAAAACGCTCCAGTCTCACAAGTGCTCATGTCACAGATCTTATAATTAGGCGATACAAAGGAGGGGCTTATCAAACAAAGAAACAACAAAATACACAGAAGAGTAGAACAATGGTTTATGTCACAGGGAATAATCAATCCCTATATATGATCAATCAATCAGCAGGAATATGTGCAAGATAGCAAGTTTCGATCTAGGCTCACCTTGCTCATATGTGTAAAGTGCAATATACTACCATTGAAACCTAAGATAAAAAAATATAATTATTCAATGGAGATCCACATACTCCAGAGTAAGGAAATCACAGAGAATGCAGCCAGCTGGCAGTTAACCCTTGCGGGTGCCAGTTGCCACTAGATATGAATCCAGAAATCACCAATAAATATTCTATCGCAAACCAAAGTCAGTGTGACTATATTTTGGTTATCAAATGTTGGCTTAAATCATCTATTACTCAACTGCAAATAAATGTAGCAGGATCATTTAGATACATGTTTCAAAGCTATCTGGCAGTGAACCCTTGCAGGTGCCAGTTGCTTATCGATAAATAACATGTTAATCGGGGAGTAATTGCTTAGCCCGATCTGGACTATAGATGCAATACAAATCAGTCATACAGACTGAGATTTTGGTGTGCTGGCAGTGAACCCTTGCGGGTGCCAGCTTTTGACTCAAAACTGTGATTGATGTTGTTTGTCTGAAGGGGCATTGTTCATACAGTATATATAATAATCTAAATTGCATACTGCCTAGGTGCAAAGTGCTACTAGCGATAGCTAAAAAGCTTGCATATTGCATAGTTTATAGGGTAGTTACCGAACTAAAATTTGTACTTGTAGCACTGATGGTGCCTAAAGTGCTATGTGCCCTAAGTAAGGTGCTGTATTGCTACCTGCTTTGCTACCTACATAAAAGCCCAGTAATTCACATCAGTGTTTCGGTGTACTGTGTTGGTCCTTGGATTGCGCTTTCATAAAATAAACTTAGTACTCTCTAAAAATAGATGCTAAAATACAATACGTTTAAACATGAATATAAACAACAATCTACAAAAGTACAAAAAGCTTGCCAGTGAGATTATAAAAATACAAAAAGTACAGATTTAGAAAAGGTCAAACCCACACGAGTGCAGTAAGCACACACACAAAAAAAAAATATATATATATATATACACACGCAAAAGCTGGATATTGCGCATTCTCAGAGAACCACACATTCTTAATATAAAATCACAATGGGAAGATGCTACCAATTTGGTATGGGGTTAGAAAAGACTTGATGGTGAGTTTCTCAAGGTGTAGCAAAGACCCCTCCTGGAGCAGTCAATAAATGTTAATTGACTCAGGATTAGTCTCCCACAAAGACATATAGTTCTTCGTCTCGGTTGTGACCCATCTGAAATTTAGTATCATAGTCCACAATGTAGCGGGATTCCAGTTGTCTTAATCTCCTCAGTCTATCACGTCCTCTAGGATGTGGATCAACAGTGTCAATTACAAAGTACCTGAAAGAGGTGACATTTCCATGGTGTTTGTCCTCGAAGTGTTTGGCAAGAGGATCGTTCATGTCCTTATTTTGAATTGCCCGCAAATGCTGTAGGATGGGCAGTCTTACTTCTAATTTCGTACTTCTAATGTACCATAGGTTGCACTGACAGGTGATTACATATAGTATATATATATATACTGTAACACTTTGTGCTTGGAATACTTATTCAAAGAATGGCAAATATATACACCCTGTGTGGTACCACAGAATACTTAAATCCAGTAATAGATGCACTAACTGCAGACAGTTTTACATGGGCATGTGGATTCTTAAGTGAAGTGTAACAGCATACAATGGCGATGAAAGGTGTGTTGGTGGTGAACAGTGGCAGAACACATTCTTTTGGCTAGATAGGATCCCCCCACCTTGACAAGCTGTAATGGAAACGTTAGGGAGTAACTTATTCAATAGCCCAGTCCAATAATGTTCAATAATCTTTCTTTAAAAGGTTCTACCAACTTAAGGTACCTGAGAGGCTACAGGAGAACAGGATCCAAGATGACACTGGTACCCCTGGATGACTCCTAAGGCTAGAACATGCTCTTCCTTGTCACAGTACCTTTGGTGCCTTGGCAGGCGAAGTGGCAGAGTTTCTCGGTTTCACTCAACGATTCCCTCCGAGGATGGACCTCCTTTGGAAGAAGGAGCCACTGGGACGCTGAGTCCGAAAATAAAAAAGGAACCAAAGTCTTTCTGAAGTACAGCAGTTTTACTTTTTGCGGTGCTCTCCTTTGGTCAACGATTTCTCCAACTGTAGAAGTCCTGTGAAGATGAAACTTGCTGTAGGCTCCTAAAAGACTTGGTGGATGAAAGTAAGACCCCTGGGAGCCTTCGATGACTTTGGCCGGCGACGGGTGCATTGATCACTTTTGGTGTCGGGTTTCGGAGTTCCGCGGTTATCCGACTTTCAGTTCTTCGTTGCTGCAGCCGCAGCACGGACCTCTGGACCGCCTCTGGCAACCTGGACTCAACCACTGGAGTGGACCTCGGACCCTCACCACGTCTGAACAATCGGGAAATCTTTGTTAGCTTCTGGTGGCGGGAAACCCACCGGCGGACCTTCCACTGCACCCAGCGACTGTGAACTCTCTCCGGCGGGAAAAAATGGTCAGTGGTGACGGCAAGGATATCTTTTCAAATGTTCACAGGCAGTTTGGAACTTTCGCAGCTCTGGGTTTCCAGCAGCACTATGCCAGGGTACCCCCTCTTCTGGGCAGTAGACAGCAATGGCTTCCAGTGGTCATGAAACGCCCCTCCGGTCCCTGGGGGACACCAATGGACTCCTCTGACTTGAGATCCCCTGCACTTCTCTTCTGGACTCACGAAGACCCCTTCTCCAGACGACAGGAACACAGGACTGGCTTTCAGAGCACTTGGAATGAAGAGCAGCAGGTTTGCACGATGGTCCCTTGTAGCATGGGGAGAGGTCTCCTTCGCAGGTCCTCTCTGGATCAGTCCTTGGGAGACACAATGGCTTTCAGATTACCTGAAGAAATTGCAGCAGCAGAATTCTCTTCCAGTTGGGCTTCAAGGAACAGCTTCTTCTTGCTAAGCTTCGACTTCAGCTTGTATACAAATTAGGTAAGAGGTCCCCAGATATACACATCTGTTCCCCATTCACTTTGGCTGAGCCAGGCTCAGTCAGCCAAACACGCAGAATGACCTTCATACAGGCAGGCAGCCAGTCAGGCTCACAGGCATTCAGGTCATTCACTCCACCCAGACACCCATAACAAAGAATGTGGATTGGGGCAAGTACCCAGCCTTTTAGAACACTACACTGCATTCACGTCAGTTTCAGTCAGGGCTGTCTCATTCATTGTGTCACACACACAGAAACCAGACACCCACAACAGAGAAGAACAAGATACTTCTTACCTGGTAACGTTCTTTAGACGGGATGTTCCTTCGACATATTCCTTATCTTTGATAATACGTTTCCAGCTTGCTGGCCTCGGAAATTTTTTCTGTAGAGGGCGCTGCGCGTCGACGTCCGCTGAGTCAATGTCCCTCGACGGCCACCGTATCGGCGCCGACGTCACCATGCCCATAAATAGCCACGCGCTGCGTCCGTTGCTCAGTTCTGTTTTGTAGCATAAGAAAAGTCATGCCTTAATTGGTTAGTGACCTTGAAGGAGCGTAAACTGCAACCACAAGGGAAGTTATCACTGCAGGGATGGATGGGAGGGGCGATAAGGAATACGTCGGAGGAACATCTCGTCGAAAGAACGTTACCAGGTAAGAAGTAACTTGTTCTTCGAAGGGATTGTGTCCTCCGACGTATTCCTTATCTTTGATAGACTCCCATAGCAGTGGCATGTAATTGGAGGTGGGAGTGATAGTGTTATATATCCCTTTAGGGATGGACCGAATGTAATACGGCCTTGCCAAATCTGGTCTCTTGAGCAGTGGAGGAATCCAGATTGTAAAGTTTTGTGAATGTATGTGCGAACGACCATGTGGCAGCCGCACATATTTCCCGGACCGGTACCCCTCTTTGGAGAGCCGAAGAGGCTGCGATACCCCTGGTTGAATGAGCCCTGAGATTTTGGGGTGGCTCTTTCCCTGCTAGTCTATAACATTCCAGGATGGCCAAAATAATCCACCTGGAGATGGTTTGTTTTGTTATGGGTAGTCCCAACTTGTGACCTGAGTATCCTACAAACAGTTGGTCTGCTTGCCTGATCCTAGCCATTCTGCTGATGTAAAAGCTGAGAGCTCGCCTAGGGTCCAGCCTATGTAGCCTTTCCTCCTCTTTCACCGGATGGGGAGGAGGGTAGAATGAAGGCAAGGTAATTTTCTGAGTAATATGAAATTCAGAAACCACCTTTGGGAGGAATTTAGGCTTCACCTGTAGGACAACTTTGTCCTTGTGGAAGATTGTATGTGGGGGTTTACAGCAGAGAGCTTGTAGCTCACTCACCCCCCTAGCAGATGTTAGTGCTACCAATAGGACAGTTTTAAGCGTGAGAAATCTCAGCGCGCAAGAGTGAAGTGGTTCGAATGGAGTGCCCATTAAGAAGTTTAAGACTAAATTTAAGTCCCATAAGGGAACCTGGAATGGTTTTGGAGGGTAAACATTAGTTAGTCCCTTGAGAAATTGTACCACTAGAGGAATTTTGAAATACAATGGTTCCTCCGCAGTGCGCTTGAATATAGAGAGCGCTGCCAGATAGCCTTTAACAGTGCCCACTTGAAGGCCTGAGTTTGCCAAGTAGAGTAGAAACGATAACACTGTTGGTGTACCACATGAAAAAGGGTCGATATTCTGTTCCCTACACCAGCTGCAAAATTTGTTCCAACGGCAGCTGTATAAAGATTTTGTTGCTGGCCTTCTGGCCGAAAGCAACACCTCCATGACGTCATCAGGGAGGTCCCAATCCTTGTACCTCACCCTTTCAGAAGCCAAGCGTGAAGGTTGAGGGTTCTGATGTCTGGATGGAGAACTTGACCTCCCTTCTCCGAGAGAAGATTCTCTTTGAGTAGAAGACGGATTGGAGGGCAGATGGACATATCTAGAAGGTCCGGGTACCACGTTCTCCTGGCCCAGTCCGGGGCAATTAGGATCATGGTTTTCTGGAATCTTCTCAACCTCCTGATCATTTGAGGAATAACAGGGACTGGTGGAAACGCATAAAGGAGTGGAAACTCCCAGTCCACTACGAACGCGTCTCCTAGAGCTCCTCTCGGGGGAAATTCCCTTGAACAGAACAGATCGCACTCCCTGTTGGTGCTTGTGGCGAACAGATCCACCTGAGGGGTTCCCCAAAGGGCAAAGATCTCTTGAAGGACTTCCTGAGCTAGCTCCCACTCGTGGGAGACTGTGCTCTGCCTGCTCAGAACGTCCGCTGTCAAGTTCTTCTCTCCGGCTAGATGGACTGCCGATAGAGAGATTCCTTCCTGAATTGCCCAAAACCAGAGCTGGTTTGCCTCTCTGCACAGTGGAAGTGACCCTACGCCTCCTCTTTTGTTGAGGTAGTGCATGGCCACCGTGTTGTCCGTCATTATCAGGACATTTCTCCCCTGTACTGATGGCAGGAAAGCTTTCAGCGCTAGTCTGATCGCTCTCAGCTCCAATAGGTTGATGTGTATTCTGGACTCCAATGGAGACCAACGACCGCTGATGGTCAAGTCTTTGGCATGGGCTCCCCACCCTGTGAGTGAGGCGTCTGTGACTACTGTAATCTCTGGCCATGGTTGCCAAAACAGTTCTCCTTTAAAAGATGTTCTCTGGATAGGCCCACCATTGAAGGTTGCGGGCTACCTTGTCCGGAATCCGGAGGAGATCTGTCATTCTCCCTGAGAATTGCGACCACTGACTTCTCAGTGCCCACTGAAGAGATCTCATTCTCAGGCGAGCCTCTGCCACAAGGAAGATGCAGGATGCCATGAGGCCTAGCAACCTCAAAAAGTCAAAGGCCGGGAGACGTTGGGCATTTTGAAACTTGGTGACCATCTGTAGAATATCTTGAGCCCTCACCTCTGGTGGCGAGGCTTTTCCCAGGGAAGTGCCCAGGACCGCTCCAATGAACTGGAGTCTCTGTGATGGTATCATCTGTGACTTCTTTAAATTGAGGGAGAAGCCCAGACTGTGAAGGAAGAGGCAGACATAATCTAGCTGGGCCTGGGCCTGTTCCGAAGATACGGCCCTGATCAGCCAATCGTCCAGGTAGGGGTAGACGTGGATCCCTTCCCTCCTTAGACTCGCCGCCACTACCGACATCAGCTTGGTGAAGACCCTCGGGGCGGAGGTCAGCCCAAATGGCAGAACTCGAAATTGATAATGAGAGTCGCCAATTGCGAACCTCAGGTATTTCCTGTGTTTGAGATGGATTGGCACATGGAAATAAGCATCCTGAAGGTCCAGAGATACCAGCCAGTCCTGGAGCTGGAGGGCCTGAAGGATCTGAGAGAGAGTTACCATCTTGAACTTGTCCTTCCTGAGGAACTTGTTCAATTCTCGTAAGTCCAGGATGGGTCTCAGTCCTCTGTCTTTCTTTGGTATGAGAAAGTAGGGGGAGTACCAGCCCTTGTTCCTGTCCGCTACAGGTACCGGTTCTATGGCACCTTTCTCTAGCAGGTCTATAATTTCCTGCAAGAGGAGCGGATCTGGAACTTTTAGAGAGCTGTTCCCCGGTGGATGACTCTGAGGGATGTGTAGAAAGGGTAGGCAGTAACCTTGGGCAACTGTCTCCAATGCCCAAGCATGTGACGTTATAGCCTGCCATTCCGTCAGATGGTGAGTTAACCTGCCCCCTACAGTTGTATTGTGTGGGAAGGCCTCAGAGTGGTTTGGGGGCGGCTGATGCAAATGCCTAGGGTAAAGAGGCACCTGCTGCTGCTGCGGTCTTAGTACTTTTGACCCGTCCACCTCGGGTGGATCTCCTTTGGCCTCTTTGAGCCGGCTGTCCTCTGCCTTTCCCGAATGCGGAATAATAGCGAAAGGACTTTCCTCTCCCAGAGGTTCCTGAGGGGCGAAAAGGAGTTTGGCGGATAGCAGCTCCTAAGGATTTTGCTGCTGCTTTAGAAGTCTGCAACTTTTCCAGACTGTCATCAGCCTTTTTCCCGAATAATGAAGAGCCGTCAAAGGGCATATTCAAAAGTCTGGCCTGTACAAAAGGGGCAAAGCCCGACTTTCGCAACCACGCATGCCTGCGGATTGTTGTACTTGCCGCCATGGCCCTGCTGATACTGTCAGCGGAATCGATGCCAGTTTGAAGTGATTCACACATGGCATCTTTGCCATCTTTAATAATGTTTAGGAAGGCTTCCTTTTCCTCTCCTTTGGGTATGCAGTCAGCCGCTGATGAAGCACACTCCCATAGTGTGTGACTGAACCTGGCGAGCGTACAGGTGGCGTTGATGGACTTCAACACCATACTACAGGCAGAGAAGACTTTCTTTGCCATAGAGTTGTACCTCTTGTCATTTCTATCCTGTGGGACAGTAGGGTAAGCGGTCCTACTGCTGGATGAAGTTGCCGCTTGAACCACCAGGCTCTCTGGGGTCGGGTGTTTTGACAGGTATTCAGGGTCAGCAGCCGCTACCCTATACTTGTTTGACAATCTTTTATTGACTGCAGGGATAACTTCGGGAGTTTCCCAATTAGATGCAATTTTTCTTTGTAAGGCTGCATTGAAGGGGACGACCGGGTCCTCCTGTGGGCCTTTGTCTAATATATCTGTTAGGTCATCCTGTTGAAAAAAAGGTGAAGGCGCAGACCAACCCATAAACTCAATTATTTTTGCCATCAGGGTTCTATATGGTGTTTCGGCATGTTCCCCTGGGTCTGGCTTAACAAATTCCACTTCTGGGGAAGTGTCCAGCCCACTTGCCTCATGTAGTGACTCCTGTAGATCCTTCAGTCTTCTTTGTTCAGAGGTGAAATCCTCTGAAATAGGCAGTGTGGTCCTCTGTAACCCAAATGTTTCCTGGTCAGAATCTTCCCCCTCTTCATAAATTGAAGAAAGTCCAGGGTACTCTGACCTCTGAAATGGGGTAAAAACCATCTCTAAGGCAGAAGGAGCCAAACTCGTCGTTAATGGACGAGAAAACGTCAATGTCGTCGACGCCGATGTAACAGGCTTCGAAGGCGCCGAAAACGGCGTCGAAAAAACTGGAAGGGGTCTTGAAGAACTCGAGAGGATCGGGATCCTACTCGAGGGCATCGACGACGGTCTCAACGTCGTGCCGGAGGCCCTTGAAATCACCGTTGGTTGAGATTCCAAGATGGCGGCGGGTATGGAGTAGCTGTGTCGGCCGAGCTCTCCCGGGCTACGAGTGGAAGTGCGGCGGTCCACCACCCGTGGCATTCCTTTGGCCTGTGGATCGGGGCTGCATTCTGCGCACCCACCGGGGGCCTGGGGAACCCGAAGAAAAGGGGGAATGTCGCCCCTGGAGCCCTTAGTGCAGGCAATCGAGCGGGGAGGTCGTCCCCTGCGGCTCACGCCCCGGCAGCAGAGAGAGGAGTCGGGCGGCCTTCTCAGAGTCGGAACTGGGGAGAGGAGGAGGAGCGCAGCTGTTGGAAACGGCTGTGCAGGCGGGGGCTGTGCGGCGTGAGAGCGGGGAGGTCGTCCCCTGTGACCCGCGCCCGGTGGCGGGAAGAGGAGCCGGACTGCCCCCCTTGGAGTCGGGGCTGGCCGCGGGTGGCGTGAGCGAAGTCCCGACGCTGGCAGAGCAGCGTGGAGACTGATGAGGGAGCGCCCGGCGGCGTAGTGCACAGCCGCCTGCAAGGAGCGCTGCGTCGAGGCTACGGACCAGGGAGAGAGGTGCCCCCCGAGATGCAGCTGGAGGCCGTGTTTGAGGCCGGGAGGCGTAGGAATCCGGCGCGGGAGAAGTGGACCCTGAGGACACGGGGGTCCCGGTAGGAGCGGCTGTCTGGATTGTGGGCCATGTCCCTGTGGAGGAAATACTCATTGTGATTGGCGAGGCCCCGAAGGATATAGGGGTGCAGGACCAACTGGGGAGCTGCCGCGGGCCATATCCTGGAGTCGCGGCGTGGTGGAGCACTGCACCACGGTGAGTGTGGCGGAAAGGGGAGAAGTGCAGGGGCTGCGAGGTTTTTGTTGCCCACCCAAGAAATTGCGCAGCCCGGAGCGGGCAGGTCCGGCGTGGGCCCGATCAAGTGGGACTTTTAAGGGTGAATTGGGAAGGTGTTTGCTGACCTCCTTCCCCCCATTGGTCTGTGGTGAACAGTATTGGACAATAAAGCCGGCCCGCGGGGGGCAGGCTTGGGGCTGGCTGAAGGTTCGGGGGGGCCAGGTGGTCCGGAATTGGCGACAGGACACCCTATTGGACATCTTACCACTGCCGACCACCCCTTTCCCTCTAACTTGAGGACATTTCGCTGTATGCCCCGTTGTCAACCCGTGGCTGGACCACCTACAGCCGACTCAGGTTCCTGTTGATGGCCACTCGCTCTAAGGGAAAGAGTGGAAGGGCGCAGCAACCCTCAAGGGACTCTCAGAGTACACTCCACTCTTTGTGGCTTCCGCAGGACATGGGGGACAGCACTGGGAACGGCAATGAGGGTTTGGTGAGGAGTATTGCGACAGAGAGAACGCAGGAGCGGTCCCAGATGCTTGGCCAAGACCTCATGGGGGAAATTCAGACGCTCCACGCCAACTTGGCCAATACCTTTCAAGACCAGTTTCAGCTACTGCGCACTGATCTGAATGAAGCGCTGGGGGAGGTCAAGCAGGAAATGAAGCAGCTAGGGGACAGGACGGATCTCCTGGAGAGGGGTCTGCAGGAGGTCGAGAAGGAGACTACAGCTAATAGTGAGGCGTTGGAGCGCCTGGACATAGCGACCCGGAACCTGGAGATACAGATGGAGGACGTTGAAAACAGATCTCGGAGGATTAACATAAGGGTGAGGCAGCTGCCGGAATCCGTCTTGGACAAGGACTTGAAACAGGAATTGCAGGGGGTGTTTGCGGACATCCTTGGTGAGGTGGCCCCAGGTGATATCGAATTGGACCGGGTCCACAGAGTTGGGCGACTCGCTAAGGGACCTACCTCAAGGCCGCGGGATGTTCTCGCCGCCTTCTCTAGGTACGCTCAGAAGGAGGCAGTGCTCTTTGCTGCGAGGAAGAAGGAACCGATTTTGTTTAGAGGCCAGAAGATAGCTCTTTTTCAGGATTTGGCTAATGCGACTCTGATAAAAAGAAGGAAAATGGCACCAGTGTTGAAGGCCCTACTTGAACGGAGGATACGGTACAGGTGGACATTTCCTTTTGGTTTGGTTTTTGATTGGGAAGGTTCTTTGAAGCGCATAACATCAGCTCAGGAGGGAGCCGACTTGTTGCGGTTGGATTTGGAGGAGGGCTCTTCGAGCAGGGAGGGGGGAGGTATCGGGAGCAGGCAGCGGGAGAGGCCCTGGGAGTGGTCCACAGTGGCGGATAAAAAACGGAGGGGGCGGAGGGAGAATGGCGGCATGCAGGGGGAGGGTAGGGGGTCCTGCGTGGAGGGAGGTAGTGGCGGAAGGGCTCAAGTATAATCGTTACTCTAGTTGAATAAGGGGTGGTGGACCTTTAAGGTTGACATGGGAGCTCGGAGTCAGGGAGGGCAACATATTGGGGTCAATAAGGGCTAGGTGGCCCGGGGGGGAAATAAGAGGAGGAGGTGAAAATAGCGGTTTGGGGGAGTTATGTTAAGTTGGGTGGGGAAGGGGGGTGTTGCTTACACTCTAAATTGGGGTTATGGAGTGGTGGAGGGGTGGGCGGGGGGGTGGTTTTGGGAGGGGGTTGTAGCACCAACTGGGAAGGCGTCAGTCCTAGGCTTGATGGGGAAAGAGGCTGGAAATAAAGAAGGGCAAGGGCCCTCCCCAAATCTTGCTGGTGAGGAGGGGAGTTAAGAGGGTGGACCTGGAGGGGTGTGGGAGGGGGGTCTCCGAGGAGCAATCTGGTTACCAGAATAGGGTTCAAATGGATGACACATAATGTACGGGGTCTAAACTCCCCGCTTAAGCGGTCCAAATTGGAGTAATTCATCGGTTCTCACAAACCAGATGTTCTGGCTCTGCAAGAGACCCATTTGCTGCGGAAGGACCAACACAGGCTGAAGTTGAAGGGATTCCGGCTAATTCTTTTCGCATCAGGCCCCTCCAAGAAAGGTGGGGTGGCGCTGGCATTTGGAAGGGGGTTAGATTTTCGGGTTGCTGACACCATCCGGGATAAGAATGGGAGATACATCATGGTTCGGGGAGCGTACATGGGTTTGCACCTTACAATAGTGTCGGTGTATAGCCCAAATGTGGGGCAAGACCAGTTTCTGCGTGGGATGGTGGGAACTATACAAGATTTTGCAAGAGGACAGATAATATTGATGGGGGACTTGAACCTGGCATGGGACGGAAGGAGGGATCGTTCGCAGCTGAGGGGAGTGGGAGGGGGTGCGGTTGCCTCGCCTAAATTGAAGGAACGGTGGGAGGAAGCGGGCTTGCGAGACGTGTGGAGAGTGTTAAGGGGGGAGGAGGAGGGGTTTACGTTTCTCTCGGATGTTCACAGGTCCCAGACAAGAATCGACTATATCTGGGTGTCTGCGAGCTTGATCGGGGGGGTTGACTCCATAGAGGTAGGCCCTGTGGGGATAGCGGACCATATGGTAGTCCAAATGCGGCTACGGTTGGGGAGTAGAAGGCCGGGGCTGTGGAGGTGGAAGTTCCCGGAGACGCTACTGAGAGACCAGGTGACGAGTGGGGAGATAGAGGGGAGGATCTGCGAATATTTTGACCAGAACAGTGATCTGGACACGAGCCTGGAGGTGAGATGGGACGCATTTAAGGCCAGGTTGAGGGGAGATTTAATCGCCCTGCAGGCGGAGAGACATAGGCAGATGCGGCGGCTAGAGGAGCAGTTGGAAAAAGAGGTGGAGGCCGCTAGGATGCGGGTGGGGGAAAACCCTTCTAAAAAATTGTATAAGGAGTATAGGGCGGTCGAGGGTCAACTGGGGATCCTCAGGAATAAAAAGGCGGAGGCGGCCATGCTAAGGGTTAGGCAGAAGTATTATGCAAAAGCTAACAGGGCCGACTCGCTCCTGGCGTGCTTACTGAGGGGTGAGAGGGAACGTAATGTAATCGGGGCTTTGAGGAGTAGGGACGGGGCGAGACTCACCAAGATAGAGGAGATTAAAGGGAGGCTAGCTGAATTTTACGAGGATCTATACTCCTCGCAGAACCCGTCAGGGGACGCTCAGAGGAAGTTTTTGGAGGGCCTTGCGCTCCCACGGCTCTCTGACGAAGAGGGGGTAGAATTAAGCCAGGCTATATCAGAGGATGAGGTGCGGGCAATTATATCAGCCTTCCCCCGAGGTAAGGCCCCTGGCCCGGATGGCTACCCAGCAGCCTTTTATAAGCACTTCTCTCACCTCCTCGTTCCGCATCTGACGCAACTATTCAACTCCTTCAGAGCCAGGGGATGTATCACCCCATCGATGGAGGAGGCTAATATAACGCTTATACACAAGGCGGGTAAAGACCCCGAGGAGTGTACGTCTTATCGCCCCATTGCCCTCATAAACACTGAGGCAAAAATATATACCAAAATTCTGGCAAAGAGGCTGGAGAGGTACCTTCCAACGTTGATTCATCAGGACCAGTCGGGCTTTGTGGTAGGGAGGCAGCCGGCTGATAATATTCGAAGGGTGGCCCACATTGTTGAGAAGGCACGGAAGACGACCACTCCAGCGATTCTTTTAGCGCTGGACGCGGAAAAAGCGTTCGATCGGGTGGAGTGGTCGTTCTTATTCCAGGTGATGGAGTGGATGGGGCCAGGACCAGGTTTCATTAGCATGGTCGAGGCGAATTACAGGAACCCTAGGTCACGGATCCTGGTTAATGGGGAAACCTCTAATCCAATTGGGCTTAGAAGAGGTACGAAACAGGGCTGTCCCCTGTCCCCCTTGCTCTATGCGATTTACCTGGAACCCCTATTATTGGCCATAAGAGAATCCAATCGTATCTGGGGCGTACCGTTTGGGGGGGGCCAACATAAAGTGGCAGCTTTTGCAGATGATATGCTGCTCATGTTGACGCAGCCGCAGGAGTCTATTAAGGCGTGTGTGGAACTGTTGACCGAATTTGGGGAGGCATCGGGATTGCGCATCAATCTGCAAAAATCCGAATTGATGAATCTATCTTTAGAAGAGAGGGAGGCACAGATACTTAGGGAGGTCTCCCCATTTCGGTGGAGCCCAGGTGGGATTAGGTATTTGGGGGTTTGGATTACCCCCTCATTGGCCGGGTGGTATAGCGCGAACTATCCCCCTTTGTTTAAAGATATCAAGAGAGATTTAAGGCGCTGGGGTGCCCTTAGGATCTCCTGGCTAGGGAGGAGGGAAGCAGTTAAGATGGTGATTCTGCCTCGTATTTTGTATCTTTTTCAAGCGATCCCTTTGGCGATCCTGCAGCGCTTTTTCAGGGAACTTGACCAGGTGGTTAGGGACTACATATGGGAGGGGAAGAAGCCGCGCCTGTGTTGGCGCCTCCTCACGGCGTCCAGGGATCGAGGGGGCCTTGGGCTGCCGGATTTCCGGCGGTATCATGACGCTGCACTCCTCCGGGTAATGAGGGAATGGTTCGGAGACACTTATGTAAAGCATTGGGTACAAATGGATAGGGCAGTCGCACGGCACCACTTGGGGGAAGTTCTATGGCTTCCGTGGAAATTGCGGCCGTCGCACATTTATAGGAGCGACATAACAAAGGGAGTGGTGGCTGCTTGGGACAGGGTGGTGGAGAGCCGGGGGGTTTCATCTTTTCCGTCCCCTTTTACCCCCGTTTTTGATAATGGAGACTTCACGCTGGGATTGGAGAGAGGGGCATTTCGAGCGTGGGATGATGGTGGCTTTAAGACCTTGAGGGACATGTTTAGCAATAGCACGGTTAAAACATTCAGGGAATGCAAGCAGGCGTTTGGAGTAGGTGAGGGGGAGAGACATAGATATTTTCAACTAAGACATTGGGTAATGTCGACTGAGATGAGGAAAGGAGCCACGAGGGAGCTCACACATTTTGAACGATTCCTCTTGACCCATGATGGTACCAGGGGCTTGATATCAGATCTGTATAAACTTCTGCAGGGCGTGGGCCCGGCGGTCAGGTGGCCGTATATGAAGGTTTGGGAGCAGCAGAGGGGGGTGGGGATGGAGAGAAGAGATTGGGAGAGACTATGGAGGTTACAGGAAGCCTGGTATAAGTACATTTTTGATTGGCACTACACTCCAGCCAAACTACACGCGATGTACCCCACTAACTCAAGTGATTGCTGGAGGGGCTGCGGGGAGATGGGCACGGCGACGCATATCTGTTGGGATTGCCCACTTATTAGACGCTTTTGGCGTGAAATTGCAGGTGCTCTAACTCAGACTCAAGAGTTAGGGGAGCCTCGGAGCCCCAGAGAGATGCTATTGGGAATGAGTGGGGTAGAGGAGGGGGGAGGAGGGGCGAGAACCCCCAAGGTGCACATTGTTTATATTTTGGCAGCAATGGGGTTAATCGCGCAGAAGTGGAAGAGCCCGAGGATCCCTACGGAGAGTGATTGGCTCAGGAAGATGTGGGACATTGTTTCCTTGGAGTGGGCCACTTATGCGGTTGAGGGGAAGCTGGAGAACTTTGCAGCAGAATGGGGTGAGACTTTGGACTATTTGAAAGGCGATTTCAGGGAGCAATGGTGCCCGCAAAGACTACAACTGTTAGACATCTACAGCTGCTAGGCCGGATTGGCTGATTTGAGTTTCAGGGTTGTTCTTATCTAGGTGCTACAACCGGGAAAAGGGGGAGAATGTTGGGGGGGGGTTAGGTTGTTGATATTTTTTTTTGTTTTAATGATTCGCTGGATTTGTGAAAATTAATAAACAGAAATTATAAAAAAAATAAATCACCGTTGGCTGTGGGGTGGCCTTGGTCCTCTCTTTCATCGGCGTCGACGTTGACGATGGTGTCGAGTCGATCGACCGATGCGTCGAGGAACCCTTTGACAATGGCGTCGATGGCGCTGATCCGTGCGTCGAAGGAATTTTCGACGATGGCGTCGAAGGAATCCTCGACGACGGCGTCGAAGACGGTGCCTTCTTACCCGATAGCTCATGGCGCTCTCGGGTGGAATGTTTCGCCGGGTGCTGCGACTCGCGGCGTTTTGATTTTTTGGGTTTTTCACCCGGGGTATCACCCTCAGCTGTCTTCGAGGGGGTCGAGGCCGCGTTCTCGAAGACGCTTAACATTTTCTTTCTGAATTCCTCCCACTCAGTGTGTTTGGTGGGACAGGAGACTCTTTCTGGGGACACAGAAGACGATGAGGAATGGGACCTTCGACGTCTCTTTTTTGAGTGTCGTGATCTCGACGAATGGTGGGAGCTGCTTCGAGATCTAGAATGGGAATGTTTTCGATGGCGAGGAGACGAATGCCTCGACTCAGCCGACGAAACTTTCGAGGAGGTTTTAGCTGACTTACCTCTCTCGAGCTTCCCCTTGCGCTCCTTCAAGGCTTTCGCCATCATGGACATGCAGTCCTCACACTCAGAACAATGGTGCTCGGATCCCAAGCACCATAAGCAGACCCTGTGTGGATCCGTTATTGACATTTTTTTACCGCAGTCTCGACATTTCTTGAAGCCGGATTGCGGCGTCGTCGGTTCTGATGAAGAAGCCATCAAGAACGATAAGGAATATTCGAGCAGAAATAGATAGTTAACCTGACTGAACTAAGCAACGACGTTCCGGGGCCCCATGAAGCGCGGAAAAAGGAACTGAGCAACGGACGCAGCGCGTGGCTATTTATGGGCATGGTGACGTCGGCGCCGATACGGTGGCTGTCGAGGGACATCGACTCAGCGGACGTCGACGCGCAGCGCCCTCTAAGGAAAAAACTTCCGAGGCCAGCAAGCTGGAAACGTATTATCAAAGGTAAGGAATACGTCGAAGGACACAATCCCTTTGAATGTGAGTTTACTCTCAACTCCGTTCACAAAGGTCCCACCCCTAGAGTGTACCCACAACACACAGCCCCTGGGACGGCTCCAGTCAGTCTGACAGGAGGCAGCCCCAGAGCAATATATGATATTTACACCCAACGGCCAGTCAGGGGGAAAGGGAACAGAGACATATATGGTGTTTCCACCCAACAGCCATTCAGGAGGAAGGGCCAGAGTCAGGGCTTCCCAGGACTTTGGGAAACAAGGTAAAAGTTCATAGAAACCAAGAAGCCACAGTGGCCATCTTGCCTGTGTGTAGGAATCCATTGATTCATATGGAAGGGCCTGGGTATCCCAAAAATGGAGGCCACTCAGAGTCACTGCCAAGTCAGCATGTAGCTGCCACCAGCCCATACCCTGCTCTGTGGGCAACACACAGGTGCCCAAAAACACACATAAGGCGTACAAGGCTCTACCCCCACCTATGGGTGCCATAAAGGTATTCCATGGGTGTTGTTCAGCAAAAGATAAAATGAAGAGCTGCACTTCCAGAGGTCCAGGCTGGACCTCAATGGCAAAAAACATAAGGAAAACACACACAGAGAAGTGGTAGAACAAGGACTGGAGGCCCTGTCCCTCCACAAGGTATTTCCAGCATCACATGTGCCCCCCCCCCAGGCTGAGTTTAGGGCAACTGATCTCTCACGAGATTTTTACCCTCATCCAGACAGTCAACATACCTTCTGGAAAGGCTATCTGCATTATCATGATTCTTCCCTGGCCTATGCTCAATGGTGAAGTCTAGCCCTTGCAGGCTAATGGACCACCTGAGCAGTTTGGAGTTTTCACCCTTCATCTGCATAAGCCACCTTAAAGGCCTATGGTCAGTTTGGACCTTAAAGGCAGACCGTGTAAGGTAAGATCTAAAATGCCTAAGTGCCCAAATTATGCTAAAACACCCCTTTTCAACAGTGGCCCTAAGAAGT
Source organism: Ambystoma mexicanum (assembly GCF_040938575.1). Taxonomy (NCBI): domain Eukaryota; kingdom Metazoa; phylum Chordata; class Amphibia; order Caudata; family Ambystomatidae; genus Ambystoma; species Ambystoma mexicanum. The sequence goes on from NC_090939.1 coordinate 640,979,015, forward strand.
TCCCTACCCTTGAGTTGCCTACTGATGAAAATGATGGGGTGTTCTCTCCCTTTGTCGTCTAACTAAGACAGACAGCTCCAATTCCAGTGTCACATGCATCAGTTTGCAGAATGAAGAGGTTGCCTTTTATTAGTATTATACAGTTAAAATTAATAACTTTTAATATAAAGCACTCAAATCAATCCAATAAAACATCATCAATAATCTAAAACATCCTCAATCTAAAATCATTAATATCTGAAAAACATTTCTCCAAAATGTAGTAAAATGTATAATACATCCCTTAATAGTACCAGAAATAAAAAGTGACCAAAGATCATTGGCAGTAATACTCCTATCAACTCCTGCAGCTATGATAACTCTGTATTGCAACACATCTAGTGCAGAGCAAATACAACGAAGGTGGGGGACGGACTCCATTTCAAGTTCGCCACAAAGGCGACAAAATCTTTCATTCCTCAGGATTTTAAGCCATCCCCCAATAATCTCATATGTTTCACAGCATTACATTTAAGACACATAGTCCCAAACGAAATAATTTTCAATTGTTTGCTTTGTGAATTTCCGGGACCGCCTGCTGTTCTAGGATATATGAAATGTGGATTTGGAGGCAAGATTAACGATCAACTGTTCTGTAAGAAAAGATTTAATATATTCCTTTATATGAAATTAAAGTCAAAGAAACGTCGCCCTGTGCTCTAGAAATCCACTTATCAGCTTCCCGTTTTATCAGTGCTAACACACTAGATTGCATGAAAGAGATTTTGCTGATGAGTGCTTCGAATAACCAACCCATGAGAGTACTTGTTTCAGAATGAGCCAATTTCCAGTAGAGAATTCAACAATGAGCGTAACTTATTCTCTTATTGGAAATATGTTGAACAGCAAGTAAAACATTTTAGGTGTGGTGTAAGCTGGCAACCTTAAAATGTTCTTTAGAGTCGTCATTTCAAGTTTAGAAATTGTTTCAAGACTTCCTAGTGCTCACACCTCGGCCGCAGTGATTGTTAGGGAGAATTCTCTGTTAAGGCTAATTTCCCAAACCTAGTGAGTCCCCCAGCAGCTTTGCTGGATTTTTGGGGTTTAATTTTTTCTCCTGCTAAGAGTGAGACTCTTTCTCTCCCACTCTTAGGCATGATTTGAGAATGTCCTTTGACTATGTACTGTGTTTTATGGGCTATGGGATCTTTTACTCCATAGGGCTTCATGTGTTTTTGGTATATGTGTTACACAACACCCTCAGTGCAGTAACACAGGGGTGTCATAGTGACCCCCAAACATAGACTCCATACCCTGGGACTGACTACTGTCTCCCAGGGCATGTAAAGTCACCATTGACTTTACTAGTCTTAAATTGTGAACAGAACCAGTACAAACCATCATATTGTGGAAGTACTGTAGGGGTAATTCGATTGTCCCTGGGTCTGTTTTCCAAGGGGGCACTGTCCAGTCCCCCCTTGTCGAGTTTCTGGCTGGTGGCAGTGGTTACCACTTGAAATATTCCACCGGAATATTTCCTATGGGATTTTCCCAATTCATTTTAAACGCACCACTTTTTTGGTGCAATGTTAAAGATACCCCCGGGTTATTTATTTAATATTTATTCCCTGGTTGGGTCTTTTTGCCAGGACTCGATTTTAAAATGGCTTTTCTGTTCGCCTCTGTAACTCCAACCCAAGTCGAGCCCTTTGTTCCACTTTTGGCGGGCTTCTGCACAGAAGCCTCCAAAAGTGGTGCCACTGTCTGGGTCTACAGGATGTGTGGGAGGGGGGAATAGGCACCCTGGACTGAGTTGCCTTGGCAACTCAACTCGCACTCTTGTGTGATTGGCCCAGTGGTGAGCCGCCCGGCTCACCACTTAGCCTGTTTGATTGACAGCTAGGCTGATGAATGGGGGTTTTGCTGCATAAAAACAGGGCTTTGGGGTCTGGAACTTCAGAAGTCGCCACAGGACCTGAAGAAGCCGAAGAGGGGAGAAGCTGAGCCATCTACAGCAACGACACCACCGATGGAGCCCTGCTGTACGAAACTCACCACTTTCCCGACGACAGAGAAGATCTTCTTCCAGGAGAGTCTTCTTCCCTTTGAGCTGGTGGGACCAACCAGTTCGCCTTTTTCGCCTTCCTGGATCGTCTCATGGTCGAATCGCCCGTGCCAAGCACCCCGGCGGCCGGATAGCCACGCTTCACCACTACCGCGAATAAAAGGGTAGTACCTTTTAACCGGGAAACTCCGCGGCTGGTTTCTTCCCTGGCAGTGCAACGACCTCCAGCTTTCCTCCACGTCGAGATCTTCTCTTCCCCTGGACGAAGCCCCGACTTGCACCCGCTGCCAGGAACAACTGCCCCCGCTGGAGCTTTCTCACCATTTCAGGTAGTGTCCCGCCTGGTCTCCCCTGCAACAGACTGTCCAAGGTGTCCCGTAAATCCTTGAATCTCTATCCTGGGGTGACCTCGGACCCATTAACATTACCTTTCTAACTTGATTCAACCTCTTTTTGACTTTCCTGCAAAGACTTTGAGTGCATTTCCACTGTGTGATCTTGGGCACATTCCGCCTTGCTCGCTCCAAGAGTGGGCCTGGCCTATGAACTTTTTGCTCTACAGTAGACCCTGCCTTTCTTGACTTGCTGTGGTTCTTTAAAAGTGTTGGTACTGTGTGATTTTCCTATTCTGCCTTTTATCTCCCTTTTTTAACAAATTATTGGAGTGCCATCTATGGTTACGCGCTCACCTGTTTTACTAAATAAGTGGTGTCTTAACATAGACTTGTCCGATAATTAATTAGGGAAGTGTATATATTTCTAGTGACTGTGTTTGAACTTGCTTGACATATTAGTGCCAGTGTATTTTTACAAGTGTGTTTTTAAATAAATAATGATATACTTTTATACCAAAGCTCTGGGCAGTGTTTGCTTGTACTACTGTATTTCGAGCCCTATTGTGTATACCCTATATACTGCCTAACTCTTCTTGAGAGAAGTCTGACTGCTCAGCCACAGCTACCAGGTAAATCTGGGTGGTGCAGACTGCTACCAATTGGGTTTACTGCTAACACCTGTAGTCTTAAACTTTTTGCAGTGGTCCCTAAGGGAACTGCACAGGTTTCTGCCTAACAGTGATGACACGCAAAGTTTTGGTGGAGTAAAGCGTAGTCAATATACCAACAGAATAGCCTCCCCCTTTATACGAGAGGGAGCTAATGCTAGCAACTGCTTGTGCCGTTCTTATCCTAAGACGATCAAGTTGAGTGCAACCATTAAGCTTACTATCAAGGGTGATGCCAAGATATGTATAATGTGTGACTGCCACGATGGTCTCCCCATTCATCTTCCAGTCGATTCTCGCCGCCTTTTTCGATTTGTAGTAAAAACAATGATCTTAGTTTTAGACGTATTAGCCTTTAAGGAACTGGCGGCCATTCAGTGCAGTCTGAGGACTATATCGTCCGCATAACCCATCCACTGTAGCACCTCTGCTCGTAATTTAGTCCGTATGCAAGCCTGATCAACTAATGCTTTCCCCAGGTCGGATAAATACAGGTTAAAAAGCATGGGTCCCAAATGCAACCCTGCTTAACTCCTTTTTGAGTGTAAATCCAACTGGAAGTCCCCCCATTACCCTCCAGCCGTAATTTAACCCTAGCCTGGCAATGCAACAACACAATCATTTTAATAAACCCGGAGGGATCCCCCAACTGAGTAGCTTCCTCCAAAGCCTTGCTCTGTCAACAGTGTCAAATGTGGCACTATAGTCTAAAAATGCCACATAGACTGGTCCATTACGTATAGCCATGACTGATGTATGATAGTCGTAAGAGCAAGAGCATTGATTTTAGTGCTGCAGTCCTTCCAATAGCCAGTTTGGTTTAATGGAATGATCTTTGCAACCTCAACCCATTGACTAAGTTCCCCAAGAAGGACCCGAGCAAAGACCTTGGCTAAAACATCAAGCATTGCTACAAGACAGTAGTTGCGGGGGTCAGCATGGGAACCTTTCTTCAGTACAAGGACTAGAATGCTGTTACTTCAAGATTGGAGAATGGTCTGGGTGATCGCAATACTAATGAAAAGCTGATGCAAGACATTTGCACATAGGTTATAGTCACTTCTTATTAACAGAATGCATAGGACATCATGGCCAGGAGCACAGTAGGATTTGCTGGAATTAATCAGTTTCCCAACCTCCTCTCTGTTTTTAGTTTCAGGCTCCAAGATCAAGGTCTACACTAGGTTCTCCTAATTCTTGTCATCCTAACGTACTGGTGATGTAGGCAATCCATTCTCACTCAGTAACCCCATTGATATCACTGTGACGTGTGTGATACCAATTAAGGATGCCCCAGAATTTACGAGTGTCGTTGTTCAGTATAGTTTGAATCAAATCTCTCCACCGTTGCCACTCCACCAAATAACGATGGAGTTTCAGCCATCTAACATATTTGGCCTTGATTGACTTATGGGCAATAGTATAATGTATAGGGTCAAGGACAGAGTGAGCCAAAACACGTATCTCTCTATGATTGTCCCTTTTTTTCTTGGACTACCTTATCAAAACCATATCAATGTTTTTTGTTTTGGCCAGTAGCCCTCCTGTTGTTGCCCACTGGTTTTGGCAAAATGGTCTCTCGGATTGACAGTAAACACCTTTCATAGCTCATCAAGATGAAAGCACCAAACCCTGGGCTCGAATTTAGCTCAGACATGTACTCAGTGGGCACACAATCTTTAAAATTCCTTCCAGGTATTAGCAGAAGACACTTCAATTTTGGTGAATGTCCAAATAACTCGATTAGACACTAGATTATTTGAGAGGGTCCCTGAAGTGTGTATCATGGGCTCAGAACCTTCTATGTCAAGACTGAGTAAAATGGGGAAATGGCCACTCTCATTGCAATGGTTTATACTTGTGTCAACCACCAGAGACTAGTCAATGATACTTGAGCAGTTAATTGAAGTTCTGGTGAACTGAGGAGGGCAATCGGAGGGTTTTGCACCATTGTTCATACTAAACCCCTTCGAGTAAAGCAAACTAATTCCATGTGGACAAGTACGATCTAGCCTAGACTCAAATACTGCAGAAGAGAGAAAAGTGTCATTAAGTTGGCCTACGATATTTACATTTCTAGGGATTTTAGAATTAAAATCACCACACACCAGAGTCGGTAGGGCAGAGGCCACATGGCTGGACCAATCCTACCACTCTTTCATAACAGTAGCTTGAGGTCCTGCATAAGGTGGATCATATATATTAATGAGTAAAAGTTCCTTTCTCCCCTCTGCACCTGAATATGTAATTTTGCCTGCTAGAATATTAGGAGAATCGCAGTGGATTTCAGTCAACAGAAAGGATTTCTATACACACAATACCAACCCCCCTTGAGCCTGCCAACCTTTCCTTTTACAGCCAGTTTATTGTTAGTACTCCATCCATCTAGCACCATGGATTCAATGAGCCAGGACTCCTGTAACGCAACAACTCTATAGTTGTCGATGTGATCAAGGAGACCATTTTACTCATACAAGTGCTGGTGACCCCTGGTATTCGAACACATTAACAAAAAATGGTAAACTAGGAGCATTGCTGTTGCTTTTGTCTTACCATCTCAGCCAGCCATTCCCAATGGTTTGCATCCCCGTCAATACAATGCCCCCTACCCGTCAAACCTTGCAAAACTGAATAATCATTCTAAAGGCTAACGCCAGATGTTGTAGCTACTTGCGCGATGGCAGAAATCGGATTAACTGATGTTTTTGGGACAATGGTTGTATCATGCAGCAGGCCAAAGCGTCCCGCGTTCCACAAATTTACAGTCCCTTTACGTTTCACAACAGTGCACACATAACTAACTCAAAAGAATAGTGGACAGTGCTCTGCAATATAATCAGTCATTGCATCTGTAAAGAAATATACCAACAATATAACAAACTACTCTTCTTCGCACTGATGAACTATTCGAATGTCACTGCTCCTGATGATATGTAGTGGAATAATCAATTGGAACAAATCCATTATTTGTGAGCGGTTCAAATAATCATGCCGATCATTACGGAAAAGACTTCTGACTTGTAGAGCCTTTACCATAGTGTCAGTGGTACTGTCAGAGAAGTGCTCATGTAGACTTTCCTTGAAAGGACATCCCTCCGTTTTAACTTCAACAGTCACAACAGTTCTTCCTTCCAGTACAGAGGCAAGAGTGGTAAACAATTGCTTGAGGTTATACACTGGCGCTGATGCCGTTCAAATGTGTTTTAGACCGCTTCCAACCTTTCTTCTTGCAACACTTGTAAAGTCCTCGAAAAGTCAACAGTTTCGAGTACATCCCTTTGAGATTTTACTCTTTGTGGGGCACGTGTGGAAATCGAATCATTATAGTTCAGAGATTTACTTTCAGTCTCTACTGCAAAAGAAGTTTCCACAACACATTTATTCTGGAGTGCTACATAGCCCGCATCCTGCTCACCCAGGCTAACAGAACTCCTTTTTTTCTACATGGGGAGTGCTAATAGAAGCATTATCAATGGAAGAGATACCTGTAGGTGCAGTCTGAGCCACAACTGGACACTGCCTAGCAGTGCCAATATTTAGAAGGCTCCTAGACTATTTTTTAGAAAATGTCTTGCCTGAGTACATTTTTGCCTGGTGTATTAACTTTTTGCTTTTTTCAGACACACCAAGCAACTGACTCGACAGCAGGAAGAGTCGCCAAAGGGAGGGACGGCGAAGCCAAGACTGCCTAATTTGAGTTGGAAAGAGGAACCTCAGGCGCTAGTATAGATGACACTGATGACACTGGCCCCAATTCTCTCTAGACAATTAGAATGACCCTGAAGAGTGGACTCCACTAGAGTTAGAGAACCAGCATGTTTGCGGTTAACATTGTCCTGTTTTTTCAACTGATTCAAGAGAACATCCGATTTAGCAAGCAATTGCATTAATAGGTTTTCTAGAACCCCAAACATGGGAAGACAAGTCACCGTTTGAGATACGTATGTCACTGACATGTGATGAATTCAATAAATTAGATGTATTTGAAAGTGTCAGCAGACAATAAACTTACATTTCCCAAAGTCTCAAGCACTCCCATGTTATTGAGTTTAGTAGAATTCTGTTGAAGTGTGCACTTCAACTTGTGCATCAACCAATTTTACAATGGGAACATTAGACAAAAAGGATGCATGGGGGAGATGGACTACCCCTTGCACTATAAACCAGGTTATCATCAAGTGCTATCCCCGTTTCCTTAATTGCAAGTACAATGTTGCTCATGCCAGAGCCAAAGTCACTGTCTGTCCCAGAAATCACAGCACTGTTTATTCCATCCCCCACCCGGGGAGAGGTGGTGCAGACCAGAGGGAGGGATACTGTTGTGGAAGCCCCTTCCCTAATGCATGTGAGACAGACTCAATCAATTTTGACCCAAGTCATGGGGCGGAAGCTGCTAGGTCCGCCATGAGTTGAGAACTGAAGTCAGTGTAGAATTAACAGTACCACAGTCCCCACAATAACCAGGGAGATTCTTTTGAAGTGAAATAGAAGTTGGTAATCTTGGACGGGGACTTCGCTGTTGCTTTCCCAATTCGAAAAGTCTTCCATGGACAAGATCTGGTGATCTTGTCTATGGAAGACGCCGGCTGGAACTATCCCAGTCTGCCAAACTAGCTAAGGCAGTCGCTGTGGTATTGCTGCGAGTCCCCATCGATTTAATAGCTGTTCCAGCTCCATCCACTGCCACTGCAGCGCACTTAACATCTCGCACTGCAATGGGTCCGTTAGCTTGACGCTTTGTTGTTTTCCAGGAAGAGCTACGGACAAAAAGGAGGAAACACTTTCACTTTGGATAACCTTTACCACGTTGATGTTTCTTGTGGTGTTTCTTGTTTCTTGCAGTGTCTGGTGTTGATTTTCACAAATTGCAGCTCCAAACGCCCACACATTAAACACAAAACACATTGCTCAGAGTTTGCTGTAGTCAGGAGCACACAAGACAGTTGCTCTGCACACACTTTCCTTCAATCCAACAAAGGTCCTATGACAGTCCTCACTCCAATTAATCTTCTTAGGCTGTTTGGGTGATGTCAGAGGTGTCAGAAAAGGAAGCAGAGGGGACCAAGTTTTACCTGAGCGTTCAAATTGAATAATAGTAGAGTAAGTACCATTTACTCGTATACTTGTAATATTTGTGATGTGAATAATTATCCCAGGAAGGTTAGGGAGTTTCAGGGTTGCCTGTTTCCTCACTACTCTGGGCCTCATTATAAGTTTGCCGGTCTGGAAACAACGGTACCGGTAACCTTGCCGGTACCGTTGTTTCAGGACTGGCAAACTACGAGTTCTGCGAGTGGGTGCTTTTCAGCCCGACAGCAGCGAAGCGGGTGAGATACGAATATCATAAAATGAGGAATACATGGGAGGAACATCCAGTCGAAAGAACGTTACAGTTGGTAAGTAACCTGTTCTTCTCAACACCAGAAAGGCTCTACCAGTTTAAGGTTATGCCTTTTGGGTTGAAGAATGCCCCTGCCACCTTCCAAAGGTTAGTCAATCATGCTCTCAGTGAGCTGGGGGCCTTCCGTGTGACCTACCTAGACGACATTGCTGTCTACAGTTCCACCTGGGAAGAGCATTTGACATACTTGGGTAGGGTGTTGCAGGCCATGAAAAGGGCCAACCTCACTATCAAGGCAACCACCAGATAGCACAGGAGAAAGTTACCTACCTTGGTCATGAGGTAGGAGGGGGTCAAATCCAACCTCTCTCTAGTAAAGTACAAGCAGTACACGAGGGAAGAATCCCTCTACTCAAACTCAGGTGAGAGCTTGTTTGGGCCTCACTGGGTACTACCGAAACTTCATGACACTATCTACTCCGTCAAGCGTACTCATTCAAACATACATTTGCAATACTCATTCAATATACATTTCATATATCAGCCTTGTACCATACATGGCCTATTTACAATTGTTCACAAAATTCCCTACATTCCATATGTATACTGGTGTGTCCCTCTATTATGCAACAAATGTTGACAGATGTTGTCGACACGTGTGTCAGTCGGAAAAGGCGGGCTGGAGACTGTGGCTCTTAATTTCTTCCTAACGTATTCCTCATCTTATGATAGACTCCCATAGCAGTGGACATTTTTTGGAGATGGGAGTACTAATTATTTTTATTATGGACGGAATGTAGTACCGCCTTAGCAAATAATCCTTCATGGGAAGAAGAGGCATCTAAGCAGTAATGCTTAATGAAGCCATGCATCGATGCACATGTTGCGGCTGAACAAATATCCGTTACAGGGACTCCCCTCTTCAGAGCCGCGGAAGTAGCCATAGCCCTTGTGGAATGGGCTCGAAGCCCATCCGGTGGGTCCTTTCCGGCCAATCTGTAGCACTCCACTATAGCCAAAATGATCCAGCGGGATATGGTCTGTTTTGTCACCGCTAATCCCAATTTATGGCCAGAATAACCCACAAAAAGTTGGTCATCCTGACGCAATTTTGACATTCTTGATATATAAAAACTGAGTGCCCTTTTTGGGTCCAGTCTATGAAACCTCTCCTCTCCTTTGCCCAAATGAGGAGGAGAGTAGAACGTCGGTAGTATGATTTTTTGTGACAAGTGAAAGTCAGAAACTACTTTTGGTAAGAAAGAAGGTTCCTTGTAAAAGATAGTGTACAGAGATTTGCATGAGAGAGCCTGCAACTCACTAACCCTGCGGGCTGAGGTTAAGGCCACAAGAAGGACAGTTTTTAATGTTAGAAGCCTCAAGGGAATGCAGGAATGCAGAGGCTCAAAAGGTACTCAAAAGGTACACAAGTTAGAAACTTAAGTACAAGATTTAAATCCAGGACACGAAAAGTAACTGGAGGGTACACATTAGTGAGCCCTTTCAGGAATTGGATGATCAATGGAATTTTGAAGTAGGAAACCTCTTCCGAGGAGCGCTTTAAAATTGACAGCGCAGCCAAATAACCTTTTATCGCTCCAATCTGGAGCCCCAGATTGGCTAAATGTAACAGGAAAGAAAGCACTATAGGTGTGCCACATTGGAATGGATCCACATTCTTATCTTTGCACCAGTTAATGAATTTATTTCAACGACACCGGTACAGAGACTTAGTTGCTGGCCTTCTGGCCGAAAGCAAAATCTCCATTACGTCATCCGGGAGGACCCAATCCTTATATCTCAACCTCTCAGAAACCATACGTGAAGGTTGAATGTCTTGACCTCTGGATGGAGAACTCGACCTTCTTCTTGCAAGAGAAGATCCTCTCTTTGTGTAAGACGTATTGGATGGCAGATGGACATGTCCAGAAGGTCCGGGTACCACATCCTCCTGGCCCAATCCGGGGCAATTAGGATCATGGTTTTCCTGTAATTTCTCAACCTCCTAATTACGTGAGGAATCACAGGGACTGGAGGAAACGCATACAGAAGTGGGAATTCCCAGTCCACTACGAATGCGTCTCCTAGAGCTCCTCTTGTGGGAAATTCCCTTGAGCAGTACTGATCGTACTTTCGGTTGACTGAGGTCGCGAACAGATCCACTTGAGGGGTTCCCCAAAGGATGAAGATCTCTTGGAGGACTTCCTGATGTAGTTCCCACTCGTGGGATACTGTGCTCTGCCTGCTCAGAGCGTCCGCCGCTGTGTTCTGCTATCCGGCTAGCTGAACTACCGACAGAGAGATTCCTTCTTGTATTGCCCAGAACCAGAGCTGCATTGCCTCTCTGCACAGTGGTAGTGAACCTACGCCTCCTCTCTTGTTGAGGTAGTACATGGCTACTGTGTTGTCTGTCATTATCAAGACATCCTTTCCCCGTACAGAGGGCAGGAAGGCCTTCAGCGCTAGTCTGATCGCCCTCAGCTCCAAAAGGTTGATGTGTAGTTTGGACTCCGATGGAGACCAACGACCGCTCATTGTCAGATCGTTGGTGTGGTCTCCCCACCCCGTGAGTGAGGCGTCCGTCACTAGTGTTACCTCCGGCCATGGTTGCCAAAAAGATTCTCCTTTGAGGATATTGTCGTTGCAAGCCCACCATAGTAGATCCTGAGCAACTGTGTTCGGGACTTGCAGAAGATCCGACATATTCCCCAAGAAGGAGCTCTTATCAATCAATCGTCCAGGTAGAGGTAGACGTGAGTCCCACCTCTCCTGAGATTCGCTGCCACAACCGCCATCAGCTTGGTGAAAACCCTTGGGGTGGAGGTCAGCCCAAATGGCAGAACTCGAAACCGATAGTGAGAGCCGCCAACCGCGAACCTCAGGTACTTTCTGTGCTTGAGATGGATTGGCACTTGAAAGTAAGCATCCTGAAGGTCCAATGATACCAACCAGTCTTGGAGTTGGAGAGCCTGAAGGATCTGAGAAAGGGTTACCATCTTGAACTTGTCCTTCCTGAGGAACTTGTTCAAGCTTCTGAAGTCCAAGATGGGTCTCAGTCCTCCGTCCTTCTTTAGGATGAGAAACTAAGGGGAGTACCAACCCTTGTTCCTCTCCGCTAGAGGTACATGTTCTATTGCACCTTTCTCTAGCAGGGTTAAAATTTCCTGCACAAGGAGCGGATCTGGAATTTTGACAGAGTTGGTTCCCGGTGGATGGTCCGGAGGCCTTTTTAGGCAGGGAAGGCAGTAACCTTGAGCTACTGTTTCCAGTGTCCAAGCATCTGAAGTAATGCCCCGCCATTCATTCAGATGCTGAGAGATTTTGCCTCCCACCGGGGTCTTGTGTGCTAAGGCCTCAGAGAGATTTGGAGGCGGCTGCAGGAGTGGCTGAGGGCAAAGATGCCGCTGCTGAGGCTGATTTCGCACCTCTTCCTCGTCCACTAAGAGGGAAATTTCTTCTACCTTTCTGTGCGGCCTGTCCTCTTTCTCTACCAAATGAGGAGTAGTATCGAAAAGAACAACCTCTCCAGGAAGATGAGCCCGAATAAGGTTTTTGAGGCTGTCGCATAGAGGCGCTAAGTTACTTAGCCGCCGACTTAGAGGTCTGCAGTTTTTCTAAGCTCTCATCAGCTTTACTGCTGGAACAGCCTAGAGCCGTCGAAAGGCATGTTGAGTAGCCTGGCCTGCATGTCTGGTGCAAACCCCGACTTCCTCAACCACGCAAATCTGCGCAGTACTGTGCTTGCAGCCATGGATCTGCTGATTCTGTCAACAGTATCCAATCCAGATTGGCGAAATTCCCCCATTGCCTCCTCCCCATCTTTCACAACATTCAGAAAGCCTTCCCTTTCTTCGTCTTCTGAAATATGTTCAGCAGCCGCCTTTACGCAATCCCACAGGGTATGGGTAAACCTGTCCTGGGTACAGGTAACATTTGCTGATTTAAGGGCCATACTGCCCGAGGAAAATACCTTGCAAGCTCAAGCGTGCACCTTTTTATCCTCTCTATCTGGGGGATAGATGGATAAACTGACTGTCTTGTGGAGGTAGCAGCTTGTACCACTAGACTTTTTGGTGCAGGGTGTTTACTCAGAAAATCAGGGTCAATACCTGATGGTCTATATTGTTTAGGAAAATCTTTATTGACTGCTGTAACAGACTCAGGAGTCTCCCAATTTGTAACCACTGTTCTTTGAAGAGCCCTATGAAAGGGAAGAACTCGGTCCTTTTGGGGGGCCCTGGTCCAGGATGTCGGTCATATCATCCTGTTCAAAGGTTGGTAAAGACCTGCCCCAACCCATATATTCAACATCTCTGTTCATCAAGTTCCTGTACCCGGAATCTGCATGTTCTGCATGATCAGGTTTTTGAAACTCTAACTCAGGTGACATATCAATGCCGCTGGCAGCGTGAAGGGTATCACACAGGTCTCTCAATCTTGAATCAGGGTTAATCAATTCCTCTGGCACATTTCTAGTACCAAATTGTACTCCAAAAGGAGAAATGTCCTCCTCTGAGACACTTTCTTCCTCAAATATCGAGGACATGGACTTAAAAAAGTCTGATTTAGGTAAAGGTGTATACCTTTTTTCCTGTTCAGGAATTTGTCTCGAGGGAATCGAAGGATTCTTCGAAATCGTTGATGACGACTTCGAAAAAGTAGCCGATTTCTCCTTCTGCATCGAGGTAGTCGGCGCTGATGGCGTCGATTAACTCGTCGAGTGCTTCGACGATTCATGTTTTTGAGCCATTACTGGGGAATCACTCAAATCTCAAGAAGCCTTGGACGTTTTAACCTCGGGTCGAGATTGTCGAGTTTCCTCATTACTACTGGACTTAGCCTTAGTAGTTTCTGACTCTCTTGCGTCGTCCAAGGGAGCGACCGGGATTTGGCTCTTTCGAGGTTTCTATGAGGGGGTCGGAGCGCATTCTCAAAGACCTTCATCATTTGTTTTTTAATTCTTCCCATTTTCTTAGGGAATCCGACCTAGTCAGACATCTTACCAATTCGTTAGATGTGTCAGACGAAGAGGAAGGAGATCTATGTCTCCTCTTCATCTTCGTTGAAGAAGAAGATGACGAACGCCTCGATCTACTACATGATCGGGATCTCTTCGAATGTTTATGCCGGTCCAAATCTCTCGATTCTACAGACTTTTTATGTTTTGAAGAGGCCTTCGAAGAGGCCTCGGAAGCTTCCTGCCCCACCGCCAGTTTAAGTTTTCTCTCATAAAGAGCTTTCTCCGTCATCGACTGACAAGAGCCACAGTCGCCGGTCCGATGCTCCGAACCCAGGCACCAAAGACAATGGTCGACATTTTAGAGCCAGAGTGGACACATTTTTTAAACCCCGAATTGTGAGTTGAAGGGGTAGAAGAAGACGACATTTTCTTGAAGAAAATTTGAAGCGCGCCATTAACACGAGAGTGAAGCAATCAGTAAAACTGAGCTTAAGCCAACGGGCGTGCCACAAGCTACTTATACTGATGGTGACGTCGACGTGGTACGGAGCCCGTCGAGGGAAATCAACGCCACGACCTCGTGCACAGCACCCTCTGCTGTGAAAAATCGTTCTGAAGCAGCGAAGCAGGCGAGATACGAATATCATAAGATGAGGAATACGTGGGAGGACACAATCCAATCGAAAGTCGTTTTCTCATTGACCTGGTCATTCAGAGTTGTTTGCCAATAGCCTGATGTGAGGTCAAAGCTGCTCACAAACCTGGCAGCACCTATTTTGTCCACAAATTCATCAGCCCCGGACAAGAGGGGTGCATCAGTCTTGGTGACTGCATTGCCTTCTCTGTAGTCCACACAGAACCTCCAATCCTTGGTACCTGCTTGGGAACTTGCATTGGAGACAAGGACCACTGGGCTGGACCATGGGCTGATTGAGGGTTCAATAACACCAAAGTCCAACATCTTGGTGACCTCTGCCTGGATATGGTTCTTAACAATGTCTGACATCCTGTATCATCTGCTTTTGACAGGTACACTGTCACCAATGTCAATATCATGCCTACACCTTGGGGTGAGGCATGGTGTCAGTGAGAACAGAGGGGCATACTGCTGGAGCAAAGCCCTGCAGGTCCTCTGCAGCTCTGGAGTCAGATTTTGAGAGAGTTGCACTCGCTCCACTGAGCCATCTTAAGAGTTGCTATGCAGCAAACCAGTAAAGGGCTCACTCTCATCCTCTTCTTGTTGTAAAGCTAGCAAGAGGCATGAGACTTCTCTTCTACTGTGGAAAGGCTTAAGCCTGTTGACATGGAATACCCGAGGGGCTACCCCAGGAATAGCCATGTCAACCAGATAGTTGACTTCACCGATCTTGGAGATTATCATGCCGGGTCCAGTCCTCTTATCTGCCAAAGCTCGAGGCTTGGTAGGCTCCTTCACAAGTATCTCCTGAACAGGAGTCCAATCCACTTGTGATGCCTTAAGGTCATGCCAGAACTTGTTCAATTCTTGGCTTGCCTTAAAATGTGCTGTTGCCTGAACCATCATCTGTGCCATCCTCCTTCTGAGGCCTAACACATAGTCCCTCACTTGCTCGCAGGACCGGGAGGGGTGGCTTCCAAACATTCTTGTACTAAGGCAAGGGGCTCTCTAACTGGATGTCCAAAGAGGAGCTCAAAGGGGCTGACACCAACACCCTCTTGAGGCACCTCTCTGTAAGTAAAAAGGCATGGTAGGAGGAGATGTCATGTCCTCCTTAGGGGCTCTTCTAAAGCACCCAACATGCCATTGAGAGTCTTGTTAAATCTCTCAACCAGACCATTGGTCTGAGGATGGTAGGAGGTGGAGATAAGTTACACAACATTCCTTCCAAATAGCTTGCATGTAACTAGACATGAAGTTGGTTCCTCTGTCAGAGATCACCTCTTTAGGAAATCCAACTCTGGTAAAAATGCCCTGCAGAGCCCTGGCAATCAGCATGGCCGTAATGGTCCGAAGGGGTATTTCTTGAGGGTACCTGGTGGTATGATCTACCAGTCTCAGGATAAACCTGTGCCCATCTAATGTGGGAGGGTCAAGGGGACCAACAAAACTGATGCCCACCCTCTCAAATCGGGTGCTTACCACTGGCAAAGGCTGCAGTGGGGCAATGACACTGCCTCCCGTCTTGCCAGATAACTGACAAGTGAGACAGGTCTTGTAGTGAGCTTCCACTTCTAGTGCCATTCTGGGCTAATAAAAGTGTGCTGAGAGCCTTTGCTTGGTCTTCTTGGTGCCAACATGACCAGCTTAGGGTACATCATGTGCAAGCTGCAAAAGTAAGGGATTGTATACCTGGGTACAACCAACCTCTTGACTGCACCAGGTTCAGGCTGAGTGGGCTCACTGTAAAAGAGCTTGCCCTCCCAAAAAATCTTAAAGGTCCTAGGCACTTAACCTTGTGCCTGGGCCTTGGCCAGTTTTCTTAGGACCTCAAGGGAGTGGCAGTCTCGTTGACCCTTAAAAAGAAATCACTCCTGGAGGGCCCACCTTCAGCCAGCAGGCATTGAGTACCTCTCCCTGAGGAGGGTCCTCCGGCTCTCCTCCCTCAGGAGTTGAGTCTAGGGTCATCACTGGGCCTAGCCTTTCATGAGCTTGGACCACAGTGGGTGCTGCAGAAACGGCATGAAGAGAAGGAGCCCCCTTCACAGAGGTGGTCTTCTTACTCTTCCTCTTAAACTTTGGTTTCCCCTTTGGCTTGGGTAGATGACTATCAGTCAGACCCTGTTTGACATATGATCTAGGGACTGTAGCAGCAGTCAGGGGTTACCCATCTGAAATTAACACCATCTCAACTAAGTCATTCCCCAACAAAATGTTGGCAGGTAAATTATTCTGAACCAGAACAGGAAGCGTTGCTGTCTTGTCATCAATCTGAATGATTACAAGGGCTACAAGAGCCAATTTGGGAGGCCCGCCAGCTAACCTAGTGGTTCTCAGAGAAGCACCTACATAGTCCTCTGGCCTGAGCAGGGTCCTGTCCACCACTGCCATGCTAGCCCCAGTTTCTCGCAAACCAGTGGAAGGCTGGCCATTTATGAGGAGACTTCTCAAAAATCTTCTAGTGTTCTGTGGGATAGTAGCCAGTACTTCCAAATACTGGTCACAGGCCCCAAGGGACACTAAGGAAATCTCTGCAGGAACACCAAAGCTGATTTCTGGAGAGGAGGGGAGGACAGTGGCCTCCACCTCAGGCATAGAGTAAGGGTAGGTCTGGCTGACAGTCTGGATACCAAGTGCCTTACCTTTACACTTGAACTCCCCTTTTCTGTGGTCCAAGGCCCCACAGTCCCAACAGGTGCCAGGAATGCAAGGGACTGAACTGGATCCACTGGGAGCCTGCTTTGCAGCAGGAGCACCACTACTCTTACTCTCACACCCATGAGACTTATCCCCACTAGACCTTAGAGGGAGAATATTTAGTTTTACTTCAGATGTGGCTGCTTCCTGGACTCCTCAGCCTTCTGAGGGGTCCCTTTTTCCTTGTCCTTCCCATTGGGATCCTTAGGGGACATATGTGGGAGACCAACTTATCAGCAAACTTGGCCAACTTAAAGGGGTCCAAGATATTCTGGTCAGCAATGTACCGACGCAGTTCTGATGAACAAGCCTCAGAGGTGAGACAATTCAACAAAAGACTTGGCTTTGTAACCATCAACCCATCCCATCATATTCATATGTGCAGCACTCACCTATTCAACCCAAGACATATTCTCTTGGCAATCAAAGCAGCTTTCATGCACTCATACTGGCCTCTTTCTCCCACACTCAGTTTCAGAATACAGGCATAACCAGTCTGAGGAACTCTGCTTAACAAATGCTTAGCCCAATCTCTTATCAACATCATGGATACCACAAGCCATTTCAAATGCTTCTATCCATTGGAGGTTTACAGAACCCTTCACATACACACCAACCAAATATTTCATAAACTTGCTTGCTGGGGACCTGGCACCCTCAACTGGTTTGGCTGACGTCTCCACTCTAGCTTTTACCAGTTGCATTCTTTGATGTTCAGTTCCTCAATCTTTGAGCGTTACTTGCTGTGCCAACTCCTCTTTCTTTAACTCAGCTTCAGTCTTGGGTTTCTTGGATTGGAAGGGTAACTCTTCTCTTTGTAGCTCCAATTTCAAAAGTTCAAGTTTCAGGGCATCCCCCTGAAGAGCCCTGCAGGGTTTAGGAATAGAAGTGACTGGAGAGGTAGCAATCCCATTGGCAACATCGGTGACTTCACCAGGGGTAAGGACCCCATTTTCACCATTAGTATCCCAATCTGTCTGGTAATCCACAAGGGCGGCTATAAACTCTGCCCTAGACGTATCTTCAAAATCTATTTCTCTCACTTGACAAGCACTCTGGAGAGCCACTAAGCTCATCCTAGTCAATCTACCATTTGCAATAGTTTCCATTGTTTGTAGCGTAGTTATCAGTATACACTAGTAGAACTCTTAATCAATAAAGAAGTGTGGATATTTTGTAGTAGCTAGGCTAAACACTGAGTCTTAAAACCAGTGATCCCACCTCTGTATCACCAGTGTAAAGACTGGAGGGGGTAACTTTACTTCTGCCCCCTATATGGTAGGGAAAAGACACAGAACACCCCAGCAAGGCTCTCAATTTGGTAGTATGGATGAGCAACTAGACATCCTTTTCGGGAGGTGATGCAGGCTGGTTCTTCTTAAGTACAGTGTTTCCCCAAAGCCCCCACAAAGGAATGCCCACACACTATGTTAGGTGATAACACAGCTTCTTTATTTAAAATAAGGTTGTTACCTCTACTATAAATATATACATATAAATAATAACACTCTATACTTGGAATACTTATTCAAAGAATGGCAAATATATACACTCTATGTGGTACCACACAACACTTCCAGCGATAGATGCACTAACTGCAGACAGTTTTAAATATGCATGTGAATTCTTAAGTGAAGTGCAACAGCATAGAATAGGGAAGAAAGGCAGGTTAGTGGTGGACAGTGGCAGAATACTTTCTTTTGGCTAGATAGATAATTCTGATTGAGGATCCCTCCACCTAGGCAACCTGTAATGGAAATGTTAGGGGGTAACATATTCTGTGTTTTACAGCCAGTCCAAAAATGTTCAACAACCTTGTGCTTTCCTTAAAAGGTTCTACCACCCCAAAGTACCTGAGAGGCCACAGAAGAACAGGATCCAAGATGATTCTGGGATCCCTGGATGACTCCTAAGGCTAGAAGATGCTCTTCCTTGTCACAGGACCTTTGGTGCCTTGGCAGGCAAAGTGGCAGAGTTTCTCGGTTTCACTCCACGATTCCCTCCGAGGATGGACCCCTTTGGAAGAAGGAGCCACTGGTATGCTGAGTCCGAGAATAAAAAGGAACCAAAGTCTTTCTGAAGTGCATCAGTTTTACTCTTAGCAGTGCTTTCCTTTGTTCAACGATTTCTCCGACTGTAGAAGTCCTGTAAAGACGAAACTTGCTGTGGGCTCCTTAAAGGCTTGGTGGATGAAAGTAGGACCCCTGGCAGACTTCAAAGACTTTGGGCGGCGATGGGTGCATAGGTCACTTTTGGTGTCGAGTTTCGGATTTATGCGTTATCCGATATTCAGTTCTTCGGTGCTGCAGCCGCAGCACAGACCTCTGGACAGCTTCTGGCGACCTGGACTCGACCACTGGAGTGGACCTCGGATCCTCACAAAGTCTAGACTCTCGGGAAGTCTTTGTTAGATTTGAGTGGCGGGGAACCCACCAGCAGTCCTTCCACTGCACCCAGCGACTCTAGCCTCTTTCCTGCTGGGAAAAAGTGGCCAGTGGTGACAGCAAAGGTGTCCTTTCAAATGTCGTTAGGCAGTTTGGAACTTTCGCAGCCCTGGGTCTTTGGAACTTTTGCAGCTGCGGGTGTTAGGAACTTTCACAGCTCCGGGTGTCCAGCAGTACTATTCCAGGGTACCCCCTCTTCTGGGAGGTAGACAGCAACAGCTTCCAGCGGTCACAAAATGCACCTCCAGACCGTAGGCGACACCAATAGACTTCTCCAACTCGAGATGTTCAGGCACTTCTCTTCTGGAATCACGAAGACCCCTTCTCCAGACAGCAGGCACACAGGACTGGCATCCTGTGCACTTCGGATGAAGAGTAGCAGGTTTGCATGATGGTCCCTCGTAGCTCGGGGAGACGTCTCCTTCGCAGGTCCTCTCTGGATCAGTCCGTGGGAGACACAACAGCTTTCGGATTACTTCAAGAAATTGCAGCAGCAGACTTCTCCTCCAGCTGGGTTTCAAGGAACAGCTTCTTCTTGCTAAGCTTCGACTTTAGCTTCTGAACAAATTCGTAAGTGAGAGGTCCCCAGAGATATACACATCTGTTTCTTCATTCCGTCTGGCTGAGCCAGGCTCAGTCAGCCAAACACGCAGAATGGCCTTCATGCAGGCAGGCAGCCAATCAGGCTCACAGGCATTCAGGTCATTCACTCCACCCAGACACCATAACAAAGAATGTGGAATGGTGCAAGTACCCAGCCTTTTACAACACTACACTGCATTCACGTCAGTTTCAGTCAGGGCTGTCTCATTCATTGTGTCACACACACAGAAACCAGATACCCACAACAAAGATAGTGAGTTGACTCACAAATCCATTCACACAGGTCCCACCCCTAGGGTGTACCCACAACACACATCCCCTCGTAAGGCTCCAGTCAGTCTGACAGGAGGCATCCCCAGAGCAATAAGCCAGTCATCGGGAAAGGGAACAGAAACATATATGGTGTTTCCATCCAACAGCCATTCAGGAGGAAGGGACAGAGCCAGGGCTTCCCAGGACTTTGGGAAACAAGGTAAAAGGCAATAGAAACCAAGAGGCCACAGTGGCCATCTTGCCTTTGTGTAGGAATCGCTGATTCATATGGCAGGGCCTGGGTATCCCAAAAATGGAGGACACTCAGAGCCACTGCCAAGTCAGCATGTAGCTGCCACCAGCCCATCCCCTGCTCTGTGGGTAACACACAGGTGCCCCACAACACACATAAGGGGTACAATGGTGTGCCCCCACCCATGGGTGCCATAAGGGTATCCCGTAGGTGTTGTTCACCAAAAGATAAAACAAATGGCTGCACTGCCAGAGGTCCAGGCTGGACCTCAGTGGCAGAAAACATAAGGAAAAACACACACAGAGAAGTGGTTGGACAAGGACTTGAGGCCCATTCCCTCCGTAAGGCATTTCCAGCATCACAAGGTGGAATAGTGAACTAATAGAAAGCTACTGTATAGATGAAAATCCTACTACATGGTAAATAGCAAAAAACAAAATAAAATACATAAAGCAACCTGAAGAAAAACAAAACAGATGCGCACTGTCAATGCAGCAAGATAAACATCTATCTTAAGTATTCGGGTATCACACAATTCAACAGGTATCCAAGGTATATGTTTCACAAATGATGTCATTATGAAAAAACAAGCATTGGCAATGCCAACAGTTTGGGCTTTTATGTAGGCATGGTAAAGGCACGTGCCAGGCACTGTCGTAGAGGTATTAACTGGCTATTGATGGTAGCAGGTGCAAAATTGTGCAAGTACCTGGGCATCTAAAAGCAGTGCCTGGCAAATGCCTAATATTTATACGCAAGTCAAAACTGTTGCATTTTACAATGCTTGCTTTTAACAGGACTACAGTGAAGGACATGCATAGTGCTTTTAAATGGAGTGGCTAAAGGCAGACAGGGTTTAAGCATTTTTATTACACCAGTAGCGTGTTTACTGATGCAAATAAATCCTTAACTCTCAGAAAATTGCTTTGAGAAAATACAGGCAGGCACTTTGAGTGCAAAGTTTGATTGTAAGTCTTAAGTAAAGTGAACTGAAAGTCTTCCCAAGATGAGGTGTTTTGGGCGGGGAGGGGAAGAAACTGGGTGGGAATGGCTAAAGGGATTAGCATGGGCGTGGGCTGTCAATGGGTGGGCAACTAACCAAACAACACCTTTTAAGCTTTATGTCCCTCCTCATATACCATTTCTCCCTATCTGTACTCTAATGCAATAGTTTCCGTTTATAGGTGGATCGGCCACCTAAACAGCCCAATCTAACAAGAAAAATTACAATCTTCATTCATCCCCCTGGAGGTAATGAATCCAGTTTGTTGATCCAGAAAACCTCTCTGCGGTCAAGGTTGTTGCAGATTGCCATCTGGTCTGGTAAATAGCACTTCTGCTATCTGAAAACCAATTTGCGCAATCTGGTTGTGAAATTCTTGGAAATGTTGTGCCACTGCTGAGTTCCGGTTGTTCGTGCAGATGTTCTATCTGTGTTAATTCTATCGATTCTTGACTGGTCTGCTAGATTGCTCAAAATGATACATGCCACAAGGACATTTGATAGTTTAGATGACATTAGCAGTATCACAGGTAGCAAAATCACACACATTTATTTTGGCCCCAGTCTGTGGATGGTTGGTTAAATTGCCTTTGGTGACATAGTTACAATTAGAGCACTGTAGGCAACGGAAAGTACCTTCCTGTTTTTGGAGTGCTTTTTTGGACTGCGTCGTATCAGTTTTCACAAGACAATCTCTTAAATTAGGGCCACATGTATACAAGAAAAGTGCAGTGTCTTGGAATAGATCTCTAAATCTGTTGTCACACCTCAGAGTTTCCCCACGTTTTAAAATGCATGTATTAATTTTGTGACTTTATGTGGAAAATCGTGAAACGTAATAAAGGTTTTTTCTTACAAGAGTCTGTGATATTTACACCTATTTCTCGTGTGGCATAAGTACATTACCTAGTCCTGTCTGGATTTCCTTATCGTGGTACCCTTTAGCACTGAACTTCTAGGCCATTTGCTGCATTTCCTTGCAACATCTGTCAGTGTCGCTGGCAATGCGTTTAACTCTCAGAAGTTGACTATATCGGAGATGTTTAATCAGGATAGAAGGGTGAAGCGGTAGAGCAGATTGTTTCTGTTGGTGGATTTAACCATATTAATCTTAAAATCAGCACACCTACTATAGTTTAGTATCCCAAAATAAAGAGTATCGATATCTTGGCGTCAGTAAGATGTATAAAATGATTGTCTGCAAAAAGCCCCAGTTTATAATCCTTGCCAGCCACTCAGAAACCCTTAATTCCAGAATGATCTCTTATACTTGCTGCTAAGGGTACCATCATTAACACATAAAGCAAAGGGAAAAGGGGCACTCCTGCCTCATACCTCTTTGTAATTCAAAACATTCCCTTGCAGAATGTGAGGAGTAAAGGGCACCAATCCATGCTCTCCAGCTCTGCTGGAACCCAATGCGATTGAGAACCCTCTACTGAAAAAAGTCAGCTGGCCTGGTCAAATGCCTTTTCTCCATCAAGCAACAGCATCACCTAGTGGGCAGACCGCTCCTCCCTCAATGCCCTAAAACCCAGTGATTTCCGCACATTATCTGCCCTCTGCCTCCCATTGACAAATCCCACCTGATCACTGTGGATTAATTTTGGGAGGACCTCCTCCAATCTTGAAGAACAAGTTACTTACCCATGGCAACGTTCTTTCGATTGGATGTTCCTTCCCCATATTCCTCATCCTGTGATATCTTCCTTCCCAGTTTCAGCTGCTTCTGAAAATGTTTCTTCTCGGCAGAGGACGCTGTACTTCGACAAGGTCAACCCGATGCCCCTCAAGGGCTTCCATCTCGGTTGACGTCATCGTCGAGTATATATACCACGCGCAGCGCCAGTTAGCTTCAGTTCTGTTTTTATGCAACCCATATGCAGAATTACCGCATTATTAAGTGCCTTTAATTTATCAGACTTTAAAAGAGCACAAACTCTAATGCCTGGAAATTCTACAGTGGGGTAGATTGGGAGGGTCCATGAGGAATACGTGGGAGGGACATCCAATTGAAAGAACGTTACCACAGGTAAGTAACTTGTTCTTCGAAAGGATTGTGTCCTCCCATGTATTACTCATTTTATGATAGATTCCGAAAGCAGTATAAAGTTCTTTTGGAGGAGGGTGTAAGAACTTGAGTGTTATTGTTTGTCAAGAATGAAGCATTAACCTTCCCAAATCTTCCCTCATTGTTAGAAGTGTGTAAACAATAATTTTCTTGTAAACGTGTGGATGCTAGCAGGTAGCTGCCTTGCAGATATCCTTTATCGGAACTCCCCTCTAAAGGGGGTAGGAAGTTGCCATGCCCCTGGTGGAATGAGCCCTTAAACCCACTGGGGAATCTTTTTCAGCTAGCCTGTAGCACTCTGAAATAGCCAGTATTATCCATCTGGATAGGGTTTGTCTGGTAACCTATAGACCTAGTTTGTGTCCTGTATATCCAATGAAAAGTTGGTTGTGTTGGCGTAACTTTGCCATTCTTGAAACATAAAAGCTTAGAGCTCTCCTTGGATCAAGTCTATGAAACCTTTCCTCTTCCTTGCCAGGATGAGGTGGTGGATAGAAGGCTGGATGCCATCATGCTTGATGCCCAGGCACCAGATGCATATCTTATGCAGGCCCGTGATGGACATTGTGGTGCTGCATTTAAGCCACTTTTTAAAACCGGTCTTCTGAGTAGTAAGTGCCGAAGACGAGGCCATGTCGAAGCGTTTTCTGAAGAAAACTGAAGCTCGTAATTCTCAAAGCTATTGCATTCACGGAAAATGGAAGTGAAGCCAATGGGCATCGCACGTTGTATATATATTTGCCGATGACGTCAAACGAGATAGAAACCCTCGAGGGACATCGGGACGACCGTGTCGACGCACATCGCCCTCTGCCAAAAAGAAAACATTTCCGAAGCAGCTGAAGCTGGAAACAAGATATCATAAAATGAGGAATACGTGGGAGGACATAATCCATTCGAAGATAGTATTCTAGAGAATATGTTGGCATCAATATTCAGCAATTAAGTTGGTATATAAGATGATCAACAAGTGGGAGCATTCTCCTTCTTAGATCACTAGTATTAAAAGTTTAAGAATTGACAACAGAGTCAATGGGAGTCACTACGGGTAGGCCGGTCCTGTAAAAAAGCCAGACAAAATGCCAGAACTACTGGCTCTGGCATTTTTACCAGACTGGCACACAGTTCGAGTTTGCTGGTAGGGGCAGTGAACAACCGGCAGGCTTGACCTGTCTGGAGTTCAGGCCCCTACCAGCAGATAATTGCAACAATCACTGGCACCGGTATTACCGGTGCCAGTGATTACAGCACACCCATTCCATGGATTCCTGGGAACTTACAACTGTTGCCGTCACCTGTAATATCCCGTTAACACCGGGATATCGGTGCTGGTAACAGCAAGGTGGGTTTGCCGGTAACCCACCAGTAATACAGGCGGGTTACTGGCAAGACCGTAATGACCCCTATATTCTCCAATGCCATTATGCACCTTTGATAAGGATGGAGAGGGGACCCCCGCAAATCACTTATAGAACTTTGCTACGTATCCATTGTTAGGGAGAATTCTCTTATAAGGCTAAATTTCCAAACCTAGTGAGTCCCCCAGCAGCTTTGCTGGATTTTTGGGGTTTGTTTTTTTCTCCTGCTAAGAGTGAGGCTCTTTTCCTCCCACTCTTAGACATGATTTGAGGTGCTTTTTGACTTAGTATGTGTTCATGGGCTATGGGGTAACCTCTTTCTACTCCATAGGGCATCATATGTTTTTGTATGTGTTTTACACATCACCCTCAGTGCAGTAACACAGGGGTGTCATAGTGACTCCCCAACATAGACTCCATACCCTGGGACTGACTACTGTCTCCCAGAGCATGTAAAGTCACCATTGACTTTACTAGTCCTAAATTGTGAACAGAACCAGTACACACCATCATATCGTGGAAGTTCTGGTAGGGGTAATTCGATTGCCCCTGGGTCTGTTTCCAAGGGGGCACTGTGCAGTCCCCCCTTGTCGAGTTTCTGGCTGGTGGCAGTGGTTACCACGCAATATATAACTTCCGAATATTCTCTATGGGATTTTCCCATTGATTTTAAACGCACCACTTTTTGGTGCAATGTTAAAGATACCGCCGCTTTATTTATTTAATATTAAATCCACGGTTGGGTCTTTTTGCCAGAACTCGGTTCCAAAATGGTGTTTGTGTCCGTCTCTGTAACTATGACCAAGGTCGAGCCCTTTGTTCCATTATTTTGGCGGGCTTCTCCACAGAAGCCCTCCAAATGGTGCCACTCTGTCTGGATTCCATAGGAGGGGTGGAGGGGGGATTTGGCATCCTGGACTGAGTTGCCGTAGCAACTCAAGTCGCACTCTTCTCTGATTGGCCCAATGGTGAGCCGCCCATCTCACCACTTAGCATGTGTGATTGACAGCTAGGCTGATGAATGGGGGTTTTTCTGCATAAAAGCAGGGCCTTTTGGACTGGAACTTCAGAAGTCGCTGCAGGACCTAAGAATCCGAAGAGGGAAGAAGCTGAGCCATCTGGACGAGCCTTCTCCCCCTGAGCTGGTGGGACCAACCAGTTCGCCTCTTTCGCCTTCCAAAGACGTCTCGTGGTCGAATCGCCCGTGCCAAGCACCCCGGCGGCCGGATAGCCAAGCTTCACCACTTTGACCGCGAATGAAAGGACTGCACCTTTTATTTGGGAACTCTGCGGCTGGTTTCATCCCTGGGCAGTGCAACGACTCAGAGTTTCCTCCTCAACGAGATCCTCTCTTCCCCTGGTCGGAACAACGAACTGCAACCACTGCCAGGAACAACTGCCACCGCTGGAGCTTCCTCTCTCTTAAGGTACGGTGTCCTACCTGGCCTCCCTTTCTACAGATTGCTAAAGGTGACCCTTAAATCCTTGGCTTCCTATACTGGGTTGGCCCCAGACCTTCTAACTTTGTTTCTTGAACTAAACCAACCTCTTTTGAACAATCTGCAAAGACTTTTAGTGCAACTTAAACTGTGTGATCCTGGGCACATTTCGTTTTGCTCCATTTAAAGTGGGCCTGGCCTATGAACTGTGGCTCTAAAGTATATTCTGCCTCTTAAAAAGTGTTGGGACTGTATTATTCTTATGCTCTGCCTTTTTCTCTCCCTCTAACCAAACTATTGGAGTGCCATCTTAGTTAAGCGCTCACATCTGTCTTAACAAATAGTGGTGTTTTAACTCTGACTTGTCTAATAGTTATTAAGGGAGGTGTGTATACTTTATCTGACTGTGTTTTAACTTGCTTTTGATTTGGAGTGCTAGTGTATTGCCTAAAGTGTGTTGTAAATAAATAACTCTATACTTTTGATACAAAGCTCTGGTCAGTGTTTGTTTGCTCTACTGTGTTTTTAGCCCTATTGTGTATACTCTACATACTGCCTTACTCTTCTTGAGAGAAGTCTGACTGCTCAGCCACAGCTACCAGGTAAATCTGGGTGATGCAGACTGCTACCAATGGTGTTTACTGCTTACTCCTGTAGTCTTAATCTTTTTGCAGTGTTCCCTAAGGGAACTGCACAGGATTCTGCCTAACATCCATCATCCCTGTGGCCTTTTCTACCTTCATCTGCTCCAACCTGTCCAGCAGAAAGCTCTCTTGATGTACGAAGCATCATTAATGCATGAGTCACACTTCTCAAATTAGTGTAATCAGTACCACACTGATAAATAATATCTCATATAGAAAATGTGCAAACATTTTTCATAGATATTTAAATACAAAATTCCAGAGAAGTTGCTTACTTTCATCAGTATATTTATACCGGAATTTTAACATATGTTTAGTGCAAAACCCTGGGTGTCATAAGTTTGCCAGTATCCCGCCGATAATTCCACCACGATACCTGCAAACTGCCCTACCGTTTCACCCCATGATATGCCGGTATTACCAGGATATTCCAGGTGGTGGATGGTACTGTAGGACTCCATTGAGGGGATTGCCAGTGTTTCTGGCACCGGTAATACTGGTTCCGGAAACACCAGCTGTTTTTGCCGGTTGAGCCCGAGTTACCTCCATCTCTTTTTTGGGGTTTATTTTTTCCTCCTGCTAAGAGTGAGGGCCTCATTACGACCCTGGCGGTAATCCGCCGTCATTACTGCCATGGCGTAATGAACGTTAACGCCGTGGGACGATGGCGTAAAGTGCGCCACATTAGGACCCATCGCGCACGAGCATTACGCCATGGCGGTAATGTAAACAGCGCCATGGCGGTAATGCCCCCAAAACGGGACCTACCGGCATCGTATGCGGCGCAAGGTGCACCACCGCCACCGCCGTACATAGCGGTGACCGTAGTTAGCGGTCACCGCAATTAGCGGTGACCGTAGATAAGCGGAACCGGAAGTAGCGTCACCGCGGCGGAACGGGAAAGAGCACGGCGGCCATCTTTAAAAACACAATCCATTGCCATCCTCCGAAACCACTGGACATCCGAGCCTGAGACCCCGCCAATACCGGCTTCAACCTTCTACCTGCAGGAAGATGCCTAAAGTTTTGAAAAAAGCCTGTGACCGCCAGCGGCAAGACCGCTTCTCCAGAGAGGAGCTTACCATTCTAGCGGAGACCCTCCAGGAGAACGCTGCAGTGGTATTCTCCAACCAACTGACAAGACCGGCCATATCCAAGAAGAAGGCCATATGGGCACTGGTAGCTCAGCGGGTCAGTGCCGTGGGAACAACACCCCGCAATGTCAAACAGTGCCGCAAGCGGTGGGACGATCTCCGGCTCAGAGTCAGGAGCATACTATCAGCCAACATGAACCTGGCAATGGCAACTGGGGGAGGATCGGAGTCCCCTATAAAATTGCAGCCATGGGAGGAAATCTGTGCCTCCACAATCGGAATGCAGAGCATTGAAGGAGTAGGAGGAATGGAGAGAGGAGCCCCGACATCGGGCGATGCAGGTAGGTGGCTCAAATCAAGGCATGCAAATCTCACCTAAGTCCATTCATGTGAAGTACAATGTTGGCCCATAGTGTGAATGCAACACATCAGCAGGAGACTGCCCACAGATACATCCGATCTGCACCCTGTACACATGCAGCACGCACACCCTAACTGCAGGCACCCACATACCTCCATGCTACTTCCACACAAAAGGGAGACAACTTTTTTCCCCTGCATGAAATGTGCCACATGTACTAACTGATGAGATGCCAGTCGCCACAATGCCCGGCCAATGTCCGCAGACCCATCAATAACACTCTCCCTCCTCTGTCCCACCACAGGCTCAAATTCCGACCTTGAGGAAGAGGACACCACAGCCTCCACACCCACCAAGAGGGCCAGGCCAACTGTGCCAACGCCACAACCCTCCACCTCTGTCGTCCCGAGGAAAACACCACAGCAGGCAAAATCCATGCAAGGGAAACAGGACAGGGCACAGACAGCCACCCCAGCAGGCAGTACAGCAGCAGCAGCAGCAGCAGACATCACACCAATCATGCCCACAGAAGCCACAGCCTCTGCTGCAAGCAGCACAATTGGGGAGACTGCTGCCATTGCTGCCTCCTCCGATAGCGAAGCAGGGATCTTTGAGGAGAGTGATGTCAGAAGCCCCACAGGCCACCCTCATTCCCCCTACCTGTCCCTAAGCAGCCCGCATGCGGATGCCACACAGGGTCAGCCAGAGGATGACGATTGGCCAGCCACTCCATCCCCGCTGCAGGGGCAGATCAGCCCAATGGGAATACCACTGCCATTAGCCATGGGCCAGAATTCCAACCATTCTCTGGAGGCGATTGCCACCCGGCAGCAGCAACTTTCCTCGCTGCTCGAAGAACATGTTGCTGAATGTGGGGGGTCAAGTGCAGCAATGGAGAAATGTGCTGAGACTGTGAAGGCAGCTATAGAGTCGTCCACAAAGGACATCTGCGCGGAACTAGCTGCTGTGCGGCACGCCATCACTGACCTTGTGCAGACAATACGGGCCATGCGTCCAAATGAGCAGGCAGGATCCTCCTCGGTTGCCAGCTCGACACCGAGCAGCCCCATCCGCCGATCGGGGAGGAACCTCCGCAGCACAGGCAGGGGTGCCCCGGGGGCCAGTGGAGGGGGCTGCCAATAGTGGCCGGACAGTGTAGGAATCCTACTACTGACACTGCTGCACAGACCAACTCACACCTTTGTTGGGATTCCAGGGGGGGGGGGAGGGTGGAGGGGGGAGTGGGTGTGTTGGGGTGTGCAGGGGGGTGGCGGGGTGGTGTGTTGGGGAGTTAAGGGGGGAGTTTGGGGGGGTGTGTGTGCAGGGGGGAGGTGGGAGGTGGGAGGGGGTGTGTTGGGGTGTGCAGGGGGGAGGTGGGAGGTGGGAGGGGGTGTGACACGACAGTTCATAGTTCAAATACACTTTTTCGTTTCAAAAAAGGAAATGTGTGGACATTTTCATTGCGTATGTGTGCTTTATTGGTGTCCAGTCCTCAGTGTGCATGCCCCAGAGTCACACAGTGCCCCAAGTGCAGTCTCCATGCGATGAACACCAGCCGTGTGTGCTAGAAGCAGTGGTTGATGATACTTTGGCGCATGGCACGCCCCTCCTGTGCATCGCCTCCTCCATGTGGTGGCGCCCCTTCTGCACCCTCCTCATCCTCATCCTCATCGTCAGGTGGTTGCAGTTCTGCGTCAGGGGGCAGGGGCACATTCCGTCTGACGCACATATTGTGCAGCATGACACATGCCATGACGATCTTTGCCACCTTCTCATGGCCATACAGGAGTGCCCCACCAGACCTGCTGAGGCTTCGGAACCGTGCCTTCAGGAGGCCGAATGTCTGCTCTATGACCACACGAGTACGTGTATGTGCACGGTTGTAGTCCTCCTCGTGCTGGTTCTGCGGGTTCCGGACTGGCGTGAGGAGCCACCTCTTCAGGGGGTAGGCTGCATCACCTGTATGTAGGCGAGAACGTATGTGTCAGTCATGTTGTCTGATCAGGAACATGATGTCCCACCATGGCTGGCATGGAACTGTTACCTTGGCTCACTTCTACATGCACTAATTGATTCACACTATGCAACCAGTATATGCTCATTGCTGCCATGGCCTGTTTTGCATGCCATCACCCTATGTATGCAGAGGGGTTTTGTGCATTGTGAGTGGCCTTCCTCTGTATCCGTTCTCTGTGTTACTCACAGCCAGGTGGAGTATGCATCACCCCCCCCCCCTTTCAGCCAGGTGGAGTATGCATCATCCCCCCCCCCCTTTCAGCCAGGTGGAGTATGCACTGGTACGTCATTCCCATGCCCACTTCCATGACATCGCACTCACCGAGTAGCCAGGATCTTGGGCCTGCATGTCGCTCCATGTAGCGTGGTATTGTGGAGTTCCTCAGGACCATGGAATCATGGGTTGATCCGGGGAATCGGGCACAACAATGTGTGATGATCTTGTTGGAGTCACAGACCATTTGCACGTTGACAGAGTGGAACTGTTTCCGGTTGCGGTACGGTACCTCCATGGCACGTGGAACCACCAATTCCACATGGGTGCAGTCGATGGCACCAATGCAACCGGGTATGCTGGCTAGTGCATGGAAACCCACTTTGGTGTTTGCAATCTCCTGGGCAGTCCGTGGTAATGAGATGTGGTCGTCTGTGTGCTTGAGGAGGGCATCGAGCACTTGGATGAGTGTTCGTGAGAATAATGGTTGTGAAATGCCATGCAGGTGCCCCACTGTGTGCTGGTAGGTGCCTGTGGCCAGGAAGTGGAGTACAGCCACTACCTTCAGTAGGGGGGGGATGGCGGTTGGACTTTCTATCATGCTGACGATGTCGTTGTGTGTCATGTCTACGATGGCGGTGATGGTGTCCCTGTCCAAACGGTACAGGGTGTGGATCTGCTCAGCAGTGAGGTTGTTTGGATTGGCTCTGATGCGTGGGATTGGGGGCTGCCTGCGTGGTGGCACTGGCTGTGCTGGTGGGGCTTGCTGGGCCTGCCTTGCCCTCCTTCTCCTCCTGCGTCTCCTCTGTGCTGCCTGTTGTTGTTGTTGTTGCTGTTGCTGTTGTAGTAGCACATGCATTGCTATCAGGTCCTCCAGCCCCAACATTGCTAGTCGTATTGGCATCATTGTGGAGTGTGACTGGGTGTGGGTAGGGGTGGGGTGTGCTCTTTTTATACTCCCCTGAGTCTGTATTGCCTTCACCTGTGCTGTTTCTGTGCACCTGTGGCAGCTGCATTCACTTGAATTGGCCCTTTACGGTTGGTTCGCGATGGCGTTATTTGCACCATGGCGGTAAGGTACTTAGCGGCCTCATTGATGGCGTTAGGTGCATGTCCGCTTGGGTCGGCATTTGCGTGCCTTTCCGCCATGGCGCTAAGTACGGTGTGGGCGGTCGCGTGCGCGCACCCTTAGCGCAGTTTGCGGCAGCGTTAACTACGATGCCGCTATTGGCATCGTAGTTAACGGTCACGGGTCATGATCGGACCTGGCGGAAAACGATGGCGGTAAGCATTTACCGCCATCGTTTTTCGCTTAGCGCCAGGGTCGTAATGAGGCCCTGAGACTCTTTTTACTCCCACTCTTAGACATGATTTTAGGTGTTCCTTTATCTTTCCATGTGTTTTATGGGCTATGGGGTCTTTTACTCCATAGGGTCTCATGTGTTTTTGATGTGGGTTACACAGCACCCTCCGTGCCGTAACCCAGGGGTGTCGTAGCGACCCCCCAACATAGACTCCATACCCTGGGACTGACTACTGTCTCCCAGGGCATGTAAAGTCACCATTGGCTTTACTAGTCCCAAATTATGAACAGAAACCAGTACAAACCATCATATTGTGGACGTACTGGTCGGGGCAATTCGATTGCCCCGGGGTCTGTTGTTCGAGGGGGCACGTCTCCGTCCCCCCTGATCGAGTTTTGGCTGGTGGCAGTGGATACTACTTTTTATATTCGACCGCGAATATATCTCTATGGGATTTTCCCATTGTTCGAGGCTACCGACTTTAATTATTTAATTCTTATAGCCTTGAACATACCGCTGGTTTAATTATTTAATATTAATTCACCGGTTGGTATTTTTTGCCAGAACTCGATTCTAAAATGGCGTTTGTGTTCTCTTCTGTGACTCCAACCCAAGTCGAGCCCTTTGTTCCACTTTTTGGCGGGTTTCTCCACAGAAGCCTCCAAAAGTGGTGCCACTCTGTCTGGGTACCACAGGCGGTGTGGGAGGGGTTTAGGCACCCTGGACTGAGTTACCTTGGTAACTCAAGTCGCACTCTTGTGTGACTGGCCCAAGTGGTGAGCCGGCCGGCTCACCACTTAGCATGTTTGATTGACAGGTAGGCTGAGTGAATGGGGGTGTGCTGCATAAATGCAGGGCTTTGGGGACTGGAACTTCAGAAGTCGCCACAGGACCTAAGAATCCGAGGAGGGAGAAGCTGAGCCGACCTGCAACTACGAGACCACCGGTGGAGCCCTGCTGAACTGTCTCACCACTTTTCCCACCGACAGAGGAGATCTCCAGTCCGGAGAGTCTTCTTCCTTTGACTGGTGGGGATAACCAGTTTTGCCTTCTTTTCACCTTCCTGGAGCATCTCGTGGCCACCTTGCCCGTGCCAAGCACCCCGGCAACCGGAATACCACGGCTTACCACTACCGCAAAGAGAAGGGTAGTACCTTTTAACCGAAAGAACTGCGCGGCTGGTTTCTTCCTTGGCAGTGCAACAACCTTCTTCTTTCCTCCATGGTGAGACCTCCTCTTCCTCTGGATGAAACACCGACTTGCACCCGCTGCCAGGAACAACTGCCCCCGCTGGAGCTTCCTTCACACTTAAGGTACTGTGTCCCGCCTGGCTTCCCTGGCGACAGATCGTTCGGGGTGACAGTAAAGCCTCGACTTTCTAACCTGGGCTGGCCTGGGACAACCTAGCTAACTTTTCCTGACTTTAATTTCATCCTTTTTGTGCGAACTATCTACAAGACTCTTTGGGCATAACCCCACTGTGTGAACCTGGACCCCTTCTGCTTGCTCTCTCCAAGAGTGGGCCTTGCAATTGACTTCCTTGCTCTCCAGTAGGACTCTGCCTATCCTGCCTTACTGTGGTTCTTTTAAAAGTAATGAAACTTGTGTGCTTTCATAACTCTGCCTTTTTTCCACCCTTTTTTTTTATAACTTATTAGAGTGCCATCTTATGTTAAGCCCTCACCTCTGTCTGAAAATAAGTGGTGTTTCTCACTAAGACTTGTCTAATAAGTAATTAGGGATGTATATATATATAAAAGTGACTGTGTGCTGAATTTACTTACCTCTTTTGTGCTAGTGTAATTTACAAGTGTGTTTTTAAATAAATAATTATATACTTTTACACCAAAGCTCTGGTCAGTGTTTGCTTGTGCTACTGTATCTCTGTACCTATTGTGTATACTCTATATACTGCCTAACTCTTCTTGAGGGAAGTCTGACTGCTCAACCACAGCTACCAAGTGAAGCTTTGTGGTACAGACTGCTACCAAGTGGGTTTACTGCCAAACACCTGTAGTCCTAAATCTTTTGCAGTGGTCCCTAAGGGAACTGCACAGGTTTCTGCCTAACATCATGTTGTCGATGAGGACACGTACCATTGAGTTCTCGATTAGGGGCAGAAAGGATTTGAGAGGCCAGTGTACCAGTCGCAACTCTAGTACATTGATATGTAGCAAGGTTTCCTTCGGGTGACCAGAGGCCTTAGACCTGGTGTTGGTCTAAATGAGCACCCCATCCCACTTGGGAGGCATTGGTCACAATGGTGAGTTGGAAATTTGGCTTCACTAGTGGCATTCCTTTCGTGATGTTGAATGGGTGTGTCCACCATTTCAGAGTATCTGACAGAGTCTGGGAGATGATTACCTTGTCTGACCAGGACCCCTGGATTTGGGACCATCTGGTTGCGAAGAATTTTTGCACTGGCCGCATGCAAAGGCGATAGTGGGGAATCAGCGGAATGCAAGAGGACATCGTTCCTAGAAAAGCCATGTAGGAGCGGACTGTGACTAACTTGTTTAGTGTAAATGAGCCTGCTGGAGTTAGCAATCTTTTGACTCTTTCCACAGAAGATTTGACCAGATTGGGACTTGTAACGAATTGTGCTCCCAGGAAAACCAAGCTGTTTGACGGAACTGTACAGGATTTCGTATAGTTGATGGTAAAGCCCAATCGTTGGAGCAGCATTTCTGTTTTGTTGAGAGACGATAAGGCTTGTTGATACGTGGAGTCCCGACTTAACCATTCGTCCAAGTACGGGTAAACGTAGTGGCCTTGCTTCCGGAGGAAGGCTACTACTGGTGCCAGGCACTTCGTGAATGTCCTTTGTGCCGCTTTTAGGCCGAATGGCAGAATCCAAAATTGGTAATGGCTTTCGCATACTACGAACCTGAGGTATTTGCAGTGCCTTAGGTGTATTGGCACATGGAAGTACGCGTCCTTGAGGTCTAGGGCTGTGAGGAACTCCTGCAGCTGCACAGCTCTTATTACCTCTTGGAGCGTTACCATTTTTAATTTTTTTTTTTTTGATGTTTTTGGTCAGTAGCCGTAGGTCCAAAATCGGGCGCCATTTGTCATCTGTTTTTTTTACCACAAAGTACCTTGAGTACCCTCCCATTCCTCTTGCCAAGAGAAGCACCTTTTCTATGGCTCTTTTCCTTAGCATGTGACATATCTCGTGCCGTAAAATGTGATGGTGTGAGTGGATACCTTTTTTGGGGGATTGGAAACTGTGGGCGCTTGAACTCCAACAAGTGGCCGTATTGGATTGCATCTAGCACCCATCTGTCCGTAGTTATAGATTGCCACTTGTTGAGGTAGAACGCCCCGTTTCCTCCTATTTGACTGTGCTTGCGGCAGTAATTGTTGTGTCTTACTCTGGCGACCTCTCTGGGAGATGTAAGATCTGCGCTTTCTTTGTCCTTGGTAACCTCTATTGTGCTGGGAATATTGGTAATTGCGCTTGTAGCCCTGAGAATAATATCCGGGTCTACTGTAGCCCTTGCTGTCTCTGGGGCCTGAGAATTTTGAATTACCTGAGACTGTTCGAAAGGAAAGAAAGGGGCGAAAGTATCTCCTGTTTTGCAGAGCTGAAAGAGATTTAGCTGTGTCTGAATCTGCCTTCATGGCCTTAAGGGCTTTTATCTATTTTGTCACCGAATCGATTTTCACCTTTGCACAGCATATCAACAATTTTGTGCTGCACTTCTTGGCGAAAGTCTGTACAGCAAAGCCATACCTGGTGTCTGAGGACAACCCCATTGCCTTTCTGTTTTAAGCCGGTTTCGGCCAGATCTACAGATATATTGATGCTGTGATCTGACGCCTCTTCTCTTTCTCGCATCAACAGCACAGCCTCCTTTCTTTGTTGTTGTTCTGGCAGGTGTTCCAATACAGGGGCCAGACAATGCCACATTTCACGGTCGTATTGTGCGACAATAGCTAGGAAATTGGCTGCTTTAACCGTTGTTCCTCCAATGGTGAGAACCTTCTTCTCAAGGCATCCGATATTTGATTGTCATTGTCAGGAGAAATGGCACACTTATGTTGTGTACAGGCTTTTCGGCTGGCTGCAGCTGAAACCACAGACTCTGGCGTTGGTTGTGAAGTAAGGCATTTTAGGGTGGAATCTGGAGCCTTACATTTCTTTTCCAACCGCCCCTTCACCGCCAGATCCGTAAATGGATGTTTCATGGTACGGAGGTCCTCCTGCCACACGTGATCGAGAATAGGAATGGAAAAAACTGCTTTACTTCTTTTTCCCATATGATCAAAAGCAGAAACAATCCTTTTTCTCTCCCTCCAGAATTAGGCCAAACTCTTGGCAGGCTTTCACCATCATGGAGTGAAACGTTCCGATGTCGCCTGGAGGAGAAGGTTGAGCCAGGCTACCCGTTGCGTCTTGGTCCGGATCTGTGTCCCATGTGTCAGCTCTTGTTAGGGAGAATTCTCCTTCTAGGGCTAATTTCCCTCACCTAGTGAGTCCCCCAGCAGCTTTGCTGGATTTCTGGAGTTTATTTTTTCCACCTGGTAAGAGTGTACATACTTTTTCCACTCTTACATGTGTTTTGGCCTATGTGTTTTTACTCATTGTGTGATCTTGGGCACTGGAGCACACCACTCCAGGTGCCCCTGTTCTTGTACGGGTTACACAGCACCTTTAGTGTAGTAACCCAGGGTTGTCTTTAAGACTTCCCTCTGACTCCATTTCGCTGGGGCTGACTACAGTCCCCCAGAGAAAGGTAAAGTTGCCATTTACTTTACTTAGTCATTTTTACCACAGGCCCAGTACACCCCATCTTACATGGAGTACTGGAAAGGGATAATCTGTACCCCTTTTCTGTCTGTACCTCCCTGAGCATTGTTTAGCTCTTTTAACATTTAGACTTGGCTGGTGGCAGTGGTATCTACCCTAACCTTTCTACCGCGATTATATTAGATAAACGTGGTACTGTTCTTGGCTATGATATTAGCCTCGAACATAAACCTGCTTGACCAAATCGTCTTTCTTTTGGCTCCGGTTGGGTTTATTCGCCATTTCTTTTTGTTAAAGTCCTTCTTGTGTTTTACTTTGCGCGGCAAACTAGGTTCGCCTTCTTTGTTCACCGTGTTTTGGCGGGCTTCTGCAGAGAAGCCCTCCTCTTGGCACCTGGGTGTCTAGGTGGGCTGAATGTGAGGGAGGGGTGTAGTCACCCCCTGCACAGGGTATCCTAGGAAACCCAAGTCGCACTTTGCCATGATTGGCTGAGGTGGTTGTCCCAGCCGGACAACCCTCCTGCTGCGTGATTGACAGCCAGGCTGTGTGAATGGGGGTTTTGCGCATAAAAGGAAGGTCTCTTGGGGTAGAAGTCAGAGTCGCCTCTAGAACTACAAGGAACCAAAGAGAAGCGGAGAGAACGACGGCTGCTGCAACTACCCCGTCCCGGTGAAGCCCTGCTGCAGTCCTGAGCTATCTACCCTTCGCCGACTAAGAGGAGATCCAGTCTGGAGTCTTCTTCCCTTGAGCCTGGTGGGGATAACAAGCTCGTCTTCTTCAGCCAGAGATCTCCGCCGTGGTCAAAATCGCTGCACACTGCTGTAGTGGTCCGGATAGCCACCTGCTGAACCTCTCCTGTTTTTAAGGAGCACACCTTTTCGTTGTCGCTGCTGCCGGCTTCATCCATGCATGGAGCAGACCCCCTTCAGACGTCCTCCTTCACAACGAAGCTCCAGGAATCGTGTGTCTGCGGGAAACCAACAGGAACAACTGCCAGGGCACCAGCCGCATTGTTGGAATAAGGTACTGTGTTCTACTCTAGGAAACTGGGTGAATCCCTTTTCTTCATCTTCAAGGCTCGTCCTTGTCTTCCCTCCGTCTTATAACTTTTGCTTCTGAACATTTGACAATATCCAAGTACTTTTGGGCTACGCTGAATCGTGAACTGTCTAACGGTGTGATCTTTGGCCCAGGTCTCCGGTGTCACCTAAACCTGACTCCGACCCTTTGACTTTTGAACTCCTGTATCTAAGTGTTTCTCGATACTGCCTGCCTAACCTAAATATTGCCTGTGATTTTTACCTCCAACTCCCTCTGGGTATCTCAGGTGCTAAGTGTGCTTTTGCCCCGGTAGCATTTCATGTCACGGATACGGGTTTATTGAGTAGACTGAACTGTCAAAAAGTGATCGCAACCGTATCCGCGGTATCGTGTTTTGTTCATAACACCGGTTCATTCAAACACAGGGTACTTACCTTGAGACATACTGTACAAAGTGAATTGGTTAGTTGTAGTATATTTAACGTATGGTTTTGTTTAAAGTTTACTAGAGGTGTTGTGTTTATAACTGATGGTGTAAAAATAAATGTACTTATATTTTTTACCTGAAACCTTGAGTCAGTGTTTGTTTGAGTCAAAGTAATTGTGGTCCCTTTGTGTAATCTCTGCTACTGCTCATATACTCTTGAGATAAGTCTGGCTGCTCTGCTACTGCTACCACTATAACTTAGTAGTACAGGCTTGTACCAAAGATAAAACTTGTATTGCCACCTTTAGTCTTAATTGTGTGTAGTGGTCCCTAAGGGCACTGCACAGGATTCTGCCTAACAGCTCTCCTTGGAGATGAGGAGGTGGTAGAAGTCGTATCTCGCGAATCAATGTCCTGGACTGTGTCGACCACTTCACCCTCTTCTTGTTCCCTCCTTCGTGGACTAAACGTACGTGGAGGTGGAGCTAGCGTTATAGGAGGAGATTGCCTTCTAGGGCGTGCACCCTGGTCTTGAAAGGGGTAAGATGCCTCCTTTTGTAGAGTGATAGCCTGTAGGTCTCCATAAGGATGGATTGTTGGAGCCTGAGGCAGAGGAAGTCTGGCGTCAAGCTGGCCTAGAAGAGATTGTAGTGTGGAAAGGACCAGCATGGATAGCAGGGATTAACCAGGTTACTCACCGTAGTGACCACCTTACTCCTAGTCCATAGTCCCCTTTCCTCCATACTTATGGGACATCTCTCCGTCCAGTAGGACGGGACCAGAGCACTTTGTAAAAAGCATCCCAAAAAAATGTTTCCAAAATGTGTCCTTCCTCTCTTTCTGTGCGGGGCCCGGCAGGCGGCCGTAACCCCGCCCACCTTGGCTCCGCCCCGCGCATCGCCCATCAGTCATTTTCTATCGCCAGGTCAGAGACCTATTAGCAATAACAGAGGAACCACATTAGAGGGAACGGCGGGCGGGCATATGGAGGAAAGGGGACTATGGACTAGGAGTAAGGTGGTCACTACGGTGAGTAACCTGGTTATACTCCTACGTCCCGTCCCCTTTCCTCCATACTTATGGGAGATTCCCAAGCACTCCTAACAGGAACTCCGGGTGGATGGAAATACCCCTTATTGAAAAAGGTTCTTCAGCACAGCCTGACCAAACTGAGCATCAGCTCTCGAACTCATGTCAAGACTATAATGCTTACAAAAAGCAGATGGGGAGGCCTAAGTAGCTGCCCTAGCGATGGACTCCCAGGGGACATATTTCTGAAAAGCAACCGCGGCTGCCTTGCCCCACACCAGGTGTGCATGAATACCCTTAGGAGGTTTCAGCCCTTCGACGGTGAAAGACTCTGTAATGCAGGCGGCGATCCACTGAGAAATAGTCTCCTTAGACGCCTGCTTACCCTGAGGGTTACCGAAAGTCACAAAAAGTTGAGAAGAACTCCTAAACTCGGAAGTCCTGTCAAGATAGAACTTAAGAGCCCTTCTGACATCGAGACAATGCAGAACCCTTTCTGCCTCTGAGGTCGGGTTCGGAAAAAAGACCGGCAGGGAGATCAACTGATTCAGATGGAATTCAGTAACCACCTTCGGTAGGAAGGCAGGATTTGTCCGTAGGACTACCTTATCCTTGTGAAAGACCAAGAAGAGATGCTCCACCGACAAGGCCATGGGTTCAAAAGGCTTATGGCACAGCGCCGTCAGGACTACATTTAAATCCCACGGCGGGTGCGGACTACGAACTGGAGGGTAGAGGCGTGTTAAGCCTGCAAAATGCCTCTTAACCACTGGATTACACAGAGAGTAGGAACATTGGTCTGTAGAAAGATAAGCAGAGTCCGCTGAAAGGTAAGTTCTGCATGACAGAACGTGAACACCCGACTCTGCTAGGAAGGATACGAAGGACAGCACAGTGTCAATCGTAGCCACCCTTGGGTCCAACTGCTTTCCCAAACACCAATGACAGAACCTGAGCCATTTACTCCTGTATTGGGATCTGGTCGAGGGTTTCCTGGCTGCCTGGATAATACGCATGTTATCCGCAGACAAGTTAAGATGCTCTAAAGACCTGAACTCAGGCACCATGCCGCCAAGGTGAGCGATTGTGGGGAGGGGTGCCAGATCTGCTGTTCCCCTTGATGAAGAAGATCGGGGGTCACTGGTAACCTGATCGACGGATACACCGACAGGTGTTGAAGTTCTGAGAACCAAAACCTGGCCGGCCACCAGGGGGCTATGAGTAGAAGGGAACAGTTCACCGAGTACTTCAGCTTCCAAATTGCACGATGGACTAGAGGCAGAGGCGGGAAGGCATAAGCTCTCATGTTGTGCTATGGAATCTCGAGAGCATCCCCCAGAGAGGAGTCTCCCAGCCCCCCTCTGGAGGCATACCGAGGAAACTTCTTGTTCACTGCCGTAGCAAAGAGATCCACCTCCGCTGTGCCCCAACGCAAGATCCATGAGAGGACCTCCGCCTTCAACTCCCACTCGTAGCTGACCACTGTCCGCCGGCTGAGGGCATCCGCTGTAACATTCAGCTGGCCCGGGATGTGCACTGCAAGCAGCCAGACACCATGAAGCACGGCCCACTCCCAAATCTGGATGGGCAGGTCCACGAGAGGGAGAGACTTTGTTCCCCCTTGCTTGTTGATGTAATACATCGACACCACATTGTCCGTGCTTATGCAGACCACCTTGTTGGCAATGACAGGTCTGAACGGCCTGAGCGCTAGGAAGATCGCCAGAAGCTCCAGGTGATTTATGTAAAGGAGCTTGTCCTGAGGCGACCAGAGGTCCGAGACCTGGAAAAGATCTAACGTCGCACCCCACCCCAGGAGGGAGGAGTCTGTTGTGATCGTCACCATAGGAGCTGGGTCCTGAAACCCCGCACCCACCAACAGGTTGCTGAGAGATGACCACCATTCCAGGTCCACTCTCATGGAAGCCGGAATCATTATCAGCTTGGAATCTGGGTCCACAGCCTGACGCCAAGAACTCAGAAGAGGCATCTGGGTCCGTCTCATCTTGAGACGAGCAAGAGGAAGAGCCAGCACACACGAGGCCATGAGGCCCAGAAGCCTCTGGAACCACCAGGCCGACATGCTCTCCAAATACGCAAACATCTGACACGTGGCTAACAGATCCGCCATTCTGTCCCCGGTCAGGTACACTCTGCCGTCGATCGTGTTCCAGCGAAAACCCAGGAAAATTAGGTCCTGCGAGACCGTCATGGAAGATTTCCGCCAGTTCACTGACAGCCCAAGATGGAACAGGAGCTGAAGGAGAGACTGGGGGTTTGCCCTCTGCTTGCAGCGTACAAGGGCTGCGTAAGAGCCAGTCGTCCAAATATGGATACACATGGATACCCTGGAGACGAAGATAGGCCGCAATCACCGACATCATCTTCGTGAAGACACGCTGCGCCGAGCTGAGGCCAAAAGGAAGCACTCGAAACTGGAAGTGTTCCTCTCCCAGAGAGAAACAGAGATATCGCCTGTTTGGGTTCCAAATCAGAATATGCATGTACGCATCCTGAAGATCCACCACACTGAGCCAATCGCCCATCTGTAAGGAGGAACAAATCTGGCTGCGCGTGAGCATCTCGAATTTCTCTTGGGGTAGGAAAAGATTGAACTGGAAAAGGTCTAGGATGGTGCGCAGGCCAGCCTGGTTGGGTTTGGGCACTGTAAACAGCCGGCAGAGTTCCACAGCTCTGAGGTCCAGAAGTGTCTGAACCTCGGCTTTGAGGGAGGGCGAGCCCGATAGCTGAAAAGGAGGGTTGACGGGTGGGGTAGGGGGTAGTGGTAAGCGGAAGCCCGCCCGAGTGACTGACAAGACCCATCTGTCTTCTGTGATGGTCTGCCACGCCTCCCAAAGAGACGCAATGCGTCCTCCCACCGGGGTCTTGTGCGAGCGTGGAGAACCCTCATTTAGTAGGTTTTTTGCCACCTGAGGAGGAGGTTGAGGAGCGGGAGAAAAACCGTGTCCGTTGTTGCCTACGGTGGTTGTTCCCCGCAGGGGTATCCACTCTGCAAGATTTTCAGTCGAGGAAGCCCCTAAAGCCAGAGGAAGGTCGACTTTGCGACAACGGTCTCTGGGTTTTGAAAGGAGTCTTAACAAGGACTTAGCTGTCTGAGTGCTATCCTTCGTCTTGGTCAGCTCTACGTGTGTTGTAGAATGAAAGAGAAGGTGGGTGAGGCGCGCACTCCCGGTCCTGGTCAATTGAACCTGTTGCAAAAAATATAATAAGTAGCTGGGTCAAATCCCAAAATGGACAAATATTCACAGGGTTAGATCCCTTCTGCTGCAAATCAGGTACTCAGTAATAACACGGTTAGATCCCTTGCTGCAAATCAGGTACTCAGTAATAACAGGGTTAAATCCCTCAGCTGCAGTTCTGTGGTCTGTAGTTGTTCTCCTCCTAGCGCTTTCTTATCTCAAATAATCATCAGGGAGGCTGTTGAGCAGGTGTGTCTAATTAGACTCAAAGGATTCTGGTAGCTGTAGTGAAAACGTTTTTTTCTGTTCAGGTGACCAGCAACCGACACTCCTCCAAAGCACAAGTCCTTCCCAAATTTGGGGGAGGGGAGAGAACCATCTTTATGATTCTCCAAAGTGGGGCACAGTCACCCCGTGGCGCTGCCTCTGGAGCCCGGGACTCCCATAGCATTCAGTACAAAAAAGAAGGTGGGTGAGGCGCGCACTCCCGGTCCTGGTCAATTGAACCTGTTGCAAAAAATATAATAAGTAGCTGGGTCAAATCCCAAAATGGACAAATATTCACAGGGTTAGATCCCTTCTGCTGCAAATCAGGTACTCAGTAATAACAGGGTTAGATCCCTTGCTGCAAATCAGGTACTCAGTAATAACAGGGTTAAATCCCTCAGCTGCAGTTCTGTGGTCTGTAGTTGTTCTCCTCCTAGCGCTTTCTTATCTCAAATAATCATCAGGGAGGCTGTTGAGCAGGTGTGTCTAATTAGACTCAAAGGATTCTGGTAGCTGTAGTGAAAACGTTTTTTTCTGTTCAGGTGACCAGCAACCGACACCCCTCCAAAGCACAAGTCCTTCCCAAATTTGGGGGAGGGGAGAGAACCATCTTTATGATTCTCCAAAGTGGGGCACAATCACCCCGTGGCGCTGCCTCTGGAGCCCGGGACTCCCATAGCATTCAGTACAAAAAAGAAGGTGGGTGAGGCGCGCACTCCCGCTCCTGGTCAATTGAACCTGTTGCAAAAAATATAATAAGTAGCTGGGTCAAATCCCAAAATGGACAAATATTCACAGGGTTAGATCCCTTCTGCTGCAAATCAGGTACTCAGTAATAACAGGGTTAGATCTCTTGCTGCAAATCAGGTACTCAGTAATAACAGGGTTAAATCCCTCAGCTGCAGTTCTGTGGTCTGTAGTTGTTCTCCTCCTAGCGCTTTCTTATCTCAAATAATCATCAGGGAGGCTGTTGAGCAGGTGTGTCTAATTAGACTCAAAGGATTCTGGTAGCTGTAGTGAAAACGTTTTTTTCTGTTCAGGTGACCAGCAACCGACACCCCTCCAAAGCACAAGTCCTTCCCAAATTTGGGGGAGGGGAGAGAACCATCTTTATGATTCTCCAAAGTGGGGCACAGTCACCCCGTGGCGCTGCCTCTGGAGCCCGGGACTCCCATAGCATTCAGTACAAAAAAGAAGGTGGGTGAGGCGCGCACTCCCGGTCCTGGTCAATTGAACCTGTTGCAAAAAATATAATAAGTAGCTGGGTCAAATCCCAAA
The DNA here is from genome assembly GCF_040938575.1 of Ambystoma mexicanum. Taxonomy (NCBI): domain Eukaryota; kingdom Metazoa; phylum Chordata; class Amphibia; order Caudata; family Ambystomatidae; genus Ambystoma; species Ambystoma mexicanum. The sequence continues at coordinate 641,022,748 of NC_090939.1, forward strand.
ATGGACAAATATTCACAGGGTTAGATCCCTTCTGCTGCAAATCAGGTACTCAGTAATAACAGGGTTAGATCCCTTGCTGCAAATCAGGTACTCAGTAATAACAGGGTTAAATCCCTCAGCTGCAGTTCTGTGGTCTGTAGTTGTTCTCCTCCTAGCGCTTTCTTATCTCAAATAATCATCAGGGAGGCTGTTGAGCAGGTGTGTCTAATTAGACTCAAAGGATTCTGGTAGCTGTAGTGAAAACGTTTTTTTCTGTTCAGGTGACCAGCAACCGACACCCCTCCAAAGCACAAGTCCTTCCCAAATTTGGGGGAGGGGAGAGAACCATCTTTATGATTCTCCAAAGTGGGGCACAGTCACCCCGTGGCGCTGCCTCTGGAGCCCGGGACTCCCATAGCATTCAGTACAAAAAAGAAGGTGGGTGAGGCGCGCACTCCCGGTCCTGGTCAATTGAACCTGTTGCAAAAAATATAATAAGTAGCTGGGTCAAATCCCAAAATGGACAAATATTCACAGGGTTAGATCCCTTCTGCTGCAAATCAGGTACTCAGTAATAACAGGGTTAGATCTCTTGCTGCAAATCAGGTACTCAGTAATAACAGGGTTAAATCCCTCAGCTGCAGTTCTGTGGTCTGTAGTTGTTCTCCTCCTAGCGCTTTCTTATCTCAAATAATCATCAGGGAGGCTGTTGAGCAGGTGTGTCTAATTAGACTCAAAGGATTCTGCTAGCTGTAGTGAAAACTTTTTTTTCTGTTCAGGTGACCAGCAACCGACACCCCTCCAAAGCACAAGTCCTTCCCAAATTTGGGGGAGGGGAGAGAACCATCTTTATGATTCTCCAAAGTGGGGCACAGTCACCCCGTGGCGCTGCCTCTGGAGCCCGGGACTCCCATAGCATTCAGTACAAAAAAGAAGGTGGGTGAGGCGCGCACTCCCGGTCCTGGTCAATTGAACCTGTTGCAAAAAATATAATAAGTAGCTGGGTCAAATCCCAAAATGGACAAATATTCACAGGGTTAGATCCCTTCTGCTGCAAATCAGGTACTCAGTAATAACAGGGTTAGATCCCTTGCTGCAAATCAGGTACTCAGTAATAACAGGGTTAAATCCCTCAGCTGCAGTTCTGTGGTCTGTAGTTGTTCTCCTCCTAGCGCTTTCTTATCCCAAATAATCATCAGGGAGGCTGTTGAGCAGGTGTGTCTAATTAGACTCAAAGGATTCTGGTAGCTGTAGTGAAAACGTTTTTTTTCTGTTCAGGTGACCAGCAACCGACACCCCTCCAAAGCACAAGTCCTTCCCAAATTTGGGGGAGGGGAGAGAACCATCTTTATGATTCTCCAAAGTGGGGCACAGTCACCCCGTGGCGCTGCCTCTGGAGCCCGGGACTCCCATAGCATTCAGTACAAAAAAGAAGGTGGGTGAGGCGCGCACTCCCGGTCCTGGTCAATTGAACCTGTTGCAAAAAATATAATAAGTAGCTGGGTCAAATCCCAAAATGGACAAATATTCACAGGGTTAGATCCCTTCTGCTGCAAATCAGGTACTCAGTAATAACAGGGTTAGATCCCTTGCTGCAAATCAGGTTCTCAGTAATAACAGGGTTAATTCCCTCAGCTGCAGTTCTGTGGTCTGTAGTTGTTCTCCTCCTAGCGCTTTCTTATCTCAAATAATCATCAGGGAGGCTGTTGAGCAGGTGTGTCTAATTAGACTCAAAGGATTCTGGTAGCTGTAGTGAAAACGTTTTTTTCTGTTCAGGTGACCAGCAACCGACACCCCTCCAAAGCACAAGTCCTTCCCAAATTTGGGGGAGGGGAGAGAACCATCTTTATGATTCTCCAAAGTGGGGCACAGTCACCCCGTGGCGCTGCCTCTGGAGCCCGGGACTCCCATAGCATTCAGTACAAAAAAGAAGGTGGGTGAGGCGCGCACTCCCGGTCCTGGTCAATTGAACCTGTTGCAAAAAATATAATAAGTAGCTGGGTCAAATCCCAAAATGGACAAATATTCACAGGGTTAGATCCCTTCTGCTGCAAATCAGGTACTCAGTAATAACAGGGTTAGATCCCTTGCTGCAAATCAGGTACTCAGTAATAACAGGGTTAAATCCCTCAGCTGCAGTTCTGTGGTCTGTAGTTGTTCTCCTCCTAGCGCTTTCTTATCTCAAATAATCATCAGGGAGGCTGTTGAGCAGGTGTGTCTAATTAGACTCAAAGGATTCTGGTAGCTGTAGTGAAAACGTTTTTTTCTGTTCAGGTGACCAGCAACCGACACCCCTCCAAAGCACAAGTCCTTCCCAAATTTGGGGGAGGGGAGAGAACCATCTTTATGATTCTCCAAAGTGGGGCACAGTCACCCCGTGGCGCTGCCTCTGGAGCCCGGGACTCCCATAGCATTCAGTACAAAAAAGAAGGTGGGTGAGGCGCGCACTCCCGGTCCTGGTCAATTGAACCTGTTGCAAAAAATATAATAAGTAGCTGGGTCAAATCCCAAAATGGACAAATATTCACAGGGTTAGATCCCTTCTGCTGCAAATCAGGTACTCAGTAATAACACGGTTAGATCCCTTGCTGCAAATCAGGTACTCAGTAATAACAGGGTTAAATCCCTCAGCTGCAGTTCTGTGGTCTGTAGTTGTTCTCCTCCTAGCGCTTTCTTATCTCAAATAATCATCAGGGAGGCTGTTGAGCAGGTGTGTCTAATTAGACTCAAAGGATTCTGGTAGCTGTAGTGAAAACGTTTTTTTCTGTTCAGGTGACCAGCAACCGACACCCCTCCAAAGCACAAGTCCTTCCCAAATTTGGGGGAGGGGAGAGAACCATCTTTATGATTCTCCAAAGTGGGGCACAGTCACCCCGTGGCGCTGCCTCTTGAGCCCGGGACTCCCATAGCATTCAGTACAAAAAAGAAGGTGGGTGAGGCGCGCACTCCCGGTCCTGGTCAATTGAACCTGTTGCAAAAAATATAATAAGTAGCTGGGTCAAATCCCAAAATGGACAAATATTCACAGGGTTAGATCCCTTCTGCTGCAAATCAGGTACTCAGTAATAACAGGGTTAGATCCCTTGCTGCAAATCAGGTACTCAGTAATAACAGGGTTAAATCCCTCAGCTGCAGTTCTGTGGTCTGTAGTTGTTCTCCTCCTAGCGCTTTCTTATCTCAAATAATCATCAGGGAGGCTGTTGAGCAGGTGTGTCTAATTAGACTCAAAGGATTCTGGTAGCTGTAGTGAAAACGTTTTTTTCTGTTCAGGTGACCAGCAACCGACACCCCTCCAAAGCACAAGTCCTTCCCAAATTTGGGGGAGGGGAGAGAACCAACTTTATGATTCTCCAAAGTGGGGCACAGTCACCCCGTGGCGCTGCCTCTGGAGCCCGGGACTCCCATAGCATTCAGTACAAAAAAGAAGGTGGGTGAGGCGCGCACTCCCGGTCCTGGTCAATTGAACCTGTTGCAAAAAATATAATAAGTAGCTGGGTCAAATCCCAAAATGGACAAATATTCACAGGGTTAGATCCCTTCTGCTGCAAATCAGGTACTCAGTAATAACAGGGTTAGATCTCTTGCTGCAAATCAGGTACTCAGTAATAACAGGGTTAAATCCCTCAGCTGCAGTTCTGTGGTCTGTAGTTGTTCTCCTCCTAGCGCTTTCTTATCTCAAATAATCATCAGGGAGGCTGTTGAGCAGGTGTGTCTAATTAGACTCAAAGGATTCTGGTAGCTGTAGTGAAAACGTTTTTTTCTGTTCAGGTGACCAGCAACCGACACCCCTCCAAAGCACAAGTCCTTCCCAAATTTGGGGGAGGGGAGAGAACCATCTTTATGATTCTCCAAAGTGGGGCACAGTCACCCCGTGGCGCTGCCTCTGGAGCCCGGGACTCCCATAGCATTCAGTACAAAAAAGAAGGTGGGTGAGGCGCGCACTCCCGGTCCTGGTCAATTGAACCTGTTGCAAAAAATATAATAAGTAGCTGGGTCAAATCCCAAAATGGACAAATATTCACAGGGTTAGATCCCTTCTGCTGCAAATCAGGTACTCAGTAATAACAGGGTTAGATCTCTTGCTGCAAATCAGGTACTCAGTAATAACAGGGTTAAATCCCTCAGCTGCAGTTCTGTGGTCTGTAGTTGTTCTCCTCCTAGCGCTTTCTTATCTCAAATAATCATCAGGGAGGCTGTTGAGCAGGTGTGTCTAATTAGACTCAAAGGATTCTGCTAGCTGTAGTGAAAACCTTTTTTTCTGTTCAGGTGACCAGCAACCGACACCCCACCAAAGCACAAGTCCTTCCCAAATTTGGGGGAGGGGAGAGAACCATCTTTATGATTCTCCAAAGTGGGGCACAGTCACCCCGTGGCGCTGCCTCTGGAGCCCGGGACTCCCATAGCATTCAGTACAAAAAAGAAGGTGGGTGAGGCGCGCACTCCCGGTCCTGGTCAATTGAACCTGTTGCAAAAAATATAATAAGTAGCTGGGTCAAATCCCAAAATGGACAAATATTCACAGGGTTAGATCCCTTCTGCTGCAAATCAGGTACTCAGTAATAACAGGGTTAGATCCCTTGCTGCAAATCAGGTACTCAGTAATAACAGGGTTAAATCCCTCAGCTGCAGTTCTGTGGTCTGTAGTTGTTCTCCTCCTAGCGCTTTCTTATCCCAAATAATCATCAGGGAGGCTGTTGAGCAGGTGTGTCTAATTAGACTCAAAGGATTCTGGTAGCTGTAGTGAAAACGTTTTTTTCTGTTCAGGTGACCAGCAACCGACACCCCTCCAAAGCACAAGTCCTTCCCAAATTTGGGGGAGGGGAGAGAACCATCTTTATGATTCTCCAAAGTGGGGCACAGTCACCCCGTGGCGCTGCCTCTGGAGCCCGGGACTCCCATAGCATTCAGTACAAAAAAGAAGGTGGGTGAGGCGCGCACTCCCGGTCCTGGTCAATTGAACCTGTTGCAAAAAATATAATAAGTAGCTGGGTCAAATCCCAAAATGGACAAATATTCACAGGGTTAGATCCCTTCTGCTGCAAATCAGGTACTCAGTAATAACAGGGTTAGATCCCTTGCTGCAAATCAGGTTCTCAGTAATAACAGGGTTAATTCCCTCAGCTGCAGTTCTGTGGTCTGTAGTTGTTCTCCTCCTAGCGCTTTCTTATCTCAAATAATCATCAGGGAGGCTGTTGAGCAGGTGTGTCTAATTAGACTCAAAGGATTCTAGTAGCTGTAGTGAAAACGTTTTTTTCTGTTCAGGTGACCAGCAACAGACACCCCTCCAAAGCACAAGTCCTTCCCAAATTTGGGGGAGGGGAGAGAACCATCTTTATGATTCTCCAAAGTGGGGCACAGTCACCCCGTAGCGCTGCCTCTGGAGCCCGGGACTCCCATAGCATTCAGTACAAAAAAGAAGGTGGGTGAGGCGCGCACTCCCGGTCCTGGTCAATTGAACCTGTTGCAAAAAATATAATAAGTAGCTGGGTCAAATCCCAAAATGGACAAATATTCACAGGGTTAGATCCCTTCTGCTGCAAATCAGGTACTCAGTAATAACAGGGTTAGATCCCTTGCTGCAAATCAGGTACTCAGTAATAACAGGGTTAAATCCCTCAGCTGCAGTTCTGTGGTCTAACCCTGTGAATATTTGTCCATTTTGGGATGTGACCCAGCTACTTATTTTTTGCAACAGGTTCAATTGACCAGTACCGGGAGTGCGCGGGTGGAGGTCAGCCCAAATGGCAGAACTCGAAATTGATAATGAAAGTCGCCAATTGCGAACCTCCGGTATTTCCTGTGTTTGAGATGGATTGGCACATGGAAATAAGCATCCTGAGGGTCCAGAGATACCAGCCAGTCCTGGAGCTGGAGGGCCTGAAGGATCTGAGAAAGAGTTACCATCATGAACTTGTCCTTCCTGAGGAACTTGTTCAATTCTCGTAAGTCCAGGATGGGTCTCAGTCCTCCGTCCTTCTTTGGTATAAGAAAGTAGGGGGAGTACCAGCCCTTGTTCCTGGCCGCTACAGGTACCGGCTCTATGGCACCTTTCTCTAGCAGGTCTATAATTTCCTGCAAGAGCAGCGGATCTGGAACTTTTAGAGAGCTGTTCCCCGGTGGATGACTCTGAGGAATGTGTAGAAAAGGTAGGCAGTAACCTTGGGCAACTGTCTCCAATGCCCAAGCATCTGACATCATAGCCTGCCATTCCGTCAGATGGTGAGTTAACCTGCCCCCTACAGGTGTATTGTGTGGGAAGGCCTCAGAGTGGTTTGGGGGCGGCTGATGCTGATGCCGAGGGTAAAGAGGCACCTGCTGCTGCTGCGGTCTTAGTACTTTTGACCCGTCCACCTCGGGTGGATCTCCTTTGGCCTCTTTGAGCCGGCTGTCCTCTGCCTTTCCCGAATGCGGAATAATAGCGAAAGGACTTTCCTCTCCCAGAGGTTCCTGAGGGGCGAAAAGGAGTTTGGCGGATAGCAGCTCCTAAAGATTTTGCTGCTGCTTTAGAACTCTGTAACTTTTCCAGACTGTCATCAGCCTTTTTCCCGAATAATGAAGAGCCGTCAAAGGGCATATTCAAAAGTCTGGCTTGTACATCTGGAGCAAAGCCCGACTTTCGCAACCACGCATGCCTGCGGATTGTTGTACTTGCTGCCATGGCCCTGCTGATACTGTCAGCGGAATCAATGCCAGTTTGAAGTGATTCGCACATGGCATCTTTGCCATCTTTAATAATGTTAAGGAAGGCTTCCTTTTCCTCTCCTTCGGGTATGCAGTCAGCCGCTGATGAAGCACACTCCCATAGTGTGTGACTGAACCTGGCGAGCGTACAGGTGGCGTTGATGGACTTCAACGCCATACTACAGGCAGAGAAGACTTTCTTCGCCATAGAGTCGTACCTCTTGTCATCTCTATCCTGTGGGACAGTAGGGTAAGCGGTCCTACTGCTAGATGAAGTTGCCGCTTGAACCACCAGGCTCTCTGGGGTCGGGTGTTTTGACAAGTATTCAGGGTCAGCAGCCGCTACCCTATACTTGGCTGACAATCTTTTATTGACCGCAGGGATAACTTCAGGAGTTTCGCAATTAGATGCAATTTTCCTTTATAAGGCTGCATGGAAGGGGACCACCGGGTCCTCCTGTGGGCCTTTGTCTAATATATCTGTTAGGTCATCCTGTTGAAAAATAGGTGAAGGTGCAGACCAACCCATAAATTCAATAATTCTTGCCATCAGGGTTCTATAGGGTGTTTGGGCATGTTCCCCTGGGTCTGGCTTAACAAATTCCACTTCTGGGGAAGTGTCCAGCCCACTTGCCTCATGTAGTGACTCCTGAAATAGGCAGTGTGGTCCTCTGTAACCCGAATGTTTCCTGGTCAGAATCTTCCCCCTCTTCATAAATTGAAGATAGTCCAGGGTACTCTGACCTCTGAAATGGTGTAAAACCCATCTCTAAGGCAGAAGGAGCCAAACTCGTCGTTATTGGGCGAGAAAACGTCGATGTCGTCGACGCCGATGTAACAGGCTTCGAAGGCGCCGAGAACGGCGTCGAAAAAACTGGAAGGGGTCTCGAGGAACTCGAGAGGATCGGGATCCTACTCGAGGTCATCAACGACGGTCTCGGCGTCGTGCCGGAGGCCCTTGGAATCACTGTTGGCTGTGGAGTGGCCTTGGTTCTCTCTTTCATCGGCGTCGACGATGGCGTCGAGTCGATCGACCGATGCGTCGAGGAACCCTTCGACAACGGCGTCGAAGGAATCTTCGACGACGGCGTCGAAGATGGTGCCTTCTTACCCGATGGCTCATGGCGTTCTCGGGTGGAATGTTTCGCCGGGTGCTGCGACTTGCGGCGTTTTGATTTTTTGGGTTTTTCACCCGGGGTATCACCCTCAGCTGTCTTCGAGGGGGTCGAGGCCGCATTCTCGAAGACGCTTAACATTTTCTTTCTGAATTCCTCCCACTCAGCTTGAGAACTGTGTTTAGTGTGACAGGGGACCTTTCTGGGGACACAGAAGACGACGAGGAAGGGGACCTTCGACGTCTATTTTTTGAGTGTCTTGATCTCGACGAATGGTGGGAGCTCCTTCGAGATCTAGAATGGGAATGTTTTTAACAGCGAGGAGACGAATGCCTCGACTCAGCCAACAAAACTTTCGAGGAGGTTTTGACTGACTTACCTCTCTCGAGCTTCCCCTTGCGCTCCTTCAAGGCTTTCGCCGTCATGGACATGCAGTCCTCACACTCCGAAAAAACGGAACTGAGCAACGGACGCAGCGCGTGGCTATTTATGGGCATGGTGACGTCGGCGCCGATACGGTGGCCATTGAAGGACATCGACTCGGCGGACGTCAACGCGCAGCGCCCTCTACAGAAAAAAATTCCGAGGCCAGCAAGCTGGAAACTTATTATTAAAGATAAGGAATACGTCGGAGGACACAATCCCTTCGAAAGAGAGGAATGACACATTTTTGAAAACATTTTTTTTTATGCTTTTTACAAAGTGCTCCGGTCCCGTCCCACAGGACGGAGAGATGTCCCATAAGTATGGAAGAAAGGGGACGGGACATAGGAGTATGAGGATTTATGAGAGAGTATTGTGTTTGCATACTTCATACTTCTGTCAATGTAGATGGTAGAGAAGGTGCTTGAGACCTTAGAGGTAAATCCAACACTGTAGATGGTTCCTGAATAGGAACCTCTGACATTTCTTCCTCAGGATCCGATTCAAACACCCCTTGGCATTCATATGGAGGGGGCTCGAAGACAGACGTGATCTCGTGCTGCAGAATATCTTATGGGATGACAAGTAGGGACATTTCCAGGGAAGGCTGGTCATGTAACGTGGCCCCAGATGGGGTTTTTAATATACCTTTTGGGGACAATACATTGGTTTCCATTCCGGAAACCTCCAGCCCGGTGGACGAAGTACGTGTCTGCTTCTCAGCTGGCGATTCTTTCTTTGTCGTTGACGGGGTGGTTGTCGACTGGAGACTAGACAGTGACGAAAATGTTGTCGTTGTCATGGTCGATGCCGTCGTAGACGGTGTTGACGACGGTATGGACGACGATTGGGTCATTGAGTGATGTCTTGAAGAGGACTATTGGCCGGAGGAAGATCTGTGTGATCCTGACGACGAGTGGAGTTTTTGGTGCTCGTCGAAGTAGATTTTTTGCCAACGAGGTTGTCGAGGATGATGTAGTCGACCTAGATTTATGCTTGTCCGTCAACGAAAGAGATTTCCGGGATGAGTCCACGGTTTTTGAGGATGGGTTGCAAGCCCTTCTCTCTTGGCTTGTCCGATGGCGACTTCAATGCAGTACTCTTAGAAGAGTGTTTGGATCCTGCGTGGGACTTTTCACCACTAGACAGGGGTTTTCTAAGGGGCAAAGAGTGTTTGGCCCTGTCATGGCCTGAAGACGATTTAGCCTCACCTGTCCTCTGCTTTTTCGCCTCCGGCTCCTCGGACGTGACCCCTGACGTGACAGTGACCTCTTGTCAGAGGGAGTGGTTGCTCTCCCACTCCGTGACGACATTTGACGCCGGTTAGGCCCCTTCATTGAGCCAACAGATAAGGCATCTATTTCTGTCTCTAAGAGTCTTCTGAGAGATCCCTTGGCAGATGTCGCATCCGTCTGCCAAATGGTTTGGGTAAAGACAGTAAAGGCACTCCGAGTGCCTGTCTCCCTCATAAACGGTCTCACGTAGCCTAAACAAGGACTTTTTCGGTCCAGAAGTTTCCATAATGGAGCTGGAAACCGAAGTATTTTCGGCGTCGAAAGATCGGGAATGAGAAATTTGAAGAAATAAATGTCCTTGAAGAAATGTAAATTTTCTCACAGGAGAGAAATGCAGGAATCCGAGCAGCTTGGAAGATAGTTGAAATCGGGAAACTGCTGGGGTGGAGCTATACACTCAACATCCCAATGGTGCTGCCAAAAGCACCCACAACGATGTCGATGGGACACACAAGGTGTCAACGTTTTTTCCATAGGAAAATTACTAAGTTAAAATTACCGGGGTTTACCAGCCTGACGACGGGGAATATTCACAGCATGTGTATCCATGTAAGAGCCAGTGCTGGAGAAAAGGTGGTTCACTTATTATCAGGCCACTCTCTCATTAGCATGAAAAAATGAACTATGGCTTAGACTGTCACTAGATTATTTATAGCATACATGGGGAGTAAGGCATCCTAAAGTGACTGCGACTGCTTTTTTCAAAGGTTTATTCTGTTTTATTTTGGTAAAAATTAACATTCATTTACCATTCAAAAGTGATATAGTGTAAGGTGCACATACTATTTTGTAACATTTAGTTTATTTCAAACTTTTATCACAACAATCCTTTACATTTCATTAAATCTCTAGTTAACAATTTATATTACAAAAGTGAAAAGAAGAATTTTCAATATTAGTCCAAAGTACTTAAACCATGAGTTAGTTCATTGGGGAGAAAACTACTTCATTTGGGTTCACTCCAAGATTTTATCAAGAAAGTTTATTACTGAGCAAATTAAATGCACAGAACTCTTGCTTAAGATCCGGAGCCACCACTCATCCATGTTATCACCCACTGGCGCAAATTGACTCAAGTGGATTGACCTTTGATCCTTTAATGCAGTACATTCTGTTATTAAGTGTTTAACTTATTCAGTACTTTCCATGCAGAATCTACATACATCATCCTTTACATTTTCTATATGTCGCACCACCAGCATTTGCTTCGTTTTACATGCATTCAAGCGCAGTCTTAGAAAACCATCGCAGTGATGACGAGACGGGAATGTTGCAAGTTCTGTGGCATGTTTTCCAATCGGTTCATTGTCGACCCAAGCTCTAAAGCGGTCGGCAGATTGTTATATTTGGACAAGTTTTGGATCCAAGACCACTGTTTTAGCTTCTTTTTTGCAATTTGAGGCTGATCTAACAGAGTGGCCATCTGGATATCTGCTACTAGCATGATTTCCTTTAACTTTTGCATCCATGTCTTGAGTAAACCAGCATAAGGACGAATACCAATAGGTGTAAATATTTTATAAGCTGGTTCCGGACTGGTGATTAGCATTTTTCGTACTAGCACTAGTGATTTCCAGACCACAATTCCATATAACACGTCCAATGCTAGTTCATGTCTAACAATAGTCATAGATATGTAATTTGGTAGCCTTAATACATGCCGCCAAAATATCCCTTCTAGTTCTGCCCAGATTTTGTCATCTAGGTTCCATTCTGTTTCGACTCCGAAGGTAATACCAGGGATTACTTTCTGCACATAATACTGCCGAACTAGAGTTAGGCAAAATTTTCCGAATAGAGTGTGAATTCTTGCACCTTGTAAGGAAAATGTTTTCATCGGTTGAAATAAGTCCTGCACCGAGCTCCATTCTCGAATCGACCTATTGACCAATACACCCAGATATCGAATTTCAGTAACTTCTTCAATTACTTAGTTATCAATTTTCCACCTGAAGTTTTTATTTCTTCTTCCTATTTCTGGGCCAAACTTCATAATTATTGTCTTTTTAACATTTATTCTCAGTTCATTTTCATTCATATAGCTTTGCAATCCTGAGAGCAATCGATGTAACCGTATTTGTGTAGAATCAATTAGGACAAGATCGTCGGCATAAATTGCGCTACAAATTTGATGTCCATTCATTTTTGGGGGAAAGCACTTTACATTTTCCAAGGCATTTGGGATATCGGCGATAAACAGCTTAAATAGAGTAGCAGCCAAGGGGCATCCTTGTTTAACCCCTTTGAGCGTGTCTATCGCCTCCGGTAAATCTCCCCTTCCATTAATCCTAATCCGAATTGATGTTTTTAGATGAAATGCCTTTATTGGTTGCAATATATTTTCCGGACATTCTCAATTTGTACGTTTTCTCCAGAGCAACTCACGATTTCTGGTATCAAAGGCCTGTTGCATGTCCACAAAGGCAGAGAAAAGATTAGATCCCTTTTCTAGGGCTTCTAATTTCAGCAGATTAATCATAGTCAGGTTGATCTCAGTCTCGACTCCTTTTGTAAAACCTGTCTGCCGACAGTCTAAGATTTTGTTGTTATTTGCCCATGCTGTTAGTTTTTGTTGAAGGAAGGTAGCTAATATCTTTCCAATTGTATCTAGAAGGGCAATCGGGCGATAGTTGGCCAGATCAGCCCAATTGCCCTTCTTAAAAATCGGCATTATCATCGCCTCAGTCCATGAAGATAGGAATATTCTTTGTTCAGCAATTTTAGCAAACAGCTTTTCTATAAATATGGACCACTCCGGTTTGTGTGCTTTTAACATCACATTAGATATGCCGTCAGGCCCAGCAGCTCTAGAGTTTTTCAGCTTTCCAATAGCAATACAAATAGCTTCTTCAATCTCTAGTACCTCCCACTGCATAGCCTCTATTGCCATTACAGTCGGAATATCAGCTGGAGTGGAGAGTCTGTCTACCCTGTCTACTATCTGATGTGGGTGTGCCTAACCTACCTAACCTACAAAGACTCATTCCCCCCGTGGAGCGGGCGTGGAGTCAGGACAGAGTCTGAGGAGTCTGAGGATGTCCGTGGATCCAGTGGTCCTGTCAGGCTAACTGCCGTGTGCTCACGGAATCTTGCAGGACAGTTTTTACAATGCGTGAAACTCGCGCCCAGCGCAAGCTGGAAGCATCATCGCCTACGGAGCAAACACTGTGTGACAAGGATGGGGCTTTGGCCGTATACTCAGCGGCGTTACACACCAGGTTGCCCCCTGCGACAACTTTTGCCTCCACATCATCAACAAAACCACCCACGTATTAAGTAAGTGCTAATGCGCACGACGACTGTATAAATCACATTAACTGTCCGGAACTGCACATAAACACCGGTACCTGTCCTGCGGCGCCCTCCCTCGCTGAACTCTCAAGCGCCGTGCTCGCACAGCCAGCTGGGGCCTGCAGGTTCTCGGCGAACGCGGCTGGCGCCGATGGAGGGGCTGATGGACGGGGCTTGGGCAGGGGTGCTGATCCTGTTGTGTCCGGGGAGCTCGCCGCTGCTGAGACGGCTTCTAGCCGCCCCGTGTTGTCTGTTGCAGGGGCTGTCTCCTCGCTGTGGGTCTGGACGAGGTGCAGAGTCTTGATGTCCCGGCGGGTGCCGCCGGGCGGCTGCCGTGTGATCGCAGTGAACCAACACCTTGTACGGTCACGGCCCTCACTGCCCTAAGCGGTACACATCCACACCCAGAACCGTCTCCAACCCTAAATAAAAACACAAATGTAAACCTGGAGTCACCATGGACCAGGTTCTATAGTGCACTTGACATCATTGGCACTTCTTATGACATGTCAGCTCTCCCCTGTGAGGATGTATTCATTTATGAGGATGAAGCAGCTCCCACCAGTGGAAACGAAGTTGCCGAGTCTTGCGCCCCACAACAATGCGGGGGAAGTGGGCTGTCTTAGATCAGGGCAGCGATCAGCCCCATTCCACATGGAACTCCTCTATCCACGAATTGTCATCTGGTCTCGAGAGAAGAAATTCGCTGGCCGTGGTTAACAAACTGCTAACTGACCTGACGCGTCTCAACAAAAAAAGTGCCTCCAAAAGTACATCGAACGGAGGGCTTGTCATTAAGGACTACGTGAAAGCTACTCATGTTTCTGATTTCCGGCCCTCCACATCGCAGTCGCTGGTGCAAACGGTGAGGACAAGTTCCCTAAACAAACGCAGGAGGCTTGATGCAAGTATAATGCCTAGCTTAAGCTGTTCACAGAACAAAAAACTCAAAATGTCTAATATCTCTCCCAAAAATTCCCTGGCCTCTCCAGCCGTGCACCCACCATCAAGGCAAGCCACTGAAGCCCTTTCTTTTACAAGTGACTCCTCAGCAGATCAAGCTTCTACTGATTCGTCAATAATGGTACGCCCTTACCCGAAGATCAGACGACCTGTATATCGTGACAGGAGAGGCCCACGGTCTGAAGGCAAAGACTTGGAAGGGCTAGGAACAGCCCAGCATGCCAAAGACCTAAAAGCAACTATAATTTCGTCCATGGCTATATCAACCGCGCCATTCATCAAAATGTACGAGAGCCTTAACGAGAATATAAAAGAGCTCTCATCGGTGCTCATTGCTATGAACAACAAACTGTTGCATGGAATGGAAAACAAAAACTTTCACTGTAAGGAAGTGCTCCATGAGATATACAAAAAGGCAGCCTGGGCCTTTGAAGCCCTGTCCGAACACGCCAAAAACGCAAACCTGGATAAAAAACTACTAGCAGAAGTTGCCAAAGAGGCACTGGGCATCTTTCATCAGCAAAGAAAAGAGCACGTTTGCCCAGTGGAGGACATCACTTGTGTAGTGCTCCAACCGACGCCTCCTCCCGTCACACCAGTGCCATCTAGTAGTTCCAGGGTGCTGGCCACGTCTAATCCATCCGAGAGCGAGCCAAGACGATCTAGCAGCACAGCTGTTCACACTAAACCAAGTGGATCCCTCCATGCGCAAGCCGCACTTACATCTCAGAGCGCAGAAATCCCGGAGACTGACGCGCCTCACCTGCCTCCACCTAAACCTTCAGACCTTGTCTTGCTGCCCCGTGTCCACTGAGAAGGACGGGAGTCCCCTCGCCAATCAGCATGCAAACGTCCAACCTCTGGACGCAAGTCAGCCTAGCAGCCTGTTTGCTGCCGTTCTCAAGGAGAGTCAGGCTGAAGCGAACTTGGCACTACAAAATCCACAAATGCCTTCAACATCGAAGACACTCACCAACCAAGAATCGCCTTGTCACCGAATGCCATCAATGTCATCCAAGGTGCCGGCCAACCCTCCTCCTGCTGTATACAACATCTTTAAGGACCCTGCGGATGCGAAGGCTACCTCAGCTATGTCTCAAGCAACGAGTGGACTAGTTAAAAAAAACTAAAAACCAACCATCAAGGAAAGTAAAACGTGGTAATGATTCCAGAAAATGTACTCGTAACATCAAAACAGACAACGTAACTGTAACTGTAAACGGCTCCATCATTAAAGAGAAAACCACTCAAAAAAAGCAGGCTGCGACTATGGATAAACCTATCTTAATAGAACTTGAGGAGACACACACCTGTATCAGTGACGGCTCGGATGATCTAATGAACGTTTCAGTATACGACGACAAAGAACTCACTGCCACGGACTTGCCAGCGGCACCCATTAAGGGCACACCCAAGTCGTCTCCTGCCTTGTCCTCGTAGAAAGCTCTAGAAGTGATCAACAGGCCAGCACAGGTCGCTGGGAAGACCTTACCTGCTACACCACCGCAGGCCCGCGAACAGGAGCGCAACAATGTGATCCCTTCTAAGAAAACATCCAGAACCTGTCAACTGATTCAACCGCTGCCCTTGCCCCAAAGAGAGAAAGGTCAGCAGCAGCCTCTCTTCTTGACTCTGGATGCTAAACGACTGATGCTCGCCGCCAAACTCCATACAAAGGGTCCCCTGCCAAGGGTGCAAGCTGCCACTGAGCTCCTGTTAGATAACAACACGCTAAGCGAGAGGTACACCCTGTACCTACTGGCGTACTAACAGAGCGGAAAACAGAGAATAAACTGCCTTCTACCACAGCAAATTATCCAAAGACCCAAACAGAGCGGCAGAACAGCACAAATACACACCCCCAAAACACAAACAAGAAAGGGAGAAAACCACAACTACTCATGATACAGGCTCCCTATCGCCTGATATTAGAACAAATAGAATCTTCCGATGACTTAATTTTAAATCGACAATGTGCTCTGGCTGTGTCATTTGATCCCCAGCTTAAGAGCGATTGAATCGGAAGATATGAAAATTGTGGAATTTCTCAACGAAAAGAAAAATGATGCTGTGATTTTACACCTCCAGTCCAAGCTCATAGCAGATGCATTGATAGATGCTGGCCCAGTGATGATGTCTCTGGGGTTTGACATAGCCAAAGTTGAAGGAGGAGTCCGACCTGAATCTCCTAAAGAGAGGACCTGCAGTAAAACAGTCCTTGCAGCGAGTCGAAACCTAACAGAGAAACCAGAGACCAGACCAGGCACAGACAAAAATGAGGCTCTTGTGTCTGGACTCCATCAAGACTCTGACCTTGCAGAGGCACCTCATATGGGAGACCTGATAAGAATAACAGTCAACGGAATGGTGAGCCCATCCATCTCACGAGATGACGCGAAGACCCCTGAAATCACAACCTACAAAGCCGACGATTGGTCCTGGCTGGCTGCGACCCTAAACACAGAACCGAAAAAGTAACGCCAGGAACCCAGGGGAAATAGCATCTGAATCGTGGGTTCTTGGAACACTAGAGGCTTTACGCACCTGTTCGAAACAACATGGGCCACAGGCTTAGAGATCCTGTGCCTACAAGAAACTTGGCTTACGCAAAGTCCGCTCTTGGAAAGTAGCAATTAATCCAGCGTTAAAGCAGAAAAAGGGTAGACCTATGGCTGGCCTTCTCTTGGCTGTAAGGAACAAGTCTGGACTATGGATCCTGAATTCCTGCAACCCATCTTCATTTATTCAGGTCTCTACCATCAGTGTCCCACAGAATGATACCAACAAGGAAACATGCTTGTACATCATCAATCTATATTGGAATCATTTGGCTAACGACGATCAGTTCTTTATCGATCAAGTAACAGTGATGATCGACGACTTACTCATAAAGGAGCAGCCGTTGGACCTAATTGTATGTGGAGATCTAAATATTGTCTGCATTCCAAACACAGAACGAAATGTCGATAACAACAGGAGTGTGAGCAAACGCGAACTAGCAGCGTCCCAATGGTGCTTGGAAATGGACCTCCGAGGGTTGACAATGCTCAACGGCCACACGGCAGGCGACATCCCGGCATGCCCTACGTGGAGACGATTTGACCAAAAATGGGTTCTCGACTACATATTTGTATCTGAAAACATCCATAAGCGGACGATGAAATTAGAAGTCACCAAAATGAAGCACAGCGACCACGACATGGTACAACTTTCAATTGACTAACTTACCTCGTGTGCTCAGGCATGTTGGCCGTTTGCGGTGAGCACGGGGTCCGGTAGGATCCGATTGAATCTCTTGGACGTGGAAGTAGCTTCTATCACAAGTAACTTCCAACAAATTTCGGAGTCCCTGGAATACCAACACCTCCTGTCCAACTTTGAAGAACGCAAACACAACTTGAAACACATCGATTTCCGGCCAAAACATAAATTCGATGTGTCCGTTCTCCGCCGGAAAAGAGCAATGCGACAAGAACTAAGAAAACTAAAAGGATCAAGTAACGCCTCTACGCGAGAGTGCAAAAGGGTGATCAAACAAAAATACCGGAACTGGCTCAAGACACATGCAGCCACTATGCTGCAAAACGACTCAGAAGACATGCTGCAAAAAATGGCTTGCAAAAACTCTGCCGACTACTGAAAACTGATAAACAACATCATGGCTCCACAACTCGCTGTACAGGCCAATGCAGTCACAGAAGCAGAATGGGCCAGGTTCTATACAAACCTATTTTGTAGAGATGCACCGTCTATAGCTTGGGAACCCATGGTGCTAATTGAATGGGACTTGGGGTTTAAGCGAGTCGACATACTACACGCAATTAAAAACGTGCGTGAATCCGGAGCTCCTGGGCCCAATGGTTTAACAAACCATACGCTCAAGAAAAACCTAGAACTTTGGACAGACTTCTGCGTAACCCTGTTTGATCGAGTCGCGCATCCCCAAAGTCTTGGAAAAGCGCTGTGGTGGTCCCAATCTTTAAAAAAGGGGACCGAACTAATCCAAAAAACTATAGACCCATAACGCTCCTTGAAGTTTTGGGGAAGATTTACGCCACTCTCCTGCAACAAAAACTTTCAAAATGGGCTACAGAATCCAACCACGTAGACCCTGGACAAGCTGCGTTTGTAAAAGGGGTCGGGTGCGTTCTAAATTTGCTACTGTTGAACCTTCTAAAGATAGAAGCAATTAGATCCAACTCTAAGATCTACCAGGCCTTGATAGACCTGTCACAAGCGTTTGACAGCATAAACAGGGAGATGCTGTGGGAAAAACTTACCAGATGGAACTGCCCCCCCAGTATAGTGGACGCAACTCGTGAACTACACATGGACACTTCCAACAAGATCCGTTTGGACGAGAAAGGCACGTTGTCTGCCCCTATCAGTACATACAAGGGTGTGAAACAAGGTTGTCCTTGGCAGCCACTATTTTCAATCTTTTCATATCCGATATAAATAAGGCATTCAACGGTGCAGCCACGTTTCCTCCTAAACTTCATGGTTCGCCCATTGACTACCTGGTCTACGCGGACAATCTTATTTTGGTAGACTTGACCCCTATAGGTCTTCAGCGCAAACTGAATTGTCTTGACACCTATACAACATCCAACGGACTCCATATCAACAAACAAAAATGTGAAATCTTAATTCTCGAGAAATTACAAGGAACCAGCGGACGAAAACAGAACTCTATATACCTAGGCATGAGGATCAGCGCCAGCAGAAACAATGCGCCATGGGTTGAAATTGTGAAAAGCAAGTGCCGGCAGATGGCACGCCAAGCATCGTTGATCAATAAAATATTTGGGAAATTCTCACTGAAACCATCCATCACGATTTTCCAGCAAAAAGTTGTCCCAGCCCTAATCTACGGTGGGGAAAACGCATTTGGCTGCTCAATTGATTTGTGGAACTCACTTGAAAATATATTCTGGACTCGAGTTCTACAGCTTCCTAAGGGCACCTCAACTGTCTGCCTACGGTATGAATTGGGCCTTATCTCAATCCAGGCTAGAGTCAGCTGGAACCTACTGAGCTTGTTTAGAAAAATGATGGTGAAAGCTCCTGTGGCCCAATTTCAAATGTTGCACAAGCCCGACAGCGCCAAAGCACATACCATCTTGTTCGAATGGAATCTCCTCTGCCAAGCTCTTCTAAAGGAGTATGACATCACCCTCCCAACGCTAACAGAGAATCCAGATCTGGCAAAGACGAAAATCTGGAGAGCAGACTGGATAAACACCTGCGATTTAAGAGCAAAATCAAAACTGATGCACGAGGTCCCAGGAGAAGTCAAAGCATATGGACAGCGACATACTTATCTAACTCGCCTGCCGGACCAACACGCAAGATCCCTGTACATACGCTTTAGACTAAATATGCTAGAAACGAAAGAGCGACTGGGTACCTGGGCGAAGTACACCGACATTGATCTTACGTGCAGATTTTGCAACAAGAACAAGGAGACCCTCAAACATTTGACGATGTCTTGTCAAGCATTCCAACAACAAAGAGGAATCCACTTTGGGCAAATGATCAACGAGTACCAGTTCATGTGTGCTGAAGATTGGTGGAAAGCGCTCTTTGAGGGGCCTAATAGAGCAGTACTATTTGCACTAACAAATTTTCTTCGAGTGCTAAAAGGCCGTTTGGACGATCAAAAAGTAAACCTGGGCCTAAAGTAAAGTTGAAAAACCTGATGTAGGAGGCATTTGACCTAGTATCTGATCCCGATATATGACTATTTTTTTTATTTTTTTTTTATTGTAAAACTTCAACTTGATATGTTATATCATGTTTTTGTTACATTTCAGAGAAAAATAAGTGCATTTTCGTTTCCATCTCCTCCATAGAATTGCCAAAGTCAGATTTAACAGTACAAGTTGGACCGTTAGGAGACATGGTCACATAAAACTACATCGGATGTGATGGCGTGACTTTCAATTACTCCCGACATTCAGTGAGGAACTAACTTTAGAACTTCATCGAAAAAATTGATTAGGTTACAGGAGAGCTTGATATTATGACCTGCTACAGCATAGTCCCACCAATCCTCTGACACATAGGATTGTGGTTTGAATTCCTTTAAATGCACTTCGCGGAGACCTGTCAACATAGGGCATATGGCTGCTAGATGTTTTAAAGACTCGACTTCCGTTGTTTTGCAGAATCGGCAGTTATTGTTGACTGTTTCTTTGTTCTTGCGCATCCAAAGTATCTCGTTGGTGTTTAGAGCGTTCAATCGTAGCCTTAGGAATTGTGCCCTATGATGACGCGATGGACAATTCGTGAGATATTTTGGTTGACAGTGTAATTTGACCATACTTCTGGAAGAGGACGAGATGGATTTGAGGGCTAAGCGGCTGTTATAAATTGTGATCCAGTCCCATGTTGCTAGCTTCTTTTTAGCATGTTGTGGGCACTGTATTAGCTCTTCTTCAGATATGCCTGCTTCAACCATAATTAGATTTAGTTTGAGCTTCCAAGCATGAATAAGGCCATTGTCGGTGGATTCTTTACCCGGCTTGAAGATGTTGTATGCCGGTATAGAGGAACCAAGTAGTATCTCACGCAAGGTAGATAAAGATTTCCAGACGATTGTCATATAAGTTGAGTTCAAAGCTAGCTCGTATCTCAGGGCTGACATTGAGATGTAATTCGGAAGGTTCAAAACACGTCTCCAAAACTTTCCTTCCAATCGGCTCCAAATGTTGTAGTTGATATTCAAGGCAGCTTCGCCGCCAAAGGTGATTGTTGGGATTTTTTTTTTTGGGAGATAAAACATTATAACGGGGGTGATGGAGAATTTCCCGTAGTCAATGTTGATTTTAACAGCTTGAAGACTCAAAATCTTTATTTTAGCCATCAAGTCGCCAATCCAGGCATCTTCGCAAACCGAGTCGTTGACCATTGCACCTAGATATCGGATTGACTTGACGACATCTAGTGCTTTTTTTTCTATGCGCCATTGGAAAGACTTGTCTTTCCTTGACATTGGACGTCTGATGCACATGATTTTTGTTTTCTCTGCATTTAAACACAGCTCATTAGCAGATAGAAACTCCTGCAGGCGAGAAAGAAGATGTTGGAGCCCAATTTGTGTTTGGTCGACCAACACTATATCGTCAGCGTAGACCAGGTGATTTGGGAATAGTTTCTTACCTGTAACTCCATTTCTCCAGCATTGGTATCTTTCATGGATTCACATGCTTAGAACACTCCCCGTCGTCAGGCTGGGAATCCCCGGTACATTATATAGACCCTTTCCCGTAGGAAAACCTCTTCGACGCTTATGCGTCCTATCCACCTCGTTTTGTATCATGCGTGCCCGCACCGTCAGGACGTCATGATATAAATACAGGACCCGCCCCCGCGCTCCCTCAGATTTCGGCCCCCAAAGTAGTGGGGGAACCGGTTTGCATGTTCAGGGGAGGCAGGTGGGCGCATGTGAATCCATGAAAGATACCAATGCTGGAGAAATGGAGTTACAGGTAAGAAACTATTCCCTTCTCCAGCATTGGATCTTTCATGGATTCACATGCTTAGAATAGATTACATAGCAGTACACCCCCAAGAGAGGAGGCGTGCATGCAAACCCATATACTTTCTTCGCAAAGCCCGTTCCCTATGATCATGTATACATTAGTAATCGTTAACATA
Source organism: Ambystoma mexicanum (assembly GCF_040938575.1). Classification (NCBI taxonomy): domain Eukaryota; kingdom Metazoa; phylum Chordata; class Amphibia; order Caudata; family Ambystomatidae; genus Ambystoma; species Ambystoma mexicanum. The sequence goes on from NC_090939.1 coordinate 641,044,157, forward strand.
GGAAAACGAACCACATACAGTCATAAATTCCACAGGATGCAACCCCTCAGTCGGGGCTTACCTTATTGGAATAGGTGTCGGAGCACCGCCTGTCCCATCCGGGTATCTTCGGCATGTTGCTGCGACAGGCAGTAATGGCGGGTAAAGGTGTGTGTAGCCGCCCAGGTAGCCGCCATGCAGATGTCCCCCACAGTGCCGTCGACGATGCCGCTGCTCTAGTTGAATGAGCTCTTGGCCGTCGTAGAAGAGGCTTCCCTGCCCTGGAATGGCAGTACGAAATGGTAGATGACACCCATCTTGACAGTCCTTGCTTTGAAATGGCTTTTCCTTTAGCACCCAAACCATAGGTCACGAACAGTTGTCTCGTTTCTCTGAATGGTTGCGTACGATGAAGATAAAACTTGAGAGCCCTTTTTACATCCAATGTGTGTAACGTGCGCTCCGCTCCCGAGCATGGCTCCGGAAAAAACGTAGGCAACACAATAGAGGAGTGTTTATGGAACACCGAAGGAGCTTTCGGTATGAACTGTGGGTTAGTGGCAAGGGCTACCTTGTTCTTGAAAAATCGTAAGTATGGTGGGTCTACCATTAGAGCCTGAACTTCTGAAATACGTCGGGCTGAAGTGATGGCCACCAGGAAGGCCAATTTCCACAACAAAAACTTTAGAGACGATGATGACATTGGCTCAAAAGGAGGCTTCATAAGAGACGTTAAGACCAGATTGAGGCTCCACTCCGGCGGAAATTTCTTCTCTGGAGGGAAACTCCGAAAGAGGCCTTTAAGGAAGTGCTTAATCAGGCGGTCGCTGAACAATGGTGCCGAATGCCGTCGACGAGTAAACCTGGAAATGGCGGCCAGGTGTACTTTTATTGACGATACCGATAGGCCCTTTTGAGCTAAGAACAGCAAGTATGGATGAGCTGTTCCGGCTTAATCGATTGCGGGGCCAAACCTGGTTGATCCTCACACCACTGACAGAAACTTCTCCATTTGTACGTGTATGAGGCGTTTGTGGAAGGCGCTCTTGCCGCTTGCAGGATACGCCGACAGTCCTCCGGAATCGTTAGCCGACCGAATTCGGCAAAGTCAGGAGCCAGGCCGTCAACTTGAGGCTGTCCGGGTCGTGATGCCAGACGACACCCTCCTGTCGAGACAGAAGGTCGGGGGTCTTCTGGAATCTCATCGGTTCCGCCACCGCTAAGTGTAGCAGGTCTGAAAACCACACCTGTCTGGCCCAGTACGGGGCCACCAGAATTACCCGACATGGGTACCTGAGGATCCATTGCAACGTCCTCCGGACAAGGGGAAATGGAGGGAATGCGTACAGGAATTTGTTCGACCATGGGAAGGAGAACGCATCCCCCAGTGAGCCCTGCTGAGGCCATCTGCTTGCATACTGATGGCATTTCCTGTTGTTCTTCGTCGCAAACAAATCTATGGAAGGATGTCCCCATTTCTTGAATACTTGCTGTAGTTGTTGGTCGTTCAGCACCCATTCGTGAACTACGTTCATTTCTCTGCTGAGGGCATCGGCTTCCACATTTCTCACGCCTGGCAGGTGGAACGCCAAGATTTGCATGTTGTGTTGTAGGGCCCAATGCCAGATTTTCTGTGCCTCCGTCGATAGGGACCTGGAACGTGTCCCTCCTTGTTTCCTCAAGTAGAACATCGTAGTGGTGTTGTCCGTCAGTTGAGGAAGAAAAGATTTCAGAGCCCATCGCACTGCTCTCAGTTCTAGCAGGTTGATATGCAGGGAGGACTCCTGCAACGACCACTGGCCTTGTACCTGTAACGTGTCCAGATGAGCTCCCCATCCGCTCAGCGATGCATCCGTCACCACCGTCTTTTGGAACTCCGGTTCCAGTAGAGGCATTCCTTTCATTAGATGAGTAGACACTTTCCACCAGCAGAGTGCTTGTACTAGTTGTTCGTCGACGACCAGTCTGTCGGACCAGCGACCTCGGCTCTGCGCCCAACGGTCAGCTAGAAATTCCTGGCAAGGCCTCATAAACAGACGGCAGTTGCTTATCAACGGAATGCAGGACGACATGGTCCCTAGCAGGGACATGTATGTGCGCACCGACACCTTGGTACCGCATCTCCATTCCGACGCCTTGCTTTTCAGTTTCTGAATTCTTTCGCTGGATGGTCTCACCAGGCTTGTGTGTGTATGAAACTCCGCTCCTAGAAAGACCAAGGTCCTCAAAGGCTCTACGGAGGACTTGTTGAAGTTTATTGCGAAGCCCAGTTCCTGTAAGAGGGACATTGTGGCCCTTAGACTGTTTCGTGTTTGTTCCCTGGACGAACCTCTGACCAGCCAGTCGTCCAGATATGGATAGACATGGTGACCATCCTTCCTTAAATGGGCCGCTATAGGGGCCAAGCACTTGGTGAACGTCCTGGGGGAGGACTTGAGCCCGAACGGGAGGACCTTGAACTGAAAATGCTTTCTCCCGACGACGAACCTTAAATATCTCCTGTGTCGTGGGCGTATTGGGATGTGAAAATAGGCATCTTGAAGGTCTAGTGACGACAGATAATCCATGGGTTGCACCGACCTGATAACCTCCTGGAGCTTTAGCATTTTGAATTTTAGGCTCTTTAGCCATTTGTTGAGTACCCTCAGGTCGAGAATGGGCCTCCATTTTCCATTTGGCTTCTTGACAACAAAGAACCGGGAATAAACTCCGTGTCCTTCCTGTGCCACAGGAACTCTCTCTACCGCTCCTTTTCGCAACATAAGCGCCGCCTCTTGTCGTAGGATTCCGAGGTGGGGCTGGGTCGAAAATACAGGCGGAAGACAAGGAGGCTTGTCTTTGAATTGTAGCGCATGACCCATGCGAATCGTGTCTAGAACCCATCGATCTGTGGTGATGCATTTCCATTGGTCGAAGTGATGAGAGACTCGTCCCCCCAGGACGTTCCGAAGGCCGTCATTGGTTGCTGGTTTGCTTGTCCTTCGTCGACGAGGGACCCGAGCCTCGCCGCCTGGAAGCTTGATAGTCTTTGCTTCTACGTGCCGACTGGGACGCTCGTCTGAACCCTTGTGAAGAGTACGAGGGCCTGTTAAATCCACGGTCTCTCGAAGCTCCAAAGCGGGAGTTTCCAGAAGCACCCCTAAAGGGGCGAAAAGAGCGAAAGTTTCTACCCGTTTGGAGGGCGCCGAGGGACCTAGCAGTATCCGTGTCTTCTTTCATCCCCTTCAACGCTTCATCAACCTTTTCGCCAAACAGGTGTTCCCCTTCACATGGCATGTCAAGGACTTTGTACTGGACTTCAGGACGGAAATTAGTACATTTGAGCCACGCTTGTCGACGAAGTACTACGCCATGGTTGATTTGTTTGAAGCCAGACTCTGCTAGGTCAACTGCAATATTAATTGCGTGGTTCGAGGCCTCTTCGCCATCCCGCACCAGTAACATGGCTGCTTTCCGGTGTTCGTCTGGCAGGTGTTCTAGGATAGGGGCTAGTTTGTGCCACATTTCTCTATCGTATCGTGACACGATCGCTAAGGAATTGGCTGCTCTTACCGTCGTCGCACCGACCGAGAGCACCTTTTTTCCAAAGGCGTCTTGCCTCCTAGCCTCGCTTTCTGGTGGAGTTGAACATTTTTGCTGTACCCTGGCCTTCCTAGCCGCTGCCGCCGACACCACCGAGTCAGACAGAGGTTGTGATGTTAGACATTTTGGAGTGGACTCCGGAGCTTTAAACTTTTTCTCAATCCGCCCCTTTATAGATGGCTCCAAGAACGGATGGCGCATCGTCTTGAGACCTTCTTGCCACACGTGGTCCAGAATTGGGATGGCAAATACCGATTTCCTCCTTTGACCCATATGGTCAAAAAGGAAACAGTCTTTCTTCTGCTCCTCAGGAATCAAGCCGAACTCGGAACAAGCTTTTCCCATCATTGCATGGAAGGCTCCCGCATCATCCGGAGGAGATGGCTGTGTCTGGCTCCTCGTAGACTCTACCTCTACATCCGAATTCCATGTTGGGTCCCTCGACGGTGACAGGGAGATGTCTGACCCTGAGTCACCCAGTATAGAATCGGACTCCGACAACTCACCCTCCTCCTGCGCCCGAGGACGATCTTTTACCGTCTGGGGAGCCGATGGGTTTTTAGTCGTCGAGCGAGCCGCACAAGTTTGCTCGTCGACGGAAGGTACAGAAAAAAGTGACAATGAAGTCCCAGGTTGAGGGATCTGCGTATCCAGCCGCTGTAGGAGCTTCTGAAGAGTATCAAGCATATCCAGAGACAAAACTGTATGTGGGGTCAGTAACGGTGATGATATAGGTACCATACCCCCACTCGCACTCGTCGTCGTCGCCGACGTGGAAGGCCGTAAGCCTAAATCCGATGGCTGCAGAACCGTGCCACCTTCTCCTTCCGCCGAGCAGGCCGTGTCTGGCTGCAGTAAGACTTCAGGGGGGATCGGGTCATAGACCTCTGGCAGCCAAGCCATAGACTGAGTCTCCGTCGACGAAGGAATCCCAACCGCTGCTGCCTGAACAGTAATAGGCATCGTCAATGACACCGAGGTCGACGAGCAAGTAGTCGACGTCGAGCCCTTAGACTTCGTCGCCGATTTCGATGCCGACTTCCCGGCTGAAGCGTCTCGACTCACGGAAGACCTGGAACGGTCCCCTGAGGAGGATTTTGACAGCGCTTGCCTCTCCGTCTTAGATGATGAGGAGGAGGAGGGCTTTTTATGTGATGAGGAAGACCCAGCATGCTTCCCCTTATGCTTGTCCTCAGCGCGGTTTTCTGCTGGCCGTACCTTTTTCGATGGAGGTTCCGACTTGCTCCTGGAGGCCGTGGAGCCAACTTCCGAAGCCGGGTAGGCACCCGCTCCGTCATTAAGCCAGTCGACCAGCCTTCTTTTACGGTCCTTAAGGGTTTTTTGGGAGAAACCCTGGCATATCTCACATGTATCCGCCGTGTGGTGCGGGTGGAGACAGTAGATACAATCCATGTGGGCATCTCCTTCATAAACTTTTTTGAGGCCACATGTCGCACAAGGGCGAAATAACGCTTTTCCAGACATACTTCTCCAGAATTTGAACGTTGCCGAAACGAAACAGAAAAAACAACCTAGTTTCCACTAGCAGTAATCACGAGGATCCCACTACTTTGAAAGACGGTTGAAATCTGAGGGAGCGCGGGGGCGGGTCCTGTATTTATATCATGACGTCCTGACGGTGCGGGCACGCATGATACAAAACGAGGTGGATAGGACGCATAAGCGTCAAAAAAGTTTTCCTACGGGAAAGGGTCTATATAATGTACCGGGGATTCCCAGCCTGACGACGGGGAGTGTTCTAAGCATGTGAATCCATGAAAGATCCAATGCTGGAGAAACAAAGTAACCGTTAAGCTTGGAAGGAAAGCAATGGACGGACTTTAGCCACTCCGGTAAATCAGCTATGAACAGTTTAAAAAGATCTGCTGCAAGTGGACAACCTTGTTTGACGCCTTTAAATGTTCTTATTGGATCTGTAAGGTTACCTTTTGAATTGACTCTGATTTGAATCCAAGTATTAGAATGCAGGGCGATGATGGGATCTAACAGATGATCTGGACAATGCCACGAGCGGAGTTTTTCCCATAGTTTAGTCCGGTTGATGGCGTCAAAAGCTTGTCGAAGGTCGACAAATGCAAAGAAGATTCTTTTTTTCGCCTCCAATGCTGACAGTTTTAAGAGTGACAGGATTGTAAGATTCACATCGGTTCCCACCTTTTTTTGTAAAACCTGTTTGGCGACAGTCAAGTTTTCCAGTTGAGAGAGCCCAATTTACCAACAGTTGGCGCAAGAAAGATCCAAAAATCTTGCCAATAGTGTCAAGAAGGGCGATCGGGCGATAGTTCGCAGGATGGGCCGGACAGCCCGTCTTGTATATAGGAACTACAATTGCCTTGGACCAAGATGAGGGAAGCCTCCTGCTAGTTGAGATCTGAAAAAACAACTTGTGGATAAATTTAGCCCAGTGTACACTATGCTTTTTGAGCATAAGATTTGATATTTCGTCAGGGCCAGCAGCTCTTGAATTTTTCAGCTTGGAGATTGCAAATTCAATCTCTTTACAGGAAGGTGTAATGTTCCAAGTGGAAATTATCATATTGGACGGCGGGAGAGCTTCGAATACAGGTTTTTCATATATTAGAGTGAAATATTCTCGCCATTTGTCGCATGAAATTTCATTTGAAATTGCTGGAGTAGATTTCGAGCGGCCTTTATTTAAAATGGCCCAGATTTCACGTGTATTTTTCTGTACCAGAAGTTTTAGCATTGTTTCTGCTCGGCTTTGGTCGATGATGATTAGATGTGATCTTAGCCAATTTCGATATGATTGCCGCCGCTTCTTGACTTCCATTGCCTTGCAATGCGGGTCACTCAGCTCTCTTTTGATTTGCCTAAGATCTTTCCTTAATAGTTTTTTTGCCACTGCTATTTCAGAACTATATAGATGTTTTGGCAATGACCCGAAGATTCTTGAGTTAAAAATTGTCTGAGTTTGGTCCATCAGCAGCGGCGTGTACTCTACTGTCTGGAGTACGTTTAGACTGTGGCTTAGATGGGCAATAGCAGATTTGTTAGTTCTCAATCGATTTCCTGCGGCATTTGATTGTAGTTGGTGCAAGTATTTTTCTGGCATGTTGCAATACTCTTCGCACCAAACAAGTCGCAGCATATCATGATCGCTGGATGACATAGGCTGCACATTAAGAGAAATAGTTTTTTCAAGAAAATCTGTTGAGGCCCAAATATAATCAAGAGTATTTGTTCGAGTCATGCTATGCCACGTCGGATTAGCAGGAGAGTCGCCTTGAATTGTTCCATTTAACATCTGACAGTTGCGTTCCAGGAGATCCTTAGCACAAGTTTGGCCTCACGGAATGACTTCGAGATCAGGCAACCGAACGTTTGACTTGGTAAGTAGATCGAATTTAAACCAACTGCAGTTGAGGTCTCCACAGATGAGTACGGAAACGTTATCATGTTTAAGAAAAGTGTGGTCGATTTCATTCAATACTGACTGGATGAAAGATGTTGATGAGATCATAGCGGGATTCCAATATCCATCTATTATTAAGAGATTAGAAACAGTGGCTCTCAGCGAAGGTTTGATCAAGGTGCTTTGCACAAATGGATTTGGGTTCGTGGAGGCTACCAACGTCCACCAGTTCCAGATTTTCAAGAGAGTTATTAGACCTGCAAAAGGCCGGCCTTTTGGGTTCTTGCCAGCTGAGTTTATCAGCGTGGTAAAACCATCGCGTGTAGGGGGTTCACGTAGCCACGTTTCTTGTAAACATATTACGAATACATTCTCCAAAGGTTCGTGGAATGTATTAAATAAATGCGTGAATCCTCTCGTATTCCATGACAGTAGAATTAGCTCTTGTTGTTTGGCATTAGGTCCTTGCTATTTACGTGGTCCGTTTGGAAATCTTTTTGCGTTGTTAGCTCTTCTTTCAAATGACTGATGCGTGGCAGCGTCTAGAATATCGGGAGATGAAGTTAGGGACTGACGCAGGGCCGCTCGCTTGGCGGCTCCATGGCTTACTTCATGGTCAAGATTTGTCTTAGAGGATGAAATAAATCTCGGGGCAGGTGGCTCGAGAGTAAGATCAAAACCATAGACCAAAAGATCTTCATTTGCTTGAAGTAGCATGTTTTTTACAGCCGCTGAAGAAATGTGAAGAAGGACTTGGTCAGAAGACGTTTCATTGATATATTCCACAATTTTAATATCATCTGATGAGATCGCTCGCAATGGTGGAATACAAGCAAGTAATTTTAGGATATTTCCTCTGTTTAAATTGACTTCGTTGCCATCTTAGTGGATATTTTGGAGACAGAGTTTCCACTTGCATGTTTGAGTCTCAAGGTTTCCGGGTCCAGAGACTCGCTGAGCTAGAGGCAAACACGATTTTAGCTGATTCGATGTTTGTTTAGGATTTAATCTCGTGCTTAGTACTTGCTGAGGAGGCCTTTTCGTCATGAGAGAAAATTGTCGATTGTTGGGTCTTGCCTGCGGTATCCTCAAAGGTTTGTTTGCCTCTAGATTCCTCATCGTTGAAGACCTAGTTGATTTTGCAGCTTGGGCTTCAATAGCGACAATGGTGGAATTCTCAGGATCAGCTGAGTAAGTCGATAAATTGCATAAGTCAACAGAGGAATCAGAAATGCCATTATCAGATGAGGAGTCATTGGATGCTATACGCCAGCGTTTTGCCGGGATCTTTGAAGGACTCAGTGTGTCACCTGTCGATCTTGATGGAGCATTGCTGGCAATGCTCTTCCCAGTAGTTGTATGAGTTGGTCGAGTGAACAAGCTTGTCTTCTTCGGAGTTGTTATGTTTCTTATGAATTTTTTTACCTTTTGTTGTATTTGTTTTGGTGGGATAGATTTCTTGTTGGATTGCTGTGCTTGTTTTCCAGATAACTTTTTCAGTTTACTTTCAAGGGTTGTGTTGATTGTTTTTGCTGGACCTTTGAATATGTTGAATGAATTCACTGACGTGGAAGTTTGAGCTGGTGCACTTGCTATAAGCGGAATTGCATTTAATGCGAAACTGCTCGCTTGAGGGACTGGACCTTGCATATTCTGGTTTGGATCTCGAGCATCATGAGAGGGAGCCAACAGGCTCGGTGGTGGACCAGGCTGTGAAGGTTCATTAGGAGCTGTCACAGATGCAGTTATAGGTTGAGAATGAGGAGATCCAAGTGAAATGTCTCGTGTCTTTGGGGCGCCCCGTGCAGGGATGGTTGTATTTTTTCGCATCCATTGCACAGAGTCCAGGAGGCCCTCCATTAAGGCGTCGTTTTGACAGTGATGCCGTGCAGCTAAATCGCTCAGCCTGTCTTGCCATCTCACAGCATTTTCAGCATTAGTTGTCATTTGAACTTGAAGAAAACTCGAAAAGTGTTCTAATTTGTCAATTTTAGACATTAAATTGGAAATGGCAGCGCCTTGATCACTTATAGTTCCAATCAGTGATTCAAATATTTTTGTGAATGGTGCTAGGGCAACAGCAGAGGCGGCTAGCACATTGTTATGTATCTGAGAAAGCGCTTCAGATGAAATTCCAAACGATTGAGGTGCAAAATCATGGAGTGACGAAGAGCAAGCCGAATTGTCCAGATTGTAATGCGGATTGAAGGTGGAACATTTTTTTGCAACATTCATTGGATGAACTTCTTCGCCAAACTGAGGTTGCATAGGGTGCAGAGTACTCACATTCAGCGTTGGATTTTCGTGCAGGGGAGATATGATGGAAGTGCGTTTTGCCTTGAGCTCAGCAACTCTTTGCAGGCGACTAGCACGAGCAATCGCACTCCGATCAAGGTGAGTGGAGAGTGGTTTGGCTTTTGGTGCTAAGAGTTGAGGAGTACTTGAAGGATTGGCATCAATGAACTGTTCATTTATGCTCGACATAGAGAGTCGCCCAACATCAGGTGCTTGGCAGGCCAAAGCACTATCATTCTCAGGTTCAGTACGTTCAAGTGCTGCTCCTAAAGTTGCTCGACCTGCTGGTTTTAATATGGAGAAATCAATTAGAGAGCAAGTTGGATTGGTTGTGAGTAGAGAGCATGGAATATTAACTTGGGGCCTCAATGCATTTTTGGCGTTGACCGAGCCAATCTGTAAACAACGCGGCTGAGCCGGGAAACAACTAGAGGTTTTCTCCTGTATCAGAGTGTCTTTGGCAGTAAGAGGACAGGTCGACGCCATGGTAGGCATAGATAGTCGGTTGTTGTTCAGAGCTTGTTTGAAACTCAAGTTATTCGTCGGGAGGTTTTCCACTCCTAGATTTGAGATTTTTAGCAGTTCTTCGTCAGTCACTAAGTGTGATGGGTGACCTTTTTCTGTCCAAAAATCAACAACATTTGTGGATTTACTGTTCAGAAGGGGCGCATGAGCCGTAGAGACCGATTTCATCGGTCGTGATGTGACAGACGCTTTGGCGTCAGACCGAAGCGCCGGAATGGCGGCTGAAGCGCTGCGTGATTTCAGCAGATCCACGTTGGCCACTCGGTGTGCTAACAAGTCAGTTTCGCTGGCAGGCATGCTTACAGAAACTTCACCATTAGAAGCTGGATTACATTCGAGATTGATAGCAGGGGTGCCAAGTAAGCGAGTGTTGTCCAACTGGGCTGCAGGAGCTTCCGGTGTAACAATAAGCAGCACAGATGGATTTAAGTCATCAGCTGGCACGCATCGCTCGTCGAGAGACGACGATGCTGGGGGCGTTAGAGAACTGGTGCCCCCTGCTATTATTGGGCTTTTTGGTATAAGTGAGCTATTAGCAGCCATAAGCGTGCGACCAATTGTTTTGCTTACCTTAGCCCCGGCGACAGCTTTCATCCTGGACCAAGGGTTTGTCGAGCGCCGTTGCAGTGAAGATTTTTTCCGGGTTAGTGGGCCTTCGGCCAGTAGGGTCATTGTTTGCTCCTTGACCCGCTAGCTTTTTGTGCAATTGAGAGGACACAGCTCCTCAGAAGAGCCCTACGGTCGGCAGACGGCAGAAAAGCAGCAAACAGCCAAACAGCAGGAGTCACAGCAGTCGCCCTTTACGCGGCCGGGCTTCACGCCGCAAGGGTTGCTGGGTTCCTGTTTTGAATCCTCACTTCCTGGAATGGGCGCAGCTCAGAAGTGGGCGGGGCTTCAACCTGCGTTGCAGCGTTGTAGCGGTTCGCTCGCTCGTGAACAGCCGGCCTTACACAGAGCAAGGGGTGTGAGGGGAACACGCTGTGATGAAAGAGTAATTGGATTCAGGAGGGAATAATCCAAAAGCAGCACAGCCAAACAGCAGGAGTCACAGCAGTCGCCCTTTACGCGGCCGGGCTTCACGCCGCAGGGGTTGCTGGGCTCCTGTTTTGAATCCTCACTTCCTGGAATGGGCAGAGCTCAGAAGTGGGCGGGGCTTCAACCCGCGTTGCAGCGTTGTAGCGGTTCGCTCGCTCATGAACAGCCGGCCTCACACAGAGCAAGGGGCGCGAGGGGAACACGCTGTGATGAAAGAGTAATTGGATTCAGGAGGGAATAATCCAAAAGCAGCACTGCCAAACAGCAGGAGTCACAGCAGTCGCCCTTTACGCGGCCGGGCTTCACCTATGATTCCAGGACTGTTAATGAGAAGAGGAGGGAGGGAGGGAGGGAAAAATGTTATTTTGTTGTCTTTTAAAGGTTTGAATAAACCAATAAAATAAAAAAAATAAAAAATAAAAAAAAGAATATCAGATGCATTCTTTGCAAATACAATTTTAAAGTGCTTTATCCAGTCGCCCTCAGCGACCCCATTTGCCAACATATCCGTTTGATTTGCAAAAACTCTGTTTAAGATGCGCCAGATCTCTCTCGAATTGTTTGATTTGATTAGGGCTAGCATCATCTCACCTCGTTTTTGATCACGCATACAGGAAAATGTTTTAACCAATTTCGGTATTTTTGCTTTTGCTGTTTTATAAGACTGTACGCGTAAAATCCCAAATTACGTTTTAATACTCTTATGTCTTTATTGAGCTGTTTCTTCTCATCCTTTACACTCCTGCTCCACTCATGGTTGTGTATTTTTATTTTTTGTGTGTTCTGAGAGACGCTCATATTTTGATAAGGCAATAATGATACGTAATTTATCGACTCACGTGTTGTTGTAGGTGAGGCTTGAAAAGCCTCTGTCAGGCATGTTGTTTGTTTCTCTTTTAATCTGAGCCGATTTCGCCCAAGATTTACTTCCAGTACTTGGCAGCGGTTCAATACTTCCAGTTATCGACATATCGGCCATGACATTTCAAACACGTCGTGATCACTATGTTCAGTCGGTACAATTCTTAGTTTCAAAATCTTATTCCACAGGTTTTTTGAGGTCCATATGTAGTTCAGAATCTTTTCGTAACCAAAATGTTGCCAGGTGAAATTCGGTGGCATGTCACCAATTACCTGCCCATTGACCATCTTGCAATCTCTTGCTTCCATTTCATTGTCCCATCGAGCTCTCCTAGCAGTTATTCTCTGTGCTTCCTTGTTTGTATCTGAGATAAGCTCCTTTTTTATCATTAAACCATATTAAGTTCATGTCTCCACATATGATAATCGATAGATCTTGATGTTTCGTTTGATTTTATCGATTATCAACATTATTGATGATATAAACTTTTCAGATGTAATCTTTAGTGGGTACCAATAAATATTGATTAGGAGCAAATATTGCGCTTTCAGAGAATGACCACTCGCTTTTTGGATTAAAGTGGCTTGAGCAGAGCTATTTGGAGTTTCCTGTTCACATACTTCCCAGTTTGTACAATTTGTCAGCATTGTAATTAGGCCTGAGAAGGGACAACCTTGAGAATTTTTCTCAGCTGGATTAAGCATTGTCAGATACCCATCTTTTACCGGTGGGGTCCGGAGCCATGTCTCTTGTAAACATATGGCAAAATTATCTGACAGGTCCACTGGGAAGTCATTAAATAAATGTTGGAATCCTCTCGTATTCCAGGATATCAAGGTGGAGGATCCTTCATGATTAAGTAAGCCTAGCTAGTGCTTCCCCGTTCTTGTTGCACAGCTGCCAGCTTGGAGCTGAGAGATTGGCATTGTTTTTAGATGTTTCCTTATGACATCACGTCGCTGTTCATTGGTTTTCTTTGTTTTTGCCATCTCAGTTGCACCAGAGGAACTTGTAAGTGCAACCGGATCTTCTTCTGAAATCTCAAACCCCAAGAACAGTAGTTCGCCTTTTGCAGCCATCAGTCTTACGTACTGCCTTAGATTTTAAATTCAATAAGACTTGATCAGCTCGATCTTCTGAGATGTATTCAACTATTCTAATGTCTTGGGTAGTCACCGTCCTTAGTATCGGTACTGAGTGCAAGAGGCAAATTACATAACCTCTATTTAGATTGACGTCATTGTCATCATTGAATATGTTTTCAATCTGTATTTTCCATGACAGTGGTTTTGCTTCCGTCATCTTTTGTTTCTCCCCCTGAAGCATTTTATTCTGAATCTGCGCTAATGTTTGCTTCGGATTTAATGTCGCCTGAGGCTGATGCATAATATCAAGATCAAGATTTGCTTGATTTTCTGGTAGTTTTGCGTGCTTAGCTGTAGGCCCAATATGCCTTCGGGGCTCATCTTCATTTGCAATTTTAGCCATTGATGGAGTAAGAATTTGTCTTATCACACTTGCTCTTGGTCCCGCCAAATTAGGCAGACTAATTTCGTCCGCATCTTGATGGTCAGCATCACTGCACTCTTCAAGATCTTCAGAATGTGTCGATAAATTACAGAGATCCACTGATGACCTCACTGTTTGAATTGAGTCACAATCCGACTCGAGTCTTTTTCTTTTTTTTTTGATTTGTTGGGTTGGATTTCACAGTTACTCCAACTATTTTTATTAAACTTTTCACTTTGTCCGATTCATTAAATGAGACCTGTTTCTCTCTTGAGAATAGACTTAGTTTAACTGGTGTGGGCAGGTTACGTATACATTTTCTTTAGCCACTTGTCTGTTCTTTTGCTGTTCCTAGATTTTTCTTTTTTTCAGTTTTTTTGGCCGAGCACTGTCTAGCCACATTGGACTTTGAGGTAATTGTGTCGGTTGTAAGATTGTTTGCTGCGCCGCTGAATCTGCCATATGTTGATTTTTCTGTGGAGCAGTGGGGCTTTTCAGAGCACTTTCCAGTGATTTCCACATTTACATTTGCGATATTTCTATTTTCTATTAAAGTGCTTCAGTTGGATTTGTATTTACAATTCCAATGACCCCCTCTGGCCCCAAATGACTACTGCTTGTTGGTTGTTCGGCATTATTTTGGTGTCGCGGACTAAGCAGCTCCGAAGACCGTCTTAATTGGGCTAAGGCACCCTCCACGCCTAAGGCGTTAGTCGCGCTGGGTACATCAGCGCTACTGCAATCCTGCGTTTCCACATTTGGTCGGCAAACCCCCAGTCTTGTGTTCACTGTGGGCTGGCTGTTTACATTCGCAGTAACTTGTTTTAGGCAAACTAGCACCTCCTCCATTATGGTCGTTTTTTCGATGTTATCTTTAGTGGCTAATTCACTTAGCCTATTATCACAAGATGCCGATTTTTTGGCTTCATTTTCCAAATGTAGGTGAAGTACTGTATTTAGACTTTCCATTTTCGTTATTTTTTCATTTAGGTGGCCAAGTAATGCGCTGTTATTCTGCATTTCCTCATTTAGAGATTCATAAAGTTTTATAAATGGAATCAGAGCCAAGGACGTGGCAGATAACACGTTATGAATTTGTATTGCAGCCGCGGCCGACAAGTTTGATTTTGTATTCAGCTCATTTTCCACCTCGTTATGTTGGATTCCTTTGTTCACAGTAGTAGCCTCATTTTCATTCCGCTTTGCTCCACCCATGGCGTTCCGCAACAACGGGCCGGCGGCGCCAAACAAACTCACAGTCTTCGGTGTAGAACAGGTTGACAACTGCCTCGCTGTAGATCTATTTTCCGTAGTGGCGTGCGCAGGTAATCCAATTTAGTTACTTTGTGTGTTTGCAGATGTTTCTTGTAATTCTTGTCGGACTGAGGCTGACTCCGTACTTGTTGCAGAATCTTCTAATTGGCATTTTATTAGCAGACTTGTTTGAAAGTTTTGGAGTCCTTTTCTCGTACCATGAGCCTGATAAGTGTCACTGGGTTTTGGGCATGAGGTGTTGTCAGCACGTACCCGTCCCTGTGCAGCAACCTCCATCATATCGCCCCCTACATTCATGTCCACTCCCCCTCTTTCTTTTCCTCCCACACCATCCTCGGCACCGACATCGGCAACAAATGTCTCCTCCTTGTCTACGATACTGTTTTGTGATATACAATGCACTGAGCTTGATATACTTGATAAGACATTTCGTTGCCAATAACGCCAAAGAGGGAAAGCCAGGGAGACATGCACTCGTCGTTGTTGGGCCAATACATGGAACGGCAGACATCAGATCTTCATGCTGCTCACGCAGCCAGTTATACCCCCCCACCCAAGTCACACGTTTGAATGAGCACATCTCCCTCTCGGTGCATAGTATTGTCACTTAAAGGATTCACCCGTGGCTGTAATGATTGTTTTAACTTTGAACGTATCAAAGAGCTTGCCTCAGCCATGGTTAGCCGCTTACCTGCCGCGGACTGCTGTAGACTGAACTCTGCGCCCGAACTCTGCGCGCGCTCCGTGCTTGCCGGGAGTTTTTAAAGGAGGTTGGGCTTGACTGGTTAAAGGCACAGTAGCAGAGAAGGGAAAAAAACACACACTCCAGGAAAGGCTCTTTTCCCAATAGCAGCAGGCAGTAGCTGCAGCTCCTCTCACCAACTCCAACTGCTGCAGACTGAACTCTGCGCCTGAACTCCGCTACTATGAACTTGGTTCAACAACTTACAGTATGGAGAAACATAACAGTACCATCAGCATGTGGCACTGCAACTTGAGACCCATCACAAACAAAATCAGTGTGAGAAGCAAAAGACGTAGATCCGCCTTGTATGAAATTAACCAGATTACTCACCGTAGTGACCACCTTACTCCTAGTCCATAGTCCCCTTTCCTCCATACTTATGGGACATCTCTGCGTCCCGTGGGACGGGACCGGAGCACTTTGTAAAAAGCATCCAAAATTCTTTCCAAAAATGTGTCCTTCCTCTCTTTCTAGCGCGGGGCCCGGCATGCAGCCGTAACCCCACCCACTTTGGCTCCGCCCCGCACATCGCCCATCAGTCCTTCTCTATCGCCAGGTCAAAGACCTATTAGCAATAACAGAGGAACCTTATTAGAGGGGACGGCGGGCGGGCAGGCGTATGGAGGAAAGGGGACTATGGACTAGGAGTAAGGTGGTCACTACGGTGAGTAACCTGGTTATACTCCTACGTCCCGTCCCCTTTCCTCCATACTTATGGGAGATTCCCAAGCACTCCTAACAGGAACTACAGGTGGATGGAAATACCCCCTACAGAAAAAGGTTCTTCAGCAAAGCCTGACCAAACTGAGCATCAGCCATTCAGCTCATATCAAGACAATAATGCTTACAAAAAGCAGATGGGGAGGCCCAAGTAGCTGCCCTAGCCATGGACTCCCAGGGGACATTTCTGAAAAGCAACCGCGGCTGCCTTGCCCTGCACCAGGTGTGCATGAATACCCCTAGGAGGTTTCAGCCCTTGGACGGTGAAAGACTCCGTGATGCAGGCGGCGATCCACCGAGAAATAGTCGCCTTAGATGCCTGCTTACCCTGAGGGTTACCAAAGGTCACAAAAAGTTGAGAAGAACTCCTAAGCTCGGAAGTCCTGTCAAGGTAGAACTTAAGAGCCCTTCTGACATCAAGACAGTGCAGAACCCTTTCAGCCTCTGAGGCAGGGTTCGGAAAAAAGACTGGTAGGGAGATCAACTGATTCAGATGGAATTCAGTTACCACCTTCGGTACGAAGGCCGGGTTTGTACGTAGGACTACCTTGTCCTTGTGAAAGACCAAGAAAGGATGCTCGACTGAAAAGGCCTGGAGCTCACTCACTCTCCTCGCTGACGTAACGGCGACCAGAAAGGACACTTTCCATGATAGGTACTTGAGGTCCACCGTGGCCATTGGTTCAAAAGGTTTATGGCACAGTGCCATCGGGACTACGTTTAGGTCCCACGGCGGGTGCGGACTACGAACCGGAGGGTAGAGGCGTGTCAAGCCTGCAAAATGCCTCTTAACGACTGGGTTACTCAGAGAATAAGAGCATTGTTCTGTAGAAAGATAAGCGGAAATCGCTGAAAGGTAAGTTCTGCATGACAGAAGTGAACACCCGACTCTGCTAGGGAGGACACGAAGGACAGCACCGTGTCAATCGTAGACACCCTTGGATCCAACCGCTTTTACAAACACCAATGACAGAACCTGAGCCATTTACTCCTGTATTGGAATCTGGTCAAGGGTTTCCAGGCTGCCTGGATAATACGCATGTTATCCGAAGACAAGTTAAGATGCTCTAAAGACTTGAACTCAGGCACCATGCCGCCAACCTGAGCGATTGTGGGGAGGGGTGCCACATCTGCTGTTCCCCTTGATGAAGAAGATCTGGGGTCACTGGTAACCTGATCGGCGGATACACCAACAGGTGTTGAAGTTCTGAGAACCAAAACCTGCCGGCCACCACAGGGCTATGAATAGAAGGGAACAGTTTACCGAGTTCTTCAGCTTCCAAATTACTCGATGAACTAGAGGCAGAGGTGGGAAGGCGTAAGCTCTCATGTTGTGCCATGGAATCTCGAGAGCATCCCCCAGAGAGGAGTCTCCCAGCCCCCCTCTGGAGGCATACTGAGGAAGCTTCTTGTTTACCGCCGTAGCGAAGAGGTCCACCTCTGGTGTGCCCCAACGCAAGAAAATCCATGAGAGGACCTCTGCCTTCAACTCCCATTTGTAGCTGACCACTGTCCGCCGGCTGAGGGCATCCGCTGTGACATTCAGCTGGCCCGGGATATGTACTGCAAGCAGCCAGACACCATGAAGCACGGCCCAATCCCATATCTGGATGGTCAGGTCCACGAGGGGGGGAGACTTTGTTCCGCCTTGCTTGTTGATGTAATACATTGACACCACATTGTCCATCCGTATGCGGACCACCTTGTTGGCAATGAGCGGTCTGAACGCCCCGAACGCTAGGAAGATCGCCAGAAGCTTTAAATGATTTATGTGCAGGAGCTTGTCCTGAGGCGACCAGAGGTCCGAGACCTGAAGAAGATCTAACGTTGCACCCCACCCCAGAAGGGAGGAGTCCATCGTGATCGTCACTGTGGGGGCTGGGTCCTGAAACCCCGCACCCACCGACAGGTTGCTGAGAGATGACCACCAATCCAGGTCCACTCTCATGGAATCCGGAATCATTATCAGCTTGGAATCCGGGTCCACAGCCTGACGCCAGGAACTCCGAAGAGCCATCTGGGTCCGTCTCATCTTGAGACGAGCAAGAGGAAGAGCCAGCACGCACGAGGCCATGAGGCCCAGAAGCCTCTGGAACCACCATGCCGACATGCTCTCCGACATGCTCTCCTCTGACAGGTGGCTAACAGATCCGCCATTCTGTCCCCGGTCAGGTACACTCTGCAGTCAATCGTGTTCCAGCGAAAACCTAGGAAAAACAGGTCCTGCGAGACCGTCATGGAAGATTACCGCCAGTTCACCGACAGCCCAAGATGGAACAGGAGCTGAAGGAGAGACTGGAGAATGCCCGCTGCTGCCAGCGGACAAGGGCTGCGTAAGAGCCAGTCGTCCAAATATGGATACACATGGATACCCTGGAGACAAAGATAGGCCGCAATCACCAACATCATCTTCGTGAAGACACGTGGCGCCGAGCAGAGGCCAAAAGGAAGAACTCGAAACTGGAAGTGCTCCTCTCCCAAAGAGAAGCACAGATATCTCCTGTGTGGGTTCCAAATCAGGATATGCATGTACGCATCCTGAAGATCCACGACGCTGAGCCAATCGCCCATCTGCAAGGAGGACCGTATCTGGCCGGGAGTGATCATCTTGAATTTCTCTTGGGGTAGGAAAAGATTGAACTGGGAAAGGTCTAGGATGGTGCGCAGGCCAGCCTGGTTGGGTTTGGGCACCGTAAACAGCCGGGAGTAAAAGCCTTGCCCCCGCTCCCCAAGGGGAACGGGTTCCTCAGCTCTGAGGTCCAGAAGTTTCTGAACCTTGGCTTTGAGGGAGGGCGAGCCCGACACCTGAAAAGGAGGGTTGAGGGGTGGGTTAGGGGGTAGAGGTAAGCGGAAGCCCGCTCGAGCGACTGACAAGACCCATCTGTCTTCTGTGATGGCCTGCCACGCCTCCCAATGAGACGCAATGCATCCTCCCACCGGGGTCTCGTGCGAGCGTGGAAAACCCTCATTTAGTAGGTTTATCGGTGGCGGTTCCACCTGAACCTGAGGAGGAGGCTGAGGAACGGGAGAAAAACCGCGTCTGTTGTTGCCTACGGCGGTTATTCCCCGCAGGGGTATCCACTCTGTGAGACTTGCGGTCGATGAAGCCCCTAAAGCCGGAGGAAGGTCGACTTTGCGACAACGGTCTCTGGGTTTTGAAAGGAGCCTTAACCAGGACAGACAAGGACTTAGCTGTCTGAGTGCTATCCTTCGTCTTGGTGAGCTCTACATCTGTTGTAGCATGAAAGAAATCCTTCCCATCGAACGGAAGGTCCAACATCTTGTCCTGCACTTCTTTTGAGAATTTAGTTGCATGCAGCCACGCCTGCCGTGAGGTATCAACCCCCAGCATAAGGCCCCGAGCCAAGGTGTCTACGTGATGAGCCGCAGCCTCCAGGAGATCCTGGGCCAAGACCCTGTTGTCGGAAAGGCCTCCTCTAAAGTCTTCCAGCTTCTCGACCGGGATAAACTACTCAAACTCCGACAGACCTTTCCACATCCGCATGTTAGCTCCTGCTAATATCAATTCAACGTTGGCCTGCATGAGCTGCAAGGCCGAGTTGGCAGAGATTTTCCTCCCGAGGGAGTCGAGGAGCTTATCCTCCTTTCCCAGAACCTGAGTAGCCGTCGTGGACGAGGATGTTGCAGGCCTGGAATGCAAAGTGGCCGCAGCCACCACTGTGGAGGAGAGGGGCGGATAAGACGACAGGGCCACCTCTTCCGAAGAATGCACCCTGTATCTAGCATCAATTTTCTTATTGACAAAAAGTCCAGAGTGTGGCTTTTCGCAGACTCTGCGGACCTCGGCCAGAACGTCCTTCTGCAAGAACAGGCCGGTACGCTCCAAGGGAGACAGGGTGAACGCCCCAGAAAGCACGCCCTCCTGCGGGGCGGGTGCCTCGGGCACTGGATCATCTAAGAAGTTCATCATGTCCAGTACCCGGTCATGAAAAGCTCTGATAGAGCGGGGAAGGTCCTCGCTGTTACTGATCGCCTTGTGCGTCATCCGACGGTAAAAGAAGAACTTTGCTTCTTTGCCCCCTCAACAGGTCTGGTGTTACCGCAAGAGCTGGAACGGGGAGAAACAGCTTTCACCGACAAGGCCTTGTCAGACCTCTAAGAACTGTTGGTAGCTTTAGCCTCTGAACGAGGGACCTCGGACCCAGGTCCGGTAACAGCCTTATCTGCACGGGCCTCGAACATCCATTCGGTAACAGCAAGCCCACCCAAGGCCTCGGGGCGCACCCCGGTCTTATTTTTGTGGGAAGCCGACAGAACGGCCTCAGAGCGAGCTCAGTAGAACTGGGTCTACAAACAGCCCCCACAGGAGGGGCCTCGGAGCGCACTCCGTTATCTACAGACCCCTTACGGAGACCCTCGGAGAAAACTCTGGTACAATTGTTAGGCCCAACGGGCACCTCAGGACGAACCCCAGTGGCAGAGCGATCAACGCCCCTCCCGGCCCGAGAGGAACCCGGAAAGGTATCCCGCGGCCGGGGTGCTCTGAAAAGTAAAGAACTTACCGGGCGTTTCTTCTTCTCGTCGATGAATGCCTGAAAATGCGAAGGAGGAGTTCGTCGGAACATCTCCTCCCACCGCTCCAACCGACGTTGAAGTGCCCGGATCGAAAGGGAGTCGCAGTAAAAACAGGAGTCCCAACGGTGATCCGGACCCAAGCACTCTAAACAAAGAGGATGGGGATCCGCCCTCACGAAACGACGGTGACACGATGAACAATCTGGAAAATCTAGTTTGAACGACATAAAAAGACCAGCGCACGATCGCTAGCAAGAGCCAGAGAGGAAAAAAAAAGGGAAGAAAATCTTCCAAGGATGCAAGTGCGTCCAGTCCCGAACGAGCGGAGAAAAGGACTGATGGACGATGCGCGGGGCGGAGCCAAGGTGGGAGGGGTTAGGGCCGCGTACCGGGTCCCGCGCAAGAAAGAGAGGAAGGACACATTTTTGGAAAATGTTTTGGATGCTTTTTACAAAGTGCTCCGGTCGAGATGTCCCATAAGTATGGAGGAAAGGGGACGGGGCGTAGGCGTATAACCAAATCTTTGCTCACATTCAGAAAAACAAAAAACTCTTCAGCTGAGTTACTTTATGAAGTAGGTGCGCTTTACCTCTTTCTGAATGTGGGAAACATCTGGAAGAAATGTGTGAATCATTAGTGGTTAGTGCTGGGAGGATAGCTCAGGGGCAACGTGGTTGTCTTGGAAGCAACACAACACAGAGAAGAACAAGTTACTTCTTACCTTGTAACGTTCTTTCGACGGGATGTTCCTCCGACGTATTCCTCATCTTAGATATCTCCTTCCAGCTCTGCTGGCCTCGGAAAATTTTTTCTCTAGAGGGCGCTGCGCGTCGACGTCCTCCGAGTCGATGTCCCTCGACAGCCGCCGTATCGACGTCGACGTCATCCTGCCTATAAAGGCCGTGCGCAGCGTCCGTTGCTCAGTTCCGTTTTGTAGCCTACAATAATACTTTCTGGACTAACTAATCACCCTGCAGGAGCGTAAACTGCAACAACAAGGGAAGTAGAACTGCGGGGATGGATGGGAGGGTCGATGAGGAATACGTCGGAGGAACATCCCGTCGAAAGAACGTTACAAGGTAAGAAGTAACTTGTTCTTCGAAGGGATTGTGTCCTCCGACGTATTCCTCATCTTAGATAGGCTCCCATAGCAGTATTCTATTATCGGAGGAGGGAGTACTGACTTCACGCTGTCTTCTATTGATGAATAGAATGCAGTACAGCCCTTCCAAACCTAGTCTCTTGACTGGAGGAGGAATCCAAATTGTAAAAACGTGTAAAGGTATGGACAGACGACCATGTAGCAGCCGCACATATGTCTTTTACCGGCACGCCCCTTTTGAGGGCCGATGAAGCTGCAATACCTCTGGTCGAATGAGCCCTAAGGTTTTGAGGGGGCTCTTTCCCTGCCAGTTTATAACACTCCAGAATGGCTAGAATGATCCATCTGGAAATGGTCTGCTTAGTTATTGGTAGCCCCAGCTTGTGACCTGCGTAACCTACAAACAGCTGGTCTGCCTGTCTTATCCTGGCTAGTCTACTGATGTAAAAACTTAAAGCCCTCCTAGGGTCTCGCCTGTGTAACCTCTCTTCCTCTTTCCCCGGGTGAGGAGGAGGATAGAAAGATGGTAGGGTAATCTTCTGAGTGATATGGAATTCAGAAACCACCTTTGGGAGGAAATTAGGCTTCACTTGCAGGACAACTTTGTCTTTGTGAAATATTGTGTGAGGGGGTTTACAAGAAAGAGCTTGTAATTCGCTCCCCCTTCTAGCAGATGTAAGTGCTATTAATAAAACAGTTTTAAGGGTAAGGAATCTTAACGAACAAGAATGGAGAGGTTCGAAAGGTGTACCCATCAGGAAAGTTAGTACTAAGTTTAAATCCCATAGGGGAATTTGGAATGGTCTTGGGGGATAAACATTGGTTAACCCCTTTAGAAACTGTATTACCAAGGGTAATTTGAAATAGGATGGTTCTTCCGCAGTACGCTTAAAGATGGATAGCGCTGCGAGATAGCCCTTAATGGTGCCAACTTGAAGGCCTGAATTTGCCAAATGTAGTAGGAAGGACAAAACCATTGGTGTACCACATGAAAAAGGGTCAATATTCTGTTCTCTACACCAGCTGCAAAATCTGTTCCAACGGCAGCGGTATAAAGACTTTGTTGCTGGCCTCCTTGCCGAAAGCAACACCTCCATAACATCATCAGGGAGGTCCCAATCCTTGTACCTCAGCCTTTCAGAAGCCAAGCGTGAAGGTTGAGGGTTTTGATGTCTGGATGGAGAACCTGACCTCCCTTCTGTGAGAGTAGGTTCTCTCTGAGTGGAAGTCGAATTGGAGGGCAGATGGACAAGTCTAGAAGGTCCGGGTACCACGTTCTCCTGGCCCAATCCGGGGCAATTAGGATCATGGTTCTCCGGAATCTTCTCAACCTCCTGATCATTTGAGGAATGACAGGGACCGGTGGGAACGCGTACAGAAGCGGAAACTCGCAGACCACTATGAACGCGTCTCCCAGAGCTCCTCTCGGGGAAAATTCCCTTGAGCAGAACAGATCGCATTTCCTGTTGAGGCTGGTGTCGAACAGATCCACCTGAGGGGTTCCCCAAAGGGCGAAGATCTCTTGAAGGACTTCCTGAGCTAGCTCCCACTCGTGGGAGACTGTGTTCTGCCTGCTCAGAGCGTCCGCTGTCAAGTTCTTCTCTCCGGCTAGGTGAACTGCCGATAGAGAGATTCCTTCTTGGATTGCCCAAAACCAGAGCTGCATCGCCTCTCTGCACAGGGGTAGTGATCCTACGCCTCCTCTTTTGTTGAGGTAATGCATGGCCACCGTGTTGTCCGTCATTATCAGGACGTTCTTCCCTTGTACAGCTGGCAGGAACGCCTTCAGCGCAATTCTGATGGCTCTCAGCTATAACAGGTTGATATGTAGTCTGGACTCCGATGGAGACCAACGACCGCTGATGGTCAAGTCGTTGGCGTGGGCTCCCCACCCCGTGAGTGAGGCATCCGTGACTACTGTTATCTCCGGCCAGGGTTGCCAAAACTGTTCTCCTTTCAGAATGTTCTCCTGACAGGCCCACCACTGAAGGTCTCGAGCCACCGTGCCGGGAACCTGAAGAAGATCTGTCATTCTCCCTGAGAATTGTGACCACTGAGTCCTCAGTGCCCACTGGAGGGATCTCATTCTCAGGCGAGCCTCTGGCACTAGGAAAATGCAGGATGCCATGAGGCCTAGCAACCTCAAAAAGTCGAAGGCTGGGAGACGTTGGGCATGTTGGAACTTGGTAACCATCTGTAGAATATCTTGAGCCCTCACCTCTGGTGGCGAGGCCTTTCCCAGGGAAGTGTCCAGGATCGCTCCTATGAACTGGAGTCTCTGCGATGGTATCATTTGTGACTTCTTTAAATTGAGGGAGAAGCCCAGTCTGTGAAGGAAGTGGCACACGTGATTTAGCTGGATCTGAGCTTGTTCCGGAGAAACAGCCCTGATCAACCAATCGTCCAGGTAGGGGTAGACGTGAATCCCTTCCCTCCTTAGACTTGCAGCCACTACCGACATTAACTTGGTGAAGACCCTCGGGGCGGAGGTCAGCCCAAATGGCAGCACTCGAAATTGATAGTGGGAGTTGCCAATTGCGAACCTCAGGTATTTCCTGTGTTTGAGATGGATAGGCACATGGAAATAAGCGTCCTGAAGGTCCGGAGATACCAACCAGTCCTGGAACTGAAGGGCCTGAAGGATCTGAGAAAGAGTGACCATCTTGAATTTGTCTTTTCTGAGGAATTTGTTCAATTCTCGCAAGTCCAAGATTGGTCTCAGTCCTCCGTCTTTCTTTGGAATGAGAAAGTAAGGGGAGTACCAGCCCTTGTTCCTCTCCGCTACAGGTACCGGTTCTATGGCACCTTTCTCTAGCAGGTACCAAATTTCCTGCAAGAGGAGCGGATCTGGAGTTTTCTGAGAGCTGATCCCCGGTGGATGACTCTGAGGTATACGTAGGAAAGGCAGGCAGTAACCTTGGGCAACTGTTTCCAATGCCCAAGCATCTGACGTGATAGCCTGCCATACCGCCAGATGTTGAGTCAACCTGCCTCCTACAGGTGTCCTGTGAGGGAAGTCCTCAGAGTGGTTTTGAGGCGGCTGATGCAGATGCCGATGGTAAAGAGGTACCTGCTGTTGCTGCGGCTTTTGAATATCTACCCCGTCCACCTCGGGTAGTTCTTCTTTGTCCCCTTTGAGCCGGTCGTCCTCTACCTCTTCCGAATGCGGAGTAGAAGCGAAAAGACTTGCCCCTCGCAGAGGTTCCTGTGGGACGAAAAGGAGTCTGACGGATTGCAGCTCCTAGGGATTTTGCTGCTGCTTTTGAAGTTTGCAGTTTTTCTAAACTGTCATCCGCCTTTTTCCCGAACAAAGAAGAGCCATCGAATGGCATGTTCAAGAGCCTGGCTTGCACATCTGGGGCAAAACCAGACTTTCTCAACCAAGCGATTCTCCTGGTTGATGTACTTGCCGCCATTGCTCTGCTGATACTGTCAGCCGAATCAATGCCCGTCTGGAGGGATTCGCACATAGCGTCTTTACCGTCCTGTATAAAATTCAGGAACGCATCCCTTTCTTCTCCCTCCGGGATGCAGTCAGCCGCTGTAGAAGCACACTCCCAAAGTGTATGGATGAACCTAGCAAGGGTGCAAGTAGCATTAACAGATTTTAACGCCATGCTACATGCTGAAAAGACTTTCTTTGCCATAGCGTCATATTTTTTATCGTCCCTGTCCTGTGGGACGGTAGGATAAGCCGTCTTGACATCGGTAGAGGATGCTGCCTGTACCACCAGACTTTCTGGGGATGGGTGTTTAGACAAAAACTCTGGGTCTGTAGAAGATACCCTGTACTTTGTAGACAGTTTTTTATTTACTGCTGGTACTACATCTGGGGTTTCCCAGTTTGTCATGATCTTTCTCTGAAGAGCTTTATGAAAAGGCACCACAGGATCCTCCTGTGAGCCTTTGTCAAGAATATCCATGAGGTCATCTTGTTGGAAAGATTGTGAAGGTGCAGACCACCCCATGAACTCTGTGATCCTGGCCATTAAGGCTCTATAGGGGGTTTCAGCATGCTCCCCCGGGTCTGGCTTAGCAAACTCCACCTCAGGGGAAGTGTCTAACCCACTTGCCTCATGTAAGGAATCATGAAGATCCTTTAACCTGCGCTCTTCAGAGGAAAATTCCTCTCTAATTGGGGTTACAGGTCCCTGCAACTCAAATGTGTCTTCCTGTTCAGACAATTCACCATCTTCCAAAATTGAGGACATAGTTCTCAATTGTTCTGAACTCATAAAGGGAGTAAATCCCATTTCCAAGGCAGAGGGTGCCGAACTTGTCATTATCGGCCTCGAAAACGTCGATGTCGTCGACGCCGACGTTGAAGGCTTCGAGCGTGGCGTCGAAAACAAAGGCGGAGGCCTCGAAGACCTCGACAGAATTGGAATTCTACTCGACAATCTCGAAGCCATCGACGTCGAGGACCTGGGGATAGTCACTGGGTGTGTCGTAACCGTGACCTTTCTTGGCGTCGACGCCGGTGTCGAAGCTGGCGTCGAGTCGACAGACCCGTGTGTCGAAGGTCCCTTCGACAACGGCGTCGAAGACATCGACCTCGACGTCGACGGAACCCTCGTCGACGGCGTCGACGGAACCTTCGAGGAAGGTTTGGAGGTCATAGTCCTACTCGAGGGTTCGAGACGCGCTCGAGAGGTTTCCTTCGCCGGGTACTGCGACTCGCGGCGTTTTTGACCTTCGGTTCTTTCGACCAGAGCATCGCTCTCGGCAGTCTTTGAGGGGGTCGAGGCCGCTTTCTCGAAGACGCTCATCATATTTTTTCAGAATTCCTCCCATTCAGCCCGGGAACTATGTTTCGTGGGGCAAGGGATTCTTTTTGGCGAAACAGAGGAAGAGGAAGACGGAGAAGGGGATCTTCGACGTCTCCTCTTCGAGTGCTTCGATCTCGAGGAGTGATGAGACCCACTCCGAGACCTGGAGCGCGAATGGTGACGAGGAGACGAATGTCTCGACTTCGTCGACGAAGAAGAAGCTTTAAAAGTCTTACCTTTCTCCAGCTTCCCCCTACGCTCCTTCAGGGCCTTAGCTGTCATGGACATACAGTCCTCGCACTCCGAACAATGGTGTTCAGCTCCCAAACACCACAGACAAACTCTGTGAGGGTCAGTCAACGACATCTTTTTCCCACAATCTCGACATTTCTTGAAGCCGGATCGAGGATTTGTCGGTTCCGACGAGGAAGCTATCGAGTACGGATCGAATGACTCGAGGTAAATAGGATTAATCTGACTAAGAACTGAGCAACGGTATTCCGAGGCACTGAGTAAGCGCGGAAAAACGGAACTGAGCAACGGACGCTGCGCGTGGCCTTTATAGGCAGGATGACGTCGACACACGGCTGTCGAGGGACATCGACTCGAGGACGTCGACGCGCAGCGCCTTCTAGAGAAAAAATTTTCCGAGGCCAGCAGAGCTGGAAGGAGATATCTAAGATGAGGAATACGTCGGAGGACACAATCCCTTCGAAACACATGTTTGAATCCCAGTCCTGCGTTTAGGGTCTAATCTATGGTATTAACTGTGTTATAAAAGAATCATTAATTAGTGCTGAAATCTTTCAAAAGGACATGGAGTCCCATACTTTAATCCACCAATACGCCATAATTGGTCAGCCCTGGGTCTTCCAAAAGTAAAAGAAAGTCAGGTGGCAGCGTTAGGAAGATGCATAATCATCTTTGAAGGAGTGATACTAAATGCATCCCATCTGTAGCTAAATCATCCAGAATGATGACAAGCGGAACCCATCCATAATTGCATGCCTAACACCTCTTGATTTCCTTCCGGAATAACTATGATTTGAGCCAGCGCCAAATATGTCTTAAGCACTCTATTTCTATGCACTTCTTCCAACACAACAGGGACAAAGCAGGATGTATTTTATGTAGCATTTGGCTGGACATATACCAGCAGAAGCAAATTTTGTAAACACATTCTTGGAGAGAAATAGAGTTGTAAAGGGAGGAAAAACCATAACGTGCCCTATCAGTTTAAGTCCTTTATCACAACAGTCCAGAGAGCCATCGGTAACATCCAGGAGATTACCATCTTCAATTTTAGCCCTCTGGGAGAGAAATGGTAGTCTAGGGAGTGGGTGTTTTGTGGTTATCTAACCATCTCTTACAGCTCCTACATAGCCATCTCTTACAGCTCCTGTTTATTGGCCACTCTAGTATTGGAATAGTTTGGGATGAGAGTAAGTATCTGTTGATGCATAGGAAAAACAGTCCTCTCTGAAGAGTGACTCATTTTAATGTTACGTGGAACTGAAGGTATTTTCTTATGACATGTATTTCCGTTTTTAAACAATTGATCATTTTGTCCAGAATTCTAACCAGGATGGCCTAGAATGCATAAAGCAACCTGGGACGTAGTGTCCTTTTAACCGCTGAGACCCTTTTCATACAAGAGATTTCAAGCTTGTCCTAACAACCACGATTTCCTTTGTTAGATTTTCAAAAATCTGTGATGTTAAATGTCTATTGGTAGTCGTATGAGGGGTTGATATTAGTCTCCATATTTTCCTAACAGTTTAGTCACCATTTGAATGGATAATTTGTCAGTAGATTTGAAGTAACACATGGGGATTTTCTGATGTTCATGCCCTTTGATTTGGATTAGTTGATAGGAACCCGAGACCCTGAACCTATCCAATTCCTGTACTGGAAAGGAAGAACCTGCACCTCCCAAGAAGAGGATTACATTGCCAGTGTACAATGCTTATTTTAGGTGAGGCACTTTGGTATTCCGCCCCTTCGAAGTCTGTTTTTTTTGTGATCCATGGGCTAAGGGTTTCATAGGCAAAGCGAATATCAGGTGACAGAACGAGCACCCTTGCTGTGTGCCAAGAAGATAAGTATAGATTTATTGGGGGAGTTATTCACCTGGATTTTCATATGTGGAATTTGAAAATAAGCTAGTACTACATCAAAGAATTTAGGGCTAAATGCAAATGTTTCCAGAAATTGTCTAATGTACATCCAATTATTGCTAGCAAATACTCTATCAACATCTAATATAATGAGGGCAAACCTTGCCTGGTATGCCTGCCCAAGTCCACCAGATCTATCACTTGTCTAATATCATGAGCATTGCACCTCACTATAAAGCCAGTTTGATCGGGCCCAACTATGGTGAGAAGCACTTGCATCAATCTGGCTGCCAATGTTTTTGCAAATATCTTTACATCATAGTTGACAAACAAATGAGGAAATAAAAAGCATATTTATATTCCTTTTTAGACAGCTTTAAAAAAAGGCTGTTGTTGACTCAGCTATCAAAGGAATTACTGAGCCTGTAGTTAATACTGATTTGAAAGGTTAAGTAAGGGACAGGATTAGGGATGCAATAGAAAAAGGATTAGAGAATCCAGACTTTTTATTTCTTGTTTTTGTGTAGATGGATGTATGGGTTCTGCACCAATAGGGTTACTGTAATAATGCTCTTGTTCTCTCCACAATGATTGTGTCCCTCGGATTACACATTATTTTTTATGTAGTTGTAAGAGCATTGTTCACATGACTTGGACGGTAGAAGGCGGTTTGCTTTATTGCCTTTAAAATAATACTTTTATTGGTCTGTAAAAAAGCATGTGCTGTGCATTCCACTACAAGGGCGTCTGACCTTTGGCTGTTCTTAGTGCTCTTAGGGCCTTATTGGAGACTGAATGCTTATGCTCTGTTGCTATCATTTTAACCCTTTTCACAACGAATACATGCAAAGATCCCTCGGGCTTTCAGAAAGACGGCTGTTATTCTAATTATTTCCCCTGTTAGTTATATTTTGCAGCATCCCAAACCATTCCCCAATTGATAATCTGCATGTTGTTCTCTAGGAAGTTATGTGCCTTGGTATCCGAAATATGATTTCTTATCGATGATCCCTAATGGTATATTGTGCAGTTACCAAAACCTCGTACAAGCAGGTGGTGGAGTATGTATGTGAAGCATGGGAGAAATTGGAGCATGGTCTGATAAGCATTGTTGGCCATTTTCAAATGCAGAAACTCTGGGACTCAGAGTGGAGGATACATGGGGCATGTCTGTAATGGGATATCCTAGGGAAGGGGAGGAAGGATAGCTCAGGGGCAACACGTTTGTCTTGGAAGCAAGTGGCGCAAAACAGGTTTGAATCCCGATCCCGCGCTAAGACACCATTCACTGGTATTAAGCATGCTATAAATGAACAATAAAATAAATTAAATAATAGAGTATATTTTGTGAAAAATAGAAAAGCTAAATAGTTAAATGTAAAGTGTCAATTAATGGTGATTTGAATAAGAAAGATTCCTCTCCATCACTAACTTTTTTTTAGAGATTCTGCACATAGGTGGACATATTCAGTCTTTATGCCTATCAACAAAGATCCCATGATGGAGTATAGCGGTTTGGACTTGTACATCCTGACTTTTACTTGGAATTTGGATGCACAGTCTTTGTTAAGAACCCCTTTGCTAGAGGCTCACAAGGCAGCTTCAAACACCCTGATAGTTATGATATATCAGCACCTTAGAGGAGTGGATGGTGCTAAGCCATTGTAACTGCTAGCGAGGTAACATGGAGGCAGTTACAGGATTTTTAGTCAATGGGGGAACCTCAAAACTCGCTCCATTAGATCATTTTAAGCCGCAAATATACCTCAGTGGATGTTACATTACATATAGCATCTTAGTTGAGAGTCAGGTATAGCAGGGTGAGAGCTGCCTGCATGGAATTCTCCTAGTTCACAGAAACAGATGTATGACCAATGGTAAAGAAAGCACCAAAAACAGGCACAACCACAAAAATGAGCATTGGAGAACATGCAACGTCTGATTTGGAATCTGTGACACCGGAAATGTATGGCATATGCAAGGAGTGATGCAACCAAAGAGATTGACTAATGCCAAGTGTGAGAAGGAGAGTAATAGCTTGCAGAAAATCATCCAAATTCCTTCACACACAGTGGTAGAAACATGGAAGCAATTATATAGATGAGTGTGATGGCGCTTGAGCCTGGTTTCCAATAATTAACCATTTCAATGCTGGGTAAAAATGTGTTCCCGTCTTTGAACCTAATGGTAACAGACATGCATGGCTCTGAAGGAAGGAGGAATGAATTGAGGATTATGACTGAAAAAAAACATTCCTTTATATATGTTGTAAAATTGTGCGCTTACTTGCTCTTTTAAATAGCATTTCTCAAAATCCAACTTGATGCTGGTTAGGTACTGCCGATATTCATTGAATTCCTTTAAAGTGCACACGATCTAAACACCAGATAAAGAAACAATGTACTATTTTAATTTTGATGCGGTTAACATATTACACTATCATAATAACACATACAATCAATTGTATGCAACGTGTGGGCTTAATCTGTTGAAGAGATAAGACTATTTACCTCTAACAATGGTTATTCAGCTTTAGTCTCATCCATATAGCCTCAGTGATATTTTCTTAACACGTTCAGGATGTGAAATATTTATAACCCCCACAAAGACACTAGAAGGAATAGTCACCTATACAACAACTTGTAGTCGTAATCCTCTATTATAAGTATCTTCATTGTATGCATAAAGACTTTATTCACCCCACCTGTGTGTATGCTCTTGAAAACACTCTTTTTTAACCTCTTTTTATTGGTTTATGAGTAACAGGACAGTCACGTTCACATAACAGAAACACTTTACCACAACTCTGCTCTTGATGTAATTACCACCTCCCTATCCCTGCCCCGCATCCCACCCACCCCTCAACAAGGAAGGTAAAGGTAATCTTCAGCATAGTTTGGTGAGTATTTCACTCTATGTCCAACAATTTCAGCCTCTCTGAGTGCCACTGTATTCTATAGTCCAAAACGTCACTCCAATCACTGGAGAATCTTGCCCTCATGTTTTGGAGCGAGTAAGTAACCCATTCAAGGGCCACGAATTTCTGAAAAGTCAATTTTTATGGCTTGTTTGTCATAGCCTTCCTGGCATATTTACTTTTTCAAATTTTAACAATAAAACTCAAAAGACCACAACAATGCTATCCCAGCATTAAACTCTCTCCAATGTACAAACCAGTAAATAATATTAGCACCCGGGGCGGTGGGCGCTGTCAATCAGGCTGCTCGGATCGTGGGCTGAATCCCACAATCCAATCTGTGTTCCTCCACCCCGCCATCTTCCCCCCAACCTCCATTCCCATAACATAATTTTCCCTGCCACGCCCACCCCCACTTAGCTGATGGTTTTAGCGGCGGCAGCCCGCCACCACTGCTGTTGCTCCAACTTCCTTCTTCCTGACACCATGGAAATGGAAGAGGGGTTCTGCTTGGAGCCCCGTGGTGGCCATCTCTACACAGTTTTCTCTATGAGGCGCCTAAAAAAACCCTATCAGCACCCAGGGTTACCGGATTGGCAACCCGGGATGTTAATGGTGTTAGGAACCCGTTCGACAGGCTATACCGAGGGGCAACGTCCCGGTGCCCTCGATAAAAGTCCTCACTTTGCTCAGCCCTTTAAATCAGGCTGCCGGATCATTAGCCCCCGAGTATAGCCCGTGGAACGGGTTACTAACACCATAATAGAGCACCATCAATTTAAGGTGCCAGGTTGCTGTGTTTTACCATCATGCACTTCACGAACACGAAGAGTTCAGTTATTTTTTTCACAATGGTTAGGATGGATCAATTTTCTTCTCTTAACACATCCCTACCTCATCTGACCTCTCCTGGGAGGAGGGACATTTATTTATAAATGTAATGAAGATACCCTTGATGCAGAATTTGGATTACAAGTTACTAACTATTCCTTCTTTAAAAAAGCATGTATACTCTGACCTCGCGGAGGAGGGGAGACCAAAGAATTGGGGGAAGAAAAGATAAAATGTGATAAGACCTAAAGAGTCCCTCTGCTTTTCTTAGACAAATCGATTTCTTACATACTTGCTATACTTGAAAATCAGCACTAGTATCCGAATCCAAGCAATAATATGCCAAAAATGCAAGTACCAACTTCAAAGTGGTAGCCTTACAAATCTCAGAAAACGTAATGTTTCTAAAAGGAGAAGCAGGAGACACCCTCCACCTAGTGGAATGCGGCATTTGCTTGCTAGAAAGTGAAGTGTCCCATTAGCCTCTTGGTGACTCAAACAAACGCATGAAACTGATGTTGTCATTGTGAAGTTTAGGCCCAATGTCCGCACTGAAACCTTCATGGAACATCCTCTTTCTGTCCTTGCCTGCTGTGCTGTCTTTTAACAACATCAGCCCTGGCAACAAAATAACCTTGCACTTTATTGCACAGATTTGCCTCTAGACCTCCCATGTCAAAGCCGAACTTCCGTCTTGCTTTTCAAGTGTATTCCCAGTTATTTCTCTGCTCTTGCGAGGGATTTGCCAGCTGAAGGGGATGATCCATCTATAATGCATTTTATATTTGATTGGACTATCATCAATCAGCTGGAGTCCCCTTCTGTGCAGCAAAGTGGCTGGAGCCATGTCCTGCTAAAGCATAACAATGGCCAAATAGCCAATGTTGCCCTTGCTAAGGGCTGCTACCATCACCTTTTCCTTCTTGCCATAATCATACACAGATTACATACATGGCTCCCAGCTCAGAGAAATGACTGATTCCAACTAACAATACAGTGCATTGCTGGAGCCTGCACAAACCTGTCGCCTTAAAGTGACAATCTCAGATGTGTGTGTTCCACATGCTTGCCTATGTCCCTGTCTTTGGTTTTGACAGAAAGTTGGCGGAGTCGACTTTGCTATGGTATTTCTGGGCTTTCCAGATTCATGTAAGAGTTGTTTGCCTTGCTGTTTGTTTCCTGTAGAATATTTAACCAATCAGGTTTGGCCATGGTGCTTACAAGACAGTATAAGGCATACCATAATTTGATAATTAGCCCTTTTCATGCCATTCCCTCTGAAAGATTGGATTTCTATCCAGGAATATGAACATTTGAACATAGACACTCCCTGCATTCCTTTATTGTATGCCTTACCAAAAGTACATACAAATTTGACCAGACCCCCATGTAGACGCATTGTTTCAGGCTGCTGATCGATTTTAGAACCTAGTAGTACATTTGTAGACTATTACCTAAAACCATTAAGTAAAAAAACTTCAACACATTTGAAAGATTCTCGTCATGTCATTAACATTTTTGAAATTCGATGCGCAATCTGAACTACTTGTCACAATGGACATTCAGGCCCTCTATACCCCAGCAGGAGGGTGTAAATTGCATTCAATAGATATTACACTCTAGGCCCCAAGAAGAGTTCCTAATTGTAATGATGACCTTGACATTGGAAAATATTTTCTTTCAGTTCAATTATCTTTTCTACCAACAAATGAAGGGTACACCTGTGGGGGAAGCTTTTGCCCCTAGTCCGACAGTCCTATATATGTCACATTATGAAGATCTATATATTCATAATCCTATATTCATAATCCTAATAATTCATTTTTTGACCAGATCAGGTCATGGAAGCCATATATAGATGCCAATATTTTCATTTTGAAGGGCTCCCCAGAAAAAGTGGTGAAATTTCAGGCATGGATTAATAATGTCTGTCAACATATCCAATTCACTAAGGAATTTATTAACTCCAAGATTCATTTGTTGGATATTACAAACTAGACTGTGCTTCTGCCTCTTCAGAAATGAAACAGATTGCAATGCTTTGCTACATTATCTGAGCTATCTACGAGCACAGAAAGACAATCTCCCATATGGACAGTATCTGTGTATCCGCAGAAATTGTAGTTCCATTCAGGATTATAATGGACAAGCTTTAACATTAGATTAGACTTGTGTGGGATTTGCCAGGTAATTGGCGCTCTGGAGTATAGGAATACAGAGGTTGATAATAACCTGGAAAAGATGTCACTGCTGTACCTCTGTACAGAGCAGGAGAATCCCAACCTGCCCTACTGTAAGGCACTGAATATTTTGTAAAGAGTGTGCGCTGTCACGCCAGTTATCGCTAATAAAGAAAATATCAATGTGAAGTATATGGTACCTGATTAAGGTGACTCATTTAATTGAACAAAATGTTTCAAACCTCCATTTTGAAAACCAATGTACATGAAAAAGTATTGCAAAAGTCCATTTAAAGAACCTAAATTGTGCATACAAAGATATTACAAATTCAAAAGCCTAATTCAGAGAACCAAGTTGTGCATACAAAGATATATCTAAAATCCATTTAAAAAAAAACAATGTACGTGAAAAGGTATTTCAAACATGAAAGAAGTGTTTCAAAAAGCCCATTCAGGGAGCCAACACGTGTTTTGACCCACTTGGGTCCTTGTCAAAGCTGGGCCTATCTATTTCACAGTACTACAAACAGTTTCATCAATTTGAGCCTGCTTCTATGCCAAAGAGATACTGTTGCCTGGTTATAAAACAAAAAACAAAAAAAGAAAAAGAAAAGAGCAAAGAGATGAAGAGAAGAGATAGGGGGTGGGGGTACAGGACGAGAGAAAAACAAAAAGAATCGACTAAGTTAGTTATATTAGCAAATACATTTTACAAAATAAAAGAGAAAACTTGCTATGTCCACCAATTTGATGCAAATA
Organism: Ambystoma mexicanum; assembly: GCF_040938575.1. NCBI lineage: Eukaryota > Metazoa > Chordata > Amphibia > Caudata > Ambystomatidae > Ambystoma > Ambystoma mexicanum. The sequence continues at coordinate 641,079,289 of NC_090939.1, forward strand.
TTATCATGCATGTGCTTTAGCCCTATTGGATGCTTAATGGCCAGTGGTGGCCATCCCGAAGCAGTATGTGTGAATACGTGATGCTATGCATTTCACCTCCAAATGTGATTTTATTTCGCTCTATTAATGGTCAGCCCTTATTTGTGACATGGTATGGCAGTTGCGGTGTGTTTGTCTAGCACAACCTGTGCAAGTTGGTGTAATAAACAAAGAAAAGAAAAAAGGGGTGTTACCCATGCAAATTAAGTATTGTTACCTGATTGTTAAATAATCAACCAAGGATAATCATGATGAAAGTAATTAGGCCTGTCGTTTGCCTGTAGAGTTCAATCTTCTCCTCAGAATTGTTTCACCATTATGTTCTATTGGAAACAGATAAACTGTGCTTGATTCGGTGAACCGGAATTTTGCTAATTGTTTAAATATATATGTATCTGTAATCTGTTGAGGCTGTTTAAATTGTGCATTTACCTCTAACTTCTAGGCTGAGAGAAAACATCAGTTCGGAATGGTCCTTGAAATAGTTGCATTCCTTGTGACTGCCATATTGTTACAAATCCATAGGGTTTTGTTGCCTGTGAGTAATAAACCTTCCATTAGTGTCATAAGTCAGACTGCCTTACATCCATCCAGGAAACCTTACTGACCACCACACGACAGACAAACAACGATAAATTGGTATGTGTAATTACACATACTCCTCATACCATACTGATTAAACAGGTAATTAAACAACATTGGCCTTTAATACAGATGTGTCTTGAACGAGAAGAGCTTCCTATTTTTTAACTTAAACACTACTTACATTTTAAAGACCAATTGTTACATTTCTTCTTTCCATCCCCACAAGGTCTGAAACATCAACTGTCAGTATGGGCCCTTGATCCTCTTACAAGGCACCAACCATGTGGTTCCTGTTCTGTATGTAAATTCACAAATAAATTGCAAATATTTAAAATAGATGACTATACAAGCCATTTAAAGCTATGTACCTATTGCAAATCTACTAGAGTGGTGTATTCTATTGAATGCCCTTGTGGCCAGAAATATATTGGTCATACTGCAAGATCAGCCAACATCCGTATAGGTGAACACAGGCCCCACATTTGCAATAAGAATATAAATGCACCACTAGTGAGACACAGTCTGGCTGCAGGGCATACATCTGATGATATGTTTTGGTGGATAGTAGCATGCATACCAAATACAGCTAATACAAAAAGAAGCTCACCGTATAAAGAACATGTTTGGATTTACATGGTAGATTGCCATAAACATCATCTCAATGAGGATTTTGACTGGGCTACGTTATGTAGTAATTTTAGAAGAGTGCATTTGCATGTAACTTGAGTACTGTGATACAGTGATTACGCCAGGTAACTATGCTTGAGTGAATATATTCTGTTAAAAAAATGTTATATATGCAACCTGTTATTTGGCGATCTCTACCAGGCTGTGTGCTGTATGAAATAATGCATAATTCTATTTTGCTATGCTTACTGACGTTCTTATGCTGTATGTGATTTATTTGGATGTTACTGGATTGTTAAATATGAGACTTTGTGGGAATATCACACGATCGCGGGAGCGTGTTCTCGCGAGATCGCACGTAACGTGATCTCGCGAGCCCACGCTCCGCGGGAAAACATTTCCCGCTTCAGAGCTGGCAGCCCGCCAGATGAAGCGGTCGCACCACAGCGCTGCTCCTGATGAGGAGCCAAGAAAGTGAGAACTTGCAGCAGCCGTACGACACAGCCTCTAGGGCGTAACACCACAGCCACAGGAGGCTACCGGGGGGCCCTAGAAGCTTACAGCGTGCCACCATAGTGCACACACTTCCCACAGTGATTCAACTGGGGAGGTCTTGAACTTAACTGAACTGTAAGTACGTGCTTGATTTGCACTTGGACACATAAGAGTCCACACCAGTTGTCATTTAATAAAGTCGGGTAGAACTCACTACAGCGTCCTGTCGTCGCTTAAGGCCATAACATAATTGGCGACGAGGATACCAAAAGCCCCACGGCCCCACCATGCAAGGCGCCACACCGCCCCCTGCCTTTCTCCCTTCACCAGGGACACCAGCGATTCCATGGATGCAGTGGGAGCCCCTTTTCTCCAGCTATCTGAAAGCAATGGGCGGCACGCGGTATGCCCCCGTGAGGAAGAGGGCGAGGCTGTTAAATGCGTTGGGGGTTGAAGGTCAGCGCATTTTTGCTGGTTTGAAGGAAATACCTGCGGCCGATGATGACGACGACGATGTCTACAAGGAAGCGACCCGTCGCATTGCGAAGAGGTTCACCAATAAGGAGAACGTTGTACTGCACAGGCTGAGGTTCTACACCCGCAAACAAGAAGGGAGCGAACCTGTGGACGACTACATCACCAGGACGAGGGAGCTGGCTTCTCTTTGCGCCTTTGGCGAAAACGCAGAACAGGTCATCTGCGACATGCTCGTCGTTCACACTAACTCTAGGAAAGTGCAGGACAAGTTCATACAAGAAAAGGTCGTCACCCTTGACAAGGCCATCCAAATTGCCAGGGCGGAGGAGGAAACCTCCAGCAGACGCAAAGAGGCGGGAAGTCACCTGCCTGTGCCCGAACTGGCGGCGCTACAATGGAGAGGGCACAGAGACAAGCAGTCCCGCGACGGCCCCAGAGACAAAGGTCCCAGGCAAAAGGAGGCACCCAAATGCTATAGATGTGCCAGCACCAAGCACATGGCGAATGATAGCGACTGCCCCGCCAGGAATAAAGAGTGCTCTAAGTGCGGACGCATTGGCCACGTGGCTCTGGCATGCACGTGGCGGGAGAAGACGGTTTCCCGTGTCGATGGTGACTGCGCTTCAAGCGATGATGACGATCAGCAGGACAGACCCATGGTCGTCATGGTCAACGCCCCCCATGCCAGGAGGGAAAAGCCCCACTGCACCATTAGGGTTGACGGAATGAAAATGCGCGTCATGGCAGACTCGGGATCCGACCTCACTATCCTCCCCATCAACACATATAAGGAAATGATGGGACAAGCAAAAGTAGAGATCAGAACGACCAGGCAAAAGCCGACGGTGTTCGGTGGTGCAACTGTCGACCTTTTAGGCTACATCAAAGCCCGGATCGATTTCAAAGGGAGGTCTACCACCACCAAAGTGTACTTCTCACCCAAAGGCCCAGCCGTAGTGGGATGGGACGATCAACACAAACTCAGCATGAAACTAGATCCCAGCAATCCGGAACAGGTACTCATGGTCTCCTCAGGAGCAGCGCAAAACTTCAAGGAGCTGTTCCCGGACCTGTTTTCCGAGAACCCAGGGAAGGTGAGAAACTTCGTCCACAAGATTCGCCTGAAACCCAACGCAATACCGGTGAAACACAAAGTCAGGGCAGTACCTGCCACAGCGAGAGCCGCATTGGATGCCCACCTTCGGAAGATGATCGAAGAAGGAACCATCGAGACCGTGGAATCCTCAGAGTGGCTGAGTCCAGTAGTTTTGGTCAAAAAGAAATCCAGCAACGACCTTAGGATCTGCATCGACCTAAGAAGCCTCAATCTAGAGGTAATCACAGATTGCTTTCCACTCCCCAGCATCAACGAAATCGTCCTCATGACGAAAGAGGCGGCAATCTTCTCTAAGCTGGACATGCGTGATGCTTATCACCAGATTCCCCTGCACAAAGCCTCTCGGCCCCTTACAGCGTTCATCACTCCTTTCGGCACCTTTCAATATACCCGCATGCCATTTGGGTTGTCGTCGGCAGCATCCGCATTTCAGAGGATGATGAACTCCCTACTCAAAGGACTCACAAATGTTTCCTTCTTTCAAGATGATATCCTCGTGTATGCCAAAGACAACGAGACCCATGACAAGGCACTCAGGACAGTTTTGAGCAGGCTTCAAGAAGAGGGCATTCACCTACGCCATGAAAAATGCGTCTTCGGAGTGAACAAGGTAGAATACCTTGGGTACTGCATCTCAAGTGACGGCGTCAGTCCCAAGAAGGACCTCATGCAGGCCATAACAGAAGCCCCGGCTCCGATGTCCAAAGAGGAGCTACGCTCATTCCTGGGCCTAGCGGAGTACTATGCCAAATTCGTCCCCAGATTCTCCGAGACCACGTCTCCCATGAGGGAGCTTCTGAAGAAGGGGGCAGCCTACTCTTGGGGCCCGGAACAGAACGAAGCGTTCTGCGAAATCAAAAAGAGAATTCTACACGCGCCGTGCCTGAAACCATACAACCCTGAATGGGACACCTGCATTACCACAGACGCCAGCGCGTATGGCCTGGGGGCCACCCTGACCCAGAAGAAGGGAGACACTGAGAATATTGTGGCGTTTGCATCCAAAGCGCTATCATCATCGGAGAAGAATTACTCCACGGTTGAGAAGGAAATGTTGGCATGTGCATGGGCCGTCGACTACTTCAGATCGTACGTATGGGGGACGAGATTCAAGCTGATCACCGACCACAAGCCCCTCATCCACATGTTGAGCCCGGGTGGCACCAGGACGGCCACCCCGAGGCTGGCCAGGATCGCAGCAAAGCTTCAAGAATACACATATGAGATAGCACACATTGCGGGTTGGAAAAACGCACAAGCGGACTGCATGTCCAGACTCCTGAACCAAAGCGCCCCCGGTACCACATTCATGGAAGATGAGTGTGTCGTAGCCTCCATCAGTGACTTAAGGAATGGCGAGTACATGGACCTGAGTGAGCGCCACTGGCAGGAGGAGTTCGAACAGGACGATGCCCTACGGCACGTTAGTACCTGGGTTCGCGAAGGATGGCCCAACGAGAGAGCGATCCCCGAAGGCCGTCGTCCCTACTGGAAAGTGAACGAGGAAATCACCACCATGAACGGTCTCATCCTCAGAGACGATCAAATCATCCCGCCCAGCGGCATCCGCAAAGTGATAATGTGCAGGGCACACTCAGGCCACCTGGGAGGCAACATGACCAGACGCAGGATACGCGACGCCTACTGGTGGCCAGGCATGGACCAGGACATAAGACAAATGGTCGAAAGGTGCCATGAGTGCACCAAAGTGACAAGCGCCTAGCCGTGAGGCAAGCCCCCATGCTGCCCACCGAAGTCCCCAAAGGGGTGTGGCGAGAACTAGGTTTGGATTTCATTGGGCCCCTGGACAACATGCCCCCAGAGCACAAATACGGGATAGTCATTGTCGACTACTTCTCCAAGTGGGTGGAAGCTGACTTCACTTCAGACATCACCACAAGCACAGTCATTGAAGCACTCACCGCCGTATTTCAGCGGGAAGGTCTGCCAGAAGTACTCGTCACAGACAACGGAGTCCAGCTAGTCTCCCGAGAAATGGAGAGATTTCTCAAGCTCAACAACATTCGACAGCGGAGAGCAAGCCTATACCACCCACAGGCCAATGGCCTGGTTGAGCGAGCAAACCGCTTCATCAAAGGGGCACTACAACTGGCTCATGCCTCGGGCTTAGACCCGTACAAGACAGTCAAGGAAGCTGTAGCGGCCCACCGCCTCACCCCCAACGCCGTCACTGGTGTCTCCCCATTCCATCTGCTGAGGGGGAGAAGGGCAGCATCCTCACTGGTACCACCCTGGCTCCATCAAGTGAGGGCTGACTAAGACGTGAACATGGACGACGTAGCGTTTCGCATGCAGCGCAACAAAAAAGCCATGAAGGCCCAAGGGGACCTGCGTCAAGCCGCTCGACACACAGCAGTTAACAGAGATGACCTGGTGAAAATACGCCTCCCCCACAAAGACACTTCGACCGGCTCCAAGTACAGCAGTCCCATAGAAGTCATGGAGAGAGGGTCAAACCACATTTGCACCAGCGACGGAAGGAAATGGAATCTAGAGAGAGTGGCCATGTACCGCAGGAAGGAAGACATGGAACAACCACACTGGGATGCCGGAGAAGATCAAGACCGCCAGGGGACATCCGAAAACCCTCGCTGCTCGGAGAGAGGTGACTTGGAGCCACATCACGGCAACGTGTTCTCAAGCCCCAACTCTCCAACTACACCCAGGGAGTCACAGCGAAGAACAAGGGAAGGAGAACTCGAATCACCCGCATCTCCCCAAGAGTACTCCAGCAATCCTGCCCCATATACAGATCTAAGCAGACCTCAGAGAGAGAGAAGAAAACCCAGCAGGTTTGCAGACTTCGTCATGGAATGACCACCCGTCCTTTTTCCCAGCAAAGGAGGTGTGTGGGGATATCACACGATCGCGGGAGCGTGTTCTCGCTAGATCGCACGTAACGTGATCTCGCGAGCCCACGCTCCGCGGGAAAACGTTTCCCGATTCAGAGCTGGCAGCCCGCCAGATGAAGCGGTCGCACCACAGCGCTGCTCCTGATGAGGAGCCAAGAAAGTGAGAACTTGCAGCAGCCTTACGACACAGCTTCTAGGGCGTAACACCACAGCCACAGGAGGCTACCTGGGGGCCCTAGAAGCTTACAGCGTGCCACCATAGTGCACACACTTCCCACAGTGATTCAACTGGGGAGGTCTTGAACTTAACTGAACTGTAAGTACGTGCTTGATTTGAACTTGGACACATAAGAGTCCACACCGGTTGTCATTTAATAAAGTCAGGTAGAACTCACTACAGCGTCCTGTCGTCCCTTACGCCACAACAGACTTCTTTGTGCAAACTATGAAAAAATAAGTAGAGACTGTCATTAGAACTTAATGTTAAGTTCTCTAATCCCTTGAGGACGCTACAGAAGTTTTTGGTTGATTCACCAGCCCAGAATAGTGTGTATTGATTATTTCTGTTTTATGATCAAAATATGGGTTTGGCAACGCAGGTACACAAATGTAGCAGACTTTTTAGTTTGGGGACAATGCCTTCCGAAGTATACAATTGCCTCTACTATTACCTTGGTGAATGCACATGAAGAGGCAGTGCGACGATGTACATCCTCATGCATGCATCGCTGCTTAAAGGTGAATAAGAAATGTTTTCCATTTTTACCATTAACGTCAAGTGACACTTCGCCATGAGTTTCATGAAAATTTGATCCCGAAAAATGTATACAATGCCTTGAATATGAATTCTGTTGCTAGACAAAATGCAGCATTCACCCATATAACATCATTACCTATGTAACGTGATGACTGTTGTATGTTGGTGGGGGAATCCCTGGCCCCACCGCAGTGCTCCGTGAGCCACGGGCCTCCCTTCACTCCAGGAACTCACACGGAGGCGAAGTAGCAGGCTCGGGCTCCCCGGTTGCGAATGACGCGGCCGGGAATGCCACCTTTATTAATAGGGCACGCAGCGGCGTGCAACGTGTGCATTCCCTTAAAGGGACAGCACCACACTACTCCTTTTTCATGTGGACAATAAACAATACTATAACACACTACATAACTCCAAAAAACATCTATAACACACTAACACCCTTAACTCAAATACCTAACTCCCCAATGAGCCCCTTGATTCACAGCCGCCTCCCTTCCCCACTCAGCAAGTACCTCCATGTCAGGCTCCTTCATGAGTCCAATACAAAGTCACTGAAACAAGCAGGTTTCCCTCACCCTATCCTCAGGGGGTACCTCCTTCTCGCCTCAGGGTTGGGAGTCACGCTGTCAGCTGGCATCCTCACAGGGGACTGAGGGAGAGGCTCTGCACCCCGCCCTCGTCGGGTATGTCCACACAGTCCTGGTCCACCTGCGCCTCAGCCCTGGGCTCCCCCAGCTTCTTGAAGAAGCTAATGTTCCGGGTGACCGAGGATCGGACCTATGAAGCAGTAATCATGGGCCCCTTGACTGCTATCACGTCCAGTGGCTCAGGCTCATAAGTCAGTGACAGTTTCCCACAGCGGTGCCAGTTCCTTTTCAGCACCTCGTCCCCGGGCACAAGTTGTTGTTGGCGGAGACCTCTCCTGTCATTCTCTTGCTCATTTCGTAGTTGCCGCTCCAGCTCCACTTGTTGAGTGTCAATGACCGCCGGCTCTTTCTCTCCCCCTTCCGGCAGCAGCCCTCTCGGGCACTGCTTGAAGAGAGCTTAGGCTGGGGCCACTCCCGTCGAGGTGTGCAGTGTTGTTCGATACACCCACAGGAACTGGTAGAGGGCCCTCTCTAAACTCTGCCCTTGACCTTGCGCAATCCAAAAGACCTTATTTAACGTGCGCATCATCCTTTCAGCCTCTCCATTGGCCCTCGGCCATAGGGGTGTGACCTTCATATGGTGTGCGCCCTAGCCTTCCATCAGGGCAGCAAACCGTTCACCTAGAAATGGAGCCCCATTATCCGAACAGAGTACTGTGGGGAGACCATGGGCCGCGAATACCTTTTCCTCCGCCACCACGTGCTCGAAGGCCACTGACTGGATGAACTCCACTTCCGGGTATCTGGAGTACTCGTCCACCACCACCAGGAAGTGCGTCCCCTGCGACGTGGACCCGAAATCCACATGGACCACCTCCCAGGGTTGCGTGCCGCGTGGCATGGCTTCGATGGCAGGCTCCCTCTGGGCAGGCGACACTGCCTGACACCACACACATGATGCGACATAGTCGGCCACCCGTTTTTCTAGCTCGGGGAACCGGACCTTGAGGCGTAGTCGGGCTTTGGTCTTTGCGGCCCTTTGATGGCTTTGGTGTGCCAGGCCTATCACCTCCTGTACCTTTGCCTGCAGGACCACGATTCGATCACCTCTCAGCAGCAGGCTCTTCTCCCAAAATGACAGCTACTCCTGCACTTTCCACAGCTGCTCGAGCACCATCTTTGCTTCCTGGGTGCGCCCAGCCAGCGACTCCAGGACACGCTTCCACGACCCTTGCTGCAGGGCCGCTTTGAGTATGCAGAAGCACTCGTCATTGGCAGCCGCGACTTCCAGTTCTTCCAGCGGTACGGCATTCGAGTTGGCCACTTCGACCGCCAGTTGTATATGGTCACGGACCTCTTCTTCGCAGCCATCCGCTTCTCCGTCCTGGTGCCTCCCCGGATGGCGAGATAGATAATCGGCTGCATTGTTGGCACCTGGCTGGTATACCAACGAGACCCCGTATTCCAACAGGGCCAGCATCCATCTCTCGATACTCGCTGGTGGTTTTGAGGATGATTCCGCCAGGATCGGCAGCAGGGGCTTGTGGTCTGTCACCACGGTCAACGGCCTTCCCAGGATGTATAGCCGGAAGGGCCTGCACCCCCAGAGGACCGCCAGCGCCTACCGCTCTATCTGGGAGTATCGCTGCTCCGCGTAGGACAGGGCCTTGCTGGCATAGGCCACGGGACGGACATAGGAGTCGTGCCCCACCTGCGTTAGAACTGGTCTGGGGCCAAGCGGGCTGGCGTCCACGACAATCTCAGACTGCAGGGCCGGGTCGAAGAAGACCATCGTGTCTTCCTCAGTGAGAGCGCTTTTAATGTCCTCGAATGCTGCCTGTTCCAATGGTCCCCACTGCCACACCGTCTCTTTCTTAGTGAGTGCCCGTAGCGGCTCTGACCTGGATGCCAGGTTTTTTGATAAACCGGCCACAGTAGGTGACCATCCCCAGGAAGCTTCTCACTTCGGACACATTTTCAGGTGGTTTCGCATCCTTGATATCCTTTACCTTCCTGGGGTCTGGAGACACTCCTCCCTCTTTGAACATGAATCCAAAGAACTCTACGCTCGTCCTCAGGAATCACATTTTTTGCGGTGAAGTGTTAGGCCCAGTGACTGAAGTCTCTCGAAGGTCTTCGCCAGTCTCTGTAGATGGTCCACTTCTGACTTGGTGAACACCAGGATGTTATCACTGATGTTGAGAACACCCTCTAGGTCTGCCAGCGGCCCCTGGAAATGTTTTGAAATACCTCGGCCGCGGAGGAGACCCCGAAGCTGAGTTGCTTGTACCGGTATAGACCCCGATGGGTCGTGAAAGTCGTGATGTATCTCGACTCTGGATGCAGGAGGACTTGGTGGTATCCCACCCTCAGATCGAGCTTCGAAAAGAAGGGAGCTCCCTGCAGCTCTGAAATAATGGGCCTCATTAGGACCCAGGCGGTAAGGGGTTTACGGCGGCGTAAACAGCGCCGACCCTTACCGCCTGATTCCGAGGTCCCTTAGCGCCATGGAGGTTTTAACACCTGCTTTTAGCAGGTTTTAAAATCCATGGCGCTAAGGGACCTTGTTGTTAATTACGCCACCGTAATTTACGGTGGCGTAATTAACGCCTTCCCCACTCCCATTATGCCCTATGGGGCAAAAATGGGAATGGGGAAGGGTAAATGGGTTAATGGGGACTTACCGCCCCACTCACCTCGGAATGGGGCGGTAAGTCCGCCAACCACCATGGCGTAAACGTAGTTTACGCCATGGTGGTAAAGGTACGACCCAGGCGGTAACTTACCGCCTGGGTCGTAATGAGGCCCAATGTCATCAATCGTGAATGTGAGATGGCATTCCCTCCTGATGGCTTTGTTGGGAGGCCTCATGTCCACACAGATTCTTACCGAATCAGGTTGCTTAGGTTTTCTGGCAATTAGAATTGGAGACACAGTGCGTCGGACCTTCCTCCTCCTCTATGATGTCAAGGTTCACCAGATTGTCTAGTTCTTTGTCCACCAATTCCCTCAGATGGAATGGCACCCTGTGGTTTTTGAGGGCAATTGGCTGCACCGAGTCATCGATGTGAAGTCACACTGGATCCACAACCATCCGGCCAATCCCTTGGAAGAGGCCTGTGTACTTTTCCAGGAGCGTTTGTATATCCTCCACATACACGAAGTATGCAAAGCTCACCAGTCCGAGGGCTTCAGCCGCCGCACAGCTCGGGAGGTTGGTACTGACTGGGGTGATGTAAAACCGTGCTTTAATCTTGGAACTTCCATGCCCTACCCGAGCCACAAATGCACCATCCACGGGAATAGGATGTGATCCCCAAATGTGAAAATGCGAGACTTCGGGGTTGACAGTCTGGGGGGGCAGGGCATGGCATCATAATGCTGATGGGCCATAACGTTGACTGAGGCCCCCGTGTCCACCAGCACCGACACTGGAGAGTCATTGACTGCCACAATGCATCTTGGCTGTCTTCAGCCCTTGGACTGGAGGGCATAATTGCTTGATACAAAGAAGATATTCTCCTCTTCCTCCTCCTCTTCATCGGGTTGGGCACTGTCCTCCCCCTGATCTACTTGGGCAACGTTTGGAGGGCGAGATTGTCTGAAAAACCCAGATTGGACTGGGCCTCTCGGCACCATCACTGGCAGGGATGCTCTGCACACCCTTGCGAAATGGTCCATCATGCCACACTGTCCGCATGGCCTCCCTGCGGCTGGGCAGTCACCAGGGTGGGGCAGGTTGTACCCGCACTTCAGACATGCTTAGCGCCCCGCTCACGGAAATTGCCAGGCGGCCACCGGGCACCCCCTGCCACCACGACCCACACCACACACCTCTTCTGACTTGGCTGCACGGGACCCCGCCTCCATCCTAGAAGCATGTACCTCAGAAATCCCCTGGCAGCGGCCCAGCCCCAGGGTGCGAGGACGGGTGATTCCTGGTCCCCTCAGTACTTGTCTCATCAACTTGCCCGAGGAGCACCCGTGGATGAGGTGATTTCTGATCATGTCATCAGCGTTGTCCCATGCGCACACCACAGAGAGTCTCCTGAGACGATCATGGAAGGTATTGAGGGTCTCATCCTCTTTCTGTTTGGTGGAGAGCATCACAAACCTCTCGTAGTCTGCATTATCCAGTGGAAGGAGGTAGTTGTGCAGGGCTGTCTTTGCTGCTGCATAAGTGTTGTCTGTGGTCGTGAGAGAGTCAAAGATCACGTGAACAGCTGGGCCGGCAGCATAAAGTAACGTGGCCAGCTTGCTGTCATCGCTGGTTTCCATCGTTGCCCAAAAATACATGTCCAGACGATCAACCCATCGCCTCCACCGAGGCCCCAGGCTCGATGGAGGGCCAGACACGTCAAACTCGGGTATGGGTGGTAGCGCCGTCAGGGCCCTCATCTGGGCCATTACTGGAGGTTGGGGTGGTGGTGGCGCTTGTCCTTGTGGGGCAGCCTGCACCCCGTCCTGATTCGCTGGGTTACTCATGGGTCAGAGTGCACAGGCACCCCTTTGCCTTGTACAGGGGCCGCAACTCACCCAGTGCAGATGTCCTTCACCCAGCTAGCTTGGTCATCCACCTTCCACACCAGGATCTCAGGCCTCCAGGCCACCTTGATCTTTAAAACCCCCCACCAGTGCACACAGGCACTTACCAGTTTCTAGCCATAGTATTGGTCCAGTGGCCAGTTGTTAGATTGTCCAGCAAATGAGGAGTGTCCAAAAATTGAGCCAGTGAGGCCTAGAGTAGGAGTTTCAGAATAGCAGGCCTCCCCCCAGGGCCTCCACTTCACTCGGTAAAATACATCCAAAAATTACAAAATACTGCAAAATTTAAGCATGTCCATGTGGGGATAGCAGTCTGCTATCCAGTCTTCCAAAAATGGTGCCTGGATGGCCCTCACAGGCCCCACCGGAGCTATGTGAAGTTTTCAAGTTGAGGGGACAAAATGGCCGCTGCCGCATGGGCTGCCACTCCCCCCACACTTAGAACGAGAGATCCGTCCCTCATTCGGTAAAAATAAATAAAATTAGATCATCACCGTCGGGTCCGGGCATATTACTGGCCTCGTCGCCACTGTTGTATGTTGGTGGGGGAATCCCTGGCCCCCACCGTAGTGCTCCGTGAGCCCCGGGCCTCCCTTCACTCCAGGAACTCACATGGAGGCGAAGTAGCAGGTTCGGGCTCCCCGGTCGCGAATGCTGCGGCTGGGAGTGCCCCCTTTATTAAGAGAGCACGCGGCAGCGTGCAACGTCACGCCGCTGCGTGCATTCCCTTAAAGGGACAGCACCACAAGGACATCACCGTTACGCTCAACGCCTCTTAGAATGCAAGCACTTGGCGTTCTCCGAAACACTGTGGGCTCATCGAACGAGCCAATATATTTGCAAATAATTGGCGACAAATGCTATTTGGGTGTTGTTTTAATGCAATAATGTGGTAGGCTTTGCTATTACTCTGCTAAATAAAACTAGTTGGTGATTCGTTCATATTTTCGGTTTAAGGTTCTCCTTAACTCAGTCCCCATGTGCTGATAGACAGACAATAACATTGTTCTGATTAACATATGATATAGCTCTTATTAATTTAATCCTGATAGATAAAGAGACGGATGGCAAACTACTGATGGCCACTTACCCAGATAAAGAATTAGAGAAAAAGAAGATAAGAATTAATTTCATCTTGTCTTAAGGAACTAGATCTCTTTAAAGACTGTGGCGGCAAACTCTTTTTGAAAATGAGATCGAGTCGATATTAGTACCCCCCCTATTGGTCCTGATGAAGGCATTAAAATAGCACATCACCGAAACGCCATCGCATCAATTAGTAGCTGCAACGTCGACCCTATCAAAACCAAAAAAAACTTGCTGTTTCAAACTCGGGGGATTAAGTCATGCTGAAAATGAAAATGTTTTATCACATGACTGGATGAATTGTTGTCTACGGATTAGGATTCAAGCAAATTGATTGTTTTCACAAATGATTTATTATCTTTTCTACTACATGAGTGCTGTTCTTCTTTCTTTGGTCTTTTGTGTTCATCTTCTGAATTCGTTCTTTTCCTTTAAATTGAAATGTATATGGTCAAACTGCGTGAGGAGAGAAATTGTCCTAGTGTTAATACATTATGTGGTATATTTGGTTTTAATTGATTGTAATTTATGTTCATATATATTTTTGGGGTTTTCATTAACACAGTTGGACCACTATATATTTCCAAAAGCAACAGCTTCCTCTAGTGGTGACAACAGGCTGCACATGACTGCATCGGACAAATGTACAGCTGGCCTACTATATTTCCTAAGGCAACAGCTTATTTCCTAAGGCAACAGCTCTCTCTAGCGGTGATAAAAAGCAAAGCGGACATTCTCTCCTGTGCATGATAATAGAATCACTGGACTATTGCAATGGGGTTTATCCAGGGCAACGAAAACATCTGATACAGCTGCTGCAAGTACTTCAAAACTCGGCAGCCAGGCTGGCCTTGGATTTCCCTAGGTTGAGCGTGGACGTCTATTTAAGCCACGCCTAAAACTGAGCCCATGCTCCCCGTTGTTTCTGCGAAACAAGTGCAACGCTTTCTGAAGGTTCCGATCAGCTCCTGAAAAAGAAAGACACAATTAGTAAATACTTTCAACAGCTTTTCTGAAGAAAACCTGAGAAGAATACTCACCAGATCCCGTGGCAGCTCTGTTGTTCCACGGGACTCCGCCGCTTGCATTGAACTTTGCAACTCTTGGCTCTCTTCATTCGCTCCGGTGTCATTAAAAGTGGGGCTCACCTGTGCTTCGAGATCCGATTCGCCGGAGGAGAGGTCGGATCCGGAAAGAGCCGTTGCCGAGAGATCAGGCGTTCCTTTTTTTGTGAAGAGGTAAGGTCTGTTCCGGGAGCTCGCCACAATTGTCGTGCTGAATAACAGCCACAGACAGAAATGACAATCCCCCTGTGCAGACCACGGAGGGGAAAAAGCCTGTAGCACAAAAAACCCCTATAGATGGAATGGCAAGAAGGCGTGGAGGTGATGGCTTGTCCGATCCAGTAGAATGACTTGAATAGATCAGGTAAGTTGAAAAGTAACTATTCTTTCTGCAAATCTGCTCCTGAAGGCTGGTATGATGGAGATCCAGCGGACGAAGAAGAGACAAATTCCAAAGGCAAGGTGCGAACTGGGATATGTAGTTCTGAGGAAAAAATGGAGGGCGGAAGAGGACTAGAGACAGGAAGATGTGAAACTTCGGTGGAAAAATAAAAGGAGAAAGAAAACCAAGGAAAATATTAGGGGAAAAGGTAGAAGAAGGTTAAGTAGGTATAAGAAAGAGAGAATGGGACAGGCGCATGAGGTCACCGTACTAACGTGTAAAAAGAACCCCTGCAAGTGGAAAACTTCTTACCCCAAGAATGAAGGCACCGAAACGGAAGCAGAGTGGTCAGGATACCTGGGAACTCCTGTAAGGAAGGTAAGGTAATCAAAGGGGCTGAAAGAGGCGGAGTAAGAAAAGCAGCGAGCAACGTGACAGAAAGTGAAAGAAAACAATGTCAGAAAACACACAAATACTGCGTGCAGGAAAAGGTAACAACAGCAGACAGATAGGCTGAAAGAAATGAGCTCAGGAAGAAACGCTACAGAGGGCTTTCAGGAAGAAACGAAGGAAGGCTGGAACTACGAGAGAACCAGAGAGCGAGGAAACCGCAACACAGTTGCAACGCACTGAGGGGGTGTGGCTTCCCTGCATTTAAAGGGGAAGCGATACATAGTTGCAGAGAGATAGAAACAGGACTAGCGGAGTTTCCACCGGGACCACATCTTCCATGAACCTCCTTTCATGACATCCGGCTCCTGCCACTCTCCGCCCCTCGATTTCTTCCATCCGCCGCCAGAACACCTACGAGGGAAAAAGAGGTAAAGAGAGTTAGAACTTAAACAGTAATATGAGTCACAAGTGCGCCGCAGCTATCGCACGCACAGACCTCCAAAAGTAACACAAACCCCCACGTGCGCCTCAACTAGATTGTGCACAGGACTCGAACAGTACTACAAGCCACACAGGCTTTGCAGTAATACAGCTCATTCTAGTCGTGGTAGACTTATTTTCCAAGATGGCTCATTTCGTGGCCGTGAAGGGAATTCCTTTGGCACCTATTCTGGCTAAGACTTTCTTAGGAAGTATTATGAAGCTCCATGGGTTCCCGTCCACATTGATGTCGGATGGAGGTAGTCAGTTCATATCAAGGTTCTGGAGGAAATGCCGTGAGCTGGCCAAGATTGAGGTGCAACTCTTTACAAGCCATCATCCCCAGATGGACGGGCAAACAGAGCGTACCAACCAAACGTTAGAGCCATACCTATGATGTTTGCTTCATCAAACCGATGGTTCGTGGTTGGACATCCTTTGGGTGGTGGAATACGCCTATAACAATTCTGTGCACACATCTACAGGACTCAGCCCTTTCTATATTTTGCACGGGCAACACCTACGAACTTCAGCCTATGACCCACCGAAACCTCTGGAGATGCCAGCAGTGAAGACTTTACACAACAACATTTCTCAAGCTGTACTGAAGGCCAAGACACACTTAGCAGCAGCAAAGGAGACACAAAAGATGTTTGCAGATAAATACCACAGAGAAGCCCCGAGGTACCAAGTGGGGGATGCAGTGTGGTAAGCGTCTGTTAGGGAGATTTCTCACACAAGTGCTAAATTCCCTCTACCTTAGAGCCCTCCAGCTCTTTTGCTATATTTTTGGGCTTTGAACTTTTCATTTTCAATGTGTTTTACTTTTATGCTCATGGACTATGGAGTCTCACCCACCCAATAGGCATCATGTTTTTACTGTGTGTCATCAAGCACCTTTAGTGCAGTGCAACAGGGTTGTCTTTTCAGACTGACTACTGTCTCCCAGAACATGTAAAGTTGGCATTGACTTTACTAGTCTTTTTAAATGTACAGACCCAGTACACCCTATCTTCCAATAGAGTACTGGAGGCGTTAATAGTTATCCCCTTTTGTCTGATACTCATGGAACATTAGATTTGGCTTGTGGCAGTGGTATCTACCATTTTTATTCTACTGCAGACTATGAAAATAGCTTTTCGTACCATTGAGGCTATGGTGGTAGCCTCGAACTCAAACCCAGTAATCCACTTTTAATTTTACTTGGTTCCGGTCGAGTTGTTTCGCCATATCTTTTTGTAAAGGTTTTTTTATTGTTTTACTCTGCGTGCCAAACCAGGTTTGGTTCCTTTGTTCGCCGTCCTTTGGCGGGCTTCTGCACAGAAGCCCTCCTTAGGCACCTGAGTGTCTGGGTGGACAGGATGTGAGGGAGGGGTTTGAGGCCCCCTGCACAGGGTCTCCTTGGAGAATGAAGTTGCACTCTTGTTTTATTGGCTGGGTGGCTGCCCTGCCAGGCAAGCCACCCTGCTGTGTGATGGACAGCCAGGCTGTGTGAATGGGGGATTTGGTGCATAAAAAGCCAGTCTCTGGGACTGGAAGGCAGAGTCACCACTGGAACGAGAGAACCAAAGAGAAGCTAAAGGAAGACGACTGCTGCAACTACTGAACAGCCGCTGAAGCCCTGCTGCAGGTCAGAATCACCTGAAACTTCGACGACAGAGGAGATCTGCAAGGAATCTTCTTCCCTTGAGCCTGGTGGGAACAACCAGCTCGCCAAACACCAGACACTCATCCTGGTCGAATGTACTGTGCATTGCTGCAGTAGATCGGATAGCCAGTGGTAAGAGAACCAGTTTAGGTTTTAAGGAGCGCACCTTTTATTCATCGTTTTGCTCCGCTGCTGGCTTCTTCGCTGGGCAGTGCAGGACCCTCCAGCCGTCCTCCTTGTCCCCACGATGGAAGCTTCAGGAACCGTGAGCCTGCAGGAACTGCTAGGAACAACTTCCTCTGCTACAGCATTCTTCTCCTTTAAAGGTACTGTGCAAATTCGGTCGTTCGTTCCATCCGACTGCGGTGAAACTATGGGAAATCTTTTGCCTCCCCGAAGGCTTGTCCGTCTCTTCCCTTTAAATAGCGTTTCCTCCGACCAACTTCGTTGTGAACTCTTGGCAAAGACTTAACTGCGAACTACATTGAACTGTGTGATCCTCTGCAAAGACTCTGAACCATTAACATTGGTCCAGACCTATTGGCCCTCATTACAACCTTGGCGGAGGACCATGGTGCTATTAGCACCATGGTCCATGCCGCTAAGGTTACGATTCCACCATGGTGGATGGCAGAATTACCGCCCCATTCCAAGGTGAGTGGGGCGGTAATTCCCCATTCACCATTTGCCCATTCCCATTTTTGCCCCCATAGGGAATAATGGGAATGGGGTAGGCGCTAATTACGGCACCGTAAATTACGGTGCCGTAATTAGCTCCAAAGTCCCTTTGCGGGTTGGATTTTTAACGCCTGCTAAAAGTAGGCGTTAAACACCAACCCGCAAAGGGACACTTGTAATCAGGCGTTAAGGGTTAACGGCGCCGACGGCGCCGTTAAACCCTTAACGCCTGAGTTGTAATGAGGGCCATTGACTTGAATCCTAGCTGTAGTAGCCTTTTCTAGATTGCCCTGCCTATAACTTGTTGGTGTTATTGATTTTGGATAACCTTGTCTTTTCTCCCTTTTAAATTTTTTGCATGCCATTTTGCTCACACTTCATTTTGAGCCTAACTTGTGCAGAATTGATTGGGTGTTATTGTAGTATATTAAGAGTGCGATTTTCTACTGCTTTATGATAGTGAACCTTTTTATAAATGATGATGTAAATAAATGTATATTCTTTTACTCAGAAACCTGAATCAGTGTTTGCTTGAACCATAGTGATTGATGTCCTTTGTGTAACCTCTTGTACTGCTCACTTTACTCTTGAGATAAGTCTGGCTGCTCAGCCATCGCTACCACTTTACTGTGTAGTACAGGCTTGTACCAAAGGTGAAATTGTACTTACACTTGTAGTCTTAATTGTGTGTAGTGTTACCAAAGGGTACTGCATATGATTCTGCCTAACAGCGTCCGAAAACATTGTATTGAAAGGATCCCAGAAATTCCTTCCTAAATTTCTGGGCCCGTATGTTATAGAAACAGTGATCAATCCTGTGGCCATGAAACTGTCATTGTCGGTCCATATGAAGATACACCCAGTGTTTCACACCTCCCTACTAAAACCAGTACACCCAGGAACCCAAGCACAGACACCACCGGCACCAATAGCAGTCGAGGGGGAAATTATAAGTTACTCACCGTAGTGTCATGGGTGCGGCCCAGGGAGCATGTGCTGCCCTGACTCCGCCCTGCAGCGCCACACCTCAGTCCCCATTGACGCGTCGACAATAGATTTAACATTGCCTAAAGTTTGGTGAGACGTATGGAGGAAAGGGGACTATACGTTAGTCACTACGGTGAGTAACTTATAATTACTCTTACGTCCCGTCTCCTTTCCTCCATACTGCATGGGCGAGTACAACTGATGTAGCCCCAGGGTGGAGAGGAGACCCTCCTTAAGCAAATAGGTTCCTAAGAGCCGCCTGTCCGAAAGCTGCATCGGATCTAGAGCCGGCATCCAAACAGTAATGCTTGCAGAAAGCCGAGAGAGTGGCCCAAGTGGCCGCACTGCTTATGACTTGCCAAGGGACATGGTGCTGGAATGCGATGGGCGTTGCGTTGCCTTGGCCCTGACTGCATGGGCATGCATGTTGGCCGGGAGTGGCTTGTGCTTTTTTGATGGCAGAGACCATCCAGTGGGATATGGAGGCCTTGGAGGCATGATAGCCTGGTCTTGAGCCTCCGAAAGTGACAAACAGGGTGTCCGATTTGTGGAAGCCCATGGTCCTGTCCAAGTAAAATGTCAGGGCACGCCTGACATCCAGGCAGTGCAGCACTCTCTGTGCTTCGTCCTTGGGATCGGGAAAAAACATAGGAAGGACTATTTCCTCGTTCAAGTGGAACGCAGACGGCACCTTGGGCAGAAATGCTGGGTGTGTCCGCAGGACTACTTTGTCCTTGTGAAAGATAGTATATGGTTCCGAGGTGACCAGTGCCTGGGTATCGCTGACCAGTGCCTGGGTATCGCTGACCCTATGAGCCGAGGTGAGGCCGACTAGCAAGGGCGTCTTGATGGTGACCAGCCTGATGTCCGCGGACGCCATTGGCTCGAACGGTTTGTGCGCCAGGGCGCCCAAGACTATGTTAAGGTCCCACACAGGGTGCGGCCTCTTGACGGGTGGGTAGAGCCTTGCGAGTCCCGTCAGACGTTTCTTGACGATAGGATTGGAGGAGGAGAAGATGCCCACCTCTGAGTTCCTGTAAGCTCCGATGGCTGCGAGGTAAGTGCGGCTGGTGTCAACCTGCATGCCAGAGTGGGAGAGGTGCGCCGAGAAGGAGAGCACATTGTCCAAAGTGCACGCCACAGAATCTATTTCGTTGGAGTCTGCCCAATCTGGTCCATTTGCTTTTGTACTGGGCCCTGGTTGCTCCTAGCACCCTGTATGATCTCCAGATTAGATCTGCCTATTATAGAATTGCCTGAAGGGCCATAGACAGTAATCAGGCTTCCCTTATTATCTCTGATCTCCAGATTTGCCTGTGAGAGGCTGAGGTGCCGCAGCGTTACCTACTCAGGTACCACGCTGTGAGGGCTAGTTTCTGTGATGCGCGGTGGATGTCTCTTCCCCCTTGTTGTGCCATAAAATGAGCTGGGCCTGTCGGGAGGTGAATCGGGGGCATCTCTGTGAGGCTGAGCAGCTCTGAAAACCATGGCCTGGCGGGCCACCACTGAGCTATTAGAACGTTGTGGAGTTGGCGAGACTCCTTGATTTTGCAAATTACTCTGAATCAGTGGCATGGGCAGGAAGGCGTAGGCCTTCATGCCGTTCCACCAGTGGCAAAATGCGTCGCCCAGGGATCCGGGCCCTGTCTCTGCCAGGAGGCGAACTTGGGGCACTTCTTGTTGTGCCAGGTGGCAAAGAGATCCACCTGGGGGTGACCCCACCTGTTGAAGATCTCCTGAATAATGAGGTTGTTTGGCTGACGCTCGTAATTGTCTGCTCCCAACATGCTGAGCCTGTCTGCTTCCAGGTTGGCTTTCCAGGGCCCACTCCCACATGCTGATTGCCAGTCTGCACAGAGGAGGGGATCTGGTGCCTCCCTGCTTGTTGACAGTACATGCTGGTCGAGTGGTCCTTTTGGATGAGGACAACCTTGCCCCTGAGAAGTGGTAGGAATGCCCTGAGCAGTAGCCAGGTGGTGTTCAGCTCTAGCCAATTGATGTGGTATTCCTGCGCCTGTCGAGTCCAGGTGCTGTGGACCGAGAGATCGTCCAGGGTGGCTACCCAGCCCTCGAGCGAGGAATCCGTGGTGATGGTGGCCTGTGGAGTGGGCGGCCAGAAGGGCTTGCCCGTCCGTAGGTTGCAGTCTCGGGACCACCAAGTTAGGTCCGGGTGGAGGGACGGAGGAACGTTGATAATCTCGGATTGAGAGCCCCGCTCCAGGTTCCATGAGGCTGCGAAGTGCAGCTGCATCCTCCTTATCCTAAGTCTTGTGTGCAGGACGGCTAATAGGACCGCAGCCAGTAGACCCAGGAGATGTTGGAGCCACCATGCCGAGGGCACTTCTCTGTTGAGGAAGTGGGTGGTGGCCCTCTTGATGGCCGAGACCTTGTCCTCCGACGGAAATACCTTCTCGGAGCACGTGTCCCAGATGAGGCCCAAGAATGTCAGAGTTTGCATGGGCAACAGCTGCGACTTCTTGAGAATGAGCGAGAAGCCCAGATCGTGCAGTGTGTTAATAAGGGCATGGAAAGAGTGGTGAACCGCTTCTGGAGATGTAGCCCTGAGGAGCCAGTCGTCGAGGTACGGATAGAGGTGGAGGCCTTGCGCTCAGAGGAGGGCCGCAACCACATTCATGAGCCTGGTAAAGACCCTGGGGGCCTTGTTGAGGCCAAAAGGAAGGACCTTGTATTGAAAATGGTAGCCCATGATCCTGAACCATAGAAAGAATGATTGGGCTGCCAATTCGGGACTTGTATGTACGCGTCCTTCAGATCCAGGGATCACATCCAGTCTCCCTTGTCCAATGCCTCTGCTATAAAAGCTGGCGTAAACATCTTGAATTTTTGCAGGGATAAGGAGAGGTACGCCTGGTTCTTCTTCTGAATGGTGAAAATCCTGGAGTAAAAGCCAAAGCCTCGCTGGGAGGCTGGGACTTCCTCCACTGCCTGGCTCTCTACGAGCGACCGGATCTCCGCCAAAAGAGTTGCTGTTACAACCTGTGGGAGGGGAGCTAGAAGGAGAGGCTGGAATAGGGAGGCGGTACCCCTTGGATACTACAGAGAGGATCCAGGGGTCCGCAAAATTCTGGTGCCAGAAATGTGCATGGAGAGCAAGCCTGCCCCCAACGGACAAACGTGGACCCGAAGGGGCGTGTCATGCCTTCTTTCCCTCGTAGGCTGTCGCTGAGGAGGGGGACTGGAAAAAGCCCTTACTCCCCCCTTTTGTTGCGTGCACCGGTTCTGAGACGACGAGCGGTCCGGCTACCTGGATCGCCGTTCCTGGAAGCCACGGAACCCTCCATACGTACGACCCCTGTCAGAGCACTGCTGAGATTGGGTGTACGATTTAGGTGTGGTCTTTGTAAGGATGGATAAAGACTTGGCCGCTTGTGAACTGTTTTTCTTTTTGTCCAGCTCTTCGTCCGTGGAGGAGTGGAAAAGGTCACCCTCCTCGATCTGTAGATCTAATATGCGTTCCTGGATGTCCAGGTTGAATTTAATTGCCTGGATTCAGGCTGTCCTTCTCATGTCCGTGGCAATACAGATGGCACGGCCAGAGGTGTCAATATGGGCCACAGTGGATTCCATGAGGTCCTGCGTCACCAGCCTTAAAGCGTGATTGACTCTGAGTGGGGGGTTCCGGGAGGAAGTCTGCAATTCCCCGCCATAATCTTTGGTTGGCGGCAGCCAGCATGGCATCGGCATTGGCCTAACGAAGATGCAAGGACGCGTTAGATTAGAGTTTCTTGCCATTTGCCTCCAATTCTTCTCCTCCTTGCCTAGCAGCGCTGCAGAGGAGGAAGCTGAGGACAACTGAGGCTTGGAGTATAGTGATGCTGCAGCGATCACCGAGGAGTGTGGCTGATTATGGGCCGAGAGCAAGAGTGTATTCCCCTCCACCAGCCTTTACTTGGTATCCAGGTGTCGATTGACCGGCTGGGCCGAGTGGGGTTTGAGCCAGGCCTTCTTGGACAGGGAGACTACGTCAGTTTGCAGAGGAATCCCCCTGATTTAGCAGAGGGGCATCGCGTGAGGACTTTCCCCAGGATCCCCTCTGCCGGTTGCTCGACCTCGGGTTGGGGTAGGCCCAGTACTCCGCCAGCCCAGCAAGACATTCGTGGAAGGCCCTGACTGAGGATTTCGTGTCTGGATCCTCCTCCTCATCCGTATCCTGCGGATCAGGGGGATCCTGTGGAGGAGGAGTAGTTGGCGCCGGAGCCTGGGTTACAGGGACAGCGGCCGGAGGCTGAGGAGGAGGCGGAGGCAGGTAAGGCAACGCCTGAGGCGTTGGCTGAGGAGCCAGAGGAGGCAGCTGCGCCGGGGCCTAGGGCGCCGGCATCTGTGGTGTTGCTAGCATTACGGGGAGGACTTCCCTGAATGCGTCTTTGAGGATAACCCACATCCGAGGTGACTTCATGAGGCTGAGGAACCTCTCGAAGAAAGCCTCTTCACTGGCCAAGGAGTGCTAACGTGGTAGCGGGGAGCTGCTGGAGCTGCTGTGTACCCTGCCCACATGGATGCAAAGGAAAGCTGCCCTGCGCAAAAGAGGGATAGGCCGTAGGCCACGTACCTGGTTGAGGCCAGTCCCACCTTGACACTCGTTCTTCGCCAAATTCCTGGAATGGCATCGGACGGATGCCTCTGTCTGGCACGGCAGCCATCTTGTTGAGCTGCCTGCCGTTTGCCTGCAATGTGTTGCTCTTCCCACTGAGCCCCGCCTCCTCCAAGACTCTTGCATGTGGATCGCGAGGCCTACCCTGCTCCCCGGGCCTAGGGCCGGTAGGTGTGACACCCTCGACCCGGGGGTCGGTAGAGCTGCGTTTAGGCACCCCCTCAGATGTATTGCTGGTACTACGGCGTCGTACCTCGGCCATGATGCTGGTACAAGGGCAGAGCCCCTCGGGTGAAGACCCGGTAAAAGAACCTTTCCGGTCCCTCAACACTGTCACCGGGAAGATCCGAGGATCCCTCGGCCCGAAGGCCGGTAGCTGTAGCAGCCTCGGTGCACATGCTTGTAGAAGGACCTGACCGGTCTCTCCCGCGTGGGAGAGTCCCTGGGAAGGAGTCTCCTTTGCGGGGTGCGATCGAGAATATCGGCCCTACCTTGGGCTTGGTTCGATGTTTGACGAATTTCTTGAGGTCCCTCTGGAGGCGACTTCTGGAAGAGCCCCCTCAACCTGGCTAGTCTGTGCCTCAGCGCTTTAGAGGGCAGCGAGCCCCACGCTGAACAAGCATGCCAACTGTGGTTTGGGCCAAGGCAACGTAGGCACAGGGTGTGGGGGTCTGAAGTTGGGAAGAGTCCGTTGCAGGATGGACACCTGCTGAACCCTATGGAAGTCGACATGCGGCAGGGAGGAGCGTGATGCATGAGGACCGAGTACCTGAATGATAAAAAGATAAAAAAAGACAAAGAGAAGAAGTATCCGCGTGTGGAATTACATGGCAAAGCCAAACCCAGGAGCGCTGGTGAATTCGGCCCGTTCCCGTCGACGCGGAAAAGGGGACCGAGGGATGGCGCCGGAGGGCGGAGTCAGGGCAGCACATGCTCCCTGGGCCGCAACCCTGTGCGCCTCTAAATTTTAAGGGGAAGAGGGTTTTTTCTGGTGAAAAAGGTTCTGTCTCCCGTCCCTTGGAAGGGACGCCCATGCAGTATGGATGAAAGGGGACGGGATGTAAGAGTACAACCTGAATATGAAGTAAACAACATATTAGACTCTAAAATGGTGAGGAGAAGGTTGTATTACCTAGTGGATTGGAAAGGGTCAGGGCCACAAGATAGAACATGGGAACTCAGTAAGAACATTCATGCCCCTCGGTTTCTCAGACAATTTCATCGAAATCACCCAACTAAACCTGGTTCCGGGAGCCCATCCTTGGGAGGGGCCTTGGGGGGGAATACGGTCATGATCACTACTAATTCTCCATGGAACTCAGCCCACCGGGGTGTTAGGGGACCCCAGACTACCAGTATGGGTGCTAAATGGGTGGTAGCCTGGTGCTCCTGGCATTTATTGTGGTCACAGAAGTCAATAAGCAGTGATGGTTAGGCATTTCCTGGTACTCTTATGGAATCAGTGGTTCATTATCATGGGGCATAAGGCACTTCCTGGTACTCTTAAGATGACCGCCAACTCAGCTTCACACACTGCCAGGGGGAGCTCTAGTCGTTGAGGGTGGCTGTCTATTTAAGTCACGCCCAATACTGAGCCCATGCTTTGCGTTGTTTCTGCGAAACACGGTGCAACGCTTACCGAAGGTTCCGATTAGCTCCTGAAAAAAAAGGCAGTTAGTGAATACTTTCAACAGCTTTTCTGAAGAAAACTTCAGAAGAATACTCACCAGATCCTGTGGCGGCTCC
Organism: Ambystoma mexicanum; assembly: GCF_040938575.1. Taxonomy (NCBI): domain Eukaryota; kingdom Metazoa; phylum Chordata; class Amphibia; order Caudata; family Ambystomatidae; genus Ambystoma; species Ambystoma mexicanum. The sequence continues at coordinate 641,104,467 of NC_090939.1, forward strand.
GTTGTTCTACGGAGCTCTGCCGCTTGCATTGAACTCTGCAACTCTTGGCTCTCTACATTCGCTGCAGCTCCTGGCACTCTCCGCCTCACGATTTCTTCCATCCGCCGCCAGAACGCCTATGTGGGAAGAAGAGGTAAAGAGAGTTAGAACTTAAACAGTAATACGAGCCACAAGTGTGCTGCAACTATTGCACGCACAGAACTCGAATAGTAACGCAAACCCCCACGTGCGCCTCAACTAGATTGCGCACAGGACTCGAACAGTACTACGAGCCACACGGGCTCTGCAGTAATAGAGCGCACAGAACTTGAACAGGGAAAATAAATCGCATGTGCGCTGCATCCATATCGCACAGAACTATCATCATTTAAGTGTGCGCCTCATCCTTCCGTGCACAGAGTGTTTGAACAGTTAAGCATACTAGTAGCACGTGCGTCTCAGTCTAAAACACATGCAGAGTTAACTTACCTCAAGGTTCTCCGCCAATGCTGTTTTCCTCACGATCACCTGCAAAGGAATGGAAGAAATAGCACAGAGAATTAACACCTAACTCAGAGACAGAAAATTACGCTGAATAATTGGGCTGCCAAAGGAACTTACCATGCATCAAGCACCAGTATGAGATGAATCTATGGTGTAACAGCAGAATTCTCAGTTCTAACAAGGTTACAGATCTCCAGTGAAGTAACTGGTACTCAATCCTCTTCTGAATTAGCACCCCTGCGTGAAAGCAGGACGGAGAGCCCACCCTACATAAAAAGCAGGTGAGCTAGGGGCCAATCCTATATAGGAGGTACAAGTGGGAGCAGGACATTGCGGAAGGGGGGAACAAAGTAGGACCTGAAAGTCAGAAGGAAATAATCAGAGTCTCCCTTATCATTACATAGCCCTTCACCAACTTAGCAAGATATCCCCCGAGACCAGAGACAGAGGTTCCGTACGCTCGCGCAGAGATAAGGTAAGCTTTACAGTAGAGTGCTACCATCCCACGAGATGCCTTTGCTCATAATCACTTGCACTCCTTGGAGTACCGAGGTATCCGCAAGCCCAGTTCGGTGGTCACTCCTTCTTGTGCTTGCTGCTACTCTATGGTATGGGCATCCTCTGTCCTTGAGAGCTATTGAGGAGTATTTGACATTTCATAGGGCTCTTAAAACTATCTCTTCTATTTGGTCCTCTCTTACACTGCTAGGGTTTTTCTCCCCTAAATGTCCACCTAGTGTTTAGCGCCAGTGTGCTAATGTGAAATAGTTTATAATTAAGTTATGAGATATTTTTTTATTTCTTATTAATAATGTGATATGGTTTATAAATAAACTTTACACTTTTTTATAAACAACACTTAAAATCAAACTCATAATGAATGTAGCTTATTTTCTCATAGTTCAAGTAAAAATACAAAAATAAAAGATAAAATGAAGTTATATACATTTCTCTAAAACATATCAGAAAAAATTATATTTTCATTGTTCATATAAACGGTGTGTGGCATAAGAAAAAAAGAAAATCATTCAATGTGCTAACGGATTTGTATGCAATACTTATAATATCTTTATCTTTGTAGCTAAAAAATAGCAACTAAAAATCTTAAAATTCTCAGTTCAGCGTCCCAGTTCCTCTTCTATTTCCACTGATTTTAATTATGTCCAGTAAGCTGGTTGAACTTAAGTATGATACTCTCTCTCTCATGTTAATTTCACCTGACAATGTTACCAATGGTTGGCTCTGATCTAAAAACAAGCAATATCAATTTCTCAGAATAACCAAAGATTGAACAAACAGGAATGTAATACCAATATCTTAAATGGATATTCCTGTCAATTTTCAGCCAGACATTATACATTGCAATGAGTACCTTAATGTTTTGTGAATTGATGCTATGGTACCAGAAAATAGGTCCCTTATCGATTCCAAATCATGGACATATCTCCCATAGTGAATCTGATAAGTTTTTTACCATATCAGTACAATCAGTTCAAATATGCTTAGCCTGTTAATTCCTTTATTTGCTAGGACAAGTAAGTGATACATTCTCAGAAGGAGAATGTAATGTGTAAGCCTGCCTGAGGGACATAAGTCCATATACTTCTGTGATCTCTTAAATGAGTGTAGCATATAGTGCACAAATTGATATTTTTTAAGTTGACCCAGGTGATCATAATTTTATAGCCAGTCCCAGAGATCCACCCGTTTAGATAAGGAGATCTTCATAAAGTTCTTGTTGCCTCCCCATCTTAGGTTCCAGCATATCTTGTTATGAGATATATTTTTGGAATTTGAACTGAATGAATTCAATGGGAACGCCTTTTTTATATATATGTCCTAATCCCTTTGGGCCATGCTTCACCTCCCAAGGCATACCTGAAAGAAATGTCAGCCATTCTTTCTGCTAGTTCTTGATGGGAGTGCATTTGCTTTGTCAAAGGTCTTCTCCGTCACAGTCCTCCTCCTTTGTCACAGCCCTTCTCCCTTGTTGCATATCTTCAGTTCACCAGTCCTTCTTCACACTCCTTTATCACAGACTTTCTTCTTCATCACAGTCTTTCGTTACAGTCCTTTTCATTCATCACCACACTGCTTCTCCATCATCACAGTCCTTCTTTGTCACATTGCTTCTCCTTCATTGCAGTCCTTCTCCTTTCTAACAGTCCTTCGTCACAGTCCTCCTTCACTAGTCTTTTTTCTTTGACACAGTCATTCTTCTTCGTCAGTCATTCGTCCTTGTACTTCATCAGTCCTTCATCAGTCTTTCTTCCTTCATCACAACCCTTCATAACCGTCCTTCTACTTCATCACAGTCCTATATCATGTTCTCTCTTCTTTATCACAATCCTTTTTCTTTGTCATAATCCTTTTTGTCAGTACTTCGTCACAGTTCTTCATCAAAGTCCATCGCCAGACTCCTTCTCTTTCATCACAGTTATTCTTCTTCATCATAGTTCTTTGTGAAACTCCCTCTTCTTTGGCACAGTCCTTCTCCTTCATCACTGTCTTTCTTCATAGTCCTTCATCTTAATTAGTATTTCATTGTAGTGTTCTGCTTCTTCACAGTCCTTCTACATAGTCAAAGCCATTCTCCATCAGTCCTTTCTTTGCCACAGTTCTTCTTCACAGTCCTTCTGCCTCATCAGTCTGCTTTCATCAGAGTCCTTCTCTTTCATCACAGCTCTTCTTTATCTGAGTCCCTTCTTTTCACAGACCTTCTTCCTCCCCTTCCTTTGCCACAGTACTCCTCTTTTGTCTCATTTCTTCTCATTCTCATTTTGTTGCTTTTGTCACAGGCTTAGGTAACAGGCCTTCATTGTCATCACTCTTTCTCCTTCATCACAAACCTTTTCCTTTGTGATCACAATCCTCCTTCGTCTTTACAGTCTTTCTACTTAAGCATCACAGTCTGTGCTCCGTTGTCACAACCAGCTTTCATCACAGCTCTCCTACTTCATCATAGTCTGTCTAATTCCTCACAGTCCTCCTTTGGTGGAGACCTTCTTCTTTGTTCCAGTCATCCATCACAGTTCATCTTTGTCAATTCCTTTGCCTTTGTCAAAGCTCTTCTCCTTCGTCACATTCCTTGACATTCCTTATCACAGTGTATTTTGACAAAATCCTTCTACTTTGTTGCAGTTCTTCATCACACTCAAAATTACACACTCCGCCACCCCAACCAACAGCCGCAACTCATCCAGTTCATCCAATTCTGATGCAGTAGCAGGCCGTCTGTATCAGAATGATTCTGTAACCCTGCAGGGGTCTTTTCACGATGAACAAAGGGAACAGAAAGGATGGAAGGCAGTGTGTGCATTCCTCAATAAATGTGCAACACCTTGGCTTAAAAAAATGGATGGGAAGGTGCAATGTTTGCAGGATGGTGAAGAGCAGTGTGTGGGTAGAGACAGGCTGTGGTTTTGGGGGTGGCAGGATATGACAGACTTTCCAAAAAGGTTACAATCTTGAGTTTGCAGTCTGTCTCACTGGCACCTTGCTGCTAAAGATCTCAGGGGAATTTCCTTGTGCCACAGCTAAATGATGATCAGACAAAAACACAATAGACCTCATTATAAGTTTGCCAGTCCAGTAACAACGGTACCTGTAAGCTTGCCGGTCTTGTTGTTACGTGACTGGCAAACTACGAGTTCTGCTCGCGGGTGCCTTCCCGCCCGCCAGGTCCACGAGCAGAGCATGTTGGATGCACCGGCACCATTCTGAATGGTGCCTGTGCATCTGATCTCCCCATTCCCATTCAGTCGTATAGGTCTCAAATGGGGAGCATTTTTTTCCGGCGCCTGCGAATGGGCAATTACCGGGTCATTACGGCCCCACCGGACCCGGTAATTGCCTATTCGCGGGCGCTGGAAAAAATGATACTGGCGGCAGCTACCGCAGAAAATACCTCTTCTTCAGCTATCTCTCCTTTCGGCACTGCGCTCTATACAATACAGTTGAGTCCCACGGTACATTTGGGACAATTGGTACACATAGCTCTTCCACCTTTTCATTCCCATGCCTTCCTGAGCACGTCATCCATCCCTTGCCCTCACCCCCCCTACAACTACTGAATGTTCTATCATACTCCTCATTTACCTCTCTGACAGGCAAAAGCACTTTGATGCCATGAACTATGGCAGTAGGTGCTATACAAATGCAAGATAACAGTCCTTCATCACAGTCCTCCTCTTTGGCACAGTCCTTCTCCTATGCCACAAACCGTCCCCTTTGTCATAGTTCAACTCCTTTGTCGTTGTCTTCTTCTTCGTCACAGTTCTTCTAAATACATCCTCATAATCATTCATTCACACACCCTCTCTTATTATTTTGTTCATCAGTCTTTATATTAATTTATCAACCTTCCACTCTCCACTTTTTTTGCTTTACACATACTGTTGGAAAACATTTGCTTAATTATCTTTCATTGGATCATTACCTATTGTAATTACAGTTTTGCTCCTGAAGAAGGGGGTTACCCACGAAACGCATTGGGTTCTGTTCTAGATAAATTAAAGAAGCTTGATTATTTTCCGAAGACTATAGTGTGAATTATTCAATTTTGTCTATATTTAACTGACATTTTGAATTTGTTATAAAACTGTTGGCTGTTTTAAGAGCCAAAACGTCTGCATGGGACAGGGGAGTCCTAACACCATTTTTTCTGTATTACCCTTGAAAAATCCCAATCTACCTAAGTGCTTATGTGTGCCTTTCCTCACAAAGGGGCTCATTTGCGGCTCCACTTAACGTAATTAACATGCATAAAAGGTCTGCGTAAGGCTTTTACGCATGTTTCTTACGCAATGCCTCATTTTCAAGTTTTGTATGGCGTACAGGAGGGGCACTATCTTGAATGCATCTAGATATCTTTTAACGTGAGAGACTCCAGCGTCCCTGGTTTGGGTGCAGAAGGAGCCTGTTCACCACAATTCTTGGTTTTTTTTTCACTTTCCATAAGAAGTGCACTACTACCATTTTATCAATGGTTTTGAAACACTGTGCCAGCCAATAGATAGGTAACATCGAAAGACCGTACATAATCAAAAAACTGATGGCCATTTTGGCTGTTTCTAAACAGCGCCACCAGGATAGAAAGAGTGGTGACCATTTATTTATTAGGGTCTCAGCTTTAATTATGTTATTCAATTTTATCATCTGTTGTATATCATTAGAGAAAAGGACATCCAAATCTTTAATGCCGGAAGGTTTCCAGAGCAGACCAGACTTCTGAAAGTGTGATTTAAGGCAATAGTTATTTAGTGTCATCATCACCGTTTTATCTATAATAAATGTATATCCCGAGGCCATGGATTATAGCTCCATCTCTTTTAGGAAAGGAGGAAGGGATTTGTGAGGATCCTCGATAGCTCTATCTCTTTTAGGAAAGGAGGAAGGGATGTGAGGGTCCTCGAGGATAGCTAATTTGTCACCAGCATATGCAGCTACTTTTATGTCACTAGAAAGGTGGCCCACCGCTGTGATATCTACATTACACCGTATACAGTGGAGCAGAGGTTCAAGCGCTATAATAAATAAAAGGGGCGAGAGCGGACATCCCTGTTTGGTCCCCTGATAAATGGGAAAGAAGGGGAACATTTACCATTAACAAAAAAGTAGATCTAGAATTCTGACAGAGGGTAAGAATTAAAGAGATTGACCGTTGGTCAAGGCCATGCTACTCAAGTGCCTCCGCCAGGGTGGTCCAACCCACCATGGCCTTCTCTCCATCTAGCGTGTCAGCCAAGCTTATGATGTCCCACAACAGGCGGGTGTTTGAAGAGGCGAATTTACCCTTGACAAAGCCTGTTTGGTCCTTATGAATTACCTTAGGCAGTAGGGGCTCAAGTCAAGCCAGCAGGATCTTAGCGAAAATCTTCACCTCCACATTGATTAAGGAAATAGGCCTGTAATTTTTTACTGAGTGTTCCCTTCCTGGTTTGGGTATGACGTGTATCATGGCCACAAAGAAGGTACCCTGTCTTCCTTTGTCTGACAGGTTGCAATGATATAAATATACTAGTTTAGGGGACAGCATATCCATGAATGTCTGAAAGGATTCTATAGGGAGGCCATATGACCCTGGGGCTTTTCCCTGCTTTAGTTTGGTTATTGCTGATTTCACTTCTTCAAGCGATATCTCCCTCCCAGCATTGGAGAACTCCTCAGCTGTATTCGTGTGACGTGTGTGATGTGGAGTATTGTGCAAGTATACCTTAATTTGGTCCCTAGTCAGATTTGACTGTGGTGTATGGGGCGATCTATAATAGCTGGCAAAGGCCTCAGCTATTAAATCATCCTTTACTATGGTGGTGTCCCCCTCTCTGAGAGCAACAACTTTATAGTTTTGCTTCCTAGCATTTAAGTAGTTGGCCAACAGGGAGCCTGCTTTGATGGATTCCCCAAAGTATTTAGAATGGGTTTTAATAATGTGCCTGGCACCTTATACGTGCATTTTCTTGTTGTATTCAATTTTTGCTTGTATTATAAGCTTTTTTTTTTTTTTTTTTTTTAACCCCTTTGGTTTTTACAAAAAGAAGCTTCAGACTTGGGACACCACTTTTGTCGTGCAAGGAGAGTCCGTGTCGAGCTTCCAGACAGCCCTACTTCATGTTTGCCGGAAGAATTTGGCTGTCATCCTGGCCCATCTGGGAGAGTCTCCTGCGATCAGCCGAAACCAGCAAGTTTCATCGTCGAGTGCAGTTGCGTCTGAAGTAAGTGGTGCCAAGTATGCTTGCCTTTCTACTGCTAAAGCTGGACATGACATGAGAAGGTGGCGGATCGTTTCCACTTGGTCTGGGACTTCACATAAGCGGCAATGGGCGGCAGGCACCCGAGTTCGTGCGGCCAAAATTTCCTTTGTGTTCAGTAAGTTTAGCCGAGCTCTCATGAAGGTTTTTCTCAAGTTCTTCTCTGGGAATCTCTCGCAATATTTAAGTGGGACCTTTGGCCGATTCGTAGTGGGTGGTAGATGTTTTAGCGATTTGTACTGCAGGATCTTTTCGGTGGTGTGGATCCAATCTTGATTTTCCAATTTTTTCTTTACCCTCCCAGGGTTGTTTAGAAGCGTTTCAGTCGTACATGCCACTTCTTCCAGTTTTTCGTGTGTTTTTCCGACCCATTCAGATAAAGGTTTTCAGGATCCCTTGGAGATTTCTGCTTCCATGATTCGAAATATCGGCATCAAGCTAGGAGACAGAATTTTCCTGTAGAGTTGCACAGAGCTTTGGATTACCACTGAGGCTAGAGATGGTAAGCCTAAGTCGCGCCGTATGGCTGGCATGGGTGCAGATTTGGGCAGGGCCAGCACTGATTTCCACATGTATCCTTCGAACTTAGTCCAGATTTCAGGTGGCAGGTTTAGGTTTGCCGCCATTCCGTAGGTTAGGGCTGGCACTACTTTGGTTTTGTAGTACTGGAGTGCTGGTGACCAGGAGAATTTTCCGAATTTGTTGTCTACAGCACGGGTTTGCGCTGCAAGGCTTCGGGTTTTTTCCCACAGAGAGTTCAGGAGGGAGTTGTCTTTCATTGTGTTGTCGATCACCACTCCCAGGTATTTAAATTCTTTGACTGTCTCGATTTTTGTCTTTTCCAGAAACCATGAGTGTGTCATCTGGGTTTCCTTTGTGGTTTTGCAGAATGAAATGATTTTGGTTTTCTTTATGTTGATCTTTAGGTTATTGCTCTCCATATATGTGGATAGGTTAGCTAACTGCCTTTTGAGGCCTATGGCCGTCTGATCCAACAGGATCAAGTCGTCCGCATACCACAATCTTGAAATCTTGGCTTCTCCCAGCTCTGGAAGAAAGGATCGCACCTGTTCTTCCGTTGTTTGAAAGTCGCCAATAAAGGCTATGAACAGTGCGGGCGCTAGCGGGCAACCTTGTTTCACTCCTCTTTTCGTCTCAATCTTGTCCGAAAGTGCTCCTGGTTGGCATAGGCGGACTCTCAAAGATGTCTTCATGTGCAGGGACATGATTGGGTCGAGGATCGATCTTGGACATTCCCAGTTTGTTAGTTTGGACCATAGTTTGTGGCGGTCCACTGTGTCAAAGGCCTGTGTTAGGTCAATCATGGCCATGTGGACGTTTGGCGCGCCTCCCTTCACTTTTGCCTTGATGGTATTGAGGATCAGAAGGTTTATTGCTGATCCCGCGCCCTTTTGGAAGCCTGTCTGGAAGATGTCAAAGGCTGGTGAGTTCTTAGCCCATTTTTTAAAGTGGGTGAGTATCAGAGAAGCAACATTTTTTCCAATGATGTCCAGTAAGACGATGGGTCTGTAGTTGGTTGGATTGCTTCTGGTCCCCTTTTTATAGATTGGCACAAGGACTGCCTAGGTCCAGCTCTTCGGGATCTGTTTTCGTTGGGCGCATTGTTCGAACAGCTCTCTGATCATTCTAGCCCAGGCTTTGGGATGTTGCTTCAGATCTATGTTGGACAGTCCGTCAGGACCCGGGGCCCTAGATGACTTTAGGCTTGTGATTGCACTTAGGATGTCTTCCATGATGGCCACGTTGGTCCAGCGCTCGTTAAGGCCCACTGAGAGTTGGGGTTGCGTAGTGGGTGGAGAGCAGGAAAGAGGAAGCGCATAGAGTTCCGAAAAGTGTGTTGTTCTGTGACGTCGCAGAGAATCTGGTGGGGATTCTGGCCGATAGGTGTCTTTAGCAGGGACCAGAAGTCACGGCTATTCTTTGAGGCCCACACTTTTAGCATGGCCTCTGCGTCGTTCTGGTATAAGTTTTGCCGTTCTTGCTTGAGCCATGCTTTGTAGGTTGCTTTCCCCTTTTGGTAGGTAGTCCACGCTTCTTTGGTGTTGCTTTTTGTCGCCACTCTTTTCAATTTTCTGAGGTCTTTACGTTTAGCTACTAGTGCTGTGTTGAACATGTGGTTATGTTTGGGTTGGGGCCGCTTCTTCCCCCCAAAACTCACTTTGTGAGGCACCAATAGGGACACGTATTGTGGCCGAGGGCCTTCCCTGCCACTGTTTGTGTTGGCATGATTTCTGCGTAGTTTTGACTCCAATACGTTTATGTTTCCGGATGTCAGACGAATTCGATTTTGTTGCTTGTTGACGCCGATTTCGAAGGGATAGGATAGTCGATCTTTGACTTCTCCTCCCCATGACAGAAGTAAGAGGTTATGGTCGCTTTCTCTAGTTCTTTGTACTTTGAAGTCCGCGAAGTATGGAATAAGACCTTCTGTGATGAAGATGTAGTCTAGGTTGGCGGCTGCAGGTGCTCTTTCCCATGTTGGAATGTGCATGTCGCCTTCTTGTAGTGTTGAGACATTGTGGAATTGTCTAGATTTCATCAGGGTCAGCCATGCTTGGCCTCTCTCGTCGGTTTTCCTCAGGCCCAGGGGGATCGTGTTGCCTGCCGAGTGTGATCCACATTTTGCATTCAGATCCCCACAAATGATTATGTTGGGGATGTCGTGGTTAACTGATTTCGTCGACGGTGTTAGCTACTTGTTCACAGAATTCTTTCGTTGATGTTCTTTCTGGGTTCCAGTATAGATTTATTATGGTGAGATCGGAATTAGTCCGACAATTTTTCTCCTGATCTTGATGATGCCATCTCGTTAGGGTTGCTAACATGCCGTACTCCTCACGGATTTTGCTCTTCGGTACGATTCCTGAACCTAGTCGCACTGCGGTTAGTAGTCCCGCTGAGGGTCTTCCCAACATGGCCCTCTGAGCTGGAGAGACTTCGATTGTGAATCCCTCGAGCGTTGGTTTTTCTGTTAGCCATGCTTCTTGCAAGCAGATTACATCGAAATGATTCAAGTTTATGTCGCTGGGTTTGGTTAGGTGAAGGTATCCTCTTGTGTTCCATGACGCCATCTGTAATACGGTTTTTTTCTTGAGTTGGTCAGAGATCGTTGTCTGTGTCTTGTTGGCGACAGCGTCATGGGTTGACTGCTAGTCCTTCTTCTTACGACCGAAGGTGTCTGAGATCCATTTCCATGGTTTGGTTGATGTGGATGGGGTTTGAGCTGGCTTAGGGTATGTTGTCTGTTCCCTCTTTGCGCGGTAGCTCCGTGGACTTTCCTCTCGTCGTCTTGGCTTGTTTGGTGTTGTGTTGTTTTTCCTAGACCACTTTGGGGGGTAGTCTGATGCTTTTCCCCTTACTTCCCTTTCTCGTCCAGGCGAGGCCTCTCCTCTTCTGTTTTCTTTTGTAGCAGTTTCAGTTCTTGCGTCGTCGTAAGGTTTTGGTGGAGCCTTCCTTTCTGATCTTTCCGCGTCTTCTTGCTCCTTTCCCACGCTCTGTAGTTTTTCTATTTTCATGCCCAGGCGATGTAGATCTTTGGATGCTTCGAGGGGCCAGTCTTTTAGGGCCTTTGATCTTATGTGCAAGTATGCTTTGGCTCTGTGGTCTCTATGATAAGGTTCCACCAGGACCAGGTCGTTTGTTGAAAGATGGCGTAGCTTATCAATTTTCGCCGTTATTTTTAGAACTGATCTTCTATTCAGAACCATGTAGCTGTCTTTAGAAGAGATTTTCTCCAGTTTGAATAGTGACGTTCCAGCGAGTTTTAGCTCATTTTTGGCTGTGGGTTTTGTTGGTCTGCCATCTTCCTTGTAGGAGTTTCTTCAATGCTTTCTTAGATCGTGTTTGCGGGTCTGCCCTGAGCACCGTTCTGCCTCTCTTTTCTGCGCTGGATTCTGTTCTACTTTCTTTAGGGATTTTATGGCCTCTAGGACAGTGCTGGGTGTGCTCGAACGGGGTCTTTCAGATCTACTTGTCAGGCCCTTTCCTTCGTTGGATTCCTCCGTGAGCAAAGGCTGCCCCACTTGTTTCCGGGCGCCTGTCAGTGTCTGCTTCAGTTCTTCAGTTTGCTGTGCGGCAGTTGAGGAGATCACTTCAACACAGTCCGAGTGGTCGGAAAAGTTTGGTGAGTCTAAGGCAGGGCTCGAGATGGGGGACCCTTGTGTGGCTTCCATCTGGTCTTGCCATTGCTGGTTACTAGCCATGTTCACACGGCTATGTTCCTTGTTATCGGTGGTTCTGGCTGGTCTATCATCTGAGGAGCCTACCCGCCCTATTGAGGTAATGGCAGCCGCTCTCACTAGGGCGTCAGATGGACTCTTGGGTGGGACGCACAATAGCGGGCCGTCCGTTAAGTGTTTAGCAACGGTTTTGGTCATAGGAACTCGTCTAGAGCCAGGTCGTGCTACTGGCGACCTAGCCAGTCCTTTCGTGAAGATTGGAGCCACTTCTTTCTTTTTTACTGTGTCTTCCGTCTGGGTACTTCGAGAGATCGGTGAACTTGTGTGCCGAGTTTGAGGTTCCCTGTTTGACAGTTCGCTGCCAAGTTTCGTTAATTTGTCTTCGAGGCTTGTTTGCATGTTGTTTGAATTCCGTTCGACGGCTGTTACGTACCCTTCTATGAAGGTCAGTTTGTCCTTAAGTGAGGCGATCATAGATGTGTTGTCCTTTAGGGCCTCATGGATCGACTCGTAGAGCTTGCTAAAGGGATTTAGCGCTATTGTGAGGGCCGACATGATCCATAAGAGGTCTGTCTTTTTTTTATGATGGTGTTTCTTTGTCAGCGACTCCAGAGAAATCACTTTGTCTTCTGTTTCTGATTGGCGTATGAGCTCCTCTTTCATTTTGATGCTGGGGAAATCTCTCGGAAAGTCTTTTTTCAGCTCCTGCAGTTGTGTCTTGGATGTTGGCTGAAGTTTCAGCCCATGTTCTGTAACTGTTAGCCTGGATGTATGGCCTGGTCCATGCGTAGGGCTCTTCAACCTGAGACTGCCTGTTGATGAGTTTTGGCCTGTCCCGAACTTCTGGGTTGTCGGAGGCTGCTGGGACCTGGGCTTGAGGTTGAGCTGGTGGGTCTTTTTTCGATCTCTATGATCGGGTTACTTTTCCTGGAGACATTCTGAGCCTCCGTCGTGTCTTGTTGTGTTGGTGTTTCGTTTAATTCACCTGGCTGGTGGGGCTCCACACTCGTTGTTTCTGTGGTAGGCCTTTCACTTGTCTTCGGGGCGCTCGCTTGCTTTGCGTTTTCTGCTGTTAGTGTAGGATCTTGTGCGATCGTTGCGTAGGGGGGCTTTACCCTTCCTGCTTCTGTGTCCTGGTTCATGCTGGATGTACTACGGGCATGCCATTTGATTCTTGACGTTGGTTTCTCCTGGTTCTGGTCGATTTTTCGAGCTTTGCTCAGTTGGGATGGATCCTGAATTGCCTCCAGTATTTCGGCGTCCAACATCTCTTGGTCTGCGCACAATTTTCTCTTGTTGTGTTTTATGAAGTAGTCCCTCAGGGAGGCCGATAGTAGAGGTGTTGATAGCCCCTTAGTACCTCCTAGTGTTTTTGGGCCTACTTTCCTGCCTCTCTTTTTTTGTGGTTTGTTGGCCATTGTCTTAGCTTTGGTCCTGGCCTTCATGGTTTTTTTGAAGATTTTGGGCCTGGAAGCAGTGTCTTTAGTTTTGTTGAGTTCTTCATCCTGTGATGTGGATTGGTCAGATGGCGAGATGGCCTCGTGGTTTACAAACGGTCCAATGGGGTCTATGCCCTCCGAGCTCTTTGCTTGAGCCTCTTGTGGACGTTCAGCCCTTTTTTGTTGTACCTCTTCTGTTGTTTGAAATTGGATCTCTGTTTTTTCAGAGGGAGGGGCTTGATGGAATGCGTTCGCTCCCTCTGCCACTTCGAATACTGAGTCGTCAATGTTTCCCCTGGCTGGGGATTCCACCCTGTCTTCGTTGTCTGATGCCAAGCTTTTATCTTTGTGGTGTCAGATTGTTCAGATACTTTGTTTCCATTAACTTAATCTTCAGCTTTGTGTTTTGCCAACCTGTTGTGCCACTCTAAATTCCCTATTATGTGTGTAATGCTTACCTGATGCCCTGCGGGAGCGCCTTGCCTTCTGATGTCGAGTGCGTGTTCCAAAACACTCCTTCCCACCAGGAACACAGTTTGGTAAGAATAAACCCAGTGTACAGTGTGGTAGGGAGTGGTTGGAATGATGTTCCCCCAGCGATGGATGGATAAGTCCCCAGCGATGATTGTGTAGGCCGAAGAGTAGCTGAGGGGTAGGATCTAGGGGCAAGACAATGGGGAATTACTAGTTTGCTCACACCTTGCTCACACCTACTACCCCCTCCCTTATCGCCATTGGTTTTACTGGCTGGCAAGAAGGCTGACTCTCCTCTTAATGTTTATTTGTACCCACGTGTTCAAGGTAAGGCACCAGGTCCAGTTCCGTCACTGGCGATGTGCGGTGCAATCCAGCTGTGAGTCGCGAGGTACTGGGGGCAAGGCGGCTCTCAGTTCTTGCACTGCTATGTTGAATATCTGTATTGCAGTACAGCACAGCACGGTGCGGACCGCAACGTATTAGTCCTTTCAAATGTCTCTTTCTTCTCACGTTAAATGTATCTTTCCTTCTTTTACAAGCAGGTACCTTGCTTATAAAAGAAGATGCCCCCCCCGAAGAATGGAGCCACTGCACTGAGGAAATGTCAGGTAAGCCAGGGAAGGAACGTAGGCCATGCGCGATGTTCTGGAGGTGAGCAGTTTCCTTACTGTGCCTTTCCTTTCTTCCAGGATGCGTCGGATGAGCACCAGACAGGAGCGTAGCAGGGATAAAAGGCTGGTAAGTATATGAGCAGGTGGGAGCAGGGGAGGCCCAGAAACAGGAGCGCTAAGCGTTAAGAGCTGCCAAGGTCAAGGTGTGGCCCAGGGCATGGTTTCATAGGCCCGGGTTGCACTATGTGTGTCTACACCACACAGCCTGCTGGAGCAATTGGGATGTCTTGGGCCATATTGGATTTCAGGTTGTGTCCACACCTGGCAGCAATCTTAGTAGCGGCTGGTTGCCTGATACACTTACATTGGCCATAAGGTGTCTGCGCCAGCCAGCAACCAAAGTAGTTCAGCCTTCCCCCATGTTCCTATGCTTGGGACTACTACAACCTAGTCATGTGTGGTGTGTTCTGAGGGGCCATGCCAATGTGTCCCAGAAGGGTGGCTTTATATGTATCCCAGATAAAGGCTGGGGAACTGTACTTTGACTCATTAAAAGTAAATATTCTTGTGTGAATTCTTTTATAGATGCCTGAAAGTCTGATGATCGGCATAGGTTCGTGTTCAGGCACCATTTGGGGTAACTCTGGGGGATGTCTATAGAGGCAAATACTGGTGAATGGCCCGAGATTACCAGTGGAGAAATATTGGCCTTTTGTACTTGGGCCACCAATTGTCCACTAACAAACAGATACTCTATTCTAGTATACGATGTGTGTACTGGTGAGAAGAACAAGTTACTTACCAACTGTAACGTTCTTTCGACATGATGTTCCTCCCACGTATTCCATATCTTTGATAAATCCAATACCAGCTTGCTGGCCTCGGAAAAATGTTTCCCAGTAGAGGGCGTTGCGCGTCGACATCCCTCGAGTCGGTGTCCCTCGAAGCCCCCTGTATCGGCTCCAACATCATCATAGGTATATATTGCCTCGCGCAGCGTCCGTTGCTCAGTTCTGTTTTGAGGTGCTGTGTTTGTCAGTATGAGATGGTTAGTACCCTTGAAGGAGCGTAGGCTGCAACTACAAGGGAAGTTTTACTGCAGGCTAGCATGCGAGGGGCGATAAGGAATACTTGGGAGGAACATCCAGTCGAAAGAATGTTACAGTTGGTAAGTAATTTGTTCTTCGAATGGATCGTGCCCTCCCACGTATTCCTTATCTTTGATAGACTCCAAAAGCTGTAATGTGTACAGGAGGCGGGAGTAAAATGTAGTGACTTTTTAAGAATGCACAGAGTGCAACACAGCTTTCTGAAATTTAGTCTCCTTGCTAGTGGAGGAATCTAGACTGTAGAATTTGGTGAAAGTATGTGGGGACGACCAT
Organism: Ambystoma mexicanum; assembly: GCF_040938575.1. NCBI lineage: Eukaryota > Metazoa > Chordata > Amphibia > Caudata > Ambystomatidae > Ambystoma > Ambystoma mexicanum. The sequence continues at coordinate 641,119,807 of NC_090939.1, forward strand.
GTGGCAGACGCAAAGATGTCTTTAATTGGAACTCCTCTTTGGAGAGCTGACGAGGCTGCAAAACGCATGGTTGAATGAGCCCTGAGGTGTTAAGGAGGAACTTTTCCTGCCAATTTATAGCACTCTATGATAGTTAGTATTATCCATCTTGAGATGGTCTGTTTCATGATAGGTAAACCTAGTTTATGTCCTGCATACCCCACAAACAACTGATCTGCTTGCCTAATACTTGCAAGTCTGTTAATGTAAAAACTAGCCACGCCTTGGAGCCAGCCTGTCCAATCTCTCTTCCTCCTTCCCTGGGTGAGGACGAGGGCAAAATGAAGGCAAGATTATTTTTGTGTGATATAAAATTCTGAGACAACCTTTGGGAGGAAACTCGGCTTCACTTGAAGAACTACTTTATCTTTGTGAAAGATGGTATGTGGAGGTTTGCAAGATAAAGCGTGTAGTTCGCTCGCTCTTCTGGCAGATGTTTAAGCCACTAGGAAGACTGTTTTTAGAGTGAGAAACCTTAATGGACAGGAATGAAGAGGTTCAAATGGAGTGCCCATCAGAAATGTTAAGACTAGATTTATATCCCACGGGGGAATCTGAAAAGGAGTTGGGGCAAAGACATTAGTCAACCCTTTCAGAAACTGAATGACTAGAGGCAACTTGAAATATGAGGGTTCTTCAGCCGTGCGTTTAAAGATTGATAACGTGGCGAGGTAACCCTTGATTGTGCCAACTTGAAGTCCTGAATTTGCCAAATATAACAGTAAAGATAACACCATTAGTGTACTACACGAAAAAGGGTCAATATCCTTATCTCGACACCAGCTGCAGAATTTGTTCCAATGGCAGCAAAACCTCCATTACGTCATCCTGGAGGTCCCAATGTTTGTATCTCAATCTTTCAGAAACCAAGCGTGAAGGTTGAGAGTCCTGATATCCGGATTGAGTAACTGACCTTCCTCTTGCGAGAGAAGATCCTCTCTTTTTGGAAGACAAATAGCAGGAGGACAGATGGACATGTCTAGAAGATCTGGGTACCACGTTCTCATGGCCCAATCCGGGGCAATTAGAATCATGGGTTTTCGGAATCTCCTGAGCCTCCTTATTACGAGAGGAATGACAGGGACTGGAAGAAACGCGTACAGAAGTGGAAACTCCCAGTCCACCACAAACGCATCTCCTAGAGCTCCTCTCGGGGGAAATTCCCTTGAGCAGTATCGTTTACATTTCCTGTTGACACTCGTTTCGAACAGTTCTACTTGAGGGGTTCCCAAAAGGGTGAAGGTCTCTTGAAGGACTTCCTGGGCTAGTTCCCACTCGTGGGAGACTGTGGTCAGCCTGCTTAGAGTGTCCGCCGCTGTGTTCTTCTCTCCGGCTAGGTGAACTGCTGATAGAGAGATCCCTTCTTGAATTGCCCACAACCATGGCTGCACTGTCACTCTGCACAGTGGCAGTGACCATACGCCTCCTCTTTTGTCGAGGTAGTGCATGGCCACTGTGTTGTCTGTCATTATCAGAAAATGTTTTCCCTGTACTGATGGCAGAAAATCTTTCAGTGCTAGCCTGATTGCTCTTTGCTCTAATAGGTTGATGTGTAGTCTGGACTCCAATGTAGACCAACGACCACTGATGGTTAAGTCGTTGGTATGGGCTCCCCACCCCGTGAGTGAGGCGTCTGTGACTACTGTTATGTCCGGCCATGGTTGCCAAAACTGTTCTCCTTTCAAGTTGTTCTCCCGACAGGCCCACCACTGAAGGTCTCGTGCTACTCTGTTTGGGATTTGTAGGAGATCTGACATCCTTCCTGAGAATTGTGACCACTGGGTCCCTAGCGCCTACTCGAGAGATCTCATTCTGAGGCGAGCCTCTGGCACTAGAAAGATGCAGGATGCCATGAGGCACAGCAACCTCAAAAGAATTGAAGGCTGGTAGACAGTGGGCATTTTGAAATCTGGTCACCATCTGTAGAATATCTTGAGCCATCACCTCTGGTGGCAAGGCTTTTCCCAGGGATGTGTCCAGGACTGCTCCAATGAACTGGAGTCTCTGTGATGGTATCATCTGTGACTTCTTTAAGTTGAGGGAGAAGCCCAGCTTGTGGAGGAAGTGGCGAACATAATCCAGATGAATCTGAGCTTGTTCCGGGGACACTGCTCTGATCAACCAGTCGTCCAGGTAGGGATAGATTTGAATCCCTCCACTCCTTAGACTTGCTGCCATGACTGCCATTAACTTGGTGAAGAACCTTGGGGCGGAGGTCAGCCCAAATAGCAGAACCCAAAATTGATAGTGAGAGCTGCCAATGGCAAACCTCAGGTACTTTATGTGCTTGAGATGGATAGGCACATGAAAGTAAGCATCACGAAACTGGAGGGCCTGAAGGATCTGAGAAAGGGTTACCATCTTGAATTTGTCCTTCCTGAGAAATATGTTCAATTCTCATAAATCCAAGATGGGTCTCAATCCTCTGTCCTTTTTTGGTATTAGGAAGTAAGGGGGGTACCAACCCTTGTTCCTCTCCGCTACAGGTACCGGTTCTATGGCACCTTTCTCTAGCAGGTCTAGAATCTCCTGCATAAGGAGCGGGTCTTGAAACTTCAAAGAGTTGCTCCCCGGTGGATGACTTTGAGGAGTGTGTAGGAAAGGCAGGCAGTAAGCCTGGGCAATTGTTTCCAATGGCCAAGCATTTGACTTAATAGCCTGCCATTCTTCCAGATGTTGAGTTAACCTGTCTCCTACTGGTGTTTTGTGTGGAGAGACATCAGAGGGCTTTTGGAGTGGCTGACGCAGATGCTGAGGGTAAGGCAGCACCTGCTGATGCAGACTTGGTACCTTTGACCTGTCCAGCATGGGTGAATCGTCTCTGGTCCCTTTGAGCTGGCTGCCCTCTGCCTTTTCCAAATGCGGAGTAAAAACAAAAGGGCTTTCCCCTCCAGGACGTACCTCTGGGGCGGTTTGGAGTTTGACGAATTGCAGCCCCAAGGGATTTGGCTGCCACTTTGGAGGTTTGCAATTTCTCCAAACTGTCATCAGCTTTCTTGCCAAATAGAGAGGTGCCGTCAAAGGGCATATTTAGAAGTCTGCCTTGTACATCAGGAGCAAAACCAGACTTCCACAACCATGCAAATCTGCAGATTGTGGTACTGGCCGACATGGCCCTGCTGATGCTGTCAGCAGAGTCGAGACGTGTTTCGAGGGACTCACATATCGCATCCTTCCCATCCTTGATGATATTCAAGAATGCGTCTCGTTCCTCCCCTTCTGGGAGATGGTCAGCCGCTGATGAAGCGCATTCCCAAAGGGTGTGGCTGAATCTCGCTAGCGTGCAAGTGGTGTTAACTGACTTAAGTGCCATGCTGCATGCTGAGACAAACTTTTTGGCCATGGCGTCAAATTTCTTGTCGTCCCTATCTTGTGGTATTGTGGGGTACGCCGATTTACTGCTTGACGAAGTCGCAGCCTGTACTACCAAGCTCTCTGGGTCGGATGCTTAGTAAAGTACAAAGGATCTGAGGCCGACTTTCTGTACTTTGCAGAGAGCTTTTTGTTTACTGCAGGGGTAACCTCTGGTGTTTCCTAATTTGCAGTTATCTTTCTATGTAATGCTGCATGAAAAGGAACTATAGGGTCTTCTTGAGGTCCTTTATCTAAGATGTCTGTTAAGTCATCTTGTTGGAAAGAGGGTGCAGGTGCTGACCACCCCATAAACTCCACAATTCTCGCCATGAGAGATCTATAAGACATCTCTGCATGCTCCCCAGGTTCTGGTCTGACGAAGTCAGCCTCTAGAGAGGTATCTATGCCACTGGCATCCTGTAACGACTTCAGAAGATCTTTTAATCTGACTTCCTCTGTTATTAGCTCCTCTGGAATAGGAACTCTTGTAGTTTGTAAGGCAAACAGCCTTTCATTATCAGAGTCTTTCCCTTCCTCATAAATAGAGGACAAAGCTCTGAAGTAGTCAGAGCATGGGTAAGAGATAAAACCCATTTCAAGTGATGAGGGAGCCAAATTGGTCGACACTGCTTGAGATAAGGTTGTAGTAGTCGATGTAGACGTCATAGGTCTTGACAAACTTACAAACGGCGTCGATATACTCGAGTATGGCCTCAATGTCATCGAGAGAATCGGAATTCTACTCGATGTCGTCGATGTGGCCGAAGCCCCTTTCGACGCCTTCGAAGGATCCTTCGATGCCCAGAGAGCCGGTGGTGCGGTAGGGGCATGAGGCTTCGATGGTCTCTCATTCATCGGGGTCGACGACGTCGTCAATGACGTTGTTTTATGTGTCGAAGGCGCCTTCGACGACGGCGTCGATGACGCAGTCTTGTGCAAAGGGCCCTTGTCTCTACTCGAGGGTTCATGACACTCTCGAGAGTTTTTATTTACAGAGGTCGACGACTCACAGCGTTTCTCTTTCTAGGGTCTTTCACCCGGGGTATCACCTCCAGGCATCTCAAAAGTGGAAAAGGCAGAGTTCTTGAAGACCCTTAGCATTTTTTTTGCGAAATTCCTCCCACTTAGCTGGAGAGATGTGTTTAGTGGGGTGGTGAGTTGGAAGATTAAGGTAATCTATGACGCCTCTTCTTAGTATGTCTCAGTCTGGATGAGTGGTGAGAAACACTACGAGATCTCGAGCGGGAATGTTTTCTACGATGGCGAGGAGACGAATGTCTCGACTCGGCCGAGGACAATTTTGAAGGGGTAGAGGATTTAACGGTCTTACCTTTTTCCAGCTTCCCCTTGCGCTTCCTCAAGGCTTTCGCCGTCATGGACATACATTCCTCACACTCCGTACACTGGTGCTCTGAGCCCAGGCACAACAGACCGATCTTGTGAGGATCGGTTAACAACATCTTCTTTCCACAATCCCAGCATTTTTTTAAACCGCTTTGTGGCGTCGATGAAGCTGATGAAGATGCCATCATAGATTCAAAGAATTTTTCAAGAAAATCGAAGTTTAGGAAAGATCCACTGAGGAACCAAGTGTTGCGTCTCAAGGGCTTACGAAGCGTGGGAAAACGGAACTGAGCAACGGACACTGCGCAAGACTATATATACCTATGATGACGTCAGCGCCGATATGGAGGCATTCGAGGGACACCGACTCGAGGGACGTCGACGCGCAGCACCTTCTACTGGGAAAAATGTTTCTGAGGCCAGTAAGTTGGAAATGGATTTATCAAAGATAAGGAATACGTGGGAGGACACAATCCATTCGAAGTAGGTATATTCGAAGGTATCAGGGTTGCAGAGCCTCCAGACATCCGTCACACAATTCGAGAGAATTAAGGATATAAATGTTTGCTGCATCTTTGAGATGAACAAGTTACTTCTTACCTGGTAACGTTCTTTCGACGGGATGTTCCTCCGACGTATTCCTTATCTTTGATAATACGTTTCCAGCTTGCTGGCCTCGGAAATTTTTTCTGTAGAGGGCGCTGCGTTTCGACGTCCGCCGAGTCGATGTCCCTCGACGGCCACCGTATCGGCGTCAACGTCATCATGCCCATAAATAGCCACACGCTGCGTCCGTTGCTCAGTTCCGTTTTGTAGCATAAGAAAAGTCATGCCTGAATTGGTTATTGACCTTGAAGGAGCGTAAGCTGCAACCACAAGGGAAGTATCACAGCGGGGATGGTTGGGAGGGGCGATAAGGAATACGTCGGAGGAACATCCCGTCGATAGAACGTTACCAGGTAAGAAGAAACTTGTTCTTCGAAGGGATTGTGTCCTCTGACGTATTCCTTATCTTTGATAGACTCCCATAGCAGTGGCATGTAATTGGAGGTGGGAGTGAGAATGTTATGTATCCCTTTAGGGATGGACCGAATGTAATACGGCCTTGCCAAATCTGGTCTCTTGAGCAGTGGAGGAATCCAGATTGTAAAATTTTGTGAATGTATGTGCGGACGACCATGTGGCAGCCGCACATATGTCCCGGACTGGTACCCCTCTTTGGAGAGCCGAAGAGGCTGCGATACCCCTGGTTGAATGAGCCCTGAGATTTTGGGGTGGCTCTTTCCCTGCCAGTCTGTAACATTCCAGGATGGCCAAAATAATCCACCTGGAGATGGTTTGTTTTGTTATGGGTAGTCCCAACTTGTCACGTGAGTATCCTACAAACAGTTGGTCTGCTTGCCTGATCCTAGCCATTCTGCTGATGTAAAAGCTGAGAGCTCGCCTTGGGTCCAGCCTATGTAGCCTTTCCTCCTCTTTCCCCGGATGGGGAGGAGGGTAGAACGAAGGTAAGGTAATTTTCTGAGTAATATGAAATTCAGAAACCACCTTTGGGAGGAAATTAGGCTTCACCTGTAGGACAACTTTGTCCTTGTGGAAGATTGTATGTGGGGGTTTACAGGAGAGAGCTTGTAGCTCGCTCACCCTCCTAGCAGATGTTAGTGCTACCAATAGGACAGTTTTAAGCGTGAGAAATCTCAGCGCGCAAGAGTGAAGTGGTTCGAATGGAGTGCCCATTAGGAAGTTTAAGACTAAATTTAAGTCCCATAAGGGAACCTGGAATGGTTTTGGAGGGTAAACATTAGTTAGTCCCTTGAGAAATTGTACCACTAGAGGAAGTTTGAAATATGATGGTTCCTCCGCAGTGCGCTTGAAGATAGAAAGCACTGCGAGATAGCCTTTTACAGTGCCAACTTGAAGGCCTGAGTTTGCCAAGTAGAGTAGAAACGATAACTGTTACGCTCACCTGACTCCCACAGAGGCGCTGGCCTGGTTCACGCTGCTGTGACCTCTTCTAAGGTGATGCGCAGGGTTCGGAAGACGGACTAGACCGGGCCCCCAAATCTGGCTTGCCTGGCTCGCAGAAGTATCCTTCTGTAGGCGAAAATAGGGGATTAACTGTCTGCGGGGTAATGCAATCGGCCTCCCACTTTCCCCTCTCACCCTCCTTGAAACCCTTCTGTGATTTCTCGTAGCGTCTCACCTTAGGGTCTGGAAGGACGAGCTCTCCATCCTGCTTCTGATGCAGGGGCGCGTTGGTATCCAGTTACTTCACTGGATTTTCGGATTGGTGAGAACCAAACTTGCTTGGCTTCCAGGTAAGTTTTTTGATAAGAGGTTCCCCTTGTGTCCATGCATTAATGTACTAATGCTAGTGTCTTTTTCCCCATAGGGGCCGGGGTACGGAATGCCGGGGAACAGGCACCGCCCCGAGATGAGAGGTGAAATCCTTGTAGAAATCAGGTAAGTCTTTAATGAGCGTTTTTTGGTAATGTCTTTTCATTCGCTCATTAACGCTGATGTCTCTTTTTCCAGGATGCGGCGCGGACCCGAAATGAAGAGGGAATGAATCAACAGGTAAGTCTTAACATGGAGATTTAGCTTTCCTTATTCCCTTCTCTCTCTCACCTTTTGTTCTGGTGTTTTTCTCCCTAGGCGCTGGGGCGTGACTGCGAATCCGGATGATCGCTGCTGAACATGGAGGCGCCCTGTGAAGGTGAGTGGAATGCGGCGCTGCAGCGATCGACGCAATGAGCTTTTAATTTAAAGTCTTCCTTTTCAGAATTGTCGGCGAGATGTCTCCGGGATGCGGGTTTAGCAGGTAAGGACTTTTCCTTCTTCTGTTCTCTTCTTCTCTTCCTTTGCAGGTGATCCAGGATGCTGGCAGGCGTGGCAGAAGTGGCAGAAGTCAGGATGCAGGAGCAGACACGGTGAGCGTCCAGCTGCTAGATGCAGAACAACGCGAAGCACGTGTGGCTGTTCGGGTGGAGTTTAAATAGCCTTGGAAGAAGTTAAAGGTATGTATCCTTCCTCCAATCAGGTATGTATCCTTCCCCGACCACGCCCGGATGGTAAATTAGTCCCACAGGTAAAGTAGTTCCTTTCAGGCCTCAAGGAGGCCGGGATCCTGCAGCATGGTCTGCATCAGGTAAGTGCACCCAAGCATTCCCATAATGAGCCTGGCGCCTATGGCGCCAGGACTGATGTCTTTTATGAGCCTGGCGCCATAGGCGCCAGGACACTGTCCAAAGGGCCCCTATATGGGGTTGCTGGGTCCTTCCTTGGGGACTGGATGTCCGCTTTCGGGGACGCCGGGCTTGAACCGGCTCCCCGGGAGCGGGCATCATGACAGCACTCCCCCCAAGGCCCCTCCCAAGGTTGTTCCCTCCGGGGGTTTTGGTTTGTCTGGGAAGAGTCGGTGGAATTTCCGGACTAATCGAGGTGCATGCACATGGTCGCTGGGTTCCCACGACCTCTCCTGAGGTCCGTACCCCTTCCAATCAATTAGGTAGAACAGTTTTGACCTAAACATTTTTGAGTCTAAAATGTTCTTCACTTCGAATTCGGGCTCCCCATCTATTAGAATAGGTTCTGGAGGTTTGAGTAGTCGGGTTCCGGGTACCACTGGTTTCAGAAGTGACACATGAAAAACAGGGTGAATTCGCATACTAGCTGGTAAATCAAGTTTAACAGCCACTGGGTTAATTATTGCCGTAATAGAATAAGGTCCCAGATATTTTGGGTTAAAAGTTCGAGGCCCTTTGAGTGGTAAATGTCTGGTAGCTAACCACACTAGATCCCCATTCTGATACGGAGGTGCTTCACTCCGATGTAGATCAGCATTCTCCTTGTATTTTCTCTTGGCTTGTTGTAAATGCGTAGTTGCCTCTTTGAAGGCTTGGGTAATTGTAGAATGCAGATGTTCTACTGCAGGCATTCCGAGGTTCTGAGGTGAGTCAAGGTTTGAGGTTCGAGGGTGATGCCCAAACAAAGTATAAAAAGGACTGTGGCCAGTTCCAGAGTGTACCGAATTATTATATGCGTATTCGGCTATCCAAAGAATGTCTTTCCAGTTGCTTTCAGATTGCTGTAACATACACCGTAAGTACTGTTCAAGGGTCTGATTTGTCCTCTCGGTCTGACCATCGGTCTGAGGGTGGTGACTGGTCGATAATCTTACATCGATCTGCGCCATTTGACAACATTTGCGCCAGAAGTGGGAAATGAATTGGCTTCCCCGGTCAGAGATTAGTATAGATGGGAATCCATGTAGCCGAACAATATTTTCGAGGAATTCTTTGGCTAGGACAGAAGCTGAAGGTAAACCTTTCAAAGGAATAAAGTGGGCCATTTTGGAAAACAAATCCACAATTACCAGAATAGTATTGTACCCCGAACAAGGAGGCAGGTCCGTAATAAAATCCATTGATAGGGTGTGCCAGGGTGCTGGTGGTATGTCTAGAGGTTGAAGGAGACCGGCTGGTCTTTTCTTTTGACTTTTATTTTGGGCGCAAACACCACAGGACATCACAAAAGATTTAACATCTTTTCGCCAAGAGGGCCACCAAAATTGTCGTTTCACCTTTTCCTCTGTCTTGACAATACCGGGGTGTCCCCCTATTAATGTATCATGATAACCGGAAATAACTAGTTCGTGTAATTCCTTATGTGGCAGGAATAAGCGTCCTTGGAAATAAGGTAAACCATTATCTATGGTAAAGTCTGATCCCTTTTGTATCCATTCCTGTAAGGTTGTAGGGCCAGGAGGCTGTTTCACTCTGGCTTGAATGTCTTCAAGCGTCTGTAACGAAGTCATGCCTAGAATCCTCTGTTCGGGAATTATTGGTACTGGTTCTGAGTTTGTATCAGGTTCTCCCATTCCAATTCGGGATAAGGCGTCTGCTTTGCCATTCTTGCAGCCAGGTCGATAGGTAATCACGAAATCAAATTCAGCGAAAAACAAAGCCCATCGGAGCTGCCGTGATGACTGAGCCTTGGCGGTTTTCAAATACTGTAAATTCCGGTGATCAGTGATCACTGTGATGGTATGTCGAGCGCCAAGCAGATAATGCCGCCAGGCTTTAAAAGCGGACTTAATGGCTAACAGTTCGTTGTCCGTGATTGCATAATTAACCTTGGGTGCCGAGAATTTTCTGGACCAAAATGATACGGGATGCAGTTGGTTGGTTTCGGGATCTCTTTGGGACAGGACAGCTCCCATGGCTAGGCTGGATGCGTCAGTCTCGACGACATAAGGGAAATCTGGACACGGGTGTTTCAATATAGGTGCGGAGGTAAACTTAGCTTTTAAATCCTGAAAGGCCTGCTCGGCTTCTTCAGACCATTCAAAACGTTTATTTTTCCTCAAGAGTGCAGTAATGGGTTGTACCACGCGTGAAAATTCCGGGATAAGCCTGCGATAGAAATTGGCAAAGCCGAGCATGCTTTGAACCCCTTTTACAGAGCTAGGTGATGGCCATTTGAGGATGGCATCCACTTTTCTTGAGTCCATTCGGACTCCTTTGGGTGTCAGGATGAAACCTAGAAACTCGACTTCTGTGGTATGGAAAACACATTTCTCCAATTTAGCAAATAGTTTGTGTTGGCGCAGTTTTTCAAGCACTGCCCTGACGTGTTTTCTGTGATCAGATTCCGAAGAGGAGTACACCAGAATGTCAACGATATATACGACAACACAAACATCGATGAGATCCCGAAGGACATCATTCATGAAGTATTGGAAGGCAGCCGGCGCGTTACACAATCCGAAAGGCATCACCTGGTACTCGAATAATCCGTATTTAGTACGGAAGGCAGTTTTCCATTCGTCGCCTTCTTTAACTCGTACCAGATGATAAGCCCCCCGGAGATCTAACTTGGTGTATATGCAAGCATCCTTCACCTGGTCAATGAGTTCAGGGATCAGAGGCAGAGGATAACGGTTTTTAACCGTTATCTGGTTCAATGCGCGGTAATCGATACAAGTTCTAAGGTCGCCTTCTTTTTTGGGCACGAAGAACAAAGCCGAGGATGCCGGGGATTTTGACGGGCGAATAAAACCATTAGCTAGGTATTGATCCAAATATTGTCTCAAATGCAGATTCTCAGGTTCGGTAAGGGCATAAATCCTGCTACAAGGGGGTTGTGGACCGGGCACCAGATCGATTTGGCAATCGTACGATCTGTGAGGAGGTAACGTGTTGGCCTGTTCCTTTTGGAAGACGTCCTGAAAGTCTTGGTATTCCCGAGGTAGTTGCATGGAGGTAGAGGTTACAGATGCTAGATTAATCTTCAGGTTTTCTGGGTAGCAGGTTTGTGTACAATCCGGGAAGGTTATTCTCTTAGCTCGCCAATCAATTCGAGGATTATGTGTCTCTAACCAAGGGATTCCAAGAATAACCTGAAACTGTGGAGCCTTGATTACATCAAACACAACACCCTCCCGATGGCCGTCGGGACCAATAAGAGTCACCTCAGTAGTGGAATGTGTTACCGGTCCAGAGGCAATTTCAGTTCCATCGACTGTGGTGATGACATCTTTGCTGGTTTTAGGACGGAGAGGGAGGTTAATCCTAGAGACCAATTCACGATCCACATAGTTTCCAATAGCCCCACTATCGATGTATGCCTTTATTGCATGCAACCGCTTAGGCTGTTCTGGATCTACGAGAACCATTGGCACAATGAAATGCGAGGTCTGAGAGTTAGTTTTCAAGCTCGGCAAGCGGACCCCTACACTTGTCAGGCGGAGTCGTTTCCCGAAACAGAGTCTTCATGGTTTTTATCAGCGGCTCCTACCGCCTTTCGGTGCGGTTTTGCCGGGCAATCTCGTAGAAAGTGTCCAGAATTCCCACAATAAAGACATAATTTTAACTGCCTCCTCCTTTCACGTTCCTTTTGAGTTAAGGGTCCTTTAACCCCTCCAATTTGCATAGGCCCAGAGACATCAACTCCCTTGGGATTAGCATGGGTCTTGACCAACACCCGGGTCTCAAACCTGGACCGATCTGCTTTTCTGTTTTGAAGTCTGTGATCCAATTGGACCACTAAGTCTATATAATCTGTGCATTCTTGGGGCGGATTTACAACTTGGGCCAAGACATCTTTAAGTTCTCCGCGAAGGCCTCGATAAAACAACGTGACTCTTTTATCCTCTGGCCATCCCGTTTCCACAATTAGTCTATTAAAGGTTGCAATATAGGATAGGAGGTCCTGATTGCCCTGTCGCAGGGATAGAAGTTCGTCATCCAGCGCCTGCCCCTGAGAGTGTCGAGCAAATAACCTTTCCATGCTTGCTTGAAACCCTTGAAAATCACAGAGAATCGGGTCATCTTGAGTAACCAGTGGAACTGACCAATCGGCAGCGCAGCCGCTGAGATATGACAATACAAAGGCTACCTTGGTCTGATCATTAGGGAAGACCCCAGGTCTGCATAGGAAGTGCAAACGACACTGATTCATGAATACGGCGAATCGTTTGGGGTCCCCAGCAAAGCGTTCGGGTGGGGCCAGCGGCATGTTTCCAGGTAGATTAATCTGCACAGGGTTACTGGAAACCACAGGAGCGGGGTTCCCTCCGGAACCAGGTAGAGGAGTTTGCCCAGCTTGACCTTGCAAAAGCTGTCTGGCCAGGTCATCAGTTCTTTCCTTTGATATTATTAATTCCCTCCTGAGGGCATTAGTCTCTTGACGAGCGGCATGTACTTCGGCCCGTAATTCCCCCAGTAATTGGGCCAACTGATCAGTCTCAGAACTTTCCATAGCGCCTGGGTGGGAATTTGTAGGAAGGCTTCGCGTTCTGTTACGCTCACCTGACTCCCACGGAGGCGCTGGCCTGGTTCGCGCTGCTGTGACCTCTTCTAAGGTGATGCGCAGGGTTCGGAAGATGGACTTGACCGGGCCCTCAAATCTGGCTTGTCTGGCTCGCAGAAGTATCCTTCTGTAGGCGAAAATAGGGGATTAACTGTCTGTGGGGTAATGCAATCGGCCTCCCACTTTCCCCTCTCACCCTCCTTGAAACCCTTCTGTGATTTCTCGTAGCGTCTCACCTTAGGGTCTGGAAGGACGAGCTCTCCATCCTGCTTCTGATGCAGGGGCGCGTTGGTATCCAGTTACTTCACTGGATTTTCGGTTGGTGAGAACCAAACTTGCTTGGCTTCCAGGTACGTTTTTTGATAAGAGGTTCCCCTTGTGTCCATGCATTAATGTACTAATGCTAGTGTCTTTTTCCCCATAGGGGCCGGGGTACGGAATGCCGGGGAACAGGCACCGACCCGAGATGAGAGGTGAAATCCTTGTAGAAATCAGGTAAGTCTTTAATGAGCGTTTTTCGGTAATGTCTTTTCATTCGCTCATTAACGCTGATGTCTCTTTTTCCCCTTAGGGGCCGGGGTCCGGAAATGCCAGGATGCGGCGCGGACCCGAAATGAAGAGGGAATGAATCAACAGGTAAGTCTTAACATGGAGATTTAGCTTTCCTTATTCCCTTCTCTCTCTCACCTTTTGTTCTGGTGTTTTTCTCCCTAGGCGCTGGGGCGTGACTGCGAATCCGGATGATCGCTGCTGAACATGGAGGCGCCCTGTGAAGGTGAGTGGAATGCGGCGCTGCAGCGATCGACTCGATGAGCTTTTAAATTAAAGTCTTCCTTTTCAGGATTGTCGGCGAGATGTTTCCGGGATGCGGATTTAGCAGGTAAGGACTTTTCCTTCTTCTGTTCTCTTCTTCTCTTCCTTTGCAGGTGATCCAGGATGCTGGCAGGCGTGGCAGAAGTCAGGATGCAGGAGCAGACACGGTGAGCGTCCAGCTGCTAGATGCAGAACAACGCAAAGCACGTGTGGCTGTTTGGGTGGGTTTTAAATAGCCTTGGAAGAAGTTCCAGGTATGTATCCTTCCTCCAATCAGGTATGCATCCTTCCCCGACCACGCCCGGATGGTAAATTAGTCCCACAGTTAAAGTAGTTCCTTTCAGGCCTCAAGGAGGCCGGGATCCTGCAGCATGGTCTGCATCAGGTAAGTGCACCCAAGCATTCCCATAATGAGCCTGGCGCCTATGGCGCCAGGACTGATGTCTTTTATGAGCCTGGCGCCATAGGCGCCAGGACACTGTCCAAAGGGCCCCTATATGGGGTTGCTGGGTCCTTCCTTGGGGACTGGATGTCCGCTTTCGGGGACGCCGGGCTTGAACCGGCTCCCCGGGAGTGGGCATCATGACAATAACACTGTTGGTGTACCACATGAAAAAGGGGCGATATTCTCTTCCCTACACCAGCTGCAAAATTTGTTCCAACGGCAGCGGTATAAAGACTTTGTTGCCGGTCTTCTGGCCAAAAGCAACACCTCCATGACATCATCAGGGAGATCCCAATCCTTGTACCTCACCCTTTCAGAAGCCAAGCGTGAAGGTTGAGGGTTCTGGTGTCTGGATGGAGAACCTGACCTCCCTTCTGTGAGAGAAGATTCTCTTTGAGTGGAAGATGGATTGGAGGACAGATGGACAAATCTAGAAGGTCCGGGTACCACGTTCTCCTGGCCCAATCCGGGGCAATTAGGATCAAGGTTTTCCGGAATCTTCTCAACCTCCTGATCATTTGAGGAATAACAGGGACTGGTGGAAACGCGTAAAGGAGTGGAAACTCCCAGTCCACTACGAACGTGTCTCCCAGAGCTCCTCTCGGGGGAAATTCCCTTGAACAGAACAGATCGCACTTCCTGTTGGTGCTTGTGGCGAACAGATCCACCTGAGGGGTTCCCCAAAGTGCGAAGATCTCTTGAAGGACCTCCTGAGCTAGCTCCCACTCCTGGGAGACTGTGCTCTGCCTGCTCAGAGCGTCCGCTGTCAAGTTCTTCTCTCCGGCTAGGTGGACTGCCGATAGAGAGATTCCTTCTTGGATTGCCCAAAACCAGAGCTGCCGATGGAGACCAACGACCGCTGATGGTCAAGTCGATGGCATGGGCTCCCCACCCCGTAAGTGAGGCGTCTGTGACTACTGTTATCTCCGGCCATGGTTGCCAAAACAGTTCTCCTTTCAAGATGTATTCTGGATAGGCCCACCATTGAAGGTCGCGGGCTACCTTGTCCGGAATCCGGAGGAGATCTGTCATTCTGCCTGAGAATTGCAACCACTGACTTCTCAGTGCCCACTGAAGAGATCTCATTCTCAGGAGAGCCTCTGGCACAAGGAAGATGCAGGATGCCATGAGGCCTAGCAACCTCAAAAAGTCGAAGGCTGGGAGACGTTGGGCATTTTGAAACTTGGTGACCATCTGTAGAATATCTTGAGCCCTCACCTCTGGTGGCGAGGCTTTTCCCAGGGAAGTGTTCAGGACCGCTCCAATGAACTGGAGTCTCTGTGATGGTATCATCTGTGACTTCTTTAAATTGAGGGAGAAGCCCAGTCTGTGAAGTCGGGGCGGAGGTCAGCTCAAATGGCAGAACTCGAAAATTAATAATGAGAGTCGCCAATTGCGAACCTCAGGTATTTCCTGTGTTTGAGATGGATGGCACATGGAAATAAGCATCCTGAAGGTCCAGAGATACCAGCCAGTCCTGGAGCTGGAGGGCCTGAAGGATCTGAGAGAGAGATACCATCTTGAACTTGTCCTTCCTGAGGAACTTGTTCAATTCTCGTAAGTCCAGGGTGGGTCTCAGTCCTCCGTCCTTCTTTGGTATGAGAAAGTAGGGGGAGTATCAGCCCTTGTTCCTGTCCGCTACAGGTTCCGGCTCTATGGCACCTTTCTCTAGCAGGTCTATAATTTCCTGCAAGAGGAGCGGATCTGGAACTTTTAGAGAGCTGTTCCCCGGTGGATGACTCTGAGGAATGTGTAGAAAGGGTAGGCAGTAACCTTGGGCAACTGTCTCCAATGCCCAAGCATCTGACGTTATAGCCTGCCATTCCGTCAGATGGTGAGTTAACCTGCCCCCTACAGGTGTATTGTGTGGGAAGGCCTGAGAGTGGTTTGGGGGCGGCTGATGCAGATGCCGAGGGTAAAGAGGCACCTGCTGCTGCTGCGGTCTTAGTACTTTTGATCCGTCCACCTCGGGTGGATCTCTTTTGGCCTCTTTGAGCTGGCTGTCCTCTGCCTTTCCCGAATGCGGAATAATAGCAAAAGGACTTTTCTCTCCCAGAGGTTCCTGAGGGGCGAAAAGGAGTTTGGCGGATAGCAGCTCCTAAAGCTTTTGCTGCTGCTTTAGAAGTCTGTAACTTTTCCAGACTGTCATCAGCCTTTTTCCCGAATAATGAAGAGCCGTCAAAGGGCATATTCAAAAGTCTGGCGTGTACATCTGGAGCAAAGCCCGACTTTCGCAACCACGCATGCCTGCGGATTGTTGTACTTGCCGCCATGGCCCTGCTGATACTGTCAGCGGAATCGATGCCAGTTTGAAGTGATTCGCACATGGCATCTTTGCCATCTTTAATAATGTTAAGGAAGGCTTCCTTTTCCTTTTCGGGTATGCAGTCAGCTGCTGATGAAGCACACTCCCATAGTGTGTGACTGAACCTGGCGAGCGTACAGGTGGCGTTGATGGACTTCAACACCATACTACAGGCAGAAAAGACTTTCTTCGCCATAGAGTCGTACCTCTTGTCATCTCTATCCTGTGGGACAGTAGGGTAAGTGGTCCTACTGCTAGATGAAGTTGCCGCTTGAAACCACCAGGCTCTCTGGGGTCGGGTGTTTTGATAAGTATTCAGGGTCAGCAGCCGCTACCCTATACTTGGCTGACAATCTTTTATTGACCGCAGGGATAACTTCAGGAGTTTCCCAATTAGATGCAATTTTCCTTTGTAAGGCTGCATGGAAGGGGACCACAAGGTCCTCCTGTGGGCCTTTATCTAATATATCTGTTAGGTCATCCTGTTGAAAAACAGGTGAAGGCGCAGACCAACCCATAAATTCAATAATTCTTGCCATCAGGGTTCTATAGGGTGTTTCGGCATGTTCCCCTGGGTCTGGCTTAACAAATTCCACTTCTGGGGAAGTGTCCAGCCCACTTGCCTCATGTAGTGACTCCTGTAGGTCCTTCAGCCTTCTTTCCTCAGAGGTGAAATCCTCTGAAATAGGCAGTGTGGTCCTCTGTAACCCGATTGTTTCCTGGTCAGAATCTTCCCCCTCTTCATAAATTGAAGATAGTCCAGGGTACTCTGACCTCTGAAATGGTGTAAAACCCATCTCTAAGGCAGAAGGAGCCAAACTCGTCGTTATTGGACGAAAAAACTGGAAGGGGTCACGAAGAACTCGAGAGGATCGGGATCCTACTCGAGAGCATCGACGACGGTCTCGGCGTCGTGCCAGAGGCCCTTGGAATCACCGTTGGCTGTGGAGTGGCCTTGGTCCTCTCTTTCATTGGCGTCGACGTTGACGATGGCGTCGAGTCGATCGACCGATGCGTCGAGGAACCCTTCGACAACGGCGTCGATCTGTGCGTCGAAGGAATCTTCGACGACGGCGTCGAAGATGGTGCCTTCTTACCCGATGGCTCATGGCGCTCTCGGGTGGGATGTTTCGCCGGGTGCTGCGACTCGCGGCGTTTTGATTTTTTGGGTTTTTCACCCGGGTATCACCCTCAGCTGTCTTTGAGCGGGTCGAGGTCGCGTTCTCGAAGACGCTTAACATTTTCTTTCTGAATTCCTCCCACTCAGCTTGAGAACTGTGTTTAGTGGGACAGGAAACCCTTTCTGGGGACACAGAAGACGACGAGGAAGGGGACCTTCGACGTCTCTCTTTTGAGTGTCTTGATCTCGACGACTGGTGGGAGCTACTTCGAGATCTAGAATGGGAATGTTTTCGATGGCGAGGAGACGAATGCCTCGACTCAGCCGACGAAACTTTCAAGGAGGTTTTGACTGACTTACCTCTCTCGAGCTTCCCCTTGCGCTCCTTCAAGGCTTTCGCCGTCATGGACATGCAGTCCTCACACTCCGAACAATGGTGCTCGGATCCCAAGCACCACAAGCAGATCCTGTGTGGATCCGTTATCAACATTTTTTTACCGCAGTCTCGACATTTCTTGAAGCCGGATCGCGGCGTTGTCGGTTCCGATGAAGAAGCCATCGAGAACGATAAGGTATATTCGAGTAGATATAGTTAGTTATCCTGACTGAACTGAGCAACGACGTTCCGAGGCCCCACGAAGCGCGGAAAAACGGAACTGAGCAACGGACGCAGCGCGTGGCTATTTATGGGCATGATGACGTCGGCGCCGATACAGTGGCAGTCGAGGGACATCGACTCGGCGTACGTCGACGCACAGCGCCCTCTACAGAAAAAATTTCAGAGGCCAGCAAGCTGGAAACATATTATCAAAGATAAGGAATACGTCGGAGGACACAATCCCTTCAAAATTGTATCTTCTGTGACGAATCGCAGGATTTAGTCATTTCTCCCCAGGGGGTAGCCTTTCTCTGTGAGGCTAGAGAAGTGAGCTCACTACGCGATACCCTCCCTAGGGGAAGAGGTAGGCAGGACATCACCAGGAGAGACTCTCCCCTTGGGACTAGGACTTCCGTTCCTGTCGGGAACTCCCTAACCAATCCCCCTTTCAACCCAGAAATTATAACATCTGTTGACAGATACTATGAAAAATCAGTGGATGTATGCTATTGTAATGTGGAAACCTTCCTAAAGCCTGAAGAAAATTATTCAACTGATACTACTGATACTACGACAGAGAAAACCACTGGAGTAATAACGAACAGAAAAAAGACACAGACGAAGGACTTCTACGCTATGCTGGGGAAATCCCAGCACAGAGTCATAAATATGGGAGGAGAGATAACAAGAGAGAGAGAGAGAGAGAGACCCGGGAGTTTCAAATGAGCTGCTGGAGTAACGCTGACAGACACGGGGAAACACTGCTTCTCAAAATGGGAGGAAGCTGGAGTGGTGGACAGTTGCATGAGCCACCTTGTTCGAGAGGCAGGCTAGACAGAACCTACAAATTGGAGTCGAGTCCCAGGAGGGAGTCGACAAGAAGAAGTGGTGGCCGGACCGGCTAGATAGAGAAATCCTTTACTGAAGTCAAGACCGCTTGTGCGATGGAATGCTGGAACGAGCTGAGAGAGGAGGGCGAAACGAGTGGAAGAGCCACCCTGACAAGAAGGAAAGAAAAGACAGAGGAGAGCGCCAATCCGGTGAAGCAGCTGCAGTATAAGGAAGGTAACAGGGAGAGTGGGAGACCCGGGAAAAGAGGCGAATATAGCAATTGGTGTACTTATAGCTGTCCAAGTGAGGGAAACTAATATAACGATTGTGTAACGCTTACCTGGACTCCTCAGGAGCATAATGTCTCTCTCAGCCAGTGGATCTGATACTTGGGCACCTTTAGGATTCTTCTCCTGTGTAAACAACAATAAATACTGTGTATTAGTGTGCCTTTGGTAATCCCTCCCTTCTTACCTGTGTGTATGTTTTGTGGAGCTCTCCATCCTGTAGTCTACCAGGGAGCGTTGGTATGAGAGCTTTTAACTTGGAAGGCTGCAGTGTTCAAAGGACTCTTGTCTTTAATAATATCTTTGCATTTCCAAATTGTCTTGGGTAAGTATTTGAGACAAATATTATAGTTCGTTAATTTCAGAGTTGTCCCTACGTTTGAGAGATCTCTCTTTCTAATATTTTTCCTTATTTTAACAGGTTCTTGGATGTCAGGAAAAGTTTGTGGCTGCGGAATGACTGTGACTTAACTCTGTATGAAGAAACTTTTAACACACAATGCGATAGACTGTAGCCTTCAGGGAAGAGAGCCGGAAATAACTAAGCGGTGAACACTTGAAGACACTTCAGGTACATAACATATTTAAACTTTTTCTTTCTTATTTCTATTAAGTTAATTCGTTTATGAATTGCCTTTTGTTTTTCAGGTTTTCATGAAAGCTGTAGAAGAAATACATTCGGAAGCTGCAGAGTCTGCTGAGGAAAACTTCTGTATGATAGTACTGCGACCGCGAACGAAGACTGATGCGAAGAAGATGCTGTGGCTTTGAGGAAACTTCTGACAGAAGATGCTGCGGCTAAGAAACAACAGCTGACTGAAGAAACGCTTCTGAAATACTAAATAACAATCAAATTCTGTTGTTTTTCTGAGGTATTAATATCTTTGTTTTTTTCCTTTGGCAGGTTCTGTGAGCAGAGTAGCCGGTAGCGTGTGGGATGTCTTAACCCACTGGTCCAAGCCCTGCAATTTACTGTGCGTTGCTGGCAGCAGAAACCTCAGAAATGGCCGCTGGAAAGCATGCTGCTTGCTAGAAATCACCAGAAAGTGTGCAGTGAAAAGCTGAAAAATAGGCCGCCATCCACTTTTGCCTATGTCAGTGGTAACACAGGAGACCACTGCCAAAACCCATCATTTGGCTGCCCACAGAGCAAAATCATTGCAAAAGAAACAGTGTTGTTTCAAAAATCCATTTTATTTGATGTCAAATTTTGCAATTCATGGCTCACAAACCACCCGAAAAGATCCAACCTCCTTGTTGGGTGGTCAACATCATTCTCCTTCAAGAATCTACATAAATATAAGGTCCACAGAAGTGTATGTTATCTGAACAAAGTCCACTTTTGAGGATTGCTTGCTGGAAGAAATCTGTCAAAAATGGGTATAATACCGTTACTCACCTCTATCAGAAGCTGGCGATTTAAAACCATCTTGTGTAAAGTTGTAAATTGAACTCAAACTATGCCAAAGAAAGACTTGCTATCAGAAGCCTAAGAGGTGGATACAATTCAAAACTATATTCTGAAAAGGCTTGAAGTAAGAAATTGGAACTCAAACTATGCCAAAGAAAGACTTGCTATCATAAGCCTAGGAGGTGGATACAATTCAAAACTATATTCTGAAAAGGCTTGAAGTAAGAAATTGGTTAATGTATGTGTTAAAAATGAGAGTTATATTATAAGACAAGACAATTTTTAGACATTGGGTTTAAGAGTTAAAGTTTCCCACACTGTGCTTCAAACAAATTCCACACCTCCTCCCTGAACAAAGGAAACTTCCCCCTGCCCCTGGCTAAGAAATTGACAGGCTGTTGTGAAAAGGAACTAGGAGGGGCACCCTGGCCTGTTGCTCTGAGTGAAGACAATGGAGTGCTTGCGCTTAATAGGAATGCTAATTCGGGTGTGACTGACAACAAACTGCTGGCAGGAAGAAGGCCATGTGACCTCTGAGTCAGCCCAGCTCTGGAGGCGGACCAGACTGAAATGTGGATTTAATATGTTTTAGAAAAATGCTTATAACAAATTGCACTGAACTGACAAAAATGTGAAACTTTGAGATTGTTAAAATGAAAAATGTGCCCACAGTTTAAGACTAAGCTGGAATCCGTGCGATGTTCTGAGACTGAACCCCGGAATTTATTCATATTGTAGCTACTGTGTTTATGCTAGGAACATGAAAAATTACAGAAATGTGCTCAGATGGGATATGCATGCATGTATACAAATTGGTGCAGAATTAATATTGAGAAACCCACCACCAAAAGCGCGAAAAGGTTGTCATTTCTGAAGCAAAGCTCTTAGGAAGATGAGAGTTGAACAGAAATGTACCTTAGGCAATCTGTCATGATATTTATATAGTACTAACAAGTTGTGCATATTGTAAATATGTTTTTATGAAAAATAAGATATACTGTACAGAGACAAAGGGGAGGGTTTTTCCCCTAAACCATAAACATGACACATGATGACACAGGTTGACACACTGCTCCCTTCTCAAATCAGGGGACAGGGAATCCTCTGTCCTATCAGATCCTTAGAGGGTTGGGCATAGAGAATCAGCCTCCCCACCCACTTTGGAAATACATAAATAGGGACTGCTGAGGACAGACAGAACACACACTTTTCCACTCATCAACTGATTTCTTGGTGAAGCACCCTGCAGGAAGATCCAGACATAGATCCAGAAACCAGACTCCAGAACCAAGCTCTAGAAACAAACTCTAGAACCTTGAAGCAGAGAGGCCTAACCCACAAGCTGAACCTTTTTCAGAGGCCTTCAGAATCTTTTGCAACCTGATTCTAACCCCTAAACTTCCATCGGGCCTAACCAAACCATTCAACAGCCTGGCTGAGCTGTTTTTCTATTCTAGCTAAGAACCCTGTGCTAGAACCAAGATCTAGACCCAGAGAGCAGAGCTGTATCCAGAACCCGTCAGATCCAGTCCAAGAGGCTGTGCAGACCACAGTGCCGTGCTGAGAGCAGAACCCAGTGCTGAGACCTGTCCGGTGGCGAGAGAAGCCAAACCATTGGCCAGATCTTTGACGGGGCCCATTCCACTCCATTCTAAAGCCATAGGAGTGAGTATCCAGTCTAGAACTGTACATAACCAATCTCTTAGTTTAAAGTAACCCAATCCAACCATTTAAACCTATCCAGAACTGCCTTATAGAATCTTTTGTTCATCCTGAATTCTTCTCATTATATTGTCTGTGATAATTGTAGCAATAATCATCTTTGCGCTGATATTTTTCTGAAGAGGGACAAGTGTTTTGACGGACAGAAGTCAGAGCGGAGGCGCCACTGTTCTGGTGGCTGCCCGATGAGTGTCTTGCTTCTTCATAGCCCCTTAGTATGAGTCCATATTGATTCCTAATCTTTAAAGCACAGTCTTTCATTTTGAAATCTTGATTCTGTTTCTGAAAAATCTACCTTCACAAAAACCTCTGTAACTTTTGAACCGTCCTAGAACCGAAATTTCTAATGAACCTAAAACAACATTCCAATGCCTTTAGTTTTTCCGTAATCGCGTTTCATGCACACGGAAAAGTTGCCGCGAATTGCATTTTGGTTAAATTTCACCACATGTCAGAATAGCTGTTTCTTGTTTGCAACTGCTGAATTTCGTTTTCAATCTGACAATCATTCATAAGGATTGCTAGTTTTGACCTGAACCAATCCAAAGGAACTCTCACTAGTGCTGAATCCCATTTAGCGAATTAAAGTCATTTTTAGCATTTTTCACATTCATTGCAATCATATTCATAAGCATATTGACCTGTTTTAAAATCATACCTGTTCTCTCTAAACTTGCTTGGGGGAACTGGAATTGAACTGCATTATTGATTGTATTCCTGAAACCTGTGTGCCCTCATTTCCATCTCTTCATATTGCATAGTGGGGGGAGTGAGTAGTCACAGGGGAAAGAGTGATCATATTGTCTTTCGTGGAAATCTTATCAAGTTTTATTTCTGTGCTGCATTCTTTCCTATTATTGCATTTCATTGAATCCATATAAAGTATTCTCTGCTACAGTATCCTTCCTATTCCTACTCCTAACTGATTAAAGAGATTGTTGATATTGTAATATTACCCATTGCTGATCATTGTTCATATTCATAAGTGTGCTATTCAGATATTATTCTATTCATAAAAGTGTGATATATATATATTGTTCAATTCTTCAAATAAACCTTTTAATTTGCAAAACAAACCTACTTCTTGGCTCAGTGAGGTCGGGGAGATCCAAAGAGAGGGGCGTTATATAAGGGTTCATCATCCAGATTTAAAGAACTTTTGACATAAAATATATAAATAAGGGCTTCCATTGGGCATCCCATACTAGGCATTGACTTAGTTGGAGTGCTGGATTGAAGACACTTGCAAGCGTTACACACTGTCAGCGGAGCAGACACGATGCGAGCGCTCCAGCGGAGGCGGGGCTTAAGTAGCTCCCACAGCAAAAGGCATAGACTGTGCTGTAAATTATCCATGGACCTGGCGGCAGCCATGTTTAATGTATGAAATCCAATGTAAACTCTATGATAGCCTATGGGTGCAATACTATGAATGATACAAATGCCATTTGTGCCAGGCTTGTAGCCACTGTAAACCGGCTGACTAATATGTTGCCCTTTGCTTCTCTAGTATGCCAGAATGGGAACTGTGCTCATTTACTGGGATCATGACAGTCTTCCCACCCAAGACCCCTCCCTAAGGATGAACCCTCTGGTCCTGACTTAGTAGGGTGGTTTTGATTAAACCTGTGAAGTAGTTTGGGGGCATGAATGTTTAAACTAGGTTCCCAAGTCCTGTCCTGTGGACCAAACCCTTTCCAGTATACCAAGTACAATAGTTTCCTTTTTACAATCTTGGAATCAAACATTTCTTTTACTATGAATTCTGGTTCACCTTCTATGATTAGGAGCTTGGGTGCACCTTAGACCCCCTAAAGGATAGATCAGATAATAAACATACCCGCCCATCGTCCCGGCCAAAATTTTATCCAAACTGACACTTCAGCTACTACTCCGAGACTTGTGGAGAGAACAACACCCAGAACAACGCACATTTTCCTTTTACTCCCCACCTCAAGCTATCCATACTAGGCTGGATTACTTTTTTGTAAGTCAAGAGCAACAATCTATGTTTAGGTCGCCCACTACCTGCCCAGGGTGCTGTCTGACCACTCCCCGCTGTTGGTCACCTGGGAAGTATTCCCTCCCAGACCCCCGGGTCCTACCTGGAGGCTTAGAGCCGAGGCCCTTCAGGATACGGTTTTCAGGGAACACATAAGTGATAGTACTGAGGAGTACTGGGAAAGAAATCTGAATAGCGTTAAATATATAGGTACTGCGTGGGAGGCATACAAGGTGGTCATGAGGGGGGAAATGATTGCGTCCTTAGGCGGAGCCCGGAGATCCATCATATCCTCTCTAGAACGCTCTGAGAAGGAGCTGGGAGAATTGGAAAGCAGGGCTGACTCAAACCCAGAACTCTTACAAAAAATAACCGACCTGAAGCAAACCTGCCTAACACACTGGGAATCCCTGGGGAAATTGAGTTACGCCAAACACACTGAAAGGACCCACGCCCTGGGAGACAAACCCGGTAAACTCCTAGCATGGCTGTATAAAAGGGAGATCCCCCATACACCCATTTGCCAAATTCTTAAGCCAGACGGCAGCACTGCACATACCCAAACAGGAATCAACTTAGTTTTTTCAGACTTTTATCACAATCTGTACACGAGACCCCGCCCGCTGCCGATACCGGTATTGAGGATGTCCTGGACATCATTGAGCTGCCTAAACTGGACTCACAGATGGCCGAAACACTAGACGAGCCCATCACTCCCGATGAAGTTAAGGTAATCATTAGATCCCTTCCATCTGGAAAAGCCCCAGGCACCGATGGTCTCCCTGGGGAGTTTTATAAGACTTATGAAGAGACTCTAGCTCCACTGCTGGCTCAGGTGTTTAACGAAGCTTATGAGCGCGGCACCCTCCGTGACTCCATGAGGGAAGCCGTAATCATTCCCCTCCTCAAGCCCGGAAAAGACGGAATGGACTGCAGCTCCTACAGGCCTCTCTCCATGCTAAACGTTGATAGTAAGATCCTAACCTCCCTGCTAGCGAATAGACTGCATAGGATAATTCCACATTTAATCCACCAGGACCAAACGGGCTATATGCCCGGGCGCTCCATAACCAAGAACCTGCAGAGGTTGCACCATGTTATATTCAGTACAGAACTGAGGCCTCAGAAATATGCGGTCGCGTCACTAGATGCCACCAAAGCTTTCGACGTGCGATGGGAGTGGCTATACGCCACCATGGTTAAAATGGGGATTGGACCCGTTTTTTTTAAATGGACCCAATTGGTGTACACCAACCCAACCGCCAGGGTGCGAACTAACAAGACATACTCTGATAAGTGCACCCTCCACAGAGGCACCCGCAAAGGATGCCCACTGTCCCCGATGCTATATATCATCGCCACCAAACCCGTGGCCGCATACCTTAGACAGGAATACGGAGATGGGGGCATTGAGATTGACAGGGTGACCCACCTGGTCTCCATGTACGCCGACGATACCCTATTATCGTCGGCGTACACAATCCCGAACATCTCCTGCCCTACATTCTAGAAACCCTAGAAGGATTCTATAAACACACAGGAATCCAGATTAACATGGGCAAGTCCTGCCTCTACCCGCTAGCTGCACTATACAGGGAAGACTTCAGATCCCTGCCCCTCTTAGATCTACAATTGCAGGTGACCTCCTTCAAATACCTGGGAATCACTATACACCGAAACCCTTATACAGAACACATCCTCAACACGGTTAGAGCGAAAGATACCCTGGCAAAATCCATGGATTTCTGGGGAAAGCTTCCGTTCTCTATGGCCGGGAGGGCGGGTCTCCACAAGATGGTAGCACTTCCCCGCCTATTACACAACTTCACTAACGTCCCCTTCAACATCCCCCCCCTCCTTCTTTAGAGACATTAATAAATTATGTAGACGGTTCCTCTGGCAGGGAGGCAGGCACAGGGTGGCGCTGGAGACGCTCCAAAGACCCTTCGAGAGGGGAGGAATGAAAGTTCCCAACTTCGAACTGTACTTCCTTGCAAGCCAGCTAAGACATGTGATGCGATGGATGGCCGACGAGATCACTACAGACACCAGACTCCTCCAACCAGCTCTACCCAGTCTCTTACTCAGAGATCTACTCTGGGTCAAGGAGGGAGCCCTAAAACACTACCCATACCTAGCCAAGCTTGGAACCCAGCTTTGGAAAAGGGCTTGCAAAACAGTTGGGTCCGTAGATCCATATTCCCCACACATCCCCATAGCGGCAATCATGGCCCATCAACAGTGGAGCCAATTGGAAACGCATGCACAATGGGAACCTTGTGGTGTGGCTACCCTAGGAGACCAGGTTCAAGACCAAGAGATGCTAACATTCTCCAACCTCAGCGAGACCACAGAGCTACCAGCAGGCCAATTCTTACTCCACAGAGCAGTGATACAGGCTTTTGTTAGGGAGAATTCTCTGTTTAGGCTGAATTTCCTAACCTAGTGAGTCCCCCAGCAGCTTTGCTGGATTTTTGGGGTTTATTTTTTTCTCCTGCCTTTAGTCAGGAGATTCTTATGCTTACAGAGAACTCTTAAACAATCAGCAGTTTTTGTAGCAAGGGACTCTTGACTATAATTTTCCATAGTTGACATGTTAGAAAGATTACTTTTTTTAGTGCTAAGCTTTGTGGTTAGTTGCACCAAGGTCTCTTAAAGCACTCTAAAATGTATACTCAATACAAATCCCACCGCTGCCACCAGTGTTAGACAGAAACCTGTGCAGTTCCCTTTGGGAACACTGCAAAAGATTTAGGACTACAGGTGTTGGCAGTAAACCCACTTGGTAGCAGTCTGTACCACCCAGATTTACCTGGTAGCTGTGGCTGAGCAGTCAGACTTCCCTCAAGAAGAGTTAGGCAGTATGTAAAGTATACACTCAGATACAATAGCACAAGCAAACACTGACTATAGCTTTGGTATCAAGGTATATAATTATTTATTTAAAAACACACTATTTGAAACACTCCAGCACTAATATTGTAAATCACTCTAAACACAGTTACTATTATTATATATACATCCCTTATTCCTTATCAGACAAGTCTTAGTTAACACCACTTATTTCCAGACAGAGGTGAGCGCTTAACTATAGATGGCACTCCAATAAGTTAACGAAAAAGAGAGGGAAAAAGGCAGAATGTAGGAAAATACACCACAATAATACTTAGGAACTCTTAAGCAAGGCAGGAAAGTCAAAAGTTACTTGTGAGCCAAAGTCCATAGGCCGGGCCCACTCTTGGAGAGAGCAGGGCACAAATGTACCCAAGATCATACAATGACAACAGGCTTAAAAAGTCTTGCAGGGAGTTCAGAGAGGTTTTAGTTAGGCTCAGAAAAGTTTAGCCAGGGTGTCCCAGGCTAACCCAGGTTCGAAAGCCGGGGGCTAAATCTACCCCGCACAGTCGGTTGCAAGGGAAGCCAGGCGGAACACGGTACCTTAGGTGGAAAGGATCCTCCAGCGGGGGCAGTTGTTCCTGGAAGTGGGTGTAAGTCGCGGCGTCATCCAGAGGAAGAGAAGATCTCGACGTGGAGGAAAGATGAAGGTCGTTGCACTGCCAGGGAAGAAACCAGCCGCAGAGTTTTCCGGTTGAAGGTACTACCCTTTAATTTGCGGTAGTGGTGAAACGTGGTATCCCGGTTGCCGGGGTGCTTGGCACAGGCAAGGCAGCCACGAGTTGTTCCAGGAAGCGAAAAAGGAAGCAGACTGGTTATCCCCACCAGTCGAAGGAAGAAGACTCTCCGGGCTGGAGATCTCCTCTGTCGTTGGGAAAAGTGGTGAGACGGTTCAGCAGGGCTCCACCGGTGGTGTCGTCATAGCAGGTCGGCTCAGCTTCTCCCTCGTCGGATTCTTAGGTCCTGTGGCGACTTCTAAAGTTCCAGTCCCCAAAGCCCTGCTTTTGTGCAGAAAACCCTCATTCACTCAGCCTAGCTGTCACTCAAACATGCTAAGTGGTGAGCCGGCAGGCTCACCACTTGGGCCAATCAGGACGGAGTGCGACTTGAGTTGCCTAGGCAACTCAGTCCAGGGTGCCTAAATCCCCCTCCATCCCTCCTAAGTACCCAGACAGAGTGGCACCACTTTGGAGGGCTTCTGTGGAGAAGCCCGCCAAAAAGTGGAACAAAGGGCTCAACTTGGGTTGGAGTCACAGAAGCGAACACAAACGCCATTTTAGAACCGAGTTCTGGAAAAAAATACCAACCGGAGAATTAATATTAAATAAATAAACCGGCGGTATGTTCGAGGCTATAGGAATTAAATAATTAAAGTTGGTAGCCTCGAACAATGGGAAATCCTTTAGGGATATATTTGTGGTCGATCAGCCAAAACTCGATCAGGGGGGACGGAGACGTGCCCCCTCGACTAACAGACCCCGGGGCAATTGAATTGCCCCGGCCAGTACGTCCACAATATGATGGTTTGTACTGGTTCTGTTCAGAATTTGAGACTAGTAAAGTCAATGGTGACTTTACATGCCCTGGGAGACAGTAGTCCGTCCCAGGTTATGGAGTCTATACTGAGGGGTCACTATAACACCCCTGTGTTACGGCACTGAGGGTGCTGTGTAACACACATCACAAAAACACATGAAGCCCTATGGAGTAAAAGACCCCATAGCCCATTAAAGTTTATTATCTGTCCCCAAAATGGCACAAATGATTTAGCAAAGTCACCCAGAATCTGTGAGGGAGTGTCACCATCCTCATCCCGAATGGGACGAGATCTAGAAACTTCATCAGTGGTGGCAAACATATACGCCTGGTAATAGTATACCTAAATAACAAGTACCCTCCCAATCTCTTGGCAACAAGGATATGCTTCATTACCGCAAACAAAGTAAACAGGGTCTCCTACATATAGAGGTCTATCTTCACTAGTTAGCACAGCAACATTCGTAAATCCCTCAAATGTACCCATTGGTTGGGAACCCTCTCTTCGTATGCAAAATGGAACAGAGTTTGGACTATGGTTAACAGTATAGGAAGGAGGCATGGCATCCCTATTACCTATGGGAGCCATTTTAAAGGTAATCATTGATTGGAAATGTCTGGAAAGTCTATCAGAAGGCCTAATAGAAGCAACATTTAGCTTGCTCCTATTCGCAAACAGAGAACATCCTAAAGGTGCTAAAATTCATTTTTCAAACTCATTGCGATTAGTCCCATCAAAATTCCCAGTGACACTATCGTTCCATCGGCAAACAATAATGCCCTAATTGAAGCATAACATGTAGTAGTTAGAGGGAGTGGTTGTATATACCAACCCAACCCCTTTTCCCCATGTTGTGGCAGTAAAATGATCAGTATCCTTATTAGTACGAGTGGCCTCTAAAATAGGCATAGTTTCTCAGCGTCCGTTAAGAGGCCTCAGTGTTAGGCTCTTTTAGTTTATCCGTGGGTGGCACTTGACCACATGGCCTATCTTGATTGAAGGTAACTTTGCCGGTCCCTGTCCCTTATTGTATGCAGCAGAGGAATGACAAGGGACTGGCTCAACTGTGGTTTCTTGTGGGCACAGAATCCTAGCTGTACTTTCCTATTCTATTTACATTAATGTAATGTCAGCAGGCCCTAAATCTAAATCCTGTTCTGTGGTCGCAGATCGTATCCTACAACTCCAGGTACTGAATGATCGGTGAACAAAGCGTTGTCGTTTCCTGAAGAAGATGAAGAAGCAGAAACAAGAACAATTGACGGTGAAGAAGAAAATGAAGAAGCAGTAATCTCCCCAGGCCCCACGGGCTCAGGAAGGACTTTCGTGACACCCTTGGTGTCGATCAAAGCAGGCTCGTTCTGAGCGTCGGGATCAATTCCCCCCTCCTCCCCTTTGTCATAGAGTAGAGGAAAAGGAATCCTCTTCACATGTGTCGCGTGGATCCAGTGTTTCTTTCCGGTCACTCGTACTGCGGTTTGCATAGCCAAAAGGATCTTGTGTGCTCCTTTCCAACGAGGTGCAAGGCAGGTGCCCCTCTCAAAATTCTTCACCAGGATCCACTGACCAGGTCAAAGTCCATGACCTGGACCCTCTTATTTTACAGGGAGGGCTGCTCATACCTGTTGGTGAATCAAACGCAAGTTTTGAGTCAATTGATCACAATAGTCAGACAAAAGCCAGTACTCCATTTCTTTCAACTGCTTGGGCCTCAGTGCATACCATACATTGACTGATCTCCCCATGACAATCTCATAGGGGGAGAGCCCTGTCTTTGATTGTGCAGTCGTCCTAATTGATACTAAGGCTATTGGCAAAGCATCAGGCCATTTCAGATTGGCGTGAACACACCCTTTGGCAATGTTGTTCTTTAGAATACCGTTATGGCGTTCCACAAGGCCGGCACTCTGAGCACGTCTGGCTGAGTGGAACCGTTTATCAATGTGTAATCCCGCACATACTTGCAGAATGACAGCAGCGATAAAATGTGACCATTATCAGATCAAATTACTCTCGGCATGCCAAACCTAGGAAAATATTCCTTAAGCATGGTCTTTGCCGTTAACACTGTTGTGGCATCTTTCAGTGGGAAAGTCTCAATCCATTTGCTAAAGGCACAGATCACAACTAGGATATATTTATAGTTTTGACAACGTTCCATCTCAATGAAATCAAAATGGATCACCTCAAAAGGCATGCAGGGGGGACCAAAACTGCCCTTCGGTGTCGATGTTCCCTTCCCAATGTTATGTTGCAAACATATCATGCAACTTTGGACCAGACGTTCAGCAGTTTGCTGAATATTAGTGTTATACCAGACGGGATCTAACTGTTGGCAAATCTTTTTGGCAAATATGTGTGTTGGGCCATGAGCCATGATGACCATAGCAGTGACATAGGCATTGGGTAGCATCCATCTTTGCTTCTCATTATCCACCCAACAACCTTCATCATCTAGACCCGCTGGACCTTCAGCCCACTGTTTGATTTCTTCTGAGGTAGCTTTAGCCTGAATTTCTTTTATACAGCTAATCCCTTCGTCCATCATATAAGTGTCAGTTACCCATCTTGTTGGATCGAGCACATACATCTTTCAGTGAAAATCAATAGCAGTCTGGCTATTCTGTTAGCAAAAGCGTTCCCTTTTCCTACATCGTCCGTCACTTTCTGGTGTGCGGCACACTTCATTATTGCTAGTTGCATAGGAAGCGCAAGTGCTGACAGCAGCCGGACTATCAGAGTGCAATGTTGAATTTTTGTTCCATGCAAGGTCAAGAATCCTCTCTCAGCCCATAGTCGACCAAAATTATGAACCACCCCAAATGCGTACTTACTATCTGTATAGATATTTACACTAAGCCCTTCAGAAATTTCACAAGATCTGGTTAGCACAATAATCTCTACGGCCTGCGCAAAGTTATGCAGAATTAATTTAGTCTCCACAATAGTGCTTAACGTGGTGATTGCATAAGCAGCGGTGGATGTACCATCCAGAAGTTTAAAACAGGAGCCAACACAGAATAGCTCCCCTGGTGGATTCTTTGAGGGTGTATCAATTAAATCAATTCTGCCCTTAGTTTCTTGTTCTGTAATAAAGAGGCAATCATGTGACATTTTGTCACTGCAATTCTTCTCTTGTGGAGAAGGCAATAATTCAGCCGGATTCAATGAACAACATCTCTTAAAGGCATGGTCTAGTAAAAATTTTTATTAAAAAAATAGATAGGCAACATAAAAAGAATACTAGCATTCTCTTTTTTAAAACTTCCTATGTAAAATTTTGAGCTATTCAAGCTAAACATTTGCAAAAGCAAGCACATGGGCGCATCCATTTTGTGAATGGGTGCCCTCCTGTGCTGGCTTTTGCTTTTGCGGCACTAATGAAGGAAAAGCCAGCCAGCTGTAGTAAACAAAAGCTACCGCTGGGTGGCTTTCCCTTCATTAGTGCTGTACGCGGAGGACGGGGACCGGAGACCAGAGCAGGAAAGCTGCAGCTGAATCTCCGTAAGTGCTATTTATTTTTTTTTAAAAATAAGCACTAGCTGCGTTTTTTTTTTCTACGTTTTCTGGGCTGGAGGAGCCCGGAAAACTTAGAAATAAAACCGCAGCTTTAAAAACTTATTTATGTTTGCGGTCGTTTCAAAAGCGACCGCAAACATAAATACAACGTTTTTAAAGCTGCGATTTTATTTCTACGTTTTCCGGGCTCCTACAGCCCGGAAAACTTAGAAAAAAAACCGCAGCTAGTGCTTATTATTTTTTAAAAATAAATAGCACTTACCGAGATTCAGCTGCAGCTTTCCTGCTCTGGTCTCCGGTCCATGTCCTCCGTGTACAGCACTAATGAAGGGAAAGCCACCCAGCGGTAGCTTTTGTTTACTACAGCTGGCTGGCTTTTCCTTTATTAGTGCCGCAAAAGCAAAAGCCAGCACAGGAGGGCATCCATTTCACAAAATGGATGCGCCCATGTGCTTGCATTTGCGAATTTTGAGCTTGAATAGCTCAAAATTTTACATAGGAAGTTTTAAAAAAGAGAATGCTAGTATTTTTTTTTATGTTGCCTATCTATTTTTTAAATAAAATGTTTTACTAGACCATGGCCCTCATTACAACTCAGGCGTTAAGGGTTAACGCCACCGTTAACCCTTAACGCCTGATTCCCACCTTAACGCCTGCTTTTTGCAGGCGTTAAGTTTTATGGTGCTAAGGCACCTTGGTGCTAATCACAGCACCGTAATTTACGGTGCCGTAATTAGCGCCTTCCCCACTCCCATTATGCCCTATGGGGCAAAAATGGGAATGGGGAAGGGAAAATGGGAAATGGGGGATTTACCGCCCCACTCACCTTGGAATGGGGCGGTAAATCCGCCATCCACCATGGTGTAAACTTAGTTTACACCATGGTGGTAAAGTTGGTGCACTTAGCACCTCAGTTGTAATGAGGGCCCATGCCTTTAATATGGATATGTGGTGCAAATAGAATCAGCTTGTATCTTGTAATCGGGTAAATGTGAGATGTTGTGTCTGTGTTCTGTTTAACAGAACGTCTACGGAGTGGGATACCATCACGGTTAAAGAATGACCTAAAACCATACCCTCACTTTGTTTTACAGATGCAGCAGCAGCAGCAGCTACAGCTCTCAAACATCTTGGCAAAGTGCATGCAACAGGGTCTAAAGTGGAGGAAAAATATCTGCACTGCCTATTCTTGCCCCCATGTTCCTGTGGAAAAACAGCCAAAGCACATCCATCACGTTCATCCACATACAAAACAAAGCCTTTCTCGTAATTTGGTGTGCCCAAAACTGGTGCTGAACACAGCACAGCCTTAAGCAGATCAAAAGTGTTCTGGCCATCCATGTTCCAAAGTAAAGGCAAAGAAATGTCCTTCTGTGTCAGTGCCAACATAGGTTTTATGAACAAAGATAAATTTGGAATCCATTGTCTACAATATGAGGCCATGCCTATTAAAGCTCTGACCTCTTTCTGTGTATTTGGAACAGACATATCAGAGATGCTTTGTATCCGTTCAGGTGTCAGTCTTCTACCCTCCTTCGACAGGAGATAGCCCAAATAGGCGACCTCCTGTCGACAATACTGAAACTTCTTCAACAAAGCCTTATGCCCATGCTCTGCTAAATGAATAAGCAGCAACACGGTGCCTTCTTTGCCAGCAGCTTCAGAATCAGTAGCTAGAAGTAGATCATCAATATATTGCAACAACGTGCAAGTGGAAGGTAACTCAAGCGTATCAAGCTGTTCTTTCAACGCTCTACAATAGAAGCTTGGACGCTCAGTGTACCCTTGCGGCACACAAGTGAATGTGAAAGAGCGTCCCCCTAGGGTGAACACGAGCAAATATCTGCTATCAGCATGCACAAGGATACTAAAGAAAGCGTTTTTCAAATCAACAACACTAAAATGTGTAGCCGTGGCTGGAATCATAGTCAGAATTGTGGTAACCTCAGGCAAAATCGGAAACTGTGGAGAAACAACCTTATTAATTGCGTGCAAATCAATAATAAAACGAAAAGGAATCGCATTATCCCCTTTCTTGTAAACTGGTAAAATCAGACTTTTACACACGCTCCTGCAATTTCCTCAATTACACCTCGATGTACGAAATCAGAAATAATACTCTTCAAAGCCTGTTCACCTTCAACCGAAATCTTATACTGCGGAATACCCTGCAATTTAACACCTGGTTTCAAAACATTTTTAAGGGGTTCAATTTGTAAAATTCCAACGTCATTATCATTAACTGCCTATAAAGGCATAGACAAAAATTGTGAAATGGAAGTTTGTAGGGGCGAAATCGTTAAGTACACTCCATCTGGTGAACAGTAAATCACAGCATTCAATCCCAACAAGTTTTCGCCACAATTTGTCGTCAATAGAAATGGACAAGAATCAGTGAATGGTCCCAGTGAAATTGGTACCGCCAGAGAGACCGGATTTACCACTGGCGTACCAGAGAACCCTACAGAAATGTTGTTCTGCCCTGACAGTGGAATATCTGGAACCCGTGAATGATAAATAGAACACTTCTGTGCTCCTGTATCTATCAAAAAAAGATGCTCTCTATTCCCCACATTCCTTTCAACGTAGGGCCCTTTCTGATCGACGGAAATAGGTATCGGTTCCAGATCCTGCTTCGGGCTGTCCTAACGGAACAGTATATCGTCAGATCCAAAAATCTCAGACAAATAGACATTCAAAGGATTATCAAAAATATTCCCACTAGTAACACTCTGTTGCTGATTATCTTGTGATGGTGTCTGTTGATTCTGTGCAAACTGACTTCTAGAGGACCCCCTATCCCAGGACAGCCTCTGGATCGTCTACCCATGGCACCATACGTGCTATTCGATCTCTTTTGAAGGATCAGGCATTGTGTTCACCAATGACCCTCCTGTCTATAATATGCACACTGGTTCATATGTACAGGACCCAGTTGTGCGGCACCCTGTGGTGTAAATTGGCCTCTGAACTGTGTATTCCCACTTCTGGCTCCACTAGCTATTTGCTGCAATATCACTCTAGTTTTCAGGTCTCGCTTCTTCTTGTCCACCATCTCCTTCTCTGTAATAACCCTATTTTCATAGTACTGAGCCGTGTGTAACACTTCAGATTGTGATTTCGCTTGCCATGCACTGTCAGAAGTCATGATCTGTGATTGGATTTCAGGCAATAATCCACACACAAACTTATCAACAAACAGCCTCTTTCCTGGCTCTGTACTTAAGTCTTGACCACTAAAATCCGAAAATACTTGCTCAAAAATACTCAGTTGCACCTTCTGACTTCAATTGCATGCAAGCCGTAAGCTTATCCCATATGATTTTTTTTCAGGAACCAGAGTTTTCAATTTAGTCACTATTCTATCTGGCAACATCACTATCACCTGTGGCGGTTTCTCACCGGCATTCCTTTCTACATCTACTCGTACTAAGGCATCCCATGTATCACCTATCCCTGCCTGCCTGATAGTCTACAGTTCTAATCTGCTTACACAAATCAACAGGAAGGATCACGGGAAACAACAAATCTATATCACCCAGCGTGAAAACTGACAAATTGTCATGACCCTTGCCCCTGGCCCTCACTGGCAAGTCAGCCTTCCAGTTAGGGCCAGGTCTTACCAGGTTACTCACCGTAGTGACCACCTTACTCCTAGTCCATAGTCCCCTTTCCTCCATACTTATGGGACATCTCTCCGTCCTGTGGGACGGGACCAGAGCACTTTGTAAAAAGCATCCACATTTTTTCAAAAATGTGTCCCTCCTCTCTTTCCTGTGCGGGGCCCGGCACAAGGCCGTAAACCCGCCCACCTTGGCTCAGCCTCGCGCATCACCCATCAGTCCTTTTCTATCGCAGGGTCCAAGACCCATTAGCAATAACAGAGGAACCTTATTAGAGGGGACGGCGGGCGGGCATATGGAGGAAAGGGGACTATGGACTAGGAGTAAGGTGGTCACTACGGTGAGTAACCTGGTAATACTCCTACGTCCCGTCCCCTTTCCTCCATACTTATGGGAGATTCCCAAGCACTCCTTACAGGAACTATGGGTGGATGGAAATACCCCTTACTGAAAACAGGTTCTTCAGCACAGCCTGGCCGAACTGAGCGTCGGCCCTAGAGCTCATATCGAGGCAGTAATGCTTACAGAAAGCAGATGGGGAGGCCCAGGTAGCCGCTCTAGCGATGGACTCCCAGGGAACATACTTCTGAAAAGCAACCGCCGCTGCCTTGCCTCGCACCTGATCCGCATGAATACCCTTAGGTGGTTTCAGCTTTTAGACGGTGAAAGATTCCGTGATACAGGCAGCAATCCATCTGGAAATGGATGCCTTAGACACCGGCCTGCCCTGGGGTTTACAGAAGGTCACAAACAGTTGGCAAGAGCTCCGAAGCTCGGCAGTCCTGTCCAGGTAGAACTTAAGAGCTCTTCGGACATCCAGGCAGTGTAGAACCCTTTCCGCCACCGAGGCAGGGTTCGGAAAAAAGACCGGAAGGGAAATCGACTGATTCAGATGGAATTCGGTCACTACCTTTGGTAGGAAAGCTGGGTTCGTCCGAAGGACTACCTTGTCCTTGTGAAAAACCAAGAAAGGATGCTCCACCGTCAATGCCTGGAGCTCACTCACTCTCCTCGCTGACGTAACGGCGACCAGAAAGGACACTTTCCAGGACACGTACTTGAGGTCAACCGTAACCATTGGCTCAAAAGGTTTATGGCATAGCGCCGTCAGGACTACGTTTAAGTCCCAGGGCGGATGCACAGTACGAACCGGAGGGTAGATGCGTGTCAAACCAGCAAAATGTCTCTTCACCACTGGGTTAGTTAACGAATAAGAACACCGGTCTGTAGAGAGGTGGGCGGAAATCGCCGAGAGATAAGTCCTGCTGGACAAGACATGAACCCCTGACTCTGCTAGGGAGGTGACAAAGGACAGCACCGTGTCAATCGTCGCCACCCTCAGGTCCAATTCTTTCTTCAAACACCAATGACAGAACCTGAGCCATTTACTCTTGTATTGGGATCTGGTCGAGGGTTTCCGGGCTGCCTGGATAATGCACATGTTATCCGCAGACAAACCCAAAGGCTCTAGCGCCGTGAACTCAGGCACCATGCCGCCAAGTTGAACGATTGTGGGGAGGGATGCCACATCTGCTGTTCCACTTGGTGAAGAAGATCGGGAGTTACTGGTAACCTGATCGCCGGACACGCCGACAGGTGTTGAAGTTCTGCGAACCAAAACCTGGCCGACCACCACGGAGCTATCAGTAGAAGAGAACAGTTGACAGAACTTTTCAACTTCCAAATTGCTCGATGAACCAGAGGAAGAGGCGGGAAGGCGTAAGCTCTCATGTTGTGCCATGGGATCTCGAGTGCGTCCCCCAGAGAGGAGGCTCCCAGCCCCCCTCTGGAGGTGTACTGAGGAAGCTTCTTGTTCATCGCCGTGGCGAAGAGGTCCACCTCCGGTGTGCCCCAACGCGAGAAAATCCATGATAGGATCTCCGCCTTCAACTCCCACTCACAGCTGACCACTGTCCGCCGGCTGAGGGCATCCGCGGTGACATTCAGCCAGCCCGGGATGTGCACTGCAAGCAGCCAGACCCCCTGAAGCACGGCCCACTCCCAAATCTGAATGGCCAGATCCACGAGAGGGGGAGACTTTGTTTCCCCCTGCTTGTTTATGTAGTACATTGACACCACATTGTCCGTTCTTATGCGGACCACCTTGTTGACAATGAGAGGTCTGAACGCCTTGAGCGCCAGAAAAATCGCCAGAAGCTCCAATTGATTTATGTGCAGGAGCTTGTCCTGAGGTGACCAGAGGTCCGAGACCTGAAGAAGATCTAACGTCGCACCCCACCCGAAAAGGGAGGAGTCTGTCGTGATCGTCACCATGGGGCTTGGGTCCTGGAACCTGACACCCACTGACAGGTTGCTGAGAGAAGACCACCAGTCCAGGTCCACTCTCATGGAATCCGGAATCATTATCCGTTTGGAATCCGGGTCCACAGCCTGACGCCAGGAACTCCGAAGAGACATCTGGGTCCGCCTCATTTTGAGACGAGCAAGAGGAAGAGCCAGCACACACGAGGCCATGAGGCCCAGAAGCCTCTGGAACCACCAGGCCGACATGCTCTCCGACTGCGTAAACATCTGACACGTGGCCAACAGATCCGCCATTCTGTCCCCGGTCAGATACACACGGCAGTCTATCGTGTTCCAACAAAAACCCAGGAAAGTCAGGTCCTGTGAGACCGTCATGGAGGATTTCCGCCAGTTCACCGACAGCCCAAGATGGAACAGGAGCTGAAGGAGAGACTGGAGGTTGCCCGCTGCTGCCAATGGACAAGGGCTGCGTAGGAGCCAGTCGTCCAAATAGGGATACACATGGATACCCTGGAGACGAAGATGGGCCGTGATCACCGACATCATCTTCGTGAAGACACGCGGTGCCGAACTGAGGCCAAAAGGAAGCACCCGAAACTGGAAGTGCTCCTCTCCCAGAGAGAAACGGAGATATCTCCTGTGTGGGTTCCAAATCAGGATATGCATGTACGCATCCTGAAGATCCACCACGCTGAGCCAATCGCCTGCCTGCAAAGAGGAGCGAATTTGGCGTGATCATCTTGAATTTCTCTTGGGGTAGGGAAAGATTGAACTGGGAAAGATCTAGGATGGTGCGCAGGCCAGCCTGGTTGGGTTTGGGCACCGTAAACAGCCGGGAGTAGAAGCCCTCCCCTCGCTCCCCAAGGGGAACGGGTTCCACAGCTCTGAGGAGCAGAAGTTTCTGAGCCTCGGCCTTGAGGGAGGGTGAGCCCGACAGCTGAAAAGGAGGGTTGAGGGGTGGGGTAGGGGGGTAAAGGTAAGCGGAAGCCCGCTTGAGCGACTGACAAGACCCATCTGTCTTCTGTGATGGTCTGCCATGCCTCCCAATGAGACGCAATGCGTCCTCCCACCGGGGTCTCATGCGAGCACGGAAAACCCTCATTTGGCAGGTTTATCGGTGGCGGTGCCACCTGAACCTGGTGAGGAGGCTGAGGAGCGGGAGAAATACCGCGTACGCTGTTGTCTACGGTGGTTATTCCCCGCAGGAGTATCCACTCTGCGATTTTTGCGGTCGAGGAAGCCCCTAAAACCAGAGGAAGGTCGACCTTGCAACAACGGCCTTTGAGTCTTGAAAGGAGGTTTAACCAGAACAGACAAAGATTTAGCCGTCTCTGAGTGCTGTCTTTGGTTTTGGTGAGCTCTACATCAGTGGAAGAGTGAAAAAACTCCTTACCATCAAATGGAAGGTCCAGGACCTTGTCTTGCACCTCCTTCAAGAACTTAGTGGCATGCAGCCATGCTTGCCGCGAGTTATCAACCCCTAACATCAGACCCCGAGCCGAGGTGTCTACGTGATCAGCCGCAGCCTCCAGCAGATCCTGGGCCAAGACCCTGGCATCGGAAAGGCTTCCTCTGAAATCCTCCAGCTTCTCGACCGGGATATGCTCCTCAAACTCCGACAGACCTCTCCACATCCGCATGTTAGCTCCCGCCAAAATCAATTCTGCATTGGCCTGCTGAGCTGCAAGGCCGAATTGGCAAAGGTTTTCCTCCCTAGGGAGTCCAGGAGCTTGTCCTCCTTCCCCAAGACTTGAGTCGCCGTCGCGGAGGAGGAAGCTGCAGGTCTGGATTGCAACATGGCCGCAGCCACCACTGTGGAGGAGGGAGGTGGACAAGACGACAAGGTCACTTCTTCCGGGGAATATAGCCTGTACCTCGCGTCAATCTTTTTATTGACAAAAAGTCCCGAGTGTGGCTTTTCCCAAACTCTTCGGACCTCGGCCAGAACGTCCTTCTGCAAGAACAGGCCGGTACGCTCCAAAGGAGACAAGGTGAACGCCCCAGAAAGCACGTCCTCCTGCAAAGCTGGTGCCTCGGGCACCGGAACATCCAAGAAGCTCACCATGTCCAGTACCCGGTCATGGAAAGCTCTGGTAGAGCGGGGCAGGTCCTCGTTGTCCTGATCGCCTTGAGGGTCATCTGACAGGTCCGGCTCCTGCTGAGCCGAGTCAGGCACTGCCTTGTCCACTGGGGACAATGGCGGCACAGGCGGAAGCGCAGGGGGAGGCACCACGGGCAAGGGAGGCGCCGGCGGAACCACCGACGGGACGGTAGGAGCCGGAGGTGCGGGTTGACATATCTCCTTGAAAAGCCCCTTGAAATATTCCCTCATGGGGTCGGTACGCATAAGCGCTTGAAACTTACTGAAAAAGGCGTCCTCAGGAGATTGTTTCGGAACCTGAGGAGACCTCTCATGAGGTGGACAAAACCAGGGACGCAACGGGGAAGGGTGCCACACCGGCCCCTCCGCCGACGTATCCACATAAATCAAGGGAGCCGCCCCCGCGGACAACGAAACATTGTGCGGAAGAGGCATCCGGGCGTTCCAATCAAAAACTGGCCGGTAAGGATGCGCACAAGGGACCTTAGGTTCACCCGAAGGACCGAACCCTACACCAGGGGCCGATGGCGTAGTTGTAGGGGTAGTACCTAAAATGGCCACCGTGGTCGCGGCGGGAACGGGCACCATTTTGTCTTCATCTGAGGGGAACTGTGGCACGTGAGGAAGTGAGGCATGGGTCCCCGTCGATGGATCAGGGGTCTTAATTTTAGCCTTAACGTAAGAAACCTCGGCAGAGCCGGTACTATGAGGCCTGGAATGTTTCTGCGACATACCAACCCCCAACTGAGCCTTCGAAGGAAGAGCCTCGGCACTGCCGGTAAAAGAAGAAACCTTCTTCTTTGCCCCCTCAACAGATCTGGTGTCACCACAAGAGCGGGAACGGTGCGCTGTCACTGACAGGGCCTTGCCCGGCCCCTCAGAACTGTTGGTAGCCTTAGCCTCTGTACGAGGAACCTCGGACCTAGGCCCGGTAGAAGCCTTATCAGCACGGGCCTCGAACATGCGTTCGGTAACCTCAAGCCCAGCCAAGACCTCGGGGTGTAACCCGGTTTTGTTTTTGAGGGAAGCCGAAAGAACGGCCTCAGAGCATGCTCTGGTACCCCACGACTCAGTAGAACTGGGTCTACACACAGCCCCCACAGGAGGGGCCTCGGAGTGTACTCTGGTGAACACAGGCCCCTTACGGAGACCCTCGGCGAAAACTCAGGTAGAATTATTAGGCCCGACAGGCACCTCAGGGCGAACCCCGGTAACAGAGCGATCAACGCCCCTCCCAGCTCCCCCGGCCGGGGTGCTCTGAAAATCAAAGAACTTACCAGTCGTTTTTTCTTCTCGTCGATGAACGCCTGAAAATGCGAAGGAGGAGTTTGACCAAACATCTCCTCCCACCGCTCCAACCGACGTTGAAGAGCCCGGACCGAAAGGGAGTCACAGTAAAAACAGGAGTCCCAACGGTGTTCCGGACCAAAGCACTCTAAACAAAGAGGATGGGGATCCACCCTCGCGAAGCGACGGTGACACGATGAACAGTCTGGAAAATCTAGTTTAAAAGACATAGACAGACTAGTAAACGAATGCTAGCGAGAGCCAGAGAGAGAAAAACGGAAGAAAAACTTCCGAGGATGCAAGTGCGTCCGGCCCCGATCGTGCGGAGAAAAGGACTGATGGGCGATGCGCGGGGCGGAGCCAAGGTGGGCGGGGTTACAGCCTCGTGCTGGGCTCTGCGCAAGAAAGAGAGGAGGGACACATTTTTGAAAAAAATGTGGATGCTTTTTACAAAGTGCTCCGGTTCCGTCCCACAGGACGGAGAGATGTCCCATAAGTATGGAGGAAAGGGGACGGGACGTAGGAGTAAAAGGCCTTAAAACCTCATCCAAGACACTCTTGGAGTCAGTCCTGGCGCCTTTGGCGCCAGGCTCATAACCATCATGAAGACCAACATTAGAATGGGACTATTTACTTGGGACTATTTAACTTGGGGGGGTTCAGCCAACATGGAGGCACACACATAGCTCAGTTACAAGGAACTGAGCTATGCGGTCTAGTCTTTTGGGTGTGGCAGGCCTGGGACTATTTTACCTGAGACTATTTAAACCACACCCAAACAGCAGAACATGCTTTGCGTTATTCTGCTGTGGGCAGCGTAACGCTCACCGTGTCCAGTTCTTTGATGCCAGCTTACCTGAAACCAAGGACCTGCAGAGAGAGAAAGAACACTACGAAACTTACCTGGAACAGTATCCTGTCTTCAATCCATCGCCGACTTCAATTCCACTCACCTGAAGGTACGAACTCCATCATCCGGCACCGCATGCATCCTGGAATACCATAACCTGGAAAGAGGAGAAAGAAAGACAGCATTATTAAGTATTTAGTCACGTTTCCTTCCGAATGAAGAAAGCCACACAATTCTTACCTGGGTAGTCATCTCCTGGTCAGTATCATTGCTGGAACATTACGGTGCTCGGCGAGGAACATCGCAACCTGCAAGGAGAGAAAAGACACAGGTCAGCAATTTAAAAGGCGAAAAAGCGCCGTACATCGCACATTACTCACCGGACAGCATCGCGCACACCGCGATTTCACCTATCGGCCTATGCTCATCTTCAAACTGCATGACAACTCCAAAATACCTTTCCATACCTAAAAAGAAAGAAGCAAGACATTATTATTCGAACAGCAAACCTACGGAGTCG
This sequence comes from Ambystoma mexicanum, assembly GCF_040938575.1. Taxonomy (NCBI): domain Eukaryota; kingdom Metazoa; phylum Chordata; class Amphibia; order Caudata; family Ambystomatidae; genus Ambystoma; species Ambystoma mexicanum. The sequence continues at coordinate 641,162,487 of NC_090939.1, forward strand.
CAGCAGGCCTGGATTCCCACAGGGGGGGCTTGCACCAGTGAAGTAACTTGGTCGCTGCTCGCCCCCTACATCTACGTGCCCCTGCCACGAGGAGCAGGACGGAGAATCCACCTTCTACAATATTAAGGTGAGGAGATGGCCCAAGGGGGAGGAAGGAGTTGAGGCCAAGGGAGGTGAGAAAACATAAAGACAATCTGGTATTGAATCCAGCTCTCCTATATTGCAAACCCATCTTTAACCAGAGGCCTTACCAAGGGACCGGGAGAGGGTTCGAGAGTGCAAATCATCCAACCAGGGCTGGGTGGCGTCCCCGCGGATACCAGGTGAGCTTAACAAGAATGCAAGACAAGATTCAATTTCTTTATAAAATCCTGTTGGATTCTTCCTAATATCTGGGATTGATTGCCTAATGGTATTCACTTCCTGTCTAGAAAATGGAACATGGACAAACTATGAGACATAATGTGCTTCAATAGTAGTGGCAGGTTTTCCTGCTGCAGAATTAACTGGAATCTCTACTTTTGGAACAAATGTTGGAGGAACCTCCCTCATCGGCAATTGTAAAGTAGGCAAATCTGAACGTGTATTAAGCAACAAGGCTAAATCAAGTGACAAAGTAGTCAAAGCAGTATCGGACAAAAATGCTCTTTTATAAATAACATCAAATCTGCAGGACAACATTCCTTTCTCTTCATAAATTCATCTTGTGGATACTCTATCATCACCTGTAACACTTTCCTTTGCATTTCCGGAGCATACTGACTAAACGTGTCATGCACTTGAATGGGAGAAATTGAAACATCCAAAATACATCTAAGAGCGTCTCTTGTGCAAATGCGCATTTCTTCACTCATTGGTTTCAATGGAGTAGGAAATTGCTTCTGCACAAATGAAGCTTGCCGTTCATTTACATCCATCTCATCTTCCTGTAATCGATCTAGCTCCCTTTTAAACTCAAATACCTACTCTACATGCTCATATACTTTCTCTGCAGTGTCCCTTGAGTGGGCAAGGACAATCAAATCCCTCAATCCCTGTGGGACATTCATGTCCGTTAAATCATTCCATATATCAACTAAATACGGTCCCATCCGTTCTATCAAAATATTCTGTTCAGTAAAACCCCCTTGGTCAGAGATCGCAACTAAAACAGCCGATTCATCACCCTCTTCTATGTATTTTTTACCCCACGTATACAATTCTCTCTTTCTGTCTTTAGATACTGTGCCACAAGTCACTATTCTTGGATCAGCTCCCACCCCTTCAACCACTACAGGTGGAGCAGAACCACCTGACAAAGAGTCAATAGATAGCGGAGGCAATACTGCTGGCGGTGCAGACGGAGCTATGGGTACGGCAACTGTCAGCAAGGGTGCAGGTGCAGGAGGGCGGAACAACAACGGGAGGAAGAGGAACAACAACGGGAGGAGGAACATAAGGAGGTGGTGCAGTTGAAACAGTTCTACGTTCATTCAATAATTTATTAAGTAACTCATCTGATGTATGAAAATCCTGAGAGGGATATATCTTTTGAACATCTAGTTGAAAAGCCCCATCCATACTTCTAATGGATTCTGACTGTACCTGCTTATCATGCAACAATGCTTTCTCAGCAATCGTCATGTGTCTACGTGCATGCTTTTCTCTATGCCAGGATCCCATGGCACTTTTCCACATTTTCCAAGAGACATTTCACTAGAAAACTTTCAATTAGGAGATTTCATCATCACAAATATATGTAGGAGTATGGTTGAATGATGTTTGAGTGTTTGATCTGAATTTAACATCTTAATATTTACATAAGTTCCGTTAATGTTAAACAATTCAGCAAGTGCCTATTGTCCCAAGCCAAGATGGAGGGTCAGTCGCACAACAGTGATTGGAGGAGAAATGCTGTGAGGTAGTTTGGAACATTCACCAAGATTCTAAACTGCCTTTCATTCCAGTTTCCTTAGAGGAAGGTTGCAGTTATTTAGTTCTGTAGAAAATGTAACTTTAATGATCTATAGAAACTTTATTATAAGACATATATTTCAGAGAAGATAAGATACTTCAAGAAGGACTCATTCAGTGTTCAAAGGACTATATCTTTACAGATGAAGCAAGCTAAGTCAAATTGAGAAATCATTTTGATTCTGTTGTCAAGAAAATATTATATCTACAGATTGAATCAAGAAGTTAATTGAAAAGAATTTTGAAACTGTTTCATTTACAAGTTAAGAACTTTCATGTGCTCATTTTCTCGTGCTATTTACCGGCTGGTAATAGTAACGTTTGTTTTTCTGTAATTGCGGCTGCACTTGCATTTTTGTTTCTTTAATAGAAATTGAAATTTAGAATAAGGTTTATTTTGTGCTAAGTGTTATAGTTTTTCTTTAACAATACTAACTAAACTAAATCTTTATTTGAATACCTCGCGTGCGCATGAGTTTCGTTATAGTTAACTTTAAAGTAAAAGACCTGTTGGCGTGTATCGTACGTCCTTCAGTGTGTTGCTTTACTTCCTGGTTGTGACATATCGTATCCACGTCTTTTTTGTTTGTGGTTTCATGAAGCCTTACCGAGCGTCTGAGGTTTAGGTTTCAGCGTTGTCGAGTCTGCGGTAATTAGTGTGCGGTTCATCTGAAAGCGCGGTTCTTCATCAGAGAGCGCGGTTCTTCACCATATTGCGCGGTTTCCTTCTAGTGCGCGGTTCTGTTGGCCTTGTGTTTATTTTTGTTGTTATTTTTGAGAGCACATCATCATTCAAAGATTTTTCGTATCTTCATTGGAGTTGAAGGTATGGTTACGCTATTTCCTGATGACTATAAGTAGCGTGTTTCAAATCAGCATGGGTTCATCAACTAATTGAACTTGCAAAAGAAAAAGAAGAATTCAGAGAATTTTATTAAAGATTCAGAAAGAAAAAAATACTTAGCTATAATTATTAAGCCTATCAGCTATCAAGCATAGGCTGCAGGTATATACCTTTTTTCAATTAAGAATTTATAAAGAATCAGTAGTTTAAGGCTGTCAATAGTAATATTAAAAGGATAATATTTGTGTTTAGATTTTCACAGACACTACACTGATGAATCATCTATCCAGTAATCCAGTTCCGGATGGAAAACCTGTAGTCGAGAGATGTACATAGAAAACCAGTGAAAATCTGCTGTTGTTTTGTTATCCATTCCCCTTTCCCCTTGGGATTGCCAGTTTAGTAATTATATCTTTTAAGAGATTGTTGAGTTGGCACACCTTGGGGGTCTGGTGGGCCAGCATCACTCCTGCAGGAAGCTTCAAGACTGGACCTTGACAGAATGAAAGGCCCAAGTATTTAAATCCTGCCTGAGTGATGATGGAACCAGAATCAGAGTTAAGTTTGGGGGCTATAGGAAAGATGTTAATGGAAATAAAAGAACATTTGAAGTTAGCAAAGAGTGAGACCGTTACTTTGGGAGTTAAGATGGAAGACTTAAGTAGTTATGTACATAGATCAGAAACTCCAGGATCTTCTAAGGCAAAAAGAAATTTAGAACAAGAACCACCAGTTCTGTATCCAGAGTTAAATGTAAAATGGCAAATTTCTGAAGTTGAAGAGAAAAAAGATAAGAAAGACATACATTTAACACCAGGAATTTCTTTAGTATCAACTCCATTAGCTCAGCCAGAAAGATTTAGTGGAGATCACAGAAAATTAAAGACATTTTTAATGCAGTGTGAATTACATTACTTGTGTAGACCAGAAGCATTTCCTACAGGAACGGCAAGGGTTGCATTTTTAATTTCATATCTTACTGGAGAGGCATCAGCATGGTCTGTTCCTTTTGTAGAAAGAGGTGCAAGGGAACTTAGGGATTGGAACCTGTTTAAAGAAGAATTCCATAAAATGTTTGACAAAAGAACTTCATCTTTTAGTGTAGATGGGGAATTATTAGAACTACGTCAAGGTAACAGAGAGTTGGTAGCCTATATTACACACTTTAGATCACTAGTGCAAGAGAGCGAGTGGCGAGAAGAGAAAAGAGCTTCAATTTTCTATAGAGGATTAAGGGAAGAATTAAAAGATGCGCTGGCTACAATAGTAGAGAGATCCACAGTTTGTGAAGATTTAATTTCTTTAGTGATTCAATTAGATTTGAGATTATTGGAAAGGAGGTCAGAAAAGAGGAGACATTTTTCTGAAAACAGAACTTGGAGTAGAAATGAACGACCCAAAATAGAACAAAACTCGGGAAAAGAGTTAGTTAAAGGACAAACAAGTGAGAATCAAATCAAAGGACCTTTAACTAAAGAAGAGAAAGAAAGAAGACGTAAGGCGAAACTATGTTTGTATTGTGGAGATGGAACACATTTTGTAGGAAGATGTCCACGTGCTCCTAAAAGATTTCCTTCTTTTCCTGGAAAAGGACAAGTAGTAGCAAATACCATTCAGACTGCTATACCACATATTACTCTTAATGTATCCTTATTTTGGGAAGGTAAATTAAGGTGTGGAGGTCCATGTGTGATTGATTGTGGAGCCACTGGAAATTTTATGGACTTAACTTTAGCAGAAAGATTGGGGGTGCCTGTGGTAACTAAGGGAGTTCCTGAACAAGTAAGGGCGGTAGATGGTACACCATTAACCTCTGGTTTAATTACTAAGATGACAGGTGTTTTGAAAATGAGAATTGGTGAAAAACATGGTGAAGAAATTGTATTTGAGTTAATAGATGCACCACAGTTGCAAATAATATTAGGAATGCCATGGTCAACTTTACACAATCCATATATTGATTGGGGAAGGAGAACAGTTGAGTTTAAGTCAGAGATTTGTAAGGAACAATGTTCTGTATTTTTTCAAGAAGGTGATCAAGAAGTGAATTCAGAAGTTCTAGGAGTGTGCTTAGCTGCTAGAGTGATTAGGGAACATGTGATAGGAGCTGTGTCTGGAGTATTACCAGATTGTTATCAAGAGTTTAAGGATGTATTTGATAAGCAAGTGGCTAATGAGTTACCTCCACATCGTTCATTTGATTGTAAAATAGATCTAGAAGATGGAGCACCTATACCTTGTGGAAGGGTTTATGCATTAACAGAAAAAGAAAACGAACATTTAAAGGAATATCTTGATGAAAATTTAGCCAAAGGGTTTATTAGGCATTCACAGTCCCCAGCAGCATCACCATTATTTTTCGTACCCAAAAAAGATAAGACCTTGAGAACATGTATTGATTATAGGGCCTTGAATAAAATAACAATTAAAAATAGATATCCTTTACCTTTAATATCAGTTATGTTGGACAGAATTGAAGGAGCTAAGATATTCTCTAAATTAGACCTCAGAGGAGCTTATCATTTAGTAAGAGTGAGAGAGGGAGACGAATGGAAGACAGCATTTAGGACTCGTTATGGATTGTTTGAATATCAGGTCATGCCATTCGGTCTTTGTAATGCTCCTGCTGCATTTTAATTTTTCATTAATCAAGTTCTTCGAGAATAATTGGATGTGTTTGTTGTAGTATATATAGATGACATCTTAATATTCTCTAAAGAATTGAATGAACACATAGAACATGTTAAAAAGGTGTTGATTAAGTTAAGAGAAAATCAATTGTTTGCAAAACTTGAAAAAAGTCAATTTCACACTAAAAAAGTGGAATTTTTAGGTTTTGTTTTATCTCCAGAAGGGTTGGAAATGGATTCTACTAAGGTGAAAGCAGTACGAGATTGGCCAAAGCCAACTACAGTAAAAGATTTGCAAAGTTTTATTGATTTTGCTAATTTTTATCGTAGATTCATACAAAATTTTTCACAGATTATTTCCCCTATAACAAAATTATTAAAGAAGGAAGTAAAATTTGAATGGCGTGAAGAAGCTGAGAAAGCTTTTAATTTTCTGAAAGATAAGTTTGTGACTGGACCTATTTTATTGCATCCTGATGTTGAACAACCTTTTTTCTTGGAAGCGGATGCTTCAGATTGTGCAATGGGTGCTGTTTTATCTCAACGTCATTGTGTTACTGGACAACTTCATCCAGTAGCTTTTTTTTCTAAAAGGTTTTCACCTGCTGAAAGAAATTATACAATTTCTGATCGAGAATTGTTAGCTATTAAGGCAGCTTTTGTTGAATGGAGACACTATCTGTTAGGTGCCAGACATCGAGTCACTGTTTTGACGGATCATAGGAATTTGACTTTTCTTCGATCAGCAAGAACCTTAACACCAAGGCAATTGCGTTGGTCGCTATTCTTTGTAGAATATGATTTTGTTATTCTATTTAAACCAGGGCGTCAGAATGGAAAAGCAGACGCTTTGTCTAGATGTATTCCTGGTAGTTTAAAGAATGATCCTTGTATACCTATGCCTTTGCTAGCGGAAAAGTATTTTGTCATTGCTGGAGTTGAAAAGGTTCAGGACTTTCGTGAATCAATTTTGCAGTTTTTTACTGAAGAAGAACTTTTGGTTTGGGCAGCAGAAGATTCTGAACGTCACATTAAAGATGGTTTACCTTTTGTTGGAAAACAGTTGTATTTACCTTCTGAAGAGTTGAGAATAGAAGCATTAAATAATTGTCATGATTCACCTTTGGCTGGTCATCCCGGAATTAAGAAAACTTTTGATTTACTTCAAAGGGAGTTTTCGTGGAAGGAAATGAGAGAAGATTCAGAGAATTATGTTAGAACTTGCGATGTTTGTATTCGTTCTAAGTCTGATCATCAAAAGGCAGCAGGCTTGTTAGTTCCCCTTCAGATTCCGCCCCGTCCGTGGCATACAGTGTCAATGGATTATATTGTGGATTTACCGCCTGACAAAGGTTGTACAACTATTCTTGTGGTTGTGGATGTGTTTTCTAAGGCTGGTCAATTTATTGCTATCAAAGGGGCGGCTACAGCAACATTTTTAGCTCAGGCCTTTTTTGCAAAATGTTGTAAAATTACACGGTTTACCGAGTCAGGTAATTTCTGATCGAGGATCTCAATTTGTCTCTATATTTTGGAAGGCATTTTGCAGAGAGTTGAAAATAGATATTCATTTAACTACAAGTTATCATCCTGAGGGTAACGGTCAAACAGAGAGAGTTAATCAAGAATTAAAGAAGTATATACGGTGTTATCTTGGTGCTGGTCAGGGATGGTTGGAATTAGTTTGGTTGGCAGAATTCTGCTATAATAATTCTACAAAGAATTCAACATCTATGTCTCCATTTTTCTTAAATCAAGGTTTCCATCCACGTTTTTTGAGAGGGGTGGTGTTGGAGGAAATTGAGGTCCCAGGTGTTGAAAGTAGGTCGGTAGCTATGGAACAAAATTTGAGAAGAGCAGTTCAGGCTTTGGAAAAGAGTAAATTAATTTCCAAAAAATGTGCATACAGAAAGCGTCGGAAAGAACCAAATTATCAGATTGGAGATAAAGTATGGTTATCCACAAAAAAATTACCAATGAAGGGTAGGAATAAATTTAGTCCGCGATATATTGGACCATTTGAAATTGAAAAGGTTTATTCTCCTATATCTGTAAGATTGAAGTTACCACCAGGATTAAAAATCCATCCAACTTTTCATGTTAATTTATTGAAAATCTTTAGAAATGATACCAGAATGAATGATGTACCTGGCCCTGTGTTTTCTGAAGATGAGCATGAATTTGAGGTACAAGCTATTTTAGATTCAAGAATGGTTCGTGGTCAACTTCAATATTTAGTTTATTGGAAAGGTTACGGTCCAGAAGAGCGTTCATGGGAGAGAGTTGAAAATATACATGCTCCTAGATTGGTTAAAAGGTTTCATCATTTACATCCTGATAAAGTTGGCCCTGGGTCAGGGCATTACAGAGGGGGTACTGTCAGGATCCCATGGCACTTTCCCACATTTTCCAAGAGACATTTCACTAGAAAACTTTCAATTAGGAGATTTCATCATCACAAATATATGTAGGAGTATGGTTGAATGATGTTTGAGTGTTTGATCTAAATTTAACATCTTAATATTTACATAAGTTTCCTTAATGTTAAAGAATTCATGAAGTGCCTATTGTCCCAAGCCAAGATGGAGGGTCAGTTCCACAACAGTGATTGGAGGAGAAATGCTGTGAGGTAGTTTGGAACATTCACCAAACTGCCTTTCATTCCAGTTTCCTTAGAGGAAGGTTGCAGTTATTTAGTTCTGTAGAAAATTTAACTTTAATGATCTATAGAAACTTTATTATAAGAAATATATTTCATAGAAGATAAAATACTTCAAGAAGGACTCATTCAGTTTTCAAAGGACTATATCTTTACAGATGAAGCAAGCTAAGTCAAACTGAGAAATCATTTTGATTCTGTTGTCAAGAAAATATTATATCTACAGATTGAGTCAAGAAGTTAATTGAAAAGAATTTTGAAACTGTTTCATTTACAAGTTAAGAACTTTCATGCGCTCATTTCCTCGTGTTATTTACCGGCTGGTAATAGTAACGTTCGTTGTTCTGTAATTGCGGCTGCACTTGCATTTTTGTTTCTTTAATAGAAATTGAAATTTAGAGTAAGGTTTATTTTGTGCTTACAATGTTATAGTATTTCTTTAACAATACTAACTAAACGAAATCTTTATTTGAATACCTCGCGTGCGCATGAGTTTCGTTATAGTTAACTTTAGAGTAAAGGACCTGTTGGCGTGTATCGTACGTCCTTCAGTGTGTTGCTTCACTTCCTGGTTGTGACGTATCATATCCACGTCTTTTTCGTGTGTGGTTTCATGAAGCTTTACCGAGCGTCTGAGGTTTAGGTTTCAGCATTGTCGAGTCTGCAGTAATTAGTGCGCGGTTCATCTGAAAGCACGGTTCTTCATCAGAGAGCGCGGTTCGGTCATCTGAGTGCACAGTTCATCTTCAAATAGCGCGGTTCGGTTTTCTGAGTGCGCGGTTCATCTTCTGAGAGTGCGGTTCATCTCAAAGCGCGGTTCTTCATCAGAGAGCGCGGTTCTTCACCATATTGCGCGGTTTCCTTCTAGTGCGCGGTTCTGTTGGCCTTGTGTTTATTTTTGTTGTTATTTTTGAGAGCACATCATCATTCAAAGATTTTTCTTATCTTCATTGGAGTTGAAGGTATGATTACGCTATTTCCTGATGACTATAAGTAGCGTGTTTCAAATCAACATGGGTTCATCAACTAATTGAACTTGCTAAAGAAAAAGAAGAATTCAGAGAAGTTTATTAAAGATCCAGAAAGAAAAAAATACTTAGCTATAATTATTAAGCCTATCAGCTATCAAGCATAGGCTGCAGGTATACACCTTTTTTCAATTAAGAATTTATAAAGAATCAGTAGTTTAAGGCTGTGAATAGTAATATTAAAAGGATAATATTTGTGTTTAGATTTTCACAGACACTACACTGATGAATCATCTATCCAGTAATCCAGTTCCGGATTGAAAACCAGTAGTCGAGAGATGTACATAGAAAACCAGTGAAAATCTGCTGTTGTTTTGTTATCCATTCCCCTTTCCCCTTGGGTTTGTCAGTTTAGTAATTATATATTTTAAGAGATTGTTGAGTTGGCACACCTTGGGGGTCTGGTGGGCCAGCATCACTCCTGCAGGAAGCTTCAAGACTGGACCTTGACACTCTACTTTTGAGTTGCTGCATAGCTTCCTTCTTCCAATCTCTAACTGCATCAAATGCAGCAGGCCTCACCTTTTTTCTCAACAATACAGATTCTAAATGCTCTTGGCGGGCAATTTCAAAACTACCATAGACTGGCCACTGAAGTTCGGAAACATGTCTGGTCTGTCTGTGCCAAATTCCATTAAATAGTATAGTTTCTAGGCTATACTTACAATACATAAAATAAGCCGGCGACCCATTGGGTGGCGCCGATTGGCCTTGTTTCAAAGATTGTCTCTCTCTGCGGAATGATACCCTGAAACAGGATGACAATTTCCCAGGCATATCAAATCACTGTCTTTACCTGGCGTCGTTTGTATTTGCAAAAACAAAACTGCAACCAATATCAGGACTTTTAAGAATCAGGGCAAAACTCACCTGATTTCAAATTTTAAAGGGGTCCGATCAGATTACAAATCATCGTGGCTGGTGTTTTCGCAAAATAGGCCTCGATACGTGGACCCACGTTGTGATGTCCTACTAAACGCTGCTCACCGTCCAGGGATCGGGCGTGCAGTACTGCGGAGGAATCGCGTCTCACTTTGCAGGGGCCCCGTCACTCTCCGATCCCGGTCCGGCAGCCTCGTCTTCATCTAGCGATGTGACATCAATCCTGAGGGTCCCTATTTGGGCGCCATCTGAAAGATTAAAAGAATATTGAGGCTTAATACCACATAACAGAAATTCACCAGTCACGAGTATTAAGGTGCATGTACACTTTATATTAACAGAACAGCTGTCTGGCTCTCAACACTGCGCAATGTGTGCAAGCAGACACCGTGAGATGAGAGTGCTGGACATTTCTAAAACATGAGTATTTATACACTTTTCTCCCAATCCCAGACACATCGTCCAGCCCCTCTTTGTGTAACATATTTACCTAGGGTCATAGTCTTTCCACAAAACTAATACATGTTTAAACATTCTTTGAATAGTTCGTTGTTTTCTGTCAAACACTTCATATGTTTTTCAAACATTGGACACAAAGGTAACAGTCCTTATTTCATTTACTTATATTTGTCTACCATTTGTTCTTAAATTTAAAGTCAGCTTAGTTTCAAGGAGCGAAAACAAAGATTTCTGCAAAAGCACATGTTCAGCTATTCATCATTCTGTTTCGCTATTTGAACAGGGAAGTCACTGTTGGTACAGATGGTATTTAAATTACTGATTAGCACAGCTCTTGTTTAGCTCCAAGGTTTCCTTAGTGCAGGACAAACAATCCACTTCAGCAGCTTCAGCATGTTTATCTACATTGACACAGTACAAAGTTCATTTTGCTCTGCTGGAGCCGAAAACACAAATTCTAACACGGGACAGAAAGCAGGAGTCAATCAAAATGGCGGGTAACTTAAAATAGCAGTGTAGTCAGCCTATTTCAGGTTCATTCAAATGCGATTTACAGTGCAATGCGAATGTGCTTAGGCCAATGTTTACAATCAGATGGTATTCATACAAAATATACTTTTACAATCCTTAACTTGATCCACTAACACTGGAATGAGTGGAAGGGGGTACCGGTTCTTCATTGTGATCTGGTTAAGGGCACGGTAGTCTATGCAAGTGCGACAGTCCCCTTCTTTCTTGGGTACGAAAAACACACGAGACCCCATGGGGGACTTTGAGGGCCGAATAAAACCATTATCAAGGTAATTATCCAAATAAGTCTTCAAATTAAAGTTTCCTTGTTCAGTTAGGGGATAAATCCTGCTGCATGGAGTTTTTGAACCAGGGATCAAATTGATTTGACAATCATATGGCCGGTGAGGTGGCAACACGTTAGCTGTTCTTCTTCGAACACTTCTTGAAAATCTTGATACTCCTGTGGAAGAGTTCCTATCAATCCTAAGGTGGATTTTTCACATAGAATCACTCGAACTTCCTTTTTAAAGGTTCTGCCTTGAACATAGCAGGAATCCCTGCAATTCTTGGTAAAAACTAAAGTTTGTGCACGCCAATCAATTTGTGGATTGTGTTTCTCTAGCCATAGAATTCCTAAAATCACTTTAAACTGTGGAGCATTTATTTGGTCAAACGATATCTTTTCTCGATGTCCCTCCTGGCAAAGCAAGGTACAAACTTCAGTCCACTTCGTCACTGGTCCGGATATTAGTTGAGTACCGTCTACTGTGGTGACATTTTCTACCACAGCCTTTGGGTGCATGCCAATACCCATCTTGCCTGCTAGTTCGTAATCCATGTAGTTCCCAATCGCACCACTGTCCACATATGCTTCCAGAGCATATATCTTGGAAGGGTGAAGGTTACTACTTAAGATGACTGGAACAACCGAAATGAGAGATCTGTATTTCCTTCTTCTGGCTCGACAAGTCGACCTATACACTTGTCGGGCATTGGAGTTTTCCGGCTGTTCATTTTCTGTCCACCTTGTCTACTGTTCCTACTGGTTTCCATGGTTCCTAATTAGCATATGGATTGTACCAACAGAAGTGACTTCACAGAAAAGGACATGGAAAGGCGCATCATCAGTCCTTGATACTTGGAGGCACCATGGAAGTGACATTAGATTAAATTGCCATAAATAAGCCAAGTGGCAAATAACTTTGTGGTGCAAAATACTTAAGTCACACTATTGTTATATGTGGAGCAAATCTATAGTCATTAGGCTTTTCCATGATAACAGCATGATACATTAACATACGCTTTGAACTGAACGAGAATCACTTACAGAGCTGCAGATAAGGCACACTGTGATTACATAATTTGCTCAGGATCACACACTTGGTTAAATGGTGAAACTGAGATGTGGACAATTTAAGTGACCATGCACATCTTTCCAGGCTTAGTTGATATATTATATATATATATATATATATATATATTTATTAAGGCTCTGCTTTACATTTCATGTGCTTATTAGTTATATAATACATATAACATATAATTATTTATAGCAATGCATTGGAAGCAAACCACATTATATAATAAACTAGCCTTTCATAGTAAACTAACCATACACTTTACATATTGTCATAGAAATATGTTGAGCAATGGGAGTATGGCTTTAGTTTCATTCTCCCCATTCTGCATGCAAAGTCACAATAACATCATGCAGATTAATGTGAGCCTAACAAATCCTCTTTGGGTTTTAAAGCGATAGTCATTATTTCATATAAAGCATGCAACATTATGCACCCTTCCAAGGACGTCATTTCACCAAAATGCCAGTTGTAGCGAAAGTGACATCACACAACTCTTGACCTCTGATGACATCTTTGACCCCACCCCGAAGTGACATCAGGGGAAGCAATGGAACACAACCTTTCACCCCACGACAAAGCAGGAAGTGGCATCACATAACACTGTATCTGAGTACACTACAAAAAATATGGTTACGATATCACTGTAAAGTGATATACATTTCATACAAGAATCGATCACCATATGTACCGATGATATAAGTGCGTATAGGCACATATTACCAAATCACTGTGAAAGTAAGCAGACGTCCAAGGCCAAAAGATGATGTGTTATCATATAGCACTTACGCTTAAGCACTTCATATAGAACAAATATACATACAGTAACTCCCAAGCTGTGTTGGTACTCATTTATCAACCTCAGCAGTATGAAAGGCTGAATTGATCTTGCTGGGAGTCGAACCTGCAACCTGCATATCACACACACATTGCAGCAGCCAGCGCTCAACCCACTGAGATATCTTACCGGCTATAGCCATCAGAAAACCAGCCACTCCAGAAACAAAGAGCCACATGCTGCTGGCCCATGAGCCTCAATTAAAAAAAAATGAATAATAAATAAATACTTTAAAAAATATATTTTTTAGGGGTAGCAAGGGAGACCGCAGGGGTAGCAGGAGACCTCAAGGGTCGCATTTGCGACTCCTGGCGACCCCTAAATGACCTACATGCACTCTTCTCAATTCTGATCACTCCCTCCCTTTCACATTTCTAAAGGGACAAAAGTCCCTGCTAATAGTACCAACCTCCCTCCCGTCAGTGCCCAATGGCTCACATTTTAAAACTCTGTTGATACAGAGCAACGTGAGGACCCTCTGCTGTCCGGAGCTCCTTGGGACGTTGTCCTGGCAGCGGGACACCTCTACTATTCGGAACGGGTAAGGAGCCCTGCTGCCAGGACAATGAGTGGGCGGAGCAGGAATTGCTCAGCAAACTTTGTCCTACCAGTGGGAAACTTTTGCCGTTAGGCACCCTCTTTGAGGTGCCAAATGGGAGGGATGTCCCAATGACAAATGTCCCGGTCTGGCTCTTAAAAGAGCTACAGGGGGCAGCTTGACCACCCCCTTGTCACTCTCCCGCTCAGTACTACGACTGCTTGGAGCCATTTGCACACAGAAAAACATACCTTCATTTCAAGCAGTTAGAATCTTGTAGAAAGAAATCTATCACCACATAGACATATAAGGTGCTGTGCAGAACCCAAGTTTGGAGATATATGGCATTTAAACATCTATACCAATTATACTTGGTCACCCACTACACTGCCCTAATCAATGGTTTCTGCCTTCGAATGAAAGGAAAAATCAGGCAAATTGCTGACATTCCAGGGAATCTGGTCCTTTCGGCCATGGCTTTATAGTTCAGCTAGGTCAAGTCAACGTAGCCCAACATTTCAGGTATCAGGGGGTGATGAAGTCTGGTCTGCTCAATGGACTTTGCGACACTGTTTGGCAATGACACTGACACTGCTCGGCAATCTGAAACTTGGTGACCAACTGCAAAATGCCTTGAGCCCTCACCTCGGTAGCAAGGCTTTTCCCAAGGATGCATCCAGGACTGTGCCAATAAACTGGAGTCTCTGAGATGGTATCATGTGAGACTTCTTGTAATTTAGGGAGAAGCCCATTCTGTGGAAGGAGTGGCAGGTGATACTGAGATCTTCTTGGGCCTGTTCGGATGAACGTGCCCTGTTGAGCCAATCATCCAAGTAAGGGTAGATGTGAATCTCCCCTCTCATGAGACTTGCTGCCACCACTGGGTGGAGGTTAGCCTGAATGGCAGAACTCAAAACTGGTAATGAGAACCGCCAATGGCAGACCTCAGGTACTTCCTGTGCTTGTGATGGATTGGCAAATAAAAGTAAGCATCCTCATGGTCCAACAATACCATCCAAACCTGGAGCTGGAGGGCCTGAAGGATCTGAGAAAGTGTGACCATCTTGAACTTGTCCTTCCTGAGAAACTTGTTGAAGCATCTCAAGTCCAAGATAGGTCTCAGTCCTTCGTCCTTCTTGGGGATTAGTAAATAGGGAGACTACCATCCTCTGTTCCTCTCCATCAGGGGTACTGGTTCTATGGCACCTTTCTCTAGCAGGGTCAGCATTTCCTGCAACAGGAATGGATCTGGAACATTAAGCAAATGGTTTCCTGGTGGATGATCCTGAGGTCTCTGTAAAAAGGGGAGGCAGTAACCCTGTGCTACTGTTTCCAGTGCCCATGCATCTGAAGTAATACCTTGCGATTCTTTCACATGCTGTGACAGTCTGCCTCCCACCGGGGAGTCGTGAGTCAAGAACTCAGAGTGGTCTGAGGCAGCTGAAGCAGCGGCTGATGGTAAAGAAGCCGCTGCTTGGGTGGGCTTTGCACCTCTCCCTCGTCCACCACAAGGGAATATGCTCTGTCCTCTTTGACCAGCCTGTCCTCTCGCTCTTCTAACTGAGGACTTGTAGCGAAAAGACCTACCCCTCCAAGATGATCCACTGGGATGAAAACTCTGTTGCTGCCTGACTGCGGCACTTAAGGATTTGGCTTCCGCCTTTCAGGTCTGCAGCTTTTCAAGGCTTTCATCAGCCTTATTTCCAAATAAATGAGAGCCATCAAAAGGCACGTTAAGGAGCCTGGATTGTACATCAGGTGCAAATCCTGACTTCCTCAACCACGCAGATCTGCATATGACAGTGCTTGCTGTCATGGCCCTGCTGACACTGTCAGCAGTGTCCAGACCTGATTGCAGAGACTCACACATGGCCTCTTTGCCATCCCTTATCAGGTTCATGAAGCCGTCACTTTCCGCACCCTCAGGGATGTGATCAGCCACCATCGCTGTGCAGTCCCACAGGGTGAATGTAAACTTTGCCAGGGCACATGTAGAATTAGCAGACTTTAAAGTCATGCTGCTAGCAGAAAAGACTTTCTTTGCCTAGGAGTCAATGAGTTTGTCATCCCTATCAGGGGGTGTGGTTGGGTACGCAGCTTGCTTGGAGGCAGAGGAACCTCCTTGTACTACTAGGCTTCCTGGAGTTGGATGAATTGACAGGTAGCCAGGGTCACTACTCTTAGGGCCTGAGTTTTTTGGTTACATATTTGTTTACTGCCGGGCTAGACTCAGGAGCCTCCCAGTTTGCTGCAACCCTTTTTTGCTGTGCCACATGGAATGTTAAAATAGGGTCATATTGAGAACCCTTGTCCAAAATATCAGTGCAGAAGCTAGTCTACTCCATCGCGAGAATCTTACCACTCTAGTCATTAGGCTCATGTAGGATGCATCTGCATGATCAGTGAGGTCGGGTTTCCTAAAATCTACTTCTGGGGAGGTGTTTACCACACTAGCTGTCTGTAGGGTGTCATGTCATGTAGTTCCCTAACCCTGGTCTCTTCTGAAATAAAGCATTCAGGTATATTAATATTCTTTTGAATACTAGGTGTATCCAGTTGGAGACCACATGGAGGGGTATTATCAGAGGTTTCATAGCCCTCATATATTGAAGTCAAGAACCTGAAAAAATCCTTTTTAGGTAAAGGTTTGAAAATCTTTTCCCGCCTTTTTTGAGGTAAAGAATGTACAATCGATGTCAATGTTTTTTGTATCGATGTCGAAGGCATCGAAGGCATCAATAGTGTCGACGTCAGTGGCATCGATGGTGTCGACAGCTTGACTTTTGTCTTGTGCTCCGAGGGACTTCGGCTCAATGTTTTCTTCGACAATTTCTCGTCTCTTAGAGTACTCAAAGACTCTCGAGTAGACTTAGGCTTATGACACGGGCTTGAGGGCGCGTGGGGTTTCACCTTGACGTCATGCTTGTTTTCGACCGTAGCATGGCTACTTTTCTTATACTTAGATGAGGTTGGGCCTGAACCTCGAAGATTTTGCACATTTTCTTCCTAAATAGTTCCCACTCCTCTTTGGAGGAAGATTTAGTTGGACAGACAACGCTCCTTTCCGAGAAAGAAGAAGGTGATCTGTGCCTTCTCGCTGATATTTTTACAAGGAGTGTCTGCTCCTCGAGTGGAATCGTTTCTTCAATCTTTTTTTGTGAGGAGAGGACTCTCTCGACTCGTGTGATGACCCACATTTAGAAGCATTGGACAGGGATTTGGGGACAATCCTACCCACTGCAAGTTTAGATTTGCGCTCTTTTATGGCCTTAGCTGTCATCGACTGACAGGATCGACAGTCGCCTGTTACATGCTCGACGTCCAGGCATCAGAGGCATATTTTATGCGGGTCCGTGATCGGTATCTTGGCTCTGCATTTTAGACCCTTTTTGAAGCCCGTCTTCGGAGTATTCAGAGCTGAAGACAACGCCATTTTCGATAAGTTTTTGAAGAAAACTGTAGCATGCTGTTAATCTCGAAGCAATTGCATTAATGGAAAAACTGAACTGAAGCCAACGGGCGCTGCATGTGGTGTATGTACTCGACAATGACATCAGCCGAAACGGAAGCCTTTGAGGGACATCGAGTCGACCATCTCAACGCACAGCGCCCTCTGGCGAGAGAAGATTTTTCCGAAGCAGCTAACGCTGGAAACGAAGATATCATAAGATGAGGAATACGTGGGAGGGCACAATCCATTCAAATAGATAGATCTGAGTATAGGTGTTCATTTGTTAATGCATCTTTAGGAACTGCTACATTTTCATAGGATCTATCTGCATTCCAAGTAATGTCACGATTTCCAAACTGCACCAGAGTGCAGCAATATATCTAGAGCCGCAGTGGCAAGCACTGATGTTCCAAAAGAGTAAACATGATCTGGGGGTTGGGTGTGGAATGGGGCAAATATTCCCTTGCAGCTGGGAACCTTTACAGAGGCCAGTCTCTTAGAGACAGTTTGGGTCACCTGGAAAAGGTGACTGGACTAATCAACGGGCACGAATAACCAACACTGGTGCAAAGATTGGAGAATTGAAACTAGTCTTTCCCTGAGCACTGAAACAAACTGTTGTCACACCTCATTTGGAATGTCGCCAAACCTGGAGCAGCACTGGAATGGGACTTTGTCCAGGTGGAAGTCCAGGGTTTCTTTAATGAACAACTCATAAGGATTTGTGCTGCAGTGCAACATGAAATCTGACCCGAAGAGCTCACCAAGAAATCTGCAATGCCAGTCGAGCTGTGGCCCTGGAGAAAGATGTATAAGTATTGCAGTTGGAAGTGTCAGCAGATGATTTGTTCATTTCAAGCAAGGGGGCCATCCATAGAATCTGGAACCTGACCAGACAAATTCTGCCTGGCGCGTGGTTTGGACGTGCTAGGTATTGGGTGTTGTAGTGATATCTGGCAAGTGTACATTCCTTGGAAGCCATATGCGTAAAGTAGTCGGAGGTCAGGATCCTCTTAGGGACCAGATCTTCAGTGGCACCTTATTTCACAAGTACCTCGCATATTGGCTAGTACAGCAGCATTGTTGTAAGCACGCACTGACACATGTCTCCCAGCAGCATTCAGCATATGGGACTCCTTCTCCGGAAGCAAGGTAGGGTAGGCACCCAAAGAAGCTGACTTGGATCTGATTGTAGTAGGAAAATTGAATCAGGTCACAGTTGAATCCTGAAGCACCCCATGGCAAAATTGGGGCTTTGTACTTCCTATCCACCTGACTGGCAGTCCTAGGTGTGGTGTTAAAGCTGAGCAACTGCTGGCTCAAACCTCTAAACTTTGGTATTATGGGGATCAGGAGGTCTCACTTGCAGGCTTTGTTGAGCTTAGCCATCAAAATAATTCTTCCTTCTCCTCTTCTCCCTTCACATGCAGTTGCAGATGGCTCAACACATGGGACATCAAGCCATGAAAGACCATTTTGTCATTGGGTGGGAAGGGGGCTGGAGGTTCATCGCTCTGTGTCTCTTTAGGAGTCGTGAGGTCCTCTCATGGGATTTCACCTTCCACTGACTTCTCCTCGGAGTAGACCAGCTTCTGCACCTCAAAAGCCTTATCTTGGGCTGAGGGCACCTGCCCAATGCAAAAGTGCTGGAAAACCTCTAGACTTTTCTCCATGATGGCAGGAGATAAGCATTCCTCATCAACTCCCTGGCTCCTTGTTGCCTCCTACGAAAACACCAATTCCATCAATGGAGAACACTGACTCCTGAGTCTGAGGCTCAGAACAGGCTGCGAACGGTCCTCGATAATAACAATTCTGACATTGGTTGCTCCACCAATGGCACCTCACTCATTGACAACCCGGAGGGCTCCATGACCAAGGAAGGCGGCAGTGACATCAGTCACTTCCCTTTATTTGTTGACACTGACGCTGGACCACCCGATGAGGGTGGGTTAACAGTCAGCTTTTCTAACCATGGCAGAGTTCTGAAGTTTCCATGGGGCAGAAAACCCCTATTCAACATTTAGGGCTAAGGACCAGGTCTTCTCCTTCCAAGCCTGCTTCCTTTTATTCCTTTTAGCCGGTCAGATAGCACAGCGAGTAGAGTGCTCGCTTTGACATCCGTACAGAGCCTGCTGACGCAGGTTCGAATCCCGGCAGGGCCAAACTCAGCCTTTCATCCTTCCGAGATCAATAAATGAGCACCACTCATGTTGGGTATTACTGGGTAATAATAAGGAGCGCTCAGATACCTGAGTGTTCGTAGCACTATATAAATGCTAAATTATTATTATTATACCCATCTGCACCCTTGTGCCTTTTCTTCTATTTTTCAGGCCACTCCTCACCTCTCTTCCCTGTCAGCCCTGGTTCTTGAGGACAGTCCTTGGAGGAGATTGCAAGCCTGTAAATCATAGGGGTGTTGAGAGTACATACAATTTCGATGGGTATCCTCCTTCCCAAAGTTTCTACACACACACCTTGGGCACAGTTTGAACAAACAGGGACATCTTTTCTTTCAGTTCCAGACTAGCCATAAAGGCACAAACCCACAGCAGCTGCCAGAAAAAAACTAAAGCCACAGAGCCCCCACATGATCTGGAAGCCTTGTGAAAGAAAACCCCAAAAGAACAGCAATATATGCCAAATAAAGGAGCTCACTCCCAGAGATCCCTTCGCCAACTGGTGGGAAAATAATCTGAAAGTAAACGGTAGGGTGTAGAATGCGCTAAATAACATTATTGATTATTGTATGGTTGATTGTTTTTCCTTTTGCAAAGCTAAAGGATTCAAAATATATCATAGGGTGCAGAGTGACCATAACTCATTGGTTGTTGAATGGCAGTTAGGCACAACCTCTTGATCCAAGTACTGCTGAGGTATTACACACTGCATCTTTAAGAACTATCGATGAAATCGAGACTGGAGAAGAGATGATATTCTCACAGGCAGAAAGCATGGCCCAATTTAAAACTTTGAAAGAAGGGCAAGACTGCAGCCCTCGATGGACTAATCCCCGAAATATACGACGACTCGATTTTATGGTGGACGCCTGTGTTTTGTAAGGTTTTTAAATGAAGATTAGCCTGCGTCGCATCTAGATGGAATTGTAAATATTAGCATGTCCACACTTAGATAGAATTGTGAACATTAGCCTGCGTCGCATCTAGATGGAATTGTGAATGTTAGCATGTCCACACTTAGATAGAATTGTGAATGTTAGCTTGTCCACACTCAGACAGAATTGTGAATGTTAGCATGTCCACACTTAGATAGAATTGTGAACATTAGCCTGCGTCGCATCTAGATGGAATTGTAAATATTAGCATGTCCACACTTAGATAGAATTGTGAACATTAGCCTGCGTCGCATCTATATGGAATTGGGAATGTTAGCATGTCCACACTTAGATAGAATTGTGAATGTTAGCTTGTCCACACTCAGACAGAATTGTGAATGTTAGCATGTCCACACTTAGATAGAATTGTGAACATTAGCCTGCGTCGCATCTAGATGGAATTGTAAATATTAGCATGTCCACACTTAGATAGAATTGTGAACATTAGCCTGCATCGCATCTAGATGGAATTGTGAATGTTAGCATGTCCACACTCAGACAGAATTGTGAATGTTAGCATGTCCACACTTAGATAGAATTGTGAACATCAGCCTGCGTCGCATCTAGATGGAATTGTGAATGTTAGCATGTCCACACTTAGATAGAATTGTGAATGTTAGCATGTCCACACTCAGACAGAATTGTGAATGTTAGCATGTCCACACTTAGATAGAATTGTGAACATTAGCCTGCGTCGCATCTAGATGGAATTGTAAATATTAGCATGTCCACACTTAGATAGAATTGTGAACATTAGCCTGCGTCGCATCTAGATGGAATTGGGAATGTTAGCATGTCCACACTTAGAATTGTGAATGTTAGCATGTCCACACTTAGATAGAATTGTGAACATTAGCCTGCGTCGCATCTAGATGGAATTGTAAATATTAGCATGTCCACACTTAGATAGAATTGTGAACATTAGCCTGCGTCGCATCTAGATGGAATTGGGAATGTTAGCATGTCCACACTTAGAATTGTAAATATTAGCATGTCCACACTTAGATAGAATTGTGAACATTAGCCTGCGTCGCATCTAGATGGAATTGTGAATGTTAGCATGTCCACACTTAGATAGAATTGTGAATGTTAGCTTGTCCACACTCAGACAGAATTGTGAATGTTAGCATGTCCACACTTAGATAGAATTGTGAACATTAGCCTGCGTCGCATCTAGATGGAATTGTAAATATTAGCATGTCCACACTTAGATAGAATTGTGAACATTAGCCTGCGTCGCATCTATATGGAATTGGGAATGTTAGCATGTCCACACTTAGAATTGTAAATATTAGCATGTCCACACTTAGATAGAATTGTGAACATTAGCCTGCATCGCATCTAGATGGAATTGTGAATGTTAGCATGTCCACACTCAGACAGAATTGTGAATGTTAGCATGTCCACACTTAGATAGAATTGTGAACATCAGCCTGCGTCGCATCTAGATGGAATTGTGAATGTTAGCATGTCCACACTTAGATAGAATTGTGAATGTTAGCATGTCCACACTCAGACAGAATTGTGAATGTTAGCATGTCCACACTTAGATAGAATTGTGAACATTAGCCTGCGTCGCATCTAGATGGAATTGTAAATATTAGCATGTCCACACTTAGATAGAATTGTGAACATTAGCCTGCGTCGCATCTAGATGGAATTGGGAATGTTAGCATGTCCACACTTAGAATTGTGAATGTTAGCATGTCCACACTTAGATAGAATTGTGAACATTAGCCTGCGTCGCATCTAGATGGAATTGTAAATATTAGCATGTCCACACTTAGATAGAATTGTGAACATTAGCCTGCGTCGCATCTAGATGGAATTGGGAATGTTAGCATGTCCACACTTAGACTTGTAAATATTAGCATGTCCACACTTAGATAGAATTGTGAACATTAGCCTGCATCGCATCTAGATGGAATTGTGAATGTTAGCATGTCCACACTCAGACAGAATTGTGAATGTTAGCATGTCCACACTTAGATAGAATTGTGAACATCAGCCTGCGTCGCATCTAGATGGAATTGTGAATGTTAGCATGTCCACACTTAGATAGATTTGTGAACATTAGCCTGCGTCGCATCTGGATAGAATGGGAACTTTAGCCTGCATCGCATCTAGATCGGCCTTTGATTGATGGATAGCATGCCCTGCACCCAGACGAAACTTGAAGGTTAACATGTGCCACACTTAGAACTGTGAACACCAGCCTGCGCCGCTCCTAGATAAAATTGTGAAGGCCAACAAGTGCCACACTTAGAGAAAACTGTGAATGTTAGCATGCTAAAGGTCAGGTAACCCACTAACCAATATAACCTCAAACTCTGCATACTTATCTCACTCAAAAACTCACACAACCATCTCTTGCACCACAAGCCGCACGCACTTTACAACACTGCAACAACACATAAGCCGGAGCAACAGCACACGCGGACTGACACAGATCCAAGACCTGCACCAAAGCTCAGTATCTGGTGTATACCGAGCTGAAGCTGCCAACAGAACACCACTCCTCTCACTATCCTACTCCCTCTTCACCTTACTAACCCATCCCACCTTATCGTTTACAGATCCGCCAGAGCGCCTGGGGACCAATTCCGTTGGTGACGGTGCGCGGTACAAATACCTTTACCATTTAACATTTAATTCATTAGCCGACGCTAGTATACTCCCATCGCCCTGGAAAAAAAGTCTCGTAGTCCCTCTGTTTAGAAAAGGCGGCCTGACCGACCTCCATTGTTATTGGCCAATCTCCCTAATTGATTCCACCAATAAGATCTTTGCAGGATGTTTAGTGGCTCGACTGGAGGAATGGGTGGCAGAGATTCAGTTCTCCCGGACACACAGGCAGAATTCCACAAAGGTTTTCCCACCATCGACCAGTGTTTTATCCTGAAATCACTAGTGGGAAAATACACAAACGGAGGAAGAACGGCCTGTTTATTGCCTTTCTGGATCTCTCTAAGGTATTTGATTCCATCTGCTGCACGCTCTTATGGGATAAGCTTAACAGAATTGGAGTCCCCTTTGGGCTGCTGCAACTAATTAAATCTCTCTATGCGGATGCTTTGGCAGCAGTGAGGTGTGATAAGAATCACAGGTATTCATGAGCTTTTTCTACTAATAGGGGGTTAAGCAAGGTTCCCCCCTTTCGAACCACTCCCTTTCTCATTATTTGTATGTGATATGAAACCCCACAAGGCCACACAAGGTCTGATGCCCCTTTATTAGACAGAGTTAAATTTTGTACCCCAATCACACGGTCCTTATGGATCTGACAGCCAGGGTATTACAGCGATCTCTAGAGTATGCAAGTAACTACTTTCGGGCACATGGCTTTAAGTTGAATTTTTCCAAAACAAAAATCCTGGTTCTTCGTAGCGGTAAGAAGAATTTTAAATGGGTTCTTGCCAATTCGACAATAAAAGTCGTAAAAGAATTTAGGTATTTAGGTTGCTTTTTGTTTTATGGAGTTCTCCGCTTGAGGTACCGAAGTCACTGGCATCCCATGTACTATGGTGAAAGAGGAACCATGCAAGAGAATGTTTAACACATTAAAAACAAAATACATCTTCACCATATCAAACCTACCTTATTATTGCTTGTAATGTAACCTCCCTTTCTTAATCTTCGTTGAATATCTTTGCGCTTAAAGTATGAAGACAAGTGTGGATCATGAAGGCTTTTATATTGTGTTTCCATTAATCGACAGTGTGGATCTCCAAGGTTAAAACCACAAGATGGCTGATAAAGCTGCAAAACAAAGCGGACATTAGAAAACAGTGGTCAAGGTCGAAACTCTTCAATGCATTGAATAGGCAAATTTTGAAGGAAGATGAAAATCCTTAAACCGGGCAGGAGTAAAGGGTACTCAGCCTCATTTCCCATTATGTCTATTTTCTTTTATTCAAAGCCATTAGGGGTACCTTCTGTGTTGCCAAGGAAACCATAGAACTAACTATTTTAACACATAGAAGTCTTTTATTGACGTTGGCATAAGTACAAAGAGCCGCAAATGAATAAAAGCATACTGAAACATAAAAAAATGCAAGTCTTGCCAAGGCAGTGGTGAACCACTCTCGCGCGCGATGGAACAAGTTACTTACCTGTAACTGTTGTTCTCCAGCATGGGTCTGGCATGGATTCACATGCTCATGAATATTCCCCGTCGTCAGGCGGGGAATCCTCGGTAAAAAAAAATCAGTATCAGTTTCGTTTCTGATCTGTCTTTCTTAGTAGTAACCAATCACTGGTCTCTGGGTCATACTGCCCCCATCCAATGACTGCCCTCTCCCTAACCCCTGCCTCTGGCAGCCATCCTCAGATTTGGTAGCACGTAAAGTGGCAGTATGACCAAGTGAAGAGCCGCAGAGGGGTAGGAGGGAGGGTTCGCATGTGAATCCATGCCAGACCCATGCTAGAGAACAACAGTTACAGGTAAGTAACTTGTTCCTTCTCCAGCATGGGGTCTGGCATGGATTCACATGCTCATGAAAATAAGAATACATAGCAGTACACACATGCACAACCATGGGAGGTGGCAACAGGCTCAACATTAAGCAATACCACAACTCAACATTAAGCATCTCTTACCTTCTCACTAGGCTCACCTTGGGCAAACAGGTTGCGCAGCACTGCTTGGCCGACCCTGGACTCCTCCCTGGAATCCCGGTCGACGCAGTAGAATTTCGTGAAGGTGTGCGTCGACCTCCACTTAGCAGCCCTGCAGATGTCCAGCAGGGGATCACCAGATAGGAACACCGTGGTAGCTGCGATTGCTCTGGTGGAATGGGCTCTCGGACGGCCGGGCAACGGTCGGTTCGCCAACCGATGACAGTGCATGATGTAGCCGGAGAACCATCTGGAAATGGAAGCCTTCGAGAGAGCCTTCCCTTGGTTCACAGGTCCAAAGTTCACAAACAGCTGTGATGTCCTCTGAAAACTCTTAGTTCGGTCCACGTAGAACTTCAGCGCTCTAGCTACATCCAGCGAGTGCAAAGTCCTCTCGGCCGGCGACGAAGGCGACGGGAAAAAGACTGGTAACACCAAGGGCTCGTTGAGATGGAAGTCCGACGGCACCTTGGGCATGAAGGAGGGGTGCGTCCTCAGCACTACCCTCGTATCGTGAAATGTCAGGTATGGAGGCTTGCAGGATAGAGCCTGGATCTCTCCCACATGTCGTGCAGAGGTGATGGCCACCAGGAACGCTGTTTTCCACGACAGAAACTTCAACGGGGCCGAATGCAATAGCTCGAATGGCGGACCCATGAGCCTGGTCAGCACCACGTTGAGCTCCCACGCCGGGGCTGGCGCCTTCACTGGCGGGAATGATCGAAACAGTCCCTTCATAAATTCCTTAACCAGGCGATGAGACCACATGGATAACCGCCCTGTAGTCCTGGTGTATCGGGAAATCGCTGCCAGGTGTATGTTGATTGAAGCATGAGATAGTCCAGTTTTGGCTAGCGACAGAAAGTACGGCAATACTTGAGGGGTCGTAATCCTGCAGAGGGTTAATCTTCTGTGCACGGCACCAGATAGAGAATCTCTTCCACTTATGTCCGTAGCACTTGAGAGTTGAGGACGCCCTGGCCTTTGCAAGAACCTCTCTGCAGTCAGCTGGGATATCGTATACTCCAAACTCTAGTGCTGCAGGAGCCAGGCTTGCAAGTTCAGCGACTCCGGGTCGTGATGATGAATTGGGCCTCCTTCTCTGGAGAGAAGATCTGCGTCTGTCGACAGCTTGACAGCTTGAAGTCCAGAAGGTCCGGGAACCAGATCTGTCTCGGCCACGCCGGTGCGACGAGGATCATTCTGCACTGGGACCTCTTGAGCTGGTTGATGGTCGGAGCAGCAACAGCAACGGAGAAAACGCATATAGGAACAGGCTGTCCCAGGGGAACGAGAAAGCATCGCCCATGCCCCTCGGTTGGTGAAACCTGCTGGCTAGCCTCTGGCACTTGGAGTTGGTCGCCGTCGCACACAGGTCGATCTGGGGTTTGCCCCATCGCTGAAAGAGTCGGTCCACTTGATCCTGGCGTAGTTCCCACTCGTTTTTATACGAGTTTTTATCCTTGCCAGATGAAACGGAACCAGAAACATCCCTTGAGCAACGGCCCAATGCCACAGGTCCTGGGCTTCCTTGGATAGGGCCGGGGATCTGGTTCTGCCCTGCTTCCGCATGTAGAACATCGTGGTGGTGTTGTCGGTGAAGATCCTCACCACCTTGCCCTTGAGGGACGGCAGAAAGGACCTGAGGGCCCAGAACACTGCCCGGAGCTCCAGGATGTTGATGTGGAGCGGCTTCTCCTCCGGGAGCCAAAGGCCTCTAGCGTGAAGATCTCCGGTGTGGGCTCCCCACCCCTCCAGGGAGGCATCCATCGTCACTGTCGCCTGGTGGGCCGGGGTCTGAAAGTCTGACCCAGTTTTTTCTCAAACAGGTTTTTCCCATCGAACGGCATGTCCAAAACCTTGGCTTGTACGTCCTGGAGGAAATCCATCACCTTGAGCCACCCTCGTCATCTGAGGCAAACGCTGTTGCCTAGCTGGCAGAAACCGGTGTCGGCAATGTCCGTTGCCACCGTTATGGCGTGGTCCGACGCCACCTCACCTTCCTGCAAGATCTCCAGGGCCTCAGCCCTCTTGTCGTCTGGTAGGAAGTCCAATAGGGGGGCGATCTTGTACCATAACTCCCTGTCGTAGCGGGCCACGATCGCGAGGGCGTTGGCCGCCTTAATCGTTGTTGCCGTCGACGAGATAACTCATCGTCCCATTGCATCCAGCTTCTTTCCTTCGCCGTGTGGCGGGGAAGTTGGCGTTGAGGCCGATGCCCCCCGCTTTCTTCTTGGCCGTCGCTGAGACGACCGAGTCAGGGGTCGGTTGCGCCCCAAGGCACAAAGGGGCCGCGCCGGGGACCCAGTACTTCTTCTCGTACCGATCCCTCTTGGCAGGCGTCGTAGACGGGCTCTTGATCCAGATGGTTCAGATGTCATCCAGCAGAGGCACAGCAAGGACTGTCTTCCTCTTGGCCTCGCTCCGTTGGTAAAGGAGACCTTCCTCCTTCTTTTTCTCTTCGGGGCAGAGCTGAAAAAGCTCACATGCCCTGACGATCATAGCGTGGAAAGACCCAATCTCGTCGGGTGGGGAGGCCCGGGCTGGAGGCGATGGGAGCTCCGTCCCGTCGTCGCCGCCGTCGTCATCATCCGTACCCGTCGTGGCCGTGTCCGTTCCCGTGTCATCCCCAGGTACGGGGGACGTGGGCAAAGGCTGAGCAGGCCGCGAGGGCTGAAAAGACAGGACTGGATGGGTCCGTCTTCTCTTGTTTGGGGGACTTCCCGACGGGCCTGGCTCTGGCCCCTCCGTCGGGCCTGGTTCCGGCTCCTTCTGTCGGTGGTAGGGGCAATCTCGTCCTTATCTCCGAAAATAAGGATTGTATTGCCAACAAAATGGCCGCCGAGTTGTCCTGCGGCTCCAGAAGCGACGGGCGCGACGATTGACTAGGAACCACGCCGGCGCCGCCGGCGCTCTAGTCGTCCCCTTCGTCAGGATCCCTCCCGTGGGTCCGGGCCTCTTCGACGCCCTCGTCGAGGCCCTCCAAGACTTCAACCAGTTCCTCCTCAGATGCTGTGTCCGTGTCCACAATGGCCACCGGCTCCCCCCCTCTTTTTCCGCCGGGGTCTTCACGGGGGTCTTCTCGATGGGCCTGAAAGAGGCTTCCCTCCGCGCTGGCAGGGAAACTCTGGGCCCCGAGGTCGCCTCCACTGGTGTAGCCTCCTCAGGCTGCACCAGGGCCGCCGCGACTTCCTCGATAGAGGCCTTGGCCGGGTGAATCCAGGCCTTCACCACCTTCTGCAGGCCTGTGGCCTCCTTGAGGGGAGGGTCACCACCTTGGTCCCCCTCGGCTGGATCCTTCGAGATCAACCGGGGCCTCTCCAGAAGCTTCGCCGGGTTCTCGGCCTTCCTCTTCCCTGAGCCAGAGCGTTGGCTCGTGGTTAAAGGCGCTGGAGAGGATGCGCGCTGCCTGGCAGAGGAAGAGCCCGACTGTTCGGCACTCCCGGTGCCCGCGGACTCGCGGTGCTTTGCCTTCTGTTGGGCCCCCGTCGCCGGGGCACCCTCACCGGACTTAGAAGACCGCTCGGACTTCTTCTTCTCACCTGACAGGCTCTTTCCTTCCAGCCAGTTAGAGAGACGAAGGTGTCAGTCCCTAATGGTCCGTTCCGACATGTTCCCGCAAAACACACAGTCCTTCTCCACGTGCGTTCTGTCCTCATGAAGACAGTAGAGACATTTCTAGTGCTCGTCCTCCCTGAACACATTCTGCAGCTGGCATCCAGTGCAAACCCTGAACAGCTTTCCGGGCGTCGAGCTTCCTTTCTCCTGGGCCATGTCCAGGTAGGCCGCAGAAACTTCTGGACTCCTCCAAGAAGTGTAACTCAACGAAAACTTCACCCTTGAGGGGCGTAGAAAATCCGAAATGGGTCCCCGTTGATCGGATGTAGACACGGTGGAGCTTGAGGCTCTATTTGCCCGAAAAATGAGAAAATCTCTTTGAAAAAGCGCAAAAACACAGCAAAAAGCTTGAGAGCTAAACACGAAGACTCCAAACACTTGAGCGTGCAGTAAAAATCTGAGGATGGCTGCCAGAGGCGGGGCTTAGGGAGAGGGCAGTCATTGGCTGGGGGCAGTATGACCCAGAGACCAGTGATTGGTTACTACTAAGAAAGACAGATCAGAAACGAAACTGATATTGATTTTTTCTTTACCGAGGATTCCCGGCTTGACGACGGGGAATATTCATGAGCATGTGAATTCATGCCAGACCCCATGCTGGAGAACTCTATTACTTTTTCTCACTCTCTTTCGCTCTCTCTCATTCTATTTCTCACAAGTATTTGCTTAGCTGTATCCCAAAGTTTTAAGGGAACTATGTTTTTTACAAAAAATTGTTGGTACTATTCTTTGTAAAGTCACTATTTCGAATAATTTCTTTTCAATTCATTATTTCATCTCTATCCAGACTAAGATGTAGCACTTATTGTTGTCTGAATCTTTGTTGTCAATCAGTAAGCAGCTGTCAAACATTCATTTCCCTTGCTATTGAAGAAGACTTCTTTTCACTGCTCCTTTCTGAAACAAGGTGTTTGCCGCAGCCCTGTGTGAGAGCCAGATTGAGGAAGCAGTCCTGCAAGCCACGCCCCCAAGCCTTCAATAGCCAACATGTGGCCGCAGGGTAAAACCCACGGTGAAAGGTTGTGGTGTTTGTGGCAGCCCTGTGTGAAAGCCATCTGGAGCAAGCAGTCCTGCAAGCAACACCCCCCCAAGCCTTCCCCCAAGCCTTCAATAGCCAACTTGTGGACCACAAGGTAAGCCCGAGGTGAAAGAAGACAGTGTTTGCCGCAGCCCCGTGTGAGAGGCAGCTGGAGGAAGCAGTCCTGCAAGCCATGCCCTCAAGCCTTCAATAGTCAACTTGCGGCCTGCAGGTTAAGCCCGCAGTGAAAGCCTGTTGCGAAAGTGCACAGTGTTTGCCGCCGGTGTTCGTTGTGAGGGGCAGCCAATGGCTGGGGCCCCATATACTTGGCAGTCGGTGGCTGGGGCCCTTCATACTTCATCTTCACCCTTTCATCCAATATCGTGGTAGAGAAGTGCGAGAGTAAAGTAAAGGTATGTTTTTTTAATTGACTCTCGACTTTGATTATCGACACTTCCAGAGCCTTCACTCCACAACAGTTCACGTTTGTGCAGCAAAATGGCCAAGCGTAAGTCCACTCATAATATTTCACCCATTGATGGAAAGAAAAAACTTTAAAAGATTTTTAAGCCAATCGACGGAGTAAATACGCATGTGACCGAGATTAAAGATCTGCTGAATGACATTGATGGTATTGAGGAAGGAGGTGGGTCTAAGCGGGGCGGAGCAATAGCTAACTGCGTTGTGAACACCGGTGGACTGGACATTATTGATTTTGCAACGAGCGATACTGAAATTGAATCTGCCAGACCTGACCCACTAGAAGGCTGTGAGGTAGAAAAGAGATCTGGCCAGATAGAAGGCAAAAGTTACTGTATCCCTGTGGGAGTAAATAGGGTCTGTGGCCTGGGTGCCGCCAAAAGAAGGAGTGTTTTAGTTGTTTTAGAATCCTCATTGATTACCAGTGAAACAATGGTCTTGGTGGATGTTGGATGTAATCCCCCAAGTAACCCTTCAACTATTTCCCAACCTCAGTTGACATTGCTGCTAATGCAGATTGTTATGACAGGGGACCAGCTTGGGAAGCCTAATGGGCAAAAAGAACATATGGGACGTGAAGACAACTAGAACTCTAGTATTGGGTGTGTATAACTACCTGGAAATATAGCTCAATCAATTGAGGGGGCCAGCAAGATCGATGTAATTGACTGGGTCAATGTACCTGTAAGAGGAGGGTCAAAAGGAGGAGTAGAGACTGAGGCAGGAACAAAAGCCTTGGCCTTATCTAACAGGTATGCTCCTTTGGTGCACTTGTCAACCATGGATGACCGAGTAGATATGGTCGCGAAGAACATAGATAACAACAGAGTCCATGCAATGTGACTCCTAGCGTGGCCTCTAGCGGGCAAGAAGGGGCAGGTGTTACTGGGACAAGCAAACTTTTTGCCAAAGATGACCTAGGTGAAATTAAGTCCCTAATTAAACAAATTGGCTGGGAAAATTGACTTTTTTGGTGACAGTTGTACTCAATATTGAGAGTGACTCAAAATGTGATAAATGTGCTGAGCCATCTCCTGTTAGGGACTGCAAAACCTATAATCGTGTGTTAAATTTAAGATCAAAACAAAGCGTCACCTTGAAAGTGAATGAATTGGTTGATCTGAAGGATATGAGAAAGTGTGACCATCTTGAACTTGTCGTTCCTGAGGAACCAATTCAAGTATCTCAAGTCCAAGATAGGTCTCAGTCCTCAGTCCTTCTGTCCTTCTTGGGGATTAGGAAATAGGGAGAATACCATCCTTTGTTCCTCTCCATCACAGATACTTGCTCTATAGCACCATTCTCTAGCAGGGTCAAAATTTCCTGCAACAAGAATGGGTGTGGAACATTTAGCGTGGACCCGTGGATGATCCTGAGGTCTCTGTATGAAGGAGTGGCAGTAACCTTGGGCTACTGTTTCCAGTGCCCATGCATCTGAAGTAATACCTCGCCATTCTTTCAGATGCTGTGACAATCTGCCTCCCACCGGGGTGTTGTGAGTCAAGACCTCCGAGAGGTTTTGAGGCATATGAAGCAGCGGCTGATGGTAACGACGCAGCTGCTTGAGCGGGCTTTGCACCTCTCCCTCGTCCATCACGAGGGAATCTTCTTTGTCCTCTTTGACCAGCCTGTCCTCTCGCTCTTCCAACTGAGTAGTAGTAGCGAAAAGACCTATCCCTCCAAGATGATCCGCTGGGGTGAAAAGGCTGTGGCTGCCTGATAGCAGCACCTGGGGACTTGGCTACCACTTTTGAGGTCTGCAGCTTCTCAAGGCTTTCATTAGCCTTATTACCAAATAAATAGAAGCCATCAAAGGGCATGTTAAGGAGTCTGGATTGTACATCAGGTGCAAACCCTGACTTCCTCAACCACGCAAATCTGCGTATTACAGTGCTTGCCGCCATGGCTGCTTGCACTACCAGACTCCCTTGAGTCGTATGTTTTGACAGGTAGCCAGGGTTGCTACTGGATGGCCTGTATTTTTTGTGAGAGTCTTATTTACTGCAGGGTTGGACGCTGGAGCCTCCAAGTTTGCCACAACCCTTTTTTGGAGTACCACATGAAATGGTAGTATAGGGTCATACTGAGGACCTTTGTCTAATGTGTCTGTAAGGTCGTCTTGCTCAAATCAAGGAGCTGGTCTACTAAATCCTAGGAGCTCTAC
Source organism: Ambystoma mexicanum (assembly GCF_040938575.1). NCBI lineage: Eukaryota > Metazoa > Chordata > Amphibia > Caudata > Ambystomatidae > Ambystoma > Ambystoma mexicanum. The sequence continues at coordinate 641,194,655 of NC_090939.1, forward strand.
AACACTGGACATTAGGCTTCTGTATGATGCATCTGCATGATGAGCCGGGTCCGGTTTTCCAAAATCTAGCTCTGGAGAGGTGTCTACCCCACTAGTTGTCTGTAGGGTGTCATGTAGCGCCTAGCCCTGGTCTCTTCTGAAATGAAGCATTCAGGGACATTAGTATATTTATGAATAAGAGGAGTATGCAATTGAAGACCATATGGAGGGATTTCATCTGTTTTATAGCCCTCATATATTGAGGATAAGGACATGAAAAAATCCTTTTTAGGTAGAGGTTTAAAAACCTTTTTCTTTTTCTTAACTTTTTTTAGGCAAATGCATTGATGAATACAAAGCCGGCATTGATGTTTTTTGCATTGACACCGATGGCGTCAACGGTGTCGACGTCCGTGACTTTGATGGTATCAATGATTTGTCCTTAGACTTGTGCTTCGAGGGACTTGACCCTGGACTCAATGACTTTTTCAATGTTTTCTCATCTTGTCGAGGACTCAAAGACTCTCGAGGAGCCTTAAGCTTCTGACCCGGGCTCAAGGGCGCGCAGGGTTTTGCCTTGGTCTTACGCTTGTCATCGACCGTAGCAGGGCCACTTTTCATAAGCTTCGAGGAGGACAGGGCCTGTTCCTCGAAGATTTCAAACATGTTCTTTCTAAAGAGGCCCCACTCATCTTTGGAGGAGGATTTAGTCGGGCAGACTACGCTCCTTTCCCGAGAGTTAAATGAGGAAGAAGGAGAAGAAGAGGGTGATCTATGCCTGCTCTTGGATTTTTAAATTTTAGCTTTTCGCTCTTTTAAGGCCTTACCTTTCGTCGACTGACAGGATCGACAGTCAGCAGTTTTGTGTTCAACGCCCAGGCACCCGATGCATATTTTATGCAGGTTCGTGATAGACATTTTGGCGCCGCATTTTAGGCACTTTTTGAAGCCCTTCTTCTGCGTAGTAGGAGTCGAAGACGAGGCCAATCTAGAAACGTTTTTGTGGAAAACAGAAGCGCACCGTAATTCTCGAAGCAATAGCATTTGCAGCAAAATGGTACTGAAGCCAACATGCACTGCGTGTGGTATGTGTACTTGACAATGAAGTTAACCGAGGTGGACGCCCTCGAGGGACATCGGGTCGGCTGTCTCGACGCAAAGTGCGCTCTGTTATAAAATGAGGAATACGTGGGAGGACACAATCCATTCGAAGTGCGTAGCTGGAAGGGTAAACCCTGTAGAAGAGGAGTGTTTGACCCACCATTCGAGGGCCTTGTGGAAATTTGGCGTGAGATGCACAATGGCCTCCCACGATCTGCTCTGTTGAGCCCACTGACTGCACAGTTCGTCCTGTAGCGGTCTCCTCTTCAGTCTGCAATTTGCTATGAGGAAAATACAGGAGGACATCATGCCCAGGAGGGATTTGTATTCTCTGACAGTGGAGCTTGTTTTCTCTTTGAACCATGTAATGAGGTTTTGCATTGAGGCTACTCTGTCCAGAGATGGGCGAACCCTGGGAACTCGAGTGTCGAGATCTGCTCCTAGAAAGATTGCTTTTTGTGTGGGTAGTGCAAAGATTTGTCCTCAGTGATTGAGAACCCTAGGTCTTGGAGTAGGGAATGTTGTTTTTCCCACTGCCTCTGATTCTGTTTCCAGGGAGCTTCCTTTCACTGGCCAGTTGTCTAGGTATAAAAACCCTGTACCCCAGAGCGCCTGAGGTGAGCAACTACTGGGGCCAGGTATTTCGTAAACACTCTTGGTGCGGACATCAGCCAGAAAGGAAGTACCTTGAACTGGAAATGTTGGTCGCCGACATTGAACCGAAGGTACTGTCTGTGGGATGGATGGGTACATGGAAGTAGGCATCCTCCAAGTGTAGGGTAGCGAGGAAATCACCCTCTTTGAGCCATGGAAGGACAAGTTGAAGGAAGTATATGAACAGGTTCCACAAAAAAACAGCTACCCTCCTTCACTTCCAAAGGGTGTGACAATCCACACACAGCCAAAGTAGAGAGCTGTCTTAACTAGTTTAGACAGAGATACATGCTATTATAAAATACATATTTTAATCATTATCTTATACAAAACATTTTTCGACATACTAAAAGACATAAAAAAAACAAACATAATTTGATGTTTACCAAAAAGCAATTTAGCAACGGCAGAACAGGAGGAGAAAAAAGCAAAAAGAAGAAAATTCAGGACGATTCAGCCATTCCTGATATAAAAGCATTGCTAGAGAAGATAAATGAAGAAGTGGCAAAATTCAAAACCTTTACTATCAACAAGAAGATATGGAAACTAAAAAGGGATATCCAAAACTACAAAGAGGAGGTCACATACCCATATTTGGGACTTGGGTTTTATCAACAAGTTAATCAAACCCAAGGCAAAAATAGGGGATCAAACAAATCATGATTTTATAGAAAATGTGTGACCTTCTCTAATTCATCAAATAGCATTTGGGGTTCAACAGTTTACCGACCAATAGAGGCGCGAATGCCCAAAGAGGTCAATTTTATCAGGGACGGGGCAGACGAGGCAAAACTCGGCAACCAGGCAACCATGGAATGCGAACACGCCAATGCCAGCCGCCTCCACAAGCTTGGTGATACATATTTTCAATTTAAGCGACCATATTCTTACCCCAATTGAAATCGGGTTGCTAAGCAAAGGACTTACATTTGTTCCCGACCGTTTCAAAACTGAAATTGAGATGCGTAACTTCTTTCGCATTTTAAGATTAAAGTACTTTTTCGAGACAATAAAGACAAAGACCCAAGAAAACAAAATGCATCTGGGTTAACACTTTTCACTCCTTTATCCACAATGGTCTCTCCCGAAATTATTAGTTTTGAGAATAAAATACTGCGAGAAGTTAAGTTAAGCCGGCCGATAAAGGTGGTGGGGTCCTTCTTTGGGCTACACAATTGTACAATGCAGAAGTCAAAAAACAACTTGACAATTTCCAAGATGGCCACCGACACTGAATAGACGGGTGTCGACGGCGCTCCGGAGCTCTTCTCCTGGTTTAGGCGGTTCCACCACCCCTCCCAGTCAGACGAGCACACAAAAAGAAAGAGCTGCTGCCCGTGGCTCCAGTGGGCAATCGTAGCTGTTCCGGCGCCCAGGGGAAGAAGAGAAACAGAGACACGAGGCCCTGCTAACACCGGAGACCCGTGGGGGAGGGGAGATGGGACGGGCTGTCTCCCGTCTGAAGAAGGTGTGCTGAGGCGGGGTGGGAACGCTACTACGCTCTGGTCCCCCCCTCGAGTAACGGAAGGAGAAGATCAGTCCCCTGAGAGTGGCCGTGGGGCTAGCTGAGTGTCGGACTTCCTCCACCACCTCGCATTCGGATCGGACCCCAGTGGCGCGTGCCCAGACGGCGCCGGCTGGGAGAGGTGGGAGGATCAGTGGGCTGCCTCAATGTGGGGCCCCCTGGCCGCCAGCTCGAACACAGCGTCGGGGACCCGGATCTACAAGAGGAACATAACGAACTGGGGCCCGGCCTTAGGGGGCCTCCAGCAGCCGCCACTGCACCCGCGGAGAGCAGTGGTCTGGGCTCCGTTCACGTTGAGAGTGAACGGGCCCCCGAAAAGAGGAAGCGGTCTGGTGTGGTGGAGGGCTTTCGGCCGGCCGGAACTGTGGAGGCATCGGCCCGCGGAGGGCCCGAGATGAGGCGTAGAGAGCGGCAGGGAGTGGAAGCGGGGGAGCGGTGGGGGGGGCGGTGTCCCGACAGCCCTAGACCGTAGGAGTATCTCGTGCGGACCACCCCCCGCACTCCCACCTGTATGCCTGCTGGCCCTCGCTTCCGCTGCTGGACCCGGCAGGGAGACCGGCACCAACGGAGGCACACGTTCAGCGCGAGCAGGAGCATCGGCTGCCCTCCCGGGCCACATCCAGAGCTCAACTCAATACGGCAAACTGAACTAGGACAGGCAACAAGCTTCTGAGTTGATCCCGGACTTGACCAGGCTCTTCTTCCCCAGGGATAATCTCACCTGGCTCCCTCAGCAGCACTCAAGACATTAAGGGTATCGCACCCAAGCTAGGACTGGCAAAGAAACCTAAAGGGCGGTACTAACACAACTAGCCTCTAAGGCAGCACTGGGGACGCCAGGCCAAGACCGAGGGTACAGCCTAGGGGGAAGCACTGCAAGGGTCAGAGGGGCTCCCTGACGGTCAAGGCTGAGCTCAAAGTTCATCCATACTGGTCTACATCCTATAACTATGGCATCCAAGAACAAAAGCAAGGCAAACAAAGGTGTTGTGCCACAAGCAGACATATCAGGCCCCATTGTATCTATGTGGGCGAACAAAGTCACGGCAGACAAGCGCAGGGCCACGCAGGGAGGACCCCCAGGACAGGAGCACCTCCCGGAGAGCGCAGATGGGGCCGCACAAATATCACGCCAAGACCTGCGAGGAGAGATGCTCTCCCTTCAGGCTTCATTGGGAAGAGCATTCCAGGACCAATTCCAATTAATGAGAGCAGACATCAACCAGGCAATGGCAGAAATGAAGCAGGAAGTAGGTCAGCTGGGCGAAAGGACGGACGTAATCGAAAAAGGTCTACAAGAGGTGGGCAGGGAATCGATGGAGAATAGTGAAGCAATTGAGAGGCTGGACACGGCAACGCGTAACCTGGAGATCAGAATGGAAGACATGGAAAACAGGTCTCATAGGATCAATATTAGACTGAAGCTTTTGCTGGAGACGGTACTGGATCGGGACCTGAAGGAGACTGTCCAGGGAATCTATGCGGAGCTACTGGGGGAGTCTTCCCCTGACAAGATAGAGCTTGAAAGGGTCCACAGAGTGGGATACCTTAATAAGAACCCGAAAGCCATACCGCGAGATGTGCTGGCGCATTCACAAGATACGCCCAGAAAGAAGCAGTTCTCAGGGCAGCCAGACAAAAAGAGCCACTTAAATTTAATGGTCAGCGTATAGAACTATATCAAGACCTTGCCGCCAGTACCCTACTGAAGCGACGACAATGGAGACCGTTAACCTCAAAACACAAAGAAAAAGGAGTCAAGTATAAGTGGACTTTCCCTTTCGGGCTCTTGTTTGAGTGGGCTGGCTCGCAGAAGCGTATAACTACGATGCAGGAAGGAGCAGACTTACTGCAAATCGAATTGGATCAGGAGCCGGATCGAGATTGGGGGGCGGTAGCCCCAGGCAGATCACCTGAGAGGGGAGGGGGGATGAGACTCAGACCGTGGGAATGGTCAGTTGTGGGTGAGGGGAAAAGGAGGAAATCAGCGTTACGGAGGCCTTCTGCGAGAGGAGGGGAGGTAGAGCCAACGGGGGAGGGGAGAGCCGAGGTCGAGGAGAACTGACCCGGGATGCGGTCAATTACAAGGGGTGGTCGACAAAAAAGCTGTTTCATGGTACTGAGGAGGAGAGGAGGAGCATCGGGCAAACATCATGGGATCGATAAGGGCGAGAAAGCCTGAGAAGGGGAAGGGGGAGACGGGAAGACCTGGTGGTAAGTCCTTCAGGGGAAGGGTGGGGGGTGGGGGGAAAGTGGTTAGGGGGAGGGGGTTTCCTCAGGTGCGGTACAAGGGGCGAGACAGATGCGGCAAACATTCCCGGAAATTTGGACGGGCGAGAACGGATCGAGGTAAAGAGCTGGGGGGACACATTCAGCAGGAGCTGGAGAGGTATCATGGTTCAAATGGGTAACCCATAACAGTCAGGGCCCTCAACTCCCCGCTGAAAAGTAAAAAGCTGGAGCAATTCACGAAACGGGGAAAACCAGATTTTCTGGGGTTGCAGGAAACACATTTGCTCTGTAACGATCAGGGCCGACTTAAGCTGAGGGGGTTCGACCACATATTCCAGGCGTCGGGCCTCACAAAGGCGGGAGGGGTGGCGTTGGCCGTGAAGAGCTCGGTCAACTTCCGAGAGGAGGACACGCTTAGGGACAAAGAGGGCAGATTCATAATGGTGAGGGGTAAAATCGCGGAGGAGACATATACAATAGGGGTCATCTACGCACCTAATTCAGGGCAAGATTCCTTCCTCCGTGACATTCTAGGGAAAATCGGAGAGTGGGCAAGGGGACAGATAATCATAATGGGTGATCTAAACATAGCTTGGGATAAGGCCAAAGATAGACCGGGAGGGAACAGGAGGTCGGGTGGGGGGGGCAGTGGCCTCACCGAGACTGAGGGACAGAATGGCAGAAATGGGTCTGAGGGACGTCTGGAGGGAACTGAAAGGGAATGCGGAGGGCTACACCTTTCTCTCCGAAGTTCACGGGACACCATCCAGAATTGATTATATCTGGGTCTCAGCCGCCCTGGTGGGAAAAGTCAAGGAGATAGAGGTTGGCCCCATGGGAATAGCAGACCACAAAATATTATCAAAGCAGCTGGAACTAGGGGGGAAGCGAAGGGGGATGTGGGGTTGGAAGTACCCGGAGCACTTGCTGAGGGATCCCATTATAAGGGAGGAGATGGAGGGCAAGATGAGAGAGTTTTTTTGCCAATAATAAAAGGGGGGACACGGGATAAGACACGAGGTGGGACGCTTTTAAAGCTACTATGAGGGGGGAACTGATAGCAGCCAAAGCACAAAGCGATAAGCAGCTGCAGGCCCTGGATACCCGGCTGGAGGCAGAGGTCGAGGGGGCAAGAAACAAGGTAGCCGAGAACCCCAACAGGCAAAATCAGAGGGAATACAGGCGGGCGGTAGGCCAACTTGGGGTCTTACGCACAAAAAAAGCAGAAGTGGCGCTACTCCTGGTCAGGCAAACATTCTATGTCAGAAGGAACAAAGCAGACGCCCTACTGGCGGGCCTGCTTCGGGGGTCGACCTCAAGAAACACAATCACGGCCTTAAACTCAGACTCGGGGGACAGGCTTACACGAACAGAAGACATCCAAGAAACCATGGCTAAATTTCATGAGACTCTATACACTTCTCAGAACCCTAGTGCCCAGGCACAGGAGGACTTCCTGGAAAAGTTAAGCTTAAATACTATTGATGGGGATGCCCAGATGGGTCTACATCAAGAGATAACAGAGGAGGAAGTGAGGGGGTGATTAGGAACTTGCCAGCAGGCAAAGCCCCCGGCCCAGATGGGTTCTCGGCTTCTTTTTACAAGACCTTTGCGGGGTGCTGGTGCACCAATTGACCTACATTTTCAACTCCTTTAAAGGCAGTGGGCGAATAACATCTTCCATGAAAGAGGTCAAAATCTCCCTCATCCTGAACCGGGTAAGGATCCCCTCGAAAGATCCTCGTATAGGCCAATAGAGCTCATTAACGTGGACGCTAAGATTTACACTAATATATTAGCCAATAGGCTTGAGGGGCTCCTTCCAGACCTGATACACCAAGACCAGGCAGGTTTTATAAAGGGAAGGCAGACAGCGGATAATATAAGGATGGTGGCACATTTAGTGGAAAAGGCGGAAAAAACCCACACCCCGGCAGCACTTCTATCTCTAGACGCTAAAAAAGCGTTCGACCGGGTGGAGTGGTCCTTTCTCTTTAAAACTATGGAAAGGATGGGCCTAGGGAGTACTTATCTACAGATGGTTAAGGCAAACTACGAGGGTCCGCGGGCACGGGTGGTGGTTAATGGCACGACGTCGAGATCATTCCAGCTTCAGAGGGATACAAAACCGGGGTGTCCCTTATCGCCCCTGCTCTATGCGGTCTACACAGAGCCCCTGCTACAAGCTATCCGGGAGTCGGAAGGAATACAGGGTATCCCATTTGGGGGTAGACAGCATAAGGTGGCGGCCATCGCGGACGACATGCTGCTTGCCCTAAGTAACCCTTTATAATCTAGCAGACAAGGTAGGCTATTACTAGAGGAATTTGGAAACGCGTCGGGGCTACGCAAAAATATGAACAAGTTCGAATTGATGGATCTCTCCCTGGGGAAAGAAGGGAGGGAGGAACTAAAAAAGTCAACTCCTTTCGCATGGCATCCGGGGGGATTACATACTTGGGGGTTAGAATTACCCCGACTCTTTCAGGGTGGTACACGGCCAACTACACCCCTCTCATGGAAAAAATGGAGGAAACTACGGGTGTCCTGGCTCGGGAGGATGGCGGCAATAAAAATGGTTACTTTGCCGAGGTTACTCTACTTAATCCAGGCTATCCTCCAAGCTGTTCCAGATAGCTTTTTTAGGGTGCTCCAAGCTATTACAAACAAATTTATATGGGAGGGGAAAAGAGCAAGGGTGAGCAGGCAGCAACTCATCGCCCCGAGAAATGAAGGGGGATTAGCCCTACCCAATTTCCGCCAATACTATGAGGCGACACAGTTAAGGGTGATCAGGGAATGGCTTCGGGAGGGGGAAGAAAAACTTTGGGTCAAAATGGATAGGGCGGTAACAAAGCATGAATTGGGGGAGGTTCTGTGGTTACCTAAACAACATCGCCCAAGGCATATGTATGAGAGCTATATCACAAAACTAGTTGCGGACAATTGGGACAGGCTAGTCAAACATAAGGGAATTACAACCTATCCTTCCCCCTTTACACCGATATTCAATAATAGAGAGTTCACCCCCGGGCTTGAGAAGGGGGCATTCAGGAGTTGGCAAGAAGGGGGTTGCCGCAGAATGCGAGATATGTTCATAGGGGGTGAATTCAGCACCTTTTTAGACTGCAAAAGGGATTTTACAATAGGGGAGGGAGAGAGATTGAGATATTCACAGCTAGGTCACTGGCTTCTACATCCCACGAACAGGGAGGCGGCCACTAGATCTGCGACCCCCTTCGAGAAATTCCTAATGACCAATGATGGCCCGAAAGGCCTAATCTCCCAGCTTTACAAGATTCTGGACAAAGCTACTTTGAGGCCACAGTGGGCATATATGGAAAGATGGGAAGGTATCTTGGGCAGGGAGATAGAGAAGAGGGAATGGGAGAAACTTTGGAGAAAAATCCCTAAACTAGCGAGAGCCTAACAACTCCGGGAAACCTGGTTTAAAATACTGTTTGGGTGGCATTACAATCCAGCGCGCCTGTGCAGGGTTTACCCCGAGACAACGGGAATATGCTGGAGAGGCTGCGGGCAAGAGAGCATAGCGGAACATGTTTGGTGGGGGTGCCCAAAAATAGTCCCCTTCTGGACAGTCATCAGTCAAGCGATCGAACAGGCGTTCGGGTTACGGTGAAGCATGCCCCCGGAATGGTCCTTGCTGGGCTTGCGGCCAAAAGAAATGATAGTTTAACCTAAGGGGAGGGAAAGAGCGTGGGTAATGCTCACTTTAGCTGGAATGACACTTATTGCCCAGAGATGGAAGAGTTCAAACATACTGACATTCCATGACTGGTTGCGTAAAGTGCGGGAATTGGTCGCAATGGAATGGGCTACATATGCAATGAACAATGTAATACAGAACTTTGCGAGCGAGTGGGATGAGGTTCTCACCTTTCTAAGAGACGATTTCAGAATTGGATGGCGCCCGCAACACCTCAGGCTTCTAGAACTGGAATAACCCCAAAGAGACTCTACGAGGTGACAGGGAACATTGGAAAAACCAAGGCAGAACCGAGGAAGGGGAGGATTTTGGGGATTGTTATGTTTGTTGAAAAAAATCAATAAAGAGTTTAAAAAACAACTTGACAATAACATTTTTTATAAACAACTTCCTAGTAATCCAACTAGCAGCATTCTTGTAGAAATTGTTAGTCTCATGACTCATGCCTTAGAGGAGGGATGGATTGATAAGGACGAAAAGTCCTTTTTGATCAAACACAATCCGGTTACACCTGCTTTCTATTGCCTCCCAAAAATGCACAAAAACGCCATTATAGCCGGTCAAGTGGCACAGCGTGTAGAGCGCTCGCTTTGACATCCGTGCTGAACCTGCTAACGCAGGTTCGAATCCCGGCAGGGCCAAACTCAGCCTTTCATCCTTCCAATGTCGATAAATGAGCACCACACACCGTGGGTAATAATAAGCAGCGCTCAGATACCTGAGGGTTCGTAGCGCTATATAAATGCCAAATTATTATTATTATTATACGACCATTGCGTCAAATTGTGGCAGCTATAGGATCACTGCTGGAACCGTTGTCAATCTATGTGGACACCTTTCTGAGACCTTTTGTAGAAAGAATGAGATCATACGTTTAAGACACTACTAGTACGATCAAGATTGTAGACACCCTTGAGGTAGATAATGAAGACATCTTGGTAACGCTAGATGTGGAATCTTTATATACCAGTATTCCACAGATGAGGTGCGTCCACATTATGCATTCCTATCTAGAAACAAGATCTAACCAAACGGTCCCATCTGATTTTATTGCAGAGTGCATTAAGGTGGCCCTAACTAATAACTTTTTTATGGTTGAAGGAGTATTTTTTCATCAACAGCACGGAACAATCATGGGTGCTACTTTTGCCCCACACTTGGCTAATCTGTTTATGGATGTTAGGCAGAATCCAGTGCAGTACCCTTAGTTAGCACTACACCAGATTAGGACTACAGGTGAGAGCAATAAATCCCCTTTGGTATCAGTCTGTACCACAAAGATTTAGTTGGTAGCTGTGGCTGAGCAGACTTATCTCAAGAGGGAGATGAGCGGGGTTTACACAAGAGGCCTACTGTACTATGGCACAAGGAAACTCTGACCAAAGCTTTGTAGTTAAAAAGTAGATGTATATTTATTTTATACACTTCTAAGAAAACACATGTATCACAAGTATCAAGCAAGTTAAATTAAGTCAATAGAAAAATATACACACTCCCTATATAAATTGTAGACCAAGTGAACCAGAGTGAAAATTGAGCAAAACGGCACAGTGACAACTACACACAAGGGATCCTCTAACAATTTCTCACAAGGGAGGGAAAACACAAGTTATCTAGAAGAACAAGTTACTTACCAACTGTAACGTTCTTTCGACTGGATGTTCCTCCCACGTATTCCTCATCTTGTGATAATTCGTTATCTCCAGCTTCGCTGCTTCGGAAAAAATATTTCTCGGCAGAGGGCGCTTTGCTCGAGGTCGTGGCGTTGATTGTCCCTCGACGTACTCTGTACTCTGTCAACGTCACCGATGGTATAAATAGCTCGAGCCGCGCCCGTTGCTTCAGTTCTGTTTTTTCGATGAAATATATATATATAGGAGGAACACCCAGGCGTGTCCCATGATCGATACATTCGTCGTGAGAGGAAAGTGTAAGAAACGTAAACTGTACTGTGGGGTAGGATGGGAGGGTCGATGAGGAATACGTGGGAGGAACATCCAGTCGAAAGAACGTTACAGTTGGTAAGTAACTTGTTCTTCTAATGGATTGTGTCTTCCCACGTATTCCTCATCTTGTGATAGGCTCCCATAGCAGTATCAATTTTTGGAGGCGGGAGTACTAATTTCAGTTTTCGTGGACAGAATGCAGAACTGCCTTTGCAAATAAACCCTCGTTAGAGGAGGCAGTGTCCAAACAATAATGTTTAACAAAAGTATGCATTGTTTTCCAGGTTGCAGCTGCACAAATATCTGCTGCTGGGACCCCCCTCTTTAGAGCCGCAGAAGTAGCCATTCCCCTTGTAGAATGGGCACGAAGCCCACCTGGTGGTTCTTTTCCCGCTAATCTGTAGCATTCAACTATGGCTAATATGATCCAGCGGGAAATGGTCTGTTTTGTTACAGATAAGCCTAATTTATGACCAGTATAACCCACAAACAGTTGGTCATCTTGTCTCAATTTAGCCATCCTTGAGATGTAAAAACTAAGAGCCCTTTTGGGATCTAATCTGTGTAATCTCTCCTCTTCTTTGCCCAGATGAGGAGGATAAAAGGTTGGTAGTACTATCTTTTGTGACAAATGGAAGTCCGATACTACTTTTGGAAAGTACGAAGGTTTAACTTTAAGGACTACCTTATCTTTATAAAAAATAGTATATGGTGGTTTGCATGAGAGAGCCTGAAGTTCGCTAACCCTGCGGGCTGATGATAGGGCCACAAGGAGGACAGTTTTTAGAGTCAAAAGCCTCAATGGACATGAGTGCAGAGGCTCAAAAGGTATGCAAGTCAAGAATTTTAATACTAAATTTAAGTCCCAAGTTGGTACATGAAAAGGTACTGGAGGGTATACATTAGTAAGCCCCTTTAAGAATTGAATTATTAACGGTATTTTGAAATATGAAACCTCTTCCGAGGAGCGCTTGAAAATGGACAGCGCAGCAAGGTATCCTTTGATTGTTCCTATCTGGAGCCCCAGATTAGCTAGATGTAGTAGAAAAAAGAGCACCATTGGGGTGCCACACTGAAAAGGGTCCACATCCTTGTCTTTGCACCAGTTACTAAACCTGTTCCAGCGACATCGGTACAAAGACTTTGTTGCTGGTCTTCTGGCCGAAAGCAAGATTTCCATTACGTCATCCGGAAGATCCCAATCCTTGTATCTCAACCTCTCAGAAACCATGCGTGAAGGTTGAGTGTCTTGACCTCTGGTTGGAGAACCCGACCTTCCTCTTGCGAGAGAAGATCCTCTCTTTGCAGAAGACGTATTGGAGGGCAGATGGACATGTCTAGAAGGTCCGGGTACCACGTCCTCCTGGCCCAATCCGGGGCAATTAGGATCATGGTTTTCCTGAACTTTCTCAACCTCCTGATTACTTGAGGAATCACAGGGACTGGGGGAAACGCGTACAGCAGTGGAAACTTCCACTCCACTACGAATGCGTCTCCCAGAGCTCCTCTTTGAGGAAATTCCCTTGAGCAGTACTGATCGCACTTCCGGTTGATCGCGGTGGCAAACAGATCCACTTGAGGGGTTCCCCAAAGGGCGAAGATCTCCAGAAGGACTTCCTGAGCCAGCTCCCACTCGTGAGAGACTGTGCTCTGCCTGCTCAGAGCGTCTGCCGCCGTGTTCTTCTCTCCGGCTAGGTGAATTGCCGACAGAGAGATTCCTTCTCGTATTGCCCAGAACCAGAGCTGCATTGCTTCTCTGCACAGTGGCAGTGACCCTACTCCTTCTCTTTTGTTGAGGTAGTACATGGCCACTGTATTGTCCCTCATTATCAGGACATTCTTTCCCTGTACAGAGGGCAGAAAGGCCTTCAGAGCTAGTCTGATTGCCCTCAGCTCCAAAAGGTTGATGTGTAGTTTGGACTCCGATGGAGACCAACGACCGCTGATTGTCAGATCGTTGGTGTGTGCTCCCCACCCCGTGAGTGAGGCGTCCGTCACTACCGTTATCTCCGGCCATGGTTGCCAAAAAGACTCTCCCTTGAGAATGTTGTCGTTGCAAGCCCACCAAAGAAGATCCTGAGCAACTGCGCTCGGGACTTGCAGAAGATCCGACATATTCCCTGAGAACTGGGACCACTGAGTTCTGAGTGCCCATTGAAGGAATCTCATTCTCAACCTGGCCTCTGGTACTAGGAAAATGCAGGATGCCATGAGGCCGAGCAACCTGAGAAAATCAAAGGCCGGTAGATGTTGGGCATTCTGAAACTTCGTTACCATCTGCTGGATGTGGAGAGCTCTCACTTCGGGAGGCGAGGCTTTTCCCGATGAAGTGTCCAAGACTGATCCGATAAACTGGAGTTTCTGGGATGGTATCATGTGGGACCTCTTCAAATTGAGGGAGAAGCCCAATTTGTGGAGGAAGTGGCAGGTGATCGAAAGATGTTCCTGAGTTTGTTCTGGAGAACTTGCTTTGATCATCCAGTCGTCCAGGTAGGGATATATGTGAATACCTCCTCTCCTGAGACTTGCTGCCACAACCGCCAACAGTTTGGTGAAAAGCCTCGGGGCGGAGGTCAACCCGAATGGCAGAACTCGAAACTGATAATGAGAATTGCCAATCGCGAACCTCAGGTACTTTCTGTGCTTTGGATGGATTGGCACATGAAAGTAAGCATCCTGAAGGTCCAATGATACCAACCAATCTTGGAGTTGGAGAGCCTGAGGGATCTGAGAAAGAGTCACCATCTTGAACTTGTCCTTCCTGAGGAACTTGTTCAAGTTTCTCAAGTCCAAGATGGGTCTCAGTCCTCCGTCCTTTTTTGGGATGAGAAAATATGGGGAGTACCAACCCCTGTTCCTCTCCGCTACAGGTACCGGTTCTATGGCACCTTTCTCTAGCAGGGTTAAAATTTCCTGCAACAGGAGTGGATCTGGAAATTTGGCAGAGTTGGCTCCCGGTGGATGATTCTGAGGCCTTTTTAGAAAGGGGAGACAGTAACCTTGGGCTACTGTTTCCACTACCCAAGCATCTGACGTAATGCCCCGCCATTCCTTCAGATGTTGAGAGATCCTGCCTCCCACTGGTGTTTTGTGTAATAAGGTCTCAGAGGGATTTGGAGGCGGCTGCAGGAGTGGCCGAGGGTATAGATGCCGCTCCTGAGGCTGATTTTGCACCTCTTCCTCGTGTTCCACGAGGGAAGTTTCTTTTTCCCTTTTGAGAAGCCTGTCCTCTTGCTCTACCAAAAGAGGAGTAGTATCGAAAAGAACGACCCCTCCAGGAAAATGAGCCGGAATAGGGTTTTAGAGGCTGGCGCAAAGAGGCGCTAAGTGATTTAGCTGCCGCTTTCGAGGTCTGAAGTTTTTCTAGACTTTCATCAGCCTTTCTGCAAAAGACCCTCGAGCCATCAAAGGGCATGTTGAGGAGTCTGGCTTGCACGTCTGGTGCAAACCCCGACTTCCTCAACCACGCAAAACTGCGTAGCACAACGCTTGCAGCCATGGATCTGCTGATATTATCAGCAGTATCCAGTCCAGACTGGAGACATTCCCCCATTGCCTCCTTCCCGTCTTTGACCATATTCATGAAGCCTTCCCTTTCCTCGCCTTCCGAAATATGATCAGCCGCCGCCGAAATACAGTCCAACAGGGTATGGGTAAACATGGCTAGGGTACAAGTGACATTTGCCGACTTAAGTGCCATACTGCCTGATGTGAAAACTTTACGTGCCCAGGCGTCAATTTTTTTATCCTCTCTATCTGAAGGGATAGTTGGATAAGCAGTTTGTTTTGAAGTAGATGCTGCCTGAATGACTAAACTCTCTGGAGTCAGATGTTTATTCAAATAGTCAGGATCCGTTCCAGCCGGTCTATATTTTCTTGGAAAAGTGCTATCTGCAGCAGCAATAGTTTCTGGCTTCTCCCAGTTTTTCTCCACAGTCCTTTGGAGGGCTCTGTGGAAAGGGAGAATAGGATCTTTCTGAGGTCCCTTGACGATTATATCCGTCATGTCATCTTGTTCAAAAATAGGTGAAGTATTACCCCAACCCATATATTCAACTACCCTGGTCATAAGACCCCTGTACCCATCATCTGCATGCTCTGCAGGATCAGGTTTGGCGAACTCTAATTCTGGGGATGTGTCAACTCCACTGGCAGAATGTAGAGTATCACTCAGTCTCTCATTCTAGATTCCTGGTCAATAAGTTCCTCGGGAACCTGTCTTGTACCATAAGTAACTCCCAAAGGAGTAACCTCGCCTTCTTCTGAAGCAGACTCTTCATAGATTGCTGACATAGATTTGAAAAAGTCTGACCTGGGCAAAGGAGTGAATCTCCTTTCTTCCTCTTCCATCTGCTTCGAAGGAATTGGCAAATCCCTCAAAGTCTTCGAAGATGACTTCGATAATGGCGTCGATGACGCATTTGGCTTTGGCGTCGAAATTATCTTCGACGACTTGTGTTTCTTGCATGGCACTGGAGAGGTGCTCGACTCTCGAAGAGTCTTCAACGGTTTTACGTCGACTCGAGGTTTTTTGGATTCCTCGACGCTACCGGTTTTAGCCATGGTAGCCTTGGACTTCCCTTTGTCGTCCAATGGAGCGACTTTAGGGGTATGGCTTTTTCGAGGGTCTTTCGAGGGGGACGGGCTGCATTCTCGAAAAACCTCCATCATCTTTTTGCGGAATACTTCCCACTTACTGGGAGAATCCGATTTAGTCGGACAACGAATTTCTTCGGTCGACTCTGAAGAAGAAGATGATGATGAGGGAGATCTATGTCTCCTCTTCATTTTTTTCGATGACGACAAAGAGTGTCTCAATCTACTCCTAGATCGAGATCTCTTTGAGTGCCTATGGCGATCCGATTCCTTAGAATCAGTCGCTTTCTTGTGTCTTTTTGACGAAACTTTTTTTGAGGCCTCCCTCCCCACCGACAGTTTACCTCTCCTCTCACGAAGAGCTTTTTCGGTCATAGATTGGCAGGACCCGCAGTCGTCGGTTCGGTGACTGGAAACGAGACACCATAGACCAATCCGGTGGGGATCGGTGATCGACATCTTAGATCTACAATCTGCAAACTTCTTAAACCCAGTTCTGGGTGTCGAAGGTGTCGAAGATGACGACATCTTCACAGAAAATAGAAGCGCGCCGTTCTCGATAGCGAAGCGATTGGAAAAACGGAACTGAAGCAACGGGCGCGGCTCGAGCTATTTATACCATCGGTGATGTCGACAGAGTACGGAGTACATCGAGGGACAATCGACGGCATGACCTCGAGCACAGCGCCCTCTGCCGAGATTTTTTTTGTCCGAAGCAGCGAAGCTGGAGATAACGAATTATCACAAGATGAGGAATACGTGGGAGGACACAATCCATTCGAAATAGGTTCTTATACACCCTAGCAACACTTCCCATCAGTTGTGAACCAGTTCAACAAGACAGTGCATTAGTATAGGCAATACCTCAAATGAAAACTGAGCAAAATGGCATTTCACAATGATATGCAGTGGGAAGGAAGGGAATAGTTTCTTACCTGTAACTCCATTTCTCCAGCATTGGTATCTTTCATGGATTCACATGCTTAGAATATTCCCCGTCGTCAGGCTGGGAATCCCCGGTACATTATATAGACCCTTTCCCGTAGGAAAACTTTTTCGACGCTATGCGTCCTATCCACCTCGTTTTGTATCATGCGTGCCCGCGCCGTCAGGACGCCATGATATAAATACAGGACCCGCCCCCGTGCTCCCTCAGATTTCGGCCCCCAAAGTAGTGGGGGAACCAGTTTGCATGCTCAGGGGAGGCAGGCGGGCGCATGTGAATCCATGAAAGATACCAATGCTGGAGAAATGGAGTTACAGGTAAGAAACTATTCCCTTCTCCAGCATTGGATCTTTCATGGATTCACATGCTTAGAATAGATTACATAGCAGTACCAACCCGAAAAGAGGAGGCTACATGCAAACTCACATACTTTACTCACAATGCCCGTTCCCTATGGTCGTGTACCTATCAGCAATAGTTAACAGAGAACGAACAATATTCAATCATAATTGCAACAAGATGTAACCCCTCAACCGGGGAGTACCTTATTGGAATAGGTGTCGAAGCACCGCCTGTCCCATCCGAGTATCTTCGGCATGTTGTTGTGGCAGGCAGTAGTGGCGGGTAAAAGTGTGTGTAGCCGCCCAGGTAGCCGCCATGCAGATGTCCCCCAGAGGGACTCCAGACCACAGAGCCGTCGACGATGCCGCCGCTCTAGTTGAATGAGCTCTTGGGCGTCGCAGAAGAGGCTTCCCAGCCTTGGAATGGCAGTACGAGATGATAGACGATACCCATCTTGACAGTCCTTGCTTTGAAATAGCTTTGCCTTTAGCCCCCAAACCATAGGCCACGAACAATTGTCTCGTTTTCCTGAAAGGTTGCGTGCGATGCAGATAAAACTTGAGAGCCCTTTTCACGTCTAATGTGTGTAACGTGCGCTCCGCTCCCGAGCATGGCTCTGGAAAAAACATAGGTAAGACAATAGAGGAATGTTTATGGAACACTGAAGGAGCTTTCGGTATGAACTGTGGGTTAGTGGCAAGGACCACCTTGTTCTTGAAAAATCTTAAGTATGGTGGGTCTACCATTAGAGCTTGGATTTCCGAAATACGTCGGGCTGAAGTGATGGCCACCAGGAAGGCCAATTTCCACGACAAAAACTTTAGAGACGATGATGACATTGGTTCAAAGGGAGGTTTCATAAGAGACGCTAACACCAGATTGAGGCTCCACACCGGAGGAAATCTCTTCTCGGGAGGGAAACTCCTAAACAGACCCTTAAGGAAGTGCTTAATCAGGCGATCGCTGAATAATGGCGCGGAATGTCGTTGACGTGTAAACCTGGAGATGGCGGCCAGGTGTACTTTTATCGACGACACCGATAAGCCCTTTTGAGCTAAGAACAGCAAGTATGGAAGGAGCTGTTCCGGCGTAATCGACTGCGGAACCAAACCTGGGTGATCCCCACACCACTGACAGAAACTCCTCCATTTGTACGAGTATGAAGTGTTTGTGGAAGGTGCTCTTGCCGCTTGCAGAATCCGACGACACTCCTCCGGAATCGTTAGCTGACCAAATTCGGCGAAGTCAGGAGCCAGGCCGTCAACTTGAGGCTGTCCGGGTCGTGATGCCAAACAGTACCCTCCTGTCGAGACAGAAGGTTGGGGATCGTCCTGAACCTCATTGGCTCCGCCGCCGCCATGTGCAGCAGGTCTGAAAACCACACCTGTCTGGCCCAATACGGGGCCACCAGAATCACCAGACATGGGTATTTGAGGATCCATTGCAGCGTCCTCCGGATAAGAGGAAATGGAGGGAATGCGTACAGAAATTTGTTCGTCCATGGGAAGGAGAACGCATCCCCCAGTGAGCCCTGCTGAGGCCATCTGCTTGCATACTGCAGGCATTTCCTGTTGTCCTTCGTCGCGAACAGATCGATGGAAGGATGTCCCCACTTCTTGAATACATGTTGTAGTTGCTGGCTGTTCAGCACCCATTCGTGAACTTCGTTCATTTCCCTGCTGAGGGCATCGGCCTCCACATTTCTCACTCCTGGCAGGTGGAACGCCAAGATTAGCATGTTGTGTTGCAGGGCCCAATGCCAGATTTTCTGTGCCTCCATCGACATGGACCTGGAACGTGTTCCTCCTTGTTTCCGTAGGTAAAACATTGTAGTCGTGTTGTCCGTCATGACACGTACCACGGAGTCTCTCAACTGAGGAAGAAAAGATTTTAGAGCCCACCGCACTGCTCTCAGTTCTAGCAGGTTGATATGCAGGGAGGACTCTTGTAACGACCACCGGCCTTGTACCTGTAACGTGTCCAGATGAGCTCTCCATCCGCTCAGAGATGCATCCGTCACCACCATCTTCTGGAACTCCGGTTCCACCAGAGGCATTCCTTTCGTTAGATGAGTAGAAGCTCTCCACCAACAGAGTGCTTGTACCAGTTGTTCGTCGATGACCAGTCTGTCGGACCAGCGACCTTGGCTCTGCGCCCAACGGTCCGCTAGAAATTCCTGGCAAGGCCTCATAAACAGACGGCAGTTGTTTATAAACGGAATGCAGGATGACATGGTCCCTAGCAGGGACATGTATTTGCGCACCGACACCCTGGTACCACATCTCCATTCCGACGCCTTGCTTTGTAGCTTCTGTATCCTTTCGCTGGATGGTCTTACAAGGCTTGTGTGCGTATGAAACTCCGCTCCTAGAAAGACCAAGGTCCTCGAAGGCTCTACGGAGGACTTACTGAAGTTTATCGCGAAGCCCAGTTCCTGTAAGAGGGACATCGTGGCCCCAGACTGTTTCGTGCTTGTTCCATGGACGAACCTCTGACCAGCCAGTCGTCTAGATAGGGATAGACATGGTGACCGTCCTTCCTTAAATGGGCCGCTATAGGGGCCAAACACTTGGTGAACGTCCTGGGGGAGGACTTGAGACCGAACGGGAGGACCATGAACTGAAAATGCTTTCGCCCGACGACGAACCTTAAATATCTCCTGTGTCGTGGACGTATTGGGATATGAAAATATGCGTCCTGAAGGTCTAGCGACGACAGATAATCCATGGGTTGCACTGACCTGATAACCTCCTGGAGCTTTAGCATTTTGAATTTTGAGCTCTTTAGCCATTTGTTGAGTACCCTCAGGTAGAGAATGGGCCTCCATTTTCCATTTGGCTTCTTGACAACGAAGAACCGGGAATAAACCCCTTGTCCTTCCTGTGCCACAGGAACCCGTTCTACCGCTCCTTTTTGCAGCATAAGCGCCACCTCTTGTCTTAGAACTCGAAGGTGGGGCTGGGCCGAAAACACTGGCGGAAAACTTGGAGGCTTGTTTTTGAATTGCAGCGCATGACCCATGCGAATCGTGTCCAGAACCCATCGATCTGTGGTGATGCATTTCCATTGGTCGATATGATGAGAGACTCGACCCCCCAGGAAGTTCCGAAGGCCGTCATTGGTTGCTGGTTTGCTTGTCCTTCGTCGACGAGGGACCCGAGCCGCGTCTTCTGGAGGCTTGATAATCTCTGCCTCTACGTGCTGACTGGGATGCACGTCTGTAACCTTGTGAGGAGTATGAGGGCCTGTTAAATCCACGGTCCCTAGAGGCTCCAAAGCGGGAGTTTCCGGAGGCACCCCTGAAGGGGCGAAAAGAGCGAAAACTTCTACCTGTCTGGAGGGCGCCGAGAGACCAAGCGGTATCCGTGTCTTCTTTCATCCCCTTCAAGGCTTCATCTACCTTGTCTCCAAACAGATGTTCTCCTTCGCATGGCATGTCTAGGACTTTGTACTGGACTTCAGGTCTGAAAGTAGTACATTTGAGCCACGCTTGTCGACGCAGTACTACGCCATGATTGATTTGTTTGAAACCAGCCTCTGCTAGGTCCACCGCAATATTAATTGCGTGGTTCGAGGCCTCCTCACCATCTCGTACTAGCAACATGGCTGCTTTTCGATGTTCTTCCGGCAAATGTTCTAGGATAGGGGCTATTTTATGCCACATCTCCCTATCGTATCGTGATACAATCGCCAAGGAGTTGGCTGCTCTTACCGTCGTGGCGCCGACTGAGAGCACCTTTTTCCCAAAGGCGTCCTGCCTCCTGGCCTCGCTTTCTGGTGGGGTTGAACATTTTTGCTGTACTCTGGCCTTCCTAGCCACTGCCGCCGATACCACAGAGTCTGACAGAGGCTGTGATGTTAGACATTTTGGAGTGGACTCCGGAGCTTTAAACTTTTTCTCAGTACGCCCCTTAATAGCCGGTTCCGAGAACGGATGACGCATCGTCTTGAGGCCTTCTTGCCACACGTGGTCCAGGATTGGGATGGCAAATACTGATTTCCTCCTTTGACCCATGTGATCAAAAAGAAAACAGTCTTTCTTTTGCTCCTCAGGAATTAAGCCGAACTCGGAACACGCTTTTCCCATCATTGCATGGAAGGCTCCCACATCATCCGGAGGAGATGGTTGTGCCTGGCTCCTCGTAGACTCTACCTCTACATCCGAATTCCATGTTGGGTCTCTCGACGGCGACAGGGAAACGTCCGACCCTGAGTCACCTCGTATAGAATCGGACTCCGACAGCTCACCCGCCTCCTTCGTTCGAGGACGATCCTTCACCGCCTGGGAGGCCGACGGGCTTCTGGTCGTCGAACGAGCTGCTTGAGCTTGCTCGTCGACGGAAGGTGCAGAAAATATCAACGATGAAGTGCCTGGCTGAGGGATCTGCGTATCCAGACGCTGCAGGAGCTTCTGAAGTGTATTAAGCACATCCAGAGACAAAACCGTCTGGGGGGTCAGCAACGTCGAGGATAGAGGGGCCACACCCCCACTCGCACTCATCGTCGACGTATTGGAAGGCTGTAAGCCACATTCTCCGTCCACCGACGACACCGACAAGGCCGTGTCTGGCTGCAGTAGGACCTCAGGGGGGGCCGGTTCACAGACCTCTGGCTGCCAGGCCATAGATTGAGTCACCGTCGACGAAGGAATCCCCAACGCTGCTGCCTGAATAGTAATAGGCATCGTCAGCGACACCGGGGTCGACGAGCAAGTAGCCGGCACCGAGCCTTTAGACTTCGTAGCTGATTTCGTTGCCGACTTCCCTGCTGAAGAGTCTCGACTCACGGAAGACCTAAGACGGTCCCCTGAGGAGGATTTTGATGTCGTTTGCCTCTCCGTCTTAGAGGATGAGGAGGAGGAGGAGGCCTTTTTGTGTGATGAGGAAGACCCATGCTTCTCCGTAGGCTTGTCCGCAGGGCGTTTTTCGACAGGCCGTACCTTCTTCGACGGAGGTTCCGACTTGCTCCTGGAGGCCGTGGAGCCAACTTCCGATGCCGGATAGGCACCCGCTCCGTCGTTAAGCCAGTCGACCAACCTTCTTTTTCGGTCTTTAAGGGTTTTTTGGGAGAAACCCTGGCATATCTCACATGTATCCGCCGTGTGGTGCGGGTGGAGACAGTAGATACAATCCATGTGGGCATCACCTTCATAGACTTTTTTGAGTCCACATGTCGCACAAGGACGAAATAAAGCTTTTCCGGACATATTATTTCCAGAATGTAACGTCGCCGAAGCGAAATACAACCTAATTATGACTAGCAGTAACCACGAGGATCCCACTACTTTGAAAGACGGTTGAAATCTGAGGGAGCGCGGGGGCGGGTCCTGTATTTATATCATGGCGTCCTGACGGCGCGGGCACGCATGATACAAAACGAGGTGGATAGGACGCATAGCGTCGAAAAAGTTTTCCTACGGGAAAGGGTCTATATAATGTACCGGGGATTCCCAGCCTGACGACGGGGAATATTCTAAGCATGTGAATCCATGAAAGATCCAATGCTGGAGAAAGGGTAGTTATAAGAAAGGTTTGCACCACACAGTTCGAATGGAGAATCAATCTTGAGAAAGCAGGTCTAACAAATGTGACTAGAGTCAGTAGGTCTGTGCCAGAGTTAGTGGTACAGGGCAAGGCCCCAGGAGCAAAATGTTCTTGTTGCTGCAGTCAAGTCTTTGGTTAACGATGTTGAAAAGATGGATGCAGAAAGCAAAAGACAATGTTAAGAGAGAGGGGCGGCCACCCCAACAGGTAGGAAAAGGATTTAAAACACCTTTAGCACTACCGCAAAGAAAGTGCGGCCTGGTGGAACAATGTACCTTTAAAATGAAGAAGTGGCTCCTGCGGTGGCGGTTGTTCCTGGTAGTTCCTGCAGTTCGCGTGATCCAGCAGAGGAAGAGAGGCTCTCGTCGTGGAGGAAGGTTCGAGGTACTGCACTACCCAGGGATGAAACGAGCCGCGGTGCTGCCAAACAAAGTTTAAAAGGTACGCTCCTTTTAATCGCGGTCCGGGTCGATAGTTGCTTGGCTATCCGGTCTCCAAGTGCAGGGCACTGGCGATTCGACCACAGCAGGTTCGGGAAGGCGATTGGCAAACTGGTTGGCCCCACCAGCTCAAGGGAAGAAGGCTCTTTCAGATGAAGATCTCCTCTCGTTGTGTGGAGAAAAGTGGTGAGACGCTGCAGCAGGGCTTCACTGGTGGTGGTAGTCGTTGCAAGCGTCTTTGGCTTCTCTCCTCTTCGGTTCCGTAGTTCCAGTGGCGTCGTCTTGCTCTTAAAGTCCTCAGGACCCTGCTTTTATGCAAAAAGAGCCCCATTCACACAGCCAAACTGTCTCTCACACAGTGGAGTGGTCATCTTGGCGGGAGACCCTCAAGCCTATCAGGATAGAGTGCGACATGGTTTGCTAAGGCAACCCTGTCTAGGGGTCCTACTCCCCCTCCCACACAATGGACCCACCCCAGACTCAGTGGCGCCGGAAGGAGGGCTTCTGGGCAGAAGCCCGCCAAACAGACAAACAAAGGATCCCCAACCTGGGTTAGGATCGTAGAGAAAGACACGAGAAAGAAGTTATATTAAAGTTCTGGCAAATAAAACCTACCGGAGCGAAGTTAATATTAAAATGCTCCGGGGGTATGTTAGAGGCTGTCAGAAAAAGTGGTAGCCTCGAACAATGGGAAAATCCCATAGGGAAATATTTGCGGTCGAATATTTATGGTAGTAACCACTGCCACCAGCCAGAAACTTTAGAGAGAGGGACTTTAAGGTACCCCATAGAAAATGAACATAGGGGAAAAACTATTAACCCCTTCCAGTACCTCCATAGTAAGATGGGTTGTACTGGTTAAGTTCATAAAAATTGACTAGTAAAGTCAATGGGGATTTAACATGCCCTGGGAGACAGTAGTCAGTCCCAGGTTATGGAGTCTATGTTTGGGGGTCGCTACGACACCCCTGTGTCACTGCACTGAGGGTGCTGTGTAACACATGTGAATAAAGATGGTTCCTATGGGGGAGAGAAAATCCCATAGGCATTAAACACAAAAATAGCCTAGAACACACATAGCAGAAATGCCTAAGAGTGGGGAAAAGAGTCTCACTCTTAGTAGGTAAAAAGAAACAAACCCTTCAAATCCAGCAAAGCTGCTGGGGGACTCTATAGGTAAGGGAAATTAGCCATAGTATGAGAATTTTCCCTAACAATGGATGATTTGGAACACAGAACCGTATATTCAGACAAAAATCCCTTTAAACACCAAATGAAGTCATGGCATCGCTATATCAATGACGTCTTTATGCTGTGGTGGGGGGGTGGAAGTTTGGATAGCCTGTCCAGGTTTCTGGAGTGGCTTAATGCACAAGAGGTATGTATTAACTTTACCATGACCTCTAACAAAGAAAACATTGCATTTTTGGATTTAGAAATATATGTCTACTCTGAATAAACTAGGAAAAACCCTGTTTAAAAAGCCCACAGAAAAGAATACCTTGCTGTTGTATAACAGCTTCCATCCACAATCCCCACATGAAAATCTGCTGTATGGAAAGTTCCTACGGATCAGACAGAACTGTAGCACGAAGGACGACTACAATATTAATAGTAAACAATTAACTGACAGACTAAAAGAACGGGGTTATCCTGCACACATCATCCATGCACGACATGTAAACAGAGAAGATTGTTTGGTTAAACAAGTCAAAACAATTGAAGACAAGATCACATGTGTATCTACTTTTTCACCAATCGGCCACGATTTGCGCAGAAGTATACTAAAAAATTGGGGGATGATTTGTACAGAGGATTTTACAATAAATAAACCTTGTTTTGCATTTAAACAGATGCCAAACCTGTGCGAGAAACTAGTACATACATATCCAATAACAGAGGATAAAGAACATCGAACACAAACCACATTGTGGCATCTACCCCCAGTTATTGGGCATTTCAAGTGCAGCAATTGTTCGGTCTGTCGCCTTACAAGCAATATCAAAGAAATAAACCTCAAAGGCCGTAGATGGCGATTCAAAACATTCACAAACTGTAATACAAAATGGGCCATATATGACATAAAATGCCCCTGTGGGCTCTTGTATATTGGTAAGACCAAGAGATTGGTGCGACAAAGGATTTGCGAACAATGCTCGTGTGTGAAGAATGTAATTCCTAATAAGCCTTTAGTGGCTCATTATAAATCAGCAAAGCATTGCCAAGAAGATATTTACTGGTTTATTATTGAAAATAATAAAGTTAGTCACCGTAGTGACTACCTTACTCCTAATCCATAGTCCCCTTTCCTCCATACTTATGTGAGATTCCATCCTGTAGGACGGGACCGGAGCACTTTTAGAAAAAGCATCACATTTTTCAAAAATGTGCCCTTCTCTCTTTACGCGGGGTACCGCACATGGCCGTAACCCCGCCCCCTTAGCTCCGCCCAGCGCATCACGCATCAGTCCTTTTCTATCGCCAGATCTGAGACCTTTAAACAATAACAGAGGAAACTTATTTGAAGGGACGGCGGGACGGCGTATGGAGGCAAGGGGTCTATGAAATAGGAGTAAGGTAGTCACTACGGTGAGTAACTTTATTATACTCCTACGTCCTGTCCCCTTTCTTTCATACTTATGGGAGATTCCCAAGCACTCCTCAAGGAATTATGGGGGGATGGAAACTCCTTATTGAAACAGGTTCCTAAGTACAGCTTGACCGAACTGAGCATCAGCGCTGGAGTTCAGGTCCAGACAGTAATACTTACAAAAATCCGATGGGGAGGCCCACGTAGCCGCTTTCGCAATGGTCTCCCAGGAAACATATTTTTGGAAGGCAATGGCAGCCGCCTTGCCCCGCACAAGATGAGCATGAATTCCCTTTGGGGCCCGAAGACCCTGATTGGTATAGGCCTCAGAAATACAGGCAGAGATCCATCGGGAGGTGGTTTCTTTCGAGGCCGGCTTTCCTTGCAGATTTCTGAAGGTCACAAAAAGCTGCGAAGAGTTCCTAAGCTCAGATGTTCTGTCCAGATAGAACTTAAGGGCTCTTCTAACGTCCAGCCAGTGCAGAACCCTTTTGGACAGGTAAGAGGCGACAGCCGACAAATAAGTCCTGCAAGACAAGACATGAATGCCCAATTTTGCCAGATGTGAGACAAAAGACAGGACTATGTCGATAGTAGCCTCCCTGGGGTCCAGCTGCCTAGCTAAACACCAGTGGCTGAACCGTAACCATTTACTCCTATACTTGTCGAAGGTTTCCTGGCAGCCTGAATAATGCGCATGTTATCCGCAGACAAATTGAAACGCTCTAAAGATCTGAACTCGGGCACCAGGCCGCCAAGCTGAACGATTGTGGGGAGGGGTGCCACAACTGCTGATCGCTCTGGTGAAGCAGATCGGGAACCAGTGGAAGCTTGAGCGGTGGGCACCGAAAGATGCTGAAGCTCCCAAAACATGTCTGGCCACCAAGGTGCTATGAACAGGAGAGAGCAATTCACCATATTTCTTGGCTTGCAAAGTGCCCGATGGATCCGAGGAAGGGGCAGAAAAGCGTAGGCCCTCATGTTGTGCCATGGAATTTCGAGAGCATCTCCAGAGAGGAGGCTCCAAGTCTGTTGCTGGAGGCATACAGAGGAAGCTTCCTGTTTGTCGATGTCGCAAAGAGGTCACTTCTGGAGTGCCCCAACAGTGAAAAATATCCAAGAGGATCCCCGTGTACAGTTCCCACTTGTTGCTGACCACTGCTCGTCGGCTGAGGGCATCTGCAGTCACATTCAGCTGGCCCGGGATGTGAACTGCTACCAGCTGAATGGCCCATTCCCAAATTTGAATGGCAAGGCCCACAAGAGGAGGAGACCTAGTACCCCCCTGTTTGTTGATATAGGACATGGACACTGCATTCGGACTACCTTGTTGACAATGTCTGGTTTGAACGCTTTCAGCGCCAGAAATATCGCCAGGAGCTACAGATAATTCATATGAAGCTGTCTGTCCTGTGGCGACCAAGATCGAAAACCTGGAGATGATCCAACGTCGCACCACAACCCAGAAGGGAGGAATCCATCGTGACAGTCTAGAGTGGCAAATGGTCCTGGAAAGGAGCACCCACCGACAGATTGCTGAGAGACGACCACCACAATAGGTATGTCCTCATGAAAGATGGAACCAGTATCATTTTGGAGTCTGGATCCACTGCTTGAAGCCAGGAGCTCCGAAGAGCCTCATCTTGAGACGAGCAAGAGGAAGAGCCAGCACGCATGAAGCCATGAGGCCCAGAAGCCTCTGGAACCACCAGCCTGACATGCTCTCTTACTGAATAAACACCTGACACGTGGCCAACAGATCCGCCATTATATCCCCAGTCATGTACACTCTGCAATTGATCGCGTTCCAACGAAAACCCAGGAAAATCAAGTCCTGAGAGACCGTCTTGGAGGATTTCCACCAGTTCACCGACAGCCCAAGGTGGAACAGGAGCTGGAGGAGAGACCAGAAGGTTGCCCGAGGCTTTCAGTGGACAAGGACTGTACAGCAGCCAAGCTGCGATGACCGACATCATCTTCGTAAAAACGCGCAGTGCCAAGCTGACCAAACGGGAGCACGCGAAACTGGAAATGCTCCTCCCCATGGAAAACCGCAGGTATTTCCGATGCGGACTCCAAATGAGGATATGCATATACACATCCTGAAGGTCCACCACGCTGAGCCGATCGCCCTTCTCTTAAGATCTGACCGGGCGTGATCATCTTGAATTTCTCTTGGGAAAGAGAAAGGTTGAACTGGGAAAGGTCTAGGATGGTGCGCAGGCCAGCCTGGTTGGGTTTGGGCACCATGAACAGATGGGAGTAGAAGCCCTCCCCTCGCTCCCCCAGGGGAACGGGTTCCACCGCCTTGAGATCCAGAAGCTTCTGGACTTCGGCTCTGAGGGAGGGTGTCCCCAACTGCTGGAAGGGAGGATTGATGGGTGGGGTAAGGGGAAGGGGGAAGGGGCAAGCGGAAGCCCACCCGAGCAATGGACAAGACCCACCGATCCTCTGTGATGGCCTGCCACGCCTCCCAATGAGACGCAATGCGCCCTCCCACTGGGGTCTCATGCGAGCGCCGAAAAACATCATTTAGCGGACTTCTCGGCGGAGAGACCGCTTGATTGTGAAGAGGAGGCAGAGGGCCGAGAGAAAAATCGGCCTCGCTGCTGTTTCCGATTAGAGTTCCCAGATGGAGGATCGACCCTGCGTGTCCTCCGATCCAGAAACCCTCAAACCAGAGCAGGACCGAGGCTGAGATGACGTTCTTTGAGCTTTGAACGGCGGCTTCACCAACACGGAAGGACTTGGCTGTTTGAGTGCTGTCTTTAGTCTTAGTCAACTCTGCATCCGTTGAAGAATGGAACAGTTCTTTGCCTTCAAAAGGCAAGAACCTTATCCTGGACCTCCTTAGAGAACTTTGTGGCATGAAGCCAAGCCTGACGAGAGGTGTCGACACCAAGCATGAAGCCCGAGCCGAGGTGTCAACATGATGAGCCGCGGTCTCGAGCATATCCTGCGCCAGAACTCTGGCATCCGACAAGCCACCCTTAAAATCATCCAGTTTGTCCGCGGCAATTAACTCCTCAAATTCAGATAGACCTTTCCACACTTTCATATTTGCCGCTGCTAAGATGAGCTCTGCATTTGCCTGGCGCAACTGCAGGGCCGAATTAGCAAAGATCTTTCTCCCCAAGGAGTCCAGCAACTTGTCCTCCTTGGCCAGAATCTGGGCTGCCACTGTAGAAGACGTGGAAGACGGTCTGGATTGTAGCGGGGCAGCCGCCACCACTGCGGAGGAAGGGAGTGTGCAAGACGCTAAGCCTACCTCTTCCGAAGTGTGAAGCCTATAACGAGCGTCAATCCTCTTGTTAACGTGAAGTCCGGAGTGTGGTTTATCCCAGACCTTGCGGACCACGGCCAAAATGTCTCTTTGGAGGAACAAGCCGGTACGCTCCTGAGGAGACAAGGTGAACGCCCCAGAAAGCATACCCTCTTGGGGAGCGGGTGCCTCAGGTACTCGTACATCCAGAAGAGACATCATGTCCAGAACCTGGACATGGAACGCTCTAAAACAGCGGGGCTGGTTGTCACTATCCTGACCCCCCTGTGTGTCACCAGGGGCGTCCGGATCGACCTGCGTCACATCTGGCTCTGCCGAAGACTATTGGAGACAAGGGAGGCAAGGGCTGGAGGTGAGCCAATCGGTAGAGGTGGAACAGCTGCCGGAACAACCAGCGCTACGGCTGGAACTGTCGGCACTGGAGTAGGCGCCGGAGGGCAGATTTCCCTAAAAAGACCTCTAAAATACTCCTTCATGGGGTCAGAGTGCATGAGCCTCTGAAACCTTCCGAAAAAAGCATCTTCCGCCGAAGGCTTAGGCATTGGAGTGGGGAGAGGCCGCTCATGAGAGGGGTAACGCCAAGGTCGTAAGGGAGAGTGCTGCCAAGAAGGGCCTCCTCCAGTCGGATCAACATAGATCAAAGGGGCAGATGTGGCAGGCAGCGAGACCGTGTGCAGTAATGGCATCCGAGCATTCCAGTCATAAACTGGACGAAAAGGATTCGCACCAGAAAGTCGATGTTCACCTGAAAACACACTCCCAGCACCCGACGCCGATGGCGTAGGTGTAAGGGAGGAATCCAAAATGGCCGCCGTAGTTCACGTGGGAACGGGCGCCATTTTGTTAGTGCCTGAGGAGAACTGCGTCACGTGTGAGTGAGGCAGGGGTCTTAACTTTAGCCTTGACACAAAGATCCTCGGCAGAGCCGGTACTGTGTGGCCTAGGATGTTTCTGAGACATACTATTAGCCAAATTAGCCTCTAGAAGAGGAACCTTGGCAGAGCCGGCAACAGAGGAATTACGGTCAGCGACCTCACTCTTGCCCCGCAACAGAACCGGTATCACCGCAAAGACGGGAACGTTGAGGAATCCACATCACAGACAAGACCTTGACAGGTCTCTCAATTCTGTCGGTCACCTTAGCCTCAGTAAGAGGAACCTCGGAACAGAGTCCGGTGACCTTGGTTCGGTACAGAAAGCCTCTACAGAGGCCTCAGGGCGAGCCCTGGTGTCTGTATGGGAAGCTCCAGCCAAGGAGACCTCAAAGCAAGCTCTGGTACCCACCGCTTTAGTAGAACTGGGCCGTGGACAGACATGCCAACATTCATCAGGCCCTGAGAGGGAGATTTCACAAAAGCAATCGGGAGAAAGTATTTTTCCCATAGGATTGCATTGGAGTTATAATTATTTTAGGCGGGAGACAGAAAAAATAGCCCGATTTTTCATTAAAAAAATCGGGAGTCTCCCGCCTAAATCGGGAGGGTTGGCATGTATGTGTGGATTAGCACCCACAGGTGCTGGCAGGCCCCTTACGGAAGTCCTCGGAGAAAACTCTGGTACTTTTATTTTTTTTAAAAAAAAATGTTAGGCCTGGAAAGCACCTCAGGGGGAACCCGGTAATAGAGTTTATGAAGCCCCTTCCGGACCGGGAAGACCCCGGGAAGGAGTCCGCTGGCCGGGGTGCCCTAGAAACAAAAGAACTTACCAGGCGTCTCTTCTTCTCGTCGATGAAACTCTGATAATGCGGAGGAGGAACACGCTGAAACACCTCCTCCCACCGCTCCAGACAACATTGAAGTGCGCGGACCGAGAGGGAATTGCAGTCGAAACACGAGTCCCACCGATGATCCAGACCCAAACACTCTAAACAAAGAGGATAGGGATCCGCCCTTGCAAAGCGTCGCTCGCAAGAAGAACAAGAAGGAAATTCTAAATGAAGCGGCATAGACAGACTACTATGCAACCGGCAAACCGGAGCAGGAGAGAAGGACATTGGAAGGAAAAAAATCTTCCAAAGATGCAAGTGCATCCAGTCCCGACGCGCGGAGAAAAGGACTGATGGGCGATGCGCTGGGCGGAGTTAAGGAGGGCAGGGTTACGGCCACGTTCTGTACCCCGCGTAAAAGATACATTTTTGAAATATTTGATGCTTTTTACAAAAGTGCTTTGGTCCTGTCCCACAGGATGCAATGTCCCATAAGTATGGAGGAAAGGGGATGGGACGTAGGAGTATGTCCAATCCCAGCCCCGTGGGGGAGACAGAGACTTAAAATTAAGAAAGTTGGAACAAAAATTGATTTTTGACTTTAACTTTGTAAAGGAAGGATTAAACCTTGCAATTGAATGGGGGTTACATATCCATTAATTGCTCTGTGTTGATAAAGCGTTGCGCGGGTTTGCATGTTAAAAATTGAGAATATTTTATTTTGATCAACAAAAGACACCTGATCAATATATGTAGTAATATGTGGGAATAGTTGCGAACATGCGATTACAATGAAACAACTGGGTTATCTCTGTAACTAAAATAAATATTCTAGAACTTCCAAGATGGCGAGGCCGCACATACATATGAAAGTGAAGAATGAACGTTGCAGTCACCAGATGGAACTTATAAAAGCATGTGTCACGTGATTACGCAAGTGCTTTCCCGGGATATTCAAAGTGAGCGAACGTGGAAGTCTCGCTTCTAAGTAAGTAGAGACAGATCGCATTATGTCATAGTAAATCACAGGCGCATACTAAGGAGCGTATTTAGCTATAGCAGTCGTTCTGTTTTAATAGGAAGCGTGGGACCTACAAACAATTATTGTTGCGAGAACACTGTGGTCGCGCATATGGGGTTCCTCTTCCTAGCGAGGACCGCGCTGATCAAGCTGCTACACAGAGTGTAAGCTTATTGGAAAATTCCAAGTTAACTTATTTAAATCCAACCACTGCATGTCATACGTTAGAATTAATGGATACAACCGTGGCCTTGGACAGCCGAGGCCAGGAAAGGATGGGCGGTCGTGATAACAAGCAGTCTCTCCGTTTGTTGTTGTTTGGCAACAGGTGTTCCTCAGTCCACGATATGTACTTATGAAAGATATAACAGTGAGAGGATGCATAATCAAGAACAACTATTGAGGATGCACCTTTCATGGCCAAGGTAATTGTTTGAATTTAAAATGGTCACGTTTACGTAAAAACAAAAGAAAAATTATGTAATTTAGATAGGTAATAAAACATATCACTAACACCAATATAGTGGTGTTTGTATGAATTATGAATAATAGAATCTAGTTGAAATATGTCACAGTAGTAAGATGCAGTAAAAATATTTGTATACGTTTTATTTTTCCCCAGAGCGTGCAAAAATTGCCACTGATTGGGTTACTGCAACGATATTCCGTTTGGAAACGATTCCTCACATGCCATTAAAGAAATTAAAGGTTAGTGACACAGCCAGCACGCAGAATCTAGAGAGATGATAATGGTTTTTGTAATTTTTAGTAACCAAAACTTTTGGTCTTGGTTTTTTATAGTTTGCCACACGACCAAGGATAGATTTTATACAGCACATCTTCTTCGATTAAGCTCTACAACTGAGAAGCGTCCTGAAGACGGGTCCATTAGATTACGTTATTGAGATCGATTCAGACATGTTCTCCTTTCTGGACCTGGAAACACGATTAGGTGTTGACATATAGATATATAAGATCTGAGTTTAGGAAGAAAATTTGAAGGGTTGACTTACAACTACCCCCCACTTCCCGATACTAACCTCACTCTCATTTCAAGTAATATCAGGTTTCCAGGTTAAATATGTGCTCTGTGATTTTGCTTTTTGGTAAACATCAAATTATGTTTGTTTTTTGTCTTTTAGTATGTCGACAAATGTTTTGGATAAAATAATGATTAAAATATGTATTTTATAATACCATGCATCTCTGTCTAAACTAGTTACGACAGCTCTCTACTTTGGCTGTGTGTGGATTGTCACACCCTTTGGATGTGAAGGAGGCTAGCTGTTTTGTGGAACCTGTTTATATACGATAATTGTTTGGTCCTCATCCACACAGCCCCTGAAGGACAACCCAGCTCTTTGGTAGCTTATCTCAAGTTGAAGGAAGGTCATCTTGAATTCTAGACGACAAACAAACTTGTTAAGGGCACGTAGATCTAGTATCGGGCGCCACTGGCCGTTTTTCTTCATTACTAGAAAAAAGTGGGAGTAGAATCCTTTCCCCCGTTGTAGAGGTGGTATCCACTCTATGGCAGCCGTTAGTAAAAGCTTGTCAGCTTCTGCCCTTAGCTGTTGCAGCTGTAGGACTTTTTTCTTGGCGGTGTGTGAGGTGGTGGACGTTGAATAAAGTCTATGGTATGTTCCCCTTTTATTACCAGAAGCACCTATCTGTCCGATGTTATGGTGTACCAATGATTGGGGTGCAGGGAAACGTGTCCTCCCACTGGGGTATGATGTGGAAGATGTGCCAAGTATGAGTCAGTTTTTCTTGTCCTGGTTCCTGCCCTGGCTTGAGCCCCTTTTGCCACTTTGGTTCTGCTATCTGGTGGAACTTTGTAGGTATCTACCTCCCGATTTGGAAGGAGGTTGAGGAGGACACTTGACTCTGGAAAGACCTGCCGTATGACCCGTACTTGGAGCTGGTACCTCAAAAGGAGTGAAAAAGAATGACGGTCCTTGTCCTTTAAAGAGCTAATCGCCCTAGAGTTGTCAGTGTCGGCTTTGATGGACTTCGTGTGATCATTTATTTTCTTGCCAAAATGTTCTTGCCCATCAAATGGCATGTCTAGAATCTGGGCCGGTACCTCTGGTCTGAAACTTGTGGCCTTCATCTAGGCTTGGCGTCTCAAGACTGTGCTGTGTGCCATCTGCCTGAAACCGCAGTGAGCAATGTCCACAGAGGTGTTGATCATGTCATCCGAGACCGCTTCACCGTCTGCGATAATGGCTTTGGCCTCTTCTTGAAACTCCTCTGGAAGGTGTTTAGTGAGGCGAGACATACAGAGCCATAATTCCCTATCCAGTGTTGCCATAATGGCCATGGCGTTGCTGGCCCACACCGTCAATGATGCCGTCGTTGAGACCTCTAGTTTAAGTCCCTCCTTATCAGGTGGAGCTGTGAGGGGAGAGGCTGGGTTTTGCCGTCTTTTCCTCGCCGCCACTGTGATAACGGAGTCGGGATTAGGAGGGCCTCTGAGACACAATGGAGCCGAGTCCGGGGCTTTATACTCTTTCTCCAGTCTAGCCACCAGTGCAGAAGTGGAAAGAGGAGTGGCCAGGATTTTTTCACCTGCGTCGCAAATAGTCTCTAGTATTGGTATCGTATTGATGGTGCAGCG
Organism: Ambystoma mexicanum; assembly: GCF_040938575.1. NCBI lineage: Eukaryota > Metazoa > Chordata > Amphibia > Caudata > Ambystomatidae > Ambystoma > Ambystoma mexicanum. Next base: position 641,228,905 of record NC_090939.1, read on the forward strand.
TTTTTAGTCTTTGTACTCGTAGAGGACTGATGCTTTCTCCTCTATGGCGACTTGTATTTTGAAGATCTCTGCCAACTTTGCCATGATAGAGTGAAAAGATACAATATCGTCCAGAGGTGAGGACCCCCCTGGTGAGTCACGTTTCATCTGCTTCTCGATGACAATAGAATCCCAATCGTCTGCGTCTGGAGTGTCCTGAGGCAGTTCACTTTCTTCTGGCCCGTCATCCTGAGTGTCTGGGTCAGAAAACTCCCTAAAAGGGTCATCAGGTTCCCCGGCGTCGTCTACAATGTCGTCCGGCCATTCAGAAGCTGTATCAATTAAAGGCGCATTGTGTGCTTTTGATCTTTGAGGTGAAGAACTTGGAGAAGATGGAGAGCGTCTTCTTTTTTGAGGCCTGGGTGACCCGCCATAGTGTGAGCATTGTCCTTGGCGGCTGCTAACTGATAAAACTCGAAGGTGACGGTGAGTGATGTGGCGTACGATCTGTAGGAGACCTGCTTCTAGTGCGCTGCACCAGTGATGTGCTTCACAAAGGTCTGCTTACACAAAGTGCCCGTGTGACCAGGAGCCTTGCCCTTTGCCTCCTTTGGAACTTGTCCATAATTCTGTGCATCGACTGCATTAGAGTAGGTCGAAAGGTGCCAGGTAGTTCGTTTATTTCAGTTATAGGGGATAGAGTGGTAGCGCCTTCTAACCCTTCTAGCTGTGGTGTATGGATGCTTAAAGCTTCCTCTGGCTGTGGAAAAGGCTTGTTGATGAAGTCTGGTGGTGTTGAGTCAATCAACAGTGTTGTGTTCTGCTTTTGGAGACTCATTGACGGTTCTTTCATCGACAATGACGGGCCCTTCGTCAATAAATGTTTGGACGTCGACGAGTGCTTCGTCGATGATCGCTTTGTTGGCGACGATGTCTTTGTTGGCACGTGGCAACACGTGACCAGTGGACGGGTGCTTCGTCGGCGGTTCTTTCATCGATGATGATGACTTTTTCAACGAGGTGGTTGGTTTTATGGTGGACGGCGGTTTATCCGTCAACGATGGGACACTTTTAGTGGATGGCAAGGTTAGTTTAGTTGTGGACAGTGTCCCCGTGGACCGTCGTTTCGCTGACGAAGGAGAAGAAATGGAGCAACTTTAACCTTTGTGTAGTTCTCCTTCCAGCAGACCCTTGGAGACTCCTACAGATTCAGTTGAGGATTTCCCACTCCTCTTCGTGCCCTTGGGTGGCAGATAGTCTGCTCTGTCCACTGAAGAAGCTCTCCTCTTTGGAGCTTGCTTCTCAGGGTGCCTGGAGGAAGTTGAGGGCGCAGTCTTGCTGGATTCTCATTAGACAACATTTGTCTGCTCTCCAGGTGAAGTAATAGCCTCCTATGCCCGTCTTCCATGGTCTTCTTGGAAAAAGATTGACATATTTTACATGACTGGATGTGATGTGGGTAAGGCAATAGATGCAGAGTTTGTGGGGATCGCTGATGAAGATGACCTTTTTACCACACCTGCAGCAGTCCCTGAAAAGGGAGGTCTTCTCCTTGACAGCTTGTACTTGAGTCTCAGCCATGATGTGAGAGTAGGCAGCCTAAAGACACAACGTTTTTAGGTGGCAAAAGGTAGAAACCTAAGCTCAAAAGGTTAAACCAGGAAGCCCCAGTGATAGGGAAGCTAAAAACAATTTGCTCAGAGAGCTGAAGAGGATTCCCCTGTTCAGTAGACACAGTGAAAAATCTGAAGATGGCTGACAGGGGTGGAGCCTAAGCCTTGCCACCACATTGGTTGGAGCCTCAAAGGACCAGAGGTGGAGAGACTCCACAAGTGAAGGGCTTATTATTTGTATTATTTAAATTACTGAGGATTCTCAGTCTGACGACTGGGAATATTCGTCCAGCATCTAGGCACTGTGATTATTATACCTCAATCGATACTCAGTTTATGGACCGCTGAAAGATGTTAGCCAATAAGATAGCTCAGCGGGTTGAGTGCTCATTGCTGCAATCTGAAGGTTGCAAGTTCAGATCCCGGCAAGGCCAACTCAGCTTTTCATCCTTTCGAGGTCAATAACGGAGTACCAACTTTGGTTTGATGATAACGGTGATACATATGTTCTATGTACAGCGCTATATAATCATTTGACCATGAGATTAAGTATAGAATTTAGCATGGAGTCCTTGCATCTCTGCACTGTTATATCATAACATTGACATACCATTAGGTAGTAATAGCTCCAGGAAATGAGGACTTTCATTAAACATCAAAAAGACAATTCTGCTATCGAACCTCAAAACACACAATACAATTCATGTTTGCTTTGCTATGTAATTGACTAGGTTTTTGTGTTTTCATCATTTAAATATATACAGGAGAGATCAAATGGCCAGGCCTTAGAGAAATAATGAAAGGTGTATTCTGTCACAATAATGAAAGGTGTATTCTGTCACAATGCAGAAAGCTGCCGAATGGTAATGATTTCCAAACAGTTTTTGCACACGTCGGCTGGATCTCACATACATTTTACTCTCTTGCATAGGAGAATAACCAGGTTACTCACCGTAGTGACCACCTTACCCCTAGTCCATAGTCCCCTTTTCTTCATACTTATGGGACATTCCTCCGTCCTGTGGGACGGGACTGGAGCACTTTGCAAAAAGCATCCAAAAATGTTGCAAACATTTTGTCCTTCCTCTCTTTCTTGCGCGGGGCCCGGCACGCGGCCGTAACCCGACCCATCTCGGCTCCGCATCGCCCCTCAGTCCTTTTCTATCGCTAGGTCTAAGACCTATTAGCAATAACAGAGGAACCTTATTAGAGGGGATGGCGGGTGGGCGTATGGAGGAAAGGGGACTACGCACTAGGAGTAAGGTGGTCACTACGGTGAGTAACCTGGTTATACTCCTACGTCCCGTCCCCTTTCCTCCATACTTATGGGAGATTCCCAAGCACTCCTTACAGGAACTATGGGTGGATGGAAAAAAACTCTTACTGAAAAGGGTTCTTCAGCACAGCCTGACCAAACTGAGCATCAGATCTTGAGCTCATATCTAGACAATAATGCTTACAAAAAGCAGATGGGGAGGCCCAAGTAGCCGCCTTCGCGATGGTCTCCCAGGGGACATATTTCTGAAAGGCAACCGTGGCTGCCTTGCCCCGCACCAGGTGTGCATGAATACCTTTAGGAGGCTTCAGCCCTTGGACGGTGTAAGACTCTGTAATGCAGGCGGCGATCCACCGAGAAATAGTCGCCTTAGACGCCTGCTTACCTTGTGGGTTACCAAAGGTCACAAATAGTTGAGAAGAACTCCTAAACTTGGATGTTCTGTCCAGATAGAACTTAAGAGCCCTTCTGACATCGAGACGATGCAGAACCCTTTCAGCCTCCGAGACAGGGTTCGGAAAAAAGACCGGCAGGGAGATCGACTGGTTCAGATGGAACTCAGATACCACCTTCGGCAGGAAAGCAGGATTTGTCCGTAGGACCACCTTATCCTTGTGAAAGACCAAGAAGGGATGCTCCACTGACAAAGCCTGGAGCTCACTCACACGCCTTACTGAAGTAACGGCGACCAAAAAGGACACGACAGGTGCTTGAGGTCCACCGTGGCCATCGGTTCGAAGGTTTATGGCACAACGCCGTCAGGACCACATTTAGATCCCACGTCAGGTGCGGACTACGAATCGGAGGATAAAGGCACGTCAAGCCTGCAAAATGCCTCTTAACCACTGGGTTACACAGAGAGTAAGAGCATTAGTCCGTAGAAAGGTAAGCGGAAACCGCGGAAAGGTAAGTTCTACATGACAGAACGTGGACGCCCGACTCTGCTAAGAAGGATACAAAGGACAGTACCATGTCAATTGTAGCCCCCCTTGGGTCCAACTGCTTGCTTAAACACCAATGACAGAGCCTGAGCCATTTGCTTCTGTACTGGGACCTAGTCGAGGGTTTTCTGGCTGCCTGGATAATACGCATGTTATCCGCAGACAAATTAAGATGTTCTAAAGACTTTAACTCAGGCACCATGCCGCCAAGCTGAACGATTGTGGAGAGGGGTGCCACATCTGCTGTTCCCCTTGGTGAAGAAGATCGGGGGTCACTGGTAACCTGATCGGCGGATACACCGACAGGTCTGGAAGTTCTGTGAACCAAAACCTGGCCGGCCACCATGGGGCTATGAGTAGGAGGGACAGTTCACCGAGTTTTTCAATTTGCAAATCGTCCGGTGAACTAGAGGCAGAGGTGGGAAAGCATAAGCACTCATGTTGTGCCATGGAATCTCAAGAGCATCCCCCAGAGAGGAAGCTCCAAGCCTGCTTCTGAAGGCATACAGAGGAAGTTTCTTGTTTGCTGTCGTAGCTAAGAGGTCCACTTCCGGTGTGCCTCAACGCAGGAAAATCCATGACAGGACCTCCGCCTTAAACTCCCACTCGTAGCTGATCATTGTCCACCGGCTGAGGGCATCTGCCGTGACATTCAGCTGGCCCGGGATGTGTACTGCAAGCAGCCAGACACCATGAAGAACAGCCCACTCCCAAATCGGGATGGATAGGCCCATGAGGGGGGGCGACTTGGTTTCCCCTTGCTTGTTGATGTAATATATTGACACCACATTGTCTGTGCGGATACGGACCACTTTGTTGGCAATGATCGGTCTGAACGCCTTGAGCGCTAGGAAGATCGCCAGAAGCTCCAGATGATTTATGTGTAGGAGTTTGTCCTGATGCGACCAAAGATCCGAGACCTGAAGAAGATCCAACGTCGCACCCCACCCTAGAAGGGAGGAGTCCGGCACGACCGTCTCCATAGGGGCTGGGTCCTGAAACCCCGCACCCACCGACAGGTTGCTGAGAGACGACCACAACTCCAGGTCTACTCTCATGGAAGCCGGAATCATTATCAACTTGGAGTCCGGGTCCACAGCCTGACGCCAAGAACTCTGAAGAGCCATCTGAGTCCGCCTCATCTTGAGACGAGCAAGAGGAAGAGCCAATATGCAGGAGGCCATGAGACGCAGAAGCCTCTGGAACCACCAGGCCGACATGCTCTCCGACTGCCCAAACATCTGACACGTGGCCAACAGATCCACCATTCTGTCCCTGGTCAGGTACACTCTGCAGTCGATCGTGTTCCAGCGAAAACCCAGGAAAATCAAGTCCTGCGAGACTGTCATGGAAGATTTCCGCCAGTTCACCGACAGCCCAAGATGGAACAGGAGCTGAAGGAGAGACTGAGGATTGCCCGCGGCTTTCAACGGGCAAGGGCTGCGTAAGAGCCAGTCGTCCAAATACGGATACACATGGATACCCTGCAGACAAAGATAGGCCGCGATCACCGACATCATCTTCGTGAAGACACGCAGTGCCGAGCTGAGGCCAAAAGGAAGCACTCGAAACTGGAAGTGCTCCTCTCCCACAGAAAATCTCCTGTGTGGATTCCAGATCAGAATATGCATGTACGCATCCTGAAGATCCACCACGCTGAGCCAATCGGCCATCTGCAAAGAGGACCGTATCTGGCCGGGCGTGATCATCTTGAATTTCTCTTGGGGTAGGAAAAGATTGAACTGGGAAAGATCTAGGATGGTGCGCAGGCCAGCCTGGTTGGGTTTGGGCACCGTAAACAGCCGGGAGTAGAAGCCCTCCCCTCGTTCCCCAAGGGGAACGGGTTCCACAGCTCTCAGGTCCAGTAGTTTCTGAACCTCGGCTTTTAGGGAGGTCGACCCTGACTGCTGGAAAGGAGGGTTGAAGGGCAGGGTAGGGGGTAAAGGTAAGCGGAAGCCCGCCCGAGCGACTGACAAGACCCACCTGTCTTCGGTGACGGTCTGCCACGCCTCCCAATGAGAGGCAATGCATTCTATCACCGGGGTCTCGTGCGAGCGCGGAGAACCCTCATTTCGTAGGCTTTTCAGTGGTATTGCCACCTGAACCTGAGGAGGAGGCTGAGGAGCAGGAGAAAAACCGAGTCCGTTGTTGCCTCCCGGCGGTTATTAACCGAAGGGGTATCCACTCTACGAGATTTCCAGTCTTGGAAGCCCCTGAAACCAGAGGAGGGCCGACTTTGCGATAACGGCGTCTGGGTCTTTAAGGGAGTTTTAACTAGGACTGACAAGGACTTAGCTGTCTGGGTGCTGTACTTCGTGTTGCTCAGCTCCCCATCCGTTGTAAAATAGAACAGCTGCTTACCGTCAAAAGGAAGGTCCAACACCTTGTCCTGCACTTCCTTTGAAAATTTGGTGGCATGCAGCCACGCCTGTCGGGAGGTATCAGCCCCCAGCATAAGGCCCCGAGCCGAAGTGTCTACGTGGTGAGCCGCAGCCTCCAGAAGATCCTAGGCCAAGACCCTGGCATCTGATAATCCCACCTTAAAATCTTCCAGCTTCTCAACCGGAATGAACTCCTCAAACTCCGACAGACCTTTCCACATCCTCATACTCGCCCCCGCTAACACTAGTTCAGCATTGGCCTGCCGGAGCTGCAAGGCCGAGTTAGCGAAAATCTTCCTCCCACGGGAGTCGAGGAGCTTGTCCTCCTTCCCTAGAAGCTGGGTAGTCGTCGTAGAAGAGGATGCTGCAGGCCTGGACTGTAAAGTAGCCACAGCCACCACTATGGAGGAGGGGGGCGGACAAGACGACAGGGCCACCTCTTCTGAAGAATGCAGCCTGTATTGCGCGTCAATTTCCTTATTGACTAAAAGTCCAGAGTGTGGCTTTTCCCAGACCCTACGGACCTCGGCCAGAACGTCCTTCTGCAAGAACAGGCCGGTACACTCCAAAGGAGACAGAGTGAACACCCCAGAAAGCATGCCCTCCTGCGGAGCAGGTGCCTCGGGCACCGGAACATCCAAAAAGCACATCATGTCCAGTACCCGGTCATGAAAAGCCCTAATAGAGAAGGGCAGGTCCTCGTCCTGATCGCCCTGTGCCTCATTCGACAGGTCAGGATCCTGCTGAACCGTGTCGGACACTGCCTTGTCCACAGGGGACAATGGGGGCAATGGCAGAAGGGTCAGGGGAAGGCACCGTAGGCAAGGGCGGCACCGGCCGAGCCACCGGAGGAGCGGGTGGAGCCGGAGGCGCGGGTTGACATATCTCCCTAAAAAGCCCTTTGAAATATTCCCTCATGGGGTCGGTACGCATGAGCGTCTGAAATTTGCCAAAGAAGGTGCCCTCTGGGGACTGTTTTGGTACCGGAGGAGGCCTCTCATGAGGAGGATAAATCCAGGGACACAACGGGGAGGGTTGCCACACAGGCCCATCTCCCGATGTATCGACAAAAATCAACGGTGCCGACAAAAATCAACGGTGCCGACCACAGAGGCAACAAAACATTGTGCGGAAGGGGCATCCGAGTGTTCCAGTCGTAAACTGGGCGAGAAGGATGCGCACAAGGAATTTTATGTTCACCCACAGAACCAAGCCCTACACCTGAGGCCGATGGTGTAGTTGTAGGGGTAGCACCCAAAATGGCAGCAATGGTCGTGGCGGGAACGGCTGCCATTTTGCCATCACCTGAGGGGAACTGCGGCACATGAGCAAGTGAAGCACGGGTCCCCGTCGATGGATCAGGGGTCTTAACTTTAGCCTCAACATAAGGAACCTCAGCTGAACCGGTACTATGAGGCCTGGAATGTTTATGCAACATATCAATAGCCAAATTAGCCTTCTCAGTAAGGACCTTGGCGCTGCCGGTAAAAGAAGAACTTTCCTTCTTTGCCCCCTCAAAAGTTCTGGCGTCGCCACAAGAGCGGGAACGGTGAGAAACGACCTTCACCGATAAGGCCTTGCCAGGCCTCTCAGAAATGTTGGTAACTTTAGCCTCTGTACGAGGGACCTCGGACCCAGGTCCGATAACAGCCTTACTAGTGTGGGCCTTGAACATCCGTTCGGTAACACCAAGCCCAACCAAGGCCTCGGGGCGTACCCCGGTTTTATTTTTGAGGGAAGCCGATAAAGAGGCCTCAGAGCTAGCTACGGTACCCCACGACTCAGTAGAACTGGGTCTACAAGCAGCCCCCACAGGAGGGGCCTTGGAGTGTACTCTGGTATCCACAGGCCTCTTACGAGACCCTCTGAGAAAACTCTGGTACAATTATTAGGTCCAGAAGACACCTCGGGGCAATCCCCAGTGACAGAGCGATCAACGCTCCTCCTGGCTCGGGAAGGTGTCTCCCGGCCGGGGTGCTCTGAAAAGTAAAGAACTTACCGGGCGTTTCTTCTTTTCACGGATAAACGCTTGAAAATGCGAAGGAGGAGTCCGTCGAAACACCTCCTCCCACCGCTCGAAACACCTCCTCCCGCCGTTCCAACCAACGTTGAAGTGCCTGGACCGAAAGGGAATCACAGTAAGAACAGGAGTCCCAATGGTGGTCCGGACCCAAACACTCGAGACAAAGAGGATGGGGGTCCGCCCTCGCAAAGTGTCGGTGACATGATGAACAATCTGGAAAGTCTAGTTTGAACGACATAGACAGACTAGTACACGATCGCTAGCGAGACCCAGAGAGGAAAAAAGGGAAGAAAATCTTGCACGGATGCAAGTGTGTCCAGTCCCGAATGAGCAGAGAAAAGGACTGATGGGCGATGCGCGGGGCGGAGCCAAGATGGGCGGGGTTACGGCCGCGTGCCGGGCCCCGCGCAAGAAAGAGAGGAAGGACAAAATGTTTGCAACATTTTTGGATGCTTTTTACAAAATGCTCTGGTCCCGTCCCACAGGACGGTGGAATGTCCCATAAGTATGGAGGAAAGGGGACGGGACGTAGGAGTAAAGTCATTTTTACTCTCTTGAACCTACATTTACTCTCAAAGTTTAAAAATAGGGAGTGAAATACTTGCAACACAAAATCTTATCTGGAACACCGGTTGACAGGGAAAATTACAGAAATAAGCCCCTTAACAAACTAATAAAGGGTGATAAAAATGAAGTTGATTGGGTCACAGTACAACCTGAAGATATAGAAAATTATGAATCCTATTGGATCTCATGTGATAAGGATGAACCTGTCTGTGTTGATAGATGGACCATTGGAAAATTGGGAAGAAGATGGAGGGGACATGAGTAGACTCAAAAAGGTGTGGATAATTAAAAGAAGAGCAGCAGAGTGGTGACTATGCGGAACACAAGAGTTAGTTATTGATGGATCAATAAAAGGGGGAATAATGTGGTTAAAAATGCAAGATCAGCATGGTAAAGAGGCGCAAAGTTACCAGCTGCGGCGTTAGCCCACTAAAAGGGGAGGGGTCTTCGGTGATGGCCACATTGTTATATGCACTAGGCTGGAGAATGCCCCTATTACTTGTGTTTTAAGCTAACACCACATAGGCAATAAGTTAAGTTGCAGGTAAGTATACACGGTTTAACGTTAAAACGAGGCATCGTGAACAGGTCTCGAAGCCTGCTTCTTTAGAAACATGTTCACATTTCATTAAATTGCTTAGTAGCCGCAAAGGCTGGCAGCACACTGCAAATTACATGTTCCCAGGATTGCACGGTAGGAAACAAACAGCCTTTGTTTCTTTTGAGGTCAGAAAGCAGAGCTTATAGGTCCCATGGAAAAACAGTGAATGCACAACCATTTTATAATTCGATATATTCGTTTTTGAACTGGTGTACTGACGGTTTCCCTTTGCACATCATAGCCTGGGAAGAAGTCCGAAGAGTTTGTAAGATGCAACATTAAAGCAGTAACTTGTTGGTGGTTCAAGGCTCTGGCAGTGTCATGATCAAATACCTTCCTGTGAGAGGACGGATGGGGATGATTGGCGGCAGTTGAATAAAGATCCGCTGGTCATCCCAAATGTTTCAATAAATTGCCACTGCTAATGTGGGAATTGGGGGTTAGATTGTGACGTCACAAGGGCGGACTGGGGTGCTGTAGTAAGGTCTGTGGGACCCAATCATTTTGAAATAATGTATGTCCCAATCAATCCTCCGTGGAGAAATGTCCTAATGTTGCAAATGTGGGTCGATGCTAATTAGTTTGAGATTATAAAACCTTTTGTTTTTTAGGCGTATCTTTGATAGCACTTTTCATGCAGTTCTGTTCTGCATTCTGTTTGAATTTGGCTTTCCCAACTGCGACTGGGCCCAGAATAAATTGCATTACTGCCTCCTTTTTTAGACTACTTTTGTAATTTTTACTGGTGAGTTTTGAGACAAACCGCTGAATAGTTTTCTCACTTGCAGGAAGCACTGCAGTCTATGCAGCCAGTGATGGTGGTAGCGACAATGGTTAAATCTTCTTTGCTGACGTGAGACCCACTGACGACTGTAGGATAACAGTAATTTTCTTTTTAGCCTGATGAAGTTAATGAAGCTGGGCTGGGGGAACCATGCTCCTTCCGAGTCACTGCGATCTCAAGCCTGTTTTTTTCTTCCCAGCCTGTCCCTTCAGTTCCCCTTCATCTCGTCTGTGCTCTTTTTTTTGTCTTTAGCAGCCCTCTCCAATTTCTCACTTCTGGGTTTGTGCAGCCATGCTAGGAGTCTCCTCTCCCTAGCAAATCTGGTTCTGGTGGAAAGTCACTGACAAAGATTGCAGGTGGCATCATCATGAGGATGAAGACAGTAGATGCTGTTCTTGTGGGGATCTTACTTCCCAATATTCTCCCTAAGGTACTTGGAGCACAGGTCAAAAAAGGATATCCTTCCTTTTGGTTTGCCAGAAAGCTCAAAACTTGGTAGCTGTCACCTATAACAGCAAACAGAGCCCTGAAACACCTGGAATCCAGAAACCATTGAATAAAAGCCAAACAATTTCCACTGCACCGAACAGGAGCTCTCACCAAGGTCTCCTTCTCAAAGGAGCAGAAAAAGAATATGAAAGTGAAACTGTAGGTTTTAGACTAGAGGCATTTGGTAGGCCACAAAGATCTGACAGTGCGTGATCTCTTAAAGGAGATTGCCAGCATGATACCGGCAAACTGTAATACCGTTTCCACCACTTGGCCTGCCGGAATTACCGGCAGAATCCATGTGGTGGAAACACTGGTAAATCCCATTCCATGGAGTCCTATAGGACTTTAGAGGACTTCATGGGGGGATTTGCTGGCATTACCAGCACCGGTATTACCAAGACGGTAATACCATCCGTGTTTTCTACCGGTACGGTGGCGGATATACCTCTAGTTCAGTGCTGGAGGTAAATCCACCACCCTACTGGCAAACTTGCAGTGGTCTGGTACGGTAACGTGCTGGTATGCGGTAATACCAGCATGATATTACCTCACCGGCATATGTGAGCAAGAAAAAAAGGATTTCCAAACCAGGTGGAAATATTCTTAAGTATGTGACTCTATAAAACACCCCAGTACTGGAGATTTACACGTTTTACACTGCTCTCAACTTGTCTTATATATTCTCACCCTAACTCTTGACAATAGGCCTCCATTTCACCACGAGTACCCATAGTATGCCGAATTGTGAACTTGTCAATTTCCATATAAAGTTTTTTTTTTTTTTAGCTCCCTTCCCCATAGCCATGATATAATGGACCTCAGGTTTCTTCAACACCACCTTTAAGGCATGTTCATGTCGCCTCACTATTTAAGATGTATGGACTTTTTTGTGAGTAGACGGAAATGTGGGCATACTTGAGACATTCCGGCTAAAAAAATGTCCCCTACTACAAGCTTCTTTTCTAACCTTGATAGAAGACCTAACAAACAGGTCTCAATATTGACTGCTAGATCCAATATGTCCATTTAATTCTGATGTTAGTTTATTAATTACCTAACAGCCAGGTGGGGACATTGAGGCTCCGTAGAGACCTAACAAATGACCATCCCAGGTCCCTAAATGGAAAAACTCTTATTTTCACTACATCTTCCTGTTGTGGTCATCTGTGGATACTCTAATGTCCGTCCATCGTTTCCTATGTGAGGGACGTCTGGCTGCCACCATCCCGACCTGCACAGGACTGAGTTTGCTAAAAGAAATGTATTACGTGGGTTGCAGTACGCCAGCCACCTAATACACAGGCATATGCATGGCATGGCAAAGGGAAAGGTGCCACACATACAATTGCGCTGTGCGTGCATGGTGGTGTCAGGACTGCGCCTGCAGTGACAGGAATGTTCTGTTGCTCAGTATTGAATACACATGCAAACGGCATGGTGTGTGAGGGCATGGGTGGCAGTAACAGGTGAGGAACAGAGAGAACCCCATGAAAACAAAAGCAAAAAGCTATAGAGTGGCATCAGACAAACCCGGCATTATGAGATTACGTGAATCGGACTCATAGAGCCGGCTGAGACAGTTTTTCCCAGGTACGGACCACACAGCACGCCCGAATCAGCCCACTCAACTCCTTGAGAAGGACATTTGCTTGGGCTAAGTGGAAAATGCAAATCGAAAAATTAGTAACAAAGACAACAATGTTAAAGTGTAATGCCCTATTTACCTTTTCACATAGGTCTGTAGTATAAAGCAAAATATCACTCCCGGGCAGCAGCGGGAACTTGGAACCAAGAGGCATTTCCAACAGTTGTTTTGCTGGTGGGCCTTGCAACAAATTTCTATAAGAACCCTGTTAAGGAAACAGATAAAAACACTAAAATGAAACAATTCGGTTGGTTCAACCATTTTTAGTCATTACAAACAAAATCGAAAAATTAGATACTTCTTCACAACTGTGGTTCTCCAGCATTCATATTTAATAGATTCATCTCCTTAGCTGAATAATTCCTCATCAAGTCAAAAAGGAAAAACTTGGTAATTATTTTACATGTACATACCACTTAATTGTATCAAACTTTAAACTGCAGTGAATTCCGCCATGTTACCGCAAAAAAAAACAGCTGTTGTGGTGGAATTACCACTGGTGGTAATTCTGCCGAAATCCCCATGCAGTCCATAAATGCAGAACAACACTATCATACCGCCACTTGTAATCTGGCAGTAATCCAGCCGGACGAAGTGGCGGTAAGAAGTAAGTTACTTACCTGTAACGCCTGTTCTCCACAATTGGTATCTTTCATAGATTCACATGCTGTGAATATTTCCTGCTGACGAGCTGGACATCCTCGGTTACCTTATAGATATATTTAAAGAAACATTTTGGGTGCTATCCACCTCGTTATGGGTGCACTATCGCCATCCAATGGGACATCAAGTGTGAGGCTCCTCCCACCCAGCCGTCCTCAGATTCTGACTAGTCATACTTTATTTTGTAGTAGACTCTGAGGCCTTTTACCTGGCCGGGGTGGAAGGAGGGTAGGGTGCCTGTGAATCTATGAAAGATACCAATGCTGGAGAACAGGAGTTGCAGGTAAGCAACTCACTCCTTGTCCAGCATTGGCTCTTTCATAGATTCACATGCTGTGAATAGAGTGTAAAGCAGTATGAAATAGGTGGTCGTAGGCTGGTAAAACAGCCTCTTACCTTACTAAAATAGATGTTGTCGAACCACTCTTCCAGTTTGCACATCTGCTGCGAGCTGCTTCTCCAAGCAGTAGTGTCTAGTAAATGTATGTGTCACTTTCCAGGTAGCCGCCTGGCAAATGTCCCTGAGTGACTGTTAGGAAAGATTTCCTAATTGTATGTAATATTCCCTCCATGTGCACACCCCCAAACCTTTTGCTGCTGTTTAGACACCATTGACTGACTTTGCCAGAGAAGCACAGCCTTCTGCTGCACTCCTCTGGGCTTTCGCTCACTTTTATGGGGAAACTGACATGCCCTTAAGTCAGTCAGTACTGGGAGACTTTGTTTCCCTTAGTTCTTTTCCCATGTTGCAACTTTTGTGCAACATGTAACAAGTGTGCAGTGTATCTTACCATACAACACACTTGGGTCTAGTCATTTTCCAAAGACCCTAGATATTCTTGGTGGACTTTTTATGAACTGTGCAGATGTGTCATGGACAGGACTGCTGGCAGCTATCTTTTCGCATTATTTTTAACCCTTTCCTGCCATGTTAACTACGTTAACCGCGTTTGGCACGAATAGGTGGCATGGCTCCAAAAAGGCCATGCCACAAGGTTCTTTGTCCTGTCCTTTGGCCATCTTGCCCCTTCACCTTCCCCAGGTCGAGTCGACCCGGGTCAGTCCTTATTTGGTCATGCACTTTCCCGCGAAAGCATTGGGTTTCTGCATACCTTGTGTGTGTGCCTCCAGGATGTGGGCTGGAACGTCTGAGTCCAATACACATCCTGGGTGCCAGAGAGTCTGGAGTGCCATGAATGACTGGGACCACCGTGGTCCAAAGTATAGGATCCAAGTATCCTGCAACTACGAAACCGTGTCAAAGACCCGCTGGTGACCCGCTGGAAGGTTTGGCACCCTGAGCCCACTGTCATCCGGTGGGACCCGACTGTATCTGGTCGTCCTAGAACGTCTGCGAAGACGCTTTGACCCATTGTAATAGTGGGACAAACTATTCTCGGCACCTTCACCACTTCATCAAAACCTGCAAGTAAGCTTTCTCGGAAGTGTCCTTGGGCCAACCAGTGGGCTGACCAGCTTACGCAGGACCTTTGCTCTGCCTCCGCTATCGTTTCGAGGAAGCCCTCAAAACTTGGTATACTGCTAGCTCTGTGTCCCCGGCACCCTCCCGAGTTTCGTACACTTGGTATTCCCAGGTCTGAAGTGAGACGAGTGCGTCAGGACCGGAGTAAACACGGATACTGTGTTGCCCTGCCACAGCAACGTCTTTTGCAGGTACACTGCATTTATGACCCTCTTGCCCCTGTAGCCTGCTGCAGTGAAACTGGGTTGATTCATCCGCCCGGAGCAGAGAAATCGCCACTGTCCCGTTTGGGAATCATCGCTGTATCAGGAACTGAAAGTCGCAGAGATGTCATTTTTGCTGCATTCAAACCTGCAACCCGAGTGGACTGAGCGGGTGAAGTTTGGGTCCAAGTGTGCCTGGAACCGGTGAGTACTTACAACACTATCCAGTGGCCCCTCTCCTTTCCACTGCTAGTGCGAACTAGCGACTCCATCCCACACTCTGGAACTGCCTCTGCCTTCAAGTGGAGGTCTTCCCTAAATAGTGGGAACTTGTTCTGCATCGTCTCATCCACCTTCCCGAGGTGCCAGAGACCCCTGAAGAGACCCTATTTTGCCCATTGGAACAACCGTGCGCGCTTGCATTGCATGTACTATTTAGCACACGGCTCCTCTCTTCTTAGGGCTTGGACTGCCTTTTAGTTAGGTGTGTTGTCGATGTCGAGGGGGCCTAAAGACTATCTGCACTGCCTGTTTCCTTCCCATCTAGGTTGTCGACATATTTCGTGCATTTAACCCCTTTAGACCCCAATGGTCTTGTATATAAATTGGATTGATAGCGTTGTGTTGGTTTACCTAGTGTTACTGTGATTCTTTTGCTATGGTCTATGTTACAAAGGCCTTGTAATAAATGGGTCTATATCTTTGATATAAACACCTGTCTGGAGTAATTTGTAAGTGTCCTTGCTTTGTGTGCTCATTGAGGTCCTTCAGTCACCCTCACCCCTCCTGAGACCTAGTCTTGACCGTCTGCCATAGCTACCCTGATTGGTCTGGCTTGTCCAGAGGTTACCCTGTTCCAAGAAACTAGGAACCGCTGCCCTCCAAGTCAAAGTTCAGAAATCCATCTTAACAGTGACCGCCTGCCCATAATGCGGCTGATTCTGCAGTGGCTCACGTAGAGTGTGCTCTTGGTGCACCCTGGAGCGGCCTTCCTGCTTGTTCATGGCAGGCAGAAATAGCTGACGTGATCCATCTGGCTATGCCTTGTTTAGATAACGCTTTCTCCTTGTTTGCTGGACTGAAGACCACAAAAAGCTGTGTCCATTCCTAAATGGTCTTGTCCTGTGCAAATAGAACTTGATGGATCTCTTCACGTCCAAACAGTGCAATGCCCTTTCTGCTTGTGTAGTTGGCTGTGGAAAGAATGTAGGCAACACTATGCAGGTATTCTTATGAAAATCTGTTGGTACCTTTTGGTACGAATTTTGGGTCGTCATCAGAAGCACTTTATCTTTACAGAACCGCAAATACGGATCATTGATTGATAGTGCTTGCAGCTCCTAGACAATTCTAGCCTATGTCATTGCCACTAAGAAGGCGACTTTCCAGGATACTTATTTGATGCAGGCCGTGGCTAGCGGTTCAAACAGCTTCTTCATAAGTCTGGTAAGTACTGTATATAGACTCCAGTAAGGGGGAGTCGGTATTGTTGGAGGGAAGACCCAAAACAGTTCCTTTAGAAAATGCTTAACTAGCCTATCACAAAACAATGGCGTTGCCTTTCTTTTTCTTGCCATATCGGAAATCGCTGCCACGTGGACTTTAATGGAGGTGGGGCTGAGGCCTTCCTTTGCCAGGAATAGTGGGAACGGTAGCAGTTGTTCTGGTGTTATGTGAAGCAGTTGCAATGCGCCTTGCCCCTGGCACCACTCGCAGAATCTTTTCCACTTGAGCTGATATGACCTGCTTGTAGCAGGTGCCCTTGCTGACTCTAGCACTTTTCTGCATTCCTCTGGAATTACTAGACTTCCAAACTCTGCAAAGTCAGGAGCCATGCTGTTAATTGCACGGATTGTGGATCGTGGTGCAGAATCTTCCTGTGATCCTGGGAGATGATGTGCAAGTGTCTGGGCTGTCGTATTGGGCGGTCTAGCAGCAGCTGCTGGAGGTTGGAGTATTTGTTGCCTCAGCTGGCGCAATGAGAATTACCTTGCATGGATGAGCCATGGTCTTCTGTATTGTCCGATGTATGAATGTAATGTGAGGAAATGCGTAAGCAAATAGGCCTGTACATGGGAATGCGTCCCCCTTGTTGCCTTTCTGCTGAGTTCTGCTTGCATACGCTGGGCACTTCTTGTTGCTGGCTGATGCAAATAGGTCTATGTCTGGACGACCCCACTGTTTGAATACTCTCTGCAGTTGTTGGTGGTTGATCTCCCATTCGTGAGATTATGCTGACTGTCTGCTCAGGCTGTCTGCAATGGGTTGCCAGACATTTGGTCGAAAACATTTGGTCGAATTACAATATGGTCGAATCAATTTGGTCGAAAAAATGGTCGATTTCTTTTTTTTTTTTTGGGGGGGGTCCCCCCTCAACCCCTGTTTTTGGTGTTAAAACAACTTTTTTTTACCTATTTTTACCTATACTAGAGCAAAAAAAAATATATACTTTTAAAAAAAAATTCGACTTTTTTTTTCGACCAAATTGATTCGACCAATTTGTCATTCGACCAAATGTTTTCGACCATTTGACTGGACACCTCTGCAATGCTGTTCTGGACTCCTGGTAGGTAAAAGGCTTGAAGGTTTATTTGTTTGGTTATTGCCCGTTTTCAGATGCGTTGGGCTTCTTGTGATAATGTTATTGACTTTGTACCCCTTGTTTTCTGATATAAAAGATAGAGGTTGTGGAGGACTTCCAAAATGGCCCACCGAACCCGTTGCACTGTGAGGAGAGCCTTCCTCCTGGGCGGCCCCAATAAGGAGCAATAAGCACACCAACTAAGGACCCATCGACAGAAAACGCTGCATAAGTAGCCCGAGATCGCCCGCAGTCAAAAGAATTCCCAACGAAGCAGCGCAGCTGGAGGAGGCAGAGAGTGGGCTGAGTGAGTGGACCAGGTCGCAGGAACAGGCGATCCGTGAAGCGTGGAGGCGAGCAGCAGTCAAGAGCGGGAAGAGAAGCGGAGGAAGCCGGAGCCCCTCCCATCCCTCGATTGGGCTGTCTGGGGTGCCTGCCGCATCCATCACCGGAGGTGGGGGACGACAGGGCACCGAAGGGACCCCCGGCGGTCCGCTTGAGAGGGAGGACAAGTAGCTGTGCCAGAGCGCCACCGGCACCAGCAGGTGCACGCACCGTAGGGGGTCTCACCGGTGGAGTGGAGTAGTGCAATGGGCCGGCGTCCTGGGCATCCAATTAAAGAAGGGGGGGTGGCAGACACCCAAGAAACCAACTCTCACGCCCCAGTGCCCCCCCTTCAGAATCACATTGGCTGCCCTCACCTCGCATCAACGGGATGCAGCCCGGGAACCAAGGAACTGCCCAAGCGCAAGCGTGGGGGACAGACACCCGCACGGCGGTCCCAGTGGAAGGCAGCTGTATCCAACCTGCAGAGACACACAGCAGCTGCCAAGAAGAGCCAGTGCCCATTCATCGAGGGTACCCCCCATGAGCTCAGGCCCATGAGGGACGTGAGGAGGCGGGTGAGCCACCAGACCTTACCTTCATGCACCTCAACAAGACGCCTGTTTACCTCTCCGCCTGCCCATTTGGGAAGAAGCCCCTAAACCGGCACGAGTAAGGTACCAAAGGACCACCAGGACACGACTGCCAGGCACCACATGGGGACCTGGAGCAGACCAGAGGACCCAGGAGAGGGGAAGCACAAAGCTTGCCACACAAAGAGGCCAGGGGATCCTCGGCCGGTGGGAATCGGGACCTCACCCGCCACCGGACCCCCACTGAACATCCCCCTGGGAACAGCGAACCTAGAGCACAAAGGGGGACCTGACACCCCCGACCCCCAGAAGGGATCGACAGACACCCCCCCACGCAGCACTCTAGATCAGCAACAAGAGCGCAGGATCATTACGGAGCTAGTGGGAGAACCCCCCCAAGACATAGCCAAGTAACCGCAGCCACCCGGAAGATGTCGTGCAAAAACAACCCAAAGAGGCTAAAGAAGACACCCCTGGAGCCAAACATGCAAAAAAGCAGGAAGGAACACTCCAAAAGCTTTGGAGGAAAGGGGGGGAAGCCCCGGACGAGGAAGACAGGGCGGGACCGAGAAACGAGCGCAGGGGGAATATCCAATGATACCACAAGGTCAAGACCTCACGAGCGAGGTGCTGCAGCAATTTTTCAAGGCATTCAGCGACCAGTTGACTACCACCATACAGACTCAACTAAGCCTAATACGCACAGAAATAGCGCAATCTCTGCAAGAACTCAAAAGTAACATCGAGGATTGGGTGATAGAGTTGATACAAATGAGAATGCCATCCAGGAGCTCACAGAGGACACCCGATAGATTGACGCACTAACGGAGCAGCTAGCGGTAGCAACACATAATCTAGAAATCCAAGTGCAGGATTTGGAGAACCGCTTGAGGCGGTCGAACATCAGGGTGAAGGGGCTGCCAGAGAGCGTGGGCGACGCCGGTCTCAGGGAAACAATGTAGCATGTGTTTAAAGAACTGCTCAACATTGAGACCGGGGGAGAAATCATTATAGACAGAATCCACTGAGTGTGTCCCCTCAGAGAAGAACATGGGGCCAGACCAAGAGAGGTGGTGATGGCCCTACAGCGATACGACCAAAAGGAACAGATACTCCAGGCGGCAAGGAAGGCAACCACCATCAAGGTGAATGGCACTGCTATAGAACTGTTTCAGGACTTGGCAAAAATTACACTTGCAAACAGGAGGCAAATGGGACCAGTGACCAAGGCCTCACAGAAGCTCAGACGAGATACATGTGGACATTCCCCTTCTGGCTGGTCTTCAGGTGGGAAGGGGGCCAGCACTGCATCAACACACTGGAGGAGGGCCTCAAGATCTTGATCATCGAAGAGGGGGATGCGGCGAGAGGACAATGCAGGATTACGGAGCGTGAAGGACACAGAGAGAAGCCATGGGAGTGGAGGAAAGTTGGGGAACCTAAATCAAGACGCAAACACCTGCGGGGCCCAGGGGGGCTTAGACCCAAGTCACCAGGTTAAGCGGATACTCCTACTAATTGGTCCAGTTGGGAAAACCAGGCTATGGGCCTGCCCCTGAGGAGACTCAATGGGGGGCACTGGGACAGATGGAGTCGATTTTTGGAAGCATGGGAGAGCAAGGGGTTTCCTCTCCCCGCAAGGTAAATCTCCGGGAATGGAACGAGACCCGGCAATCTAGGACGTTGTAAGGTCCTGGGGTCGTTTGGCCGAGTTTAGCCGGAGGGGAGCAAATGGGGAGGGTGTGTCATGACCCTTGCCTCTGGCCTCACTGGCAAGTCAGCCTTCCAGTTAGGGCCAGGTCAAAGGCCTTAAAACCTCATCCAAGACTCTCTTGGAGTCAGTCCTGGCACCTTTGGCGCCAGGCTCATAACCATCATGAAGACCAACATTAGAATGGGACTATTTACTTGGGAGTATTTAACTTGGGGGCGGGGGGTTCAGCCAACATGGAGGCACACACATAGCTCAGTTACAAGGAACTGAGATATGCAGTCTAGTCTTTTGGGTGTGGCAGGCCTGGGACAACTTTACCTGGACTACTTTGGGTGTGGCAGGCCTGGGACTATTTTACCTGGACTACTTTACCTGAGACTATTTAAACCACACCCAAGCAGCAGAACATGCTTTGCGTTATTCTGCTGTGGGCAGCGTAACGCTTACTGTGTACAGTTCTTTGATACCAGTTTACCTGAAACCAAGGACCTGCAGAGAGAGAAAGAACACTACGAAACTTACCTGGAACAGTATCCTGTCTTCAGTCCATCGCCGACTTCAGTTTCACTCACCGGAAGGTACAAACTCGATCATCCAGCACCGCATGCATCCTTGAATACTATAACCTGGAAAGAGGAGAAAGAAAGACAGCATTAGTAAGCGTTTACTCCCGTTTCCTTCCGAATGAAGAAAGCCACACAATTCTTACCTGGGTTGTCATCTCCTGGTCAGTATCATTGCTGGAACATTACTGCATGCATCCTAGAATACCATAACCTGGAAAGAGGAGAAAGAAAGACAGCATTAGTAAGCGTTTACTCACGTTTCCTTCCGAATGAAGAAAGCCACACAATTCTTACCTGGGTAGTCATCTCCTGGTCAGTATCATTGCTGGAACATTACGGCGCTCGGCGAGGAACATCGCAACCTTCAAGGAGAGAAAAGACACAGGTTAGCAATATAAAAGGCGAAACAGCACCGCGCATCGCATTACTCACCGGACAGCATCGCGCACACCGCGCTTTCGCCTACCGGCCCATGCTCATCTTCAAACTGCATGACAACTCCAAAATACCTAAAAAGGAAGAAGCAGGACATTATTATTGGAACTAAGAGGAACATAAGAACTGCATATAAAGACTGTAAAGCAGCAAACCGACGGAGTCGCAGCAGGCCTGGATTCCCACAGGGGGGCTTGCACCAGTGAAGTAACTTGGTCGCTGCTCGCCCCCCACATCTACGCGCCCCTGCCACGAGGAGCAGGACGGAGAATCCACCTTATACAAAATTAAGGTGAGGAGAGGGCCCAAGGGGGAGGAAGGAGTTGAGGCCAAGGGAGGTGGGAAAACATAAAGACAATCTGGTATTGAATCCAGCTCTCCTATATTGCAGACCTATCTTTAACCAGAGGCCTTACCGAGGGACCGGGAGAGGGTTCGAGAGTGCAAATCATCCAACCAGGGCTGGGTGGCATCCCCATGGATACCAGGTGAGCGTAACAGGGTGAGGCTGGGTAGGAGGGGGAGGGGAGAGTCACTAGGAAGGGGAGGGGGGCCGCAGTAACATGAAGATTCATAGGGTACCCTGAGGTATGGGTAGTAGCAAAGGGATTCAAATTCTACTCTCAACATTAGGGGGCTAAACACACCGGCCAGGAGACGGAATATGGAGAACTTCTTCAGAACGATAAACCGGAAATTGTGACTCTCCAGGCGACCCACATCTGCTTGCAAGATAAGCATAGACTGAAGCTGAGAGGATACCCACTGGTCCTTTAGGCCAACAACAAGAACAAGGTTAGAGGGGTCCTGATCGCGTTTAGACACCTTCCAAATAATTGATACAAAAGCCGACAGAGGGCAGGTTTGTCCATATACAATGGGGAAGATCATGCTTCACAAAACAACAGTCTAGGCCCCTAATTCTGGGCAATGCAGATTTTTGAGGGGGGCAATGGAGAATTTGACCAATTCACAAGGGGTCACTTGATACTTACAGGAGACTTTAACCTGGAGTGGCACCCGACCAAAGATAGAAGCGCTGATAGGACTCTCTCATCTGGCGGCCTATTCCAAACGCCTTCAGGCTAGCATGGACAGACTGACTATAGCAGATACATGGCATGAACTAAAAGGGAACTCTAGGGGTTACACTTACTTCTCCCACGCACACAGAATGTTATCAAGATTAGATTACATCTGGGTCTCGGTGTCACTGCTAGGACAAGTGCGGAATATTGATGTGGGTCTTAGAAATCGAATGGCAGAAGGGCGGGTCGGGACTTTGGAAATGGTAATTCCCCCGCCACTTACTAAATGACAGATCTTTAGCGAGCTACGTGAAGCCATTCGCGACTTCTATGTGGAAAATAAATCCCGGAGGCGGTAGTGTGGGACGCCCTTAAGGCAACCATGCAGGGGTTACTAATAGCAAAACGGGCAACACAGGCTAAACAGGAAAGGGCCCTTCAGGCAGACCAAGATGTTACCATCACCTGGTCTTTGCGGGGGCGTTGGGGCACGGTTACAGCCCTCCCTGGAAGTGGATCACCCCTGTCAGGCTTCTTCCCCTGCACATATGCTGTGGGCTGCGACAATTGGTGACACTGCTCCTGCGTTGATATGAGCGATCGTGAGAATGCTGCTATGTGACTGTTGTCTCTCTCGAACCCTTCTTGCCAAAGTGTGGTGATCATGCGCAGACCCATATAGGCTCACCTGTTGATTAATGATGATGAGCCTCCGTCCTGCTTCTCACTGCAGGGGCGCTTCTTCATGGACCAAGTTCCTTCACTGTGCCATTGTACATGGCAGCCCAGACCAGCTGTGGCTTAGCCACTCCTGATGATAAGTGTCTTATGGCTTTAAAATATTGTGATGTTAGTTCTTTATTATTGTAAGTGTCTTTTAATGATGTCTCTCTTCTGCTTTCTTCCAACAGGTGAAATTGCAGCCCTGCGGGAGTTGCAGTGCATGAAGCAAGGCCAAAATGGAAGAGAAAGGAGCCCACGATGCTCTGACAGCAGGTGAGTGTTGGTTTAAGGTTGAGCGTGAAGATTTGTCAAAAGTACGACCTTAAACGTAATGTCTTTGTAATTTCTAATCTTGTCTTTATCTTTTTCTCTTGCAGGTGCCGTCTTCGGATGAACTGCTTGCCATGCCGCAATGTCGGGGTTGAAGTGCAGCTTTCCAGAGGTCTGGAGATGTATGATGAATGCCAGCGTCAGCTATGATGCGTGCCGACGAGAACAGGTCCCAAGGTAAGTGCTGAGGCTGGTAGCTGGAATCAAAGGTAAAATGCGCTCAGGCGGCGGTGAGTGTTACGCCGCCATCAGTGCAGAATAACGTGACGCGCTTGCATGAAGGCTGGGCGGACTTATATAGTCTAGCTCTGGCCACGCCCATTAGCCTTGGTTTACCGGCCCCACCCTGCTACTCCTAAAGGATGCTGCACGTGCAATCCAGTTTTCCCCAGCAGCCATGCCCGAATAAATGCATGTGGAAGTTCCTGCTAGTGAAATAAAGTACTTTTGCACCAAATAAAGTGTGTCGGCTTACATTTGTTCATGAGCCTGGTGCCAAAGGCGCCAGGACTGAGTCCAACTGGGCCCTCTATGCTTTATTGTCCCAAAGGGACAATTAAAAGTTGTTACCCCTTACCCTTGTCCCCTGATGGTGCAGGGTCTGTGTTTTCGGGCCACTTGCCATGACGGCATTCCCCCTCAAGGCCCCTCTCACAGGTGTTCTTTCTCCTGGTCCTGGCTTGGTGGGATTGTTGAGATGGAATTGTCTGATCAGTCGTGGAGGGTGGACGAATTCACTGCGTTCCCAGGTACAGGGTACAGTCTTGAGGTCCATAACCCTTCCAGTCTATAAGGTAGTACAACTTAGATCGCACAATCTTGGAATTCAGAATAGCTTTGACCTCGTATTCCAGTTCTCCTATGATGTCGGGCTCGGGTGGTGCTTCAATCAGAGTACCTGCTTTAATTTGTTTCTGGAGTGAAACATGGAGTACCAGATGGATTCGCATATTAGGCGGTAGTTCCAATTTCATGGCAGCAGGGTTTATCACAGCTTTGATGGGATAAGGCCCCAGGTACTTGGGATGGAAGGCTTGTAGTCCTTTCAGGGGAATGTTTTTGGTTGCTAACCAAACCTTGTCTCCCACCGGATAATATTGGGCCTCTCTTCGGTGTCGGTCTGCAAACTGTTTCTGCTTCTCTTTGTCTCTGGTCAAATGTTCTGCTGCCTCTTTAGGAATCCGAGTGATGGTTTCATGTAAGATTGTCACTGCTGACATTTCCAATATGTCAAGTGAATCAAAAACGTACGTTCGAGGATGTCGACCATGCACCGTGTAGAATGGAGTCTGTCTGGTGCTAGTGTGGATGGAATTGTTGTAGGCATATTCGGTCAACCAAAGTATGTCTTTCCAGGATTCCTCAGTCTGTTGCAACATACACCTTAGATATTGCTCCAAGGTTTGGTTGGTCCGTTCGGTTTGGCCATCGGTTTGAGGATGATGACTAGTGGGAAACCGGAGGTCGATTTTGGCTATTTTGCAGCATCTCCTCCAGAGTGCTGAGACAAACTGAGTTCCACGATCTGATATTAATATTGATGGGAACCCGTGTAATCTGACAATCTGTTCCAAAAACACGGTGGCAAGGGCGGAAGCAGTGGGGTGTCCTTTTAATGGGATGAAATGGGCCATTTTGGAGAACAAATCCACAATAACTAAGATGGTGTTATATCCATTGCCGGGAGGAAGATCTGTGATAAAGTCCATTGACAACGTATGCAACGGTGCTGGCGGTACCGTCAATGGACACAGTAAATCGGCTGGGTTTTGTTTTTGAGCTTTGTATTGTGTGCAGACACCACAGGTCACGATAAAGTGGGCAATGTCTTTTCTCCAAGTTGGCCACCAATAGTTTTTTTGTATTTTAGCTGGAGTCTTGGCAATTCCTGGATGTCCTTACACTAGTGAATCATGATAGTTTGCTATTATTTGATCTTGTAGTTTTTTGTCCTAAATGTACAGTCTCCCTTGAAAAGTACAGTAGATCATTTTCAATGGTGTATTGGTGTCAAAACCAGACAATCTTTATCACAACCCCCTCTTTGCCTGAAGCCAATTTGCACCCAAACTTTCCTCACAGGAGCACAGTCTGTAGGAGTATGAGAAAGCACCTAACAGACTAGGGGCTTGAGTGAAAAGGCAGGAGCAGCAGCAACAGAGCTAGAGGAAACAACAATAACAGCTGTTTACTACTTTGATCAAAAGTACCAACCGTATCCGACACCACCCCCTATTTCCCACTCTTACCTGCTCCGTGAAGAACAAGACCCGAAACCTACTTGGCCACAACGGAGGAAATGGAATGAAGAACCAGATAAAGAAGGTCCAGGAGAAGTCCCGTAATCCCAACAGAAAAGGATTGACAACAGTAGGTGTCGTACTGCAGAGCGTCCCGGTATTTAGTGAAAAGAGTGACCAAAGAAGAAAACAGGAGAGCGTCCACAACAGTCACTCTTGTGTCCAAATGAAACAATCCTCGTAGTTCAGCAGAGCGTCCCAGGGTGCAGGTAAATGAGTCTGTGTATGGAGGTATGGAGGAGGGGGCAAAATAAACAAGGATAGAATGAGTAAAGGAATGGAAATGAAAGAGAGGAAAATACAGGTAAGCAGCGGGTCCAAGCGGGAGCAGGAGGTACTTGACCAGGTTTCAGAAGCAATAACGCTGATTTGCAGAGGTCTGGGGTCACGACGTAACAAAACGGTAAGCAGTGGAAATCCAGGTAACGTATGCTGTGTCAGGGTTAACAGGAATCAATCCGAAGGAGCCGAATACCAGAAATCAGGGAGAGTTCAAAATGGGCAATCCGTAATAACAGGCCAAGGAGTCAAAACAGGTTCAAGAAACAAGATTGCAGAAAGCTGATACTACAAAACTGGCTGTAGAACTCAGTTAAGGAGCACCGTTCTGTGTGCGCAGCAAGAATAAGTAGTACTTGCATACAGACACGAATGGTGGTCCGTGCGTATCATGTGACCGTAGCGCCTGACTCAAGTACTAACACGGAATGCTGGATGCTGCAGTCCACACAGAACCGCTGTGTTTTCGGCGTTGAGCCAAACGCCAAGGAATCTTCCAAGTGATTGGAGGGGCAATCGCAAGTCTTCGTGACTTTAAATAGGGTCGATTCAGGACAAATGGCTAGATAGCCATTCCTGTTGTGTTGATTGATTCATCTGAGATCGGAGATCGGTTTTCAAGTCGTCCAAACAGGTGGTTGTGGCGATTTTGTTCTGGATTCATTCTTCGGGAATGATGGCCACGAGCTCAGATGTGGTAAAAGCTTCTTTTTCCTCACTGATGCGTGACAGAGCGTCTGCATTCCCACTGCGTACTCTGGGTCTTTAGGTGATGATAAAATCGTATTACGCAAAGAAAATAGCCCAACGAAGTTGGCGTGAGGATTGGGCTTTGGGGGTCTTCAAGTATTCCAGATTGCAGTGATCCTTGATGACAGTGACTGCATGTCGCAAGAAGGTAGTGTCTCCATGCTTTGAAGGCTGCTTTAATCGCTAGCAGTTCTTTGTCTGTGATCGCATAGTTCAACTCGGGTGCAGAAAACCTACGGGATGAGAATGCTACAGGATGTAATTGTCCTGTTTCGGGGTCGCTCTGCGGCAATACTGCCCCATGGCTACGTTAGAGGCATCTGTTTCAACCACGTATGGCAGGTCCAGTCGAGGGTGTCGAAGAACTGGTGCTGTGGTGAAGGTTAGTTTCAGCTCCTGGAATGCTTTCTCTGCTTCTGGAGACCAAAGCAATTTCTTGTTTTTTCTCAGCAGTGAGGTAATTGGATGTACTATCTGCAAAAAACTGGGAATAAACCGATGATAAAAATTGGCAAATCCGAGCACACTTTGTACTCCTTTTGTGGATGTCAGTGATGGCCATTGGAGGATAGCATCCACCTTGCGTGTGTCCATGTGTACACCTCGTGGTGTAAGCATCAAGGCCACAAATTCAACTTCTGTTACATGGAAGAAACACTTTTCCAACTTGGCAAACAGCCGATGTTGTCGAAGCTTTTCCAATACTGCTCGCACATGGCCGACATGGTCCTCCTTGGAAGCCGAGTAAATGAGAATGTCATCAATGTAGACAAGTGGGCAAACGTCCAATAATTCACGAAGCACATCATTCATAAAAATTCAGGACACCATGGAGGCATTACATATCCCAAAGGGCATAACCTGGTGTTCGAAAAGACCATACTTTGTACGAAAAGCTGTCGTCCACTCGTCCCCCTTTTTAACTCTTACAAGATGATAGGCTCCTCGTAGATCCAGTTTTGTGTAAATTTAAGCATTCTTTACCTGATCCAAAAGCTCTGCAATAAGTGGCAGTGGATATCTGTTTTTTACCGTGATCTGGTTAAGCAATCTATAGTCAATACAAGTTCTTAAATCGCCCTCCTTTTTAGGTACGAAAAAGAGAGCCGAGGAGGCAGGGGACTTGGACGGGCGGATAAAGCCGTTAGCTAGATACTGATCCAGGTAAGATTTTAGATGCTGGTTTCCTGCTCCGTTAGGGCGTAAATCCGACTGCAGGGGATTTGGGCTCCGGGCACCAGATCAATTTGGCAATCATAAGGCCTGTGTTGAGGCAGGATGTTCGCTTGCTCTTTCTGAAAAATATCCTGGTAATCCAGATATTCAGGTGGTAAGGAACCAGTGAGCCCCAGAATGGTTCCTTTCTTTGGTTTCAGGTTGCACATTTTTTTATTGTAACAGGTGTTAGCATACACTTGAGGAAAGGTCAGAACTCGTTTTCGCCAGTCGATCCTAGGGTTGTGGGTTTCCAGCCAAGGCATTCCTAATATCATCTGGAAGTGAGGGGCACAGATGAGATCAAAGGTAATGTCTTCTTGATGACCGTCCTAACACATAAGCATGACTTTTTCGGTATACTGCGTCACAGGCCCGGACGATAGCTGAGAATGATCCACTGCTGTGACGTTTTCCAATTTCTGCTTTTGTCGGAGAGGAAGGCCTATTCGTGTAGCCAGATCTTGGTCAATATAATTTCCCACGGCTCCGCTATCAATGTATGCCTCCAAGGCATGTATCTTTGATGGTCGTTTGTGGTTAACGAAAAGTACCATGATGACTAGATGTGAGGTCTGTATGGATTCCTTCCTTTCGCTCGACAAGTGGACCCCTACGCTTGGCGGCCGTTGGAGTTTACAGAATCGTGTTCTTCTTCCTTGTCGTCTTTTGTCTGTTGCTCTGACTAATTCCTTGGGTGGGTTCACTGGGCATTCTCGGAGGAAGTGCCCTGCTTTCCCGCAGTATAAGCAGAGTTGTTACCTTCTTTTCCCGCTTTCTGCCTTGGTGATAGGACTTCCGTAATCCACCGATCTGCATTGGTTCAGTCTGTTCGTGTGATCTGGCTTAATTGTCACGGGGTCGCACATAGACCGACCTCCCTTCAGCTCTTGTTCGGTCAATTTTTCGATTCTGCAATCTGTGATCGAGCTGCACAGTCAAGTTGATGTATTCCGCACATCGCTTGGGAGGATTTACCACTTGAGCTAAAACATCTTTAAGTTCCCCACGGAACCCTCGATTTTCTTCAGGCCAGTTTGTCTGTGCTACGAGACGATTGAAGGTTGCGATGTAGGTCAATAGGTCTTGGTTTCCCTGTCTGAGTGACAACAATTCAATGTCCAGAGCTTGTCCTTGAGTATGCCTTGCAAACAATTTCTCCATCTCACGCTGCAATTCCCCAAAGTCTCGAAGCAGAGGATCATCATGGTTTACTAACGGTATCGTGTGTCCCCGGGTCACAGACACAGGACTGTGTCTGTGACCCGGGGACACATGATAATGGTCCTTTGTTTGTACCTATGCCCCTAACATCCTCGACATAAAAGAGGGACTAGCGCTTTCCGCTTGGTCTCCTCAGTCTGCTGGGACTCTCTGTGGGCGACGGTCACTCTGCGTGAGGTAAGCGCTTTTTCAGAAATTTGCTTTGAACCTTCTTTTTTGAAATATGTTTTTGAAATTAGCTTTGAACTTCCTCTTTTTCTTTTTCTCTATCATCAAGCACATATTGGAGTGCTTCCCCATGCAGCCTTAGCGTGACATGTACTATTTGTCATGTAACATTGGCGTAACACTTTTCATTTCGCTTCTTTTTTAGAAGCAGTGCTGCATGCAGAGTAGAAACTGCTTGACAGAAGGGATATTACAGCGACCTCATTTAATCTTTGAATTGCTTGCACAGAAGACATTTGGGAGTGTTACGCCCCATATATTGAATAAGAAGGGTGGTCTTCTCTCTTGTTTTCCAATTGTTTTCCAATTGAAGAGCACACATTGGATTGCATTTCTCTACAGCCTTAGCGTAGCATTGATATGTTTGATTTCGTTTTTCGCGTTTAGAAGCTGCGTCGCTTGCAGAGTAGGAACTGCGACGCAGTGGGGACGTTACGGCGGTCACAGTTTTCTGTCTATCCCTCTTTCATTTCTACGAAGTCGGCCTCGATAAGAGACAGACGGTGCCGACATTTCATCTATACAAAGTCAAGGAGATTTATCCCTTTTTTGAGGTAATTTCGCTGGCATACCTTTTGTGGTGCTCATTTGCCTTATATCAAATACTCTTAAAGTAGGATTGTAATACAGTGGTGACAGAAGTACTGTTCTTTTGTTGTTTGGCGTTTCAGGGATGTTTGATGTTTACAAATTTCCTGGAGTGTGCTTTATAACGAGGACTACCTGTATTTGACCCAGCATCTCTAATACAGAGGAGAAGCTGGTCAAGACAAGACCAGTTTACCATCCGGTGTATGGTTTTCAGGTATTACTTTAGTTGATTGTTGAATGGAATTCCAAATGGAGACATGGGGGGAGCGGGGTGTTAAACTAGGGAAAATATATTGACACGAAATTATAGTGTCCCATCAATGTGAAATGATTTTTTCTTTCCTGATGCATTGAATTCTCTATCCTTTTGTAGAGAAACGGAGGTATGTGAGGCCTTTTGAGATATGCATTGCCCCTTAGTGGGCAACATTTAAATAAATTGGAGTTAACCCTCTCCATTTATTCAAATTTCGGGTTGGTTTCAGAGTATGACTTAATTTGTCCTCTCCCCATATTTGGACTATTGGTATTCACAGAGAGCAACTGAGTGAATTAAGATTTTTTAACATCCAATTTTAATTGTACCATTGTTTTTTCTTTTTCTTTTTAGAAATGTTGTTAGGTTCATCCCTATCCTGATGAAGACATAGATAACTATTCAAGTCGAAACTATGTATTAAGAAGCCTATTTGACTAAAAAGACTTATTTATCTTGGCATCAACAGTCTGGGCACTAATAGTCGATAACTTTTGTCTGGAATGAACCATTATCATTGAACACCGGAAGTGTTGTTGACATTTCCATTACACAGAATTTGTATCTGTTTGCTTTTGATCCCATTAATTGTTTTTTAAGAAAGCGTATTTTTTATCCTAACAATGGAACAGTTCTTGCACTTTCTTCACATTTCCCTTTAAAACATGTAAATGTACTATTTTTAGAGCTGTATTGAGCTGTATTAGTATGAATGAATGTATGAATGTCTGTTATATAGGATGTGTTTTACAAAATGAATTAATTAAAGACTTTTTTACAATCTATAACAAAATAAAATGAATTTTTGATGTAATACCCTTTGCCTTGTTCTTCAGTTGCTCTCGTGTTTCCGGCACCACCACCTGTTTCATATGTATTGTTTTACCTCTAGGTGTCGGGTTTGGAGGTTTCCACCATTGTTTGTTGGTTTACTAACGGTATTGACCAGTCCGCTGCACTGCCTCCTAAATATGATATGATATGGCATTTCTAACGCGCCTATACACAAGTGTTTCAAGGCGCGACGAGGCAGGGAGGGGGGAACAAGGGGAAGACAGACAACGATCCTACTAGGCCAGGTGTCATTCAGACCGAGCAAGTGCAGGGGTAGGGGGAAGGGAAAAAGTGCAAGGGGAAGGGGGGGAGTGTAGTACAAATAAGTAGAATAGAAATAAAATAATAAATAAATAGGGCCAGCTGGTGGCAAGTGCAAGGTAAGTGCAGACAAGTGCTGGGGGGGGGGGCTGTAGGGATACAGAGACAGTCCCGCAGTGCAGGGGTTGCCAGGGAGGCAGTGCAAGTGAAGAGTGACTGGGCCCGGGACCGAGGTCGGTGAGAGTGGCCCAGTTGCAGAATCAGTGCAGTTTAGGTGAAGAATTTAGCAGGGGAGAGGGAGAGAGAAAGCAGAAGTGAAGAGGAAGGTTTTGAGGTGCTTCCGGAACCAGAGATGGTTCTCCTCAAGTTTCAGGGAGGCTGTTCCAGAGGGAGGCCCCTGCCGCGGAGAGAGATCTACCCCCAGCTCGTTGCTTCGAGAAGCGGCTGACCCTGAGGGAGTTGGAGACGGATGAGCGTAGGGCTCGGGAAGGAAGATATTTAGGAAGAGAGAGTTGAAGGTATTTAGGCCCCAGGCCCCAGAAGGCCTTGTGGACAATGCAGAGGGTTTTGAACTTAATCCTCGCAGCCACTGGGAGCCAGTGTAGAGATTTCAGTCCTGGAGAGATACGGTCCCTGGGCTTGAGGCCAAGGACAAGTCTCGCAGTTCTGTTCTGGATGAGTTGCAGAGGGCGGAGAGTGGAGGCAGGCAGATTAAGTACAAATGATTATGAGAGTACAAATGCGACTCTAGCTTGATCTTTAGGAAAATCCCCATGCCGGCACAAAAAATGATGGCGACATTGGTTCATGAATATAGCGTACTTATTAGGGTCGCCAGTAAAGTATTTTTGGCGGGGCCAGTGGCACTGTACCTGGAAGAACTACCTGAACTGGTGTTGATGGATGCGGCGTGGGAGGATGGGCAAATCCAGGTAGTGGAACCTGACCCACGTGGGCCTGAAGAATTTGTCTTGCCAAGTTGTCAGTTTGTTCTCGAGTCACAATAAGATCCCTCCTTAAAGCATTGGTTTCCGGTCTGGAGGCATGGACTTCAGCCCGTAACTCCCCCAATAGTTGGGCCAACTGGTCTGTTCCCTGTTAGGACCAAATCTCATAAATGGCTGATTTCCCTTACCTAATGAGTCCCTCAGCAGCTTTGCTGGATTTCTAGGATTTATTTTTTTCACCTGGTAAGAGTGTAAGCCTTTTTCTCACTCTTACATGTGTTTTGCTGTGTGTTTTCACTTTTTGTGTGATCTTGAGCACTGGAGCCTCACCTACTCCATGGCCTCACATTTCTCATGTCTGTTACACAGCACCTTCAGTGCAGTGACACAGGGTTGTCTTTGAGACTTCCCCCTGACTCCATTTTCTGGGGCTGACTACTGCCCCCCAGAAAAGGCAAAGTTGCCATTAACTTTACTTTAGTCACTTTAAACCACATACCCAGTACACCCCATCTTACATGGAGTACTGGAAAGGGTTAATTCTTCTCCCTTTTTGTCTGTGTCTCTTGGAGCTTTGTTTTGCTCCCTTTACATCAAGACTTGGGTGGTGGCAGTGGTAACTACCCTCTTTTTCGTACCGCGATTATCTTATATAAACGTGGTAATGTTTTAGGCTATTATATTAGCCTCGAACATAAACCCGCTTGACCAAATACTTTTTATTTTCGCTCCGGCTGGGTTAATCCGCCATTTCTTTTTGTTAAAGTCTTTCTCGTGTTTTTCTCTGCGTGCCAAACCGGGGATGATTCCTTTGCTCGCTGTCTTTTCGCGGGCTTCTGCACAGAAGCGCTCCTAAAGGCGCCTGAAAGTCTCGGTAGGCAGGATGTGAGGAAGGGGTCTTCGGACCCCTGCCATGGGTTCCCTTGGTAACCTAAATCACACTCCTGTCTGGCTGAGGGGACTGTCCTTGCCAGGACAGCCAACCTGCTGTTTGATTGACAGCCAGGCTGCATGAATGGGGGAAAACTGCATAAAAAGCAGGTCTCTGGGACTGGAAAGGCAGAGTCTCCACTGGAACGAGAGAACCAACGAGGAAATGACCGAAGAGGACCCCTACAACGACTGAACCGCCCGGTGAAGCCCTGCTGCAGGTCCGAATCTTCCGAATCCGACAACAGAAAAGATCCTCCAGGAAACCTCTTCCCTTGAGCTGGTGGGACCAACCAGTTCGCCCCATCTGCAAGCCAGGACCCCTCCTCTGGTCGAATTCGCTGTACTGAGCTACAGTGGGCCGGATAGCCAGTAAGGTCGGACCCTGCTTGGGTTTTAAGGAGCGCACCTTTTATTTGTTGTTTTGTTATGCAGCTGGCTTCTTCCCTGGGTGGCGCAGGACCCTCCAGCTTCCTACTTCGTGTCAGTACGACAGTGCTTCGGGAACCGTGAGCCTGCAGGAACCACCAGGAACGTCCGCCTCAGCTACAGCTCCCTCTCCGTTTTAAGGTACGGTTCAAATCTGGTTGTCCGTTTCTTTCAACTGCGGTGAAAGTGTTTGAAATCTTTCTCCAATCCGAGGAATCCGAGGGCTTGTCCTTCTCTTCTCTTTGAACTAACTTTTTTATCAACCAAACCTCGTCCGGAATCTGTGCCACAAACTTTACTGCGAACTACCCTGAACTGTGTGATCTTGAGCAAAAGACTTTTGACCCATTGACTTTGGCCCTAAGCCTTTCCTACCTGATTATATCACTGTAGTTTCTCTTGTTCAAATTGCCCTGAGTACTTACCTGTTGGTGTGATTTAATTTCTAATAACTTTGTCTTTCCCTCCCTTTAAATTGTTGGAGTGCCATTTTGCTCCCACTTCATTTTGTGAGCTTAACTTGTCTGGAATTTAAGGGAAGTGGTGTGGTGTATTAAGAGAGTGATTTTTGAACTGCTTATAATAGTGCAATGTTATATAAATGAAGAGTGAAATAAATGTATATTTTTTTACTTGAAAACCTTGAGTCCGTGTTTGCCTGAATCATATTAATTGCTGTCCTTTGTGTAACCACTTGTACTGCTCACTTACTCTAGAGATAAGTCTGGCTGCTCCGCTACGGCTACCACTTTAACTGTGTAGTACAGGTTTGTACCAAAGGTGAAATTGTACTGTCACTTGTAGTCTTAATTGTGTGTGGTGTTCCCAAAGGGAACTGCATATAATTCTGCCTAACATTCCCGAAGTATCCATAACGCCCAGGCAGAGATCCGTAGTGGCTTTGTGTTCTATTACGCTCACCTGGTCTCTGCAGGGACATTGGGGCACGGTTGCAGCCCTCCCTGGAAGTGGATCACCCCGGTCAGGCTTCTTCCCCTGCACATATGCTGTGGGCTGCGAAAATTGGTGACACTGCTCCTGCGTGGATATGAGAGATCCCAAAGTGTGGTGAGCATGCGCCGACCCATATAGGCTCACCTGTTTATTAATGATGATGAGCTCTCCGTCCTGCTACTCACTGCAGGGGCGCTTCTTCATGGACTGAGTTCCTTCCCTGGCCCATTGTACGTGGCAGCCCAGACCAGCTGTGGCTTAGCCACTCCTGATGGTAAGTGTGTTATGGCTTTAAAATATTGTGATGTTAGTTCCTGATTATTGTCCGTGTCTTTTAATGACGTCTCTCTTCTGCTTTCTTCCAACAGGTGAAATTGTGGCTCTGCAGAAGTTGTGGTGCATGAAGCGAGGCCAAAATGGAAGAGAAAGGAGCCCATGATGCTCCGACAGCAGGCGAGTGTTGGTTTAAGGTTGAGGGCGAAGAATTGTCAAAAGCGCAACCTTAAACGTAATGTCTTTGTAATTTCTAACCTTGTCTTTATCTTTTTCTCTTGCAGGTGCCATCTTCGGATGAACTGCTCACCGTGCCGCGATGTCGGGGTAGAAGAACAAGTTACTTACCAACTGTAACGTTCTTTCGATTGGATGTTCCTCAGACGTATTCCTAATCTTAGATATATCCTTACCTTCAGCTTTGCTGCTTCGGAATTTTTTTTTCTCTCCACCAGAGGGCGCTCCACTCGAGGCGACGACGTCGATGTCCCTCAGCGGCATCCGTCGAGTGTCGACATCATCCGCAGTATAAATGCCTCGAGCGTGCCCGTTGGCCTCAGTTCTGTTTTTTCGTATCAGAGCCCATGTATTATAAACAAAGGCGTGCGTCTTATTGACCCAAGCCTTGAAAGAATTTAGAGTGTAAACCACGTAAACTGTACTGTGGGGTAGGATGGAAGGGTCGATGAGGAATACGTGGGAGGAACATCCAATCGAAAGAACGTTACAGTTGGTAAGTAACTTGTTCTTCAAATGGATTGTGTCCTCCCACGTATTCCTCATCTTAGATAGACTCCCAAAGCAGTTTTGTATTGGAGGCGGGAGTACAGATGCCTTTTAGTCATGTACCGCATGTAGTACAGATTTGGCAAATAAACCTCCTTGAGATGTAGTTGAGTCCAAAGCATAATGTTTGATGAAAGTATGCATGGATGACCATGTAGCTGCTGCACAAATATCTTGCACAGGGACACCCCTCTTAAGTGCTGTTGAAGTTGCTATGCCTCTAGTTGAATGGGCTCTTAAGCCCCGTGAGGGGGATCTTTTCCGGCTAGCCTATAACACTCTGTTATGGCTAAAATTATCCATCTTGATAATGTTTGTTTGGTTACGGCTAGTCCCAATTTACGGCCAGTGTATCCCTCAAAAAGTTGATCACACTGACGTATCTTTGACAATCTTGAGATGTAAAAGCTTAGAGCCCTTCTGGGATCTAGCCTATGCAGTCTTTCCTCTACCTTACATGTGTGAGGAGGAGGATAGAACGCAGGTAGAATTATTTTCTGTGACAGATGAAAGTCTGAAACTATTTTTGGCAGAAAAGATGGTTTAACTCGAAGGATAACTTTATCTTTATGAAAGATGGTGTGAGGAGGACCACTCGAAAGTGCCTGCAACTCACTTACTCTGAGGGCTGATGTCAATGCAATTAAAAGTATAGTTTTTAATGTAAGAAGCCTTAATGGACAAGAATGTAAAGGCTCAAAGGGTGCACATGTCAGAAATGTAAGTACCACATTTTAATCCCACACAGGAACTTGAAAAGGTACTGGTGGAAAAACATTGTTTAAACCTTTTAGAAATTGTATTATTAAGGGTATCTTAAATTAAGATCTTTCTTCTGATGAGCGCTTGAAGATAGATAGCGCTGCTACATATCCTTTTATTGTCTTAACCTGGAGCCCCAGATAAGCTAAATGTAATAGAAAAGATAATACCATTGGAATGTCACATTCAAAAGGATCCACATTCTTATCCCTGCACCAGTTACTGAATTTATTCCAACGACACTGGTACAAAGATTTTGTTGCTGGCCTTCTGGCCGAAAGCAACACCTCCATAACATCATCCGGAAGGTCCCAATCCATGTATCTCAACCTCTCAGAAGCCATGCGTGAAGGTTGAGTATGTTGACCTCTGGATGGAGAACATGACCTCCCTCTTGCGAGAGAAGATCCTCTCTTTTTGGAAGACGTATTGGAGGGCAGATGGACATGTCGAGAAGGTCTGGGTACCACGTTCTCCTGGCCCAATCCGGGGCAATTAGGATCATGGTTTTCCTGAACTTTCTCAACCTCCTGATTACCTGAGGGATCACAGGGACTGGAGGGAACGCATATAGAAGAGGAAATTCCCACTCTACTACAAATGCGTCTCCTAGAGCTCCTCTCGGGGGTAATTCCCTTGAGCAGTACAGTTCGCACTTCCTGTTGACAATGGTCGCCAACAGATCCACTTGAGGGGTTCCCCAAAGGGCGAAGATCTCCATAAGGACTTCCCGAGCTATCTCCCACTCGTGAGAGACTGTGCAATGCCTGCTCAGAGCGTCCGCCGCTGTGTTTTGCTCTCCTGCTAGGTGAATGGCAGATAGAGAGATCCCTTCTTGTATTGCCCAGAACCAGAGCTGCATTGCCTCTCTGCACAGTGGCAGTGACCCTACTCCTCCTCTCTTGTTGAGGTAGCACATGGCCACTGTGTTGTCCGTCATGATCAGGACATTCTTTCCCCGTACAGAGGGCAGGAAGGCCTTCAGCGCTAGTCTGATCGCCCTCAGCTCCAAAAGGTTGATGTGTAGTCTGGACTCCGATGGAGACCAACGACCGCTGATTTTCAGATCGTTGGTGTGGGCTCCCCACCCTGTGATTGAGGCGTCTGTCACTACAGTGATCTCCGGCCATGGTTGCCAAAAAGATTGTCCCTTGAGGATGTGTTCTTTGCAAACCCACCATTGTAGGTCCTGAGCTACTCTGGTTGGAACTTGTAAGAGATCTGTCCTTTCCCCTGAAAATTGGGCCCATTGAAGGGATCTCATTCTCAATCTGGCCTCTGGCACCAGAAAAATGCAGGATGCCATGAGGCCGAGCAACCTGAGAAGATCGAAGGCCGGTAGATACTGGGCATTCTGGAATTTTGTCACCATCTGCAGAATGTGGTGAGCTCTCTCTTCGGGAGGCGAGGCTTTGCCCGAACGAGTATCCAAGACTGCTCCTATAAATTGGAGCTTCTGTGATGGTATCATGTTTGACTTTTTTAAATTCAGAGAAAACCCTAGTTTGTGAAGGAAGTGGCAAGTCTTGGATAGATGATCCTGGACTTGTTCTGGAGAACGTGCCCTGATCATCCAATCGTCCAAATAGGGGTAGAAATGAATCCCCCCTCTTCTGAGACTCGCTGCCACAACCGCCATCAACTTGGTGAAAACTCTTGGGGCGGAGGTCAACCCGAAAGGCAGAACTCGAAACTGATAGTGAGAGTTGCCAATCGCGAACCTCAGGTACTTTCTGTGCTTGAGATGGATTGGCACATGAAAGTAAGCATCCTGAAGGTCCAATGATACCAACCAGTCTTGAAGTTGGAGAGCCTGAAGGATCTGAGAAAGAGTAACCATCTTGAACTTGTCCTTCCTGAGGAACTTGTTCAAGTTTCTTAAGTCCAAGATGGGTCTCAGTCCTCCGTCCTTCTTTGGAATGAGGAAATATGGGGAATACCAACCCTTGTTCCTCTCCGCTACAGGTACATGTTCTATTGCACCTTTCTGTAGCAGGGTTAAAACTTCCTGCAACAGGAGCGGGTCTGGATTTTTGGTAGAGTTGTATTCCGGTGGGTGATTCTGAGGTTTCTTTAGAAAAGGAAGGCAGTAACCTTGGGATACTGTTTCCAGTGCCCAAACATCTGAAGTAATGCTTCGCCATTCTTTCAGATGCTGTGAGATCCTGCCTCCCACTGGGGTCTTGTGAGTCAAAACCTCAGAGTGGTTTTGCGGCAGCTCCAGCAGCGGTTGAAGGGACAGATGCTGCTGCTAGGGCAGATCTAGTGCCTCTTCCTCGCCCCCAAGGAAATTTTCTTTGCCCCCTTTGATTGGCCTGTCCCCTTCCTCTCCCAAATGAGGAGTAAAAACGAAAGGGACGACCCCTCCAGGAAGATGAGCCTGTGTAGGGGCGTTGCTGAGGTTGTCGTATAGCGGCACTAAGTGACTTTGCCGCTGCCTTGGAGATCTGCAGCTTCTCCAAACTTTCATCCGCCTTGCTGCCAAACAACCTCGAGCCATCAAATGGCATGTTAAGGAGTCTAAATTGAACATCTGGTGCAAAACCTGACTTCCTTAGCCACGCAAATCTGCGTAGCACTGCGCTAGATGCCACGGACCTGCTGATACTGTCAGCAGTGTCCAAACCTGCTTGAAGGCATTCTCCCGAAGCCTCCTTACCATCCTTAATTATGGATAGGAAACCATCACGTTCCTCTCTTTCCGGAATGTGTTGAGCTGCCGCTGACATGCAGTCCCACAGAGTATAATTAAATCTAGCCAATGTACAAGATACATTGGTAGACGTCAGAGCCATGCTCCCTGATGTAAAGATCTTTTTCGACTAAGTATCTATTTTCTTGTCATCCCTATCAGGGGGAAAAGTGGGGTATGCAGCATTTTTTGTTGATGCGGCTGCCTGAACTACCAGACTCTCAGGAGAAGGATGTTTACTCAAATACTCTGGGTCAGAGTTACAAGGTCTGTATTGTGCCACAAATTTTTTATTTACTGCTGGACTAGATTCCGGTCTTTCCCAAGCAGCATTTACTCTCCTTTGCAGGGCAATATGAAAAGGAAGTATGGGGTCTGGTGGAGGACCTCCTGACAAAATATCTGTCATGTCAACATCCTGGTATACAGGTGCATTATTACACCACCCCATAAACTCTGTTACTCTATTCATAAGTTTTCTGTAACCCAGATCAGCATGTTCTGCTGGATCTGGTCTCTCAAATTCATATTCAGGAGATGTGTCTATTCCACTTGCAGACAGTAAACATTCATACAAATCCTGCATTTTTGATTGAGGATTTATTAATTCCTCTGGAACATCTCTTGTCCCATATTTTACCCCTGCTGATGTAACCTCAGGTTCATCTTGTTCTTCATATTCTTCATTTTCTGATGACATTTCTCCATATACAGATGACATAGTATGGAAAAAATCATGTCTGTTTTCAGGGTGAAATATTTTTCAGGAATATGTTTCAACCCTGGTGTCGTCGTCGACAGAAGCGTCGATGGCGTCGAAGTCGTGGCCGTTACCTTCGATGTTGTCGAGGTATTCTTCGATGTTTTCGAAGGCACTACAAATGGCGTCGAAGGAATCTTCGAGGCAGTCGATGTTGTCGAAGTCTTCAAAACACTCGACGCCGTCAGAGAAATCTTCGAGGTTGTCGATAAAATATTCAACGTGACTTTTTTCTGTTGGGTCGTCGACCCTTTATACTCGACAGCCTTCGACAGAGGCTTCGAAGATGTTTTCGTCGAAGTCTTTAATGACTTATCGACGTTGAAAGTCTTTTTCCTAGAGTCTGTCTTTTTAGGTGTCTGGGAAGAGTCCCTAGAAGACACCCTTGACAATTTCTTGTCGGACTTCTTAGTTTTAGACCTTCCTCTGTCACTTTTGTGACTAGAGGCATGACCTTCAACAGACATTTTTGAGGGGGTCTGGGCGGCGTTCTCAAAAATGTTCATCATGGACACTCTAAATGCTTCCCACTTTTTAGGGGAGTCATGTTTAGTTGGACAAGTAATAACTTCCTCCGAAGTCGAGGAAGAAGAAGAAGAGGGAGATCGGTGTCGTCTCTTTTTCGCCTTTTTGGACGAAGAAGAAGAGGACTTCCTTGATCTACTGCTCGATCGTGATTTTTTATGGTGTTTTGCCGAAGACTCAGCCGAGTCTTTCTTCCCTCTCGAAGAAAACTTCGAGGATTCCTCCCCCACCACCAGTTTACCTCGTCTTTCTTTCAAGGCCTTGTGGGTCATGGATTGGCACGAACCGCAGTCATCGATCCGATGTTCGGACCCGAGACACCAGAGGCAGTTACGGTGAGGGTCGGTCAGCGACATTTTTCTGCCGCACCTTAGGCACTTCTTAA
Source organism: Ambystoma mexicanum (assembly GCF_040938575.1). Taxonomy (NCBI): domain Eukaryota; kingdom Metazoa; phylum Chordata; class Amphibia; order Caudata; family Ambystomatidae; genus Ambystoma; species Ambystoma mexicanum. The sequence goes on from NC_090939.1 coordinate 641,269,231, forward strand.
ACCCCGTTTTCGGAGTAGATGGGTTCGAGGAAGACGACATAATCGCTTAAGACTGAAGCGCCGTTTTATTTCGATCCGAAGCGAAGCTAACGGAAAAACGGAACGGAGGCCAACGGGCGCGCTCAAGGCATTTATACTACGGATGACGTCGACACTCGACGGATGCCGCCGAGGGACATCGACACCGTCGCCTCGAGTGGAGCGCCCTCTGGTGGAGAGAGAACATTTTTCCAAAGCAGCAAAGCTGAAGGTAAGGATATATCTAAGATGAGGAATACGTGGGAGGACACGATCCATTTGAAGTGCTGCTTTACGGAGGTCTGGAGATGGATGATGAATACCAGAGTCAGCTGTGATGCGTGCCGACGAGAACAGGTCCCAAGGTAAGTGCTGAGGCTGGTAGCTGTAATCAAAGTAAGATGTGCTCAGGCGGCAGTGAGCGTTACGCTGCCATCAGTGCAGAATAACGCGAAGCGCTTGCATGAAGGCTGGGTGGACTTATATAGTCTAGCTCTGGCCATGCCCATTAGCCTTGGCTTACCGGTCCCACCCTGCCGCACCTAAAGGATGCTGCACGTGCAATCCAGTTTTCCCCAGCAGCCACGCCCGAATAAATGCACGTGGAAGTTCCTGCAGGTGAAATAAAGTACTTTTGCACCAAGTAAAGTGTGTCAGCTTACATTTGTTCATGAGCCTGGTGCCAAAGGCGCCAGGACTGAGTCCAGCTGGGCCCTCTATGCTTTATTGTCCCAAAGGGACAATTAAAAGTTGTTACCCCTTACCCTCGTCCCCTGATGGTGCAGGGTCTGTGTTTTCGGGCCAGTGGCCATGACACTAGAAGGGAGCTTAAAAGGGGTAATGGAGAGAATGGAAACGGACAAAGGGGCAGGGATCAGGAAAGAGTACAGGCCCCTTAAAGGGCAAATCAGTATCTTACAGACGAAGCGGTAGAAAAGTAATTCCTATTTCTGAGACAGTAATACTACCTCCAGCAAAACAAAACGGCCAGGCAGGTTAAAAAAAAAAGGAAGTGGCGGGCGTGATACATCGCATCCTAACAGCACAGGGACAGGAAACCACGCAAACAGAGGAGATCCAGCAGGCATTCACACATTTTTATGCCACTCTGTACACCACAGAAATACCTGACGGCGACCTCCAAAAGGCCCATCTAGGAATCCTGCCACCTAAAAAGACTAAGCCAGAGCGAGGCCCTGGAGGGGGTGATCACAGATGACGAAGTACGGGCGGAGATCAGATTGCTACTGCCAAACAAAGCCCCTGGCCCGGACGGGTAACCTTAGCTACTGGAAACATTCAAAGCGTGGCTAGGTGAAAGGAGGCTTCTTGGCATATCCTGGATGGGCCGCCTTAGCATCATCAAAATGATAATCCTCCCCAGAGCACTTTATTACTTCCAGGCTCTCCCCATAGTGGTTCCCAATAGCTTCTTCAAAGCCGTGACCAAACTGGTGCAGAATTACATATGGCAGGGGAAAAGACAGAGGGTGGTATCGCATGTCATGACAGCCCCCACGGAGGCGGGGGTAACGGGTGTCCCGAACTTCAAAATGTACTACCAGGCAGCCCAACTGAGGGTAATCCGAGACTGGTTCACAGGGAATCCAGATAGCATCTGGTGAAGAATGGAGGGCAGTTGTGGGCAGGCCCCTAGTGAGGTCTTGTGGTGTCCCAGGGCAGATAGGCACCCCAATATATACAAAAGTAGAATAACCGCCCTGGGCGGGAATACATGGGACACTATGGTTAAAGAAGCAGAGATCACATCCTATCCATCACCATTCACACCTCTATTTCGGAACCCACAGTTCACCCCGGGGTTGTAGAGAGGAGCATTCTCTAGGTGGGAAGACGCAAGATGCTCCTGCGCAAGGGGCATGATGGAGGGGCAAGAGGTCAAATCATTCCAACCATGTAAGTAAACCATGGGGCTGAGGGAAGAAGACCGGTACCAGTATGCCCAGCTGAGGCACTGGCTCTCCTCACAACACATGACGAATTCCACTGCTAGAGACTTCACCCCTCTAGAAAAGTACTTACTAACGAACACCAGGGACAGGCAAGTAATTAGCAAACTCTACAGGTTATTCATCACACCAACGACTCAACCTCAATGACCCTATATGAGGCAATGGGCGAACTCACTATCGCTCCCGATTATCGAAGAACAATGGTGGGAAGTGTGGCAGTGAACCCTTAACCTAATGAGAGGGATGCAGATTAGGGAAATGTGGACCAGAATCCTAGTACAGTGGCACTTAACCCCTGAGAAACTACACAAAATATATCCCTCAGTTGCTCAAACTGTTGGTGGGGATGTGAAGAAGTGGGCACATGGCTCCACGTTTGGTGGTCATGCCCAGTACTGAAGCCATTATGGGAAGTGGTCAACAAAGCAATGAAGGATATCTTTGGTCCCCAAGTTCAGGGAGAATATGGAGAAGCCATGTTGGGCCTGAGCGATGTACTGGACACACTATTGACCAAGCCACAATGGAAAGCATACATGGCCCTGAGCGTGGCGGCTCTCTAATTGCGCAAAAATGGAAGCCGATCACAATTCCCAACTAACAGGAGTGGATAACTAAAATATGGCATTACACGTCATTGGAATGGGTCACATATTCCATTCAAGGAGACTATTCGAAATTCAAATCAGACTTAGATGTAGTCCTAAAGTTCCTTCACAAAGATTACTGCCAACAATGGTCCCCCTAGAGAATAAGGTTGCTGGACATACTATAAGTTGCAAAGCAATTTACCCCGAACTGTAACCTCAGAAGAAGTTCTATACAGCGATCCAGGGTTGGGGAAGGGGGGTGTTCGGCAGGGAAGGTGACAGTTACTGTTAATGTTCTTAATTAGAAATGCCAATAAAAACAAATGTAAAAAAAAAACATAGTGGTTGTGTTGTCTGTTAATACCTTGACCGTGCTCCCCTGCAGTACTGGGAGGAAGGACTTGAGCGCCCATCAAACTGCCCTTAGCTCTAGCAGGTTGATGTGCATTTTGCCTTCTTCGATTGACTATAGGCCTTTGACGTGCAGGTGGCCGATGTCTGCCCCCCATCCTGTTATGGATGCGTCCGTGATCATTGTTTGTCAGGGTCCGGTTCTTGGAACGGCTCCCTTTGGTCAAGTTGTGTTAGTTCTTCCACCATTACAGTTTGCGGACAATGTCGGGGTGATGTAGTCCTTGTCCTTCCATGAGCCCAACACTTGTGACTAGTTTCTGGCTACGAACTCTTGCAGGGGCTGCATATGGAGCCTGCGATTTGGGATCAGGGTAATACATGACAACATCGGGCCTAGCAGGCACTGCACTTGCGTACAAAGGTGAACTTTTTTGGTTTGAGTGTTGGCACTAGAGTGAGCAACATGCTTATCCTCTATGAGGAGGGTCATACTCTTTGCTCCTGTGTAGTGAAGTATGCCCCTAGAAACACTAAATTCTTTGATGGCTTCAGTTAAGATTTTTTTGTAATTTATGGAAAACCCCAATTCCTGGAGTGTTCGTACCATCTCCAATATGGTATGTTGCGCCTTATGGAATGATGTTGCGCTTATTAACCAATTGTCTAAATATGGGTAGACATGGTGGCCCTTCTTCCGCAGCGCTACTGCAATGGGCACTAGACATTTGGTGAATGTCCTTAGTGCTGACTTTAGACCGAATGGCAGTACTCAGAATTGGTAATGTATGTTGTTGACCATGGATCTTAGAAAACTTCTGTGTGTGGGATGTATTGGAATGTGGAAATAGGTATCCTGCAAGTCCAGGGATCCTAGGAAGTCGTCCCTTTGAATGGCAGCGATTACTTTTTGCAGTGTCACCATTTTAAATGTTTGTCTTTTTATAAACCTGTTGAGACTGCGCAAGTCTAAAATTGGACACAAAGTACCGTCTGTTTCTTTTACCACGAAGTAGCATGTGTACACTCTGTGCCCCCTTTGGCGGATTGGCTATTTTTTTTCTGCAGCATTTGCCACACAAGCTGGACTAGTATTTAAAGGTGGCTTAGAGTTTGTGCAGTGGATGGTATGTTAGGAGTGGTTTTGATTGTCCACCTGTAATTGTTTGACGGACCCACCTTTTTGTGGTTATGCAGTGCCATTGGTGGACATAATTGGACACATTCCCCCCACTTGGCCCTGCGCTAGGGCATAGTCACAGTAATGGTTTTCCTTGTCTCCCCTTCTCCGGGTTAGCTCATTGCTTGCGCCGCTGAGACTATGAGAAATCTTTAGATTTGTTATATCCCTGCAAGGACCTTCTGTATCTCTGGGACTAATATGTTCCCTTGGTATATGGCAAGTCACCCTTGCTAGAGGAGGAACTGTAGTTCCTTCCAGATGCCACCTGGAGTAGGTTGGGCAGTTAGGCACTTGGGTGTTGAGTCTGGGGCCTTATTTTGTTTTATCCCATCTTCCTTTAACAGCTGGCTTGGTGAAAGGGTGTTTTAGGGTCTGTAACCCTGTGTCCCATAGTTGGTCTAGTATAGGGATGGACATGACTGATTTTCATCTCTTGGCCTTGTGATCAAATAAGAAACATTCTTTCTTATCTTCTACAGGAACTAGACTAAATTCCTGACATGCTTTAGAAATGGTGGTATGGAAAGCTCCTATGTTGTCAGGGGGAGGCGGGTTTGGTGTTTCCTTCTGTTGGTCTTCCACCGGGGTGTCAGTGTCATGTCTCCTAGGTCTCCCATCCCAAAGGTCTCTCCCGCTCACTCACCTGCAGAGGCAACTAAGACAGCGAAGCAGCGTCGGCGGATGAAAACGCTGCCTGGCAGTCCGGGTGTCTTTCGCCCCTCCGCTTGTTGGCAGTTGCCATGGAGACTTTTTCGCGGCCGACTTCGTCCCCGGTTTTCACCCTGGCACCGTACGGTGAGAGCCCCACAACAACCCTGATGAACTGCATCACGTGACCCGAATCACGTGACATTCCTCACGCCGCACGTTCCAGTGTTTTTCCTCACGTGACAGCCCTGAATGAGTCATAAGCACTCGAAAACACGGAAGCAGTGCCTTACAGCTGTTTCACGTGAGGTTTTGGCGTTTCTTGTTGCTCCTGCTGACTTCATCCTTGTTTCGACTTCGGACTGCTTCACGGACCTGCCTTTTGCTCTCTCCTCGGATTTTGGTACAGCTCTTCACGACCTCGGATAACTTGACCTCAGATTGCTCAACGGATTTGATTTTGGCTTTCTTTGGACTCTAAGTACTATTAGGCACAGCCTTGGACTGCTCTCTTGGACTCCTTTGGAACTTTCCCTTTACTTGGCATCCTTGGAACTTTGGACCTGTTGCTCCTGTTTTTGCATCTTGTACCTTTGGATCTTCGTCATCCTGATCCCGGGTGTTGCCTTCCTGCAAGTCAGATTGAACCCTATTCACCTGGCCCCCGATTCACTACTCTTCATCGTTTTGAGGATTTTCCTGTCATCCATCGGGGTAAGCCTTATTCCAGCTGTATTTAGTTTACATTCCTTCTGCCCTCTGTTTGCTTATACATTGCTTTTTGCCTTACAGTGGTCTGGGGTTCTTCCGGTGTTCCCGGTTCCTGACTGACGGCTACAATACCTGTGGCCTCAAAGACTGCACAGGCAGTTGGTTGTCTTGCCTGTGCGGTACTTGGGGACGGAGGTGCAATAAATCTGCACTACCATCAAGATCAGGACAGACTGTAAGGCCTTTCTGGTCGTCCGGATTATGAGCACCTCCCCCGGGGACCCCGTGGCCCTTTTGATGCAAGCATTTGCGGCCCTTAGGACCGACATGTCCGCAGCCACTACCGCCATTCACCATAGACTTGATGCCCTACAAAGTACCCATTACCCTTTACCCGCCGAATTCGGCGACCCTACCCCTCCATCCCAAACACCGGTCCCGCCACCCACGGTCCCTACCCCAGTCGTCCTTTCTACTTCATTTCCTCTTGCTGCCCCTGAACGTTACCAGGGTGACCCCAGGAAGTATCGCACTTTTGTGAACCAGTGCAAGTTACATTTTTTGTGTAGGCCCCAAGCTTTCCCTGATACCGTGACCAAAGCAGCCTTTCTTCTTTTGCACCTGTCTGGGGTGGCGGCAATTTGGGCTAACCCCTTAATAGAGAGTGATCATCCCGCCCTATACATCTTCGATCTGTTGGTTGCGGAAATGTCCAAAGTATTCGATACTAGGTATAGGGCGCAGTCTCGAGACCTAGAGTTATTGGATCTCATGCAAGGCAAACAAACGCTTATTGAGTACATCACCCGCTTCAATCAATTGGCTGCTGAGACCTCATGGCCTGAAGAAAAGAAGGCAATTGTATTCTATCGCGGTCTTTGCAACAGTCTGAAAGACGCCCTGTCGGTGATCCCTGCTCTTCCTTCTGTTTTTTCTGAACTAGTGGACCTAACACTGCAGATAGGCGCAGGTAAGATCGAGCGTAGGGCAGAGTTAGGAGCATCCAGTCAAATTCCTCTGACCACCTCCTCTTCTACTCCAGAACCAATGCAGGTCGGTGGGATTAGAAGCCCAATCACTCAGGCAGAACGGGAACGTCGGAGATCCGACAATGCCTGTTTTTACTGGAATCCATGGGCACTACGTAAAAAACTGTCCACGTCGCCCGAAGAGACCATCAGGTTTTCAGAAGGCTCGCCCTTAAAATTGGGGGTACGGGCGGGCCCTTACTTAACCCCCACTGGACCAACGTTTGGTCCTATCCGACCGATTGTGGTCCAGGCATTGTTCAAATCAAACCGCAGATCAAGTACATTCAGTACAAATCGTGATCGACTCTGGGGCTACTGGCTGTTTTATTGACATTGCACTAGCACAAACACTCAATCTACCCCTGATCAAGAAACAATACCCTGAACCGGTACAAGCGGTTGATGGCTCGAGTCTAACTTCCAGCCCTATTGAATATCAAACCGCTCCAATGACAGTGGTGATTCAAGATGTGCACCGGGACACCTTATCATTCGATCTTATCACCACCCCTCAGTTTGGTGTTATACTGGGTATCCCTTGGCTTCGGCAACACAACCCGTTGATCAATTGGGGAACTGGACAAGTTACCTTTGAATCCGATATTTGCCAACATTTCTGCCTGACAGAACCTGAGACACGGCCCTCTCCTGCTTCTCTACTTGGGGCTATGGCCTCCTTCAGTATTGGAAACACTGGTACATCCGAAACGGTCCCACATACAGTGGGCGCCGTCGTAGCAGGGGTTCCCGTTGTTTACCAGGACTACTTCGAGGTCTTCGATAAGGGCACAGCAGAGGGTCTACCGCCACATAGACCTTATGACTGCCCCATTGATCTCATTCCTGATGCACCAATACCGAAGGGTAGGATATATTCGCTCTCTCCACTTGAGGAGCAGGCACTCAAAGAGTATATACAACAGGCTTTACGTTTGGGCCACATACGACCATCCAGTTCTCCGGCTGCCAGCCCAATCTTTTTCGTGCCTAAGAAGGAGGGGGACCTATGTCCTTGCATTGACTATAGACGATTGAATGCTATCACCATAAAAGACCGGTATCCTATACCCCTTATTTCCACACTATTGGATAGACTAACACGGGCATCCATATTTACCAAAACTCGACCTCCGGGGTGCTTATAACCTGGTTCGTATGCGCAGCGGAGACAAATGGAAGAGGGCGTTCTGTACCCGTCAGGGTCTTTTCGAGTACACCGTGATGCCCTTCGGTCTCTGCAACGCCCCCTCCACTTTTCAACGTTTTGTTAACGAGGTTTTTTACGACATTCTTGATATCTTTGTCGTAGTGTACCTAGATGACATACTGATCTTCTCCTCCTCCCTAGAAGAACACATAGCCCATGTTAAAGAAGTCCTGAAATGCCTCAAGGAGAATTCCTTGTTCGCTAAACCCGAGAAATGCATGTTCCATACTCAGGAAGTCGACTTTCTAGGTTTCCATATTACACCGGGAGGTCTATCCATGAACCAATCAAAAGTTTGTGCTATCATTGATTGGCCCGCTCCGACCACTCTCAAACAATTGCAATCGTTTCTTGGTTTCGCCAACTTCTATCGGTGATTCATTGCTGATTTCTCCTCGCTTGTTTATCCCCTCACTACTTTAACTAGTCCCCGTTCCATTGGGGCTCAGAACAACAACAGTCTTTTGATACGCTAAAGTCCCGGTTTATCACTGCCCCTGTACTAAAACATCCCGATCCCGATTCCCCTTTTGTTGTAGAAGCGGATGCCTCCTCATTCTCATTAGGCGCAGTGCTCTCGCAACCTTGCCCGACCACAGGCCACTTGCATCCTGTGGCTTTTCATTCACGGAAATTTACGCCATCTGAATTTCACTACAACGTGACTGAAAAGGAATTGTTGGCCATCAAGGACGCATTGCAAACTTGGAGGCATCACCTTATCGGGGCCAAACATCAAACTGTAGTGTACACAGATCATAAGAACCTGCAGGACCTGGCCTCTCAAGTGTTCTAACAGTAGGCAGGTACGCTGGCACCTGTTTTTTGCTGCTAACGATTTCATAGTGAAACATAGACCGGGGTCTTCTCATAGTAAGGCTGATGCTCTTTTTCGCTCTCCTGGGGGGGATTCCTTGTCTTTATATCCAGACACACTCCTGGGCGAGGGGCATGTTGTTTGCTTGTGCACACCATCACCCTCCATGTTGCAGTCCATTCGACAATGGGTTTCGACTCATCCACATGCATTAACAGAATGGGATCTGGTTTTACAGGAAGGCTTACCCTTTATACAGGGGAAATTGTTCCTGCCCACTAGTGACACTCGCAATCAGGCACTCGTTTGGTCCCATGACGCGGCCATCAATGGACACCCTGGGCAACAGCGCACTCTGGAACTATTAAAGCGCTGGTGTTGGTGGCCCCTGATGAGACGCGATGTGGAACATTATGTGAACACCTGCTCCATATGCGCACAATTTAAACCGCGCAAGGGCCGCCCGTTGGGTCTTTTACACCCCTTACCCATACCACCTCGGCCTTGGCATACCGTCTCCATGGACTTTATAACTGATTTGCCCCGCAGGCAGGGACATGACACAGTATGGGTGGTTGTCGATTCTTACACCAAAATGGCCCGTTTTATTCCCTGTTCAGGCATTCCTTCAGCTCCTTCACTAGCCCAAATGTTTTTCAAGTCCGTTTTCTGTCTCTTTGGTTTGCCTCAAGTCATTGTATCTGACCGGGGTCCGCAATTTACATCTCGTTTTTGGCGGTCCCTCACTAAAATCCTTGGTATTGATGCCCATTTTTCCTCGGCTTACCACCCAGAAAGCGATGGCCAGACGGAGAGGGTTAACCAGGCCCTTGAACAATACCTGCGGTGCCTGACCCTTCAGTACCAGGACACCTGGTTGAACCTGCTCCATTTGGCTGAATTCGCGTATAATAACACCTGGCATTCCTCTACGGGATTCTCTCCTTTTTACTCTCTTTATGGGCAGCACCCCCGTACAGTCCCGCTCCCTGATTTTCCACCCACCCCGACTCCTGCCGCCAATGCCTGTGCCCGCGATCTGGTTGCTGTTCACACCCAGACCATGATCCATTTGCGTGAGGCTCAGGCCTCCATGAAAAGGAAAGCCGACAGGAGGAGAACTGCGGCTCCCTCTTACCGAGTGGGTGACCGCGTCTGGTTGTCTACCCGCCATTTGCGGTAGCCTGGCTGCTGCAAATTGCTTCCCCGTTTCATTGGGCCCTATAGGGTGTCTGCGATCCTTAATGCGGTGGCTTTGCGTCTTTCTGTTCCATCTACGTGGCGCATACATCCAGTTTTTCATACCTCCCTTCTCAAGCCCTATCTGGCCCCCACCCGGTTGATTCCGCCCCCGGCCCCGGTGTCTGTCTCCTCTCCGGATGTTTATGAAGTCAGTGCCATTTTGGGTTCCCGCCATTGTAGGGGTCGTCTCCAGTACCTGGTGGATTGGCTTGGTTACGGTCCCGAGGAGCGTTCGTGGGTCCCTTCCGGGGACGTTCACGCCCCGCAGTTGGTTGCTGCTTTCCACCAGGATAATCCTTCTAGCCCATGGGGTCGTGGGCCTTTAGGGGGGGGCTCTGTCACGTCTCCCAGGTCTCCCATCCCAAAGGTCTCTCCCGCTCACTCACCTGCAGAGGCAACTAAGACAGCGAAGCAGCGTTGGCGGATGAAACTGCTGACTGGCAGTCCGGGTGTCTTTCGCCCCTCCGCTTGTTGGCAGTTGCCATGGAGACTTTTTCGTGGCCGACCTCGTCCCCGGTTTTCATCCTGGCACCGTACGGTGAGAGCCCCACAACAACCCTGATGAACTGCATCACGTGACCCGAATCACGTGACATTCCTCACGCCGCACGTTCCAGTGTTTTTCCTCACGTGACAGCCCTGAATGAGTCATAAGCACTCGAAAACACGGAAGCAGTGCCTTACAGCTGTTTCACGTGAGGTTTTGGCGTTTCTTGTTGCTCCTGCTGACTTCATCCTTGTTTCGACTTCGGACTGCTTCACGGACCTGCCTTTTGCTCTCTCCTCGGATTTTGGTACAGCTCTTCACGACCTCGGATAACTTGACCTCGGATTGCTCAACGGATTTGATTTTGGCTTTCTTTGGACTCTGCCTTGGACTGCTCTCTTGGACTCCTTTGGAACTTTCCCTTTACTTGGCATCCTTGGAACTTTGGACCTGTTGCTCCTGTTTTTGCATCTTGTACCTTTGGATCTTCGTCATCCTGATCCCGGATGTTGCCTTCCTGCAAGTCAGATTGAACCCTATTCACCTGGCCCCCGATTCACTACTCTTCATCGTTTTGAGGGTTTTCCTGTCATCCATCGGGGTAAGCCTTATTCCAGCTGTATTTAGTTTACATTCCTTCTGCCCTCTGTTTGCTTATACATTGCTTTTTGCCTTACAGTGGTCTGGGGTTCTTCCGGTGTTCCCGGTTCCTGACTGACGGCTACAATACCTGTGGCCTCAAAAACTGCACAGGCAGTTGGTTGTCTTGCCTGTGCGGTACTTGGGGACGGAGGTGCAATAAATCTGCACGACCATCAAGATCAGGAAAGTCAGTATCCCTTCCCATATGTGTGGGGGATGCGGTAGTGGTTGAGTCTGTGTCCTGTGGCTCTGTGTCTGTTTCTCAAGCTCACCTTCCTCTTGTTTCCTAGCACTACTTGATGTTACCGGTCTTGTGGCCTCTCTTTGTGTTGGTGTTCTTTTAGACTTGGCCTTTTGGAATTGATGACGATTTGTCGACCTGTCTGAAGACCTTGATTCCACTGGTTAAGTCGCTCTAAGTGGTGATCTATAACTGACGGGTGACGCCTGTCTAGACCTTGATGGTGACGTGTGTGCTGAGTGGGGCCTTGATCTTGTCATTGCGTCCCTGATGCTGATGATGACTTGATTGAGCAGGTGGCAGCCTGGGTGGCAGCTGTGATAACACTGCTTGCAAAGACAACAGGACGTGTAGTGATAGCAGAGCCTGTGGGTTCAAAAACGCTTGGGCTGGTTGTGCTGGGGTGAAAAACGCCTGGGCTGGTTGTGTTGAATATGTGCAAGCTGGAGTATGACCTGCGCCTTGATGTGACTAGATCCTGCTGTAGCCGGGACTTCAAAGTGAGACCTTCCTGGTGTGGGTGGTCTTGACCTCTCAGAGTCAGATGATTGTGATAATTTTGCCAGCTGTGTGAATCTATTTCGTGTTGGAGGATATCCTTTGGCATTATGTTTCAGTAAACTATTGGACACTGGTGAGGTGTAAACTTGCTCCAGTTGTACTTCCTGAAGAGGCTGTAGATGACCCTCTTGTGAGCTTTGCTGTAATTTCTGCATGCTTTTTAGTAGCCGCTAAAGGCTCCTCTTGCCTTTTTGTTTTTTTTAGTGTCCCCCCCGTGGCTGATGGTTTTGTGGCTGGTAACGGTTTGGTGGATGATGAACGCCCTGTCGATGAGACGAAAGAGAGTGTGCCTAGGGTTTGGATACGCTCGTCGACGGGCCGCTGTGTGACCTTTTTACTGACGGTTTCACTGGCAGATGCCCTATTCCTGAGGTGGTTGACGAGGGATTTGTTGTTGTTGTCGACGAGGATTTCTTCATTGGTGACGAGGGTTTTTTTGTCGTCGAGGTCGTGGATGGCCTCGTAGTTGAATGACTTGATTTGGTGGCGACAAGGCTTTAACCGTCGTCAAAGCCGTGGACAGGCTAGCAGAAGAATCACCTGTTTTTGCCGTCATTGAGGCTGTAGATGAATGACCTGCTGTTGTGAACGGAGGATTTTCCTTGGGCTTTGATGTACCCCTTGCCCTTACCGTCAACGAGTGTGTCTTCAATGACGAGGGTAGCGACGACGAATCTGTTGTTGATGTCCTCACCACTAATGCACTTAATGTCGACAGTTCTTCACCATGGTGACACTTCTTATTTTTATTGGGCCTTTCTTCTGATCTAGCTCTTTCCCTAGAAGGGGATCTGGTTCCCCTGGGTATGGCCCTGCTCTTGGTGGACTCCCGACTCCAACGATGGATAATGCCCCTCCTGGAGCCAACACACCAGTCGCCTGTCTGTCTTTAAGGATTTTTCAACTAAAACCCTAACAGATTTTGCAGTCATCGTTGGAATTACTGGGATAAAGGCAGTAGATACACTCGCTGTGTCTGTCGCCTTCATCAATGTTTTTGAGGCCGCAGGAGTTACAGGCCTTAAACAGAGACTGCTTTTTCTCCTTCTCCATGCTTTCGCCAACGCTGCTTCTTCCGACGACTGCGCTGTAGAGGAACAGTGATTCTTCCTGATGACAATTGTTAGAGAGAATTCTCTGTAAAGGCTAATTTCCCAAACCTAGTGAGTGCCCAAGCAGCTTTGATGGATTTTTGGGGTTTAATTTTTTCTCCTGCTAAGAGTGAGACTCTTTTCTCCCACTCTTAAGCATGATTTGAGAATGTCCTTTGACTTTGTAATGTGTTTTATGGGCTATGGGGTCTTTTACTCCATAGGGCTTCATGTGTTTTTGGTAAGTGTTACACAGCACCCTCAGTGCAGTAATACAGGGGTGTCATAGTGACCCCCAAACATAGACTCCATACCCTGGGACTGACAACTGTCTCCCAGGGCATGTAAAGTCACCATTGACTTTACTAGTCTTAAATTGTGAACAGAACCAGTACAAACCATCATATTGTGGAAGTACTGGTAGGGGTAATTCGATTGCCCCTGGGTCTGTTTTCCAAGGGGGCACTGTCTCGTCCCCCCTTGTCGAGTTTCTGGCTGGTGGTAGTTGTTACCACGCAAAATATTCCACCGGAATATTTCCTATGGTATTTTCCCATTCATTTTAAACGCACCACTTTTTTGGTGCAATGTTATAGATACCTCTGGGTTATTTATTTAATATTTATTCCCCCGTTGGGTCTTTTTGCCAGGACTCGGTTTTAAAATGGCGTTTGTGTTCGCCTCTGAAACCCTAACCCAAGTCGAGCCCTTTGTTCCACTTTTGGCAGGCTTCTACACAGAAGCCTCCAAAAGTGGTGCCACTCTGTCTGGATCTACAGGATGTGTGGGAGGGGGGGAATAGGCACCCTGGACTGAGTTGCCTTGGCAACTCAAGTCGCACTCTTGTGTGATTGGCCCAGTGGTGAGCCGCCCGATTGACAGCTAGGCTGATGAATGGGGTTTTCTGCATAAAAGCAGGGCTTTGGGGACTGGAACTTCAGAAGTCGCCACAAGACCTAAAGAATCCGAGAGGGGAGAAGCTGAGCCATCTACAACGACACCACCGGTGGAGCCCTGCTGTACGAAAATCACCACTTTCCCGACGACAGAGAAGATCTTCTTCCAGGAGAGTATTCTTCCCCCTTGAGCTGGTGGGACCAACCAGTTCGACTTTTTCGCCTTCCTGGATCGTCTTGTGGTCGAATCGCCCGTGCCAAGCACCCCGGCGGCCGGATAGCCACGCTTCACCACTACCACGAATAAAAAGTACCTTTTAACCGGGAAACTCTGCGGCTGGTTTCTTCCCTGGCAGTGCAACGACCTCCAGCTTTCCTCCACGTCGAGATCTTCTCTGCCCCTGGACGAAGCACTAACTTGCACCCGCTGCCAGGAACAACTGCCCCCGCTGGAGCTTTCTCACCATTTCAGGTACTGTGTCCCGCCTGGTCTCCCTTGCAACAGACTGTCCAAGGTGTCCCGTAAATCCTTGACTCTCTATCCTGGAGTGACCTCAGGCCTGTTAACATTACCTTTCTAACTTGATCCAACCTCTTTTTGACTTTTCTGCAACAAATTTTAGTGCATTTCCACTGTGTGATCTTGGGCACATTCCGCCTTGCTCTCTCCAAGAGTGGGCCTGGCCTATGAACTTTTTGCTCTACAGTAGACCCTGCCTTTCTTGACTTGCTGTGGTTCTTTAAAAGTGTTGGTATTGTGTGTTTTTCCTATTTCTGCCTTTTCTCTCCCTTTTTAAATAATTATTGGAGTGCCATCTATGGTTACGCGCTCACCTCTATTTTGCTAAATAAGTGGTGCATTAACCTAGACTTGTCAATAAATTAGGGAGGTGTATATATTTCTAGTGACTGTGTTTGAACTTGCTTGACATATTAATGCCAGTGTATTTTTACAAGTGTGTTTTTAAATAAATAATTATATACTTTTATACCAAAGCTCTGGTCAGTGTTTGCTTGTACTACTGTATTGTTAGCCCTATTGTGTATACTCTATATACTGCCTAACTCTTCTTGAGGGAAGTCTGACTGCTCAGCCACAGCTACCAGGTAAATCTGGGTGGTACAGACTGCTACCAATTGGATTTACTGCTAAACACCTGTAGTCTTAAACTTTTTGCAGTGGTCCCTAAGGGAACTGCACAGTTTCTGCCTAACAACAATTAAACATTTTCTTTAGAAATTGAATTTTCTCCTGAAGAAAACAAACTGAGAACTCCATCCAGTTTGACACATGGTTAGAATCTGGGGAAGGCTGGGTGGGACTATCCACACACTCGATGTGTCTATAAGGTAACCAGGATTCACAGCTTGTCGCTGGGGAATATACACAGCATGCGAATCTATTAAAGATCCAATGCGGGAGAACAGTAAATCCGTTAGGTGGTATCTCAGCGGATTTACTGCTGAGATACCATCAAACATGTAATGAGCCCCTTAAGTGTCTAAAATGTGAACATTTTAACAGGGATTATTTTCTATATGGTGTGGAGCTGCACCATTACTAACTAGTTTGGTTATCCGGTCTTGAAAGAACTTTCTAGAAGAATGGGTTGGGTGCTGCCCCTGGATCCCAAGATATTTTGCTGGGCATATAGGGGAAAATGAGACCCAAAGACAGGTTAAGCTTCTTTCTGTACAAAGGCTTTATTATAGCTACATGTGATACTTCGATGCTTTGGGACACAAAACCTCGCCGTAAATTGCTGAAATGGAGCATGGGCATGGATAAAGTTATACTGTGGGAACACATATATCATTATAGAGAATGTGAGGCCACGGTTGAGTGAGAAAAAATGGGACTCAAAGGAGACCTCACAATAGGGGCTCTGATAGATGCATGGAGATTGTATAGCTGGTGTATTGGCACTGGTTAGTTTTTATGACTGCAATTAAATCTGTATTATTATATCTGTTTTTAAGTTAATGATTTTTCTACAACCTAATAAAATGTTGATTGTAAAAAGAGATGCCATTGCTTTTCCTCTTTTTGCATAGACAGTGGCCCATCTTGGAAATTGTCTATTTTCTGCACTGTAACAGATCTATATGCATTTGACTAGCCACTGAGTTTGACCTCATTTTGCTATTCCCCGATTCTTGAGGGCATGTTAGAATGCCACACACACATGGTGGACCAAAGGTCTCTAATTTGATTGATGTACAGATAAAACAGAGATCCATTTTCATAACTAGAATATGCATACTCTCTCGACTACTGTTTTTGGATTTCTGTACAATACTGTTGACGAAACAGACTGCTTAATCTGAAAGTCTAAACTCTTAACGGGTTTGAGATTCTAATGAGTTAATAAGGTTACCTTTTTGGCAATATGCAAATGGTTTAACAACAGAAAAATATTGGATTTCTCGACTCTTCTGGTGACTAATCTGTACTATCTACTAGTACACAAATTTCAACCCTACCGAATTTATCAGGAAAGTCATGGGTTATTTTTGGCGTCTGGAGATTGTGCCCTCATATCAAGTAATCCACGAGCAGGCAAAGATTGGAAGAATACGAACTTCATCACATAATCATTTAAGTTACAAACTACCAAGGGAATTGATCAGATTACTTAATTGGCCCCCCAAAGGGTTCTTTTTATCATTGGAAGTAGTATATGAGGTCCCCTTTTTTGCAATGTTAAATTTTTGATGGGCGGGAACACCCCCTACGTCCGGCCTTAGTTCCGCCATACTTTTGATATGATTTTTGATATCAATTTAATATACATTTGTATATAAAAATGCTATCGTAGATATCTATTTTATATCAAATTTATATTTCTTGATATAAAGTGTTTTTGATGTTTGATATGAAAAAGGATATCATCTATATCAGTTTGATATAAAGTGAATAAAACATTTATATAAAAATGTGTCTGGGAACACGCGTGAATGTTACAGTATTGTCGCTGTGACGTGTTGATGCAGGATTGGGTTTGGTTTTTAAATATAGAGCCAACGCCATGATTTTATAATACTTTTCATATAGATTTAATATAAGTTTAGGCACAGTAGCCGATGTCATGATTTTATGAGAGTTTTTATTTAGATTAAATATCAGTCTAGGCACAATAGCTGACATCACAAATGTATTTAGATGTAATATCTGGGCGCATTAGCTGATGTCATGAATTTATATAGATTTAATATAAATCTAGGCACAATAGCTGATGTCACGACTTTATAAGAGTTTTTATTTAGATGTAATATAATTTTAGGCGCAGTAGCTGATGTCATAACTGTATGACAGATTTTATATAAAGTTGGAGTACATTTGATAAGAACTTTCATATTTTTGTGTACATTTGAAAACAACCTTAATAATTGTATGTAAATGTTATATATGTTTTATATTATTTTTATATAAAGTTGGCAGACATTTGATTAGACTGAGCTTTACAAGGTCTATTCGGGAAACAGCTATTATGACGAGCTACAGTTACGACGAGGGGGAAACAACTGCAGGAAGCACAGGGGGGTTCCAAGGATAGTTATATCCCTTATCGTTTTATGGAGAATGATGATCTGGCGGATTGCTAGACTGGTGAGCTATGCAAGAACATGTCCACACTCTCTATCGGCAGCGAACCATCGCTTACTGTTACGGTTATGGGGCAATCTGTTGAAGATTGCGTTAAAAAAATTAAGGAGCATGTGCCCATAACACTTGCTAATCTGGAAATGGCAACCTAGGATGGCGATGACGTGGTTTTGGAGCAACCAGCAGCAACTGATCTGGGTTCTGAGGACAGTGGATATGAATCTATGGTTTTG
The DNA here is from genome assembly GCF_040938575.1 of Ambystoma mexicanum. NCBI lineage: Eukaryota > Metazoa > Chordata > Amphibia > Caudata > Ambystomatidae > Ambystoma > Ambystoma mexicanum. Next base: position 641,286,760 of record NC_090939.1, read on the forward strand.
CAGGCGGATGCAACCGTGACACCATAGCCATAGGGGTGCGTCAACCCGCCTGGTACCAGTGTTCTTTTATGAAATACAACACTGAGCGTCTTTTGTAGAGTGACGGTACTAATATCCCTCTGTTTTTTATTGCCCACTATCTGGATCTGTAACGACGATAGACCGTGAGGTGTTACATGCATCTTATTGTACAAAGCATTGTACCAGCTCTTTTAAACTGTCAAAACCTATTGTAGCCGTGTTATTAACATTTAACGGTATAGCTTTTACTTTCATGCTGGTGGCTCTTACAGATGTGCGATATGTTTTGGGGCCAGTGGATAAAAATGCCACAATGTATTCTTCAGGATCTAGCTCAGAAGTTAGATCCCCTAGATAATTACCTGTGGGTGGGTTGACATCCCCAAGGCAGCTGACAAAAATAATGCTATCGGTATCGTTATATAGAACTTGTTCTTGTAATTGATCCATCACACCAAACAGTTTTAAGTAGGCATGAGCAGTTGTGAACGCCGCTATGAATATGTTTGTGCTGTCTGAAGTTGTTGCCTATTCCATGGCATAGCGCCAGCACAGACAAGCCGTTTCATCATCTATTAACACGCAGCTGCTCACATCATAGGAATGATCAAATAGATAGGTGTGAAACACATCAGGTTCTGTGATGATGGATGTGTTAGGCAAATTAACTCTTTGCACAAACTTACCACACAACATATTAAGGCATCATTTTGCCAACAGCCGCCGAGCTCGGTTGTACTCAATGTGTTCCAACTGCAAGCGTATGCCCTGGTGTTTATAATATTCATCAATATAAGTCTGTTTAGCGGCATCCTCCACACAGCCGACAGGAAAACCAGATGCTTCCTGTTTTTGTTGTAGGAACACTCAAACATAATCACAGAAGAATTTGAGAGTTGTTGTTTTAAAATGCCATATTTTGTGTATGCGCCCCAGACAATAGCCCTGTTTCAGAGCCGCCTGTAGCTCGATTTTACACCAAGTACCGGTCAAGGCGTTGCTCCTCATACGTGTGCTTGCAATGGGCTGTTTTGTCTCGGCTTATGTGTGGCAAAGCAGAAACATTAGTTTACCGTTGCATCTATAATTTAACACATCTATGTAAAGACCTCGGGGTGGATAGAGTGTACATCTGATTAGACCAAAATATTGGTCTATATCACCAAAATTGTTACAGATGATCTTGGGATGTCCCCCGTAGTAGGGATTGCCATTTATAGAGGGGTATAGGCTGGTAAAATCTAGATAGTGTATTTGCTCACCGTCTGAGATGCAGTGGTATAACTTTAAAGCGTTTGTTCAACCACTGTATAGCACGTCTCAGGGGTTTATATGATCGGCAGATTAATCTTTTTAAGAAAACGGCACAGATCAGGATTGTTCTGCACCATTGAGCGCCACTCGTGTTCCCAGATAGTGACGACGCACGCAAACCCCCAGACTGGCTAGAAAAGTCTGTTTCAACGGAGTGCATCTCTATAACTGGTCATAAGTAGTGCCCGTCAAAGTGTTGAAACCCCTTTGGGGATAACAATCAGGATATCCATGATAAAAGCAGCTGTTAAACTAGTAGGCTGTTTTCAATCCTTGAAACACTGTGTAGCTGAACAACCAATATTGTACGTAGTGTTTTCAACCCACTCCAGTTAGGGCGTGCTGTATAGAGAAGTTGTCTGTTTGTGAGATGTATAAGAGCTACTGAATAGACAGCGTTGAATAACGTTTTTGGGGTCCGTGATACGAATCACGGGGCAGCAGTGCGATTGTTTCAGGTTTTTGATATAGCTGTTTGTAGATCTGCAGCCAACAACTAGCCAGCATGATATTTTGAAAAGGCTCGACGTCTGACAAGTGTATCACACCCTTTATAGGTGTTTCACGACGAGTCATTTGAATAATCCCATCCCTGAACAAATTACAAGATTGTCTTAAAATGTTGACATCTTCTTGACAGTAGGCCCTTAACTCTTGGCAAAAGTCAAACGTGGTGTTTATTAGCCTAGTACCATGCCATAAACTGGTCTTTCTCGCTAGGCATCATGTATTGAACGCCATATTGGTCTGGAGTTGGAATCGGCCCTATTTCGTTTTGATTAGCAGCTATGTTTAAAAAGATGTGGAAAGAAGCCCTTCGAATGGGAAAACAAAAAGCTTTTGGAGGCTTGCTGAGTTTCATGTGAAAAAAGTTCAAGGAGTCAATACAGCTAATCTGTAGAGCTACCACAAATATCGCCATAAGCTTGGCACCCTGGGTGATAATTTTCACTTGAATATTTTCCCGAACTGATTTGCGCAACACAAAGTACCCATAATAGGATTTGGAATTATGTTCTAGAAAGGTGTAGCCCGTGAATTTGCTTGTTACAAAAGTGCTTACAAAAGCAGCCACACGGGAGTCTTCTGTAAATTCCCAACAACTGTCTCCTGTTAGATGTCTGGCATAGATATAGTTTGGTTGGTGGATTACATGCTCTTGACGGGACTCCATGTCATATACTATGTATTTCTCGATTTGAGGTCTACCAGCCATCATGTAACACAAGTGTTCAGCCGTGTTTACAATGGAAACTTTGCATACCCTAAAGATTGTTCCAGTACAACTATGACTCTCTGGAAGAAATGTTTTGCAGGTGGGACAGTCAGCATGCAGTTTGCACATGACCGCCCCAAATGCCTCTTTCTGAATGTGCGTGTCTAGACAGCTCTGAGACCTTGCGAACATGTGACACTTAGGACATTTTGCAGGTTTTTCCTTAAGGGTTTGATACTCCCCTCTTAACCAGATGCGACAGTGGTATTGACAACTGTGTCTGTTTGTTTTTGGACATGTGATGGCAGTGCCGACAGAGATGTTAGACCCCAAGAAACCTTTTAAACTGATTATACCATAGAAACGGTTGTTGTGGTGTAAAACATACCAAGTGTTTCTGGCTGTTTTAGTCATTAGTGGAAAATACTGCCACACCCCATTGTTAAAGAGTATCTTGATGGGTCTATCAAAATATTTCTCAAAGAGATTCAGCGGCCAAACTCTACCGGCGTGTCCATCGGCAGACCCACTCTGTGTGTACTTGCAGAGCTTTTGCATGTATATATCGGCATCTGTTATGCTTCGCGGTTCCATTAAACCTATGCAACTAGAGCCAGGCAGAGATTTAAGGGCCCGTGATAAAAATGTAACAACCACCTGCCTTTGGATTTTATGATATAGCTGTGCAGGATTTTGGTCAAAGGTTTATAAGCACTGCCGGTGCGAACCTGACAACTAGCGCAACCATTTTTAGAGGCGCAAAACACAAAATCTCATTCTTACTCAGCAGAAGCGTTTGCAAATTCTCCAAAAACTGCAAAACTTAGAAAGTTTCACAAAGTGATTGTCTTGTAAACAATGGTCTGTTTAAACCATCAGTCTCCATTCTTATTTTAACAAAATCATTGGGCCCAACAGTTTGCAATACCTGACAGACCAGTGTTTCCACAGCAACCGTTATGACTGTTAGCCCATAGCCCAGGGAGCGCAACTGGTTCAAGTTCACAAATCAAAACTCCTCATAATGCTCCACAGCCGAGAATGTTTTATAACTTCTTTGATAAGTTTGCACCCTTTCCAAATAAACCGGTGAATCCGGTGTCGGGGGAGGAGGGGTTTGGGTGGGGGCGGTCCTGTGGCGTGCAGGGCCGATTGCGTTGAGTTATAACAAATTGGGCCTTTTTCAAGATTTCGAATAGGCGACGTCTCTGAGCTCGAGATCTGGCCCATTTTAAGTTTTGTCTACTGTTTTTAGAGCTCTGTTGAAACAAATACCCACCTGCGCTTTGCACAATTAGCCCGACTGTAACAATGAGTCCGACAGCAGCTGTGTTTTTAATTTTACTCGGCCTCCCGGAGTAGCGGCCTGTGTGAGCTTGCTCTTGAGCGTTTATTTGTTTTCTAATAGGGGTGGTTGTTAGTCATACATTTTTGTGGGCTCTTGATGTGTCTGATATCTGGGGTATTTCAGGGTCGGATGTTGACAGATATCTGGAAATACTATACCCCGCAAATGTTTGTGGAATATCGGCTAGACAGTCAGCTGAAAAAACATTGATGCCGAGAGAGTTTTACACAACTTGGATGTCAGGCGATGTTAGGCAGAATCCTGTGGAGTTCCCTTAGGGAGCACTACAGAAGATTAAGACTACAGGTGAGAGCAATAAAGCCCCTTTGGTATCAGTCTGTACCAAAAAAGATTTAGTTGGTAGCTGTGGCTGAGCAGTCAGACTTATCTCAAGAGGGAGATGAACAGTATTCAGGGTTTACACATTAGGCCTACAGTACTATGGGACAAGGAAACACTGACCAAAGCTTTGTATTAAAAAGTAGATATATATTTATTTTATACACTTCTAGTAAAACACAGTTATCACAATCGTCAAGCAAGTTAAAGTAAGTCAAGGAAAAATATACACACTCCCTAGTTAAATTGTAGACCAAGTGAACCAGAGGGAAAATTGAGCAAAACGGCACAGTGAAAACCACACACTAGGGATGCTCTAGCAATTTCTCACAAGGGAGGGAAAGCACAAGTTATATAGAAATAACTTCTTACACACCATAGCAACACTTCCCATAAGTTTGTGAACCAGTTTAAGCAAAACAGTGCATAAGTATAGAAGATACTTAAATGAAAACTGAGCAAAATGACATTTCATAAGGTTTAGAGCTGGGAAGAAAAGGGTAGTTATCAGAAGCAGGTGCATCAACACAGTTCGAGTTGAGAATCAATCTAAAGAAGGCAGACCTAACAAATGGAGCTAGTCAATAGGCCTGTGCCAGAGTCAGTGGTACAGGGCAAGGGCCCAGGAGCAAAATGTTCTTGTAGCTGCAGTCAAGTCTTTGGTTAACGATTTTGAAAAGGTAGATGCAGAAAGCAAAAGACAATGTTAAGAGAGAGGGGCGGCCGACCCAACAGGTATGTAAAGGATTTAAACCACCTTTAGTACTACCGCGAAGAAAGGGCGGCCTGGCGGTACAATGTACCTTTAAATATGCTTTTGCCTTTCCCTTCGATGAGATTTCTCCTCACTGGACCTCGACTAAACGCTAGAGGCTTTTCGGTCGGGTTTTCAACCTACCTGCAGTTTTCCTTCCTCTCTCGAAAGGCCTTCCCCGTCATTGCCTTACACTTCCTAGAGGCCTCCATGTAGTGGCCTTCACCGAGGCACCACAGACATTCTCGGTGCAGGTCCGTGAAGGACATTTTGGAACTGCAGGAGTTTAACCAGGTTACTCACCATAGTTACCACCTTACTCCTAGTCCATGGTCCCCTTTCCTCCATACTTATGGGACATCTCTCCGTCCTGTGGGACGGGACCGGAGCACTTTGTAAAAAGCATCCAAACATTTTGCAAACAATTGTCCTTCCTCTCTTTCTTGCGCGGGGCGTAGCCAAGGTGGACGGGGTTATGGCCACATGCGCATCGCCCATCAGTCCTTTTCTATCGCCAGGTCTAAGACCTATTAGCAATAACAGAGGAACCTTTTTAGATGGGACGGCGGGCGGGCGTATGGAGGAAAGGGGACTATGGACTAGGAGTACGGTGGTCACTACGGTGAGTAAACTGGTTATACTCCTACGTCCTGTCCCCTTTCCTCCATACTTATGGGAGATTCCCAAGCACTCCTTACAGGAACTACAGGTGGATGGGAATAACCCTTACTGAAACAGGTTCTTCAGCACAGCCTGCCCAAACTGAGCGTCATCTCTTGAGATCATGTCAAGACAATAATGCTTATAAAAAGCAGATGGGGAGGCCCAAGTAGCTGCCCTAGCGATGGACTCCCAGGGGACATATTTCTGAAAAGCAACCGCGGCTGCCTTGCCCAGCACCAGGTGCGAATGAATACCCTTAGGAGGCTTCAGCCCTTGGACGGTGAAAGACTCCGTAATGCAGGCGGCGATCCACCGAGAAATAATCACCTTAGATGCCTGCTTACCCTGAGGGTTACCAAAGGTCACAAACAGTTGAGAAGAACTCCTAAACTCGGCTGTTCTGTCCAGATAGAACTTAAGAGCCCTTCTGACATCGAGACAATGCAGAATCCTTTACGTCTCTGAGGTAGGGTTCAGAAAAAAGACCCCCAGGGAGATCGACTGATTCAGATGGAACTCAGATACCACCTTCGGCAGGAAAGCAGGATTTGTCCGTAGGACTACCTTATCCTTGTGAAAGACCAAAAAGGGGTGATTGTTAAGATGGATTTCTGAACTCTGACCTGGAGTGGCAGAGGTTCAGAAGGCCAGCCTAGTTTCTTGCAACAGGGTAACCTCTGGACAAGCCAGACCAATCAGGGTAGCGATGGCGGCGGTCAAGACTAAGTCTCAAGAGGGGTGAGGGTGACTGAAAGCCCGCAATGAGCACACAAAGCAAGGACACTTACAAAGTACTCCAGACAGGTGTTATATTAAAAATATAGACACATTTATTACAAGGCCTTTGTAACATCGACCATAGCAAAGAATCACAATAATACTAAAGTAAACCAACACATCGCAATCAATACAATATATATACAAGACCGAGGGGTCTAAGGAGTTAGAAGCACGTAATGTGTAGACCACCTAGATGGGGAGGAAAACAGGCAGTGCAAGTAATCATTAGGCCCAGTTCGACATCCGAAATACACCTAACTAGGAGGAGGTCCAAGCCCTATGAAGAGAGGAGCCTTATGCTCAAAAGTACCTGCACGTGTTGGTGCCAATGGACAAAAGAGGGCCTTTTCAAGGATATCAGGCAGTTCAGGAAGGTGAATGAAGCGATGCGGAACAAGTCCCCACTACTCAAGCAAGGCCTTCACTTGTGGGTAGAGGCAGGGTGAGAGTGCGGGATAGAGTCGCTATTTCGCAACAGCGGTAGAAAAGAAAGGGGCTCCTGCACGAGGGGCCACCGGTTGGGGTATGAACTACTGACCGGTCCCCGACGCAGGCAGACCCAGCCTTCTCCAGTTCAGTTCACTTTGCTGGCAGGTTCAGCTGCGATGATCAGGACGTCTCGACACCGTGTAGATTCTGCGTAGCAGGATGCAGGGTCGAGGGTGTCCCAAATGCAGCGGACGTGCACAGGTTGTTAACACAGCAGGGCAACACGGCAACCGCGTTTACTCTGGTCCGGGCGCACTCGTCTCACTTCAGACCTGGGAATGCCAAGTGTACGAAATTCGGTGTGAGGGTGCCGTGGACGCAGAGCAAGCAGTAAACCAAGTTTCCAGGGCTTCCCCGAAACGGCGGCGGTGACAGTGCAAAGCGTCCTGTGTAAGATGGTCAGCCCACTGGTTGGCCCAGGGACACTTCCGAAGAGGCTTACTTGCAGGGTTTGATGAAGGTGTCGGGAATAGTTGATCCCACTATTCCAATGTGTCGAAGCGCCTTCGCAGACCTTCTAGGACGATCAGATGCAGAGGGGTCTCGCAGGACGACAGCAGTTCAGGGTGCCAAACCTTCAGCGGGTCACCAGTGGTTCCTCGACTCAGCTTCTTGTTGCAGGATACTTGGCTCCTTATCCTTTGTTCGGTGTGAACTCAGGAGATCGACATGGTAGTGGTGTTTTCAGCCTACTCTTATCCAAAGTTCCCTTCGCGCCAAAACAGAGAGGGCCCAATGGGAGATCTGCTCACAAACACTCACACCATACGTGGACCTATCACAGACCACAGTGGTCCCAGGCATTCAGGACACTCCAGACTCTAAGGCACCCAGGATGTGTATTGGGACCAGACATCCCAGCCCACATCCTGGAGGCACACACAAGGCATGCAGAAGCCCGCAAAAGCATTGTGTTTCGCGGGCAAGTGCATGGCCAAATAAGGACTGACCCGGGTCGGCTCGACCTGGGGAAGGTGAAGGGGCAAGACGGTCAACGGACAGGACAAAGAACCTCGTGGCATGGCCATTTTGGGAGCCAGGCCACCTATTTGTGCCAAACGCGGTAAGCACGGATAACATGGCAAAAAAGGGTTCAAAACACAAAAGAATACAATAGCTGCCACCAGTCCTGTCCGTGACATACCTGCACCGTTCATAATAAAGTCCAGCGAGAGTTTATAGGGCCTTTAGAATGACTAGAGACCCAAGAGCGCGGTAATGTAAGTTACGGTGCACTCTTGTTTTATGTTGCACAAAAGCTGCAACATGAGAAAAGGACTAAGGGAAACAAAGTCTCCCCGTACTGACTGTCTTAAGGGCAAGTCAGTCTCCCCTTAAGAATTGAGCGAAAGCCCAGAGGAGTGCGGCGGAAGCCTGCGCTTCTCTGGCAAAGTCGCGATCAGGGTTTAAAACAACAGCAAAAAGTTTGGGGGTTGCCACATGGAGGGTAAATTACATACAGTTATGAAATCTTTCCTAACAGTGCTCCACCGACAAGGCCTGGAGCTCACTCACTCGCCTTGCTGACGTAATGGCGACCAAAAAGGACACTTTCCAGGATAGGTACTTGAGGTCCACCGTGGCCATCGGTTCGAAAGGCTTATGGCACAACGCTGTCAGGACTACATTTAGATCCCACGACGGGTGCGGACTACGAATTAGAGGATAGAGGCGTGTCAAGCCTGCAAAATGCCTCTTAACCACTGGGTTACACAGAGAGTAAGAGCATTGCTCCGTAGAAAGGTAAGCGGAAACCGCTGAAAGGTAAGTTCTGCATGACAGACGTGGACACCCGGCTAAGAAGGATACAAAGGACAGCACCGTGTCAATTGTAGCCCCACCCTTGGGTCCAACTGCTTGCTTAAACACCAATGACAGAACTGAGCCATTTGCGTCTGTACTGGGACCTACTCGAGGGTTTCCTGGCTGTCTGGATAATACGCATGTTATCCGCAGACAAGTTAAGATGTTCTAAAGACTTGAACTCGGCACCATGCCGCCAAGGTGAGCGATTGTGGGAGGGGTGCCACAGCTGCTGTTCCCCCTGATGAAGAAGATCAGGGGTCAATGGTAACCTGATCAGCGGATACACCGACAGGTGTTGAAGTTCTGAGAACCAAAACCTGGCCGGCCACCACAGGGCTATGAGTTGAAGGGAACAGTTCAACGAGTACTTCAACTTGCAAATTGCTCGGTGAACTAGAGGCAGAGGCGGGAAGGCGTAAGCTCTCATGTTGTGCAATGGAATCTCGAGAGCATCCCCCAGAGAGGAGGCTCCCAGCCCCCCTCTGGAGGTATACCGAGGAAGCTTCTTGTTTACCGCCGTAGCGAAGAGGTCCACTTCCGGTGTGCCCCAACGCAGGAAAATCCATGAGGACCTCCGCCTTCAACTCCCACTCGTAGCTGACCACTGTCCGCCGGCTGAGGGCATCCGCTGTGACATTCAGCTGGCCCAGGATGTGCACTGCAAGCAGCCAAACACCATGAAGTACAGCCCACTCCCAAATCTGAATGAACAGGTCCACGAGAGGGGGAGCCTTGGTTCCCCCTTGTTTGTTGATGTAATACATCGACACCACATTGTCCGTGCGTATGCGGACCACTTTGTTGGCAATTATCGGTATGAACGTCCTGAGCGCTAGGAAGATCGCCAGAAGCTCTAGATGATTTATGTGGAGGAGCTTGTCCTGAGGCGACCAGAGATCCGAGACCTGAAGAAGATCCAACGTCGCGCCCCACCGCAGAAGGGAGGAGTCCATCGTGATCGTCACCGTAGGGGCTGGGTCCTGGAACCCTGCAACCACCAACAGGTTGCTGAGAGATGACCACCACTCTAGGTCCACTCTCATGGAAGCCGGAATCATTATCAACTTGGAATCCGGGTCCACAGCCTGACGCCAAGAACTCCGAAGAGCCATCTGAGTCCGCCTCATCTTGAGATGAGCAAGAGGAAGAGCCAACACGCACGAGGCCATGAGGCCCAGAAGCCTCTGGAACCACCAGGCCGACATGCTCTCCGACTGCGCAAACATCTGACAGGTGGCCAACAGATCCACCATTCTGTCCCCGGTCAGGTACACTCTGCAGTCGATCGTGTTCCAGCGAAAACCCAGGAAAATTAAGTCCGGCGAGACCGTCATGGAAGATTTCCACTAGTTCACCAACGGCCCAAGATGGAACAGGAGCTGAAGGAGAGACTGAAGATTGCACACGACTTTCAACGGGCAAGGACCGCATAAGAGCCAGTCATCCAAATACGGATACACATGGATACCCTGCAGATGAATATAGGCCGCAATCACCGACATCATCTTCGTGAAGACATGCAGCGCTGAGCTGAGGCCAAAAGGAAGAACTCGAAACTGGAAGTGCTCCTCTCCCAAAGAGAAACGGAGATATCACCTGTGTGGATTCCAAATCAGAATATGCATGTACGCATCCAGAAGATCCACCACGCTGAGCCAATTGTCCATCTGCAAGGAAGACCGCATCTGGCTGGGCATGATCATCTTGAATTTCTCTTGGGGTAGGAAAAGATTGAACTGGGAAAGTTCTAGGATGGTGCACTGGCCAGCCTGGTTGGGTTTGGGCACTGTAAACAGCCGGGAGTAGAAGCCCTCCCCTCGCTCCCCGAGGGGAACGGGTTCTACAACTCTGAGGTCCAGAAGCTTCTGAACCTCGGCTTTCAGGGAGGGTGATCCCGACAGCTGAAAAGGAGGTTTGAAGGCTGGGGTAGGGGTAAGCGGAAGCCCACCCGAGCGACTGACAAGACCCACCTGTCTTCGGTGATGGTCTGCCATGCCTCCCAATGAGACGCAATGCGTCCTCCCACCGGGGTCTCGTGCGAGCACGGAGAACCCTCATTTTGTAGGTTTTTCAGTGGTGTTGCCACCTGAACCTGAGGAGGAGGCTGAGGAGCGGGAGAAAAAGTCCGTTGTTGCTTCCGGCGGTTATTCCCCAAAGGGGTATCCACTCTGTGAGATTTCCGGTCTAGGAAGCCCCTAAAACCAGAGGAGGGCCGACTTTACGACAACGGCCTCTGGGTTTTAAAAGGAGTTTTTACAAGGACCGACAAGGACTTAGCTGTCTGAGTGCTATCCTTCGTCTTGGTCAGCTCTACATCTGTTGTAGAATGAAAGAGCTCCTTAGCATCAAACAGAAGGTCCAACACCTTGTCCTGTACTTCCTTTGAAAATTTGGTGGCATGCAGCCACGCCTGTCGTGAGGTATCAGCCCCCAGCATAAGGCCCCGAGCTGAGGTGTCTACGTGATGAGCCGCATCCTCCAGGAGATCCTGGGCCAAGACCCTGGCATCGAATAATGCCGCTTTAAAGTCTTCCAGCTTCTCGACCGGGATGAACTCCTCAAACTCCGACAGACCTTTCCACATCTGCATATTAGCCCCCGCTAACACCAGTTCGGCATTGGCCTGCCGGAGCTGCAAGGCCGAGTTGGCGAAAATCTTCCTCCAAGGGAGTCAAGGAGCTTATCCTCCTTTCCCAGAACCTGAGTAGCCGGTGTAGAAGAGGGTGCTGCAGGCCTGGACTGTAAAGTGGCCGCAGCCACCACTGTGGAGGAGGGGGTGGACAAGATGACAGGGCCACCTCTTCCGAAGAATGCAGCTTGTATCGCGCGTCAATTTTTTTATTGACGAAAGGTCCAGAGTGTGGCTTTTCCCAGACCTTGCGGACCTCGGCCAGAACGTCCTTCTACAAGAACAGGTACGCTCCAAAGGAGACAGGGTGAATGCCCCAGAAAGCACACCCTCCTCCAGAGCGGGTGCCTCGGGCACCGGAACATCCAAAAAGCACATCATGTCCAGTACCCGCTCATGAAAAGCTCTAATAGAGCGGGGTAAGTCCTTGTAGTCCTGATCGCCCTGCGCGTCATCTGACAGGTCAGGATCCTGCTGAGCCGTGTCAGGCACTGCCTTGTCCACAGGGGACAAAGGAGGCAAAGGCGGAAGAATTGAGGAAGGCACTGTAGGCAAGGGAGGTGCCGGTGGAACCACCAGAGGAGCAGGTGGAGCCGGAGACGCGGGTGGACATATTTCCCTAAAAAGCCCTTTGAAATATTCCCTCTTGGGGTCGGTATGATTGAGCGTCTGTAATTTGCCGAAAAAGGCATCCTCCGCGGACTGTTTTAGTACCGGAGGAGGCCTCTCATGAGGAGGATAATTCCAGGGATGTAACGGGGAAGGTTGCCACGCCGGCCCATCTCCCGATGTGTCCACAAAAATCAAAGGCGCTGACCCCACAGGCAACGAAACATTGTGCGGAAGGGGCATCCGCGCGTTCCAGTCATAAACTGGCCGAAAGGGATGCGCACAAGGAACTCTATGTTCACCCACAGAACCAAACTCTACACCTGAGGCCGATGGCGTAGTTGTAGGAGTAGCGCCCAAAATGGCTGCCGTGGTCGTGGCAGGAACGGCCGTCATTTTGTCATCACCTGAGGGGAACTGCGGCACATGAGGAAGTGAAGCAGGGATCCCCGTCGATGGATCAGGGGTCATAACTTTAGCCTTAACATAAGGAACCTCGGCTTAGCCGGTACTATGTGGCCTGGAATGTTTCTGCGACATAGCAATTGCCAAATTAGCCTTCCCAGGAAGGACCTCGGCACTGCCGGTAAAAGAAGAACTTTCCTTCTTTGTCCCCTCAACAGATCTGGTGTCGCCGCAAGAGCGGGAATGGTGAGAAACAACCTTCACCGATGAGGCCTTGCCAGGCCTCTCAGAAATGTTGGTAACTTTAGCCTCTGTATGAGGGACCTCAGACCCAGGTCCGGTAACAGCCTTACTAGCGCGGGCCTCGAACATCCATTCGGTAACACCAAGTCCCACCGAGGCCTCGGGGCGAACCCCGATCTTATTTTTGAGGGAAGCCGATAGAGAGGCCTCAGAGCAAGCTCCGGTACCACACAACTCAGTAGAACTGGGTCTACAAGCAGCCCCCACAGGAGGGGCCTCTGTGTGCAAACAGCCGGCGTGAGGTGAGGAAGCCCATCCCTGGGTACTGCATACTTTTTTTGGCCTAACTAAATCCCCAGGGCCACAAGCGTCCCTCTCCCACCCCCCACCCTCTTCCTGGTCTGCGCTCCCCTCCCGCCTCCCAACCCGCCCACCCCCGCTCTGATTGGGCCTCGAGCCCAGGTAGAAAGGGTCTATCGACCCTCCTCACACCGGCCGCTGCATCCTGTGCAAATAGCCGGCGCGAGGTGAGGAAGCCCATCCCTGGGCACCGCATACTTTTTATTGGCCTAACTAGGCCCCCAGGCCCACAAGCGTCCCTCTCCCACCCCCCACCCTCTTCCTGGTCTGCGCTCCCCTCCCGCCTCACAACCCGCCCACCCCCGCTCTGATTGGGCCTCGAGCCCAGGTAGAAAGGGTCTATCGACCCTCCTCACACCGGCCGCTGCATCCTGTGCAAACAGCCGGCGCGAGGTGAGGCAGCCCATCCCTGGGCACCGCATACTTTTTTTTGGCCTAACTAGGTGTTAGGGAGAGTTCTCTGTTTAGGCTGAATTTCCTAACCTAGTGAGGCCCACAGCAGTTTTGCTGGATTTTTGGGGTTTCTTTTTTTCTCCTGCCAAGAGTGAGACTCTTTTACCCTCACTCTTGGGCATGATTTGAGTGTGTTTCTTTGACTCTAGATGTGTTTAATGGGCTATGGGGTTTTTCACTCCATAGGGCTTCATGTGTTTTTGTGATGTGTGTTACACAGTACCCTCAGTGCAGTAACATAAGGGTGTCATAGTGACCGCCCAGTATAGACTCCATACCCTGGGACTGACTACTGTCTCCCAGGGCATGTAAAGTCACCATTGACTTTACTAGTCTTGAATTCTGAACAGAACCAGTACAAACCATCATATTGTGGACGTACTGGCTGGGGCAATTCGATTGCCCCGGGGTCTGTTAGTCGAGGGGGCACGTCTCCGTCCCCCCTGATCGAGTTTTGGCTGGTGGCAGTGGATACTACTTTTTATATTCAACCGCGAATATTTCTCTATGGGATTTTCCCATTGTTCGAGGCTACTATCTTTATTTATTTAATTACGATAGCCTCGAACATACCGCCGGTTTATTTAATTATTATTAATTCTCCGGTTGGTATTTTTTGCCAAAACTCGGTTCTAAAATGGCGTTTGTGTTCTCTTCTGTGACTCCAACCCAAGTCGAGCCCTTTGTTCCACTTTTTGGCGGGCTCCTCCACAGTGGTGCCACTCTGTCTGGGGTACTTAGGAGGAGTGGAGGGGGATTTAGGCACCCTGGACTGAGTTGCCTAGGCAACTCAAGTAGCACTCCGTCCTGATTGGCCCAAGTTGTGAGCCGGCCGGCTCACCACTTAGCATGTTTGAGTGACAGCTAGGCTGAGTGAATGGGGGTTTTCTGCATAAAAGCAGGGCTTTGGGGACTGGAACTTCAGAAGTCGCCACAGGACCTAAGAATCTGATGAGGGAGAAGCTGAGCCGACCTGCCACGACGACACCACCGGTGGAGCCCTGCTGGACCGTCTCACCACTTTTCCCAACGACATAGGAGATCTCCTGCCGGAGAGTCTTCTTCCTTTGACTGGTGGGGATAACCAGTTTCACCGTCTTTTCGCCTTCCCGACGCATCTCGTGGCTGCCTTGCCTGTGCCAAGCACCCCGGCAACCGGAATACCACGTTTTACCACGACCGCGAAATAAAGGGTAATACCTTTAACCGGAAAACTCTGCGGCTGGTTTCTTCCCTGGCAGTGCAACGACCTTCATCTTTCCTCCAAGTCGAGATCTTCTCTTCCCCTGGACAACGACGAGACTTGCACCCGCTGCCAGGAACAACTGCCACCGCTGGAGGATCCTTCCCACTTAAGGTACCGTGTCCCGTCTGGCTTCCCTTGCCACCGACTGTACAGGGTAGATTTAGCCCCCGGCTTTCGAACCTGGGTTAGCCTGGGACACCCTGGCTAAACTTTTCTGAGCCTCTCTAAACTCTCTTCGAACTCTCTGCAAGACTTTCTAAGCCTAGTGTAACTGTGTGATCTTGGGCGCATTTGTGCTCTGCTCTCTCTAAGAGTGGGCCCAGCCTATGGACTTTGGCTCACAAGTGACTTTTGCTCTTCTGCCTTGCTAATAGTGTTCCTAAACCTTAGAGTGGTGTACCTTTCCATATTCTGTCTTTTTCCCTCCCTTCTTCATAAACTTATTGGAGTGCCATCTATAGTTAAGCGCTCACCTCTGTATGGAAATAAGTGGTGTTAACTAAGACTTATCTGATAAGGAATAAGGGTTGTATATCTTATAATAGTAACTGTGTTGAGAGTGTTTTACAATAAGAGTGCTGGAGTGTTTCAAACAGTGTGTTTTCAAATAAATAATTATATACTTTGATACCAAAGCTCTGGTCAGTGTTTGCTTGTATTATTGTGTCTGAGTGCCTATTGTGTATACTTTGCATACTGCCTAACTCTTCTTGAGGGAAGTCTGACTGCTCAGCCACAGCTACCAGGTAAATCTGGGTGGTACAGACTGCTACCAAGTGGGTTTACTGCTAACACCTGTAGTCCTAAATCTTTTGCAGTGTTCCCAAAGGGAACTGCACAGGTTTCTGCCTAACACTGGGCCCCCAGGCCCACAAGCGTCCCTCTCCCACCCCCACCCTCTTCCTGGTCTGCGCTCCCCTCCCGCCTCCCAACCCGCCCACCCCCGGCTCTGATTGGGCCTCGAGCCCTTCATCACTGGTCCTCCCAGGGCAGCCCTCTGCCCGGCAGTCCCCTGTAGCTAACGGCCCCAAGGCCAAGGGCGGCTCCAACAGAGGCGGCTCCAGGAAGTGTCAGCAGGTGTCCGCAGGGGAAGCCAGTGGCCAGCCGTCAACCAGCAACTACAAGGACCCGTAAGGTAGGGTGGCTTGGGTTGGGGAGAGGTACAACTCTACCCTAGATACCTGACCACTAGGCAAAACCAATGTTGTTCAATGTAATTACCGCCCACTGCCCCAAACTGCATTGATAGCGGGGCCTCTGTGCCCAAATTGCATTGTGTGATCGCCAATTGCATTGTTAGGCCTCTTTCCCACTGTACAGGTGTCTCAAACTTGGCGGGGCCTCTGTGCCAAATTGCACTAGGTTTGATCCCAAACTGCACTGTTGGGCCACTCTCCCACTATACAGGTGTCTCAAACTTGCGGGGCCTCTGTGCCAAATTGCACTAGGTTTGATCCCAAACTGCACTGTTAGGCCTCTCTCCCACTGTACAGGTGTCTCAAACTTAGCAGGGCCTCCGTGCCAAATTGCACTAGGTTTGATCCCAAAGTGCACGGTTAGGCCTCTCTCCCACTATACAGGTGTCTCAAACTTAGCAGGGCCTCTGTGCCCAAATTGCATCGTGTGATTTCCAAACTGCATTGTTAGGCCTCTCTCCCACTATACAGGTGTCTCAAACTTATACGGGCCTCCGTGCCCAGACTGCATTGCGTGACCTCCAAATTGCACTGTTGGGCCTCTCTCCCACTGTACAGGTGTCTCAAACTTAGCAGGGCCTCCGTGCCAAATTGCACTAGGTTTGATCCCAAACTGCAAGGTTAGGCCGCTCTCCCACCATACAGGTGTCTCAAACTTAGCAGGGCCTCCGTGCCCAAATTGCATCGTGTGATTTCCAAACTGCATTGTTAGGCCTCTCTCCCACTATACAGGTATCTCAAACTTAGCCAGGCCTCCGTGCCCAAATTGCATCGTGTGATTTCCAAACTGCATTGTTAGGCCTCTCTCCCACTATACAGGTGTCTCAAACTTAGCAGGGCCTCCGTGCCCAAATTGCATCGTGTGATTTCCAAACTGCATTGTTAGGCCTTTCTCCCACTATACAGGTGTCTCAAACTTAGACGGGCCTCCGTGCCCAAACTGCATTGCGTAACCTCCAAATTGCATTGTTGGGCCTCTTTCCCACTGTACAGGTGTCTCAAACTTGGCGGGGCCCCGTGCCCAAATTGCATTGTGCAATCCCAAACTGCATTGTTGGGCCTCTCTCCCACTGTACAGGTGTCTCAAATTTGGCAGGGCCTCCGTGCCCAAATTACACTGTGTGATCTCCAATTGCATTGTTGGGCCTCTTTCCCACTGTACGGGTATCTCAAAGTTAGCAGGGCCTCTGTGCCCAAATTGCATTAGGTCTGATCCCACACTGCACTGTTGGGCCTCTCTCCCAGTGTACAGGTGTCTCAAACTTAGCAGGACCCCATGCCCAAATTGCACTGTGTGATCTCCAAATTGCATTGTTGGCCCTCTCTCCCACTGTACAAGTGTCTCAAACTTGGCGGGGCCTCCGTGCCCAAATTGCATTGTGTGATCTCCAAATTGCATTGTTGGGCCTCTCTCCAACTATACTGGTGTCTCAGACTTAGCAAGGCCTCCGTGCCCAAATTGCATTGTGTGATTTCCAAACTGCATTGTTAGGCCTCTCTCCCACTATACAGGTGTCTCAAACTTAGCAGGGCCTCCGTGCCCAAATTGCATTGTGTGATTTCCAAACTGCATTGTTAGGCCTCTCTCCCACTATACAGGTGTCTCAAACTTAGCAGGGCCTCCGTGCCCAAATTGCATTGTGTGATCTCCAAATTGCATTGTTGGGCCTCTCTCCAACTATACTGGTGTCTCAGACTTAGCAGGGCCTCTGTGCCCAGATTGCATTGTGCAATCCCAAATGCATTGTTAGGCCTCTCTCCCACTGTACAGGCGTCTCAAACTTAGCAGGTCCTCCGTGGCCAAGTTGCATTGTGTGACCTCCAAATTGCATTGTTAGGCCTCTTTCCCACTGTACAGGTGTCTCAAACTTAGCAGGGCCTCCGTGCCCAAATTGCACTGTGCAACCTTCAAATTGCATTGTTAGGCCTCTCTCCAACTATACAGGTGTCTCAACTTAGCAGGGCCTCTGTGCCCAAATTGCATTGTGTAATCCCAAATGCATTGTTAGGCCTCTCCCACTGTACAGGCGTCTCAAACCTAGCAGGGCCTCGGTGCCAAAATTGCATTGTGTAATCCCAAACTACATTGATAGCTGGGCCCTGTGCCCAAATTGCACTAGGTTTGATCCCAAACTGCATTGTTAGGCCTCTCTCCCACTATACAGGTGCCTCAAACTTAGCAGGGCCCAGTGTCCAAAGTGCATTGTGTGACCCCAAACTGCATTGATAGGCCGCTTAGGGAGACGAACAGGTAAAGAGAGCCACCGATAACACCCAGCTTAATAACCCTTACCACCCCCTTCCCCTCCTAGGACAGCGACTGAACGAGCGGTTAACCCCAACCGGAATACCACCCATAGACGGATCCAAACTAGTAGCAGACACCCCCTCACCAGCCACTACACTACAAGACAACTTTTCCAAAGCAGGACCAACTAGACGTAACCAAACAAAGACTAAACAATTCTCAATCCTACAATGCCGCGCAAACGACCAATTCCGAGGAAAAGACGAAGAGAAGAAAGAACAAATTCGCCAGTACAGCAACCTAGAACAACCATAGACTGGACCGCCACAGACAGGAACCCAAACCGAAGGAACCCTGAGAGAAGAGAAAAATCCCTCTACCTAACTCCATACCTCACAGACAACTGGCCACCACGGCAATCCAACCCAACATCAGAAGCAGCAACATCAATCAACCTAACACAAGCAAGTAGAAGAAGGATGACCAAAACAAACAACATACAGACGAGCGACCCAATAACACCCTACATCACCAAAGCAAGAGGAACTTCCAATCAACAACCACAACCCCCGGAAGACGAACCCGATGAACACACAAAAAACCCAAGACAAAACCTAGAAGAACTCTTCAAAGACGCAGATACCCCAAACCCACCAGCCCTACAAGTGGCCGACCAAGAAGGAAACCTCAACACCGGGCGGAAGACGACCCCGACAAAACCCAAACCTGACAACACCTCCAAACTCCACTGCAACCTAATAAACGCAAGATCCATGTCAAAACACTCAACAGAGATCTTCGACCTACTCGACGAGAACGGCATTGACATCCTGTTCATCACAGAAATATGGCTGGATGACAACTACAAAATTACACTCCAAAGCTGCCTTCCGACAGACTTCAAATGCCTACAAATAAACTGAAAAAACAAAAAAGGAGGAGGCATCGCTATAGCATTCAAAGAACACCTGAAAATAAAAACTGACGAACCGCTCAACATCCTCAACTGCGAAACCATGGTAATACACCTAACAGCGATCCCAAAAACCAACATCACATTCATCCTGGTATACAGACCACGAACATATGATGCAACATTCGTCGATAACTTCATAGAAGCCATCACCAACTTAGCCATCAACCACAAACACCTAATCATCCTGGGAGACTTCAACATCTGGTTTGAAGACAGCCACGCCAACTCCCAAAACTCACTAATTGAGCAACTCAGCACCATGAAACTACGACAACTAGTCAAAGGAGCTACGCACTCGGCAGGTCACACCCTAGACGCAATTTTCGCCAAAGAAAAACTCATCACCACGGCACCTCCAATTCAAATACTATGGAGCAACCATCTCATCATCCCATTCGTGATCACTCTGCCTACCCGAACCTACATCCAACACCCGAAACTCACAACCACCACCAAAAGAAACTGGAAACACGTAAAAAAAAGCAACCTATTCGAACAACTGGAATTAACGAAATCCTCAACTACAGAACTGGAGCTAGCTGACCTAGACCGCAAAGCAGAGATACTGCACAAATGGATCGCAGATACGATAGACAAGATCGCCCCGGAAAAACCGTTCACCCCATCAAATAAAAGAGCAATGGCAAAATGGTTCACCCCACTATTAAACGACATGAAAAAGGAAAACAGAAAGATGGAATTGGAATGGAGGAAAGAATACAACTCAGGGAAAAAAACACTGTACCAGAAACAAATCTGTGCATACAAGAATGAAATTCAAAAGGCAAAGAAAAGACATTATGATGACAGAATCAACAATGCCACCAACATACAAAAAGAAATGTTTAGCATTATTGGGAAAATGAGAAACCCACCAAGCTGTGATAACACCCCAACCCCCTCAGAAAAACTATCCAACGACCTGGCAGATCACTTAAAAAAAAAAAATCAACGACATCCGGCAAACCATACAAAAGCGACCAACCGACCACAACATACAACCCAACGAACCCAACTCGGAACAGCAACACAAACTCCGAAGCTTTCCTGAAATATCAACAGAGGCATTCGCAATGCTGGTTAAACGAAGCAAGAAAGCGGGATCACCCATGGACCCATGTCCCCCAGACATCTACAAATCGATCCTCACGCAAGGATCGCCAGCTGAACACTACAGAAACCTTCTTAATCTATCACTATCAACAGGGACTGTACCGAAGATCTTCAAATCAGCATACATCAAGCCACTCTTAAAAAACATAAGTGGTGACACAGATGACCTTTCCAACTACAGGCCAATCTCCAACATCCCCTACCCAGCGAAACTCCTAGAAACTTACGTATATAATCTAACCCAAGATCACGTAGAAAAACACCACCTGCTGGACCAAGCTCAAATCGGTTTCAGACCAGCGAGAGGAACGGAAACAGCACTACTATCCATCTGGGACGACCTCAAAACTAACGCAGACTCTAACACTACTTCAGCCCTTATTCTGCTCGACCTCTCCGCAGCCTTCGACACAGTTAACCACGACACCCTGACCAAAAGACTAGAAAACATAGGCATAACAGACACAGCACTACGCTGGACCAAATCATTCCTAGCAGACAGGACAGAAACCGATTGGATCAAACCTTTCAAATCCACTCCACGAATTAACGACTGTGGAGTACCACAAGGATCATCACTATCTCCACTATATTTCAACATCTACCAGACTCCGGTCATCAGAATCTTCAAAAAATACAACTTCACATGTTACAACTAAGCAGATGACACTCAGATCATCTTCAAAATGAAAGACACAGATGCCGACCATTCAACCCTTACCGACTGTCTAAAAGAAGTCTTCGACTGGATGGATGCCAACAACCTGAAAATCAACCCAGGAAAGACAGAAATCATGATCGTATCCAAAGACCAAGAGAACGAAACCACCATCCCGTGGCCTACGGAAATGGGAAACGCACCAACACCATCGAAGGTAGTAAAAAATCTGGGATTCCTAATGGACAACAACCTAACCCTGGAGCCACAAATAAACGCAACAGTGAAGAAATGCTTTTTCCTCCTCCGAACGGCAAGAAGAATTCTACCTTTCCTCTCCTTCGCGCACAAAACACTCACTATCGCCGCCCTAATCATGTTTAAAGTAGACTATGCAAACAGTCTCTACCTCGGAATACCTGAATACCTCCTGAAGAAACTACAACAAATCCAAAATGCAGCAGCAAGACTACTCCTCAAACTATCCAAAAGAGATCGCATCACTCCAGCCCTAAAAACCCTACACTGGCTCGCAATCAAACATCGCATCACCTTCAAAACAATGTGCATAACGCACAGGGCAATCAGCGGACAAGGAGCAGAATTCCTACAAAAGAAAATAACAGTCTACAAACCAACGAGACCCCTCCGATCGAGCAACGAAATACGCCTGCAACTCAAACCATATCTCAAGAAAAAACTTGGAGGCACCTCCTTCTACCACTTAGCCGCAAAAACCTGGAACAGCATCCCAAAGGAAATAAGAAACACTGAAGATCACCTAAAATTCAGGAAATCGCTAAAAACCTGGCTCTACAACACCACAGACTAAACCTGGAAACTAAACTGGCAAAAAGGACAACTAAACCGAAAAGACACGGACACCCCTGACCGGGGAGAGCAAAGCCCACGGTAGCTGGAGGGGTGACATCGGATAGACAGGAACACAGGCGGCACGCATGGAGACTGAGTCAACTAACACAGACAACCCACCAACACCTTCGCCCACCCTTAATTTAATTACCGCCAGGTACCACATTGGTGTGGAATTACCGAGACACTGGCAATCTCCCCCACTACCTGAGAGGTTGTCATTGGCAAGCCCACTAGAGTCTAAATGGAGGATAAGGGGAACTATCAGAGAGCATATTAGAGGCGGGGGCTAGAGGAGTATGGAACCTGCATGCCAGTCAGACCCAGATCAGGACAGAGCCACAACAGGGGAGACTACGCAAGCCGAGCACTCCAATTCAGGATAGAGACGCAAACTAACCAACCCTACTAACAATTTCCCTTTTCTGCATACACCTCTCAAACTCCAAACCAAACACAACCAAAATCTACAGCACAACAAACCGCACAAACTTCACTACATGGCAACAACAAAACAAAAACACACATAGCCTTGCACAACAGTACACGACGACTACCGGCCGCAAACACCCCAAGCCCAGCCAATGGACCCACCGGGCTGAGGCCGCCGACAGCACATCACTGCTCTCTTGCACTTTTCCTGCTTCCTCCCACTAACCCATCCTCCCCTCCTCTTTCAGAGCCGCCAGAGCGCCTAGGGAACACTACGGTGGTGATAGTGCGCGGTACAAATGTCCTTTAACATTAACATCCACAGGCCCCTTACGGAGACCCTCGGAGAAAACTCTGGTACAATTATTAGGCCCAACAGGTTCCTCAGGGCAATCCCTGGCGACAGAGCGATCAACGCCCCTCCCGGCTCGGGAAGAACCCGGGAAGGTGTCTCCCGGCCGGGGTGCTCTGAAAAGTAAAGAATTTACCGGGAGTTTCTTCTTTTCGTCGATAAACACTTGAAAATGCGAAGGAGGAGTTTGTCGGAACACCTCCTCCACCGCTCCAACCAACGTTGAAGTGCCCGGACCGAAAGAGAATCACAGTAAAAACAGGAGTCCCAACGGTGATCCGGACCCAAACACTCTAAACAAAGAGGATGGGGATCCGCCCAAGCGAAGCGTCGGTGACACGATGAACAATCTGGAAAGTCTAGTTTGAACGACATAGACAGACTAGTACACGATCGCTAGCGAGAGCAAGAGAGGAAAAAGGGAAGAAAATCTTCCGCGGGTGCAAGTGCGTCCAGTCCCGAACGAGCGGAGAAAAGGACTGATGGGCGATGCGCAGGGCGGAGCCTAGATGGGCAGGGTTACGGCCGCATGCTGGGCCCTGCGCAAGAAAGTGACGAAGGACAACATTATTGCAAAATTTTTGGATGCTTTTTACAAAGTGCTCCGGTCCCATCCCACAGGACGGAGAGATGATCCATAAGTATGGAGGAAAGGGGACGGGACGTAGGAGTAATGTATTTTAGTGGGATTGTGTTGGTTTAAAAGTGTTACTGTTAATAACTACTGTCTGTTGAACTTCAAAGGCATTGAATAAATGCATTTGTATTTTTGATATATATAAACCTGACTGGGAGTGATTTGTAAGTGTCCTTTACTCTGTGTTCTGATTGAGGTCTTTCAGTCACCCTCACCCCTCCTAAAACTTCCTAGTCTTGACCGCTGCCAATGCTACCTTGATTGGTCTGGCTTGTCCAGAAGGTTACCCTGTTCCAAGAAACTAGGCTGGCCTTCTGAACCTCTTCCCACCAGGTCAGAGTTCAGAAATCCATCATAACAAATTGGTGTACAGCAGTGTGATAGGACTGAAGGTATCCAGTGTTGCACACTAGTGAAGGTATTTCAGATTACCCCTACCCAGGACACAGTGACTTAGTTGTCATAACTGTAAAGGCCATAGACCTATCTAGAATAATGGAAACAATTACCAATATAACCTTAAATGCTTCTAAATCAGAAACACTTAAATGATGTGTGCTGAGGGAGGTTTACCTGCTCAAGGCACAAAATTGGAAATGATTCAAAGAATCGTGGAATGGCAAGAGATGCAACTTGATACCATAACCTCTGATGAGAGTGCAGAAGGAGGTGGAGCTGCTCTCATCCATGGTGCCCATGTTGAAAGAGAGGATGCAATGTCCCAGGTTTCCTCTGCCAGCTCTGATGCTGAGGCCATGCTGGAATTCAAGAAACAAGAACTGCTGTTTAAGCAAAGGGAGCGCGATTTCCGCATGACTAGGCTGAAGATAGAGCAGGCAGAAAAACAAAAGGACAGGCTTCACCAGTTGGAACTGGCCAAGCTTGAAGTTTCCAATGGATCCAAGGGATCTGGACATGGGTCTGGGTCCTCCTCTCATCCAAGATTCCCTAAAGATCTGCTCAGTGTCTATGATGAGAAGAATGACATTATGGCCTGGCTGAATGCATTTGAGCATGAATGTGAGGTTCAAGAGGTTGTATATGCTGATAACATTGCATGGTTGCTCAGCAGGCTACCCCATTCTGGCTGCAGTGCTATCATGGAGATGTCAAAATCTGAAAGAGTAGATTTTGCAATGTTGAAGCAAACTCTCCTCTGAAAGTTTGGGAAGACTCCTGCCCAATACCTGAAGAGATTTAGAGAGTACAACAAAAAGAAGGTAGCACTTGGGTGTCATATGTGACTGATTCTTTAAAGAACTTGACTGGCTGGGTTAAAGGCTATAAGGTCTCCACCTTTGAGGGTATGATATGTCTTGTCATGATTGAACATATTTTTGTATCTTGTTCCCCTGAGCCTAAGCAGCATTTGGCAGATTCAAAGGAGTTCGATCCTAAGAAGATGGCCATAGCAGCAGATTTGTGGGTGTCACATAGAGTGTTCCCTAAGGACAAGACTCATCCAGGTAAGCAGGAGGAGGGGGAAAAGTCCAAAGATAAGGAGGGTGGGGGTCTGAAAAATCTTCCTCCCAAAAGAGCCACAACAAGAAATTAGGGTAAGTCACAGGAAAATGCACAGGGTAGTGGAAGTTATCCTTCCAAACAGAACTGTGGTTACAGAAAGCCTCCCTATGTCCCAAGACTCAGTGGATCTTGTGTGGCTTGTGTAGCAAGTGACCATGTGATGGGGGACCCCAGATGTAAGGTCAAAACCTTGGGGTCCACTCTGCGAATCTGGCCTTCTCCTCTTATGAGGAAGAGATCTAAAATACACAAGGTTAGACTGTTTTCATACTATCCCCTTAGCATGCTATTCTTTTTTAAAACCTCTTCAGTTACATTGGAGATGGTCTGTGAATGATGAACAGACAGAAACTAAGTGTAATGGATTGACATCAAGTTAGTTGCAGCATTTTTGTTCCAACTAAGAAGTACGAAAAATGGGCAATGTACGCAATTAACTTTGTCACATCCAATTGACAACATGATTTTAACTATTGAGTATTTCCTTGTGTTAATCTTGTAAAGCTTGAAGTGTCACTAAACTGTTTACATTTTTTGGTTATCATTTATCCTAACAGAATGTTATATATACTTCCCCTTTAGAGAAACACATGCCCCTGATGAAGAGTGATTGGCACTCGAAACGCGTTAGGCCCCCTCGGTATCATCACCACAAATAAATTGAAGATTATCTTGTGACAAATATCTGACTGTAATGTTATTCTTGAAAACTGCTCAATGAAATATATGTGAAATTATATAATACGGACTACTGTTGAATGTATATCAGTTTTTACTAGATAAGCTATTGGTCTGGTTTTTCCAGACACAGGTTAGTGTGCAGGGGATGAAAGTTCCCTAATTGGGAACTTTTCTGTTGTCCTTCTGTCTAGTACAACCTAGATGTCAAGGTTGTCTTTCTCTCCTCTGCACCTTTAACTCTATCTCAAACACACTACCTTAGAAAACCACTAACTCTTCTAAAGTTCTTCTAACACTAAGTTCTATAGAAAGGTTGTGCTAGGAGTGTTTTATTTCTTCTTCTGTGTACCTGCTGCCTGCCAAGTGATCAGCCTGTACCAAGTACGTGCATGAAGGGTGGGTTGCTGGCCCGGGGCGCCCTGTGATATATAGTGTGCAACCTGTGAGCATGACCCTATGCAACACCACAGCCCCACTTGGGCCATTACCAGCCCGCCCCCCTCTGGGCTGCTCGACCTTGTCCATTCTTGGGCGCAGCTGCCGAATAACATGCACCACGAGCGGATCAGCACCTGCAACCTCCCCATGACACACATCTCATCGGCTGGCTGCGGCCTACTGTGGAACTCGGCTTCCTTAAGTCTATCTGCGACATACCCAGAGGGGCCTGGCACACTCAGAGATCTCCCAGAACACGCTGGGGGCCACCCACATCCTTTCCCCTATGACCTTTAGATCCCCTCATTGGCAACACTTATCAGGCCTGATGCAGGACATTTACCTCCTACACGAAATATAATAAAGGTCCCTAAGCTGCAGGACTAAGAGGGGCGGTCACCTGCTTAAAAGCCCGATGGAGCCCAGAGAGCTAAAAAAAACTGGTGCCATGGATAAATTCACAAAGGCGACGCCTAGGTATGAGCAGGGCCAGTCCACATCAAACCATGACGGCGCTTCCGTGTCCAGGGTCACACCTATTCTCGACCTCGCCAGCATGGTGGAGTCCATGGGCAAAAATTGTGCGTCCTTTCATGAGAAGTTGGATGATATAAACGCGAATGTTGCATCACTCAGAATGCAATTGGCTCACGAGGGCGCCAGAATCACTGAGGCCGAGACTAGGATTGAAGCTAATGAGGATGGACTACATACACTTCAGGATACAGTAGCTTCCCTCACTAGTGACATGAAATTAGTCAGTTGGGGAATGTATTGTTAAAAATGGCAAAGGTGGCACGGTAATGCACATATTAGTTGAGCTACATAAGTTTACATTAGACACGACTTCCTGTGACAACAGCCGAAAAATCTGGGATATACCTTGAACTGAGTAATGGCGACTAAATGAATGTCCTGGAATGTGCGTGGGATTGGTAATTTTACAAAAGCGCGCAGAATGATTGCGTATGCACAAAGACACGGCGTGAAGATACTCCTTCTACAAGAAACCCATGTTGCATAGCGACTGGCCTGGCACCTTCTTGGGGGTCAAACTGATTTTACACTACATATTCGACACAAGCAAGGGGGGGTATTGACATTGAGCCACAAGTCGATTAAATTCACACTGAAAAAATGCTACACAGACCTCGAAGGCAGATACATCATCTTACATTGTAGAATCTCAGGGGGTGGGGGGGAATACCTACTAGTGAACACTTATGGGCCCAATGTTGACACCCCAGAGTTTTTTGATGAAGTGGTCTACATACTTATGGGTTATGTGGGGGTCAGGATCATTTGGGGTGGGGATATGAATTTAATATTAGATACTGACCTGGACAGAACGGGCTCTGCGCCTAGGGCCCCGTCACAAGCAGCTAGAAGACTTCACCTGCATATGATATTGTTGGGCTTACGAGACACCTAGAGAACCCTGCATGCTCATGAGAGACGATACTTATTATTGGTCCGTGCACGACAGTTCGTCTCAAATTGATTTGTTTTTAACATTGGGTGATCTACTAGGCAAGGTTGAAAATGTGGGAATACTCTCCCGTACACTATCGGATCATGCCCCAGTGACGCTGTCTATCGTACCAGGGTCGAGTCTGCCCACTCGCCCTGCCTGGCTTTTTAAATCAGAGGCCCTTAAGGATATAGGCCCTCATTACGACCCTGGCGGAAAGGGGTTTACGCCGGCGTAAACCATGGCGCCCCTTTCCGCCTGAGTACGAGTTCCCGTAGCGCCATGGTGACTTTTACGCCTGCTTTTTGCAGGCGGTAAAATCCATGGCGCTAAGGGACCTTGTTGTTAATTACGCCACCGTAATTTACGGTGGCGTAATTAACGCCTTCCCCACTCCCATTATACCCTATGGGGCAAAAATGGGAATGGGGAAGGGTAAATGGGGATTGGGGACTTACCGCCCCGCCAAGGTCGGAATGGGGCGGTAAGTCCGCCAACCACCATGGCGGAGTTGGCAGCTTAGCGCCATGGACCATGGTGCAAATAGCACCATGGATCTCCGCCAAGGTCGTAATGAGGGCCATAGTATTTAAGGCTGAGATCCGATCTGATATTGAGACGTATTTTGCATGCAACAACACACACGACACGACAGCGTGAGTGCGCTGGGAGGCCTTCAACGTGTAAATCCGGGGCATGTCCATCTCCAGGGAGGCGGGCATATTAAAGGTGATTAGAAATTACTTCAGGCGCTCTGAAGCGAAACTCAGGGAGCTGGAACAAGAAAGAGCGACAGCGGCTTCCCCAGATAAACTAGCGCAGATACAGGCGAAACTTGAAATATTTGAATCACATGCCCTGCGTGAAATATGCTACTTTTCACGCCCACAGGCAGCAAAGAAATATGGCGAGGGTGAAAGACCCAGGAGGACACTGGCTAGACTGATAAGAGTGGAGGGTGGGCGGTCCCAGATAGAGTGTATCACCAATGACCAAGGCAGGCTGCAATGGGCAGACCAGCAAATCTTGAGATCTTCTCTAAGTTCTATAGTGAACTGTACACAGCAGACTAGCCACACGACGTGCACGACATAAGTGCTCTGCTCGACCTCATCCCTATG
Source organism: Ambystoma mexicanum (assembly GCF_040938575.1). Lineage (NCBI taxonomy): Eukaryota > Metazoa > Chordata > Amphibia > Caudata > Ambystomatidae > Ambystoma > Ambystoma mexicanum. The sequence goes on from NC_090939.1 coordinate 641,315,155, forward strand.
ACCCTCATTAGCCCTGCAACTAGGGACAGCCTTGATACCCCGATCACCCTAGACGAAATCATGAAGGCTATTACTGAAATTTACGAAAGGCAAAGCCCCCGCACCGGACGGGCTCACTCCAGAATTCTACTAAGAACATGTGGCGCTTCTTGCACCACAGCTGCTCGAAGTCTGGACCGAATCCCTCCAAGAGTCTATACTCCACCACCCCTCCACCCCTCCCCCCCTTCATTACGCGAGGCAATCAGTTACCATTCTTTTGAAACCTGTCAAACCCGAAACTGAATGTGGTTCATACAGGCCTTTCTCGCTCATGAACGCGGACACACAAATATTTGCCAAAATAATAGCGAACAGATTCCTCCCACTCATGCCCCACCTAATCCATGAGGACCAAGGAGGGTTCGTCCCTGGAAGGTCACCGTCTCTTAATGTTAGAAGACTCTTCAATGTACCATCTAGAATTGACCAAAAGACTGAGGCGGTGGCCGTCACACTTGATGCTCAAAAATCCTTTGACATGGTATCCTGGCAGTACATGTGGGAGGTCCTGGGAAAGATGGGCGTAGGAGCAGCCATGATTAAATACATTAAATTGCTCTACACTCGCCCCATGGCAAAAGTACTGGTCAACTCTCAACTCTCAGCTTTCACTACCCTTCACACTCAGTAGGGGCACCCGACAAGGTTGCCCATTCTCCCCCCTCCTATTCGCAATGATCATCGAACCGATGGCAGACTACATCAGAGCACAGCACGCCCGCAGGGGACTAAAGTTACTAGATAACCCTGAAATAATTTCCTTGTACGCGGATGACGTACTACTATATGTCAGGAACCCATCCACAAATTTAAATCCCATACTGAGGGATGTGACCCGGATAGGCACCTTTTCCGGGTTCACAATAAACTATGGCAAATCTGAGATATTTCCGCTTACCAGGGCAATTTAACAACCCACGTGCAAATACCCTCTCCGATGGTCACCAGAGGAAATCTGATATTTAGGGGTCCAAATATCCAGATCTGACTCAGCACTAATAAAGGGCGATTACACTGCGACACAACAGTACGTTGAGTCCAAACTAGCCAGATGGCGCTCCCTTCCACTCACACTGGCAGGGAAACTGTCACTGGTGAAAATTATTCTGGTCCCGAAGCTCATCTATATTTTTGCTAATGTCCCGGTGTGGCCTGGAAAACAATACTTTGATACATTACACACTGCTTGTGCTCAGTTTCTATGGCACGCCAGTGCGGTTTGCAAAAAGGGGGCCCATATGACCCTACACTACGAGAGAGGTGGTTTCCCCAGCCCCAACCTAACATTATATTGTACAGCAGCGCAGGCCCAACATGCCACGTACTGGTATTCAGATTCTGCTGGTTCCCCCCACGTTAAACTTGGAAGGCTGGTGGCAGGCGAAATTAATCCTAAAACGCTAATACTACATCAAACCTACAGGGATGACTCGTCACTGGTTCGCACTGCTGCTATGCTACTGGCAAGGGACCGGATGCTGCGCCCATTGTTAGCACCACACCCTTACTATAAGTGGTTCCCTATCTGGAGGTATCCCGGGCTCAAACCCACACATGATGTCATTCTAGTCCGACACTGGCAGACTCTGGGATACCTGGTGCTAAATGATCTTTTTCCAAGAGGGAAGTTAATTACACCGCAAACATGGCTGCGCGGACATACGGGATCCGCATTGGAAATGTTACAATATTACAGATTAAGGGCGTCCGTGAGTGCCATGTGGTCGTTCAACCCTGATGAACCCCCTGACACACCTGAATTACACTACATCGCGAATTCTGTAGGGGTCCGGGGAGTGGTATCTTCACTATACAAGCTTTTATTGGCAAAAACCCCGGATGAACCGCACAGGGCAGGACAAATGGGCAAACGAACTAGACCTTGAAATTTCAGACGATATGTGGAGAAAGATGTCTCTTATACACGTAGAGTCCCCTTCAACTTCAGATATTGCTGTATGCAAAACAAACTACTCAATAGATTATACTACACCCCCCATAGACTCCAAGATGGACCGACGCACGACACATGCTTGCCCGAGGTGCCACCACAAAGCGGCTGACCACACACATATGTTATGGACATGCAGTAGGCTCCATGACTTCTGGGGTGGGATCCTGCAGACCCTCTCTGAAATTGCAGGGACCACTGTTGGGCCCGACCCGACCGGCGTGCTGTTTGGAATATGGGGTATTGCCAGTGGTAGGAGAATGACTGCATTTCTGAATGTGAGCTGTATGGTGGCAAATAAATGTATTCTTCAATGCTGGAAACACCCCTCCCCTCCAACCTTTGCAATGTGGCTAAACGCCCTCACCTGGACCCAAACGTGCGAGGAGGAAATTATTTCTTCCCTACCTGTTCATGCACGGCCAAAAAATGTATGGACTGAATTCCACACATACCTTCCAGTCAGAAAGTAGCTCAAAGTCACCGGCCCATGACACGAATGCAGCGCCACACCAAGCCACACAGTGAACATTGAAGCATGTAATGTAAAATACATCATTGTATGGTTTGCCAATGTAAACTATGAAATCTGCTTAACTCCATGACGTAAGACTTGCCTTAGTGTGTATGCTGTAAACCTCTGCCAATAAATCAAAGTTTAAAACAAAAACAAAAAAAAAGAACACCTGAACCTGACAAGGGAGAGGTGTTGACTGAAAATCTCAATCCCCATGACCATCCTGAACTGCAGAGTCTGTTAGTAGAAGGTGATCCTGACAGGGTTGAGTTCAGTAAGGGCCGACGTAAGTGCCCATCTCTGTAAGGCCAGCTTGAGGGTGAACCTCCTGGGAAGCACAGGATTTATTGGGAAGGTGGGCTCCTCTTCAGTGAGCCTAGAGAGTCTACAGAAGGAGACCATAGAGGGTTGGTGGTTCCCCTTGCTGTAAGACCCTTCCTCTTGCAGTTGGCGCATTAAGACCCACTTGCCGGTCACCTTGGCATCAAGAGAACCAAGCAAAGGTTATCCATGTACTTCTACTGGCCCAAGATGGCGGTGCAAGTAGAAAGCCACTGCAGGAGTTGTGCCACATGTCAGCAATCTGGGAAAAGTGGCACAATAATCCAAGCTCCATTGGTACCACTCCCAGTTGTGGGGGTACGATTAGAGAAGGTAAGGATCAACATTGTTGGTTCCCTTGACCCCAAACATCCTCAGGCAACAGGTTTATCTGGTGCTGGTCGACCATGCCACCAGGTATCCTGAGGCCATCCCATTGAAGACTGTGAAAGTCAAGTCAGTTGCAAAAGCTTTACTTGGCATATTTACTAGGGTTGGCTTCCCTAAAGAAGTTGTGTCTGATAGGGGCTGCAAATGTATGTCCAAGTATAGGCCATGTGGTGTCACCGATAGGTTTTCATCCGCATACAACCCACAAACCAATGGTCTCATTGAGAAGTTTAACAGGACCCTTAAGAGCATGATTGGGGCTCTGGAAGAACCCCAAATAAGAAAATGGGATCTTCTACTAGCATGCTTACTGTTTGCCTACAGAGAGGTACCTCAGGAGGGTGTTGGCTTCAGCCTCTTCGAGCTTCCTCTTGGTCACCCTGTGAGGGGACCCTTGGCAATAGTCAAGGAGGGGTGGGAGATGCCCACTCCCCCTGTCAATACCAATGTAGTAGACTATGTGCTAGGACTCAGAAAAAGAATGGTACTCCTGATGGGTCTGGCTAGTGAGATGCTGAAGGCAGGGCAAGCTCTGGTGAAGCATTGGTATGACCAAAAGGCTGCCCTCATCAACTTCACACCAGGTCAGCAAGTCCTGATCATGAATCCTATAAGGCCTCGAGCTCTACAGGACAAATGATCAGGCTCTTATACAGTGGTGGAGTCACTGGGTGAGGTCAACTATTTATTGGACCTTGGAAGGCCTGGACAGGCTCCAAAAGTGTTCCATGTAAATAGGCTGAAGGGTTTCATCCCAAGAGTTGAAATAGCTGCACTGCTGATGGCTTCAGATGTTGAGGAGGAGGAGTCAGAACCTCTCCCTGACCTGTTCCAGGGCAGTCCTTCAGATAGCTACATTGAGGGTGTCAAAGAGTCCCCTCATTTGACATCGGATATACAAGCTGAGGTGAAAAGTTTGCTGAGGCAGTTTTCCCCCTTTTCACAAGCTCCTGGTTTGACACCTTGGTGCAAACATGACATTGACACAGGAGATAGTGTACCTACTAAATGTAGGGATACAGAATGTCAGACAAAGTAAGATCTAACATTAAGACAGAGGTCAACAGAATGTTGGATCTTGGGGTGATTGAACCGTCTAGTAGTCCTTGATCCAGCTCAGTGGTTTTGGTTCCAAAGGCAGGTACCTCTGAGTTGAGGTTCTGTGTGGGTTACAGGGCTCTGAATGCAGTCACCAAGACAGGTGCACACCGCTTGGCTAGAACAAATGAGCAGGTGGATACTGTTACGCTCACCTGGCTCCCACATAGGTCTCCACCAATGTGACACGTAGGGCCGAGATGACGGACTGGACTGGCCCACCTAGCTTCGTTTGCTTGGCCCGTAGGAATATTCTTCTGCAAATGGAGAAAGGGAATTAACCATTCGTGGAGTTGAGCGTAAATCCCCCGATCCCGCTGTTCTCCCCACTGATCATCTTGGATGTCCCCTCTTACAGTCTCACCTGATGATTTGAAAAGATGAGCTCTCCATCCTGCATTGAGCGCAGGGGCGCGTAGATAACCAGTTGCTTCACTGGCTCGAAGGAATTGGTGAGTTCCAGGACAATATTGACTCCGATATTCCGGCAAGACGCCGTAAGTATGTAGTTCGTAAGAGTTCAAATGCCTGACTTTCACTCTTGTCCGATTCCTTGCAGGTTGCAGCTTGACCCTACTGAAGAGTTCCTCGTGGCAACCGGTAATATTCTGGTAAGGATTTGTATTATCCAACACAGTTCGATAAAATAATGTCCATATGTAACCTGTTGCTTTCTCCCTTATTCAGGCACTGAAAGTATGAAGTCTCTGGGAATAATGCCTCCGGCGGTAAAATCAGGTAAGTCTTTTGTGGTGAGGAGGGTTCCCCTTGTTAGTCCCTTTGTTTCACCTTGCTGTCCTTTTGTTTCCCCTTAGGGGCCGGGGTTCGGCTAGGATGCAGTGGAAGCTGCGCCGACCCATGAAGAGGAAAAGTACCCCCGGTGGTAAAATCAGGTAAGTCTATGGGGGGTATTCCTCTGTGTATTCCCTTGGCTCACCTTGCTGTTCTCGTCTTCTCCTTAGGTGCCAGAGTGCGGCGGGAACATGCAGCAGGATGCAGTGAAATGTGCAGATGCTGCGAAGGCCGGTGAGTTCAGCGTGGCGCTGCAGCAGGCGAGGCGACGCGCATAAAATAACTTCTTTCTTGTAGCTCGAAGGCGCGATGGATCGGGAATTCAGATAAGGATCAAGGGTATTGCTCTTGTTCTAACCTTTTCTCCTTCTTTCTCCCTTTTTCTAGGAGCTCCAAACTCAAGGCGGGCGTGGCAGAAGACTGGATGCAGACTTGCAGGCACGGTGAGCGTTACGCTGCTGGATGCATAATAACACGAAGCGTGTGCTGCTCTTCGGGCGTGGTTTAAATAGCCTCCAAAGTAGTACGAGGTAAGTATTCCTCCGCAGCCCCACCCAAGTAAAAAAATAGTCCCTAGGTAAAATAGTCTCTTCCAAGCCTTGTTTGGCTTGGAGCTCTTGCAGCATGGTCTGCATCAGGTAAGCTTGCAGCATGGTCTGCATCAGGCAAGTTCTACTCTATGAGCCTGGCGCCTATGGCGCCAGGACTGACCTTCCATATGAGCCTGGCGCCATAGGTGCCAGGACCGCACCCAAACAGCCCCTAGCAGGGGTTGTTGGGCTTGCTTGGGGTAACTTGATGCCTGCTTCTGGGGTTGCTGGACTTGGTCTGGGTCCCCGGGGGTAGGCATCATGACAGATACTTTGGGTGCCTCCAAACAACTCAGAACATTTTACCTCACTGCAGGCAATTGGCAAATAGCTCTTGCAGAACATGCCAAGGAGAAGACAGCTTTCTCAACACCAGAAAGTCTTTACCAGTTCAGGGTAATGCCTTTTGGGTTGAAGAATGCACCTGCCACTTTCCAGAGGCTTGTGAATCATGTCCTTAATGGGTTGGATGAATTATGTCTTGCATATCTGGATGACATAGCAGTTTTCAGTGCCACCTGGGAGGATCATGTGTAACACCTTATGATTGTGCTGCAGGCTCTTCACAATGCTCACTTGACCATAAAGGCCAGTGAGTGCCAGAATGGACAAGGCTCAGTGGTCTACCTTGGACATGAAGTAGGTGGAGGGAGGACACAGCCTCTACCCAGTAAAGTACAAGCAGTAGACGATTGGCCTACCCCCACTACCCAAACCCAAGTGAGAGCCTTTTTAGGACTCACTAGGTATTACAGAAATGTCATGGCAGACTATGGCACCATAGCTGCCCCTCTGATTGCTCTCACCACTCCTAAGCAACCCAAGAAGGTAAGGTGGTCTGAAGAGTGTGGGAAGGCATTCCATGGCTTAAAAGACTCCTTGTGCCAGGCCCCTGTTCTCAGGGCCCCTGATTACCAAAGACCTTTTATTGTGCAGACAGATGCCTCTGACACTGGGATAGGAGCACCCTATTGGCTTCATTAGTCGCCAGCTTAAGGACAGAGAGCTCAGATGGTCCACAGTAGAGAAAGAATGTTTCTCTGTTGTGTGGGCCCTAAGGAAGCTGAGGCCCTACCACTATGGGACCTACTTCACTGTGCAAACTGACCATAAGCCCTTAAAGTGGCTAATGAACATGAAGGGAGAGAATCCAAATGTTGCTCCGGTAGTCCATAGCCTTCCAGGGTTTTACTTCACCATTGAGCATAGGCCAGGTGTTCAACATATCAATTCTGATGGGTTGTCCAGAATGTTTAACTGACCTGAACATGTGACTCATACAGGGGTGGATTAATTCCCCCTGTCCTTGGTCTGGGACCGGCGAGTGTTAGGAAAGATTACCATTTATGTGAAGTTTTCCCTCCAGTTGTGTACCCCCAACTTTTTGCTGCTGTTTTGCACCTTAGTCTGACTTTGCCAGTGGAGCACAGCCCTCGGATGCACTCCTCTGGGCTTTTCGCTCACTTTATTATGAGGAAACTGACATGCCCTTAAGACAGTCAGTACTGGGAGACTCTTGGGGTCATTACAAGGTTGGCGGTAAGGGGTTAACGGTGCCAGTAAAGGTGCCTGTGCCGTTAACCCCTTACCGCCGCATTATGAGGTCCCTTAGCGGGTCCCGCTAAGGGTGGCTGGTTTTACCAGGCGCCCTTAGTGGGAGCCGCTAAAGGACCAGTATGCTAACAACGGGCGCGTTATTAATGGGCCCGTTGTTAGCATGGTCCCCATTCCTATTGAGCCCTATAGGGGCTCGAATGGGAATGGGGATCGGTTCCCTGAATGGGGAAATACCGGGTCCTCCAAGGTTGGAATGGCCCGGTAATTCCCCATTCAGGGAACCCGGACCCGGTATGCGGTAAGGGGGTAGTCATGGCGCTAATAGCGCCATGGCTACCTCCAACCTTGTAATGACCCCCTTTGTTTCCCTTAGTCCTTTTCAATGGGCCTCATTAAGAGGTGGGAGGTAAGGGATTACCGGTAAGGGCACCAGTGCCGGTAATCCCTTACCTCCCTACTACGGGTTCCCTTTGCGGGTCCTTCCTTAATGCCTGGTTTTTGCAGGAGTTAAGGACGGGACCCGCAAAGGGACTCTAGAGCTAATAACGGTACCGCAATTTGCGGTACCGTTATTAGCGCCATCCCCATTCCCATTGAGCCCTATGGGGGCTCAAATGGGAATGGGGAATGGCCCTGGTGAATGGGGAATTACCGGTCCCTCCGACCTCGGAATGGACCGGGAATTGCTCCATTCACCAGGGCGGAGTCGGAAGAGTTTTGGAGGCAGCTCCATGGCTACCTCCAACCTTGTAATAAGGCCCAATGTTGCAACTTTTCTGCAACATGCTACAAGTGCACAATGTGCTTTACAGTACAGTGCACTTGGGTCTTCCTGTCATTTCCAAAGGCCCTAAACACCCTCAAAGGATTTTTTAGGAGAAGTGCAGGTGTGCCTTGGACAGGGCTGGTGGCAGCTTATCTTTTCATATATTTTTAACCCTTTCCTGTCGTCCAAACCGCATTTACCGCATTTGGCACAGAAAGGTGGCCTGGTGTAAAAATGGCCATGCCACGAGGTTCTTTGTCCTGTCCTTTGGCCATCTTGCCCCTTCACCTTCCCCAGGTCGAGCCGACCCGGGTCAGTCCTCATTTGGGCATTCATTCTCCCGCGAAACCCCAAGCTTTCGTGGGCTTCTGCATGCCTTGTGTGTGTGCTTCCAGGATGTGGACTGGACTGTCTGGTTCCAATAAACATCCAGGCTGCCGGAGAGTTTGGTGTGCTTTGAAGGACTGGGACCACCGCAGTCCGTGATTGGTCCACATATGGTGTGCCTGTATATGAGAAGATCTCCCATTGGGTCCTCTTCGTTTTGGCACGAAGGAGATTCTGGGTAAGAGAAGGCTCCAAACACCCATACCAGGTCGATCTCTTGAGTTCCCACTGAACCTAAGATAGGATCCAAGCATCCTGAAACTAAGAAGCCGAGTCGAGGAACCGCTGGTGACCCACTGCAAGGTTTGGCACCCTGAGCACGCTGTTGTCCTGCTAGCCCCCTCTGCATCTGATCGAACTAGAAGGTCTGCGAAGACGCTTCAACCCATTAGAACAGTGGGACTAGCTATTCTCTGAACCTTCATCAATCCCTGCAAGTAAGCCTTCTCAGAAGTGTCCCTGGACTAACCAGTGGGCTGACCAGCTTGTGCAGGACCTTTGCTCTGACACCCCTCCCGTTTCGAGGAGACCCTTGAAACTTGGTACATCGCAAGCTCTGTGTTCCCGGCACTCTCACACTGAATTTCATACACTTGGCATTCCCGGGTCTGGAGTAAAAAGAGAGTGCCCGAACTGGAGTACACACGGTTACTGTGTTGCCCAGCCGTGGTGACGAACTTCGCAGGTGCCTTGCTGCTGTCCCCCTCTGTGGCCTGAGGCCTGATACAGTGAAACTGTCCTGATCTATCCACCAGGAATGGAGAAATTGCCACTGTCATGTTTGGGAATCAACGCTGTAACTTCGCCACTGAAAGCCGCAGAGCTGCACAATTGCCGCATTTGAACCTGCAACCGAAGTGGACTCAACTGACGTTGGTCCGGAGTGCACCAGGGGTCGGTGAGTACTTGCAACCCTTACCAGTGAACCCAGCACATTCAACTGTTTTTATGCACGAGTGGCCCCTGAGGGCCCCTCTCCTCTCCACAGATAGCCTGAGCTATCGAATTACTCCTAACTCCTGGAACCTGTTCTGCCCTTTTGGGGAGACCCTCCACAAATAGTGGGAACCTATTCTGCATCACCTCACCCACCTTCCTAAGCTGCTACAGACCCTAAAAGAGACCCCGTTTTCACCCATTTGCCCTAACGCGTGCGCCAGCCTTGCAAGTACATTTGAGCAATAGGCTCCACTCTTCTTAGGGACTGGACTGCTTTTCAGTTAGGATTGTGATTACCTTGACCTGACCGGGAGTGATGTGTAAGTGTTCTTTACTCTATTTGCTCAGTGAGGTCTTTCAGTCACCCTCACCCCTCCTGAGACCGAGTCTTGACCGCTGTCAATGCTACCTTGATTGGTCTGGCTTGTCTGGAAGGTTACCCTGTTCCAAGAAACTAGGCTGGCGTTCTGAACCTCTTCCCACCAGGTCAGAGTTCAGAAATCCATCTTAACAACAAGCACTTGCTATGGCCCTGCGTAAAAATAAAAAGGACAACAATTTAATTTTTTATGCTTTTTTACAAAAATGCTCCGGTCCTGTCCCGAAGGACGGAATGTCCCACAAGTATGGAGGAAAGGGGACGGGACATAGGAGTATTAGAAACATTGGCATTGCATGTCATCTCATCGATGTGCCCAGCTCCCTCTTGAACATCATCTAAAACAGTATTAGAAACATTGGCATTGCACGTCACCCCATCTTTGCACCCAGCCCCCTATTGAACATCATCTAAAACATTATTAGAAACATTGGCATTGCACGTCACCCCATCGGTATATTACAACCTCCTCTCGATTAGCAACAGGAACAATGTTAATAACACTAGCATTATATAACTCCCCATCGTTGTGCCAACCCTCCTCTTGAACATCAATAGAAGCAGTATTAGGGGCACCAGCATCTTAACTGGCAACTTTATCGATACATGTGCCTGTTTCATCGGTGCTATTAACAATGCCAGTATTCTTGAGAATCGCCTCAAGGAGTAAATCGTTGATAGTAGACACAGGGCCTCATTACGGGTCCCCTAATTAATTACCGGCGTCTGACTTCCCAGTGCCACCGGGCTATTCCAAGCCTGGTGGCCGGGAAGTGAGGCCCCTGTAATTTTGTTAGTCCCCATTCCCATGGACTCCCATAGGACTCCATGGGAGTGCTCCTGTGAGAACTCTGGGAGCGGGTGTCGTCCCGCCCGGCAGGTCTGTCCCTGGCGGGCGGGACAGCACCCACTCGCAGAGTCGTATTGTGCTGGTCCTATAACAAAGGTGCCGGTATGCTTACCGGTACCTTTGTTACCGGACCGGCACAGTTATGAGGCCCACAGTGTCTGAAAGCTCTGCATGAGCTAGGTTTTTAGTGAATTTGGCCTATTTATCTGTATTGGGGTCCTTGGCACTTCCAGCTCATTTATCGCATCATTCTAAATAACAACTGCACCACCCAGTTGTACATAATCCACACCTCCCTCATTTATCACCACCCAAGTGTCTTCCTACAAAGGCATAAAAGCTCCCCTGAATGCATAGATAAATTGTTGACAGGGTATACTGCTGCATTCGCTAGGTTCTCTAACATTTTGACAATGGCGGCGCTGGCGGTATTATTATTGTCTTTAAAACTAGCAACATTTTCCAGTTCAGATATTGATGTTCATCGTTGTTAAACACATTCATATCGCTCGTGCCAGCCCCAAATGTGTACATCAGTTTGTACTGTCAGCCCCCATGACACAATTTTTCTTGAGCCGCAGTTGAGAGCCACGGCCCGTGGTTTTCTTGTGACATTCAAATCATTCCCAACATTATGCACTGAGTTTTGCATCTTGAAATATTCAGAATTGATATTATCATGCCCCCAACCCCGCTTCACACCCTGGCTGGCCTGTTAATATACACTTTTTATAGATGATTGCAGCCCAGAGCCAGCGAGAGATGGGTTTAAAGATGCTGATGATACAGGAACTCTCACCCCTGCACTGGCAAGAGGTGTTTGGGCATTTAAATGTCCTGTGATATCCACCAGAGCCCTTGAACCCCCGGTGGTGTGGGAATAACTCCATAACCAGAGTTTAAAACCAGAGCACCCCCTATTTTGCTTTTTAAATCTTTTTTTTAATTTTATTAAAAGATTTTTCCACAACAGTAAAATACAATAACAGCCTTGTTCAAATGAGGCCCCCCCGTCCTACCCATAACTGCCCAACACTGGTGCGTACATAAATACAGTAGTCATACAGATTCATGCTTAAACGTAGGGATAAGGAAACACTTATATATGCCTTATTGCTAGCTGAGGAACATATCTTTTGTCAGGCGTGGTGTGAGTCGTATCGTCTCATTCGATAATTGTCCCTTCAAGTGTTCTCTGGCTGGGGCCAGATGATGAGGCGTCCTCTATATTGTGAAGGTATGTCCTGAAAGGGGGCCAGTATCTAGTTCCGAGGGGGAGCGGGTTCCTGTATGATGATTCTCGGTCTTCACAAATCTTCAAAGTGTGGATCCACTCCTGCAGTGAAGGGCGTCTAATCCTTTTCCATGATTTAGGTATCGATGACCTTGCTACCACCAAAGCCATTGCTAGAAGTTTCCTTCCAGCCCTCCCTGGAATGTCAGAATAGGCAAGCAGCCAAGCCATTGCGGAGTTGCGTGGGCCATCACGGACCATTGTGCCCATGGCACCATATATTCCCTATGGTGCAGGAGGACGCTCTCTCAGGATAGTACTTGTGAATTCGAGCGGGAGAATAATAAGATTGTTGTATACATTTGAAGTGTGTCAAGCGGAACTAATGGAAATCTTCCTGGTCATCCCACAGATCACCTGCCACTGGGTCTCCGTTGGAGGTGCATGCAATACCCTGTCCCATCTAGCCCTAAATGTTCCGGGGGGGGGGGGGTTGCCACAGAAATTTTATAAGCTTATTCACATACTGAGCCAACGGTGATGGAGGAGGTGCCCGGGGGAACCCATACCAGATGCCACACAGAGTTTCTCATAATCTAAAATATAAGAACATGGTGATGGGGGTCCACTGATCTCGTCTCTTGAGTTCCTCCCACTGCATAAACTCTCCTTCCTGAACCAAATTGCCTAGGGGTTCCCCACAGCATTCCCCCAGGTCGTCAGGTCGGGCTGTCGCTCTCTCAAGTTTAATATGTGGTAGGTCCACCATAGGGTGCCACCACCATACAGCATATTGTATCTGGGAGGCGAGATAATAGCCATATAGGTTGGGGTAGTCAAGACCTCCCCCCGTCCATACTAAGTTAGTTAGCAAAGATCGGGTGCGTTTCCAGAACCAGGTAGGCGGGACTAGTGGGACGTTATTAAAAATATATAACATCGTGGGGACGATTATCATCTTGACCAGTGCTACTCGTGCGGCTTGTGATAAGGGGAGGCGGGTCCAGATGGCAGCCCTGCGCTCCAGATGTTCACAGGCTGCGAAATAACTGTCCTTAAGGAGTGTGGATGGAGAAATGGAGACTCTTATGCCTAAATACTTCATTTCCCCGGGGCACCACCTGAAGTCTGCACCAACGTCCGTCGGCCGTGCAGTAGTAGTAGGATTTACGACTTGGACCAATTGATTCGCAGCCCTGAAAATCCTCCGAACAACGATATTTAGATTTTAAAAAAATAGATCAACAGTATATCAGCATACAGGGATATGATTGATGTATGTGAGAGAATCTGCACCACTCTGTGTGAGTGGAACTCTCTGATGGTGCATGCAAGGGGTTCGACCGTCAGTGCAAAAAGGAAGGGGGAGAGCGGGCAGTCCTGTCATGTACCTCTAGTTGGGAATATGCTATCTGAGACCAACTGATTTGACAATATTGCGGCTTGAGGGGCGGAATAAAGCAGTCATAGCCATTGTATATACTGGAGTCCCAGACCGGTCTATGAAGGATTTCAAACAGGAAAGGCCACTCGATCGAGTCAAAGGCCTTTTCTGAATCTAGGGCTGTGGCTACTATGGGTACATTGCCATTCACATTGTGTGTTAGTGTGAACAGCCGCCTCAGGTTGTTTTGTGTAGACCTGCCTGGGATAAACCATGCCTGGTCGGGAAGGACAAGGGCGTTCATATGGGGGAGGAGTCTATCCGCTAGTAATTTTGCCAACATTTAATTATCCTTATTTACTAATGACATGGGTCTATAGGAGGCACAGTTAGTAGGATCTTTGTCAGGTTTTAGGAGCAGAGTAACCACTGCCGTCCTAGTGGATTCGGGAGGAGCCTCCCCTATTTTTGCTTGAGGGCTGTGTAGGGGAGGATTGGTCCAAAAGACCCCCCTCACCTACATCCCCTCCCCCGGTGAGGGCCATGGCTCATCGGGCGTCCCCTCCTTACCACCAGGGCCCAGGTGGTGGATGGCTCACCCACTGAAGACATTGCCCAAACCTATTGAATTTAGCTAGGCCTCAGAAACCATTTTGTCTAATAAAGATGGTGTGAGCTCGGCGCACTGCAGCACGGCCCCCACCTTTGGAGAGTTTCAACTATCCCTGTGGCCGCAGCTCCCTGGCAGATCCGCTGTGTGCCCGTTCCCACGAACAAGACGGACATGAGCTAGTGTAAGATACCAACACTGTAACATTTCACCTTCCGCAGTTTATCGCTGCTCCCAGCATGACCCGGCCAGCAGAGCCTGGGTGGAAAGAGAACTGTAAAATGGCCCTCAGATAAAAGCAAAAGTTCCCAAATACTAATGACAAAACTACCTGCGATGGATGCATTTTCTCCACAAACCTCTTTGACTAAAAAACCTGTAAAATGTATAGATATGGCAGAATGCATGTTCATATGGCATTAGCAATGAAGCACCCACACCACTGCAGTTATGTACAAATAGTGAAAGCGTCCCGGGGGATTATTTGTTATGCGTATCATTGAAAAGTTTACACCCCACGGTTCTGCGCCATTACCGAACTAATGCTGCTAGAGTGCAGAGAAAGACAAATGCAACCATATTGAGGGCTCATGTAAAGGGCGCGCGAGAATGCACCCCTTATGTGTGTATGTCCAAGCCCCTTATGCGCCACTACCGTCACGTACAATGGTGAGTCGTTTCTATGCGCTCCACCAGCCTCACTACTACCTCACTTACTGCAAATGTATATGCATATAACAAATTGTTGTAGTTGTTAAAACATAGTGTACAAATAATGTGCTCGGACTGGCTATATTTGAGAGGCATTAGCAATGTTAAAATGTGAGCTTTGGAATGACTCAATTAGTATTGTATATTATTTGAATGTTTATGATGCTTTCACCTAAAATCGGCAACACACGAGGAAGATACCTTTGTGAGTATATGCAAGGCCATTCCCCCTCCCTCCCTGCGAAGCCTGCCCAACGAGAGAGCAGAGGCCCGCGCCGCGCTGCTCCACCTCCCCAACTAGGCTGGAGCCGCTTCAAAGATTTGTAGTTCCCTCTGCAGCACCCAAGGCCACGGCCCACCACCTGTATTATTTACAGCCCAGCAGTAAACCTCTGCCTGAAAACACAAATCCAGAGGCGCCCTCTCTTAAGCCCCACAACCCACCGGATCACCTTAGGTTAATGGCCCCTGTAAGATTAGGACACCCAATATTATGGCAACATTACAGCAACACATTCATAATGACTTCTAACAAGACAGGAGGACATGTACCGCCTGTCCCATGCCCTGAGACCCAGCCCCACGACCTATGGTACCCGGTCAACAGGACACTGGTAACCATGTACTGATGAATCGCCATCAAACCACGCTCTAGGTGCATTCCTCCTGTGTTGCATTAACCTGTAGAATAACCTATTGGAAGATTTATTAAAGAAGATAATATTGCAAACGACTGAATGACTGTGGTGTGCATGGCCTAGGGCAAAGAAGTCAGGAAAAGACATTCATCTCTGACACTGGCCACAGTGGCACAACAACACCGCCCGGATGAACCCAGCTGACCCGCCAGGCCCAGCCCAACCCACGAGGCTGACCAGTGACGTCCTCCGGCCAAGACCAACCACATCACAGCAGCACCTATAGCTAGTCGTTGCCACCCAATCCCATTGAACTTGTGCCCCCTATAGTATGTAGGTTTTGATGACTTTTTTGTAAATATATACGCCTGTCTTTGCTATTGTCAGACAGAGCGCTCTCGGAGTTTGCAGAGTTCTTTGCATGCCCTATTCTGATTGATAAACTCCCATTTACGCTCACCTGCACTTTGTCTTGGCCTTATTCCCATCCTGGGAGAGTCCATCATTGTCTCTCATTGCGGGGTGGATCGTGCTGGTTGGTGACGCTTGCCTTCAGCTGCCACTGTTTTAAACAACATGTTGAATATGATAGAACTCGGAGGGGCAGCTTGCATGATCAGACTCCCTGTTAAAGGATCAATCATCACCCCATTTCCAAGATATTCGTTGTCACGGCTCAATGCAGGGATAGCACATAAACCAAAATAGTGCTGCAGGGCCTTAGAGACTTTTTTTATCACTCATTAGGCCCCGAGACATGCCAGCAGGGCCAAGTGATGAATCTACAAAAGTACTCTGTGGCGTTGGACCCCCCAAATCCATCGGACCTTGCTGCTGTAACAAAAACATTTGCCCCATGCTTTGGTTGTGATAACATTCGGAATTTGTTGATCCAAGAGAAGAACAAGTTAATTACCAACTGGTTACGTTCTTTCGACTGGATGTTCCTCCAACGTATTCCTCATCTTAGATGTATTCGCCCAGCTTTAGCTGCTTTGGAAACATTTTATCGGCATCAATGTCGTCTAGTTGAAGTCCCTCGAAAGCCTCCGTCGAGGGTGACGTCATCGGGTATACAAGTAGCACGGGTGGCGCCCGTTTGCCTCAGTTCTGTTTTTCCCCTCTTGCTGTATAGATAGTGTAGGTAGCCAGGTGTCAGCCTTGCGAGAGTTGAAGTGGTAAAAACACTGGAAAATCTACAGTGGGGTAGGATGGGAGGGCGATGAGGAATACGTTGGAGGAACATCTAGTCGAAAGAACGTTACCAGTTGGTAAGTAACTTGTGCTTCGAATGGATTGTGTCCTCCAACATATTCCTCATCTTAGATCGACTCCCAAAGCAGTGTAAAAAGATCTTTGGAGGAGGGAGTAGATTTCTAAAATTATATAGCTGAATACAGCACTGCTTTACCAAAAGCAAGCTCTTTAGAGTGGGAAGCATCCAGATTGTAGAATTTAGTACAAGTGTGCAGCGAAGACCAAGTTGCTGCTTCACAAATAGACTTTAAGGGAACACCTCTTTGAAGGGCTGTCGAAGAGGCAATGCCTCCGGTTGAATGGGCCCTCAAGCCTTCTGGTGAATCCTTTCCCGCCAATCTGTAGCATTCTGAAATGCAAAGCACAATCCAACGTGATAGGGTTTGACACCGATTGACCCAACTTCCTTCCGGTGTAGCCAATGAAAAGTTGATTATCCACTCTAAGCTTGGAGAGCCTAGAAATTTAAAAGCGTAGAGCTCTTCTCAGGTCCAGCCTGTGCAATCTTTCCTCCCCCTTACTGGGATGAGGTGGAGGATAGAACACGGGCAGAATGATCTTCTGATTTAAATGTAAATCAGACACAACTTTAGGTAAGAACGATGGTTTAACCCTCAATACAACTCTGTCCTTGTGGAACATGTATAGGGTGGCCCAGAAGACAGTGCCTGCAACTCGCTCACTCTTCGTGCCGATGTTAAAGCAACTAAGAAAACGGTTTTCAACGTTAGTATTCTTAAATGGCATGTGTGCAAAAGTTCAAAAGGGCCCCACATCAAAAACTTTAGAACCTGAT
Source organism: Ambystoma mexicanum (assembly GCF_040938575.1). NCBI lineage: Eukaryota > Metazoa > Chordata > Amphibia > Caudata > Ambystomatidae > Ambystoma > Ambystoma mexicanum. Next base: position 641,332,364 of record NC_090939.1, read on the forward strand.
TAAGGTCCCAAACTGGGACTTGAAAAGAAGAGGGAGGAAACGCATTAGTGAGTCCTTTTAAGAATTGCACTATTAAAGGAATTTCAAAATAGGAACATTCTTCCGAAGAGCGCTTGAAGATGGAAAGCGCTGCAAGGTAACCTTTAATGGTCCCAACATTGAGACCTCTATGTGCCAATGATAAGAGGAAAGATAATACTTCTGGAATAGGACACAGAAAAGGATCAACATTCTTTTCCCTGCACCAGTTGCAAAACTTCTTCCAGCGGCAATGGTACAAAGATTTTGTTGCTGGCCTTCTCGCCGAAAGCAACACCTCCATGACGTCATCCGGAAGGTCCCAATACTTGTATCTCAGCCTTTCAGATACCAAGCATGAAGGTTGAAAGTCCTGACCTCTGGATGGAGAACCTGGCCCTCGTTTTGTGAGAGAAGGTCTTGAGGAAGACGTAACGGAGGGCAGATGGACATATCTAGAAGGTCCGGGTACCAATGCCTCCTGGCCCAATCTGGGGCAATTAGGATTATGTGGTTTTTGAACCGTCTTAACCTCCTGATGACTTGAGGAATGACAGGGATCGGGGGGAACACATATAGCAGTGGGAAGTTCCACTCCACCACGAACGCGTCCCCCAGGGCTCCTCTCAGGGGAAATTCCATTGAGCAAAACCTTTCACACTTCCGGTTGATTCTGGTCGCAAACAGGTCTACTTGAGGGGTTCCCAAAAGGGTGAAGATATCCTGAAGGACTTCCTGAGCCAGTTCCCACTCGTGGGACACAGTACTCTGCCTGCTCAGAGCGTCCGCCGTCATTATCTTCTCCCTGGTTAGATGAACTGCTGATAAGGAGATTCCTTCTTGAATTGCCCAATACCAGTGCCACAGTGCCTCTCTGCACAGAGGTAGTGACCCTACACCTCCTCTTTTGTTTAGGTAATGCATGGCCACTGTGTGTCCGTCATTATCAGGACATTTTTTCCTCTGACAGATGGCAGAAAAACCTTCCGCGCTAGTCTGATTGCTCTCAGCTCTAAAAGGTTGATGTGTAGTTTGGACTCCGATGGAGACCAACGACCGCTGATTATCAGATCGTTGGCATGAGCTCCCCACCCCATGAGTGAGGCGTCTGTCACTACTGTAATCTCCGGCCATGGTTGCCAAAAATGTTCTCCTTTTAGGATATTCTTTGTGCAAGTCCACCACAGAAGATCCTGCCGAACCTTGCTCGGAATCTGAAGGAGATCCGTCATTTGTCCTGAGAACTGGGACCATTGAGTCTTTAGAGCCCATTGAAGGGATCTCATCCCCAGGCGTGCTTCTGGCACTAGGAAATTGCAGGATGCCATGAGGCCAAGACACCTCAAGAAGCCGTAGGCCTGGAGATTTTGGGCATTTTGGAATTTAGAAACCAGCTGAAGAATGTTTTGAGCCCTCGACTTGGGAGGCGAGCTCTTTCCCAAGGATGTGTCTAACACATCCCCTATGTACTGGAGCTGTTGGGAAGGAGTCATGTGTGACTTCCTGAAATTGAGGGAGAAGCCCAGTCTGTGGAGGAAGTGGCAGGTGACTTTCAGATGATTAAGGGCTTGCTCGGCAGAACGCGCCCTGATCAACCAATTGTCCAGGTAGGGGTAGACGTGAATCCCCCCTCTCCTGAGGTGCGCTGCCACCACTGCCATTAACTTGGCAAAGACCCTCTGATCGGAGGTCAACCCGAATGGTAGGACTCGAAATTGATAATGCGAGTCACCAACCACGAACCTCAGGTATTTTCTGTGCTTGAGATGGATTGGCACATGAAAATAAGCATCCTGAAGGTCCAATGACACCAACCAATCCTGAAGTTGAATGGCCTGAAGGATCTGAGAAAGAGTAACCATCTTGAACTTGTACTTCCGGAGGAGCTTGTTCAAGCCTCTTAAGTCCAAGATGGATATCAGTCCCCCGTCCTTTTTGGGGATCAAAAAATATGGGGAGTACCATTCATTGATCCTTTCCGCTACAGGTACTGGTTCTATAGCACCTTTCTCTAGCAGGGTTAACATTTCCTGCTGTAGGAGTGGGTCTGGAAGCTTCAAAGAGAGTCTCCCCGGTGGATTACTTTGAGGTTGCGTTAGAAAAGGAAGGCAGTAACCTTGGGCTATTATTTCTAGAGCCCAAATATCTGAAGTAATGGCTCGCCATTCATGCAGATGCTGTGACAGCCTGCCTCCTACAGGTGTCCTGTGATGCAAGTCCTCAAAGTGGTTTTGTGGTGGTTGCTGCAGCTGGGGCTGGCTTAGCACGTTTACCTTGTCCACCACGAGTGGTTTTTCTCTGGCCTCTTTGACTGGCCATTCCTCTCGCCTTTCTATATGAGGAGTAATAACGATAGGATCATCCCCTCCAAGATTGTCCTGATGTACGAAAAGGCTGAGGTTGCCTAATAGCAGCGCCTAAAGATTTGGCTGGTGCTTTTGAGGTCTGCAACCCCTCAAGGCTCTCGTCAGCCTTGTTGCCGAAAAGGTGAGACCCATCAAAAGGCATGTTCAAAAGACGGTTTTGCACGTCTGGTGCGAAACCTGACTTTCGCAACCACGCAAATCTGCGTATCACTGTGCTAGTAGCCATGGACCTGCTCACGCTATCTGCAGTGTCCAATCCAGACTGAAGAGATTCTTGCATATCTTCCTTTCCATCTCTAACGATGACTAGGAATCCTTCCATTTCTTCCCCTTCTGGTATGTGCTCTGCCGCCATTGCAATGCACTCCCACAGAGTGTGCGAACATTTTGCCAAGGCACATAGGGAGTTGGCCGATTTTAATGCCATACTCCCGACTGAAAATACCTTGTGTGCCCAACCATCCACACGCTTGTCGTCCCTATACGGAGGGATGGAAGGGTATGCCACCTTTTTAGAAGCTGCGGCTGCCTGGACCAGCAAACTCTCAGGAGTAGGGTGCTTGGACAGATAGCCGGGGTCGCTACTGGAAGGGCGGTATTTTGAAGTGAGCGACTTATTCACAGGAGGAATTGAGTCCGGAGTCTCCCAATTTTTGGCCACCCTATTTTGTAAGGCTACATGGAAGGGTCAAATCGGATCTTCGGTGGGCCCATGATCCGATATATCAGTCAGGTCATCCTGAATGAACTGAGTTGATGGTCTAGCCCATCATAAATAATCCACCACCTTTGTCATCAGTTGTCTGTATGAGGGACTGGCATGTTCCCCTGGGTCTGGCCTATCTGTTTCAGGTGATGTGTCAATTCCACTTGCGTTATGCAACGTTTCAACCAAATCCCTCATTCTGCTTTACTCAGAAATCAGACATTCTGGGACATTAGGGATGCCATACTCTAGGCCAAAAGAAACATCCTCCGCCTCCAACCTTTCTTGTTCTTCAAAAATTGAAGTCAAGGATTTAAAATATTCCTTCCTTGGTAGAGGTTTATAAATGGGGAGGAGCTGCTACAGTGGAGGTTCAAGGTTTTATAGTCTTTACACCTTTTCTTTTGCTTTTTTGTGGGTTTCTGGCTGAACTGGAGCCTTTGAAACTTTTGGCACCAAAGGCTTCGGGGGGTCGGCGTCGATGGCGTCGACGAAATAGCAGTCGTCGACGGAGCTGGCTTCAAGGGCACTGAGACGCTCTTCGAAGGCTTGTCCTTCGAGGTGTGTCGGGTTCCGGACAGCATCGATGACCTCGAGCGGTCGACTCGACTCAAGCGATCTTTATCACTTGGGGTCCTGGAAGGTTCCCGATTCTCCCTCCTTCGATCACCCGGGCTCGAGGGCGCGCGAGTGCTGGAACGGTAACGCTCTCGGCCGGCTTCCGAGGAAGGCGCGGACCAAGGCTTAGCCTTTTCAATAAACTCCATCATTTTGACTCTAAATGCTTCCCATTCTTCGGAGAAAGAAAGTTTTGTGGGGCATTTCATTTTCTTGGAGGATTCGTCTGAAGACAAGGTGGAAGGGAAGCGGTGGCGTCTCTTTTTGGACTTTTTCGTCAAAGACAAAGAGTTGTGTGAACCACTTCGGGACCTAGACCTGTGTTTTCGCCTTTCGCGTCGGGGAGATATCGCCTCATGGGATCTCGACTCAACGTTTGAGGCTTTTCGGTCGGGTTTTCGACCTACCTGTAGTTTTCCCTTCCTCTCTCGCAAGGCCTTGCCCGTCATTGCCTGACCCTTCATACAGGCCTCCATGTCGTGGTTTTCACCGTGGCACCACAGACATTCTCGGTGTGGATCCGTGATAGACATTTTGGAACTGCAGGTTTTACATTTTTGAAACCCGAACGTGGAGTAGTCAGGGTCGACGATGAGGAGATCTTGAATATCTTCTTACACAATAACTGCGTCACAGAACTATCGAGGCACGCCGAGTCTCTGAAGCAACACGTACTGCGGAAAAACGGAACTGTGGCCAATGGGCGCCACATGTGCTACTTGTATACCCGTTGACATCGCCCTCGATGGAGGCCTTCGAGGGACTTCGACTCGTCGACATCACTGCACGGCGCCCTCTGCCGAGAAAAAGGTTCCAAAGCAGCTAAAGCTGGGCGAATACATCATAGATGAGAAATACGTTGGAGGACTCAATCCATTGGAAATAGGCTTCGCCATCCAAGTGTCCTCGAGACATCCACAATTTGATGAATCACTGGCAGAAATATTCATAAATGCATCGAGTGCCTCGTGCTGTGCTCTACAATCCACATCTAGAAAGCCTACCAGCTGCGCCATCATCCAATTGTTGAAAGACATTTTCTATAAAAAACATAAAAAATATACAATCAGTATAAAGAAAAAGTTACTTACCCCTGCTAACGTTCTTTCGATTGGATGTTCCTCCCACATATTACTCATTTTATGATAATTATCCTTCCAACTTTAGCTGCTTCAGAAAATGTTATCGACAGGGGAGCTGTGTGCCATCTCGTCAAGTTGATGTCCTTCGCGGGCCTCAGTTCGACTGTCGATGTCATCATCAGTATAAATAGCGCACGCAGCACCCGTTGACTTCAGTTCTGTTTTTCCCCATCCTGTAGAGTAATTACCAGGTGTACTATAGACCGTAGGGTCCAAGAAAGCATAAAGTGTAAAGACATGTAAATTCTACGGTGGGGTAGGCTATGAGGGGCGATGAGGAATACGTGAGAGGAACATTCAATCGAAAGAACGTTACCATGGGTAAGTAATTTGTTCTTGGAATGGATTATCCAACATATTCCTAATTTTATGATAGACTCCCAAAGCAGTAATAATTTGGAGGCTGGAGTACGAATTATATTCTGTTTTTAACTGTTGTCATGGACTGAATGAAGGAACGCTTTTCCAAATTATATTTTCTGACTGGAAGATGAATCCAGGCAGTAATGTTTCACAAACGTGTGAATAAACAACCAAGTGGACGCTGAACAAATGTCTTTGACTGGAACACCTTTCTTAAGAGCAGCATAGGTTGCCATGCCCCTTGTGGAATGTGCTCTCAAGCCTTCTGGCGGGTCTTTGAACGCTAACCTGTAACACTCCCCAATAGCCAGGACAATCCATTTGGATAGGGTCTGTTTTGTAACGGCTAAACCCAATTTAGGGCCGGTATAGCCAATGAATAATTGGTCATTTTGACACAATTTTGCCATTCTTGATATATAAAAACTGAGAGCCCTTTTTGGGTCCAGCCTATGTAATCTTTCCTCCTCCTTTTTTTTCAATTTAACATTTTATTCAAGTATTCAGAAACAAAAACACACTGACATTGGCATCATATTGTAAAACACAGAGGGTACAGAAACTTGTACAGATAACGAAAGCAAATGGAATCGTACAGTGCGCCCTCCTCCCTCCCCTCAACCTTACACGTGGGTCAGCCTTGTAGCCAACGGGTTAATAGAGGTCTTTTGGTGAGGGCTGGGAATTGATCAGAGTAGTCCATAAAGGGGGCCCAGGTCGTCAGGAAATAGTTCAGGTTTCCTGTGCGGATGGCTGTGACTTTTTCCGCCACTGCGATTTCCCAGCATTTAGATCACCACAGTGAGACAGAGGGGCCGTCCGCATGCTTCCAAAGTCTAGCCATTGCCACCTTCACCGCTAGTAGGAGGTGTGTGCGCAGCCGAGAAGACAGTCCAGAGAGCGGGACCTCACCTCCCCCCGTTTCGCCCAAAAGTATGATGCCGGGATCCCACGGGAATGCAAGTCCAGTCATTGCCTTTATGTGGATTGTCGCCTCTCGCCAATAAGCCTCCGATTTAGGACAGGTCCACAGCAAATGGAATAGGTTGCCCTTGGACGAACACCCACGCCAGCAGTTTGGGGAGATTTCATGGTTAAATTTATGCAGTTGGGCTGGGGTGATGTAGTACCTGTAACATAGTTTATATTCACCTTCCCTTTTGGTGATACATTGTGTGCTCTTGTGTAGCCGTTCCCAAATCTTACCCCAATCAGCCACCTCAACCTCCCGGCTCAGGTCCCTCTCCCAATCAAACATGTACTTATCTTTTTTCCCCAGGTCAGATCTATCTAGGAGGCGGTAGAGAGTCGAGACCCTGCCCCCGGGTGCTTCTGCGGTCAAGGAGAGTTCCAATGCGGTTAGGCCTCTGGCCCCACTCTCTCTAAACAACTTATGGGAAAACCAATGTCGGAGCTGGACATAGTGGAATCGTTCCGCCTGTCAGGATACCCGAGGTGGTTGGAGGGAGCATGCAGCACAAAAATAATGTGAGTGGTGGGAATCACGGGAAAAGAGTGACACAGAGGTTAAAACCCCTTTATTTTAGGACCTTGCTTTGTGTCCTTTGCAGGCAAAGGGCTAGGTGTGGGCAAACCAGCCCCCTAGCCATTCAAAACAAGGAAAGAAGGAACCGGACTACACTTCCCAGCAGCCTCGCGTGCAGGAGAGTCACCGGGAAGCTTCTGGACCCCGCCCTGCAAAACGCGCCAGGAACACCTGGGACGCCGCTTGCGCTACGGGATCTTGAAGAGGCAAGACGTGTTTCCAGCGGGCTCCTGCAGGCAGCTATCAGCGGGGCCACACCCCGCCTGCGAACTCTGCAGGCCCCGCTGAGTCCTACAGATAAGTGCACTTTTATCCTTTGTTGCTTACCCAGTCCGAGCACTCGTACAGTGTGTTGGGCGATCTTCAGAATTCCGCTTCACAGTCAGTGGTGCTTCGGAGCCCGGCATTGTGATTATTTGAAGCCCCGCAGCTCCACGCCAAGTAGCGAAGCGGAGTCGGGTTTCCCGACACTTTAACCCTTGCTAATCCTACGGCCGGAACTCCGGCACAGTTAATCCAAGAACGGAGCACAGGCACTGTTAATTCGCTACTTTGCGAGCCGGAGCTCAGACACAAGTTACTCATGCTTTGTCTAAAACTCTAACGTTTAAGCCGGGTTCCGGCAGCATGTCAATGTATGATCTGATTCTCAAGCGTATGTACGCTCACTCCTGTTTTTTGGTTCTTGTAGCGGGGTTCCGTTGTTCGCACAGCAAGATAGAACACTGGTGAATTAACCCCGAGTCTCCTGCTGACAACCGAAGCTAAGTGCTTTCCTTTGTTACCTTATTGCAATGTGATTTAAATGTGTTGTGATCTTATGTTCTTGCTGATCAGTGGGTATGCTGTAATATTCATACTGCAAGATAGCGTAATTGTTAATTTGTACAATCTAGAGAAAGCAGCATCTAGGTTCTAAATTAGAATATGTGCTCAAGTGAAGGAGTGCTGGGCGAAGTTTCAATTGCTTAACAAAACCCCAGGAGGGACAACACATCTAAACCACTCAACCTTCCCTTATCCCTCCTTTTTTCCCTTTCCTGCCTTGTTATCCGGTTTTCCTAACCACCCCAACCTAACCAACCAGCGGACCCTAACCCTCTTTCCCCGGAGGGTCACGGAAGCCTGTGTTGTTAACACCCCAGGCCCCAAGACCCAACGGGGAGGTAGGTGTACGTGCTACCTCCACGCAAGGCCAAGATCGTGACAGGAGCGCAAGCCCACGTATCATTAAGCGCCCAGGTAGCACGTCACCATGGAGGAGGTATTAAATGCCCTAAGAGACTTAAAAACTGATTTGCTTGCCACAAGGCAGGACTATGTTAATTTGGCTGGCCAGGTCCATACGTTAACTGTTCAGGCAAATGCCCAGGCCACCCCATTGCCCGCGGACCATGCACCACCCACCCCAGTCCAGGTACAGGTATCTACCGAGCCCACACTCCCCTTGTCAGCTCCAGAACGTTATCATGGGGATCCTCAAAAATTCAACCAGTTTGTAATGCAGTGCCAATTGCATTTCATTACAAAACCGAATGTGTTTCGCACGGCTCAGTCCCGCACGGCCTTTATGATTTCGTATCTTGGGGGTGATGCAGCATCATGGGCCACTCCGCTAGTTACTAAAGATGACACACTTCTCTATCAGTGGGACACGTTTTTGGAAGAATTTGGGAAAATATTCAATCGAAGGGCTGCAACTCTAATTAAGGATAGGGAATTGCTCACTTTACGTCAAGGGGGTAAGGATTTGGTTTCCTATGTAACCACCTTTAATCGGTTGGCTGTGGAGACAGACTGGCCTCAGGAGAAGCGCCTAGCTCTGTTATACCAAGGACTAAGGGACGAGGTAAAAGATTTGATAGCTCAGGTAGATCCACAACCCGAAACATGCTCCGCTATGATCGATCTGGCCTTACGGTTGGATCAAAGACAGTATGAGAGGAGGCTAGATAAGCGTAAGTGGGACCCCAAGCCCATGGTCCGACTGGATCACCAACCAAAACCTGATAAGAGCGAAAAACCCCTAGGCGAACCAATGCAAATAGGGACGGTTCGAGGCCCCTTAACCAAGGAAGAGAAAGACAAACAACGTTGAGAGAAGCTCTGTCTTTACTGTGGGAAGGCCGGACATTTTGTTCGGGAATGTTTGGCAAAACCCAAAGGTGAACAGTCGGGAAACGCGAAATCTCGTCAGTGAGGGTGGCCCCGGCGAGCCAATCTGAAAACACCCCTAGTTCGTTAGCTAATACCCTGCAAAGCAAAGTAGCACATGTGACCGTTTCAGGTCATATCTCTTGGCAGGATCATCGGATACCGGTGTCATTGATGCTGGACTCAGGTGCTACTGGAAATTTTGTCGATGAAACCTTAGTAACTCAATTGGGAATCCCGTTACTATCCAAGGAACGGAGTGAAGAGGTAAAATCCGTAGATGGATCACCCTTGATTTCAGGCCTAATTACCAAGCAAACTCAGTGGGTACGTTTAGAATGTAGTCCACAACACTTTGAGAACATCAGCTTTGACGTGATAGCAGCGCCCCAGTTTGGCATGATTCTGGGTCTGCCATGGTTGAGGACTCATAACCCCGAAGTCAATTGGACCCAAGGATCGGTGCGTTTCATGTCAAACCATTGTAAAAAATACTGCCACCTTGATAAGATCGAAGGTTTAGTGTCCTACGAAGAACATGTTATTGGGAGTGTTGAAATTGGCCTACCATCTGTCTATCAGAACTTTAGGGACGTTTTTAGTAAAGCCGCTGCAGAAACCTTGCCACCTCTTCGAACATTCGATTGCAGAATAGATTTGGAACCAGGAGTGGCCTTGCCCTGTAGTAGGATTTATGCACTGACAGAATCTGAAAACGAGCACCTCAAAAACTATATTGAGACGAATCTGGCCAATGGCTTCATACGTCACTCTAAGTCACCTGTGTCATCCCCTTTGTTCTTCGTTCCTAAAAAGACCGGGGACCTAAGAACATGTATAGACTATAGGGCTATAAACCGGATAACCATAAAGAACCGCTACCCCTTACCACTGATACCAACTCTATTAGACCAAGTAAGGGACGCTCAGATATACACCAAGCTGGACCTGAGAGGAGCGTATCATCTGGTGCGGGTGCGTGAGGGGGACGAATGGAAGACTGCCTTTCGAACCAAGTTCGGTCTATATGAATATCAAGTCATGCCATTCGGCCTCTACAACGCGCCCGCCGCCTTTCAGCATTTTCTGGACGAGGTCTTGCGTGGGTATTTGGACGTGTTCACTATGGTCTATATTGGCGACATCCTAATTTACTCTCACAACATCGAGGAACATCAGGCTCACGTAAAAGCAGTGCTACAGCGCTTGCGTGAGCATCAGCTCTATGCAAAACTGGAAAAATGTGCGTTCCACCAAACCACAATAGAATTCCTAGGGTTCATTTTATCGCCAGAAGGCATTACAATGGATCCGAAGAAAGTCCAAGCCATCACGGAGTGGCCATCTCCCTCATCTGTAAAGGAAGTACAAACGGTGTTGGGGTTTGCGAATTTCTATCGTCGGTTCATAGAAGGATTCGCAGCCAAAGTACAGCCCATCACCCGTTTACTCAAGAAAGGCGTAGCCTTTTAGTGGGATGCGGCTGCAGAGGCAAGCTTTGTAGCTTTAAAAACTGCATTCACAACTGCTCCTGTACTACTCCATCCCGATCCCACGCGTCCTTATATCATAGAAACAGATGCTTCCAGCTATGCTCTTGGTGCAATTTTATCCCAAAGAGACGATTCCGGACAATTGCACCCGGTGGCCTTCTACTCACGTTCCCTGTTACCAGCTGAACGAAATTATGTGATAGCCGATAGAGAACTCCTGGCCATCAAGGTAGCATTTGACGAGTGGCGTCATTACTTGATGGGAGCCCGGCATACGATTACAATATTGACGGACCATAGGAATCTTCAGTTCCTAAAATCAGCCAAGGCTTTGAGTCCCCGACAGCTTCGATGGGCGATGCACTTTGCCGAGTATGATTTCGTGGTAACATATCGTCCGGGTACGGAGAACAGAAAGGCTGATACTCTGTCTCGTTACCCAGAACCCGACCCTAGTCAGGATAAAAAAGAGGAACCGAAGCCGATGGTACCACCCGCGCGTATTGTGGGTAGTATTGTAGTAGATGATATGTTCAATAACATACGAAAAGCCATGTCAGCTCAAGAATTAGTGCAATGGAATAATCCAGGGAAAAAACAAAAAATTAAAAATGGTCTACCCTTCTTTGGGTCATCCCTGTACTTACCAACCCCTGCAACGCGTAAACAGGCCATTAAGTGGTGTCATGACTCGCCCTTTGTAGGGCACCCTGGAGTGGTCAAAACCCAAGAATTGGTAATGCGTCATTTCTGGTGGCCTCAAATGAGGAAAGACATCGGAGAGTATGTACATACTTGCGAGTGCTGTTTAAGAAACAAGTCAGACCACCAAAAACCGGCTGGCATGTTGCAACCCCTACCCACTCCTCCAGTACCCTGGCATACTGTTTCCTTGGACCTGATCGTGGACCTACCAGCAAGTCATCATTTCACCACCATAGTGGTGATAGTAGATTCTTTGAGCAAATTAGCACATTTCATACCTTGCAAGGGGGTCCCCACGGCGAAAGAGCTTGCAGACCTTTTCCTCCAAAATATAGTACGCCTACATGGCATTACACAGAACATCATCTCTGATCGGGGTGCACAGTTCACCTCTCGCTTTTGGAGGGCATTCCGTGAATCATTGGGAATTACCTTGCGGTTGTCCACCAGTTACCACCCTGAAACCGATGGGCAGACCGAGCGAGTAAACCAGACTTTAGAACAATACCTGCGATGTATGACCTACGACAATGATTCTTCTTGGGCAGAAACCCTTTGGTTAGCTGAGTTAGCGTATAATAATGCTATGCATTCCTCCACTAAAGTGACACCGTTTTATGGCACCTATGGGTACCCTCCACGGTTCCAGCCTGTGCCCCATGTTACAGACTCTGTACCAGCAGTCCAGAACCATAGGCAACATTTAATAGAAGTATGGCATGTCATCCAAACAAATCTGGAGAAAGCTAAACAAGCATATAAGACTTATGCAGATCGGAAAAGACGAACTAGTCCACCATATAAAGTTGGGGATCGGGTCTGGTTGGCCACACGAAACTTACACTTGCAAGGCCCTAGGAAGTTCCAACCCCGATTGGTGGGCCCTTTTCCCATCGAAAAGATCATAAATCCAGTGGCTGTTCGCCTGACCTTACCACCTAGAATGCATGTACATCCAGTTTTCCATGTATCCTTGTTAAAGCCTGCCTCAGCCTTAATGTGCCTTAGGAAGCCTCCACCCATTATGGTAAATAGTGTGCCAGAGTTTGAAGTGAAATGCATACTAGATTCTCGTGTTGTGCGAGGAGTTTTACATTACCTAGTGGATTGGTTGGGCTATGGTCCCGAGGAGCGCTCATGGGAGCCAGCTACTAATGTCCATGCTTCTCGTTTGATCCGAACATTTCACCTGAACAATCCCTCTAAACCAGGACCTGTTGGGAGGGGGAGTACTGTCAGGATACCCCAGGTGGTTGGAGGGAGCATGCAGCACCAAAATAATGTGAGTGGTGGGAATCACGGGAAAAGAGTGACACAGAGGTTAAAACCCCTTTATTTTAGGACCTTGCTTTGTGTCCTTTGCAGGCAAAGGGCTAGGTGTGGGCAAACCAGCCCCCTAGCCCTTCAAAACAAGGAAAGAAGGAACCGGACTACACTTCCCAGCAGCCTCGCGTGCAGGAGAGTCACCGGGAAGCTTCTGGACCCCGCCCTGCAAAACGCGCATGCGCGCCAGGAACACGTGGGACGCCGCTTGCGCTACAGGATCTTGAAGAGGCAAGACATGTTTCCAGCGGGCTCCTGCAGGCAGCTATCAGCGGGGCCACACCCCGCCTGCGAACTCTGCAGGCCCCGCTGAGTCCTACAGATAAGTGCACTTTTATCCTTTGTTGTTTACCCAGTCCGAGCACTCGTACAGTGTGTCGGGCGATCTTCAGAATTACGCTTCACAATCAGTGGCGCTTCGGAGGCCGGCATTGTGATTATTTGAAGCTGCGCAGCTCCACGCCAAGTAGCGAAGCAGAGTCGGGTTTCCTGACACTTTAACCCTTGCTAATCCTACGGCCGGAACTCCGGCACAGTTAATCCAAGAACGGAGCACCGGCACTGTTAATTCGCTACTTTGCGAGCCGGAGCTCAGACACAAGTTACTCATGCTTTGTCTAAAACTTTAATGTAGCTAACGTTTAAGCCGGGTTCCGGCGGCATGTCAATGTATGATCTGATTCTCAAGCGTATGTACGCTCACTCCTGTTTTTTGGTTCTTGTAGCGGAGTTCCGTTGTTCGCACAGCAAGATAGAACACTGGTGAATTAACCCCGAGTCTCCTGCTGACAACCGAAGCTAAGTGCTTTTCTTTGTTACCTTATTGCAATGTGATTTAAATGTGTTGTGATCTTATGTTCTTGCTGATCAGTGGGTATGCTGTAATATTCATACTGCAAGATAGCGTAATTGTTAATTTGTGCAATCTAGAGAAAGCAGCATCTAGGTTCTAAATTAGAATATGTGCTCAAGTGAAGGAGTGCTGGGCGAAGTTTCAATTGCTTAACAAAACCCCAGGAGGGGCAACACATCTAAACCACTCAACCTTCCCTTATCCCTCCTTTTTTCCCTTTCCTGCCTTGTTATCCGGTTTTCCTAACCACCCCAACCTAACCAACCAGCGGACCCTAACCCTCTTTCCCCGGAGGGTCACGGAAGCCTGTGTTGTTAACACCCCAGGCCCCAAGACCCAACGGGGAGGTAGGTGTACGTGCTACCTCTGCGCAAGGCCAAGATCGTGACACCGCCTCCCCCACCCCGAATCTGTGCGGGGGATTGCCTGGAGAAAAGTCAGGGTTATACCAGCTAGGAGTCAGCGGGCCTCTTGAACCTGTAATGCCCCATTTCCTCGCTGCCGCTTTCCAGCAGTTAACATTGACAAGTGTAGCCGTGAGTGGGCCCTGGTTGGGCTGGGCTGATAGCGGGTAAGTGGGGTAGCTCCGATAGGGGAGAGGGGCACCAGGCCTCCTCAAGCTGCCTCCATAGTGGTTGGTTGATGGTTTGAGTCCAGGTGTACGCATGGGATAATTGTGCTGCAAGCGCATATCTACCTACATCTGGGACCCCCAACTATCCTGTGAACCTTCCTCGAAGCATCATTTTCTTTGAAATTCTAGGCTTCTTTCCTCCACAAACGAATTTTAGTATCTTCCTCTGTAGGAGTTCACTCAATGGGATGGTAACCGGAAGAGACAAGCATTGGTATCATAGTCTAGGGAGCAGATTAATTTTCACGGCAGCAATTTGCCCGAACCAGGAAATCTCTTGGTTTTCCCAATGCCTTAGGTCTCTCCGAAAATCATCCCTTAACTGAGGGAAGTTACATCGGTACAAATGGGAGATGTCACTGGGGATCTGCACCCCGAGGTATTCGATCGCTGACTCCGCCCAGGGGATTGGTAAACGAAGACCAAGCTCTGTCTTTTGTGCTTCGGAGAGGTTGATTGCTAGAGCTGATGACATGGCCAGGTTAACCTGAAACCCAGAGACCTGCCCGAATTCCTCAATTTCCTCCCAAAGGGTTCCAGGGACGAGAGTGGACTGGCTAGGGTTAATAACACATCGTCTGCATATAATGAAATCTTGTATTCGTGCTTCCCTACTGTGAGCCATTTTATCCTCGGGTTGCGCCTGATCCGATTCGCGACGGGCTCCATTGATAAAGCAAAGACCAATGGCGAGAGGGGACAGCCTTGCCTCGTACCCCTAGAAATCCTGTTTGACTCAGATCTGGCACCGTTCACCCGTAGCTGGGTAGAGGGGTATTGGTAGTTAGCCAAGATCCATTTAATAAAATTTGGCCCGAACCCAGGGTGTGAAAGCACCGCTTTGGGATATTTTTATTTATTTATTACATTTGTTATACGCCCAGACCCGGGGGTATCACGACGTAGTTACAGACAATGGGGGAATGCACTCTTAGAAAGTACACAGAGGAAAACACAGGAATAACAGTCAGTAATATACAATAATATGCGAGGCAGTCAAGAATATACAGCAAAATGCAAAGCAGTCAGATATGTACAGTTAATTGGAGCGGATTAGTGCTCTAGTTCGGTTAGAACTTATTGAAGAGCCAAGTCTTCAGGAAGCTTTTGAATTTAGGGAAGGAGGTTTCGTTCATAAGCCCCAGTCCACCAAGTCAAAAGCTTTGTGTGCATCCAAGGACAGACACACCATGCTCTCCCCCATTCTTTGGGCGCTTTCTACAATATAAATGGTCTGGCGGATGTTATCTTGCGTTCCCCTTCCTGGGATGAACCCAGTCTGATTGCAGGAGATAATGTCCGCAAGATAGGCTGTCAGTCGTGTTGCTAAGATTTTCGAAAATATTTGTTCATGATGGTAATTGGTTTATAGGAGGAAGCCAGTTCTGGATTCTTCCCTGGTTAATGCATACGAATTGTTAGCGATTCCGCCATAGTCTTGGTGACTGAGCCCACTGAGAGAAAAGAGTTAAACAAGGTGGCAAACTGAGGGGTCAAGATTTGCACATAGGTTTTATAGAATTTTGCGGTGAGCCCGTCAGGCCCCGGAGAGGTGTGTTTTAAAGATTTAATGGCGTCAATTATTTCCTCCGCAGTGATTGGATTTTCGAAGGCAGATAGATAGGACGGGGGTCGCAGGGAAGAAAGAAAGAGGGAAGGTTCTCGGGATCTGTGGGTTGTCCGGCCATTACAGCTTTGTGGTGATCAACCAGCCCTGCCAGCTTATCCGCCTCCATGTAACAAGCTCTACCATCAGTGCCAATAAGGCGGGAAATGTTATTCCTGGAGTGTGTTTTTTTAAGTTTATATGACCTGGCAGAACGATAAGCCCAGTGCATTTCGAGTGCAGACCTGGCTTCCATTAAGGCCCTCAGTGTTTTCCGTGTCCAACAGGCGTGTAATTCTTTTTCCAAGGCAGCCACTTCTTTCTCTAATTTTGCCCCCTCTAAGCGTGATATTCGGCTCCATACCGCCCCTGCACTGATGAGCGCACCTCTCACCACTGCCTTCATTGCGTCCCAGGTAGTAGCTACACCTGTCTCAGGAGTGGTGTTTTCAGAGAAGTAGTTAGTAAGCGTCTCGCCAATTTCTCTCCGGACGACATCATCCAGTAGGATGGGGTCATAGTTTCCATAACCGTTGGGGTGGTTGAGGGTGGCCTGTTATAGGGGCATGGTCCAAGACCGTTTGGATGAGAATCTCCACCCTGTCCAAGCATGGATAGATAGCGCTTGAGATAAGTAGAAGTTCGATACATGAGAAACCCCTATGCACGTGTGAGTAATGAGTGTAATCCCGCGCCCCGGCGTTAAAAAGTCTCCATGCATCCACAGTTCTTGTTTCCCTGAGAAGCCTTGCGAAGGACAGAGCTTGAGTATAATCTGATTTAGTTGGGAGGAGAGTTTTGTCTCACAGGGGATCCGGGATCAGATTAAAATCCCCACCGAGGACGAGGACCCCCTCCGCAAACGCGAGAATAGTCGTAATGAGGTCAGCAATTAACTTATCCTGGGCAGAGTTAGAACAATAGACTGTAGCTATGGTAATCGGGCATTCAACCAACAGTCCCTTGACCAGGAGAAATCTCTCATTGGGGTCCCTTTTAACGGTGATTCTGGATAGGGGGACCTTAGCACTTAGCAGTATAGCTGCACCCCTTTTCTTCGACCCGGAGGAGGCGAAGAATGCCTTTTTAAATCTCTTAAATCTAATGTACTTTTCATCTGGCTGCAATAGGTGAGTCTCCTGGAGAAGTACTATGGGCCTCATTACGAGTCCGGCGGTAACCGTGGCGGTAAAACCGCATGGTTACCGCCGGACTCGTATTACCATTCCGCCTCCGTGATTCCCGGAATTACCGGGGCACTACAACCCCGGTTTTCCAGGAATCACGGAGGCGGAATGGTGTTAATCCCCATTCCCATTGAGTCCTATGGGACTCATCAATGGGAATGGGGATCATGGAAACACCGGCAGCATCTCGTAATGCTGCTGGTGTTTCCTCGTCTGCCTGCAGGTGGGCGGTGTTAAACCCGCCAGGTCAGACCTGGCGGGAACATCACCTCCCGCCTGCAGGAGTTGTGATCGCCCGGCATGGAAACAACGGTGGCGGCGGGTTTACCGCCACCGTTGTTTCCATAACGGGCGATTTGTAATGAGGCCCTATGTCCCCCAATAACAGATCGAGCTTGTGCTCCACGGATCTGCGCTTCCCTGGAAAATTGAGGCCCTGGACGTTCCAGGAGAGGAGTTTGGGTGTACTATCGTCTTGCCCCATGAGGTGAGGTGGCGATGTTGGCTGCGAAGAGAGACCCCCGGCCACGTCATTCGCTGTTGCGCAGTAAGTGCAATGACAATGTGTTTCAGAAAAAGAAGTAGAAATCAACATGAACCATTTTTCCCAAACTTGAGAGAGGAGAGGATAGAAAACTCTCAGCCAGCTAGGATTAACCTCATCACTCTCTCCCCCCTCTCGATCCTGTAATCCAACATACCCAACGGGGCAACTGGAAAAGCTCCAACAACGAGCTCAATGGCCAACTGGGCCTAGCACAGCAGCGATCAGACAAATCAAATGCTCTAAAGCACAATGCAAACTGGATTCGATAAGCAGTGCCTCGCTGTGCTCTGCAATTCAGGAGCCTGGTAATATCAATAGTCCCCCCCCCCACCCTGGTTCTTATACCCATTGGTCTGTGAGACCCCAGTAGGGCGACAAGTCCAACTATTACATCCCCAGACTAGAGAGGTTCACTAGGGCTCCACATTTGAAGAACCGTGCAAAGCCCACGGATCTTAGAGTACCAGCCTGTGGGAGCTTCAGATCAAGCTGGGTCCGGCATTTTTGCGGGTAGGCCCCCGGATCCTGCGCTTTTTGCTGACCCTCGACCATGATGCTCTAGGATGCTTCTTATTGAGGTCCCGACAGTGCATCCCGGGTCAGATTCCACGCCCTCTCCCACGACGGCCATGAGCCCCTCAGCTTCCTTCAGGGTGTGAATTTGGCGCTGCAAGCCATCCCAGGAGAATTTAACAGATGTTGGAAAGCCCCAACGATAAAGAAGCTTCCTTTCTCGAAGCCAATCAGTGAATGGTTTAAGTGCTTTTCTTTTCTGAAGGGTGGAGTTGGCAAGTTCTTGGTATAATAGGATATTGGACCCTATGAAGGAAATATGCTGCATTGATCATGCTTCCGGCATAATTTCTTCCTTTCGTTTAAAGAAATGGACCCTGGCTAGGACATCGGGAGATGATAAGGCAGATTGTCTCGGGGTCGTCCTATGGACCCGGTCTAACTCCAATGGGGAGTCATCGGGGAGCATGTTTATGAACCTGAATAAGTCCAGAACATAACCCTCCAGGTCTGCGTCAGAGACAGAAGCAGGAATTCCTCTGAGACGGATGTTATTCCTTCTCGACCTGTTCTCTGCATTCTCCTGCTTCGCTTCAAGTGCCTCATAGCGCGCCTCTAGGGCTAGCACTCTTTCATGGCCTTTCTCCCATTCATAAGATTGCTCACATAAGGCATTCTCCACCTCTGCCGTACGATTCTCCATTGCTTCTACACGCTTGTCGAGGGAGTCAATCTTCTTTGTTACATTTTGAGTCCCATTTTGAATTTCTTTGGTTAGGGCTGCGAGTAGGTCCCTCAGGTGAGTTTTTTGTGGCTAGGTTTGCCGATTCTGGGTCCTCCTGGTAGGGTTGGGGCCCACTGTTTGCTCCTCCGGAGGGTCTGCCTTTCGAAGGTTTGTCAAGGGTGTTATTTCCCAGCAGCATGGCAATGTCTGTTTGCTTAGTGGTCTTGTTGCTTTTTACCATTGCAGCGAGATGATTGTGGGGTGGTGGGCGGCAGAAGGGAAATCTCTGGCGAGTCCTCTCAATTCACCCCTTTGGGGACCCAGATGCCCCTGATGCTCCCCCTAGATCCACTGGAAACGGGGCCCACCTTCCCGGAGAGAGCCCGGTGTGCCAGGCTCTGACTGCTCCCCGCCTCGCAGGCTTTCCCCGGAGTGTCTAGGGCACGACGGTTGAGCGTCTCAGATTTATGCTGGGTACTGCCTCTAGTTGTAGTGTGGAAGGAGTTCGGAGGGGAGAGCCCCAGCCAACACGGCCCCCCACTCGGGAAGAGAGACACATGTTTGGGGGAGACCGATCTCCTCAGAGACACTGCGGCACTGGAGGATAGAGCAGGCTGTAGTGGGGTTCCCAGAGATGTGTTCAGGCAGTGCTAGCGGCAGGCAACGGTGAAGGAACTCCGTCGGGATCAACCCTGTGGTAGTGAAGGGCTGGCAAGCAGGTGGGTCATGAGGTGATGTCCGTGAACTTGGAGAGCTTAGAGGAAGAGACTGCTGGTGCACGCCACACTGATCAGGTGAAGTGAGCCAGGGCACCACAGAGCACGCAAGGTTGGAGGGGCCCCTAGGGAGAAAGCCTGAAGGTCTGTCGCCCCCTGGAGCCCTAGGCCGAGCGTCCGTAGAGCAGCGGCAGTGTAACGCTTACCTTAGACTCCTCGGGGACACCACGTGATATTCTGAAACCTCTCTGGGTGCGTAGTTATCTGTTGTTCACTACCCCAACTGAACTCTCTTTCTATACCACAGAAAACAAATTACAACACGAGAACAATTGGAATGCGTCCAAATGTAGGGAAAATATTATAGGTCAAAATTCCAGCAACTGTATTGTGCAATTACCTTGATTGGTATTTTGGTTAGCTCTCCATCCTGCTTCTGCGCAGGGGTGCGTGTTCTGAAGAAGGGAAGAAGGACTGCCCTATATGGAAATGTAGGGTGTAGATAAATGCCTAATGGTGAGGTGGGGAAAAATTAAACCTATTCCAACAACACAACTGTGACTGGAGAGGTAAGGTTATTCTCCGGAGCTCCTGGAAATACCTCAAAAGTGCTATTCCTAACAATTCCCAGTCAGAAATAGTATTGCTAACGTACTCCTTGCAAGAAACACCCTAATGTGTCTAAAACTGAACGTGCACAACATTTAACCTTTTTGGCACCTTAATGTGAAGGATTAGTGTACCTAACTGTGACAGAAAAAACGGAACACCTCTGTTCCTAGAAACAAAATCTCCACACTAAACCCCCCAGCTCCGTAATACTAATACAATACTGGCGGTTAAACATACACTTGCCCTTGGAAAAACGAATGCAAGCAGAGCACTTGCCATTTAAGAACAAATAATCAATGGAGACAGCTAATGAGGTAAATGATACTTGCTGTGGAAAGAAGACAGAATAGGAATGAGTGCCTCAAAAACTCCTCACAAAACGAAAAGCCAAAAGGAATGCGTCTCCCGCCAACTCCACACTGACGAACGCCAACTCCACACAGAGCTCACAGAATAGTAGTTGCGGAATGGCAAGGGAAAACAATGACCAGGGCACTACAGAGGGGGGGCATCTATGAATTCCAAGGGAACTGAGGAATTCCTGTCAGAGGGATGAACCGCGGTAAGCGTCCGCTGAACACAGCTGAAGACGCGAAGCGCCGTTGAACAAAGGGGAGGGGCTTAAGTACTCCAGAGTGACAGAAAACTAGACCGCTTGCCCAATCTAGGGGTTGTAACATCAGGCGGCCATGTTGGTTGATGAGGAAGAGCCCTGGTAGAATAGCCCAACCCTATCTAACCTTAGACCAGGAATTGTAAGCGGCCACCCAGGAAATTTTGGAAATTCTTTTGAGGGGAAACCCCGTAGTCATGACAGTATTCCCCCCCAAAGCCCCTCCTAAACTGAAATTCCCCCTCCTTGGTTTGGACGGGTGGTTGTGGTGAAAGATTCTGAGTAACCTAGGGGCATGAACATTCTCACAGGGTTCCCAAGTTCTGTCTTGAGGGCCGTAACCCTTCCAATCCACTAAGTAGAATAGCTTATTACGCACAATCTTGGAATCTAAGATGGCCTTGACTTCATATTCTAGTTGGTCATTATCCACAACCACAGGGGCTGGTGCTTCGGAAATTCGTGTGTTTGGATAGACAGGCTTTAAAAGAGATACGTGAAATACCAAACGGATTTTCATGGTTTTTGGGAAGGGTTAGCTTCATGGCCACGGGATTGATGATTTTTTCAATGGCAAAAGGTCCCAAGAAACGGGGAAGGAATTTTCTAGATCCCTTCAAGGTCAGATTTCGAGTGGCTAACCAAACCAAATTTCCCACCTTATACTCTGGTGCAACACATCTTTTGTCATCAGCAAATTTCTTCTGGGATTCTTTAGCCACAGATAATTGTTCTCGAGCTTGAGCTATGGCAGTGGTGATTTTTTCATGCAGAGATTTCACTGCTGGCATTTCCAACGGTTCAGGTGGATCGTAAGCTGAGGTACGTGGATGTCGACCATGCAAGGTGTAAAAAGGACTGAAACCAGTGGAGGAATGGACAGAATTGTTATATGCATATTCAGTTATCCACAAAATGTTTAGCCAGGTGTCTTCTTGTTGGTGTAACATACATCTAAGGTACTGTTCCAAGGTTTGATTGGTTCGCTCAGTTTGACCGTCAGTTTGGGGATGATGACTGGTGGACAAACGTACATCGATTTTAGCCAACTCGCAACATTTTCTCCAAAACTTAGAGACAAATTGGCTTCCTCGATCAGAGATTATCACCGTAGGAAAGCCATGCAACTTCACAATATTCTCCAAAAAGGTTTTTGCCAGCACTGAGGCTGACGGCAATCCTTTCAATGCTATAAAATGTGCCATCTTGGAGAACAAGTCCACCACCACCATGATCGTGTCAAATCCTTCACAAGGAGGCAAATCTGTGATGAAGTCCATAGAGATGGTGTGCCAGGGGTTGGTGGCACATTCAACGGAAGAAGCAAGCCAGCAGGTTTCCTTTTTTGATTCTTGTTTTGAGCGCAGTTACCACAAGTTTTCAAATGTTGAATGATATCTTTTCTCCAAGTAGGCCACCAATATGACCTCTTAACCTTCTCCATGGTCTTTGTGATTCCGGGGTGACCTTCCAAAAGAGCGTCATGATAGTTTGCAACCACTTTTTCTTGTAGTTGGGGGGTGGGCAAGTACAACCGTTCCTGATAAAAGGGAAGGCCCTCCTGCACTGTAAAACCTTCTCCTCTGGATTCCCAGTACAACAATTCGTCCTGCGTAAGGTTGTTTCGAATTTCCTTTCTTAATTCTTCAAAAGCAGAGTCTGTTGTGTTCATTACTCCTAGGATCTTTTCTCCAGAAATTATCTCCACAGGATTCACCGGCACATAGGCTTCTTCCCCGTTACCAATTCGAGACAAGGCATCTGCCTTTCCATTTCGCACTCCTGGTCTGAAGGTAATAACGAAGTCATATTCAGCGAGAAAGAGAGCCCATCTTAACTGTCTTGAAGATTGTGCCTTCGCTGAGCGTAAGTATTGCAAGTTCCGATGGTCGGTGAAGATGGTCACAGTGTGTCGTGCGCCCAGCAAGTGATGCCTCCATTCCTTCAAGGCACAAATTATAGCCAAAAACTCCTTATCCGTGATGGTTCAATTCAATTCTGCAGCAGAGAACTTCTTTGACCAAAAATCTACTGGGTGCAATTCTTGGGTGCCAGGATCACGCTGAGACAACACAGCTCCCATAGCTACATTTGAAGCATCAGTCTCAACTACAAAAGGAAGATTGGGTCTCGGATGTTGGAGAACAGGTGCAGCAGTAAATTGCTCCTTTAGTTTCTTAAATGCCTCATCCGCTTCATTGGTCCATTCAAATTTTCTGTTTTTTCTAAGTAGTGAGGTGATATGATGAACTAGCCAAGAGAAATCAGAAACAAACCGCCTATAGAAATTTGCAAATCCCAGAAAACTCTGGATTCCTTTGACAGAAGTTGGAGCGGGCCAAGACAGGATGGCATCAACTTTTCTGTTATCCATTTTGATTCCACTTGAAGATAGAATGAACCCCAAGAATTCAATTTCGGGGACATGAAAATGGCACTTCTCCAATTTCACATACAGAGAATTTTCTTTGAGCCTTTGAAGCACCGATGTCACGTGCTTAACATGATCCGCCAGGTTTGCAGAGAAAATTAGAATGTCATCCACTTAGACCAGCACACAGATGTCCAGTAGTTCTCTAAAGATATCATTCATAAAGGACTGAAAAGCAGCAGGAGCATTGCAAAGCCCGAAGGGCATGACTTGATATTAGAAGAGCCCGAATCGCGTTCGAAAAGCGGTCTTCCACTCCTCACCTTTCTTAATGCGAATGAGATGATAGGCACCTCTAAGATCAAGCTTGGTGAATATTCGTGCCTGCTTCACCTGATCCAGCAAGGTCGAAATAAGGGGAAGAGGATAGCGGTTCTTCACGGTGATTTGATTCAGTGCTCTGTAATCTATGCAGGTTCGCAAATCTCCTTCCTTCTTGGGCACAAAAAAAAGAGGAGATGCCACCGGTGACTTGGACGGTCTGATAAACCCATTGGCCAGGTATTGATCCAGATAAGACTTCAGATGAGCATTTTCTTTTTCAGTGAGGGCATAAATTCTGTTGCAAGGAAGCTGAGCCCCTGGAATGAGATCGATTTGACAGTCATAAGGTCTGTGTGGGGGCAAAATTTCCGCCCGTCGTTCTTCTTGAAAAATGTCCTGGAATTTTTGTACTCTACTGGTAACGAACCTATGAGACCTAAGGTAGTGTTGCTAGTTATCTCAGGCTGCCTGACGTTTTTCGAACCTTCTGCAGAAAAACACATACTCTGGCATTTGGAGTTAAACGTCAATGTCCGGGAACACCAATCGATCACAGGGTTATGCTTCTCCAACCAAGGTATCCCCAAGATGATCTGGAATTGAGGAGCTTGAATCAGGTCAAAAGAGATCCTCTACCTGTGTCCTTCCTGGCAAAGCATCATAAGGGGGTCAGTGCACTGGGTTACGGGACCTGACACCAAAGGTGTGCCATCCACCCCGGAAACATTTTCAGCTTCTAACTTATTCCTCAAAGGGAATCCCAATTTACTAGCCAGATGTTGATCCATGTAGTTGCCAATGGCCCTGCAATCAATGTATGCAACTAATGCATGCCTCTCTGTGGGGTTCTTCTGGCAAAAAAGGACTATAGGACACACGAAGTGTGAGGTCGCTGCAACCTTTTCCATGCTCGACAAGAGGACCTCTAGACTTGTCGGGCACTGGAGTTTTCCGCCGTCTGTTCTTTTTTATCCGGATTAATTCCTCCTAAAGGCTTCCGTGAAGGTTTTACTGGACAATCCTTTAAAAAGTGACTGGCCTTGCCACAATACAAACACAACTGCAGTTGTCGTCTCTTCTCTCTCTCTGCTTGGGATATAGGGCCTCGAATTCCGCCCAACTGCATGGGTTCATTGTGAACATCTAATCCTGACTTCGACACTGGTTCCCTTGAACGGACTACAAGGGGTCGATTGTCCTGACGAGCTTGATCCGCTCTCCTATCCTGAAGACGATGGATCCAACTGGATTGTCAGATCTATGAATTCTGTGATACATTCAGGCGGATTGACAACTTGAGCAAGAACATCCTTCAGCTCATTGCGCAGACCACGATAAAACAACGTCACTCTCTTTTCTGTAGGCCAATTAGTTTCTGCCACTAATCGATTAAAAGTGGCTACATATGCAAGCAGCTCCTGATTGCCCTGCTTGAGTGACAGTAACTCATTGTCCAATGCCTGGCCTTGTGAATAGCGAGCAAACAGTTTCTCTAACTCTCGTTGGAATTCTGAAAAGTTCTGTAACACGGGATCATCCCGATTAACTAAAGGAATGGACCAATCGGCTGCATGACCACCTAACTAAGACAACACGAAGGCAACCTTTGATTGGTCAGTGGAGAACACGCCAGGTCTGCACAAAAAATGTAGTCTACACTGATTTAAAAACACTGCAAACCTTTTTGGGTCCCCTGTGAATCGTTCGGGAGGAGCCAAGGGAATATTTCCTGGAATCAACACTTGGACTGGAACTGGGGGCGATGTTGATGAGGAAGCTTGGGCATTACTTTGGGGAAGGGGAACCTGTCCCGCCTGATTCTGTAATAACTGGCGAGCCAATTCTTCAGTTCGTTCCCTATTAATTCCCAGTTCCCTTCTAAGAGCACCGGTTTCGGTCCGGGCTGCATGGACTTCAGCTCTACATTCTCCCAGTAGTTGAGCTAACTGGTCTACCTCAGAAGTTCCCATGATGCCCAGGCGGAGTATTTTTTATGGTGGCTTCGCGTTCTGTAACGCTTACCTTAGACTCCTCGGGGACACCACGTGATATTCTGAAACCTCTCTGGGTGCGTAGTTATCTGTTGTTCACTACCCCAACTGAACTCTCTTTCTATACCACAGAAAACAAATTACAACACGAGAACATTGGAATGCGTCCAAATGTAGGGAAAATATTATAGGTCAAAATTCCAGCAACTGTATTGTGCAAACCTTGGTTGGTAATTTGGTTAGCTCTCCATCCTGCTTCTGCGCAGGGGTGCGTGTTCTGAAGAAGGGAAGAAGGACTGCCCTATA
Source organism: Ambystoma mexicanum (assembly GCF_040938575.1). Lineage (NCBI taxonomy): Eukaryota > Metazoa > Chordata > Amphibia > Caudata > Ambystomatidae > Ambystoma > Ambystoma mexicanum. Next base: position 641,357,795 of record NC_090939.1, read on the forward strand.
TGGAAATGTAGGGTGTAGATAAATGCCTAATGGTGAGGTGGGGAAAAATTCAACCTATTCCAACAACACAACTGTGACTGGAGAGGTAAGGTTATTCTCCGGAGGTCCTGGAAATACCTCAAAAGTGCTATTCCTAACAATTCCCAGTCAGAAATAGTATTGCTAACGAACTCCTTGCAAGAAACACCCTAATGTGTCTAAAACTGAACGTGCACAACATTTAACCTTTTTGGCACCTTAATGTGAAGGATTAGTGTACCTAACTGTGACAGAAAAAACGGAACGCCTCTGTTACTAGAAACAAAATCTCCACACTAAACCACCCAGCTCCGTAATACTAATACAATACTGGCGGTTAAACATACACTTGCCCTTGGAAAACGAATGCAAGCAGAGCACTCGCCATTTAAGAACAAATAATCAATGGAGACAGCTAATGAGGTAAATGATACTTGCTGTGGAAAGGAGACAGAACAGGAATGAGTGCCTCGAAAACTCCTCACAAAACGAAACACCAAAAGGAATGCGTCTCCCGCCAACTCCACACTGACGAACGCCAACTCCACACAGAGCTCACAGAATAGTAGTTGCGGAATGGCAAGGGAAAACAATGACCAGGGCACTACAGAGGGGGGGTATCTATGAATTACAAGGGAACTGAGGAATTCCTGTCAGAGGGATGAACCGCGGTAAGCGTCCGCTGAACACAGCTGAAGACGCGAAGCACCGTTGAACAAAGGGGAGGGGCTTAAGTACTCCAGAGTGACAGAAAACTAGACCGCTTGCCCAATCTAGGGGTTGTAACATCAGGCGGCCATGTTGGTTGATGAGGAAGAGCCCTGGTAGAATAGCCCAACCCTATCTAACCTTAGCCCAGGAATTGTAAGCGGCCACCCAGGAAATTTTGGAAATTCTTTTGAGGGGAAACCCCGTAGTCATGACAGGCAGGGGGAGCGATTACGTGGAGCACCCCCCCGTGAGCCGCATCGTCCCTGACTCGGGACCCCGAGGATCCCACTGCATAGGCACAAGGCTGCAGACCGGGTCCACCCCTTGGCGAGACTTCTGAGGGAAGGTGAGGGGATGAACCAAGACAGCTGGAGCCCACGACTGCGGCACAAGCTGGATGGGCAAGCGGGACCCAGGCGGGCAGGCCAGCAGCAGGGGCTCGGCGCAGAGACATAAGAGGCGCCGCAAGTCCCACAGGAGGACGTAGATGGGCCCACAGTAGGGCAAAGATGTTGATAGAGCAAGCCCCAGGGCCTGCTCGGCGGGAGAGCCACAGCCCGCCAAGGCTCGCAGAGGGTGCCTGGGGGGGGGTCCACCTCCGGAGTAACGAGGCAGAGTCCAGCCAGGCGAGTCCCAAGGATCCAGGCCCCCTATCACAGTGTGGGAGAACGCACTCTCATCCAGCGATCAGTGAATCCCAGCTCAGATCGCGCTCACGGCAGGTCCAGAGGGCTGTCCATTAGCCCAGGCTCCCCCTCCGCAAAGCTTGCGCCGAACTCCAGAAAGACATGGCTGCTATTTTCATGCCGCTAGCGCCCCGGGACCGGAGCTTAGAACTCAGCGAGCCTGCAGTTGTTCAGAGCCGAAAACCAGCGAAAGTGGCATCTTTCCTTCCTCATTCACGCTGAGTCGGTTTTCTTACAAAACGGAGTGGGGAACCGGTGAAATCATGCTCGTCATCTAGAGCCATCCGGGAGCTTCTAAGAAGCCATACCTCACGCGGCGGCTTCAAACCACGCCGCCCCCTCCTCCTTTTCAAGATGATGAGGTGGATAGAACGTTGGCAAAATGATCTTTTGCAACAAGTGGAAGTTGGAGACTACTTTAAGTAGAAAAGAAGGTTTCACCCTGAGAACAACCTTGTCTTTATCGAAAACCGTATTTGGGGGTTTTCAGGAAAGTGCCTGCAACTCGCTTACTCTGCGGTCTGACGTTATTGCGATTTAGCAAAACAGTTTTTAAGGTTAACAGTCTTAATGCGCATGTGTGTATAGGCTGAAAAGAAACACATATTAGAAATTTTAACACCAGGTTAAGATCTCATACAGGGGCTTTGAATGGAACTGGTGAAAATACGTTAGCAAGACCCTTTAGAAATTGAACAATCAGAGGAATTATTAAATATGAATCCTCCTCTGAAGAGCGCTTGAAATAGATAGCGCCGCCAGGTAACCTTTAATTGTTCCAATCTGGAGCCCCAGATTCGCCAAATGTAACAAAAAAGAAAGCACCATAGGTGTATCACATAGAACGGGATCCACATTGTAATCCCTGCACCAACTGCTGAACTTGTTCCAATGGCAGCAGTACAAAGATTTTGTTGCTGGCCTTCTGGCCGAAAGCAAGATTTCCGTTACTTCATCCGGGAGGTCCCAATCCTTGTATCTCACCCTCTCACCCCAACCGCGTGAAGGTTGAGAGTGTTGACCTCTGGATGGAGAACACGACCCACCTCATGTGACAGAAAGTCCTCTCTTTGTGGAAGACGCATTGGAGGGCAGATGGACATGTCCAGAAGGTCCGGGTACCACGTCCTCCTGGCCCAATCTGGAGCAATTAGGATCATGGATTTCCCAAATTTTCTCAACCTCCTGATCACGTGAGGAATGACAGGGACTGGAGAAAACACATACAGTAGTGGAAAATCCCAGTCCAAGATGAACGCTCCTCTTGGGGGAAATTCCCTGGAGCAGTACAGTTTGCATTTCCAGTTGACACTGGTCGCAAACAGATCCACTTGAGGGGTTCCCCAAAGGGTAAAGATCTCTTGAAGGACTTCCTGAGCTAGTTCCCACTCGTGGGAGACTGTGCTCTGCCTGCTCAGAGCATCTGCCGCCGTGTTCTCCTCCCCAGCTAGGTGAATTGTAGACAGGGCGATTCCTTTTTGAATTGCCCAGTACCAGATCTGCATTGCCTCTCTGCACAGTGGTAGTGACCCTAGACGACCTCTCTTGTTGAGGTAGTACATGGCTACTGTGTTGTCTGTCATTATCAGGACATTCTTTTACCATACAGAGGGCAGAAAATCCTTCAGCGCAGGTCTGATTGCACTCAGCTCCAAAAGGTTGATGTGTAGTTTGGACTCCGATGGAGATCAACGACCGCTGATTGTCATATCGTTGGGGTGGGCTCCCTACCCCGTGAGGGAGGCGTCCGTCACTACCGTTATCTCCGGCCATGGGTGCCAAAAAGCTTCTCCCTTCAGGATGTTGTCCTCGTAGCCCCACCACAGGAGATCCTGTGCAACCCTTTTTGGAACCTGAAGCAGGTCTGACATGTTGCCCGAGAATTGAGACCATTGTGTCCTGAGAGCCCATTGAAGGGATCTCATTCTCAGGGGAGCCTCTGGCACCAGGAAAATGCAGGATGCCATGAGGCCGAGCAACCTCAAGAAGTCGAAGGCCGGGAGACGCTGGGCACTCTGAAATTTGGTGACCATCTGCAGAATGTCTTGAGCCCTCACCTCGGGTGGCAAGGTCTTTCCCAAGGATGTATCCAATACAGCCCTGATGAACTGGAGCTTTTGCGATGGTATCATGTGGGACTTCTTGTAATTGAGGCAGAAGCCCAGTCTGTGGAGAGAGTGGCAGGTCAGGGTGAGATTATCCAGTACTTGTTCGGGGGAACAAACCCTGATCAGCCCATCATCCAGGTAGGGGTAGATGTGACCCCCCCCTCTCCTGAGACTCGCTGCCACCACCACCATCGGTTTCATGAAAACCCTCTGGGCGGAGGTCAGCCCGAACGGCAGAACTCAAAACTGATAATGCAGAGTGTTTGCTGAGTGTTTGATCTTAATAGCTGCACACCACTCTGTTCCTGTTGTTCCCTAGATCCTTGCTGCCAGATTTGGGGAAGTTTGTTTTTTTCACTTGTTGCTGCTAGCTGCAGTGGCCCTCAGCTTTAAAATCACACTTCCGGATGCGGAGCCTCGCGCAGTGTTTGCCGAGTGTTCACTGTAGTGGGCGCAGCTAGCAGCGGAGTGAAGATAAACAACACATGCTTCAATCACGTGCCGATATGAGCACAACCGTGGATGTTAATGAACAACAATGCATAAGGAGTCAGGTACATCAAAATTAACCAAATGTTAACACGAGTATCAATGCTAAATGAAATGGCAAAGTCAATGCCAAAGCAAAAACTGTGGTAACTCTTGGAACAATTACGTCCTATATGCTGGATAATATGCAATGCACACCAAATAACACAGGAGCTCTACTACTACCCCCCGCTGTTGCTGCTGCCATCGTGGCCACCACTTCGGAGCACGCTGCACTCACCTGTGGCGTGTCTCCAATCATGGTGCCGTGGCCGGAGTGGCGGCGGCTTCGGCAGAGTCTTCGGGATGTGCATGTCGCCTGCTTCGAGTGGAGAGGGAGGTGGAAGCGGAGCGGCCGTAGATGGAGAACTCTCGCCTTAGGGCATGGCCGCGGGGACGGGGGGGGTCTGGAGAGGTGGGGACGGCAGTTGTTGTTGCTGCTCCTGACGCAAAGCGAGCGCAGGAAGCAGAGCCATGCCCATCTCCTCCGACAAATGCAGTGGATTCCGAAGCATTCACGGAAAGCAGGAAATGGAAGTAGAAATGGGGCAACAATCAATCAATACTATAGGAGTCTCATGGACTCTGTGTATCAGTGTAACAATAGCTGGAGAAAAAAAAAACATAAAGAAGATGTGCAGCCAAGAGGAGCTTCTCAAACTCAGATATTGGAACCCTAAAGTGGCACTTTAAGGCAAAACTGCTGTCTAATGTTATACCTCCATGGCATGAAAAAGCCCTTAATAGTGCAAATAGTGCCTTAAACTTGAGCAAGATTGAAAGCCCCATACTGCCAGAGGTCACTGCCGAGGATCTCTTAGCAAGTGTATCGGCAGGCAGTGAAGTAGAAGTTTTGAAAATCACTGAAGAATCTCAGAACAAAAGCGCTATAGTTGGGGCACATACAAATACTTGCCCAGGAGGGCTGACGGCACCAACTGAAGTAGAAAGTTGGGCTCAAAACCGCCTGAGACTGCAGTCTAACTGCTCAACCCAAATGGAAGCAGAGTGGCAAAACACTAGTATAGACATACATAAAGGAAATATGACCCAAAATGGTATAAACATCTCTGTGATAGAAGAAAGAACTTGTGTGTCTGATATGAAGCCACTGCAGAAGCCAGGTCAAATAAAAATGGCCAAAGCTATATTGGAATTGCAAAAGCAAAAATGCACAAATGATAACCCTCATGTAGAAAAAAATTGATCTTGCGATAAATAGTAAATCAAGAAATCTGAGCGGCCTTCGCACTGCTTCAATTGCAAGAAAAGTGGAATCACAAGATGGTTCATCAGACTCCGATGATAGCAAAAGCCCACAAGCGAATTATGCTAAACAGACATTTTTCTAGACAGCCGCCCATTTACAGACATCACAATAAAGAGAGATCCGCGATCTGTGAGATGACCGAACAACTGAGAGCTAAAGAAACGCAAGAAGCCATCATTGCAGCTTTGTCTATAACCATGGCACCCTTTCTCAAATTATACGAACATTTGGGTGATAATTACAGAGACAAGTCCAGATTAATAGCCCTGATGATTTCTAAGATGATCTATGTGGAATCAGTCATGGAGGCTTTAAAAGAAAAACAAGGCAGAGAAAAAGAAATGGGAGGGGTCTAATATTCAAATCCCTCATCGGCCTAATACAAGATGCCAAAGCAGACAAAAGGTTCTTCCTGGAGGGAATTAGAGAAATCGTTCTATGGTCTAAAGGAATTCAAGAGACAGTTCAGTCAACGTCTCCGACCATGAATCTAAAAAAAGCAGCAACTACAGAAAGTACCTGTCAGACCGACCCGTTAGCATCAAATGGAAATGTACACTCCTTAAAACCAATTGATCACATTCGATCTCAAGATATAGCTGAAGTAAGAAATCTCCCTTTGACGTCTATGGCGGAAACAATTACATCAATACAAAGTTGTGACGAAGTGGTAGAACATAAAGATCTAAATGATGTAATAAATACAGAAGCATCTAAAAAGAAACATCCAAAGGAAAACACAAACAATGAGACGAGTTCGAGCAATCCTTTCTCTATCTTCGAGCTAATAAGTGCAGATGCAAAAAACAATAAAACATGCGGCAATAAACATTTGTGTAAAACAAAAAATGTGAGAAAACAGGACGCAAAGATATTTTACGGATCCAGAATTTCTTAGCAACATTAAGATCCTACTCGCAATGAAAGAATGCAAAAACTCACACACAGAGCAAAAGATAACTAGTGGAAATCAAACAAAAAAAGCACAAATACAAAGCACCGCAAGGACAGAATATGCTTCTGAAGATGAGCCCACCAAAATTGATGAAAGCATACGTGAATTAATGAACTTGTCAGTATATGAGAATGAAGAAAATCTGGAAAGTACTGAGACGGAGAGAATAATTCACGGTTTCATTATTGAAGATACAAGGAAAGAGAACAAATGTCAAACAGCAGAAAATGGAGAAAATTGAAGCTTTATGACCACGAGTGAAAAGAGAGTTACTTACATCGAAGTATTATAGAGATACCGCGCCTCATGAATCCATAATGAAGGCGCTTCTGACAAAACCAAAAACTGACCACAGAAAACAAAGATCAAATGTCCAGACAAATTCAAAAACCAATTTAAGAAACAATGTACGATGGAATAAAAAAAATCAAGACAGTGAAAACGGACAAAGAATTGGGTGTGCTGAAAATATACTCATCCTCGAAAGAATTCACAGAACTAGCGATGGCCTTATATTAAATAGGTCACCATTATGAAATTATTGCAGTACATTCTGCAATTGAGTCATACGGTCAGATGATCTAAAGACAGTAAGCTTCCCAAATGAAGATAGAAATTATGTAGTAAGACGTGACTGTAAATTCGGCTGCTCTAGTTGCATTAATGAGCGAAGCGGAATAAGACTTCCAAGCCTTAGGCTTTGGCATCAAAGAAAAAGACAAAATCCAAAGTCAACTATGCTTGCATAAGCCGAGAGGAACTGTAAGTAGCACCTTAGAGAGGACTTCCAAAACAAATTGAGATAAATAAAAATGGTCATGCAGCAAGCTCAGCAACCTCGGATGCAGAAAGTAGAACAACATCCAGTAATAAAAATATCGACGGAAAATTGTGCCCAAAAGAGAAGAAGCACTAGAAAATATTTGAATTACTATTAAAAGCAGATCACACGGCGAAGGACAGAATGAATCAAAATTGAAAACAAAAGACGAAACTGCTTAATGGCGTGGTTAGCAAGGACGCTAGCCATAAAACCTCAGAAATAGGATGAGAATTTGCAAGTAACAAGTTTGCAATTAGGGAGTTGGAACACAAGGGGTTTCCAGCACCTTTTCAATGAAGACCATAAAGCAATAAACAACCTTGGAATTATATGCATCCAAGAATCTCAGTTAAAAGATCTGCCTATATTAGAAGGATACATTGTGCTACTAAACCCAGCCAAAGGAGGTCCATATGGGCGGCCCTCATCAGGACTCCTGACAATGGTCAAAAATGAGATGGACATGACAGTGATCGAATCTCTAAATGTAAAGCCATATATTCAAATAACCGCCTTAAAAAAAACATGCTACAGATCAACATTAACAATCTTTTCCTTATAGCAAACCTATATTGGAACCCAACGAGCATCGAAAAAGACAACTTCCTTGATCTAGCAATTGAGCAAATAGATCAGCTAGTTGAGAAATATGATGACATTGAAATAATAATATGAAGAGATCTAAATGCAACATGTTTCTAAAACGAGTGGAACAAAGCAAAGCAAATTGGATGTCATTGCACTAGAAAAATAATTTGCGGGAAGCTATGGATGGATGAAATGGGACATTGAGAAAAATAATTTGCGGGAAGCTATGGATGGATGAAATGGGACATTGAGAAAAATAATTTGCGGGAAGCTATGGATGGATGGATGAAATGGAACATCGAGCAATTCATAGACTAAATGGAAACATCACTGGCGACATACCTCTGGCGACAACATGGTCAAATGGTCAAACCAAAGCAATGCTAGATAACATTTTTGTTTCAGAAAATTTACTCTCAAGAATATTACATCTAAACGTAAAAAGCGATCTTCATAGTGATCCCGATCCGGTCATTGTAACAATTGTAGAACAAAGAAGAAATACCAAAAATTGTTATAGGGAAGTTCGAACAAGAAAATGGTAGAAATCAATTAAGAATAAGGGCCTCATTAAGACCTCGGCGGTAGCCATGCCACTATTGGCAGCATGGCTGCCGCTGAAATCGCGTCTGTGTCCGGGTTCCCAGAATGAGGAATTACTGGGCCATTCCGAGTTCGGAGGGCCCTGTAATTCCTCCCTCCAGGAACCTGGGCCCGGACCTTCCCCATTCCCATTTCAGCCCAATAGGGCTGAATGGGAACGGGAGAGGGAGCAAACAACGGCCCGATTACAAGTGGCCTGTTGTTTGCTCCCTCTTCCCCTCGCGGGACCCGGTAAGGATGCCTGGTTTTACCAGGCGTCCTTACCGGGTCCCGCGAGGGGACCTCGTAATGTGGCGGAACGGGTTTAACGGGTCCGCCTCCTTTTGCGGAGCCCGTTAACCCGTTCCGCCAGGGTCGTAATGAGGCCCTAAGACCTAAAGATATCCCAGGACTCATAAAAGGATTTAAAAAGTGTGAAGGCGAAGATCCAAATTCAGTAGAATATAGACAGATGCTGAAGGCCTTTAAAGAAACGCGTACGAAATCTACTAAACCACAATTTAAACCAATTCATATCTTTGATAGAGAGGTATCTAAACAAAAAAAGCAGTTACGGAAAGATATATGCACCCTAAAAAGGTCACAACAACAGAATAAAAAAGAGCTAATACGTCGAAGGAAACAGCAATACAAAAATTGGCAGATATCGCATAAATCAATCCTATGCCAAAAAGATGCAGAACACATGATGAGAACTATGGGCTCGTCAGACAGTCGAAATGTATGGCAGCTGATAAACAAAAAGAATGGTAATATCAGTGCATGCCTGATAAATCCTATTGCAGAAAACCTATGGATCAAGTATTTCAAAAACTTATTTGATGATGTTGAGAACCCATGGCAACTAGAGTTCAAACGAGAAGAAATAAAGACTCTCATCAAGAAAGCAAGTGTGTCAAGAGCAGCAGGACCTGACGGCCTCTCAAACGGAGAGCTGAAAAGTGACCCGGAAAAGTGGTCTGAATATTGTGAGATGCTGTTCTAAAGAATATCCAAAGAAGGCAAAATACCTAAATCGTTGAAAGAGGCAATTATAGTGCCTATCTTTAAAAAAGGAGATGGGCTGAAACCAGAAAACTACCAACCAATCGCGCTGCTCGATTGTGTTGGAAAAATCTTTGCAACCTCTTTACTGAATCGCCGAAAGATATAGATTAAAGATACAAAATCTTACGACATCCATCAATCAGGTTTTGTGGAACAGGTTGGTTGCAGCTGTTCCTATTAGGCTTCCTGAAAAAAAGAGCTCTGAAAAATAAGCAAAAAATCTACATGGCCAGCATTGATTTACAGCAGGCATTTCACAGTATCAATCTAAGCATGCTATGGCAGAAATTAGAGTCAAAAGTATGCCCAACAGAGCTGCCAAAAGCTAGAAAAAGGGCTTTACTCAAGAACTTCAATGCAAGTGAAACTTGACCAATGAGGGACTCTTTCCAACAAAATTGTGACAAAAAAGGGCCTAAATTAGGGATGCCCTTTGGCGGCCACTCTGTTTTGTTTCTACATAGAGGACCTGCAGTAGATCAAAAAAATTAGAAAAATATGTACATAATAAACATCTGAAATTAAATGTCACAAAATCAGATATCATGGTGTTGGGTGATAAGAGACAGAATACGAAGAAAAAATTAATTTGACATTTAAATGGAAACAAACTAGAACCAGTAAATGAATTAAAATGCCTGGGAGTACATCTAAGTACATTAAAGGGTGAGAAAGCCTGGTTTGACGCCTTGAGAATGAATGTAAAACGACTTACTGCACGAGGGAAAGCCATAGATCAGAAGTATTGGAAATTCTCATTACAACCAATCATAGTGTTCTACAAACAAAGTGTCAGCCGCACTAATATTTGGAAGTGAGGCTTGTCTTGAATTAAAATCAGAGGTTTGGAACATACTAGAAGGCTATTTTTCGAAAATCATCTTACGTTTACCCAAATCCATCCCTATTGCGGAACTGGGGCTGATATCCCATTAATGCGCATTTCATATGGAACAAACTGATGTTGAACAGAAAACTAACTCTAAGTGATTGTCCACAATAATTTGAAGTACTAGGCCTGAACAAACCAGGAAACTATGAGAGCATCCTAGAAGAGTGGAAATGTGACTGTGAGTTGATTCTGACTAATCTTGGAATGATAGTAGACTATTTAGCCAGAAATCCTGTCAATGTAAAGAAGACACATTGGGCAGAGGATTGGAGTAAAAGCGAAGAAGCGAGAACGAATTATCAGACTCCCACCCTTTTAAAAACGAACTGGGGAGTAATGAATGTAAACAACCAGAATGGTCGAAACACGTGTCGGCTGAGCACAATCAGAAGAGTAAAACGTTTATGAATTATCTGCATTGACGCACTGACATAATTCTGTTATCAGTGGACTTCTTATGAATTTGGAGGGTTAAGAGCGCAAGTACCATCCTTAACATTTAACCACTGTCTAATTTTGCAAGCTTTGTGGGAAGTTTGTTGGATTTTGGTTACTCGCTGCCACCCGAGACTCATACTTAGTCATTTGTTTCATCTGTACTTAAGAACTCACAATTGCAACCATATTATCATTAGAGTGGTAAATAGCGCACAATATTCGGATCGATCCCACACCTTTATCCATATATATATATATATATATATATATATATATATATAGGTACTTTGTGAGGTGTATCTGTATCTGTTGAGGTAGTGTGCCAATGGGGTAGTGAGTGCTGCAGGATAGTCTGCATATATTGGATATGTATATCCTTGATTTTCTTATTTGGGTACTGTGTGTGCTGGTAATAGTTTATTTATTGTTTTTTTAGTGTGGATGGATGAGTAGTGAACGAAGGATAGCACAGGGGCAACACGCTGGTCTTGGAAGCAAGACCACGCAAATCAAAAGAGGTTTGAATCCCAGATCTGCATTTCAAAATGAACTCTGGTATGGTATTAGGTGTGTTATAAAAAAACAATACAATAGTGTGTATTGTGGTAGTGTGTGATCACATTTTGGCCGTTTGGGATGTGTGTATTGGGACATTGTGCTATATTGTAGTATTTTGTGGTATAGTACATATCTTGGGTTTATTAGGAGAAAGATGTGAGCACAAGGGTAGCATATTAAGCTGTGGGGCACCCTGTTGCTCGATATTGTGCCCCATGGCAACCCTGTGCCAGCTACTTTTGGAGCTGAATTCCTCAGGCTGATCTGAGTGCGGGGGAGTTGGCATCGCTGGAAGCCTCTCAAAGGCCATCCCTGCCAAGGCAAACCTCTCAGGGTCACTCCGTGTTTGGAAAAGACGAGTGCAGAAATATGCCCTCGAGACCAACTGCAGCCAATGCACTGCTGCAAAGAGAGGGGCTTGAGGTACTGCACTGTGAACGAAACCAGTTGTCTGCTATTTGTGTGAGTACTTTACTATGCTTTACTATGGTTTGTGTACTTTTCAAGTTCTCTTTATAAAACTGAGTGTTGTTGAAAGGCAAAGGTGGGGGTCAGAAGGGGATGAGCATGCAAGTGAGTTGTGACTTTATGCCCAGAATGTGGGAGAGGTTGAAGCCCTAGACTGGAGGGTCCGCACACTTTTTGCAGCTTGCGAACGCAACCACTGTTGGGTGTTTTTGAGGCCAGATTAAAAAAACATTTGATTGCTCAAGTGTTCATTTACTAGTATTTCACCCCAGGTTGTTTTGTTTCCAGTGCAGACGCTTACCCACAAGACCATATAAAAGTGTCATCAAAGCACATGTCTCCTGATTGGATTGTGATTTCCTTGGAATATTTCATTATACATTGGATTTAAAAGGTGGGCACCTTTTATACTTTGCCATCCTAGTTATTGAAAATTGTCAGCTCTCAGGTTATTTTTCCAATGTAGATTACTTTTTTTGAAAGGCAAAAACTCATTTGTCTTGTGCACTTTCTTCTAAAGGGAAAAGTCAATTGAACTAAATTTGTATATTTCACTTTAGGATTTGTTCACTTACTGTGCACATATTATTGGGTGGCAGCTTTTGATTTTTGCTACGGGGCAGAGATTCCCACACTGAGTGGCGCAAGGGTGCTGTACCCATCCCCATGTCGCTCAACACATTTTACAGCACATTTTGCAGTAGGAATAGAGAAAAATGGTATGATTTAAACTCTCTGAGCCACAATATGCTGTAGAATCAATTGTGCAGTTAAAAAGAAACATTTATGAGGATATCTACCCACCAACCTCACGAGCCCTTTTAAAAAGAATATAGCACTACTATTATAAGATTTACTACTGTGCCATGACTTATCCCTGCTGCTTCTAAGCACTATAATAAGTGTTATGTTAGTAAGAAATGTAACCCCCAGAGCCAAAACATTTCCAAATGCTGTGGTATGCGCATTTAAGGATAAATAGCTGGTAAAATAGCATTACATGGCATATGTGTCATGGCCCTTGCCCCTGGCCCTCAATAGCAAGTCAGCCTTCCAGTTAGGGCCTGGTCAAAGGCCTTAAAACCTCATCCAAGACGCTCTTGGAGTCAGTCCTGGCGCCTTTGGCACCAGGCTCATAACCATCATGAAGACCAACATTAGAATGGTACTATTTACTTGGGACTATTTAACTTGGGGGGGTTCAGCCAACATGGAGGCATACACATAGCTCAGTTACAAGGAACTGAGCTATGCGATCTAGTCTTTTGGGTGTGGCAGGCCTGTGACTACTTTACCTGGACTACTTTGGGTGTGGCAGGCCTGGGACTATTTTACCTGGACTACTTTACCTGAGACTATTTAAATCACACCCAAACAGAACATGCTTTGCGTTATTCTGCTGTGGGCAGCGTAACGCTCACCGTGTCCAGTTCTTTGATACCAGCTTGCCTGAAACCAAGGACCTGCAGAGAGAGAAAGAACACTACGAAACTTACCTGGAACAGTATCCTGTCTTCAATCCATCGCTGACTTCAGTTCCACTCACCTGAAGGTACGAACTCCATCATCCGGCACCGCATGCATCCTGGAATACCATAACCTGGAAAGAGGAGAAAGAAAGACAGCATTAGTAAGCGTTTCCTCACGAATGAAGAAAGCCACACAATTCTTACATGGGCAGTCATCTCCTGGTCAGTATCATTGCTGGAACATTACGGCGCTCTGCGAGGAACATCGCAACCTGCAAGGAGTGAAAAGACACAGGTTAGCAATATAAAAGGTGAAACAGCGCAGCGCGCATTACTCACCAGACAGCATCGCGCACACTGCGCTTTCGCCTACCGGCCCATGCTCATCTTCAAACTGCATGACAACACCAAAATACCTTTCCATACCTAAAAGGAAAGAAGCAAGACATTATTATTCGAACTAAAAGGAACATAAGAACTGCATATAAAGACTGCAAACCTACGGAGTCGCAGAAGGCCTGGATTCCCACAGGGGGGCTTGCACCAGTGAAGTAACTTGGTCGCTGCTCGCCCCCCACATCTACGCGCCCCTGCCACGAGGAGCAGTACGGAGAATCCACCTTTTACAATATTAAGGTGAGGAGAAGGCCCAAGGGGGAGGGAGTTGAGACCAAGGGAGGTGGGAAAACATAAAGACAATCTGGTATTGAATCCAGCTCTCCTATATTGGAGACCCATCTTTAACCAGAGGCCTTACCAAGGGTCCGGGAGAGGGTTCGAGAGTGCAAATCATCCAACCAGGGCTGGGTAGCGTCCCTGTTGATACCAGGTGAGCGTAACAATATGATTATCAGACCTGACATCAATAAGTGGTATAAATTGGCAATAAATGGACATATGAGGCTAAGGTAGCATATGCATGGCAGTGTCCCTGGCTTATGTTGGTTCTACTGTGTCTACCCCCGTCATAATATGACCCCCTCCACTGCACATTTAGGCAGCTCTATTTTTATAATCTGGTTGGTATCTAAAAAAGTCTTATGTCTGCTTTAGTACCGGTTTGGTATTTCATTAAATGTAAGCTTTTGTGTCTTTGTATACCCGTCCTTCACTTTAGGTGCTAACAGGGTTAAATGTCATGTAATGGTGTTGAGGTCAGAGTTCATCGGGTGTGTGAAGTCATTTCCGCTACCCCAGGCATTTTGGTGAAATTATGTCCCTGCGTTTCTTCTCATCCTTTTGGGTGCGTTCTGCATGAACTCCAGCCCAAATCAAGGGATGCTGGATGAGCTGGCATATCTTCAGACAAGTACGTCTGAGTCATTGCAGATGAAAGAACCATCAGGGCAGAAGGAATGAGCTGTACCATGTGGTAGATGGATCAATAAACAATGTTGTCCCCCTGGGACTGGAGGACCTACTGGCGCCACATGAGGCACCAGAGCCACAATTGGTGAACTGGAGAGAATCCCCTCCCTTACAATGTCAATTAAATATTTCTTCATTGTAGGTGTTGCATATCTATAAAGATTCTGCAGTTAATGCTGTCTGCCTCTCATAGGAAGATCCATGCTGCTTGGCAGAAGGGATCAGACCCTGGAGTACAAATGATGTGAGTTGTGTGCATAGTGATTCAGAGAACCATTATGGCAACAAGGTAGATGAATGGGGATAAACCCCCTACATAGGAAGCCGAAGGAGTGAATCATTGCACTGCAGTAGCCTGTTCTACCCATGCCGGCTTGAAAATCCAGAGGATCCCCTTCCAGAAACACTCAGAGGGGCAAGAGATAAGCTTTCCCTGGGGAATAATCCTGCTTGGGTTCCTCCACTGGCAGCAAGTCCACTTTATGAGTTCTTGGGGCCATGCCCCAAGGCTGCCGATGGCTTTGGCCTAGCTGGCAGGGCTTTCGGTGGTGGCTGCTTGGATGCCATTGTCTGGATCCTTACATGGAAGGGTCGAACGCGGTTCAAGGGTGCACCAGATCTGCATTTAGGGGCCCAGAGGTGGCTGGCATAGGTACTGCAACCAACACTTGGGAGAGGCAAGCACGATATCTGGCACTACGCTTAGAGGGCCTAAAAGGCTTCTTTGAGTACTGGGCACTGTGCCACAGGAAGAACTCAGGCAGCAAAGCCTGCTGTGTCCTCTCGGCCTCGCCAGCAGTGGATCCCATGCTGCACATTGGGGGCATCCCCAAGAGGGTCATTTGGGATGTAGTCCGCTTGCATGTCTGAGAAGATTCAAAACTAACCTTAGTAGGCTGCCCCAGAGTGAGCTTGCAAAAACAGACTGGTTCTATGTCAAAATGTTGCTATATAAAGAGCTATATTCGAACGTTGGGCAGTGATGGTTGACGGTTCAGAGACTAACGAGGCTGACTAAAAGAGAAACAGCTGTGGTTGGAAGATAAGAGCTTGACCTGTAAAACGTGGGAGAGAAATCCATAAAGGTAAGGACAATGCTGTGCAAAAATATACACCTATGTGTTAAAGACTAAATTTACATTTGGTGCAATCCCAGGAAAAACAGTGTTTGCACAGTTTTTTTATTTTTTTTAATTATTGAAATTGTGAAAATTCTACTTGAAAATGTGATGTCCACGAAGGGTAATCAGCAATGGGTGCATCAAGGTGAAATTTACATACAAGAAAAGGTTACGGGAAATTAAATAGTGTGGAAATTCACAGAATACAAGAGACAAAACTGAGAGGAAGTTCTCAAACAGTAGAGAATGGGATATTAAGATCAACTGTACATAATTATGCACCAAGTATTTTGGGGGCGCCGCTAGCAGCCATGCAGTAAAGTAGCCTGACTCCGGAGCTTCCAAGATCCTTTAATTGATGCGCTCTAAGGCACTCGATCTAACAGTCAAACAGCGACTCCCACCTGTAGAGGCTGCGGGACGCAGAGCTTTGCAGCATCGATTTCTGAAGCAAGGTGCTTCAAGATGGCATCATAATGGGACACTGTGCCCGGCCCTGAGGACTGAAGAAGAAGACTTGTCGGGCAAGCCTGCGGCTGTGCAGAGCCGGGAAAGATTGGCGTGACATAGCGCCGGGCGAGAGTCAGGGGGAAAACAGCCAGCGAGAACGTGGAGGCCCGAGCTCCCATAGCCACCGGGCATGATTGGAGCCCTGGGTGCGGGGGACTAATTGAGCCTGCAGTGTGAGGAAGAACAACAGCGGATGGCGAGGAAGCAACATATCCCCCATGGAACAGGTCTGTCGCAAGGCTGCCTCCGGAAGAGCGCTGGGAGTGACCTGGGGGAGACTTGGACCGGAGTGCCTTGTGCTGAGAGACACTGTCTGTGAATTTGTGGGAGGTGCACCGCAGTGACAGGAGAACTGGCAGTGCCAAGGAAGCACTTGGGAAGCCACAAGCCTCCTTTGGCTGGAGGAAAAGAGACACTGAGCGGTGCCTGCATATGCAAAGTGAGGAAAGGATCGACCTTCTGATAGGCCTGGAGGAGACCCCTTGCGGTACCAGTGCTGTGTGGAGAGGCAGGTGATTGACTCCTGGATGCTGGAGGGGAGTCGCAGTGCGCTGTGGGCACCCAGGCGTGAGAAGGAGGACCCCACGCTATCATCACCCTTGGTTTGCATGGAGGAGTGCCCGGGGTCCTGTGGGGCGGCTGCCCACACGAGTCAATCATAACAACCATAGCAGGAAGCAGAGAGACACCGGCGCTGCTCTGTGGCCCGCACCTGGTGCCGGGTGTCCTTGTTTTTCTGACCCCGCACAGAGGCTATATTAATGATACTGGGAGACTCATACCGGCCCGACGTTAGGATATTGTGACCTGATGCCGGACAAGAATCGTAAGGGCAATGCCAGGCAGATGATCATGGAGGCCTTTGCAAGAAAGGAGGGGGATAGCATAATTCAGCAAGATGCCACTGTGGACGCAGCTACCTTGCCGCGGGTGGGCTCGAAAGAGGAGTGTCCAATACTGGCGGCAATTGCAGCACTAAAAACAGCACTGGAGCACAAGATTGATGCTGTTATTGTGGATGTGGGCTCATAGAGCGCTTGGGAGCGGCAGAACTGCGGGTGCAGGATAATATGACCAGCATTACTAACACCCAAACCCATGTAGAGGATCTGAGTGAAGACCCTGGAACAGCGTGCTGAGGCCGCTGAAGGGAGGGCCCGCAGAAATAACGTTAGAATTCTTGGCCTCCCGGAGGGGGAGGAGGGTAGACATCCAACAGCCTATGTTGAAAATATGCTCATGCAGGAGGTGGGCCCCAGCACGTTAACACAGGGATTTACAGTTGAACATGCGCACAGGTCGCTGGCGAAGAGACCCCCACCTTGTGCATCTCTGAGACCGTTGATTGCGAAGATTATGAACAATAAGGACAGGGAAAGGATTTTCACATTCTCTAGAGAGGGGGGACCATCACAAGGGGATCCTCAAAGTTGGCAATATGCCATAATTACACCGCCATGGTGCAACGATGCAGCGCAATGTTCGGGCCCACCAAGGAGCAACTACGGTGGGCAAACCTGCAATGCATGTTGATCTATGCAGCCAAGCTGAAGATTTTGTATAATGGTAGGTTGCACTTCTTTGAGGGCACAAGGGAAGCACATTCCTGGATAAACGGACAGGGGATACTGTAGCTATCGAGCAGAGACAATAATGCGCCATGATTCTGCTTGGCTGACACACTGAGTGGAAGCTGCCTCCGGTCAGGTGCGAAGGATCCGTAAAGAGTGTGGGAGTAGGTGGTACTAGTCACCGGTAAGTAGGGCTGGTGCCCTGACGGTTGCGACTGCCACACACCCCAGTTGTAACGTAGGATGCCAGTTTTAGGGCATTGAGCTGCTGCATGCTACCTGGGGAGGGAGTGGCGGGTATGGGAAAAGCGGCTGAGCCTGAGCAAGCGCGCTGCTCCTGTGCTGTTGTTGTTTGAACTGGGGGGGAAGTTGTTGGCTTACCTCCCTGGTCCAGGTTGGTGGGTTTTTCGGTTTACAGCCCCCCTTGTTGAAAGGGAGCATCTTGTTAGATGACAGGTCGAAATGTGATCGAGGTGACACTTGTGGACAATGCATAGACCCGGGTTTGCAGCAGCCGATGGGAGGGTGCAGGGGAAATGGGAGTGGGCTGTGGGAAAGATGAAGATGAGGATGGGGATACAGGTGGCGCTACTGCAGAAAACACACCTTACAGTCGATAGGCAGGCCACGATCGCCAGGAAATGAGGTGGGAAACTGTCTGGCTCTATATTTTCAGCATACGTTAGGGCGGTCCTCACATTGGTGGCGCCCACGATCCCCTTTCAATTGCATGAGTCTCGGGAGGATCATGAAGGCAGAATGGTTTTAGCGCATGGGCTTTTGGAAAATAAGAGAGATATGTTTTGTAAATACATATACCCCTAACCATGATGCCACAGTGTTTTTCCGGTCTCTGTACACACGACTGCCCAATTATAGAAGCACCACATGGATCTGGTGAGGGACTTTAATTGCAAGCTCAACCCTGGTTTGGATACATCAGACGAGAAATATCGTAAGCCTGCACCACCGGTTACAGCCCTGAGTTCCCTGCTGCAGCATTTGGAATTGGCGTATATGTGGAGAGAGATGCATGCACAGAGAAGCACCTGGTTATTCCCACTTTTCGGCTTCACATGGAGTACACACGCATACCGACTACGTCTTCAGGCGGAGAGAGACTTTGTGTAAGTTTGCGGCTATAAACTATAGGGCTAGGGTCCTCTCTGATCATGCCCCGTTGATCACGACATGTCAGGGAACCTTGCCAAGACCTCCGATCCCCACTTGGTGATTTATGGCAGAGGCCCTGTTAGATGACGTCTTTAATAGTTATTTAGAGGTCAGGATAGAGGAATATTTTTATATCAATGTGGGCAGCGTTGAGAGGGCTGGCACCCTCTGGGATGTTTTTAAGACAGTCATACAAGGGGGTGCAATTGGGAAGATGGGTGGCCTTCGCAAGGATATACTGCAGACTCTAACAGACAATGAAGAAGCTTTGCAGAGGCAGAAGGTGTTGAAGGGGTGAGGGGGCTGTGGAGCTGATGGTGCTGCAACAAAAATGTATTGCAGAATGGGAAAGGCTGGGCAGACTGGATTTTGCAAAATATACACAGAGGCTGCACGCGGAGGGGGAAAAACCGGGGAGACTGTGAGCGTGGTTATGTCGGAGGGAGGAGCCGAGGAACATGACAATTGCTGACGAGAGGGGAGACAGTGAAAACACAGGAAGGGATTAATGAGGTTTTTTCAAGATTCTATGAGTCCTTATATTCAGACCACTCTGTGGAGGGTGATAGGGACATAGGAGAAGTCCTGGCTCAGATTGAAACACCTAGTTTAGACGCGGAACAGTTGGGCACGCTCCGTTGACTCTAGATGAAATGAGTGCTGTTAGGCAGAATCCAGTGCAGTTCCCTTAGGGAGCACTACACCAGATTAGGACTACAGGTGAGAGCAATAAATCCCCTTTGGTATCAGTCTGTACCACAAAGATTTAGTTGGTAGCTGTGGCTGAGCAGTCAGACTTATCTCAAGAGGGAGATGAGCAGTATTCAGGGTTTACACAATAGGTCTACTGTACTATGGTACAAGGAAACACTGACCAAAGCTTGGTATTAAAAAAGTTGTTGTATATTTATTTTATACACTTCTAATAAAACACATGTATCACAGTCATCAAGCAAGTTAAATTAAGTCAAAGGAAAAATATACACACTCCCAAGTTGAATTGTAGACCAACTGAACCAGAGTGAAAACTGAGCAAAACGGCACAGTGAAAACCACACACCAGGGATCCTCTAACAATTCCTCACAAGGGGGAGGAAAACACAAGTCATCTACAAATAGTTTCTCATACACCCTAGCAACAATTCCCATCAGTTTGTGAACCAGTCATCAGTATAGGCAATACTTAAAATGAAAACTGAGCAAAATGGCATTTCACAATGTTAAAGAATGGGAGGGAAAGGGTAGTTAAAAGAAATAGGTGCACCAACACAGTTCTCAGTGAGTATCAATCTAAAGAAAACAAATGTGACTAGAGTCAGTAGGCAAGTGCCAGAGTCAGTGGTAAAGGGCAAGGGCCCAGGAGCAAAATGTTCTTGTAGCTGCAGTGAAGTCTTTGGTTACCGAATTTGAAAAGCTGGTTGCAGAAGTTGAAAAGACAATATTAAGAGAGGGGGCGGCCAACCCAACAGGTAGGTAAAGGATTTAAAACACCTTTAGCACTACCGCGAAGAAAGGGCGGCCTGGCGGAACAATGTACCTTAAAATGAAGAAGTGGCTCCTGCGGTGGTGGTTGTTCCTGGTAGTTCCTGCAGTTCGGGTGATCCAGCAGAGGAAGAGAGGCTCTCGTTGTGGAGGAAGGTTCGAGTTACTGCGCTAGCCAGGGATGAAACCATCCGCGGTGCTGCCCGACGAATAAAAGGTACGCTCCTTTAAATCGCGGGCCGGGTGGACGGGTGCCTGGCTATCCAGCCTCTGAGTACAGGGTACAGGAGATTCGACCAAGGCAGGTTCGGGAAGGCAATTGGCAAACTGGTTGGCCCCACCAGCTCAAGGGAAGAAGGCTCCTGCAGGTGAAGATCTTTTCTCGTCGTGTAGAGAAAAGTGGTGAGATGCTGCAGCAGGGCTTCACCGGTGGTTCAATCCTTGCAGATGTCTTTGGATTCTCTCCTCTTCTGCTTCTTACTTCCAGTGGCGATGTCTTGCTCTTCCAGTCCTCAGGACCCTGCTTTTATGCAAAAAGATCCCCATTCATACAGCCTAGCTGTCACTCACACAGTGGAGTGGTCATCTTGGCGGGAGACCCTCCAGCCTATCAGGATAGAGTGCGACATGGGTTGCTGAGGCAGCCCTGTCCAGGGGTCCTACTCTCCCCCCCACCCCCACACAATGGACACACCCCAGACTCAGTGGTGCCGAAAGGAGGGCTTCTCGGTAGAAGCCTGCCAAAAGGACGAACAAAGGATCTCCGACCTGGGTTAGGAGTTTAGAGAAAGACACGAGAAAGAAGTTATATTAAAGTTCTGGCAATTAAAACCTACCGGAGCAAAGTTAATATTAAAATGCACCGGCGGTATGTTAGAGGATGTCAGAAAATGTGGTAGCCTCGAACAATGGGAAAATCCCATAGGGAAATATTTGCGGTCGAATATTTATGGTAGTAACCACTGCCACCAGCCAGAAACTTTTGAGAGAGGGACTGTAGGGTACCCTCTCGAAAATGGACATAGGGGAAAACTATTAACCCCTTCCAGTACCTCCATAGTAAGATGGCTTGTACTGGTTTAGTTCATAGGATTTGACTAGTAAAGTCAATGGGGACTTTACATGCCCTGGGAGACAGTAGTCAGTCCCAGGGTATGGAGTCTATGTTTGGTGGTCGCTACGACACCTCTGTGTCACTGCACTGAGGGTGCTGTGTAACACATGTAAATAACGATGGTTCCTATGGGGGTGAGAAAGATTCCATAGTCATTAAAAACAAAAATAGCCTAGAGCACACATAGCAAAAATGCCTAAGAGTGGGAAAAGAGTCTCACTCTTAGCAGGTAAAAAGAAACAAACCCTTCAAATCCAGCAAAGCTGCTGGGGGACTATATAGGTAAGGGGAATTAGCCATAAAATGCGAATTCTCCCTAACAAGTGCGGTGACAGCGGCTCTCCTGACGGCCAAGACCCGGGGCCGGATGCACTCCCAGGGGAATTCTACAAGGAGTACACAGACATACTGGCGCCTAGGCTCCTGGAAGTATATGAGGAGGCGTATGAGCTGGGACTGTTGCCCAGCAGTATGAGGGAATACATTATAGTGCCCATCCTTAAACCTGTGAAACCTCTGCAGTGTTGTTCCTACAGGCCCCTAACAATGGTCAACTATGACTGTAAGATCCTAATGGCGGTACTGGCTAATAGACTCAAAAGGTTAATAGGAGTGCTAGTCCACACTGACCAGACTGGGTATGTCCCGGGGCATAGTACCTTGTGGAATTTGCGAAGACTGCATCACGTGATAGACAGCACTA
The DNA here is from genome assembly GCF_040938575.1 of Ambystoma mexicanum. Taxonomy (NCBI): domain Eukaryota; kingdom Metazoa; phylum Chordata; class Amphibia; order Caudata; family Ambystomatidae; genus Ambystoma; species Ambystoma mexicanum. The sequence continues at coordinate 641,379,999 of NC_090939.1, forward strand.
ACCAACTACGGGTGGACTGTGCAGTGGCCTCGCTAGATGCAATCAAGGCCTTTGATTCGGTCCGGTGGGACTGGCAATTGGGGGCCCTCAAACAGTTCGGGATTGGGGCTGCTTTCATAAGGTGGATCAAACTAATTTACACTGATCCCAGGGTGAGGGTGAAAACCGGGAAGCAGATTCCTAAAGCGTGGGAGTTGCATAAAGGTACTAAGCAGGGATGCCCATTGTCTCCTATGGTGTTCGTCCTTGCTCTGGAGCCATTAGCAGTCTTACTCAGTTCAGACTATGCAGAGGCAGGTATAGTGATAGATGGGGTGGGGCACTTGATCTCTTTGTACGCAGATGATATGCTGTTTTACGTTAATCAACAAGAGATTAACCAGCCATACATACTTGACATAATTGACAGGTTTGCAGAGCTCTCAGGTATTAGGGTCAATCAAGAGAAATCCTGCTTGTTCCTAATGGCGGAGCTCCGGGGGCTCACTCAGGAACAGTTGCCTAACCTAGGTCTGCGTGGGACAGCGGACATCTTCTGATATTTAGGTGTCGATATGTGGCATGACCCTGGTTCCTCGCATCATTGTAATACCCAGAGGGCCTTTAACGGCGTAGTAAACTCTAAGATGTTTCGGTGGAGGCTGCCCCTAGTGATGCCGGGACGGGCAGCACTGCTAAAGCTGTTTGTTCTCCTCCACCCCTATATCACTTCATTAACATACCTTATATTATACCCAGAAGGTGTTTTCAGTGGCTAGACTCGCTAGCTCGGGACTTCCTATTGGGTAGGAAGAGGAACAGAATTGTATTACGCACTTTGTAGAGGGATTATGACAGTTGCGGGATCAGGGTGCACCACTTCAGCTGTATTATTTGGCAGGGCAGCTGCAGTTTATAGTGCAAATGGCTGGGAGAAGAGGTCTCGCAGGACACTTTGTTACTGCAACCAATGTTGAGGCAAAACCTTTTAAAAGAAGTTCTGTGGATGAGGGTCATGCTCCCGCGCCCCTCGAGACTCCTGATGCTGAGCAAGGAATTGTGGCGCAGGGCCTGGAAAATGATGGGCCACCGACCCTTACTCCCCATGCATCCCCTTGGCTGGAATAATTGGGGGGCAGATATACATCACCGCACAGCTTAGAATACATTGTGAGAACAAAGGGATGGCAGTGGTAGGGGATCTACTGTAGGACGGTAGGATAGTCGACTTCCTGACCCTCACCAGAGAATTTGGCATGCATAAGGGGCAGTTTCTATTGTATTCAGGCTTGGTTAGGAGGATAGAAGGGAGATGGCCGGACTTGCATTGAGGCGTTGATACTAATCCGGTGCTAAGCACCATTTATGAACTGTCAGAGGGGGACACATGGTCTCTAGGTTATATTTACCAAGTTACTGACCGTAGTGACCACCTTACTTCTAGTCCATAGTCCCCTTTCCTCCATACTTATGGGACATCTCTCCGTCCTGTGGGACGGGACCAGAGCACTTTGTAAAAAGCATCCACATTTTTTTCAAAAATGTGTCCCTCCTCTTTCCTGCGCGGGGCCCGGCACGCGGCCGTAACCCCGCCCACCTTGGCTCGGCCCCGCGCATCTCCCATCAGTCCTTTTCTATCGCAGGGTCAAGACCCATTAGCAATAACAGAGGAACCTTATTAGAGGGGACGGCGGGCGGGCGTATGGAGGAAAGGGGACTATGGACTAGGATTAAGGTGGTCACTACGGTGAGTAACCTGGTAATACTCCTACATGCCGTCCCCTTTCCTCCATACTTATGGGAGATTCCCAAGCCCTCCTTACAGGAACTATGGGTGGATGGAAATACCCCTTACTGAAACAGGTTCTTCAGCACAGCCTGGCTGAACTGAGCGTCGGCTCTAGAGCTCATATCGAGGCAGTAATGCTTACAGAAAGCAGATGGGGAGGCCCAAGTAGCCGCTTTAGCGATGGACTCCCAGGGAACATACTTCTGAAAAGCAACCGTGGCTGCCTTCAGCTTTTGGACGGTGAAAGATTCTGTGATACAGGCAGCAATCCATCTGGAAATAGATGCCTTAGACGCTGGCCTGCCCTGAGGCTTACCAAAAGTCACAAACAGTTGGGAAGAGCTCCGAAGTTCGGAAGTCCTGTCCAGGTAGAACTTAAGCGCTCTTCGGACATCCAGGCAGTGCAGAACCCTTTCCGCCTCTGAGGCAGGGTTCGGAAAAAAGACCGGAAGGGAAAACGACTGATTCAGATGGAATTCGGTCACTACCTTTGGTAGGAAAGCTGGGTTTGTCCGAAGGACTACCTTGTCCTTGTGAAAGACCAAGAAAGGATGCTCCACCGACAATGCCTGGAGCTCACTCACTCTCCTCGCTGACGTAACGGCTACCAGAAAGGACACTTTCCAGGACACGTACTTGAGGTCAACCGTAGCCATTGGCTCAAAGGGTTTATGGCACAGCGCCATCAGGACTACATTTAGGTCCCAAGGCGGGGGCAGACTACGAACCGGAGGGTAGATGCGTGTAGGGATGTAACGGTATTACGGTATACCGTTAAAGATACCGTGAACCACTTAATTGAACAATAATAACCGTCACATTGTTTATACCGGTATACCGTTCATACCGTTAAGTGGGCTTTTCAATCTGATTTGGAAAGGCTGCAGTAAGCAAGTGCTGCACAGTCTTGGTCTTGCACTGTTGGATGTGCCGTCTGCTAAGTAGTTTCAGTTTGAGCAGTTTTTAATGCCATTCCATAAACCACACATGCCTGACACAAAAGCAATATGTTAGCAATAGGAAGAATAAATACAGTGCCAAGAAGGAAGAGGGTTTTTTTTTATGTACATTTTTTTTAAAGCACTCATACAGCCTGCGGGCATCGAGGCGCTGTTAAAGAAATTGGTTTTGTTTATTTAGTTGCGTAATTGTTTTTGTCTTCGTTGCGTATTTATAACGCACTTAAGCACCCAGAGGTTTCTAAGCGCGGACCCAGGGATCGAACCTGTGTTGCTTCGTGTCGTCTTGCTTCCAAGGCACGCACGTTGCCGCTGAGCTATCCTCCCGGGACTTTGGGTTGGTGGCTTTGGGGTTTATATATTTATAATGGATAATGTTTTCTAAACATATGACAATGGGGGATTTGCCTGGTTCTTTCATTGAATTTACATATAATAAGTCACACTGCGAAATGTAATCATCTCTGTGGGTATTCCCTGCTGCCATACCAAAGGGTAACATGTCTGTGAATACTGAACACCTTTTGGCCCGGAAGTAAACTAAAGGCTGTAACATAAAGAGAGAGTGTGTGTGCGTGTGTGTATGCGCACAAGCGTATACTACCATCAGACTCCATTGATCTGTGGCATGCAGATTATCAAGATGGCAACATGTTCATCTTCACCAGTAGCCAGTGGGGGGAGCTAAAAGCCTAAAGGACCATTTAAGAAAAGCTATTCAGTTTGCTTTGCCAGTTGCAGCAGGCCCCCCCCCCTTTCCACACGTGTTTGTGTTTGGTGGAAGCAATGCGTGGCATTTCAGTGGAAAGTATGTTGAAAAGCCCAATTCTGGCCCTGGGTGCCTGGTTTTGTTTGTGATGATAAACCTGACAATTTATGACCTTTTAGAAAATATTTGTTAAGATTAGTTAACTCCACCTGCTATACGGCGATAACCATGATATACCGTCATTTGGCAAGAAGGTTATTGTACCGTCATAAAACTAATACCGTGACACCCCTAGATGCGTGTCAAGCCCGCAAAATGTCTCTTCACCACTGGGTTAGTTAAGGAATAAGAACACCGGTCTGTAGAGAGGTAAGCGGAAATCGCCGAGAGTTAAGTCCTGCAAGACAGACCATGAACCCCTGACTCTGCTAGGGAGGATACGAAGGGCAGCACCATGTCAATCGTTGCCACCCTCGGGTCCAATTCTTTCTCCAAACACCAATGACAGAACCTGAGCCATTTACTCCCTGTATTGGGATCTGGTCGAGGGTTTCCTGGCTGCCTGGATAATGCGCATGTTATCCACAGACAAACCCAAATGCTCTAGAGACGTGAACTCAGGCACCATGCCGCCAAGTTGAGCGAGTGTGGGGAGGAGTGCCATATCTGCTGTTCCCCTTGGTGAAGAAGATCGGGAGTTACTGGTAACCTGATCAGCAGACACACCGACAGGTGTTGAAGTTCTGAAAACCAAAACCTGGCCGGCCACCACAGTAGAAGAGAACAGTTGACAGAGCTCTTCAACTTCCAAATTGCTTGATGAACTAGGGGAAGAGGCGGGAAGGCGTAAGCTCTCACGTTGTGCCATGGAATCTCGAGTGCGTCCCCCAGAGAAGAGGCTCCCAGCCCCCCTCTGGAGGCGTACTGAGGAAGCTTCTTGTTTACCACTGCGGCGAAGAGGTCCACCTCCGGTGTGCCCCAACGTGAGAAAATCCATGAGAGGATCTCCGCCTTCAACTCTCACTCATAGCTGACCACTGTCCGCCGGCTGAGGGCATCCGCGGTGACCTTCAGCTGGCCCGGGATGTGCACTGCAAGCAGCCAGAGCCCATGAAGCACGGCCCACTCCCAAATCTGGATGGACAGGTCCATGAGAGGGGGAGACTTCGTTCCCCCTTGCTTGTTTATGTAATACATTGATACCACATTGTCCGTTCTTATGCAGACCACCTTGTTGACAATGAGAGGTGTGAACGCCTTGAGCGTCAGAAAAATCGCCAGACGCTCCAAATTATTCATGTGCAGGAGCTTGTCCTGAGGTGACCAAAGGTCCGAGACCTGAAGAAGATCTAACGTCGCACCCCACCCCAAAAGGGAGGAGTCTGTCATGATCGTCACCATAGGGGCTGGGTCCTGGAACCCCGCGCCCACCGACAGGTTGCTGAGAAATGACCACCAGTCCAGGTCCACTCTCATGGAATCCGGAATCCTTATCCGCTTGGAATCCGGGTCCACAGCCTGACGCCAGGAACTCCGAAGAGCCATCTGGGTCCGCCTCATTTTGAGACGAGCAAGAGGAAGAGCCAGTAAACACGAGGCCATGAGGCCCAGAAGCCTCTGGAACCACAAGGCCGACATGCTCTTCGACTGCGCAAACATTTGACACGTGGCCAACAGATCCGCCATTCTGCCCCCGGTCAGATACACTCGGCAGTCTATCGTGTTCCAACGAAAACCCAGGAAAGTCAGGTCCTGTGAGACCGTCATGGAGGATTTCCGCCCAGTTCACCGACAGCCCAAGATGGAACAGGAGCTGAAGGAGAGACTGGAGGTTGTCCGCTGCTGCCAACGGACAAGGGCTGCGTAGGAGCCAGTCGTCCAAATAGGGATACACATGAATACCCTGAAGACGAAGATAGGCCGCAATCACCGACATCATCTTCGTGAAGACACGCGGCGCCGAACTGAGGCCAAAAGGAAGCACCCGAAACTGGAAGTGCTCCTCTCCCAAAGAGAAACAGAGGTATCTCCTGTGTGGATTCCAAATCAGGATATGCATGTACGCATCCTGAAGATCCACCACGCTGAGCCAATCGCCCATCTGCAAAGAGGAGCGAATCTGGCCGGGCGTGATCATCTTGAATTTCTCTTGGGGTAGGAAAAGATTGAACTGGGAAAGGTCTAGGATGGTGTGCATGCCAGCCTGGTTGGGTTTGGGCACCGTAAACAGCCGGGAGTAGAAGCCCTCCCCTCGCTCCCCAAGGGGAACGGGTTCCACAGCTCTGAGGTGCAGAAGTTTCTGAACCTCTGCCTTGAGGTAGGGTGAGCCCGACAGCTGAAAAGGAGGGTTGAGGGGTGGGGTAGGGGGTAAAGGTAAGCGGAAGCCCACTCGAGCGACTGACAAGACCCATCTGTCTTCTGTGATGGCCTGCCATGCCTCCCAATGAGACGCAATGCGTCCTCCCACCGGGGTTTCGTGCGAGCGCGGAAAACCCTCATTTGGCAGGCTTATCGGTGGCGGTGCCACCTGAACCTGATGAGGAGGCTGAGGAGAGGGAGAAATGCTGCGTACGCTGTGGTCTACAGAGGTTATTCCCCACAGGAGTATCCACTCTGCGAGATTTGCGGTCGAGGAAGCCCCTAAAACCAGAGGAAGGTCGACCTTGCGACAACGGCCTTTGAGCCTTGAAGGGCGATTTAACCAGAACAGACAATGATTTAGCCGTCTGGGTGCTGTCTTTGGTTTTGGTGAGCTCTACATCAGTAAAGGAGTGAAAAAGCTCCTTACCATCAAATGGAAGGTCCAGAACCTTGTCTTGCACCTCCTTCGAGAACTTAGTGGCATGCAGCCACGCTTGCCGCGAGGTATCAACCCCAAGCATCAGACCCCGAGCCGAGGTGTCTATGTGGTGAGCCGCAGCCTCCAGGAGATCCTGGGCCAAGACCATGGCATCGGAAAGGCCTCCTCTGAAATCCTCCAACTTCTCGACCGGAATGTGCTCCTCAAACTCCGACAGACCTCTACACATCCGCATGTTAGCTCCCGCAAAAATCAATTCTGCATTGGCCTGCCTGAGCTGTAAGGCCGAATTGGCAAAGATTTCTCTCCCAAGGGAGTCCAGGAGCTTGTCCTCCTTTCCCAAGTCCTGAGTAGCCGTCGCGGAGGAGGATGCTGCAGGCCTGGATTGCAACGTGGCCGCAGCCACCACTGTGGAGGAGGGAGGCGGACAAGACGACAAGGCCACTTCTTCCGAGGAATGCAGCCTGTACCTTGCGTCAATCTTTTTATTGACAAAAAGTCCTGAGTGTGGTTTTTCCCAAACTCTACGGACCTCGGCCAGAACGTCCTTCTGCAAGAACAGGCCGGTACGCTCCAAAGGAGACGAGGTGAACGCCCCAGAAAGCACACCCTCCTGCGGAGCAGGTGCCTCGGGCACCAGAACATCTAAGAAACCCATCATCTCCAGCACCCAGTCATGGAAAGCTCTGATAGAGCGGGGAAGGTCCTCGTTGTCCTGATCGCCTTGAGGGTCATCTGACAGGTCAGGATCCTGCTGAGCCGTGTCAGGCCCTGCCTTGTCCACTAGGGACAATGGTGGCACAGGCGGAAGCGCAGAGGGAGGCACCATGGGCAAGGGAGGCGCCGGCGGGACCACCGTAGGAGCGGGTGGAGCCGGAGGCGCGGGTGGACATATCTCCTTGAAAATCCCTTTGAAATATTAACTCATAGGGTCGGTGCGCATAAGCGCTTGAAATTTACCGAAAAAAGCGTCCTCGGGCGATTGCTTCGGAACCTGAGGAGGCCTCTCATGAAGTGGACAAATCCAGGGACATAACGGAGAAGGGTGCCACACCGGCCCCTCCACCGTCTAATCCACATAAAGCAAGGGAGCCGCCCCCGCGGGCAACGAAACATTGTGTGGAAGAGGCATCCGGGCGTTCCAATCATAAACCGGCCGGTAAGGATGCGCACAAGGGACCTTAGGTTCACCCGAAGAACTGAACCCTACACCAGGGGCCGATGGCGTAGTTGTAGGGGTAGTACCTAAAATGGCAGTCGTGGTCGTGGCGGGAACGGCCGCCATTTTCCCCTTATCTGAGGGGAACTGCGGCACATGAGGAAGTGAGGCAGGGATCCCCGTCGATGGGTCAGGGGTCTTAATTTTAGCCTTAACGTAAGGAACCTCGGCAGAGCCGGTACTATGAGGCCTGGAATGTTTCTGCGACATGCCAACTGAGCCTTAGAAGGAAGGGGAAACTTTCTTGTTTGCCCCCTCAACAGATCTGGTGTCACCACAAGAGCTGGAATGGTGCGCTGTCACCGACAGGGCCTTGCCCGGCCCCTCAGAACTGTTGGTATCCTTAGCGTCTGTACGAGGGACCTCAGACCTAGGCCCGGTAGAAGCCTTATCGGCACGGGCCTCGAACATCCGTTCGGTAACCTCAAGCCCAGCCAAGACCTCGGGGCGCACACCGGTTTTGTTTTTGAGGGAAGCCGAAAGAGCGGCCTCAGAGCAAGCTCCGGTACCCCACGACTCAGTAGAACTGGATCTACAAACAGCCCCACAGGCGGCGCCTCGGAGCGTACTCTGGTGGACACAGGCCCCTTACGGAGACCCTCGGAAAAAACTCTGGTAGAATTATTAGGCCCGACAGGCACCTCAGGGCGAACTCCGGTAACAGAGCGATCAACGCCCCTCCCGGCTCGAGAGGAACCCGGAAAGGTATCCCCCGGCCAGGGTGCTCTGAAAAGTAAAGAATTTACCGGGCGTTTTTTTCTTCTCGTCGATGAACGCCTGAAAATGCGAAGGAGGAGTCCGTCCGAACACCTCCTCCCACCGCTCCAACCGATGTTGAAGTGCCCGGACCGAAAGGGAGTCACAGTAAAAACAGGAGTCCCAACGGTGTTCCGGACCCAAACACACTAAACAAAGAGGATGGGGATCCGCCCTCGCGAAGCGACGGTGACACGATGAACAGTCTGGAAAATCTAGTTTAAAAGACATAGACACACTAGTAAATGAACGCTAGCAAGAGCCAGAGAGGGAAAAAGGGAAGAAAGTCTTCCGAGGATGCAAGTGCGTCCGGCCCCGATCGTGCGGAGAAAAGGACTGATGGGCGATGCGCAGGACAGAGCCAAGGTGGGCGGGGTTACGGCCGCGTGCCGGGCCCTGCACAGGAAAGAGTGGAGGGTCACATTTTTGAAAAAAATTTGGATGCTTTTTACAAAGTGCTCCGGTCCCGTCCCACAGGACAGAGAGATGGCCCATAAGTATGGAGGAAAGGGGACGGGACGTACGAGTAGATCTATTTCTGGGCAGCCTTAATGATAAGGTGTTGGCAGCACGTATGAAGTGGAGGAGGACCTGGGAAGGATTGTTACGCAGGAGGAATGAAAAAGAGTCCTGTTATACACCAAGGGAGTCTCTAGGAATTCTCGGTTCAAGCTCACCCAATTATATCTAACCCCTCACAGGGTGTCACGATTTGGCAGAGAGGGAGCCAGGGGCTGCCCAAGGGGCACTCACGAGAGGGCGGATATAATACATTTGTTTTGGGCTTGGCCAGTGAATAGGAGGTTCTGGTATGAGGTGGCAGAGAAAGCAGCCAGAGGAGGGATTCAGATGCACTAGTGGCCCCCAAAGTTCTGTTTGTTGGGCATGTTCCCGAAGGGAAGGAGGCATACCAGGCATTTTTCAAGGATGAAGGACTTGATTTGTGTGTTGGCAAAGCGTAGAATTGCAATGGCCTGGAAATCAGCTGAGGGACCGAGAATGGAGGCATGGTGGGCGTACTTGAAGGGCTGGTCGCTGGTTGAAACCACTGTATGGTACAGAGCGCTGCGACAGGGGTGGAACGAGGGAGCAGTGAGGTGGCAGCCTGGAATGAGTTGACGCAGACAATGTTTCCACCCCAGGACGGAGAACCCACGTGAACGTACGAGTTGGGAGGGGGTGAGGGCAGAAATAGATGTGACTTTTTTGAAATTAGATAATTCATTGGGACTTGTGAGGGGGATGCTTGAGGGTGGAAGAGCCTGTTTTAGTAGAGGGCGGGTTTGGGTGGGGGGATAAGGGAACTGTTTCTGTACCGCATCGACACAGTGGAAACCTGTATATTTTGCATGTTGACAAATTTCAGTTAAAAAAAAGTTTTTAAATTTTAAAAATATGCACCAAGTAAAGCAAGATGGAAAGGAAGAAAGCAATGTACAGCATAAAGGAACATGCTAGGACTATTGGGGAGTCTGCAGAGTTTTAACCAGCCTCAGTGAAAATATGCCGTATGCAATGGCTAGATGTCTGCCCAGTACCAAAGGATCATTAACAAGGTGAGGGAGAGTGAAAGGGGGTTGCCTAAAATTCCACAAAACTTTTTGGAGGTTTCTTTCCCAGAGAGATTCCTAAATACACAAACAATGTATGCAGAAAGAATGTGTCATAGGCAATGATAAACTAGCCAGTTTTGGAAGAGGGGCAGGGGTGGGCACCACACAAGTAATTCGAGTTTTCTTAATTGAATGAGTTCTTTAAATCTCAGAACTTCTGGTTTGCAACTTTAGCCTGGAGCTGTCAGAAATTAATGATCCTATGACACATGGATCATATAATATTATTGACAAAAGAAAAAAATGAGGTGAGATCACCTCATTATTACTGACGCTCTCAGTTGGCTCAATTAGACCAAAAATAATTTTGTGTTCTTGTGCATAAAGCCAATGCATTTCGGTATCAAGTACCATCCTCAGTGCTATGCAAACTCTGTCACGTATTCAGTTACCAATTTGTTGCCACGGGTAACTCGCATCCCACAACAGTCGGACAGCCGCCCGTGCGGCGCGTGGAAAATAGTACCTTCAGCGCTACGATCTAGCTCGAACGAGAGTCACAGCGGTTTTTCTTTCGTGACTCTAGTTCGAGCTAGATCGAAGCGTTGCTATGGCTTTATGCATGAGACTGACCACTGTATTTGATTTCTGCCAACAAAAAGCGCCACTTTATGTAACTTAACAGGAATGTGGATTAAAACATTACCTGTACTTTTTACATGACTACCTGTTTTCTTCCTGAAAAACTAATAGTACATTGGAACGTGAAAAAAAGAAAATTCAAATGTGAAGAAATTTTACATAATAAAACAAAATAATTTTTGCTCTAATTGAGCCAACTGAGAGTGTCAGAAACGAGCCAGTTTTGCCACTTCAAGTAATTTGCTCTGTGTCTCAGCAAACAGCATATAGCAAATTGATAGGAGCACATTCAATTGCTGACCTCAATCGTTCAAGCAAGATTATATTGTTCACGGCAATGATAGAGAAAAAAACGTTACCGTCCGTAAGGTTCTGTTGACAAACAAAATGGGGGGAGCATACTGGCTTTTTTTGGAGAACAAAAGAAACTAGGCATGCATATCGCGCCATCTTTGGTATTTATGGACTTTGAACTATACTTTATGAAATCAGTGAAGCCCACATATCCAGAGACCATGATCCATTGCTGCTATTTCCATTTCTGCCAGTCTATTTGGCGATGTGTTCAACGCAGTGAGGTACAAGTGCAATACAGAACTGACATTGCCTTAGAATTTCAAATAAAGATGTTATGTGTATTAGCATTTGTGCCCCAGGACAACGTAGTATCCGCATACCAAGCACTAGTGGGCTCAGAGTACCTTGTCTAAAATGAAAAGTTGTTATCCTCTGGTTTGGAGTACTTTGATGAAACTTGCATTGGGCATTCGACTAGAACAGTCTGACGCGAAACAGGCTTTGGGGTTGAAACTTGGAATTGCCATCAATCCCTCTTTGAAGACATCCCCAAAACTAGCAACCTGCTTGAAGGACGGCACAATGCATTTTCGTAAACTGACTCCCTAAAACACCCTACTTTGTGTTGCTTTTGTTAGGCGATGCAAAAGCAACAGTCCATTACAGAGATCAAAATAGCAGAGTTTAGCTGGAGTGGAAGTTAGAGAACATGTTTGTCATGTCCCCTTTCTATTGTCATGGTCAATATTTGTAAAGGAACCAAGTCTCCTTTTCCATTGCACACTTTTCTGTGGGCTGCACCCCACGTGTTAAAGAGATGAGGCGGCGCTAGCGCCTAAAGTTCAGTTAACTGATAGATTAAAGAGCATTCTGACGTGCCTCATTAGTCTCTGTGATGTATTGCTTCGTGTCTATATTATTCATCATTGTCTTATTGTGATCAAGAACAGATATGAGTGTGAAGTCAACAATGGCGACGAGGATCGACTAAGTGCGTTTGCAGCGCACCAGCTGTCAGAGCTCCAGAAGCCCTGCACGTGTCGAGAACTTTGCAGTGCCCGAGGCGGGCATACTCAGCACGGTTTTCATCCATCCACCCACGCAAGCATCCAGAATTCAAGCTACGTGCCTCTCCATTACGGCGTATATTTTCTTCAAAGGTGCCGCCACAGAGGAAATCACAACACGCGAGTGCTCGAATCATATGCTACGCGTTGACACACAGCGGGCCCATTACTCAAGGACGCCACCATGGAGGAAATCTCACGCGAGCTTTCAAATCACACGCTGCGCACGTGTACTACAAGGCAAGACTGTCATACTGCTTCAAAGGCACAACCAAGACATATTGTACACCTAGATGTAAACGTTGCTACGTTGGAAAATGTACCACAACGCTGATGGCAGTGTCCACACTACGCTGCTTAATAAATCAACTCATTCCTGTTCCCTCATCTCACGATGTGTGAAAGTAATGCAGACAGTGGCCTCCAAAGCCTGCAATCCAGCTCCACGCCACGCCAACCCCAGAGAAGATGGTGGCGCAGAGTCCCTGCAGCTTCAAGCTGTGCCTCATTTATATATGTCAGACACCAGTAGTTTGGCACCCAGGTGGGCCAGGTGGCTGAGAGAACTTCATATCTATATCGATGCATCCGGCGTGAGGGAAGAACAGACTACGAGGCATTCTATTGCATTCACTGGGCCCCACGGTACGTGATATCGTATTTTAAATGCCAGAATCCAATACAGACTCATTCCAAGGCATAATTGACTCATTGAACACCTACTTTTCACCACTGAGAAATGTTGTCTACGAAAGACACAATTTCCACACTACCACGCAAGAAAAGGATCAAAACATGGACAATTTTGTAATTAGGCTAAGGGAAAGGGCCAAATATTGTGACTTTGATCGATACTCGACTGATGAAGCACGTAAATCACAAGCCATTGCTGGCTGTGGATCGCCTGAATTCTGCAAAAAACTTCTCCAGAAAAGCAGGACACTTGAGGAAATACTCAAGCTAGCAAGAGCTGACTCAGCACTGGCACTGCAGACGGAATCACTTGGCAACATCGCAATTACGCAGTCCGCCACAACAGCCACAGTGTGCCCCATTCACACCCCTGCAGAGACAACAGAGCAAAAGAAATGCTACAGGTGCGGATTCAAATTTCCTCACGTTGGCCCCTGCCCTGCCATAGGACACCACTGCGACAAATGCGGCAGTGAAAACCACTTCCAGTCCGTCTGCAGAAATATTAAATTCTTTTAATCCCTAGACTCTGGCAAAGAATCCTGGAGACAAGATGGCTGAAATTCAAGCCCAACTTACAGCATCAATATATAAGTTCACGCGCGAACAGTGTGGTTTTTCAATTTGGGCAGCACGCCAATTGTATATTCAATGTCTGGCTCCTATGGTCACGTACGTTTTAGACCCCCTTATCAATATGAATCTAGGATGGTTACAACTTGTGGAGGGTAAGTTCTGGAGAAAAATTCTCTGCCTTCCTCAATGTATCCCCATGGCCATGATCAGGCTGGAGTTAGGTATCTCCTCCCTCAAGGCTATGGTTCTGAGAAAAAGGATGGAATTTTACATCAGGCTTAACAACAAACCTACAAACAGGCTCCTCATGACCATTAAAGAGGACATAGTGGCGGGTAGACAGGGTTAACTAAAAACACAGATTAATACCTTGCTCGAAGAAATTAGCTGGTCACCTGAGTGGGGCAGAGAAAATGAGCGTCTGTTTACCAGCATGTGCGCGCAGACGCTTAAATCTGTGGGACTGGCAGAGCAATTTCACCCACCTTGAAAGCCTGAAAAGTTACAGTTTCATTACGTATGTCCTTTATACTTATATGAAGGCGCAACCATGCTTAAATCTCTGCCTGTTGGAACAATTGAGGCGTTTTATTCTACTCCTACGCTGCAATCATTTACCCGTTCTGGCGGCAGGTCTGGATGTAGCTGAACGATATTGTAGGATATGTGAACTTCCCACTGAGCCGGAAACGGCTTGTCATGTTCTAACGAAATGTCGCAGGATGAGAGTAAAGTGCATTAAACATCTTGGTGAGTTTGTCCATAACACAGAATTTATGGAGCAGGCAAATTTTTGGAATCAGTGTGTTAACACCCTATACCCTAAATTGCATCTAGCACTTTTTCAGGTGTGGTGTGAGGCTTTAACTTATATGAAAACAAGTACAAGGGTGGCCCCCCTGGTGTTTAGAGGTTATTTTCTTTAGCAAATGGATGGGAAATGTATGGAAGGTGATTAGGTACATCTGTATTATGAATATGGGGGGGCTCCCTCCCCCCTCTCTCCTCTCTTTCTCTCTTTTGGATGAAGCACATGTTTATCTATTTGTTTTATTAAGGATTTATCTGCTCGGTTCTGATTTGATGTGATGTCATTATGGTTATAATGGTTCTAATGCAATGGTTGTATGATAAAATTATGTGTAAAGTTTTTTACAATTGTATAAAACTGTATCACATTAATAAATAAATAAATATAAATAAATAAAATAAATGAAATTCAAGGCGAGAAAGCCTGCGTCCTCGCACTAATTATTTCTCTACCGCTAGCAGGCGCCGCTCTTATAGCTCGTCACGTGAACAATCACACACCTCCAGATGACGTGATGAGAGGAGAGACAGCTCCAGCCACCATAAGAGCAGACATGATTCACAACGAAGAAAGCCGAGACAGAGAATCAGATATTTGAACGAATCACCACAAGGGAGACACTCCTCCCACTCATCATCATCCAGCGGGGACCGCAAGAGAGCTTATGTCCACGCCATTGGCAACAACGCAGCTGTCGAACATAGCCCAACGCTACTGCTTTAATTAAATGGACAAAATCAAGAATTTCTAATCGACACTGGTGCCACAGTAAATGTAATTAACAATGACATTTACAGGTCTCTCACCATGAAGAAAGATCTGAAACAAGCAGACACTCTAATATACCCATAGGACTCCAACAAACCACTGTCAAGGCATGTACACCGCCATGTGCCAATACAAGGATCAGTATCAAAAGGTAAAAATATATGTCATCAATTGAGAAGTTCCAGGCAGAAGCATACTAAGCTTCAAGTCAACCATACAAATGGGTCTCATTCACATAATGTACCAAATCATGTTCGCTTACACCCCCAACCCGAAGGACATGATACAAAAGATATTCCCAGCCCTTTTCAAAGGATTAGGCAAGCTAAAAGATAGACAAATCAAATTGCACATCAATCCACACACACCACCAACGGCTCAACATTATAGGGGCATTCCCCTCAACATTCAGAGACAAGTAGAGGACGAAATTCAATCCCTATTACAACAAGACATTATTGAACCGGCATCGGGTCCAACGCCATGGGTATCCTCAATTGTGCCTGTGCCCAAAAAGGACAATAAAACCAGCATCTGCATGGATATGAGGGCCCCAAATGTAGCAATAGAAAGAGAGCGGCACCTCGCCCCCAGAATGACGGACATGATGCACCTACTCCATGGTGAAAAAATATTCTCAAAATTGGACTTGAATAAAGGCTACTATGAGCTTGAATTGCACCACTCATCGAGAGATATCACCACATTCTCAACTCATCTTGGTCTATTCAGATACAAAAGACACAGCTTCGGAGTGTCATCCGCCGCAGAAATTTTCCAAAATGAGATCCATCAGGTGATCAAACATATTCCAAATTGCCTAAATTATAGTGATGACAACTTAATATTTGGCACCACTCAAGAAATGTACGATGACACTCTCAGAACAGTATGCATGGCGCTTGAAAATGCCCATTTTACGCTCAACCCAGACAAATGCGAAATCAGCAAAACTACCTTAAAATTCTTTGGACACATATTTTCGAACAACGGCCTACAACCGGATCCAGAAAAGGTACAGGCACTGGTGGAAGATCCTACCCCCACATCAACGTCAGCAGTATGCTCATTCCTGGGAATGGCAAGTTACTGTATGTGCTATATTCAAGACTTTGCGTCAGTAAGCACACCCCTCAGACTACTCACGGGGAAGCATCAAGAATTTCGATGGACAAATGAATGTGAAGAAGCCTTCCAGGAAATCAAACGCCCGCATCGCATCAGCCTCCTGCATGGCCTATTATATCCCTGACTATGACACCAAATTAACAGTTGATGCCACCCCGGTGGGGCTAGGAGAAATTCTGACGTAATCAAAACCAGGAGCGTCGCCGAGACGCATAGTGGCATATGTGAGTCGCATCCTATCGCCAACTGAATGTGCCTATTCCCAACCAGAAAAGGAAAGCCTAGCGGTCGTATGGGCATGCAAACATTATCACCTGTTCCTGTATGGGCGCACCTTCACGATCGTCACCGACCACCAGGCTCTCACCACCATCTACGGCAAACCCACCACCAAAATGCCACCATGCATAGCCAGATGGGGACTAAGACTACAGGAATACTCATTCAAGATCGTTCACCGGCCGGGCAAAGACAGCAACCCAGCCAACTTCCTATCCAGATACCCACTTCCAGCCCAAGATTAACACCAATCAATCAAGGCGAACCAATACATCAGCTACCTCATAGGAAGTTTGCTACCAAAATCCATCACAGCAGCCCAACTGGCAGAAGCAACACAGAGGGACCTCTTGCTTCAGACAGTTCAAGAGTGCCTGATGTCTGGCCAGTGGCACAGAAGGCAAAATCACAAAAACAATATATTGTCAAAAGAAGAGGAACTGCTACACACCTTCAAGCTTATCCGACACACGCTATCAACATCACCGGAAGGTCTCCTGCTGAAGGAAAACAGACTTGTCATACCATCCTGTCTACAAGAGCAAATACTAGCCATTGCTCACTCAGGACACCGGGGGGTGGTGTCAACAAAGCGTCAGCTCAGAACCAAAGCGTGGTTTCCTAGAATGGACGAGAAGGTGGAAGCACTCCTGAGCAAATGTCTTGCATGCCAAGTTGTTGCCCCACAAACCTTCCCAGCGCCACTGAAACCGTCGGCAATGCCTCTGCAAGTGTGGGATGAAGTAGCGGTCGACATGTTTGGACCACTAGCAAATGGCAAATATTCGCTAGTGATTGTTGATGAGATGTCTCGATTCCCTGAAGTCCACCTCATCCACTGCACGAGTGCTCAGGCAGTAATACCAGCACTGGACAAAACGCTTGCAGACTATGGAATTCCATGAACCGTGAAAATCTGAAAATGGACCACCTTTTAGCGGCCATGACTTTGCCATGTTCGCAGAACATTTAGGTTTCCAGCACAGGAAAATCACGCCACTATGGCAGCAAGCCAATGGAATGGCAGAGAAGTTCATGAGCAACCTAAAGCGGGCCCTACAAATCTGTTCCATCACCAACGGGTCATTCATGCAAGCCATCGCACGCTGCTGCGAGAATACAGAAATACGACCCACAGCTCGACAGGTGAATGCCCATCGGCTCTCATGTTTGGCCGGATCATACGAACCAGGCTGCCTCACAACTCAGGCGCTGTACTTCCTACTACCTACATCGACAACGCACGGGCAAAAGACAAAACAAGCAAGATGAAGATGAAGGAATACGCTGACAACCGAGACCAAGCCTCATTCAATTGGACGTCCAAGTACTGGTTAGACAAACCAAAATACCAAGGACACTCTGGCATTCAAGCCTGACCCATGACTGTAACCCGCATACATGGATCTATGATAACAGCCGCCAGTCCACATGGAACCATCACACGAAATTCATCATTCTTCAGAACTCTCGAAGGAGATCAAGAACCTGTGGACAATACAAAAGATGCAGCAGTTGAATCTTCTGGTATAGACTCTGAATACAGAGGTGAAGACAGAGACGCAGGTGATAGTGACAGCAATAAGATCACTGCACATGCACTCTCGCCTACACGCAGTCCATCACGGAGGCCAATACGCAAACCGTCCAGATGGATAGAAGAAATGAACTGAGAGACCCCAGTTACATATTAAGCAAGGGGGAGATGTCATGTCCCCTTTCTATTGTCATGGTTAATATTTGTAAAGGAGCCAAGTCTCCTTTTCCATTGCACGCTTTTCTGTGGGCTGCGCCCCACGTGTTAAAGAGGAGGCGGGGCTACCGCCTAAATTTCAGTTAACTGATGGATTAAAGAGCGTTCAGACGTGCCTCAGTCTCTGTGATTTGTGGCTTTGTGTCTATATTATTCATCATTGTCTTATTGTGATCAAGAACGAGTGTGAAGTCAACAATGTTGTGAATTACCAGTGAGAAAATCAGAGATACTACCTAAGGGGCATTGCTTTTTACATTTCCATCTCTTCTCATTAGATGCTAGCTCTTGTGATGGTTAATGTCAAAGAGTTTGGCATTATGACGGGCACTGTTGCGTGCATTTCAAGATGGCAGCACTGTAGTCAGCTTACCTGTGGCCGAGTGCGGATTCCATACTCTGAAGAACAAGAGCATCTGGAGAGACATCCTCTGTTGGCGAGATTCGCTTCCCCAGCTTGTGCTGGTGTCCCGAGAGCCGAGCGTGGAGCTGTGGCCGGCATGGCAGCCGCCATGCACCCACTCCGGTGAGGCGGTCGGGTCCGCACCTGGTGAAGGAGGTGGGGCCGGGGTGACCCGCGAACCCACTCGACGCAGGAAAATCAACTTTGTGGCTGACTGAGCCCCCCGCTGTGTCACTTCTGCGGGGGCTGCTCAGGACACTTGTTGGAGAGGAGGAGATTGCACTGCGGGCTGGGCGGCATGTGCCCCGCTGTATGCTCCGGGGACACGAGAAGCGGCCTCCTGAAGATCTGGACCACCGACACTGCAGGCACCCGTCCCGGATCGGAGGAGCTGGCCAACCATGTGGTAACAAGAGGAGCACCTGATGATTGCTATACTGCTGACGTTCTTTTAGTGGGAGCCCTGGCACCCGCTACACTGCCCTGTGTATGGAAGTAATGCTGTTTGAGGCGAGCTGGGGCCGAGACTTGGCCATCTCTGGGACTTTCATTGTGCTCTAACTGTGGCAGGGGCTATTTGCATGCCTCTTGGACCTCCCCTGATCTTGCCTATGTGTTCAGGGGCTGAATGGTGGGTGAGCCCTGTACTGCTCCAGCGGTGCACCAAGCTCGGCGACATTACAGTGGCCGCTCTAGGACACTTGGCCCCAAGTGTGCGATGGGTCCACTATCAACACTGCTCCGGAGGGACCCTGTGGGGTGGACACGCTGCACTGCCTGTATTGATCAGCAGACTGCACCCCGAGCAGCGCCAGATGCATAGGGGCCTATGTTATCCCGCGGCCACTGATTAAGAGTAGTGGAGTCGGTCCTGCTATATGTTAAATACCCTGCAACATTACCCGCCACGTAAGGGGACCACATCCCTGTATATCCTTGTTGGAACTACATCCCTGCATACCATTGTTCAAGCTGTGTCCTTCTCTGCTTGACATTGCAGGCTGCATCGCTTGTGGCCACCTCCGAGATCTTCTGCCCCCTGAGGTTGCCGGTGACAGGAATCTGCACCCCCCCTGCGGTTGAACTGTCGGCATAGACCAGAGTCCAGGAATGACTAAAGGGGGTGGGAAAAAACAAAGCTCTATCAGCATGTACACCTAGTCTGCCCCGAAGGCATCCCTTGCAACATCTGGCAATACACCCAGGGACGATACTGCAGAGCCAGCTGAGCTTACAGAGATACAACCTATGATGGGCTGCATTCAGGAAGGCTTTTCCGCTATCCACAGTAAGCTGGATGACATCAATGGCACGAAAAGCTCCATTAAATCGAGGCTGGAGAAGGCAGACTTGTGCCTCACTGAGGCAGAAAGCAGAGTAGGAGTGGTGGAAGACGATGTTTCCTCGCTGAAGGCTGATGTGGCCACCTTGACTAAGCAGGTCCAGTCGGTCACCAGAAAGAATGACAAGCTAGAGTCCAGATCATGTTGCAACAACATCAGGATAATCGACGCTCCGAACAGCAATCTGAAGGGCTCTATGGAGGACTTCATTGAGCATACCATCCTCTCCTTGCTTGACGTGCCTAAACTATTGCTGTAATTTGCAGTAGAACGTGCCCATTGTTCCCTGACGCCCAAGCTGAAACCTGGAGCGCTGCCTTGCCCGATTATCGCCCGTCTATTAAACTGTTGTGACGGGTACGCTATCCTGAGGGCCGCTCATGAGAAAGTTGAGCTCTTTCGAGGCTCTAGTAGACGACATATTTATCCGGATTTCTCAGTGGCTGTACAACAAGAGAGAAAAACATTTTTGGCCATCAAGAAAAGGCTCAGGGATATGGGTATGAAATACACAATGTTGTATCCTGCCAAGCAAACCATTGAATGACACGGCCAAACTTACTTTTTTACGATTCCTGAAGAGGCCATGAAGTTTCTAGACAAACGCTCCACAGCACCATGAGGCTCCTTCCTGCAATCCCCTTGTTTGCCATGCCTATCTCAAACTATTTATTTAGCACTGCAACTCTGAATAGGCTGGGTTTGCGAGCCCGTACTGAACTGATGCAGTCACACCAAATGTGTTGTTGGTTTCTGTCCCCATTTCTGTCTTTGTTCTTTGACACAAGAGAAATATTTCTGATTATTATTACATATTTCAATGGCTGTTGTGGGACCTGGGCCGACAACCGCGTGCTGTCCTCCCGATGCAATGTTGCAGAGATTGGTTGGGTAGTTCTATTGGGGGAGTGATCTTCACGTTTTGGGGGAGGATTACGGTGAGGGGGGAGTTTTGTTGGGGATTCAAATAGCCCTTGGTGATGATGTGGTGATATTGCCATGGCGCAGTCAATGTGAAGAAAGATGCCGGCAATGTGCCCCCGGGAGGGTGAAACATGGATTGATGAGAATGTTGGTGTTGCTCTGTGAGGATGGGTGAACTCAAGTGTATGAGTTGAAATGTGCGTGTGCTTGGGAATCCAATTAAGTGACAGAAACTCATGCCCTATGTGGAAAGCCATGAAGTCAAACTTTTATTTTTACAGGAGACCCACGCATTGTCTACTGGGTGTGAGGGACTTGCTAGAAACTGGGGCAAAAACATATTACACCACATACTCCACGCAATCCAGGGGGGGGGGTGATCCTATTCCAGAATTCTTTGCCTTTTCAACATAAAAGAGCCTGCTTGGATCCTCAGGGGTGTTATGTTCTGGTCTATGGGATGTTGGAGGGGAGGGAAGTGTTATTGCTAAATGTGTATGGTCCTAATGTGGAGAAGTCCTCATTCTATACTGAACTTGCTCATATTGTGAGCAGATGACATTAACACCATTTTAGATGTAAACCTTGATAGGTCGGGCCGGGCGCACAGGACACTCACGAGGGCGGCGCAGATGATAAGGGAGACAATGGCTTATCTGTGCATGGTAGATGTGTGGAGGGCTCTTAATCCTGCGGTAGGTGCCCACTCGTTCTATTCCTCTGTGCACAATTCTTCCTCTCGTATAGACCTTTGGCTTGTTTCTGATGTCCTATTAGGTGGGGTTACCAGTGTGGGCATATAGCCCAGAACATATTCGGATCACTGTCTGGTTTTAGTTACTCTTAATCTTGAGGAGCTCCTCTATCCCTGGCAATTTAAATCTCAGGCTTTGACAGATGTCACTTTTGAAACCAACCTTCGTGAACACGTGAACCTCTACTTTGAGAAAAATGTTGGGTCAGTTGCCTCAGTGGGTATCTTGTGGGAGGCCTTCAAGGTCTACATTCGTGGTATTGTGATGTCCACAGAATTCGGGGACCTCAAAACCACTAGACGGGACATTAAGGATAGCTGGGACAATCTCTGCCTCCCGGAGCAGCAGCACTCGGCTCGTCCCCACTCTAGCACGCTCTTGCAGGTCGTAGAGGCATTAGACACATTTTGAGAAAATGCACTGAGAGAGCTGACATTTTTACATGCGCTACGGGCGGCGAGGAGATATGGTGAGGGTGAGCGCCTGTCAGATGAACGGTAGCCACTGCATCCCACTCATCAGTGACAAAGCTGGTAACCTAGTCGATACACTGACTGAGGTCAATAAAGTATTCAAGACTTTCTATTCAGAGGGATATTTGGATGCTTATCCAAATGCTCACATGCACAGGTTCCTGGAGAGCCTTCCACTGACCCAGTTATCATCGGAAGCCAGACCTTCCTATCTCCCAAGAGGCCTCACTGCCAAATTTTACAAACACTTCAGGTCTTTCCTGGTGCCTTATCTCCATATGGTGTGGGTGGAGGCCATTGGGTCCCGCACGCTCCCCAGCACCATGAGAGAAGCGGTTATTATAGCACTGCTAAAGCCGGAGAAACAACCTGAACACTGCGGCTAGGACCGCTCCACATCCCTAATAAACTCAGATATTAAGATTTTAGCAAAGATTTTAGCTACCCGCCTGATGACTTACATGCCTCACGTCATCCACCCTGACCAGTCAGGCTTTATACCTGGGTGCTCCACTTTGCTCAATCTGCGCTGGCTATTCAACATTCTCACCCCGAATGGTCCTGAAGCACAGGCCGTGGCGGCCATGCTGGATATACAGAAGGCCTTCGACTCAGTATTGTGGCACTTCATGTATGAGGTCTTGGAGAAATGTCGGTTTGGCCCTAGTTTTATCTCCTATGTAAGATTACTTCATACCTCTCCAGTCGCCAGAGTTTGCACTAATGGAATGCTGTAAACTGAAAGAGTTATTTTCCTCTGCTTGCTGCGCTCTCCAAATGAGTTTTGTTCTGTGCTGAAAAAAGGGGACGATACAGATATAGATTTGCTGCCTATGTGGCTCTGTTTGTGAATGAATTTCATGTCACCATCATTATGTCTATGTGATGTTCTGTACCAAGTGCTTTAATAAAGAAAGTTTCAGAAACAAAAATAGATTTTTGCTCCAAAAAGAACACAGAAATGTATAACATTTGTTCGTTTATCACGTTTAATGTTGGTGAGATTCTGTTGGCTTTTTAGAGGTTAAGTATTCCTACAATGTGCTGTTTCTTGGGAAGGTACACCCCTCTTCCCTTATATCCTCCCCCTGCCACTGCCCCTCCACCACACCCTCTCAGAACACCAACTCCAGCTCCTCCATACATACAGTAATTAATTACGTTGTTCGGTTATTCAAATTGTCATATATTGCACTTTTTCAGGGCTTTAAGTGGGCTAGGCTAGCCAGGGCTAAGCTCTGGCAGCCTCAAAAAACTATGTTTAAGACAGGGCTCTGTCAGGCTTCCCTCGAAGCCCCATTACCAATGTCTTCAAAATATAACCCTAAAAGAAGACATCTATCACCATAGTGTGGCTAAATTTCAAGTGTGCCTTAGTATTGTATATCAGTTTACATTTATCAGGGAACGTGATGCCTTTTTGTCCCCCCACCTCCATTGATGGCAACATGCAGTCATGGATTACAGTGGCTGGGCTGCCTCTTTGTGTTCTCTGGCCTAAGCCCTGCAATGATTAACTGTAGCCAGCAGCAGACAAAGGGCCTCATCAGGAGTCTGACAGTAGTTTGGCGCAATTTCCGCTGAGCAGAAATAGCGTTACCGCCGGGTCACGCAGCGGTATTGGCACTGCATCAGAACCTGGCGTGAACGTGCCTGCCACTCCAGCGGTATTGCTATTACCACCCGGTGGAGACAGCACTGAAATATCGGCGCTAATAGGGCTACCACTGGTGACCCCAGCCCTGTTGGTGCCAGCGGAAATTGCATCATCGCCGGAACAGGAAGCATGGCAGCAGCCATCCTGAAAAACTCAATCCATGCAGAATCTCCACTTCCTGCAGCCATCCAGACCTTGAACCAAGAAAAAATGTCACAGGAGAATACCAGAGAAAAGGTGCCTAAAAATCGTTTAAGGAAACCAAAGTTCAGTGAGGGAGAGCTGGTGGTCCTCACTGATGAGGTCGTTGACCAGTGTGAGGAGCTATATGACAGTACGAAGCGAAAAAACTCAGGACATCGCAGAACAGCCATCTGGCATGCTATCACCCAGAAGGGGACTGCCGTGGCCAGCATACCCCGTGACAGAGAGGACTGCAGGAATCGATGGAATGACCTCAGGGTGCGTGGGCTCCTGTCCCAGCACTGCCAGGAGTCCCCGACGACTGAAGGTGGCCCCATAAAACCCCTGGTCCTCACTGCCTGGGAGGAGAAGTGCAGCACAGTCATGGGCATTGAGGGACTCAGAGGTGCGGAGGCGGGTGCCAGCAGACAGGAGGTGAGTCAAATGCCATCCAGCACATGTCCATGCACAAATGTCAGCCTAGCACAGGGCGCCCCAGTGAACAGGGACACATGTCGGCAGACCCAGAAGCTGGCCGGGCCAATCAGGATGTAGTGACAGGGTGCCACATATGCCACCCTGCACAGCAGCCATGGGGCAGGGCACCAAGCGCCCCCCTGAGCGTAACAGCAGTGGGAAGGGGTGGCAAGTGACCTATCCAAGTGCCATGCACACTACACTCCTGCCGGTACACCCTGTGCCAGTGGGATTGTGGTGCGTGAGCAACCATGACACCTTGCAGCAGTCACACAAGGCCTGCCTGCCCTAGTTGGCCTGCCCCATGTTGCCATGGCAGACGAGCCACGTGGAAGTACATGTCCCCCTACGTCGACATGGGCGCAGCTAGCCAATCACTGTACACCACAGTGCAACACTGAG
Organism: Ambystoma mexicanum; assembly: GCF_040938575.1. Taxonomy (NCBI): domain Eukaryota; kingdom Metazoa; phylum Chordata; class Amphibia; order Caudata; family Ambystomatidae; genus Ambystoma; species Ambystoma mexicanum. The sequence goes on from NC_090939.1 coordinate 641,404,394, forward strand.
GGCTGCACAGCAGCGCTCCATAGAGCCATGGCAGCACTGAGCCAAGCCAGCGTCACTACATGGCGAGGTGAAAGGATCGGCGGGACACGACACAGCAAAACTTTATAATGAAATTAGTGTCCCACAGTTATGATGACTCTAGTTAAGTCTGGTAGCCAGTAGATAGACAATCTATCGCATCTAAACGGCTAGAAAATCTCTGGCAGATGCTATGAAAGGTCTACTGTGACCAATACAAACAACGTTAACTGCAAAAACTGAAAAGATCTCTGACAGGCTGTTCTCAATCTGTTTTTACATAGTTCCCCGACCACGAAAGGATCCTGAGACATCGGTAGAGGGTAATTAGAACGGGTTAAAGCAGGAACAATTCCGCCGCATGAAAGACATAAAAACAATTGCTAATCTTTAGAGTACCCAGATTAACAACATCCGGGTAAGAATAAAAGACAAAAACCGAGATACTGGACAACAAGAGGGCTATAATTAACTGGAGGTAATGCTCATATATCTTTCTCCTCCTGTAGTGAAACCCGGGAACGGATTGAATTTAGGATCTCTTTGCCGCTCTGATACACCGATCAGCGCAAGGACCTGAGTTGATGACCTAACCTGGACTGCTTGCTAATAAAATGGTGAGTGATCCGGCAGTGTTGGCCGATGTCCTAACCGGTTCTTCAGTTAACAGAATAAGAAAGAGCTATAGCCTCAAAAAGAGACATAGAACCGGCATATAACAAGACCTGCCCTTTGATAGACCGGGGCCCTTAAACAGGGAAACGTTAATTCGAATTCTGTTGAATATCAATAAGGGATTACGATGGACAGACCCTGTGGTGGTTATGCCACGTTTGAGTTTTTTGATGCCCAACATAGAGTAGAAAGAGTGATGAAGGAATAAAGATCACTAATGTGATTAATAGGCATGACTTCTATCCTTGATGTATTGCAAATAGTTGGCAATGAGATATTTAAAAACTCATATATGCATAAGACATTGAACCTCTTATGTTTGCTGTTTTGTTGTTGGGGGAGACTTCCACTAGTGTATTTACTGCAGGGTGACCTAAGCCCGAAGATTTGTGACTCGAATGTGATTTAGACATATCGAACGAAAACCACAGTTCTAATTGTATATTGAATAACAAATACGCGTGATGTACTAACCTTTTTTTTTAGGCCCTGATGAATTTCCAAGTATTTAATACATTGTAAATCTAAGGAAAGAAACATATTGGCACATTGTATGTTGATGTTCTTTTATGCATTGAGTGTGTATTTGAGATCATGAAAATTGTATGAATGGGATGAAAGTTGAGTGGAGTGTGTTGAACGAGGTATGTCCAGTGTGTACATTTTCACAGCACAAGTCACTTTAAATAGCAAAACATGAAATAATCTGGCTTGAATAGGAGGTTTGTACCTACCACGTTGGCTATTGTGTAATGACCTGCTATATGAAATGTTTTGGTAGAATAGCACCAAGTGGTGGTCTTAAATCGTGTACCATGACTATTAAAATATGTAATTTTTTATAAAATTGGTTGATGCAATTGTTTTTCGGATGCCTAAATAGATGGGCCATAATTGCAAAAGTCTTCCCTTGCTGAATGAACAGTAAAGAACCACAAGCCTTATGTTTGTTGTATAAAGGGTATTTCCCCTTTTGTTTGAGGGCTCGCTTGTTGGTTCTGACTTCCCTCGACCTCTTTGATGTTGTTAGTGCCATAGAGGATGCCATCACACCCACTCCCCCATGGTGTGTGCCACCCAGGGAGGCAATGAGGGGGCATGAAGGGGCATGAAGGACCACAAGCATGCAAGCTACACATCAGCTGCCCCAGCATGGCCACCCTGCGCTCCCCACACAGAGGCCAAAGGCCAATTAGTCATGTGTCACACACACATAGCAGCAACCATTCCCACAATGCTGTGCCCACTTGCAATGTTACCTGACCAACCATGCCCATCTGCCCAAATGTTTGAGGTCCCACTCTGTACCATATCAAATGTGTCCTGCATGCCAACACACGTGGAAGAACCATACCTGACCAAATTAATATGTCCCCTACAGGCACTCATGCATCACCAGATGCATCGGAGGAGGACGAGGGGGCAGGCTCATCTGGAAGTTGAGCCTCCAGGTCAGCCACCGCCATCCCATGAAGGCGCACACAGGCTAGCTACACCCAGCAACGCCAAGCCTACGGCAACACCGCAAGCCCCAGGAGCACTCCAAAGCCCACTGCATCCACTCCCGCAGCTGTAGTAACTGACACAGAGGGCACACCTCCTGGCAGGGCAACTGCTGAGACACAGAGGGACATGAGCCCAATGTCACTGCCTGCAGAAGGGCCACAGACCCCCGAGAGCCCTCACTGCCACCAGTGTGCCCAGACACCTGAGCCGGACATCGACACGCCATCCTATAGCTCCCCGGCCAACAGCCCAGAACCACTGCACTGCCGCCACCCCCCCACCCCCAGCACACACCACCCAGCAACACTGTGCTTTAGAGGCTGGAGGAGATGGAGAGGTGACAGAGGGAGCTACAAGGCACCACCCGCAGGATTGTGCGGGCCGGGTCGAGGAACCGGGCAGAGGCAGATGCCAGTATTGCCGCCCTGACTGTTTATGGGCAGAGGGCCAGGGAGATGTCGGAAGGGGTCTCAGCCCTTGCAGAGGTCACCCACCAGAGCGCGGAGGTCACAATCCAGCACATCCCGGGGCCAGGCTCAACAGCCTCTAGTTTTACGACACCCACAGAGGAGTCACAGTAGAGTATACCCAGGCACCAGTCCCAGCGCCAATTGGGTCCCAGATCACTAGGAGCTGGCATCATAGAGATAACATTGAGACATTTTTTGCCCTGAGTGGCTGTGCTGGGGAGATGGTGGTGTGAGGGGGATAGTGTGCTGGGGAGTTGGTGGTGAGAGGGGGATAGTTGGGGCACATCATTTAATTAAACCTGTTGAACTTCATCAATGCAAGAACATCCCTGATCGGGCATTGTGGTGTTTATTAAATGAGGTGAGTGTCACACAGTCGTGCATGGCTTATGCTATGTGAATGTGTCAAAAGAAATTGTCTCAGTCCCTGGCGAGCCAGTCTCCCATCCCTCACATCATCTCTGGCAATGGGTGCATTTGTCTCTGCCACAGGCACTGCATCCTCATCCTCTGGGGTAGCATGTCAACGTCAGTGGGTAGCTGGACATTTCTCTTCAGGCAGATATTGTGCAGCATGGCAAACACAATTCTACCCACTTTCTCTGGAGCGTACATCAGGGCTCCACTGGTATGGTCCAGGCAGCGGAATTGTGCCTTCAGGAGGCCGAAAGTACGCTCGATGCACACATGGGTCCTGCTATGACTGTGGTTGTAGGCAATATCCTGCAGTGTTTGTGTATCATGCATTGGGGTCATTAGCCAGGGCAGCTGTGGGTATCCAGAATCACCTGCATGGGGAGAAGCACAGACATCAGTCACAGTGCAATGTCTGGGGGTGGCCTTACACAGTATCAGAGCAATCAACATCATGTGCATGCACATGGGGCTACATTTGGTGGCATGTGTCTGTACAATGTCTGTGCATGCTGGGTCACTCATATCATGCATTGTTTTTACTTCACATGCACCCTGTTCCATTGCAGCAGCTGTATTTCATGGTGTCTATCGGTGACATGTGCAGCTGACATGGTGGCTGTCTTTTGGCAGTGTATTTCTCCAGTGCATGTGGTATGCTGGGTTTGCCATCGCCCTCACTAGGCTTCTGAGGCCAGGGGGTTGGCATTGCGGGCTGGGTGCAGATGGGTGCATAGCTATGGTACTTGCAGGGTTGCTGTTGTGTTAGCCATTTGTCAGCATTGCTTTGGATTGTGCATATTGCATTGTGGTACCTGTAGTCATGTCTGTGTTATTAGTTGCCACTGTATGGGTTCATCAGCGTCTCTTTCCAGGTATGTCCAACATTGGCATGCTCCCTGGGCTGCAGTGTGACGTTGGTGTGGGAGGTGGTCAGGTACCCCTTTTGTATTTGCTTGTCATGCCATGCTTTGTGTAGTCATTAGCATCCACCCCCATTTGGTTAGGTGCTTTGCAGCGCATGCGTGCAGGTAATTTCCTCACACACTATTCACGTCTGTTGTCCTCTGTGCCTCTCCATGTATCCTGGCAGTGTGCTGCTCCGTAAGACCATGGAATCGTGAGTGGAACTAGGGTAGCAGGTACAGCAGTGGGTGATCTACAGGTTGGGGTTGCAGGTCACCTGTACATTCAGGGAGTGGTAGTGTTTCTGGTTATGGTACACTGCTTCATGGGCCAAGGGGGGCACCAGCGTAACATGGGTGCAGTCCATGGCTGCAATCAAATTTGGCATTTGGGCAACGGCATAGAACTGTGCCTTCATGGCATTGACCTGGGCTGGGGTGGTAGGCAGTGAGATGTGGCGTTGCACTTGCCGCAGGAGGGCTTCAAGCACCTGGACCAACACTGCACAGAATGTGGGCTGCGCCATGCCTTGCACCATGGCCAGAGTGCTGGAAGGTGCCAGTTCAGAGGAATTGTAGGACGGACACCAGCTTCAGCGTTGGGGCACAGCTGTCCGGATGTTGATCCTGCTCCCTATGTCATCCTGTATTGGGGTGAGCAGCTCAGTTATGGTCTCCCTGTTGAGGAGGTACAGGGTGCCCAACTGGCTGTCAATGAGGGTCCAGGGTGATGGCCTGACCCTGGGGCTCCGGGCACACCTTGATTGGGCTCCCCATGTCCCCCCCTGTACTCCTTGTGCTCTAGCCTGGTTGCCTTGCATCAGCATGAGCAGCTGCCTGTCCCAGCTCACAGTGGCTAGTGGCAGCATGGTGTTGGAAACAGTGTTTGGGCTAGGGGTGTGCCTTATGTAGCCCTCTGGTGGTGGCACATGCAGGCCTTTTACATTAGACTTTGCACAAGTGGGGGGGTGAGTAATACAGTGCAGCGTGCGCTCGTTATGTTTGCTGCTCTGGCCTTCACAGGGCCTGTCCATTTGCCTTTCTGTATGGTCCAAAATGTTTGCACATTCTGTGATCCCAGCTGTAAACTGTCTGGCTCTGGGATTGGTGAGGGTGACCAAACACATGTTGCAGATTCCCCAGCCAGTGAGACCTTGTAGCCAGGTCCAACCAACTCCAGCTCCAGGCATTGAAGGGCCTATCTTTTCCTATTCGTGACTCGTGGTAGAGAGGGTGTGCAGATAATCTATTTGTGATTTCATAGATGCACCAGGATGGGCCTTATTTGCGTTTGGACAGTTTTGCACAAGGATCTGGCTGGAATTTTCAGATGGATCAGAATGATGATTTAAAGAAAGATGTGGACATGCTATTATTTGTTCAATGATGTCTTGCCGCAGGCTGGGTTTACCAAATCCAGTCTTTTCTGGTTCAACTTTCCCTCTATTTGCACGGCAGGCTTCCTTTCCACTGCCCCATCTAATGACATCTAATACGGGGGGCACTCAAGCAGCCCCTGTTCTCTCCCATTGCTCGATGTTTGTGAGGCAAAACCCATCACCACTTGTCCTCGCCGAGTGGGGGGACATCCGTTCAGTCCCTATGGCCTGTACTGGTTGTCCTCCGTTTCCTCTCTCCCTTCCCTCACCCACTCCCATGATTCTTCCTTAACTTTCTTTTGGCATCCACTTCCTCACGCGGCCCTGAACAAAACAGGGTTTTTGCGAATGTCGCACACTGTGCTATGTTCAGTAAGCATTGCTCAGAAAAGTGAACAGAACCGGTATTACGGACTCGTGTCTGGATAAGGTTTGCTAGGAGATTTGTATGGGGGCACTTTAGATGGCTCAGGATGCGGCAATACAGAGGGTACTGTGAGACAGGCATGGTATCATCAAGAGAGACACAGACTCAATTAATCCTATCTAAAACGATGGCCCTTTCAGCTCTGGCAGTTTGTGTTACTCCCACTGAATTTCTTGTATAACCTTTGCGATCTATGTCACCAATGGATTTGCCTCCTCTTCCACCCACCAGGCCTAAGTTGTCTGACCATAAAAGAGGTAGGGATGCCAGTGCATGGCTGTTTATGCACATGGACGGGTCGGCGGCAAAACAAAACTGTATGTGACAATGGGGGTGGAGGGGTGGGGAAGACAGGGCTGTGCATGGCTGCCTCTGGCCATTTGTGTTAACTTATGGCAGAAAGGGGTGCCAATTTGCCAAATAAGCTCCTGTTCACAAGGCGTCCAGATTCCAAATTCCAATACGCTGCACTATCTGGCCATCATGGTGCGTGCCAGTGCGGCGGTCTCTGGCCGTATCTGGGTATCCCTTGTTTACCATGGGAGGTTGCAAGTGCAGCCCTGTCTCTGAGCATTGGGGTGTGCCTACGCCTAGGCACTGTTGATTCGGCAAGGCACCACTCTTTTGTTTTTGTTTGTGCAAGGGAGTGCCTGCGTAGGCATAGTGAGAAAGGGGAAGCTGTGTGCCCGTGCACAATCAAGGAGTATGACTGACTAGCTAATTTCTGGGTATAGTGGGCCTTGTGCGCTGATGCCGGGTTGCCTTAGGATCCAAATGCGAGTTTATTACCAAGCGAGGTTTACTCAATGAACATAAGCCAGTAGTGTGCGTCACGCAGGTGCAAGGCAGTCTGCTTATAGGATTGTCGGTGGGTGCTAGTTGTGTATCTTGGCATGTGATTAAGAGGGAGTCGATGCATGGTCTATTTGTGAGCATGCGGCAGAGGGTATATACGTGCCAATGCAAGGCTGTCCGACCGAGACTACACGTGGTTACATATTGTACAAGTACGCAATTGTAGAAGGGTGTAACTTGCAAATTTGACTTATCCATGGGTAGGAGTGGCTGCACATTGTGGAGTGCCTGTGAGCTGGAAGGAAGGTGCCATGTCTGTTTAGAAGTGTGCTACCACTCACGGAGGAATAAGGTTTTAATGTGCTCTAGGCGAGTAAGGATTTGATATGTTAGCCGATATCGCCTTATTAAGCAGCAAATTTATATCCCATGAAGAATGGTTAGCGCCAACATGTGAGATGCAGGGAAATCCTGAATTGCAGGGTCCTAAAGGTCAGTGTTTCACGGGTGACACAGAGACGCCAGCCATGGTCTAAGTCGAGACATTCCAGGCACACACTATGTGGCACACTGCATTGCAGAACACAGGTGTAGGACGAAAAGAAAACAATGTAAATAATAATCAAGCTGAAAAGTGCAGCTACCATGTGATGTTCCGGTCCAAATTGTGGTAATAAAAGGACTGGCGGTGGCTGTGGGGTCTGGGAACATGAATGGGTAAAGACACTGCAGAAAGTGTGCCTCTGCATGCACACACATGCAATGCTTGAGTTATTGCATTCTGCAGCGCATCATGCTCTGGTACAGAGTTGTTTCCCCAGATGGCATCAGAGTATCAGTGGAAGGAAGCCCCTTGCAGCTTCAACAACACAAAACAGTCTGAGTGTTCTTTAACAATGATCTCCTTTCAACACATTACTAAATCTTCTTGATAAACAGCTTTTGCAATCGGCCTGCTGCCTTATTTTTCCATTTTACGACAGATTCTAATCTGCAGATCTGTGTGTTTACCTTATTAAAAGTAAGTGTTTAAAATGTCAAATTAAATGCTATTTCTCCTGTTGCATTGGCCTACATTTTTATGTCCAAGACTCTGTATAGGCTTCACACGTGAAAGGGTAGCAATGACTTTGGTGGGGTACTTACTTTAAATGGGTTGAGGCATCATGAGGGGTGCATTTTCCGTTGCACACAGAGTGCGCCGGACGATTCCTCTATTTTGTAGGCAGTATTCAGTGCCTTCTTGTGAAATGGTGAAAACGTCTTTTCAGTGGCTTATGATGGCGATTCCTTTAAATGGATTGAGGGAGGTAGGATCCACGATCTAGTTAGTGTACGCAGCACACCCAGCAGATTCCTCCCTTTTCTCGCCACTCTGAAATGCCTTCTTGTGAAATGGTGGAAAATGGCTGTTGGATCCAGCATCCGCGGCTCTGCGCGCGGGGAGACTGGATCAATGATGATGGTAGGCCGCGCGGCCGCTATGTCGCAGCTCCAACAGGAGCGAAGAAACCACGCAGCACACAGTGTGTAGGTTGGCCCGGAACTGCCTCCCGTGCTCGAGGGCGGGGCTTTTATTAGAGCGCCCTGCGTCACCGCGTAGCGGGACGCAGGGCGGATGCAACATTCCTCCTTTATTTCAAACAAGGTTAACGCTAAACACAAATATGCTATAGACTTCAAATCAAACCAATCTTAAACTGTTCACATACAAGGACCCTCTTTGCTCACAGTCCACAGGGGGCCGACTACCATACATAGTCTTTGAGCCTGGCGGGCGGTCTCGTGGCAGTTCTCAAACTATAGCGCCCTCCTCTAGGGCTGACCCCCACGGTCCCATTGGGTGGCTCACCTTCTCTGTCCGGCTCACCCATGTCCGGCTCGCTCCACTGCTCCCACGTTCTGTCACCCACTGCTGCCTCGTCCTGGAGGGGCGCGGGATCTTCTTCGTTGGACTGAGATGCTTCATCTTCCTGGTGGCCTTCTCCATCGGTCCACAGGTTGCGTGGCACCGCCTTGAGCCACAACGCATTTCTTGTCACCCGGCGGCGTCCTCTTGTTACCGTCACCATGTTCCCTTGCCTGCCACTGACAGTCCATGGGAGCTCATCATATCTGGTGTCCAGTTTTGACTTTGTCGGATTTCGCAGCATGACTATTTGGTCGCCCACCTGGTGGTCGGACGGTCTCGCCCTCCTCTTGACACTCATGTGTGCGTTGGCACTCGTTCTCCTTCTTTCCGTGCGCTCCTCATCGACTTTGTCCGGGGCCCTGCTGGGGTGATGTGGAATCGAGGATTTTATTATTGTGCCGAACATGAGGTCAGCTGGCGGGACGCCCGTCGTGCTGTGAGGGGTGACCCGGTAGTTCCGCAGAAACCGGTATAGGTCAATCTTCCACGGGCTGGCGTTCGCCTTTGATACTCTTAGTACTTTGTTCAGGGTCCTCATGAAACGTTCTACATCGCCGTTCGCCTGGGGCCACCTCGGCATAATGTGATGGTACTTGATGTTCAGTTCGTGCAAATACTGTTTGAATTCCTCCCCTGTGAAAGGGGGACCATTGTCACTCTTGATGGTGGTGGGCAAACCATGTGTTGCAAACATTTTCTCCATGGCAGGTATGACCACCTCCGCTGCTGTGGATTCCACTATTTCGACTTCGGGATATCGGGAGTGGTCGTCAATGGCCACCAGGAGGTATCCCACCGGCCACGACCACGTTCCGCTGACTGAATGGGTTCGGGTTCAGGCGAGGCCCCGGTTATCTGGCAGGGTAGGCATGTACTTATTAGGTTTTCAACCTTCTCGTCAATCTGTGGGAACCACACCCGGTGCCTGATCCGAGCTTTTGTCCTTGCCATCCCTTGATGTCCTTCGTGGGCCAGTGCCACTATTCTATCTTGTATGCTCGGTGGGATGACAGTCCGATTTCCCCTGAGCAGCAGTCCGCTCTCAGTGATCGACAGGTCTTGTTTTACGGTGAACATCCCGGAGAGAAAAACCTACGCTTCCACTGTCCTGTTGTGGGTGTTTGTCATGAAGGTCTTCCAGTCGCCTGAGATGATGGCGTCCTTTACTAGGTCGCAGCATGGGTCTTTGTGGGTCTCAGACTCCATGTCCTCGATGCTGACAGCCTTTGGCCTCATGGCTCGCACTACCTGGCATATGTGCTCCTCAGTCTCTTCGGCTACTTGGACTTCTTGTGAGGTTGCCGCTCGAGGGTGCTTTGAGAGGAAGTCCGCCGGGTTTCCACTTCCCGGCTGGTAGGCCAGGTCAAAATTGTACTGCTGGAGGTGCAGCAACCATTTAGTGATACTTGCCGGTGGGTGTGACGACGTACCCATGAAAATGGGTAATAGGGGTTTGTGATCTGTGATCGCCGTGAATCTCCGTCCATAGAGGTATAGGTGAAAATGACGACACCCCCATAGCACGGCAATGGCCTCCTTCTCGATATGAGAGTACCGCTGTTCTGTCATCGTGAGAGCTCTTAATGCGTATGCGATGGGCCTCTGCTCCCCCTCTTTGGTGACCTGCATGAGGATGGCCCCTAACCCTACGGGGCTCGCATCCACGAACAGTTCCGTCGGGACCTCGGTGTCATAGTACGCCATTTTCATGTCGGTGGACAGGGACTCCTTAATGTTTTCGAAAAGCCTCCTGCCACTCCTGCCCCCATTCCCATTTGGTGTTCAGTTTGGTCAGTTCGCGTAGGGGCTCCGAGGGAGTGGACAGATTTCGGATGAACCTCCCGCAGTAGGTGGCCATGCCCAGGAAACTGCGCACTTCAGTGGGTGTCATCGGCGGGCTTGCCGCTTGAATGTCTGCAACCTTCTGGGGGACGGGGGAAATGCCTGTGCTGCTGAATTTGTACCCAAAAAATGTGATTTCAGATTTGAGAAATTCGCACTTTTCTTTATGTATGGTCAATCCAGCGTCTTCTAGCCTGCCCAGTAGCATCTGGAGCCTCTTGAGATGTTCTTCCCTGTCATGTACGTGAATCAGGATGTCGTCGCTCACACTGAGACCACCAGGTATGTCCCGGATGACCTCTTGAATGGTTTGTTGGAAGACTTCAGCCGCTGAAGATATCCCAAAACTCAGGCGTTTGTACCTCCGCAGCCCCAGATGTGTTGAGAATGTGGTAATGTAGCGAGAGTCTCTGTGAAGCTTTAGCTGGTGGTATCCTGCCTTCAGATCAACTTTGGAGAACACTCGCGACCCGGAAAGGTCGGCCCCAATTTCGTCGAGTGTGGGTGTGATGTGGCGCTCCCGCTTGATGGCGGTGTTCGGGAGACGCATGTCTATGCAAATCCGGACTTTGCCGGGCTGTTTGTGCTTTCTTTTTACTACCATCAGGGAGACCCATGGTGTAGGCCCAGTCACCTCCTCTATTATTCCGGCTTCTTCCAGCCCTTTGAGTTCTTTCTCCACCTGTTCTAGCATGTGGAACGGTGTCCTCCTGTGTCTCACTACCTTCAGCTGTACCAATTCATCAATGTGCAGTCTGATGGTCTTCGCTTTCAGACACCCTATCCCCTTTTGCAGTTTGGGGTAGTGCTTCAGAATGTTCTCGATTTCTTGCACTTCATCGACTTGGCAGATGAACTTGACCAACCCCAGATCTTCAGCCGCTTCCCCACTCAAAAGGCATTTGATCCCTGCCTTCACGACGTAGATTTTCTACCATAGTCTGTTTTCGCCGTGGACGAGAGTGGTGTGGAACTGGCCGACGACCGGTAGAGGCTTCCTGCTGCCGTACGCAAACAGCAGTGTGTCCGTTACCTTCAGATCCGGTTGTGGTTGTAACGTCTGGAACATGCTTGTGGGCATGACATTAACAGAGGCTCCTGTGTCGATGGTCATCCATACTTGTTGATTTTGAATGGTGACCAAGCATTTTTGCCTTCGGAGGTTCTTTCTCTGTGTTGTCTGCCCCTGATCCAACGCAGACACTAGGTAGACCTTCCTCCCTTTTCTCCATTGTTCCTTACTGGCTTCATGTTGCGTGCCTGAGACATCATCCCCCTCTTCCTCGGTCGAAGAGTTGGCCGTTTCGACTCGCCTTGCGCTGGCCTGCTTCTTCTTCTTGGTCCCACTCTTTTCTTGAGGGTTCTGCGGGGGCTGTGCCGTGGTGCCCACTGACTGGCATACTTTCGCATGGTGGTCCTTCCTACGACATGCCCCGCATGTTGTTCCTTGTGCGGGGCAGTTTTGCCGACCATGTTGCGGTCCACCACACCATCCACACTCTGTGGGACCCGGGATACGTGGTTGCCACCTGTTTTGAGCGTAGCTGCCACCAGTCTCGTCCCTCGTGAGTTGTCTGTTGGTGACGTGGGACACCATGGCTGTGGTGAGGGGGGGCTGCAGTTTTTGTAGCATTGCCCCCATGTTGGCAGCCCTGGTATGTGCCAGTTCTCTTTGTCGACCCAATTCGAGAATCCGTGTGAGGGAGATGCCTTTCTCACCAAGTACCATCCGTCTCAGTTTCTCCGATTGGATGCCATTGATGAGTTGCCTCCGGATTTCCTTTTCGACGTTTGTGAATTCACAGGACATGGCTAACTTCCTCAGCCGTGTGTGGTAGGCGTCCAGCGTTTCTTCTTCTGCCTGAATGGTGGTGCAGAATATGAAGGTCTCATAGTCCGGGTTTAATTGGGGGAGGAAGAGCGCCGTCAGGGCGTCTTTTGCACTTTGGTGTGCACCCTGGCCATCATCAACGGTTAGAGAGTTAAATATGCGTAATACCTCATCCCCCACGTGTAGCAGCAAGTGCAACCTCATCTTCCTGGCAGTCATTATGTCCTTGCATTCCATCACCATTTCGAATTTCTGGATCCATAGTTGCCACCTGGGACCAACTGATGACGGGTCTGTGAAGGGGTCAAACGGCTGGATCAATCCCGAGGAACTCCCTTGCGGGCGAGCCTGTGGTGATGACATGGACAGGTTTGCCGCCAATCTTGACGGTGTGCCGGGTCTGGGGGTGGATGTTCCGGTCGCCATGCTCTGGTATACTTGCCTCACCTCGGTGCAGGTCCCTGGGCGATCCCTTCGATTGTTAAAGTGGGCAGCAGTTGCGAGATCCGGCACTCACCACGTGCACTCGCGCTGACCAAGTCAATGTGGATCAGCTTTGGGCCTCCTCCGACGATTTGTGGAGCTTCTGACTCCTGGGAGGCAGATGGGAGAGTCCTGGCGCCTCCACGTCTTGGTAGGCCGCCCCTTGTAGATTGGGTCAGGTTGATGCAGGTGGGGGATATTCTCCCCTGGTGAAGGAGGAAAAAAAACTTTTTTTTTTTTGTTTTTGGGTGGGGGTTCACGTGCATGTCCCCCCCCCCCCCCCAGGGTGTCCAAAAATTGGTTCACAATAGCTGTGAGCCATCCGGAGCCTGTCGAGCGCCGAGCGCGTGTGTCTCGAGTAAATCACCTCGTCGCCATTGTTGGATCCAGCCTCCGCGGCTCTGCGTGCAGGGAGACTGGATCAATGATGATGGTAGGCCGCGCGGCCGCTATGTCACAGCTCCAGCAGGAGCGAAGAAACCACGCAGCACACAGTGCGTAGGTTGGCCCGGAACTGCCTCCCGTGCTCGGGGGCGTGGCTTTTATTAGAGCGCCCTGCGTCACCGTGTAGCAGGACGCAGGGCGGATGCAACAATGGCAATGCCTTCAGCGTGCAACCAGAGTAAATACCCACCACATGTGTCTCATCATGGAGGTCCAAGTCATATCATGTAACATGGACTTAACGCGGCTAACACCAGAAGCCCAAAGTCATTGCACTGGGATTCATCACGCCATGACACTTCTGTGGAGGTGTCATGACGCCATTGTATAAATCACTTGGCTGCTTAGCCCTTGAGGACAGCTTGTGATATTGGATTTGTTTTCTGTCCTGTAAAACCTAAATATAATGTGTATATGAAAAATGCCTGATTCAACAAGATGCAAGCCTCCTTGTGAGCGTGTCAATGAAGGGCCTTTTGAGAATAGGATTAGTGTGCCTACTAGCCTGGTGTTAGAGAAGCCTGTGTAGAGCTGAGCTGACTGAGCATAGCGGACTAAGAGCATTTGCCCCTAAAGGTTGTCTGTTTTGGAGTGTAGGCTTATAGTTTAGTACGTAGGGCGTACGATTCCTTCAAATGACATCGAAATATTGTCCAGTCGTAACTTTTCAGTAAACTAGGCAGGTTTGTCCACAGAAAGAAAGTGTTCACAGTCTGCACTGCACTACTGCAAAATCCCCCTGAATATTCCTCTGTTTCCCACAAGAGGGAAAGCCCTACTCCTTGTCTTTGCCCCTCCTGGAGCAAGTGTACAATGTCTCATGCCAGTCAATGTCACATGCAAATGTGCAATATTTAATGTTAGTGTGCAATGTCTCAAGCAAGCGTGCAGTGTCTCATGCAAGTCTGCAACTCTCATGCAAGCACTTTAGCAGTCAGCTACCCATTGCATAGAAGTAGAAGGAGGTGTGTGGTGGTGTGATTTTGTGACAGAAATTGCATAGAAAAGTGTTTATAGTAAAGATAGATGATATAAGGATAAAGACATTAAAATCAAAGTAGATAACATGGTGAGACAGTGGTGGTATGCAATGCATTGTCTATTGGATTCTGGCCCCATGGCCAGGTGGTTTCTTTGATGATGACTTGATTCAGCAGATGATTGCCCATTTATGTTGTCACCTTCATTGTGTTGGCGAAAACCCAGAAGAACATAGAATAGTTTTCAGGTGGCACAGAGGGAGGCCTTCCAGACATGCAAGTTTTCATAAAGCTAGTTGCCATTTCATTGCAAACAAAAGCCTTTCAATGGCTTCTGAACTGCCACAGGGTTTTTCCAAAGTGGAGGACAGGTGGCGGGTGGCTATTATGCCCAAAGTGATCTTGGAAGATGTCAAATGCCAGCAAAGTTGGAGCAAGAGCAAATATTCACTAGTAGGAGACTAGAGCACCCAAATGTCCCTCGAAGTAGAGCTTGTTGTGCTGCAAATTCACATTCCTTGCTTGAACAGTGTGGATCACTAAACATCTCACTGGCGGGGCGCTGACCGCCACCAGCGCATCACTCAGTTCCACACATGACTGAAAAACAGCTCGCACACAACTATTCTTTGGCGCACACAGCACAAAGCATTTAGAGGGAACATCGGTTGGCGTAGGGACGGAATGATGCATATCTAAAAAATTGTTTGCTATACAATCAGCGAATAACCCCCTTCTGAAAATGATGCAGTTTAGACGAGGGTGCCCAATGTGTTTTAAGTATCGTTGAGAAAACAGTTTGCAAGTGGGGGGGGATAAAGAATATCAAAGACAGTATGGTAGAGCAACGTGCATGGGGCCCCATAAACTGACCTATGAGGATTGCGACTGTAGATGTTTTCATATGTATTTGTGCTTATTTTCAGGAAATTAAAAATGAACACCTACTGGAAAACAGCCAATTTAATGTGAAACCCGCCGTTGGATGTTTACGATTATTGATGGATTTACTTAAAGAGCATCTGAGTACTATATATCCATGGCTGTTGTGCTATCTGGAAACAACAACATAGATATAGAGAAGGGAATGTAGGGTTCGAAATTGCCAGGAGCTGGGAGCTATTTAGCTCCTGGTTATAGCCAAGGGGAACCTGTTAGCTTGAAACCAACAGATACCAGGAGCTACTTTTGACTCCTGGAGCAAGTGGTGCCATACAAACCTAGCTATGTGATGTTAACAATGTATGTTTGTGGATGTATATAAACGATGATAAAGAACACATTTAAGTCACATTTAGACCATATTGGATAACATGAAATGGACAAAGTTGGAGTTTGCATCTTGTGCAAAGTTAGATTTGCTGCGCAGTCTGTACTAGATCCTGCTTCCCCAGAAGCAGCTTCTGCCTAACTAGTTATGCCAGATACCCAGGACCTGCTTTTTGCTCCTGGTCAACAAATCCCAATTTTGATCCTTGGGAATGTAACTATCATTTATGTATCGCGAACATGTGCGTCAACACCAGGCACACACTAATGGACAACTACTGGCAAAAGCACCACAAAGGTTTTTTTTGCGATTTGAAGTCACCGGTTGGCCCCTCATTGCGATTGAAGGCGACCAACCTGCAACAGAGTTTTCGCTGCATTAATGGACGGTGGCTGTTTGGCAGGGAACTTTATGAATTTTTGTCAACCGTTTCCCTATTATGTATGTTTGCATATCGACGCAGTGGAAGACAGTCTGTATATGAAGTAATTACTGATACATTGGTGTTTGTAGCCAATAGGATCGTCGTGCAGCATCTGATAACCCAAACTATTGTGAATAAAATCTTCATGAAAATCACTGTTTTAAATATTAATAAAAATGTGTTGTTGATTATACATAGTTGCGTCTTTATGTTCAATGGTTATGGAGACGGGCATGAAGTTGTAAATATACTAAGACAAAGGACGTTGACAGGTATGGAAGTATGTTAGGAGCTTGTAGCATCATCTGTGTAAATAAAAAGCCAGCATCTGGAACAACCACAGAGTTCTACTCTGTGTCTTATCTTACAAAGTGTGATTAAAACACAGAAACTGTTACTCTAAAAATTGTTGAGCCTGTCACAATCCAGCGTTACACTGCTGAATAAAATAAAAGATTAAAAAAATTAACAGGCGATGTGCATTTTTATACATAATAAACAGGACCACGTAATATAGAACCAGACCGTTTTATGAAATGTAAAAATATTTTATTTATAAAAAGATATATTTAATACAGAAAGGAAAAAATGATGTACAATCAGTTCAATTCAGAATGGAAAAGTCTTAATGCAGGGGAAAAAGAAACATGCACATTCAAACACCCAACTCTCAGACACTAAGCTCAGACGGGTTCAGCGCCTGTGTGGCCTAAATGATTTAGAGGTTGAGAAATGACAAGGGCGCTGTGCAATAGTTGGGTGGTGGGTAAGAGATGAACACCAAAATATTTTATTGCCACAGGGGTGCGTCAATCCGCCTGGTGCCAGCGTTCTTTTATTAAACACAACACTGAGCGTCTATTGTAGAGTGACGGTGCTAATTTCCCACTGTTTTTTATCGCACACTATGCCGGGTGTGTAACGAGTATAGACTGCACGGGTCTTACACGTGGCTTCCTGTACAAAGGATTACAACAGATCTTTCGAACTGTCAAAATGTATAGCGACAGTGTTGCTATTGTTCAGCATTATACCTTCCACCTTCATACTGACGGTCCTAGGAGATGTGCGATAGGTGTATGTTTTTTCAGATCCGCGGATACAAACTCCTCAATGTATTCGCCGGGAGCTAGCTTTCAAAATTAGACCCCCTGGATAATCGCCGGTGGGCGAGTTGACATCCCCGGTACAGCTGACACAAATAACGCTATCGGTATCTTGCAATGGATCCATCACAGCCAACAGTTTTAAGTGAGCGTGAGCGGTTTTGAACACAGCAATAAATATGTTTGTGTTGTCTGAAGTTGTTGGATATTCTGCTGTGTAGCACCAACACAGACAGGCCGTTTCACCGTCTATGAACACACAGCTGCTCACTTCGTAAGAATGATCAAATAGATAGGTGTGGAGCACATTAGGGTTTGTAACGATGATTGTGTTGGGCAAATTAACTCTTTGCGCAAACTTACCCCACAACAAATTAAGGCATAGTTTTGCCAACAACCGCCGAGCAGGGTTGTCCTCGATGTGTTTCATACGCAAGCGTATGCCCTGATGTTTAAAATAATCATCTATGTAGGCCTGTTTAGCGGCATCGCCCATACAACCGACAGGAAAGCCAGAGGCTTCCTGTTTCTGATGTAGGAACATGCGGACATAATCACAGAAGAGACTGAGGGTGATTGTTTTAAAATGCCATATTTAGTGTATGTGCCCCAGGCGATATCCCTGTTTCAAAGCCGTCTGTAGCTCGATCGTACACCAAGTCCCTGTCAGCCTTTGCTCTTCATCCGTGTGCCCGCACCCTGTCTGTTTTAGCTCGATGCATGTACGGCAGAGTGGAAACATCAATTTACCGTCGCATATATATGGTAACACAGGTATGTAAAGACCTTAGGGTCAGTAGTTGCACCTGTTTAGACTGAAATACTGGTCTATATCACCAAATTTCCTAAAGATAATCTCGGGTGTCCCACAGGATAGGGTTTGTCATTATTCACATAGGGAAATAGACTTTTAAAATCTATGTAGTGTATTTGCTCACCCTCTGAGATGCGATGGTGTAAGTTTAAAGCATTCGTGTGGCCACTGTATAACGCATCTCGGGGTTTATATGGTTGGACAGATCCCTCTCCTTAAGAAAACAGCACACATCAAGATTGTTCTGTACCATCGCACGCCGCGCGTGTTCCCAGATACTGACGACGCAAACACTGCAGCTGGTAAAGAAAGTCTGTTTCAACAGGGTGCGTCTATACAGCTGTTCATAAGTACTGCCCATCAAAGTATTGAAAACCCTGGCGGGGTAACAATCGGGACAACCGTGATAAAAGCAGTTGTTGAATTCGTAGGCTGTTTCCACACCCTGAACCACCTCATAGCCATCCAACCAATATTGCTTGTAGCGTTTCTCACCACTGCCGGTTAGGGTATGTTGCATTGAGGTGTTGTCGGTCTCTGAAATGTGTAAGAGCCCTTGAATTAATACCGTGGAATAGTGTTTCTGTCACCCATGATATCAATCCTGGGGGAGCAGCGCAATTGTTTCCAGTTTTAGATACAGCTGTCTGCAGATCTGCATACAGTAACAAGCCAACGTAGTGCTTTGAAAAGAATCGATGTATGACACGTGCACAACACCCTTTATAGGTGTTTCACGACAAGTCATTTGATCCCGCCCCTGAACAAATTACAAGCCTGTCTTAAAATGTTGACATCTTCTTGACAGTAGGTCCTTAACTCCTGGCGAAAGTCAAACACGCTGTGTTCATTCGCCTTGTACTATGCAATGAACTGATCTTTTTTGGTAGGCATCATGTATTGAACGCCGTACTGGTCCGGGGGTGGAGTCGGGCATAAAAACTAAAAGCTCTTGGGAAACTAAAAGCTCTTGGGAGTTTGCTAAATTCCATGGGTAAAAAGGGTAAAAAGTACAAGGAGTCAATAAAGCCTATCTGTAGAGGAACCACAAAGACAGCCATATGCTTAGCCCCTTAGGTGATAAGTTTACTTACATTTTTTCCCAAACCAATCGTCGCAACACAAAGTATCCATGATAGGATTTGGAATGATGTGCTTGAAAGGTGTAACCCATGAATTTGCTTGTTATAAAAGTGCTGACAAAGGCCGCCACACACGAGTCACCTGTAAATTTCCTACAGCTGTCACTGGTTAGATGTCTGCAAAGATATAGTTTGCTTGGTGAGTTACATTCTCTTGGTGGGCCTCCATGCAATACACTATGTAGTCATAGCTTTTTTTTTTTTTTTAGGTCTACCGGCCATCATGTTTATTTTATTTATTTATTGTATTTGTTGGTAGCCTCCAGACCCAGTGGTATCACAGCGCTAAAGTACAAGGTTAGAAGAACATAAAGTTACAGGTATGATAGCAATATGGTGGTTACATTGTGTCGGGGTCAAAAGTCAGACACATAGGTAAGGCAGTGCATTACAAATATTTGTTGAATAATAAGGTTTTTGCTTTCTTGTGGAAGATAACGTAGGCAGGTGTTCAGCCGTGTTGACAATGGAAACTCTGCACACCCTACAGATTAGTCAGTTACAGTTATGACTATCGGGGAGAAAATCTTTGCAGACCATGGGGCAGTCAATGCGCAGTTCGCACAAGGCTGACCCCAATGTCGGTTTCTGAATATGCATGCCTAGACAGGCCTGAGACCTCGCAAACACGTAACACCATGGACATTTTGCAGGTTCTTCCTTAAGCGTTCGACATTTATCTCCTAAACACATCCTACAGTGCTACTGACAACTGTTTGTTTGTTTTTTGGAAATGTGGTGGCAGTGCTAACAGATGTTTAGCCCCAATAAAACCTTTTAGATTGATTACACCGCAGAAATGGTCATCGTGGTGTAAAACATAGAAAGTGCTTTTTGCTGTTTTAGCCGTTAGCAGAGAAAATACTGACACACCCCATTGTTAAAGTAGAGTATCTTGATGGGTCTATCAAAAAACTTTACAAAGAGATTCAGCTCTTCAAACCCTATAGAAGTGTCAGTCGGGAGCCCCAGCTCTGTGTGTACTTGCAGTGCTTTTGCACATATATTGGCATCTGTTATGCTCTGCGGTTCGATTAAACCTATGAGACTAGAGGCCAGGCAGAGATTTTTAAGGGGGCGTGATAAAAATTTAACAACCATCTGCCTTTGCATTTCATAATGTGGCTGTGCAGAATTTTGCTTAAAGGTTTATAAGCACTGCCGGAACGAGGTCTGCCAACTCGCGCCACGATTCTTAGTGGTGCAAAACACAGGATCTCAGTCTTACTCTGCACAAGTCTCTGCAAATTCTCCAGGAATTGCAAAACACAGAAAGTATCACAGAGATTGTCTTGTAAACAAAGGCTCTATTTAAACTCTCAGCCTCCATTCTTATTTGAACAAAATCATTGGGCCCGACAGTTTACAAAATCTGGTGAACCAATGTTTCCACAGCCTCTGTTATGACCGTAGACCGTGCCCCAGGGAGTGCAACTGGTCCAAGTTCATTCATCTGAACTCCAAATAATTCTCCACAGCTGAGAATGTTTTATAACTTCTGCACCCCCTCCTAATAAATCGGTTCCTCCGGTGCCTGGGGGTTGGTGTCGGCAGTGTGTTAGGTCGATCGCGTCTGGATATAACCAAGCAAGCTTTTTTAAAGATTTTAAATATCCGACGCCTCTGAGCTCGGGTACTGGCCCATTTTAAGTTTTGAGCTGGGTATTTGGGGCTACGCCGAAATGAAAATTCGCCCCCACGCTGAACAATCACTTTGTCCGTGACAATGGTTGTGTTTTTAATTTCACCAGTACCCATCGGGCATAGGGGGATGTGTGCTTGGTCATGATTTGTTTTATGTTTACTAATAACGCTGGTTTGAGGGGTGTCGATAGTTAATAGTCATAACTCTTTGCGCTGGTCTGATATGTTTGGTTTTTGGGATATTCCCTGAGCGGGTATTGACATGGGAGTAGCTGAGTCAGGACCCACTATCGTTTTACTAGGAACATGCGGTAGCTGGGGATATCAGTTGGGGTATGATTTTCAGAATTTGTGGAGTCCTCGGGGGATAGTGCACTGTTGTCAACATGTGGAGATGTGTCTAGTCCTGTGGCAGGCTGCGCCCCTGTTGATGTTTCATAAGATGCATTACAAGACAAACCGGTGACTGGTTTGTTGGGCTCAACAACTGCCCCGTTAGTTATCAGGTATCGGGCAACGGCCCTATGGCTGTCCCACAAGTTCCTGCTGATAAGGCAATATTATCACCCCTCAAAATGTTTATTAGCGTAAAAACTGCCCTTTCCATGTCTTCAAAAGCGCCCCAAACCATAGATTGTACAATCTCCTTGTTTTTGCAGCACGGTTTTAAACTTTTGACAAGGGCATGCATTGTCTTTTAACTTTGTTTTAAAGTTTTTTTTCTTGTTCTTTTGACTAACCGATACATGCCTACAGGTAACCATAGTAATATTATCGCAGTTGACAGCATTTGAAATGTTAATGTCACCGGCATTGTGACTCATCCCCGCATCATGACCACTGCCATTTACAGTATCTGCATTGACACCCATACATACACCTATTTTGCTCCCTGTGTTACTAACCCCCGGCTCATGAACATCAAATACAGACACTGTCACATAAATCAGTTGTTCATTTGTACCAAAAGTATCACTAGCCATCGTGAGTGTCAACAGTATCAATAGATACACCTGTTTCACTGCCAGTGTTGACAATGCCAGCATCCTTAATAAATGCATCAAGGGCTGTATAACAATTAGTAGACAGACTGTCTCTAAAAGTTCCAGGGGCGGTGGTGTGACACTAGCTTGCACCCCACTCCCCTGCAAAGCGGTCATCAATGCATCTAACTTGTTCAATGTTTTTATATGTATAACAGCAGTAACATCCGGTTGCATATATCCCATGCCCCCCTCACCCACTACCACCACCTGTATGTCCTCCTCTAGAGACGGTGCATAGATCCCTGTTGGATAGATGGAAAATTAACAGATGAGTTGTCAACAGGGTTCAATGGTGCATTAGCTAGGTTATCTAAAGTTATGACAACGGCAGAGCTGTCAGTATTATTCTTCCCTTCAAAACAACCAACAGCGACACTCTCAGAAATAGCACAATGCCTTCATCGTTGCTCGTGACACCCCCTAGTTGTACAGAGTTGCTTGCAGTGAACACCCCCTTCTGCTCAGGTGCAATACCCGGGATCTCTCCCTTGGGACGCAGTCTGGGCTCATGACCCTGTGGCTGTCTTACAACATTGGGCTCGTTCTCAACTTTGTGTTGTAACTTTTGCCACTTGGAGCATGCAGAATGTATATCGGCACACCCCCTCTCCTGCTTCAACGCATGTCTGGCCTGAGGTTGTACGCTTATAAAGCAGGCTTTCACCCGCAAACCAACAAGGGGGGTTGTACCTGAAGCGGCTTTTAATACAAGGGCCCCGACCCTCGTATTAGCCAAAGAAATGTGTGGGTTAAAGTATCTGGTAATATCCGCCGGGGCCCTCGATCGTGCCGGGGGTGGAGGGGCAACTCCACAGTCAGGGTTTGAAATTAGCCTACACCCTATGCTGCTCCAGGGTTGTCGGCGTATTAAATGTGCTACCCCCCTTACTTGGCTCTTGGCGCTGGTAGAACACAGGGGGCGGCTAATTTTCCAGGCCATTTCCAAGATATTGGCTGTCACAGCCCAATGCGGGTACAGCACATAAACCATAATACCCTGCCTGGGTCTCAGATACTCTTCTGCCACTCGTTGGGGCCCCCAATCCAGCCATCCCCATTCTAGCGTGTGAAGAAAAACTTTGCTGCGTTGACCTCGCCAATCCGGCGGGCCTTGCAAGAGACTGCAACCCATCACTCCCTGTTGCTAATCTGGTAAAAACATGCGCCCTCTCCTCAGATCCCCAGAACACCCGGGCAGGGTGCATCAACCGGACAAATCTCCATGAATCCAATGGGTGACGCTTGTTGGTTGCCATAGGTCTTTTTTTCAGAAGCTACAGGCTGTGCCATCCAGTTGTTGGAAGACATGGCCGTTCTAAATAGAAAGGACATGGAATCAGAATTAATTTGTTTTTCAAAAAAACAGTCCTCCATCAATACATGACGCGCCCCCAAACATCTCAAGCCCGGTGTAACACCCCAACGCATGTCCCCTTAAAAGAAATATGTCATGCCGACAGTTTGTACAAAATAAATCTCTGCTATACCACTTGCACAAAATGTGTGATCTCTGGCACATACTCAGATGCTAACTTCACATTGCACGAATTGTCAAGATTGCATAAAACACTGAAAAAGTTAGACCCATATTTTACATTTCTAGCACACAATTAAAAAAGTGCTGCTTTAAAAGATCTAAAGATGCAGGTCAACACTCTGCGCTTCCCTTGCAGACAAAGCATAGACACATTTTGTTTTGTGCCACTCTGCATGCAGAATAAAAAAAATGTAGCACCTACTTGGAAGTACAAAACTAATCTGGCACAATCTAAAACATGCACTGACACAGAAGCCAACTTTTACACATCGCCAAACATCACAAGTCCGGTATATCACCCTGGCACTCACCACCCTTAAATATGTCACCAACTCTAGTACTTTGTACCAATAAATCATGGCTATACCGTTTGTGCAGCATGTGTGATCTTTGGCGAAAACGCAAATACTCAAATACTAGTGTCACATTGCACGCTAAGAATATTTAATCAACTTTATCGGCGCTGTGAAGCTAAAATGCCCCAAAAGTGCAGTCAGGATTTATTTAATGTTTAATTTAATGTTTGGAACGTCTATAAGGGCGGGGTCCCAGCTTTAATATTGAAGTGTCTGATTGATTGTGTGATTGATTGTGTGATTGTCTGATTGATTGTATGAGTGCCTGATTGATTGTATTAGTGTCTGATTGCTTGTGTGAGTTTCTGATTGAGTGTGTCAGTGTCGGATTAATTGTGAAGCAGTGCTAGAAACACTAAACACTTAAAAACCCCTTTATACATGTTCAACTCCTTCCAAAGCGTTGTAGTCAAAATCTCAAAAACAAAACACACACAGAAATATAATACGGCGCTACCTACATCTATGCGCTATCCTAGTCGACATGCATAACCACAGAGCATTCTAAGTAAACTATACTTTTTCCAAGACGTCATTAAAAGCGCACAGTTGTTTAGTTAAAAATGGGCCTGTCGTCAGAAAGGTTAGACAAATACAAAAACAATGGCCCTCATTACAACACCGGGGGTAACCAATGGCGCTATTAGCACCATGGTTGTTGTCGGTATTGTAACGAGTCCGCCAATGGTAAATGGGGAAATACCGCCCCATTCCAAGGTTGGCGGGGCGGTAATTCTCCATTTACCATTGGCCCTTCCCCATTCCCATTTTTGCCCCATAAGGCTCAATGGGACTGGGGAAGGCGGTAATTACGGTACCACAGGTTGCGGTACCGTAATTACCTCGAAAGTCCCTTTGCGGGTCCCTACTTTAACGGCTGTCCAAACCAGCCGTTAAGGTCGGGACCCGAAAGGGACCTCGTAATCAGGCGTTAAGGGTTTAACGGCGCCGACACCTTTTATGGCGCTGTTAACCCCTTAACGCCAGGGTCCTAATGAGGGCCAATACTATAAAGTTTTGAAATACCCCCCCAAATTACCCTTTTTGCTGTTGTTGAAATAAAACTCTGAATAAACAGCATGCCAAGCTTCCAATTCAAAGGCTTTGCAGGAGTTCTCCCAGTGTCCACAGGCCCATGAGAATCCAGCCAAGAAGCACATTACCCTGCAGAGTTGCAATCAAGTGCTCCAGGTCAATTTGCCGGTGTCCGCAGGGGTGCAGGGGTGCATCAATCCCGGGCTCTGACACTGTGGTCGACAGTACCCCATGCTAGAGTCAGAAGGGTCCTTTTAAAGGGGTGAAAGCACATACCTTTTCCTGTCCGGGGTTTGTAACAAATCTAATTTTAGCTGTTTCCGGTGTTCAGGCTGTTTCCTGGGGGCCAGTGCCATTTTTCTTATCAACAGAAGCACAGCATTCTATTTCCTGCATACTATGCAAGAATTAGCGAGTGTCACTGTATCTTGTAAATAGTAAGCTTCCTCTATCCTTATAACAATATCTAAAATTAAGTTCAGCCTGCAGCTGCTTCCTGTGCCGGCCTTCAATCATAAGTAAAAAATAGCCTTGCTCACTATGTTGGTTTTAGTTGGTGAACATGTATTTACATGGGTGGTTTGTTTATACAGCTAGCACAAACACCCTGAATTCTGCCAAGCTAAATATAAAGCCCATCTCTGCTTTCTGCTGATGTGTATAGAAGGCTGCTCCGTGTGTCGGCACAGTCCTACGATTCCCCAGGCCTTGTCGTAGATATAAAACCGACTTGCAAAGTTGATTCACAGCTCTTTGGAGAGTCGCAGAGGGACACATGTATGCGGCGCATGAGATGCTGTAGACGCCTTAGAAATAATAGTTTGACTTTTGTACAGGCTCTGGGAAGCACACTTTACTTATAAAGTAAACTGCTTTTCATTATTTACACTCTGTATCAAAGCCAGTTCATATAAGACTGGCCTACATTTTTGATATCAACATTTATGGGGAAGTTTATATAAAAAATGTAAATGAATATTTTATATCAAACAAAATATAAATTTTTAGAAACATTTCAATGTAAAAAAATATTATTTTTAATATTATTTTTATATACATTTTTGTATCCAAAAATATTCTTTTTATTTTGATTTTTATATAAATGTATATCTAATAAATGTAATTTGTATATAGATGTTTATATCAAAAAGTTATCAAAATTGTTTGATATAATTTTTCACCTTCTATAAAGTTTGTATAAACATGATTGGGGTTCAATAAAATTCTCTCAAAAACTTTGGTGAGCTTATCAATTTGATATAAAACATATATCTGCTTCCTATCACCCCGAGGCAGAACACCTCTGTGACATCGCCCAACACGTCACTCTGCAAAACCCTAGATTCACAGTCCCTGTCTTCAGAGCTCACTTCGCTCTCGGCGCTCGACCGAGCAACATCGTCGAGCACTGCTCCCATCTTTATATAGATTTTATATCAAATGTATATTTACTTATATAAAAAAAATATAAATTAGAAAACACTTCCGATAAAAATATAGATTTGATATAAAATCGATATCAAATATTTTTGATATAATTTGTATATCAAATTTATATTAAGTTTATCTCAAATCAGATCAAAAGCGGGAGGGACTAAGACTGGAAACAGGGGGCGTGCCCACCTGTCAAAATTTAACATGAGACAAAGGGGGGCTCCTCTACTACTCTGGGCCATGCTGTCTCCTTATATACTGAGCAAGGTTAACCGATGTGTCTGCTGCAACCAACAAACCCACACCTTCAGAAAGCTCTCTCAAGACTTTTTTCCAAAGAGGTTAAATCAACACACAATTCCAGGCTGTAAGGAAAAAACCATTAATGGCATGCTTGCATCTCAGACAATTACTATCTCGGCTCATCCCCATCTCAGGAGTAATACACCCGCTGTAGGAATTTCAGGTGAATTAACTGAATCAGGAGAAGAATGGAACACAAGGAGCCCTCTCTTGCGGATTGAAGAACTTCCTTCCTTTCATCATCAGAAAGCGCACCCAAATCTTTGGGAAATTTTCCTATTAGCACATCTAAAGGTGTTGCTGCAAAGACCATCACAGCCTTATAGAGAGTCTGGACAAATTTTGTTTAGTTGGCAAAGTCCAGCACATTCGAGCATCCAGAAAGTCATAAGTACCAAGTTACTGTGATATTGTTCGTAGGTAATGCAGCAGGCAGCTGTTTGGATCAACCATTATTTTATTATCTTAAGAGACTAAACAGACATATACATTAGACTACTATTGTATGCAAGATGGTCTACCAATCAAACAGAGGGTGCCAGGACAGTTTTGGGAAGGGTGCAACCCCGTTCCACCCCCCTAAGCACTTTAGAGTAAGGTGAGCTGCATTCGAAGCAAGATGATGGACCAGGAGAAGGGTGAACGGTGGTAGGACCCCAAACCAATATAATCAACCCACATAGTGTAGCGCAGGGCACAAGCGACACTGCCATTTTGCATAGATGTTAGTAATCATAGTTAGGAGACAAGGCCTGCGCAGCGAATGCAGCATTTCATGCACTAGGCCCTAATTGCGAGATGAGCGAAACCTCCAGCCATGCCCAATCTCGCATGAGGGCAACCCAGACCCACAACCACCACAAAGCTCATTCATTGTTCTAATAGTGTTGCAAAGGTGTTTTTTTACCAGAAAGGAATGTGCCCTACAAGGCGGCCATCATAGACCCACGCCTGGTGTGCATGTTATCTCACACTGGCCAGAGCATGACCCGCCCCCCCCCAGGCGACCACGAGTTATAGCTCATATAACTAAGCCCCAAGATCCTTGAATTCCATGACACTAGGTGACCTACGACCACCAACCCTAAAGGAACAAGTCCTGAATGTTCAAAGAGAACTGACATTACACGTCTTTAAACTATAATCATATGATTTGCATTGTGAGGTGCTGGGAGGAATACATTATAGTTCAAAACAAGGGTGGAGACCTTGGAGTCGGATGGCGCGGGAGGGAGTGAGTGTAATGTGTGTGTGGAGGTCAGAGTGCCCCAGAACCTCCCTTGTGCCAGTCTTAAAACCTGTCAGGTGCACAGAATAATGATGAAGTAGCATTGTGTTAGGACTGTAATGTGCTATTTGACCTTCGTCAGTGAGAAGAAGAGGATCTCTGCAGCACCCACGTGATGGAAGACGGACAGACTGGGCTGGGACCAAAGACCTGGCAACCCTTATGGAGCATGCTGATCATGTATAGGCCCACACCAACTAGCTGCGCAGGTTTTTACTGTATGGTGTTGCATCACAATGACGATGTGTCTCCTCTTAAGCCTTTGCTTGTCCCCTTTTTCGGCAGAATGTTCTTGGCAGCAGAGTTATTTGCTGCTGCTCTCATTTTATGTGAGATTAAAACTTGTTATCCTTACAAGATCGACTTGGGTCTTTTTTCCCTAGCGGGTTGTATTTTTTTTCTGGTGTGAGCGTTTAGGGCGTGCCTTCAACGGGCTTTCCTGTGAAAAGCTGCACACTTGTTCTGTGTACTCGTCCTGCAATGGGAAGCATCAGGAAGAAAGTCAGCAAAAAAGTTGCAGGTTTCAAGCTGATGATGCTGTCTCCGAAGGTATCATCCGTGAGTTGTACCAGTATTTTCATTCAGAAGAGTCCAATTTCCAGAAAGTTGAGCGTCAGACTCAGAACTCAGCCAGGAGCAGGGGTGTATTTAGTTTAACAACGTTTTTTTGAAGGGAATGAAACACACCTGTTCATCAGTAGGCACCTATAAAATATTCTATACCATACCCAGTCCCAAGACAGCCCTAATCCAAAAAGTAGTCTATTGGCTGGGCTATGCGTGGAAAGAGAATTACTCTCTTCCTGCCAAAGGCTCTAACACTAAGGTATCTTTGTGTGAATCTTTCCAGCTCTAGAGGCAATATTTGGCGAAGTCTGGCTAAGCACAAACAGGCCAATTTAGGGGGTGGTCTTAGTGTTTTTAATGTAAGAATAGGTTTCCCTGAATCATAACATTGCTATACACAACAGGAGAGAACATGTGAAGGGAACAATACTTAGCGTGTATGATGCTCAGTTTAGGGGGTAGTGTCATTGACAGGGTGGTTTTGGTTTGCTAGTTTATAGGTATTAAACCCCTTAAGCCAGTATTTGTCTTTCAATCACCACCATTAATAACATTCCCATTTACCATGTTGCTATTGATGTTCTCTGTCACATTAACTAGATTTGTTCAAAGTTAAGAAATCCATTTATGTACCAGGGAACTGAAAGCAATGTTCTTGTCACATGTTAATAATACAGGACCTTCTCACAGGAGGGGGTGGCAATAAATCTGTAACTGGTCACAGACTACTGTTAATGCTTCGAACATCAATACAATGTAAATGTACTTAAGATCCAAAAACAAACAACACACTATGGCAATGTGAATTTTGCATGTATAATTAACCCTTTAAAATAAATCATCTTGTTATGGGACAGATAAAAAAAAAAAATATATATATATATATATTATGAACTCGAAAACACGTTTTCAAAGTATATATCTCACAAACATACATTCAGCAATCTGGGAATGGCAGAAAAATATGTTCTATAATTAAATTAATACACTGCATGAAGGAGATTGTTTTTCTTATGCAAAGTGAAACCTGCTAAAGTGTGAGAAACTCTTATATAATGTGGTAACTATGGAAAACATACGTATTTGTGTATGTTATTTTGAACAGCACCACAGGTTAGTCTGTTTGGTTTGGGGGCACTAAACCACTTTGAAGTGATGGTTTGACAATGAAAGGTCCTAATACACACATATATACATCTAATTATATATATCTTGATATGTAATGTATTTCAACAATTTGGATATCGTATATTTCATTGGACACGTGGGTGTTTGTAACCCTGCTTGATTTTGGTTTTTGTGGGCTGATGGGACAAGCCATAACACTAACAATGGAAGTGCCCCAAAATGTATATAAATAAAAAAAGACATGTAAAAAGTAGACATTGAATGGGCAGAGACTAAGCAACAGTATGCATATGCATGATCATTCCAAAGAGACCAAAAGATGAATTGGCGAAGAGACTCAACGTCAGCGTAACATATGCAAAATTGTTCACAAGCGGCCAATGGGGGAATGGGGTTGGTCATTCACATACAGGTCATTGAAGAGATGCCAGAGAGTGAATGGGTAGATTCCAAAATCGCACAGCTGTTCCTCGATGCAGAGGTCAAGAACTGAATTAGCATTGACACATACCAAAGTACATGATTTCACCCACAGAGACGCTCTACCTGAGATGTATCTAACATGTGCTTCTTTATTGCATCCATTAAAGATTAACCCTCCTGCTGCAGTGATACTAGATATACTGGAAAGTTGTATACCTGCAAAAATGATTACTGTCTCTCATCAGACATTTCATTTGGGATTCAGAAAACCTATATAAAATGTGTTCATTTGAAGGACCTTGGCCCAGGGTGAAGCCAATAGACCGGCCTGCAACCTTTGGTTCTCCAGCTGTTTTGGACTACAACTCCCATCAGCCAAAGCCATCATAGTCCATGATATGGGATCATAGGAGTCGTACTCCAAAACATTAGGAGTACCTCAGTTTGGAGACCCCTGCAATAGACGGATAGTCAACTACAATTAAAAGTTTCAAGTTTCAAACTTTGAGTCACTTTAAATGGACAAACGGCACACGTTTTGTGAAGGTCAAATCTTGCCCAAAGATAGTTCAGAAAAATAAATGAAACTGAGTTCATATTAAACGTAATAATTTAAAGACAAACATAGTGGTCTGAGGTTATGGTAGTCTGCATAAAACTATGGGTATTTCACCAAAATGTTTAACTTTTAAGGGAAATTGTAAATATGTGAACATACTGTGAATAAGGCGTATGAGTCAATTGGTAAACGGTATTCCATCTTTTAAAAGTCTATACTCTGACATTCCTAGTTAATGATCTCAATTTTAGGATTTGAAAGAGGTACACAAAGAACTCCTCCAGCGAGGATGTGATGTCCGGGAGAATGACGTCTCTAATGCTAAATGTTGTACACTTTGTATGATGACACTCTTCGACTAGATTTGGGCTACAGGAAAGACATGAAATGGGAAACAGCTCAACTAACGAAATATTAAAACGGCATAGTCTTACACATCAAACAGCAGCAGTACATTCAAAAGGGGGTCGCAATCAACCGTTTTCTATGGCCATCCTGGTCTAAAGTTGAACTCTTGAGAAAAGATTTGAGCGAAACCCTTAGATGGACCTGACCCTTAAAAAGCAAACTGTGCAGGAAGTTCTCTTTTGGTGCCCAATTCTGATATTGATAGCTTTAATCAGATTAAATTTGCCAATCAACATTACTTGTAACACCAATGTGTCAATTACGCCCACAACAATGAAATTATCCCCTATATGCCACAGAAAGAAACCTTCACAATCTTATTCCAAAGACAAGACTTTTTGTGACTGGGAAGCACATCTTGTTTTTTTTTTTTATGCGCTGAGAAGGAGATTTAGATTTCAGCTTTTATTACCTAAAATATAATTGTGTTATGAATGTATACAGTATTGAATGGTTAAATACTGTAGGTATATGTGTGTACGTAATAAACATGAACATATCATGCAACAATTGAGCATGCTCTCTCTCACTCTTTCTCTATTATCATTGCCGTCTTTCTTCCTCTTACTGCATCTCTTTCTATACAAGTGGAAGTTACTTTGTAGGGTGCACGTTTTCTTAGCGTTACTGACAGCTGCATAGCAAGAAGCAAATAGAATGGGTTCTCTGGGAATAATGTTTCCTTTCCCTGTGCAGTCTCAGGGTAAGGATGACGGAGATCAAGCTGCTTCCAAATGCTCAAACATTATAATAGAATTATATAGACGGTATTTTTTTGCTAATGGAAATACATTTGGTGAGGGAACTACTGTTGATTGCCAAATTGAATTTGATGTTGGTTACATGAATAAACTTCACATGGCAGCTTTCTGTTGAGTCTAAAGTCCAACTGTAGCCAATGGCAGAGGCAGGTTTTGTTGCCAGGCGTGGTGAAGGACGCCTCAAGGTACATGGGTCTGTACCAATGTACTATATTGCAGGTTACATGTTATTAAAAGAGGCCCAGGGGTAGCTGGGTGACTGATACTTCTGCCCCTATTCTCCCCCCGAGCTCCACCACTGACTTTAGCTACTGAAAATACACTTTCGTCACAAGTATTCTATTATTGTTTATTGGAGCAATAGTCTTGGTATCTATTCGAAATTTTAGTTTTGAAAAATACGGTTATCTTTTCAGACAACTAATGTGTCATTAGGAGTGGTTTAATCTATTTTGCCAATTATGCGATCTATTTCGTCACGCTTGCTTGTCTCACAGGTTACCATCCAATGCCAAAATGAGTCAGGCGTGTATTAGGAGAAGGGTTATATTGAGGCTTGACAAATATACAACAAATGGAATGTTTATTTCATCATGGACACTTTCCACTTGAACAACGAAACACTTATGACTATATAACCTGTCAGGTTTCTACAAAATGTAAAACAATAATTATAATTGGGCGGATCGGTGAGTAGCGATTTCCTTGGCATGTGATGATATTCGAGGGCATAACCCCTTAAAGGAAGAGGTGGTATTTGGACATTTTTTGACTGAAAGACATAAAATGCACTTATCAGTGATATGTGAAAATGCATATTCTGGGAGCTAGGTTTGGTGCAAATGTATGTGCTCTTTCACAGGTTTAAATATGAACCCAAAATGACACTGGGAGAGGTGGGGGGGACAGGGTATTTATACTGCTCCACCAAACTAGCCCCCTAAGGAAAACCTTCATCTATTATACAAAAAGTTCGGTGGACAGTGTCGTAAACAAACAATGCATATTCTGGGGGCTAGGTTTGGTGCAAATGTATGTGCTCTTTCACAGGTTTAAATATGAACCCGCCTGGGTTTTGAATGAGTTTCTGAAGGATTTACCTGTCTTGGTACCACCCAATTCCCTATTTATACTGCTGATGGAGAAATACCCAGGTCTGGGAGTCTGCTTTCAAGGAAATCAATGAGGGCTTTGACAGGTTTTAATGCAATCCCTCGTGCATGCAGGCATATATTTAGGGGAAAAAAAGTGAGAACACTAATTGTTTTGCCCTGTTTTTCATTAATGCATACAGCTTTTGTCTACCTTGATAGGGTTATTGCCCCACCCTTGGCACACACACTCCTGTTGGGCCTCCAATTCTTTCCATTCTTGTGTTTTAGCATAATTCTTCCTTTTAAATTCTGATTTTGTTGCCAAATGCTATTTTTCATTTTTAAGGGAGGTTTGCTCGTATGTACTCCTCCACAGGCATCACTTGCCTGCACTTAGACAGTGTGGGCCTCAAAGCATGTGCTTAAATTGAATAGACAGTCTCTGCGTACATCCCTTATAATTAACAGGTGCCCTCATGGAGTGCTGTCCTTAGTGTAAATGTCTCCTTTCTTCCAGTGAGCCTGCCATGCATTATGTTATAACCTTTTAATCGAATTCTCTTCTACTGCATTCCAGTGGCTTATTTACCAGTTCACTACAAGTGAAACACTTGTCTCTTATCTCAATGTGGCATGACTCAGGCGGTGAGACCCTTTTAGTCAAACTCTCTTTTTCTACCCCTTTGCACTCATTTTGCCCAGAATCAATTCCAACCTCCGGCAACCCAGTCAGGGGGTTCAGCTTTACCAGACCCCCTCCATCCACAGTTCTGGATGCCACAGACCATTTTCTGGATGCCACCTTGGACGGAGGTCACTATTCACCTCTACAAGGACAAGGCTTGGTGTTTTAAGACCACTAAGGTTTTAATGTGTGCAGTATAAAAGACAAATAACGTAACATATGATTCTGTTCTCGGAGGTGATGATGATCCTGGCCTGTGATGGCTGTAGCTGAGCATAAAGGAGTCTTCTCAGAATGAAGTAACAGGATGTACTTACCCACGGGAAAGCTATACCTGGGTGTATGGCCTGGTAGGAGCTGGTATTAACTTAGATTGTCACAATGTACATGAGCACATTATTGGTACGTATACAGGCATGAAATGGCTTTACCTGAGCATCTGGAGTTGTTCCAGGCATGATGGCAATAACTGGACATAGGGTTGCATTACCTAGACATATGAAGCTGGGCTGCAGCGTATAATGGCTCTTTCTGGTTGTATGAGGTGGCAAAGCACTTAAGTATGATGAGAGTACCGAGTACTATTTTCATAAGGCTTCACCTGGTATATGATGAAAATTCCTGGGAAAGCAATGATTGTCTGAGTGAGTGTTTACCTGAATGTGTGGTTGTTTCTGGTCATACAGAGACTGTAGCGGCAGAGGCGGACTTAACAGTCGTCAGTCAAAGTCCGAATACAAATTGGGACTGTACCTGAGGGGAATGGCCAATGTACATATGAGAAGACCAAATGATTTTGGGCTAACCTAGTACCCCTGGTGTGTTGGGTAGGGTCTTCCAAGGCTTCCGATTACATATACGTTAAGGCTGAAAGGAGTGGGTGGGGGTCACAGAAGTACAGAAACAGGCAAATGGGCTGCTAGCAGGACACAGGCTACCGGCGCATGGGAACTTTAAGGTGCGGGGTGCTCGAGTCACACATTATTTTGGTTTCAGGTGTAATCTTCCAGTATAAATACCACTGTCATCAAACCCTGGTGAGGTAGCCCATTCGTTTTCAATCAGTCTCTCCCCTAAACATAGAAAACAGTAAACAAAAAAATAACTTTAAAAAATGAAACATTTCTCCCTAAAGTTCATCATTGTTCACTTGCTATTTCAAACTAAGCTCCGCCCGTGACACGCCACCTGGGGCACTGTCAATTATGCCTCCGGGGCCATCCGCCTTAAATCTGCCACTGTGTAGCGGGGTATATTATGCTGCACCTTGCATAGGTTGGCAGCACTCAGGCACTATGCACACGGCTATACCAGGCCTTCAACAGTGGCAGCTGGTTTCTTTACATGGGCATGTGAGACTGAAAGGGCCGTCCTGGTGGCAGTAAATTAGGTTTTACTTGTATGTACGTTAGTACTTACGTCTTCGCCGCCGGCGCCGCGCCCATAGTGAAGCTGCGGAAGCGAAGACAAATAATACTCCATTGGTTTCCTCTCAAGTCAGAGGCTTGGTGAGCCAAAGCGTCAGGAAGCTGAGCGGGAGTGCGACATTTTCTTCTCACCCCGTATGTCCCAAACAACCGTCACTAAACGGTTGAAGAAGGCGTTCGACATCCGAACTTTGGAGAAAATGGGCGCGAGCGGTAAAGCGGGTAGGAGCCAAAGGTGACATGTAGAACGTGTCAGAGGCTCACGGCATGGGTGATTGCAGTGTTGTTCTGTAAAACATGGAAACAATATAAAACGGATAAAAAAAATCACTGCAGCAGCAATGTGATCTATTAAAAATTAGTGTACCCATCTAACAGAAGAGTACATGATGGCAGATTCGAAGCGTTAATAATAGTTTATTTATGTTTCGCACCCGCTGCTCAAAATGTCTTTATCCAGTTCGTCAGTAGGGGTCTGAGCCAAAAGTGGCGTGCCCGCTTCCAAAACGCGCGCTAGTATGCCACGGCCCCTTGCACAGGACACTAGGGCCAGTCCCCGTGGCATGCTATGGCGCGTTGTGAAAGCGCACACCGAACGGCACTTTCGGGCCAGACCCCTACTGGCGAACTGGATAACTGCAGTTTAAACAGCGGATGCGAAACAAACTGTTATTAGCGATTCGAATATAAAGGGGAAGGAGTGCCAGCCTTGACCGGTTTATGGAAGCATGTGTATGGGGTATCTTTGCAAGTGACAAGCAAAAACGAAAGTCCGGATTGAGCGAAGACTGTCGCAAAATGCAAACAAGTGCGGCCATCTGCACACCCGCTGGTCGAGGCAGGGCTTCTAGCTCCTCTCCTGCTGCTGTGCTCAGACTTTGTGAGCTGTTATCATACAACTTTCAAAATTAGCAAGTGCTGCTCACTTCAAAGTGGATGGCCACCTTATCAAGAGATCCCCCCTGAGCCTTGATTTGGAGCCAGGCCATTGGATGCACTGCCCTCCTTGCTCTCCTTTTGCTTCTTCTCTTTAATTGATTTAACTTTGCTTGCTTTGACCTTTTGTATTTCATTTTATTTGTGTTCTTTCGTCCCTAACTTCCTGAAACCTTTTTCCATCCATCTCACCTTTCAACCGTTTCTTTTTCTTTGCCTCTTTTATCTGCCCCACCCGAGGCACCCATGATTTTGCTACTGTCTCTCTCTCTAAGCATGCGTTGAGTTAGGCCCCACTCTTTCCCGGGTCACACGTCAAAAACATGGCTGTTTTAAGCCAGAGGCCACAGATTCAAACTACAATAAGATAGCTCCTGTCGAGATGTGTAAAACGTTACACCCTGAAATAATGCACAGACGCGGAGCCTTCGTTCAACACATCCTTTATTTCCTCACTCGGTCTCCGAAGTGGTTACCCCACGTCATATCCCGTCCCTCCCCTTCCTGCTGCCCCGTGTTCCTTCACACGTGACTAGGGAGTCATGTGACGACATCACACCCCCCCCCGATACTAAACATTAAGTTCATTATCAGGGCATCTCCTCAATGAGACGCGGTGGTCGACGTCGAGATCTCTGAGGTCTCCAGTTATTTCTTTCGCTCGATTCCTGAGGTGGCCAACGGGGCTCATCAGTGTCGGAATCTTCTTGGTCTCCTTCATAGGGTGCATCCCGCATCAGAGTGTCCCTTGGCATGTAATGTTCGACTAGGGGTATGATCCCTGGCATTTTCTTGAAGTGAGAGCTGTTTCTTGTCATCGTGTGCGTTGTTCCCTCAGCCGTGATGAGAGAGCCTTTCCTCTGTGTGATGGTGAGGGGCTCTTCATTGAACGATGCCATGTTTTTGCGATGTTGTGGCTGTCGCGCAATGACGATGTCTCCCGGCTCCAAACTATTCTCCTCGGCCCTCCTTTTCTTATCTGCCATGGTTTTCATATTCATTTTCTGGGCCGCGTCTTGTTGTCTCATTTCAGTGTCTCCTTTGTACCGTTCTTCCTCGAGTTCTATGTGCGGTAGTCTAGTTCGCACATTTCTGCCAAACATGACTTCTGACGGTGACTTGCCAGTGGTACTGTGTGGGGTATTGCGGTAGTCTCTCATTAACTTGCACAGTAATTTTTCCAGTGGCTCTCCAGTCAGGCGAGCTATCTGCGTGGTGCGTTTAATACTTCCCATGAACCGTTCAACTGTGCCGTTCGCTTGAGGCCACAACGGTGTTACTCTTCTGTGGTGGAAACCCATGTATTCTGCGAAGGTTTTGAAATCTTGTCCGGTGAATGGGGGTCCATTATCTGATTTCACTACTTTTGGAATTCCGTATATGGTAAACATTCTGTCCAATGCGGGGATAGTGTGATATGCTGCTGTTGACGGTACAATTTGTGCATCTGGGAATCTCGAGTACTCATCGATGGCCACTAAGACATATTCACCCCCTTCCAGAGGACCATAGTGATCGATGGCAATTTCTTCCCAGGTTCCGTTTGGCAATTCAGTCATTTTGAGGGGTTCAGGTCTAGTTTGAGGGTTAAGAACCACACACGTGGGACAGTTTTTGAGTAGTTCTTCCACCTGTGTGTCCATTTGGGGAAACCATACCCTTTGTCGTAACATCCTTTTTGTGGACATTATTCCCCGGTGTCCTTCATGTGCAAGCTCAAGGACCCTTTTTCTTAATGAGCGAGGAATCACTAGTTTTGTCCCTTTCAGTAAGAGTCCTTCTGTTTCCGCAAGTTCTTCCTTTACTGTGAGCAGACAGGTGATGTCTCGCTTGGTTTCTTCTTCTGCACCTTCTTTGAGTTGCTTTGCCTGTTTCCAGTGCCCTGTCTCAAGACATCTCATAATGACCTGCATTGCAGGGTCCGAGTTGGTTTCTCTGGCTATTTGTTCCATGTCCAAACCTTGTGGTGTACTTTCTTGGACCACATACATGATGTATTGATCTGCAATGGATGGATCGGAGTGGCAGTCTTGACTGGGATGACGCGAAAGGAAGTCTGCAGGATTTTGTTCCTTTCCGGGTCGATGAATGATGTTGAATTGATAGTCTTGTAGCCTTAAGGCCCATCGAGCTATTCTGGGAGGCATCTTGGCCTGAGCATTTCCATAGATGAATAATAGTGCCTGGTGGTCGGTGACTATGGTGAAAGGCTTCCCATATAGGAAAAGATGAAAATGTTCGCATGCCCACACGACCGCCAAACCTTCCCTCTCCGCTTGTGAATATGCTTGTTCAGTTTTTGAGAGGCTGCGACTGGCATAGGATACTATGTGTATGGCCTGGCCATCTTTGTGATCTAGTTGAGTTAGAATGGCTCCTAGGCCAACTGGACTAGCATCCACTATTAATTCCGTGTGTTTCTGTGGGTCAAAGTATGCCATGTTTTTGGCATCAGCGATGCGATCCTTGATGATTTGGAACGCCTGTTGGCATTCATCCGTCCATCGTAAATCGGCGTTAAGTTTGGTGAGGGCTCTCAAGGGTGCACTGACGGATGCAAAGTCCTTAATGTATCTCGTGCAATAGCTTGCCAGACCAAGAAACGATCGCAGATCGGTGACGGAGGTCGGTGGTGTTGTGTTTGTGAGTGCTCTGACCTTCTCAGGATCCGGAGTCATTCCATTTTTGGAGAAGATGTGACCGAAGAATCGCAGGGTTGGCTTTCTAAATTCACATTTGTCCTTGTTCAAGGTGAGGTGTGCTTCCTCCAGTGCCATGCACACACGCATAAGGGTGTCATCGTGCTGTTCTTGATTTTGTCCAAACACTAGGATGTCGTCACTATAGTTTAAGCAATTTGGTACATGTTTTATTACGTTATGAATTTCCGACTGAAATATTTCGGCCGCTGAAGAAACTCCAAAACTGAGCCGCTTGTATCTGTAGAGGCCCAGGTGAGTGGCAAAAGTGGTGATGTACCTGGACCTTTTGTGAAGTTCTAGTTGATGGTACCCCTTATTGAGGTCCAGTTTTGAAAACACTGTGGCTCCATTGAGTAGATGCACCATGTCCGTTATCCTAGGAGATTGGTGACGTTCTCTCAAAATTGCTTCATTTGGTCTTCGCATGTCTACGCAAATGCGAATGTCAGCGGAGTCTTTTTTCGGGACTGGCACAATGGGGGATACCCACGGAGTGGGGCCTTCAGCAGGTTCAATTATGTCCGCTTCTAAGAGTTTCATTAATTCGGTTTCCACTTGTTTTTGTATATTGATGGGAATGCCGCGGTAATGCTGCGCTACCGGAGGAATGTTGTTGTCTATATGTAGTTCAATTTGTCTGTCCTTCAATTTTCTGAGTCCTCTGAACAGTGCAGGGAAAATTTTGTCAATGTTGGCGGTGGGATCCAGGTGTTTGTGCATCATGAGTCTATATAGAACATGAATTAGGCCCATGTCGACCGCAGATTTGTAGCTGAGAATACATCCACTGTCAGTGGCAGCTTCAAGAACATGCATGGGTATTTCCTTCACGTGATCTTTGTATCGACATGACGCCGTGAAAAAGCCTTTGCATGGTAGCGGCGTCTTGGAGCCATATGGAAAAATGAGTGCTCTCGCGGGTTGCAAACGTGGGGCATTTGGCATGTTGTTGTACACTTCCTCACTCACCACGTTTACTGTGGCTCCTGTGTCCACCAGAAATTCGGCAGCCACTTGGTTGACATTTATGATGAGAGTAGGGCTATTTTCTTTTGCTGTGGGGTTTCCAAGGGCATATAGGTAACCTTTTGTCCGTGGTTCTCCTCTATGTGGATTTCATTCCTTCTTGGGTTTGTCCTCTGAGGAGGTGCTAGAGATGCTGTCAGAATGTGATTGTTCTACCAGACACCTGACATATCTCCGGGGACGTCTTTTCCGTCCGGAGGATGAAGATTTGTTGTCACGCCATTCATGTGTGGTCTTTGGTTGTCTTCTATCGGATGTTTCTTCTCGTTGTCGGCGGCGTGTTGCGTCATTATGGTAGTGTGACTCACGACTGGGACTCATACGCCTCACTTCTCTTTCTGGTGTGGAGCGTCTATTTCTTCCACTTCCTCGCACTTTGCTGCGATAGATGAAACACACAGCCTTGTAGTGATTTTCTCCCCCGCAGGCAGAACAAATTTGACCCATGGCAGGACAGGTGCCTTCATGAGGATACTCATGTCCACAGCGATAGCAAAATGGATCTGTGTTCCCTCTGGTGGTGCTTTCAAGTTTGTGTAGATTTTCATGCTTCCCGTGAATGATGGTGATGCCATCAAGACCTTCCACCTGTGCTATTAGCGCTGCCTCGGATCGAGCCAGGCGTAGAATCTCTTCCAGGTTTCGAGGCTTTTGTAGAAGTCGTTTTCTGAAATCACTGCTTTCACACCCTACAATTATCTGTGAGCGAAGGGCTTCCTCATTAGAGTAGTTGTTAAAATCGCAGTGTTTCATCTTTATTCTTAATCTCATCACAAATGCATCCATTGTTTCACCTTTCAGTTGTTTAGTGGTGTGAAAAATGTGACGCTCATAGTCCACGTTTGTGTGTGGCGTGAAGTAATTGGTTAGGGTTGTCTTTAATTTGGTGTAAGTGTCTATGTCATCTTCAGGAATTTCATCTAGAATGTCTCTCACATTTGATCCTATGGCATGTGTGAGCAAACTGTGCTTCCTTTCATCCTCCAAAGGCCCTACCGCCTTGAGACACACTTCGAAATCCTTCACCCACTTTTTCCACCTTGGTCCCAGTGTGCTGGTGTCGCTCAGGTCAAAATTGGGGGGCAGTTGTGATATCAGGCCGTCCGTCATGCTTGTGCGTGTTGTTTTGGCGGGAGTTACTTGTACTGTTAGTGATTCCTCAGACGAGTCATCCAGCATGACAGACAAAGTATAATTGCGCACTCAGTAAGTGTAGTGGATGACAGATTAATACGTTTTACTTGAAGGCCTGATGATGGTGGATGTTCCGTGTGGTGTTTGTATACGGAGCCGATGTGCTCCACTTGCGTGCTCTTTAAATCGATCGTACCTGTGTGAGCGTGGGGAGCCGACGCGCTCCACCCACTGATGTTGCTGCCTTTTTCTTTTTTGGCGGGAAGCGCTGTGAGGAGCCGACACGCTCCACTCACACGCTTCAGCGCGAGGAGCTGACTGCGCTCCACTCACGGGCCAAATCCTTTCCCAGAAAGGAGCCGTCGCGGGGAGCCGACGCGCTCCACCCGCGGAATTCCTACACGTTGCTGGTGAGGGAAAAACGCTGTGAGGAGCCGACCCGCTCCACTCACGGATGACTCTGCCACTCTGGAGTGGTCGCGAGGAGCCGACTGCGCTCCACTCGCGCACCACGTGTGACAATCGCGGGGAGCCGACGCGCTCCACCCGCTGACCAACCTGTCGCCGTTGACAGATGCTTACGAGACCTTGCTCGGACTTCTAGGAGAGTCTCAGCTGGCGGGGAGTGTATATTTTCTCCCACCCGCCGTACGCCGTACGCCGTACGCTTCCGTGTGTTCGCTGCGTGAGTTCCTCGTCGCCAGTGTCGAGATGTGTAAAACGTTACACCCTGAAATAATGCACAGACGCGGAGCCTTCGTTCAACACATCCTTTATTTCCTCACACGGTCTCCGAAGTGGTTACCCCACGTCATATCCCGTCCCTCCCCTTCCTGCTGCCCCGTGTTCCTTCACACGTGACTAGGGAGTCATGTGACGACATCACAGCTCCGTATGTTCGTGCACCTGCTGTGGAACATTGTGTGCAACCAGAGGGTCCAGCAGCCCAAGAAACTGGGAAAGGGGAATGGAAAAGAAGGAAATATGAAGAGAAGGAGGGGAAGAAAAGAAAGAGAGGAAGGTAACTAAAGAGATAGAAATAGGCAGGAACTTGGCTAGAGATAGAAATGTGAAGAGTACATGAGGGAGGGAGAGTAGGTGGGGAGAGAGAAAGAGTGTGGGTAAGTGGGTTGGAAGGGACGGGCAAGGAAGAAAGAATGAGGGACGAATCAAAGAGTTTATTGAAAGAAGAAGGGATGAGATGGAGGGAGTGTGAGTTGGAGAGATGGAAGGAGCAACTGGAAGGAAAATAAAGCATTTGATGGACGGAGAGAGGGAGTGGAAGAAGAGGGAGAA
The DNA here is from genome assembly GCF_040938575.1 of Ambystoma mexicanum. Taxonomy (NCBI): domain Eukaryota; kingdom Metazoa; phylum Chordata; class Amphibia; order Caudata; family Ambystomatidae; genus Ambystoma; species Ambystoma mexicanum. The sequence goes on from NC_090939.1 coordinate 641,446,020, forward strand.
ACAGCTAAAAGGGTGTAGGCAGTGGGCAGAGGGAGAATGGAGGGATATTGGAAGGAGGCATGAGATTTGAAGGGGGAAAGGAATGCAAGTGCCGAGGGGCAGGTGCAGGGACTGTGAAGATACGCAACAGGCATTTGTATGGTGCAGGACCTCTACCCCCATACATTTACACATAGATACAAACCCTGAGAAACAAGAAGCATAAAACAGAAAAATAAACAATATCTCTACAGAAGTCGCAAAGCTTCAGGAAGGGATTTGCCATCCTCCAACCTGTGCAACACAACCACAGCCCCTCTGAAGCTCAAGGCCTCTCTCAGGCCCTCCTACTAACAGGGCTCAGAAAACGCAAACGAATGCTCATCCAAGTTCCCGAATGCTACTCTGATGGCCAGAGATTCTTGACAGTTTCCCAAGGACAGCATCACAGCCTTTCAACCTTTACAATTGAAATGGGCCTGAGCCCTCGGTGGCACAGCAGAGTGTGCCCTTAGAAGGTGCCCTATTTTAGTCGTTTTATAACACAGCAGCATGCCCTATTTTAGTCGTTTTATAACACAGCAGCATGCTCCTTTAATTCGGAAAATTAAATGTGCACTGTGCAGCGCATACATTACAGGCTGCCTTTGCTGGTACCTTCAGGCTATCACCTCCCTCAGGTCCGTTGCAGTATCCAGCAACCTTATCACCTTATTGCATTTTTACTCCTGTTTCCTGTATACTAACACCTTGCTGTAAAATAGTACTTGATAGGTTTTCAGTGGATATTTAGGGGGTAATTCATAGAATTAAGCGCACAAGTGGCGCATGCGGCTGGCGCACAGTGTGCGCGTGCGATAGTCTGCGCCAGCCGCATGCGCCAAAATTAATTTCGGCGCACAGCGTATTCATGGATTTTAGCCACCAAAAGCAGCCGCGGCGCAGAGTGGCGCAGCGACCCTGCAGCAGCGCCAGTAACGCCCCCAAGAACGCCCCTCGCGCAAGGAAAAGCCATCAAAATCCCCAATCCAGCACAAAGGGCTGCGCTAACCCTGGACCAGTATACAGGGCCGCCACACAGCACACGGCAAGTGGGGAACGTGTATTACTGGGGTTCGCGGGAAGTTTCACCCGCGATTTCAGCAGGGTACGTGTATTACTGGGGTGCAGGGAAGTTTAACATGCGATTTCAGCAGGGTACGTGCATTTCTGGGGTGCGCGTGAAGTTCCACACGCGATTTCAGCAGGGTATGTGTATTCCTGTGGTGCGGGGAAGTTTAACACGCAATTTTAGCAGGGTATGTGTATTTCTGGGGTGCGGGCAAGTTTAACACGCGATCTCAGCAGGGTACGTGTATTTCTGGGTTGCGCGGGAAGTTCCACACGCAATTTCAGCAGGGTATGTGTATTACTGAGGTGCGGGCAAGTTTAACACGCGATTTCAGCAGGGTATGTGTATTACTGGGTTTCGGGGAAGTTTAACACGCAATTTCAGCAGGGTACGTGTATTCCTGGGGTGCGGGGAAGTTTAACACGCGATTTCAGCAGGGTACGTGTATTACTGGGGTGCAGGGAAGTTTAACATGCGATTTCAGCAGGGTACGTGCATTTCTGGGGTGCGCGTGAAGTTCCACACGCGATTTCAGCAGGGTATGTGTATTTCTGGGGTGCGGGCAAGTTTAACACGTGATTTCAGCAGGGTACGTGTATTCCTGGGGTGCAGGGAAGTTTAACAGGCGATTTCAGCAGGGTACGTGTATTTCTGGGGTGCGGAGAAGTTTAACATGCGATTTCAGCAGGGTACGTGTATTTCTGGGGTGCGCGGGAAGTTCCACACGCGATTTCAGCAGGGTACGTGTATTACTGGGGTGCAGGGAAGTTTAACACGCGATTTCAGCAGGGTACGTGTATTCCTGGCGTGCGGGGAAGTTTAACATGCGATTTCAGCAGGGTACATGTATTTCTGGGGTGCGCGGGAAGTTCCACACGCGATTTCAGCAGGGTACGTGTATTTCTGGGGTGCGGGCAAGTTTAGCACGCGATTTCAGCAGGGTATGTGTATTACTGGGGTGCAGGGAAGTTTAACACGCGATTTCAGCAGGGTACGTGTATTACTGGGGTGCACGGGAAGTTCCACACGCGATAGGCCCTGTGCGAGTGGGGTATGTGTATTTCGGGGGTGCAGGGGATTCCTACACGTGAATTGGCAGTGTGGGTCCTCCCAGGTGTTCCCTCTACACCCTCCACGGCCCCTGCAAGCAGACCACACCACAGGGGACTACCCTGCACCCCTGGGCATGTCCCGCAGGCAGCCCATCCACCATGGGCATGCCTCCCCAGCCAAACCACATGTCACCTTGCACTAGTGATCACCAACGCATTACCCCCTTGCACCCCCACCCCCCAGCTGTGCAGGGCACCTGCCTGCAGGCCCCCACTCATATCCCCCAGCACTCCCACCCCCCAGCAGTCAGGGGCACCTACCTGCAGGCCCCCACTCATGTCCCCTTGCACCCCCACCCCCAGCAGTGTGGGGCACCTGCCAGCAGGCCCCCACTCCTGTCCCACTCATGTCCCCCTGCACCCCCACCCCCCAGCAGTGCAGGGCACCTGCCAGCAGGCCCCCACTCATGTCCCCTTGCACACCCACCCCCCAGCAGTGTGGGGCACCTGCCAACATGCCCCCACTCATGTCCCCTTGCACCCCCAGCACTGAGGGGCACCTGCCAGCGGGCCCCCACTCATGTCCCCTTGCACCCCCACCCCCCAGCACTGAAGGGCACCTGCCAGCAGGCCCCCACTCATGTCCCCTTGCACACCCACCCCCCAGCAGTGCGGGGAACCTGCCAGTAGCCCCCCACTCATGTCCCCTTGCACCCCCACCCCCCAGCAGTGTGGGGCACCTGCCAGCAGGCCCCCACTCATGTCCCCTTGCACCCCCAATCCCCAGCAGTGCAGGGCACCTGCCAGCAGGCCCCCACTCATGTCCCCTTGCACCCCCACCCCCAGCACTGAGGGGGCACCTGCCAGCAGGCCCCCACTCATGTCCCCTTGCACACCCCCCCAGCAGTGCGGGGCACCTGCCAGCAGGCACCCACTCATGTCCCACTAATGTCCCCTTCCACCCCCATCCCCCAGCAGTGCGGGGCACCTGCCAACAGGCCCCGACACATGTCCCCTGCACCCCCAGCAGTGCGGGGCACCTGCCAGCAGGCCCTGACACATGTCCCCCAGCCAACACGTCATCACAATCTAGATCCCTGGCCCTTATGGCCAGCCTCCACATGCCAAAGACCCACCCAAGTATTGCATCCACCCACATAAAATGCCAATTACATGACACAACCCCAATGGCAAGTATGTAAATGAAGACATGTCCCTCACACACACACAATGGGTGCAAGTGAATCTCAAAACCCATATCATGACATGCATGAAACCAATGAGATAATACCACACATCGAAGTTTGAAGAAAAAAATTTATTAAAAGCAACATGAATGGAATTAAAATCAAACAAACGACAATGGAAATTAAAAAAGAAAAGCTGCATGTCTATAAAATAATGAAAAACAACAAATCATAATCCAAAGGAAAGGTGTCCAAAGTCACAGTTCCAAAAATGAAATCCAAGGGAAAAACAAAAGTGAAAACCATTGCTCCATGCGGAAATCCAAACAAAAAAGTAGAATCCAACAGTTAACTATATACAGATGAACCATCCAGGGTCCATGATCCCAACTGAAGAAATTAAACCTATCAAAAACTCCTACCTAATAAAAAAACTATATACAAAAATGTGGTCCATTGTCCAAAAGGTCCAAAATAAAGAAAAAACCAAAGGAAACCTAATACTAACTAACTATTTACAAGGGCAGCGGGCAAGTCCAATGGCTCACATGTTGATGTTCCGGGCCAGGGCATCATCAAACTCCTGCTCGATCTCCTGGAGGCAGTCCTCTTCCATGGCCCCGAGGGTTCGCAGGGACGATGACAACTGGAACTCCAGGTCCCTGCGAATAGCCTCGAGGCACTCGGCCCGCCTCAGGCCCCTACGCATGGAGTTCTCCACCCTGACCATCGTGAGCCGTGCATCTTCCGCCCGCTGCCAATCCGCATCTATGGCATGGCCCAACCGCTGCCACACGGAAGACACTTCCCATCCAGGGTCCTCCTGCCCTCCGGCCGATGCTTGCCCCTCCGATGTTGATGGCCCTGAGCCATCATTGCTCCCACCTACAGCCTGCTCCTGCTGCTGCTGTCCATGTGCCCTGTCCGATGGTGCCTGCACATCATCCATCTGCTGGTCTCCAGTTGTGGTGTCCACCCCTGCTGGACCGCCAACTCCCGACTGTGGCAGGGATGGGATCTCCACCAAGCTGGCTGTTTTGTTCAGGCCAGGTCCACAGGGGGCCCTGGTGGAATCTGGGCCGGAAGACGATGTGGAGAACGACCGGCGCATAGCCTCCACAGAGGAGGAGAGGTCCGCCAGAGTGCACGTCACATATAGGAACCCTCCGACCAGGGCCCCTCCCAGCAGTGTCACGTCACGACGCTGCTCTTCGTGATGGCATGCGTTCTCCGCCCAGGAAGAACGCACGTCATCACGAATGACACGCGTGCGCAACGCAACACCCACCAGGACGGATCCCATATGGTAGCGGGACCCCTCGCCCGCAGGTAGTGGAGAGGCAGGTGATATGGCACTCTCCCCTACCTGCGGATGGGCCTGGGACGGGGCCTCCCTGATGGTGCATGATGGTGCAGTCACAGGGTCAAGGACAGCGCCATGCACAGGCCCCTCCGCGTTGACCTGTGCTGCCTCCTGGCCCTGGACTGCACCACTTGCACCAGTGGTACTACCCCCACCAGGCCCCATGTGCGGCTCAGTAGAGGGCTCCTCCTCCTCTGTGGAGACCACCAACCTGGATGTCTCCACACCTTCTTCCGCCATTGGAAGCCAGTGTGGGGGCTCACCCGGCCCTTCCGCCACAGCCGTTGAGGCAGATGCAGCACCAGCCCCCTCGCTCCCGGATGATGGTAATTCCTGGGAGGGTGGCTGGGCCTTGCGTCGCCGCCCAGTGGAGGCATCCCCGCCGCTTGTCTCCACAGCGCCGTCTCCGCCCTCTTCTTCACTTGACGCTGCGTAGAGGGAGACATAGAACACAAGCATCAGGGTACAGTACAAAATACCCTAGACAGGAAGCAATAACACATGAGTGGCACTGTCAAATGTCACTTCCATCCTGTCATTCCACAACACATGGGTGAATGCACACAACACACATGCAGAAACAGTCCGGGCGCCTGCAATCAACATCCATGTAGAAGGGCCCCTGGAAACCAAGATGTTGCCTTCAAAGTCACATGCATCCATGGCGTTTCAAAGTCACACACACACTTCTCAGGCACACACACACACACATGTGCACCATACATATACATGACATCAGCACCCATTCCTCACCCCCCCTCCATGTCCAGGAACAGAGACAGCCATACATTCATGTGTGCATTCCACATAGAGCTCCCCATGTTGCTTTAAAACACATGCACCAACCATTTGGCTCACACATAACTGGTCTCACATGCATGACCATGATGTCCCTGCACACACATCCATACATGGCCTATGTCACACATACAGGCAAGCATCAGACTACCAGCACACCACACTGCAACATGCCCTGTCTCACACAGCAATGCTTGGCCACTCACCGCTCAACTCCAGACGGGTCTGCCTCCAAAGGATCTGGGCATGGAGCGCTGGGCCTACGCGTTCCAGGACCCTCATCGGGATGGCACTCAGGCGTGCCCGGCCCTCCTCCGCGAGGCGCCGGGCCTTGTGGAGGGTCCTGGACCTGAAGTCCTCCCAGCGCTTCTTGACGTGCTTGATGTCGCGGGTTGCCACCCCCTCCGCGTTGATGGCAACCACTACGTCATCCCAGATCCTCTCCCGTCCTTCCTTATTGGCGCGTGATGTTCAGAAGAGGGCATCATGATGCCCCAGGACATACTCCACCAGGACACCAACTTCGGTGGCAGTGAAGCTGGTGGCCCTCTGCCTCTTTAGCTGAGGGTTGCCAGTGGTGCCAGATGGTATAGTGCCCAACATGGCAACCCCAGAGGCAGGAGTGGGTGGGCAACTGGGTCCTGGGGCTGGGCTGTGGAGCGATGGAATCCCAGTCGGGAGTCTTCTGTTCCAGCAGGGGTGGACACAGCAACTGGACCCCTGCAGATGCCTGAAGTGCAAGCACCAAATAGCAGGGCACGTGGGCAGCAGGCAGACAGGCAGCAGCAGATGGCTGGTGGGAGCGTGCTCAGGGGGCTGGGGGGCAGGAAAATGGCCTTCTGGGCAGGAGTGTGGTCTTCCGTGTGTGTACGCGTGGCCAGCTTGATACGGAGTGATTTGGCACGTGAAAATCTTGCACGTCAGCGTGTAATTCAAAGAAAGGCCCTTAGCGCGTAAGCGCGTCACCACACGTGCGCGACATCATTGGACCAAAGGCCCTTAGCACGTAAGCGCGTCTGTGACGTATTGTGCACGGGCGTTGCCCTTTCGCGTGTAAAACTTGCCGCGCACCCCTGAAATTCATGTACTCCCTCGACCAGGGCCCTTTCACGTGTGAAACTTCACGCGAACCCCGTAATACACGTACCTTGCTGAAATCGTGGGTGAAACTACACGCGAACCCCAGGAATACACATACCCTGCTGAAATCGCGGGTGAAACTTCACTCGAACCCGTAATACACGTACCCTGCTGAAAACACGGGTGAAACTTCAATCGAACCCCAGGAATACACGTATCCTGCTGAAATCGCGGGTGAAACTGCACGCGAACCCCAGGAATACACGTACTCCGCTCAACAGGGCCCTTTCACGTGTAAAACTTCACGCTGTACCCCAGAACTACACGTACCCCGCTCGCTCGCACAGGGCCAACATTCCTGGGGTTCGCGTGAAGTTTCTCACTCGATACGCCATGTGCGAGTGGGGTACGTGTATTACTGGTGTTCGCGGGAAGTTTCACCCGCGATAGGCCCTGTGCGAGTGGGGTACGTGTATTTCAGGGGTTCGCGGGAAGTTTCACATGCGATTTAGCTGTCAGAGCGGGGTACGTGAATTTCGGGGGTGCGCTGGGAGTCCTACAAGTGAATTGGCAGTGTGGGTCCTCCCAGGTGTTCCCTCTACACCCTCCACGGCCCCTGCAGGCAGACCACACCACAGGGGACTACCCTGCACCCCTGGTCATGTCCCGCAGGCAGCCCATCCACCATGGTCATGCACCCCAGACAAGCCACCTGTCCGCTTGCACCACTGATCACCAACTCATGTCCCCCTGCACTCCCACCCCCCAGCAGTCAGGGGCACCTGCCAGCAGGCCCCCACTCATGTCCCCTTGCACCCCCACCCCCCAAGCAGTGCAGGGCACCTGCCAGCAGGCCCCCCTCATGTCCCACTCATGTCCCCTTGCACCCGCACCCCCCAGCAGTGCAGGGTACCTGCCAGCAGGCCCCCACCCATGTCCCCTTGCACCCCCACCCCCAAGCAGTGCAGGGCACCTGCCAGCAGGCCCCCACTAATGTCCCCTTGCACCCCCAGCCCCCAGCAGTGCAGGGTACCTGCCAGCAGGCCCCCACTCATGTCCCCTTGCACCCCCACCCCCCAGCAGTGCAGGGTACCTGCCAGAAGGCCCCCACTCATGTCCCCTTGCACCCCCACCCCCCAGCAGTGCAGGGCACCTGCCAGCAGGGCCCCCACACATGTCCCCTTGCACCCCCACCCCCCAGCAGTGCAGGGTACCTGCCAGCAGGCCCCCACTCATGTCCCCTTGCACCCCCACCCCCCCAGCAGTGCAGGGTACCTGCCAGCAGGCCCCCACTCATTTCCCCTTGCGGCCCCACCCCCCAGCAGTGCAGGGTACCTGCCAGCAGGCCCCCACTCATGTCCCTTGCACCCCCACCCCCCAGCAGTGCAGGGTACCTGCCAGCAGGCCCCCACTCATGTCCCCTTGCACCCCCACCCCCCCAAGCAGTGCAGGGCACCTGCCAGCAGGCCCCCACTCATGTCCCCTTGCACCCTCACCCCCAGCAGTGCAGGGTACCTGCCAGCACGCCCCCACTCATGTCCCCTTGCACCCCCACCCCCCAAGCAGTGCAGGGCACCTGCCAGCAGGCCCCCACTGATGTCCCACTCATGTCCCCTTGCACTCCCACCCCCCAGCAGTGCAGGGTACCTGCCAGCAGGCCCCCACTCATGTCCCCTTGCACCCCCACCCCCCAAGCAGTGCATGGCACCTGCCAGCAGGCCCCCACTCATGTCCCACTCATGTCCCCTTGCACTCCCACCCCCCAGCAGTGCAGGGTACCTGCCAGCAGGCCCCCACTCATGTCCCCTTGCACCCGCACCCCCCAGCAGTGCAGGGTACCTGCCAGCAGGCCCCCACTCATGTCCCCTTGCACCCCCACCCCCAAGCAGTGCAGGGCACCTTCCAGCAGGCCCCCACTAATGTCCCCTTGCACCCCCAGCCCCCAGAAGTGCAGGGTACCTGCCAGCAGGCCCCCACTCATGTCCCCTTGCACCCCCACCCCCCAGCAGTGCAGGGTACCTGCCAGAAGGCCCCCACTCATGTCCCCTTGCACCCCCACCCCCCAGCAGTGCAGGGCACCTGCCAGCAGGGCCCCCACACATGTCCCCTTGCACCCCCACCCCCCAGCAGTGCAGGGTACCTGCCAGCAGGCCCCCACTCATGTCCCCTTGCACCCCCACCCCCCAGCAGTGCAGGGTACCTGCCAGCAGGCCCCCACTCATTTCCCCTTGCAGTCCCACCCCCAGCAGTGCAGGGTACCTGCCAGCAGGCCCCCACTCATGTCCCTTGCACCCCCACCCCCCAGCAGTGCAGGGTACCTGCCAGCAGGCCCCCACTCATGTCCCCTTGCACCCCCACCCCCCAAGCAGTGCAGGGCACCTGCCAGCAGGCCCCCACTCATGTCCCACTCATGTCCCCTTGCACCCTCACCCCCCAGCAGTGCAGGGTACCTGCCAGCACGCCCCCACTCATGTCCCCTTGCACCCCCACCCCCCAAGCAGTGCAGGGCACCTGCCAGCAGGCCCCCACTGATGTCCCACTCATGTCCCCTTGCACTCCCACCCCCCAGCAGTGCAGGGTACCTGCCAGCAGGCCCCCACTCATGTCCCCTTGCACCCCCACCCCCCAAGCAGTGCATGGCACCTGCCAGCAGGCCCCCACTCATGTCCCACTCATGTCCCCTTGCACCCCCACGCCCCAGCAGTGCGGGGCACCTGCCAGCAGGCCCCGACACATGTCCCCCAGCCAACACGTCATCACAATCTAGATCCCTGGCCCTTATGGGCAGCCTCCACATGCCAAAGACCCACCCAAGTATTGCATCCACCCACATAGAAATGCCAATTACATGATACAACCCCAATGGCAAGTATGTAAATGAACACATGTCCGTCACACACACACAATGGATGCAAGTGAATGTCAAAACCCATATCATGACATGCATGAAAACAATGAGATAATACCACACATCGAAGTATGAAGAAAAGAATGTATTAAAAGCAACATGAATGTAATTAAAAGCAAACAAACAACAATGTGAATAAAAAAAGAAAAGCTGCATGTCAGTTAAAATAATGAAAAACAAGAAATCATAATCCAAAGGAAAGGTGTCCAAAGTCACAGTCCAACAAAGCAAATCCAAGGGAAAAACAAAAGTGAAAACCATTGCTCCATTGGGTAATCCGAAAAAAAAAAAGATGAATCCAATAGTGAACTATATACAGATGAACAATCCAGGGTCCATGATCCCAACTGAAGAAATGAAACCTACCAAAAACTACCTAATAAAAAAACTATATACAGAAACGTGGTGCATTGTCCAAGCGCAACCAAAATAAAGAAAAAACCAAAGGAAACCTAACACTATCCAACTATTTACAAGGGCAGTGGGCAAGTCCAACAGCTCACATGTTGATGTCCCGGGCCAGGGCATCATCGAACTCCTGCCCGATGTCCTGGAGGCGGACCTCTTCCATGGCCCCGAGGGTTCGCTGGGACGATGACATCTGGATCTCCAGGTCCCTGCGAATGGCCTTGAGGCACTCGGCCCGCCTCAGGGCCCTACACATGGAGTTCTCCGCCCTGACCATCGTGAGCCGTGCCTCTTCGCCCGCTGCCGCTCCGCATCTATCGCATGGCCCAACCGCTGCCACACGGAAGACACTTCCCGTCCAGGGTCCTCCTGCCCTCCGGCCGATGCCTGCCCCTCCGATGATGAAGGCCCCGAGCCATCATGGCTCCCACCTTGTTGCTGCTGCTGCTGTGCCGCTGCCTGTGCCCTGGCTCCTGCTGCCTGCACATCCTCCTCCAGCTGGGGTGCAGTTGTTGAGGTGGCCACCCCTGCTGGACGTCCGACTCCCGACTGTGGCAAGGATCTGTTGTCCATCAGCCTGGCGGCAGGGTCAGAGGCAGCTCCACAGGACACCCAGGTGATACATGGGTGGGAAGATGGCATGGAGGATGACTGGGGCATAGGGGGTTCAGTTGAGGAGGGGGTCGGAACAAGGTCCGGGAAACGGAGGAATCCGGCCCTGGTGAGCTGTCCCAGTGGGTCACTGCGGTCAACAGGCCATGCGAGAAGATGTGCAGTCGCCTCATGAAAAGACTGCAGGTCACCTCGCATGGCATGTTGACGCAACGCCACCCCACCCAGGACAGGCTCAACCCGGTGCCGGATAGCCACATCCACAGGGAGAGGAAGGCTAGTTGGTGTAAGCCAATCCCCTCCCTGAGAACGGGTCTGGACGTAGGCATCCCTGCTGGTGCGAGATGATGCAGTGACAGGATCAGGGATAGGTTTGCACACAGGCACCTCTGCGGCGGCCTGTGCTGCCTCCTGTCCCTGGTCCTGCACTGCACCACTAGCACCAGTGGAATCCCCACCTCCAGACCCCGTCTCTGTCCCTTGCACGGCATCCTCCTCAACCAAACCCCCCACCAACCTGGATGACTCCATGCTGTAAGGATATTTGGCGTGTTACAGCACAGAGTACAGCACTACTGCACAGGATCAATGTGTAGCATGTTTTTTTTATGCAGCGCCAATGCATGGGTGGTGCATTGCTATGATGCAGTTGTTTCAAGCTATGTGTTGCCAGTGTAACATGGACATATAAGTAAGGGCAGGTTATTCAGTCAAAAACGATTTTTACATATAAAATGCAAATACATTTTTCACAGTTAAAAGCACACATCTGTACCTTCAAAATGCACACCATTTCTCCCCTGAAATGCCTATGTTGCAAGAGACACATTTGGTAATTAACAAACTAATATCACTAACAAGGCTAATAATTATAACTCATTAATAAAAGAATGTGTCTTCACTGCAAAAAGAGGCAGACTATGAAAATCAGTTTTAAACACACATTCAAGTTTTTTTTCTTTGCCTTCCTGTGCTCTGTCCACAGTAACTGCAGGAAGCAAAGACTTTGAATAAGCAGGAAATCAGCTTGTTACAGTTGCAACTGTGCAAGAAGAACCATTGTTAAAAGTAGGAGGATAGAACATGATTGATTCTGATTGGAGCACGTCCCATCACGCATCATGTTGGAGGCTGTGACTAGTGCTTTGCTGCAGAATATGGGGGAAGAAAGGGAGAGACATCTTGACACAGCTCGAAGAAGGACGGGGTTGACAGCTGGGGAGGCCTGATTCCTAAAGCAAATTCAACTTGGGTGCAGAGACTGGCTTTTCCAGTCAACAAGTCCCAGTTCGAGTGACGGCAGATGCTTGTCCTTGCTGGGTGAACCCCTACAGAAGGCGAACAGCCAAAGAAGTTACATGCTGAATAAGCCTGGTAATTATCTCGCTGAGGTGTGTGGGCTGAGTGTGTACGAGAATATTCAGTCAGTGTAGGAAAGGAGATTCCTGTCCTTTACTCACATGTTTAATGTTGCAAATTGAGTTCTTGTCTCCGCCACTCTCTTTTCAGTGTATCACAGATAATGCTGTTACTGTGCTATTTCATTTATTTCTGTAAAGAGTCAGATCGTGTTTAAATGCAACTTTTATAATACACAAAAATATCTGAAAGCAGACGGGTGGTGTGTTTTATATTTACCAATACAGTGCTGATGATGTGGGGAGATGTTTAGACAGTGCAATTGTCATTTTCAAGGTAGCTAAACATAAGATTTGGCTGCAGCCGGGTGCACAATGTAATTCAGTATGAGCAATTATAACTAACTGTGCGTGTTGTAGTCTGCCGGAGGTCTATGAGTCGGCAAAAAGCGAGGCCCGGACATAGTTCACTACCGTATATAAGATAGTGAAAATACCACATGATAGCTCGCTGCCGTAGATAAGACAGAGAGAAATTGCCCATGGTGGCACACTAAACATGAAAATGTGGTGTTCCTGAAATGCAAGCCTGAGGTCTCTCTAGTGATTACACGAAAAATCTAAACAAAAATAAGGGGTTCTGGATATTGGGGCCACAAATAAAACAAGGGAATTATGCTCACCAAAATACCACCAACCACGCATACCAACCACGCATACCAACCACGCATGTCTGTGTGCTGAAATAATGCATGTCCACTGTATTATTGTTGTACATGGCCCAATCTGAATACAAGGAGTGATTGTTGCTAAATTATTTTTCGGCGGTAAGAAAATACCGTCAGGCCTGAAATCTCCACAAAAATACCCAACAATGCCATCTTCCTCCGTTGGGCCCTGTGGGGTCTCAGCTGCCCCTTCTGCTGCCGAGGAGTCCAACTTCGACCTCCGCTTCTTGGACCTCCCCTCGGCAGCTGCGGCCTGGGACGCGGCACCGGACTCCTCACTCCCCGACGAGATGACAACCTGGGAAGGTAGCCGGGCCTTGCGTCTCCGGCTGGCGGTGCGATCCCTGCCGCTGTGCTCCACAGCACCTTCTCCGCCCTCTTCATCAGTTGACGCTGCAGACAGGGAGAAATAAAACACAGGCATCAGGGCACTGTACAATGGACTCATACACACATGACAGTTGTACATGAGTGGCATTGTCAAACTTCAGACATGGCATCACAATCCCCAACACACATGTCATTTCGACTCACATACATGAGCTATTCCACAGCCATATCGCAACAGCCAGCACCATCCATACACATACAACAGCATGAGCAGCCAAAGGTGAGTCAGACATCACATGAAACACAGGGAGTGCACTACACATGCACACACGCCACCACACTTACATGCATGTGTACACCTCCGCCAACTGTCGCAGTGTTGAGATCGGCATCCATGTCACATCTGCCAATCAGTCTTCCACATATCAGTGTCACATGCATCCATGTTGCATCACTGTTGCACCCTTGTCAAATACACACACATGCACATGTACATGGTGCAGATACATGCAGCTGGAACCAACATCCATGTGTGACACCACAACCATGCCAACTGACATACACAGTAATCCACATCTGCATTTGGCTTGCATGCTTACCCACACATACACCATCCATGTGTCTCACACATGAAAGGACTTGCATCAGTCAGCCTCACAGCCCTGTACATACACATCCATACATGGCCCTAGAAAACCACATGTACAACCTGCACACTACTGGCACACCACCACACGCACAGCTTCCAATCAGTATGCATGTACACTTACCGCTCAACTCCAGACGGGTCTGCCTCCCAAGGACCTGGACGTGGAGCGCTGGGCATATGCGTTCCAGGACCCTCATCTGATGTTCCGACAGGTGGCCCCTTAGCATCCGCTGCCTTCAAGAGGCGCCGGGCCTTGTTGAGGGTCCTGGACCTGAAGTCCTCCCAGTGCTTCTTGACATGTTGGAAGTCGCGGACTGCCACCCCCTCCGCGTTGATGGCAGTCACGATGTCCGTCCAGATCCGAGTCCGTCCTTCCTTGTTGGCGCATCTTGTTCCAAAGAGGGCATCATACTGCCCCAGGACTTGCTCCACCAGGACACCAACTTCGGTGGTAGTGAAGCTGGTGCCCCTCTGCCTCTCTGGCTGGGGGTTGCCAGTGGTGCCAGATGGTGTAGTGCCCGACATGGCAACCCCAGAGGCAGGTGTGGGTGGGCAACTGGGTCCTGGGGCTGGGCTGTGGAGCGATGGTATCCCAGTCGGGAGTCTTCAGTTCCAGCAGGGGTGGTCACAGCAACTGCACCCCTGGCTGATGTGCAGGCAGCAAACAGGTGGGAGCGTGCTCGGGGCTCTGGGGGGCAGTGATTCGGCCTTTTGTGCAGGAGCGTGGTCTTCCGTGAGTTTTCTCGTGGCCAGCTTGATACGGAGTGCTTTGGCATGTGAAAAATTTGCACGTCAGCGTGTAATTCGAGTAAAGGCCCCTAGCGCGTAACCGTGTCAGCACTCGTACGTGCTTTCATTGGACCAAAGGCCCTTCAAGCGTAAGCGCCTCTGTGACGTGACACGCGCAGGCGTGCGCGGGCGTTTCCCTCGTGACGTTAGCATAGTGGTTCAGCACGCGTAAAAAAACTGCACGTCCGCGTGTGAATGCGTTTAATCCGAGGAAAGGGCCCATGCGCGTAAGTGACGTGACACGCGCGGGCGTTTCCCTCAGGTGAGCGGGGGCACCAGTTCGCTGTACGTGCCTTTCGTGGAGACCGACGTGTGTTGCTGCTTCCTGTTGTTTCGTGCTCCATCACAACTTCACAGCTATCAAGGACGTATCTCTTCTTTTGGCGGGGGTATTGGCTATGTGTGTTTTTCTGCATCGCGCTAGTCAGACGGTGAGTCGCACACGCTATTTTTCCCACTGCGGGTGCCCCTGTGTATCGCACCCATTTTCGAGGTCATAGTAGCCTGCGTGTAGCCTGCGTGTCCCGCGCATACGCGTTATTCGTGTTACTGGGTGCCACCGCGTACTGCGGGAGGTTGATTCCATGCACGTAGGCTGCAGAGTTGCGTGCACGGTTTTACTGCAGTTTTGGGGTGGCTGAGCGTTGCGTGACCCGTCACTACATCACCGGGGTCACATACAGCCTTGCAGGTGCAGGGGGGCTGTTAACATCTTGCTTCCCACCCCCTTCACCCCAATTGCCCAGGTCAATTGTGGTGTACACCTCCCATTGGCACTACTCCATCTGTGCCTGCACTACTACATCTGTGCCATGGTTGGGAGGCCAGCAAAGGTGAGGGGCGCCTCAGCTGGGCGTACTCCTCGTGGCGGGCGTGGTCGGGGACGTGACTGTGGTGACCAGGGAGTAGGGGGACTCCAGGGTGTCCAGGGCGGCCACAGAGGGGGAAGAGGCAGGGGTGCGCCACTTGAGCACAATGTTGTGCCATGTGTCGGTGCAGTCATGCCACCACCCCCTGTGGTTCTGGGAGATGCAGCTTCTGCATCTGGCACTGGCGCCCGTGTGACCCGGCAGTCCGTTCCATCGACTGCCACGGGCCCAAGGGTAGTGGTAGCTGCAGGTGCAGCTGTGGACACCGCCACCCAGGCTCAGGGTCTGCCAGCGCAGGCTGCGTTGGCACTTGAGGAGCCCTTGGAAGATTTCCAACAAGCCAGGAGGGAAACCGTAGGGGCATGCAGGGCTGCTCTGACCAAGACACGTGTCCCTGGGGCAGTTATGTCATCTGCTGCCCCGAACAGCCGGGTGTTGGCAAGTGCAGGGGCAGATGCACCCAACAACACCCCGGTTGTGAGTCTGCCAACCAGTACCGTTGCGGTCAATGACCCTGCCACAGTGGATGTTGCTGCGCAGGGTCCATTAGAGGGCACCCAGCTGCCACTGACACAAGTCAGGCCTTTAGTCGTCCCTCCACCTGCCACTCCCTTGGCTCAATCCACCAAACCCACTGGCCATACTGGTCAGGGCGGCATTAGCCAGCCAGGGTCTGCGCCACAGTCCAAGAGGAGGAAGGTTGCACCTGCAGCACAGGCTGGGACCCCACACACAGCCACGACCTCCTGCACGTCGAGGAAGAAGCCTTTCTGCAAGCAGGAACTGGACTTCCTCGTGGACTACGTGCGGGGCCACAGCCGTGACATGCTAGTGGGTGCCAATAGTCAGACTACGGCTGCCCACCGTGACACCCACTGGAAGCAAGTTGCGGAACATGTCAGTTCATTCGGCCATGAG
Organism: Ambystoma mexicanum; assembly: GCF_040938575.1. Lineage (NCBI taxonomy): Eukaryota > Metazoa > Chordata > Amphibia > Caudata > Ambystomatidae > Ambystoma > Ambystoma mexicanum. Next base: position 641,462,159 of record NC_090939.1, read on the forward strand.
GTGCGCACGGCGCAAGAGTGCAAAAAGTGTTGGAATTACCTCAAACGCAGCGCTAAGGCTAAGCGTGCCTCAAATTACAACTTGACTCTGGTGACTGGCGGTGGGCCTGCACCAGAGGAGGAAGAGCTCACTCCGCATGAGTCACTCTTTGCGGAGTTCATACCATCTGAATCGGTCGAAGGAGTGGGAGAGATGCTGGACTTTGATGCCCGTCCAGTGAGTGTTGATGCGTGTTTGTTAAGGACGTGTGTGTTTTACTTGTGGGATGTGTTGTGCATGATTGCCACTACATGTGACGTGTACATGGTTCTGATGTGCAAGTAATGCAATGCTTCCGTGATGCATGTCTGCTCTGCTGGATGGTGGACATGTGGAGCAGACGGGGACTGTCCGCATCACCACTATTGGACCCTACTCACATGCTGGTTACCAGTATACCCCTCCGGTCCATGTTCCAGCTCACTGGCCCTTCTGCATGTGGCGTGGGGTGACCTTCCTCTCAGCCCAGGCACAATGTCATAGCATGACTGACGTGCATGTGTCCTCTGCCTGCATGCGGGTACTCCATGTAGGCATGCTCCCTTGCCCCTCCTCTGCCACTCTGCACCCCAGTTCCACCTTTGCACTGGTCTGCTTCAATCTTGCCATTGGGTACTTTCCTGTTCATGCGTCCTGTGTACATGCTAACTTCCAGCGGACAATCTGCCAGACATATGCTGTGTGGTACAGCCTTAGTACTTGATGCAGGGTATCTCACTTGTACTCTGCATAGGTCAGATGCCCCGCAGGGACATGAGCGCCCATTCATGCTCCATGTGCATTGCACGCATGCCCCTATGTGTCCTTGAATGGATGATCACTGTAATACAAGTCCTGGGTGACATACATTGCATGGCATCTCATCAGCCTTCCCATGTCAACTGTGGCTCAGTACTGCGTTGCACACATGTTTAGGGTCTGACAATCTGTGTGGGTCATAGGCCTCAGCCTGTTTAATGGCCAATGACTCTGTCCGACTGTTGTAGTGTGTTCTTCACACGTGGGCGGCCTCCAGAGTTTTCATCATGTGTCCTGCTTACTGTCCCATCATCATTTACAGTGTTGTCAGTTCAATCACATTAAGCTGTTGATGCCAGTCAACACTGCCTGTCAATACACAGGTCTATGGTCAGCCTTTTGATACCATGCTAGGCATCCCTGCTTTTGCACTTGGGTGGAGGGGTGCTTTGCTTGTAGATATGCTACCCATTGAATGCACATTGCACGTGATGTCTGAATTTGACCTTGCACTGCCTTCACATTTCCTGACACACACCATGAAGTCCTTGTGCATGTAGGTAGTGAGTGACATACACATTTGCTGCACTGCATAGACCCACTTCTATGCAAACTGCCACCTTTCAAGAGGTCTGATCACATAAGCAATTCGAAGTTGACCCAGCATGCATGCCAGGTTCTATTTTGTGTGTCACATGTCTGCCTGATGTGTTTGTTTTCGGTGTGTGTGTGTGTGTTGTGTGCTTCTGACATGTGTAGTGACCTATTTTCTCTATATTTTTCAGATGATGACGCAATGGAGCCGGAGGATGGTGTTGTCATGCCAGACACAGGGTTGTTACCACTACATCAACCCGGCACAAGTGGGGGTCGTAGGGTGGTAGGCCACGAAAACCCCCAAGTGCTACAGTCCATCTTGTCTCTGGCTGCCTATGTGTCCACCCCTGATGACGACTCTGACGTCCATGTCGAGTTGGATGAGCATCAAGTCCATGTGTCAGGGGTGAGTGATTCTGATGTGGACACTCCTCTGTCCGCGACACCTGCACTGAGGGGTCAGACAGTCTGGTACCTCCGCCCGTGGTGGATCGGGATGCAGGGTCACCCTGCACACCAGTCACTGATGTGCCTGGGACATCACGTCGACGGGGGCCTGTAGTCGTGCAGCCGCGGGCAGTGCCAACACAGCGAGGACACCCGGTCCTTGGGTCCCGCAGGGGTCAAGCCCAGCAACGCGGTCGCTGCGCGCAACCACAGTATACTGAGTGGGAGCAAGACATAACTGCCAATTCAGAATGGCAGGGGGCAGCAATGGAGAACATCGCTGAGAGCATGGAGCGTGTGGCCCGATCTGTGCTCCCCCTACTAGGCAGGTGCTTCTCCAGCAGCAGGCGGCACGGTCCACGGCCCGCTCGCTCAGGCTGGGCATGGCGGCCTCAGACAGGGCACGCCAGGCTGAAATGTCTTCTCTGCGTCAAGCAATTGCTGCTCACGCAGAGGCACACATGGAGGCCCTGAGGCAGGAGTATTCTTCCCTCAAATCCACTCTGGGTGTCCTTCTGATGTCCCAGAGGCAGCGGGCAGAGGAGAGGTTTGCACAGCTTGAGCGTACCATCTCGGCTGAGCTACAGGCTTGCCGGGAGGTGCAGCGGTTGTCCAGCCAGGCCTTGCAGGAGGAACTCTGTGTTACACGTGCTACCTTGCAAGAGGAAGCACGTGTATCACGTGAGGTTCTGCATGCAGACCTACGTCACATCGCCACACAGAACCAGGCTCACCCGTCCGGCAGACTTGCTGCCAACGTGGGGCAAGCTGTGGCTAGGCGTGGCCAGGCTACTGTGCCACGTCCTCCTTTCCAGGATGAGCCAGACTCGGACAACCATCTATCTCCCACATAGGTCGGGCTGTGCAGGCGTTTTGGAGGTTTTTTTTTTGACTCAGCATCATCGCATGTGGGTGTTGAGCAGCACCCTGTACCTCCCCCCTCCTGGGGGCCTCCCCCCCCGGGTTGTATGTGGCCATTTTTGATTTTTCTTTTAGTTTAGTTAGTTAAGTTTCTGTTTGATAGTTAGTTTAATTAGGTATGTAGGTTGTTCATAGTTAGTGTTATTAGTTAATATAGTTTAAAATTGCTTGTCTATTGGGCTTTCATGTGACGGTGCAGTGCTTTGTGGCTTTTGAAAGCATCCACTGTCTGTTCCAGCTGGGCCCTTCAGGCTTGTCTTGTGTATGTGTTTGCTGCTTGGGGTCCTTGACTCACATATGCCACTCCTGCTTCCCTTATCCATGGGCTCGCAAGGATGGTTCGGTGTAACAGCCTATTACACAAGGGCTTTGGACTGTCATATCTGTGGCATGTCTGCTGCTGTGTAGCTTGTGTTAACACCCCTAGTGGGGATGATTGCGGTGTTATTGACCACTGTCTGTTCTGCTTTTGCTAGATGGGGTGTTTCATGATTAATGTGTACATTCATTGCTATGCATTGTGTAGTATGTTTCTTATCTTTACTGTACACGTGCTTGTTGCAATTCATGCCGTAGATAGTGTGTTCCACACTTTGGATGTGAAAGACGGACTGATGGTGTGATTTCTGATGTACGTCCAGTACATCAGTACATGGTCCAGTAATGAGATGCCTGAAGAGACACACACAGATGATTCTAAAGCATTGATCATGTGTTTCATGCCCTTTCTGCAGGGGGATGAGCCTCCAGACCACCTTTGCCAGCAGACATGGCCCATTGGACGTCTGGATTCTGGGCACGTTTGGTGGTGCCCACATGCACATGTGTGCTCAAACAGAGGCACAGGGATTGTAGACATACATCCTAGAACTGCTGACGTGTTTCAAGGGACTCCAGGTAAGGTGAGCAGCACAGGGGCCACAACACAGCAAAGCTTCCACCAGGCCAGTTGCACATGCAGGCTTAGTAGCAGCACTGACGGGGAGCTTGGACGAATATTGGTGTTGAAGCGCACAATACAGCTCAGATGTGTTGGTGGACTGATGGCTAGTTGATTGTAAGGTTGTGTGGGGCACCTGCAGGGGCAGTGGCACATACCCTCCGGTCCACCATGGGCCATTGAGGCAATTGTATCACCCATGTAGCCTTCCGAGACATGGAAAGGAGCAGCTCACAGGGACATACAGCAAGGGACAGACTCGGGTGCAGTGCATTTCATTTCCATGTACATTTTGAAACATGCACTGCCTATTTTTTTTCGGTCATGGTGGGACACAACTTTTTCTGAAGTCATACCTTGCTACATACGTCTGTCTGCTTACACAGTGAACATTGCATGTTGTGTGAATTGTGACACATTGGTGTTCCATCTGCCACGCACCCACCGGCGCCTGACTTACTGCATTGACTGTGTATGAACCATCACAGGGGGAATGTTACGTATGGGTACGAAGCATCCACACCAGATTGTCTGTTTGTAGAGTAGTTTGTTGCTATGGGGCATATTTGGTGGTGTGTTTGTGTGTAATGGGCACGCACAGATTATTAACTGTGGCTCTCTTTGCAGCATTGAAGTGCTCCTGTAACCGGACATGAGAGTGCGCAGGCAGGAGGCCAGCACTCAAAACCAGAGCTGAGTGTCTTGTTGTTTTTCTTTCAAACTGCTCTACATAGGCTTGCTGGCGGGTGCACTGATGCATGGATGAATGTGTAATTCAATTTGGTATGCTTTTTTTTCCCTAATCACCCCGAGTCTTATCCAATTCTAAACCCTGTACCCTCTACCCGGCGTTCCTGCTTCCCGTACCTATCCAACCAACGTTCCCTAACCCTCTCTCCCCGCTGGGGTTGCGTATACCTGTGTAAGCCCCAAGCTTGCAGGCGCCAAAACCCTAGAGGGGGTGGTTGGTTCGTGCCACTCCTGCGCCTGGACTCCGGAAGGCCCTGACAATGATGTACGAGTTTGTTATGATTGTGTATGTGTTAATGCAAGTACTACATTTTAGTGCATTCCCTACTTTCACGTGTCATTCCTACTCCCCTCTCCTGCCCCTCATTCCAGTTATCCAGTATGGCAACGCCTGTCCCGACTGCATATCCCTGACCCTCCTTCCCCACCAGGGTCTCAGAGGCCTGTGTGAGTTTGACCTTGCAGGCACCCAGGCCACGGTGGGGGTGGTTGGTTCGTGCCACTCCTGCGCCTGTACACGGGAGCTGTGACAGTACACATCCGTTCGTGGTGCATCATTCTATGTTATGTACCACACATGGTTCACATCCTGTTGTGACATTGTTTTACTGTGCTACCTTGGTTGTTACATCATTGTGGTAGTACTTGGCCTTTGTGAGGTACTGCTACTTCAAGTCATCTACTGGAGGCTGTTCTGGTTCGATTTTCTGCCTTGGATTTTGTGTCTTTGCAAATGAAGGTGGACGCTGAGGGTGCAGGCAACTTTTTACACACAAGGTGGAAGATGGTGACAAAGGGGAAGGGTGATCCTGTGGCCAGGTGAACTTCAAGGATGAAGGCTACATAACCCAGGTGCAGTTGTTCAGTGGGTCATGGTCATTTGTGAGGGAGGGGGGGTGTTTTGTTGTTGATAGTTGCCTTGCCCTGCAGTGTGATGGGAACCCTGACATTGTAATTGTGGTATCCTATGTACATGATGTGTTCTGCTGATCAATGCATGTTCATGTGTTGTGTTTACCTTTCAGGTGTGAGGGGATAGTTGTGGTTTGACATGCTGGGGTGTACACATGGTGAATGTTCACATGTGATGTGTAGAGGACACTGATGGTCACTTGATTGCACATGCATATGTTGAGTGCATGTCCTTACTGACCCGCACACTCGCACTATGATGCACTACATGTACAACCACCCTTCGATATCCACGTGTACACTCTGTTTGCCTTCTGCTGCCCACTGTGTCCCTGCAGCACATGTTCTGTGACCAATTATGGATCCTGTACATGCTTAATTTGCTTTTTGATGTGGTTTGTCGCTTAGATGTGATGCTCAGGGTGTGCATCACACACAATCGCTGTTCACTGTGCTGTGCGCTGAGCAGTGTGTTGCAGGAGTTGGACACAGCACACAGAAGCTGCAGTGTTGATTTTGCAATGCACAATGTGCATGTAGACAGGCATTCATTGTTATGTTGCGGCTACTACTTTTGTGATGTATTTGGGAATGACTTATTTTGGGTAGGAGGTTGTTGGTCAGTCATTTCATCTGATTCCATGTCAGGCATCATTGTCTGATGCCAATTTACATTTTTCACATGCCAATGTGTACCTTATTGGTACTGTGCTGGTGTATGGCTATTGCTTGCCATGTCATGTTGTGGTTTGGGAGGGTTTGAGTGACATAACAGTGATGGTCATGGCCTGTTTTGCAGGTGTGTGTGATTTACACCTTGCATGTCAGGGTCAGCCGCTTCTCGAAGCAACGAGCTGGGGGTAGATCTCTCTCCGCGGCAGGGGCCTCCCTCTGGAACAGCCTTCCTGCCTCCCTGAAACTTGAGGAGAACCATCTCTGGTTCCGGAAGCACCTCAACACCTTCCTCTTTGCTTCTGCTTTCTCTCTCCCTCTCCCTTGCTAATTTCTTCACTGAAACTGCACTGAATCTGCAACTGGGCCACTCTCACCGACCTCGGTCCCTGGCCCAGCCACTCTCCACTTGCACTGCCTCCCTGGCAACCCCTGCACTGCGGGACTGTCTCTGTATCCCTACAGCCCCCCCTTCCCAGCACTTGTCTGCACTTACCTTTGCACTTGCCACCAGCCGGCCTATCTATTTATTTTTTATTCTACTTACCCTGTACTGGACTCCCCCCCTCCCCTTCCCCTTGCACTTTTCCCTTCCCCCTACCCCTGCACTTGCGCGATCTAAATGGCACCTGGCCTAGTAGGATCGTTGTCTGTCTTCCCTTGTTCCCCCCTCCCTGCCTCGTCGCGCCTTGAAACACTTGTGTATAGGCGCGTTACAAATGCCATATCATATCATATATCAAATGTGTGCCTTTTGGTCACACAGGATAGCTTGTGTTTAAGTAGCTAGGGATGCACACAATGTGGCACTTCCATGGCAACAATCTCAGGGTGGTAAGGTTGTGACAGTTGACTGTCTCTTTGTCATCATCGATTGTCACCTGGTATGTGCCAGGCCTGTGTGCATACCCGTCCCACTCGGGGTGACAAGAGCAAAACAAAAGAGGTGATGGCTGGAAGGTTTAGAATGAATCTTAACCTCTGGCATTGCTCTGGGCAACTCTCCAGACCATCGTTCTTGGCCTGCCAAGCCATTACAGAAGGGGAAAGACCATATGCGAATCAGGCTTGGCCCCACCCCCAAAGGGGTAGTCCAGCCTGAACTGCTAGGTCACAGTGGTTAAGATTCATTCTAAACCTTCCAGCCATCACCTCTTTGTTTTTGCTTTGTCACCCCGAGTGGGACGGGTATGGCCAGATGTGGGTCCCGTGCCTGCTGGGCCTAGAGACCCAAGCTACTCCTCACTGATGAGCCCCAACAAGGGCGAAACATGTTTGGGGATGCTTGTGGTCTCGTGCAGAAGGGATGTGACCTAGCAGTTCGGGCTGGACTGCCCCTTTTGGGGTGGGGCCAAGCCTGATTTGCATATGGTCTTTCCCCTTCTGTAATGGCTTGGCAGGCGAAGAACGGTGGTCTGGGGGGTTGCCCAGAGCAACGCCAGTGGTTAAGATTCATTCTAAACCTTCCAGCCATCACCTCTTTGTTTTTGCTTTGTCACCCCGAGTGGGACGGGTATGCCCAGACGTGGGTCCCGTGCCTTCTGGGCCTAGAGACCCAAGCTACTCCTCACTAATGAGCACCAACAAGGGCGAAACATGTTTGGGGATGCTTGTGGTCTCGTGCAGAAGGGATGTGACCTAGCAGTTCGGGCTGGACTGCCCCTTTTGGGGTGGGGCCAAGCCTGATTTGCATATGGTCTTTCTCCTACTGTAATGGCTTGGCAGGCGAAGAACGGTGGTCTGGGGGGTTGCCCAGAGCAACGCCAGTGGTTAAGATTCATTCTAAACCTTCCAGCCATCACCTCTTTGTTTTTGCTATATATGTTTAACAACAATTTTTAATTCCTGGCTTAATTGAAAAAAGAAGGAGACCATTGTTTTATCTTGTGGAAAATATTAGGCTGCAATTGATTTGATATTTACAAAAACCATCAACATCATCACGGTCAGCAGGGTCAATGTATTCATCACATTTTGTGACCATTTTGTTTTTAGCAAGCCCTATTTTTTTCAGTCTTCCCATGCATAGGTGCCACTCCCCAACCTTGCTTGGGACTTCTTATTAGTCCAAATATGCGGCCTCAGGTGTGAGCTGTAAAGGAGCGCCGTCTTTTACTATCTGCCCAAAAGCGGAAGCTGCAGGGCTACAGCACCGGACCTCCCAATCCCCTGTCGTGTCAGGCCTCCGAAGGAGCAAGAGGCCTCTTTGTTCAATTCAATTTATTTGCTTTATATGTAATTTGTTTCCTGCTTGACCACTTGTGTCACCGCCCTGTTGCAACAAAACAAAACCATTCATTGTATCTGTAATATAAATTGTAGGCTAGGGTGAGGAGGATGGGGGAAATTCAGGCGGCGAAAAACAGGTGAGAGGAAGTGCTCGCTGTCCCTTCCTTATTTAAACTGTCTTCCTTTGTGACAAGTTATTCTGCCTCTTTCATACCCCTGCTGCCCCCAGCCAACCAGGAGGGTTTGCCGCTCACAGGCTTTTGTGATCTTCAGCACTTTTGATCTCGCAGCCAGAGGTACCACCAAGGGGTGGCCAAGGGGGGCCACTGCCACCCTGATAAAAACACTGGCCCCCACACCGGCCCAGCTGCCGGTTATGTGTTTGTTTTGGTGTGCCACCCCAGTGACCTCATCTGGCCACCCCTATGAAAAATGTGTGTCGGCGGCACTGCTCGCAGCCCAGACACTTGCCCGGACTGACCCAAACCAGTCCTACTGGTGTGCAGGCAAGGCCCTAGTCCTCCACCAATGTTATCCTTCATGGCCCTGTAACACTGCTTGTCGCAGCTGGGCCATTCTCTTCACATGGACTGTCGTCGGCCCAGGGACTTGCATATATACTTAGCAACTATTTTTTATTGCTGGATTAATTGACACAATAATTCGAAGGAGACTGTTATGAATAAATGGTACACTTCTGTGGGGAACCACTATCTTTTATTCTCAGTACATGGCAACTTTATAAACCGGGCAGTGGGTACACTGCTGCTTCCAATTAAGGTGTCTCTTGATAAGGAGCACAAGGTCTACTTTTTAATTTTTTTTATTGTATTAGTTTATTCCTAAAACATTTTACAAAAACAAAACAAAATGATTTCACTTCCTTGTCCTTGATTGCTATCAAGCCATTCTTTTAGCAATAGTAGATGATTACTGCAATAGTCATTGTTCTTCCATTAATTTCAGGATCCTGTGGCCAATAGTTTGTCGAGATAGTCAGCAACTGCACACGTCAACATGTGATTGTTATCGGCCAGTACAACCGACCCGATTGTTATCGGCCAGTACAACCGACCACCATTTGTCTACATTTCCATTTAATGGAGCAAATTTCTCTAGAGCCAACATTCTTTCTGTCTTTAAAGCCAGGCATTCGGGGACTAGGTGCTTCAATGATTCCACTTCAAGTTTGCAAAACCGACAATCATTATTCAAAGTAGTCTTGTCGTGTTTGAAGAGGAGCATCTCTTTAGTTGGCAATTGATTCAGCCGCAATTGAAGAAACTGATCCCGGTGATATCTTGACGGGAATGTTTGTAAATATCTTGGGACTTGCTTTACTCGCTGGCTTCTGCATTGAGGGCTAGACTTGATTTTACCTCTGATCTAGAATTGATAGTATTAATCCAGTCGCAATACATCACCTTTTATTTTACTGCCCATGTATTTTCGGGTAACATTTGGAGATTAGCTCCGACATGAGCTGATTGCTGCATCATTTGTATGGACCAATCTTTCAACAGTCCTTGATAACTTTTATCAGTAGTTTCTTGCAATATCTCATATGGAGGAGCAGGGTTTTCCAATGTCATCTTTCTCAGTAGGCAAAGTGATTTCCACAAGACTATGGAGCTAAGAGATTGTAACCCCTTTTCATACCGGATTGCGCCCATTGTTAAATTGTTTGACAGACGTAAAACTTTCCTCCAGAACTGTCCTTCAAGTTGCAGCCACAGGGTGCTAGTGATGTTTAGACCTGCTTCGCTACCGAAGGTAATTGTAGCTACCACTTTTTGTTGGTAAAACATCAATACTGCTATTAGCGAGAATTTACCAACTTCACGATGTAATTTGGCACCTTGCAGTTTCAAATTGGTCATTTTACTTTTCAGATATTCTGTCCATTGATGTATAGAAAATAATTCCAAGATCACTCATATTTTGGGTTCTCTCCATTTGTTTTCCGGCAATAAAAAAAAATGAAATTACTCCCTTTTTTCCCAAGATTGGTTCCAAAAACAACAATCTTTGATTTTTCGACATTGATTTCCATGTCGTTTTCCTGTAGATAGGTCACTAACATTATAAATAGGCGTTGTAGGCCGATTTGAGTGGTGTCTGCTAGGACCAGGTCATCAGCATAGGATGCCCAGCTGATCTGGTGACCATTTAGTCTTGGTGGAAAAACTTTGCATTCAGACACGGCATCCGACATATCGGCGATGTATAATTTGAAGAGTAGAGCCGCGAGGGGGCAACCTTGCTTCACGCCCCTTACAATTCTTTTGATGAACTCTCCCTCTGCGTTCAATCTTACATGGATTGAAGAGTTGGTGTGCAGTTGCATAATGCTTTGCAATAGGTCTGTTGGGCACTTCCATATTTTCAGTTTTTTCCACATGGTTGCTCTATTTACTCTATAAAACGCTTGACGCAAATCTACAAACGCAAGGAAGAGATTTTTGTTGTTTTTCATGCCATCTAATTTCAAGAAATTGAGTATTGTGAGGTTTAGCTCTACACCAACACCTTTTGTGAACCCTGTCTGCCTTTCATCGATCATTTTTGCCTCGGTTGCCCATTTGGCTAGACTTTTCTGCAAGAATCAGGTAAAAATATTCCCAATTACATCAAGCAAGGCAATCGGCCAGTAGTTAGCTGGATCTGTTCTGTCACCTTTTTTTAAAAATTGGGACCACTACCGCCGATTGCCAAGAACTGAGGATGTTTTTTGTTAGCGAAATTGAGTTTTGATGAAGGCTGCCCACTGGGTTTGTGTTTCTTTAACATTAAGTTAATAACGCCATCAGGGCCTGCAGCTCCCGAGTTTTTTAATTTGGCAATTGCTTCTTCTATTTCGACTATGTTCCAGTCGGTGTTCCAGGCTATCGTCAAATTAGTAACCTGCGGGACATCTTGTGCGGGCGGAGCTTTAAACACTTTCGTAAAATGCTTAATCCATGTTGTTGCATTAACTCTGACTAACATATTTGCTTTTTGAGTTAGTGATCCTGCATTCATGATCACCCAGGTTTCTCGGCTCTGCCTTGCACATATTATTTTTACAATTCCTTCGGATTGTTCTTGTTCTCGAGTTTGCTTGAAAGAGATCAACCAATTGAACAACTGATCTTATATCTCTTAAGATCATCGCGTAATTTGCTCTTCTCAGCTTGGATTTTGTTGCTGGCTGAATGGGTGTTTATGTTTTAGGTGGTCGACTTTATAACCAATTCTTGAAGTTTTAAATTGGGCTAATAGTGGATCATACGAGGAGCTATTTCCTCTGGTGTTGTAATTCTCGAATTTTGAAGTTAACTCAGCGATCTCTGTTGGCTTAGTCTTAGCCGATTTAAGCTCTGGTTTATCTCTAGCCTTGCTGTGTATGTGTCACTTACTGATAGTGGTGGTTCTTTGGTTGTCCAAAACATTGTTACAGCATTGTGATCACTGTTCTTCATCTTGAGAATGGTCAATCTGTTGATTTTTTGTGAGAACTCACATGATGCCCATATGTAGTTGAGAGTTTTGTGGGAGTTATTCCTGTGCCAAGGCGGGGCATGCTGGAATGTCTCTGTTAGTTTGAACATTCAACATTTCACAGTTTCTGTTGGTCAATTTGTCCATCCAACTTTTGCCTCGAGCCGTGTTTGGTTCTGCGTCTAGGTCTTTAATGTTCCCTACATTATCGAGTAATTCAGGTCTCCGCACACCACAATATCGTAGTTGTCGTAATTTAGCATAAAGTCGTCAAGTAATGATGTTATAGATGCCAGAAATGTAGTTGTTGAAATTTTGGCAGGGTTCCAATATTGTGCCGGCAGGCCAAAGTTCTGTCCTTCAGGAGGAGCCCCGGGAGATGACTGATCTCCTCGCCACACGATTTCATCTCGGTCGTCGGCATGCTCCTCTAATCACATCAGCTCCGTGCTCTCGCCAGAGCTCGGCTCTCGCGGGTATCTCAAGCTGTGGCTCTACATACCTCCCTTTCATGAACAAATACACATTAGCACATCACAAAGTCATTATACTTCACCGGTCTTCTCCGATCTCTCTGACACTAGGTCACCTTATCTCCTTCGTCTGTTCCCGTGCTTTCACCTTTGTGTCCTTGGTCGATCTACTCGGCCTCAATACTCGGTACCGGGGGCAGTTCGGGAGCCGTTCTCTTGTGTTGGCGAGTTCACACTCTTCCATCGCGGTGTTGTTGCGTCTTGCATGGTCATGCAGTTCCTGCGTTGAATACTGTGTGTCTCTGCTCGATCTTCTCTCAAACATGGCCACTCTTTCCATGTTCTTTTTGTGACCATCTTATGTGGACATATTGTTGGTACCTCTTTGGACTACCTTGATGGGTGGACTGAACTTGGACCCTGTTACTTGGTCTTTGTGCGGCAATCAGATTTTGAACCAATCACCTTCTTTGACGTCTTGGCTCTGGTTTGCTCTTTGTTGGTCATTCCATACATTCATCTGATTCTTGCTATTTTTAAATTCTCCACACCACATCCTCCATGTCTACATCATCGTCCTCCCTTACCCTTGACATCCATGGAGGTACTAATGCGAACGCTGCTCTTCTTCCCCTTAAGATATAGAATAGCAACATATTTGTGATGCCGCTGGGGGTCAAGCGGTGAGCGGAAATGGCCTCCCTGACAGTCTTAAATGGGTTTGTACCTGACGCTGTGGCCAGTTGGAGTGCCCCTTCGATACATCAGTTAATCTTTTCCAGTAGCCCATTGGCATGTGGGTGATACAACGATGCTTTGATCTGTCGAATGTTGTTGCTTTTCACAAAGCTCTCCATTTCACAGGACACCAACTGAACAGGTTGTCAGTGACTATTTCTTTGGGCAACCCCTCTCTCTGGAACACAGCTGTTACAACTTCAATTACTGTTGCTTTGGTGATATTCAGTACAAACCCGGCCTCCACACACTTTGATAGATAATCAACCATGACCAATCTGTACCGATGTTCCGGCGGCATTGATCGAGTGGGCCTAGTTTGTGCCATACTCCCTCCAGGACTTCTGTGGGTACGAGCAGTGCTTGCCTCGTTTTCAATCTTTTGTCGCTGCGCAAGCATTCGTGGCATCTTTCTATCATCACGTGGATTTCCTGCTCCATTTCAGGCCACCAGTATGATTCTCTGACACAACGCCTTGTCATGGTGCCTCCTAGATGCCCCGAATAGGCCCTACACAATATTATTCTTCTCATGCCTAGTGGTGGAATTACCTAATCGCCCTTGATTAATAGGCCTTCTGCCTCAAAAAGGTCAGTTGCCCCCTACCAGTATGGCCTCATTCCCTCTGGGATGGATCTTTACTCCTGCCACCCTCTCCTGACCCACTCAGTGAGCCTCACCAATGTGGGATCCTTGATTGATTCTGCGTTCCAGTGGCCCTCACTCATTTCTAAGAAGTCCTTGCTCTTTACATCCTGTAATGATGTCACCACACACTCATCCTTGAGGAAAGTGGTAGCCTTCTCTTTGTCCTCCGGTAGTCTTGACATGTTATCTTATGTTATGTTTATTATGTTATGTTATAACATGCAGTCCGCTTGGGCATTTTTCCACCCAGCTATGTGCAAAATGTCGTACTTATACTCTTGTAATTTAGTGTGATGCGTGTTACCCAGGCCGTTGAAGTTTTCATCCCTCCAGGGCTCAACATGTGGATCAACGGTTTGTAATCCGTTATCAACCGAAACGTGGTACCCCATACGTACATTCTAAAGTATTCCACTGCCCATGCACAGGCCAACATCTCTTTTTCCACAGTAAAGTAATTATTCTCTGCATTGGACAATGCTTTGGATGCAAATGCCACTATGTGTTCGGTATCCCCTTTCTTTTATGTCAACACAGCGCCTAAGCTGTAGGCACTGGCGTCCGTGGTGATGACAGTGTTCCATAGCAGGTTGAATGGCTGCAGGTATGGGGCTCTCCCAATTCTTTCCTTTATGGACTCAAATGCTAGTTTCTGATCCTGCGACCATACAAACTCAACTCCTTTCTTGAGCAACTCTCTCAGCGCCACTGGGGTTTCCGAGAAGTTGGGCACAAATTTGGCATAATTTCAGCGAGCCCTTGGAATGATCGCAGATCGTCCCAGTTGGTGGGTGCCGGCACCTTTATGATGGTTTGCAACAGGTTCATTTTAGGACTAATTCCCTTGGTGGCTATCCTGTACCCTAGATATACTACTTTATTGGCTCTCAGCACACATTTGTCACACCTTAGTCTCACTCCTGCATCTTGTAGCATGGTGGGGACGCTTCTTAGGACCTCATCATGAGACAAGTTATCATCAGCATATATTAGGATATTGTCCTGAAAGTATGAGAAGTTGCTCATGTTGCGTAACAGCGAGTCCATCATCCACTGGAATGCAGAGGCAGTGTACGACAGTCCAAAAGGCATCCTTGTAAACTGATACGTGCCAAAGGGAGTGATGAACGCCATCAGTGGCCTTGAATCCTTATGCAAGTAACTTTGATGATATGCATCCCTCATATCCAGCTTTGAGAACACCATGGCCGCCTTCATTATCAATATTAACTTGTTTATGCTGGGGAAGGGATAGCTGTCTATGACGACTTCCAAATTTAGGCTGCAGAGATCGATGCAAACCCTCAGTTCATTCGAGATCTGTTTTTTGATCAACACTACTGGGCTCAACCACTCATAAGACTCCAGCTCCTCAATGGTACCCTCCCTCACCATATTCTCCAACTTTGACTTCAACACGTTCCTTGCCATCGCTGGCACAGGGCGTACTTTGTGCTTTACCGGAACTGCGTTGGGTTTGATCATGGTCTTGTGTACGTATTTCTTGATTCTCCCGGGCTCATCTGAGAATAACTTGGGGAATTCCTCTTCTGACACTGGCGCTCCTCCTGTGTTCACAGACATCACTTGGTCTTCGGTGCTGGGGTCCAGCCTGATTTTGAGTTTTGCCTGGTAGTCCCATCCCAAAACCGCTGGGCCTTCTTCAGCGAAATACACTCTGGTCTTGGATTTCCTGCCTTTAAATCTGACCACGCTATTAATGTACCCCAATAAGCTCACTGAGGCCCCTCCGAATACTCTGGGTTTGTGTCTGGTATTTAACACCAAGTCAATATAAGGGCGCCTGGCGGGGTCCTGATCTACCCAGGAGGGTACGTGTACAAATAGCAAAAAAAATCAGGATGTGAGATCCTACAAAACACAAAATGCGGTTCTGAACATATGAGTTTATTTCAAAACCACAAGTATTATTCTTCAGTTAGTTTACACAACTTTTGATAAGCACGAAAGCTCAGGGGAACGGACAGGAGTGATTGTATATGGTGGAAATACAAAGTGAGTATCAACCTCTTTGGTATTGAGGTACAAAGCTCCACCTGTGAGCACAGTGATATTTAAACAGTTTGGAAAACATATATTTGAACAGAGTGCACCCGGGACAGAGGGTGGTCCAGGGCGTGGTTAACACAGGGTGTACACAACTTAATCTACAATCATACACGAAGAGGGGTTTATGTAGTTGTGTCACTGGGGATCGACACAGGTGTGTTTCGGCCATGAAAGGCCGGATTGTAGCCTAGTTTGTTTTGGCCTTCGCCAGGATAAACGCCAAATGTGGTGCTGTCCGTAGAATCTGTGAATAGATAAGGATTTGTAAGGATCTCAGGCTAAAATTGTGTCAATTATTGCTTCATAAATGAGGGCTTAGTGGTGCCGTCTGGAAAAACAGCTTACCTGCTGCTGTCGTAGCAGTGGTGATGCTGTACAAAGCCAATCCTTGGATAGTTGCAGGATGGTTGGTGCGGAATTGCACTTGGGCGAAGCCGTGGTATCCTGATGTATCAATTTCTGTCAGGATCCCATTGGCTTGAGGAGGGCCTAAGAAGGTCCCTGGTCTGGGGGAACAATAGCGGAAGTTGGGGCATCTGCTCCAACGTATAGAATTTGAGTGAGGGTGTTGGTGACCCTAGTCTAGTTGTCAATGCTGGATGCGAGGCCCATCCGGCATGTGGATATAGTGGTGGGTGTTGTGGGACATCCGGAAAGACGATACTGTGCCTAGGCTGGTGCCCGGGGGATTGATCCCGTTGTTGGCTCGTTTTTGAGTGTTCAGGGGCATTTGTGTAACAATGGAAACCATCTATGCACAATCCCCAAAAGCGTTTGGATAAGATGGTCTGACATGGCTAAATGTCGTGGACCGCTGACTGCTATTCCTAAATCTACAGTGCGGTGTATGTGGGAAATACCTGTGTCCCATAAAGTAAGTCTAAGTCAGGACTGGTAGTGCGTCTGTGGTGCTCTTAAAAATTGATGGTGCGCGAGCCCCGGATCAAAATAGCACAATTAGTTGGTGCGGGTGTTTAAGTTAGCGGATGCTTATATTAGTGAAAGCAGAATCATTTACAAGTCGTCACGCTACTCATGGTGATGGATGAGTGAAGTGCACAAACTAATCAAGAGTGCTGTGCCTGCAACTACATATTCGCTAAGTGTTCCAACTTACTGCGAGCCGAGAAAAACGTGCGTCGTTGGGGGATCCGCAGCTAGAATGGTTGCTGTGATATGGGACAGGAAAGTGCCTGCTGATAAGCTGGTCCCTGTGTGAAGCAGGGGCCAATGGCACGGGGGCGCGATGTGCTCAGACCAATCGGCGTGGTCCCTGAGGTAAAAAGTCAGTGCATCCAATCACAGACGACCCGCGAAAATAGAAAGTGAAAGCGGTCGCCGTGGTGGTGCAGAACTACTAAGAGCGCTGGGAATGCTGGGACATGTGGTTCCCGGTCAGTGGCAGACGGAATTTGCAAGTCATCTACGTAAAGAACCATGTGATCGTTGTATGCATGGTGCTAACTTGTAATGGGTGTTCTGGTGGGCATGTGTAGACCACAGGGGTAGAAATACCGTGTTAGGACACATCAGGCTTAATTCATAGGTCTCCAAAATCCTCCTTATCTATTCACAGATTCTACGGACAGCACCACATTTGGTGTTTATCCTGACGAAGGCCAACACAAACTAGGCTACAATCCTGCCTTTCATGGCTGAAACACACCTGTGTCGATCCCCAGTGACACAACTGCATAAACCCCTCTTCGTGTATGTCTTGTAGATCATGTTGTGTACACCCTGTGTTAACCATGCCCTGCACCACCCTCTGTTCAGGGTGCACTCTGTTCAAATATATGTTTTCCAAACTGTTTAAATATCACTGTGCTCATAGGTGGAGCTTTATACCTCAATACCAAAGATATTGATACTCACTTTGTATTTCCACCATATACAATCACTCTTGTCCGTTCCCCTGAACTTTCGTGCTTATCGAAAGCTATGTAAACTAACTGAAGAATAATACTTGTGGTTTTGAATTAAACTCATATGTTCAGAACCGCATTTTGTGTTTTGTAGGATCTCACATCCTGATTATTTTTGGTATTTAACACCTCCACATTGTCTGTACCCACCATCTCTTTGTACTTGTGGATGGGTAATATTGTCAGATCAACCCAGAGTCAGCCATCACTCTCATTTCGTTACCATCCACTTTGATGACGCAATCCAGCTTTTCTCTCCTGGCTCTTGAGCTGTTAACTATTGTTATGGTTGGTTTTCCTTCTTTTCCAATGAACTGTTTCCACTCGCTTCCTCATCCACACAGACAGAAGTCCCTTTTCTTTTTGTGCCACTCACATCCGACCACAATGTGGCCAAACCTTTTGCAGTTGGGACATTCCTTGTTCCTGGCAGGACATTCTCTGTTGTTCGCCATGTTCTGTGTGCCGGCGCACCTGTGACACTGAAGGGGTTCCCACCACCCTTCTCTTCTCTGAACTCGCGTGGCCGTTTCTCCTTCGTACCGTCAAACATCACAGCCTGCACCTCCGAGGCCATCAAACTTCCTGTAAACTCCTTGCGGCTTCCCGCTGTTTCTTTGACTGCTCTCGCTATCTGAATAGCTTTGTCTGGTTGCAGCTCTTCTCAAGGATACATTTGTCCTGTACCTTTTTGCTGTTAGTGTGCACTGTGAGCATGTTGCAGATCATGTTCTCTGTGTTGTCTCCGAAAGCACATAGCACCACGATTTGCTGCATTTTCGTCACATAGTCATCTACAGGTTCGGTAGGCTCCTGCTTCTGGCCGTAGAACCTGATCCTGTGCAGCACTGTGTTCTCCTTGTTGGAGAATCTTTTGACAATTCTCATTACTGATTTGTTATACACATTGGGCCTCATTACGACTTTGGCGGTAGCCATGCCGCTATTGGCGGCATGGCTGCTGCCAAAATCGGGTCCGGGTCTGGGTTCCCAGAATGGGGAATTACCGGGCCATTCCGAGTTCGGAGGGCCCGGTAATTCCTCCCTCCAGGAACACGGGCCCGGACCTTCCCCATTCACATTTCAGCCCCCATAGGGCTGAATGGGAATGGGGGAGCGAGCTAACAACGGGCCGATTACGACCAGCCCGTTGTTAGCTCCCTCTTCCCCTCGCGGGACCCACTCTGCACGTCTTGTAAAACCAGACGTGCAGAGCGGGTCCCGCGAGGGGACCTCGTAATGTGGCGAAATGGTGTTAATCAGTCTGCATCCTTTTGCGGCACCCATTAACCCATTCCACCACCCTTGTAATGAGGCCCATTGTCTGTGTCATCTGCTATCACTTTGGGTGTCAAACTGGCGAATAACCTCTGGCCTTCTACCCCCAAAGTGTTGAGTAGCATAGCCCTCTTCATCGCAGCTGTAAAGGCCGTGCTGCCCACTGCCTCTGCATACATGACGGAAAGTGGCTCTCACTGAGGCCATTGTATCCTGGGCCTACCTGGAGATTGCAGGAATGGTGTGGATGGGGTCGCGCTTGCAATGTGTCTGACTTGGGTCCTTGTCTACTTCCTCGTCGCCATTTATGTTATGAATAAATGGTACTCTTCTTGTGGGTAACCACTATCTTTTATTGTCAGCACAGGGCAACTTTATATGCTGGACAGTGGGTACACTGCTGCTTCCAATTAAGATGTCTCTTGACAAGGAGCACAAGGTCTATTGTGCTGGCCCAAGTTCTGTCTTTCAGGAGTTGCGCCGGGAGATGACTACTCACCTCTGCATGCGCTTTCATCTCACTCGTCGGTGCCCCCCTCTGATCAGGTGAGCACTGTGCTCTCGCAAGAGCTCTGCGCTCGCGGGCATCGCAAGCTGTGGCTCTACAGAGACCATTGTTTTATCTTGTGGAAAATACTAGGCAGCAATTTATTTCATATTTACAAAAACGATCAACACCATCACGGTCAGCAGGCTCAATGTTTTCATCACATCTTTTGACCATTTTTTTAAAGCAACGCCATCAATTATTCAGTCTTTGAATGCATAGGTCCCACTCCCCAACCTTGCCTGGCTTTCTTTTTAGTCCCAAGTGTGAGCTGTAAAGGAGAACCATCTGTTTCTATCTGCCTGAAAGCGGAAGCTGCAGGGCTACGAAGCCGGACCGCCCAATCGCCTAATGTGTCAGGCCTCCAAATTTCCAATTCAATTTATTTGGTTTGTAGGTCATTGGTTTTCTGTTTGCTTGTGTGACTGCAAGAGCAAAAGGGGGTTTTCACCCCTTTGCGGCCCCCACCGATACCAACTCTATTGATCAACGCACACCTATATTCATAATTAATATAGCAAACTGTCTGAAAATTGCATCGCAGTGCTGTGCCAATGCCTGATAGCGTTTCCTGCTATTCCACTGTCTGGCTGAAACCTATATCCCGTGAACCCCTTGATGTAGCAAGACTGGCTATGGCCATGTTCTGGTTGGATCCAATATTTTAGTCTTTTAGTCACTAGCACATCTTTTATTTATTTATTTATTTATTTATTTATATTAAACTCTCAGGGCAGCACATGATTCTATGCATGCTGTTTTACATCTGCTGCAGGCCGTTTTTGGCTTCACCTCCTAATTATTGATGATGACATTTCCACCGGTGGCAAAGGTAAGAGGTAGCTTTGTGACCCACACCCTTGAATTGGCATTTGTGTGTTTCCTTTTGAATAGTATAGCGCTCCTGCGCACATAATAACCCCTTCCCATCCACTGCCGTGTAGGCCAGCCCTGATCCCACTCCCTTAATTAGCATTTGTGTGTTTTCTTTTGAATGGTAAAGCGCTCCTGCGCACATAATAACCCCTTCCCATTCCCTGATTGGTCCTTCCCCCACCATGACTAAGGCCCACACGGCCCTCTCTTGACATTTCCACTGGCGGCAAAGGTAAGATGCAGCTTTGTGACCCCAAACCTTGAATTGGCATTTGTGTGTTTCCTTTTGAATAGTAAAGCGCTCCTGCTCACGTAATAACTGCTTCCAATCCCCTGCTGTGTGGACAAGCCCGGATCCCACTCCCTTAATTGCCATTTGTGTGTTTTCTTTTTGAATAGTAAAGCACTCCTGCGCACATAATAAACCCTTCCCATCCCCTGCTGTGTAGGCCAGCCCTGATCCCTCCTCGCTCCCACCCCCTTCCCTGATTGGTCCTTCCCCCACCATGACTAAGGCCCACGCGGCCCACTCTTGACATTTCCACTGGCGGCAATGGTAAGAGGCAGCTTTGTGACCCCAACCCTTGAATTGGCATTTGTGTGTTTCCTTTTGAATAGTAAAGTGCTCCTGCTCACGTAATAACCCCTTTCCATCCTCTTCTGTGTAGGCCAGCCCTGATCCCACTCCCTTAATTGGCATTTGTGTGTTTTCTTTTTGAATAGTAAAGCGCTCCTGCGCACATAATAACCCCTTCCCATCCCCTGCCGTGTAGGCCAGCCCTGATCCCTCCTCCCTCCCGCCCCTTCCCTGATTGGTCCTTCCCCTGCCAGGCCTAAGGCCCACAAGGTCCTCCCTTGACATTTCCACCGGCGGAAAAGGTAAGAGGCAGCTTTGTGACCCACACCCTTGAATTGGCATTTATGTGTTTCCTTTTGAATAGTAAAGCGCTCCTGCAAACATGTAATAACCCATTCCCACCCCCTGCCGTGTAGGCCAGCCCTGATTCCTCCTCCCTCCCGACCCCTTCCCTGATTGGTCCTCCATCATTATTAACACATCCTGCCAGGGCAGCCCTCTGCACGTGCGGCTCCAGCGGCTAAGGGACCCAAGGCAAAGGGCGGGTCCTGAAGTAGCGTCTCCAGACAGTGCCTGCAGTTCTCAGCAGGGGAGTCCAGGGGCATCCCACTAACACTCTCCAAAGCCTAACAGCTGCTTTCACCATTCCTGTGGCACTTCCACGTAATAAGCACGTCCTTCTGCCTAGCTAGCCCTGCACCAGAGGCGCAAGACTAACCCACAGATTCCACTACTACCGCCAACTAGCAGTGGCTGCAAAGTCATCCCACCAAACCAGCAGTTGCAACAGGCCACAGCACCCGGACATAACTCACAACGAATAGGCTGCCGTCAACCAGCATCAACCGATAAGGTAGGAGAAATCTATCCTATCTACAATATATACTGACACCATCATACGAAACCTCCTGTTGCATACTGTATTGTAAAACTTAGGTCTCTCTCCCACTATACAGGAATCTCAAATCTCAGTGTGTCCTCCTATACCAAACTGCATTGTGAGGCTTAGGCCTCTCTCCCACTATACAGGACCCTTCTAAGTGTGCTCCCCTGTAATTGAAACTGCATTTGAAACTACATTTGAAACATAGGCCTTTCTTCCACTATACAGGACCCTTCTAGGTGTTCATTTGAAGCTTGGACCTATCTGCCGCCATACATGACCCTTCTAAGTGTGCCCCCTGTAACTTGAAACTGCATTTAAAACTACATTCGAAACTACATTTGAAACGTAGGCCACTCTCCCACTATACAGGACTCTTCTAGGTGTGCATTTGAAACTTAGGCCTCTCTCCCACTATGCAGGACCCTTCTAAGTGTGCATTTGAAACTTGGGCCTCTCTCACACTATACAGGACTCTCGAAACTCAGTGTGTTCCCCTGTAACAAACTGCATTGTGAAACATAGCCCTCTCTCCCACTATACAGGACACTCAAATCTCAGTGTGCTCTCCTGTAATATACTGCACTCTGAAGCCTAGGCCACTCCACCTCAATACAGGACCCTCAGGTCCAGGTGTACTCTCCTGTATCAACGTGCACTGTGAGGCCTGAGTCAGGTGCAGGTGTACTCCCCTGTATCAACGTGCACTGTGAGACCTGAGCCTCTCCCTCACTGTGCAGGACTCTCAAGCCTGGGTGTCCCCTCCCACACCAAGCTGCATTGTAGAAGCTAGGCCTCTCCCAATAGGCAAAACTCACATCTGGGTGTGCAGAACCTAGGCCTCTCTCACTACGCAAAACTCACATCTGAATGTGTTCTCCTGTACCACTACACCTAGGTGTGCTACCCTGTGCCTAAACTGCACTGTGAAACCCGGGCCTCCCCGCCACTACACACGAAAGACAACTCTAGGTGTCCCCACTTCCATCTCACACCTTAAACCTGCTACACTGTGAGGCCGGAGCCTCGCCCGCTACCCAGTTACTCCAGTCTAGGTGTTCAATTGCTCCCTACGTATTACCAGTCTAGGTGTTCAATTGCTGCCGGCCTTCTAAGAGACCTGAAGCTTCCTCCCGATATCTAGGCGTCCAAAAAAAGGGACGTTAATTACCACCAACCTCCCTCAAACCTAAACCTCCCCTTTCACCCAAGCGTCCCTAACCTGATACTTGATCCCCTCCTGCCATCTGCAAAGCCATAACCCTCCCCCGATAGCTAGATGTCCCATTCTTGATTACTGCTTGCCTTTGCGGAACTGGACCTACCACCTGCTGTCCAAGGATCAGAAATCAAGCTGTTCAATCATCTTTTGGCACCCGCCGAAACCTACATCCCTTCGGACATCTGATACCCCACACCCAAGAATACAATCTCATCGTAAACCACCTGTAAAATTCTAAGCTCTTCACCTCTTCCTTCTCAGTCGTCTGGGTATTATCAGTACCTGCTACAATTGAATCCTAGGAACCTGACACCCAGGACACCCAGCAAGCACCAAAGCCAGTAACTACTACCATAATCCCCACCCCAGTTACCTGCACCCATAGCCCATATCCAGATGCTCCACCCACCAACGTACAATACCCTCCAGGATAGCCCTCCCGTTGTAAGAGGAACACCCCTACCCAACTGACTGAACGAAGACACACCCTTGAAAAACATCCAGATGGAACAATTTAGGATTAAAACCAACTGACAGAACAAAGACCCACTGACCCAAGACCCAACTGACTGAACAAAGACAAACCCTCAAATACATCCAGACGGAACAACTTAAGAGGATTAAAATCAACACTAGGCTGGCACGAGGCACCACTTTTGGAAAACTGCCCCTATAAACCCAACTCCCAGACCAACTCCTCCCACCAAAGACCCAAAATGCCCGACGCACAATTGGATGCAGACAAAGAGAAAAGGAACATGGTACAAATAATACGGATACAAAAGCTCAACCGCCCCCAGCAGAAGACGCCTTCAATACAGAACACACCCCGCAAAATAATACTATTGAAAGAACAAACATCGCAAGAGAACAATCCTTATTCCTTACACCGTACCTCACACCAACTAAAGAACCTAGATACTTCAACGACCCCGGCATTTCCAGATGGATAAGCTCCCCCTGAACAACAGAACAAAATAAGAGTGGACCCAAGAAGGGAATGGGATGACGCCAACCCCCTTACTATCTACATCACAAGAACAGAAGGGCACTATTGATACCATCATCAAATGACAAGAGATGAAGAAACAATAGAAGTCAGCAACCCAATTATCAATCTCACAGACCGATTCAACGACAAAGCCGCCTTCACAGAATCTCAACCGCTCGGAGTCAACATAAAAGCACGCCAACTGAACACCCACAAATCAAAACCGGAACAAAAAATAAACCAAATTACACCAAAAAGATCCGCTGCAACCTAATTAACGCAAGATCAATGTCCAAACACGCCACCAAAATCCACGACCTCCTAAGTGACAGAGGCATCGTCATCCTTTTCGTAACCAAAACATGGCTAGATGACAACTACAAGATCACCCTCAATAACTGCCTGCCCGATACCTTCAAGTGCATCCAAGTAAACAGGAAAATCAAAAGAGGTGGTGGACTGTCAATCATCCACAAGGAACACTTGGAAATTAAAGCAGAAGACCCATTAAACATCAGAAAATGTGAATCCTTAATCCCATGTCTATCAACAAATCCCAGAACAAAGCTGAAATTCATACTGGTATACAGACCACCAAGGTATGATGCGGCCTTCGTAGACAACTTCATAGAAGCAATCACCAACCTAGCCATGGAGCGTAACCACCTGATTATCCTCAGAGACTTCAACATTTGGTTCGATGAAGAAACCACAACCTCACAAAATCTCTTACCAGCCAACTAACAACAATGAAACTACATCAGCTGGTCAAAGGAGCAACCCACACGGCAGGACACACACTAGACGCAATCTTCACCAACAGAAAACTAATTACCACAGCGCTACCGATTCAGATCCTCTGGAGCGACCACCTCATCATCCCCTTCGTAATCAAACTACCCTCCACAATAACCAAGAAACAAGAAAAGCTACCAATCATCATGAAAATAAACTGGAGAACCATAAAAAAACTAAAATTTTACGGAACAACTGGAGATCACCAAACCACAAACAACAACCATGGGCGAAGCTGACCTAGACACTAAAATTGATATACTTCACAACTGGATCACCATAACAATTGACGAGATCGCTAAAGAAAAATCTTTCAATCCATCCCCAAAAAGAGCAACGGCAAAATGGTTCACCCCACTACTAGGCGCCATGAAAAGGAAAAAATGAAAACTAGAGCTAGAATGGAGGATCAATACAGAGTGCAGAACAAAAACTTCAACAACATACCTGTTCATACAAAAAGAAAATCAAAAAGCAAAAAGGAAATACATCGACAACAGAATCCTCAAAGCACCAAAAACCCAAAAATAACTATTAGAAAATCGTAAATGATATAAAAAACCCACGCGGTGCAACAGCGCTCCAATACCATTGAAGAAATTAAGCAGCGACTTGCAGACCACTTCAAAAATAAAATCATGACCATCCAACAGACTATACAAAACAGACCATGCAACCACAACAGTGAAGATACCCACTGATGCAAGAAACACCATAACAAATTCCGAAACTTCCCGCACATACCAGTGGAGACTTTCATCAAACTGGTAAATCAAAGCAACAAATCAGGCTCCACCATGGATCCCTGCACCCTTGACATCTACAAATCAATCCTCTCACAAGGAACACCAATGGAATACTACAGGAACGCCCTCAACCAGTCCCTCTCAACAGGGAGAGTGCTACAAGCCTTCAAATCAGCATACATCAAACAACTCCTCAAGGATACAGCAGGAAACGTAGTGGACCTCTCCAACTACAGACCCATCTCCAACATCCCCTACCCAGCTAAACGCCTGGAAACACACATATATAGAACAACCCAAGAATTCATAGAAGAACTTCGCCTATTAATCCAGCCACAAGTAGGCTTCAGACAGATGAGAGGAACAGAAACAGCACGTATTTCAATCTGGGATGACCTCAAGGCAAACGCAGAGTCAAACAACAGCACCGCTCTGATACTTTTAAACCTCTCTGCGGCATTCGACACAGTAAACCACTACATCCACTAAATCCTCATCATGAGACTGGAAGAATTTAGAATCACTGACAACACCTTACTTTGGATCAGATCCTTCCTTACAAACAGAACAGAAACAATATGGATGAAAACTTACAAATCAAGCCCACGTGAATCGTCATTCGGAGTCCCACAAGGATCATCCTTCTCGCCACTACTATTCCACATCTACCTGTCACAGCTAATTAAAATCATCGAAAGACATGGCTTCACCTGTTACAACTACGCTGACGACACACAAATAATCTATAAAATACAAAACTCACAAGAAGACAACTCAACACTAGAGAAATGCCTTTGTGAAATATACAACTGGATGAACTTAAACTACCTCAAACTCAACCCAGGCAAAACAGAAATAATGATCATCACAAAAAACAGAGAAGACAACCTCTACATCCCATGGCCAACAAAACTTGGTGAAAGTCCAGCCCCTTCATCGATTGTAAAAAACCTGGGAGTTCTGATGGACAACAAACTTACTCTAGAGCCACACTTAAACACCCTATTCAAGAAATGCTTCTTTCTCCTGCGAGCGGCTAAAAGGATCCTACCATTCCTCTCATTCACCAACAAAACAACCACCCTCATCGCTCTCATCATGTCAAGATTAGACTACGCCAACAGCTTATATCTAGGCATGCCTGAACGACTCTAAATTAACTCCAACGCATACAAAATGCGGCGGCCAGACTGATCCTTAAACTACCTCAAAGAGAACACATCACACCAGCTCTGAAAACGCTAAACTGGCTACCCAGTAAACAGCAGATCAAGTTCAAATCAATGTGCTTAACGCACAGAGCAATCCACAACCAAGGTGCAGAGTTGCTTAGCAGAAAACTAAACGTACATCACACTACAAGGCCACTCAGATCCAGCAGTGACATCTGTTTGGAACCCAAATCATACAACAAGAGAAAACCCGGAGGATCCTCTTTCTCTCACCTCACCCCAAAAACCTGGAACGAACTACCAAAGAACATACGGAACACAAGAAATCACCTACAATCCAGGAAACTCCTCAAATCATGGCTCTTCACCCCATAACCAGAAATAATGCCCATATGGACACAGACAGTGGAACTAGGCTGAGAGAGGAACCTATCCCCATTCCATAGGCCACTGACCCTTAAAAGTAGTAAGGCTCTACGGATTTACAACATATCCACTTATCAATTAAAAGATAAACCACATTGAATCATACCAAAGAACATCCACAGATCAATCGGGAAGGAAGGCAAGGCATGACCTAGCAATAACACCTGGCCCACCTCATAAACACAGGCAGCAATGGACCACCGACAAAAATAGATAGGAAGGAGCAGGCATGGTAATATAACACCACTACCTAAGCAGGGATAATGCTCGCCCCCCCCCCCCCCGAGTGTACTAAGCTCAATAACATAGCTGGGGACCAGCCTCCACTGTCCCTGAAACTAGACAGTCAGAAAGGGAAGAGAAAGAATATACCTACCCAATGGACTACCAACAGTAAATAGATAGAAAAGAGCAGGTGAATGATAATATAACACCACTATCGAACCAGGGGATAAGCCTCGCCCAACCGGGTGTACTAAGCCCAAATAACCTTGCTAGGAACAAGCCACGCCATTGCCCTAGAAACTAGACAGCCAGTAATGCAAGAGAAAGAATATACCTACTCAGTATGACAACCTGATACATAAAACAAAACTACAAGGATTAAGAGACATATGACCCACTAAACAAAACCTCAAATTCTGCATACTTAATTCAATTGACACAAAAACCCACACAACCACTTCTCTCAGAGCAAACCGCACAGACTTCACCACACCGCAACAACAATCAACACATAGATCGCAACAACCGCACACAAGGACTCGTTTTGGTCCTATATTCACACCCAAGCTCAGCACACAGTGAAAACCGAACTGAAGCTGCCAACAGTTTCAAAAAAGGTAGCAGGACCTCCTCTCCAGAAAGAACATGGCATGATAACCCGTTCTGTGGTTTTTTCCCACTTTGAGATGAGAGTTTGCAGCACACGCTTTTTGCTCACTATACCTTTCACAGATGGGAAATATCCAGTTGCATATCAGTCTTTGTCCCGCCCACATGGGCAGTCCAGACCCAAAATGCTGTGGCAATTCCCTTCTGAACAAGAGTGCCAACAGCAAACCCATACACGTGTTTCAGCCTTGTTGGGCCTCATCAGTGAGGTGGAGCTGTGCCTCTCTGAGCACATTGAGCAGGGAGTCCACGTCTGGGTTCCCCAAGGGAACTCAGGGTGACCAACCCCAGGTTCCTTGCAAATATTTCAAAAAAGGTTGCAGGCGCTCCTCTCCAGAAAGAACATGGCATGATAACCTGTTCTGTGGTTTTTTCCCACTTCGAGATGAGAGTTTGCAGCACATGCTTTTTGGACACCACCTTCTCACTTTCCTACGCCCTCTTCACCCACTAATCCATCCCCCACCTCTTTGTTTACAGACCCGCCTGAGCACCTGGAGAGCATCTCCGTTGGTGACGGTGCGCTATATAAATACCTTTAACATTAACATGACCACACTGCTATGATTGAGCTCCTTGTACCACCATTTCATACTCACCATGTACTACGGTGTTGCAACATGGGCATTCATTCACTATTTTGCCTGACTGCTACCACTTAATTTGCCTGGCTGATAAATTCTACCTACATATAAGTTGTTCCAATATACACCCTCACATCTAAACTTTACAGTTGTTTATTCTTGACCCACGTCTTGTCTTCAAGTTTTGACTAAGCATTATTTTCCATCCTCTCTCTTTTCCAAAATAAAACATTGCAGTCAACAATCAGACCTGTTAGCTCCAAATGGACATCTCAACCTTCCAGCTTGAGTATTCTGTAGCCAATGTGGTGCTTGCACCTGCACCTTGTGATTAACAAGCCCTGACTCTAACCACTTGTTCAGGTCTCCACTCAGTTGTGTCCCTGGCCTCCTGCCTGGCATTGTCATCTGTAGAAGCAGCAATGTAAATTGGAGGCTGGTGGGGGGGAGGGGAGATGGCCCTCCTGTTGGCGCACTATGCTGTATGTCAGGGGCTGCTGGCTGGGCCTCCGTTGGGGCAGCAGGTGTACCTGCAGGGGCTTCTGGCTGTACCTCCATTGGGGCATCAGGTGTAGCTGCAGGTCCAGCCGGCATGCATGCTCACTGGCCCTGTACCTTACGTGGCTGTCTCTGGAATTGCCTTGGCATCGGTTTTCCGTGGCATGGCTCTCATCCTCTGAGTGGGTGCCCGGGAGGTGCTTGGTCCTCCTTGGTTGCTGTCAGATGATGTGCATTTGGGGGTGAGATGGATATGCCGTTAGTCACCTCTGTGCCGTTGCATGGCCTTGCAACATGCAGTACAAACAGCCTGTGACATGATGCCTGCGCATGGTGTTTACAGTTCACGCATTGTAATATTTAATTGCGCACATTCAGTCGCCACCAGCAAGATGGCAGTGGACATGGGTGGACAAAATAGGAGATTCGGCCGTGCTGGGGTTTGTGTTATTGTCACTGTGCAAGTGCAGGGTTAAATGTTGTACAGGAGAGGGAGGCGTAAAGGGACCGGGATGGGAGGGAGTATAGTGCAGATGGTGAGGGCCAAAAGGGTGTATGTGTGCCGGTGCTGGTAAGGGAGGCTGGGGTGACTGGATAAGGATGGACTTGCACCAGTGCGACCAGGCCTCAGACAGTCTTCTGTATGACACAGAGGGTCTTTGAATTGATTCTTCCGGTCACAGGGAGCCAGTGGAGTGAATCCAGGGGTGGAGGGGAGCGATCCCAGGCCTTGAGGCCTAGGTTGATTCATGCAGCACTATTCTGGGTCCGTTTGAGGGGCGAAGGGAGCTAAGCGGTAGATTAAGGGAGAGGCTGTTGCTGTTGTCAATCCTAGTGGGAAACTGTGCTCTAGTGTGACATTGGGCTTCTGGGGGTGAGTGAGGTATGGGGGTGGTGCCCCTGAGGTGGTGGTGCTGTAAGTTGGACCTCATGTCATGGTCCATGATGTGCGGAGATGAAGTGTGGGATGAGTCAAAGGTGACACCGAGGGCTGTAGCCTCTCAGGGGCGTGTGGTGAGGAGGCGCATGGAGGGTAGCCAGGGAGTGGGTGGGTAAAGGGAGCAGGTGTCACAATGAGGGGCTTTTCTGTCTCACTGGCATTCAGGCAGGGATCATCAGCAGAGCACGTAGCATGATTAGCATTCTGACACTCATGTATGAGAGAGGATGGAGAGGAAGTAGAGGATGGCAGATTGAAGCTGAGCAGTGTGTCATCAGCATAACACTGAGAGTGGAGTGCAATGGTAGTGGTCGAGTTGTCCAGAGGGGCAGAGTAGCTGTTCGGGAGCCATGGCGATTGAATGGTGCCCTGAGTGACGCCACTGGTGGGTAGTGACGTGGGGGTGAGGGAAGGACACTATTGGACTTGGGGGTGTCGGTGTGACAGGTAGGTGGTCAACCATGTCAGTGGCAGATATGTCAGGGCGCTTTGGATACGTGCATAGATGTGAGTGTGTCAATGGGGCAGATTTCTTGTGGTGCATGCATGTTGCCTTGGAGAGAGTGTGCCTTGTGTATGTGTTGCTTCTCATGTCGTCAATGTCTGCACATGACCAGTACTCATGTGGGCATCTGTGTGTTTGGAATTTTGGGGGGTAAATGTTTGTGCACCCTTGGCCAACGGCCATGGTTAGTTGGCCACTGTATGGGTTGGATATGGTATGTTGTTGTGCAGTTGGGCAGAAGTTATCCCACCGCTCATGACAGTTGCGTTCTGTGCGGGCATGTGTCCCATGGCTGACACCTTCTGTGCCAGCTACTCCCTGGTAGCATTTTTTCATAGCTGTGTACTGCACCAGTGGTCCATGGCAAACAGCTCTGCAGAATGCTCTACAATGCTGTCTGTTAGGATGGTCAGTTCCTGCTCAGAAAATGTGGCTTCCCCTGCCGTCTTTCTGGGATCCTAGATTCCATGCCTGCTGGTGCAATGCCGGTGTCTGCATGTCTGGATGCCTACAGGAACTGGGTGATTTTAAGTGGATTGTGTTTTCCAAAATGGCCACCGGCGAACTTCCAGTTATGGCGGTGAAATTGTTTCCAGTAGCAGTGTTACCGTTGCCCGTGTTTCTGTGAGTGACATGCCATAAACAGTGCGACC
Organism: Ambystoma mexicanum; assembly: GCF_040938575.1. Taxonomy (NCBI): domain Eukaryota; kingdom Metazoa; phylum Chordata; class Amphibia; order Caudata; family Ambystomatidae; genus Ambystoma; species Ambystoma mexicanum. The sequence goes on from NC_090939.1 coordinate 641,493,326, forward strand.
GGCATTGATGCTGGCGATGACACCGATTTCACCGGGCGATGACAGTGTTTCCATCATGCCGGTCGCACCGTTTATGGCATGCCTGAATGCGCGCTCGCACGATGTTCTGATGTGCCGGTGATTCCGTGGTTACGGTTGCTGGCAAATTTGTAAAAAGGGCCAATGTCATAATAGTGGTGCCTACCTCATCTCCATCATCAATAACAAAAGCCTGAAGGAATTGAGGGAGTCAGAGCAAATCACAACCCTTCGGTTTATGGCTAAAATGTACCTACTAACTGCAGAGGAACAATCCATGCTTGTAATGCTGGAGATAGATCCAATGATCTCTTGCCTCACAGGGCATTCATCAGAGTAGCGCACTCAGTGGATGAAAGAGTGGAAGCCCCCTTGAAGTCTATGCAGGAAACCCCCTCGTCCTGATATCCAACATTTATGCCACATATAATTTGGAATCCTTATTTAACTTTGCAGACCATTAAAATTATATTGAAACAACACAGAATGTTTGGATATAAGTGGAATCCCTTTTTGCTTTACTCTATCATGGGGTCCACCATATGGCCCTTCCCATATGCTCATCTGTAACAGCAAAAAGGCAGAACACCTGACTGAATCAGAACAGCGGTGTGGCCAGTGGCATGAAAACTCTGCTATTTCTTTCATACATTGGTGAAGTAGGTCTGTGATTCCTGTGTACTGAAAATTGTGAAACAGGGATATCGACTGAAATGTATTAGTCATCCTCCTTTGACCATATTCAAGAATACACTGATTCCCTGTGATCCAGACAGGAAATCAGCTCTTCTAAAGTGGCTTCTGGACCTGGCAAAGAAAGAACCCAGGAATCTACTGCCTCCAGCAGAGATAAGCTCTAGAGTTTATGCCATAATTTCTGTAGTTCCAAAGAGCAAGGGAATCATGGAGCTCAAGAAATTAAATACATTAAGAAAACTGTAATTTCAAAATGGAGATGCTACAACCCATTATATCTTTCATTATCAGGAACAGTTAATAATGTCTTCTAATTTAATGTACACATATCTTGAAGTACCCATTTGGAGGGATTGTTTCAAGTCTGTAGTTCTCCTCTTTGACTCGACGGCCTCCCGGAGGGTACTGAACAAGTTCTTGCCCCAGTGGTGGTGCTCTGCTCCTGCATCAGGAATTAATTTTAGCCTTTCCATATCTACAGCAAGACACTTCAATTTGCTGCAAAATCTAGGGTACCTCCTGAAGTAGCAGAAGTCCAACCCCTCTCCCATGGATGTCATTTGGGGGTTTCCACGGATCACATCTGCAACCCCTGAGGGTCACAGGTGCAACCCCTGTGGTCTCCTTGCGACCCCTAAATAAAAAATGTTTTACAAACAATATTTTTTTGGTACATGTTTTTGTACATTTTTCATATTTTCTTTTCTCCAGAAGCTCCTATGCTGCAGAGCAGGCAGTGGCATACACAGCCCCCGCCGGAGGCAGACACAGTAGCAGCAGAGTGAGGCCATGAGTGTCAGGCAGGGCTGCCGTCTGCCTGCCTTGCACATTGCTGCATGCATACGCTGCACAAGCCCAGCCGCACCCCTGACACCACCAATGGAGGAGCCACTTGCTGCGCTGCTGCCAGTGCACTGCAGCGCCAAGAAGAACTGCTAACTTATTTAAACAGTAGCTAGGCACAAGATCCCCTAATTAGTAATGGGGGGGCAAGATTTTATAAAATTGTTGCATGCGTTTCCAATCAACAACAGACTGAATGGGGGTTAGACTTCAGCATTAGGTTTTGCTTCATGGGTGGGACATGTGTCCACTTGGCCATGCACACCGGCTCTTCCAATTGCATGCCTCCCATCCGCTCCCCACATCACAGGTGTGGAATGTATCCCTTCTACTGTCATGTGGCTTTGCTACTTTGGGTGTTCAGTGGAGAAAGGTCACTTGTCAAGTCTGCTTTACCGTTTTCATGTGTTTTGGGTCTAGTGATGATACAATGCTGCAATTGTTCGGTGGGAGCCCAAGACCTGAGATTAGTTTCTTATCTTGCCTGGCAGCGTTTTCTATGGTTATGAACACGCATACAGACGGAGACGGTCTTAGTATGCGTTGTGCTTGCCGACAACTAAGAGGGTTGCCAGGGTTACAACTAAACCCACTGCGGTAGGAACACGCAGCGCATCTATCTGATTTGGAGTACATGCGACCACAGGGAGAAACGCAGAGTAGAACGAACATTTTTCATCCACGGCCGTGAATTTCTACAATAACACATCAGAGGTAAAAAGGAGCTAGTATAGATATTGGTGTATTCACTGATTTTCAAAGCCCCATGAAGGTTTTTTGCAATAGAGCTCACTACTCGTTGTCTTTATTTTCTCATTTTCTTCTGCACAGAATATCCCAATTATCTCTGTGTTGACAACGCCTATAACGCCAAGCTTTTTAAGCAAGACCAGACATAGCACTATTATTTTTCTTCAAACCTCTATACTTGAGAGGTAAGCCATTTTACTATCTATGGTAATTTGTTAACGTAGCAGGATATCTTAGTTTTGCATTTTGTCTCCTTCAAACGTTTGGTTACAGTTTCTAATATTACAGGCTGTAAAGTATCTTTAGTTTTATTGATTATGTATTTTTGAGAGTAAACGGTACTTACGACATTGCAGGTATTTTAGTCGGAAAATTCTCTTTGACTTTAGGTGCTCTGAACACTGAAGAGAGGAACATTGTTTCTAACCGTAGTGGAACACATCATTCTGCCATTTCTAAGGGGAAAATACATACTTCACTTTCTCTAGCATCAAGGTATTACAACCCTACACTATTTTAATTGGGAGTTGCTTTAATAACTATATGGCTTGTTAACTGATTGATTTGGGACGTGTATTGGGTATACCAGTGCCCAATGGCCGCAGTGGTGGCCTCTGAAGACTAAAACAATTACGAGCCTCATGCTAGAATGTCGTTTTGATTTGTACTCAGAATGTTATATTAATACATATACGACCATTTGGCAATGTTATGCACAGCTTGTTACTCCTTTGTAGATACATGATGTTTATGGGAAGAATACATGATTGAAACAGTCTTCATTTACTTTTTTGTTTTCTAGTTCAAACCACTTGGCTCAAGAAGAAGGGATGCTTATCCCGAAAAGCGTCAGCCACTTTTGAATTGTATACACGGATTACCATTGCTTATCATCATATTCTTTTGACAGCTAATTTGGCTTTTGTATTTTTAAGTTTCAATGGTGAATTGGTTGTGACTACAATTAAAATTTCGTTGCTTTTTTAATGGATGAATGAACAACTTTGTTGTTTATAAATTGTATATACTTTAGAACTACAACAACCAGTTTATTTGACTTTGATGAACCATCTATTGATGGATTTAAAATAGAGTGCAGGGGAAGGGAGAGCTCCTGTCTTTGGATCCTCTTTTCTTTGCCTATGTATACGTTGTAGTGATCCTGTGCCAGGGTCACTTTTCCTCCCCTGTGCCTGAAAATAATATCTAATTACTACACAGTTTTCAGAAAATGTATTTCTCATAGAAAGCATAAGGTAGTGCGCCTACTTATCCCTTTGCTTTTAGCAAGAATCACCCCTCTCATAAGCCCATGAAATGGGTGGGATGCTTATCTTAAATGGGTCCAAAAATTCCATTATTCCCCGTGGTATTGAAAATAAACCGTTTTTTGAATTGTATAAACATGTACAGCACCAAGCTGCAGACCCTCTCAGTGATTTGTCACCTATTGCTTTTAAAAAGGAAAAACATCACTGGTTGAAATTTGCCTTCTCAACAACTAATATCATATGAATGAGCCAACAAACAGCTGAGTGTGCTAGTAGTAACCTGTGTAAAACTATTATCTGAAGGTTTAGAATCTTGTGGGGCATTATGAGTTCGATGAAATCAGCACCATTAAACTGGGTGATACTGAAACTTATTTTTACAGCATTTGGAAGCAGCGCGACTATTAATTACAGGATCTTACTAATACATCCAGAAAATATGACTTTCAACCTAAAGCCTATCACTGCGTTGCCTGAGTCATGCGTCTTACCTGGTGTCGTTCATTGCCACCGATAGAGCAGAGTGCGTCTCGCCTTGTATCTGATTAACAGCATTTGCGCCTTTCTTTTAAGGGTTCACCATTGCTATGGGTGGGTGTCAGGGGGACAGGGTCCAATGACATCTTACAACAGAAGATACCTGTTCATTACAGGCTCATTAACTTTCACTTCTCGTGGTGATGAATGATGAGGGGAAAAAGTAAACAGTACAGAAAAATACTTGTAATTGCTATTATAGCATATAATTGCTTAATGGATTGCCAATGATTAAAACATCAGCCAGATCCTCGGGAAACCTTTAACCGGGGATCTGCACTAAACTTTACGGCTAGCGGCTACATATCTGCTAGGAACTGAAGGGGTGACAGTGGGCACCCTTGCCTGGTCCTCCTTTGTAGCAGGAATAATCTGGACATGAGTCCATTAACCTTCACTTTGGCCATCCATTTGGCCATCATTTTCACCCAGTTCAGAAACGTAGAGCCACAAACCATCTTCTCCATGACTTTCCATAGGTACTCCCACTGCAGTCAAAGGTTTTTTCTGAGTCTAGAGCAATAAGTGAGTGCAGCCCGTCCAAACTGGCTGACATTCCCAGGGTGCTGTGCACACCTCTCAGATTCATACTAGTGGCCCATCCCAGTAGAAAGCTGCACTGGTTGCTATGTATTCACCTTTCAATAACCTTCAGCAATCTATTTGCCAGTGTCTCCGCAGCAAGAATCTTTGATTCTGCGTTCAACAGTGATGGGTCTGTAGGCGCTGCAACATTCCGGGGATTTCATCTTTTTTATGCATGACCTCTATTTTGGCCTGTCCGAGATCTACAGGCAGTTCCCCCTTCTCTAGACTTTCCGTGAACATCGCACCCATTGTTGCCACCACCTTCGGCCCTGCCATTTTCCAGAACTCTATGGGAAACCCATTAGGCCCAAGGGTTTTCCCTGATTGTAACTGCTCTATTGCCCCTTGTATCTCCTCTCCTGTTAGATCGGCCTCCTGTAAGTGGCTTACTTCCACCACCAGCCACGGGAGATTTATTTCTGCTAATTATTCTCCTATGTCATTTGCCCCATCCCCCTCTTTCTCCATAGAGCTTTTGGTGGTAACAAGCAAAGGCCTTGGCGATATCCTCTCCTTTAGTTATCATTTGATTGTTGTCCTTTCTTAACTCCCTTATCCATTGATTCCCTTCCTCTATTTTCTCTAACCAGGCGACCATTCTTCTGCATTTGTCCCCCATTTCTTTACTATCTGGCCTTTTTATCCCAGAACGCTGCCTTGGCCCTGTCCCTCGCAACCGTGTTGTACCGAGCATTGCACATGACCAATTCCCTCTTACTATCTTTGGTATTCAGATCTAGATGTGAGACCTGCATCTCTTTAATCTTTCTTTCCAATTCCTCCATTTGGGCCCTCTTTTCCCGCCTCAGGTACCTAATAACTGAGGACGCTAATCCCCTTATCACTGTTTTATGTGCTTCCCACAGTACTATCTAACTGCCCACCAACCCCACTTTGATATTGAAGTACTCTTCTGGATCTTTCTTTAAAAGGTCGAAAACGACTGGATTATGTTAATAATATGCATTGAGTCTCCAGCCTCCTGCTGTAGGTGGCCTTTTCCTGCTAGCTTCACGGTCAGGGGGGCATGGTCTGAGATACTTCTGGGTAGAAAGTCGACAAATATTAGCATATACGCAATCAGACCCAGGACCAGAACATAATCTATCCGCAAGAAAGAGTTGTGTGCATTGGAGTAGAATGAATACCCCTGCTCCGATGGATGCACATCTCACCGGACAACCCTCATCCCCATGGCTTTGATAAATGCAAATAGTTTTGTGTGGGACCGGCCTCTTCCTCTCCCATATGCCTATCTGTCCAAGATTGGCTGCGCAGTGACATTAAAGTCACCTCCAACGATCGGGATGTCACCGCATGTTTGGCCAGTAGTATTTGCACCACCTTGGACGTGTCCGCCTGAAGGGTCGGAGGAGCATAAACATTAAGTATGTGTTCCCTTGATTAATATGTACCAGCCATCTTTATCTCTTTTCACTAGCATCACACACATTGGGAGAGATCTCCTGATCAGGATTGTCACCCCCTTGATCCTCTGGTAAAACCTGCATGCTCCACTGTCGAAAATCATGCCCGACCCAAGAAGTTACACACTGAACCCACCAGGTGTGTCTCCTGCATAAGTACTATATCAGTTTTATGGAAATTAAGGAAGTTAGCGACCAGTCCTCGCTTTATTTTGCCCAGAAGCCCATTCACATTCCACGTCATACAACTTAACAAGGTCGACATATTCCTATTCAATAACCCTGCCGGGCCATTTAATGTTGCAATCAATTAGGGCGGCTCCCCACCACCCCAGAGATCCGTCCTCGGGATGTATCCCGATACATACCATCAAAAACGGAAAACCCAACTTTCCCAACACTAACCCCCTCCCCATGCTCCTCCCCAACCTGAAGCATCTGTCAGCCCATAAAATTGTTTGTGACCAACTACCAACGTTCAAGACCACCCTAGGGTGAACGTCGAGGGTGTGTGCTTGAGACAGGAGCCAACTCTGCTCCAACTAATTTGACCACACTGATTCCGGCCACAAGAGTCTAAATTGACCCTGTGGTCAGTGACAAGCAGAAGACACTTGTTAGTTTGTTTGATTGTTTGTTTATTCATTGTGCGCACCAGACCCTCGGGTATCAGGGCGCAATACATAAGAATATGTTCAGCTTAGTTAGATAGGTACAAGACATACAGCATAAGATCATATAAGACAACGCAATTTACATGCATGACTAATTACAAAGTAATAGGAGTCAATATACAGAAAAGTATACAATGAGAAAGAGCATGAAAAGTCGGGTACAAAGTATAGCAAGAATATTTAAGCTGGCGTATGCATAGTGATGGCCACTATGTCATTGCGATTTACTTGTCGTTTTCTTTTAGCCAAACAGTCATGTTCTGTCTAAATTTGGCAAAGGTTTGGTATTCTCTTAGGAGAGGAGGCAAGGAGTTCCACAGTTGAGCTGCCTTAACTGGGAAGCTGGATCCCCCAATGGTGGAAAGTTTAAAGCGTGGTACAAGGAGACCGTTGGACTTGGCTGATTTGGTCAGTCTGAGGGATGTTTTTCTGATAATCCTATCCATTAAGTAAGGCAGAGCTTTATTATTTAGACATTTGTGAGTGAGGGTGGCAATTTTGAGTCGAATTTTGTTCTTTTCTTTTTATATTTAGTGCTGCTCTCAGAGCGTTGTTCTGGAGTACCTGTATTTTTTGTATGATGTGTTTGCTCGCACCAATGTACAGGGCATTACAATAATCCAATTTGGAAAGTATGAGAGCTCTGGAGAGAATTAGACAGCTGTTTGTGGATAGAAATTGTTTGCCTGCTCTGATTAGTTTGCACGTATATGCAGAAGAAGATGCCAGGGAATTAACTTGTTTTGTTAAGTTTAGGGTGGCATCTAGATAGAAGCCTAGGGTCTTCACCTCATTGGCTACTTTGATGTCATTGCCGTCAATGGTGAAGTATGCGTAGTCCGGACTTAATTTGGACAAATGGGCCATAGTTCCTAGGATGATAAGCTCTGTTTTATAATCGTTCAGGCGGAGTCCATGGGTGGCCATCCATACCTGAACGATGCCATAAATTCTATTCACCAAAGCCAGGTCCATGGCGTAATCTCCGGTAAGAGGTACGAGGATTTGGGTATCGTCTGCATAATTTATGTAGGCGATACCCAAATGGTCCATTTCGTCAAAGAGGGGCTTGGTGAATACATTATAGAGAGTCGGCGAAACACAGGATCCCTGAGGTACACCACAAGTAATGGGGAGAGGATCTACTGATGCCGAGGGTGAGAAGACTCTCATAGTCCTATTGCTCGGGAATGACTCTATCCATATTATAGCTTCCTTGGAGAAATGGGCTGCATAGTCCTGGTGGCTGCACAGGACTTTATGGTCTACCAAGTCGAATGCAGCCGAGAGGTCTAGGAGGAGGAGTAGGACTAATTGACCCTTATCTCTGAATTAATCTATTTGGGCCTTAAGATCAATTAGAGCTGTTTCCGTGCCATGTTGAGGACAGAAACTAGATTGGCGAGATCCTAGTAAAAGGTTAGATTCCAGGAAATTCTGGATTTGAATATATGCCACTTTATCTAAGATTTTTAAGAGAAATGGCACAGTAGTTATAGGTCTGTAGTTTGTAGGTATGGTTGGTTCAAGGGTTTGCTTTTTAAGGAGGGGTAGTACCCCCGATTCTTTCAGATTGTTTGGGACAGTACCTGATGTGAATGAGGCGTTAATAAGTTTAGAGATGAAGGGTGCAAGTTCTCTAGCAGCATCCTTAATAAGTTGTGCTGGGCATTGGTCACCCTTACAGTTGGATGGTTTGAGTCCAAGTATGACTTTCTCCACCTCAAAAACAGAAACTTTAGAGAAGCTGAAACATGTTTCTTGTTTGCAATGTGGCAGCGGCACTTTGTTGGGAGTGGACAGAGATGCTAGTGAAGCTTTCCTTTGGGCGATTTTAGTTTGTAGACTAGAGACTTTGTTAGTTAGTGCATGCTGAATGTCAGTACACCAAATTTTGTCTTTGGTACAATTTTCTTGCAGTAAAATGGGTGTTTATAGTTCTTTTAAGATTGTGAACAGTTCTTTGGTGCTGGATTTAGACTGTGATATTCTATTGTTATACATCTCCTGTTTAGCCAGGAGGATGTCTTTCTTGTATTGGGTTGAGATATTGATGAGGTTTATTTTATTTTCTGCTGAGGGTGAGAGCCTCCAAGCAGTTTCACATTTTCTTTTGACTAGTATTAGATTTTTTTAATGTGGATGAGATGTTTTTTAGGTTTACTCTTCCTTAGTTTGAGAGGGGCAATATCGTCAAGGGCAATAGTCATAGCTTTGTTGTATTCTTGAACTAGAAAGTTGGGGTCCATGTTATCAGGTAAGGAATTAAGATTAGGTAGTATGTGAGGAAGTAGTTTGTCTACTGTAATATTTTTTTTTTCCTCGTTAGAGTAGGTGTTGCAAGCGGGGTGGTCTGAGCTATAGCCCATTTAGTTACCAATGTGAATGACAGAAGATAATGGTCAGTCCAGATTTGAGGAGCTATGGCAGTGATGGCCTTGATTGTGGCTGCAGGCTCTTCCGCTTGCATCAGTATTGCTGCCATCCCGATGGGGGAGAGTCTTGTCAGACCCGGTTATGTTCGACTACCTGACAGGGTCCTCCCGTCGTGTGGCCTTCCATCCAGCCAGTCCCAGGCTTCCGCTGGGTCCATGAAGAATTTAGCCCCTTTCGGACCCACTACCTTCATGATAGCTGGGAATAACATGGCATATTTGTATTCTGCTGCCCTAAGCCTTTTTTTAACTGCTTTAAAGGATTGGCATGCCTTTTTCTGACCTGCTGTCTTTGAGAACCACGAATATCAGGATTATCCTCAACACTCAGACACATAAGTTGAGCAGGATATGTCCTAGATCTCAGAAGATGAGGTTGAACCTCTGAATTATGAAAAGATCTGCCATTCATGTCTGGATTGATTTGACTCCTCAGAAAACAAGGTCCTCTCTCACTTCTGTGTTACAGTTAGTCACGGTCGCATCCAGGAATCTCAGGGTCAACCTTGACTGGCCACGTTAACACGGCAGAGCCTCCATGACTCGACGCGATCAGGAAAAAAGAAGTGTGCAGGCATGAGAGGTGGCAGTTTACACCAGGGCGAAATAAAGAGGATAGGCCTTTAGTCTTGCTTCCTGGAATTTACTGGCGTGCGAGGGCCAGCGCTCACATTGAATTCACGCTGGATGCTTGGGGGTAGACTCCCTATCTCTGACACTGTCCACATTCTGTGCAACAGAGGGGGTCCTACCAGAGATACACAAATCCACTTATTTTTAATTATTAGTCTGGATCTGTTTCTCATGAGTGAGTCAACTCTATAGTTCTCAGGAATAATGGCTGAGGTTATATTACTACACCTTTCACATTATGATTTAATCAAATGTTTATTCAATGATTTTTTGAATATATATATTTTTTAAAAGCATAAACAGAGATGCGGTCACATCCTAATTGGATGTATTATCTTATTAGTGAATTAACAGAAAATAATAACTGAATATCATTCACCCAGTTGTGATGTGACACAAGACAAATAGTGACCAACAAATAGAACCTAACTATCAATTGTAACACATCAAAGCAAAGTGTTCTAAAAAACGGCACAATGTGGTTGCAGGATTTTTCCAAGGTCGATGTATACACAGCGTTTCGTCAGAGATAGATGTACTGCCTTCTTCAGGACTAGGTACACTGGAGGGAATCACACAAAAGAAGAGGGAAAGGGGGAATGGATTAATTACCTACTGCAGTATCACCTGGTTGTAGGGTAACTTAATTATCAAGGCAACTGTGGGTTTTTCTCACCATGGGTCTTCAAAAGTACAACCGTCTCAGTTTCCATGAATGGAGTCAATGAATGGCTCACCAGTTGGTTCTTGATGGCTATCTAGTGTTAATTCTAGGGAGAGAAGAGATTATCAAAGAAAATGGGGGTGATGGTTCTTCTTTGTATATGGGTGTCCACTCTCCTCCTGTATGGCCCCACTTCACTTCAATGCCCTGAAATCCATTTGGAATTAAAACAGGAAAAGACAGATCTTGTCCTGATAACTTCTCTTTGACCCAGGAGATGATGATTCCCAGTCATTCTTCAGCTTTCCGAAGCTCCACATTGGATATTACCCTGCTCCTTGTCCTGAGATCGAAGGAAAGGGATTGGGCGATATTCAGGTTGATAGATTAGGACTCTAGAGATTAGGCATTCCCAAGGACCTGACTATTTCCATTCAATAATGTAGTAGGCTAGCTACCCATAGCAGTTATTGGGCCTCATTACGGCCCTGGCGCTAAGTGAAAAACGATGGCGGTAAATGGTTACCGCCATCGTTTTCCGCTAGGTCCGATCATGACCCGTGACCGTTAACTACGATGCCATTAGCGGCATCGTAGTTAACACTGCCGCTAACTGCGCCAAGGGCACGCGCATGCGACCTCCCACACCGTACTTAGCGCCATGGCGGAAAGGTACGCGAATGCCGACCCAAGCGGACATGCACCTAACGCCATCACCCAGCCCGTTAAGTACCTTACCGCCATGGTGCTAATTACGCCATCGCGAACCAACCGTAAATGGCCATGTAAAGTGAATGCAGCTGCCACAGGTGCACAGAAACAGCACAGGTGAAGGCAATACAGACTCAGGAAGTACAAAAAGAGCACACCCCACCCCTTCCCACACCCAGTCACACTCCACAATGATACCAATACGACTAGCAATGTTGGGGCTGGAGGACCTGATAGCAATGCAAGTGCTACAACAGCAACAACAACAACAGGCAGCACAGAGGAGACGCAGGAGGAGAAGGAGGGCAAGGCAGGCCCAGCAAGCCCCACCAGCACAGCCAGTGCCACCACGCAGGCAGCCCCCAATCCCACGCATCAGAGCCAATCCATTCAACCTCACTGCTGAACAGATCCACACCCTGTACCGTTTGGACCGGGACACCATCACCGCCATCGTAGACATGACACACAACGACATCGTCAGCATGATAGAAACTCCAACCGCCATCCCACCCCTACTGAAGGTAGTGTCTGTACTCCACTTCCTGGCCACAGGCACCTACCAGCACACAGTGGGGCACTTGCATGGCATTTCACAACCATTATTCTCACGAACACTCATCCAAGTGCTCGATGCCCTCCTCAAGCACACAGGCGACCACATCTCATTACCACGGACTGCCCAGGAGATTGCAAACACCAAAGTGGGTTTCCATGCACTAGCCGGCATACCTGGTTGCATTGGTGCCATCGACTGCACCCATGTGGAATTGGTGGTTCCACGTGCCATGGAGGTACCGTACCGCAACCGGAAACAGTTCCACTCAATCAACGTGCAAATGGTCTGTGACTCCAACAAGATCATCACACATTGTTGTGCCCGATTCCCCGGATCAACCCATGATTCTATGGTCCTGAGGAACTCCACAATACCACGCTACATGGAGCGACATGCAGGCCCAAGATCCTGGCTACTCGGTGAGTCCAATGTCATGACCATAGAAATGTGAAGTGGGTAGGTGAATGACGTACCAATGCATACCTCACCTGGCTGAAAGGGGGGGGGGGGATGATGCATACTCCACCTGGCTGAAAGGGGGGGGGGAATGATGCATACTCCACCTGGCTGAAAGGGGGGGGATGATGCATACTCCACCTGGCTGAAAGGGGGGGGAATGATGCATACTCCACCTGGCTGAAAGGGGGGGGGAATGATGCATACTCCACCTGGCTGAAAAGGGGGGGAATGATGCATACTCCACCTGGCTGAAAGGGGGGGGAATGATGCATACTCCAATTGGCTGTGAGTAGCAGAGAGAACGGAGACAGATGATACCCTAAAGCAACCCAAACTCCACCCAACACCAGTAAAGCCAATGCCCAATGTATGCAGCCCTACCATGTGAATGAGGTTGTGTCCCAACCATGACACAACCATCTGCAAGTGCATTCTACCAATTCAGACCACATTGTCAACAATGAAATGCACCTACATGCACGTCACCAAACACCATCAACCGATAGGCCTGTCCCCCATAACTGCCCACGAAGGAGGCACATGACGGACAGAAACATCAACACACCATTACACAGACAGCAGGGCCTCCAAAATGTCCCTATCTACATCAGCATTGCTCACTGGGGTCATGATGAGGCCCACAGCAATGTTGCAATGATGTGCGCATTGCCATCACAGGACATGTGCCAGGCCAACTAACCAAACGGCATGAACGGACACAGTGGATGGGCACTCACAATGCACTCCACCCCTCTGCATACATTGGGTGATGGCATGCAAAACAGGCCATGAGAGCCATGAGCATATACTGGTTGCATTGTGTGAATCAATTAGTGCATGTAGAAGTGAGCCAAAGTAACAGTTGGATGCAAGCCATGGTGGCACATCATGTTCTTGATCAGACGTCATGACTGACACATACATTCTCGCCTACATACAGGTGATGCAGGCTATCCCCTGAAGAGGTGGCTCCTTACACCAGTCCGAGGAGGACTTCAACCGTGCACATACACATACCCGTGTGGTCATAGAGCAGACATTCGGCCTATTGAAGGCACGGTTCCGATACCTCAGCAGGTCTGGTGGGGGACTCCTGTACCGCCATGAGAAGGTGGCAAAGATCGTCATGGCATGTGTCATGCTACGCAATATGTGCGTCAGACGGAATGTGCCCCTGCCCCCTGACGCAGAACTGCAACCACCTGACGATGAGGATGAGGAGGGTGCAGATGGGGCGGCACCTCATGGAGGAGGCGATGCACAGGAGGGGCGTGAAATGCGTCAAAATATCATCGACCACTGCTTCTAGCACACACGGCTGGTGTGTATCACATGGAGACTGCACTTGGGGCACTGTGTGTCTCTGGGACATGCACACTATGGACTGTACACCAATAAAGCACACATATGCAATGAAAATGTCCACACATTTCATTTCGGAAAAGGAAAAAGTGTATTTCAATCATAAATTGTCGTGACACACCCCCTCCCACCTCCCCCCTCCCCCCTGCACACCCCAACACACCCCCTCCCCCCTGCACACCCCAACACACCCCCTCCCACCTCCCCCCTCCCCCCTGCACACCCCAACACACGCCCTCCCACCTCCCCCCTCCCCCCTGCACACCCCAACACACCCCCTCCCACCTCCCCCCTCCCCCCTGCACACCCCAACACACCCCATGTAAGTGTCTACAGATTCCTGTGACAGTGGCCACAGGCTGTTACGTGCCCCCTCTCCCGGCCCCCGGGGCTCCCCTGGCTGTGGAGCGCAGGTTCCGTCTGGAATGTCGGACGGGGCTGCTCTGTGCAGAACTGGCAGCGGAGGATGTCCCTGCCTGCTCCCGTGCATGCACATCCTGTAGGGTGTGGGAGAGCTCAGTGAGCACACGACGCAACCCGGCAAGTTCGCCACAAATGTCCCTTGACATGGCCTGCATAGCATCCCTCAGGGTGGCAGTGCTCTGCGCAATTTCGGCCCTTAGGGTCTCCGTGGCCTGTTCAATGGTTGCCCTAGCCCCCACACATTCCGCAGCATGCTCAGCCAGCAGCGTGGACATATGTTGCTGCCGTTGTATGATGTCCTCGAGGGACTGCTGCCCCTGCTGGGCCATGCCCAGTGCTGGTGGTGTGATGGAGGGGCTGCTCCCCTCCTGTGGACTAAGAACTGGGCATGGGGTAGAAGGCCACTCCTCTTCCTCTGTGTGCCCCTGTGTGTGATCCTCATGGGGGCTGGCATTTGACAAACAGGGGGAATGTAGAAGGTCAGTGGGGCTTCTGACGTCGTGCTCCTCAATGTCAGAGTCTGAACATGCAGCAATTGCAGCTGGTTCACCCATGTTGCTGCTGGCCGCAGACCCGGTGCCTTCTGTGGCAGGCAATGTTGGTACAGGTGGTGCTGCTGCTGCTGGCCTGCTGCCTACTGGGGTGCTTGCCGGTGGGCCGTCCGATTTGCTTGCAGTGGATTCTGCTTGTTGTGGGGTCTGCCTCACTGCAGCTGAGGTTGAGGGTGCGGGGATGGTATTCTTGGCCTTCTTGGCTCTTTTCGTCGCAGGGGTGTCCTGGTCCTCGGGGTGTGATTCTGTGCCTGTGGTGGAGCAAAGGAGGGAGGGCGTTATTGATGGGTCTGCGGACTTTGGAATGACAGTGATTGACATGATTCTGGTCAGTAGATGAGGCAGATTTCAGGCAGGGCCATGCAGGTTGTCTCCTTTTTGTGTGGAATGTGGATGGAGGTATGTGGGTGCCAGCAGTGTATACAGGGTGGAGCTCGCATGTGGCTGTGGGCAGTGTCCAGCTAATGTGTTGCATTTACACTCTAGGGCAACATTGTGCTACACATGAATGGACTGCAGTGACTATGTCATGTCTTGTTTGAGGCACCTACCTTCATCGCCTGATGTCGGAACTCTCCTTTCCATCCCTCCGACGCCTTCAATGCCTTCCATGCCAATCGTGGTTGCACATATTTCCTCCCACGGTTGGAGTTTCAGTGGGGATTCCGAACCTCCACCGGTACCCAGGGCAAGGTTGCAGTTCGCAGAGATGACAGCTCTGACCCGTATGCGAAGGTCATCCCAACGCTTCCTGCACTGCTGTGGGGTGCGGGGTACGGTCCCCACCGCGCTGACGCGCTCGGCCACCAGGGCCCATATGGCCTTCTTTTTTGCTATCGCCGGCCTGGTCATTTCCGGCGAGAAAACGACAGCTGCATTGTCTTGCAGGGTCTCCGCAAGCATGCAGAGTTCCTCCCGGGTAAATCTTTCCTGGCGCTGGCGGTCACATGCCTTCTTAACAACTTTAGGCATTTTTGGGTGGTTGAATGGGTGGGTGATGGGTTGGGACAGGTGTCAGGGTTGGATCTGGTGTTGTTTGGAAGGATGGCAATGGATTGTGTTTTTAAAGATGGCCGACGTGCTGTTTCCCGTTCCGCCGCGATGACGCTATTTCCGGTTCTGCTTTTTACGGTGACCGCTAATTGCGGCCACCGCTAATTACGGTGGCCGCTACTTACGGTGGCGGAAGTGCACCTTGCTCGCCCTACGATGCCGGTAGGGGCCCTTTCCGCCATGGCGTTATTTACATTACCGCCATGGCGTAATGCTCGTGCGCGATGGGTCGTAATGTGGCGCTCTTTACGCCATCGGCCCACGGCGTAAACGCTCATTACGCCATTACGCCATGGCGGTAATGTCGGCAGATTACCGCCTGGGTCGTAATGAGGCCCATTGTGTGCATTGGAAGTCCTTATTGTCAAATAGAGTTAGCCAGTCTCATGACTTTACAGCCATTCTCCAACTACTTCAAGATGTTTTTTGATTGAGTATGGCAATCTCCTCCCTTTGAGCTCAGCGGATGGCCATCAAGGTATTCTGATAACCCTGGGTGAAAGAGCCAGAAGGTGACATTCTGGTGCACAGGCTGATTGTCCCTCTATAGGTTCGCCCCTTAAACGCTTCACAAAACTTGCCTTTCTGGTGGCCAGGCTGATTGTCCCTCTATGGGCTCTCCCCCTTTGTATTCAATGCATTACACGCTTTGACTTTCTGGTGCAGAGACTGATTGTCCCTCTTTAGGATCTCCCCTGCGTCCTAAACCCTTTACAAAACCTGCTTTTTGACCCAATCACAGTTTGCATTATCAGGTTCCTGACCTTTAAAACATTCTTCCTGGTTGTGTGAACTGCTTAAAACCATACTCGCAGCTCCCACAAGCTCTCTATCACGTCATGTGATACTGCTTACTACCATAGTTACAGCTACCACCTGCCCTTGATCAGGTTGTGTCGTACTGCTTACTACCATGGTTATAGGTCCCATCGGCTCTCAATTTAGTTGTTTGCCAATGCTAACTATTAGGGTTACAGCTCCGACCCACTCCCAATGAAGTTGTGTGGCACTGCTTACTACCATGGTACAGCTCCCACTTGCTCTGGATCAGGTTGTGTGGCACTGCCTACTACAATGGTTACAGCCCCCATCCAGTCTCGACTGAGTTGTTTGGCTATGCTAACTACTATGGTTACTGCTCTGATCCATTTCCGATCAGGTTGTGTGGTGCTGCTTACTAGCAGGGCTGCAGCACTAATCCAGTCTGCTGTCCAGAAGACATCACAGAGATACCAAGGTCAAGACTTCATTTTGCATCTCTCCATCAACAAATCTCTAACGTGAGAGTTCTGAAACAGGCAATAAAGAGCAAAAAAGTATCTATCTATGTATATAGGAAAATAACAGGGTGTTGCTTGTGTTCCTTTTTATTTATTATAATAATAATAATTATTATTATTATTAGTATTAGGATATTTATTGAGTGCAGACCTATAGCTTTGGGTAGCAACAAAGGGCTTTACAATCCTAGGAGTAAGAACAAGGTTAGAGAGCAGAGAAACAAAGGAGGGGTATCTAACAAAAAGAGAGGGCGGGCAAGTTGTCAGCATTGGATCAACAAGCAACCCGAAGAGGAACAGTGGGGGTCAGATCACCCAGACTCAGGTAGGGTTGAGAGTGGAGGGTTTGTGGACCTAGCTGTTAGCGAGGGGCCATAAGAGCAGGGTCTTGAGCTCCTTCCTGAACTGTAGAAGTGAGGGGACAGATCTGATTTGATGGGGAGGAGGATCCGGAGTCTTGGGACGCAGACAGAGAAGGCCTCCTTATGATTTTTCCTTCCTTCACCAGCAGAGTTCAAGTCTGGTGAGGTCCTGGATGCACTGTGAGTGGTAGGGAGACAGGCCCTGTTCCAGCAGCAGATCACCCCCAATCGTCCCTGGGATGGTTAGGGGACAGAGCCTTGGAGCACCTGCCTTCACCTCACAACTGGAGGATTTTAGAAAGGGCTGCTGTAACGCTCACCTGATTCCCGCAGAGGCGCCGGTCTTGACTGGGTGAATGCCGTATCTTCAAAGGTGATGTGTAACACACGGTTGGCTCTTTGGGCTGGACCTCTGTGCACTGTATGTCTGACTCGAAGAGTAAGATGTCTGCAGATAGAAAATATGGGATTAATGAACTGGGGTTATTGGGTGCCTCTCTCCTCTTCCCTTTCTCTTCTCCTGTAGAACCCCAAAGGTTAACGCCCTCACCTTAGGTAAGTGAACGCCGAGCTCTCCATCTGCCTCGGGGCAGGGTTCCGTAACCAGTTTCTTCACTGGATAAGGGTGCAGGCCTCTTGAC
This sequence comes from Ambystoma mexicanum, assembly GCF_040938575.1. Lineage (NCBI taxonomy): Eukaryota > Metazoa > Chordata > Amphibia > Caudata > Ambystomatidae > Ambystoma > Ambystoma mexicanum. Next base: position 641,511,263 of record NC_090939.1, read on the forward strand.
CTCAGAGGACTGCTGTCCGTCGTTAACTGCACGAACGGTAAGTTCTGGGCACTTCAAATGTCTTAAAAGTCTTTTGTAATGATATCTCTTGTTTTGCAGGGTTCCGGCGATGGCGGATGGCGGGCTGATGAGAGTTGAGGATCGAACCCGCGTGAGGAATAGAAGCGCCTGGAAGCACGTAAGTAAGCGCTTGTAGCCTGCTTCACGATGCGCACTAACTGTCCCTTTTATCTTGCAGGTACAAGTTCGGAGCTTTAGAGAAGCTGAAGGGTGCTGGAATACCCACTGGATTCGGCGTGGGAAGGAGTAATGGCACGTGAGTAATAAAGTTGCCCAATGTCTTTAAACGCACCTTCTTTTGTCTTTCAGATGCGGGATGCAGCGCCGAAGGCCTCCGGAGCGTGCGAAGAGCTGGTAAGCTTTTGTCTTTCAGATGCCGGAATGCAGTGCGAAGACCTCCGGAGCATGTGAAGAGTAGGTAAGCCTTTGTCTTTCAGATGCCGGAATGCAGCGCGAGGCGTTGCTGACAGCCGATGGACCAGGTAAGAGATGCGCTGCCACTGAAGACCGTAGTGCTAACCTGTTCTTTCTTCGTCTTTACAGGTGCTGCTGAAGACTGGATTCCAGGATGGTAAGCCTTTGTTCCCTTAGGCCCAGGATCAGAAGCAGAAGACACGATGAGCGTTCTGCTGCAGAGAATGCAGAATAACACAAAGCAAGATTCATCCATCGGGTGTGGTTTAAATAGCCTCCTGTAGTGCTTAGGTGTCTCCTTCCACAGCCACGCCTAGGTAAGAAAAGAGTTCCTGCTTTCCAGAAGAGTTCCAGTATTCTGAACCTAGGGAGTGGCTCCTGCCCCACCCAACAGGAAAAGTAGTCCCAAACAGAAGAGGATCAGGGGTTCAACTGGCAGGTAAGTAAGCAGCATGGTCTGCTGCAGGTAAGTCCACCCAAGCATTATGAGCCCGGCGCTTCCAGCGCTGGGACTGGGCATCTTTATGAGCCTGGTGCCACTGGCGCCAGGACAGGGTCCAAAAGGTCCCAATTGGGACTGGCTGGCACTCGGAACCGGGGTTATGGGTCTGCTTCCAAGGGAGTCGGGCAAGTCCTGATCTTTTGGAAGCAGAGATCATGACAGCTGCTCTCTCAGCAGGGTCCAGTGAAATCTTCTCAAGTGATGATCCAAAGATGCTTCAAAATGATTTCCAAGATGATTCAAAGAAGTGGTGGGTGACCCCTTCTTTTATAGGCAAACATCTCTAGGTAATTGGACTAATGCTGGCTTGTTTTTGGGGGTCCAATCCCTGCTCTTGAAATGAGTGGACTTTGCCTTTATGATGTCACACCCAAAGTGCTTTGCTCCATATGAAGTGAAGGGGAAAGGAAAGAGAAAGAGAGGATGAGAGAATCAAGATGGCCGAACCTTCCCAAAACTGTACAGATCCCTCTCTGGCTTACCCCGACTCTGCCCCCTCTCCTTCTCAATAGGATCAAAGGCCTTTAGAAATGCAGCCCCAGGGGGGCGTGGCCAGCTGCAGGCATGCCAGATGCTGCCATGGACCCCGGATCCCCTTAGATGCCACTATTTTCCCCCAGACTTACTGCAGTCGGGTCGGAACCCCTTTAGACTGCACCGCTTGAGTTTAAGCCACAGGGACCTGGAGAAAGACGAGATATCTTTACTGCTCACCCTGCCAGGGATTTCCAAAATGGCAGACGTGACCTCGATGGAGAATTTGGAGGCCTGTCAGGGGAGAAGTGAGCTCTGCTTCTGATAGTCTGGAATAGAGGCCATCTGGGCTTGAAGCTGTGGTGCTCATGGGCCTGTCTGGTGAGGACAGGAAACAGAGGAGCTTCTGACTTCCCGCAATGAGAACCGCGCTACAGAGAGTGAGGTACCAGACCCTCACAAAGGTCCTGATTGAGATGGCAGCAGCTGCAAGCCCTGACCCGCATTGGGAAAGGGCTTCCTGAAGTGCAGGAGATGAGGGGATGACAAGAGCGGATGCGCCGGCTTACAACTATGGAATGTGTGAATTAAACAGATTCAGCCTGGGGATTGCAGTGCTATCGAGAAGCTGATCTCACTATCTGGGGCTCACTTGGTTTAACGCATTGGCTTTCTGTTGCAGCAATATAAGAATCCTCCCTCACATACCACCTCCTAATGCCTCTTTTTGATGTGGCACTGCACATGAACCAATTCCCTCCCATATTATTTTATTTATTATTTTTTATGGTCCTGAAGGCTGCTTGGGACAACAGTACTGGTCAGAGATCTTCTATAGAAAATCTGCTACCTGGTACAGGCAAGTGGCGACACACCTGACTGCAGCAAAGGCTTTCTGCAAAACAGCTGCTTGGCCAAACTTGCTGAACCTGCTGATCTATTGCTTGGGAGGCTGGAAGAATGTCTAAACAGACAGGCAAGCAGAAGGCCCCCCTTTCAGGGCACATCAAAGCCATGATACAAGGGCAGGGAGCTTTAAAATGCCAGCAGCAAACAGTGGCGCAAATTCATGCGTCTGAGGAACTGAGTGCGCACATAGAGGTGGATGATCCACCCATGCGGCGATTGGATCGCCAGGCAATGCTAGCAGAAATGAAGAAGGAGATCAAGGATCAATTTAACTAAATCCATTACGGTTTTGAACAAGCAGGTACTCGCAGTGGAGAAAAGAGTAGATGAGACTGAAACCACCCTGTGCGAGTAGGGCTATGAGCAGGAAGAACTTTCCAAACGGATGGAGTCTCTCTAGCAGCAAATTGAGTGTGTGGTAAGTAAATAAGAGGACTCAGAGAATAGATCCAGAAGACACAATATAAGGCTTTGGGGGATACCCCTCGCGGTGGCTGACTTAAAGGACTAAATACTCGGCTTATTTCAACATCTACTGGAGGAACTGACGGGTGAAGACATCATCTTAGATCGGACGCACAGAGTCTATACTTTGTACCAACAAAAGAAGAATTTGATCCTGGATATACTTATGAGAGTCCACTTTTACCAGACAAAAGAAAGGATCATGAGAGCCGCACGGAGGCAAGAACCAGTCCAATTTCGAAACACCTACATAGTGCTGTTTCAAGATGTGGCGCAAGAGATTTTAATGAGATGGAAACGTCTTAGATTGGTCACAAGTTGGTTACAGGATAAAAGAATCCACTACAAATGAGCATTCCCGTGTGGTCTGCGGTTTGACTTTCAAGGCAAGTCGAATCATGTAACGAAGGAAGAAGATATGGCAGAATTGATGGAGAAAAATAACACTCTGCGATCCAGGGAGTAAATTCAGTAAAAAGGCTTCAGTGGCTGGGTTTTGAGAGACAGTTGCGGCTGCTCCACGGAAAGCTCCTGTGCAACTTTGCCAGCCACTGGAGTACTTATGATTAATTCGACAGCTTGCATTACACCCATAAGCTCTCGTTGGAGTGAGTTAGTGTGAAGACATCTTCCACTGGATTGGTCTGTGAGGGTGAGGTCCTAGTTATGCCCCACCTACTTCCTGAAGAAGGTCAGGTGAACACAAGGCTACAGTAGAAGCCGCTCCTGCCGACAGAAATATGTGCAGACAATGGCAATGTTAACAAGCTGCTTTACTCTATTAAACATAAATACTCACTTGTAGTTTATTTGGGTGTGAGAAATTGGGGAAGTTGGAATTTCGTACTTTTGAAAAGGGTTTGACGCTAGTGCTAACCTAGACCATTGTGAGTGAACATTGGATGTATGTGAGTGAACATGTGTATGTATGGTGGAATGATCTGGATGATGTCAAATGTGTAGTGAATTTTTTTTTTATTGTTTTTTTATTCAAAACGTTATTTGTAGTTTGTTTAACAAACTTTTACAACTTTCATTTTCATTTCATGTTCCACATATCATTTTTACATACCATTTTTACATACAATTTCCAACAGTAAAAACAATATAAAACAACTAAAAAAGTTTTCCCATGTGGACTTCCCTTCATTTACATAACATATTTACACTTAATGGAGGCTACCTTTTAATAACAACGTAATCACTACACATAGGTTTTGCATTATAACAGCAACATATTCACAGCACAAGGTTCTGCTTATACCATGATTTCTCCAGTTGCCAGTCAGATATTTGAGCTGTTAGGTTAATGCCTCTAATATAACTAATTTCAATTCATGTTATCTCAGAACTCCATGTTGCTTAAATGAAAACTGAAAATAACCAGCCAACTGGAAGACCAACCCTACATGGATTAAGAACAAACTTAAAGAACAAGATTGGATCATAACCTTGGAGGCAGCCGTTAGCTACCAATCAGTTGCCCACTTGCCTTTGGAGTCTCGAAAACTGAACACTGTATGTAACTATCTAAAACAATTGCCCAACAGAAAATTCAGAGACCAATTTTTGAGAATCCATCTGAACCTTCTCCCTACGAATGAGATACAGGCAATCCGTGGTCTATTGCAAGGGAATAAATGTCGTTATTGTAAAGACTTCTTTGAGGTGGAAACTCTAAAACATCTCATTATCTTCTGCCCAGCTTTCACGGTGGCATGCACAGAACAACTTAATTCTCTATTATCTGAGTATTTGATTCTGGACCTGGAATAATGGTGGAGAACTTTGATGGAGGGAAGCAGGATTCGATTTGTGATTGCTGTAGTTAAGTTTTTATCTAATTTGTTTTAAGGGAAAACCTAGATGAATAGCTTTAGGAGGAAATTCCTGGGATTTTTTTTTCAATTAAATGCAAATAAAAAAGAAAAATAGAAACAAAATGCGATGGAAGAAAAGGTTTTGAAATATTGCTCAGTGGGCATTCTTCCATATTATTTTGTTTTAGTCAATCAGCACCATTACAGAATCCATGGAAGGTTGCACAGAGCAATGACGGTGGTTATGATTAATGAAAAAACTTCCACCCATTCTTTTTTATTTTAACAAAAGCAACAAGTAAGATATGGGGCAATTCATAATGTAATGTGCCCTTAACAAATGAACAATACTATTATAATGCATGGTGCAACACTTTAGTCTGTAATGTATAAGTGAATCATTTTGATGTAGCACACACGATCCTCTCAACAAAAATACTTTATTTTGGATCAACAATACATAAAAGTGCACAAATAAAAATCCAAATGTAAAACATGTAAAGACAATACAATGTCATTTAAAACTGTCTCACTTGATTCATAAACCATTCATAAACCATTTAATAACATATATCCAGTATAAGATAAAAAAATAACACAATTCTCATATACCAATCATAATTCATAGACCATGCGTTTACACTTTCATTTTGCCCTTCATCTTATTTTCATTCTCTTTAAATTCCCTAGACAATGAGCTCATTATCGGCAACTGGAATTAACAATACTGCCACTTGGGAAGGCGGTATTACCACTGGAGGTATTACCTCCGGTGGGAATTACCACCTGATTACAAGTGGCGGTTGGCCAGTGTAAACCCCCATTTCATGGAATCCATACGGGCACCGGTATTACCGATGGTAATACTGGTGATTTTTGGAGGCAAAGTGGAGGTACTACCTCAATCTTCCGGTAATACCAGCAAACTTGTAGTTTGGCAGTGTGGGAAAAATGGATGTAAACTGTATTACCTCCACTTTTTTCACACACTGCCAAACTCGTAATGAGCCACATTTTTCATTACACAATGGCAGTGGGCAATTTCCATTTACACCTCCTGCAGTTAGTGTTCTATGCAAAACAGTTTATACACATTTATAAAGAGAAAGAAAGCTGACAGTTGGATTGTGTGCAGTCTTCAATGTGACATACATATAATCATTGCATTTTTAGGGAAAGGCCTGGGAGGAGCTGCCGCCAGCTTCCCTTATCTCAGAGAACGGATCCAGAGATCCATAACTTAAAGCTGAACTTGTAGGTCCTGCAGGAGAACTGTCAAGAAGCATTGCCAGCTCTGTGTGGTTTCTCCGAGTCCTTTGCACAGTCCCGCTGCAGCCAGCGATACCCACGACCACTGCCCAAATTATTGTTGAGTGATGAGTCTCCCCTGGGCGCCACTGAGGCAACACACACATTGCTGAGCAGGGGAGGCCCTAGAGGCAGCAGTGCCCTGGGCGAATTGGCACCCCCCCTTCCTGCGCGCCCCTGGTCGACAGGGGGAGAGGCGGGGCGGGGGGCACCAGGAGCACCACATTTGTTTTGTCCCTCCCTGCTCTGCCGCCTCGCAAGGGGGTTAATCACTGGAATAGGACGCTCATGCATGCTAATGCATGAGCCCTATTCCAATGAAAACCTCCTGGCTCCCGTGTTGGAGCAGGGAGGTAATCATCATGTGAATAGGGTGCTGATGCTTTGATCCTAAATGATTGATGTACCTGACTGCTGAAATGTTGTCCATTTTCAGCAGAATACACAAATTCACTCTGTCTTTCGTGAAAGCCCTGGTTGCAAATGATCCGGCCAACAGTTCCAGACAGTTGATGTGCAGTCTGAGTTTTTCTGAACTCCACCTGCCTCCTGTTTGGAGCTCTCCGCAACGGGCTCCTCAGCCTGCTCTGCTGGCGTCTAACTCCATCACTATGCCGGGCCGGTCGCCAGAGATGGCTCTCCCGTTCCATGCTTCCATGTTCTGTAACCACCATTCTAGCTCCGTTCTCGACTCTTGATCTAGGGGTACAAATTGATGGTAGCACAGGCCCTGCAGAAGGTGTCTTATCTTCAGTCTCTGAAGCGCCCGGTAGTGCAGCGGCCCTGGGAATATCGCTTGTATCGACGCTGCTAGCAAGCCTACTACTCGTACTATTGTTTGCAGTGAGATAACTGTTCTGCTGAGACAGATTCTTATTTCTCTTTTTATATCTCTTATCTTTCTGCTCAGTAACTCTAGGGTTGCTGTCCTGGTCTCTATGACGAACCCTAGGAACTCCATCCTCCGACTTCTCTTGATACACTAGGAACCTAAGGGAAGACAGGAGGTTCGCCACCCAGTTGGTCTGATATCGAAGCGTGCCTCTGCTACTTGCCATCAGCAGAATATCGTCTAGATAGATAATGATTCGGATCCCTTTCTCCCTGATCGCTGCTGCTACTGGTTTCATAAGCTTTGTGTATGCCCAGGCCGCTGATGCCAGTCCAAACAGCATTGTCGCAAATTGCCAAAATTGCTCGTCCCAGTTGAATGCCAGAAAGGGACAGTAATCTTCTTGCACTGGTATCGTAAAATAGGCATCTTTCAGGTCTATCCTCGCAAGCCAGTCGTCCTGCCTGAGCGTGTCTCTGAGCTGGTGGGTTCCCTCCATCTTGAAATGGTTGTAGACTACCCAGCTGTTCATGTCTTTCAAATGTATCACTGGTCTCACTTTTTCTTTTCTGTGTACCAGAAACATATTGCTTAAGAATCTCGGCTCTGCTTTGCACGGCTCGATTGCCCGCTTTCCCGCTAGACTCCGCAGCTCTGCATATAGCAAGTCTTTCTCTGCTAGTGCTGAGACTAGCGGGCGGGGGGGTTTGATACTGGATTGGGGTCTCTGTAAACACTATGCGCAAGCCTTTGGCTGTCTGCAAGACCCAAGCGTCGCTGGAAAGCGAGCGCCAATTCTCCCAGAACTTTGCAGTCCTCCCCCCTACTGGGGGATATGCAAAAGATCTCACCTGTGGGGAAGTTCTGTCCTCTTCCCTGGCCTTTGCTGCACCTTCCTCTAGGGAAACGGCCTCTTGGTGGAAAGAAGGTGTCTGGCTGCTTGTTTTCCCACTGCTGAGCTATGTTGGATTGAGGCCTTCTGGATGTTTGGTAGCGACCGGTCGCTCGGCCTCTGTACCGACCGGTCCCGCCAAAATCTCTTCCGGGGAAGATTTTCTTTATGGAAGCTTGAGCCTTCTCCAGGGAGGTATAGGTCCCTACAAACCTCCCCATCTCTTTTCCAAAGGTCTCTCCGAACAACAGCCCTTGTGCTTCTTCGCCAGCTTCATACAATGACAGATCTCCTAGTTTAGGGTTTATCTTGAGTAGTAGCCCTCGTCTGCGCTCTGACGATATGGCACAGTTGGCGTTGCCTAAGAGGCATACCGCTCTCTGTGCCCAGTTCGCCAGGACTCCTGGGTCTACTTCTTCTCCCGTGTCTTTCACTCGTTCGGCTAGGTCCATGATCTTTGCCAGTGGTCCGGCTGGATCTAGAACCTTTTCATGGCAGCTTCGCCATGAGCGATCAATCCCGTTCCTGGGATCCCTGTTGGACTTGGCCACGAAGGCCAACATCTCCGGGTTCAGCTCTGGACCTTCTGCCACCTTCCCTGGTAGTTCCGGCCTCGGGCACTCCGCCCTCATTCTCTGCTGCACTTCTTTCTCCAGTGCCTTGCGCAGTCTTTGGGTCATGTATTTCGAGACCTTCGGGGATGGCACCCATTCCGAAGATTTTGGGTTCTGGATGTTTTACGGGTGAAACATATCTGAAGTCTCCTCGTCCTCCATATTATAGAGATTTCTCAGCTTTTTCTTTGGCGAGGGTAGGCTTCCGTCCTCCCCTTCTTTATCGGCTTCCTCCTGTGAGGAGGTTGGAGACTCTGCAGGTTCCTCTTCAGGGAAACCTTCTACATCAGCCATATTATCATCCCCTGAGTAGGGGGTCTCGAGGCTCTGTACTCCTGACTTATTTATGAAGGCTTCTTGAAGCCTATTAAAAGCGTTGGTAGCCTCTGGCGCTCTTGGGATCGCCCCATCTGTCTGGCCCGGCTTCTGGATCTGCAGGGCTGTTCAATGTGGTCCCTGAGCTGTGTAAGCTGCACTTTGTATAGCCACAGGTGGCTTTAATGGTTAAATTTGCTCCGTGAGCGTTAATAAATGCTCTTTAACTAGTCACTTGTAGTGTTTTCTGATCTAAGGATCGGAGTGCACTGACATTTTCCAATTTGGCTCCTCCAACTCAAATGAGGGGGCTCTGTGCTCCCAATGAGCTTCTCCTTGCTTCCTGACGGAGAGCCCTGCCCCCGCGAGGGTGGGGGGCCATGCTCTCTGTTCTACAGCAAACAGCTCTCCCGCTTGCGGAGTGTTTGCTCCGCCCCCACGAGGGTGGGGGTCACTCACTTGGATTGATCGTGGTACGTGCAAGAGAGGCAACTGGCGAGCCCCTGATGTGCCGAGTAGTGCGGCAATGGGGCAGTCTGCTCCTCTCCCTAGCCTGACACTGAATACGCTACCCAGTCCCTGCACTATGCTTGCCACAATGTAGTCTCTCAATTACAGTCCTGGTACGACAACTAATCTAATAATCACTTCACACACTGTGTGTCACGGAGTACAACGCATCTACAATCACTTCACACACTGTATGTCACAGAGCAAAATCAATGAGGTACTTATCTCTGGAGAGCAGGAAAGAAGAGGAAAAGCACAAGAAGAGGAAGGGATAGGTCACGTGACCAGGACACCGGGGTTACATGGACCTAAGTCTGATGGAATATGTAGTTTTTTATAAAAAATAAAATAAAGAAAGTTTATTTCAATAAGAAGATTGAAAATTTGGTTATTTGTTGAACTGCTTGAGAGCGGAATAAATAGAAGATGAAGCATAATGCTCGTCTCCGTCTTGACATAGAATTCGACATGGATGGTCATGTCATTTTCTCTCACCCATCAGAAAATCCTAACACAAGGAAAATGCAGTTACAATTTAATGGTAAGACACATTTGACAGGCTATGCCAATTTAAAATCAAAGGGCATGCCATTTTTTTAAACCCATCACAAATTCGTACATACAGGAAAATGTGGACATCACAAGAGTTGGGAAATGTGACATACTGGTCTTGCCATTTTTCCTACCCATTGGAAATGTCTACATGTGGAGTACACAGTTGAGTGCTTTGCAAGGAAGGACTATCCTGTTCACTGCTCCGGAGGACTTTGCCTTGTTCAACTTTTCAAGCAGATACTCTGGCTGTTCTTACACTGCGTGGCATAGCCACAACCCTTTTCTGACCCACAACTACAAGGGTTCTTGCCTGTGCACGCACACATGGAGTGCAAAGTTGAGTGCTTTGCGAGGAAGGACTATCCTGTTCACTGCTCCGGAGGACTTTGCCTTGTTCAACTTTTCAAGCAGATACTCTGGCTGTTCTTACACTGGTACGCTTATAATGGACCTATAATAAGTTAGACGTGATACAAGTAATCCCAGCGTACCTAATAATCAAAATATCTTTCTTTTTTTTGTAGCACCGCATAGCCATGACCCTTTTTTGACCTGCAACTAGATAGGTGCTTGTGGCGCACGCAAGCGTTGAGTGCACAGTCAAGTGCTTTGCGAGGAAGGACTATCCTGTTCACTGCTCTGGAGGACTTTGCCTTGTTCAACTTTGCAAGCGGATACTCTGCCTGTTCTTACATTGCGCGGCATAGGCATGCCCCTTTTGTGACCCACAACTTCAAAGGTGCTTGCCTACGCGCGCACATGTGGAGTGCACAGTCGAGTGCTTTGCGAGGAAGGACTATCCTGTTCACTGCTCCCTTTGAGCTCAGAGGATGGCCATCAAGGTATTCAGAGAACACTGGGTGAAAGAGCCAGAAGGTGACATTCTGGTGCACAGGCTGATTGTCCCTCTATAGGTTCGCCCCTTAAACGCTTCACAAAACTTGCCTTTCTGGTGGCCAGGCTGATTGTCCCTCTATGGGCTCTCCCCCTTTGTATTCAATGCATTACACGCTTTGACTTTCTGGTGCAGAGACTGATTGTCCCTCTTTAGGATCTCCCCTGCATCCTAAACCCTTTACAAAACCTGCTTTTTGACCCAATCACAGTTTGTATTATCAGGTTCCTGACCTTTAAAACATTCTTCCTGGTTGTGTGAACTGCTTAAAACCATACTCGCAGCTCCCACAAGCTCTCTATCACGTCATGTGATACTGCTTACTACCATAGTTACAGCTACCACCTGCCCTTGATCAGGTTGTGTCGTACTGCTTACTACCATGGTTATAGGTCCCATCGGCTCTCAATTTAGTTGTTTGCCAATGCTAACTATTAGGGTTACAGCTCCGATCCACTCCCAATGAAGTTGTGTGGCACTGCTTACTACCATGGTACAGCTCCCACTTGCTCTGGATCAGGTTGTGTGGCACTGCCTACTACAATGGTTACAGCCCCCATCCAGTCTCGACTGAGTTGTTTGGCTATGCTAACTACTAGGGTTACTGCTCTGATCCATTTCCGATCAGGTTGTGTGGTGCTGCTTACTAGCAGGGCTGCAGCACTAATCCAGTCTGCTGTCCAGAAGACATCACAGAGATACCAAGGTCAAGACTTCATTTTGCATCTCTGCATCAACAAATCTCTAATGTGAGAGTTCTGAAACAGGCAATAAACAGCAAAAAAGTATCTATCTATGGATATAGGAAAATAACAGGGTGTTGCTTGTGTTCCTTTTTATTTATTATAATAATAATAATTATTATTATTATTCGTATTAGGATATTTATTGAGTGCAGACCTATAGCTTTGGGTAGCAACAAAGGGCTTTACAATCCTAGGAGTAAGAACAAGGTTAGAGAGCAGAGAAACAAAGGAGGGGGGTCTAACAAAAAGAGAGGGCAGGCAAGTTGTCAGCAATGGATCAACAAGCAACTCGAAGAGGAACAGTGGGGGTCAGATCACCCAGACTCAGGTAGGGTTGAGAGTGGAGGGTTTGTGGACCTAGCTGTTAGCGAGGGGCCATAAGAGCAGGGTCTTGAGCTCCTTCCTGAACTGTAGAAGTGAGGGGACAAATCTGATTTGATGGGGAGGAGGATCCGGAGTCTTGGGACGCAGACAGAGAAGGCCTCCTTGTGATTTTTCCTTCCTTCACCAGCGTTCAAGTCTGATGAAGTCCTGGATGCACTGTGAGTGGTAGGGAGACAGGCCCTGTTCCAGCAGCAGATCACCCCCAATCGTCCCTGGGATGGTTAGGGGACAGAGCCTTGGAGCACCTGCCTTCACCTCACAACTGGAGGATTTTAGAAAGGGCTGCTCTCTCAGCAGGGTCCAGTGAAATCTTCTCAAATGATGATCCAAAGATGCTTCAAAATGATTTCCAAGATGATTCAAAGAAGTGGTGGGTGGCCCCTTCTTTTATAGGCAAACATCTCTAGGTAATTGGACTAAAGCTGGCTTGTTTTTGGGGGTCCAATCCCTGCTCTTGAAATGAGTGGACTTTGCCTTTATGATGTCACACCCAAAGTGCTTTGCTCCATATGAAGTGAAGGGGAAAGGAAAGAGAAAGAGAGGATGAGAGAATCAAGATGGCCGAACCCTCCTAAAACTGTACAGATCCCTCTCTGGCTTACCCCGACTCTGCCCCCTCTCCTTCTCAATAGGATCAAAGGCCTTTAGAAATGCAGCCCCAGTGGGGCGTGGCCAGCTGCAGGCATGCCAGATGCTGCCATGGGCCCCGCATCCCCTTAGACGCCACTATTTTCCCCCAGACTTACTGCAGTCGGGTCGGAACCCCTTTAGACCGCACCGCTTGAGTTTGAGCCACAGGGACCTGGAGAAAGACGAGATATCTTTACTGCTCACCCTGCCAGGGATTTCCAAAATGGCAGACGTGACCTCGATGGAGAATTTGGAGGCCTGTCAGGGGAGAAGTGAGCTCAGCTTCTGATAGTCTGGAATAGAGGCCATCTGCGCTTGAAGCTGTGGTGCTCATGGGCCTGTCTGGCGAGAACAGGAAACAGAGGAGCTTCTGACTTCCCGCAATGAGAACCGCGCTGCAGAGAGTGAGGTAACAAACCCTCACAAAGGTCCTCATTGAGATGGCAGCAGCGGCAAGCCCTGACCCGCATCGGGAAAGAGCTTCCTGAAGTGCAGGAGATGAGGGGATGACAAGAGCGGATGCGCCGGCTTACAACTATGGAATGTGTGAATTAAGCAGATTCAGCCTGGGGATTGCGGTGCTATCGAGAAGCTGATCTCACTATCTGGGGCTCACTTGGTTTAACGCATTGGCTTTCTGTTGCAGCAATATAAGAATCCTCCCTCACATACCACCTCCTAATGCCTCTTTTTGATGTGGCACTGCACATGAACCAATTCCCTCCCACATGGTCCTGAAGGCTGGGACAACAGTACTGGTCAGAGATCTTCTATAGAAAATCTGCTACCTGGTACAGGCAAGTGGCGACACACCTGACTGCAGCAAAGGCTTTCTGCAAAACAGCTGCTTGGCCAAACTTGCTGAACCTGCTGATCTATTGCTTGGGAGGCTGGAAGAATGTCTAAACAGACAGGCAAGCAGAAGGCCCCCCTTTCAGGGCACATCAAAGCCATGATACAAGGGGAGGGAGCTTTAAAATGCCAGCAGCAAACAGTGGCGCAAATTCATGCATCTGAGGAACTGAGTGCGCACACAGAGGTGGATGATCCACCCATGCAGCGATTGGATCGCCAGGCAATGCTAGCAGAAATGAAGAAGGAGATCAAGGATCAATTTAACTAAATCCATTACGGATTTGAACAAGCAGGTACTGGCAGTGGAGAAAAGAGTAGATGAGACTGAAACCACCCTGTGCGAGTAGGGCTATGAGCAGGAAGAACTTTCCAAACGGATGGAGTCTCTCTGGCAGCAAATTGAGTGTGTTGTAAGTAAATAAGAGGACTCAGAGAATAGATCCAGAAGACACAATATAAGGCTTTGGGGGATACCCCTCGCGGTGGCTGACGCTTATTTAAAGGACTAAATACTCGCCTTATTTCAACATCTACTGGAGGAACTGACGGGTGAAGACATCATCTTAGATCGGACGCACAGAGTCTATACTTTGTACCAACAAAAGAATAATTTGATCCTGGATATACTTACGAGAGTCCACTTTTACCAGACAAAAGAAAGGATCATGAGAGCCGCACTGTCATGATGCCCGCTCCCGGGGAGCCGGTTCAAGCCCTGCGTCCCCGAAAGTGGACATCCAGTCCCCAAGGAAGGACCCAGCAACCCCATATAGGGGCCCTTTGGACAGTGTTGTAAGATTATCGACCAGTCACCACCTCGAAAATATTGTTCGGCTACATGGATTCCCATCTATACTAATCTCTGACCGGGGAAGCCAATTCATTTCCCACTTCTGGCGCAAATGTTGTCAAATGGCGCAGATCGACGTAAGATTATCGACCAGTCACCACCCTCAGATCGATGGTCAGACCGAGAGGACAAATCAGACCCTTGAGCAGTACTTACGGTGTATGTTACAGCAATCTGAAAGCAACTATAAAGACATTCTTTGGATAGCCGAATACGCATATAATAATTCGGTACACTCTGGAACTGGCCACAGTCCTTTTTATACTTTGTTTGGGCATCACCCTCGAACCTCAAACCTTGACTCACCTCAGAACCTCGGAATGCCTGCAGTAGAACATCTGCATTCTACAATTACCCAAGCCTTCAAAGAGGCAACTACGCATTTACAACAAGCCAAGAGAAAATACAAGGAGAATGCTGATCTACATCGGAGTGAAGCACCTCCGTATTAGATTGAGGATCAAGTGTGGTTAGCTACCAGACATTTACCACTCAAAGGGCCTCGAACTTTTAACCCAAAATATCTGGGACCTTATTCTATTACGGCAATAATTAACCCAGTGGCTGTTAAACTTGATTTACCAGCTAGTATGCGAATTCACCCTGTTTTTCATGTGTCACTTCTGAAACCAGTGGTACCCGGAACCCGACTACTCAAACCTCCAGAACCTATTCTAATAGATGGGGAGCCCGAATTCGAAGTGAAGAACATTTTAGACTCAAAAAGGTTTAGGTCAAAACTGTTCTACCTAATTGATTGGAAGGGGTACGGACCTCAGGAGAGGTCGTGGGAACCCAGCGACCATGTGCATGCACCTCGATTAGTCAGGAAATTCCACTGACTCTTCCCAGACAAACCAAAACCCCCGGAGGGAACAACCTTGGGAGGGGCCTTGGGGGGGAGTGCTGTCATGATGCCCGCTCCCGGGGAGCCGGTTCAAGCCCTGCGTCCCCGAAAGTGGACATCCAGTCCCCAAGGAAGGACCCAGCAACCCCATATAGGGGCCCTTTGGACAGTGTCCTGGCGCCATAGGCGCCAGGCTCATTATGAGAGTGCTTGGGTGCACTTACCTGATGCAGACCATGCTGCAGGATCCCGGCCTCCTTGAGGCCTGAAAGGAACTACTTTACCTGTGGGACTAATTTACCATCCGGGCGTGGTCGGGGAAGGATACATACCTGATTGGAGGAAGGATACATACCTGGAACTTCTTCCAAGGCTATTTAAACCCCACCCGAACAGCCACACGTGCTTCGCGTTGTTCTGCATCTAGCAGCTTGACGCTCACCGTGTCTGCTCCTGCATCCTGACTTCTGCCACGCCTGCCAGCATCCTGGATCACCTGCAAAGGAAGAGAACAGAAGAAGCAAAAGTCCTTACCTGCTAAATCCGCATCCCGGAGACATCTCGCCGACAATCCTGAAAAGGAAGACTTTTATTTAAAAGCTCATTGCGTCGATCGCTGCAGCGCCGCATTCCACTCACCTTTGCAGGGCGCCTCCATGTTCAGCAGCGATCATCCGGATTCGCAGTCACGCCCCAGCACCTAGGGAGAAAAAGACAAGAACAAAAGGTGAGAGAGAGAAGGGAATAAGGAAAGCTAAATCTCCATGTTAAGACTTACCTGTTGATTCATTCCCTCTTCATTTCGGATCCGCGCTGCATCCTGGCATTTCCGGACCCCGGCCCCTAAGGGGAAAAAGAGACATCAGCGTTAATGAGCGAATGAAAAGACATTACCAAAAAACGCTCATTAAAGACTTACCTGATTTCTACAAGGATTTCACCTCTCATCTCGGGTCGGTGCCTGTTCCCCGGCATTCCGTACCCCGGCCCCTATGGGGAAAAAGACACTAGCATTAGTACATTAATGCATGGACACAAGGGGAACCTCTTATCAAAAAACATACCTGGAAGGCAAGCAAGTTTGGTTCTCACCAATCCGAAAATCCAGTGAAGTAACTGGATACCAACGTGCCCCTGCATCAGAAGCAGGATGGAGAGCTCGTCCTTCCAGACCCTAAGGTGAGACGCTACGGGGAATCACAGAAGCGTTTCGAGGAGGGTGAGAGGGGAAAGTGGGAGGCCAATTGCATTACCCCGCAGACAGTTAATCCCCTATTTTCGCCTACAGAAGGATACTTCTGCGAGCCAGACAAACCAGATTTGGGGGTCCGGTCCAGTCCATCTTCCAAACCCTGCGCATCACCTTAGAAGAGGTCACAGCAGCGCGAACCAGGCCAGCGCCTCCGTGGGAGTCAGGTGAGCGTTACACGCACGGAGGCAAGAACCAGTCCAATTTTCGAAACACCTACATAGTGCTGTTTCAAGATGTGGCGCAAGAGATTTTAATGAGATGGAAACGTCTTAGATTGGTCACAAGTTGGTTACAGGATAAAAGAATCCACTACAAATGGGCATTCCTGTGTGGTCTGCGGTTTGACTTTCAAGGCAAGTCGAATCATGTAACGAAGGAAGAAGATATGGCGGAACTGAAGGAGAAAGATAACACTCTGCGATCCAGGGAGTAAATTCAGTAAAAAGGCTTCAGTGGCTGGGCTTTGAGAGACAGTTGCGGCTGCTCCACGGAAAGCTCCTGTGCAACTTTGCCAGCCACTGGAGTACTTATGATTAATTCGACAGCTTGCATTACCCCCATAGGCTCTCGTTGGAGTGAGTTAGTGTGAAGACATCTTCCACTGGATTGGTCTGTGAGGGTGAGGTCTTATTTATGCCCCACCTACGTCCTGAAGAAGGTCAGGTGAACACAAGGCTACAGTAGAAGCCGCTCCTGCCGACAGAAACATGTGCAGAAAATGGCAATGTTAACAAGCTGCTTTACGCTATTAAACATAAATACTCACTTGTAGTTTATTTGGGTGTGAGAAATTGGGGAAGTTGGAATTTCGTACTTTTGAAAAGGGTTTGACGCTAGTGCTAACCTAGACCATTGTGAGTGAACATTGGATGTATGTGAGTGAACATGTGTATGTATGGTGGAATGATCTGGATGATGTCAAATGTGTAGTGATTTTTTTTTAATTGTTTTTTTATTCAAAACGTTGTTTGTAGTTTGTTTAACAAACTTTTACAACTTTCATTTTCATTTCATGTTCCACATATCATTTTTACATACAATTTTTACATACAATTTCCAACAGTAAAAAAAATATAAAACAACTAAAAAAGTTTTCCCACATGGACTTCCCTCCATTTACATAACATATTTACACTTAATGGAGGCTACCTTTTAATAACAACGTAATCACTACACATAGGTTTTGCATTATAACAGCAACATATTCACAGCACAAGGTTCTGCTTATACCATGATTTCTCCAGTTGCCAGTCAGATATTTGAGCTGTTAGGTTAATGCCTCTAATATAACTAATTTCAACTCATGTTATTTCAGAACTCCATGTTGCTTAAATGAAAACTGAAAATAACCAGCCAACTGAAAGACCAACCCTACATGGATTAAGAACAAACTTAAAGAACAAGATTGGATCATAACCTTGGAGGCAGCCGTTAGCTATCAATCAGTTGCCCACTTGCCTTTGGAGTCTCGAAAACTGAAAACTGTATGTAACTATCTAAAACAATTGCCCAACAGAAAATTCAGAGACCAATTTTTGAGAATTCATCTGAACCTTCTCCCTACGAATGAGATACAGGCAATCCGTGGTCTATTGGAAGGGAATAAATGTCGTTATTGTAAAGACTTCTTTGAGGTGGAAACTCTAAAACATCTCATTATCTTCTGCCCAGCTTTCACAGTGGCATGCACAGAACAACTTAATTCTCTATTATCTGAGTATTTGATTCTGGACCTGGACATATGGTGGAGAACTTTGATGGAGGGAAGCAGGATTCGATTTGTGATTGCTGTAGTTAAGTTTTTATCTAATTTGTTTTAAGGGAAAACCTAGATGAATAGCTTTAGGAGGAAATTCCTGGGATTTTTTTTTCAATTAAATGCAAATAAAAAAGAAAAATAGAAACAAAATGCGATGGAAGAAAAGGTTTTGAAATATTGCTCAGTGGGCATTCTTCCATATTATTTTGTTTTAGTCAATCAGCACCATTACAGATGTATGGAAGGTTGCACAGAGCAATGACGGTGGTTATGATTAATGAAAACACTTCCACCCATTCTTTTTTATTTTAACAAAAGCAACAAGTAAGATATGGGGCAATTCATAATGTAATGTGCCCTTAACAAATGAACAATATTATTATAATGCATGGTGCAACACTTTAGTCTGTAATGTATAAGTGAATCATTTTGATGTAGCACACGCGATCCTCTCAACAAAAATACTTTATTTTGGATCAACAATACATAAAAGTGCACAAATAAAAATCCAAATGTAAAACATGTAAAGACAATACAATGTCATTTAAAACTGTCTCACTTGATTCATAAACCATTCATAAACCATTTAATAACCTATATCCAGTATAAGATAAAAAATAACACAATTCTCATATACCAATCATAATTCATAGACCATGCGTTTACACTTTCATTTTGCCCTTCATCTTATTTTCACTCTCTTTAAATTCCCTAGACAATGAGCTCATTATCAGCAACTGGAATTAACAATACTGCCACTTGGGGAGGCGGTATTACCACAGGAGGTATTACCTCCGGTGGGAATTACCACCTGATTACAAGTGGCGGTTGGCCAGTGTAAAACCCCATTTAATGGAGTCCATACGGGCACCGGTATTACCGATGGTAATACTGGTGATTTTTGGAGGCAAAGTGGAGGAACTACCTCAATCTTCCGGTAATACCAGCAAACTTGTAGTTTGGCGGTGTAGGAAAAATGGATGTAAACCGTATTACCTCCTCTTTTTTCACACAGTGCCAAACTCGTAATGAGCCACATTTTTCATTACACAATGGCAGTGGGCAATTTCCATTTACACCTCCTGCAGTTAGTGTTCTATGCAAAACAGTTTATACACATTTATAATGAGAAAGAAAGCTGACAGTTGGATTGTGTGCAGTCTTCAATGTGACATACAGATAATCATTGCATTTTTAGGGAAAGGCCTGGGAGGAGCTGCCGCCAGCTTCCCTTATCTCAGAGAACGGATCCAGAGATCCATAACTTAAAGCTGAACTTGTAGGTCCTGCAGGAGAACTGTCAAGAAGCATTGCCAGCTCTGTGTGGTTTCTCTGAGTCCTTTGCACAGTCCCGCTGCAGCCAGCGATACCCACGACCACTGCCCAAATTATTGTTGAGTGACGAGTCTCCCCTGGGCGCCACTGAGGCAACACACACATTGCTGAGCAGGGGAGGCATTAGAGGCAGCAGTGCCCTGGGCGAATTGGCACCCCCCCTCCCTGCGCGCCCCTGGTCGACACGGGGAGAGGCGGGGCGGGGGCACCAGGAGCACCACATTTGTTTTGTCCCTCCCTGCTCTGCCGCCTCGCAAGGGGGTTAATCACTGGAATAGGACGCTCATGCATGCTAATGCATGAGCCCTATTCCAATGAAAACCTCCTGGCTCCCGTGTTGGAGCAGGGAGGTAATCATCATGTGAATAGGGTGCCAATGCTTTGATCCTAAATGATTGATGTACCTGACTGCTGGAATGTTGTCCATTTTCAGCAGAATACACAAATTCACTCTGTCTTTCGTGAAAGCCCTGGTTGCAAATGATCCGGCCAACAGTTCCAGACAGTTGATGTGCAGTCTGAGTTTTTCTGAACTCCACCTGCCTCCTGTTTGGAGCTCTCCGCAACGGGCTCCTCAGCCTGCTCTGCTGGCGTCTGACTCTATCACTATGCCGGGCCGGTCGCCAGAGATGGCTCTCCCGTTCCATGCTTCCATGTTCTGTAACCACCATTCTAGCTCCGTTCTCGACTCTTGATCTAGGGGTACAAATTGATGGTAGCACAGGCCCTGCTGAAGGTGTCTTATCTTCAGTCTCTGAAGCGCTCGGTAGTGCAGCGGTCCTGGGAATATCGCTTGTATCGACGCTGCTAGCAAGCCTACTACTCGCACTATTGTTCGCAGTGAGATAACTGTTCTGCTGAGACAGATTTATATTTCTCTTTTTATATCTCTTATCTTTCTGCTCAGTAACTCTAGGGTTGCTGTCCTGGTCTCTATGACGAACCCTAGGAACTCCATCCTCCGACTTCTCTTGATACACTAGGAACCTAAGGGAAGACAGGAGGTTCGGCACCCAGTTGGTCTGATATCGAAGCGTGTCTCTGCTACTTGCCATCAGCAGAATATCGTCTAGATAGATTATGATTCGGATCCCTTTCTCCCTGATCGCTGATGCTACTGGTTTCATAAGCTTTGTGAACGCCCAAGGCGCTGATGCCAGTCCAAACAGCATTGTCGCAAATTGCCAAAATTGCTTGTCCCAGTCGAATGCCAGAAAGGGACAGTAATCTTCTTGCAGTGGTATCGTAAAATAGGCATCTTTCAGGTCTATCCTCGCGAGCCAGTCGTCCTCCCTGAGCGTGTCTCTGAGCTGGTGGGTACCGTCCATCTTGAAATGGTTGTAGACTACCCAGCTGTTCATGTCTTTCAAATGTATCACTGGTCTCACTTTTTCTTTTCTGTGTACCAGAAACATATTGCTTAAGAATCTCGGCTCTGCTTTGCACGGCTCGATTGCTCGCTTTCCCGCTAGACTCCGCAGCTCTGCATATAGCAGGTCTTTCTCTGCTAGTGCTGAGACTAGCGGGCGGGGGGTTTGATACTGGATTGGGGTCTCTGTAAACACTATGCACAAGCCTTTGGCTGTCTGCAAGACCCAAGCGTCGCTGGAAAGCGAGCGCCAATTCTCCCACAACTTCGCAGTCCTCCCCCCTACTGGCGGATATGCAAAAACTCTCACCTGTGGGGAAGTTCTGTCCTCTTCCCTGGCCTTTGCTGCACCTTCCTCTAGGGAAACGGCCTCTTGGTGGAAAGAAGGTGTTTGGCTGCTTGTTTTCCCACTGCTGGGCTATGTTGGATTGAGGCCTTCTGGATGTTTGGTAGCGACTGGTCGCTCGGCCTCTGTACCGACCGGTCCCGCCAAAATCTCTTCCGGGGAAGATTTTCTTTATGGAAGCTTGAGCCTTCTCCAGGGAGGTATAGGTCCCTACAAACCTCCCCATCTCTTTTCCAAAGGTCTCTCCGAACAACAGCCCTTGTGCTTCTTCGCCAGCTTCATACAATGACAGATCTCCTAGCTTAGGGTTTATCTTGAGTAGTAGCCCTCGTCTGCGCTCTGACGATATGGCACAGTTGGCATTGCGTAAGAGGCATACCGCTCTCTGTGCCCAGTTCGCCAGGACTCCTGGGTCTACTTCTTCTCCCGTGTCTTTCACTCGCTCGGCTAGGTCCATGATCTTTGCCAGTGGTCCGGCTAGATCTAGAACCTTTTCATGGCAGCTTCGCCATGATCGATCAATCCCCTTCCTGGGATCCCTGTTGGACTTGGCCACGAAGGCCAACATCTCCGGGTTCAGCTCTGGACCTTCTGCCACCTTCCCTGGTAGTTCCGGCCTCAGGCACTCCGCCCTCATTCTCTGCTGCACTTCTTTCTCCAGTGCCTTGCGCAGTCTTTGGGTCATGTATTTTGAGACCTTCGGGGATGGCACCCATTCCGAAGATTTTGGGTTCTGGATGTTTTACGGGTGAAACATATCTGAAGTCTCCTCGTCCTCCATATTATAGAGATTTCTCAGCTTTTTCTTTGGCGAGGGTAGGCTTCTGTCCTCCCCTTCTTTATCGGCTTCCTCCTGTGAGGAGGTCAGAGACTCTGCAGGTTCCTCTTCAGGGAAACCTTCTACATCGGCCATATTATCATCCCCTGGGTAGGGGGTCTCGAGGCTCTGTACTCCTGACTTATTTATCAAGGCTTCTTGAAGCCTATTAAAAGCTTTGGTAGCCTCTGGCGCTCTTGGGATCGCCCCATCTGTCTGGCCCGGCTTCTGGATATGCAGGGCTGTTCAATGTGGTCCCTGAGCTGTGTAAGCTGCACTTTGTATAACCACAGGTGGCTTTAATGGTTAAATTCGCTCCGTGAGTGAGGGAGCGTTAATAAGTGCTCTTTAACTAGTCACTCGTAGTGTTTTCGGATCTAAGGATCGGAGTGCACTGACATTTTCCAATTTGGCTCCTCCAACTCAAATGAGGGGGCTCTGTGCTCCCAATGAGCTTCTCCTTGCTTCCTGACGGAGAGCCCTGCCCCCGCGAGGGTGGGGGGCCATGCTCTCTGTTCTACAGCAAACAGCTCTCCCGCTTGCGGAGTGTTTGCTCCGCCCCCACGAGGGTGGGGGTCACTCACTTGGATTGATCGTGGTACGTGCAAGAGAGGCAACTGGCGAGCCCCTGGTGTGCCGAGTAGTGCGGCACGGGGCTGTCTGCTCCTCTCCCTAGCCTGACACTGAATACGCTACACAGTCCCTGCACTATGCTTGCCACAATGTAGTCTCTCAATTACAGTCCTGGTACGACAACTAATCTAATAATCACTTCACACACTGTGTGTCACGGAGTACAACGCATCTACAATCACTTCACACACTGTATGTCACAGAGCAAAATCAATGAGGTACTTATCTCTGGAGAGCAGGAAAGAAGAGGAAGAGCACAAGAAGAGGAAGGGATAGGTCACGTGACCAAGACACCGGGGTTACATGGACCTAAGTCTGATGGAATATGTAGTTTTTTATAAAAAATAAAATAAAGAAAGTTTATTTCAATAAGAAGATTGAAAATTTGGTTATTTGTTGAACTGCTTGAGAGCGGAATAAATGGAAGATGTCGTCTCAGTCTTGACATAGAATTCGACATGGATGGTCATGTCATTTTCTCTCACCCATCAGAAAATCCTAACACAAGGAAAATGCAGTTACAATTTAATGGTAAGACACATTTGACAGGCTATGCCAAATTAAAATCAAAGGGCATGCCATTTTTTTTAAACCCATCACAAATTCGTACATACAGGAAAATGTGAACATCACAAGGGTTGGGAAATATGACAGACTGGTCTTGCCATTTTTCCTACCCATTGGAAATGTCTACATGTGGAGTGCACAGTTGAGTGCTTTGCAAGGAAGGACTATCCTGTTCACTGCTCCGGAGGACTTTGCTTTGTTCAACTTTGCAAGCGGATGCTCTGCCTGTTCTTCCATTGCGTGGCATAGCCACAACCCTTTTCTGACCCACAACTACAAGGGTTCTTGCCTGTGCACGCACACATGGAGTGCAAAGTCGAGTGCTTTGCGAGGAAGGACTATCCTGTTCACTGCTCCGGAGGACTTTGCCTTGTTCAACTTTGCAAGCAGATACTCTGGCTGTTCTTACACTGGTACGCTTATAATGGACCTATAATAAGTTAGACGTGATACAAGTAATCCCAGCGTACCTAATAATCAAAATATCTTTCTTTTTTTTGTAGCACGGCATAGCCATGACCCTTTTTTGACCTGCAACTAGATAGGTGCTTGCGGCGCACGCACGCGTTGAGTGCACAGTCAAGTGCTTTGCGAGGAAGGACTATCCTGTTCACTGCTCTGGAGGACTTTGCCTTGTTCCACTTTGCAAGCGGATACTCTGCCTGTTCTTACACTGCGCGGCATAGCCATGCCCCTTTTGTGACCCACAACTTCAAAGGTGCTTGCCTACGCGCGCACATGTGAAGTGCACAGTCGAGTGCTTTGCGAGGAAGGACTATCCTGTTCGCTGCTCCGGAGGACTTTGCCTTGTTCAACTTTGCACACGGATACTCTGCCTGTTCTTACACTGGTACGCTTGTAATGGACCTTTAATATGTTAGGCATGATACAAGTAATCCCAGCATACCCAATAATCATAATATCTTTGGTTTTTTTGTAGCGTGGCATAGCTACGACCGTTTTCTGACCCACGACTACAAAGTTGCTAAGTGCGCACCCACGCACATGCACATGTGGAGTGCACAGTCGAGTGCTTTGTGAGGAAGGACTATCCTGTTCACTGCTCCAGAGAACTTTGCCTTGTGCAACTTTGCAAGAGGATACTCTGCCTGTTCTTACACTGGTACGCTTATAATGGACCTTTAATACGTTAGACCTGATACAAGTAATACCAGCGTACCTAATCATCATAATAGCTTTCTTTTTTTTTGTAGCGCAGCATAGCCACGCCCCTTATGTGACCCGCGACTACAAAGGTGCTTGCCTGCGCGCGCACACGTGAAGTACACAGTCAAGTGCTTTGCAAGGAAGGACTATCCTGTTCACTGCTCCAGCGGACTTTGCCTTGTTCAACTTTGCAAGCGGATACTCTGCCTGTTCTTACACTGGTAGGTATGCTTATAATCAACCTCTAATACGTTAGATGTGATACAAGTAATCCCAGCATACCTAAAAATCATAATATCTTTATTTTTTTTGTAGTGTGGCAAAGCCATGCCCCTTTTCTGACCCGTGACTACAAAGGTGCTTCACCACGCACACCCGTGCGCGCACACAAGTGGAGTGCACATTCCAGTGCTGTTGTTGTTGCACTGTTGCAGTGGGGCGCGGTGTGCAGCACTCGGCTGTGTCACTCCACGCACAATTATATAGAGAGACCTTCTTCTAAATCATTTGTGACACTGCGACTAAGAGCAAGTGAGTTACTTGTCGTCAGTAAAAAATGGCGGCACATAACTTACGATCCTACATTCGTCTCAGAGCGTAATGAATAGTCAGGAGAAAGCATTTGGTGCCTCGAGTGTAGCTCACAGTCAGTCACGTTTCTCCCAGCCTGGTATTAATGGACAAAAAAGACGCATTGACAGCCCGGCCATGATCACTATGAACGGCTCAGAACAAGCGAGCTCCAACGTGATTGACACACAGTGTGTCTCACCTATTGCACGACCAAGCCCCAATGCACAAAAAAAAGTTGTGCGCTCGAGAAAGGAAACGACATTAGGAAATTTTGTAACAAAGAGGAAAAAACATTCTCTGAAACCGATATTGTAAGAAAATCTACTAATTCTATTATTAATACCTTGGATTCTAACAATTAAGATAGATCCCAGCTAAATGAACTCCAAGGTCAGCCATCAGATGCAGAAGTTTTAGGATGTTTGACACCGGTTAATGCAGAAACTGATCAGGAGACTTTTGCCACACCTGAGGGATCTATGGAAACTATCCGCAATGCACTAAGTATTATAGTGGTCCATGAAGAGGATCACTCACAATTACCATTATTATATTCTCAGGTCACTAAGAATGGTGGGCAATTAACATTAAATGAAGAGAACTGTAAATGTATAACTAGTGAGGTGATTAAGCCCACATTAGAGATTAAAGCCATTGATGTCTTACAGGAACAGTTCAATGAAGAGGTTTTAGTCCCTGCATGCTCTCCAATGCAGAAAGACCGCTGCTCCTCTCAAGATAGTTCAAACTTGTCCAATTCACTGATTCTTATACCAGAAACAGCAAATGTAGAGAACTCATCATTTTCATTGAACTCATCGGCTCCATCTTTTGTAAGACCAACCCCACGTCCATCATTTGGATTTATGCAGCCGCAACAATGATAGAGTCTGCCTTTTCTGCAATCCATACTTCCATCTATTCTATCCTGAAAATTTATGAAGCACAGGAGAGAAAGATTGACTTGTACACAGAACTATTAAAACTGTTGATAGCAAAGTGGACTGGTTGGCTGTGGCTCATTTACATGGCCATTTTGAGGCCGAGAGCGAGGACTTCTCCAAGCAAAGCGCACCGCTAGAAACAAATATTGATCACGGGGGAAAAAATCAGTGGAGTCCAGAGACATGGGAGCAAAAAAGAGTATGGATATAACACTATTAGATATAACATCGCAAGATTTGGTTACCAATGAAGCAACAAACATGGCTGTTGAACCGGTTGCGAAAATGTTTTGACTGGGGCAGAACATGAACCTCCATCTCCTGAGGCACCAATCGAAGTTCAAACGTATGAACTATTCCAACCTGTACCACACAAAAGTAAATTAAAAATACATATTTTTCAACCAATCTAATGGATACTAAAAAAACTAAGAATCAACCAGCTCGAAAAAAGAAGTCAAATCGAATTAGTGCCAGGAAATTGTCAGAAAAGATAGTGTTGCCAAATTCGGAACAAGTTCTAACAAAACGTAATGAGATTGGAGAACAAGTAGATATAACTAACCAGTCATTCAGTATGATGCAGGATAATCATGAGCGCCACAGTCAATCAGATCAAGAGAATGAGGTACATGATATTTCAGTTGCTGAAGGTACAGCAGAATTGGCAGATAATGCTGAATTAATGAATCTATCTACCTATACGATCTCTTCACTCCCACTAGACGAGGAAATTGTGGAAAGCTTACATTACCCGCAAGCATCCATGTTAAAGATTAGAAAAATATGTATAAATGAAGATAATGATCCAATACATTTACAGACAATGGAACAAAAGAGAGCTCAAAGGCAAATTAATATTCCAAAATTAAAATGTCAAGAAGCAGAAAAAATACAAGAGACACTCGTAGTCAGAGTAAGCCCAAAGACAATAAACAAATAGAGTGTAATGATTGTCTTATAGTAACAATGATAGGTAGAACTAATCTGGGCCCATTCCCAAACAGAAAAACTCTTACAGCAGCTTTCCATTCTATTCCGAAATTAGCAAATATAGTATCGGAAGATAGCAAAGCGATAAGCTATATACCAAGTAATACCTTCAATAGAGTGGAACTTCAAATTCCCTCACTCATAGTCAAAGAGCTACTATGGCAAACAAAAGCTATATTGACACAACAAGGGTTTGAGTTACAGGTTAAATCGCAGCTGCCCATGGGCAATAAGAACAAGGCTGTGGTCAGAGAAGTGACATGAGAACCACTGGATTTGAGAGAGATAAGAGGGAGAAGAGAGCCCCTAGGCTCACCAATGATTATTACAAGAAAGACACTGAGCTGAGACACTATCAGCCACTCCAGGTCAATTTTAGTTTTGCAAATCAACAATATTCTAGAGAAGTCAAAATTAAGGAAAAGGTTGTACCAGAAACAAAGTGGACGTGGCTGTCTAAAGCTATGCATCACTCAGACAAAGCCAATAGTCGTTAGTGCTAGCCCCATGGTTTAAAAGAACTCTTAACTCTTGCTATATGGAACACCAGAGGGTTCTCTCATTTAATGGACCCCCAAACAAATGACCTCAACAAATATCACATCATCATGTTACAAGAGACATGGCTTTTAACACAACCAGTCTGGCCCAACTTTGAACTTGCTTGGGTCAAAGCGACCAAACAATCACGAGGGAGGCCCGCTGCAGGGTTACTAACGGCTGTCCATCTTAGTGGTGATATAACAGTAATACCCTGGGCTTCTCCACATTCAGGAATCCAATTGGTAAGGCTAGTTACGTCAAATCCCGAATCACCACTTAGACCTCAAACAGCGATACTTAACATCTATTGGAATCCCAAGGCTAGTGAGGAAGACACCATCATTAGTCTGTTCGCTCAAATGTTAGATGTGATCGCTCTTGATGGGCAAATGCGTACAACCGTTATAGCAGGAGATTTAAATATAAAATGTTTGTCTACACAGTTTGAACCCGTAATCGGTGGATGGATTCAAGGGCTCTAACCATGTTGAATGCAACAGTAATAGTTCCCACATGGGAACAGGGACTCTCTCGAGCCACCCTTGATTATGCCTTTGTGTCAGTGCACACAATAAATAGAATCTCATCATTCAAGGTAGTTCCCAATAAAAACAGCAACCATAATATCCTTGAAATAACATGGAGCCAAGGCACACAAAGAAAATGTGATGAATATCAGTTTCCACTTCAACTAAATAGTGGAAGAAATAGAATGACATGGTCTCCTCACACTCTTCGTTTATTAACTGATCAGGTCAGGGCTTCAAGCATAGACACAGTTAATCCGATAGTGGAATATACTGATATGCTTAATATAATTACAGAAACATATAGAAAGAACGAGAGACCTATATTTGTCCACAAGTATCCCCACGATATCCATATCAAAAATCAGAAAACTGAGATGCATCAACAATTGAGAAAACAATCTATTCTGAAAGATAAAATAAAGATAGGCACAAGATTTAAGAATGCTATAAAACATTGGAAAGCAAAGAAGAAGCAAGGAAATGGTGAAGCTATGTTAGTAGCAATTAGTGCAAAAGCAACAAAACAAATTTGGGATCTTTTTAGAAAGGCGTCATTTTCAGGTGAATCCCTAGTAACTATAAACGCGGTCAGCGAACAAAAGTGGATTTCGAATTACTCCACATTATACGGCGGGCCAGAAAGTTGGAGTAAAAACATGGATGTTCTAATAAATAAGGATCTTAAGTTTAGTTTTGATCATATTGATATTGTGATGATCATCAATAAAGTCAGTTCATCGCGTGACCCAGGGCCTGATGGCCTATCAAATTGGGTCTTAAAAAAACATCCGGAGGAATGGACGATTATACTAGAAGAGATATTTAAAAACATTCAGAGAACAGGGAGCATACCCAGTGGAGAAAATCCATAATTTTACCAATATTTAAAAAGGGACATTGAAATGACCCACTCAATTACAGACCGATTGCGCTTTTAGATATTCCGGGCAAGATCTATGCTTGCTTGATATTAAAGTATCTCATTCAGTGGATCGAAGTAAAGAACCTGTTTCACATAACTCAATCAGGGTTCGGAAAGAGTGTAGGAACATAGTTACATTTTTTTAATTTAAAAAAAAAATCGTTTGTATTCGTTTTATACACATAAACATTCCACCTTACAACTGTGGATCAGTACCAACATTACACATTCCATTATATGACTGTTTTCTCCCTCCCAAAACTCCCCCCTCCCATCCCGGCCCACTTCGCACCCATCCTTCCATGCCTCTCTTCTCCAATCAGCAACTCTCCACGCTATAGTATCATCCATCTAAAGGTCTATTACAAATCCTGAGCACCCTGTTCCGAGACGGCCAGATCAACTACTAATTGCCGGGGGGCGTGGCTAGGAAGCCATGTGAAAGGACGTGTCTGTACGGGGGCTCCCGAAGATCCGCACATTATCCGACTGAAAACAGTGCAAGGACCGATGCAATTTGGCTGAGACTGATATGACTGCGCGCATGAATCTCAGGTGAACGTGAGGTTATGTTTCGACACGGGCCTGCACTGTGAGAGCGCAACAAAAAGCTAAAAGAAGATCTGGAGGCGAGAGTGCGATGAACGAGAAAATGGCCGCCGCCGCCGCCGAACGAAGGAACAAAGGGGTGCTTGATCTGGGCGCCTGTCGGTCGCACTGGAGCATGGTGATGGTGTAGGTGCATGACGCGGGTGCATCGAGGTCATTAAGGACACCCAGTCCTGCGAGGCCGACGGCGTGGACCTGGGAAGGGAGCAGGGCCTGATCGAAGATACTTTATAACCGGATCGTGCGGTGTGACCGGGAACTGTGCCCCGGGCCCTTTGTGGCCTAAAGTGGACCTCAGAGGGTGAGACGCGACCTGGCTTAGCTAGGTAATAGACAAGATGGCCGGGGGTGCCGGAGGACAGAGGAACTTTGTGTCAGAGAAGTGGTGATAACAATGGGGCACCCGCAGAGCGCACTGTGAAACCCTGCCCCAGATCCGAGCGGGGATTGAAGGACGTGAGACATGTCTAACAAGCCCCTGAGAGCGAAGACCAAACAGCACACGCTCGACGAATACGCTAAAACGCCTCCCGGCCCAGACGGAGCCAAAAGCAAGGACAAAACGCAAGCCAAGGAAATGGCCGCCGGGGGTGCGAACCACGAGGTCCTCGCTGCGATCGCAGACCTGAAAGCGACCTGGGAGACCAAGCTCCAGCTCGCTGTGGCTGAACTGAAGACCGCAATGGAACTCCAGGTTGGGGCAGTGCAGGAGGACGTGAACCTCCTAAGGCAGGACGTGCGTACCCTGGCAGAGCGTACAGAGACTTTGGAGAAAGAATTGGGCCCTACCGCGGCGGACTGCGCTGTGCATAAGCGTGAACTCCATGCACTGGTGCAACGCGTGGGCAACTTGGAGAGTAGGGCGGAGGAGGCAGAAGGGCGCGCCCGGAGGAACAACATTCGTATCGTAGGCCTGCCGGAGGGAACTGAGGGCCACAATCCAACGGAATTTATCGAAAACATGCTACTGCAGGAGATCACGGAAGGCACCCTGTCGCAGGGTTTTGCGGTTGAGAGAGCGCACAGGGCCTTAACTAGGAAGCCACCACCGGGAAACCCGCCCAGGCCAGTGATAGCCAAGATCCTTAATTACCGGGACCGAGAAAGGATCCTTGAACACTTCCGCAAGGGAGGCACAATACAACGAGGAGCGGCGAATATAACGGCCTATCCCGACTACACCCTGCAGGTACAGCGCAGTCGTATGAACTTCGGAACGGTGAAGAGGAGATTGCGGGAAGCGGGGCTTAAATACATGTTGCTCTATCCGGCCAAACTGAAGGTTTTCTCTCAGAGCAAGCTACTGTTCTTTGTCACCCCGGAGGATGCTATGGAGTGGTTGGATGCACACAACTGCCCTCAGGAGTCAGATGTTCAGACGGCCGGTGGAAAATAAAGGACGAGATAAGTAACGCTGTAGGCCCGGTCGGGTCATGAACATTGGGACTAGATTATAGTCACTGAACTCGCTTGAGAACATGCGCGCGTCAGGGGTTATGAAACGTGGTCCTTGCGCGGACATGGTTGTGAAGTTGTGGAGCCGCCTGAAGCCACCCTTCACACCCCCTTTTTGTGTTTAGTTTAGTCACTGTTAGTGGGGTGACACCCTGTCGGGTTCTCTATTTGGGTTTCCAAGGAGGACCGAACACAGGGATGCCTGAGATCCAGGGATGGAGCTGGGCAGTGGTTGGGGGTAGGGGTTTGGGGGGGAGTTTTAGTTTTTGTATGAGCCTGGGGGTGAAACCGGGAGTGGGTGTTCGCAAAGTGGGGAGGGATTGCCTCGGATGGGGGGAGGAAACTACTGATAGGCCATGGGAGACCTCAGGATATTAACGTGGAACGTTAGGGGGCTTAACAGTTATCTCAAGCGAAATAAAGTCATGTTGTATCTCAAGAGGCAGAAGATAGACGTAGCCCTGCTACAGGAGACACATCTAAAGCGAGAGAAACTGTAGCTGGTAGGGAGGAAGTGGAAGGGAACAGTGGTAGGATCAACGTACTCCGCCTATGCCAGAGGAGTGCTGGTGTGGGTGGCGCCACACGTCCCATTCAAGCTAATTGAGGAGGTTGTGGAGGAGGATGGGAGGTTGGTTATGGTGAGGGGGCTGGTAGAGAACAAAGTAGTGTGCATTGTAAATACATACGCGCCTAACCAGGAAACGGCGACATATTTTAGGACGCTGTGCACCAAGCTCAGTGTTGGGATGGGGGGCACGGTGATATGGGGTGGTGACTTTAATTGCGTGTTGAACCCCAAGGAGGATAGGTCGGATGACAAGATGGCTAGGCCCGGTCCGGCGGCTAGGGTATTGCAGACGCTGCTGGCAGATTTTGGCCTAGTTGATGTGTGGAGAGCGAAACACCCGAGCGCGAGACAATACTCGCACTATTCGGCTCCGCATCTACTGCACACGAGGCTTGATTACTTTTTCACTACGCCAGACATAGTCGCGGAGTGCGACCATATAGAATACAGGGCGAGGGTCCTCTCTGACCACTCACCCCTGGTCATGCGATGGCAACTGTATTCCCCACGAGCGCGTATACCAACATGGCGCCTAAGGGCGGAGGCGCTCAAAGACCCCGCCTTCAGAGAGGATATTAGGGAAGAGATAATTGCTTATTTTGAGGTGAATAAAGGGAGCGTTAAGTCGGCTGGCACCTTATGGGAGGCCTTTAAGGTCGTAATGCGGGGGATCGCCATTGCGAAGTCTAAGGGATTGATGGGGGGAGTCCTGGCGGATTTGCATAGAGCTGAGACTGCGCTGGAGGAGGAGTTGAAAGGTGGTGGGACAGATGCGGAGGCGGTCTCTAAATTGCAACAAGAGTGTGCGGAACATTGGGACAGGCTCTGTAATTTGAACTATAGAAAGTATATTGAGAGACTGCATGCGGGGGGAGATAAAACGGGCCGACTCTTAGCTTGGCTGTACAAGAGTGAGACCCCACGATCCCCGATCAGAATGGTAACCAATGAAAAGGGGGAGGAGGTAGAAACCCAAGAAGGCGTGAACAGGGCATTCGTGGAATACTATAAGGTCCTATACGAAGATTGCGAGGGGGGCAGCCAGGAGGAGATAGACGAAGTGCTGGAAGATGTAGGCTTGCCCAAGGTCAGCGATGAGGAGCGAGAGGAGCTGGATGCTCCGATCACCCTGGAAGAGCTGAAGGAGATTGTGAGACAGTTGCCCACTAGTAAGGCCCCAGGGGCAGATGGGTTCCCCAGTGAATTTTATAAAGTTTATGCAGAGGAAGTGCTCCCGCCCATGTTGGAAATGCTCAACGAAGCGTACGAGATGGGATGGTTGCCGGAGTCACTTAGGGAGGCGATTATAATACCGCTCCCCAAGCCAAATAAACCGGGACATGATTGTGGCTCCTACAGGCCCCTGTCGATGTTGAACCAAGATAGTAAGATCCTGACAGCTGTCCTGGCTACTAGAATGCGTAGAGTGATCGGCAAGTTGATCCACCCTGACCAGACGGGCTATGTCCCTAATAGGAACATCACTCACAACCACAGGCGCCTCCACAGGGTGGTCGAGTGGGGTGGTGGTGAGGACGGCGAAATGGCGATAGTAGCATTGGACGCGGTTAAGGCGTTCGACTCTGTTCGGTGGCCTTGGCTGCTAGCGGCTCTGAAAGGGTACGGGATGGGACCAGGTTATGTTAGGTGGGCCGAGATGTTATACAGTGCACCACTGGCCAGGGTCCGTACGGGCGCAGTGGTGTCAGAGAGATGGCAGTTGGGCAGAGGCACTAGGCAGGGGTGTCCTTGGTCCCCAATGTTGTACATCCTGGCCCTAGAACCCTTAGCGATTTACCTCCGGCAGCAATATGACCCGGTCGGCATCGAGGTGAGAGGAGAGTGTCACCTTATATCCCTGTATGCAGATGATATGCTGTTATACCTAAGATACCCAGAAGAAAATTTGCAGTATGTCTTAGAGGTGATGGGGAGGTACGCCTGGTTGTCCGGTATAGCGGTAAACCCTCAGAAATCCACTCTATTTCCGCTGGGGGGCTATGTGGGGACTCCAGTGGAGAGGTTGCCAGTGTTGCAGATCCCGTGGGCGACGAGATCCTTTAGATACTTGGGGATTGATGTGTATCATACGACCGTGGAAGAGCACAAGCATAACACTGAACTTGCTGTGGGGAAGATCGAGAAATGTATGAGGTTCTGGGAAAGATTGCCACTAGCGATGATGGGCCGAGGAGCCATGCTTAAAATGGTGGTGCTGCCCAGGCTTCTGCATTATTTTAACAACATCCCCTACATGATTCCTAAGAAGTTTTTTGTGAGGCTACATAGTGTTTGCAGAGAATTCCTGTGGCACGGCATGCGCAACAGAGTCGCACTGTGGAAGCTGCAGAACTTCTATGAGAAGGGCGGAATCAAGCTGCCGAACTTTGAGGCATATTATGTGGCAGCGCAGCTACAATATGTGTCCAGGTGGCTCTCTGATGAAGAGACCCCTGAACACAGGCTGTTTGGGAGGGATTGCTCCCCTTTTTACTTGCGAGAGGTGATCTGGGTGGCTAATGCATGCATGAGGGAGCGGCCTAGTATGCTAGCTTTGGGACGGAACATGTGGAAACGGGCCTGCCGGATGATGGGCAACCCTTTGCCGTGTGTGTTGCAGTTCCCATTGGTCGCACTGGCGAGGGGAGATGGGCAGCTCAGGGCAACCATTCGGATATACTGGGAGTCAGTGGGGTTGGTCACCATGGGAGATATTTGGCAGGATGGGACCATCTTGGAGTTCGAAGAATTAGAGGCAGGCTCGGGACTGCACAGGGGTCAATATATGACATATCACAGGATAGTGCAGGAGATCCGGAATAGGTGGCCCGAAACTACCCTGGCCGATGAACCGGATGCCCCGGTGGAGATACTATATGACACATCGGAGGGCGGGCACGAGGTCTCTAGGTTGTATGAGATGTTGATGATGAAGGCTGGGAGCGATTTAGGGCACTTGAGACTGGAATGGGAAACGGAGATGGGGGCCCCGATGACAGATGGGTTGTGGGAGCGAGCCCTCGGGTATCATAAAAAAGTATCGAGAAATGCCAGGTTCAAGCAAATACAGCTTTATATAACGCACAGAGCATACCTGACCCCTTTGAGAATATCCAAATTTCGGGGTGTTGGACGCCAGGCGTGCCCCAAGTGCGACGAGGAGAATGCAGACATGATACACATGTTTTGGGCGTGCCCAGTAATTGCAAGCTATTGGGGCGAAGTGGCGCAGAAGCTGGCAGGAAAGGGTGTTACACTCAAAGTGGATTCAGCTTGGGCCTGCTTACTGGGGGGATATCCCAGAGCGCGTAAACTTAGACATGTCGATAAATTGAAAGATCTGGCTTATGTGCTTGCTAAACGTAGGATTGCCATGGGTTGGAAGGAGTGTCATAAGCCACGAACGGAGGTCTGGTGGAGGGATCTCCAAAAATGGGCGGAGGCCGAGACGGCTGTGTGGCGAGATGCCAGTATCGCAGGGGAGGACGAGGAAATGTGCTCTCTTGCGGCATGGAAACTGTTGATAGCTGAACTGTTTGGAACGGGGTCAGCTTCAATTGACTCTGAGAGTGATGACGCCCCCTCGCCCACAGCGGATACCAAAGGCGAACACCATACAGGCTCATAGGGGGGAGGGATGGGGATTGCAGTGTTGTTTGTTGTTAAACGTGTTTATTTATGTTCAAGTTGTAATGTTGTGTGGTTTACATATATAAAATAAAATATATTTAAAAAAAAAACTACTAATTGCCTTCACGCCTCCAATCCTCCATCCTCCTGTTCTGCGTTTCTACCTCTAGCTTCCTGCCACACCTCAGACTCTGCATTGGCCCATTTTTAGAGATCCCTCCACCATACTTTCACTGCCGGTCTTGATTGTACCTTCCGGCTATTCTACATTTTGCTGGTATGTATGCTAAGTCCTTGAGCTTGCTCGCATGTTTAGCTCTTTTAGGTCTCGGGAAACCTCCTAACAGACAAGCCTTGGGGATCCCACATCCAGGCTAATCTATGCTTTTGCTGTTGTCTGGGCTACTTCTTCCCAAAATCTGCCAATCTCTGTGCATGCCCAGAACACATGTACCATATCTGCATTTACCTCCCGGCACTTTGGGCATGTCTGTACGTTTGCTTGATTGAACGTAGCTATTTTGTTCGGGGTCAGATATGCTCTGTGCGTAACGTACAGCTGGATCTGTTGTAGTCGTGCATTCCTCGACACCTTTTTTGTGGTACCCCATAGTCCTTCTCCACATTTCATCTGACATTGGCTCCCCTAATTCTGCCTTCCAATTCTAACTCTTCTGTCCTATTTCCTCCCCAGCCCTAAATATCAATAGCTCATATATACATGAAACTTTGTGTCCCTCTTCTGACACATCATAAAATGTCTCTATAATCTCATCCAGCTGCAGGGACAACTCGGTCTCTAGCCACCTCTGCCCGAGGTACTTCAAGAGTCAGGAATACGTGATGTGTTGCCCCTGGTGCACTCCTGTGTCTCCCATCATCTCCTCAAACCTCTTGGGCCTCCCCTCTTTTACTATGTCTCCCACCGTTACTACCCCCATGGGCTCCCACCATCTCCTCACACTCAGCTTGACTTGTTAGCCTACCCCTTCCAGCACCACTAGTGGTATCTGTGGGGAATACGGTGTTGCATTACCCATCACTCGACATGCCCTGTGACATAGCATTCTCCCCAGGCGCAAAAGTAGATTCTTGTTGGTCGTTTACGAATCGGGTTACCATATCATTTCATTCAAAAAGAACAGAGCGCATTCTGCAAGTAGCAACCTTGATCCCAGTTTCTGTCAGTCTGACAGCCATTTGGCCACAAATTGCAGCTGACTAGCCATAAAATATACCTCAAAATTGGGCAACTTTATACCTCCTTGATCATATGGATTCTGGAGTTCCCAGAGTGCCACTCTGCACCTTGACTTGTGCCATATGAAGCTCCTGCATGTACCATGCAATTTCCTAAAGAAAATCTTAGGTATCGCAAACGGGACATTTGCGAAGTAATGTAGGAGTCTTCAATAAAGCTGCACGCCCCATCATTGACAATGGTAGCCTAGACCAAAATGTCATACAGTTCTCAATCTTGTCCACCGTCTTCACAGTTTTATGTATATGTTCTAACTGAGAGTTGTGTTATATATCTACCCCCAAGTATCTAAACGTCACTACTTCCCACTTAATCAGCAGCACCAGTAATTTATGTACAGGTTTCCCCACGTACATTCCCAGGGTGAACAGACTCGGCTTCTAGGGGTTAATGGTTATACCTGACAGTGCCGCATATTGTTCCATCACATAATAATATTCCTGTGTGGGGCGTATCCTGTCTGATCTGGGTGTATAAGTTTACCTATGACCGGTTTAAGCCTCTTTGCCATGACTGCTGTAAGAATCTTCCCATCTTGGTTCAGCAACTCTTGCAGAGGCCCTGGCAATTTACCCATATGTAGTGCCTCGTTTAGTATTGCTAGTAATGGGGGAAGTATTTCACCCATATATTCTTTATAAAATTCTCCGGGGAGCCCATCGGCTCCTGGGACTTTACTGGTTGGTAATTCTTTTATCACACTCTCTAGTTCTTCTAACGTGATAGGGACTTTAAGGCTGTTGCTTTCCTCTTTATTTAGCCTGGGAAGATTAATCTGAGTCAATGCCTCTTGTATATTCACCCCTTCTACTACCGCAGATTCATTATAGAGGTGCCTATAATAGTCATAAAAACATGTATTAACTTCTTGGGTCTCCCGTAACTTTCCGTCCATCCCTTTCACAGCTCTAATAGTCTGCCGTGTGGTCTCATTCTTATACAGCCATGCTAACAATCTGCCCGGATTGTCCCCTTCAGCGTGTTATCTCTCAATGTATTTCTTGAACTTAGTTTGCCTACCCTTTCCCAGTGTTCCCTACACTCCTGCTGTAGGCGGGACACTTCCTTGGCTTCTTCTAGGGATTTATTTCCTGCCCGCATTATGGTTTCTAACTTCCTCTCTGTCTTTTGTAGATCCTGTGTTATAATCTCTTGCATCCCCTGTGACTTGGCTATGGCCGCCCCTCTAATCACCCCTAGAAAGGCATCCCACAGCATACCAGCTGAGTCGAAACTGCCAGTGTTGTTCTCAAAATATTCTCTCACCTCAGTTTTTTTTTTTTTTAACTTTGTTTATTTTAAATCAAGGCAGAATGATAAATACAGACATTATATGCAAAGGTTATCTCAGCAAGTTGACCCCCAGTCTTTAAACCCCCCCTGTGTCTTCTCTCTCTATCCTCCTCCCTGGGTTATCAGTCCCACAGGCTCTGCGAGCGGGCTCCTCCCGCCCGGGCGGTCCGGCTGGAGCCTCAGCGGTCATGAGTCTTCCTCCGGGCTCTCCTGGTTTGTTAAGATCCAGAGGGCTCTGGCGGGCTTATAGGTCAGGGCGGGAAGCGCTGGTCGAATTCCAGGACTGGGGCCCAGATGTTCCGAAAGCGATGTAGCATCCCCGCTCGTGCTGCCGTTACCTTCTCCGCTATCAGAATGTCCCATACTTTGGTCCACCATTGGGCAATGTGGGGGCCTTCCGGGGATTTCCAGGTTCGGGCCACCACCGTTTTTCCTGCCAGTAGGCAATGAGTCAATAGTTTCGCTCTGGGTCCGGAGCGCGGGTAGATCCCGGGAATTGGAGCTCCTAACAGGATTGGTTCTGGTTTCAAGGGAATCATTGTTCCGGTAATCAGCGAAATCGACTCTAGACAAGCTTTCCAGAATGGTCGGATCTTCGGGCAGTCCCACCACATATGGAAGAAAGAGCCAGGGAGGCCGCATCCTCTCCAGCAAGCGTGGTCTATCTGGGGGTTCATATGGTGGAGTCTGAGGGGCGTATAGTACCACCGCAGCATGATTTTGTATGCGCATTCTCTGTTGGTGATGCAGGTGGATGCGGTATGTGTTCGGGTCCATATGTCCACCCAGGTTTGATCCTCTATCGGGTGTCCCAGGTCCGCTTCCCATTGGGCCATACATCGGGTTCTTGTGGTTAGGAAGTTGCTTAAGAAGCGTCTGTAGAGGGTGGATACGCTGCCGCGAGTCGGAAGGTCTCCTAGGGTAAGTTCCAGGGCAGTGGGAGGACGGGTCGCTGCTTGCAAGGTTTGGGGGTGTGAGCACCAGTGGCGTAGTTGGATGTAAGTAAATCTGTCACGTTCCCGAAGTTGGAACTTCTCCTTACATTGGGCGAAAGTGAGCGGTTTCTCCCCTGTATACAGCTGGTCTATAGTTTCTAGCCCACCTTTGGTCCAATTTTGGAAATTGCGGGGATGCATGCCCGGTGCGAACATTGGGTTGAGAAAGACCGGGGAGTGTGGGCTCAGTCCTCTTGGCACTCCCTTCCGTTTCAGCGCCCAGTCCCAAGTGCTAAGGGTGTGTTTGGTCGAAAGCAGGAGCTCTCCCTCATGGGACCTGAGGGGGGGCGGGATGTGTGGCAGAAATCGCAGAGGCAGGGGGATCCGCGACTGTTCCAGCTCCACCCATCTCGGGCGGTCTGTCGTATTTTGCCAGGCCTGGACCCGGGCCAGTTGGGCTGCCACTCTGTAGGCCTGAAGGTCTGGAACCCCCAGTCCCCCCAGTTTGGGACTCCCCAACATAGTTCTGAGAGGGATTCTCGCTTTCTTACCTCTCCAGATAAAGTTCAGCATTTTTCTCTGGATCCCTCGGAGAATCGGCGTGGGGATTGCCACTGGCAGTGAGGCGCATATGTATAAAAATCTCGGGAGAAGGTTCATCTTGCATGCCGTGATGCGTCTAAGCTGCGAAATCTCCTGGGTCCCCCATCGCTTCAAGTCGCCCTCCAATTCCTTGAAAAGTCGGGGAAAATTGGATTTGTACGTCTCTTTTGGATCAGCCGGAATGTAAACCCCCAAATAGGGGATGGCGCTCCTTTCCCATACTATCGGGCACATCCTAGTCAGTGGTTCTCGCTCTGCTGGGGTGAGGCCAATGCCCAAGGCGGTAGATTTATCGAAGTTTATGGTGAGGCCCGAGACTTCCCCATAGCTGGTGATTTCGCGAATCGCATGTTCAAGCGATGAGGGGGCCTCCGAGATCGTAAGTAAAATGTCATCCGCATATAGGGCAAGTTTATGAGGTGAAGGGCCGCTTGTTATGCCCTTGATTTGGTCATTCCGTCTAATTTTTTGTGCGAAGGGCTCCATGGTGAGCGCAAAAAGTAAGGGCGACAACGGACAGCCCTGCCGAGTCCCGCGTGACAAGGGGATTGGGGCCGAGAAGTGGCCGTTGATCCTCAGGCTTGTTGTAGGTCGATCATAGTTGGCCAGCACTATCTTCCGGAACGCCGGTCCGAAGCCGAAGGCCCCTAAAGTGTGTTCCATAAACGTTCAATCCACCCTATCAAACGCCTTAGCTGCATCGAGGGCCACCAGGATTAGTTTTTGGGAGTTCCGGGAGGCGAGGTCCACCAGATTCAGGGTTCTCCGGATATTATCGCCTGCGGTCCGGTGCCGGATAAACCCAGCCTGGTCTGGATGAATGATGTTCGGCAGGATGCGATTCAAGCGGGTCGCCAAAATTTTCGAGTAAATGTTCGCATCTATGTTCAAGAGAGCGATGGGTCTATAAGAGGTTATGCTTCTTGGGTCTTTTCCAGGTTTGGGCAAAAGGATGGTGGTCGATTCCTGCATCGATGGGGTCACCGCCCCCGTTTCCCTGAAGGAGTTGAATAGGGTGGTGAGATGGGGGGTCAGTTGCGACCTGAATAGCTTGTAGAACCTGGTTGAGAAGCCATCCGGGCCAGGGGCCCGTGTTTTGAGAGATTTGATGGCATCCTCAATTTCCTCCCCCGTGATGGGCTCCTCCAGTTCACCTCTCATTGCGTCGGAGAGCTGGGGCACCTCTGCCTGCCGAAGGTATTCCTTCTGTTGTGCTGGGTTTCGTGGGGTTGCCTTCATGATTTGGGCCAAGTGCTCAATCGCGAGGCGTTGCTTCTCGGGTTCTGAGTATAGTATGACCCCGTTGGTGTCTCGCAGGCCCATGATCGCGATGCTGCGTCTCTGCTTGGCTAGCTTGGCCACCAGGAACCTGTTCGCTTTGTTGCCCTTCGCATAATACGACTGTTTGACTTTCGCCATTAGTTGGGCGGTTTGTTCCGCGTAATGGGCTTCCAGTCTTTTCCGTGCCGTGCGAATGGCCCGTTGTGTTCTGGGGGACCAGCCTTTCTCCTTGTGGAGTGCCTCGGCCTCTCTCAATTCAAGCTCCAGGGCCGTCCGGATTCGTCGTCTATCTCGATGGTAGGCCGCACCCTGGGCTATCAGGGAGCCCCTGATTACTGCCTTCATGGCGTCCCAGTTGTTTGCTAATGAGGTGTCTGAAGCCGGGTTTTCCGCAAAGAAGTTCTTTATTTCCGTTGCGATCTTGTCTCTGGTGGCCATGTCGTTGAGGATTGGGTCGTATAGCATCCATTTGCGCGGGGTGGTGGGGTCAGGGTTCTGAACCCGAAGTTCCAGGAGCACTGGGGCGTGGTCGGAGATCGCTCTTGTGCCGATAGTGACCTTCTTAACTGAGGGGAACGTGTGAGGTGAAATCAGGAATAGGTCAATCCTTGAGAAGGTGCGGTGGACATACGAGTAAAAGGAGAAGTCCTTTTCATCAGGGTGAAACACCCGCCATGAGTCTATTATCTCCAGGGTCCTAAAGAGACGAAGGAGGCTAAGTGCTTGGGCGAAGTCGCCTGGGGTCGGGGGGTGTGATCGGTCTTTAGTGGGGTCAGGGACCCCGTTGAAGTCCCCACCGACGATCGTTTGGCCCTCCACGAAGTTGGCGAGCGATGTGCCCAAGGCGTCATAAAAATGTGATTGTCCAGAGTTGGGGGCGTATACTGAAACGAGGGTGTACAAGATTCCCATCAGGAGACATTTGATCGCTATAAATCGGCCTTCTGGGCATGTCTTTGTTTCCAGAATCTGTGGGTTCAAGTCTTTCCTGAAGAGAATCGCCGTGCCTCCTTTTTTGCTTGTGCCGGAGGCAAAGAATTGAAGCGGAAATAGCCGAGACCGAAGGCGGGATACATCAGCGGGCAACAGATGGGTCTCTTGCAGCATAGCAATCGCAGCCTCCTCGTCGCGGAGTTTTAATAGAATTGCCTTTTGCTTGTTGGGAGAATTCAAGCCATTAACATTCAGGGAGAGGATCCGAAGCGACTGAAGGTCCTCTGAAGGCTCACTCTCCGTTCCCTGCGTTAGGGGGGGGGGGGTCCTGGGGAGGAGGTTCAACTGCCATGACTGATGGAAGCACTCACAAGATCATTCTGCACTTGAGGTTTTAACGCGAAATCCCAACGGGGGATCGCAACTTTAACAGGGCGGTAGACCGACTTTGTCAGTACGGTCATACCTAAGGCCAACAGGGCCAATTGTCCCATACTGTGGGTTCCCAAGGAACAGAAGATGGAAAGTATCCTTGGGGTGGGTATGAGCCATGGGAGTGCCCCGCCGCCGTCGTGTACTTAAACGAGGTTGGCAAGTAGGTAGCGGGTTCTAATTCAAACGAGCATATCTGTGTCCCGGCTAGCTCGTTGACGGAGCCTGGGACCTTGGAGGCATCCGCGTTCATCACTTCTTGTTGTTTCGTTGTATCGACGACCAAGGCGTGCGTTTAGCTTTTGGGGAGGGAGGCGGACCAGGGTTCTCAGTCCCCTCTAAGAGTGGCGTGGAAGGGTCCCGGGGAGCGGTCGGATGCAAGATTTTCTCCGCATCTTCCAGGTGGCTGATTCGGCGTAGGGTGCCCTTATATGTGAATTGAAGAGCTGTCGGGAACAGCCATCTGTAACGGATCTGTTGCTCCTGGAGGAATAATGTCAGAGGCCGAAGTGCTCTTCTTTTCTGGAGCGTAAGTGGCGAAAGGTCCTGGTAAATTTGAAGAGGGGTGCCCTGGAAAGTGATCTCTTCATCTTGGCGGCTGATCGCTGATATCGCTTCTTTCGTTGTAAAGAAGTGGACCCTGGTGATCACGTCTGGAAGGGGGTCCGAATCTGTCCCGCGGCGCTGGCGAAGCCTGTGGGTGCGGTCCAATATGAGCTGAGATTTGTCCAGATCTGGAAGTAGAGCCTCGAAGAAATTTGCCACGTAGTCCGCTAGCTTGTTATCGGGGACGGAGGATGGAATGCCCCGGATGCGGAGATTATTGCGCCGGGCCCTATTTTCGAGATCTTCCTGTTTAAATTCCATAATTTCGCATTTGTGATGTAGGGAATCGATCGATTTTTGCATTTCCCCCATAGCGGTGGTGTGCTCCTGGGCATGATCTTCGATCTCTCCGAACCTCTGCTCGAGTTCTGTGACTCTCTGATCTGTTTGGTCAACTTTGGTGGCGAGTTCAGAGAGGCAAGCGCGGAACTCAGATTTGATGTCCGCCATGAAGGCTATCAGGTCTCCTTTAGTGGCAAGCTCGCCCCTGTCCTCTTGCTGCTTCTGTGGGGTCAGTTTGGGAGGTTCCTGTTTCTTGGGTTTCTCTGTAGCCGTAAACATGGCGGAGATATCCGTGCCTTTGCTCACTTTCGTTTGTCTCGACATGTTGCTCACGCCAAACAGTTCTAATCGGGAGACTAGCGGCGAGGCCCAGGACGGTGGAAGATGGCAGCTGGAGAACTCCGTCACCCTGGCCTCCGCTCCCGCTCCGGGTCAGGTATAAGTGGGTGGGCAGGGGCGCCCCAGGAAGGGTGGAACGGGGAGAAGGACTTCGGCAGGGCTGATCCAAGATGGCCGCAGTGGTCCCGACTTGATCTGCAAAGCGGGGGGAGGAGTGGAGGCCTGCTCTCGGTA
This sequence comes from Ambystoma mexicanum, assembly GCF_040938575.1. Taxonomy (NCBI): domain Eukaryota; kingdom Metazoa; phylum Chordata; class Amphibia; order Caudata; family Ambystomatidae; genus Ambystoma; species Ambystoma mexicanum. Next base: position 641,554,354 of record NC_090939.1, read on the forward strand.
GCAACCCAGGAGAAATCCAGGCTGCCCAACCGAAATCAGGGGTTTCTATATTAGGTACCGCTCCCCCTCTCCGGTTCTTCTGCCTCCCAAGGTCCCGCTACCGGCAGGTGCGGAGCGTGCTGCTGAGCCCCGGTATGGCGGCCATCTTAGTTTCGTCCGTCGGGTACGGGAGAGAAGTTCAGCTTCAAATTTCTAGTAGAACGCCGCCACGGTCGGAGACGATGTTTAGCCAGGTTATGCCATGTCGGTTCCGGTCGCTGTAGATGGCCTTAGCGACACAAAACCCCGCCTAGAACCACCAGAATTCGACGGCAGCGGCGGACATCCCACGGGCGGCCTCAGAGGAGCGACCACATCGATGGCGCTCCAAGCCACGCCCCCCCTCTCACCTCAGTTTTCAAGTGTTCTCGGAATCCTGTGTCTTTCAATGCCTCAACCTTAAGTCTCCAGGTCGGAATTTTTGCTCGGGGGGGGAAGAGCCTGCCATGTAACAACCAGCGGGCGTGATCAAACAGGACCCTAGCTTTGTACTCAGCCTGTGTAAACGCACTCAACATTTCCTCCCCCACGAACACATAATCTAACCTCGTGTGTAGGTTCTTCGGGGCGGTATAGTGTGAGTATACTCGGTCTTGTGGGTAAATTTTCCTCCATACATCAGCTAGCTTAAATGTATGTAACACTGTGTTCAAAGATTTGACCAAAGGGGTTGGATAAGCAAACTTGCTATCTGATCTATCCATCGTCAGGTCCAAAGTGCAATTAAAATCTCCACCCCATATCACCGCCCCATCCCTATATGGGCTAATCTTAGGATACAACGATCTAAAGTAAGCTGAAGTATCTTGGTTTAGGGCATACATATTAATGACACATATTTCTCTGTTTTCAACCAATCCCCTAATAATTACCATCCTGCCATCTCTATCTAGATACAAAGAAAAGGTTCAAACACTGTTTGACAGGAGTTCTAGAAAAAAGTGTTTATTTAATTTCAATTATTAGAAAATCTGTTCTTTTCACAGATGAAAAAAAACAAAAGAGTGATTGGGCCTCATTACGACTTTGGCGGTAGCCATGCCGCTATTGGCGGCATGGCTGCCGCCAAAATCGGGTCCGGGTTCCCAGAATGGGGAATTACCGGGCCATTCCGAGTTCGGAGGGCCCGATATTTCCTCCCTCCAGGAACCCATGCCCGGACCTTCCCCATTCCCATTTCAGCCCCCATAGGGCTGAATGGGAATGGGAGAGGGAGCAAACAACGGGCCGATTACGAGCGGCCTGTTGTTTGCTCCCTCTTCCCCTCGCGGGACCCGGTAAGGACGCCTGGTTTGTCCAGGCATTACTTACCGGGTCCCGCGAGGGGACCTCGTAATTTTGCAGTACCGGTTTCATGGGTCCGCATTCATTAGCGGCACCCGTTAACCCATACCGCGAACCTTGTAATGACTCCCATTGTCAGATGTTAAACCCTCTCTCTGTCTAGATAGATCTGGAGGATCTTGAATGAGACCGTTGGTGCTACCCCAATTAGGACCCTTCTATCATATGCGGAGTATGTTGAGCCCAGAGTCAAACCCCGCTCCATTTCTGTGCTATCATGTCTTGTTTCTCCTTGGTAAAGTGGGTTTCTTGCAGAAGCACTATATCTATTTTCTGCCATCTCAAATATGTCATAACCCAGTTCCTTTTAATATAACTGTTCAAGCCTCTCACATTCCAGGTTGCTATTAAGTTCCCCCATATTCTCCAGTCTCTTCCCATCTCGTCTCTCTCCTAACACTTCCACCCTTATTTCCCTGTTTGTCTCCGTAGGCCAACTTCCCTTTAACTACCCCAACACCCCTCCCTCCACCCTCCCCAACCGTTCTCAACATTTGCCCTGCTCCAGTAATGAATCTCAGGTATCCCTGCATCTCGCTCTTTTCTCGGCCGTTGCCGGTACTCGGAGTGCAGTGGGAGGATACTGAACTACTAGTATCCTAACTGAACTACTTAATGTAGGTTAATAGTGTGATTCCTAGCGTAGCTCATGGCTAAGCAGCCTCTGTGCTTCCTGCACTTAGCAACAATAAGAAACACATACATTTTCAGCTGAAGTGTCTCTGTCGAATCATTATGCATTGGCCCCGATGTCCCACGAAAGTACATTAATCACAAATTGCAGCTTCACTTATCACTCCCATCTGGTCTTCTTTCTCCATCATCATGTTTTGCAAGTCCATCCATGTGCTCACATCTTCTGGGGTTTCGAAAAGACAGCACAATCTTTATGCAGGACCTTCATCTTCGCCGGGTACAGCAACATATATTTGAGATTGCTGCGGGTAACCTCCTTTTAACAGCCTGTCGTAGCTCATCCCTTGTTTCTTGCACCAAAAAGGTATAATCCGGGTATGCTGTGATGGATGCCGACACCAAGTTAACCGTTCCTCCTTTCCGGAAGTGTTCTAGTATTCTCTCCCAGTCTTTATAACTTAATATCTTGTCAATTATCGGCCGGGGCGGCGCTCCAGGCGGCGGTCTCCTTGTTAGGGTCTATTCGCTCTTTCTACAGTAAACCTTTGGGTGAGTGATCCCACTCCTATTTCCTGCAAAAGCATGTCTTCCACATAGTTCATCGGGTTCGGACCTTCCTCGCCTTCTGGGAGCCCAATTATCTGCACATTATTCCTTTGTGCCTGACCTTCCGCTTCTTCTGCCCTGTTTTCCAGATTCCGCACCTGTTGTTTCAGCATGGAGACTTCCTGAGAGTGTTCCTTGCAACTGCTTGAATTAGGTTTCACCTCTTTCTCTAACACCCCGGTGCGTTCCGTTAGTGCTCTGACATCCTGTCTCAGAAGGTTCACATCTATATTCATTGCGTCAATTTTGAATTCCAGCGTCGCCTACAGCTCTGCTATTGCCTCTAGTATTTGCTGGTTCATTCGCCCCGGTGTTTCACTTTCACGTGCGTCCTGCGTCGTTGTTTTCGCACTGTCTGTCAGCTGTGTAGGTTTGGGGAATGCATCTATCGACGACTGCTTCCCTTTGTTCTTATTTGCTTTTGATGCCATTGCAGCGCCTTCTCTTTCTACAGCACTCCTTTCTGCTCCAGTTCACATGGTGAAGCCTTGTGGCTATCACTGTGCTGTGTTGGGGCAGTATTTCTGCTGTAGATATTGTGGCTCTTTCAGTAGTAACTCTTTTCCACGTCTTGCTCATTGTCCTCGCTCTGCACTCTTTATTCAGCGTCTTCCTCCACCATTCCTTGTAGTGGGGGGCTCTAGTATTGCTTCTTGCTTTGCATATTTCCCATCTCCTCCTTTGTCCGTGTGCTTACTGGCAAATAATTCTGGGTCTGATGGTGCGATCCCGGTATTTCTTATCCACCATAGTTCATCGGCCTTTACACTATCTCTGAGCACCCATCCGTACTGTCTTGCAATCACTGTGCAATCTCAGCTGTTCAGACCATTACCTCCATCCGCAATTGGCTTGCATCCAGTCGGCCTTTGTACTTGACACTATTTGGTTTGTGCTCCCACCCAACCTGTACTAGCCTACTACACGGAGGGTTTGTGTTTAGCCCCTTGTGCCAAGTTCAACCATCTTATCTTGAATACACACTCCTCCTCACTGGTATCTCTGTGTAAACCAGCGCTCTGGGAATTGTCCCCCCTGATGTTATTGCACTCTTGCTCTAGTGGGTGCATCAGCTGGGGGCTGTACAGGTATTATTTGCACTTCTGTTGCTGCGTACCTGCAGGCGTGCGCACTTCTAGGTCTGTAGCCACACTGCTGGTGGGCCTACTTTCAGCCTTCTGGTTGTTTCCGTCCTATGGTGCTCCTTTTAGTGGCAATCTGCTGCAACTCTGGTAGCCCGTGTCAGCCTCAGTCAGTTTTCTACCTTTAGGCAAATTTCACTGTTTGGCATCTGCTGGGTCGTATCCGGTCGGTGTGCTCCACACTTCGGATGTTATAACGTATGATATCCTCTGCACGTGGGTTGGGGAGATGTCTTGGTCACTTGTTCACTGTTACATGCCCCCATTTTGCTTCTGGGTTTTGCTGCATATATCTATGCAATGCCTGTGCCTCCCACTGGGCACACAGTGTCTTTGCCACACTCCTGAAAACCCACTGCTGTGGCCAGCCTGCTCGTGTTGTGGATCTGCTTTGCTTCCCGTAATATACAAGAGTACTGTATCTTTATTTGGATGTCAATTTCACTGGCCCTATATTACTAAGCCCACTCTCTGCAGTTCTGCGCTAGCTACTATGTTGCCTCGTGCAATGTCTGTTACACAGTAATCACTGTCGTTTGAGGGATTCCGCTTCTGAGCCGCCTGACTGCGTCGCACATCAGCTGTTTCGGGGAGATGTTCCCGATCACGTTCATTACTATACTGATCTATGGCCATGTAAGATTTATCAATATCTTGGAGGGTTTCAGTCCAGTGACTCCACAGGGATGTGCACTTGTTTTATGACTCTTCCGTTGCTGTCATGATTCCTGCCCCTCATGTCCCCAGCCCTCCAAGATGTCAGGCTCGAGCCAGGCCACGATCACCTACATGGCCCTCAAGGGCCTCTCCATTCCTCCAAAGACCCACTTGGAGTCAGACTCGGCGCTTGTGGCACCAGACTCACTCACTCCCATAGGATAACATTGGGGATTGGACTTGTAGTGCATTGATGGGGACAAGATAGATTCCCCCACATATTTCGGTTCCCAGAACTGCATGTGCAGTCTAGTCTTTTGGGTGTGGTTCAGCCCAGAGACACCTGGGATACCCAGAGACTATTTAAGCCACACCCAGGCTGAGAAACATGCTTTGCGTTTTCTGCACCTGCAGCGTGACACTCACCGTGTTCGGATCGGTCTCCAGTAGGCCTGCATCTTTCTTCTGCGCTCAGCTCCTGCAAGAACAAGAACACTGTTAGGAACAGCCTTGCCTTGCATCGCTTCTTCCCATCATTCATCGCTCCTTCTGTTCTGCAGGCATCTTCGGCGGTGTCATTCCCATCCCGGCACGCCGCTTCCTAAGGAAAAGGTAAAAGAACAGAAAAAAGGCATTAGTAAGCATTCAGCAAATCTTCGTTTATTTTTAAAGACTGTACGAGCTTCAAACGCTTACCTGAATCCCAGCCGCTCTGGGGAACTCTGTCTCCGGAACTTCTCATCCATCTGCAAGAGGTAAAAGACACTCCAGGTTAGCATGGAAACATCTAGAGGCGGCAATACTGTGCTTACTCACTGCATTTCTTCTTCATAACCGGCATCCACGCTGAAAACATCACGGCACCTAAAACACACAGAAAAAGAACTCAGTTCAATACAAATACGAAAGGGTCGCATCGCACATCGTGCTCTCACTCACCTTCAGCGCTACTCATCTCAACAGCACGTCGCCATCCCCGGACGCCAGCCATCATCTAAGGAAGGAAAGGAACGAAGTTAGAGAACTTTTCAAAAGACTCATTATACTTACCTGTTGGACTCTTGCCAGTGAAGTAACTAGGCAGCAATGAGCCTGCATCAATCAACGCGCCCCTGCGCTGAAAGCAGGACGGAGAGCACACTTTCCAAGAAAACAAGGTGAGCTGTGGATCAAAGGGAAGGGTTAGACCCCAGGGAAGAAGGGGTTCAAGCACACAGAGACAATAGGGAGTTAAACTCTACCAATCCTGTGTTTCAGGCTCAGTCTCCAGTCGAGTAGACTCCAGGGAAGGGTTTGAGGTCGTAAGAGGTCAGAACAGGCTGAGTGACATCCCTGTGGATACCAGGTGAGCGTTACAGTTACTAGCAATGTTATTTCTATCCTGCTCGTCCTTTCGGCACATGAGTATGCCAGCCTGTACCTCCTGAACTGTCGTCGACACTGCATGGTTTCCAGCCGGCTCTCCCTCATGCCACTGCAGGCTTCCTCGCGCTCAATAGCCTTTCTCCCAGCCACAGTCTTCTTTTTTAATATTTTTCCACTTTCCGGTCCCTCATTAAACGAGCGGACTCTGCTTCTGTCAGACTTCAGACAGCTCTTGTTGTTACGGTACAGCAGTCCTTCGGCTCATCTCTTTGTTCTCTAAGCGCCATCTTGTTTCTGTCTGCAAACTGAAATCTTCAAACTTCTATAGCTCGCAGTTTATTTCTCGTGCTGAAAAAAGGAACCAGACTCTCGACCGCTGCATACTCCTTATGTTCATACTCCTGTAGATACCGATTGACACTACACAGCAGGCGCAAAACGCATTTTTTCTTCAGGATCATCAGCAGGCGCACCTAGGAATCTGGTCCTATTATGTGGCCATGTAGCCACCCCCCCCTCAGAAACATTGTTAAATTTAAATCTACTCTCACTCATTAAAAACAAGTCACTGCAATGAAGCAAACTATTTTTTTTAGCATTCATAGATTTTAGACAAGCCTTTGACTCTATATCAAGAGAAATACTATGGCGCAAGTTACAGGAAGAACATTGCCCTCAGCACATTTTTAATGGCATCCATCAATTTTATAATGACACATCCATACAGATAAAACTAACAAAGGAATGTCTTTTAAGTAAAGATATTTATACTTTTAATGATTTAAAACAGGGGTGTGGTTTAGCTTCAACATTTTTTTAATTTTTATATCAGAGATATTATTAAATCTGTAAAGAACACTAGGTCATTTCCCCCTAAAATAGGACATTTTAACATTGATTGCTTGTTTTATGCAGATGATTTGGTTTTAATTGATCAGACCCAGATAGGACTACAGAGGAAGTTGGACGCGCTTTAGGAATACACTAAAGTTAATGGGCTGGTAATAAATGTTTCCAAATCGAATGCTATGACGTTTACCAAAAAATAGCAAAAAATCCAAGTTTAAGTGGCATTTGGTTGAATTACCATTAATAATTGTGGATGAATATAAATATTTAGGACAGCTAGTAAGTAACAAGTCATCAGAGCAACCATATAACGAGAATATAAAACATAAAAAGGCCACTTTCACCTCACAGGGATTCTTAATCCAGAAGTGATTAGGAACACTTTCATTTGTACCTGCAATAACCTACTACAAAGAGTGGTTCAATAGTAGGATATGGCGCTGAAACTGTTTTCCCAGAGAATCAGCCTAATTGGGATTTGCTTGAAGGCAAATATTGGAAAATAATTTTAAAGGTACCCCTCAGTGTGCCAATTGCTCTAGTACATTACAAAATGGGACTATTATCCCTGAAAGCCACAATAAAATGGAAGGCCTTAGCTCTCCTAAGGAAAAGTATGATATTAAACAATAAGACCACAACATTAATTTCTATTTTAAGCCAAACATTCAATGATCCGACATTGAAATCATTGCATAGGTGGCAAGATTATTATAGGGATCTCATGACAAAAGCAGACATATCATTACAGATGCTATTAGATGATCCAGATAAAGGAAAAACCAAATTATCATTCTGGGATTGGAGGCAAACGTGGGAAAAATGCCAAACATACCAAATATGCATTGAAGGTGACATCCAATTGAAAAGTCGAGGCCAGGTAGCTCACTACTTGGTAAAATTCACGAACACAGAATATGCCCTGACAATTCTAAGACTACACCTAAACCTATGGCCAACCAAAATGCAGGAGGCAAAATGGGCTAAGCCGTTGGATGTGGATACAAGTTGTAGATTTTGTAAGAACTCTGCCCGGCTTTAAGCCACAAGCGGCATGAGCACTTTTATGAACATCTAGCACAATTTTGAATCTTAACGTATGAATTAATGTGCTTTAAAAATGTTAATGCAACATCCATAGCTTTAAATATTGCCACTGTGAAATATATGTTCGATCTTCGACTGAATGTAAACAGACAAGACAATCTGTAAGGAAAGCCTTGATTTGGATGGGAATACACTGCTATAATGATCTTAATGCAAGTATGAGATGCTTTTAAACTGTATAATATGGTACGTTGCTATCATGATAATTTTTCTAATCTTTTTACTATGAATTGGAAATGTGTAGTGAGTTGGGCAATTATAAATTATACATTTAAATCATTTTAATGAGTTCTTTTAACCTTTTCATAGATTGCAAACACCAAAAGAAGGTGAATAATGGTAATCATTCCTTTAATTTTTGTACAGTCTGAAGTTCCTCTTGTTTGTATTATTATGGTACGCGCCAAGCAGAGTTCCAAACGAGTAGTGACTGCTGTACTAATTGTTTGGAATCAGTCTCCGGCGCCTGAATGCCCGTTGCTCCGTCGGTGGATTCAATTAACCTGAATGCCTGTTGTTCCGTTGGTGGATTCAATTAAACTTTATCTGCTAATCTGGGTACAACAACCTCCCTTTATGCACTCTCGCCTTGGAACCTCAACTTGGACTTAAATTGGACTTACATATGAGGATATATTCATGTTACTACGCTGTACGCTGTTATTTTTCTCTTTATTCTAGACACGCCCCTCAGCCACGTGATTGTCATAAAAACAGCTTGCACGTGCACCAGCGCGCGTGCACCAAGCAGAGTACCAAACAAGTACTGACTGCTGACCTCTGCGCCGTGGTGCAGCAGGGCGGTTCTCTGTTTTATTTTCCCGATCCTTGCTAATGCAGGGTGTCAATACGTCTAACGTTTACTCTAGCTTTCTTTACCTTTCCCAAATAACATCACTAATCTTATAACTCCACCCCAAACACAGTCACCTCACTGTTCCTCTTGAAGCGTTCCAATTACCTGGTCTGTAGTGAGAAGTATAAAAGCACCAAATCACTTGAATTATTACATGAAGGCTCGTCTTCTGCCTATGATTGAAGTATGGCGACATATAGGCTGACAACAAACATGCCCATGTAAGGCAGTCGTCTGCCTTCAAGACCTCCGACCACTCCTACCTCTGGAAAAGGCTCTGCTTTCCCCTCACTCGCTCTGCCGAAGTTGGCAAACTTCAAGCAGGATATTAGGCAATATTTACATCTTACCGAGGCTACTCCTTGTTCCTCTCTGTCTCAATGTAACGATGTACAAAACAGTGAAGAGGCGTGTAAGGGAGAATTCTCATAACTGGCTAATTTCCCTTACCTACTAAGTCCCTCAGCAGCTTTGCTGGATTTCTAGGGTTTATTTATTTCACCTGGTAAGAGTGTGAGCCTTTTTCCCACTGTTACATGTGTTTTGCTGTGTGTATTTCTACTTTTTGTGTGATCTTGGGCACTGGAGCCTCACCTACTCCATGGCACCATATTTTTCATGTGTGTTACACAGCACCTTCAGTGCAGTGATACAGGGTTGTCTTTTTGACTTCCCACTGACTCCATTTTCTGGGGCTGACTACTGTCCCCCAGAAAAGATAAAGTTGCCATTAACTTTATAATAGTCACTTTAACCACAGACCCAGTACACCCCTTACATTGAGTATTGGAAAGGGTTAATTCTTATTCCTTTTTGTCTGTGTCTCTTGGAGCATTGTTTCGCTCCCTTTAAACTAAGACTTGGCTGGTGGCAGTGGTATCTACCCTAAGTTTTATACCGCGGTTATCTTAAATAACCATGGTATTGTTTTAGGCTATTACATTAGCCTCGAACATAAACCCGCTTGACCATATATGTTTTATTACGGTTCCGGTTGGGCTTTTTCACCATTTCTTTTTGTAAATGTCTTTCTCGTGTTTTACTCTGCGCGCCAAACCAGGTTTGGTCCCTTTGTTCACCGTCTTTTCGCAGGCTTCTGCACAGAAGCCCTCCTTAAGGCGCCAGAAAGTCTGGGTAGGCAGGATGTGAGGGAGGGGTCTTAGGACCCCTGCCATGGGTTCCCTTGGTAACCCAAGTCGCACTCATGTTTGATTGGCTGGGCGACTGTCCTTGCCAGGACAGCCACCCTGCTGTGTGATTGACAGCCAGGCTGTATGAATGGGGGAAAACTGCATAAAAAGCAGGTCTCTGGGACTGGAAGAGCAGAGTCGCCACTGGGACGAAAGAACCTACGAGGAGCTGATGGAAGAGGACCCCTACAATGACTGGACCGCCCGGTGAAGCCCTGCTGCAGGTCTGAATCTTCAGAATCCGATGATAGAGAAGATCCTCCACCAAACTTCTTCCCTTGAGCTGGTGGGGCCAACCAGTTCGCCCAAACTGCAAGCCAGGACCCCTCCTCTGTTCGAATTCGCTGTACAGAGCTACAGTGGGCCGGATAGCCAGGCAGGTCGGACCCTGCTTGGTTTTAAGGAGCGCACCTTTTATTCGTTGCTTTGTTTTGCTGCTGGTTTCTTCCCTGGGTAGTGCAGGAACCTCCAGTCTTCCTACTTCTGATCAGTCTAACAGTCACTCAGGAACCGTGAGCCTGCAGGAACTACCAGGAACGTCTGCCTCAGCTACAGCTCCCTCTCCGTTTTAAAGTACTGTGCAAATCCAGTTGTTCGTTTCTTTCAGCCGCGGTGAAAGTGTTTGAAATCTTTCTCCAATCCGAAGGCTTGTCCTTCTCTTCTCTTTGAACTAACTTTTCTACCAACTAACCTCGTCCGGAATCTGGGGCACAAACTTTACCGCGAACTACACTGAACTGTATTATCTTGAGCAAAAGGCTTTTGAACCATTGACTTTGGCCCTAAGCCTTTTCTATCTGATTTTATCATTGTAGTCTCTCTTGTTCAATTGCCCTGAGTACTTACCTGTTGGTGTGATTCAATTTCTGTTAACTTCTGCCTTTCCCTCCCTTTTAAATTGCTGGAGTGGCATTTTGCTCCCACTTCATTTTGTAAGCTTAACTTGTCTGGAATTTAAGGGAAGTGGTGTGGTGTATTAAGAGTGGGATTTTTAGACTGCTTATACAAGTGTAACGTTATATAACTGAAGAGTGAAATAAATGTATATTCTTTTACTTGAAAACCATGAGTCAGTGGTTGCCTGAATAATAGTAATTGCTGTCCTTTGTGTAACTATTTGATACTGCTCACTTACTCTTGAGATAAGTCTGGCTGCTCAGCCACTGCTACCACTTTAACTGTGTAGTACAGGCTTGTACCAAAGGTGAAATTGTACTCTCACTTGTAGTCTTAATTGTGTGTGTTGTTCCCAAAGGGTACTGCATATAATTCTGCCTAACAAGGCGGTTGCCTTTTCTGTGCCTCACATGCTTGCTTCAACGATCAGTGACACGAAACCTCTTCTTTCTGACCTAACCTTGCAAGCGTGCATTCCAGTGTCTGACCCTAGTATTGACACTGATGAATTTTTTACCCCAAACCACGAATCTGTAAATGTCAACAGAATAGAAATTCCAGCATCTATTCATATAGCTGACCCGTCTGCGATACCGCCATTATACTTACAAGTGGTACAGCAATCTCCTTTGGATAGAGTATCCACAACGGTTCCATCTCCCACAAATCGGAACCTAACCATGCCCTCTAGCAATAATCTGGCTTTGCAGGATCAGACTATACACCTACACTCGACCCAAACTCCTAGCGAATGTCAAATTGACCAACCTTCTACGCACCCCATCTCTCACCAATCCTATCAGCTCCACTGAGACTTTCAAATTCTCCAGAGCTGTTCTCTAACAACCACTCTAAGAACAATGCAATATCGCCTTCTGCTGAATCTGATTCTTTAATGGTTGCATCTTTCACTAGGCCAACTCCCCGCCCGTCTTTTGGTTTTCCTTTGTCTTCTAATCATGCTTTCGATCCTGCTTTAATGGCAATTAACACCAGTGTTTTTTCTTTAACTAAGCTATTTTAATCACTTGACGACAAGTCTAATGCCCAATCTAATGCCCTTTCGGTACTTACCAGCAAACTTGATTGGTTGGTGTTAAATATCCCGACGCTCTTGTCGACTGATGGCTTCATGATTACAAAAATGGATATCTTAGAGAACCAAAGCAACCTGTTACCAATCGTGGTGCCACGGTCTGAGACAGAGGATCCTGATGTCCAGACTTCTTCCTCTGATGTCAATACTCGAGGTTGAAGACACCACCCAGCCTGTAGTAATCAGTAGCACGGTGACCAGCTCGATAACTCTGATCCACCATTATACGAGGTGTTTGGGCGGCACGTTGCAGATAAAAAAAGGAAAAGAAAACAAAATCGTAAACGTACATCCATAATGGAAAGTGCAAAGCCTACCAACAAAAATCAAGAGACCAGCATTAAAACAAAAAAAGTGGCTTCTCCAGCAAAAAAATAAAATACACATAAAACCAGAGGCTTTATTGGGAAAGTCACAAAGGTAACCCGAACCTCAGTCTCCCCGGAGTCTAAGGAAATTACTCCTAATGCAGAAGTCTCTGCGGCCTCTGGGCCCTTGCCTATGGCAGGAACTATTCCTCCAGCCCAGACTGTGGCACCACCTCAAGGTAAGACATCTGGCGATATACATTCTCTGGTTACTCCCTAGGTTATCTCAAATAATAAAATAAATGAATCATTAATTGATGTTGCATGTAATGATTATCTGATGATGCTATCTGTATACTCGAACAATGACCTGTCAATATCAGAATCTGTTCATCGTGGTTTGCACGTCCAACATCTAGACAACAACATGCCTAAGCCGACCATTTATATAAACCTAGACATTCCCCTTCCATTGTTCAAAACTCTTCACCAAAAACGAGATGAGCTTATTCTCCGTTCAGTTAGGGTGAATGACCATTTCAACAAGAATCCTGTCACAAAGCCAGACGGCTTTACTGACATTAATCCCTTGTTACTGCAACCCATGCAATCACTACTGAAAAGTCAGTTACCCAACCAATTAGCTCCGCCTATTTCTGACGGTACAAGATCCCACACAACTCAGGTTGCATTTCCTCCGGTTCCTACACCTGAAGATACAAACAACTTGTTAGCCCATGGATTGGAACCTGATACACTCCAGAATGAGATGATTAGAATCACAATGATATAATATGATATGAGATGGTCAGGGTGGGGAGTAGAGCAATCACTCTACTCTGGAAGTCCTGCTACACAACAATTCTATAGACCTTGGAACAGTAACGTGATTATTAGACTGCGCCTCCAAGTTAGTACTGTACTTAATATACCACACTACACCACAGCAAACGCCTAGGCCTATACTGAAATTACATTGTGAACCCCTAACTGTGTATAGGTTGGTACTTACATTGCATTGTTAGGCGTAGGCCTCTCTTCCACTATACAGAACTTTCCCATCCAGCTGTATTTAAGTTGGTACTCAAATTGCATTGTTAGGCATAGGCCTCGCTCCCACTATAGAGGACTCTCCCATCCAGCTGTATTTAAGTTGGTATTCAAACTGCATTGTTAGACCTAGGCCTCTCTCCCACTATACAGGACTCTCACATCTAGCTTTATTTAAGTTGATACACAAATTGCATTGTTAGCCCCTAACTGCATCTACGTTGATACTCAAATTACATTGTTAGGCGTAGGCCACTCTCCCGCTATACAGGACGCTCACATCTAGCTGTATTTAAGTTGGTACTCAAATTGCATTGTTAGCCGCTAAACTGTATCTAGGTTGGTACTCTAATTGCATTGTTAGGCGTAGGCCTCTCTCCCACTACACAGGACTATCACATCTAGATGTGTTTAAGTTGATACTCAAATTGCATTGTTAGCGCATAACTGTGTCTAGATTGGTACTCAAATTGCATTGTTGGGCGTAGGCCTCCCTCCCACTATACAGGACTCTCACATCTAGCTGTGTTTGAGATAGATACTCAGGTTGCATTGTTGGGTGGGGGCACCTCTCCTGTTGTGCAGGGCTCTCAAATCTAGCTGTGTTTAGGTTGATACTCAAACTGCATTGTTGGGCCCTAACTGTGTCTAGGTTGGTACTCTGTGTCTAGGTTGGTACTCTAGGTTGGTACTCAGGTTTTGAAAAAGGTGGTTTTGAGGTGCTACCCAAATCAGAGATGGCTCTCCTCAAGTTTCAGTGAGGCTGTTCCAGAGGGAGGCTGGGAGAAGCGACTGACCCTGAGGGAGTTGGAGGCAGATGAGCGAGGAGCTCTAGAAGGAAGATATTTAGTAAGAGAGAGTTGAAGGTATTGAGGCTCCAGGCCCCAGAAGGCCTTGTGGACAATACAGAGGGTTTTGAACTTAATCCTCGCAGCCACTGGGAGCCAGTGCAGAGATTTCAGTCCTGGAGAGATACGATCCCTGGGCTTGAGGCCAAGGACATGTTTTGCAGTCCTGTTCTGGATAGGTTGCAGAGGGTGGAGAGTGGAGGCAGGCAGATTCAGAAAGAGGCTGTTGCAATAGTCCAGCCTAGAGAGTACCAGAGCTCTGGAGACAGTGAGCTTCTGGGGGAAGGAGAGGAAAGGAAGAATACCTCTGAGGAGGTGCAACTGGTAGTGTGACTTCTTAGAGACATCAGAGATGTGAGGAGAGAAGGAGAGTGTGGAGTCGAAGATCACCCTGAGGTTTTTAGCCTCACAGGTGGGCACAGGAAGAGGGCCAAGAGAGGCCGGCCAGAGAGTGACAGGAAAGGAGGGAGTGGGTGTGCCGATCAGGAGAATCTCAGTGTTACTGGCATTAAGGCAGAGATCATTGGCAGCACACCATTCCTGGATGGCGGACAGATAGAGATGAGAGAGGGAGAAGAGGTGGCAGAGGGTAGCCTGAAAATGAGCTTGTGTCATCCGCAATGATTGATCGACTTTATGAAGACCCTTATCCTAATAGGTGAACATTATTGATTGTATTAAATTCTATTTCTGCATTGCAACATGTCATGTCGGCAGACATTGACTCGGTTTGCTATCCCATTTTAGCGAATCAAGACATAGTTGATGTTACTATCAAATCACGTCTAGTCAAGAATTTAATTTGGCAAAAAAGGAACAAACTTCTTGACAAGTGTCTGCTCCTTGGAGCACAAAAGCTAGCTCCTATTCCAGTTCAGCTTACAGTTCCTCAAAATACAAACCAAGCCTCTTGTGTACTAGATACCCGAGAACCCTACCTTGTAAATGAGGCAAACTCTTGCAATTGCAGGACCAATTTACCCCCACTTCCTCGGACTCGTCCAATTTTGAAGTGGACTTGGATTAATGAAAGCCGAGCCCCCCTTGACAAGCTGAGTTCTAAATAACACAATCAAAGATCATTAACACACACTTGCGTTTTGATCTCTTGGAATACGAGAGGATTTTCTCACCTCTTAAATAAACTCCCTACAACACTAACCAAATGTGACCCGATTCTTCTCCAGGAAACCTGGATGACAACCGTACCTACATGGGCGGACCATGAAATTGCTGCAAATTTCCGCAAACAAATCTGCTAGAGGACGTCCCACTTCGGGCTTACTAATAGCAAGTCGATTAGATGCTGAACTTCACATTGAACCCTGGACATCCCCTGACCCAGGCATTCAAGCAGTAAAATTTCATACGAACAACTGTTATCATCCACTCTAACCAATATCAATGATACTAAATATATACTAGAATCCGATTGCCGCAGATGAATCTAAATTTATGGGTAAGATCGAGGATATACTCAATCAGATTTTAATTGATCAGCAAGTTCAAACAACGATCATCGCAGGAGATTTTAATATGAATTGCATTAATCCAACAAATTCTCAAGTAAACTCTCGGTCAGCTAAATGGTGTGCACATATGACAATTAGAAAATGTACCATGTTGAACGGGTCCAGTAGCATAGACTCCCCGCCCGCTCCAACATGGTCTAGAGGAATGAGCGCCTCAGTGATTGACTATGTGTACATATCCTCTAATGCAAACAAATGTATTGCCTCTTTTCAAATAATCTCCCTCCCCTATAGTGATCACAAAATGCTTGAGACAACTTGGTGCCCATATTTGTATTTTGTATTTATTTATTTATATTGCCCACCTAACCCCTAGCGGGGTAGCAAGGCGCAGAGGCAACAAGAGGAATGCAAAGGTTGGTTACATACAAGGAATGAAGTCCAGCCGTGGTTACAGTGCTGGATGCGTAGAAAGAACCAATGCACGCCGATGAGGCATGGGTTACAGAAATATACAATATAAGTAATACTATATACAATATTGTCTAATGAAAGCTGTTGTCTCGACTACACTGAGCAGTTGACAACCTAAATGTACATATTTACAATCACAGTGGTGGAGCATTAGGGTAGCAACAGAGCAAGAGGTCGTTATGTGTCGTGAGTCTTGAGCCAATGGATGGTCTTAATTCTGAATAGGCGGTAGTGGAGGTCCTCCCTGCAAGGTGGTGGAAGGGAGTTCCAGTATTGTGCTGCTTTAACAGGAAAGCTGTTCCCACCCGACATAGAACATTTAAACCTGGGCACCAGGAGGAGGTTGGAGTTGGCCATTCTAGAGGGGCGAGAGGAGGTAGTTCTGGTGAATCTAGTGATAAGGCATTGAGGGGCTGCTTGGTGGAGGCATTTGTGGGTCAGGGAAACCGATTTGAGGAATATTTTGTCTTTGGTAGAAAGCCAGTTGGCAGACCTTCTAGAATCAGAGATGTGGACTTTCTTTGGGATACTGAGGGCCGCTCTTAGGGCGTTGTTTTGGAGGATCTGAATTTTGTTTGTAATATATTTGTTGCATCCTACATAAAGTGCGTTGCAATAGTCCAGCTTGGACAGCATCAGAGCCCTGGCTAGGGTGATACAGTTAGACGGGGAGAGAAAAGGTTTGGCTGCTCTGATGAGTTTGCATGTATAAGATGTGGCGGATGCCATAGCATTAACTTGTTTTTTAAAGGTAAGAGTGGAGTCTAAGTAGAAACCAAGGGTTTTAACCTCCTTGGCTACCGTGATCTTATTGTTGTCAATTAGTAGTTTTGGTCTAGTTTGTTAAGGTTATGTGAGGACCCTAGAATGAGGAGTTCTGTTTTGTCGTCATTCAGGCATAGACCGTGTGAGGCCATCCATGCCTGAATGATGAGGTATACTTTGTTGACGAAGGCCAAATCCTTGTCATAATCCCCCGTCAACGGGATGAGGATCTGGGTATCATTGGCATAGTTGGGGTAGGTGATACCCAGACCATCTAGATCATCAAAAAGGTGCTTTGTGAAGATGTTGTACAGGGTGAGGGAGACGCAAGAACCCTGCGGCACGCCACAGGTGATGGGTGTAGGGTCAGCTGCTGCTACTAGGGAAAAGACTCTCATCGTGCGATTATTTAGAAAGGATTGGATCCAGTCAGTTGCCTCTTGAGAGAAGTGGGCGGCTTTTTGAAGGTGGTCACATAGGATCTCGTGGTCGACCAGGTCGAAGGCAGCCGAGAGATCGAGAAGTAGCAATAGTGCCACCTTACCCTGATCTCTCAGCTCATCTATCTGTGCCTTAAGATCTATGAGTGCGGTTTCGGTGCCGTGCTGAGGCCTGAAACCCGATTGTCTGACTCCTAAGAGGTGGAAGTGCTCCAGGTACTGCTGTATTTGTTGGAATGCTATTTTGTCGAGGATTTTAAGAAGGAACGGTACTGTGGTGATGGGGCGGTAATTAGTTGGAGTAGAGGGGTCTAAATTCGGTTTTTTGAGCAGGGGGAAGACCCATGATTGTTTCAAATTGTTAGGTACGCTGCCTGATGTGAATGACGCATTTATTAGTTTGGTAATAAATAGTGCGAGATCACGAGCTGCATCCTTCATCAATTGTGCAGGGCATAGGTCCCCGTGGCAGTTCGAAGGTTTGAGGGTGAGAATGACCTTTTCTACCGCTTTGGTGGATACTCTGTGGAAGGTGAAAAGGGGAATGTGCACAGGGGGGTGTGTCTGAATTGGGTGTGTCTTTTTGGGGGTGGGGATGTTGGGTTTAGTAGATGAGAGAAGGGAGTCCTTTTTAATGTTTATCTTTGTCTTGAGAGAGGAGATTTTGTTAGCTAAGGCATTTTGTATATCCGTGAACCAGTTTTTGTCCTTGAGGCACGAGTCAGGAGCTGGGATGGGAGATTCAACCTCTTTTAGTATTGTAAAGAGCTCTCTGGTGTTGGATTTGGCTTGTGAGATTCTAGTGCTGTAGGACGTATGTTTGGCCAGGATGATTTCGTTTTTATAATGAGAGGCTAGTCTACTCAAGTGTTTCTTGTTTTTTTCTGAGGGAAGTGCTCTCCATATTTTTTCACAATGTCGCTTTTCCTGTCTGAGGGCTTTAAGATGAGGAGAAAACCAGGCGTTGATGTGTTTTCTTGGTTTGCTTTTTTTTAACTTCAGTGGAGCTATGGCATCAAAAGATGAGAGCATGACTGCGTTGTATATGTCTACCATCATTAAGAGATCTAAGGGGTCCGGAATGGCATTCAAGGTTGGTACAATTAATGGGATCAAATTTTTAGGGGTGATGTTCTTTTTATTTCTGGTCTGAACAGCTGGAGCTATGCTGTCAATTTGCGCTGGTGTTGGCTCTAAGGTGAACGAGATCAGGTGATGGTCTGTCCAGGGCTGTGGAAGTATAGAAGAGATCAAGACTGGGCAATTGTGCACAGCTAGCCAGTCCAGGATTCTGCCTTTGGTATGAGTGGGCACAGTGATCCTCTGGGTGAAGCCCAGTTGCTCTAATGTATTATTAATTAATGTGGCGTTAGCATCTGCGGGGTCGCTAAAATCAAGGTTAAAGTCTCCTGGTACGATACTTTGTGAGGAGTTCTTAAGTTTATTTGATAGGATATTTGTGAGGTCTTCTTCAAATGACCCTAAGGGGCCAGGTGGACAGTAAATAAGGTGAATAGAGATGGATTGTGTATTCAATAAGGTCAACTTTGCAGTTAAGGATTCACAAGATCCTATGTTGGCTAGTGACTCAATGGTCAGAGGGAGTTTAGTCTTAGTAGAATATAGTCATCTGGTATGGCTAACATAATTGCGGGGCCTGCTGTTGGATGTCGCCATGATTCAGTTACGGCTAAGAATTCCAAGTCTTCATTGTGGAATAGGTCAGCAATGTCTGTAGCGTGAGCTACCATGGAGTGAGCGTTTATCAGTGCTCCCTTGGTCTCCGGTTGTACTGGTTTTAATGGTGGTAGTGAGGATTTATGTGCGTCTTTCTGGGTGTGGATAGGTTCACGATAGAGTCTACTGTTTAGTTGAAGAGGGGGCTGGGCGGGTCTGTGGGGGCCAGTAATAGCCTTGCTATGGGCTGATTTGGTTAAGGGGCCATAAAGCCTTGGGAGCCTTACACGTAGTTTGAGGTTCCTCTGGAGGACAGTGCAGGGTGCAGAGATCATATCAGTTGGTCTGTGGAAATTCGGTGGGGGCTCGTGTGTGGGTGAGTTTGGTATCATGGTCGGGTATTGGATATTCATAGTTTAAAGAAGTGATCTAAGTATCACAGTATAGAGCGTATGGAGATACATTGTGTACGTAGATAGGATAGGATAGGTGCAGGGTGGTTGTTGGTAGTTAGCATACAGCCGTGAGGCACCTGGGTATGAAAAGCAACATTATGAATGCAGGGGCAGTAGCACACCACAGAAGGGTTAAATGCAATTCAGGGCGCAGGGCACCTCTAGGCTAGTTGATGCTAAATATAGATACATTTAGGTGCGATGCAGCCATTGGGTGTCGTAGTACACCCTAGATAAGGTACATAGTATAATAGTACTGCTGAGCAGTTGGCGCTAAATGACACAGTAGGGTGAGAAAACCATTATAACAAGACATGCAGAGACATCACCCACAAGACACATTTGGCAGTGGGAGTAGGTGATTCAGGTTAGGGCATGGTCAGCCTGCATGGGCATAGGCAGTTTATATTAAGAGAGTGGTCACACGTATGTACACCGAGGCAAGTTTGGACTACTGTGGCAGTGCAGTGTTTGAAAAGGGGTGGAAGAGTACCTTGTATGCGGAGGGCCAGGGGGTCTGGCAGACGGCAGTCACGGCACCGAACAGGCACAAAACAGGTGCTGGCCTTGCCTCCCGTGCCATATAAATGGCAATCTAGAGATTATTATATTCCAATTTTAACAGTGAATAAATAATGCTGGAAATCATATCAGGTGGAATATCCGGCTTATACAAAAAGACAAACTCATGGAAGGCAACACTGTGGTGGAGGCTAATGAACAACCATCCTACAGTGACTATATACAAATATTATCTCAAGCCCCCAACTCCTCTGTACAATCACTATATAAACCAAAATATATTTTCAACGTGCATATCTATGACCTAAAGAAATAATTAAGAAATGAAATGCGATGCATATCCCCAATTACCCAGGTTCCTCAAAGAACTCTGACCAAAACTAGATACAAAAACTTTAAGCAACTTCTTAATGCCCAAAAGCAACATCAGGCAGAGGAAATGCTTAAAGCAATTATAGCTAAATCCGCAGGGGCCATATGGTCATTACTAAATCATATTTCCACAGGTGCCCACAAATCTGTCCAGTTAAACACTATAACTGAAGTCACATGGACAAACCATTTTAGAGTCCTACTAAACACTAATGAGTTAATACCTATATCCCCTTTGCCAGTCCCAGATTTGACCAAATTTAAATTTGATGCCCTCGACATTCTTATTGTAATTAAATAATTAAGTATGTCTAGAGCCCCAGGCCCGGACAACTTGTCCAACGCTATCCTTAAAGCCTACCAGGAGGCCTGGACCTCCGTCCTTGAAATCATTTTTACGAAAGTTATCCAAAATGGCTACATCCCTGCATCTTGGCAGGAGGCTATTATCATTCCTATTTTTGAAAAAGGAAACAGAAACGACTCCTGTAACTTCCGACCCATTGCGTTTTTAGATGCGCCAGGTAACATATTTTCTGAACTATTACTGCGTGATCTATTAAAATGGCTTACCTCTGCCGGTCTGGTCTTGGTACAGTCTTAAATTTAATGATTTTATCAGTTTAAAAAAAAACAGGCCATACAAACAAAAAAACGATTTTTTTTGGCACTGATAGACTTTAAACGAGCTTTTGACTCCATCCCTCGAGAAATTCTAAGGTCAAAATGTTTATCAAACAACTGCCCACCGCATATTAACTTTCTAATCCGTCAATTCTACTCGAACACCAGTATTAGGGTAAAACTTACATCAGATGGCCTATATTCAAACCCTGTGCAAACAAACACAGGCTTAAAGCAAGGTTGCCCTTTTGCCTTAATTCTTTTTAACTTTTTTATAAATTATCTTTTTACTATTTTTAACACGGTGTGATCATTTCCTCCTAAATTGGGCACCTTTGAAATCCCATATTTATTATATGCGGATGATTTGGTCATCCTCGATAAGACTCCGATAGGGCTACAACAGAAATTAACCACCCTAACCAAATATGCAGACCAAAACAGCCTTGTAATCAATGTTAACAAATCTAATATACTGATATTCCAACACTGTATGAAAAAAACTAAATACAGATTTAATTGGAAACTCTCAACGCAATCCTTAACCCTAATCCATGAGTACAAATACTTAGGGGTCAACATAAATTGTCATCCTCTTGACCAACATTACAAGCCTGCACTACTAGGATCAGATTTTTGGCCACGCAGGGGAGAGCACTACAGATAAAATATGGCAAATTTTCACTAGTCCTGCTAGATTATTTTATAACCAGAAACTACTTCCAATTATAACCTATGCTAGTCAGACAAAAATTATTCCCAATCCCCCGAATTTGGATGCCATAGAAGCTATATATTGGAAAAAATACTCCCTGTTCCATTAAATACTCAGATTGCAATCATTAGATTTGAATTAGGTTTGCCCGCCCTCTCGACAACAGTAATCTGGCTAATGCTAGCAGCATATGGGAAATGCCTCCTAGATACAAATGATTCACACAACTTGTTCCCAGTACTCAAAGCACTCCTGAACGCTTCTGCATATCCCCCAATTGAAACATGGAAAAACTCGTGCATACACCATCTTGAAATTGCAGACATCCCATGCGAACTTCTATTGACAAATCCGGATAAAGCAAAGATCAAACTGTGGGAGTGGGACTGGATGTCAACCTGGGATAAATGCAAATCATATGTATCTTTTAAAGCTGGTGCCTTTTTAATTAAATCTAGGAACGAAATGCTACCCTATTTACTCAAATTTCCTGATCGATCCTGCGCAGATTCATTTTTGAGATTTTGTTTTACTCTATTGCAAACAAAAGTTAGGAACACAATCTATAACAAACAGCCGTTGCATGACACCAAATTCAGATTTTGTAAAGATGGTCTCCTAGATGAGACCTCTAAACATCTCTTAACTGAATGTCCAGCACTACTAGATATGAGGAAACAATATATCCAAAAACATTTTAAAGATTGTCACTATAGATAGATCAATTATGGGAAGCAGTTTTTAATGCTACAAAAACTACTCTAATTATAGATATTGTTCAATTTTATGAATCCCTAAATCTAGCATCACCCCCTATGCCCACCAATGAGACTTACTTATCTACTCTATGCTCTGGTATGTGTGGTCTTACACAAACTGAAGGTATTTGGAAATCACCTACATAACATTTTCAAAGGTTCCCAGTAAGCAACTTTTATAAAATTTTCACCTATGGTTTATGTGCAGGAATTTTAGCGGCCAAATATTTATCTGAACACATTTTATCTATAATGAAGAGTTCTGTGTCTAACTTTTAGATGGTTTTAATGTGGTGTTATTGTTGAACGATACTAATTGTTACCTATTATTCATGAGTCGGAACTGTGGAAATATCTTACGTTGGTCTAATTCTCTGTATGATGGCTATTCAATTTGAGACTCTCTGTACCAAGATTTTTAGCGATATTTATCATGCTGCATATTATATAGTATCATGTGACATCTTCTGAATCAGTTACTTATTGTATTATTTGTTAACAAACTGTAAACATTCTTTTGTTATAAACGAAAAAGTTGATTTATAACTAAAACAATTGTCTAAATAAAAAAAACTAATTATTATGTTCTTTTATCCGGTTTTATTAATTGAAATGTTTACATGGTGTGATATTTGAAAAGTTGTAATGTACAACTGAAACAAATAAAGAATTAAAAGAAAAGAAATGTCTACGTGCAGGTAAAAGTAAAAAAATAGAGGTAGGAAAATTGGACAGGGTAGGAAAATGTGACAGCAATGGTCTTGACATTTTTTCCTACCCATCTCAAAATGTCTATCTGCAGGTCGCGAAGTGTATGCGGAAGTGTTCTGCTGTGCCTGCTACTTCCATTTGTGACGCAGACTTTACTTGTTGCGTGTGCTTTCTTCAAATTTACTGCTTCATTCCATCGACAAGTTTGACAAGTTTTGCTTTATTCTTCAATTGCATGTTTCTGACGCTACGTATAGAAAATCTTATCGTCCTCAGAGAACAGTCAGGGTGACTGCGGGCACATCTGCCTTTGAGCCACGACTACATCACAGGACCTGCTAGTGAGTGTCACAAATTGAGGGTTTGTCAGTAATGTCCAAATCACTTTCTAGTTCTGTTACCTCCCCCTCCTCCTCACCTGAAGAGATATCTTTGGAAGTCTTTTTTCTTCTTTCTTTGGCTGACGATTTCTTTTTTAGAAGATACGGTGTGCCACGGAACGACGCCACACTGGTTGCGGAGATTTTCCAGAAACCAGGGGCCCCGGGACCGTGACAGTCAAAAAAGGGGAAAAAGCCACTTAGGCAAAAAAAAAACGAAACCTCCTGCAGCAGAGATGTACTCGGAAAGGGCGCCGGTGATCCGAAAACGAGACACGGAAACTCCGAGCAGGTAAGAAAGTGTCCGTCGCGGCCCAGCAGTAGAGGAGCGAGTCCTTGTGGAAGAGGGGGGACACTGGCAAAGGAGAAACAGAGAGCAAAGACAGGAGAGAGGAGCGAGCAGCCAGGGAGAAACGCTGGAGCCTCTCAGAAAGAGGAGAGGAGAGAATGCGAACGAAAACAGAACAAACCGTGGGGCGGTCCAGAGGAGAAGCGAGCAGAAAGGGAAGGCGAAAAAGGAGGAGCTGAGAGAGCGGGGGCAAGGGCCCGAGGGAAAGCAGGGCTCAGCAAAGCCAAGGGAAATAACCAGGAGCGTGGCAACAGCAATGGAGAGAAACACACACAGTTGCAACGCGGCGAGCCGGCGGCAACTGTGCACAGATAAGCTGTGGGCGGCCATGTTGAAAAAAGACTAGACCGCAGCCCAGGAACATGTCAAACGTAATGGGACAAGTAATGGCGGCTCAATTTCCATCGGTCCCAATGCTTGACGAAAAAAGGGCGCATGACAGTATGCCCCCCTCCAAAGCGGGAATACCCTGGCTTACCCGGGTGGGCCCGAAAGAACTGTTTGATCAGACGGGAGGCGTGAACATTGGAACTGGGCTCCCAAGAGTCCTCAGATGACAGGTAACCCTTCCAAGAGAGTACAAATTCCAACCGTCCATGATGATAACGGGAATCCTTGATCTTGGCTACTTCATACTCCTCATCCTCAGGACCCTGTTCCTCTACCAAGGGACCCAGAGGGGCTGTCGGAATGCTAGTCAAAGCCGGACGTAACTGAGAAACATGGAGCACAGGATGAATCCTTTTCAAGCGAGTGGGCAGTTGAAGTCGGAAGGCCACCGGATTGATTTGAGAAGTCACTGTATAAGGACCCACAAACCTGGGTGACAACTTAGACGGGTGAATCCACCTTGGGAGAAATTTAGTGGACAGCCAAACCCTTGGTCCAACCTTAATTGTGGGAATCTCAGTCCGTCTTCGATCTGCCGAGTGTTTGTACTGGTCGCGGGCTTGGACCAGGGCAGCCTTAGCGGTTAGATGGGCTTCTGTAATCTGCTGTAAACGATCCTCAATGGCAGGACATACCGCTGCAGATTCCGAATCCAGTATAATGCTTCTCGGGTGAATACCAAAGGTTAAAAAAAAGGACTCAGTCCCGTGGCAGAATGGATGCTATTATTATAAGCAAATTCTGCGGTGGGCAGTAAATCGTACCAGTTGTCTTGTGTATCATTTGTGTAGCATCGAAGATATTGTTCCAATGTTCCATTGAGTCTCTCGGTCTGTCCGTTAGTCTGAGGATGGAAACCTGAGGATAGCGCTCGTTCGATTCCCAGTCTCTGACAGAGAGCAGTCCAGAATTTAGAGGTATATTGGCTTCCTCGGTCTGACATAATTTTAGTAGGCAATCCGTGCAGTCGGAATATGTCCCGCACGAATACCTCTGCCATCTGGGAGGCCGTAGGGATTCCCGGGAGGGGGGGAAAATGAGCCAATTTGGTAAGTGTATCAATGGTGACCATGATACATGTGTGACCTCGAGACTCCGGGAGGTCAACCACAAAATCTGTAGAAATTTGTTCCCAAGGGACTCTAGGTAAAGGAATCTGTTCCAATATTCCGATGGGTTTCTGATTACAAGTCTTACTTCGAGCACATTGAGCACACGCTTGGACATACTTCTTTATGTCTGATGACATTCCTTGCCAAAAGAAGGATCTTTGAACAAGAGCCTCTGTGTTCTTCATACCCCGATGTCCTGCGGTGGGGTGGTCGTGACACCAGGATATCACATTCTGCTGTAAGCTGGCCCTTGGCACAAACAACCTTTTGTCAACAAAGCATAATCCATTTCTCATGTTCACCTGAATATGAGGTGAGGAAAAAGCAGGTAATGATGCTTTAGCGGTGGCAGACCTGACTTGAGAGAGGAACGATGAGGCAAAGCCAATAAACACTCTGTTGGGAAACAGTCTTTCTTTAAGGCTCTGTGAAGAATCTTCTGTGGTATCTCGACGGGAGAGTGCATCTGCAATCACATTTTGAGTTTCCCGGGACATAAGGGATCTCAAAGTCAAAATGAGCGAAGAAGTGTGCCCACCTAGCTTGGCGAGTGTTGACACATTCCATATTTTGTAAAGATCTAAGATTCTTGTGATCTCTCCTAACTAGAAAGGGTTGACTTCCTCCTTGCAACAGATGCCTCCACTCTTCACATGCCAATTTGATGGCTAATATAACGGAATAATTCCATTGACTGGAGGTGAGAGTCTTTGAGAGATATGCAATGGGGTGTTCTTCTCCTTCCTCTTCCTGCAGGAGAACAGCTCCTACCGCGTTAGCTGAGGCATCTGCCTCTACAATGAACCTTTTGGTTTGATTGGGTTGAACCAGAATGGGTGCAGAACTAAACCTTTGCTTCAAAGCCAGAAATGCTGTTTCAGCAGCAGGAGACCAAACAAAGGGTTGATTTTCTTTCTTCAAAAGAGGGGTAATAGGAGCTACCGTAGCCGAAAAAATTTGAATACATTTTCTGTAAAAATTAGTGAACCCCAGGAACCTCTGGACCTCTTTTATAGTCTTGGGGGATGGCCAGTCCAGGATGGCTGAGACCTTCTTATTGTCCATCTTTATCCCTTCTTTAGAAAGTATGAATCCTAAATAATGGACAGATGAAACAAGGAATTCACATTTACTGGGTTTCACTAAAAGATAGTTCTCTTGTAAGCGACGGAAAACTTCGTGGAGATGACTGATGTGTTCTTGGTGGGTCTTGGAAAATACCAAGATGTCATCCAGATAAATGATCACTGAATGAAACAGTAAGTCTGAAAATGTGCGGTCCATGAATCGCTGAAAAATGGCAGGTGCATTAACCAAAACAAACGGCATGACCAATTTTGCAAGGTTGAACGGGGGGCATCCACACTTACCATTAAGGATGGTCAGCAAGGCTGGGCAGCTGGTATGCTCCGTGGGTCCACTGCTCCTGCAGGGACATGACCTGGGGCTCCTGCTCGACAGGAGGGTGAAGGGGACTACTGGCAGGCACAAAACAGGTGCTGACCTTGCCTCCCGTGCCATATAAATGGCAATCTAGAGATTATTATATTCCAATTTTAACAGTGAATAAATAATGCTGGAAATCATATCAGGTGGAATATGCGGCTTATACAAAAAGACAAACTCATGGAAGGCAACACTGTGGTGGAGGCTAATGAACAACCATCCTACAGTGACTATATACAAATATTATCTCAAGCCCCCAACTCCTCTGTACAATCACTATATAAACCAAAATATATTTTCAACGTGCATATCTATGACCTAAAGAAAAAATTAAGAAATGAAATGCGATGCATATCCCCAATTACCCCGGTTCCTCAAAGAACTCTGACCAAAACTAGATACAAAAACTTTAAGCAACTTCTTAATGCCCAAAAGCAACATCAGGCAGAGGAAATGCTTAAAGCAATTATAGCTAAATCCGCAGGGGCCATATGGTCATTACTAAATCATATTTCCACATGTGCCCAAAAATCTGTCCAGTTAAACACTATAACTGAAGTCACATGGACAAACCATTTTAGAGTCCTACTAAACACTAATGAGTTAATACCTATATCCCCTTTGCCAGTCCCAGATTTGACCAAATTTAAATTTGATGCCCTCGACATTCTTATTGTAATTAAATAATTAAGTATGTCTAGAGCCCCAGGCCCGGACAACTTGTCCAACGCTATCCTTAAAGCCTACCAGGAGGCCTGGACCTCCGTCCTTGAAATCATTTTTACGAAAGTTATCCAAAATGGCTACATCCCTGCATCTTGGCAGGAGGCTATTATCATTCCTATTTTTGAAAAAGGAAACAGAAACGACTCCTGTAACTTCCGACCCATTGCGTTTTTAGATGCGCCAGGTAACGTATTTTCTGAACTATTACTGCGTGATCTATTAAAATGGCTTACCTCTGCCGGTCTGGTCTTGGTACAGTCTTAAATTTAATGATTTTATCAGTTTAAAAAAAACAGGCCATACAAACAAAAAAACGATTTTTTTTGGCACTGATAGACTTTAAACGAGCTTTTGACTCGATCCCTCGAGAAATTCTAAGGTCAAAATGTTTATTAAACAACTGCCCACCGCATATTAACTTTCTAATCCGTCAATTCTACTCGAACACCAGTATTAGGGTAAAACTTACATCAGATGGCCTATATTCAAACCCTGTGCAAACAAACACAGGCTTAAAGCAAGGTTGCCTTTTTGCCTTAATTCTTTTTAACTTTTTTATAAATTATCTTTTTACTATTTTTAACACGGTGTGATCATTTCCTCCTAAATTGGGCACCTTTGAAATCCCATATTTATTATATGCGGATGATTTGGTCATCCTCGATAAGACTCCGATAGGGCTACAACAGAAATTAACCACCCTAACCAAATATGCAGACCAAAACAGCCTTGTAATCAATGTTAACAAATCTAATATACTGATATTCCAACACTGTATGAAAAAAACTAAATACAGATTTAATTGGAAACTCTCAACGCAATCCTTAACCCTAATCCATGAGTACAAATACTTAGGGGTCAACATAAATTGTCATCCTCTTGACCAACATTACAAGCCTGCACTACTAGGATCAGATTTCTGGCCACGCATGGGAGAGCACTACAGATAAAATATGGCAAATTTCCTCTAGTGCCTGCTAGATTATTTTATAACCAGAAACTACTTCCAATTATAACCTATGCTAGTCAGACAAAAATTATTCCCAATCCCCCGAATTTGGATGCCATAGAAGCTATATATTGGAAAAAATACTCCCTGTTCCATTAAATACTCAGATTGCAATCATTAGATTTGAATTAGGTTTGCCCGCCCTCTCGACAACAGTAATCTGGCTAATGCTAGCAGCATATGGGAAATGCCTCCTAGATACAAATGATTCACACAACTTGTTCCCAGTACTCAAAGCACTCCTGAACGCTTCTGCATATCCCCCAATTGAAACATGGAAAAACTTGTGCATACACCATCTTGAAATTGCAGACATCCCATGCGAACTTCTATTGACAAATCCGGATAAAGCAAAGATCAAACTGTGGGAGTGGGACTGGATGTCAACCTGGGATAAATGCAAATCATATGTAGCTTTTAAAGCTGGTGCCTTTTTAATTAAATCTAGGAACGAAATGCTACACTATTTACTCAAATTTCCTGATAGATCCTGCGCAGATTCATTTTTGAGGTTTTGTTTTACTGTATTGCAAACAAAAGTTAGGAACACAATCTATAACAAACAGCCGTTGCATGACACCAAATTCAGATTTTGTAAAGATGGTCTCCTAGATGAGACCTCTAAACATCTCTTAACTGAATGTCCAGCACTACTAGATATGAGGAAACAATATATCCAAAAACATTTTAAAGATTGTCACTATAGATAGATCAAATATGGGAAGCAGTTTTTAATGCTACAAAAACTACTCTAATTATAGATATTGTTCAATTTTATGAATCCCTAAATCTAGCATCACCCCCTATGCCCACCAATGAGACTTACTTATCTACTCTATGCTCTGGTATGTGTGGTCTTACACAAACTGAAGGTATTTGGAAATCACCTACATAACATTTTCAAAGGTTCCCAGTAAGCAACTTTTATAAAATGTTCACCTATGGTTTATGTGCAGGAATTTTAGCGGCCAAATATTTATCTGAACACATTTCATCTATAATTAAGAGTTCTGTGTCTAACTTTTAGATGGTTTTAATGTGGTGTTATTGTTGAACGATACTAATTGTTACCTATTATTCATGAGTCGGAACTGTGGAAATATCTTACGTTGGTCTAATTCTCTGTATAATGGCTATTCAATTTGAGACTCTCTGTACCAAGATTTTTAGCGATATTTGTCATGCTGCATATTATATAGTATCATGTGACATCTTCTGAATCAGTTACTTATTGTATTAATTGTTAACAAACTGTAAACATTCTTTTGTTATAAACGAAAAAGTTGATTTATAACTAAAACAATTGTCTAAATAAAAAAAAATAATTATTATGTTCTTTTATCCGGTTTTATTAATTGAAATGTTTACATTGTGTGATATTTGAAAAGTTGTAATGTACAACTGAAACAAATAAAGAATTAAAAGAAAAGAAATGTCTACGTGCAGGTAAAAGTAAAAAAATAGAGGTAGGAAAATTGGACAGGGTAGGAAAATGTGACAGCAACGGTCTTGACATTTTTTCCTACCCATCTCAAAATGTCTATCTGCAGGTCGCGAAGTGTATGCGGAAGTGTTCTGCTGTGCCTGCTACTTCCATTTGTGACGCAGACTTTACTTGTTGCGTGTGCTTTCTTCAAATTTACTGCTTCATTCCATCGACAAGTTTGACAAGTTTTGCTTTATTCTTCAATTGCATGTTTCTGACGCTACATATAGAAAATCTTAGCGTCCTCAGAGAACAGTCAGGGTGACTGCGGGCACATCTGCCTTTGAGCCACGACTACATCACAGGACCTGCTAGTGAGTGTCACAAATTGAGGGTTTGTCAGTAATGTCCAAATCACTTTCTAGTTCTGTTACCTCCCCCTCCTCCTCACCTGAAGAGATATCTTTGGAAGTCTTTTTTCTTCTTTCTTTGGCTGACGATTTCTTTTTTAGAAGATACGGTGTGCCACGGAACGACGCCACACTGGTTGCGGAGATTTTCCAGAAACCAGGGGCCCCGGGACCGTGACAGCCAAAAAAGGGGAAAAAGCCACTTAGGCAAAAAAAAAACGAAACCCCCTGCAGCAGAGATGTACTCGGAAAGGGCGCCGGTGATCCAAAAACGAGACACGGAAACTCCGAGCAGGTAAGAAAGTGTCCGTCGCGACCCAGGAGTAGAGGAGCGAGTCCTTGTGGAAGAGGGGGGACACTGGCAAAGGAGAAACAGAGAGCAAAGACAGGAGAGAGGAGCGAGCAGCCAGGGAGAAACGCTGAAGCCTCTCAGAAAGAGGAGAGGAGAGAATGCGAACGAAAACAGAACAAACCGTGGGGCGGTCCAGAGGAGAAGCGAGCAGAAAGGGAAGGCGAAAAAGGAGGAGCTGAGAGAGCGGGGGCAAGGGCCCGAGGGAAAGCAGGGCTCAGCAAAGCCAAGGGAAATAACCAGGAGCGTGCCAACAGCAATGGAGAGAAACACACACAGTTGCAACGCGGCGAGCCGGCGGCAACTGTGCACAGATAAGCTGTGGGCGGCCATGTTGAAAAAAGACTAGACCGCAGCCCAGGAACGTGTCAAACGTAATGGGACAAGTAATGGCGGCTCAATTTCCATCGGTCCCAATGCTTGACGAAAAAAGGGCGCATGACAGTATGCCCCCCTCCAAAGCGGGAATACCCTGGCTTACCCGGGTGGGCCCGAAAGAACTGTTTGATCAGACGGGAGGCGTGAACATTGGAACTGGGCTCCCAAGAGTCCTCAGATGACAGGTAACCCTTCCATGAGAGTAAAAATTCCAACCGTCCATGATGATAACGGGAATCCTTGATCTTGGCTACTTCATACTCCTCATCCTCAGGACCCTGTTCCTCTACCAAGGGACCCAGAGGGGCTGTCGGAATGCTAGTCAAAGTCGGACGTAACTGAGAAACATGGAGCACAGGATGAATCCTTTTCATGCGAGTAGGCAGTTGAAGCCGGAAGGCCACCGGATTGATTTGAGAAGTCACTGTATAAGGACCCACAAACCTGGGTGACAACTTAGACGGGTGAATCCACCTTGGGAGAAATTTAGTGGACAGCCAAACCCTTGATTTAACCTTAATTGCGGGAATCTCAGTCCGTCTTCGATCTGCCGAGTGTTTGTACTGGTCGCGAGCTTGGACCAGGGCAGCCTTAGCGGTTAGATGGGCTTCTGTAATCTGCTGTAAACGATCCTCAATGGCAGGACATACCGCTGCAGATTCCGAATCCGGTATAATGCTTCTCGGGTGAATACCAAAGGTTAAAAAAAAGGACTCAGTCCCGTGGCAGAATGGATGCTATTATTATAAGCAAATTCTGCGGTGGGCAGTAAATCGTACCAGTTGTCTTGTGTATCATTTGTGTAGCATCGAAGATATTGTTCCAATGTTCCATTGAGTCTCTCGGTCTGTCCGTTAGTCTGAGGATGGAAACCTGAGGATAGCGCTCGTTCGATTCCCAGTCTCTGACAGAGAGCAGTCCAGAATTTAGAGGTATATTGGCTTCCTCGGTCTGACATAATTTTAGTAGGCAATCCGTGCAGTCGGAATATGTCCCGCACGAATACCTCTGCCATCTGGGAGGCCGTAGGGATTCCCGGGAGGGGGGGAAAATGAGCCAATTTGGTAAGTGTATCAATGGTGACCATGATACATGTGTGACCTCGAGACTCCGGGAGGTCAACCACAAAATCTGTAGAAATTTGTTCCCAAGGAACTCTAGGTAAAGGAATCTGTTCCAATAATCCGATGGGTTTCTGATTACAAGTCTTACTTCGAGCACATTGAGCACACGCTTGGACATACTTCTTTATGTCTGATGACATTCCTTGCCAAAAGAAGGATCTTTGAACAAGAGCCTCTGTGTTCTTCATACCCCGATGTCCTGCGGTGGGGTGGTCGTGACACCAGGATATCACCTTCTGCTGTAAGCTGGCCCTTGGCACAAACAACCTTTTGTCAACAAAGCATAATCCGTTTCTCATGTTCACCTGAATATGAGCTGAGGAAAAAGCAGGTAATGATGCTTTAGCGGTGGCAGACCTGACTTGAGAGAGGAACGATGAGGCAAAGCCAATAAACACTCTGTTGCGAAACAGTCTTTCTTTAAGGCTCTGTGAAGAATCTTCTGTGGTATCTCGACGGGAGAGTGCATCTGCAATCACATTTTGAGTACCCGGGACATAAGGGATCTCAAAGTCAAAATGAGCGAAGAAGTGTGCCCACCTAGCTTGGCGAGTGTTGACACATTCCATATTTTGTAAAGATCTAAGATTCTTGTGATCTGTCCTAACTAGAAAGGGTTGACTTCCTCCTTGCAACAGATGCCTCCACTCTTCACATGCCAATTTGATGGCTAATAGTTCTCGCTCTATAACGGAATAATTCCATTGACTGGAGGTGAGAGTCTTTGAGAGATATGCAATGGGGTGTTCTTCTCCTTCCTCTTCCTGCAGGAGAACAGCTCCTGCCGCGTTAGCTGAGGCATCTGCCTCTACAATGAACCTTTTGGTTTGATTGGGTTGAACCAGAATGGGTGCAGAACTAAACCTTTGCTTCAAAGCCAGAAATGCTGTTTCAGCAGCAGGAGACCAAACAAAGGGTTGATTTTCTTTCTTCAAAAGAGGGGTAATAGGAGCTACCGTAGCCGAAAAAATTTGAATACATTTTCTGTAAAAATTAGTGAACCCCAGGAACCTCTGGACCTCTTTTATAGTCTTGGGGGATGGCCAGTCCAGGATGGCTGAGACCTTCTTATTGTCCATCTTTATCCCTTCTTTTGAAAGTATGATTCCTAAATAATGGACAGATGAAACAAGGAATTCACATTTACTGGGTTTCACTAAAAGATAGTTCTCTTGTAAGCCACGGAAAACTTCATGGAGATGACTGATGTGTTCTTGGTGGGTCTTGGAAAATACCAAGATGTCATCCAGATAAATGATCACTGAATGAAACAGTAAGTCTGAAAATGTGCGGTCCATGAATCGCTGAAAAATGGCAGGTGCATTAACCAAACCAAACGGCATGACCAATTTTGCAAGGTTGAACGGGGGGCATCCACACTTACCATTAAGGATGGTCAGCAAGGCTGGGCAGCTGGTATGCTCCGTGGGTCCACTGCTCCTGCAGGGACATGACCTGGAGCTCCTGCTCGACAGGAGGGTGAAGGGGACTACTGGCAGGCACAAAACAGGTGCTGGCCTTGCCTCCCGTGCCATATAAATGGCAATCTAGAGATTATTATATTCCAATTTTAACAGTGAATAAATAATGCTGGAAATCATATCAGGTGGAATATGCGGCTTATACAAAAAGACAAACTCATGGAAGGCAACACTGTGGTGGAGGCTAATGAACAACCATCCTACAGTGACTATATACAAATATTATCTCAAGCCCCCAACTCCTCTGTACAATCACTATATAAACCAAAATATATTTTCAACGTGCATATCTATGACCTAAAGAAAAAATTAAGAAATGAAATGCCATGCATATCCCCAATTACCCAGGTTCCTCAAAGAACTCTGACCAAAACTAGATACAAAAACTTTAAGCAACTTCTTAATGCCCAAAAGCAACATCAGGCAGAGGAAATGCTTAAAGCAATTATAGCTAAATCCGCAGGGGCCATATGGTCATTACTAAATCATATTTCCACAGGTGCCCAAAAATCTGTCCAGTTAAACACTATAACTGAAGTCACATGGACAAACCATTTTAGAGTCCTACTAAACACTAATGAGTTAATACCTATATCCCCTTTGCCAGTCCCAGATTTGACCAAATTTAAATTTGATGCCCTCGACATTCTTATTGTAATTAAATAATTAAGTATGTCTAGAGCCCCAGGCTAAGACAACTTGTCCAACGCTATCCTTAAAGCCTACCAGGAGGCCTGGACCTCCGTCCTTGAAATCATTTTTACGAAAGTTATCCAAAATGGCTACATCCCTGCATCCTGGCAGGAGGCTATTATCATTCCTATTTTTGAAAAAGGAAACAGAAACGACTCCTGTAACTTCCGACCCATTGCGTTTTTAGATGCGCCAGGTAACATATTTTCTGAACTATTACTGCGTGATCTATTAAAATGGCTTACCTCTGCCGGTCTGGTCTTGGTACAGTCTTAAATTTAATGATTTTATCAGTTTAAAAAAAAACAGGCCATACAAACAAAAAAACGTTTTTTTTTGGCACTGATAGACTTTAAACGAGCTTTTCACTCCATCCCTCGAGAAATTCTAAGGTCAAAATGTTTATCAAACAACTGCCCACCGCATATTAACTTTCTAATCCGTCAATTCTACTCGAACACCAGTATTAGGGTAAAACTTACATCAGATGGCCTATATTCAAACCCTGGGCAAACAAACACAGGCTTAAAGCAAGGTTGCCCTTTTGCCTTAATTCTTTTAAACTTTTTTATAAATTATCTTTTTACTATTTTTAACACGGTGTGATCTTTTCCTCCTAAATTGGGCACCTTTGAAATCCCATATTTATTATATGCGGATGATTTGGTCATCCTCGATAAGACTCCGATAGGGCTACAACAGAAATTAACCACCCTAACCAAATATGCAGACCAAAACAGCCTTGTAATCAATGTTAACAAATCTAATATACTGATATTCCAACACTGTATGAAAAAAACTAAATACAGATTTAATTGGAAACTCTCAACGCAATCCTTAACCCTAATCCATGAGTACAAATACTTAGGGGTCAACATAAATTGTCATCCTCTTGACCAACATTACAAGCCTGCACTACTAGGATCAGATTTTTGGCCACGCAGGGGAGAGCACTACGGATAAAATATGGCAAATTTTCACTAGTGCCTGCTAGATTATTTTATAACCAGAAACTACTTCCAATTATAACCTATGCTAGTCAGACAAAAATTATTCCCAATCCCCCGAATTTGGATGCCATAGAAGCTATATATTGGAAAAAATACTCCCTGTTCCATTAAATACTCAGATTGCAATTAATTGTAATTCTTATTGTAATTAAATAATTAAGTATGTCTAGAGCCCCAGGCCCAGACAACTTGTCCAACGCTATCCTTAAAGCGTACCAGGAGGCCTGGACCTCCGTCCTTGAAATCATTTTTACGAAAGTTATCCAAAATGGCTACATCCCTGCATCTTGGCAGGAGGCTATTATCATTCCTATTTTTGAAAAAGGAAACAGAAACGACTCCTGTAACTTCCGACCCATTGCGTTTTTAGATGCGCCAGGTAACATATTTTCTGAACTATTACTGCGTGATCTATTAAAATGGCTTACCTCTGCCGGTCTGGTCTTGGTACAGTCTTAAATTTAATGATTTTATCAGTTTAAAAAAAAACAGGCCATACAAACAAAAAAACGATTTTTTTTGGCACTGATAGACTTTAAACGAGCTTTTCACTCCATCCCTCGAGAAATTCTAAGGTCAAAATGTTTATCAAACAACTGCCCACCGCATATTAACTTTCGAATCCGTCAATTCTACTCGAACACCAGTATTAGGGTAAAACTTACATCAGATGGCCTATATTCAAACCCTGGGCAAACAAACACAGGCTTAAAGCAAGGTTGCCCTTTTGCCTTAATTCTTTTAAACTTTTTTATAAATTATCTTTTTACTATTTTTAACACGGTGTGATCTTTTCCTCCTAAATTGGGCACCTTTGAAATCCCATATTTATTATATGCGGATGATTTGGTCATCCTCGATAAGACTCCGATAGGGCTACAACAGAAATTAACCACCCTAACCAAATATGCAGACCAAAACAGCCTTGTAATCAATGTTAACAAATCTAATATACTGATATTCCAACACTGTATGAAAAAAACTAAATACAGATTTAATTGGAAACTCTCAACGCAATCCTTAACCCTAATCCATGAGTACAAATACTTAGGGGTCAACATAAATTGTCATCCTCTTGACCAACATTACAAGCCTGCACTACTAGGATCAGATTTTTGGCACGCAGGGGAGAGCACTACAGATAAAATATGGCAAATTTTCACTAGTGCCTGCTAGATTATTTTATAACCAGAAACTACTTCCAATTATAACCTTTGTTAGTCAGACAAAAATTATTCCCAATCCCCCGAATTTGGATGCCATAGAAGCTATATATTGGAAAAAATACTCCCTGTTCCATTAAATACTCAGATTGCAATCATTAGATTTGAATTAGGTTTGCCCGCCCTCTCGACAACAGTAATCTGGCTAATGCTAGCAGCATATGGGAAATGCCTCCTAGATACAAATGATTCACACAACTTGTTCCCAGTACTCAAAGCACTCCTGAACGCTTCTGCATATCCCCCAATTGAAACATGGAAAAACTCGTGCATACACCATCTTGAAATTGCAGACATCCCATGCGAACTTCTATTGACAAATCCGGATAAAGCAAAGATCAAACTGTGGGAGTGGGACTGGATGTCAACCTGGGATAAATGCAAATCATATGTAGCTTTTAAAGCTGGTGCCTTTTTAATTAAATCTAGGAACGAAATGCTACACTATTTACTCAAATTTCCTGAATGATCCTGCGCAGATTCATTTTTGAGATTTTGTTTTACTCTATTGCAAACAAAAGTTAGGAACACAATCTATAACAAACAGCCGTTGCATGACACCAAATTCAGATTTTGTAAAGATGGTCTCCTAGATGAGACCTCTAAACATCTCTTAACTGAATGTCCAGCACTACTAGATATGAGGAAACAATATATCCAAAAACATTTTAAAGATTGTCACTATAGATAGATCAATTATGGGAAGCAGTTTTTAATGCTACAAAAACTACTCTAATTATAGATATTGTTCAATTTTATGAATCCCTAAATCTAGCATCACCCCCTATGCCCACCAATGAGACTTACTTATCTACTCTATGCTCTGGTGTGGTCTTACACAAACTGAAGGTATTTGGAAATCACCTACATAACATTTTCGAAGGTTCCCGGTAAGCAACATTTATAAAATTTTCACCTATGGTTTATGTGCAGGAATTTTAGCGGCCACATATTTATCTGAACACATTTTATCTATAATGAAGAGTTCTGCGTCTAACTTTTAGATGGTTTTAATGTGGTGTTATTGTTGAACAATACTAATTGTTACCTATTATTCATGAGTCGGAACTGTGGAAATATCTTACGTTGGTCTAATTCTCTGTATAATGGCTATTCAATTTGAGACTCTCTGTACCAAGATTTTTAGCGATATTTATCATGCTGCATATTATATAGTATCATGTGACATCTTCTGAATCAGTTACTTATTGTATTAATTGTTAACAAACTGTAAACATTCTTTTGTTATAAACGAAAAAGTTGATTTATAACTAAAACAATTGTCTAAATAAAAAAAACGAATTATTATGTTCTTTTATCTGGTTTTATTAATTGAAATGTTTACATGGTGTGATATTTGAAAAGTTGTAATGTACAACTGAAACAAATAAAGAATTAAAAGAAAAGAAATGTCTACGTGCAGGTAAAAGTAAAAAAATAGAGGTAGGAAAATTGGACAGGGTAGGAAAATGTGACAGCAATGGTCTTGACATTTTTTCCTACCCATCTCAAAATGTCTATCTGCAGGTCGCGAAGTGTATGCGGAAGTGTTCTGCTGTGCCTGCTACTTCCATTTGTGACGCAGACTTTACTTGTTGCGTGTGCTTTCTTCAAATTTACTGCTTCATTCCATCGACAAGTTTGACAAGTTTTGCTTTATTCTTCAATTGCATGTTTCTGACGCTACATATAGAAAATCTTAGCGTCCTCAGAGAACAGTCAGGGTGACTGCGGGCACATCTCCCTTTGAGCCACTACTACATCACAGGACCTGCTAGTGAGTGTCACAAATTGAGGGTTTGTCAGTAATGTCCAAATCACTTTCTAGTTCTGTTACCTCCCCCTCCTCCTCACCTGAAGAGATATCTTTGGAAGTTTTTTTTCTTCTTTCTTTGGCTGACGATTTCTTTTTTAGAAGATACGGTGTGCCACGGAACGACACCACACTGGTTGCAGAGATTTTCCAGAAACCAGGGGCCCCGGGACCGTGACAGCCAAAAAAGGGGAAAAAGCCACTTAGGCAAAAAAAAAACGAAACCTCCTGCAGCAGAGATGTACTCGGAAAGGGCGCAGGTGATCCAAAAACGAGACACGGAAACTCTGAGCAGGTAAGAAAGTGTCCGTCGCGGCCCAGGAGTAGAGGAGCGAGTCCTTGTGGAAGAGGGGGGACACTGGCAAAGGAGAAACAGAGAGCAAAGACAGGAGAGAGGAGCGAGCAGCCAGGGAGAAACGCTGAAGCCTCTCAGAAAGAGGAGAGGAGAGAATGCGAACGAAAACAGAACAAACCGTGGGGCGGTCCAGAGGAGAAGCGAGCAGAAAGGGAAGGCGAAAAAGGAGGAGCTGAGAGAGCGGGGGCAAGGGCCCGAGGGAAAGCAGGGCTCAGCAAAGCCAAGGGAAATAACCAGGAGCGTG
The DNA here is from genome assembly GCF_040938575.1 of Ambystoma mexicanum. Classification (NCBI taxonomy): domain Eukaryota; kingdom Metazoa; phylum Chordata; class Amphibia; order Caudata; family Ambystomatidae; genus Ambystoma; species Ambystoma mexicanum. The sequence goes on from NC_090939.1 coordinate 641,593,247, forward strand.
GCAACAGCAATGGAGAGAAACACACACAGTTGCAACGCGGCGAGCCGGCGGCAACTGTGCACAGATAAGCTGTGGGCGGCCATGTTGAAAAAAGACTAGACCGCAGCCCAGGAACGTGTCAAACGTAATGGGACAAGTAATGGCGGCTCAATTTCCATCGGTCCCAATGCTTGACGAAAAAAGGGCGCATGACAGTATGCCCCCCTCCAAAGCGGGAATACCCTGGCTTACCCGGGTGGGCCCAAAAGAACTGTTTGATCAGACGGGAGGCGTGAACATTGGAACTGGGCTCCCAAGAGTCCTCAGATGACAGGTAACCCTTCCAAGAGAGTAAAAATTCCAACCGTCCATGATGATAACGGGAATCCTTGATCTTGGCTACTTCATACTCCTCATCCTCAGGACCCTGTTCCTCTACCAAGGGACCCAGAGGGGCTGTCGGAATGCTAGTCAAAGCCGGACGTAACCGAGAAACATGGAGCACAGGATGAATCCTTTTCATGCGAGTGGGCAGTTGAAGTCGGAAGGCCACCGGATTGATTTGAGAAGTCACTGTATAAGGACCCACAAACCTGGGTGACAACTTAGACGGGTGAATCCACCTTGGGAGAAATTTAGTGGACAGCCAAACCCTTGATCCAACCTTGATTGCGGGAATCTCAGTCCGTCTTCGATCTGCCGAGTGTTTGTACTGGTCGCGAGCTTGGACCAGGGCAGCCTTAGCGGTTAGATGGGCTTCTGTAATCTGCTGTAAACGATCCTCAATGGCAGGACATACCGCTGCAGATTCCGAATCCAGTATAATGCTTCTCGGGTGAATACCAAAGGTTAAAAAAAAAGGACTCAGTCCCGTGGCAGAATGGATGCTATTATTATAAGCAAATTCTGCGGTGGGCAGTAAATCGTACCAGTTGTCTTGTGTATCATTTGTGTAGCATCGAAGATATTGTTCCAATGTTCCATTGAGTCTCTCGGTCTGTCCGTTAGTCTGAGGATGGAAACCTGAGGATAGTGCTCGTTCGATTCCCAGTCTCTGACAGAGAGCAGTCCAGAATTTAGAGGTATATTGGCTTCCTCGGTCTGACATAATTTTAGTAGGCAATCCGTGCAGTCGGAATATGTCCCGCATGAATACCTCTGCCATCTGGGAGGCCGTAGGGATTCCCGGGAGGGGGGGAAAATGAGCCAATTTGGTAAGTGTATCAATGGTGACCATGATACATGTGTGACCTCGAGACTCCGGGAGGTCAACCACAAAATCTGTAGAAATTTGTTCCCAAGGGACTCTAAGTAAAGGAATCTGTTCCAATAATCCGATGGGTTTCTGATTACAAGTCTTACTTCGAGCACATTGAGCACACGCTTGGACATACTTCTTTATGTCTGATGACATTCCTTGCCAAAAGAAGGATCTTTGAACAAGAGCCTCTGTGTTCTTCATACCCCGATGTCCTGTGGTGGGGTGGTCGTGACACCAGGATATCACCTTCTGCTGTAAGCTGGCCCTTGGCACAAACAACCTTTTGTCAACAAAGCATAATCCGTTTCTCATGTTCACCTGAATATGAGCTGAGGAAAAAGCAGGTAATGATGCTTTAGCGGTGGCAGACCTGACTTGAGAGAGGAATGATGAGGCAAAGCCAATAAACACTCTGTTGGGAAACAGTCTTTCTTTAAGGCTCTGTGAAGAATCTTCTGTGGTATCTCGACGGGAGAGTGCATCTGCAATCACATTTTGAGTACCCGGGGCATAAAGGATCTCAAAGTCAAAATGAGCGAAGAAGTGTGCCCACCTAGCTTGGCGAGTGTTGACACATTCCATATTTTGTAAAGATCTAAGATTCTTGTGATCTGTCCTAACTAGAAAGGGTTGACTTCCTCCTTGCAACAGATGCCTCCACTCTTCACATGCCAATTTGATGGCTAATAGTTCTCGCTCTATAACGGAATAATTCCATTGACTGGAGGTGAGAGTCTTTGAGAGATATGCAATGGGGTGTTCTTCTCCTTCCTCTTCCTGCAGGAGAACAGCTCCTACCGCGTTAGCTGAGGCATCTGCCTCTACAATGAACCTTTTGGTTTGATTGGGTTGAACCAGAATGGGTGCAGAACTAAACCTTTGCTTCAAAGCCAGAAATGCTGTTTCAGCAGCAGGAGACCAAACAAAGGGTTTATTTTCTTTCTTCAAAAGAGGGGTAATAGGAGCTACCGTAGCCGAAAAAATTTGAATACATTTTCTGTAAAAATTAGTGAACCCCAGGAACCTCTGGACCTCTTTTATAGTCTTGGGGGATGGCCAGTCCAGGATGGCAGATGAAACAAGGAATTCACATTTACTGGGTTTCACTAAAAGATAGTTCTCTTTAAGCGACGGAAAACTTCGTGGAGATGACTGATGTGTTCTTGGTGGGTCTTGGAAAATACCAAGATGTCATCCAGATAAATGATCACTGAATGAAACAGTAAGTCTGAAAATGTGCGGTCCATGAATCGCTGAAAAATGGCAGGTGCATTAACCAAACCAAACGGCATGACCAATTTTGCAAGGTTGAACGGGGGGCATCCACACTTACCATTAAAGATGGTCAGCAAAGCTGGGCAGCTGGTATGCTCCGTGGGTCCACTGCTCCTGCAGGGACATGACCTGGAGCTCCTGCTCGACAGGAGGGTGAAGGGGACTACTGGCAGGCACAAAACAGGTGCTGGCCTTGCCTCCCGTGCCATATAAATGGCAATCTAGAGATTATTATATTCCAATTTTAACAGTGAATAAATAATGCTGGAAATCATATCAGGTGGAATATGCGGCTTATACAAAAACACAAACTCATGGAAGGCAACACTGTGGTGGAGGCTAATGAACAACCATCCTACAGTGACTATATACAAATATTATCTCAAGCCCCCAACTCCTCTGTACAATCACTATATAAACCAAAATATATTTTCAACGTGCATATCTATGACCTAAAGAAAAAATTAAGAAATGAAATGCGATGCATATCCCCAATTACTCAGGTTTCTCAAAGAACTCTGACCAAAACTAGATACAAAAACTTTAAGCAACTTCTTAATGCCCAAAAGCAACATCAGGCAGAGGAAATGCTTAAAGCAATTATAGCTAAATCCGCAGGGGCCATATGGTCATTACTAAATCATATTTCCACAGGTGCCCAAAAATCTGTCCAGTTAAACACTATAACTGAAGTCACATGGACAAACCATTTTAGAGTCCTACTAAACACTAATGAGTTAATACCTATATCCCCTTTGCCAGTCCCAGATTTGACCAAATTTAAATTTGATGCCCTCGACATTCTTATTGTAATTAAATAATTAAGTATGTCTAGAGCCCCAGGCCCGGACAACTTGTCCAACGCTACCCTTAAAGCCTACCAGGAGGCCTGGACCTCCGTCCTTGAAATCATTTTTACGAAAGTTATCCAAAATGGCTAAATCCCTGCATCTTGGCAGGAGGCTATTATCATTCCTATTTTTGAAAAAGGAAACAGAAACGACTCCTGTAACTTCCGACCCATTGCGTTTTTAGATGCGCCAGGTAACATATTTTCTGAACTATTACTGCGTGATCTATTAAAATGGCTTACCTCTGCCGGTCTGGTCTTGGTACAGTCTTAAATTTAATGATTTTATCAGTTTAAAAAAAAACAGGCCATACAAACAAAAAAACGATTTTTTTTGGCACTAATAGACTTTAAACGAGCTTTTGACTCTATCCCTCGAGAAATTCTAAGGTCAAAATGTTTATCAAACAACTGCCCACCGCATATTAACTTTCTAATCCATCAATTCTACTCGAACACCAGTATTAGGGTAAAACTTACATCAGATGGCCTATATTCAAACCCTGTGCAAACAAACACAGGCTTAAAGCAAGGTTGCCCTTTTGCCTTAATTCTTTTTAACTTTTTTATAAATTATCTTTTTACTATTTTTAACACGGTGTGATCATTTCCTCCTAAATTGGGCACCTTTGAAATCCCATATTTATTATATGCGGATGATTTGGTCATCCTCGATAAGACTCCGATAGGGCTACAACAGAAATTAACCACCCTAACCAAATATGCAGACCAAAACAGCCTTGTAATCAATGTTAACAAATCTAATATACTGATATTCCAACACTGTATGAAAAAAACTAAATACAGATTTAATTGGAAACTCTCAACGCAATCCTTAACCCTAATCCATGAGTACAAATACTTAGGGGTCAACATAAATTGTCATCCTCTTGACCAACATTACAAGCCTGCACTACTAGGATCAGATTTTTGGCCACGCAGGGGAGAGCACTACAGATAAAATATGGCAAATTGTCACTAGTGCCTGCTAGATTATTTTATAACCAGAAACTACTTCCAATTATAACCTATGCTAGTCAGACAAAAATTATTCCCAATCCCCCGAATTTGGATGCCATAGAAGCTATATATTGGAAAAAATACTCCCTGTTCCATTAAATACTCAGATTGCAATCATTAGATTTGAATTAGGTTTGCCCGCCCTCTCGACAACAGTTATCTGGCTAATGCTAGCAGCATATGGGAAATGCCTCCTAGATACAAATGATTCACACAACTTGTTCCCAGTACTCAAAGCACTCCTGAACGCTTCTGCATATCCCCCAATTGAAACATGGAAAAACTTGTGCATACACCATCTTGAAATTGCAGACATCCCATGCGAACTTCTATTGACAAATCCGGATAAAGCAAAGATCAAACTGTGGGAGTGGGACTGGATGTCAACCTGGGATAAATGCAAATCATATGTAGCTTTTAAAGCTGGTGCCTTTTTAATTAAATCTAGGAACGAAATGCTACACTATTTACTCAAATTTCCTGATCGATCCTGCGCAGATTCATTTTTGAGATTTTGTTTTACTCTATTGCTGTAACGCTCACCTGAAAACTCTGCGGGAACCTTCTGGAACTCCAACTGACTTCTACCTTCCTGGGAACTAGACACTGAATTTCTGTGGAGAAAATAACAATTTTCCCTTCCTTAGTTTTCTCGCGTAAAACTGAAAGTCAAAACTGGTAATATGGGGCCAGCAAATATCTCACCTTGGTATTTAATTTGTTGAGCTCTCCATCCTGTTCTATACAGGGGCGCAAGTCCTGAAGAATGGGATACTGGATAATAGTTTCTTTTGAAAGGGACTAAAATGGCACTAAACAAATGACAGAAACCCTATGCTACTTGGACCTAAAGGGGGCATAAGCTGAGGTGTGATGCAAGTGTAGAATGACAGAAAAAACTACCTCACTACACTACGGGACGGTAATGGAAAAACACCTTATTACAGAGCGTAATATGAACCTTAGTGTGACCAAAATTATCTGACTAGAAAATCAGCTTCCAAAACAAAACTCCACAGGAAAGGGCGCGAACCCGCTACAAACAACGTAATATCCTGAAAATGCGTGAGGAATCCAAATAACATTTATACACAATTTCAATGTATCAGAAAAGGCAACACAAACGGAGCAATTGCATTTGCACTTAATAGGTGTACTTGCGTGAGAGAAAACTGCTGCGAACTGAGAGATGAGGAGACCGCTATGACAGGACTGAGCCGGGAACGGCAGCAACTGGAAAAACACAGGAAGGGAGCTGATAACTAATTAAAGTTACTCAAGGAATGAATGGAATAACTGTGGACAAGGTCTATTGAGCGGTGACAGGGAACGGAGGTACGCGGCGAGCGTTCAGTCTGAACTCAGACAAACGACGCGAAGCGCGAGCCTCCTGAGGGGCGGGGCTTAAATAGCTGGCACATGAAAACAACTAGACCCGCTAACTAACTGACCCAGAGGCACCACCTAGCGGCCATTAAAGAAACTCAACTAACCATTAATATGGGGAGTTAGAATCAATAACTAGCTAGGGCAAATAAATTCCCTATAAACCTGCAACTCTTAGGACAAGTATGGGAAACTAAACTAACCTGTGGTCATGACAGTACCCCTCCTCAAGGACTCTCCTCCCGGCTTATTGGGGTGATTCTGATGAAACCTTTTTAACAATCTAGTGGCATGTATGTTTTCTTTAGGTTCCCAGGATCTATCTAAGGGACCGTAACCCTTCCAGTCAATCAGATAAAAAACCTTGTGCCTGACCATCTTGGAGTCTAAAATATCCTTCACTTCATATTCAGATTGATTGTCTTCAAACTCAACGGGAGCAGGAGCTGGTTCTAAACGAGTATCTGGCGTTACTGGTTTCAGTAAAGACACATGAAAAACTGGATGAATTCGCATCTTCCGAGGAAGGGTCAATTTCATTGCCACTGGGTTGATGATGGCTTCTATGGAGAACGGACCCAAAAATCGAGGAAGAAATTTCTTTGAACCTTTCAACATCAAATTTCTGGAGGATAGCCACACAGAGTCTCCAACTTGAAACCTAGGAGCTGCACTTCGATGGCGGTCAGCAAACTTCTTCTGACTTTCTTTGGCTGCGGACAAGCTAGCTTGAGCCCTAGTGTGGGCCGTAGAGATGAATTCATGGAGAGTTTTCACAGCAGGCATCTCTAAAGGTTCTGGAGGGTCAAAGGCTGAAGTTCGAGGATGTCTGCCATGTAATGTATAGAATGGAGTAAGCCCAGTAGAGGAATGAGTTGAATTGTTGTAAGCATATTCTGCCACCCACAATATATCCAACCAAGAGTCTTCTGTTTGGTGAAGCATGCATCGTAAATACTGTTCTAAGGTCTGGTTGGTGCGCTCCGTCTGACCATCGGTTTGGGGATGATGGCTGGTGGATAGTCGAACATCAATCTTGGCCAGAGCACAACATTGCCTCCAAAATTTAGAAACAAATTGACTACCTCGGTCTGAGATTACAATGGAGGGAAAACCATGCATCTTAACAATATTCTCCAGAAATATCTTGGCCAATCCAGAAGCTGTCGGAAGTCCTTGGACTGCGATAAAATGTGCCATCTTGGAGAATAAGTCAACCACCACTAGAATGGTGTCAAAACCCCTACATGGAGGAAGATCGGTAATAAAATCCATTGACACGGTATGCCAAGGACTCGGTGGTACATCCAAAGGTTGAAGAAGACCGGCCGGTCTTTTCTTAGTATTCTTATTTTGTGCACAGGTTCCACAGGTTTGAATAAATTGAATGACATCTTTGCGCCATGTAGGCCACCAGTAGTGTCTCTTGATTTTTTCCAAGGACTTGGTGACCCCTGGATGTCCCTCAATCAAGGAGCTATGGTAGTTAGCAATCACTTGTCTTCTCAATTCTTCAGTAGGTAGGTACAAGCGATTTTGATAATGCGGGATATCCTCCTGCAGGGTGAATTGATCGCCTCGATTTGTCCAGGTAAGCAGCTCTTCAGGAACCACATTCCTCTTGACTTCCTTCAGCAGTTCTTCATAAAAAGGGTCTGGAGTGTTTAGCAATCCTAAAACCCTGTCTCCAGCAATGATGTTGTTTGGAACTTGGGGAACAAAGGTCTCATCTTCATTGCCAATCCGGGACAAGGCGTCGGCCTTCCCATTTCGAACTCCTGGCCGAAAAGTGATGACAAAGTCGTACTCTGCGAAGAATAAAGCCCATCGCAGTTGTCTAGCCGATTGGGCCTTGACTGAGCGGAGATACTGCAAGTTTCGGTGGTCAGTAAGGATGGTGACTGTGTGTTGGGCACCTAGCAAATAATGTCTCCATTCCTTTAAGGCGCACTTGATTGCCAACAGTTCCCTGTCTGTAATGGTATAATTTCGTTCTGCAGTTGAAATTTTTTTCGACCAAAACGCCACTGGATGCAAAACTTGAGTCTGTGGATCTCGTTGCGACAAAACGGCCCCCATGGCAGCACTCGAGGCATCTGTCTCTAAAATAAAAGGTAAGTCAGGACGTGGATGTCTCAAAATAGGAGCCTCAGTAAACTTGGACTTGAGAGTCTGAAAAGCAATGGTGGCCTCTGGGGTCCAGGCAAACTTCTGGTTCTTTTTAAGCAAAGACGTGATTGGATGAACCAACTGCGAGAAATTTTCCACAAATCTTCTATAGAAATTTGCAAAGCCTAAAAAACTTTGGACTCCTTTCACCGAAGTTGGAACTGGCCATGAAAGAATTGCCTCTACCTTCCGAACATCCATTTTCACTCCTTGAGAGGACAGCACATACCCTAGAAACTCTACTTCAGGAACATGAAATGAACACTTTTCCATCTTCACAAAAAGGGAGTGCTCTCGCAATTTTTTCAAAACTGCTGAAACGTGATTCACATGTTCCGAGGGGGTTGCTGAAAAGATCAAGATATCGTCAATATATACTACTGCGCAGACATCAAGCAAATCTTTCAAAACGTCATTCATAAAGCACTGAAATGCTGCTGGAGCGTTGCATAACCCGAATGGCATGACTTGGTATTCGAAGAAGCCATACTTTGTGCGAAAAGCAGTCTTCCACTCGTCGCCTTCCTTCACTCGGATCAGGTGATACGCTCCTCTAAGATCCAGCTTGGTGAATATCTGAGCTCCTTTAATTTGGTCCAACAAATTTGAAATGAGGGGAATAGGATATCGATTCTTGACAGTAATCTGGTTGAGTGCTCGGTAATCAATGCAAGTTCTGAGATCGCCCTCTTTCTTGGCAACAAAAAAAAGAGGCGAAGCAGCAGGAGACTTAGAGGGTCGAATGAAACCGTTGGCTAAGTATTTCTTTAGGTGAGCATCTTCTTTCTCCGTTAGTGAATAAATCCGACTACACGGAATTTCACTTCCAGGAAGAAGATCAATCTGACAATCATAGGGCCGATGTGGAGGAAGCTCCTCGGCCAATTTCTCTTCAAAGACGTCTCGAAATTCTGCATACTCGGGAGGTAGTAAGCCGATGACTCCTAACGTTGATACAGAGACCTTCTCCATTAAACGGGAATCACCCTGGGTGTTTGTTTTACAGCAAGATTCTCTACACTCAGCAGCAAAGGTCAAAGACCGAGTTCGCCAATCAATCCTTGGGTTATGTTTCTCCAACCAGGGTAAGCCAAGTATAATTTGGAGTTGAGGAGCGCTAATAAGGTCGAACGTGATTCTCTCTTCATGCTTTCCCTGACAACACATAATAAGGTTCTCCGTGCATTGAGTAACAGGACCTGAAGCCAAAGGCGTACCATCGACTGCTGATACATTTTCAGCTTCGTGCTTGTTCACACGAGGAAAACCCGCCCTAGTTGCCAAGTCGATATCCATATAATTCCCAACTGCTCCACAATCGATGTAGGCTTGCAAAGTCTGCATTCTGGTGGGCTGTTTCGTACTGGATAAGGTAATGGGAAAAACAAAATGTGAGGTCACCAAACCTTTCTCCATGCTCGACAAGTTGACCTCTACACTTGTCGGGCACTGGAGTTTTCCGAATCCGAGTCCTTCTTGTCTGGGTTAACACCTCCAATAGGCTTCCTGGAAGGTTTAATAGGACACTCCTTGAGAAAATGACCAGCTTTACCACAATAAAGACACAGCTGTTGTTGGCGTCTCTTGTCTCTTTCAGCTTGTGATATCGGTCCTCTGATGGCTCCCAACTGCATGGGTTCAACGGAACTCTCTGAACTGGTTCTCAACTGATTTTCCTTGGGGCGCACAAAATAAGTTCTGTTTTCTGAACGAGAGCGATCCATTCTTCTGTCTTGCAATCTTTGGTCAAGTTGTACCGTTAGATCAATGAATTCTGCAATTCCTTCTGGAGGATTCACCACCTGAGCCAGGACGTCCTTCAATTCATTACGTAATCCTCTCTGAAATAAGGTGGTTCTTTTTTCTGTGGGCCAATTTGTTTCTGCCACCAATCTGTTGAAAGTTGCTACATATGCCAACAATTCCTGGTTGCCTTGGCGAAGTGAAAGCAACTCATTATCCAGAGCCTGACCCTGAGCATGACGTGCAAACAATTTCTCCATCTCCTTCTGAAAATCTGCAAGATTTCGCAAAATCGGATCATCCCTATTTACTAACGGGATTGACCAATCAGCTGCATAACCACCCAAATAGGATAATATAAACGCTACCTTGGCCTGATCAGAAGGAAATACCCCGGGGCGGCAGAGGAAATGAAGCTGGCATTGGTTGAGAAAAACCGCAAACTTCTTAGGATCTCCTAGAAAGCGTTCAGGAGGAGCTAATGGGATATTGCCGGGAACAATTACCTGAACCGGTGAGGGAGGCGTGACTGAAACGGGGGCAGAAACACTGGCAGAAGGCAAGGGAGTTTGACCCGCTTGGGCTTGCAACATCTGACGAGCTAACTCCTCAGTGCGATCCCGGTTAACAATTAATTCTCTCCGGAGAGCACTGGTTTCTGAGCGGGCTGCATGGACCTCAGCCCTTAGTTCTCCCAATAACTGAGCCAACTGGTCTACTTCTGGAGTTTCCATAATGTCCAGGCAGAGTATTTTTTCAAAGCTGGCTTCGCGTTCTGTAACGCTCACCTGAAAACTCTGCGGGAACCTTCTGGAACTCCAACTGACTTCTACCTTCCTGGGAACTAGACACTGAATTTCTGTGGAGAAAATAACAATTTTCCCTTCCTTAGTTTTCTCGCGTAAAACTGAAAGTCAAAACTGGTAATATGGGGCCAGCAAATATCTCACCTTGGTATTTAATTTGTTGAGCTCTCCATCCTGTTCTATACAGGGGCGCAAGTCCTGAAGAATGGGATACTGGATAATAGTTTCTTTTGAAAGGGACTAAAATGGCACTAAACAAATGACAGAAACCCTATGCTACTTGGACCTAAAGGGGGCATAAGCTGAGGTGTGATGCAAGTGTAGAATGACAGAAAAAACTACCTCACTACACTACGGGACGGTAATGGAAAAACACCTTATTACAGAGCGTAATATGAACCTTAGTGTGACCAAAATTATCTGACTAGAAAATCAGCTTCCAAGACAAAACTCCACAGGAAAGGGCGCGAACCCGCTACAAACAACGTAATATCCTGAAAATGCGTGAGGAATCCAAATAACATTTATACACAATTTCAATGTATCAGATAAGGCAACACAAACGGAGCAATTGCATTTGCACTTAATAGGTGTACTTGCGTGAGAGAAAACTGCTACGAACTGAGAGATGAGGAGACCGCTATGACAGGACTGAGCCGGGAACGGCAGCAACTGGAAAAACACAGGAAGGGAGCTGATAACTAATTAAAGTTACTCAAGGAATGAATGGAATAAACTGTGGACAAGGTCTATTGAGCGGTGACAGGGAACGGAGGTACGCGGCAAGCGTTCAGTCTGAACTCAGACAAACGACGCGAAGCGCGAGCCTCCTGAGGGGCGGGGCTTAAATAGCTGGCACATGAAAACAACTAGACCCGCTAACTAACTGACCCAGAGGCACCACCTAGCGGCCATTAAAGAAACTCAACTAACCATTAATATGGGGAGTTAGAATCAATAACTAGCTAGGGCAAATAAATTCCCTATAAACCTGCAACTCTTAGGACAAGTATGGGAAACTAAACTAACCTGTGGTCATGACAATTGCAAACAAAAGTTAGGAACACAATCTATAACAAACAGCCGTTGCATGACACCAAATTCAGATTTTGTAAAGATGGTCTCCTAGATGAGACCTCTAAACATCTCTTAACTGAATGTCCAGCACTACTAGATATGAGGAAACAATATATCCAAAAACATTTTAAAGATTGTCACTATAGATAGATCAATTATGGGAAGCAGTTTTTAATGCTACAAAAACTACTCTAATTATAGATATTGTTCAATTTTATGAATCCCTAAATCTAGCATCACCCCCTATGCCCACCAATGAGACTTACTTATCTACTCTATGCTCTGGTATGTGTGGTCTTACACAAACTGAAGGTATTTGGAAATCACCTACATAACATTTTCAAAGGTTCCCAGTAAGCAACTTTTATAAAATTTTCACCTATGGTTTATGTGCAGGAATTTTAGCGGCCAAATATTTATCTGAACACATTTTATCTATAATGAAGAGTTCTGTGTCTAACTTTTAGATGGTTTTAATGTGGTGTTATTGTTGAACGATACTAATTGTTACCTATTATTCATGAGTCGGAACTGTGGAAATATCTTACGTTGGTCTAATTCTCTGTATAATGGCTATTCAATTTGAGACTCTCTGTACCAAGATTTTTAGCGATATTTATCATGCTGCATATTATATAGTATCATGTGACATCTTCTGAATCAGTTACTTATTGTATTCATTGTTAACAAACTGTAAACATTCTTTTGTTATAAACGAAAAAGTTGATTTATAACTAAAACAATTGTCTAAATAGAAAAAACTAATTATTATGTTCTTTTATCCGGTTTTATTAATTGAAATGTTTACATGGTGTGATATTTGAAAAGTTGTAATGTACAACTGAAACAAATAAAGAATTAAAAGAAAAGAAATGTCTACGTGCAGGTAAAAGTAAAAAAATAGAGGTAGGAAAATTGGACAGGGTAGGAAAATGTGACAGCAATGGTCTTGACATTTTTTCCTACCCATCTCAAAATGTCTATCTGCAGGTCGCGAAGTGTATGCGGAAGTGTTCTGCTGTGCCTGCTACTTCCATTTGTGACGCAGACTTTACTTGTTGTGTGTGCTTTCTTCAAATTTACTGCTTCATTCCATCGACAAGTTTGACAAGTTTTGCTTTATTCTTCAATTGCATGTTTCTGACGCTACGTATAGAAAATCTTAGCGTCCTCAGAGAACAGTCAGGGTGACTGCGGGCACATCTGCCTTTGAGCCACGACTACATCACAGGACCTGCTAGTGAGTGTCACAAATTGAGGGTTTGTCAGTAATGTCCAAATAACTTTCTAGTTCTGTTACCTCCCCCTCCTCCTCACCTGAAGAGATATCTTTGGAAGTCTTTTTTCTTCTTTCTTTGGCTGACAATTTCTTTTTTAGAAGATACGGTGTGCCACGGAACGACGCCACACTGGTTGCGGAGATTTTCCAGAAACCAGGGGCCCCGGGACCGTGACAGCCAAAAAAGGGGAAAAAGCCACTTAGGCAAAAAAAAAAGAAACCTCCTGCAGCAGAGATGTACTCGGAAAGGGCGCCGGTGATCCAAAAACGAGACACGGAAACTCCGAGCAGGTAAGAAAGTGTCCGTCGCGGCCCAGGAGTAGAGGAGCGAGTCCTTGTGGAAGAGGGGGGACACTGGCAAAGGAGAAACAGAGAGCAAAGACAGGAGAGAGGAGCGAGCAACCAGGGAGAAACGCTGAAGCCTCTCAGAAAGAGGAGAGGAGAGAATGCGAACGAAAACAGAACAAACCATGGGGCGGTCCAGAGGAGAAGCGAGCAGAAAGGGAAGGCGAAAAAGGAGGAGCTGAGAGAGCGGGGGCAAGGGCCCGAGGGAAAGCAGGGCTCAGCAAAGCCAAGGGAAATAACCAGGAGTGTGGCAACAGCAATGGAGAGAAACACACACAGTTGCAACGCAGCGAGCCGGCGGCAACTGTGCACAGATAAGCTGTGGGCGGCCATGTTGAAAAAAGACTAGACCGCAGCCCAGGAACGTGTCAAACTTAATGGGACAAGTAATGGCGGCTCAATTTCCATCGGTTCCAATGCTTGACGAAAAAAGGGCGCATGACAGTATGCCCCCCTCCAAAGCGGGAATACCCTGGCTTACCCGGGTGGGCCCGAAAGAACTGTTTGATCAGACGGGAGGCGTGAACATTGGAACTGGGCTCCCAAGAGTCCTCAGATGACAGGTAACCCTTCCAAGAGAGTAAAAATTCCAACCGTCCATGATGATAACGGGAATCCTTGATCTTGGCTACTTCATACTCCTCATCCTCAGGACCCTGTTCCTCTACCAAGGGACCCAGAGGGGCTGTCGGAATGCTAGTCAAAGCCGGACGTAACTGAGAAACATGGAACACAGGATGAATCCTTTTCATGCGAGTGGGCAGTTGAAGTCGGAAGGCCACCGGATTGATTTGAGAAGTCACTGAATAAGGACCCACAAAACTGGGTGACAATTTAGACGGGTGAATCCACCTTGGGAGAAATTTAGTGGACAGCCAAACCCTTGATACAACCTTAATTGCGGGAATCTCAGTCCGTCTTCGATCTGCCGAGTGTTTGTACTGGTCGCGAGCTTGGGCCAGGGCAGCCTTAGTGGTTAGATGGGCTTCTGTAATCTGCTGTAAACGATCCTCAATGGCAGGACATACCGCTGCAGATTCCGAATCCGGTATAATGCTTCTCGGGTGAATACCAAAGGTTAAAAAAAAAAGGACTCCCGTGGCAGAATGGATGCTATTATTATAAGCAAATTCTGCGGTGGGCAGTAAATCGTACCAGTTGTCTTGTGTATCATTTGTGTAGCATCGAAGATATTGTTCCAATGTTCCATTGAGTCTCTCGGTCTGTCCGTTAGTCTGAGGATGGAAACCTGAGGATAGCGCTCGTTCGATTCCCAGTCTCTGACAGAGAGCAGTCCAGAATTTAGAGGTATATTGGCTTCCTCGGTCTGACATAATTTTAGTAGGCAATCCGTGCAGTCGGAATATGTCCCGCACGAATACCTCTGCCATCTGGGAGGCCGTAGGGATTCCCGGGAGGGGGGGAAAATGAGCCAATTTGGTAAGTGTATCAATGGTGACCATGATACATGTGTGACCTCGAGACTCCGGGAGGTCAACCACAAAATCTGTAGAAATTTGTTCCCAAGGGACTCTAGGTAAAGGAATCTGTTCCAATAATCAGATGGGTTTCTGATTACAAGTCTTACTTCGAGCACATTGAGCACACGCTTGGACATACTTCTTTATGTCTGATGACATTCCTTGCCAAAAGAAGGATCTTTGAACAAGAGCCTCTGTGTTCTTCATACCCCGATGTCCTGCGGTGGGGTGGTCGTGACACCAGGATATCACCTTCTGCTGTAAGCTGGCCCTTGGCACAAACAACCTTTTGTCAACAAAGCATAATCCGTTTCTCATGTTCACCTGAATATGAGGTGATGAAAAAGCGGGTAATGATGCTTTAGTGGTGGCAGACCTGACTTGAGAGAGGAACGATGAGGCAAAGCCAATAAAAACTCTGTTGGGAAACAGTCTTTCTTTAAGGCTCTGTGAAGAATCTTCTGTGGTATCTTGACGGGAGAGTGCATCTGCAATCACATTTTGAGTTCCCGGGACATAAGGGATCTCAAAGTCAAAATGAGCGAAGAAGTGTGCCCACCTAGCTTGGCGAGTGTTGACACATTCCATATTTTGTAATGATCTAAGATTCTTGTGATCTGTCCTAACTAGAAAGGGTTGACTTCCTCCTTGCAACAGATGCCTCCACTCTTCACATGCCAATTTGATGGCTAATAGTTCTCGTTCTATAACGGAATAATTCCATTGACTGGAGGTGAGAGTCTTTGAGAGATATGCAATGGGGTGTTCTTCTCCTTCCGCTTCCGGCAGGAGAACAGCTCCTACCGCGTTAGCTGAGGCATCTGCCTCTACAATGAACCTTTTGGTTTGATTGGGTTGAACCAGAATGGGTGCAGAACTAAACCTTTGCTTCAAAGCCAGAAATGCTGTTTCAGCAGCAGGAGACCAAACAAAGGGTTTATTTTCTTTCTTCAAAAGAGGGGTAATAGGAGCTACCGTAGCCGAAAAAATTTGA
Organism: Ambystoma mexicanum; assembly: GCF_040938575.1. NCBI lineage: Eukaryota > Metazoa > Chordata > Amphibia > Caudata > Ambystomatidae > Ambystoma > Ambystoma mexicanum. The sequence goes on from NC_090939.1 coordinate 641,608,912, forward strand.
ATACATTTTCTGTAAAAATTAGTGAACCCCAGGAACCTCTGGACCTCTTTTATAGTCTTGGGGGATGGCCAGTCCAGGATGGCTGAGACCTTCTTATTGTCCATCTTTATCCCTTCTTTAGAAAGTATGAATCCTAAATAATGGACAGATGAAACAAGGAATTCACATTTACTGGGTTTCACTAAAAGATAGTTCTCTTGTAAGCGACGGAAAACTTTGTGGAGATGACTGATGTGTTCTTGGTGGGTCTTGGAAAATACCAAGATGTCATCCAGATAAATAATCACTGAATGAAACAGTAAGTCTGAAAATGTGTGGTCCATGAATCGCTGAAAAATGGCAGGTGCATTAACCAAACCAAACGGCATGACCTTATACTCATACAGACCATAAGGTGTTCAGAATGCCGTTTTCCATTCATCGCCTGTCCGGATGCGCAAAAGATGGTAAGCATTTCTCAAGTCGAGCTTAGAAAAAACAGTGGCACCTCTCACGGCCTCTAGTATGTCTGCAATCAGAGGCATGGGGTATCTATCCCGAATGGTTACCATGTTGAGTCCTCTGTAGTCAATAGAGGGTCTAAGCTCTGTAGAGTCTCTCTTAGCGATAAAAAATAACGGGGCACTGGCTGGAGATTTTGAGGGTTGAATAAGACCGTTGGTTAGGTTGGCGTCCAAGTATTTCCAGAGCACTTCCTTTTCTTTTGGAGAAAGAGAAAACATTCTGCCAAAAGGAACTAAGGCATCAGGTACTAAATCAATAGCACAGTCTTCAGGACGGTGTGGTGGAAGATCGTGGTCAGCCTTTTCCATGAAGACTTGACAATATACCTGAAACTGAGGGGGAATCAAATGTATAGTTCGTGGTTGGGCTTCTACCGCCTGTAGAATCGCTGGAAGGTAACTGGCAGATTGTAAGCAGGAATGTTGGCAATAGGGAGACAGAAAACTGAGGGTGTTCTTAGACCAGTCTATCGTGGGATTGTGTAGGCGAAGCCAAGCGATGCCGAGAATGATGTGGAAATGAGCGGCCCGAATAATCTTGAAAGAGATTTCCTCCTTATGCGGTTGGATGGTAAGGCTGATTGGTTCCGTGGAATGGGTAATGGGACCTGAACAAAGAGGAGTCCCATCAACTCCCTCTACCTTGAGATCTTCCTGGTTAAGAATGCGTCGGATCCCCATCCTTTCTGCCCACAAGGTGTCAACAAAATTGCCCGCTGCTCCGCAATCTATAAGAGCGAGGGGTTCCACTGACTTATCCCTCCAAGACAAGTGTAGAGTAACCACCATCAAACGAGTATCCTCTGACTGTGTAGAAGGTGTGATGGATAACGAAACATAGGGACTTTCAGAAAATCCTCAAACCGTTGTCCCCCCTAGGTTCGAGGTGCCTCGTTTCCCGTCCACCTTGGAGGGACTTCAGGACAATTCCGAAGCAGATGTGAAGAGGATCCACAATGCATGCAGAGACCCAAGTCTCTACGTCTCTTCCGCTCTTCCGGAGTTAGTGGGGCTCTCATGGTTCCAATTTGCATTGGCTCTTCCTTGCTAATGTTAGTCGGTGAAGGTGAGTGAGGAGGGATGGGGGCAGGATAACTTGTGGTTCCCTTGCCTTTCTTCCTCTCTTGCTTGCGTTCATTAATTCGGTGCTCCATCTGAAGAACTACTGACACAAGCTCTGAGAAAGAGGCAGGCCGTGGAACTCTTGCCAGTTCATCCTTCAGTTCCTCCTTGAGACCTCTGCGAAATATGGTAAATTGTGCTTGCTCTGACCAAGTGGATTCGGCAGCTAGTCTTTTAAACTTGGTGATGTAGGACAAAAGATCCAGCTGACCTTGGAGTACCTCCAAAAGCTCCTCACATGCCATGTAGGTTATTTCTGGTCTTTCAAAGGTCTGCCTTAGTTTACTAAGAAAGGCTTCCCAATCTTGCAATACCGGATAATTTCCAGTAACCAGTGGGTTGGCCCAGGCCAAAGCGTTTCTGGTCATGTTGGAAACCGCAAACCCTACCTTGCTCAGACCTGTCGAATATGCAGTCGGTCGAAAGGCAAAGTACACATTACAAGCTTCAATAAATTCTTTGAGTGATTTGGGTGTGCCATCAAATCTGCCCACAGACAGAGGGAGTGAAGGGAGATCAGAACGTGTCTCCCTGGTAGACACCAATTGTCGGAGTACATTGTTCTCAACTTTAAGGTTCTGTACTTCCTGATTGAGATTCTGGACTTCCAAGTTCAGGGATTGAACTGCAGTAACTAATTCTTGAAGTTGTTCAGGTGTAGCCATCTTGGTTGGTGTTTGGCGTTGCAAACTGTCACAAATTGAGGGTTTGTCAGTAATGTCCAAATCACTTTCTAGTTCTGTTACCTCCCCCTCCTCCTCATCCGAAGAGATATCTTTGGAAGTCTTCTTTCTTCTTTCTTTGGCTGGCGATTTCTTTTTTAGAAGATACGGTTTGCCACGGAACGACGCCACACTGGTTGCGGAGATTTTCCAGAAACCAGGGGCCCCGGGACCGTGACAGCCAAAAAAGGGGAAAAAGCCACTTAGGCAAAAAAAAACGAAACCTCCTGCAGCAGAGATGTACTCGGAAAGGGCGCCGGTGATCCAAAAACGAGACACGGAAACTCCGAGCAGGTAAAAAAGTGTCCGTCGCGGCTCAGGAGTAGAGGAGCGAGTCATTGTGGAAGAGGGGGGACACTGGCGAAGGAGAAACAGAGAGCAAAGACAGGAGAGAGGAGCGAGAAGCCGGGGAGAAACGCTGAAGCCTCTCGGAAAAAGGAGAGGAGAGAAAGTGAGCGAAAACAGAACGAACCGCGGGGCGGTCCAGAGGAGAAGCAAGCAGAAAGGGAAGGCAAAAAAGAAGGAGCTGAGAGAGCGGGGGGCAAGGGCCCGAGGGACAGCAGGGTTCAGTAAATCCAAGGGAAATAACCAGGAGCGTGGCAACAGCAAGGGAGAGAAACACACACAGTTCCAACGCAGCGAGCCGGCGGCAACTGTGCACAGATAAGCTGTGGGTGGCCATGTTGAAAAAAGACTAGACCGCAGCCCAGGAACGCATCAAACGTAACGGGACAAGTAATGGCGGCTCAATTTCCATCGGTCCCAATGCTTGATGAAAAAAGGGCGCATGAGAGTGAGGCCCCGCTCTCATATTTCCCCCTCCTCCGACGACGGTGCTTAAAGACTGCACATATATTTGAGGGATCAGGAAAGAATCGCTGGGGTGACTGCGGGCACAATTTGCCTTTGAGCCCTCTGCGTGAGATCCCAGTTTAAACACGCACATTAACCGCAAGGCCATCTATCTGAAGCCGGTGTGTGTTCTGGTAACTCGATCTCATACGCTGAAATCCCTAAATTGCTTCTTGAATATCTGAGCGTCTACATACAGTTTTATTGAGCGCTCCGTGATCACATTTACTAAGAGCAATCCCCAATTACTCAACGCTGCCCCTTCAATCTAACGAGGATGTACAACCTAAAAAGTTCAATTTTCAGAGATGATATAAAAGCCCCCGAAATGGATGGACAAGGGTATGCTAACGGAGGCTGGCAAATGACTTCAGTCATCTTCGCAAGTGCAGTCTGTGATACAATAGATATTCTAACTGATACAAGCCGACTGGACACAGATGGTTCCCGATACATGCTAAAAGCTAATACTGTAACAGAAATTGAGGATCCACCAATTTTGCCAACAATTTCCACTCACTTAGTTAAAGACACTCTAAATCAGAACCTGGAATACACCATTTCGACTTCAACAATAAAGCGTCACATTAAAAACTGGACACAACAAAAACAAAGATCTCACAGTTTGAATGAGCTCAAACACTTTTCGTGGGCGGTAAGCCCAATTCAGCAATTCCAGCATAATAACATTGATCCAAATGACTCACATAGGCGTACTAATATGTCCAGTGAAATGCAAGAGATTTTTCATCAAATCAGTGATGTGATTCATGCTGTTGAGGTGTATGGCCTCCCTTCTCCCCCTCATGCCTCTCACACCTCCTAGGCCAAAATCAGCCCTGGGTCCAAGACTCGTTGAGAGCAGAGATCAAGTTGACAAATCAACTAAAAAAAACTCACATACCAAAGCACAGAAATGCCAAGATCCTATGCTCTGAGCATTAAGCTTTGTGCTCAATTCATTGGTGAATGTCTTTGAATCCTTGAAGGATGAAGTTCACACATACTCACGTCATAATGGAACTCACCAAGGAAGTGAGCAACTGTGACTCCACTGTAGTTGGCTGAATGGAGCTCTGCACACTCAATTTAAACAAATTGTTACACAATTTTCAATGAATTAAAAGGAACATATGGGTGGCATAACATATATAGCAAATTATCTCAATTCATTCAAAACCAATAATGACCTTATGTGGTCAGATATAAAATCTTCTTTAATGGCACAAAAAAAGTGAATTCCAGCGAAATAGATAATCTGCTATCAGTTTCAGGTTTAACTTCCAATTGCAAGGATACTCCTTTATCTGCCTCTGTGATGGTAGGAATTATACGACTTGCACAAACAGTGGATGAGCAAACAATAAATAGCCCTATAATTACGTGAATTACTGATAATTTGCACAATGCTTCCAACTTGAACTCAAATCCACACTCTAATCAAGTTGTGACCTGTGTAGGCATTGCTAACTGACCCAGTCAGGTGCAAGAAGGTGAGCAACTCCTCCCCTCTCAAAACAAAGATTCTATTAACAAAAAGAAAAATAAGAAGAACACAAAAAAGAACTCTCAAAAGAAAATAGACGATCCTGAGCAACTTTTAATGTCAAAGGGTAACCCAAAAAGTTGAAATCAAAAGAAAGCTGGAAAAAAACTTCTTTAAAGCCGTAGATAATATCACTCAAGGCAATGATAAAAAGGCTAATATCTTGAAAGGCTCGAAACTGAATGCTAAAAATGCCCAGTCAAAACCAAAAGATGACATACAAGGGGACATACAAGGGGCTGTTCTTCCTGAAATGGTAACGGAACCTATCGTTGTACCGGAATCAGGCAAAGCAAAAGCAACCACAGTGTCGCAGATTAACAAACTAATAATAAAAGAAAGTATTTTAGTTAAACCACTAAAATTAGCGCCAATATTTTGCAAATAAATTCTATTTAAAATCATGGGAAGATCCAAAAATGACAATGGAATTCTGGATCCTAAACAAATTCCATTTGTGCCATCAAACCTAGGTGAAGTCAATATTACATTATCAAAAACACCAATACAGGTTCCTTGTCTTTGTGGGCCCTCTGTAATGAACAAACGCTTTGCTGCCCCTAAATTATGGCTTCAACAAAATAATTCAAAAAAAGGTCTAATGGCACTTAACCGCAGTATTATCTTACACCAAAAAGATTCCTGACCTTTATCTTTTTCATCTAATGACATTGAAAGACTCATTTCCATATGACAAAACTGCACACATTGTGGAATTAATACTGAAATCAAACTAAGTGGCACGAGCACTGGAGACATGTGCTACATATTTGAAAAACATTGCAGTGGAGGTATTCTCGACTCTTCCTCCGCTCCCCCCAAAGCAATCCAAACATGTTTTCACCTCACCTGACAAACGGCATGAAAGGCAATTCATTATCAAGTGGTCATTTGTCTAAGATGGAAGAAAATCGCTCTCAGAATAATAGTTCAACCCTTGTAAACAAAGATAAACCAAATTTGTGTCCTTGCTTCCGGACATAGTAACAGAAGTCTTTGGCCGCTTGAATGCTGCCGAAGACAAACTCTCGGAAAAAGACAATGGGCCTCATTACGAGGTGGGCGGTAAGGGATTACCGGCACCGGTAAGGGCACCGGTGCCGGTAATCCCTTACTGCCCTACTACGAGGTCCCTTTGCGGGTGCTTCCTTAACGCCTGGTTTTACCAGGCGTTAAGGACGGGACCCGCAAAGGGATACCGGGGTCAATAACGGTACCACAATTTGCGGTACCGTTATTGCCGTCTTCCCCCTTCCCATTGAGCCCTATGGGGTCTTAAATGGGAATGGGGAATGACTCTGGTGAATGGGGAATTACCGGTCCCGCCGACCTCGGAATGGACCGGTAATTGCTCTATCCACCAGACCGGAGTCGGAACGATTTTGGAGGCAGCCATGGCGCTAATAGCGCTAATAGCGCCATGGCTACGTCCAACCTCGTAATGAGGCCAAATATCAAATTACTGAGATGGAATGCATGGGGCCCTTTGTTATTTAGACACACAGATACCAGTCAGAGCAAAGAGTTTGACTTAGTTTTCTTCCAGGAAACATGGCTCAGGAGTGAACTACATCTGGATGGATTTTCCTTGATTTTTCAATAAGCTACTTCTGGCTGTCTCCTCTCTGCAATACATAATACCACAGGATTCGAAATGTTGTCTTAGTAATAACATTTCTGGTATTTTGGCAGTTAGGTGCATTATCAGATGGGGCTCGACGACCCGCGCCCTCCAATTGTTAAATATTTATTGGAATCCTGCAATTAGCCAACTCCCCTCATTTCTTTAGGCTCATATGCAGTAATATGTATGTAAGTAATGCGTGACTACTTTTATTCCATTTGGGCCGCTTATTTCCGGGGCCAGTTCCACATGCAAGCTGCTAGGTGTGGCTGGGTGTGGCAGGTAGGCCAGGCTAATGGGCGTGGCCCAGAAGCCCAGCTATATAAGCTGCTCTGTTCTCGAGGCCCATACTTTGCGTTACTTTGCACTCTGATGAAACGTGACGCTCACCGTCGCGTGAACCTCCAGATACTCACCTCCTGAATCCAGCGATCCTGATCTCGCTCCACGGCAGTCTTCTTACTACAGCTCATCTTCCGTAATCCGACAATCCAGCTTCTGACATCGCTCCACGGCGGTCTTCTTTCTCACGAACTTGCACGCTGCTAAGGAGACAAAAGACAAGGTTAGAACATTTCGCTAGTGGGAAGTCGCGCTGCATTTACAACACGCGGCATTCCTACCTGTTATCAGCAGTGGCTGGTCCTGTTCTTCATCACTCCAGCTACCGCCATCGGACTCGGCAGCCATACGGGTCTGCACCGCCACCTGCACGGAAGAAAACAAAAGAACAGGGTTAAGAACAGAACAGACAATATACACACAGAAACAAACACCTTTACAAAGACGAACAATACGGAAGACAAACATGAACATTGCTTCTTACCTAAAGAGGAGTAGTTACTCTGCCCGCAAAGGACTAGTGAAGGAACTTGGTCCTCGATAATCCAACGTCTCCTGCCAGAAGTAGACGGAGAGCCCACAGACATAGGACCAGTGAAGGAACTTGGTCCTCGACAATCAAGCGCCCCTGCCAGAAGTAGCAGGACGGAGAGCCCACAGACCTTACACACCAGGTGAGCCTCCCACAGCAGGGCATCTACGGGAATCACACCTCGGGAAGGACGGGATGTGGGGGCCAGGGCCTCTGTGGGACTGCCCACATATACAACACTTTTGGCGGCAGTGCTGCAATATACTGTTGAGAGTTCTGAGCCGGAACGATCACCAGGGATCCCAAAATATTGTTGCTAGGGGTGGAGGGTGATGGGGAAATGTCACGATATGATAAACTGTTTTTATCGACTGCTACTGCAGTGATTAAGAGAAACATTGCTAAGTTGAGGGGCTCCCCACTGTTGCCAGAGGTTGAACAATGGGTCACGGACGTCCAGATATGCATAGCCATGGAACAAAGAGTGTATAGGGCACGAGGATGCCTGCAAAAGGCTGGAAGGATCTGGCAGAGGTGGGAGGACGCTATATGAGCTTCATGTCATGTTCATTGTAAAAGGTATGTGATGGTAAAGATGCTGACGGAAAAGTTAAATTACATGTACTGTAAAAGAGTAACTAGAACCCAATGTCTTTTTGATTGTCGTTGTGGTTTGACTCCAACAGGAGTCCGTTATTGTATGACTGAACAAAATTAATAAAATGTGTTATAAAAAAAAATTAAAAAAAATAAAAACCTACTACACTCACGCTCATTAAATCCACGCAGGTGCGGCCCTAAGAAGCACCTTCTCGTCATCACAGTCATCAGCGCAGAACGCGAACATAACTCTTGGACCAATCCACATCCCTGGGAGGGCTGCAACCGTGCCCCAACGCCCCCACAGAGACCAGGTGAGCGTAACAGAACGCAAAGCCACCTAAGAATATCTGCCTTGGCGTAATGGAAACTTCAGAAACTGACCAGTTGGCCAAATTGCTAGGGGAGCTACTGGCTGAAGTGTATGCCTCAAGACAAGAAACCAACACTCTGAGGAGGGAGCTAATTGTGAATCGGGAGCGTACAGACGATCTAGCAAGACAGGTGCTCCAGACACAGGCAGCACAGGCGCCCCTGCCTGGTCCCGCAACCCCTGTTGCAGTTTCGAAACCCGCACCAGTGCAGGTAGTCCTTCCACGGGCGATTCCACTGCATCCTCCAGAACGCTTCATGGGTGACCCCAATAAGTACGCCATTTTTATGAACCAATGTAACCTACATATCTTTTGTAGACCTGGAGCATTCCCCAGCGAACAATCTAGAGTGGCGTTTGTGCTCTCGTATCTAGGAGGTAGTGCAGCCGACTGGTCAATACCCTTGGTGAACCGGGACGATCCATTACTTCGAGACTTCAGGGGTTTTCTACACGAAATGGAGAAACTATTTGCCCGACACACTCGAGGTCAGACCCCGGACAAAGAACTGTTGTCACTCCGGCAGGGCAATCAAGACTTATTGTCGTATATCGCCTCATTCAATCACCTCATAGCTGAAACAAACTGGCCAGAGGAGAAGCGGACAGCGCTATTCTACCGGGGCTTGCGAGGAGAACCAAAGGATGTGTTAGCCCAAGTTGTGAATTCCCCTGAAGGATGTGCACATTACATCGAATTAACAATAGAACTAGACCAGAGGTTGCAGGATCGAAAGACTGACCGAGCAAAGTCAGAGGGACGATGGGTCTACATACGACTCTGTGAAGTTCAAACTAAACCACATGATCAGCCTGAACCAATGCAAATCAGCGGCTTGCGCATCCCACTCACCAATGCAGAAAGGGAGAAAAGGAGACAGCAGCAACTTTGTCTGTACTGTGGTAAGGCTGGACATTTTCTCCGGGACTGCCCGGTGAAGCCACCTAAAAAAACGGTTGGGCCAACTGACAAAGTTGAAGAAGAACAGGCCTCGGAAAACTCCAGCGCCCGGCAAGCATCGTGGTCCACTTTTCGAGCGGTACGAAGGAACTTTTGCAGACGTCACACCTAGTCATTCCTGTGCTCTTGGTCAACCATAAGCAACCATCAAAGACACATGCCTTAGAGGCATACATAAACAGTGGAGCTGTGGGCAATTATATCGACCAAGATCTAGCCAACTGGATTGGTCTTCCCCTTTGACAGAAGCTGTAACCTGTGCACTATTCGAGTGCTAGAATTGTGCAAGGTTAGATAGAAAACACATGAATCAAATAGATATTCCAAGAGTAAGGTAGTAACACAAACAGCCCTCAGCCCGCAAACAATAGATAAAGCAGTCCACTGACCTGTTCTTCGGGTTATATAGATGATTTGAGTAATTCACCTGAGGTTCTCTCGACCAGCCTAAGACAAACCTGACTGGGAGAGAAAACGCCAGGGAAAACCTCCTGGGGAAAAAAACCCTGCTGCGCGGGAGCACGAAAGCTGAGATGAAACTGGCTTCAAGGAATTTAGAGAGCGTTGGTTAGAAGTGAAGGGAGAACTTGCGTGACCCCGATGATCTTTCCGGAAGCGCTGTAGAAGGGAGACAGCAGGATTAAAGAGCGGATATAAGTGCGGGATGTAAATCACTTAAATGAGGTGATATACCTGTCTTGGAGGTCGTGTTCATTCAATAAGCCTTGGAGGTCTTTGTGGAAAGCACGGGAGTGCACCCTTGGGAAAGAGAGTACGTAAGTATCTGTTTTGGCAAGATTAATGGGCGCTGTGTGAAAAGTGAAAGTGAAACCTACCAGTCCTTGTGTGAGGAGGGATCGTTCGGCCGAGGGAGAAATGATTCTCGGGAGAGGAGAGATGCGTGCTGGTCAGGGGGATCCGAGCGAGAGTTCGGGTGATTGAAGACTAATGAGGGAAAACATACAAGATGTTGAATTCAGCGGGGCAGCACTGAGAGCTGAAAAGGTTTAAATGGGAATTGCTTACTTGACTGCCGAACTTGGAGGTAAACAGAGCGGGATCGCGTACGTCAGAGGAGAGGCTAGGTGAGCTGAAGAGGGACAGAAAGTTAGTGAATGAAATTATTTCAGACTAAGAAAAGCCGAGTAATAATTCTAACTCACTGAGCGTAGCGTCTGAAAGCAGTTGCAACGCGACGCGCTCCGGTTCCCTGTTTGGAAATACTGGTTCCCAGGAAAGGGGTGGAGTCACTCTTTGCGATCCCCTCCCAAGCTCTTGTAACGCTCACCTGACTCCCAAGGAGGCGCTGGCCTGGTTCGCGCTGCTGTGACCTCTTCTAAGGTGATGCGCAGGGTTCGGAAGACGGACTGGACCGGGCGCCCAAATCTGGCTTGTCTGGCTCGCAGAAGTATCCTTCTGTAGGCGAAAATAGGGGATTAACTGTCTGCGGGGTAATGCAATGAGCCTCCCACTTTCCCCTCTCACCCTCCTCGAAACCCTTCTGTGATTCCTCGTAATGTCTCACCTTAGGGTCTGGAAGGACGAACTCTCCATCCTGCTTCTGATGCAGGGGCGCGTTGGTATCCAGTTACTTCACTGGATTTTCGGATTGGTGAGAACCAAACTTTCTTGGCTTCCAGGTAAGTTTTTTGATAAGAGGTTCCCCTTGTGTCCATGCATTAATGTACTAATGCTAGTGTCTTTTTCCCATAGGGGCCGGGGTACGGAATGCCGGGGAACAGGCACCGACCCGAGATGAGAGGTGAAATCCTTGTAGAAATCAGGTAAGTCTTTAATGAGCGTTTTTTTGGTAATGTCTTTTAATTCGCTCATTAACGCTGATGTCTCTTTTTCCCCTTAGGGGCCGGGGTCCGGAAATGCCAGGATACGGCGCTGACCCGAAATGAAGAGGGAATGAATCAACAGGTAAGTCTTAACATGGAGATTTAGCTTTCCTTACTCCCTTCTCTCTCTCACCTTTTGTTCTGGTCTTTTTCTCCCTAGGCGCTGGGGCGTGACTGCGAATCCGGATGATCGCTGCTGAACATGGAGGCGCCCTGTAAAGGTGAGTGGAATGCGGCGCTGCAGCGATCGACACGATGAGCTTTTAAATAAAGTCTTCCTTTTCAGGATTGTCGGCGAGATGTCTCCGGGATGCGGGTTTACCAGGTAAGGACTTTTCCTTCTTCTGTTCTCTTCTTCTCTTCCTTTGCAGGTGATCCAGGATGCTGGCAGACGTGGCAGAAATCAGGATGCAGGAGCAGACACGGTGAGCGTCCAGCTGCTAGATGCAGAACAACTCGAAGCACGTGTGGCTGTTCGGGTGGGATTTAAATAGCCTTGGAAGAAGTTCCAGGTATGTATCCTTCCTCCAATCAGGTATGTATCCTTCCCCGACCACGCCCGGATGGTAAATTAGTCCCACAGGTAAAGTAGTTCCTTTCAGGCCTTAAGGAGGCCGGGATCCTGCAGCATGGTCTGCATCAGGTAAGTGCACCCAAGCACTTCCATAATGAGCCTGGCGCCTATGGCGCCAGGACTGATGTCTTTTATGAGCCTGGCGCCATAGGCGCCAGGACACTGTCCAAAGGGCCCCTATACGGGGTTGCTGGGTCCTTCCTTGGGGACTGGATGTCTGCTTTCAGGGACGCAGGGCTTGAACCGGCTCCCCGGGAGCGGGCATCATGATAGCACTCCCCCCCAAGGCCCCTCCCAAGGTTGTTCCCTCTGGGGGTTTTGGTTTGTCTGGGAAGAGTCGGTGGAATTTCCTGACTAATCGAGGTGCATGCACATGGTCGCTGGGTTCCCACGACCTCTCCTGAGGTCCGTACCCCTTCCAATCAATTAGGTAGAACAGTTTTGACCTAAACATTTTTGAGTCTAAAATGTTCTTCACTTCGAATTCGGGCTCCCCATCTATTAGAATAGGTTCGGAGGTTTGAGTAGTCGGGTTCCGGGTACCACTGGTTTCAGAAGTGACACATGAAAAACAGGGTGAATTCGCATACTAGCTGGTAAATCAAGTTTAACAGCCACTGGGTTAATTATTGCTGTAATAGAAAAAGGTCCCAGATATTTTGGGTTAAAAGTTCGAGGCCCTTTGAGTGGTAAATGTCTGGTAGCTAACCACACTTGATCCCCAATCTGATAAGGAGGTGCTTCACTCCAATGTAGATCAGCATTCTCCTTGTATTTTCTCTTGGCTTGTTGTAAATGCGTAGTTGCCTCTTTGAAGGCTTGGGTAATTGTAGAATGCAGACGTTCTACTGCAGGCATTCCGAGGTTCTGAGGTGAGTCAAGGTTTGAGGTTCGAGGGTGATGCCCAAACAAAGTATGAAAAGGACTGTGGCCAGTTCCAGAGTGTACCGAATTATTATATGCGTATTCAGCTATCCAAAGAATGTCTTTCCAGTTGCTTTCAGATTGCTGTAACATACACCGTAAGTATTGCTCAAGGGTCTGATTTGTCCTCTCGGTCTGACCATCGGTCTGAGGGTGGTGACTGGTCGATAATCTTACGTCGATCTGCGCCATTTGACAACATTTGCGCCAGAAGTGGGAAATGAATTGGCTTCCCCGGTCAGAGATTAGTATAGATGGGAATCCATGTAGCCGAACAATATTTTCGAGGAATTCTTTGGCTAGGACAGAAGCTGAAGGTAAACCTTTCAAAGGAATCAAGTGGCCCATTTTGGAAAACAAATCCACAATTACCAGAATAGTATTGTACCCTGAACAAGGAGGCAGGTCCGTAATAAAATCCATTGATAGGGTGTGCCAGGGTGCTGGCGGTATGTCTAGAGGTTGAAGGAGACCGGCTGGACTTTTCTTTTGACTTATATTTTGGGCGCAAACACCACAGGACATCACAAAAGATTTAACATCTTTTCGCCAAGAGGGCCCCCAAAATTGTCGTTTCACCTTTTCCTCTGTCTTGGCAATACCGGGGTGTCCCTCTATTAATGCATCATGATAACCGGGAATAACTAGTTCGTGTAATTCCTTATGTGGCAGGAATAAGCGTCCTTGGAAATAAGGTAAACCATTATCTATGGTAAAGTCTGATCCCTTTTGTATCCAATTATGTAAGGTTGTAGGGTCCAGGAGTTGTTTCACTCTGGCTTGAAAGTCTTCAAGCGTCTGTAACAAAGTCATGCCTAGAATCCTCTGTTCGGGAATTATTGGTACTGGTTCTGAGTTTGTATCAGATTCTCCTATTCCAATTCGGGATAAGGCGTCTGCTTTGCCATTCTTGCAGCCAGGTCGATAGGTAATCACGAAATCAAATTCAGCGAAAAACAAAGCCCATCGGAGCTGCCGTGATGACTGAGGCTTGGCGGTTTTCAAATACTGTAAATTCCGGTGATCAGTGATCACTGTGATGGTATGTCGAGCGCCAAGCAGATAATGCCGCCAGGCTTTAAAAGCGGACTTAATGGCTAACAGTTCTTTGTCCGTGATTGCATAATTAACCTTGGGTGCCGAGAATTTTCTGGACCAAAATGCTACGGGATGCAGTTGGTTGGTTTCGGGATCTCTTTGGGACAGGACAGCTCCCATGGCTAGGCTGGATGCGTCAGTCTCGACGACATAAGGGAGATCTGGACGCGGGTGTTTCAATATAGGTGCGGAGGTTAACTTAGCTTTTAAATCCTGAAAGGCCTGCTCGGCTTCTTCAGACCATTCAACACGTTTATTTTTCCTCAAGAGTGCAGTAATGGGTTGTACCACGCGTGAAAATTCCGGGATAAACCTGCGATAGAAATTGGCAAAGCCGAGCATGCTTTGAACCCCTTTTACAGAGCTAGGTGATGGCCATTTGAGGATGGCATCCACTTTTCTTGAGTCCATTCGGACTCCTTTGGGTGTCAGGATGAAACCTAGAAACTCAACTTCTGTGGTATGGAAAACACATTTCTCCAATTTAGCAAATAGTTTGTGTTGGGGCAGTTTTTCAAGTACTGCCCTGACGTGTTTTCTGTGATCAGATTCCGAAGAGGAGTACACCAGAATGTCATCGATATATACGACAACACAAACATCGATGAGTTCCCGAAGGACATCATTCATGAAGTATTGGAAGGCAGCCGGTGCGTTACACAATCCGAAAGGCATCACCTGGTACTCGAATAATCCGTATTTAGTACAGAAGGCAGTTTTCCCTTCGTCGCCTTCTTTAACTCGTACCAGATGATAAGCCCCCCGGAGATCTAACTTGGTGTATATGCAAGCGTCGTTCACCTGGTCAAGAAGTTCAGGGATCAGAGGCAGAGGATAACGGTTTTTAACCGTTATCTGGTTCAATGCGCGGTAATCGATACAAGTTCTAAGGTCGCCTTCTTTTTTGGGCACGAAGAACAAAGCCGAGGATGCCGGGGACTTTGACGGGCGAATAAAACCATTAGCTAGGTAGTGATCCAAATATTGTCTCAAATGCAGATTCTCAGGTTCGGTAAGGGCATAAATCCTGCTACAAGGGGGTTGTGCACCGGGCACCAGATCGATTTGGCAATCGTACGATCTGTGAGGAGGTAACGTGTTGGCCTGTTTGTTTTGGAAGACGTCCTGAAAGTCTTGGTATTCCGGAGGTAGTTGCATGGAGGCAGAGGTTACAGATGCTAGATTAATCTTCAGGTTTTCTGGGTATCAGGTTTGTGTACAATCCGGGAAGGTTATTCTCTTAGCTCGCCAATCAATTCGAGGATTATGTGTCTCTAACCAAGGGATTCCAAGAATAACCTGAAACTGTGGAGCCTGGATTACATCAAACACAACACCCTCCCGATGGCCGTCGGGACCAATAAGAGTCACCTCAGTAGTGGAATGTGTTACCGGTCCAGAGGCAATTTCAGTTCCATCGACTGTGGTGATGACATCTTTGCTGGTTCTAGGACGGAGAGGGAGGTTAATCCTAGAGACCAATTCACGATCCACATAGTTTCCAATAGCCCCACTATCGATGTATGCCTTTATTGCATGCAACCGCTTAGGCTGTTCTGGATCTACGAGAACCATTGGCACAATGAAATGCGAGGTCTGAGAGTTAGTTTTCAAGCTCGGCAAGCGGACCCCTACACTTGTCGGGCGGTGTTGTTTCCCGAAACAGAGTCTTCATGGTTTTTATCAGCAGCTCCTACCGCCTTTCGGGGCGGTTTTGCCGGGCAATCTCGTAGAAAGTGTCCAGAATTCCCACTATAAAGACATAATTTTAACTGCCGCCTCCTTTCACGTTCCTTTTGAGTTAAGGGTCCTTTAACCCCTCCAATTTGCATAGGCTCAGAGACATCAACTCCCTTGGGATTAGCATGGGTCTTGACCAACACCCGGGTCTCAAACCTGGTCCGATCTGCTTTTCTGTTTTGAAGTCTGTGATCCAATTGGACCACTAAGTCTATATACTCTGTGCATTCTTGGGGCGGATTTACAACTTGGGCCAAGACATCTTTAAGTTCTCTGCGTAGCCCTCGATAAAACAACGTGACTCTTTTATCCTCTGGCCGTCCCATTTGCACAATTAGTCTATTAAAGGTTGCAATATAGGATAGGAGGTCCTGATTGCCCTGTCGCAGGGATAGAAGTTCGTCATCCAGAGCCTGCCCCTGAGAGTGTCGAGCAAATAACCTTTCCATGCTTGCTTGAAACCTTTGAAAATCACGGATAATCGGGTCATCTTGAGTAACCAGTGGAACTGACCAAACGGCAGCGCAGCCGCTGAGATATGACAATACAAAGGCTACGTTGGTCTGATCGTTAGGGAAGGTCCCAGGTCTGCATAGGAAGTGCAAACGACACTGATTCATGAATACGGCGAATCGTTTGGGGTCCCCAGCAAAGCGTTCGGGTGGGGCCAGCGGCATGTTTCCAGGTAGATTAATCTGCACAGGGTTACTGGAAACCACAGGAGCGGGGTTCCCTCCGGAACCGGGTAGAGGAGTTTGCCCAGCTTGACCTTGCAAAAGCTGTCTGGCCAGGTGATCAGTTCTTTTCTTTGATATTATTAATTCCCTCCTGAGGGCATTAGTCTCTTGACGAGCGGCATGTACTTTGGCCCGTAATTCCCCCAGTAATTGGGCCAACTGATCAGTCTCAGAACTTTCCATAGCGCCTGGGTGGGAATTTGTAGGAAGTCTTCGTGTTCTGTAACGCTCACCTGACTCCCACGGAGGCGCTGGCCTGGTTCGACGCTGGCCTGGCTGTGACCTCTTCTAAGGTGATGCGCAGGGTTCGGAAGACGGACTGGACCGGACCCCCAAATCTGGCTTGTCTGGCTCGCAGAAGTATCCTTCTGTAGGCGAAAATAGGGGATTAACTGTCTGTGGGGTAATGCAATTGGCCTCCCACTTTCCCCTCTCACCCTCCTCGAAACCCTTCTGTGATTCCCCGTAGCGTCTCACCTTAGGGTCTGGAAGGACGAGCTCTCCATCCTGCTTCTGATGCAGGGGCGCGTTGGTATCCAGTTACTTCACTGGATTTTCGGATTGGTGAGAACCAAACTTGCTTGGCTTCCAGGTAAGTTTTTTGATAAGAGGTTCCCCTTGTGTCCATGCATTAATGTACTAATGCTAGTGTCTTTTTCCCCATAGGGGCCGGGGTACGGAATGCCGGGGAACAGGCACCGACCCGAGATGAGAGGTGAAATCCTTGTAGAAATCAGGTAAGTCTTTAATGAGCGTTTTTTTGGTAATGTCTTTTCATTCGCTCATTAACGCTGATGTCTCTTTTTCCCCTTAGGGGCCGGGGTCCGGAAATGCCAGGATACGGCGCGGACCCGAAATTAAGAGGGAATGAATCAACAGGTAAGTCTTAACATGGAGATTTAGCTTTCCTTATTCCCTTCTCTCTCTCACCTTTTGTTCTGGTCTTTTTCTACCTAGGCGCTGGGGCTTGACTGCGAATCTGGATGATCGCTGCTGAACATGGAGGCGCCCTGTAAAGGTGAGTGGAATGCGGCGCTGCAGCGATCGACACGATGAGCTTTTAAATAGTCTTCCTTTTCAGGATTGTCGGCGAGATGTCTCCGGGATGCGGTTTTAGCAGGTAAGGACTTTTCCTTCTTCTGTTCTCTTCTTCTCTTCCTTTGCAGGTGATACAGGATGCTGGCAGGCGTGGCAGAAGTCAGGATGCAGGAGCAGACACGGTGAGCATCCAGCTGCTAGATGCAGAACAACGCGAAGCACGTGTGGCTGTTCGGGTGGGGTTTAAATAGCCTTGGAAGAAGTTCCAGGTATGTATCCTTCCTCCAATCAGGTATGTATCCTTCCCCGACCACGCCCGGATGGGAAATTAGTCCCACAGGTAAAGTAGTTCCTTTCAGGCCTCAAGGAGGCCGGGATCCTCCAGCATGGTCTGCATCAGGTAAGTGCACCCAAGCACTTCCATAATGAGCCTGGCGCCTATGGCGCCAGGACTGATGTCTTTTATGAGCCTGGCGCCATAGGCGCCAGGACACTGTCCAAAGGGCCCCTACATGGGGTTGCTGGGTCCTTCCTTGGGAACTGGATGTCCGCTTTCGGGGACGCAGGGCTTGAACCGGCTCCCCGGGAGCGGGCATCATGACAGCTCTAGACAGCTGACTGATACTTTGGCCGCCACCTTGGTAGTAGGGGAAGAGATGCCGTGAACGTGATGCCAAAGGTGCCAAAGCGACCAAGTCCGCGATCCGTTCATGACAGTATGCCCCCTCTGAAAGGAAGCAAAACCGGGTTTACCCCGATGACTACGGTAAAACAAACGGAACAAACGGGGGGCATGAACGGCAGAAGCAGGTTCCCATGATCGTTCGGCCATGGAGTAGCCCTTCCAAGCTACCAGGTATTGAAGAACACCTCTCAAATACCTAGAATCACAAATTCCAGAAACTTCATATTCTGGTCCTGAATCGGTCATGATCGGAGGGGGCGACCCTGTAGGAGAACGATGAAAGTGATTCCGGACATCAGGTTTTAGTTGAGAGATGTGAAAAGTAGGGTGAATACGTCTCCATGAATAGGGAAGTTGTAGACGAAAAGCAGCAGTTCGATGTAGGGCTGTTACCGGGAAAGGTCCAAAATACTTTGGAGATAATTTAGAAGGGACGAGTCGCCGAGGAAGGAATGTACTTGCCAACCATACTTTATCCCCAATCTGGATCGGTGGAGCCGGAGTCCGACGTTTGTCTGCTTGAATCTTGTTTCGAGTCTGGGTTTCCTGCAAGGCGCCAACGGCTTGTTGATGACCCTGTTGAATCATGTCCACCATCTGATCGATACCCGGAAATATAGATGCTTGTGGCACTTGTGTAGGAAACACGGAAGGGTGAAATCCGAAAGTACAGTAAAAGGGGCTCGCCCGTATCGAAGATTGAGTAGCATTGTTATATGCAAATTCTGCCAAGGGTAGACTACTTTTCCAATTATCCTGTGTCACTGATGTGTAATATCGTAAATAACCTTCCAATGTTTGGTTCAGATGCTCTGTCTGTCCATTCGTTTGTGGATGGTAACCAGAACTTAGAGCACGGGATATGCCTAAGGAATTACACAATTGTTTCCAAAACCTAGATGTATACTGAGGACCTCGGTCTGAGATGATGGTCTCGGGTAATCCATGCAAAGAAAATATCCTGTCCAGAAATACAAAAGCCATGAGAGCTGCTGACGGGACAGATTGAAGAGGGATAAAATGTGCCATCTTGGTCAACGAATCCACTGTTTCCATTATGGTATTACATCCCTCAGATTCTGGGAGATCCACAATAAAGTCAGTGGAAATTATTTGCCATGGTCTTGTTGGAATGGGCATCCTTGCCATTTCTCCCAAAGGGGGATTCTGGGGTGTCTTATTTTGAAGACACGTGGGACAGGAAATTATGTATTCCTGACATCGTGAGAAAGAGTAGGCCACCAGAAATGCCTTTGAATCAGGTCTAAAGTGCCGGCTATGCCCCGATGACCTGCTGCCCGGGAATCATGACATAGTCTCAATACTTCCTTTTGTAAATATCCTTCTGGAACAAATACTCGTTTTTCTTTAAATAAGAGACCCCTGCTCTTGATTAGTTTATATTTTGGGATCAACTACGGTTGTAAAACCTCCACTTCCTTACAAGAAACTTCAATTTTTTGGAGAAAGTTATGGATTACTGGTACCGAAATTGTTGCAGGGAACATGGGTTCCTTTTGAAAGGAAGTTCTGGATATCGGATCCCTCCCGGACAAGGCATCAGCTTTCTGATTGGTGGTTCCAGGAATAAATGAGAATTGAATACGAAAAGGGGAAAAGAAGTGAGCCCAACGTGCTTGTCGGCTATTGACCGTTTGGGCATATTGAAGAGTGCGGAGATTATGATGATCCGTTCTGACTTCTTTCGGGTGAGTTGCGCCTAGCAAAAGATGACGCCATTCTTCAAATGCTCTCTTAATAGCGAGCAGTTCTTTCTCTAGAACTGTATAATTGATTTCTGCAGGGGAAAGAGTCTTAGACAAGTAAGCGATGGGTCTTTCAACATTTCGTTCATCCGGTTGAATCAGCACTGCTCCTAAAGCATGTTGTGAAGCATCCGTCTCTACGATGAATCTTCGTCTTTGGTCAGGCATTGCTAACACTGGAGCTTTCACAAAGAGAGCTTTCAATTTCTCGAAGGCCTCCTGTGTTTCCTTTGTCCAACAGAAAGGCATTCCCTACTTTAAAAGGTGAGTCAATGGTAAAGAGAGGGTTGAAAAGTGTGGTATAAATCTCCTGTAAAAATGAGCGAAGCCCAAAAATCTTTGGATGTTTTTTACGGACGTTAACGGTGGCCACTCCGTAATGGCTGGCACCTTGGCAGGATCCATTGAAATTCCTTGCTTTGAGAGAATGTATCCCAAGTAGATCACTTCACTCTTGTGGAACTCACACTTTTCAATCTTGCAGAAAAGATGATTCCTTTGGAGTCGACGTAGTACCTCTCGAACATGTTCAACATGTTGAGATAAGTTATTGGAAAACACTAGAACGTCATCTAGATAGATTACCACATAATGTAATGCTATATCGGCAAACAAATGGTCCATAAATCTTTGAAAAACGGCAGGCGGGTTGGCCAGACCGAAAGGCATCACTCGGTATTGGAAATGTCCATAAGGTGTCCTAAATGCCGTCTTGCATTCGTCTCCCGCTTTGATTCTTATTAAGTGATATGCACCTCTTAAGTCTAGTTTGGTGAAGACCTGGGCGCCCCGAACTGCCTCCAAAATATCAGGTATGAGCGGCATGGGATACTTATCCGGAATCGTGATCTTATTTAGCCCTCTGAAATCAATGCATGGGCGAAGTTCTGAAGTGTTCTTCTTTGGGATGAAGAATAAAGAGGCGGCTGCCAGGGAAGTGGATTCCATGATGAGACCATTCTTTAAATTCGTGTGAAGGTATTCCTTCAAAACTTCCTTTTCCTTGGCAGACAGAATATATATTCTACCAAAAGGGAGAGGGCTATCTGGAAACAGGTCAATGGCACAGTCGTCTCTACGGTGAGGTGGAAGCTCTGAAAATTCGGACTGCAAAAAGACTGACTGAAAAGAGTGATATTCAGAAGGCAAAGAAGTAATCTCGTTAACTTGGGTAATGGTAGTTGGAATAGTGTTTGGAGTGCCATCCTGACTAGAAGGTAATGTATGTGGTTTACAACACTGGCGGACACAGTGTTCTGAACCCAAAAACACTGTTCCTGCAGTCCAATTAATATACGGGTTATGTGTTCTCAACCACGGGAGCCCAAGAATGACTGGATAGTGAGCTGTTCTTATGATATCCAGCTGGAGAGTTTCTTGATGTGTGCCTATGTTTATGACCAGAGGAATTGTGTGGTCCTTGATGGGTCCAGATGTGAGAGGACTCCCATCAACACTCACCACTGGAATGGCCAAATCCTTGGCGAAGCGGGGAATCCCGTGGCTTTTGGACCAGTGGTCGTCTATAAAATTCCCGGCTGCCCCACTATCTATTAACGCTGGGACATTTTCTAATCTAAAGTTTTTCCAGGCAAGAGTAATTCCCAGGATAACCATAGATGGTTCACCAAAAGGAATTTGAGAGGAGGCAAAAGCATTATGTAGGGAACTAGACGTTGTAGAATTACCCAGACCCGTCGTTCCCCTTACGTCCGGGCATTGGCGTTTCCCGCCTTCCGGGGAGGAATAATCGGACATTCTCGAATTGTATGAGTGCTTGCACCACAATACATACATAACCCCAGAGATTTCCGTCGGTTGCGTTCTCCAGCTGACAGAGGACCCCGGGTAGTTCCCAGTTGCATAGGTTCTTCCGACGGTACGGATTTAGAGGGGGTCACACAACCTTCATAGTTGGGTTTACTCGATCTAGTCTTCTTTTTCTCCCTGTAACGTTCCTGGAGTCTGTAATCTAACTGCATCACTAAAGCAATGTATTCGGCCAAGTTATGAGGGCGAGGGACTCTGGCAACTTCGTCCTTCAATTCATCTGACAAACCTCTTCTAAAAATGGTCATCAGGGCATCATCTGCCCAAGCTGTGTCAGCCGCCGTCTCTTTGAATCTCATGATATATGATAGTATGTCCTGATTGCCCTGTCTTATGTCCATGAGTTTTTCTTGCGAAGCAATCGTAGCTTCTTGTCTGCTAAACATACTCTTTATGCTGTTACAAAATGTGGAATATGAGTCGAGAATGGGATTGTTGCTGGTGACCAGAGGAGTGGCCCAAGCAAGGGCGGCTCCAGTCATCTGGGCTATCATATGTCCGACTTTATCATGATCAGTGGGAAAGAATGCTGCCTTAAAGGCAAATTGAACGGTACAAGACTCCAGGAACTCCTTTACCCTTTGCGGATTACCGTCAAAGCGCCCTGAGGGAAGAGGACCTGGGGGAACTTCCAAACTTTGGCCGGTTCTGCTAGCTTGATTCCTTAATGCCATATTCTCCTGTTTAAGCTGCTGTACCTCAGAGGAAAGGGCCTGAACAGCGGCCAACAACTGTTGAACCTGTTGCTCCATAGTCTTGCCCTTCTATTCCAAGCGGGCGATGTCTGTCTGGTCACCCTCTCTTGTTATCTCTTTTCTTTTTATTTTAGGCGTTGCAATCTGTAACCTGTGCACAATTCGAGTGCTAGAATTGTGCAAGGTTAGATAGAAAACACATGAATCAAATAGATATTCCAAGAGTAAGGTAGTAACACAAACAGCCCTCAGTCCGCAAACAATAGATAAAGCAGTCCACTGACCTGTTCTTCGGGTTATATAGATGATTTGAGTAATTCACCTGAGGTTCTCTCGACCAGCCTAAGACAAACCTGACTGGGAGAGAAAACGCCAGGGAAACCCTCCTGGGGAAAAAAACCCTGCTGCGTGGGAGCACGAAAGCTGAGATGAAACTGGCTTCAAGGAATTTAGAGAGCGTTGGTTAGAGGTGAAAGGAGAACTTGCGTGACCCCGATGATCTTTCCGGAAGCACTGTAAAAGGGAGACAGCAGGATTAAAGAGCGGATATAAGTGCGGGATGTAAATCACTTAAATGAGGTGATAAACCTGTCTTGGAGGTCGTGTTGTGGAAAGCACGGGAGTGCATCCTTGGGAAAGAGAGTACGTAAGTATCTGTTTTGGCAAGATTAATGGGCGCTGTGTGAAAAGTGAAAGTGAAACCTACCAGTCCTTGTGTGAGGAGGGATTGTTCGGCCGAGTGAGAAATGATTCTCGGGAGAGGAGAGATGCGTGTTGGTCAGGGGGATCCGAGCGAGGGTTCGGGTGATTGAAGACTAATGAGGGAAAACACACAAGATGTTGAATTCAGCAGGGCAGAACCGAGAGCTGAAAAGGTTTAAATGGGAATTGCTTACTTGACCGCCGAACTCGGAGGTAAACAGAGCGGGATCACGTACGTCAGAGGAGAGGCTAGGTGAGCTGAAGAGGGACAGAAAGTTAGTGAATGAAATTATTTCAGACTAAGAAAAGCCGAGTAATAAATCGAACTCGCTGAGCGTAGCGACTGAAAGCAGTTGCAACACGACGCCGCTCCGGTTCCCTGTTCGGAAATACTGGTTCCCAGGAAAGGGGTGGAGTCACTCTTTGCGATCCCCTCCCAAGTTGTAGACAGCTGACTGATACTTTGGCCGCCATCTTGGTAGTAGGGGAAGAGATGCCGTGAACGTGACGCCAACGGTGCCAAAGCGACCAAGTCCGCGATCCGTTCATGACAGAAGCGGATATCGGAAAACACCACAGCAGTTGATGGGTCCCAGCTGTCTTCTGGCCCTGTGACGCATCATACGGAGAAATTCACCCGTTCTGTGCCAAGACCGCCACCGGGAGGAACTCACCTTTGATCTCATCAACGCCCCTCAGTTCCAGAGGATTCTGGGGATGCCCTGGCTAGAGACACAAAACCCTAAGATTGACTGGCATACACGAGTTCTGACCTTCCCTCAACACTGTGCAAGCACCTGTTATGGCAAGGAATCTCCTCCACGAGGCTTAATGAAGCCAGGACCAAAGGAAGGAACCATACTGGGCTTAACTGGATCACTACCACCTGAATACATGGACTACCTGGATGTTTTTCAGAAGGAGCAGGCTAACACTCTACCCCCACATAGGCCATACGACTGCCAGATAGATCTAGTACCGGGTGCACAAGTTCCCTGCAGTCAGATCTATGCCCTAACTGAACAGGAGAATCAGCATTTAAGGACCGACCTTGATCGATACTCAGCAAACAGCTTCATATGCCCGTCCAAGTCACCTGCATCCTCACCCCTCTTTTTTGTACCTAAGAAAGAGTGGGACTTGAGAACATGTATTAATTATTGATCCCTCAACCAAATCACGGTAAAAAAACGGTATCCGTTGCCACTCATCCCAGAACTCCTGGATCAAGTTAAAGACGCCCAAATCTACACAAAACTGGACCTAGGAGGGGCCTATCATCTAGTACGAGTTAAAAAAGGGGACAAATGAAAGACGGCTTTTCGAACAAAATATGGCCTGTATGAATACCAGACAATGCCCTTTGGGCTTTGTAATGCCCCTTCAGCGTTTCAGTTCTTCATGAATGACGTGCTCAGCGAGTTACTGGACATCTGCGCACTAGTATACATTGATGACATTCTAATTTACTCAGCAGCAAAAAAAGACCACATCAACCACGTCCAAGCAGTCCTTGAGAAACTTCGGCAACATCGCCTATACGCCAAATTGGAAAAATGTTTTTTCATTGTAACAGAAGTAGAATTCCTTGTATTTGTGCTCACTCCTCGAGGCGTACGCATGGACACACCACAAGGTAGACGCTATCCTCATTTGGCCTTCGCCAACATCCACAAAAGGGGTCCAGAGTGTGCTCGGGTGCGCCAATTTTTACTGCTGTTTTATCCCAGGGGTCTCCCAAATTGTCCACCCTATCACCTCTCTGTTGAAGAAGAATAAACAGTTCAACTGGTCTACAGAGGCACAAGAAGCCTTCCAGAAAATGAAACAAGCATTCACTACAGCGCCGATTCTGCGACATCCCAGACCAGAACTACTGTACGTGGTCGAACCCGATGCCTCTAACATAGCAATGGGAGCAGTTCTGTCACAACGGGATCCCGACACCGGGCAATTACATCCCGTGGCTTTCTGGTCACGCAAGTTCTCCGCCCCTGAGTTAAACTATGCAATCACAGACAAAGTGTTACTTGCAATCAAGTCGGCATTCAAGGCATGGAGGCATTACCTTTTAGGAGCAAGACACACTGTCACCGTAATCACAGATCACCGCAACCTACAATACCTGAAAACTGCCAAGGCACAATCCTCACGCCAACTCCGCTGGGCTCTTTTTTTGCCGAATACGACTTAGTTATCACCTACAGACCCGTAGTACGCAATGGGAAAGCAGACTCCCTATGTTGAATGAGTGAGGATGAAAACGCGTTCGCTGCACCATACCCAGTGGCCATCATACCAGAAGGACGAATCCTGGGTTCAATTGCCGCAACCGCCACGTTAGACAACTTGAAATCGGACCTGCAACACCTTATGGATCCATTGACACAGCAAAAATGGATAGAAAAAGGGAACAAACATACCGTTGTGGACAATCTGCCGTACTATCACGGACGACTCTACGTCCCAGACAAGGGGCAACAAAATCAAATCATAGCAAGTTATCACAAAGGATTAGTAGAAGGCCATCCGGGAATCGCCAAGACCATGGCCAAAATAAGGAAAAACTACTGGTGGCCAACTTGGCGGAAGGATGTTGCCCAGTTTATTGCAACCTGTGGTGTCTGTGCACAAAACAAATCTCAAAAACAAAGTCCTACAGGTCTTCTACGCCCTCTGGTGGCACGGCCCGCACCATGGCACACTCAGTCAATGGACTTTATTACAGACCTTCCTTCCTGCAACGGGTACAATACCATTTTAGTTATCGTAGATCTATTTTATAAAATGGCCCATTTTATTCCACTGAAAGGCCTTCCCACTGCATCCACTCTGGCTACCGTGTTTCTGGAACAGATCGTCCGGTTACATGGGTTCCCATCAGTGTTGATTTCAGACCGAGGAACTCAGTTTTGTCTCCGCATTTTGAAAAAGATGCTGTAAGATCGCCAAGATTGATCTTCGTTTATCCACGAGCCATCATCCCCAGACCGACGGCCAGACGGAACGGACAAACCAGACACTGGAACAATACGTGAGGTGCATGCTGCAAC
This sequence comes from Ambystoma mexicanum, assembly GCF_040938575.1. Lineage (NCBI taxonomy): Eukaryota > Metazoa > Chordata > Amphibia > Caudata > Ambystomatidae > Ambystoma > Ambystoma mexicanum. The sequence goes on from NC_090939.1 coordinate 641,634,775, forward strand.
AAACTGAAAACACCGGAAAGACATACTTTGGTCAGCGGAGTACGCATATAACAACTCTACTCACACCAGTACTGGTCAAAGCCCGTTCTATATTATGTACGGACGGCAACCACGGACATCCGATTTTGACCAACCCGAATCATTAGAAATGCCCGCAGTAACAACTTTACCCAAGACCATCATCCGGGTCCTCAAAGGAGCGACAGAACACCTAACCAGGGCCAAAGAAAAACAAAAGCAATTTGTGGATCAACATCGGAGGAAGGCCCCAAACTATCAAGTAGGGGACAGAGTTTGGTTGGAATCTAAATACATTCCTCTGAAATGACCATGAGCATTCCGTCCCAGATACTTAGGACCCTACACCATCAAGACGGTGATCAACCCCATCGCTATGAAGTTGGAAGTACCACCCCACATGCAGATCCATCCTGTATGCCATGTTTCTCTTCTTAAGCCAGTGCAACAGGGTACACGGATCAATACCCCGCCAGATGGAGAACCTGAATTCGAAGTCAGGAATATCTTGGACTCCAAGGTGGTCTGATCCAAACTATACTATCTCATAGACTGGAAAGGTTACGGACCCAGGACCGAACCTAGGAATCTAGTGAGGGTTTCCACGCCCCGCAATTGATCAGACGCTTTCATCTCAATAATCCAACCAAACCGGGTCCAGATCTAGCTAGAGAACCACCCTTGAGAGGGGCCTTGCGGGGGAGTGCTGTCAGGACCACTGGCCCAAGGACACAGATGTGACACCCCCAAGTAATGGGTGCCATGAGTGGCTTCCCAAGACTGGTCCATTTAAGTCCTTTCAGGACAAACAAGCACAGGGGGCCCGGCTGGACTCTGTCCTGGTGCCTCTGGCGTCAGGCTCATATGCAGAAGTAATGAGGGACTACTTGTATTCCATTTGCGCCGCTTATTTCCGGGGCCAGTTCCACGTGCAAGCTGTTAGGTGTGGCTGGGTGTGGCAGGTAAGCCAGGCGAATGGGCATGGCCCAGAAGCCCAACTATATAAGCTGCTCTGTTCTCGATGCCCATGCTTCGCGTTACTTTGCACTCTGATGCAACGTGACGCTCACCGCCACGTGAACCTCCAGATACTCACCTCCTGAATCCAGCGATCCTGATCTCGCTCCACGACAGTCTTCTTACTACAGCCCATTTTCCGGAATCTGACGATCCAGCTTCTGACATCGCTCCACAGCGGTCTTCTTTCTCACGAACGTGCATGCTGTAAAGGAGACAAATTACAAGGTTAGAACATTTCGCTAGTGGGAAATCGTGCTCCATTTACAACACGTGCGCATTCTAACGAGTTAACCTACCTGTTATCAGCAGTCGCTGGTCCCGTTCTTCAGCACTCCAGCTACCGCCATCAGACTCAGCAGCCATACGGGTCCGCACCGCCACCTGCACGGAAGAAAACGAAAGAACAGGGTTAAGAACAGAACGGACAATATACACACAGAAACGAACACCTTTAAAAGGAAATAAAGACAAACAATACGGAAGACAAACAAGAACATTGCTACTTACCTAAAGAGGAGTAGTTACTCTGCCCGCAAAGGACCAGTAAAGGAACTTGGTCCTCGATAATCCAATGTCTCCTGCCAGAAGTAGACGGAGAGCACACAGACATAGGCCTGATGAAGGAACTTGGTCCTCGACAATCAAGCGCCCCTACCAGAAGTAGCAGGATGGAGAGCCCACAGACCTCATACACCAGGTGAGCCTCCCACAGCAGGGCATCTACTGTAATCACACCTCGGGAAGGACAGGAAGTGGGGGCCAGGGCCTTAACCTAGTATACTCACGCTCATTAAATCCACGCAGGTGCGGCCCTAAGAAGCACCTTCTCATCATCACAGCCATCAGCGCATAAGGCGAACATAACTCTAGGACCAATCCACATCCCTGGGAGGGCTTGCAACCTGTGTCGCAACGCCTCTGCAGAGACCAGGTGAGAGTTACAGCTTCTTCAAAATCAAGGGCGAACAAAGATCAAGGTGAAATGTGGGAGCAGTTGTTTATAGACTGGAACTTAAATATCTTGAATGGTAACATTGATTTGGACTGCCCACCAGCATGGACATGGTAAAATGGGAAAAGCTTTTCTATAATAGATTACTTAATCGTCTGCTCTGAACTGTTCCATCATTGTTCCTGGTTAAATGTCGTTCCTATGTTGCATAGTGACCACAATTCATTGCAAACTGGCTTTTCTGTTAATTCAAAGTCTAAAAATATATATGATGTGAAATGACATGTCAATTTGCACGGGAATCGCATTGTTCGTTTCAGTAATCAGGGTCGCAGATTGAACGATAAATTTATTTATTTATTTATTCGGATTTATTTAGAGCGCACATCAGCCCGGGGGCATCGTGGCGCTGCTACATGAGGACATACATAGTCTGGTTACCGTAGAAGGAAGGTGGTTACAACAAAGCAGTTTTCATTACAAGGCACGTTACGTATCAGACATATTTCGAAACAGACGTGTGCGAGCTGGTGTGGGTGAAGGAAGGATGGAGTTAGTTGAATAGAGTGGTTTTGAGAGATTTGCGAAAGGAGTACAGAGAGGGTTCTGCTCTGAGTGCGTTAGGGAGGGCATTCCAGAGCTTAGGAGCTATGTGTGGGAAGCCAATGCCGCCGGCTTTGGCTCTTTTTACAGTGGGTACTCGGAGTTGGTTGGCATGGTGGCTTCTTCTGGGACGGGTGGAAGAGTTCTTAGTTATAGTTTCAGATAGGTAGGGGGGTGCTGTATGATTGATGCACTTGTGTGTGAGAGTGAGGATTTTAAAGTTGATTCTTTCCTTAACTGGGAGCCAGTGGACAAGTCTTCTGGCCTGTGAAATATGTTCAGTTTTGGGAATGTGTAGTGCAGCGCGGAGGGCATTGTTTTGCACTATTTGGAGTCTGCTTAGGTTCTTTGACGATGTGCCTGCCAGGAGGGCGTTGCAGTAGTCCAATCTGGCTCCTATAGTAGCTCTGGCTATGGAGAGGCAGTTAGGCGTGGTGAGGTAGGGTTTTATGGCGTAGATGAGTTTGGTAGTCAGAGCAGAAGCTGAGGCGATGGCGCTGGTTTGTCTTGTCATTGAGAGTGTGGCGTCAATGTAGACTCCTAGGGTCTTGACGGCGGAGGAGACAGGTATGCTAATATTGTCGATGAACATGTGAGAATAGTTGGGGCTAAGTTTGGTTAGTGTTTCGTTGGGGGCTAGGATGATGATTTCGGTTTTGTCTCCGTTTAGGCAGAGACCATTGATAGCCATCCAGGTTTGGATGGTCGAGTAGATTTTGAGGAGGGCTTCTGAGTCTAGGTCGTAGTCTCCGGAGAGGGGGAGGAGAACTTGCGTGTCATCTGCTTAGTTTGTGTACGCTATGTTGAGGGAGTCCAGTAAGTCAAAGAGGGGTTTGGTGAATAGGTTGTAGAGGGTCGGAGCAGTGCAGGATCCTTGTGGGACACCACAGTTTATAGTGGTGGGGGGGGCGCTGTCCTGGTCCGAGTACACTTTCATGGCCCTACCTTCAAGGAAGGATGTGATCCAAGTGGTAGCCTTGTGAGAGAAGTGTGCAGCATTGAGGAGGTGAGATGTGAGAATGCTGTGGTCGACCAAGGCAAATGCTGCAGAGAGGTCGAGCAGAAGGAGGAGAGCAGGTTTGCCTGTGTCCATTATTTTGGTAATTTGATTTTTTAAATCTAGAAGGGCAGTTTCCGTCCCATGGCCTTTGCGGAAGCCTGATTGTCTTTTGCCTAGGATGGAGTTGGTTTCCAGGTAGTGTTGGATTTGATTGTGTGCGGCTTTGTCTAGGATTTTGAGGAGAAAGGGGACGGTGGTGATGGGGCGATAGTTGTTAGGGGAGGAAGGATCGAGAGAGGGTTTTTTCAGGAGCGGGCGGACCCAAGCTTCTTTTAGGCATTGTGGTACAGTTCCAGATGCGAAGGAGGCATTGATGAAGGCTGTAATGATGGGGGTGAGGGATTCTGAGCACTCTTTGATTAATGAAGGTGGGCAGATATCCCCTTTGCAGGTGGAAGGTTTAATTTTTTTGAGGAGGTCTTTAACTTCCGTTTCTGAGACTTCTCTAAAGGCAAAGAGGGGTGTTTGTGAGAGAGAGTTATTGGTGGAGAGTGTGGGTGAGCAGGTGGGGGTGTTGAGGGCTTTGTGTTGTGAGGCTATTTTGTCTTGGAGAGTTTTAACTTTATTGAGGAGGGCAGCCTGGATGCCTGTGCACCAGGCTTCATCCTTGATGATTTCATCTGGGACGGAGGCCGGTGTGGAGAGTTCTTTGAATATGGAGAATATTTCTCTTGATTTGGAGCTGGCATTAGTAATTCTCTGATTGTAGGATTCGGATTTAGCATGGAATATGGCTTTTTTGTAGGTCAAGGAGATCTCTTTAAAATCTTTAAGCGAGGATTGATTAGGTGCTGCTTGCCATCTGGATAGGGCTTTGCGTTTCTTGGTGCGAAGGTCAGATAGTTCTTCAGTGAACCATGAATTGCAGTGCATTGATTTTTTCCCTTTTTTTTCTTCTAGAGGGGCAATGAGATCGATGGCTTGAGTGAGTGTGCTGGAGTAGATGTTGGCTAGAGAGGTAGGGTCATGGATGAAAGGAGGCTTGAGTTCAGGGATGTCGAGGAGAGGGGCGAGGTTGGAAGCAGTGAGTTTTTTGGAGCTTCTTACTTTAGCGGGTGGGGCATGAGTTAAGGTTTTATGAGCAGGCGTGGTAGGAATGGAGAATTGAATGAGGTAATGGTCCGTCCATGGGAGGGCCGAGATGGAGGTAATTGCAGATGAGCAGTTGTGATCCGCTAGCCAGTCAATGGATCTGCCTTTGTTATGAGTGGGGGCAGTAATTTTGTGTTCGAACCCCAAATTTGATAGTTCTTTGGCTAGATTTGCGGCTGCTTTGTCCTTTGGGTCAGCTAGACCAAGGTTAAAGTCCCCTAGAAGGATGCTTTTGGTAGTGCTTTTGAGGTTGTTGCCTATGTTTTGGAGGAGTTGTTTTTGGAAGTCTAGGGGTGATCCTGGTGGTCTGTAGGTGATAAAGAAGTTTATGGTGCAGTTAGGTGAGAGGGCTAGTTTAGCCGTGAGTAGCTCAGCGTTGTTGTCCCATTGTTGATTACACATTCTTAGGGAGAGGGTGTCTTTAAAGATGAGGGCGACGCCGCCCCCACCTTTGGAGTTTTTTCGGTCCTGTCTGAGAATGGTATAGTTTTGAGGGAGAGCGAGGTGGATGGAAGGACTGGAGGCTTCATGGAGCCAGGTTTCGGATATGGCAAGTAGGTCAAGATTGTGGGTGGTGATAAGGTCATTGATTTCAATGGCATGGGCATGGATAGAGCGCGCATTGATGAGAGCGCATCTTAAGTCTGGTCGTAGGGTGTGAGTGTTGGCGTCGGTGATGTTGGGGGTGGGCGATGCGTAAATTAGATTGTATGGTCAGGAATGGTCAGGAATGCCAATGATGGGGAGTTGGTGAGTTGGATATGCTTTGTTTCCTGTGTAACTTTGTTGAATTTGTAAGGGACTTGAATCCACCACATGCCACAATAGATTAAAAAAATAAAAACTCAAATAAATACAAAAAGTCCCAAAAAAAAGTAACGTGATTTGAAAGCAGATAATCTTGAGTTACACATCTACACCGCCGCAAAGATCAAACTCAAAAATAATTATAAACATTGACCAGGGCATATAATTTCACGTAGCATCTATGATGGTCAGCGTATGCTAAGAACGCTTTTACAAACCCAAACAAAACACTTTTTGGCTTTAATTAACAGCAATAACTCATCCCAAACTGCACGCCAAACCTCGACTATACCCTCGACTGTCTGGGAGACCCATTTCACAGACAAGGGGCCTCATTGCGAGTTGCCCGGTAAAACCGGGTTCATTACCGGCATGCCGGAATGAGCAGGTCCGTGCTCGTATGAACCCGCCAATAGTGGCTGATTACGAGTGTGCGAGCACGCGCGTTCCCCCATGCCGGTAGTGGCAAAACCGCCATGCCAGTAACGGGCCACCAACCCCCCTATACCGGCATTGCGGGTACCGCCCATTCCGTAACCGCGTCATAACAACCACTAAACACCGGCACGGTATTACCGTGGTCGCAAAAAAGGACCCATAAATTACGTCATCGCGCAGGAACGGGAAATGTGCCGGCGGCCATCTTTAAAAACACAATCCATTGCCATCCTCCATAACCACCACTACACTCGTGTTGTTGTGTGCCACAACTGAAGCAGGATGTCGAAGGCCACCAGTAAATCCTCCCAAAGGAAGAGGAAGCAGCGTTTTTCTGATGCTGAACTGACTATGCCTGCTAACACCCTCGAACAGCATGCAGACACAATCAGGAGCACAGACCTCAAGCATGTGGCCCAAACAAAAAAAAAACAGGTCTGGCAGGAGGTCGCTCAGAGGGTGTCGTCAGTGGGGAGCACACTAAGGAGTGTATGTGACTGCCGGAAGCGCTGGGATGACCTCCGCCTCCGGGTCAGGAAGATCCTGGTGGAGAACAGGAGGGCCGCAATGGCGACAGGCGGTGGCCCACACTCCCCTGTGAAGCTCACCGCATGGGAGGAGACCGCAAGTGCATTCATTGACCCGGAATCCATAGAGGGAATATGAGACCAGGAGTTCGGTGCTGCTACTACCACAGAGGAAGGTGAGTGAACCATCACATCCACGTATACCTAAACATGATGTGGCACAAGTGATGTGGAAGTTAGACTAGGCAATGCAATGCATGTTCCAAGGCTACATCAACACATCCATAGAATAATGAGTGCCACACCCTGCACCACACGCATGCTGAGTGAAAATCCCAATCCCAACAGAGGTGCAACATGACCCAACCATGCCCATTGGACCCACCACACAGACACCAAACTAATGCTATGCCACCAACCATGCATTGATTGCCAACATGTCCCCTCAGTACACCAAATGCCACACACAAGAAATGAAATGATGCCTGAATGTATGAAAATATTACACCACAATACATCATAGCTGCCATTTGACAACATCACTGATGACCTGCATCTCTTCTATCTCAGAGGCACCGATGAGGAAGGTGGAACACAGGACAGGGGTGCGAGTACATCCAATGCACGCAAAGGGACCAGGGCCACTGCCACCCCCCCCCGTCCAAGAAAATGCCTGCAGCAACACCCAGTGTGCCACGCAAGGCATCAACCCTGCAGGGGGCACCTGCAGCGACAGAACAGCAGCAGGCAACCACAACAGTGGGAGCCGTTCCGCCAGCCACCACAGACGTTGTGTCCACAGAGGTGGATGATGAGGCTGGAATCATGTCTGGAACACCCACCCCAAGCCCCATTGCCAGCCCCCACCCACCTGCGGATTCTGAGAGCCTGGACGATCCGTGTCTCCATGACTCTGACCTTGGAGAATCAGACATTGGGATCTTCCAGGAGGAAAGTGTCCAGGACGAGGACCCCATGCAGGTGCCTTCCACCACCCTGCCTTCCACCACCCTGCCAGCCACCACCCTGCCAGGCACCACCCTGCCAGCCACCACCCTGCCAGCCACCAGTACACCTGCGGCTGACACTTCCTTCGGGGCTCGCCTGGCAAGGGTAGAGGCCCGCCAAGAGTCAATGCTGCAAATCATGTGTCAACAGGTCGACACAGGGAATGATGCCATGAGGGCCATAGCCACGGCCATTGCAGTCAATACAGCTGCTGTGGAGGCATCTACGTGTGCATTCAGGGAGTGCATGGGGTCACTGACACAGGCCCTTCTTGCAAACATCCGGCAAATGCAGCGGCTACACCTTGGCCCAGCCATGGGACTGACAATAGACACTTCCACTACAACAACCCCTTCCACCTTGGTGCAATCGAGCCCAGGGCGGTTAACGCGCAGGAGCGTACGGCGCTCGGCCATGGCACCCCCAGCCCCAAAAGTCTCAAAGAAATAACAGTATGGGCAATGACAATGTGAAGAACTACACTGGTGAAGGGAACACTGTTTGTTGCACACATGGGGACATTTGGGATCTGTGGGGTGGGTGAGGGAGTTTGTTGGGGTATTTTCTGGGATTTGTGGGGTGGGTGAGGGAGTTTGTTGGGGGGTCTGGGAGGGGGGAGTGGGCCCATTTTTGCAGTTTTAAATAATACACAAGTTGTGAGAAGAATTTTTCGTGTGCATCCATTTAATGTGTTACAATGTACAGTGCCCAACTCCCAACATTCCCTGTGTGCATGTTCACATTGGCCCAGTGTGACTGACACAAGTCTTTCATAGTCCCTGTGTTTCAGAAATATACTTGAATTTGTGCTTGCCGTACAGCATGGCCATCCCGTGCATCACGTACTGGTAGTGGGGCTACTTCACCTCCGTCCTCATCATCCTCACCCGGCCCATGCATGTCAATGTCAGGTGACAATGGTACATTTCTCTGGACGCACATGTCGTGCAGCATGACACAGGCCATGGTGATCTTTGCCACCTTCTCAGGCCTATATAGGAGTGCCCCACCAGACCTGCTGAGGCAGCGGAACCGCCCCTTCGACAGGCCAAAGGTCTGCTCAATGACAACACGGGTACGGGTGTGCACACGATTGTACTCCTCCTCATGGCCATTCTGCGGGTTAGGCACAGGGGTGTGTAGCCACGGCCTCAAGGGATATCCTCCATCACCTGCAAGCAGATTCAAATAGGTGTGTGTCACTCTGAACTCCCGTAATTCAGGGAGCACAGTCATGCCACCAGCTATTTGGTGTGGCCATGCACATGTCCCTGTAAGCATGAAAAAATGTTATCTAGGTGCAATCTGTACTGTCATGAGGTGTGGTAGTCTGGTTGACATTCAATAGATGATGCAGGGTGTAATCATGCATGCTGAGGCAGATATCTCATTGATATGCATTATTTGTGGTATGTGGCCCAGTGAAGTGTCATGTACCGTTTGACTGGTTCAGGTCAGGAGTGTTTGGCTCTGCATGCATTCTCCAATCACCGGCTATTCTCACCCTGGTGCAGTATTGCCCCCCCTCATGCATCCCCATACATCAGTACCCCAAAGCACTGCCATGGGACGGTTGTGCAACTCACCAAGCAGGCAGGCACGTGGTCCGGCATGTCGCTCCATTTGATGGGGTACCGTGGATTTACCCAGTAACATGGCATCATGTGTTGATCCAGGAAATCGGGCGCAGCAATGGGTGATGATCTTCCTGGAGTCACATACCATTTGCACATTGATGGAGTGGTATTGTTTGCGATCCGGTACACGGCCTCTATGGCATGGGGGACTATCAATTCCGCATGGGTGCAGTCGATGGCACCGACACAATTGGGCATGCCTGCCAGTGCATGGTAGCCTACTTTGGTTTCGGCTATCTCGTGGGCAGTCCGTGGTAGGGATATGTGGGTGCTTGCGTACTTCAGGAGGGCATCCAGCACTTGGTTCAGCATGCGTGAAAATAGTGGTTGTGAAATGCCATGCAGCTGGCCCACTGTGTGTTGGTAGGTGCCTGTGGCCAGGAAGTGTGGCACAGACGCCACCTTTAGTAGTGGGGGGATGGCAGTGCATATTTGTATGTGGCTGGCAATGTCGTTCTGTATCATGTGCACTATGGTAGGGATGGTGTCACGGTCCAACCGGTACAGGGTGTGGATCTGCTGAGGGGTAGGGTTGAATGGGCTGGGTCTGGTGCAAGGTATTGCTGGCTGCCCACGAGGTTCTGGTGGCTGCGCTGGTGGTAATGGATGGGCCTGTCTCAACCTCCTTCTCCTCCTGTGTCTCCTCTGTGCTGCCTGTTCTTGCTGCTGTTGTTGTTGTTGTTGCAGTTGTTGCTGTAGTTGTATCAGTATAGGCAGGTCCTCCTGCGCCGTGTTTGCAAATGCTAGTGGTGGCCTTTTGGTGTAAGAAGAGGTGTGGTGTTTAGTTGTGCTCCTTTTGTACTGGGCAACTCTGCATTGCCTACACCGGGTTGGGGGCGGTTGTGGTGTGTGGGTGTGCTCAGTTCATACTGGCACAGCCTACTTTGACTCCACCTGTGGGGATTGTGTGCACCTGTGGCAGCTGCCTTGTATCTTGCTTGCTGTTTGCGGGTGGTCCGCGATGCCTGTTTTGCCGGCATCATGCAGCCCGTTATTACCGGGTTCGCGATGCCGGTATTTGCAAGTTTGCGTGGGTTGAAATTACCCCCTATTACCGGCATGCCGGTATTTACTACCTGAAGAGGCGCGTGTACGCGCCTATGCCGCTATTAGCGGCACCGTTGTTTGGTATGCCGGTAATACCGGGGTTCCAAGTCAGAATGCTACGGAACGGTAAATGATGCCGGTATTTACATACCGGCATCGTTTTTCCCTTACCGGCATACCTCGTAATGAGGCCCAATGCGTCCCTATGTACATCTCCAGAGACATAGCTAGATTGTAACACTCCATGGACATTAAACATAGTCGAAGACAAGATTTTGACAATAATGAAGCACCTGTTGAAATCCTGTGCAGCCGGTCCCAATGGACTAACTAATGAGATCTTTACTTCAGAACCTCATAATTGGGCAGTAATACTTAGTAAACTTTTCCAGATGATAATCAAGACTCAAACAATACCAAAGTCATGGAAACAAGCAATTTTAATCCCAATTTACAAAAAGGGCGTAAAATCAGACCCTGTAAATTACCGCCCAATTGCTTTGATGGACGGCGACAGTAAGCTCTTTGCCAGGCTAGTTCTGCAAGACCTAGAACAATGGGCTACGAATCAATGTATACTTTCAAAGTTCCAAGTAGGTTTTCGTGAAGGCCTCTCAACTCTTTTGAATGGGCTGATGCTTAATATTCTAAAAGCCCAATCTCAAAAAACAAAGTCATGACCTACTTATATTGCCCTAATCGACCTGTCAAAGACGTTTGATTTAGTTAATAGATCAAAACATTGGAATAAATTAAAATCATGGAATATTCCCATGGGCCTGCTGCAAATTATTGTAGCAGGTGATCTATGTTCCCCGATAGCTACGGCTAAAGGGGTAAGAAAAGGGTGTCTATTAGCAGCTCATCTTTTTAATTTATATCTTTCTGACTTACCTTTCTTTTTTCAAAACTTTACTTTTGTCTATCCTGTTTTAGGCAACTCTAAGCTGCACTTTTTGGCATATGCAGATGATGTAGGGCCTCATTACACGTTGTGCGGTAAAAATCGCAAATTACCGGCATGGCGCTATTAACGTGTCCGCCTTTGCAAGAGGCCGCTAATAGCGTACAATTACGAGTACGCGGACACGAGCATAGCGCCATGCCGGTAATGACCATACCGCCATGCCGCTAAAGACCTCAAAAAGACCCTTAGCGGCACCGATGAAAGCGCTGATAGCACTTCCGACCTCCCGCAACATGCAAATAGCAGTCACCGCAAATAACGGCCATCGCAATTAGCGGTCACCGTTAAATAGTGGAACCGGAAATGGCATCATCACACAGGAACAGGAAGGAGCACGGCGGCCATCTTTAAAAACACAATCCATTGCCATCCTCAGCCCCCTGGACCTGTTTTGAGTACTTCGCTATTGGAAAGACACAAGGACACCCTTGCCATGCCTAAGGCTATTAAAAAAACAACTGACTGCCAGCGCAAGGAAAAGTTTTCCACCGAGGAGCTAACAATGCTCACAGACACCCTAGCAGCGAATGCCGACGTGGTATTTGCGAGCGACATGCGTCGGGAGACCTTATCCGCAAGAAGGCAATCTGGGCAGAGGTTGACCTGAAAGGGAGTGCAGTGGGCACCACCACCCGCACTGTACGGGAGTGCAGAAAGCGGTGGGATGATCTCCGCCTCTGGGTCAGAAGCATCCTGTCTGCGAACCACAACATAGCCACAGCCGGTGGATCTGATTCGCCGATAAAATTAAAGAAGTGGGAAGAGACCTGCGCCAACATGATTGGAGTAGAATCGATTGAGGGAGTCGGGACCATGGAGCATGGTGTGGCAACTACATCCGATGGAGGTGAGTGTACACATGAAAGTATGCACTGTGAATGTTCAGCTCCCCCCAAATGTGAGCCCATAATCACCTCATGGATGCGCAAACATCCATACATGCATACAACCCTGGCCATGTCAGTGTCAAACCCAAACACACACACATGCACACATCACCAGAGACAAGTGCCACACACAACCATCCATGGATGACCCACTCAAAAAACACATCACCTGCATCCCTACCAATGAAGTCCCAATGCTCACAACAGCTAGAATAATGTATTGTGCATGAAGTACATTGAACCGTCACCAATGCCATCCCCCTCTTTGTCCCCGACAGGCTCACATACAGACAGTGACGAACCTGGCACTGCAACTCTGGAACCCCCTGCCACGAAAAAAACAAGGCCGCAGGACACAGGGGACACCCCCACATCATCAAGGGGAAAAGGGAGAAGAGTTCCCATCCGAAGTGCCAAATATCGGCAGAGCACCACTGCTGCCATAGCGCTGTCCATAACCAGCAACAACTGGCCCACCTTCTGAAGTGAACCCCCCACCACAGAATCCAGCCACGAAGGGCCCACCCTCTGCTGCAACAAGTTCCACAGGTGAGGCGGCAGCCACAGCGCCGCTCTCGGATGTGGATGAGGCGATAGATTTGCCCATGGGCATGAACACCCCAACCCCCCCCGGAACGCCGAGGCAAATCCACAGGAGACACCTGGGTCCAGTGTCAATGGCCAGTTTGGCGAGGACAACATGGGAGGGTTCAGTAGCCCACCGGTGGCTTCACCAGATGTCCTGCTTGCAGAGGAAGGCGCAGCAGCGACACCACGGGAATGCCATATTGACCCTGACCTGGCCAACATCAGGCAGTGCCAACAGGAGATAACTGTGCTGGTTGGGCAGCATGTCGAAGAGGCTGCCCGTCTCAGGGGGGAGATAGCAGAGACTGCCAGGCACTCAAGGGAGGCAATTGAAGCCTGCACCAACAGGCTGTCTGGGGAGATTAGCTAACTCAGGCAGGTCCTCACGCGGATAGCGGACACAATGGACCGCCAGTTCCCACCACCACCACCGGGACTGACAGCCACATCATCTTCAACCACCCGTTCGAGGCAGACAAGCCCCCTCCGCCGCTCCATGCGCACCACCAGGTGCATGTCAAGCCAGCCTCCTCATGCTGGTGGTGGCAATGGGGAATAGGGACTGCAGGGTCAACCCACCACGTGTGCAGCTGCACAACAACATTGTGCCAGACACATAAGGGACTGTTGTGGGGGGAGGGGGAAAGGGTATTTTGGGACTGTTGGGGGGCAGGGGGGAAGGGTGTTATGGGACTGTTGGGGGGGAGGGGGAAAGGGTGTTATGGGACTGTTGTGGGGGGAGGGGGAAGGGTGGTGGGATGTTTGGGGACATGCACATATACTTCTTAAGAATCCTTAATACACTGGTTACTATTCAAAACACATGCTTGGACTTCTTCAATGTTTATGTGTACTTTATTGGTGTCAGGGTACATTGTGCGCTTCAACACAGACACCAGTGCATTACTACCCATATCCATCATACAGGGCGAAACCATGTAACTCAGAATATCAGGTTGATCAGATGCTGTCTCACATCACGTCCCTCCTGGCCATCGCCTCTTGCACGACCTGCATCCCCGTCACCTCCGTCCTCATCACCATCATCATCCTCATCAAGTGGTTGCATTTGAACGTCAAGGGGCAGTGGCATATTCCGTCTGATACACATATTGTGCAGCATGATACATGCCATGGTGATCTTGGCCACCTTCTCATGGCCGTACAGGAGAGCGCCACCTGACCTGCTTATGCACCTAAACCGTGTCTTCAAAAGCCCAAATGTCTGCTCAATAACGATACGGGTACGGGTATGTGCATGATTGTAGTCATCTTCATGCCGGTTCTGTGGGTTCCGTACAGGGGTAAGGAGCAACCTCTTCAGGGGATAGCTGACATCGCCTGTATGGGGGGCAGAATGGAGACCTGTTACTGTTCACCTCTGGACCGACATCTACATGTCACACAAATATACTTTGCATTCAGATTGAAATCCACGACTACCAGCATGCAAGCAGACGATCTGTGTGACTGAAATGTGCAAAGGTGTGCTAGACCCTGCAATTGGACATGCACCATTCATGCCTTCGACAGCAGTTGACATGTCCTGGGTGAGGCCATGTCTTGGGTGTCCCTGAGCCCAGGCATATTTGGTACCACACTGCTAGTGCTCTGCCATTCCGACATTGATGTTGCCATGCTGTGTACCTTCAATTCCATGGTGCCATAGGTGTGTGGTTCAATGCTATGGCTAGGGGTGATCCCTTTGCATGCATTCAAGGGCACATTACTGTATTGATGTTGTGCTGCGCTAATACTGTATTACCATCTTGATGCCATGTTGCTGATTTGTGTATTTCGTGGTGTGGCATGATGTGCAATGTGGATGTGGATGGATGTGTGATATGCATAGACCTGGATTGTTCTCAATGTTGTGGAGCTTCTAATTGCATGTCGGTTCTTCTCAAGTACATTGCGGCCTTCCCTGATAGACATTGGCGTACATCTGTATGTCCATTTGTACTATGGATGACAGCCTACACCCAGTTGGAGTATGGATCTCCCCCCCCCCACAATCACATCCAGTTGGAGTATGTATCTCCCCCCGCCCCAATCACACCCAGTTGGAGTATGGATCTCCCCCCCCAATCACACCCAGTTGGAGTATGTATCTCTCCCCCCCACAATCACACCCAGTTGGAGTATGTATCTCTCCCCCCAACAATCACACCCAGTTGGAGTATGTATATCTCCCCCCCCCCCCAATCACACCCAGTTGGAGTATGTATCTCTCCCCCCCAATCACACCCAGTTGGAGTATGGATCTCCCCCCCCAATAACACTGCCATGTGCTTGCCCTGCTACTCACCAAGTAGCCTCAAACGTTGTCCAGCTTGTCGCTCCATGTAGCGTGGTATGGTTGAGTTCCGCAGGACCATGGAATCATGAGTTGATCGGGAAATCGGGCACAACATTGTGTGATTATCTTGTTAGCGTCACATACCATTTGGACATTGATGGAGTGGAATTGCTTCCTGTTTTCGGTAGACTACTTAATTGTGATGTGGGACAACCAATTCCACATGGGTACAGTCGATGGCCCCAATGCAACTTGGGATGCCTGCCAGTGAATAGAAGCCAACTTTTGTGTTTGCAATCTCCTGGCCAGTCCGTGGCATGAATATGTGTTCAGGTGCATGCTTCAGGAGGACATCGAGTACCTGGTTCAGCGTGCGTGAGAATACTGGTTGTGAGATGCCATGCATCTGCCCCACTGTATGCTGGTAGGTGCCTGTGGCCAGGAAGTGGAGCACAGTCACCAGCTTCAGTAGCAGGGGGATGGCAGTTCTGATGTCTATGAGGCTCACAATGTCGTCATGTATCATGTCCACGATGCTGATGATGGTATCCCGGTCCAGACGGTACAGGGTGTGTATCTGCTCTGGGGTTAGGTTAAATGGACTGCCTCTGATCCTGGGGATTGGTGGTTGCCTCTGTGGTATGACTAGGTGCCGTGGTGGTGCTTGCTGCGCCTGTCTTGCCCTCCTCCTCCTCCTCCTCCTGCGTCTCCTCTGTGCTGCCTGTTGTTGTTGCTGCTGCACTGCAATCATGTCCTCCAGGCCATGTAATGCTGCTAGTATTGGGACCATCTTGGTGTGGGAAGGGGTGTGGGAAGGGGTGTGGGAAGGGGTGTGGTGTGCTCCTTTTGTTCTGCCACAGTCTCCATTGCCTCCACCTGTGATGATTGTGTTCACCTGTGGCAGGTGGGAACACTGCTCAGTTCTATTAACGGATGGTTCGCAATGCCGGTATTAGCGCCATGCCGGTAAGGGGTTTTTGGGGCTTTTACATGCCGCTATTTGCATGTCCGCATGGCTTGTGATTGTGTGCTATTAGCGGCATGGCGCCATTTACGGGATGAAGGGTTGCGCGCCCGTGACCTAGCCTCTATTAGTGGCACTGTACTTAGCGGTGCCGCGAATGGCGGTATTCTGGGTCGTAATTGGCATGGGGATTTAACAATACCGGTATTCCCTTACCGGTAACGTTAATCCCTTACCGCACAACGTGTAATGAGGCCCTAGTCCTTATTGATAACACCAGTGTAGGGCTACAGAATCTAATTAAAGTTTTAGAGATGTATGCCAAAAAGAATGACTTACTAATGAATCCCAACAAATCGAATGTAATCATGTTTGGCAAACCATTTAAAAAGACATCAAAACCTCATTGGACACTGGATGATCCGGTCATTTTGATAGAAAAAATATCTGGGACTCACTCTTAGTTCTAACCACTCATTTCAGGTTTTGACTACAGAACCTGAGAGCAAGATTGTATGTCAAGACCGGAGGCTCCCATTATGCTTCTCTTTCTTTTATTCGACAATAAAGAAAAGAGCTCAGCAGCAAGATATTTGTGCACCAAAAGTGAATGTGTCATGAGTAATGTGCAGGAAACAGGTGCACCAAATATATATAATAAACGTAGCAATATAACAGTAATGTAACAGTAATATCTTAACATAAAAGGTAAGAGTCTCTGAAGAAACTACATTTCCCAGGGAGTTTAGCTCCAGTTCATTTAGAGGCCATCAACACGTGACCTAGTCCACCGATAGTAGTTCAGATCTCCTGCATAAACAGTCCTAAACATGATGACACTTCCTCTTTCTATGCTGCTCGCAGCAAGAGATAAGTACTTCATGTTTAGCACTGCTTACATCATGATTTTATAATTTAAAAGATAACGTCGCAAAATGTCATAATATATGTTTACTGCATGGTTATAGACTTATACGAATTTTCCTTTCAATATTTATTTTAAATAAATAAATAAATAAATAAATAAATAAATAATAATTTGTACTTTTATGTTGAGCTCCGACGTCAGTCCTCTGACCTCGGAGACCGCTTCACACGGTCACAGCTGACCATCAGTTATTTATTCCGCTCGTCGAGCGGATTTCCCCGACGGCTCGCGCCGGCTTCCCCGCAGCTTTGTTGCGCTCCTGAGGTACTGGGGATCCGGCGCGGCCTAGTCGGACCACGCTACACCGCATGCAGGCCGCCAGGGGAGCTCCTGCTCTCCGGGTCCTTTCCTCTACATTCCAGCGCTCGAGCGCATGCCCGTTTTAATATAACGGTTCTTGCAGCTCGAGCGCCGGAATCTTTCCTCAGACAAGAACGACCGTTTCTTCTCGCTGGTTTTTTTTCACCGCGCATATATCAAAGACATTTCGTATTCAGCATATTAAGAAAAAGCTGAACTGAAATAACATTACTGGGCAGTGAGAGAAGGCGTTCAGAAGCCCAGAAAAGAACAAAAAAAAAGAAAAAAAAAGTGAGTAAGGTGCATTTATTTTATAATGGCAGAACAGTACTCGCCTCAATCAGATCAGGCTTGGTCTGAGGCTGAGGGAGATCACTGTTACATAGACGAAGTGGCAATGGCTAATAGTTTACAGAAGGTTCTGGGATCCTCTGTGGAGACCAGTGTTAAGAAAGCTGTAACGGATATGCTCATTCCCATACAAAATCGTCTAGACACTATGGAGGAGCATTTCAGAGGGACCTCCCCTCCTGGGAGGAAGAGAACTTAGAAAAGGAAGCACCTTACCGAAGGGGGATGTACACCGGCTCGCAAGAGTAAAAGCTCTACGACCCCCCCGAGTCAGCCATCTAATGCCACAGCTGCCGTAACCGACGCCTTCTCAAGGCTGAAACAATCCTTCATGAATAGGAAGGTAACCCCTTCCCATCAACCCTCTTACCCCGAGGAGGAAACCAGGGGAACTAGACCCTCAAGCCCGGAGGGACATGGACAGGGCTCGGAAGAAGAAGATCATAACAAGTACGTCTCCGACACTGATCTTTGTCACTACTCTTCAGATGAGGAATTTCATTTTGAGGATTCAAGACCCTCTGCGTCAGGGATTGCAGCAGACCCCATCCCTAATGACACAACCAGGACCAAACCTTCTACTGAAGGTACATTTACCCTGGAAGACTTAATACACCCCAGGTCAACTGACTGGGAACCATCTTCCAAGACATCGAGTTACATCCACCTTAGGCTGCGCAAGCCACTTGATAAAGAAGTTCGGGCCAGACTACGTGCTGAATGTCCACGACCAGACATTGCGGATAAAGTAGCTCTGACTCCAGAGCTCGATTCTAAAATGATTACCTTTCTGGGTAAAAACATTAAAGACCCCAGGAAGGGTATTGATCGCGCCTGGAAGGCCTGCCAGGATAAAGTACTGGACATAGCAGGTCCACTAGCAAAAATCTCTGATCTTGCGAATGCAGCCATCACCTCATCGGACCCCATCGACCCAGTGATACTGTCCGGTTGGGTCCAGAGGGCTATTTGCCTCTTGGGAAACGCCAGTTGCGCCATCTCAACAGAGCGACGGAAAGGCATCCTATACAAGATAGATGCCAAGTTAACCGAACTGGCAGACACAGAATCCGGCCCAACTGCGCAAGACCAGCTTTTCTGAGACCCTTTCATGAAGGAGATGACAAAATTCGTCGGGACATTCACGGCGTTGGACAAAGCACAGGCTTCAATAAAAAGAGTATTTGCAACGAAGGTTTTCTCCAGGGCCGGACGAGGAAGAGAGGTCGCTCTTCCGGTCGTTACTTCTTCGACAAGAGACCTCAACAATCTCGAGGTCAGCATAATTCCTGGCAAGAACGCCCCGACACTTTCTTCCCCTCGAGAGGTCGTGGAAGAGAGCGTCCCTGGAGGAGAACGGCTAGATACCCAGCCCAGCAACAACCCACAGGTCAGTGTACTGATAACTGCGCCAGCGCCACTAACACCTATAGGAGGGCGGTTAAGGATGTTTGCAAATGCTTGGGATACCTTATCGGGAGATGCCTGGGTCAGGGACACAGCTCGGGGTCTACACCTAGAGTTTTTTATGCAGCCCGCTCAGACATATCGCCCCACTCCCATAGTAATGTCTCTATCAGACCAAACCGCCTTAGACAGCGAAATACTCAGTCTCCATCAGAAGCAAGCGATTCGCCCATGCTCAAGTCAGGGATGCTTCTTCAGTCCCATTTTTCTGGTACGCAGGAAGCAAAAAGTGCGCCCAGTCATAAACCTCAGAGCGCTCAACAAATTCATCCTTTACCGCCATTTCAAAATGGAAGGTATACACATGCTCAGAGATCTTCTCAGACCGAACGACTGGCTTATGCGCCTAGACTTAAAAGACGCTTACCTCGCAGTACCGATTCATCAAACACACATCAGTTACCTCAGATTCTCCTGGAGAAACCGAGATTGGGAATTCACAAGTCTCCCATTCGGACTCTCTTCGGCGCGTTGGGTATTCCCCAAACTCTTAAGACCTGTAGTAGCTCGATTAAGAGAGCAAGGTGTCCGTCTCATAATTTATCTAGACAACATTATTTTCATGGCCCAATCACAGGAGTTAGTTCAGAAAAAAAACGAACTGGCAATAAACCTGCTACACAGCCTAGGTTTTCTTATAAATTGGGAGAAGTCAGTTCTACTTCCATCCAAAAATATGGAATTTCTAGGCTTCATAGTGGATACACAGAATTCGCAGCTTCGACTCCCATCAGCCAAGATTCACTCTACCAAAAGAGAAATACGCAGACTCTTACAGAAGAACATGTTCTTCCTTCGAGAACTAGCAAGAGTGATAGGGCTACTTTCATCTTCCATTCAAGCAATATTTCCCGGCCCTCTTCACTATCGAGAGCTGCAAAGACTAAAAGGCCAACACTTAAGGAGAAACCTTTCTTATTCTCAACTCCTGACACTGTCTCCTCAAGCGAGGACAGAGCTCAACTGGTTGCTCTCTCACATGGAAGCCTGGAACGGCAGAGCCATCTTCGGCTCCACTCCAGATATCATTATCGAGTCGGATGCCAGTCGCTCCGGTTGGGGAGCGAGATGCGGTCCCATAGCCACGGGAGGGACTTGGTCCCCACAGGAGCTAGACCTTCATATCAATTGTCTAGAGCTTCTTGCATGTTCCTTTGCAGTGCACTCTTTTGCCAAAGACAAAGCGAGTTGCTGTATTTTACTAAAGATGGACAACATCTCAGCGGTAAGATACATCAACCATCTGGGCGGCACCAAGTCGAGACCCCTAGCAGAATTAGCCAAGGACTTCTGGCATTTCTGTCTGGATCATCAGATTTCAGTTACAGCGGAGTACCTTCCTGGCCTCTCAAATGCAGTAGCGGACTGGTACTCATGCCACTCGACAGATTACAGCGATTGGAGAATCAACAGAGAGGTTTTCCTCCGCCTTCAGGAGATCTGGGTTCCGATGTCCATAGACCTCTTTGCTTCCAGACTCAACTCCCAACTACCAACTTTCTACAGCTGGAGGCCGGACCCAGCAGCAGCTGCAACAGACGCATTCCTACAGTCATGGTCCCAGGGAATATTGTATGCCTTTCCTCCTTTCACTATGATAGCGAGGACCCTGGCGAAGGCCCGTCAGGAGCATGCAAATCTGATCCTTATAGCACCGGTCTGGACATCTCAGACTTGGTATCCAGTTCTTCTGGAACTTTCTACGGATTCTCCAATCCTACTACCCCAGTTTCCAGATCTCCTATTAGATCCATCAGGTCAGCGTCATCCTCTCCTCCTCAACAGATCTCTAACCTTAGCAGCCTGGAGGATTTCAGGTCAAGATGGAGAGTCCCAGGCATGTCTCACAAAGCGATCAACCTCATCGAAGAGAGATGGGCTCCTAGTACCCGGAAGAGATATTCCAACTCTTGGAGCATCTGGAGCTCCTGGTGTCGTGAGAAAGGATTAGATCCAATTTCAGCACCTGTAAAAGAGATTTTGAATTTTCTAGCATCCCTAGCGAAAAAAGGGCTCGCCTACAGGTCTGTGAACACCTACTGTTCAGCAATTTCCGCAGGTCATGACCTTATCCAAGGAGTACCAGCAGGAGAACACCACCTCGTCTGCAGGTTGCTCAAGGGTGTAAGGCTTACCGTCCCACCTCCAGCTCGCTATGACAAGCTTTGGGACGTCAATAAAGTACTGAACCTTTTTCTGGCATGGCCTAGTAACGAAGAACTATCACGTACAACCCTATCTGGCAAACTCACTACTCTACTCTGCTTGGTCTCCTGCAGGAGAGTCTCAGACATTAGAGCTCTAGATCTAGCAGGCAGAGCCTTTTATCCTGATAGCATTGCATTCCATATTCATAGAAGAACAAAGTGCAATTCCAGAGTGATTTCCTATCCCGCCTTTAGAGATCAACCAAAGCTCTGCTTGGTTAAATGCTTCAAAGTCTACGAAGAAAAGACGGCTCCACTCAGAACCTCCCCTAACGGGCAGCTACTGATCGCTCTGCGTAAACCGCACAAAGCAGTATCAGCACCGACCTTAGCACGTTGGGTCCGGTGGACGCTAGCTCAAGCAGGGATAGACACCAAGCATTTTGGAGCCCACTCAGTTAGAGGAGCCATGGCCTCCAAAGCCTTTCAGGCAGGAGTTTGCCTAGAAGATATCATGAGGATGGCAGACTGGGCTAGTGAATCAGTTTTCAAACAATTCTACCTAAAACCGGTAGATCAGCCGGCATCTATTGTGGTAAGTAAGCTTTAAACAAGCATAATGGGAGCCTCCGGTCTTGACATAGAATAGAGATGTTCCATAATAACTTACTAGAAAGTCTTAATTCTATTAAAGACTCGGAGGCGAGCATTATCCCACCCGGTGAGAAAATAACAGCATGTTACCTGATGTTAATTAAAGATGTAATGAAAAGATTAATGTTCTGAAATGTACATGTACCCTATCGGAATAACTCCACGATTTTCTCCCACCCTGATAAGGGATCTAGGGTTGACATATACAAGAGACTAAAATTTTCCTTTTTCTTGACAGCACCTACAGACAAGTCTGCCTGATCACGGCCCGACACAAGTTCTTCTTCTTCAAGTTAGCTACAGTTATCTTCTACTATGGACAGCCAAGTTTGCAGCCCAGAAAGAGGAAGTGTCATCATGTTTAGGACTGTTTATGCAGGGGATCTGAACTACTATTGGTGGACTAGGTCACGTGTTGATGGCCTCTAAATGAACTGGAGCTAAGCTCCCTGGGAAATGTAGTTTCTTCAGAGACTCTTACCTTTTATGTTAAGATATTACTGTTATATTACTGTTATATTGCTATGTTTATTATATATATTTGGTGCACCTGCTTCTTGCACATTACTCATGGCACATTCACTTTTGGTGCACAAATATCTTGCTGCTGAGCTCTTTTCTTTATTGTCGAATAAAAGAAAGAGAAGCATAATGCTCGCCTCCGAGTCTTTAATAGAATTAAGACTTTCTAGTAAGTTACTATGGAAAATCTTTATTCATCAATTCATGTGTCAGATGAAAAAATTGTTAAATTCGTTTAGCAGATTCTCCCTTATGCCGCTCATTAAATTCTATAAGAGTAAGATCATCCCAGCCATTTTATATGGCATGGAGTGCCATCCAAGCACTGGTAATATTAATTGGGATCGTCTGGAAGGCCACATATGGAAAAAGACACTCTCCCTACCTACTTCTCTGTCTATCTCGAGGTTGAGGTATAAGTTGGGTTTGTTCTCTTTGAAATTCTACTTCACCTGGAAGGTTCTTCATCTTTATAGATTAATTCTAATTCCCAAGGAGCACTCGCTGTATGAAGACATTCATGTCTCTCTTCTAACACAGAAGAATTCCTATTTGGCAAATATACGTCATGTTGCAAAAACGATTTTGAGAAATTGTGAATGTTCTAGCACTACCGTAATAGAAAATCCAGATACGGTAAAGCGTGCACGTATGCAAGCAGACTGGATAAACACTAGGGCCTCAATTAGTAATTTTAAGAATACTAAATATTTAGCTTTGTGTGAAAAACCTAGTAAATATGTCCTTCCATACATAAGACGCTTTCCTAACCATGCATGGAGAGCTGAGTTGTTGCGCTTCCGCTTAAATCTGATTAAAACCAATGAAACGTAATGTATATGGCAGAAACTCGATCCATCTGCTGGTGAATGTACCTTGTGTGGTGAAGGATTTGTACAAGACTTGAGGTATTTGTTTATATCATGCACATCCACCCTCACTCTCAGAGAAAAATACTTCTCAAATTTCGTTCACAATACATACTGGATCTCTACATAGGATTTTTGGCATAGAATTTTAGCTGCCAAGGAGATACCGTTGTCAATTGCCTTGTTAAAATGTTTGAACACATTAAATTTCATAAACATGTCTCTGTAACTAGGAAAGATTACAAGGATCCGTCCACTGTACCAATTTTCATGCGCAGTTTAGTTTTCTAGTCACATCTTTTTTATTTAGATATGTGTTATTTTATTGATCTTATGTATACATTTTGATTGGAAAAGTATAATTATGGAATCTTGCATATATTTTTGTGTCCTTTCTGATTTTAGATTGTGTGTACTCTTGTTGTTTCTATACTTGTTCTATTTTGTTACTCTTTGATGAACATGTAAACAGTCCTTTTAGGTGACTAAGTGCACAATAATAATAAAATGTTTTTTTTAAATACAGAGGTAGGCAAATTTGACCAGGCAGTACTGCAGCTGCACATCGTATTCCTGGATTGATAGGAGCCACCTTTCAATTATGGCTTAAGGACGAGTCTCTACCCCAGCCATAATGGGGATATTTGGCATGTGGTCTCTAGGTTCCTGTGCTGTGCACCCAAATATGTTTACATGGAATTGGCAGCATTTCCATAGCACAATAAAGATTGCCCATGCGACTAGCGCAGGAAGTCTTGATTCTATTAAAGACACGGAGGCGAGCATTATGCTTATTCTTCTTTAATTACTGCTAACCACAGCTTTTAAAATCTTCTTTTGTTTTCATCTATAACTTTTTTTTTTTTTTTGAATAACAAAGAAAAAGGAAATATGAAAACATCATCTTTCCAAAACATCACAAACTACTCTTCCCATGAGGCTTCTCTGTCTAGTAGTCCCCAGCCTCTCTTTCAATATCCAATCAGTCCATCTTCCTCACTATAAACCCCTGAAACTCTGGGTCCCTTCCTCTTCTTTTGCGGCGTATCCAATAACTGAACAAAGTCCAACTCCAATCAAATTCTCAAAACTCCAGCCGAAAGGTCTTTTTTTTTTTTTTTTTTTTTTTTTTAACAACTGGCTGTACTCTAAATTCGCTGAACTGACTCCTTCCATACTCTAATCTCTGCTATTCTTTTGCTCTTCTCCTATGCAAAAAGAAAAACACTTGTTAGGGAAGGGAAATACAGTCATCTTATGTCATAATGAAACTTATACATAATCTATTTCAATCAATACAGATCACAACGTAACATAACACTGTATTTCATAGGGTGGGATAATGCTCGCCTCCGTGTCTTTAATAGAATCAAGACTTCCTGCGCTAGTCGCATGGGCAATCTTTATTCTATGACAAGACCGGAGGCGAGCATTATGCTTGTTCAAAGCTTTCCACCACAGCAGCAGCTATATTGGATACTGGTTTGAAATAAAAAGTCTTAAAGATTGATTCGCTTGACCAGTCTGCTGCTTTCATGATCTCCTGCAGTGGAACTCCGACTGCAAAAGCTTGTGAAGCCATCACTCCTCTGGTAGAATGAGCTCCAAATTTAGACGTGTCTATGCCCGCTAGTTCCATTATCTCTTTCACCCATCTGGCTATAGTAGCTGATTTGACTGCTTTGTATGGCTTTATACGCGCTATAAGCAATTGCTTCACTCCATGCGGTCTAACGTCTGCTGTCGCTGCTTCATAACGCTTAATGCAATTCGCTACGCACAATTTCTCATTATTTGGCCAATATGGATATGATATCACTTTAGAATTAGACTTGGTACGCTGCGCTATGGTAAACGCTATCCCCTCTGGGTAATACATTTTCCTATCTATCTCCAGCGCTTTGACATCTGAAACTCTTCTGCAAGAAACTAAGCAAAGAAGCGTAGCCAGTTTGCCCGAGAGCTGTTTTCCTGATAAAAAATTATTATCCGGCCATATCTGAAACAGCTGTATCACCTTCTGTACATCCCACAGTGATGAATACTTTGCTCCGGGGGGCTTGGACATCTTCACGCCCTTCAGCAATCTGGATATTGCTGGGTGTTCCCCCACCGGAGCGCCGTCCACTAGCTCGTGCCCTGCCGAAATTGCAGATCTATAAACCTCTACTGTCCTGAAAGCTCTACCTGCTACAGGAAGGGTGGCTAGGAAATTCACTACTTGTACTACAGGTGCTGAAATGGGAGATATACTCCTCCTCCTGCACCATAAGTCCCAGGCTTGCCATGCGGAATTATAGCTCCTGATTGTAGATGGAGCCCATGACATATTGATAAGTCTTGTAGCGTCTTCCGAAAGTCCCGGCAATCGCCATCTGTGCCTGAAATTCTGCACGCTATCAGATATAAAGATCGATCCTCTATCAGAGGATGGGGAACTCCTGCCGGATCCACTAGCAAGTCTGGTCTGCATGCAATCCTCTGTGGAAAATCCGTAGAAAGTTCCATCAGAACTGGAAACCAGGCTTGTGACTTCCACTCTGGCGTCACTATCACTATCTGGGCTTTGTCCCTGCGCACTTTTGCTAGTACCCTCGCCAGCATCGCGAAGGGGGGAAACGCATAATGTCTCTGAGACCCCCAGTGGTGCAGAAATGCATCGGTGCCCTGGGCTTCCGGGTCTAGTCTCCAGCTGAAGTAATTCGGTAGCTGAGAGTTCAGTCTCGAGGCGAACAGGTCCATGTGTAGGGGGCCCCATTTCGCTTCCAGTTTCTTGAAGACGTCCCTGTGTAGTCTCCAATCGCTGTAGTCCACTAGGTGACGCGAGTTCCAGTCTGCCACTGCATTCAGGGCCCCTGGTAGATATTCCGCCGTCACTGCGATATGTCTCTGCAGGCATTCGTGCCAGAAATTCTTCGCTAATTCCGCTAACATTTTGGATTTGGTGCCCCCTAGTTTGTTGATATACCTCACTGCAGATATGTTGTCCATTCTGAGGAGAATGCTGCAGTGCGCTCTGTCTCTGGTAAAGGCTTTTACTGCGAAAGACCCTGCTAGAAGCTCTAGACAATTGATATGTAGTTCTAATTCTCCTGCTGACCATTTTCCCCCTGTTTCTAGCGTACCACATCGCGCTCCCCAGCCGGACCTGCTGGCGTCTGACTCTATGATTAGCTCTGGCACGTCGCCGAAAATAGCTCTGCCGTTCCAGGCTTCCATATTGTGTAACCACCAGTTTAGCTCGGCCTTGCTTTCTTCGTCTAGGGGGACTAGCCGATGGTATCTCCAGCCTTTCCTCAAGTATTTGATCTTTAACCTCTGAAGGGCCCGATAATGTAATGGGCCGGGAAAAACTGCCTGAATGGAGGCTGCAAGCAGCCCCACTATCCTGGCTAGGTAACGAAGCGAAATCAGCGGCCTTTTGAGCGCTGCTTTCAGATCCTTCTTGATAGCTTTCATCTTCTGAGTCGGCAACTCTAACGTAGCTTTCTTCGTATCTATGGTGAAGCCTAAGAATTCTAGACGTCTGGTGGGCGTTAGCTCCGACTTGCTCCTGTTTACTAGGAATCCCAGATTGGAGATCAGCTCTATTGCCCAGAGGATCTGTTGCTTTAAACGGTCTTTGTCTTCGGCCATGAACAGAATGTCGTCTAAATATACAATCATCCGGCACCCTTGTTCTCTGAGTGCTGTTGCTACGGGCCTCATAAGCTTGGTGAAAGCCCATGGGGCGGATGCTAGGCCGAATGGCAGGCATTTGAATTGCCAGAGTTCGCCTCTCCATCTGAACCTTAGGAAGCGTCGAAATGGTGCCGCTATGGGCACGGTAAGATAAGCGTCTTTTAGATCTAGGCGCGCAAGCCAGTCCCCCTTCCTGAGCAGATCTCCTAGTAGATGGATCCCCTCCATCTTGAAGTGTTTGTAAACTAGCCAGCTGTTGAGCTCCTTCAGATTGATTACTGGACGAACTTTGTCCTTGCGGTGCACTAGGAAAATATTGCTCAGGAAGGAAGGATCGCTCCCTATCGCTCTCTCTATCGCGTCTTTTTGCGCTAAGGTCTGAATCTCTGCATCTAAAAGAGATTCTTCCACTTGGGTCATCTGAATTCTGAGAGGGGCCTGACTCTGAACTGGATGATCTAGAAAATCTAGTACAAAGCCTTGTACTGTCTGATTGACCCACGCGTCTGATGATAGCTCGCGCCAGCTGTGCAAATAAAGCGCTGTCCTGCCCCCTACTGGGGGGTAGGTCATTGCGTGTTCTCTCACCTGAGTTATTGTTTTGATGTCGGTAGAATCCGCGCCCTCGGCGCCCTCGCGAGCCTCGGCCTCTGTTCGGGAAGAAAGCGTCTTGCTGCCGGGTCTCCCAATATTGGGCTCTGGGGCCTTGTGCTCTTCTATGATTGAAGCGGCCGGTCGAGCGGCCTCTATATCGACCGGCCCCTGAAAAAACTCTCCCCGGGAATACCTTCCTGATGGAGGCCTGCGCTTTTTCCAGCGCTGTGTATGTTCCAACGAACCTATTCATCTCCTTGACGAATGTATCCCCGAAAAGGAGGCCTTGGGCGCTTTCCCCCGCTTCATAGGAGGCTAAGTCCCCCAGCTTGTTATCGATCTTCAATAAAGCTGACCTGCGGCGCTCTGAAGATATGGCGCAATTTGCGTTGCCCAGCATGCAGACTGCTCTCTGAGCCCAGCTCGCTAAAATAGACGGGTCGACTGGTTCACCCGTATCTCTGGCTCTCTCGGCCAGATCCATTATTTTGGCTATAGGGCCAGCAATGTCGAGCAGTTTATCTTGACATGTTCTCCACGCTCTGTCCATGCCTTTCCTAGTATCCTTTCCTGCTTTAGTGATGAAGGTCAACATTTTTGTATCGAGCTCCGGCGTATCTGCCACTTTGCCGCTTAGCTCTGGCCTTGGACATTCTGCTTTGAGCCTGAACCTAATGTCCTTTTCCATAGGCTTCCTCATCTTGTGGGACATATATAGGGCTACGCGTGGAGAAGGTGTCCAGTCTGTCGATCTGGGGTGCCTTATGGTATCGGGGTCGAACATATCCGATATGTCTTCCTCATCCGGAAGGGCCTCCACACTGCTGGCTTTGGGTTTGTGCACGCTCTTTTGCGAGACCACGCTCGCTCTGCCTATGCTGCGCACATCCTCCTCTGGCTGTTCTTGATCTGAGAACTCCGAGGATGACGAATAGGCGTCCCCTATGTTTTTCGCCCCTGGGGTAGGGGGTACGAGGTTGGGCAGGGCTGTCTTCGTAAGGAAGGCACTTTTAAGCCTGTGGAAGGCATCAGCCACCTCTAGGGAATTGTTCTTCCCTGTACTTTCGCCCGGGGGAGTAGAAGAGAATTTTCTCTTCCGGGCCACTTTCTTCCCCTTCTCACCTTTTCGCAGAGGATCTTGTGTGGAGGTCCCTTCTCCGGGATCATCGAGCGTGCCAGCCTTCTTGCCCAGTATATCTTCCAGGACTGATAGCCTGTCTTGCAGAGGTTTAACTCCCAGTGCTACGGCTTGCACCAATGAGTCGCCCAGAACTCTTTTGAAGCTCTGGGAAAGGTCAATGTCCTCTTCCATACCTTCTTCCAGACCTCCTTCACTCCCCTCACTCCAAGCTTCCTTCTCCATGTTATAAGCCATGGAATTGTATGTGCTGCGACGAAGGCTCGTGGGTGAGACACTCAGCCTTCCCAGGTAAAGACACCAAGGGTCTGCCGAAGGTTAAAATAAATGCTCTCTCTCCCTTTTTTTTTTTATTTTTTTTTATTTTTGTGATTACTCCAGATGAGAAATGCCTCTGCTGGTCCCAGGCGAAACGCTAGTTAAATAGCGAATTTGCGTATATCTGGGATAGGAAACGAGTGTGGGAAAGGGTCTGCCGTTCGCTTATACGGAAAGGAAATTTCTGAGCGCGAATTCGCGTTCTGCGCGTGCGCGCTCCGCGTTTGTTTCTAAGGTTGGTTGGGCTTGCTTCGCCTACTGCGCGAACCCAACCACCCGAATACGCGATGCCGTGCGGCCGCTGCCTGCGCCCTGAAGCGAGTGGTAGATCACTCGCGGGCTCGGCAGGCGGCCGCTCGGTTAAGGAAACACCTTGGGGCAAAACTAACGCGAATTCGCGTCTCGTCAGTTAAACTTGAAAAACGCACGAACGCTACGGCGCCATGACATTAATGCGCGCGTTCTATGTCAATGCAGAAACAATAGCATTATGACAATTCCTGCGTGTACTTATCTGTGGCTCCGCAGCAAAAAAGAAGAGGAAGGGACCCAGAGTTTCAGGGGTTTATAGTGAGGAAGATGGACTGATTGGACATTGAAAGAGAGGCTGGGGACTACTAGACAGAGAAGCCTCATGGGAAGAGTAGTTTGTGATGTTTTGGAAAGATGATGTTTTCATATTTCCTTTTTCTTTGTTATTCAAAAAAAAAAAAAAAAAAAAAAAAGTTATAGATGAAAACAAAAGAAGATTTTAAAAGCTGTGGTTAGCAGTAATTAAAGAAGAATAAGCATAATGCTCGCCTCCGGTCTTGTCATAGAATTACTGGTTCACTCTCAGTCTGTTATTACTTATTGTTTTTCTCTCTTAAAGCACTGCTTGCGTATGCAACAGGACATGTGTTCCCCTTTTCACTATCTTGTAACAACACTGCTCCCTGCCCACAGAGAATTGCATCCACCAAGATGTCAAAACCGAATTCAGCATTATTAAAGTAATACATCATGGTGTCAATAACCTGAGTGTCTATGATGTTTTTTTAGCACAGCTTCCTGTACATCCGACTGCTCCCTTGGCGTCTCTTTCTTGGTGAGAGAGCCTAGTGGTTTGATTGGGAATGAACCTCCAGCATTAGTTCATCATCCCAAAAAAACTTCTGTCTGCTTAGGAGTCAGTTGGCGGGAAAGCAGTTTTGCTGTCTCCCATCCTGCATGGCAATGCTGAGTTCTGGAAACACATACCCAAGAAAATGTATGCTTCACTGCAGGAATTCTCATTTCTTGAGCTTTAGCGTTCGTCTGTGGTCTTTAAGCTACCACTAGCAATAAGGAGCCCTTTCAATTCTGCAAGAGCTCCTTAAATGGTGTGTTGAAATGCCTAGATTGTGGAAATTCTCCAAAACCTAACTGATTTTAGCATATAACGCAACCTGGAATGTGATTTCTGTGGCATGTTGCAGGATAACATAGTTGTACATTCGGGGTCCATGTTGGATAAGCATACCTTAACATAAAAGATTGATCATGCAACAATTAATATGCCTAGCTGGGCAGTGTTCGTGAGGTAGAGGCTCTCTGCAGTAACTCCGGCATGACAGGCTGTGTGGTCTATGGGGCAAGGCCCGCCGCATGCAGGGCAGGGAGTAAGTCAGAACAGGGAGCTACTGTTGTTCATGAGTTTTTATGCTCACAATGTGCAGAAAAATGAACATACTGACATGAAATAAACAATTGCACAAGGAAAAACAACAGACTGCATGAGGGAAATAAAAGCCCACAGCTATATTGGCCCCAGGCCTCTATTTGCAGCTGGAATACCATGTTATGTGTTCATATAAAAAGCTATGTAAAACCAGGGGGGGGGTTGCTGTACTGGGTTTGGTCGGATTACTTAGATTGGGGTGTTTTCGTGTTGTCCTGTTGTGTGGATGTTTGTATGCTGCTTTGCCAACTGCCATTAAAGACGCTTAACAACCTTCCATGAGATTGGATAATTGCTGGGTGGTGATTTGTCCACGACAATACTGATGGCTTATTAGATGACATTGTGAATATAAACAAAACAATTGAAACAGAGTTATGATGAAGATACAAAACTTATAATGAAGAAGATTGACTCACAGAATGTGGGCAGCTACATAATGATATCAAATTAATAAGACTCACTTAGTACTATGAAATTCTACTTAAATAGTTAACACAATATATACAGTCCTATGTGGTATCACAGTTACACTTAGTTGAGCAATAATGCACCAACAGGTAACAGTTATTAAAAAGCATTACTAAATACTGTTTAACCCCACAGACATATATGTAAAAATGCATGTCATACTTTAGATAACTGGCAGAATACTTTTCTGAGTAAAAATGCAATTCTGTGTGGGGATCCCCCCACCCGGGCAACCGGCAATAAAAGGTAAGTTATACTTTGCTTTTGTGCTAATGCAAAGTCCTTTTGTGTTCAATAATTATCTGTTTTTGTTTCTATAGATCCCATCACTCCAAATTACCTGGGAAGCAACAGGAGAGCCAGGTCCAAGATGAATATAGGACCCCTGGCTAAACCCTGAGGGAGGAAGCCCCTCTTCCTCGGACACAGTACCTTGGGTGCCTTGGAAGGCAAAGTGGTGGAGTCTCTCAGCTTTACTTCACGATTCCCATAAAGGATGGACCCCCTCTGGAAGAAGAAGGCACTGGGTCATTGCTGTCGAGCAGGAGAGGGGAACCAAGCAGTGTCGGAAAGGCAGCAATGATGAAGGTATGTCGCTGTGGTCTCCTTGGTCGGGTTACTACACCGGCAGGGGATGTTCCACAAAGCTGCAACTCACTGTGGACCTCGACAAGGTTTGGGAGGGGTGGATGAGTCATAAACCAGGGGTTCAGTGACAGAAGTAGGTGTGGGGTTTCAATAATTTGTGGTTGGCTGGTGCTGCAGCCACAGCACAGAGGATAGCATGGCTTCTTGCGACTTGGAATCAAGCACTGACTTCTCTGCAGGCCACCACCAAGTGTGGACCCTTGGGACTTGTTCTTCAGTACAGAATGGCAGGAAAACCACTCGGCAGGCACTTCTCTGCAGGCAGCGACACTGGACCTCCTCAGCCAGGGAAAAGGGGACAGACGTCGTGGCTGCAGTACCACTTGAAGATTTCTTCAGTCAGTTGAAACTTGCCAAGCTCCGGGCATCGATCAGCACTATGCCAGGGTACCAAATTTTATGGGTGATACACAGTATTCTGGCTTTCTTCTGATCACTGACAAGCTCTGGCCACACAAGGACACTGGTGGACTTCTTGGGCTCAAGATGTCTGGCCACTCTTCTTATGAACCCACATAGATCCCTCTGCAGGACGTAAGGCACGTAGGGCTGACATTTCGGGTGAAGAACAGCAGTTGCATGATGTCCCTTCGAAGCTACAGGAAGAGGTTGCAACTCTTCATCAGTCCTTCAATCATCACAGCAGCCTTTGGATTTCTTGAAGAGTTGCATCCGCAGACTTCTTCCTCCAGCTGGAATCAGGATACAAGTGTCACACTCCGCCGCGACTGGCGTGCATGGAGCCGATGGCGTTGGAGCGGCCATTAGCTGTTCCGCCACGTCCCCATGCAACGCTCAGTGGCGGTCTAGTCTTTCGGCCGGCCGCCGGTGGAGATTGCTTTTTAGCCGCTCCTACCCGGAAGTCTGCGCGTTGCAACCTACTCGCGTCAGGCTTTCGGGTTGGAGCGCTCGTAAGTTTTTCTCCCTTTGTGTGCTGCACTGCGCCTTTTCTCGGTGCCGGCTTCTCTTCCCAACTGCTAGCGCCCTTCCTCTTGTCTTTCTTTGGTCCTCTCTCCTGGGACTCGCAGGCTCTCGCCAGGTTTAGCAGGGAGCTTAGTACATATTTCCCTTCCCTTTTCCTCCAGCTTTCCCCCTCTGTCTTGCTACAGTGTTTTCGCGGTCTGTCTCTGAGACTCCCCCCGGGTTCCTCTATAGGCAGGCTCTCCAGTCCACTTTTTTCTGTATGCTACTTTCCTGCCGGCTTCTCATACAAAGACTTACCTTCTGCTATTTCGAGTTGAAGACCATCACAGTCCATCACCCAGGGGTTTTTTATGCCTACGGCTTTTTCCCCTCTGGTCTGAACCGGAGGAGGGGCCCCCCAGACTTTCTATTTGGAAGTCAGGGTGGCTTCCCTTTGGGGCAGATCCCTTTCACAAAAAAAAGGAAAGAAGAAAGAAGAGCTGTGGAAGAAGCGGTTCGGAGGAACCTTACACTCAGAACTCACAGGTGAGGAGGAAGGGGATTGGAGTGACTCGGAAGGGGTGAAGGGAACACCTGAATCTGACAGTTTGCAACGCCAAAAGATTCCAATGGCTACCCCTGAGCAGGTACAAGAGTTGGTAGCCGCGGTTCAGGCTATGAATATAGAACTACAGAACGTCAAGTCTGAGAATGCCACCCTGAAGCAATTGTTCACTAACCGAGAAGCACGGGAGTTTGATTTGCCTCCCATGGCCTTGCCCTCCGGCAAGTTTGATGGAGCCCCTAAACGCTTGAAGGAATTTTTGGAAGCATGTTCTGTCCATTTTGCCTTTCGTCCACAGACCTATTCCACAGACCACATAAAGGTGGGATTTATGGTGTCTAATATGACAAGTAATGCCCTGGCGTGGGCTACACCTCTCGTCACATCCAACGACCCAGTTCTTCGGAATTATGATGCCTTCCTGTCTGTGCTGAAACAGACATTTGAACAGCCCGACATAACACTTGTAGCGGCTGAAGGGCTACTCGAAGTGCAGCAGGGATCCAGTGATCTGCTTTCCTACATTTCCTCTTTCAAACGGTTGGCTACAGAAGCAGGGTGGCCGGAACAGGTCCAGTATACCCTCTTTCGTCGAGGTCTCAGGGAGGAACTCAAGGACGAGCTGGCTCGCATAGCTCGACCCACAACCTTATCAGATCTCATGTCGATGGTTCTGCAGATAGAACATAGACTTTCTGAACGAAAGGCTGAAAGGAGGAAGCAAAAGACCCCAGTCACCCATCCCGCTGGAGCCTCCTCTCTACCTGCCATACCATCCTTGTGCCATAAGGAAGAACCAATGCAGATTGGAACAGCTCGGCCTCCTTTGACACCAGAGGAAAGAAGACGACGGAGAGAATCTGGTCTATGCATGTACTGCGGATCTAATGTCCATCTACTTAGAAACTGCCCAGCTGTACCACCTAGGCGGGCGGGAAACGATCGACCTCGGACCTAAAGGGGACTAGCATCCGAGGTCTAAACCTTAGTCCCTATGTTTCTGTTACCGTTTCGCCCCAAGTCCCAGCAATGGATGCGCGTCTCATGGTAGTAGCTATCCAGTTGAAGACAAGACACGTAGAACTTACCACCATGGCTCTGCTTGATTGTGGGGCCGCGGGGGTGTTCATGGACACAGTATGGGCCAACCAGCAAGGTCTCATCCTCTTGCAACGTGAAGATGCTCAGAAGGTGGAAGGGGTGGTACCCCACTCTCCTCCGGACCTATTACTCAGTCTACTGAGTTTCTAACTGCGACCATCCTTCAACATTCCGAACTGATACAATTCGATCTCATCAGAGCGGCTCATTTTCCGATTATTCTCGGAATTCCATGGTTTAGGAAACATAATCCAACTATAGACTGGACCCGCAACACTATGGCTTTCGAATCGGATCTTTGTAGACAGAAATGTCTCATTCAGCCGCAGGTTGATACAGTGCAGATCATTACTCCTGAAGATAAGAACATTTGTGCTGTGTGTCGGATCCCTCCAGAATTGTCGGAATACCAAGAAGTGTTCAAGGAAACTCCGGTCCTGGACCTGCCTCCTCACCGGCCGGAAGACTGCGCCATAGAGCTGGCCCCAGAAGCTCTGGTACCCTTTGGGCGCATGTTTTCGTTATCCTTGACAGAGAAGAAGGCCCTTCGTACCTATCTGGACACTCATTTGACTAATGGGCTCATTCAACCTTCACGGTCTCCTGCTGAAGCCTCGTTATTTTTTATACCCAAACGGGATTCTTTGGAACTAAGACCGTGTATAGACTATCGTGGCCTTAATGAGGTCACCATCCGGGATCGCTACCCTTTGCCGCTTATTTCAGACATCCTTGAGGCCGTACAAGACGCCTCTGTCTTCTCCAAATTGGATTTACGGAGCGCCTACCATCTCCTCCGTATCAGAGAAGGGGATGAATGGAAGACGGCGTTTAGAACTCCTTTTGGTCTGTTTGAGTATAGGGTTATGCCCTTTGGACTTGTTAATGCACCAGCCGTTTTCCAGCGCTTCATGGACCGTCTATTCTCGGATTTACTCTTTCTGAATACCATAGTTTACCTCGATGACATCCTAGTGTTCTCATCCTCTCCACAAGAACACACCCAGCACTTGAGAACAGTACTTAACCGTCTTCAATCTCAACACTTGAAGGTCAAATCAGAGAAATGTCTCTTTAATGTCTCATCCGTGCCATATTTGGGGTATATCCTTTCTTCCGAAGGCATCACAATGGATCCCAGGAAGGTGTCGGCCATCCTGGATTGGCCAGCTCCTACTTCCCTTAAGGAGGTTCAGCGCTTCCTGGGGTTGGCAAACTTTTATAGGAAGTTCATAGGTCAGTTCTCCCAAATAGTTCTACCCATCACCGCCCTTCTCAAGAAGGAGTCACGACCTTTTCTCTGGACAGAACAAGCTGACCAAGCCTTTTTAACGCTTAAAGAGAGGTTCTGTTCTGCTCCAATCTTGAGTCAGCCAGATCAAACCAAGCCTTTCATTGTAGAAGCAGATGCATCGGCGAGAGCCTTAGGAGCGGTTCTTCTACAGACCAGAGATGGGAAGGAACATCCAGTGGCTTGCCTCTCAAAGACCCTCACTATCAGTCAGAAGAATTATTCGGTGATTGAGAAGGAATTACTGGCATTGAAGGCTGCCTGCGAGGAATGGAGACACTTACTACAAGGAAGTTTGCATCCATTCACCCTACATACGGATCATAAAAACCTACGGATCCTCAGGAATATGGAATGTGTGAACTCTCGACAAGCACGCTGGGCTCATTTTTTTAGTCAATACGATTTCATCATTACCTACATTCCTGGAACCTTGAACAGTTTGGCAGATGCTTTATCTAGGCGCGATGTCCCCGAAGTACTACCAGAACCCACACCTGAGTATATGTTTCCGAGGAACCGTCTTGTGGGCCTGGTCTCCGCCTTTCTCCAAGAGGTCAGAACGGTCACTACGTCCGAATCAGAGACTCAGATACCTCGGAACCAACAACACCAGGTCCGATGGTCTGATGGTTTATTGCTGGTGGGTCAGAAGTTGTTCATCCCCACCAAGACCCTACAATCGAAGATCCTAAATTGGGGCCACGACCATGTGACAGCAGGTCATAGAGGGATAAGGGGTACCTTAGATCTTATTTCCCGTTCTTTTTTCTGGCCCACTCTTACCCAAGATGTCAAGAGACATTGTAGAACTTGTTTGACCTGTGCCAAGAATAAGAATCCAACTCACAAACCTTATGGCCTCCTCGAACAACCGGAGAACCCTGTTCGACCGTGGTCCCATATTTCTACAGATTTTATTGTAGATCTACCTCCGTCTCAGGGCTGTACCTGTCTGATGGTTACTATAGATTCTTTTACCAAAATGGCTCATTTCTCCCCTCTAACCGGAGTGCCATCTGCTTCAGTCATGGCGGAAGTTTTTCTTAGGGACATTTTCAAGTTACATGGGTTACCTGAGAAGATTATCAGCGATCGAGGAAGTCAATATACCTCCCGATTTTGGGCGGCGCTGTGTCAGCGTTTGGGAATCGAACGTGCCCTTTCCTCGGGATTTCATCCGCAGACTAATGGACAGACTGAGAGGCTTAATGCCTCACTTGAACAATATCTTAGGTGTTATGTTAATAGCGTACAAGATAATTGGGTAACCCTCCTACCTACTGCGGAATTTGCATATAATAATTCCATGCACTCAGCTACAGGTCTTAGTCCTTTTTTCTGCACCTATGGAATACACCCACGGGGATTGCTTCCCTGTTTCAAATCCTTCTCCAATATACCTACGCTTGAATCCCATTTAGCTGAGATAACCACCGCTCACAAGTTTGCTCAGCAAAGTCTACGCCAATCCCGCAGTAGGTATAAGGAGCAGTCG
This sequence comes from Ambystoma mexicanum, assembly GCF_040938575.1. Lineage (NCBI taxonomy): Eukaryota > Metazoa > Chordata > Amphibia > Caudata > Ambystomatidae > Ambystoma > Ambystoma mexicanum. Next base: position 641,671,834 of record NC_090939.1, read on the forward strand.
GATCGATCTCGCCTTCCTTGTCCCGAGTGGAAGGTAGGTGACAGGGTATGGCTGTCCACCAAATATTTACCTCGATGGGTTCACCCGACCAAACTTACTCCCCGATTTCTGGGCCCCTTTCAGATTGTCAAACAGATAAATCCGGTGGCCTTTAGACTACAACTCCCCAGAAGTATGCACCGGATTCATCCTGTATTTCACTCCTCCTTACTCCGACCGGTTGATCCCGATACTCCTTATAAACGGAAACTAACTATACCTGTAGCCCAACAGCCTTTCCCTGAGGAATACGAAGTTTCGAGTATTCTGGATTCCAGGTATCGACGAGGGCGGCTGGAGTATTTGGTGGCCTGGAAGGGGTTTCCCCATTCTGAGGACTCTTGGGAGCCTGAGTCTTATGTACATGCCCCCAGGCTGACTCGGCGGTTTCATCGACTCCATCCGGGTAAACCGGGGGGTGTGGGCCGTGGAGGGGGGCATACTGTCACACTCCGCCGCGACTGGCGTGCATGGAGCCGATGGCGTTGGAGCGGCCATTAGCTGTTCCGCCACGTCCCCATGCAACGCTCAGTGGCGGTCTAGTCTTTCGGCCGGCCGCCGGTGGAGATTGCCTTTTAGCCGCTCCTACCCGGAAGTCTGCGCGTTGCAACCTACTCGCGTCAGGCTTTCGGGTTGGAGCGCTCGTAAGTTTTTCTCCCTTTGTGTGCTGCACTGCGCCTTTTCTCGGTGCCGGCTTCTCTTCCCAACTGCTAGCGCCCTTCCTCTTGTCTTTCTTTGGTCCTCTCTCCTGGGACTCGCAGGCTCTCGCCAGGTTTAGCAGGGAGCTTAGTACATATTTCCCTTCCCCTTTCCTCCAGCTTTCCCCCTCTGTCTTGCTACAGTGTTTTCGCGGTCTGTCTCTGAGACTCCCCCCGGGTTCCTCTATAGGCAGGCTCTCCAGTCCACTTTTTTCTGTATGCTACTTTCCTGCCGGCTTCTCATACAAAGACTTACCTTCTGCTATTTCGAGTTGAAGACCATCACAGTCCATCACCCAGGGTTTTTTATGCCTACGGCTTTTTCCCCTCTGGTCTGAACCGGAGGAGGGGCCCGCCCAGACTTTCTATTTGGAAGTCAGGGTGGCTTCCCTTTGGGGCAGATCCCTTTCACAAAAAAAAGGAAAGAAGAAAGAAGAGCTGTGGAAGAAGCGGTTCGGAGGAACCTTACACTCAGAACTCACAGGTGAGGAGGAAGGGGATTGGAGTGACTCGGAAGGGGTGAAGGGAACACCTGAATCTGACAACAAGCTTCCAAGCTTCTGACTTCTGGTTTTGACTTGCAGTTTCCGACACAGAGGTGAGGGGTCTTCTGGTATACACAAATACCCTCATTCACTCAGGCTGAGCCAGGCTCAGTCAGCCAATTGCACACTAGGGCATTCATCATGCAGCACCCAATTAGACTTACATGTATTCAGGTCATTCACCCAAAACAGTGGATGTGTTTTGACTCCCTTTTCCATTCAGTCAGCAACTCCCTTTCAGAGCACACACTGCATTCACTCCAGTTTCAGACAGGGCTGGCTCAGGCAGACCACAGGCATTGTGACACACAACCAAATCCAGACACCCAGAACACAGAATGTGCATTGACTCCCCTTTACATTCAGTCAGGTCCCACCCCTAGGGTGTTCCCAAAACAAGCAGTGCATGGGCAGGCTCTTACCAGGCTAGCAGGGGCAACCCCAGAGCCATATATGGTTCCTCCACCCAATATCTAATCAGGGGGAAGGGAGACAGAGCCAGGGCTTCTCAGGACTTTGTGAAACAGCAAGGGAAGACAGTGTCAATAGCCATCTTACCTCTGTTTAGGAATCCATTGATTCATATGGCAGGGACTGGGTGTCCCAAAATGGGGGAGACCCAGAGCATCTGTGAAATCAGCATGTAGCTGCCCATGCCCATTCCCTGCTCTGTGGGCAACACACGGGTACCCCAGAAACACACACTTAGGGTACCCCTAGCCATGTGTGCCACATGGATATCCTGTGGGTCTTTGTTCACAAAGAATAAAAAATTAATAGCGGCACTTCCAGGGGTCCAAACTGGTTTCCTGTGCAGAAAACACACATAAAAACATCAACAGGATAGTAGGGGGACAAAGACAAAGAGGCCCTGTCCTTCCAAAGCATTTCCAGCATCACAATGGACACTAGGCCAAGATCTTTATGATGTAAAGTCAGTGATTGAACACTTAAAGAAATAATTAACTAGCTGGCACACTATCAGTCAGGAGTCAGCAGAAGAAACGGATGTCCCAGAAAGAAAGAGACTCATTACAAAAGGAATTACAAAATATGAACCACTGAGTTCGAAAACTAGGGCATTTAACAAAAGCCAGCCTAGTCTGAATGAGTCTAGGGAATAGCTAGTACAGTGTAAACAAAAGATCATAATTGAAATGGATAATAATACTAGATTGAGACAAGAAATTAAAGATGTTGAAGCAAATTCAAAATCACAGTATAAAACTTGCAGACTGATATGTTTCATGGAGCTTGTCCCCAATTTCTGAGACTACCTCTCTATTGTTAAAAACGTCCCAGTCATGCTAAAGGTTTAACACACTTAGCCACATGCGGGATATAGGGGCATCAAACACACCATCTCCTCTTCCCAAACTCACCCAGATAAACAGGAAGATCTAATTTCCCTGTTAGATACAGAGGTACACAGAGAAATCCAGGTGAGAGGAAAGGGGTGTGGCACGCTTATCATGTCAGAAGTGGGCAGGAGAGGAGGGAGTGAGAGCACACCCAAACAGAGAGTTAGTGAGTCAAGAGATGAAAATGAGGGGGCCAGGCCTGGCAGCTGAAGGAGCAGATGTAAACTAGTGGAGCTCTGTCAGCATATCCTGTGAAATCCTGACATAATCCTATCCGCAATCGAACAGAGGCTCCCATGAGAGATACTAAACCCTCTAAGAGCTACCAGCAGTCGACTGAGGCAAGACAGTCTGCGTAGGATGTCTGAGGAAGGGAATCAGTGACACGGCAGATGAGTGGCCGCCATCTTGTTTAAGGAAGCAGAGAGAGCAAGACGCGTTGACGGTCCGGTTGGTGGTGGACTCACTCCCCAGGCACGGTGAGGCAGATCTTTGTCTCGTTTAAGGGTCCGTGCCTCCCTGGTGCATGCCGGCACATCAGCATAGAAAGAATGGTGAGAGGGGAGGCAGGCGGTTAAGGCTGAGTCTACGAAGCCGCAAATGTAGTGCAGCCTCTCTCATTGGATGTCTGAGAATGCAGGAGGCACCAGATTCTGAAGCCACAAGGGAGTGTCAGCACCTAGGCTGAGACCGGTGCACTGGGAAACAGTGCTTGGAGGTCGGATATCTAGCACTTGGCTGGCAGTGGTCTGGGAGAAATAGTGTAACAGGCTTCTGAACTGAGCACAGTATATCACATAGTAGGTAGCCGACAACTCGGATAAGAGTACACTGTGACTCACTCAGTGAGCACAGGCCCCCATGCACGGCAGATTGTGGGTCCCGTCCCTTTCTGAATAAGTTGTCCGGCCAGCATTTGGCCGGGGGAGTGATGGTAGGCCTGTTTCAAACTGGTTGGAAGAGGATGGACGGGCAATCTCTGTGTTAAGGGCCAACATCATCAGCAGAAGCTTGAACAATGGATGGGGTCCAAAGGAGGCTCTCCCAAACAAGTGCCAACCCCTGCAGTGAATACTACGGTGGCAACAGGGACAGTGAGATATTGATGGAGAACTTGATGGTGTTGATACAAGATTACTGGTCCTCTTTGGAGAGTAAGGTACAGTCGGTAGGGATCGAGGGGTCTCTGGTAATAGCAGACCTTAAGAAGGGTAATGAGAGAGTGACCAAAGTGGAAAACAGAGTGGGAGAGGTGGAAGATACAGGGGTGGTGCTACAAGCCAGACTGGACGCTCTGGCTGCGACGACCCAGTCCCTAGAAATGAGAGCAGAGGATGCAGATGGTTGTTCAAGGAGGACCAATTCATGGATTCTCGAAGTGGCAGAAGATGATGAGTGCCCCAGTATGGAGCTGTTCTTGGAAAAGTTATTTGTAGACACCTTGAAGATCAAAGGGCTGTCAAAATGGTTCTCGATCGATGGAACCACACAGAGTTCCGGGTAGATGACTGCAGTTAGGGGCAGCCGGATGTGCTATTGTCGCAAAGTTCCTCAATTTCAGGGATAGAGATACCATCCGATAAGAGGCCAGACGTCGTTCAGCGTACCAAGTGGGCTCATCTAAGATTATGACCTTCCCAGACTTACCCAAGAAGTGCAAAGATAACACAGATCACACGCTGTGCGCAGGAAGCTAAGAGCCAAAGGCTACAAGTATATGATTTATTTCAGCTAAGCTTAAGGTTCTGGTGGACGACAGCTCCTTTTTCCTTCATAGCCTACAAAAAGTCTGGGACTGGTTGAAGTCCACCCAATTTAGCGGGATAGACCGGGAAGAGGACTGTGATAACCAGGAACGGGCAGGGTCAATACGGATTCGAGCTGCCCCACTGGGCCCCCATCTGGTCTAGTGCTGGTGGAGGTGGACAGTACTCTATTGTTGAACAGAGATCACATGGAGGGGGCGGACAGAGGCTGATCAAGGTGGTCCTGCACGCGCCCAGATACCTCATGTTTCAGTGCGCTTTATAAATAAACAAACAAACAAACAAATACATGTATAGGAGTGCACTGCGGGAGTGGCTTGCTTCACTTTAACCTCAACCCGGAGCAGACAGCCTGGAAAGACTGGAGGCCTCATCACTGGAGGCCTGTATCCAATGGGGACTTTTCGGCGCAATTAGTGCATGCTAATAGCGCAGCGCTAATTGTGCCTGAAAATGGGAATTTATGTGGCACGTTTACCCCCAGCTCTTAGCTGAGGGTAAACACGCCAGTCCCATGTTTGGGCGGACCCTTAAATGCAGCGGTAATAGCGTTACAGGGGAAGGGTATTCTTTGATGCAGGAAGGCAAGGATGCGGTTCGGGCCTCCTCTCTGGCAGTGCGGCTTCAGGTATCCCGATATGGTTATGTCTATTTGTTATTAAGTTGGGCAACAGATACGCTGAGTGATAGGTTGTATGGGGTGGTGGTGTTGGATGGGTTATTTAGTTGGGGGTTCTTTTATAACCCAGACATCAACGTGGTAGTCACCAGGTTTATTAGTACTCCAGACACAAAACTACAAGATTAATATATCCCGAATATAGGCGAATGATCAGAATTTGGTAATACTATTGTGGAATGTTAATGGCCTGTGCAACAGGATAAAAAAGGCAATGGTGTTATAGAAGATGAATCGGCATAGTCCCACTTTTGTATTTCTTCAGGGGATGCATTTATTGGGTACTGAATGCATGTTGTTTAACTATGCCCTGAATGTACATGCATGGTTCACAAGGGGATCTCGGGGAGTGATGGTACTGGTGCGAAAACATGTTCCTTTCACTGTCTCGGTGACGGTTCGAGACGTTAGATGGCGCTGTGTATTACTGATAGGGTCCCTCAGGGGAGAAATCCTGGAATTGCTCAATGTTTATGTCCCGCATCCTCTGAACAAGGATCCCCTCTGTGAGCTACAGGGGTTGTTTGTTCGACATCAGGTAGATCAATGGCAGGTGGGTGGGGATTTTAACAAAGTGATGGAACCAAGCCGGAATAGATTCCCGGGACCAACCGGGTTACATCAGACACAAACAATACTAAAGGAATTTGTAAGAGCCAATGGTATGGTGGATGTCTGGTGGATTACACACCCACAGAAACTGGGATACTTCTTCCACTCAGGGGCATATATCTCCCTTTCTGGGATTGATTACCTCTTTGTGCCTCATTCAGATGCTGTTAGGATTACAGATGCTCAACTCCTACTGAGGGACATCTCAGATCACTCCCCGCTGCTGGTATCGTTGCGGGGAGAAACAAAAAGGGATTGATCCTCCTGGTGACTGAATGTGTACTGCCTAGGTTTCCCAGAGGTAATGGACAAGCTACAGTTCAAAACAGTAGAATGCTCGAGTTGAATACCATATCAGTAGACAGTCCTGGGACACTGTGAGAAGGAAATATGGCATTTATACATGGAGAGGTGATCTCGGTTCCTAGAGCCCGTGGACGGGACCGGGTGGCGAAACAAACGGAAACAGATCTTGAGCAGGTGCATCTGTAGCAGCTGTTTCAGACAAGGCTGCTTCAGACAAGCCTCTCCCAGGACACGCAATGCCAGATGCTGCAAGTTAGAAACTTCAGCCGCACAATTGCAGCGGACATGGCGAGGCAGGCTCATCTGGGGTTTCAGGGACAGGTGTATGAGGTAGAAGATAAGGCAGGTAAGCGGCTGACATGGCTGAAACAACGTGATGAACCCTCTAGATATGTGCAACAAATCTCCAAAAGGACTGACGATGTGGTTAGGGAAGATGGCCGTTTCTGTGAAGCATTCTCAGAATATTAGAAACAGCTGTACGCAGTCCCAGAAGACCATCACAGAATAGGGTATGAAGACCTCTTGGAGGAGATCCCCCTCGCGCCCAAAACGGCTGCACAAGCGGCGATGTTAGACACAGAGATCACACGAGAGGAGGCAAATTCGTTGCTCCAATTTCGGGACACCAGGTCCTAATGGGTTCCCGGCCGAGCTGTGGAAGAGGCTTACTGATGAAATAGCGGGTCCCATGTTGACAATGTTCCAGGGTAGCCTGAAGATGGGGGTACTATCCCGGGACCTGGATACGTGTTGCTCGCACGGAGTCCCGGCAGTGAATGCAGTTCCGAGGACCTCCCTTTATTTAACACGCATGAGCGAGCCCAACTGAGGCTCACACATGCTCACAACCTTTGCGCGCCGCGCAACATCCCTCCTTTTCCCCAACAAAATGAAACAGTTAACCATACTTTAACAACAACCCCAAACGCGGCTTGCACAAACAGTTCAGGTCCCCTACGAGACTGGGTCCATGACAAAATCTCGTAACCTTGATGGGCAATGATGCCCTTCCCTGCTCGGGTACCTTCTCGTATCTTCTTGCGACATTCAATGTGTGTCCCTGGAGTGTCCGGGGGGCCTTCCTCCTCCGGTGCTGCTATCTGGCGAGTTCCTCCTGAGGACACCTCGCCGGAGTCCTTTGTGTCCCTTCCAGTGGGTTGCCCTCTATCCTCTTGAAGTATAATATATTCCTCGTGATCGTCCCTCTCTCATTGGCCGTCGTGACCATAGACCCTTTCACATGAGTCACTCCTAGTGGTAGGGTCTCGTACGTGAGGGACAACCTCCCCTCCGGACGCCTATTTCGCACTAGCACCGTGTCCCCTACTTCAATTGTCTTCTCTTGGAGGTTCCTTCATGCACTTTCGTTCTCATTCTTGATCTGTCGCTCCACTCTGATGCAGCGGTTGTCGATCACTCCTGGGTCTCGTCCTTCTACCTCTGGCAGCAGTCCTCTGGGGCAACGGCTGAACAGTGCCTCTGCCGGCGCGACCCCTATGGATTGGTGGGAGGTGGTTCGATATTCTCGGAGGAACTCGAAAAGGTTCTGACGCAGTTCCCTTCCCCCATCCAACGAGATCCTGAGGATCTTATTGAGCGTTCTCATGCACCTCTCGGCCTCTCCATTTGCCCTTGGCCATAACGGCACCACTTTCCTGTGTTTGATACCCTGGAAGGCTGGGCCGTTATCAGAGCACAGTTCAATTAGGAATCTATGGGTGGCGAACATCTTCTCCAGCGCCAAGATGGTGTGATCACATGCCGTAGATTATACCAGTTCCACCTCCGGGTATCTCGACCACTGGTCTACAACTGCCAAAAAATACATGCCTCTTCCCATTGAGCCGAAGTTGGCGTGCCCCGCCCCCCATGGCTGCTCACTTCTCTCCATTGCCCTAATCGGTGGGCCTCTTTCAGCGGGACTGGCCGCTTGGCACGGAATGCAAGCATGCACAAAGTCATCACCTCTTCGTTTCAGATCAGGGAAGCAAACTTTCAGGCGTGCCTAAGTTTTGGCGGCGCCTTGGTGCCCTTTGTGGGCCAGTTGTAGCACCTTGGTCACCAAGATCCGCGGGATGACAATTTGACGGCCCAGCAACAGGAGACCATCCTCGGTCACTGAGAGCTCATTACATGTTTTCCATAGTGCTTGAAGGTCTCTATGGGCTCCAGTCTCCCGTCTGGCATTGTTGTTCAGGGCATCTCTCCACTCGCCACTGCTCATAGCTCCCTTGATGACCTGAAATATTTTGTCTTCCTCTGATGCATCGGCTATCTCCTGGCGTGAGAGTGCTATCGGCAGAGCTGCCTCCACTACGTTGTGGACCATGTCGATGCAGTCTACCACCTCGCACTTGTCATGGTCATGCCCAGCCCCAGGATGTCTGGATAGATAGTCCGTCGGGTTGTGGGTCCCCGGACAATATTGCAGTTTGACACCATACTCCATCAGCGATAGCATCCACCGTTTGATGCATGGAGGTGGCTTGGAGGATGCCCCAGCGATGATTGGAATGAGCGGCTTGTGATTGGTGATGACAACCACAGGCTTCCCTAGGATGTATAACCTGAAATGCTTACATCCCCACAGAATGGCGAGAGCTTCGCACTCAATCTGCGAGTAACTTTTCTCAGTTTCCGTGAGTGCCTTACTGGCATACGTTATGGGGCGCATCAAGTTATGTGAGTCCACCTGCATCAGAACTGCACCCAGTACCAACGGGCTGGCGTCCACAACAATCTCTGACTCCTTGTCAGGGCTGAAATATGCCATTGTCTCTTGGCCCGATAGTGCATTCTTGATATCGTCAAATGCCCTCTGTTCCTTGGACGTCCACACCCACGCCACGTCATTCTTCGTCAGTGTCCGTAAGGGTTCTGATAACGACGCCAGGTCGCAAATAAACCTCCCACAGTAATTCACCATGCCGAGGAAGCTTCTTATCTCTATTGGTGACTCACGAATGTCCCGTACCTTCTCCGGGTCGGGAGAGATGCCTCCAGCGTGGAAAACAAATCCAAAGAACTCTATGCGATTCTTAAGAAACTTGCACTTCTTCCTATGTAATGTGAGTCCTAGGCTCTTCAGTCTTTCCATCGCACCTTCCAGCCTCCGTAGGTGTTCGGACTCCTACTGCGTAAACACTAGGATCTCGTCAGACATATTGGGGACACCTTTTAGTCCCGCCAGGGCTACACGGATGGCATTTTGGAAAACCTCTGCCACTGACGAGACACCAAAACTGAGTCTTTTAAATTGGTATAGTCCTTCGTGAGTGGTGAAAGTTGTTATGTACCGTGAGCCTGGGTGGAGCTCCAGCTGGTGATACCCAGACCTCAGATCGAGCTTCGAAAACACTTTCGCTCCTTGCAGCTCGCCCACGATGTCATCCAGTGTGGGCGTTAGGTGTCTTTCCCTATTTATGGCTGCATTTGGCAGTCTCATGTCCACGCAGATGCAGACAGCCTCTGGCTGTTTGGGCTTGGATGCTACTACTATGGGGGAGACCCACGGCGTTGGACCTTCCACCCTTTCAATGATGTCCATATCGACTAGCGATTGAAGTTCTTTTTCCACTTGTGCCCGAAGATGGAAAGGTATCCTTCTGTGCTTGAGGGCTCTTGGTCTCACAGACCCCTCTATGTGCAGTCTAATAGGGTCGCCTTTTAGTTTCCCACACCCTGGAAGACGTTGTCGAATCTATTCAGCAGGCGGTCAATGTCCGACTGATATACGGCCATAGTGAAATGCACAATGTCTAGGGCCTCAGAGGCGGCACAACTCAAAAGCGAATGTGGGCTTACGTGGGTCACATAAAATCTGGCCTTGATCTTATTCAGTACGTGTGAGACTAGTGCTACGAAGACTCCCTGGATCGGCAGCGGTGTGTCCCCACCAAAAGTGTATATTCTGGCCCTGGACTCTTCTAATTTGGGTGGTCCCAGGAGGGCATCATAGTGTTCCGCTGCTGGGACGCAGACTGATGCCCCTGTGTTGATCAGAACAGGTGTAGGTACATCCCCAATGTTTACCGTGCAGGTTGGTTGCCTACTCTGTTTCGCCCCTGAAGCAATATTAGAGATGAAAAAGACCTCCTCTTCCTCAGCAATGTCTAACTCCTGCACACCTTGTTCAACCGTCGACACACTCCTGAACCGTCTGGTGTTACCTCCACTTGCTCTTGCCAGTCCCCTTGACGCAGCCAATGGATTCGCTGCCCTACACATCCTCGCATAGTGTCCAGGCGTGTTGCACCTTCCGCAGACTCTCGTTTTCGCAGGGGATTCCCCAGAGTATGGTAGGTCGTACCCACAGTACTGACAGGACTGTGTGCCCGCAGGTGAGGAGGAACTGTCCGCCCTCTTTGTCCCGAGCGTGTCTTCCCTAGGGCTGGTCGTCCAATGGCAAATGCATCCTCACTCTTACCAGGATGTGCGGCCGCATCCATCCTGGCACCTCTGTTTTACGCCAGTTCGTACACGCGCCCTGTGTCCAAGATTTGGGCAACTGTCAGGCCGGGTTCACAAAGTACTTGTCTCCGCAGCTTCCCAGAGCTACAGCCTTGAAGTAACTGATTACGCACCATCTCTTCTTCATTCCCCCATCTGCGGGTGCTTGCCAGTCTTGCACAAAACTGATCAAGTGACTCATCGCCCAATTTCCTTTCAGCACCCATCACAAATCTGTCAAAGTCTACATTTGCCATAGGTATAAAATGGTCCTGGAGGGCCTGTTTGACAGCATCATAAGTGTTCATCAGAAGATTTAGTGACTCGAAGATCCTGTCGACCTCTGCACCAGCTGAGTAAACCATCGTGGCCATTTTCGCATCCTCGTCTGTTTCACCCGTGGCCCTGAAAAACATCTCAAGTCTTTTGACCTACAGCAGCCATTTGGGGCCCAATTTGGATGGCGCGCCAGAGGTATCAAATTCCGGCATGGGTCCCAGGGTGCTGCTTAGCCTGCGTGGTACTGGCATGGGTGCAGCACCTTCTTCCTCCTGTTCTCCCATTGTGATGATCGAGTGAGGGTGTGGGTAAGGGTCGGTCCTGTGCCTTGTGGTTCTTGTTCACACAGGGTATGCTCCACTGACCTCTGTTTGCTAGGTGAAGCTGCTGGTGCCTGGTGGTCCAGTTGGATAGCGAAGCTGCTGGTGCCTGGTGGTCCAGTTGGATGGGTTGGGCCTGATAGTGGTGCAAGCTGCTCTACAGCACACTTGGGGTGCTTCTGTCTTCACCAAAACATGTAGACCAGGGCCATTAGTTCTGTAATGGCCATGGAGAGTCCAAAAATTATACCAATGCTGACTACAAACAGCGCACGAGCACCCGTGTGGGCTGCTACTGTTGTAATCCGTTGATTCAAAATGGCCACCGGCAACTGCGTATGGTCCGTGGCCGTGTGATGCAGGAGAAAAACACTTTCTCCGACATGAGTTATTGTCGGAGCAGCGTTGTGTTCCCCTGCCCGCGGCACCTCCTCGTTGTGTCACGCACTCCACTCACTCTCCCCCCAGTTCTTCTAGGGCTCCCATTTCCCCCCCCCTGTACCTCCAGTTCCCCCCGTCCTCTGGCCCGGTTCCGGGACTCACATGTGCTTTCCTCAATTCCTCATGTGCCACGCGCCAAGTGCCACAGCGCAAAGTTCGGCATGCTGCTTGCTCACGGAGACGCCCGCTCCATTGGCATCTTCCCTGGCGCTTGCGAGACCGGCTTCTTCCGCGTCACATGACCACCGCCTCCCGCTCGCGTGTTTATAACCTACGCTCACGTGATGCGGTCAAGGCTCATGTGACCGGGAGGAAATAGCAGCACTAGTATTTAAACAGCTGCATCGTAGGGCTTCGGTGCTTCACAGCTGTTCTCTTGGACTTCTGTACGGCGCTATTCTTGTCTTTTGTCACTTCTGGATTTTGGACTCGGATTTCACTACGGACTGCTATCGGATTACCCCTGGCTCTGGTTTCTACTTCTTGGATTCATTGCTACGACCACGGACTGCCTCTCGGATTCCTATCCACTACGTTCCGCCTTCATTGTGCGGATTCTGGTACCCGGTGGGCCCGGCTCTCGCAACACTGCTGGGATCGCTACACTGCTAAAGGAACAGCCTTGTTGGGTCTCGGAACCTCCCCTATAGGTACAACTGATTCTCCACAGACACCTCCTGTGGTTCGGGGTTCCACGAGGTCCGCAGTTCCGGAAGAACATCTCCCACCTGTGGCCTCAAAGGTTGTACAGAGAGTGGCTTAGATTCTCTCTGTACGGCACTTGTGGACAGAGGACTCTTCGACTACACGACAGTCAAGACACAACAGACTGTGAAGCCATCCTGTCGTGTAGCCTATGGAGTGAGCTGCGGATGACCCCTTGACCACTATGGTTCAGGCCATAACCGTGTTACGTGCAGACATGGCCGCAGCGAATACTGCCATTCACCAACGTTTAGATAACATTCAGAGTTCTAGACACCCCTTACCCCCGGAAGCTGAATTTGGGGATTTGCCACCAACCCCTCCGCCTGTCCAGCCTCCTGTTCCACCCACTCCTAACCCCATCCCCGTGGTACTCCCCTCTCCTTTTCCCTTGGCCGCCCCGAGAGGTATCATGGGGATCCCAGCAAGTTTAGAACTTTCCTGAACCAATGCAAGTTGCATTTTTTGTGCAGGCCCCTGGCCTTTCCGGACTCCACCACCAAGGCAGCCTTAACTCTCTCGCATCTAGCAGGTACGGCCGCTGCCTGGGCTAACCCACTCCTAGAAAACTACAATCCAGCCCTTTACGACTTTGATTTAATGGTTACGGAAATGTCCCGAGTGTTCGACACCCGTCATAAAGTTCAGTCCCGAGATCTGGAACTCCTGGATCTGGGGCAGGGTATGGGGTCTCTAATCGAATACATCACTAAGTTCAACCAGCTTGCTGCCGAAACATCCTGGCCCGAAGCCAAACAGGCTGTTGTATATTATCGAGGCCTAAACAACGCTATGAAGGACGCCCTTGCGCTTGTTCCCTCCTTACCGACCTCTTACCAAGATCTAGTAGACCTAACCCTGCAACTGGACGCCAGACGTTCTGAACGCAGGGCTGAGGCTGGTTTTGTGCACACAAATGCCCCATCTCCTTCCACCTCTGCACCCTCTGGCACCAGTCCCGAACCCATGCAGATTGGGGGCATCAGGAGTCCGATCACACCTATAGAAAGGGAACGTAGGAGGGTGGACAACGTGTGCTATTATTGCAGCCTAACTGGCCATTATGTGAAGGAGTGTCCCCGTCGCCCAAAGCTTAAACCTTCGGGTTTTCGGAGTGCTCGACCCTAGACTCGGGGACTGGATTGAGCGCTCCTTATCATACCCCGAACCCTGTGTTTGCCTTTGGTCGCATCAGGCCCGTTTATGTACAGGCCGTTCTGCAACCCACCCCTGATGTCTCTCACCCACTCTCTATTATCATAGATTCCAGGGCCACAGGCAACTACATGGATATCACGCTTGCTCAAACCTTAAACCTACCTCTTCTAGCCAAAACCAGGCCGGAACCAGTGCAGGCAGTCGATGGTACGTCTCTAGTATCTGGGCCCATCAAACAACAGACCGCCCCAATGCTCCTGACCATACAAGCCATACATAAGGAAACCTTGAGTTTCGATCTCATCTCGATGCCCCAGTTCGGTGTAATATTGGGGATACCCTGGCTACGCGAGCACAATCCCTTAATTAATTGGAAAGTGAGTTCGGTGCATTTTGAATCCGATCTCTGTCAACACTATTGTCTAGCAGCAACCACTAGCATCGATACACCCGCTCAAGCGTTGGGAGTCATAGCTCAGTTAACCCTAGAAGAGGCCACTATTCCCTCTACAGAACACCACACAGTTGGATTGGTCTCCACACTCATTCCAGCTCAATACCAAGATTTCATGGGAGTGTTCATCGGAAGTCCTACCACCGCATCGTCCATACGACTGCCCGTTAGATCTGGTTCCGGACAGTGCGATTCCCACATGCCGTATCTATTCCCTTTCCCCTACTGAAGACCTGGCCCTCAAAGAGTACATTCAGAAGTCCCTCCGTTTGGGCCAGATACGTCCTTCCACTTCCCCGGCGGCTAGCCCCATTTTCTTTGTCCCCAAGAAGGAAGGTGACTTACGGCCTTGTGTGGACTATCGTCGGCTCAACGCCATCACGAAGAAAGACCGCTACCCCATCCCACTAATCACGCCCCTGTTGGACCGCCTCACACACGCCACTGTTTTCACTAAATTGGACCTCCGCGGTGCCTACAATCTAGTCCGTGTGCGTCCTGGAGACGAATGGAAGACCGCTTTTTGTACTCGCTATGGCTTGTACGAATATACGGTCATGCCGTTCGGTTTGTGCAACGCTCCGGCCACGTTCCAGAGGTTCATGAATGACATCTTCTCTGATATCCTGGACGTGTTCGTTGTGGTCTATTTAGATGACATCTTGATATTCTCCCAGACCATGAAAGAGCACGTACAACAGGTTAGGGAAGTGCTTTCCCGCCTACGAAGCCACTCCTTGTTTGCCAAACCCGAGAAGTGTCAGTTCCATGCCAACTCCGTAGAGTTCCTTGGTTTTCACATCTCGTCTGGAGGGTTAGCCGAGCGGTTTTGGACTGGCCGGCCCCCGATTCCCTGAAGGCTCTCCAGTCTTTCCTTGGTTTTGCTAACTTTTACAGGCGGTTTATCTCTGGATTCTCATCTCTGGTGGCTCCTCTTACCTCTCTAACTAGCCCTCGCTCTCCTTTCTTGTGGACGGAGACACATCAACGAGCATTTGAGGCCTTAAAGACAGTGGCCCTCATTACGACCCTGGCGGAATTCGGAAAACGATGGCGGAAATGCAATACCACCATCGAATAGCGCTCGGTGCGACTATGACCCGTCACCGCAAAGTACGAAGCCATTAGCGACACCGTAGTGAACGCCAACGCTAACTGCACCAAGCACGCGCGCGCGCGCCATGCCAAACCGTAAATACCACCATGGCGCAAGGGTACGCTAATTCCGCCATGGTGAGAAGTACGGCATCGCGAATCAACCGTAAACGGCCCCACTGAGTGCCTGTACACCGCTCCCTGCCCACAAAGTACAACTCCCCGTAGGTGCAATGAAGTCACAATGCAACCAGTGAAATGTACAAGTCACCCATGCATGCCAACGAACAAAAGAAACACAAGAAGGGCCAATGGGAGCTGCAGGGCACAGATGGCACGAATACAGAAGCCAATCCAATGGACATGACCACAGTCCCCCCCCCCCCCCGAAACGCACGCAAACACAGGCACCTGTGACCAGCAATATTCCGAAAATCACATCATTCCACCAGTCCACCTGGCTGACCGGCATCTGTTACACAAAACCCAATCCCCCGCCCCTGAGCATGACAACATTCAAACAGTCATATTGGCAGCCCCCATCCCTGACCTCACTGGGCTTCGTAGGCAAACGCGCCCAGTACAGTACCACGCAACTAAACTCCGAAGCTGGAACCCAATGCAGATCTCCTCCCAATACATCGCTCCCCAAATAGGAATATGCCACATCACTTGCAAAGAAGAACGCTACACGGGCCAAATCAGAATAGAAATTTAATGCACAACAAAATCACCAAGCCCATACAGCCATTAGGCCATGAACTCCAAAACACATTTCACCATTGTGGGCTGCATCCGCAAGAAATGACCAGCCACTACTTGTGTGACGCCCTGTTCCATCATGGTACACAGAGCCACATTCACGTACGAAAAGGCAACATGGAAGCGCACAGAACCGCAGGGCCGTCCCAATGGGGAGGCACTAGTCCAGCTGAAAGGCCGAAATGTTGCTCCGAGCCACCAGTACTGCATAAGGGCATGTGGCCCATTGGCGATCGTCCCATAAGATCGTAATGCTGCTCCACTGATTAACACGAAGCAGCAGGTGTCGGGAGTAAAAGCCATCTGCAGGAGTGGCATACAGATGGCAGTGGCAAAAGGGGAGGAGATACCTGTCAACCAAAAGAAAAGAAAAAGAATAGAATGGCAATCAGAACTACATCCGAACAACTCACTTCAATGATCACACTAAATCCACAGCCATATGCATGCTAGCCCACTCCAAAGGATCATCACCACCCCAAAACCACTTGCGACTCATAACCATCTATATCGAGGTGTAAACACCATCACAAACGAGTGTACCTGTGCATGCGTCTGTCAAAACAGAATCCATCAGATGGGATTGGTAACGTGCATGGACACAAGTGTCTGAGGGCGCGTCGAGACAGGGAGGGCTCAACAAGGCCAGATAGACGATGGTCCCACTATGGCAGCCCTGCATCACATAGCGCAGGGGAGGCGGATAGATTCCAAGAAGCCCTGTACATGGCAAACTCTGTATCAAATCACCTGCCCATGCATCCATTCATCATTCCCTCATCCCGGGATTAAAACGCCTGAATATTTACTCACATAACATTAGAAATATCCATTGAGTCTGTGCGTTATGCAGCCTGCAAAATCCACAGTGCCCCAGCCCGTAATTCCAGTGTAGTGAAGTAACATGTATTTGGGAACGTCCGGCCTCATCGCCCACGTCGCTATTGCGCATCCCAAACCATTCATATCAATCATTGCATCCTCGCCATGGCCCCTGTCTCAAGGACATTGAACAATAGAACGTTATATTTGGAGTCAGACCTGTGGGCATTTCCTCGCCGCTAGCTGAAAACCGAAAGCGCCGCCCTTCGAATTCCTCATTTGCAACATCACGTCGAAGAGGCATCTGTGGCCGTTTGAAATCACTAATTAATCCATCTAGTGCGGCTGTGTGTGAAAATGGCAACTGCCTTCACCCACAAATGGGACGCCCCGCCCGTCGTTGCAACTCGGTACAGTGATGCATGAGGGCCCACCGTTACTCGAGTACTACGTTCCACTGACCCTTCACAAGTCTGTTCGCGACTGCACAGATAGTATGTGAAACAATGGGACCACAGCAGAATGAACACATCAACCAATGTTACACGGCCATCGGGTACAAATACATGATTGCAATAGCAAGATGCCATTCCTCGAATTGCAGCGTTGTGTGCGGGACGTGCTCTGCCAAAGGGGAGAGCAGTTTGCACAGGTGGAATGAATCACCACAGGTGGAGGCCATACAGCCTGAAAACACATAAATTGCACACCCAGTCTCCTCCCACAACCACACGCACTCCGAAATGCTACCGGCAGGACTCGCGATGTTGGCCCTGGGGGACCTGATAGCACTGCAAGTACTCCAACTCCAAGAAGAAGACGAACACCAACTACAACCGGCCGCACGGAGGAGACGCAGGAGGAGGAGGAGGGCAAGGCAGGGCCAGCAAGGGCCGCCAGCACAGCCACTACCACCACGCAGGCAGCCCGCAATCCCACGCCTCCGAGCACATCCGTTCAACCTCACTGATGAGCAGATCCACACCCTCTACCGTCTGGACCGGGACACCATAGCCGCCATTGTGGACATGACACAGGCTGACCTTGTCAGCATGATAGATAGCCCAACCGCCATCCCACCCCTACTGAAGGTGGTGTCTGTACTCCACTTCCTGGCCACAGGCACCTACCAGCACACAGTCGGACAGTTGCATGGCATTTCTCAGCCACTGTTCTCACGGACACTATTGCAAGTGCTCGATGCCCTCCTGCAGCACGCAGACGACTACATCTCTCTACCACGCTCGGAGCAGGAAATTACAAACACAAAAGTGGGATTCCATGCACTTGCCGGCATACCGGGTTGCATTGGTGCCATCGACTGCACCCATGTGGAATTGGTCGTCCCACATGCCATGGAGGCCCAGTACCGCAACCGTAAACAATTTCATTCCCTGAATGTACAAATGGTGTGTGACTCCAACAGGATCATTACACATTGTTGTGCCAGATTCCCTGGATCAACCCATGATTCTATGGTCTTGAGGAACTCTACTATACCACGCTACATGGAGCGACACGCAGGGAACAGATCCTGGCTACTCGGTGAGTCTCATTTCATGCATGATGATGTGGGGTATGTGATGCGGCAATGACCTGGCAGGAAGGGGGTGGGGGGGTGTGCGTACGTAGCAATGGCATTCCACATCATACGTTTCTCGTCCACATACAGGTGATGCTGGGTATCCACTGAAGAGATGGCTCCTCACACCAGTCCGGAACCCACGGGACCAGCATGAGGAGGACTACAACCATGCCCACTCACGTACCCGTGTAGTCATAGAACAGGCATTCGGCCTACTGAAGACTCGTTTCCGCTGCCTCAGCAGGTCTGGCGGGGCACTCCTGTACCGCCATGAGAAGGTTGCAAAGATGGTGATGGCATGTGTCATGCTCCACAACATGTGCGTACGTAGAAATGTGCCCATGCCCCCTGACGCAGAACTGCAAGCACCTGATGATGGTCATGATGAGGGTGGGGATGTGGCAGCACCTCAAGGAGTCTGCGAGGCACCGGAGGGCCGTGACATTCGTCAGCATCTCATTGATGCATGCTTCTAGCACTCACGTCTGGTGGCTGATACATGGACACGGGACTCGTGGCACTGTGTGTGTCTGGGACATGCACAATATGGACTGTACGCCTATGATGGCCTAGTACACAAAGATCAATGTCCACACATCTCATTGGTTGATCGTGCACTGTTTATGGCATATGTGATATCATGTTGAACACCCTATCGACCCGCCACCCAAGTGAGCCCAACACACCCCCTCCACCCTCCTACCTCCCCCCCGAACACCAGTGTCCAAAGATGCTCATTGTCAGTGGGCTGTCGCTATTGCAAGCCCCCTCTGCGGGTATCAGGGGCACCCCTGCCTGTGGAGCGCAGGTTCCTCCCAGATCTACGTTGGGGGCTGCCCTGGACGGAACTTGCAACGGATGATGTCTCTGCCTGCTCACGTCCATGCATGTCCCTAAGGGTTTGCGAGAGCTCAGTGAGCACACGGCGCACTGCGGCAAGTTCGGCACATACGTCTTTGGACGTCGCATGCAGTTCGCCCCTCAGGCTCTCGGTGCTTCTCTCCATTTGTGCCCTTAGTGTCTCTGTACCTCTCTCCATTTCTGCCCTAAGTGTCTCAGTTGATGTTTCTATGTCTGCCTTAGTGCCCCCACATTCATCGGCATGGTCCTTGAGGAGCGTGGCCAGTTGCTGCTGTTGCACGATTAACTGGTCGAGGGACTGTTGCCTCTGCTGGGCCATGGCCATTTGCGGGGGTGTCACAGAGGGGCTGTTGACCTCATGTTGCCTTGCCACAGGGCTTGTGGGGGATGGCCAGTCGTCGTCTTGTGGGTGCCCCTGCGTGGTATCCTCATGTTGTACGGGATGGGACAGACAGGGGGATTGGGACAGGTCATGGATGGATCTGACTTCGACATCCCCGTCTTCTGTGTCGGAGCATGCTGCCATCAATGGGGTGTCACCTATGGTGCTGCTGCCACCAGAGGCAGTGCCTTCTGTGGCATCCGTTGGGGGGACCTGTGGTGGTGTTGTTGTGGGCATGCTGGCTGCTGGGGTGCCTGTTGGAGTTCCCTCCTCTGTGCTGCCACCTGATTTGTGCTGCTGCCGTGTCTTGATGCGTGCAGCTGAGGTGGAGGGTCTTTGGCCGTTGGTCTTGGCCCTCTTTGCAGGTGTGCTGGTAGGGGTGTCCTGATGCTCGTCGTTTGGATCGGACCCTGTGGTGGAGTAAAGGAGGGCGAGGGTTATTAATGGGTCTGTGGGAATTGGAATGGCATTGTATCACATGCATTGGGGTGGTACCTGAGGGTGATTTGGGTCGGGGCCTTGGAGGTGCTTTCATTTGTGTGTGGAGTGAGGGTGCAGTTGTTTGGCAGCCTGCAGTTAGGGTGTGCCTGCTGCACGTGTAGTGCGTGTTTTAGGGGTTTTTAATTAATTATGTATTTATTGTGGGTTTTAACGTGCGCTATCAGGCCGATGTGTGTGGACGTTCTCCTGGACATGTGTTTCTGTTGCACTATGTGGACACATGGTACTTCACATGAATGGACTTTGTGGATTTGGCATTGTTTTATCTGGCCCACCTACCTGAATCTTCGGATGTCTGCACTCCTTTCTCCATCCCTCCGACTCCCTCTATGCTCTCCATTCCGATGGTGGAGGCACAGATTTCTTCCCAGGGGGTCAACTTGATGGGTGATTCAGGACCTCCCCCGGTGGCTGTGGCAATGTTGCGGTTGGCAGAGAGTATGCTGCGGACGCGTATCCGCAGGTCGTCCCATCGCTTTCTGCATTGCTGTGGGTTGCGGGGTGCGGTCCCCACCGCACTTACCCGCTGTGCCACCAGAGCCCATATGGCCTTCTTGTTTGCAAGTGCCGTCCTGGTCATTTGCGTGGAGAAGACGACGGCTGCATTCTCCTGGAGGGTCTCTGTTAGCACGGTGAGTTCCTCACGGGAGAAGTGGACCTGCCGCTTGCGGTCGCACGCTTTCTTCGCTACTTTTCCCATTTTTCTTGGTTTCGCTAGGGTGGATGACGGGTTGGGGTGTGTCTCAGGGTAGTGTTTTTGGTGGTTGTGTGGTTTTAGTGGTTTTATAGGTGTACGGCGGGATGTTTCCCGTTCCGGGCCCATGTTTTTACTTCCGTTTCCGTATATTTCCGGTCACCGTACTTTCCGGTAGGCGCACACTGCGGTGTCCGCTGTGATGGGTGGCGGTATTGCACCTAGGGCGCCGTACGGCGGCGGTGTGGGCCGTTTTGGGGTCATTTCCGCCATCGCGGACTTTGCACTTCCGCCATGCCGTGGTGCTCGTGCCCGATGGGTCGGAATGGGCCGCACTTTGCTCCTTCGTGCAATGGCGGAAACGCTATTTACGCTGTGGCGGTCCGGTCAGTCACTTTCCGCCAGGGTCGTAATGAGGGCCAGTGTTCACTACCGCCCCTATTCTACAGCACCCAGACCCCGAACTACTGTTCATAGTGGAGGCTGATGCCTCATCCTTTGCCCTAGGAGCTGTATTATCACAGACTTGCCCTACCTGTGGTCGTCTTCACCCCGTGGCCTTCCATTCTCGTAAGTTCACAGACGCTGAGTTCCACTATACCGTGACCGAAAAAGAACTACTGGCGGTCATGGACGCATTCCGCGTTTGGCGACACCATCTCTTGGGGGCTAAGCACCGTATCACGGTTTATTCCGATCACCAGAACCTACAAGACCTAGCGTCCCTGAAATGTATCAACAGCAGACAGGTCAGGTGGCATCTCTTCTTTGCGGCCTTTGATTTTGGAATCAAACATCGCCCAGGTCCTATCCATGGCAATGCTGATGCCTTGTCGCGTTCCCCTGGGGGGGTGGCCTTGCCGACGTTTCCAGATACTCTTCTAGATGTCGGTAAGGTGGTTTGTTTGTGTACTCCGACTTTGCCCTTGCTTGACACAATACGGAACTGGTTACCTTACACCCAGATCAGTTGTCCAATTGGGATTTAGTGGTTCACGAAGGTCATCCCTTTGTTTCTGATCGACTATTCCTGCCCACGGTAGACACCTGCAACATGGCCTTGGAGTGGTCCCACGACGCTCCGGTTCATGGACATCCCGGTCAGAAACGCACTTTGGAGTTGTTGAGAAGGTGGTGCTGGTGGCCGTTCATGAAGAAAGATGTTGAGTCATACGTCAACGCATGTGCTGTTTGCGCACAGAGTAAGCATCGTAGGGGTCGCCCTGTGGGTCTTCTGCTTCCTTTACCTGTCCCTCCCAAACCATGGCACACTTTGACCATGGACTTCGTTACTGACTTACCGCGGATCCGGGGCTTTGATACCTTGTGGGTAGTCATCGACTCTTTTTCTAAGATGGCTCGCTTTATCCCTTGTAAGGGCATCCCCTCTGCACCTACACTGGCCCGACTGTTCTTCGAGAATGTCTTCTGTCTTTTTGAGCTTCCTTTGGTTCTCATCTCGGATAGAGGTTCCCAGTTTACGTCACGCTTTTGGCGGGCCCTGACCAAGCTACTCGGTATGGACGTCCGCTTCTCCTCCGCATACCATCCTGAGACGGACGGCCAGACCGAAAGGCTTAACCAGACGCTGGAGCAGTACCTGCGTTGTCTGACCTTACAGATGCAGTGTTCTTGGTTAAACGTGTTGCATCTCGCGGAATTTGCGTACAACAACGCTGTGCATTCCTCCACTGGTTTCTCCCCATTCTATGTGCTCTATGGTCCACATCCACGTGTTTTACCTTTCACGGATCTGCCTCCCTCAGTCAATCCGGCTGCCCTTGCGTGTGTTAGGGACCTGACCTCCATCCACGCCCAGGTGTCGACTCATCTTGTCGAGGCTCAGGCGTCCATGAAGGCGCAGGCGGATAGGAAACGGGTGATGGCCCCTTTGTATTCTGCGGGGTCCCGTGTTTGGTTGTCCACCCGTCACCTGCGGTTGGTGGGTTGCCGCAAGCTACTGCCTCGTTTTGTGGGTCCCTATGTTGTCACCTGTGTTATCAACCCTGTGTCCTATCGTCTTGCACTTCCGGGGTCCTGGCGGCTTCACCCCGTCTTCCATGTTTCACTGCTCAAGCCCTGTCATGCTCCCACACGGCTTCGCTCCCCTGTGGCTCCGGTGTCTCTGTCCTCCCCAGATGTGTTTGAGGTCTCTGCCATTCTGGGTTACCGTGTCTCTAGGGGTTGCCTCCAGTACCTTGTGGATTGGTCGGGCTATGGCCCAGAGGAGAGGTCCTGGGTCCCTGCTGCTGATGTCTAGGCTCCCCGTCTGGTGGCGTGCTTCCATAGGGACAATCCTTCGTGGGCCTTTGGGGGGGGCTCTGTCACGCACTCCACTCACTCTCCCCCCAGTTCTTCTAGGGCTCCCATTTCCCGCCCCTGTACCTCCAGTTCCCCCGTCCTCTGGCTCGGTTCCGGGACTCACATTTGCTTTCCTCAAATCCTCAGGTGCCACGGCACCAAGTGCCACAGCGCAAAGTTCGGCATGCTGCTTGCTCATGGAGACGCCCGCTCCATTGGCGTCTTCCCTGGCGCTTGCGAGACCGGCTTCTTCCGTGTCACATGACCACCGCCTCCCGCTCGCGTGTTTCTAACCTAGGCTCAGGTGATGCGGTCAAGGCTCATGTGACCGGGAGGAAATAGCAGCGCTAGTATTTAAACGGCTGCATCGTAGGGCTTCGGTGCTTCACAGCTGTTCTCTTGGACTTCTGTACGGCGCTATTCTTGTCTTTTGTCACTTCTGGATTTTGGACTCGGATTTCACTACGGACTGCTATCGGATTACCCCTGGCTCTGGTTTCTACTTCTTGGATTCATTGCTACGACCACGGACTGCCTCTCGGATTCCTATCCACTACGTTCCGCCTTCATTGTGCAGATTCTGGTACCCGGTGGGCCCGGCTCCCGCAACACTGCTGGGATCGCTACACTGCTAAAGGAACAGCCTTGTTGGGTCTCGGAACCTCCCCTATAGGTACAACTGATTCTCCACAGACACCTCCTGTGGTTCGGGGTTCCACGAGGTCCGCAGTTCTGGAAGAACATCTCCCACCTGTGGCCTCAAAGGTTGTACAGAGAGTGGCTTAGATTCTCTCTGTGCGCCACTTGTGGACAGAGGACTCTTCGACTACATGACAGTCAAGACACAACACGTTGCCAGTGTTATATATGGGAGACGCACGGGGGCCCCCAACACGCACACACACACATGCACACAAGAAGGGACTGGACACGTGTTGCTCGCACGGAGTCCCGGCGGCAAATGCCGTTCTGGGGACCTCCCTTTATGTAACACGCATACGCAAGCCCAACTGAGGCTTGCACATGCTCACAACCATTGCGCGCCGCGCAACAGGACCTAAGGCAGGCAATTATCATAGTCCTCCCCAAAAAGGGGAAACCACATGAGGAATGCACCTCACATAGACCTATCTCACTACTGAATATGGAATCTGAAATTCTCGCTAAGGTCCTGGCTACAAGGTTCAATATGGTACTGTCGACACTGATCCACCCAGATCAAAATGGATTCCTACCAAATAGGAAGACCCATATGAATATCCACAGACTCCATGTAGCCTTGGACATGACTGACCCTATCTCAGGACCATTGTCGGTAGTGGCCATAGATTTCAAAAAAGCGGTTTATTGGGGGTTTGTCTGGGTGAGGATGGAAGGTACGGTTTTTGGGCTGTCATTTCTAAATGGGTCAAGATGTTATATGATCAACCGGGCTAACAGGAAAACATCTAAACACTTGCCGCTAGAGAGAGGTATGCAGCATGGTTGTACTCCATTGTCGGCACTATTCATCCTGGCTATTGGACCCCTGGAAATTTGGCACAGGAAGGGATCCCTCGTAAAGGGTTTTGTGTGGCCATCGGGGTGCGAGGATCGTGTTTCTCTATATGCCGATGATCTGCTGTTATATGTTGGGGAACAGAAACATTAAATAGGCCTTTTGGGCATAAAACTGATTTCTCTCTAATGCCTGAAATTCGTACTATCAACACTGTGGAGAGAGAGAAACCATTACCTACTGTTTGTTTAACGTGAGCACCTAGGTAAATGTCTCTGGGCCTCATGCCCGTCCGGAAATAAGGGTGCCAGTAGCAATTTACCGGCACCCTTTCTGAACCAGCAAACTACAAATCTGCCTGCCAGAGCCGTTTGCTCCCGGTAGGTCTGACCTGCCATGCAGAACGGCCCCAGAAAACAGAGTTGTCACGGAAGCAACGTGCTTCCAAGTCCCCATTCCCATGGAGTTCAATGGGACTCCACGGGAATTGGGACTTACCCGTCCGCCGCCTGCCTTTACGCTCCGTCAGGACTTGTAATGTCTTGGTGGCACCAGGAATTCAGGCGCCGGATTCAGTGTTACAAGGACGGCAGCAACCGGCCAGTAGCACAGGCGGGTTACTGCTGTCCTCGTAATGAGGTCCCCTGTAAAAATACTAAATGTCCTAATGTCCATATGTTGGGAGTGTGCTTGCTCTAGTTGGTGGTCGTGTGCCGCCTATCTAGGTGAAAGGCTAGAGAGAGAAAACTGTCCCTATCTAGTCTATCTTGCTTTTTTGGGAAAGCAGTGATTTTACTGTTAAAAAGGTGGTGTGGTACTGCATCTGTATATTCTTTATTCTTGACCATCCACCCACTTATCCAATTATGGGATACTCTTAGTTTTTCCCCATTCTTTTGCTTTCCATTTATCTGTAAATTACTTTGGCAAAGAAACAACAAACAAGTGAGAAAAACTTCACTTGAAATAAATCATAAAAGTCAGGCTTGTGTACGGTGTGTACTTTTTGCTTTCACATCTCTTTCTTCATGTCAACCAGTTTCAGTGGAATGAAACCATTCACACCACCTTCATCAGGACGGTAAGTTCAGCAAAAACGTCTTGAACCTCCTTTTGTGTTATGCCCAGTTGCCAAGAACTATGCCACAACTTGTCACCTTTGTGCTGTGGGAAAAAAACAATATCTGACAGAGAAATAAGATAAAATAGAGACAAAGGTACTCTATTTTAGGATTACAAGCTTATTTCCGGAGCCCTGCACATGCACACCATTATGTTTACTGTATTTTTGAGAAGATAAAGCCAGGAAGATTTGTGTATATAATTTTTCTCTTGCACTCACCATGTGCTGATTTTAAAAGGTCAGATATATGTCTGAAAAAAACGTTGTTAGACCCTGGATCCTCTGTTCTCTAGTTGCTTTCCTGAGGCATTTTCATTCCTTAATTGTTTCCTACAATGCAAAACAACAACCCTCAATTTTGTATTTGTGTTCTTTTATAATAAAAGAAGAGAAGAATGGAAAGATATTCACTCACAGACTAAGGTTACGTTAGTGTAACGTGTGGCGCTCTATAGCGTCCATTTTCTAACTGGAATGTGAAGGCTTCCAGCATAGTAACTTGCTGCCGATTCCTTGATGGTTGCTAAAACAAACTGCGTTTGTCAGGCAGATAATAAGTCCCACGGTCACAAGTTTTTTCTCATGCTCGATGTTCTCCCTATTGCTTTTAGTATCGCCATCTTAAAATGGATCGCGGTTTCGCATGACGCTATCTATTCAATACCAAAAAGTCCTTAAAGTGTATGTTTTCATGCGTGAGATGTTTTTGCATTTTTTGCGTTCACATTTTTTGATTTTTTGATATTGTACATATTTTTAATCCAGTTCAAAAATAATTTTTGTGTATTTTCTTGCCACTGCTTATCGTTCTAGTTTTCAACATGTCTACCCTACATACATTTTCAGATGGACTATTTTTTTTTTTGTAAAGATTTTATTTATTTCTCAAATTCAAATGTTGCAGTTATACAACATTTGCTCCAACTCATGTTGGGCTAATAAAGACTTTTATAACGGTCATAACTCTTTTGTTCTCCTTGTTTCATTTATATGCCCCTCGTGATCTTGAGATTATTTTTATATAATCAAATAATACAAACAACAGTAACAGTAAACCCTCCCCATCCACTTCCCCCCAAAACCCCAGCAGGTGTGGTTCCAGCACAGTTCTTTCGGGCTTTATTGTGTCTTCTTTATTTTCGATATTACCCAAATTGATCGTTTCGGATTGACTGAACGGTACAATTGGCCGAATTCGGCCAGTACCATTTGGTTGTTTCGAAATGACCAATTTGGGTAATCACTACCAAACATGGGGAGTGGGGATTGTGGGGGTGTCCCCCACTCCCCATGTTTGGTAGTGAGTGCCTTTGGGGGTAGCGTGGGTGTCCCCCGCTTCCAGAGGTATGGAGGCAGGGGACAAAAAAAATAAAATAAAACGGACCCTGCAGCGTCGGATCCGACCCGCGTAGGAGGGACCGATCCGATGCTGCAGGGTCATTGAAGGCCCGGACAGTAAAAAGGTAAATAGGGGGTTGGTGGGGGGTGCGTGGAGGTGAGTGGGGTTTTTTAAACAGGCCAGTTTTGGCCACGGAAAAATTGGCTTTGCAGTCGATTTGACCACGGTCAATTCGGCCACGACCAATTGTGTCACGGCCAAAACGGATACATCCGTATTTTCAGGGTCATTTCTGTTACCATTCCCTTTAATATTCATATCACCTGTATTTTTTTGAGTAGGGTCAGTTTATGAAATGGGTGTTCTCTATCTTTGACATTTTGTGAAAGGGGAGTCAGACTACCAAGAATTTCTGATATTTCTCGGTTCTGAGCGCACACACCTTTTCCATGGCAAGCACCCCCCATAATTTAACCCACCAGCAAGCTACTACTAGTCCTTCTACTGTCTTCCAACCCTGGGCTAATGTCATTCAGGCTGCCATCAACAGGTGTGTAATAAGGGTAGCAGTGGCACAACTTGCCGCGTTGGTATCTCTATCGGGAGCGAGCTCACCACATACAGCAGCCGGGATAATGTTGTAATTTTGACTGCTGCTATTCGCGAGAACCAGGAGAGTTCCTGTTTATCCCATCTGTGAAGATTTTCCAGCAGGTTCTTCCACAGGGGTGTTATGTATGCCCTGTAGAGACCCTTATACCCCTTAGTGAGATGTATCAACAAGTATTCTATACTCTTGTACTCCCAGATCAATGTACATGCCTTGTTGAGTTTTGTTATTTCTCCCTGGTCTTCGGTTATATTGAGGGCCTTAGACTTAGTTTAATTTATGGTGAATCCTGAGACTGCCGCAAACTCCTGTAGGTTCTCCATAACTCTGGGCAATGTGACTTTCGTGTCCTTTAGGAATAGCAATTTGTCGTCTGCATATAATGCTATTTTGTATGGCCCTTTCCCACTTTTAACTCCCTTGATCCCCTGATTCTGCCTGATTGTGGCTGCCAATGGCTCCATAGCCATAGCAAATATTAGGGGGGATAGCGGGCAACCTTGCCTTATACCCCTTAGAATTTAACCTGTGCTGTGTATTGCCCATTAAGTAGGAATCTCGTTGTAGGTATTTGGAAGTTTTCTAATATCATTCTGGTGAACTCCAGAACTCTCCGCAAGTACCCCCAGTCTAGACTATAGAAAGCTCTACGCACGTCCAATGCTACTATGGAGAATTTTTGTTCCGTTCTGCTTCGCAGATCTATTATGTCAATTGCTTTCTGTATATTATCCTGTGTGTGTCTCCCAGTAATGAACCCGGCTTTTTGTTTGTATTTGTATTCGTATTTATTGGGCCTCATTACGAGTCCGGCTGTAACCGAGGCGGTAAAACCGCCTGGTTACCGCCGGACTCGTATTACCATTCCGCCTCCGTGATTCCCGGAATTACCGGGGCATTACAACCCCGGTTTCCCGGGAATCACGGAGGCGGAATGGTGTTAATCCCCATTCCCATTGAGTCCTATAGGACTCAATGGGAATGGGGATCATGGAAACACCGGCAGCATCTCGTGATGCTGCCGGTGTTTCCTCGTCCGCCTGCAGGCGGGCGGTGTTAAACCCGCCAGGTCAAACATGGCGGGAACATCACCTCCCGCCGGCAGGAGTCGGGATCAGGTGGTCCGGAAACAACGGTGGCGGCGGGTTTACCGCCACCGTTATTTCCGGACCGCCTGATTTGTAATGAGGCCCATTGTGTTTTGTATAGTGCCTTTGTCCAGTGCGCTTTACATAGGACAGTCAAAAATATAATTAATCAGAATGCAAATCAGCGCTCATAAACAGTAACATTCAAACTGTGTTCATACATAGTAACAATCAATTAGCATTCCTGGGAGTAATCCGTCAATCAGTGTTTATAAACATTAACAATCAATTAGCGTTCATAAGAGTAAATGAATCAATGTTCAAGGCAGATTAAATCAATTAGAGGTCTGTAGCAGGTGGGTTTTTAGAGAGAAACGGAACAGAGGATAGGAAGTAATGGAGCGAAGAGATAGGGGAAGCATGTTCCAGTGAAGAGGGGCTAGGATCTGGAACAAGCAAAATGGGATTGGGCACAAGGGGGAAGTGGGACATTAAGTCTAAAAAGATTAGTAGAGCGGAGGGAGCAATATGGAGTGTAAAAAGAAAGGAGAGATGCAAGGTAGTCAGGAGCAAAGTCAGAAAAGGGTGGACTTTGCGAATGTTGTAGGGATGAAATCGACAGGCGCAGGATGTAAGGGAGTTATGGTGGTCAAAGGAGAGATTAGAGTCAAAGTAAATGCCAAGATTGTGGGCGGAGGGAGAGATTGAGAGACAGGAGGGAGGAAAAGAGATGGAAGAGGGAGGAGATTGCGAGATGAGAGTGTTTGTAGGAAATAATACGACCTCAGTTTTTTCGGCATTGAGAGTGAGAAAGTCAGAAGTCATCCAGGACTTGATGACGGTGAGGCAAGATGATACAGTCTGATGAATGTCTGAGGAGAAGGACGAGAAGGATAGAAAGAGCTGGGTGTCGTCAGCGTAGAAGTGGTGTGACACACCAAAGGATTAGATAATGGGGGCAAGAAAAGAAGCATATAAGGGAAATAGAAAGGGACCAATAACTGAACATTGAGAAACGCCATGGAGCATCTCGTGATGCTGCCGGTGTTTCCTCGTCCGCCTGCAGGCGGGCGGTGTTAAACCCGCCAGGTCAAACCTGGCGGGAACATCACCTCCCGCCTGCAGGAGTCGGGATCAGGTGGTCCGGAAACAACGGTGGCGGCGGGTTTACCGCCACCGTTATTTCCGGACCGCCTGATTTGTAATGAGGCCCATTGTGTTTTATATAGTGCCTTTGTCCAGTGCGCTTTACATAGGACAGTCAAACATATAATTAATCAGAATGCAAAGCAGCGCTCATAAACCGTAACATTCAAACTGTGTTCATAAATAGTAACAATCAATTAGCATTCCTGGGAGTAATCCGGCAATCAGTGTTTATAAACAGTAACAATCAATTAGCGTTCATAAGAGTAAATGAATCAGTGTCCAAGGCAGATTAAATCAATTAGAGGTCTGTAGCAGGTGGGTTTTTAGAGAGAAACGGAACAGAGGATAGGAAGTAATGGAGCGAAGAGATAGGGGAAGCATGTTCCAGTGAAGAGGGGCTAGGATCTGGAACAAGCAAAATGGGATTGGGCACAAGGGGGACGTGGGACATTAAGTCTAAAAAGATTAGTAGAGCGGAGGGAGCAATATGGAGTGTAAAAAGAAAGGAGAGATGCAAGGTAGTCAGGAGCAAGGTCATAGAGACATTTGAACACAAGACAGAGAAAGTTGTATTTAAGTTGAGAATAGAAGGGCAACCAGCCAAGAGAGACCAGGGAAGGAGAAATTGGGTCATGGTAGGAGAGAAGACAGAGTGACCGAATTGAAGAATGATAGATAGATTTAAGAGGAGCAAGGCGTGAGTGGGGAAGACCAAAGAACAGAACAAAACAATAGAATAGTCGTGAGAAGACTAGCGAGGAGATGAGGACTTTTGTAGCGTGGAAAGTCAGAAAAGGGTGGACTTTGCGAATGTTGTAGGGATGAAATCGACAGGCGCAGGATGTAAGGGAGTTGTGGTGGTCAAAGGAGAGATTAGAGTCAAAGTAAATGCCAAGATTGTGGGCGGAGGGAGAGATTGAGAGACAGGAGGGAGGAAAAGAGATGGAAGAGGGAGGAGATTGCAAGACGAGAGTGTTTGTAGGAAATAATACGACCTCAGTTTTTTCGGCATTGAGAGTGAGAAAGTGAGAAGTCATCCAGGACTTGATGACGGTGAGGCAGGATGATAGAGTCTGATGAATGTCTGAGGAGAAGGACCAGAAGGATAGAAAGAGCTGGGTGTCGTCAGCGTAGAAGTGGTGTGACACACCAAAGGATGAGATAATGGGGGCAAGAAAAGAAGCATATAAGGGAAATAGAAAGGGACCAATGACTGAACATTGAGAAACGCCATGGACTAGAGGAACGTGAGGAGAAGTGTTGCCGCCCCAAGAGGCAGCAAAGGTACGGTTGGGTAGGTAGGATGAAAACCATGATAGAACAGATCCGCGCAGACCAAGGGAGGAGAGAGAGTCGAGGAGCAAAGAATGATCTACAGTGTCAAAGGCAGGGGTCAGATCTAGTAAAATAAGAATAGATGAGTGTTTGGAGCAGCGAGCAGTGAGAAGAGAATTGAGTACGTAGGTAAGGGCTGTTTCAGTTGAATAGTGGGGGTGGAAACCAGACTGAGTCGGAGGAAGGAGAGATAGTCTAGACACGAATGATGAGATTCCTAAATAAACAAGGCGCTCAAGGAGTCTTCATGAATTATCCCTGGCAGGATAGGTGTTAATCGTCCGGCCAGGAACTTCAGCGTATATTTTTGCGTCACTGTAGATAACGAGATGGGGCAGTAATTGGCTCAATCTGTGAGATCTTTCCCTCGTTTGAGGATTAGAACCGTGGTGGATTTCCCCATGTCTTCTGTGACTATTCCCTGCTTTCTAATTGCGTTAAAGAGGCGTGTTAAAGGGTTGAGGAGTTGTGATCTGAAGGTTTTATAGTACCCATTCCCGAAACCATCCAGACCAGGCGTTTTATTTCCTGGTAGGGATGATATTGCGTCATTAACCTCCTGCGCCGTGATAGGTTTCTCTAAATATTCTATTTCTTCACTAGATATCTGGGGAAGCTGTAGCCCGCTCACATAGCATGTCTGGAGATCCGAGTCTAGTCCTTTCCGTTTAAGTAAGCCTGTATGGAAGGATTCCATGGTCTTCAGTTTATCTCCCTCCCCCGTGTGTAGCGTGCCTCCTTCATCCCTAAGTTGGGCAACATAGTTCTGTTTTTTGTTTTCGTCGCTTAGCTGCCATTAGGTGATTAGCCTTGCCCCTTGAGTATAGTATGTTTGTTTGATGTTTATCAAGGTTTGTGCGGAGCGATCCGCCTCAGACGCTTCCAGTTGTGCTCTAATACATCTAAATGCTCGTAATGTTTTCTGTGATTATTGTTTTTTGTGTTGTGTTACGGCGATTTTGAGGTCACCTTCCAGTTTTGTCTGAAGTGCCTCTCTCTCTTTGACGTATGCTGCAGCTTGGGACCGCCTTGCCACCGCCTTGCCTGCATCCCAGACCACCCACCAGTCTGTTTCCCCAGTGTCGTTGTCTTTAAAGTCGTTGGAGATTACTTTCTCCATGTGGGCTCTGAGGGAGATATCCTGCAGGATCATCTTGTTCAGTCTCCAGGTTCTCTGGGTCTAGGGTAGTCCCTCAGTTATTTTCATTTGTAATGTAACCGGGGCATGGTCTGTAAGGTAATTGACTCCTATGTCTATTTTCAGTACCTGGGGGATTAAGGTTGCTGAGACTAAAAGCATGTCTATTATCCAGTATCCTTTGTGTACGGCTGAATAATGGGTGTAATCCCTTCCAATGTGATGAAAAAATCTCCAGGTTTCTATTACCCCCAATTCCCGGAATGGCCTTCCCAAAGTCTGTCAGTTTCTTTCATCTGTGGGCGTGGGGGGGGGGGGTGTTTTGTCCAGTATAGGATCGATCACGCAGTTAAAATCGCCTCCAATAACCACTTGCCCCTTACACCAGCTACCTATTCTCTGGAGTAACACTTTCAAGAAGATGTCTTGCCTTTCATTTGGACCATATACTGCAACTAAAGTGTATGTTTGGTTCCCAAGTGTGCCTTTGAGGATAAATATTTACATTCTGGGTCTCCATAGAGAAACTGCTTTCTGAGTGTTATTTTTGCCCCTATCATAATTGCCATCCCTTTTGTTTTCGTACCACTGGAGGCAGAATATTGTTTGGGGAAGGCCCTATGTGCCATCCTTCCTTTGTCCTTGGGCAGGAGATGTGGCTCCTGTAGAAAGACTATGGATGCTTGGAGTTCTAGGAGCCTCCTCAGTATTGAGCGACGTTTTGTTGGTGAGTTCAGGCCTTAGACGTTTAGTTTGACTAACTGTATTACAGCCATTTCAAAAAAGTTCCTGTGTCCCTTTGCCCAATCCGTTGCTTTATACCCTGATGCGTTATACAATCCACTTTAAAAGCTGTGTCATGCCGTTGTCCTGTTTAAAGAGCTATGCCGTGCCATTGTCCCACACAGATTTAAAAAAAACTAACAAAACTTCATCCCCAACACCCCCTCTTTCTCCCCTTCCCCTTAATTCTCTCCCCCTCCCCCTTCTCCAGTCAGACCCTTGGTTCTTACGAACTCCCCTATATTCTAATCCAGGGTGTTGGTCCTTATACAATCCTTGGGAATCCCTCTGCCAGGGTAAACTACACCCCGATTTAGATTCCAAGATTCTTTTTCGGTTCCCTTCTCTACGCCTGAGCCATTAGACCCAGCGATGCCACCCTTCTTGAAGGTCTCTTTATAGTCTTGCTTGTTTGCATTTCTTTTCCTCTTGGTACTGTGTTGTGGTAGTTTTGATATACTGCCAATGTGGTTATCATTCACTATCGGTGTCCATCCTTGGGGCATGCACCTCCCGATTTGTTTGGAGGTCCTCTTAGCTGGGTGTCTCTGTTGCCCCTCCTTCGTCTGTTTCCTGTCATTTCCAAGGTCTATCAACCTCATTCAGGGTCGAGGAATTGTTTGTCTGCGTTTGGTTTCCTTCTTCAGTCCCCCGGTTCATTACGGACAATCCCTCCTCGCATGTCGTGACCCTTTTTTGTCTTCCCTCCCACGTGAAGAGGAAGCCAAATGGTAATGTCCATTTGTAGGGAATGTTCTTGTCTGCTAACACTCTAGTCACTGGGTTCATTGCCCTTCTATTCTGTAGGGTGGTGAGCAATAGATCCTGGAATAACTGAATTTGAAGCCCATTGATGGTCATTCCTGGGTGTGCCCTAGCTGCTCTCAGTATGGCTTTCGTCATGGTGTATGATGATAGGGCAACCAGGACATCTCTTGGCATTGATCCAGGGTCTTGTTGTTGGGTCCCACTCTATGGATCCGCTCTATTCTCGCTTCCTCAGGGGACATCTCTGTCAGGAGGCATCCAAAGCATTGTTGCATGGTTTCTTTCAGGTCCACTTCTGGCGTGCTTTTGCTCAGTCCCTTTACCCGTATGTTTGACCTGCGCAAGCGATTTTCCAAGTCTTCTTCCTGAAATTCAAGGTTGTGTGTGGCTCTCGCCACTTGCTCAAGATGTTCGCTATTCTGCCTTACTTCTTCATCCGTTTACGAGAGGCCTCTTTCTGTTGTATCCACTCTGGAGCCCAGGTCATTGGTTTCTTTTCCTACTTCTTGTAAGGAGTTCTGGAGATCCTCCTTCATCTTGGCAAACTGTATTTGAAGGAGCTTACCATTCTGTCCTCCATTCCCTTTACTCACTCCTGTAGGTCTTCCTTATTCAGCGCCATGGCAGATGGTTCAGCCTCTTTAAATCCACTCTGTGGTGGGCTCTTTGAAATCTCTGTCGGAGTAGCTTCTGATCTCTGCCACCAGCACCTCTCCAGTTGTCCTTCCTGTGGGTCCACTGACCCTTTGCTTTTGGCTGGGGCGGTCTTTCCTCTGGTTCCTGGTATCAGTGAATTACTCTCGAAATTGCCCTCAGCTGCATTCCTCTTATTGGTAGTATGGAGCCCCCAGGTATTGGGGGGTTTAATCCCTGTTCTCTTCCTGAGTGTCCTCCCTTCCCGGGGGGGCCTCCGGGTATCTGGGTGGTTATTGAAGAGAATTAGGGGAGTATTCCTGTCCTTCGTTTGCTCTAGTTGCTTGTAAAGTTCCTGATTCTCTAAGCTTCTCCCGATCTCTCCTTATGTTTTGCCAGTCTATGCCATGGTAACTCCCCCTTCTCCTTTCCCTTAGCAGGTTATGATCCCTCATGAAGTATGCTCCTGTGACCTGGAATCTGTTTAATGCCGCTGTTGACAATGGTACAGTTTGCTGCAGAACCTTGACATCTAGTTCCTGGATCATGGTATTTCCCCTATGTACGGGTTTTGCCTTTAGCTATAGCACTGGATCCCCAGCTAACTGTTATCTGCCTCACGTGTTGCACTTGATTCCTGCCTCTATGCTCCCGCAGGTCTGCCTCCTTCTCCGTTGGCTTGTATACCGCTATTCCCCTTTCTCTCCCTCACCACAAGACCAGAAGGGGGGTCCCATGCTAGGTCGCCGTAGTCCGGTGGGGTTCCTTTTGGTGTCTGGGTGTTGTTTGAGTGCCTTCCGTTCTCAGCCCTGCAGCGTTGGACTATGTCTCTTCTTTTTAACTTCCTACACTTCTTAGCTACTGGGACTTGCTCAACGTTGCCATGTGTGATGGGGAGGGGGACGGTATTCCGCCCTAATCTCTGTGTGTTTTCCAGAGCCTGCTGCTTCTCCCCACTCAACACACTCTCCTTGGGGGGGCCACACACTTCTGCAACCTCCTAGTTTTCGTTCCGGTGTTACCGGCCGGTCTCTCTCACCTCCTGTGTGTACGTCCTCCGGCTCAGGAGGTGCCCTCTTTGGTCCAGTCGAAGCTCCACATCCAGAGTGCCCACCTCCTTACTGTTCCCCGCTGGTCGCTCGCATGAGCGGGGCCTTCCACAGACTACAGATGTCTTTGTCTCTCTCTGCTTCGTGCTCCGTTGCGTGCGAGCCCCGCGGGAGGGTCTCTCTGCTCCTCCTCCACCTTACGCTCCACGCCGGGCGGTCCGCTTTCCCCGCTCCGGGTTCCGCTGTGTGCTGGATTCTGGGAGGGACACTCCGCATTCAGGGAGGGACGATCAGCTTTCCTAGCCCACAAGCTTGATTTGGGAGTCGGATGCCTTCAGCTGTTTCGTAGTGGATGTATGATTCACCTGGATGGTTAACCCTAAGTTTTCTTGGAGTATATTCTATGCGATGCATGCTGAATCGCTTCAGGATATGACAGCCCAGGGGCTTGCTATGGTCGGCCCAGGCAGGGGCTTGCTATTGTCGGCCCAGGCGGATAACTGAAAAGTACGTCCTCACACGCCGGTGGCCATCTTAGAAATATTTAGATGGACTATTTTTGCAAGCTTGGGAAAAACTGGAGGTTCTTTTTTTCGGACATTATTGGTTTTCTACTTTAAAGGGGTAAATGCCCTGGAATGCTGGGAGCCATCTTGGAATGGAGATGTCTTCTTAGCTCACAGGTTTGTTGATTGGCTTGATTTTGTTAACTCTTTATTTTGAGGAGTGGGGTCTTACCTTTTCTCTCTCATTTGTTATTCTATATGCATGGTTGGCACTGGGAGTGCATCTGTTGGTACTGGTGATGCACTTACTCATTGCTGCACTACTTTAGTTGTGTCTATCCCACTCATTCTAGACACCCAGCTCTATGTAGAGAGCTTTTGATGATTATAAATGAATACCAATCAATGTGTATTTTGAGTTGTGCTTCGTTGGGGCGTGTGCTATGTATGGTTTTCTAATGTCAAAGACCGTTTTGAGTATATGGTACAGATTGTGATATGCTAGTGAGAGAGGCAGATTCTTTTGACAGAGACCAGCTAGTTATGAACTGAAAGGTGTTGCCAATTGATGCCTTCATTTAGTCCTCTTGTGTCTGTCTTTAGTTTATATTTCCAGTTGTGTTCCCTTAGCATGAGTGAGTGGTGTATGTCCCCCCCTGCAGGGGTAGTTTCATGTGTTCAATTATTGTCCACTTCAGTCTTTTTCTGTGTGTGCCTTCTCTATGAAGTTCATTACCAGCGTGCTGTGAGCTTTTTGGTCCGGATACATGACTTGCCCACATACCGAAGGCCACATGGGCAGGTGATGAGATAGATCACATTCTGTGCGTTGCAGTTTGTGAATGATTTCTGCTGTCAAGTTGTGTTCCACCCAATGTTTATATATGTTTATCGAGAAGTCTGTGGACACGCTGAGCATGTACTACAGGGAGTGTGGCCTGTTGTGTGGAGAAGGGCCCATAAGGTGCCCTGGCTCAATATTGTAGATGGTGGTGCTGCTTGATAACTCGGTACAATATCACTGAAATTGTTTCTTTTCTTATTTGCCAAACGAGAGAGACTGGCGTGATTCGAGCCCACGTCGAGCAATGGCCACAGACGATTTATGTTTTTATTTATTTTGTTCACCAAAGGGTAATTACTGAGAGCCACTGTGATGATATTTTCTGGAGGATCTGTTCTATTGTGTTGTTGTAAGGTGATTTCCTGGGGTATATTAAGTGGTCTTTTTCTGGCATGTCGCACAGTCTTCCTTGGGTATCCTCTTGCCTATAGTTTGTTACTAAGCTCCTTTGATTGTTGTTCATATTCTTGTCTACTTGAACAGTTCTTGCGGTACCTCAGGAACTGTCCAAAGGGGAGGTTTTCTCTCAGGCTGCGAGGGTGGTAACTATCAAATAGCAATAACGTATTACGGTATGTGGGTTTATGGTATACTGTGGTGTACAGCTGGCCCTCCCCCACTGTTCGCCATAGGTCCAAGAATTGCATCTCATGTGTACTTTTCGTCATTGTGAAATGCTGATGTTCATTCTGTGTGTTAAGCCATTCATAAAAGCTCTGTACTTGGTCTTCGTTCCAATGAAGTATTATGAAAATATCATCAATGTAACACTGCCATTTATCCAGGTGTTGTACAAACGGATTGTTGGCATATATTCTCTCATCTTCAAAGGCACTCACATACAAATTAGCCAAACTTGGGGCAAATGTAGCCCCCACGGCAGTCCGAGTAGCTTTTTCAAAGAATTGGTCTTCAAAGGAGAAAATGTTTTGTGTTAAAGTTATTCATGTAAGTTGTAAAATGAGTTGTATAGGGACGTCCAGTAGAGGTGTACACACTTCCAGAGTTCTTTGGATTACTAATAGTGTCCCCTCTTGGGGTATTTTAGTATACACTGATTCTATGTCTAGGGTGATTAGCCATTGTGTGTGAGGATCAAATGGTTTGTCTCTTAAAAGATTTAGCATAGCCGTGGTGAGGGCACTATCTGACAGAGACAAATAAAATAAAATAAACTAAGGATAGTGCAGGACCTACATTTGAGTACCTGCCCCTTCAGAAAATGTTCCGGGAACTGGCATTATGGTTCTAACAGTGAGCCTTTGAAAATCAGCACCTTGTGAGTGCAATTCACACATCTTCCTGGCTTTACCTTCTCAAAAATACAGTAAACCTAATAGTGTGCATGTTCAGTGCTCCAAAAATAAGCTTTTAATCCCAAAATAGAGTACCTTTCTCTCTATTTTATTTTATGTCTCTGTCAGATAGTGTACTTTCCCACAGCATGAAGGTGACAAGCTGTGGCATAGTTCTTGGCAAATGGACATAACACAAAAGGAGGTTCAAGATGTTTTTGCTGAATTTACCATCAGATTAAGGTGGTATTAATAGTTTCATCCCACTGAAACCAGGTGACAAGAAGAAACGGATGTGAAAGCAGAAAGTATACACCGTACACAAGACTGACTTTTATGATTGATTTCAAGTGATGTTTTTCTCACTTGTCGGTTGTTTCTTTGCCAAAGTAATTCGCAGATAAATGGAAAACAAAAGTATGGGATAAAACACTGGTAAATAAAAAAACGTAGAGTATCCCATAATTGGATAAGTGGGTGGATGGTCAAGAATAAAGAATATACAGATGAAGTTCCACATCACCTTTTTAACAGTAAAAACACTGATATCCCAGAAAAGCAAGATAGACCATATAGGGACAGTTGTATCTCTCTATCCTTTCACCTAGATAGGCAGCACACCACCGCCAACTAGGGCAAGCACACTCCCATAATAGGGCCATTTAGTACATTTACAGGGACATTTACCCAGGTGCGCTGGTTAAACAAATGTTGGGGAACAACATCAATCCATTCCCAGGATAATAAAAAATCCTACAAATTAACAGAGGAACAGTGGCCTTAGGGTCAATTGGGGAAAATCGGTTCTATTTCCAGGAAAAAGAGGGCAAGAAACAATCCTGGACAATTCTGCGTTCTGAGTAGCAGTTGGTTTGTTTAAATATCTGGGTATTCAGGTTTGCAGAGACTCTACAGAGTTTATTTAAAAAGAATTGAAGCCCATAACTGCAAAGTTTACAGTTGATACCAAACTCTGGTTGCCACTGCCCCTCACCATGCAAGGGAAGGCAGCAATTTTCAAGATGATGACGTTGCCCAGATGCTTGTACGTCCTCCTGAACACCCCTGTTAGAATTCCGGATAAAGGATTTCAAATTATTGAGGGAGCGTTGAGGAGGTTGTTGTGGTGGGAATCTCAGCCGAGAATAGCATTGGGATCCCTGTATGGATCAGTGAGGGATGGTGGGATAGGTCTTCCAGATCTCAAAAAATATGATTGGGCTTCCCCACTGGCTGTGGCAAACAAATGGTTGTGGGGGGACTGGTTCTGTCTGCATATTGGATTGGAATGTGCTGGTATGGGACATAGAGACATACTACGTCAATTGTCGTCAGGCATAGTAATGTAATCACTTGTTTTGTCTCATTCCCCCCCTCCCCACTCCTCCCTTATTTGTTACTTGCACTTGCACTATCTGAAATGTCGCCAGGCTGATTAAGATAGTTATTTTGCACATTCTGATTTGTTTCAAGGACTTGTAAGACTGTCACTGTAATTTTCCCATGCTCCCTCCCGCCTTGAAGTGCTTTGAAACACATTGTGCATAGGCGCTATTCAAATAAACAATCAATCAATCAATTACAGATCCTATATGGAGGAGTGAGTGGGGGAGATACTGCCTTCAATCTCAAAATATGTGATCAGTGTGTGGGAGAAATCTAGAAAAGAGATGGGCCGGTTGAGGGCTGATTACAATGAAGGCCCCGTTATCTAATACCGAGACATGCCAGAATTGCGGAAGTTGCCTTTTGCGACCCAATGGTACACCCAGAATATTTGAGTAGTGAAAGATGTGCTCCTGGAAGGTCACGTGAGATGGTATCAGGATTTATGACAAGACACAGGATGGTCGAGATGGGACTAATACGAATATATTCGGTTCCGACATGTGATGTGTTTACAATTCCGAGGCAACCACAACTGCTGGAAGGAATCCCCATTGGAAGCCAATGTACACGCACAGCAGGTCCATCTTGTCCATGTACCAATCTCTGTGACGCGCCCCTTATCAGAACTCCGACTTAAATGGGAGGCAGGTACGGGGCCTCTTGAAGCAGAGGAATAGCAGGAAGCCGTAATGACCCCCCCCAAGGTAATAGCCATAACAGCAAGGCTAGTACAATGGAAAGTCTTGCATAGAACATACTTTACCAGGGAGCAGCTGTTTAAGTGGGGTCAGACGGATGACTCTAACTGTTTATGCTGTCACGGGGGGACAGGAACTTTTTATCACACCATGTCTGAAAAGCTGGAATTTCTGGCACAAGATCAAGGTGTCGGAAGTAGTGTCACAGCATGTTCTGGAAGACCCAAAACTGATGTTGCTGGGCATATGAGGAGACATGGCCTACTCGAGCTATGAACAATTGTTTATTTCAAATGCAATGATAGAGGTTAAAAGGAACATTGCCATGCAATGTGGGGGCGGGGGGGCAAGAGAAAGTGCCATGTTTTCAAAGTGGGTAATAGACATGGACAACTGTATGGCAATGGATGAAAGAGTATACAAAACCAGGGCTGTTCAGTCAAATTCGGGAACATTTGCAATATGTGGGGAAATGCAGACTAATGTCATGGCATTAGCATTGTACCTTTTAGTGTTGTATGATTATATGACAGGGCAAATGTTGGCAGACTTTACTGCACAGTTGTGAGCCAGGTCCTACTAATTTGAATATGGATGGAGTACTAATCTGTAATTCTATGACAAGACTGGAGGCGAGCATTATGCTTCAACTACTTTAATTACCACTCTTCAGCAGTTTCAACAAACGCAAAACTTATAACAAAAACACTGAAAACGTCTGAACAGACTTTTCTGCTTTTTGAACTACAATCCCCATAGTCTCTGTAGTCCATATCCTTCCATGCTCAGCTATGACCACTTCCTGTCCCTGAGCTCCTCCTCTTCTTTTACTGCTCTTCAAGCAGATAAGTACTGTTTATACATCTCCCTTGTAATGTGGTTCTAAGGGCAGCATTGCGTAGGGTAGAGAGTGTGTTGTAGGCTGAAATGTGTAGCTCAGGATAAGCATTATTCATATAGATAGACGTTTTCTTTGGAACGCAGCGCGTAGAATGCCGAAGCGGCGCTAGGAGACCGTGTTCGTTTGATGTCATGGTGCGTTTCATTTTCTTTTCACTTTACGGTCGCCAGTTGGCGAGGACCTCTCACCACGCGGCCTCCCCGTGCCATATGACCGGCACCCTGGGGGGGGCGGGCCGACACCGTGAGAGGCTACAGCGGCTTGCGGAGTCGCACCGTCAGAGAGCCACCAGCTCCTCCGGAGGTTTGGAGGAGCCAGCGGGATTGAGCGCACAATGCCGGCAGCCCCCTCCCTTGCGGGGGCGGAGCCTGCCTCTAGCGCAGGTAGCAGAAGTCCCAGCCCCCTCCTTTGTGGAGGAGGGGCCTTCATCTCGACTTCCGCGTCGCATGTTTTCACTGCGACGCGGATCAGAGAGTAGAATAGTACGAAGCCGGGCCCGGCGGTGATTTTACAAGCTACGAACGTAGCGATTTCGGGCGCCTCCACCCGATATTGCAGCAGCGGAGCGCGCGGTGCCTCACGCCCGCCCAGGGACAGCAGCACACGAAGTGCATCAATCCGCCGGAGACAGGAGCAAAATCCCTGTTCCCTACTACACGGTGCCCAGATCAGAGGGCCCAGCACAGACACGCCTTTACCAGGCACCCTTGATAACTGAGAGAGTCCGGTGCAGCCACTTAAAAAAATAAAAAAAAAAAATAAAAAATAAAAATAAAAAGGAAATATATATTTTCAATAAAGAAGATAATTAGTGAAAAGGAATAAGCAGAGGAGCGACGCTTCCTCGGTTCCATCAGTAGCATCTACAGTGAAAGGGGCGTGCCAAGACACCTGTACAGGTATTTGAGGCACTCAGGACTCGCTCAGGATGTCAGAATTTGAGTGGAGCGAAGAAGAGCAGCCTTCAGATCTGGCTGCCAGCTTCAAAGAGGTGCTAGGCAACTCACTGATAGATGCAGTGGCGCTAGGGGTTAGGCCCCTGCAAGACAGGCTGGAGTCCTTGGAGGCTATGCTAAAACAGCCTACGGAAAGCACCAGACGGACTGATTGCATGCCCGCAGAACCCTCAGAGACAGGGTCAATGGGGAGTACCAAGGCCCGAAAGAGGAAAGTTCCTCTCGACCACCAGGGCCCTTTGGAAGGGGCGAAAGAAAAGGCCCCGGAGGTCGTCGACACCTTTGCAAAGCTCCGAGAGGCATATGCGCGGCGCCAGACAGTGCCAGACCTCACGACCCCCACTACAGGGGAAGAATATGAAGGAGAAGATAACCCAGGCTCGGAAGGAGAGCCGGAGGACGGAGAGGCCCTCTCTCAAGAGGAAGAGGAATTGAGAGGAAAGGAGGAAAGCATACCTAGCGGAAGGAAGAGGCTCCGCAAAGAGAAACACCTCGAAGAAGAGGAGGAAGGTATGTTTGATCCGGTCAGCATCCAGAATCCGAGATCCTCTGACTGGCAGCCCTCGCCGAGAGTGGCTCAGTATATGACCAAAAGGTTAAGGAAAGCACTGGACAAGGAAGTCCGTCAGAGACTTCAAGCGGAATGCCTGAGGCCAGACCTGCCAGGGAAAGTGGCAGAAACCCCGGAATTAGACCCCAAAATGCTAACCTTCGCCTCAAAGACAAACAAAGACCCCCGTAAGTGTATTGATAGATCTTGGAGGAGTTGTCAGGAGAAAGTGCTCGATCTGGCCAGGTCGCTTGCAAAGATTATGGATCTGGCGGAGAGAGCCAGAGATACGGGGGAAGAAGTAGACCCCGACGCCCTAGCGGGCTGGGCGCAGAGAGCAGTATGCCTGCTAGGGAATGCGAACTGCGCCATTGCTTCGGAACGCCGGAGAGGCCTATTGCTGAAAATAGACGAGAAAATTAGTGACTTAGCATCATACGAGGCCGGTGAGGCCGCTCAGGGACTCCTCTTCGGAGAGACTTTCGGCAAGGAGATGGGTCGCTTTGTGGGCACCTACACATCATTGGAGAAGGCACAGGCTTCTATTCAGAAGATCTTTCCCAGTCCAGTTTTTGGAGGGACCAGTCGCTACAGGGGCCGTTCGGCTGGTCGGAAGGAGGCCCCAGAACCCCAGGGCGCAATACTGGGAGAACAGGCAGCAAGACTCCTTCTTCCCGTCCAGAGGACGCTTCCCAAGAGGTCGTAGAGGAAGAGGATCAGGCCGGGGACAAGCATTCAACCAAGGTGAGAGCAGCGCATTATCCCCCAGTGGGGGGGAGAACTCGCATGTTCTTGAGGAATTGGCGCAAGCTTTCCAGCGACGCCTGGGTGTTACAGACAGTCGTGGGTATGCGCCTAGAGTTCGTACAGCCACCCATACAGGGGCGCAGGCCCCACCAGCAGCAGCTAGAGCACGAAGAACAGAAGCTTCTAGATCAGGAACTAGGTCTTCTAGCGGCAAAGAACACCATAGAAAGATGCCGGGGCACTCCCGTATTCATAAGCAATATGTTTCTGGTGTACAGAAAAGAGAAAGTATGACCAGTTATAAACTTAAAGGAGCTGAACGGTTGGATAATCTACCGGCATTTCAAGATGGAAGGCATCCATCAGCTCCGGGACTCGCTCATAGAAAAAGAGTGGCTGACGAGGTTGGATCTGAAGGATGCCTACCTGACGATCCCAGTAGCGGAAGAATTCAGGGCTTTTCTAGATTTTCGCTGGAAAGGACAGTTTTGGCAATTCAGGACCATGCCCTTCGGGCTTGCCTCAGCACCTTGGGCTTTTACCAAGGTGATGAAGCCAGTAGCAACAGCGATAAGAGAGAAGGGGATAAGATTGATCATTTATCTAGATGACCTGCTGCTCCTTGGCAAGGATCGAGAGTCCCTCAGGTACCAGACAAGATAGGTCCAGGACCTGCTGGCGTCTCTAGGATTCCTAGTGAATATGGAGAAATCGGACTTCGAGCCAGCGCAAATACTGGACTTCCTGGGCTTCGTCCTAGACACCAGGAAAGCGGCGCTCGAGCTTCCAGCCCGGAAGATTTGCGATATCAAGAGGGAATTGAGAGGGTGCCTCCAACGAGAGGTAGTATCCCTCCGGACGCTAGCAAGGATCGTAGGGCTGCTTGCGGCCTCTATCCAAGCCATATTTCCGGGGCCATTGCATTATCGTGCGCTGCAGAGGTTGAAAATAAAGCATCTGCAGCAAGGACTGAGATACCACCAGTTAGTGCCGTTGGATCAGGAATCCAAGACGGAGCTAGTATGGTGGTTGAAGAATATGGACGCCTGGAATGGACGTGCCATTGTCGGAGACAGACCAGACCTGATTATAGAATCCGACGCCAGTCGCTCGGGCCGGGGCGCTCGATGCAGAGACCTGCAGACAGGGGGAAAATGGAGCGAGGAGGAGCTCCAGTTGGTTGCACATAAATTGCCTGGAACTACTAGCAGGATCCTTCGCGATCAGAGCCTTCATGAAGGGGAGAATGAGATCATGCGTCCTCTTAAAGATGGACAACATATCGGCAGTGAGATATATAAATCAGCTAGGCGATACCAGGTCCAGAATGCTAGCAGAGCTAGCGAAAGACTTTTGGCATCTCTGCCTACAGTCAGAGACTTCAGTCACAGCGGAGTACCTCCCCGGGACGCAGAACATAATAGCGGACTGGAACTCTCGCTACCTCACGGATTCCAGCGACTGGAGGCTGGATCCACAGTTTTTCGGAGGATGACCGAGAAATGGGGGCCGGTACACATAGACCTGTTCGCCTCCCGGTTGAATGCCCAGACAGCAGATTATTTCAGCTGTAGGCTGGATCCGGGAGCTCAAGGGACAGATGCGTTCTTGCAAGAATGGAGCAGAGGTCCACACTACGCGTTTCCCCCATT
The DNA here is from genome assembly GCF_040938575.1 of Ambystoma mexicanum. Taxonomy (NCBI): domain Eukaryota; kingdom Metazoa; phylum Chordata; class Amphibia; order Caudata; family Ambystomatidae; genus Ambystoma; species Ambystoma mexicanum. The sequence continues at coordinate 641,716,703 of NC_090939.1, forward strand.
CATGATGCTGAGCAGAGTTCTAGCGAAGTGTCGGAGGGATTCAGCGGAGCTGATTTTGGTAGCGCCATGCTGGAAGTCACAAGTGTGGTTCCCGACGCTTATGGAACTAGCAGTGGATTACCCGAGGCTTCTTCCGGAAGGAGAAGACCTGCTCACGGACCCAGCTGGGTCGTTTCACCCTCTGAGAGTGAGGGGGACACTCCCGCGCATCGCGTGCAGGATATCAGGAGACGCTGGGCGCTGCCAGGCATTTCGGTGCAAGCTGCGCAGCTCATCGTGGAATCCTGGGCACCTTCTACAAGAAGGAGCTACAACGCGGCTTGGGCCAAGTGGACTAACTGGTGCAGAGGGAGAGGTGTTAATCCCATTTCTGCGCCTGTAGTGATGATTTTGAACTTTTTGGCTCAATTATTGCAAGGTGGGAAAGCGTTCCGCACCATAGGAGTGTACAGGTCAGCCATATCTGCAGGGCACCTCCCTATCGAGGGCGTACCAGCGGGAGAGCACCCAGCAGTAGTTAGGCTGATTAAAGGAGCTAAATTTGCAGTACCACCAGAGCCTCGATACAAGACAGTCTGGGACGTGCTGACGGTGCTTAAGCTATTGGAGAGCTGGCCAGGCAGAGATATCTGTCACTGAAGCAGTTATCAGGAAAGTTAGTGATGCTGTTGTGCTTAGTCTCTTGCAAGCAGGTGTCAGACGTAAGGGCCCTGGAATTAGATAGGAGGTCATTCGGGCCAGAGGGAGTAACATTCTCGATAGTGGGAAGAACTAAGACGGGGACATCCTCAGTTCACTACCCATATTTCCCAAGTAGACCTAAGTGGTGCGTAGCAAGTTGCATGAAAGAATACGAGAGCAGGATGGCAGAGCATAGAGCAGCAAATGTTAAGCAATTGCTTTTTGCGCGAAGGAAGCCCTACAAAGGCGTATCTACAGCGATTATCGCCAGATGGGTTAAAGAGGTCATGCAGGCAGCAGGTATAGATGTGGGGAAGTATGGAGCACATTCAGTGAGCCGAGCTATGGCATCTAAGGCTTTTAAGACAGGAGTGTTGCTTAGAGATATTATGCTTACCGCAGATTGGTCGAATGATCAAACTTTTAAGGAGTTTTATTTTAAGCCGACCGAGAGTTTAGCGGTCACAGTGTTGGGAAGCTTTGAACAAGCATAATGCTTTCCTCCAGTCTTGTCATAGAATGTAGATTACCCCTGCTATCTGCGCAGGGAGTATTAATTCTATTAAAGACTAGGAGGCAAGCATTAAATTCCCACCCAATTTATGTATTGAGCAGGATATTGGATTTCTGTATGTGTTAATATTATTATGTGCTCGTCAATACATGGACACCACCCTGATTTTCTGATTTCCTTATTCCTAGGAGAGGAGCAGAAGAACAATTGAAGTGTGAGACTAGTGGAGATAGTCACCAGAGTCGAGGAAGTTCGACATTCGTTTGGAGTGGTTCAAGTCGTTGCCAGTTGCGGGACTTAGTGTGGAGTTCTCAGTAAGACTTTCAGAGCGAGTAAAAGAGAGTAGGAGCTCAGGGACAGGAAGCGGTCATAGCTGAGCATGGAAGGATATGGACTACAGAGACTATGGCGATTGTAGTTCAAAAAGCAGAAAAGTCTGTTCAGACGTTTTTCAGTGTTTTTGTCATAAGTTTTGAGTTTGTTGAAACTGTTGAAGAGTGGTAATTTAAGAAGTTGAAGCATAATGCTCGCCTCTTAGTCTTTAATAGAATTAATACTCCCTGCACAGATAGCAGGGGTAATCTACATTATTGCTTTGGTTTAGTTTGTTATGAAGAATTCAATAAAAGGATTGATAAACACATTTTTTACAAAAAAATTGATGACATTAGTTAAGGGAACAAGAGATACAGTGAATGAGTCAACAGAGAGACCATTGGAGGTTTCTCCTCAACCTTACCCCCAAACTCCTGGTTGGGCTGTGTGGTAATGCAGCGATAAACGATATAACTGCTGCATTTTACCGGACCGGCCAACATATAATAGGGCCCACTGAGTTTGAGCGACACTATGATGACATGCCTTACTATCCAGACCCTCAGAAAAGGTTTGAGAGAAAAATAAGACAGGGTCCCCAGTACCATAGAAAACCTCCTTACAGTTGTGGCCAAAATGGCCGTAAGGTAAGGCTGCAGAGAAGCTCCGTAAGAGGTAAGATAATTACTTTAGTATCATTTAACCCTCTGCCATCCATCCTTTTTTCTAATCCTTTGCAAAGATAAACCTTTGGAGATTTGGATGAAGCGTTTTTCAACTCTGTCATTGATTATTTTACTTACTTTACTTGCTTTCTTTAGAACTGTTTTTCAATTTCATTGTGTACAAGATGGCGTAGTTCTATCCTCCACACTGCTTGGAGCGTCCCTTTCTGGTTTCCCCATCTAGACAGCCTTGTTTATTTCTACTCACTCGGCATACAGTGCTGGACATTTTTTGCTTTGTACAGGTGGGGTTTCCTTGTCTCGTGGTTAGGGCCTCAGTCTCCGTTCGGTGGTGGGGTGGGTATTGTGGCGGTTTTGGAGGGGGAGACGGAGGGGAGGGCCATTTAGCTGTACAATGTTTGTATTTTGTCATAAATGGTACCTGACATTTACTTGTATATTACACTTTATTACCACACTTTAGCACTGTCAAGATAGAGAGCCATCGGTTTCACTCTTTCATTGGGCTTACCAGTGAAGTCAGCGGGAGCGGCACATCGCTCTCAGCAGGCCTTGGCTTCTCGAAAGGCCTGCCGAATGACCACCACTCCTGTTCTCAGGATCGTGAGGTTTGACAATCAGGCTGCATTTTCAGGCCACAGGAAGCGGCTTCACCCATTCTGCACTATGGGACAAGGTGGAGGTTGTGGAGGGGGATGGAGGTTCTTCCCTAGCACATCAATAGAGTTTTAGAAACTGGCCTGCTTTGTTAAAACATTATTGTATTTACATGAGATCCGCACATTCAGGCATATCCGATTCATTGGGCCTCATTACACGGACGGCGGTAAGGAAATGACGTTACCGGTAATTGAATACCGGTAACGCTAAATTTCCTATCCAACTACGACCCGGACTTGTCGCTATTAGCGCCCTTGTTAAGTACGGTGGCACTAATAGCGGCAAGTCCGTGGGCGCGCGACCCCCAGGCCGGAAATAGCGGCATGGCGATAATAGCATCCCATCACAAGGTAGGCGGACATGGCAATAGCAGCATGGAAAAGACCCCAAAACCCCCTACCGGCATGGCGCTAATACCGGCATCGCGAACCACCGTTAAGAGACCTGAGCAGTGTGTCCACCTGCCACAGGTGGACACATGCAGCACAGGTATAGGCGATGGAGACTGTGGCAGCACAAAAGGGCACACCACACCCCTTCCCACACCCCTTCCCACGCAAAAATGCTTCCAATACTGCCCGCATTACATGGGCTGGAGGATATGATTGCAGTGCGGCAGCATCAACAACAGGCAGCACAGAGGAGATGCAGGAGGAGTACGAGTAGGAGTAGGGCAAGACAGGTGCAGCAAGCACCAGCAGGGCACCCAGAAATACCACAGAACCAGCAGGATGAGGACAAGAAAATTGCACATAGCCGTACCAGCGCTGTGATGGACCAGGCATCTGGCCTCTACAACACACAGCACCGTCCCTAACCGTGCCGGGCGAAGCCCTCCTGTACGGCCATGACAAAGTGCCGAAGACAACCATGGCATGTGTGATGCGGGATTAAATTTACATCAGACGGAATGTGCCTATGCCACCTGACATGCAAGCGCAAGATGAGGATGATGTGGATGGTGATGAGGATGGCCGAAAAGGCCCGCAGGGACATGCAAGTGGCAATGTCCAGGAGGGACACGATGTGCGTCAGCATCTGATGTATCAGATTCCATGACATCCAAGGTATGACCATTATGCATAAAGATGGGTATTACTGCCCTGATACATGTGGTCAGTCCCACAAAGAATCATCTCCCCAATACAGTACACACACACAATGATGAATACCAAGCCAGTGTAAAGTTTTCAACAGTGTATTGTGAACAAAAGACAGCAATAAGTGCATGGCCCCAACTGTGAAAACACCCCTACCCCCCTGCCCCCACAACACTCCCAAAAACACCCCTACCACCCTCCCCCCACAACACTCCCAAAAACACCCCTCCCCCCCCTCCCCCCACAACACTCCCAAAAACACCCCTACCTCCCTCCCCCCACAACACTCCCAAAAACACCCCTTCCCCCCTCCCCCCACAACACTCCCATGTGACCCTCATGGTGTGAACGTGTCCTTCTCAACATGTTGCACCTAGTCCTTGCCCTAATTGTCAGTTCCTGCCCTGCCATTTGGTGTTTGTGATGTGGTGCGCCTCAGGTTGCGCAGAGACCGGCGTAGGGGGCTAGTTTGCCGGGAACTCCCAGAGGAGGTGGTGGCCGGTTCATCCTGGGTTGTGAGTGGGCATCAGCGCTCAATTGCGTCTGCTATACGGTGCATGGCCTGCCTGAGTTGGCCCATTTCGTTGCAGATCCTGTTGGTGCATGCCTCCATGCCCTCCCTTGTCTGCTGTGCAAAAATACCAAGGTCCTCCCTCAGACGGCCTACCTCAGCCATATGCTGCCCTACTAGGCCAGTGATCTCTGTCTGCCTCTGAATGATGGCTGTGAGGTCATGTTGCATGGTGGGTGCTGGTGGGATGGCTGATGCGCCTTGTTCCATGGCACTGGCCTCAGGTGAGAATACCTGGGGGCTCCATGACCTTTCAAGGATGGGGGTGGGTGACCCTCCTTGGCTACCCGGACCTGTAGACAACCTCGGGCTTGCCAGTATGGAGCGTGTTGGTCTGGGGCACTGGCTTAGATCCACAATGCCAGGTGCCTCCTCCTCATCCGAAAGTGGGGCAGTGGCTGCTGCCTCACCCCTTGAACTTGTGGCAGCAGAGTGCATTCCCTCAATGCTGCCTTCACTTGCTGGGAGACACACTTCCGTGGGTGCCGCGATGGCAGCAGGCATGGCCTCTGGCTGTGTTGAACTGGTGCCCCTGCTGCCTTTGTCCCTCTGGTCATGGTCACTCCTCCTGGTTCCCCTTGAGGATGTGGCTCTGTCCCCTGTGGCATCCCTCCTGGCTTTTTTGCTGGATGTGGGAGCAGGTGTCGCAGTGCGTGGCTCATCAGTTTCTGTGTGTGATCCTGTAGGGGTGAGAAATGGGGATATTCATCATTCATGGGTCGACCTGCCTTATGCTGAATGATTACGTCATGACGTTCTATGCATTTGGGGCTCTTTAGTGTGGATGCAGGTAATGGGGATGTTGGGTGGGTCATGCATAAATGGATCTGGGTTGAACGAATATGTGGTGATGCATGCATGTCTGTTGGTGGCTGGATCCACGACATTCATATGGACACATGATTGGGGGGCCCATCACACTTCACTGTGCATTGTTGGATGCATACACTCACCTCCATCGGACGAAGTGGGCTCCATTTCTCCTACTCCCTCTATGCATTCCACTCCGATTGTGGATGCACAGGTCTCCTCCCACTCACGGAGATTAATAGGCGATTCGCTGCCTCCTCCTGTGCCTGTAGCCAGGTTGCGGTTTACGGCCAGGATGTTCCTCACACGTAGCCGGAGGTCGTCCCACCTCTTGCGGCAGTCTTTAACTGTGCGGGTGGTGGTGCCTACCGCGCTGACCTTGGTGGCTACCCCTGCCCAGATGGCCTTCTTCTTCAGGACGGCCTCCCGCCGCATGTCGTTGCAGAAGACCACCTGTGCATTTGCTGCCAGTGTCTCAGTCAGCATTACAAGCTCCTCCTTGCAGAATTTCTCCTTGCGTTGCCGCGCTGTAGATATTTTCACGGCTTTGGGCATCTTTAGGCTGTCCTGGAAGGAGTTTTGTTCGGGTTTCCTGGTAAGGTGTCCTGGATAAGGAGGATGGCAATGGATTGTGTTTTTAAAGATGGGCGCCGTGCTCTTTCCCGTTCCTGTGCGATGACGCTATTTCCGGTTCCGCAAAATAACGGTCACCGCAATTAGCAGTGACCGCTAATGGCGATGACCGCTAATGGCGATGACCGCTATTTGCATGTGACGGCAGGTCGGAAGTGCTATCAGCGCTTTCGACGATGCCGTTAAGGGACTTTTTGGGGACTTTTGCGGCATGGCGGTAAGGTCATTACCGGCATGGCACTATGCTCGTGCCCGCGAACTCGTAATGACACGCAATTGGCAGCCTCTTGCGAGGGCGGACACGCTAATTGCGCCATGCCGGTAATTGCCAATTTTTACCGCACAACGTGTAATGAGGCCCATTGTCTGGATTATATAACCTCACCAGGGTTGCATGCATTTGCTCTGCCTTTACAGCCTAGCACTTTCAGCTTTCAGGCCTCTGAGCCTGGTCTGGGTCACCACAGGAAAACAAAAAGGTGATGGCTGGAAGATTTTGAATGAATCATAACCACGGGTACAGCTCTGGGCAACCCTCCAGACCATCGTTTTTCAGCCTGCCAAGCCATTACAAAAGGTGAAAAAACATATGCAAATCAGGCTTGGTCCTACCCCAAAAGGGGCAGTCCAGCCCGAACTGCTAGGTCACATCCCTTCTGCACGAGACCACAAGCATCCCCAGACATGTTTCAGCCTTGTGGGGCATCATCAGTGAGCAGTAGCTTGGGTCTCTAGGCCCTGCAGACCCGGGACCTACGTCTGGGCATACCCGTCCCACTGGGTAACCCCTTCACATTTGTTTTGCACGCTTTACATGGCATCTCTCCAATAATCGGATGATGGCGTGGAGGTGGTGTGGGAATGTGTCCCTTTCCTTTTCACTAACCTTTGCCTTAATCACTCTTCTCGATCGTTGTCTGGTGTTTTCCTCTAGCGTGATGCTTGCAAATGGGTCATTTTTAGTCTCTAGTATGGTTTGAACCCACAGCCGTTTCTAAGTTTTGTCTCTTATTGTTTCCATATCTATAGCATGGCACCCAACCTTGCTGCACATTGGTAGGATTTGGCATGACTAATCTGTTCTCTCTTGGAATCACTTCTGTTCACCCTCATTCACTGTCACTTCTCAGCAGTGCTTATACTTTCGGTTGGGCAGGCATTTTGTACGAGTTCATTACACACATAAACTATATTCTGTTTTGTTTCACTGTGATCTCACACTGCGTTTCAATTAATACCTTATTTCATTCATCATTTGTGCATCACCTTATTCATGGTTAACGTTTAGTTTAAAGAGTGACATCTAGTGGTACATACATGCACTCACCACAATGCACCCTATATAATTAATATAATATTTTAATTATATTTCCCAATGGTCCCCATAGCATAGTATAAGTTAAGGCATCTCTGTTATTTAGTGCAGCATTCCCATTCTCTCCCCGCCATGGGTTGCTGTCAGAGTATGGCTCCAGGTGGGGGAGACTTTGTTTGTAATTTCGCCCTTTTGTGCTCCCCAACTTTTCATTCAGCACACAGCCAACTCTTGGTTTTGACACCTCTGTCAGCTGGCTCAGTAGCTGGCTCAGTAGCACCAGGTCTCTGGAGGACTCCTCATGAGAGACACAATATGAATATCTGGTCTCTAATCCTCCATAACATCCAGGAACACTTGAGCACATCTCAAGGCCATCACACATCCATAAGCTTATTTATATACCTACAAAACATTGCACTTGTAACTGACACTTCTAACTGGCAAGATAATTGATTTGCTCACTATCTACAGCTCCTGATTCTTTTCATGACCGCTTTGATCTAAATCTCCCCTACAGTATATGCATCCGAGCTGATTCTACCACTCATTCCTCATGTTATCCCCCCCTCACTCTTTGTCACCTTTGTCTTCTGGTCTCTCTCTGACTTTCTCCTGTTATTCCGAATTCCAGCTCACCTTTATCTTTTTTTTAATTTACTTCCCACCCCAAAGACCGCGGTCTGCTTTGCACCCTGGGTGGGGTCACAGTTCAACCACACAGACAAGGTTGTGGCGCTCTTAGACCACTACGGTGGTGAGGTACGCAGTATAAAAACCAATGAACATAACAGGCATAGTGACAGGGGCAGAAGTATGCAAGTAGGGAAGGGGATTTGAGCAGTACCTCTGATTCTGGTGGGGAAAGCTGTATCTAAGTAAAGCGACATAGAAAAAGGGAGCCACAATCACAGTCTGTTAAAGATCTAAACAAACCGATTAAGACCACACCCCTTGCCATAAAATTGCTAACGCTAACAATTCTGTTTTGGAACATCTACAATTGTAGGGAGAGGTGATGGCATCACTTGAATTGGAGATTGATAAAAACAACATAGATTTTGTCAAATTCAAGTTCTCTCAGTAGTTTTCTAGTTTGTTTGCTGTCTGGAAGATCGAAATCAGTACAAATGTTCCTCTTACAAGTTGCCCATTTTGAAATATTATTCCACTTACAGAAATGCCCAAGAAAGCGTGTAAGGCAGTCTTATGATTGAATGTGGGCTGAGGATCAATAGGGGGTTTGCTCAAGAACTCAAGTGTGCAGTTGCCCAGATTTTTTTGCGTTCAATACCGAAGGTCAAGCCTTATAAACCACATTCTTCCATACCCTTCCAAAATACGCAGTGACTCTGTTAGTGCGTGATTTTGATTATTTAAGAATTATCATGAATTATCATGCAGGCTATGAAGATCTTTGAAATACAGAACCCAACAGCTACCAGAAACAAAGGGAAGAAACCCAGAGAAATGCCTGCTCTAACCCCCATTAAGGTAGCTGAGGTGAAGAGTACTCCTCTGTTGGACTTAGAGACAGGGGGGCCCAAAGACGTATTCCTCTGCTGTTAAGGAACCTAACAGACAAAGAAAACTCTCTGTTCAAAGCCAGAGACTTACAGAAGTCCTCTGTATTTAGACTCAAATCCTATCCTAGTCTACAAATCCCCTACGGAAAGAAATTCTCAGAACCCTGGCTAATTTCAAGGGAAATCCAAGTCCGGATATTTTAAGGGTTAAAAACCAATCACTGTCCTCGATAACAGATCTCAAATCCTGATCCCAATACCAGGGTGAGAGGAAATCCAACAATACCTACAACTGTTTCCAGGACTACTCCCCTAGAAGAAACATACCCTTCTAGAGAAGAACAGAGATATGACCACAGCCAACCCAGCAGCATAGAAAGTGGAGAGATATTCTCACAACTGCGGCAACAGGTCAAGCAATTGACAAGGAGCATTGGCCAATTCATGACATTGTATCAGGACATTCCGATTCTAATACTCATAAAAACCTAAGCCTGATTGAATCTACAGGACAGGGTGGACAATGACAAGAGGGAATTAATGCAATTAAAATTACGGAAGGAGAAGAGGAAAGGGGCAGGCGACCGACAATATATGCCCTGCCTTAGAGGAAGCTTCTTTTACCTTATGCGAAAATACCTCTGTGTTTGTTGAGCAATTACCTCGGAATAAAACCATTCCCAGATGTATTGCCTTCAGAAGAAGTCAGACAGAGACCTGAATGAAAAGAGAGTACCTAAGAAACTGCTCGATGCGAGACCCAAGATGAATAAAATCCAATGGTTTTGACAAAAGCCTCCAAAATAAAAGGGCACTTCTGCCTTTTCAGGTGTTTTACAGGCCTTACAATCAAAGAAGTAGCAGTTACCTGCAACCAGCAGAAAAGGGGGAAGTCCTGTCCCATACCAAATATCGAAGTGTCTTTTCATTCCCGCAAATTCTTTGATCAAGCCACATTAGCTTGAGTGGAATGCCCCTGAGGGGGTTGTCCAAAGTTAAGCTTTTTAAATCCGAGACATTCATCAAAGAAAATCTGAATTATCGACTAATTCACACTTTCTCTGTAAACTGGAGATGAAAGATAGGTTGTTCACGCCTGTCCAAGTTCAGCAACAGTATGACTTACAGGCTCTTACAGATACAGGCTCCCAAGTGACTCTAATATCTAGAGAAGACGCTGAGACTCTCAACCTCGGAAGAGGGAAAGGTCACTGTATTACCCTCAAACCTTCCCTCGGAGAACTTCACAATTTTGGCATGAAGCAAATTCCAATAGGTGAGGTTACTGAAAGCAAAATAAAAATAGAGCGAAACAGACTCACCCATCCGGTGATAGTCATGGCTCCCCAGGGCACACCTGTTTTACTGAGAAACAATGTACTTCTAATGCTGTGATTGATTGTGTGAACCAGGTCCTCTGCACCCATACTCACTGCTCGATCAAATTAAAAAGAAGCGCCAACTATGTCCATTTAAATGGTACCTGCCATTTGATTGAAAAACATCTTGACTGAATGGAGATTGATTTCCAAAACACTCAGTTCCCAGACATCACTGTCATATCTATGAGAGAACAAAATGGGAGACAAGCGACTTCCACAGAACTGTTGAGAATAAATCTTCCTCCGAACGAGTGGTTTTCCACTTATGAGGGAAATACTCTGAAGTTGTATCCACAGCAGACCTCCATTGAGGACCAAGGTCGACTGGAGGATAACTGAGGAAACAGAATCAGCAGTTTAACTCCACTACAAAGAAAAGGAGAACTCATATTCTTCTCTATTCAACTCAATGATGGTAATGAAACAGTGTTCCCCATAGTTTGCTTAATTCAGTGAAGAAGCTTCAATAGCAAAAGATTACTCAAGAAATTACAAAAAGATCAGAAGATTCTCACGTTTAAATGGATTGATAAATGGGAATCTGGACCTGATGCAATGGATTTAAAACGCATGATTACCAGCAGGTGCATGCTGGAGATCCATATTGGAAGGACACATTTAAATTGTAATTGTTGGGTTATGAGAGATGTCATTTGTGATTTTTATATCAGCAATGACATACTAAATCGATTTGCAATTAATTAGGATCTTATTAACAACATTCTGGTCCACAATTGGGGGACAAATGATGGGCTTCAAAGATTTACAGATGGCATTTTGGTCAGTCCATTTGCTGCCTTAAGCTGCTGCAGTTCAAATCAGAGAAGAAATAACTATTCCAGGAAATGTGCAACAATACACATTGCCAGTAAAAATTTGAAAATGACAGATATTGTTTAATGAAGAAGCTTTTATTAACTTAAATAATTATCTTCAGCAACAGGGCCTGTTTGTCCATGCAACACCTTTAGTAGAACTCAAAGATGACACAATCCGAATGCTGGTAGATAATAATGATCCTCAAAACATCATCTTATCCCGAGTTACCATTGGAATGGCTGTTGATTTTTCATTTTTGTGTCAAGCAATTTTTATTAAGCTTTGTAATGCTTTTTAATACTTTCCCGTTGATTTAGCCAATCTCATAGTTGGTCCCATGCCAGATGATTGTTATGGCAATACTGATTGCAACTGACCAGAAATTTGAAGTAAGTAACAATGTCAGAATAGTTGATGTGTCTCTTTATTTATATACCAGCGGTAGTCACATGTCCTTCCTTCATATCCTCTGGTAATCCCTTTAACCATCCCTCTCAGAACCTCCCCTACATTCCACACTCTAATTCCAATACCTAAGGTACCACAACAACATTCTTTATACTCAATAAGGGAGGAATGGTATGGCGTACATCCTGTGTCCTTTTGAAGTGGAGGATGTTACCTGTGAGATGCTGGAAGATGAGATAATATTCAAAGTCCCTATTAACTACCTTGTCACCAAGGAATCAACCACTCAGGTAACTGCCATAAGCAAAACTTTCTACAAACAACTAGAAGATACCTCAGAAATGGCCATCCCAGAGACATTTCCAGGCTTCCCTCAGATGGTCAAAGAACAGATCAGTATGGCTGATGCCTGTGAGACAGAAGAGTAGAAACAAAAGCTATGACGGATATTTATGGATTTTCAGAAAGTGTACTCATATGACTCTGAACATATGTCTCTCCACAACACAAACATACCTACAGTCCTTAATATGGCACCAGTATTTGTATGACAATACGTGTTGCCTCTAGCGAAGAACTTGGTATTCCGAGGGATTATTCGACCGATCCACAGTACTGTTAATAATTCAGTAGTAGGAATATTGAATTCCAATAGACAATGGAAACTCTGTGCAGATCTAAGGGAATTAAATAAGAAGGTATACATGTCATTGTGGCCTCTTCCTTATATTGATCACAGTGTTGCACAGATGCAGGGATCGAGAGTATATACTGTCCACAATTTCATTGATGGATATTGAACTGCCTTGGTACTTCGTGAACACCAATATAAACTTGCCTTTACCTTTGAGTTCTATACATTCCTACCCAAAGCCAGACATGACCTTGTAGAAAGAGGACATTTTGATTACGTCGAGATCACTCAAACCTTGGTTTGTCTTTTGAAGGCGGAGGTGAAGTGGGAGTAGAGGAACTCCCAAACAGATGCTGTGAAGCAACTCAAAAGATTTTTATCCCAAGCTCCATGCTTGGCTTACTTGATCGAAAACAAGGAATTCTTCCTCGAAACAAGATTGTCTGACACTGTTTTAACCATGGTCTTGTATCAGATGCATGACCAGTTTAATAAAGTGTTCACCTTTGCAAAGCAAACGTTATCACCAGTCAAGATCAAATTTAATGAACGTGAAAAAGCACTCAGGCTACAGAGTGGGCATTGAAAAGCTACCGTTCGTTGATCCATGGGGAACATATAATAGTTGACACCTCCCACCAGACTCTGTAATATCTACAGAGTGATCAGATACAAAATGGGAGCGTTTCTCTAACTCAAAGTATATTTCCTAGATTCTTTCAGTGCAGGCCTACCCTGTACAAATCAGGTATGGTCAAAATAAAAAGTGTCTAATGGCACAAGGATTAGCCAATCTACATGACTGTGTCCAAGGCAATTGTGTAAAGGATGAAGAGTTAAAAACCACCAATAATATGGAGGCATATCTAGCTTCTCATCATAAAGAATATGACAAGAACATCTGTCATGGAATGCCCATAGATTACAAGGATGGATGTTCCAACCATATTTAATAAAATGATGAGTAAGAATTAGTAGCTGGTGTTGGGAATGCATGGTTAAATGACACCCCTGAACCTTGCAGCCGGTTATAAAAATGGTGCCCGGAGTAGTCAGGTAGTGGAGCTGATGGCTGTATATAAAGCTTTTCTTAATGCTGCAGATCATGAGCTGCAGGAACTAATAAACATAACCAATCCAGACTATGTCCGAAATGGATTTGCTGAGCCTTTTGTAAACTGTAAAGCCAGAGATATGCTTTGTGTAAACAACAAACCTCTGAAACATGGGAAGTTATTCAAAACTATAGATTTAGTGGCATAAAACATTACCCTTTTTTGGAGGAAAATAAAAAGTCACTCAAAAGTTGAAATTCCTGATAAAACAGAATTACATTTGGCTGACCAACTTGCCAAAACCGGAGCAATCCAAGGCAAGTACATTGACATGGAACATCATCTCCTTGGTGAAGGAGCAGCAGTGACTCAATCATATACTTAAGCTGCAAGTGAGCTTTCTATTCTGCAATGGAGTAAAGATGCTCCAGCCCAAGATTAGTATCAATCATAGGATGATTCTATAAATATTTAGACGACTGGGAAAACGGCCCTTTATACGAAGCAGATTGGCAGGGAAAGGAAGACCTTCAAGTATTAATGAAATTCCAGAAGATGTTCAAAATTCACGGCACACTTTTGGTTAGGAAATCTCAATCTGGTTATGATCAGTGGGTGGTATCTACCTCATTCCAAATCATAATGTTAAATCATGCCCAAAACAGAGCAACAGCTAATGATCAGGGTTTTTAAAAGACCATGGAGATCATATGTCTCTGGAGGATAGCTCAGGGGCCACGTGCTCACCTTGGAAACAAGACGATATGGAGCAACACAGGTTCGATCTCCGGGTCCGCGCTTAGAAACCTCTGGGCATTAAGTGTGTTATAAATAACATATCATATGTGGGGTTGCTTATTGATCACACAAAGATTAAGGCCTAAAAATGTATTTAAAGGGGTGTCCAGTGTATTTATGCTATATTCCAACTGAGCTCCCCCACACACTGGTCTCCTCTACAAAAGAGAGGAATGACCTTTCCATGGTCCGATCTTAAGATCTATATTTTTGGTCCACTGACTCATTCTGCACATCTCAACAAATATATGTAGACCGTTAACTGTCTCCTCACCAAGTGGGTTGAATATCTTCAAGCTCCAAATTGCAGGGTGGAGACAGAAGCTATGTTAGTAATGAACCAGATATTTTCTAGTTTCTGCCTTTCTCAAAAGATTGAGTTAGTCGTTAAAAGAAAATGACATATCGCCTACCACCCAGCATCCAACAGGGGCAGTGGGGCGATATAATAAAACCATTCTAGGAATCTTAAGTTGGGAGTAGATTCTGGACCCATTTTGGACTTGCGATTACCAATAGTCCTGATAGCTCTGAGGTCTACATCCACTTTTCCAACTAAAAAATCCCTTTTAGAACTCATTACTGGTAGAAAAATGGTCTTTCCTCAACATCTGTTATATCGAACCCAGGAACAGACGTTGATCAACACCTCTATCACTCATGAATATGTGGAGAATTTGCAAAAGTATCTGCAACATGCCTCTTCCTACGCTCAGAGGAATCTGGAAAAAGCTGCAGTAAATTCCAAAACCTACTATGATCTGCAGACATCTAAAAAGGAGTATGAGCTAGGTGATAGAGTTTATTTTTATAATTTCCAACAGAGCCAGTCCAAAGGACGTTCTTTGCCAGCTGGAAGGGATTATATGAGCTCAGTGATGAGATCTCTCCCATTGCCTACAAAATACACATTCCAAAAGGGGAGCAGACAGTGGAACACTGGATCCATGTAAACCAGCTGAAAGCCTGCCACCCGCGAAATGTTCTTCATCAGATTGAGGAATCAGTTACTCCTTCTGATCAGACGAATTATGACCAACAAATCAATGTCAGTAAAGAGGTGACTACAAATTATTTGGTTGAAAGGATAAATGTTGGAGGAATGTTAAAGTTAAAATAGAATTGATTAATTATATGTGAAACTTTGATGTAATGCATTGTGCTTAAAATAGGGTAGTATAGGGACTTATAAAATGTGTCAAATGTAATTGCGTCATGATATTATACTAAACCAGCCTTTCTACCCCTCTCTTCTAGTAATTAATGAAATCATAATTCCAGATTCTCTGATCCAAAAGAGGACAAGGGGGTGAGGAAGGGGTGAGGAAAAGGACGTTGATCGCACACCCCAACGAAGGAGAATGGAAACGGCAATCCAAGTACACCGTCTGAAGAAAGAAAGACGTCATCTAAGCATCGGTGTTGATTAGCCAACACTACTAGTCAAATCCCATCTGTGTGGGGCTCATCTGGACCCCATGTTAGAAGAAATAAGAAATATATTTTTCAAGAAGGAATGTTACCTTAACCTTGGTCCCTTTCCTGGAGGTGTCATTTATGGGAGGGGGATCTGCGGGGAATTTTGAAACTGAGGGTCATTCCCCTAAAGTAAAATGAGAAAAGGGAGCATCTCTGAAAGAGAGAGAGAGAGGCCCAATCACAAAAATATTCTTCCTACTGGATTGCGCAATTTACTTCCTGTCATGATGAATAGCATGCCCCTGAAAAACACAAGGTGAATAAAGAACCAAACAAGAACTGTGCCCTGTGTACAAGACAAGACACAGACTTTTAGAGTTGTGCCACCAAAAGAACTCAGCAGGTTGCAGAACATTGATTGAAGAACATAAAATGAATGTAATTCAAGTATATAATAATAAGTGGTCTGTTCCTCAATCTCAGGATAGAAGTAAAATCCACTTGTGTATTATAAACCTGTCATTTGTTTTAAATGATCGTATTTTGCATACGTTTCATTTTAACCAAAATAATGTAAAATGTACTATAGAAAGAGAAGCATTTAAAATTACATTTTGTTCTGCCTTGCACATACTTCACTTCGAATCACTCTTGTGTATTAATTAAAACTCAAAGTGAACAGGCCTGGACTTATTCCTGTTTTAGCTTGTGCTAACTTGAAACTGTCTGTAAATTCACCTCACTCCAGTAGCCACCACTTAAAGAATGCAGCCATGAGACCTGGCCATGAGTTAAGTCTTTGGTATTGTTTTCATGTAAGATTTCCCTTCCTCAATCCTGTTTTAACTAGGGGTGTACTGAATATGAAAATGTACTATTCGGCCAAATACCGAATAGTTGGCCTAATTATTTGGCCGGGGCCAAATAGTGAGCCCAATAGTAGTCTACTACTAGAAATCTGCCAATATATGTATAGAAATGTTCCTTTTGAAATATAAACATAGTAACATTGCATTAATCGGTCGTGCAAAATAAAAAAAGATGTCCAGGAATTCGATATAGCTGTACTAAATATACATTAAAAAAATTAATTCCGAGTGCAACGCATGAATTAGCTATGTAGTAGTAATTGTGAACATATATAAACAGCATTACACACATGTGTAGGAAGATACACACTGCCGCTAGAAGCAACAACAAACAAGCATTAGCAATGCCAATGATTTAGGCTTTGGGTAGGCATGGGAAAGGAACTTGCCAGACACTGCCTTAGTGATATTAACTGACTATTGATGATTACAGGTGCAAAATGGTGTGAGTGCCGAGGCATTTAATAGCAGTGCATAACAAGCCATAACAGTTGGCTTTGCCAATGCTTGCTTTTAACAGAACTTCAGTGAAGGACATGCATAGTGCTTATAAATAGATCATGAGCTCCCAACATACAATACATGTAGAGCCTATACTGTGATACAATATGTTGTGATCAGGGCTGCGGAATGTTTTCTAAATTTCAGGGTGACCAAATACCACTTCAACTGACTATAAAGGCACATCTAGAACCTATACCATTGCCCTCACACAACCTTGGTAGTGACTGGGTGACATGTTCTGGGGAGGATCTAGAGGCTAGACTCAAATCCTGGAGACGTCAAGAGAATAATACACATTGTGCTAGAGACACAGCCTTCACAGTGTAACCAACTCACTCTGTGTGGCACAGCTGAAGTGCAGTGTGTTGACGCATCCCTCCTGCCACCCTGTCAGCACTTTCTGACCAGGCTACGGCCAAAGCCTGAAGATTTGGCAGTTCAGCTAGCCACAGCTCGCCCTTGCCCGAAAGCGCCGAAACATGACTCATTTCGCCATGAATCCCCGAGGGAAAAGGTTGATTGATTGGCAACTGCTGCACCCAACCTCTTACACAGAAGCCATTTGCATGCAAGCAGCTGGTGCTCCAGGGCACCCAGAGGAGGTAAATTCACACATGGTTTACTAGTTGTTACAATGAAAGGAAGGAGCGACTTGTACTGTATTTGCATCTGAGTGCCTGGACATAAGATGCACAGGCAACATTTGCTGTAAAACAAAGGACTAGTTTATGTTTTCAAAGGGTGCTTTCTGATGGTTGACCCGGGGTGAAATACTTCCATAATGTCTTTGCATTACCGTTCCAGGCCAGCTTTCAGTGAACCCTGATGGCTGCCCTCCATCCCAAAGCGTGTGTCTTTAGCATGCATGCTTTGCAGCTCTGCTATCAAGCAGCCCTTCTTGCCTAATTACGTGCCAGGGACAAACATCGCAATAATTCCCAGGAAAGCTCCCAACCCCAGCACTGCTTTCACGTTGCATGCATATGGAATTGCTTTGTGCACCCCAGTCCAATGCTAGTGTTACGCTCACCTGGTCTCTGCGCGGGTGTTTGGGGCACGGTTGTAGCCCTCCCTGGACTTGGCTCCCCTGGAGCAGACTTCTTCCCCAGCTTCTGTAGTGTGGACTGCGTTGGTTGCTGACACTGCCGCTGAGAGACTACGAGAGGCAGTTATAATGCTGTGGTTGGACTGTGTGAGGTGAGCATGTGTCTACCCATATAGTCTCACCTGTTTATTTATGAGGATGAGCTCTCAGTCCTGCTTCTCAACTGCAGGGGCGGCTTTAATGGACATATTTACTTCACTGGTCCGTGTACATGGCAGCCCAGACCGACTGTGGATGATCCACTTCGAAGGTAAGTGAGTCTTAACAATGATTATTGTCCGTATCCTTTTGCAATGTCTTTTTCCGTGATTATTGTCCGTAACCCTTGTAATGTCTTTCCTTCTCCCAATAGGTGTGATGAAGGCCCAGCGGAGTCGCAGTGTTGGGAGCGAGTCCAAATGGGTGCCAGAGGAGTTTACGAGGTCCCCAGTAGATGGTAAATTGGGTTTTGAGGTCAAGCGCAAGGATTGTGTAGCGCGCGACCTAGCGTAAAGTCTTTATGCAGTTTCTAACCTTGTTTGTCCTTTTCTCCTGCAGGGATGACCTGGCGACGTCTGACGAAAAAGGCAGCTATTCAAAGACCTGCCGGCGGTTACTGGATGGAAAGATCCGCGAGGATGCTGGGCGAGAAGAGCTCCCGCGTAGCTAGATGCCCGAGAAAGGTGAGGAAGCGCCGCAACTGCGATGACTGTTGGAATCATGTAAGATGCGCTGCAGGCGATGGTATTGCAGGAGTCAGGGAAGATGAATCAGGTAAGAGGCGCTTCGGCGATGGTGTTGCTGGAGTCAGGTAAGCTGCGCTTCAAGCGATTGTATTACTGGAATCAGGTAAGGTGCGTGCTGAAGATGAAGTGCTGGAGTCAGGTAAGCTGCGCTTCAAGCAATGGTATTGCTGGAAACAGGTAAGAGCGCTTCAGGCGGCAGTGAGCGTTACGCTGCAGGAAGCAGACTAACGTGAAACGCTTGCATGCAGACGGGCAGGCTTAAATAGCCTGGTCCCAGCCACGCCCCCTTGGCTCCACCTCCTGACCCCACTTTGCCACTCCCAGAGGATGCTTCACGTGCACCCCAATGTTTTCCTATGGCCACGCCCGGCCTGGATGCATGTGGGGAATCTGCTGCGGAGAAAATAACACGTGCCGCAGAAATAAAGTGTGCAGAGCACACTTTCTCATGAGCCTGGCGCCAAAGACGCCAGGACTGGGTCCACCTGGACCCTTTAGATGATGGAGCTAGTGGTCCTTGCCCTGTGGCCATGACAAAATTCCCCCTCAAGGCCCCTTCTCCCTGGTCCCAGTTTGGCAGGATTGTTACGATGGAATTGTCTGATTAGTCGTGGGGCATGGACAAATTCAACAGGTTCCCATGTGCGGTCATGAGGTTCATAACCCTCCCAGTCGTTCAAGTAGTATAGTTTAGATCGCACTATCTTGGAATCCAGCTCGGGTGGAGCTTTAATCCGAGTATCTGGTTTCATTAGTTTCAGGAGAGAAACATAGAATACCGGATGAATCCGCATATTGGCTGGTAAATCCAATTTCATGGCAGCAGGGTTAATGATGGCTTTGATGGGATAAGGTCCCAGGTAAATGGGAAGGAAGGCTCAAGGTAATTTCAATGGAATATTCATGGATGCCAACCATACCTTATCTCCGACTTGGTAATTCGGGGCCTCTCTTCTATGTCGGTCTGCAAACTTTTCTGTTGTTCTTTGGCTCTGATCAGGTTTTCTGTTGCTTCTTTAAGGGTTTGAGTAATGGTTTTATGTAATGAATGTGGTAATTTCTGGCATTTCTAGTTCGTCAAGTGGATCAAAGGAGGACATTCGAGGGTGCCGATGGTGCATTGTGTAGAATGGGGTTTGTCCGATGCTAGTGTGGATAGAGTTATTGTAGGCAAATTTGGTTAACCAGAGGATGCTTTTCCAGGACCCTTCAGTTTGTTGAAACATACACCTCAGGTATTGCTCCAGAGTCTGATTGGTCCTTTCAGTTTGACCATCGGTTTGGGGATGGTGACTCGTGGATAATCGAAAGGTAAATTTGGGCTATTTTACAGCACATCCTCCAGAGAGCTGAGACAAATTGAGTTCCGCGATCTGAAATTAATACAGATGGGAAACCATGTAACTTGACAATTTGCTCCAAAAATACAGTGGCAAGAGCGTAAGCAGTGGGAAGGCCCTTCAATGGAAAAAAATCGCCATCTTTGAGAAGAAGTCTACTATGACCAGGATTGTGTTAAACCTGTTGCAAGGTGGAAGATCGGTAATAAAGTCCATATACAGCGTATGCCATGGTGCTGGCGGTACAGTTAACGGATGCAGCATCCCTGCAGGACTTAACTTCTGGGATTTGTGTTGCGCACAGACACTGCAAGTCACAATAAATTGGGCAACGTCTTTTCTCCAGGTTGGCCACCATTAGCTCATTTGAATTTTGGCCCGAGTTTTAGCAATCCCAGGATGTCCTTCCACTAATGATTCGTGATAGTTTGCTATTATTTGGTTTTGCACTTCCTTGTCCTGAATATATAGGAGGTCATTACAAGGTTGGAGGCAGCCATGGCGCTAATAGCGCCATGGCTGCCTCCAAATCCTTACCGACTCCGCCCTGGTGAATGGAGCTATTGCTACCCCATTCCAAGGTAGGCGGGGGCGGTAATTCCCCATTCACCAGGGCCCTTCCCCATTCCCATTTGAGCCCCCATAGGGCTCAATGGGAGTGGGGAAGGCGCTAATAACGGTACTGCAAATTGCGGTACCGTTATTAGCTCTAAGGTCCCTTTGCGGGTTCTGTCCTTAACGCCTGGTAAAACCAGGCATTAAGGGAGGACCCGCAAAGTGAACTTGTATTAGGGCGGTAAGGGATTACCGGTACCGGTGCCCTTACCTGTACCAGTAATCCCTTACCGCCCGGGTCGTAATGAGGCCCATAGTCTTCCTTGAAAATAGGGTAAGTCATCTTTGATGGAGTATTGGTTCCCCTTAACAAACCATTCCTCTTGAGCTGTTTGATATATCCGAGATTGGGGATCGGTCTTCAAGTCCTCCCATCAGGCGGTTGCGGCGATCTGGTTTTGAATCCGTTCTTCAGGTATAATGGCCACTGGCTCAGATTGTGTGAAAGCTTCTTTGTCCTCACCCATCTGTGACAGGGCACCTGCTTTCCCATTAGATATTCCTGGTCTGTAAGTAATGACAAAATCGCATTCAGCAAAGAAGAGAGCCCAGCGAAGCTGGCACGAAGGTTGGGCCTTGGCAATCCTCTGCTCTGCTCTGTCTTCCTTGAGTCACAGAACTCTGCTGGCTTTTTGTATTATCACGGGTAGTATAGCTCAATGGTAACGCGCCTGTCTTGGAAGCCAAACGACGCAGAGCAACACAGGTTATAAAATTCTATTATAAAAATCTATTATAATTATAATCAAAAGGAAGTCTGTTAGTGGCAGCTATCAATGGCAGGGCATGAGGCAAAACTGAAAAGGGCATCACTTGAAGGGAGACCAGTCTCTATAACCTCTTCCAGCCTCATAATTCTCAGGCCAGCTGTGCAGCTTGTATCCTGTTCTTTCGACTCTGTCTTCCTTGAGGCACAGAACTCTGTTGGCTTTTTGTATTATCAAAAGGAGGTCTGTTAGTGGAAGCTATCAACGGCAGGGCATGAGGCAAAACTAAAAAGTGCATTAGCCTTCACCCTACACAAAATGGCAACTACGTACCCCAATTACTGTGGATATGCAATCCCCAGTCCTGTATAATGGGTCTTCTCTGCTGAAAAGTACCACTTGTCAATGGCTTTGCTTGGATTGAATTATTTCAGTGTTGGGCCATTAACAGCAATCATCACTAGGCCATACAAGGTCTCTAAGGCCAATCCAGAGCGATAATCTGTCTTTATCCTGTTTTGGTAGCTGAAGCCACGTTCACACGAAGCTGTTGTAGAGGGCAGAACGGCACAAAATCTATCAGTGGAATTAATGTTGGGAACTGCTCTTTCTGTTCATGTGCTTTTTTTAAGGACTCTTTAAAAGATATTCCATTTGGGAGTGAGAGCTTCATATCATCCCACTCGGCTTGCAGAAGGTCTATTTTGTCATCAAAATCAGTGGAATATATATGCTGCCCAATTATACGTAAATCCTCAACTCCATACTTAAGAATTTTTTGACTTCTCTGGCAAGCATAGGCTTTCAAATATGCTGAGACACCACACTACCTCGGGGGATTCTGAGGAAAGACGCACTTCTAAGTATTTTACTGTGTTATCCAATACTGACTGTCGTAAAGACTGAAATTGATTTTCACCTGCCTCAATTGAGGTCAGTTGCAGCCCATGAAATGTTCCACCAACAGTAAGTTTGTCTATAAAGCCTTAATCATGCCTTCCTTTTTCTTTAGACATATCCTGCACCATTTAATGCAATGCTCCATCTTACATTTTATATGGCAGATCATTAGTTCTTTGTTTTGAAACCCTTCAGAAAAAGGTTTCAGCATCCCATAAAAATCAAAGAGAATATGTAAGAGTTTAACAAACTTGAGCTGCTTGAGGTCCTTCAATATACCCCTCATTGTGGCTGAATCACTTGATCTTTGAGTTGTGATTTGTTCAAAGTGCGTAACCACAGTTACCCCATCATGGAGCAAAACATGCAAGGCTTCAACTTTACTTACCAACCAGCACACTGTGTGAATGTCTTTTAACTTCAAAATGTCTTCTGATAAAACCTTTGCAGTCTCTAGCAACTGGTGCAAACGTTTGGCTGAGCCATGGTAATATGTAAACACTCTTCTAACCACCTCATCAAAAACCTGCAAATAATCAATTTCTTTGCAGACATCCAATATAGTGAGTTGTAATCTGTGGGCTATGCAGTGGATGCTAATGAGCAGTGGGCAAATGCATTTCATCTGAACTGCCAATCCAGATTAATGCCCCACCATACTTGCTGCCTCATCTGTTCCTAAACCAGCAATCCACAATTTTCCTCTATAATCTAATTTCAGGCTATTCAAATATGCATCCAGTCAATTAAAATAACCATTTGCGGTAGCACTTGCAAGAGTAATTGTGCCCAAGATGTCTTCCTTGACTTGTCTCTCAAAAAAAATAACAGGCATAAATATTTGCTTGCTCAATAGATGCGAGGACTGTTGACCGATCAATCATAATGCTGATAAAGGATGAATTCTTGATGTCCACTAAGAGATTTTCTCTAATTACTTTTGCAATTAAGTGCACACACTGTTTGCACTGCATGTCATTCCCATACTTCTGGAGGACCAGAAAATCAAGTTTGGTGGCCAAAGTGAGTAAGTGACGGAAATCTTTAAATGGCTTTTCCGACTTTGCTATGTAGTAGGCAATGTTAAAAAGGGGAGCTGTGTGCTGAAACATAACAGAATCCATCCTTTTCACACACAAGTCAAATGGACTTTGTTCAGGGGCAGATTTGTTTGTTTTTCTATGAACATTATCCTTGTGTTTTTGGGTTCTCTCATGCCATACGAAGGTCTCCCTCTTAAAAGGATCTTTTGTGCCATCTATCCGTTTGAGGAAACAGACAGCACAATTTACAGGGTACTGTGCATGTATTTTCCGAGTACGCTAACCACTTAAACTGTTCGAGCCACAGCAGATTTAAATTCCTTTTTTTGAAACTCATGCCATGATCACTCATTTTCCTCTTTATTGAAACAGTCTGAACAGGTTGCACATTAGGGCCAGGCTCTGGATGAGCCATCATAAAATCACATATTCTCTCTTCCCGCGTCATTCTCTTGGAAGTTCAGGCTATGTTTCCGTGGATTGAGATTTTTCTTTAGCAAAAATGTTTAATTTGGTTTGCCTCATATTCATTTTGACTCTGATAGTCTCCACACAAGACTTTTGTTTCATGACTAACAAAAAGTACCTTTTAGTCTGCTAAATTAATAACCAAGCTGCTCATCAGCCAATGTTGAATTATCTGACGCTTCAGTCTGTCTGGTCCGTCAAATAGCTTGGAAATCAATATGTTTTAAACTAGTGGATTGATATAATGTTCTCTCCCCTGACTAATTATGTGCTGGAAACAAATCAAAAGAACAGTGAAATAAATTAAAACTCGTCTTATGGCTTTCATAGTAAGGCACTTTAACAGCAAATGTGGGAAATTACAAAATCAGAATTCAGTTGGAAAATAGAAAGCTAGCAACTGAATGCCAGAGCAAAGCAAGGAATGCATTATGTTCAAGTTTTAAGCTCAAATTATTTTGCATTCTGGGACTTTCAGGCTTCCAATTTGAATAGATAGAATAAAAAAGCAACTTGTTTTGCCATTATATTTGAAGGATTTATATTGTCAGGTTGATTTATCAAGTGATTTTCAGGTTCTTTAAAATTGGGTGATATTGTGGCCCTTGAAAGCCAAACATAACTAAAAGACACGTGTAGCAAATAGAGCAGAGAGGGTGGCTAAGTTTCCAAAATACAGACTGGGCTCACATCCCACCTTCACCCCTTGACTGAATTGACTGATTCAGGTCAAATGATTTTCTTACTGTGTCTTGTCTAACAAAATTGGAAGTGGTACAGTTCTCTAAAGGAGCTATTCAGAAAAGACCTGGGACCCTAATCGTTAATATAACACCCCATCATGATTTAACTTGCAAATAAGAGCATGCATACGAATGCAGTTGCTAACAATGAAGTGCTTTAGATTAGTAAACTGACATTTGAACTTAAATACTAACTATTTTGTATTTACATTTTGATATTTACACAGCTGTGCGTATTCTCAAACATGAAGAGGAACCCTGTATTTGCACTTTTGTGAGCTCTCACATGTAGTTGGTGGCTTACAACTGAGCATGTAACCCACATATCACACTTGCAACTCCCTGCACTACTCCTTGTGATCAAATGAGCTTAACTATTTTAGCAAAAGGTGAGAAGCAATAATGTAACTGAGTGTAATCAAGTTTCAGGTGCGGGGGAGAAAAGGTCAACCCTGGCACGTGGGTTGAATAACTGAAGCAGAACAAAACAAAATTCCCTATTTGGGAACTCCCGTCCCTCGCACACTATCTTAGGCCCTAATACGAGCCAAATATTTTAGGAAATAAATGTCTTCAATTTAACAGAATTTTAGGATATACCATGTATCAATACAATCTTTCATAACTGATTAATTCATACAAAGTTATATTTCCTTGTGTCACAAATCTGACTAAAGGCAATATTCATTGATTTTCATTAGTATTTATTCATTAGGCCCAATGCGTTTCGATATCATCTTTCTCTTCATCAGGGGCACATTTCAACTTCAATTCTACAGAAATAATGCAAATAATATGCTTTTAGTAAATCATAACACCATTTTATACACAGAGACCGGTAAATAATGCTCAATGAACTAAAAAATCTGCACCTCTAAAGTTCTTTTTTTAAAACATCTTTTTATTGAATTTTGATGCAAAGAACAAATAAATCAACAAAAAAAGTCAACAGTTTGCATGCCCCGTTAACAAGAAAGGGTCCAGCACCATGAATACAACCGGCCCCCCTTCATCTCCTTTTGTACGCACCCAATTGCACCAGTGTAGTGAAACTGAATCTATCCCCCTTCCCACTGTAATTCACTTATAACCCAAGAACTCCCAGCTAAGATGGCGCATATACAGAGCAATTATCATACTTGGCTACATATATTCACATCGATTCAAAGACCTGATTTGATGTATGCCTCAACAAGTTCCCCGATTTGGTCTGCTTGTGTAGGTCTACCGCGCCTCCTCATCCCTGCATTCCAAGTGTACACACCTTAAGGATCGAGCCTAAGCAAGCTTGTATCGTAGGGGTTTTGGCAGCCTTCCAATGCATAATTAATAGCTTGCATGCCGAAAACAGTAGTACGTGTGCCAAGTGTCTCACGTTGGGGTCTGTTGGCCAGTCTGTGTCATTGGCACCAAAGAGCATCGGCACAGGGGCAAAAACAATGGAAACATCAGGGATATGAGAGACCATTTCGTGTATGTGCTTCAAATAATTTAGTATAGCCGGGCATCACCACATGATGTGGCCCAACGTGCCTAGCCCGCTGCATTGGCGCCTGCACGTGGGGGAGCGTACCAGGCCCATGCAGTGTAATTTGCTGGAGGTGTAGTACAGTAGCTGAATTAACTTATATTAAGCATATGTTGCATGTCATGGCAGAGATGGTCTCAAAATAGTCGTAGATGTCGCCGCTGTTGAATGGGGCGTTTAAATCACTGGACCATTGTGTTGAAAGGGTGACCTCATTTGAAAGAGTGATATTGCATTTGGTGTTGTAAGGGGTGCAGAAGGTCTAGAATGAGCGCAATTTTGGATATTCAGTAAGGTTTCACTCCATTTCCTATTCACCTGTTGAGGGGGTGTCTTGTAGTGTCTGTTGGTAGTGTTTGCTTTAATCACTACTCATATGTGTGATAGTGTATCCACTCTGTAAGCTGGAGCTGGAGTATTCTGCAGGCCCGGAAACCCCAGTGGTTCTTCCCCATCATACAGGTCAGCACCTATGATTTCCGGCCACAGGGAGTTTTGGTGTTTGTGCAGGACATGGTTAAGACCTATTGAAAGGATTGCACGCACACTGATCCAAGTAGGGGCAGCCTCAGTGTCAGCCCCCATTAATCCCCTCATGCTATGCCATTGGGTTAACGTTGGGCCAAGCGTCGGCTGTGTTCTAATGTTTTCAGGCAGTTTGTTCCGGTGGATGGCTAGGGCTTCAGCTGGTGCATATGGCGACATCAGAGAGAGTTCGATTTGACGCCAGCTGGATGAGTCTGTTATGTCTAGCCATCTTTTGGCCCAGCATATTTGGGGACTTGGTAGTAGGTTCGCCATACCGGTACTGCTAGGCTACCATCGCTATTCGAGGCTTGTAGGATTTCAAGCTGAACCCTGGCCTTTTTGACCTTACAGAGGAATTTGGACAATTGCTTGTCCATATCCTCATTTTCTGCGAGGGTGCGCATGGGAGCATTAGTGCAAGATAAATTAGTTTTGGGAGCGAGTTCATCTTGAAAGCATTAATGCGCCCTGTGAATGATAATGGTAGCGTGTTCCATCTAGCAAGATCAGCATATATATTTGCCTGGGTGGATGTGTAGTTTAGGTTTGCAAGTTCCTGAATGGAAGGGGCGATATGGATTCCTAGGTATTTGATGGAGTGCTGCTGCAGATGGTCTAATGGGGAGGGCCTTTGATATTGACCAATTCACCTTGTAGCTTGAACTCGAGTTGAAGGAGACACAGACATGGCAGTGATACCGAGGGGTTCCGTAAGTAAACTAGTAGATCATCAGCGTAAAGAGATATACAGTGCTCCTGCGTCTCCCTGATCACGCCATTCCAGAATGGGTCACTGCAGAGTTTCCCCAAAAGCGGTTCTATGAACAATGCATATAGGAGGGGGGACCTGTCTGGTGACTGAGTACAAGTTAAATGTATTGGAGGTATTTGCGTTTGTGGTTGCTGAGGCTTGGGGGTCGGTGTATAGTAAGCATATGAGCCCTAGTAACGCTGGTGGGAACCCATAGGTTGTGAGTGCACTGAACATAAAGTCCCACCTTACTTTATCGAATGCTTTCTCAGCATCGATTGTTAATAGTAGTTTGTCAGAGCTGTCCCATCCAGCAAGCGCATGTAAGAATTGTTGAATGTTATCCACTGAGTGGCGACCTGTAATAAATCTGGTTTGATCTTTGTGGATAGGTTGGGGGAGTAGCTTATCGATTCTACATGCCAAGCACTTAGCTCAGATTTTGGCATCTGCGTCGATAAGTGAGGTTGGCCGATAGGATCCACAGTCTTCTGGGTTGCACCCCGGCTTGTGGAAGATGATTATATTGGCCGCCATCATCGATTTTGGCAGGTGACCCCTAGCTGATGCTTCGGCGAAAACAGATTCGAGAAGTGGGTTCCATACGGTCTGTCATTATTTTATAGAAATCTATTGGTATACCATCGGACCAGGTGCCTTCCCCCCGGACAGTGAGGCTATGGCATGGATGATTTCCTCTGTTGTTACCAGCCTCTCTAGTCCCACCTTTTGTGAGTCGATGATTGTGTTTCAGGGGCAGTTGGACTCGGTTTGGCATAATGTTCGCAACAAAATTCCTCAAATCGTCTGTTAATGTCTTTTTCTTTTGTTAGTGACCTCCCCTCCCTGTCCCTGATGCTGAGTATTTGTTGGGAGGCCTGTCTAGTGCGTAGGGCAAGCGCCATTAGGTGGAGGGGTCTGTCGGCATCTTGGTAGTAAGCTTGAGACCAGCTAGTGAATGATTTTTGCACTCGCTGATTTTTGCACTATTGAGCCATGTGCATATGGTGGGGTCACGGGTCCGCTTATGTTGAGTTTCTGCAAGTGCAATGTCTGCCCAATCCGGTTTTCTTGCTCCCTTCACCCCTTCAGTTTTTGATCCCATTGCGATAGGCACTGCCCTCTATGGAAAGCTTTGAAAGTGTCCCAGCAGGTGGCAGGGGAGTATCCAGGTACCAGGTTAGTGCGCCAGAACAGGTTTATGTCCTCGCCCAGTTTCATAGTGAAGTTTGGGTATGTCAGAACTCTCAAATTCAAGCGCCAGGGTGGTCCATCCAAGGGTGTATCTGCTACACTAATAAGGAGGAGCACTGGTGCGTGGTCTGATACCATCATAGGGAAGATTTTACATTGGCGAACGTGGGGGAGTGTATTCGTCGGGGCCAGCCATTAATCCAGTCTGGAGTATGACTCATGGCAGTTCGAGAAGAATGTAAAATCTTGGCGTAGGGGGTGGGGGTGCCGCCATGAATCTATAATTTTCAGATCAGCCATGAGTGTGAGTAGGGTAGCACGTTTAAGTGTGGCGGGGGGTCGGTAATGTTGTACCTTGGTGGTCCAATGATATATCTAGAATTGTGTTCCAGTCCCCACCAATGAGTGTGAGCTTCCCCACAAACGGTGCACACTTCACGATTACCTGTGTAAAAAACGTGGGTGTGTCTCCCGTCGGGGCGTAGATGTTTAGGAGATTAATAGGTTGTTGCCGAATCAGTCCTTGGATCAAAACATATCTTCCATCTCTGTCGGAGATGGTGTGCAGTGTATGGACTAGGACACATTTGTGTAACAAGATAGAGACACCCCTATTTCCCCGGTGGGGTGAGTGAACTGATGCTCCAACCCAGCCCCGGTTTGGTTTCCCAGATTCATGAGCATCAAGGTGAATTTCTAAGAGGAATGCGATATCGCATTGTGTGTGTGTAAATAATGAAGGACGTGCCGTCTCTTGATCGAATGCCCAGACCTTGCACATTAAGAGTTACAATGCGTAGGTCAGCCATAGCCATGGGGTGGGGTCGTACAGCGACTAAGACTGGGTAAAGCATGGTATAGCCAGGTGGTGAAAGGTTGTAACGGGTCAAGGCATGATGTGTGCACATGTTTTACAGTAACTAACATAACTAACACAGAGGCCTTAACATTAACATTGGGACAAACAAACCGTATCCCAGTACTACCTCGCAGCAGCCCATGCACTGAGGCAGGTGGAAGAGAAAAAACAAATCTCCTCCATCTCCCAGCATGATGGTGGAATCCATCAGTGGCTGCCAGTGGATCTGGTGGACCCTAATGTCGGGGAAAGCAGAGAGGCTAGATCCCGCAAGAAAGCACAACAGTGAGTTAACTGTCATTCGGTTTCACTCGCTTGTGGCAGGGAGGTGAAGCACATCGTTCATGAAGAATTGGAACGCTGCCTGTGCATTACATAACCCTAAGGGCATGACCTGATACTCAAAAAGTCCATATTTGGTTTCGGAATGCCGTTTTCCACTAATCTTCGTTTTTAACTCTCACAAGGTGATAGGCTCCTCATAGGTCCAATTTTGTGTAGATTTGAGCATTCTTCACCTGAGGGGAAGGCCTTTACTGCAGCCAGATCTTGATCGATATCATTTCCCACCGCTCCACTATCAATATATGCTTCCAAGGCATGTACCTTTGACGGTTGTGGGTGGTTGACCAAGAGTACCGGGATGACCAGATGTGAGGTCTGTACAGATTCCTTCTTTTCACTCGACAAGTGGACCCCTACACTTGCCGGGCGTTGGAGTTTTCCGGGTTTTGTTCTTTCTCTTCTTTGCCGTTATCCGCTACACCTACTATTTTCTTGGGGGGTTTTATCGGGCATTCCCGGAGGAAATATCGTGCTTTTCCGCAGTATAAACAGAGTTGTTGTTGTCTCCTCTTTTTTCCCTTGACCTTGGCGATAGGGACCCATAATCCCCCGATCTGCATAGGCTCGGTTGGCTCGTGGGCTTTGACTTGATTGTCCCTGGATCGCATATAGACCGGTCTCCCTTCAGTTCTTGTGCGATCCATTTTTTTCGGTCCTGCAACCTATGGTCCAGTTGTACCATCAGATTGATGTACTCCGCACAACATTCAGGCGGATTGACCACTTGAGCTAGAACATCCTTTAGTTCACCACGCAATCCCCGATAAAATAGTGTGGTCCTCCTCTCTTCTGGCCAATTTGTCTGTGCTACGAGACGATTAAAGGTGGCGATATAAGTCAGCAGATCATGGTTTCCCTGTCTAAGGGACAATAGTTCATTATCCAGGGATTGTCCATGGGTGTGACTAACAAACAATTTTTCCGATTCCTGTTGGAATTCACCAAAGTTTCGGAGTAGGGGATCATCCCGATTTACTAATGGTATCGAACAGTCCGCTGCGCTGCCTCCCAAGTATGAAAGTACAAAGGCGACTCTTGCGCTATCGTTAGGGAAGGCCCCAGGACGGCACAAAAAGAGAAGGCGACATTGGTTCATGAATATAGCATACTTGTTAGGATCGCCAGTAAAACGTTCGGCCGGGGCCAGCGGCACTGCCCCTGGGAGCACCACTTGAACTGGTGGTGATGGCTGCGGTATAGGAGTCTGTGCAATTCCGGATAATGGAACCTGCCCTGCGTGTGTCTGAAGCATCTGCCTTGGATGGTCATCCGTTCGTTCTCGGGCTACAATAAGGTCCCTTCTTAAGGCATTGGTCTCTTGTCTGGAGGCATGTACTTCGGCCCGCAGTTCCCCCAGCAATTGGTCCAACTGGTCAGTTTCCGAGGTGTCCATAATGCCCAGGCAGAGATTCAGAGAGGCTCCATGTTCCGTTACGCTCACCTGGTCTCTGCGGGGGCGTTGGGGCACGGTTGTAGCCCTCCCTGGACTTGGCTCCCCTGGATCAGACTTCTTCCCCAGCTTCTGTAGTGTGGACTGCGTTCGTTGCTGACACTGCCCCTGAGAGGATACGAGAGACAGTGAGAATGCTGTGGTTGGACTGTGATTTCCCTCGAACCCTTGTTCCCAGAATGAGGTGAGCATGCGTCTACTCATATAGTCTCACCTGTTTATTTATGAGTATGAGCTCTCCGTCCTGCTTCTCAACTGCAGGGGCGCCTTTAAAGGACATAGTTACTTCACTGGTCCGTATGCGTGCCAGCCCAGACCGGCTGTGGCTGATCCGCTTCGAAGGTAAGTGTGTCTTAACAATGATTATTGTCCATATCCTTTTGCAATGTCTTTTATCCATGATTATTGTCTGTAACCCTTGTAATGTCTTTCCTTCTCCCCAATAGGTGTGATGAAGGCCCAGCAGAATTGCGTTGTTGGGAGCGAGTCCAAATGGGTACCAGAGGAGTGTACAAGGTCCCCAGTAGAAGGTAAGTTGGGTTTTGAGGTCAAGCGCAAGGATTGTGTAGCGCGCGACCTAGCGTAAAGTCTTTATGCAGTTTCTAACCTTGTTTGTCCTTTTCTCCTGCAGAGATGGCCTGGCGACGTCTGACGATGGGCAGCTATTCGAAGACCAGCCGGCGGTTACTGGATAGAAGGAACCGCGAGGATGCTGGGCGAGAAGAGCTTCCGCGTAGCTAGACGCCCGTAACAGGTGAGGAAGCACCTCGACTGCGATGACTGTTGGAATCAGTTAAGATGCGCTGCAGGCAATGGGATTGCAGGAGTCAGGTTAGATGCCCTTCAGGCGATGGTATGGCTGGAATCAGGTAAGAGGCGCTTCCGGCGATGGTGTTGCTGGCGTCAGGTAAGCTGCGCTTCAAGCAATGGTATTTCTGGAATCAGGTAAGGTGCGCACTGAAGATGATGTGCTGGAGTCAGATAAGCTGCGAATCAGGTAAGAGCGCTTCAGGCGGCAGTGAGCGTTATGCTGCAAGAAGCAGAGTAACGGGAAGCGCTTGCGTGCGGGCGGGGCAGGCTTAAATAGCCTGGTCCCAGCCACGCCCCCTTGGCTCCACCTCGTGGCCCCACCTTGCCACTCCCAGAGGATGCTGCACGTGCACCCCAATGTTTCCCTATGGCCACGCCCGGCCTGGATGCACATTGGGAATCTGCTGGGGAGGAAATAACACGTGCCCCAGAAATAAAGTGTGCAGAGCACACTTTCTCATGAGCCTGGCACCAAAGACGCCAGGACTGGGTCCACCTGGACCCTTTAGATGATGGAGCTAGTGGTCCTTGCCCTGTGGCCATGACAGCTAGTGAATGCCATTGAATGCGGTTTGGCCCGAGTTCCCAAAGCAAACTTACATATTGGAAAGGCACTTTTTAACAAAAAAAGCAATCTTTTTTTCAGCGGGTTTCGATTAAAATTTTCCTTTCGAGCGCCAGGATTAGACAAAGTGAAGACGCATGGACACAAGTAGATCTCGTTGAACCTGACAGGCCATGGGTATCCTCTGCGATTTGTTACCCTCCCCTTTGTTACCCTTTTTCTATTTGCACCCACCACCCATCCTGCCCCAAATGGCATGATCTGTGGGTTGCAAAGAAAATCATCCATTCCTTGAGCAGGGACCTAGAAACTGCTGCGCTGAATATAACCTTTTGATCTTGAGTGAATTATAGCTCTATAAATGGCAGCTCATGTAACGTTTATGTGAATGTGCGCATATATGTATGCAGGGTGCACAATTTCAAGTTGTGAGCTACTAGTCACACATAAAAATCACTCACCCCCATTTGTGAAAGGAGTGTGGTGGATGACGCATTGCGAGCCCATGTACAGAAAAACTTCAGAAATAGTGTCACATTATCTACAAGCATGGCAAATACACATCACATTATAATTATAAATCAGAACAATATAAAATGTGTACTAACCAAGTACTATTTTCCATTGTGAATTCCATATTCCATTTTTGAGAATGTAACATCCCTTTATTCAGCTGTATTTGATACCTATGTATGAGTCCATTACTAGCAGCAATCAATGACGGGTGATAAAGAACAGGCTATGATCACATTAAATTCTACTACTATATTTCTTTTTAAGCTGTTCTTTCTGTTCTTGCTAATCCTCCAGGTCAGTGAACACTGGGGTTGGGGATGTTCCCTCATATTTTCCCTATTACTGGAAGTCATCAATGTCGAATTGGTCGGCTACCTTAGGCATAAGAGAAAAGTGCACCAACATGTGCACACTTGAAGGGAAATCAGTCTTTCTCTCTAACCTCTTTCAGCCTCTTCATACTCAGGCCAGTTGTGCAGCTTTTATCCTGTTATTTCTGCTCTGTCTTCCTTGAGTCACAGAACTCTGCTGGCTTTTTGTATTATCACAGATAGTATAGCTCAGTGGCAACGCGCCCGTCTTGGAAGCCAAACGAAAAAGACACAGAGCAACACAGGTTCAAATCTTGTGTCCACGCTTAGAAACCTCTTCGGTATTAATGCGTTATGAAAATCTATTATAATTATAATCAAAAGGAAGTCTGTTAGTGGAAGCTATCAATGGCAGGGCATGGGGCAAAACTGAAAAGAGCATCACTTGAAGGGAGACCAGTCTCTATAACCTCTTCCAGCCTCATAATTCTCAGGCCAGCTGTGCAGCTTTTATCCTGCTCTTTCGACTCTGTATTCCTTGAGGCACAGAACTATGTTGGCTTTTTGCATTATCAAAAGGAGCTATGTTAGTGGAAGCTATCAATGGCAGGGCATGAGGCAAAACTAAAAAGTGCATTAGACTTCACACTACACAAAATGGCAACTAAGTACCCCAATTACTGTGGATATGCAATCCCCAGTGCTGTATAATGGGTCTTCTCTGCTGAAAAGTACCACTTGTCAATGGCTTTGCTTGGATTGAATTATTTCAGTGTTGGGCCATTAACAGCAATCATCACTAGGCCATACAAGGTCTCTAAGGCCAATCCAGAGCGATAATCTGTCTTTACCCTGTTTTGGTAGCTGAAGCCACGTTCACACGAAGCTGTTGTAGAGGGCAGAACGGCACAAAATCTATCAGTGGAATTAATGTTGGGAACTGCTCTTTCTGTTCATGTGCTTTTTTTAAGGACTCTTTAAAAGATATTCCATTTGGGAGTGAGAGCTTCATATCAGCCCACTCGGCTTGCAGAAGGTCTATTTTGTCATCAAAGTCAGTGGAATATATATGCTGCCCAATTATATGTAAATCCTCAACTCCATACTTAAGAATTTTTGACTTCTCTGGCAAGCATAGGCTTTCAAATATGCGTAGACACCACACTACCTCGGGGGATTCTGATGAAAGACGCACTTCTAAGTATTTTACTGTGTTATCCAATACTGACTGTCGTATAGACTGAAATTGATTTTCACCTGCCTCAATTGAGGTCAGTTGCAGCCCATGAAATGTTCCACCAACAGTAAGCTTGTCTAAAAAGCCTTACTCATGCCTTCCTTTTTCTTTAGACATATCCTGCACCATTTAATGCAATGCTCCATCTTACATTTTATATGGCAGATCATTAGTTCTTTGTTTTGAAACCCTTCAGAAAAAGGTTTCAGCATCCCATAAAAATCAAAGAGAAAATGTAAGAGTTTAACAAACTTGAGCTGCTTGAGGTCCTTCAATATACCCCTCGTTGTGGCTGAATCACTTGATCTTTGAGTTGTGATTTGTTCAAAGTGCGTAACCACAGTTACCCCATCATGGAGCAAAACATGCAAGGCTTCAACTTTACTTACCAACCAGCACACTGTGTGAATGTCTTTTAACTTCAAAATGTCTTCTGATAAAACCTTTGCAGTCTCTAGCAAATGGTGCAAACGTTTGGCTGAGCCATGGTAATATTTAAACACTCTTCTAACCACCTCATCAAAAACCTGCAAATAATCAATTTCTTTGCAGACATCCAATATAGTGAGTTGTAATCTGTGGGCTATGCAGTGGATGCTAATGAGCAGTGGGCAAATGCATTTCATCTGAACTGCCAATCCAGATCAATGCCCCACCATACTTGCTGCCTCATCTGTTCCTAAACCAGCAATCCACAATTTTCCTCTATAATCTAATTTCAGGCTATTCAAATATGCATCCAGTCCATTAAAATAACCATTTGTGGTAGCACTTGCAAGAGTAATTGTGCCGAAGATGTCTTCCTTGACTTGTCTCTGAAACAAAATAACAGGCATAAATATTTGCATGCTCAATAGAAGCGAGATCTGTTGACCGATCAATCAAAATGCTGATAAAGAATGAATTCTTGATGTCCACTAAGAGATTTTCTCTAATTACTTTTGCAATTAAGTGCACAAACTGTTTGCACTGCGTGTCATTCCCATACTTCTGGAGGACCAGAAAATCAAGTTTGGTGGCCAAAGTGAGTAAGTGACGGAAATCTTTAAATGGCTTTTCCGACTTTGCTATGTAGTAGGCAATGTTAAAAAGGTGAGCTGTGTGCTGAAACAGAACAGAATCCATCCTTTTCACACACAAGTCAAATGGACTTTGTTCAGGGGCAGGTTTTTATTGTTTTTCTGTAAACATTGTCCTTGTGTTTTTGGGTTCTCTCATGCCATACGAAGGTCTCCCTCTTAAAAGGATCTTTTATGCCATCTATCCGTTTGAGGAAACAGACAGCACAATTTACAGGTTACTGTGCATGTATTTTCGGAGTACTCTAACCACTTAAACTGTTCGAGCCACAGCAGATTTAAATTCCTTTTTTTGAAACTCATGCCATGATCACTCATTTTCCTCTTTATTGAAACAGTCTGAACAGGTTGCACATTAGGGCCAGGCTCTGCATGAGCCATCATAAAATCACATATTCTCTCTTCCCGCGTCATTCTCTTGGAAGTTCAGGCTATGTTTCCGTGGATTGAGATTTTTCTTTAGCAAAAATGTTTAATTTGGTTTGCCTCATATTCATTTCGACTCTGATAGTCTCCACACAAGACTTATGTTTCACTAATAACAAAAGTACCTTTTAGTCTGCTAAATTAATAACCAAGCTGAACACTGTCTGGCACAGCCACTCATCAGCCAATGTTGAATTATCTGACGCTTCAGTCTGTCTGGTCCTTCAAATAGCTAGGAAATCAATATGTTTTAAACTAGTGGATTGATATAATGTTCTCTACCCTGACTAATTATGTGCTGGAAACAAATCAAAAGAACAGTGAAATAAATGAAAACTCGTCTTGTGGCTTTCATAGTAAGGCACCTTTAACAGCAAATGTGGGAAATTACAAAATCAGAATTCAGTTGGAAAATAGAAAGCTTGCAACTTAATGCCAGAGCAAAGCAAGGAATGCATTATGTTCAAGATTTAAGCTCACATTATTTTGCATTCTGGGACTTGCAGGCTTCCAATTTGAATAGAGAGAATAAAAAAGCAACTTGTTTTGCCATTATCTTTGAAGGATTTATATTGTCAGGTTGATTTATCACGTGATTTTTGGGTTCTTTAAAATTGGGTGATATTGTGGCACTTGAAAACCAAACATAACTAAAAGACACGTGTAGCAACTAGAGCAGAGAGGGTGGCTAAGTTTCCAATATACAGACTGGGCTCACATCCCACCTTCACCACTTGACTGAATTGACTGATTCAGGTAAAATGATTTTCTTACTGTATCTTGTCTAACAAAATGGGAAGTGGTACATTTCTCTAAAGGAGCTATTCAGAAAAGGCCTGGGACGCTAATCGTTAATATAACACACCATCATGATTTAACTTGCCAATAAGAATATGCATACGAATGCAGTTGCTAACAATGAAGTGCTTTAGATTAGTAAACTGACATTTGAACTTAAATACTAACTATTTTGTATTTACATTTTGATATTTACACAGCTGTGCGTATTCTCAAACATGAAGAGGAACCCTGTATTTGCACTTTTGTGACCTCTCACATGTAGTTGGTGGCTTACAACTGAGCATGTAACCCACATATCACACTTGCAAAACCCTGCACTACTCCTTGTGATCAAATGAGCTTAACTATTTTAGCAAAAGGTGAGAAGCAATAATGTAACTGAGTGTAATCAAGTTTCAGGTGCGGGGGAGAAAAGGTCAACCCTGGCACGTGGGTTGAATAACTGAAGCAGAACAAAACAAAATTCCCTATTTGGGAACTCCCGTCCCTCGCACACTATCTTAGGCCCTAATACGAGCCAAATATTTTAGGAAATAAATGTCTTCAATTTAACAGAATTTTAGGATATACCATGTATCAATACAATCTTTCATAACTGATTAATTCATACAAAGTTATATTTCCTTGTGTCACAAATCTGACTAAAGGCAATATTCATTGATTTTCATTAGTATTTATTCATTAGGCCCAATGCGTTTCGATATCATCTTTCTCTTCATCAGGGGCACATTTCAACTTCAATTCTACAGAAATAATGCAAATAATATGCTTTTAGTAAATCATAACACCATTTTATACACAGAGACCGGTAAATAATGCTCAATGAACTAAAAAATCTGCACCTCTAAAGTTCTTTTTTTAAAACATCTTTTTATTGAATTTTGATGCAAAGAACAAATAAATCAACAAAAAAAGTCAACAGTTTGCATGCCCCGTTAACAAGAAAGGGTCCAGCACCATGAATACAACCGGCCCCCCTTCATCTCCTTTTGTACGCACCCAATTGCACCAGTGTAGTGAAACTGAATCTATCCCCCTTCCCACTGTAATTCACTTATAACCCAAGAACTCCCAGCTAAGATGGCGCATATACAGAGCAATTATCATACTTGGCTACATATATTCACATCGATTCAAAGACCTGATTTGATGTATGCCTCAACAAGTTCCCCGATTTGGTCTGCTTGTGTAGGTCTACCGCGCCTCCTCATCCCTGCATTCCAAGTGTACACACCTTAAGGATCGAGCCTAAGCAAGCTTGTATCGTAGGGGTTTTGGCAGCCTTCCAATGCATAATTAATAGCTTGCATGCCGAAAACAGTAGTACGTGTGCCAAGTGTCTCACGTTGGGGTCTGTTGGCCAGTCTGTGTCATTGGCACCAAAGAGCATCGGCACAGGGGCAAAAACAATGGAAACATCAGGGATATGAGAGACCATTTCGTGTATGTGCTTCAAATAATTTAGTATAGCCGGGCATCACCACATGATGTGGCCCAACGTGCCTAGCCCGCTGCATTGGCGCCTGCACGTGGGGGAGCGTACCAGGCCCATGCAGTGTAATTTGCTGGAGGTGTAGTACAGTAGCTGAATTAACTTATATTAAGCATATGTTGCATGTCATGGCAGAGATGGTCTCAAAATAGTCGTAGATGTCGCCGCTGTTGAATGGGGCGTTTAAATCACTGGACCATTGTGTTGAAAGGGTGACCTCATTTGAAAGAGTGATATTGCATTTGGTGTTGTAAGGGGTGCAGAAGGTCTAGAATGAGCGCAATTTTGGATATTCAGTAAGGTTTCACTCCATTTCCTATTCACCTGTTGAGGGGGTGTCTTGTAGTGTCTGTTGGTAGTGTTTGCTTTAATCACTACTCATATGTGTGATAGTGTATCCACTCTGTAAGCTGGAGCTGGAGTATTCTGCAGGCCCGGAAACCCCAGTGGTTCTTCCCCATCATACAGGTCAGCACCTATGATTTCCGGCCACAGGGAGTTTTGGTGTTTGTGCAGGACATGGTTAAGACCTATTGAAAGGATTGCACGCACACTGATCCAAGTAGGGGCAGCCTCAGTGTCAGCCCCCATTAATCCCCTCATGCTATGCCATTGGGTTAACGTTGGGCCAAGCGTCGGCTGTGTTCTAA
Source organism: Ambystoma mexicanum (assembly GCF_040938575.1). Classification (NCBI taxonomy): domain Eukaryota; kingdom Metazoa; phylum Chordata; class Amphibia; order Caudata; family Ambystomatidae; genus Ambystoma; species Ambystoma mexicanum. The sequence continues at coordinate 641,755,590 of NC_090939.1, forward strand.
TGTTTTCAGGCAGTTTGTTCCGGTGGATGGCTAGGGCTTCAGCTGGTGCATATGGCGACATCAGAGAGAGTTGGATTTGACGCCAGCTGGATGAGTCTGTTATGTCTAGCCATCTTTTGGCCCAGCATATTTGGGGACTTGGTAGTAGGTTCGCCATATCGGTACCGCTAGGCCACCATCACTCTTGGAGGCTTGTAGGATTTCAAGCCGAACCCTGGCCTTTTTGACCTTCCAGAGGAATTTGGACAATTGCTTGTCCATATCCTCATTTTCTGCGAGGGTGCGCATGGGAGCATTAGTGCAAGATAAATTAGTTTTGGGAGCGAGTTCATCTTGAAAGCATTAATGCGCCCTGTGAATGATAATGGTAGCGTGTTCCATCTAGCAAGATCAGCATATATATTTGCCTGGGTGGATGTGTAGTTTAGGTTTGCAAGTTCCTGAATGGAAGGGGTGATATGGATTCCTAGGTATTTGATGGAGTGCTGCTGAAGATGGTCTAATGGGGAGGACCTTAGATTTTGACCAATTCACCTTGTAGCTCGAACTCGTGTTGAAGGAGACACAGGCATGGCAGTGATACCAAGGGGTTCCGTAAGTAAACTAGTAGATCATCAGCGTAAAGAATTATATACAGTGCTCCTGCGTCTCCCTGATCACGCCGTTCCAGAATGGGTCACTGCAGAGTTTCTCCAAAAGCGGTTCTATGGACAATGCATATAGGAGGGGGGACCTGTCTGGTGCCTGAGTACAAGTTAAATGTACTGGAGGTATTTGCGTCCGTGGTTACTGAGGCGTGGGGGCCGGTGTATAGTAAGCATATGAGCCCTAGTAGCGCTGGTGGGAACCCATAGGTTGTGAGTGCACTGAAGATAAAGTCCCACCTTACTTTAGCACTTAGCTCAGATTTTGGCATCTGCGTCGATAAGTGAGGTTGGCCGATAGGATCCACAGTCTTCTGGGTTGCACCCCGGCTTGTGGAAGATGATTATATTGGACGCCATCATCGATTTTGGCAGGTGACCCCTAGCTGATGCTTCGGCGAAAACAGATTCGAGAAGTGGGGCAATACGGTCTGTTATTATTTTATAGAAATCTATTGGTATACCATCCAACCAGGTGCCTTCCCCCGGACAGTGAGGCTATGGCATGGATGATTTTCTCTGTTGTTACCAGCCTCTCTAGTCCCACCTTTTGTGAGTCGATGATTGTATTTCAGGGGCAGTTGGACTCGGTTTGGCATAATGTTCGCGACAAAATTCCTCAAATCGTCTGTTGATGTCTTTTTCCTTTGTTAGTGACCTCCCCTCCCTGTCCCTGATTCTGAGTATTTGTTGGGAGGCCTGTCTAGTGCTTAGGGCAAGCGCCATTAGGTGGAGGGGTCTGTCGGCATCTTGGTAGTAAGCTTGAGACCAGCTAGTGAATGATTTTTGCACTCGCTGATTTTTGCACTATTGAGCCATGTGCATATGGTTGGGTCATGGGTCCGCTTATGTTGAGTTTCTGCAAGTGCAATGTCTGCCCAATCCGGTTTTCTTGCTCCCTTCACCCCTTCAGTTTTTGAACCCATTGCGATAGGCACTGCCCTCTATGGAAAGCTTTGAAAGTGTCCCAGCAGGTGGCAGGGGAGTATCCAGGTACCAGGTTAGTGCGCCAGAACAGGTCTATGTCCTCGCCCAGTTTCATAGTGAAGTCTGGGTATGTCAGAACTCTCAAATTCAAGCTCCAGGGTGGTCTGTCCAAGGGTGTATCTGCTACACTAATAAGGAGGAGCACTGGTGCGTGGTCTGATACCATCATAGGGAGGATTTTACATTGGCGAACGTGGGGGAGTATATTTGTCGGGGCCAGCCATTAATCAGTCTGGAGTATGACTTATGGCAGTTTGAGAAGAATGTAAAATCTTGGCGTAGGGGATGGAGGTGCCGCCATGAATCTATAATTTTCAGATCAGCCATGAGTGTGAGTAGAGTAGCACGTTTAAGTGTGGCGGGGGGGGTCGATAATGTTGTACCTTGGTGGTCCAATGATATATCTAGAATTATGTTCCAGTCCCCACCAATGAGTGTGAGCTTCCCCATAAACAGTGCACACTTCACGATTACCTGTGTAAAAAACGTGGGTGTGTCTCCCGTCGGGGCGTAGATGTTTAGGAGAGTAATAGGTTGTTGCTGAATCAGTCCTTGGATCAAAACATATCTTCCATCTCTGTCGGAGATGGTGTGCGGTGTATGGACTAGGACACATTTGTGTATCAAGATAGAGACACCCCTATTTCCCCAGTGGGGTGAGTGGACTGATGCCCCAACCCAGCCCCGGTTTGGTTTCCCAGATTCATGGGCATCAAGGTGAATTTCTAACAGGAATGCGATATCGCATTGTGTGTGTGTAAATAATGAAGGACGCGCCGTCTCTTGATCGAATGCCCAGAACTTGCACATTAAGGTATAGCCAGGTGGTGAAAGGTTGTAATGGGTCAAAGCATGATGTGTGTACATGTTTTACAGTAACTAAATAACGAACATGGCCGTGAACACAGAGGCCTTAACATTAACATTGGGACAAACAAACCGTATCCCAGTACTACCTCGCAGCAGCCCATGCACTGAGGCAGGTGGAAGAGAAAAAACAAATCTCCTCCATCTCCCAGCATGATGGTGGAATCAATCAGTGGCTGCTACTGGATCTGGGGGACCCTAATTGGGGGGAAAGCAGAGAGGCTAGATCCCGCAAGAAAGCACAACAGTGAGTTAACTGTCATTCGGATTCACTCGCTTGTGGAAGGGAGGTTAGGGTTCTTATTTATTTATTTATTTTAATTTATTTTAATTCTTATTACGCACCACATGCCTGTGGGCCTCAGGGCGCACACAAAACAAAGACAAGACACACAACATGACCAGTAGAAGGGAGATGAGGCCATGGAGGGTTACTCCAGATTGAAAAGGTGAGTCTTTATGGCTTGCTTAAAAAGGAATAGTTTTGAATCTGTCATATCCCAGCGGGTTGGGCATTCCAGAGGAGGGAGCCCTGGACATCAAGGATGGTGCCCCCAAATTTAGCTGTCTTAAATCTGGGGGGATCAAGAAGAGTGGCAGTGGAAGAGCGAAGATTTCTTCCATTGGACTTGATGCTAATGCGTTTAGACAGATGGGTGGGACTGCTGAAGGACAAGCACTTGTGTGTTGTCGTTAGCACTTCGTGTGTTATGCGATGTTTTACAGGAAGCCAATGTAACTTCTTCCTGAAGGTGGAGATATAAGTGCGACGAGATTAATTAAAGATGGTACGCACTACATTGCTCTGAGCTGCCTGTAAAGATTGAATATTGGCGACAGTAGTGCCAGACAATAGACTATTACAATAGTCAAGTCTGGAATTTATCAATGCAGTAAACAGGAGAGCACAGTTTTCCAATGTAATTAAAGGGCGAATATAGCTGATTCGTTTGTTAATCAATCCACAACTGACCTGATGCTGGAGACATGGGCCTTCATAGATAGCTCCTCATCAAGAACAACTCCCAAGGTCTTAACTTTCCTTTGGACAGTGATGGTATTGTCTGCAATAAGGGAGTTGGCGTAGTCAGAATCAAGTTTGTTCCGGGTGTTCTTAGAGGACACCATCATGAGCTCAGTTTTTGTTGTTGTTCAGAGCTAGGGAGTTGCAGGCCATCCAGTCCTGGATGGCTTTGTAGATGCTGTTGATAGTTTCAATATCGTCCTTACACAAGTTACTTAGTTGTATGACGACCTGAGGGTCGTCTGCGTAGTTTGTATATTGAACTTCAAGCTTGCTAAGAAGATCGAGGAGGGGTTGAATATACAAATTAAAAAGCAATGGCGACAGACAAAACCCTGTGGGACTCCACAAGTTTGAGAGATGGGAGTGGATTGATTGCTTATCACGCATACCCTTACCATTCGAGGGCCCAAGAAGGAGGCTATCCATCTTGATGCTAGCAAGGAGCAATTTGTTGAATTCACCATTGTGGGGCATCCGGTTGGCGGATTGTTCTTTCTTCCTCAGCATCAACGGGGAAGTCCGTGGAGACAAGGTCTTGTTGTCTTAGCAGGCACCATGCGTCTTCTGGGTCGTCAAATGAGTGCCATGTCTTGTCAAGGAGGAGGCACCAGACTTCCGGAAATTTCAGGTACAATTTGTGAGGTGTGCCTCTAAGTGCAGAAAACAGAGGGGCAAACCTTTTCCTCCGGCAGGATACTTCTACAGAGTAGTCATTGAAGATGGCTACTTTGTGTTGGAAATTAAGAAATCACATTGTAATAGGCATTGGGCGGTCTCCAGCTGCTGGTTTCAGGATTGGCGCTTTGTGGATTTTTTCAATTGTGTATGAGCGTGGGTACTGGATATGTAAGTGGTCTTGGAACAAATGGTATGCAAAGGCTTCGAGGTCTGGGCCCTCTGCCTGCTCGGGGAGGCCAACGATTAGAAGGTTATTACATCAGGAGCGATTTTCCTGATCCTCGACTTTAGCCCTGAGGTGCTGCACTTCGTTTATGAGGCCATCTATATTGGTAGCAGCCACTGCGCTGTTATCCTCATGTGCACTAATTCTCTGTTTGTTATCTGTAGTGCGTTCAGCTTGGGCATTGAGGCAAGCCTGCATGTCCTGGATGTCCCGCTTGATTTCCAGTACCGTAACGTTGGTTTCTTGCGTGCTGTGGCCAATTGCCCTCATTTCCATTAGGAGTGTCTGCAGCTGATTTTGCACATCCATTTCGCGTGTTGCCTTGCAGACTGTCTGTCATGATTCCTGCCCCTCATGTCCCCAGCCCTCCAAGATGTCAGGCCAGAGCCAGGCCACGATCACCTACATGGCTCTCAAGGGCCTCTCCATCCCTCCAAAGACCCACTTGGAGTCAGACATGGCGCTTGTGGCACCAGACTCACTCACTCCCATAGGATAACATTGGGGATTGGACTTGTAGTGCTTTGATGGGGACAAGATGGATGCCCCCACATATTTCGGTTCCCAGAACTGCATGTGCAGTCTAGCCTTTTGGGTGTGGTTCAGCCCAGAGACACCTGGGATACCCAGAGACTATTTAAGCCACGCCCAGGCTGAAAACCATGCTTTGTGTTTTCTGCACCTGCAGCGTGACACTCACCGTTTTCGGATCGGTCTCCAGTAGGCCTGCATCTTTCTTCTGTGCTCAGCTCCTGCAAGAACAAGAACACCGTTAGGAACAGCCTTACCTTGCGGCGCTTCTGCCCATCATTCATCACTTCTTCTGTTCTGCGGGCATCTTCTGCAGTGTCATTCCCATCCCGGCACGCTGCTTCCTCAGGAAAAGGGAAAAGAACAGAAAAAAAGGCATTAGTAAGCATTCAGCAAATCTTCGCTTATTTTTAAAGACTGTACAAGCTTCAAACGCTTACCTGAATCCCAGCCACTCTGGGGGAACTCTGTCTAGGGAACTTCTCATCCATCTGCAAGAGGGAAAAGACACCCCAGGTTAGCGTAGAAACATCTAGAGGCGCCGCATACTGCGCTTACTCACCGCATTTCTTCTTCATAACCGGCATCCACGCTGAAAATGTCGCGCCACCTAAAAGACACAGAAAAATAACTCAGTTCAATGCAAATACGAAAGGGTCGCATTGCGCATTGCGCTCTCACTCACCTTCAGCGCTACTCATCTCAGCAGCACGTCACCATCCCCGGATGCCGGCCATCATCTAAGGAAGGAAAGGAACGAAGTTAGAGAACTGTTCAAAAGACTCATTATACTTACCTGTCGGACTCTTGCCAGTGAAGTAACTAGGTAGCAACGAGCCCACATCAATCAACACGCCCCTGCGCTGAAAGCAGGACGGAGAGCACACTTTCCAAGAAAACAAGGCCCAGTCTCCAGTCAAGTAGACTCCAGGGAAGGGTTCGAGGTCGTAAGAGGTCAGAACAGGCTGAGTGACGTCCCCGTGGATACCAGGTGAGCGTTACACTGTCAGAGTGGTGTAGCGGAGCCTGGCGCACTATCATTTTTGTCGTCGGTCCCAGTAAAGTTCTCGGCCATACCTCCAGCCCAGGCCAATGGAAGGGCGATGGGGTTTGGCATGCCCGTAGACAGTCGCGGTTCCTGTGGTTGTCAGGTGTCACAAGGGAGGTCCAGAGCACAGTCACCTCTGCCCTGTTCGCTCCCACCCCTCTGGAAGCAGATGTGGTCACCAATATTAGGTTTGCTGGTTTTGGTGGTAGCAGGCTTGGCTCTCCCACTGAGGGTGTAGTTGGGCCCCGAGCGATACATCCATGTATGAATTGCCGTTCGTGTATATGCGTGCAGTCCGTTGCGCAGGACCCCTGTCATGCCCGCCACCGGACATCGAGGAAAGGCGTCTTTATTGGTGCACCTTGGTGGTTGCAGTGTCTATAATAGGGAGTCACATAGTGCCTTGGCGTTATAGGGGTTCTCAGCTCCCAGATAGTGTGGTATCCCGTTGGGGGTGGTGCTTGCACCAGTTAGTAGGACTTGTGCGCCACTCTTGAGAAATTGCCACCTAGGTAGGGAGAGGGGGTGGGCACCCCAGCCAGTGTCAGCCTGTCATAAATGTTAATCCTCTGGCGCTATATCAACCAGAAGGTATTCCCCCTGGTATGCAGCATCAAAGCGCTAGGTAGCCACTGCATTCTTCGTGCCTTCGCTCTGAAGAGCGTTAGGAAGCAGCGTCCTATTCATAGGTATGGGCTGAGCATTGTTCCTGTTGAATGATATGCTGCAACGCTTTGGGGCGTTCAGGCCTTAATTGAGTTTAAATAGAGCCCCGGTCTGTTGCTGTGTTGTGTGTTGTTACGGTGTCCCCAAGGGAGTGGGGAGGTTCTCGCCACCTGCCCCACTCTCATCACGCCGCCCGCTGGCCCACTGCACCACCAGGGCCGCGGAAGAGGCACAGGGAACGAGCGCTCCATCCCGGCACACAAGGCCGCTTATGCGCATGCAACTGCTGTGCGCCAGAGCACCACGGGGGAAGCGAAATGGCATACACAACTGACCCCTGCAGCCTCACGCCAGCAGTCGGGTCTTGTGTCCCAAGCTCTGATGCAGTATCTTTGGGATAGTGGTTCCGCTTCTGCTTCTACCTCTGGGGCGATAGGCTTAGCGGCTCCCCCCCAGCTACAGTCCCACAGCAGTGGTGCCCGCCACTACCCCGCGAGCCGGCCCCGGCTCTGATATTGCATGATTTGCATTTTTGCTCCTCGGAAGGTCAGGGGTAGCATGGAGGACACCGGTCTGGTCCCTGGAGTACGTGCTGTCCCTCAGAAGCGCCACATCTGAGATCCGACGAGTGAAACGGATGGATTAGCAGGTATTTCTCCTGCCTTCTGCAGAGCCTGAGCACTGCACCGCTATCTCGCTCGGGATCTCGAGCGCACCCCCACCTCTAAAGTTCTAATTGTTAATGTAAATTCAAGAAAAGATTCATTGGATAAAGGGAGAACACTTATCTCTCATGTAACTTTTACACCTTATCATCTCCTCAGTCAACTAATTGGACACATCTAAGTGCTGTGAATAGGGTATCATGATTTTAAAGTAAGTCATAGCTCACCTTGCTGTTAGGTGAACTAACGTCAGAATGAAACAACAGATGTCCTAATTTTCTTAGTTTATCGAGGATCCTATAATGAAAGGATATTGAATTCAGTATGCTTTTTATCTGATACATGTATCGTTGACACTAAGTCCATTTAAAATGAAGGTAAGTAAAATAGGTAGGTCAAACTCCCGCTACTTACCAAAGAGTAGGTTGTGGTAACCCAGGCTTTTATTCAGCTTAGTGTCCATGGCGCGTAGTGTATTCATCTGTTGGAACAATACAGGCGTAAGAATATGTCCAAAGTGTTCCCCCTCTTGTCTGACTTCCCTCTAAGTGGTATGGATGGTTTCACTCACCAACAGTCTTCTATCTTGTGCTCTAAGGGATTGTCCGCAGTAAAAACTAAGCTGCCAAGATGGCCGTTATAAATATTAGCGTGAGAATGGCGTTATGATATCATCACGCATGACGTACCTGTTGTCATACTAGTAAACAAAAGTCAAGACAGATTAAGCGCATCCTTACTTGGTAATTGCGGTAGACTCCTCAATATAATGATGCTACCTTGCCTCACATAAGTCAGAAAAAGATAAATCAATAAATACATATTACGCGTGTAATAGACGCAATGACGTCATCATGCTAAACGTGCGTGACGTCATTTCTATAAACAGTGTGACCGTTAGTATCAATTAGGTTAGAGCGTTCCTCTATTAATTAGTTGATATCTTGAGGTGTGAGATCACTCACCCTTCTTAGATTTAAATAGGATAACACAGTTAACTTGAGTTCTTAAAGATACTAACTGTCATGCCGTATATACAAGGAAATGAAAAAAGGAAATGAAGAAAACATTGCAACAATTAATAATTATTTCAAAATAATCATAAGGATATAGTTGCTGCTTTCCCTACAATGATAAATTGTCTTTTTGGTCAATACAATGTCATCATATGAGGCAGTCCCAAAGAGGGTTCACATTCTGGAAGTCATATGCAGAAAGGGTTGTCACCATGGTTATCCCCATGTTCCTTATTGTGCGTCAGATGTCTATCCTTGGTGACCAGAAAGGATAGTTACTGCTTAAAGACATTATTCATTGATGAAAACTACTTAAGGTATATTTGTGCTGCCTCCTCATGAGTTCACATTCTTTTCCATTACTTCAAACTCGTGACCATTCTTTTGGTAATAAAGCGATGTTCGGATATAGTTTATAGGATATTGAAATTATACCCAAGTTAGCAATTGCCTGAACTAGGAATCTTTGATGTAGCCGTTTAAGATGGGTAATTTCATTTACTGCATAGTCAGCAATTTCAATATGTGCAAATTATTAACCTCTTCTTGCAGGTGGAAATCACTTATTTAAGCCCATAGGTCTCAGAGTAAAAATTATGGCTGTTTAGAACTGGTGTCTTCTGCCTAATAGGCGTGCACAATCTTGCCACCAATAACTATGAATCATTTTGTACAAACGTTCCTGTAATTTCCTCTCTCATTTCTGCATACGCTGTCTTATACTTGTTTATAAGGGAGCATGTTGTTTAAACCTACATGTGTCAATCTATCTATGGTAGTGTGTATCTGCTCTTTCAAAGAAAGGGGCCCAGATAAAATTCGTCATTCATCCCGAGCGGGGCCATTGAGTCCAGGCACCTAGCTAGATCACCTCCTCTCGGAAGAGGGTGTATCACTTCCAATACGATACATCTCAGCTGTGCCGTAGTGTGTCTATTGTCCCCGAAATGTCTATATACTGGGGATTTCACATTTGCAGACCCCAGGTTGGACTTGTGTTCAGTCCATCTTTTTTTTGCCTTACATGTGATTTTTCCTACGTAGTATCTGCTGCATGAAGTTACATGTTTGCTGTTCAAGTGGCATAATCTTTATGTTTTATCTTTTTCCCATTGTCAGGGTGTCTTATGTATTCACCCTTTATTATACTTGAACAGTGCTGACAGTTCAGGCATGCAAATGTGCCACATTTGCGTTTGTGTAATGTTGTTTGTGTTGGCTTTCTTGGTCTCTCTGCTCTGACTAACTTATCTCTCAAATTCTTGCCTCTTTTGTAAGCCATCATAGGTGGTTCTGAAAAAGGCATCAGCTCAAGTGCGTCAGTCGAGTGCTGACTGCTGTACCTGCTACCCATGCCCTACGCCGTCCAAAGAACAATGTACTTCCTCTTCATCTCCTGGATCTCTACTACGAACTTTCACCTAATCGCTGGCCACGCCCAGTGTTTGTGACTGGCTACATATTGGAACTCTTGCACGCATCAGCGCGCGTGCATCAGCTAGAGTGCGTCAGTCAAGTGCTGACCGCTGGCCCGCTGCGTCGGTGCCGCATGTGCCTACCCCCCTTACTTTTTCCCATTTTGTACTTTGCCTCCAACAATCAAGCGGCTCTCAACTTTTCTCATTCTTGGATTACTGCTTGCAGCGATGACCTCCTACCGTTTAACAAGCTCCATGCCTTCACAAGCTGGCGTTCTGCTCATCAACTAGCCGGCTTTGCCGCCTTCATTTGTAACTTCTGGGGTAAACCCCCCTTTCCACTCCCACAAGAGAGTCTGCTTAGTGAGCTCTGACATTAGACAGTACTGCTCGGAAAATGGGGACAGTGCTAGCAGAACCGTCGCTCCCAATGCTACAACCAGTCAGCAACTGCAGCCCCATATGCCTCGCCCCCTTTCCTTGCTTACACCACAGCTTCTAGACTACTCTCCTTTGACCACTCTCTCCAATGCCACCATTCAGACCTGTCTCACCCCAACAGCCTCTGATCACGCTTCAGAACTTTACACTACGCCAAGTGCTCATCTACTCCCTCCTCTTCACCCCCGGACACTTGCAACCATACACGCAATTGACACTTCACAAATCCCCTGCTCTATTCCCAGGTTGTACAATGTGCCGATCATGGCGAACCCTCTGCCATCTTACTCCTACCACCAACCTCGCCTGACCTCAATCCCAATCCCATTGATTACTGGACCCAATTACCTTTGACTGATTATTACATCACCCAGTCCACTGATAGCTCAGTACTCCCCTCCACGAGGTTATCTACCTCGCCCAACCTCTATACGAAAAAAGAGGTTGCAGAAACAATCACCTCTTCCTTTTTGGATTCCTCCCTAGTTGCCTCTTTTTCCAAACCCACCCCGAGTCCCTCCTTTGGCTCTCCTCCTCCTGCCACCTCTTCTACTGATACCACCCTTATTGCTATCAACACAAGCACCGTCAACTTGTCAAAATTGTATGAGTCCATAGAGACCAAAGCCAATTACCATAGCTCCACCCTCCAACTATTGGGAACTAAAATTGATTGGCTCGCTTGGAAGCTCTCAGATGTGTCCGCTCCGCCTAAGGGCACCTCCACTGCAACTCTCCAAGAGCCTATCCAGGTTACCTTGAGCTTGCCAATGGCTGGAACAGAGGGCAAAATCACTTCAAATGCAGCATCAGTAGACGCGTCCATCACTCTGAGTCCTTCCCCAAACCAACCTTAGTCTCCCTGGACATATAACTCCATCCAGGAGATTATAGATGTTAGCGGTTCTCAAACTCCAGTCTTCAATTTATTTTGATCAAATAGACACTGGAAAAAAGGAAATCTAAAAAACAAAATTGCTCAGCTATCATTGAGACACAAACCCCCCCAAAAATCAGCCTGCCCTGAACAAAAAAACTCTAAACAACACAAATCTAAGAAATTCATTGAGAACCTTTCCATCCCCAGAAATGAGAAGGGCTGCTCTGTCATTTCATCTGACCATCAAGAACATCCCACCTCCAAACCTCAACGGCCTTTACAGGCCCGGGACACTGATCTGCCATCACCAAGCCATCTAGACACAGCTCAATGTAACTTTGATATTTTGGCTCCAATTGTTAATTCTGCAATTGTTCATTCTGAAAATGCATCTTCTCTGTCTATGAACCCCGAACCAACTGCTTCTGTTGACATTAATGATGAATAAATGAACCCTTCAGTATAATGTGTCTCCTCCCTCCCCATTGTAGACATAGTCCATTGAGTCTACACTGCCCGCAATCCTTGCTAAGCCAACCCAAAAAAACGATGTGTGTTAATTTAGATGTCGACTACCCGAACTTCAAAACTCACTAACAAAAGAGAGCTGAAATAGAACAATCAAAAGTAGCCGTATCTACAACCACACCCCAAGTAGCAACAATCCCTTCCTGCACTAGATCACCCCCTAGCTCTATAAGCCATGGCTCAGGAAATAGTGTCCCCTCCTCATCACTGAACCCTGTAATTGTCCTCTCCCCAAGGAAATTGCCATACTGGATTCAGACAGTCTAATTCTAACAATGCGCGACAGGCTTCATACTGATCCCCATTCCAACAGAACCACCCTTCTAACAGCTTTCCATTCTATTGCTCAACTGGAGCTCATTAGCACAGATGACATCAAAGCAAATAGCTTTACTAGCTCATCCTCAGTTCAGCTAAATATCCCTTCCAAAATTGTGAACAACCTAATTGGGCAAACCACAGAGGAATTAAAAGCGTTCGGTTTTGATTTGCAAATGTTAAAACAACAACCTCCTAAAAAATTAAACAAACCAGACCAAACAAGCCTGCTAGACACTTAATTTCAAATTAAAGCAGACGTGCCAACCTAAATTACAGATAAATCCTCTCCAACATTCGAAAGAATTACAAATTGACTCGACCCGTGACATGCATCAATGCTGCAAATGCAACTGCTCTAAAAATCTCTCCAACCAATTACCACCACTTCCTCCCACACAGACATCTGCGAACTCTCTAAAATCCAAATAGTCATGGCTCTCCAAGGCCACGGAAACCTCTAACCGAGCCAATCCTTATTAGATCAATCAAGAGCAACTGATATCATCGTGTTCCATGCCAGTATGGAACAAGAAAGGCTTCTCACATCTCCTCTCATCGAAAGCCACCATCCTAGATGCATATGAGATCACTCTGCTTCAGGAAACCTGGATCACCGACCAACCAAGTTGGCCGAATGTCCAGGTTTAATGGGTCACTGCCGACAAAGGCCGCCAGAGGCAGCCCAGCTGCAGGTCTTCTAATTGCAGTCAAACTCCACTCACAATTACAATTACAAAGCTGGGCTTCCCCGCATCCGGGAATACAGCCATCAAAAATCTCATCATCAAATTCCTATAACCCTCTCTATCCTCATACTGCCATCCTGAACATATACTGTAACCTTTTAGTCTATAATGAGGACCACTTCCTAGCCCTCATCGAATCTATGTTAGAGCTCATCTCACTGGACCCTGACATTCCCACCACTATAATAGCTGGTGATCTCCACACCAACTGTTTCGTACCAAGTTCTAAGCTGCGTCCTACCCGAGCTGACAAGTGGACAACAGTAATGGAAATAAGGGATTTCATAATGGTCAACAACACAAATGACAATAGCATTCTTCCAATTCCTACTTGGTCACGAGGGACGGCACACTCAACTCTAGATTACGTCTTTATCTCTGTGACGGCTATCAGTCAAATCGCTACATTCAAAGTGATTCCGAATCCAGCTAGCGACCACCATATCCTTGAAGTAAAATGGAGTCTCCATCTCACATTCGTAACTGAGCACTTAAACCATCTAGTACTCCTTAACCAAGGTAGAAATCGTCTAATTTGGCATCCATCCAAATTAAGACTACTAACTAACCGCCTAACTGAATTCACCAGATCGGAGGCTACCTCAAGTATTCAGAACTACCCTGACACCTAAAAAATAATTTTTCAGACATCTTCCACACAGAGCCGCCCATATTTTAGAAACAAATACACCTTTAACCCAGTTATATTTGACCTCAAAAAGAAACTACAGTGGACTCTTAAACACCTTCCTGCCCATTCATCCTTGAGCCAGAGAATCTATCAAACAAATCATATCTATTAAGAAGCAAGAAAACGCTGAAAAGATGTTGATGGCTATTGCCACCAAATCAGCATCTCATATTTGGAACCTTATTAATAATGGGAACAATAATCCTACATCATCTCTAAAATTAAATCCTATCAGCGAACAGACTTGGACGGTCCACTTCTCGTCACTACTTTTGTTGTGTGGCGTATAAACAGATGGGGGACACGCAAACATCAGGTGCCCGCCTCCACATCACGGGCTTCGCTACTATTATATATGATCCGCTCACGGTCGGTGTCCCCCATAAATCTTCACTGCTGTCTGCTGTGAGCGGCTATGAGCCGCGCGAACCTCAGGCGCCCGCTTCCATGACACGGGCCCCACTGCTGTTGTTCGTGATCCGCTCGCAGTCGGTGTCTTCCATAGGTCTCCCCGCTGCCTGCTGTCCTTTGTTGTGTAGCTTATGTGCGGCTGGGAGCCGCGCGAACATCAGGCGCCCGCCTCCGTGACTCGGCGAGTGTACGTTCCACTCCCTCAGAGTCCAGGCATAATATCACAATGTTACTTTATATTGGAGGCAGAGCGTCACGTAACTTCTTTCAGCTAGCTCCTTTCGCAGGCCGTGCCATTCAGCTGCATCCCATTTTTTCTCCTCAGGCTGCGAGTGCACTCCCATTGTTGTTCGGCATTTTGGCAACAATGTATCCGCGCGGCCGTGTCTTCAAAGTTCGTTTTCTCTTGAGTCCCAGGCGCGATGCACATACTTTTCAGAATAGCGGCAGGGCATATGTTCCGACGTCCATATTTCCAATTATAGAGCGCATGTATCGTTTTTCAAGCATAATTCAAGGATCATCGTCGGATCAGCAGGAGCTGCACACGAAGGCACGTCCTATTCCATGGCTAGTTAGTCACGCCCCCCACATCTCCTCACTACTTAACAAACCCATATCTGAAATAACCTTCCCATCCCCTGACTTTCCAGACCTTTCCAGACTAACATTCGACAAGCTAGACATCATCCTTATCATAAAGAAGTTAAGTGTGAAAATCAGTCCTATTTATATAATATCCCCAGATACACAATGTATGCTCTTCAAGGTCTCAAACCAGCCACTCCGAAACAATATTTGTTAAATACGAGAAATAGGACTTTGAGGAGATTTATTTTACAGTTACGTATGAATACTCTCCCATGTAATGAAACTACTGGGGCTTGGGCAAATATACCCCGTGCTGAAAGATTGTGCAGGCACTGTAAATTAGAGGTGGAGACAGTAAAACACATTCTAACTATGTGTATTAAATTAAAGGAATGGTATTATAAAGGGTACTCAAATTTAGTTGGTGACCTCCAAATGATTGAATCTAATCAATTTTGGTCAGTAATTTATGACGGTGAAATTAAGGTTTTTATTGGGGCAGCCTTTTATATTTGGAAGCGAGCAATTTCTTTTTTAAACTTGTGATATCCTTTCTTAAATGTGATATCCTGTTTGTATGATTTACATGATTTGATGTGCGATATTCCCTTCTTATGTATGGATAATATGAAATTAATGTATGTTCTTTGTTACTGATGTAATTAATTTTGTTAGTGTATAAGGTTTTAATTAACCAATATGCACTTTAAATAAATAATAAAAAAAAAAAATAAAGAAGTTAAGCTCATCAAGAGCTCCCGGGCCTGATAATCTAACAAACATTGCCCTAAAATCTGACCCAACTGAATGGGCAGCCATTCTAAAGGTCATTTTCAATAAAGTAATCCGAACTAGCCTCTTGCCCGTCTCTTGGCAGGAATCAACAGTAAACCCAATTTTCAAAAAAGGTGATTGCAGTAATCCCATTACCTACAGGCCCATAGCTCTCCTTGATGTGCCTAGGAAGATTGTCGCCAGACTTATACTATGAGATCACTTTGCCTGGATCAACTCAAATAATCTCATTGACAATCATCAGTCAGGCTTCATCAAGGGAATAGGAACCTCATTAAACTTAACCAGTCTCTCGGCCATCAAGAAACAAGCCATGACATCCAAACAACTGGTTTTCTTAGCTTTTATCGATTTTAAACAGGCGTTTGATTCCATATCATGCGAACTTTTATGGCAAAAACGATTTAATGCGAATTGCCCAACACACATATTTTATCTAATTCATCAATTTTATTCAAATACTTCGATTAAAGTAAAGCTAAACAATGATGGTGTTCTGTTTAAAAGAATGTCATCCAACATAGGACTAAAGCAAGGATGCATCCTTACCTCTATCATATTTAACTTTTACCTCAACGACATCCATAAAGCATTTGAGTCGGTCCGGTCCTTTCCTCCCAAACTTGGTCTAAAAGAAATATCTTGGTTGTTGTATGCCGATGTCATACTAGACAGAACGCCAACTGGACTTCAGAGAAAACTGACAGCTTTAGACAACTATGCCCATACTAACCATCTAGTTATCAATACTCAAAAGTCAAACACGCTAATCTTTCACCACAAACTCACGAAAAGTGTATACAAATTTAACTGGATGCTTGCTCAAACTTCTCTATCACAAATCGCCCAATGCAAATATCTAGGTATAAATCTCAATACCCATCCCTCTTACCTCCTGTTAGGGAGAATTCTCTCTTTAGGCTGAATTCCCTAACCTAGTGAGTCCCCCAGCAGCTTTGCTGGATTTCTGGAGTTTGTTTTTTTCTCCTGCCAAGAGTGAGACTCTTTTTTCTCCCACTCTTGGACATGATTTATGGTGTTCCTTTGACTGTTAATGTGTTTTATGGGCTATGGGGTCCTTTACCCCATAGGGTCTCATGTGTTTTTACGATGTGTGTTACACAGCACCCTCCGTTGTGGGATGTTTTCACCCATGCATCCAAGCCCTACCATAAAACTGTGCAGTACTGGCATGGAAAACATCATGATGGCCAGAACTCCCCAGAGAGTGCACAGGGAAAACATGAAGAATAGGCTGCCACCCATTTTTGCCTATGTTGTGAGCACAGGAGGGCACTGCCTAAAACCACCATTGGGCTACACACACAGTAGCCTGAAACCATTGGGAATGGCAATGCTGATTGCCAAAAAGAAACTCAGAACTGTGGGGAATTCATTTTCTTAATCCCAAAAATGGTTGCAATACCGGTACTCACCACTATCAGAAAGCCGGCGTTTTAAAACCACCAGAGTTTTGTGTAAAACTGAACAGAGGAACCCGAACCAGACCAAGGAAAGACTTGCTAAGAGGTGGATACAATGTAAACCTATATTCTGAAATGACTTGAAGGAAGTCATTATTTAATGTATAGGCAAAAATTGTAAGTTTGATTTAAACTGGGAACTAAAGTGACATTTAGCTGAATTCTGCCTGACAACTACCCCCGACAGGAGAAACCTGCTCAGCCACTCTTCCCAGGCCTAGCTGCATCCTGCTTCCCCACCAAAAGGAGTTGACACCTCTCTGATTAGATTAGGGGAGGGGCACCGCAGGAGGTTTAACAAAGCCTTGTCCTCGACTCAGGCAAATGTTATATTGGGGGGGGCCATAAAGTGGCTTCCTCTTGGGAGAAGTGCCTCTGGGAGCCACCCGAGCTGGAGGCGGGGGCAGACAGAAGCTTCCCCCATGTGCTTTGGAACCTAAACCACAACCATCTGGGCCAGAGCATAATTTTAAAAAAGATGGATAATTCATAGTACGGACTTGTCAGAATTATATAAGTAATATCATTATTCTTGTGATTTTTCTGTGCACGTTTTAAGAAGTGTTAGGACCCTGGCGTGTATGCTGGGGGGTTGCTAGTGAAAAATAGGGTCTTACTCCAAATGTCTGCATGTTAAAAATCTGACACTTCATCAATTAATGTCCATACTCCTTGCGCACATGTGTGTAATTTTTGGTAAATGTCCGATATTGGTAAACCAGTCAAAAAGCGCAAAATGTTGTCATTTTTTAATGCAAGCCCCCAGGAAGATCAGAGGCGGACAAGCATGGACCATAAGGAATATATAATGTGTACATGTAATTTCAACAAATTGTGTATCTGGGAAATATGTATTTGAATCAAATATAGATTTGTGGGCAAATTGACCAGGGGAGGATCCTCTGACCCATAAACAGACCTCATCATGATGACAATCCATTTCCTTCCCCCAATCATGGGAGAGGAGAGAATTGGGCCAATGACAAGTAGAGAGGGGCAGGCTCAGTTATGCCAAGCACAAACCCACTTCCAAAACACATAAAAAGAGACTGCTGGGACAGGTAGAGACATTCATTTTCCATTTCTGCAGAGCATTTTGACGGCCGACATCCCATCCAGACAGAGACCAGAGATCCAGAGAGACCAGAGATCCAGAGAGACCAGAACTGTGCAGTGCTGAGAGCAGAACCAGAGACCAGACCGCTGTGAGCAGAACCGCCAGAAGTCCTGTCCAACTTGACCAGATCCGTGACGAGGCCTATTTCAAATTTATATTGTGAGTACCTAGCAGAACTGTGCAGAACCAATCTCTTAGTTTAAAATAATCTAATCCAAACTATTTTAGCCTATTAGAACTGCCTCCTACAATCGTGTCATTCTGTCATCTGTAAAACTGAAAACTGTCATTTGTCATTCTGAGCTTTAAAATTTCAAATCCGAAAAACTACTTTCACAAAATCGTCCATATCTCCGGAACCGTTTGTGCTAGGAACGAGATTTAACTTTCATCTTAAAGCTAAGATTCTAGACTTCCTACTCCTTATAGTGCCTCCGTAATTACGCTTGCGCCGCAAGTACATTTGCCGTGATTTGACATTTTGCACAATTTCAGCCACGTGTAAAAATCGGTAGCTTCTTGCTTTCCTTTGCTAAAATTCGTTTTAACCTGCTGGTTACACATAGATGAGCCTGAACTAATATAAACCAGATATCACCCACCCTGAACCTCTAGAGGGAATTAAAAGCATTTTTAGCACATTTCTCACTTCATTGTCATCACATTCAAAGCATTTTTGGGCCTGTGTTTCAAACCTCTACCTGTTTTCCTCTAAGCTTGCTGTGGGGGAACTGCATTTCGTATTGCATTTTGTTGGGATTCTTGAAGACTGTGTGCTCTCCTTCCATTTTTTACATTGCATAGGGGGGGGAGTGAATTGTCAAGGAAAAGTGATTACATTGGGCCTCATTACGACCCTGGCGGAGTGGGTTTACGCCAGCGTTATTCGCGGCGGACCCGTCCGCCCTACTACGAGTTCCCGTAGCGCCATGGAGCGTTTTCCGCCTGGTTTTTCCGGGCGGAGAAATCCATGGCGCTACGGGACCTTGTTGTTAATTACGCCACCGTATTTAACGGTGGCGTAATTAACGCCTTCCCCACTCCCATTATACCCTATGGGGCAAAAATGGGAATGGGGAAGGGTAAAATGGGGGATGGGGATTTACCGCCCCGCCAAGGTCGGAATGGGGCAGAAAATCCGCCAACCCCCATGGCGCTATCGGCAGCTTTCCGCCGTGCTCCATGGTGCATTTTGCACCGCGATTTCCGCCAGGGTCGTAATGAGGCCCATTGTCTTTTGTTGAAGCCATATCAAGTTATTTTCTGTACTGCATTTCATTCATTATTGCGTTTCCTTGAACCATATAAAGCATTCTTTCCCACCTTATTCTTCTGTTCCTATCCATAAGTTACCTCTTGCTGATTACTGCTCATATTCACAAGTGTAATATCCATTATCAATTTATTTATAGAAGTGTGATATATATATATATATATATATATATATATATATATATATATATATATATATATATATATATATATATATATATATATATATTGTTTACATTTTCAAATAAACCTTTTAATTTGCAAAACAAACCTACTTCTTGGCTCAGTGGGGTCAGGGGGATTCTAAGAGGGGGGTGTTATACAAGGGTTGTCATCCAGAGTACTGAACTGGACATAAAAATACATCAATAAGGGTTTTCCTCAGCATCCCAGACTAGGCATTGACTTAGCTGTAGTGTTGATTGAATATCGCTTACAAAGTGGGGGCTCGGAGCCGGGATATTCTGGGTTAGATTTACCACTTGTGCAGATTAATACAGTGTGCCAACTGACCAGATACACATATCCGGTTAGATCACCACGCTGTTTTACACTGTGAAAGCACCCCTCAAAGGAACGCTCTAAGGAAACGATCTGTTTTGCATAATAAAATACAAACTTCTGTAAATCAGGAAGGAACTCAAATTCCAGAATGACGACCTTGGTAGATATGAAAATAGCCAGAGAGCACTTCTTACATAAGCTATTTGTGAGAGGTGAGTGGACTCATCAGGACCAAACGGTCTGGTTGCAGGCAATCGCGCAACAGGTCACTGAAACAGGGTCAGATATATGGAGAGATCAGGGTCCATTACATGTGGCCCTGAGTGAATTATATATGGCTTCTAAGGCCAAAGATGAACACAATAAGATTGCCAGGATAGCGGCATATTTGTATCTATATATGGGAGCCATGCAGGACAAATTTGCTGAAGGCCAAGATCTGGCAAATAGGCAACAGATGGCGTTAGAAAAGGCCCAATCTGACCTGGTCTCTTCTGAGCAGAGGCTGCAGAGGAGCCAGGAGTCAGAAAATGATAGTAGGCAGTATATCATTAAAATAAAAGAGGACATGGATATACTGCAACAGGAAAAGACAGACCAGGATACCAGAATTCTGGCTTTGCAGAAGGAGCACCAAGACAGTTTGGACTCCATACTGCAGAGCCAGAAAAAGCTGGAGCAACAGATCAATTTCAACAGGGCATGCACAGAGCAGGTAGCCACCCTGCAAATCCAACTAGACAGAGAGAAAGAGGAAAGCAATAAATTGATTTTGAAAGACCTGGATACCCAGGCAGAGTTTGATGAAGAACGCCAGAAAGCTGGTGCCTTTCAAAGGCAGAGGGACGACCTGGCGTCACAAATGCAGGCTCTTGGTCAGGAAAGGGATACCTTAGGCCAGGAAGTCTGCCATTTAAAAAGAAAAATTGAAGAAAATCACTTGGCCCTCCAGGGGCTGGGTGACCTCCAAAAAGAGCATCAGGGCTTGCTAGATCACACCAGGAGGGTGGAGGAGGCTCTGGCAAGAAAGGAGCAGGCCAATAAGGACACAACTCAGGAGGTAACCCTCCTGCAGCAGAGACTAGCCCAGTACTCCAGGACCAATCAGGAGGCACAGAGAGAGAAGGAGGCTCTCTGCCAGCACAATGATAGGCTCCAGCAACAGGTAGCGATGCAGGAGAGACTGATAGAGTCTGGTAAGGCCTTAACTGAGGAACTGAAAGCGCAGGCTCTTGCATTGCAACAGGAAGCAAGGGCGGATAGAGATGAGGTTCGCTGGGAAAGAGAAACTCCTGAGGATAACCTCAGGAGCCCTAGTACCAGAGGCCTTCATCTCTCCCAGTCCCTGGACTCTGCCACCCCCATGTCCCCTCGCGCAATTTAGTGGGGAACCCCAGGAGAGTAGGCCCATTAAGGGCATCCTGAAAACCTCTGCCCAGTTAGGTCAGTGGGGGGGGGGGTACCCATCAAATCCTGGCAGCAAGGAGGGATCTGAAGACTCCTCTGAGCGTTACAGGACACAGGAGACCAGGTCCCCACATTCTGCCAGCCATTCCCAGGCTCGCAGAATCCGGGAAAACCTGGAAGATCAGACGGGCACCTCTGGGAGCAGTGCTTCTGAGTCAGAGGATGAATGGACCAGGGTGACCCGAACCAAAAAGGCCAATAAGGCAAAAAGGGCCTTGCTTAAGGACCCATTGAAACAAATAAAGGCAATAAGGAGTGTGATCACGCCTTATCATAAGAACGCCAAGTATTCTGTTTGGGAACACTTGGAGCTCTATGAGCAAATGATGGAGACTTTCCATTTGAAGGACAGCAGTAGCTGCATCCAGTACGTCAAATGGACATTCTCCCCTGAATACTCCAGTTTCTTTGTGGGGCTGGAGGACCAAAACCATTCAAGATGGTCCACATATAGGGCGGCCATCTTGAAACATTTTTCTGTTCATAGAAATCCTCAAGAGGCTCGCAAGGCAGCCTACAATTTGCAATGTGGGGAGGATCAGGCCCCACAAGAATTCGTGCAAGAATTGAAGCGTGCCTTTGCGCAGACCACCAGAAGGGTGCGCACGGACAGCAGAGAATTTGTCAATACTTTTTTCCATGCCTTGCCCAAATACATCATAACCCAGCTAGTGAGAGATTTTCACGAGAAGAGGTCACTAGACTGGGTCATTGAACAGGCTACCCGGATCTATGAGGTGCAGAAGCCCATAGAAAATAAAAGTAATGCGCAGAAAAACCCCAAAACCAACAGCACCCCTGCTGCTGCCAAGGTGGCGGAGGTAAAGGTTGCCCCCGTTTTAGATTTGGAGATGGGGGGGCCTAAAAACCTGCCTGCACCAAATAATTCACAGCCCAGAAGGCCCTGGGCCCAGTCACAGACAGGGATCCAAGGAGGTAGTCCCACAAATGGGGTCACTCACTCCCCTGATTATGTCAGTCCCCGCTACAAGGGAAACCAACCCATCCTGGGTTATGTGTGGACTCCTCCAGCCCAAGGGGGGGGATCCAGCCAAGCACCTGACCCAGGGAACTTCCATCCTAACTTCCCACAGGAGGGCAGAAATTCCCCAAACAGTGGGCAGAATTTTTATCCCAGGTATCCACCCAATTTCCAGCCCCGAAATCATCCATCCTTCTTTCCCCAATTCCCTGAGCCCAGACAACCTAATCCGGTAGAGGGGAGGCCAAGGGTGGAGGGGTACCCGAATCTTCCCAACCCAGGGTATTACCAGAGAAGGGATAGCTACCCTTCCCGGGATCAGCCCAGGGGAGAAAATAGAGCCCCGTATCAGCCTGAGCGGGTTTCACAACTTGAGCGCCAGGTCCAAAATATGGCACGAGATCTGGGTCACATACTGAGGGCTCAACAGAACCCTCAGATGAGCATGCCACTGCAGAATGCCCCAAACTCTGGACCTGGTGCTCCAGAACAATGACGGGGGCAGCACCCCGATAACCCACCGGTTCCCAGGGAGGAGGCACAAGGGGAAGGGGGGTGTAAAGCCTTGGAGGAAGCTTCCTTCCCAACTTGTAAACAGCCCCTGGAAAACCAGGAACCGGAAACAAAATCTCCTGCCCCTGAAAGCCTGCCTCCCAAGGAGCAGAGAGGAGGTAGGAGAAACAAAGGACCCAAACAGACCCACTTTGTGGAGGAGGTACAGGTCTTCCAATTTGAGGGAGAGGGATCCTCAGAAGATCCTGGGAAAAGGATCTTCTCCTTCAGAGATGGGGGAACTCCTCCCAAGGAAAAATGGGTCCCAAGGGATGCCAATTCAGACTGGGGAGATGTGGAGACTGAGCTACCGCCGCCCATCATCTCATCCCAGAACCGACAATACCAAAATCCCCTGGTTCAAACCCATCCTGGTGACTGCCTCCACAAAGGGGGGGGCGGCCCAGAACCGGAACTAGGGGAACCCACAATGGCTCTGATCTCCAGTTGCCAACTTTTTCTTTCAGATTCCCCAGGCTCTCCACAGAATTCTGCCCAAATCTCTTCGCTAGCAATGTCCAAAACCAGAAAGTTAGCCCACCATTTGTCCAAAAATGTGCATTATCTGTGTCCCCTTGAGGAGAAGGAGGGAAGATATTATGCCTCGGTACAAGTACAGGGGCAGGGTACAATTTGGGCACTGGTGGACACTGGATCCCAAGCTACCCTTCTGTCCAAAAGGGCCTTTGATGAACTAAATGCAGGAAGGGGGGAGAATTACCGTATTCCTCTCACCTCTCTTCCTGGACAACTGCAGAACTTTGACGGGAAGGAAATTCCTGTTGAGGGGACTGCAGATTTGGACATCAAAATTGGGCGACACAAGGTGAAACACCCAGTCATAGTAGTGACTCCAGAGGGCACCCCTTGTTTACTAGGGAATGACCTCTTGAGAAGGTTGTCACCCCTAATAGATTGCGTAAACAAGGTCCTCTGGACCCAGTCTAGCCGACCAATAAAATTAAAACAGAGTGTCAACCATGTTAGTTTAAACGGCACCTGCCACATGGTTGAACAAAAATCTGACCAAGTAGAATTTCACTTCCAGAACAACCAAATTCCAGACGTGACAGTAATAGCAGTAGGACAACAGACTGGTGATGGGGGGGTCCTCTCTATTTCTGAAAATCAACCTTCCAGTTTAAGGTGGTATTCCACACTAGAAGGAAACACTCTGAAATTCTTTACCAATCCACAATCAGACACTCCCACTCCTATAGTCCAGAAAGAGGTGAACTCAGCTCAGAGCCTGGCTGATATTCAGCAAATTGGAGAGCAGTTGTTCATCCCTGTTCAGTTAAATGATGGGAAGGACTCTGTTCTCGCCCGAGTGTGTGTGAACAACGGTAAGAGCTTCATCACCGAAGCCATGTTCCGCCAACTCCCAAAAGATCCAGCCATTCCCCCATTCAAACTGATAGACAAATGGGAAATGGACCTGGAAGCACCCAATTCGAAACATCTCCTGCCAAGCAGGTGTATGCTCAAAATCTCCATGGGCAACAAGAGCATAGTCCATAATTGTTGGGTCGTGCGAGATGTCACTGCCGCCTTTTACTTAGGCAGTGACATTCTCAATCGCTTTGCCATTAGTTTGGACCTAATAAACTTCAAAGCTTGGTCCCGATTAGCGGATAATCCCATGGGCTTTGATGATCCAGAAATAGCATTTAGGTCAGCTCAATTGCTACCTTATGCAGTTGAAATTCAGATTAAAGAGGAAGTCACCATCCCAGAAAGGACCCGACAATTCTCCCTGGAAATGAAAGTTAAAAGAGGACAAAAATTGAAAAACCCTGATGCTTACATACATCTAAATGCTTCTCTCCAACAGCAAGGGTTGGGGGTAAACCCAATTCCGTTAGTCAACATAGAACATGACACCATTCCAATAGAGGTGGATAACAGCGACTTAAAGAGTATTACTCTAGCCGCAGGCACCATTATTGGAATGGCGGTTGATGACCGACATTTTTCCATTGATCTAGGAAATGAACTGTTAGGACCAATCCCCAAGGACGGTTTTGACAGTGACAGTGATGACAACACAACACCAGACAGGATTTTCACCCGGCATGGGGGGAACTTCCTGGTGTACACTTCTTGCCCTTATGGTAAGGAAGATGTGACTTGTGACTTCAGAGGGGATGAGGTGATTTTCCAGGTCACGGGGCACCCGTGGAAGCCCCGTGAAGTCCCACTTTGCCCGGAGTCGCTTTTCTGCTGCTTGCAAGCTGGTTCATTGCCATTTGATTTACAGCTACTGAAACGGACTGCAACATCCAGGAGGTGAATTGTTTCACCACATTGACTTTTTAAGTTATCTTAAAAGCGTATTGATACTCATACTTGCCTAATCTCTCTGTTTGTACAGCCTTCACTCTTGATTGGAAGGCGGGCTATAAGAACAGGAACGCGCGCGCACCCGTGGAAGCCCCGTGAAGTCCCGCTTTGCCGCTTCGCCGCGGCATCCGGGGCGATACGGGGTTCCCTTTTCTACCCATTTAGTTGGTAGCTCAGCAGAACCACTTTTAAAAGCGCCACTCTTTTTCCATTCTTTTTCCACCAAGTGTGGCCGTTGTAGTGTGCGGATTCAAATGATTCCCAGCGAACCATATAGTCTTACAACGGAGATGCCGATTAATATACGCCAACGGATCATGTCAGAATCCCAGGCGCTCCCAGAGAACGATCCTCTGCAAAGGCGGCAAAAAAGTTGTGTTCAACTCCTAAACAACTATTACCTAAAACGAAAACAAAGGAAAAGCTGAAAACGCCCATTAAACACAATGTTGACATTCGGAACTATGGGTTTGGAGTGAAGAGTAAATCTGCTGTAAGTCTTCTTCCTGCTGCATCTGTGCCTCTGGTTTTAGCATCAAATGAAGGTTTGTCGATTGACTCTGTAGTGTGTATGGCTAAGGTTGGTTTACAAAGCACTATTGCTGATAGTGCTGTATGTGTGCCAGCCGTTTCCATAATGTGTTTAGCTAAAGATGCTGTGCCTATTTCAGATACTCCTATGTATGCCGAAGGAAATATCAACTCACTAGAAATGCCTATTTTACTAACTGATAGTATGCTGCTAGAAAATGTTTCTTCAGGTGACCCACTTTTAGGAGCCCCCAAAACGATTGACACTTCAAAAGAAGTTACAAACATCTCAGATGTCAACAATGTGAGTACCTCGTCTAGAGCAGTTGATTCTAATTTATCTAAATCTCCTGAGATGTTTAAACAATCGGAAAGCAGCATATCTACGCTAAATGTTTCCTACATTCCTCCAACCCCACGGAGGCTAAATAACGCCCCTCTGAGCTCAGAAAAAGTATTCAATTCCTTGAAATCTACAACTCTATCTCTAGAAGTTATGAACATCGCCCTTATGGCTCTTGCGAAACTTTTTGAAACTGTTGATGGTTCATTGAAGTATGTGGTTGAGAATATCAAAGCCATGGAAATAGATCAAAAGAAACGCAACTTAGTTGCGAACTCTAGGCCTAATGACATAAATAACAAATTGATCCACATTATTGATCATCAAAATGAAATAACACAGTTGTTGGCTCAGAAACAAGATGGAAATCTAAAAACCAACATGATAGGAGTTTGTGCTTCCACCCAAACAATTGAAGACCCTGACTGTGAAATCATAGAAGTGATTTTGGACTCACAAATACATCTCCCTTCCCATATGTCTAATTGCCAACAAAATGTCAAATCGGACATTCTGTTTGTTTTAGGTATTATAAAAGAAAAAATTGCAACAGCCACTTCCACTTATCAACACGCGAACTGCCCGCTCTTGCGAGGGGAACAAAAGTCAGATTGTGGACATAAATCCAAACCTACGTATTCTGTTTTTGACATGAAAGTGGCTAACGAAGCCATAATCAAGTCAAAAAAGAAGAACTGTAATAAACTTCTAGAACAAAAAAAAAGCCAAAAAATGTAAAAACTGCAAAGCAACCAGGAAACTCTTCTACTAAACAATTTATTAATACTCTTGCTAAGGCAAATATGAGATCGACAGCGGCTGCGAGTCTCATAACGAAAAAATATGTTGCCTTAGCTAATCTGAGGAAAAAAAAGAAACAAGCAGATTCTATTCAATCGTCAAAAGAAATTGCAGACCATCCCCCACTAGATGAACTCATCAAATTAGCTGAAAAACAGCAATCTGCACATGACAAAAACTTTGATGCGCTCTTGAATCCTATACCAGCCATCTCTGGGGATCAGAAAATAGATAATAATGAGGTTGGCAAAGACATAGCAGCATCAAGAAAGGCCTTAAAACACGAAATTGACTTGTATCTTGAATCTCGGAAGTTTGAACCACCAATCTTTCCAATTATAACTAATGGCCCAGCTAAATGCTCCACTGTTACTCACTCTGACACTATGCTAAAAATGAGTGCAACAACAAATATCCCAGTAAAGCGAGTCTCGTTTGCTGATTTCGCTTCTTCTGGTGTTGAAAACAAGAGCCAAAACCACTCTAGTAACAATAATTTATCACAAACAGATCTAAATGAAATCAGAGATTCTATTGCGCGTTTGTGGCAACTCAATGCCAGATCACAGACGGTATCTTCCCCAAAACAAACTAATGACAGACATTGGACAAGCTTGCAGTCTGTTCCAAATGTAAAGTCTTCTTCAGGTAAAACATCAATGCTATCTAACATCAGGATAGTAAAGGTGGAAAACAGACATTCTGTGATACTTTCGTGTCGACAGGACTTAGGTTTGTCATACAACATGAATCGACAAAGCATCCTAAGACTTTTTGCCGACGTGAAATCATTACAAGAAATTCAGTCACAAGATCTTGACCAAATTGAATTTCCAATAGCAGACGACAACACCTCAGTTCTGATATGGTCCCGGTCATTAGTCATCCATAACATTATTTGGGCTGCGCGACAGGACTTGTCTAACTTGGGATTTCTACTCACCCACAATGAAAACAATCAAGGACAAATTAAATCTTGCCTGAAACCAGCACTCAGATTTCAACCTTACACCTCAAGAAATCCTGCTGACCTTACAAAAATTATGTATAAAGCACAAAATCATATGACTAGAGTATAACTAGCTAGTAATTAAGAGTTTGTAGAGTTAGCTGTAGTGAGCTGGAACACACGAGGGTTTACTCATTTAATTAACAACAAGGCGAGCATATTGGGGGATTATGATCTATTTTTTCTGCAAGAAACATGGCTCTCCACTACACCAACGTGGAATAATTACGATGTGTTGCTCAATCCAGCTATAAAAGCAACCAGAGGCAGACCCATGTCAGGATTGCTCACGGCTTCGAACTCTTTAGCAGGCATTCAGCTCTGTTCCACACCCTCTTCTAACGCATACATACAATGCTCTTACGTCACTATCAGCTTGATTAAGATTGCATGCCTTAATATATATTGGAACCCTATAGGCATAACATCTGCTCAGTTTTTCAAAAATGTAACATCTGTTCTGGAGAATGCAATGTTGAAACATGAAACTATTCATTTGAACATTGCTGGCGATCTAAATTTACATCTTGTAAATAAGAAAAAAGTGAAAGATAACGAACGCGGATTTATGTGGAACAAATTCATGAAATCCTGGGACTTAATCATGCTAAATGGCACGAGTATGGCTGATTCACCTCCTCGTGACACTTGGTTTAGGCAAAAACAATCAGCCATTATTGATTATATTTTTGTCTCGAGAAGTTTGTTTGCACATTCAAATGATTTTGCTGGCAAATCATCACAAAACAGCAATCATCGACCTCTGACCTTTAAGATCAACCTATGCCTTGCTTCAACTGTACCACGACATGTATTCAAAGGTCAATATGAAATTAATAATTCTTTAAATCGACTGAAATGGTCACATGAATCATTGATTTCATATTATGACCATCTACAATCTTATAAAGCATCTGTGTCATCTTCTGAACCAAGCAAAATATCTCTGTTTAGTCTAATGCAATTGTATGCTTCACAACAAAGCATCAATACCAAAATAAGTAAAATCTCTGATAGCATAGTTCGCACTCGGAAAGCATTATTCAGATCACAAAAAAGAGAAGCCCTGAAACTACCTTTACTTCTAAAAACACAGGCTTTGAAATCTATCAAGACCAGTTATAAAAATTGGTTGAAAGAATACAAAATCACCAAACATCAGAACTCAGAACAATGGAGAACTCATGTTAACTCAAATTAAAAATAAAAACATGGCACAACTCTGGCAACTACTAAATTCAGTCACCACCTCGTCCCAACTATCTTCACACATCAATGGTGTTTTAGAATCTGATTGGTGCCTACATTTTGAAAATGTGTATGCCGCTCCAACTGTAGATGATACTGTGCATATGATATCTACTCCTTTTTCTCTTGAATTCGATGAGGATGATATCTATTATTTTATCAACAAAGCCAGTATGTCCCGAGCCCCGGGCCCAGACGGTCTATCTAATGCCATCCTAAAAAAGAACATTGACTTATGGGCGCCGATTCTATTCTCACTTTTCCAACTTATTATCAGTCATCAAAAAATCCCGTCATCATGGACTCAATCGATCATTGTCCCCATTTTCAAAAAAGGCAACAGGCAAAACCCGCTGAGTTATCGACCTATTGCCCTCCTTGATGTTTCAGGGAAAACATTTTGTAGGCTGATTTTACGAGAATTAAACAATTGGTCTCTACAGTTTAAACGAAGAGACCCCTTTCAAACTGGGTTTGTTTCGGGCATGGGCACTGCTGTTAATTTAACTATTCTCAATGCCATCAAATGTTCGTATGCCGTGCGGAAGCAACCACTTTATATAGCATTTGTGGACTTTCGCATGGCTTTCAATTCGGTGGACAGTGCTGCTAATTCGGAAATTGGTGCGATATGGCTGTCCGGAAAACTTGATAAGAATTGTGACACTATTACACTCCAATACTTCTGTACAAGTCAAACTAAATATGGAGGGATTACTTTCCAAAGCTATCTCGACTGCAACAGGCTTAAAGCAAGGGTGCATCCTTGCATCCACCTTATTCAATTTATTTTTACTTGACATGGCTGATGATTTCATGAGAACTCAATCAGATCCTCCGAAGCTGGGTAATCACGTTGTTCCCTGGCTCTTATATGCGGATGATTTAGTCCTGCTGTCTCAAACTCCCTCTGGCCTTCAAAAACTACTGACAGCACTTGAGTCTTATGTTGTGGAAAATAACCTCACAATTAATGAAACCAAGACTCAAATTGTTACACTTGGAAAGCTTCCAACTCACTCACATAGCAAGTTCCAATGGACAATATGTGATAAGAAACTTCAGGTAGTTCCTGAATATAAATACTTGGGCGTAGATTTCAACAACCTATTATCTGAGAAGATAATTGAGACAAAGCTTCAATCCAAATTGACAGGACTCATTTCCCAAGCAAGATTAATTCATGCCAGATTTGGAAAATTTACCTGCATACCGGTAATGAGGTTTTATCAGCAGAAAGTACTTCCCATAATTACATATGGTTCAGAATCCTTGCTACCCAGGTCTCCTAATTGTTTGATCAAATTGGAAGCTAAATTCTGGAAAACCATCCTTAACCTACCAAATAGCACCCCTAGCTTGTTGCTTAGGTTTGAACTTGGTCTGTTATCAATCCAATCACAGGTCACTTGGAAAATGTGTGTTCTTCTAAGAAAATGTATTATGGGTCTATTTAAACAAGATTGTTTAGCTATCTTAGCAAAGTATCTTTTAACATCACCCCACTCATTTCCATTAAAATGGAGAACTCACGTATTGGATGCCCTTGTGGAGGCAAATATCTCTATTGATCTACTACTCACTAATCCGAACCGGGCAAAAACCAACATTTTCCAAGCTGACTGGATCATGACCCAAGACAAACGTTCTAAATTAAAAGACTTCAACAGGATGTTATTTGGTCACAAAGAATACCGAAGAATGGCAGATTATTTAGTTAGATGTCCATCATTGAGTTTGAGACATAAAATATTACGATTTCGACTAAATTTATGGCCTGTCAATGAAATTTTGCTAAGACGAGGACTCATAACTAAAGAGTTGAGTTATTGTCGATTTTGTACTAATAGAACTAGCTCTGAAACTTTGGCACACATTATTATGCAGTGCGAAGCCTTTGAACTTCAACGATTTAAAATAGCTGAATGCTTAGCCTGGAATCTTGCTGATCATACGCTTAATGAAATATGGCATGAGATTTTTAGCTCCAGAAGGATCTCAGTCAGGATCGCAACAATGCGATTGCTTGATTTGGCCTTTCCGTATGTGTTAAACCCTGCAAATAATAACAAAAAATCAAACAAGGTGCTTACCTAGTAGCTGAGAAGTTCTTTTTCTTTTTTATTTTTACTCCACATGGAGCTGAAGAGTCTAAGTTGATGTGTTTAAAAACATATAAATTCAAGAGGCGATAAATCATCTCCACATGTGAAATTATGTAAAAATTGTTATATGTTATTTATGCATAAGTGTTTTGTAATAGTTGTTGTCTCAGATCTTAACTTATGTATTGTCAGTTATAAAAATTTGTAAAGTTGTTATTGCAACTAAATCAAATTAAAAAAATAAAATAAAAGATTTTCCAGGTCCATGAGGGCTGCCTTTCCCACCTGAAGCCTCCAGTCCAAATCAGCACTCTGACCAGGGACTTCTCCACCCAGCTGGAGGAGGCCGCGGAGATAGCCAAACCAGAAGTCTTTCCAGGCTTCAGGCAGATGGTGGAAGAGAGAGTCAACCTAGCTGATGCCTGTGTGACTCTGGAACAGAAGCAAAAGTTGAAACAAGTTTTCTTGGATTATCAAGATCTCTTTGCGGTAGACTCATATGACTGTGGTCGCACCGACATCCACACCACAACAATTCCCATGGATCCTGGAATGACTCCAGTGTTTGTGAAGCAATATCGTTTGCCTCTCGCATCCATGGAGTCCCTTACTGAAATAATTAAGAACCTTGAGTCCCGGGGAATAATCCGTCCAGTACACAGCACCTTCAATAATCCGGTGCTGGGAATATTGAAGCCAAACGGCCAGTGCAGACTCTGCGCCGACCTTAGGGAGCTCAACAAACGGGTCCATACTTCCCGATGGCCTCTGCCCTACATTGACCAAGGGCTGGCCCAGATTCAAGGGTCACAAGTATTCACTGCAATAGACCTGACCAATGGATTCTGGACTGTGCCTGTCAGTAGGGAGGACCAATACAAACTGGCTTTTACCTTTGGGGGCCAGCAGTACACATGGACCCGCACTCCCTTCGGATACCTCAACTCCGGCAATGAATTCAACATTTTCCTACGTAAGGCCATGCCCGACCTGGGTGCGAGGGGTAACCTGGCTTATGTAGATGATGTCCTCATCAAAAGTTCATCTGTGGAGGAACACATAGCGGAGATCCGTTATGTTCTAACACAGTTGAGGGCCGCCGGAGCAAAACTTTCCTTTCAGAAAGCACAGTGGTGTAGAACCCGTGTTAATTTCTTAGGGCATGAGATTACTCCTCAGGGTCTCTGTCCCCAGGAAAAGAAAGTGGAAGCACTTCAGAAACTGAAAGACCCCACCACTCTGCGGGAACTAAGGAGCCTGCTTGGACTGACTAATTACAGCAGAAAGTTCATTGAAGGCTACGCAGAGATCACTAGACCCCTGATTCATCTCTTGAAGGGGGGGGGTCAAGTGGGAATGGGGTCCAGAACAATCCGAGGCAGTAAGACAACTCAAGAGAAGCCTCTCACAAGCGCCGTGCCTAGCTTAGCCCGTCAGAAACAAGTAGTTCTTCCTGGAGACAGGGTTCTCTAATACGTGCTTGACGGCAGTATTATACCAAAAGCATGACAAGGTCAAAAAGTAATCTCCTATGCGAGCAAAACTTTATCCTCTGTGGAGGAAAAATTCAACGATTGCGAGAAGGCACTCCTGGCAACGGTGTGGGCATTGAAGAATTACCGCCCGTTCATCCAGGGGGAACACATCATAGTGGAGACTCCACACAAGCCTCTGCAATACCTCCAAAGTGACAGAATCCAGGCCGGAAATGTGAGTAATTCCCGAATTACTTCCTGGATTCTGTCAATGCAAGGCTTTCCTTTAGAGGTCAGATATGGCCAAAACAAGAGTCCCCTCGCACAAGGTCTGGCTGACTTGCATGATTGTGCCAGAGAAAACTGTCTGGAGGACGAAAGTCTAAAAATCAAGGACAACATGGAGGCATACCTCAATTCCCCACACAAAGTCTTTGAAGAGGACAAGTGTGAGGGAATGCCCACTGTCTATGTGGATGGATGCTCTTACCATGTTGACAACAACGGGGAGAAAGAACTGGTGGCCGGCGTAGGGAACGCATGGGTGAATGAGTCCCCAGAACCCTCTGCTGGATACAAAATTGGTCCCCGAAGTAGTCAGGTGGCAGAGTTGATGGCTGTGCATCAGGCCATCCTCACTGCCGTCCAACATCAACTCCACGAACTAGTCATAATCACAGATTCGGATTATGTACGGAACGGGTTCGTGGAGCACCTGGTTAATTGGAAAACCAGAGGCATGTTATGTGCTAATAACAAACCCTTGAAACATGGGAAGTTAATCCAAAACATTGATGATCTGGTCACCTCGAATGGGATGACCATCTACTGGAAAAAGATCAAGGGTCATTCCAAAGTAGAGGGACCAGACAAAACTGGAAATGACTTAGCTGATCAGCTGGCTAAAACCGGGGCCACCCAAGGGGATCTAATAGAGATAGAGTCCCTGTTGGGGGAAATCCAGGTCACTGCCATCACTAGGTCCCAGACCAATGCTCACAATGATCTTTCAACTGCACAATGGAGTAAGGAGACCCCTGATGCTGATTTGATTACAGCTCAGAAGGGGGATCCAATAATTGGTAGGTTTTACCAACACATTGAGGACCCTGAGAACTTTCCCCTGACGGATACCGATTACATTGGGAAGGAGGACCTTAGAGTGTTGATGAAATGTCCAAAGATGTTCCAAATCCAAGACGGTTTGTTGGTAAGGAAATCCCAAGCTGGCCATGATCAGTGGGTGGTTCCTACCTCATTCCGAAGCCTGATGTTAAGTCACACCCATGATGCGGCCACCGCCGGTCATAGGGGGTTTCACACAACACTGGAAATCTTAAGAGAGGTTGCATACTGGCCACACATGGGGCAGGACCTCGACCAATACTTGAAGGGGTGTCTTATGTGAGCACAATTTCAGCCATCATCCCTCACACACCGTTGGCCTCTCCAAAAGAGGGAGATGACACTGCCATGGTCAGATTTGCAAATCGACTTTGTAGGCCCTGTAATTCGCTCGTCTAGAGGAAACAAGTACATGTTGACCGTTACATGCTTGTTTACCAAGTGGGTGGAATGTCTCCCGGCCCCAAATTGCTAGGCAGCAACAGCAGCTTCCCTGATGATTAACCACATCTTTTCCCGTTTTGGTCTACCTCAAAGGATTGAGTCAGACAGAGGTAGCCACTTCACCAGTGAAGTAATGACAAAGATGTGGGAGATACTGGGGGTTAAAAGGAAGCTACACATTGCTTACAGGCCAGCTTCTTCTGGAGCAGTGGAGATATACAAACGAACCATTGTGAGCATATTAAAAAAGTTTGTGGCAGATTCTGGGCCAAGTTGGGATATCCGACTACCTCTGGTCCTAATGGCCATCAGATCTACCCCTTCATCTGCTACTAAAATGTCACCATTTGAGTTGATGATCGGACGCAAGATGGTGCTTCCCCAGTATTTGCTCTACAGGACCCAAGAGCAGACACTGATAAATGCCTCCCCAACTCATGAGTATGTGGAGAATTTAAGGAAACACATTCAGCAAGCTTTTGCCTATGCTCAGCGGAATCTAGAAAGAGCAGCTGATAGCATGAAAACCCACTACGACCTGAAGACCACCAGGAAGGGATATACTGTGGGGGACCGGGTCTATCTATACAATTTCCAAAGGAACCAGGCCAAACAGCGAAAATGTTTGCCTACATTGAAGGGACCGTTTGAAATTATAGAGAAGATCTCCCCTGTAGCGTACAAGATCCGCATCCCCAAAGGCAGTTCGGCAGAGGGGGAAGACAAGTGGGTACATATAAATCAGCTAAAGTGTTGCCTTCCCAGGCACACCCTGCAGCAACTGGAGGAGTCCTCTGCAATACCAGAGGGGGCCGCTCCAGAGTAATTCAGTTCCAACCCTAAAATATCCCATATATAGTCTCTAAAATATTATGACGCTTGTAAGCCACTGTCTCTGAATTATATCTTGTTTTTAAAAATTGGAATGCTATGTCTATTAAAGTATAAAATGTATATGTCGCCCCACTATATCAATAGTGGGGGAGAAATGTCTATGAATAGGTATTGCCGCTTTCCTTTGTCGTCCTGGGAGAAAGAAAACATGGAGACTGACCACGGAAGGCGACCTGGGGACCGGGAGCGAAGATCCGAGGGGCCCAGGGTACTGCCCAATCCTCTCATCAGGACCAGCAAGGAGAACTGATTGATCGACTGGAGGGAGGAAAAGATGCTGAACTGTGCCAACTATGGAATTGGAAGAAGAGGAGGCGAACATCCCAGATCTTGCGAGTTCCATCAGTGAAAGGACAGAATGGCCATCGCAAGAGGGGGGGCTTGTGGGATGTTTTTACCCATGCATCCAAGCCCTACCATAAAACTGTGCAGTACTGGCATGGAAAACATCATGATGGCCAGAACTCCCCAGAGAGTGCACAGGGAAAACATGAAGAATAGGCTGCCACCCATTTTTGCCTATGTTGTGAGCACAGGAGGGCACTGCCTAAAACCACCATTGGGCTACACACACAGTAGCCTGAAACCATTGGGAATGACAATGCTGATTGCCAAAAAGCAACTCAGAACTGTGGGGAATTAATTTTCTTAATCTCAAAAATGGTTGCAATACAGGTACTCACCACTATCAGAAAGCTGGCGTTTTAAAACCACCAGACTTTTGTGTAAAACTGAACAGGGGAACCCAAACCAGGCCAAGGAAAGACTTGCTAAGAGGTGGATACAATGTAAAACTATATTCTGAAATGACTTGAAGGAAGTAATTATTTAATGTATAGGCAAAAATTGTAAGTTTGATTTAAACTGGGAACTAAAGTGACATATAGCTGAATTCTGCCTGACAACTACCCCCGACAGGAGAAACCTGCTCATCCACTCTTCCCAGGCCTAGCTGCATCCTGCTTCCCCACCAAAAGGAGTTGACACCTCTCTGATTAGATTAGGGCAGGGGCACCGCAGGAGGTTGAACAAAGCCTTGTCCTGGACTCAGGCAAATGTTATATTGGGGGGGCCGTAAAGTGGCTTCCTCTTTGGAGAAGTGGGAGGAGAAGTTCCTCTGGGAGCCACCCGAGCTGGAGGCGGGGGCAGACAGAAGCTTCCCCCATGTGCTTTGGAACCTAAACCACACCCATCTGGGCCAGAGCATAATTTTAAAAAAGATGGATAATTCATAGTACGGACTTGTCAGAATTATATAAGTAATATCATTATTCTTGTGATTTTTCTGTGCACGTTTTAAGAGGTGTTAGGACCCTGTGGTATATGCTGGGGGGTTGCTAGTGGAAAATAGGGTCTTACTCCAAATGTCTGCATGTTAAAAATCTGACACTTCATCATTTAATGTCCATACTCCTTGCGCACTTGTGTGTAATTTTTGTTAAATATCCGATATTGGTATACCAGTCAAAAAGCGCAAAATGTTGTCATTTTTGAATGCAAGCCCCCAGGAAGATCAGAGGCGGACAAGCATGGACAATAAGGAATAAGGAAGACCAGAGATCCAGAGAGACCAGAACTGTGCAGTGCTGAGAGCAGAACCAGAGACCAGACCGCTGTGAGCAGAACCGCCAGACGTCCCGTCCAAATTGACCAGAAACGTGACGAGGCCTATTTCAAATTTATATTGTGAGTACCTAGCAGAACTGTGCATAACCAATCTCTTAGTTTAAAATAATCTAATCCAAACTATTTTAGCCTATTGGAACTGCCTCCTAGAATCGTGTCATTCTGTCATCTGTAAAACTGAAAACTGTCATCTGTCATTCTGAGCTTTAAAATTTAAAATCCGAAAAACTACTTTCACAAAATCGTCCATATCTCCGGACCCGTTTGTGCTAGGAACGGGATTTAACTTTCATCTTAAAGCTAAGATTCTAGGCTTTCCAACGTACCTAGAACCGACTTCCTACTCCTTATAGTGCCTCCGTAAGTAAATTTGCCGCGATTTGACATTTTGCACAATTTCAGCCACGTGTAAAAATTGGTAGCTTCTTGCTTTCCTTTGCTAAAATTCGTTTTAACCTGCTGGTTACACATAGATGAGCCTGAACTAATATAAACCAGATATCACCCACCCTGAACCTCTAGAGGGAATTAAAAGCATTTTTAGCACATTTCTCACTTCATTGTCATCACATTCAAAGCATTTTTGGGCCTGTGTTTTAAACCTCTACCTGTTTTCCTCTAGGCTTGCTGGGGGGGAACTGCATTTCGTATTGCATTTTGTTGGGATTCTTGAAGACTGTGTGCTCTCCTTCCATTTCTTACATTGCATAGGGGGGGGGAGTGAATTGTCAAGGAAAAGTGATTACATTGTCTTTTGTTGAAGCCATATCAAGTTATTTTCTGTACTGCATTTCATTCATCATTGCGTTTCCTTGAACCATATAAAGCATTCTTTCCCACCTTATTCTTCTGTTCCTATCCATAAGTTACCTCTTGCTGATTACTGTTCATATTCACAAGTGTAATATCCATTATCAATTTATTTATAGAAGTGTGATATATATATATATATATATATATATATATATATATATATATATATATATATATATATTGTTTACATTTTTAAATAAACCTTTTAATTTGCAAAACAAACCTACTTCTTGGCTCAGTGGGGTCAGGGGGATTCTAAGAGGGGGGTATTATACAAGGGTTGTCATCCAGAGTACTGAACTGGACGTAAAAATACATCAATAAGGGTTTTCCTCAGCATCCCAGACTAGGCATTGACTTAGCTGTAGTGTTGATTGAATATCGCTTACACCGTGCAGTAACACAGGGGTGTCATAGCGACACCCCAACATAGACTCCATACCCTGGGACTGTCTACTGTCTCCCAGGGCATGTAAAGTCACCATTGGCTTTACTAGTCCCAAATTATTAACAGAAACCAGTACAAACCATCATATTGTGGACGTACTGGTCGGGGCAATTCGATTGCCCCAGGGTCTGTTAGTCGAGGGGGCACGTCTCCGTCCCCCCTGATCGAGTTTTGGCTGGTGGCAGTGGAAACTACTTTTTATATTCGACCGCGAATATATTCCTATGGGATTTTCCCATTGTTCGAGGCTACCAACTTTAATTATTTAATTCTCATAGCCTCGAACATACCGCCGGTTTATTTATTTAATATTAATTCACCGGTTGGTATTTTTTGCCAGGACTCAATTCTAAAATGGCGTTTGTGTTCTCTTCTGTGACTCCAACCCAAGTCGAGCCCTTTGTTCCACTTTTTGGCAGGCCTCTCCACAGAAGCCTCCAAAAGTGGTGTCTGGGTACCACAGGGGGTGTGGGAGGGGGTTTAGGCACCCTGGACTGAGTTACCTTGGTAACTCATGTCGCACTCTTGTGTGATTGGCCCAAGTGGTGAGCCGGCCGGCTCACCACTTAGCATGTTTGATTGACAGCTAGGCTGAGTGAATGGGGGTATGCTGCATAAAAGCAGGGCTTTGGGGACTGGAACTTCAGAAGTCGCCACAGGACCTGAGAATCCGACAAGGGAGAAGCAGAGCCGACATACCACGACAACACCACCGGTGGAGCCCTGCGGAACCGACTCACTACTTCCCGACGACAGAGAAGATCTCCCGGCTGGAGAGGCTTCTTCCCCTGACTGGTGGGCACATCCAGTTTACCTTCTTTCTTCGCACCCCAGACCGGTTTGTGGTCGAACTGCCCGTGCCAAGCACCCCGGCGGCCGGATAGCCACTCACCACTGAACCGCGAATCAACGGACCGCTCCTTGTACCTGAGAAACTCTGCGGCTGGTTTCTTCCCTGGCAGTGCAACGGACTCCTGTCTTCCTCCCCGACGAGATCCTCTCTTCCCCCGGACGAAGCACTGACTTGCATCCGCTGCCAGGAACAACTGCCCCCGCTGGAGTATTCTCACCACTTTAAGGTACCGTGTCCGCCAGGCCTCCCTTTCTAAAGATTGCTACAAGGTAATAATAACCCCTTAACCTTCTGGATTGGGCTGGCCGCCTTGACCTTCTAACTGGTCCCTTTCTTTGGTCCAACTCCTTTTTGAACCGTTACAAGACTTTTTGTGCACTGCAACCGTGTGACCTTGGACACATTTTGTTTTCATCTTCTTAAAGCGGATCCGGCCTACTGACTCTGATTTCACGGTGTTACTTGCCTTCCTCTCTTGTTGTGTTCGTGAAAAAGTGTTGGGATCTGTTTCAATTTATTCTCTGCTTTTCTCTACCTTTTTAAAACGAATTATTAGAGTGCCATCTACGTTAAGCGCTCACTGCTGTCTGAAAATAAGTGGGGCTTTACTTAAGACTTGTCTAATATTCTTTTAAGGGAGTGTATATCTTTTAGTGACTGTGTTTTTGAATTGCTTACTATTAGTGCCTGTGTTTTCTAGATGTGGTTTTAAATAAATAATTATATCTCTTTTACACCAAGCCCTGGTCAGTGTTTACTTGTTCTACTGTGTTCTCTTGACCTATTGTGAATACTCTGTATACTGCCTAACTCTTCCTGAGGGAAGTCTGACTGCTCAGCCACAGCTACCAAGTGAATCTGTGTGGTGCGGACTGCTACCAAGTGGGTTTACTGCCAAACACCTGTAGTCTTAAATCTTTTGCAGTGGTCCCAGAGGGAACTGCACAGGTTTCTGCCTAACACTGGTGTACAGCGGTGGGATTTGTATTGGGTATATACTTTAGAGTGCTTGTTGAGCACTTTAGGACAACTAACCACAGAGCTTAGCACTAAAAAGCTGATTTTCTAACTATGTCTGCTATGGAGAGTTATACCCTAGAATCATTGTCTGCCAAAAATGCTGATTGCTTAAAAGTATTGTGTAGACATAAGAATCTCTCTGAGAAGGGCAAGAAAATGGAACTTATAGAAAGATTGTTAGAAAACCAAAGTCTGGGTGGTACAGAGGAATCTACCCCCCGAGCAAATGTAGAAAACAGTGATGGTATTGATCTGAATCAAATTCTTGATAATAAGTCAGAAGAGGAAAGTGAACCTAATGAAGTTAGCCACTCTGAGCCTCTGTCTGCCTTACCTACTGTACCTACTGGGCCTATACCAGGTCCTACATTTAACCCTGCTTATTTTGAACTTGAAAAAATGAAGCTTGAATTAGAGTACAAACGTTTTATTGCCCAATCTGAAAGAAACCAAGAGCTAGAGTTCAGAAGAATGAATGCCCAGGCTGAGCAGAAGCAAGCTGAGTTAAGACTCAGAGAAATAGAGCTTAATCATGAACTAGAAATGAAAAGGTTGTCTGTGGAAAATGCTTCTCTCACCTCTGGTTCTTCTAGGAGTTCCAGTCCCAAAAGACCCCGGATGCCTAAGGAATTAGTGGGTATGTATGAGCCTAAGTTGGATGTGTTGTATTGGTTGAAAATGTTTGAATATAATCATAGGCCCCAGGACATCACAGGGAATTAGTTACTTCCCTGGTTGTTCTCTAGGCTTCCCCCTATTGCAACTGATGTGGTAATGGAGTTGGGGGAGGTGGATAAGAAGGATTATGAATGTGTGAAACTAGCTTTGATAGCTAGATTTGGGAAGACCCCTTCCCAGTACCTTAAGAGGTTTACGGCCCTCAAAAAGAATGATGCTACCCCTTGGGCTACCTGGGTGAGTGAGTTTTTGAAAAACTTAGAGGGATGGATTAAGGGTTACAAGGTGAACACTTATGAGGGAATGAGAAATCTTGTTATGTTGGAGTCAATTTATGATGCCTGCTCTCCTGAGCTCAGACAGCACTTGGCTGATTCAAGGGAATTAGATTCCAGGAAGCTAGCTAAGGCTGCTGACTTGTGGGTTGCCAACAGGGCCACTCACAATGATTCAGGGGTCACTCCGAAAAAGGATGAGGAAAAGCAGCCACCAAAAGGGAACCAAGAGATTTCTAATACCTCCCAACCCAAAGAGGGCCCCAAACAACAAAATAACCAGGGTAAGTCCCAGGGTAAACCACAACAGGCTAGTGTACCTTCTGGTCACAAACCAGAAGGAGGTCAGGCCAAGCCACCCTTCCAGAGGGCATTTGGAACATGCTATCTCTGTGAGGCAACTGACCACATCAAGGAAAATCCCATATGTAAGGGTAAACCAACAGAACAGGGATCAGCACAGTCTCCTTAGCCTTCACTCCTGAGGAGGAAGTCCAAATGGCTAGTGCTCACTTTGAAGTCTTTGCTGAAGAACATTTGTGTCTTGAAGCAAGTGTAACAGTAGAGTCCATGGGTCTGGTTAGTGATCAGAATAGGAGTGTGTACAACTCCATACCAGAAAGCTCTAAAGTTTATTATATGGACAGTGTTCTTGTCAATGGTCAGGATACCCCTGCCAGGCGAGACTCTGGGGCCAGCAGAACAGTAGTGGATGAAAGCTTTTTCAGGCCTGACGATGTTGCTAAGGCACCCAAAGGTCCCACTAAGATGTCTGGAGGCCCTGTCCAAATGGTTCCAATTCTACCAGCCCTCATTCTGTGTAATGACATGACAGTGTTGATTCTTGTCAGTTTTCAGACTGAGGTGCCTGGGAGAGTCCTGTTGGGGAATGATCTAAGAACTCTAGGAGTAGTATCCAGTACCCCCAGGCCTCCCAGTATGGAGACCCAGAACCAAACCAAATTGGCTAGAGAGGCCACCTTAATGAACCACTCTAAGCTTGTGGGAACCTCTACTGAGAACCCCACTACAAGCCCTGGTGTTGGTAAGTTGTCCTCTGACCCAGGCAAATTTCAGGCTAACATGTTAGGGAAATGGGAGCCCCAACCAAGCTCCATCATTGTTCCCCCAGTTATAGAGTCTGTGACTCCCCCTGCTTCTGAGGAAGAGGTGGATAGACTTACTGGAACCCTAACTAGGCCGAAGAGAACTGGTAATTCTCAGTGCTGGTGGAAAACCAGAAAAGAAAAGTCTAAGGCCAAAAACCTTCAGACTGTTGGACCTTCCACAGAAGACTCCAACCCAATTCCTAGACTTAAGGGGGAAACTCCTAAAGTAGGTAAAGGTAGATCTAAGAGGAAGGAGAAGCATGTACCTTGCTTATCTCCATCCCCTCCAACTAAGAGGCCTAAAACCCAACCTTCTCCCAACAGAGAGGTGGTGAGGACCTCTGGAGGCCCCTCTAGATCTAAGGGAATCCTTTATAAGGACCCCTTAAAAAAGCCTAACACAGGTTCAGAAGTTGTACCAACTTCTGAGGGACTGGTCAACCAGATCCCCTATAACT
This sequence comes from Ambystoma mexicanum, assembly GCF_040938575.1. Lineage (NCBI taxonomy): Eukaryota > Metazoa > Chordata > Amphibia > Caudata > Ambystomatidae > Ambystoma > Ambystoma mexicanum. Next base: position 641,797,743 of record NC_090939.1, read on the forward strand.
TTAAAAAGACTGATGTTCCTCAAAGGGTTTGTAGATCATATAGCTTACAAAGGAAAACCTTTGATTTGACCATTGAACATAGGTCAAGGTGTCACCACCAAAATGCTGATGGTCTCTCTAGGATTTATGTCATCGACTAGAGGTATGAGATTCATCCAGGAGTGGATTAAATCCTCCTGTCCCTTAGTCTGGGGGGGCGAGTGTTAGGGAGAATTCTCTCTTTAGGCTGAATTTCCTAACCTAGTGAGTCCCCCAGCAGCTTTGCTGGATTTCTGGAGTTTGTTTTTTTCTCCTGCCAAGAGTGAGACTCTTTTTTCTCCCACTCTTGGACATGATTTATGGTGTTCCTTTGACTGTTAATGTGTTTTATGGGCTATGGGGTCCTTTACTCCATAGGGTCTCATGTGTTTTTACGATGTGTGTTACACAGCACCCTCCGTGCAGTAACACAGGGGCGTCATAGCGACACCCCACCATAGACTCCATACCCTCGGACTGACTACTGTCTCCCAGGGCATGTAAAGTCACCATTGGCTTTACTAGTCCCAAATTATTAACAGAAGCCAGTACAAACCATCATATTGTGGACGTACTGGTCGGGGCAATTCGATTGCCCCAGGGTCTGTTAGTCGAGGGGGCACGTCTCTGTCCCCCCTGATCGAGTTTTGGCTGGTGGCAGTGGAAACTACTTTTTATATACGACCGCAAATATATTCCTATGGGATTTTCCCATTGTTCGAGGCTACCAACTTTAATTATTTAATTCTCATAGCCTCGAACATACCGCCGGTTTATTTATTTAATATTAATTCGCCGGTTGGTATTTTTTGCCAGGACTCGATTCTAAAATGGCGTTTGTGTTCTCTTCTGTGACTCCAACCCAAGTCGAGCCCTTTGTTCCACTTTTTGGCGGGCTTCTCCACAGATGCCTCCAAAAGTAGGGCCACTCTGTCTGGGTACCACAGGGGGGGAGGGAGGGGGTTTAGGCACCCTGGAGTGAGTTACCTTGGTAACTCATGTCGCACTCTTGTGTGATTGGCCCAAGTGGTGAGCCGGCCGGCTCACCACTTAGCATGTTTGATTGACAGCTAGGCTGAGTGAATGGGGGTATGCTGCATAAAAGCAAGGCTTTGGGGACTGGGACTTCAGAAGTCGCCACAGGACCTGAGAATTCGACGAGGGAGAAGCTGAGCCGACATACCACGACGACACCACCGGTGGAGCCCTGCGGAACCGACTCACCACTTCCCGATGACAGAGAAGATCTCCCGGCTGGAGAGGCTTCTTCCCCTGACTGGTGGGCACAACCAGTTTACCTTCTTTCTTCGCACCCCAGACCTGTTTGTGGTTGAACTGCCCGTGCCAAGGACCCCGGCGGCCGGATAGCCACTCACCACTGCACCGCGAATCAACGGACCGCTCCTTGTACCTGAGAAACTCCGCGGCTGGTTTCTTCCCTGGCAGTGCAACGGACTCCTGTCTTCCTCCCCGACGAGATCCTCTCTTCCCCCGTACGAAGCACTGACTTGCATCCGCTGCCAGGAACAACTGCCCCCGCTGGAGTATTCTCACCACTTTAAGGTACCGTGTTCGCCAGGCCTCCCTTTCTAAAGATTGCTACAAGGTAATAATAACCCCTTAACCTTCTGGATTGGGCTGGCCGCCTTGACCTTCTAACGGGTCCCTTTCTTTAGTCCAACTCCTTTTTTGAACCGTTACAAGACTTTTTGTGCACTGCAACCGTGTGACCTTGGACACATTTCGTTTTGATCCTCTTAAAGCGGATCCGGCCTACTGACTCTGAATTCACGGTGTTACTTGCCTTCCTCTCTTGTTGTGTTTGTGAAAAAGTGTTGGGATCTGTTTCAATTTATTCTCTGCTTTTCTCTCCCTTTTTAAAACGAATTATTAGAGTGCCATCTACGTTAAGCGCTCACCTCTGTCTGAAAGTAAGTGGGGCTTTACTTAAGACTTGTCTAATATTCTTTTAAGGGAGTGTATATCTTTTAGTGACCGTGTTTTTGAATTGCTTACTATTAGTGCCTGTGTGTTTTTCTAGATGTGGTTTTAAATAAATAATTATATCTCTTTTACACCAAGCCCTGGTCAGTGTTTACTTGTTCTACTGTGTTCTCTTGACCTATTGTGAATACTCTGTATACTGCCTAACTCTTCCTGAGGGAAGTCTGACTGCTCAGCCACAGCTGCCAAGTGAATCTGTGTGGTGCGGACTGCTACCAAGTGGGTTTACTGCCAAACACCTGTAGTCTTAAATCTTTTGCAGTGGTCCCAGAGGGAACTGCACAGGTTTCTGCCTAACACCTCCCGTATAAGTTAGAGGTGAGATTGAGAATGACATTTCCCACACTACAAGGAAAAGCCATCCAGAACAAATATGGTAAATGCTCATATATCCCTTCTAGGATTTTTCATAGACAAAAACTAATACCAGTTATTACATATGGATCTCACACCAAATTACCAACTCACTCGCCTAAATGGGAATTATTAGAAGGTGCATATTGGAAAAAAATTCTATCTATCCTCTCGAGCATGCCAATAGCTATTATCAGATATGAACTAGGCCTAACATCATTGACGGCAATAGTAACATGGCAAATCCTAGCTTCCTATAGGAAATCCATTGTAACAACATTTACCAATACCTCCCTTCTTCCAGTTTTGAAAGCAACATTAGATATTGTGAACCAAAACCCATTACAGGCATGGAAAGACATCTGCCTTACCATCCTTGACAATGCTGACATCTTCATTGTCTACAACTAGAATCCTCTGTCACACCCAAAACCAAACTCTGGCTCTGGGATTGGCGACTTACATGGGAAATCTACAACTCCTATGCCACATTTCGGAAAGGAGCTTTCTTACTAAAACCCCTGTCCCATCTCCCCACATATTTCACCAAATTTCCTGATCTTAACTATGCACAATCCATTTTACGATTACGTCTCAGTCTGTGGCCTACTAAAGTCGGACTAGCTTCCTATAACACGGCCGTCGACCATGACACTACTTGTAGATTTTGTAAACTACCTAATTACCAAGAATCATTGCAACATCTTCTCACTGAATGCTCCTCGCTGGTACATTCAAGGAGAGAATGCTATTTTAGATACCTTAATGAACACTAATTACTCTCAGAAGAACAAATGTGGACACTTATATTCAATGCAACCAATGTGTTAATGAACATATCAACAGTGAAATTCTTGACAACCCTGAACCTATCAGAAATCCGCACTTGCAAATGTTAAACTGTTGACATCCCTGGATTACTACACAATGTTAGAAAAATTATCATTGTCATTATCATCTATGAATCCATGAAGTTCATTTAATAGTTTAAGTTGTGAAATCGTTCTTTTAACATATTCTAATCCAAATTTTAATTCAGTTTTCTAAAAACTACACTTTGAAAATGTAAAGTGTTGATGCTCGCCGAATTGAATTATGAATCCATGAAGTTCATTTAATATTTTTTGTTGTCAAGTCACTGTTTTAACATTCTTAATCCAATTTTTAATCTAATTGTCTAGAAACCATACCTTTGAAATGTCAAATTGTTGATGCACGCTGAATTGAATTATGAATACGAGGGGATCATTTATCTTTGTAAGTTGTCAAGTCGTCCTCCTAATATTTTAAATTTTACACAACTATTTTAATTGTGACCACTTACATGATCTCAATAGAAATCTGTATACTTTATATTCTGTTAAACTTCAAGAGCATATACATTGTAAACTATATAATACTGTGCTACCAATTATTGTTATCATATCTTCATTGGGGAGGCCTAGCGTGATGTACAAAAATGATCAAGTCAGGTGAAACACCTCTGTATAGACATATCATGAGTATTACCAATGTACATAAAACCCTATATTGAAAAAGTTGTAATAACAACTAAAACAATACATCAATTAAAAAAAAAGGCATTGTAAGTTAGAGTCAAGTTTGATCAGATCCCAATTTTTATTGATGATCTTTTTCACCTGGTAACTCTGCGAGGAGAATTTAAGTGTGTGTATCGGTCTGGTGTTCTCTTTCTTCGGGATTCCCTTAAGAAGATCTAACCTATCGTGTCTTTCAGATCTTGATATTGCTTTCTGTAACACCTCTTCCGGGAACCCACAGTCTTTGAATCTGTTAGTCATTTTCTTGTATTCCTTCTCGAAATTCCCTATGTTGGAAACAATTCTTTTTTATCTTAAGAACTGGCTGAAAGGTAAACTTTGAGATGTTTCGGGGGAAAACTACTAAAGTGCAGCGTGTTATTCACATCAGTAGGATTTCTGTATATAGAGGTTAACAATTCAGTTCCTGTGTATGTCACTGCTACGTCCAAAAAATTGATCTTGTGTTCTCAAAACTCCATTGTAAATTTGATGCGATCGTGACAATCATTTAAATATTCAAAGAATTGTAGGAATTCGTCTTCGCACCCATTCCAAATGCCAAAAACATCATCAATGTATGGTTTCTAAAATAATATTTTGGATGCTCAAGGTTATATGTCCAGCACGTGTATCTTTTCAAATTGATACATAAACATGTTTGCGTGGCAGGGGCTACCGAAGTGCCCATTGAAGTTCCTGCTATTTGTTGGTAAAATTTTCCATGATACCTAAAGTAGTTGTTGAACAAGGTAAGGTTAATCAATGATATAGCAAAAACTTTATAAATATGTGTATTGCCATGTTCCAGTAGAAACCATTCCATGTCATCAATACCTTTAGCATGGGGAAGAGAAGTATATAAGCTGTTAACATCCACCTTTGTATACATTTCATTCATTATTTGAATACATTTCGAGTTTTGTTTGCTTGCCCAGAATTGTGGGTTGGGACTGCATATCAGGGGGCATGAAATCACTCATGTTGCCCTAGACAAACCTATAAGCCTATACATTCGGATATTTCTACAGGTTGACTTCAGAGTGATTCTTACCTGATCAGTTTGATTACATAAACTTAACAGGAAATTGTGACAGGTCAGTTTGCAAACTACAAAGATCACTCCTGTGTCCTTCTCACTGCCAATTAGATATCTACTAAACAGCAGGGCAGTAGATGGATATCATTTGCATTTCAATTATTGCATGAGATTATTTCAACTCTTGCAATTCACACGGTTTTGGGGTGGCATTTGACTAAAGAAAACCTGGTGAGCCCTTGTGCCCTGCATGTTTTGCACAGGAAAGTGAGCGGATAAGTCCACTGCCTATTCAGGAAAGTGGGGGAATGAGTATCCTCACCTACCCCGTCTTGTTCTTATGCCCCTCGCTCAATGTTATTTTTTTTTTTTTATTAAAAGTTGTTTTTAAAGTTTGATTAACAAACGTTTACAACATCATCATGTTCCATTATTAAAATCATTTCATAGAAAATTAACTCACGTTCGTACTATGTTAAATTAAAATCATCATTGTGCATCATCATACGTATTTGAGAATTAAATCCAATTAAATAGAACAAATTCATACTTTGGTCACGCGTTTGGCTTACTAATATGTAGGCAAATTCATACTTTTCTTCTACAATTAGATTATTAACAAGCTTAACATTAGAAATTAATTCATATTTTCTTTCTCCTCCAGTTCGAATTCCAGTTTTTCAAGAAATGCGCACAATAAGACAATTACTTTCATTGAGTATCCCCACATAAATTTTTTCCAACACCATTCCCTTGCTTCCTCAGTCATGCCTAGCACCTGTGGACCAATTAAGATATATCGCAAAGTTTCAAAGTATTCACAATATACTGTAAGGTGTTTCAGATTTTCTATCCAGATTTTACCCCCACAAAATCTACACCATGGTTTTTGTCCAACATTAAAGTTTTTTTTCCATTTAATGGTATTCTCAAGGGTGTGAAACAAATTGAGTTTAAATCTCAGATAGACTTGTCTCTGTTTGTTCGCCGGGAATTTTATCAAATAAGGTTTGCGAGGCACTCTTGCTGTTGCAAATTTTGCCGCTTCAGTATATAACTTCTTTTCTTGCATGTCTTCTATTGTTAATACCCAATCCTGCTCGTATAGGCGTTTTTTTACAAGTCCCATACGGAATTCTAAATCTGTTGGTTTTAAACCACATTCGGCCAGTATTTTTATCATACATTCCGAGAACTCCAACAATGATTTGGGTATTCGTTTCCCGATCATGATTAGAAATTCCCTGTACAATGAGTGTTGCTGTGGGAACAACATCTTTCCGTAATTTGTTAGCTGTCGCCAATGGTACCTGGTTGATAGAGCAGAAATTCCTAACTCCTGTCGTAAGATACAATTTGGGAGTGATTTTGGCAGTCTCAAAGTCGCTTTCCACAGTTGCCCTTGGATTTGATCTAATATTAAGTCTATGTTACATAGACATAGATCCAATCCATAAAGTAGAATTGCTTCCACTTTCAGCATATAGAATTGAATAAGTGGTTCCATTGAAAATTTACAATGCTTTGCAAATACCATCCGCATTTGTGTCACTAGAACATTTTTTTTTGCATTTAAATTTGCGGACCATGTTTTTCTAGAAGGTGAGTCAATAATATCATATCCCAGATATCTCATATTTAATGCAGTGGGCATGTGGATGGTATTTATCGACCATTGCATTTTGGGAGATTTCTTTTTTAAGTTTTTTAATATGAATATACTTGACTTCTCAACATTGCATGTAAGGTTGTTTTTAAAAAGATATACTGCAAATATTTCCAGTTTTCTTTGTAGGCCATAAGGGGTTCGGTCAAAAATTAGAACATCATCTGCAAATGCAATCCATTGAATACGCAAATGTGCCAGTCTTGCTGGATAGCTTAATTCCGAGTTCCATATTGACTCTATATCAGAGATGTATAGGTTAAATAGGGTAGCTGCCAAATTGCACCCCTGCTTTACCCCCACCTCGGTAATAATCGGAACTGTAGTTGAACCAGAGCTATTAATGCGGACCAAATATGAGGTGTTATAATGCAATTTGGCCAACATTGCTATTAAATGAAGCGGAAACCCCATTTCATCCATCTTTGCCCAGAGAAGAGTCCTAATTACACAGTCGAAGGCTGCTGTTAAATCCACGGATGCCATATATAGTGGACCCGTGTTCGGAATATTCGTTTGTGCAATTAGGTGCGCCAAAACAGTTGCATTTAAAGCAGTTCCCATTCCGGCGCGAAAGCCAATCTGAAATTTCGATAGAATGTTCCGTTGCTTAATTACCGCCTTCATCTGTTGTAATAACAAGATAGCTAAGGTCTTGGCACTTGCATCCATCAAGGCAATCGGACGAAAATTGCTTGGATTGGTCTTGATCCCTTTCTTATGAATTGGGACTATAACCGATTGAAGCCAAGATGGAGGAACAGTAGAAGAGTAAATAATCTCGTCAAATTGAGTTTTTAATATCGGAGCCCATAACTGCACGTTTTCTTTCAAAGCACATGGTGGAATGCAGTCTGGACCAGGCGCTCTTGATTTGTTCAATTTTCCAAGTGCCCATGTGATATCCTCAAGTGACCAGCCCTCAAATTCATTCAACAATCTATTTGTAAATTTATCAACAAGTAATTTAAATCTTTCCGGTAAGGCACATATTTTTTTGTAATATTGTGTCCATGTTTCGGCACTTATACTCGAGCTTTGATTCACCGTTTGATGGAAGTCATTACCCCTTAGGAGTGCCCACATCGAACGCCTGTCATTTTTGCACAATGCTGCTATCATTGTTTGGTTCATTGTGTTATGAAGGTATATTCTATAATTCTTTATGCGATTACCATATTTGTTGAGTACTTTTCGTTTCTGTTTATAGTATTCGCTATTAGATAGACACATTTCATTTAATTGCAGAATTTCGTTTTTCTTTTGTTTCCTTAAGATTGCAATTCTGGTAGCCATTAAAGCGACTACCGGCGGTTTTGTTATTTCTTTAGTTTTTTGAATTACCAAATACATGAGCGCTATTATAATAATTAATGAAATTTGACTAATCGTTAAGACAATTGTTTGTGGTTCATGATTGTTGCTGTCGCAATATATTAACCTCTTGATGAATACATTTAGGTTTTTACAAGTTTTGGTATTCCATCGGAGGGAAGCACCTGGTCGATCTTCCGAAATAAATATGCTAAGTGGATCTAATAGCAATTTTGGAATCATTAATTGGAAATCTGCATATAAAATACGATGGTCACTCAATTCAGTCGTCGCAATCTCGACCCCCTTACAATCTGATGCTAGTTCCCCAGATACCGCAATGTAGTCGATACATGAAGATCTGTTATTTCCGGACCATGTGATCGCCTTTCCTGTTATGAGAAAGGGTAAGAAGTCTATGTTCCAGCGTTTAAAGAATTGTTTTAGTCGTATTCCCCGTCTCCTTGATATCAGGGATAAACTTTGTACATAACTTTGATTTTCGTTTTGCAGAGTTTCAGTACAATTTGAATTAAAATCTCCTCCTATGATTATTTTTACGTTAGACCACTTACAGAAAACTTCATCAAGCAGAGTATCCAAATCTTTCAATAAAGAATCCATTGCGGTACCTAGTGGGTTATAGTATACTGATACTATTAAAACATAATCCATAGATGATAGTCCTGTGTTAATTACAATTGCAATGTAGGATGTAGTTATAACAGTTGATAACAGGGAGTACCTCAGAGCAGTGTTTACCAGGATGGAGATCCCCCCTGATGGTCTCCCTCTATGTACTCGTTTTGCAGGTTTTGAATATGCTGTAAATCCTCTGATTTCGAGTGGTTTAAGAGCCATGGTTTCCTGGCATAATATAATATCCGCAAACTCATGCGGGATATATCTAGTTGCCCAATTTTTTAGGTTTTTCAGCCCACATGAGTTCCATGATATTATTCTAAGGAGTTTTTTGCTACTACGAGTGATCTATAGTTGTTTCTTCCTTTCGATTCCCCAATATTGCCGGTAACCAGGACCAATCTTTAGATACTGCAGAGATAGCAACCAACTGTGCCAAGACTGCCTTATCCATTAAATTATTTGCCTTATCCATAGATGCGTGATTGTTTTTAGTTGTAATAGTTAAAGGAATTACCTCATTGAAGTTTTTAGCTTCATCAATAGTAGGAATTTGGAATACTGCCAGTCCCAACATTTTTAGCTCTCGTTTGTGATTCCAAATTAATTCAGCAATTATTGGGGATTGAAGTTCCAAAACCATCCTGTGATTTTTTATGGATGGAAGAGTGATCCATATAATGTCATTTGACACCAGCGTTCTTAGAGCAGGGATTTTTTTAAAGGTGTGTAATATGAATGATCTGTTCAAATCTTAATCACCATTAATTTCAGGAGTGCTAATCCAACCCAAAATTGTTGATATCGGCTTTACGAATGAGTCTTTATCGGTAGGTATCTCCGTAGTCAGAGCTATTTTCTGCATCAGTTCTTCCTCAGCTTGCTTAGCCAGTAAGTGGCTTTGAGTTATGTTTTTTTCTCCAGTTTCAGTCAGGTGCTGTAACTCCGACTGCTTCGTTGTTCTATCTGCCTCCAATTGCACTGGGGATACATTTTTTATTATGTTTGGAGTCAGTCCCTCTAAGTACGGTGTACAGTTTTGAACAGCTTGCTTGTGTGAAGGTATAGCTTTGTCACTGTACTTTCCCAATGGTGACCTATTGTCTTCTAATGAATCTGCTCCCACAATAGTCCGTTCGGTTGTTTTCTTATTGGGGATGGGTTTGTAAAACGCTGATAACAGTGATTGTTGAGAGGAGGACAGTGAGGCCGCAAATTCCTTCTGTTTGGCTGAGATAGATTTATCAGTCACAGATACTTTGATTGTTTCATTGTTAGTAGCAGCATTCAATTGAAGTTGCAAAGCAAGACGACTTGCAATAGTAAGTTCATCTATATCAATCGTTGCATCTAGATCTATCTTGCCAGCAGAGGTATCAATGTTCTCCTCAGTTTGTTTCCCCTTAGCATTCATTTTTTGATCCAAATTAACATTTTGATCGTGATTTTTTAATTTTTTTTGTTTTTGAGTAGGGCTTTGTCTACTCAGTATTTTCTCATTTCTTGCGTTTAATCTGTTTATTGCTCGAATATGCAATCTTTTTTGTTTACGTGACAAGAATTGTTTTTGTCCTTGCGTTTCAGTGTGAGCCTCTTGTGGCGGAATTACCAAATTCTCTCCCTTCTGCACCTTTTCCTCTTTTATTAATTCTACTAAATCAGATGGACTATCAGGTGATTGCCCAGAGACTTTATTCTGTTCAATCAACTGGTTTGATCCATTTTGTTCTGTTATCGCGTCATTAGGCAGGTTAAAGAAAGTTAGCTGATCATATTTCTCTGAATTGAGTTTTACCATTTGGCAAAGCTGCGCGTGTGAAAAAATGTGTATCGTATCTGTGTTTTTCGGTACATTCACTATCTGGGCAAACGTCGTTGGAAAACTATAAACTGGATCTCTTTCATTGTCTTTGGTAGGATCTTGTTGCTGTATACCATATTTCTCTGTTTGAGATGCTGTTGTAACAGTGCATCTACAAGGGATACTGGGTGAGTAACAACCTTTCTCCTTTTTGTAATTTTCAGCAAAGATATAACCCTCTAATTTGTTAAGCTTGGAGGATATGGTGAGCAGCGCTGTTTTTATATCGCGGAGTTCATAATGCGTATACTCGTGACCCTTGTCAAGTAAGTTGAGAATCCTTGACATTACGGGATAAGAGGCTTCAAAGCTCAAGAGATCCTCCGCGTCAGGAGTAGATTTGGATTGAAAGTTCTCTTGTATTTCAGTCTTCGATAGTTTATTGTGAGTAGGTTCTCGCATATCAGGTGAGGAGCATACCACTCCCCTTTTTACTTGGGGAGGGCCATCATTGCACAAATCACTCGGGACTTGCTCAGAGACTGAGTTATCTAAGTTATAAAAATTGACAGATTCTGATGGTAAAGTGCATGGGATATCACAATGCAGGTGTACTTGGTGTTTGCCAATTAGCCGTGCTGTCACTGGTGTTGACGGGCCGTCAGACAATACGATCCGCTTCTCCAATTCCATTAATACAGCAGGAGCTAAAATCGAAATGTCAGAAGGTGGCCCTATATTAGTGTCTTCCATACTACCCAAGGCATGATTATTCACTGTTTCTGGCTCTGGAACACTTAGGAAACTTCTCCTTGTTGTATTTGAATTGACATGATTCCCGTGATTATTAATAGCACTAATTTCATGCGTTAGATTATCATTCGTATTGTCACTATTTGGTACAATAGGCTTTTTACCTCCATACATATCATCCAATTTTTTCATTGTAACCTCAATGGTACGTATTTTCGGAGTTGTTATCGTTTCCTTTAGCCCACTCCGTAGTCTGGAGGACATAATTTTGAATGCAGCAAGAAACACAAGCCTTATTCAAAATAGTGATTGATCACAGGCCCGAGTATTAGTCTTAGTCTATTTTTTTTTTTTTAATTATTTTTTTTTTAATTCATTCAGGGGTGTAAACCTCTGAGTAAAGAGAGTTACCCTCTCAAACTATGGCAAAATAGTGGCACATACAATAGAGGCTAAATCTCACGGTTTTTCTTAGAATCTCACAGCCCCCTCACCTACCGGCACAAGTCGATTAGGGAGAGATATTCAACCCACGAACTCTGGGACGTGCCTTCCTAGCCTCCTAGCTCCTCGCTTCCAGCGCACCGCGAACAGCAAACAGTACTTGTGTTGTACTTGGCGATGCGCGCGCGGTGCGCTGGGAGCAGTCCACTTGAGGAGGCAAAAAGGGGCGTTTCCCTGCAGGAGGCGGAGCCTCCGCTCCGGAAGGAACCTAAACAAAAAACAAACAGTTCTATGTCAGGTTAATGTGAACAACACGCTTCAGGTCCAAGCAGTTCACCCCTCTATCTAAACAACACAACTTCACAATTGTCAAGCTGTGTACTCACTGTGCACAGGGTGCACACCTCCACCTAATGCCGCCCTCTTACCAAGGCAGGATCTGGTTTGTACCAAACCCCCGGAGTAGGAAGTTTTTGAAAAAAAGTCACCTAATTCTTTAGGAAGTCAGGCAGGATCAGGTGTATCAGCATAAGACGTCCTCCGGTCGGCGGGATCTTTCCACATGCTCGAATCCTCGACGCGCAGAACGGTCCACGGGCAGTCCAAGGAGACAGGCAGCAAACCCAGCAAACAGTACTTGTGTTGTACTTGGAGGTGCGCGCGCGGTGCGCTGGGAGCAGTCCACTTGAGGAGGCAAAAAGGGGCGTTTCCCTGCAGGAGGCGGAGCCTCCGCTCCGGAAGGAACCTAATTCTTTAGGAAGTCAGGCAGGATCAGGTGTATCAGCATAAGACGTCCTCCGGTCGGCGGGATCTTTCCACACGCTCGAATCCTCGACGCGCAGAACGGTCCACGGGCAGTCCAAGGAGACAGGCAGCAAACCCAGCAAACAGTACTTGTGTTATTTGAGAATTTAAGGAAAGAAATACAAGAACTTAGTTCAGAGGGACTGTTAGTACCAATATGATTTGAGCTGTATTCAATTCCAATTCTCAGTAGTGAGGTACCGTAGACTCTGATCTATTAAAATCATATCCCTAACTTTCATATATGCCAATTAATAAAGACATTAAAAACAAGTATTTAAAACACTGATTTCTCCATAAACATACATCTAGAGCCTATAAAACCTTAGATTATTCCAGTCTCATGAAGATCTCTTTTTAAACTGTCACCAGAGCAATCAGTACAGAGATGTGTCTACCATTCATTAACCTTTCCCACATCATTTCTGATACCACCACAGTCAATGAATGCAACAATATCCTCTGATTAGGCACTGCAGGACAGTTCATTACTAAATGGTAGATGGTTTCAATGCAATTCAAGTCGCACAACCTGCATAGTCTCTTATCGGCCGGGATAACCAATTTGGGTCCAATAACCTCCTTTGCCCGTTTTTAAAAACAAGCATTGGCAAAGCCAATTTGTGAAACCAACCTACTGGCTGTCTAAATACCTTTTTTTCCTGTCTAGGCAAAGGTGAACAAAAGAAAAAAGGTGTTGGCCCCCTATTTCAATGTGAAAGATAGGACTTTGAGACAAAATCTGTTTCTTTGTGTCATGCAGCAAGCATAGTGCAAAAAAAGACTACTGTATTTTTGACCCAGTGCAATAGCCTTTATGTAATATGTATCGTGGGTCTAAATCTGATTATACAAGCAGCAAAACTGGTGATAACTGCATTTGTCCAATTTTTAGCAGTGCAAACGTTAGATAATCTGTCCCCTTGATTGTTTCCACCCCACCTCAGTGGATGGAAATGCCTGTCGTGCAGTGTCTAATATATCTGCAATGCCAGTTGGCTTTTTCTGACTTTTCTTAACACGGTCAATGTAAGGTGACCAACTATAGATTTCGGGACTGTACCATTGTGCTTGGAAACATGCTAACATGATTTCAATTCTAACACCTAAAGAATTCCCTTGTCTCGAGGTCAGGGTCGGACGGGGGCATACAATTGTCTCAGGCACCAATAAAAAAGTGGCCCACTGTTGGAAATGCCAATTCATTCCTTTTCTGATAGACTGCTTGAGTAGTACCCAAGTGGGAAGCTTTTTGATAACATGTGATGCAGATTGCGCATTTTAAAGACTATGTATTCAGTAACACTGGTCAGAACTTCTAGCCAGATGGTGAAGTAACATTTTCTGTTTTTGGTTTGGACATTGCCCTATAGGCCAGACCGAGCCTGCTCGAGGCCATAGTCAGGGGAATTCCTCTACTGTGCAGAGCCTGTTCTCCAACTCTGGGCCTGGTTCACAGAGTGTTTCCAATGGGGTTGTGCCATTATAAAGCGCTTCTGTGAATCAGGCCCAATCATTGTGTCCAATCTTCTGCATTCCCAACCTGGCCCATTTTCGGCAGCGTGCAGGACACTGTGCTATACAAAAAGCGTCATAGGTTAGTACGGAGGACAATTTCAGATGAGAGTCCACACTGAGTATTTGACTGAAAGCAGAACTTTTTGGTCGCATTAATTATGTAATGCAAATCCTAATGGCCTAGTTTCTAAGAGAACCAAATATCCAGTCACTGTGAGAATTGGTACTGGACGGGGCAGTTCCGATGTTTAACCAATGAGGCTAATTATCTAGAGGTGACAATGTCGCCCCATAAAATAGTTTAGATTAAAAAGCATTCTTACATTTGAAGACACCGTTTATTCTGGGGTTCATAGATCAGCCTTTTTAGGATAGTATGGACCATAGTTAAAGCATCACAGACATGAAAAGGATTTTGGATTTGTTAAGAAATTCATCTCATCTTTCAGGAAAATATCGACTTTTACAGATGTAGCCTGGGTCAGATGGGCCTATAGGGCAATAGGCCCATGGCCGAACACAAAACACAAAATGCTGGTGTGGGCACGTTCTTTTTTGGTGAAAGTGGCCCACTTTTTTGGCCAATGTGGGCCAGTTTGATGAGTTACTTACCTATGCGGTTAGTAGTTTTGACCATTGTTACTGAATAAATATTCATTACCATGCACAATTTGCATCACGTTTGATCAAAAAGCTCCTCCTTGGGTAATACTCAAACAGTCTGCCACAAAAGGAATGAATTGTTATTTGCAACTGTGTCCCACTTTTTCATTGGTGCCCGAGTCAATTTTATGGCCTAGCCCGGCCATGGATGTAACACACATGACAGTTTGTTAATATGTAAGTTACGTGGTCAGTGCCCGGTCCCGAGTCAGCGGTGCTTGCCGGGGCGGATGTGTGGCTGATAAACGACCACACCCTGTGGGCCAGATAGAAGAGGGGACGACCCGGCAGCTACTGTGGGGCTAAGGGCGGGCCTTGCTGCGGGGTGCGGCCAGAGTCAACAGGAGCTCCTGTCAAACTGCTGTAGCGATAAGAGCCACGGGGTCACAACACACAGCGCTACCCGAATCTCGGAGTCTGGATCTACACTCTAGGACACCAAAGGACAACTCCCCAGTAGCAGCTGAGCGGCTCAATGGAACGTGGGCCCTAAGTTGCCGAGCGTGCACGCTGAACTGAGGTAGGGAGCCTCGCCGCCTCAGAAAAGGGGATTGTTTTGAGCAGCTGCTACTTTGCCCTGCGCTGTTTTCTGCTGAGCCAGTCGCTCTTTACACCTGTTCTCCCCCTTCACGAGCCTAGCTTTTTTCCTTCTCTTATTTTCAGGTGGCAGCGGATCGCTTCCGGTTTTGAGGAGACCACGGGCTTCCTCGTCTTGTCTGTCAAACCAGCATGGACGAAGCGCAGCGCCCCCCTTGCAGCAGATACAGAAACAGCCTGCCTACGCTGAAACCCGTGCGCACCAGCCACAAGTAGGTTCAGTACATAACAAATGCCGGCTGCGTCTGCTGTTTCAGACTGTTAGAGTGTCCGCCAGAGAACTGTGACGCTCACGGGCTCGGTGCGTGCATTTCATGCTGTAAGTCACTGGTTCTCAAGCCGCCGTCACGAGTTGGCAAGTGTACGTTTGTCAATGTCAGCCAAAGTTACACTAACAGCGCTCTTCGCGTTTATCAGCTGTTGGTCGACATAAATGCTGTCACAAACCGGCACGGATTCTTTACTCGGCAATAAAAGTAACACGATAGCTTTCCATAGGTGATAACGATTTTTAGCAATTGTGCATATTTCATTTTCAATGAGTAATTCAAATAAAGTGTTATCATATCAAAGTTTGGGCTGAAAAAAAGCAAGTCTACAATTTAGTTTTGCTCGTGGCCCCAGGCGACGATTACAGTCCACTCAGCTATTCTGCACCTTGCAGAATTTGTTAGTGACGTTAGATTTGGTTGCTTCTCTTACTGTCTTTGGAATTGGAAATTATATGGGCAAGCAATGGAGGAAACATTTGAAAGTGCCCTGAGATTCTATTTTCTAAAAAAAACAAACAGATGGTTAGGTTCCCCATCTGTTCTACTTAGTCCCTAGCTCTATGTTTACGTTACATTATGATTATATTATGTATTCATATCAAACTCTTTATTTTGGGAAATTGAGGATGAAGAGACCCACATAGACTGCTGATGTTCGTGCCCGTCATACACCCTGCCTAGTCTGCAGATCTACGTGTGCTTTTTTTAGCTTATTAATGCACATATATTCGCTGCTCATTTGATACCCAAAATGTCCAGTTCAATTTAAAATGATAAGCTTGTAAGCTGGCTAAATTGCTACCACATTGACCGCAGAAAGGTCACTGTTTCAAAAACAAGTGGGTCATTTGAACCGTTTTTCTTCCAAATGTCAATAAGGTATTTGTATTCTTGCATTTGTATTTGGGGTTTTATATAGCACAAACATTTCTAGGAAGAAATACTGCTGTATAGTTAAGTATCTTTCAGTTCAGTAATAGTGACATCTGTTATTTAGAGTCTATTTTGTTTAGGGCCAATGCGAGTTGAAGTCCTAAATATCTGGGTGGCCTCAAATTGATTACTGTTGTTCATTTGGTAATTCATCTGCTACAGACATCTGTGTGCAGGCATTCATATACACTTTTTTTTTTTATCCTAGATGAACCTGCACAGCATTTCATCCTTCTGAGGCTTATAACGCAGTACGAGGAGGGCAGCTCATGGCCTCTTCACTAGGAGTCAGTCAATGGGGTGATGTTGGCAACTAGCAAGTTTAGTCCCTAGGAGTGCTGCCCCAATTTTCCAATCGACACAACCAGAAAACACAGGCACCACGCCCTGTCCTAGCTGTTGCAAAGGGAATAGGGGCGGGGGGGGGGCAAACTAAAGCAATGATACAGAATGTAAATCTTAGGTCTGGTGCGTCCACCAAGCAGACACAAATGGGGTAGCAGTTGGACCCTGACAGTCTCAAACCCTATGCCTGGGGATGGGTGTGCAAAAGCATCTGAGCACGCTGGCCTCTTTGTCATTCAAAGCCCATACTCCAGGCAAGCTTCTTCATCCAGCAAACATTGCAGATTATCCTTTATTTTACTTTTCTGTTAAGAGAAAGCAATAGCTCACAAGTGATGGTGCCTTAAGGTAAGGAACAATACAGCTTCTGGTGTGCACCCTATCGATGAGCAGTCTGCAACCCTCCCACACATCAGCACTCCAATCACCACTGGCATCTCCTTTTGCCAAAAATCCCCACATTTTAATTAATTTTATTTATTTGTTTTTGGCTTTTCAAAGAAAACCTTTACAAAAATACACAAAGTAATATTTTTCCATTAAAATATCCATATATACATATCACCACATTCACAATTACGAGATTAAAAGGCTTACTTCTCTCTGTTACTTTACATTTGGGCCGCTTCCTTCAGATTACTTTCACTTACATGCCGTGCTGAACTTCCGCAATTGCGAAGCCTTGAGAGAGTTGTCCTTGCTTTGTCCCACTTATATTCAATTTTAGGTCCCATCTTCAATTTAAGCCTCGGATGAAGAGTCGGTCAAGACTCGAAACACGTGTCAGGCTAATTTGTGAATAAATCCGTTGGATTTAGGATTACATCTCTTCTTAATTACTTGTAACATATGCCCATATTGCACTATCCTTTGGCTCATTGTGACTGAGATTTGTCTGTGTTCTACTTTACATTGATCACATCAATTACTTTCAACAACTAGATGGTACTGTATCTCGCAAATTCATTAGATCTCTAATACATTTTTTAAAGTGAAAGTTAAGCAAAATGCAGATTCGTAGTTGTGTGATCAAAAAGCACCTTACGCATAGACATAAATCAAACATTGATTAAAACCACACACTAAAAACAGGTTTTGTACAGCATATTCAATGTCATTAAAGATGTAGAAACAAGCATTCCTTCACCCATTTTGTTGATTCTCTTAATTGCATTAGCCGCAACATTGAGCATTAACTATAAGTTCCTTTAAAAGTCGAACAATCATACAATAGACATTAAACCGCAGATGTTATTTAAGAATCTCTCAATAGCCATTTTCAAGGAAACAGATTCCACCACATTACTTCCGGAAGTACCATCTCTCTGTTGGACACAAATTTTCAAAAATACTCCAATCTTTTTAATCGTAGGATTTCACAATCAAGTAATAAGTATATTAATGTTTCATTTATATTAGTATTTTTACAAAAGCGACAGGGTATATGCCCCCATCCCAATCTATCTCTAATTTCAAGGATTTCCCCTGTAGCCAAAACATTAAAGCAAAAGCGCATTACATTATTCCTCCAGTTAGTATCACAAAACTTGATTCAGATAGGGTTCCAATAGTCCAATAGACTTCCAATTAGATACTAGTTGATAATAGAGTGGAGATGACAGTACTTGAGCGTTTGAGTCCTCCCAATCTGAGTATTTTAATAAGGATTTGACTTTCATGGGATTCTGTATAAGAAAATCAGCATCAACTCTGATCTTACCTAGAGATAGTTTAGAGCTTTCATACATGGATATTAATAACAAGGAGTTTGTTTTCCCGGATTTAAGTTGGGATCCCGGAATATCATATATAGTTTTGCCTGAAGCCGTAATCAGCTTATGTAATAGTGCCATTTTTTTCCATTCAACAATAATATTGAGAGATTGCAAACCCAATTCATACCTAATGACAGATATTGGGATGCATTTTGGAAGAAAGTACAACAAACCTCTCAAACGTTTTGCTTCCATCCTATTGAAGCAATTTTGTGTACACTTTGGAAAAAATTCAAGACCGGATCTCGTTTTTGGGATAACTATTAGATTATAGAAAAATTATTAGATTATAGAAACGTAACAGGGGAAGCATGGGATATCACAATACATCCTGTTAATTCTTTTCATTAGAGACATCATAGAAACCACTCGTTCTTCCAATATATTCCAATACAAACATTTCTTCAATTTAGTAAACACTGGGTAGCCTAAATATCTGAATGAACTTCTAATTGTGAGTTTATGATTCTTTAAGTACCAGCTGAATTTTTTCAATTTACAATTTTTACCCAAAATTAGAATCATAGTTTTTTTTTTCATTTATACTCAAACCATTCCTGTCCGTGTAGTCTTTGAAGCTGTTAATCATCCTCTGCATGCCAATATGGGTTTTATCCATTAATAAAAAATCATCCGCATAGGCGCACCAACTTAGCTTGACTCCCTCTGTTAGGGGAGAGATAAATGATGCTTGGTCTAACGGGGTCCCTGCATCGGATACAAAGAAATTAAATAAGGTTGGAACAAAAATGCAGCCCTGCCTTAGACCGTTAGATGTACCTATAGGGACTGATAGTTTGCAGTCACTATTTAGTCGAACCTGTATCACCGATCCCTCATGCAGGTGAATCAAGATAGCCAGCATATATCTTCGCATTCTGAATAAAGATAGTTTAGACCATAATAGTACCCTGTCAACCTGGTCGAAAGCTTGTGACAAGTCAATACTAGCCACAAATATGGGAGCTACATTTTTTTTCCAAGCATTTTCTTGCAATAGAGAAAACAACAAACCTCCTAGCTCAGTTCCCATTTTCTTCCTGAATCCAAATTGCTTATATAGAAATATTTGTTTTGCTTCCACCCATTCTTCTATTAAGTTTAAAACTATGCCGGCAAATATCTTAGAATCAGCGTCCATTATCGCTATAGGCCGATCATTTTTAGGATCACTTCTCTCACCCTTCTTGTACACAGGAATTACATATGATATTCTCCAAGAGTTGGGTATTTCTTTAATAGATATTATGTCAGAGAACAGCATAAAAAGTGTGTTCGCCCATATCCCTGGATTAGCCCTGAAAATAATATTTGTGAGGCTGTTAGGCCTGGCTGCTCTAGAAGGGTTGCACTTCTTAATTGAGTCATAATCCCTTCCACAGACAGATTACATTTCCAATCATGTTCCTTTACTTCCAACATAATATAATTTGGAGCAAATTTCACGGAATAAATATTACCAAAATGGCCAACCCAAACTTCCACGGAAACGCTATTTGCTTGGGATATAATTTGCGGTAAATCCAAAGAATTAATTAATTTCCAAAAATTCCCTGCAGAGCCATCTTGTAATGCAATCAGCATTTTTTCGATATCAGCCTGTAGCATTTCCCCCCGATAAGATTTAAGCCAATTTTTAAGTTTTTGTTTTTCCCTTTGAATTCTAATAGAATTCTCTCTACGTATGTATTGAATTTATCACAACTAAATAGCTGCCATATTTCTGCCAATTGTAATTATGACAATCTGAATTAAAAACTGCATTTGATTTTTCCACATTTCCCGCATGCCATGTTATTCTGTTCAATAACGTCCTTATAGCGGGACCTACTAACAGGTTTGGGCCGGATATTTAGTGTGATTTTCAAGATTCTGTGGTCACTAAAATTTGTATTGGTCAAAGTATAAGATATACATACATCATATAGTTTCCCTGAAATGAATATGTAATGTATAGTTGATTTTTGTATACCATTTGACCACGTGTGTCCATCCTGGTTGCTTGCTAACATACGATACACATGAAAAAGACCCCAATTCAGGAACAAAGTGAGCCAAATTTGTCCGTGAAGTGATTTCCTTTTACAACTCATTGGCCCCCCCTTCAATAGTGTATCCATCCTCTCCCTTTATCATACACACTATTCCTAATTTCTATTCAAAATTAATACTTTTTTCGTTAACCATAGGAATATATGCATTCAGATCTCCTACCACCATAATATGACCTTTATATTTATTGGACATTTCTGAAAAGAATGAGTTGATCGAGTGAATTGTCACAGGCAGGTTGTTCAGGGGATTCCAATAAATATTAAGAATCAAGATGTGAACTTGTACTCTGTCTGATGTGATTTCTATTACCACTGCCAAAACTCCTATTATCAAAGATTTAGATTCCAAAATTTTGATTCCATCACCAGACCTTACTGCAATAACAAGTCCACCAGACGGACGACCCCTTATGGGTTTTTTTGCCCGTTGGAATCTGGAATCAAAGCCATCAATGTGAAAGCATTGGGTCATCCATGACTCCTGAATACATATTATATTATTTTTTATCAGATCACCACATAGTTCTTTTGAGGAGATTAAGTTAGAAAAGCCCCTAGAATTCCAAGAGACCAAGTGTATGTCCTCATTAGTTCTAAAGATCAGGCCTTAAAGTCTTGAGCTGAGCAATGATTCACTTAAAGATTGTGCCAACCACGTCCACAATTTCAAATCCTCAAATTTAGGAGGATTCCTATTGATATAAGCAGATACACCCTCAGTCACATACTCTCCCACTTTCTCTCCTTGTACCTTCATTTGTTCGTTAACATTGTAATCTGACTTTCATACTGGTCACCCATTTTATTTCCTTGTGGTAGGAGGCCTTGGTTTTGGGTTTTTAGGGTAAGATTAAAGTCCTTAATATCATATACAAGTCTATTAAGTTCTTGTATTTCCCTGATAACCAAATCATGCACAGTTTGAGAATAAAAGACAATTCGTATAAAATCGTAACGTTCAGGATGTATAAAATCCACTAGCTTCAAATCGGCTGACGATAACAATCTCAGATTAGGTATTTCCTTAAATAGAGAAAGTACACATTTTCTATGCAAGGACCTTAGACCTCCATAATCAAATAGAAAGTAGTACTTGGGCTATCGGTAAATATAGGTTTACCCCATCTGATTTTGGTTAGGTCCTCCATTATAGGAGTCATTTTTTGTTTGAATGCTATATATGTTTCAGTCTGAGCCAATTCAACCTTTTGAGTAGCCTTTTCGGCATCCCTTTGCTGTTCCAAGGAATTGCCTTATATCTGTTGTTCTACCAGGGCCAGAACTGGAGAAATTTGGGTATGCATAACTGTATCCAAGATGTTCAAATTAACATCTTCAGTCGTATTTTTTTCTTGCATTGATGTTGAATATTGTATAAATGTTTGCTCTATTGTACTCTTCATCAGAGCAACCAAAGTCGAATGATGGATATCAGCATTGCTTCGACTTTGTTTCCCATTTTTGTGTTAATCTCAAGTAAGGCCGGCCCTATGTCTGGCACCTCTGTCTTACTATCACAGATTGGGACAGACAAATTGTTGTTTTGGCTCATCTGTTCATTAAACACCTCCAAAAATATATTGGGACCAACTTGCTGCTCTACTTCATCACTGTGGGTCTAGATCCTTCTATGGTTTTCTTCATTTTGTTGTTCTGTGAAGGTTTTCCAGGTGGGTTTTTTAAGTACTCTCCTGCTCCTTTTGGGACGGTTATTAACTTCTCTGAGGCAATGTAAGCTGGTTATGTTTTTTCTGTCTTTTTTTGAGGGGGGGGCACGTAATACATTTGGTGTTACTACTTGATTACGAGGGTTTTTTAAAAATAGCTGGTACGTCTCTTTACTTTCTGTACCTCTATTTCCCTTTACACCTTTATGTTTCATTTCTTCTGGCAGGGTATTTGGAGCCAACCTTTCCTCAACGTTCTTTTGATAGATTTTGTCATTACCCTCCTGTATCAGACCCCCAGCGATACAAGCAGTATTTTCACCCTCTGTTATTTAATTTTGAAGATCCTCTTGGGGACCATCAACCGGCTTTAATAGAGCCTTATTAACCTCTGTTAATCTTACTCCCAAAAGGGTTTTACATTCTTCATCCAGCTGGTGGAGATCTTTCAACACATCATCACATGATTGGATTGTAATTTTTTTTTCTTGCCTATTGCAAGTTTTAAAAATCTTTTTATTTTGCTTTGCTCTTTTTTTTTCCTCCCGCTGGGATAAACGTTATTCTTTACAAGTAAGTACAACCTTATGGGTATGCTCATAATTTCCCACTTCTTCTTCCTCAACCATATACTAATTATTTCCCTATCAACATCTGTCTCCAGATCTATAAGGTTTGTCAAGGCTGTCGGACTGTCCAAAATTACTATGTCCTCCTGAGAGGAAGACTGTGTGGTTAATTCCATATTTTGTTGGAATTGGAGGGACTTGATTGCATCCATCAAAGTGTTTATAGCTGCAGTCAGCTCATCAATTTTACCTGAGTTTGATGCAACTTCTTTCACCAAGTCTCTTTCTCTGGAAACCTCCCGCATCTCTATGTCCTTAGAATTTTTTGGTAAGTCGTACTCTTGATATAACGGCAAACTCGCTGCTGTAAGGGCAACATTTTTCTGCTTTACCTCAGCTGATTTAAAAATAAAATTACCGCAGGCTACAGTATCTGCATAAGACAGATACGTTGGTTGTGGTAATGTTAACACACTCATCTGGGTGGACTTTCCAAGCATGTTGTTTTGATCTTTTTTTGTTGTCAATAACCAGGGACGCAATGGTATCACAGGTAAACATAACTCTCTCCATTCTATTTAATTTGTCGACTACCTCAGCCAAAGTTGTTTTCATTGATCTTATCTCCCAATGTGTAAGGTTGTGCCCCTTATGCAGCAGGTTCAATATACAGGAGATAACCGGAAAAGAGCTTTCATCTATATTAGCCTCTTCATTAGGCGGGAATATGTCCACCCCCTCTACCTGATAATGTCCATTTTCAAATTCCCTTAGTTCACTTATTTTTGCAGCAAGTCAAATTTTGTATACAGTTCCTATTTTTGTTGTTTGACCATGAATAGGAGAACTGGATATAGCTTTTGTTGGCTCTACACGTATCTCCCTGTCAGATGAAGGTTTTAAATATTTCGCCCCCATTGACAAGAGTATTTTCACCGGCATTACAAGTGAAGATTTGCAGTCACCAGGATTGTTAAACATAAACACATTTTCAATACCGGTCCTTCTCTGTGTTACTGGGGTCGAGGGACCGAAGGAAAGACGCATCCGCCTACCTAATTCTGCCTCGATAACTGGGGCAATAATTGAACAATCAGAAATCTTGTTCCCAAAATGTTCACTCAACACGGCATCAGCCAATAAATCCTGAGTGCCCACTTCTTCCCTTCCGAATAAACAATCATTGTTAGCGTCCTGGGACGCGTCATTAACTTCCTTCAAAGAAAAAGTTAAAGGAGGAGTGCTAAAGGGGGATTTTAATGAGTCTTCTTTTGGGATATTTAAACCAATATCAACTTCTCCACTTTGTTGTTCGGGACTGCTATTTATTTGAGTAACAGCCTCAAAGCCCATACCAAGAGAACCCTCAATTAACTTTTCTTGCACACAAGGAACCACCAGATCTCCTAATGCATGTTCTTCCATACTTGTATTTGCCAGTGCCAGTTAGCTTTCGGCCACTCCTAAGGACATTCACCATTAATTAATTTCAAATTCATTCTAAAAACTCAGTCACTCAGTGCACAACTAGTGTGCAGATAAAAGAGAAAGCGAAAAGAGAGGAATATAGTAAAACCAAAGTTAATTATCCATCTGTACCTGCAACAGAAGAATCAAGACAGATATATTCTTTGCTAGGCAAAAAGGGGCTAATGCCCATATTCGGTTGAACATGACAGATTCATTCCTTTAGACATTTTTTTAAACAGTTCAAATAGAAATGAACACAAAAAATGAAAAAGAAAGATAAAAGGCCTACACGTTTCGGGCAACAATCTAACAAGTCACAGTGGAAGAACAAAGCCTTCATCAGGGCCTAAATCATATCCAAAACACTGAATATGTAGTTAATCTTAAGAGTTATGTCCTAGTATAACTGCTAATTTTGTAAATTGGAGGGATGACTGTTTCAGTAGAGCCAATCTATAGTGTTAGCAGCCGAACTTCATTCAGATAAATTCATAGGGAAGATGCACGTTTTGTTCCACAGAGTGTGGATAATTATAAATCATCCTCTAGAGAGTTACTACAGAGGGGACAAAGAGAATGAAAACACACATACCAATTTAATGTGAATCAAGCCAGAAGCCTTGTACACATTGAACAAGACAAAAAGTAAATTTTCATCAAAAACGAATCAAAGCAATGGGTAATTATGGGGCAATGGTTAATTTTCTCCATGTAGTGTTCAAGGTCCCATTCGAAATTAAAATTATTAACTGACGTTTGGTATAATTTGACAGGGGAAAAAAGATCCAGTGTTGAGATTGCTGCCTGGTTATTAATAATAATTCCCAATGGGAATCAGCATTACACATCTGTAAAGACCAGTAAATTAGGTTTGCTATAGCATTTTATGACTGCAGATCCATCCATCAAAGATGTAATGTTGCCATGTTTAGGGCGAAGTGATGTGTGAGCCCATAGTCACACCACCTTTCTTTTTCTATAACACAAAAACAAAAATGTTTGCCCCCATCACAATTTCATTCTGTATCGGCTAAAAGAAAATAAACAAATGGGATCCGTCCTCAATTACCCAAGTGGAAATAAGTAGTTCCATACAAGGGTTTGCTGTGCTTACCGCTGTGCTATACCAAACTGAAATTAGTGGAATGGGGTTCTTATGGACTATCAGTGCAGAATCCACACTACACATCCTCATGTGCAAGCATCCAATTCATCTGAATGGGGGAACGCAGTTGGGAATCTACAATGCCCACATTGCTGTACTGAGGTTCAAATGCAAACAAAACAATACTTCAGTGTTAGTGTAGGTGGGCATCTTGGAAGTTTTTGCTAGGCTAAGCCTGAACTAGGTGAACTTCCAAATAGGCAAAAGTTCAAAAACTACTTACGTAATGGTAAGGAGCTTCCCCCATTGCCCCAGAATACACAAACAGAAACCACAGGCATCACCCCCTTGTCCTCGATGTTTCATTGGGGGAGCAAAGGTCGTGGTCAAAGATAAGCAATGCTGTAGAATGCAAATCTCATGCGTAGGCAATCCTGTCCTATGCTTAAGACTAGTGTGCCTCTAAGTTTTTATTTCTTGCATATGTGAGAAACCAGAAGGTGTCTCACCCGCTAGTCCCCGAGGATCTGTCATCCAGGTGGCCAGGACACAGCCATCGCTTTTGGATCCAGTTCCTGGGAGTGGATCAGTGCAGGATGATCCCCTAGGTGAGGGGTCTTCTAGGAATGGGACACCTGATGAAGAGACGCAGTATCCCCTTCCCTGTCACACCTTTACCCTATCCTAGCCGGTAGAGTACTTGGGATCTTTACCCCGCCCCTTTCACTTCACAAACACTTTCACATGGACAGCCCGCTCTGGGAGAAAACAGACTCCCACCCTTGCAGTGTACCTGATGAACGGAGGATAGCACAGGGGCAACGCGCTGGTCTTGGAAGCAATAGCACGCAGAGCAACAGAGGTTTGAATCCCAGATCTGCGATTAGAAACCGAACTCATGTATGGTATTAGGCGCATTATAAAAAACCAATTAAATACATAAATAAAATAAATACATTCTATGGTCAGGCAAGGTCAGGAAACTAGACACACCCGACTTCCATTAAACTTCCCGCACGGATAAAAGGCAGAGCACGAGAGCAGACTCAGAGCGAGGCAAAGCACACAACAGAATCGCGTTGTTCGGATGGCAACTGAACGAGGGGAGAAAGACGGCAAACCTAGAAAGGTGCGCAAGGAGGGAGATACCCTTGAACTTTCTGGCAAGAAACTGTGACTTTTCTACTCCTTGAGATTAAAGAGCGTAAGGCCAAGAAACCAGACTTAAGAATCCTGCATTGTATGTCTGAGATACCTGGAGCCCTTCTGCATGGCGTGGTACCGTCCTTGGCTCCAAGAACAAAGCAGCACCAAAGAGAACAACACAGCCGGTGAGTTGGCGAGACCAATGCAAGACCGGTCTGTGTTGAAGTCAAGGTTGTAAGCGCCAACATTCTATAAAGAGCGCAAGTACGAAGATTGGTAGCGCGTGTGATGAAAGACGTGAGGAAAGCTTAGTTGCTGATGGATGTTTGAACTCAAAGGAAAAAAGATACAATACCAGGAACAGAGTGGTCCAGCACCGCAAGTGTTGTCAATGCAATGTCTCTGTGAGGTATCCAGCCAAGAAGTGGCAGAAAAGAAAGTAACAGAACGAGAATGAGGAATGAAGTGAATCAAAGTGGTCCTGTGACGGTTTAAGGAAAACCCTTTCCACAATCGAAAGTCTTCAATTCTAGATACAAAGGGTTCCGCGCCCGAATGAGTAAGACCCATTGTGAACATTGTGAAATAAGGGGTCTGAGCCTGAACTAGCGAGGCCAGTTGTGAACATTCTGAAATAAGGGGCCGAGCCCGAACGAGGGAGACCATTTAGGAATGTGAAATAATGGTGCGAGCCCGAACGAGGGAGACCAATTGTGAATGTGAAATAAGGGTCAGAGCCTGAACGAGGGAGACCTAATGTGAATGTGAAATAAGGGTCTGAGCCTGAACTAGGGAGGCCAGTTGTGAACATTGTGAAATAATGGTCCGAGCCCGAACGAGGGAGATCAATTTCGAATGTAAAATAGGGAGTCAGAGCCCGAACGAGGTAGACCAATTGTGAATGTGAAAATCCTGACAAGAAAGGAACTTTGGTGCTTGTTTTGTTATATCAGGCCCTTACAATAAGAGACCTTTTATTTGGAAAGAGACTTTGGCACAGAAGGTCCTGATGTCTATGATTTGCACTATATCCACGTGTCTGAGAATTCAGTGTGTGTGCTAAGCTCTGAGCGTGCCGCCTTGTCCCGTGCTGAAAATGTGGGGAAAGGAAGCCAACTGCTCAACTATCCTGACATATCATTTCATTAACACATTTTCTTTTTGCATACATTGCTGTCCTACACCATTTGTATTTAGAAGTAAGGATTGGTAATAGGTTTATTAGTATAGGCCCTTTTATTTTGACAAAGATTCCACTAGGACTGTTATTAATATTTGGTGGTTGTAGCTTGCTCCCATCCTTAGATTTAGGTTTCGATAGGCGTTCTACCACCCCATCTTTGCTAAATAAACACCCTTGAACCGTGATCACTTGTGTCTGTCTTCACTGTTTGATACCATAACTTCCTTACACATAACAACACATTTCTTTGAATACAAGTCAATAATAACACAGTAAAATATAAAAAAAAATTGAATAAATATCACAAATCACGCAATTAAATAGACTGTTAAAAAGGGGGAAATATTTGGAGGGTGACGCTCACAATCCCTGATGATTCTCATACATGCATAAAAAAAGACAATTAGCTTGCTTCCTTCCAAAGGTTGTCTATGTGGTCACTACTCTCAGATTTCTCCACCATGGAAGAATAGCCCACTCTGAAGCTTCCAGGCTCCAACCAGGAGGGTAGCACTTTGCCCAAACAATCCTATATCAACCGCCCTGCACTCCAGCTTAATTCAAGAGAGGCTTTAGCCATGTACTTCTTAGATGAGAATAGTGCCTGAGAAGCCATATTTGTACTTCAGTTTAGAGTAGGGGAAACAGCTTTATTCATCTTGCATGACACACCAGCCAATAAACCTTTATCGTACCGGAACAAACCGCAACAACCTTCCCCGAGTTACACCTCTGTAGGTCACAATCAAGTGATGAAAATGAAACATATCAAGAAACTTCTAGAGTTGAAAGTCCTAGGCCTGTATTGGGGGCAAATGTCTTTCCACCCCACTGAGCCTATTCAAACCTCTACATAGCAGTCCATTGTCAGCACAGATGACCACCAAACTAATCATATGACAACTCCTAATGAGTGCTTCAGCCGAACAGGGCTTACCAATCCAGCCTTTCATAGCCCTTTCTCGCATCCCTCCACAATGTCCATTTGAATGTTCTTTTCTGTACCGGTTCATCCCTACAAAAGCCCTTGGCACAGAAAAGTGCAACACAGCAGTTTTGAGTTTTAGTCCTTACATGACAAGACACACAACACAAGAAAAACATCACTAAGATCCCCCAACAGTTAAGCTGTAGTTGAAAGGAGGCAATTGAAAGAGAAACTGTTATTTAATAAAGAAAAGAATCAAAACGTACTGACATCAAACCAATTGAGATTTTAGCATAACCCATTCATAAAGACAAAAGAAAATGATCTGCACGCACAATAGTAAGGGCAGAGGAAAACAGGAATCAGTCAAGTACTCCCACAATATATTTCTTGCTAATGGAAAGAACATGCTTTGTCTAGTTATCTGGGTAGCAGGTAGGATAACCATACACAGGTTCAATCTCTATGCCTCGGGATGTGTGTGCAAATCTATTTCAACAGGCTAATCTCAGACTGTCTGGGCCAATCGCCCAAGCAAGCTTCCTCATCAGACAAATATTGGAGCATATATTTTATTTACATGTTCCTTTAGGAGAGAACAATAGTTCACAAGTCAAAGTGTCATAAGTTAAGGGACAAGTCCGCCTTTGATGTTCACTATATAAATTATCGTTAATATTACTATTATTACATCTGGACACACCCTGTAGTGTAAACCTTGTATGAGTGAGTGTTTTAGTGTAGTGCCCATCTAACAGAATCACTTCTAGGTTACTCCAAAGCCAAGGATGGTGAGATCCCAGGTGGAATTGAGGGTTTGAGCAGTCTACCACCCACCTGCCTCTTAACCTACTTCTGTTCTCCAGTCACTGCTGGCACCTTGCTTCAGACACCAGCCCATTCCCCAATGAAGAGCCGGTCATCTCGGAAAAGTGTCTTTTGGCCCATAAGATCCACACACTCATCATCAGACAACCAACCTTACCCGTTAATTTGCCATTCTTAGGGTTGCATGGAATGTACAGTGGCCAAATCCAGAATGAATCAATGGATTGAGCATGTCGCTCTGCCAAACCATCCATGCTCCAGTTGGCTGGCCATCTCGCTTTTCGGCACTGGCTGCCTCTCCAACAATTAGCTGACCATCTTGTGATGTGCTCCCTTTGCATACGAGTTCCCACACTCTAGAACATTCATGCAACCTTACCCTCGGCTTCACCCTACTGAAGGCTGCATGGGTTGTCAAGCTCCCTTTCCAACAAGGTGCCGGGCATCCTGGGATGGGTTTCCTTGGATTACTGAGACCCCCTACTGTAGAACCCCCATCCAGCCGTACCTTGTGCCTTACGACCTATGACAACCTGGCCTGTGAAGCAGCCTGATACAGGAAGAATCAAGGGATTGAGCAATCCTCTCTCCCAGCACATTCATGCTCCAGTCTCCACAGTAATTCTTCCTTGGGCACTAGCCATTTCTCCAATGTGGAGCTGGCAGCTACGGACTGTATCTCTTAGATTACCAGCTTCCCACCCTCCTGCCTGCCCTCCCAGCTTTACCCTGTGACTTGCCCTATATATAGTTGCATGGCCCGCTGAGCAGTGTGAAGTGCATGATGCGCATGAAGCACTTAGAGCACACTGCTGTTTGGCTGTTGACTTTAATCTTCTGGTCCTATTCTTCTTCCTGCCTGGACCATCCTCTGGATCATCATCTTGGTATGTCATCCTGCACCCAACTGTGCAGTGCTTGAGCACTTCCTTTGTTATGTCCATCAATGCTTCTGCATTTTTTACTGCCCCTCACCTGTATGTCTCTTAGCCTCTGTAATACCCTTTAACGTGCCAACCGTGCATTGATTCCTGCACATTCTGATCACCAATGACACTTATTTATCATCTGTCACCCACGCATAGTTTGTTCAAATATAGTTCTATCAGATAGGATCCCTAACTCCACAACACTGCAGTGGGGTGTTTTCCTTAGCTGCCATCCTTGTTCTCTTGTGACCTATTCCTTATCCATGCACTTTTACTTTCACACCCCATTTATTCTTACCTTAACTTTCACTATACCATTTTCACTGGGTTTGCATAACCATCCAAAGTAAACCTTTCCATCTAAGTACACTCCACACACCCTTACATTCTACTCTATGTGCCACTATCTTGCCATATCTCTCATTCCAACTTGATCTACCACCCTCGTTTCCTCTTCAGGACCACTCCCCACCTCTCAGACTCGCAGTTTCACCTTTAGACTCTGGAATGTCCAATCTTTTTGCAATACAATATCTCTCATCACTGATAACTTTGACTCTTACTGCCCCCAGCTATCAATCATAGACATTACCTACACACGGATCACCCCTCATAACACAGCCATGCTTGATGTCCTACCTATGGATGCTGCTACTTTTTCCAATTGTACATGACCAGACAAAGGGGGCAGTGGGATTGCTCTCATGATGCCCCACATATCCCCTCTGACATTCACCACCCTCCTCCTTTGAATTCACTATTACTCAAATCCTTTCTACCGCTGCCCATCTCACAGTGCTTTCCATGTATCCCCCTCTGGGCTGCTTATTTTCTTACCTGACCTTGATTTGCTTCTTAACTCTCTTCCTACCATACTCCTCATGTCCTAGGGAGATTTTAACCAGTCGCAAATGTCCACCTGTCATCAACTTGAATTTGGATCCCTCCTTATTGGCCATTCACTGACCTTTTTTCACAACCAGCCAACTCACTCCCTTATCTCATCTTCATCTCCTTCTCCTTCTTTTCTTCTATTCTTTCCATGAACCCCACCACCTGACCACTCCTATAGAGTTTCCCATCATGCTTCCTAATGCACCCTCCCACCTATCTCCATCCAATGTACGTGAAATGTTAAACCTTTCTCAATGGCATCTTACCTAGCTAAAGCCAGGTCTTAAATCCCAGCTGTCTCTTCGCCCCAGCTTCTCCAATCAATTGAGCTTTTCTTAATTTCAACTCTGCTCTGTTTTTGGCTTTTGAACACCTACCTCCCCCGCGCACATTTACCCCTTCCCATCCTCAGCTATTGATTTTCTCTATGATTTACCCTTCAAGACTGCTATGCAGCTCACGATGATGGTTCAACATCATTCCCCCTTTCATCTCATCACCTACAAAGCTATCCTCTATGTCATGTCCACAGCCTTGGATGAAACTTATTAATGTTCTTAACTATTCTTATATCTTCACTTTGCACCCACCCTTGTGAAATCGCCTGTACCCTTCAAGCCATGTTGACTTTTACATTTGATCCATCCCCTCTTCTTACTCCTCTCACTTCCATGTCTTTTTCTGATACCCCTTCCTCCACTACTCACTCTCACTCTCAGTAGGGCTTCCTTCTATTCCACTTCACCACATGAACTGCTTCTCATTGTTGAAACAAACAGACTCCAAACTGCATGTTCAGGTAGTAACACGTCACAGATTCAGTTTATTATTAATTGCAGTGCAGGAAAACACACAGCAAATCCCTGTCTGACTATCTGAACTCCCAAGCCAAAAAGGCATGCACCTTTTCTACACTTCAGACTGACTTACTCACAGCCTACGACCTTGCTTACAGACCCCTTATCAGAGTGAACACTCACAACTCCTTGCACTTCAACGCATGGCATAGCCACGTGTCTTGCTTCTTGCCTAGACATCCTCGCTTCTAGTCCAAACATCCCATCTCCATCTACTGAAATGCTATATGCCATCATACTTTGTCGCTCTGGGACTTTATGGGCCCAGCCGCTTCTTAACATATCTCATGGGTTTTACTGTTTCTCAGTGCCATCTTTTCCCTTGTTGCATTTCATGTGCCAACCAACATAGCTTCACATTGTATTGAACCTGATTATGTCCTTATGAAATACACTTGCTTATGTCTGTTTATATCGTTCATGGTGGCAGCTGATACGTTTCAGGCAATTACCTGCCACCACAATCCGCACCTTTGTGCTTTCAGCAAAAACAGCAACAATTGCTGCATCATTTATTTTGCTTATTCATGACGGTTTACAACAATTATTTCATCTATCCTTTACTGGGTCAAATTGACCAATATTTATTTTACTATCCCTACATAAGCATAGAGTGCTAAAACATGTTAATTTCACACAATGATGCTCATCAAATTATTGATCTCATTGTCAATACTACTTTTACTGTTACTTTTATTTAGTAGTTATCTCAAAATTGAATAGGCTCAAACTGTTCTGATTTTGTGTGACTGCACAGAATTCTTTCTAGGGCAACACTTGTAGCAGCAATACATTGCAAAGATAATTACCAACATTGTTATTAACTAAATGACCCATAATGAATGGTCAGGCTGACTGACTGCTTCACTGCAAAACATAATATCGCTTGAAGTCCACATGGTGGCAGTTCTGTATGCTGTCTGTAAGGTGCAACTTTCTGCATTGTATGTAGTACATGTACCTGGTGTTTTAGATCTGAGATTTTCTCTATTTGTGGCACAAATTCATATAAGTTTTGTAATTGCTGTGACTCTAGCAGTGTTCAATTAAATTAAATTTGAAAGATTTTACCTACTTCTCAAACTATGTCAGACGGCCAAGAGTTGACACGCACCTCACATTCAATGTTCAGAGTTAATTGGATGCCGTGTGAGAGTCCAGTTCACCCATATAAAGCTATAATTTGCACTAAATAGTTCCTTAACATTCGAAGAACGGCTGTGATGAGAAAATGTTGCCCTTCCTGCTTATATGCCCAATTTTGATTGCTTTAAGTATATTGTATTTTTAAAACTATTTTGTCAATTTTGGAATTAGGTATACTGTGAGTGCTATGCACTTATTTTTGAGTTTTAATGATCCATGTGTTATATCTGACATGTGTTCTTTTGTCAAGGAGGGACTCAAAATCTATGGAAGAACTCTTTTTTTTTAAAACATCGATTTTATGGCTAAAATATGCTAACAGTTATGTTTTTTGTGGTTTTTTGTATGTTAATGGTTAGACTGAATAAACTTATTTCTTCTCTCTCTGAAGAAAACCTTTGGCATGCACCTTCCCAGCATACCTTATTGACTACTGTTACTATCTGACCTGGGCTCGGTTTGTTGATATATTGCAGTTGTGGAGGTTCCAAGGGCCAGAACCTACAGGATGTTTCCAATTCCTACCCAGACTTTGGATGTTACCCTAAGGATATTTATGACAAAGTGCCTCTCTTAGGAATCTTGATCTCTCAGATGTCATGATGAATAACCCAATCCCACTGGCAACCTGCCAAGGGCCCAGGTAGTATCTGGTGAGTGAGGGCCCACTCCCCCTGTCCTGGGTGCCGAGCTTGAAACAAGCATTTGGAACATTCACATCTCTACCCTGTATGGCTCCACAGGGTCTGCCAAAGCCTTATATCAGAAGGTATTCTAAAGTAATTTTTTTAAGGCGTTCATCTAGGCTTGACGCTCAGCACTGCCACAGACTGCACATACTTGTTGTTCCTAGAAGGTCTGCACTTCTGCACATGCCATATCTCATTTAACTATATATCAACACAAATGAGCAAGGTCATGGTGGTCCAACTGATGATTAGAACTTCTCACTTCTGAATGTCAAAAGATCTGAATTGACACAATTCTCAGAGCAAAATACTGCAGTTCTTATTTAATTTGTGTGCAGTCGGTGTAGTAATACATATACATATTAAGCCATAGGATATTCAACATGAAACGTATACATGATATAGTACATATGTAGAAGTATTCAAATAGAAACTATTTGAAGTTCGAATTTCAACAATTACATTCTCTAGGTCTCCTGCACTAGGGGACATGAGACATCAATGTTTGCAATTGTCTGGTAGACAGCACATAAAAGTGAAACAATCAGACGTTGCAAGACAACATAAGAAAACAGGTCAACACAACAGTGTTTCGGCCATTTTAGCTAAACTTATGTAGCTGTGGTTTAGTAAGCTTTCATCAGGATAAATCAATTCTTGTGTGTGAGGAATCCTATGTGATCTGTCGGAGTAAACAGACAGAATAATGTATCAGAAGTGAGCATAGGTGCAGACATCTAAAAGTTGGAGTGCATAGAATGCTTAAACAACAAAGTTCTCAGAGGAGAACGTTAGAGATTGCGGGGCTTACCGTAATCAAAGAGGCACATTGGCATACTTCATCTAAGTATCACCGTACACTGATGGTAGTAGGTAAGTTGTGGTTCTGTACACAGTTCAATCCTAAAGGTAATCACCATAAAAATATTAGTGGTCTATTCCCTAGGTTCAAGGGTGCTAACTGGAGAAAGGTATCGTTCTTACCAATCAGAATGTCTGTGTGAGCACGGGTCCTCAGCACAGGATGCGCTGAACTGCGTGTAGGTCCGAGTGTTCAAAATGGATTTGACTGTCCACTGTGAAAAGGACAGAATCCTAATCAAGAAGCCGCTAGTGTAAGCAGAAAGATGCTATGAATTGCTATTATTGGTGAAAACAAGCCTGTGTGTTACCTGTGGCGGCGCGTTGAAGTGCCCGGCGGATGTTAAAGGCTATAGTGCATGCACTATACATATCGAGTGCAGAAGACATGTGTACTGGTAGTACCAGAGTATTGAGCTCGGATGAGCGTGGTACGGTTTGTGTAAATCCGTGCACGTGATCATAGTAACAAAAAGTCGTAAATCAGTATTACTGATCACCCGTGGAGTGAAAATAAACATGGGAGTATAACGTTGGCATAACATGTGTCTCGCAACTATACGAATTGAGAACTATAGGTGCGGACCGTGAGCGCAAAAAGATGCATGGATATCTGCGGCGGTGAGTGACAGCGTGTGGAGGAACGGACCTTGCAGCTGCTGGAAAGACTTGCCGTTGCTTGGCGACTCCAGTGTTTATACTGGCGGCCATTTTCATTTTGTTTCTCAGAATAGGAAGGCGGCTAGTGAGACCGCCCAACCAAGAGAGAAAAGGAGTACTGAATACTTAAATCAGTGTAGGATAGTATAAATTACGGTGAGCGGATCCTCAGGACAAATCGAGGGATCGGGTCTCCCCAAAATGTATAACTACGTCATGAGTGGCGGTAATCATGGTGACGGAGAAGCCGTCGGCCATGATGGAGGCAGGCAAAGACAGCTTCAATCTGTTCATTCATAACAGCATGCCTAAGCATGTGATTACATTTTCCAAGCCAATAAAAAGGATACAAGCAGAAGGTAAGCCACTTTCAGATGACCGACTCTCTCCGGAGCTGTTATTTTATATACTGGCTAACGTGAATCGAGGTGGATCATGGCATTTTACTGCTGTGACAGAAAGTAAAAGTACTTGATAGGGTCACTTCTGCCTTGGAGCTAATGCAGTCTTTGACCAATGAGTTTTGACATATATCGAACAGGTGGCACATTTGATCTGGCCCTTTTGGTAGTGTTTCTTTAACCTGCGATGCATAGACTTGACACACTTTAAATCAGTACCTTGCAGCAATTCAGTAGTAAATCATCGTACAAATGAACATCTGCTTCAATTATAACTAGGGGTGGTTAGAATGGAAGGCACACCGGTTGCTCTGTGAGTATCTCATGTTGACTGAGTCCTGTTTTTCTATCGCACAGACCTCGCATATTCATGACAGCTAAGGGCAATGCATCAGACATTTTCGATTTCTTTCAGTACAGAGATTTGCTTAGTTATTTTTCAAAATGCCCTTCTGGCGTTCCACTGCCCTTGTCTGATAGGAGGTGGTGTGAACAGAGGAGTGCTGAATTTATAAAGCTGTATAGAGTTCCTTTACCAGCTGGCCAGTGACATGGGTGCCTGAGTCACTCTTTATACAGACTGGCACCCCAAATCTTAGTGCAAAGTTCTTAACCAATATCTTTACCACCACTTTGATGTCTGCCTTTCGGCAGGGATATGCCTCCACCCATCCTTGACAAAAGAATACTCGAATCCTCTGCATTTTGGTAACTGGATGAAGGCAAACTGTATATTAACAAAGGGGCACCATTGAGGTTAGTGTTCCCCTCTGTCCACTTTTGCCGTTATTCCCGCATAATGTTGTCAGATGACACACTGTCTACAGTGCTGTGAGGGCACAGACGAACAATCTGGGGAATACCAATTTCATAGCAGCAACCAACTCCCTTTGCCCATGTGCCCCATTCCACGATGTACATAGGCAAAATAAGTCAACAGAGCCCTTTACGCTATAAAACAACCATCTGGGCAGCGCCAAAGAGTTTTTGAATGCAACAGGAACCCTCCCGTAGTCCATTATCTATTCTTAATTACAGGTGACTGATTTTGTATTATAGCAATGACCAGTAAAGAGGCAAAAGGGGGTTTCTCTATGATATCAGTTTGTAAATACATATGCAAAGTATGAGACGAGGAAAGCAATTTCAATGGTTAACATAAGGGCATCAAGCAAGGCAGAAACCTGCAAGGCAGTTTTCATGGGGGTGGGGGGTACCCTTGCAGAAAACACATTGGAGAGTGTTGTGCTTTCTATGACCGCACTGAGGGGAACACACAATATAGGCAGCAGCCCGTTTTCTCTTTGCATTATGCTGGCACGAACCATCTACAAAGTAAACGAGATAAGGATTTTGTAAAGGTGTATTATGGAGATTGTCTGTAGGACGAGTGAGTAGGACTGTGAGAAATATACTGATGCTGTCATTTGGCTGTCCATGTATGGAACAAGTCTAAAGGGTGGCAGGATTTGGAACAGGGCAACAAATCAAAGTAAGTGTTATGAATTCAGCAATGTCAACTCATATTTCATGAGCTATCACGTGGAAATGTGTTGAGTTGTTGTTTTAGGCAACAAGACTGTTACATCTGTCCGTACTGCATCCATTAATAGAGAACATACAACCAGACATTCAGACAATTGTACTGCTAGAGCTGCAGTTACCACAGACCTAAAGACATGATGGACATCCCATGCACCGGGATAGTGTGCATTTCTGTAATACGTGAACAGTCCAGTGTTTATCCCCATGCCTTTGTATCAGTACAGCTAGTGCAAAACCATTCTGTTAATCGCAAAAGAGTCTAAATGGCTTTATGTAGTTGGGCAGACCTAACACTGGCCACTAGAGTGGGCATGTTTAATAGCTGTTAATCCTTCTTCTTCTAAAGACTAAAGCAGCGATTCAGTGAGACCCTTTCATTGTTTAAGAGGAGCAGCGTAAGCCAATATCTATTGTTAACAATACCCAGCCATTCTCAGGAAAATTTGCCCTTGAGTGATAGTAGTATGTTTGGACATTTTCATGAACATAGCAATAGGTGATGTGTTATGGCATAACTATCATGACCCAATTAGTGTACTCTTTCTTGTTATAGTTTCAGTTTGGATGCTTTGTGATTTTTCATTGCTAAGGATGATAAAAACACTAAAATGCTGTGTTTGCAGACATTGTATGAAAGTAAAGCACGCAAAATATCTTCCACCTATTACACTAGTATTGGTTTTTAAGGGTAGACAATGGACCTCATTATAACTTTGCGGGTGCTGTAGTAACGTGCCGGTATTAACGCATGCCGGCATGTTACTGCACCAGCAAAGTACACGTTTGGTGGTGGTGGCACTTGATTTACCTCCAGCTAATAGCTGCAGCTAAGTCAGGTGACTTGCCAGTATTACCGGCACAGGTATTACTGGGGCCGGTAAGTACCAACAAATCCCTCCATGGAGTCCAATCGGACTGCATGCAGTGGGGATTTACAACCATTGCTGGCACCCGTAACCCAGAGGTAATACTGCCGGACCTAGTATCAGTAACAGTGTTTCCGTTTAACAGACCAGCCAACTTATAATGAGGCCCAATGTCATCTAAATCTTTTGTGAGTATTGGGAAAACAGAGTGAGGGACTTAGTATACCCCTGAGGAAGCCTTGTCCAGGTGTATTGTAATTCTTGGTAAGTGAAGGCAAACAAATACTGACAACCTTGGTGAATGGGTAATGGAAATGTTGCAAGGGCAAGTCATTGGGAGTATAATTCCCTGTTGTAATATGGACTGGGTGGGAGTATGCATACCTTTTTCTACTTCAGCGGGTAATGCATATTTGGGAAATGTTGAGTGGGAGTTTGAAGAGATCAACTCAGATTATGAAGGGCTGTAAACTGTATATGTGAAACCAGAGACAAGCAAGGCCTTTATAATAACTCAAGTAGGCCTTCATGAAGGCTTACATCTTGAGAAATTGGCTGTGTGTATATGGTAGCAATCACAATGTCTGCATTTTCATATGGACATCTAAAATACTCCCATCAGGTGGGTATGTGAATAGTACAATTCAGTTTACATAAAAGATCTTGTTTTAGCAGATTGACAGAAGAATATGGACTCAACAGAAATTAATGTTTGTTCTCTATCAGGGACAGGCTAATTAGAAATACCAGCAGTATTAAAAGAGGTAGAGAAAGAGGGTCATTAGTAAAATCTTTGGACGCGAGAGCAGACTGGCTTGCTCTCGTTTCCACAAGGCAAGGAACTTGTCCCCTCAATCACACACTGAACACAGGATACCTCCTGATCAATAGATATTAAAGGATTCATGGTGGGTTTACATTCCCCCAGCCTGCATCAAGCTCCCAACAAGCACTGTTGCAGCAGTGTTCAGTGGGGGAACAGAAGGGGCATCACCGTATGGGAACGGGGTGGTTAGGAAATGTTGGCCTGGAATGAAGAATCCTGTTGCAACAAGTCTTCCTACATGACTGACCACTTTATTCACTTCTATCACAGAAAACTGGGTCTCCCCTCATTACTTCCTTTTCAGTAAGGCCCTCACAGTGCCCCTCTACCCGATATGGCAACCATTTCTTGAATATGCCACTATGCAACTCCTCCTTCCTACTCTCACTCTTCTGTGTCTCCATTCTCCACAGTCACTTTCCACCAACATCCTCATTGTCATACTGGGGAACTTTAACTAACCTTTGCGAGCCCTCTGCAGCCACCAACCTTGAACTTAACTCCTTGCTATCTGACCATTCACTCTACTTTCTAGATGACTAACCTACCCACTCTGGTGGGAACCTTCTTTACTGTGTCTTTCTCTCCACTTCACTCTTCTCATCGGATCCCTCCATTGTCAACCTCTCCCTCCGATCAGTCCATTGTTCACTTTAACATCTTTATTCCTCCTCTCCCCACTTGAAAGACCAAGAGGAAATGTATGCATGAATCTCTTATCCTTACCTTGATGATGTGCAGACCACTCTCCTGTCGCTCTCCCCTATTCATGCCTCCTTCATTGACTGCCACTATGCACTTATTACTCCCTTTAACTAACACTATCCTGCGGTCACATTCACATCTTCATGTCCCCGTCCGCAGCCCAGGATCAGCTCTGACCATACTTATAAAGCAAACATGTGACATAACATAAGACTCTGGCACAAGTCGTGGATCCACACCCTGGTTCTAGCCTACACAAATACCTGCACTGCCCTCACCTCTGCACTGGACTGGGCCAAATCGTCCTGCTTTGCAATTGCCCATGCAACCTTTCATCTACCCTCCAAGATTTGCTCACACCCCAAGACAATATCCATTGCCTCCCCTCTCTCTACCTATGACTGTGGTTACTACTTTTCCTCTAAAATCTCTATAATGTGTGACACTCTCGCAACTTTACTAGTTCTCCCTCTTCCACCCTCCTTCTGTTCACCATCTCTCCCCTCTACCCCGTCTACACTTGACGACTTCTTCCCCACCAAATTAGCACCCATTCTTCACAGAGCTAACTCATCTTGCGACCCAATCTACCTGTTTGTCCCTCAAACAGTCAAAGACTTAGTGTCAGTCACTCAATGACTTGCCCTTATCTCTCAGAGCTTTCTCTCTTCACTGGACCCTTTCTTGCATCCTTCAAATCTGCAACTGTTCTATCCATTTTACAGCAAACCTGTACTGACCTAAATGGGACCTAAATGTCCCAGTGACCTATCACCCAAATCCCCTACTTCCACATTATTCAAAGGACCTTGAGCTGGTTGTCTTCGACCAGATAACTAACTCCAAACTTTCTTCTAAATTAATACCTTTGGATCTCTCTTCCACTGTTGACCACTCCTCTCTCCACCTTACTGTCCAGTTCAGGACTTTGGGTTTTGCAAATCTGCTCCTGCCTGGACTGCCTCCTACCTGGATAGTTGACATTTTCAAATCTCCTGCAACTCGCAAACCCCTGATTCCACTCCTCTCCCTTTTTATATTGCACAAAAGGGAACAACTCAACAGGCATCGAGGGGACAAATGAGTATCAAACTTGACACAAAAAGGGGAGTCCCCCAAATGAACCACTTATATAAATGATTCAATAACCTGATTTTTATTTAAATCTGGTCACGCTTGTAGGGTTTTTAAATAGCCTCAAGGACAGCACACAGATGTATTTAAACATTTATTTCATAGTTTATTAAGTAGGCCCATAGGTCCTACCACATTGATCATAAAACACTTATTAAATCTTGTTATGATTTTACAGATAAAACAAACATTTATAAAAGGATAACATTTGTCAAAAATATCTATAGAATAACTCTTGTGACCTGTAACACCAATCTGACATTACACAATTGTCAAAACATTATTTTCAATCATAATATTTATACATATTTATAAACGGAATGCCAGAACATAAGGGAACAGATACCAGATATGGTAAAAAGGTAACAATATGAGCTAAACAAACTAGCAGGCAATTGGCACTATTGGGTCAAATCGAATTAAGAGAAACACAGTCAAAACCCATACTTCTGACCTTATCTGTCTATTAGATCACACATTATTCATATGTCAATGCCACGTTTCAAAGGTATAAAAACCATTAGTTTTACATTTGTACAGTACTAGTCTCCCTTGCTTCTTATATTTGTATTGTTTACTGTGTGTTGTCCCCTGTCTCTGTGCCACTTTGGTTACACCCTCATAAACTGGCTCACAAGTTGTCGCCATCTTTGTGACATTGTACAGTCACCCTTTCAGGGAATGCCTCTGCCCTCTGTACATGTGTTATTGTACGCCATTTCTGCTCAAAACTGGCATCCCTTTTCTTCAAATAAATACATAAGGACAGCGTTTTATTAGGCATTACCTCAGCTGGCAAAAACTACCTGAATTAATTGATTCATATCAGCCAATTGTGGGTTGTAACATTGGACCACTATATGGCGTGCCTCTATAAAACATCGAGGCTCTTCTCTTATATTTGGAAAATCCTTTGTTTAATTTCTAAGATCCCCTGGAGTCCCCAGGGTAGTTTCTAAATTAGATCCATCATCATTTGTTCGAGGTAGCTTTCTCAAAGGGTCTTGGAAGTTGTTTGGGATGTGACATATCCCAGGGTATTGTCACTGCTCCCATGGGGGAAGCCCCTTCCCATGAGGCTAGGGCAGACAGGCTGCTACCCGATAGTTCCCCTGTGGGTGATTCTCAGTGGATGCATCTCATAGGGAGGGGAAGCCTCTATGGGACCAATATGCACCCCATCCAGTTCAGTCCCCTTTTTCCTCTTACCCCATTTAATCCTCTGTGATTCGCCACACGCCTATGTCTTTTTGTAGGATAGAAGACCCCATCCACATAGACCATACAGGGTCAAAGAAGAGTGAGGGCTACCCAGATAGAGTTCATACAACCATTGGCATGAAGAAGAACGGGCAAGGTGGCAAAACTCTACTGTCGAACCAACATATGCTGTACATTCAACTAAAGCCAGAGCCAAAGATAAAAAGGGAAGAAGGACTGTGTACTTTGTCAGATGCTCCCTGGAGGAACCAAGAGCCAGCTGGAGGCTCACAGCGGAGAACAGGAAAGGCTGACGGAGCCTGACTGAACACACGCTGTGTTCCCAGTTGTCCAGGCTGGAGAATCGAGGCCCAGCAGATGCCGGAAGTCGGACCATGCGGTCAGACCGAGAAGCATGCGCTGAGAGGGACCAGACCTGGGAACGCTGCGAGGACAAGCGGATACCGCTGGAAGGTGTGGGGAAGCCCGCAGCAGGAAGAAGCAGTTCTGCGAAGCCGCCAGAGCAAGCTGGTAATGCCACAAAAGGCACAACTCAGGGCTAATTGTAAGATATGCCTCGTATGTGGAGATAGTCCTTCCCGTTATATCAACAAAGTATTAGCACATAAAACAGAAACAGGAGCAAAAACATTAATTTGTGAAAGATTTCTTTACAAACTATTATTGTGTTCCATAGTCATCACCCTCACTGAAGAACACCCTGTCCCTCTGTGGTGTTCTGTCCCTAGAATGCGCTGGGGTGCCGCCTATCTAACAGGATAGAGGGAGAGGTAACCATACCCTGATGCTACAATGAGAATCATGTCTTATTAAAATCAATCTGGGAACCTGTCGCATAACTGAAAAGGTGGTGGAGCAGTTCACGTGGGAGTATTCGGTGAATGGTATACTGCATGTCATTTATTAACCCTCAGTGAAGT
The DNA here is from genome assembly GCF_040938575.1 of Ambystoma mexicanum. Classification (NCBI taxonomy): domain Eukaryota; kingdom Metazoa; phylum Chordata; class Amphibia; order Caudata; family Ambystomatidae; genus Ambystoma; species Ambystoma mexicanum. Next base: position 641,840,830 of record NC_090939.1, read on the forward strand.
TTGTTCAACCATCCATGAATAAGTTAGGTTTTAAAAAAAACAGGAGTGTATGAGCACTCTCTGAATTAAGAAAATTTGACGTGTCTATTACGTCAGTGAGACATGGACTGTTTCTCATGTGTCCACCTAGTAATCACTGCAGTACCAATTTCTTTTTATTTGCGATATTTATCAATCTATCTAAGTAGTACTTGAACCCATCTGGTGTCATGTAGACACTTGTCATTCTTGATTGTTGCTTTCAAACAATTGGCTCAAGTGACTTGGAGACATTTGTATGATTATGAGTCGACCGGTTTCGATGATCAGTTGTTTTAGTCATCTTCATCAGGACCACCACCTGGAGAAAAAAAACTCTGGCCAAGTCAATGCTCTACCACCTCCATAGCTGCAAACATTACACAATCAAATTACTTTATTTTACTTAGAGGACATTTAACACCACAACGGGTTGCTAAAATGACTAACTCCAATAATAGTTTATGCTTGTCTTGCCATGTCTACTGATTTCATTCACTCAATCTTTAGTTGCAAATTTGTCTTTTCCTTTTGCACACAAGTTTGGAATTGCTTACAAAATATGCTTTAATTCCAGGAACCCCTTTCTTTATGTAATGTTATGATTGGTATTTTAGCTAATCCTTTCATGTCATCTATTTCTTCACCTGAGTTATTTAATGTTCTGGTAAATGTTGCCTTCTGTCTTATAGCCTACAACTGGAAAAATGTGCAGAAATGATCTTACAATTTTGGGTGGAATCCTGTATGCTCCTTCCATAGAATTGAAAAAATGTTTGCTCTATCTTCTAAGACCTTACCCAAATTTTATAACAAATGAAATGTCTTTAATAATTACCTAATGTAAATTGTCCTCTCTTTTTATATATTATTATTCCCCTCCCTGTATTTCCTTGTTTCTAGTTTATCTTGACTGCCATTCCCCTGTCTGTTTAAGTTCATTCAGTATTCATTCACTCAGTGGATTTCATTAGTAACAGTTATGATTGTGATTATATTGTACATTTTATGGTTGACTTTCAGAACTACAACCATTGCAAGTGATCTATTTATTGTGTCTTTCCTAGTTTCCTAACCAATACTTTGACTTGTATACTTGCTGTTGTAATAATTAATTCTTAATAAAATCAGTTAACTGAAAAAAGAATACATAACTGGGAAGCTCTCTTTACAGCCTGGCAAGTGATTTGTCGTGTATTTGTAGAGACACAATTTGAAAGATATATAGTAACTTCCGTAGGGTGTGTTTCTTGACTGAGTTGAGTCTTCCCACACACAGAATGGATAGGTGTTCCCAAGATATCATGTCTTCATACATTTTTGTTATAACCGAGAGTATATTTACCTAGATCTTTGAATTTAGCTGGGATCTTTACGGCAAGATATTTTAGGCTTCCTCCTGCAACCCTTAGCAAGAATGTGGCCTTCAACTTATTCCATCGATTCTCTGGCTTGTTGATGTGTAGCATTTCCAATTTTAAAAGATTAACTTTGAATCCTGCTGCTACTTTAAATTATCTCAAAGCCTGCTGTAAAGTAGAGAATGAGGTCTTAGGTTATGTTAGCGTAAGATGTCATCCGCAAAAAGTGAAATTTTGTACTTGTTAACTCCATAGCTAATCCCCTATATCTCATGCCAGTCTATTGTAATCAGTGCTAAAGGTTTCACCACCAACGCAAACAACAGGGGAACAAGGGGCATCTGTGCTTAGTCCCTCTCCATAGACGTAAAGGTTCTGAGAGATAGCAGTTGGCTCTTTTTTTGACTGAGTGGGCAACATAAATAGCCATAATAGCATTAATCATTCTGGGGCCCACACCCATCATGACCAAAACTCAAAAGTTCCATTCCACCCTGCCGAAGGCCTTCTCAGCATCTAAAGAGTTGAGGGTGGAAGGGGACATTCGTTTATGGGCTGGGTCTGTGAGATGTATCACTTTGCAGACATTTTTGTCTGCCTGGTGGCCTGTTACAAATCTGCACTGGGTGTCGTGCCCCATTTTGAGGAGACGCTGCTCTATACTTTTTCCACAAACTGCTGCGTATATCTATGCATCCACTTTTTAAAACTCTATTGAGCAGTAGGAGGCGCAAAACTCTGGGTGATTCACCTGTTTAGGTAGCACTAAGATTATTACCTCACCTATAGTCGTTGACACTGATTTTTGTTGTACAATTGCTTGAAGAGGTTGTCTAGGGTTTGAAGCAGAACTATTAGGATTGTTTTTTTTAAAAAAAGGGAAACAAAGCCAACTGGGCCTGGAGATTTCTCTAGCTTCTGGGCTCCTTTTGCTCTTATAACATCCTCCGTCGTGACTGGCCTCAAGTTCTTCTTTCTAAGCACATATCATCATGAGTTTTTGGACCTGATCGGAGATCACAATGAGTCCTATCTCTGAGATTCCAGTATTATATGTTATTCCTTCCCTACTAAGATATGGTCTATCAGTGAGTGAGTACGAGTCGTGGACATCTGAGTAGTTTGTGTAGTCCTTTGTTCCTATATGATCTTCCCTCCATAGGTCTCTCAATCTCAAATCTGTTATTGCTTGTCTAACATCTGCCACACATTGAGCCTGTGCCCACTTGTCTTGCCTCAGCCTGTCTTCCCCGTTGTTGGACATTATAATAAAATCTCCCATCATCATTATGGAACCTTCTGCTTCTGGAGGGTGGGGAGAAATTACCATATATAGTCATTTTAGCCTGTATTAGGGCAATATATTGTGGCTAGTATGACAGGCCTGTCCTTTGAGGTTCCCTTCAGAATTAAGAAGCTACACATTTCCCTGGCTCGTTTTAAGACTCATGCTTTAGTCTGGTATGAGTGGAATTTCATCACGATTTTTCTAGGGCCTGTGCTAGAGCTTAGTCGTACTGTGCCGACCCTGTGAACCCTATCCAGCATAATTCCTTCTGCGTGGCTCTCAGGAAGGATACATGCTAACAGTAGTTGAGTTCACGCTGCCAAGTCAGAGCCTTCAATACCCTTGATGCGCTCCCTCTCATGTGCCTATTTTGAAGTTCATTGACCCTTTCCAGGATTATTTAGGTAATTTCTTAAATTCGTCAATAGCTGTTTCCATGGATGAGGAACCACTCGGTGCGCGTCGCATAGCGCAACAGGTCAGAGTTGTGGTGCCAATCTGTATAAGTCAAATTTTAGGTAATCATTAGGAAAAGAGTTGTATTCTAACATTTAGCTTGCAAGACAAACTGACAGCATCTTAGCCTTTCCTAACCAACTAACCATCCCCACCCTCAAGGTCTGCTCCTTTTATAGGGTTTCAAATGATCAACCCCAAATCTTCCAGAAAATCCTAAGTGGACCTTCCGGCATGCTATTCCCGCCTCCCACTCAGACAAAGGTCTCAATTGTCATGCTCATCAGCTTTCACATGGTGGAGGTCTGCCGGGTAGAAATGATGGCATGCATGTATTTACAGTGACTGCCGTAGGGCCTCTGCCATCAATATCTTGCTACCTGATGTTAATCCAGCACTGATGTGACGTCTATCGTTAGAGCTTGCTCAGACCGGCTTCATTAACTAACACAAGTCTGACAACTTTGCCCCAGTTACCTATGGCATTCCGAAAAGCTCATGCTCAGGAGTATTGGACCACATACATGAGCCAGATAATAGCATCCAGCAATGCCTGGTGCCAATAAGGCCAGAAGGGTACCTGTATTGCTTGCCAAAAAATTCACAGACAGACATGTATCTATTTTAGCACCAGTACACTGAAGGGCATACCTTGGACGCAGGTAGGCAATGCAAAGATTCACAAATACACACGCAGTTAGAAGATAAGTTAGCTCTTGTACGTCTATTTATTCATAAAAAGCATACATAAGTGAATAAACTGCAACAGTAATAAATCACAGAAAAGACAGTAATCTAAAGAGAATACATCACTGCCAGGCATAAAGCACAGCAACCCACAGGCCCGGAGCGAAGCATCCAGCATTTTCTCTGACGTTCTGGCGTGATCCTCTGCCCATTGGAGGTTGAACGTTTGTCCCTGGCCGGAGTGACCTACGGTAACCCCAAGGAGCACAGCGCTTCCCTTTTTCAAAACAGCCAAGAAAACATCTCTGTAACTCATCCTCAACTTTGACAGTGCTCATGGCAACCTTATCAGGTACCAGCCTGCACCTGCGGATCCCAGTCTTTGCGAGCACCGTGCCCTTGGATGAGCCATGCAAACAGACATAAGCAACGAATAACATTGAAAACATGTTGTTCCAGTAAAATAATGCTAACGATGTTGAAAATATGTGTACAGTGCACAGCAAGTGCAGCTTTCACTGAGGAATGGAGCAAATATCCATTATGGCTCTGAGCGCACCAGAATGCACTACACCTCAGCGCCATATTTTAGCTCAAGCATTAAAGTATCCTAATCAAAGTCCACTAAGATTTAAAAGATAATAATAAACACTAGGAATGGGGCACTCGTGTGACGTCATGATGTGGCAAACATTTTCTTTTCACATTTTTCCGTTTTAGGGAGATCTCCAAATCCCCCCCCCTTCATTTCAAAATGTTTCCCTTCCCCGTGACCGATACATTATTATATTTTCATTGACTGGGCGCTGCACACAACCACAGTTCTTCTCTGTGGTCTCCGAGTTGTGTTAGCATGTTGCAAGAGGTTCTTTTCACTTATATTCACCTATTTATCTAGCTGGGTGGGTATGGATTCAGGCTTCTGGTATTGGTTTGTGTGCAGGCTGGAGAAGGTTGTTGAGGTTCTCTGGAACAATTCTTTGATGAAGCACAGTTTGACAGTGAGATATCTATTATCTTTCAGTGTGAATCTTTCTACTACCTAATGCATCATGACAGTTATTCTAATGACTAAAGTAAACACTTTAAATACAAGAGGACTGAACTCCCTGAACAAAAGGTCTTGTCTTTTCTCCAACCTAATAAATGCTGAAGTTGATGTAAAATGCATCTAAGACATCCACTTGATTAGGAATGGTCATACGAAATGGCCCTACAAAATAGTCCAGCTTGGGTTCCTTGCATCCATATTTGATATGAAAACAGGGGTAGCAATCTGTGTCAAAACCGATTTCCATATATGCATGTATGTATTTATTTATTGGCTTTATGTAAGGCACCAACGAAATTCAAAGCTGTTTCGTAGCACCTCTTTGAGCAAAAAGGAGAGGGACTGGGAATCGATTTTTTCACAGAATTAGGGAACATTTCATTTGTGATGGAAGGATCTCTCCTAGTAAGCGGAGGAAAGTATCATTAGTTTCACAGAGGTTGGCGAACCCTACATGGATGCCTTGCATAATCTATGCTCTTAAGGAGAGAAGGTTGCATTCCTCTTCGATCTTATCTACCGTATGGTGGTCTGTAATAGTAGAATGGAGTAGGCTGGTTACCTCAAAATAGGAATATGCCAGTCACTGCATCATTCCTGAGTGTGAATCGCTCATTTGAGAGTATCTGCCAATGCCCTCTTGATGGAAGTTGCTAATTCTTGGGTGATAGAACTATGGAGGAATGAATACTCAGACACAAAAGATTTGAACTTTTTCTCCAGTGTTCATAAGATTTTCACCAGAACTGAATATATGTTTCTGAGAAGTACTTTTTTTCACTGAGTTTAATGCAGCATCACAGTAGCCATTCACTATCTCTGACCATGGTGCAGTCACACCAATCGTAGCCCTTTGAGGCAAGACTGGAGGTATTAGGATATGGCTGCTACAGCAGTGTTCTTCCAGGTTATTGATCCTGCAAATACCTCTCCAAATAAGAACATGGAAGCCTTTAAGGTGACCGTGAAAGGGAAGTTAGTACAGTTGGCCTCCAATCTAGCTAGGGTATGAAAAATGAAAAGGGACACAATATCTCAGTAGTTAAAGGATTGAGCGAGTAAACTTATTGCCACTGACTCCACCAAAATATATCGTGGGAGGATTGACCAATCCAACAGACCTACACAGGCCTCCTACTCCAACCTAATCGCTACACCTAGATTCAAGAGACAGAAAGCGGGCGGATCTAGCTTCCCAGTGATTGCGGAAAAACTGTGGAATACCCTGCCACTATCACTGAGGAATGACACATCCCTGTGGTCATTCCGTAAAGGCCAAAAAAACAGGCTTTTCAATGAAGTCCGCCAGTAAGTTATCCATTGAGTCAACCTCAAAAACGTACAGCTATCACAGGCACCAATTTGTAGAAATAAGTAAATCCTACTGATCTCACAACAAACTTAAGCTTGCAAAATGTATAATGTTGGCAATTCTATGTAATGTACGTCATGAATACAAGATATGCTTTTATAAGATTAATCATTTCTGTAACTAATCTTATGCCTGTAACCAATCTCTTAAGCTCAAGCACCTAGATACCTCTGGGTTACTTGCGCTCTATAAATGTCCAAATAAATAAAAGAAATAAAAGAATGCCAAGAAGGGCCAGTTGTCTATGTTTCTTATTAATCAGGCTGATAGAAAAGTGGTGCAGTAGTGTGCATGTTCTAATAAAAAGGCAATAAAGTTGAAAAACCTCTGGCATACTATGCTTGGGAGAAAATACAACAATCCCATAGAACAGTAATCAAAGAGAAGCACAGTAGTAGGCGTTATGGTGAGGAGACTAGGACCTTGGATTTTGTAGATTTTTATCAAGCATTCTATATGCCAACATGAACAGGCAAAGGGCTTACATCACTAAATTGGAACGCCTGCGCCTCGCAGCAGCACAAAAGTGCTCTTGTGTACAAGTGGATTATCGATGAGGAGATACTGGCAGCCATCAATAGCTTGAAAGCAAACAAAGCCCTGGGACTAGACAGCCCTTTCACCCCCTTGTTTAGGAAGTTTAGGAAGTCCTTATTGCAGCCATTATTCTTTCTCTTTAACACATTTGAAAAGTCTGGCATGGGCTCTGGCACTGTGGCTGAGTTTACCTGAAGCCTCATTCTCAAATCGGACAAAGAACTGACATGATTTTCATCATACCTCCCTTGCCAGAGTGTAACCTCCAACCCAGAGGCAGTTTATCAAGATCTGCATGGACCTGCGGCAGGTTTTGCAGCAGAGAATATGTTACACCTGATACAGAGATAGTTGATATGGATCCCTGCAGCTATGGCTGGCAAACCCTCTACTCTTGAGCGCCTGACAGATGTACTAAAAGTGTCATGGGCCCACCACCAGAAGAAGTGAGAATGTACTCTTGTTTTTTATGTAAATTTTACTATACACATGTTGTGGTTACAGATGAAGACACAACAGTGAAATACTATTTTCAAATAACTGATAGAGAGCAACAAACAGTTTAGGCAAATGTATACAATCAAATACGTTCCGAATTTAGCTTTGCCCAAAATTAACATTTCTTGTTATTGTCACCCCGTAACCAAATCATTGTGAGTTATAAACCACCTCACAAGAGAAAGTTATAGTAAAGAGAATAATTTCATCAGCTTAGTTGTGTGAATTGAGTCCACATCATTTGACTCTTGTACAAAAGGAATCCATGGAGAAGTATACTGGTATATTACACAGCTATTTCAGGAAACAATAAGCATTTACACTTGAACTAATTCTCAGAAATCATCAGAGCACATAATGAATACTCACATTTGTACTACTTTTCAGTAATGTATACTTTCATGTGAAGATGACACATGATCATTAGTAACAGTAAAGTCAAACAAGAAGCAATTCCCAATATAAGTAAAAGTATACATGAATGCAGTTCTAGCTTCCTACTTTTCTTCTGTTCACTTCTACAATATTAAAATCTCATTGCCAAACATTAATGTACATAGCTAAAAAATGACACAATAAACAAATAAATATATACTCACATTGGAGTCGCTTGGAAAGCAAAGCCAATAGTCATGTGATGCTGTTTCAGCTACTGCAAACCTTTATAAAAGGTGTGGTTAAAACCAATGAAAATCCAATGGCTCCTAAAAATGTAAATCAAAAGGCGAGGTTATGGGCATTTTAAAAATAATTACTAGTTAAAGGTAATACCAATCCACCTTTTTGACCTTCATTCCCATCCTCCAAATGCATGTATGAGACCTATGTACTTTCTAGAAGGATCAAAGGTTTTGGTATCCTCTATTCCTAAATGTGCACCATTCCTTGGTTGATTGTATCGCAAACACCAGTGAGCAGTCAACAGCCTAGCTTAGCAGAAACACGGTCACTCTAAAACTCTATCCGAGACAATGGGCAAATGAAAGAATGTGGTTTTGAAGTATACTTGCGAGGAAATCAAACTCTAAGTCTATAGGAGCAACAATTAAAATCAAAATGGTAAAATCCCCAAAATATAAAGCAAGCGCATCAGGACTGGTGTTCTGGCCTTCTTGCCACATTCATTTCAGGACTGTTCCAGGTGTAGACCTGCTCACTAAGTGTCCCAGATCATCTACTCACTCCTCCAAAAATGTAATCTAATGTGTAAGCTTTGTGCAGTCCTCAATGTGTTAGTTGAATTTAAATACCCTATCCTGCCTTGGTCATCACGGGCATCACAGACCTCTCAATTCACCACCCACCAGAATAAATGTTCACCTCTTAAATGTACACCAGGAAATGAATCCACTTAGTAGTTTTGCCTTCTTAAATATTTACTGGAAAACAAATCCACTCAGCAGTTTGTTTGAGCTTAATCAGATTTAACAGTACATTTTACACTCTTGCTTCTAGCCCTAATATTAGTTCTGCTCAGCCAATTTTAGAACAAGTTGCTCCTTATTAAATACACTTAGTTAACGGAAAAAGCATAGTTTCATTAAGTGATATTGTAAAAGCCGACTCTGCATAACTTAGTTAGAGAACCGTACATTCTAACAAATATGTTTAAGCAAGCCTAAGTGAGTAAAATTACATCGTTTAACTCAATTTGTATGAGAATATACACGTTTAAATCTTTCTCTTTAGTAGGAGTCCCGAGTTTTCCTGATTCAGGGTTGTTTTTGTTCCATAAACAAATGATTAGCCAGTTGAGAACCAAGGCATTTTTAAAGAAATGTGTAATATTATAAGGGGAGGCGTGAACAGCAGCCCCCGACATGGCTGCTTAACCTGGTCGCTCCGTAAAACCCAGGACGCCAGTGTGACAAATGCAGCAGCAGTCGGTCCGGGACTGAGTTAAGGGGTGATTGATGCCGCAGTGAAGCTGCACCTGCTACCGAGGTGCCATCACCTGTGGAGCCCGGGATCAGGCGCTCGGGATCTGTGTCGCAGACTGCGGGCAGGTTCAGAGCCCTTGCAGCAATGCGCCTCTCCTGCTGTGGAGCAATGAGATGGAGCGGGAAGCAAGCCTGTGAAGTGGTGCAGCACTGGGGCGGCCGCAAAATAGATTGGGTGCCTTCTCTGGGCCGATCACAAAGCTTTGCACTGTGAAGTGCATTGAATGAGCGAGGAGCCTGACTCGCCTGTTGAGAGCCAGTACAGGAGCTCTCCATCCAGCATCGGGTGATTCCTGACAAGCAGCCCGTGTGAGCGTGGGCTGGATAATGAGGGAGAGAGCCTGCAGAGCCTCTGGAGGCCAGACCCTCATTGCAAGTGTGAGAGGCAGCATGCATCGCCCCTGTGCTCCCAGCCTATGATTGAGCAGGCCATTGAGTATTCAGGCGGGCACTGTGGGGAGCGCACCACTGGAACGCCCAACTGGAGGAGCGCCTGGCTAGGTCCCAGGGGCCGTGAGACGATCCAGCCAACCCCACAAGGTGAGCGGCAAACAGCAGACTGGTCACAGAGGTCAGTGAGTGGCAGCTGGAGGCTGACTGGGAAGAGGCCACACAATGGGGTAAAGAGAGGAGGGGACAGCAAAGCAGGTGGACTGGCGAATGGAGGGTATCGGCCTGGTACATGGGGCATTGTGGAAGGGTGGAGTTGGATTCCTGAGAACAAGAACTTGTGGAGCGCGGAGCAGGGCGACAGGGTGAACACTAGCAGCAAGTTGTACAGACTGAACCACAGCAGAAAGCTGCACTGCGGGGCTGGCCAGCGGAGCAAGGAGCTGGTCCGAGCAGCAGTGGAAGAGGCACCTAAAAGGAATCCATCCACCGAGTTGAGTGGAGACGAATGCCGCTGAACAAGTCGGCGAGCCAGGCCCGGGTTCTGAACACATATTGGCCAGCCTCTCAGCAACAAGCTGAAGCAACGGAGCAGATACCAGCAGACCGAGAGCGCTCTGTAACGATGGGGATGGTGGAGCCGGTGACTGCGCGCAAAGACCAGGGGTTCTCGAAAGCAGATCTGTTGGACTGCCTAGAGACTTTGAAAGATGAATTAAAGGAAGAGCTAACGGAGGAGATAAAGAGAATGATTGTGATCCTTGCCAAAGACACAAAGCAACTGAACTCAAGGATGGGGGACTCTGACACGGCCGTGCAGACCCTACAGGAAGATGTGTTAAACCTACAGGGGAAATTGGTCGGTGCCAAGCAGAACCTTGCTGGTCACTACGATTGAGGACCTGGAGAATAGGCACCGTTAAGAGAATCTCTGGAAACAGGGAGCGGTGGAAGGAGTGGAGGGGACGGACCTACAGAAATGGGCCCAGCAGGTCTTTCGAGCGATTGCCCCTGAGGTGGCAAATGAAGACATAGTCCTGGATTGGGTGCATAGGGTGGGCCCACTCAGGAGAACCCTGAGGTCCCAACAGAGGGGCATCATTATGAAGTTTCATTCCTACAGAACCAAGGAAGAGATCTTTCGAGGCTCCAGGAAAGTGGACACCATCGCCTTTCAGGGGCATTCCCACCTAGTATTCCAGGATATCGCTGCCTTCACACTGCAGAAGCACCAGTGTCATGATCTCTGCTTCCAAAAGGTCAGGGTTTTCCCAACTCCCTTGGAAGCAGATCCATAACCCAGGTTCCGAGTGCCAACCAGTCCCAATTGGGACCTTTTGGACCCAGTCCTGGCGCCAGTGGCACCAGGCTCATAAATATGCCCAGTCCCAGCGCTGGAAGCGCCGGGCTCATAATGCTTGGGTGGACTTACCTGCAGCAGACCATGCTGCTTACTTGCCTGCCAGTTGAGCCTCTGATCCTCTTCTGTTTGGAACTACTTTTCCTGTTGGGTGGGGCAGGAGCCACTCCCTAGGTTCAGAACACTGGAACTCTTCTGGAAAGCAGGAACTCTTTTCTTACCTAGGCGTGGCTGTGGAAGGAGACACCTAAGCACTACAGGAGGCTATTTAAACCACACCCGATGGATGAATTTTGCTTTGCGTTATTCTGCATCCTCTGCAGCAGAACGCTCATCGTGTCTTCTGCATCTGATCCTGGGCCTAAGGAAAAAGGCTTACCATCCTGAATCCAGTCTTCAGCAACACCTATAAAGACAAGAAAGAACAGGTTAGCATTACGGTCTTCAGTGACAGCGCTTCACTTACCTGGTCCATCGGCTGTCACCAACGCCTCGCGCTGCATTCCGGCATCTGAAAGACAAAGGCTTACCTACTCTTCGTGCGCTCTGGAGGTCTTCGCACTGCATTCCGGCATCTGAAAGACAAAACAAGGTGCGTTTAAAGACATTGGGGAACTTTAATACTCACGTGCCATTACTCCTTTCCACATCTAACCCAGTGGGTATTCCGGCACCCTGCAGCCGCTCCGAACTTGTACCTGCAAAATAAAAAGACAGTTAGAGCGCATCGTGAAGCAGGCAACAAGCGCTTACTTACGTGCTTCCAGGCGCTTCTATTCATCACACAGGCTCCATCTTCAACTCACTTCAGCCCGTCATCCGCCATCGCCGGAACCCTGCAAAACAAGAGACATCATTACTAAAGACTTTTAAAGACATTAGAATTACTCGAAACTTACCGTTCGTGCAGTAAACGACGGACAGCAGTCCTCTGAAGTCAAGAGGCCTGCTCCCCTTATCCAGTGAAGAAACTGGTTACAGCACCCTGCCCCGAGGCAGATGGAGAGCACGGCGTTCACTTACCTAAGGTGAGAGCGTTAACCTTTGGGGTTCTACAGGAGAAGAGAAAGGGAAGAAGAGAGAGACATTCAATAACCCAGTTCATTAATCCCATATTTTCTATCTGCAGACATCTTACCCTTCGAGTCAGACATACAGTGCACAGAGGTCCAGCCCAAAGAGCCAGCCGTGTGTTACACATCACCTTTGAAGATACGGTATATGCCCAGTCAAGACCGGCGCCTCTACGGGAATCAGGTGAGCGTTACAGTACGCAAAGCCTACCGCAAAACTCCCGTCCAGGCGCTATGGAAACCTCGGATACCGACCAGCTAGCCCAGTTACTTGGGGAACTAAGGGCAGAAGTGCATGCAGCCCGTCAGGAAACGAACGCTCTAAGAAGGGAACTGATTATTTCCAAGGAGCGAACAGATGATCTCGCTAGACAATTGCTACAGTCACAAGCCGGACAGACCCCGTTACCCGCATCTGGGGGAAATCTTCCTTCTACATCCTCTATGAATCCAGTGCAGATCAACCTACCTGGGAATGTACCTCTGGCTCCGCCCGAACGATTTTTTGGTGACCCAAAGAGGTTTGCAGTATTTATCAATCAGTGCCGGTTGCATTTCTTATGCCGGCCAGCAGCCTTTCCAACTGATCAAGCTAAAGTAGCTTTCGTGCTTTCGTACCTTAGTGGCAATGCGGCAGACTGGTCGATCCCTCTAGTAAATCAAGATGATCCGGTCCTCCATGATTTTCAAGCTTTTCAGCTCAGTATGGAAAAACTGTTCGCAAGACATTCACAGGGGCAGGCCTTGGACAATGAGCTTCTTTCGTTGCGACAAGGTAATCAAGACCTTTTGGCTTATATTGCGTCTTTCAACAGACTGATAGTGGAAACTCAATGGCCTGAGGACAAAAGGATTACGCTGTTTGATAGAGGTCTACGTGGAGAGCTCAAAGATGTGTTAGCCCAAGTAGTGAATCCCCCACAAGATTGTTCGGACTATATAGACTTAGTCGTTCAAATAGATCACAGACTGCATAACAGGAAGGCCGATCGTTCCAAGTTTGATGCTCGAGTATTTTCCAAACCGCCAACTCCTTCCAAAGGAGTAGACTCTGGGGAACCCATGCAAATAGGGGGCCTGAAAGGTCCTCTAACACAAAAGGAGCGGGAAAGGAGAAAACAGTTGCAATTATGCCTCTATTGCGGAAACTCAGGGCACTTTCTTCGAGACTGTCCGGTGTAACCTGCCAAGAAGGCAGTAGGAGCTGCAGTTACCAAAGTTACAAACTCTGAGCAGGGAAACGACCTCGCCCGACAAGAATAGAGGTCCTCTTGCCGAGCGTGAAAACCAGTTCCGTGACCTCGCATTTCGTGATACCTATGGTCCTCATTAGCCCTGATAATCCGGATCGATTACATGCAATTGAAGCTTACGTCGACAGCGGTGCCATCGGCAATTATGTGGATCATGAAATGGTTTTAAGCATGAATCTAACTCTTTGTCCCAAGGCTGTAAAGGACGTCATTACTACGGTGGATGGTACAGAGATAGCCTCCGGGCCAGTAACGCATACCACTCAAGAGGTGACGCTAGTAAGTCAAGATGGACACCATGAGAAGATCGTGTTCGATGTGATCAAGGCCCCTCAGTTTCAGATTATTCTAGGAATACCTTGGTTAGAGAAACACAATCCTCTGATCGATTGGCGAGCAAGAACGGTCCAGTTTCCAGAATGTGTCTCTACTTGTCACCCTCCACCTGGTGTTGCACTGGCAGCAATTTCTTCAGAGACTCCCCAGTTACCTCCTGAATACCTAGAATACCAAGATGTTTTCCGGAAGGATCAGGCTAACTCTCTACCTCCTCATAGGTCTTATGACTGCCAGATAGACCTGATACCTGGATCTACTCCTCCTTGTAGTAGAATTTATGCCCTCACCGAGCCTGAGAACCTTCACCTTCGACAATACCAGGATCAATACCTGGCAAATCTTCCATTCATCGCCCTCTTTTACTCGTACCAAGTGGTAGGCTCCTCTAAGATCCAGCTTTGTATATATGCATGCTTTTCTGACTTGGTCCAGGAGTTCAGGGATCAAAGGTAACGGATATCTATTCTTGACGGTGATCTGGTTCAGGGAGCGATAATCAGGGAGGGAGGCTAGGAGTTCAGGGAGGCTAGGAGGACTGGTGAGCCTTGATGCCCCGCTGAGCAATCAGCAACATTAGTCCCGATATGTGATCTTTCACGGCGTGGGTGCTAAAGTGATGAGCGAGTTGGCTCCCTGTGGTGGATCGGTGAAGGGCGTAGATTCTCTCTGATTATGGTTGGTGCTTTCTCAGAGGGTTGAGTGGAACCTCTATTGTTTGCCCCATGTTGTGGGGGGGATGTTGTGGGGAAAGGGTTGAAGGGGGTTCACCTTTACAATAAAGCTGCTTGACGTGGGAGCGGGTAAGACATACAGCCTAGGGGTAAGCACTGGCGGGGGGAATACATTCAGGGTTATGACATATAATGTATGGGGTCTTCACACCCTGCAGAAAAGGGGATGATTGTTGTCTGAGCTTGAGCACCTACAGGTGGATGTGGCATGCATCCAAGAATTGCACCTTCTACACATAGGACATAGGTAGGCTACGATCGAGGCACTTTCTACACCAATTTCTCTTGGTAACGAAGAACAAGAGTAAGGGAGTGGGCATTCCAGTGAGCATGAAGGTACAAGAAGGTACAATTTTCTGTAGTGAAAACTAAGTCGGACAAGGAGGGGGGATACATGTTTGAAGAGGGATGGTTCAATGAGGCTTCGTTATCGTGTGCTTCTGTATACACCCCCGATGTCGGCCAAAATAAATTTTGCAGTGCTCTATTGAGGGATTTGGTGGGGACATGATATTCACAGGGGACCTCAAAATGACATTCAGCCCCAACTGTGACGTATCCCAGGGGTCGTACATGACCATAAAACAACCATCGGGGTACTTGTTAAGGGGGTTATATGAAGCAGGGCTACAAGACTCCTGACGGCAGATCAGCCCAGGGGTGAAAGATTTCTCGTATTACTTCGATGTGCACAAGATTTATTCCTGAACAGATTGTATCCTGGCGGGAAGGGACGTTCTTGCAGGGATGGAGTCAGCAGTGTTGGGCACACTCACTCTATCAGATCACGTGCTCGTTTACATCACTTGGAACCTGCGTTACAGGTAATCTAGGCCTTCGTATTGAAGGCTGAATCCTACCTTATTGCATGACCCCATGTGCCAAAAGGAGATAGGTGAAGACATTGAGCCTGCAAGGGCACACATCCGAGGGCCGCCGATGAGATGCATTTAAAGCTAACATAAGGGGGCGTTAATAGCAACGGGAGTGGGATTACATTGGGTTCCTAGGAGACAGCTGGATGACTTGCTGATGCAATTTAAGAATTTAGAGGGTGTGATGAATCAGTAATGATTCCACCCAGAATCCTGGCCTGGGGCCCTTTTCATGTGTCAGGGAAGGGCAGATGCTACCTGATCCTGACCCTGGGGGTGGTGTTCTGCAGGAGGATCAGATGGGGGGAACAGGCCAGGAAGCCAGGGAAACGCCCCTGTTTAACTTTCTGCATAAAGCTACACTTTTAATGGCTGTTTGCCAAACAGAAGAAGTCAGAAAGTCTAATGTTGTTGATAGGAACTACAAGTCCCATAATCCTATAAGTAGTGGGACGAGGAAGAGGGCTGAAGAGCCATGTTGCAGAAGTAGTCAGGCAATTAAGCATGATAGCCCACAACTGAGGGAAGCTGAGAGGCTTAAAAGGCCCCCTAAGGTGCAGGCCGTTAGAATGAGCTGAAACTGTAGCTGGAGTGCATGCAGCAGTAGTAGAAGCAGAAGGTAAAAAGCACATTGTTGGCAATCCAGGCAGAAGTGGGAGAACCGAAGGGACATTGCGACTCTGATACAGCAAATTCCACCTGCTTGTCCTGTGAGGGTCCTGTACCCCCAAACTCTGATGTGCAGACGTTGTGCAGCGGAAGGCATGAAGGAAGACTGCCTTTCTCTGTGTGAGTCTAATTGCAGAGGAATACCCTGCCACTATCACTGAGGAATAACACATCCCTGTGGTCATTCCGTAAAGGCCAAAAAAACAGGCTTTTCACTAAAGTCCGCCAGTAAGTTATCCATTGAGTCAACCTCAAAAACGTACAGCTATCACAGGCACCAATTTGTAAAAATAAGTAAATCCTACTGATCTCACAACAAACTTGAGCTTGCAAAATGTATAATGTTGGCAATTCTATGTAATGTACGTCATGAATACAAGATATGCTTTTACAAGATGAATCATATGTCTGTAACTAATCTTATGCCTGTAACCAATCTCTTAAACTCAAGCGCCTAGATACCTCTGGGTTACTTGCGCTCTATAAATGTCCAAATAAGTAAAATAAATAAAAGAATGCCAAGAAGGCCAGTTGACTATGTTTCTTATTAATCAGGCTGATAGAAAAGTGGTGCAGTTGTGTGCATGTTCTAATAAAAAGGCAATAAAGTTGAAAAACCTCTGGCACACTATGCTTGGGAGAAAATACAACAATCCCATAGAACAGTAATCAAAGAGAAGCACAGTAGTAGGCGTTATGGTGAGGAGACTAGAACCTTGGCTTTTGTACATTTTTATCAAGCATTCTATATACCAACATGAACAGGCAAAGGGCTTACATCGCTAAAGTGGAACTCCTGCGCCTCGCAGCAGCACAAAGTGCTCTTGTGTACCAGTGGATTATCGATGAGGAGATACTGGCAGCCATCAATAGCTTGACAGCAAACAAAGCCCTGGAACTAGACAGCCCTTTCACCCACTTGTTTAGGAAGTTTAGGAAGTCCTTATTGCAGCCATTATTCTTTCTCTTTAACAATTTTGAAAAGCCTGGCATGGGCTCTGGCACTGTGTCTGAGTTTACCTGAAGCCTCATTCTCAAATCGGACAAAGAACTGACATGATTTTCATCATACCTCCCTTGCCAGAGTGTAACCTCCAACCCAGGGCAGTTTATCAAGATCTGCATGGACCTGCGGCAGGTTTTGCAGCAGAGAATATGTTACACCTGATGCAGGTATTCAGAGATAGTTGATATGGATTCCTGCAGCTATGGCTGGCAAACCCTCTACTCTTGAGCGCCTGACAGATTTACTAAAATTGTCATGGGCCCACCACCAGAAGAAGTGAGAATGTACTCTTGTTTTTTATGTAAATTTTACTATACACATGTTGTGGTTACAGATGAAGACACAACAGTGAAATACTATTTTCAAATAACTGATAGAGAGCAACAAACGGTTTAGACAAATGTATACAATCAAATCCGTTGCGAATTTAGCTTTGCCCAAAATTAACATTTCTTGTTATTGTCACCCCGTAACCAAATCATTGTGTGTTATAAACCACCTCACAAGAGAAAGTTATAGTAAAGAGAATAATTTCATCAGCCTAGTTCTGTGAATTGAGTCCACATCATTTAACTCTTGTACAAAAGGAATCCATGGAGAAGTATACTGGTATATTACACAGCTATTTCTGAAAACAATAAGCATTTACACTTGAACTAATTCTCAGAAAACATCAGAGCACATAATGAATACTCACACTTTTACTACTTTTCAGTAATGTATACTTTCATGTGAAGATGACACATGATCATTAGTAACAGTAAAGTCAAACAAGAAGCAATTCCCAATATAAGTAAAAGTATACATGAATGCAGTTCTAGCTTCCTACTTTTCTTCTGTTCACTTCTACAATTTTAAAATCTCACTGCCAAACATTAATGTACATAGCTAAAAAATGACACAATAAACAAATAAATATGTACTCACATTGGAGTTGCTTGGAAAGCAAAGCCAATAGTCATTTGATGCTGTTTCAGCTACTGCAAACCTTTATAAAAGGTGTGGCTAAAACCAATGAAAATCCAACGGCTCCTAAAAATGTAAATCAAAAGGCGAGGTTATGGGCATTTTAAAAATAATTACTAGTTAAAGGTAATACCAATCCACCTTTTTGACCTTCATTCCCATCCTCCAAATGCATGTATGAGACCTATGTACTTTCTAGAAGGATCAAAGGTTTTGGTATCCTCTATTCCTAAATGTGCACCATTCCTTGGTTGATTTTATCGCAAACACCAGTGAACAGTCAACAGCCTAGCTTAGCAAAAACACGGTCACTCTAAAATTCTATCCAAGACAATGGGCAAATGAAAGAATGTGGTTTTGAAGTCTACTTGCGAGAAAATCAAACTCTAAGTCTATAGGAGCAACAATTAAAATCAAAATGGAAAAATCCCCAAAATATAAAGCAAGCGCATCAGGACTGGTGTTCTGGCCTTCTTGCCACATTCATTTCAGGACTGTTCCAGGTGTAGACCTGCTCACTAAGTGTCCCAGATCATCTACTCACTCCTCCAAAAATGTAATCTAATGTGTAAGCTTTGTGCAGTCCTCAATGCGTTAGTTGAATTTAAATACCCTATCCTGCCTATTGGTCATCACGGGCATCACAGATCTCTTAATTCACCACCCACCAGAATAAATGTTCACCTCTTAAATGTACACCAGGAAATGAATCCACTTAGTAGTTTTGCCTTCTTAAATATTTACTGGAAAACAAATCCACTAAGCAGTTTGTTTGAGCTTAGTCAGATTTGGCAGTACATTTTACACTCTTGCTTCTAGCCCTAATATTAGTTCTGCTCAGCCAATTTTAGAACAAGTTGCTCCTTATTAAATACACTTAGTTAACGGAAAAAGCATAGTTTCATTAAGTGATATTCTAAAAGCCGACTCTGCATAACTTAGTTAGAGAACCGTACATTGTAACCAATATGTTTAAGCAAGCCTAAGTGAGTAAAAGTACATCGTTTAACTCAATTTGTATGAGAATATACACGTTTAAATCTTTCTCTTTAGTAGGAGTCCTGAGTTTTCCTGATTCAGGGTTGTTTTTGTTCCATAAACAAATGATTAGCCAGTTGAGAACCAAGGCATTTTTAAAGAAATTTGTAATATTATAAGGGGAGGTGTGGACAGCAGCACCCGACATGGCTGCTTAACCTGGTCACTCCGTAAGCCCCAGGACGCCAGTGTGAGAAATGCAGCGGCAGTCAGTCCGGGACTGAGTTAAGGGGTGATTGATGCCGCAGTGAAGCTGCACCTGCTACCGAGGTGCCATCACCTGTGGAGCCCGAGATCCGGTGCTCGGGATCTGTGTCGCAGACTGCGGGCAGGTCCGGAGCCCTTGCAGAAATGCGTCCTCTCCTGCTGTGGAGCAATGAGATGGAGCGGGAAGCAAGCCTGTGAAGTGGTGCAGCACTGGGGCGGCCGCAAAATAGATTGGGTGCCTTCTCTGGGCTGATCACAAAGCTTTGCACTGTGAAGTGCATTGAATGAACGAGGAGCCTGACTCGCCTGTTGAGAGCCAGTGCAGGAGCTCTCCACCCAGCATCGGGTGGTTCCTGACAAGCAGCCCGTGTGAGCGTGGGCTGGATAATGAGGGAGAGAGCCTGCAGAGCCTCCGGAGGCCAGACTCTCATTGCAAGTGTGAGAGGCAGCATGCATCGCCCGTGTGCTACCAGCCTTTTTTTTTTTTTTTTTGGAAATATATTTATTATTTTCCATATCACAAAAAACAGAAACATCATCAGTCGTGACTGAAAAACATATCATAAATGACAGGAAGAAATAAACACCCAACTCCCCATTCCCCTCCCCCCTCCCCCCTCCCTCCTCCCACCAAGACCACTGTAAGGACAAAGTTCCTCAAGAGTTCTAACAAACGCTCAGGTCTGCATCTCACTCTGACTCCTTCTCAGGTGGTTCAGGATGAAGCAAAGGAACTGTTAGGGCCACCCAACATTGTAGCTCGTCGCTAGAGTCCAATCAATGCACCTGAATCGCCATCTCCCATGCCGCCGTTTCAGCCATGGTCCATTTTAAGAGGTCTCCCCACCATAAGGGTATAGGCGGGCCTCTGGGGCTTTTCCAGCTCATGGCTATGCGCCTTTTGGCTGTGATGTATATGAGGTCTTTGAGTTTGTTTAGTGGTTTGTTCTTCGTGCTGCGCTTAAACCTGCCCAGGATACATGCCGAGGGGTCATCCACCTCAATGTCAATGTCTGCCCCGGCCACTCTGTCCCTCACTCGCGACCAGAACTCCCTTAGCACTGGGCAGCCCCAAAACATGTGTGTCACACCGGCCTTGGGTTCGCTGCATTTGGGGCAAAGTTGGGTGCCAGCTCCGGTGAATCTAGATATAGCTTCTGGGGTGAGGTATGCTCTGTTAATGATATGCAGTTGGATGAGCTGTAAGCGGGCATTACGGGAGATCTTTTTGTGGTAATGGATAATGTCCCCCCAATCGGAGTCTTCGAAAAAAAAGCCTAACTCAGCCTCCCATTTGTTCCGGCTTTTTAGGTCATCTTTGGTGGAGCCCTGAAGTAGGGCTTCGTAGATACGAGAGGTCTCATGGCCACCTTCAGCAGCGTTCAAGATCGTTTCAATGCATACATTTTCCTCTATTTGGTCAGCACCCTCAGGCCACCTACCAACCAAGGCCCGTGTGACCGCTCCATGCAGTGAAATTGCCCAGTGGGGAGACCAGTGGCGTCGCAGAGGTCGGGGAAGCCAATGAGTTCCTGTTCTTGAATCAGGTCTCAGCGTGGCCACACCAAAGGGCTCCCATAGCGTACGAGTCTCAAGGTGCCCCCATGGTTGGCCAAACATGAGTGCTGCGATGGGGATCTGCGGGGAGTACGGTCCTTAGGCCCTACCAGCTTACAGGCCCTTTCCCAGAGGCGTATCCCAAGCTTGGCGAGGTAGGGGCAGTGTTCAAGGGTGCCCCTCCCAGTCCAGAGCAAGTCCCTGACAAGTAGCTGGGGGAGGGCTGGCTGGAGAAGGCGCGTGTCTATTGTGTCCTCGTCAGCCATCCACTGCACAACATGTCTCAATTGACCAGCGAGAAAATATAGTTCGAAGTTTGGAATCTTCAGTCCGCCCTTCTCGTATGGCCTCTGGAGGGTCTCTAGTGCTACCCTGTGTCTGCCACCCCCCCCCCAAAGGAAGCCCCTACAAAGTTTATTGAGGTCCCTGAAGAAAGAAGGAGGGATATTGTAGGGAACGTTGGTGAAGGTATGTAGTAAGCGAGGGAGGGCTACCATTTTGAGGAGGCCCGCCCTACCTGCCATTGAAAGCGGGAGCCGGCCCCAAAAGTCCATGGACTTCGAAAGCGAGTCCTTGGCCCTGACGGTGTTAAGGATATGTTCTGTAGCAGGGTTTCTGTGTATGGTTATCCCTAAATATTTGAAGGAGGTTGCTTGCCATTCCAAATCAAGGCGGGGGAGAGACCCGTAACATTCGCTGTGAAGCGCAGCTAGTGGGAAGAGGCAGGATTTACTCCTGTTGATCTGGATCCCGGTGTGCTTGTGAAAGCAGTCCAGAGTTTCCAGAATATAAGGTAGGAGGTGTTCGGGGTCCTGCAGGTACAAGAGGGTGTCATCGGCGTACATGGAGATGAGGTGAGTCGTTCCGTTAATATGAATGCCTCCATCCCCGTATTCCTGTCTCAGGTAGGCTGCTACGGGCTCTGCAGCGATGATGTAGAGCATGTGGGACAGGGGGCAACCTTGTCGTGTGCCCCTGCACATGGGCCACTTTTCAGAGTAAGTTCTATTGGTGCGTACCCTTGCAGTGGGGTTAGCATAGACCAACTGCGTCCATTTCAGGAATACAGGACCTATCCCCATCTTGGCCATGGTGGCATACAACCAGTCCCACCTTACGGAATCGAAAGCTTTGGTGGCGTCCAGTGACGCCACTGCGAGTTTCTGTGATCTCCCCTCTGTACTATAAATAACATGATGTAACCTACGCAGATTTTCAGTAATGGAACGGCCGGGAACGTAACCAGTCTGATTTTGGTGGATCAACAGAGGGATCACTCTACGTAGTCTGTTTGCAAGCAGTGCCTTAAGGATCTTGCAGTCTACATTCAACATAGAGAGGGGCCTATACGAGCCGCAATCGTCTCCCTCTTTCCCTGGTTTGAGCAGAGGTATTATCACTGCCTCACTCAGGGAGTCCGGGAGGGAGCCACGCTCAAAGGCCTCGTTATAGACCCTGGTCAATATGGGGGCGAGTGTGTCCTTATAAGTCTTATAAAACTCCCCGGGGAGGCCATCAGAGCCCGGGGTCTTCCCAGCAGGCAGCGATCTGATTACCATCTTGACCTCCTCAGGGGTAATAGGCTCATCAAGGGTCTCAGCCATATGCGAGTCCAGTTTGGGCAGGTTGATGACATCTAGAGCGTCCTCGATCTGTGTGTCAGAAGGGAGCGGGGTCTCGGAGTACAGGTTGCGATAGAAGTCCGAGAAAACCGAGTTTATTTCCTGTTGGGTATGCACGGTAGTGCCGTCAGGTGTGACTATGTGGCAAATGGGTGGTCTGGGGGTTTCCCTTTTATAAAGCCACGCTAAGAGCTTTCCCGGTTTGTCCCCCAGGGCGTGGATTCTTTCTGTGTGTTTGGCGTGGCTTAATTTGCCCAAGGATTCCCAATGGGTTAGTTTGTTTAAGTTCGGTGATTCTACGTAAATAATCAGGGGATGAGTCAGCCTTCGATTCCAGGACCCTCAGGTCGCTCTCAGCCTGCTCCAGCTGGGTTTTGATGGATCTCTGGGCACCCCCAACCGCTGCTATCATCTCCCCCCTCATAACCACTTTATATGCCTCCCAGGTGGTGCTCATGTGTTTGACGCTATTGAGGTTAAGTTGCCAATATTCTTCTGAGCTATCCCTTATGTGTTCCCTGAAGGCAGTGTCGAGAAGGGCTTCAGCTCTCAATATCCATGTGGTTATAGGGGGCTTAGGCGGGAACACCTCCCAAGCAATCAGCAGGGGGGAATGATCCGACAGCACCCGAGGCAAATAATGTGCATCAACAAATGCGGATTGATGTGTTTGGCTGAGAAATATGTAATCCAGCCTGGTGTGCACGGCGTGCGGTGGGGAGTAAAAGGAAAACTCGCGTTTCTCAGGGTGCTGATTTTTCCAGATATCACAGAGTTGTAGCTTTTGGACCAGTTTGGACAGGATTTTGGCCGGGGGGGAGGGGCAATCGTGTTTAGTGTCGGATCTGTCCCGTATAGGGTCGAGGGTGCAATTATGATCTCCTCCCCATATTATAATTCTGTTCATGTAAGGGGTAAGCCGTGAATAGAGAGAGTGGAAAAAAACAGTTGCGTCGTGGTTGGGTGCGTAGGTGCTAATTAGACAAAGCTCTCTGCCTTCAATTGAGCCACACACCACGACCATCCTCCCCTCATTGTCTAGTTTGGAGCTAGTAAGTTTCAAGGGGACCGAAGGGGCGATCCATATTAAGACCCCTCTGGCATAGGAGGAGTAAGCGGAGCCCACTAGGGTGCCACGCCAGGACTTGGACAGGGCTTCAAGCTTCTTGGCAGTCAAATGGGTCTCCTGAAGCAGGGCGATTCCGATCTTGCATCTCCTAAGGTAGGATTGAACACGTCTTTGTTTAACAAAACTATTCAGGCCTCTAACATTCCAAGTGACGATCTTGACTGTGTCATCCATTGGTGCAGTGTGGGCAGAAGTTTGAGGCAATCTGAACTCGAGGTCCAGTTGTTCCAGCATCGCGTATAAAGAGTTCCCGTGGTCTTGGTAATTTTAGTTCGTGGTACCCAACTATAACATTAACTCCCGTATCCCCTCCCCTCCCCATAACTGCAACAAAACCCAACAAAGAACTCGCCCAGCGAGGTTTCCCTCGTTATGACATTCCCGTTTCTGCCCCTGGTGTCCACACATTGGTTCCCAGGTGCCCTACGGGTGGGTATATATAAATACCCTAAAAAAGGGCGGGTTACTTTCCAGGGGTCGGAGTGAACATTGACTCCAGCATCTCCGAGTAAGGATCTAATCAGCTGTGTGAAAGCCCAGTCCGCCCACTGGCGGAGGGCAGAGTCCGCATGATTCCCATTAAGACTGCGGAGGAAACATTATCTCGGTTTATGCCGTCTGTCCTCAATATCAGGTATTTGTAGTCCATCCATCCAGTCTCTGGCCTGTGCAGGAGTATCGAACAGATGTGCCTTATTATTATTGTGCAGTACTTTGAGTCTTGAAGGGTACAGAAGCATATAGTGTAACCCAGCTGCCTTCAGTCTAGCCTTTGTATGTATAAACTGGGCTCTGTTTGTTCGAACCTGGAAGGTATAATCAGGATAGATTGCGATTTTGGCGGAGTCCCGTTTGATTTGACCCCCTGCTCGGGAAAAGGCCAGGATTACCTCTCGATCTTTGTAGTTAAGAACTTTTGCTATCACCGGCCTGGGTGGGGCGCCCGGTGGGGGTTTCTTAGCAAGAGATCTGTGGGCCCTTTCGATGGCGAACCCTTGGGAGAGTTTGCCAGCTCCCACTTCCTGTAGCAGGAGGTTCTCAACGAAGTTAGTGGGGTCGGAGCCCTCAGCACCCTCCGGCAATCCGAGGAGACAAATGTTGTTACGGCGGGCCCTACCCTCTGCCTCCTCCGCCCTATCCTCCAGGTTTTTGACCCTTTGCTGGCGCTCGTTGACATCTCGGAGGAGGTGTGTTTTTGATTCAGTATTTTCCTTGACTTGAGCTTCAAGCACCTCCGTCCTGCCTACGAGAGAGCGGAAGTCCTGGCGCAGGAGGCCCAGGTCTATGGTGACGGCATCAATTTTATGTTCCATCGATGTTTGGAGCAATCTGATGGCTTCGAGGAGCCGAGCATTGCTGGGTTCAGGCGTCGTCGCTGCCGCGGGGTCCGATGGAGCTTCTGCGGTCACACTGTCCAGGCTTACAGGGTTCGGGGGCTCATAGGCGGCGTAAGTGTCCATGGTGGTCTGTCGCTGCTTGAGCCTGCCATTTTTACCAGCCATCTTGTAAGAACCCAATCCACTCACGGGGGCGGGCGGCAGGCCAGAAGTCCCCGTCGCGGGGGGTGGGGTGCCTCTCCCTGAAGCTGCAGGGCC
This sequence comes from Ambystoma mexicanum, assembly GCF_040938575.1. Classification (NCBI taxonomy): domain Eukaryota; kingdom Metazoa; phylum Chordata; class Amphibia; order Caudata; family Ambystomatidae; genus Ambystoma; species Ambystoma mexicanum. Next base: position 641,865,848 of record NC_090939.1, read on the forward strand.
CACAAGGCCGTCCCGACTGGGATCTGGGCAAGGGTATAAAGTTGCCCGGGTGTCCGGGGGGAGTCCGGGATCTGCTGTAGAGGGAGGAGAAGCCTTGGCATGGTGGAGCGGAGGCTGCACCCGTTTCAGGTTACAAGGAAGGGGCGATGCACGGCCCTCCGGTGCGCGGGCTGCACTAGGTGGTCCTGCTCCGGCCCCCCGCCATAATACAGTCAATTGGCACCCTTCTTCTGAGGTCAGTGAGCGGCGGGGGCCAAACAGGCGGTGATTACAGTGCACAAAGGGGGGGGGTGAGGTCCTGCAACCCCTGTGGGAGCAGGTGCCTGCGGGGTCGGTGTTAGGCAAATGGAATGCGGTGTATCAGGCGCGGCAGCCCGCGGGGACACCAGTTCACGCGGGCGCATAGCACACCCGGCGGCGCCGTCCTCAGTGTGGTTCACGGGGCCCAAGATGACTGCAGGCGTTGGGGGATCACTTGGTTGGGGGGGACCTTCCTGCCCGCCCACACGCAGCGCCGCGGGCCCCCGCGGGGATCCACTCCCGCTCTGCACAGGAATATCAGCTTCGGCGAGGGGGAGGGGGCCGAGGTCCCGGCGCCTCTGGGAGGCCAGCCTCGTGGTAGGGGCTGCAGCCGGGGACAGGACACAGATCAGTCGCGGTTTCACCCGCGCTGCATAGCGAAGCACAAGTCTGGGCAGTCCACTTCCCCACTCGCTCACCTTAGCGGTGCCGGCCGGCCGCAGGTCTCCTCCAGGCTTCACTGGGACTGAAGGGGCGCCGCTGCGCTCCCCGGGCAGAACGCTCCCAGCCTATGATTGAGCAGGCCATTGAGTATTCAGGCGGGCACTGTGGGGAGTGCACCACTGGAACGCCCAACTGGAGGAGGGCCTGGCTAGGTTCTAGGGGCCGTGAGACGATCCAGCCAACCCCACGAGGTGAGCGGCAAACAGCGGACTGGTCACAGAGGTCAGTGAGTGGCAGCTGGAGGCTGAGTGGGAAGAGGCCACACAATGGGGTAAAGAGAGGAGGGGACAGCAAAGCAGGTGGACTGGCGAATGGAGAGTATCGGCCTGGTACATGGGGCAAGTTGTACAGACTGAACCACAGCAGAAAGCTGCACTGCGGGGCTGACAGGCAGAGCAAGGAGCTGGTCCGAGCAGCAGTGGAAGAGGCACCTAAAAGGAATCCATCCACCGAGTTGAGTGGAGACGAATGCCGCTGCACAAGTCGGCGAGCCAGGCCCGGGTTCTGAACACATATTGGCCAGCCTCTCAGCAACAAGCTGAAGCAAAGGAGCAGATACCAGCAGACCGAGAGCGCACTGTAACGATGGGGATGGTGGAGCCGGTGACTGGGCGGAAAGACCAGGGCTCTCGAAAGCAGATCTGTTGGACTGCCTAGAGACTTTGAAAGATGAATTAAAGGAAGAGCTAACATAGGAGATAAAGAGAATGATTGTGATCCTTGTCAAGGACACAAAGCAACTGAACTCAAGGATGGGGGACTCTGACACGGCCGTGCAGACCCTACAGGAAGATGTGTTAAACCTACAGGGGAAATTGGTCGGTGCCAAGCAGAACCTTGCTGGTCACTACGATTAAGGACCTGTAGAATAGGCACCGTTAAGAGAATCTCTAGAAACAGGGAGCGGTGAAAGGAGTGGAGGAGACTGACCTACAGAAATGGGCCCAGCAGGTCTTTCTAGCGATTACCCCTGAGGTGGCAAATGAAGACATAGTCCTGGATTGGGTGCATAGGGTGGGCCCACTCAGGAGAACCCTGAGGTCCCAACAGAGGGGCATCATTATGAAGTTTCATTCCTACAGAACCAAGGAAGAGATCTTTCGAGGCTCCAGGAAAGTGGGCACCATCGCCTTTCAGGGACATTCCCACCTAGTATTCCAGGATATCGCTGCCTTCACACTGCAGAAGCACCAGGCTTTCTGACAAATCACAGAGAAACTGCAAAAAGAAGGAGTGTGCTACAGATGGACCTTCCCCTTCGGGCTAGTTTTCACATAGAACCGTCGGGAGTCCAGATGCACAACCCCAGAGGAAGGAGCACAGATTTTGGGCATTCTAATACAAGGAGAACAAGGGGAACAGAGCAGCAAGACTTGGTATATGGTCCCAGTGCATAGGAGGCCAGGAGGACTGGTGAGCCTTGAGGCCCCGCTGAACAATCAGCAACATTAGTCCCGATATGTGATCTTCCACGGCGTGGGTGCTAAAGTGATGAGCGAGTTGGCTCCCTGTGGTGGGTCGGTGAAGGGCGTAGATTCTCTCTGATTATGGTTGGTGCTTTGTCAGAGGGTTGAGTGGAACCTCTATTTTTTGCCCCATGTTGGGGGGGGGATGTTGAGGGGAAAGGGTTGAGAGGGGTTCACCTTTGCAATAAAGCAGCTTGACGTGGGAGCGGGCAAGACGTACAGCCTAGGGGTAAGCAGTGGCGGGGGGAATACATTCAGGGTTATGACATATAATGTATGGGGTCTTCACACCCTGCAGAAAAGGGGATGATTGTTGTCTGAGCTTGAGCACCTACAGGTGGATGTGGCATGCATCCAAGAATTGCACCTTCTATACATAGGACATAGGTAGGCTACGATCGAGGCACTTTCTACACCAATTTCTCTTGGTAACGAAGAACAAGAGTAAGGGAGTGGGCATTCCAGTGAGCAAGAAGGTACAAGAAGGTACAATTTGCTGTAGTGAAAACTAAGTTGGACAAGGAGGGGGGATACATGTTTGAAGAGGGATGGTTCAATGATGCTTCGTTATCGTTGGCTTCTGTATACATCCCCGGTGGGGACATGATATTCACAGGGGACCTCAAAATGACATTCAGCCCCAACTGTGACGTATCCCAGGGGTCGTACATGAGCACAACACAACCATCGGGGTACTTGTTAAGGGGGTTAGATAAAGCAGGGCTGCAAGACTCCTGACGGCAGATCAGCGCAGGGGTGAAAGATTTCTCGTATTACTTCGATGTGCACAAGATTTATTCCTGAACAGATTGTATCCTGGCGGGAAGGGACGTTCTTGCGGGGATGGAGTCAGCAGTGTTGGGCACAATCACTCTATCAGATCACGTGCCCGTTTACATCACTTGGAACCTGCGCTACAGGTAATCTAGGCCTTCGTACTGAAGGCTGAATCCTATCCTACCTCGCTGACACCTACACGAGCGCCTGCTCCAAGGAAACTCTTACTGACATTCTCTTTTTCGTGCCTTCTCCTGACCTATGGACCCTTCACATGGTCGCTGTGCTCTCTCCTTTCTCCTCCTCTCCCATTAATGGTGGCACCCGTTGGGATGTCCTCTTGGCCCCTTTCCACTCCTCTAAGGCCATCATTAATGTCTATGCTAACGGGACCGTCTTGGTCCAAGGCCCTCAGGCCAACCTTCACCTCTTTGATAGGCGCCTCCCACGCCTCATCAACTTCCTCCCCGCTCCCGCTGTCCCCCTTCCTCTGTCCTCGGCTACCTTGCCTCTCCCCTCCCTCCCTGCCCCTTCTCTTGCTCACTCCTCAACTCCTTCTCTAACACCTCCGCAGGGCATACCTCTGATCTGTACCCCTCCCCGGAAGTATTTCAAAGGTGGCAACCTTCTCCACATTGCCACTCTAAATGCTCGCTCTGCCATCAAGCACTCCTCTGATATCTGTCGCCTTCTTGAGGAACTGGACCTCGACGTCCTCGGTCTCACTGAGACATGGTTCACAGCCAGCTCTGCCACCAGCTTCGACACACTCCTACCTGACGGCTACAAGATCCTCTCCGTGCCCAGGCCTAACCGTTCAGGGGGTGGTGTTGCCCTTATCTTCCCCGAGTGGATTCCTGCCTCTGTCACTCCTACGCAGACCTACTCCTCTTTTGAATGCCTTGTCTGCCGACTCTCTCTCTCTCCTAGCCATTCCCTTACCGTGGCTACTATCTATCGGCCACCTGGTCAAATTTCCTCCTTCCTCTCTGAATGGGCTGACCTCTCCTCCTCACTCCTGTCCTCAACCACCCAACTCCTCTTTCTCGGTGACTTCAACATCCACCTCGATGCCTCCTGTCCCCCCACTGGTCTCTTTCGCGAACTCTGCAACTCTCTCTCACTCTCTATTCTCCCGTCTGGGCCTACCCACTCTGCAGGGCACACTCTTGATGCTCTGATCTCTTCTGACCTTCCCCTCTCCCTCCCTCTCTCCACTCCTCTCTCCTGGAGCGATCACTTTCTCCTATCCTCCCACCTCTCCCTCCCTTCCCCACAGGCAAAGCCACCCTCTTCACTGCCACCCACCTTCTCGGTCATCCGACCCATGAAGCGCGTGTCAGTTGAGGCTTTCGCTGCTACCTTCTCGCCCCCTCCTCCCCCCTCGGCTGACTCCCACCCTGACACAGCCCTCTCCATGCTCTATTCCTCTATATCTGATACTCTCGATATCCTTGCCCCCGTCATGAGAATCCGCCTGAAGCCCAAAGCCAAATGTAACTCCTGGTATGACTCGGATCTCGTCACCCTAAAACGCAAGTGCAGGGTGGCAGAGAGGAAATGGCGTGCTTCATGTTCATCCTCTGACAAACTGGCCTGTCGCCTGCTCCAAAGGCAATACCGGCTCTCCGTCCTCACCAAGAAGAGAGCCCTTATCCAAGCCAGCATCTCTGAGGCATCTAACAACTCGGCCGAACTCTTTAAAATCTGCAAGGAGCTGGCCAACCCTGCTGCAGTCTCTACCTCTCCTGTCCCCTCCCAGGCCCTCTGCACTGCACTGGCCTCGCACTTCATCTCAAAAACTCAGGACATCCTGTCCTCGCTCTCCTCCTCTCTCCCCCCTCCCTCTCTTCCCGGCTCTTCCTCCTGCTCTCTTGCAGCCGCCCCTCCGCCCTCCTTCTCTGCTTTTCCACCTTTTTCTGCTGATGAGGTTTCCAGACAAGTCCGATCTATGAAAGCCTCGTCTAAACAGGTTCACCCCTGTTCCTCCAAAACCATCAAGGACCACATCGACTCCCTGGCTCCTGCCCTGGCTGTCTTTTGCAACCACTCATTCGCCTCTGGAGTCTTCCCATCCCCCCTCAAGCACTCCCTTGTGCACCCCCTCCTCAAGAAACCCTCTTCCGACCCCTCCTGCCCGGCCAATTATCGCCCAATCTCCATTACTCCCTTCCTGGGTAAGCTCCTGGAGAAACTGGCCATTTCCCAGCTTAACCTCCATGCTGAATCTGTTGGTAATCTTCATGACCATCAATCCGGCTTCAGAGCGGCTAGAAGCACGGAAACTGCTCTCCTGAACATCCGTGAGGACCTGCTCCTGAACCTCGATTCCAACACTCCCTGTGTTCTCATTCTGCTCGATCTCTCCTCTGCCTTTGACACTGTCAACCATGCCATCCTGCTCAACTGTCTCCGTGATAACCTGGGTATCACTGGTCAGGCTCTGGCATGGCTGACTTCTTTCCTTTCCGGTCGACCCTCCCAGGTCCAAATGGGCTCCTTCCTCTCTGACATCTTTTTCTCCACCTGTGGTGTCCCCCAGGGTTCCAACCTCTCTCCCTGGCTTTTCAACCAGTATCTGGCACTCCTTGCCCACCGCATCGCCGCTCTCTGCCCCTACTTCCAGTGCTATGCCGACGATACCCAGCTCATTTTCAGGCTACCCTCGGCCTCCTCCTCTCCTTCCCTCATCTCCGACTGTCTGTCTGCTATCCAGGAATGGTGTGCCGCCAATGACCTCTGCCTCAACGCCAGTAAGACTGAGATTCTACTCATCGGCACACCCACTCCCTCCTTCCCTGCAGCTCTCTGGCCGGCCTCCCTTGGCCCCCTTCCTGCCCCTACCTGCAAGGCTAAAAACCTCGGGGTCATCTTCGACTCCACACTCTCCTTCTCTCCTCATATATCTGACGTCTCTAAGAAGTCACACTACCAGCTGCACCTCCTCAGAGGTATTCTTCCCTTCCTCTCCTTCCCCCAGAAGCTCACTGTCTCCCGAGCCCTGGTTCTCTCAAGGCTGGACTACTGTAACAGCCTCTATCTTAATCTGCCTGCCTCCACTCTCCTCCCTCTGCAACTTATCCAGAACAGAACTGCGAGACTTGTCCTTGGCCTCAAGCCCAGGGACCGTATCTCTCCAGGACTGAAATCCCTTCATTGGCTCCCAGTGGCTGCGAGGATTAAGTTCAAAACCCTCTGCATTGTCCACAAGGCCTTCTGGGGCCAGGGACCTAAATACCTTCAACTCTCTCTTCCTAAATATCTTCCTTCACGAGCCCTTCGCTCATCCGTCTCCAACTCCCTCATGGTCAGCCGCTTCTCGAAGCAACGAGCTGGGGGTAGATCTCTCTCCGCAGCAGGGGCCTCCCTCTGGAACAGCCTTCCTGCCTCCCTGAAACTTGAGGAGAACCATCTCCGGTTCCGGAAGCACCTCAAAACCTTCCTCTTCGCTTCTGCCTTCTCTCTCCCTCTCCCCTGCTAAACCTGCTTAACCCCCCACTAAATTCAGCACTAAACCTGCATCTGGGCCACTCTCAGCAACCTCGGTCCAGGGCCCAGCCACTCTCCACTTGCACTGCCTCCCTGGCTCCCCTTGCACTGTGGGACTGTCACTGTACCCTACAGCCCCCTTCCCAGCACTTGCTCTGCACTTACCTCGCACTTGCCACCAGCTGGCCCTTTTTATTTATTATTTATTAATTATTATTTCTTACGCTACTTACCTTGTACTGCACTTTCCCCCCCACCACCTCCCCCTGCACTTCCTCCTTTTCCCCTTACCTCTGCACTTGCGCGATCTGAATGACACCTGGCCTAGTAGGATCGTTTGTCTGTCTTCCCCTTGTTTCCCTCCCTCCCTGCCTCGTCGCGCCTTGAAACACTTGTGTATAGGCGCGTTACAAATACCATATCATATCATATCATATCATACCTTGTTGCATGACCCCATGTGCCAAAAGGAGATAGGTGAAGACATTGAGCCTGCAAGGGCACACATCCGAGGGCCGCCGATGGGATGCATTTAAAGCTAACATAAGGGGGCGTTGATAGCAACGGAGTGGGATTACATTGGGTTCGTAGGAGACAGCTGGATGACTTGCTGATGCAATTTAAGAATTTAGAGGGTGTGATGAATCAGTTATGATTCCACCCAGAATCCTGGCCTGGGACCCTTTTCATGTGGCAGAGAAGGGCAGACGCTTCCTGATCCTGACCCTGGGGGTGGTGTTTTGCAGGAGGATCAGATGGGGGGGAACAGGCCAGGAAGCCAGGGAAATGCCCCAGTTTAACTTTCTGCATAAAGCTACACTTTTAATGGCCGTTTGCCAAACAGAAGAAGTCAGAAAGTCTAATGTTGTTAATAGGAACTACAAGTCCCATAATCCTATAAGTACTGGGACGAGGAAGAGGGCTGAAGAGCCATGTTGCAGAAGTAGTCAGGCAATTAAGCATGATAGCCCACAACTGAGGGAAGCTGAGAAGCTTAAAAGGCCCCCTAAGGTGCAGGCCGTTAAAATGAGCTGAAACTGTAGCTGGAGTGCATGCAGCAGTAGTAGAAGCAGAAGGTAAAAAGCACATTGTTGGCAATCCAGGCAGAAGTGGGAGAACCGAAGGGACGCCGGGACTCTGATACAGCAGATTCCACCTGCTTGTCCTGTGAGGGTCCTGTACCCCCAAACTCTGATGTGCAGACGTTGTGCAGCGGAAGGCATGAAGGAAGACTGCCTTTCTCTGTGTGAGTCTAATTGCAGAGGAATACCCTGCCACTATCACTGAGGAATGACACATCCCTGTGTTCATTCCGTAAAGGCCAAAAAAACAGGCTTTTCAATAAAGTCCGCCAGTAAGTTATCCATTGAGTCAATCTCAAAAACGTACAGCTATCACAGGCACCAATTTGTAAAAATAAGTAAATCCTACTGATCTCACAACAAACTTGAGCTTGCAAAATGTATAATGTTGGCAATTCTATGTAATGTACGTCATGAATACAAGATATGCTTTTATAAGATGAATCATATGTCTGTAACTAATCTTATGCCTGTAACCAATCTCTTAAGCTCAAGCGCCTAGATACCTCTGGGTTACTTACGCTCTATAAATGTCCAAATAAATAAAATAAATAAAAGAATGCCAAGAAGGGCCAGTTGTCTATGTTTCTTATTAATCAGGCTGATAGAAAAGTAGTGCAGCTGTGTGCATGTTCTAATAAAAAGGCAATAAAGTTGAAAAACCTCTGGCACACCATGCTTGGGAGAAAATACAACAATCCCAAAGAACAGTAATGAAAGACAAGCACAGTAGTAGGCATTATGGTGAGGAGACTAGGACCTTGGCTTTTGTAGATTTTTATCAAGCATTCTATATGCCAACATGAACAGGCAAAGGGCTTACATCGCTAAAGTGGAACTCCTGCGCCTCGCAGCAGCACAAAGTGCTCTTGTGTACAAGTGGATTATCGATGAGGAGATACTGGCAGCCATCAATAGCTTGAAAGCAAACAAAGCCCTGGAACTAGACAGCCCTTTCACCCCCTTGTTTAGGAAGTTTAGGAAGTCTTTATTGCAGCCATTATTCTTTCTCTTTAACACATTTGAAAAGCCTGGCATTGTCTCTGGCGCTGTGGCTGAGTTTACCTGAAGCCTCATTCTCAAATCGGACAAAGAACTGACATGATTTTCATCATACCTGCCTTGCCAGAGTGTAACCTCCAACCCAGAGGCAGTTTATCAAGATCTGCATGGACCTGCGGCAGGTTTTGCAGCAGAGAATATGTTACACCTGATGCAGTGATTCAGAGATAGTTGATATGGATTCCTGCAGCTATTGCTGGCAAACCCTCTACTCTTGAGCGCCTGACAGATTTACTAAAAGTGTCATGGGCCCACCACCAGAAGAAGTAAGAATGTACTCTTGTTTTTTATGTAAAGTTTACTATACACATGTTGTGGGTACAGATGAAGACACAACAGTGAAATACTATTTTCAAATAACTGATAGAGAGCAACAAACGGTTTAGACAAATGTATACAATCAAATCCGTTCCGAATTTAGCTTTGCCCACAATTAACATTTCTTGTTATTGTCACCCCGTAACCAAATCATTGTGTGTTATAAACCACCTCACAAGAGAAAGTTATAGTGAAGAGAATAATTTCATCAGCCTAGTTGTGTGAATTGAGTCCACATCATTTGACTATTGTACAAAAGGAATCCATGGAGAAGTATACTGGTATATTACACAGCTATTTCAGAAAACAATAAGCATTTACACTTGAACTAATTCTCAGAAAACATCAGAGCACATAATGTATACTCACACTTTTACTACTTTTCAGTTATGTATACTTTCATGTGAAGATGACACATGATCATTAGTAACAGTAAAGTCAAACAAGAAGCAATTCCCAATATAAGTAAAAGTATACATGAATGCAGTTCTAGCTTCCTACTTTTCTTCTGTTCACTTCTACAATTTTAAAATCTCACTGCCAAACATTAATGTACATAGCTAAAAAATGACACAATAAACAAATAAATATGTACTCACATTGGAGTCGCTTGGAAAGCAAAGCCAATAGTCATTTGATGCTGTTTCAGCTACTGCAAACCTTTATAAAAGGTGTGGCTAAAACCAATGAAAATCCAATGGCTCCTAAAAATGTAAATCAAAAGGCGAGGTTATGGGCATTTTAAAAATAATTACTAGTTAAAGGTATTACCAATCCACCTTTTTGACCTTCATTCCCATCCTCCAAATGCATGTATGAGACCTATGTACTTTCTAGAAGGATCAAAGGTTTTGGTATCCTCTATTCCTAAATGTGCACCATTCCTTGGTTGATTGTATCGCAAACACCAGTGAACAGTCAACAGCCTAGCTTAGTAGAAACACGGTCACTCTAAAACTCTATCCAAGACAATGGGCAAATGAAAGAATGTGGTTTTGAAGTCTACTTGCGAGAAAATCAAACTCTAAGTCTATAGGAGCAACAATTAAAATCAAAATGGAAAAATCCCCAAAATATAAAGCAAGCGCATCAGGACTGGTGTTCTGGCCTTCTTGCCACATTCATTTCAGGACAGTTCCAGGTGTAGACCTGCTCACTAAGTGTCCCAGATCATCTACTCACTCCTCCAAAAATGTAATCTAATGTGTAAGCTTTGTGCAGTCCTCAATGCGTTATTTGAATTTAAATACCCTATCCTGCTTTGGTCATCACGGGCATCACAGATCTCTCAATTCACCACCCACCAGAATAAATGTTCACCTCTTAAATGTACACCAGGAAATGAATCCACTTAGTAGTTTTGCCTTCTTAAATACTTACTGGAAAACAAATCCACTCAGCAGTTTGTTTGAGCTTAATCAGATTTAGCAGTACATTTTACACTCTTGCTTCTAGCCCTAATATTAGTTCTGCTCAGCCAATTTTAGAACAAGTTGCTCCTTATTAAATACACTTAGTTAACGGAAAAAGCATAGTTTCATTAAGTGATATTCTAAAAGCCGACTCTGCATAACTTAGTTAGAGAACCGTACATTCTAACCAATATGTTTAAGCAAGCCTAAGTGAGTAAAATTACATCGTTTAACTCAATTTGTATGAGAATATACACGTTTAAATCTTTCTCTTTAGTAGGAGTCCTGAGTTTTCCTGATTCATGGTTGTTTTTGTTCCATAAACAAATGATTAGCCAGTTGAGAACTAAGGCATTTTTAAAGAAATTTGTAATATTATAAGGGGAGGCGTGGACAGCAGCACCCGAAATGGCTGCTTAACCTGGTCGCTCCGTAAGCCCCAGGACGCCAGTGTGAGAAATGCAGCGGCAGTCGGTCCGGGACTGAGTTAAGGGGTGATTGATGCCGCAGTGAAGCTGCACCTGCTACCGAGGTGCCATCACCTGTGGAGCCCGGGATCAGGCGCTCGGGATCTGTGTCGCAGACTGCGGGCAGGTTCTGAGCCCTTGCAGCAACGCGTCCTCTCCTGCTGTGGAGCAATGAGATGGAGCGGGAAGCAAGCCTGTGAAGTGGTGCAGCACTGGGGCGGCCGCAAAATAGATTGGGTGCCTTCTCTGGGCCGATCACAAAGCTTTGCACTGTGAAGTGCATTGAATGAGCGAGGAGCCTGACTCGCCTGTTGAGAGCCAGTACAGGAGCTCTCCACCCAGCATCGGGTGGTTCCTGACAAGCAGCCCGTGTGAGCGTGGGCTGGATAATGAGGGAGAGAGCCTGCAGAGCCTCTGGAGGCCAGACCCTCATTGCAAGTGTGAGAGGCAGCATGTATCGCCCGTGTGCTCCCAGCCTATGATTGAGCAGGCCATTGAGTATTCAGGCGCGCACTGTGGGGAGCGCACCACTGGAACGCCCAACTGGAGGAGGGCCTGGCTAGGTCCCAGGGGCCCTGAGACGATCCAGCCAACCCCACGAGGTGAGCGGCAAACAGCGGACTGGTCACAGAGGTCAGTGAGTGGCAGCTGGAGGCTGAGTGGGAAGAGGCCACACAATGGGGTAAAGAGAGGTGGGGACAGCAAAGAGGGTGGACTGGCGAATGGAGGGTATCGGCCTGGTACATGGGGCATTGTGGAAGGGTGGAGTTGGATTCCTGAGAACAAGAACTTGTGGAGCGGTGAGCAGGGCGACAGGGTGAACACTAGCAGCAAGCTGTACAGACTGAACCACAGCAGAAAGCTGCACTGCGGGGCTGGCAAGGGGAGCAAGGAGCTGGTCCGAGCAGCAGTGGAAGAGGCACCTAAAAGGAATCCATCCACCGAGTTGAGTGGAGAGGATTGCCGCTGCACAAGTCGGCGAGCCAGGCCCGGGTTCTGAACACATATTGGCCACCCTCTCAGCAACAAGCTGAAGCAAAGGAGCAGATACCAGCAGACCGAGAGCGCTCTGTAATGATGGGTGTGGTGGAGCCGGTGACTGGGCGGAAAGACCAGGGGCTCTCGAAAGCAGATCTGTTGGACTGCCTAGAGACTTTGAAAGATGAATTAAAGGAAGAGCTAACATAGGAGATAAAGAGAATGATTGTGATTCTTGTCAAAGACACAAAGCAACTGAACTCAAGGATGGGGGACTCTGACACGGCCGTGCAGTCCCTACAGGAAGATGTGTTAAACCTACAGGGGAAATTGGTCGGTGCCAAGCAGAACCTTGCTGGTCACTACGATTGAGGACCTGGAGAATAGGCACCGTTAAGAGAATCTCTGGAAACAGGGAGCAGTGGAAGGAGTGGATGGGACGGACCTACAGAAATGGGCCCAGCAGGTCTTTCTAGCGATTGCCCCTGTAGTGGCAAATGAAGACATAGTCCTGGATTGGGTGCACAGGGTGGGCCCACTCAGGAGAACCCTGAGATCCCAACAGAGGGGCATCATTATGAAGTTTCATTCCTACAGATCCAAGGAAGAGATCTTTCGATGCTCCAGGAAAGTGGGCACCATCGCCTTTCAGGGGCATTCCCACCTAGTATTCCAGGATATTGCTGCCCTCACACTGCAGAAGCACCAGGCGTTCTGACAAATCACAGAGAAACTGCAAAAAGAAGGAGTGTGCTACAGATGGACCTTCCCCTTCGGGCTAGTTTTCACATAGAACAGTCGGGAGTCCAGATGCACAACCCCAGAGGTAGCAGCACAGATTTTGGCCATTCTAATACAAGGAGAGCAAGGGGAACAGAGCAGGAAGACATGGTATGTGGTCCCAGTGCATAGGCGGCCGGGAGGACTGGTGAGCCTTGAGGCCCCGCTGAACAATCAGCAACATTAGTCCCGATATGTGATCTTCCACGGCGTGGGTGCTAAAGTGATGAGCGAGTTGGCTCCCTGTGGTGGATCGGTGAAGGGAGTAGATTCTCTCTGATTATGGTTGGTGCTTCGTCAGAGGGTTGAGTGGAACCTCTATTTTTTGCCCCATGTTGTGGGGGGCATGTTGAGGGGAGGGGTTGAGGGGGGTTCACCTTTACAATAAAGCAGCTTGACCTGAGAGTGGGCAAGAGGTACAGTCTAGGGGTAAGCACTGGCAGGGGAGAATACATTCAGGGTTATGACATATAATGTATGGGGTCTTCACACCCTGCAGAAAAGGGGAAGATTGTTGTCCGAGCTTGAGCACCTACAGGTGGATGTGGCATGCATCCAAGTATTGCACCTTCTACACATAGGACATAGGTAGGCTGCGATCGAGGCACTTTCTGCGCCAATTTCTCTTGGTTACGAAGAACAAGAGTAAGGGTGTGGGCATTCCAGTGAGCAAGAAGGTACAATTTGCTGTAGCGAAAACTAAGTCGGACAAGGAGAGGGGATACATGTTTGAAGAGGGATGATTCAATCAGTCTTCGTTATCGTTGGCTTCTGTATACACCCCCTATGTCGGCCAACATAAATTTCGCAGCGCTCTACTGAGGGAGTTTGTGGGGACATGATATTCACAGGGGACCTCAAAATGACATTCAACCCCAAATGGGACGTATCCCAGGGGTCGTACATGAGCACAACATAACCATCAGGGTACTTGTTAAGGGGGTTAAATGAGGCAGGGCTGGCAGATCTGCCCAGGGATGAAAGATTTCTCGTATTACTTCGATGTGCACAAGATTTATTCCTGAACAGATTGTATCCTGGCGGGAAGGGAGGTTCTCGCGGGGATGGAGTCAGCAGTGTTGGGCACAATCATTCTATCAGATCACGTGCCCGTTTACATCACTTGGAACCTGCGTCCCAGGTAATCTAGGCCTTCGTACTGAAGGCTGAATCCTACTTTGTTGCATGACCCCATGTGCCAAAAGGAGATAGGTGAAGACATTGAGCCTGCAAGGGCAGACATCCGAGGGCCGCAGATGGGATGCATTTAAAGCTAATATGAGGGGGCGTTAATAGTAACGGGAGTGGGATTACATTGGGTTCGTAGGAGAAAGCTGGATGACTTGCTGATGCAATTGAAGAATTTAGAGGGTGTGATGAATCAGTAATGATTCCACCCAGAATCCTGGCCTGGGACCCTTTTCATGTGGCAGGGAAGGGCAGACGCTTCCTGATCCTGACCCTGGGGGTGGTGTTCTGCAGGAGGATCAGATGGTGGGAACAGGCCAGGAAGCCAGGGAAACCCCCCTGTTTAACTTTCACCATAATCCTACACTTTTAATGGCTGTTTGCCAAACAGAGGTCAGAAAGTCTAATGTTGTTGATAGGAACTACAAGTCCCATAATCCTATAAGTACTGGGACGAGGAAGAGGGCTGAAGAGCCATGTTGCAGATGTAGTCAGGCAATTAAGCCTGATAGCCCACAACTGAGGGAAGATGAGAGGCTTAAAAGGCCCCCTCAGGTGCATGCCGTTAGAATGAGCTGAAACTGTAGCTGGAGTGCATGCAGCATTAGTAGAAGCAGAAGGAAAAAAGCAAAGTGTTGGCAATCCAGGGAGAACCGAAGGGATGCAGGGACTCTGATACAGCAGATTCCACCTGCTTGTCCAGTGAGGGGGGGGGGCCTGTACCCCCAAACTCTGATGTGCAGAGGTTGTGCAGCGGAAGGCATGAAGGAAGACTGCCTTTCTCTGTGTGAGTCTAATTGCAGAGATTGCGCAGCAGGAAGCTTGTCAGAGACAGTGGCGACAAGTTACTATGAAGCTGTGGGTCTCAGTAGCGAGAGGAGCTCCTTAATTATGTGGCTGGACCAGAGATGACTTCAGTGAGGAAGGTTGTAGGTCCCACGTGAAGCCAGAAGTCATAGAAGTTGTGCAGCCAGTTAAACAATTCTAACAATCGAAGTTAAGTGTTTGAACATTGTTATTACAAGTTGGAAAGAGCAATTATTGCCCAAGCCAAGAGTGAACATGGTATTTCCCCAATTAAGATTGATATCAGCCTGCCCCAGAGCCAAAGAATGCTGTAAGTGTTACTGGGAGCCAAATAGCATATCAGCATTGCTTAAGACGGGAGTGCAAGCATTACCTGAAGCCAAGAGAGTGGCAACAGAGTTTCTGGGTAATTATTCTGGCTAACAGTATACAGAGGGATAAAGGCAAGGTTGGGGAAGGGAAACGCGCTACTTATAATGGTTCTTTGAAGGTGTCAAAACCTACATTGCCAAAGCCAATAGGAAGAAGAGAGAAGTGTATCCTAAAGGCAATTTGGGGTTGTCATTATTGCAGACAGACAAGAGTGGCATAGAGACTGCCCTGCTGGAAAAGGAATATTCGGAGGAAGAATGCCTTGATTACTTGAAGGTGTTGAAGCACCAGAAAGTGAATCTTGTCATAATTAAAAACTGTTTAGAGTCACAAAGTACTGAAGCTGTGGTGGTGTATTTGGTTATCAGTAGATTTGATACTTCAGTAGCAAAATTGAAGTTGAAATACTATGAGGCAGAGGAGTAGACCCTCGTGGTGAACTCTTGTAGAAGTTGATCAGAGTTGAAAGTTGTTGAAGTGGAAGCAGAGGTGCTGTGAATTATTCCTGAGAAAGATACAAACCGTGACTAATCTTATAAAGAAAGACGTATTAAGTGTTTATCAAGAATTGTGCATTAGCATTTGCAGAAGTTGTATTTACTTTAACCTCACAAAGAATTATGATATTTCTTGGATGTTTTGGCAAAGTATTGTGACTTGGAATGACATTGATGCTATCTTGAGGAAGTGGAAAGTCTTTATTTCACCAAGAAGAGAAGCTCTTCTCTTGTTTGAACTTTGCTAAACAGAACTTTACTTTGACATTGAAGGAGCCAAGAACTGAAATGAGACCGCACTACAAACTCAGATGTCCTTGTTTCTTTTTGGTGAACATTGGAGCTGAATTTATCTTGACACCTTGAGAAGGGGAGTTCATCCAGGTTACCCAGAAAGACTGCGCATATCATTGTTGATGGTGCTATGAACTGCCATACATTTCTTTATGCATTTGATGTTTAAGTTTGAGGGCCAGATATCCTATATTATAGTGTTTTCCTTTAGTTTTGATAGGCAGGGAAATTCTCACTAGATTAAGGATAGGGATCCGTTTGATAACATTTAAGATTTAATAAAATGGCGTATTTTGAAAAATCATCCAAAAGTTGTCTGCCTCACATTTCTGACCCCTCATATATGGTGTCAGGTCAGGAGTGGGATCAGAGTCATTTAATATAAATTCGGTAACCCTCAAGTTTGAAAAACATAGCAAAAGAGCTTCTACCCCCACTATAGCTACTGAACATTCTATTGAGTTTGTTATCTATACCAGTAGGGGAGAGTTGATTCAACCAGGGGAAGGAGCTTTGAACCCCACAGATTTTATTTCTATTCCCCTTAAGGGTCTTTTTTTTTTTACGATTTGTAATCACCGAAGTGATTTTTACAAGCAAGTAGTAAAATCAATTGAAGAAACAGAAGCCGAGGTAGAGTAAGTGCCAATTCAAAATACAGTAGATCAAAGTTAGTATCAAAACGACACCCACTATAGGTTGTAAGATGTGCTGTTTAAACAGAGAAAGGGGCTCTAAGCTTCTGGCAGGAGTATTTATGTCTGCCATGCCTTAGGCCTGGCCTGGCAGTATGGTCTGGACGTATTGGCAGGGGTGATTGACCCGGACTATAAAGGAGATGTTAAAGTGTTAAGGCAAAATAATGGAAAAAAGACCTACCAAATTAAAGCTGGGGAAAGGATAGTACAAGATATATTGGAATGTGCAATGTTCCCAAAGCCTGTAGTATTTGAAAATTGTGAACAAAGTGGAAGGGGAACTCAAGAATTTGGATAGGCTGATCTTGAACCAAAAGTACATATAGAGAAGGAAGAAGAAATCATTCCTGAGTTAGCACATCATAAGGATCCTTTGCTGGCAGACCCAGTAACAAGCGGGCAAGAAGGTAGAAGGAAAGTTAGTCACTTTTTCCCCCAAATGAGTGGGTTGTTAAATAGATGGGATATGGATCCCTCCGGAAAGCCCATAACCCAGATTGTGATCCCTAGGAGTCATAAAGACATGGAGATGGCTCATTTGACTGGGGACATTGGGGAATAACTAAGACCCAACCTCAAATTGTGAACAGATTCTATTGGCCAAGTATTTATGCTGATATCAAAAAGTTGATCGGTATTTATGAATTGTGTCAAAAGACCAGTACTAAAATACCACTGACCGCTCCTTTACATACCTTACCTATTATTGATGTTCCTTTTTCCCGAATTGGGATGGACATAGTAGGACCATTAGAGACATTGAAACTGGTTAATAAATACATCCTGGTTATTTTAGATCATGCAACCAGGTATCCTGAAGCCTTTCCTTTAAGTAAATTTTGGAGCATCTATTACCATTCTTTCCAGGAATGGGTTCTCAAAAGAAATTCTAACTGATCAAGGTTTTTTAGGCAGAATTATATGCAGTACCCTTTGGGAACACCGGGACAGTCACCACAGCCAATCATTTCAGAGTGCGACATGGGTCTCCAAGGAGACCCTGTGCAGGGAGTCCTAAACCCTTCCCTCACATCATGTCGGGCTTCTGTGTAGAAGGCAGAGAAAGGACTGCGAACAAAGGAATCAAACCTAGTTTGGCGCGCAGAGTAAAACACGAGAAAGACTTTTACAAAACGAAATGGCGAATAAACCCAGCCGGAACCGTATAAAAAACGTATATGGTCTAGCGGGTTTAAGTTCAAGGCTACCAAGATAGCCTAAAACAAGACCAGGGTTATTTAAGATAACCGTGGTAGGAAAGATAGGGTAGTTACCACTGCCGCCAGCCAAGTCTTAAAAAAAAGGGAGCGAAACAATGCTCCAAGAGAAACAGACAACAAGGGATAAGTATTAACCCTTTCCAGCACTCTATGTAAGATAGTTTGTGTGTCTGTGAGTTTTAGAAAAGACTAATAAAGTTAATAAAGTTAATGGCAACTTTACATGTTCTGGGAGACAGTAGTCAGTCCCAGAAAATGGAGTCGGAGTTGGGAAGTCAAAAAGACAACCCTGTGTCACTGCACTGACACAGTAAAAAGATGATACCTATGGAGTAGGTGGGGCTCCACTGAACACAAGAAAATGTTAAACACACATAGCAAAACACATGTAAGAGTGGGAAAAAAAGGCTCACACTCTTACTGGGTGAAAAAAATAAATGCTAGAAATCCAGCAAACCTGCTGAGGGACTAAGCAGGCAAGGGAAATTAGCCATTCTGGAGAATTCTCCCTAACAAGGTTCTACTTTTATGAGTAAACTCATGGCTGGAGTAAAAGGTATACTACAGATTAAAACTCTAATAACCTCTGTTTATTATCCCCAGACTGATGGATTAGTTGAAAGGTTCAACCAAACTTTAAAACACATTCTAAATAAATGAGACTAATTGGGATGTTATGCTACCTTGGGCTCAGTTCGCCATTAGGAAAACTCCCCAGTCATCTACTGGAGTGTCTCCCTTTGAGTTGTTGTATGGAGGAGAATCCGGAGATGTGTTAGACATGGTGCGGTAAACCTGGTAAGAGAGGGAGAAAGCCACTATTCCATTATCACAAACTGCCCAAAGGTTCAAAGAACAGATGGCAGCAGTAGGGAAAATAGTTCATCTTAATATGGTTAATACTCATGAACATCAGAAAGAGAACGAATGCCATGACAGGAAGGCATTGATGAGATCCTTCTCCATAGGGCAGAGAGTGTTGGTCCTTCTTCCCTCATCTGATAATAAGATGCTATCTAGATGGCACAGGCCATATGAAGTGCTTGAACAGATGGGACCCTATAATTACAAATATCACAACCCGATCGAAAAATCAAAACCCATATCTATCATATCAATATACTTAAAGAGTGCAAAGAACCTATGGAGATAGATACCTCTATCATGCTAACCAGTCTCTTAGCAGAAGGGAACGAGAATAGCCAGTTAATCTCCTCTGAGTTATCTCAAAATCAACAACAGGATCTATTGGACCTGTTACAATAGTTCCCTGACATGTTTAGGCCTGAGCCAGGGAGAGTGAAAGGAGTATATCATTATATCCGTACTCCTCCGGGACAAGTAGTACACCAAAAGCCTTACTGCATCTCTGAAAGTAGAAAACAAATCATTCAAGATGAAGTAGAAACAATGTTGAAGGCAGATATTATTGAACCATCACAAAGTCCTTAGTTCTCCCCGATTGTCTTAGTTGACAAGCCAGATAACTCCTGGAGATTCTGTATAGATTTCTGAAAAGTTACCGACGTGTCCCAGTTTGATAGCTATCCCATGCCCATAACAGATAACCTGATTGATAAATTAGGATATGCCAAGTACCTTTCCACTATTTATTTTTTAGAACACATTTTATTATATTTGAGAACATACATCAAACAAAACCACAGCAGCACCATGATGGACAGAGTATTAGAAGTTCCAGGCGTACGGAAGGCAAGAAGCAGGTCAAAACATAAACACAGACATATTGCACTGCACCCCGACCTCCAGAGAGTTCCATCACACAGCTTCCTCACATTTATGCCATATCTTCTGAAATTTGACCGAGCAACGCCATGCTTTGTAAATTCTCCTTTCATATGACATACATATGCCAATATTTGATACCCATTTGCTATACTTGGGCGCTTCCGGCCGGGCCCCACATCATGGCTATATTTCTTTTGGCCAGAATGGCTGCAGTAGATATCAGCGGCTTATTGAAGTCACCATAGGAGTGAGCACCCTAGATCCCCAACAACATCTTGGGCTCGGCAGGCACCCGATCTCCCACCACTCAGACAGCGCTGATGGCTGCCCAACCACATTTAAATAGCAATGTACATGAATAGTACATTCGGTGCACTATTTTGAGCTGAACCAAGCGAAATCTGGAGGAGATTGCTACCTCCCTCAGGGACATCAGAGCCTCCATCCAGTCCTCTGGGTCCAAAACCCCCACCTCCACGTCCCACTTATGCTTCAGCTCAAGTAATCCCTGTGACGAGAAGGAAGATATGCATTGATACATGGTTGAGGTAACTTTCCTGTCTACCCGTTGTGTCACAATATTGGCCTCAAAGGTTGTATATTAGAATTTGACTGAGTTTTCTGAATTGCTCCCCAAAGCTTATCCCTGTCAGTACCATCTGTGGCAAGAAGTGCCAGGGGATCCAGAAGAAACGAGGCACGGTCCATTACCAGATAGAGGCGTCTGATATTCATACTGGTGGATTTATCCAGCATGAAACCGCACTGATCGGGCTGTACCAGTGTGGTGATCACTCGCAGCACCCGGTTGCCAAGTACCTTAGCCAGTACCTTTGTTTCCCCATTTATGAGAGAGATGGGACAGTAGGAGAAGCACATATTAGGTGGTTTGTCCTTTTTAGAGATACCCACTATAGTAGCCTGCCTCAGGTCCAACGGCAGAGCACCCACTTCTCTACTGTGCAGGAAAAGATTTAGCAAGTGTGAAACGGGCTGACTGCCAACCCTTTTCCACACCTCCACCCAAAGCCCATTCGGGCCCGGTGACTTCCTAGACATGAGGTGAGAGAGTGCATCCGCAATCTCCTCTTCAGTAAACTCTGCTTCCAAACCTAGTGAGTGCTCCTCAGAGAGGCGAGGGTGCGTGATGTCACCAAACAGGTTGCAACCAATCCGTCAGCGTTGCTCAGGGGCACAATAAAGTGCTTCATAGTATTGCGCAAAGTATTCAGCAATTTCGGAGTCCTCCGTGTGGGCTTCCCCATGTTCATCCAAAATGTTCCTGATGTGTTTGTTGCCCTCGTCGCGACGCTCCAGCTAGGCTAACATTTTCACGGCCTTATCCCCAGAGTCATAAATCCTACTCAGCCTATCCCCATGGGCTTGCCTGGCGTTATCTAGTTGGATATTCTGCAATGTCTCTCTGGCCGCCACCGGTAATCTATGAGAGGCAGGGGAATCAGATTGGAGAAAGTCTTCCTCTAGGTTCTCGGCTACCATTTCAGCCTCCCGTACCTGCTGCGAGTGGGCCTTACATTTTGCCGAGACCAGGGAGATCATTTCTCCTCTCAGGGCTGCCTTATAGCCCTCCCAAAGCATCACCGGGCTGTCCACCGACCTAGTGTTAAATTTGAAGTATTCCTTGGTTTTGGACGTGATCTCTTCCATAATTTCAAGAAAAGAGAAGGTTGTAAGTATTGAAGCACCATCCCGCCCGGTGTCTAGGTCTGCTGTTCTCGAGCTCAATGAGAAGCGGGAGTGGTCTGAGATCCCTCTTGCAAGGAACCTGGCTGAAGTAATCAAATGTGCCTTTGAATTTGGAAGGAAAAAGTAATCCATTCTAGACATGGATGCTTGCGCCTCAAAATGGAAGGAGTAGCCCCTAGCCTGTCCGTTAACCCCCCTCCACATGCCACACAAGTCCAACGCAGTAGTGAAAGTGCATAATTTGGTGGGAGCAGCAGAGTCTGTTCCCCGAAGATGAGTACGGTCAATGGTCTAGTCCATGAAATCATTAAAATCACCTCCCACAATGGATGGCTACCAAGGGGCGTGTGAATGGAGGTGGCCTGAGTGTGCTCCTCCGTCACCCAGACCCCAAGAAGTGAGTGAGCCCCCACTCATGCCTCCTGTGACTGAAATCGCTGTGTTGGAGAGACGGAAAGCTAAGGTGATAGCCTGGTCCCTCCCTGTGAACTGTGGCTCTGCATCGGGGTCACACCCCCCCGCAGCTGTCTAGCCGACATTGGAAGGCCCGGCCCCTGCTGCGCTGTAGGTGGCGAAGTGTTGCCAGAAAGAGCTGTGCACTTGCTGCACGTTTTCGGCTTGAAAAATTACAGCGGCAGGCATGCCTGCCTGTTGAAAGGTTGTAAGGGGCCAGGAGGGGGTGATTCTGCAATGCTCGTAATGAAGAGACAGGCCCAAGGCATACAGGGCTGTTACACCAGGGCCCAAATAGCAAGGCAGCTGTTGCCTCAACAATTACAGTTTCCCCAGGGACATGTGGGCCCCCAGTACTGGGGCGGTGTGCCCACCTCCCTGTCCTTTGGATCCAAGAGGACCATTATATTGTGAGGGGAACCCGAGTTGAGCTGGCAGATCTTAGAAAAAACAAAAGAGGGGCCTGGAGCAGCCCAATGGAGTGAATGGAAAGACTTTAACAGCAGCAAAGACCACGAGACCCCGCAGGTTACTCCGAATTAGGCACACAGTGGGTGGCACGGCTGGAGGGTGTGTGATCGTCTTGCCTGCACGAGGCTGACCCTCTCCCCTACCATGCAGGTGACTTGTCTAAACCAGACAAGAGCGTGAGAGAGGGGAATTGTCTCTGTTGTATTCCCATCAGATATGACTGCCTCACTAACTCTTAAGAGACACTACGTGGCTTCCCCCTAGGTGAAGGAGGTGCTGCATGTGACCAGTTCCCCCTGGATGTTGCACCTCGCCCCATGGAGATTAGATATAAAACTGGCAGAATTTGCATACCCAGGTAGGAATAACCCAGCTGACGACACCGCAGGGAGGAAAATGGCAGCTGAAGGGGAGGATTCGTTGGCAACCAAGAAGGATGCCGCCTCATTACTAGAAAAGATCCGGAGCATGAGGGCGGATATAGGAGGAAATGTTGACAAGATCAACACTAGACTCGACAAGATGGAAGAGAGACTGCAGGAAGTGGAATATAACCAATCTTCCTTAGACACATTGGAGATTCAGATGGGCTTTGGCTGGGTGAAATGGAGAAGAGAGAGGCAGAGATGGTCCTGAAAATGGATGATTTTAAAAATCGAGAAAGAAGGAATAACCTCAGATTATTTGGGATACCGGATATGGAAGGAGAGACTGAAAGGGACCTCAGGAGGAACATGAATGAAGTTGCAAAACTCTTCTTTGATGATGACTCGATTAATGGGACAGAAATTGAAAGAATACACTGGGCTAGTGGCTCAACTAGAGGGCCGAGATCAGTCCTGGTGCGTTTCCACAACTCCCCGGACAAGCTCAAGATACTCGAGAAGGCAAGGTCTAAGGGCCCGTGGTGTTGGGCATGACAAGAATCACTTTCTTTCAGGATTTATAATCCCTTACGCTCGCAAACAGGAGTCTGTGTTTGCCCCTGACTAAATGGCTCAATGTAAAAGGAGTCCGATATAGATGGGGATTCCAGTTCTCGATCTCTTTTAAATTGGAAAGACATAAGTACAGGTTGGTTACAGAAGAAGAAATAAATAGAGTCTCAGGAGAGCTGCTTGGGGAGGAGGAATCGGTCTCCAGCCCAAAAGGGGACTATGATGAAGATAGGCAATGGCACATCAAGGGGCCCAATATGTGAAGAATCCCCGGCTTGAGGAAATTCAGGAAGCTGAACACTTTTCCGGCCAGCATGTCCTGAACAAGCTTTCTGGTGAGGCTGTGAGTGTGACAGTGGTGGTTCTGGATGGGGTTGAGTTTACTCTCATGACTGAAATGGGACGGGTTATATGTGAAAGTCTCTGATACCTTTAAACTGTCTAGGTTGGCTGAGGCATGTAGGATTAAGAGGTCCAAAAGCCGCTTGTGGTTATTTGGCTGGCTGAAATAACGGGGGTGGTGTGGGGGCAGCGGATAGTGAGGTGAACAGAGCTGGGTCTGGGGTCTGTCTGGTGGTTTGGCACTCGCCTAGTGATGGCAACTGGGAGAGACCGGACACCAGGCACGTGGGGGGGATGGGAGGGAGGAGGGGTTTTCAAAATTATGACATGGCTCTTGCAACGTTACCCCAATGACTTTTTCAATTCATTGTGGGGGATTGACTCTGACTCAGAGATTCGGTTTGGGTGAAAGAATCTGTTATGGCTGACTCGGGTTAAGAGGCTAGGCGAGACAGTCTGAGGGTGTGTACACTGAATGTGAAGGGGCTGAACTCCCCGGCCAAGAGGTCTTGGTCGCTAGGGAATTTAGAAGGTCCGGGATTGATGTCTTATTCGTTCAGGAGACCAAGTATCTTAGGGGAGAGGAACGTTTGATTCCCTGTGGCCTAATTGGGCGAGAACACTGGGGATCAGGGATAACGAGAAAGGTAGGAGTCGGGATTCTGATCCGGAATGGACTTAGGATGGAAGTTGCTAAGGTGTGTTCAGACTCAAGAGGGAAGGGCTCTGTTGATCTCTGGTTCGATCCAAAGAATAAGGTACATATTTGTTGCAATTCATGTCCCAAATCAGGGTCAAGGGAGATTTTTTCAAAGAACCCTAGAGAAAATAACGAATGAGGGGCAGGTCCATCTTATAGTCAGGAGAGATCTCAATGTGTGGATGGATGTCAGTCTGGACAGGCAGGTTAAGCACTCAGGGGAACAGGAATCCTAGAAACAAGGAGGTATGGAGTTCAGTTGTAACGCTTACCTGATCTCTGCGGGAGCGCTCTGGTCTTGTGTTAATGTTCCTCAGATGTTCCCTGGACGAGTATAGACAGGCAGATACTGCAATAAGAAAAACAGCGATTACCTCTCTAAAAGAAAGCTAGAACCTCTTCAATTCTTTCCACTAGTGCCTTTGGTAGAGGTTTTTCCAAGAGAAGAATCTTGGTAGGGGGGCCTAATACTGCTCACCTGTGTCTTTGTTTTGATGAGCTCTCCACCCTGCTAGGGTGCAGGGGTGCTAGGCCTGAAGAAAGTGGTGTTCTGTAGAAGGATCGATTATACTAAGGTTTTGGGCACACTGGGGAATTAACAAGAGGTAGCACTCTCAGTGGTAAGTTCCAAAAGAAGTTCTGAGTGCTAGAGTTCGTATAATCTGGCCTTATTTAACTTGCTTGCAGGCTAAAATGAATTGAACCTTCTGACAGGAGCTGAGTTCAGAGGGAAAAAATATGAACGGAGCTTGCAGTGAGTATGGAACTTATTGTAGCAGCTGTTGGCATTCTTCTAGACACGCGAGGCGTGTAAAATGATGATGCTCGTCTTTTATTAGATGGAGAACTCGTGGGAGCCAAAGTGTAGCTGTCCACAAATGAATTATACGAGGAGCGAACAGGGTTTACTTAAAGCCGTGTGTGATTAATGAGTCCTAACACACAGACGGAAATAGTTCAGCTAACAATCATTTATTTACTTCCACCGACACATGGCAGCATTAACTGTGTTCTGAGATGGAACTACCAACAGTTTCAACATAACCTTTACTGAATAACGTGAGTTTTAACTTTTCAACTGGAGTGACATTTGAAAATGCGGAAGCCCTTCCGCGTAACAGAATTCTGGTCTACTTGCGGTTTTTTGTAGAACGTCGATTTTAGCCCAGAGTTCTCACGAAACGTTGAGGTGAAGGAAAGGGAATTTACTGAGAGAGACTGAGCGGGCTGAAAGGTGGAATTAGAAATGAGGGAGAAACAAAACTGGGAAGGGAAAATAAACTAGGGATGAAAGGTTCTGTGAGCGGGATCCAAGTCTGTGACAGAAATCCACGGTAAACTCTGCACTGCCAGAAGCAGGAACAACACGAAGTGCGGGCCTCCCGATGGGCGGGGTTTATAAAGGGAGCTGAGTTCAATGCATAGAGCAACACTGCTAACCAACAGGCAACCAACTGGGCAGCCATATTAGGTAATCAGGAAGTTCATTACCTGTCCATTAGAAACATCCTACTGCAATACCAAACTTATGTATAGGCCAAGAGCGCCAGGCTAATGTCCATTTCTTTTCCCAACCGAAGGCTGGTCTCTTTTGAATTCCTCTTTGAGGGACTTTGCCAGGTATCTTGCCAGTGCTCATGACATCAGTACAGCTTTAGACCTATATGGGCTACGGGACATATGGCAGCACTTGCACACGCAAGAAAGGGGCTTTACCTTCTATTCCGCCCCTCAATGTACATCAACGAGAATAGACTATCTATACATCTCAACGTACCTGTGGGACTGGCATTACGATCAGGGATTCGCTCAGTGGACATTCACTGGAGTGGTCTATGCCCTAGGAACTCTTAAGTAGAGGTGTAATGAGTCTCTGTGGAAAGACACTGTGTTTAAGGAGGAAATGGAGAATGGAATCAAAGGATTTTTTCGTTATTAATGAGACTGGGCGGTGCGAAAGGGAATTGTATGGGATGCTGTGAAGGCCACGTGGAGATGCATGTTGATCAGAGAGGGGGCCTGTAAAAAGAGAGAACGTATCCTTATTGAGAAAGCACTATGGAATAAAATAGGAGCTTTGGAAAGACTTGCTCAGGCGTCCACTAGTGCGAGGGAGGACCATATTATGGAGGCTAGGGGAGTGAGAGAGGAATTGAGACTGTTGGAAGAGGGAAAGTTAGTGCACAATTTACGCTTCCTGAAATCGAAATTTCACGAAAAAAAAGGCGGACACCCTTCTTGCTACAAGGTTAAGGGGACAACGGGCAGAGAGATGAGTCTCAGAGATAGAGGGAAGGGAGGGGACAATGGGGGTCACAGCATAAGGGAACCAAGAGGCATTTGCCTCATTTTTCAAGTTGTTATATAGGAGCGAGGGGAACGTCCATACGGAAGTGATTGAGAATTACTCAGGAGAGTCTCACCTCCCACTGTTATCTGAGGATAAATCAGGTGCCTTGGATGCTCCAATCACCATAGAAGAAATTAAGAATGCAATAGCGCACCTACGGCTGGGAAGGGTACCTGGGGAAGATGGTTTCACCTCAAGATTTTATAAGTCCTTTATGCCGGTCCTGTTGTCCTTCCTCACAATGCTGTTTAACGACATTATGGAATCTGGCAGAGCTCCAGATTCATTCCTCCAGGCCCTCATTACAGTAATTCCAAAGGAGGGCAAGGACCATAGGTCTTGTGGCTCATACCTCCCAATTTCTCTCCTAAATATAGATGCTAAGATATATGTGAGGGTCCTGGCTGCCAGGCTGGAGGGGCACTTACCGACGCTTGTTCACTCGGACCAGGTGGGATTTGTCAGAGGGTGCCAGGGAGCAGACACTATAAGGAAGACACTGCACCTGATAAACGAGGCTCAAGGTGTACTGGGTGATCCCACTCTCTGTTAATGCCGAGAAGGCCTTTGATAGGGTTGAGTGGGCCTTTTTAGAAGCAGCCCTTAAAAATGTGGGATAGGCAAGAGACTTAAGAGGGGTATACTGGCGATCTATTCCTCTCCGAGGTCATGTTTGGCGGTTAACGGGGGATACTCACGCTGGTTCGACCTGGGCAGAGGGACGAGGCAAGGTTGCCTGCTCTCCCCTGCTCTTTTTGTGCTCTCTCTGGAACCCCTGGCCTGTAGGTTGAGAGAGGACCGTAGAGTAGAAGGATTTGTAGTGGGAGGGACAACATATAAAATTGCACTGTACGCGGACGGCATGCTCCTGGATGTGGTAAATCCATTGTCCTCCGACCTGGCTGCAGTCAGTTTGATTAAGCAATATGGTCAAATGGCATGGTTCAAAATTAATGTGGGCAAATCGGCCCTCTTCGCATTGGACACAAATAGGGATGGGGATTTGGGGCATTTCTGAACCCTAGGCACGAAAGTTAATGTGGGAACATTACGTTACTTGGATATTAATGTCACAAGAGAACTTAAGGGTCTGTATGATGCAAATTGTATTGGTATTTCCCCAATTAAGATTGATATCAGCCTGCCCCAGAGCCAAAGAATGCTGTAAGTGTTACTGGGAGCCAAATAGCATATCAGCATTGCTTAAGACGGGAGTGCAAGCATTACCTGAAGCCAAGAGAGTGGCAACAGAGTTTCTGGGTAATTATTCTGGCTAACAGTATACAGAGGGATAAAGGCAAGGTTGGGGAAGGGAAACTCGCTACTTATAATGGTTCTTTGAAGGTGTCAAAACCTACATTGCCAAAGCCAATAGGAAGAAGAGAGAAGTGTATCCTAAAGGCAATTTGGGGTTGTCATTATTGCAGACAGACAAGAGTGGCATAGAGACTGCCCTGCTGGAAAAGGAATATTCGGAGGAAGAATGCCTTGATTACTTGAAGGTGTTGAAGCACCAGAAAGTGAATCTTGTCATAATTAAAAACTGTTTAGAGTCACAAAGTACTGAAGCTGTGGTGGTGTATTTGGTTATCAGTAGATTTGATACTTCAGTAGCAAAATTGAAGTTGAAATACTATGAGGCAGAGGAGTAGACCCTCGTGGTGAACTCTTGTAGAAGTTGATCAGAGTTGAAAGTTGTTGAAGTGGAAGCAGAGGTGCTGTGAATTATTCCTGAGAAAGATACAAACCGTGACTAATCTTATAAAGAAAGACGTATTAAGTGTTTATCAAGAATTGTGCATTAGCATTTGCAGAAGTTGTATTTACTTTAACCTCACAAAGAATTATGATATTTCTTGGATGTTTTGGCAAAGTATTGTGACTTGGAATGACATTGATGCTATCTTGAGGAAGTGGAAAGTCTTTATTTCACCAAGAAGAGAAGCTCTTCTCTTGTTTGAACTTTGCTAAACAGAACTTTACTTTGACATTGAAGGAGCCAAGAACTGAAATGAGACCGCACTACAAACTCAGATGTCCTTGTTTCTTTTTGGTGAACATTGGAGCTGAATTTATCTTGACACCTTGAGAAGGGGAGTTCATCCAGGTTACCCAGAAAGACTGCGCATATCATTGTTGATGGTGCTATGAACTGCCATACATTTCTTTATGCATTTGATGTTTAAGTTTGAGGGCCAGATATCCTATATTATAGTGTTTTCCTTTAGTTTTGATAGGCAGGGAAATTCTCACTAGATTAAGGATAGGGATCCGTTTGATAACATTTAAGATTTAATAAAATGGCGTATTTTGAAAAATCATCCAAAAGTTGTCTGCCTCACATTTCTGACCCCTCATATATGGTGTCAGGTCAGGAGTGGGATCAGAGTCATTTAATATAAATTCGGTAACCCTCAAGTTTGAAAAACATAGCAAAAGAGCTTCTACCCCCACTATAGCTACTGAACATTCTATTGAGTTTGTTATCTATACCAGTAGGGGAGAGTTGATTCAACCAGGGGAAGGAGCTTTGAACCCCACAGATTTTATTTCTATTCCCCTTAAGGGTCTTTTTTTTTTTACGATTTGTAATCACCGAAGTGATTTTTACAAGCAAGTAGTAAAATCAATTGAAGAAACAGAAGCCGAGGTAGAGTAAGTGCCAATTCAAAATACAGTAGATCAAAGTTAGTATCAAAACGACACCCACTATAGGTTGTAAGATGTGCTGTTTAAACAGAGAAAGGGGCTCTAAGCTTCTGGCAGGAGTATTTATGTCTGCCATGCCTTAGGCCTGGCCTGGCAGTATGGTCTGGACGTATTGGCAGGGGTGATTGACCCGGACTATAAAGGAGATGTTAAAGTGTTAAGGCAAAATAATGGAAAAAAGACCTACCAAATTAAAGCTGGGGAAAGGATAGTACAAGATATATTGGAATGTGCAATGTTCCCAAAGCCTGTAGTATTTGAAAATTGTGAACAAAGTGGAAGGGGAACTCAAGAATTTGGATAGGCTGATCTTGAACCAAAAGTACATATAGAGAAGGAAGAAGAAATCATTCCTGAGTTAGCACATCATAAGGATCCTTTGCTGGCAGACCCAGTAACAAGCGGGCAAGAAGGTAGAAGGAAAGTTAGTCACTTTTTCCCCCAAATGAGTGGGTTGTTAAATAGATGGGATATGGATCCCTCCGGAAAGCCCATAACCCAGATTGTGATCCCTAGGAGTCATAAAGACATGGAGATGGCTCATTTGACTGGGGACATTGGGGAATAACTAAGACCCAACCTCAAATTGTGAACAGATTCTATTGGCCAAGTATTTATGCTGATATCAAAAAGTTGATCGGTATTTATGAATTGTGTCAAAAGACCAGTACTAAAATACCACTGACCGCTCCTTTACATACCTTACCTATTATTGATGTTCCTTTTTCCCGAATTGGGATGGACATAGTAGGACCATTAGAGACATTGAAACTGGTTAATAAATACATCCTGGTTATTTTAGATCATGCAACCAGGTATCCTGAAGCCTTTCCTTTAAGTAAATTTTGGAGCATCTATTACCATTCTTTCCAGGAATGGGTTCTCAAAAGAAATTCTAACTGATCAAGGTTTTTTAGGCAGAATTATATGCAGTACCCTTTGGGAACACCGGGACAGTCACCACAGCCAATCATTTCAGAGTGCGACATGGGTCTCCAAGGAGACCCTGTGCAGGGAGTCCTAAACCCTTCCCTCACATCATGTCGGGCTTCTGTGTAGAAGGCAGAGAAAGGACTGCGAACAAAGGAATCAAACCTAGTTTGGCGCGCAGAGTAAAACACGAGAAAGACTTTTACAAAACGAAATGGCGAATAAACCCAGCCGGAACCGTATAAAAAACGTATATGGTCTAGCGGGTTTAAGTTCGAGGCTACCAAGATAGCCTAAAACAAGACCAGGGTTATTTAAGATAACCGTGGTAGGAAAGATAGGGTAGTTACCACTGCCGCCAGCCAAGTCTTAAAAAAAAGGGAGCGAAACAATGCTCCAAGAGAAACAGACAACAAGGGATAAGTATTAACCCTTTCCAGCACTCTATGTAAGATAGTTTGTGTGTCTGTGAGTTTTAGAAAAGACTAATAAAGTTAATAAAGTTAATGGCAACTTTACATGTTCTGGGAGACAGTAGTCAGTCCCAGAAAATGGAGTCGGAGTTGGGAAGTCAAAAAGACAACCCTGTGTCACTGCACTGACACAGTAAAAAGATGATACCTATGGAGTAGGTGGGGCTCCACTGAACACAAGAAAATGTTAAACACACATAGCAAAACACATGTAAGAGTGGGAAAAAAAGGCTCACACTCTTACTGGGTGAAAAAAATAAATGCTAGAAATCCAGCAAACCTGCTGAGGGACTAAGCAGGCAAGGGAAATTAGCCATTCTGGAGAATTCTCCCTAACAAGGTTCTACTTTTATGAGTAAACTCATGGCTGGAGTAAAAGGTATACTACAGATTAAAACTCTAATAACCTCTGTTTATTATCCCCAGACTGATGGATTAGTTGAAAGGTTCAACCAAACTTTAAAACACATTCTAAATAAATGAGACTAATTGGGATGTTATGCTACCTTGGGC
Source organism: Ambystoma mexicanum (assembly GCF_040938575.1). NCBI lineage: Eukaryota > Metazoa > Chordata > Amphibia > Caudata > Ambystomatidae > Ambystoma > Ambystoma mexicanum. The sequence goes on from NC_090939.1 coordinate 641,896,834, forward strand.
TCAGTTCGCCATTAGGAAAACTCCCCAGTCATCTACTGGAGTGTCTCCCTTTGAGTTGTTGTATGGAGGAGAATCCGGAGATGTGTTAGACATGGTGCGGTAAACCTGGTAAGAGAGGGAGAAAGCCACTATTCCATTATCACAAACTGCCCAAAGGTTCAAAGAACAGATGGCAGCAGTAGGGAAAATAGTTCATCTTAATATGGTTAATACTCATGAACATCAGAAAGAGAACGAATGCCATGACAGGAAGGCATTGATGAGATCCTTCTCCATAGGGCAGAGAGTGTTGGTCCTTCTTCCCTCATCTGATAATAAGATGCTATCTAGATGGCACAGGCCATATGAAGTGCTTGAACAGATGGGACCCTATAATTACAAATATCACAACCCGATCGAAAAATCAAAACCCATATCTATCATATCAATATACTTAAAGAGTGCAAAGAACCTATGGAGATAGATACCTCTATCATGCTAACCAGTCTCTTAGCAGAAGGGAACGAGAATAGCCAGTTAATCTCCTCTGAGTTATCTCAAAATCAACAACAGGATCTATTGGACCTGTTACAATAGTTCCCTGACATGTTTAGGCCTGAGCCAGGGAGAGTGAAAGGAGTATATCATTATATCCGTACTCCTCCGGGACAAGTAGTACACCAAAAGCCTTACTGCATCTCTGAAAGTAGAAAACAAATCATTCAAGATGAAGTAGAAACAATGTTGAAGGCAGATATTATTGAACCATCACAAAGTCCTTAGTTCTCCCCGATTGTCTTAGTTGACAAGCCAGATAACTCCTGGAGATTCTGTATAGATTTCTGAAAAGTTACCGACGTGTCCCAGTTTGATAGCTATCCCATGCCCATAACAGATAACCTGATTGATAAATTAGGATATGCCAAGTACCTTTCCACTATTTATTTTTTAGAACACATTTTATTATATTTGAGAACATACATCAAACAAAACCACAGCAGCACCATGATGGACAGAGTATTAGAAGTTCCAGGCGTACGGAAGGCAAGAAGCAGGTCAAAACATAAACACAGACATATTGCACTGCACCCCGACCTCCAGAGAGTTCCATCACACAGCTTCCTCACATTTATGCCATATCTTCTGAAATTTGACCGAGCAACGCCATGCTTTGTAAATTCTCCTTTCATATGACATACATATGCCAATATTTGATACCCATTTGCTATACTTGGGCGCTTCCGGCCGGGCCCCACATCATGGCTATATTTCTTTTGGCCAGAATGGCTGCAGTAGATATCAGCGGCTTATTGAAGTCACCATAGGAGTGAGCACCCTAGATCCCCAACAACATCTTGGGCTCGGCAGGCACCCGATCTCCCACCACTCAGACAGCGCTGATGGCTGCCCAACCACATTTAAATAGCAATGTACATGAATAGTACATTCGGTGCACTATTTTGAGCTGAACCAAGCGAAATCTGGAGGAGATTGCTACCTCCCTCAGGGACATCAGAGCCTCCATCCAGTCCTCTGGGTCCAAAACCCCCACCTCCACGTCCCACTTATGCTTCAGCTCAAGTAATCCCTGTGACGAGAAGGAAGATATGCATTGATACATGGTTGAGGTAACTTTCCTGTCTACCCGTTGTGTCACAATATTGGCCTCAAAGGTTGTATATTAGAATTTGACTGAGTTTTCTGAATTGCTCCCCAAAGCTTATCCCTGTCAGTACCATCTGTGGCAAGAAGTGCCAGGGGATCCAGAAGAAACGAGGCACGGTCCATTACCAGATAGAGGCGTCTGATATTCATACTGGTGGATTTATCCAGCATGAAACCGCACTGATCGGGCTGTACCAGTGTGGTGATCACTCGCAGCACCCGGTTGCCAAGTACCTTAGCCAGTACCTTTGTTTCCCCATTTATGAGAGAGATGGGACAGTAGGAGAAGCACATATTAGGTGGTTTGTCCTTTTTAGAGATACCCACTATAGTAGCCTGCCTCAGGTCCAACGGCAGAGCACCCACTTCTCTACTGTGCAGGAAAAGATTTAGCAAGTGTGAAACGGGCTGACTGCCAACCCTTTTCCACACCTCCACCCAAAGCCCATTCGGGCCCGGTGACTTCCTAGACATGAGGTGAGAGAGTGCATCCGCAATCTCCTCTTCAGTAAACTCTGCTTCCAAACCTAGTGAGTGCTCCTCAGAGAGGCGAGGGTGCGTGATGTCACCAAACAGGTTGCAACCAATCCGTCAGCGTTGCTCAGGGGCACAATAAAGTGCTTCATAGTATTGCGCAAAGTATTCAGCAATTTCGGAGTCCTCCGTGTGGGCTTCCCCATGTTCATCCAAAATGTTCCTGATGTGTTTGTTGCCCTCGTCGCGACGCTCCAGCTAGGCTAACATTTTCACGGCCTTATCCCCAGAGTCATAAATCCTACTCAGCCTATCCCCATGGGCTTGCCTGGCGTTATCTAGTTGGATATTCTGCAATGTCTCTCTGGCCGCCACCGGTAATCTATGAGAGGCAGGGGAATCAGATTGGAGAAAGTCTTCCTCTAGGTTCTCGGCTACCATTTCAGCCTCCCGTACCTGCTGCGAGTGGGCCTTACATTTTGCCGAGACCAGGGAGATCATTTCTCCTCTCAGGGCTGCCTTATAGCCCTCCCAAAGCATCACCGGGCTGTCCACCGACCTAGTGTTAAATTTGAAGTATTCCTTGGTTTTGGACGTGATCTCTTCCATAATTTCAAGAAAAGAGAAGGTTGTAAGTATTGAAGCACCATCCCGCCCGGTGTCTAGGTCTGCTGTTCTCGAGCTCAATGAGAAGCGGGAGTGGTCTGAGATCCCTCTTGCAAGGAACCTGGCTGAAGTAATCAAATGTGCCTTTGAATTTGGAAGGAAAAAGTAATCCATTCTAGACATGGATGCTTGCGCCTCAAAATGGAAGGAGTAGCCCCTAGCCTGTCCGTTAACCCCCCTCCACATGCCACACAAGTCCAACGCAGTAGTGAAAGTGCATAATTTGGTGGGAGCAGCAGAGTCTGTTCCCCGAAGATGAGTACGGTCAATGGTCTAGTCCATGAAATCATTAAAATCACCTCCCACAATGGATGGCTACCAAGGGGCGTGTGAATGGAGGTGGCCTGAGTGTGCTCCTCCGTCACCCAGACCCCAAGAAGTGAGTGAGCCCCCACTCATGCCTCCTGTGACTGAAATCGCTGTGTTGGAGAGACGGAAAGCTAAGGTGATAGCCTGGTCCCTCCCTGTGAACTGTGGCTCTGCATCGGGGTCACACCCCCCCGCAGCTGTCTAGCCGACATTGGAAGGCCCGGCCCCTGCTGCGCTGTAGGTGGCGAAGTGTTGCCAGAAAGAGCTGTGCACTTGCTGCACGTTTTCGGCTTGAAAAATTACAGCGGCAGGCATGCCTGCCTGTTGAAAGGTTGTAAGGGGCCAGGAGGGGGTGATTCTGCAATGCTCGTAATGAAGAGACAGGCCCAAGGCATACAGGGCTGTTACACCAGGGCCCAAATAGCAAGGCAGCTGTTGCCTCAACAATTACAGTTTCCCCAGGGACATGTGGGCCCCCAGTACTGGGGCGGTGTGCCCACCTCCCTGTCCTTTGGATCCAAGAGGACCATTATATTGTGAGGGGAACCCGAGTTGAGCTGGCAGATCTTAGTAAAAACAAAAGAGGGGCCTGGAGCAGCCCAATGGAGTGAATGGAAAGACTTTAACAGCAGCAAAGACCACGAGACCCCGCAGGTTACTCCGAATTAGGCACACAGTGGGTGGCACGGCTGGAGGGTGTGTGATCGTCTTGCCTGCACGAGGCTGACCCTCTCCCCTACCATGCAGGTGACTTGTCTAAACCAGACAAGAGCGTGAGAGAGGGGAATTGTCTCTGTTGTATTCCCATCAGATATGACTGCCTCACTAACTCTTAAGAGACACTACGTGGCTTCCCCCTAGGTGAAGGAGGTGCTGCATGTGACCAGTTCCCCCTGGATGTTGCACCTCGCCCCATGGAGATTAGATATAAAACTGGCAGAATTTGCATACCCAGGTAGGAATAACCCAGCTGACGACACCGCAGGGAGGAAAATGGCAGCTGAAGGGGAGGATTCGTTGGCAACCAAGAAGGATGCTGCCTCATTACTAGAAAAGATCCGGAGCATGAGGGCGGATATAGGAGGAAATGTTGACAAGATCAACACTAGACTCGACAAGATGGAAGAGAGACTGCAGGAAGTGGAATATAACCAATCTTCCTTAGACACATTGGAGATTCAGATGGGCTTTGGCTGGGTGAAATGGAGAAGAGAGAGGCAGAGATGGTCCTGAAAATGGATGATTTTAAAAATCGAGAAAGAAGGAATAACCTCAGATTATTTGGGATACCGGATATGGAAGGAGAGACTGAAAGGGACCTCAGGAGGAACATGAATGAAGTTGCAAAACTCTTCTTTGATGATGACTCGATTAATGGGACAGAAATTGAAAGAATACACTGGGCTAGTGGCTCAACTAGAGGGCCGAGATCAGTCCTGGTGCGTTTCCACAACTCCCCGGACAAGCTCAAGATACTCGAGAAGGCAAGGTCTAAGGGCCCGTGGTGTTGGGCATGACAAGAATCACTTTCTTTCAGGATTTATAATCCCTTACGCTCGCAAACAGGAGTCTGTGTTTGCCCCTGACTAAATGGCTCAATGTAAAAGGAGTCCGATATAGATGGGGATTCCAGTTCTCGATCTCTTTTAAATTGGAAAGACATAAGTACAGGTTGGTTACAGAAGAAGAAATAAATAGAGTCTCAGGAGAGCTGCTTGGGGAGGAGGAATCGGTCTCCAGCCCAAAAGGGGACTATGATGAAGATAGGCAATGGCACATCAAGGGGCCCAATATGTGAAGAATCCCCGGCTTGAGGAAATTCAGGAAGCTGAACACTTTTCCGGCCAGCATGTCCTGAACAAGCTTTCTGGTGAGGCTGTGAGTGTGACAGTGGTGGTTCTGGATGGGGTTGAGTTTACTCTCATGACTGAAATGGGACGGGTTATATGTGAAAGTCTCTGATACCTTTAAACTGTCTAGGTTGGCTGAGGCATGTAGGATTAAGAGGTCCAAAAGCCGCTTGTGGTTATTTGGCTGGCTGAAATAACGGGGGTGGTGTGGGGGCAGCGGATAGTGAGGTGAACAGAGCTGGGTCTGGGGTCTGTCTGGTGGTTTGGCACTCGCCTAGTGATGGCAACTGGGAGAGACCGGACACCAGGCACGTGGGGGGGATGGGAGGGAGGAGGGGTTTTCAAAATTATGACATGGCTCTTGCAACGTTACCCCAATGACTTTTTCAATTCATTGTGGGGGATTGACTCTGACTCAGAGATTCGGTTTGGGTGAAAGAATCTGTTATGGCTGACTCGGGTTAAGAGGCTAGGCGAGACAGTCTGAGGGTGTGTACACTGAATGTGAAGGGGCTGAACTCCCCGGCCAAGAGGTCTTGGTCGCTAGGGAATTTAGAAGGTCCGGGATTGATGTCTTATTCGTTCAGGAGACCAAGTATCTTAGGGGAGAGGAACGTTTGATTCCCTGTGGCCTAATTGGGCGAGAACACTGGGGATCAGGGATAACGAGAAAGGTAGGAGTCGGGATTCTGATCCGGAATGGACTTAGGATGGAAGTTGCTAAGGTGTGTTCAGACTCAAGAGGGAAGGGCTCTGTTGATCTCTGGTTCGATCCAAAGAATAAGGTACATATTTGTTGCAATTCATGTCCCAAATCAGGGTCAAGGGAGATTTTTTCAAAGAACCCTAGAGAAAATAACGAATGAGGGGCAGGTCCATCTTATAGTCAGGAGAGATCTCAATGTGTGGATGGATGTCAGTCTGGACAGGCAGGTTAAGCACTCAGGGGAACAGGAATCCTAGAAACAAGGAGGTATGGAGTTCAGTTGTAACGCTTACCTGATCTCTGCGGGAGCGCTCTGGTCTTGTGTTAATGTTCCTCAGATGTTCCCTGGACGAGTATAGACAGGCAGATACTGCAATAAGAAAAACAGCGATTACCTCTCTAAAAGAAAGCTAGAACCTCTTCAATTCTTTCCACTAGTGCCTTTGGTAGAGGTTTTTCCAAGAGAAGAATCTTGGTAGGGGGGCCTAATACTGCTCACCTGTGTCTTTGTTTTGATGAGCTCTCCACCCTGCTAGGGTGCAGGGGTGCTAGGCCTGAAGAAAGTGGTGTTCTGTAGAAGGATCGATTATACTAAGGTTTTGGGCACACTGGGGAATTAACAAGAGGTAGCACTCTCAGTGGTAAGTTCCAAAAGAAGTTCTGAGTGCTAGAGTTCGTATAATCTGGCCTTATTTAACTTGCTTGCAGGCTAAAATGAATTGAACCTTCTGACAGGAGCTGAGTTCAGAGGGAAAAAATATGAACGGAGCTTGCAGTGAGTATGGAACTTATTGTAGCAGCTGTTGGCATTCTTCTAGACACGCGAGGCGTGTAAAATGATGATGCTCGTCTTTTATTAGATGGAGAACTCGTGGGAGCCAAAGTGTAGCTGTCCACAAATGAATTATACGAGGAGCGAACAGGGTTTACTTAAAGCCGTGTGTGATTAATGAGTCCTAACACACAGACGGAAATAGTTCAGCTAACAATCATTTATTTACTTCCACCGACACATGGCAGCATTAACTGTGTTCTGAGATGGAACTACCAACAGTTTCAACATAACCTTTACTGAATAACGTGAGTTTTAACTTTTCAACTGGAGTGACATTTGAAAATGCGGAAGCCCTTCCGCGTAACAGAATTCTGGTCTACTTGCGGTTTTTTGTAGAACGTCGATTTTAGCCCAGAGTTCTCACGAAACGTTGAGGTGAAGGAAAGGGAATTTACTGAGAGAGACTGAGCGGGCTGAAAGGTGGAATTAGAAATGAGGGAGAAACAAAACTGGGAAGGGAAAATAAACTAGGGATGAAAGGTTCTGTGAGCGGGATCCAAGTCTGTGACAGAAATCCACGGTAAACTCTGCACTGCCAGAAGCAGGAACAACACGAAGTGCGGGCCTCCCGATGGGCGGGGTTTATAAAGGGAGCTGAGTTCAATGCATAGAGCAACACTGCTAACCAACAGGCAACCAACTGGGCAGCCATATTAGGTAATCAGGAAGTTCATTACCTGTCCATTAGAAACATCCTACTGCAATACCAAACTTATGTATAGGCCAAGAGCGCCAGGCTAAGGTCCATTTCTTTTCCCAACCGAAGGCTGGTCTCTTTTGAATTCCTCTTTGAGGGACTTTGCCAGGTATCTTGCCAGTGCTCATGACATCAGTACAGCTTTAGACCTATATGGGCTACGGGACATATGGCAGCACTTGCACACGCAAGAAAGGGGCTTTACCTTCTATTCCGCCCCTCAATGTACATCAACGAGAATAGACTATCTATACATCTCAACGTACCTGTGGGACTGGCATTACGATCAGGGATTCGCTCAGTGGACATTCACTGGAGTGGTCTATGCCCTAGGAACTCTTAAGTAGAGGTGTGATGAGTCTCTGTGGAAAGACACTGTGTTTAAGGAGCAAATGGAGAATGGAATCAAAGGATTTTTTCGTTATTAATGAGACTGGGCGGTGCGAAAGGGAATTGTATGGGATGCTGTGAAGGCCACGTGGAGATGCATGTTGATCAGAGAGGGGGCCTGTAAAAAGAGAGAACGTATCCTTATTGAGAAAGCACTATGGAATAAAATAGGAGCTTTGGAAAGACTTGCTCAGGCGTCCACTAGTGCGAGGGAGGACCATATTATGGAGGCTAGGGGAGTGAGAGAGGAATTGAGACTGTTGGAAGAGGGAAAGTTAGTGCACAATTTACGCTTCCTGAAATCGAAATTTCACGAAAAAAAAGGCGGACACCCTTCTTGCTACAAGGTTAAGGGGACAACGGGCAGAGAGATGAGTCTCAGAGATAGAGGGAAGGGAGGGGACAATGGGGGTCACAGCAGAAGGGAACCAAGAGGCATTTGCCTCATTTTTCAAGTTGTTATATAGGAGCGAGGGGAACGTCCATACGGAAGTGATTGAGAATTACTCAGGAGAGTCTCACCTCCCACTGTTATCTGAGGATAAATCAGGTGCCTTGGATGCTCCAATCACCATAGAAGAAATTAAGAATGCAATAGCGCACCTACGGCTGGGAAGGGTACCTGGGGAAGATGGTTTCACCTCAAGATTTTATAAGTCCTTTATGCCGGTCCTGTTGTCCTTCCTCACAATGCTGTTTAACGACATTATGGAATCTGGCAGAGCTCCAGATTCATTCCTCCAGGCCCTCATTACAGTAATTCCAAAGGAGGGCAAGGACCATAGGTCTTGTGGCTCATACCTCCCAATTTCTCTCCTAAATATAGATGCTAAGATATATGTGAGGGTCCTGGCTGCCAGGCTGGAGGGGCACTTACCGACGCTTGTTCACTCGGACCAGGTGGGATTTGTCAGAGGGTGCCAGGGAGCAGACACTATAAGGAAGACACTGCACCTGATAAACGAGGCTCAAGGTGTACTGGGTGATCCCACTCTCTGTTAATGCCGAGAAGGCCTTTGATAGGGTTGAGTGGGCCTTTTTAGAAGCAGCCCTTAAAAATGTGGGATAGGCAAGAGACTTAAGAGGGGTATACTGGCGATCTATTCCTCTCCGAGGTCATGTTTGGCGGTTAACGGGGGATACTCACGCTGGTTCGACCTGGGCAGAGGGACGAGGCAAGGTTGCCTGCTCTCCCCTGCTCTTTTTGTGCTCTCTCTGGAACCCCTGGCCTGTAGGTTGAGAGAGGACCGTAGAGTAGAAGGATTTGTAGTGGGAGGGACAACATATAAAATTGCACTGTACGCGGACGGCATGCTCCTGGATGTGGTAAATCCATTGTCCTCCGACCTGGCTGCAGTCAGTTTGATTAAGCAATATGGTCAAATGGCATGGTTCAAAATTAATGTGGGCAAATCGGCCCTCTTCGCATTGGACACAAATAGGGATGGGGATTTGGGGCATTTCTGAACCCTAGGCATGAAAGTTAATGTGGGAACATTACGTTACTTGGATATTAATGTCACAAGAGAACTTAAGGGTCTGTATGATGCAAATTGTCCCCCCCTTGATGAAGGAACTGGAGAAAGACCTAGGGAAATGGAACAAGCTGACAATTTCCTGGTTGTGGCATTTGAATGCACTTAAAATGGTGGTGTCAAGGAGTTCCCCCCTTCTCACCTGAGTTCGATCTTTGCTGGATTTCTTGATCGATGCCTTCTTGCGTACTGATCGAGTCTTGAATAAGGCTGCACGAGTCTCTTCCGACTCCAGCGTGCGTTCAAGTACCGGGATGCAGGGATCCAGGAAACCAGGAAATAACAGGGTGCGCAACTAGCACACGAGTCCAGGAATCAAGAAAGGAAGGAAAGGGACTAGAATTGGGTTAGAGTGGAAGAAGCAAGGGAAACAATACCGCGAGCTACGGAGCACACGTCTGGTCGCTACTTCGCAATAGCATTGAGATGCGCGGGGCCGTGGGGGCGTGGCATATTTATGGAACGTACTACGTCCGCCGTGAAGGCTGGTGCGAGGCGTGTCACGTGATATGGCCATGTTGGGAGAAACAATGAATGCAAGCCCCGCCGTGACAAGGACCAGGAAGTCCAGAAGGGGCGCGTTCTGTGGGTCATGACAGCATGCCTCCTCCGAAAACCTGTTCCACCAGGTTTGCCCGGGTGTATAAGGTGAAATCTTCTGAGTAGTCGAGGGGCCTTGAGATTAGAAAGTGGTTCCCAGGTTCTTTCACTAGGAGGATATCCTTTCCATTCAACCAGGTATTGAAGCTGACCCGGTTTATACATGGAGTCACATATTCGAGATACTTCATATTCCAATTGGTTGTCGACCAGTAGAGGAGGAGGTTGGCAGGATTTCCGGGAGGATTGGTGGTAGGGTTTTAATAAGGGTGTGTGGAATACTGGGTGAATTTTCTTCCAATTGTCTGGTAGACTAATCCGGTATGAAACTGGATTGATAATTTCTTTGATGGGAAATGGACCATAGTACCGAGGGGCCAACTTGTTTGGCCGTAGATGCCGGGGTAGTAATTTCGAGGACAACCAGACTTGATCACCGATTGCATAAGAAGGACCTGGTCTCCTTTTTAAATCTGCATACCTCTTAGTCTGTGTTCTGGCCTTCTCTAAATTTTCTTTGGCCTCTTGGTGTACGTTGATGAGGGTTTCAATCCAGGAGTCGACAGTAGGTACTGGTGTAGGATGAGGGAGAACAGAGGGTAGAACTGATGGATGGAAACCTTGGCTACAATAAAAGGGGCTGGTCTTAATTGCTGAATGGTCAGAATTGTTGTAGGCAAATTCAGCCACGGGTATCAGGAGCGACCAGTCATCCTGAACCTTGGTGGCGAAACATCGAAGATACTGTTCCAGGGTCTGATTAGCACGTTCTGTGGCCCGTTGGTCTGGGGATGATAACCAGATGAGAGGGCACGTTGGATTCCCAAAATGCGACAGAGATGTTTCCAGAATTGAGAGACGTACTGAGGTCCTCGATCAGATATGATCTTGGAAGGGAGCCCATGTAAAAGAAATATGTGTTCCAGGAAGATTCCAGCAAGTTCGGACGAGGATGGTAACTTGCACAGGGGTGTAAAATGAGCCATATGAGTGAACAAATCTATGGTAACCATGGTTGTGTACCCTCTGGAAGGTGGTCATTTCACAATGAAGTCTGTAGCAATGAATTCCCATGGCCTTGTTGGCAGCGATGGTTGTATTAGAAGACCCGCTTTTCTCTTGTTATCATGTTTGTTTTGACTGCAGACAGCACAAGTTTTGATGTACTGCTGTACGTCGATCTTCATTCCAGGCCACCAAAACTGTCTTTGTATAAAATGGAGGGTGTTAGTTATGCCACGATGCCCGGAGTGAAGGGTATCATGACAGAGGTTTATCATTCTTTGTTGTAATTTCTGTGTAGGAATGACCAGTGCATTGTCCTTGAATAAGTATCCTTCCTTAAGTCTTAGGTTCCATGGATTCTTCCTTGAAATATCCTTCTAGAGGTCAGAGGATTGGGTTTGAACTCGAATTTCTTCCAGGAGGTTGACTGCTTGAGCTACAAAGATCGTGTGGGGAAACATCTTAGGATAGGCCTTGTCTTCAGTAGTTACATAGTCAGGACGTCGAGATAAGGCGTCAGAAATCATGTTTTGTGATCCGGGAACATAAGTGATTTGGAATTGGTACTGGGCAAAGAAGAAGGCCCAACACGCCTGACGACTGTTCCTACACTCCAATGATTGTAGAATTTGAAGATTCCGATGGTCTGTGCGGACCTGAACTGGATATCTAGCACCCAGAAGTAGATGTCACCATTCAGTGAAGGCCTGGCGGATGGCTAACAGTTCCTTTTCCAGGACGGAATAGTGTGTCTCACTGGGAGTTAGGGTTCGTGAGAGGTAAGCAATGGGGTGTTCCAGTTTATCCTCAAGTTCCTGTTTCAAGACCGCTCCTATGGCGTAGTTAGAGGCATCCGTTTCCACCAGTAATGGGCGATTTATGTCTGGTTGGGCCAGGATGGGGGCTTGCGTGAACTCTGTCTTCAATCGTTGGAATGCTTTGTATTGCGGTGTAGACCAGATAAAGGGAGTGTCTTTCTTCAAGAGAGCAACGATCGGCTGGACGATCTCGGATAAGGTAGAAATGAACTTCCGGTAGAAGTTGGCAATCCCCAAGAAGGATTGAACTGATTTCACGGACGTGGGAGCAGGCCATGCCAGTATGGCCTTTACCTTTGAAGGGTCCATACCAATTCCTTCTGGGCTAAGGATGAATCCCAGGTAGTGAACAGAAGTAACGTGAAACAAGCATTTTTCGGGTTTGGCTAAAAGCTTGTGTTCACAGAGTCGTTGCAATACTGCCTTTACATGTTCTTCATGCTTTAGAGGATCCTTGGAAAAGATCAATATGTCATCCAGATAGACAATGACGAAAAGGAATAACATGTCAGAAAACACCCTATCCATAAAACGTTGAAAAACTGCAGGGGCATTAGCTAGTCCAAAGGGCATGACTAGATATTCATAGTGACCAAAGGGTGTTCTAAAGGCTGTTTTCCATTCGCCTCCTTCCCGGACACGGATCAAATGATAGGCACCCCGGAGATCCAACTTCGTGAATACTACGGCGCCTCTCACAGCTTCCAGGATATCCGAGATCAGGGGTAGTGGGTACCAATCTTTGAGGGTGCATTGATTTAAGCCACGATAGTCGAGGCAAGGTCTGAGTTCCTTGGTGTCCTTCTTGGGAACAAAGAACAATGAAGCACCGCTGGAGATTTTGAGGGTCTTATGGTGCCGTTTTCAAGGTTGGTATCCAGGTATTCTCTGAGGGCCTTTTTCTCAGGTTCGGAAAGAATGAACATTCTGCCAAAAGGAATCACTGCTGAGGGATCTGTATCTATGGCACAGTCTTCAGGTCTGTGAGGGGGTAAGGCCTGGACTATAGCAGTTGAAAATACATCAGCATATCCCTGATAGGCCTCTGGGACTTGTATGATATTGGAAACCATGAGTGGTGTTTTCAGGTCTCTTGGTGGTTCTTTAGGGGGTGTCGAGGAGGGATCCAGGATTAGACAGTGGGACATTCAAAACTCTGAGCCTAGGAATAGTGATCCTGCTGTCCAATTGATATACGGATTGTGCTTCTGTAACCAGGGCATACCCAATACCATGGGGTAATGGGCTGACTTAATGATGTCAAATGTAATCCGCTCTTGGTGATGGTTTATGGAAAGTTGGATCTCTTTAGTCTGCAGGCTTATGGGTCCTGAATAGATGGGTCTTCCGTCGATTGCTTCCACCGGCTGCATGGTGCTTCGTGTCTTGTACGGAATATGATGACTAATAACCCAGTCTTGATCAATGAAAATTCCCATAGCTCCGCAGTCCACCAAGGCCAGAATGGGATAGGTCTTATTCTTGGAGGGTGACAGGAAGGCTTGTAGTATCACCAAATTGTTTTGTCCAGGAGAGTTCAAGGATGGAATTGATGTGGAGCAAACATCTCTCTCCCGAAGCTCTGCTCCATCTTGGATCTGGAGCTGGCGTTTCCCGAACGCTGAGGAGGGGCCAGAGGACACTCCCTAACCAGGTGTTTGTCTGAGGCACAATACATGCACAACCCCGTATGAATCCTTCTCATTCTTTCTTGCGGGGATATAGGTCCACGGAAGTACTCTCAAAGGACGGCTTTGGAGGATTAGCTTTGGATTTCTTCTTCTCTGCCTTCCTTTCCTGGATACAAAATCTATTTGCATGGCAAGGTCCATAAGTGCCTGGAATGAGTTTGGGTGAGCCACTCTGGCCAACTCATCCTTAATCTCCCACATTCAGTCCTCTCCTGAAAAGGGTAAAAGTCGCCTCCGGGGACCAATCAGCTTCCTTGACTAACTGCTTGAATCGGGTAACATAGGTGAGCATATCCTGGGATCCTTGCTGAAAGTCTAACAGGCGTTCCTGGGCACTATAGACCTGTTCTGGACGGTCAAACATGGTCTTAAGGGCTTGTATGAAGCCATCTAGAAGAAGATCGCCGGAATTAACGAGGGGCATGGCCCAGGTTAAGGCGTTTCCTGAAAGGTGGGAAATTATGAAGCCCACTTTAGCCCTGGGAGGTGAAAAGTAGTAGGGCTTAAAAGTAAAGTGAACCAAACATGAATCCAGGAATCCTCGAAGGGTTTTTGGTGAGCCATCGTATTTGTCCACTATACCGCCCAGCAATACACTTTCTTTTGTGGCAGAATCGCGGGATAGAACTAGTTGTTTGAGAGCTGCGTTTTCCGCCTTTAGATTCTGCACCTCGGTTGATAGCTCTTGCATGCCACGCATCAGGTCCTGGACGGCCGCTTTCATGTCCATATCGAGTTCGGTCGGTTTGCTGTCTCAAACTGTCAAGGAGTTCCCCCCTTCTCACCTGAGTTCAATCTGGATTTCTTGATCGATGCCTTCTTGCGTACTGATCGAGTCTTGAATAAGGCTGCACGAGTCTCTTCCGACTCCAGCGTGCGTTCAAGTACCGGGATGCAGGGATCCAGGAATCCAGGAAATAACAGGGTGCGCAACTAGCACACGAGTCGAGGAATCAAGAAAGGAAGGAAAGGGACTAGAATTTGGTTAGAGTGGAAGAAGCAAGGGAAACAATACCGCGAGCTACGGAGCACACGTCTGGTCGCTACTTTGCAATAGCATTGAGACGCGCGGGGCCGCAGGGGCGTGGCATATTTATGGAACGTACTACGTCCGCCGTGAAGGCTGGTGCGAGGCGTGTCACGTGATACGGCCATGTTGGGAGAAACAATTAATGCAAGCCCCGCCGTGACAAGGATCAGGAAGTCCAGAAGGGGCGCGTTCTGTGGGTCATGACAGGTGGTACTTCCTAAGATCCTTTACCTGTTCCAGATGCTGCCCATTCAGATCTCTGACCTCTACTTCAAGGCAACTAAGGGGACTCTTTTATGATTTTTGTGGCAGGGGAAGAAACCTAGGGTTTCCAGTGAGGCCCTGAGTCTTCCTAAGGAAAGTGGATGGGTGGGATTGCTGGACGTTCATTTGTACTATAAGGCTGCTCAGCTTAGGATTCTGATTCCGCACCTTAGACTATAGGAAGACCTACAATGGGTAGGACTAGACAATCATCACCTATGAGCGCCTACGGTAGGAGAATGGGTGTGGGTCCCTAGAGCTAAGTTACCCCAAAGGATACAGGAACATCCCATTCTGGTAACCTTCTGGAGTATCTGGTGACAGGGAGCAGGGATAAAGGGGGTTAGCTTGTGGCCTTCCCCATTGCCTTATATCTTGGTGCCGGGAGTGAGGAATGCTATCCCAAATCCAGAAAGGTTCCCAACCTGGTTTGAGGCAGGACTAGAAAGGGTCAGGCAAATGTGGAGAGACGGTAGGTTGATCACAATAATGGAGCTTGAAGAGGCCTTGGGAATAGGGACGCTCTCAGTTTTCTCGTACTTACAGTTGAGAGGGGTTCTAACGAGTGAGGTATGGAGGGAAAAGATTCCAAGGTAGCTTACACCTTTCGAGAGGATCTTGGATAACGCATTAGATTCCAAAGGACTGATTGGAGCTTTATACAGTGCCCTAGTTAAGACAAGAAGGGGATCCTCCGATAGGCTGAGGCAGAGATGGGAGGGAGACCTGGGGATGGAGCTTGACCAACAAACGTGGCAGAGACTGTGTCAGGGTGCCTTCCAGATGTCGATCTACTGCCAGTGCAAACTACATGCCATTAAACTGTTGCATAGATGGCAATATGGCCCGGTTAGGCTATCCAGAATGTACCAAGGTGTGAGTCCTAAGTGCTGGCATGAGTGCAGATCGAGTGCTGACTACTGGCATATGTGGTGGGTATGTGAAGTGGTGCAATCCTACTGGGACAAGGTCCTAAACTGGATTAGGGACCTGGAAGGGATTGCGAAGGGGAAAACACCAATGCTGGTTCTTTTTTGGCTTACAAGAATTTGAGGGAGAATATATACGATTACTGAATGGCTTACTCATTGCGGGAAGGGCATGCCTGGCAG
The DNA here is from genome assembly GCF_040938575.1 of Ambystoma mexicanum. Classification (NCBI taxonomy): domain Eukaryota; kingdom Metazoa; phylum Chordata; class Amphibia; order Caudata; family Ambystomatidae; genus Ambystoma; species Ambystoma mexicanum. The sequence continues at coordinate 641,912,460 of NC_090939.1, forward strand.
CACACTGAAAGAGAGGGTTGCCGTCCAGTAAGAAAGAATGGATCAACACGGCCCGAAATTTATTTGTAATGGAACGCTTAAGAAAGGCAAACCCCAGTGACCCTGTATCTGTTGAACTAGAATGGTTGTCTTTTAGGGGTAAATATATTCCACAGGCTTGAAGACAACCTATTCCAATTTGGTGCAGAGTGGGAGAGCCACCAAGTCCCGAGTACTTTAGGTTTTACAAGGCATGAAACGATACTGTAACTTAGGTGAAACGGGTCTCAGAGATCAATGTACCCTCCAAAAAGTAGACAAGTGAGAATGTACACGTGAGAGCCATACTGATGTTGTTATTAAAGCAGGAGGGGGTGGGTGTCGACTTTAGGGAGGTGTGGGTGGATGTGGGGAGGTGAGTAGAAAGACACAGGTTGTTCTGTTTATGTTTAAATGTTTGACCGTGTTAATGGGTACTCTTGTTTACATGATGTGAAATGTGCTCTTTTCTTGAAATACTTTTTTTTTTAAAATCACCTCCCACTTTCCACAACTCAGGGTGATGGGAGAGTAGTAACCTCTGAATGGAGGTCAATTGACAGCGGAGGGGTAGGCATAAACGGCCAGGATACCAACAGTAGTCCCCCCAATTCCCCGAAAACCAGAACACACCTACCATGGGGGCCTTTTTTGGTAGAAAGGACCCTAAAAGGCAACCGTTTGTGGATAAGTACCAGCACCCCTTGGAGGCCATAGAGAAGCCTGTGGAAGTCGCGTTTCGGTAGTGGGTGCGCCTGAAGAAGTTGCAGTCCGTGCCTGCCAAATGTGTTTCAAGGAGGAGAGCCACATCCGAAGAGTACCTATTCAGAAATTGGAGGACCAGGCCCCTTTTGATTCGAGAGCACAAGCCATTCACGTTCCATGATATTGTCTTAAGCTTGCTACTCAGGTTATTAGTCCCTATCTAATCAGTGAGAAAAAACATGTGTCAAGGGTGAAGCCTTTGTCCCAGTGGTTCTATGTCATTTCATTGACAGTCGTTATTTCAATAGGTTTTTTTACTGAATATTTTTTCATGAAAAAACTCATCAAAATTGATTTTCATTAAAAGATATTTGTAAAGAAAACATCAAAATAGCAACAGTCAAAAATGGGAGATACAACCTGTTGGAAATCCAGCATATTGGATCTAGCTTGGTTCTAATACACGTTCACCAGTAGTAATTGGGCCCTAGTGAAATTCTCAATAACAGATACTGCCAGTGCCCCCTCAGATGAGTGAGACAATTCTGCTTGCAGGTTCAAAGTACTATCTATGGCAATAGCCAACCCGCCACTGGGGCGTCCTTTGTCAATGCGGGGAGGCTGGTAGAGTAAAGATATTATATCCTCTAAGATCAAAGTCTGAGGTTTTCATAGTTTCCTGTAAGAAGAGCAAGTTCACCTTGCTCAAGCCGTCCTTAGTATCAGGCATCTTTGTAACATCATTAAACCCACAGGCCTTCCATGACATGATCCTAAGTCAGGTAAGACTAAATGGAGGGCTAGGGAGGGGTCAAGCCCTGTCTTATCCCAGAAAAAGACTTAAGTGTTGCCTCTACCAAGGACCAATCCTGGCCTTCATTAGGATATTAGATAGCTGGGCAATAGCAGAAGAAGAGGTTGCTGAATCTACTTACTTAATTCTGTCAAAAACCTCCACACCAGGTCTTGCTGTACAAGGTGAGAACCAAAGATCTTAGCCTGCTTGACGGAATTCAACTCATGAAGCATATAGCCCAATGACATGAGATTGGAACGCTGCTCCCATATCATGTTCAAGATTATTGTAGAGTGAATGTATGAAACCATTCTTTTGTTGGGAGTAATAAAAAGAGATATGAAGTCAATGGGCCTCATTACGAGTCCGGCGGTAGCCGTGCCGGAAAAACCGGCAGGCTGCCACCGGACCCATATTACTATTCTGCCATGTGATTGCCAGAATCACCGGGGCATTACAACCCCGGTGACCCGGTAATTCCGGAGGCAGAATTCTGTAAATCCCCATTCCGATGGAGTCCAATAGGACTCCATGGTGAGGTGACCATGGAAACACTGGTTCCGTCTATGACAGAGCTGGTGTTTCCATGTCCGCCTGCAGGCGGGTGGTGTTAAACCCGCCAGGTCAGACCTGGAGGGAGTGACACCTCTTGCCTGCAGGACTCTGAATCAGCCGGTCTGGAAACAAAGATGGTGGTGGTTTTACCGCCACCATTCTTTCCGGACCGGCAGGGTCGTAATGAGGCCCAATGTCTTCAGACTGAAGCATTCTCAAGGTCGGTATCTGCCTACTTAAAGATTCCCAACAATTTAGTTCTATTCAGTCGGATTGCTCCATCATTTTGCATGGTACATTTCCACCCCACAGTTTTTGAGTTGTAACGTTCCTTGGCAGCAGCGGTCGTTTCCAACCCAACAGTCACCACCTTAGGCATCGAAGTAGAATCAGTGGATATTGTAGAACCCATTGACGTACTGGTGAGTTTACAATTAAACCTTCCTGCTTACTACTGATAGTAGTGGTTTTGTTGAGAGGTGCCCTCTGATTGCATGGTCGCCAGAAAGATGTCATTTTAGTTTGTTGCACTTTCATACGACTGAGCACACTCATTGTGGTAGTGGGCAGTGAATTTAGCGTGGACTGAGCAGCAATGTTAGGGTTGACCCCTTGGCTCCCCCCCACCTTGAATGCAATTCAAATAGATCGTAGTATCCTTTGATGTTCCTTTGAGTACACAGCTACAAGTCACAGTGTTTGAAATTGTAGAGTTCACAGGGGCCACCTCAACACCATTCGACAAGAATGTAGCGGAGAGCTCCCTAGGACAATTGGTCACATGATTCTGGGCCGCATCACCAGCACTGTCTGTGTTGTATTCTGAGTTCAGATCATTAATCTCGTCTGAGATGGAACGTTGACGTATATATGGTTACAAGAGGAGTTTTGGTGATTGTGCTTAGAGGCAGGTTGTTTTTTAGATTTGTATCTGCTCTATGTAGGCAGGAAACCTCCTCTTCCTTGTAGCAAGGCAATAGGCAGGAAAAAAAGACTGGACCCTTGTGGACCCTTGTGCCCTGACTGAACAAAACACACCCCACCCACTCTCTGTACCCCCCACTCACCAACTCTTCCACCATCCTCTCTATCCCACCCACCCTACCCCCACACTGTACCCCACCCTACCCCAGCTCTCTCTACCCCCATTCTCTCTACTCCCACCAACCCGCACCCTCTCTACTCCCCAATCTCCCACTCTCTCTACATACCCCCTCTACCTGCATCCACCCACCCTACTGCCAGTCTCTCTGCCCCCACTGGCCCTCTTACCACTCTCTCTAGTCCCACCCATCCTACCCGCACTCTCCCTACCACTACCCAACCATCCTACCCCCACTCTCTCTACCCCCACTCTCTCTACTCCCACCAATCCCCACCGTCTCTACCCCCCAATCCCCCACTCTCTCTACATACCCACTCGACTTGCATCCACCAACCCTACTGCCAGTCGCTCTGTCCCCACCGACCCTATTACCACTCTCTCTAGTCCCACCCATCCTACCTGCACTCTCTCTACCACTACCCAACCATCCTACCCCCACTCTCTCTACCCCCACTCTTTCTACTTCCACCAACCCCCACTCTCTCTACCCCATGCTCTCCAATCCCCTCTACCCGCACCTACCCACACTAACGCCAGTATCTCTACCCCCACCCACCCTACCGCCACACTCTATACCCCTATCCACCATACCACCACTCTCTCTACCCTCACCCACCCCACGCCCACTCTCTCGACCCTCACCCTCCCTACCCACACACTCCCCCTCATCCATCCTTCCCCCACTCTTTCTTGCCTCACCCACTCTACTCTCACTCTTTCTACCCCCACCCGCCCAACCCCAATCTCTCTACTCTCACCCGCCCAACCCCCACTCTCTCTGCTCCACCCACCCTGCGTACACTCACCCACCCTACCCCCACTCTCTACCGCCATCATCCGACCCTACCCCATTCTCTGTACTCCCACCCATCCTACCCCACTCTATCTACCCCCACCCACCCAACTTTCTCTATGCCACTCAACCAACTCTCTCTACCCCAACCCACCGTACCAACTCTCTCTCTACTCCCCACCCACCCTAAACTCACCCTCTCTAGCCCCTCACGCTCTAACCCCTCCGACCCCACCCCCTCTCTCTCTAACCCATCCACCCACCCTAAATCCTCTCTCTCTCTATCCCCACCCACCCTACCCCCTCTCTCTACCACCACCCATCCTACCCCACTTTTCTCTACTCAATCCTACCACATCTCTCTTTACCCATACCACACATCCTACCCCTTCTCTCGTTAGCTCCACCCAGTGGTCGAAGTGGGTGGGAGCAGTTGGGAGCGGTGCTCCTCTGCTTTTTTTTAATTACGTTTTGCAATTCCTATTTGTTTTATTTAAAAAGAAACCATTCGGGAACTTTTTCATTTTAAAATAAAAGTGTAGGAATAACTTGAAACTTGCACTACATCACCTTAAACAGCTCCAACCGCACATGACAGTGAGCTTTCTTAGTACTGCTGGGAATCTGTTATTTTTTCAGTGACATGCTTGGGACAAAGCCCATCCCAAAGCCCATAATAACCCTGCTCCCGTAGTAGTCTGAATTTTTCTTTCGCATTTAAGCAACTTAAGATGAAAATGCTGCAGGCACAGCTGTATGTGCAGTTAATGGGTAGGTGGGTGGGGAGACTTTGATCTTTGGTATGCCCCTTAAGAGGTGCCAATGGTGTGTGATTAGAAAGGAGAGGGTGCGTAAAGGTGCATGCTTTGGGGGACAATGAATCAAGGTAATGTGGGTCATTTAAAATGCATTTTTCATTTTCTTTTACTGTTTCCTTTCAGCCTTTACACAGAGGTGGGGGTAGAATGGAAGAAAGGCGAAACCCAGGAACGGGGTTTGTATTGTCCACGTAGAGGGTGTGGCAATGGCGTTTGTGAGGAGTGAGGGGAGGCCAACAGGGAACGTAGTTCCACTACTTCTTTTCGTACACTTCAACTACCGGCACCACCGACCCTACGTCATTTATCCACCCACCCTAGCCCCTCTATTCGAACTCCATCTCCCTATCCCCTCGCATCCTTCCTCTGACACTCTCACATTGTTTTGTGCACTCTCACCCTCTCTCGCTCATATTTCCTCTTGCTCATCATCGATGATACCCTCTATCAATGGCTTCCTCCCTTGCTCTGGTCCCTTCTCATGCTATTGCACACATGCACCCCACTTCGCATCCTCTTTTGAAACCTTTCACTCTCCTCCTTGCGCCCTGGCGCCTATAAATGCAAAGAACAGCTGTAAACGGCCAAATTATTGACATTGCCAATTAGTGTTTTCAATCTGCCGTGCCTTTGCAGGAGGGCAAAAAAGGTATGGAAATCAGACTTTGTCCCACTCCAAAAAGGGCAGCCTCGGTTTGCATAGGTTTTTTCCCCTTTGTGGCGTTGCCCCGTGAGGGGATACGCACGCGGCGGCGTGACGTTGCACGTCGCCGCGTGCGCCTTAAATAAACGGGGCGTTCCCGGCCGCGGGAGAGCGACCGGGGAGCCCGAAGCGTGCAGACGTGTTGGTGTCCCATCTGTGCATGCTGGGGCTCGCGGGCACGCAGCGGGGGCGCCCAGAGACCCCCAACAGTGGCGACGAGTGTCGGATGCCCGGGCCCGGCGGTGAGCGCAATCCCGGAGTAATTTTTCATTTCGAGTGAAACATCCGTGGATGTTTCGCATCACGCCGAGGCCGCGGACCACACGCGGCTGGCGGCCATCTTGCCCACGAGGTGGAGAGTCTTCTAACGGCTCCGGTTTGGAGCAGGAAGACCATCCAAACCTAATTTTTGGATCAACTGACTGCAGGCAGTACAACCTGCAGGCCCATGCCAAGATTTTGTCATTTTGGTGAATTTTCAGGCGGTGACGTCGTGTTGTAGCTGGAAGATGGACTGAGGTGGCTGGGCCTTCTCAGCCCATTCCTTTTATAGCTCAATTTTTGGAGACTTTTGTTCACGGATCCTCTTCAGGACCCTCTTCAACCCCTTCATCATCATCACGTGGGGGATGACGCTCCAGCTTCTGCGGCCCACGTGGACACCAGGCGCCTTGAGGTACTCTCCTTCAACCCTTTCATCATCACGTGGGTGGTGGCAGTGTGGGGAGTGGTGCAAGTTGCGGCCCTTAGAATTGGAACAAGGGTGCCTGTGCGCTTGCGCCTATGAGTGATCCTGGTGCCCTGGAGGGTGCGACTGCCACGGCTTCGGAGGAGTCGCAGGATGAAGATCTAACAGACCTGTTCCAGCAGAACCCCCCACAGCACATCCCACGCTCGACGACGTCTGGACTGCCTGTACAACCGGTGGGTGCAGCCCCCCCTCCAGTCCAACCACCACCCCTGGCCATGGCCCAAGCCAGGGCGCAAGCGGCCTTGCAGCCAATTCCGGAGTTTGATGCTACGGGCCCTCCATCCAGTCTAGGGCCACGATGGAGGAGATGGATCGCAAGGCTAGATATGTACTTTCGGGCCGCCCAAGTCACGGACGACGACAGCATGGTGGCCACAATGCTATACTCCGCAGGGGTGACTGTGCAGGAGATCTTTGAATCTCTGACTCCAGCGGGTAACACATATGATCAGGCCAAAGCAGCCCTCCTGGCGCATTTCATCCCCCTTGCCAACGTGGACTTTGAAAGGTTCGTCATGCTGTCGGCCAAACAGAAGGAAGAGGAGACGCTTGACACTTTCTATGGCCGCCTGCGCCGCCTGTCACAAGGGTGTGCGTGGGGGGATGCGGAGGACATGATAAGGACCATGCTGATCCAGGCGTGCTCGTCAGGCAAGCTGAGGCGACAAGTCCTAAGAGAGCCCGGACTCACTCTGGCCAGGATTCTGGAGCTCGGGAGGTGCCATGAGGTGGCGGAGGCTCGAGCCAACAAAATGGAGGCCGGTTCCCGCCCGGCGAAACCGGAGGAGGTGTGCGCCATCTGGCGGGGTGGCAGAGGGGTGCGAAAACCCGGTATACCTCCCAGAGACAGAGCGGGGAAGCCGGTAGAATCGTGCCAGAAATGCGGATATGATCTTCCCCACTCATCGGAGTGCATGGCCAAAGGAAAAGTTTGTGGACGCTGTGGGGTGCCTGACCACTTCTCGAGGGTGTGCAGGGCGACTCTGCCTGTACTTATCCCGAGAGGGCAGCCCCGTCTATGGGCCCCGCGGCAGTACCGCCCGCCGAGGGTAGCTCAGGTGGAACAGGTGGAACCAGAGGAGGCCCCGGCGGAAGAAGAAGTGGAGGAGGAGGAGGATGAGGAGAACATCTTCTTCGTCTCCAGCATGGAGGTCCTCAAGGGAAGGAGCAGAAGACAGCCGAGGTGTGTCGTGGAGGTTAACTGCTCGCCAGTCCCTGTGCTAGTCGACACGGGAGCCTCTGTAAATGTCATGGCGAGAGGACATTATGCTGCGCTCGACCCAGCCCCGAGACTGGCGACACCAAGGGCCCGTATCTTCGCATTTGGTGGGCGGGAGCCCTTGCCACTCGATGGGGTGTTCGTTGCCAAGGTGGAACACGACGGGTCGAAGATCAGGGCCCGCTTCTATGTGACTCCGGTGAGCAGCAACACCCTGCTCAGCTGTGCGGCAGCGGAGGCCCTTGGTATAGTCAGCTTCGCCTATTCAGTATACTTGGAGGACATCAACGACCTGCTCGACAAGTATGCTGACATCTTCAAAGGGATCGGGAGGATGAACGGCGACCCCGTGAGGCTCCACATCGACGAGTCGGTACAGCCCATAGCCCTGAAGCACAGGCGGATCCCATTCCATCTAAGGGACCAGGTGGACAAGGAACTCGATAACCTGGTGAACCTGGACGTAATTGAAAAGGTGGAGGGCCCCACACCCTGGGTATCCCCCATTGTCGTGGCGAGGAAACCTAAACAACCGGACTCTGTCCGAATCTGTGTGGACATGCGGTTGCCCAACAAGGCTATCAGGAGAGAACGACACCTGACCCCGACGATTGATGACATCATTGCGGAAGTGCAAGGGGCCCGTTTCTTCTCGAAGTTAGACTTACGGGCTGGGTATCACCAGGTTGTTCTCCACCCAGAGTCCCGTTATATAACGACTTTCACCACCCACAGGGGACTCTACAGGTACAAGCGTCTGAGCTTTGGAGTGTCGTCTGCAGCTGAGGTGTTTCAGAACTTAATCCGAGGCGCTCTCGCAGACCTGGAGGGCGTCCTGAACATTAGCGACGACATTCTGGTTTTTGCGAGGACTGAATCAGACCACCTGAAACGCCTAGCCAGGACTCTCGAGAGGCTGCAATCGCTGGGGCTCACCCTCCACAAGGACAAGTGTGAGTTCCTCCGCCCGACCATTGAGTTTTTTGGTTTCATCTTCAAGGAGGGCGGGGTGTCTCCTGACCCCAAGAAGGTTCAAGACATCAAGGCAGCACGACCCCCTGAGTCCGCATCAGAGGTGCGGAGCTTCCTCGGAATGGTGACGTACTGCGGGCGATTCATCAAGAATCTCGCCTCGAGGTCGGAACCTCTGAGGGCTCTGACGAAAAAGGACACTATCTGGCAGTGGGGCCCGCTAGAACAGGCGGCATTCGAGGATATCAAAGGTGCACTAACAGCGGAGGACACCGTGGCTTTCTTTGACCCTGCCTTGGAGTCGGAGATTGTTGTGGACGCCAGCCCGTTTGGCCTTGGGGCGGTCCTCACCCAGGTGGGCAGAGACGGAGGAATGAAGCCCGTGGCCTATGCGAGCAAGGCCCTCTCCGAAACCGAGCAGAGGTACTCTCAGATTGAGCGAGAGGCCCTGGCGGTTCTGTGGGGCTGCCGGCATTTTCGGCTATATGTGCTGGGGAGACCTGTGACAGTGGTAACAGACCATAAACCACTGATCCCAATCATGGCCGGATCCTCCTCCAAACCACCAGCCAGGATCGAGCGATGGATGCTGGCCCTCCTAGAATATGGCGTTAACCTTATCTACAGGCCAGGGGCCAACAATGCGGCGGACTACCTGTCCAGGCATCCGGTGGGCAGGGACGGGCCCGCCCAAGAGTCGTGTGCTGAGGAGGCCGATGATCACGTGAGCATGGTGGTCGAGAGTGCTACCCCCAATGCGATGCCGCTCCCCGAACTGGAGACCGCAGCAGCCAATGACGAATGCTTCCGCATCCTGCGAAGCTCGATGCAATCGGGGTCCTGGAAGACCGTGCTGGAGTTGGTGGCCGGGCGCACGCAGGAGGCCAAGGTGACCCTCGAGCAACTCTGGAAGGTGAGGGATGAACTGTCCTTCACGGAGTCGGGTCTGTTGCTGCGGGGTGATCGCCTGGTGGTGCCGGGCTCCAAGGTCCACGAAGTCATCAACCTGGCGCACCAGGGACACCAAGGGGCCGCCAAAACGAAGGCGAGGTTGAGGCTGAAGGTGTGGTTCCCCGAGCTGGAGAAGAAGGTGGACAACTTCGTAGCGGCCTGTGTATGGTGCCAGGCGGCTTCCCCAGTACAACGGGAGCCTGAGATCGAGGTAATGCCACGGGGGACCCGCCCATGGGAAGTTGTGCATGCGGACTTCGGATCCACGGCCGTGGGTACTCATTTCCTAGCCATCGTCGATGAGTACTCGCGATACCCGGAGGTGGAATTCGTTGAGTCGGTGGCATTCGAGCACGTGGTGGGCGCTGTGGAAAAGATCTTTGCCACCCATGGGTTCCCTGTGACCCTGTGCTCGGACAATGGGTCCCCATTCCAGAGCGCGAGGTTCTCGGAATTCCTCGAGAGCTGCGGAGTGGCCCACCGGAAGGTGTCCCCGTTGTGGCCCCGCGCGAACGGGGACGCAGAGAGGCTGATGAGGACATTAAACAAGACGTTCCGGATAGCTCAGGGACAAGGTCAGCCTCTCCAGCGGGCGCTATACCAGTTCCTAAGAGTGTACCGCACTACCCCACATGCTTCAACTGGGGTGGCCCCGGCTGAGGCTCTGTTCCGCAGGTGCCCCCGAGGTCTCCTCCCGGAGGTGCAGGAGAAGGTACCCGGGGTAATAGACGACCAACGGGTGGAAGCGGAGCGGCTGGCAAGGACCAGTCAGGAAAATCTACGGAGGGGCCTTCGTCCGCAGCGGCTGGAACCGGGCGACGAAGTGTTGATTAGGAACCGGCATCCCCATGGGAAACTCTCGCTTCCATATGAGCCCGAGCCGCTGGACGTAGTGGCGGTGAAGGGGTCGATGGTGACGGCCTCGGATGGGAAGTCGGCCGTCACCCGGAACGTGAGCTTCTTCAAGAAACTGGGGGACTCTCGGACTGAACTCCCGCCTGACCCGGATGAGACGGTCCTCCCGGATGAAGACACCCCCCGGGGGGAATTCGTGGGGTCACCAGCACGAGACACCGGGGCGGCCGGGAGTCCGGCGACTGAGGTAGGTGGGAGGTACCCCCAGAGGGCTGGGCGAGGGAGACCTGCCTACCTCGGAGACTATGTGCTGGGGCCGATTGACTGGGCTCCGGAGTGAAGGGGATCCGGGAGGCTGTTAATAAATGGGGGCCTGGGGGCTTGTGAGTTATACATGCCAGTGTGGGTAGTAATATGTTTGATGTGTTTTGTTGTTATTGTTCCTCCCCGAAAAAGGAGGAGTGTGGCGTTGCCCCGTGAGGGGATACGCACGCGGCGGCGTGACGTTGCACGTCGCCGCGTGCGCCTTAAATAAACGGGGCGTTCCCGGCCGCGGGAGAGCGACCGGGGAGCCCGAAGCGTGCAGACGTGTTGGTGTCCCATCTGTGCATGCTGGGGCTCGCGGGCACGCAGCGGGGGCGCCCAGAGACCCCCAACACCCTTCTGCAATGGCACAGCACGCTGAAAATCGATGGCTTAGATTACTGCCGTGGGCAATTGCCGGTAATCAGTGACTTGCAGTGCCATAAAGCATCTCAGCAGCCACAGATAGTTTTTATTTTACATTCATTTCTTCCTAACACTCCATGCCCTTCAAATGGTTTTGGTGACTGTGAGCGGTACCGCTGGAAGGTGCTTTTTCTGTCTTAGAGCAGTGCAACGTGTGTTCTGCGGATACCAGAAGAGAGCAGGCTTGTTTTAAAGCATTTATTTCGCAACAGCTGATATTATGGCCAGACGAACCGAAGGCAAATTTGTGTTTTCATTGCTGAGTCCCCCTCAAGAACTAAGCCCTATGATGATTCTGCCCATTGCTGTTTAATAACCTCGAGGTTCAAGGGCAAACTACATAAGTATAACTTTACACACAGCTGGCGTGTACCCTAACGCGCTTCTTGACTCTCTGGCCCAGACTGTTTCAAGAGTAAAATAACATGATAGTCTTTGGATAAAATCCCAGGCCCCAGCAAGTAGTTTTGGTACTGCAGCTTGTGTTATTGAAGTACCATCTAAATAGCAGGGGTCACCATTGCCCATTTTAATGTTACTTAATTTACCATTGGCAGAAGCATCTCAACTGTGCCAACCCTGACGAACTGAGCCAACCCTGACGGGATTCAGACATGTGACCTGCGCTGCAGGTTGAAAATAGATCTCAGCCGACGCATTGAACTGTAAGGCCTGCATCTTCATGCTCGGCAGACAGAAGCGTTTTAATTTTGAAAAAAAAGCTGTACACTTCGACTTTTAAAATACTTATTTAATAAACCCTTGACATGGGCTCACTGTTTTCTCCACTGCTGGACTTCTACCTATCAAGAATGCCATTGGGCACAAATCACAGAGGCCCTGCGGCCAGACACATTAGAACATCAGGAGCGTTCAAAAGATGTTCCTTGGGCTTAATTGCACCTGACTTTCACTCTCTTTGAGTACACGTCAGAAGCAGTGTAGTTGTCTTTTTATAATGCTGCAATGGCTTCCTCCGAAAAACACTCCTCGGTTCATTGTAATGAAAATCATTCCATAGATCTTCCATGAATTCAGGACTCCTATACGGTGGGTCAACACCGAGGCTACTTGGGAGCAGCTGTTGCTGGGTATGCAGCAGGGAGGAGGCCAATCTTAAACAGATTTTTTGGGGACTTCAGGAGGGTTATCGAAGGGGATTTCAGGGATACTGTGGTCTACAACTGTTAATTTGTCAGCCTCCTTGAATTTGCTGCTAATGAGATTAGGAGTAGAGAGAGAGGCACATGGTTGTTCATTATGTGTCCGATAGTGGTAGGAAAGACACTGGTGTTAAGGAATTGTAAGGAGAGTTTATGCCCCAAAATAAATGACTGGCAGCCGGAAAGATTCATTTGTGCTTTCATGAGAAGGTGATTCTTGGAAGGAGGAAAGTTGAGTGAAAACACAAGATGATCTGAGGAAAGTTCCTAGAATGGCTTGACAATGTGTCCGCTTGGGTAGAGAATAGCCAAGGATATGTAACAAACGAGAGAGATGTCCTCAGAATGTTGGCATCCTTCCCTTGCCCTCTCTTCCTTTACCTCGTGTATGTTCCTTACACCCCAACTCCCACCCATCCTCTTATGTCTTGTGCCAAGGGTTTCATTTGAAGTCGGTCCAGACTAAGTTCTCTGTGGGCCACGCTGAGTTTCTGTTTACATCCACAGTCTAGCCACCCGTGCACATACACCATGGTAACAAAAAGGTCAGAAAATTGGAGAGCTCAGAGAGCGATCTTACCTATGGGTAAGATACTCTCAACGCTCTCTAATTTTCAGGACTTTTTACGGACATGGTGTGTGGGTATGCACGGATGGCTGGACTGTGGAAGTAGACAGCGCCTCTGCGTAGCCCACTGAAAACTTAGTCAAGATGAGAACAGTCTGCCTTATGTTATGTTTTATTATTTATATATATATATATATATATATATATATACATGTGTATGTCTGTGAATGACCTCATGATGTCACAGCACACAGTAGGACAACATATCCATATATCTCCAGACGTCCTGCTGTTCTCCCCCATTGCAGAGCAGATCACCCCACCTCCATAATACATTATTTACAGAATGCTTAAAGCTGGTGCTAGTAGGCCCCAATTGACGGTGAGAGTGAGATGGGAAACTCTCTTCCAGCACCACTCACGGATCACCAATGGAAACAGACATGCAGACTAAAACTGTGGCTGTGAATAGTAAATTTAGGTTAATGTACTCAAATATTTACACCAAACCTATTACACGCCGGCCAAGCTAGGGAACATTTACCAAGAGACATCGGCTCGATGTAAGAGATGCAACGAGGAAGACTCAGATTTGATACATTTGTCATGGGATTGCACTGTAGTGCAGGAATTGTGGGCTTGAATAATTCTATAACCCGTGATATAATAGGTATTGCAACTCCTGAATCCCCAAGGATATGGTTGCTGGGCCTATTTGATAAAACAAGCATCTGTATGGGTCATTTTCTGAACATGGCCTCCATCTCTGCAAGAACCGTGTTTGCGGGGGCGTGGTACATAGGGCCTCCTCCTACTCCACAACAATGGTTGCAACTTATGGCCTACTGCGAAACGTATGAAACCCAGTATGGGAGCATGTTGTCACCCCATTGCCTACTGAAGGATATTTGGGGCCCTTTGAAAGGTTATCTGTTGTGGTCACCGGCTGGAACTGGCAGCCCTAATAGGAGTTTAAATGGGGACCCCTACTGGTGGATGGGGGTACCCCAGGGGCAGTGGTTGTTCCACCTCCAAAGTTCTGACATATGCTGGATATACTTGAGACTGTGTGATGTGGGCTAGGCCCGGGGAAAATATACATATTTTCGGTTCACAGGATCGAGATGGGATGGTGGGCTGATAAGGGGGCGGGGGCGGAAACGGGAGGGTGTAGCGTATGCGGGAAGGACTGTTTTGTTTCTTATGTTATGTTTTAGGAAAATAATAAAGTAAAAAATATATACACATGTCTGTGTGTGTAAAAAAAGGTGGTCATTCATCATTACATTTTAATTTAAATAGGAAAATAAACCTGATATACCAGTAGCTCAATTCATGGCGCACTTTTTGATTCTTGAACTTGTCCTACTATAAGCAAATATTAAAAGCATGTTTGCTCTCGGCCTTTGAATCCATTCCTTCTCATTTGATCGACACAGTTATTTACCGAGGCACTTTTATTTGCATTGCCCTTGTAAATTTAGGTTTGTGTGTTTTGAACTTTACATATTTTGGTAATGTTAAAGATTGCATGACAAATGTCTTTGCCAAGTAAGTGGACTGGATAAGGTCAGCCTAAAAACGTAATGAACAAAGGGGAAATCATATAAAGAAATTCGAAATTGAATAAAAACGAATTGGGCGAACTTTTAAGCCAAAGGGAAGAAAAAGAACCAGCATCATAGAACCACACCAAGACAGGCCACTTTATACTGAATAGATTAGGCAAATTCTAGCATCTTATCATTCAATGACATATTTGAATTATCAAATGGAAGAAGGTTTTTCATTGAGAGAGGGGCGGCCCTGCAGAGTGGAATGAGATTTGATGTTAGCTGTTTAATGCACTGGGCTTGCAGTTGTAACTCTTTTGAAAACATGTTTTTAAGCAATACCCGAAGCTTGCTAGGCATTACATGATGTGAAAAATGGGGCAAATGATGCAGTCCTCCATTCCCAGATACTAAAGGATGTACATATTTCACAAATAGTTGTTGTTACATTTACTTGGCTCTTTTCAAGTTAGTTGTGGAATTAGCTTTTTCTTGCGATTCCAGTGTTTCCCTACTGAGCTATCTACTGTATGTTGATCCAAAAGTATTGTGATGCTGAAAATGCTTTTCGAGTGTCAGGGCCTCCTCGTCCTTGTCCTACCACTTCTCTGTTGGTGTTTTCTGTGTATTTTTCTGCACAGGAGTCAAGTTCGCAACACTGGCAGTGCAGCTCTCCATTTGTACCTTTTGGTGAACAGTATCCATGGGATACCCTGGTGCACCCATGGGTAGGGGTACACCCTTGTACCCCCAGTGTATGTTTTTGGGCACATGTGTGTTGTCCACAGAACAGGGTATGGGCTGGTGGCAGCTACATGCTGACTTCACAGTGAATCAGAGTATCCTCCATTTTTGGGATACACTGGCCCTGCCCTAGGAATCAAAGATGTGTCGGTCTGCAAATGGCGAGAAAAATAATCCCCTCCCAAACTGCCTGACACTGTTCAATTTCTCCTAATGGACCGCCCACAGTTTGTGTGTTTATTCTTGCGTGCCAACCGGGCTTGTAGACTGCATCATGAAATAGCAAACTATTTAAAAGACTGCACTGCACAAAAAGATCCATTGGTTTAAAATAGTATCAATTTGATTACAATGTTACATTACTTTGAAACAATGTGCTTTTCCATTATTATTAGAGCAAACTCCAAGCTATCCAGTGAAATGCCACTAGGATCGCTTTGGGTCTCCTACACAGTATAGCCACATAAATTAGCCACACTCCTCAGTGGCATCCATACAAGGAGCACATGTTGGGTGGATGCTGAAGTCAGTAGGTACACCTACTTGTTAAGTGACTGGTCCAGGATGAGGACTTGCCAATGGTACCCACAATTCGTCAACCCCAAGCCACAGATTTGAGCTGGCAATCCTGCATGGATGGCAGTCTCCTTAGCCTGAAAGCTGGTGCAAGAGAAGGCATATAAGGAAATTGTTCAGCTGCTTAATGAGACAAGCTACATTCTCCTATGCTCTGTCACCTTTCCTCCATACTTATGGGATATTCTGAATAGGGTTTAATGCAGTTACCTGCAAGTCCGTGGGAGCAAAGAGGTCAGAGGTCCACCCAAAGACTGGAAATACTGGCATTGCAGAGTAACCCGCAAGAAGGCTAAAGTATTATCGAAAGCTCCTAAATTAATGGCCACAACTTTGGTAGCTTCAGAAAAGTCTGAGGCGCGCATTCCCACAGAAGGCCTCATCAGCCATTTTGACAACTCATTCAGCCACTACGTCAGTTGACACCAGCTTCAGTTCGATGCCTAGTGCGTCTTTGGGAAGAGTCACATTTAGCCCCAGGGTGGAATGGACACCTCACATAAGAATGTCCTTTCTGTCAACAGTGTCTATTCCTCCTACTTCTTCTCCATTACTGTATGTTGACCAATGATTGGGGGATCCTTAAAGCAGCCTGTTTCCAAACAATCTTGGAGGCAAGTTCCTTTTAGCAGGCCAATTCCAAGACCTTAGCCGAGGCAGTCCTCTGAGGATGCTTTCTTTGATTGATTCCAAAATCCAATGCACTCAGTGCCCATGAGGAACTACATTAAAGACATTCCACGCCGCTGGAGGTTCCGCCTCCCCCTTCACCACCTCCGGCTCCGCTGGACCGCCCTCCTGAACCAAAGGAGTCTGTTCCTCTGGCACAATGCTGTGTACAGCGGACCCGGTAAAAGTCCTCACAGATGACGGGGTGGCAGTGGACATACAGGAAGAAGAGGAGTAGCCATCTTCATCAATTCTGGCTTTTCATGACCACGTTTTGGATTTAATGTCTTACTTGGACATTCCAACATCAGACTTTCCCACATCTGAAGTAGGAGTTTTCTCAGGAGCCCTATCCCGATCGTTCAGGCCTTATGCTGCCAAAAGATTTGAGCATGGAGGTTCAAAGGGTGCGGGCAAAACTGCACTTGGGTCCACACATGAACATGAAAATAGGTGCCCAAAAGAGACTTCGATCTTCGGAGGAGATCTCCTTACCCACTTGCCCTCAACTGTCTTCTACAGTCTTAGCTGCAGCAACGCTATATTCCAAATGTTCTGCATCCACTTCTACGGCCTCTCAGTTTCTCATGAAGGAAGATAAGATTTTGGAAGGGGGTCAGTAAAAAGATGTTTTCTAATTCGCTGGCACAGCATAGACAGGCAAACACAGAAGCAGATCTTGCCTCTGCCAATTTGAAACTGTGGAAATAAATTTCGGAATTCGAACAATCCATTCCCCAGGATAAGCTTGACCACTTCAAGACAGGTCTGCCAGATGTCAGGGTGATGGCTTAGGACTTATTGGAATAAGCAGCCCATCCCATTGACACATCAGCAGGAGGCCTCATGATTGGTGTGGACGCCTGCCGCCAGGCGTGACTCCAAGCATCCTAGTTCGCTAAGGAAGTCCAGGAGAAAGTTATGGACTTTCTTTTTGAAGGCAAAGAGCTTTTTTCACAGCTCAACCAAGCTGTTCAAGACAAAAGTGAGTACCTTAACTATGAAGTCGGTCTCTGTTCTTACGAAACTCTATTCGCCGAAGTCTACTTATCCAAAAAGGTTGGATTTTCACTCCAGATCATGGATTTTGCAGCTTTCAGGAGTGGAAGTCCAGACAACCAGACAGCTCCCCCAGCAATAATCCCCATAAGCAGCAAAGGACAGCAAGTTGGGGATTTTTCCCCACTCAGCTTCATCTTCTTCGGCAGCTCGCTTCTGCTTCCTTAGATAAGACCATCAAGTGATGGTCAGTAATGATCCCATGAAACTCCAATTGGGGAACGCATTATTCTCCATCGGGAGACTTGGAGGGCCATTTTAATTTGAACTCTTTTTAAAAAAAACATTAAAAAAGAGAAAAGATAACCTAATAAAACAAAACAAGGCATCCTGGATTCCTTGATCCTACGGGCAGGTGGGGAGCAGCTTGCGCCTGTAAGGCATCCGTTACCTAGGGGGTCATCTTAATAGGAGAACCAGTTTGAGCAGGAGGTTAGCACCGGTCCAAAAAGAGTGTCACTTATAAGTATGAGCTAGTTACATATTTAATCAAAAATGAACACAGCAATCCAAGGATCACTGAGGTGATGGGTGGAACATGTCCAGGAGCAGAGCATTCCATGGCTCAACATTCTCTACAGGCTCCCGAATACCAGTTCTCAAAGCCCTATACCAGGCTATAGTCTCTGCTACACACCGCCTTGCCAAGTATTTGTATCATAAACAATATTGTGGACCTCCCTTCAACTTCCAGGCCATAGCTATGCGTAATTTGACAAATACACATGCTAGATCCATACACTTAATCACATGTCTATATTTTCCCGACCTGGGATATGCACCCAGCAAGCATTCTGTCGGTTCACAGCAGTAGCGTGTGACCCCAGCTTTAACACACAATATCTTTCTCTGGTGCCAAAAGGCCTGGACCCGCATACAGTTCCAGGACATGTGTATTATGTCCACTCCATCCACCCCACACTACTGACAGCCAGCTGGCACAGTAGGGCAAACCTAGCCACTCGATTAGGCGTCATATATGTTCTATTAAGTACATTAAGTTGTAAGAGGCGGAACGGTGCATTACGTGAAACTTTCTTAACAAAAGCAATGCAGCGTCCCATTGGGTATCACGTAACTCCTGTCTCAAATCCACCTCCCACAACACTTTCAATCTTGTATTTTGTGTACTAACTGCACTCAGCAAACATCCATACACCCGATGCAAGCCATCCTCCAACTCATAAAATAGCGTTAATAACGCAGAAGGCTCTGGGTCCCCCGGCCAGGTCGTCCATTTCCTCTTCGCCACCGCCACAAGCTTCTGGTATCTTAAGAACTTCCATTTGGTGAGACCCTCAGTCTGCATCAACTCACTGAGGTCTCTGAAAACTCCATCTTTGTACATATCCCTCATGTAGTAAGCCGTAAATCATCCCACCGCCTAGCAACTGCCAGCTCACTGAGCTCCGAGCATGCGTCCGCTGTTGTAGGAACATGCAGCGAATATGGGCTACACAACCCCATTACCTTCATCACTCTCCTCCAGACCTGCCGCCCAAGCCTAACCAATAATGTCATTCAACCAATACAACTGTAAGAGGATTCAATTCAACACTACAGCTAAATCAATGCCTAGTCTGGGATACTGAATCGAAACCCTTATTGATATATCTTTATGTCCAGTTCATGAGTTCTGGATGACTAGCCCTATATAACACCCCTCTCTTGGAATCCCCCTGACCCCACTGAGCCAAGAAGTAGTTCTGTTTTGCAAGTTAAAAAGTTTATTTGAGAATTTAAACAATATATATATATATATATATCACACTTAATAATAAATTAATAATTGAATATCACACTTAATCTGAGCAGTAATCAATAATGGATAGTCTGGCACTAGCACACTTCTTTATAATCAATGATGAGTGGTTATAGGATGGATAACATAGCAACAATACTTTTATGGTTTCAAATGGATGCAAGGTGGAATGAAAATGCAGTACAGAAAAAAAAAACTTGATAGGGTTTCAGCAAAAGACAATGTAATCACTTTTCTCTGGCAATTCACTCCCCCCCTTTATGCAATGCAAGGACATGGAAGGAAAGCACACAGTTCTCAGAAATGCAATCAAATGTAATTCAGTTCACCCCAGCAAGCTTAGAGAAAACAGGTATGAGTTTGAAATACAGGCAAAAGTGCTTTGAATATGGTGACAATGCAGTGAGAAATATGCTGAAAATGCTTTTAATTCCCTTCAGGAGGTTCAGGGTGAGTGGTATCTAGTTAATATGAGTTCAGGCTCACTCTAGCAATGACTCAGGGATGGTTCTTAAGAGGCAAACGAAATTTAGCAGTTCAGGCAAAAGCGGCTATCTTTTTACAAGTAAAGAAATTGGGCCAAATCGCAAATCGCGGCAAAATTCGCGAGTGAGAGAATCGTGATTACGGCAAAAGTATAAGGAGTAGCAAGTCGGTTAAACCAAGTTCCTAGCACAAACGGTTACAGAGTTATGAACGATTTTGTGAAGGTTGTTTTTTTGGACTTGAAATTTTAAAAGTTCAAAGCGACAGGTTACAGCTTGCAGCTAGAAAATGACAGGTGACAGTTAGGAGGCAGTTCTGGTTAGATTAAAATAGATTGAATTATATTATTTTAACTAAGAGATTGGTTCTGCACAGTTCTGCACAGTTATGCTAGGTACTCACAATATATTTTGAAATAGGCCTCCCCATGGATCTGGTCAGGTTTTGGACTGGACTCCGGTTCTGGTCTCGGCACTTCACAGTGATCTGGGTCAGCTCTCTGGTTCTGCTAACAGCGGTCTGGGTCACTCTGGATCTCTGGCCTCTGGTTCTGGATACTGCTCTGCTTTCTCTGGGTACAGCACTGCTTCTGGATCTTTCTGCACAGCTTTCTCTGGACCCAGCGCTGATCTGCACGGCTCCTGGATGCTGCTACCGCTGTTAGGTTTGCTGGATGCTGAGGCCTACTGAGAAGAGTTCTCAGTTGGTGGGTTTAGGCCCTTGCTTTGAGTTCTGAATCAAGTTCTTTGGAGTTTTAAAGTCTAAGTGTTGAATCTAGTATCTTCTGGATGTTGTGTGGTCCGGCAGAGCGCGTTGCAGCAAATGGATTTGAATGTCTCTACCTGTCCCAGCAGTCTCTTTTTATGTGTTTTGAAAGTGGGTTGAGAGGCTAGCTTTCTAGGCCCAACCCCTTCAGAGTTCTGATAGGTTGGAGAATTCTTTGCGTTCTCACTGGAGAGCAGGATTGTGTGTCAGAATGATGTCATTTAATGGCTTGCAGAAAGGACACGCCCCTGTCAAATTGCACACAAATCTATATTTGATCAAAATACACATTTCTCAAATACATAGTGGTTTGTCATTGCATGTACATATTACCTATCACATGAGGTATACTCTGTTCAAACTCTGCTCTTCCTGAGGGCTTGCATTCAAAAATGGCAACTTATTTTCGATTTTAGTGGGTTATGCAACCTTGGTTCTTCATTAAAAATTATACACATATACACGGCCTGTCCATACATACTCCAGTAAATTCCCATGTCTCTAGTTTCAACACAGAGTCTGTAGTATCCATAAATAGCTGGGTTTTGCCCCAGAACATCACACAAATTGGAGTTTGGGCTTGAATCAAAGGTACATTTTTTAAATTAAGGCTCTCAAAGTTATACATTCCTGTCATTTGATTACAAAGAGTTATCAGTGTTTCTGTAAAATATATATTTTGCTTTCAATTCAGTTCTCAGAGTGTTGGAGTCCGCCTCCAAGACTTGGGTGGGTCAGTGACCATGCCTCTGCTGGCAGGCAGGCCTTTGTTGACAGGAAACAGTCAAAATCAACGTATTCTATTCAAGTGTGAGAGCCTATTGTGTGGTCTCCAGGAGGCTCCCAGCCAGTCTGCCTTCTATCAATCAAGAGGTCATGTGAGATTCTAACTCCTGGTGTGAATCTCTGGAGGTGAGAGGTTTCCCAGCCTTTGGCCTGTTAATTAAATCAGATTGTCTTCTGGGAACAGCATGTGGTTAAGATTTTAATTAACACCCAGCCTTTGATGTAAAGGCCTCTCCTGCAACTCCTGACATGCAGTTTCCCTGTCAGAGTTTAGACTGCTAGCGCCGCCCTCAGTCAAAAGCGGGTACTGCATGCATTTTTGGGATCTTTCTTGGATTAATGCATTCCAAACGGGAATGATTCTTACATGGTAGTAAATAATCCTTGCTTAACATTGTTTTGATGGGGCGCCTGACAGTAAAATGGTTATGTGGAACCCCACAAAAGGGTTGAATCTTTAAAGTGGTCCGATGAGCCACGATTTCAGCAACTTTTTGACATCCGTAACAGTGGATTTTGTTAACAAAGATCTTTCTTTACACTGGTGGGTGGCAAGTTAGGTAACCATTTTGGTGTGCGCACAAACTGCGTGGTTCTCCTGGATTCTGGCGCACATGTGGGCTTTTTGGCCATCTTGGATTGTCTAAGCCCACAGCACCAAATGTTGCAGCATGATAGCTCAAACGTGGGTCAGGACACCCAACAAAGCCCCCCACCCGACTGCACTTTAAATTTGAGTCGATGGGGAGTCGGGTGCACAAAAGGTGGTGGTATGTCCGCATAGTCTTCTTCCAATTCTGCAAATGGCACAGTTCAGCATCTTTTCCTCCATCCGGTATTGATCGATCGGTTCTCCTCGCCGGTCCTCATGGGAATATTGGGCGGTACCCCGGGCCCCTTGCGTCTCTGCTCCCGGTCTCCGGATCGTCCTCCTTGGCCAGTCTCCACGTTTTCTTTCTCCTAGGACGACAAAGGAAGAGCGGCAATACCTATTCATGGACATTTCTCCCCCACCATTGATATAGTGGGGTGGCATATATATTTTAGAACTCAACAGATATGAACATGCACATTTTTTTTAAATTAAGAGACAGGAACACATAAACATGAGAAACACAGAATTTGATAGGCTATATGTAGGATCTTTTAGGGTTGGAATTGAATTACTCTGGAGCGGTACCCTCTGGGATTGCAGAGGACTCCTCCAGTTGTTGCAGAGTGTGCATGGGATGGCAACACTTCAACTGGTTGATGTGGACCCACTTGTCTTCCCCCTCTGCCAAACCGCCTTTGGGGATGCGGATCTTGTAGGCCACAGGGGAGATCTTGTCTATAATCTCAAACGGTCCCTTCCATGTAGGCAAAAATTTTCGCTGTTTGGCCTGGCTCCTTTGGAAATTGTATAAATAGACCCGGTCCCCCACCTGATATTCCTTCCTGGAAGTTTTCAGGTCATAGTGGGTCTTCATACTCTCAGCTGATCTTTCTAGATTCCGCTGAGCATAGGCAAAAGCATGTTGAAGGTGTTTCCTTAAATTCTCCACATACTCATGAGTTGTGGAGGCATTTATTAGTGTCTGCTCTTGGGTCCTGTAGAGCAAATGCCGCGGAAGCACCATCTTGCGTCCAGTCATCAACTCGAATGGTGACATTTTGGTTGCAGATGAAGGGGTAGATCTGATGGCCATTAGGACCAGAGGTAATCGGATATCCCAACTTGGCCCAGAATCTGCCACAAACTTCTTTAATATGCTCACAATGGTTCGGTTATATCTCTCTACTGCCCCAGAAGAAGCTGGCCTGTAAGCAATGTGTAGCTTTCTCTTGACCCCCAGTATCTCCCACATCTTTGTCATTACTTCACTGGTGAAGTGGCTACCCCTGTCTGACTCAATCCTTTGAGGTAGACCAAAACGGGAAAAGATGTGGTTAATCATCAGGGCAGCTGCTGTTTCTGCCTTGCAATGTGGGGCTGGGAGACATTCCACCCACTTGGTAACAAGCATGTAACGGTCAACATGTACTTGTTTCCTCTAGACGAGCGAATCACAGGGCCTACAAAGTCGATTTGCAAATCTGACCATGGCAGTGTCATCCCCCTCTTTTGGAGGGGTGCACGGTGCGTGAGGGATGATGGCTGAAATTGTGCACACACAAGACACCCCTTCAAGTATTGGTCAAGGTCCTGCCCCATGTGTGGCCAGTATGCAACCTCTCTTAAGATTTCCAGTGTTGTGGAGTGTGCATGGGATGGCAACACTTCAACTGGTTGATGTGGACCCACTTGTCTTCCCCCTCTGCCAAACCGCCTTTGGGGATGCGGATCTTGTAGGCCACAGGGGAGATCTTGTCTATAATCTCAAACGGTCCCTTCCATGTAGGCAAACATTTTCGCTGTTTGGCCTGGCTCCTTTTGAAATTGTATAAATAGACACGGTCCCCCACCTGATATTCCTTCCTGGAAGTTTTCAGGTCATAGTGGGTCTTCATACTCTCAGCTGATCTTTCTAGATTCCGCTGAGCATAGGCAAAAGCATGTTGAAGGTGTTTCCTTAAATTCTCCACATACTCATGAGTTGTGGAGGCATTTATTAGTGTCTGCTCTTGGGTCCTGTAGAGCAAATGTCGCGGAAGCACCATCTTGCGTCCAGACATCAACTCGAATGGTGACATTTTGGTTGCAGATGAAGGGGTAGATCTGATGGCCATTAGGACCAGAGGTAATCGGATATCCCAACTTGGCCCAGAATCTGCCACAAACTTCTTTAATATGCTCACAATGGTTCGGTTATATCTCTCTACTGCCCCAGAAGAAGCTGGCCTGTAAGCAATGTGTAGCTTTCTCTTGACCCCCAGTATCTCCCACATCTTTGTCATTACTTCACTGGTGAAGTGGCTACCCCTGTCTGACTCAATCCTTTGAGGTAGACCAAAACGGGAAAAGATGTGGTTAATCATCAGGGCAGCTGCTGTTTCTGCCTTGCAATGTGGGGCTGGGAGACATTCCACCCACTTGGTAACAAGCATGTAACGGTCAACATGTACTTGTTTCCTCTAGACGAGCGAATCACAGGGCCTACAAAGTCGATTTGCAAATCTGACCATGGCAGTGTCATCCCCCTCTTTTGGAGGGGTGCACGGTGCGTGAGGGATGATGGCTGAAATTGTGCACACACAAGACACCCCTTCAAGTATTGGTCAAGGTCCTGCCCCATGTGTGGCCAGTATGCAACCTCTCTTAAGATTTCCAGTGTTGTGTGAAACCCCCTATGACCGGCAGTGGCCGCATCATGGGCGTGACTTAACATCAGGCTTTGGAATGAGGTAGGAACCACCCACTGATCGTGGCCAGCTTTGGATTTCCTTACCAGCAAACCATCTTGGATTCGGAACATTTTTGGACATTTCATCAACACTCTTAGGTCCTCTTTCCCAATGTAATCGGTATCCGTCAGGGGAAAGTTCTCAGGGTCCTCAAGGTGTTGGTAAAACTTACCAATAATTGGATCCCCCTTCTGAGCTGTAATCAAATCAGCATCAGGGGTCTCCTTGCTCCTTTGGGCAGTTGAAAGATCATTGTGAGCATTTGTCTGGGACCTAGTGATAGCAGTGACCTGGATTTCCCCCAACAGGGACTCAATCTCAATTAGATCCCCTTGGATGGCCCCGGTTTTGGCCAGCTGATCAGCTAAGTCATTTCCAGTTTTGTCTGGTCCCTCTACTTTGGAATGACCCTTGATCTTTTTCCAGTAGATGTTCATCCCATTCGATGTGACCAGATCATCAATGTTTTGGATCAACTTCCCATGTTTCAAGGGTTTGTTGTTAGCACATAACATGCCTCTGGTTTTGCAATTAACCAGGTGCACCACGAACCCGTTCCGTACATAATCAGAATCTGTGATTAGGACCAGTTCGTGGAGTTGATGCTGGACAGCAGTGAGAATGGCCTGATGCACAGCCATCAATTCTGCCACCTGACTACTTCGGGGACCAATTTTGTATCCAGCAGAGGGTTCTGGGGACTCATTCACCCATGCATTCCCTACGCTGGCCACCAATTCTTTCTCCCCGTTGTTGTCAACATGGTAAGAGCATCCATCCACATAGACAGTGGGCATTCCCTCACACTTGTCCTCTTCAAAGACTTTGTGTGGGGAATTAAGGTATGCCTCCGTGTTGTCCTTGATTTTTAGACTTTCATCCTCGAGACAGTTTTCTCTTGCACAATCATGCAAGTCAGCCAGACCTTGCGCGAGGGGACTCTTCTTGTTTTGGCCATATCTGACCTCCACAGGAAAGC
Source organism: Ambystoma mexicanum (assembly GCF_040938575.1). Taxonomy (NCBI): domain Eukaryota; kingdom Metazoa; phylum Chordata; class Amphibia; order Caudata; family Ambystomatidae; genus Ambystoma; species Ambystoma mexicanum. Next base: position 641,937,864 of record NC_090939.1, read on the forward strand.
CTTGCATTGACAGAATCCAGGAAGTAATTCGGGAATTACTCACATTTCCGGCCCGGATTCTATCACTTTGGAGATATTGCAGAGGCTGGTGTGGAGTCTCCACTATGATGTGTTCCCCCTGGATAAACGGGCGGTAATTCTTCAATGCCCACACCGTTGCCAGGAGTGCCTTCTCACAATCGTTGAATTATTCCTCCACAGAGGATAAAGTTTTGCTTGCATAGGAGATTACTTTATTGACCTTGTCATGCTTTTGGTATAATACTGCCGTCAAGCACGTATTAGAGAACCCTGTCTCCAGGAAGAACTCCTTGTTTCTGACAGGGTAAGCTAGGCAAGGCGCTTGTGAGAGGCTTCTCTTGAGTTGTTTTACCGCCTCGGCTTGTTCTGGACCCCATTCCCACTTGACCCCCCCCCCTTCAGGAAATGAATCAGGGGTCTGGTGATCTCTGCGTAGCCCTCAATGAACTTTCTGCTGTAATTAGTCAGTCCAAGGGGGCTCCTTAGTTCCCGCAGAGTTGTGGGGTCTTTCAGTTTCTGAAGTGCTTCCACTTTCTTTTCCTGGGGACAGAGACCCTGAGGAGTAATCTCATGCCCCAAGAAATTAACACGGGTTCTACACCACTGTCCTTTCTGAAAGGAAAGTTTTGCTCCGGCGGCCCTCAACTGGGTCAGAACATAACGGATCTCCGCTATGTGTTCCTCCACAGATGAACTTTTGATAAGGACATCATCTACATAAGCCAGGTTACCCCTCGCACCCAGGTCGGGCATGGCCTTATGTAGGAAAATGTTGAATTAATTGCCGGAGTTGAGGTATCCGAAGGGAGTCCGGGTCCATGTATACTGCTGGCCCCCAAAGGTAAAAGCCAGCTTGTATTGGTCCTCCCTACTGACCGGCACGGTCCAGTATCCATTGGTCAGGTCTATTGCAGTGAATAGCTGTGACCCCTGGATCTGGGCCAGCCCCTGGTCAATGTAGGGCAGAGGCCATCGGGAAGTATGGACCCGTTTGTTGAGCTCCCTGAGGTCGGCGCAGAGTCTCCACTGGCCGTTTGGCTTCAATATTCCCAGCACCGGATTATTGAAGGTGCTGTGTATTGGACGGATTATTCCCCGGGACTCAAGGTTCTTAATTATTTCAGTAAGGGACTCCATTGATGCGAGAGGCAAGCGATATTGCTTCACAAACACTGGAGTCATGCCAGGGTCCGTGGGGATTGTTGTTGTGTGGATGTCGGTGCGGCCACAGTCATATGAGTCTACCGCAAAGAGATCTTGGAAATCCAAGAAAACTTGTTTCAACTTTTGCTTCTGTTCCAGAGTCACACAGGCATCAGCTAGGTTGACTCTCTCTTCCACCATCTGCCTGAAGCCTGGAAAGACTTCTGGTTTGGCTATCTCAGCGGCCTCCTCCAGCTGGGTGGAGAAGTCCCTGGTCAGAGTGCTGATTTGGACTGGAGGCCTCAGGTGGGAAAGGCAACCCTCATGGACCTGGAAAATCACCTCATCCCTCCTGAAGTCACAAGTCACATCTTCCTTACCATAGGGGCAGGAAGTGTACACCAGGAAGTTCCCCCCATGGCGGGTAAAAATCCTGTCTGGTGTTGTATTGTGCTCACTGTCACTGTCAAAACAGTCCTTGGGGATTGGTCCTAACAGTTCATTTCCTAAATCGATGGAAAAATGTCGGTCATCAACCGCCATTCCAATAATGGTGCCTGCGGCTAGAGTAATACTCTTTAAGTCGCTGTTATCCACCTCTATTAGAATGGTGTCATGTTCTATGTTGACTAATGGAGTTGGGTTTACCCCCAACCCTTGCTGTTGGAGAGAAGCGTTTAGATGTATGTAAGCATCAGGGTTTTTCAAATGTTGTCCTCTTTTAACTTTCACTTCCAGGGAGAATTGTCGGGTCCTTTCTGGGATGGTGACTTCCTCTTTAATCTGAATTTCAACTGCATAAGGTAGCAATTGAGCTGACCTAAATGCTTTTTCTGGATCATCAAAGCCCATGGGATTATCTGCTAATCGGGACCAAGCTTTGAAGTTTATTAGGTCCAAACTAATGGCAAAGCGATTGAGAATGTCACTGCCTAAGTAAAAGGCGGCAGTGACGTCTCGCACGACCCAACAATTGTGGACTATGCTCTTGTTGCCAATGGAGATTTTGAGCATACACCTGCTTGGCAGGAGCTGTTTGGAATTAGGTGCTTCCAGGTCCATTTCCCATTTGTCTATCAGTTTGAATGGGGGAATGGCTGGATCTTTTGGGAGTTGGCGGAACATGGCTTCGCTGATGAAGCTCTTACCGTTGTTCACACACACTCGAGCGAGAACAGAGTCCTTCCCATCATTTAACTGAACAGGGATGAACAACCGCTCTCCAATTTGCTGAATATCAGCCAGGCTCTGAGCTGATTTTACATCTTTCTGGACTATAGAAGTGGGAGTTTCTGATTGTGGATTGGTGAAGAATTTCAGGGTGTTTCCTTCCAGTGTGGAATACCACCTTAAACTGGAAGGGAGGTTGATTTTCAGAAATAGAGAGGACCCCCCATCACCAGTCTGTTGTCCTACTGCTATTACTGTCACGTCTGGAGTTTGGTTGTTCTGGAAGTGAAATCCTACTTGGTCAGATTTTTGTTCAACCATGTGGCAGGTGCCGTTTAAACTAACATGGTTGACACTCTGTTTTAATTTTATTGGTCGGCTAGTCTGGGTCCAGAGGACCTTGTTTACACAATCTATTAGGGGTGACAACCTTCTCAAGAGGTCATTCCCTAGTAAACAAGGGGTGCCCTCTGGAGTCACTACTATGACCGGGTGTTTCACCTTGTGTCGCCCAATTTTAATGTCCAAGTCTGCAGTCCCCTCAACGGGAATTTCCTTCCGGTCAAAGTTCTGCAGTTGTCCAGGAAGAGAGGTGAGAGGAATACGGTAATTCTCCCCCCTTCCGGCATTTAGTTCCTCAAAGGCCCTTTTGGACAGAAGGGTAGCTTGGGATCCAGTGTCCACCAGTGCCAAAATTGTACCCTGCCCCTCTACTTGTACCGGGGCATAGTATCTTCCCTCCTTCTCCTCAAGGGGGCACAGATAATGCACATTTTTGGACAACTGGTGGGCTAACTTTCTGGTTTTGGACATTGCTAGAGAAGAGATTTGGGCAGAATTCTGTGGAGAGTCTTGGGAATCTGAAAGAAAAAGTTGGCAACTGGAGATCAGAGCCATTGTGGGTTCCCCTGGTTCCGGTTCTGGGCCGCCCCCCCTTTTTGGAGGCAGTCACCAGGATGGGTTTGAACCAGGGGATTTTGGTATGGTGGGTTCTGGGATGAGATGATGGGCGGCGGTAGCTCAGTCTCCATATCTCCCCAGTCTGGATTCGAATCCCTTGGGACCCATTTTTCTTTGGGAGGAGTTCCCCCATCTCTGAAGGAGAAGATCCTTTTCCCAGGATCTTCTGAGGATCCCTCTCCCTCAAATTGGAAGATCTGTACCTCCTCCACAAAGTGGGCCTGTTTGGGTCCTTTGTTTCTCCTACCCCCCTCTGCTCCTTGGGAGGCAGGCTTTCAGGGGTAGGAGATTTTGTTTCCGTTCCTGGTTTTCTAGGAGCTGTTTACAAGTTGGGAAGGAAGCTTCCTCCAAGGCTTTACACCCCCCTTCCCCTTGTGCCTCCTCCCTGGGAACCGGTGTGTTATCGGGGTGCTGCCCCCGTCATTGTTCTGGAGCACCAGGTCCAGAGTTTGGGGCATTCTGCGGTGGCATGTACATCTGAGGGTTCTGTTGAGCCCTCAGTATGTGACCCAGATCTCGTGCCATATTTTGGACCTGCCGCTCAAGTTGTGAAACCCGCTCAGGCTGATACGGGGCTCTATTTTCTCCCCTGGGCTGATCCCGGGAAGGGTAGCTATCCCTTCTCTGGTAGTACCCCTGGTTGGGAAGATTTTGGTACCCCTCCACCCTTGGCCTCCCCTCTCCCGGATTAGGTTGTCTGTGTTCAGGCAATGGGGAAAGAAGGATGGATGATTTTGGGGCTGGAAATTGGGTGGATACCTGGGGAAAAAGTCCTGCCCAGGATTTGGAGAATTTCTGCCCTCCTGGGGGAAGTTAGGAGGGAAGTTTCCCGGGTCAGGTGCTTGGCTGGACGCCCCCCCCTTGGGCTGGAGGAGTCCACACATAACCCAGGATTGGTCGGTTTCCCTTGTAGCGGGGACTTGCATAGTCAGGGGAGCGGGGGACCCCATTTGTGGGACTACCTCCTCGACTCCCTGTCTGTGACTGGCCCGAGGGATTTCTGGGTTTAGGATTATTAGGTGCAGGTAGGTTTTTAGGCCCCCCCATCTCCAAGTCTAAAACGGGGGCAACCTTTACCTCTGCCACCTTGGCAGCAGCAGGGGTGCTGTTGGTTTTGGGGTTTTTGGGCGCATTATTTTTATTTTCTATGGGCTTCTGCACCTCATAGATCGGGGTAGCCTGTTCAATGACCCAGTCTAAAGATCTTTTCTCGTGAAAATCTCTCACGAGCTGGGTCATGATGTATTTGGGCAAAGCATGGAAAAATGTATTGACAAATTCTCTGCTGTCTGTGCGCACCCTTCTGGTGGTCTGCGCAAAGGCACGTTTCAGTTCTTGCACAAATTCTTGTGGGGCCTGATCCTCCCCACATTGCAAATTGTAGGCTGCCTTGCGAGCCTCTTGGGAATTTCTGTGAACAGAAAAATGTTTTAATATGGCCGCCCTATAGGTGGACCACCTTGAATGATTTTGGTCCTCCAGCCCCGCAAAGAAACTGGAGTACTCTGGGGGAGAATGTCCACTTTACATATTGGATACAGCTTTGGCTGTCCTTCAAATGAAAAGTCTCCATCATTTGCTCATAGAGCTCCAAGTGTTCCCAAACAGAGTACTTGGCGTTCTTATGATAAGGCGTGATGACACTCCTGATTGCCTTAATCTGTTTCAATGGGTCCTTAAGCAAGGCCCTTTTTGCCTTATTGGCCTTTTTGGTTCGGGTAACCCTGGTCCATTCATCCTCTGACTCAGAGGCACTGCTCCCAGAGGTTCCTGTCTGATCTTCCAGGTTTTCCCGGATTCTGCGAGCCTGGGAATGGCTGGCAGAATGTGGGGACCTGGTCTCCTGTGTCCTGTACCGCTCAGAGGAGTCTTCAGATCCCTCCTCGCTGCCAGGATTTGATGGGTAACCCCCCCACTGACCTAACTGGGCAGAAGTTTTCAAGATGCCCTTAATGGGCCTATTCTCCTGGGGTTCCCCACTAAATTGCACTGTGCTTGGGTGCCCATACCCGGATGCCCGCCCATCCATTCCTGGGAGGTACTAGCCTATGAGCCCCATGCTTCTGGCTGGATAGTAATCTGCCATCCCTGTGGCCCGGTGCTCATGTGCGCCAGGGGACATGGGGGTGGCAGAGTCCAGAGACTGAGAGAGATAAAGGCCTCTGGTACTAGGGCTCCTGAGGTTATGCTCAGGAGTTTCCCTTTCCTAGCGAACCTGGTCTCTATCCGCCCCTGCTCCCTGTTGCAATGCAAGAGCCTGTGCTTTCAGTTCCTCAGTTAAGGCCTTACTAGACTCTATCAGTCGATCCTGCATCGCTACCTGTTGTTGGAGCCTATCATTGTGCTGACAGAGAGCCTCATTTTCTCTCTGTGCCTCCTGATTGGTCCTGGAGTACTGGGCCAGTCTCTGCTGCAGGAGGGTTACCTCCTGAGCTGTGTCCCTATTGGCCTGCTCCTTTCTTGCCAGAGCATCCTCCACCCTCCTGGTGTGCTCTAACAAGTTCTGGTGTTCTTTTTGGAGGGCACCCAGTCCCTGGAGGGCCAGGTGATTTTCTTCCATTTTCCTTTTTAAGTGGCAGACTTCCTGGCCTAAGGTATCCCTTTCCTGACTAAGAGCCTGCATCTGTGCCGCCAGGTCGTCCCTTTGCCTTTGGAAGGCACCCGTTTTCTGGCGCTCCTGGTCAAACTCTGCCTGGGTATCCAGGTCTTTCAAAATCAGTTTATTGCTCTCTGCCTTCTCCCTATCTAGGTGGCTTTGCAGGGTGACTACCTGCTCAGCACATGCCCTATTGAAGTCTAACTGTTGCTCCAGCTTTTTCTGGCTCTGCAGTAGGGAGTCCAAACCTTCTTGGTACTCCTTCTGCAAGGCCAGAAATCTGGTATCCTGGTCCGCCTTTTCCTGTTGCAGCACATCCATATCCTCCTTTATTTTAGTGATGTACCGTCTGCTGTCATTTTCTGACTCCTGGCTCCTGAGCAGCCTCTGCTCAGAAGAGTCCAGATCAGATTGGGCCTTCTGTAGTGCCAGCAGTTGCCTACTCGCCAGATCTTGGCCTTCAGCACATTTGTCCTGCATGGCTCCCACATGTAAATATAAATATGGCGCTACCCTGGCAATCTTGTGGTGCTCATCCTTGGCCTTAGGGGCCATATATATTTCACTCAGGGCCACATGTAGGGGACCCTGATCTCCCCATATATCTGACCCTGTTTCAGTGACCTGTTGCGCGATTGCCTGCAACCAGACCGTTTGGTCCTGATGAGTCCACTCACCTCTCACAAATAGCTTATGTAAGAAGTGTTCTCTGGCTATTTTCATATCTACCAAGGTCGTCATTCTGGAATTTGAGTTCCTTCCTGACTTACAGAAGTTTGTATTTTATTTTTGCAAAACAGACCTTTTCCTTAGAGCGTTCCTTTGAGGAGTGCTTTACAGCGTAACACAGCGTGGTGATCCGACCGGATATGTGTATCTGGTCAGCTGGCACACTGTATTAATCTGCACAAGTTATAGATCTAACCCAAACGTCCGGCTCGAGCCCCCACTTTGTAAGAGGATTCAATTCAACACTACAGCTAAGTCAATGCCTAGTCTGGGATACTGAATCGAAACCCTTATTGATATATCTTTATGTCCAGTTCATGAGTTCTGGATGACTACCCCTATATAACACCCCTCTTTTGGAATCCCCCTGACCCCACTGAGCCAAGAAGTAGTTCTGTTTTGCAAGTTAAAAGGTTTATTTGAGAATTTAAACAATATATATATATATATCACACTTAATAATAAATTAATAATTGAATATCACACTTAATCTGAGCAGTAATCAATAATCGATAGTCTGGCACTAGCACACTTCTTTATAATCAATGATGAGTGGTTATAGGATGGATAACATAGCAACAATACTTTTATGGTTTCAAATGGATGCAAGGTGGAATGAAAATGCAGTACAGAGAAAAAGAACTTGATAGGGTTTCAGCAAAAGACAATGTAATCACTTTTCTCTGGCAATTCACTCCCCCCCTTTATGCAATGCAAGGAAATGGAAGGAAAGCACACAGTTCTCAGAAATGCAATCAAATGTAATTCAGTTCACCCCAGCAAGCTTAGAGAAAACAGGTATGAGTTTGAAATACAGGCAAAAGTGCTTTGAATATGGTGACAATGCAGTGAGAAATATGCTGAAAATGCTTTTAATTCCCTTCAGGAGGTTCAGGGTGAGTGGTATCTAGTTAATATGAGTTCAGGCTCACTCTAGCAATGACTCAGGGATGGTTCTTAAGAGGCAAACGAAATTTAGCAGTTCAGGCAAAAGCGGTTCTAAGCTTGTTGGAAAGCTGAGATTCTAAGCTTTCAGAGGAAAGTTAAACCAAGTTCCTAGCACAAACGGTTACAGAGTCATGCACGATTTTGTGAAGGTTGTTTTTTTGGACTTGAAATTTTAAAAGTTCAAAGCGACAGGTTACAGCTTGCAGCTAGAAAATGACAGGTGACAGTTAGGAGGCAGTTCTGGTTAGATTAAAATAGATTGAATTATATTATTTTAACTAAGAGATTGGTTCTGCACAGTTCTGCTAGGTACTCACAATATATTTTGAAATAGGCCTCCCCATGGATCTGGTCAGGTTTTGGACTGGACTCCGGTTCTGGTCTCGGCACTTCACAGTGATCTGGGTCAGCTCTCTGGTTCTGCTAACAGCGGTCTGGGTCACTCTGGATCTCTGGCCTCTGGTTCTGGATACTGCTCTGCTTTCTCTGGGTACAGCACTGCTTCTGGATCTTTCTGCACACCTTTCTCTGGACCCAGCGCTGATCTGCACGGCTCCTGGATGCTGCTACCGCTGTTAGGTTTGCTGGATGCTGAGGCCTACTGAGAAGAGTTCTCAGTTGGTGGGTTTAGGCCCTTGCTTTGAGTTCTGAATCAAGTTCTTTGGAGTTTTAAAGTCTAAGTGTTGGATCTAGTATCTTCTGGATGTTGTGTGGTCCGGCAGAGCGTGTTGCAGCAAATGGATTTGAATGTCTCTACCTGTCCCAGCAGTCTCTTTTTATGTGTTTTGAAAGTGGGTTGAGAGGCTAGCTTTCTAGGCCCAACCCCTTCAGAGTTCTGATAGGTTGGAGAATTCTTTGCGTTCTCACTGGAGAGCAGGATTGTGTGTCAGAATGATGTCATTTAATGGCTTGCAGAAAGGACACGCCCCTGTCAAATTGCACACAAATCTATATTTGATCAAAATACACATTTCCCAAATACATAGTGGTTTGTCATTGCATGTACATATTACCTATCACATGAGGTATACTCTGTTCAAACTCTGCTCTTCCTGAGGGCTTGCATTCAAAAATGGCAACTTATTTTCGATTTTAGTGGGTTATGCAACCTTGGTTCTTCATTAAAAATTATACACATATACACGGCCTGTCCCTACATACTCCAGTAAATTCCCATGTCTCTAGTTTCAACACAGAGTCTGTAGTATCCATAAATAGCGGGGTTTTGCCCCAGAACATCACACAAATTGGGGTTTGGGCTTGAATCAAAGGTACATTTTTTAAATTAAGGCTCTCAAAGTTATACATTCCTGTCATTTGATTACAAAGAGTTATCAGTTTTTCTGTAAAATATATATTTTGCTTTCAATTCAGTTCTCAGAGTGTTGGAGTCCGCCTCCAAGACTTGGGTGGGTCAGTGACCATGCCTCTGCTGGCAGGCAGGCCTTTGTTTAGCGTCAAAATCAACATATTCTATTCAAGTGCGAGAGCCTATTGTGTGGTCTCCAGGAGGCCCCCAGCCAGTCTGCCTTCTATCAATCAAGAGGTCATGTGAGATTCTAACTCCTGGTGTGAATCTCTGGAGGTGAGAGGTTTCCCAGCCTTTGGCCTGTTAATTAAATCAGATTGTCTTCTGGGAACAGCATGTGGTTAAGATTTTAATTAACTCCCAGCCTTTGATGTAAAGGCCTCTCCTGCAACTCCTGACATGCAGTTTCCCTGTCAGAGTTTAGACCGCTAGCGCCGCCCTCAGTCAAAAGCGGGTACTGCATGCATTTTTGGGATCTTTCTTGGATTAATGCATTCCAAACAGGAATGATTCTTACATGGTAGTAAATAATCCTTGCTTAACATTGTTTTGATGGGGCTCCTGACAGTAAAATGGTTATGTGGAACCCCACAAAAGGGTTGAATCTTTAAAGTGGTCCGATGAGCCACGATTTCAGCAACTTTTTGACATCCGTAACAGTGGATTTTGTTAACAAAGATCTTTCTTTACACTGGTGGGTGGCAAGTTAGGTAACCATTTTGGTGTGCGCACAAACTGCGTGGTTCTCCTGGATTCTGGCGCACATGTGGGCTTTTTGGCCATCTTGGATTTTCTAAGCCCACAGCACCAAATGTTGCAGCATGATAGCTCAAACGTGGGTCAGGACACCCAACACAACAATCTGCAACCCACGGAGCTTCCTTAAGAACCACCAGGCACAGAATATCCTGTAATAGCCTAGTTTCTATAGTAGGGTCGTACGAGAGCCAGCACGCCACATATTGAAGCAGCGCAGCCAAATAATAAAGTTCTAAGCACGGGAGCTGCACCCCTGTCCTGATAGGCCATACATTGTGTGTTCAAGGCAATTTTCTGTCTGTTCTGGCCCCACAAGCATTCTCTCAGTATGGTGTCTAGCCAGCAAAAGAATCCTGCAGAAATACAATAATGCATGTTTGCAAAAGAGAAAGCAGGCATGGCCATATTATCATTTTCACTCAAGTTACCCGGCCTAGAAGAGACAGTGGCAGCTTACCCCAGAATGTCATGAATCATCACACTCCATCGGCCACCTTAATCATGTTTCTAACGTGCATTTCCTCTGGTGTATGAGCTATGTGTATATCAAGATATTTAAATGTGTTGACCTCCCAATGTAGCCCCAGGTCTGGCAGATCTCAAGTGTTATATCGACGCATTCTCGCTAGGGAAAAGAGGGTTGATTTCTGCCTGCTTCAGGAAATCCCAGACAGCTCAGCAAAATCATCTAAAGCTTCCAGGATAATGGGCAGGTTATGTTCCGGCTCGCACAAATACTGATGGACATTGGGCTCATTACAAGTTTGCCAGTCCGGAAACAAGGGTGCTGTTAAGCTCACCGGCACCCTTGTTTCCGGACTGGCAAACTACGAGTCTGCCTGATGGAGCCGCTGTACCCGACAGGTTTGACCCTGCCGGGCGCAGCGGCCACAGTAGGCAGACCCGTCACGGAAGCACCAGCACCGTTGGCTACAGTGCCGGTGCTCCTGTGTCCCCACACCCATAGAGTCCCACAGGACTCTATGAGAATGGGGATTAACAATTTACCGGCAATAGACTTCCTGGCCGCCGGGCTCATAATGAGCTGGTGGCACTGGGAAGTCAGGCGGCGGTAAATTATACCGAGTCCAGCGGCAACCCGCCGGTAGCACGGTTACCGCCAGACTCGGAATGAGGCCCATTGTCCGCATAAAGTGAAATAAGATGAGTAGACCCCCGTACCATAATTCCAGCCGCTGAAAATTCTTGGAACAGGAATACCGCCAACGGTTCCAAGGCCAGTATATAAAACATGGGAGACAGCGGGCATCCCTGTCGAGTTCCTCATTGTATATCCCATGCACCCAACATCCATCTCGATGTCTTAACCCTGGCCACTGGTTGTGTTTATAATAGCTGAACCCATTGAATGAAGCCTTCGCCAATTCCAAAACCCTGCATCGCTGCCCACATCCATTCCCAATAAACAGAATCAAACGCCTTGATAGCATCCAGGGATGCCACAACATACGGTGCATCAAGTGAGTTAGTCTAGTCCGCCATGTATTGCAGGCGGCTGGGATTCATAGCAGTACTACGTCCAGGGACACATCCTGTCTTATCCTCATGAACTAGGGTGCTGATTACTTTCCGAAGCCTCCGAGCAAGCAATGCTGTTAAGATTTTGACATCCTGGTTTAACATAGCGAGGGGTCGATATGATTTGCACAACTCTGCGTGTTTCCCAGGTTTAGGTAGAGGGACTATTGATGTTTCCCGCATACTTTTGAGGAGTAAGCCCCGATCATATGCCTCTTCATATACTTTTAGGAGAACAGGGGTAAGAGTAGAATGGAACGCTTTGTAAAACTCTGTGGTAAATCCACCTCCACCCGGTATCTTCCCGGTGGACACAGGGACACAATCACTCCCTCCAGTTCCTCTTCTGTTAGAGGCAGTTCTAGAGTAGCAGCCTGCTCTGCGATTAACTGTGGCAGTCTAATCTGGGAAAAGGCTGAGTGTAATTCTGCAGAGTCAACTAATGTTTGATGCTTGCAAAGTTTACCATAAAACGCACTAACAGTGTAATTTGTTTCTGCTTGAGACCGCCACGTGGTGCCGCATTCATCATGTATCAGCGTCATTGCCCGTCAGGGCTGTTCCGTCTTACACAGCCACGCCAGCAGCCTACCAGATTTGTTCTCCTCAGCACACATGTGTGCTGTGTGTAATGTGTAGTCAAATTTGCTGAGCCTCTCCCATACTTACATACTTACATATGAGTGAAATTCAGTTTCAGCGACAGGATCTGTGTTGCGGTTCGACTCTATAGTTTGGAGCCGGTCTTCCAAACCCCCAAGTCTTCCTGCAGCGATTTCCTAATCCCCCCAGCTGCGGCTATAATTTCCCCTCTGGTCACCAACTTCAAAGCCTCCCATACCGTGCCCCAACTCTCTACACTGCCCACATTAATCGCAGTGAAAGAAGTGAGGAAATCTTCAAGTTGCTCCCTGAAGACTTCATCCTGCAGTAGCCCAGCAGACATGTACCACGTCAGGGCCGACGGTCTGGGTCCAGGAGTAGCCCAGCATACCAGTAGCGGAGAATGATCTGAGATAGTCCGCCCATATATTACGCACCTGAAAATTCAGCCAAGTGTTCAGCCCCCACAAACAAATAACCAAGTCTAGTATAATGTCTATGAGGAGCCGAGTAATATGAGTATCCTAGCCCACTAGCATTCTGTTCTCTCAGGATGTCTACAAGCATTAAGTCAGACACAACAGCATTAACGGCCCCAGAGGCTGGCACCAACCTAGTTTGCATGGAGTCTGATCTATCCAGGGCCGGGTCCCTAATGCAATTAAAGACCCCCCAAAAGAAGAAATGCATCTCTCATGCTGGCAAGCTTGCTACTTGCGAAGGAAGGCGGGTTTAGCGTGATTAGAACAGTACGAGTTCACTATACATATCTCCCGATGATCCGCATATCCATGCCCTCTTTATCTGCCTCATCGTCCAGGAGCCAGTTGGGAACTGCTGAATCTATCCACACAATAACGCCCCATGCAAATTCCGAATAGGTGGATCCATATCCTGCTCATCTAGTTACAATCTTCTCTTGTTCAGCGAGAGCAAGTGTGTTTTTGCAACAGAGTGACCAACACTTCTTTTCTGCGCAAGCATGATCTAACCCGGTTCCTGCACAAGTAGAAGCACAACCCCCTAACGTTCCAGGTCACTGTCTTAAGTAACACCATCTAAATAGCACATAAGTGCTCCCGCCGGCTGCCTGCTGCTCCCCCTAATCCGGCATCCCCCATCCTTCCACAGAGCAGTCATCCCACAATTGCCCTGCCTTAACTGTACATATATACACGCTTTAGATTCAATTCCCCTTTGCCTGATACTGCCTGACCTGCTCCCCTCCACCTTCCAGTACCCAAGATCCCAACATTCACACCAACAAACAACAACCAAGTATACTGAAACAAGGAGTAGACACCCATAGCAAGAAGGATAAAACAACGCTAAACAGCATCAAGCCGTTCGGGCACACCCATCACCACTGGGCGAAGCCTCGCCATTAGTGAACCAGGTGGGAGTTGCCAGCGATAATCCAGCACCAATGCTCCGAGGGTGACAGAAGTACAGTGCCCTAGGCAGTAGCACCATGCTCCCGCTACCAAGTGCCTCTCAAGGCAGCAAACATTGTACAAGAACCATTTATAACCTGTAAAATACTGCATGTCCGGTTTAAACTAATTCACTGGTTTTTCTTTCTTCTTTTCGAACCATCTTCACAAGTCGTATCGGACATGCCATTGTGGTCCATTCATAAATTAGTGACTTAAGGGGTATCAAAGAAGAGCACGTTCCCTTGGTAGAGCACCTTCAATTTGGCAGGCTATACAAGCATATACTTAAAGGGTTAGTTCAATCAGAAATGTTATTGGCCCAACCGTTCCGGAAAATGTATTTTAGAGCATACATCGATGGTCCTAAAAAGAAATTCCAATGCAATTTACCCAAGTTCTTCTTACTTTAACACATGCGAAAATGACAGGTCAGGTACCACCATCTTGTGCTAATCTTATCCGTTGATCCATCACCCTAAGTTCAGGTGCCCTTGCGGCACTAATTCAGATCACCCGCCACTAACGCTGACATCACTAGGTGCTCATGATGAGCTCCACCTATTTTAATGACGTTAATGGACAGCGTATCCAAACGTACCCTGTCATCACCAACATCAGGATGTGATCTAACGCAGAACCAGGAACATAAACAAACACACATCCACAACAGAAGCAAAACGATAAAAAACTGTTTATTTTGAAGAAAATAGCAACAGTCTGGAGCGTAACAAGTAATTCAAATGTTGACATAACAATGAAAAGAGGTAATTAAGTGCACGAAAACATGGGTAACTTTTTCCAATAGAGGTTATAGCTAGTGAACATTGCATGGTTCTCATTTTTTGTTTAACTGTGAACAGTGATCTTATAATGCTGATTCGGTTCATTGATCGATTAATCCCAGTCTTTGCATTCTTCACAAAAAGGTGTTATCTTCCATCACCGATTTCTTATCGAGGAACATGGTGTTGTATTACAGAGAAGACATTAGTGGTTTAAATTTCAAATGTAACACTTTCACATCCGCACATTTTCAGAACCTATAGGGTGCCATGTTGCTCCTTATTACTGCAACTGCAAAAGGATAGATTGCTGTCTGGCGATCGTCCCCGATAATGGTTATCACAGATGCCTTGTTGATGATTATTGTCCAATTGCGGTTAAAGAAGCCGTTGACCGGTAAACTGTACCCATGACAGGTGCTTCTGTGAAATTCTGCGGGCGGGTGCCGTTCTGCCTGCCAGGTCTGATCCGGTTGGCTTACCGGCACCGTTGTTACCAGACCGGCATGCTCGTAATGAGGCCCTTTGTCTGTTAAACGCAAGATGGTGGCAGGCCAAGGTCCGGGTGCATGCCCTGGAAAGAAAAAAACCCTGACCTCCACAAGAATCATGAGGGAGGCTAATTTTTTGATTAAGGAAATTAACCAATTTTTGTGAATGAATCACAATAGTCCCGGGAATAAAACTACAATCGACATAAATAGTATAGTACTGGTGGGTGATCCAGATTATGTTGTAGAGCTGGGGATCTCGGACTCAAACTGTCCCACTATATCTAACATGAATTTAATTTTGGGGGAAGGGGCGTTGCTCAGGAAACCTTGGTTGACTGTCACAAAAGACCAATCGACCGCAATGGATAAAGACACCATGACTCCAAGGGGGTTTAAACCTTGATGGACTTGGATCCGCAGTTTACCCAATTTACCCAGTCAACATTTAACAAGCTCCTTGTCCCTGAAGCCCTGTAGATCAAATAGTGCCACCCCAATGACACAGTGCCTACAACTAGTTCTTCCTTTACAGGTCCTGGTCAAAGTAGGAGTCACCCTGAGATTACTGTGCCACAGAACCAAACCACTAATCCATGGGTTATCAGCTGGGGAAGTCCTTGCGGCACAAACCGATCCCATATATGTGACTTGCCGCAGGGCCCACAGAATACAACCGGGGAAGAGATCAAGGAGAGGTACAGTGTTTCTGCACCAAGCCCCTAAATTATCCAGCAATCAACAGGAACCAAGGGAGGCGCTGATAAACAAAAGGCTGCATTGGTTGCGTAATGTACGCTGCTGTTTTTTTGCATCTCAGGTGGGTATTTTAAAATGTACTAGACTTCATTACCAGGGGAGGATCATTTTGCTTTCATTCAGATAGAATGTTGGGACAAAAGTACAGCCTGTGGCATCTTGGGCATCAATACGAAAAGTGTCCCACTAACCAATAGCTCTATTAAAATCAGCCCCCACTGTGACGTCAAAATAGACTACCTGGCTGCAGCAAGGCCCCATAATTCTGTGGTATCCGGGGCAAACACATTGTCATTGGTGAGACACCTCTCGAGGAGGAGTGGCAGTAGAACTGGGTCATGAGGAATGCAATAGCCTGGAGGAAGCTGGCTGCTGATGGGTCTGTTATTGGGAGAGGGGACTTAGGGCTTTACACAACTGTGATTTCCATTTGGTGGGAGGTTGTATTGATTGAAATTCATCTTGTGACTCAATTGTTAAATACTGAATGGTTTTGTTTTTTTGCTAATATGTGTTTTTATGTACTTTCATGGCCTTATGGCTAAATAAAGTTATTGAACCAACGAACCAACAAACAAATTGTATATACACAGTACATATTTATGTTAACTATAATTTTAAGTTACAATTAACACATATAATGGGCCTCATTATAAGTTTGCCAGTCCAGTAACAACGGTACCAGTAAGCTTGCCGGTACCGTTGTTACCGGACTGGAAAACTATGAGTTCTGCTGGCGGGTGTCGGGAGGTCTGACCTAGCGGGCGTACCGGCACCCTCGAGCAGAGCATGTCGGATGCACCGGCACCATTCACGAATATAGGGCTCAATGGGAATGGGAGCATTTTATTCCGGCGCCCGCGAATGGGCAATTACCGGGTCCGGCGGGGGCATAATGAGCCAGTAATTGGCTATACGCGGGCGCCAGGAAAAAAATTATACCTGCAGAAGCCGTGCCGGTTTTACCGGCACGGCTACCGCCGGTCTCATAATGAGGTCGAATGTCTGTTATTTGCATCAAAATGAACATTCATACGTCACAACGTAAATCATGTAGCATACAGCACACTTGCCATCCTCACTTGCATAAATATTTTTGAAAACTTTGCTTACATTGGGCCTCATCACGACTTGGGCGGTAACCCTTAAAATCGGCGTAACGCTCTTAGCGCCGATTTTAAGGGTCCGTCGGATCACGACTCGAAATACCGCCGGCGCCATTACAGCCGGCGCAAGGACAGCCGGCTGTACAAGCGCCGGCCATAACAGCGCCAGGAACCATTAGCGCTAAAACATCAGCAATCACGAGTCCGGCGTAAGCGCTAATAGCGCCAGAAAAGCGGCCGATAATCCTCCAAAAATACCTCCAGCAAAAAGCTGGAGGTAACAGAACACAGGCCACAGCAATAGGGGCCCAGGTGGAACCAATGCAAATCAGAGGCCTACAAAGGTCCCCCCCATGCACAACACACCCTCCCCAACACCATTGCACCAGCAGGAGCTGGGAGGAGACAGCAATGAGGGCCCAGGTGGAACCAATGCAAATCAGAGGCCTACAAAGGACCCACCCATGCACAACACACCCACCCCAACACTATGCTGCCATTTGGAGCCGGGAGCCTTGATGTCGACTTCTACCTGCTGCGCCTGGAGCTACAGAGGCCAGTCAACCAGGCCAGGGCCCTGGGAGTGCAGGGGGCAGTGGGGATGAGGAGAAGGAGGAGGAGAGCAGCACCAGCAAGGCGGCCAGCCATCCCCAGGGTCAGGCCAACACCCTGGGCCCTGACTGATGGTCAGTTGGTGACAGAATATCGGCTGGACAGGGTAACCATCACCCAGTTGCTGGACACAATCCAGGGTGACATATGCAGCCGCATAGCCACCAGCACGGCAGTACCTCCCCTAGTGAAGCTTGTGTCTGTGCTTCAATTTCTTGGGACTGGCAGCTACCAACATACCGTTGCCATGATGCATGGAATGGCCCAGTCCACATTCAGTGCCATGCTGGGACAGGTGCTTGATGCACTGTTGAATCTTGTGAACGAACACATTGCATTGCCAGCCACACAGGCACAGGTGCACCAGCTTAAGGGTCAATTCTATGCCACAGTACCCTGCCAGCGTACATGGAAAGGCACCGAGGCCAAAACACATGGCTACTGGGTGAGTACAAATGTATACCACAAAGCATGTCAATCCACAACTGATGGTGCCTGTCACAGAATCCATCATTCCCAATAGGCAGCAGCATCACTGCAGCATACACATTCAAGCACCTTGCACGATGAACCTTGGACATGTCCAACACAGCAGAACACACCCATGCAGAATGTAAGACATGTGGCGTCGGCACAGTGACATATGGAAGCCCCACCACAACAAAGCCTCCTGTGTGAGTAGCACCATGGCTCCCAACACTGACACAGTACAGAAATCCCACCCTGGCCATCCGACAGTAATGAAATTCCAAACCATGAGCTGGCACATCCACGAATGCTCCACACATAAGTAGGCCGAGTAATGACAATGCACATCCCACAAACACTGTCCCCAAAATGGCCATGGAAATGCATGGAGAACAGTACAGAATAGTGAAGAGCAGCAAATGCAACTGTAGCCAAATGGATTTGCAATGACACATGAGGCAGCCACTTCTGTCGAGCAGAAGTAGATGGAAGGGCCCCCTTATCCTGTGACAAGTGAATGAGTACTGTTACATACAGAAACATAGGCGTACCAAGTGGAGAGTGCCCCATTGATTCAATCGTGCCCGTAGGACAGCACACTCCACAATGTTATAGGCCAAATGACAAATATGGCAAAATCACACTGATGACAGGGCTCTGTACACCCACTGGACTTACCTTGTCCCCATACCGGCTTTCTCTCCCCTGCAGGTGATTCTGGATATCCCCAGTACACGTGGCTCATGACCCCTGTGCGTCACCCACACACGGCGGCGGAGCGGGCATACAACCTTGGCCATGCCCGTACACGGATCTGCGTGGAGAGGGCATTTGGACTGCTGAAGGCACGCTTCCGGTGCCTCGACCGCACAGGAGGGGCAATGACGTATGCACCAGAAAAAGTTGGAAAAATTGTACTGACATGTGCATTGCTGCACAGCATCTGTTGTCGCAGAAATGTGCCACTGCCCCCTGATGCTCATGTGCAGCCACCTGAGGATGGTAGTGAGGGCAATGAAGTGCCAGAAGGTGTTGCACATACACAAACGGTTGGGCTGTGGGAGGGGAGGTTGGCCAGACAGGGATTGATTGATGGATTCTTTTAGAAATGGGTAATGGGTAAATTGTAAATATGTCACCTCAACATTAAATTGCATTTGTAACAATCACTAATGTCCATGCATTGTGATTTTTGTAACGTGATTTATTTTCCGTCCAACGAACCCCCCTCCACCCAGTAAACACCCAGCACACAATCCCCCCTTCCCCCAGTGAACACCCAGCACACAATCCCCCCTGCCCCCAGTGAACACCCAGCACACAATCCCCCCTCCCCCCAGTGAACACCCAACAATCCCCCCTCCCCCCAGTGTACAACCCCCAACTGTGCAGTTGCCTCATCAGGCCAACAACAATGATGCCATGCCCCACTAGGATGGGCGCGGGCGCTTCCCTGTCCCAGGCCCCTCCGGTGTGCGTGCCCTCAGGTGGCGCATGGACCGGTGCCTCGGAGATGCGTCTAGTGAACGCTCTGTGGGTGTGGTGGAAGTAGAGGGTACAGAAGCGCTGGCCATCATGTGCTGACGCATGAGGTTATTGGCCTTGTGTTGCTGTTCTGCAAGTGCTGACACTGCCTCTGTGAACTCACGGACTCGTTGCCCAAAGCCTGTCAAGGCAGCGGTGCATTGTTGTACGACTTGCCGTGTACGCGCATTGTCCCGCGCCACGTATCTGCACCCATGCCTGATGGAATGACTGACAGCCTTTATGTGCCTGCTCTGCACCTTTGCCATGGCTTCAACCCAGGCCTGTTTGGCCTCGATGATGTCCAGTGGGCCCATGACTGCTGCCCCAGTGACAAAGGGCTCCCCTGGTGCGTCACGTGGTGGACCGCGAATTGGGTGCTGTCAGGGGGAGGGGGGCTGCATGGCAAAAATCCACCAGCCTGGACTGGGCTGCCTGGCTCAGATTGCTGGTCCTCTGGCCTCCCATAGGACGGTGTGTGCACATCTGGCTGCGGTGTGCTGCAGCGACGCACAGGCACATGGCGAGTCCCTGCCTGCTGTCTGCCTGGGCGTGGGCTTCCCTGGGGTGTTGACACCCCTTCTCCATCACTACTACTGTGAGAGTGTAGTACGGCTGCATGATGCCCACGTGGAGGTGTTGCTCCCACGTCGGGCTCCAATTCAGACCTCTCTCTCTCGGCATCGGGGCTGTGGATGGTGGCTTGGGTTGAGCAGCCGGTCGCCTCCCTGCGGCCATGCGGCTGCCGCTGCTGTCTGGCGGGGCTGCGTTGGGGTGAGGTGGGTGTTCCCCTGGGTTGTCTCCCTTGGGTGCGGCGTCTTTGTTGGGTGCTGGTGGAGGCACAGTGTTGTGGCCGCGTTGTCGGTGTGTCCTCATCCCCATCATCACCGGGCTGTTGGGATCGATGTGTGCCTGTGGGGTACATAGGGGGTGGTTTGAGTACAATGCTACATACATTTGTGTGATGCAGGTCATGCCAAGTGTGATTGAAAACAGTACCAATGACGCACTCAACTTGCATTCTGTTCAGTCACCATGTGGTGCTTGTTGTGGATGTGCATGGAGGTACACTGCATGGGAACGCGTGGTTGGGGTGGACTGTGCTCAGGCTTTTGTGGTTGTGTTGATGCACAGTACCACTCTACGTAGCTGTCCTATGGCTATGGGAGTCTATCCCCTGCCCCTGTCATTCATGCACTGCACGTACGGGGTCGTCTAGGCAGCACTACCGTTCTAGGGATGTGGGCCTCCCTTACGGGTGTATGCAGTGCCTCAGACACATGTCTTCACTCTCATTCAGATGCATGAATTTGGGGATGGGACTCACCTGCCGTTGGGTCGATGCCAGTCCCTGCCTCCGCTCCACCAATGCCCTCGATGGTTCCGACGTCGATCAGGCCCGTCAATTTCTCCTCCCATGGTGTGAGGTCGGGTGGGGGTGGTGGTGGCCCTCCTCCTGTGGCCCTGCTTGCACTCCTGTGCTGGGACAGGATGCCTCGCACTCGCACGCGCAGGTCATTCAGCCCCTTGCGGCAGTCCTCCCCATCCCGGGGCACGCGCCCCTTTGGGCGACGGATCGCCATATTTGGCCTCTAAGATGGGCACTGGTTTTCCGCTGCTGCAGCTCATTATGGTATGTCAGTGCCTCCTCCACAAGTACCTCAAGCTCCTGGTCACTGAACTTGGGTTTCCTGACCCTGTCCAGTGCAGACTTGCCCCTAGTGCGCTCTTGACTCATTTACCAGCCTTGGATCGCGTGGATGGCTTCCAGTAGCTGTGATATCTGACGGATTGTGATTTCCAAGATGGCTGCCGCTGTATTTCCCATTCTGGTGGTGACGCGTTTACCGCGCGCTATAAGCACGACATGGCGGTAGCGCACGGTGCGCCGGATTTAAGGGTTCGCGCTAATCGCGCTAACGCCAGGGACCGGGGCGCGTGTATGATGACTCGTGATCTGGCGGATTATCCGCCGGGTGCCTTGGCGTTAGCGCTATCTAAGTCCGGCGGATAATCTGCCACATTTACCGCCCAAGTCGTGATGAGGCCCATTGTGTCTTGTGTTTCCATTCTCCCTATGTAATGGATGACCAACTGCTTCGAAAGACAGATCTCAGTAATAGAAACTTAACATTCCTGCGTAAGCTTTCAATATTCAATATAGTGAATCTTATCACTTCTTTGTGGATATTCAACACATTTTGGCCTTCAAATTGTTAGTGCGGTGGATTCAAGGATACAGAACAATGCAACCCTTCATCCAGCGTTCACAGTGTGTCAGAGGGAGTTTCGTTTTGGGAACACATGACACAAAATTGAACAATATAAATGGCAAGATGTGCAGTGAAAAACAACAAAATATTTCAAGTAATCCACATATGAAAATATTGACTTCCATTTCAACGGTATCAATGCGCCTGGTGCCACAACATGTATGTATTCTTTCAAAGATGACCCTGGGCGAGGTACAGACAGGCTCGGATTTCCCTATACTTCAATAAGTGGCCACATCTTTTCTGAAATAAATAGAATTCTAATACAAAAGCGGTGAGTTAATATATAGAGATGGCACAAACACATCAGAAAGGGACGAGAGGAGGGACGATTGTGCACCAGGCTGGGTGGACTGTTGAAGCCAGGGCAACACGTGCAATGAGCAACAATAAAAATTTAAAAAAGTTTACATCCCTAAAATTCCAGCATGCCTCGAATGAGTGCAGTTTTGAAAGGCTTATTGGCTTCTCTGTATATCTATTCCAGCAATCATATTGATTTCTGCATTGATGCATGTGCACCTGGTTGTCCTCCACATGTGGGCCTCCAAAGTAAGATGTAAATATGCAAAGGCCACAGGCGCATATTAATAGTGTACATTGGCAAGACATATTCCTTTACTCGTTATTTCAATGTTGGCTAATACTGTGGCACATAAACCTGTGGTCTATTGCTATCTGCAGCCACTTAACATGATTCCTACTGTCCAGCGAGGACTTCATTTATTTTATTTATTTATTGGTTATTTGTAAAGTGCCTATACAAAAAATGGCGTTTCAAGGCGCCACAAGACAAAAAAGTGGGTGGGCAGGGAATAAAAAAACAATAACGGTCCTAATAGGCCTTGTGTCATTCGGATCATGCAAGAGCAGTAAGAAAAAGTGCAGTGGGAAGGCACTGGGGAGGGGGGCAGGGGTAGTTCAGGGCAGAAGGGAAAATGCTATGGCGGAAGTGAGGTGCGGGGTAAGAGTAGGTATACAAGTGCAGGGAGGGGAGGGGAAGAAGAGGGCCAATGGGGCTAGGCAGGTTCTAAGGGGAGGCGAGGTGGGCAAGTGCCAGGGAAAGCAGGGAGTGAGGACCACATGCAAAGCGCAAGGACGGGGGTGGACCATGCTTGGTAGGGATGCGCACCCCACCAGACTTGTCAGGGTAAAGGGACCCAGAAGGGCAAATGCAGGTTGTGGGGGGGGGTGCAGGAAGAAAGGGTACTGGGGTATACTGGGCGAAGACTGCTGGTGCCCTGTAGAGCTCAGAAAGGACCAAGCGGCCAGTTAATGCGACTGAGGGGACATTAGCAGGGGGGTCAGAAGAAGAGAAATGTTGTGCCGTGAGAATCTTCTGGAACTTACATCAGTTGGCCTGGGGTATCCAAATGTAGCTCCCAGTAACTGTTGGTTTTAAGCTCACCAGTCTCTTCTACATTTAATTTGATTTGAGTCACATAATTGAAATAATCCGACTGAATTGATCTAATATAAATCAATTATATTGATGGTAGTAAATACGCAAATCAAAGAAAAGTAGAAATGTTAAGGCCTATCTACTGACATTACTTCACAAACAGTAATTAATTAAAAATACATTATTTATAAATTATATCTCAAGTGACATACTAGTCCAATTATTGTAAAATTAAAACAGTTTACAAACACTGCTTGAAACTGGCTTTGTTAAACATTGTAAAGAGAGCCACACATAATTTGAATCTTGAAGTCATCCTTTCAACAAGTTCACGTTTGGGCAAGCAAACCTCTTTTGCAATGTTCCATGGCATAGATTGTGCCCTGGAATCAAAATCTGGATCAATTCCATGCTTTTGCATGGCCAGCACATTCAATGTCAGATCTTTCACAAATGCAAAATCCATTTGCTGGAAGATTGGCTTTGCCACCCACTGTTTGCTTCTTTTGGTAAACTCCTTGTTGTAACGAGACATCCCGAAAATTCCTGCAGTTTTTGCTTGTTGCCTTCCAACGTTCCCGTTGTGTGAAAGTACAGCCAGTCTTGTTCTGGCCTCTATACTGTCTATGCCAAAATGCATCCTTTTAGGCTTGTACTTTAGGCACATATTGTGGAACACTGCCAAATCTCCAGTGTGGCAGACCTTGGAGGGTCCCCTCATGTCTCTTGAACATGTTTTGTCGTCCCCAATCTTTTCAAGTGCTGTGTGAGATGGGGAGCCTGTAACCAACCACATTTTCCTATGCTCCTACTCCACGCTCAGTGGTCCATATGCACATTTGTGGAAATATTCTTTTTCTTCCCAAGAGTGTATGTCAGAACAAGTGTAGATTAATGAATGCCATTTTTCAAGCAGAATATCTACAGATCCATCACAAGTTTTTGGGCTCCACCAAAGATGGTTGCTGATAGACTGTGACCAATTTGAAATGTTTTCTGTGGCCTTTTTTGTTTCCAGCAGCTGTACATTTTTTCAGAATTTATTTTGCAATGTGCCATACATCATATTGTTGCTTTATATATGGGAATTGCTCTCGCATGCCCTTGGCTATTGAAACGTGCCTGTCAGTGGCTACCAAGTCTATTTGCATTCCTGGATTGGAAAAGTTGAATGGATTTAATGAACCATATTTTTCCATGGCAACAGAAGATACACATTCAGATGCATGCACGACGACTGAACTATATTTTTGGTTTACATGTTTTGGAAGTGGTAAATGCAGTATTTAGCAGAAAAATCTGGACTATCACACTGTCCCTCACCAGCAAGCCAGAGCCTTTTGTCAGAGAGAGCATTGTCCATTGACATCTGTTCGAGTGTCCATGTCTGGCTAATAGCGGGGAACAAGAAATCCTTGTGATATTTGTAGTACTGGGTTTTTTAAAGGAACTTGAATCCCACAAAGTTGGAAAAATGTGAAATTTTACTGTACATTATTCCGCTAAACAACAAAGCAGATGAACAAAGTACATTTCCAGCAGGTACTTTTCCAAGTATAGGTTGATCAGACCATGAAAATGAGTTATGGTGGTGTACACAGCTGTCCTTGATCTTCAGGTTGGTGCTTTTGACTACGCAAGTAAACTTCAACAATGGCTCCCCACAAATCATCCTACGCAATTTATGATCACATTTAATCATTTTCATAATCCCGATCAGGCAGCAGTCGAATACAATGTATTTGGGTTCCTTTAATAGCCAATCATCCTTAAATATGCTGGTTTGCAATTCCATGGTGGTGGATAAGTCCTCAACACTAGGAAGAGGGAAGTCCACATCACAAGCACAATCGTCAATCAATAGCGAAGATGCTTTGGTTATTTCTGTGTGTGATATTTCCAATTTGTCCACATGTATTGGGGAAACAGGGAACGTTGTCTGTTTTTTAGAGGGCGTGGATTGTGTGAGCGTTTCTGCAAGCAATTCTGAAACCTCTTATGTGTTGTCTGTTTCTTCTGGGTGACATTGTGTGCAGTAACAATGATCCAGTGTTTCTTTTCATGGGTCACTGCTGACATTCAATTCAAATTCCAACCATTGCACATCTGCCTCAAAATGTAGCTGCTCCCAATGGTTTGGCAAGCAACATCATTAGTTTGTGTAGTTGTCTGAGTCTTTATGCTCCTCTTCTTCGTAGGCCTCTAATCGAAGAGAAAAAGAAAAAAAATGCTTAATGTATAGCAAACATACAGATTATATGAATTACAACATGAAAATGTAATATCAATGAAACAACTGCTAAACAACTTATTTTTAAAAAAACGTTCTGTTATGTACCATTTAGTTATGAATTGTCCTTGAAACAGTCAAATTGGATTTGCTGACCAACAGGCCACCTGAAAAAGAGCATTTTGAAATTGTATAAACCTTGAAATTTGCTCTTCCACTTAAAGAATCATATATACATATATATAAATATATAACAGAATGTCACTATGGAAATCATTAGAACATATTAAATATAACATCACAGTTAAAATGGATGATAACTTATATTTTACATTACCTTATGTACACCTCTTGTCCATGTGTCTCTTCAATTTCGACCACTTCAGTAGTACATTCTTTGTACATAACACATTCAAAGAACATTCATTACATTGTTAAATAATTCACAGGGTAATTCATGGAAATTCGCACAAAAGTGGCGCAGGCGGCTGGCGCACAGTGTTCCTGTGCGATAGACTGCGCCAGCCGCGTGCGATAAAATCCGTTTCAGCGCACAGCGAATTCATGTATTTTAGCCTCCAAAACCAGCCGTGGCGCAGAGTGGCGCAGCGACCCTGCAGCAGCGCCAGTTACGCCCCCAAGAGCGCCCTCGCGCAAGGAAAAGGCATCAAAATCCCCAATCCAGCGCAAAGGTCTGCGCCAACCTAAAACCAGTTTACCGGACTGCCAAACAGCAAACGCCAAGCGGGGAGCGTGTATTACGGGTTTCGCGGTAACTTCCACACGCGAAAGGGCCTGTGCGAGCGGGATACGTGTATAACTGGGGTTCGCGGGAAGTTTCACACGCGATTGGCCTGGGTACGTGTTTTCCAGGGGTGCGCGGGAAGTTACACACGCAAATGGGCTGGGTACGTGTATTTCAGGGGTGCGCGGGAAGTTTCACACGCGATAGGCCCTGTGCGAGTGGTGTACGTGTATTCCTGGGGTTCGCGTGAAGTTTCACACGCGAATGGGCTGGGTACGTGTATTTCAGGGGTGCGCGGGAAGTTTCACATGTGAATGGGCTGGGTATGTGTATTTCAGGGGTGCGCGGGAAGTTTCACACGTGAATGGGCTGGGTACGTGTATTACAGGGGTGCGCGGGAAGTCTCACACGCAAATGGGCTGGGAACGTGTATTTCAGGGGTGCGCAGGAAGTTTCACACGCGATTGGCCTGGTTACGTGTGTTTCAGGGGTGCGCGGGAGGTTTCACATGCGAATGGGCTGGGTACGTGTATTTCAGGGGTGCTCGGGAAGTTTCACACGCGAATGGGCTGGGTACGTGTATTCCAGGGGTGCGCTGGGAAGTTTCACACGCGATTGGCCTGGGTACGTGTATTTCAGGGGTGCGCAGGAAGTTTCACACGCGAATGGGCTGGGTACGTGTATTTCAGGGGTGCGCGGGAAGTTTCACACGCGATTGGCCTGGTTACGTGTATTTCAGGGGTGCGCGGGAAGTTTCACACGTGATTGGCCTGGGTACGTGTATTTCAGGGGTGCGCGGGAAGTTTCACACGCGAATGGGTTGGGTACGTGTATTTCAGGGGTGCGCGGGAAGTCTCACACGCGAATGGGCTGGGTACATGTATTTCAGGGGTGGGCGGGAAGTTTCACACGCGATTGGTCTGGGTACGTGTATATCAGGGGTGCGCGGGAAGTTTCACACGCGATTGGCCTGGGTACGTGTACTACGGGGTGCCGGGGAGTCCTACACGTGAATTGGCAGTGTGGGTCCTCCCAGGTGTTCCCTCTACACCCTCCACGGCCCCTGCAGGCAGCCCACACCACAGGGGACTACCCTGCACCCCTGGTCATGTCCCGCAGGCAGCCCATCCACCATGGGCATGCCCCCCAGCAAAGCCACATGTCACCTTGCACTACTGGTCACCAACTCATGTCCCCCTGCACCCCCACCCCCCAGCAGTGCGGGGCACCTGCCAGCAGGCCCCCACTCATGTCCCCCTGCACCTCCACCCCCCAGCAGTGTGGGGCACCTGCCAGCATGCCCCCACTCATGTCCCCCTGCACCCCCACCCCCCAGCAGTGCAGGGCACCTGCCAGCAGGCCCCCACTCATGTCCCACTCATGTCCCCCTGCACCTCCACCCCCCAGCAGTGCGGGGCACCTGCCAGCAGGCCCCCACTCATGTCCCACTCATGTCCCCCTGCACCCCCACCCCCCAGCAGTGCGGGGCACCTGCCAGCAGGCCCCCACTCATGTCCCCCTGCACCCCCCCACCCCAGCAGTGCGGGGCACCTGCCAGCAGGCCCCCACTCATGTCCCCTTGCCCCCAGGTCATGACGATCAGAAATCATGGCCCTTATGGCCAGCCTACCCAGCACAAAGACCCAACCAAGTATTGCATCCACCCACATCGAAAAGGCAATTACATGATACAACCCCAATGGCAAGTATGTAAATGAACACCTGTCCGTCACACACACACAATGGGTGCATGTGAATCTCAAAACACAAATCATGACATGCATGAAACCAATGAGATAATACCACAAATGGAAGTATTAAAAAACATATATTGAAGATAACATGAACGTAAATCAAATCAAACACACAACAATGGGACCAACAAAAGAAATGGTCCATGTCCGGTAAATAATGAAAAACAAGAAATAATAAGCCAAAGAAATCCAAATTGGAATGGTGTCCAAAGTCACAGTCCAAATAATAAAATGCAAGGTTTAAAACAAAGTAAAAACCATTGCTCCATGGTGAACACAAAAAAAATATAAAAAAAGATGAATCCAATGTAGAACTATGTACAATCGAAGAAACCAGGGTCCATGATCCCAACTCAATTAATAAAACCTACAAAATACTACTACCTAATAAAAATAACTATATACAAAAATGTGGTTCAGTGTTCAAGTGGTCCAAAATAAAGAAAAAACGAAAGGAAACCTAACACTAACTAACTAACTATTTACAAGGGCAGTGGGCAAGTCCAACGGCTCACTGGTTGATTTCCCGGGCCAGGGCATCATCGAACTCCTGCTCAATGTCCTGGAGGCGGTCCTCTTCCATGGCCCCGAGGGTTCGCAGGGACGATGACATCCGGATCTCCAGGTCCCTGCGAATGGCCTCAAGGCACTCGGCCCGCCTCAGGGCCCTCCGCATGGAGTCCTCCGCCCTGACCATCGTGAGCCGTGCCTCTTCCACCCGGTGCCGCTCCGCATTTATGGCATGGCCCAACCGCTGCCACACGGAAGACACTTCCCGTCCAGGGTCCTCCTGCCCTCCGGCCGATGCCTGCCCCTCTGATGATGAAGGCCCCGAGCCATCATGGCTCCCACCTTGTTGCTGCTGCTGCTGTGCCGCTGCCTGTGCCCTGGCTCTTGCTGCCTGCACATCCTCCTCCGGCTGGGGTGCAGTTGTTGATGTGGCCACCCCTGCTGGACGTACGACTCCCGACTGTGGCAGGGATGTGTCCTCCACCAGCCTGGCCGCAGGGCCAGAGGCAGCTCCAGAGGGTACCCAGGTGATACATGGGTTGGAAGATGGCATGGAGGACGACTGGGGCATAGGGGGTTCAGTTGAGGGGGGAGGTCGGAACAAGGTCCAGAAAACGGAGGAATCCGGCCCTGGTGAGCTGGCCCAGTGGGTCAACGCGGTCAACGAGCCATGCGACAAGACGTGCAGTCTCCTTATGAAAAGACTGCAGGTCAGCTCGCATGGCACGTTGACGCAACGCCACCCCACCCAGAACAGGCTCAACCCGGTGCCGGATAGCCACATCCGCAGGGAGAGGAAGGCCAGTTGGTGTAAGCCAATCCCCTCCCTGGGAACGGGTCTGGACGTAGGCATCCCTGCTGGTGCAAGATGATGCAGTGATAGGATCAGGGACAGGATTGCACACAGGCACCTCCGCGGCGGCCTGTGCTGCCTCCTGTCCCTGCCCCTGCACTGCACCACTAGCACCAGTGGAATCCCCACCTCCAGACCCCGTCTCTGTCCCTTGCACGGCCTGCTCCTCCACCAAACCCCCCACCAACCTGGATGACTCTGTGCCATCTTCCTTTGTCAGACCCTGTGGGGTCTCAGCTGCCCCTTCTGCTGCAGAGGAGTCCAACTCCGACCTCCGCCTCTTGGACCTCCCCTCGGCAGCTGCGACCTGGGATGCGGCACCGGACTCCTCACTCCCCGACGAGACGACAACCTGGGAGGTGAGCCGGGCCTTGCGTCTCCGGCTGGCGGTGCGATCCCTGCCGCTGTGCCCCACAGCACCCTCTCCGCCCTCTTCATCAGTTGACACTGCAGACAGGGAGAGATAGGAGACAGGCATCAGGGCACTGTACAATGGACTCATACACACATGACAGTTGCACACGAGTGCCATTGTCAAACTTCAGACATGGCATCACAATCCCCGACACACACGTCATTTAAACTCACACACATGAGCTATTCCACAGCCATATTGCAACAGCCAGCACCATCCATACACATACAACAGCGTGAACAGCCAAAGGTGAGCCTGACATCACATTAAACACAAGGATTGCACTAGACACGCACACACGCCACCACACTCACATGCATGTGTACACCTCCTACGACTGTCGCAGTAATGAGATTTGCACCCATGTGACATCTGGCAATCAGTCTTCTACACATTAGTGTCCCAGGCATCCATGTTGCATCACTGTTGCACCCTTGTCAAATATACACACATGCACATGCACACAGTGCAGACACATGCATCTGGAACCGACATCCATGTGTGACACCACAACCATCCCAACTAACATACACAGTCATCCATACATGTGTGCCCACACATCAGCATTTTGCATGCAAGCTCACACACACATGCACCATCCATGTGTCACACATGAGAGGCCTCGCATGTGTCAGCCTCACGGCCCTGTACATACATGGCCCGACAAAAACACATGTGCAACCTGCACACTACTGGCACACCACCACACGCACAGCATACAATCAGTATGCATGTACACTTACCGCTCGACTCCAGACGGGTCTGCCTCCCAAGGACCTGGACGTGGAGCGCTGGGGATATGCGTTCCAGGACCCTCATATGATCTTCCGACAGGTGGCCCCGGCACCCCTTAGCATGCGCTGCCTTCAAGAGGCGCCGGGCCTTGCTGAGGGTCCTGGACCTGAAGTCCTCCCAGTGTTTCTTGACATGATGGAATAGGCGGACTGCCACCCCCTCCGCTTTGATGTCAATCACAATGTCCATCCAGATCCGGGTCCGTCCTTCCTTGTCGGCGCGAGAACTTCCGTAGAGGGCATCATACTGCCCCAGGACTTGCTCCACCAGGATACCAACTTTGGTGGCAGTGAAGCTGGTGTCCTCTGCCTCTCTGGCTGGGGGTTGCCAGTGGTGCCAGATGGTGTAGTGCCCGACATGGCAACCCCAGAGGCAGGAGTGGGTGGGCAACTGGGTCCTGGGGCTGGGCTGTGGAGCGAGATGGTACTCCAGTTGGGAGTCTTCTGTTCCAGCAGGGGTGGTCACAGGAACTGCACCCCTGGCTGATGTGCAGGCAGCAAATAGCAGGGCACGTGGGCAGCAGGCAGGCAGCACCAGATGGCAGGTGGGAGCGTGCTCAGGGCTCTGGGGGGGCAGTAATTCGGCCTTCTGGGCAGGAGCGTGGTGTTCCGTGTGCTTACGCGTGGCCAGCTTGATACAGAGTGATTTGGCACGTGAAAATCTTGCATGTCAGCGTGTAATTCGAGGAAAGAACCTTAGCGTGTAAGCGCGTCAGCACGCGTACGCGATTTCATTGGACCGAAGGCCCTTAGTGCGTAAGCGCGTCTGTGACGTGCGTGCGTAGGCGTTTCCCTGTACACGGGTGCATGTTACATGTCCAAGAACTGCACGTCCGAGTGTCAGCTCGTGTAATTGGAGGATAGGGCCTTAGCGCGTATACGCGCAAGTGACATGGGACGTGTGGGCCGGTTCAAAAGGCACGTGTAGGACGTCATTTCCTTGTACGTGCTTTTCGTGGAGAGCGAGTGGGTGAATTCTGTACTTCTTGTCGGTTCACACGCGATTTACTTAACAGCGTTTCTAGTTCGTACTCATGTTACCTCTGACAGCTTTTTTCTGATTTTCTGTTGGGCCTGTTTCCTCAAACAGCGTTCACTTCTTCTTTTGTCCTGTCTCCTCAGACAGTGTACAATTCTTCTTTTGGCGGGGGTGTTGCCAACGCGCACACGCGCGTATTTTTCACGCTCATTTTCCAGGCAGACGGTGAGCAGATGGTGAGTCTCGCACGTATTTACCAACTGTGCTTGCCCCCCGTGTGTCGCGTACCCCTTCAGAGGTCATTGTCGGCTGCGTGTCACACGCGTACGTTCATTTTTGTGTTTCTGGGTGCCACAGCGTAGTGCGGGTTCATTTTTCCACGCACGTGGTCTACGAGGGGTTGCGTGCACATTATATTCTGTTTTTGGGGTGCCTGTGCGTTGCGTGACCCATCATCTTTCCCCAGGGGTCACATACAGCCTAGCTAGAGCGCTAGGGTACGAATTCCATCTAGTACCCTACCCCTTTGACACCCAATTGCCCAGGACAATAGTTTACTGCAACTCCCATACGCACAACAACATCAGTGCCATGGTTGGGAGGCGACCAAGCGGTAAGGGTGGCAAAGGTGGCCGAGCCTCAAGAGGTGGCCGTGGTGGACGCGGTAGGGGACGTGGCCGGGATTTGCAGGGTACCCCTAGGCCCCCATTCCCCCCCAACCCCCATAGTTGAGGGAAACGTGGCTGACACCATCTCTGATCAGCCCTTGTTGGACCAGCCCATTGTGGCACCTGACCTGGCAGAGGGTGACTCCCAGGCTGACATCCAGGTCGCCAAGTCTAGGCCACGTGTGGCTTTGCAAGTTGGTGTCACCAGGCCACGTGGCTCAGGGCCAGCTATGTCATCTGCTGCCCCGAGTAGGCAGGGTGGGGAGGCTGCAGGGGCAGCTGCAGCTCCATCCACCCCAGCTCTGACTCTCCCAGCCAGGGCAGTGTTGGTCCCAGTCCATCTTGCTAACGTTCCCCCTGACTACGTAACACTTCAGCCAATGCCTGCACCAAGTCCCATGCTCAGTGTGCATTCCCACACTCCAACTACCCAGTCCAACGGTGCTCCTGCCCCTAGTGGCCAGAGCAGTGTAGGCCACTCAGGATCCCCACCACCTTCCAAAAAAAGAGGAAGAGTGCTCGTCTACTACAGGCTGATACCCCAGACACGGCTACGCAGTCCGGCATAGAAAAAGGGAGCCTAGCTTCAATGATGCCGAACGTGATGCACTTGTGCAGTATGTGTCCGCACACGACAGCGAAATGTTGATCACTTCAGGGTGCAAGACCACACCTGCCCGACGTCAGGCACACTGGCAGACCAACGAGGACAACATAAGTACCCTTGGATCAGTGAGGCGCACAGCTGGTGAGTGCTACAAGCGCTGGAATGACCTTAAGCGCATTGCAAAGAAAAAGCTGGCCTCAAGTCATGCCGCTACTCTGGTGACTGGAGGTGGGTCTCCACAAGAGGACATTGAACTCACTATACATGAGTCTGTTGCTGGGACCTACGTCACAGAGGAACAGATCCAAGGTGCGGGAGATCTGCCAGATTACAAGGCATTGTCCGGTGAGTGCACATGCATGTGTGTGTGATCCATGTGTATGTTGTGTGTGTGAGGGGTTCTGATTGAGTGCCAGGTGAGGGTGTGTGTGCCTGAGTGGTTTGGGTCACCCATGTGCTTCATCCAAAACATTCTGCACCCCTGGATTTGGGTATTACAGTAACCCTTCTGCCCACAGTAGACTTTTTGTGCAACATCACGCCAGTTGCCCTTGAAGTGGCATCTTGCTACAACATTGTTCCGTATTTCTCATTGTTCATTCAGGCTGATTGTTTCGATCCCCCCACTTTCACTACGCATATCTGAGCTCTATTGTCAAACGATATGTGACATGCCTAT
This sequence comes from Ambystoma mexicanum, assembly GCF_040938575.1. Lineage (NCBI taxonomy): Eukaryota > Metazoa > Chordata > Amphibia > Caudata > Ambystomatidae > Ambystoma > Ambystoma mexicanum. The sequence continues at coordinate 641,970,728 of NC_090939.1, forward strand.
GGTACATGCCATCTGTGTGATGGCATAGTCATGTATGTGGATTGAACATGCCACTCACAGGCCAATGTGTGATGGCTCTGCTAGCCAGCATGCAGCTAATGTGTTGCTCTTCCATCTTGGTGTCATCAGTGTCTGACTTCTTCCTCCCCTTCAAACTCAGTGAGAGTGCATGCATGGGAGGGTTATAGTCATGTGGGACATGTGTCAATCAAGTACTGGTTCTGTACCTCGTGAGGCCTAATTGTGTGCCATGGTGCTATTGCCTATTTCCATTTTTTGTCTTTCATGTTTCTGCAGGGGATGACGCACTTGATGCTGTTGAGGGTGAGGAAATGGTGCAGACCCAGGAAGGATCTCAGGCACGACCGGGCACCAGTGGGGGACGGGGTGTGGTGGTAGGTGAGAACCCACTCTTGCTGCAGACCGTTCTCTCTAGGGGTGTCTCTGGGTGCACCTCACCAGACCTCTTTTCGGGTGTTGATTCGGATGATGAGACCTATGTGGCTTCGCAGGTAGGTGTTTCTGGGAGGGATTCTGTTCTGTCCGACCCACCTGCACCAGGGGTACAGCCCACTATGGGGATGTCAGTGTTAGTAGGTCCGCCTTTGGTGGTTACGGATGCAGGGCCACACTCCGCAACATCTGATCCTGTTCCTGGGCCCGGAGATCAGAGGGGGAATGCAGTCCTGCAGCCTCAGGCTGTGCCGACACAGCAAGGCACAGTTCGCCTTGCCCCAGACAGGTGTGTGGCCCGCCAACGCGGTGGCCGTACGCCACCAGGCAATACCGCATGGGAGAGATCCATATACAGTATGGCAAACCAACAGGCAGCAGCATGTGAGATGATGGCTCAAGCTATGGAGAGGGTGGCCACTTACATTGTCCCACCAGAGAGGCAGATGGAGCAACTACAGCTGGAAACAATGAAGAAATCCAATGTGGATAGCCACGTCCCCTGCACACTTTCTAGACGGCCAAGATATGCCTTTTGAACATTTGTTTGTAAATTTTTTGAAATACAATATTGATAACTTTCAATCAATTCTGTAGAAAATGTCCATAAATGATTCAGTTGAAACTTTCTGTTTTATAAAAAACAATTTTTGCTTTTTATTTGTCTTTTGGTGAGCCGAACGCGTTTTGAGTATAAAAAACTTCATCAGGGGCGGCATTTTTCATCAAATTAAAGTCTACAAAAAAATTACATATATACTTCAATTAGTTTGAACTTAAAGCAGTTTTTACACAATTTTGAAAAACATCATATCAAACTTTTAGATCAATTTTAACAGATAAATTGTTTTCAAGGCAGTCAGTCTAGTCTATAGGGCAACATCCCATTTTTCAGTCCTCATTTTAAATCCATCTCCCACAGAGCTAAAAGCTATAGGATTTTGTCAAAAACCAACAATTAAGGTTAATATGCAAATGACCTAAGTCTAGTATGGGCGTATAGTTTCTTATAAAATTTCGAATGTGGGGTAATGTGCCTTATGTATCCATAGTTGTGGTACACAGAATTGGAGAACGTGGTATAATATCTTAAGCAACTGTGAGTATAGGGAGGAAGAGGTGAGAGAAACAAGCTAGGAAAGGTGGGTCAAATAGTAGCCTCCAGAATAGAAGAGAAGTGAAAAATGGGCAACCATCTTACCCAGGAACATATATTAGGCTCATGGAATGATCCAAGATTAGCAGAGCTGATCCAGGTGTCGAGCGGACACTTTGTAGTGCATCTCATGGAAAGAAGACTTTGGTGAAGCCTTGATGGGTATGGATATCTAAATGGGATAATGGTATAACCAAGCGGTTATTAAATTAGCTGAGCGGAATAATCAGTGCAAACAAGAGGGTCCAGCATCTAACTCAAAAGGAACTTACAAGTTCAGTATCCATCTGCGTCCAGGAGTAGTCCGAGTACGATCGGGAGCCGCACCAGAGTGAAGTATTCACTCAGCGTCCCTGTATATCGACTGAAAAGAGGCTGTGAGGTCCTCGCGCTCATGCGCGGGCAACGTCACGAAAAATGTGACGTCACCCGCGCACGCGCGCCAAGATGTAAACAAACCAAGTAAATACGTTTTAGGGGACCGGGTTGGATTTGAGCCATAAAAGAATTATGAGTGATAAGGATGGTCATGAAGTTGAACAGTATTTGTAAGACTAGGTGATGTAAATCACGATCAGAAGGTATGTAAAAAAGAAAGAGTTAGGCACATAACGAAAAAATAAAAACGATGTTATTAGTCCCCTAAATTATTGGGTGTGCTTTCTGGTGTTCCTTTAAATGGCAAAAAAATGTGTCTGGCAAGGGAATTATCAGAATACAGACAGTTTAGATCAATCTAGAAAATGTCATTTACATTTCAATTTAAAAACAGAATATGTACACAAATCTCGAGATTCCAACAGTATAGATATCCTAGGTATACAGACTAGTACATGTAGGAATAATTTATATTTAGAAAGTGGGGTAGCATATAATACACAATATCAGTCCCAAATTTCACAATATTAGTCCCAAATTACAATTGTTGTGAGTTTACATGACATGAGTAAACTGTACATTTATATTACAAAAACAGGTACAGGTGATCCCTTGTCTAGACAAACAGGTGCTAAAAGTGTATAAAGTTTTAAGGAGTGTCAGACCAAATATTGATTTTTAATATTTGAGCTCCTATCGTGGAATGAGATGTTTGGGCTCAAAGTATTACAGGGATAATTTCCCAAAACGGTCCTAAATAGGGGAGTCATGGAATCAAGTTTGTTTATCCATAAAAGTTCTCTTTGGGCCAGAAGTTTTGGAAGGTCGCCACCTCTACTTAGGGGTCGTAGGACTTTGAGTACCACAAATCTCATCTGTGATACTGTCACTGCCCAAGGCTCCTTTCCCAGGGATCGCCTCACCTGGATCTTCACTGTGGCTGAGTACCTTCTGCCTCCTTCTCCGGTCCTTTGGAGGTTTCTCTTCTTCCCCGTCCTTCTTTAGAGATCCTTTCCCCTTCTTACGTTCAAAGAGATAGGGGCGGTCTCCTCCCGAGGCCACTTTGACCGTTAATAAAACAAACAGTCAAGTGAACCCTGGGGAGCCCGCTCCTTCAAACAGGGAAAAAGCCTGAAAGGCAGAAAAAACCCTGTGTAGCTGCAGATGACGATGGCCGGGTAGATTAGAAGGTCCAGAGGCAGGTGAGGACTTTCTACAATGATCTTGGTTGTAACTCCAAAAGATAGCGGCACTGATGCGGGGCCTTTCTGGATGAAGGAGCCCGGGAAGGAGAGGTAAGGAAGAGTCGCTGAAGAGGACTTCCGCAATACACACGGAAGCGGACAAAGAAGGGTAAGCACGGGAATAGTACTACCGGAGATACAGGTAAGATCAGAGAGAGCCAGAAGTCAGAACGAGAAAGAGCACAAGAGAGAATGAGTGAGTGAGAGCGAGAGAGCGCGAGTGAGTGTGAGTGAGAGAGAGTGAGAGAGAACGAGTGAGCTTGAGTGCGAGAGAGTGAGAGAGCGAGAGAACGGAGATGTAGTGAAAGTAACCCCGAGCGGGTGGGAGCCGACAAGTCGGAACCAGGCCGCCGGGGAAGGCAGGTCTGCGGCAGCGCGAAGCAGATTGCAGAAACAGAACTAGACAAAGCCGGAAAACGTAAACAGAGTGATATGCAAGGAAGGCAAAGGAAGAGAACCAAGATCCGGCGAGCAGGATAGGGCAGCAGAGGAAATATATCGCAGCAAAAGGGGAAATGCTGAGACGGGAGGAAATCTAGGAAGGCACTGGTAAGGAACAAAACAAAAGTCAGCGAAAGCGAGTTGCAACGCGACTCGCAGGGGGCGTGGCTTCCATATATGCCCGTAGCAAAAAAAGGCTAGACCGCTAACAGACAAGCCGTAGAGTCCTAATAGCGCCTCCATCTTGCCCATAGCTTCCATGGCCGCATCGGTGTGACAGTATGCCCTCTCCTTATCCCTTCTCCTCCAGGTTTCCCTGGGTGAAGGCGATGGAACAGTCTAAGTAGACGTGGGGCGTGTATGTTACGTCTGGGTTCCCAAGATCGTTCTGCAGCAGAGTACCCTTTCCAGTGGACCAAATACTGTACGGTGCCATGTCTGTAGCAGGAATCCATCAGCCTCTCTACCTCATAGTCTTCAGGGTCAGGATCCTCGATCCTTGAAGAGGAGAGTCCACAACGACTCATGGGATCGGGATGATAAGTCTTCAGAAGAGAGGTATGAAATACAGGGCGAATCTTCTTCAGACTAGGTGGTAGTCGTAAACGAAAAGCGACAGGGTTCACCTGAGACAAAATACGAAACGGACCTATGAAACGGGCCGAGAATTTCCCTGGGTGAACCCAACGTGGAAGATATTTGGTTGATAATCCCAGGTGGACAGAGTTCCTACTGTCCACCTGGGATTAGGTGATCTCTTCTTATCAGCGTATTTCTTGTAGCGGATCCTACTAGCCTCCAACTTCTGCACTGCCTCCTTTTGGATGGAACGAAGCTCATGAAGGCGTTGATCAACCGAGGGCACTGTAGTAGGAGGTACCCCAAAAAGAGGTATGTGTCTCGGATGGTACCCGTAGGTAAAGAAGAAGGGACTACATCCTGTAGCGGAATGTTGGGTATTGTTGTAGGTGAATTCGGCCAATGCTAGATAAGACTGCCACATGTCCTGTTCCTGATGGCAGAAACAGCAGAGATATTGTTCGAGGGTGGCATTTAAACGTTCTGTTTGGCCATTGCTCTGGGGATGGTAACCAGAAGATAAAGCTCTCTTTATTCCCAACGAGCTACATAACGCTGACCAAAATCGAGAGGTGAATTGAGTCCCCCTATCAGACACAATGGTCCGGGGCAGGCCATGTAATCTCACCACATCTCTCAGAAATACTTCGGCCGCAGCAGGAGCAGAAGGCAGACCAGGCAAGGGAGAAAAATGTGGCATCTTGCTCAGGGTGTCTACAGTCACCATGATAGCTGTGTACCCCTTAGAGGGGGGAAGATCTACAATAAAATCAGTAGAAATATGTTCCCAGGGTTGAGACGGTAGAGGTTCCTGTTGGAGCAGGCCTAAAGGTCGGTGAGTGGTTTGCTTGTTGGCGGCACATACTGGACAACCCGTCACATATGCCCTAATGTCCTTTGTCATTGTCGGCCACCAGAAATATCTAGAAGCCAAATGTAGAGTTGCCCCTTGGCCCTTATGCCCAGCCGAAGGAAGGTCGTGGCACCAATACACGGCTTGAGTCTGAAGTTCCTTAGACGGTAGAAACAGTGCGCCCTGATGAAAGTACAACATACCCCTCTTAACCAGGAGTGGTTGGTACTCAGATGACACTTCGGAACGACTGGTAGCAACCTCTACATCATGCAAGAAGGAGCTAATCATTCCCAGGATTCTCTTGCCCACAAGTATTTCATCCTGGCCCTGATTCTCTTGGTACTCCAGGCTCCGAGAAAGAGCATCCGCTAAGGCATTGTCCTTTCCGGGAAGGTAAGTTATTTCAAAATCAAATTGGGAAAAGAAATAGGCCCAACGAGCATGTCGGGAGTTCCGACACTCCATCTGCTGTAAAACCTTCAAATTTCGGTGGTCTGTACGGACCAGAAAAGGATGGGCAGCTCCCTGTAATAAATGTCTCCATTCAATGCAGGCCTGGCGGATCGCCAGTAGTTCTCGTTCCAAAACTGAGTAATTCCTTTCACTTGGTGTGAGCGACCTAGAATAATATGCAACTGGATGTTCCATTCCATCCTTGCCAGCCTGCAGGAGGGCGGCTCCAATTGCTCCTCCTGAGGCGTCCGTCTCGACCACAAAGGGGAGAGATTGGTTAGGTTGCACTAGAATGGGAGCAGTCGTGAAGGTCTTCTTGAGTAACTGGAAGGCTTGGTCGGCTTCATAATCCCATTCAAACTTCTGACCCTTCTTAAGAAGACGAGTGATGGGCAATACTATGTCAGAGAAATTAGAGATGAATCGTCTATAAAAGTTGGATAGACCCAGAAACCTCTGTATCTCCTTGGGACTCTTAGGAGTAGGCCATCTAAGGACTGCCCCTAGCTTTTTGGGATCCATCTGTACCCCCTCCTTTGAGAGGATGAACCCTAAATATGACACTGAGGCAGCCTCGAAGACGCACTTCTCTGGCTTAACCAGGAGCTGATTATCCCATAACCTTTGGAGGACCTGAGTGACATGCCTTCGATGTTCTGAAAGGGAAGAAGAAAAGACCAGGATATCGTCCAGATAGACCACTACAGAGGCATATAACAAGTCCGAAAAGATCTTATCAACAAAACGCTGGAATACAGCAGGGGCGTTCACCAGACCGAAGGGCATGACTCTATATTCAAAATGTCCCAGAGGAGTCCGAAAGGCGGTCTTCCACTCATCCCCCTTCCTGATTCTCAGCAAGTGGTAGGCTCCCCGGAGATCTAGCTTGGTGAATATTGAAGCTCCTTCAACAGCCTCAAGTACCTCCTTTATAAGGGGCATATGGTATCTATCTCGAATAGTCAAGCTGTTCAATCCCCGGTAATCTATACACGGCCTGAGTTCTGTGGTGCCCTTCTTGGGAATGAAGAACATTGAGGCCCCTGCTGGAGAATGAGATTCTTGGATCAAGCCATTTTGTAGATTGGCATCTAGATATTCTTTCAGTGCCCTTCTTTCCGGGAGGGACATCGGATACATACGCCCGAAAGGAACCGATGCTTCAGGCTTCAGATTGATAGCACAGTCCTCTGCTCGATGTGGGGGTAGAGTACGGGGTAGTTTATCTTCAAAAATCTCGGCGTACTGCTGGTAATACGGAGGAATCGTCTGAACAACCGCCGAGGAGGTCGGAATTGCGACTCCCCTCCCCTCAACGGGAGATGCCAGGGGTAGACACGAAGCCGAGCAAAAGCAAAACGGCGACAAAAAGCTGACAGTGTTGGCAGACCAGTCAATCCTGGGATTATGTTTGCGTAACCAAGGTATGCCCAGGATGACAGGGAAGTGAGCAGCTCTAATTACATCAAAGGTAATCTGTTCTTGGTGCTGAAACAAAGACATGGTGGCTGGACCGGTCTCCTGGATGATGGGTCCGGATGAGAGAGGAGCTCCGTCTACACCCTCTACTGGCAAAGGACAATCCTTTTGATGTAGGGGAATAGCTTGTTCTTGCGCCCACTGAATAACAATAAAGTTTCCTGCGGCACCGCAGTCCAACATAGCCAAGGTTTCTAATGAAGCGAGTGATTCAAAAATAAGATGAACTGTAAATACCATAAGTCTATGGTCCTCTCCCGACACGTCCTGTTGCCTAGAATTGCAGGGATTCTTCAGCTCCGCCCGGTTCCTTTCCCTGCTCAAGACCGGGGAGATGCGTTTCCCGAACATCTCGGGGGTACCTCAGGGCAACTCCGAAGCAAATGCTTCGAGGATCCGCAGTACATGCACAGACCCTGATCTCTGCGTCTTTTTCGTTCCTCAGGAGTCAACGGACCTCTAGTTGTTCCAATTTGCATAGGCTCTTCTGTCTGTGGTCTGGTAGGGGTATTTGCCGTGGGGTTTCCTATAGACTGATGAAGTCTAAACCTCCTTCTTTCAGACCTTCGCTCGTGCAATCTGTATTCCAACTGCAGAGACATCGTGACCAAATCCTGGAAGGCAGCAGGACGTGCCATCCGAACAAGCTCGTCCTTGAGTTCATCATGTAAGCCTCGTCGGAAGAGGGTCTGCTGTACAGAATCCGGCCACCCTGCCTCTGTCGCCAATTTCATAAATGTGGAAGCATAAGTCTGGACATCTTGGTTTCCTTGATGGAGGTCTAGGAGGGCTTCGTAGGAAGAATATTGGACCTCCGGTCTTTCAAACCTGGCACGCATCAATTGAGTGAACTGAGTGTAGTCATTAACAGCAGGATTTGCCTGAGCTATCAGTGGAGTAGCCCAAGCCAAGGCATTACCCACAAGGTTGGAGACCAGAAACCCTACCCTGGCTCTGTCAAGTTCATAAGCTTTAGGTCGAAACGTAAAGTATATCATACAGGCATCCAAAAATTCTTTCAAGAGTTGAGGACTGCCATCATATTTCCCAAAGGAGAATGTCAGTGGTGGTAAATCGCCTCGGAAATCTTCTCGAGCCGCTACCTGTTGACGTAGGTTGATATTCTCTGTTCTGAGGCTCTGAACCTCTGCCTGAAGGCCTTGGATCGCTGTCACCATCTCCTGGTATTGCTCCAAGGAGGCCATAGTAGCTGTTAGGCGTTGCAAACTGTCACTGCCCAAGGCTCCTTTCCCAGGGATCGCCACCTGGATCTTCCCTGTGGCTGAGTACCTTCTGCCTCCTTCTCCGGTCCTTTGGAGGTTTCTCTTCTTCCCCGTCCTTCTTTAGAGATCCTTTCCCCTTCTTATGTTTAAAGAGATAGGGGCGGTCTCCTCCCGAGGCCACTTTGACCGTTAATAAAACAAACAGTCAAGTGAACCCTGGGGAGCCCGCTCCTTCAAACAGGGAAAAAGCCTGAAAGGCAGAAAAAACCCTGTGTAGCTGCAGATGACGATGGCCGGGTAGATTAGAAGGCCCAGAGGCAGGTGAGGACTTTCTACAATGATCTTGGTTGTAACTCCAAAGGATAGCGGCACTGATGCGGGGCCTTTCTGGATGAAGGAGCCCGGGAAGGAGAGGTAAGGAAGAGTCACTGAAGAGGACTTCCGCAATACAAACGGAAGCGGACAAAGAAGGGTAAGCAAGGGAATAGTACTACCGGAGAAACAGGTAAGATCAGAGAGAGCCAGAAGTCAGAACGAGAAAGAGCACAAGAGAGAATGAGTGAGTGAGAGCGAGAGAGCGCGAGTGAGTCTGAGTGAGAGAGAGTGAGAGAGAACGAGTGAGCTTGAGTGCGAGAGAGTGAGAGAGCGAGAGAACGGAGATGTAGTGAAAGTAACCCCGAGCGGGTGGGAGCCGACAAGTCGGAACCCGGCCGCCGGGGAAGGCAGGTCTGCGGCAGCGCGAAGCAGATAGCAGAAACAGAACTAGACAAAGCCGGAAAACGTAAACAGAGTGATATGCAAGGAAGGCAAAGGAAGAGAACCAAGATCCGGCGTGCAGGATAGGGCAGCAGAGGAAATATATAGCAGCAAAAGGGGAAATGCTGAGACGGGAGGAAATCTAGGAAGGCACTGGTAAGGAACAAAACAAAAGTCAGCGAAAGCGAGTTGCAACGTGACTCGCAGGGGGCGTGGCTTCCATATATGCCCGTAGCAAAAAAAGGCTAGACCGCTAACAGACAAGCCGTAGAGTCCTAATAGCGCCTCCATCTTGCCCATAGCTTCCATGGCTGCATCGGTGTGACAGATACATTGTGTTTTTTGTCTCGGAAGTGTCTGTACACGGGGGATTTGCAATTTTTCATCCTCACACAGGATTCGTGCTCTGTCCACCTGTCCTTAACCTTTCTGTTTGTTTTGCCTACGTAGTACATACCACATGGGCAGCGGATTGCATAGATTACATTCTTTGTATCACATGTAGCAAAGTTCCTTAGCATTATTTTTTTGCCATTGTGTGGGTGTCTAATATTGTCACCTTTGATCACGTTGTTACAATGTTGGCAATGTAGACAGGCGAAAGTGCCTGTTTTTTGTTTGCTGAGGGTCATCTGAGTTGTCTGTTTGGGTTTCTCTGCTTTTATCAAATTGTCTCTCAAGTTTCTGCCTCTTTTATAGGCCATCATAGGTGGGTCCGGGAACAATTCAGATAGTGTACTGTCGGATTTGATAAGGTCCCAATTTTTGTGTATTATTCTTTTGATCTGGAAGCTTTGACACGAGTATCTTAGTGTGTGGATTAGTCCTTTGTCTTTTCTTTTTGGGTTTCCTTCCAATAGTGTATTTCTGGCTTGAGTTTCCGTGCGTGCTATGGCAATATCAACAACCTCCAAAGGAAAACCTCTATCCAAGAATCTTTTCTTCATTGTGCTGTATTCATTATGCAGCGTGTCTGCCTCTGACGTAATTCTCTTTACTCTTAGTAACTGGCTTGTCTTTCAGATGTTTCGGATGATGACTTGTGTGGTGAAGACAACTGTTCACGTCCGTAGGTTTTCTGTATATCTTGGTTTTCATGTACCACTATGAAAAGACCTTTGTACTTGATAATATACTCTGGAATGATAAAATCAAATGCTGGCAGAGATACATCGACGACATGTTCGGGATATGGAGTGGCACCGAAACAGAATTGCTAAACTTTTGGAATTTCCTTAACAGCTGTAACCCAAAAATCGGATTTACCATCGAAATCGGCAAGCCACATGTGAATTTTCTAGATGTCACGGTGGAAATCACAGGCTCCTCTGTGAAAACCAAGATATACAGAAAACCTACGGACGTGATCAGTTGTCTTCACCACACAAGCCATCATCTGAAACACGTTTTTCGTGACGTTGCCCGCGCATGAGCGCGATGACCTCACAGCCTCTTTTCAGTATATATACAGGGACGCCGAGTGAATACTTCACTCTGGTGCGGCTCCCGATCGTACTCGGACTACTCCTGGACGCAGATGGATACTGAACTTGTAAGTTCCTTTTGAGTTAGATGCTGGACCCTCTCGTTTGCACTTATTGTTCCGCTCAGCTAATTTAATAACCGCTTGGTTATACCATTATCCCATTTAGATATCCATACCCATCAAGGCTTCACCAAAGTCTTCTTTCCATGAGATGCACTACAAAGTGTCCGCTCAACACCTGGATCAGCTCTGCTAATCTTGGATCATTCCATGAGCCTAATATATGTTCCTGGGTAAGATGGTTGCCCATTTTTCACTTCTCTTCTATTCTGGAGGCTACTATTTGACCCACCTTTCCTAGCCTGTTTCTCTCATCTCTTCCTCCCTATACTCACAGTTGCTTAAGATATTATACCACGTTCTCCAATTCTGTGTACCACAACTATGGGTACATAAGGCACATTACCCCACATTCGAAATTTAATAAGAAACTATACGCCCATACTAGACTTAGGTCATTTGCATATTAACCTGTTGGTTTTTGACGAAATCCTATAGCTTTTAGCTCTGTGGGAGATGGATTTCAAATGAGGACTGAAAAATGGGATGTTGCCCTATAGACTAGGCTGACTGCCTTGAAAACAATTTATCTGTTAAAATTGATCTAAAAGTTTGATATGATGTTTTTCAAAATTGTGTAAAAACTGCTTTAAGTTCAAACTAATTGAAGTATATATGTAATTTTTTTTTGTAGACTTTAATTTGTTGAAAAATGCCGCCCCTGATGAAGAGTTTTTTATGCTCGAAACGCGTTGGGCTCACCAAAAGACAAATAAAAAGCAAAAATTGTTTTTTATAAAACAGAAAGTTTCAACTGAATCATTTATGGACATTTTCTACAGAACTAATTGAAAGTTATCAATATTGTATTTCAAAACATGTACAAAAAAATGTTCAAAAGGCCTATCTTGGCCGTCTAGAAAGTGTGCAGGGGACGTGGCTATCCACATTGGATTTCTTCTTTGTTTTTTGTATATAACCAGCCTAAGTACCAAGGCTGTGTCTTTCTCCCCCGCACCTCAAATTATTTACTAAAGATTACCATTCTGTTTAAACCTAACTAAATTACATTCAAATTGGTGTGCAAGTGTACTTACCTGTGTTGGCAACTACATCAGGCAACAGACTCCATTTGCCAATCACTCAGGGACGACATGTTGGCGTCCAACAGGGACAGACGGGCGGCCCTGGACACTCTGCGGGAAGCCATTTCTTTAGAGTCCCAGGGCCAGAGGGAAGCCCTGAGGGTAGAAGTCCGTCACCTCAGGCAGACTTTTGTGGAGCTTGAGGCTTCCACTGTCACGAGGACAGAACAGCTGCTGGAGCGTGTCACACGTACGCTCTCAGCAGAGATGCAGGCAACTCGGGAGGAGGTCCGGGCATCACGTCAGGTGGTGCATGGGGATCTCCGCACCATAATCCTCCAGAACGAGACCTTCCACACCTGCATGCTTGCTGCCATGGAGGACCAGACTAGGGCTTTGCGTGGGCTGCCTCCCATAGCACCACCACCTCCTGTGGCGGCAGCAGCACAGGGTTATGAGAGCGAGCACAGCGATTCAGAATCTCTCACATTAGCGTAGCCGTGCAGGCCATGAGCCCATGGAGGTGGTTTTTTTTTGCAACATCCACACAGGTGGCTGTTGGTGTGCACCTTGTCCTCGGACCTCCTGGGTGGCCTCCCCCACCCCCCCCTGACCCTCACATGGCCATTTTTGATTTTTGATTTTTTGATTTTGGTTTTTGATTTTTGCTTTTTTGTTACAGTGTGTTGCCTTGTGTGGCTCCCATGGGCATCCACTGTATTGCGGCTGGGCACATGCAGGCTTGTCCTGAGTTTGGGTTAGATGCTTGGGTTTGTGAGACACACACCCCTCCTGCTTCCCGTTACCATGGGCTTGCAAAGGGTGTGCCCAAGTGACAGTAACTTACACAGTGACGTTGGACTCCCATGACATGTGTGGGCAGTCTGTAGTCAATACTGTGTATACATTCCTAGTGCATTTTGTTGTAGTATTGTACACTGCATGGTGTATTGATGTGTGCTTGTGCATCCACGTCTCCCTCCTAATTTGCAGGTTCATTCCACATGTCTTCACAAGGCCGTCTACTTTGGAGATGGAGTTCATGTTGTAAGCAGTGCACTTCCAGATTTGCGTGGCACCAACACTGTACAGTTGGGGGTGGTCGATGTGCTAGCATCACCAGGTTGTAAGTCTACGTATCCTTTAACTTAGTACTGTCATGTGAATGCTATGTTTGGGGTGGCTAGCTGCATTGTATTGTGATAAGTCTTTGGTCATGTGTGTTGTCAGTTCTACATTAATGGGAGCACATTGTGTGTGGCCATTTTCCCATCGGGACACTGTACTTTGTGACACTTGTGTCATGTTTTGGGGATTCCTTTGTTTGCTCTCACATAGCATGACATGCCATGGTGTGTTGGGGGGCGCTGCTGGGGAGGTGTTGGGTGACATGGCACTGTTGTCATGTTGTATCTTGCAAGGGGGTAATGATTTTAGCAGCATAGAAGTGTGTCTTTTGATGACACAGCATTGGTGGTGTTTGTGTAGGTAGGGATGGACACAATGGAACACTACCAGGTGAACAATCTCAGGCTGGTATGGTTGTGACAGTTGACTGTCAGTTGAATCATCATCATTGATAGTCAGCTGGTATGTGCCAGGGCTGTGTGCACTCCACAGGGGTGTGATTTTAGGTGAAGTAATTAGCCACCAGCTGCGTATGGGCTGCCTCACCCCGTGCCCTTTCCCCTCCCATGCGCAGCGGGCGTGCATGTGGTTGGGGATGTGGGGGCACCCCCATGTCCACCGGCAGGCCCCTGCGTGTTGCAACGTTGTGCAGGACACGTGCTGCCACTATGATCCTGCACACTACTGGGGGAGCGTATAGCAGCTGCCCACCAGAGCGGTCAAGGGAGCAAAAGCGTGACTTGAGCACTCCGAATGTGCGCTCCACTATGCCCCGGGTTGCAATATGGGCTGTGTTGTATCTTACCTGGGGTGGCGTGGTGGGGTTCCGAATTGGCGTCATCATGTGGGTGCTCAGAGGGTAGGCACTGTCCCCTGGGGAGGTGGTGATGGGTATCATTAGTGGGGTTGTGACATTACTCAGTATCTGACATGCATGCATGTGCAGTGGCATTTATACTCACCAACCAGCCATGTATCGCCATGCCGACCAGCTTCTAGGTCACGGTTTAGGGTTGACATTCTGTAAATGAAACTGTCGTGAGTGGACCCTGGATAGTTGGCACATACTGAGGTGATGATTCCCTTGGCATCACATACTACCTGGATGTTGATGGAATGCCAGCGCTTGCGGTTTCTATAGATGTGCTCAGTTGCCCTGGGGGGACGTAGTGCCACATGGGTGCAGTCAATGGCACCTAGCACTTTGGGGAAGTGTGCCACCCCGTAGAAATCCTGGACGACAGCCTGCCTTTCTGCAGGTGTTCTGGGCAGGTATATGTGCCTGCGTACTGATGGGCGTGCAGTCATGATGGCCAAGACCTGGTGTAGGCAGCGTGACTGCGTGGCCTGTGAGACGCCTCCAACTATGGCACTTGTCCGCTGAAATGATCCAGTGACCAAGAAGTGCAGTACATAAGGACCTTCACCAGGGGGCTCAGTGCTTGGGAGCAGAGGGTGGGTGATGTGAGGTTATCCTCCCACTCACTGACCAGGTCGAGTATTATGTGAGGTGGAAACCTATACCTCCCATACACGTGGTCATCAGGCATCCCAAAAAGGCTGGTTCTGGGTATAAAAATTCTGGCCCTGGCTATCCTGCTCCTCCTCCTGCGGTATCCCACGGCCACTGCTGCTAGGAACGCTATATTCATCCTGCCGTCTGAGCTTGTTTGTTGTTTGCGCGCACTTTTATGCTGCGCGGGTCGACGTACGCCTGCTTCCTGCTTGCGTACCTGTTTCCGGATTAGCGCAACTTTTTTTGCGTGTGCGTGTGGGCATTCCGCGCATTTGCCTCCTGTACTTCCACGCCCATCACAGTGATACACGTACCCCGCTCGGCCAGGCCCAATCGCGTGTGAAACTTCACGCGAGCCCCTGAAGTACACGTGCCCCACTCGCCCAGGACCAATCGCGTGTGAAACTTCACGTGAGCCCCTGAAGTACATGTACCCCGTTCGCCCAGGCCCAATCGCGTGTGAAACTTCCCGTGAGCCCCTGAAGTACACGTACCCCGCTCGCCCAGGCACAATCGCGTGTGAGACTTCCCGCGAGCACCCGAATACATGCTATTTTTGACACAGCGGGTGTCTGTGTTCGTTGCGTACCCCTTTGCACGTCATTTGTCCTAGAGGGCCACAGTATAGGACATTCATCGAGCTGTATATACGTCTTTTCGTTAGCGCACATTCTTTTGATGCGCAGGGACGCTACCGCCTGCCTTCATGTGGCGGACATGTGTTGATGTACATAGTTGACTTTTGGTTTGTGTCGTGGGATCGCCATTTCACTGCTGGGGGGTGGGTGCGAAAGGGGACATGAGTGGGGGCCTGCTGGCAGGTGCCCCGCACTGGTGGGGGGTGGGGGTGCAAGGGGACATGAGTGGGGGCCTACTGGCAGGTGCCCCGCACTGGTGGGGGGTGGGGGTGCAGGGGGACATGAGTGGGACATGAGTGGGGGTCTGCTGGCAGGTGCACCGCACTGCTGGGGGGTGGGGGTGCAGGGGGACATGAGTGGCACATGTGTGGGGGCCTGCTGGCAGGTGCCACGCACTGGTGGGGGGTGGGTGTGCAAGGGGACAAGAGTGGGGGCCTGCTGGCAGGTGCCCTGCACTGGTGGGGGGTGGGTGTGCAGGGGGACATGAGTGGGTGTCTGCTGGCAGGTGCACCGCACTGGTGGGGGGTGGGGGTGCAGGGGGACATGAGTGGCACATGATTGGGGGCCTGCTGGCAGGTGCCCCGCACTGATGGGGGGTGGGTGTGCAAGGGGACATGAGTGGGGGCCTGCTGGCAGGTGCCCCGCACTGGTGGGGGGTGGGGGTGCAAGGGGACATGAGTGGGGGCCTGCTGGCAGGTGCCCTGCACTGGTGGGGGTGGGGCTGCAGGGGGACATGAGTGGGGGCCTGCTGGCAGGTGCCCCGCACTGGTGGGGGTGGGGGTGCAAGGGGACATGAGTGCGGGCCTGCTGGCAGGTGCCCCGCACTGCTGGGGCGTGGGGGTGCAGGGGGAGATGAGTGGGACATGAGTGGGGGCCTGCTGGCAGGTGCATCGCACTGGTGGGGGGTGGGGGTGCAGGGGGACATGAGTGGGACATGAGTGGGGGCCTGCTGGCAGGTGCCCCGCACTGGTGGGGTGTGGGGGTGCAGGGGGACATGAGTGGGACAGGAGTGGGGGCCTGCTGGCAGGTGCCCCGCACTTGTGGGGGGTGGGGGTGCAAGGGGACATGAGTGGGGGCCTGCTGGCAGGTGCCCCGGACTGGTGAGGGGTGGGGGTGCAAGGGAACATGAGTGAGGGCCTGCTGGCAGGTGCCCCGCACTGCTGGGGGTGGGGGTGCAGGGGGACATGAGTGGGCCATGAGTGGGGGCCTGCTGGCAGGTGCCCCGCACTGGTGGGGGGTGGGGGTGTAAGAGGACATGAGTGGGGGCCTGCTGGCAGGTGCACCGCACTGGTGGGGGGTGGGGGTGCAGGGGGACATGAGTGGGTGCCTGCTGGCAGGTGCCCTGCACTGGTGGGGGGTGGGGTGCAAGGGGACATGAGTGGGGGCCTGCTGGGAGGTGCCCCGCACTGGTGGGGGTGCAGGGGGACATGAGTGGGACATGAGTGGGGGCCTGCTGGCAGGTGCACCGCACTGCTGGGGGGTGGGGGTGCAGGGGGACATGAGTGGCACATGAGTGGGGGCCTGCTGGCAGGCGCCCCGCACTGGTAGGGGGTGGGTGTGCAAGGGGACATGAGTGGGGGCCTGCTGGCAGTGCCCCGCACTGGTGGGTGGTGGGTGTGCAGGGGGACATGAGTGGGTGCCTGCTGGCAGGTGCACCGCACTGGTGGGGGGTGGGGGTGCAGGGGGACATGAGTGGCACATGATTGGGGGCCTGCTGGCAGGTGCCCCGCACTGGTGGGGGGTGGGGGTTCAGGGGGACATGAGTGGGACGTGAGTGGGGGCCTGCTGGCAGGTGCCCCGCACTGTGGGGGTGCAAGGGGACATGAGTGGGGGCCTGCTGGCAGGTGCCCTGCACTGCTGGGGGTGCAGGGGGACATGAGTGGGACATGAGTGGGGGCCTGCTGGCAGGTGCATCGCACTGGTGGGGGTGCAGGGGGACATGAGTGGGGGCCGGCTGGCAGGTGCCCCGCACTGGTGGGGTGTGGGGGTGCAGGGGGACATGAGTGGGGGCCTGCTGGCAGGTGCCCCGCACTGGTGGGGGGGTGGGGGTGCAAGGGGCTATGAGAGGGGGCCTGCTGGCAGGTGCCCCGCACTGCTGGGCGGTGGGGGTGCAGGGGGACATGAGTGGGGGCCTGCTGGCAAGTGCACCGCACTGGTGGGGGGTGGGGGTGCAGGGGGACATGAGTGGGACATGAGTGGGGGCCTGCTGGCAGGTGCCCCGCACTGGTGGGGGTGCAAGGGGACATGAGTGGGGGCCTGCTGGCAGGTGCCCTGCACTGTTGGGGGGTGGGGGTGCAGGGGGACATGAGTGGGACATGAGTGGGGGCCTGCTGGCAGGTGCACCGCACTGCTGGGGGGTGGGGGTGCAGGGGGACATGAGTGGCACATGAGTGGGGGCCTGCTGGCAGGTGCCCCGCACTGGTGGGGGATGGGTGTGCAAGGGGACATGAGTGGGGGCCTGCTGGCAGGTGCCCCGCACTGGTGGGGGGTGGGAGTGCAGGGGGACATGAGTGGGACATGAGTGGGGGCCTGCTGGCAGGTGCCCCGCACTGCTGGGGGGTGGGGGTGCAAGGGGACATGAGTGGGGGCCTGCTGGCAGGTGCCCCGCACTGCTGGGGGGTGGGGGTGCAGGGGGACATGAGTGGGACATGAGTGGGGGCCTGCTGGCAGGTGCATCACACTGGTGGGGGGTGGGGGTGCAGGGGGACATGAGTGGGGGCCAGCTGGCAGGTGCCCCGCACTGGTGGGGTGTGGGAGTGCAGGGGGACATGAGTGGGACATGAGTGGGGGCCTGCTGGCAGGTGCCCCGCACTGGTGGGGGGGTGGGGGTGCAAGGGGCTATGAGTGGGGGCCTGCTGGCAGGTGCCCCGCACTGCTGGGGGGTGGGGGTGCAGGGGGACATGAGTGGGGGCCTGCTGGCAGGTGCACCGCACTGGTGGGGGGTGGGGGTGCAGGGGGACATGAGTGGGACATGAGTGGGGGCCTGATGGCAGGTGCCCCGCACTGGTGGGTGGTGGGGGTGCAAGGGGACATGAGTGGGGGCTTGCTGGCAGGTGCCCTGCACTGGTGGGGGGTGGGGGTGCAGGGGGACATGAGTGGGACATGAGTGGGGGCCTGCTGGCAGGTGCACCGCACTGCTGGGGGGTGGGGGTGCAGGGGGACATGATTGGCACATGAGTGGGGGCCTGCTGGCAGGTGCCCCGCACTGGTGGGGGGTGGGTGTGCAAGGGGACATGAGTGGGGGCCGGCTGGCAGGTGCCCCGCACTGGTGGGGGTGCAAGGGGACATGAGTGGGGGCCTGCTGGCAGGTGCCCCGCACTGGTGGGGGGTGGGGGTGCAGGGGGACATGAGTGGGGGCCTGCTGGCAGGTGCCCCGCACTGGTGGGGGGTGGGGGTGCAAGGGGACATGGGTGGGGGCCTGCTGGCAGGTGCCCCGCACTGTTGGGTGGTGGGGGTTCAGGGGGACATGAGTGGGGGCCTGCTGGCAGGTGTATCGCACTGGTGGGGGGTGGGGGTGCAGGGGGACATGAGTGGGACATGAGTGGGGGCCTGCTGGCAGGTGCCTCGCACTGCTGGGGGGTGGGGGTGCAGGGGGACATGAGTGGGACATGAGTGGGGGCCTGCTGGCAGGTGCCCCGCACTGGTGGGGGGTGTGGGTGCAAGGGGACATGAGTGGGGGCCTGCTGGCAGGTGCCCCGCACTGGTGGGGGTGGGGGTGCAGGGGGACATGAGTGGGACATGAGTGGGGGCCTGCTGGCAGGTGCCCCGCACTGGTGGGGGGTGGGGGTGCAAGGGGACATGAGTGGGGGCCTGCTGGCAGGTGCCCCGCACTGCTGGGGGGTGGGGGTGCAGGGGGACATGAGTGGGACATGAGTGGGGGCCTGCTGGCAGGTGCACCGCACTGGTGGGGGGTGGGGGTGCAGGGGGACATGAGTGGGGGCCTGCTGGCAGGTGCCCCGCACTAGTGGGGGGTGGGTGTGCAAGGGGACATGAGTGGGGGCCTGCTGGCAGGTGCCCTGCACTGGTGGGGGGTGGGTGTGCAGGGGGACATGAGTGGGTGCCTGCTGGCAGGTGCACCGCACTGGTGGGGGGTGGGGGTGCAGGGGGACATGAGTGGCACATGATTGGGGGCCTGCTGGCAGGTGCCCCGCACTGGTGGGGGGTGGGGGTGCAAGGGGACATGAGTGGGACATGAGTGGGGGCCTGCTGGCAGGTGCCCCGCACTGGTGGGGGGTGGGTGTGCAAGGGGACATGAGTGGGACATGAGTGGGGGCCTGCTGGCAGGTGGCCCGCACTGGTGGGGTGTGGGGGTGCAGGGGGACATGAGTGGGACAAGAGTGGGGGCCTGCTGGCAGGTGCCCTGCACTGGTGGGGGGTGGGTGTGCAAGGGGACATGAGTGGGGGCCTGCTGGCAGGTGCCCCGCACTGGTGGGGGGTGGGTGTGCAGGGGGACATGAGTGGGTGCCTGCTGGCAGGTGCATCACACTGGTGGGGGGTGGGGGTGTAGGGGGACATGAGTGGCACATGCACTGGTGGGGGTGCAAGGGGACATGAGTGGGGGCCGGCTGGCAGGTGCCCCGCACTGCTGGGGTGTGGGGGTGCAGGGGGACATGAGTGGGACATGAGTGGGGGCCTGCTGGCAGGTGCCCCGCACTGCTGGGGGGTGGGGGTGGAGGGGGACATGAGTGGGGGCCTGCTGGCAGGTGCCCCCCACTGGTGGGGTGTGGGAGTGCAGGGGGACATGAGTGGGACATGAGTGGGGGCCTGCTGGCAGGTGCCCCGCACTGGTGGGGGGGTGGGGGTGCAAGGGGCCATGAGTGGCGGCCTGCTGGCAGGTGCTCCGCACTGCTGGGGGGTGGGGGTTCAGGGGGACATGAGTGGGGGCCTGCTAGCAGGTGCCCCGCGCTGGTGGGTGGCGGTGCAAGGGGACATGAGTGGGGGCCTACTGGCAGGTGCCCCGCACTGGTGGGGGGTGGTGGTGCAGGGGGACATGAGTGGGGGCCTGCTGGCAGGTGCACCACACTGCTGGGGGTTGGGGGTGCAGGGGGACATGAGTGGTACATGAGTGGGGGCCTGCTGGCAGGTGCCCCGCAGTGGTGGGGGGTGGGTGTGCAAGGGGACATGAGTGGGGGCCTGATGGCAGGTGCCCCGCACTGGTGGGGGGTGGGTGTGCAGGGGGACATGAGTGGCACATGAGTGGGGGCCTGCTCGCAGGTGCCCCGCACTGGTGGGGGGTGGGTGTGCAAGGGGACATGAGTGGGGGCCTGCTGGCAGGTGCCCCGCAATGGTGTGGGGTGGGGGTGCAAGGGGACATGAGTGGGGGCCTGCTGGCAGGTGCCCCGCACTGGTGGGGGGTGGGGGTGCAGGGGGACATGAGTGGGACATGAGTGGGGGCCTGCTGGCAGGTGCACCGCACTGGTGGGGGGTGGGGGTGCAGGGGGACATGAGTGGCACATGAGTGGGTGCCTGCTGGCAGGTGCCCCGCACTGGTGGGGGGTGGGTGTGCAGGGGGACATGAGTGGGTGCCTGCTGGCAGGTGCACCGCACTGGTGGGGGGTGGGGGTGCAGGGGGACATGAGTGGCACATGATTGGGGGCCTGCTGGCAGGTGCCCCGCACTGGTGGGGGGTGGGTGTGCAAGGGGTGGGGGCCTGCTGGCAGGTGCCCCGCACTGGTGGGGGTGCAAGGGGACATGAGTGGGGGCCTGCTGGCAGGTGCCCCGCACTGTTGGGGGGTGGGGGTGCAGGGGGACATGAGTGGGACATGAGTGGGGGCCTGCTGGCAGGTGCCCCGCACTGGTGGGGGGTGGGGGGGCAAGGGGACATGAGTGGGGGCCTGCTGGCAGGTGCCCCGCACCACTGCTGGGGGGTGGGGGCGCAGGGGGACATGAGTGGGATATGAGTGGGGGCCTGCTGGCAGGTGCATCGCACTGGTGGGGGTGGGATGCAGGGGGACATGAGTGGGACATGAGTGGGGGCCTGCTGGCAGGTGCCCCGCACTGGTGGGGTGTGGGGGTGCAGGGGGTCAGGAGTGGGACATGAGTTGGGGCCTGCTGGCAGGTGCCCCGCACTGGTGGGGGGGTGGGGGTGCAAGGGACCATGAGTGGGGGCCTGCTGGCAGGTGCCCCGCACTGCTGGGGGGTGGGGGTGCAGGGGGACATGAGTGGGGGCCTGCTGGCAGGTGCACCGCACCGGTGGGGGTGCAGGGGGACACGAGTGGGACATAAGTGGGGGCCTGCTGGCAGGTGCCCCGCACTGGTGGGGGTGGGGGTGCAAGTGGACATGAGTGGGGGCCTGCTGGCAGGAGCCCGCACTGGTGGGGGGTGGGGATGCAGGGGGACATGAGTGGGACATGAGTGTGGGCCTGCTGGCAGGTGCACCGCACTGCTGGGGGGTGGGGGTGCAGGGGGACATGAGTGGCACATGAGTGGGGGCCTGCTGGCAGGTGCCCCGCACTGGTGGGGGGTGAGTGTGCAACGGGACATGAGTGGGGGCCTGCTGGCAGGTGCCCCACACTGGTGGGGGGTGGGGGTGCAAGGGGACATGAGTGGGGGTCTGCTGGCAGGTGCCCCGCACTGGTGGGGGGTGGGGGTGCAGGGGGACATGAGTGGGGGCCTGCTGGCAGGTGCCCCGCACTGGTGGGGGGTGGGGATGCAAGGGGACATGAGTGGGGGCCTGCTGGCAGGTGCCCTGCACTGTTGGGGGGTGGGGGTTCAGGGGGACATGAGTGGGACATGAGTGGGGGCCTGCTGGTAGGTGCCCCGCACTGGTGGGGGTGCAAGGGGACATGAGTGGGGGCCTGCTGGCAGGTGCCCCGCACTGGTGGGGGGTGGGGGTGCAGGGGGACATGAGTGGGACATGAGTGGGGGCCTGCTGGCAGGTGCACCGCACTGGTGGGGGGTGGGGGTGCAGGGGGACATGAGTGGCACATGAGTGGGTGCCTGCTGGCAGGTGCCCCGCACTGGTGGGGGGTGGGTGTGCAGGGGGACATGAGTGGGTGCCTGCTGGCAGGTGCACCGCACTGGTGGGGGGTGGGGGTGCAGGGGGACATGAGTGGCACATGATTGGGGGCTTGCTGGCAGGTGCCCCGCACTGGTGGGGGGTGGGTGTGCAAGGGGTGGGGGCCTGCTGGCAGGTGCCCCGCACTGGTGGGGGTGCAAGGGGACATGAGTGGGGGCCTGCTGGCAGGTGCCCCGCACTGTTGGGGGGTGGGGGTGCAGGGGGACATGAGTGGGACATGAGTGGGGGCCTGCTGGCAGGTGCCCCGCACTGGTGGGGGGTGGGGGTGCAAGGGGACATGAGTGGGGGCCTGCTGGCAGGTGCCCCGCACCACTGCTGGGGGGTGGGGGCGCAGGGGGACATGAGTGGGATATGAGTGGGGGCCTGCTGGCAGGTGCATCGCACTGGTGGGGGGTGGGATGCAGGGGGACATGAGTGGGACATGAGTGGGGGCCTGCTGGCAGGTGCCCCGCACTGGTGGGGTGTGGGGGTGCAGGGGGACAGGAGTGGGACATGAGTTGGGGCCTGCTGGCAGGTGCCCCGCACTGGTGGGGGGGTGGGGGTGCAAGGGACCATGAGTGGGGGCCTGCTGGCAGGTGCCCCGCACTGCTGGGGGGTGGGGGTACAGGGGGACATGAGTGGGGGCCTGCTGGCAGGTGCACCGCACCGATGGGGGTGCAGGGGGACACGAGTGGGACATGAGTGGGGCCTGCTGGCAGGTGCCCCGCACTGGTGGGGGTGGGGGTGCAAGTGGACATGAGTGGGGGCCTGCTGGCAGGAGCCCGCACTGGTGGGGGGTGGGGATGCAGGGGGACATGAGTGGGACATGAGTGTGGGCCTGCTGGCAGATGCACCGCACTGCTGGGGGACATGAGTGGCACATGAGTGGGGGCCTGCTGGCAGGTGCCCCGCACTGGTGGGGGGTGAGTGTGCAACGGGACATGAGTGGGGGCCTGCTGGCAGGTGCCCCACACTGGTGGGGGGTGGGGGTGCAAGGGGACATGAGTGGGGGTCTGCTGGCAGGTGCCCTGCACTGGTGGGGGGTGGGGGTGCAGGGGGACATGAGTGGGACATGAGTGGGGGCCTGCTGGCAGGTGCCCCGCACTGGTGGGGGGTGGGGATGCAAGGGGACATGAGTGGGGGCCTGCTGGCAGGTGCCCTGCACTGTTGGGGGTGGGGGTTCAGGGGGACATGAGTGGGACATGAGTGGGGGCCTGCTGGCAGGTGCCCCGCACTGGTGGGGGGTGGGGGTGCAGGGGGACATGAGTGGGACATGAGTGGGGGCCTGCTGGCAGGTGCCCCGCACTGGTGGGGGGTGGGGGTGCAAGGGGACATGAGTGGGGGCCTGCTGGCAGGTGCCCCGCACTGGTGGGGGTGGGGGTGCAGGGGGACATGAGTGGGACATGAGTGGGGGCCTGCTGGCAGGTGCCCCACACTGGTGGGGGGTGGGGTTGCAAGGGGACATGAGTGGGGGCCTGCTGGCAGGTGCCCCGCACTGCTGGGGGGTGGCGGTGCAGGGGGACATGAGTGGGACATGAGTGGGGGCCTTCTTGCAGGTGCACCGCACTGGTGGGGGGTGGGGGTGCAGGGGGACATGAGTGGGACATGAGTCGGGGCCTGCTGGCAGGTGCCCCGCACTGGTGGGGGCTGGGGGTGCAAGAGGACATGAGTGGGGGCCTGCTGGCAGGTGCCCCGCACTGCTGGGTGTGGGGGTGTAGGGGGTCATGTGTTGGTGATCAGTAGTGGTAGTGGTGCAAGCTGCCATGTGGCTTGCCTGGGAGGCATGCCCATGGTGGATGGGCTGCCTGCGGAACATTAAGTCCCCTGTGGTGTGGGCTGCCTGCAGGGGCCGTGGAGGGTGTAGAGGGAACACCTGGGAGGACCCACACTGCCAATTCACGTGTAGGACTCCCCTGAACCCCAGATATACACGTACGCCACTCACACAGGGCCTGTCGCATGTGATAATTCCCGCGCACCCTCGAAATACACGTTCCCTGCTCGACCAAGGCCAATTGCGTGTGAAACTTCCAGCGCACTACAGATTTACACGTACCCAGCCCAATCGCGTGTGAAACTTCACGTGAACCCCAGGAATACACGCTCCCCACTCGCACAGGGCCTATCGCGTTTGAAACTTCCCGTGAACCCCTGGAATACTCGCATCACGCTCCCCAGGCACGATCGCGTGTGGAACTTCACGCGCACCCCTGAAATAAACATACCCCGCTCCCCCATGCCCGGATCGCGTGTGAAACTTCACGCGCACACACGAAATACACGCACAAGCTGATTTTTCACACAGCGGGTGTCGCTGTTTGTCACGTACACCTTTGCACATCATTTGTCTTAGGGGGCCACAATATGGGACATTCATCAGAGCTGTTTATTCGTGCTTTTTGTTAGCGCACATTTTGGCGCACATTTTTTTCCTGCGCAGGGACGCTACCGCCTGCCCTCCTGTGGCGGACGGGTTGGGGTCAGTGCGCGTCTTTGCCCGTGCGCTGGTTTGCCCTATTCGATTCCATGAATACGTGTTGTAGGCGAGCGTGTGGGCGTTCCGCGCACTTGCCTCCTGTACTTCCCCCGTGACGCCCACATTTTCACGAGTTGTTCCCCATTCCGAGTGTTCCGCCCCATGTTCCGCCTACTTTTGTTATGTGCGCCGCGCTATGTGCGCTTTCGCTGTGGCCTTGGCGCACGCTGTTAGATGACCTGTGCGCCGGTGCGCCGCGCACTTTTTCAGGACACATCCCTGATTTTACTCGCGCATGGACTTCCATGAATAGATGTGCGATGGTTTCCCTGCGATATTCGCACTTGCACTGCGATTTTCACTCTTTCACTGCGAATCGCACGTTTTCGCACACTTGCGCCGGAATTTTCAGCGCACATTGATTCCATGAATCAGCCTGTCAATGTTAAAATCTTTGATCTCACAAAGTACATCTTGAGAAAGTTGATATTTAATGATTGTCGACCTTACAATATAAGTTAAACTATTTAAAAATATACAGTTAATCGTCTGATTAAAATGTTTAAATTAGTATTGACATAAAGTCAAACACTGTGTACATGTAACATTTTAAAAAGACATATTTAAAAACTGTACCTGATAACCTTCAGAGATGTCGGAGGGAGTTGGTGCGAGATCATCCTGCAAAACATATTGATTAAATTGTGGCCCCTTTAATGCGTTTTAAGGTTATTTTGTTTCAATGATTCAAATTTTCACTAAGCAGCAAAGGTTTATAAACAAAAACATACACCATTCATATAGTGAAAGGGTCTATGTTATTCAGTGACAAAGTAAATTTTTCTGAAAGTTTGCTTTCGTTGTTGCATGTGATTCTGCGATAAATACATCCAGGTTGTTAATGGAATGCTTTGCAATTTGCTGAAAGTATTACAAATCATCAAAAAAATAAGTTATCTTAAATGTAATATATTTTTAATCAATAACTATTAGTATAAATCAATAAATTATCACTTCCCATACCTCATCCTCCAGACCGGTTGCAGTAGAAGAATGATAAGTTTTTGAAGTTCCAAGCTCTGCCTATATAACAGTAATTGTAATAATAAAGAAGTAACATAAAAAAATAACATTTAAAATATGGTTGATATTGACAAAGAAGCCTACAATCCATTTTGTGTCAAAAGCTAATATTATATATAACAATAATCAATATGTTTTAAATTGAACTTGAACAAATACATATTTTGTATAGTCGCATCTGAAGGAATATTCTAAAAAAACAACTTGAGAGGTAAGTGAGTTTGTTACACTTGTTCAATAGAAAATGGACATTAGTATTATCATTTAGCCCACATCAAAAAATATAAAAAAAAGGTTGTGTGCAAGTTGCTTGGCCTCGCCATTAGGATGTTGGGATGTTGGACGTGTCTGTGGTTTCCTCCATGGAAACTGTCTGTAATTCCATCAGTGCGGTCTACGTAAAGACAGGTATGGTCATTTTAAAAAAGGACCTATTTTGGCCTCATTAAAAGTTTGCCGGTAGCCTTGCTGGTAAAACTGGCAGGCTGCCGCCAAACTTGCGATTTTTTTCCACCACTCACGAATGGGCAATTACCGGGTCATTAGGGCCCTGCTGGACCCGGTAATTGCCCATTTGCGGGCGCCGGAAAACAATGCTCCCCATTCCCATTTGAGCCGCATAGGGGTCAATGGGAATGGAGAGGTCAGATGCACCGGCACCATTCAGAATGGTGCTGGTGAATCTGACATGCTCTGCTCGCGGGTGCCGGTACGCCCGCCAGGTCAGATCTGGCGCGCGGGAAGGTACCCGCGAGCAGAACTCGTAGTTTCCTGTTCCGGTACCAACGGTACCGGCAAGCTTACCGGTTCCGTTGTTACCGGACCGGCAAACTTATAATGAGGCCCAATGTGAGTGTATGTTTGGAAAAGCTCCCATTGCACTGCATTATTCAAGTATCTCTAAAGTAGGGATACACAAAGTAATCTAAAGTTCAAAATGTACAAACCACAAAACAGCGTGTCACGAAGGAAACTTGTGTAATGAAATATCAATGGAAATATTCCCCGAAAACTGAAAACCGTTCATTATGTTACTTGTTAACCAACTATTTCAATATATTGAGTGGTCATTTATAAGACATTTCATACAAGCAGATTTTAAAAATTGTAAAATACATTTAAAAATTCAGCTTCCACTACTCTCCTGGGTCAGCGTGTACTGAAATTCAGTTGGAACTGCATTGGGAATTCATTTGCAAATGAGTCTGGGGCGACACTTTTTAGCGTACTGTGATCCTTCACGTCATCCAAGACACACTTGGCTATGCTTTCAATTTCGGACACTGGAAATCTGCAGCTCAAAAGCCATTTTCTTATTAAATTTAAATCCTTTCGAAATACATGCAGGACTGTACTCTGACATTTAGCATGGCTGTTATTAGTGCTACCCTAAACTATATAAGAAGGCATTGTTGGATTGTCCCTAAAATCTGTGAAAGAAATATGAATAAGTATTACTATTAAGAAAGTATCTCAGTGAGTAAATTAAACATCATATTCCTATGATAATAAAAAAATGTACTTTATAAAAGATGCCACCTAAAGCCAACATGCATTGACAACATGCACTACAAAATATTACATTTGGAAACAATACTCTGTAATGTTATGTGCTAATTACAGAGATATAATGCGTAGGATGGTTGATAATGGTGTAGACTTGTTGAATAAAATAAAATTAAAATAGGGTGTACATTGAGTATAAAGCAATAGAATGTGGCCTAGCAGAGAACATTGACACTACGTAAAACAATAGTAAAAGTTGACTAACCGTTACTTAGAAGAACAGATGAGCTGACTCAGCAAGCAAGGTAAAAAGTGGAAAGCTGGCGATATCCGTTGTCGATCTCACAGATGTTTTTTCTTGTTAACTTCCCCTGTGTTTATAAAGGATTACAGAAGTGGGTGTGTATGTGAATGTCTGACATGTTGGTACACACCCACCAGGCCTCTATGACAATGTTTGACTTCCTCAATCCTACCAGTGCAACCCCCTTGCAAGCGCACGCTCACAGGTGCAAACTGTCATTAATAGCTGAGGGGGATGGATGTGGATGAGACAACCGCAGGATGAGGCGATCGCAATAGGCCTGGAAACACAGTCAAAAAACACAGACATATGTTGATTGCAGGGGCAGGGTCTTCAAAGGGGAGTCTGGAGACACTCGGTCAGTGGTGGCCATGTGGAAAAGGGTCCCCATGCGTAAGAACCCTTTGTGGTGTACATGGTATTCGGCACCTTGAGCATTCCCATCCTCCCAGCCCCCTTGCGAGTGCACGCCCACTGGTGCGAACAGCCATTGATAGCGGAGGGGGGATGGGTGCGGATGAAGGGAGCACGATAGGTCAGTAAACCTGTTAGAGCACACCAATCTTTTACTATAATCTTAGATGTTTAGGCATGTTGTGGACTTACAAAAAATTAGAACAACTTTTCAGATTGACTCATTTTTTAAATTTTGTGTTTAGTTTGATAAAGTGGATGGCAATGACACTACAAATTATAACGCTGCGGTCGAGGTAATGTCTGTATAAATCCACGGTATTGTCCGTGGTCACTGGGGAATTCATCACGAATGGCTCGAACCAAATGGTATTACATGTCGAACGCGAAATCTTTGTCTTCCATGAATACACCATGTAAAGGCATGATATGCCACATGTCTGTACCACCTGTGTAAGAGATACAGAAATAGTTTACTTGAATGGACCTAATAATTACATTTTTAGTTTTGCCTGCACTACATTGTAAAATGTAAGGCATTGTTATGCTTTAAAAAGTGTCTTTCCGTGCAAAGTACTGACTCTACTTGTGATTTCAAGTAGGGATCAATTAGAAATGTGAACGCACATTCCAGCAAAAACAGTTTGGGAGATACATCCAAGTGAAAGGAGCATAATTGTTGTGACGATAAATCTAAAATTGAAAACTTTGTTTTCAGATTACAATTAGTAATTTATTCAATTTACAGAAAAATTATTTTGTCAATGATCCATCAAAGTTATATTGATGTAGGGAACAATAGATTATGTTAGCCGTCTCGGTCGTCAAACACACAACATATATATATATATATATATAGATATATAGAGTAAACTTACTCGTTACTTGGATTACAAGGGTGAACCTTAGCTCAAAGTTCGTGCATAAGGACCATCATCATTCGCAACATGGATCTTGTAAGGCAGGCGGCTCTGAAGTCATGCAGCTTGGTAACACAATAGTTGTGGTGTGTCTTCTTTGGCAATGTAGGCCAAGCAGCAAGAGTTTTCTTTGCAACAGCAGTTCTCCACTGGACTAGGCATAAGCTCACAACTATGGCAGGTACACCAGGTGGAAATGTGTTATATGCGACTGGGTTCAGGCTCCGGTGATTGATCCCCATGACTTCCATCTGATTCCACATCGTCTCGAGTTTTTTCTCTTTCAAGGAATCTGCTCATCAGAATATTCAGGCTTGTACAGATAGGGCTGAATTGTTGCCAAAGTTCCTGAATAGTGAAGAACCACAGATTGGTCAATAAAAAAGTTTTTGTTTGTATTCATGAAAAGAAAAGAGGTTTCCCATTAACAGTGAATGTTAAAGAAAGACAAACTAAGAAACAGCTATGTTACAAAAACACGGTTTACAGTCTTTATAACAACACATTTTTTGTAGAATCATTTTACAACAACATATTAATAACGAATAATTATTTGTTAAACGATTTTTTAATAAAGAATGCAGATATAGATAATTATATTAATAACAGTTTATTTCTAAATAAATACCAAGCAAATAGATATAACAATTATATGTATAACAGTTTATTTTTAATATGATCTAACAGAATAAATATTACAGTTATATTTATAATATTTATAATAAATACATTAACTTTTTTTAAATCTTTAAAACGTATACCAATTTATGACATGTTATTTTTTAATTGACCAGTAGGTGTTGCTCTATAGTTCATTTTTTCCATTAGGATACACCGGAACCTTCAAGGCCATTTCGGATTTCGTATGTTGCTGCGGTCGGAGTGCTTCTTGGAAGTTCTTTTTCTGTTGGGGATTTTTTGTGTTTTTTTGGATTCCATTGGACATTTTTTTTTTCCGCATGGTTTTTACCTTTTTATGGATTTCCTGGACTGTGGATTTGCTTGTTTTGGGGGATATTTCAGTTTGCCTCGTTCCCAGACTATGGATTTTTTTCGGTTTCCGAATCTTGACGTTGTTTTTTTCGGGTTTGGGATGTTTTTGGATCTTGGATAACTGGAATTTCGATTATTGTATTTTTTGTTGTTGCTTT
The DNA here is from genome assembly GCF_040938575.1 of Ambystoma mexicanum. Classification (NCBI taxonomy): domain Eukaryota; kingdom Metazoa; phylum Chordata; class Amphibia; order Caudata; family Ambystomatidae; genus Ambystoma; species Ambystoma mexicanum. The sequence continues at coordinate 642,000,510 of NC_090939.1, forward strand.
TATCTTGTTTTTTGGATACCTCGAATTTTCCATTTTGGATTTACTTGCAATTTGTTCCGGTCTGGGATAACTCAATAGTTTATATTGAAAGCAATGCTGTTTAGATATGCACATTTTTTCTTGTTTTTTGAATTCAAGTACACCCTCTTTTTGACGTATTTGGTTGTTTCTGTATTTTCTTCTTTGCACTGCTGTTTTTTCCCTTAATTTTTTTTCCAACTTTTATTTTGGTCATTGTAAAGCATAACTATAACATACCACAACATTGCGCCACGTGATTCCTGCCCCCCCCCCCATAGACTGACCATATAGGTCTTCGTCAGACATGCATTTATACCACAGTAAGTAAAGAGTTTATCGCGGGCAGATCAGCAGAGTTCAGTCCGATGTCTTGCATATAGGGGTAGAGTTCTGATGAAAGCTGACTCCATATCATGACAGTACGCTACGTCTTGTAGCCATATTTGTAGTCTAGGAGGATGGCTTTTTTCTCCAGGTCATGGCTATGTGTTGTTGTGCTAATACTAGCAGTAGTCCGGCTAATCTCCTCGTTGAGGGTTGTAGGTTTTTGGTGTACCCCAGCATCGCCACTTTAGGGTTCCGTTCGAGGTGCTCTCCTATTGTCTCTGAGGACTTGTCTAGTACTCTTTTCCAGAATTGACTGATTGTTGGGCATTCCCAGGCTAAGTGTAGGAATCCCACTGCGGATTTGCCGCATCTTTCACAAGCTGCTGATATGGTTGGGCCTTGTCTATGCAGTCTGGCTGGTGTATGATACACCTGATGTACAAAATTGAAATGTATTAGCTTGTATCTCGAGTTTAGGGACACTTTTTGAGTTTGCCGTAGAATGTATGTCCAATCCTCCTCCACTATCGTATCACCTCGTGCCCTTTCCCATCTCTCCTTTGTAGCTGTCAGCTGGTTTGTGATGTTTGACAGAAGGTCTTTATAGATACTAGACACTAGCTTACCCTCTTCTTGTGTTTGAATCACTCTGTGTAGGAGTTGCCATGTGGATGGTTGCGTCGGGAATGTAGGGAATAATGATTTGAACGTGTGTCAGAGTCGGAAGTATACAAATATGTTCATGGCTGAATTGGTCCCACATTCCTGTGGTTCCCGTGCCTGTTGGATCATCAGGAAACTTCTGTCTACGAACAAGTCATTCAGTGTGTCTATCTTTAGTTGTTTGTCCACTGGAGGTACACCTTCTCAGTCGTGAGTGGTATCCCTGGGATGAATCTTGCCGGGAGAAGAGGGGAGAACCTAACCATGACATTACTTTTTTGCGCTATTCTTTTCCATATCTCATACGTGGTCAACACTATATTCAGAGTGTTTGAGGGTACAGTGAGTTCACCTATGATGGCTGCTTGCAGAAGATTGGAGGTTATCAGGGCCCGTTCAATTTGGACGTGTGGGTGGATAAATTGGGTGGCCTACCAGTGGCCTGGCAATTGCGCTTGTGCGGCCCAGTAATAGCATTCTAGGTCAGGCAGCGCTAGTCCACCTTTTGCTATTGGTTGAATGAGGGTTGTTTGGGCTACTCTCGCTGGTTTGCCTGCCGATATTAGCTTGAGGATTAGGCTGCGCAGGCATCGGAAGAATTTCCCTGATAGTAGTAGCAGTATGTTTACGAACAAATATAGCACAAAAAACTTGGTTACTTGAAATATTGTCATGCGCCCTTGTCGTTAGAGAGAAAAAGCAGACAAATGACCCTTTTTCTCCGGTTTGTAAGCATTTGACTTTTAATTGAACATAGTTTCTGAGGTGCCCTATGTGATAAAACGTGTTTTGACGTCTACATCGTCTTTTTCAAATCAGGGCTGATCATGTCCCATTTTCAAAATTAGCATTACATTTGCAAAAAACAAAAAGACCCCAATGGTTGTATACAAATTACATTGAAAAACACATATTCGTTACATAAATACATATATACAGATGGCCATTGAGGGAGGGGAAAAGGTAGGAATGTTAGGGATGGTTGAAAAAAGAGAATACAATAAATAAGGTTTCAAAACAATTCAATAAAAGAAAAGAAAAGAAATCACATGGTTAGTGATTAATATCCCATTCCACTTTTCAAATTTTAAGTGTGCAAGGAGTCTTAAGTGGGCTGATGAATTAGATAATAGGTTCATTTGGCTCTTACCTAATGTTGCTCATTCAGTATTCATAGTTAGTGGTTTAAACTTATTGGTCATGGATTAAATCCAACCAAAAGGGCTCCTCATATATAAAAGAACCAATATAGCAGTTTGGGCAATATGACCATTTTCACTATTGAGACCCGGCCCCATAGTGTGAGTGGTAGGTGCCTCCACCTAGATATTTTGTTGCAAAGTGTCTCTATCGCCCTCCCATAGTTGTCTCAGAAAAGTTCCTCATGATTTCTGGACAGCATTATTCCTAGATACCTGACTCCTGTAGACTCCCATCTGAATTCAAAGATGTCCTTAAATTCTACTGTTCCAGGGGTTAAGGGAAATACAAGCGATTTAGTGTGATTGATTTTTTATCCTGAAAAGGCTCCGAACTTGAGCACTTCTCTCATAACTGGATTCAGGTTTGTCACTGGGTCACTGATAAAAAGGGCTACATCATCAGCACATAAGGACAGGATCTTTTTATGGGGTGCTAGGGTGAGACCCTTTTCCATTTGTTTAGTTGTGAGGCCTGCAGCCAATGGCTCTATTGCAAGCGCGAACAGCAGGGCCGACTTTTTAATTCTATGTGTGTTGATGTTGTTTTCCCTAGCATGATGTTGGTCAGGGGATGTTTGTAGAGGAGTGAGACTAGTTCTAGGAAATAGTTCCCTAGGCCCAGTTTTTTTAATACTGCAAAGAGATATGGCCATTTGACAGAATGAAATGCCTTTTCTGCATCTAACAGGACTGCCACTGCCTGAGTCGAAGGGTCCAGCGCTTCGATGATACCGAAGAGCCGTCGAATTCCATATGTCGTGTTCTGCCCCAGTCTGAATCCTGCCTGGTCTGCTATCACCAGCCCCGGCATCATAGGTAGTAGCCAAGAAGTGAGGATGTTGGCGAGGATTTTATTATCAACATTTATCAGCGATACCGGTCTATACGGGGCACATTTCTCAGGGGGTTTCCCTTGTTTATGAAGCAGGATAACATTGGCTTCACCTACTGTGGTGGTTTGGCATCATTTCTCTATCGCCGCTTCATATACTGACAATAGGATTGGTGCAAGGATCAGGGCAAATATTTTATAAAATTCTCCCGTCAGACCATTCGGCTCTGGTGATTTGGCCCCCGCAGCTCTTTTATCGCTGTTAGTATTTCCTCCAGCGTGATTGGTTTGTTCAGGAGCTCTCTCGTTTCTCCATCCACCCAGTACAGTTCTATTTTGTGCAAGTACTTCCGATGAGCCTCTGGGTCATTCGGGGACTTGGAACTGTAGAGGTCATGATATAAGGCACAACATTTTTCTCCTATTTCATCATTGGTGTAAACTAATTTTCCTTAGGGGTCGCGGACACATTCCACATGCTGGGGTATTCTGTCTGCAGCTAACAGCCTTGCCAGTAGTGCTCCTGGCTTTTGGCCTTCGCCATACTGCAGAATTTTATGACCCTGTGCCAAAAACTGGCCCTTGCGGTCGGCATTGCTTCTAAACTTATCTAATTCCTCTCTGAGGAGGGCTAAGGTTTGAGGGTCTTTTAGATCGGTGTATGAGCGCTTTAATTCCTTTAGCCGGGTTTCGTTTTCTGCAAGTTCCCTTCTAATGATTTTCAAAATTCCATTCTCTTTAGCCATACATATTCCCCTGGTGCAGCATTTTAACGATTCCCATAGGGTCCCACTCAATGATACAGACTCTTGGTTGATGGTAAGGAAGGATTTAATCTCTGCTTGAAGTTCTTGGCCAAATATCGGATCTTGGAGTGCTCCTGATTTAAATCTCCAGTTGTGGCTTCTCTTCTTACTGTCTGCAGGGGTGTACTCTAGAGTGACTCTAGAAATGGTCAGAGAGTGTTCTCGGAAGTATCTGACATTCACCCCATTGGAATCCTCCCGGCCGAGATACCAGTAGATAGTCTAGTCGTGAGCTGGTACCAGGACCCCAGGAGTCAAAGGTGAATTTTCGAGTGCCTTTGTGGCTGATTCTCCACACGTCTATCAAGTTGTATGCATTGCACATTTCTTGAACCTGGAGGCTCGCCTTAGTGGGTGTGCTGGTGGCAGTGTGTGATTTGTCCCATTCAGGGTCTAGTGTGGTGTTCAGGTCTCCACCCCATATAATTGTGGCTGTGTCAGCCCCTACCAAGTGTGTCATCACCCAGTCAAAAGTGTTAGTACCGTCAATATTTGGCCTGTACGTGTTCACCAGGAAAACTGCAGTATCCTCTATCACCCCATGGACAAGTAGCAATCTGCCCTCATCGTCTCGTGCCACAGACAGTAATCTGAACTTTACTCTCCTGCTTATCAGTATGACTACCCCCCTGGAGGATGAGAAGGAAGAGTAGTACATGTGGCATCCCCAGTCAGAGGCCCATCGACTCTCATTAGATGGAAGGAGGTGAGTCTCTTGGATAAAGGCGATGTCTACATTATGTCTCTCGAGGTATTGAGATACTTTCCGGGTTTTCGCTGGGTTGTTGCCCCCTCTCATGTTCCATGTTGCTAACTTGAATGGTTTTGGATCATTTTATGTTTATACAGCGTGTGTTCACCATTCCGAGATACTGTCTTATTGGTGTGTGCATGTCTCCTCTGATTGCTGAAATTTGAACGTGGGATCTGTCAGATGGAGTCAGGCCCTCGTTTGGCGCAGTCTCTCTTATGGTTCCCTTTCCCTACCCAGTGCGCTCCACTCTGATTAACTTGCAGTGGAGTTTCCTCTCCTGTCCCCCTCCCGCAGGCAACCCCCAACTCCCCTGTCAGTTGGCCCCTTCAGCCCAACCAATAACTTTGAAACATTGCTGAGCTCGGGGCGCTAGTGCCCAGCCAAGTATGCTAGCTCCCATCTGTTTGTGTGCCTGGTCGTGGACAGGGGTGCCAGGTGTGTTGTGTGATTTATTAATGAAGTGCTGGAGACAAACTATTGTGTTAACTCTCGTGTGTATGTTGTTTGATCAGTTCCATAATATGCAGTGCTCGTTATGGGTTTCAGTTCACACATACCGTGGGTATTCAGTCTGTGTTTCTCCCGCCTCTGTCGTCTCTCGCCGGTCTCGGATTGTTGTTGGAGGGTCTACAGCCAACTTCGTCCAGGAAGCTGCTCACAGTCACGGGTGATTTGAAGAACTGTGTCTTTCCGGCATGTTGAACTGAGAGTTTTGCCAGATAGAGCATGGAATACTGGATTTGATTGTCTCGCAGGCGTTTTTTTCACACCTATGAAGGATCTGCACGAAGATTGGACTGCTTGCGAAAAGTCGGGATAAACTTGGATCCTGTCTCTGTCGTAGTGTAATTCTCCTTTCTCCCTGGCAAGCGGTAGGATTGTGTTGCGATCTCTGTAATTGTGTAAGCGCACAACAATGGGATACAGAGGTGCCCTGGGACTGGACAGTTGGCCGATACCCGGTGTGCCCTTTCGATTACGAAGAGGTAGGATAAGGAGGTTCCTCCAAACAGCTCCTTACACATAGCTTCAATGAATTCTGCCATCTTCTGCGGGATCTGTCCCTCTCTCACCCCGACTAGGCGCATATTATGGCAGCGGTTTCATCCCTCCAAATCCTCATTTTTAGCAGTCTCTGCTTTTATTTGTACCTCCAATGCTGATACTCTGGCAGTCAGTGCTGTGCTTCCATCCTCTAGGTCTGATACCCTCTGCTCAGCCATATCCAATCTGTCAACATGTTTATCTAGCCTATGTTGTAAGAGATCTACTTTCGAGGCTAGATTGTCCAGTTTAGAATCTAGGTTCCCGATGCCAGCTTTAAGATCCATCAGGATTTCCCGGATGTCGACGTCTGGGATGGGGGCTGCGTTTCCATCTTTTTCCATGATTGTCGCTGGGGGTTCTGATTGTGTGTGTGTTCCAGGGGTTTTGACGGCGGAACCGGATTCAAAGTTCAGCTTTCTTTGTGATTTATCAGATTTTCCCATTCTTCACGTTCATTGTTGATGGGATCTGAGTATCCCGACTGAAGGCTGTTGTGTCTCGCACGGGCGTAGGTCGTATTGTTGGGAGTGTGATCTAGGTGACAGATCTCTCTGGAACTCCAGGCACTCTATCTATCTGCAAATGGGTTGCCGGTTGTCTGGCTAGATCAGTCTGTGTCTCTGTCCTTGTTCAGCTGCTCTTGACCTGGGGTTCTCGTTTCTGCCGGAGGTGTCCCTTTTGCAAGTTTATGCTTTTGTTGGGTTCCGCTCTACCCCAATCAAGCGGGCCACCGTGCAGTTTAGTCCTTCGTGATAAGGTATTGCTTCCCTGGCTGTGTCCTTTTGTCCTCTCCTCTGTTTATATTCAGGACAGCTGTTGGTGCAGTTTTCTAGGGGAGTGGGCCTTGCGGGAGATGTTGTTACTGCCACCACAATGTAGGTGTCAAGTTGTTCAAGCTAGCCTGTTTGCCTTTTGCATGGTCTTACCCACATGGTTGTGGGGTGCGTCTCTGGGGTATTTCTGTCTTATGCAGGTAGGTGTTCTTTGTAATTCCTCGGCTGCGTCGCGAGGCGTCAGCCCCAAAGTTCAAAGTTTACACCGTTACACTGGTGGTTCAGTTATCTCGCCACTTGTTAGGCACGCACACGCTGTAGCTGTATGTTGTTTTCTGCTTTGTTTCTGTGTTTGCTATTGTTTCTACAGGTTCAGCGCAGTGCAATTGCATCTGGAGCTTGGCTATGCCGTATGCGTATTTGCCGATGCTGTTTGGTCCAAGACGTTACAGGTTGACAGTGTGAGGGGGGTCAAGAGCTCCAACTGCTGCACTTTCTGGTTAGGGAAGGGCCTTAAGTAGGGTATCAGCATGGCCTCTGGGTCGTTTCCTCCCCTTCAATATGCTTCTGCTGGGTCCCTCGATCCGGCAGGGGCCACCCGGCACCACCCCAGTCGGAGGTGTATGGACTGGGCCTAGGCCGACTGGTCTATCCGGGGTTGTGCTTCTTCTGGGCTTCTCCGCCCTCGCGGGTCGCGCCACGCTCTGTCTGCTTTCGGAGAGTGCCAGTCCCACGTCCGCAGGTTATTGAGGGAAGGAGAAGGGCGGGAGAGGGGGGCTCACCTTTTAAGCTGTGTTTCTGCCGCACCGGTCGGCCTCATTTTCTTGACCTCCTCACACGGTTGTTAGGCCAGAGTCGATTTGTTGGTGTCGGGCCCACCCACCGGCACAATGCATGTAAGTGCCCCCACCGGTGAGCTCCTGGGTGTGCCGTTTCATGGAGCCTGGGGTCGGTTCACCTCCTGACCTTGCATCCAGTAAGGCCTCGCTGCAGTTCTGGGGCAGTTCGGCTCCCGGGGGGGGGGGGAAGGGGTCGCTCTCCCTTTGTTTGTCTGCGGATGGTGTTTCCTTTCGCCTCCCCATCTGGTCTCTCTGTTTGTAGGTTAGTTCATACGGGTATCACGCTGGGGGCTGTAGCCAACCCCGCCAATGCCAGCACTGCTCCGTTTCTCCCCTGCTCCCGCTGTACTGGGAGGCAGCCGGCGACGTGGCGTCACTCGCAGTGCTTGCGCCTCGGTCGAGAGTCACTCCGGCAGTATCTCCAATGGTGTACTTCTCTGGTGCCGTCCGCTGTGTCCCCCATTCTTCTGGACTTCTCTCACGTTCAGGATATCGAGCAAGTTGCTCCGGTTGGTGCTTGGCGCTGCCGACTTCTTCAGGCTGGCTGCTAATGCTTTGCTGGAGTAGGGGCCGAGTTCCCGCCTGAACGCCCCTCTTGCTAACTCACCGATGTGAGTCCCGCTGCGCCCGAACAACCACTCCTCAGGCGCAGGGGTGTCTCAGACAGCTGTTGCACTCATTTTGTGTCGTTTTAGGCACCTTGGACACGATTTTAGTCAGGATTTTCGGGAACCCTGCTAGAAGCTCACAGTGGAGCCGCCATCTTGGTTGGGCTCTCTAGCGCCCTCATTGTTTCCCTTAATAAACATTGCGGCGCAATCTGTACTTCTTGGAATGATTGTTCTTTTTTTAGATGTTGCAGAAAGCTCCATAAAGATGCATTGAATGTTTTGAATCTTTGCCTGATGCCATTATGCCATCCTTCTAGTCTGTTGTTAGTTTTTGCACTTTAATTTTTTACTTCTATGTAACAGTTCCATAGTTGTTTGCTGAAACGTGGTCTTCTTCTTGTCCCACTTCTTGTAAATTGTCCTATCCATGTTTTTAAAAAAATGTTATTTATTGAAATATTTGCATCTCAACAACACTAGCCAAGCATGGTTACATTGCATTTCGACGTTGAGTACCGGGTGAGTGCATCTTAAACATTCTATTTCCCCCACATTACAAAATAGAGCATACAATCGGTCGATTGAACAATATTGAGACATGCTTTGTTTGCCATGGGAGCCCAGAGTTGTCAGGCGAGCTCTCAACCGCCCTAACCTCCCCATGCACCCTCACAGACTTTACTATGTGTTGACGACCCCTGACATCACCACAACCGGAGGTGGACCCGAGGTGTCATCCCGGGATAGTAAGTACACAGTGAAGTGGTTCCAGATATTTTTGGGGCGATTCTGCGGCCCACAGAGATTTGAATATTCTTTATCCGTGTCGCTTAACCATACCAGATCTGTCAACCATACTTTCAACCTCGGGGGATGCACTCATCCATTTAATCAGGACACACCTCCTAGCGGCTATCATACAGGTTGACAGTAGTCTCCGGTACTGTTTTGGCAGTCCGGGGAGCCACCCAAACATACAACACAGCAAGTTGCAAGGTACTGCCTGCCCCAGCATCTCTAGTTTCTTCCACTCCCTCCCAGAATGAGCGTAATTTCACAACGGCCCACAACATGTATATCAGGTCAGCCGGGTCGGCATTGCATCTCGGGCATTTAGCTGTTTTGCTGTTGTCAAATTGGTGCGTGCGTGCCAGGGAGATGTATGCCCTGTGCAGTGTCTTGAGCTGGATTACTTGTAGCCGGGAGTTAAATGCGCCCCCGTGTGTAGTACCGCAAAGCACCGCCCATTGTTTGTAAGTGAGGAAACCCCAGAATCTTTTTCCTACTTATTCTTACACCTCGAGGTTTCACGGGGCGACTCAGACTGGATAAGTTTATAAAGCGGCAAAACCACACCTCTGCCCCCGGGGGAGCACCTAATGTAATTCAACAGCAGGGTGGTGCGCAGGATTACTGGGAACACTGGGAACCACGCCCTGAACGCCGCTTTGTTCCTGAATACTACAGTGTGTGCCTGAATCCCCCTCCCATCTTTTCTACAAAAAGCTCCTGGGTGACAAATGTCCCGTCCGGGTACATGTCATCCAGGCGAGTGATGCCCGCTCCTCTCCAATCTTGAATGATAGTTTCATCGCAGGTCGGTGCCAGGGTCTCAATATTCCAGAGTGAGATGCCCGGGTCGAATGGGCGATCCACCCCAAGTCTTTTCAGAGCTCTCTTCCACGCATGCATTGTGCATGCGACCGGATCAAATCTGCATTTGTCGCATACCTTGCCCGAGATCATCACTCCCTGGAGAGAGGACAGGTATACTGAGCATCGCTTTATGCACTCATGGGGGGGCCGCACGGGCTCCCAGCACCCAAAACGTTGCAAAGAACAGTTGCACCGCCAGGAAGTACAGTTCGACATCCGGCACGCCTACGCACCCTTCCTCCCAGGGCAGGGTCAGCGCTTCCCAGCTAATGCAGGGGCTTTTTGGGTGCCAGAGATCGCACCTCCTTGAAGTAGCCAACCCCTGCCATACCAAAATGTTCTGGAAGATGTAAAGTAGCTTGGGGACCACTATCATTTTGGCGACTGCTATTCTATCCATGAGTGAGAGGGGGAGCCCGCACCACCATCCACGCTGGCCTTCCGGGTCTGTAGGTATTTGATGTGGTTGTCATCTAGCAATGTGCCGGCGTCCCTGCTTCCTTACACCCCCAGGTAAGTGACTTCTCGCTGTTCCCATCCATATCCCCCAGTATTTGGTGGCTGCACTGTGCTCTCATACAGGGGGAATAAAGAGGACTTGGCCCTGTTGATCCTAAGGCCAGAAGCCTCATCGAACCATGCAACTTCCTGTGTCATTGGGGATAGATTGTTTGTGGGGTCTCTGAGGTATATGATGGCATCGTCCACGTATATTAATATAAGTTCCCTAGCCCCCGCCCCATCGCCAAGCCCCTATGACCGTGGAATCTATGCAATCGGGCTGCGAACACCTTGATTGCCATTGCAAAGATCAAAGGCGAGAGCGGGCAGCCCTGTCTGGTGCCGTGCCTCAGCCTGAAGATACAAGATCGTATGCCACTGATAATGATCTCGGCACTGGAGCCTGCATACAGAAGCTGCACGATAGAGAGGTAATATTCTGGGACTCCAAACTCACGCAGCACCTCGAAGAGGTAGCTCCACTCCACGGAATCAAATGCTTTTTCCATGTCCAGGAACACCGCCACTGCATGTGTTTTTGGGTCGATCTGGGCTAATATTGCAAACAGATGGGGAAGGTTTAAAGAGGTCGACCTCTCTGGAATGAACCCAGACTGGTCCATGTGGACGATTTGTGAGACATGCGGGAGTAGTTGGTCTGCCAACACCTTAGCAAATATTTTCCTATCGAGATTCAACAAGGAAATCGGGCGATATGAGGAACATTCTAGGGGGTCCTTACCTGGCTTTGGTATTAGTGTTATCACCTCCTCCTGCATCGTAGGGGGGAGGTGCTCCACTGTCAACCCCCCCACCCATACTTCTAGCATATGCTGTGCTACCTCATAGCCCCATTCCTTGTAGAATCCAGAAGTTGTTCCGTCTGTGCCTGGCGACTTGGAAGAGGGGAGGGCACGTATCGCGCTCAGGATCTCATCGACCGTAACTGGAATTGCTAGGGCATCTCTCGCCTCCCCGCTGAGTTTCGGGAGATTTGCTTCTCTAATATATTCCCCCAGTTCTGCTTCCAGCAGTGTCCCCCGTGAAGCATACAGGGACTCATAATAGTGGCAGAAAGCATCAGCAATTGCGCTCGGCTTCACAACCACCTCCCCTTCTGCCGTTTTCACAGTCGTAATTTCCCTGTCGCCCCTTTCATGCCTCACCATTGCCGCCAGGTGTCTACCCTGTCTTCCCTCCTCTCCGTATCTCTGAGCCATTGCTGTACGAGCTAGGTATTTAACATCCTGCTCCGCCAGGGCATTGAAGCGGTCTAGCTCTTCCCTTAGTTTAGCCAGCGAGCCTGGCGTGACTCCCCCGTGCACCTCCCCCTCCCACTTTTTGATTGATCTCAGCCTTGCTGCCATTCAATTTCCTCCGGATTAGTTTTAACACTCCGAGTTCTAGGGACAGGCACCCTCCGCGAAGCACCAATTTGAACACCTCCCATATAGAGCTCATCTTAGATACCGAACCCACGTTCTGCTGAAAGTAGTTCTTAACCATGCTGTGGACCTCACTTTTAAACACCACATCGGACAGTGCCGCCGATTTGAACCTCCAGCAGGGACGAGGTATCTCCAGATGTAGTCGTAGGGACCAACATACTGGGGAATGTTCAGAGAGTGTCCTCAGGAGCAGTATACAGTCAGTCGTCTGTCCGTTGTATAAGATAAGGGCAGGCGAGTATATAATCTATCCCAGACGAGGTGTTGTGGCCCGTTGAATGGTGTGAGAATTCCTTCCCTTTCAGCCTTAACAGCCTCCAAACATCCTCCAATTCCAATTAACACATTCCAATCAGTACTGCCTCCGCTGCTCTGGAACGTCGTTTCTCCCCCCTCTGTTTTTTTATCTTTTTTTGGGTCCAATATAACGTTGAGGTCCCCCGCCCACACAATGTTAGTGTTTATGTACTTATGGCATATCCTCAACAGGGTGTTAAAAAACTCAGGGTCGTCCACTTTTGGACCATATATGTCTACTAGTGTGATCATCGTGTTGCCCCAGCATCCTGCGACAACGACATATCTCCCGTGGGGGTCGACTACTGTGTCGGTTATACGGAATCCCAGCGACCTATGCATCAGTGTCAACACCCCAGCCGAGTATGCCAAATACGAGGTGTAGTATTTGCAGCCTCACTAGCTTCTGGCGACCACAACATTTCCCTTTGCCATAAGGTGTGTCTCATGGAGCATGATTACTCTGGCCCTATGTCGTTCACAGTACTGTACTACTTTACAGCCCTTGCACGGGTTGTTAAGTCCCAGCACATTCCAGCTTATTACTTTATTCGTCATGACTAGGGTGAGGACCGTAAAGAAAGGCAATTCCACCCCTCCGGCCCAACCAGTCTGAGGACTGACTTTTGCCCAATCCAGTGAGATGCAAATCTTTTTGAAGTGACTTAAACCAACTACTCCCGCAACTACCCACCTCCCCCTCCTTGTTCTGACCCAATTCAACCCATAACAACCCCACCACCCACACTGCCCAGCCCCAACCTGCAGTGACTGGAGCCCCCTCCCAAAACCCCTCAAAATCCTTGTTACCATGGTCACGGAGCGCTTCTTTCGCCACCAGAAAGGACAAGCAGGCCTTCTGGACTGCAGGGGTAAAGTCCGGGTAAAAGGACACTGTTTTCGTATGTGAGGTCGCCGAGTTCCCTCGCTCTGCGGAGAATGGTATCTCGGTCCCGATAGTTCAGAACCCGTGCAATTATCGGGTGGGAATTCTGGCCTGGTCTCAGAGTGATCTGTGACACCCAGTGTGCCCTTTCCACCAGGAATTGAGAGGACAGTGATGGTCCCTGTAAAACCTCCTTGATAAAGTTCTCTATGAAGACCTCCATGTTTCTTTGCGAGACCGACTCCGGGACTCCTACCACTCAAAGGTTATTTCTACGTGACCTTGCCTCCAGATCTTCGTTCTTGTCTCTGATGTACTTCACCTCCCTGTGTAGCTCCCCAGATCGCCGGTGTCGTCTCGTTGCTGGTGTCCTCAAGTGTGCTGTCCCGGAGCTCGACCTCGGAAGTCCTGCCGCTTTCCTTTTCTATGCGCTCCTGCATTCTGTCGACTTTGTATGCCATTCCGTCTAGATTTGTATTAATGGAGGCAAAGCCCGATTTCATTTCGGCCAGCACCTGTCCCAGCTCTGACATTGGGGTGCTTTGACTCAGTTCCACTATCGTTTTCGCATGTGGCTCTGTAGCCGACACAGCAGGGGTTTCTTGGGGCTCCATTATCTTGTTACTCTCTCTCTGTAATCCTTCTTTTTGGATAAATGGCAAGCAGGATTGCCGCTTGTTTCCTTTCGCCATATAGGTTTAGGTGGGGTTTGCTTGTTATCCCCCGGTGCAGGACGTGTGTGTGCGTGTGGGTGCTCCCAGGGTCGTTCCCAGTTCTGGTTCAGGTCTCTCTCTATAGCTTCTGGTCAGCTCCAACCCGTTCTCAAGTTATTTGGGAGGCGTGTGACTCTGTACTCTTCTGCTTGCTTGGGAATGGTAATGGCCCACGTGTGTTTTCAGCACTCTGGTTGTATTTCCGCGGGACTCCCAGGCAAATCTGGTGTTTCGCTGCTGCTCCTCCTTGGATTGGGAGGCTGTACTCGCCGTACTGCTTCTTGATGACATCTGGGAGGAGGGGCTCGCCCTCCTTAAGAACCCTGCCACAGCGCCGGCAAAGAGGGACCGGTACGAGAAGAAGTACCGGGTCCCCGACGCTGCCCCCTTGTGTCTTCGGGCACAACCTACCCCGGATTCGGTCGTCTCGGCGGCCACAAAGAAGAAAGCTGGGGGGGCATCGGCCTCGACATCAACTTCCCCGCTGGACGGCGAGGGCAGGAAGTTGGACACGATGGGGCGACGGATCATCTCATCCGCAGCGACGACCATCAAGGCGGCCAACACCCTGGCTATCGTAGCCCGCTATGACAGGGAGTTGTGGTTCAAAATCGCTCCTCTGTTAGACTTCCTTCCGGACGCCAAAAGGGCTGAGGCCCTTGAAATCCTACAGGAGAGGGAGATCGCTTCGGACCACGCCATCACGGTGGCAACGGACATCGCCGACACCGGTTTCCGTCAGTTGGGCAACGGCGTTTGCTTGAGACGACGAGGATGGCTCAAGGCCACGGATTTCCGCAAGGACGTACAAACCAAGGTCTTGGACATGCCCTTCGACAGGAACAACCTGTTTGGGAAGGCGGTTGATGAGTCCCTTCAGGCCATCAAGACAGACACAGAGACTGCCCGGGCACTGGGAGTGCTCCAACAACGACGGCCGTCCTTTCGGAGCTCCGGAGGCAGACAAGGTGCCTCCAAGGGATCCGGCAGTGGCTCCAAGGGATCCGGCAGATCCAAGGGATCCGGCAGTGGCTCCTCCACTTACCGCCAAGCGGCAAGATCTTCGTCCCAGGAAGCCTACAGGGGACGCGGCAAGTCAGGTGGTGCCCGTCATCGTCGACAAGGAGGTCAAGGGGGCAAGGCGGCCTCCAAACAAGATTGAACAGACTGTGGGGTCGGGCCCCCGCCGAAGCACCCCGGTGGGAGGCCGGCTGGCGAGGTTCGTCAGCGTGTGGGAGTCCATCTCCACCGACCGTTGGGTGCTGGACGCCCTGGCCCAAGGGCACGCCCTCGAGTTTCAGAAGAAGTGCCCTTGCGTTCCACCCGTGGCCAGGAAGTAAAATCACGTCCCTCAACTACTGTTGGAAGTAAGGGCAATGCTCAAGAAGGGTGCCATCGAACTCGTCCCAAAGAGGCTTCGGGGCTCCGGAGTTTACTCAAGGTACTTCCTCGTAAAAAAGAAGACAGGAGGATAGCGCCCCATCCTGGACCTACGACGACTGAACAAGTACATCAAGGCACAGAAGTTCCGTATGGTCACCCTCCAGCATGTGCTGGGACAGCTGGAGGAGGGCGATTTCGTGTCGTCGTTGGACTTGGAGGATGCGTACTTCCACATCCCCATTCTAAAAAGACACCAAAAGTTCCTCAGGTTCGTGGTCCAAGGGCGGCACTACCAGTTCAAGGCCCTCCCGTTCGGATTGAAGTCGGCACCCAGGGTGTTCACCAAGTGCCTCGCACCGGTGGCGGTGCGGCTGCGCCTACAGGGGATCCACGTCTACCCCTACCTGGGCGACTGGCTCATCCGGGCAAGGACAAGGGAGCTCGCCGTGGCGCACACTGCGAAGACCGTCCAGCTGCTCACGGACCTGGGATTCTCCATCAACTTTCCAAAATCCCACCTGGTTCCGTCGCAAGCCGCCCTGTTTCTGGGAGCCAAGCTCGACACAGTGGCACGGCTGGCCTCGCCGTCGGAGGAAAGGACCAGGACCATTCTGGGCAAGGTGCAGCGTCTGCTGGCCACCGACATGGCCAGGGTAAGATCTATCAAGTCCCTCCTCGGGATGATGTCCTCCTGCATTTATCTGGTGCGCCTTTGCAGGCTTCGGATGAGACCCTTACAGCAGTTCCTCGACGCCCGCTGGATCCAGTCGACGGGCAGCTTCGAGGACAGGATCCCTCTCAACGAGACGTTCCGTCAGGCGATCCGGTGGTGGGGTACCCGCTCTCATCTGTCGGCGGGCACGGACTTTCAGACCCCAGCTCACCAGCTGACGGTGACGACGGACGCCTCCGTGGAAGGTTGGGGAGCACACTCCAGAGATCTTCATGCGAGAGGCCTTTGGCTCCCGGAGGAGAAGTCTCTCCACATCAACATCTTGGAGCTCCGCGCGGTGTTCTGGGCCCTCAGGTCCTTTCTTCCGTCCCTCAAGGGCAAGGTGGTGAGGATCTTCACCGACAACACCACCACGATGTTCTACATCCGGAAGCAGGGCGGAACCAGGTCACCGGCCATATCAAAGGAAGCCCAGGATCTGTGGCATTGGGCCGTCGCCCAAGGGATGTTTTTGGTGCCTCTTCATCTGGCAGGAATAAAAAACACGATCACCGACTCACTCAGCAGGGAGCTGCGCTCGTGCCACGAGTGGGAACTATGCCAGGATCAAGTGGATCGACTCTTCCGACGATGGGGCGAACCCCAAATCGATCTCTTCGCGACGGCGACAAATTCCAAGTGCCGGAGGTTCGCCAGCAGGTTCCCAAAGCAGAGGAGCATGGGCGATGCTTTCTCGTTCCCCTGGGACGGCCTATTTCTTTATGCGTTCCCTCCGCTGCCGTTGCTGCTCCGGCTCATCAACCAGCTCAAGAGGTCGCGGTGCAGGATAATCCTCGTCGCACCGGTGTAGTCGAGACAGATCTGGTTCCCGGACCTTCTGGACTTGTCAACGTCCCCACCAGTCAAGCTGCCGACGGACGCAGACCTTCTCTCCAGAGAAGGAGGTGCCATTCTTCACCACAACCCGGAGTCGCTGAACTTGCAGGCCTGGCTCCTGCAGCACTAGAGTTTGGAGGGTACGACATCCCGGCCGACTGCAGAGAGTTTCTTGCAAAGGCCAGGGCGTCCTCAACTCTCAAGTGCTACGGACATAAATGGAAGAGGTTCTCTGTCTGGTGCCGTGCACAGAAGATTAACCCTCTGCGGATTACAGTCCCTCAAGTACTGCCGTACCTACTGTCGCTGGCCAAAGCTGGACTGGTTCACGCCTCCATCAAAATACATCTGGCTGCAATCTCCCGATATACCAGGACGACGGGTTGGGCGTCCTTGTGGTCTCATCGCCTGGTGAAAGAATTCATGAAGGGACTATTCCGATCATTCCCGCCGGTGAAGGCTCCTGCCCCGGCGTGGGAACTTAATGTGGTGCTGACCAAGCTCATGGGGGCCCCATTCGAGCCTATGCATTCGGTGCCTTTGAAGTTCCTGTCATGGAAGACATCTTCCCTCGTGGCCATCACCTCCGCACGACGAGTGAGAGAGATCCAGGCCCTATCTTGCAAGCCTCCATACTTGACTTTTCATGACACGAGGGTGGTGCTGAGGACACACCCATCCTTTATGCCCAAGGTGCCGTTGGACTTCCACCTCAACGAGCCCTTGGTGTTGCCAGTTTTCTTCCCGTCGCCTTCGTCGCCGGCCGAGAGGACTTCGCACTCGCTGGATGTAGCTAGAGCGCTGAAGTTCTACATGGACCGCACAAAGAGTTTTCGGAAGACGTCACAGCTGTTTGTGAACTTTGGGACTGTGAATCAAGGGAAGGCTCTCTCGAAGACTTCCATTTCCAGATGGCTCTCCGGCTGCATCATGCACTGTCACCGGTTGGCAAACCGACAGCTGCCCGGCCGTCCGAGAGCCCATTTGACCAGAGAGATCGCTGCTACCACGGCGTTCCTGTCTGGTGTGCCCCTGCTGGACATCTGCAGGGCTGCGACGTGGAGGTCGACGCACACCTTCACAAGATTCTACTGCGTCGATCAGGACTCCAGGGAGGATTCCAGGGTCGGCCAAGCAGTGCTGCGCAACCTGTTCGCCTAAGGTGAGCCTGGTGAGGAGGCAAGAGTTGCTTAATGTTGAGTTGTTGTATTGCTTAATGTTGAGCCTGTTGCCACCTCCCGTGGTTGTGCATGTGTGTACTGCTATGTATTCTCTTATTCATGGGCATGTAAATCCATGCCAGACCCCATGCTGGAGAAGGAACAAGTTACTTACCTGTAACTGTTGTTCTCCAGCATGGGTCTGGCATGGATTCACATGCGAACCCTCCCGCCTACCCCTCTGCGGCTCTTCACTTGGTCATACTGCAACTTTACGTGCTACCAAATCTGAGGATGGCTGCCGGAGGCGGGGCTTAGGGAGAGGGCAGTCATTGGCTAGGGCAGTATGACCCAGAGACCAGTGATTGGTTACTACTAAGAAAGACAGATCAGAAACGAAACTGATACTGATTTATTTCTATACCGAGGATTCCCGGCCTGACGATGGGGAATATTCATGAGCATGTGAATTCATGCCAGACCCATGCTGGAGAACAACAGTTACAGGTAAGTAACTTGTTCCTTCTTTTCCTCTGGACCTGAGGACCTGCGGAGTGTAATCTTGATAGATAGCCCTAATCCTATCCAAGTTGGATTACTGCAATGCTCTATATTTGGGCACCAGCAAACACAACACTAATAAACTCCAGACACACCAAAATAACGCCTTAAGATCTGCCTTAGGCATCCCAAAATTGCAGCATATCTCCCACGAGAGACGTTCCATCAACTGGCTCGCCATAAATGACAGCATTACGCTTATATCACTAAACCGTACCTGCAAATGTCTCACTTATAAGGCCCCACTATACCTGACGGACAGATTCACCAAACTCACCTCAGAACGACCCATCAGAAAGGCGCAATCTAACAGCCTTAGAATCCCCAACTTCAAACTCAAAAAAACAGGAAGCTCTAGCTTTCCAGTCATGGCGGCACAACTATGGAACTCTATCCCTGACTCCTTAAGAGCCATATCTTCCTTTCACTCCTTTAAGATTAATGCTAAGCGGTGGCCGCACTCCCGCAACCTGTGACTGCATTTGGCCAATGAACTCAAGCTGGTCAACAACACCACTACATGATTCTGTAATAAATGTATTTTATGTATAAAACTGTATATCCTGTAACAAGTCACATAAGTATGTACATGTTTTGATGTCCATATCATCTGTAACCTATAAAACCTGTAATGTGCCCAGATGCCTGAGGGCCTGGTGCGCTCTATAAATGAATAAACAATACAATACAATACAATACAATTATTGAGTTGCCTTGCTGGACAGTACCGCCCTCCCTGGAGAATTGTAGTATCACCACTGTGTCTTTAAAGTTTAGCATTAGCACCCTGACAATTATGGGTCGAGGATTAGTTTCCGGAGTCAGTCTTTTCTCTACGAGCGGTTTGCCCTCTCAACTACAAATTCCTGGGATAGTCATCCGGGGTCTATCTCCTGGAGGATCAGGTTCTCAACATATGAGGTGGGGGTCCGACCCCACAGTTTTCCTGCGCCAGCCTCAGCAGCCGGATGTTATTTCTGCAAAACCTTCCCTCAGCATCTTCAGCACGCATCTCCAGTTCAACATTTTTCTCTTCCAGGTCTGTGGTGGTTTCAGCAGTTTGTTGCAGCAACGTTTCCGTGGCTGTAACCCTCTGCACCATGGACCGGATATCTTGCCTCAAGAGTTGCACATCCACTTTGATTTCTTCAATCTTGTCCTCCAGGGAGGATCTTGAGGCCGCTATTGCGGCGAGGATCTTGTCTTCCTGTGTCTCCACCATCACTGGTGTCGTATCCATCTGCTCGGATTCCTTCATTGGAGTTGGATCTCATTGTCTGCTTTTGGCTGCAAAAGACTTCAAAATTGTGTCTTTGTTGCCCCCTTTGGTTTAGTGGCTGGCATACCAAAAAGAGCTAAGATATGCTTTCCGTTATGTGCGGTGCACTTGTAATCAACAAAGTCGGGGAGCAAACATAAACAGAACTATTCCTTCTCAACAGCCCCAGACCAGATTAGTCCATTAAAGGGCTTCAACCCAAACACATGTTTTGTCCATTCAGTGCGGTGCAGGAAGAAAGCACCCAACAACCCCAACAACCCCTTCTTCAAGCGAGACCAACAATCAAAAAGTAGCACTATGCGAGCAACTGAGCCAGGGCAATGCCCATCAGTTCGACCACAGCCCCCTGCAGAGCCTCATCTGCCTGTGTAAATGGCAACTATGCACCATTGCCCTCGCTGTCCACTCAGAGGCCAGCCACCTCATCTTGGGAATGTATTTCTTGCCACAATAAAACTGTAAAATGTATTTTCTCCTTTAATTACTGCCGTCTTGCGAGAGTGTGACCTTTGAACACTGCTCTATCCCGGGAGGTGTCCCTCCCTCCTACCATCTATTGGGCATAGATCCCAGGACCCAGCCCCACTGTCACACTGAAGTCAGACCAGCATTAGGCAGTGCACATCTGGGCTTATCCCATTCAGCCTCCACAACGGAAGTGAACCATCCATAATTGGGATCTCTTAGCACAGTTCTATCGTAGTGAGCACCAACAACTTCCACACAGCAGTGCCTTTGTCATTTGCTGTGCCTCTAAAGTATTGCCTTTTCTTGGCTTCCCAAGTCAGTGTACTCATTAAACAGGGGCATGCGCCCAGGCAGTAAGGGAAAAATCCCCCACCACTGCATTGCTGTTTCCTTGAGGTCTGAGCAGCAATGCCCCCAGTAGCGTATCAGGTGGGTGCCTCCCACACTGTCCGCGCACTGCCGTCACGGTCCACAGCCCTCACAGGTCGGCTCCCAGTCAGGTTGTCACCCCTGACCTTATTAGCACTAAAAGCAATTAGTCAGGGAAATTAAATATTAAGGTAACTGCTATGCCCCAAACCATTTGTTCTTTAAAGAATTGAAGAAATAGCTACAATTGCACATGCAAAATGGCATGCTGACACACTGTATCGAGGCAGCTGGTGCAGCAGGATAGCGGAGACTCTAGCACTCTGTATCAGGTAAGCAAATTATTACAAAGAAGGAACGTTTTCCCTTATAATGAAAAATTTCATTTCTCCCACTCCAACACCCATTGTTTGTACCACTGATCTTTTCAGATGAATGCAACAGTCCACCTTAGTCTGTGACCACAACCCCCGTTTATGATTTGCGCTGCAAGGTGCAAAACAACAAATCTAAAACGAGGGTGGGGAGATTTGGACGGGCGCCGATGTGTCTGGAATCAAGCTGTAGTGTGTTAGATACAATGACCTGAAGTATCCTCTTAGCCATTGTCTGCAGTGCAAGGTGCCCATTAGGCTAGAGATAGAGCATGTATTATTTTTCTTCACATAATGACCAATTAATTGTAGCTTCATGCCTGATGACGCGCAAGGAGGAACCCACGTGGAAGAAGATGGACAGAAAGGGGCTGGGAACAATTGCCTGGCATCCTTTATGGAGCAGGTAGCATATGTATAGGGTCTCACCAAACAGCCATTTGGATTTGCATATTATGTAATTTACATCACTGGTGACGCTGTGTACCTTCATAAAGTGTCGCTCATACTGATTTTACCAGAACGTTCTGTGGCAACAGAGTGCTTTGCTGGAGCATCTTTATTTTTGTGGAAATAAAACCTTGTTTTCTTTGCACACGGTGTGCTGGGCCTTTTTCCCTAGTGGGGTACATTTTTTTCTACACAGGCACCACTGGTTACTAGGGCTAGACCAAGTAGCAGGGATAGTTAGTGAATGTTGGAAGGCAAGAACAGCAAGTGACTTGATGTAATTGTGGAATTAAGAATTGAAACCTGAACTTTCATGTGTGACATACGTTGTGGGCTTTTGGTTCAGGTCCGGCGGCCGGTGTAGGGTCCGATTTGTTTTTCATGCCCAAAACCATGCCTTGGCAGAATGGGGTTTGATTTCTGAATGAAGCCCATAGCAAAACTACATTAACATTTTGCTTTTTCTGTCGTATTCGGTGGCAGTATCCTATTAGACTACAAATGGAATGTTAGGTAGACATACAAGGACCATGTCCCCAAAGGCTGTGATATGAACAAATTTGATGTTATGGGTAAACTCGGTTTTAAAAGTACTCAAATGTACCTTTGTAGAATTTTAGCTGAGCTGCTGCGTTGATTAGTGACCCTGTAGCCCCTTCTACAGAATTGCCTACAGCTGGGTTGGATGCTGCACAAGCAGGCTTTTATTCACCTATGTAGTCCATTTACAAACTTCATTAACATGTGAAAGGGTAACTTCTCATGGATTGTTGAACCCAAAACAGATGACTGGAGTTCGGACAGCAGGGTGTGATTATGCTAGTGTTTGTGATTGCGTTGAGAGTTCTTTTTCTTGGTGAGGCAGGAAATGGGTGGAGGTAAGGCAGAATGAGAGCTCAAGGAGAGGTAAGATCCCTTCTAGCATTTTGGAACTTCCTGCATGCAACAGTGTGTCTGGATATGCCAAAGTTAACTTTAGGCCAAGGACAAAGCAGCAGAAGAGAGCCATGTGGTTCTTTGAAGGTGGACCCCTAGTTTCCCATAGCACAGATGTTTTACTTTCGGCAGCTGCTGTTGCTCAGTAGAACAACCAGGATGATGAACCACTATCGAGTCATGTTGAGATGCCATACATCCTCTGTCGAGGCAGCACATCTTCATGCAGCAATCCGCAGCATGATCAATCAAGCTTCTAACCATCCAACTAACTGATCAAATGGAGTTGCCGCTCTGACGAGACAGTCAAGCCACCTTGGCAACCTCGATAGACAACACCAGACCTGCAGTTTCAGACCATTGACTCACAATCAAGACCATAAAGCCTCCCCAACTTAAAGACACCACTGTGGTGCTTTAATGAGGTTGAGCCATGGAACCACACTCTACTGTAACCAAGGGCCCTTTAGTCAACGAAAAGCCGTTGTACTGCAGCTCGAACCCATGCAAAGCGCCTTGAAGAATTGCTCAATGCTGTTGCCCAATCCACAAAGGGACTAAGGTAGAGAACTTTTACATTTGGTGTCATTCCTGGTATCCCGGGTATCCTAGCCACTTGCTTACATTAAACCCTACACAGGCTAATCAGCCTCTTTGTGCTCATTTTTTGTTGTCTTTGAAGAGGTGGATGGTTAGTGTGTTTAGTAGTATGTATGTTTCGAGGGGATTGGGTCCTCCGACGTATTCCATATCTATGACATGTAATCACCACAGCTGTGCTGCTTCGGAAACTTTTTTCGGCGTCTGCGTCCTGCGTCGATGATGTCGATGCGCCGTCGTCGAGGACCTCCTCCGACGTCCGACGTCATCCGATGTGATAAGTAGGACGCACGACGCCTGTAGCCTCAGTTCCGTTTTTTCCACAAATGTGTTGCTTCGTGAATCTCGGTTAACGCCTCGACTCTTTGGAGTTCTGTTCTTCTCGGTTCTTCGAACCTGTTCGTTTTTGTGAAAATCCTTCGTGTGAAGATGTCTTCTACTTCGTCTTCGACCCCGCGTCCGGGTTTCAAGAAGTGCGGGGAGTGTGGGTCTAAGATGTCGGTGACAGACTCGCACGACGCCTGCCTCTGGTGCCTCGGGGAGGCCCACGACACGGATGACTGTATCGACTGCCAGTCACTCACGTCCAAAGCCTTACGCGAACGTAAGAAGAAGTTGTCGGTAGGTCGGGTGTCCAAGCCCCGCAAGTCGAAGTCTGCGGGGCTTTCGACGGATGATTCGAGGGGTGACTCTCCGCGTCATCTTCGGAAGTCTTGTGGGTCTCCTTCTAGGAGTCGGTCTCGCCACTCCTCAGCCTCTTCGAGGCATTCTCGGAAGCGCCGACACCAGTCGTCTTCCAGGTCCTCTTCGGAGGACTCTGCCCGGCACGTCGCTTACCCCACCAGCCGTGCGACGCCGGAGGAATGGGCTTCCTTCGGGAAGAAAATGCTGGCGATTCTTGAGTCGCAGGGTACTAAGCCGTCCGCGCCCCCGAGTGGGGTCGGTCGTGTGAGGTCGAGAGACACCGCTCGCAAGAGTGGTCGGCACGAGTCACGGGAGAGGTCCCGTTCGGACAAGGAGACTTGTTCTCGACGTACCCGTTCCAGGTCCCGGTCCTCGACGCGTTCGAGACCATGTGCACCTGTGAGGTCTTCGAGGAAGACATCGATGTCTGAGGCGTCGAGGGCATCGACAGGCTTTCTCGAGGCTCCGGCTCAGAGGAAGTCGTCGAAGCCGTCGACGCTCAGGTCGTCAAAGGACACGCTCGGGGCTCCGGCTTCGAGGGCTGTGTCGACGCCGCCGATGCTGGCGGCGCTGCATCTGACGTCGACGCCGATTTCCTCGACGTCGACGCCGATCCTCTCGGCGCCGATGCCTGTTCTCTCGACGCCGGCGCCGATTCGCTCGACGCCATCAACGCCTTTCGTGTCGGAGGTACCCCGTGGCACGGGGGAACCCCCTAGGAAGGCTCTGGTTAAGAGCAAGCACTCTCGGGTGCCGTCTTTTCGCCACCTGGAATATATTTCAGAGGCGGATGAGGATTCTGATGGCCTGGTTCCTAGTCAGGTTCCAGATGAAATTGTCTCGGGCCATAGTCAGTTTGACGATTTGAGGCAGTCACTGCATAATGCCAGTGGACTGGACACCTCTCCGGAGGTGGAGTTTTGAAGGCCTGAGCCTGGCTCTCATGCCGATTCCTCGTATCGGCGTCTTATGGCTAGGGTTTCTGAGTACTTGGGATGGTGTGCTCCCCCAGGGGAGATTGTGCAGGATGATCTAACGGACATCCTTGATGTTGGTCCCCCAACTGACCCGGTACTGCCGTTCCATATGGCTTTACAGAGAAGGGTGGCGGCGGCTTGGACTGCTCCGGAGAGTCTCCCGGCGGTGGGCAGATCCTTGTCGCGAAAATACCGTCCAGCCAGTAGCGACCCCTGCTACTTGACCAGGCACACCACTCCGGAGAGTTTGGTGGTGCAGGCGGCCACGGCCCCGGCAAAGCAGGCATCGTACCCTACCATCCCTCCTGATAGGGACGACAAACGTTTTGATGGCTGGGCGAAGAAAGTGTTTTCTTCTGGTGGTATGGCGCTTCAGGCGGCCAACTCCATTTGTGCCTTGTCTCGTTTCACACACACTCTGTGGAACTGTGTTGCGTTAGCGGCTGAACATATTCCCGAAGGGGACGAACGGAATGGTTTCCTTGCTATGTCCAGGATGGTAAGTTTGCCATGTGTGAGTCCGTTCAGTCGGGTTTGGACTTAGCTGAATGCGTCAGTAGGTCCATGGCGGCGAGCACCGTGATACGCAGGTTGCGTGGTTGCGGAAGTCGGGGTTTGCTCCTGATGTGCAGTCCCGGCTCCTCAACATGCCCTTTGGCGGTGAACATCTTTTTGGCAGTAAGGTTGACGAGAGCCTTGAGAGGTTGCAGACCTCAAAAGCTGCAGCGAAGTCGTTGGGCGCTGCAGTTCGCCAGCCTCTGCCTTTTCGTCCTAGGGGACAGCAGTGGAGGGGTGGTTCCTTTCGCTATTACTCGTCCTTCAGTAAAGCGAGAGGAGCTGGCAGTCATAGAGGCCAACGCAGGGGTACCAGAGGTGGACGACAGGGTACCCGTGGTGCCAAGGCCGCTCGGACAGTTGCCTCTTTGCCCTCAGGTAACGCCGCAGCCGCTCCCACTCAGTCATGAGGCCATGTCCCATGGTTCGCCGGTTGGGGGAAGGCTGGCGCAGCATCTTGTAGAGTGGCAAGCCATTACTTCAGATGTGTGGGTTCTGGAGATCATAACCCACGGCTACTGTCTTCCCTTTCAGCACAGGCCTCGCGACAATCCACCGGGGAACCTCTCTTTGCAGAGTCCGGATCCGCTCCTTGCGCAGGAAATTCAAGCCCTGCTGGAGAAAGGCGCCATAGAACTGGTGCCTGTAGCGGAGAGGAACAAGGGATGGTATTCCCCTTATTTTTTGATTTCGAAGAAAGACGGGGGATTGAGACCCATCATGGACTTGCGCGGTTTGTACAAACTCCTCAGGAAGGACAAGTTCAAGATGGTTACTCTCTCTCAAGTCCTCCAGGCCCTTCAGGTTCAGGACTGGTTGGTGTCACTCGACCTCAAGGATGCTTACTTCCATGTGCTGATCCATCCCAAGCACAAGAAGTACCTGAGGTTCGCGGTTGGCGACTCGCACTTTCAGTTTCGGGTCCTGCCGTTCGGATTGACCTCCGCCCGAGGGTTTTCACCAAGCTCATGGTGGTGGTGGCAGCGCATCTCAGGCAAGGGGGGATTCACGTCTACCCCTACCTGGACGATTGGTTGATCAGGGGGAGCTCTCCCGAGCAAGTCCTGGATCATCTGTCCCTCACCTGCCACTCCCTTCACAGGCTGGGCTTCTCCCTCAATTTAAAGAAGACCCATTTGACGCCAACACAGCGGCTCCAGTACATCGGAGCATTGCTCGACACTTCCCTGGGGCAGTGTTTTCCTCCCCAGGTGAGGGCTCTTCACATTCAGCAGATGGTGCACAAGTTTCAGCATGCCCAGACGCTCCCAGCGTTCGAGTTCTTGAGGTTGCTCGGCCTCATGGCATCCTGCATTCTTCTGGTGCCAGAGGCTCGCCTGCGGATGAGATCTTTGCAGTGGGCACTCAAGACGCAATGGTCGCAGTCCTCCGGCAGGATGTCGGACCCGGTTCAGGTGCCGCCCTCGGTCGCCCGGGACCTTCTGTGGTGGGCCGTCGAAGGCAACTTGATGAAGGGGGCTCCATTTTGGCTTCCCTGGCCGGAGGTGACCATCGTGACGGATGCATCCCTCACGGGATGGGGAGCTCATGCCAACGGGCTGACAGTCAGCGGTCGTTGGTCTCCGTCGGAGTCCAGACTCCATATCAATCTGTTGGAGCTGAGGGCCGTAAGGCTAGCCCTGAAGGCTTTTCTGCCGACTGTGCGAGGAAAGAGTGTCCTGATCCTGACGGACAACACAGTGGCCATGCACTACCTCAACAAAAAGGGGGGGTAGGGTCACTTCCTCTGTGCAGGGAGGCGATGCAGCTCGAGTTCTGGGCCATCCAGCAGGAAGTTTCGATCTCGGCAGCTCATCTGGCCGGAGGCGAAAACGTGACAGCGGACGCTCTGAGCAGGCAGAGCGCGATCTCTCACGAGTGGGAGTTGGCTCAGGAGATTCTCCTTGAGATCTTCGCCCTTTGGGGTACCCCTCAAGTGGATCTCTTCGCCTCCAGTGTCAACCGGAAGTGCGACAGGTTTTGCTCGCGGGAATTTCCTCCAAAAGGAGCCTTAGGAGACGCGTTCGTGGTGGAGTGGTCATTCCCGCTGCTGTACGGGTTTCCTCCAGTCCCCGTTATTCCGCAAGTGCTGCGGAGGTTACGGAAGTTTGGTTCCCGGATGATCCTCATTGCTCCGGCGTGGGCTCGGAGGACGTGGTACCCGGACCTTCTCGACTTGTCCATCTGCCCTCCTCGTCGTCTTCCCTACCGAGACGATCTGCTCTCACGGGAGGGGGGTCAGGTTCTCCATCCAGAGGTCAGATCCCTCAACCTTCACGCTTGGCTTCTGAAAGGTTGAGGTATAAGGATTGGGACCTCCCTGAAGACGTGATGGAGGTGTTGCTTTCGGCCCGAAGGCCAGCAACAAAGTCTCTGTACCGTTGCCGTTGGCGTAAGTTCTGCGACTGGTGCAGAGTTCAGAATGTGGATCCTTTTGCATGTGATATCCCCATGGTTCTGTCCTTTTTACTTTCTTTGGCCCACAGGGGCTTGCAAGTGGGTACCATTAAAGGTTACCTGGCGGCGCTGTCCATCTTTAAGCGCTCGTCTGAAGAGTGTTCTTACTTTAAAATCCCTTTAATTTCACAGTTTCTGAAAGGGCTCACTAATGTGTTCCCTCCGTCACCTTTCCTGGTGCCCGGTTGGGATTTGAACCTTGTTCTTAAGTTTCTTATGGGTGCTCCGTTTGAGCCTTTACATTCTTGCCCTTTGAGGCTGTTGACTCTGAAAACTGTGTTTTTAGTTGCGGTTACTTCCGCTCGCAGAGTGAGTGAGTTACAGGCACTTTCAGTTAAGCCACCCTTCACTGTATTTCACAAGGACAGGGTTGTCCTTAGAGTTCGTCCTTCTTTTCTTCCGAAGGTAGTGACGGAATTTCATTTGGCCCAGAAGGTTGTTCTTCCGGCATTCTTTCCTCCTCCGCATCCTGGTAAGGAAGAGGAGAGGCTCTATAGGCTTGATCCTAGGAGAGCTTTAAGCTTTTATGTTTCACGCATGTCCCGGGTCAGAGTGGACGATCAACTCTTTATTGGTTACACTGGAAAGCGTTTGGGGCAAGCTGTGACGAAACAGACTTTGTCTCGCTGGATTATTTTGGCCATCTCGGAGTGTTACCGCTTGGCGGGTAAGGAACCACCGGCTGGCTTGCGGGCCCATTCTACCAGGGGTATGGCTGCATCTACTGCCCTGCAGAGGGGTGTTCCTATTCGCAACATCTGTGATGCAGCCACCTGGGCTTCAGTACATACATTTGTACGTCACTATTCCCTCGATTCCATCCGAGGACAGGATCTGGCCTTTGGCAAGGCGGTCCTTTGCTCTGCTATTTGATTGGCTATTCTAAATTTTGATTCTAAATTCTTTCCCTCCTCCTTGCTCTGGTACTGCTTTGGGAGTCTGTCATAGATATGGAATACGTCGGAGGACCCAATCCCCTCGAAGAACAAGTTACTTTCTTACCTGGTAACGTTCTTTCGATGGGATGGTCCGACGACGTATTCCATATCGCTCCCGCCCTGCCTTCCCCGCTGCAGAATTTCTTTTGCGATTGCAGCTTACGTTCCGCAAGGCTTCGTGTCTGACTGGCAGTTGCCTAATGTCACACGTTCTGGGGGAAAAAACTACAACTGAGGCTACAGGCGTTGTGCGTCCTACTTATCACATCGGATGACGTTGGACGTCGGAGGAGGTCCTCGACAACGGCGCATCAACGTCATCGACGCAGGACGCAGACGCCGAAAAAAGTTTCCGAAGCAGCACAGCTGTGGTGATTACATGTCATAGATATGGAATACGTCGTCGGACCATCACATCGAAAGAACGTTACCAGGTAAGAAAGTAACTTGTTCTTTTACTAAAGACTGCGTTTTCATAGAGTTTCGCTTTGGACATTCCTCCTTTCATTTCAGTACTTACCACGTGTTATTTGGAAGACGTGGGTGATGATATACCTCTCTGCATAGTATAACCTGCTCTAGGTCTACTTTGCCACAGATGAAGATGGTATAGTGTCTAATTTTGCCTCTTTCTTTTTTTGAAAATAAATGTTGTATTGGTTTTCACAAGAAATTACAGAGAAACAGTTTAGTATGGTACATTAACCAGCTTCAAAACAGCTTACCATCCTCAATTAACACCCACAAAACCCGCCATCCCACACCCTCCCGCCTGATCCCCATCTCCCATAACACATGTAGGGATACATAATTACCCTTGAAACCTTCGGGCCATAACAAAAACACAAATCTAGAGAAGTCATACAAACTGCACAGCAACAGCAGGGTGCTCATCATATACTTTAAATTACCTATGGTGAAACCGGTCCCGACACCCAAGAGTGATTCCCACTTCAACTCATACTTCTGAATCTGTTGCAAAATTGCAGTCACTCCCCTTCCATATCAGAACACCCCCCATGAATCGCTGCTTTGATCTTTTCCATAAGATACATGTCCTTTGCCTTAGTGACCCATTCATCTAGACTCGGATGTTCCCCTCTCTTCCAGTATCTAGCAGGCATGCCCTGGCTGCAAGTAACAGAAGATGTGTCATATGGGGCAAGGTGCTCCATCTTTCGTCTTGATTGTCCAGGCCAAACAGTGTCAACATTGGTCCCAAAACACATTCAATCCCTTCCACCTCCTTGATCCATCCCAGAATCTCAGTCCAGAAAACCTGAACCTTTTGACACTTCCACCAAATATGCCAGTAATCTGCAATCTCCCCACAGCCATGCCAGCACATATGGTTTACAGATGGAAACATTTTCGAGAGCCGTACTTGATCGTACTGCCATTGGTGCAACAACTCTGTACATGCAACTTATACTGACAAGCAACAGATGTCTTAAAGGCCCTTCAACACATCAGACCCTACAGATGCTCGTCAAACTCGACCCCCAGGTTTCTCTTCCACTTTTGCAGGAGTCCTTCAACTGTGCATTTAGTAACCCCCGCCAACGCCCTGTATATTAGTGTAATGCGTCACTTAATTTCTGTGTGTGTGTCACGAATTTTCTCCATGGTTGAGAGGTCTCTTTGGACAGAGTCCTTCCATTTCCTCGTGGAAGGACACCTTTCAGCCTGAGGTATAAGAAGATGGGTAATTTCCCAATGTTCAACCGTGACTCCAGCTCCTGGATCCCTATAAAACGCCCCTTGGCCCACAACTGCCCAACTCTGGTCAGTCCAGCCTGAAACCACCCCTGATATCTCTCCAGCTCTGGTATCTCATCCCTTATTGCGGGAGCCCAAATATGACTCTCATCCCTTATTGGGGAGCCCAAATATGACTCATCAGCAAGGGCCATGTGGTGACCCCCTGCATTCCGGCTCACTTCCTCCATACTTCAGGATCGAAAAACGTTTAGTCACCTCGAGGTACAGGTTTGGGCACAGCTCATGGAAGCCTTTGCTCCCACTTGTACTTCTAGCCACAGCAGGATTTTGTCACAGCCACCATCCCCATAAACATAGGACTGTTTAGTATAGGAAGACCGAAAATATCACAGCAAGAGAAATAGTCATGGACTTAAAAGTGTAGCTATTCCTGTGCAATACTTCCAAACAAATATTTTTCCCCTTGCTTCTACTTTTCAGGAAGGAGTTCCACACCCTCCTCTTTAAGGAATAGCTCCTCCTTAACACCGAGGACCACACCCCTCGACCCCCGTCTAGCCTGAGACTGGGCGATCGGCTCCACCTTGTTTGCTCCCCTGGTTGCTTGTCGATCACATCCTGCCAAATTGCCTGCCCTCCCCCGTTGTTAACCCCTGCTTCCTTGTATCCATCCCTTATGATCAGCTTCACAGGCCATGTACTTCATCCGCTATGACTTGTTAAGCACTCTGTGGCTTCCCAATGCTCGGTCCAGGCTCAATATATATCCTTATAATAATAATAATAATAATACAATAAAATATTAAATGCAGCCACATGCCGAGCAGCACCTTTCATCATCTCTCTCCAGAACTCTTATGCTAACATCTGTTTCTCTAGGATAACTCTTCTTTTGTAATATGCATTTTGGTCCACTGCTTACTTTATCAGAGATTCTTTGAAAGCAAGGTTTCAAGCCAAGAGGCACAATTTGCAAAACATGTTCTAACGTAAATGGGTAGAAAAAAACATGCATAACATATGCAACGAAGGCACCTGATTCACAAATACAGAGCAATCCAAGATGCAGTACTACAGCCGTGAGAGAGTATGTTACACGCACTTAAGTTGCAAGGGATGCCAATGGAATGGACAAGGACAGGCAATGAAAAAGTCATAACATTTTATGCGATTCTAAACTGGGCAGATACTTTTTTTTCTCAGATTTCACCAGCAGCTAATATATAACTAAATAGGCCTGTTGAGAGTTGAGGCAAATATGGAAAAAAGTAAACTTACGCATCCTTTTTGTCAGTATTGAATTTGTGACATTTAAAAACAAGTATCATATGCAAGAAACAAGTTAAGGAACTGTAAAAATGGTTAGATTAAACATGGTAATCCCAATGAACTGCAAAG
The DNA here is from genome assembly GCF_040938575.1 of Ambystoma mexicanum. Classification (NCBI taxonomy): domain Eukaryota; kingdom Metazoa; phylum Chordata; class Amphibia; order Caudata; family Ambystomatidae; genus Ambystoma; species Ambystoma mexicanum. The sequence continues at coordinate 642,031,749 of NC_090939.1, forward strand.
GGCCGCCCTCATCTCTTTACTGAAGTAATGAAGTAAGGATACCTTATTATCTGAGTAGGGAGAAAAGGGAGACTGGTTGCTGGGTAATGGGTGTATATTGTGTCAAGCGGTCGATTCATTAAGGGTTTTAAATGTGTTGTTTTCTGCATTAAATATGCAGACTAGGCCAGTATACCTGAATCACATACATTTATGTGTGTATCCAATGCAAGTCATGTTTTCAACAAGCCATTTTTGTGGCAATGTGTGCAGTGGTTTAGCTTCTTTGAGTAAGTTACACAATTTTCCATTTTCTTTGCAAGTCACCTCTCCTGAGATTTTACTCTGCTTTACGTATCCCCGTCAGACAATAATTCTGGTGATTGAAGTGCAAACTTTAATCAGCCTATGCACCATCTGTTTGTGAGTCTTTGTCATAGCTTCCTGGATACCTTTGAGAATTGAGAGTAAGTTTACCAAATCAGACTTCTGACATTTAAAAATCTTTCACCATATATAAAAGGTCCCGCAAACCTTTGATCACTATTAGATTTTTTTCCCATATCTAGACAAAGTGTGGAGTTACCAATCAAGGGAGCAGGATCATTTTAGAGGAATTTGGGGTTATTGCACCACTACTATTTCCTTAAAAGGAATGCACAATTAGCATCTTAAGCACATCTATCTCTAGTTCATTGGCCAATATGTTCTGCATCAGAGCCTCTCACTGAGCAATCATGATGTCAACAGGATTAGTAAGAATGGTTATCTGGAGGATTATGAATAATAGCCATCAAACCGGATTGACTTATTGGCCTGAAGGCAAGATATCAGTAAGAATGTGAGCATGTTGGTGTGTCCAATGCAGACTGGTAAAACCTGTTCCAGCACAGCTCCACCTCAGCTGCTTAAACAACCCAGCCTGTATACGTAACTCTTCCCAGTTTCATGAAGATTTAGAGTGCCCGCTGTCTTCCCACCATTGTGTGCCCATGGTGTGCTTGATCTTTTCCCCCAGAAGCAGCACATAGTGTACCACAGCTGTTGCAGCTAATATCAGAAAAAGGCAGGCATACAATGGAGGCTAGCGCAATGCAGTTCCAGGGGTCAAGCCTTAAAAAAAGTGGGGTGACTCATTAACATATCAATTGAATGTGGTGTCACCAGAAATTAGATATCAAGGTGCCCTCTGAAAAACGTGGGGGGACTCCTGAAAAAAGTGGGGGGACTCTGTCCACCCGCGTTTACCCTCGACTTGAGCCCTGTGCAGTTCTATTAATCTCACAGGTCATGCGTACTCTGTGGCAAGGTGTGCATGCAGGGTTATTGCTCCATTGGACTCCCCACCAATAAATGCAGATATAGGAAATAGATGGCGCTATGTTGGCAAAAGTAGGAACATTTGTACATTCTTTAATTTAATGGTGCTTTCTGAGTGAGGAAGTTGAATGGAGGCATGCAAGATCCGTAGTTTGTTGGTCTGACAAGTTCAATGGGGATGTAAGCTACATCTGGGCTAAGGCTGGTGGGGATCCTGACATGTTATTGAGTAGTGTCTTGTGATCCCTAGGTGGAGTTGTGCTTGCAGGTAGCAACTCTGCTGGCACCCAACTGTGTGTGGGCATCACCACTTTCTGAGAGGAGAGAACAACAGTTAGCCTAATAGTGATAACCATTTGAGATGTAGCTAAGTCACCCAAGTAGCTATGTGGATTGGGTAGGCTGCTATTAGATCTCTTTCTGCTAGTTTAAAACAAGAATGGGAAACTGCTCTGAAAGTCAAATCGTGGGGAAGAGCCTAGCATATACTGTATTGTCATGATTGTGTATGGGGTGATGAACGGCCAAACCAAACCGCAGGTGTATCTGTATAACACTCTGGGGTTGTTGTGTCCCTACGGCCTCGCATCTGACAATGTAGGACCTTATCTGGCAATATAGTGAATAAAAAGAGAAAGTTATGATTAAGCCTGCTGCTACGCTCTTATCATTTAATGGTGCGACAAGAGCTGTAAATATAGGTAAACAGGATCATAGTTGGAGACGTTCCTATGGTTGAAAATTAATGTACCTTGATGTTGCATATCTGTACTCCCATGCTGATCTCTCTAATAGCACACATGATAAATACCTTGAAAAGGGCTATTAAGGGTGACCGTGACTTGTTTGTGCACTTGATGTCTCTCCATGAAAGAAGCGGGCACGATAATAGTCTATCCAGTATGGCAAGATATGGAGCACAGAGTCACCTCTTCTGACCTGATACAGGGGCTGATATGCCCTGTTTCCTTGCTTTTGTTTTCAAACCTTATATTACAGTACATTGTTGTCAGGTGGGAACCAAACACAAGAACATGCCTAACAATAACATCTCATAAGAAACAATATAGAGAAAAGTAGTTTCATAATTTCCTCCCTCCCCGTTCCCATCTCCCTGTACCTTTTACCCATCCATCACTGGTTCTCTAGGTGACTCTTATGGTTCAAAATTAGGCTTTGGCATCTTTTACCGTTGCCCACATTTCTAGAAGGCCTGTGTGCTGCAGGGATTCCCAGCTTAAAGATGGACTGGAATGGATTATGATCCTTTAAAATCTTAAGGCTTGCAATAACAGAAGAATTTGGTGCCTATTTTACTGCTTCAATGGGGCTAGTGTCACTGAAATATTTGTTGACAGGAAATTGTCGCCTCCCAGCGGCCATGCAGTCCGGCGAAGCAACCTAAAAGAGACATACAACCACTCCTCACTGATGTTGGTGCCCAGTGCTGCCTACACAGACAGCACCTACTGAGCAGGAAGATGGCAGCTCAGATACTGTGTTGGTGCCCAGTGCCGCCTACAAGGCCAGCACCTCCTGAGCAGGAAGATGTCTTCTGCCCTTAGTGAAGAGATACCTGAGATAGATGCAGAAAGGGAGGATCAGGGTGGTCACCGAAGACTCCGCCAGCAAGTGCAGCATGGTCTCAGCAAACCCCATCGCAGTCTGGTGGACTGCACCAGCATGGCAGCCAATATGTCAAATCCTGAGGGCCACGTGGATTAGTATACCTCCGTCCCCAAGCACCAGTCAGAGAGGGGCAAAGTACTCGCTGACCGGTTATTGGAGCCACAGGTGGGGAAAACAGGAAACTCCAGGTCCCGGGTGGCCTGGAGGTAAATGATGAGTGACTTGAATCTAAGTGAGTTTTCCCCAAGGGTCAGATGAGTAGTGCAGAGGGGATAACGGGACCACGGGATCTAAAGGGAGAGGAGAGGGCTTGATTGTAGGTGCACAGTTCTTGACAAAGTTCCAAGAAGTAACTGAAGGTTTATCAAGCGCCAAATCCAAAGGCCAATCCACAAACAATCCAGGAAAACAGTTCAAAGTTCAGATAATCCAAAGTTCCAAGAGGTAACTGAAGGTTTATCAAGCGCCAAATCCAAAAGTCAACCCACAAACAATCCAGGAAAAACAGTTCAAAGTTCAGATAATCCAGTAATACAGGTCAGAAGAAATCCAAGCGCCAAAATTTGAGGGTAATCCAGAAGAAAAACGAAGTCCAAAATCCAAGAAATTCGATAAGCATGAAGTTCAAAACACAGGAAACCGCTAAACGCCGAGAAATCAGCTGAGAAGCAATGTGTGCAAAGGCCAAGCCCCTTTTATTGCAGTCTTCCTGATTCGTTGGCTAATCGGGGGACGGTTTCCTGGTCACATGATCTTTCACTTGGTCACATGATCCATTTTCCTGGTCACGTGATCTTTCACTTGGTCACATGATCCATTTTCCTGGTCACGTGATCTTTCACTTGGTCACATGATCCAGTGGTTCATTTGATGCCTGTTTCCTGGAAGCCATGCCACATGACCCCTTCTTCGTGACAAATCGCGTCGAGCGGGGGACCGCAGTATAGAGTGGTGATCTCCTCCGCGCTTGCATTCTCCAAGGCAATCCCCACTGCAGGCGTGGAAATCGACGCCAGGGATGCCTCAGAGTGTAGCGTGCCACTAACAATCGAGCAGAGGTGATCGCGGGAGGGGTCCATGTTTCTCTCCGCCGCCTGCATATCACCCGGTCCTGATTAGGTGAGTCTGAAAGCATGACACAATAGCACACATTGGATTACCTGCCCTCACCTGTTAACATCCTCCTGGCGAACCAGCAGTTCGGCTGCCCTCATGGCAGGATAGTAGCACTCCAGATCCTTGCCCTGAAATGCGTTGGCTCACCTGATTGCCAGACTGTCAAGAGACAAGCTCATTAGTCCCTGTCAATGGGGGTCTCTGCCTCCATACACAAAAACACTTCATGGGGTCCACTATTTAGCGTGGAAACTATTAATTATTTAGATACGATTCAATGTGTGGCCTCAATGATCATTTCTTCCAGGGTAGCCCTCGTGGCATCTGCAGGCTTCTGTTCTTAGGTGTGGGGTGGTGTGGTCTTCTGCCCATCTGCGGGTAAATATAGGGGTGGTGGGAGTTCAGTTCCTGGTACTGTGGTGTTTTGTGCTATTGGCCACCTGTTGCTTGGTGATGGGCGTGATTTGTTAGTGTCTCAGAGGACCTTGGGGCTACATTTCTAAGAGGAACTATTTCCATAGGTCATGGGACCCTTATTCTTTTATTGATCTTCACAAGAAGTGTGTGGTCCCCAAGTCATGGATCACTCTGTAGTTAAAAAGTTCATAAAACCTGATCCGTTGTTGTGGTCTCCTCTTGATTGGCTTTTACTAGATCTGGCTTTTTATGTCCAGTGTCCTTTTTGTTGACCACTCTATTTTAGTTCAAGTGTTGGAGTCCATAAAACAGCAGCATTTAGGAGGGTCTTTCCTCCACAAATAAACATTGCTTAGTTTTTTGGGTGGTATCCCGGCTGGAAGAAGACCACACCACCCCACACCTAAGGACAGAAGCCCGCACATGCCACGAGGGCTACCCTGCAAGAAATGATAATTGAGGCCACACATTGAATGGTATCTAAATAATGAATAGTTTCCACGTTAAATAGTGGACCCCATGAAGTGTTTTTGTGTGTGAAAAATATGTTCTAAGTAACACTTCAGGCTGTACTACGAACTATAATCTAACTTCTCCCTGAGTGTGATTCAGCCTCTGCCTCCAAACAGTGCATGCAGCGCATTGCTATCCTCTCCAGCAATGTCCCTTTTTTCCTACAATGATCCCCCGTCACACCAAGGTGCCAGCATGAACCCAGTCGACTTGTCTGGCCAAAGTACGTGTTGACGAGGGGATTAGAATAACTTCAGGTTAATGCGTTAGTCTGGTATGCCTGGAGCTCCCTTGGAAAGCGTCCAACTTTCAGCCTGAGCCTAGACCCCCCACTCCCTCTGTAATGGCCATGTATGCATAGCAGTTTATGGCAGTTAGAACATGAATTAATTGTCTGGCAAAGCTACAACATCCACCCTGATAACAGCATCCATGATGTGGTTCCTCCTTGGCCACCACATAGCCACAAACAAAGCAAGGTGCCCATTTTTCAAGAATGGCCTTATTGACTGCTAGTGTTGACGACCCCACACTTTTGCACAGCTCACTAATATAGTATCACTCGAGTTGTGCTCTCCATGATTCTGTGATCAGATATTTGCTATCAAAACACTATTTATTCCAGTACACACAGCATGAAGTTGACTTTACTTTTTATTTTATTGCACAGTCGCAAAGTCATCCTTATCCCATCCGTCAGCAAACCCATAATGTTATGTCATGTGTTTAGTATTGTTTAGTGACGCAATGTGAGTGATCATTTTCATTTCTTGTCTGCTCGAGCAACAAGGATTCATTGGGGAGGGTTGATGGAAATCATAGTTCACAAAGTCTTGCGATTCACAGGCAGGATCTTTAAAACCTGCTTACTCAGTTACGGTTTGCATACAGAATGCCCGCATATAAAAGGTCTCTGTCAAAGTCATTTGGTTTGCAAGTCCTTCATATACATCATTTCTTGTGATAATTACTTTCAAATGTTGACATCTTTTGTATGCACAGATCGGTTGAACTAATGTGCATTAGTTCAACCGATGTGTGCATGCAAAAGATGTAAACATTTGAAAGAAAACTTTGAGAGAGACCTGGGGGATGCCACGCTCCAAAGGACATAGCCCATGTGGGATGTGCAAATGCTGTGAACAAACCAGCAGAACACATTAAGGTAACATTTGCCTAGATAGACCTTGGCAGCAACATGACTTCACAAATTGCAACAACTGCTGAGTGATCTATGCTGTCTGGTGCCCATGTAATATGATCTACATAGGCAAAATGGAAAGGAAGGTGAAAACAAGGATCACAGAACATAAGATTTGCATTAGGAACCATGTAATGACAGTCCCCATGGTGGGCCATTTCATACACACAGGACAAACTTGCAACGAGTTAACCTGGACGTTCTTGAAGAAACTAAACTCAGAGCACAACAAAATGTCATTATCCTGGATGGGAACAGGGTTAATATACCTTACCAACAGTTCTGTAATCGGATTAAATGAAAATATTGACTGGAATTGTGTGAATCAACCTTGAATCATTGCCTATCTAGCATGATTGCAGAAGCAAGATACTCCTTTTATTACCACAGCCCCTGTCAATCTTCAACAAGTTATGGACTCTGTATTTTGAACATTCGATTCCCTTATTGAAGTGTATATCTCATCACGTGTATACACTAGTCCAACATGTCTGCCGGCTTGGTACGACTAATATGACGGTGATATTAGTACGTCATACGTGAGTTGGAAGCCCGTTATAATGAGTCACATGACTTGCTGCACACAGCGGGTTTGCCATCCACGCAGTTCAGTTATTGTTGGTAGGTACGGAAACAGCAATAGGTAATGGAGACGTTTGGATTCTTTAACTATAATCTAGATTTGAACGCTTGTCAATATAATACAAACGTGATAGTCTAAATGCTAATGTGGCAGCAGCACCTAGATGCTAGATAAATTAAGAATTTACCCGCGATATTGTATTAAGTCAGCCAGCCTATGTATTGTGCTGAATGAGTTGTGCCATGAGCAACGGGATGTTCTATGGCTTTGACTTATAGCTTCGTTGTGACGTGCAGTTTTCCTTACCTTGCCGCATGAACTCACGATAACCTAGAACCAGTCAGTAGTTGTTTATCGCTGGAGATGGTGTCTGCCTCTAAGAAATGTAAGTACTCTTTTTCGTTTCGTAGTAGACAGTCTTGGTCGCAAGCAAAGTAATTTGACTGAGCGATTGTTGAGTAGAGCACAACTACGAGTAAAATTATCTGATGTTTGATTATATGTCGTTACAGTGCCTCCGTCTTGTGACTTCTGAGACAAGAACAAAGACTTAACCGATATTACGTTCAAGTCTTCTATGTAAATCTGATGAAGAGATTATGACCTGTACCTCACTATTAAGAGAAGGTTGGTCCTAATTATGCCCAGTTGATGAGTTGGTCTCTTATTAACAGACGGAATGTGCATATGTCCATAATGGCGGCCCGTAGTAGAATCAACTAAGTGCTACTTTGGTTTGTGTCTTTGTAGGAGAATAAGAGGAAGCATTAATTTCATCCCACTTACACCGCCTTACAGCCCATTAATTGGTCTGAGGTAAGCCATGTATTCAGACCAGAAGGAGGTCGATACATATTTTGCTGTTTTTTAAGATGAACAGCGCAATTAAAAGCTGTTTTATTGTGTGTTTTCATGATGCAGGACTGGCGACCCCTGTAAAGCAGATTACTATATCTGTGGTTATTGATAAGGGCATTGCTACAGACAACAGAGGAAGTTGTTCACCAGTGAAGAATTTCCAGAGACGTTCTATACTGTTTGAAAGGAAAGAAACATGTTGGGTTGTCCCTAGACTTTTTTTTAACAATTGAATGTATCAATAGTGTGTTTTTGTATGTTAGAGATTGTGCAGAATTAACTATTTTTGGTGTGCACTACTCTATGGTTAGAATGTCTATCATATTTTATGTGTGTTTGTAATCTTTCTTTCTTTATTGTCTAGTCAACCAATGTTTGCCCAAAACTTTCCCTGAAAGTTCGAAATTAGCACTGTGATGCACGAGTCACTTTATCTACATGTAAGGTTTATGATTATTTTGATTGCCTTGAACAACATTTTATATGTATTGTTTTGTTGCTGTTAATAAATTGTATATTTTTTTATTATAACTGAAAATAAGATAATCATTTTGCCCTCCTAGCAAGTATAACGCCATTGTCTTGTATCATGAACACTGTTTGACACACACAACCTTGAGGTCTAGTTGTTCAGAGTTGATTTGTATAGTACCAGGGATGACCTTGTAGCGCTATACCCTGGCGTCCCTCTTTTTGTTTGAAGAGTACTATTAAAGGCTCCATCAGAAGTTCTATTCCGCAAATCAGCTTAATCTGGGCTAAATTGTCTTTCCAGTAGGATTGGATCAGGGTGCAGGAACAACATATGTGGAAAATGGCCCATGGGGCTTGTGCACACCTCCAGCAATGGTCCGAGACAGAAGGCTTGATCTTGTGGAGTCGTACAGGAGTAAGATACCACCCAAAATAACAGTTTATAACTATTCTCCTGCAATAACACAAATCTGGATTATTTGCCAGCACTAATCCATACATTATACCATGCAAGGTCACCTGTGGGGGTATTCAAGTTCTCCTCCAATTTCACCATACAAGTAGGCAGGGGTTTAAACCGCCAAGCGTTCAGAACCTCATATGATGCGGAAACTTTCTGAGAGGAGGGATCACTGATAAAGAGGTCCTCAAACTGAGTCGTGTCATGCTAAGCGCGTGCAGTGGCTACCCAACGACGGAGTTGTATTTAAGGTTATATGTGATCTTACCAACCACAATTACAGAGTGGTAAATTTCTTTGCACAAATAAACAGATAAATAAAGGACTGCAGATCCCTAAGTGTCTGTTTGGGAATCCAAATCGCAAGGGCCTGGAAAACATATAATAGACATGGCAGCAACCTCATTTTAAGGGTGGCCACCCATCGAAGCCAGGAGATAGCCGATTGCGCCCACCAGAGCAAGTCTGCTTTAGCTGAAGAAATCAGGTCAAGGACATTCCTAGCATACAGCTGAGAGTGGGAGGGTGTGATCTGAACACCTAGATATTTTAGAGAGACACCAGACCATTGAAATTCAAACCCCCTTTGAAGTTCCTGTTCCACCTCAGGTTTTACTGAGTCGATAATAATTGTAGATTTGGTATAATTGATCTTAAAGCCAGAAACCCGGTGAAATGATTCCAACAGGGAGACAATGTGGGGTGAGGTCGTCTGAGGACGATGCCTGAAGAAAAGAAGATTATCAGCATAAAGAGCAATTTTATGCTGATATCCTGCAATATTGAGCCCAGGGATATTTTCAGCCAGTCGGACTCTGCTGGCTCGGGGTTCCATTGGAAGTGCAAATAGGAATGGGGGCAGCGGGCATCTCTGACGAGTCCCTCTAGATATGTGTTATGGAGAATTCTCCAGAATGACTAATTTCCCTTACCTACTGAGTCCTTCAGCAGCTTTGCTGGATTTCTAGGATTTTTTTTTCACCTTGTAAGAGTGTGAGCCTTTTTTCCCACTCTTACATGTGTTTTGCTGTGTGTGTATAACATTGTTCTTGTGCTCATAGGCTGTGGAGCCTTACCTACTCCACAGGCATCATCTTTTTACTATGTGTTACACAGCATCTTCAGTGCAGTGACACAGGGTAGTCTTTTAGACTTCCCAACTTAGACTCCATTTTCTGGGACCGACTACTGTCTCCCAGAACATGTAAAATTGCCATTGACTTTATTAGTCTCTTTAATCTACAGACGCAGTACAAACTATCTTACATAGAGTACTGGAAAGGGTTAATACTATCCCTTTTTCAAGACTTGGCTGGTGGCAGTGGTAACTACCCTATTTTTCCTACCGCGGTTATCTTAAATAACCTTAGATTTGTTTTAGGCTATCTTGGTAGCCTCGAACTTAAACCCGCTAGACCATATACTTTGTTATACGGTTCCGGCTGGGTTTATTTGCCATTTCTTTTTGAAAATGTCTTTCTTGTGTTTTACTCTGCGCGCCAAACCAGGTTTGGTTCCTTTGTTCGCCGTCCTTTCGCAGGCTTCTACACAGAAGCCCTCCTTAGGTGCCTGAAAGTCTGGGAGGCAGGATGTGAGGGAGGGGTTTTAGGACACCTGCCATGGGTTCCCTTGGTAACCCAGGTCGCAGTCCTGTTTGATTGGCTAGGTGACTGTCCCACCAGGACAGCCTCCCTGCTGTGTGATTGACAGCCAGGCTGTGTGAATGGGGGAAAACTGCATAAAAAGCAGGTCTCTGTGGCTGGAAAGGCAGAGTCGCCACTGGAACGAAAGAACCGACGAAGAGCTGACAGGAGAAGACCCCTACAACGACTGAACCGCCCGGTGAAGCCCTGCTGCAGGTCCGAATCTTCGGACTCCAACACCAGAAAAGATCTACCAGGAATCTTCTTCCCCTGAGCTGGTGGGACCAACCAGTTCGCCCAAACTGCAAGCCAGGACTCCCTCCTCTGGTCGAGTTTGCTGTACAGAGCTACAGTGAACCGGATAGCTAGGAAGGTCGGACCCTGCTTGGGTTTTAAGGAGCGCACCTTTTATTAGTTGCTTTGCTCTCCTGCTGGTTTCTTCCCTGGGCAGTGTAGGACCCTCCAGTCTTCCTACTTGATGTCAGTCCAACAGTCGCTTCAGGAACCGTGAGCCTGCAGGAACCACCAGGAACGTCTGCCGCAGCTACAGCTCCCTCTACGTTTTATGGTACTGTGCAAATCTGGTTGTTTGTTTCGTCCAGCCACGGTGAAGGTGTGTGAAAACTTTTGCCAATCCGAGGGCTTGTCCTTCTCTACTCTTTAAACTAACTTTTCTACCGACCAGCTTCGGCCGGAACTCTGGCCAAAGACTTAACCGCGAACTACCCTGAACTGTGTGATCTTGAGCAAAAGACTTTTGTCTTATAGACTTTGGCCCTAAGCCTTTTTGATTTGATTCCATCCTGTAGTTTATCTTTCTAGATTGCACTGCTTACTTACCTGTTGGTGCTGCTCAATATTAGTCTAACTTTGTCTTTTCCTCCCTTTTAAATTACTGGAGTGCCATTTTGCTCACACTTCATTCTTGAGCTTAACTTGTCCAGAATCTATTGGGAGTGGTGTGGTGTATTAAGAGTGTGACTTTCCAACTGCTTTACTTTAGTGAAATGTTTTACAACTGATGTGTAAATAAATGTATATTCTTTTACTGAGAAACCTTGAGTCAGTGTTTGTATGAATCATAGTAATTGCTGTCCTTTGTGTAACTATTGATACTGCTCACTTGCTCTTGAGATAAGTCTGGCTGCTCAGCCATCGCTACCCCTTTACTGTGTAGTACAGGCTTGTACCAAAGGTGAATTTGTAATGTCACTTGTAGTCTTAATTGTGTGTGGTGTTCCCACAGGGTACTGCATATAATTCTGCCTAACAATATGGCCAGTGGTCCTGCGAACATTATCAAATGTCTGATGCCCGGAGATGAAACCTGTTTGATCCAGCTGAACTATGGGAAGGACACTCTCTAATCTGGCCGCGAGGAGCTTAGAATAGACAGAGCATCATAATTCAAAACTGCGACAGGCCGATAAGATGTGCGGAGGGTGGGATCTTTATCCGGCTTACCAATGAGTGTCAAAAAGGGACTCGCCCATAGTAGGTGAAATTGCTCCAGTATCAGTGAAACTACTAAATAAGGTAACTAAATGGGGTGCAAGGAGATCCATACATTTCTTATAAAAGAAAGCAGAATAACTGCCAGGTCTAGGAGATTTGTTATTAGGGAAGGACCGGATAACACAAGTAAGCTCGTCCAATGTGATTGGGCTCTCCAAACTCTGCTGTTTGTCTTCTGATATGGAGGGTAAGATTGCCCCCGTAATAAAATCTTTTTGAGTCTCTGCATTCCTGGTGTCTACACTAAATAAAGACGTATAGTATCCCATTAAAGTACGCATTTTATAAGCTTCATCCTCCACTAGCTGGACATTACCATCCCGCAACTGAACAATAGTATGTTTAGTCTTTTAGGCCTTCAACTTATAGTCAAGGAGGCGTGAGGCTTTGTTGGAGGTACTAAAATAAAACCGCTTGGTTTGAAGTCGTTTGTGAGAAACGTCTGCTGCCCAAAGTGCCTTGAGCTCAAATCTAGCCATCTGAAGTTGTCTATAAACCCTTCTGGCAACCCCATGTTTATACTGCTGTTCCAACTCCAGCACACATTTCTTTTTCTGCTTCCTCCTTCTGCACATCAACACTTGTTTCCTAGCAGCGGCTAAGCTAATAAGTTTCCCTCGTAACGTGGGCTTAAAAGCATCCCAAACGGTCGAAATGGGCATTTCCCCCGTAAGATTTTCCTGAAAGTACTAAGCAATTTGGTCTGAAATGGCAGTGCTATAGGCCATATCTGCTAGCAAAGAGTCATTCATTTTCCAAATAGTTTTCTTAGAGAGTGATCTGACAACACTGCCAACCCTATAGTGGGGTCCACCACTTTTGGGGCCAAGTAATGGGAAACCAAAAAGAAACAAGCCGGGTGCAATCTCCAAACGTCCACCAATTGCATGTCCACCCTCTCCTGGCTAAGGGACTCTGACCTAGCCACATCAGCCTCCCCTGTCATGGCAGACCTGTCCAATCCAACCTCCAACACCACATTGAAACTTCCCCCTAATATGAGGTCACCCACCTGGAAATGAGCAATATGTGGAAGAGTTTGGGCATAAAAGGCACCCTGAGATTGGTTGGGGGCTATAAATAGAAAACAGGGTAAGATCCACATCCCCAGGTCGATTGTGGAGGCCTAAGTAACACCCTTGCTGGTCTTTGGTCATTTTCACAAGGGTGAAGTACAAGGAATGAGCGAATAAAATATTAACATCTGCATGTTTAGTTGGGGGAGATGCAAAGTATTGGCGGGAAAACCATTTAGAGTGAAGCCGGGACCAATCTGCCTGTAGTAGGTGCGTCACTTGTAACAGGCCAGTTTTAGCCATCAGCTCTATCAATTTGGTTAACACGCTCCTCTGTTACCTGGGGGAATGAAGGCCCTGCACATTCAGCTAAAGAACTCCCTCCCATTCAGATAAACAACCCGTAATTCGGTAATTCCTACTGCCCTGGCCCACCTCCCAAAACAGGAGCCAATAGCTGCTCAGACATTAAACAACTGTTCCAAAACATGAAACCATCCCTCAAATGAGTGCTGCTAAGTCGGCAGGAATCAACCTCAAGAAAAGAGGTCCAGCGCCATATAGAATAGAAATGAAGAAACATAACCAAAACAAAAAAGGAAAAAATGGAAGCCATATTGTGTGGGACAAACATTGGGTCATAAATGAACCCAATGAGGGCAGGTACTCCTGATGCACTGCCCATATATGCAGAAACATGAAAACTTCAAGCAGCCTCGTGGCCACCACAGACCCAGTGTAACATAGCCAAGCTCAAAAGTGTTAGTAGCACCAAAAGAGAATCCTGAAAACCCACAAAAAGGAGTGGTCAAACCTCCCTGAGTAGTCATGTGGGCCTTTCTGAGCCCTTGCTTCTTTCTCACGTGCCCATAAAGGGCATTCTCAAATCTCTGCACCTACTCTTCCTGGAGCGCTCCTTGGACCAGTCCTTTTGGGGGGCATCCTGTTCCAACCCCTCGGGTAGCTGCAGTTCTGCACGTGAGCTCTTAAGTACTTCCAGCGCCGTGGCAAGCATCACAAATTGATGTTGAATGCCCTCGTAAATGAACATTATGTTCAAGGGATATCCCCATCTATACTGAATCTCCTTCATCAGCCATTAAGTAAGTGGTCTCATCTGTCGACGTTGTTGAATAGTTCCTTGGGCCAGGTCTTGAAATATCTGCAAGTCAGTTGAGCGAAAGGTAACGCTGCACGGCACCCTGATTTTTTTAAAGAAAAGCTCCTTGATCCAGAAAAAATGAACTCTGGACAACACATCCGAAAGAAGATTCTGGCGTTGCTGGAAATTAGAGAACACCTTAAGCGTGCAATCCAATGTCAAGTTTGCTTGTTCAGTGTTTCCAAGGATGCTTCAAAAGAGATCACTCACATATGCCACTAGATCCCGGTCTAGGACTTCACAAGGGATATCGCAGATCCAAACATTATTTCTTTGAAAGCGGTTATTGCTGTCCTCCAACTGCTCATCTGCCATCTTCTTTGCATTTCCAGAGCTGTAACTCTTTGCTCAAGCTCGCCATCAGAGTTAGCTTGGTTACACAAAGCAGTTTCTAGGTCATTTAGCCGATGTTTCGCCTGTTGAACGTTATGCGATAATTCCTGAAAAGAGCCTTTCAGTTCTTGGAGAGTGAATGCCATCTCCTTTTAAGGGACTGAAATAATTGACCAATGTCTGCTATAGTGGTTGGATGAAAATTGGAGTCCTTTGTAGGAGCGGGTCCATAGCTACCGGCCCAGTTGATGATGATTTAGAATATTGCAACAGGTCCTTAATGGAGGCCGTGGACTTGTCTTTAGACTTGGCAGACTTCATAGTCAGGTCGTATAGCACACACCAGGCAAGCATGGGCAAACAACTTGTTGTCCCACCAAAGAAGACCCCAATAAGAAAGCCGAGGCTCAGACAAAGGTGCAGCAAAAAAAGGGAGCGGCACTGCGATATACCGCCTCCAAGGAGAGCGTGGCACAAGGGCTCAGTTATCTCAAAACACAGGGCAGGCGGGATTTCGATAGAGGGGAACAGGCCGCTGAAGACTGGGGCTCCACCAGTGACCACAGACAGTGTGCAGTCTACCACCATACAGAACGAGGATGCCCACAGCACCAGCCGGCACCACATCCCGCAGAGACCAGTGGGTAGCCAAGGCTTAGGGGGTATCACAACCAGGAATTCCCTAGATGCTTGCAGGGGGTTGATTGCCTCTGAATTAGAGTTTGCTGCTACTAAGCACTATAAGGTAGCTGGCATGAAGGCCACCAATGTAATCAGGCGACACTTCTCGTGTGGGTCACAGAATGGGCTGTAGCGCAAGCGGCCCCCCTTCCCTCAGCAAATCTAGTGGGATCTCCTGGATGAAACCGCTCCATCTCCCAGTTCTACAGGTGCAGGGGAATACATCAGAATTGCAGTGCTTCCTCCAGTCTTCCTCATGGCACGGAGGCCCAGTCTGCTGCGAGGGTAGTCCACAAAGCCGACGGGAGGCTAGCACATAGCCCGGGAGGACCCAGATGGGTTGCGCACTGCCCCCTTTTACAACTCGCTCCTCGCCCTACGCAACACGCATATGGCGTTGGCATGCAGAGACCCACAGGTCCCAAGGGGATCCAATAGGCAGAAATCAGCCGTTGCCAGGCAGGCAGCCAGGGTCTGCAAGTTCACTTCATCAGGTGAAGGTCCATCGTATGGCTGCGTAGTGAAGGTGGAGCGCAGCGTAATCCGCCTCTATAGTGCTGCAGCCATCTTGGGATTGCGGGCATGTCTTGTTAAAGTCAAGAGACTTTAGCTGGGCAATTGCACTGAAAGTTCTGCAGAATGGGCTCAGGCCTCTGCGGCATCCGAAGCCGGTGTGATAATGATGAACGCCAGTTCCGGGGCACCACAGAGCTGCATTTCTTATGGCAGGGCTACAGAGTGCTGGAGCCTCACGACTCCAGTAGCCTCCAGCCAGGCTACACCCCGCAATTTCATCTTCTAAATGAACATTGTGGCAAAAACATTATTGTCTGTGTAACCGGAAAAACCTGGGAAACCTGCCACCTTTGCATACTTGCAAAGTTAGGAACTTTGCACAATGTATTTATATATTTATTGATTTATTTGCATTTGTAAAGCGCACAACTGCCCTGCGGCATCGTGGCGCTGTCAAGAAGGCTTGCTTAGTTACATAAGTGCTTGTGAGAAATCTTAGTTACAGAAGTGCTAGCAAAGCCATACAGTTTGCCTGATACCCTTGGAGGGACGGCATCAGCATACAATGCAAAACAGTTGGAATATGTGGCACAGCCCCATCATGAAGGGTGCTATCAAAATACAATGCAGAATGTCAAGATATGTGGCATAGACATGATGCGCAGCCACAACTTGAAGGGTGGCATCAGCATACAATGCAGACAGTTAAAATATATGACACAGACATGAGCGCAGCACCTTCTTGAAGTGCGTCATCAAAATACAGTGCAGAATGTCAAAATATGTGGCAGTGACAAGATGTGCGGCCCATCTTAAAAAGTGGCATCAGCAACAATGCAAAATGTCAAGATATGTGGCACAGACATGATGCGCAGCCCCATCTTGAAGGGCACATCAAAATACAATGCAGAATGTCAAAAAATGTGGCATAGACAAGATGCGCAGCCCCATCTTAAAAGGTGGCATCAGCATACAATGCAGACAGTTAGAATATGTGGTACAGACATGATGCGCAGCCCCATCTTAAAGGGTGGCATCAGCATACAATGGAGACAGTTAGAAAATGTGGCACAGACATGATGCGCAGCACTATCTTAAAGGGCAGCATCAGAATACAATGCAGAATGTCAAGATATGTGGCACCGACATGATGCGCAGCCCCATCTTAAAGGGTGGCATCAGCATACAATGCAGACAGTTAGAATATGTGGCACAGACATGAGGTGCAGCCCCATCTTAAAGGGTGGCATCAGCATACAATGGAGACAGTTAGAATATGTGGCACAGACATGATGCGCAGCCCCATCTTAAAGGGCGGCATCAGAATACAATGCAGAATGTCAAGATATGTGGCACAGACATGATGTGCAGCCCCATCTTAAAGGGTGGCATTAGCATACAATGCAGACAGTTAGGATATTTGGCACAGACAAGATGCGCAGCCCCATCTTAAACGGTGGCAGCAGCATACAATGCAGATGTCAAAATATGTGGCACAGACATGATGCGCAGCCTCATATTAAAGGGCTGCATCAGAATACAATGCAGAATGTAAAAATATATGGCACAGACATGATGCGCAGCCCCATCTTAAAAGGTGGAATCAGCATACAATGCATACAGTTAGAATATGTGGCACAGACATGATGCGCAGCCCCATTTTAAAGGGTGGCATCAGCATACAATGCAGACAGTTAGAATATGTGGCACAGACATGATGCGGAGCCGCATCTTAAAGGGTGGCATCAGCATACAATGCAGACAGTTAGAATATGTGGCACAGACATGATGCACAGCCCCATCTTAAAGTGCGGCATCAGAATACAATGCAGAATGTCAAGATATGTGGCACAGACATGCTGTGCACCCCCATCTTAAAGGGTGGCATTAGCATACAATGCAGACAGTTACGATATGCGGCACAGACAAGATGCGCAGCCACATCTTAAAGGGTGGCATCAGAATACAATGCAGCTGTCAAAATATGTGGCACAGACATGATGCGCAGCCCCATCTTAAAGGGCGGCATCAGAATACAATGCAGACAGTTAGAATATGTGGCACAGACAAGATGCGCAGCCCCATCTTAAAGGGTGGCATCAGCTTACAATGCAGACAGTTAGAATATATGACACAGACATGATGCGCTGCCCCATCTTGAAGTGTGTCGTCAAAATACAGTGCAGAATGTCAAAATATGTGGCATAGACAAGATGTGCAGACCCATCTTAAAGGGTGGCATCAGCATACAATGCAGACAGTTAGGAAATGTGGCACAGACATGATGCGCAGCACTATCTTAAAGGGCGGCATCAGAATACAATGCAGAATGTCAAGATATGTGGCACAGACATGATGCGCAGCCCCATCTTAAAGGGTGGCATCAGCATACAATGCAGACAGTTAGAATATGTGGCACAGACATGAGGCGCAGCCCCATCTTAAAGGGTGGCATCAGCATACAATGGAGACAGTTAGAATATGTGGCACAGACATGATGCGCAGCCCCATCTTAAAGGGCGGCATCAGAATACAATGCAGAATGTCAAGATATGTGGCACAGACATGATGTGCAGCCCCATCTTAAAGGGTGGCATTAGCATACAATGCAGACAGTTAGGATATTTGGCACAGACAAGATGCGCAGCCCCATCTTAAACGGTGGCAGCAGCATACAATGCAGATGTCAAAATATGTGGCACAGACATGATGCGCAGCCTCATATTAAAGGGCTGCATCAGAATACAATGCAGAATGTAAAAATATGTGGCACAGACATGATGCGCAGCCCCATCGTAAAGGGTGGCATCAGAATACAATGCAGACAGAGTATGTGGCACAGACATGATGTGCAGCCCCATCTTAAAAGGTGGCATCAGCATACAATGCATACAGGTAGAATATGTGGCACAGACATGATGCGCAGCTCCATCTTAAAGGGTGGCATCAGCATACAATGCAGACAGTTAGAATATGTGGCACAGACATGATGCGGAGCCGCATCTTAAAGGGTGGCATCAGCATACAATGCAGACAGCGAGAATATGTGGCACAGACATGATGCACAGCCCCATCTTAAAGAGCGGTATCAGGATACAATGCAGAATGTCAAGATATGTGGCACAGGCATGATGTGCAGCCCCATCTTAAAGGGTGGCATTAGCATACAATGCAGACAGTTAGGATATGCGGCACAGACAAGATGCGCAGCCACATCTTAAAGGGTGGCATCAGAATACAATGCAGATGTCAAAATATGTGGCACAGACATGATGCGCAGCCCCATCTTAAAGGGCGGCATCAGAATACAATGCAGACAGTTAGAATATGTGGCACAGACAAGATGCGCAGCCCCATCTTAAAGGGTGGCATCAGCATACAATGCAGATAGTTAGAATATATGACACAGACATGATGCGCTGCCCCATCTTGAAGTGTGTCGTCAAAATACAGTGCAGAATGTCAAAATATGTGGCATAGACAAGATGCGCAGACCCATCTTAAAGGGTGGCATCAGCATACAATGCAGACAGTTAGAAAATGTGGCACAGACATGATGCGCAGCACTATCTTAAAGGGCGGCATCAGAATACAATGCAGAATGTCAAGATATGTGGCACAGACATGATGCGCAGCCCCATCCTAAAGGGTGGCATCAGCAAACAATGCAGACAGTTAGAATATGTGGCACAGACATGAGGCGCAGCCCCATCTTAAAGGGTGGCATCAGCATACAATGGAGACAGTTAGAATATGTG
Source organism: Ambystoma mexicanum (assembly GCF_040938575.1). Lineage (NCBI taxonomy): Eukaryota > Metazoa > Chordata > Amphibia > Caudata > Ambystomatidae > Ambystoma > Ambystoma mexicanum. The sequence continues at coordinate 642,050,923 of NC_090939.1, forward strand.
GCACAGACATGATGCGCAGCCCCATCTTAAAGGGCGGCATCAGAATACAATGCAGAATGTCAAGATATGTGGCACAGACATGATGTGCAGCCCCACCTTAAAGGGTGGCATTAGCATACAATGCAGACAGTTAGGATATTTGCCACAGACAAGATGCGCAGCCCCATCTAAAACGGTGGCAGCAGCATACAATGCAGATGTCAAAATATGTGGCACAGACATGATGCGCAGTCTCATATTAAAGGGCTGCATCAGAATACAATGCAGAATGTAAAAATATGTGGCACAGACATGATGCGCAGCCCCATCTTAAAAGGTGGCATCAGCATACAATGCATACAGTTAGAATATGTGGCACAGACATGATGCGCAGCCCCATCTTAAAGGGTGGCATCAGCATACAATGCAGACATTTAGAATATGTGGCACAGACATGATGCGGAGCCGCATCTTAAAGGGTGGCATCAGCATACAATGCAGACAGTTAGAATATGTGGCACAGACATGATGCACAGCCCCATCTCAAAGAGCGGCATCAGGATACAATGCAGAATGTCAAGATATGTGGCACAGACATGATGCGCAGCCCCATCTTAAAGGGTGGCATTAGCATACAATGCAGACTGTTAGGATATGCGGCACAGACAAGATGCACAGCCACATCTTAAAGGGTGGCATCAGAATACAATGCAGATGTCAAAATATGTGGCACAGACATGATGCGCAGCCCCATCTTAAAGGGCGGCATCAGAATACAATGCAGACAGTTGAATATGTGGCACAGACAAGATGCGCAGCCCCATCTTAAAGGGTGGCATCAGCATACAATGCAGACAGTTAGAATATATGACACAGACATGATGCGCTGCCCCATCTTGAAGTGTGTCGTCAAAATACAGTGCAGAATGTCAAAATATGTGGCATAGACAAGATGCGCAGACCCATCTTAAAGGGTGGCATCAGCATACAATGCAAAAAATGTCAAAATATGTGGCATAGACATGATGCGCAGCCGCATCTTAACGGGTGGCCTCAGCATACATTGCAAACAGCTAGAATATGTGGCATAGACAAGATGCGCGGCCCATCATAAAGGGTGGCGTCAGCAACAATGCAAATTGTCAGAATATGTGGCACAGACATGATGCGCAGCGCCATCTTGAAGGGCGCATCAAAATACAATGCAGAATGTCAAAATATGTAGCATAGACATGATGCACAGCCCCATCTCAAAAGGTGGCATCAGCATACAATGCAGACAGTTAGAATATGTGGCACAAACATGATGCTCAGCCCCATCTTAAAGCGTGGCATCAGCATACAATGCAGACAGTTAGAATATGTGGCACAGACATGATGCGCAGCCCCATCTCAAAAGGCGGCATCAGAATACAATGCAGAATGTCAAGATATGTGGCACAGACATGATGCGCAGCCCCATCTTAAAGGGAGGCATCAGCATACAATGCAGACAGTTAGAATATGTGGCACAGACAAGATGCGCAGCCCCATCTTAAAGGGGTGCATTAGCATGCAATGCAGATGTCAAAATATGTGGCACAGGCATGATGCGCAGCCCTATCTTAAAGGGTGGCATCAGCATACAATGCGATTGACCCTGGTAAAACTTTGCACACCTCTAAGTTGAGGGATCTTAGCGATTGGCCCCTGGATTCTGAGATCTATATGCATCCATTAAGGAATTATTGCCCCTTTTTGCATTTCATCTCAATGCTCAGACATTGTGCTTCTTCAGCTGGAGATGATGGGATAACTAGGGACGCTATGGATGGGGTGGAATATGAATTCACTCTGTTTGCCCTCATGGTGAGGGCATTGGGCACAGTAAGGAGGGATGCAGTATCTTTTACAGATGTTCTAATCCATCATCACTGGAGTCTGGATCATCTGATGAATTCAGGATGAGAATATTTCCCTCTGGTTCTAGCAGGGTCATTGATACTGATTTCCTGGAGGATTTCGATGAACAGTGAAAAATCTCAGGTTACAAGGCAGCTTGGGCAATGGTGTGTCAGCTGTGTGGCATGGCATTTTGATGCCCTTGTCAAACCTATAGATATTATATTGAAATGTTTGGCATTCTTATCAAAGAAAGGAAATAAATCTTGCACCATTGCCATCTCTTGTTCGGCTATTTGGACTGGTCACATATGTTTGTAGGGTTCACCAGTATGTAAACTTTATTTGGTGTGCCGACATTTTGAAGGACTTTCATTTTTAAGGCCACCTGCCTATCAGTTTAGGGCATATGTATGGTTATCTGGAACAGGACCTAACCCTGGAGGTTCCCTCTGTTCTCTGCTGGGAAAGCTTGACACCTTCCCAGAGGAAGAAGACATCCCCTCATGGGCTACAGTGGGAGCCAATGCTTTAAAGAAAGAGTTGATAGCACAATGGGGAAGTCACACAAAGTGGATAATTACGGGATTCTCTGACTTGGTAGACTTTAGATGGGGAAGTATAGGTGAGCTTAGTAAAGGTTCTGACCACAGAGAAAGGGTCCTGCCATCTTGATACTGTTTAGGCCCCCCCTCTCATTCCTGTATCACTTCCCATCTTCCTGCAGACAAGACACTCTGAGAGCTGAGATCATAAGCAAACCTTTTTTTTTTTACAGCAGCTAATAGTGGCCTCTTACAGAAGGCTTGAAATGGACCACTCTACTATGGTAAAATGGCTACATAAGGAGGTGAGACCCCCTTCCCTTCATTGAATTAGCTTTGGATTCTAGAAGAAAGATTTCACTGGAACCTTATTGAGGATCAGCCTGCCGGAAGGGGCCTTCCTTTGGTGAAAAGATTATGGTTTCCAAGGAAGGAGCAAGACCTTCATCCCCACCCGCTAAAGGGGAACATTTGGAGTGACGTGCTGCTGTAAACCCTAACTGCCGGTGAAATACTGGTACCCAGCACTCTGCGCACTACAAGTGGCACCCCTACAAGTGTTCTCTGGAAAACTTCCGGGCTGGGAGGGGCAGAGGAACGGCTTAGGACTCTGCACAGGGTCCCACAGCAATACAGCTTGACCACTTTCAAATTGTTTTCGAGCCACTACAAGACCCAACAGAGTTGGCTTTGAATGCTACACTTTTCAAATCTCTTCTACCCACTTTGAACTGTTGACTCAGCCTCTCCTCTCTGTTCTCCAATACATTCAATCCGATCGCCAGTGGTGAAGCACACGGAAACGCACAATTACTGCGCCTTTAAAATACTGACTGGACTGCACATTTTTATTTATTTTTGAAAAATATATTTATTGGGTTTTTGAACAACATCAACAAAACTGTTAACATCATCAATGCGTCGTTTATGATTGCCCATGTAACTCCCCGCCCTCCCTTCCCTCCCCTTCCTCCCAAGACCACAGTTTGTCCTTCAGTTCTGCCTTTACCAGACTCCAATCACGGGCTGCTTGCTTCGTCTGTGATAGCATCTTCCTCCCTTGGGTTAAATAATGGCACCGTGAGCGCCACCCATTGGTGTAAGTCTTTGCTGGTGTCTAGTTTTGGTTCTCGCAATGCATTCTCCCATGCCCCAGATTCCGCCGTCACCCATTTATGAAGGTCCTCCCACAACAGTACCGCACTTGGGCTTTTAGTGCTTTTCCAACCCATAGCAATGCGTCTCTTCGCTAGTATGTATATCAAATTCTTGAGCTTGTTTAGGGGTTTGTTCTTCCTGCTTTTTTTATATCTGCCCAGGATGCATGCCGTCAGTGTTTGCACATCTAGATCGATGTCTGCCTCAGCCACCTTTGCAGCAATCTGTGTCCAAAAGGATTGTATTATCCGGCATCCCCAAAACACGTGAGTCATTCCCACGCGGGTTTCATTGCATTTAGGACATTCATTAACTCCCTCCCCTCTGAACCTGGAGATCACCTCTGGTGTAAGGTACGCTCTGTTGATGATGTAGAACTGTATAAGATGCAATCGGGCATTCCTGGAGACCTTTTTATGATAGTGGGTTATGGTGTCCCATAACGTATCTTCGAATTCCAAGCCCAGTTCATGTTCCCATTTCGCTTTACATTTAAGTTCTTGTTTGATTATGCTGTCCAGTAATGTTTCGTAAAGCCTCAAGGTTTCATGTCCTCCCTCAGCTGCATTCAGCATGTTCTCTATGATCTCGTGCCCTGTTTCTAGGTTCTCAACCTCTGGCCATCTGTCCGTAAGCCTTCGCACCACTGCTCTGTGAAGCAGGAACTGTCCTGTTGGCAGTCCCGAGGTTTCGTGCAGCTCAGAGAATGTTAAGATCCCGTGGTCGTTCATCAGGTCCCCCAGTGTAGCAACTGTGCAGGGCTCCCATTTGTTTCTTACCTCTTTTTGTCCCCAGGGTCTGCTTGCCATAATAGCGGCAATAGGGATCTGAGGGGAGTATGGGTTGTTATATCTTCGCTGTCTTGCAGGCTCATTTCCAGATCTGGATCCTCAGTTTCACCAAGTATGGGCTGTTTTGTGTTGCGCCTGCTGGGACCCAGAATAAATCCCTGATGAGCGTCTGGGAGATAGCCGGTTGCAGGAGTCGGGTATCTGTTGTGATCTCATCCGCCATCCATTTCACTACATGTTTCTATTGTCCTGCCAAGTAGTGCAGTTCAAAATTGGGGATTTTCAGTCCTCCTGTAGCACTTCTAGCGCTACTCTGTGCCTTCCTCCCTGCCAGAGGAATCGTCTGCAGAGCTTGTTTAAGTCTTTGAAGAACTGCGGGGGGATGTTGAATGGAACGTTGGTGAAGCAATGCAAAAGTCGGGGCAGCGCCACCATTTTAAGAAGTCCAGCCCTTCCTGCCACTGAGAGCGGCAGTTTACCCCAGAAGTCCATTGATTTTTCTAGGCTTTCTCTAGCTCTTACCGTGTTCAAGGTGTGTTCAGTTTTGGGGTCACGGTGCATGGTGATTCCGAAGTATTTGAAAGAGGTGATCTTCCACTGGAAGGCCATAGTAGGGAGACTCTCACCTCCGTCCTCTCTCAGAGCAGCTAGGGGGAAGAGGCATGATTTTTGGTTATTGACTTGGATCCCTATGTATCTATAGAACCTGTCTAGTGTCTCCAGGATGTATGGCAGTATGTGTTCCGGGTTATTTAAGTATAGGAGTGTGTCGTCAGCGTACATTGACACCAGATGGGTCACCCAGTCTATTACTATGCCCCCATCCCCATATTCCTGTCTTAAGTATGCAGCTACAGGTTCGATAGCTATGATGTATAGCATGGGGGAGAGTGGGCATCCCTGCCGTGTGCCCCTGTAGAGGTGCCATTTGTCAGAATATGTTTTGTTTGTACGCTCTCTGGCCATAGGGTCGGTGTATATGAGTTTGGTTCACTTTAAGAAGGCTGGTCCTATCCCCATTTTTGTCATGATGGCGTACAGCCAGTTCCACCTGACTGAATCGAAAGCTTTAGTGGCATCCAAAGACGTCACTGTGCATTTCTCGGGTCTGCTATTGGTGTTGTATATAACGTGGTGTAGTCTGTGCAGGTTCTCAGTAATGGTTCGCCCTGGCACATAACCCGTCTGTTCTTGGAGGATCAGTAGCGGGACTACTTTATGTATTCTTCTCGCCAGTAGTGCCGTCAGGATCTTGTTGTCTGAGTTTAATATGGATAGGGGCCTGTATGAACCGCACTCCTCTCCATCCTTGCCAGGTTTTAATAGTGGGATGATTACGGCTTCTCTCATGGTTTCTGGGAGGGTGCCTACTTCGTACGCTTCGTTGAACACTTGGGCTAGGAGTGGTGCCAGGACATCCTCGTACGCTTTATAAAACTCCCCAGGGAGCCCGTCAGTTCCTGGAGCTTTTCCGGACGGCAGGGATCTGATGGTGACCATCACCTCTTCCGGGGTAATGGGTTCGTCCAGGGCCCCTGCCATTTGTGCGTCCAGTTTGGGCAGTTTGATGATGTCTAGGACATCTTCTATTTCGGTGTCTGTGGGCGACGGGGTGCTGGCATAAAGGTCCTGATAAAACCCGGAGCACACCGAGTTTATTTCTGTCTGTGTGTGTACTACTGCGCCGTCCGGCCTATGGACATGGCAAATGGGCGTCTTGGGGGCTTCCCGTTTGTAGAGCCAAGCTAGTAGTTTCCCTGGTTTGTCACCAAGGGCATGGCTTCTTTTGATATATTTTGTGTATGTAAGTTTCCCCAGTTTTTCCCAGTACTTTAAACAGGCTTGTCTGAGCTCAACCTCCTTTTGCATGTGTTCTGGGTCTAAGTTGGCCTTCGATTCTAATTCCACCAGTTCCTTTTCAGTGTTTACTAGTGAGGTTACGATGGATCGCTGGGCTCCCCCTATAGCTGCAATCATTTCTCCCCTCATGACCACTTTGTACGCCTCCCATGCTGTGCCTATGTGTCACACGCTGTTTTCGTTTATCTGCCAGAAGTCTTGTGTGCTTTTCCTGATCTGTTCGCGGAAGGCTGTGTCTAGCAGGGCCTCGCTTCTAAGTCTCCATGTAGGTACAGGGGGTCTAGGTGCGAACACAGTCCAGGTGGTTGCCAGTGGGGAGTGGTCAGATAACACTCTGGCTAAGTATTGTGTGTCCCCGAACATGGCTTGTTGCTCTTCACTTACAAATATATAGTCTAACCTGGTGAAGACAGCGTGCGGGGGGGAATAGAAGGAGTACTCCCGTTTTTCAGGGTGTTGCTCCCTCCATAGGTCTTTGAGCTTGAGTTGTTGTGTCAGTGCGGTTAATATTTTGGCAGGTGGGGATGGACGGGTGTGTTTATTGTCTGATCTGTCTTTGCGGGGGTCCAGGGTACAATTGTGCCCCAACCCATATCAGGGTGCTATCTCTGTAAAGGCTAAGCCGTTGTATAGTGAATGGAAGAAGACTGTGGCGTCGTGGTTGGGGGCGTAAGTATTGATTAAACAGACCTCCTTTCCTTCTATAGTGCCATGTACCAAGGCCATCCTGCCTTCATTGTCTGTTTTTGTGTTTATTAGTTTAAGGGGGATGGTTGGAGCGATCCAGATCAGGTCCCCTCTGGCATAAGTGGAGCCAATCAATGTCCCTCTCCAGGTTTTGGATAGTGCTTCTAGCTTACGTGCGTCCAGATTAGTCTCCTGTAGCAAGGCAATTTCGACCTTACTCCGTTTAATGAATGTGTGGATTCGGCATTGTTTGACAAAGCTGTTCATTCCCCTAACATTCCATGTCATAATTCTGATCTTGTCAGGCATGAGTTTTGAGTGCCCGAATGTTCTCGAGGGTGGTGCCTCTGGTGGCTTCTCTTCTGGTTTCGGCGTTTTTTAAAGTTCTGTGTGGTCTTGTCTTTTCCCTGTGTAATTCCCCAACCATAATACCAACTCGCGTATTCCCTCCCTCCCTCAACTTTAAACTCCCCAGTAACAAAAACTGTCCAGCGAGGTTTCCCCCATTATGACTACCGTGTTTCCGCTCCATTTAACCGTGTAGTGGTTTCCTGGTGCCCTACGGGTGGGTTAAATATACCCAAATTACTTCTGGGGGCAGAAGAAATCTGCTTCGGCTGCTTTCACGTTAGGAGCAGTCCATCTCCGGTACGGCTCCTGTGGATAATCAATCTTGCTGCGCTTAGATGTGAGTTCAGCATGTTTTGTGTGTGCTATGCCTGATAGCTGGCCTTATATGTGGTCACCCCGGATGTGGCTTAGCATGGTTTGCGCCCTTTTACTTCAAGGTCTTGTATCTGTTCCCCATCCATCCATTCCCTGGCTTCAGCCGGCGTATCAAACAGAAGCGCTTTATTGTTGTGTAGCACTTTAAATCTTGCTGGGTATAAGTGCATATAGCGCAGGCCTGCTTTTTTCAGTCTTGCTTTTGTGTAGATAAATTGTGCTCTCTTCATTTGGACTTGGAAAGTGTAATCGGGATATATGGCTATCTTCGTGGAGTCTCTTTGGATCTGGCCTCCTGATCTTGAAAAGGCCAGAATTGTCTCTCTGTCTTTATAATTGAGCACTTTTGCTATTACTGGCCTAGGCGGAGCCCCCAGGGGCGGCCGTTTGGTGAGGGATTGGTGGGCTCTTTTGATGGTGAAGCCTTGTGAGAGTTTCTCCGCCCCAATTTCTTGCATTAGGAGGTTCTCAATGTAGTTTGTGGGGTTGTTCCCTCAATGCCCTCTGGCAGGCCTAAAATTCTGATGTTGTTTCGGCGTGCTCGCCCTTCGGCTTCTTCAGCCCTATCTTCCAGGTGTTTTAGTCTTTGTGCCAGTTCGTCAACATCTTTCAGAAGCTGTGTTTTGCCCTCTGTGTTTTCTCGAACCTGGGTTTCGAGCACTTCGGTCCTGCTGGCAATGGTGCGGACATCATGTCACAATAGGCCCAATTCTATGGCTACTGCATCCATTTTGCTCTCCATCGTCGTTTGGAGCGTCTTAATGGCCTCTAGGATCTGCGAGTTGCCTGGTTCTACCTCCGTTTCAGGAGGTTCAGGCAGCGCTGTTACAGTGCCTTTGGTATTGGTATCGGGTCTCGTTAGTCCTCCAGCCGCGTAGGTCTCCATGGTGGTCTGCTTTTGTTTAGTTCTCGTCCCCTTTGAGGACATTACACCAAGGGCTCGGGGTTCTGTTAATTCTCAGATGGGGCTCTGCGTTCACTGCGGGTGCTGCACAACCCAGGGGTAGCGTAGTTACTTTGCGCTCGTTGCGGGTGCCGTGCGGTGCGTCTTTATTGGCCCTTGGGCGCTGGACATTGTCATATGTGTTCCCCCTGGGATGAGTTGAGCGGCATCGTGGGACTGCAATGCCTTTGCGAGTCGCCCGTTTCCCTTTTTGTTGTTTAATAGGGCAGCTGGCCCCACCAGCGCCCGGGCTCACCGCCCTGTCAGGGCGCAGTCCGTTCACACACGCCCAGGCGTCCGCGGTGCGTATTTGAAATGTTAGGGGTAACCCCTGTCACCACCAAGGCGGAGCCCGGTTCTAACCGGATTCTCCGCTTTCGCAGCGCCGTGGGACAGGTAGTGCCCGCCCCGGCACTAATTCGTTCAGTGTTTGCCCTCCTGCCGCCTCTCCGAGCCCTCAGCAGTAGCTCCTTGTCTCCCTGCGCTGCGTTACAGGCCCCGCTCTGCTCCTCACCGCAGGCCTCCTGCCGTCCGGGTCCCTCCGCCTAAGTGCCGTCGCAGCCACTTCTCCAGGGGTGATCTCCACTCGCCTCGCTGCAGCGCTGCCGCTCCCAAGTTCTCCCATGTCGCCTCAGGCCCCGCTCACAGCGACCAGGGTTCGGCGCTTGTGCCTTCTGTCCTGCCCTCTTGGCTTCTCTGAGGGGCAGTCCTCACGCGGAGACCCAAGGGTGCCAAGCCGCCGAAGCCAGCCGGCGCCACCAGGCACACACGCCGCCGCAGCTCGATCTTAGCAGTCTTCTCGACTCTCACAGCTTTCGGACCGCGCCTGAAGTCCCTCAATAGGCCCTCCGATTCCTGCGGACCTGCCAAGCCTCAGATCGATGGTCTAGGTCGGTGAGCGCAGCGCCGCTTTAGTCTTCCATGCGGTGGGCGCCATTTTCCGCTCAGCTCTTAGGCTCTTCGCAACACGGTGCCCCGTTCTAGTTAGGGCTCACGGGGTCTCAAGACTCAGAATAGAGCCGCTTAATGTCTTCTGCAGCAGTTGTAGCGACTCACAGATGCTTTGGGCATTCATACAAGTATAGTTTTGCAGCTTATCTTGATCACATCGTGCAGAGCTTGCCGAATGTGCACCTTTCCTACATGGCGGTTAGCCACGCCCCTCCTGGACTGCACATTTACTGCGCAGTCGGCATTTAAAAAAAATTTGGACTCCCATTACTGCGACCAGCTTGGTCGCAGTAATGGGAGTCAGGGGTTGCGGGGGTGTCCCCCGCATACCGCCGTGGTAAGCGGGGGACAAGAAAGTAAAAAAGAAAAAAAGATAAAGGACCTTGCGGCATCAGCTTAGACCCACGTAAGTAGGAGGAACTTACACTGCACGGATAGTGGGGAGTCGGTGGCGCACACAGATGTGTGCCGCCGTAAAGGTAAGGTGGAGCGGGATCGGGTAGGGCAATGCAGGCCAGGGATGCAGGCAAAGTGATCTATCTGATCACGGAGTCGGCATTTTTGCCGTCTGCATTACGGTTGGCGCAGTGATCACACAGATCCAACACACTGCTCTGTTGGTCCGGCTCACTGCTTCAGTTGAATCAATGCCTTGGGACACCCTCGAGCTGTCGCACCCTTGGATCTACACAGCACCTGTTTCATGCTTCCTTCGAGTGTTGAACGATAGTCACTTGCTGAAGTGCACAGTGTTTACAATCAAATTGACATGACTGTCTCAACACCAGTTTGTCAGTGCGGAAAGCACCCAGAAAGCCTGCTCAACACTGTTGAGCCCCTGTAAGATGATTTTAAGGTATAGCATGGCATTTCTATCCCCTTGGCCTGGTTTTACGGCCCCTAGTGACACCAAAGACCCAATTTAATTGTTTTAAGAATCATACATATGAACTTGAACATTGCTATAAAGACCATTGCCTATATACCCCTGGCTTCTTATCCAGATGGTCCCTTTCATTTAGGTCTCTGCATAGTCTGTGTATTTCTTTACAGTGTGGGTTGTTTGGTTTGTGTTTTGAATAGTGTTTTTGTATTTCCAGATTACTTAAAGACTCCTATATTTTATAGGATCTTGAAAGCATATTTATTTTCGTTTAATAGTAGTATTGTTTTTTTTTTATTCTTCGTTGCTGGCTCACACCCCTTTCTAACAGTATACAGCCTGTCTTTGGCGGAAGCTAGCTTAAAGAGGCAAAGGATGCGTACCATTCTTTTTATGCCAGTTTCCCCTTTATGACTACGATCACTGCTGGTTTAGTAGTAGTGCGGAATGAGTAGGAGTTTAGAAACACCACTCATTGTGTCACAATTGTTTGCTCAGCAGAGTCTGTTTGAATCCGTTTGAACACCAATGATTGCTGGTTGTTTGAGATCGTTTGTTGGTCAAGCAGGCATTGGTACTTCTTTTTTCAGAACTCCTTCAGCTAATGGGCCCAATTGGTCCAAAGGCCTTTTGTGTAGGAGCCAAGTTGGAGACCTTTCTTTATGCAGGATATTGTATGGATGGTTTCATTAACTTCAAACAAGCATGGTGTGATACACAGAATGCAAATTCACACAGTAGGGGGTATAGACAATACTAATACATCTTTCTGGAAATGCATGAGCTTTCATTGTTGGATTTAGTGTGTATATATAAGTGTAGTGTATTTACAGCAGATCCCTTACTGAAGAGATGTTGAAGAGATGGGTAGTTCCTAAGCAGATCGTACTTTTGTCGCATGAATCATATGCAGTTCAGTTATTATTTTTGGTCTGATGTTAATTAGATGTAGAATGCAGTTTTGCAGAGTTTCGCAACAAAAATAGGTTGGGCAAAGTGTAGAAAATTACATCATGGAGAGATCGGGATTGAATTTGTTAAGACAGATGTTTGAACGTTAAAAAGAATTACACAGTTGACAAGGTCGCTGCATCTTACTCTTGATGCTGAAAGTTAAGTAAAGGAAAAAATAGAATCAATATTCCCGATACTTGAATGGGCATCCACATTACAATGGCTTTTCCGACACTGGGTTCTCATATTTCAACATTTTTTGTTACAGAAAAGTCCATGCAGTTTTAATGGGTTATTTGGTTATGTTGTTTTTCATTATCCTTTGAGAGAAAGGCACGGTAGGGATAAAAGAACCCATGCAGTGTGGCTGGGCTTTGCCGCTGTCGTATATAGTTCTAAAAATGAAGGCACGGGATTACCATACTTTTAACAAACATGTGCTCCTTTAAATGCAACAGCGTGAAAATTAAACGTTTGCATGATTCAAGAGATTGGTATTGTTTTGTTAGTTTAAACATTAAAAGTCCTCACACCCTTTTTAATTCCCTCTAATCTTATGATTCATAGGAGAGGAATCCAACGAGCCAACCTGACACATGCACTGCCAGCTTCCATGTCATTTCCTACCATTTATTTTATATATATATATATATATATATCATATTTTTCTATTATCTCCAAACCATTTCTAAATCATGTATATATATATGACATGAAATAAAATAGCACATGGTACAAAAGGATTTTTAAAATGGGTTGAAATTGCTTTGCAAATGAAATCGTTCTAATTGAATTTCATTTTTATGGTAAGAGCTATAATTGTAGAGATGTATCCCCAGGAACATTGCATTATTTGGAATTGTATGTTATTAGCTCTGAGACTAACTTACATTCAGATGCACATTTCAGGCGGCAGATTTTGTATGATTGCATCTTGAGATGCTGATGTTTCCGTGTTAGACGCTGTGTTGTTTCTGTCCTGCTCTTCTTTCTCCCCCTGTGCATTCTGGTTGAGGACTTGTGGCGAATTTCAGTTCATCCTTTATGAACATAAATGTGAGATGCTCACTGTAGGAAAAAGGCTGATATTCTATTACATGAAGAGATGAATGACTGAGGGTTTTTATTTTTTGTATTTCAGCAATGATTTTCATTCAAATAACATTGGTTTAAAAAATAAAGAGAATTTCTTTTTTTTCACCAATCTTTCTAATCGAAAATTCCTAATCATAGATCCTATCATCATTCCTAGTCATAGATCCTATCATCATTCCTAATCATAGATCCTATCATCTTTCAGCCTGGTATCTAAAAAATAATTTCTGTGCATTCAATAAAACATTATGGAAAAAAAGAATAACCTCCTGAAGAAAGAAGGCAAAATACTATGATATATATTTTTTTCAAAAAGGTGGCAGGCGCCCCTTTCCAGAAAGAACATGGCATGATAACCTGTTCTGTGGTTTTTTCCCACTTTGAGAGTTTGCAGCCATCACTTTTTGCTCACTGTACCTTTCACAGATGGGAAATATCCATTTGCATATCAGTCTTTGTCCCACCCACATGGGCAGTCCAGCACCGAAATGCTATGGCAATTCCCTTCTGAACAAGAGTACCAACTGCAACCCCATACACGTGTTTGAGCCTTGTTGGGCCTCATCAGTGAGGTGAAGCTGTGCCTCTCTGAGCACAATGAGCAGGGAGTCCACGTCTGGTTGCCCCCAGGTAACTTAGGGTGACCAACCCCAAGTTCCTTCCAAAAATACAAAAAAGGTAGCAGGCACCCCTCTCTCGAAAGAACACAGCATGATAACCTGTTCTGTGGTTTTTTCCCACTTTGAGAGTTTGCAGCCATCACTTTTTGCTCACTGTACCTTTCACAGATGGGAAATATCCATTTGCATATCAGTCTTTGTCCCACCCACATGGGCAGTCCAGCACCGAAATGCTATGGCAATACCTTTCTGAACAAGAGTACCAACAGCAACCCCATACACGTGTTTTAGTCTTGTTGGGCCTCATCAGTGAGGTGGAGCTGTGCCTCTCTGAGGTATATAAGTGTATCAAATAAAATAGTGAACTTGTTGTTTCTGTTTGTGTTGCATGTTAATCTGCACAGAAAATAAAAAGCAATATCATATTCAAGAATCATTACTGTTTCTGTATTCATTGAGAAGTCCATGAATGCTATACAAAAGAGGTTGGTGAGGTGATAATAATTTTCCAATACCAAATAGGACACAATTGTGTGGATGATGGCCCAAGAGACAAAGCAACACTCTTTTATTCTGAAGTTCAAATAAGTGCATTTTTGCTGCATGTATTTGAAAGCGTCCCTTGTGTTACTTTGTTGCGCGTAATCTTTCTGGACAAGGCAGTGAGCATCACAGTTGAGGTCTGCCAAGTAATCGATATATGGAAATTGCTACAAAGCAAATTATTTAAATGATAAAATGTATAGAATCAAAACTACTTGTCTGAAACGGTTCATGTCAGCGCACGCAGGATCTTTTCAGTATCATTGACGATTTTATGGAAGGGAGTACACCTTTCAAAGGGCAAAATATGTTAGCTTTTAACTCACAAATGTTTCTTTAACGCTGCCAGAATATGAGAAAAGTATGTATTGTTATGTGAAGGTTTAGTCTGATTCTAGTCAACTGAAAGAAATGTGTTTTACAAGATGTCTGATTAAATGTCTGATCTTTCTTTTCTAGGCACCAGCACCCTATAGATAATGCAGGCCTTTTCTCCTTTATGACGCTCAGCTGGCTCACTCCGCTCGCAAGAAAAGCCTATAAACATTCAGAACTGAACCTTGATGACCTGTGGAACCTGTCTTGCCATGAGTCATCTGAAGTTAACTGCCAAAGGTAAAAAAAAAATATCTTACATATTAAATTCCTCTGTATGGTTTCCTTTCAGATCCATGTAACATTTAAAATGTTTCAGTTTTGTTCAGTATGTTATTTATAAAATAATGCTGAATATATGTGTAGGTTCATAGAATACTGTTGTGGTGATTTTGAGTATGTACAAAGCTATGAAGTATATCTTTGACTTAACTTACTTCCATGACGTCAGGGTCCTATGGCTGGAGTCCTGAAGAGGGTACACATATATCAAAAAAACACAATTCAGCAAGGTCAGAATCGAGCAACTGAATCCTGAATTAGTCACCACATGATTTGGTAGACACAGAATTATGAAAAAGTCTGTAAACTGCAGTTCAGATTTAATTTAGGTGCAGTAAGTGTCACAATACACTTGAATTTTAGGAGCATAGGATATTCAACATTTAAAACATACACAGTATAGTACCTGAGTTAAGGACCTCAATTGGACATCAACCAGGTGCCTCGTACAACACAGTATAGTACCTGAGTTAAATGATTCAAAAGGTAAGTATTTGAAGAAACCAAATTCTTATGTTTGTACATTCTCTAAAGGTTCCTTGGGAAGGAAGCTACAGAATTCACTGGAGTCATAATCAGATAATCAGCCCATTAGTGTGGGAACAATCAAGAGTTGAACAACAACATATATAACATGTCAACACGACAGTGTTTCAGGCATTTTGTGATAAGCTAGATGAGCTCTAATGGTGTAGGCCTTCATCAGGACAGGAGTTTCTTATAGGTGGAGTATCCTATGTGGTCGGATCCGTGGAGCACATTGGCTATGGCGTTTTAGTGTTCGTGTACACTATAAAGAGATGGAGCATTCATCTTCAGCAAACGCGGTCACTCCTCTAGGGGCCTGTAGAATGGAAGATGTCTAAACAGGCTGCGGTGAGTGTGTAAGGAGCGGTCCAATTGAGGTCCTCGCTCTCGTGGGAGAACCAGGGTTGCCGGCGCTGCAACAGAGACTCCGCTCCGCCGGCAGCTTTCATACAACAGTCCCTGGATCTCCCACGAGAGCGAGGACCTCAATTGGACATCAACCAGGTGCCCCATACAATATTGGTCCTGAAGAGGGTGACAGGTACGAGAAAGCCGGGCGACATGGGGTTGCTTGAATGAAGCTTCTCTTAATCTAGATATGTGTCTTTATACGAGCTACGAGCTGGTGGCAGCAACCCCATGTTTGAGGGGTCTCCAGAATGACTTGTAATCTCCACAATGAAGCCCTAGGGCAGCCAACAGCCTGCGAGTGGAGACTGGTAGCGTGTCAGCGGAGAGCTTGCTGGAAGCGGGTGAATCATGGAGCACACTAGGCAGGCCTGTGATTGGAAACCGATCAAGAAGTGCTTCAAAATTGCCAGTCGGCACGAGCAACCAGTTCGTGCAGTGAGTACGTGCAAAGTTCATGCTGCGGCGTCGTTGCATCACACAAGCGATGAAGGCCCGGCCCAAGCTGAGTGTGCAAGGAGCGGTGGAGGCGGGGACGTGCCCAGCAACGTCTGCATGCTGCGCCCGTGCATGGCGCAGGATTCAGTAAAGAACAAGGAATAGGTTAGGCACAGGCAGCACCCGCTACTGGTGAAAAAATAAATCATGAACAGGACCAACAGTTCAAAACTTCCACTGTGTTTCCTGCCCAACCTGGGTGTCCGACCTATAGTGTTGTAATTATGGATTGACAGTTTTAAGGTGTATCTCAGGACTGCAGGAGGGGCAACATTTGCAGAGGACCAGAAGGAGGCAGCACTGCTAAATTATATAGGCACCGAAAGGCTACACATTCTTTGCCACCTGCCTGGCGAGAACATAATGGTCCCACCCGGTGAGGGTGGTGAGGAGGGATTTGTGAGTCTATATGATGCAGCCCTAGCGAAATTGGAAAACCGTTCCGACAGGAAGCCCACCGTAGCTTTGGAGCGATACCATTCCTACTCTCAAGCACAAAGAAGAGGGGAATCATTTGAATCGTATGCCATGGGACTTAGAACTTTGATTGCTACATGAAAGTTTACCGGAATGCTAGAGGAGTACATAAGAGACTAAGGGCCTCATCAGGGAGAAGGTGGAGTGGTAAAAATATGGCAGTCATGCTATTACTGCCACTTTACTGCTCCAGAGTTTGGGGGAAACTCAGAGCATTCAACTCCAGCTGTGAGCTGGAGGTGAATGCGGTGACTTTCCGCCCATTTACAGTGCGGTAATTGCGCTGAAAATGCCCCATTGAGTCCAATGAAAATGGGGACTTACCCCACCACAGCAACTTCTGTTCCGGTGCTAATTCCGCCGGACCAAGTTGCAGTAACACTAATTGCTTTGGGCGGTATCCCGGGGGATTTACCACCGGGATACTGCCCAATTTGTGATAGAGCCCTAAGTCATGATGAAGACTTCCAATGCAAAAATAAGGGAGTCCCTGTGGATTGATAGGGACCCGCATTTGAAGAAGGCTCAGGAAATAACCGGAGCCATTGAAGAATCAGCCAAGAACGTGCAGGAAGTGGTGTGCAAGGAAGCACAGGTGACGGCTGAAGATGTACAAGTCAGACAGGCTATCCAACGGCTAGAAAACAACAACACCTAAAGGTGATGGCAGTGGGAACTGCTATAAGGCAGAAGTAGGGAAAAGCAGGAACTTCAAAGGAACACAAATGCCATGTAGCAAGTGTCGGTGGTGCAGCCACAATACAGGCACCAAGGATTATCTGTCTTGGAATGCGGATTGCAGGCGATGTGGTCAAAGAGGACATTTTTCAAGGTAATGCAGGGCGCCGGTCAGCACACGAAAAACAAACCACAAATGTATAGCCCAAATTTGAAGATGGTAGAAGAAGGTGAAGAAAACCGAAGGAAGGTAGGTTGGTGTTCTGTTACAAGTGTAAGGGGCCAAATGCAATGGCCCATTTGATACCATATGCGTTAATGGTGTAAACATGGAAATGTTAGTAGATCCAGGGACCCCATATGCAATGATTTAACCTGAATCGTAAAAAATAAAAATAAAAACTATAACAAACGACTGAAAAGTCTAGGACCTCCAGATATAAACCCAAGCACGTATGGCCAATCACTTATAGATGTGTTAGGGCGTGCATGGATAAGTATTGCGTATAAGGTCCGCACAGCCATGTTCTAATTGTATGCAGCTGTAAAAGGGGTAAGTGTCCTGCACTGGGAGGAGCAGGCAGCTTTGTAAATGCAATTATGCCCATCGAAGGAGACACCCATATTATGTGTGAGAGTGACAGAAATGTCACCTCAAGGTTTAAATTCGGTACATCCCATGGTGTTTATGGAGAAATTGTGCATTGCGCACAAGATCATCTTGAAGAGGGGGAGTCATATCTGAAGCTCATAAGGTCAGAAGGGGGCCAATTTTGGCAAGTGAAACACTTAATGCAGAATTGGATAAGCTGCAGAAAGCAGTTGTCGGCATAGAGTCCTCAGAATGGTTATCCCCGATGGCACTTGCACACAAACAGGACAGAAGGCATACGTATGTGTGTCGAACTAAGAGAGTTAAACATATGGGTGGCCAGACATCCGTTACCAAATATCAATGAATTACTGACCACTATGGAGCGAGCATCTTGGTTTACTACACTCAATCTGTTATCCATCTACCACCAAATCGACTTGCATGAGGTGTCATGCCCCCTTAGGTCTATTGTTATACCTTTCAGGGCATTTAGGTTCTGTAGGATGCCTATTGGAGTAGCATCAGCATCAGCAGTATTTCAGCGCCTGATGAAGGAACTATTAAGTGGTGTGGAAGGAGTCAGTCATTTTCAGGCTGGCATAATGGTGTGGGGAAGAATGGAGGAAGAACATGATCAAAGGGGGTACATATGGTGGTACAGACATTACAGGAGAAGGAGCTGACCACCAAGTTGGCGAAGTGTCAAATAAAGCAAACAGTGTCACATACCTGGGTCACACCATTGATGGGGAAGGGATAAGACCAAAAGAAGGGTTGGTCAGGCCAATGATGCAAACATCGGCACCTGCAATTGTAGTCGTTCCTAGGAATGCTGAAATATTATGTCAAGTTTGTACACGCATATGCTGAGAAAACAGTGCACCTGAGTGTTCTATTGAAGAAGAATGTCCCATTCATTTGGCCTGGTCAATGCCAAAGCAAATTTGAAGTGATCAAACGTAATGTGAGTAACGCGTCATCATTGTCCACATTCACTGTCAAATGCAAAACAATATTGACAGACCAGAGTGGGCCGATGTTATCTCAAAGGCATGGGAGTGAATACAAATGCATTGCTTTTGCATCCAGAGCATTGAGGGAACACAAGCGAAAATATGCAGTCATAGAGTGAGTGAGAGAGAGAGAGAGAGAGAGAGAGAGAGAGAGAGAGAGAGAGAGAGAGAGAGAGGGAGAGAGGGAGGAGAGAGAGAGAGAGTTTGGCGGTCTGGTTGCATCTAAACAGTCTTGCACATTATCGTTTGTTGTGGGGGATACCATATGTGTTATGCATGGAGTGCAAGCCATGGCTACAAAAGGGCTAGTATCAGTGTCACCAGGCATAGCCAATCGGTGTCGCCGGGCATAGCCAGATGAATGGTTGATTTACAAGAATACCATTTTGTGGTTGAGTATGTCCCAGGGCAACGTAATGCTGTAGTGGAATGCCTATCGAGGTTACCTGGGCAGATGTAGAGGATGTGGTAGATGAGGGTAACACACAGGTGGCATGCTTGGACCAGCTGTGAATAGAAACAGGTGGGAGAGGGAGTCCAGAAAGGACATAGAGTTGTTATGGATACTCAAGGGGCCACTTGAGGGGTGGGGGCAGGTGGAAAAGGGGAGTAAGACTGAAAAATATAAGCTGTGAGAGGGTCCATGGGGGGTTAGCAGAGGAGGAAGACAAATTCCTCATTTGCCATTAAGAAATCAATTTATGCAGTTGGTGCATGAAGGGCATAGGGGTAAAAGACATGCACCAAGAGACAACTGCATAAGGTTAATTGGTGGCCATGCCTGGATGGAAGTTGAACAAGTGGTCAGGGATTGTGCGCCGTGCACCATAAGCGACAAGAGGGAACAACGTAGCATACCTATTGAGATTCCAGATAAAGTATGAGGCAAAGTGGTTTTGGACTTTATGGGTCCTATTGATATATTGGGGGAGGAAGCAAGATTTTTGTTGGTTTTGGTTGAGTACACGTTGAGATGGATTGAAGTGTTGCCTGTACCATCTGTAACAACAAGCAGCGTAATTGATTTTCTAACCATGGTGTTTAAAAGGGAAGGTTTTTCAGAGGGGTTGTCAATGGATAACTGGGTGCACTTTGTATCTCGAGAAATTAAGAATTTTATGTTTTGAGTACAGCATTAGGCATCACAAGATGGCATTATATAATACAGAAGCAAATGGGTTTGTGGAGAGAGCCAACTGATTTATCACGGGCACCATACAATTGGCTTTGGCGAGTCATTTAAAATGGCGCACAGTGGTGCTGGAGGCTATTTCGCCACACAGACGTACACCGTTTGTTGTGTGACAGGATGCACACCATTTGAAATGATGCTGGGCAGAAAATTTGCTAGAAAATTGGTCCCTCAAACATAGGAGGG
The DNA here is from genome assembly GCF_040938575.1 of Ambystoma mexicanum. Classification (NCBI taxonomy): domain Eukaryota; kingdom Metazoa; phylum Chordata; class Amphibia; order Caudata; family Ambystomatidae; genus Ambystoma; species Ambystoma mexicanum. The sequence goes on from NC_090939.1 coordinate 642,070,771, forward strand.
GTGTAAGTGCATGTAAACATGAAGGCTGTGATGGAGCGGGTCAAACAAAAGCATATTGCGCAGGTGGAGCCAATGAATACCAGGCAGAGGGGTAAGGAAATATAAATACAAGTGTGGAATGTAGCCAGGGGGAGAAATCTCCAGTTTGTGGGAAAAGGGCTTCCTCTATACCTGCCACCGGGTATGTCAGACTGGAAGTAGGCACAGTGTAGAGCAAGAGTCATGTGGTGTTGTTGTAACCCAAAGGAGGGTTAATGTCCCCAAATGTTTATCTCAGACTCCATGATGTCGGGGTCCTAGGGCTTCAATCTTGAAGAGGCTGACAGATACTGGAAAGCCGGGCAGCATGGGGTTCCTTGGAAAAGCGTCTCTTAATCCACATGAATGTTTTAGCATATTTACAAATACTATTTAGAAAGGGCCAATGCTGGGAACCAACAGAAGGGCAATTTCCATTTTGCAACAAAGTGATTTTGCAACTTTCGGCACCAACACATAACTATTCAGTCACATGATAGAATGTTGTGATGTTATTAATGTCAAAGAGAGGTGAGTATTTTGCATTAACTCTTTCCTTTTATTCACATAGCAGTAAGATAAAATAAATAAACAAACTACAACTCTAACAGACTAGACCTATCTTTAATATATGCCAATTATCAGTCAGTATCAATCAAGTACAGCCTAATTTTCATATTTCCATCCTAAAAATGTGAGCGTATTGACCTGCGGAAGAAATTACAGCAGTGCCATGATCTAACATCACAATATGGCAATCAAAGACGAGTGCTCTTGGTTGATTGCAATCAGAAAAATAAACTTCTCCTCCAATCCACAGAGGCTGAAAGAAATACACGATATTAAGTGAGGGCAATAGAGGTCAGATAATATTTGACTCAATGCTGTTGATAAAACATTGATGCTCCTTTTTAGTGCTAGGAGTAAAGAAACGTTTAAGGCTTGCACAGAGACTTTCTGTTATTCAAGTTCAAAGTTCTGCACAAACTGGAGCTAAAGCCTAGCCAGTAGAACTAAAATTGCATGTTTGAAATGCAAACTCATTTGACAAGTATGCTGACCCCAAAATGTATTCCAATTGACACCCTCTACATAGTTTTGGAGAGTAAACTGGACAATGCAGCTGTCATGAATAAATAAAAAAGTTGACAGGAAGACGGTTCAATGTCATTGGTGTGTATTTCCTATTGATGTAAGAAATGGGCCATGCAAAGTTTAGCTTAATCCTGAAATAATGAATATTGAATAGTGCGGCGACCTGCTTCTGTAGAATGAGACACAGAAAGGGTAACACCATCAGGATAAAAGGTACCAACTGTACTATCCAATGCACGTATGCCTGATACTCTCCTTAGAGGCACTCCCTTGATCCATTTAAAGAAAGCTTTTGAAAAAAGTATAACAAGTGGGATTGGTGTAAAAATTATAATCATCTGGCTAAATTAAAGGGTTACAAAGCAGTATCTCATGTGGTCCATAGGTACAGGAAAACGCAGCCCTATTTACTTCGATGCCCGGATCCGGCCATAAGGACTTTCATCTTGAAACTTCGTACCAAACAACTTCTGGTACGATCGATAACAGGACCCCGTCTAGGCCTTTTGGCCGCGAATAGATACTGCTGCATCTGTGGTGTTGTAGATAAGCCTGAAACTGCCAGACACGTGCTCACACTCTGTGTTAAGATGGGGCACATATATATGTGCAACCTGGGAGTTTTGTCCACAGTTACGAGGTGATCCACTCTGATTCCTTCTGGTATTACTGCTTAAATGCAGATTTTACCTCCATTCAAAACGCTCTACACTGTGTATGGTGTCATGCGCTAACTCTGCTGGTTGACTCGGGTGGGCTATTCTCTCCTTGCATCTCGCATTCAGAGATCCAGAGGGAACCCAGACTTTTTAGTTGTAAGTGGCATGTCTGAAACTTATGCTATGACCGTGGTAGCGAATGGATATCATCACGCCAGAGAAAAAAGCTTTGGGAATCGAGAGTTTCCCAATCCCTATGACTCCTCCCTAACACTCCTGCTGACCGTTGGTCCGTTTTCATGATTGGCTCTGTGCGTGGCCAGTCCCATTGTTTCCCCCCCCCTTTCCCCTCTATTCCCTTCCTCCTCCCCTTACTTTTTACCGTCCCATTCTTTTGTGATTGTATCCAGTAGCTATATCCTCTGGAAACAAGACGATATGAGCATTTTATGTTAACGTTGCGTGCGTACATTTTTAGGGTTCTAATAATCTTGTGCATTTTGAGAATTTTGATATTGTATTGTACTGTTACACGATCATTAATCAGGTATATTGATGAGGGATTGAAACCTGATCATGTACACAAAACAAATCAAATCGAAATTCGTTATTGTATGTATATGTATGTATGCACATGTATCTTTTATGTTATTTTATATCATCTTATGTTATATGATTGTGGATTATTGTTGAATCTTATTTTTTTATATTGATTGTTTTGTGTAAAGTTCTTGATTGAACTATATCACAATAAAGATATTCTTATTATTATGATACACTACTAAATGGTAGCAGGCACATATGATAACTAAATTAGCTAGAAGCACCTATAGGGAAAGATCCTGATTGGTCGGCCAAGCAAAAAAACAACTGAAGTACAAAATTGGCTTCCCATAAATGACATTATTTTGGAACAGAGCAAAACTCTCCCTAACCATGTGCAACATGCAGCATACCATTGCATGCTCCCTGATTAGCAGGTTCCCCACCAGACAATTCTGCATCGAAATTGCTGATCTGTATGCATTGACAGTTCCGTAGCTGAGTATGGAGGACAAGCTCTGCTAGGAAAGTCAGAAATTCGGTAACACAGGGCTTGACCAACATCCAGGCTCCCACTGTGGCACAACAAAAAAAACAGGAGTGCCCGGCAGTAGGGTAAGCCTTAAATGTCTTACGTTTTGTAAAACACTGGATTACAAGGAACCTCCAAGCATTTCTAAACACTTGATATGCTGCTTAAGCCCCCTTGTAGACTCTGTAGCCCAAGTCGAAATTTGACCCTAGCATCCACTCCTGCCCAATTGGCGTGCATGTGACTCACACAGTATAGTAGATCTGAGTTTGAATCGGAAGTAGCCCTGCCTTTCCAGGATTTTATGTGGGGAAGCCACCATCTGATATGTTACCTTCCTTTTGGCAACAGAGGAACCCACTGAGAGTATAATAGCTCTTTTGGCAGACAGGTGGTCCGGAGACACTAAAGGGCCCTCTAAAACCGAGGTACTGCCAAGATTGCTTGTATTGAGGAGCAGAGGAGACTAATTAGTCTTCCACATTATCCTAAAGGATATTGCTGAAATCCTTCGTGCCTCAACCACTTCCCTGCTTATAATCCAAATTTTGGAGCCTGGAAGGCAAAGAGACCAATTCTGATTGTCTGTTATGAACCACAAAAAGGGTTGCAGTGGTGATTTTCCCTAATTTATCACAAACATTTTGTCTTGAAGAATGTGTACTGTTTAATTTGGTGCAAATCGGCATCCTCAGGACTGCTGGACATAATCGGATGTAATCCAAACATATGAACAGGCGGATACCCCTTGATCTGATAAAGCTTTCCAATGTTTGTAGGCTTTTTGAAAAGCACCGTACAACTCAGAAAAGGACGAATGGAAGTACAGTAAATGAAAAGAAATATTGACCCCATCAGATCTAAAAGTAATGTTTGGGTGAGTGGATAGGAGCTGTGAGTTAAGCATCTTTGGAGTCTTATCTCACTGACCAATCCCCTTGTCTTTAAATGTCCTAAATGAGTTTCATGTTCTCCATCTTAAAATGTCTGAACACCAAAAACCTATTCAGTTCCTGTGGATTGATATTGATATTGATATTTTATTTCTATCGTCCTCGTACACAAGTGTTTCAGAGCACGACAAGGCAAGGGAAGGGAACAGGGGAGACCAAAACAACAATCTTACTAGGCCCAGTGACATTGAGAACGCGCAAGTGCTTGGGATCGGGGGAGGGAAAAAGTGCATTGAAGTGGGGAGAAGTGGAAAGTGCGGAGAAAAGGAGAAACAGATAAATAGTAATAAATAAATAAATAACAAAGGCAACAAACAGTGGTAGTGCAGCCAGCAAGTGGCAAGTGCTGGGTTTAAGGCAGCAGACAGGGTAGGTCTGATAAGTGCAGGAAGAAAAAGGGGGCGACTGTATGGGTACAGATACAGACCCCAGTACAAGGGGTGGCCCGGAGGCAGTGCAGGAGGGTGGCAGGGTGAGCAGGTACCTGGGCCCAGAGGACAGAGGGTGGCCAGGTGCACGGTGCCAAGAGCGAACAGATCAGCAGGGGAGAGGGGGAGCGAAGGCAGAAGCAAAGAGGAAGGTCTTGAGGTGCTTCCGGAACCGGAGATGGTTCTCCTGAGGTTTTAGAATGGCGGGGAGGTTGTTTCAGAGGGAGGCCCCATCCGAAGACAGAGATCTACCCCCAGCTCGTTTGTTTGAAAAACAACTGACCCTGAGGAAGTTAGAGGTAGAGGAGCAAAGAGCTCGAGGGGGGAGGTATTTGCGGAGGGATAGCTGCAGGTATTTTGGACCCAGGCACCAGAAAGCCTTGTGGACAATGCAGAGGGTTTTGAATTTAATCATTGAATCCACTGGGAGCCAATGGAGAGATTTCAGAGCTGGAGAGATACGATCCCAGGGCCTGAGGCCAAGGACAAGTCTTGCAGTCCTGTTCTGGATTTGTTGCAGAGGGCGGAGAGTAGAGGCAGGTAGATTTAGAAAGAAGCTGTTACAATAGCCCAACCTAGAGAGAACCAGAGCTTGGGAGACAGTGAGCTTCTGGAGGAAGGAGAGGAAAGGCAGAGTACCTCTCAGTAGGGGCAGTAGGAAGTTTGACTTTTTAGAAACATCAGAGATGTGGGCGGAGAAGGAAAGTGTAGAGTCAAAGATGACCCTGAGGTTCTTAGCCTCGCAGGTGGGGGTAGGAGAGGGCCAAGGAAGGCCGGCCAGAGAGGGAGGGGAAAGGATGGTGAAGGTGTGCCGATGAGGAGGATCCCCATCTTGCTGGCATTCAAAGATCATTGGCGGCACACCAATCTTGAATGGCAGTTAGGCAATCAGAGATGAGAGAGGGAGATGAGGTGGCCGAGGGCACCCTGAAAATGAGTTGAGTGTCGTCAGCGTAGCACTGGAAATTTGAGCAGAAAATATCAACGCAGTGGGTGAGAGTTGCCAGGTATTGGTTGAAAAGCCAGGGCGAGAGGTTAGACCCCTGGGGAACACCACAGGTAGAGAGGAAGATAGATGATAGGAAGGACCCAAGTTGGACCTGGGAGGGTTGATCAGAGAGGAAAGAGGTCAGCCAGGCCAGAGCCTGATCAGTGATACCCTGGTTATCACAGAGACGGTTGAGCAGGATGATATGGTTGACCGTGTTGAAGGCAGAAGAGAGATTGAGCAGAATGAGACAGAGGGAATGTTAGAGTCAAGGTTGGAGAGCAGATCTTCACGGATTGATCACTGGTGTGTGCCTATTGTTTTTCTTCTTCACCAAAAAGGGATTGTGGAGAAACACAGCTGGCATTCTTGTTGGGCAGCATCTCAATCACCTGAGAGGTCAGTAACTTGGTGTCCTGTGCAACATAGGGTTTCCCCTGGATGGAGGGCCTTGTGAATTCTGTTTTGCATCCTGGTTCCTGAAACCATGAATCATGTATACTGAGGTACCAACTATGTGAAACATAGTCTAATGTACATCTCATAAAGCACAACCTCATGTATTTTGTGGGCCTCTTGTGTGTACTATGTAATAAATGATGGTGTATCCCACTCTACTGAATCCATGAATAAACTGGTTACCTTCTAATGGATTTTTATACCTGCCTTTTATTGGTCTGTTTCAGAACAAATTACCTATTTGGGGAAATAAAACTGCCCTTGATAGTTGGGGTAGAGCAGTGTCCTCCCTCTGGTGAGAGATGCTGTGGGACCCAAAGAACGTAGGAGCATGGCCAGGTGAACGGGTCCTGCTCCTCACTGTCCTGGAAGGTACTGAGAGACAAATATCATCTGTAGTGAAGACTGCTCTCTGGCAATTGGGCTGAATCTATTTACATAACCTCCTAAAGCTTTCACTAAATAATTTCGAAAAAGCAACTCTTCTTCGTTAGGATTGACATTGGTTTAAGTGAGAACCCCAACCATGGAACTCATTTTCAAAGTTTGCCTTTATGACATTCATGAGTTACTGATGTGTTGGAATATCGAACAAAAATTGAATGCCCTCTGAGCCCATTTAGTCAGGATCTCTTTTTTCTATTGTGATCCACTTTATCTGCCATTTCCATAATAATGAACATCGGCCTGGGCTATCAAGCGTTCAGTTATTACAAACCTGCCATGCCCTATCTCTTACCTTACTAAGTTTGCCCCTGTAAAAAGAACATAGCACTGTTTGGGTCAATAACAAGAGTCACTACCTCTTCATCAGGAGTAGAGGTTTTCAGGCATTCCATTTTCATCTTACTCATCAGGGTGCCTCCATTTAAATACAGTCCTATACTTCTGCCGTTTAAGGATCCTTATCGTTTCCACATAAATAGAAGGGTCTCTAGGAATTGGGACCAAAGGTAAAATCTCTGCTTTATCAAGGAAGCCCATTGGTGAGTAACTCCTGCATGTGTCCAGGCAATGTATCCAGTGCCCGTGTGCCCTCTTAACTGCTTTCTGCTCTTTGTCACGGGCCAACGGTCTTGAGAATATCAACAGGTTGTTTGATCTTAACTCACTCTCATTTATCAAAAAAGGGGTGTGTTAGTAAAAAAGATAAGGACCCCACTCATCTCTGGTGTTACTAAGGCCTTCCCTTTTTGCAGTTGCTTTACATTCCTGGGGTGAATATCCCTCATCACTTGGATTAGAGAGGATGGTATGAGGGCTTGACGCCCACCCCTGCTGGCAAATTACAAAGGGCAGTGGGTCACTTTACTGCAGAAATGTTTCAACTGTAAAGAATTTTGCATCCTGATTTTTAGTTAAAAAAACAGAGGTCCTGAGGGTGTCCCCTATGCAATGGGAACATGCAGTGACAAGCATTCCCCCCAAACAGTGAAGGCGGTGGGACATGGGTAGAAAAGGGTTTCACAGAATGATGACTCGCTAAATATTTGGTTATATGATTAAGTTGCTCAACCCATAGGAAGAACACATTTTGGGCGGCTTATAACTTTGCTCCCCCTGGATGAATCCTCATGAAACTTCCAGAAAAAGTATATGGCCCTGTCAGATTGATGAGGTTTCGTTTATGGGGGGCAAAGTTATAGGGGGGTCTCAAAATGTGTGGTTTTTCACATTGACGCTATGGAAAAAAAATGTGCTAACGCCTACAGCCCAAACCGCTTGGGCGGCTTGTGACGAAATATGCACCAGGAGACGCGGCTTGGTCCTGAATGCATGCTTTTGTAAATTTGGTGTAAATCCATCTAGTATATAATTAAAAACAGGCAAAAAGTAGGTAAAAACAAATTGGTGATGTCTAGGTTCGGTCCGCAGACTCACTTCCCTGTTTGGTCTGCGGACGGGCCTCCGATTGGCCCAGAAGGTGGCGTGATTGGTCAATAAAAAACATGAGGTGCGTCAAAAATGTTTGAAACGGTCGCCATGTTGGATTCGCTCATAACCGCTGTTGTCCGCCGAAATCACAGTAAAAACACATTAAAAAACACAACATTGCACTTGTCAAACGAATGAAACAATCTCTGTGGAGGTGAGGAGGATGGGATGGGATATGGCCATAAAATGCCAAAAACCCAGTGATTTTCCATCTCCGAAGTTCACAACCAGTCCAGATGTTCAGAGGCAGCCCTGTGATGTTCGTAACCATCGCAAATGTTCGGAGACATCCATACATATTTCTGCATTACAGGGTTGGTGAAAAGCAGTTTTTGGATGGCTTGTAACTTTGGCGTCACTCAATGAAACGGCATGCAATTGTGCAGTATCATGTTAGACCTGACCCTGAATGGTTCTGCAAAGTTTGGCACTGTTTCGCCAAGAGGGAGCAAAATTAGAGGGGGGTCCTCACATATTTGAAAGGCTTATAAATTGAGTGCCGTTTGACGAATCTGCACAAAGGTCTGCAAACAGATTGTAGAACTAAATTCGAATGGTTTCACACAGTTTGGTGGAATTTTGTCAAGAGTGGGCATAATTAGGGGGGGTCTCAACATTTTTAGATGGCTTGTAACTTTGCTGCCATTTGACAAATGTGAACAAAAGATGTCAGAGAGATTAGAGACCTGACTTTTAATGTTTGTGCAAAGTCTGAATCGATTTCGTCAAGTGGGGGCTAAGTTATCTGATTATTTTATGTAAGCACATTTTGACACTTTTCAAAAAATAAAACATGGACCGATTTGCAGCAAACTCATGCAAGGAGCATTGGCATGGACCTGAAAGCATGGTTTTGCAAATGTGGCTGTGTTTGATTTTTACAAAAATGTCACAATGTAGGTACAAAAAATAGTGATATACCTTGGTTGACTGAGGTATAGCCTGTGGCCATGGGCAGGGGCCAGATTGTCTGAGTCATGGCCATGAGGGACCGGCAATGGGATTAAAGTGGGCATGACGACAAGGGACCGGCTATGTGGTAAAGTTTTTCGAAATCAGGATGGGTTTGAATGGGAAAGAAAATTCTGACATGGCTACAGCCCGAAGTGCTGGACAGGATTGCATCAACAGATCGCTGTGACAACTGCTGCATACACTGCAAGCCCCTACGGGCTCTGTGACAAATGCTAATCAGCACATAATTACCAAGCACACCGAACTAGGAGCCAATGTGGTCACCGGGCCACCCCTCCAAATCTTCAACCATCCTTATTTGAGACCATACCAGGACAAGTTATTGGGTTTGCATTCCAGACTAATTTCCACAACCTGGCAGCAATGACTGGCCCACAATCCACACGCCTTGAGAAAGAACACGTGTCAGCTGACTTCTAACAATAAATATAGTATCAACAATAGTTCTCAAAACTGCTTTATTAGGACAACAGTTACTTATTGAACAACCCAGCGCTCAGGTGAACAGGGCTCACTCTTCTATTCCAAACCTAACACTTGAAGAAGGAAGGGCACCTTCACAAAAAAAAAACATTACCAACAACAGGGTAATCCGTTAAAGTGTTTTTTGAAAAGTGTCATAATATAGGTACAAAAAATTGAAATATACCTTTGGTGACTGAGGTATAACCTGTAGCCATCGGCAGTGGGCAGATTGTCTGAGTCATGCCATGACCACGAGGGAACAGCAATGGGGTTAAAGTGTGCAAGGCCACCAGGGACCGGCTATGTGGTAAAGATTTTCGAAATTGGGATAGGTTTGAATGGGAAAAAGAATTCTGCTCGTGACTACAGCTAGAAGTGCATGCCAGGATTGCAGCGAACATTCGCGAGGGGCATCAGCAAGGACCTCAAAGCATGATTTAGCAAATCTGGCCTGTGTTTTATTTTTTCTAAAGTGTCAAAATATAAGTACAAGAAATTGTGATATAACATGGGTGCCTGGGCAATGGGTCTGGCCCTGAGCAAAGACAAATGTGTACTCTTGATTTGCCTATTGGGGTATGCAGCATGACCGAAGTCCTAGGTTTGAATGGGAACAAATATTCTGCTTGCGGCTACAGCCTGAAGTTCTGGACTGTATTACAACAAACCTGCGCCAGGGGCATCATCAATGACCTGAAAGCATGCGTTTGCAAATCTGTTTTGTGTTTTATTTTTCCAAAGTGTCGAAATGTAAGTACAAAACATAGTGATATACGTTTGGTGCATGGACAGTGGGACAGTGGGCCTGGCACCTCAGCAAGGACGATTGCCTACTCTGATTTACTTTTTGGGGTATGCGGCATGGCCGAAGCTCTAGTTTAAATGGGAAAAAGAATTATGCTTGCGGCTGCAGACCCAAGTGCTGGACGGGATTGCAGCAAACTTGCGCGAGGAGCATCAGCAAGGATCTGAAAGCATGCTTTTGCAAATCTGTCCCAAGTTTTACTTTTTTGAAAGTGTCAAAAAGTAAGTACAAAAAATAGTGATATAACTTTGCTACCTGGGCAGTGGGCCTAGCCGTCGGCAAGGATAAATGTGTACTCTGATTTGCCTATTGGGGAATGCAGCATTGCCGAAGCCCATGCTTCAATGATTGTGGAGACTGACCGTGCAAGGCATGAGCACTGGCCATTGGTCACATTATGAGCGTATAGTGGACCCTGAACTAGGATGCCGGGTTGGTGCAATGGATAACAGGGGTGGTTTGGTTGGGCTGGGGTCATGGTCGAACCTCTTGCCCTAGGCAATTCAACCATTACTTGCATCCCCAGCATGCGCTGCTGATAATGGCACACATCAGTATGCGTTGCAAAAAATATGTTTGTTAAAGTAGGTTTACAGTTCTTTCATATATGTTAAAAGAGGAATTATTAATAACTGATATACTGAAACATTTTCACTCATAAAAACCTATGAAATTCACAGAAAAAAGTTTGTTAAAGGGATGTTATGTCAAGTTGCACTAATAAAAACCAATAAAATTCAGTGAAAAACTTTGTTAAAGGGATGTTATGGATAAGCTGTGCTAATAGAAACCTGTGAAATTCAGTAAAAAAACGTCTCCAGCATGGGGTCTGGCATGGATTCACATGCTCATGAATATTCCCTGTCGTCAGGCTGGGAATCCTCGGTAAAGAAAAAATCAGTATCAGTTTTGTTTCTGATCTGTCTTTCTTAGTAGTAACCAATCACTGGTCTCTGGGTCATACTGCCCCCAGCCAATGACTGCCCTCTCCCTAAGTCCCGTCCCTGGCAGCCATCCTCAGATTTTTACCGCACGTTCAAGTGTTGGGAGTCCTCGTGCTATAGCTCTCGAGCTTTTACTGCGTTTTGCGCTTTTTCAAAGAGATTTATCTCATTTTTTCGGTTAATCGAGCCTCAAGCTCCACCGTTTCCACTTCAGATCAACGGGGACCCGTTTCGGATTTTTCTACGCCCCTCAAGGGTAAAGTTTCCGTCGAGTTACGCTTCTCCGTCGAGTTACGCTTCTTGGAGGATTCCAGAAGTTTTCTGAGGCCTACCTCGCGGACGAGAGGAGCATGGCCCAGGACAAGGGACGCTCGACTCTCGGCAAACTGTTCAGGATCTGCCCTGGATGCAACCTACAGAATGTGTTCAAGGAGGACGAGCATTCGAAATGCCTATACTGCCTCCACGTGGACAAAACGCACGTGGAGAAGGACTGTGCGTTTTGCATGAACATGTCGGATCGGACTATGAGGGATCGTCGGACCCTTCTCTCCAACTGGCTGGAAGGCAAGAGCCCAGCAGGTGAGAAGAAGAAGAAGTCTGAGCGGTCTTCTAAGTCCTGTGAGGGCGCCCCAGCGACAGGGGCCCAACAGAAGGCAAAACACCACGAGTCCGCGGGCGCCCGGGAGCGCCGAACGGTCAGGCTCCTCGGCTGCCAGGCAGGGCCCAACTTCACCGATGCCATCAACCACGAGCCAACGCTCTGGCTCGGGGAAGAGAAAATCCGAGAACCCGGCTAAGCTTCTGGAGAGGCCCCGGTTGATCTCGAAGGAACAGGCTGAAGGGGAGCGAGGCGGCGGCCCTCCCCCTAAGGTGAAGGCCTCAAGCGTACCCAAGGTGGTGAAGGCCTTGATCCTGGCCAAGGTCTCCATTGAGGGAGTCGCTGCGACCCTGGCGAAGCCTGCAGAGGCTACCCCAGTGGAGGCGACCTCGGGGCCCAGAGTTTCCCTGCTTCCGCGGAGGGAATCCTCTTTTAAGACCATTGGGAAGACCCCCGTGAAGACCCCGGTGGAAAAAGAGGGGGGGGCGGTGGCCATTACGGACACGGACACATCCTCCGAGGAGGAACTGCTCGAAGTCGAAGAGGGACTCAACAAGAATTTGGAAGAGGCCCAGTCCCACGGGGGGAATCCCGACGAGGGGGACAACTAGAGCGAGGGTGGCAATGACGAGGTTCCCGTGGTGGAGGAGCAACCGTCACGCCCGTCACGCCCATCACGCCCGTCGCAGCCCGAGCCGCAGGACAAGACGGCGGCCATTTTGACGGCAATCCAAGCCTTATGCACGGAGATAAGGACGAGACTGCCCCTACCCCTGACGGGCGACCCAGCTGAACCGGGTCCGTCAGGAAGCCCTCCAAACAAGAGGAGGAGAATTCATCCAGCACCCTTTCAGCCCTCACAGCCTTCTCAGCCTTTGTCGCCTTCCCCGGTCCCGAGGGATGACACGGGAACAGACACGGCCACGACGGGGACGGATGACGACGGCGACGACAGGACTAACCTTCCGTCTCCGATTCCTCAGGCGTCCCCGCCCGACGAAATTAGCTCCTTCCACGCAATGATTGCCAGGGCGTCCGAGCTTTTTCAGCTCTGCCCCGAAGAGAAGAAGAAGGAAGGTTTCCTCTACCAATGGCACGAGGCCAAGAGGAAGACGGTCCTTGCGGTGCCATTGCTGGATGACATCTGGGACAAGGGACTTGCCCTCCTGAAGAACCCGTCCACGACGCCTGCCAAGAGGGACTGGTACGAGAAGAAGTACCGGGTCCACGACGCTGCCCCGTTGTGCCTTAGGGCACAGCCGACCCCGGATTCGGTCATCTCAGCAGCGGCCAAGAAGAAAGCGGGGGGGGGCATCAGCTTCAACTTCCCTGCCGGACGGCGAGGGAAAGAAACTGGATGCCATGGGATGGCGGGTCATCTCTTCTGCGGCGACGATGATTAAGGCTGCCAACGCCCTAGCGATTGTGGCCCACTATGACAGGGAGTGGTGGTACAAGATCGCTCCCCTGTTGGACTTCCTCCCGGACGACAAGAGGGCAGAGGCACTGGTGATCCTGCAGGAAGGTGAGGTGGCATCGGACCATGCCATAACGGTGGCCATGGACATTGCCGACACCGGTTTCTGCCAGTTGGGCAACAGTGTTTGCCTTTGACGGCGGGGTGGCTCAAGGCGACGGATTTCCGCCAAGACATACAGGCCAAAGTTTTGGACATGCCCTTTGACGGGAACAATCTGTTTGGGAAGACAGTGGAAGAGTCACTCCAGGCCATCAAAACCGACACGAAGACGGCTCTGGCCCTGGGAGTTCTGCAGCAACAACGGCTGCCCTTTCGGAACTCTGGAGGCAAGCAAGGTGCCTCCAAAGCATTCGGCAGTGGCTCTTCTACGTACCGTCAGGCGGCCCGCTCCTCGTCGCAAGAAGCTTACAGGGGATGTGGCAAGTCAGGTGGATCTCGCCGTCGTCGCCACGGAGGCCAAGGTGGCAAGGCCGCCTCCAAGCAAGACTGAACCGGCCGTTGCATCGGGCCCCCACCACTGAAGCACCCCAATGGGAGGAGGGCTGATGGAGTTCGTCAGCGTGTGGGAGTCCATCTCCACCGACCGTTGGGTGCTGGATGACCTGGCCCACGGGCACACTCTGGAATTTCTGAAGAAGTGTCCCCGAATTCCTCCCATGGCCAGGAAGGAAAACCACGTCCCTCAACTGCTGTTAGAGGTAAGGGCGATGCTCAAGAAAGGGGCCATCGAGCTCGTCCCAAAGAGGCTCCGGGGCTCCGGAGTATACTCAAGATACTTCCTCGTCAGAAAGAAAACAGGAGGATGGCGTCCCATCCTGGACTTGCGTCGACTAAACAGATAGGCTCAGAAGTTCCGGATGGTCACGCTCCAGCACGTGCTGGGCCAGCTGGAGGAAGGCGACTTCCTATCGTCGTTGGATTTGCAGGATGCGTACTTTCACATCCCCATCCTCAAAGGACACAGAAAGTTTCTCAGGTTCGTGGTTCAAGGACGGCACTACCAGTTCAAGGCCCTCCCATTCGGATTGAAGTCGGCGCCCAGGGTATTTACCAAGTGCCTAGCACCAGTGGCGGTGCGGCTGCGCCTGCAGGGTATCCATGTCTACCCCTACCTGGACGATTGGCTCATCCGAGCAAGAACAAGGGAACTCGCCGTCGAACACACAGCGAAGACCGTCCGGCTGCTCACGGACCTGGGATTCCCCATCAACTTCCCCAAATCCCACCTGGTTCTGTCGCACTGTTTCTGGGAGCCAGGCTCGATACAGTGGCACGATTGGCCTCGCCGTCGGAGGAAAGGACGCAGGCCATCTTGGGCAAGGTGCAGCGTCTGCTGGCCACGGAGGTGGCCAAGGTGAGGTCCATCCAGTCTCTCCTCGGGATGATGTCTTCATGCATCTACCTGGTGTGCCTGTGCAGGCTTCGGATGCGCCCTCTACAGGAGTTCCTCGACGCCCGTTGGATGCAAACGACGGGCAGCTTCGAGGACAAGATCTCGCTCAACAAGGTATTCCGCCAAGCAATTCGCTGGTGGGGCACCCGCGCGCATCTCGTGGCGGGCACAGACTTTGAGACCCCAGCACACCAGATGACGGTGACGACGGATGCCTCCCTGGAAGGGTCGGGAGCGCACAACTGAGATCTTCACACGAGAGGCCCCTGGCTCCTGGAGGAGAAGACCCTCCACATCAACATACTGGAGCTCCGAGCAGTGTTCTGGGCCCTCAGGTCGTTTCTCCCGTCCCTCAAGGGCAAGGTGGTGAGGATCTTCACCGCCAACACCACCACAATGTTCTACATCCGGAAGCAGTGAGGAACAAGATCCCGAGCCCTGTCCAAGGAAGCCCAGGATCTGTGGCACTGGGCTGTTTCCCAGGGGATGTTTCTGGTACCCTTTCATCTGGCGGGGATAGAAAACACCATAGCCGACTCACTCAGCAGGGATCTGCGCTCGTGCCACGAGTGGGAACTGCGTCAGGATCAAGTGGATTGACTCTTTCAACGATGGGGCAAACCCCAGATCGACCAATTCGTGACGGTGACGAACTCCAAGTTCCAGAGGTTCGCCAGCAGGTTTCCCCAACCGAGGACCATGGGCGATGCTTTCTCGCTCCCCTGGGACGGCCTGTTCCTGTATGCGTTCCCTCTGTTGACATTGCTACTGCGACTCGTCAACCAGCTCAAGAGTTCCCGGTGCAGGATGATCCTTGTTGCACCGGTGTGGCCGAGGCAGATCTGGTTCCCAGACCTTCTGGACTTGTCAGCGTCCCCACCAGTCAAACTGTCGACGGACGCAGATCTTCTTTCCAGAGAAGAAGGCGCCATCCTTCATCACGACCCGGAGTCGCTGAACTTGCAGGCCTGGCTCCTGCAGCACTAGAGTTTGGAGGGTACGATATCCCGGCGGACTGCAAGGAGGTCCTTGCAAAGGCCAGGGCGCCCTCAACTCTCAAGTGCTACGGACACAAGTGGAAGAGGTTCTCTGTCTGGTGCCGTGCACAGAAGATTAACCCTCTACAGATTACTGCCCCTCAAGTGTTACTGTACTTACTGTCGCTGGCCAAAGCTGGACAAGCTCATGCCTCCATCAAGATACATCTGGCAGCGATTTCCCGATACACCAGAACTACAGGACGTCCATCCCTGTGGTCTCATCGCCTGGTGAAGGAGTTTATGAAAGGACTGTTCCGATCGTCCCCGGCGTGGGAGCTCAACGTGGTGCTGACCAGGCTCATGGGGCCACCATTCGAGCCTTTGCATTTGGCTCCGTTGAAGTTCCTGTCATGCAAGACAGCATTCCTTGTGGCCATCATCTCCACACGACGCGTGGGAGAGATTCAGGCCCTATCCTGCAAGCCTCCATACTTGACTTTTCACGATAAGAGGGTAGTGCTGAGGACGCACCCCTCCTTCATGCCCAAGGTGCCATCGGACTTTCATCTCAACGAGCCCTTGGTGTTACCAGTTTTCTTGCCGTCGCCTTTGTCGCCGGCCGAGAGGACTTTGCACTCGTTGGATGTGACTATAGCGCTGAAGTTCTACGTGGACTGCACAAAGAGTTTTCGGAAGACGTCATAGCTGTTTGTGAACTTTGGACCTGTGAACCAAGGGAAGGCTCTCTCGAAGGGTTCCATTTCCAGAAGGCTCTCCGGCTGCATCATGCACTGTCACCGGTTGGCAAACCGACCGTTGCCTGGCCGTCCGAGAGCCCATTCGACTAGAGCGATCGCTGCTACCACGACGTTCTTGTCTGGTGTGCCCCTGCTGGACATCTGCAGGGCTGCTACCTGGAGGTCGACGCACACCTTCACGAGATTCTACTGAGTCGACCGGGATTCCAGGGAGGAGTCCAGAGTCGGCCAAGCAGTGCTGTGCAACCTGTTCCCCTGAAGGTGGGCCTGGTGAGGAGGTAAGAGTTGCTTAATGTTGAGTTTATGTGATGCTTAATATTGAGCCTTTGCCACCTCCCGTGGTTGTGCATGTGTGTACTGCTATGTATTCTTATATTCATGAGCATGGGAATCCATGCCAGACCCCATGCTGGAGAAGGAACAAGTTACTTACCTGTAACTGTTGTTCTCCAGCATGTGTCTGGCATGGATTCACATGTGAACCCTCCCTGCTACCCCTCTGCGGCTCTTCACTTGGTCATACTGCCACTTTACATGCTACCAAATCTGAGGATGGCTGCCATGGGCGGGGCTTAGGGAGAAGGCAGTCATTGGCTGGGGGCAGTATGACCCAGAGGCCAGTGATTGGTTACTACTAAGAAAGACAGATCAGAAACAAAACTGATACTGATTTTTTCTTTACTGAGGATTCCCAGCCTGACGACGGGGAATATTCATGAGCATGTGAATCCATGCCAGACCCATGCTGGAGAACAACAGTTACAGGTAAGTAACTTGTTCCTTTGTTAAAGTGAAGTTATGTTTACAAGTAAAATCGAAAATCTCCAGAAATATGCCAGTTATGGTAAACTAAGCAAGCATAACTCACACCACCACCGTGCACTACTAAGACTAACACACAGGACATCAAAGATGACATCACAAATGTCATTGATGACATCAATGATGACATCACATATCTGGGCCACTTATTTTTGTTCACTGACATTGTGGATTAAAAACATATTTATAATGGGAAGGGGGTTTGGGGAGACATACGGAAATGGTGCAGGAACCATATTGCCCGGTAGGCCCGAGCTGCAGATTTGTGACCTGCCATTGTGGAGCACCTTGAGCTTTGTAGGTAAATCAACATGTATCGTAAATTTGTTTGTTGTAGTCGTTCCTTGGTGGGGTCAAACATAGCTCTGCGCTGCTGCACCATAAGAGTGTAGTCCGGGTATATGGCCAGCTTTTAAGGCATTGATAGCAAGAAGGTCTAGGGGAGGAGTTGAAATAGTTTCTGATAAAGGACGTTTTGATGTCCCGGGAGGATAGCTCAGCGGCAGCGTGCGCGTCTTGGAAGCAAGACGACACGAAGCAACAACAGGTTCGATCCCCGGGTCCGCGCTTAGAAACCTCTGGGTGTTTAAGCGCGTTATAAATACGCAACTAAGAAAAACAATCAATTCCTGTAACAGCGCCTCGATGCCTGCGGGCTGTGTGAGCGCTTTATAAATGTAAAATAAAAAAAAAATAAAATAAAGATGCATGCAGACTGAGCATTCCAGAGTGCAAGGTTCTGTTGATGAGGTATGGAAGAGTAGAGAAGTTGAGTCTGAGAGGAAGAGAGGTGAGGGAGAGAGGTGTTAGAGGAGGTATGGTTAGCTTGTAGGCTTTGTTTGTTGGAAGGAGGTGGAAGAGAGATGGAGTAGTGGGAGTTACAAGTTGTGAGTTTTATGCTAGGGATAGGAAAGTAGGATGTTTTAGCATGATTGGAGATAACTTAGGGAGAGGTGAGTAGGAGAAGCACCAGGAGGAGCATGAGTGAATGCATTATAGGTGAGAAGCACAGTGTGGAGAGACAGTACAGTAAATAGGAAGCTTTGGGTACTCACAGGTGCAACAGGGAGAAAGGCAAAAGCAAAGGCTCATAGATTAAGAGGCAAAGTTGCTGGTCTTCACCCTTCACTATTACGCCGATTAACTTGGATGTCCCTAGAAGGGATGACACACATTCTTTTCACCTGATCCCCTAGTCCATCGATGGTTGGCATCTCTGATATTGTCCCTGGTGTTACTCGGATGAGGGCATTTCTTCCTGATTGGTGTTCCCATAGGAGCCTCTTGTGGCCTTCGGCTAGAGATAAGGTTGATCCAAGATGGCTGCAGGAAGTGATGTCACTGATCCAAGATGGCCACAGTAAGGAATGTCACTGCTCCAAAATGGCTGCTGCAAGTGGTGCCAGTCACCAATCCAAGATGGCCTCTAGCAGTGAAGTTCCAGACAGAAAGTGAAGCCAAAAACTAGAAGAGATGACACATGCTCTTGTCACCAGATCGCCTAGTCCATCAGTGGTTGGTATCTCTGATATTGCCCCTGGTGTTGCTGGGATGAAGTGATTTCTTCCTAATTGGTGTTCCCGGAGGAGCCTCTTGTGGCCTTTGGCTTGAGATGGGGTTGATCCAAGATGGCCATGGAACTGATGTCAGTGATCCAAGCTGGCCACAGGAACTTATGTCACCACTCCAAGATTGCCGCTGGAAGTGTTATCAGTCACCAATCCAATATGGCCACTGGCAGTGAAGTTCCAGACAGAAAGTGAAGCCAAAAACCAGACGGGATGACACACGTTCTTGTCACCTGATTGCCTAGTCCATCTGTGGTTGGTCTCTCCGATATTGTCCCTTGTGTTACTGGGATGATGCAATTTCTTCCTGATTGGTGTTCCCAGAGGAGCCTCTTGTGGACTTTGGCTGGAGATGGTGTTGAGCCAAGATGGCTGCAAGAAGTGATGTCACTGATCCAAGATGGCCACAGGAAGTGATATCTTTTTCCCCCCTTTATTATTAAGTGATATCACCACTGCACGATGGCCGCTGGAAGTGATGTCAGTCACCAATCCAATATGGCCACTGACAGTGATGTTTCAGGCTGAAACTCAAGCCAAAAATCAGAAGGGATGATACACGCTCTTGTCACCTGATTGCCTAATCCATCATAAATCGTGACCTAAATCCTATCACAGACTTTTCATTTATGGATGTTAGCTAGGCTACAAGACAAAGCATTATCAAATCGGACTGACAGCAAATTAGCTAATAAATGTGATAAAGTCCTCCCCCCATTTCTCATCTACATTATCATTGACTGGCTTCCTTTGTTGTGGACGGGGTTCAAGAAGGCCCTCAAGAATTCATGTTTCCTATGGGGGACCTCAACATTCTTGTAGCGTCAAGAATAAACACAGAATATTTAGACACATTACAGCAAAACGTATCTCGTTCCTGAGTACAATAGGAAAAGAGGACTTGGTGGAGGGTCTGACTTCTACTGGTTCATGATCAATGGCAGTTTAGGATAGGTGTAGCCTGTGATGAGGTAGCTCCTGAAAGTGATAGTTTGTTCTTTTTTCTTACTGCTATGAGAGTAAAAGGAAGCCATTCATGAATGAATTTTTATCTTGTATGAATCTCTGTCATGCAGCTACTCTTTTTTCATGTGGAAAGTTGGAATATAATGAGTTTGGCGGTGTGGGAAAAGTGGCGGTCACGAAATTACATCCACTTTTTCCCCACACCGCCAAACTTATAATGAGGCCCACAGGCTTTGAAATGGAGAAAGCTTATCCAAGCAGGAACAACTAGGGTTCAGGGGATAAATGTTTGCCCGTTAGGTTTGAGATCCCCTGAAACACCTAGCCCCAGAACTTGTGAATCGCTATTCAGGACCAAGCCAAGTGCATAAAGTCTGCATCGTCACATTTACCAGTGGTCAAGTTTTTAATGGACTGTAATGCATCTGCTGAAGATATCTGTAAAATAAATGTGCTTGGTTTGCATACAAATCATGGCCCACACAGTCTCCTGCATTGATATGTGCAAGGCTTTCCCCTAAACAACTGTAGAAGTGCAAACCTTAGTAAATCTCCTTTGTATAATACATGAGATGGGCCTTGGGGTATTAGTTGCTTGAAGCATGAACACCATCACTAGCAAAGTGCTGCTTATTGGGAATTTGAGATGGTAGAGAACCTGACAGCAAACTCGCCTCTAATACACAAATAGATTATCATATGATGTCCTGATAAATCACAAATCTCCTAAAATTGTTCCAGCCAAAGGAATGCTTCATTCATATACAAATCCTATAGTCGCACTAACCCTAGAATGCTCAATTACCTGACTACCAATTTTTCATTTGTGAAGATATGACCAGGGATCCTATTCAGGAAAGCCAAAGTGTCAAAATGTGGGGAGCACATTTATTAAGTGTGTAGGTTAGCACAGGACTATATGGTCAAAGTAATCAGATCCATCTTGTTTTTGGGACTGATCTGTGCAATATTCTTATGTTCTCCACGGATAAATTGCAATTTTTGCCAAATCGACATGCTGTTTGCCAATTAATTTGGCAATACAGTAAATCACATAATGTGATTAAGCTTCTAAATAGTATATTTCTAAGTCGACTATTCCCAGGCCCCTCAGCTCCGAAGTAAGTGTT
This sequence comes from Ambystoma mexicanum, assembly GCF_040938575.1. Classification (NCBI taxonomy): domain Eukaryota; kingdom Metazoa; phylum Chordata; class Amphibia; order Caudata; family Ambystomatidae; genus Ambystoma; species Ambystoma mexicanum. The sequence continues at coordinate 642,091,268 of NC_090939.1, forward strand.
TTTCTGCCGATCCGGGGGATGTCCACCCACCCAGATCAACTTGACAAGAATGGAACTGAGAGATTTAAAGAACAATGGTGGTGACTTCAGCATTTCATTTATAAAAAGTATTTCAGGAGTCATTGTTATCAGAGAGGCTCTTCCCATTGTGCAGATATGGAGCCTAATCCACTTTTCTACAACCAAAGTACTGCACCTAGTAAATCGGATGTCAGTGCCAGCTTGTGTGGATTCTATGAGTGGTAGAGCTCAAATTACCAGCAGATGATATGAAGTCACAATAGTAAACCATACTCTAATCTTCTGATACGTTAAGAGCTCATCAGTGCAAAGAGACCTCAGGAATTTCCTATAGAGTAAAACTGGAGCACTCTATCCATATGGGAGTCTCACAATATTTAAACCATTGGTTCTAGTGAACTGAGCTGAACCAAGGATGGCAAGTTAGAAATGGAGATCAACACTATTTCTACGAATGGAATATATTGACCTCTGCAAGGAGGTTGATCAGTAATCAGTTTCATTTTGCATTTTTCTTTATTCCTTGTTTAGCTTTGTAACCCAAAAACCATGTATGGACCGGCATTTAGTTCGTATTTTTTCTTTATTTTATGTTGTACTTTATGTGGTGAACAAACAAATGTAATCTATGTACAAACATGGGATTTTGGTAATATATTACTATGTACAATGATTGTGGTATATGGGTATGAACAATATATGTAATACCTATACAACATGGTGGTTGTGTGGTTGAATGCATGCCCTGGAGGGGTATGTTATAATTTCCTAAAAAATGTTATATACTTTAATTATTTTATGTCTATCTTACGATTTGAAAATTTTGGGATGGTATGGTGGCCATGAGAAAGACCGCTTTGATAAGGTCGAACCACGTGTTGGTAGGAAAATGTCAGGGGTGGCACTCTATTAAGAGTGGCACAGGACACCCAAAAAGGGTTTGGGTGGTTGTGCCTAAATAAAGTGGACAGAGAAGCACACACACAGCTGAAAGGAATGAGAACGAAGAGTAGGCAAGAGTAGCAAGGAAAAGGTACAGAATGAATTCCCTCTTGGGGTGTATGCAGATATAGGAAAAGAGTATTCCACGAACCTTAGGAAATACTCAAGCCTTCTGCACAGTTTGCTATAACAGAGGCCCACGCTGTTTGCTCATGACTTGGAACAGCAGCTATGGGTGTCTGTAATGTAGAAACGAGACAAGGGAAGGGGCAGAGGTTGACTGATGGGAACCAACAGTCAAGCTCTGTACAAAAGGGTCTACAAACAGGACAAGAGAAGATACTTACAGACAAATCCAGGAAAGGAGGTTGATAGCAAACTAGCAGAAGGAAATGAAGGGAAACTCATGTAACAGGATAGGATAGCAGAGGACAGTAAGGAACAAGGTTGAGAGCTCAGAGGAGCAGGAAAGCAATGAGCAAGCCCACAGGAGCAGGGCTGTAAGGTAGAGAGCCCAGAGGAAAAGGGCTTAGGGCAGCAGAGTAAATCAGGCTGCACGGCCAGGAACCCAGAAGGACCGGGCAGCAAGAAGTGGGCCCTGAGGGGCAGGGCCGCTGACAGTAGAAGGTTGCAGAGGACTGTAGAGGGCTGCTAGGCCGAGAACCCAGCGGAAAAAGGTAGGGAGTAGGCAGCGGAGCGTGATAAGCTGCAAAGTAGGAAACCCAGAGGACAAGGGCTGTAGGCAGCCGGAGTGAGGAAGCTGCAGAGCAGGGAGCCCAGAGGACAAGGGCTGAAGGCAGCCGGAGTGAGGCAGGCTGCAGAGCAGGGAGCCCAGAGGACAAGGGCCGAGGCTGGAAAGCAGCAGAGCGTGATCAGCTGCAATGTAGAGAGCCCGGCAGGGCAAGGGCGGAGGCTGGAAGGCAGCAGAGCGTGATCGGCTGCAATGTGGAGAGCCCGGCAGGGCAAGGGCGGAGGCTGGAAGGCAGCAGAGCGTGATCGGCTGCAATGTGGAGAGCCCGGCAGGGCAAGGGCGTAGGCTGGAAGGCAGCAGAGCGTGATCGGCTGCAATGTGGAGAGCCCGGTAGGGCAAGGGTCGGAGGCTGGAAGGCAGCAGAGCGTGATCGGCTGCAATGTGGAGAGCCCGGAGGAGCAGGGCTGTGAGGAAGGGAGCCTGAAAGGCTATGGCTGTAGGCAGAGAAGTGTAACAGGCTGCAAGGCAGGAAGCCCAGAGGAGCTGGACTGAGGCAGGGAGCCCTGAAGGCTAGGGCTGTAGGCAGCAGGGTGTAGCAAGCTGCAAGGCAGGGTCCAAGCAGGAGTGATGGTAAACAGCATACAAAGATCCGTAGAAAGACACGAAAGGTGGAGGAAGGTCTCCCAATGCAAGAGGCTGAGCCACTGCAGGCAGCAGCCTTTTTTACTGCCTAGCCCAGCACAGAGGCAGGCTAATTGGTTGCACCTGGCTAAGCACACCTGCAGACAATCGGCCACCTCCCTCTCTGTTCCTGAGCTGGTGGAAGCAGAGCATATCCCTAGGGCTTCTGGGGGGTGTAGTTCCTTTGATGACCAATGGGAACAGCCAGGAATCGATGCTTATAGCCAAGTGCATTGTGGTATGCGTAGTTTGTTGGAAAAAATAATAAAGCACCAAAGTCTCGCAAATGGGAAATAAAGTCCCCAAAGTAAATATAGATTGATCCAAGAGTCTGTTGTAAATAAATGATAAACAAATAGTCCATATTGAGCGCAAATGGATGCGCCCATGGCGCAGGCATGACAGAAAACCAGTTGTCAGACTTTGTTTCAATTGGTGTAAATAAAAAGTAATGTTATTAGGGTATGGCGCAATTGGTCTAGTGTTTAGCTTTGTTTTTTATTTAGTGACATTGGGTTAGTGTCACTGTGTGGACAAGGCCTGCCGTTTACCCGGCATAGAAAATATAATTGAAGAAGTAGCTCACAGACGTACTCATTCATTTTTTTGTATAATAGGTTGAATCAAGCAAAGCCTCATCTTCCAGCAAACTCATAATAAACTGCAACTGCCCTGCTAAATAATACAACTCAAAATTAGGCAGTCAAATCCCACCCCTACTATAGTCCCTGTGCAGAGTACTTAGTGCTGTCATACTCCTTTTACCTCCCGATATGAATACTCTTGCAGCTGAGTCTAGCGTGCCAAACAACCTCCTGGGCATATTGTAAGGTATGTTGACAAAGTTATATAAAAGGCAAAGCAGCACCACCACTTTCAGTAGGGCTGCCCTACCCACTATTGCCAGTGGCAACTTTTCCCAGAACAACACAGATTTCCTAATGTTGTCTAGTACAGTCTGCATGTTGTGTTCATGCGAGGTAGCAAAGTCATGCTTCACGTTGACTCCCAGATACCAGAAGCTGTCTTTATTCCATCTCAGACCCAGAACTGGGAGACGGTCCTGATTCAGGCATATGAGGCATGCCAGGGGGAACAAGCAGGATTTTTCGCAGCTCATTTTGATGCCGGAAAGCTCTGCAAATTATGTGAAGAATATGCAGCAAATTGACTTCTAGATGAGTGATGTAAAGTAGCATATCGTCCACATACAGCAAGACCAGGTGCCTGACCCCATCAATTCAGATAGCAGCGTCAGCATATTCAGATCTGAGGAACACTGCCAGTGGTTTACAGGCCAGGATAAACAACATCGGGACAATGGGCAACCCTGTTTGGTCCCTTTATGCAGTGCCCATGCTTTAAAGATCTGCTTCCCCTTCGCATCCTAAACGTAGGTTTAGTGTACACCAACTTAACCCACCATAAGAATCTTGCTCCAATGTCAAACTGTCTCAGTGTCTCGTGCAGCCAATCCCACCTGACAGAGTCAAATGCCTTGATCACTATGGATCAAGGCCCCAATCACTCTCTTACGTCCATTTGCCAACACTGCAGTAAGGACCTTGTAATCCTGGTTAGCATGGAAAGGGGCCTCTAAGAGCCGCAGTCTAGCGGGGGTTTATCAGGTTTGAGGATAGACTCTCTAAAGCTTCGGGGCAACACTCCCACCTCATATGCCTCTTCAAGCATCTCTAAGAGTTTAGGCGCCACTATGTCTGTATAGGTATTGCAAAATTCCCCAGACAGTCCGTCTGGCCCAAGGGTTTAACCAGTTGGTAACGTCATTATGACTGTTTGGATTTCATCAAGAGTGAGCGGGGCGTCCAGCATTTCCACCTGCTCCCTATCTAGTCTGGACAAGGCAATCTGGGCCAGTGCTTCTTTGATGTCTTCCTCGCTTCTTTCCAAGCCTTTCGAGTACAGGGCTTCATAGTATCCTGAAAAGATGTCATTAATCGCTCCCTGTGTTTTCACAATGACCTTGTTTTAATCTGTAATACCAGTAATCATTTCCCAACGCTCTTCTCTACAGCACAGCCATGCCAATAATCTACCAGGTGTGTCCCCTTCTGCAAGTAATTTCTGTGTGAACTTAGCAAAATCAAATCTCCCCAGCCTCTCCCATTCACGTACACATCTCTGTTGCAATACGAGTAGTTCTGTTGTCCCTTCCCTTGCTCCTGCCATCTGCTCTCTGCTGCCTCAATAGCCGCTTCCACTTCGGTAATGGTTTCTAATATGTCTTTCCTGAGTCCTCCCATCCTACCAATAGCTGCCCTTTGAATAACCACCTGAAAGCATCCCAGAGAGTGCTTGTTCTCTCAACACTGCCCGAATTAGTCTCAAAGTACTCCTCTATTCTATCTTCAAGGTGCTCCTTTAACGTAGCAAAACAAAAAAGGTGAATAGGTAGAAGGTTTCAAATTAACCTGAACCTCTGGCATTGCTCTGGGCAACCTCCAGACCATCGTTCTTCTCCTGCCAAGCCATTACAAAAGGGGAAAAACCATATGCAAATCAGGCTTGGTCCCACCCCCAAAGGGGTAGTCCAGCCCGAACTGCTAAGTCACATCCCTTTTGCACGAGACCACAATAATCCCCAAACTTGTTTCAGCCTCGTTGGGTCTCATCAGTAAGTAGTAGCTTTGGTCTCTAGGGTCAGCAGACACGGGACCCACGTCTGGGCATACCCGTCCCACTCGGGGTGACTATAGCAAAACAAAAGAGGTGATGGTTGGAATGTTTCACATTAATTGGAATCTCTGGCATTTCTGTGGGCAACCCCGCAGACCATTGTTCTTCACCTGCCAACCCATTACAAAAGGGGACAGACCTTATGCAAATCAGGCTTGTTCACTCCCCAAAAGGGGCAGTCGAGCCCGAACTGCTTGGTCATATCCCTTCTGCACGAGACCACAAGCATCCCCAAACATGTTTCAAATTAATCTGAAACTCTGGCATTGCTCTGGGCAACCCTCTGCTGAGTCCTCTGCCATGTGGCTATCAGCGGGGCATGGTCATAGAGAACCCTAGCCTTGTAATCTGTAGCTATGAACTCACCCAAGGTCTCCTGCCCAGTGCAAATATTATCAGTGCATGTATGTACCCTGTGAGTAGCCTCTTGCATCCCTGTGAGTCAATCGGCAGATGTCCACTAAGCCTAGGGGCCTCATTACAAGTATGGTGGTCCGGAACTAAGGGTTCCGATAGCAATGTACCTGCACCCTTTCTGGACCGCCATGCTACAAGCCTGCCTGCAGAGGCCGTTGTGCCTGGCAGGTCTCACATGTCAGGCACAACTGTCCCGGTAGGCAAACTTGTCACAGAAGCACCGCCACCATTAGAAACAGTGCCGGTGCTTCCATCTCCCCACTCCCATGGAGTCCTATGGGACTCCACGAGAATGGGCAACAACATTTTCTGGTGCCTGACTTCCCGATCCACCAGGACTTGTAATGTCCCGTTGGTACTAGGATATGAGGTGCTGGAAAAGTGTTAGAAGTCTGGAGGCAACCCGCCGGTAGCACCAGCAGGTTATTGCCAGACTCATAATGAGGCCCAAGGTGTCTCAGAAGGGAGCTTACAGCTTTAGCTGGGGGGATTTCTGGTATTTATCGTTCTGACCTATCTACAATTTAGTTCGGTGTGGAATTAAAGTCTTCCCAAATCCACATTGCACCCCTATATATAGCCAATCTCAAGAAGAGTCAGTTAAGGAAGGCTGTGGCATCATGATTGGGGGCATAGGTGTTTACGATAAATACCTGCCTATTTTCAAGAAACCTGTGCACTAGTACCATCCTACCCTCATCGTCCTTTTCAGACTCTGTCAGTGTGAAGTGGACCAATGGTGTGACCCATGTAAGTATGCCTCTGGCGTATGTCAAAAAATAGGGATCTATATAGTTCCTCCCCCCATTCCCTAGCTATCAAATTGTGCCTGTCCATAGTGAGGTGCGTTTCTTGCAATAATGCTATTTGTACCCCCATTCTCAGTAAATACACATACACCTTCAGTCTCTTTATGTAGCTGTTAAGGGCCCAAACATTCCAGGTTACAATGTTCTGTTTCCTAGCCATCCTCTATGTCTTCCTGGGTCCGTTCTACCCTCATAGATCTCACCCACGATCCACCCAGCATTATTGTTACCATCCCCAATTGCAAACAATCCAGCACAGTCAGTAAGGAGAGCCTCAGTGCATTTTCCAAACTTGCATTAGCTTTGTGGGGGTAGTCGATGTCTGCAAAAATATTACCCATAAGTGTGCGATGCCAATCTATGTGACATCGACAACATTCAGACTCTCCTGTGAACAAGTCAAACAAACCAAACCATTGAAAAAATTAAAAAGAGGAAATAAAGCCAGGGAGACAAAACCGAAACCGTCTCCCAGACTATATAACAATGTCCCAACAGCGGATCGCGTGCTCAGGCCCAGCTGCCTCTCCCGCTCCCGTCTCCCCTCCCTCGGGTTGCGCACAGCAGCGTGATGCCATACAGCATACATCGTAAAGCACAGTGTCAACTGGGGTGTTGCAGTCGCCTGCAGAGAATGCCGTCCAGGCTCCAGCCCCATGTTTGCGTGTCTCGGTGTTCTTTGCTCCCGCAATCTGCTACTCTTTCATTGCCCCTCTTCATGCAAAAAAAAGAATGCAAGGTGTTTGTGTCGTGGCCTTCAGAATGCTATGGTGTATTATTTCTCCTGTCAGTAAGCAGAGATATTCCCATCTAGTCCATCTAGGTGTGTGCCTCTGCGATGTCCTCAAAGAAATGTGACCTGCCATTGTGGAGCACCTTGAGCTTTGCAGGACAAAACAATATGTATCGTAAATTCGCTCGTCGTAGTCCTTGGTGGGGCCAAACATATCTCTGTGCTGCTGCACCATAAGAGTGTAGTCCGGGTATATGGCCAGCTTTGAAGGCGAACACTCAAAAGTCCCTACCTCTCTGAAAAAAGTCAAAATCCTCTGTCTTTATAATTCCTGATTTTGGCGATCAGCGGTCTCAGAGGGGTGCCAGGCCGGGGCCTTCTCGCCAGAGAGCTATGTTTACGTTCCACCGTAAAGCCTTGCATTAGTGTGCCCAGCCCTTCTTCCTGCAACAGTAGATTTTCAACATATGATGTCGAGTCTTTGCCCTTTTCTCCTTCACAGAGGTCAAGAATCCTGATGTTTTTTCTTCTGTGTCTTCAACTCGTTTCTCCAACACCCGCACTTTGTCAACTAGCTCAGATACCTGGGACTGGGGATTTTTTTATGTTGGTCTTGTTGTTCCGCACTTGTGATTCTGCTGTGCCTAGGTGATCTGCCAGAACATGCACATCTTGTCTCAGCAACCCAACATCCACAGTGACTGCATCGATTTATTGTTTTAGTGACGTCTTCAGTGCTGCGTTGGCTGCAAGTATATCACACTCCCCCTGCTGGCTCACCGACGATGAGGCAATTGCATCTGCCATGGGTGTGAGCTTCTGAGTTGCGTTCCCTCCTTTGTTGCGTACAAAGGCCTCCATGACTGTCTGTTTGGTTCTACCCCTGTGGTGCTTGTCTGGAATTTGCAACTGGAATGTGAGCTGCTGCTGAGGGTATGCACCTTCAAGCAATGCCAATCCTGCCCTCCGTGGGCTCAATATACCTATCAGAGTTGTGTATGTCTAGTCCCAGAAGTGGCCTAGGGGTCAGCTGGGATGGCGCCTCACCAGTTTCCGTACCTGGCGGTCAGTCACGGTATTCCTCTCTGCTATATCTGCTACCTGACCAAATATTGGTTCATGCACCCTTAAGGACACGCTGACATGATATATCTCTCAGTCATCAGATGCTGCTTAAGTCGCTCATTTCATCCTTCTGTGAATCCCTATTAAGGAGCAGCTCGTGCCTGCACCCTGCTCCCACTCCTAACACCAAAACCCAAAGTTCCTACCAGGATTCAAGGGGCAACCCCAGATTTCAGCTCCTGCCGCCGATCAACTCCCTCTATTCAAAATCCGTGCAAGTCTACATGCCTCCTGCTGCGTGCTCTACTGCGTGGGCGCAGCTCGCTTTTTTGCCTGCAATAATCAAGCAACCAGTGCCACACAATCACTGTGGGCCACAAGCGTGTTTTTGCCGCAAGGCAAGCCAACCAGCAGTGCTCAGATGGACACTCCAAGCCTCCAGTCAGTAGAATCCAGGGTGCAGCATCCAATTAAAACTCCCAAGCTGCTGGCAACATCAGTAGGCACAGTGCCAGGAGATGATCCCCCGGGCCCGGTGTGCCACTGAGTGCCGGTGCGAACCCCTGAGCGCTGCTCCTAGCAACGTGGAACAGGCACACAATGAAGTCTCTGAAAGTTGCAAAATATGCCTCTGTGTCATTATGAAGCCAAAAAGGCTATGTGGCCTGAGAATGCTGACGACTCCCAGCAGAGGCCAGAAGCGGCTCACATGGTGGTACAAAGAGTTAATAGTGAACCACTTTACCTTGTGTGGTTTGCTTCCCCATCAACTGCCCGCCTGCACCGGGTACAGCACAGGCTCTCCTGGATGGGGCTCCACCACATCCCTCCACCTGTGGGCGGTATCCGCTGATTCCCAGCCACTGCTCCTGGCGCCCTCTGCAATCCAGGACTCCAGCTCGGCAGACTCTGCTTTCAACCGCCCTATCCCCGACTAGGGACTTGACACCTGCCGGCTGTCCTGTGCCTCCCCTCAGCAGTCTGAGACACCGATCTGGAGTGCTCTAGATGCTGAGATACATCAGGACCTCAGACAGCACTCTGTGAGGCCGCTGGTTCTATCTTGGTTGCCGCACCTCAGGCTTTTCAGCTTGCGGCGCTTTGATTCCTGCAAGGATCTCATAGCAGAACCACCACAGTCCCATTAGTCATGCACTCCGGTCACCGCACGTGCAATTAATGGCAACATTGGGGCAATATTGACTGTTTTCTTTAAGGATCATGCTGGAGCTCCGAGACCTGACGTCCTCACTGCATGGCTACTATCCATGCCTCCCAAGAGGCAGGGCCACTTTATTAACACGCTGCTAGGGAGATTGGGAGGGTGGTCTGAAGGACAGGTGGTGGCAGGGGGCGATTTTAATTGCATAATGGATCCACTGCTGGATAAGACAATGCGCTAATGATAATAGGAACCGGCAGGCCCTGGGGCATTTCTTAGGGATCAGGGGTTAATAGAAACCTGGAGGTTCTTTCGACCAAATGAGAGGCACTACATACATTTTTCAGCAGTGCAAAGGGGTTTCTCTTGGATTGATATGATCCTGGTATCACCGACACTAATACCTTAAGTTCTTGCAATAGAAATAGGTGTGCGATACCTCACTGACCACGCTCCCGTCATACTTCGGATCGAGGGGAATAGACCTTTGGCTGGGGAACGTGAGCAATGGAGGCTGTATGAGTTGATACTGAAGGACATAGCACTTAGGGCCCATATGGAAACTGTTATCTGCAACTACTGCCAAGAGAAGGGCACAGGGAAGTGGTTTGGAGGGTGGTCTGGTATGCAGGTAAAGCAGTAATCAGAGGTGAATTTATAGCACAGACCTTTTTGCGGGTTAGGGAATTGCAGCGTCTCACTCAGGAGCGGGTGGTGAAGGAGGCTGAAACAGCCCACAAGAATAAAACTTCATTGAAAACGCCAAGGGCCCTGAGGAAAGTCAGGGCACAATTAGAAGTCACTTATCGGATCGCTTGGCACAATTGCTTATACAGACTAAACAGCTGTTTTACCTGAAATGGGGGAAGGCTAACTGCTTTCTGGTTGCTAAGCTGAGGAAACAGAGGGCTAGGAACTTTATAACACAATTGCAGGATGGGGATCTAAAATGTTCTGAAGCAGACAAAGTGGGAATAATGGAGGCTTTGCACGCTTGTTTACTGGAAGGGGAGGGGCGAGGGGCTGTAGCAGGACTTCTTGAGGAACATAGGCTTGTCCCAGATATCAGAGGATGATAGAATACTCCTGGAGGTTCTGATCACAATGGAAGATGTGGGTATAGCAATAGGATCTCTGCCGTGTAATAAGGTGCCAAGCCCGGATGGCTTTGGAAATGGCTATTACAGAACATTTCAAAATTGGTTAATACAACCCCTGACTAAACTGCTCAATAGGATCAGGGAGAGGGGGTAATATCGCAAGATATGGGTCTCGCTGTGACCTCATTGATATTTAAACCGGGAAAGACCCCACTGATTGTGCCCGTTATTGCCTGATATGCCTGCTCAATGGGGATGCCAAAATAAATGCTAAAATCCTGACTGTAAAACTAATGGGGGTACTACCAAAGACAATTCATCTGGACCAGGCAGGGTTTATTTTAGAGAGGCACACATAGGATAATATTACAGGGGCAATTAATGTGATTAATTGGGGGAAGAAATCGGGGCAAAGATTTTCTATAGCGGCCCTAGATTCCACGCTGGCATTTGATAGTTTAGATTGGGGCTTTCTTAGACAGACCTTAGAGGCATTTGGGTGTGGACCGCAGATGGCTCATTTTCAAATCCCCTCAGCGAAACTGGTGCTCAACAGGAAACGCTGTTCCCTAATCAAGATTAGACGGGGGGCACGACAGGGACGCCCCCTGTCCCTGTTAATATTTGTAATGGCTATGAGCCTTTGGCTGCCGTAATTAGAAATGACCGAGAAGTACTAGGGCTGGTTAGCAACAATGAATCACACAAAATTGCATTAGATGCGGACAATGCGTTGTTGTTCCTGTGGAACACAGCTAGATCTTTGCCAAGGGTGATGTCCGTGTTACAGGACTTTACAGATGCCTCAGGGTTTTTGATCAATTATTCTAAATTGTAAGCCCTTAACGTAACAGAGGAACTGGTGGAGACAGAGGGGTGAAGTAAAAGGTTCCCCCTCCTTTGGCAATCAGAGGAAATAGACTATCTGGGGATCACGCTGACTAGGGAATATGCTGACATTTGCAGAAGAAATTGATTGAGGATCTTAAAATATGGGACTTACATGAGCTATCATGGTTCTCTCAGATAACAGCAGTGACAATGTCTTATTACTGTACGTGGTAAGCTCTTGCACAATCAAGATTCTGACCCACATGGTCAAGAATTTGCAGGAGATCCTTTCCTTAATATGGAATGGAAAGAAGCCTAGGTTTCCCAGGAAGGTTCTCTTTAGAGCTCCGTATAGAGCTCTGTTGATAGGCTGTGGGGGTACCCGAAATTGCAGGGTACATTGCGCGGCTCAGGTTGCTCCAATGGTGAACTGGTTCACACCGGAGGGGATGAAGGGAGGGTACAAAATTGAACAGGGGGCTAAATCCATTCCACTGGGCTCTATTGTTCTTGGGAACAGCGGCTCGTGGGGCCTGTGGTCCCCTTTTAGAAGTAACTAAATGCTCCCTAGGATACTGGAATCAGGCGCTACGTTGGATGGGATGAGTCCAGTTCTTGGCCCTTATACCCCAATGGGATATACTGCAGAGTTTACCCCGTGATGGAGTAACAATTTTAGGGAGAGTTGGGGTGGATGATCAGCATTGATGGTAGCAGACTTCTATCAGAAGGGTGTTCCCCTGTTGTTCGAGGATTGCAAAATTAAGTTTCAGTTGGGGGAACAGGAGAGATTCCGGTATGCCCAAATAAGGCATTGGATCTTGCAGGTTGCAGTCCAGGTGACTGGTGCAAGAGCACCGCTGGGTCTAGAAATGACGATGTGAGAGGGAGTTTCACGGAAGGGCATCTTGTGGTTATACCAGCTGCTGGACAGGGCATTGCTGGAGGAGAATCCTCCATATATGACTAGATGGGAAAGACATGTGAGCATAACTCGCTCAGAAGAAGATTGGGGTCAAATCTGGGGAAGGGTCCATAAGGCTTCGAAGTGTATGGCCATTAAAGAATCTACCTATAAAGTATGCTTCAGAAGGTATATGACACTGCAATAGACTCCGCAGGACAAGGCCACGGTGTTGTGCGACACAGGTATGCAGGTGACGCTGCCCGACAACACATAGCATGCAACGTAACTTCCACGCTCCCCAGCCTTTAAGAACCGATGATCAAACCCTCTGCGGCAAAGCCATTGCAGGACATGGCTGCGGTGTTGTGTGACCCAGGTACCGCAGGAGACACTGCCCGATGACACGTAGCATGCAACGCTGCTTCCACGCTCCCCAGCCTTTAAGAAGCTAGGATCGGACCCTCTGCGGCAAAGGAGGACAAGACCGCAGTGTTGTGTGATGCAGGTGTTTGGCGGTGTAGGGGTAGTGGAGTAGATTGTGAGCGCGGATGAAATCTTCTTCCATCGACGTTTGTAAGGTAAGAATGTATGGGGAGGGAGAGAAGCACTGCTGTGATCCACGCAACTCCCCGACCTTGTGCGTCTGTCCACATCTGACCATCTCCACGTGCGCTTCCCCCCCCAACTCAGGTTCCGCTTTGCCCGGACTTGCGCATCCTTCCCCTATCTGCCCGTCTCCTTGTGCGCTTTCCCCACGCTCCTTGGGTTCTTTCTCCCTTCTCTTCCTTCCCTCTACAGGTCCCCCAAGCTGTGACTATTTATTGTACATTGCTGCATTGTTTGCCTTTCTCTTCTTACTCCTCTAGGTCCCCCAGGGTTACGAGTGTTCTCCGTATGTTGTACTGTATTTCCATTCCCCTCTCACTCTCTTGTTCCCCCCCTAGTGGTCTCTATTGTATTATCGCACATTATTTCACTGTCTCCTTCTCTTTATGCCCACCCCTAACTGCAAATATTATTGTTACGGTAGTCTGTGCTCACTGTACCTGTGCTCCTCTTGTGCCTTCCTTCTTTGTGTGCCCCTAGTGTGAGAACCCCCCACAACCCATCTCCTGTTCGGGCTGCCTCCTCCTCTTTGCTCTGCGCCTCACACCCCTCCATGGTGCTCTCATTCTCCCCTATCTTCTCTAACTGCTATTCTATCTCCTATCCCTCTCACTACATCTGGTAGGGAGAAGCTCAAAAGGGACATCCTGCTCTCCAACCCAGGCCTCCTTATCCCTGATACCTACACCAGTGCTTCCTCCAGACAGACCCTCACCAAAATCATCTTTGTTGTTCCCTCTCCAGGCCTATGGACCCCACATTTGGTCTCTGTTCTCTCTCCTTTTGCCTCCTCTCCCAGTAATGGTGGCACTCGGTGGAAGGTCCTCCTGGCCCTCTTCCACTACTCCAAGACCATTATTAATGTCTATCTGAATGGCACCGTCTTGGTCCAGGGCCCTCAGCCCAATCTCCTCTTTTACGATAGACGCTTCCCACTTCTTATCAACTTCCTTCTTTCTCCTGTTACTCCTTCCTACAACTCTCTGGCTCCTCTGCCACCTTCTTCTATCGCCACCTCTCTGGCACCCTCCTCAGCTTCTCTGGTGACTCTGTCTCCTCCTTGCTCCGCCACCTCTCTGTCACCCTCTTCTTCCTCTCTAACTACTCTGCCATCTCCTTCTTCCTCCTCTGCCCACTCTCGGGCACCTCTAACACCTCCACAGGGTGTACCTCATGCCTGTACCCCTCCATGGAAGTCTTTTAAATGTGGCAGTTTGCTCTACATCGCTACTGTTAACACTCACTCTGCTGTCAAACACTCCTCTGACATCTGCCGTCTCCTCGAAGAACTTGATCTGGATGTCCTCGGTCTCACAGAGACATGGTTCGTGCCCAGCTCTTTCATGAGTTTTGACACTCTCCTTCCTGATGGCTGCAAGATCCTCTCCGAATCCAGAACCAACTTCCTCTCCGAGTGGGCTGACCTCTCCTCATCCCTAATTGCCTCTACCTCTCAACTTCTCCTCCTTGGAGACCTCGACATCCACTTGGATGCTTCTAGCCCTCCTCTGAGCTCTTTCACAATCTCTGTGACTCTCTCTTTCTCTATTCTCCCTTTGGCCCAACACACTGTACCAGGCACGTCCTGGATGTTTTTATCTCATCAGAGATCCCCCTCTCCAACCCTCTCATCACTCCTCTCTTTTGTACTGACGACTTTCTTCTCTCCTCTAAACTGTCGCCCTCTGTCCCCAAGGTAAAGCCGAACCCAGCACTGCCCCCCACCTTATAGGTCATCCGGCCCATGAAGCGTGTGTCAGCGGACGCTTTCACCGCTAATTTCTCTCCTCCTACTCCTGAGGATGACTCACACTCTGACACAGTCCTCCCCAAACTGAATATCTCCATCTCTAACACTCTTAATGTTCTTGCCCCTGTCATGACAATCTGTCTGAATCCCACATCCAAGTGCAACTCTTGGTATGATTCCGACGTCGCCACCCTTAAACGCAAGTGTAGTGGAAGGCATCAGGCTCATCCTCCGACAAACTAGCCTGCCGCCTGCTCCAAAGTCAATATAGACTCTATGTTCTGTCCAAGAAGAGAGGGTACATCCAAGCCTGCGTCTCTTTGGCCTCAAACAACCCGGCAGAACTTTTCAAAATCTGCAAGGAACTGGCCAATCCTGCTGCATTTTCCACCTCTCCTGTTCCCTCCCAGGCCCTTTGCACGGCACTGGCTTCTCAGTTCATCACTAAAACTCAGGCCATTCTGTCCACTCTCTCCTCTTCCTCTCATTTCTATCTCTGCATGTGGTGTTCCCCAGGGTTCTAACCTCTCACCCTGGCTCTTCAACCATTACTTGGCACATCTGGCCCACCTCCTCTCTACCTTCTGTTCTAACTTTCAGTGTTATGCGGATGAGACTAAGCTCTCCTTCATGCTCCCCTCAGCCTCCTCTGCTCTCTTGTTGCGCCTAGAAACACTTGTGTATAAGCGCGTTATAAATGATTTATCATATCATATAATTCATAGAATGAACAACAGGTTCTCACCCCTGTGCTGGAGGAAATGCAGGGAGGTGAATGATTTGGGGCATATGTGGTGGTTCTGTCCGAAGGCCCAGATCTCCTGGAAAGAGATCCTAGGACACATTTGGGATGTAGTGGGAGTTCGCATAGTGGGAGTGCAGCTGCCTGATACCACAAAGGTGTTAATATTGGGAGTGGTGACGGAAGATATAAATGCTTCAGGAGGAGCCACTAACTCACTTGTTGACCGCAGCAAAAATGACCCTCGGGAGGGGTTGGGAAATGAAGGAAGACCTTGTGGTCGCCTTTTGGTGGGTCAAAGTCTGGTGGATGATGGGGATGGAGAAAGTGTGCGCCCTGGTGAACGGATCGTATCAGAAGTTTCGAAAGGTGTGGTTGACCTTTTATGAACATGTTTAAAGCTAGGGAACATCATTTCCATAAACCAGGTTTGCTGAAAGCTTTTTGAGGATTGAGAATAAGGGACTTGTTGGGGAGAAATGGTGTGGGAATGAAGCAGTATATCTGCTTTGGACTAAGGTTATGCCACAGTTGTTAAAGGATGCTAACGCAGTTAGGGTTGGGATTGGGGTTAATGATTTAAATCTGTCATTGTTTCTGAATCGTTGTGCGGAAATGCGGACAAACTGGAAATGTAATCGCTAAAAGGCTTGTATATGTAAAGTAAATGTGTATAATGCCTTGGAGACAATGCACAAATAAACCATAACAAAAATAATCATTGGTTCACCAAAGGGGACTGGACTTGGGAAATAGCTACACCTTTCGACTTGTTATGCTGCCCTCTTGCATTACGAGTCATCTGCCAGCAATGGTTGTCTAAAACGGATTGAATTGTGAACATATTAAAAATATTTGAATTCCAACTAATGATGACATGTTCCCAGCTCATCTGGTTCCCCTTGACCAACCGTGCCTTGTTCAGCTGTGCATGCTTGATTTTGAGTACTTAATGTCTAGTATGTGTTTATTGATGTTCAGAACACTTTATGCATGCAAAACCGGTTAACTGACAAGACTAACACATAATAGATGAGCTTTGTTGATGCCGAATTTGATTCTGGGAAAAAACATTTCTAATACCCCTTATGATTTATTTTCAACTAGCGAAAGTACCCGTTCTCTGAACTGTTTCTGTAGACAAACATGATAACACTCACATCAATTGTTGAAAATCAATTATCATGTGGGTCACTGTTCTGATTCGCTTATCGCTTGATGTGCTTTGCACCCTGAAGTAAACTGCACTGGGAATGGGTGCGTGTGGCTGGTTGACATACCCCGGAGCAGACGTTGGGAGAGGCACGAATTGGTGTGCTGCTGCATACTGGGACCTTCTCTACTCTCTCCCCACCTGTTGCCTCACCCTGCCTGGTGCAGTTTGTTGCAGTGCAAATATCTTGGAAACCATGCATCTTAGGGCCTTGAAATGTGGTGAGTTTTGTTCCTCGTGTCGGGCCCGGTCCTTCTACGACCACATTGATGTTTCACCGATTTCAGGCAACCTTGTCATTTGTGAAGGTGCTGAAATCCTTGGAAAGGGGTGGGGTGTCCATATGTCATGTAACCAGTAATGTCCGGAGGGTTCTAACAGTTAACTATGCAAAATGTGGTGCAGATTTGTGAAACGGTAGGTGGAAATGTATAAGGAACAACGATTCGCCAAGCCACAAACCCACACATTTGGACTTTTATTAATATAGATATTCATCTTCACATATATTTTTTTTTATTTTTTTTTATTTGATTTAATCTAAAAGATTTTTACAAAAAAGAAGAAGTGCATTGCTTGTACCAATCAAAACAACGCTATTTGTCTACTCAAGTCTTTTAATCATACTATAGGAAGAGAAAGAGTCACAGGCTGTCTGTTGGCGAAGCGGCTGAAAGAGTGTCCTGTACATTGTATTCTAGGATCTTAAAAGCCGCTAGTTGCCATGAGGTTCTGTCTCCTGCTATCAGTTTAGCCCAACACACGTCTGGATCACTGAGTTCGAACTCTGAAAATAGTCCCTTCAAGTGCACGGTTCTTATTTGGCGTGTGCTAGGGCATGACAGGAGTAGGTGTCGGATTGATTCTATTTCTGGTGACCCCTTGCAAAAGCGACAATCCTTAGACAACGACTCTCCTCTGATCGCCAAGACTTTGTTAGTTGGTAGACGATTCAACCTTGCTCTCATTAACAAGTCGCGCGCCTGCCTTCATGGGAATTTTTTGACGTATTGTTGCAGTTCGTTGTACTTCCTGATGTTCAACGGCAAATGACGTGTCAATTTGTTTTGTGCTGCTGCTGCTTGAGTTTGTATCCAGTCAAGCTCCTTTAATCTTGTTTGAATTTTAGTTGGATTTCTTACTAAAGTCTCTTCGTCACATTCTGTGGTGGCCAGTACCTCTTGGTTTTGTTTGAACCAAGCCGAGAGCGTCTTATTTTTAGCGCTCCTGCTTTCTTTGAGAATTAGGTGCAGTGCTGTTGAGTCATCAGACATTATGCACTTGCGGTATAACATCAGAGTATTAATTCTCACTAAGCCTCCCAGTGATAATAAACTTAGTTCCTGTCTTATTATCGTCACAGATGTAGAATTAGGGAGGCCTAACGTTGATCTCCAGAAAGTCGCTTCCAATTTTGGCCATGCAGTCGACGGTACGTTTGTCAATGCATCTGCTCCATACATAAGGGAGGGGTTCCCATATACAGCTCTTTAATCCAGTCCAAGATCGAGAACGGGCAACCCCAGGTCTCCAGTTTTGACCATAACATCGGGCGTTCCACTTTGTCAAATGCCTGGGTCAAGTCGATTAAACAAATAAACAATCGAGGACCTCCTTCTAACAATCTGCTTTTCAAAAGCGCTTAACGCCAAAATGTTAACCGACGTTCCCATGCCTTTTTTGAAGCCAGTTTGTAGGTGGTCCCTGCATGGTGCCTGTTTAGCCCATTCGTTAAATCTCTACAGTAAAAGTGACCCAAATAACTTCCCGATGCAGTCGAGTAAGGCGATTGGCCTGTAGTTCTTCGGGTCTTCTTTGTTTCCCTTCTTGTATATAGGGACTGCAATTGCTGTTTTCCAGGATGGTGGAATAGATCTCAACGTTACACATCTCTGGAAGATTTTGCTATGGAGCTTTGCCCATTCTGTAGTGAACAGTTTAAGGTCCACGTTTGTGATAGCGTCCGGACCAGGGGCCCGTGAGTTTTTCAGTTTCTTTATTTGATCGGTGATGTCGTCGATGTTACCGATATTGACCCACTTCGAGGATTCCTGCCTAGTCCTCTTGCTTATTGTTGTTACTGATGTTTTAAATAAAGTCTCGAAAAAGTTCGACCACATGGATGCGCCGTTGTTTGATATGAAGGCCGGCTCACCTGTGGAGGTGGCTGATTTTAACAACTGCCAAAACTCTCTAGTGTTGTTGAGGGACATAGCTTTTAGAATATTCTCTGCGTCTTGTTGATAGAGTATACATCGGTGATTTTTTATCCACACTTTGTATTGGCGATTTGCTTCTGTGGCCTTCTCAATCGCTGATTGAGTCCCCTTCAATTTAGCTTGTCGTTTTAGTCGGCGCATTTCTTTTCTCCTTGTCACCAAATTTTTATCATAAACGTGGTTGGTGTTCCGTTGTGAACTTCTTGTTCCAGTCTGATGTTTATAAATTTCTAACAAGGCCAAATAATCAGTTTGTTCAGTAGCTGCCCCGTATGACTGTGATTGATACTTTGCTTGGATCTCGCATATCGCTGCAGCTGAAATTTTCAGTCTTGTTCTTTGGTTATTCACACTCAGCTGTGACTGTGCATATGTTATTTTGGTCTGTTTCGTCAGCCACATTGTAGCTAGCAGATTATGGCCACTAGCTGATGTCTTTTTTACTTCAAACGATGCTGTTACAGATAAAAGTGCTGTAGTCACAAAAATGTTATCTATCGTGGCACTGATTGTGTCTCTGGACCACGTTGCTACATGTTCTGAGTCTGGGTATACTGTGTTTAGATTGTGGAAATCGCACAAGGACATTAGTTTTAACCACTCCCTTCCTCTTTGAGCTGCGCGCCCATTCGTGTTCTGATGTTTATTTGACGTTGGACAGGTGCCATTAATGTTGCCACAAATCAAGAGGTATGGGGTCAAGTACTCCGTCCGAGCAACGTCAATTGCCTGTTCTATCATGTCCAAGTACTCTGTATCGCTTAACGCCGCCAGGTTCCAATAGGTGTTTATAATGATAACCGGTAAAGTAGTTACTTTTTGATCGTTCTCAAAGGACCAGGTTACTTTGGTCATCAGGATAGAAGAGTTCTTTAGTATTGTCGCTTCTAGAGTGATGCCACTTCCTTGGCGACACGCAGTTAATATTCCATAGGACGGTCTTCCCAGTTTGCCTTTCTTAGCCTGCGCTAGGGTTATTTCGTATCCCTCCAAGATTGGGGCCTCTCTGAGCCAAGTTTCTTGTAAGCAGAGGATATCGTAGTCCGCAAGCGCGATGACCCTTTTTCTCGTCAAGTGGGAGTGACCCCTAGTGTTCCAAGAGACCAACCGAATAATTGATTTTACCGTTGCCGTTGTCAAACTTGTTTTAAGGGTGTGCTCATTGGACCGGGGTTGCTATCTTTTTGTCTCCCTCGACAGGACTTTAGGTAACCAGGACCAAATTCCCTGCTTCGTCGTTTTTACTGTGGCCGCACTTGATTTTTCTACCACTGTGTTTTTCATGGAGGTTTTTGTTTTCGTGGAATTTCGGCCTTCTTGGTGTAATGTTGGCGACTGCTTTCTGACCGAACTTCTGCTTGTCCATCTGTGTCTACTTGTAACTTCTCTGTGTTTTTTATTTGTCTCTCTATGGCCCCGCAGTTTTTCCTCTTGCTCCACCTGTGTCCACCCCCTTTTTGAGCCTCCTTTCTCGTGGGATAAGTCCCGTGTTCTTTTCATTGATAGTCTAGACTCTTGGGGCACTTCAGATCCTTCTCTTGTTGGCCCCGCGATGTAAGGGTCCGTCTTTTTTTGCCCGATGCTCTTGTAGACTCAGTGATGTCATACCCCAATTTCAACAGGGCCCTTGTTTCTTCTTTTAGTGACTCGTACACTGCTTCAGACGCAATGTACAAGTGCGCTATTGGTTTATTATGTCGATGACTCGGGTCTACAATGAGAAACTCTTCTGTCCTAATTCTCCTTAGGTGCGGGACGTAACCCAGAAGTTCCAAAACTGCCCTACGATTTAGAATTACGTCATCATTGTTACCAGGGATCTGTTCCAGTTTTAAGATCCATTTCCTTTTATCGACGAGTTTCATCTTCTTGTGGTATTGCTCTGTTCTCGTAACAAAATGCACTTTTCTGTATGTTCCTGAGTTCTCCTCTGGTCGAAAAGTTGATCTTAATGGGTCGTTCCTTATGTCTCTTTTTTCTTCCTTCTTAGATGTTATTTTGGTCTCCTCGTCTCGCTTTGTCTTTTTTGTCCCTTTCTTACGTCGATCATCTGGGGTAAGAGGATTCTGGTCCTTTTCGACTTCAACTTTCTTGCTTGAATGGTATCCTCTTGGTAAACTTTTTTCTTTGGGAAGCGTCGTATTCAATGCGCTTGAGGCCGGACTGTTGTTCACACTAAGGTGTTGGCTCAGATTCATCATGTTTTCATCTTCCAGAAAATCCTCTATCGTTTTAGGCGATCCACCCCGACTTGGGCTAATAGGTCTTTCTTTTGTAATATTCGTGCGTTGATCCTCATGGTCCTCGATCTCATCCACTGTCTGTCGATTTATTGGTTGTCTCTTCGGCATTCTCCCTTCTTTTGGGTCTTGTTTTTGGATCTTGCCATTGTCCCTCAGGTCGATTGTCAATGTTGTTAATTTGTTTTTGTCTCCCGATGGTGTATCTCCTGCTGGGTGCTTATTCAGGTCTTTCCTGTCCTTTTCACTCTCTTGGTGGACCGTATTATTTATCCTCCGTTCCTTGAAAAGTTGGTCTAAAGTTTTTTGTACTTGATATTTTGTTCGTGGTTGTTCCGTTCACTGTCTCATTCGTTGGCACTTTTGTCAGGTCAATTGTAACTTCTGTTTGGGTACTGACGGATTTGCTACCTCCCATTGGATAGGACCCAACAGGCTTTGTAGTAAAGTCCAAAGTACTGCAATTTTCAGTTGATGTAAAGTTTGTTACTTTTTTCTCTTTTGCCATAATGAATGCCTCCAACAAGATCAGTTTGCTATTCATCATAGCCTATATTGAGGTATGGTCTTTGAGGCTTTCACTGATTGATTCATAGAGTTTCATCAATGGCGATAGGGCTATCGTGATCGATGACATTATCAAAAAGATGTCTGCTTTCTTAGCCGATGTCTCTGATGCTGTTAAACCTAAGGACGCTTCTGGTCGCCAATCGCTTGATGTGGCCTTCTGCCCTGAGTTTTTTGTGAGACCATGGGTAGGGTGCCCCCTCAGACAATCCAGTGAGGCTCTCCGATTGCGTGAATCACTCGGGGTTAACATCAGAATCTTATTCCTAGAGCTTTCGAATGTACCACGTCCCGAAGTTCTCTGGTTGGTTATTTCGATTATGCTCAGTTTCTCATTGCCGTTCACCACCTTTGCTACTACTACTCCTCTTCCATGTTTGGCTTTTGGAGCTGTGGATTGCTATGTGTGTTGGGGCTTCTCTCCTGGCTCGATTCAATATCTTCCGAGGAAATACTCGGAATTTCCTCTTGCAACGTGGCCTTGTTAATATTTGCTCTTCTCCTTTTAGACCCACTTTCTGTGGCCTCTTTAGGCTCTTCGGGAGGTTCTTTAGTCAACTTGGGACTTGCCTGCTGTTCACTGATCTGCGGATCCTTCGCCATTATTTGGAGCCTGGGTACTTCTCCCGACTTAGTGGTCAGCTCTGGCTCCTGAGGTGCTTCTCCTGCTTTTATTGAGTCCCTGTGTGGTAAGGCTTGAGCTTCCTCAGTTCGTCTACATTTGACTTGTGGCCAGCATTCTTGAAGTGCCTGCAGGATTTCCTCATCTGAAAGTTCCACTCTGTTTCTACTCGAACTTTTAGAGCTTAACTGGAAGTAGTTCTTTAGGTTGTGCCCCCCTGTTGTTTTTATAGACACTCCCATTTTTAGGGGTTTCGTCACGAGTAGTGTCGTCTTTCTCTCTGCTTTTTTTTTGCCGTTCTTAGCTTAAATTGTTTGTTTTTTCCTTTCCCTTGCTTCCTCTCACAATTCACCTCTGGCTGTGTTTCACTATGATTTCTTTTTCTCTTGTGATTTTTTTCTATCGTTTTGTTTGGATCTAAGGCTTGTTCTGTGTTTTCGTCTGGGTTTTCTGTGATGTCATCTTCCAAAAGTTCTGAATTTAACTGCGGTGGCACGTGAATCTGAGCTTTTATTATATGGGTGTTCATGCTACCTGCTTCATTATTGTGCAGCGTCCCGACCTCATTGGCCATCCCCTCCGTGACCTTCCCCTGTTGTTGCCCCACACCCTGCACCGTGTCCTTGCCGCTTTCTCTCCCCTCCACCCGGACCTCTTTCTGTCCTTCCAGCTCTCCACATCGGCCAAGTCCTGCAGTGGGGGATACGTCTGATGGAGACCCGTTACTAGGCAGTAAAACTAGTATTTTATCTTGAGTACTTACTCGCCGCTCTTCTACACCGCCTCCCGATGGTTGTGAAGGCTCCGGCGAAGGCTCAAGCAGCCTTAGAGCTGCTCCAGCGTTGTCGTTATCGGCTGTTTGACTTCTCTGCGGCTCGTCCGGTGTACTTGGCATTGCACTTGTGGACGCCGGTCTACCCATTCGTAAGGCTGGCTTCTTCTCCATGTTTTTTTGTTTGTCCCGTGGACTTGGGAGCTACAAGTTGCACACCCTCCGTGCCCCCACGCTGCCTCGAGCTCCTCAGGCAGCGGCTCTCTTCCTCTTCTGGCGATGGACTCTGAGGTGAATTGGTCGACTCTTGCCGTCCTGGCCATCCTGCCCGACATGACTGCAGGACTGCTCACACTCGGCTCGCACTCCGCTCCGCGTTCGGCTCTGCGGGCTAGCCGATAGTGCGTAGCGACTCCTCCTCCTTTCCCGCAGCAAACACCGTGGACAGACTCAGCAGGGCTCTGCAGGACTGCTCACACTCAGCTCGCACTCCGCTCCGCGTTCCGCTCTGCGGCTAGCCGATAGTGCGTAGAGACTCCTCCTCCTTTCCCGCAGCAAACACCGTGTACAGACTCAGCAGGGCTCTGCAGGACTGCTCACACTCGGCTCGCACTCCGCTCCCGCTTCACATATATTGTGTTGGGCACTAATTTAATGAACACAACTAGAAAGGTATGCAATTAATGTTCATAATATGCAATGTCAAAAATGACTTAGTGGTTACATAAGTGTAAACAATAGATCTAACTGATTACATCTTTGAAATCACTTTCTTAGCTTAGGCTTTCATCATTCTATGTGTAAATATAAAATGAAATTGGTGTAAAACCACATACTGAAATAGTTCTCTTCATTTATATTCATTGACAGATTTGAGAGACTTTGGCAAGAAGAACTGCTAAATTGTGGACCAGAGAAAGCCTCCCTGGGACATGTGATGTGGCGCTTTTGTCGAACCAGATCTTTAGTTGCATTTGCTTCTATAATCGTCACCATGCTGGCCACATTTATTGGACCTGTAAGTATTTTTATTCTTCATCCTGTTTTGTGTGAATCTATTAATTATTGTTGCCAGTTCACATCTAGACAAAAAGATGGATTATAAGAGCAACAGTCCATTGTTTTGCTTGCAGAGATGAGGGATTTTTAGTCTGGGGATTATATCCAGAAACATCCATCTACTGTTTCTCCTCTTGTAGGGAACTGTGAACTAAAATGTAATTGCAGATACCCATCCGTGGTCACCATCCAGAAACAACCTTGGCCTTGGCTTTTCACAAAAGAGGGGCTTTCACATTTCTGGCAAATCCTTCCACCGTGGTTTTAATGGCGGACACCAATTTCACTTCCACAAACAAATTAAACATTTTGTAATGTTCATCTATGTTGAATGATAGGTAATTTCGTTGTAAGTGTGTGTGGTATAAATGACAATACAGTTTATGCCATTTCATAATTGTTTACATCCTGTCGAGTAGAGAATGCAGCATTATCTTCCAAATCATAGAGAAACCAATGAGCTGATAAATCTCCAACAGTGCACATTCTCTGCCACATGTATGCACGCACTGATTTCCATACTGTACTTGATATGGACATTTGGACACAACCCTTTTTGTCTAGCTGGAAATGTGTCTCAACAAGAAAAAAAATGAGATTAATACCTAATGAAAATTACAGCCTTGATCGGACAGCGCACTTCAGATATCATGCAACACTCGTCAAGATGGCAGCTTTCCAAATGCCATGCACAGAGCTATAGGATAAGAAAACAGCTCCTCTATTTCTAAATGCCAAACTTGCATCCTTGATTGCATTCACAAACACAAGAAACATTTAGTTAACTATCAAGGTATGCACCACAGATTTCTTTTTCTTTTTTTAACCTTTAATTTCAAACTTAGGCAGACATGTTACATTGCACCATATACAAGCGCTTTTGCAAACACAAATAAACACAACAGTCAGTAGTAGCTGTCCATCCTCAGCGACGTAGGTCCATACACATTGAGCATAAACATAAATACACCAAACCACTCACCACCCATAATATCTTATCTCCTCAACCTGCCATGGTGTGTGAGAGGAAGTCCCGGAATGGCCCCCAATTGTCCTTTCTCTACATATAGGCACAACCATTGCAATATGTCCCTCTTCCCTCTCATTAGCGTACGCATATTCCTTAAGCCATTCTGTGCATGTGGATGCTGCTTTGGATTTCCAGTATTCAAATATGCATTTCTTGGCAATGATACAGCTCACATTAAACAATCTACGAGCAAGCACAGAGACCTTACCTATATCACCCAGGAGGTACTAAGAGGAGAGAGCACATGGGCTATTTGCACATATCGTGCAGGACATCCGCCACCTCCTGCCAAAAACTTCCTATAAGCGGGCAGTCCCAGAACATGTGAAAAATGCCCTCTCCAGCTCTCCCACACTTCGGGCATGCATCACTGACATTCTTTGTAAATCTAGAAATATGCTCTGGTGTAAAATGTAACTGGTTCAATATCTTAAATTGTATAAGTCTAAACCTGACATTGAGTGAGACATCCCATGTCAGTAGACACCATCTACTCCATTCATCATCCCCGATCTCAGTGCCCAGATCCCGCTCCCATTTCTTCTGTGGCTTGTTCACTGGTGGCTGTTTAGTCTGACTCAATCTATACAATCTTGACACTAGTCTCCTGGGATCCCCACACCACCGCCTCAATACACACATGAGTGTCTGGCTCCTGTGGGAACGATGGTCATCTATGGCAGACCGCAGCCCGCACCCTGAATTATTGTAATGTCTTAATATGGATGGGTCACAACTTCGCCACAAACTCCTCGAGTGTCACAAACCTCCCACCAGCAAATAAATCCTGTAAAACCATCTGCCGCTCAGCATCCCATGACCTCTGAATGTCAGAGTCATACGCCAGGGAGCCCGGGGCAATTCCTCAGGGAGACTGCTCCATAGTATGGAGCCACTATGCCCTATCTCTTAAATAGCAGAGACCACATATCCACCGTCGTGAGTATGTGGATATGTCATATGTACAAGAATTCATGTGCCGATCACTAAAGATGATTGATCTCAGATCCGTTGGTGCCGCACTGTAGCACTCCAGTGTTCGGTGTACCGCCTCTGGAGCTGGTAAATACCAGTGGCACGCTTATTGTCCTTGCGCAACAATATAATACAATTCAAAGTCGGGTGCCGCCACACCCCCCTGCACATAGGGCTCTGCCAATCTCTCCCAACTCATTCGGGCCACCCCCTCTCCCCAAACAAATTCGATAGCCAAGAATCTAAGTTTAGTAAAAAATAATTGCCCAGGCCAGATCGTGACAGTACTAAAATAATACAATCATTTAGGGACCACCACCATCTTCAGTAAAGATAATCTCCCATAATCTGAGATAGGTAATCTTCCCCACAGCTGCAACTTAATGCCCATGGAATTTAAAGCCACCTTGTGATTGTCTACGTATAGTGCACAGTGCGAACGGGACACAAAGATGCCCAGATATTTAAACCCAGTTGGTACCCACCTAAACCCCAGCAAGTCTCCTGGCTGTGACGTATTATTCGTGAGTGGAAATAACTCACATTTTGCCACATTGATTTTATAACCGGAGTAAGGCATAAATGTATGGACCTCTGTAATCACCATACCCAGATTCTGCTACGGGTCACGAATATACAATAGTGTGTTGTCAGTGTATCATGAAATTACTTGAGGCGGACCTGCTATCTGGATTCCATGTCCATGCCTATCAAAAACTGGATGTCATCCCACTTTCTCTCCCTCAATACCGACAAAACAGAAGTCCTTTTCTTTCCTTCAAACACACTTCCTCCTCCTCTCCCTCATCCACTTCCCCCTTCCAATCTCCCCATCTCTGCTCACGCTCGTAATCTAGGTCTCCACTTTAACTCCTCCCTCTCCTTTTCCCACCATAGTTCTCTCACCTCTCACGCCTGTCGCTACCATCTCTTCAAAAATCGCAAGATCCACTCCTCAATCACCTTTCATGCTTCTAAACTCTTAATCTCCTCCCTCATGTTCTCTCGTATTTTTTACTGCTCTTCCCTTCTTTTTGGTCTACCTACCTCTCATCTTGCCCCCTCAAATCCATCTACCACTCCTCTATCCACACACTTTATCTTCTTGCTCCACGTGACTCAATTTCCTCTTCGCTCTCTTACCTTGGCTGGCTTCCCTTTCATTCTCAACTTAAATTCCAATTCCTCTGTCTTGTATTCACATCTCTCTACGACCTTGCCCCCCTATCTCTCTTCCCTCCTCTCATTCTATACTCCCTCCCGGCCTCTCCGCTCTGCTGAACTCTTCTTTCTTACTGTTCCCCCATCCCCATGTGCCTCGTCACAATTCCGTTCCTTTCAACACTTGGCCCCCCTACATTGGAATTCTCTACCTTTCTCTGTCCTTTCCATTCCCACATACTCCTCCTTCCGCACCTCCCTGAAATCTCTTCTTCTCCATTCCCCCCTTTTCTCCCCTCCTACCTCCCTACTCTCCTACTTCCCTAATCTCCTTCCTACCCATTTCCCTGCCCCCCCTTTCCCTTGCCCCTCCTCCTCCCCTTATCCCTTGCCTCACCTTCCCCTACCTAGGTAAATTGTTCTATATATTGTCTCGCTGGTTTGTTTCATGATTGTTATTATGCTTCATTCATTATTCTTGTATCCTGTTGTTATATTTTAAAGCGCTTTGGATTAAAGCGCTATATAAACCTAATAAAATAAAATAAAGGCCTCTATCGTTAGGTCAAACAGCAAGGGAGACAAGGGGCACCCCCTACCATGTCCTCCTTCCCAACCAAACCTCCTGTGATAACGTACCATTAGTGTGAATCCTAGTGACTGGATTGGCATACAATAGCCACACACAACTGAAAAAATAACCACCGAACTGCAAACGCTGCAACACTGCACACAAGAATTTCCAAGACATTGAATCAAAGGATTTTTCAGCATCCAAGGAAGCCCCAATGTATTGATCCATACCTTCATCCATACATGTATCAGCATTCGCATATAGGTCTGCATAGTATTCACAGAACTCCCTGTTTATTCCCTCGTTTAAGTTTACCCTATCCTCGGCCCGCCCCCTGATTCCGGCTATTGTTACGCTCACCTGACTCCCACGGAGGCGCTGGCCTGGTTCGCGCTGCTGTGACCTCTTCTAAGGTGATGCGCAGGGTTCAGAAGACGGACTGGACCGGGCCCCCAAGTCTGGCTTGCCTGGCTCGCAGAAGTATCCTTCTGTAGGTGAAAGTAGGGGATTAACTGTCTGCGGGGTAATGCAATCGGCCTCCCACTTTCCCCTCTCACCCTCCTCGAAACCCTTCTGTGATTTCTCGTAGCGTCTCACCTTAGGGTCTGGAAGGACGAGCTCTCCATCCTGCTTCTGATGCAGGGGCGCGTTGGTATCCAGTTACTTCACTGGATTTTCGGATTGGTGAGAACCAAACTTGCTTGGCTTCCAGGTAAGTTTTTTGATAAGAGGTTCCCCTTGTGTCCATGCATTAATGTACTAATGCCAGTGTCTTTTTCCCCATAGGGGCCGGGGTACGGAATGCCGGGGAACAGGCACCGACCCGAGATGAGAGGTGAAATCCTTGTAGAAATCAGGTAAGTCTTTAATGAGTGTTTTTTGGTAATGTCTTTTCATTCGCTCATTAACGCTGATGTCTTTTTTTCCCCTTAGGGGCCGGGGTCCGGAAATGCCAGGATGCGGCGCGGGTCCGAAATGAAGAGGGAATGAATCAACAGGTAAGTCTTAACATGGAGATTTAGCTTTCCTTATTCCCTTCTCTCTCTCACCTTTTGTTCTGGTCTTTTTCTCCCTAGGCGCTGGGGCGTGACTGCGAATCCGGATGATCGCTGCTGAACATGGAGGCGCCCTGTAAAGGTGAGTGGAATGCAGCGCTGCAGCGATCGACGCGATGAGCTTTTAAATTAAAGTCTTCCTTTTCAGGATTGTCGGCGAGATGTCTCCGGGATGCGGATTTAGCAGGTAAGGACTTTTCCTTCTTCTGTTCTCTTCTTCTCTTCCTTTGCAGGTGATCCAGGATGCTGGCAGGCGTGGCAGAAGTCAGGATGCAGGAGCAGACACGGTGAGCGTCCAGCTGCTAGATGCAGAACAACGCGAAGCACGTGTGGCTGTTCGGGTGGGGTTTAAATAGCCTTGGAAGAAGTTCCAGGTATGTATCCTTCCTCCAATCAGGTATGTATCCTTCCCCGACCACGCCCGGATGGTAAATTAGTCCCACAGGTAAAGTAGTTCCTTTCAGGCCTCAAGGAGGCCGGGATCCTGCAGCATGGTCTGCATCAGGTAAGTGCACCCAAGCACTCCCATAATGAGCCTGGCGCCTATGGCGCCAGGACTGATGTCTTTTATGAGCCTGGCGCCATAGGCGCCGGGACACTGTCCAAAGGGCCCCTATATGGGGTTGCTGGGTCCTTCCTTGGGGACTGGATGTCCGCTTTCGGGGACGCAGGGCTTGAACCGGCTCCCCGGGAGCGGGCATCATGACAGCTATATACTGGGACCATCTTTCACCCCGAATGACACCAGCGAGGAAGCGTCCCGGCCTATCCGCCTCCCCAAATATACGCGCCTGGGCCGGCCTTGCCATGCACAGGAACTCCTTATCTGCCAATTTCCGAAACTTCAACGGCTTTGTTACGCTCACCTGGACCCCACAGGGGTGTCGATCGGACCCGGACAGCTGCGGTCTCCTTCAACGTGATTCGTAGTGCAGAGATGACTGTCTGGACTGGCCCGCCTAATCTTGTCTGCTGGACCCGAAGAAGTATTTTTCTGCAGTGGAGACAGGGATTAACCACCTGTGGGTTTTAGTGATGGCCTCCCAACTGCTCTCGCTCTCGCCCACTAATCACCTCCGATATCCCCTTAGTAACCTCACCTTATGTTCGTAAAAGATGAGCTCTCCATCCTGTGTGTCTTGCAGGGGCGCGTAGATACCAGTTACTTCACTGGTTTGGTGGCGTTGGGAGAGTTCCGGTAATATTGACTCTGAAGTCTCTGGCGGGATTGTTAAGTATCAAGTTCAAAGAGTTCAATGTGCCCGATGTTCACTCTTGTCCCCTTCCTTCCTTAAGTTGCAACTGAGTTCGTGAGAAGAAGGTCTCGTAGCTGCTGCTGGCGTTCAGGTAAGAGTCTGTGTTACCCAACGCTGTCCGGTAACTATTGCATGCGTTAACGTGTTGTTTTTCTCCCTCTTTACAGATGCGGCATATGAAAATGTGGAGAGTTATGGAATAATACCGCTGGTGGTAAATCAGGTAAGTCTATGGTGGTAAGAGGTTGTATCTCCCTTGGCTCACCTTGTTTTTTCTTGTGTCCCCTAGGTGCCGGATTACGGCGAAGAAATTATGGAGACAGTGCCGGATCGAAAGATGCTGTGAGAACTGGTGAGTATGGCGCCGTGCTGGAGCTGGCGAAGCGACGCGTGCAGGACTGATGTACTTTCCAGGTCCGGAGATGAAATGGTTCCGGAATTAGGTGAGGAATTTGAAATAAGTTCATTTTCTAACCTTGTCCTTTTCTTCTTCTTTATTGTAGGAGCTCCCGATTGGAGGCGGGTGTGGCAGAAGACTGGATGCTGGCTGCAGGCACGCGGGCTTGGCAGAAGACTGGATGCTGGCTGCAGGCACGGTGAGCATCACGCTGCTGGATGCAGAATAACGCGAAGCATGTGCTGCTGTTCGGGTGCGGTTTAAATAGCCTCCAAAGTAGTTCCAGGTAAGAAGTTCCCTAGAGCCACGCCCGAGTAAAAAATAGTCCCTGTAACAAAATAGTCCCATCCAGGCCTCATGTAGGCTTGGACTCTTTTGCAGCATGGTCTGCATCAGGTAAGTAAAGTCTTTGAGCCTGGCGCCTATGGCGCCAGGACTGATTTCTATGATGAGCCTGGCGCCTAAGGCGCCAGGACTGAACCCAGACAGCCCCTAGCCGGGGCTGCTGAGGTTTAAACAAATGTCTGGATGCCTGCTCCCGGAACTGAGGGCCTTGGTCCTGATGCCCGGGGTTAGGCATCATGACAGCACTCCCCCCCAAGGCCCCTCCTAAAGTTGTTCTTCCCCTGGCTCCAGTTTGTCTGGGAAGTTCCGATGGAATCTTTTCACCAACCAAGGTGCATGAACGTGGTCGCTAGGCTCCCATGATCTTTCTTGTGGTCCGTAGCCCTTCCAATCGATCAAATAAAAAAGTTTTGATTTAATCATCTTGGAGTCCATGATATTTTTGACCTCGAATTCAGGTTCTCCATCTATCAAGATGGGGTCAGGTGGTTTGGTTAATCTTGTCCCTGGCTGAACTGGTTTTAGAAGTGAAACATGAAAGACAGGATGAATTTGCATATTAGAGGGTAATTCCAATTTGACGGCCACCGGGTTGATAATGGCCTTAATGGTGTAAGGTCCCAAATATCTAGGATTAAAAGTCTTGAGTTCCCTTCAGAGGTATATGTTTTGTAGCCAGCCAAACTTGATCCCCAATCTGTTATTGTGGAGTTTCACTTCTATGTTGATTAGCATTTTTCTTGTATTTCTCTTTTGCTTGTTTCAAATGTTCTGTGGCTTCCTTAAAGGCTTGTGTAATAGTAGAGTGCAAATGACTAACTGCAGGCATTTCTAAGTGCTGAGGCAAATCGAGTTCTGAGGTTCGAGGGTGATGTCCATATATGGTATAAAAAGGGCTTTGTCCGGTTCCTGAATGTACTGAGTTATTGTATGCGTACTCGGAAATCCATAAAATATCTTTCCAATTGCTTTCGGTCTGGTGTAGCATGCAGCGTAGGTACTGTTCAAGGGTCTGGTTGGTCCTTTCCGTCTGACCATCGGTCTGGGGATGGTGACTTGTTGATACCCTCACGTCAATTTGTGCCAGTTGACAACATTTCTTCCAAAAATGCGAGATAAATTGACTACCTCGGTCAGAAACCAATACGGAAGGGAATCTGTGTAATCGAACAATGTTTTCGAGGAACTCCTTGGCCAGAATCGAAGCAGAAGATAACCCCTTTAAAGGAATAAAGTGGGCCATCTTGGAAAAAAGATCCACAATAACTAGGATGGTGTTAAATCCATTACATGGAGGTAGATCTGTAATAAAGTCTAAAGACAAGGTGTGCCATGGTGTAGGTGGAATATCCAAAGGTTGTAAAAGGCCAGCAGGTTTTTTCTTCTGGCTTTTGTTTTGGGCGCAAATGCCACAAGACATCACAAATGACTTTACATCTTTTCGCCAAGTGGGCCACCAGAACTGTCTCTTAATTTTCGCTTCAGTTTTTGCGATACCTGGTGCCCTTCCATCAGGGTGTCATGGTAATTGGAGATGACTAGTTCTTGTATTTCTTTGTGTGGTAGAAATAGTCGTCCTTGATAGTAAGGTAGGTCATTGACGACTGAGTAGTCCGGGCCTTTCTTTACCCAGTCCTGCAGGGTTGCTGGATCGAAGAGTTGTTGGATTTTTGAATGAATATCTTCTAGTGTCTGTAGAGTAGTTATGCCAAGAATTCTTTGCTCGGGAATTATTGGCACCGGTTCCGGGTTTGCATATGCTTCTCCCATCCCTATTCGGGATAAGGCATCTGCTTTGCCATTTTTGCAGCTTGGTCGATAAGTGATCACGAAATCGAATTCGGCAAAGAACAATGCCCATCGAAGTTGTCGCGATGATTGGGCTTTGGCTGTTTTTAAATACTGCAGGTTCCGGTGATTACGGTAATAGTATGCCTGGCACCAAGAAGATAGTGCCGCCAAGCCTTAAAGGCGGATTTGATGGCTAATAGCTCTCCATCCTGCGTGTGTTGCAGGGGCGCGTAGATACCAGTTACTTCACTGGTTTGAAGGCGTTGGGAGAGTTCCAGTAATATTGACTCTGAAGTCCCGGGCGGGATTGGTAAGTACCAAGTTCAAAGAGTTCGATGTGCCCGATGTTAACTCTTGTCCCCTTCCTTCCTTAAATTGCAACTGAGTTTGTGAGAAGAAGGTCTCGTAGCTGCTGCTGGCATTCAGGTAAGAGTCTGTGTTACCCAACGCTGTCCGGTAACTATTGCATGCGTTAACGTGTTGTTTTTCTCCCTCTTTACAGATGCGGCATATGAAAATGTGGAGAGTTATGGAATAATACCGCCGGTGGTAAATCAGGTAAGTCCATGGTGGTAAGAGGTTGTATCTCCCTTGGCTCACCTTGTTTTTTCTTATATCCCCTAGGTGCCGGATTACGGCGAAGAAATGATGGCCGGATCGAAAGATGCTGTGAGAACTGGTGAGTATGGCGCCGTGCTGCAGCTGGCGAAGCGACGCGTGCAGGACTGATGTACTTTCCAGGTCTGGAGATGAAATGGTTCCGGAATTAGGTGAGGAATTTGAAATAAGTTTGTTTTCTAACCTTGTCCTTTTCTTCTTCTTTACTGTAGGAGCTCCCGATTGGAGGCGGGCGTGGCAGAAGACTGGATGCTGGCTGCAGGCACGCGGGCATGGCAGAAGACTGGATGCTGGCTGCAGGCACGGTGAGCGTCACGCTGCTGGATGCGTGTGGTTTAAATAGCCTCCAAAGTAGTTCCAGGTAAGAAGTTCCCTAGAGCCACGCCCGAGTAAAAAATAGTCCCTGTAACAAAATAGTCCCATCCAGGCCTAATGTAGGCTTGGACTCTTTTGCAGCATGGTCTGCATCAGGTAAGTAAAGTCTATGAGCCTGGCGCCTATGGCGCCAGGACTGATTTCTATTATGAGCCTGGCGCCTAAGGCACCAGGACTGAACCCAGACATCCCCTAACCGGGGCTGCTGAGGTTTAAACAAATGTCTGGATGCCTGCTCCCGGAGCTGAGGGCCTTGGTCCTGATGCCCGGGGGTAGGCATCATGACAAGGTTCCCTGTTATCAACCCCAGCAGTGCCCTGTCGTTGGATGAGCCATAGTCATTCTCAAGCTGTTTTAGCTGCGTTTCCACCTCCTATAACTCGTGCCGAACCTCCCACAATACACCCATGGTCGTGGACATCATTTCCCCCCGTAACCATAGTACAAATGCCTCCCATACCGCCGCATATCGAGACACTGATACTTCCTTCCTATCAAAAAACTGTTCAACTGTGTCTCCTGTAAATATTAGCAGATCGGAATCTAACAATGCCATTGAAGACATCCTCCATAAAGGTCGAGGCACAACAGGACAATCCCACACCACTGATGGCTCCACGGGCGAGTGATTAGAGAGCGTCCTTGGATGCATCTTACAATTCCTTATTCTCGGCACCCACCCCGCCAACACCAACCAATAATCAATCCTGGACTGCACGTCATGAACTGACGAGTAATATGTGTATTTGGCTACCCCCTGATTTTGGTTCTTTCAGACACCATCTGGAAAAATAAGCTGGCGTTATTAGGTTAAAGGACCTTTTTAATAATCCAAGCAAAAAAGGAAATATTTGAAAGACCGCTCTGTGACCGCACAGAGCGTTCTTTCTAAATTGAGCTGCCATGCCCCTGCTGCACATGAATGCACACAGGTGTTGACAGGCTCTTTGAGCCCCAGTGGAGTAGTTGCGGCAGAGGTGAGTTATTGTATGTATGTGTGTGTGCGTGTATGTGTTTATGTGCGTATGTGTTGGGAGGATGCGTGTGCTTAGGCGGGAAAGGCATGGTGGGGGTGAAATGGGTACGGGGGTTAAACCCCCCCGAGTAATGAGAGAATCAGCGGGAGAGGATGGGGTAGGGAAGTAGGGGGCAAGTATGTCATATTTCTGCTTTTTAAAGGCAACACAAAAATGGCCCCAAAGAATCTGTCTTTTCTGTATTCAGGCTTTAAAAAGCAGAAATATGACATAGAACCAAGCTGCCGAATCATACGTGCAGCCCCAGACAGTTCTTGATGTGTAGTTCTCGAACGGTCTCAAACAATATGAATTGTTAACATTCATATTGCTACTAATATATGTAAATCCACTAATATTATTAACATGTATATGTACTGTCCAATTTGGATAATATACAACCTCATTCCCCCCTTTTATAGGACCTCCCCCTATAAAATACTCCCCCCAATACAGCCCCAATAGGACCATCAAAATCATATATAGACCAGCAATAATGATTATTCCACAATAGTAGGCATAAGCCTAATGAACAATTATTTATTGACTCTCATCTTCTTTTCTCCTGAAAGAAAGCAAAAACACACAAAACAAAGAAAAGGAGAAACGTACAAGATGTATTTTTACAGAGAGATAGAGAGAGATAAAGGCAAGATACAGAGAGATATCGTGAAACAGAAAGGTGAGAAAGATGGAGAGGGATAGAGAACAATAAATGCGAGAAAGAGAGAGAAAAAATGAAAATGCTCCCAAAAAAAGAATATGGAGCTAGCAGCTGGGCTTCAGCCCGTCAATGGAGTGTGACACTGCACCCATATCATGCCGGGACTGGCCGATGAGGTAGATAGGGTGCAGGTACTGCTACCCCTCCGTTTACGATAACTGATGTGTCAACATGCAGTCTGGAGGTGCCCTGAGGATGTCAGAGAGGTGTACCCAATATCACAAGCCCTTCACCTTAACTGTGAGGGGAGTGTAAAACACCAGCTCATAGGTCCTGTGGAACCGAGGGGTGTTCCACCTACGCACAAATTTGCGAATGTACACAAAGTCACCAGGCAGCAGCAGTTGTTTGGTCCTGAGCTCGGGATCTGTCGCCGCTGTCATTGCTATGTCTGGTGTCTCTGTCGTCTCAATGCTGGAAGGTGCAACCTGTCGGATGACGCATTTAATTACCCTTGTTAGTGGTCTCAAATAATCTTTGAACTCATCACTTAACACTGCTGCTGCCCTATGTGTGTCTGACGTTCTTCTCACAGGAGATATGTGGCTGTGCATATGCCAACTAGTGACCACCTTGTGAGGTGATAAATGGTGGTCTTTGCTGGGCTGTGCACATAGACTTAAGAGGTCCATGGGTGAACAGTGCACCCAGGACCTCTTCAACATGGTACTGAGTTTGGAAAGTTTGCTTTTGAGGAGCCCGTTTATTCTCTCCACAAAGCCATTGGCCTGTGGATGGTAAATTGAACACATCCAGTTCTTGATGCCAAGTAGTGCTGTGACATACTGAAACAGTGCCTTGAAAAAATGTGTGCCATTAGCTGACCTTAAAACCTTGCACACACCCCATTGAGGGAAAATCTTGCGTACCAAATATCTAGCAGCACATTTGGCATCCGGGAGTGCACGGTCCTGCTTCCACCCACCTTGAGAAAGGGCTACCTTAAGATACCTGGAGCCATTGCAATGTTCACCCATATCGGCATAATCTATTTGTAATTCACGGAACAGCCCAGTTGGGAGGGGCAATGTGCCCCGTAATGTCATCTCTGTACTGAAACTTTGACGTGTGGTTCAGTGTATGACCATTTCTGTGATGCTTTCCTGGATGTTTGGTATAAACCAGGCCTCCTGTATATCTGCTGCAATGTGCTGCTTCGAACAGTGGGACGGATAGTGTAATTACTCAAATGCTACTGCTAGCAGCTCATGGGCATCACTGTCCTCCCGGAGCACTCTTCTCACCATAATAGATCCATTGGGGATCGCTTGCATTCCCTTCGTAGCCAAAATTCTTTCTCCCTTTCCGACGCCGTTCCCTGTAATTCAATTATCTGGGAGATAGGCAATGCTGGCTGGTAGGGTGGTTACAATGTACTCAGTAGGCATTTCATTTGGCAGATATGCCACCATTTTGGCTGCTGCTTCGGTGGCTGCATTCCCCATCGCTATTTTGTATGTCCGATTCGTGTGGGCGGCACACTTGATGACCACCACAACAGATGGCTGGGATAATGCTTCCATTAGTATTTCTAGCAGCGATGCATGCTGTACTTGTGACCCATCCGCCTTCCGAAACCCCCTTCTCTTCCAGTGGGATAGACCGGCATGCACAGTTGTTGTGACGTACGCTGAGTCTGAATGTATTGTGACATGGCACACTTTGGGCGCTGTCAATGCTTCAATGAGTGCTGTGAGTACTGCTGTCTGTGCAGAATAGTGCATGGGCAATCTTTTCATGACCACCATCTCGTACTCCCCTTCCTTAAGTCGTACCACCGTTGCCCCTGTATGTCCTTGTCCATCCTCCTGGGCAATTGTGGACAACTCATCAACCAACAGTACATTACACTCCATCAATGCGCAATCTTTCACTTTGGGGATGTCATCCTCCTCCCTCTCTTATGTGGCGCTGTCGTGTAATGGCAGATCTTCGGCAGTGGACATAACTGTTAAAAAAGTGGCCAGATTCACTGTTTTGCATCTGACCACATGAATGTGGGGGTGTGAGATCGTAATCTCATACGCCGAAGATCTCTGTGTAGTCAGGGTGGATTTTGACCTTTCTAGGATTGCAAATAGAGAAATTATTTATTTATTTATATTTTTAAAGTGCTCACACAGCCTGGGGGCATCGAGGCGCTGTTACAGATTTTTGTATTGTTGTTGTCTCAGTTGCATATTTATAACGCGCTTACATACCCAGAGATTTCTAAGCACGGACCCGGGGATCGAACCTGTGTTGCTTCGTGTCGTCTTGCTTCCAAGGCGAGCACCTTGCCACTGAGCTATCCTCCCGGGACGAGAGAGAATGTTCCACATACAATGTAACTGAGCACCCCATTATAATAGCAGAACTTTTTTCTATTGCAAATGCAGTAGCTGCTAGAGCTTGTTTGCACGCGAACTGCCCTTGCATCAGAAATTCGAGTGTGCCACTGTAATAGGCCAATGGCTTATGGTCCATCGTGCTCTTCTGTGTCAACACTGCAGGCATGAGCTGGCCCTCTGAGTCTGAAAATAAGTAAAATTCATGTGTGTAGTCTGGGGTTACCAGTAAGGGTGCTGAACTAATGACTTCCTTTAGATCGTCAAACTGTTTGATCATATCCAGAGTCCACTGTAATTTATGATCCTTTGTTTTTTGTACTTCCCTAAAGGCCTGCGGAAGTGGTCTTGTGTATGCCGCGTAATCTAAGATGAATGCCCTACAGTAGTTCCACAGCCCCAGAAACTTCTGCATTTCTTTAACTGAGGCGGGTCTGGCGGTTGCGTATACTGACGCTGCCCTATTTGGTATCTTTTACCATTTGCTGATATGAACTGTCCCAGATAGAGCACCTCCTTTTGGCAGTATTGCAATTTAGCCCTGTCAACCTTGTACCCCTTGTAGGCCAGAAATTATAAGAGTGTAATGGAATCCCTTCGGCAGTGCTACTCACTGTGACTGCATACTAACAGATCGTCCACGTACTGGATAATCGTGCCGGCACCTGAATATATCCTAACAGTATCCTGTTAAATATACTTTGGCTCTCACAGTGCCCCTGAGGTCACCTAGTATGTTTTAACCGCATCTGTCCCTGCATAAATGTCGTGGAATTCCGCGACTCAGGATGGAATGGAATTGAGAAGAATGCATTTTTCAAGTCCACTACAGTGAATTATGTGGCTTCTTTTGGAATATTGCATACAATTGTCACAGTATTCGGGACGGCTGAAAATGTATTTTGTACCACGTCATTTAGGGGACACAAGTCCTGGATCATTCTTCAATTGCCCCCTGTTGATTATTTGACAGGGTATGTCACTGTGTTACACAGAGACGTTGATGGCACAATGATCCCCTGGTCCAGTAGGGCCTCTATTGTCTTGCTAATACCCTCCTCTGCTTCTCTTGATAATTGATATTGTTTTACCCTGGGCAGTAGCGCACCTGGCTTCAGTGTTATACGCACAGGGGCCAAGTCTTTCAGAAGTCCTATATCGTGTGGATTTGTAGTCCACAACTGCATGGCATGTGTTGTAAGTCTCTGTCAAGAAATAGAGGTGGAGTTAGTACTGCCATCAGGGGGCACTGCACCCTTCAATACTGTACCATTATGTCACTGGGGATACAGATCTCTAACATTATCTCCCCATTTTTGTCATTGTTCTCAAACAGCTTGTTATCCGTCACTTCCTTTAATTGTACTGTTGGATCTATACAGAACACTGTGTGCCATTCACACCGCTACCTGTCAATTCGTAACACGACAATCCTCTTGTCAGAGACCAACAATCCCTGTAAATTGAGTGACAATATTTTTCCCGCCACAACCTCAGATGACTCAACTGGACAAAAGATTAAATCTGTGGGCACTCGCCAACACTGTTTAGCAATCTAAGGCACCGCCTCCACGAGCACAGTAAATACCATAAATGTACATGTCCGGGTGTAAAGGGGTCCCGCGAACCACCACCTTGTAACGCTCACCTGATTCCCGCAGAGGCGCCGGTCTTGACTGGTTGAATGCCGTATCTTCAAAGGTGATGTGTAACACACGGTTGGCTCTTTGGGCTGGACCTCTGTGCACTGTATGTCTGACTCGAAGAGTAAGATGTCTGCAGATAGAAAATATGGGATTAATGAACTGGGGTTATTGGGTGCCTCTCTCCTCTTCCCTTTCTCTTCTCCTGTAGAACCCCAAAGGTTAACACCCTCACCTTAGGTAAGTGAACGCCGAGCTCTCCATCTGCCTCGGGGCAGGGTGCCGTAACCAGTTTCTTCACTGGATAAGGGTGCAGGCCTCTTGACCTCAGAGGACTGCTGTCCGTCGTTAACTGCACGAACGGTAAGTTCTGGGCACTTCAAATGTCTTAAAAGTCTTTTGTAATGATATCTCTTGTTTTGCAGGGTTCCGGCGATGGCGGATGGCAGGCTGATGAGAGTTGAGGATCGAACCCGCGTGAGGAATAGAAGCGCCTGGAAGCACGTAAGTAAGCGCTTGTAGCCTGCTTCACGATGCGCACTAACTGTCCCTTTTATCTTGCAGGTACAAGTTCGGAGCTTTAGAGAAACTGAAGGGTGCTGGAATACCCACTGGATTCGGCGTGGGAAGGAGTAATGGCACGTGAGTAATAAAGTTGCCCAATGTCTTTAAACGCACCTTCTTTTGTCTTTCAGATGCAGGATGCAGCGCCGAAGGCCTCCGGAGCATGCGAAGAGCTGGTAAGCTTTTGTCTTTCAGATGCCGGAATGCAGTGCGAAGACCTCCGGAGCATGCGAAGAGTAGGTAAGCCTTTGTCTTTCAGATGCCGGAATGCAGCGCGAGGCGTTGGTGACAGCCGATGGACCAGGTAAGAGATGCGCTGCCACTGAAGACCGTAGTGCTAACCTGTTCTTTCTTTGTC
This sequence comes from Ambystoma mexicanum, assembly GCF_040938575.1. Taxonomy (NCBI): domain Eukaryota; kingdom Metazoa; phylum Chordata; class Amphibia; order Caudata; family Ambystomatidae; genus Ambystoma; species Ambystoma mexicanum. Next base: position 642,131,323 of record NC_090939.1, read on the forward strand.
TTTACAGGTGCTGCTGAAGACTGGATTCCAGGATGGTAAGCCTTTGTTCCCTTAGGCCCAGGATCAGAAGCAGAAGACACGATGAGCGTTCTGCTGCAGAGAATGCAGAATAACGCAAAGCAAGATTCATCCATCGGGTGTGGTTTAAATAGCCTCCTGTAGTGCTTAGGTGTCTCCTTCCACAGCCACGCCTAGGTAAGAAAAGAGTTCCTGCTTTCCAGAAGAGTTCCAGTGTTCTGAACCTAGGGAGTGGCTCCTGCCCCACCCAACAGGAAAAGTAGTCCCAAACAGAAGAGGATCAGGGGTTCAACTGGCAGGTAAGTAAGCAGCATGGTCTGCTGCAGGTAAGTCCACCCAAGCATTATGAGCCCGGCGCTTCCAGCGCTGGGACTGGGCATCTTTATGAGCCTGGTGCCACTGGCGCAAGGACAGGGTCCAAAAGGTCCCAATTGGGACTGGCTGGCACTCGGAACCGGGGTTATGGGTCTGCTTCCAAGGGAGTCGGGCAAGTCCTGATCTTTTGGAAGCAGAGATCATGACAGCACCCCCCCTCAAGGCCCCTCCCAAACCAGGCTCGATGAAATCTTTTGATTAGACGAGGCACGTGGACATATTCTGCAGGTTCCCAGGATCTTTCTTGGGGACCGTAGCCTTTCCAGTCAATCAGGTAAAATAGTTTGGATTTGGAGATCTTGGAATCCAGGATGCTTTTGACTTCAAACTCGAGTCCTCCATCAACTAGAATAGGTTTTGGAGATGTAGTTAGTCGGGTTTGAGGTTGCACGGGTTTTAATAGAGATACGTGGAAGACCGGATGTATCTTCATGTGAGGGGGCAAGTCCAACATGACCGCTACTGGATTTACTATGGTAGTGATGGAATAGGGACCAAGGTATCTTGGGTTGAATGTGCGTGGTCCTTTTAGAGGTAGATATTTGGTGGATAACCAGACTTGATCTCCTACTTGATATTGGGGGGCTTCCTTCCGATGTTGGTCTGCTCCTTTCTTGTATTGTTCTTTAGCCCTTTGAAGGTGAGAAACGGCTTCCTTAAAGGCTTGGGTGATTGTAGAATGCAGGTGGTCTACTGCTGGTGTTCCAAGATCTTGGAGTGGATCCAACTCCGAGGTTCGAGGGTGACTACCGTATAAAAGAAAAAACGGGGTCTTCCCAGTTCCCGAGTGGACAGAGTTATTGTAGGCATATTCGGCTATCCAAAGGATATCTTTCCAAGTTTTTTCAGTTTGTTGTAGCATGCAGCGCAAATACTGTTCCAGAGTTTGATTGGTCCTCTCGGTTTGTCCGTCGGTTTGAGGGTGGTGGCTGGTCAAAAGTCTCACATCAATTTGAGCCGAACGACAGCAACTTCGCCAAAAATGAGAAATAAATTGACTACCTCGATCCGAAATTAGAACTGAAGGAAAACCGTGCAGTCGGACGATGTTTTCGAGAAATTCTCGGGCCAGAGTTGCTGCTGTTGGTAAGCCTTTGAGTGGAATGAAATGCGCCATCTTGGAGAATAGGTCCACGATTACTAGGATCGTATTGTATCCGGAGCATGGAGGTAGATCGGTGATGAAATCCATAGAAAGCGTATGCCAAGGGCGAGGCGGGATGTCAATAGGGCGTAAGAGGCCGGCTGGTTTTTCCTTTTGACTCTTGTTTTGGGCGCATACTCCACAGGCCATTATAAAGTCTCTGATATCTTTTTTCCAAGACGGCCACCAGAAGTAGCGCTTGATCTTTTCCGAGGTCTTGGTCATACCCGGATGTCCTTCCATTAAAGAATCGTGATAACAAGAGATTACCTTTTTCTGTAAATCTGTGCTGGGCAGGTATAACCGTTCTTGGAAATATAATAGGTTGTCCTTCACCGTAAAGTCCTTTCCCTGCAGATGCCAATTCTGTATGTCTGCTGGAGTTACCAGTAGCCTGGCTTTATCCTTAACTTCCTCTATGGATTGTGTGGCGATTACACCTAGAATTCTTTGTTCGGGAATGATAGGTACAGGTTTAGGATTGATCAAATGTTCTTCCACTCCCATCCGAGAAAGGGCATCAGCTTTACCGTTTTTTGTACCAGGTCGATAGGTAATTGTGAAGTCAAACTCGGCAAAGAATAGTGCCCAACGGAGTTGCCTAGAGGATTGAGCTTTTGCGGTTTTCAAATATTGCAGGTTTCGGTGATCTGTAATCACAGTAACGGTGTGTCGGGCCCCCAGAAGATAATGCCGCCAAGCCTTAAAGGCGGACTTGATAGCTAGAAGTTCCTTATCAGTAATAGTGTAATTGATTTCAGGAGGCGAGAATTTGCGGGACCAAAATGCCACGGGATGCAACTGATTGGTTACTGGGTCCTTTTGTGATAGAACTGCCCCCATGGCAAGGCTCGAAGCATCAGTTTCAACGATGTAGGGGAGTTCTGGGCGAGGATGTTTTAAGATCGGTGCAGAGATAAATCTAGTCTTCAAATTCTGGAAAGCTTGTTCCGCCTCGGTAGACCATTCAAAACGTTTGTTTTTCTTTAACAAGGCGGTGATGGGCTGGACTATTCGAGAGAATTCGGGGATAAACCTGCGGTAAAAGTTAGCGAAGCCTAACATGCTTTGAACACCTTTTACGGAGGATGGCGATGGCCATTTGAGAATTGCATCGACCTTCTTTGAATCCATACGCACTCCGCTAGGTGATAATATGAATCGCAAGAATTCAACTTCAGTCACGTTGAAAACACATTTTTCCAACTTAGCGAAAAGTTTGTGTTGACGCAATCTCTCGAGGACCATTTTCACGTGTTTCCGATGTTCAGTTTCCAATGAAGAATAAACGAGGATGTCGTCAATGTAAACAACAACACACACATCTATGAGCTCTCTGAGGACATCGTTCATAAAATATTGAAAGGCGGCCGGGGCATTGCAAAGTCCGAAGGGCATGACCTGATATTCAAATAGCCCATACTTGGTGGGGAAGGCCGTCTTCCATTCATCGCCCTCTTTTACTCGTACCAAGTGGTAGGCTCCTCTAAGATCCAGCTTTGTATATATGCATGCTTTTCTGACTTGGTCCAGGAGTTCAGGGATCAAAGGTAATGGATATCTATTCTTAACGGTGATCTGGTTCAGGGCGCGATAATCTATACAAGTTCTAAGGTCCCCTTCTTTTTTTGGAACGAAGAACAAAGCTGAGGAAGCAGGGGACTTGGAAGGACGAATAAACCCATTCGCTAGGTATTGATCCAGGTATTGTCGGAGATGAAGATTCTCAGGCTCGGTGAGGGCATAAATTCTACTACAAGGAGGAGTAGATCCAGGTATCAGGTCTATCTGGCAGTCATAAGACCTATGAGGAGGTAGAGAGTTAGCCTGATCCTTCCGGAAAACATCTTGGAATTCTAGGTATTCAGGAGGTAACTGAGGAGCCTCCGAGGAAATTGCTGCCAGTGCAACACCAGGTCGAGGGTGACAAGTAGAGACACATTCTGGAAACTGAACCGTTCTTGCTCGCCAATCGATCTGAGGATTGTGCTTCTCTAACCAAGGAATTCCTAGAATAATCTGGAACTGAGGGGCCTTGATCACATCGAACACGATCTTCTCATGGTGTCCATCTTGACTTACTAGCGTCACTTCTTGGGTGGTATGCGTTACTGGTCCGGAGGCTATCTCCGTACCATCCACCGTAGTAATGACGTCCTTTACAGCCTTTGGACAAAGAGTCAGATTCATCCTCAAAACCATTTCATGATCCACATAATTGCCGATGGCACCGCTGTCGACGTAAGCTTCAATCGCATGTAATCGATCCGGATGTTCAGGGCTAATGAGGACCATAGGTATCATGAAATGCGAGGTCACGGAACTGGTTTTAACGCTCGGCAAGAGGACCTCTATTCTTGTCGGGCGAGGTCGTTTCCCTGCTCAGAGTTTGTGACCCTGGTAACTGCAGCTCCTACTGCCTTCTTGGCTGGTTTCACCGGACAGTCTCGAAGAAAGTGCCCCCAGTTTCCGCAATAGAGGCATAATTGCAGCTGTTTTCTCCTTTCCCGCTCCTTTTGTGTTAGTGGTCCTTTCAGGCCCCCTATTTGCATGGGTTCCCCGGAGTCTACTCCTTTGGTAGGAGTTGGTGGTTTGGAAAATACTCGAGCATCAAACTTGGAACGATCGGCCTTCCTGTTCTGCAGTCTGTGGTCAATTTGAACGACTAAGTCAATATAGTCCGAACCGTCTTGCGGGGGATTCACTACTTGGGCTAACACATCTTTGAGCTCTCCACGTAGACCTCTATAAAACAGCGTAATCCTTTTGTCCTCAGGCCATCAAGTTTCCACTATCAGTCTGTTGAAAGACGCAATATAAGCCAAAAGGTCTTGATTACCCTGTCACAATGAAAGGAGCTCATTGTCCAAGGCCTGCCCCTGTGAATGTCTTGCAAACAGTTTTTCCATACTGAGCTGAAAAGCTTGAAAATCATGGAGAACTGGATCATCTTGATTAACTAGAGGGATCGACCAGTCTGCCGCATTGCCACTAAGGTACGAAAGCACGAAAGCTACCTTAGCTTGATCAGTTGGAAAGGCTGCTGGTCGGCATAAGAAGTGCAACCGGCACTGATTAATAAATACTGCAAACCTCTTTGGGTCACCAGAAAATCGTTCGGGCGGAGCCAGAGGTACATTCCCAGGTAGGTTGATCTGCACTGGGTTCGTAGAGGATGTTGAAGGAAGATTTGCCCCTGATGCGGGTAACGGAGTTTGTCCGGCTTGTGACTGTAGCAATTGTCTAGCGAGATTGTCTGTTCGCTCCTTGGAAATAATCAGTTCCCTTCTTAGAGCATTTGTTTCCTGACGGGCTGCATGCACTTCTGCTCTTAGTTCCCCAAGTAACTGGGCTAGCTGGTCGGTATCCGAGGTTTCCATAGCGACTGGGTGGGAGTTTTGCGATAGGCTTTGCGTTCTGTAACGCTCACCTGATTCCCGCAGAGGCGCCGGTCTTGACTGGGTGAATGCCGTATCTTCAAAGGTGATGTGTAACACACGGTTGGCTCTTTGGGCTGGACCTCTGTGCACTGTATGTCTGACTCGAAGAGTAAGATGTCTGCAGATAGAAAATATGGGATTAATGAACTGGGGTTATTGGGTGCCTCTCTCCTCTTCCCTTTCTCTTCTCCTGTAGAACTCCAAAGGTTAACACCCTCACCTTAGGTAAGTGAACGCCGAGCTCTCCATCTGCCTCGGGGCAGGGTGCCGTAACCAGTTTCTTCACTGGATAAGGGTGCAGGCCTCTTGACCTCAGAGGACTGCTGTCCGTCGTTAACTGCACGAACTGTAAGTTCTGGGCACTTCAAATGTCTTAAAAGTCTTTTGTAATGATATCTCTTGTTTTGCAGGGTTCCGGCGATGGCGGATGGCGGGCGGATGAGAGTTGAGGATCGAACCCGCGTGAGGAATAGAAGCGCCTGGAAGCACGTAAATAAGCGCTTGTAGCCTGCTTCACGATGCGCACTAACTGTCCCTTTTATCTTGCAGGTACAAGTTCGGAGCTTTAGTGAAGCTGAAGGGTGCTGGAATACCCACTGGATTCGGCGTGGGAAGGAGTAATGGCACATGAGTAATAAAGTTGCCCAATGTCTTTAAACGCACCTTCTTTTGTCTTTCAGATGCGGGATGCAGCGCCGAAGGCCTCCGGAGCGTGCAAAGAGCTGGTAAGCTTTTGTCTTTCAGATGCCGGAATGCAGTGCGAAGACCTCCGGAGCATGCGAAGAGTAGGTAAGCCTTTGTCTTTCAGATGCCGGAATGCAGCGCGAGGCGTTGGTGACAGCCGATGGACCAGGTAAGAGATGCGCTGCCACTGAAGACCGTAGTGCTAACCTGTTCTTTCTTTGTCTTTACAGGTGCTGCTGAAGACTGGATTCCAGGATGGTAAGCCTTTGTTCCCTTAGGCCCAGGATCAGAAGCAGAAGACACGATGAGCGTTCTGCTGCAGAGAATGCAGAATAACGCAAAGCAAGATTCATCCATCGGGTGTGGTTTAAATAGCCTCCTGTAGTGCTTAGGTGTCTCCTTCCACAGCCACGCCTAGGTAAGAAAAGAGTTCCTGCTTTCCAGAAGAGTTCCAGTGTTCTGAACCTAGGGAGTGGCTCCTGCCCCACCCAACAGGAAAAGTAGTCCCAAACAGAAGAGGATCAGGGGTTCAACTGGCAGGTAAGTAAGCAGCATGGTCTGCTGCAGGTAAGTCCACCCAAGCATTATGAGCCCGGCGCTTCCAGCGCTGGGACTGGGCATCTTTATGAGCCTGTTGCCACTGGCGCCAGGACAGGGTCCAAAAGGTCCCAATTGGGACTGGCTGGCACTCGGAACCAGGGTTATGGGTCTGCTTCCAAGGGAGTCGGGCAAGTCCTGATCTTTTGGAAGCAGAGATCATGACACACCTCCCCTGTCATTATATGTATTACCAGCATTGCCCTTACTGCGCATATCCCAGGAGTGGAGCAAACTATACCACGATCTGTGAATTGTATAGTCATATTTAGTCTGCTGAGCAGATCCCTGCCCAGTAAATTAACCAAGAAACTTTCAGAATATAATAACGGAGCCCGTACCACCTTCCCTTCCACCTTTACGTCCAGCTCCACAGTGTATGGAACCTTGGAAACAACCCCAGAGAATCTCTGCTTGTCAAGATATTTTCCTGATGATGGCAATGTTCCCTCCATGATACATCATTTTGTTGCACCTGAGTCTACATACATATGAACTGTTAGTTTCCTATCTCCACCCCCACCAAAGGTTCCTCTTCAGGGTGGATGGCGTTGACAAGACCGGACATGCGAGTACTCTCTGTGGACTGTCCTAATTAGGGTATGTGTTCATTCCAGGGAACAAGAAGGGGTTACCCCCATCACTGTTGCTCCTCCAAAGGGGGCGCTTGATACCCTATTCACCGGGGCCACACCGCTATGCTGCTGTTGCAGCAGGTGCAGTACCTGTATATCAGATACATGTGGCTGCTGTTTGTATCTCTGGTGTTGCCCCTCTGGATACCCTTGATTTTGATACCCTTGAACCTGTTGTGGATATCCGAGCCCTGGGGGCCCTTGGCCCTGCTGCAGCAACCCGTAATGTTACCCCATTGCAGAGCTGTTCCTGCATTCCGTTGAAAAATGCCCCCATCTCAAATACTTCCAACATTGTAATGGTCCAAACCCACCCCCTCTGGGTCCAAATGCCCCTCCTCTCACTCCTCAGAAGCCCCCTCTTCCTTGCTGCAGTCCTTCTTGCTGCTGCTGTGGGCAGGGTACTGTTGCCCCCACCCCACTATCCTTGTCCTCCTTCAGCCAAGAGTGCAGCTATAGTGGCACTCACGACCTGTTGGGTGCTCTCTGTCCCCTCCACCTGTACTGGCGTCGACACAGGCAACTGGACAACAACCTTTGCCAATTTCTTTTCTACCAATTTCACTTCCTCCACTTTACACCTTTGGGCTGTTTCATGTTCCCGCTCCTTGATCCTTTTGCAATGGTGCACTTTTATATTATGTATCTCCGGCCACCCCTTTGCTTCAATACCCACAATCTTATCTAGCGCCTTCTACACTTCCATTGGCAAGCCCCGCTTCACAATAAAATAGAGAAATGGTATCGAATGATCCCACTGTCCTCCCGTTTCAGCTCTCCACATATCTTGCAAATTAAAAACAAATGTAGCTTGTTCCACATCATTGCGCATAGTACACTGCATCAGGGACTGTAAATCAGGGGTATCTGGTAAAATCCTTCGTAGTGCATCCCATACTTGTGCTTTAATACCATTAAACGATGCTCCATCGTGTGCATCGTCCCCCAGGGTTATTCCCGGATATCCAGCCTTAACCCACACGTCCCCAGCCTGGTCCCCATTTATAGTGACCATCAAGCTCTTGATGTCCCCTATTGCCAGTGGCACCCGTGCTGTTTGTTTTTCAAACTCATATATCCACTTACTCGCCCCTGCTGTGAGCTATGGGAGAGCCTTAATCAAATTGTTACTATCCATCTGGGGCCATGCATATACTGTGTCCTCCCTGCCCCCTTGTTTATAAGGGGCATCTGCATCTTTCCCCCACTTCCCACTCCCCTCTTCATAACTCCCCCTCTCTTTACCAATGCCATCCAGCCAGCCCTACTTCTCAACCTGCCCCCCGCAAACCTTCTACTTGGGGGGTACTATCAACTGCCTCTTAACCCCCTTCTTCTTCTTCACTCTGACCCTCATCAAACCTATCATTGTCATCCTCCCTCACATTGTTTCCCAACACCATATTGTCCAGGGATTGTCCACTTACCGTTGTTTCCCTCTTTCTCAACACATACATGTCTTATTCCTTCATTATCCCTTCTGAGCAGCACCTCCCCTGATCTCCATTCTCCCGACCATTCTCCCGACGCCCTTCCATCCCTCACTGCCCTTGAGGACATCTGTATCCTGTTCAGTTCTGTTAACAACTCTGCCAACCTATCTTCCAACACCCTTGTACTGACACCTGCAGATGCTGATACTTCGGGTGGGTGTGCATAAGGGGGTGGTAAGCAGTAGCCTGTGGTGTTACTGGTGCTGAAGGGGTCCCTACCACGTTGGGTATGTAAGTTGGATTTGTGTACCCGTCTGTGGGACACACTGCCAAGGGATATAATCCCACATGCTCTGCTGACTCTCCACCCTCTCCTCTGCTCTGGCACCTTCCATCTTTCTGTATCTCTGCCCCCGCCCCGTCCCCTTGTTCCTCTGTGTCCTCAAACATTCGCTAGAGCTCTAAAATGTTGTTTCTCTTCTGTAGCTGTTTCCCCTTATACTTAGCTACTAAAAATGTGGACATATGTTCCAAAACTATGGGAGCCCTGCTCTGGCCATGGGCCATCCATCCCCTCTCCTCTCATCTCCTCAATCCACTGCTTATGGTATTTCTCCACCCTGTCACGATACAGTGGCAGGGCCTTGTACATGTACTCTATTGGTGTTCCTGCCCCCATGCTAGTGATGTCTATCTCTTACCGGCCCCGCAAAGCCCTGCTAAGGCACTGCGCATGCTGCCGCTGCTTGTGATAAAAAAGAAAATCAACCCCCACCGTTTTCTGTCCCCCTTCCTTGCGCACAACACACCACTCCACAAAACCATCCAATGTCACACCACGCCGCGACACACACAATTGCTGCCCCTCCTAGGGCCTGTTCTTCTTCCAATATAACACGAATAGAATAAACTAAAATAACAAGCTAAAATAACAACCACTACTTGTTCCAGGCTTACTTTTTATATATTTTTATTTCCGTATTCCTCCTTTAAATAATATATTTGATTGTGGTACCACCTTTCCTCCCTTTCCGAGGAGGGGCTCCCTGCCTTACCTTTGCCTGACCTTTGCCTTACCTTTGCCTTATCTTATAATGCCTGACCGAAATAATCTCTTTACAATGCAAACACCAATAAGAAATAACACAAACTACACCCGTATCACATCAATTACCTCACTCTCCACGTGGTCACACCTCTCACACTTCCCCACGCATCTGTCCCCTACTTGTTATCACGTACAGGAATCTACTCACAGATGCATGCTCACCCAAACTCCTCCATCACAGGGTTCCACCACCGGCCTGCCCTCTCCTCACAACCATGCCCCGCCCGCTTCAAAGAGCAGAGAGGACTTCACTTAAAATGGCTTCTGCTAAACCACTGGGAACATGTGTTTTTTCGGGACCGGTCGATGTAGGTGGGCGCGGCTCCTTCTGGAGAAGCAGCCTGGAAGCCTCCGCAAATATGCAGGGCACTGGGATCACGTCGGGGTCACCAATTGAAGGCAAGTCCCTGAACGCTCACACCAGAGAGAATAGAACCTACTAGGGAAGAAAGGCCCAATTCGATCTTGTAAGGATAACAAGTTTTAATCTCACACGCAGATGAGAACAACAGCAAAGAACTCTGCTGGCAAGAACGTTCTGCCGAGAAGTAGTACAAGCTGAATCTTATAAGGAAAAACATTGTCATTGATGAAACAACCTTTATAGTAGAAACCTGCACGGCTGGTTGGTGTGCGCCTATACATGACCCGCCTGCTTCATAAGAGATGCCAGGTCATTGGTTCCAGCCCAGTTTGCCAGTCTTCCATCACATGGTTTCTGCAGTGATCATCTTCTTCTCATGTCGAAGGTCAAAGAACAAATTAACTACACTCCTAACTTAATGCTACTTTATCACTGTACTGTGCACCTGGCAGGCCTTAAGATGGCACAAAGGAGGTAGGTTCTGGGGCACTCTAATCTTCACACACACATTTCACTCACTCCCTTCCGAGCCACCCGGCTCCAGGGTCTCCAACCTCGTTTTGAACTATAATTTATCCCTCCCAGCACCACGCAATACAAATCATACAATTGTCGCTCATCTACGTGCCCTGTCCGTCCTCTTTCAACATTTCAGGATTTGTTACTTTGAGATTGGTGGTCAAAGGGCACCTGGTGCGATGGAATTCAGGGATCTTAAGGTTTGGTCAGTTATATGGGCTATAACTTGCGTTCACCTGCGAATGGGCCGTATCATGCTTTGGCCAGTATGAGATAACATGCACACCAGGCACCGTTCTGTGATCACAGCCTTGTAGGGCACATTCCTCTTGGGTAAAAAACACATCTTGGCAACACTGTTAGAAAAATGAATATGCGTTGTGGCAGTTGGGGGTGTGGGCTGTCCTCATGGGAGCTCGGGCATGCCTGGAGATTTCCCTTGTCTCGCAATTTGGGACTTTTGCAATACAATCCTGCATTCGCCGGGCAGGCCTTGTCTGTTACATATGATTATTAACATCTACACAAAATAAGCAATGTTGCTTGTGCCCTACGCTTCACTATGTGGATTGATTATATTTGATTATATTGAAATTGAAATGGGGTCTTTTATATTGGGAGGTGGTCCCCCCTCCTCCCTGGCCCATCATAGTGCTTTAAATGCATCTCGCCTCACTCTAAAGTGCTTAGGGGGTGAGACGGGGCTGCCCCCTTCCCAACATTCCCCCCTTTCATTACTTCTACAGTAACAAACTCTTTAAAGCAGTTATGCATATCTCTCATGTACATGAAGTCAAGAGGCAACGCGTCTGGCCAGCCTAGTCCTGTCTGTGCGCACACCTTTGCCAGCTTGTTCTTGAGCCCCCATTCTTCTTTTGTCTCTTCACTGAGCTTTGTGGCCTGTTGGGCACATGTAGCTTCTGGTCAATCTCCATTGCCTCACACAAGTCATCACCTGGTTAGCAAAATGTGGGCCCCTGTCACTAGAAAGAACAGGGCCACTCCCCACCTCAGGCACATTTCCCTATTTCCCTAAGTAATCTTTGGGCCACTGTGCTAGCGTCATCATGGATACATCGGAAGGCCTCTACATATCCACTAAACATGTCAGCAAGGACCAGAAAATACTGGTACTTAGCCCCAGTGTTATGAAATCAATTTGGATCACATACCAGAGCCCAACAGGGGGCTGGGCGGCAGAGCCAGGGGCAACCGTCACTGACTTACCAATGCTATGAAGCTGGCAGATGTGATCCTGCTGAACAAAGCGTTTTGCTGTCTCTACCACCACAGGAGCGAACTAGGTACTTCTTACATAGCTAGTGGTGGCATCACTACCCACGTGTGCAGTGTTGTGTGCCAGGCAAATCAGGTATTCCTGGGCAAACGTTGGAGCAACTGGTTTCCTTTCCGGGCAGCGCCAGACACCTGGTTCATCCTGGGTGCACCCTAGCCTCCTAAGTTCCTCTTGCTCTTGTGACCCTAGGGTAGCTTGCAGTGTGTGTAGCAATGTAGTCAGTTCTTCTACATGACCTTGTACTGGTAAATTGGGGAGAATGAGAGCCAATTCTTGTCTCCTCTTAGGAGTGATCTGGGCAGCCTGTTTAGCTGTCTGATCTGTCAAGTTATCTGTTGCCTGCCATGATGTTCTGGTCTGGTGTGATTTACAGTGAATGATTGAGATCTTGTCAGGTAGGAGCAAAGCATCGAAATGAGCAGTGAAATGGGACGCATTCCTAATTGAGGTCCCAGCCAAAGTAAGAAATTCCCTTTCCTGCAAGATCATGCTAAATTCTAGGCACACACCCAGTGTATACCTAATGTCAGTCAAGATATTAACCAGCTTCCCTGACATCAGTGTGCAGGCTCTGGTGAGGGCCACAAGCTCTGCAAGTTGAGCAGAACAAGGGAGAGGAATGTGCTTTGCTTCTAGCACAATGAAGGTGTTGTTCACTTCATCCCAGGACACAATGGGCCTCATTACACAGTAGGCGGTAACCATGGCGCTATTAGCGCCATGGTTGCCGCCGGTATTTTACCGTGTCCCCCTTGGTGGATGGCAGAATTACCGCCCTACTCCAAGGTGAGCGGGGGCGGTAATTCCCCATTCACCAAGGCACTTCCCCATTCCCATTTTTGCCCCCATAGGGCATAATGGGAATGGGGAAGGCGCTAATTACGGTACCGCAAATTGCGGTACCGTAATTAGCACCAAGGTCCCTTTGCGGCACCCTACTTTAACGGCTGGTAAAACCAGCCGTTAAGGTCAGGTCCCGCAAAGGGAACTCGTAGTAAAGCAGTAAGGGTTTACCGGTACCGGTGCCCTTACCGGTACCGGTAAACCCTTACCGCCTACCGTGTAATGAGGCCCAATGTCATTACCTGATATCGGAGCCCCATCAGACATTGTCACTTGGGAGGACCCATCCACAAATATGCATGGGCCTTAGGGATTTGATATCGGACAGGGCAGGGTGGACAGTAAGCTGCTGATGGACTACCTGGAAGCAGTCATGTTCTTCAAGATACTAATCACAGACTGGCACTAGGTAGGCGATGTTGAAATCAGGAGCCCTCTCTACAGTGATGTTACTATTGAAAAATGCCTACTCATATCTCAGTTTGCTGGCTGGAGAAAGATGTTGGGCCCTGCAATGTGTCAGGAGAGCATGCACTAAGTGAGGTACCCTAACAAGAAGTTCACTGTCCAGGAAAATATTCTTACTCTTCAGAACCAGGGGCACAGAACTCGCAACAGTGCTCAGACAAGAGGGTAGGGCTGTAGCAACAGGGCCAAGTATAGTACTGTTTTAGGCCAAAGGGTGCAGTGTGCCACAATGATCTTTAAGCAGAACCCCTGAAGCTTTATCTTTCTTCTCATGACAGTAGAGGATGAAGCGTTTGTTGTAGTCAGGCAAGGCCAATGCAAGGATGTTGCACATGGCTGCTTGTACTGCTTTTACTTGTTCAGAGGTTTCCCTTTGCGCAGGGTTCAAAGGCATGGGGTCTAGCTGATCCGACAGGATGACCTCCTGCAGTGGTCTGACTAAGATGGCATAATCAAAGCAGTCTGCTGGCAATTTACTACCACTGATACGAAGGTGTGCATGTTTCCCTGACTCACTGGGGGAGGTGTGGCTGAGATAGCCTTCACTCTCTCCGGATGCAGGGACCTGCAACCCTTGCTGATAATATGCCCCAGATACTTCACCTCAGTTTTGCAGAACAGCTGCTTTGCTTTTGATGCCTTGTAGCCCCTGCTAGCCAGCTTACCATGAACCATGTCATGAATGCACAGTTCCTCTGTGGTAGAGCAGACAAGAAGATCATCCACCCAGATCAAAGGCTTGCTGGAGCCGGGCAGCACTATCTCCGAATGGTCCTGGTGGAGAATTTGCGAGAACACTGTAGGGGCATTGATATACCCCATTTGCATACTTTTCCAAATCAACTGGACTCCCTTAATGGAAAAAAGCGAACAGATGCCTAGGAGTCCGGGTGCAGAGGGACACTGAAGAAGGCACTGAAAAGATTGATGACACTGATGTCGGAAGCAGTTTGTTTGTTTGTTTGTTTGTTTATTTATAATGCGCGCCTCACCGGAAAGTATCTGGGCGCAGTACAAGATAATGCAGATTTCTTAGTTACAAAGATAAACTGTACAGTACAATATCATAGTTACAAGGTGAAATTAAACTATACAATCAGGTATCAAACAGGATGTACAATTGTGATTACAAGGTTATTCATCATGATTGCAAAGAAGGCACAACAGTAAAGGAAAGCATAGTTAAGCGCAGAGGCATATTATTACATATATACATGGTAAGGGCTGGGGCCCTTTAAGGGTCATTTTTGGAGATAAGCACTTTTTCATTTTGAGTCTGAAGCTGGAGAGGGAAGGGCTGGTTCTAAAATTGGAGCGGAGAGAGCTCCAGAGTTGGGTGGCCAGGACAGGGAACTATTACCGCCTGCTTTTTGAAGTTTATATCTAGGCACTTGTAGAAGGCCCACGCTGACTGATCTGGTAAGTCTGGAGTATTATTTCAGGGTGACCTTGTCGGAGAGGTATTGTGGGGTAGCATTGTTGAGGCATTTGTAGGTGAGAGATGCAGTTTTGAGTTCAATTCTTTCTTTAATAGAGAGACAGTTATGGCCTCTTCTTATGGTAGAAATGTGCTGTTTGCGAGGAATGCTCAAGGCTGTCCTAAGTGCATTATTTTGCAGAATCTGCAGTTTTTTTAGTAATGTATTTATTGGCTCCAAGATATAGACCATTACAGTTGTCAAGTTTTGACAGTATTAGGGCTCTGGCCAGAGTGGTGCAGCTTTGCGTGGAGAGGAAAGGTTTGCATGCTCAGATAGGTTTGCAGGTATAGGCACTTGCCGAGGCAGTGGCACTGACCTGTTTTCTTAAGTTTAGTGAGGAATCTAGATAGAAGCCCAGCGTCTTTGTTTCACTGGCGGCTTTTATGATGTTGCCATCGATATTGAATGACCGATATTGTTTGCTTAATTTGGAAATGTTGATGGGAGTGGCTAGGAGGAGGCGTTCTGTTTTTTCATCATTCAGGCAGAGGCCATGTGTGGCCATCCATGCCTGAATGATAAGGTAGATTCTGTTAATCAGGGCTAGGTCCTTGGCATAGTCGTCTGTGAGGGGAATAAGGATCTGGGTGTCATCCGCATAGTTTGTGTAGGTGACGCCCAAATGATCTAGATCGTCAAACAATGGTTTGGTAAAGGCGTTGTACATGGTTGGAGATACGCATGATCTTTGTGGGACTCCACATGTAATGGGGATAGAGTGTGCGGCCGCAGATGCCGAGAACACTCCCATCGACCTTTTACTTAGGAATGATTTGACCCAAGCTGTAGCTTCTGTTGGGAAGTGTGATGTGGCAGAGAGGTGATTGCAAAGGATCTTAGGGTCACCAAGTCGAAAGCGGCCGACAGGTCCAGAAGGAGTAGGAGTGCTGAGTTTTCTTTATCTTTAAGGTCAGTTACAGGGATAGCAGCTAAGGGTGTCGAAGGAATTGGGGTGATGGCCGTCAGGGGTTCCACTATATGGTTAATGGGTCTGAGGTCCTGAACCAGGTGATATGTGTTAGAATTGGGCTTCTGCACTGCAATGATCGTGTTGCTAGCAGTGGAACGTGCCACAGCCAGGATGTCTGGTCTTAACAAGGCATTAATGACGGGAACCAGTCCCTTTTCAGCATCTGGCTTCATAGGGTACTCGGATATCCGGGGCAGGGAGGACCCAGGGATCACCTGAACACACAGGAGCTGAGTGGATTTGATCAGCCCGCTTGTATACTCTGGGTGGGCCACAGGGTGTCTCGCACTGCTGCCAACTTCTGCTCATCCACCTCTGTCAGAATCATGACAGAGAAGGTAGGGCAGAGATTTCTGAATCCCTCAGTGCAGGCTCTGGTTTTGCAGACCTCCATGAAGAACTCGCCCTTTCTTGAAAAAGATCACTGAACTCACCTTTCCCAGGAAATCCATTCCCAGCATGTTTTCATGGGAGGATGCGCTTAACATGAAGGCCCGTGTGCTAGTCAGGGGACACAGATGCACCCTAGTGGGGAAGGTGATAGGCACCTTGGAGGGGATGCCCTCTACTCCTTCAGCTATGAGAGCCCAGAAAGATACTGGAGCGTCCGGGATCTCCCCCAGTCTAGTGTGCTGAAGGTGGCTGTTGTGTCCACTAGCATCCTGGTATGCTTGTTACCTAATAGGCTGTCACATTGGGCCACTGATTGGGAAGGGGATGGCAAGGGCGAGGAGTTGGGGTGCCGAGGGTACTTCATCTGGGTCCAGTTCCCGTCAAGCTTGAGGAAACTGGAAAGGACACTGACCTGGCTTCTGGGCCCAGGGTTGCAAGGCAGTGCCGGAAGAAGCACCCTGGCTGTTCTGACTACAGGCTGGGGGATGAGAGGCATTGGTATGAGTTCCGGCTAGGGGTTGTCCAGGCTGGGGTGCTAGGCTAGAAGCAGCTTTCTGATCTGGGTTCTAGGCTGATCGGGAGCTGAAAGGGACCAGGCGTGTAAGGTGCACCTAGCTCTCATTGGCCCTGAGCAGACAGGGCTGCAGCCTAGTTCTGCTCATATGCTGAATTCGCTGAGGACAGTTGTGCTTCCAGTGGCCCCATTCCTTACAGTAGGCGCACTGGTCATGATGTACGAGGGGACATAACTGGGATGGGTACCACGCCGGGGGGTAGATACTGACCTGGGGCAGGCGGAGGCATGTACTGAGGGTTCTGATAGCCCCAGTACTGCGAGTTCAGAGGGGGCATCAGGGAGTGGCAAATGATTCCTCCTCTTCCTCACCCTCCCCTGCTAAGTCCAGGCTGGTCTCTAGAAGCCCCATACTGGCTGGCATAGGGTGCTTGCACCATCGTGAGGGCGATCTCATCCAGGTCTGGGGATGAAGGCATAGCAGCAGCAGCGTCCGCATCAGCCTGCATCTGCAGCGTGGTAAACTTCAACTGCTTGATTTCCTCTTTAATGCCCTCCTGCTCCTTCCTATGCTGGCTGCAGTAAGCCTGGCTTGGGCCATGATGCTAGAATAGGACATGCCTTCCCACCCCACTCACATCCGCTTAATGTCTGCGCTGGGCTTTGACAGTAGACCCTCTAGAAACAAGGGCCTAGCTGTTTTAACAGGGTCATCCATCCCAGAGTATTGCTGGAAGACCTGTTTTACCCTCATTTTCATGCTGCTTACATGATTTGATCCTTTCAAAGCCGGTTCCTGCAGGGTAGACTTCTACTTTGGCTTTTGCAATTTCTTCTAACTTGCAGGACAGGGCAGGGTTAGCTGGTGTCACTGTGTCACCTTCTGTCTTCTCAGGCAGATTTTGAAGGTTCATTTCTATGGTCCAGTTAGCCTTGGTTCTAATGGTGGCCAACTGGTTTGAGAACAGGAGTGTCCTCAGCAGCTGGAGCATGTCAGCCAGGGAAGGAGAATACGTGGCTATCACATCCCCCAGGAACACCACAAATTCCTGAGGGATGTGTGCTGCTTCCTAATGTTGGGAAACTGTCCCTTTAGACTGAGCATGAGAGAAGAGGTTCCAACTAAGGGATAGAATTGAAGAGTGTAGCTAGGGAACGTCTGGCCGCTCTATTGGCACAGTAGAACCAAATGGCATTACAGGAGCACATGGATTCAGGCGCCTCAGTGGCCTACCAGGAGAACACAGAAAACACCCATGCCAGTTACTGGCCCTCAGAACGGGAGAACATCCTTGTTAGTAACACAGAAGACACGCACGTACCCACTGCCTGCTGGCCACTTACGGCAGTAAGTGTCCACCGATCCAGCAGCTAGGACACTGTGTTACACACCCACGAGAGTTACAACAATCTTTAATTAACATAGGGCACATATGTGATAGGAGAAATATGACACACATACACAGCGGTCACTCACTGGCTGAAGGTGCAGCAGTATGCAGGGAACCAAGAGCAGGATTCGCACAGCCATGGTAACAGGGGCACCCCTGGGGTGTCCGCAACTCTCTTGAATGGAGGGGCCATGTGAGAATCCCCTCACCAGCGTGAAAGTCGCTTAGCCTCAGCAGTCCGGTTCCAGTGTGCTCCGCTCCCAAACCCGCAGCCTGGCGGCTCACGGCTCGCAACCAGCAGGCACCAGTAGCTGCCATCATACCTTGAAAACCCTTAGCTATACGTTACTCTGAAAGAGGGCAAGAAAAGAGCGCAGGCCCTTTACTCGGCCACTCAACAAAGCTGTCAGACTGAATCTGCGCATTCACACAGGTTTCCACTTCTGAAAACGGAACACTGCTAATGACATAGAAGGTAGAAAAATACTCTACATTGTATCGAATTCACCCTCAGAGATTGCACAAAGAAAGGCAACAAAATATAGAAAAAACAGGTTACAGTCTGGAGTACATCTACATAGTTAATTTAAGTAAAAGATCTAAGAGTAATCAACCTGAATATCTATGTAAAACGTAATAAATGAAAAAATTGACTTAAGGCTCTTACTTAATATAAGAGAGAATAAAGGTTATTGCGGTTTCATTATTCTATCGGAAGAATGGATTATGAGTGGCGCGTGTCATCAACCAAACCTACGTGCTGTGTGATGCCATCTGCCGCTGTCATTGCTGTTGCAGGTTAGTGACTGGGGGCAGCAGGCCACTCCCCTTGACAGAGCAGAAGAGCCAGCTCATGCTGTATATGCAGCAAGTGCAAAAGCTCAGGAGGCGTGGGCCACTGTCAAGCTATCGCCATGGCAACACCATCCAAGGCTGCCCGGTCAGTGAACATACCACGTATTTGATGAACAAACAATGAACCCTGTCTATCCACCCCCACCCGAAAGGAAATGAGTACAGTACATTGCAGCTTGCGCCTTACATCAGCACGCTGCACTTACAACATGGGCGTCAGCATGGAAGAGCTCAGACCGCAAAGAGTTCCTTTGCAGACAGTTTGTGGGCGTGGAAAGTCAGGAATGGGTGGGACAAGCCACAGTGATTAGCATGGCTTTGGGCAGAGAATATGAGGGCTCATAACCAAACAACAGTGTATGCCTCCTCAAATGTCATTTCGCTGTGCCCCTCGTCAGAAGCCCTTCTTCCTATGTAAAATCTGTATGTGAATGCAAAAGTTTGGGCTTTATAGGTCGCAAGCAACACCTAATATCCCAAAAAAAAAAACGGGCCGATATGTTGCAATAAGGAAAGAAGTCAGTTGCCAAAGTTTAGAGTGGAATGGAACAGATACTAAAACGCGTTAATTTTCAGTGACATAATTTAAAGAATAGTTTTAAATGCTCTGAAACGCGCAGAGAACCATGTCTGCGGTGTAGAAATGTGGACATTCAAGTTTGTTCAAGGATGGCATGTAGTCAAGTAAACTGAAGTAAAATGCACGTGAGTAAGTCGTTTTGTCTGCCGGTGTAACGTCACTTTTTGCTATCTGTCAGAAAATCCTATCGGTAGGAAAATCTGACAGGAATTGTAATGTCATGTTTTGCTACCCGTCAGAAAATCCTACCGAGAGCAGGCATTGGGCAACCCACCCAGGGGTAGGAAAAAGTGACGGGGTAGGAAAATCTGACAGCCTGGCCTGTCACTTTTTCCTACCCATCAGAAAATCCTACCGACGGCAGGCATTGGGCAACCCACCCAGGGGTAGGAAAAAGAGACGGGGTAGGAAAATCTGACAGCCTAGCCTGTCATTTTTTCCTACCCGTCAGAAAATCCTACCGAGAGCAGACATTGGGCAACCCACCCAGGGGTAGGAAAAAGTGACGGGGTAGGAAAATCTGACAGCCTGGCCTGTCATTTTTTCCTAAACGGCAGAAAATCCTACCGAGAGCAGGCATTGGGCAACCCACCCAGGGGTAGGAAAAAGTGACGGGGTAGGAAAATCTGACAGCCTGGCCTGTCATTTTTTCCTACCCGTCACAAAATCCTACCGACAGCAAGCATTGGGCAACCCACCCAGGGGTAGGAAAAAGTGTCGGGGTAGGAAAATCTGACAGCCTGACCTGTCATTTTTTCCTACCCGTCAGAAAATCCTACCGACAGCAGGCATTGAGCAACCCACCCAGGGGTAGGAAAAAGTGACAGGGTAGGAACATCTGACAGCCTGACCTGTCATTTTTTGCTACCCGTCAGAAAATCCTACCGACAGCAGGCATTGGGCAACGCACCCAGGGGTAGGAAAAAGTGACAGGGTAGGAAAATCTGACAGCCTGACCTGTCATTTTTTGCTACCCGTCAGAAAATCCTACCAAGAGCACTTTTTGAACATGTACAAGGAAAGTGGGGGTACATTTCAACGGCTAGGTACTAGGCACTGCATAATACATTGGTGGTTTATTTACACTTAGGGCCTCATCACGAGTTTGGCTGTAGCCCTTAAATGTGGTCGTAACGGTATCACCGCCGCATTTAAGGGCTGGCCCTATCAGGAGCTGGGCGCTAAATCGGCTGTTTTACCTCCAGCTTTTTTCCAGAGGTGAAAATCCCTGTTTTCGGCTGTATTAGCCCGCAGTATTAGCACCGAAAATTCCCCATTGGAACCAATGGACCCATTCAGTAATGGGGATTTACCGTTAAGGCCCAACTCGTGATCCGGTGGTAATACCACCGGACCGGTCGGTGTTGGGACTATTACAGTCGGCGGTATTACAGCCGGGAATACAGCCAAACTCGTGATGAGGCCCTTAGGGCCTCATCACGAGTTGGGCTGTAGCCCTTAAATGTGGTGGTAACAGTATTACCGCTGCATTTAAGGGCTGGCCCTATCACGAGTTAGGCGCTAAATCGGCTGTTTTACCAACAACTTTTTTCTGGAGGTGAACATCCCTGTTTTCGGCAGTACTACAGCCGGCTGTATTAGCCCGCAGTATTAGCACCGAAAATTCCCCATTGGATCCAATGGACCCAATCAGGAATGGGGATTTACTGTTAAGGCCCAACCCGTGATCCGGTGGTAATACCACCGGACCAGTCAGTGCTAGGGCTATTACAGTCGGCGGTATTACAGACGGGAATACAGCCCAACTTGTGATGAGGCCCAAAGTCTAACATGGCACATGAATATATGTTGCATTGGGTACAAGCCGAATGGCTCAGTCCATAGGCCTGCTTCATAGTGAGGTCCTCTTACATCACGACTGATGAGGTACTAGCCCTGACCGGTCCCTTGGAACCCATCTCTGGGAAAGTGAAAAATGTGGGGTGCATACCTGGTAAAGATACACAATGTTATATTCTATGTTATGGTGGTATTTCTCTTACAGGTAAAACCCTGCCCCTAAGATCCGAGGTGGGTAGCCTGTGATTACCTGCCCCATCTGGACCTTAGACACTTGGCCCCGAATACCTCTGTGCCCGGATGCTACTACACCCACCAAAGATGCCATAGTCATTGCTGCTGCAGTGGCTGAGGCTGTTAAAGTAACTATGGTGTGGCAATCCCCGTCCCATTTGGTTACAGAACATGGAATTTACACTAGATTACAACCTTTTTTCAGGCGAGCAACCTGTACCTAAAGGAGAGGAGGGATATGAACTATGGCCAGATCTCACTCAGCTTATGCTACATGACTGGAAAGTGTCTGACCAAGAGAAGAGATGTCGAGTAATAGAGGCCTTGAGAGGGCCTGCACTGCAGATGGTACAGTCCCTTCGAGCATTGAATCCTGATCCAACCTCCCAGCAAGTGATGGGCGGCCTTGAGGGAGCTTTTGGCACTACTGAGCCAGGAGAGGACTTAATGATGAGGTTTCATGCCACCTCTCTGAAATTGGAAGAGAAGTTGTCTGATCATCTGGTGAGGATTGAGCACATTTTACGCCTAGGCCACCATAGAGGAGGAGTAGAGACTTCCTGATTGAACCAATGTCAGTTGAAGCAACTACTTGCCTGCTCGCTTTAATGCTCTTAAATCCACTCCGGCCTGGGCATTGTCGGGAAAGCACAGGAGGTTGTAGCGGAGGGGCAGCTAGAACCTAGACTACAGGAGTGAGCTCCGCAGAAACTAACTCCAGCAAACCAACAAGGACATCACATCCAAGGCTACAGACTACCCCGTATCCAAGTAAGGCTCAGGAGGGTCCCACAGCTGACCATCTCCGTCTAGTTAATGAGGTCAGTAATACCACAGATGTGCTGCCAGCAAGCTGCAACAGACTACAGACTCCAGCTCTACTCCATTGAGGCAATCCAGCAGGTCTCATCGTGCCCACCATGACCATCCCAGTTGATCTTGAGGGGCTGAGGACCACAACATTACTGTACAGTGGCTCCCAGGTCACCATTGTGAATGAGCCCTACTATCGCTGACATATGTCGCATCTGCCATTAGAACCGCTGGAGGGGCTAACTCTGATGGGCGTGGGAGATGCCGCCTGTCAATACCTGGGATATACATGTGTGAAAATCCATTTAAATCGAGAAGTGGTTGGGGTGAACACCACCTTGGCGTTAGTGTGCACCACAAGGAACCCGAATCCGGAGGTACCCCTGGTCATGGGCACATCCTCAGCTCTGTTCGGCACGCTAGCCAAGATGCGTATGGAAATGGCCGGTCCACAGTTCTTTTAAGATGCACCCGGCTTGTTAACAGGCCTACCTCAGGAAAGGCATGGAGAAGCAGGATCAACATGGTGGCCAATGTAAAAAAGATCATCTACAAGACCAGCTGTCCATGTGGGCAGATGTTTTTTCAACCAGTGACTGGGATTTAGGTGAAGCCAATGGGGTGAAACATCACATCAGTTTAAGTGATGTCACCCTGTTCCAAGAGAGGTCACAAAGACTATCACCGGCTGATGTGTATCATCCAGGAATCCAGAAGCCCTTATGCTTCCCCCATAGTGATGGCATGAAAGAAAAACAATGATGTGCGACTGTGCATTGATTACCGGCACCTAAACAGCACAACAGTTCCCGATCAATCCACCACACATCAAGTGGACGAGGCTCTTCACTGTCTGGTTGGGAGCAAATGGTTCTCAGTACTACATCTACCGAGTGGGTATTATCAAATTCCTATGCTGCCCGAAGACAAAGAAAAGACTGCATTCATCTGCCCCTTGGGGTTCTACCAGTTTACTCGAATGACGCAGGGGATATCGGGAGTGCCTGCCACGTTTCAACGCCTGATAGAAAGAACTGTGGATGACATGAATCTACTCAAGGTTCTGGTATACCTGGATGATGTTTTTGGACGGACCTTAGAAGAACATCGCCAAAGGCTACTGAAGGTTTTGGATCGAATTCAGCAGCAAGGGCTGAAGGTGTCCTTGGATAAGTGCCAGTTTTGTCGAACCAGTGTAATGTATATTTGCCATGTGGTGTCAGCCGAAGGATCCAGCCAAGTTGGAAGCTCTCGAAACCTGGCACCCCCACAGAATCTGCAGGAAATGAGAAGCTTCCTGGGGTTCTGCAATTATTATCGAAGGCTTGTGCAAGGGTTCGCCAACATAGCAGTGCTTTATCAAGAACAGCATGGCGCAGTGAGTCCTGTGGGCTATACCAGTCGTCAAATGAGCCCCTCCGAGATGCACTATCCTATACATAAGTTAGAATTCCTGGCTCTGAAGTGGGGGTGGCTGAGAAACTGCATGACTATCTCTACTGAGCCACTTTCACGGTGAGAACAGACAACAATCCACTGACCTACATTCTGTCTGCCAAGTTGGATGCTACTGGACATCACTAGTTAGCGGCTTTGTCCATTTACAACTTTCAATTGGAGTATTGCCCTGGAATCAATCATACTGACGCTGATGCCCTATCCAGAAAACCCCCTCGCCGAAGATATATCAGAATCTACCCCCATCGATATGGCTTCTGTGGCAATGATGAAAGCTATTTGTAGGAATTAAGCCTTCCAGCATGCTGAGCCAGCCCGTTTTATCGACTGCCTTGGGGGAACAGCTAAGGGGGTTCCGGTGAGCTATTGTGATGCGACTAGTCTAAAGCCTCGAATTGCCCCACATGACCCGCGCTGAGTTGAGACAAAACACAGTTGAGAGACCCAGAACTATGGCAGGTGCTCCATGCAAAAGAAAATGAAACTGAGGGGCCACCAGACAGTAGAAACCTGACAAATCAGCAGACCTACTGCAAAGAATGGAAGTCGCTAGTGCTGAAAGGTGGGGTGCTGTACAAGGAGACTCAACTTAAAGGGCGACTGATACAGCAGCTTGCGCTCCTGCGCTCATTACCTCCCCAGGCACTGCACGACCTTCATGATCAACATGGGCATCTGGTAAGCGAAAAAACACTGGAGTTAGTCCGAAGCCCATTCTACTGACCTTGATTGGGCCCGGAAGTAGACGAATATTGCCCCAACTGTGCCAGATGCATCACCCGGAAAAGGCTCACTACCGCGCCAGATGCATCGCTGGAAAAGGCTCAGCCATCCAGCCACAGCACTCCAGCACCTGCAGAGCTCTGGACACATGGATTTAGTCTGTGTCAACTTCCTGAGCCTTGAACTAGACAATAGCGGAACTCAGAATGTGTTGGTGGTGAACGTTCATTTTATCCGATATGCCTAAGCATATCCAACTAAAGATCAGAAGGCTACCACAATAGACACGGTACTTTGGGACAATTTCTTTGTACATTATGGCTGGCCCACACACCTACATTCTGATCAAGGGTGAGACTTTCAATCCAAGCTCATCAAAGAACTTATGCATTTGATTGGGGTAACGAAAACCTGGACATCCCCCTATCAGCCACAAAGAGATGTGCAAGCCGAAGGATCCAGCCAAGTTGGAATCTCTCGAAACCTGGCACCCCCACAGAATCTGCAGGAGATGAGAAGCTTCCTGGGGTTCTGCAATTATTATCGAAGGCTTGTGCAAGGGTTCGCCAACATAGCAGTGCTTTATCAAGAACAGCATGGCGCAGTGAGTCCTGTGGGCTATACCAGTCGTCAATTGAGCCCCTCCGAGATGCACTATCCTATACATAAGTTAGAATTCCTGGCTCTGAAGTGGGGGTGGCCGAGAAACTGCATGACTATCTCTACTGAGCCACTTTCACGGTGAGAACAGACAACAATCCACTGACCTACATACTGTCTGCCAAGTATGATGCTACTGGACATCACTAGTTAGCGGCTTTGTCCATTTACAACTTTCAATTGGAGTATTGCCCTGGAATCAATCATATTAACGCTGATGCCCTATCCAGAAAACCCCCTTGCCGAAGATATATCACAATCTACCCCCATCGATATGGCTTCTGTGGCAATGATGAAAGCTATTTGTAGGAATTAAACCTTCCAGCATGCTGAGCCAGCCCGTTTTATCGACTGCCTTGGGGGAACAGCTAAGGGGGTTCCGGTGAGCTGTTGTGATGCGACCAGTCTAAAGCCTCGAATTGCCCCACATGACCCGAGCTGAGTTGAGACAAAACACAGTTGAGAGACCCAGAACTATGACAGGTGCTCCATGCAAAAGAAAATGAAACTGAGGGGCCACCAGACAGTAGAAACCTGACAAATCAGCAGACCTACTGCAAAGAATGGAAGTCGCTAGTGCTGAAAGGTGGGGTGCTGTACAAGGAGAGTCAACTTAAAGGGCGACTGATACAGCAGCTTGAGCTCCTGCGCTCATTACGTCCCCTGGCACTGCACGCCCTTCAAGATCAACATGGGCATCTGGTAAGCGAAAAAACACTGGAGTTAGTCCGAAGCCCATTCTACTGACCTCGATTGGGCCCGGAAGTAGATTAATATTGCCCCAACTGTGCCAGATGCATCACCCGGAAAAGGCTCACTACCGCGCCAGATGCATCGCTGGAAAAGGCTCAGCCGTCCAGCCACAGCACTCCAGCACCTGCAGAGCTTTGGACACATGGATTTAGTCTGTGTCAACTTCCTGAGCCTTGAACTAGACAATAGCGGAACTCAGAACGTGTTGGTGGTGAACGATCATTTTATCCGATATGCCTAAGCATATCCAACTAAAGATCAGAAGGCTACCACAATAGCCACGGTACTTTGGGACAATTTCTTTGTACATTATGGCTGGCCCACACACCTACATTCTGATCAAGGGTGAGACTTTCAATCCAAGCTCATCAAAGAACTTATGCATCTGATAGGGGTAACGAAAACCTGGACATCCCCCTATCAGCCACAAAGAGATGTGCAAGCTGAACGTTTCTGTCGCACATTGTTGGGTATACTGGGCATGCTGAGTGCCAAAGAGAAACTCAAATGGAGTCTGCATGTGTCGACGTTAGTTCATGCATAAAATTGTATGAAGAATGACAGCACTGGGTTCACCCCATATAAGCTTATGTTTGGGAGAGATGCCAGGCTGCCCATAGACTTGAGTTTTGGGGTCTCTTCTGATGGAATTGGTGTGGAGAATTACAGCAAATATGTGAAAGATCTTCAAGAACAATTGTCTCAAGCCTTCCAACTGGCGCAAGCTTCTGAGGAACAGAATGCTCTGCAAAACAAGAAACGATAAGATCATCCAGTTAAATTTCATAATCTGCAAGTTAGGAGACAGTTGGGATTATTGAGCAATAGTTAACAGGATTGCCTGTGTTCATACTACGAAAGGAAGGCACCACGACGGATGTGAAGAATCTCCACCGGAATCACCTCCTACCCATAGGGGATGATGTGGACATAGCTCCAGCTGTTGCCGAAGTTACTCTTTCGCCCAGTAAGAGGATCACCAGAAATCAACATCAGGAATCCTCCCACGGGGAAGTTTGCCACCCTGTTGGGCCAAATACTGTTCCATCTGTAGGACCCAGGTCAAAGGAATGAGGAGGATGGAGCCCCTCCAAACTCAGAAGTGGCTAAGAGGCCCTCAGAAATCCAGGCCTGTTCAAGAAGAAGAGGAAGGGGATGGAGATTCTGAGAGCATAAGCATAGCGTACTGGCATAAAAGTGAAACACACACCTCCTGTTCCCTCAGGACAATCTGAGAACAGGAGAAAGATACCGGCATTTGGGAAAACTTTTCTTCCCACTACAAGAGGATCACATACAGAGTTCAGAACCGGTAACTATGGACAGGCCTCTGGCATCAGTGGACAACCAAGAATCAGTGTCTGAAGACCATTCGGAGTGTCACCATTCAGGAGACTGGGTACACAGAGTACTTACCAAGGATTAGTCACCATCCAGAGGAATGGATCATCAGATACTCACCAAGGAGGTATGGTGAACCGGCACTCAAGTCAGTGTAACACTTGTGCTCAGGGAGAACAAGGAAGACCTTCCCTATGAAACACCCCACTGGCTAATAAATACAAAGGAGCCAGTGGAGCGAATCACCTGAAAGGGCGTGGGTCAAAGACCACAGGAACACCAGATTACTGCGGATGTCACCATGTCTACCGGGAGCGCCTCATCAGCATCTCTTCTGGAATGAGCTTGTAATGTACTCTGAGGAGACACGGTCAGAATTAGGTGGGATTCCAGTAGACTTAACCTGCCCTCACATCCCCCCAGCCTTCCACTAACTGTGAATACCCAGAGTCGGCAGGGTATCTTACCTAACACTACTAGCAGTCCAACTTAAGGTCCAGGATGAGTAGAAGAGGAAACAAACGAGGAGGGAAGGTTAGTTAGGTGCTATACCCGTACGGAACAAGGGTCGCTCTGGAGTCGGGTTTGTCAGTTATTGGGCTTCTAGTTGTGTGTGTAAAGTTTGTTCTGTGTTAAGTAATTGGTCTGAGTGGTAGGCTGCAGCTATCAATAGAGTAGGGTGGGGTTAGTGAGAATTAAATTATTCCCCATTCACATGAATAAAAATTGAGGTTACCTAAATATGTATTTGGTGTATGAAGTGTACCCTTTCAAACACCCCTCTGCCCAGGTTACTGAGGTAATGAGAATTAATTATTTATTATCAGATGTCAATCAAGGCAAGCTTCCTAGCAGTATATTTATTTGATGTATGAAGTGTATTTCAAACACCCCTCTGCCCAGTTTACTGAGGTAATGATAATTAATTATTTATTATCAGATGTCAATCAACTCATGCTTCCTAGCAGTATATTTATTTGATGTATGAAGTGTATTTCAAACACCCCTCTGCCCAGGTTAATGAAGTGAGGCGATATAAGCATTTATTTATTCCCGTATGAAACATATTCATCTCCCCACCCCTCCTACTAAGGTACTGAACTGATGCTCTGGAAGTAAGTATGAACTATGGTAACACAATGTTATTTAATTAATCATTTGGTTCCATGTATAAACCACAAGCGCACCACTCGCGGCGCATAGAAGTGTAAAGTCACCAATGTTGTAAAGATGACCCGTTCTACATTTCCACACTCGTAAAGAAGCTGTCCTAGCATTGTCAACCATGTAAGGCTGTGTCTGTTTTATTTAACCAGGTTCTTTGATGCAACAGTCAGTCATCAGGGCTGAACGACCCTAGGTCAGGGCCGAATCCCCCTCAGCACACCCTGCAAATACTAGAGGTTTGCAAGAGGTGTGTACCAGATGAGTCACAACTTATTCCCCCTGGGTTTCATTTGCACGTGTGCAGTAAGGTCTATCTAGACTCAGGTCTCATACAGGTTGCTGGTTATTTATTCTTTCATACCAAATCAATGGGAGAAACAACTTACACTCTGATAGGATGGCTTCCTATATCTCTAGATACGGCTTAGTTGCTGAATCTAAACGTTTCCACGCATACTTGCTGTTGCTAAGGTGGGATAAAATCTAACGTTTTATATTCAAACATTCCAAAATACTCAAATCATGCAAGGGGTTGTTAAGTCCAAAACCCAGGTGAGACAGTGCAGCGTTCCGCGTGGCGTAAAGTAGCAGTAAAGAAGGTTGTGGGTCCCTCACTGTGGTACTCGGTCCAGCCTATCCCAGCTTCCTCACACATCCTATGTGGTGATGAAACAATGAAGCGCATGAGTGTGTTGGGGTCCTATGGCATGCACTCATACTTCATTCCTTTTGTAGACTTTTATGTAAGTGCCACCATCGCTTTCTGATGCCAGGAAGAATTTTTGGGAAGTTGAATGGAGGGTATTTAAAAACAGAAGCTGCTTTATTGAGTAAAATATGCCACTGTAGCCATGACTAGTTTTTCAAATGCCTTTCTTCTAAAATATGTTTGACACTTCATACCCCTTTAAATAAGTAACTTGCTTATGACAGTGGCCCTCATTAGGACCCTGGCGTTAAGGGGTTAATGGCACCGTAAAAGGTGTCGCTGCCGTTAAACCCTTAACGCCTTACTACGAGGTCCCTTTGTGGGACCCGACCTTAACAGCTGGTCTAGACCAGCCATTAAGGTAGGGGCCTAAAAAAGGGACTCTCGAGGTAAGTATGATACCTCAATTTGCGGTACCGTACTTACCACCTTCCCCATTCCCATTATGCCCTATGGGGCAAAAATGAAAATGGGGAAGGGCCATGGTGGCATGGGGAATTACCGCCCCGCCAACCTTGGAATGGGGTGGTAATTCCCCATTCTGCCATGGCGGACTCCGGCATCGACCATGGTGCTAATAGCACCATGGTTTTCTGCCGGAGTCCTAATGAAGGCCAGTGATTCTTATGTGCGCTGCAGGAGTTTAACATGTGAGAACAAGACTCTATCTGCATGTTATAATTGATTTTAAACCATAAAACGCCTACACATTTAGCTGCTCAAACTATCTTTCTGCAACCCATTACAACCTTATTTTTATATTTCCAAACAGATTTTTCATTTATTGTGTGTGTGTATGAATAACATTTCAATGGCCCTCATTAGGACTCGGGCGGAAAACCATGGTGCTATTAGCTCATTAGGGAATGGGGAAGGCGGTAATGCGGAAGGCGGTATGTACGGTACCGCAAATTGCGGTACCATACTTACCTTGAGAGTCCCTTTGCGGGCCCTTACTTTAAAGGTTGGGTCCCACAAAGGGACCTGGTAATCAGGCGTTAAGGGCTTAACGGCGCAGACACCTTTTACAGCGCCGTTAACCCCTTAACGCCAGGGTCCTAATGAGGGCCAATGTCCTAAATTAGGTTAAGCATGACGCCAGGTATCAAAAGGAATGATACTGTGTTGATGTTATGAGTAAAATACCCCCGACCGTTCGTGAACAACGCAAGTCACATCTGAGATTTGTGACGTTTTAAAGGAGCTTGGCCTTGATACTCTATTTGGTTATGGAACTCCTATGCTTTGCAATATCTTTATAACATACATTAGGGGGTATTTTTTATCACATATCAGGCTCAGCCTGCCCTATAGGGCAATGCTACGCATCAGCGTGTTAACATGGGCCAACTTTTATGATCTGAGATGGGGCTTTTTTGAGTGAAAGCAGACCCTTTTGAGTTAATAAACTGTTCATTTGGTAGGTTCGGCCATTGTTAATGACCAGTGGATAAACATTATGCACCATTTGCCACAAATGTTACCAACAACTCCTCTTTGGGTAGTACTCGGTCTGTTACGAAAAGCAATATACCGCCATTTGCGATTGTGGGTGGTTTTTTCATTTGTTCTGTGGACCATTGTGTGTCCTAGTCCAAAAAAAACACCATCCCACACACAGATGCTTTTTGTCGGGTACTATCAGGAGAGGAGGCAGGTCTATGTAGGTACAGGTGGATGGCAACTGGAGGCCAGCCAGGCTCGCTGCCCACCCAGAGCACCCACGCACTCTGTATTCTTCACTTCCATCTATTACAGCCGCCTGGTCTTGGAGCTGTGATGGATTGGAGTTTGGCTGCAGCACGGATTGGCACAGCCAGTATCTCCTGCGCACAGAATCATCACTTGACAGCACCGCCTGCCGCCGCCGCCACTTCCATTGCCATTTTCTTTTTAATTCTGACATGGGGCACTCCCGTGAAGACTTACACAGCCTTGCCAAGTTTACCGCCCTCGTTTTTCCAATTTGTGTTCACCAATTAGTGGGGGTCCTACCGGGTGTATATAAATCCTATTAAGATGAAATGTGTCAATGCTGCTCTTCGTCTGCTAAATCCTCCCCCAGGACGGAGTGAGGATGGATCCGCATTTGTGGAACTGCAATTCTTCACCTCCGTTTCTTTCTGGATAAAACTCTGAGTACACTGCATCTGCTTATCAGTTCTTGTGATCTGTGTTTGTTAATAGTCTACGTGGGTGTGTTTTTAAAATGCACACTGGAGGTGCTTTGGGATTTCTTGTGTACGATATTCACCTACTGTTCACTAAAATCGAAAATGAATGGTTCTGGGTTACTCCGTGTGTGCTTGCTGCATTCTGACATAGATCCATGTAGCTGCCACTACTGTGCCACAAAGGCAGCGGCTATCAGCCATGCATTATGCAGCACGGACAAGGTGAAGAGATTAAAAGGTTGCATTTCTATTTAAATGTGCTGGTGAAAGGCATGGGGGTACTGGAACATTGGGCGTTGTAATAACGTGACGATGGACTCCATTTCATGTTAATGTTATGTTAATGTTAAAGGATATTTTTACCGCGCACTATCACCACTGGAGTGGTCCCCTGGCACTCTGGCGGCTCTGAAAAAGGGAAGGGGGCGGCAGGTTAGTGGGGATATACTGAAAAGTGCAAGAAAGCAGTGATTTGCTGTTGGCAGCCTCAGCCGCCCGGTGGGTCCGTTGGCTCGGTTTGGGGTGTTTTACGGTCAGTAGTCGTCGTGTGCTGTTGTGCAAGTCTATGTGCGGTTTGTTTTGTTGTTGCAGTGTAGTGAAGTTTGTGCGGATTGCTGCGTTTTAGGCTTGTGGTTGTATTTGGTTAGAGTTTGAGAGGTGTATGCAGAGAGATTAAATTGTTACTGGATTGGTTAGTTGGCCTGTCCTTGCAATTATGCCTAGGTGCGATGCTTGCTATCATTCACTATTCCATCTGAGTGTGTGGCGCTTGCCAATTTCAAAATTCTATCTAGATGTGAGGAAGGCTAGTGATCACAATTCCATTCGGGTGTTGCACTTGTCATCATTCACAATTTCATCTAAGTGTGGCGCATGCTAACATTCACATTTCTATCTAGATACGACGCAGGCTCTAGTCAAGAGTTCCATCTAAGTGTGGTACATGCCAACATTCATAATCCTGTCTAGATGTGACGCAAGCTAAAATTGAGAATTCCATCTAAGTGTGGTACATGCTAACATTAATAATCCTGTCTTGATGCCAAGCAGACTAAAGTTAAGAATTTCATCTAAGTGTGGTTCATGCGAACATTCATATCGAGAAATCTGTTAAGTGTGGGACATGCTAGCATTCATAAGAACAAGTAGTTCTTGCCAACGCAAAGGTTGGAGACCCTGGCTCTAGCTGCTCTTTACCAGAGTTACACCCTGCTTAATGCCCGATACACAAAAGCTCCTTTTAGCTGTAGCTCATGAAAACGTTATTTCTGCTCCGTAAGAAATATACATGTAGTAAGGATGGCAAAGACCAAGGTAGGCAGCTGAACTCTTTATTGTAGTAAACCTCTAAGCACACTTAATGATGGCACTCATACATCAACCACCCTCCCCTAGCATGCTAGGAGAAGTGTTCTACCTCTGAACACACAACCCAAAAAGTCACAATGTGGACACCACATGATATAATATGCACCAGCTTAAAAGAAAACTTTAAAAAAACACAACAAATGAGGAATAAAAAATTAAAATCACACAGAGGAGTTTCCCAGTGTATAACATTTGATATAGACAATATGACAGGGGCACACCCAAATCAATTAATCCACGACATGCCTAACAATATTCAGTAGAGGAAAAAACAAAATAAGGTACAGTCTAGGTCAAATAGTTCTAAGATCAGGGTATAGAACTAACCCCGCTAATTTCCACCAGATTGCCTTAATTGATTCGTCGACAAAAGGTATTTGCAAAATATATTTTGAGGGACCTCACAAAGTGGGTGGAGGCTGATAATTTGTTAAGCCCCTTACAAACAGCATTTAGCAAAAAGGGGCCATAAGTGCCTTGGCTCTGTCCATCTGCACTTCAGATATTGGCGTGCCTTTGGGAAATCATTAAATATGGCAGTGTTAGACCCAACGGCTGCTTTTGATAATATGGATTTAGCTATTATTTGGGCACAATTGGAGAAGTGTGGTATTCCTCTCGGTCTCTTGGGAATGATCCAGTTGCTATATAGCAACAACTCCAATTGTTGGATTGAACACACAGGGCGATCTGTCTAGCCCTATTGCTGTTACAAGAGGGGTCCGCCAGGGCTGTATCCTGGTACCAATTCTCTTTAATATCTTTCTAACAGATTTATGGAAGGAGTCCTTGTTATTGGCCTGTTACGCACACAAATGGGGCGAGTTAAGAGTCAACACTTTTGGCTATGCGGACAACCTTTTACTATTGGATTATACCCCAGCTGGCCTTCAAAAGACTTCTGGAAGTAGAAGGAGGATTATTCATCGCACTACAGCATGCACTGCTGCTACCCACATTAGTAGTAGGGTAACCTCCACTACTATTGCTTCCACTAGTTAGGTTATTCATCCTACTGCCTGCACGGTTAATGCTGTAACTATTGCTACTTTTAGAGGTGCTATTGATAGTAGTGCGACTAGTAGCATAAATACTTGAATTAGCAGTACTAGCATTGTTGACAGCACTCTCATGATTATGCTCCATTTTGAGTATGCATCTTTTTCGAGAATAACAATGTTTCTTACAAATGTGATCAGAGAGCAGTCTTATATTGTTTTGCTCGTGCCATTCTGTAGTTTTTTCTCCTGTACTTCTGTAGTTTTTGCTCCTGCCCTTCTATAGTTTTTGCTCCTGCCTTTCTGTAGTTTTCAATGTCCCCGTTCTGGTGATTTAATTCATCCTGCTGCAGGTATCTTCAGCTGTTCTTTTGGGTGACCCGATGATCACTTTTCGAATAAATCTCGGGCATCCAAAAGATAAATTATTAAAACATTAGCACCCAGGATGGGTGAGGGAGTGAGCGAATCAACGGATGGATGAGGGAGTGAGCCAATGCTCAAAACACGAGCTAAAATTATTTCAGCCAATGTTCTGAGCCAGATGTGCGCTCCTTGCACCCGCCCTCCAAGAGCTCTGGCTCGCTGCTCACTGACACTGAATGCTACTCGCTGTTGCCAACTCACCCACCCCATGCCACAAACATCCCCGTGGAGAACGGATCCCCACAACAAACCACCTTCAACCATATACCCCGACAGCACTTACCTGGCAGAAGCTGCCGTTTTTCGGCCCTTCGCCCACAGCACGGCCACCGGGGAAATGGAGAAGGGACAACAGGTAATTTTCTTTTCCTGGTGGCCGTTGTCGTATGTTTTTATAAACTTGTGAAACGCCACCATGCCATTTCACAAAAAAAAACTCACCACCCCAGCAGTTGGCCCAAGGGGGCTAACAGCCAATTCTAAGGCCTGTACTTGCGGTAACAACACATGGACCCTCTATTAACTCGGACACCATGTGCCTTTTAAACCAGGCATTACTTGATATAACTAAATATCAGTTTTAAAATGCCACAGGGAATCGAGGCTGATTGGAAGCCGTGCACTTCAGGAGGGGCTTGGCACTCTCCTTTTTATGGAGTAAACACTAGCAGATTTGGGATTTCAAGTCCACAACTTGGTGTAAATACAGGCACTGCACCATGGCCGGTTTTATAGTCTTTTGTCCATGTTCACAGCAGATGTGTATTTGTCTGTGTTCTTGTGATCGAACACCTACCTACAGAAGGGATAGTCCAGGGGTATGGGACATTATGTGGGCCCTATGCCCAGCCTAAACCTCATAGGTGCCCGGAGGCTCACTCGATTAACCCAGGTTGTCTGCACCTGGTTTGTTTCGACATTTCAACATGCTTCCAGCAGGGTGCAAAATTTGCACTCACTTCTAGTGATATTTGACTCTTGGCAAGTAAGAAATGGTGCACTCTATGTATGTGTGGAATTGAGGTGGCTATGAAATGATATGATATCCATAACGCCCTTAATACCCAGAGGCTTCCAAGCGCGGACCCGGGGATCAAACACCTGTGCCGCTCCATGTCGTCCTGCCTCCAAGGCGAGCATACTGCCGCCGAGCCATCCTCCCAAGACAGAAAGAAGGTTTGGGGCTGGCTAATGGCTTGCAGGTAGAATGTGTGCCCCGTGCTTTCAGTGTACCAGAGCTTGCCAGCACAAGTTAAAAGATACAAATAAGCATTTCACCTTCTAAAAGTCTGATTAAAAAGAGGAGTCCCAAAAGGGTTATAGGAGTCCATGATTATTGTTGGAGAATGAGGGACAGAAACGTTTTCTAGGGATGTAAAGCAAACATAGTAATGGTAAAAGTAGAATTGTTAAATATAAAAAAAAAATCTACCTTCATTGAACAATGAACTTCTCATATCTAAGAATACCACAGGACAATCCCTGCACAATGCCACTGGCCGAACAAGGGAACTTTTCTAAATTGTACTAATCCCAAACAACAAGTGGCCCCATAACACCTGCAGACCATGCTTTTCAGCCATGGCGGGTTATGCATATGCATGCTGGGATTACATACAATCCCTTACATACAATGGGATAACATTAAACTACAAGCCCTAGAATGTGCATTGCACTCACGTGAAACCTCCAGTCAGCCCTGGCCTTTTCAGCTGTTCAAAGCCAGAACAGTGAGCATTGCCTACTGAATTGCCCATTGGCACAGCACTTCCCACCCTCAACCGCACACATTACACTTGCATTAAAGTAATCTCCTGCATGTTCGAAGCCGCCTTCTTTAGAGTGTCCCGAAAGGCTTGGCTGTCTGTTGCAGATTATCTATTGAGTGGCGTCCACTGCGTGGCCCTGTTGGAAGCAGAAGGGGGTTCGGGGGGAGGGGATGGAAGTAGGGCGCTGGACATAGGTACACAGTGGAACAGCGTGCCGGTGTGAAGTCATTTTTTGCACGACGCATGCGCAGACAGCCGGATTTATCACGAATATGTAGTGTATGTGAACTAAGTTCATTATTATTTCATTAAAAATGCACTCAGTTCACATACACGTACATATATATTTGGGATGGATTCTTTCATATGTTTGCACATTTAATGCTTATTAAAATCCTGGGAGTTTATAAAAACAGTGTCCGCTGCGTTCATGTTCATGGGGTTCGTGCTTTTTGCGTTCATTTTCCGAGTCCCTCGTAATGCGGCTTCACTTTGTTCTGTTAATTGAGTGAGCCTGGCTCTTATCAAGTTACAGAAATGACACCCCAGGGACCCCAGCAAGACAGTCACACCACATTCATGGTGTCAGAAAATCCTATCAGCTAAG
This sequence comes from Ambystoma mexicanum, assembly GCF_040938575.1. NCBI lineage: Eukaryota > Metazoa > Chordata > Amphibia > Caudata > Ambystomatidae > Ambystoma > Ambystoma mexicanum. The sequence goes on from NC_090939.1 coordinate 642,167,432, forward strand.
TACTGACTGAGCATGCGCATGCATGCTCAGTCAGCAAGATAGGATTTTCTGACAGATAGGAAAAAGTGACGTTACACCAGTCATTGGTAAAAGTTAATATACTTATTTTTCATTTATACCTGCAATTGACATTATGGCTAATTTTCCAATTAACAAATATGAATTTGAAATACATTTTTTGTGGGAATTTAACATTTAGAGTCGTTTGGTGTCTGTACCACATAGACATTAAACAAGCATGGGCAAAGCCAATAGTTTTGGTAATTTATTTTTAGTATTGTGAAAAATATTATGATGTTTATTAATTGGTGTGTTAAAAAATGTATTCAAATTGGCTTCTCTGTGTGGGCCCACTGGAGGAAGAGTTAGTGAATATCAGGACAGGCCGGCGGCACTGCGTGAAGAGCGGGGCGTGCCCTTGTACCGTCCTGGGTGAACCCTTGACCTGCACAGGAACCACAGCAGTGCCCCGGTAGGACAATGCCAGGCTGCAGGTAGTGCAGCTGGAGCAGTGCCGCAGCATTGCCACTTGCAGCCACGGGGCTGGGAGCGTAGGCGGCTTCAGCAGAAGAAGGGACTGGTATTACCGCACTCCAAACGGATGGGTGGTTTCCATACACCAGTCCCCGGGATGTACAGAAAAGATTGAACCGGCATAGGTGACAGGGACAGTAGGGTGTGATGCTTCATGGGGTGTCACGAGAAACTGGGACTGAGGCTGCAGGCGTGCCAAAGCAGGATACTGGTGTATAAGATGGAAAGGGGCATCAGTCTTCACAGGCTGTCAGACTTCAAGGGTGTATAAGGCTACACCCAGTGATGTATTTACAATAAGGCCATTTATGCCCAGGCCTAGAGCGGCAGATTGCCACTGGAAAAACATTTATATAGTAGTTTATTTAATTTTACTTGCCCTTTTTTTAAATTAAAGTCAGATTTGTTTCTTGGAATCTGGCTGATCCACAACTAAACGGAGTGATTTCAAGCCCTTAGCTGTCATTGCACTCTGACTGCTTAAGTCTTTGCTTGCCAAACTTCTATGTACACTTGATGTTTACAAAAGATGTATTGTTACAGTGACTTTTGTTAAAAAAGGAAAGAAATAAAATAACATGTGTGCACCAAACCCAGGATGCATAAGGTATTCAGTGATTCAGTCATACAACTCTCATATACATATCTAACAGATATAAACTTCTTTTGTCATTCATATGTTCCAAGAATGCTCCTGTATATGCAAAGCAGCCAGAAACTCATTGATTTTATTGGTGCCACTCACCATTATCATTGTAGTACATGCTAATCAACAGACACATACACTGTGATAAGCAATCACCTTTATGTTCATACCATTGCATAAATTAGGGTTTTCCCTGCAGAAAAGTAAGGGTTAAAAATGATGCATCATTTTATAATATTAAACACTTGTCTATGCAAGCTATGCCACACAATGCATAACAGTTACATTTATAAGTAACCTTTACACAGATTAGATTTTAAATGTTAAGTCTGACATTTCCTGCACAACAGATCCACAAACAGCAGGAAATCTAATTCCATAAACCACAAATCTCAAAATATTTCTTTGTATTGCATAGTCTCACCAACTGTAAGAATCAACAAAACCTTAAATTACCACAAAAGCAAGCTGGCATTATTCAGTTCCACCTTTGGGTTATTGGGTATTTTGGACAATGGCACAAAAGCTTTCAATTTGATCTTTAAATTCTATGCGCTAAGGAAAGAGGATACATTCAATTTTTTCATTTTTTGTTTATTTTTTCATTTTTTGATATTTTAATAGTCAGTGCATTGTGTTCATTCAGAGATATGAGTGTACATTGTTCAAGAGGAACTTCTGTAAATTGATCAAGAGAAACCTCTACACGTGTTTCGCCACTTAGTGTGGCTCCTCAGGAGGTGAATGGCACTCATTTGCTGATTTACCCAGTTTAGGATGTTGCTAGTTCACCACACAAACATTAGATCCTTATTTGTGCTTTATCTTGGATTATAAATCCATTATGGAATTAGATGTCCTGCTGTTTGAGGATCTGTTCTACAGGAAAGCACAAATAAGGATCACATTTATGTGTGGTGAACTAGCAAAGTGAACAGCCACACCCTAAACAGGATAAATCAACAAATGAGCAACATTCACCTCCTGAGGATCCACACTAAGTGGTGAAACACGTGTAGCGGTTTATCTTGGTCAACTTAGAGAAGTTCCTTTTGTACAATATACACTCATATCTTTGGATGAACACAATGTAGTGACTATTATAATAACATCAGAAAATGAAAAAATGAACAAAAAATGAAAAATGTAATGTATCCTCTTTCCTTAGAGCATGAAATTTAAAGATCAAATTCAAAGTTATATTTTTACTGTTGGGTAAACACAACAGTGTATCTTTAGTCAAGCGACAAGGACACCAAAACTTACAACCAGAAAACTTGCCAAGAAACCTAGTGATTGTTTGCGAATACATTAACAATGGCACAAACAGCAATGATGTCAAGTTTATCTACCACTTAATTAGTTATAAAAGCTGACTGCGCTATCGGCCCTCAGGGGGCGCACGGATGAGCTCTTCACCTGCATGAGCTCTGTTAGCCATGGCCCTATAAGTGGACTGAGCCCCCACTTGTGCCCCCCTCTCTAGATTCGATTTTGTTGTGGGGGAAGGGGACCCCCCTCAGATGCGCGAAAATCTGATCGAAATCGGATAAGAATTGTATGTGTAACACGACGAGGAGGAGAGCCCACCTCCCCTGCCAGCGCCCGGAGTTGTTCAGGAGAGACTGCTGTGGAGCTGGCCTTCGGAGGTGCATTTGAGGCAGAGCCCAGAGGGCAGTCTGCAGGGACAGCAGATCCATTGAAACTGCTGTCACCCCCAGCCACATGTGCCTTTAAGGGAGATAAACGACGGCGACACAACGACCTGGGGAGATGCCGGGGGCTTTCCCTTGGATCTCGCAAACTGTTAGAGATCTGCGAAATGAGCCTGTGAGTTGCTCCGTCGCTGCTCTGGACGCCACCACCTTGTGATTTCTCTGACCACGGAGCGCGCCGTTTAAGCTGGGACTGGACGTACCTACAGGCTTGAGGAATCAAGGCAGAGATCACTGTTGTGCCCGTCGCATGAGGGATATTGAACCTACCCACTTTGGATCTGGATGCCTGCAAACCGCTGCGTGGGGAACCTGCGCGTAAGTTAGCACACACGCTTCGCCCTCAACGCGCCTCCAACGCGTAGCTGGAGCTAAAGATAGTGCAGACTGAAACAGGAGAACTGTACATAAATGCACGTACAATTAAAGGTCACCGTGCCACTCTGAATGCGGCTGACCTGAAACTTTCCCCCTGGTTTACTCTCCGTACCGTATTGCTGAGTTAACTTAGTTTTGCGGCGAGAAAGCTGCCCTGCCATGGTACGTTGAAACTGTTCCAACACGTGAATATAAGATTACACGCAGAACAAAATGTTCTGTATTTCCCTCCTACTAAGCTTCTTGGAGAAGTGGGAGACTCCCAGCCACAACAATGGCCTGCACTGGGGGAAGCAAATAACGTTCTCCCAGGTATGTTGAAAACTAAGCATGCAATCTCAGATGCCCGAAATAATAGTGGCAAGCCCTCATGTGTGAGCCTATGTAAAACCAGAGTGAGGTGGCAGAAGACAGTGGTTGCAGAATTGAGTGTTCAGTGGCACGGTGAAACACAGTGAAAAGAGATGATAAGACTCAACTCAGAGGAGATGCAAAACGCATGAGTGCCTGTGAGGTCACCCCCTGGTCCTGGAATCACGCTGCAGTCATCTGAATAAAATACTGGAGTATGGACAGGGTAAGGAAAGTCCTCTAATCACACCCTTTGGTGCAGTACAGACACTGCTAGACTCCAGTACCCCCTAAGAACAGCAACAATAGTGAATTCCTCCATGGAGAACAGTGAACCCATACTCCTCAGGAGCCAAGTAGACCCCTCATCATCTACACGGCAAAGTAAACTACACAGGAATCATACAGAACATATAACATATATGGGCCGGTAAAAGTTTTGGAAGAACACCCAGCTCTCACACCTAGTGGCTTGCACAAAGGTTTTCCAGCTTTAGGGGTAAACTGAAGGCCTAGCCTGTCCTAAAGGAACGTTCCCCCCTCAGTAAAGTGCTTAAATACCTGTGGCGATGAACTGGACTCCACATGATCCGAACACTGCCCTGAATAATTTGAGCACGACACTCACCTGCAAATAAAGGATATAACTAGAACACTGGACGAAAACACCCATGGAAGAGCTGACCCGCTGACTCCGGGGCATATTCCCCACTTGAAGTTTCAGGAACACGGTTATCAGAAATAAAATAAGACTTCTCACCACTTCAAGTGACCTAGAGGCCAACATCAGAAAGCTTCCTATAAAGGATGATAGCCTAGATCCTACAAGATCTCCGAAGCAGAGTGTGATGGTCAGATGAGTGGAGCACTCCTGTGGATTCGTATTGTGCAATCATTGGCATTACACCATTCACACGACCCCTGGCCGATATTGAGCAACCAAAACGAACAGTGGGTGACTCGCTTACGCATATATGGACATAAAGGTGAAACTGGCCAACTTCGCCTACTCACCGTCCGCTCCTTCCATTGAGAGCCCCACATTTCGAAAATGGAAACCTCTGGAGCTGAATCGGCATCCACTAAGGGGATCGCAGCACTCCTGCATGAAATCAAGAATATGGGAGCCAACATAGGAGGAAAGATTCATAAAATCACACAGCGAATGGACAACATCGAAGAAAGGCTTGAAGGAGTCAAGAACAACCAGGACTCTATAGACACTCTGGAAACGCAAATGGACCACAGAATAGCAGAGCTAGAACAAAGAGAGGAGTTCAGACTCAAAATGGACGATTTGGAAAATAGGGAGAGGCGAAATAATGTGCAATTTTTTGGTATTCCGGAGCAAGCTGGGGAAATGGAAGGAGATCTCAGGAGGACACGTCACAATATCAATAAACTATTGGTTGCTGATGACGCGATTGAGGAACCAAAAACAGAAAGAATCCATAGGGCAGGAGGCCCACCAGGCAGACCGAGGTTGGTTCTTGCCCGCTTTCACAACTATCAGGATAAGGCCAGAATACTTGAAAAGGCCAAGAGCGGTGGCCCAATTACTCTTGGGGGTGCGTGAATAACGATCTTCCAGGATCTATCCTCCTTGACTCTGGCCCTAAGGCGAATTTGTGGTCCCCTTACGAAATGGCTGAAAGAACTTGGAGTCAGATATAGATGGGGCTACCCTTTCTCTCTTTCTTTCGAACATGATGCAAGGAAATTCGGCTGAGATCCAAGAAGGAAATTCGCACATGCATATTAGAACTTATGGAGACTCACGAGGGAGGAGGTGACCGGGAAGAGGTGGGACAGACTGGAAGCCAATGGCATATCCAGGGCTCAAGGAGAAGACGAGTGAAGTGGTCGAGAAAGTATCGTAGAGGCAACACATCACCTGATGCAGATAATTGAACCCTGCTGACGCCTCAACTGATATCTTTTTGATTATGTACCTGTGTAAGGAGCGGATTTTCAGTTTATTATGATGTTATTGGTTCAATTTGAAGATGGGAGGGGAGGGGGGAACGTCTCCAATGGTGGTCCGGCGCTGAGCCAGTGCATTTAACTGGATTCTGTCGGACGTCATCAACTGCAAACAGGGAAGGGGGGCAAAGGGAGGGATGGTGAGGGGATAGAGGGGGGCTGGGTAGAGGGGAGAATAGAATCCTCATTAGGATGTAGTTTGGAAGATAAGGTCTTGTGTGCTGGTCAGCTTGGTTGCTAATCTGAATTGAAGGGTTGTCTTATACTTGTACCTATAAATGGCGGTTAATTCAGTCCCACAGGTGAGTGACCTCTTAAGGGCAGGGAAGCTAAATGTCAAGGGTCTTAACTCTCCAACCAAAGGGTCCCTGGTATGTTGAGAATTTCACAGGGCGAAACTTGATGTCCTCTTCTTACAAGAGACAAAATACACCAATGGGGAGGAACAGAGAATTATCGGGACAAGTGCAAGGATGGAATTGTGGGGATCTGGACTGTTGAGAAATGGGGAGTGGGGATTCTCATCAGAAAAGGCCTAGAATTCAAGGCAGTCAAGGTCTGGGCAGATGTGGAAGGGCATTCTCTGATTGCAGCCGGCTCCATTGGTGGGGTGGACCTCACATTTGCCACGGTATACTCTCCCAATTCAGGTCAATCCCGGTTTCTCACCAAAGTAATCCCTAAAATGATGCTTGAGGCCATGGGTCACATCCTCCTTGGAGGCGACTTTAACTTATGGGCTGACCCCAGTTTGGCTAGGAAGGCAGGTAATTCTGATGCGAGGGAACCAACTGAGGGCGGCCGTACTGAGATTGCCAGCATGATGAGTGTATATGGGTTACGGATGCATGGCAGGAGTTCCATCTGGACGAACATGGCTACACCTTCTACTCCGCACCCCCATAATACATTTACGAGAATAGACTATGTATATTTGTCCACAGAGCTGTATAATGCTGCAGTGAGGTCAGAAATTGTCCCGGTCACATGGTCTGATCATGATATGGTCACTACGGACATCCAATGGGATAAACTACCCAAGATGGGAGGTCGATGGCGGTGTAATAAATGTCTCTGGAGGGACCCAGTTTTTAAAACAGAGATGGAAAACGAAATTAGCGACTACTTCAAGATCAATAACACCGGGGAGATTTCCAAATTGACAGTGTGGGAAGCAGGGAAAGCAACGTGGCAAGGTATTCTTATGAGAGAGGGTTCACGCATAAAGCGGGAGAGGATGTTAATCGAAAACAGACTCAGAAATGAGATTTATTTCCTAGATGAGGAAGTACAGAGGGACGACAGTAGGTGTACTGATAAGATCTCTGAGGCCCCAAAAAAAGGGAAGAACTCCGTCTTCTCTAACATGGGCAGACGGTCCGTAAGTTGCAACTTCTGAGAAAGAAGTTTTATGGAAAGGGAGATGAGGTGGACGCTCTGTTAGCCGCTAGATTAAGAGATCAAAAGGCGGAATGGAAAGTCTTGGAGATAGAGAGGTCGGGGAGCCCCCACACAGTTGATACTGGAAGAGCCCCAGATTCCTTCGTTAGAGCCCTTGGGTCGGTAATCCCCAAAGAAGGAAGGGACCCTAAACAATGCGGTTCATACTGCCCTATATCCTTATTGAACGTCGATGCAAAAATGTACACCAGAGTCCTTGCCGCCAGGTTGGAAACATTCATGCCTCGTCTAATACATGCTGATCAGGTTGGTTTTATAATCGGCAGACAGGGAGCTGACACAATGAGAAAGACCTTACATTGAATTAATGAACCCCTGAAAATGACTAATGACCCTTCCCTTCACTCGATTGATGCAGAGAAGGCCTTTGACAGGGTAGAATGGGCATTCTTGATGGCGGTCCTTCACAAGGTGGGAATAGGCCCGAAACTTAAGAGAGGGATCCAAGCGGTGTATACTTCCCCAAGGGCCTCTGTCTTTGTGAACGGAGAATACTCCCGATGGTTCAAATTAGAGAGGGGTACTAGACAGGGTTGCCCCCTCTCAGCCATACTTTTTGCCCTTTCACTAGAGCCCTCGCTCAGAAATTACGGGAAGACTGTCAGGTAGAAGGGCTACGTTTGGGAGGTGCTGAATACAAGGTGGCCCTGTATGCGGATGATCTGCTCCTGCATGTCTCAAAGCCTGCTACTTCTATACCTAGGGCAGTTCATCTGATTGAAGAATATGGAGAGCTCTTGGGCTTTAAAATAAACAGGGAAAAATCTATCTTATTCCCCCTGCATGAACCCGCACAAGCGGATGCAAATAGATTTGCCCCCTTGGGTCTTATGGTGGAACATGCTAAATTGAAATACCTGGGTATACAGATCACGAGGGACATAAGGGACTTATATGACGCCAACAACCGCCCCCCTCCCCCTAAGGTTCCATGCAGACCTGGCCAAATGGGATACATTTACAATATCATGGTTGGGAAGGCTCAATGCGATCAAAATGGTCTGCCGCCTCCGTTTTCTTTATCCCTTCCAAATGCTCCCTATTAGAATGCCAAAACTCTTTTTAAATTAATTTAAAAGTGCTATTGTACGGTTTCTCTGGCAGGGGAAGAAAGCAAGGATGGCCTATGACACCCTGACGTTACCTAGAGACAAGGGTGGAGTGGGACTCCCGGACCTGAAGAAATACTATGAAGCCGCCCTATTACGAATCCTGATTCACTACCTACAGAATTATAAGGAACCCCAATGGATTGCCATAGATAATTTTTACTTGGTCCCAGGAACTGTCTCCGAATGGTTATGGGTGCCTAGAAATACACTTTTAAAGAGACCGAGGGATCACCCGATATTGGGGACTATATGGGAAATATGGAGAGGGAGAAGTGACATTACTATGGTCACTTCGTGGCCGTCTCCCCTGAGTCATCTGTGGGCCCCGGGCATCAGAGAACACATCCCCAACTTGGAGAGATTTCAATCTTGGTTTGAGGCGGGGCTGGAGAGAGCTAGTCAATTATGGAAAAATGGCTTCTTTATTACAATATCAGAGTTGGAGGAAACACTGATGCTGGGCCCTCGGTCTGTCTTCCATGTCCTGCAGTTAAAGGGCATCCTTTCAAGGATAGCCTGGAAGGATAAGATGAGTAGAGATCACACCCCCTTTGAAAAGCTCTTGAACTCTAGGACGGAAATGAAAGGTTTGATATCCGTAATGTATGTAGAATTGATCGAAGCGGGGAAGGGATCCACCTTGACTTTGAAGGGTAGATGGGAGAAGGATTTCGGTGCTGACATCGACTTGGGCACGTGGGGGAGAATGTTCAAGGCCGCTCCCGGGTCTCTAAATCCTGTCAATACAAACTCCACGCGATCAAACTCTTGCACAGGTGGCAGTACGACCCGCACAGGCTCTCCCAGATGTTTGAGTCGATGAGCCTGATGTGTTGGCATGAAATCCCCGACTATTGGCACATGTGGTGGGGTTGCCCCTGCATTAAAGTCTACTGGGATGAGATCTTGGGGTGGATCAAAGACCTAGATGGTATTCAGAGAACTGCAGACCCTCTTCTCATCTTATTTGGGTTTGGAAGATGCAAGGATCAATGGAATAGAATCAAAGGCCTGGCAGCCCATCTTTTGTTGGCGGCGCGCGCCATCTTAGTAATAAAGTGGAAGTCTCTAAATGTGCCAAGCAAGAGTGAATGGGTACATGTCGCCTCAAATATGTGCGTCATGGAGAAAATAGCTTTGTCTCTACATGGGGAGACTATGCAATGTGATATGCTTTGGATGGGTTTGTAAGCAAACATATGCCTGGGGCCAATCAATGACCTATTGGAGTGGAAATGAGGGCATCTCCTACTTCTCAGGGGAACGGACCTCTAACTACTCATTGAATTCTGTGTGATCTATGATGCAACCCAGAGGAATTTACGTAAAGGCACCAAGCTCACTGCTTCCGTAAAGGAATCACATTACGAACTGATCGAGACCATTCCAACGAATATACTACTATGACTATAAGAGGACTACCTTCTCCAAGGTGAGTGTGGGTGGGAGGGGGATAAATGCTTTGAGTTTTCACTGTTAGGGAATGTGTATTGACCATTTATATATTGTATCATTAAGACAAATATTTGATGCTGTTCTGTACTGGTCTTTTGCTTACTTTTGAAAACTTAATAAAAATTTTATTTTAAAAAAAAAGCTGACTGCACCGCACAGCTATGAGTAATGCTGTTGCTTCCCACCCATGAATGTTCAGGGTCTCCCCTATTCAATACTCCACTGTGAGAATGCACAGTCAAAGGTTCAAGAATGTTCTGGAACTGTCTTTACTCCACTTAGGTGTTTATGCCCACGCAGAGTTTACAAATTTCTCTTGTGATTTTCCCATCTATTAATGGCGTTCCAGCCCTAGGAATTGAGGTACATGGGCTGCAGCAGGTGGTAACTTGCCTTGTCTCCTTTATGCCCCCTTCTAGCACCAAAGCTGTAACCATAACAAGGAGGTTTAGTTATTTTTTTGTCAACATTTTGTAAGATACACCTGAACCATTTGTATGTCATATGTAAAATATAACATTTAACAAGGCTGCATGTAGAAATGTAGTTATGTTGCCAGAAGCATTCATAGTACAGACCAATCTAGGTACTCCTCATGGGTTTACAGCAGGCATCGCAGGAGAAACCAGATATTAGTATTAATACCAAGATTCCTTGTTCCAATCCTCCCTCTTTTGTGCTCAGTTGGTAGACAGCTTATGTTCTGCTCACTTCTTCTAAAAGCTTGTTTTCTGATCTGATAGAAAGTAGGCAGTTGGCCATGGCAAGTAACTTTAGTGTACTCAGCTGACTGTAGAACACACTGTCATCTCCAAACTGTCAGCAGCTGAGGCATCAATAAACGATTTCAACTACAATAACAACCACCAAGATAACAGGCTTAATTTGGGATTAGAAATCCCGTCAGCCTTAAAAATGTCCTTATGTTGTTATGGAGTAAAAATGGGACAAGATGGTGGTGACTGGGTGTAGATTGTTCAAGACAGATAAAGTTTGTTGAAAGGTTGGAATCTGGTGACGGTGCAGAATCTGGCAGATGTGGATTAAAGTTCATGAGAGACAGGTGCATGCACTTAGTTGGGCCTAAGGCAGCAGAAATCCTAAATACGCCACTGGCTACACCTGTCGACATGTGCCAGGATGCAATGCTACGGAAGGTGCCAGGGTTCGAGGCTGTTCCGATGTCAGTCACGAGAGTGAGGGACAGTTGTAAGACTAAAGATTTTGGCAGTTGCATAAGGATTTGAGGGTGCGTGTGTGAGGAAGGAGGACCTTTCTGAAAGAAGTTGTGAGGCTACAGGGGGACTGCCAGACACCATGTCACGAGAGTGAGGGACAGTTGTAAGACTAAAGATTTTGGCAGTTGCAGAAGGATTTGAGTGTGCGTGCATGAGGCAGGAGGACCTTTCTGCGAGAATTTGTGAGGCTACAGAAAAGGCCAGGGTCGGGGTGACTGTGGGTGTACTGCAGCAGGATGCAGGAGTGTGTGAGGCTCTGATGGATAACAGGCAACAGGAGGCTGTGTGGGCAACAGGAGTATTAGTCTACTTGAGAGCGTGAGACTTCAGGAGGTACCAGGATACAGGAGGCTGTGAGGCTGCAGGGAATACACCAGTCTATATAATGGGGGGAGCTTGCAGCAGGTACAGGGGTGCATGATGGAATGAGATTACATAGCAGCAGGGGGTCCGGTCTATTTGAGGATTAGAGGCTGCTGGGAGTACCAGGGTGCAGGGTACGCTTTAGCACTGGGCACTGGGCTACAGGAGTGGGTAAGGCTTGGGTGTGATTTGGCAGAGAGTACCATATTACATGTAAACCAGAGGGAAAACGTCCACACTGCCACCCGAGTCCACCTGCCCAGACATGAGTACATGTCCCTGTGGGCCCAGCTGCCCCCATTCCCTTCACTGGCGCGTTGGCCGCCCTTGTGCTTTGTAGCTTGCTCAGACAGTCCCAGGACAGCTGGAACTGCAGGGAGATCAGCTGCGGGGAGAAGGAGGGCTGCTGCGTGTTTGGCAACGCCATCTATATGGAGATCAAGTGCTGCCAGCTACCCTTCCACACCTTCCTGGACAGTGTGGGCTGGTTTGTGCGGAAGCTGCCCGGGCTGCTCACCCTGCTTGTGCTGTTCGCCATGGGATACTTCCTGCAATGCATCATCTGCCCCAGCCCACACCAGGCCCCCGGGGGCTGCTGCCAGCCCCTTCCCTGGCCAGAGCTCAGGGGCCCAGCTTCCCTGAACCCAAACACCTGCGAGGGCTCTCAGAACTCCTTGCTAGACAGCAGCCACCTCCTGCCCTCCAAGGACGTGCTGCACATCATCTCCCCGGTCTTCCTGCAGCTGCCCGGCTATGAGGAGGCCGAACACCTGCCCACCTACGAGAAGAACATGGGTGGGCTCAGCAATGCCATTGTGCTGCCCGTGACTGCCATAGCTGCCCTGCTGCCCTGGGAGTTTGAGGGGGCCCGGCGCCCCAGGTGAGCACCAGGGGGCCGGTGCCCCATGGTAAGAGGAGTGGGGGACAGTGCTACATGTTCACAGGAAGGGTCCCGGGCAGCTGCAGGAGTTTGGGGCCCCAGGAGATCAGCAGGGGGACGGAGCCCCAGGTGAATAGGAGTGTGGAAGGAACTCCAGCTGAGCAGGAGTGAAGACGGTGCTCCAGGGGAGCCGATGTGAGCTGGAGGTGCCTGGGCTTCCTGTGTCTGAGTGATTAAGAAGGGGGACAGTCCCATTGAAACTCATGGCTGAGAGGAGCAGAAAGAGACAGATGTTTGCTCTGGGCCAGTGACGTAAACAAATGATCCAAACACACAAGCACATCGAATCACATCACTAACTGCACAGCCAAACAGGTGCTCCTTACATCAAAATCACTCAACCAATCCCCCTTAAGTCACTAGACTTACATTTTCAGAGCCATTTTAAACCAAAATGTAACTATTACACTACCTTGTTTATTTTAAATAAAAATCAACCAAGACAAATAACTTTTAAATAACATTAATAGATGGCTGCCGCCATTTTGGAAGTCAAAATTGCTGAGAAATTCAACACACAATACAAATTCAGCTAAAGAGTGCAAAAAGAGGTGTGGTTGGAGGGGAAATGGGTGGGAATGGGAAGAAAATATTTTAGATTTCACTTAGAAATGGGCATTAAATGGGTGGGACACATACCCAAACTACATAAATCCATCGTCATGTGTCATCTGCATTGAAAAGCATTGCAAACCTAGATTCAAAGCCCCTATTTCTAGCTCTTATGTTAAAGCTCTTATTTTAATGAAAATAGTTTCGGTTATGAAGGTAGTGCTTTCAGCGCCACCTAATAGCCAAATCTAAAAAAATTGACTTGTGGGGAAATTGTATTCAAACAATAGTTGCAGTTGACAGTTATGTAAGATGTCATGCTATAGCAGAATCTGGGTAACCATGTGATCTACAGAGTTTGTGTTATGATTATCAAGCTGCATATGTTAATATACTGTATTATTTGCCTTCCTTTTGTAGTGTTGCTCAGAGTTTGTTGTTAAAAACCTTCCCTTGACCCTCTCGAGCCCAGAAACTACCGCCCCATCTCAAACACCAGGTTCCTTGCTAAACTCATTGACCAAACCGCCTACTCCCAACTAAATGCCTTTGTCGAAGCCAACAACCTCCCAGACCCCGCACAATCAGGTTTCAGACCCCGTCACAGAACTGAACCCACCCTAACCTAAATCTGGGATGACCTTAAAATGACGGCAGACTCCATGGGATGCGCTGCACTAATCCTTCTCGACCTATCCGCCGCCTTTGACACAATCAATCACTCAATCCTCCTAGACGGCCTCCACTCCCTAGGAATTCGTGGAACCACTCTTAAATGGATAGCTTCATTCCTCAAAGATAGGTACCAAATAACGATACTCTCCACCTATACCTCCCAAGCCCGACAAGTCGACATGGGAGTCCCACAAGGAGCATGCCTATCCGCCCTCCTGTCCAATCTCTACTTGATCAACCTCCCACCAATAATTCGTTCACACAACATCCTGTGTTACAACTACGCCGACGACACTCAACTAATTCTAAAACTCCTGAACTCAAATCCCAACCCCCGACCTGACCTGGCCTCCTGCCTCATTGACATAGAACTCTGGATGACCCAAAGCCACCTCTTGTTAAACCCCTCCAAAATGGAAATCATGGTAGGTGGCAACTCCGTACTTCTTCCGCACCCACTACCCTGGCCATCCGACATGGGCAACTCACCGACCCTCTCCAATTCAGTGAAAAATCTTGGATGCACCCTTGACTCTGACCTAACACTCTCGCGCCAAGTCAACCACGTCTCAAAGTACTGCCACTACCACCTTAAAACCCTTAGGCGCATCTTTCCATATCTCTCCTTTCCCAACAGACTCTCCGCGGTCCAATCAATCGTTATATCAAGACTGGACTACGCAAACCCCCTATACCTCGGAGTCCACGCGTACCAACTGAATAAACTCCAAAGGGCACAAAACGCGGCAGCCAAAATGATACTTGCGCTCGGCCCAAGAGACCACATCTCCCCAGCCCTTAAGATGCTGCACTGGCTCCCGGTAGCCCGAAGGGTGACTTTCAAAGCCTTATGCATCTCACATCGAGCACTGCACAAAACCGGACCTCAATATCTTCAAGACAAGCTAAAACCCTATCACCCCCCATGCACCCTAAGATCAACCTCAGCCGGCCTCCTAGTCATACCTAAGACAAACTCAGTCAGGTTAGGAGGATCATCATTCTCAGCCTTGGCCCCCACGCTGTGGAACTCACTCCCACCCCACATCCGCCTAACTGAGGATTTAACGTTTTTCCGCAAACTGCTGAAAACCTGGCTCTTCCCCTAAAACCAACCGGTACCAAACTAACCCAAACAGACTAACATCATCTCAATGACACCAACCCAACAAACTACCTGATGCGAGAAATTGACAGCTAATAACCCCTAATATAACCTAGAAGGACAAACATAACTAAACGAGTAAACTAGATCAAAGCAGTGAAGTGGTTAATAAGAAAAAATCATACGGAAACAGTAAAGAGATTTAAACTCCTGAAATGGACATAATGCATGAGGAGTGAACAAAGTGAATGGCATGGATGAATAGTTAGAATGGATGAAACGTGTGGAACAGAGGAATGCGCTGAGTGGAAGAATGCATGAATGGAAGAACAGCTGACTATATAGTTCGAATGAGTGTGTAAATCGAATGAGTATGGAGATCGGATGAATGTATAGAACGGATGAACATGTTGAGTGGATAAGTGTTGTTAGGCAGAATCCTGTGCAGTTCCCTTGGGGAACACTGCAAAAAGATTAAGACTACAGGAGTAAGCAAAAACCCAATTGGTAGCAGTCTGTACCACCCAGATTTACCTGGTATCTGTGGCTGAGCAGTCAGACTTCTCTCAAGAAGAGTAGGGCAGTATATAGAGTATACACAATAGGGCTAAAAACACAGTAGAGCAAACAAACACTGACCAGAGCTTTGTATAAAAAGTATATAATTATTTATTTAAAACACACTTTTGGCAATATACTAGCACTCTAAATCAAAAGCAAGTTAAAACACAGTCAGGTAAAGTATACACACCTCCCTTGATAACTATTAGACAAGTCAGAGTTAAAACACCATGATTTGTTAAAACAGATGTGAGCACGTAACCTAGATGGCACTCCAATAGTTAATTTAAAGGGAGAGAAAAAGGCAGAGCATAGAAATAAAACAGGTCCCAACACTTTTAGGAGTTCTCAGCAAGGGAATAAAGGCAGTATACACTGTAGAGCCAAAGTTCATAGGCCATGCCCACTTTAAATGGAGCAAAGCGAAATGTGCCCCGGATCACACGGTTTAAAATGCATTAAAAGTCTTTGCAGAATGTTCAAAAGAGGTTTGGGCGATTCAAGAAGATAAAGGTAGAAGGTCTGGGGCCAACCCAGTTAGAAGGCCAAGGATTTAAGGGTCACCTTGGGCGAACCGAAGAAAGGGAGGCCAGGCAGGACACAGTACCTTAAAGAGAGAAGAAGCTCCAGCGGTGGCAGTTGTTCCTGGCAATGATTGCAGTTCGTTGTTTCGACCATGGGAAGAGAGGATCTCGTCGAGGAGGAAACATGGAGTCAATGCACTGCACATGGGCGAAACCAGCCGCGGAGTTCGTCGGTAAAAGGTGCGTTCCTTTTATTCATGGTCAAAGTGGTGAAGCTTGGCTATCCGACCGCCGGGGTGCTTGGCACGGGCGATTCAATCAAGAGACGTCTTTGGAAGGCGAAAGGGGCAAACTGGTTGGTCCCACCAGCTCAGAGGAAGAAGACTCATCCAGCAGAAGATCTTCTCTTGTTGGGAAAGTGGTGAGTTTGTTGCAGCAGGGCTCCACCGGTGGTGTCGTCGTTGCAGATGGCTCAGCTTCTTCCCTCTTTGGATTCTTAGGTCCTGTAGCGACTTCTGAAGTTCCAGTCCCAAAAGCCCTGCTTTTATGCAGAAAAACACCCATTCAACAGCCTAGCTGTCACTCAAACATGCTGAGTGGTTTCCCCTCCCCACACATCCTGTGGAACCCAGACAGAGTGGCACCATTTGGAGGGCTTCTGTGGAGAAGCCTGCCCAAAAGTGGAACAAAGGGCTCGACCTTGGTCAGAGTTACAGAGATGGACACAAACGCCATTTTAGAAAAGAGTTCTGGCAAAAAGACCCAACCGTTGATTTAATATTAAATAAATAAACCAGCGGTATCTTTAACGTTGCACCAAAAAGTGGTGCGTTTAAAATCAATGGGAAAATCCCATAGGAAATATTCCGGTGGAATATTTTCCGTGGTAACCACTGCCACCAGCCAGAAACTCGACACGGGGGGACTGGACAGTGCCCCCTTGAAAACAGACCCAGGGGCAATATAATTAACCCCTTCCAGTACTTCCACAATATGATGGTTTGTACTGGTTCTGTTCACAATTTAGGACTAGTAAAGTCCTAAATGCTGACTTTACATGTCCTGGGAGACAGTAGTCAGTCCCAGGGTATGGAGTCTATGTTTGGGGGTCACTATGACACCCCTGTTTTACTGCACTGAGGAGGCTGTCAAATCATGCCTAAGAGTGGGAGTAAAAGAGGCTCACTCTTAACAGGAGAAAAAAACAAACCCCAAAAATCCAGCAAAGCTGCTGGGGACTCACTAGATTTGGGAAATTAGCCTTATAAGAGAATTCTCCCTAACAAGTGTGTAGAGCGGTTGGGTGTGCAGAACGGACGAGTGTGTAGAGCGGACATAATGCTCGAGGAGTGAACGAAGTGAATGGCGTGGAAGAAATAGTTTGAATGGATGAGGCTTGTGGAACAGAGGAATGCTCTGAGTAGAAGAATGCATGAGAGGAAGAACATGACTATATAGTTCGAATGAGTGTGCAAATGGAATGAGTATGGAGATCGGATGAATGTATAGAACGGATGAACATGTTGAGCGGATAAGTGTGTAGAGCGGATGAGTGCGTAAATGCAGAGAAGCGAGTAGAACGAAGGAGTGCCTAGAAAAGATGAGTATGTAGAACGAAGAGTATGTAGACCGCATGAGTGTGGAAGATCGCTGGAGCAGACGAATGTCCAGACCTGGCGAATTTATAGAGCGGATGAGTGTATAGAGCGGATGAGTGCATAGAGCGGATGAGTGCATAGAGCAGATGAGTGCATAGAGCGGATGAGTGCATAGAGCAGATGAGTGCATAGAACGGTTGAGTGCATGGAGCGGGTGAGTACATAGAGCGGATGAGGGTATACAGCAGATGAATGTAGAGAGCAGATGAATATATAGAATAGGAATACTGTGTATTAGCACATTACTTTATAAGGCTGATGGGAGCATATTGCTATTGAAAGTGTGGAAAGCACGAGTGCATAGATCGGATGAGTGCATAGATCGGATGAGTGAGGGGAGCGGATGAGTGAGGGGAGCGGATGAGTGAGGGGAGCGGATGAGTGAGAGGAGCGGATGAGTAATGGGATCGGATGAGTGAGGGGAGCGGATGATTGAGGTGAGCAGATGACTGAGGGCAGCGTATGAGTGCGGGGAGCGGATGAGTGCGGGGAGCGGATGAGTGCAGCGAGCGGATGAATGTGGAAGAGCGGATGAATGTGCGGAGAGCGGTTGAGTGCGGAGAGCCGATGAGTGTGGAAGAGTGGATCAGTGTGGAAGAGTGGATGAGTGTGGAGAGCGGATGAGTGTGGAAGAGTGGATGAGTGCGGAGAGCGGATGACTGCGGAGAGCAGATGAGTGTGGAAGAGCGGATGAGTGTGGAAGAGCGGATGAGTGCGGAAGAGCGGATGAGTGGGGAGGGCAGATGAGTGCGGAAGAGCTGATGAGTGGGGAGAGCGGATGGGTGCGGAGAGCAGATGAGAGCGGAGAGCGGATGAGTGCGGACAGCGGATGAGTGTGCAAGAGAGGATGAGTGTGGAAGAGCGGATGAGGGTGGAAGAGTGGATGAGTGTAGGAGAGCGGATGAGTGTGGAGAGCGGATGAGTGCGGAGAGCAGATGAGTGCGGAAAGCGGATGCGCACGGAGAGCAGATGCGTGCAGGGAGCTGGCGAGTTCGGGGAGCGGACGAGTACGGGGAGCAGGTGAGTTCGGGGAGCGGACGAGTGCGGGGATGGGTGCATATTGCTATTGAATGCGTGGAAAGCACGAGTGCATAAAGCGGATGAGTGCATAGATCGGATGAGTGCATAGATCGGATGAGTGAGGGGAGCGGATGAGTGAGGGGAGCGGATGAGTGAAGGAAGCGAATAAGTGAGGGGAGCGGATGAGTGAGGGGAGCGGATGATTCAGGGGAGCAGACGACTGAGAGGAGCGTATCAGTGCGGGGAGCGGATGAGTGCGGGGAGCGGATGAGTGCGGCAAGCGGATGAATGTGGAAGAGCGGATGAATGTGCGGAGAGCGGATGAGTGCGGAGAGCGGATGAGTGTGGAAGAGTGGATGAGTGTGGAGAGCGGATGAGTGTGGAAGAGTGGATGAGTGCGGACAGCGGATGAGTGTGCAAGAGAGGATGAGTGTGGAAGAGCGGATGAGGGTGGAAGAGTGGATGAGTGTAGGAGAGCGGATGAGTGCAGAGAGTGGATGAGTGCGGAGAGTGGATGAGTGCAGAGAGCGGATGAGTGTGTAAGAGTAGATGAGTGCGGAAGAGCAGATGAGTGGGGAGAGTGGATGGGTGCGGAGAGCAGATGAGAGCGGAGAACGGATGAGTGCGGACAGCGGATGAGTGTGCAAGAGAGGATGAGTGTGGAAGAGCGGATGAGTGAGGGGAGCGGATGAGTGAGGGGAGTGGATGAGTGAGAGGAGTGGATGAGTAATGGGATCGGATGAGTGAGGGGAGCGGATGATTGAGGGGAGCAGACGACTGAGAGGAGCGTATCAGTGCGGGGAGCGGATGAGTGCGGGGAGCGGATGAGTGCGGCAAGCGGATGAATGTGGAAGAGCGGATGAATGTGCGGAGAGCGGATGAGTGCGGAGAGCGGATGAGTGTGGAAGAGTGGATGAGTGTGGAGAGCGGATGAGTGTGGAAGAGTGGATGAGTGCGGAGAGCGGATGAGTGCGGAGAGTAGATGAGTGTGGAAGAGTGGATGAGTGTGGAAGAGCGGATGAGTGCGGAGAGCGGGTGAGTGCGGAAGAGCGATGAGTGGGGAGGCGCAGATGAGTAAGGAAGAGCGGATGAGTGGGGAGAGCGGATGGGTGCGGAGAGCGGATGAGTGCGGACAGCGGATGAGTGTGCAAGAGAGGATGAGTGTGGAAGAGCGGATGAGGGTGGAAGAGTGGATGAGTGTGTGAGAGAGCGGATGAGTGTGGGAGAGCGGATGAGTGTGGAGAGCGGATGAGTGCAGAGAGCAGATGAGTGCGGAAAGCGGATGCGCACGGAAAGCAGATGCGTGCAGGGAGCTGGCGAGTTCGGGGAGTGGACGAGTGCGGGGAGCAGGTGAGTTCGGGGAGAGGACGAGTGCGGGGATGGGTGCATATTGCTATTGAATGCATGGAAAGCACGAGTGCATAAAGCGGATTAGTGCATAGATCAGGTGAGTGCATAGATCGGATGAGTGAGGGGAGCGGATGAGTGAGGGGAGCGGATGTGCACGGAGAGAGGATGCGTGCGGGGAGCTGGCGAGTTCGGGGAGCGGACGAGTGCGGGGAGCAGGTGAGTTCGGGGAGCGGACGTGTGCGGGGATGGGTGCATATTGCTATTGAATGCGTGGAAAGCACGAGTGCATAAAGAGGATGAGTGCATAGATCGGATGAGTGCATAGATCGGATGAGTGAAGGCAGCGGATGAGTGAGGGGAGCGGATGAGTGAAGGAAGCGGATAAGTGACGGGAGCGGATGAGTGAGGGGAGCGGATGATTCAGGGGAGCAGACGACTCAGGGGAGCGGATGAGTGCAGAGAGTGGATGAGTGCAGAGAGCGGATGAGTGCGGAGAGCGGATGAGTGTGTAAGAATAGATGAGTGTGGAAGAGCGGATAAGTTTGGAAGAGCAGATGAGTGCGGAAGAGCGGATGGGTGCGGAGAGCAGATGAGTGGGGAGAGCAGATGAGTGCGGACAGCGGATGAGTGTGCAAGAGAGGATGAGTGTGGAAGAGCGGATGAGTGAGGGGAGCGGATGAGTGAGAGGAGCGGATGAGTAATGGGATCAGATGAGTGAGGGGAGCGGATGATTGAGGGAGGCAGATGACTGAGGGGAGCGTATGAGTGCGGGGAGCGGATGAGTGCGGGGAGCAGATCAGTGCAGCGAGCGGATGAGTGCGGCGAGCGGATGAATGTGGAAGAGTGGATGAATGTGCGGAGAGCAGATGAGTGCGGAGAGAGGATGAGTGTGGAAGAGCGGATGAGTGGGGAGAGCGGATGGGTGCGGAGAGCAGATGAGAGCGGAGAGCGGATGAGTGCGGACAGTGGATGAGTGTGCAAGAGAGGATGAGTGTGGAAGAGTGGATGAGTGTAGGAGAATGGATGAGTATGGGAGAGCGGATGAGTGTGGGAGAGCGGATGAGTGTGGAGAGCGGATGAGTGCAGAGAGCAGATGAGTGCGGAAAGCGGATGCGCACGGAGAGCAGATGCGTGCGGGGAGCTGGTGAGTTCAGGGAGCGGACGAGTGCGGGAGCAGGTGAGTTCGGGGAGCGGACGAGTGCGGGGATGGGTGCATATTGCTATTGAATTCATCTAAAGCACGAGTGCATAAAGCGGATGAGTGCATAGATCAGATGAGTGCATAGATCAGATGAGTGAGGGGAGCGGATGAGTGAGGGGAGCGGATGAGTGAAGGAAGCGGATAAGTGAGGGGAGCGGATGACTGAGGGGAGCGGATGATTCAGGGGAGCAGACGACTGAGGGGAGCGGATGAGTGCAGAGAGTGGATGAGTGCGGAGAGCGGATGAGTGCGGAGAGCGGATGAGTGTGTAAGAGTAGATGAGTGTGGAAGAGCGGATGAGTTTGGAAGAGCGGATGAATGCGGAAGAGCGGATGAGTGAGGAGGGCAGATGAGTGCGGAAGAGCGGATGAGTGGGGAGAGCGGATGGGTGCGGAGAGCAGATGAGTGCGGAAGAGCGGATGAGTGGGGAGAGCGGATGGGTGCGGAGAGCAGATGAGAGTGGAGAGCGGATGAGTGCGGACAGCGGATGAGTGTGCAAGAGAGGATGAGTGTGGAAGAGCGGATGAGTGAGGGGAGCGGATGAGTGAGGGGAGCGGATGAGTGAGAGGAGCGGATAAGTGACGGGAGCGGATGAGTGAGGGGAGCGGATGATTCAGGGGAGCAAACAACTGAGGGGAGCGGATGAGTGCAGAGAGTGGATGAGTGCAGAGAGCGGATGAGTGCGGAGAGCAGATGAGTGTGTAAGAATAGATGAGTGTGGAAGAGCGGATGAGTTTGGAAGAGCGGATGAGTGCGGAAGAGCAGATGAGTGGGGAGGGCAGATGAGTGCGGAAGAGCGGATGAGTGGGAGAGCGGATGAGTGAGGGGAGCGGATGAGTGAGGGGAGCGGATGATTGAGGGAGGCAGACGACTGAGGGGAGCGTATGAGTGCGGGGAGCGGATGAGTGCGGGGAGCGGATCAGTGCAGCGAGCGGATGAGTGCGGCGAGCGGATGAATGTGGAAGAGTGGATGAATGTGCGGAGAGCAGATGAGTGCGGAGAGAGGATGAGTGTGGAAGAGCGGATGAGTGGGGAGAGCGGATGGGTGCAGAGAGCAGATGAGAGCGGAGAGCGGATGAGTGCGGACAGTGGATGAGTGTGCAAGAGAGGATGAGTGTGGAAGAGCGGATGAGGGTGGAAGAGTGGATGAGTGTAGGAGAACGGATGAGTGTGGGAGAGCGGATGAGTGTGGGAGAGCGGATGAGTGTGGAGAGCGGATGAGTGCAGAGAGCAGATGAGTGCGGAAAGCAGATGCGCACGGAGAGCAGATGCGTGCGGGGAGCTGGCGAGTTCAGGGAGCGGACGAGTGCGGGGAGCAGGTGAGTTCGGGGAGCGGACGAGTGCGGGGATGGGTGCATATTGCTATTGAATTCATGGAAAGCACGAGTGCATAAAGCGGATGAGTGCATAGATCAGATGAGTGCATAGATCAGATGAGTGAGGGGAGCGGATGAGTGAGGGGAGCGGATGAGTGAAGGAAGCGGATAAGTGAGGGGAGCGGATGTCTGAGGGGAGCGGATGATTCAGGGGAGCAGACGACTGAGGGGAGCGGATGAGTGCAGAGAGTGGATGAGTGCGGAGAGCGGATGAGTGCGGAGAGCGGATGAGTGTGTAAGAGTAGATGAGTGTGGAAGAGCGGATGAGTTTGGAAGAGCGGATGAATGCGGAAGAGCGGATGAGTGAGGAGGGCAGATGAGTGCGGAAGAGCGGATGAGTGGGGAGAGCGGATGGGTGCGGAGAGCAGATGAGTGCGGAAGAGCGGATGAGTGTGGGAGAGCGGATGAGTGTGGGAGAGCGGATGAGTGTGGAGAGCGGATGAGTGCAGAGAGCAGATGAGTGCGGAAAGCAGATGCGCACGGAGAGCAGATGCGTGCGGGGAGCTGGCGAGTTCAGGGAGCGGACGAGTGCGGGGAGCAGGTGAGTTCGGGGAGCGGACGAGTGCGGGGATGGGTGCATATTGCTATTGAATTCATGGAAAGCACGAGTGCATAAAGCGGATGAGTGCATAGATCAGATGAGTGCATAGATCAGATGAGTGAGGGGAGCGGATGAGTGAGGGGAGCGGATGAGTGAAGGAAGCGGATAAGTGAGGGGAGCGGATGTCTGAGGGGAGCGGATGATTCAGGGGAGCAGACGACTGAGGGGAGCGGATGAGTGCAGAGAGTGGATGAGTGCGGAGAGCGGATGAGTGCGGAGAGCGGATGAGTGTGTAAGAGTAGATGAGTGTGGAAGAGCGGATGAGTTTGGAAGAGCGGATGAATGCGGAAGAGCGGATGAGTGAGGAGGGCAGATGAGTGCGGAAGAGCGGATGAGTGGGGAGAGCGGATGGGTGCGGAGAGCAGATGAGTGCGGAAGAGCGGATGAGTGTGGGAGAGCGGATGAGTGTGGGAGAGCGGATGAGTGTGGAGAGCGGATGAGTGCAGAGAGCAGATGAGTGCGGAAAGCAGATGCGCACGGAGAGCAGATGCGTGCGGGGAGCTGGCGAGTTCAGGGAGCGGACGAGTGCGGGGAGCAGGTGAGTTCGGGGAGCGGACGAGTGTGGGGATGGGTGCATATTGCTATTGAATTCATGGAAAGCACGAGTGCATAAAGCGGATGAGTGCATAGATCAGATGAGTGCATAGATCAGATGAGTGAGGGGAGCGGATGAGTGAGGGGAGCGGATGAGTGAAGGAAGCGGATAAGTGAGGGGAGCGGATGTCTGAGGGGAGCGGATGATTCAGGGGAGCAGACGACTGAGGGGAGCGGATGAGTGCAGAGAGTGGATGAGTGCGGAGAGCGGATGAGTGCGGAGAGCGGATGAGTGTGTAAGAGTAGATGAGTGTGGAAGAGCGGATGAGTTTGGAAGAGCGGATGAATGCGGAAGAGCGGATGAGTGAGGAGGGCAGATGAGTGCGGAAGAGCGGATGAGTGGGGAGAGCGGATGGGTGCGGAGAGCAGATGAGTGCGGAAGAGCGGATGAGTGGGGAGAGCGGATGGGTGCGGAGAGCAGATGAGAGTGGAGAGCGGATGAGTGCGGACAGCGGATGAGTGTGCAAGAGAGGATGAGTGTGGAAGAGCGGATGAGTGAGGGGAGCGGATGAGTGAGGGGAGCGGATGAGTGAGAGGAGCGGATAAGTGACGGGAGCGGATGAGTGAGGGGAGCGGATGATTCAGGGGAGCAAACGACTGAGGGGAGCGGATGAGTGCAGAGAGTGGATGAGTGCAGAGAGCGGATGAGTGCGGAGAGCAGATGAGTGTGTAAGTATAGATGAGTGTGGAAGAGCGGATGAGTTTGGAAGAGCAGATGAGTGCGGAAGAGCAGATGAGTGGGGAGGGCAGATGAGTGCGGAAGAGCGGATGAGTGGGAGAGCGGATGGGTGCGGAGAGCAGATGAGTGCGGAAGAGCGGATGAGTGGGGAGAGCGGATGGGTGCAGAGAGCAGATGAGAGTGGAGAGCGGATGAGTGCGGACAGCGGATGAGTGTGCAAGAGCGGATGAGTGGGAGAGCGGATGAGTGAGGGGAGCGGATGAGTGAGGGGAGCGGATGATTGAGGGAGGCAGACGACTGAGGGGAGCGTATGAGTGCGGGGAGCGGATGAGTGCGGGGAGCGGATCAGTGCAGCGAGCGGATGAGTGCGGCGAGCGGATGAATGTGGAAGAGTGGATGAATGTGCGGAGAACAGATGAGTGCGGAGAGAGGATGAGTGTGGAAGAGCGGATGAGTGGGGAGAGCGGATGGGTGCGGAGAGCAGATGAGAGCGGAGAGCGGATGAGTGCGGACAGTGGATGAGTGTGCAAGAGAGGATGAGTGTGGAAGAGCGGATGAGGGTGGAAGAGTGGATGAGTGTAGGAGAACGGATGAGTGTGGGAGAGCGGATGAGTGTGGGAGAGCGGATGAGTGTGGAGAGCGGATGAGTATGAGTGCGGAAAGCAGATGCGCACGGAGAGCAGATGCGTGCGGGGAGCTGGCGAGTTCAGGGAGCGGACGAGTGCGGGGAGCAGGTGAGTTCGGGGAGCGGACGAGTGCGGGGATGGGTGCATATTGCTATTGAATTCATGGAAAGCACGAGTGCATAAAGCGGATGAGTGCATAGATCAGATGAGTGCATAGATCAGATGAGTGAGGGGAGCGGATGAGTGAGGGGAGCGGATGAGTGAAGGAAGCGGATAAGTGAGGGGAGCGGATGTCTGAGGGGAGCGGATGATTCAGGGGAGCAGACGACTGAGGGGAGCGGATGAGTGCAGAGAGTGGATGAGTGCGGAGAGCGGATGAGTGCGGAGAGCGGATGAGTGTGTAAGAGTAGATGAGTGTGGAAGAGCGGATGAGTTTGGAAGAGCGGATGAATGCGGAAGAGCGGATGAGTGAGGAGGGCAGATGAGTGCGGAAGAGCGGATGAGTGGGGAGAGCGGATGGGTGCGGAGAGCAGATGAGTGCGGAAGAGCGGATGAGTGGGGAGAGCGGATGGGTGCGGAGAGCAGATGAGAGTGGAGAGCGGATGAGTGCGGCCAGCGGATGAGTGTGCAAGAGAGGATGAGTGTGGAAGAGCGGATGAGTGAGGGGAGCGGATGAGTGAGGGGAGCGGATGAGTGAGAGGAGCGGATAAGTGACGGGAGCGGATGAGTGAGGGGAGCGGATGATTCAGGGGAGCAAACGACTGAGGGGAGCGGATGAGTGCAGAGAGTGGATGAGTGCAGAGAGCGGATGAGTGCGGAGAGCAGATGAGTGTGTAAGTATAGATGAGTGTGGAAGAGCGGATGAGTTTGGAAGAGCGGATGAGTGCGGAAGAGCAGATGAGTGGGGAGGGCAGATGAGTGCGGAAGAGCGGATGAGTGGGAGAGCGGATGGGTGCGGAGAGCAGATGAGTGCGGAAGAGCGGATGAGTGGGGAGAGCGGATGGGTGCAGAGAGCAGATGAGAGTGGAGAGCGGATGAGTGCGGACAGCGGATGAGTGTGCAAGAGAGGATGAGTGTGGAAGAGCGGATGAGTGAGGGGAGCGGATGAGTGAGAGGAGCGGATGAGTAATGGGATCGGATGAGTGAGGGGAGCGGATGATTGAGGGAGGCAGATGACTGATGGGAGCGTATGAGTGCGGGGAGCGGATGAGTGCGGGGAGCGGATCAGTGCAGCGAGCGGATGAGTGCGGCGAGCGGATGAATGTGGAAGAGTGGATGAATGTGCGGAGAGCGGATGAGTGCAGAGAGAGGATGAGTGTGGAAAAGTGAATGTGTGTGGAGAGCGGATGAGTGTGGAAGAGTGGATGAGTGCGGAGAGCGGATGAGTGCGGAGAGCAGATGAGTGTGGAAGAGAGGATGAGTGTGGTAGAGCGGATGAGTGCGGAGAGCAGATGAGTGTGGAACAGTGGACGATTGGGGAGGGCAGATGAGTGCGGAAGAGCGGATGAGTGGGGAGAGCGGATGGGTGCGGAGAGCAGATGAGAGCGGAGAGCAGATGAGTGCGGACAGTGGATGAGTGTGCAAGAGAGGATGAGTGTGGAAGAGCGGATGAGGGTGGAAGAGTGGATGAGTGTGGGAGAACGGATGAGTGTGGGAGAGCGGATGAGTGTGGGAGAGTGGATGAGTGTGGAGAGCGGATGAGTGCAGAGAGCAGATGAGTGCGGAAAGTGGATGCGCACGGAGAGCAGATGCGTGCGGGGAGCTGGCGAGTTCGGGGAGCGGACGAGTGCGGGGAGCAGGTGAGTTCGGGGAGCGGACGAGTGCGGGGATGGGTGCATATTGCTATTGAATGCGTGGAAAGCACGAGTGCATAAAGCGGATGAGTGCATAGATCGGATGAGTGCATAGATCGGATGAGTGAGGGGAGCGGATGAGTGAGGGGAGCGGATGAGTGCGGAAAGCGGATGCGCACGGAGAGCAGATGCGTGCGGGGAGCTGGCGAGTTCAGGGAGCGGACGAGTGCGGGGAGCAGGTGAGTTCGGGGAGCGGACGAGTGCAGGGATGGGTGCATATTGCTATTGAATTCATGGAAAGCACGAGTGCATAAAGCGGATGAGTGCATAGATCAGATGAGTGCATAGATCAGATGAGTGAGCGGAGCGGATGAGTGAGGGGAGCGGATGAGTGAAGGAAGCGGATAAGTGAGGGGAGCGGATGACTGAGGGGAGCGGATGATTCAGGGGAGCAGACGACTGAGGGGAGCGGATGAGTGCAGAGAGTGGATGAGTGCGGAGAGCGGATGAGTGCGGAGAGCGGATGAGTGTGTAAGAGTAGATGAGTGTGGAAGAGCGGATGAGTTTGGAAGAGCGGATGAGTGCGGAAGAGCGGATGAGTGGGGAGGGCAGATGAGTGCGGAAGAGCGGATGAGTGGGGAGAGCGGATGGGTGTGGAGAGCAGATGAGTGCGGAAGAGCGGATGAGTGGGGAGAGCGGATGGGTGCGGAGAGCAGATGAGAGCGGAGAGCGGATGAGTGCGGACAGCGGATGAGTGTGCAAGAGAGGATGAGTGTGGAAGAGCGGATGAGTGAGGGGAGCGGATGAGTGAGGGGAGCGGATGAGTGAGAGGAGCGGATGAGTAATGGGATCGGATGAGTGAGGGGAGCGGATGATTGAGGAGAGCAGACGACTGAGGGGAGCGTATGAGTGCGGGGAGCGGATGAGTGCGGGGAGTTGATGAGTGCAGCGAGCGGATGAGTGCGGCGAGCAGATGAATGTGGAAGAGCGGATGAATGTGCGGAGAGTGGATGAGTGCGGAGAGCGGATGAGTGTGGAGAGCGGATGAGTGCAGAGAGCAGATGAGTGTGGAAGAGCAGATGAGTGCGGAGAGCAGATGAGTGTGGAAGAGCGGATGAGTGTGGAAGAGCGGATGAGTGCGGAGAGCGGATGAGTGGGGAGGGCAGATGAGTGCGGAAGAGCAGATGAGTGGGGAGAGCGGATGGGTGCGGAGAGCAGATGAGAGCGGAGAGCGGATGAGTGCGGACAGCGGATGAGTGTGCAAGAGAGGATGAGTGTGGAAGAGCGGATGAGGGTGGAAGAGTGGATGAGTGTGGGAGAGCGGATGAGTGTGGGAGAGCGGATGAGTGTGGAGAGCGGATGAGTGCGGAGAGCAGATGAGTGCGGAAAGCGGATGCGCACGGAGAGCAGATGCGTGCGGGGAGCTGGCGAGTTCGGGGAGCGGACGAGTGCGGGGAGCAGGTGAGTTCGGGGAGCGGACGAGTGCGGGGATGGGTGCATATTGCTATTGAATGCGTGGAAAGCACGCGTGCATAAAGCGGATGAGTGCATAGATCGGATGAGTGCATAGATCGGATGAGTGAGGGGAGCGGATGAGTGAGGGGAGCGAATGAGTGAAGGAAGCGGATGAGTGAGGGGAGCGGATGAGTGAGGGGAGCGGATGATTCAGGGGAGCAGACGACTGAGGGGAGCGGATGAGTGCAGAGAGTGGATGAGTGCGGAGAGCGGATGAGTGCGGAGAGCGGATGAGTGTGTAAGAGTAGATGAGTGTGGAAGAGCGGATGAGTTTAGAAGAGCGGGTGAGTGTGGGAGAGCGGATGAGTGCAGAGAGCGGATGAGTGTAGAGAGCGGATGAGTGCGGAGAGCGGTTGAGTGCGGAGAGCCAATGCTTGCGGAGAACGGATGCGTGCAGAGAGCGGATGCTTGCGGAGAGCGGATGCACGTGGAGAGCGGATGCGTGCGGAGAGCGGATGCGCGCGGGGAGCTGGTGAGTTCGGGGAGCGGACGAGTGTGGGGAGCAGGTGAGTTCGGGGAGCGGACGAGTGCGGGGAGCGGATGAGTGCAGGGAGAAGGTGATTGTGTAGGGTGGGTGAACCCATAGAGCAGATGAAGGTGTAGTGCATGCGAGGGGATAAAGCGGACAAACACCTAGAGCGGATGAGTTACATAGGCCAGATGAGTGCGTAGAACGGATAAGCATGTAGAACAGATGACCGCGGAATGCATGCAGAACTGATGAGTACGTAGAATGGATGAGTGCCGGGAACGGATGGATGGGTGGAGCGGGATGGATGAGCTGAGCGGAAGAATGTGTAGAGTGGAGGACTGCATAGAACTAGCACTAGACTAGTGGGTAGGACCGAGAAGTATATAGAGCAGACGAGTACATATGAGCAAATGAGTGCATATGAAAAAGGGGTGCGTAGAGGGGATGAGTGCGTAGAGGGGTTGAGTGCGTAGAGGGTTTGAGTGTGTAGAGGGGCTGAGTGCATAGAGGGGTTAAGTGCGTAGAGGAGATGAGTGCGTAGAGGAGATGAATGCCTAGAGGGGATGAGTGAGTAGAGGGGATGAGTGCGTAGAGGGGGTGAGTGCGTAGAGGGGAGGAGTGTGTAGAAGGGATGAGTGCCTAGAAGGGGTAAGTGTGTAGGGGGGGTGAGTGCATAGAGGGGGTGAGTGCGTAGAGGGGGTGAGTGCGTACAGGGGATGAATACGTAGAGGGGATGAATATGTAGAGCCTGTGAGTAAGCAAAACAGATGAATGCATTGGGCGTGTGAGGGCATAAATTGGATGAGTGCCTAGAGCGAACGAGTGCCTAGAGCGAACGAGTACCTAGAGTCGAACGGACGTGTTGCATAGAGTGGACGAGTTGCATAGAGCGGATGAGTACGTAGAACGAACGAGCACAGATTGCATGCAGTACTGATGATTACATAGAATGGACGAGTACATAGAGCTGCTGAATGCGTCGAGCGGATGGAACGAGTGAAGCATGTTTATGGAATCTATATAGACAGAACAAATGATATATGTGAATGGAATCGATCACATATATGGATCATACGGGTGCCGGACGTGGATAGAACGGGTGACGTACATTGATAGAACGGCTGACATATGTGGATAGAACGGGTGCCGTATATGGATGGATCGGATGCTGTATGTGGACGAAACTGGTGACGTAAGTGGATGAAACGCGTGAAATAGATGGATGGAAAGGATGAAGTATGAAGATGTTACGGGCGAAATATGTGGATGGAGGGCATAAAACAACTTAGAATACACAAAACTGATCAGAATAAATAGAGCGCATTTGAGTGCGTGTAGCGGACAGGAGTGCGGTGATGGACAGGAGTGTGTGTGGCTGACAGGAGTGCATGCATGAGCCTGACAAGAGGGTATGCATCGGGCAGACAGGAGTGTATGCATGGGACAGACAGGAGTGTATACATAGGGCAGACAGGAATGTATGCGTGGGGCAGACAAGAGTGCATTCGTGGGGCAGACAAGAGTGCATGCGTGGAGCAGACAAGAGTACATTTGTGGGGCGGACTGGAGCGCGCGTAGCGGACTGGGTTCGCGTGGCGGACTGGAGCGCGCAGGGCGGACTGGAGTGCATGAGGGCGTCGAGCTGACCGGAGTGTGTGGAGCAGACTGGGGTGCATGGAGCGGATAGGAGTGCATGGAACGGACTGGAGCGCATAGAATTGCGTGACGTATATAGTATGGTTTGAAATGCAGAGAACGTTTGATAGAGCATATAACCCATCATATCACACCACCACGCTTACTCTCCCCTTTACACCACCACTTAACTAGAACACAGAGATACTATGACACCATTCGGTATACCTGTTCTCATACCAACATCCGCCGCATACTACCCATCATTCTAAATAAACACTGCTGGTTACACCCCCCCAGCCAGGCATTTTCCTCAGGCCTAACGCAGCCACATTTGGTCTGGATAAATCCTGCCAGAACGAACACATACTCCTGATCTCTCAACCACCACACCTACCGCTAAGAAGCAGCTATTACACGAATACCGCACCAGCTGCACACATACCCGGTGCTCACACGCACCTTTTGTCTCTCTCTGCTCTCTCTATTGATCTGAACTTCGGTTCCCAAGGGCGTTCAACCTACCAGCGCCTTCACACCATACCAATGGTATATAAGGTGCTATATAAATGCAAAATAACATAACATAACATAACATGAATTCAATTATGGATCAAAGATGTACCAAGTTCTTTGTACTTTATTGTAGCCACTCTTAGGGAGTGGAATATGTACATGTAGTAGCAAGCCAAAGGATGGTCGCCTTTAAGAGTACTTTTTGGAATTATTCAAATTAAATAGTGAAATTGAATAAATATGGCCATTGAAAAAATAATTTGCAGACATTTTCGTGGTTTTCATGTTTTGCGTGAATTTCCCAATACATAGGCCGGATGTAATGAACTACTAGTGATGCATGCACATTATATCCCCTATCAAGATCCCAGAAGACCACTCACACTACTGCTCACAGGCCCCATCTGAAACCATTCAGTTTATGTGCATGTTGGAGCATGGGAAGCCGAGCCCCACAGCGCTCCCCTTGCAAACTCCAGTTAGTGTGAAGGCCATGTGGGAGCCGGAGCGGCACTTGAGACATGCCCCTGCTACTTTGCTTGCCTGGTAGGAGAACCGCATTCAGGCTGTTGGCATCCTCTGTTCGAGCTTTCGAAGATCTATTCTAGCAGCTTCCGCATACCTCGTCCCGCAGGTTAGGAGAAGGACTGCTCATCCTCTGGCAAGCTCGAGCACCTTAGGAGCTGTTCAGGAGAGGTAATGTTCCTCTCGCATCCTGGCACTGGGACATCACTGTTGCCAGCAGCATGCACAGGGAAGATAAAGCAGGTAGCAGGCCACCTCTCTCTGTTAAGAGACAGGAAATAAAAGTTACTGATTGTGGAATAGCAGAGGATTTACATGCCTCCCTGTGGTCAAGATGGATGGGACAGTTTCTCCTTGCAATGGGGATTTACATTGTTCTGTTAATTTCAACGGATTACATGCTTTTTTTATGCCGGGATCAGGAGGATACCCGTTAGCATGAAGACTTCCCACACTTTGACAGGAATCGCAGTACAGGGTTTCCTGTGGGCTTTGGGTGCAGTGTTCCCCGTGCAGTGAACCAGCCACCTGCAGGATCTCTTCTTCACAATGTTATGTTAAACTGATTTATTCTGGGCACCACTGCCTTTCCCTTGGTCCCCAGGCGCTCAAAATGGGCAGAGTGAACGGAAAATCTCGGAAAGCCATTTGCATCCGTGACCCTCTCAATGAGAGTGTGAATCCAAATGAACAATGTAGGCCATTTTGTAACATAATAATAATAATCCTCTGATATCCTTTGGTCTCGGGAGGATAACTCAGGGGCAATGTGCTCGCCTTGGAAGCAAGACGACACAGAGCAACACAGGTTCAGATCCCTGGGTCCGCGCTTAGAAACCTCTGGATATTAGACGCTATAAATAACATATCATATCATAGTTAAAGATAGCAACTAAGTGGAATATTTAGAAGGAGGCCGCAGATACGGAAGTTGCACGTTTTCCCTGGGCATAAGGTGTGGTCAGTTAGGTGGAAGCTAATGTGTACATGTGTGAGTACCAAAATAACACCAGTAAGCATTTTATACCATCTTCTGTTGTGTCTGATGCAGAATGCCATTTTCATTAATAGTTAACCTAAGCATATCAACCAAATGCTGTCAACTACTTTGAAATGTGTTTGTTTTACAATGTATAGAGGGTAAAACCTTAAATGCTCTGCAGGTTTCTTACCTCTGTGTACATTTTTGCAATTGCCATGTTGGGTTTCTGCCAAGATGATTGCAGAATTTAAATAGAAGTATCAAATAAGGTGTGTTTGTCTATATAGGTTCACTGTTAATGCTTTTAAGCGCTAAGGCGTATTCACATCTGTAAATATGTGCATCCTATTAAAGTTGTGACTGACGATAAGAAGCCTTTTACGATAACATTGTCATGTATTCTTTTGTTTGTTTAACAGGCTGTTTTTATTCGGAGACTATTAGAATATTCTCAAGCCGTGGAATCACATCTCCTTTATGGCCTTCTCATCACACTTGGCATTATCCTCATTGAACTGGTTCGTTCCTGGTCCTTTGCACTGAACTGGGCGCTCAATTACAGAACAGCCGTGCGCTTGAAAGGAGCAGTGCTGACTCTCGCCTTTAAAAAGATTCTGAAGCTGAAGGACTGCAAAGATATGAGCGTAGGAGAAGTAAGTAACACATTATGGAATAGAATGTATTCTTGGAATCTAATATGTAATTACTTGAACCCGCACTGGGGCAACATACCTACCTTATTTAGAAAAAATAAGAATTAACAACAAAATAGTGCCGGCACAACAGGAATTGGGTTTGCTGGCTGTTTTAAAGGGCCCAATTTTAGCTACGGAAGCTCTATTAAAAATTGAAGAAATATAATTAGATACAGTACTATATTGTGTATGTTATGTGAATGTTTTTCCTCATTACTTACTAAATCCAAAATAGCTCAATGAGCTATGATTTGATCTGTTATATCTGCAAAACAGGTTTGAATCTAGCTGCACGAGACGCTGCGATCCCTTGCCTGGAAAAGTGCAGTACTAGGCGGCAGATGTTCCTTTGGATTGCGCCAGTTTCAGGCCACTTTGCCATTGATCGAAATTAATCACATAAAAAAGTGTCTTTTTTAATTTATTTAATCTTTTTATTAGAGTTTAAACATTCTAACAATGCAATAGTAGACATGCATTTTTACAATTTAACTGTCTTTTCCCCCTTCCCACTAACTGAAAGTGTTTATATTATGGCATTATTAACAACATTATCTTCGTTGCAGACTAATTCAATCTGGCAGTAATTTCTTTTGTAGTCATGTGCACATAAATATTAATCTGCCTTGTACGGGAACAACAGAGAAGAACATTCCATATGCAGTGAGAGTGGCATATCCTGATGTATACATCATGTGTGACCTATCACTCATTAACAGGTCTAGTATGGAGTCTGAATCAGTAAACTTAGTTTTTCTATAATCTCTCTGACCACATAACTTCAGTGTGTGCTCGTGTTATTATTCATCTCTCGTTGTCGAACATGGCCAAGGGGATGAGTCTGCTTCATGTATTCATTTATATTTAGTTATGATATGATATGATATGATATGGCATTATAACGCGCCTATACACAAGTGTTTCAAGGCGCGACGAGGCAAGGGGGGGGGCAAAGGGAGGACAGACAACGCTCCTACTAGGCCAGGTGTCATTCAGATCGCACATGTGCATGGGGAGGGGGAAAGGAAAAGTGCGCGGGGGGAGGGAGAGGGGAAAGTGCAGTACATGGGAAAGTGGAATAAATAAGATAAATAAGACAAATAAAACAGCCAGCTAGTGGCAAGTGCAAGGAAGTGCAGACATAAGTGCTGGTAGGGGGACTGAAGGGATACAGAAAAAAAACGCTCCCAAAGTGCAGGGGTTGCCAGGGAGGCAGTGCAGGTGGGCAATTGACGGGGACTGGGCCAGAGATCGGAAAGGGTGGCCAGGTAACCAGTGCAAATTCAGTCAGGAATTCAGCAGGGGAGGAGAGAAAGCAGAAGCAAAGAGGAAGGTTTTGAGGTGTTTCTGGAACCGGAGATGGTTCTCCTCGAGTTTCAGGGAGGCAGGAAGGCTGCTCCAGAGAGAGGCCCCTGCCGAAGAGAGTGATCTGCCACCAACTCGTTGCTTGGAGAAGGGACTGACCCTCAGGGAGTTGGAGGCAGATGAGCGAAGAGCTCGAGAAGGAAGATATTTAGGAAGACAGAGTTGAAGGTATTGCGGCCACAGACCCCAGAAGGCCTTGTGTACAATGCAGAGGGTTTTGAACTTTTACAAAATAAACATTACATTCATAGAGAGACAGCATAATTCATACAACATCTTAATTCATTTGTGGACTTGTCCTATAAATATTTGGCTTCAGTTTATAAAATAAATAAACATATTTCATTCACACTTTTCACTACATATGTTAAATGTTTATTCCCTCGGCAAATAGCTACATCCTCTACCATCCTATATAGTGTGATGCTAACAAGGACATTTTCTATCCCTATTAAACTATTAAACTATTATGAAGCTCAAGTGGGCGGGTGACCCAGGAGCATTTTTACTCGACACCAGACTCCATACAAAGCAATATGAACAGACCTGTTTTCAGTATTTAGACAGTATGATCAGAATTCAGGTGATTTTATCATCTCATATTCATGCGTTAGGTGACCCAACAGGGGCATATACATATGTCCTTTTCTCAAGCATTCAGAGAGCAAGTGTCTCCTACTTTCAATACACAAGGGAATTTTACAGATTCTACAGAATCTCCCCTCACTTGGGATTTTCCATTGAGCCCCCTGAATAGCACGGGCGGGCAACTGATTGGTGCGGA
The DNA here is from genome assembly GCF_040938575.1 of Ambystoma mexicanum. NCBI lineage: Eukaryota > Metazoa > Chordata > Amphibia > Caudata > Ambystomatidae > Ambystoma > Ambystoma mexicanum. The sequence goes on from NC_090939.1 coordinate 642,202,412, forward strand.
TTAGTAGGCTGAAGCGACGTACTTCAGGATCAGAGCAGCATAAAAGATAACGTTGAGGTTTCAAATACTTATGCGTAACATGCGCTACTTGCCAATACCCATGACGTTTTTGTAGGTGGGAGTAGTTGCAGACCCAATCCCACTTTTCTATACGTCTAAAGAATGCACTTTTTAATTTTGTGTAGTTTGCACATCGCCCGAAGTCTGGTCTGCAGTTAATCATAGCAAATGGCTCATTCACCAACTTTATGAATCCGTTATTTTCCTTGGGTATATGGTTGAGACAATAATTTTCTCCCATCCGAGTTAACAGGCAGAAAATTGAAAGGGTTTTTGATTTTAAAACAAGACCTCCTCTTCGTTGGAGTTGAAGTGCTTTCAGTGATGACAAACCTAGTTCTAATCATATATACTCGACCAATGTTGAGGTAGGTAGCCTTAACACACAATGCCAAAAGAAGCCCTCAAGCACTTGTAGCCAATCCAAATCAAGGAGTTCAAGTGCCTCCAACCCGTACAAGAATTCAGGGCAGAACCACTGCTTATACAAAACAAGGATCCCACCAAGTGAGAACCCTGCATGGCCTAGTTCAAATGTACAGACCATAAATGAGGTCTGTTTGGCTTAGCGAGTTTTGGTGGCTATGATCTCCTTGTGTGTCCCTGTATGGTAGACATTTCTAGTCCTAAGTAGGGATGGCACTGTGTATATTCTAGGCGACCAAGATCTGTACTTATTGTTTTGCTCTTTATATGCCGGGAGGTAACCAACATTGTTTTTGTCTTTCTCAAGTTGAAAATCAGACTGTGGTCCACAGCATATGATGCAAGTGTGTTCAGCATTGCTTTCATCCCTGACAATAAGTGACCACATATAACAAGGTCATCTGCATCCCTGTAACTGTGCACCGGCCGCTCTTAGGGGAACATTTGGCATACATTGACATCACATTTGGCAATTCTGGGGTGTAGAGGTTAAAAAGCAGGGCCGCTAAAGTGCATCCCTGCTTTACTCCTCTCTATCAATACGGATATTCCTTGATATCAGTCCATCATTACCTAACTGTATTTGAGCGGATGTGTCCGTGTGGCGTACCACAATAATCTACAGTAACCATTCAGGGCAACCAAGGGCACATAGCTTTTCCCATAACAACTCACGAGTCACTTGGTCAAAAGCAGCTCAAAGTCGATGTATGTAATGTATACTGATGTACTATCTTTCGCATTCGCCTGCATTATAACAGCGTCAAGCACTCTTATGGTCTGCGTTGTGCCCACACCCCTTCCGGAAACCCGTTTGAAATAGGTGTAGGGTGTTCCTTTTGTTGACCCTAGCCTCAATATGTTCTAAAACAAATCCTGCAAAACCTTTCCTGTGACGTCTAACAGGGAGAGTAAACGATAATTCTCCGGGGAGAACCGTTCCCCTGTTTTGAACACAGGCACGTAAATAGTTTTTATACAAGAACTGGGGATATGTCTCTCTCGGCAGACCTTCGCATACAAATCACAGAGGATAGAAGCCCACAAATCATAGTCGCTCTTCAGCAATACTGCCGACAGACCATTAGGCCCTGGAGCTCCCAAATTTTTTTAATTTAGTTAAATGGTCGATCATGTCAGATGTATTAAAACTCATTGGCCACATATTACAAGGCTCAGGTCTAACGATATCATCATAGTACTTCATTCTTTTCTCTATGAATGTGACCCATATGCTCTTGGGAATCAGATTTATAATCAAATCCCCTGTGGAGGATCTGGCTAGATTCAAAATGCATCACATTTGTTTGGTGTTTTGGTTGTTAAGTGCCTTGATCATTTTTTGCCAGTTTAAAGTCCGACCCATAATATTCCTACGCTTCAACCAGTTGGTATATGAGTTTTTCAGTTTACAAATTGCTTCATGCACATTTGTGGGCACTCCACCCACGTTTTTCAACCTATGGATTTGCATGCAGTGTCTAGGTTTTTGTGACTGAATCTCACAATCGAAGGCTCGAGCATTCGACTTCCCAGGTATTAACAATGCTTTCCTCTTGATGTTACCGCTTTTAAATGCAAAGGCCACACACGGAAGTACACAAAAGTACTGTTGGCTGTTGCAGGAGACTCGAACAAGACTTCCCTGGATTTGTCTGCTTTGGAATTGAAAAGATTCCCACTGCTGCTCGGCGAGTCTCCATTAAAGCGGACGTCTTTGGCGTGCACACAGAGGCTGCCTGACCCTCAATTTGGAACTTGCCACTTGATTGGGCCAGTAGCCCTAAGCCTGCCCCTGACTCCGCCCCCTTCACATTCAAATACACTGTGTGCAGCGCACCCGCGCGCGCACACGGAAGTACACAAAAGTACTGTTGGCTGTTGCAGGCGACTCGAACAAGACTTCCCTGGATTAGCCTGCTTTGGAATTGAAAAGACTCCCACTGCTGCTCGGCGAGTCTGCATTAAAGCAGACGTCTTTGGCGTGCACACGGAGGCTGCCTGACCCTCAATTTGGAAGAAAATATTGAACATTGGGAACATTGCTAAGGAGCAATCACGTTTAGCGCTGTTCTAGAGTGATCACGTTTAACGCTATCTTAGAGTAATCATGCTCAGCGTCACTCACTAACATCTCTCCCTCTCACTTGTTTTCAGCTTGCCACTAGATTGGGCCAGTAGCCCTAAGCCCGCCCCTGACTCCAACCCCCTTCACATTCAAATACACCATGTGCAGCACACCCGCGCGCGCACACGGAAGTACACAAAAGTACTATTGGCTGTTCGCTGCTTCAATGATTTGTGATGTTATGATTGTGTCCTATAACACTCTGATCTTGATATAAGGCCTGACTTTGACCTGTAGCTCGGTAAGATAAACTTGGAAAAGCTCACTTACAGGAAATTGTATGGTGTGTTGCCCCCTGCCTTTTTTCTGCATCGTGGCACTTCAAGCTCTTTTTTCATTGGCGCATACGTATACATAAAGCGCTTCCTTAATTCACTAACTTAGGATTGCTAGTCAACGTTAGCCAGATTGTTAATCACCTACTTATACTTATTAACTTGACCTGTGTTACCATTCTCTGGAATTCTTACGACAATTATCTATACCAGTTATGGCTGCAGGCTTACGGAGTAAATGCAATGACTTAAGTATTACGGCATTCACATCTTCTAGCATCGACTCACTTGTTTGTCATGGCCGCACATCATACATTGAACCTGTTGCTTTAGAAATATTGAATCCAGGTATTTCTGCGGTGGACAATGTTTGCCCAAACTTGTCATCATATGTGGTTATGATACATGCTAACGAAATGAGTCCAATTATCAACTCCTTGTCCCACATTTTCCCATGGTGATAGAAACATGAATAACTCTCTAATTATCCAGTGATCAGCATGATCTCACCATAAAAAACATGGCTGCTCTCGATGACCAAGTGTCCCGTGCCATAGGTACATTGACTCCTCTTCTCTATGGCCCACTTAAAAAGTCCCAAAGGGCTCTTTCGCAATCATTTGGTGATCAAGGCTTTGTAAATGAGCCTGATAGAGACAGTTTCCAAGATATTAACCATGAACTACCACCACCGCGCATGTCATATTCATCTGATATTGCAGATGTCTCAATTAGGCCTTTCCAAATTGACCCCTTGGATGGCCCAATTGACTCTGGCGAGAAAGACTCACGATCGCCATGTACCTTTCCAGTAATCATTAAAATACTCGATCTACTGGATAAGGGCCATGACCTGACCCACCTAGAATTGATTGAAAGAGATAAAAGGCACCTTGCTTCATCTAGGCTCCAAAATGGACAAGATAGAAGGATTTATTATTGCTGCAGATACCTTACGAGCTATAAACAGTAAACCTACTCAGTCTGCCTCGGTCCAACTTGAAAAAGCTACTCAATATGGTGATGAGTCAAGCGCTTATACCCCACAACCACCTAGCATTTCTATTCCCTCCTTGCCATGTAACTGCATGTCCGAACTAAAAGAACTCAAAGCCCTAATTGAAGCAATGAATTCTACCATTACTTCTAAAGCCGGTTCCCCTTGCTGATTGTCCGGATAGTCCTTCAATTTTGGTGAAGGTACTTGACGAACAGCAGCTGGAGGAACGCGAACCCCTCAACTCCGAAAATAATTTCTTTTTCATGTCTCGTCGTGCAAAAAAGGTGCACCTCAGGGCAATGAAAAGGAATGCCAAGAGGAGAAAGGAATCCATGGTTAAAAAGTCTGACAAGGAGGGAATTAATAATACTACATCACCGAGACCTGAACCTTCCCAGATTTCCGAACAAGAAACGGTCATAGTAATTACCGATGAGGAAAGCATTGACCTTCAGCAACTCTCAAAGGAGAGCCAGAAGGCATTACTATCAACTCCAAGCATTAAATTTAAAGTACAATCCAAAAATAAAAGGATTGAACCAATCTTGAAAAAAGCAAGGGTGCCTGTGAAAATGACAACAATTAAGCCCCCTCTTGCTGATGCCTCTGCTAAAAGCCCACTGGTTAATCCTGAATCAATTGTAACCGGAATGGAGGCCAAAGTGATCAATGAGACGTCTCCCTCACACTTGATACCAAATTTGAACAGCTATTTTCCGATTTTAGGAAGAAGCTGTACAACTAGGAAAGATGTCACACTTGAACAATCCATCTTCAATAACGATTTAAAAATCAACACCAACCCTCATCCGGTTATGTTAAAATCCTACAGTGCGGCATGCACTGAGCTTCCATGCTGCTCAGGGAATCCCGTATGAAATAATGAGATTAGTAACACTAAGTTCTCAAATATGATGATTGGTAAGGGCAAAGTCTCAGTATTAGATACTGAATCTGACCAACACAAGCCCAAATCAGCAGGACCCACTTCAAGCAAGGACAAGACGCTCTTTCCAGATAATGAGCTGAAAACTGAACAACCTATCTCACTGAAAAGGAACAGTATCATTGGTAAAGAGGAGGCAAAAACTATCTTCGCCCCTACGCGTATTTCCATACATGGTCCAGCGCTGAGTAGTCGTTCCTGAGACCAACTCTAACGACCTCGCGAACTCTCATCAAGCCTCTCTAGAAATTCTGAAAAAAGCTTTGGAAGAGGGCACGTTGAGTATTGAAACACTCATGAAGGTGCTCCCTGTCGTGTCATCGATGATGACTAGGGAGGAACCATTGCCACCTTCACGCACTGAACAAAAAAGCCCCTTGAAATCCCACCATGAAATATTAGAAATCCTGAGAAAGTCCCTATACATCGACGATTTGAATGTTGAAACCCAAAGTAAGGTGTTACCAACATCTGTATTGCAGATGGTGAAAGTGGAAGCCCCCCCCCTCCTCCACGAATTGAGGAGAAAAACCCTGAGAACCCGCCTGAGGTTGTCAACAAACTCCACCTTGTTGGCCTCGAAGGTAATAGGGTCTCGACTGCAGGTCAATCTCCAGTCAAAGTGGGTATGGGAATCTGCAAACCTTTTGAGTGTACTTGTACAGAACAACTTGTCTAAAAAGACACCTTCTATTTTAATTATTTCTCTATATTGGAATCCCGCTGGATCCTCAATAGAAGTAATGCTTGATGAACTGGACGAATGTCTAGGGAATATATGTAGCAAATACCAATCCCTAGAAGTTATCATTGGTGGTGACTTCAACTGTGACTGTAGGGAATTGAGTGAATGTGGACCACTAAAACCCTCATATCTTTCACGGGGAAGGGGTGCGCAATTCAGACAGTTACTAGAAAATTGGGATATGGATATGGTTGTAAGTAATGATGTAAAGTCTCAAATTACATGGTCCCGTGGATCCAAATCATCGACAATCGATTTCATTTTCGTTACTCGAACCCTGTCCTCTCTTATCTCATCCTTGCAATGCAGCCGTATTCTAACTAGTGACCATGCACGCATTATTTGTAATCTGAAATGGTAATGTAAACTATTGGCTATTGAACCAGCTCTGGCACTAGTTGAGATCGACCGTCCTCATATCTCCATTAGATGGAGTCAAGGATTGTGCCAGCAATTTGTCAATTATGTATCACACCAGATACAATCATTTCGAATTCTCCAGCAACGAAACTGAACCTTCAATGATGAATTGTTATTCTGATGTGATAAATAATGCTCTTTCCATTTTTAGCAAAAGGTATACTGGGAGTGCTCATCCCCACCCATTTGATTTCACCTGTAAGATCCTAAAATGAGAGAAAAATAAGGCACTCAGACAACTTAAAACATCACGTCTCGGAGTAGAACACTGCCGGTCTATGCGGTCACAAATTCTGAAGGAATTTAAGAGGAACTTGAAACATGCACGTATACTTAAATATAATAGAGAGAATTGTGACCTCATAAGAGCTATATCTACGCATGATACAAGAACAATATGGCGCACAATTAAAAAGGATGATAAAAGAATTCCATTAACCACATCCTTTTGTATATCTGATCGTGTATGGTGTGATTATATAACAACGAAATTTCGCATTCCATTGAGATTTGAGTCTGTCCCGAATGTACAGTTGTGTTATAGCAGGATCGCCCGATTGAAATGGACACAGGAAGACCTTAAATGGGCAATATCCAAAATATCTTACTCTAAATCAGCAGGTCCTGATGGCCTCCCTCCTTGCCTTTACAAAGCTGACCCTGAGATTTGGATAGAAATTTTGAAAACTAAATTTGACTCTATTATCAGTACTGGTCATATTGCCCCCTCATGGACTACAGCGAATATTGTTCCAATATTCAAAAAGGGCGATCCTTCTCTTCCACAGAACTATAGACCAATCTCTTTGAAAGATACAGATGCGAAACTGTTCGCCATTCTTCTCTTACACGACCTTGAAAAATTAATTGAAGAAAATAGCCTCTATTTGAAATACCAAACAGGTTTCAGAAAAGGTATGAGTTCCTCGCTGAACGCTGCTGTCATGTCCCATCTGATCGTGGGCGCAAAGGGAAAGAATTCTCAATCCGTATACATGGCCATGATAGACATGACATCAGCTTTTGATAATGTGGTACGTAACCTTCTATGGAACAAATTGAGGTCTATGGGAATCCCTACAGTATTACTCAATTGGTTTATTAAACTCCATACTAACACTTCTTATAAAATAAAAATCTCTGCAGACGGTTGAACAACTGACCTATTAGCACGTCCATTGGTCTCAAGCAAGACTGCAACCTAGCGGCAACTTTCTTTAACCTGTATCTTTCTGATCTTGATAAGGAATGGGATCACAGCAACCTGTTCTCTGTTCAAATTGGCGCCCTACGGCTGAAATGGATCGCGTTTGCAGACGATATCATAGTCTTCGACCCCACGCCGGCCGGGCTGCAAACTAAGCTATTGCTTTTTCAGGAATTTGCAGTCGCACATAACCTCACTCCGAACCCTGCAAAAACAGCTATTTTAAAATGTGGTACTAAGCAAAACAGTAAAGGATATCAATGGGAGATCATGCAAACCCAAATCCCATGTACCTCTAGTGCGATATATCTGGGTTACAACTTGACTGCTCAAAATTCAATTAAAGCATGGATGGACTTAATTGAAAACAAGTCGCGCCCTCTATTATCCCAACTAAAAATGATTTACTTAAAATATTGTACATTTTCACTAACACCCATGATAGATTTCTTGACACCAAACATAGAAACCGTCATTCTGTATTCCATTGACACGTGTCTAAGTGACATTACTGTAATTTTGGACTCTACGCAGGGATCACTGATAAAATCTGCTATGCACCTCCCAATGTGCATACCAAATGCAGTGATACGTCACGAGCTTGGGTTGGTTGCATTATCTACACGCTGGAAATGGCGTCAACTATCCGGTTATGTAAAGATTCATTTTCCACCCAAAAACTCTTTGTATGTCGATCTGAATAGGATGTTGAATTCTTCCACTCCCTCCTCCTTTAAGAAATATCACCTTAGTATTGTCATGATCTCTGCTTCCAAAAGGTCAGGGTTTTCCCAACTCCCTTGGAAGCAGATCCATAACCCAGGTTCCGAGTGCCAACCAGTCCCAATTGGGACCTTTTGGACCCAGTCCTGGCGCCAGTGGCACCAGGCTCATAAATATGCCCAGTCCCAGCGCTGGAAGCGCCGGGCTCATAATGCTTGGGTGGACTTACCTGCAGCAGACCATGCTGCTTACTTGCCTTCCAGTTGAGCCTCTGATCCCCTTCTGTTTGGAACTACTTTTCCTGTTGGGTCAGAACACTGGAACTCTTCTGGAAAGCAGGAACTCTTTTCTTACCTAGGCGTGGCTGTGGAAGGAGACACCGAAGCACTACAGGAGGCTATTTAAACCACACCCGGTGGATGAATCTTGCTTTGCGTTATTCTGCAACCTCTGCAGCAGAACGCTCATCGTGTCTTCTGCATCCGGTCCTGGGCCTAAGGAAAAAGGCTTACCATCCTGAATCCAGTCTTCAGCAACACCTATAAAGACAAGAAAGAACAGGTTAGCATTCCGGCATCTGAAAGGCAAAGGCTTACCATCCTGAATCCAGTCTTCAGCAACACCTATAAAGACAAGAAAGAACAGGTTAGCATTCCGGCATCTGAAAGGCAAAGGCTTACCTACTCTTCGTGCGCTCCGGAGGTCTTCACACTGCATTCCGGCATCTGAAAGACAAAAGCTTACCAACTCTTCGCACGCTCCGGAGGCCTTCGGCGCTGCATCCCGCATCTGAAAGACAAAACAAGGTGCATTTAAAGACATTGGGGAACTTTAATACTCACGTGCCATTGCTCCTTTCCACATCTAATCCAGTGGGTATTCCGGCACCCTGCAGCCGCTCCGAACTCGTACCTGCAAAATAAAAAGACAGTTAGAGCGCATCGTGAAGCAGGCAACAAGCGCTTACTTACGTGCTTCCAGGCGCTTCTATTCATCACACGGGCTCCATCTTCAACTCACTTCAGCCCGTCATCCGCCATCGCCGGAACCCTGCAAAACAAGAGACATCATTACTAAAGACTTTAAAGACATTTGAATGACTCGAAACTTACCGTTCGTGCAGTAAACGACGGACAGCAGTCCTCTGAAGTCAAGAGGCCTGCGCTACCTATCCAGTGAAGAAACTGGTTACAGCACCCTGCCCCGAGGCAGATGGAGAGCTCGGCATTCACTTACCTAAGGTGAGAGCGTTAACCTTTGGGGATCTACAGGAGAGGAGAAGAGGAAAGAGATAGGGACACCCCAATAACCCCAGTTCATTAACCCCATATTTTCTATCTGCAGACATCTTACTCTACACGTCAGGCATACAGTGCACAGAGGTCCAGCCCAAAGAGCCAACCGGGTGCTACACATCACCTTTGAAGATACGGTAGTCGCCCAGTCAAGACCGGCGCCTCTGCGAGAATCAGGTGAGCGTTACAAGTATGCAATACATTTTGAACTCCTTATGCATTACTATAGAAGATGTACATCAGCGTCCTGCTTTTGCAAGAAAAAATCTTTTTGAACAGGATTGGAGGTGCACAATAGAAAGTATATCAACATATAAAAAGTACAAAGAGTATGGTGCTTTCCTCAAACAACGCATTCCCCGATTTGACCATGTGGTTTTATTCCCATACAACTATACCCCACAAGCTTACATCAGGTATAGATTGAATTTATACCATACTAGAGAAAGAACTGCTAACTGGACAAACAATGGTGAGCCCAAGGTAAGGAAATGTCGCTTCCCTCTTTGTAAAGAGCCGATTGAGTCCATGAAACATCTTATTCTGGAATGCCCACACTTCAAACTAATGAGGACCAATCGGCTCTCGAAATTTGTGAATATTGATTTTGAAGACTGCATGCAATTTATTTGGGCACGTATGATGCAAGGTACGCACAAACCTTTGATATTCAAATTAGTTAGTCTGTGTAAATACATTGAAAAAGAGTTGCTCAAATTTTAAGAATTAGAGGATATAAAGTATTTATAGGATATCCTCTATTTTCGAACCTGTTTATAATATGATGTAAAGTTTATATGTTGTAAATGTAAATATTTTATTGTTTTTCCTTTTGTACTCTGATTTGTAAAGGTTCTACAATTCTTTTTGTAAGTGAACCAAACACAAATTAAAAATAAAAAAAAAATGCAAAGGCCATTAGCTAAGCTTCCATCTCATCTCCTGTATAGAGAGTAAGTAGCAGGTTGTTTGTAGATATTTCCTGAGCCATCAATCTACATGCTTTCTTAATGTTTCTTTATGTCCAAGCCACTTGGTTACCCGCTTGGCTAGGGACCAGGTCACAAACGGCATACTATCGCCTTTCAGATAAGTCTAAATTTACAGTTAGTCTTAGGGTTGCATGGTCACTGTGCTGGTTCTTGTTAATAGATAGATGCTTAGAATTGCCACAAAAATAATCAATGGTTGCCGCTTTAACCCCTCAGTGCCATGTAGTTGCTCCAGGCATATCGTTGGGCGGACGACCTTTGAGTATGCCAAATTCCCATTGTGTCAGGAAACTCAGCCAATTTTTACCCTGAGGATTTTGAAATGTTTGTATGAGCATGTTTTACTTTGCAATCATGTTATGCATTCCTTTGATGGAGTGTTCCCCGCACCTAGTGTTTAAATCGCCACCTAACAGTACCAAGTCAGTATCCATGTTCCCATCCCATGTGGTAATAGTTGCTTCAATTGATTAGAAGATCTTGTCTGTAGCATCAACCCCCGGTTGATCATACACATTCATAATTAGCATTCTGCATTTACCTATATCTAAATAGAAAACCAATTACACTGCTAAAACATTATCACATTCATAGGGGTGGGTAATCAATGAAGGTTCCATTTCTTGTGTAACCCCGATGATAAAACCACCAAAGGGCAGGTCCTTGGAGCCTTTCTTAGCAAGTACCTGGTAGATCACATACCCATCAATCATTTTGTGAGTCAACCATGACTCTTGTAGCATCAATACTGGGTATTTAACCTAAGTATCGAGCAAGGGGCCATTTTGTGTGAAATGAGAGTGTCCATGGCTGTTCCATGACAGAATTTCACAAGATCACTTGTGAGGTGCATCTATCCCAGGCAGCAACATTTTTAGCCATTGCCATCCTTTTTTATCATCAAAATCATTCTTACTTTCTGACTGTGAGAAACCTTGCAAGGGGGTGCTCACAACAAGAAGTAGGCTTCAAAGGAGTACTTGGTTTGTCGAGAGCATATCCCAAAAACTCCAAGGACTCTGTTTGATTTCTAATTAACATCGCTGTCATAGGTAACACGCAATGTATACATGCCATACCACCGGGCCCCCCTCGCTCAGATGCTATCAAATCAAAGTCACAAGAGTTTAGATTTTGGAGGGAGGGAATTTTTGCAAAGATTTTTAGTAACTTAGGGCAATTGGTATGGGACTTCACCCCCAGTTTATTGCTATATTTTACTGTTAGAATGTGTGAATCTAACATTGCCTCCATCATTGCATTACTAGAAATGGCTGGGGGAAGAAGAGTTTGCACAGGTACTGTGTCAGTAGTTACTAGGAATACTGCAGGTGAGGACAATGGAAGGGGCGCAGAATTCAGCACTACCGAGTCATTGGAGGGAGGTTTAAGTCAAAGGAGCCACTCAATGCTACCTCTTTATCCTGGATTAACCAGCTAGTGAGTGTCCCAACATTTTGTTACTGATGTTTTCTTCTCCTCACAGATTCTCTCCTGTTTCTCTGATTCTGGTGTGTCTCCGTAAGAGTAGTTCAATTCAGGACATCCTCGGATAATCCAACCTCTTGATGATCTGCAGGATCCATAGATATTCAATTTGGCACTTTTTTCTTCAATTTCTTGTTTCTATGAGCCTGTTTATGTGTTGGGTAACTGAGAGGTGAATCCAAGTGGGTTTCAGGAAACGGCTCTGTGGCACTAGCCTCTTGGCTTTCCACCAGGATGGCTGTGTCATTGCCAGGTTCTGCCTCTTACAATATTAGCGGGAGGCAATCATTGCACAGGGTGTGATCTTTAAGGTTGCAGGTGGGTATTTTTGTGAGTAACTGGCCTTGTCTCTGAACATCATCTTGGATGTGCCTGCATATTTTAAAAGAATGTTGATGACGAAGTTCAACACACCCCATGCAGGGTCCTCACTTAGTTGGTCACCGCTTGTAGTAATTGTATTTGAAAAATGTTCGCTCACAGCGCCAACAGTATGGTTTTCAGTTGTACTAGTGACACCATTCTCAGTCCCCATGTGTTGGATCAAGAATAGACTCGGCGATGCCGGCAGTCTCGAGTTCATATTAATTTCTGCTGTCTCGCAACTGCGAGGTTCAGGGCACTCTTTATTGTTGTTATTGATAGGAGAAAGGGAGGTGTGAGCATTAGTTTGACACTTAGAGTAACAGAGCTCAAGCAAGGAGTCATCAATGTTATCAAACTCCTCACACGTAAGATTCAGTTCAGGTTGTTCTAGTGACATAGTATTAGTGGTTGGTTGTAAACCAAGCACTGTTGTGTATTTGTCACTACCCACCTTCCTCCTGTTGTTTACAGAACTTGGTTTAAAGTAAGATGTCATATGTCCAGCATCAGCGCCCCCTCTGGTTCCAAGGCAACAGAAATTTAACCCACTTTGGTCCTACGTTGGGTGCGCACATTGTCAAAAACAGCTAATTTGTAGCCCTTGGCATTCAAGTAGGGCTTAGAATTGCGCAAGTTGTAGGTGTGTTTTGATTGAAATTTCCCTGGCATTTCTAGAGGGAGCACAGGCATACAAATTACAATGTACCTGGTGGTTATTACAGCTGTCAGCATTAGTGTAAAGTCACAGGACTAGCTCGAGTGAGGAAGTGCTGGGCTTTAGCGTTAGCTTACCGTATTTGGAAGGCAGATGAACTTCGCCGACACGGTGCACTTGCTGGTCACCGAGTTCCTGTCACAGATGGCAAGCGTGGATAGGCACGAGAAAGCCTCCATCCACTCATCCAAACACCAAAACACTCCTGCACCACTCTACGTTCGCTCCACAAGAGTGTGGGGGTTTTGTAACACGCTCCTCCCAGCTGAAGCAGCAACTGAAGAGAGACTGTGTGCTTCACCGTTTCTGGGATGCAGAAGTCCTAAGCAATTGACACACCAAAAGAATCCCGTAACATTCTGCATTCGCTCCACGTGAGTGTGGGGGATTTGTAACACACTCTCCCCAGCAGGAGCAGCAACTGAAGAGCGACTGTGTGCTTCACAGTTTCTGGGATGCAGAAGTCCAAAGCAATTCACACACCAAAATACTCCTGCAACAATCTGCGTTCGCTCCGCGAGAATGTGGGGGTTTTGTAACACGCTCCTCGCCGCAGTAGCAGCAACTGAAGAGAGACTGTGTGCTTCACAGTTTCTGGGATGCAGCCGTCCAAAGCAATTCACACACCAAAACACTCCCGCAACACTCTGCATTCGGTTGGCAAGAGTGTGGGGGTTTTGTAACACGCTCCTCCCAGCAGGAAAAGCAACTGAAGAGAGACTGTGTGCTTCACGGTTTCTGGGATGCAGCAGTCCAAAGCCATTCACACACCAAAACACTCCTGCAACAGTATGTGTTCGCTCCGCAAGAGTATGGGGGTTTTGTAACATGCCTCCCAGCAGGAGCAGCAACTGAAGAGAGACTGTGTGCTTCACAGTTTCTGGGATGCAGCAGTCCAAAGCAATTCACACCCCAAAACACTCCTGCAACACTCTGCGTTTGCTCCGCAATTGTGTGGGGGTTTTGGAACATGCTCCTCCCAGCAGGAGCAGCAACTGAAGAGAGATTGTGTGCTTCACATTTTCTGGGATGCAGCAGACCAAAGCAATTCACACACCAAAACACTCCAGCAACACTCTATCAAATAAATTGATCACGTAAGTCACATAGCCTGTCACCCCGGATGGGGTTGGGGGGCTTGTTCAACTCTTTTCTTTTCAATGCTGTATTTAGCATTTTCTAATATTATCACAAAATCGGAGCCATTAACTCAACAGCAGCAAATCAACCAATTAAACAACGAAAGAAAGAAAACGGATCACCAGTTCTAGCATTGACAACTTTATACATCACAGTAATTAAAGTAAATCAATGCGTCTAAGAATCTGCGGCCTGTGGGTCAGATGTTCGAGGGCACTTCTGTGTCCTGCCTTGTGTCTCCTGCCTGTATGTTTCTTTCTTGCAACCCTGTACAAATTGCGCCCTGATGCCCCTGGGCCTGATGGTATGCGCGTTATAAATAAACAAATACAAATACAAATCCAAAAACAAATACAAATACACTTAGGAACTGAATTATGGGGAGCCAGGCCTCATAGAAGACTTGATATGAATTATTAAGTATGGCATCTCCATTATTGCCGGTAGTGACTTCTCCGGCTTGGTGACCATTAGGACAACCTCATTGGCAAATAAACCTATTTTATGGTGCACCCTCGCTCACCTGACTCCTCGGATCTCCCTATTCTCCCTTATCCGATGAGCAAAGTGTTCCATCACCAGAGTGAAAAGAAGTGGGGAGAGCGGGCACCCCTGCTTCGTTCCTCTTCTTATCGAGAATGGACTGGTCAGCCTCCCATTCACTTTAACCTTAGCCTGGGGATTCTGATAGCTAGCCTTTATCATTCCCAAATAGTTTGGTCCTAGCCCCACCTTTCTCAGTGTTTGCTCCATGAAGGCCCAGTTGGTGCGGTCAAATGCGTTCTCGGCGTGTAGCATTAATAAACAGGTTGGTTTGGCGACCCCCGTCCCAGCCTTATCACTAATATGTAGGACCCTTCTTATATTGTCAAATGTGTTCCATCCTTGAATGAACCCTGTTTGATCCTGCTTCACCAGGCCCGGTAGAATGCTTTCCAGCCTTGCTGCCAGTACCCTCGTGTAGAGTTTGGCATCTACGTTGATGAGCACTATATATGGATATCTCGCCCTTTTCTCGAAAGTAATTAAATGCCGCCGTAAGGGCTTTGACCAGCAGGTCCCTGAATGTTGTGTAAAATACTGTTGCTAGCCCATCTTCTCTGGGCGCTTGTTAGCCTTTAATTGTGATATTGGTCTTTGCGCCACTTCGCATGTTATGGGTCTTCTAGTTGGCCTTTCTGCTCGGGGGATAACCTTGGCCCTTCCCAGCCTGCCAAGTATGCCTCTTGCCCTTCTTCATCCTTTGGCTCCTCCCCGTACAGGTCTGCATAGAATTCTTTCACAATCCTACGTTTGGCTCCTTCCGTCCTAACCTGTTCGCCCCCCCACCCTCAAAAGTAGCTATGAATGCCTTCTGTTCTCTGGCCCTTGTCTGCCGTGCTAAGGCTGTCCCCACTTTGTCCCCCTGGCCATAGAACCTCTGCCTGCTCCTTAGGAGGGTACTCACCACTGATCAGTTAGTTAACTGTTTAAGTTTCCCTCTTGCATGTGCTAATCCCCTGGCCACCTTATTTGTTCATTATCCGAATGTATCCTTTCAAGTTCCTGTATCTCTCTCCCCAACCTCCCCTCTGCCTCTTTCCTTGCCTCACGGCTCTCATTTGAAGCTCTTATGAAGTACTCCTTGATGTGCTGCTTAGAAGCATCCAATCTCTCCCCCGGGTTGTTTCCCCTGCCACCCCCCCTCCAGAAATTGACATATCTCATTCTCTGCTTGTTTTCACACCCCTGATCTCTAAGAAGGTATTCCACCAATCTCCATCCCTCGGTCCCCCTCCTCATGTTTCCTCCCTCCCACGCTAACGAGACCGGAGCGTGGTCTGATATTGTCATACTCCCTATATGAACTCTGCTGGTTGCTTGGACCACCCCACGTGTTGCCATAAAATCTATTTGGGAGTAGGTCTTAGGGACATGCAAATAAAAGGAGTAAGCCCTCCCCTGTGGGTGGTGGGCCCTGCACACATCATTGACCCCCTCTTCTTTAAACCTCCTTAGTAGGCATTTAGACATTGTCCCTGTTGCATGCCCCCTCAGACGATCTGACCTATCCCAGACGGGGTCCTCTGCCAGGTTGAAATCACCAAATACGATCAGTTCCCCCTCCCGAACTTGCCCAATTGCTCCAGGAATCTTTCAAAGAGCCCTTCCTGCCCCTGATGGGGGGCATATACTGATCCCCGTGTATGCATCCGGCCACCCATTTTCCCTTTCACTATCACAAACCTCCCCTACGGGTCCCAATTAACCTTGGTCCCTCCTATTTGTAAGGTTTTATGGAATAGGATTGCCATCCTTGCCCATTTAGCTCCCGCTTTTGCATGATATTGTAGTGGGTTTTTCCTACTACGTAGGCAACCCTCATCCCCCTTCTTCAAGTGAGTCTCTTGTAGGCAAACTATTCCCCCCCCCTGTTTGTCAATTTCCCTCAGGATAGTGACCCTCTTATTCGGGCTGTTCAGTCCCCTTAAATTCCATGTGTTTAACCTATACGTCCCTTCCTGCTAGTGTTTACACCTGCTCGCCCTGACACCACCTGTTTCCTCTGGTCGACTGAGCCATTGTCATGTTGTACTTGGCCATACTCAGAACTGGTTATACATCCCTAACTTGTAACTGTCCATGGATCAATTTTCGAGGTTCTCGACGTGGTCCTCTTCTGCGAACATGTGTGGCATTCACCCCTCCTCCCGCCCATCATTCTCCCAATTTCATACCCCACATTAGGCTATATTCTAGTCCTTTAGTCCTTCGTAGTGAGTTTCTATCCAGACCACAGCATCTACCTTCATGTCTTTTTCACCTTTTTTATGTTCCACCTTTGGGACCCAGATCGTGCCTCGCCCACCTCCTCTTCTCGGTGGATTTTCTTGCTGACTTCCCCTGTCTCTCGTTGAGTTACCCCCAGGGCCCTCAAACTGTCCTCTTCTCGGGAAACAGTTTTTTCTTCATTGCCCATGTGAAATTGAAGCCTCGTTGGGAAGCGCCATCTATATCTCATTTTCCTCTTATTCAGTTCCTCAGTGAGTGGTTTAAATGAGCGCTCTTCGCCAGTGTAGTTTGGGACAGGTCATCGTAAATCTGAATTTCACAACCCCTAACTCGGATCTTCCTTTTCACCTTGGCTGCCCCCATGATCTGCGCTTTATCCTTATAGTTATGTAGTTTCACCAGTATGTCTCGGGGCCTCGCACCTGGGTCTGTCCTTCGACTGCCCACTCTGTGTGCTCTTTCTATCTCCATATTCTGGGCCTGATCACCCTCTATGAAGTTCTCAAATAATTCCTGGATACAAGCTTCCAGGTCAGAGCTCTCCACTCCCTCTCCCAAATCCTTAATCCGAATATTGTCTCTTCGTGACCTATTTTCTAGGTCCTCACACTTCTCTTCCAGGGCCCTTGTTCTCTCCTCCACCTCCTTTGACTGTTGTGCCCACTTGGGCCCCTTTGTGTCCAGCTCCATCACACGCTCCCCTATCTCCATTACCCGTTCACCTAAGGAATCAATGTCTCTTCGGTTGCTCGTGATGGCCTGCGTGAGCTCTTCTCTTATGCTCACTCCTTCTGCCTTTAGTGAGCTCCCCCTTAAATTTGGCTAGTGCAGTAAGCAGATCCCCTTTAGTGAGTGCCATATCCCTGTCCCTCTGTCCTGCCAGATTTCCAAAGGGGAGTTTCATTTGTATATGTCCCTTATGGCCCTTTTCCTGTTCCTTCACTCTTTGTTTGGTATTCTTCTTTTTTCATGCCATCAACCTTTCACTATTCCATTCTTGTCGACGCCTCTGCCTGCTGTTCTCAGGTTTCTTAGGCTCCCCTGCTGGGCCCTTCCTCACCTTTAAGTTCCACTCCTCTCCTACTTGCTCTTGTCCGGTCTGCTTTCCTGTTGCCTGCAGTGCTGACCCTGTGGCTCCCGCTGTCCCTCCTCCCCAGCCAGGCAGCCCCCTTCTGTGCATTCTGGGGGCCCTCCTCTGGTGCTCCCTGAGTCTTTCCCCCTGTTGTGACTTAGCTCTCAGTCTGTAGTGTTGTGGGAGAGGGCCCCCTCTCGTTACCCTGGAGCCTTGAGGTGTCCTCCTCTCTGTTTCCCTCCGGTTTCCGGCACCTCTGTATCTACGGGGTGCCCTGTGCTGGTGCACCCTCTTACGGGGTTGCTCGTCAGTTTCCAGGCCCAGGCCCCCCCCAGTCGTTTTGGGCCCAATCTCTCCTCTCGCTGGCCATGTCCCTCTCACACTGCTGTCCTCCAGTCTATCAGGGCCCTGCTGCGCTGCTACTGTTGTGTAGCCAACCAATTAGACATTGTATATTTAGTGACGTTCACAGTGACATATTTTAAGGGAAAGGCTTAGTTGCCCACCTGATGTTGAGAAACAAATCATTTTCTTCCACTGCCCTAAACGAGTATTGATCGTATACCTAGATGATCCTTGTATAACCTATCACACTCACCATTAAGTTTTTGTAGTTTAGGATGACGTTGGTAATACGCAGGTTAAACGTCATCAATGATGAATATTTACTATAAGAATGTAATTTTTGATAAAATACTTTGAGAAGTCTCGCGAGAGATCATGATGAAGGATGTCTGTTGATGTCCGTTGTGCTCCCAGTTTTAGATAATTGATATTAAAACAGTATCATTTGCCAACTACCTGAGTTTCTATTATTGATACTTGAGTAACCTCTGCATCCACCGTCCATCTCTAAGGTAGTGCTAATCCATCTTAAACGGCTGAGAAGGAACCTCAGTCCACGTGGTAGCAGAGATTGGATGGTTGGATATACTTCTCGAGAAAAGCAAGCTTTGGGGTCCCGGCAATATCACACGACCTCTGCCATTCGGGTGAAAGGACATAAAGCTCCCTGTAAATAGCAGTTTAGTATAAAGTAAGACTTGTACATGGTAGGGTAAGATGGGTTCCCCGGTTTCCACGAAAATCCCTCCCGGCGTCTACAGGAAGCTGAACGAACAGAAGGTTGGAAGAGGCTACTGAATAGGCATGCAATCTCAAGAATCGGAAGCTGAAAAAACACGAATGGTGAGTAAAAATTGACCGAGATGGCAAAAGAGTGAATGGCCAGTAGTTAAAGAGAATGATAAGGGGAAAATATGTAATGGAGGGAGGTAGGTATGATGCAAATTGAGGAACGATGAGCGTTCAAAATGAATAGAAATTGACTTGAGCGGAGGCCAAGCTATTTAAGAAGTATCGTGAGGAAGAGCCACGGTAAAGAGTAGACCCAGTGCCTGCGCTTTAAAGAGCATAACAGAAGGAATACCACCTAAAATCCCATAGAGGAAGCCGTAGGAGACGGGTTTGGTTAAAGACGAACCTAATGAGGTCTGTTCACACTCCATATGGAGTATTTTTTAGGGGCAAAATGAGTCTTATGAGAGAAGACAAAATGAATGTGGCCAGCCGAGTATCTCTGTTTGTTTGTTTGTTTTATGTGATTGTTTAATGATGACACAATAGTAGATGAAGTCAATAAAAATAAAGAGGAGGGACGCGAGAGTTCGAGGAACTAAGTGTGTATTTAAAAAATGATTTGTATTGATGATGTTTTTTAGCAGATTAAAGTTAAAAAATAAATGTGACAATAGAGGGTTTAGAGCCTGCAGCAATGCGGCACGCTCATATTATGTTGTTGTCCATTGAATACATAATGTTGAATTTTGCAAATAGTAAACGGTGAGTATGGACAGTCAAGGAGTGACGTGTCAAATATGGAGGATATTACTCAGCTTATACATTGCTGAAATTTCACACATTTAAGCATAGATAGTACACTGAGGAATAAGGTAGAGGAACTACAGACGAAAGATGCATGTCATAATTGCAAGAAGGATCGCCATTAAAGGCAGTTCTGCAGTACATGATGATATATTTGCATAATGTATATGCAAGAAAAAAGTTAAACAAGCAACTAGCGAGCTAGCACTTTTTAAAATATAAATGAAATGGTAAAAGATGAGTCGCCTCCTAGCGATCAAATAGTTAATATATGCACAGAGGGGTGTGGGGAACCTTCCGCTCCACCCGCCGCGCCTATAAACAGACGACGATAATGAAAAAAAGGATGGGCTTGTACCTTTTAAGGGAGCTCAAGTCAGTAATAGAATATAGTAGACCGGAGTAATGAGTCGTCTGCGCAAAGCAGCAACGAGGGCACGAAGAAACATACTGAGAAAAAGATGTGATCCCTAAGGTCCCAAGAGACAAGGGGAGAAGCAACGACAAAGGAGCAATAGCTGAGAATATCTTTAGATATAAGACCGGATATAAAATGGATAGTAACAAGGAAAGAGACAAAACCGATGGGCTAGTGCATATACAGAACGAATGAATGGGTGGTGAGAGTTTGCACAGACTCAATGTTAAGAGCATTGAGGACATGAGAGCACACAGCATTGATTGTATGAAAAAGGGAAGTAATTAATCCTAAATCCAGCAGTGACAAGGGAAGACTTAGAAGAGCTCTTTCTGACACATGAATTGTTAAGTAAATCTGTCCAGAACAAACTTGAAGGATGAGGCAGACTCGAATAGCATTGGGGACGAAATCGACAAAGGCTATTAGTACACAAGAGCTAAGGAAGTCCCGTAGGGGAAGGGTAAAGATGATAGATTCAATAGTATGCGGTTATATGGCATGAAGAAAACCTCAGGCAGTGTAAAACCTGAGGAGCTGTCCTTTTAATAGACTAACTCTGATTCAAGAGAGGATGAAACAAAGGGTTATACATGATGAGAATAGAACATGGCAAAAAGGGAGAGACAGCATATTTATGAGGAGATAGGTAATATATGTAGCCTTGTAGAATGCTTTCAAGGAGTAAGAAAGTAAGGCGGTCGGATTTAGACCTCCCAATATTTCGGGCGTCAACACGGCTAAATCGACCTTATAAATAGCAGTCTCACGGTCAGAGGGGGGACCCGTCATTATATATGAGCAGGATAAGGCCATTGTCAGATAAAAGGCAATGTGGGACCATTGTCCCTGCCACAAGCAGGGAAACGATAGGTGACAAAAGTGAGCTTTTGGTATTTTTACAGTTTTTTCATTAAGAAAGGAGACCCTTGAGGTAGGAACTTCCAGAATGATTAGGGAAACTCATGGAGTACCCGAGATATGAAGATAAGGTAAATGAAAAGACTTCTGCATGTACGATAGATATGGGGTATGACAGAACATGTCTTTGTTATATGAAAAAGTTAAGGATTCATACAGGATAACCAGCTTTTGAGAAGAGGGACTGAAATATGCCTGCATATTAGCAGTAAAATGAAGCTGAGGTTGTCCAGAATCAGAAGGTGCAGTATACAAGCGCTGAGAGTGCAGTAACATTTTCAGACAGAGTAAATCACTTATGAAGACATGAGAGAGCATAAACACGGATTTAACATGCCTATGTATAGAAGAAAGACATGTTTGGTTTATTTTTTTAAATTATATTTAAGGCAGACAAAGGTTCACCTACTGGGGTAAAATTAAATGACAAAATTAAGTATAATGATTTTTACTTTTTTGTTATTAGACAAAGGCGCAGAATATTTTTTTATCAAGAATGTCGTGTTTAAATGAGGATGAATGTATTATGGTATGTTTAATAAGAATTGTTATATGAGGAGTATTGGTAGAATCAAAAAGGTTTATTATAAAGGATTTACATTGTTTTTGTATATTTTTGAAAGGATTTTAGATCCAGAAGTATGAGGTCATGTTCAGTATGAACAATTTTTTGATGATCGCCGCCTTCGCCATTAGGACTGTCAGTGCAGTAATGGGATGGTTTTATGATGTTAGTTATTGAATATGTATTATTTGCTATGAAGGAACAGCCTAAAGGCCCGTTGACATCTTAGAAGGCTCTGTTTATGGGGTGATTATATTGAGTGTAGTGATTAAAATGATTGAGTGTAGGGTAATGAACCCTGCCATGTTTGTATTGCAATCACTGGCAGTGAGTAAATACTCATATGATTGAGTTGAGAACTTTATCCCAAAGGTGAAGAGAATTGCATTGATAGCTGGGGAACATTCTTTTATTTGAAGAGTCGTTTAGAATTGATGAGTGGGCAAAGATATAGGGGATGCACTGGGGTAAAGCATACGGCCAACAGAGAGTTTGAAGTAGTATCCAGTGTATGACTACCATCTCCCTTTTCGGCACAGGATGCAGAATTAATGGCGCTGATTGTCGCGCTCGAGAAGTATGCAGACCAGGAGGTAACGGTGTACAGTGACTCTGCCTTTTGTGACGTTCATGGTGCATGTAGGGTTAGCACGTAGGAAAAAGGGAAAAGCCCACCTCCAAGAGGGTGGCTCTCCGGTGCGGTACGTATTCTTATTGGGCACATTTTTTAGAGTACTACAACTCCCAATAGCCATTGCAGTTGTGACATGAGCAGTTTACATTAAGTGACCAGATTTTAGTATAAATGGAAATTAGAAAGCAGAGAAGAAAGGGAATGCGTTGTATGTATTGAAGTGGGTATGTTATTTGAAATGTTTAGAAGTCGATAGAAGTATGATGATGTTGAGTAGGTATAATTATTGTGAGAAACCTTTGAATTTGAACGAATAAGAACTTAAGGAGAAGCGCCTCAAGATAAGAAAAACTGGTGGATGCAGAGAGGGTGTTCTTTAAACCCCTCTAAAGCATTGTGGTGACAAGACAGTACTGGTAAACCATTGATGCCTGTAGCCTTATTAAGGGTGGTGTTGGAATAGCTACACTACCCTATGCACGTAATTAGGAAAAAACCCTCACCACAGCGAGTACAAAGGATTGGTTTGGTTTTTGCATAACATAGAATACGTTGCATTTTGTATGGTAAAATGTTTCGTGAGTAAAAGGATTATTACTGGCCACATGTTATGCACAAAGAAAGATTTGAGTTTGAATGATTCCCTTTAGCACTTGCATATAGACTCGGATATATGATCAATAAGGATATGTAGTTCTTGAGGTGAATTAAGTCACCATAGCTAAGAATCATAGCACAAAAAAAGTGTTTCTTAGATGAGGAATATGGTAGTTAATAAGAGTTCTATTTTAACTTTATTTTGTGTTAAAGAAAAAGTCTGTGGATACATAATATTGTTGCTTAGAAAAGGCACACATTTTCATGGGCAAGGTCACCAGCAGGCGAATAAGGTCTGTAAGAAGACTTAATAGCTTGCTTAAGGAAGAGAATAGAGAAATTAAAAAGACCCTCAAGTAAGGATGGTTGCATTGCCTATCACCGGCATTATATGCTTTAAGAAATTGGACAGATTTAGGAAAACCATCTTGTTTCACACAAGAGTGACAAGGAGGCGAATGAGGATATTTCTCACACCTCTATATAGGATTAGGAGTGATGCCCAGAAAACAATAGAATTACTAGGAAAGGAGCTATGTGTGTCTTTTTATGTGTATTGCTTCAAGTATCTCTGTGATTTCAGCTCCATTCAAGCGACAAGGGTGTGGGGCAGCGCAGAACACAGAAGGAGATGTTGCAACAACCAGAGATGTGGAGTTTCCTGTTTCCAGATTTTTTCCTGGAAATCCGATCATAGACTCATAAACTTTGTTGAAAAGGTGGCACGATCGCTTAAGTAGCCCCTTTATAGTGAAAGACAGTATACCATCTGCAGTCATGGTGTAAGGCAGACGTACTTAGACATTCCTTGCTACAATGTAAAGATCCAGGTTAAAGAACCCACAGCATACCCACACCCATCGGAAGCAAGCATCAGGGGAGAACCACAGCACGTGCAGGATAAGTCCATGGTGAGGAATAAGGACGCAGAAGCAGTCAAGTAAAGGCAAAGAGTTCATTGAACTGTGGCTTATTTCGGGACACTCTTTTAGTTACAAAAAATAAGAGAGTTAAGGGAAGATATTGGTTCCTGAGCCACAAGAGCTTATTGACATTGGACTGAGGCACATTTAAGCCTTGAGTAAACAGAATTGTATGCCAGATTTGGAATTCTTGTTCGACAATTAGAAAAGAGAGCAGTATCCCGATTCCTTTCTTACTGACTTTCTTTTTTGGAGATGCCTATGGTGATGCCCAATGACAACGTTTCACAGATCATTCTTGCTTTTCTCAAGTTTGTATTGCGCACATATCCAACACTGGTGGGGAGAACTACTAGGATTCCTATTTTCCTGCAAGATCCTAAGAATGGCCCAGTTATGAGAAAATTGCTTATAGTTATCACTGAACAAATTCTTCAGCTTCCTGAGTACAGTGAATTGAACACAGATGTCCCTGTTACCGGATAACGCACATAGAATGGTTAGCCTAGTTTTTTACTATTTGATTGAAGAATGTCCACATCTTGTAGGGAGACAAACTGATATCAGAACTTTCCTGGGAGACCCGAGAAATAATTCAGAAATCAACCGACTATTGAGAGACATTATATATCAAGTGAATGAGTACTCCGAGAGAACCTTGAGGACTGAATGAGACTTAGTGAAGAAGAAAAGAAAAACAGTTTGCCAAATGAGCACCCTTTTGTTTTATTTTGAAAGAAAAATCTTTAGGTGATCTGGTCTAAGACAGATTTGTGGTATCGATTGGGAATAAAGATTTTCCACAATGGCTTACTAGAAAGTCTTAATTCTATTAAAGACATGGAGGCTCCCATTATGCTTCTCTTTCTTTTATTTAATTATTTAAAGAAAGCTCTGCAGCAAAAATATTTTCTTTAGTGCATAGAAAATATGTAACCGTAAACACAAACAGGAAACATTATCAAATGTCCTTAAAAGTCCTGAAAACACATAAAACTTCGTTTCCCAAGAGGCCTGTGGAAAAGTTCAACGTGATGTCACCAACATGTGACTTGAATCCTCCAATGAGTGAGTATATCCCTCCATAAACAGTCCAGAATATGATGACACTACCTCTTTCGAAGCTGCAAACTTGTCCAGTAGAAGATATGGAACTGAAGCCATCTCATAGGAGCGAAAATGTGCTGTGTATTAGGCGGACTTGTCTGTTGACGCTGTTGAGAGAGAGAAGAAAATCGCAGTTAGCTCATGTATATTACAACCCTAGTTCCCTTAGAGGGGTGGGAGAGAAATACATTGTTATTTTACGGAACAATACTGCATTCAGAATCATGTAACCATTTTGCAATGTATGTATAACCATCAAAGTGATGTACTTAAATTTCTCGCTGGGTGGGATAATGCTCCCCTCCGTGTCTTTAATGGAATTAAGATTTTCTAGTAAGCCATTATGGAAAATCTTTATTCTATGTCAAGACCGGAGGCTCCCATTATGCTTGTTTAAAGCTTACTTACCACAATGGATGCCGGCTGTTCTACCGGTTTCAGGTAGAATTGCTTAAACACGGATTCACTTGCCCAATCTGCCATTTTCATGATGTCATCCAGTCGGATCCCAACTTGGAAAGCCTTGGAAGCCATAGCTCCTCTCACGGAGTGGGCTCCGAAGTGCAAGGTATCTATTCCTGCTTGGGTTAAGGTCCACCGCACCCAGCGAGCTAGTGTTGGAGCGGAAACTGCTTTATGGGGCTTGCGTATGGCTATCAAAAGTTGTCCATCAGGCGAGGTTCTGAGCGGCGCCGTAACCTCTTCGTAAGCCTTCAAGCATCTGACTAAGCAGAGCTTGGGCTGGTCCCTGAAAGCAGGATAAGAAATCACTCTTGAGTTGCACTTTGTTCTCCTATGTATGTGGACTACTATGCCATCGGGGGAGAAGGTTCTGCCTGCAAGGATCAGGGCTCTGACATCAGAAACTCTCCTGCAGGAGACGAGGCAGAGCAATGTAGTGAGCTTGCCGGATAAGGCAGTGCGGGATAATTCCTCGTTATCTGGCCAGGATAGAAAAAGATTCAGTACTTTGTTAACGTCCCATAGCTTATTGTAACGGGACGGAGGCGGGACTGTAAGTCTGATGCCCTTCAGGAGTCTGCAAACTAGGTGGTGTTCTCCTGCTGGGCTCCCTTCTATAGGGTCATGGCCTGCTGAAATAGCAGAGCGGTATGCGTTAACAGTCCTGTAGGCTAGACCTCTTTCCACTAAGGATGCTAGGAAGTTCAGAAACTGGATGTAAGCTTTTATCTTGACACCAGTTTCCCCAGGCATTCCATGAGTTACAGTATCTTTTGAGAGTGGCTGGGGCCCAACTCTCTTCAATGAGGCTGACTGCCATGCGGGGCATGCCTGGAACTCTCCACCTTGACCTGAAATCCTCCAGGCCGCTAGTATCAGAGATCCGTGGAGGAGTAGGGGGTGACGTTGCCCCACTGGATCTAACAGAAGATCTGCAAATCAGGGTAGAAGGATTGGAAAATCCGAAGAAAGTTCCAGAAGAACTGGATACCAGGTCTGAGAAGTCCAGACCGGGGCTATAAGAACCAATTCTGTTCGCTCCTGACGGGCCTTCGCCAGGGTCCTCGCGATCATGTTGAAGGGGGGGAAGCATAGTGCACCCCTTCGATCCAATGTTGGAGGAAAGCATCCATCGCTGTCGCTGCTGGATCTGGATTCCAGCTGAAGAACACTGGTAGCTGAGTGTTCAGGCATGAGGCAAACAGGTCCTTGGACATGGGACCCCAAACTTGCTGGATCCGGAGGAAGACTTCTCTGTCGAGCCTCCAGTCGCTGTAATCGGTTGTGTTCCGGGAGAACCAGTCTGCCACTACATTCGTAAGGCCTGGTAGATACTCTGCCGTAACCGAAATCCGGTGTTTTAGACAGAAATGCCAGAAATCATTGGCTAATTCCGCTAGAGGTCGAGATTTGGTGCCACCCAGATGATTGTTGTATCTTACTGCAGAGACATTGTCCATTTTCAGTAAAATACAACAGCTCACTCTGTCTTTGGCGAAGGAGCGTACTGCGAAGGAACCCGCTAGGAGCTCCAGGCAGTTGATATGCATCTCGAGTTCCTGAGGTGACCATGTTCCACCTGTGGCTATTGGACCGCATCTCGCTCCCCAGCTGGAACGGCTGGCGTCTGACTCTATCACTATGTCTGGGGCAGATCCGAAGATTGCTCGGCCGTTCCAGGCCTCCATGTGGTTAAGACACCAGTTGAGTTCTGTTCTTGCTTCTGGTGATAGAGTCAATCGCTGCGAGTAAGAAAGACTGCGTCTCAAGTGCTGTCTCTTCAGCCTCTGTAACTCTCGGTAGTGTAGAGGTCCGGGAAAAATAGCTTGTATAGAGGAGAAGTCCTATTACCCTCCCTAGGTTTCGAAGAGAGATCTCGTCCCTCTGCAGGAATCTGCGGATCTCCCGCTTGGTGGAATGAATTTTGGCTGTCGGGAGACGGAGTTGAGCCAATTCGGTGTCTACTACAAACCCTAGAAACTCTAGGTTTCTGGATGGGTGAAGGATTGATTTTTCCCAATTTATGAGAAATCCGAGACTGTGTAGTAGGTCTATGGCCAGCCTGGTCTGTTGTTGTACCAGCGCCTGAGACTGTGCCATGAAGATAATATCGTCCAAATATATTATCAGCCGAACACCTTGTTCTCTTAAATGTGCTACTACTGGTCTTAGGAGCTTGGAGAAAGCCCAAGGAGCTGAAGAGAGACCGAATGGAAGACTTGTGAATTCCCAGTCCTGCAGATTCCAGGAGAATCTCAGATAGCTTGCATGGTCCTGATGTATGGGCACCGCAAGGTACGCATATTTCAGATCCAAATGCGTAAGCCAGTCGTTTGGTCTCAGGAGGTCTCTGAGCATGTAAATACCCTCCATTTTGAAATGACGGTAGACAATGAAATCGTTGAGAGCCTTTAGGTTTATCACTGGACGCACTTTTTGCTTCCTGCGCACCAGAAAAATTGGGCTGAAGAAACCGCCTTGGCCTGTGCAGGGGCGGATTACTTGTTTCATCGCTAAATTGCGAATTTCCTTGTCCAGGGCTAGCTCGTCCTCTTTGGACATTGTAATAGGAATGGGACGACTTATTTGAAAGGGTTGTGCAAAGAACTCTAGGTGCATGCCGCGAACTGTGTCTCTGGCTCATGCATCCCCTGATAAGGAATCCCAAGCATGCGCAAAAGGAGCTAGCCTCCCTCCTATAGGCGTTTGCGACACTGGCACTGCGATAGGTAGACTGACCTGTGGTTTGTTGCTGTGCTGGGTATCGGGCGGCTCTCCTCCAACCGCGACCTCTTCCTCGTCCTCTTGAAGGGAAGAAGGTATCTGCGCGGTCTTGCCAGGCGTGTTGATCCCTGGATTGTTGAGGTCTTCTGTCAAAAGAGTAGCGGCCGGAGGTGCGACCTCTGCCTCGTCCGGCCCTGGTGAAAATTCTTGAAGAAAAAACTCTTCTGATGGATGCTTGCGCTTTGTCTAGTGCAGTGAAGGTGCCAACAAATTTGGACATTTGCTTCATGAAGGAGTTGCCGAAGAGCAGACCTTGGGCAGCAGCCCCGGATTCAGTATCTGCTAACTCAGTGAGCTTGGCGTCGATTTTGTAAAGCATACCCTTGCGGCGCTCAGCAGATATGGCGCAGCTGGCGTTTCCCAGCAAACAAATGGCTCTTTGAGCCCAGCCCGAAAGTATTATAGGGTGGATGGGTTCACCTGTGTCTATGGCTGCTTCAGCCAAGTCCATCATCTTAGCCAGTGGACCCGTGACATCTAGTACTCTGTCTTGGCATGCCCTCCAGGCTCTATCTATACCTTTTCGTGGATCTTGGACATTCTTTCCCAAGAAAGTAATCATTTTGGAGTCTAGCTCCGGTGTCAGGGCTACTTTATCTGGGATCCCCGGGTGTGGGCATTCTGCTTGGAGTCTTGCTCGGACCTCTTTGTCTAATGGCCTGTCCTTAATGTACTCTGTTGTCCTTGAAGATGGTTCCCAGTCTGTAGATCTGGGATGCACCAAGTCTTCTGGCATAAACATCCCCTTAGGGGGGGAGGGGGGGGTGGTGCCTTGACTGACTTCTTAGGGATGGGGGCTGCCGCAATCAATCCCTGAGGTTTAGGGTCGTGACCCTACTGTGTGTGTCTTCGTCTGAGGAGACGGGAGATTGACTGTTAAAGTCATATTCTTCTTGATCAAATCCCTGTCGATATCCCTCTGGGCTTGAGGGTCTGGTTCCCCTGTTTTCTTCCTCGGGGTAAGAGGGTTCATCTGCGGAAGGGGGTTCCTTCCTATTCAAAAATGCCTTTTTCAGCCTGGAGAAGGCGTCTGAAAGGGCAGCAGTGGCTGGTTCTGGCTGGCTTGGGGGAGTCGTAGAGTCTTTACACTGGCGAGCCGGTATACATCCCCCATCTGAAAGGTGCTTTCTCCTTTGAGTCTTTTTTCTTGGCAGGGAGTTCTCTTGTAGGTGCTCCTCCATATTGTCCAGGCGCTGCTGGAGAGGCAGGAGCATTTCTGTCACAGCTTTCTTGATGCTGGTCTCCACTGTGGAACCCAGC
Organism: Ambystoma mexicanum; assembly: GCF_040938575.1. Lineage (NCBI taxonomy): Eukaryota > Metazoa > Chordata > Amphibia > Caudata > Ambystomatidae > Ambystoma > Ambystoma mexicanum. Next base: position 642,231,737 of record NC_090939.1, read on the forward strand.
ACCTTCTCAAGGCTGTTAGCCATTGCCACTTCGTCTATATCAAAAGTATCTTCCTCATATTCTGACCAATCTTGGCCCTCATGAGGGAAGTACTGGTCTGCCATGATGAATCTGCACCTTTCTATTCTCCCTGTCTCTTTTTTTGTTTTTCTTTAGATTCAATTATAATTATTCAAATATATATTCATATATTTTTTTATTTTTTATTTTTTTTTTAAATCTGTGGGCACAGACCGCCTTCTCTCAAGCCCACAGTATTGTAATGGGGAGTCTGTAGAGCCCTGGTCCAATAGGGCAAATCAGCTTTCAGCTTTTCTCCCTTTTTTTTTTTAAAAGCTGATATATGGAAAATATGTCAGAATGAGCTTCTGGCGCCCGCGATCACAAAATCCGTTGTGAATTACAACGGAAATGCGCTTGCGAGCGCCAGAAAGCTAAAAAGGGGACCTGCTACTGCAGGCGCTCCCTCTGGTGGCCCCGGGTGGGACCGCGGTCACACGGGCCTACAGCTGTTGCTTCCCGAGGCCCGGCAATGCAAGCCGCCTCGGGAAGCGAAGCGGAAGGCACCCGCGAGGGTCCGTGAAGGCGGGACCTCGTAAATCTCAAAAACACAGCTTGTAAAAGCCGAACGAAGCGAAAAGATTTGCGCAGTACTCTCCGACGCCGGCAGAAAGCAGCTGGCGTCAGAGAGAAATGTAGTTACGCTCGCCAGAAGACGCGTAGTGCGTCAGATAAGAAAACAAAGGGAAATTAACCCTTTAACTAACGCGCGGTGAACGCTGCACAAATACAAGCATAAATATAAAATATATCATATTAAACCATGATAACATATTGTAGAAAACAGATCTAGAATATGATGCACTTATCTCTTGCTGTGAGCAGCAAAGAAAGAGGAAGTATCATCATATTCTGGACTATTTATGGAGGGATATACTCACTCATTGGAGGATTCAAGTTACATGTTGGTGACATCACGTTGAACATTTCCACAGGCCTCCTGGGAAACAAAGTTTTATGTGTTTTCAGGACTTTTAAGGACATTTGTGTTTACGGTTACATATTTTCTATGCACTAAAGAAAATATTTTTGCTGCTGAGCTTTCTTTAAATAATTAAATAAAAGAAAGAGAAGTGTAATGGGAGCCTCCGGTCTTGACATAGAATTGGTGTATGTCGTCGAACTGATCTAGTCAGCTAAAGTAGACTGAGGACATCCTGAATGAGACTTTTAGAGGGAGAGATCCAGAGCCAACTTGCTGTAGTCTTCTACTTCTTGTTGGAAAGGCATCCACATTTTGTCTGGAGAAAGGATGATTCTTTTCTATACATCAGGAACCCTGTTAATCGTCCTGAGATCAGCCAGCTGCTTGTAGAACTTATTGAGAAAATTAAGATGTTACCTGAGTATTGCATGTTGTTGCCCGATTAAAGTTACTTTTTTCCTTCCTTAAATAAAGAATGGGCAGCAGCAGTAGCAACTTCATCATGGGAGATCACGAGAGACATCCACATTGTACACGAAGGTCGTGGTACAAGTTTTCGTACCTGTGTGTTATCTATGCCTGCATTATATTTATAGTAGTATTGGTTTCACTTACAATACGTACTGCAATTTTTTTAGAGACACATGAAGCAAAGATTCTTGTGTATCCTCCTGTGTACAAGAAGGATTAAAATGTGGCAACTACTAGGCAGCCGAAACCTGAGGTTATTATCCCTGTATTAGATAAACCTGAGTTGCCTGTGGAAGAGAGGTCACATATGGAGATTATAGGAGACTCTCTATGGCCTTCACATGCTGCTGCTAGGAAATGGCATCGAAGTAGACAAAGGCTTTTAGAACTTTCTCCTACACAGGTAGCACATGTGAATACACCTAGTCCACTGATTCATGTTAAAATGATTGGTCCAGAAGGAAGAACACATTCTGACATACTTCATGACATGATTACAGAGGCTCATAAGAGAAAAATTAGGCCGAAGAGAAATACACCAATTCCCAATCGATACCACAAATCTGTCTTAGACCAGATCACCCAAAGATTTTTCTTTCAAAATAAAACAAAAGGGTGCTCATTTGGCAAACTGTTTTTCTTTTCTTCTTCACTAAGTCTCATTCAGTCCTCAAGGTTCTCTCGGAGTACTCATTCACTTGATATGTAATGTCTCTCAATGGTCGGTTGATTTCTGAATTATTTCTCGGGTCTCTCAGGAAAGTTCTGACATCAGTTTGTCTCCCTACAAGATGTGGACATTCTTCAATCAAATAGTAAAAAACTAGGCTAACTAGTCTATGGCCCTCATTACGACCCTGGCGGAATCCGCGGTGCTAAATGCACCGCGGAGCATGGCGGAAAGCCGCCGATAGCGCCATGGGGGTTGGCGGATTTACCACCCATGCCGACCTTGGCGGAGCGGTAAATCCCCAATCCCCATTTTACCCTTCCCCATTCCCATTCTTGCCCCATAGGGTATAATGGGAGTGGGGAAGGAGTTAATTACGCCGCCGTAAAGTACGGCGGCGTAATTAACAACGAGGTCCCTTAGCGCCATGGTTTTCTCCGCCCGGTAAAACCAGGCGGAGAAAACCTCCATGGCGCTAGGGGAACTCGTAGTACGGCGGACGGGTCCGCCGCGATTACCGCTGGCGGAAACCCACTCCGCCAGGGTCCTAATGAGGGCCTATGTGTGTTATCCGGTGACAGGGACATCTGTGTTCCCTTCACTGTACTCAGGAAGCTGAAGAATTTGTTCCATGATAACTATAAGCAATTTTCTCATAACTGGGCCATTCTTAGGATGTTGCAGGAAAATAGGAATCCTTGTAGTTCACCCCACCAGTGTCGGATATGCGTGCAATACAAACTCGAGGAAAGCAAGAGTGATCTGTAAAACGTTGTCATTGGGCATCACCATAGGCATCTCCAAAAGAGAAAGTCAGTAAGAAAGGAATCTGGATACTGCTCTCTTTTCTAATTGTCGAACAAGAATTCCAAATCTGGCATACTCTTCTGTTTACTCAAGGCTTAAATATGCCTCAGTCCAATGTCAATAAGCTCTTGTGGCACAGGAACCAATATCTTCCCTTAACACTCTTATTTTTTGTAACTAAGAGAGTGTTCCGAAATAAGCCACAGTTCGATTAATTCTTTGCCTTTACTTGACAGCTTCTGCGTCCTTCTTCCTCACCATGGATTTATCCTACACGTGCTGTGGTTCTTCCCCGATGCTTGCTTCCGATGCTTGCTTCCGATGGGTGTGGGTATGCTGTGGGTTTTTTAACCTGGATCTTTACATTGTAGCAAGGAATGTCTAAGCACGTCTGCCTTACACCGTGACTGCAGGCGGTATACTGTCCTTCACTATAGAGGGGCAACTTAAGCGATCGTGCCACCTTTTCAACAAAGTTTATGAGTCTATGATCTGGAAACACGAACCTCCACATCTCTGGTTGTTGCAACATCTCCTTCTGTGTTCTGCGCTGCTCCACACCCTTGTTGCTTGAATGGAGCTGAAATCACAGAGATACTTGAAGCAATACACATAAAAAGACACACATACTCCTTTCCTAGCAATTCTGTTGTTTGCTTGACATCACTCCTAATCCTATATAGAGGTGTGAGAAATATCTTCATTCGCCTCCTTGTAACTCTTGTGTGAAACAAGATGGTTTTCCTAAATCTGTCCAATTTCTTAAAGCATATAATGTCGGTGATAGGCAATGCAACCATCCTTACTTCAGGGTATTTTTAATTTCTCTATTCTCTTCCTTAAGAAAGCTATTAAGTCTTCTTACAGACCTTATTCGCCCGCTGGTGACCTTGTCCATGAAAACGTGTGCCTTTTCTAAGCAACAATATTATGTATCCACAGACTTTTTCTTTAACACAAAATAAGGTTAAAATAGAACTCTTATTAACAACCATATTCCTCATCTAAGAAACACTTTTCCGTGCTATGATTCTTAGCTATGGTGACTTGATTCACCTCAAGAAGTACATATCCTTATTGATCATATATCTGAGCCTATATGCAAGTACTAAAGGGATTCATTAAATCTCGGACTAACTCCTTCTTTGTGCATAACTTGTGCCCAGTAATAATCCTTTTACTTACGAAACATTTTACTATACAAAATGCAACATATTCTATGATATGCAAAAACCAAACCAATCCTTTGTACTCGCTGTGGTGAGTTTTTTTTCCTAATTATGTGCACAGGGTAGTGCAGCTATTCCAACGCCACCCTTAATAAGGCTACAGGCATCAATGGTTTACCAGTATTGTCTTGTCGCCACAATGCTTTAGAGGGGTTTAAAGAACACCCTCTCCGCATCCACCAGTTTTTCATATTTTGAGGCACTTCATCTTAAATTCTTATTCATTCAAATTTAAACGTTTATCACAATAATTCAACATACTCAACATCATCATACTTCTATCCACTTCTAAACATTTCAAATAACATACCTACTTCAATACATACAACGCATTCCCTTTCTTCTCTGCTTTCTAATTATCATTTAAACTAAAATATGCCTGCTTAATGTGAACTGCGCATGTCACAACTGCAAGGTCTTTTGGGAGTTGTACTACTCTAAAAAATGTGCCCAATAAGAATACGTGCTGCACCGGAGAACCGCCCTCTTGGAGGTGGGCTCTTCCCTTTTTCCAACGTGCTAACCCTACATGCACATCACAAAAGGCGGAATCACTGTACACCGTTACCTCCAGGGCTGCATACTTCTCAAGCGCGACAATCAACGCCACTAATTCTGCAGCCTGTGCCGAAAAGTGAGATGGTAGTCATACACTGGATACTACTTCAAACTCTCTGTTGGCCGTATGCTTTACCCCAGTGGATACCCTATATCTTTGCCCACTCATCAATTCTAAACGACTCTTCAAATAAAAGAACGTTTCTCGGCTATCAATGCATTTCTCTTCACCTTTGGGATAAAGTTCTCAACTCAATCATATAAGTATTTACCCTCTGCCAGTGATTGCAATACAAACATGGCAGGGTTCATTACACGCAATCTTTTTAATCACTACACACAATATAATCACCCCATAAACAGAGCCTTGTAAGATGTCAATGCGCCTTTAGGCTGTTCCGTCATAGCAAATAATACATATTCAATAACTAACGTCATAAAACCATCTCATTACTGCACTGACAGTCCTAATGGCGAAGGCGGCGAGCATCAAAAAATTGTTCATAATGAACATGACCTCATACTTCTGGATCTAAAATCCTTTCAAAATTATACTAAAACAATATAAATCCTTTATAATAAACCTTTTTGATTCTACCAATAATCCTCATATAACCATTCTTATTAAACATACCATAATATATTCATCCTCATTTAAACACATTCTTGATAAAAAAAGATTCTGCGCCTTTGTCTAATAACCAAACTGTTAAAATCGTTATACTTAATTTACCCCAGTATGTGAACCTTTGTCTGCCTTAAATATAATAAAAAAATAAACCAAACATCTTCCTTCTATACATAGGCCCTCATTACAACCCAGGCGTTGGACCATGGTGCTAATAGCACCATGGTCCATGCCGGTAATTTACAGACTCCGCCATGGCGGAATGGGGAATTACCACCCCATTCCGAGGTTGGCGGGGCGGTAATTCCCCATGCCGCCATGGCCCTTCCCCATTCCCATTTTTGCCCCATAGGGCTCAATGGGACTGGGGAAGGCGCTAATTACGGCACCGTAAATTACGGTGCCGTAATTAGCTCCTAGGTCCCTTTGCGGGTTGGTTTTTTAACGCCTGCTAAAAGCAGGCGTTAAAGTGCCACCTGCAAAGGGACCTCGTAATCAGGCGTTAAGGGTTTAACGGCGCCGCCACCTTTTATGGCGCCGTTAACCCCTTAACGCCTGGGTTGTAATGAGGGCCATAGGCATGTTAAATCCGTGTTTATGCTCTCTCATGTCTTCATAAGTGATTTACTCTGTCTGAAAATGTTACTGCACTCTCAGCGCTTGTATACTGCACCTTCTGATTCTGGACAAACTCAGCTTAATTTTACTGCTAATATGCAGGCAAGTTTTTCAGTCCCTCTTCTCAAAAGCTGGTTATCCTGTATGAATCCTTAACCTTTTCATATAACAAAGAAATGTTCTGTCATACCCCATATCTATCCTACATGCGGAAGTATTTTCATTTACCTTATCTTCATATCTTGGGTACTCCATGAGTTTCCCTAATCATTCTGGAAGTTCCTACCTCGAGGGTCTCCTTTCTTAATGAAAGAACTGTAGAAATACCAAAAGCTCACTTTTGTCACCTATCGTTTGCCTGCTCGTGGCAGGGACAATGGTCCCACATTGCCTTTTACCTGACAATGGCCTTATCCTGCTCATATGTAATGATGAGTGCCCCCTCTGACTGTGAGACTGCTATTTTTAAGGATTTATAAGGTGTTTAAGGTCGATTTAGCCGTGTCACTAAGTTTTTGATGCCCGAAATATTGGGAGGTCTAAATCCGACCGCCTTACTTTCTTACTCCTTGAAAAGCATTCTACAAGGCTACATATATTACCTATCTCCTCATAACTATGCTGTCTCTCCCTTTTTGCCATGTTCTATTCTCATCATGTATAACCCTTTGTTTCATCCTCTCTTTAATCAGAGTTAGTCTATTAAAAGGACAGCTCCTCAGGTTTTACACTGCCTGAGGCTTTCTTCATGCCATATAACCGTGTACTATTGAATCTATCATCTTTACCCTTCCCCTACGGGACTTCCTTAGCTCTCGTGTACTAATAGCCTTTGTCGATCTCCTCCCCAATGCTTTTCGAGTCTGCCTCATCCTTCAAATGTGTTCTGGACAGATTTACTTAACAACTCATGTGTCAGGAAGATCTCTTCTAAGTCTTCCCTTGTCACTGCTGGATTTTGGATTAATTACTTCCCTTTTTCATACAATCAATGCTGTGTGCTCTCATGTCCTCAATGCTCTTAACATTGAGTCTGTGAAAACTCTGACCACCTATTCATTTGTTCTGTATATGCACTAGCCCATCAGTTTTGTCTCTTTCCTTTTTACTATCCATTTTATATCCGGTCTTATATTATCCTGTTTTCGATCCCTTAGTTCCCTCTTCTCCCCTTAATTCCACACTCTCCTCACCGGAACTGCTGGAATCGATGTTTTCAGATTGAAGGTTCCGTCTGGTTAGGTAGTCTTTCCCTTTTTTTGATGGTATATGCCTGTCACGGAAGGAAGCCACAGTGAATGCTTGTGAGACAGCAGACCTGTGGCTCCTTTTCCGGGGGCAAGACGAAATTAAGGGAAAAAAAACAATCAGCAGAAAAAACCTGTATGTGGCACGATGATAGACTCTTCCTCAACTCTGCGGAAGTTCCCCTTGTGGAACGATGAAGTTTCAGCAGCACGAATTGGACAGGTAGGTGTGGGTAAAGTCCGGGAACCCGGACGGAACACACGAAGCACCAACCACAGGTAAGCGAGAGAGAAAAGGAAGAAACTAGGAGGAGTAAGGATAGGGAGGAGCGAAGAAGAGAGAGCGGACACCGTGCCTCGAGAAGCAGAGACGCGGGCCCGGGAAAGATAGGAACAGGTAAGTCGCAGCGGAACTGCGGGGCGAAGGAACTTTGCGAAAGGAGCGAAGCCGAAGGAAAAGTTAAACTGACAATCCAAACGCAGAGTGTCAGTAACACAAGAGCGTTAGACCCAGGAGCCGGAAACAATCCAAAGGGGTTGCAACGCAAAGTCCGCCGGGGGGAGGAGGAATAAGTACTCCCGGCGGGCTCAACACCACAACAACTAGAATGGCACCCTGAGCAACAACAAAGAGAAAGGACTACAACTCTCTAACCCTATACCGCAATCGCCAATGCAGAAGAATCCGCCAGTCTCGGCAGCAGCTGATGACATATATCTAAAGATATTCTCAGCTATTGCTCCTTTGTCGTCGCTTCTCTCCTTGTCTCTTGGGACCTTAGGGATCACATCTTTTTCTCAGTATGTTTCTTCGTGCCCTCGTTGCAGCTTTGCGCAGACGACTCATTACGCCGGTCTACTATATTCTATTACTGCCTTGGACTCCCTTAATAGGTACAAGCCCATCCTTTTTTTCATTATCGCTGTCTGTTTTTAGGCGCGGCCGTTGGAGTGGAAGGCCCCCCACACTTCTCTGTGCATATATTAACTATTTGATCGCTAGGAGGAGACTCATCTTTTACCTTTTCATTTATATTTTAAAAAGCGCTAGATCGCTAGTTGCTTGTTTAACTTTTTTCTTACATATACATTATGCAAATATATCATCATGTACTGCAGAACTGCCTTTAATGGCAATCCTTCTTGCAATTATGACATACATCTTTCGTCTGTAGTTCCTCTACCTTATTCCTCGGTGTATTATCTATGCTTAAATGTGGGTAATTTCAGCAATGTATAAGCTGAGTAATATTTGACATGTCACTCCTTGACTGTCCATACTCACTGTTTACTATTTGCAAAATTCAACCTTATTTATTCAATGGAAAACAACATAATATGAGCGTGCACCATTGCTGCAGGCTCTAAACCCTCTATTTGTCACATTTATTTTATAACTTTAATCTGCTAAAAAACATCAATACAAATTCATTTTTTAAATACACGCTTAGTTCCTCGAACTCTCGCGTTTCTCCTCTTTATTTTTATCGACTTCATCTACTATTCCGTCATCATTACACAATCACATAAAACAAACAAACAAACAGACATACTCGGCCGGCCACATGCATTTTGTCTTCTCTCATAAGACTCATTTTACCCCTAAAAAATACTCCATACAGAGTGTGAACAGACCTCATTAGGTTCGTCTTTAACCAAACCCGTCTCCTACGGCTTCCTCTATGGGCTTTTAGGTGCTATTCCTTCTGTTATGCTCTTTAAATCTTTATAGCGCAGGCACTGGGTCTTCTCTTTACCGTGGCTCCTCCCCAAGATACTTCTTAAATAGCTGGGCCTCCCCTCAAGTCAATTTCTACTCACTTTTAACGCTCATCATTCCTCAATTTACATCATCCCTACCTCCCTCCATTACATATTTTCCCCTTATCATTCTCTTTAACCACTGCCCATTCACTCTTTTGCCATCTCAGTCAATTTTTAATCACCATTTGTGTTTTTTCAGCTTCCGATTCTTGGGATCGCACGCCTCTTCAGTAGCCTCTTCCAACCTTCTGTTCGTTCAGCTTCCTGTTGACACCGGAAGGGGTTTTGGTGGAAACCGGGGAACCCTTCTTACCCTAGCTTGTACAAGTCTTACTTTATACTAAACCGCTATCTACAGAGAGCTTCACGTCCTTTCACCTGAATGGCAGAGGTCATGTGATATTGCCGGGAAAACAGTGCTTCACAGTTTCTGGGATGCAGCAGACCAAAGCAATTCACACACCAAAACACTTCAGCAACACTCTGTATCAAATAAATTGATCATGTAAGTCACATAGCCTGTCACCCCAGATGGGGTTGGGGTGCTCGTTCAACTCTTTTCTTTTCAAAACTGTATTTAGCATTTTCTAATATTATCACAAAATGGGAGCCATTAACTCAACCAGCCAGCAAATCAACCAATTAAACAATGAAAGAAAGAAAACAGATCACCAGTTCTAGCATTGGCAACTTTATACATCACAGTGATTAAAGAATCTGCGGCCTGTGGGTCAGATGTTCGAGGGCACTTAGGAACTGAATTATGGGGAGCCAGGCCTCATAGAAGGCTTGATATGAATTATTAAGTATGGCATCTCCATTATTGGCGGTAGTGACTTCTCCGGCTCGGTGACCATCAGGACCACGTCATTGGCAAATAAACCTATTTTAGGGTGCACCCTCGGCCACGTGACTCCTCCGATCTCCCTATTCTCCCTTATCCGATGCGCAAAGTGTTCCATCACCAGAGTGCAAAGAAGTGGGAGAGCGGGCACCCCTGCTTCATTCCTCTTCTTATTGAAAATGGACTGGTCAGCCTCCCGTTCACTTTAACCTTAGCATGGGAATTCTGATAGCTAGCTTGTATCATTCTCAAATAGTTTGGTCCTAGCCCCACCTTTCTCAGTGTTTGCTCCATGAAGGCCCAGTTGGCGCGGTCAAATGTGTTCTCTGCGTGTAGCATTAATAAACAGGTTGATGTGGCGCCCCCCTCCCAGCGTTATCACTAATATGTAGGACCCTTCTTATATTGGCAAATGTGTTCCATCCTTGAATGAACCCTGTTTGATCCTGCTTCACCAGGCCCGGTAGAATCCTTTCCAGCCTTGCTGCCAGTACCCTCGTGTAGAGTTTGGTATCTACGTTGATGAGCACTATAGGGTGGTATGAGGAGCACAGCTGTGGATTCTTCCCTGGCTTTGGGATGAGAGTGATGTGTGCCATGTTCATAGATTTGGATATCTCGCCCTTTTCTCGAAAGTAATAAAATGCCGCCGTAAGGGCTTTGACCAGCAGGTCCCTGAATGTTGTGTAAAATACTGTTGCTAGCCCATCTTCTCTGGGCGCTTGTTAGCCTTTAATTGTGATATTGGTCTTTGCGCCACTTCGCATGTTATGGGTCTTCTAGTTGGCCTTTCTGCTCGGGGGATAACCTTGGCCCTTCCCAGCCTGCCAAGTATGCCTCTTGCCCTTCCTCATCCTTTGGCTCCTCCCCGTACAGGTCTGCATAGAATTCTTTCACAATCCTACGTTTGGCTCCTTCCGTCCTAACCTGTTCGCCCCCCCACCCTCAAAAGTAGCTATGAATGCCTTCTGTTCTCTGGCCCTTGTCTGCCGTGCTAAGGCTGTCCCCACTTTGTCCCCCTGGCCATAGAACCTCTGCCTGCTCCTTAGGAGGGTACTCTCCACTGATCGGTTAGTTAACTGTTTAAGTTTCCCTCTTGCATGTGCTAATCTCCTGGCCACCTTATTTGTTCCATTCTCTGTATGTATCCTTTCAAGTTCCTGTATCTCTCTCCCTAACCTCCCCTCCGCCTCTTTCCTTGCATCAGGGCTCTCCTTTGAAGCTCTTATGAAGTACTCCTTGATGTGCTGCTTAAAAGCATCCCATCTCTCCCCCGGGTTGTTTCCCCTGCCCACCCTCCACAAATTGACATATCTCATTCTCTTTTTGTTGTCACACCCCCGATCTCTAAGAAGGTATTCCTCCAATCTCCATCCCTTGGTCCCCCTCCTCGTGTTTCCACCCTCCCACTCCAACGAGACAGGAGCGTGGTCCGATATTGTCATACTCCCTATATGAACTCTGCTGGTTGCTTGGACCACCCCACGTGTTGCCATAAAATCTATTCGGGAGTAGGTCTTATGGACATTCGAATGAAAGGAGTAAGCCCTCTCCTGTGGGTGGTGGGCCCTGCACACATCATTGACCCCCTCTTCTTTAAACCTCCTTAGTAGGCATTTAGACATTGTCCCTGTTGCATTCCCTCTCAGACGATCTGACCTATCCAGACGGGATCCTCTGCCAGGTTGAAATCCCCAAATACGATCAGTTTCCCCTCCCCGAACTTGCACAATTTCTCCAGGAATCTTTCAAAGAGCCCTTCCTGCCCCTAATTGGGGGCATATACTGATACCCATGTATGCATCCGGCCAGCCATTTTTCCTTTCACTATCACAAACCTCCCCTCCGGGTCCCATTTAATCTTGGTCCCTCCTATTTGTAAGGTTTTATGGAATAGGATTGCCATCCCTGCCCGTTTAGCTCCCGCTTTTGCATGATATTGTAGTGGGTTTTTCCTACTACGTAGGCAACCCTCATCCCCCTTCTTCAAGTGAGTGTCTTGTAGGCAAACTATTCCTCCCCCTCTTTGTCAATTTCCCTCAGGATAGTGACCCTCTTATTCAAGCTGTTCAGTCCCCTTAAATTCCATGTGTTTAACCTATACATCATTTCCTGCTAGTGTTTACACCTGCTCGCCCTGACACCCCGTTTCCTCTGGTCGAATGAGCCATTGTCATGTTGCCATACGCAGAACTGGTTATACATCTTCAACTTGTAACTGTCCCTGGATCAATTTTCCAGGTTCTCGACGTGGTCCTCTTTTGCGAACCGTGTGTGGCATTCACCCCTCCTCCCTCCTGTCATTCTCCCAATTTCTTACCCCATATCAGGCTATATTCTAGTCCTTTAGTCCTTTGTAGTGAGTTTCTATCCAGACCACAGCATCTACCTTGCATGTCTTTTTCGCCTTTTTTATGTTCCACCTTTGGGACCCAGATCGTGCCTCGGCCACCTCCTCTTCTGAGTGGATTTTCTTGCTGACTTCCCCTGTCTCTCCTTGAGTCACCGCCAGGGGCCTCAAACTGTCCTCCACTCGGGAAACCGTTTTTTCTTTGTTGCCCATGCGAAATTGAAGCCTTGTTGGGAAGCACCATCTGTATCTCATATTCCTCTTATTCAGCTCCTCAGTGAGTGGTTTAAATGAGCGTCTCTTCGCCAGTGTAGTTTGGGACAGGTCATCGTAAATCTGAATTTCACAACCCCTAACTCGGATCTTCCTTTTCGCCTTGGCCACCCCCATGAGCTGCGATTTATCCTTATAGTTATGTAGTTTCACCATTATGTCTCGGGGCCTCGCACCTGGGTATGTCCTTCGACTTGCCACTCTGTGTGCTCTTTCTATCTCCATATTCTGGGCATGATCTACCAAATCCTTAATCTGAATATTGTCTCTTTGTGACCTATTTTCTAGGTCCTTACACTTCTCTTCCATGGCCCTTGTTCTCTCCTCCACCTTCTTTGACTGTTGTGCCCACTCGGGCCCCTTTGTGTCCAGCTCCATCACGCGCTCTCCTATCTCCATTACCCGCTCACCTAAGGAATCAATGGGCCTCATTACAGGTCGGGCGGTCCGGAATTAACAGTGGCGGATTTACCGAAGTCCGCCTCTGGAATTCCCGGGACACCAGGGCTGTAATGCCCTGGTAATTCCGGGAGTCACGGAGGCGGAATGGTAATACGAGTCCGGTGGTAACCAGGCGGTAAATCCGCTGCGGTTACCGCTGGACTCGTAATGAGGCCCAATGTCTCTTCGGTTGCTCGTGATGGCCTGCGAGAGCTCTTCTCTTATGCTCACTCCTTCTGCCTTTAGTGAGCTCCCCCTTAAATTTGGCTAGTGCAGTAAGCAGATCCTCTTTAGTGAGTGCCATATCCCTGTCGCTCTTTCCTGCCAGGTTTCCAAAGGGGAGTTTCATTTATATATGTCCCTTATGGCCCATTTCCTGTTCCGTCTCTCTTTGGTATTCTTCTTTTTTGATGCCATCAACCTTTCACTATTCCATTCTCGTCGACGCCTCTGCCTGCTGTTCTCAGGTTTCTCAGGCTCCCCTGCAAGGCCCTTCCTCACCTTTAAGTTCCACTCCTCCCCTACTTGCTCTTGTCCGGTCTGCTTTCCTGTTGCCTGCAGTGCTGACCCTGTGGCTCCTGCCGTCCCTCCTCCCCAGCCAGGCAGCCCCCTTCTGTGCGTTGTGGGGGGCACTCCTCTGGTGCTCCCTGAGTCTTCCCCCCTGTTGTGTCTTAGCTCTCAGTCTGTAGTGTTGTGGGAGAGGGGCCCCCTCTCGTTGCCCTGGACCCTTGAGGTGTCCTGTCTCCTCTTCTCTGTTTCCCTCCGGTCTCCGGCACCTCTGTATCTACGGGGTGCCCTGTGCTGGTGCACCCTCTTACGGGGTTGCTCGTCAGTTTCCAGGCCCAGGCCCCCTCCCAGTCGTTGTGGGCCCAATCTCTCCTCCTCTCGCTGGCCGTGTCCCTCTCACACTGCTGTCCTCCAGTCTATCAGAGCCCTGCTGCACTGCTACTGTTGTGTAGCCAATCAATTAGACATTGTATATTTAGTGATGTTCACATTGACATATGTTAAGGGAAATGCTTAGTTGCCCCACCTGATGTTAAGAAACAAATCATTTTCTTCCACTGCCCTAAACGAGTATGGATCGTATACCTAGATGATCCTTGTATAACCTATCACACTCACCATTACATTTTTGTAGTTTACCACGTAGGATGACGTTAGTAATACGCAGGTTAAACGTCATCAATGATGAAATGAAGAATATTTACTATAAGAATGTCATTTTTGATAAAATACTTTGAGAAGTCTCGAGAGAGATCATGATGAAGGATGTCTGTTGATGTCCATTGTGCTCCCTGTTTTAGATAATTTTTATTAAAACAGTATCTTAGATAAACCTGAGTTGCCTGTGGAAGAGAGGTCACATATGGAGATTATAGGAGACTCTCTATGGCCTTCACATGCTGCTGCTAGGAAATGGCATCGAAGTAGACAAAGCCTTTTAGAACTTTCTCCTACACAGGTAGCACATGTGAATACATCTAGTCCACTGATTAATGTTTCAATGATTGGTCCAGTAGTAAGAACACATTCTGACATACTTCATGACATAATTACAGAGGCTCATAAGAGAAAAATGAAGCCAAGAGAAATACTAGGGAGAATGATCATGGGCTAAATGATTACCTGGACAGTACAGCACATTTGGGGAATAATCTATCGTACCAGCATATGAAAGAAGTGGGAAGGAGGCTTCAACTGAGAAATGCTTTGTATGTGCACTGCTGCGTATAGCATGGGGAAGTCCAAAATGAATATAGCTATTGAAATAGATGTCCAGACAGCACATTGTCTTTCGCATGTAGCACTTTGCAGAACAAGAGGCCAGTTCATGGGTCAAGATGCCTATCTCAAGTGGGCAACTGAAAAGACAGATCCAGGTGAAGAGGTCTACATACAAGATACGAAGACAAGAAATAAGGCACAAGCGAAGAACCTTGTGATCAGATGTGGAAAATCTGGAGTGAAAGGAGCAGAAATCAGACGAGAAGCGAACAGGAAACTTGAGGTTTCAGGAAAATCTGCAGAAGAAATTTGTAGATGGAAGAACAGAGGCCAGCTGCAGATTTGGGTATAAGTGTTATCACCAGATGGATGAGAAGGAGTCGTAATCTGCAGAGCCTGGGTAGTCATTGGTCATTATCAGTCAACTATTGACATAGTGCAGAATGGATGTAAACCATTGTGGCCAAGACTTGATAAACTACTGACCTGGGTAGAAGACAAAGGAGGACCCTTGCAGATAGTGCCGTTGGAAAGAATGAAGTTGTGCTTCAGAAACAATGGCACAAGAAAAGTCAGAGAGAATGAGAACTGTGGTTGAATCTTTGATGTACCAGGAATGAAACTTGTAACAGCACTAATTATGGATCATTATTGGGCTCGTGGATCCAAAGCGTATATGAGATTGCCAAAAGACGGGGGAGGAATATGCACCTTGGTGAATGTTCATGTTCCTGCCTTGGTGATTCCTAAAAGTGACCTGAACATTGACAGTTTTCCGAAAGCAGATGCTCATCTGAGAAATAAGAGATCTGTGGAGCTGGTTCATCTAATCGAAAACGATAGAAGCCTTTGAATCTATCCCGTATGAGCAGAGACTGGTCAGCCAGACGTCATCAGTGTTCACGATAATTTTCATGCCAAGTATCCAGGTTGGAGCAAATACTAAATGGTTACAGATAACCAGATGGGAATTACTGCAGACAATCAACACTACCATAAAGGGATTCAATGCCATCAAGGAGGAGCTGAGAGCCATAAGATTTGTAACTCTTCAGAACAGATACGTCTTGGACATGATCACAGCTATAGATAGAGGTGTTTATGCAAAAATCGGAGAATCATGTTGCACATTCATACCTTCTCACGATGACGAGAATGGCACCTTGATTGAGGCCATAAAGATGCTGACAAAGCTACATGTCCAGATGATAGACGAAGGGGAAGACATTGCTGATGATAGCTGGTTTGGAGCACTTTTTTCTTGGGTTCCACAATGGACGGCAGACATGTTCAAGTTCCTTGGATCCCTAATCATGTTAGTATTGTTGGGATTCTGTGTGATCAAGATAATAATCACACAATGTAAGAAGACAGCAAAGAAAACTATAGGGATGAAGATCATGCTCGATGTTGAATCACGATGGAAGGCCAGAGATCTAACTGATGATGAGATCAGAAACTTTGTGAAGGCCAATATCCATGCACCTGAGGGAACGAAGTTTCTGTGTCCAAAGAAACCTAAGAAGTATGTGGGAAGATGGATCTATTTCGCTCCAACTGGAAAGTGCATGATCATGAATTGGAATATTTATGAGTATGTGAAATCAGCTGGATGTCTGAAAGGAGTCATAAAGATATGGGTCCCAAAGAACAAGGTCTTCAGAAAAGGATGTCTAGAGATGAAGACTGAGGGGAGAGTGGTCGATAAATCGGCCAGAGCAGGGAGTGTAGAGAAGGAGCTAAGTACCTTAACCTCAACCATCTCGCCCACAGCACTTGTATGTTGGATGCCAGAGTGTGAAACACGTGCGGTACCAGTGAAAATACTGATACCAAGGAGAAAATGGGAGGCAAAGTTCCCATTGAAGAAACCATACCTGCATACGAGAAAATATGATGGTCGCTTGAATGACATTCCGGAAGAAACAGGACGGTTGATGACGAAGATGAATGGTGATGTCATCACCATCACTGTCATACAGAGCAAAGCTGACGTATCAGGGAAGAGACACAGAGACTAGAGAATGTAGACAATTCTATAAGGCATCAAGAAAGTATCACGATAAATGATATCTTGGAATCAAGATGAAGAAACGTATGCAGACATAATGAAGAGATCAAGCTATTTTACACGTATACGAATGTGAAGAAATGCAAGCAGATGAAGTATTCTTAAAGGCTAGGTAAGTAGTGAATAGATTGCGGCATGCGCCAACATGAACATATACATATATATATATATATATTGGAGTCAGTAGAAGATGGATGTTTCACTACGTATGATAGCAGTGCTGAGCAGAAGAAGGGAGGCCGCTTTTCCCAGTTTCCAAGTGTGGCGCAGTTAGAAAACAAGTGAAGTACAGGCAAAAACTCACAAAGGCAAGGTTGGATGAGCCAAGAAGCCAAGGCCATATCAGACTGGAAAAAAAAAGACATTGGATACAAATCGTGTGAAAGAACGAAGCTCCTGTTCAGAAGGCATGGACAAAAACAAGAAGAAATCAGAGGTCTATTAAAGAATAGTGTTTTAATACAGTGAAAGCAATTTCGTGGACTTTAGTCACGTGGGGAGGAGAAGTTGGACGAGCATTATGGTCAGAACTACGCACGAGGGCAGAGCGTGCCTTCACTCCACTGAATTCCCCGGAGCAAAGAACATGGTCAAGGCCGAGTTCAAAGACCTAATTGACAGTGGACCACTGAGATGATGATGGATCGATATGCAAATTGGTGGGAAGCTATGGTTAAGACAAGCTCATCTGCACCTGGACTTTCAGCCTGCATACCGCCAACGTAGGTTGGGAGGGTACTGATGGAGGTTGGAAAGTAACCAATGATAGAGGACCGCATGATCAAGGGTCCTATGGTTGTGTACCCAATTAGACGTTGCATATTTAGTGAGGTTCACAGTGACATATTTTAAGGGAAGGGCTTAGTTGCCCCACCTGATGTTAAGAAACAAATCATTGTCTTCCACTTCCCTAAACATGTATGGATCGTATACCTAGATGATCCTTGTAGAACCTATCACACTCACCATTAGGTTTTTGTAGTTTGCCACGTAGGATGACGTCAGTAATACGCAGGTTAAACGCCATCAATGACGAATGTTTACTATTAGAATGTAATTTTTTATAAAATGCTTTAAGAAGTCTCGAGAGAGATCATGATGAGGGATGTCTGTTGATGTCCATTGTGCTCCCTGTTTTAGATAATTGATATTAAAACAGTATCTTTTGCCAACTACATGAGTTGTTTCTATTGTTGATGTTTGAGTAAACTCTGCATCCACCGTCCATCTCTAAGGTGTTGCTAACCCATCTTAAAGGGCTGAGAAGGAACCTCAGTTCACTTACGTGTCTTCTTGACTCCGCGCTGCGCCTCAGTAAAGATCTCTGTTCGCATCTGAAGAGAAAAAGAGTTTAGAATGTGCGAATGAGCGAACTAACAGTGTTTCTTAGAAGCACATGGTTAACTATTATTCAAGTGGAAGATTCATCTAGGTGGCCCTGTTTCTTATTTTCCGATTAACTGTATAAAAGTAGTACTGAGAGAGATAGCGTTCAACAGTACGCAAGTACGAACAAATAATTGAAAAGTTCTGCTTTAATAAATCCCTGTTTGAAATAGCAACACAAGAACTTTATAAGAAGTATGTAGCAAATGGGAATTCAATCGTTTCAGTGAGAAGCTGCATTTAGAACTACAGAGTCATCCCTACGTCGAGGAAAGTCTTTGGTAATTCTGCCTGGAAGTGATTAGTGTCTCTTGTTAGACCTATTGAATGCGCACCTGTTTAGGAGTAGCGTTTTCTCCGCAGTGCACACGTTCAGCAGAGGTCAGTTAGTGTTTCCAACCATACAAGAGTTCAGAGACTTCTGAAGGAGCCGGGTTCTTTTTTCTTTTGTTGGGTGACACAAACTTCATTTAGTTGCGATAGCAAGCAGCTGGCTGTTAGAAGACACAGCATTAATTAAAACTCTGACAGTGGGAAGCAGGCAGGGGCAGACATTTCTTGTTTCTGAGAGGACAGTACAATGTTAAAAAGACACTCAGGTCTTTTTTCACGCAATTAAGAACTTCAGTGTTTTAGTTTTCGTTTGGGAATCAAATAGTTCATAAAAGAAAGACAATATTAAAGCACAGAACATTCAACTACTGGCAGTTCATGAGTGCTAGAAGAAGGTTCATATTAGGAAGTTTTATTTTTGAGTTTCTATGAATCCTTTGATTGACATCTCCACTGCCATCATAATCTGATATTCGTAACGCAGAGAGGAGGATAACAGGTATTGCTATTAATGTGGTGATTATATTGAGAGGGTCTGAGTTTAAAAATTAACCTGAATCAGATTGTTTCTTATTTCCCTACAGAATTCCGACTAGCCAGAAGACAGGAATCTGTTGTTTGTTGTTTTATCCACTTCCCCTTTCCCCTGGGGAGATTGGACTTGCAGCTGTTAATATCATCAGTTGTGGATCAAATCTCTTGGAGGGATCTGTGGGATTCAGCAAGCTCCTGTGGACAAGAAGTCTACAGGACCGGACCGATAGCAAGCACAGTTAAGAGACAAGGCCTGCGTGGCGAATGCAGTATTTTTTGTAGTAGGCCCTAATTGCGAGACGTGGGACACCTCCAGCCATGCCCGAGCTCCTATGAGGACAGCCCACACCCCCAACCGCCATAAAGTTTATTCATTGTTCTAACAGTGTTGCAAAGATGTTTTTGTACCCGAAAGGAATGTGCCCTAAAAGGCCGCGATCATAGACCAGTGCTTGGTGTGCATGTTATTTCACGCTGGCCAAGGCATGACCCAGCCCATCCCCAGGCAACCACGATTTATAGCCCATATAATTGACTAAACGCCAAGATCCCTGAACTCCATTGCACCACATGCCCTTTGACCACCAACCACAAAGTAACAAGTCCTGAAAAGTTCAAAGAGGACGGACATTGCATGTCTTTGAGCTACAAACATATGATTTGTATTATGAGGTGCTGGGAAGGATACATTATAGTTCATGACAAGGGTGGAGACCTTGGAGCCGGATGGCGCGAAAAGGGAGTGAGTGAAATGTGTGTGTGGAGGTCAGAATGCCCCAGAACCTCCTTTGTGGCAGTCGTAAAAGCCTGCCAGGTGCACAGTATAATGATAAAGTAGCATTTTTTTAGGAGTGTAGTTAATGTTTGCTTAGACCTTCGTCTGTGAGAAGTAGATGATCTCCGCAGCACCCATGTGATGGAAGATGGACGGACTGGGCTGGAACCAATGACCTGGCATCCTTTACAGGGAATGCAGATCTTTTATAGGTGCACACCAATCAGCCGTGCAGGTTTTTACTGTATGGTATTGCATCACGATGATGATGTGTCTGTTTTTAAGCCTCTGCTTGTACCCTCTTTCAGCAGAACGTTCTCGGCAGCAGGGTTCTTTGCTGTTGCTCTCAATTCGTGTGAGATTAAAACTTGTTATCGTTACAAGATCAACTTGGACCTTTTTTCCTAGTGGGTTGTATTTGTTCTGGTGTGAGCATTCAGGGGCGTGCCTTTGAATTTTGACCCCGATGTGATCCCAGCACCCCCCCCGCCGGTACTTGCAGAGGCTTCCCGGCCACTTCTCCAGAAGGAGCCGTGCCCACCTACAGCGGCCGGTCCCAAAAGAGACACGTGTTCCGAATGGTCTTGCAGGAGCCATTTTAAGGGAAGTCCTCTGTGCTCTTTGAAGCGGAGGCACGGCTTCAAGGAAAGTGCAGGCCGGTGTTGGAACCCCGTGACGGAGGAGTTCGGGTGAGCACGCACTTGTGAGAAGACAACAAGAAGGGACAGATGCATGGGGAAGTGTGAGAGGTGTGAACACGTGGAGAGCTGGGTCGTCGATGTGACATGGGTGTGTTTTTTGTTATTTCTTATTGGTGTTTGTATTGTAAAGGGATTAGTTCGGTAAGGCATTATAAGGTAAGACAAAGGTAAGGCAACAGTAATGCATGGAGCCCCTCCTCGGAAAGGGAGTGAAGGTGGTACCACAATCAAATATATTATTTAAAGGAGGAAATAAAGTAGTGGTCTCGTATAATTAGTAGTAGACCTGGAGTAGTAGTCATTGTAGTTTTAGTTTGTTATTTCAGTTTATTGTATTTGTGTTTAATTAGATGAAGAACAGGCCCTAGGAGGGGTATAAATCATGTGTGTCGCAGCATAGTATGGCATTGGATGGTCGCGATAATTAGTGTTTGTGTGTGGGGGAGGGGGACAGAAAAGGGTGTGGTTGATTTTCTCTTTTTGTTGTTATTGTCTTGTCACAAGCAGCGGCGGCGTGCGCGGTGCTTCAGCAGGGCTTCGGGGGTCAGTAAGGTATGACATCACCATCATGGGGAGAGAAACACCAATAAAGTATATGTACAAGGCCTTGTGACTGTATCGTGACAGGTTGTAGAAATACGGTAAGCAGCGGATCTCCGAAACGGGAGGAGTAGAGATATCCTGCCTGTGGCCAGAGAAGGGCTCCCACAATAAGAGCGTCTTGGAACATGTCCTCGTTCTTAGTAGCTAAGTATAAGGGAAAACAGCTACAGAAGAGAAAAGACATTTTCGACCTCTGGTGAGTGTTCGAGGACAGAGAGAATCAAGGGAACGGAGTGGGGACACACATACAGGAAGATGAAATGTGCAGGAGTGGGGAAGAAGAGGGTGGGGTGCCAGCGGAGCACAGGGGATCATATACCTTGACAGCGTACCCTGCAGAAGGGTGCACAAATCCAATTTATGTGTCCACCAAGCACCCGCCTGAAGTATCGGCATCCGTGGGTTTCAGGTCAAGAGAATTTGAAGAAAGGTTGGCAGAATTGCTAGCAGAGATGAACAGGATACAGGCATCCTCAAGAGAAGTGAATGATGTAGGGGTGTCGGAAGACAGATCAGGCGAATGGAGATCAAGGGACTTATTGCTCAGGATGGATAATGAAGGCAGTGGGTGATATCAAGAGCTTGATGGTTGCTATAATTGGGGACCAGGCTGGGAATGTGTTAGACAGAATCCAGTGCAGTTTGCGTAGGGAGCACTACACCAGATTAGGACTACAGGTGAGAGCAATAAATCCTCTTTGGTATCAGTCTGTACCACAAAGATTTAGTTGGTAGCTGTGGCTGAGCAGTCAGACTTATCTCAAGAGGGAAATGAGCAGTATTCAGGGTTTACACATTAGGCCCACAAGTTAAATTAAGTCAAGGAAAAATATACACACTCCCTATATGAATTGTAGACCAAGTGAACCAGAGTGAAAACTGAGCAAAACAGCACAGTGAAAACTACACACAAGGGATCCTCTAACAATTCCTCACAAGGGAGGGAAAGCACAAGTTATTCAGAAATAGGTTCTTATACACCCTAACAACACTTCCCATCAGTTGTGAACGCATTCAGCAAGACAGTGCATCAGTGTAAGCAATACTTAAAATGAAAACTGAGAAAAATGGCATTTCACAATGATTATGCAGTGGGAAGAAAGGGGAGTTATAAGAAAGGGGTGCACCACACAGTTCGAATGGAGAATCAGTCTCGAGAAGGCAGATCTAACAAATGTGACCAGAGTCAGTAGGCCTGTGCCAGAGTTAGTGGTACAGGGCAAGGGTCCAGGAGCAAAATGTTCTTGTAGCTGCAGTCAAGTCTTTGGTTAACAATATTGAAAAGGAGGTTGCAAAGGTTGAAAAGACAATGTAAAGAGAGAGAGGTGCGGCCAACCCAACAGATAGGTAAAGGATTGAAAACACCTTTAGCACTACCGCGAAGAAAGGGCAGCCTGGCAGAACAATGTACCTTAAAATTAAGAAGGGACCTGCTCAGCAAGCAAAACAGGACAATTTCATTCACAGCCCACGGTATAGTTTGGTCCACGCCTGGGTTGTGCGCCATAAGGGCAATGTTGATAATACACACAGTGACAAGGGATATGGTGGTTCGCCGGACTCCCGTGCACTCGGTCATGTTCATTTATGATATTACTGTTTGCGAGTATCGACAGATTTCCTCTATCGTCCAGTTGTTTCGCCTCAGGTGGTGGCGGGAACAATATTGTCACTGGATTTACAGGGATTGTTGGTCTCTGACGAGAGGATTGTCATGCTAGGAATAGACAAGGATGGGTTTGGGTGGCACACAGTGCTCTGTATAGATCCAACAGTATAGTTAAAGGAAGTGATGGATGATGAGCTATTTGAGAACAATGACAAAAATTGGGAGATAATATTAGAGATTTGTATCCCCTACAATATAATTGTACGGTACCGAAGGGTGCAGTGTCCCCTGATGGCAGTACCAACTCCACCCCTATTTCTTGACAAAGACTTACAAGATGTGCCTCCGCATTTGTGGACTACAAATCCACGCGATGTAGGACTACTGAAAGGCGTGACCCCTCTGCGTATAAAACTTAAACCAGGTGCAGTGCTACCCAGGATAAAACTATTTCCGTTATCAAGGGAGGTGGACGTGGGTATCAGAAATGTACTACAGGCCCTACTGGACCAGTGGAATTATTGTGCCGGCTACATCTCCGTGTAACATGATGATATACCCTGTCAAGAAATCAACTGGGGGTATATTGAAGAATGATCTAGGACTTACGCCCCCTCAAAGATGTGGTACTGGAGAATGATCTAGGACTTACGCCCTCTCAAAGATGTGGTACAGAAAGAATTTCTGGTTGTTCCTAATCCTGCGACAATTCTATGCAGTATCCCCAAAGAAGCTGCATACTTCACTTTAGTGGACTTGAAGAATGCATTCTTCTCGATTCCACTCCATCCCGAGTCAAGTTACCTCACGGCATTTACAAAGGGCCAAATGCGTTTCGAACATACTAGGTTACCTGAGGGCTACTGCGAGATTATCCAGTATGTGGATGATCTGCTAGTGTGAATTGACAGTGAGCAGCACTGCCGACGGGATTCCATTATACCGCTACAATTGCTCGTCCATAAGTGGTACAAAGTCGACTAGGCTAAGTTTCAATACTACCAAGAGGAGGTGCTCTATCTGGGGCAGTTCATATCAGCGAACAGTAAAATAATTCTACCAGATAGGGCAGCGTCAGTAAGCGCCACACACAGACCCACCTCAGTTAAAGACATGCAGATATTTTTGGGGCTGTGCAATTACTGTAGGGCATGGATCTTAGATTACGCGACATACACAAGACCACTTCTGCAGGCCCTTAAGGAAGCACAGAAAACAAAGGATCATAAGCTACAGTGGACTCCACATATGATCAAACAGTACGAGGATCTAAAAGAAGTTATTAGTTCAGCGGATCGGGGTTGGAAGGCCGCAGCTGAAATGTTTGAGGGAGAAAAGACTGAATGTTTTTTTCCGAAAATAACTTTTCGGTCTTCTCTCCCCTGAAGATTTCATCCTTTTCCCTTGCCCCCACCCGCACTCCCCTACTTACCTTGCAGTGGCACACTTCACTGTGTGCCGCCGACTCGCTGTGTCCCTGCAATGCCTGTTCCCTTTCACTTCCGTGATTGGGAACAGGCGCCGCAGGGTCCTTTCCTTTTCTTTTTTGAACTTTTTACAGGACCGGCTCTGGGGAACACCCCTGCAACCCTCACTCACAATATAGTGAACAAGGGTGCAGGGAACACCCCCACAGTCCCTGCAGCCCTTGCCATCGAATGGGGGATTTGGTCAAACTTTTCGGCCATTTAGAATTTTCGAACGGCAGAAATTTGGCCAAATCTCCCATTTGGTCTTTTTTTGGGGACTTTTTGGACATTTCCTAGTTCAGCACCTGTACTGGCCACCCAGGAATTTTACTTGTTCTCACATTCAGATGGCCAGCTCATGACTGCATTGTTGTCACAGAAGCGCACTGTGGGCTATAAGCCATTGGCCTATTACAGTGGCACACTGGATTCAGTGATGCAAGGGCAGTTCATGTGCAAACAAGCTTTAGCAGCTGCTGGTAATAGAAAAAAGTTCTACTATTGTAATGGGGTGCTCAGTTACATTGTATGCGGAACACTCTCTATTTGCCATCCTGCAGAGGTCAAAATCTACCCTCACTACACAGAGATCTTCTGCGTACGAGATTATTATTGCAAAGCCCCGTATTCATGTGGTTAGATGCAAAACAGTGAATCCTGCCACCTTCCTAACAGATATGCTCACTTCTGAAGATCTAATGGTACACGACTGTGCCACAAGGGGGAGGAGAACGGAATCCCCAAAACAAAAGATTGTGCATTGGCGGAGGGGGAGGTGATGTTCGTTGATGTGTTATCCGCAATTGACCAAGAGAGTGGCCAGAGACATACTGGGACAGCGGTGGTACGATTGGAAGAAGGGAAGTACGAGATGGTGATTATGAAAAGATTGCTCATATATTATTCTGCACAGGCGGCAGAACTCATAGCACTCATCGAAGCATTGAGAGCGTTCCAAGGGTGCCATGTCACCATATATTCAGACTTGGCGTACGTCTCAACAACTGTGCACGCCTGTCTGTGTCGCTGGACGAGGAAGGGGGTTCAGAGGGCAAGTGGGTCTCTACTGCGGCACTGCTATAAACACTGATAGATGCATAATCCCAGCCATCTGTTGTGGCGGTCATCAAGTGCGCCGCCCACACTAACGGGACAGACAAAATATCAATGTGGAATGCAGCTGCTAATGCGGCAGCCAAAATGGCAGCGTATCTGCCAAATAAAATGCCTGCGGAGTACATCGTGAACACCCCACCAGCAAGTGAATATCCAGTACCTTACACAGCATTGTCAATCTCCCAAATAATTGAATTACAAGGAAGGGCACCAGAAAGGGAGAAAGAATTGTGGCTACAAAGGGGATGCAAGCAATCCCCAACAGATCTATTTTGGAGACAAGAGAGCTCTGGGAAGACAGTAATGGCCCAGGAGATGCTAGCAGTAGCATTTGAACAGTTACACTAACCATCCCATAGTTAGAAGCAGCACATTGCAGCAGATATACAGGAGGACCGGTTTATATCAAACATTCAGGAAAACATCACAGAAATGGTTGTTCATTGCACCACATGTCAAAGTTTCAGTACAGGGATGATGCTACAGATGTTATGGGGTACATTGCCCCGCCCTACTGGGCCGTTCCGTGAATTACACATAAATTATGGCGACATTGGTGAGCGTTGCAATGGCTCTAGGTACCTCATAGTGGTAGTTTGCCCTTTCTCAAGGTGGGTGGAAGCAGGGCCTTGTGCACACATCCAGATGCCAAATGTGCTGCTAGATTTTTGGTATGCAAGGTTTTCCCTCGATGGGGTGTGTGCGAATTTGTAAGGTCAGACAATGGCACCATTTTTTTCAATGCATTGTTTCAGCACATCACAGCATTATTGGGCATTAGGCACCGGATGTGTTCAATTTGCCACCCACAGGCCAACGCGTTGTGGCAGGATCAACGGGCACCTCAAAAGCAAATTGTCCAAACTGTGTACCACATTGAAAAAGAACTGGGTACACTGCTTGCCCCGGCCCTCTTCAGTCTACGCACATAGCCCAGCAAAGGCCACCATTTGTCACCTCACAAGGTGGTCACTGGTCGGTGCATGCACACCCCCATATCTCTTGTAAGAAGGGCTTCAGATGCACATAGGGCAGCAGCGGTGTTAGGTGACAAGTTCAAAGATTATTTGACCACGCTAACGTGGCCAATTAAATGTGTCTCCCGACAGATTGCACCTCCCACAATTGAGACAGCAGACACACAGGACGTAGCAACCACGACAGCGACAGATCCTGGTTGCACGACCACACAACCGCTGCTGCATGGTGACTTTTTGTACATTCGCAATTTTGTGCATAGGTGGAACAACCCTGGATTCCATGGGCCCTATGAGGTGGTGATTTTCATTCCCCTCGCTGTGAAGATAAAGGGCTTTTGATGTTGGGTCCACCTTTCTGATGTCCGCAGGGCACCTCCAGACAGCACATCGGCACTTCAGTTATCTTAAAGGAGTTGTAGTAGTACCTGCACCCTATCTACCTCACCAGCCTGTACAGGCATGACACGTGTGCGTTGTCACACTCCATTGATGGGCCAAAGCCTTCCTGCTAGCTCTGTCTTTTTCCTTTTTCGGGGGCTATTTTTGTTTTTCTCTCTCTTTCTCTCTTTTTCTCTCTCTCCGTGTAAAGGTGTGTCTTGTACGTCTCTCTCATTTTTTGTAGTACTTTTCATTCTGCTTCCAGTTCAGGAGTGAAGATGATGAACCTCAGAAATGTAAATAATTGTTTGTTAAGTAGGGATCCAAAGTGTAGATGCACAAATGATAAGATGCAGGCATATGCCTATTACTGTGGAATGACTGTTATTGCAGGTTTATGTATGATATTGAAGGAAAGTCCTTGAACGCTCACACCACAGAGAATACAACCTGCTAGGGAAGAAAGGCCCAAGTCGATCTTGTAAGGATAACAAGTTTTAATCTCACACGCAGATGAGAGCAACAATAAAGAACTCTGCTGCTAAGAACGGAAACGTATTATAATGACAACATGCAGTAAAAACCCACAGAGCTGATTGGATGGACCATATACATGTTCCACCTTTACCCATAAGGGATGCCTGTCTATTGGTCCCAGCCCAGTCCGTCCGTCTTCCATCATGTGGGTGCTGCAGGGCTCATCTTCTTCTCACGTCGAAGGTCAGAAAACATTATACTCCTACCATACAGATAGTTTATCACTCATACTGTGCACTTGGCAGGCCTTAGGATGGACACAAAGGAGATTCCGGGGCACTGTAACCTTCACACACACATTTCACTCACTCCGCTCCGTGCCATCCATCTCCAATATCTCCACCCTCGTTTTGAACTATAATTTATCCCTCCTAGCACCTTGCAATACAAATCACACAATTGTCGCTTCAACGATGTGCCCTGTCCGTCATCTAAGGATTTGTTACTTGTGGGTTGGTGATCAATGGGCACTTGGTGCCATGGAATTCAGCGGTCTTCAGTTTTAGTCATTTATATGGGCTAAAACTTGTGGTCGCCTGGGGATGGGTGGGCCATGCTTTGGCCAGTGTGAGATAACATGCACACCAGGCGCCGGTCTGTGATCGCGGCCTTGTAGGGCACATTCTTCTCAAAAATCTTTGCGACAGTGTTAGAACAATGAATAGGCGTTTGTGGTGGTTGGGGTGTGGGCTGCCCTCATGGGAGGTCGGGCAATGCTGGGGATTTCTCTTGTCTCGCACTTTTGGGCATAGTGCATGCAATACTGAATTTACTGCGCTGTCCTTCTCTTCTACCTACGGTTACTAATATCTACTCAAAATAGAAATGCTGCTTGCACCTTATGCTGTACTATGTGGGTAGACTATATTTGGTTATACTGCGGTAGGATGCTGTTAAACTGGAAGGTGTCTCCTCTTTCCCCCCTGGCCCATCATAGTGCTTCGAATGCCTCTCGCCTTACTCTAAAGGGCCTAGGGGGCGTGGGACGGGGCTGTCCCTTCCCCAGCAACATTGATGGTATTATTGGGGCTTTATTGGGGAGAGTATGTTATAGGAAGAGGTTATATAAAAGGGGGAATGGGACAGTATACTTAAATGGGACAGTACATATAAAATTTTATAATATGAGTGGATCTACATATATTTGTAGCAACATGAATGTTAACAATAATAATGGAAATGCATATAGGCGTAGCAGTAGTATTGATACAAGTGTTGATGATTATAGCAGGAATAACACGACAGCAAGTGTGCATGCACAATTGGCAATGAGGGTAATAGTAAAGAGTTTGTTTCCGGTAATTCGAAGACTGTTTAATAATACAAAAAAAATATAATGACATTTTCGATAGCAATGTTAAGGCCAGCACCCTGAGAGCATGTATTGAATAATGAAAAGAGAAGTACGAAAGAAGTATGATACCTATGAAGGGCTGGGTTTGGATGCAATTGAGGATATATGCCACCTTGAGTTTACCAACAACTGGTATACTGACATGAGTAGCGTGGGAAGAGCTGTTGTGAATGGAAGCTGTTATGTGTGTTCACTTAATCGATACGTGTCAGGGGCACCCAAGGGGTTAGTACCACAAGCAGTCCCAATTACAAAGGCACAATGTCTAGTCCATCTTGCGCTATGCAGAATAAAAAAGAACAGTCCAGGCACATAGTGTACAACTGAAAATGGTGGGTCCAGATCTTGTGACGTGCAACGATGATCCAAAAAACATCAAGTGTGTGGCGCTACCTTATTTGATGGTGAAAGAGTATGAATATGTTGATAACAAATGGAAGGGCACCACACTACCTTGCCTGGCAGAAGGTCTGGGAACATAACTAGGAAATGAAAGCAGAGGTGGACAATTTCTGTGAACATATATGGACAGATCATATCACAAAGCTGATTTGGGTTGCAACATTGGAAATGTCAGTACAAGTGCACAGGAAAGAAGTGTATGGACTGTGTTTTCTGCAGCAAGGGTACGGTATTTGTCGGCACAAACAAACGTTGCAATAAGACTCTCCTGATTCCAGACATGAAGAAGGGAAGGGCAGCTGTGATGGATTACTACTGGGTCTGTGGCCAAAAAGCTTACTTGCACCTCCCACCATCATGGAGGGGCTATTGTTCGCTAGCCACCCTGCGCTACTAGTTATTACAGAAGAACACCTGAAGGGGGGCGCACTGCCTGCTGAGGAGCCAACTAGCCCCCCTGTATTCAAAAAAGAAGAAAAGGACCTGTTGTCCACACAAGAGCTCTGCACCATGCCAGGGAAAGGACAGTTCCAACAACTAAAGAGGAAGAAACAATCAAATTACATAGACTCTTCCGCATTGCTTGCTGAAATCCCAGAAGAGCACAGGCTCTTGAGCTCAACAGAATCCTTTTTCGCATCTCTAGTGTTGCCGGGTGTTTAGGCCGCAGCAAACGCCAAATGGTTGCAAATCGTGCGCTGGGAGCTGCTCCAGCTTGTGAATGATACAGAGAACGGGTTCAGCGTGATCAACGTTGAGTTGCATGCATTGATACCTATGACGATACAAAACCGCTACATGCTGGACATGTTAACAGCAATGGAAGGTAGGGTTTGCAAAAAGTTTGGCAATTCCTGCTGCACGTTCGTGCCTTCAGAAGATGCAGAGAACACGTCGTTATCCCACATCATTGCAGCCGTCCATGGCCTGGGTGTTCGCAAGAAGGAGGGAGTAGTACAGGAGAGTGACTGATTCACCATGGCATTTGACTAGGCCCTGTCTTGGCTCGGAGCGATCATGAAGATGTTGATGCCCATTATGGTGTTCATCCTACTTATCTTCTGCACCTGACAACTGCGAATCGATGTTGTGCCTAAACGGCATTCAATAGGGCAAGCATTATGGTATCAATTGGGGTTTCAAAAGCACCTTGCGACACAAAAAATATTGAAGTACAATCTGGTCTCCCACAGAATTTCAGTTCTACGGTGGCAGCTGGTGGCTAATAGCACCAAGTTTAAGCAACAAGTAGTACGAACATCAGCAGACACGCACCACCAGATGATGTTATCCGACATGCATCAAGATTCCACCGGGATAGCGACAAGGTGCAGAAAATACACAGGAAACACTTTCGCCTCCCCAGTATTGACACGGATATCCAACAATGGATACCTGCCAAGCCACAACTGTCATACACCAGAGCGCCCACCCTGCGCAACGTGCTTAGTATCATACATGGCACCGGCGGCACCAGCAGCGACATTGAGACATAATAAATGTGGCACTTGCTCCATGTGCACCCATACAAAGAATACCAATTCAATTACCTTTTTTGGCACTCACAATCACAAAGTCACCCAGTTCATCAATTGCAAATCAAAGTTTGTTATCTATGTTATAATTTGCACTTGTAAATTCAAATACATTGTCAGCGCGATCAGGGCACTGATAACCAGGATCATAGGACATATGGCTCTACTGAATTAACAAGATGCAAGATATCCACTGGCGCTGCACTGGTAGGAGAAACATCAAATGGACAAGAAAGAGGATATACGATTAATGGGTCCTGAAGTAACCAAACGTGACCCTAGAGGTGGAGACAGGGAACTCAGACTACGACAATGAGAAGCTACGCTAATCTGCAGATACAGAAGTGTTAGCCTAGGTCTCAACACGGACCACAAGCTCATTGTCAGTGTCTGACCTTCACATAACTGCATAGCGACGGGTCGACCACTACCTATGGCTACCCCCTGTCCCCCACCCTAAAGAGACGAACACCCCCACCACCCTGACCACACACACTCTCTGCCTCCATTGGGCATACACACATGCTGGAGGTTACAGACATGCTGTCGGGACCAGACCGCCGGATCATAGATTTGTTTCTACATGCACTGCATGTTGCTGGATCACTACACGGTTACCCCCTACCCTGACCTCTCCCCTCCATAGGAACTTAATTCCACAACCCTGCTCGCATCTGCTTGGTGTCATTTAAATTCAACCCCAGTCGCTGCCCGCCCAATCAGCCATACATTGGCCCACAATATACTGGCTTCCCTGGCTTCCACAGTGCCTTATGCATACCCTCGCTGCGCACCCAATCTGCCATACATTGGCCCACAATATACTGGCTCCCCAGGCCTTCACAGCGCTGTGTGCATACCCAACCCGTGACCTTGTGCACCACACATGCCATCCCCTGGCCAACCATCGCCAGCACGGCACCCTTCTGCCCTGGCCTGATTGCCACAAAATGTTCACACCCCGCCCCCCTTACTTCACCCTCCGCTCTCCTGCCGTCACCCATCAGGTAGCATCCACCACTCGGCTATGGCTCACTATTCGCTATCTGGCCCCTGCCAGCTATGCCCATCCGATGATTCCAATTTAAACAATAGCAGAGCACCCCATGCCTTAGAATCATGCACGTCTCGGCAACTACTCCAGGTTGCCGGCGTCTTTTTCCATGGAAACACAGCAGCAAATCAGAGTAGCACTCTGATTTGGTCACCCAACCAATCGGTGACACTGTGACACATTAAAAATCTCCCACAATATGGCAGACAGGATCGCCAGATCGCTGTGACTGCCCATCGTTTACTCAGAGGCCCCCCACGGGCCCACTGGTAAATCGCTCCCCGATCGCTACCAATTGGGTTTACTGCCAACCACCTGTAGTCCTAAATCTTTTGCAGTGGTCCCTAAGGGAACTGCACAGGTTTCTGCCTAACAAGGGGGATCTCAGACCATTCCTCACTGCTGGTTACTCTAAGGGGTGTGGAGAACACTCAGAGGGGGAGTGGCAAGTTGAATGCGTACTACCTAAAGAATGAGAAGATAGCAGAGGCTCTCCCACAATATGGCGGACAGGATCGCCGTGACTGCCCATCGTTTACTCAGAGGCCCCCCATGGGCCCACTGGTAAATTGCTCCACGACCCTGCTATGCGTTTCCTTACGCTCTCACAGTGGATACCCTCCCACCCTCCAACCATCTTTCTCTGTGCTCATGCCTCTCCATTCTATGCATGGCACTCACTTCAACCCTCTCACCCACCCCCCTCGTGCACCATGCACCACTCTCCCCAAACGCATCACATGACATGCCTTCCATTGCCCTTGTTAGGCACCCGGACCAAACCAGCACCACGCTCAAACCCCCACGCAGATCCAATTTTAATCACCTTGCCACAGGTTGCCCCAACATGACCGCTCTTCGTCAGGCCACTGTGTCCCCACATGCTGGACACTCACCCCCACAACCACCAACAGTTGCGCTGCTCACCCTATTATGACCATGCCTTGTGCCAGCAACTATTGGACCTCCTACCGACACAAGTACCACAAGCCTCCCTACCCATGTCCCCTCACACACTGTCTCAGCCTGTATGCGCACCGTGACGCGTATATATGCATTAGATGCGCCTCCACACCACACCTCCATCCCCCCATCGATGTGTCCCTGCGCGCCCTTCCATCTCCCATGTAACACCACCACCCATGGCATCATCCAGCCTCTGGCCTAGTCATACATGACAGGCCATGACAACTCGTCACACCCTTTCCCCCCGCCCACCATCCACTGGCAACCACGGCCACTACCAAGCTCCCAATCAAATTACCCTACAGCCTCAGACTATGTCACCACCCACTCTCCTTCTTCCTCCTAGATGCTATCCAGCACCTTACTCAAGGACCATCTCAGCATTATACCCTATCGGTAAGACCCTTCAAAGTTAACAATATTGATTGGAAACTACATACCCACCCTATCTATAACAGTGTCCTCCCTCCCTTTCTCTCGCCCTTGGTGCAAGTTCTCTTTATGGCAATACGTACCCACCTGGCTCATGCTTACAATGGTAATTTATGTAATGTTGAACTATGCACATGTATATATATATTTCTGAGGCTTGTGGAATCTGCTTAGATCACATTCTGTGCATAGGCCGACATCTAGTGGAAGCTGCGGAGTATTACAGTTTGTTTTTCGAAACTTGAAAATTGGGCGTCGACACAGGGCGTGCCAGTAATACTATCCCTAGTGTGACGTCCACTGTACCCAGGATCCCTCACGTGTCTAGGACCCTCAGATTGTTTTTTTCCGCCATGCTGATCGGAAGCACTGAGCGGAGTTCCCTGACTTAGTCAGATTTTGCTAATATTGTTATATATTTTCCCCGTTTATTCCACCTCTACGTCGAGTCTCCGAACATCGACACTCGACGCCGGATCGGAGAAAATTCAACCGTCGGACTACAGCGACGGATTTGGGCCTCGGAAGGCCTCTGGCCTCGGCCCGGGCCTCGGAAGTCCTCTGGACTCGGCCCTGCAAGTAGGGAGAGTGGGGTGTGGCACATATCCTACACTCTGTTTAATATAGGTACACTACTTATATTCCTACACTCCCAGCCCGCTGCCATAGGGTGCGTATGGAGGGTACCCCCTTTCAATTTTGCCCCAAGTGCAACCGCAAGTATCCTTGGGTTGACAGACACGCCACGTGTAACCTCTGCTTGCCGAGGGACCACCCCGAGGCGAATTGCAGAGCGTGCAGTCGGTTTAAACCGAAGACCCTTAAGGACCGTTCGACAAAGCGTTGGGCCCACCACGCCAGGCGACAAGAGGCCATGGCCGTGGAGGGTGCCTTCAGCGATGGCAGCGACGCCTTACTTTCGGACGGCGAGGGCAATGTGGCGCCGATGGACAGCCAAGCGCAAGTCCCCGACCTCGGAAGGTTGTCCGGCAGGGCAGCTATGGGGAAGACCCCCGGCGACATGAGCGCTACCCACACCACTTCCAGCAAACAGAAGTCCAACCGAGACTCGACGAGCACGTCGAGTTCTCGGCAAGAGGCACGTAGAGAACGGTCCACCGAGTCGGTGTCCTCTGGGCGTTCGCGTTGGAGATCGCCTCATGACACAAAGCAACCCTCCACTGTTGCTAAAAGTGCCTCACTCCCTTTAGTGACTGAGGTTCGGTCGTCGGAGGACAACGCCGATCTCTACCCCCAAGCAGCACTCCAGGAGTCGGCGTCTGCAGGCAACGGCAAGGCTGCTACCGAATCCCTTACACTCTCCAGAGACAGGGACTCTACCCCCGAATTTCGACGCCAGGCATCGAAAAGCTCTGATAGGGCCCAAAAGTCGGGGAAGCACACTTCGACCCACGGGGAGGGGGAAAACAACGAAGTAAGCAGTCCCAGCTACTTTCTACTCCACCTAAACAGACGGACAAGTCTCAGACCCCTGTCCTTAAGGCCCCTGTTCAGGCCAGTAGGTCTAGCCAGGACAAATCTCAATCTGTTGTCCCTAAAACCCCTGTTCAAACCAGTAGGTCTAGTCAGGATAAAACAGGGAAAGCACTCCAGGAAAGAGTTATTCCCAGTTCAAAGGAATGGTCCAGTGAGGACATAGACAGAGTAATGTCAAGGATGTCATCATTGGCAGATTTCTATGCCAAGAACCCGGAACACTTTCTCTCTTATACACCAGAAGGGTCAACTCCCTCAGGCTCGAAGGATCCAATACCCCCAAGTAGGAAGTCCCGGGGTGAAGCACCAACTCTATCTTCAAACCCCTTCTATATACAGCCCTATTCTCAATACCAGGAAGATCCATCCTTTATTGAGGATCCAGACGTGGGCATGTTTGAAGAACAAACTGGGACAGACTATTACGGGGATGATGAGGACCAAGAGGAGGAGGAGGAAGAGGACGACACAGATACATACAGGGTAGATTCCCCAGTAGAGAAAGAGCCCGCGGTTACCGACTCCCCGGTTGACAACCAACCTCTCCTGAATGAGGTCCTGTCCAGAGCGGCACAGCACTTCCACATTGACACCCAAGGTGCTCAGGAAGAGAGGGACTTTGCAGAGGAACTGGTGGGAGAAAGGAGACCTGTTGCTCAGGCCATCCCTATCCTTAAGTCAATACAAAGGAGGATAGACCCTTCCCTTGTTAACCCCAATCTCACTAGGGCAGTAAACTCCAGAATTGAAAACCTTTTCAGGGCAGCCCAATCTGACACACTATACATAAGGGGACATCTCAAACCAGACTCCCTGGTTGTTACAAATACCCGTAAGAGGGCGGGAACACCCTTGTCATCGTCCGAAGCTCCCCCCGACAAGGAGAGCAAGAAGATTTATGGCTTGGGCAGGAAAGTAGCCTCCACTTCCGCCTACCAGGCAAGGATTGCAAACTCCACCACCCTGCTGGCGAGTTACAACTGCCATCAATGGGAAGAAGTCGCAGCTCTCATAGATTCGGCCCCAGAACCCTTAAAAAGCCAATTGGCACGAGTTTCGGCCGAGGGGAGAGCCGTATCAGGTTGCATTTTAAAATCAACCTTTGATGCCGCGGATAACGCCGGCAGATTAATTCCTGAAAGCACGGTCATCAAGAGGCATGCTTGGCTACGGCAGTCTGGTTTCAAGGCCGAGACCCAAGCATCATTGATAGATAAGCCGGTGGAGCCGGATCTATTGTTTGGAAAGGCGGTCGAGGACGCGCTAAAGAATGCCAAGGACGAGTACGAGACACTCAAGTCCCTAGGGCAACTAACCAACAAACCCCCCAACCAGAGAGGGAATGGCAATTTTCGTCGGCCTCGCGGACAAAACTCCCAAAGAGGCTCTAACTATTCCCAAGGCCAGGGTACTACATGGAACACTAACTAGCAGTCTACCCAGAGTTATGGCAGGGGTAACAAAAGAGGTCATGGTAGGGGTAGAGGCAGTCCCAATAAAGGAGGGGGCACGCCCCCACCAAAACAGTGACGCTCCGTTCAGGGTCCCTTCTCACGCATACCCAGTAGGGGGACGCATTTCCATCTTCACCCAAGCTTGGGAAGAGATCACATCAGACAGATGGGTGTTGTCCACAGTGTCCGCAGGATACTGCATAGAACTCCCAGAGCGTCCCCGAAACCACCCTCCACGACAAAGAATACACTCCTTAGACCACCAGAAGATCCTACTCGAAGAGATCGAAATTCTTCTTGCAAAGGACGCGATAGAACTCGTCCCGGGACACCGTGTAAACAAGGGTATTTATTCAACTTACTTCCTTGTGCCAAAAAAAGATTTGACAATGCGCCCAGTATTGGACTTACGGCCTGCAAACAAGTATGTCAAGCCCCAAAAATTTCGCATGACTACTCTCCAAGAGTTAATTCCCCTCCTAAAAAAGGGGTATTACATGGCAACATTAGATATGAAAGATGCCTATTTTCATATTTCCATGTTCCCAGCGCACAGAAAATATCTGCGCTTCAAGGTGGACAGTCAGCACTACCAGTTCAAGGTACTGCCCTTTGGGATAGCCTCAGCTCCATGGGTATTCACCAAGGTACTGACGGTGGCGGCGGCACACCTACCCAGGGAGGGAATCCCATTGTACCCTTATCTGGACGACTGGCTCATCACGGGGGAGACCTCAGTAATTTGCAGGACAAACATTCAAAGAACTATAGACCTCCTCTTCGAATTGGGCTTCTCCATAAACGAGAAAAAATCAAGTCTGGTGCCCAGCACCTCCAAGCAGTTCCTCGGAGCTGTTCTAAATACGCAAGAGGGGTTGGCTTTTCCTTCAGAGGAAAGAATTCGGAATATACTACTGCAAATTCCGCAATATCAAACCGGTCTCCAGATAACAGTACGCAAAGCAATGCGTTTGCTGGGCATGATGGCGTCATGTATTTACCTGGTCCCCCACCCGCGGCTGCGCATGCGTCCCATGCAAGAATGGTTGGCGAAACTGTGGTCTCAGGCAAGTGGTCAGTGGGATGATCTAGTGGTCGTTTCGCCAACACTTGTACAAAGCCTCCACTGGTGGACAAGAGACAATCTATCCAAGGGGAAACCGTTTTACGATCCCGAGATACAGGCGGTAGTCACGACGGACGCATGCCTGACAGGGTGGGGAGCTCACCATCTCCACCACAAAGCTCAGGGTCTCTCGTCCCACACAGTGGCCAAGAATCACATCAACCTGCTAGAGCTTCTGGCAGTTTTCAGAGCACTTCAAGCGTTCGAGCCCCACCTATTGAACCTGTCGGTGCAGATCCGGACGGACAGCACAACAGCCATGTTCTACCTGAACAAGCAAGGAGGGACTTGTTCGCCAAATCTGTCCAGACTTGCCCAGAAAATTTGGACATGGGCACTCAGACGGAACATCTTTCTGTCATCTCAACATGTTCCAGGGGATCTCAATTCTCTAGCGGACGCTTTGAGCACAGAACCCCTTCCGGAGGAACACGAATGGTGTCTACACAGAGATATCGTAGAAGATCTCTTCTCTCAGTGGGGTTTCCCCACTATAGACCTATTCGCCACAAGAGAAAACAGACAGTGCCCAGGATTCGCATCCAGGTTTCCCCAAGCAGACTCCCTAGGGAACGCCCTGTGGATGAACTGGTCAGGGATGTTTGCGTACGCTTTTCCACCAACTCCTCTCATCAGGAAGGTGGTGAACAAGATGAACAGAGAGTCGATGACGCTCGTCCTTGTTGCTCCCATGTGGGCGAGACAACCGTAGTTTCCACACCTACGCAGACTCTCGGTGTGCGATCCCATCAAACTCCCGGGCTGGTACAACCTTTTGTCCCAGCACCAAGGTCAGAAGGTGTATCCTCAACCCAACTCCATGAACCTAGCAGTATGGCTCCTGAGGTCATAGAGTTTGGACATCTCAATTTACCACAGAGGTGTATGGACATCCTAAAAGAGTCTAGGAAACCGAACACGAGGCATTGCTACTTCGACAAATGGAAGAGATTCGTTATCTGGTGCCAGGATAAACAAATCAACCCAGTCGATTGCACTCCTTCCACTTTCGTGACTTACATGCTCCACCTGCTGGTCGCAGGGTTGGTTTTCAACTCACTAAAGGTACACCTGGCAGCACTGTCAGCGTACACCACCTCACATAGCAAAGTGTCGTGGTGGAAGGTACCCGTGGTTAAAGCCTTCATGGAGGGAGTAAAGAGACTTCATCCTCCTATATCTAACCCACCACCAGGATGGGACCTGAACGTGGTGCTATCCAAACTCATCGGCCCCCCATTCGAGCCCATGCATAAGACAAGTCTCAAATACCTGACCTATAAGACTGCCTTCTTAGTAGCCATTACATCCATAAGAAGGGTCAGTGAAATTCAGGCTCTGTCAGTGCAGGATCCTTTCTTTACTATTCATAAGGGTAGGCTGGTTTTACGGACACACCCTGGGTTCTCACCTAAGTTTATTTCTAAATTCCATGTAAACCAGTCCATCGAGCTTTCTGGCTTTCTTCCAAAACCCACACAGCTCGGCTGAGGTTAAACTACACACCCTAGATGTGCGTAGAGCGGTTCTTTACTACGTAAACAAGACCAGACCGCTTAGGAAAACAGATCAACTGTTTGTCTCCGTAGCCACAGGCAAAGAGGGAGATCGCGTCTCTAAGGGTGCCATCTCCAAGTGGATTGTCAACTGTATCCAGTTGTGTTACTCTCTTTATGACAAAACTTTGCCTTTTACGCCCAGAGCCCACTCGACAAGAGGCATTGGGGCCACTCTGGCTTTCATTGCAAATGTTCCCCTTGACACCATTTGCAAAGCAGCTACTTGGAGCTCTATTCACACTTTTACTCAGCACTACTGCATTGACACCCATTCCAAGACAGATACTCAAGTGGGACAAGCGGTTCTAAGACATTTATTTGCTCAGGACCCTTCTCATATCCCACCTCCTTCTAACACTGCTCGCTAATCTATGCACAGCATGTGATCTAAGCAGATTTCACAAGCCTCAGAAGGGATACATTGCTCACCGTAATCGTATTTCTGATGCTTGTATCTGCTTAGATTCACATGCGACCCACCCTTCCTCCCCTCTGAGAGAAGGCGCATGGATGCTTGTAGTCTTATCTAATCTATCTTCTATCTGCTTGGATCATCTGTACTCACGCTACTCCTCATGCTACCTCATGTCAGAAAAAATACAATCTGAGGGTCCTAGACGCGTGAGGGATCATGGGTATAGTGGACGTCACACTAGGGATAGTATTACTGGCACGCCCTGTGTCGACGCCCAATTTTCAAGTTTCGAAAAACAAACTGTAATACTCCGCAGCTTCCACTAGATGTCGGCCTATGCACAGCATGTGAATCTAAGCAGATACAAGCATCAGAAATATGATTACGGTGAGTAATGTATCCCATATATATATATA
Organism: Ambystoma mexicanum; assembly: GCF_040938575.1. Lineage (NCBI taxonomy): Eukaryota > Metazoa > Chordata > Amphibia > Caudata > Ambystomatidae > Ambystoma > Ambystoma mexicanum. The sequence continues at coordinate 642,271,052 of NC_090939.1, forward strand.
TATGTCACGCCACATTCACTAAACACCACTCTACCATACAAATGACAACTAGATGTACTAATGTAACTTGAAAATGAATGACTATCCAAACCAATCATGTTTTTAACTACCACCAAACCACGCACGGCAAACCACCACATCACCCCATCACCAATTGGCACCATCACTTTTGCACTACATTGCCTTGATAAAGACCCATTGGTCGAAACACATGTTGGCTTTTTTCTCATGTGAAATGGCAACATTGTTGCTCTCAAGAACACAGCAATCGCTTGCCCATTAAAACCAATACTACACACACCTAATTGTTTCAAGACTCATCATTTGCCCACCATGGAGGCACCAACACAATGGGCCTCATTACGAGTTTGGAGGTAGCCATGCCCTTAATAAGGGCATGGCTACCCCCAAACCCGGTTCCGGGTTCCCTGAAAGGGGAAATACTGGGCCATTCCGACCTTGGAGGGCCCGGTATTTCCCCATTCATGGAACCCGGACCCGGTCCATCCCCATTCCCATTTGAGCCCCCATAGGGCATGCTAACAATGGGCCTGTTAATGATGGGCCCGTTGTTAGCATGCAGGGCCGCTCGCGGGACCCGCTAAGGATGTCTGGTAAAACCAGGCGTCCTTAGCGGGTCCCGTGAGCGGACCTCGTAATGAGGCAGTAGGGGGTTAACGGTGCCAGCAGCTCTACCGGTGCCGTTAACCCCCTACCGCCAGGGTTGTAATGAGGCCCAATGAGTGAAAACCACTACATCCAGCGCCTATTTTAAACAGGGTTCCAGCACCCTCCTCTCTTGTCTAATTACCTGCATCGCCCTCCTCCACAAGACTGTCTTGTAGGCTTCCCACAGTGTGGAGCGACTGTCAACTGTCCCAGCGTTAGACTGGAAATATGCATCCGATTCATTCCAGAGAGCCTCTGCTATCTTCTCGTTCTTTAGGTAGTACGCATTCAACTTGCCACTCCCCCTCTGAGTGTTCTCCACACCCCTTAGAGTAACCAGCAGCGAGGAATGGTCTGAGATCCCCCTTGTTAGGCAGAAACCTGTGCAGTTCCCTTAGGGACCACTGCAAAATATTTAGGACTACAGGTGGTTGGCAGTAAACCCAATTGGTAGCAGTCTGTACCACCCAGATTAACCTGGTAGCTGTGGCTGAGCAGTCAGACCTCTCTCAAGATGAGTTAGGCAGTATATAGAGTATACACAATAGGTACAGAGATACAGTAGCACAAGCAAACACTGTCCAGAGCTTTGGTGTAAAAGTATATAATTATTTATTTAAAGACACACTTGTAAATTACACTAGCACAAAAAGAGGTAAGTAAATTCAACACACAGTCACTATTATAGATATACAACCCTGATTACTTATTAGACAAGTTTTAGTGAGAAACACCACTTATTTTCAGACAGAGGTGAGCGCTTAACCTAAGATGGCACTCTGATAAGTTATAAAAAAAGGGAGGGAAAAAGGCAGAGTTATGAAAGCACACAATTTCAATACTTTTCAAAGAACCACAGGGAGGCAGGTTAGGCAAAGTCTACTGGAGAGCAAGGAAGTTCAAATGCCAGGCCCACTCTTAGAGAGAGCAAGCGAAATGTGTCCAGGATCACACAGTGGGGTTATGCCCAAAGAGTCTTTGTTGATAGTTCACAAAAGATTGAGATCAAGTCAGGAAAAGTTAGTTAACAGGCCCCAGGCTAACCCAGGTTAGAAAGTCGAGGATTTACTGTCACCCCGAACGATCTGTCGCAAGGGAAGCCAGGCGGGACACAGTACCTGAAATGGGAAGAACGCTCCAGCGGGGGCAGTTGTTCCTGGCAGCGGTTGCAAGTCAGTGTTTCGTCCAGAGGATGAGGAGGTCTCGACGTGGAGGAAAGATGAAGGTCGTTGCACTGCTAGGGAAGAAACCAGCCGCAGAGTTTTCCGGTTAAAAGGTACTACCCTTTTCTTTGCGGTAGTGGTAAACCGTGGTATTCCGGTTGCCGGGGTGCTTGGCACAGGCAAGGCGGCCACAAGATGATCCAGGAAGGCGAAAAGACGGGCAAACTGGTTATCCCCACCAGTCAAAGGAAGAAGACTCTCCGGACTGGAGATCTCCTCTGTCGTTGGGAAAAGTGGTGAGACGGTTCAACAGGGCTCCACCGGTGGTGTCGTCGTTGCAGGTCGGCTCGGCTTCTCCCTCCTCGGATTCTTTAGGTCCTGTGGCGACTTCTGAAGTTCCAGTCCCCAAAGCCCTGCTTTTATGCAGAAACCCCCCATTCATCAGTCCTAGCTGTCACTCAAACATGCTAAGTGGTGAGCCGGGCGGCTCACCACTGGGCCAATCACACCAGAGTGAGACTTAAGGTGCCAAGGCAACTCAGTCCAGGGTGCCTAAACCCCCTCCCACACCCCCTGTGGTACCCAGACAGAGTGGCACCACTTTTGGAGGCTTCTGTGGAGAAGCCCGCCAAAAAGTGGAACAAAGGGCTCGACTTGGGTTGGAGTCACAGAAGCGAACACAAACGCCATTTTGGAACCGAGTTTCGGCAAAAAATACCAACCGGTGAGTTTATATTAATTTAATAAACCGGCGGTATGTTCGAGTCTATTTTCAAAAGTGGTAGCCTCGATCAATGGGAAAATCCCATAGGTATATATTCGCGGTCGAATATAAAAAGTATTATCCACTGCCACCAGCCAAAACTCGGTCGGGGGGGACTGGACAGTGTCCCCTCGAACAACAGACCCCGGGGCAATCGAATTGCCCTGACCAGTACATCCACAATATGATGTTTTGTACTGGTTCTGTTCACAATTTAAGACTAGTAAAGCCAATGGTGACTTTACATGCCTTGGGAGACAGTAGTCAGTCCCAGGGATGGAGTCTATGTTTGGGGGTCACTACAACACCCCTGGGTTACTGCACGAAGGGTGCTATGTAACCCACATACCAAAAAACACATGAGGCCCTATGGGGTAAAGGACCCCATAGCCCATAAAACACATTACAAAGTCAAAGGAACACCTCAAATCATGTCTAAGAGTGGGAGAAAAAGAGTCTCACTCTTAGCAGGAGAAAAAAATAAACCCCAAAAATCCAGCAAAGCTGCTGGGGGACTCACTAGGTTTGGGAAATTAGCCTTTACAGAGAATTCTCCCTAACACCTCTCAGTAAATGTTTGCCCGCAGTCACCCTTCCTGTCACGGTGCTCGGAAGTAAAAAGTAGTCTATCCTAGAGAAGGATGTGTGAGCGTTGGAATAGAAAGAGAATCCCTTTTCCCAGGGGTGGAGTTCCCTCCAAATATCGCTCATCCCTGTTACCTCAATAAAGGTTTTTAATTTCATAGGGGGATGCATCTGCCGACCCCTCCAGGGCACTCTATGCAGTGACGGCTGGGTTGTGTCATTAAAGTCATCCCCCACCAGCATCGGGGCCCCCCCATGTTTTGCTATCAGTGCTTGAACCAGAGTTAAAGTGGCTGCCTGTAGGGTGGGGGGTCATACATGTTAACAAAGCATACCATCTCCTCCCACAGGGAGCTGTTCACCAGAACCACCCTTCACCCTCTGGTCCCTTTCCACCTTGAGTATCTCTAACGGTAAGGACTTTTTAACCAATATCGCCACTCCTCTAGATCCCTTGTGAAATCTGCATGCTCCCCCATCAAATATCAGGCCCTCACCAGGAATCTGCATTCCATCCCCAGCATACGAGTCTCCTGGAACCACACTATGGGCCTCATCACAAGTTGGGAGGAGCAGTAGAAATTTTGCGGTAACGCTATTACCTCTCTGCCCACCTATAAGATGGGCTTAAAGTTGGAGATTTATCTACAGCTTTTAGCTAGAGGTAAATCCGGCAACTCTCTGCCCATTTTCAGTGCTATCATGCTGCAGTGATAGTGCTGAAAATGCTCCATTGGGCCCAATGGACCCAATATGAAGGGGAATTACTTTCCCACTGCAACTCGGGATCCAGCGCTAATAGCGCCAGATGGAGTTGCAGTAACGCTATTTGCTAATAGTACTAATGTACCTTATGTGCTCTTCTGTCCTAGAATATATCTCTAAAAAATAATAATGATAATAGTCTTACTCGAATTACTTGAATCAAGGTGACTGTAAACGTTATGCCAAATGCTTATTTATCACAAACATAAACACTGGATCTGTATACTAACACTTACCAGTTGCCGTTTGCCGTTAATGTAACACTTACTGTTCACTCACTGGAAACAAATAATATAAATGTATGTATTAATCTGGTACATCCAATATTCAGTCAAATAAGTCTATCAATGTACTTAAACACAATATTACCTATATAGCTTCACAATTGCGCCAAAATTACTTGTTTGATGGACGCCAATGTCATACCCCAGAAAGTAAAAAATGATATCCGATCCAGAATCCAAAACGAACGATTGTGAAGCTTCATGTGCGATGGGAGACAAGGCAGAGAGAGACACGAAACATCTGTGATCAGATAAGTGAAGCGCATTACTATCTGTGTGATTAGATTACGAACATGAGAGCTATCAAGGGATCATGTGTGAGGAGACTCCCCTTGCCTGGCCTTTTCGGCACACGCCCATGCTGTCAAGGAACAGCAACGCTGTTACTAACCAGCATATATCAGCACCGCAAAGGCTAGTACGTTGATATATGAAACAGAGCTAAAGCTTTAAACTCCGCCATCTTAGGTGAGGAAAAGCTTGTTGCCAGAGCCAGGCGACATTATCTAAAGCGGAGTGAAGTGAGATGCTAGTGTGATAATATATAACTGCCATCCGGCCATCAAATTACATTATAAAAACAACGCCAATAGTTGAGACGGTGTGATCACCCGATGTTCACTCGGGTACATTATTCTAATAAAACTAATACCAACCATGATCTATGTATTATAAAAGTAATCTCTCTCTGATTATGTTTAGAAATAAATATGCGCGCTTACCAATTTGCTTGTAGTAGTAGTAAGAGCTATTAGTCCTGGCAGGTGACTGTACCAGGGCAGGGACCTTTTAGTGTTAGTCCTGGCAGGTTAGTAGAACAGGAAGACATTATTGAAGTACTGCATTGTGGTTTAAGGTTGTGGAGAAGAAGAAGCGTTAAGGTCACTAAAGTGTTTCATGAATTGTTGTGGAAGCATCCTGACAAAACTTTGATGTTGAAGTGTAAAAGTGTTTTGTTTCTCAGGAAGAAGTTCTGTGGAACTTTTGTTATAAGTGGAGAGATAAAGACTTGTCATCTAACTGAACTGTTGGTTAAAGTCCAAGTGAAAGACTTTTTGAGTAAGAAGAACTTTATGATCCAAAATTGGCTACAAAACAAACTTGTTTATTTGAAATTTTGAGTGAAAACCCTGCTTTGAACCTGAGGAAAGTGAGTCAAACCAGGTTACAAGGATATGCAGTTATAAGGTCTATGTTGAACTTAACTGTTATTTCTGTTATATTTGAATTGCAATATATCTCCTTTATGAGTTGGATGTATGTATAAGTGTGAGGGACTGATTCCTTTTTTAGAGTGCTTTCCTTTAGTTTATTTTGATAAGCAGGGAAACCCTTTTTAGGTTAGGGATAGTGAGGCGTGTATCAAACCCTTTTGAGTTAATAAAATGGCTTCTTGTGAAAACCCTTTACCAAATTGTCCGCCTCACATTTCTGACCCCTCACAGTACACAAGAACAAACATAAGGCCAAGAGCAACAGACAGTATGTTTCCAGTAAAATGAATGAAAATCCACACAACTGTATGTGAAATAGACGCTCCAAAGGAGCCACAGAAGCTAGCCTTCCAGAAACATACAGACCATCCAGAGGTGTTATCCTCATGGAGGATGGCTACCGTTTTACATATGTGGGAGATGATGTCAGTAATCTTGCAGTAATTAGATAAGAAAGTGCAACATTTTAACCCAACAAGCATGCATACGTGCCTTTTGGAAGCCAAGATAGTGTCCAATGCTATCCAGTTTTGCTGTACCATAGTATGAATGGCTACCTGTTCCTGTGTGAGTAGAAACAGTCACATGGTGGTATCTTTGGTTACCTTTTACATCAACAGGGATAGTTTTTAAAGCCTAACTCAACTCAGCTTTACACCCAAACCGGGCATGATATACATTATACCATTAATAACGTTTTCCCACCAAGAGTTTCTCTTTCATCAGGAGGCTGAGGGAAACTTGGAAGAATGACTAGTAGAATGCATGATATAACCCGTGCAGCAACTACCGCTCCAGTCCATGAGCAATCATGAATAGGCATTGGCACCACATATGATGTAAGTTCCTTTGTTTGTAGCGTACCTAGATTCAACAAAGATAAAACCCTTGTCAAAGGAAGAAGCAACATTGTTGATGATCACACTGGTGCTTGTGGAGAGTTTTAAATATATTTTTTTAAGCATCTCTTTATTGGTTTTACAAGTTAAACGAAATGAACCCCCCACCACCCCCTGGCAGCTCGCAGTCTTTGTTTTCGATTTGGTTCTCCCTCTGTGGTGCTGTTAATTCAGGTCCGGGAGTTTCAGTCTTTGAGGGCACTATTGGGCTTTGAAATGTCCTTTTAGGAAAGCCAAAGTTTCCCCCATTCCGATGCAAATTTCTGCAAATTGTTGTTCATTGTGCATGTGGCCCACTAAAGGGCTACCAATTCCCATAGTTTTCTGAGGCACTCCTGTTCTGTCGGGACCAGGGGCATTGCCGCTAGAGTTAATATCACCCTTGCCTTTTCTCTCCCCCCTCTCTCCCCTTCTGTCCCTGTTCCCTTCATTGCTAGCAGGACGTATTTGGGATCCCTTCCGGCCTCTTCCTTTCCCATTCCTCACCCGTGATCGCATTGCCCAGCATCCACTCCCATCGGGCCATGGACGGCCAATTATGCTGGGAGGCAGCCTCCTCCAGTCGTCTATATAGACCTGTGATGAGACCCTTTGATCTGTCGTTTGACAGGAGGAATTTCTCAAATGGGGTGAGCTGACGGGTGGCCGCTTATCTAATCTCGCCGTTCATAACCCATGTCTTATTCGGTAATACCTAAGTCTCTCCCCCTCCCCCACTCTGAAGTCTAGTTTGCACTCTGGAAGGATTTCATTCTGTTACTGTCATGATCCCAGTCATTGAGCATGATCTTCATTTGGGCATTCAGGCTAGGCAGAGAACATTGGGGCAGTCAGCGGGTCAAAGGTGGGTGTCAGCCTGGCACAGATGGCATTTACACCATTCACAGTATCCACTTCCACAGACTCCCACAAGGTTCAGCAGTAATTTCCTACACTTAACATGGCAGCCGCAAGACCCATTTACATGTAGCAGCACTGTTCCATTCATATTTGCAGAGGGAGCTACTTGAGCTCCACCTCCGCTGGAACGTGCACTTCGTGTCTTCTCCACTGACAGCGGGTAATGTTACCGGCGTCTCTCCTCACAGAACCTGTCAAAGAAAGAAGGTATTATAGACATTAGTTTTACGAACAGTTACAGAATACCTTAGTTCACTTACCTCTGAAGTTATCTCCGTCGCAGTTATCTTCGGTAAGAACATTTCTTCGTTCAGTCAGCATCTTCCGTCAGAAGTTTCACTCACAGCCGCAGCATCTTCATTCAGCAGTTTCTTCGCTCGTAGCCGCAGCATCTCAGTCAGAAGTTTATTCCGCAGCCACTGCATCTTCTGAAAGGGTTTTTTTCCTCAGCTTTCCGAAATCCTGCAGACAGCACAAGAGGTATTTAAGTTAAATAACGAACTTAACAGTTTTATGGAAAAGACGTTCTATAAGCTTTTACGTACCTGAAGGATTTTCAAGTTTTCACCTCACAATTGTTACCGTGCTTCACCTAGAAGGCTGCAGTTACTCCGTATTGGCGAACTTACGTTCTTTAAAGATGTTTTCTCATCCTGAGTAACTCCGCAGACATCCGCAGCCCAAATTCTTCCCTGAATTCATAGAACCTGCAAAAAAGAGAAAGAAGATACATATAATTAGAAAGAGAGATCTCTCCAACATAGGAATCTATCAAGCCCTAAAGGATTACAGTATATTCATCTGTTTTCTTACCCCAAAAAACTCATGCTCCACAAATAGACATTTTTAAGCAAGAGACCTTAGAGTTCAACAGCAACCAAAGTAACCACTGTTTCACCATCTCAACACGCCCCTGTAGAAAAGCAGGATGGAGAGCTCCACAATAATAAAACACAGGTGAGAAGGGAGTGATTTAGGGGAATACACATCTCATGTAGTTTTATCTTAGTTAGTAAATGCTTAGCATTTTCTATTGTTGTCATTTGTTTATTCAAACAGAGAAAAAGTTCCAAAGGCTCCAAGGTATTAGGGTGTTACGCTCCCGAGGAGTCCAGGAAGCATTGCAATTTCCCAGGAACATGTCCCCAATCTTGCTGCAGCCCCTCATCCTCCACTTGTCAAATGCCCCCCACTCCAAACCCGGGGAAAAGTCCTTGTTTTTAAAGATCAGAGAGAACGGTGATGGGAAGGTCGTGATCCCCTGCCTCTACACCGCTTTGTCCCATGTGGCCTCCAGTGCTTTTGTCATGGCGCTCCTGTATAGGTGTTTCGGCCTAAGATGGCGCGGGAGCCACAAGACCTCACCCAGGTCACGTTGTGCCACGGCCCTATCCATCTGCTTCCATTGTTTCCCTTCCTTCTGCGAGAACCATTCCCGAATCACCCGGATTAGCACTGCTTTGTGATATTGGTGAAAGGTGGGGAGTGCCAACCCTCCCTCCTCCTTGGTGCCATTAGCTGGCAGCGGCTAATCCGTGGCTTCTTCCCCTCCCAAATGAAATCCCTAGTTGCCTTCCCTAGTTCCTTGAAGAAATCCTGGGGTATTGTCAGAGGGATCGCCTGGAGCAGGTACAGCAGCCGTGGGAGTGTGACCATTTTCACCGCTGTCATCCTGCCCATCCACGAAACCCTGAGATTGCTCCATTTCAGGTAGTCCTTCCTGATTGTACTTAGTGTGGGTGTACAGTTGGCCGCATACCAACCTTACAGGGACGGAGTGATTTTGACCCCCAGATATTTAATTCCCCCAGGGCTCCACAGAAATGGCAATACTAGTTTCAGCTTTCTTGCTTCCTCTTTCCCCAATGTTAAGTTCAACAGTTCTGACTTTCCCAGATTGACTTTCAAGCCTGACACCTCCCCGAAGATGGCCAGTAGGTTCCTGCATGTTTCTATCAAATCTTTGAAACTAGTGAGGGAGAGAAGCATGTTGTTAGCAAATACTGTGACTTTATGTTGAGCCCCCCCAAAGGGTATCCCCCGAATCTCCCCCTCCTCCCTTATTGCCTGTAGCAGGGGGTCCAGGTATATTGCGTAGAGGAGGGGAGAAGCGGGCAGCCCTGCTTGGTTCCTCTACCCAGGCTGACAGGCCACGACATGGACCTATTAACTGCCAGGCAAATCATCGGGTTATTGTAATTAGACTGAACCATTTTGAGGAAGTCTCCCCCCAGCCCCATTTTCTCCATTACTCTGAACAGAAACGGCCACTCCACCCGGTCAAACGCCTTCTCGCATCAAGTGTAAGTAAGACCGCCAGGGTGGCCATTTTCTGTGCTTTCTCCACCAAGTGTGCCATTCTTCTGATGTTGTCTGCTGTCTGTCGCCCAAGGACGAACTCTGCCTGATCTAGGTGGATCAATGAGCTGAGGTGAGTTTCCAGTCTTTTCGCTAATATTTTCGTGTACATTTTAACATCTATGTTTATGAGAGCTATGTGCCTGTATGAAGTACACTATGGGGGGTCTTTATTGGGCTTGGGGATAAGCGTGATTTTGGCCTCTTCCATGGATGTTGTAATGTGGCCCGAGGTCTTGAAAGTGTTAAATATTTGTGCTAAGAGGGGGCTTAGAATGTGGGTGTTTGTTTTATAGAAGGCCGCCGTAAAGCTGTCGAGGCCCAGAGCCTTATTTAGGGGAAGCTTTGCGATCGTATTTTGCACATCTGCTACTGTTATTTCCCCTTTTAGGAGTTCTTGCTCCTCCGGGGGAACTTGGGACAGGTGTACCCTCTCCAGGAAGTCTATCTGGAAGTCTATCTGCTTCTGGCCCTGCGGGTTCTGGGAGGCATATAGGGTGCTATAGTACCTGGCCAGACGATCCCGAATTTCTTCTGTTCGAGTGAGTCTCTGTCCCTTTTCGTCTTTGACCGCCTGTCACGACCCTCGCCCAAAACACCCTCTGGCAAACCCATTGGCCAGGTAGAGTCAGGACTCGGGCCTCTAGAGCCTGGCATCCTCTTCAAAAGCCCTCATGGGGCCAGTCCTGGTGCCTATGGCGCCAGGTTCATACACTATGAAAAACAATGTGCTTGGGAACTACTTAATTGTATTGTCAGCCAACATGGAGGCATCCACATAGCTTGGTTCCTAAGAACCAAGCTATGCGGTCTAGTGTTTTGGGTGTTGTAGCATAGGGACTACTTTACCTGGACTATTTTGTTGGGGCTATTTAAACCACACCCGAGCAAGACAACACGCTTAGCATTACTTTGCAGCTTGCAAAGTGACGCTCACCGTGTCCAGCTATTCCCTCGAACCTCGGAGAAGCAGAACCTGCAAGGAGACAAAAGGAATATCATTAGCAGCAGCATCTTACCTGCAGTCTTCATCTTTAAACACTCACAGCTACTGAGAACAGCTTCCTCGAATCTGCACGCCTCCCGGACAGAACGACCTGAAAGAGGAAGATAAAGGCAACATTAAACAAAGCAGTAGAGACATTTACAAATTACGAACTGCTCAAAAGGCTTACCTGGCTTGTCGCCTCTCGGCTGGCACCACTCCGGACATTCCACTCGTGCTGAAGAACACCGCAACCTACAAGGAAGGAAAACACAGGTTAGCAAAGGCAAGACTTCACATCGCTGCGCATAGCGCTTACTTACCACATCATGGCGCTCTTAATGCGCCATCATTTACCAGTGGGGCTCAACCAAGCCAGTTCGCCGCGCTGAAGCTCCGCATACCTAGGGGAGAAAGAAGAGACATTTTAAACAAAGAAAGGCATGCAGGATAGCAACAAAACTAAAGAACGGCAATAAGTCCTACCTGAACAATATCAAACGGGCCGGCGTCAGTGAATTAACTGGACCGCACTCGCCCATGAAAGACAACGCGCCCCTGCAAAGAAGGCAGGACGGAGAGCACGCCTAATTCTACCACAAGGCAGAACCTTCCCCGCAGATCACATCAGGGCAAAGCTGAGAAGCATACCAGCGAGTAACCCGGCTGGGTGGCGTCCCTGTGGATACCAGGTGAGCGTAACAGAACGCAAAGCCTATCATAACAAATCCACCTGGGCGCCATGGGGACAAGAGAAAATGGACCAGGCCCAATTACTAGGAGAGATTCGTGCTGAGGTTCATTCTGCCCGACAAGAGACGAATGCCCTCCGGAGAGACCTGATAGTGACCAAAGAACGCACTGAAGAGATTAGCAGGCAATACTTGCAATCACAGGCAGGACAGACGCCTCTACCTGGAAGCAATCCAACGATGCAAAACCCTGCCATACCACCCACTCGGGTACAGATCATGTTACCTGGAACAGTGCCCCTGGCACCACCAGAAAGGTTCTCAGGCGGCCCACAGAAGTATGCTGCATTCATCAGTCAGTGCCGCCTTCATTTTCTTTGTAGGCCTGGAACATTTCCAAACGACCAAGCTCGGGTATCTTTTGTCTTATCATACCTGAGTGGTAGTGCAGCAGATTGGTCGGTGCTGTTGGTAACCCATGATGATCCTCTATTACATGACTTTGGGGGGTTCCAGAGAGAAATGGAAAAACGTTTTGGTCGCCATACCCAGGAACAAGCAGTAGACAATGAACTCTTGTCCCTCCGACAGGGGAATCAGGACTTGTTAACGTACATTGCTACCATCAACAGACTGGTTGCCGAAGCTAGGTGGCCAGAAAACAAAAGAACCACGTTATTCCATCGAGGCTTACGAGGCGAATTAAAGGACATCTTAGCCCAGGTGGTTGATCCACCCAGAGACTGTGCAGAACTCATAAATCTGGTCGTGCAGCTAGACCACCGGTTGCAGGACCGAAAGGTAGACCGGTCTAAGATGGACCCGTGGACCGTGTATGTTCGACCAAGGGAAAATACACACTGTGTACCTGAAAATGCTGTAGAACCCATGCAGATTGGATGATACGGCCTCCATTAACAAAGCAAGAGCGGGACAAAAGAAGACAACAACAGCTTTGTTTGTATTGTGGGAAACCAGGACATTTCCTGAAGGACTGTCCAGTAAAACCCCCAAGAAGAACAGTCGGGGCCACAGAGGAGGATGAAGCTAAGCAATCGGAAAACTACCAAGCTCGACAAACGTAGAGGTCAGTTTGTCGAGTGAGAAGAAAGAGTTGCTTACCTCGCACTTTGCAATACCAGCGATCTTAATTAACCACCAACAGTCGTCAAGAATGTATGCCGTTGAAGCATACATCGATAGCGGAGCAGTTGGAAATTATATTGATCAAGAACTGGCAGCAGAGATAGGGCTTCCTTTGTGTTCTAAGCCAACTATGGACAAGGTAACCACTGTGGATGGGACAGAAATCGCTTCCGGACCAGTAACCCAGTGCACAGCCAGGGTAACCTTGCTGTGCCAGGACAGACATCGGGAGTCTATTTCATTCAATCTCATCAAGGCACCTCAGTTCAGGCTAATACTAGGGATGCCATGGTTGGTTGCTCACAACCCTTTGATAGACTGGCGGGCACGAAAATTAACCTTCCCCAGTGACTGCTCCCCTGCCTGCTATTACCAAGAGGAGAAACCCGACGTCTGTATCCCATGACTCCCAGAGCTACAGTATCAACCCTGGGAGCAATTAATACCTTGCCAAGTGAATACCATGATTTCCAGGATGTTTTCCGAAAGGACCAAGCCAATACATTGCCGCCACACAGGCCCTATGACAATCAGATCGACCTTGTTCTTGGTGCACAAATCCCTTGCGGCAGGATCTACGCTCTCACAGAACCAGAAAACCTTCATTTGAAATCCTATTTAGACCAGTACCTTGCAAACGGATTTATCCGTCCTTCGAAGTCCCCCGCAGCCAGTCCTTTGTTCTTCGTACCGAAAAAGGAAGGATACTTGAGAACCTGTATTGACTACCGCACATTGAATCAGATCACTGTGAAGACCGCTACCCCTTGCCACTTATCCCTGAGATGCTAGACCAAGTTAAAGATGCCCAGATTTATACCAAATTGGACCTTCGAGGAGCGTACCACTGGGTCCGAGTCAAAAAAGGAGATGAATGGAAAACCGCCTTCCGTACTAAGTACGGCTTGTTTGAATATCAAGTCATGCCCTTCGGGTTATTCAACGCTCCTGCTGCATTCCAGTATTTCATGAATGACGTCTTAAGGGAGTTAATTGATGTGTGCGCCTTAGTGTACATAGACGACATCTTAGTATACTCAGCCTCGGAACAAGATCATGTCAGGCACTTTCGTTAAGTCCTCACCAAGCTCCGTCAACATCGCTTGTTTGCAAAGCATGAAAAATGCTTTTTTCACGTCACTGAAGTAGAATTTCTTGGTTTTATCCTTACTCCAGGAGGCATCAGAATGGACGTGCACAGGGTAGATGCCATTCTGAAATGGCCTTCACCGACGTCTCTGAAAGGGGTACAAAGCATGCTGGGCTTTGCAAACTTCTACCGCCGGTTCATCCCAGACTTCTCTCAGGTTGTGCACCCAATCACAGTACTATTACGAAAAAACAATAAAAAGTTTGCTTGGACCGAAGAAGCAGACAAAGTCTTTCAGGAACTTAAACGAAGGTTTACCTCCGCTCCAAACCTGCGACATCCTCGTCCAGACCTCCCTTATGTCATTGAAACTGATGCGTCCAGTCTCGCAATGGGGGCTGTCCTTTCACAGAGCGACCCGGAAACCGGCCAGCTACATCCTGTGGCCTTCTGGTCGAAAAAGTTCTCACCTAAAGAGAATAATTATGCCATCACGGACAAGGAACTCCTGGCTATCAAATCCGCCTTTAAAGCCTGGAGGCGCTACCTTCTGGGGGCCAGACACACCATTACAGTCATCACAGACCACCGAAACCTGCAATATCTCAAAACAGCCAAGGCCAGGTCCTCGCGCCAATTACGGTGGGCCCTTTTCTTCACCGAATATGATTATGTAATCACATTTCGCCCAGGAGTCAGAAACGGAAAGGCGGATGCCTTATCTCGCATGGGCATAGATGAAATAGTATATACAACTCCAGACCCAGTACCTATTATACCTGAAGGCAAACTCTTGGGTATCACAACAGCCTTAATACAAGCAGAACTACGAAAAGAAATCCAACAGACAATGAATCCTGATGCCTACCTCGCATGGCAAACTCAAGGAGAACAATATACCATCAAGGACCATCTACCCTTCTTAGGGATTGCCTACATGTACCCAAGAAGGAATTACAACAGCATATTATTTCAAACTATCATAATTCACTGATCGAAGGGCATCCTGGGATCGCCAAAACCCTAGCTAAGGTGAAAGAGAACTATTGGTGGCCTACCTGGCGTAAGGACATCATTCAGTATATTCAGTCCTGCGGTGTCTGCGCACAAAATAAATCACAGAAACAAAAACCATCTGGTCTCCTACAACCATTGGACATTCCTCCAGTTCCATGGCACACTCTTTCCCTTGACTTCATCACTGATCTACCTCCAAGCCAAGGGTTCAACACCATCCTTGTAGTTATGGACTTATTCTCGAAGATGGCCCATTTTATTCCTCTCAAAAGCCTCCCAGATGCAGCCACTTTAGCAAAAGTGTTCCTGGAGGGCATGGTTAAGCTACATGGCTTCCCTTCGGTTCTGGTCTCTGATCGAGGCAGCCTGTTTGTTTCAAACTTCTGGAAAAAATGTTGTGCAATGGCGCAGATCGACGTTCGGCTATCTACCAGTCACCATCCCCAAACGGACGGCCAAACTGAGAGAACCAATCAGACACTCGAGCAATATTTACAGTGCATACTGCACCACGAACAAAGGAATTGGAAAGACCTACTATGGATAGCCGAATATGCATATAACAATTCTTTCCTGAGAACCAAGCTATGCGGTCTAGTGTTTTGGGTGTTGTAGCCTAGGGACTACTTTACCTGGACTATTTTGTTGGGGCTATTTAAACCACACCCGAGCAAGACAACACGCTTCGCGTTACTTTTCAGCTTGCAACGTGACGCTCACCGTGTCCAGCTATTCCCTCGAACCTCGGAGAAGCAGAACCTGCAAGGAGACAAAAGGAATATCATTAGCAGCAGCATCTTACCTGCAGTCTTCATCTTTAAACACTTGCAGCTACTGAGAACAACTTCCTCCAATCTGCACGCCTCCCGGACAGAACGAACTGAAAGGGGAAGATAGAGGCAACATTAAAGAAAGCAGTAGAGACATTTACAAATTACGAACTGCTCAAAAGGCTTACCTGGCTGGTCGCCTCTCGGCTGGCACCACTCCGGACATTCCACTCACGCTGAAGAACACCGCAACCTACAAGGAAGGAAAACACAGGTTAGCAAAGGCAAGACTTTGCAGCGCTGCGCATAGCGCTTACTTACTGCATCATAGCGCTCTTAATGCGCCATCATTTACCAGCGGGGCTCAACCAAGCCAGTTCGCCGCGCTGAATCTCTGCATACCTAAGGGAGAACAAAAGAGACATTTTAAACAAAGAAAGGCATGCAGGATAGCAACAAAACTAAAGAACAGCAATAAGACCTACCTGAACAATATCAAACGGGCCAGTGTCAGTGAAGTAACTGGACCGCACTCGCCCATGAAAGACAACACGTACCTGCAAAGAAGGCAGGACGGAGAGCACGCCTAATTCTACCACAAGGCAGAACCTTACCCGCAGACCACATCAGGGCAAAGCTGAGAAGCATACCAGCGAGTTACCTGGCTGGGGGGCGTCCCTGTGGATACCAGGTGAGCGTAACACCACCACAATTATTTTTTGCCTCTGTGATTCCCTCAGTAGGCCAGCCAATAAGGTATCCGCCTTGTTCACTTTGGCGTAATATTTCTGCCTCATGAAGAGCAAATCACTCTCAGCTTTTTTCATTCTGGGTATTTCCAACTGTCCTACTGCTGTCCTGTATGCCCTAAGCGTTTTCCTCGTAGGTCCCTCTGCCGTCCTTCCGGTGTGCTATCTCCACTTCCGACACCAGCTGGGCTTCTAGGGCCCTTGCCTTTTGTGGAATGCATTCCGCCCTCATCGTAGCTTTGAAGGCATCCCACCTAATGCTTTTGTTCATCTCCGTGCTTTTGTTCAACTCCGAAATTGTCCTAGTCTTGTCCCCTATTTCTTCCCTCCGCACTGGGTCTCTCAGTAACTCCCCTGGCAGCTTCCATTTCCATACTCCTGTTCTGTGATTTGATGTGTTCAGGGTCATGGAGACCACTTTTTGATCCGCTATCCCCAGGGGTCCTACCTTTACCCCCTCTAGTCTCCCCACTAGACGTGCAGAGGCCCAAATATAATCGATCCTGGATTGCGTACCATGTACCCTGGACAGGAAAGTGTGTCCCTCTTTTCATCCCATCAGTGCCCTCCAGACGTCTTTGAACCCCATACTCTCGAATTTCTCTTAGCTGGTGAGAGGCAACTACCCCCCATGGCCCTCCCTCAACGTCCTGTTTTCTCTCTTACTCCATGCCAAATTGAGATCCCGCATTAGGATTATGTGCACCTTCGAAAACTCTTCCACCATCCTCAGGAGATCCCCTAGAACGCGCTCTTACATTGGGCGCGTATGCTGATACTATGGTGTACTCTCTTCCCCTGTGTTCCCCTTTGATTAGTATGAACCTCCCCCCTGTGTCCCTTAGGATATCCCGCACTCTGAAATCCATGTTGTTCCTGAATGCCAATGCTACTTCTCCTGCTTTGGTGGGGCCCGATGCATGGAACACTTGGGAGAATCCCCTGAGCTTGAGACGTCCCTGACCCTGCTTCAGGAGGTGGGTCTCCTGTAAGGCCAGGACGTCCGGCCCTGTTGCCTTTGTAAATCTCTCCAATTTGTTCATTTTGAGAGGCGTGTTAAGCCTTCTCACATTATGTGTCATACACTTGAACTTAGTTTGTCGCTCCCTCCGCCCCACTTCCCCCTCCCTTGACTCCCTCTGCCTTTCTCCTATTATGACTCCCGCCTCTGCCCCTCCCGTCCTACTCCCTGGCTGTTTCCTTCTGTCCTGTCCATCGCTGCCCACTTTCCTCCTCTCCCAACCCCACTCCCACCTTACCCTCTGCATGTCTTGACTGCTTGTTGCCTCCCTCCTTTGTTTCCCTAACTTCCCCCCTCACTCCCTACCTCCACTTTGGAATGCGCCTAGCTCTACCTTCCCTTCCCTTCCCTTGACCCCCTCCCCTCTTCTCTTGTGTGCCTCCACCCTTACTGGTTCCAACATGTTTTATACCCCCTGCTCCCATTGCCATTTTCATACTCAAAGTGTCCACCACCCCCTTTTGACTCCACTTATGAGCATTTCAGGGACTTCGCTATCCCTCGTTGCTCTTCGCTTCTTCTGGCACCTTCCCCCCTCTCAGGCTCGGGCCTCTCAATGACACCTTCCTTAAACGGCATTCCCCCACAAGGGACCATTCCCATGGCCTGGGTCTGGATTTGTTCTCCAGTGCTGGGTGTTCCTCCCTTGCCGGGACCTCGGCTATGTCCAACTGGATGATATCTGCTGCTTCTTTTACGGGCGGTTACCTGTTTCTGGACTCCCTCCCACTCGAACAAGAGTCCAAATGGGAAGGTCCACCTATACTTAATGTTCTTTCTGGTCAGTTCTCTCAGTATAGTGCACATCTGTCTTGTCTTGGTTAGCGTGCTGCTCGCCAGGTCCTGGAATAGTGCCATCTCCTGTCCTTGGTGTATCCCTGGCTCTTGCTGCCTAGCTGCCCTGAGCACTGCTTCTTTTTGCCCAAATTTGCCGAATGCTACTAGGACATCCCGTGGTCTGGCTTTGGGGGCCTTATTCAGCCGTCCCACCCTATGTATTCGATCCAGTTCTACTGTTTCCAGGTCCTCCCCCTGGCCCCCAGTAGGTCCGCAAAGATTTTCTGTGCTTCCCCCCTTCAGATCTTTATCCAATATTGATTCCTGGCAGACGCTTTATTCTAATGTTGACTCTCTGTGACCTATTTCTAAGTCCTCCAGCAGTAACACCAAATTTTGAGTGGCCACGTTCAGGCTCTCAATCGCCTCACTGTTCGCTGAGGCCTCTTTGTGAACTTCCTTTAGGCCCCTTTCTAGGAGGTCCGTTCGTTCCCCTAATTGTCCAATCTCAAGCCTCATCTCCCACAGCGCCGAGTTGAGCTCCTTTCACATCAGTTGGAACTGATCCTGAAAGGTTTTAGCAAGGGCAGCTTGAAGTGAGAGCATTTTGCTGTGGAAGTCCTGCTTTGTCATCGGGGCACTGCCCTCCTCCGCCTCCAAGTCCTTTTGGTCATTTGAGCAGTCAGCGCTCCCCTTGCCCTGTTCTCTGGGCTGTAACGCCGGCCACATCATGGGAAGAGTGCACAGGGTTTCTCCTGTAGGTGGGGCTGCTTTCGCTGGTCAGCCTTTCGTCTTGGACGTCATTGAGGGCCGGGGTTGTTGTCTCCTTTGTCTCGTGTTATCTAGTTGGGTGGCGCCGGTTATTTAGGCTCCAGAAGGGCTTTTTCTGCTGTGCGGATTCCTCCCCCTCTGCTTTATGGGAGTCACCCGTCCCTTTCCCTTCTCTGTGCGGCCCTTCTCTGTCCCTCTTGCCCTTCACTCCTTCCTCAGTCTCCCTTGGCTTCTCTCACTCTCCTGATACCTCCTCTGATTTACTCCCCTTGGGTTGCACTCCGAGGCATTGGGTCCCCTACTCTCCAACCTTCCCGGTGCGGTGCTCGGTGATATCTCAGTGGTCTCTGCGGACTTTCTCACTCCCTCCGTCCTTTACCCCTGCTGTGGGGTTTATGCATTGTTCCCTTCTTCGGTGGGTTCTTGGCCCCCTCCGGAGATTGTGGGGATGTTGGGCCCCACTAGGTCCTGGGGGTTGCCTTCCCGATGTGCCAGGTGTTTCCAGGCACAGGTCTCCTTCGCCTGCGCTGCACCCTCCTTTCTTCCCTGCTTCTTTGATGGTCTTTCTGGTTGCCACTTGGGCCTCTTACTGGTCAGACCTGCCCCACACTCCACCTGGGGCCCCCCTCCCGGGCTTCTTGCTTGGTGGAGTTGTCTCCACTTGGTGTCCCTTTGCCATGCCACATGTTTTATTCGGGCTTGTTTGTCCCCACAATATCACTGCCTTACAGGCCCCCTGTTCGTATGGTTCTAGGTCATTTGGTCGAATATAAATGGTCGACAGGACAAATGGTCGACACCAAAAGGTCAACAGGTCAAATGGTCGAATTTTTTAATTTTTTTTTCACATTTTTATTTTTTTGGGGGGGTCCCCCCGAACCTGCTTTTTTTTGCTAAAAACCCCTTATTTTTGCTAAAAACCCCTTTTTTCCCTAAACAAAAACCTAAAAAATATATATATAAATTAAAAAAAAATTCTACCATTTGACCTGTCAACCAAATTGTGTCGACCATTTGTCTGTCGACCATTTGTCTGTCGACCATTTGACTAGACACCTGTTCGTATTACCCATGTCCTGGCTGGGAAAATGCTGGTTGAACGGGGGCTCGCCTCCCGCTATTGCGGGCTTCCCGTGGAGAGATGCCTGCTCTTACTGACCCCGTGCCCCCCTCCTTATTGATGTGTGTGAGCCCTGCTCTGCGCTTGCCGCAATACTTGGGGGAGCCCGCCTTTGCTCTGCAGGCCACCCGTGGAGGGATTCCAGTATTTCCTGTCCTCCTGTCCGCCTACTTACTTGTGGGTACCCGCTCTTCTCCGTGCTCTTTTCAGAACCTAGGCGCGTGTCCCTCCTGTGCTGCTGTTGCCGTGGGGGGCCAACCTTGGGTATCCACTCCTCCTCGCTGCACACCCCTGTGGCCACAGGGTCTGCTTGCCTCCTCACTGCTGCCCGGCGCTGTTGTTTGCCTCGAGCCCCCCACAGTGTCAGTGTGGGCCGATCTTCTCCATGCTTGGGCGGTGGAGAGAGCGGCCCTTGGCTTTCTGTCTCTGCTCCCTCCCTTGGGGGGCACTTCACTCGAAGCCGCTCCTGTGTGCCCCCCCTTCCCAGTGCCGGATCTGCTTGGGCTTCAGGTGCTCGCTGGTAGGGACCCTGCGGCACATCCACTGGGATTTTTCCACTCCTCTCCTCCGGTGGGGTGGTGCCTTCCATCTTACGCTGCTCCCACCGCAGTGCCGGGTCTCCTCCTGTCCGTGCCTGCCCAGAAGCGGGGTGCCGGGGCGCTAAAGTCCTCTCCTATTGCGTCTCACTTCCCAGGCTGGGAGGCGGATGGGAGCCTCCCTCACTCCCCCTTTTCGTATCGCTTGCTGTCTCCCCTTCAGCGCCCAGCGGGGATCCGTCCTTCGGTTGGCCGCTGTGCTTTGCTTCGCTTTGGGCCTTGTGCGCCTCGGTGCCTCTTGCGCGCTGTCTCATCCCCAGGAGGTACTCTCTACTCCAGGGGGGTGAGCGCTTCAGTTTCCCCTGCTTTATTAACCATCAGGGGTGGTGGAAACCGCTGTGGTTCATTCTAGGGCTTAGGAGCAGCCGTCGACACGTCACCTTGTGTCAGTGGCCATTTTGGAATCACAGAGATTTCTTTTTTTAAACCTTTATTTTTTTGGCAACTGAATGAGTACAACATAGAGTTATGGTTCCGACAAGTATACATACACAGACATCAACATCATGCGGCAGGTAGAACACAGTGTCTGCGTTATCACGCAACCCCCAAAGCTCAGCGCTTAGTAAAGTTTGTTCTGGTTTTACTCTCCGGCTGCCTTTAGAGACAAGTATGAGCGGTATTCCGACCAAATATCATGTGGTCTCGTCGTGGGGGGAAGTATTTTCACATATTGGTCTTCATTCTCCTGAGTCCAAGTTGGTGCATGTAACCATTCTTTCTCATTTGGTGGGGGTCTTATTTTTCCATTTCAACAGGATGGATCTTTTGGCACTCATGCAGCCCATGTTTACAAATGCACACTGATTTTTGCACTGGATATTGGCACACATACCAAACAATGCGCCAAGTGGACTCCGCTCTAGCTGGAGGTTCAGCACCCCGGACAAGGTGTCTAGTATCTTGTTCCAAAGCTCTCGTAGCTGTGGACACTCCCAGAACATATGTAGGTGATCTGCTGGTGTATGATGGCATCTGGAGCAGCAGTGTTCTGTGGGATGGAACATCTTAGT
Organism: Ambystoma mexicanum; assembly: GCF_040938575.1. NCBI lineage: Eukaryota > Metazoa > Chordata > Amphibia > Caudata > Ambystomatidae > Ambystoma > Ambystoma mexicanum. The sequence continues at coordinate 642,292,399 of NC_090939.1, forward strand.
CTCACAGGGGTATAGTATAGTCTATTCAGAATTTCAAATTGCATAAACTTAAACCTAAAGTTTAGGGACACTTTCTTGGTGTGACTGCACATACGTAGCCACTGGGCATCTGAGAGATCTATACCCATTTCCTTGGCCCATTGAGCGTTGGCTTGCGAAGGAGGGGGGGACCACCTTATCCCGTATCATTTTGTACAGAGCAGACAGAATGTGCCTACATTCCCCCGAATTGGCTATATATGCCAGTATAGGTGTCTCAGGGGGTTTGCAAGGGTATCCCAGCCATCTGGCCGACACCGCAGAGCGGATCCTTTAAGACTGGAGTCGTTCCCCTGCTGCCACACTGTGGCCCGGCCTCCAGGTAGTAGGTCTAATGAATTTCCCGTCGTGAAATAAATCAGCCAATGCTCTTTAACCTAGTCCCTCCCACCTCGCCTGAATTGCTCCTTCCCACATTGGTCATAGCTCGGGAAACTGCCACAGTGGGGTAAAGATTTACTGCCACGCCCTAAGCGTGGATGCGACTGGGTCATATGGGCAGTCTTTATATCGTCAATCAAGTACTATTGCTTTAAGGTCAGTATGTCCTGCTGTTAATGCTTCTAACTTGATGTGGGGGAGGGGGTCCAGGATGTACCAGAAGGAGGCGAATTGTGCCTGTGCAGCCGTCCAGTATAGTTCTAAATGAAGTGCTGAGAAACCCCCTTGTTCATATGGCAAAGTTAATTCAACCCACTTTTTGCGAACGGCCCCGGAGTGCCACAGGAATTGTGCGAGTTGAGCATGTAGCGTAACGAAGTAGGGTTTCCAGGCCATATCGACACGTTGATAAATATATATAACAACTTGGGTAGTAATATATAGAGGAAGAATTACTCATCTGTTAAGTTTATTCTCCACATGGGCCTTTAACGTGTCATATGTGTCCCAGATTAATGAGTTGTGTGTCCTGGATATCAGCAGCCCCAGATATTTAATGCAATCGGAGGACCGTTGGAGGAAAAAAACACCCCGGCTCTCGCAGGTTTTATCTGTAAGAGGAAAGATTTCAGATTTGGAACAGTTGATTGTGAACCCAGAAAATGTGCCTATACGTTTAATATCCGATAAAATGGGATCAAGGTTTGTCGGGGTACGTGCAAGAGGAACCCGAAGAGGATAGTTCCTCGGAAAGTGTGGAAGCGTGACACCCATGAGCTGGGAAGGGAAGGCAGCAGAATGGCGAGGCTCTAAGGGGAGGGAGGGGAAGTTGGGAAGGAGGGAAATGTTGGGGAACTGTATTTGTGCACCGTGTTTTGGTGTAATCTATGCTGATTAAATGGAAATCAATAAAATATGTTTTAAAAAAAAAGATGGGTTCAAGGTTAATATGTGGCTCTCTAACATATAGTAATACATCGTAAGCCTATAACAAGATCATCTCTGGAAGACCAGCCAGTCGGATCCCACGTCGTCCATGGCGCTCTCTGAGGATAGGGGAGAGGGGACATCCCTGCCAGGTGCCTCTACCCAACTGAAATTGCTGAGATATACAAGTGTTTACTAGCATCCTAGCCAGTGGTTGTGTGTACAGTAATTTAATATAGCTTATCGTGGCTGGGCCTATCCCCATCTTCCCCAATACGGTCAGCAATAACTGCCACGACACCATGTCAAAGGCCTTATCAGCGTCAATTGTCATTGCCTCCGCCTGGGGATCTATTCTGGCATGACACTGAATAACCGTCTAATATTTAGTGATGTGGATCTTCCGGGAATAAAACCGGCTTGGTCGAGATGGACCAGGTGTGGCATTAGAGGGAGCAAGCGATTGGCTAGGACCTTGGCAAAGATTTTAGTGTCGCAATTCATTCAGGACAAAGGCCTATAGGAACCCCATTGATCGTGGGGCTTTCCTGGTTGGAGGAGTACTGCGATCATGGCTTACCGAAGTGATTCAGGCACCAGCAGAGCCTCCTCCCATACCCTAAGGAGAATTGGGGCAAATGCGCCCACATATTCCCGGTAGAACTCTGAGGTGAGGACATCCTGTCCTGGGGCCTTCCCTTTGGGTAAGTTGGCGGATTCGGTCGAAATGACCGAATCCAATTTGCCTACCCCACCAAAAGACCTAAAATGCATACCACCAATAGTTCGAACCTGTTGTGGTATGTATGTTTTGGTGGGGTAGGTAAAAAAAAAAAGAAAAAAGCTGCGGGCGTGTCCCCCGCAACACCCCACTCAACATACTATACAGTATAGTGAGCGGAGGTTGCAGGGGACACCCCCGCAGCTGACAAAAACAAAATGACCCTGCGGCAGATCATGGAAGTGAATGGGAACAGGCGTATTTCGAGCAAATAATCTTTGGTCATTTCTCCCTTGAACATTCCCGTCTTGGGAAAATCACAAAGTTTCAAGTTGGCAATGGCCGCCATAATTTCTTCAAGCGCGACGGGACTATCAAGTTTTTCACTGGTCTGGGTTGTTAAGGCACGATAATGAGATGCTCTCTAATAGTGTATGAATAGCCCCTTCTCCCTGGAGTTGTTCTGTGGTATATAGAGTGCGATAGATCTCGCGGAATATTCCCACCACCTCCGCGTCTGACCACTTGGTATTTCCCTGTTCATCCAGAATAGAATCATCCTGGGACTGTCCTCTCTCAGTCTGAACCAGTCTCGCCAGTGTTCTCTCTGGCCTATCCTCCTCTCCATATCGCCTGGCCACTTGTGGGTGGGAAAAGTAGCAAACTTCCCTCCAAGCATTAACGTTGAAATCCTCCAGTTCAGTACGTATCTGTAGTAATACTTGCGGGTCCGGGGACCAGGAATATTCTGTTTCAAGGTTCTTAAGAGCTGCTTCAGATTTCTCTAGATCTCTCCGTATGGATTTAAGAACCCCAGCTTCCCTTGAGATCGCCATCCCCTTATATAGACCTTAAAAGCCTGCCACCTGATGCCCTGGGAGGTGGAATCAGCCACATTGCAGGCAAAGAAAGTATCAATGTCAGCCTTGATTCCTGCTCGGAACACTATATCTTCCAAAGCAGCCGACTTAAACCTCCATGTGCTACCCATGGGCCTGCTTCCAAGCTTCAATGTCAGAAACACTGGGGAATGGTCAGACAGTGCACAAGGTCTAGTGTCTATATCAAGAACCTTCCCCATTAACGTGTCAGGGATGTAAATTTGGGACGACATGTCATGCACTGAGGAGTAAAATGTGTATTCCCTCGATAGTGGTTGTACTATGCGCCATGCATCCTATAAATGTAATGTCTGTTTAAGGGACAGCAGTCGGTGGGCGGCCATGGACTGGGGTCTAGGTGCTGGATTAGACCTGTCCAGTGCACAATCTAAGATCAAGTTTATGTTTCCCCCCCATATCACAGGTATTTCACTGTACCCAGCCAGAAGCGCACCAATGAGGTAAAAAAAACTCTGAGGAGTCTATATTAGGGCAGTATGTGTTTACAAGTATTAGTTCGGTACCTTCTAGTATGCAGTGGATTACCACATACCTCCCCTCAGGATCAACATGTATTTTATTTTCCACAAACTTTAGGGCTTTATGAATAAGTATCTTGACTCCTCTTGGGATCAGACCCTCCATGTACTCAATTGCCAAACTTTTAACATTTTCCATCCGTCTACACGCTTGGAGTGCACAACAGGGCTCAAACATTGTTTGGGCCTTCTCACAGCGGCCTGGCCCTGACTCCCTCCCACTCACCCACTGCCTCCCCCAACCCAGCAGTGTAACTACCCCTTCCACCCCTCCCTCCAACAGTCCTCCTGTTCCAACCTGGCTCGGGAGGGCGTATTACCCTCAACCACACAGGCAATTGCAATGGGGCATGCTGTTGCTTGACGGCTATCATGTACCTTTCGTCGTATATAGAATACAGAGGCGGCTGCTCGGTTAATTACTCTACTATCAACTCATATTAGGCCTAGGATCCAAGTATCTTAAGTTAAGCAGTTTGACCTAAAGGTCAGGCAAATTCTCTGTGGCTGGATCAGCAACAGGGTTGACAAGAGGGATCTGGGCCTCAATACATTTCACTGCTTCTCCTGGGACCGTGAAAAAGTAAAGTTTGCCCCGGAGTTGGATCCTTAGTCGGGCCAGGAAAAGCATAGCGTACTGGATGTTGCGCTCCCGGAGCATCTTCTTTACACCTGTGAATTGTCAACTCTCTTGTTGCACTGGGATGGAAAAGTCTGGAAAAATGCAGATGATTTGGGATCCCAGTCTCAGTTCCCTTTTCTCTCGGGCTACTCGAAGCAGGTGGTCTCTATCAGGATAGCTCAATATTTTCGCGATTATGGGCCTCGGAAAGTCACCAGGTTTGAGTCTGGGGGCCAGTGCGCGGTAGGCTAACTCCACGACAAAGAAGGGGGAAAGATCTGTGCTCTTTAAGCAAGTTTTCCACCACCAGTTCCATGTTGCCAGTAAGGGCGTCCCCAGGGACCCCGACTATTCGGATATTGTTCCTTCGGGAGCGGGACTCAAGGTCGTCACATTTATTCTTAACGTATTGCATGTCTCTAATAAGAGTGGCCACGGTTTCCTGCAGCGCCTGCACGTTGTCCTCAGTGGCCACCGATTCTGGTTTCCGCATCTGTGATTCAAGCTCCTTCATGGGCCAGTTGAGATCTTATGGAGGCCACATTTTCTGTTATGTCGTCGAGCTTCTCATGAACTGCAGCAAATCCCTTCGCCATGGCATCTATCATGCTTGTCAGATCGGACGCGGGGCAGGAGCCGGGGTAGGTATGGGGTATCCCCCAGATCTTGGCATGATTGCCCCTGTCCACCCCAAGTGCACCGACCTTGCAAATGTATCCAGATTTTTTTCCCCCCACCAGAGCCTTTACTCATGGTGAGTCAGAGGGGTCCTGTTCTGGGAATTCGGCTGCCAGTTGGAGTTGTGCCGAGGTCTGATCGTAGACTGAAGGAACGAGATTCACCCCTCTCCCCGGGAAGGAGCAATCTGGCCATCCCAGATGAGTTAGGGCACTGCTCCCCGTGCGAGGGCCCAAGACCGCAAATTGCGAAACTCACACGTAGTAATTCCCTCCTTTTAGATGTCTGTCTGCTCTTGTCCTGGTGTGGGTGTTGGCATCCAGGGGGGTGAAGTACGTAGGGGTCCCACGTATGTACAGCGCACTAGCCTTTGGATTGTTGGGATCAGGTACCACCAGATTGCTGGTTCTCCCTAGAATCAGGTGAAAGGGTTGTTCCTAGAGGCAAGGATCCCTTGGTGTGGGTACGGCAGCTCAGAATCAGTACATCAGGCTCGAGGCCTGGTAGGTTCCTCTGTATTGGGGAAGCCCCTCCATACCCTGGCTAGTAATTCGAAATTGTGGAGCACTGTTATTTCAGGGGAGGGAGACCAAGCATGGGCCCCCTGTCTCCACAGCCCCTGCCACGATTCCTCTGCCCGGAAGTATGAGGCTCAGGTCCTACGGTGTAGGTTTGGACCCAGGCAGAACACAAATCAACCGTAGGTTATTGTATTGGGGGAGGGCGGGTTCCTTACCTCAGGTATGTCAATGGAGGGACTGTCTCGATCCCAACGTTGTCGTCCCAATTACTGGTGCGGCCCCGGCTGGGCACTGGATGACTTTATTGCTCTCTCCTTACTCAGCCTGCAAAGTCACTGTTCCCTGCCCGGGCGAGCTGCTGATCGCATGTACTCTTCCACACCGAGGGGTGCAGATGTGCTGGTGGTTCTGCCCACCATCTCCTCCTCTGGCTGTCACCTCTTGGGGACGCAGGAGGCTTGTAGCACTTCTCGGCCCCCCGATCCTAGGGGGCCGGGCCAGAGATCCGATATGCCCTGGGCATGTCAATGCAGGAGCATCTTCCTCTATGCTGTCACCCCAATCACTGCTGCAGCCTGGGCCAGGCACTGGACGCTTTTATTGCTGCTCTACTCTCTCAGTCGGCAAAGTCCCCGTCTGGGGTCCTGACAAGCCGCTGTTTGTGTATGCTCCACAGCTTGGGTTGCAGGTGCGTTCGAGTCTCGGCCACACGATCCACGCTTTGAATAATGCAACTGGGGCTGCAGGAGGCCCGCTTCAGCCCCTCCGATCCAAGGGGGCCGAGCCGGATACCAGATATGCCCAGAGGGGGGAGGGTGGGTGTAAAAATGCAGCCCACAGCCGCTCCGGGGACCCCAGGATGTTCAGCTGCTCACTCTCCGCAGGAACCCATGGAGTGTAGACAGGCCCACGAATGTCGAGCACCCGACTCACGGGCTGCCGCACTACGCAGTCCTCCAAATCTCAGTGTCCTGGGCCCCACGGGACCCGTGCAGCGGACCAGATCTGCTCCTGAGCTCCCACAGCCTTGCTGTGTAATTAGGACATGATGTGGGAACAATTTTCGCCGCCTCTTAAACAGGATATTTCACCGTAACGCTGAGCTCACGAGCTAGGCACCATTCCTCTTAGCTCCTCAACAGCGCCCCTGCTTGTGGAAAGATTTTAACCTAATTTATTAACTCTGGTGAATATAGTACCCTTGTTGTAGCACAGGAGACCTGTAGCTGGAGCATAAAGGTGAATCAGAGCAGGTTTCTGTGGAAGCTGATCAGGGGAGGGAAAATTTGGAGTGCCAGTAAACCCCATCTGGGAATGATGACTGTTATGTTATGTTTAACCCAGCTCGTGGGACTCCGCTCCCACGAGTCCAGCGTTCCAGCCCCGTCCTAACCGAACCTTCCCACCTCCCTGTTCTATTTCGGTTGCTGTGGTCCGACCTCTGGGGGCCGCTGAAATAAAGCTCCGTAACTCAACTGTACGCGTCTCCTCTTTATTACATTGGCGACGAGGAGGTGAACCGGCCCCCGGAGCGTAGCGGACTGCCTCAGCTCCAGCCTCGTCCCGTTTCCGTTGCCGCTGCAGTACACACACGGCCGCGCCCCTCCCCGATCCGGGTCGAGGGCGGCTCAGACACAGTCGGCCGCGCCCCTCCCCAATTCCGGGTAGAGGGTGGCGCAGCCGCAGAACAAGTACCCTCTCAGCAAGCAAAGGTTCGATTTAACTGGGGTTTTGGGCACCAGACACCTCGTCACGGGCCATCACGCCCACGCGCAGCTTCAAAAAAAAAAAAGAAGAAAGGACCGCAAAGTACATCACGTGCAGCCATTTTGTTGTCTTCGTTACCATAGTGACATTACGGCAGCCATTTTGTTGTCCCTGTTGTCATAGTGACAACATTATCGAACATTTCTCGTTCCCCACAGCCACCAAACAAATCCTTGTCTACACAAAAGCCCCATCTGCTTTTAATAAAGACCAAGAGCAAGACTCAGAAGACAACAAATAACGCCTTCTCTTACCCAGCGACTTTTGAATGTAATAAAGAGGAGACGCGTACAGTTGAGTTACAGAGCTTTATTTCAGCGGCCCCCAGAGGTCGGACCACAGCAACCGAAATAGAACGGGGAGGTGGGAAGGTTCGGTTAGGACGGGGCTGGAACGCTGGACTCGTGGGAGCGGAGTCCCACGAGCTGGGTTAAACATAACATAACATCTCCGCTGTTAGGAAAACAGGAAAAAGGGGGGGGAAGAAAGGGGAAGGTTTTATGCATATGGAAACTGTTAATAATATAAGAAGTCTTGATTGAAGTTTTGTATGATCTTCCGATTCCTCTTCGATAGTCTGCTGTTGGGGTTTTTCTCAGTGTCCATGTGAGAGCTGTTGTCTTCGCGTTGGCTGATTTGAGATGCTCCTGTGGAAGGAGGATTTGACTCTGATGGATTTCCCAATGGTGTGTGCTTAGAGGTGCTAAGTCTGTGAATGTCTGTTGTTATTTTTACTATGTTGTCTCCTGACCACTTCTTTCCATCATCAAGTGTGACGGATTTGCCGTGACATTGGATGACCTTCTGTGGAGGTCTGAACTTACTTTCGGACTTGGATGTTTTTTTTTGTTCTTTGATGCAGACCCAGTCTCCTGCTTGCACTCGCATTTCTTTTACTGCATTTTTGGAGTCGTAATGTGTTTTGTATTTTGTCTGTTTCTCAATTGTCCTCTTCCGGATTTTATCCATGTTAATCTTCACTTCTCCACCATTCATGAATATCCAAGCTGGTCTTAGACGATTGGTTGCAGCTCTGCCACGCATCAGGGTAAATGGCTCGATGTTAGTGGTGGTGTGTGGTGTTGTTCTGTACGCACACAAGGCTTCCTTGAGGGTTTCTCTCCATGGAAGAGTGTTAGCGATGGCCAGCTGTATTATGCTCTTTATAAGTCTGTTCATCCTCTCCACCAATCCATTTGATATAGGATGGTATAGAGATGTTGTTAGGTGTTTGATGCATCTGTGCTTGAGGAATGCTTGAAATTCAGACGATATAACCTGGGATCCGTTGTCTGAAACCAGTTCCTTGGGATCCCCTTCTCTGTTGAAAATTTCTGTCAGGAATTGTGTTACTTTCTTTGATGACACGTTTGTTTCAGCTATTCCCCATTCAGTCCACTTTGAGGTATAATCTACGAGCACTATTATATATATTTTCTCACTTTCGATGTTTTCGAAGGGGCCCATAATGTCTATAGCGACTTTTGACCATACTTCTTGGGGTGGTTCTATGATTTGGAGAGGGGTCTTCCTTACAGTTTTTGATTTGTCGCTTGAGGCACATGCGACGCAACTTTTTACAGTTTCTTCTGCTTCTTTCCACATGTGCGGCCACCAGTAATTGCTCCTGAGTCTATTTTTCGTCAAACTTCTTCCCAGATGCCCTTCATGGGCTAGTTCAAGTAGTTTCTCTCTAAGCATTACAGGTGGAATTAGTTTGTCTCCTCTGAATATGTGCTTTTCATCCATACTTATTTCGTCCTTGAACGGTATGAAGTCTGTTAGAATGTGGTTTGGTTTGATCCAATCATTAATTATGGCTTTTCTCATTTCTTGTTGTTCTGTGTCATTGTTGGTGATGTTCAGCCAATCTTCTTTGTAAATGGCAGGATTGATGGTTGCTATGAAATCTTCTTGAGGTTGATCGGTCTCTTCTTCCTGGTTGGTAGAGAGTCTAGAGAGGCAATCTGCTACTCTATTTGATGAGCCGGGAGTGTAGCAGACTTGGAGGTTGTATTGCATAATATCGAGAAACCAACGCCTGATTCTTGGCGAAATGAGATGTGGTGTCTTGCATTGAAGGATGTTTACTAACCACCACCAAGTCCATATTTGCTGGCATCGACGGAGATGATGGTCTTAGCCTTACAGTCGAACATTGCTAGAGCAGAAGCCTTGTTAACGTCGCACTTGACTTCCGCAAACTCCTTCTTACATTCCGAGGACCATACAAACTTGGTGGCTTTCTTTAAGAGGTTCCTCATGTATTACATTGGCGACGAGGAGGTGAACCGGCCCCCGGAGCGTAGCGGACTGCCTCAGCTCCAGCCTCGTCCCGTTTCCGTTGCCGCCGCTGTACACACACGGCCGCGCCGCTCCCCGATCCGGGTCGAGGGCGGCGCAGACACAGTCGGCCGCGCCCCTCCCCAATTCCGGGTAGAGGGTGGCGCAGCCGCAGAACAAGTACCCTCTCAGCAAGCAAAGGTACGATTTAACTGGTGTTTTGGGCACCAGACACCTCGTCACGCGCCATCACGGCCACGCGCAGCTTCAAAAAAAAAAAGAAGAAAGGACCGCAAAGTACATCACGTGCAGCCATTTTGTTGTCTTCGTTACCATAGTGACATTACGGCAGCCATTTTGTTGTCCCTGTTGTCATAGTGACAACATTATCGAACATTTCCCGTTCCCCACAGCCACCAAACAAATCCTTGTCTACACAAAAGCCCCATCTGCTTTTAATAAAGACCAAGAGCAAGACTCAGAAGACAACAAATAACGCCTTCTCTTACCCAGCGACTTTTGCAATCCAGAGACACACGTAAAAAAATGACCAATACACGGTTTGGGAAACAAAAATTGGTGTCTCAGAAACACACTGAGACACAAATAGGTGCACTCTAAACGCAATAAATATTGCTCAAAGAATTCCTAATCTCATTACTCATAGGTTATTTTCACACACGTAAATCAAAAATTCAAATAAAACTTTTATGTTATTTAGCAAGTCAATAGCAATTCATAACATAGTATATCAATTCATTTGATCATTACAGATTCATGTAATCACAATGTTGATTCAAATAATGAATTCACAACACAACAATGATATTCACATAATGTAACTTGTTTACAATAGCAGTTAACTGCATTCATTTAACAAAATCAAAATCCACTGAATTTCTGTTCATTAACTAAACTCAATGTTCATAATACGATATTTGGACCAGGGGTCTGATGTCGATGTTAAATTTGACCAACTCCACTCGGTCTATTAATACTACGCGTTTCGGGCAAGATGCTCTTCTTCAGGTATAATATCGTGTTCAATTTCCAAAAAATAAAATAATTCAAGATGTCAGGATCTATTTTCATGCTACTGTGGTATTGTAATTTTCAATTCATTCACTTGTAAAATTGAAAGAATCCTACTCAAAGTTCAATACACTAACCTGTGTCTCACACACCCATCTGCTGGACTGGTACATCGATATCTGGCAAGTTTATAGCTTGCTTCACTGAAATCAAACCAAAGTAATCTGATTAATACCCCATACTTAATTCCTAATTCAAGCAAGCCAACTCTATCTATCAGTGCTTCTGAGGCGGGACATTTTGCTTACTGACGCGGTGTCCCGCACAATAAACAGAACCACTGTGATACGTTAACCTGCTATCGTTATTGGCATACATGCCGTCCTGAATCCATCATGGACTCACCTCTGAGCCGATGTTGTGCCTTCAAAGGGATATCATTCTAGAGAGTTCCTGTTGTTTCCTGGACAGCCTTTCTCTATTGATTGAATACCTAGCTGTAAATAAGATACATATGTATCACTTCTCCATGTCAATGTGTAACTCGGTTACTTTAGACTAACATAGTCTTACTCTAAACTAACTATAAGGCAACATACCTTCAAATGACTGGAGTCGATGCTTCACGCTTCGGTAAACTAGCTCCTCTATAGATGTGGGCATCTGTGATTGGCAATCTTATAAGTACGATTTCACTCGCTGTAAGTTGCCTACACATATTCAAAAATAGAAGAAAGCGAGTGTCGGTATTCAATTTAGAGTCAAAAGTTGTATCAATAGACGTTCTGTGTCGGCCTAATTCGACTTAAATACAAGAGTAAGTATGTACCTGTTACTCGACTCTGTTCCCCCAATGGGCTCCCACTTCCATGTCACAAGGCCATACTGACACGCCGTTCGATTAGTAATTACACCAGCTGCAGTCACACTGCGGTCGCCGGGTTGTTAAGTTGCCGACTAGCTACACGGCACCAACTCGTATTCGTTTCCACAACCTATAAACTACCCGTTCTCTACTACATTTCAATACACCGGCACTGCACATCCGTTTTTTCCTTTCGAGTATATCTCGAAAGTGCAGGAAGACTAGACCTATTCGCAAAGGTTTTTTCTGGGCGCCATCTTGCTATAAAAAATGGCGACTGAATCATCGTTCGCAATCACATTTATCTACATAGTGTCGGCCATCTTAAAATGGTCCAAAACCTTACAGGTTTAGCCCATATTCGTCCAATATCACTGCGCGCCTCTCTCCTTACGGCAGTAGCCGTTCCTATGTCTAGTACTATGCAGCTATTTATTCGAATCGTGACAGTTTCACCTTATTGCAAGATATAATCTATCTGTTATGGAGCAGTGTTATTATATATCCTTTTTTTTAAAAAGGAAATTCCTACAGAGTCGTTCTCTTATGAATCAACTTAGCTGCTCGTCGCTTGTGTCGAATGGACGCATAATAATTCTCAATCACAGTCTTCTATTAATACTAACATTAGCCTCTCTGTCCACACCTAGAACCAACTTCCCTTTATCACGTTAATAATGTATGTCAATAGCTGATCGACCTCATCACTGGATTTTTTCTGGGTGTATCTTCATTCACACTACATATTCAATCGAAATAGATGTTCATGGGAGAAAAACATGCCATAATACATATTACATATTTCAAAGTGCGGATAACCTGCTTCTTTCCATAAAAACAAAGTTTCACAACTAGTTCACCAATAACATTTAAAAGCAACTTATGAGATCATACAAAAGAAATGCAATATAAAGCATATAGAAAATTATAAGAAACAGTATAGATCCCATTCCAAATTCATTCCTCTTGGGTACATTGAGTCAAGACATTCGATCCAATATGTCTCTCTCTGTTGCAAAAGTCTCTGTAAATTCCCTCCCCGTCTAGGCAATACCACATGCTCAAGGATAACAAATTGCATCTGTGCTACAGTGTGTTTGTGGTCCTTAAAGTGTTGTGCTACTGGTGACTTTATCGAACCTGTCCTTACGTTAGACATATGTTCTACCCATCTTTGTTTTGCTTTTCTGCCCGTAAGGCCTACATAGTAAAGTCCACATGGGCATCTTATGCCGTATATGACACTCTTAGTGTCACACGTTGATGTGTGTCGTAGCAGGATTTTATTCCCTCTATGTGGGTGATGTACGTAATTACCCTTCATGATGCTATGACAACAATTACAGTTGTTGCAGGGTAGAGTGCCTCTGAATGACGTCATCTTATCCTTTTGGTACCCAAAGTCTGATTTGGTCAAATGATCCTTGATGGACTTGCTCTTGCTGTATGCAAACAGTGGCGTTGTCGGAAACAATTGTTGTAGTTTTGGATCCAATGATAATGTTTCCCAATTCCTCTTAATGATTTTCTTGATTTGGTAACTCTGTTGTGAGTATGTAGTTACAAAAACCAATTTCTCCTCCTCACTTCTACTCTTTGTCTGCAATATATCAGGCCTCGATTTCTCCTTTACTTTTTCAAGGTCTCGTTGTACTTGAACCAGATCATATCCCCTCAGCAGGAATTCGGTAGTTAATTCCTTCGCCTTCTTGTCAAACTCATCTTCCTCAGATACTATTCTCCTGTATCTCAGTAACTGACTCAATGGTATACTCTGCACTGTTCTCTTTGGGTGGAAACTTGAAGCTAGGAGTAGACTATGCCTATCAGTCTGTTTTGTGTAGATGGTGGTTGATAATTTATTTCCTTCAACATACACTAAAACATCCAAAAATTCTAATGATGTAGTACTAGTCTTGTATGTAAATTGTATCCTCGGTGCCATGTTATTCATATATTCGAAGAAGATTCTCAATTCCTCCTCGGTTCCCGACCAAATTCCAAATAGGTCATCGATGTATCTCACATAGAATTTCAAGTCTTTACTCCATGTATCGTTGTTCAGTACCTTTGTCTCTTCCAGATATCTCATATACACATTCGCGTAACTTGGGGCCATTAACACACCCATTGAGGTGCCAGAGATTTGAATAAAGTAACGATCCTCAAACATGAAGAAATTATTATTAAGTACTATTGTGAGTAGCTGTATCACAAACAATTTGTCGCTGCCTATTCTGTCGTTTGTATTCAACAATGCCCATTCCATTGCTTCTATTCCTGATTGATGTATAATATTCGTATACAAACTGGTCACATCCATTGAGAAAAGTATATCCGTATGTGTTGAATAGTCAATTGTTTGAAGTTTAGTTAGGAAGTGATTTGTATCTTTGACATATGAGATGGCTTTTTGGGCTAGTGGTTGGAAAATGTTATCCAAATACTGCGCCAAAGGTTCCAATAGACTGTTGGTAGCTGCTATTATTGGACGTCCCGGTGGGTTTTGTAAATTCTTGTGTATCTTAGGAAGCATGTATATCACCGGCATGATTGGATGTAAATTGGGCAAAAAAGCTTTGGTCTTGTAAGAAATATATTCTTCAATTTCCGCATCGTCTAAGACTTTCACGACTTGGCACCGAAGAAAAATTGTTAATTAACTATTGAATTGAGTTATACAGGATTTTGAATTTAATGGATACGAGTGCACCCCTACAACCCCTCTTTTGCCAATACACGGTTTGGGACCATGCGAGCGGGAAACCAGTCTTAAGATCACTGGAAACATCACCCCAGCTAAAGGGAACCAGGGCAACAGGGAATATTGTGAGGCAGGTGGGCACATATACAGCAATCAGACTTTTTCTGAATGCAGGCTGCATGGAAGTACTTTTTTTTTTTGTTGCTGTCAACCCAGGGGTGTGGGTCATGGCCCTGGGATTTGTGGCAGGTGGTATTGTAAGTAAGTAACAATGGTAGTGATGAAAGGTAGGATAAGGGTTCCTAGTGATAGTTTCGAATGCCATAGTTTTGAATGTCAAAGTTTTGAATAAAAATGCGTTGAAAAAATATTTTTAATGGGGGTTCCCCCCAACCCCTGTTTTTTTACCCCTTAATACCCATTTTATTAAAACAAAAAAAACCTTTCCCTACAAAAAAAATTCATTTTTTCGATGCATTTGTTTGGAAACTTTTGTCATTCCAAACTATGTTTTCGAAACAATGCCTGGATACCAGGATAAGCAATGATACCCACATGATCATGATGCAACAATAACACAGAGGTAATCAAGTCTGTAACCTAATGATGGATAAAACGCGATAGGAACAGTTCCAAAGTGAATTCTTGAAAGATTCAAAATGTAGAAGGCGAGCGGATGTCAGAGTTCAAAGGTTTTTCCTCGCAGGCCAGTTCAGGAAAGGCAGCAGGAGTCAATAAACAGCAGTCAGTTCAGTTCAGAAAAAACAGTTGTACCCCTACTTGAATGGCCAAGATAGGATTGTTGGATAATGATCTCTGTTGGGGTTGTGGTCTTAGTGGGGGCTCCCTGCTTCATATGCTTTGGTCATGCTCAAGGGTGTCCATCTTTTTGGAGTGAAGTTTTGAACAGTTTAGATATTGTGATAGGGGACTCCCTACCGCGAACACCTTACTCGATGATATTATTGTCGAGTAGAGAGAGAGAGGTCATGGGCAGTGTGAGAACGGGATGTATTAATAGGGTATTAATGGTAGCGGCTAAACAAATATTAAAAGTTTGGAAGTCAAGGAAAAAGCCGGTTGTGGATGAATGGCTGAGTGATGTCCGTACTTTGTCTGATTACGTTAGCGAAACAGAAGAGGGAGGAGCATTACCTTAGAACTTGGGGTTCCTTCAATGAATTATACAGTTGAGGTTTACTGAAGGACATGCTTAATTATTTGACTGGGATAGATGGAGGTTATTATTTTCGTACTCGATGTGTGTTGTATTTGTTGGTGTTGTATTGTCTTTTGTCTTGAGATGTTTGGTATTCTACTATAAGATAGGGATTTGTGGTAGTGTATTTGGGTTTTAAAATTTTGGATTTAAATTTGGTTAGGTTTAGTCAATTGTTATTATAAGTATTATACAAATTGAATGCATACCTCTGGTGTAATGGATATGTACATGTAACTTTTCTCTTGTATGTTTTATTCTCAAAATGATCAATAAAATGATTTTTTTAAAAGAAAAAACTGTTGTAAATGTTATCTGGAATGCCGTAGACCGTTATGACCGTTATGATTAGAGATGGCCATACGTCAGCAGGATAGGCAAACTGCTTACCATAAGGAGGAACATAGTAGCTCCAGTGTAGCAAGAAAGACAGAACTCTTCTGAGCAGGTTATTGCTCTGCAACATTCCAAAGCTTTGTCATTGCTCCTCGTCAACTGAAGGAGAAATTTAGACTTGGGACCAACAGCAATTTGAACATCAATCAGAGTGATCTCACTCCATTGTACTTGCTTCTGCAGCTCTTGCGAGGGCGAAGGGTATATCGCCCTTGAATGGAAGAAATCGGGTTTAACGAAGCAGTGGCTGTAGGCTGAGGGCTTTCAGGAAGGCCGGAAATTGGCCTTTACTCTGACAGGGCCAGCAAGACCCTTGTGAGTTTCCAGGGCTCACTGAAGCAGAGTGAACAGCAACTCCTGAAATATTCCCTCAATGTCGAAGTGTTCTATCAACAGGGGGTTCCAATTGAAGAACTGGGAATACAAATAGAGTTGAACTGGCGGATTCGGCAGCCACCCCTGTTCCAGAATAGATTGAAGGATCAGCCATGGACAAAAGAGAGACAGCCCCTGTGATCTCTGTTCCAGAGGCAACAGTTCCAGGAGGATCAATTCCAAGGGACACCCAGGCACTTAACCGCAGTCTATGTGGTGAGCAAGATCAGATGAGGATCATGCCAGCGGGGATGTAGTGTCAACTTCCATTTGTGTACTTTGATGTACACGTAATCTCCTGGTTGCAGTGGATAACAGGGGCCAGTTGCTGGTCCAGGTAAGGCAGTTCTTACCTGTGAATGAAGAAGAAAACAAACACATTTTACAAGGGCCTTGAAATAATTGAACACCATCTCATCTTCGAGATGGAGATTCAGATGATGTGCGGACACTGGGGAAAGTGGCTTTGCAAACAGGGCTCCCAGTATGGACTACATGTGGAGACAGACCATGTTTTTGGTGCCGATTATTGCGCATGTGTAGCAAGACCAGGGGCAAGGCATCGTCCCATTTTAGATCTGTTTTTTTTACACACTTTAGTCAATCGGGCCTTAAGATCTTCATTGCAGCGTTTCACTGTACCGTTAAACTGGGTGTGGTAAGCATATTGAAAACTCATGAAATGGGTTCCTCGGTCACTGCCTATAATCAGAGGAAGCCCAAATAAGCTAATAAAATGAAGTCAAAATTTCTTGCCCACAGTGATGGCCTCTTCCTTTCGGCAGGGGTACAAATTCGGACATTTGGGTAGCTGGATAAAATTGATCTGCACATTCAAGAACAGACCTTCTGGATCGGGATGTGCAGATGGCTTTGTTTTCACTGCTCTTCCCACATTATGAACTTAACACACAGAGCAATTGTCACAATATGTCTGAGCTATAGTAGGAAAATAAAGGTCAAACCATTCTCAGTTTACAATTTCAGTCATAGCCCTTTTACTTGAGTGTGAGCTAAAATGCACTAGTCTGACCATGTAAGGTAAGAACACTGTAGGCGCTACAAGGTGGCCATCAGAGAAGCGCCCAACTGAGTCCGAGTGTAACTTAACTGGATTTTCTCTACCACAGTGTTAAGATGGATTTCTGAACTCTGACCTGGTGGGCAGAAGTTCAGAAGGCCAGCCTACTTTCTTGGAACAGGGTAACCTTCTGGACAAGCCAGATCAATCAAGGTAGCATTGGCAGCGGTCAAGACTAGGTCTCAGGAGGAGTGAGGGTGATCGAAAGTCCACAATGAGCACATACAGTAAACAACATCACAAATTACTCTCAGTCAGGTCTATATATCAAAAATATACATACATTTATTAAAGGCCTTTTAACTCAAACACAAGATGAAACCACAGCAATATTAACAATACTAACACAACACTATAGTAGGGAACATATATACAGTAACTATTAGCCTAAATGAATGTTCAACAAGTAAAGATCCACAACCTGCAACAGAAGAGGGTCAGACAGTGCAAATATATTTTAGGCAATTCTTCAAGAGTCTCAACCCTAACTACTAGGCAGTCCAATCCCTATAAATTGTGGAGCTTTGTGCTCAAAAGTATGTTCAGCGTGGCAGCACTCGATTGCATGTTAAAGTACACAAGGGGTCTCTTTAAGCGGCTGTAGTGTCGCAGGAAGGGGGGTAAAGCCATGAAGAATAGAGTTCCTCTATTCGAGGAGGATCTCCACAAGAGCGCAGAGCTATTTCCAGGAATCAGAAATAGCATGGCAGTTCAGACTATCCCTACAAAAGGTGAGTGGCCATTGGGGGAAAACCGTGCGTAAAAGTCTATGGATGCGCCAGGGGCCACCGGTAAGTGTTGCGAGTACTCACCGACCCTGGACGCAGTCTGGACCAAACTTTGCCAGTCAAGTCCACTTCAGTATGCTTGCAGGTTCAAGTCCAGCAGTTGCGCGTCTATCTAGCTTTCAGGGGCTGCGTTCCGGGACCTCAGTCCGTGGCGGGACAGTGGCGTTTTCTCCGCTACTGGGGAAGGGCACAGGGGGAACATCAGGGCACAGCACTGTGTAGGCTCAGGTTCAGGCAGACTCTCCTAAATCCAGACCTAGGAATGCTAGGTGTAGGAAACTCGGTGGGAGAGTGCCTTCTACCAAGAGCTTATGGTTCCCAAAGCCTTAGGTCGAAACACGAGACGGCGGCAGTTCCAAGGCAAAGGTTCTGTACAAGCTGGTCAGTTCAGTGGGTGGTCCGGGAACCCTTCCGAAGGGGCTGGTTTGCAGGTTAAGCACGAGGTACCGAGAGCAGTTAGTCCCACTACTCCAACAGGTCGAAGCGTCCTTGCAGGCCTTCTGTGATCGATGAGAAATAGGGGCTATGACAGGACAACAGCAGGGTCAGGGTGCCAAACCTTCCAGCGGGTGACCAGCGGTTCCACAGATCTTTTTCTTCAGTTCAAGATCCTTGGCTCCTTTACTAAGTTTGGTGTGAACTCAGAAGATCGACCTGGAATAGGTCTAGAGTGCCTTCTCTTATCCGGAATCTCCTTCGCGCCAAAACGAAGAGAAACCAATAGGAGATCTGCTCACATTGAATCATTCCAGGCGTGGACCAACCACGGACCAAGGTGGTCCAAGTCATCCCAGCACACCATCTATCCTGGTATTCAAACTTGACAGCTCCAGCCCACATCCTGGGCGCACACACACAAGGCATGTAGAACCTTGCAAACGCTTCTGCATGACCAAATAAGGAATTTCCTGGGGAAGGCAAAGGAACAAAATAGCCAAAGGACAAAACAAAGGACCTTGTGGCATGGCCATTTTAGGCACTGACGACTGTCCAGGGCCAAACGCGGTAAACACAGTTTGGACCATTGAAAAGAGTAGAAAATGTAACTGCTGCCACCAGCTCTGTCCTGTACACACTTGTACATTCACCAAAAATCCTTCCAGGGTGTCTAGGCCATTAAAAATGAAAAAGACCCCAACACACTGTACTGGAAGGTACATTGTGCACTTTTAAAAATTGTTGCAAAGAGATTGCAACAAAGTGAAACACTATGGGAAACAAAGTCTCCCAGTACTGACAGTCAGTTTTCGCTTAACAAGATGAGCAAAAACCCAGCGCAGTACAGCAGAAGGCTGGGCTCCACTGGTAAAATTCAGGCTAGGATGGTCTGACAAAAGCAAAAAGTTGGGGGATTCACAACTGGAGGGAAAATTACCCATAAATGGAATTCTTTCCTAACACACAGCTCTTTCTTAGACTTGGGTGCTTGATCTTGCAGCACAGCCAGGTGGGGAAGAGATGCAATTGGTGACTGTTGAACTGAAACACAGATAAGGATGTAATTAGGAGCTAGGGGCCCGTTCAAAGCTGCATTTCGAGCTGCTTCATCAGCTACAGAGTTGCCTGCTTCAGTTAAGGACTATTAGGGGTCTTTTTCTTGGCATTTAACAATAGCCAGGTCAGAGGGGAACAATAAAGCTTGCAGCAAAGCAGATACATATTGGGCATTAAGAATAGGGTTACCAGCGGAGGTCAAATAACCTCTTGCCTGCCAAGTACCACACAAGCGTATCTGGTGTAGTGCAAATGGTAATTGACTTCTTTTTGGTGAATGCCGTCAGTTCAACTGCCTGGGGAGATTTTACATTGGGCAATTGATAGGCTTCAAGCACCTCGAGGGGAGTGCACACAGAATATCCAACAGAGAGTCCGCCCCTTTTGTTATTTCGGAAACAAGAACCATCAGGCTTTAGCAAAGTTAGATCCTTTAGGTCAGCTCTTGGGATAATACGATTTTCAGCAAGTACAAGGCGATTATGTGGTTCACCATCAGAGGAGGTCGGGAGCCGGGAGCCAGGGTTTAAAATCAAACATCTACTGAGAGTAACATTTGCAGCTGATATGAGGAGCTTCTCATATCTGGTAAGTGGGAAGTTGCAAATGTGTTGTGTTTTCCTTTCAACAATAATAAAAGTACTGCACACAGCACAGCCATGTCACAGGATGTCCCTAAACCAACATATAAGCTTTCTCAACCAGTAAAGCAATAGTGGCAACCACCTGTAAACATGAGGGCAAATCAACAGCCACAGAATCTAACACTGTGCTGTAGTGTGAGATTTGATGCTATTTACCCCCATGCATTGGAGTCAAAACAACTTGTGCAAGCCCATCACGTTCATCACAAAACAAGGTAAATGGCTTTTGATACTCAAGCAAACCCAGAGAGGGGGCATTTTACAGTTCCTGCTTAATTTTGTACCAAGGCTTCCTCTGCTTCAGTGGACCAAGGTACAGGCTCAGTTACTGAATTAAGGGTTAACTCACAATTGAAGTGTATCCCAGGATCCATTGCTGGCAGTAACTGACCATTCAGAGTAATGCCCTCATTTGTTTATAAGTCTCGGGTCGGGGCATCTGATGGATCACCTTATTGCAATCTTGGGACAGATGTCTTTGACTGACGAAATGTACACAGGTAAAGTTGCAACTTTTCCTTGCAAGGCCTATTTCCCTTATGAGCAAGAGCTGTTAGTTGGTCTACAGAATCTTGTTCACAAGCCTTCAACAAGAGGGACGCCAATAAAAAGTCATCAAGGTACTGAGCCAAAATGGCCCCTCTTTTGAACACAAGCAAGTCAAGATCTCTCCTTCCAAAAGAGTGGGGCTCTCTACCTACCCCATAGGAACTCTAGTGAAAACAAATTGCAGATTTGTAAATAAAAATGCTAAGAGATTCTGACTGTTAGTGCGCACAGGTATTGAAAAAAGCAGAGCACAAATCAACCACCGTAAAGTGAGTAGCAGTAGCCGGGATGCAGGACAAAAAATGTATACTTGTAAAAAAACAATACAAGTGAACATAAGTAAGCATTACGAACAATAGAGCTTTATATACACACAGAATGTCTTGACCAAATGAGGCAATAACCGTGAAAGTCCTCGCCAACTGGGGGTGGGGGCTTGTCATGGTGCAGCGCCTGCGTTTATGTCCGGCACTCAATGGCACCTCAGGCACGCTCACAAAGGTCAACCAGGAAAGCACCAATCGTTGGTGAAGACCGCACCAAATTGGCAACTCAGGGAACCGAGGAGGCCTGGGGTAGGGGAGTAGACAACCCACCCATTTCAAGTGTATTTCAACAGGGCTGTGCAGCACATTGAAGGATAGTGAGTAGAAACAAACCCACACAGTTCAACAGTATGTCAGCGAGACTGTCCAACACATTTACAGATACAGAGCCAGACATATGGGAGGGGGGAGCTATAACTCCCCCAATCAAGGACTCGATCACCCTGTGCCTTCGAACGGGGTCCCTTAAAGTGAATAGGTGTCAGTAATTATTCAGCCCCCTCCACCTCCCAGAAAATGTATTCCTTCCCCTTGCATGACACCCTAAGCTTGGCAGAGCATAGGAGGCCGGTCATGACTCCACGGCCCAGGAACCCTTTCTTTACTACATTCAGGGCCCTTCTCTTTTTTTGTGGCTGGTGAAAGATCCTGCAAGAGATTAATCCTGTGCTCTTTGAATAACAAGATGTCCTTTGCCGCTGCTGCCTTCAAAATTCGGTGAGTCACTGAGTCGTACCAAAAGAGTGGGAGCAACCACTGTTGTCTGTGCCGCTGCAGATGAGTTCGTTTTCAGCCTATAACACCTGTCTATGTAGATCGGATCCTCCACCACCTCAAGATTGAGCAGTTCATGGAGCCAATTGGAAACAAAGTCTATGGGATTCTCAAACTCCTCTGCCATAGGAAGACCTATGATCTGCAGCTGAGAAGCACACTGTGTATTTTCCAGAAACTCCAATCTTTTTTCCATACATTTTTTACCTCTCACTATTGACTCCACCTCGCATCTTGTTTTCTCTGTCAGAGGCATAGCTTGCCCACACTGTTGCGCCAGCTCGCTGGTCCTATGTCCGAGAGTAGACGTCTTTGTCTCTAGTTGGGCCACCCTCTCGGATAGCTTGTCAAATTTGCCATCCAGTCTGGACATGGATTGTTCTATACGACCCAATGCAGCCATGAAGGGTCCTGGGGATAAGGCGTCTCAGAACCACGCTGCCCACCACGTGGTGCAAAAAGATCAGTGTCATCCAGGCTGGCCTTCTTCTTGGACATTCCAGACACCATGTCCCTGTGTCACTGCCTTGCGTTTATCGGTACTCAATTATGCTCATTAGAGTGAGCAGATCTCTCCCCTCTGACACCATGCGCATCAGTTATCTAGCACTCTGCAGAACAGGGATCCACAGTTGGCACATATTTAGGACAGTCCAAGGCAGATTGGGGAACCCAGTCATATACACAGGTGGTCCCTTCGGGCAAGCACACTTCCCCTTGGGCACATTTCGAATGTGGTCCGTTCTCAGCACCTATGGCCACCATTCAAGTCCTGCTCCTCTCCTTTTCTTCTAGCCCCAGCACTACGGCCTAGCTCGCTCACCAGGATTCAGGCACTACCAGCATGTGCTGCCTGTTTCGTCCAGCTGCAGCGGCAGGAAAGTGCTGATCACCTTGGTTATTCTGCACGGCTCGCTGGTACGGTACAGAGTGTGCCTTCTTGCAAGGATCCCAGTTCTCGCCCGGAGACTGGAAAGTTGCCACACGTCCGGCCACCACGTCGGAAATGTCACTGCAAGCCTTCCGACTCATGAGGCACGCATCCAAGATGCACTTGCTCTTCTCCAGCCGATTTGCCATTAATCCACCCCCGGTCGTGTGCGCCTCGGCAGTTATCTCAGCTCTGAGGCAGGCCACTGGTTCATTGCTGCGTGGTCTTTTCCACACCAAGGCCACGCACCTCTGCTGCACTTTCCTCCAGGTCTTACATCGCGACAAGGAGCTCCACATTGGCCTTTACGCAGATTTTTTATCAGAAGTATAGGAGTGTTATATAGGCTACAAATGGGTACAATAATTTCTTGTTCAAGAGAATAGGACGAATATCTTCTTCTGCTTGCTTAGAAATGGCATATTGTGGAACATAATGAGGGATTTGGTATAGTTCAGAGCTCAACATTCACCTTGCATCCCTCATCATTTGCATATGTGGACCATGATTTAGGAGGAACCCGATCTAACAGTGCCTGTTTCAACAAGGAAGTGTTGTCCTGAGGTTCCGGTTTCAAATTGACAGCTACCTGTAACACAGCGGAAACCCCTAGATCATGATGAGTAGGAACATCAAAGAATATAATATAGGGCCAGCAGTAAATTGTGCAGCTCACTTTACAGTTCAAATATAAACCAAAAAGATTTAACGGGGTGGATGTACTCAGCAGAAAAGCATGTTCTATGGAAATGGTGCCTAGAATGACAGTGATAGCATGAGTAACAGGGTGGAGTATATGAGTATCCGAAGAGTCATCAGCTACCCCTGTTCAACCATGTAGGGGAGGTAGGCTAAAAAGGCAGGTGGCTAGTTGTGCAAATACTAGCTACTAAAGGTCACAAGATGAATTTGAGAGAATTTTATGGTAAATCAATTTATTCATAAATTCAAACACATCTAAAAACTGTAGGTTCATAACAAATACTTGAACCTGTAAAAATACATTTCAGCCGAATTGGGCTTGAAACAAGATTTCTAAACTGTTCTAAACATCACTGTTTAGTGAGTGTGGGTTAGTAACATATAGTGCGAATTTCAATACTACTTGTGAACTGGTAGTATTTGTTGTCGACACATTATTATGTTTCTGGTTCGGGGTGGAGTCAGCCTTCACTGGGAATACACTGTTCACAGGTGATGGGTCCGAACTGTCATCAGGACGTAGTTCAAAAAGGGTGAGTGCCTAGATAGACAGTTGACACATTTAGAAAGTGTGATAGAGGAGGGAGCGACCTCACAAAAGGTTACTGTAAGGAACTGCGTGTTAAAAGCCTACCTGGATGGTATCAGCGGTTGAACTTGGAGATATTAGGTGCCTGCACTGTTGTCTCGCAGGGCGTCCATAGCTAGAGTCTACAGGGAAATTGTATCAATGAGTTACCTGGATAATATGGTAATTCATATAGGTAGTGATTTAGCAAGAAAGGAAGGGCATACCTTGGGTTGAGGATATGTCCAGGTCCAGTTTTTAGGCTGGAGGGAGCACGGATTGAATACCGTGACGATCAGTGACCCAGGTATGTTGATAGAACGGCACTGAATAGGGTAAAAATCAAGTAATTACCAGTGGAACTG
The DNA here is from genome assembly GCF_040938575.1 of Ambystoma mexicanum. Classification (NCBI taxonomy): domain Eukaryota; kingdom Metazoa; phylum Chordata; class Amphibia; order Caudata; family Ambystomatidae; genus Ambystoma; species Ambystoma mexicanum. The sequence goes on from NC_090939.1 coordinate 642,316,571, forward strand.
CCTGGTGGTGGCAGATTGGCGTGAAAGTGCCTAAACTTGAAAGTACAAGATGACTGTGGTGGATTATTTATACCTATAGTGGTTGTGGTCTGCAGAGAGGCTTACGTGCCAAAACTTGAAAGTAGAAGGTGACTGTGGTGGATTACTTATACCAAGAGTGGTTGTGGTCTGCAGAGAGGCTTACGTGACCAAAGGCTAATTTAGCAGTGGTGTGGCGTTGCTAAAAATAGTGCAATAATGGCCGCTTAAAAATGGAGAGTCGGGTCTGGCCCATTGTATAGGCTGTAGAGCAGACAATTGGACGTGCGGTCACTGCAGTGATTGAAAAGGCAGTGAACGAGGTAAAGGCTATGCAAGGGTGATCGCTTTCTGGGCTAGTGATTATCCGGAAAAAAACATAGCCGATCGTACTGACTTACCTAGGGCATGGTCCAACAACTTACAGAGAGCTGTGCGATCTGGTTTGTAAATCGGTAGCCGCGCTCGGTAATAAAAGGGAGAAATACGCAAAGTCATGCTCTGCGTGCATGCGCGAGTGGGTGCACTGCCTGGTTGGACCTCTGCGCATGCGCGGGGGAGACACTATCTGTGTGTAAGTCTGCGCATGCGTGGTGCGATCAATGGAAAGAAACCAAGGTTGGATGTTTGCTGTGTGGCCCGTGCATGAGCAATGACAGAACAGAAAATACAGTCTAATAAACAGCGAAAATCACAGAGATGGTGACATTGTTAACACTTAGATTGAATGAAGGCAGTCATATTTAAGATTGTCGCAAAAAACGCATCTTTACAGGAAACACATATATTTGTAGTACATTGGCTAGTTCACGGGGTACTTGTTTAGTTTGTCAGTCAAAACAGAGAAAGAAATATGCATTTTTGGTGGTGAAATACATTTCTAACAGAGTTGGAAAGAGTGGTATGTCACAAAAATGCATAAAGGGAGTTGTATGCAAGGAGGTTGTGATTGAGGGGTGGGAGGCATTAGGACAAATTACGAGTCAAAAGGAGGGAACCATAGTGGTGGAATTTATTGGAAGATGGTCATTTAAAGAAAAGGCTCCATTAAATAGCATCATTGAGGCCTTTTTTGACTGAGTTGAGGCGATAGATCCATTGTTGCTCAAGTTTGTGCAGTGATAGGTCTCTGTCGCCTCCTCAAAATGGATTTCTAGCTGTTTGCAGAATGAACCAAAACATGTCGTTGTGGGTATGTTTTTTTTCTTGGAAATGTGCTACCATTGGCTTGTCTGGGATGCCGTTTTCGATGCACGAGTGGTGCTCGCAGATGCGCTGTCGTATTTCTCTCTTGCTTTTCCCGATGTACAATAGTTTACATGGGCATTGAACTGCATATACTGTCCATTTACTTTTGCAGTTGGAGAATGTGTTGAAGTTCCATGTCTTGCCATTCAGTTCGATGGATTTCATATCTTTGGTCAAACAGCATACTGAGCAGGACCCGCATTTGTGGTGGCCTTTTATGGGTGGAAGGTTCCACAGAGTGTTCTGTCTCTCAGGCGATTTGATGGATTCAGTGTAGGTGTTGAGTAGGCGGTCTTTCAAGTTCCTACTTCGTTTGAAGGCGAAACGTGGTTTTGAAGGTTTAAAAGATTCCGTGTGGAGCATATTCCAGTGTCGTAGGATGCTTTTCTTGATTTGGTTGCTTAAGGGAGAAAAGGTAGTAACGCAGGTGATTTCGTCTTTACAAACTTCCCGTGGGGTATGTGAAAGGCATGATTCTCTACTTCTATTTTTGGCTCTTTTCTGAGCCCGGTGGATGATATGACTGGGGTATCCTCTTTCTTTGAGTCTTACTGAGAGATCTTTGCTGGTTGTGTTGAAATATTCCCGAGTAGTACAGTTGCGCCCTTAAAGATTCTCTTTAAGGGCTGCTGGATGGAAGCTTTGATACTCTAGGAGGGTGTTCTTAGCTGAAGGTTTGCGGTATAGAGTGGTGGCCAAAGTGTTGGCAGAAGTTTTGTAGATGGTTAAATCCAAAAAAGGGAAGGAGAATTTATCTGACTGTATGGTGAACTTGATGCAGGTGTCCTTGATGTTGAGCCATGTGAAGAAGTCTTGTAGTTCGGTTTCATTCCCTTTCCATGTCATAAGTACATCATTGATGTACCAGATGCAAAAACCTATCTTTGAAAGGGTTGTTGGTATTGTAGATTGATTTGGCTTCAAAAGAGTCCATAAAGAGGTTTGCTATAGCCGGTGCAAACGTAGCTCCCATCGAGGTGCTGTGACATTGTTGATAAAAAGATTTTTCGAAGATAAAGTAGTTCTCTGTAAGGGTGATCCGGATACATTCAAGGAGAAAGGCAGTGGGTGGTTCCATGTTGGTTCTTTGATCAAGGTATGTGGCCAGGACATCGATGCATTCATGTTGGGGGATGCTGGTGTATAGTGATTCAACGTCAAGGGTGACTAATAAATCATTTTGGCCCACAGAGAGAGTATCTAATTTCTTGATGGTGGACGTTGTGTCTTGGACCTATGACCGCATCTGTCCAATGATTGGGCGTAGGAAGAAATCAATGTAAATTGAAAGAGGTTCCAAGACTGATCCTATGCCTGCCACTATCGGGCGGCCTGGAGGGTTGATAGCATCCTTGTGAGTTTTTGGTAATAAATAGTTAGCTGGTAAAATGGGGTTTTGGTTTATCAAAAACAGTTTCTCATCATCATCAATCCAACCTTCTTGCCATGCATGGCACATCAGGCTCTACATTTCCGTGAGGAGTCTGGTAGTGGGATCAGTGGGTATTTGTCGGTAGAACTTGGTGTTGCTCAGGTGTTTTTGGACTTCTGTGTTGTAGAGCGTTTTTGCCCACAGGACTATTCCTCCGCCTTTGTTGGCGGGTTTGATGAGGAAGTCATGGTTATTTTCAAGGTTATTTAAGGCCAGGCGTTCATTGTTGTTCAGATTATCCGGGTATCTGATATTTTTATCAAAGAGTTGGTTGATTTCAAGAAGAATACGATTCTCATATGCAAGGATTTCTGGGCACACCATGTGTGATAGTGGCGTGAAAGTGGACGGAGGTCTTAGTCCTGTAATGTGGGCGGGTCTTTTTCTGGTGTTTCGCTGAAGAAGTACTTGAGTCTGATGGTTCGGAAGAACTTACGCAGTTCCACTTCTGTTTGGAATCTGTTTGCTGGTGTGGCAGGAATGAAGTTTAGGGCTTTGCTAAGAATACTTGTTTCTTCGTGAGAGAAATTGTGATTGCTCAGATTGAAAATGGGTATCACCATGTTTGGTTCCCTGGCGGCATCCATTGACGCGTTCTCATGGGGTGTTGTTGGTATTGTCTCGATCGACCTCTTTGTCCCTGAAAAGACTGCTGTTGGATTGAGGTTGATGCTCCAGAATTTGTGGAGTTGGAGTCACTGTTACTGCCGCGACTATTGGAACTGTTGGAGAAAGTGACACACTTTTTTTGTGGTCTGCATGGATTTCGTTTGTTTTGTTGGATGTTCTGGTTGGCCTGGTTGTAGAAACCTGGTACGAGGTAAGGGTATGTTCTTTCGTCTTTGTCATTTTTGACGTCGTTTTGCAGTTTCCAAAGTTTTTGTCAATAGTGAATTTTTCACATTTTTTTACTTCTTCTTCAATCTTTTCTAGATGGACTTTTATGTCGGGGATGATATTTTTAGTTTTGATTTTTTCTTCAAGGACTCAAAGTTCTTCTTTCTGGCTCTTTGTTTCTTCCTCTATGGTTTCTATGACCAGAATTAACCAGTCTCGAGAACACTTATTTCCCACTCCACTAAACTTTGTCATAAACCTCGGATTGTCCAGAAAAACCTGCGGAATATTCCTGACTTGCAGACCTTCCGGGATTACTCCTGCTTTCAGATATTCGAGCACAAGTGTCCATGGGACTCAGTTCTTACGAGTTTCTTCTTTTTGCAAACAAGGTGTTAAGGTTGTTAGTGGACGGATTTTGAACCGGTGTGACTGTTGGTGTTTTATTACCCAACACTGAAGGTGTGTCTAGTAGTTTTTTGTATATATCATCAGTGAAACCGACGATATGAACGTCTTCCATTGTACTTTGAAGTTTAGGCACGTAAGCCTCTCTGCAGACCACAACCACTATAGGTATAAATAATCCACCACAGTCATCTTGTCCTTTCAAGTTTAGGCACTTTCCCGCCAATCTGCCACCAACAGGGAGTTCCACTGGTAATTACTTGATTTTTACCCTATTCGGTGCCGTTGATCTATCTTCTATCAATATACCTCGGTCACTGATCGTCACAGTATTCAATCTGTGCTCCCTCCAGCCTAAAAACTGGACCTGGACATATCCTCAACCCAAGGTATGCCCTTCCTTTCTTGCTAAATCACTACCTATATGAATTACCCCGTACCAGAACCACAATAATGTGTCGACAACAAATACTACCAGTTCACAAGTAGTATTGAAATTCACACTATATGTTACTAACCCACACTCACTAAACTGTGATGTTTAGAACAGTTTAGAAATCTTGTTTCAAGCCCAATTCGGCTCAAATGTATTTTTACAGGTCCAAGTGTTTGTTATGAACCTACAGTTTTTAGATGTGTGTTTGTATTTGCACAACTAGCCACCTGCCTTTTTAGCCTACCTCCCCTACATGGTTGAACAGGGGTAGCTGATGACTCGTCTCTTCCTTACCACGTTATAGTGCCTTTTTGAGTCAAGCCCCCTTTAACAAAAAAGAAGGCTTTTGTGCCCCCCTCTCTCTTTGTATATGAGTACCCCCAATACCAACAGTGTCCATCGTTTTGTTAGAACAAAAAGCATGGGGGAAACTCAGAAGCCTTCAACCTGGAGCACAGGGCTCCAGTATCAACTGACCACAAAACTTTGTTTCCACTGCCAACATAATCAACATAAGGGGCTGATGGATCAAGCGATATCAACAGGGCAACAATCTGGTTTTCCTATTGCACGTTCAACATGTTCGATGGGGGAACGGTCTGGGAGAAATGTGAATTGGACTGGTTCAGTGACACAAACTGCTGCATGGTCTGATTCGAGGCACTAAGATTACCAGGCAGTGGCCGAGCTTACAGTAATTACATAGATTATTGTACAAACTCCCAGTTTGTCTTTCTTGAAAACCCCTTTGGCTTTGGTGAGCCCGGGCTCTTCTTTCCGTTCCCCACCCTATCTGTCGAAAAACCGGCATTTAACTGGAACCCTTCCCATCCCTGAGAGGATTGCAGCCGCTGTATTTGTAGCACCATTAATTTCACTTCTGCATTTATTTTCTTTTTGTCATTCTGCTTTGTTGTGAAAATGTTCTGCAGCTAACAGTACTTACATTTTTGCCTTCCCAACCAATGTGGATTGATTTAATATCTTTGACTTACTTTGGCTGGTGTCCTATAATAAACTGTGAGACCATGGTAGTCATGGTGCTATTTGCGCCATGACTGCCACCAATAACGGGTCCAGCACCGGTATAGTTCAATGGGAACTTACCGGTGTAGTCCGACCTTTGCGGGACCGGTAAGTCCCCATTGAAAATGCCATTCCCCATTCCCATTTGAGCCCCCATACCAGCCGTTCCTGGTGGGACCCGCTAAGGGACCTTGTAGTAGGGCGGTAAGGGATTACCGGCACCGGTCTCCTTACTGGTGCCCGGTATCCCTTACCACCCACCTTGGAATGACCCCCCACGTCTTGCAGGGCCATTAGTGCGGCATTTGGGATCCCCGAATACTGATCAAAACATCTCTTCAATTTCTCGAGGCAGTCTGCCAAATTCCCACCCTTAGACTGTTTCCAAGCATTTATTTTTGACCAATCCATCTTTTTCAGTCAGTTATCTAGGATCGATTGCACCAATCTATCAGTAAAAGTTTTCAAGTCTGTGGGCGCTGGTTCTGGCTCCATCCAATTGCATTTCATTTTTGTTTGAACTACATGCAAGTATCAGGATGGAGAGCAGCTCTCAATAACTGGATCATTACAGGTAGCTTTATAATAGTCAATCATGACCTGGACTTCCTCTTGTAATTTCAAAAGAACTTCCCAAAACAAGGGGAACCTTTGGACAATGTTAAATCAGTGGAGCTCCATGGAGCGTGCACAGTGACTAGTGGGTTTCCTTCTCCCGGTAGGTGTCTCAAGGGAAATGCATTGGGCAAATTTTGAGTTGGAGAGTTCGGAAGTATTGAAAAGTCAAGAGACGCCAGTGGACTGGGAACCAAAAAGATTAGACAGTTACCAGCAATCGCAAAGAGTATTGAGAGCCAATAAAAGTTTGTATAGGTGTGGATTGACTTTATGCTGGAGGTTCGCTTATGGTTGAGTCTGGGCTTCGGGACAGACTATGTTCATCTTGGTGCAAAGTCTGATCTGAAGCAGAGGCTTGAATGTGCTCATGTCCCTGATCAGGAGTTTCTTTCGGTCAGGTTACCTCTTGCAAGACTGAATACAGTCGATTATAACCTTTTGGATACAGTTGGTTATAACCTTATAACCTTATAACCTTTTCTATTTTTAGGGCCTCCCACATTAGAACGTTCGGCTTTTAATTCTCCCGTTATTTGTCCTTTCTTTGTCCTTTCTACGGTGACAATGCATTATTGCCTTGTTCACATGACTCATCTGTAACTGGGGACCTGCTATTATGACTCTGTTCAATTGCCTTTGTTGTCTGACCACTCTGTAACCGTGGTCTCTGTTAGGACAGTTTTTCTGAATTCCAACTAAGGGCTTAGTAAAACCATTCTACTGAGGTAGTACAAGACTCCACTCTTAGTATAAGACTGTACCACCTGAGTACATCGTAGCGTAGGCAGAGCAGCAAGGCTTATTTTAGGAGGGAGAGAGGGCAGTAGAAGCAGTACAAGTGAAAATTGTAATACAAATGATCCAAAGAAACACTGAAACACTATATATTGTAAAAATAAAGGATTTATTTAAATACAGGTAGGCCCAGACAAATCTAGGGGTCAAGTAAGTACCAACACATTATATGAAATCACAATATAAAACACAACACTATACTTGAAAGTACACAGACCCAAGTATAGACCTTATTTGGAACACCTAACAGTAGTTCTAGGGAAGTCAAAACCTTGTTATACACATTTAGTATAGGTCAAGCCTATTCTTTGGGAGTAAAAGACAAGTGGTTACTTTCAGATTACTTTTGGTAATGCAAGGGCAGTAGGCCCTTCCAGTTGTACAGTGACTCTTGGAACAAATCACATAAACAGTCAACTGGACAATATACTTTTTGGTGAATAGTGAAATACTTATTCTAGGTGCAGTAGAAACCTATAACCACTTTTGTCATAACACATAGTTATACCAGGTGAGTAAAACCTAAGGATGTAATATACAATTACAGATGCTTTGGAAATCAGGGAGGCCCAGATTGAGGTAAGCAATAACTCTCGTAACTTGTTTTGGATGGCACACAGCTAACATCAGGTAAGTAAAACCCACATAATTTAACTTCACAATGAAGGGGAAAGTAAAACCCAATGTCACACTTTACTGAATAGTTATTCTAGGTAGGCAAAAACCTAATGTAGACTTATTAAGGACAGGCTAGCAGCAAGTCAGGGGAAGCAAGACCCATTTGGAGGACACTCATACAATTACCCTTCAGGAATAATAATCTGGTGAAACCAACACATTACTTTTGTAAAGAGGCACAACCTAATCACAGGAGAGTAAAATACCTTTACATCTACTTTCTTTTATACTGGTAAAACAGTGGCTAAGGAAGAAAAGATGTTAACCATACTTTTAAGAACAGTGCATCACACATTCAGGATCAATAAGAACCTTTGTAACTGTTCACTCTGAGAATTACAGTTACCCACCAACTCTTTACAAGTAAGTAAACACTTGATTTCTTTTCTAGGCAGAAGTCCCAATCCCTTCAAAGTCTTTCCCTTATTATTGGAGCATGAGTGTTCTCAGTGGCAGAAGGGGGGGGTCACTAGGACTAGTGACCAACAGGCAGTGTTAGAATAAGTTCTTTAGTAGCAAAAGTCAGAGTTTCCTTATGAAAACTGGCAAACAGGTGAGTACTTTACTTCTAGGGTTAGAAGAGGGTCCAGGGGCTTCACAGAAGACACCCCAGCAGGATTCTAGCAATGGGACTGGGTGCACTGGATGAGGGACCTCCCAATCACAGAAAACACCCCAGGACTACACAGAAATCCCAACAGGCTTAAGGTAAGTATATACCCAAGCCAACATAGTACCTCAGCAATGAAGAAGAGATTGCAGCAGTAGAACTTCAGGGACGGCAGCCAAATACCCGGTCATTGGATTCCTTGTCCTGGAGACTGAACACAAGACCTCAGAAGGGACTTTGCAGCAGGGATCGATGAAGAAGGCTCTAGGCAAGATTTCTCTCATGGCTGAATGCGGTTCTGCAGGTTTTGTGCATTTTCAAGGAGCACAGACGAAGACAGAAAATTGCGGTCGAATTCTCGTCGTTTAAAAGATCCAGCACTCTTCTGAGGAGACTTTTTGGACTCGATTTGTGTCTCTGGAGATACACTAGGATGCCCAAGAAGTTTCAGCAAGATTCGGAATTCGGAAGACCGTGCTCCTCACAGTGGCTACGGGTCCCATTGTATTAGGGTATTGCAAGAACACAAGGTCGCAGCAACCCGTGGGATGGCTCAAAATGCAGGTCTTCTTGAGTCTAGTGGGTCTCACCAGGCTCTGGATTCGGGTCGTCGTTTTTGGAGACCCCAGGTCGATTGGAAGGAAGGGCTGCAGCAGGCTCCGGTTACACAGCAGGCTCTCCGGTCGCTGGAAATCATTCCTGCCGCTTTTCCTTCGTCATCCTCTTCGGTTTTCTGTTCCAGTGGTCGACATGACTTCAGCTTCCAGATTTCCAGTATTTCAGGAACTACAGCACAACCTCTGCATTCTCTCCCTGCATTTTTCAAGAAAGGGGCGTCTGGTTGTCCAATCAGGACAGCCAGCCCCCGACTGGGATTTGTCCCAGTTGAAGAAAGGTATAAGACAAAGGATGAGGGAGTTTTGGACTCCTTTCTTTGTGCTTATGTTCCGGCAAAGTTCATTTTCCTCTGTTAATCAACCCAATTCAGGCAAGAGGCTCAGGGACATGGTATGGAGAGGGAAGCGGGGGAATAGACACGTGAGGAGGTGACAAAAGCCTGATTTGTTTTGTTTCTAGGATAGAAAGAAGAGAAAGCTAAAGTTTTGGGGTCAAAGCCTCAATCGGATGCAATGGGCCTCATTACGAGGCGGGCGGTAAGGGATAACCGGCACCGGTAAGGGCACCGGTGCCGGTAATCCTTTACTGCCCTACTACGAGTTCCCTTTGCAGGTCCTCCCTTAACGCCTGGTTTTTCCAGGCACTAAGGACGGGACCCGCAAAGGGACTCTGGAGCTAATAACGGTACCGCAATTTGCGGTACCATTATTAGCGCCTTCCCCATTCCCATTGAGCCCTATGGGGGCTCAAATGGGAATGGGGAAGGGCCCTGGTGAATGGGGAATTACCGGTCCCGCCAACCTTGGAATGGACCGGTAATTGCTCCATTCACCAGGGCGGTGTCGGAACGAGTTTGGAGGTAGCCATGGCGCTAATAGCGCCATGGCTACCTCCAACCTCGTAATGAGGCCCAATGTGTCCATGACTGCACATTTAAGGTCGGGCAGGGCGGAGTTGACAGACAGGCAACACATCTTGCATCCAATATATTTTTTTGCCCCGTTCATTCCAGTCTCATTTATACAAGAATTTCTAACTCATCTCCCTACTCTAATATTCTCTAATATTCATCATTATTATTATTATTATTATTATTATTATTATTATTATTATTATTATTATTATTATTATTATTGATATTGATATCTCAACATCTGTGCGTGGTTGCAAGTGCTTAGGTGTTACATTTACATTTCATTCTGTTACATTAGGTATTGGGGTCAGCCGCTCTTGGATCAATTATGTTTTTAACCAGACAGAAGTTTAAATAGAAAGGGTACTTTTCGTTCTAATTCACTGTTATGGGACTGTAATCAGAGAGAGCCAAATAAAACACACAGCGATCCAAGTAAATGCGATTACCAACTCTAACCTTGTCAGTCCTTTTCTCCAGCTGATCTGCAAATTTCTCTCAAATTAATGGGTGCGCCTCCGTGCAATCCCTCATTCAAACAATCATCTTGCCTTTTAGTGGGCCCTGGGATGGCTAAGACATGTGTCCTGTGCTTCCCAGGTTTCGACGCAGACCAGTGAAATCCAATGTCCCCAACGGCACCAATTTGTCATGGCAATCTTTCGTCAGCAAATAATCCAAAAGAGGAAGGTTGGTAAACGTCTTTAATGGAAAACGGCAAAGCAGCAAATTTTTTTGTTGTTGATAGATTGATTCCTATCAGAGGAGCATGCTTAACAATTCTCATGAAACCCCTTTTTTAATAATAAAAAATAAGTTAGGAATAACTTACAGTATTCTGCTAATCTTACAAAGCAAAACTCATAAATCTGTCAATTCTTGGCTCTTGGGTGAGGAAGTCTCACCGCAATAAGCAGCCGCATGTAGTTATCATTGGAATATGGCAGTTTTATCTAGTTTCGACTACAGCAGCATAGTCACCTTATTATGATATTGCAAGTTCAAACAAATAAGTTAACAGTGAGAATATGAGTGATGTGATAAATGAATCCTGGTCTAAGCATGCCAAGCAAAAATACATGCAAGCCGAGCCAGCATCTTGCATGCAATATCGAGTCACCACTTTACATTTACCAGAGCAAAGTTACATTGCTCTAGCCTAACTAATCATAACAGCATTATGTTGGTTTGCTTCAAAAACAGTCATGCATTGCTTCATTTGCAAGAAGTACATACTATTGCTTAAACATGCAGTCCTTTGCAACTTTTTAAGTCACCACAGTATGTAGTACATTAGATGCTGAAACAATGAAAGTTGTTAGTGAATCATGATGACGTCTGTCATTCATGGGATGGGAATAGTGGATTGGCTGAGGAGGTGAATATGAATAGAAAGTCGCAAAACTTAACTGACTATAAACCTCACTTTCATTAAACAAAATTTCTCTTTTGTGTAAATACTTTGACTTCTTAATTTTTTGGTCTATTGCTCTCTTTTTCAGCTTGTCAACATGTTTTCAAACGATGGTCAACGCCTGTTCGAAGTTGCTGCAGTCGGATGTATTTTGGCGGCTGGGCCATTTGTTTCTGTAATGGGAATAATTTACACAGCAATGTTTCTAGGCACCACGGCTCTCTTCGGCTCTGCAGTCTTTTTCTTATTTTACCCATTTGTGGTAGGTTTCCTTTCACTGCAGATTATTTGTATGTGTTTTGTAATTAGAAAACTATGCTCAAATTAATAATGTTTAAAAATGTATATCAGTGCTTTTTTTCTAACAGTTACAAAACAAACATCCATGTTAATGTTTGCATGTGTTCTTTGTGAGTCATCACATTTTCATCTGCTTCACTATACTATACTTAAAATAAATTAACACTGACTGTTGATCATTGCGCAGAAAAAGCACTATCCAATCAATTGTATTATTTTCACATGCTCTTTTCTGAACAAGCTTTTTTTTTTAAAGATTTGTTTATTAACATTTTGCAATATGTAACAGCAATATACGCCCCCCAAACTCCTCCTCCCAGCGCCCCCAACCCCCTAGAGATATGCCCCGCCCATACTCTCTGGTGGTAAAACATTATCCCTAAAGTCACAGGGGGTCATTCTGAAGTGGGCGGTAGGGGATACCGGGCACCGGTAAGGAGACCGGTGCCGGTGATCCCCTACCGCCCAATTCCGAGGTCCCTTAGCGGGAACCGTAAGGGACGTGTGGTCGGACCACACGTCCTTTACGGGTCCCGCTAAGGGACCAGGGCGCAAATAACAGGCTTGCCATTCACGAGCCCGTTATTTGCGCCCTCCCCATTCACATTGAGCCCTATTGGGGCTCAAATGGGAATGGGGAATGGTGTGTTCAATGGGGACTTACCGGTCCCTCCCGGGTCGGAATGGACCGGTAAGTCCCCATTGAACAACACCAGAGTCTGTACCGGTATGCAGGCAGCCATGGAGCTAATTGCCCCATGGCTACCACCATACTCGGAATGACACCCACAGTCTCGGTGGAGATGTAAGGCAGAAACCGGCAGTCCTCCCACAGGTATGTCAGCACCATCCCCCAGTCTTCACAACATTTCATGTAGTGCCCCTGGATGTTATTCGTTACCCACTCCACTGCTAGGATGGGCCAGATCTTAAGTAGCCACTCATGGACTTTAGGGGCTTCCTTTTCTATTTCAGGGCAACCACCAGTACCACCACCAGCACCATAATCATACATGCCTTAAAATGTGGCCTCTCCTGCGGCGCCGTTTCCTTTCCCAAAGACACTGCGTTCACATCCCCATCCCCAGGGGTAGGTCTAGATTAAACATTTCTTTGATGGACTTTTGCACCCGCTCTCAAAAGTGGAGTATAGCCAGGCATGACCACCAAATGGGAGCCCAATCCCCTCGCCCCATGGAGCCTCTCCACCAGTCCGTCGATGCCTCTGGGTACATGGACCCAAGCTTCTCTCGGGTATAGTGCCATTGGGTGAGCGCCTTATACCACACCTCTCTTAGTTGAATTGACTGGGTAAGCTTGGCAATGTTGCCCCACAGGAATTGCCATTCCTCCTGCAAAATTTTCCGTCCCAGCGTATCTTCCCATTTCCTCATGTAGGGCTGTGTCCCCTGCGTTGTCCCCTTAGCGATTAGTGCATATAGTACGGAAATCAGGTGTGAGTCCCCTGTGTATGATGTGATCTATTTCTCAAATGCAGTGTATTGTCTGCACGCAGCTAGTTAGTTAGCAGGGTGCATCACCCAGTGCTGAAGCTGGTACTATCGGAGCCTATCTCCTTCGGACAAGCCAAAGGACTGTTTGCACTGCTCAAAGGATTTGATTTCTTGCCCCTGCATAACATCTCTGAGTAGCGTACACCCCACAGCTTTGCACTTCTTGAATGCCCCCACTTCCAATCCCGATGTGAACTGTGGATTCCCAAACAGTGAATGGGCCTGGTAAGGTCGATATCCCTCCTTGTTTTATTAAGTCCTTCCACACCTCCTCAACTAGTGCCGTGATCTGAGACACCCACATACTAGCTGGCCGATCTGACTCTGGTCCCACCACCGCTCTATCCATGCGCACCCACAGTTTACTGTCCTCCCCTGATAGCCACTGCTTCAACACCCGTAATTAGGAGGCTTGGTAGGATTGTCTGAAGTCTGGAAGCACCAGTCCCCACTTGCTCCTCGGCCATAAGTGCCTGCAGCATCACCCTCTTGATTACTCCAGAAAAAAGCAGAGATGAGCTGATTGAGTGACTGGAAAACCTACGAGGAAGAGGAACTGGCAAAGCTTGAAAATAGTAGAGGAAGCACAGAAGGGTCACCATTCTGATCGAGGCCATCCGCCCCATCCAGGATATGTATAGGTGTAGTTCACGTAGTAAAGGGCATTAAGGGATTTCGTTATTTGAACACCCAGCTATTTAATTCTCTCCTTCGCCCATTGAAACAGGGAGCGCTTCTGTGCTTCCCCCAGGGCCTCCCTCGGCAACGTAAGGTTCAGTACCTCTTATGCACGTTAATGTTTAGCCCTGACACATCACCAAAGGACACAACCTCTGTGGCAACCGCCTCGAGAGATGCCGCCGGTTAGGAGAGAGCCAGGAGCATGCCATGGGCAAATGCCATTGTCTTGAGGACCATGCCCCGAAACGGGACGCCCTTCACCGCAGGTGTTTCTCGCAGGCGCTGTAGGAAGGGTTCTAGGAAAATTGCGTTTCGTAAGGGTGAAAGTGGACAGCCCTGCTTGACCCCCTCTCTAGGTTTATGGTGCAGGAGAGTTGTCTCTTTAGGGATAGGCACAAGGTAGGCGCTTGGTAGTTCACCTGCACTCATCGAAGAAGCCTCTCCCCGAATCCGTTGCGCGCCATGGTGAGAAAGAGAAACGACCACTCCACGCAGTCAAATGCTTTGTCAAAAGTCTGACGGGATCTAATGAATCCCCATTGGTTGGGATGAATAACGTCTGGGAGTAGACCTCCAAGTCTAGCTGCCAGGATCTTAGTATAAATCTTAGCATCAATGTTAATCAAAGCTATCGGGCGGTATGAGCCACTTCTCGTCGGTTCTTTGCCCAGCTTCGGAAACACCACCAATTTAGCTTGGTCCATGGACTCCGTGATGCCCCCTGCCACCTCAAAAGAGTTATATAGTTGCACTAAGTGCAAGGTAAGAACAGATCAGTACCTTTTGTAAAAGGTGGCTGTAAAACCATTTGGGCCCGGGGCTTTATGCGAGGGGAGTTTCCCAATAGCTATGCAAATTTCCTCTTCTGTGATATCCCCTTCTAGTACCTTTCTATCCACCTCTGACAAAGTTGGTAGTGCTACCGTGTTCAGATATGCTTTCTGTGGGTCTTCTTGAGGCCTGTCTGAGGTGTAGAGAGCACCATAAGAGCGCTCAAAGCACCTGAGGATTCCCTCCGTGTCTACCATGTCCTCCCCCGCGCCGTTCCAGATTCTTAGGATTGTCTGGGCCATTCCCCTTTGTCTAAGCTGCCTCGCTAAAAGCTTACCCGCTCTGGTCCCCCTCACATAGAATCTCTTCTTCGCATTGAGGAGACTCCTCTCTGCCTTCTTGGCCCTCAGCAGGTCTAGCTGGCCCCTGATTGCCCTGTAGCTTTTCTGCGTGTCTCTCACTGGGCAGCTCCCCATTTTAGGGATAATTACATTAAGTTGTAATTCCAAATCCTCCAGTTTCCTAATTTGTTTGTCCCTGGAGGCCTTAAGAGAAATTAGTTCTCCCCCAATTACCACCTTGAAAGCATCGCACCAGTTCCCCAGGGAGGTGTCAGACTTGGCGTTTTTCCAAAAATAGGTCTGGATTTCCCCCCTCCCCCACAGTCACTGATAGGACATTGTCCACGAGTATCCATTCTGGTAGGGACCACTGCTAGAGCCTCCTCTGGCCTTGGGACATATTGACTGTCACGCTCAAAGGGGCCTGATCGGACAGTGCTATTGCTCCCAGGGTTACCTCCCGAGTCTGCCCTGCTATTGAGCAGATACGCAGATGTAGTCTATGCAGGATAGTGTCCCATGGACATGTGAGTAGTATGTGTGTCTCACTTCCCAGCCCCTGCATGTGTGCCAGAATCCAACAACCCTAACCCCTTAAACATCTTGTTGAGCTTCTGAGACGGTGCACCCCAGGTTGTATGTCCTGCGCCACTGCAATCTTCCCCTGGCACCCATGCCAAATTTAGATCTCCGGTGAATATAACATACCCTTGGCAAATCCTACAAGCTCAGCCAATGACGTTCTGAGAAACCCATCTTGCCCGGAGTTCGACTAGTAAACCGTCGCTAAGGTGAATGGGTCAGCGTTAATACAGAGTTTAATGAAAAGAAATCGCCCCTGTTTATCCCCCTTTGAGTCCAGAACCACCAGGCCGGGAATGTTCCTGAAGGCTATCAGGACCCCCGCTGTTTTATCAATCGCATTAGCCTGAAAGATGTGTCAATACATCTGTAATCAGAGCCTCAATTTGTCACTCTTTCGAATGTGGATCTCTTGGCGCGTGAGAAAGTCTGGTTTCTCACGCCTTAAGAAGTGGTCCATCTTGCGCCACTTTACCGGGGAATTCAATCCACTAATATTATACGTGAGGACTTTGAATCTGACGCTAGTGCCTCCTCCACCCAGAGCCCCTAAGTGCTACCCCTACAGCACTCTCCTAAATCGTGACATTGGGATCTCTGTTCTACTAATCCCTCCTCCCCATCTCCACTTGCCTGCCTGTCTTTTGTCTTCAGCCAGCCAGATTCTGATTTCACCTCTTCATCTCCCCCCTCCTGCGGCATGTCTGTAGACTTGCTCCAGCCTTTCGGCGCACAAGGCCATTTATTTTCTCTCACCATCATTGACCATTTCCATTGCCGCCGCCTCTGGGCGCCGCAACCCGCATCGTCCAGGGCAGGTGACCCATCACAGCTCTCGGCTATACCCCGCTGAGAGCTTCCTTACAACATGTTAACCTGCATTGCCTCCCTTTCCACATGAACAACAAGCCAAACGGAAAGGTCCACTTTTATCAGAACTTCTCTTGGGTGAGGATTTTGACTACGGGCCCCTCAGTCTCCTCGTAAGCAAAGTTGACTGTGCCAAGTCTTGGAAGAGTCGGACCTATGGCCCGTTGGTTTTCAAGGAGGTGGCCGTTCTAGCAGCCTTCAAAACATCTTGTTTTTGACCGTAGGACGCAAATGTGTCTAGGACATCCCTCGGGCGGGCTCTCTGTTGCCTTCTTGTAGGGCTCACTCCATGGATTCTATCTAGACGAATCCCATCTGGAGGGACCTCCAGGAGGAGTTCTGCAAAGAAGGACTGAACTATCATTTTAAGGTGACTCTCCGGGACTATCTTAAGGTGTATGTTTGATCACCATGATCTATTCTCGAGGTCTTTGCACTGAAGTTCCAGATTGTGCGACATCCGTGCTAGTTGTTCCAGTGCTTTGTCATTTTTCCTGGAGTCTTCAGCCAATTCTTGAAGAGCCAGTTCACTCGCATCTACATGTTCCCAGTTTCGAGAGCTTCCCCTTGATCTCCTGCACTGCTCCCTTGACGTCAAACTTTAAGGAGGAGAACTGTTCCTGAAAGGAGTCCATGATCCGCGTCTGGAGGTCTGCTAGGCACTGAACTAGATCCTCCTTGTTGACTGCCATGGGGTTCGATGATGATGGGGTTTCAACTCCCCCTGCGACCGCGTCTGAGGGTGATGTGGGTTTCCCTCTGCTTGTCCTGTTGCCAGCACCTGTTTTATTTTATTTTTTACTTTTATTTATTTAGCTTGACAAAACAGATAAGAGGCGAGCAACATACAGCACCAGCAAGTAACATCAACTGGAAATGTAGTGAAAGTACGGTTATGAACACATGCATGACAATAGTAATCATAGAACATCAATCACATGCACGAAACCATGACCAGTAACAGCAAATCAGACGGTGGTAGTAGTGGGAGAGGAGGGTGTGGGGGATACATCAGCAGAATCCGTAGATAAGGAGACCATGTAGGAGCGGAACAACGACCATATGTTCCTGGGCTTGGATTGAAGTGGCTGTTGATCGGACCAGGCCTCTTCAGTGTCAGAGGCCCATGCCACAGAGCTGAGCCACGGGAGCCAGCATAGTAGGATACAGCGAACAGCAAGAAGCATACAGAGGCCGGCTAGCTTTTTGGGGTCTTGGCCTAAACCTGGAAAGTCATGGAATAGACATTGCAACTGGGATGGGGTTATAGTATGGTGGAGCACAGCAGACGTGGCAGCACATACCTCTTCCTAGAAAAGAACCAGGTGGCGGCAGGACCAAATCATATGTATGTATGTGGCACTGTCGGACCCGCATCTTGGACACCTGGGGGGATGGTCTTGTCACATGCGGTGCAATCTAATTGGAGTATAATGATATCTGTGTAAAACTTTGAATTGTATAAGTTTAAAACGGGAGTTGAGAGACACATCATGGGTACGTGCGCACAACCGGCGCAACCGGCTCCAGCATTGATCAGTTATTTCCACTTCCAGATCGTTTGCCCATGAATGCTTAAGTTATCAAACTGAGGGATAGATTTGGTCTGTAGCAGGGCATATAATCTGGAGACTTTCCCCTTGAAAGTGGTGAAGTTACATATTTCAGCAATCAAAGAGTCGTCAGGGCGCAACGCAGGGAAGTCAGGATATCTGAGCTTAAGGAGTCTCCGAAGGCCTGAATATTGGAGCCAAACGGATGTTTTCTTACGTAGGGTCAGTGGAAAGTCCGGGCACTCCAGGAAGTTCCCCTGGTCAAAGACGTCCCGGATAGATTCATAGCCTGCATTGGCCCAGCGGCGCATAATGGCAAGGAAATGCACAGGACCCCTGGAACAAAATTCCAGAGAGGCAGGTCGCCATGGAATGGAAAGGGTAAGTTGGATAGCTTCCAGATCTTAGAGAGAGCCAGGGACGTACTAGAGACAGGGTCATGTGAGTCCTGTCTAAATTGTAGGGGTGCAAGAATCAGTGAACGGATATCATGATCCCTGACCGCCATGCGCTCAAGTCTGACGTGGGGGGGTCTGAAGTGTTGAACCAGTGCGAGGCAAATTGGGCCTTGGCGACCATCCATTATTTGTGAAAATTGGGAGCTCCAAACCCGCCTCCCTCCATGGGAGTAGTTAATGCCCCAGTTTGAGACGGACTGCACCACAGTGCCAAAAAAAGGCGTTAGTAGTGCGGGTCAGTGTTTGAAAAAACTCATCACCGGGCCATAGGGGTGAGTTAATAAACCGATATAGTAGTTGAGAAAGTACAATTATCTTCAGAATTCTGATCCTGCCCGCCAGGGAGATTGGAAGTCTCGTCCAGCCAGATGCCAGAGTCGTCAGGTATTTATGGTAGTTCTCCTCACGTGGCACGGCAGAGTGACGTGCCACCTCGATCCCAAGGTAAGTAATTTAGATTGACACCAAGTGAACCCCATAAGATCGGGAGGGGGGGAGAGTGATCTCAGTTAGCTGGAAGAGGGCGGATTTGGTGCAGTTCACCTTGAGACCAGAGATGTGCCCAAAGTGGATAACATCCCCGAGTATTGGTGGAAGGTTGTCAGCGAGGGAGTGAATATAGATTAAGGCATCATCTGCATATAAAGAGACAATATCTGGTTGGCCTGCGGTTCGTAACCCTTTATGAGCATGGGCCTGATGCAACATATCTGCGAACGGTTCCATAGCTATGGCAAAGATTAGGGGAGAGAAGGGGCCGCCCTGCCTTGTCCCCCTGGCAATCCAAAAGAGGGGGGAGCATCTGTCTTCGGTGCAGACTCTGGCGACAGGGTCAACATATATTAGCCCCACCCAGGAGCGGAACCGGGGTCCAAATTTACATTTTATGAGGACACGCCAGAGATACTTCCAGGACACAGAGTCAAATGCTTTTTGCATATCAAGTGTTGCCGCCACTGCCTGGATATTCGGGTCAATTCTACTAATGACATTAAAAAGGCGCATCAGATTCAAGGAGGTAGATCGCCCAGTAACAAAACCCGCTTGGTCTGGGTGGATAATGTGTGTCATGTATGGGGCCAATCGTAGGGCTAGTAGTTTAGCATAAATCTTATTCTCGTAATTAATAAGGGAAAGGGGACGGTACGATCCACATTCAGTAGGGGGTTTGCTGGGTTTAAGTACCATATTATGGCCTCATGGAGAGAGGGGGGCAGTCTACCAGCCTCGCAGGACTCGTCCCACAGTGACAACAAATGGGGGATTAAATGGGATTTGTACTGTTTATAAAATTTGATCGGAAGGCCGTCCGGGCCCGGGCCTTACCCGAAGCAAGTGAATCAATAGCCTCTGGGATCTCCTCAGCAGTAATCGGGACCACCAAACTGCTGCTAGTGTCAGCAGAGAGTTCCGAGAGGGGGAGATTTTTAAAAATGAATCGATCTCGGCAGTAGTGACGTTATCTTTATTCGAATATAGAGATTCATAGAAAGAGCGGAATACAGAGTTAATATCTTGTGGGAGTGTAACCAGGGTGCCTTCCGGTCTCTTCACAGCTGGGATGTGTGGGGAACCAGTCTCCTGGCAGACAAGTCTGGCTAAGACCCGGCCAGGTCGCTCTCCCTCTCCATATTTTCGAGCAAGGTGGGGATTGTCAAGGAATTTCCTCTCACGTTCCACATGAATGCGAAACGTATCCAGTTCGGTACCTATAGCCGCTAGCGTATCAGGGGAGTGCTGTAGAGCATATTGGGACTCAAGGGTGGAAAGTGCTGATTCGCTCACAAGGATGTCTCTCCGGATCACTTTAAGGATCCTGCTCTCTTTGGAGATGATAGTGACTCTAATGCAGGCTTTAAACGATTCTCAATGGGTGGCTTGTGAGGGGACAGAACCCGTATTTAATTAAAAAAAAAAATCCATGGCGATTTCTAGTTCAGATCTAAAGGCCGTGTCAAGTAAGGACTGTGGTTTCATTCTCCATTGTTGGGCTTTGTTATAATCCGGACTTCAATTTAACGAGATGGTCACCGGGGAGTGATCGGAGAGAGTCCTGGGGAGAATTGACAAATGAGAGACATTTCTGATCAGAATATCCAATATTAGCCACTTGTCTATCCTTGTGTGCGAATCAGGCATAGAGGAGTAGAAAGAAAATGTACGAGAATCAGGGTACAACAGTCTCCATACATCAGAGATCTCCAGCTGGGGAAGTACGTTGAGGATAGTTTGGGCTGCTTTGGAAAGTTGGCGGGGTCGAGAGCCCAACCTGTCAAGGCTGACATCGAGTATCGTGCTAAAATCGCCACCTGAAAGGATCGGCACCAGAGGGAAGGCCACTAGGAGAGAGGCCAAATGCAGATAAAATTCGGGATCATCAACATTGGGACTGTATATATTTAGCAGTACAACTTCTTTGTTTTGTAGGGTACCATGGAGTAGTATATATCTACCTTGGGGATGCACATGAGAAGTTTTGCAATGAAAGTTGCCACTCTTGTGGAACAGAGTCATGACTAGAATAGTCTGTATGGTATCTCTGGGGTCCCCATGCCCTAGCAAATTTCCGGCACTGATCAGCAAGTGCGTGAGTCTCCTGTAGGAAAAGTACTTTAGTGCCATGTCGTTCAGCATAAAGCTTATAGTAACCTAAGCCCGCACATTCCAACTCATATATATCATATCGTTATCAGCCATTAGGATGGATGTATGGTATGAACATTGAAATGTAACAAAACGGTGACCAAGGGTACGGACCCTGGGTCTTGTAATAACGCCACCGCCCAGTATGAATCTGTTTTTGCACAATCTTACACTCTACCTCATCACTGCGTGTCAAGAATGTTTTGACATAACTCCCATCCCAACCCACCCTCCCCCACATCCCTCCCCCAATCAGAGGAATGACAATCCCACATTCTACCAACCAAACCCGAATCAACACCTGGGGCCCTGCAAGCTGGCCTGGGGGCAAGACTCTGAGCCGGAGGCCAATTAACGATATACATGGTACTTAGAGCAAGAAAAAATGTGTGAGAGAGGTAGCCCATCATGACAAAGAACAAAATTGACCTTAAACAATGATAAACAAACTGTATATGCCTGCAAAGATGGGTCTCCCATCGGTGGGGACCAGGAGTCGACTGGACCCCGTCACTGTTCAACTAAAAATAGCGTAACCTGAGCAGAGGGGAGTGCATAGGTATTATCATCCAGGGAAGCCAGTACCTGTTTAAAGTGCCGTCTGCCCCCTGGGAGGGTGCATTGGCTGAGCCGGGGTCTCCTTGTTCCTTCCTCTGCCCTTGTTTTTTAGACATGTGCCCTTTAGGGGGCTAGACCTCCAGCTCGCCGTAGCCTGGGCTCCACACCCCTTGATACAAGGGTCTGCACCCCCGAAGTACTCAGTGGCTTGCTCCCTCTTCTGCTAAACAGCCTTCCCCTGCTGGCCCCGGATCGCGTCACTGCTATTCCAATAGAGCCTGCGTGCCCAGGTCCCCTGGCGTCCTCCCACTGGGCCTGAGGTGAACCTTTTATGATGAGATGTGGGCACCGCACTGTCTAGACTCCCTGCACACTTCCACCATGAGGGCTGTTCTTTCTTTACTGCCCGGCGCCACTTATCCCCTGGAGGGCTCCTCCCAGTCTGGGGCACCACTGCCTATGTTCCTCAAGGCTCCTCTTGTGTTGTGATCCTTTTTTCCTGCAGATGGGGTCATAGAACACTGTTGGGTTGGGCAAGGGGAGAGTGGGCGGTCAAGAAGGGGCCCCCCTCAAAGTACCCCTTCATTGTACTGTAGCTGCAGTGTTCGGGGCCCCCCACCTCTCCTTCTCACCTGCCAGCGTTCTCCCCGATTAATTGGCACTTTCTCCACTTTCCTGGGGCTCTCTGCAGTGCTCCTCACTGCCGTTCCTGCTCCCCACCTGACTGCATGGCTCCGGTGGGGTAAGCCGGTGCCTCCAAAATCTCATTGTCAATCCCATCCGGGGCCCACCATCACAACTGACCAAGGGAGGCCACTTCTCCCAATAAGCATTCCTTGTCCCCTGATTGTCTCACTGGACTCTGCACCATTTTGTGGCTTGCCGCTGGCCGTTGCAGCGGCCCCGTCTCTCCTGCCACTCCTCCACTGGGGTGGCTGCTCCTTCGTCTGGGGAGCCCTCCGGGCACTCACCGGTTCCTCACTTGTTCGCTGACAGCGGGCACTGCACACCGCATGCGGGTCTGGCGGGCCCCGTTCTTTCTCTGCCCTCTCGACGGCACCCATGCCGCAGCACCCCCGGCTCATCTGTTCGGGCTCCCGCAGTCTCACTGTTGTTCCGGCTTCCGTGGGAGGGGTGCCTGCACTCCCAGTGTGCTTACCTGCAGGGGGGAGGCTAGAACTTCTAAATTGCCCACCTTTAGTTATGGGTCAGGACGAGCTATGCTTAGCACGTCTTACCCCTGCCAGCGACCATCTTGGAATCCTGTACAAGCTTTTTGATCACTAAGTTAATTTATGTAGTGGCTTGATAACATTTTACAGCGTTGCTAAATGTAAGGATATTTTAATAGCATGCAAGCATTGTCAAAGACTGCTTTGTGTGCCTTTTTTGGCAGGATCGTGCAACTTGACAAGGCAAGTAGCAATGGGACCACCACCCCTAAACACTTTATTGAGCGCTTTTCACTTAAAACAGCACTTCATTTGTATTTTCATGGCAATTCTATGTCATGACAAACAGGCTTTCTATAATGCATCATTCCTTTCCTGTTTTAATCCTTAAGCAGCAATACAAATATTTTGAACACAAACTACCGCTCACAGAATGCTTTGTGTGTACGCCCTTCTTCCACATCCTTATACAATAGTCTGTCACTCATCTCAGTTCTCCTTGAATCCAAAATAGTGTGCTCTTTCCTTCCTGCACCAACAAGTCCGGAGATAAGTATTTCTGTTTCAAGATGATCGCTGTAGGCAGCATACAGTGTGTTACTATATAATTTTGAGGCACGCTTCACAGAAACTTTACCCTGAGCACTCCCAGAAATGTGTTATTGTTTAGGTTTAAAAATGTTAGCCCTGAACACAGGCACACATTCAGTTGATAATAACTGCAAATTCAGATTTTCCGAGCTGGTTGTGTAGGAAAATGAAAATTTAAAAAAAGAAAATGGTGACATAACTTTTGCATTTACTTCTTTCTATTTGCACCTGCCAGCAGCAAACAATGAAAGAGTTAAAAAGAAAGAAATATTTCACCAACGTTACCACACATGGTCCCAGGTGGTCACCGTGAACCATTATCAGTCTATTAATAACACTTGGACCATGGCACTTCCTCTTCCTCGTAGAAGAATCAGACCTCACTTTAACAATGAAAATAATTTCATGTTGCTCTCAGTCAGTCCTTACCTAGGATGAAACAGGAATCAAGATTGAGAAGGCAAGGATAAAGTGTAAGTATGTATGCCTCAGTACTCTTTATTAAAATTGCAATTTTCCTAGACTGCTAGCTAAGAAGATCGGTAGTTTAGGTTAAGACACAGAGGCTATGAAGCATGCAGAACCAGTTCATAATAAATGCTTTAAAAGTGGAATCACTGGTAGAATATGACAAGGCCTTCCCAGCGTTGACCTTCCAGCCACGGCAAGCGAGACCCACTCTGTGGCCTTGAGAACATTCAGAGTGTCCCACGAGATGGAAAGTGCGCCATAGAGTGGGAACAAGAAGCTACAAAGTCTAAAGGAGCAGAGGGAGTGGGGAATTGTTAAACTGTCGAGTACAAATAAATGCCAGCATCTCCATACAAAGCCATATATATAAACTGCTGTAACCGGAGTTTAGATAAAGTTGTTAGAAAAAAAAAAGTGAAATCACTGGATCAATCAACCAATCTCGGAATGTCCGGGAGAAATCCCTTAAACAAAAAGGAATTTGTATCTATGATGCCTGGGATGAATGGGCACCAAACAGAGAAACAGAAATGCTAGCAAGGAACATAATCCATCTCACCTATCTGGCTAGCATAGGGGAGTATAGTAGGGGTAAAGGTTTCTTGAAATAAATCAGAAGGTGTAATTGCTTGGCTGTGGCACTTTCAAATTGTTTTAACTATACAAAGGTTCGGCAAAAGCAGGATAATTATTAGTAGCGGAAGCATGATTTGTATGTCCAGTAACATTAAAATGTACTACAAAGAACTAAAAAGATCTCTTATTGATACCACAAGCCTTAACATCTTAACATCTGAAATTCCTCTGAATGAAATGAGACAAAATCACATGGTCATCTTGGCAGATAATTGTTTTAAAGACAACATTTCAGTTGAAAACTAAATTCATGTTCCGGAAAGCTGGGTACAACTGGGATGTTGACGCCTTTATGTCAACAACATACCAAGGCATGGTTGCACACAGGAATCCCAGCCTATCCAAAAGGACCTACCAAAATGGCAATCTATTCAAATTAATAGTGCAAAATGTTTTACCCTGTTCAAACATGTCAGAATAAATATGTACTACCTCTGCTGGAGGTTCCCTAGTACAATACAAAAGTAACCTCACACACCAGTGATTCAAGCTATCTACAGTGTTTGGTAATTCCAGGTGCCGAGGACTCCTCGACGATTGAAGAATCCCATACTGAAAGGCCTTTACAGGAACCCCTGAAGTACTCCACAGAGACCTGCAGGGCAAGACTCTGTGGATCCACCAGAATATAAGGGAACATGTACATTAGATTGGAGAAGTCCATGGGCATTTCCAAAAGGCTGCACCAAGCGGAAGATGGCCACATAGGATTTACCAGAACCACAGATGATTTGTGCATCCTCAATTGTAGAATAAGTCTCAAATCATCATGAAAGGGGATAAGCTTAACCTCTGATTTCTGCCCAATGTTGTTGAAAAGCATTCAAAGCAGCAGCTGCCTCTATGTCTGGCAAACTGTGAGAATTAGCCATTGAGACTACACTAAAAAATACCTGTATCCAGAACTCCCCAAACGTGAGAGATTTTAAGAAACATGGATGTAATCTCCAATTGCTGGAGTCCTGAAGGTCCCCGAGTGACAATCCACAACAGGGTTGTAAAGCCATGGAAGATATTCACCTTTATTCCCAATTGCCTGTCTAAGAGAAATCAACAGAAATCCTTCAGTATCTCTGTAAGAATGTGATTACCAGGATGTCCAATCTTGTTGATTTACTTGGCTGCTGAAATATTGTTCATTCTTTAAAGACTGCAACAGTTTCCCTGATCTTTGGCTAAAGTCAGAAAACCGGCATCCAATTATGTATTCAAATCTGGGGACATTGCAGACATTGCCTTGTCCACTTATCAGAGGCCCTTCCCTAGATGAAGACTTTGAAGTATCTGAATGGTCCTATAATGAATGAGGGGTTTAGTAAATGTGCCCGGACTGAGGCAGACAAGGGACCCACAGTACAAACCAGCCTTTTCAAAAAGATCACGTGGGCTGCCAGAACCTGATTTATTGCTTGATGGACCTGATCTAAGCCATAGGAAGTTGAAAGGATGCCTTGACTGTGTCTATCTAGAACCCCAGAAACCCTATGTTCGGACACAAGTGGCATTTCTTCCAATTTATAACAAACCCTAGCTCTAGAAGGAGGGAGATCATGGTCTTCAGATGATGTGCTGCAGTGTACTTGGACTGAGCCGTCAACAGAATGTTGCCCAGAGAGAGAAGTCGGATTCTTTGCGCTCAGAGAACTGTCACCACAGGCATCATCAGCTTGGTTAAATACCAAGTGGAGGACGACAGACCAAAAGGAAGAACAACACATTTCCACTTCCCGTTGCTTAGGAGAAATTGAAGCTACTTCTGAAGGGGTCCCTGAATAAGAACGGGGTCAAATACTCATCATCAAGGTCCATCCTGGTAGTCCAGACTGCTGGGACAAAATCCATTCTCATGGAAGCCAAGTATTCCACAAAAGATTAATAACTTCCATTTTGAAAAGATTGTATTCTAATTCTAGGAAACAATTACATTTCTGAGGTTGTTCTCATGCCGGACCCCTTCCAATGTCTTCCTCACTCAGAAAAGGTTGCTCACAAACCCAGAGATGTTTGTGCAAATCTGTGTGATAACTCCCTTCTTCAGAAACTCTTGAACCTCCTGATGACCCAGAGCAGCAATTTCCTGTTAAAAACTATAGGTATAGGGAGAGAAACCTGAACAGGTGTTGAAATAAAAAATAAAGTGCAACACTCGAATCACTTGAAAAACCCATAGTTTTTTTGTGACGTTGCAACAAGGAGATAAAAGCCAAGCCCATCTGTCCCCTATTTTCTCTTGGGAATAAACCTGAGGATCGGGTAGAAGTTTTACCTCTGATAACCGTAGCCACTGAAATCATCTGCTTTTGAAACCGGCTCTGAAGTGCCACCCTCTGGTATATTGAAGGAAGAAGGTAGCAGCCTGATAATTGTCTTGGTACTGATGGAATGGGTGCCCTTGCCTATGGGCTTCTTAATAACCCAGATTGGATAAACAACATTTCCCTTTTCCAGCCTGTCCCAAAACTTGACCTCTGACACCCTCTTCAGGGATGATTGAGCTTTATCTGAGGAGGTGTAGAGGAGGTGTAGAGTTACACAAACTTAAACATGTGTTTAATAAACCTGGCCCCAAGCAAAAGAGGCCCACTTCAGTACCTGTCTCTTTGGATGCCAATCGGTCCATTTTGTGTCCAAGGCTAGGGTCTTTCCTATGATCAGTTGCAAGGGCCACATTAGCCTTACCCACAAAACAAATCACCCACTGGGCCCATTCACAGAAGGAAACCGGGTCCACTGCGCTCTCATTTCTATAGTTTCTTCTGGCGAATCAAAAATACTTGTTCACAGACCTGAATCCTGAGAGACCTATCTAGAGGTTTTTTGGATCCTTACAAGATTTGGGCATGAATGTAACAAACAGGGGATCTAGTTCTGGGGTGAGTGTATATTTGCAAAAGGTAGAGGGCTAAGGACACTAAGCCGCCTGCATGTTCTTCTCCTCCCTTTCCAGAGGCTTCCCTAATTCGACATCTACATTTTTCACATGAGGCAAAGGGTTGCCCTCCCAGGAGGATCAAGGGTGGGCTATCTCCAAAGGGCCAAATAATGGCACCCACTGAGAATCTAAACCCATTCATGTGCCCCCAGATGCTGCCATAGATATACCAGTCTTTGCCCACCAAAATAAAGTCCATGTTAGAGGAATCAGATTCTCCTCCTGCCTCACTTCCTGAGGAGGAAGAACAGTCCACTTCATGTTTTCTCTTGTCAGACCCACTTCCCTCTTTAGCCACAAAAGTGGAAAGTGGTGCCTTCACAAACACACTTTTTACTTATACTGAGGAATACAAACCACCTTTCTTTCTTTGTCACCTTTAGAAGACTTGCATCAAAGGACTGACTTACTAGTTTGACTTTCAGGTGATTTAACATTAGATTCTTCAAGTTCGCAAAACTCAACCAACCAACATTGCTCATTCCATATAAGAAGACACAACCAAAACTTTCTTTAGATTAGGTGGCTGTCATTCTGGAGGAGAAGAACTGCACATCACCAAGCAAAGAAGAATGCAGCATAGTTATTAAATCCTCATACATCTATCTACTTACCCGTGGAGGCCCTTTCCCATTGGAATTTAATTTAGGCTCCATACCAATAAAAGGTCCTAGACAGGCCTTACTTTAAAAACGGGGAAGCAGGGAATAGACACTGCAACAAAGTATTCAGTGCTTGAACGCTACTGCAGAATGAGACCCTGATACCCCTAATGGACATAGAGAGGGGACAGGAAGCTGGCTCGCACAGCGTGCTTGCCACATCCCAGAATGAGAATGTAATGAGCATCATGCACCAGAGTGCATAATGCCAAACGCTTATGGTAAAAACCATGCGCCTTCATTGGAAGACGCAGTTAACAGAGGTGTCCCAGACAACAACACCTGAAGCGGATCTCTGTATGGGAACAAATGGCACCCGAAATGGCACTACCCAAGTGTTAGGTGAGCACACCCTTACCTACAGTGACACATTAGAAACACCAAACCACCATATACAAAGCAGACCATAACTCAAAATCTTACTGTTTTTGTTTGTAATCTTTTAATTGACCCAATTTAAAATGTTCAGTAGAATAATATAAACATCAACTTTTATAACATTCATGGAGAAGTACCTTTTATCATAGTAAAAATACAATCCCCCCACCCTTAACTCACCCACTGCCTCACAGTGTTCCAGAGTTTAACTCCATTAAAAATATTTTTTTAAACCAAGTATACGAAGCAGTCCTAATCCTCAATTCCTTATAATAAAACTATTTCTCATTAATTAGGACCTGCCACATCTTGCCATGCCAAATGCCAATATCTGGTACTCGCCTATATTTCACAATTCCCTAATTTATAGTCTAGTAGGACTTTTGATATGATCTCACTCGATTTTTTTGACAATGGTTGAATCTCTCGTATTCGAAGGCTTAACATAATCCTGGTGTTTTAGGTATTTTATATCCCTTTATCGTACTCCTTTGTCCTATAGTTTGTTCCCAGAATTGGTTCAAATTCGGAGACCGCTATGTGATGCATAGGGACGGCCACGCTTCTCCACATCCCCTCCAACATAACCTGTTCCCTCCTCATAACGTTTTAAGACTTCAGGAGCTTGGTAGTATCTGAATAGCATTTTAAAGTATTGTTCTTTATGTAGGCTGCATGTGGAGGCCAAAGCCCCCCTTTTCCAAATGTGCCCCCAGATCTCCCGGGCCCCAAACTTTCCCCATATCTGTATGCCAAACCTTCGTTAAACCAAGTTAATCTTCCCTGAGTGTGGAGCCTAGCTCACTGTATATTTTGGAGATCTGTCCCTTGCTGCCTACATGTGTTATAAGGAGGCTCTCAAATGCAGTACGCCATCTAGTAACTTCCTTTTTAATATCCCGTAGAAGAAGCCAATGTCTGATTTGTAGATATGTAGATATCAGAACCTTTCTTTTTCGTTTACGTTAAATTCCTCTTTACACTGATTGAATGATTGGATCTTGTCTTTTTGGAACAACTCTATAGGGGTCATTACGACCTTGGAGGTAACCATGACGCAATTTGCGGCATGGTTACCCCCTTACCCTGCATCGGGTCCGGGTTCCTTAAATGAGGAATTACCGGGCCATTTCAACCTTGGAGGACCCGGTAATTCCTCATTCGAGGAACCCGGACCCGGTAGATCCCCATTCCCATTCGAGCCCCCGTAGGGTGCTAACAACGGGCCCGTTAATAATGGGCCCGTTGTTAACTCCCTGGTCTGCTAGCGAGCAGACTCGTAATGTGGCGGTAAGGGGTTGACGGCTCCAGCACCATTACCAGCGCCGTTAACCCCTTACCGCCAAGGTCGTAATGACCACATATATCTTATTCATAACTCTGCTGAGGTTTGCTGCAGTCTCTGGCAGTCTGCTGCTGTCTGTTTACTCTGTCTACTGGAGAAGGATGAGTTTCCTTACTTAAAGCTCGCTGGTACGTGGAGCATATGCAGAGCTTTTCTGAGGTTTGCTGCAGTCGCTGGCAGTCTGCTGCTGTCTGTTTACTCTGTCTACTGGATGAAGGAGGAATTTCCTTACTTAAACCTTGCTGGTACACAGAGTGTATGCAGAGCTTTGCTAAGGTTTGCTGCAGTCTCTGGCAGTCTGCGGTGGGCCAGTGGCCTGGAAATTAGCCTTGACTAAATATTTGAGCGAACTGGATATTCAAGCGCTTCACGCTGGGGAAGACGTGATCCCATTGGTGAACTCTGTGAAGCTGGCTGAGTCAGCGCTGCCTTCTGTGCAGCGATCTTCTACAGGCCACAACAAGGTGAGTGCTGGGGGTAGGAAAACCATCAACCCCCATGTTTGCACCACCTTACATGAATATTCTGCCGCCCCCCTCCAAATCGGGTGATGGAAGAAACCATGGCACAACCCACGTCCTGTCCCTTTGATATCGAGGTTGAAGTCACTGCCAGTACCGTGCAATATATAGGCCCCATTTCTAACCTGAAGGAGACCGCCCGGGAGTTAGCATTATTTGAAGGGGCGTTCCGATTCCAGCGCTCCCTGGCATTCTGCCTAACACCCCTGTCGGTACTGCCACTAAACGGAACAATGTTGTTGATTTGGCGAGCATTCAGGAGCCCTTGGATCATACTATATAGCACACGGAGGTGATAACAACCTTGCCAATCTCTACCACCAGTCACACAAACAATAACAGGCTTTCTGGCCGTCGGCCAACGCAGACTCCCTTACCATCGCAATTCTCTGCGCAGCATTAAGCCCTACATACCATGCAGCAGCTGGATCAGTCTTCTGAGGACGGCTCTGTCCGTCCACTGGTGAGGTCTCCGCTTACCTCTCACATCCTGGGCAAGGGGTGGAAGGAGCAATGATTAGCGCCACCGTCCAGGGAAACATGTAATGTATCACCTGTCTTGCTTACAGCTGGAGATGAAAGACAGCTCTGTGAGAAAATATGACAACATTAGCAGGAGCCTTAAAAGCCCAGTACATATTCATTCGACTTTCCGAAAGAACCAGCGACCAATAATACATTATTTAATTTTGGCTCCCAAGATGCCGGCAACTCAATCTCAAAATTGCCTTGCTTGGACCACAGTGCATCAACAAAGAAGATTTATACCTCTACACAGGAACCTCCTGGCAGAATGTTTTCCAGAATCAAGCATGGCCCTAATATGGATTCCCGACCCTCAAAGGCACCTATCGCTGTGTCAAAATACATTTGGCAGCCTACTGGGCTGTCCTCCAACTCTCTGTTAGCTAACCAAAGATTATTTTATAGGAAGCCTACCTACTGCTCTAGCTCTATCACCTCAATGAAAACTACCAACGGACACCCACAGTCTAACCAAAATAGGGAAGAAAAGGATGAGGGGTAGGACTGTGTGATGCTGGAAAGTTTGCAAATTTAGAGAGGGGCCTTTATCCCAAGATCAGGAACACCGGACTATGGAACTAACTTGTGTGCCTAAAAATGATCTAGTACAGTATGCAGCCAAAGCCCTTGAACCAGCCTCTTCCGAATACCATTTGACTTTCCTCTTAGAAGCAACTGAAACCGGTATGGATCACAAGTATAACCTGAGCCATCATCTACTAGCCGATGTACTTTAACCATCGCTACAACTTTACCAACAGAGCAACCTCAAGGAGATTATCATAAATCAGAAACGATTCGGAAACAAACAGTAGTACAATTGTGATTGAATCTGACAAAGTAGGCCAGTTGACCCTGGAACCAGAAACATGTAACACAGCCGCGATCCTGCCCTTACAGGATGTCACTAGACCCGTAACGAATGAGACAACAGTGCTGTTAAAAGAATATGATATATTCTCGATGGCTGAGCCAGCAAAACAAAACCCTGATATCCTAGCCAAGATTTCTACTAAAACTAATGACCGGAAGAACTCTATGTTGGGAAGGAAAAAACAAGTTAGAGAAGCGCCATTGGAAAAAAGCTAAAAATGCAAGTTTGCCCTCTAAGCTTAGGTCTAACGGGAGCAAATTGTTCATTAGAAACTTTACTTTACTTGCTCCTATTGGCCCTGCGACAAGAAATACGATGCCAACTCAGAAAAATGGGAAAAATGGAGCAGAACCCATGGAGGCTCAACATCTTTTCCAGGCTGCGGGCCAGCAGCCCACTCTGCCTCCCTGTATAGATGTAGCTGAGGACTTGCTGAATATATCTATTTACACCGTGGTAGGTTACGAAGAGCTGGAGGCTAGGGATAACCAAATCGAGACATCTGTGGGGGACCAAATCCAGACCGTACCTCAAGCTTGTTTTGAAACTGCAGAAGTGGATAACAAGGAGTCGATAAGCGACCCTCACCCCGAGGCAGTGTGCATCTCTGAGCTCCCCAGATTGCATATGCATCCCTTGGTGGGGACCTCTAGACATGGCTCTCCTCGACAGGAGATTGTCAAACTAAGGAGTACAGTAATTGAAGATTCTGAGTGTGGTACGGGGAAATCTGGCCAGTCGTTTCTAACACTAGAAGCAAAAACAAAGCGGCTTCTTCTGGTTGATGGCATCCCGAACACGACTACCCCTCATTTTGAAAAGGCAAAGTACCTAGTACCGGCACCTAAAATGATCGATCTGGAAGTCGTAAGGGAGAAAGAAAAACAAGATTATAGGTCTCTCCTGTGTGCTCATATGCTGATTTGACCATCCTCGGTCCCCAACATTTATCCTTCATCTTGAAATGTCACTAGTCGACACTTGCCCGAGAGAGAGAGAGAGAGAGAGAGAGAGTGAGAGAGAGAGAGAGGATGGGAGGGGGAGTTAGTCTGATTCGAAGAACAGGGGAACTAGTGCCTTCAAAACTCTAGTACAAAAAAGTAAAATACTTCCTCAAGGCCGAGAGCAATCGAGACAAGAAACTCGAGGAACCAGATTCCGGCTAAAATAGATAGACCTCCAGAACGGCCCACAGTGGAAACTGGTCTCTTCCTTGAACGGATCTTCCACATTGATGACGGTCTGATACTGAACAGAGCGAATGTGTTAAGACTGTTGCATGATGTTCCCAACCTTAGACTTATCACAACCAATGACTTAAAGGTAATTGATTTCCTTGAGGAGAACCGATTAGATATGGTGATTATTCACCTCCCATCCAACTTCGTCAAAGCTCAACTATTGGACGAAGCATCAAATTTGTTAAGGATGGGCTTTGATCTAAGAGAGTTAACTCCTAAGGACGAAGCAGATCGAGAAAGAGCTACGTGCTTGTTGAGTGCTCTACCTCTGGAGGCAGTCAGTGAAAAAACAAGTTTGGGCGATCTGTACAGACCTTCTGAGAAGTACCACTGTTATGAAAGACAGCTAGGGACATGCCGTAATAAAAGAGACTTATCTGTCACCTTCCAGGTTGTGTGTTCTAAAGCTGATCTGGACAGCACTACACTTCAAGTAACAAAGAGGGTCCTGTTGGATGAAGCTAATTGGAGCTAGTTGGCCGAGGCTCTGGCAACCAAACCTTCAAGATCATAACAAAATGAGCTAAAAGAACTGAAGGATCTTAATATCGGAAGTTGGAATACAAGAGGGTTAAGACACTTGTTTAGCAAAGGAGACTTGGCCTATGATTCGTATATGCCGATTTGCTTGCAGGAAACCTGGACGAGGAGCGCCCCGATTTTACCAGGATACAGGATTTATCTGAATCCTGCTATCAAGGGTCCGAAGGGATGACCGATGTCAGGTTTTTTGTTAGCCTTGAAGCATGAGGCAAACTGGCTAGTTCTGTCTTCAGAGAATCCCTGTCCTTATATCCAGGTCCTCACGGTCAGGTTGGATGGCCCCAAATCCCAGAGCTCAAAAATACTAATAATATTCAACCTTTATTGGAATACGCTAGGGCTGGTGGCTGCCTCATTTTCATCAACAATCATGGATCTCTTTAACAGTTCAAGAGAAAAGTGGCCTGACCCCAACTTAATCCTCTGTGGTGAACTAAATTTTCACTGCTTTGATTACAATAAATCCCTTATTACGAACACATATCTGGCTGTAACTGAAGCAGAATCAAGAGGCCTGGCATGGCGTGAAGACTTGCTGCTGAGAAACATCGATATTCTGAACGGAAGCATCAATGGTGACTGCCCAGATAATCTCACATGGGAAAATGGTCTTGGTGCCAAGATCCTACACAATTTTTTTGTCTCACGCAATTTACTTGTGCACGTGAACCAGTTAATAGTCTTGGAAACACTACAGAGTGACCATAACATATTAAAGCTCACATGTTCGATCTTCAATGAGCATTTGTCCAGGAGCCACCCTGTATCCGTGAGAGTGGCCCATGGGATACACGGTCTATGTATATACCCTGAAAGAATCTTACTATTATCTAGCAGATTCAAAGCCCTGTTGAATCAGGATACGGCAGCTTCTCCGGAACAAATTCCAGACTATCCTCAGTTGATGCTCGACTTCCTGGAATCAAGAAGCCTGGGCACAAAACCTATGCTTTCTCTGCGGCATACATTTGACCCAGTTGTGAAAGAGAGGAAAAGATCCTCAAGTCCCAATTGAGGCCTCTTAAAAAACTTGCTACAGACGAGGCAGCGGAAGCTGGTATGAAATTAAAACTAAGTTACCGCAACTGGACCAGCTCAAGAAAATATTTCATGTTGCAACAAGACACTGAAACTATGCTAAAGAGTATTGCCTTTAAAAATACATACGAAATCTGGTCTGAATGCACCTCAAGAGGCCTTAATGACCAATGCGGTTTCTCCTAGCTCTTGGGTGGGCCATTTCTCTTCACTATTTTGGACAAAGGAGCCTCAATTGTGGTCTAGTAGAACACCAAGACTGTTGGGTTGGACCTTTGAGACCACTACAGATGACATTCTCAATGTGATCAATAAAGCGAGTAGCTCAAGAGCACCCGGAATGACAAACGTAATACTCAAGAAACATCCGGAGCAGTGGGCATCTTTCCTGTGGGTTCTGTTTGACCAGATCAAGAAGTAAGGAAAGTTTCTCGGTCGTCGAAAACTTCGGTCATAGTTCCCATTTTCAAAAAGAGTGGCCGGTCATCCCCTACAAACTACAGGTCCATTGCACTATTGGACGACGCTGGTAAGATCTTTGCGACTCTACCTTTGCAGGGCCTGGCAAAATGGAGTTTGAATTCTGAAATCTATGCTGTACGGCAGTCCAGCTTCATTAAAGGAGTAGGTACTGCCTTGAATGTCATTCTAATTAACATCTTAAAAAGCCGTTTGAAAGAGAGGAGGGACACCAAACTTTATCTGGCGTTTCTCGATCTGGCCCAGGCCTTCGATACTGTTGATCGTGGAAAGCTTTGGGCAAAGCTCGAAGATTGCAATTGCCCCAATGACATTGTGGAAGCCATTAAAGATTTGTACTCTGGGACTTTGCTAAAGTCAGATTGGACAGAAGGGGCTTGCTTTCTGAATCCATCCCGACTATAAATGGTTTAAAGCAAGGCTGCTCTCTTGCCCAGATGTTTTTTAAACTTTTCATCTCGGACATTGATTTGATAACACTCTGAGGAAAGTGTGAAATTTTCCTCCACAACTGGTTTGCAAACATCTTGATAGACTTCTCTACGCAGATGATTTGGCTCTTATAGGCCAAACCTGATTGGTCTACAAAGGTAACTTGACACCCTTCAAATATATGTGAGTGAAAAAGGTGCTAATCTACCAAGAAGTATTCCAATATTCCAATCAAGGTCGTAAGAATGGAACTTGGCTTAACCTCCATGTATGCAATGGTGGCCTGAAAATCCTTAATCCTGTATTGGAAATGTCTTCTCCCAAGGCCGCCTTTTGGGCTTTAAACTTCTGCAAGAAATCCTTTCGAAAGGGTCGGAGGCCATATTGAATGAATGGAGGCACATTTGCACCGCTATCTTGGAAGATTTAGGGGTGCTGGAAGCCACACCGATAGCTAATCCAACTAGTCTTAATTTCTGTATGCTGATTTACATTGAGGAATATTTTATATTGAAAATAGCGGCCTTGGAGGGTTAAGAAATTCAATTTTTCTCTCAGTCCATCCAATATTGACAGTGCAATCCTTGTGGTTGGCAACTTGTATGCAACTAGAGCTCTACCTTTCCTGCGCTGTCATAATAAGTCACATCACAAAGGTCTCCTGACTACCTTCTCCTATATACATTTCCATTATTTAGTTGAGTTCCTATGTATCCATTCCACTATGATTTGATGGTTTGCTGCATAATAGTATCACTCTACATTGGGACAGGGTAATCTCCCTTGGATTTGGGGAAGGAACAGAATTCTGCTCTGAAATCTAGGCCTTCTGTGTTTCTTTATATAAGACATGATATTTTTCTGCATCCTCTTCAGATGTTTTTTGGGACTGAGACCAGAAGGGCATTGAACATATGCAACAGTCTAGACATTACAATTATTTAAATAGATGAAATTCTCCCCAGCCTCAAAATTGCTAATAGACTCGCTGATCCAAGCCCCTCCCACAGCGAGCTAATAAGGTGTAGGTAATTGGCTGAGTACAACTCTGCTGCTCTTTTGGTAAGATAACTCCCTAAATACCTTAGGTCAGTCGATGCTTTGTTCAGAGGGATAAATGAAGCTCTCTGCTCAAACGAAGTTGAGGGCAATATTAGATTCAATATTTCAGACTTCTACATATTAACTTTACACCCAGAAGCATCCTGGAAATCCCTTAAGATACCCATCAAAGTTGGAATTGACTGCTCTGGTCAGGTGATCGATATAACAACATATTCGGCAAATGAAGACATTTGGAAAGATCACCCCCCAATACTAAATTATTTCAATGACCCTGTTTTTCCTAAT
Source organism: Ambystoma mexicanum (assembly GCF_040938575.1). Taxonomy (NCBI): domain Eukaryota; kingdom Metazoa; phylum Chordata; class Amphibia; order Caudata; family Ambystomatidae; genus Ambystoma; species Ambystoma mexicanum. The sequence goes on from NC_090939.1 coordinate 642,353,084, forward strand.
TTGCCAATGGTTCTATAACTAGGGCAAAAAGAAGAGTGGACAATGGAACCCCTGTCTTGTTCCCCTAGTTACAGTGAAATCCCCAGACAAAAACCCATTGACCCACACTTGTGCCATTGTGTTACTATAGATGGCCATAACTGCTCTTATAAACCTGCACCCTAAGCTAGCGGTCTCTAAAACATAAGCCAAAAAAGACCACTCTACACTATCAAAGGGCTTTTTGGCTTCTAATGAAAATAGCATTTCAGGGCTGTTGCATTAATGTGAAATATCAATGAGAATACTTACTTTGTGGATTTTATTTGTGGCTTGTCTCCTTGGTAGGAATCCACTTTGATCTTCTCTAAGGATGGAAGGGGCCGATGCTGTTAGACTTTGGCATTAATCTTCCCATCTATGTTTAGGAGGGTGATGGGCCTGTACGAGTGTTCGGCAGAATCACATGCAGTACCCTTTGGGAACACTACACACAATTAAGACTCCAGGTGTAAGTACAATTTCACCTTTGGTACAAGCCTGTACTACACAGTAATGTGGTAGCAGTGGCTGAGCAGCCAGACATATCTCAAGAGCAAAGTGAGCAGTACAAGAGGTTACACAAAGTACTAGCAATCACAGTGGTTCAAACAAACACTTACTCAAGGTTTCTTGGTAAAAGAATATACATTTATTTACACAGTCAGTTGGAAAACATTCCACTAGCAAAAGCAGCTCAATATCACAATCTAATATACTACAATACACAACCAATTAGTTTCTGAACAAGTTCAGCTCTTCTGAAGTGGAAGCAAAATGGCACTTCAGTTACTTTAAAAAGGGGTAAAAAGACAAGGTTAAAAGAATCAAAGCACAAATACTTTCAGAGGTAGGGCAAATAGTTTCAGTTCACTACAACCAGCAATTCAATTCAATAGGCCTGGGCCAAAGTCAATGGTTCAGAGTCTTGGATAGGATAGCACAGTTGAAACGGTTAAGTCTTTGCCACGGTTTTTAGAAGTAGTTGGTCAGACGAAAAGTCAGGGCTTTAAGAGGGCCGGGGCCAGCCGGGGCTGGGCCCCGGCAGGCTCCAAAATATCGTTTTGAGGCGGGGCCCTGCCGGGGCCCACTAATCTCCCCTGGCAGCCCCGGCCACTACACGAAAAGGCATTTTTTTCTACAGCCTGAAGCTCTCGCTCGTGTGCGAGAGCTTCAGACTTAAGAAAAAAATGCCTTTGAGCCATAATGGTGGTGCCGCACCTGCGAGGCATCTCTTTAAGCAAGAGATGCCCGTGGGCCGGCACTACCATTATGGAGAAAACATGAGGCCACTGGAAGGGGAGGTGTTGTTTTCCTAATTCTGAAACTCCCGCGCATTCACAGGAGTTTCAGTCCACGGGAAAACGGCCTCAGCTTCCAGTGGCCTCACCCTTTCAGCCTTAATGGTGACGCTGCCCCTGCCCAGCTGGCTAGGGCCGGCGCCACCATTAAGGCTGAATAGGCGAGGGCTGCCCCCTGCCAGGCAAGCCGTTTGAACATAAATGCAGAGATCAGCACCCTCTCCGCCATGGGGAGAGGGTGCTGATCTCTACAAACGGCTGCCTGGCAGGGGTGCCAGTAGCCCATTGAGCCGGGGCTCGTCAAGGGGGCGTGGCCTGACGGGCCAGCAGGACCCCCGCCGTTAGGCCACGCCCCCTTGATGAGCCCCGGCTCATTTTGTAGTGCCACTTAAGGCACTGCGAAAAGTTATATGGTGGTTTAGGGAAGGACAAGCCTTCAAAGTTGAGAAAGTTTCACAAACTTTCACCGCGGCAGAAAGGATTTCCTGACCGTGTTTGCACAGTATCGTTTAAGTGAAGAAGAGCTGTAGCTGAGGCAGTTGTTCCTGGCAGTTCTTGCAGATCTCGCTGTTGCTGTGCTTCAGTCATGGGGACAAGAAGGAGGACGTCGGGAGGTTCCTGCACTGCCCAGCGAAGAGGCCACAAGCTTGGCAAAACGTCAGTTTAAGGTGTTAGTGCCTTAAAGACCACAAACTGGTATCCTTCTCACTGGGTAGCCGGTTTTCAACAGCATTCTGAAGAAAATTCGACCAGTATAGAGACGGTGTCCAGGTGACTTGCGAGTTGGTTGTTCCCACCAAACTCAAGGGAAGAAGTTAACCTTCAAGGGCTTCTCTGTCGAGGAGTTTCAGCCAAATCGGACCTGCAGCAGGGCTTCACCGATGGACCAGGGGTTGCAGCAGTCGTCTTCCTTCATCTCATCTTTGGTTCTCTCGTGCCAGTGGTCGACTCTGCTTTCCAAGTCCCATAGACCTGCTTTTAAACAGTTTTCCCCCATTCATTCCAGCCTGGCTGTCACTCACACAGCAGGGTGGCTGTCCTTGCCAGACAGCTAGCCGGCCAATCACGCCAGGGTGCATTCAGGTCTCCTAGGAGACTAAGCACAGGGAGTTTCGGGCACCTCCCTCACATCCTGTTCACCCCAGACACTCAGGCGCCAGAGGAGGGCTTCAACACTGAAGCCCTCCAAAGGCCAACGAACAAAGGGACCAAACCTGGTTTGATGCGCATAGTTAAACACAAGAAGGACCTTTCCTAAAAGAAACGGTGAAAAAAGTCGACCAGAGTCTGTTTTTACAGATAGGTCTTGGGCGCCATATTGAATAACATGGCTGACCCGATTTTTAGCTACCGGTGTTCGCGGGCGGGAAAAATCATGGTAGTTTGTTAAAAACCACTGCCACCAACCATTTCAAGTAGAAATGGGTAACATTTGACTGTTACATGAGTGTTTAGACTCAGGGGATGCTAGGCAACCCCTCCAGCACCCTATAGGAAGATAGTGTGTGCTGGGTCTGTAAATTTAAAAAGACTAGTAAAGTCAATTTAACTTTACATGCTCTGGGAGACAGTAGTCAGTCCCAGAGAAGGTATTTAAACCTTGGGGAGTCTGAAAGACACCCCTGTGCCACTGCAGTGAAGGTGCTGTGTGACACACAAGAAAAAGATGATGCCCATGGAGTTGTTTTAAAACTCCATATCCAAAGAACACAAAAGTAAAACACACATCAAAATACATGAAAGAGTGGGAAAAAAGGCTCACACTCTTTCCAGGTAGAAATTAAAATCCTAGAAATCTAGAAAAATTGCAGTGGTCTCAAAAGGTAATGGAAATTAGCACATTCTTGAGAATTCTCCCTAACAATGAGCTACTGTATTGGGGGTCTTTTTCAGGTTTAGGTAGTATACTAGTTACGGCCTGTCCCATTGATGGAGCAACCTTTCTGTTTTCAATTATTTGGTTATATAACAATATCGTCTGTGGCAATAATTCCCTTCGGAAGGATTTATAGTATATGGGAGTAAGTCCATCGGAGCTTTTCTAATTTTGAGCTTATTAATTGCAGTGATTACTTCCTCCTTAGTGATTGGTCATGCTAACAGCTCAACCTTTAATAGTGACATTGCAGGCCCTTTGTCTTTAATCGGGAGGGCATCCACTGCCTCTCTTCTCCCACACTCCTTAGCATGCAGAGCTGTGTTGAAGTCCCTGAACAATTTAAGTTTACTTTTCTTATTGTTTATTAGGGCTCCATCTTTAGTTTTTAACCGAGCAATACACAGAGACATAATCCTAGCCTTCAACTGATGAGCTAGGAATTTGTTTGATTTATTACCAAAATCATAGAATGTTTGTCGTGTCCTTTGGATAATAAATGTAGCTTTATTAAATTACAAATGCATTTAACTGGATCCTACCCAACTTCAATGCGTGTAATAATTTATGGGAGCCCCTCTCATTGTATTTGTGCATTACATCTTTATTAGTGTGTTGGAGAGAAGTCTCCTCTTTGATTCTAATTTTGTTCTTCCTGATTGCTTTTTCAATCAAAGGTTGCTGTACAATTCATCTACTTCTGAAGCGTGAGGTCTTGAGTTAGTCAAGGCATCAATTTCTATGTTCTGGGTTTGCTCTTGTTCTCTTATAGATCAATCGTGCAACTAACTGTTGCATGGTCAGAACGTGTAATTTATCCTATGGTCACACGGCCCAGTTCATAATGCAAGTGATCATTCATCAGCATTCATTCTATGTGTAACTGCAGTGAACATCTCCAACAACGTAAGCACATCTGTTGCTATCTCACCATTTTTCCACCTCCCTGCTTCTGATCTTCCCATACACTACTGTACTGATGCCTCCTGTTAATACATTACATTGTTATCTCATTAAGAAATCCCTGAGGAAAGAATTCTGCTCTCTGTTTGGTGCATATATTTTTGCAACCATCAATATCTCCCCCCAACTGTCAAATTTACAATTAAATACCTGCCCTCGCTGTCTGCCACCTGTTTCCCCATCACTGGTGCCATCTTCTTAGGAAATAAGATTCCTACTAATATCTTCTTTTCACTACGCATGGAAAAATATTGTTGCAAAAACTATCCTGTTGTCAATCTTTTCAGTTCACCCTTTAATGGATGCTGTGTTTCCTGACTACATGCAATACCTATATTATTATTTTTCAAAGGTTCTATCAGTCGATTCCTTTTATGAGGGGCAGTTAGTCCCCTTGCATTATATGTCATGACCGTGAATGCAAATTATTTTAACAAAAATATCCAGAACAACTCCCTGATTGTTACCCTCCCACTGACTGAAGAACAAGTGCCAAAAACCTGGTGCCACATACCCCCCTTTAGCTGAAACTCCTGTTACCACTCATCCTACTCTTTTTATCATGAACCGTGATATAAACCTCAACTCAAGCCTCCTACCCATAGGTAAACAAGACAAGGACCACTGTTATTGTTACAAGAACCTAAACTTCCCAACGAGAGTGTAAAGTTCAGGGAGAACTCAGTGATTTCCTCCACCTCCGCAAAAGTACAAATCTCGACACCCACATATAAGTCACATTTTTCATGTGTTGACCCTTCTCAGCTTTTCTTTCGAAGCATGACAAATTCGCTGTATTTTAGTGACCTAGTAACTCTCATTCCACTGTCAAAGAGCTTTCTTGATACCACTCTTAGGGCCTCATTAAAAGTACAGCAGTGTGGTAAATAAAAGTAACGCAGCAATAATATTGTTACCCCTGCATTAGCACACAGCCGTACTACAAAACGTTGGAGAGAATCCACCACCTTCCCACAAAAAATCAGCAGAATCAATAGAATTACTGCTGTCGGAATTACTGCCAACAGTTATTCCCCTGAAATCCCCAGCAATATCGCCACTGACTCTATAGAGCGAAGCTTCTCTAATGTGGCCAACGAAGGGCCGAAGCTACCTAACACCGACCCTTTGGGTGTCTGTCTACAGGAGGATCAAATGGGGGAAGAAAACTCCAGAGAAGTGGGAACATCATAGATCAACATCATTTGGCAGTTTTAAATCCCCATGCTACACATGCAACTTTACAACCCACTTGTATTACCTATTCTAATTTAGAGGAAGAACCCCCAGGCTTTTCCAGCCAAATGCGTTGTCCCCAACCCTCTACTTAAGTACTGAGATGCGGAAGAGAGATGGAGCAATGAAGATGCCTAGAAGCGGTAAGCCACTGCTGCATTCTAGACTTTGGAAGCTTTCGACTAATGCCGGGAGGTTTAAAACAGCCACAGCAATGGAAGGAGAGTGTGGCAGAGCCTGACATTAGCAACGTGTGCAAACACTGACAAGGACACTATAGGAGAGAAGCTTATGAATCATTGCGCGGAGGCTCAATCGGACAGTGTGAGGAAGAACAGAACCGAAAGCAGCCTGCCACCTGTTTACTGGGAACAGCAGTAGCTGCCTGAGAAACCAGAGCGAAGACAGACTGGCTGATAGGACGGACATCTTGTCCGAAGAAGAACTAGAAGTCAAAGAGGAGACGCGAGAACTGCCAGAAACACCCGGTAGGCCCAGGGAAACAGAATGGGTTATTGGGGTGCCTAGCAGGGAATGTCGTGTCACACAGAGTATGAAAAAGAAAGTCACTGAAGGCAACAACAGAATTGATATAAATAAGAACATTGGTGAAAGCGGGTCAGAGATCCAATATTCCAAAGGAAGGAGCAATGTTAATATGAACATTTTTAAAAGTGAGACGGAACTGCAAACTGTAAAAGAGGAACTGTGGTACCTAATAACAGAGTGGAAAAGGGATCGCAGACCCTACCCTTGGAAAGGGGAGATCAAGTAAAAAATTAAAAATGTTGAAAAAGGGTCAGTAACCCAACTGTGGAAAGCTGTTGTGAAGGGGTTGAAAGAAAGAGTAATTCAAGAAAGAGAAAGCCCTGGCAGATACTCATATCCAGGAGGGCAAGTCAAGTAGCAAAGTGATATCCTGGCAGGAGAGTATACCAGGAGCAATAAGTGAAGCAATATCCTGGCAAGAGAATATACCAACAGTAGGAAGTGAAGGAATATACTGTCAGGAGAGTATACCAGGAGTAGGAAGTGAGGCAGTACCCCTGCGCTGGAGAGTATACCAGGAGTAAGAAGTGAAGCCATATCCTGGCAGGAGAGTAAACAATGAGTGAGAGGTAAAGTGACACCTTGCCACGGAAGGAAACCTGGGGTGAGAAGCAAAGCAATATCGTGGCAAGAGAGTAAACCAGGGATGAGGAGTGAAACAATATTCTGGAACAAGGGAATAACTCTGGAGTGAGAAGAGAAGTAAAGTGACATCCTGGCAGGTGGGTAACCCAGGAGTATAAAAGCAAAATAAACTTGAAGTTAGGAAATAAAAGAGAAGACGCATACCCCATGTAAGTATTTACTAGAGAGGCAAAAATATCCTGCCAGGAGAGTACACCAGGGGTGGGAAGTTAATCAGCTGGAGTAGTATAAAGAAACCACACGCCTGAAGGAAACTCAAAGGAACACTCATGCTCTTGTGAGAAACTATTACAACTTGATAAAGCGACACTTTGAACTGCCAGAAGGATTCTAGAGGAAGGGAACCCCCCTTTCATGTTGGGACACTGTTTTATTCTTATGTTCTGCAGCTTAAACCCTTATGTTGAGAACTTTTGAAAGAAGCTACAGGTATATAGCATACCAGAGTATCCCGATACACATTATATTAAGTTTAAAGTGTAAGGGTCAGATTAGGATTTTCAGACGCAGGACAGAGGACACTCTTTTAGGATTTTCAGACACAGGACAGAGGGCACACTTTTGTTTAAACATACTGACAGAGATGGCCCTTAGTTTTGTTGAGGCAGGGAAACTCCTCTTAGATTTAGGGAGAGATAGGATTTTCTCCAACCCTTCATATTATGTTCTGAAAATAAAAATCTGTAGGAACCAGGCAGAAGAAGATGGCCGCGTGAGCAGGAGCTCCGGTCCATGCCAGTGTGAAGAAATGACACAGAGATGAGTAACCCCATGCCGACGACCAGCAGGAGCAAGATAGAGTAAAGATTGAGGAATCCAAGGCAGCTGTCAAAGGCGGCAACTGGGCTGTGGTACAGAGGAAAAAAGGCATCTCACTGTGGTACAGAGAGGATGGACCTGGTGCACGTTTGAATGCGTGGCCACAGAGGGCTCAGCAAAAGACCTGAGCAGCGCAGAGACAGAGTTGCAGGGGACATGCTGCCAGGCCCTTGAGCCGACGCAGCATATGACTGTCAGGAGGTTGTGGGGGGGGACCTGCAAGGGTGCCTCGGTTGGCGAGCCATACAGCACAGCTAGGCGAGCCTCAGTGAGGCCGCCGGCGAGAGGCCTGATACCTGGACACAGCACTGTTGCAGAGAAGCGATTTGCCTGAATTTTGGCGCCATCATCGGACCACAGCCAGCCCACGTAGCAGTAAGCCCTGACATTGGCAGGGACCCAGTGAGTGCCCGGCTAGGAGGCGGTAGTGAAAGAGCATCCCCGGAACCCGCCAGACCCACCTGACTATGGAGGGGCCCCCCTCTGTGCATTCAGGGCTGACAGGAAGAAGTAGAGGTGCAAGAGCACCCAACAGCAGAGACACAGTGAGGAAAGGTAGGCAAGGTGGGGCCCACCACTGTGCCGTGGGAAAAGGATCACCAGGCGCAACTGGAGAGTGCGGCCTTGAGCCACGGAGGGGGAATAGCATTGCAGCGGCCCAGCCTAAGTGCTAGAGTAGTCATCTCAGGGCCCAAAGGGGACAAAGAAGCTGGAGCACAGGCTCTCGAGGGGTTGTGGAAGCTCAGAGCCAGGAGTAGAGCAATGCGGTGACACAAGCACTCAGGCTGACCCAGCTGCTGCAGACCTGAGTAAAAAAGGAGCCACAGCCCTGTCACACTCAAGGCCACCAGCGAATCCCAGGGAGCAGGAGGAGAAGCAAGTGCTGAGTCTCCCGGTTGGCCACAAACCAGGCAGTAGTGTCGGGTGAGCCTGATGTGCTACAGAGCCGCGCTGTGCCGACCCCTTGCTGGATGCAATTAAGGAGTGGGGATGAGAGGTCCTTCCCCCGAGACGCAGGGTGAGCAGCTGGGGGCGACCAAGGCTGGAAAGGCAAAGGGAGAAGGGAGGCAAGAGAGAGGAGAATAGCTTTCCATAGAAAGGATGGCGAGCTTCCCAATGGAGGTGTACATTTTGCAGTTTTTCACAAAGGGGGATGTGGAAGGTATCCTAGCTGAGATCAGGGCACTCCGCAATTATGGCTTTGGAGAAGCTGCAGTCTTGGTCAACCTGTGGCAAGTCCTGAGTTAGTTTGGTTAATATGAGTTGTGTTGCAAGCAAGATGGATGTCCAAATATTGTGACTGCCCAATATTATTTATAGAATGTATGTTTTGGGTCGGTTTAGTCAAGCTGCGCCAACATAGTAGTTTGGAAAGGAATCGCAAAGTTATCAATTTGTTCAAAACATAACGTTTTATTCAATAATTCTTCAATTCATTGAGTCATCACTTTTTTTTGTAAGCTTGCATTGTACACATTTCTATGTTGTTTCCCCTTTTTATAATGGAATCTTGTGTTGTCATGGTGTGGAAAAAAACTGTTTTTGAGGGAAAAAAACTCTTTTTGACAAAAACCTTGACGCGTGTTGCTCCACTTAATTCTCAGTGGTTCATAAGGAGGGTTAATCTTAAGTTTTCATTAATGTTACATCTGAGTTGAAGTAAAAAAAGGAAAGACAAAGAAATGAACACAAATATAAATGATATATGAAACAAAAGGAATATGTAAATTATACAGAAATGAGAGTGCACATTAGTTTCGAATTAGATAAAATCAGTTGCGTTCTCACATTTGCTAAATGTGCCTCTTAATTGTTATTTACAACTTGAAGAGGCGACTTACCTTGCTAATTTGGGTAGGCTTGTGGCTCTTCAATTGCTTGTCAATGGGTTCTGTTGGTTACAGATCTTAGTCCTGTGGATAGGAAGATACCTATATTATAGCACTCCGTCATGATGTGTAACAATATTCATGATACCTAGGGATACAGTGTAACTCACCAATTTATCTTAAGTAGGGTTGGATACGATTGTCCAAAGGATCATTTTGCATCGGCATTGTAAAGCTCAAATTCAAAATGGCCGCCTATGAACGTTACCACATGATGATGTCACCACGTCATTATCACGATCGCGTCATCACATTTGCATGCCCGGCGGCCATCTTTTGTTGGACTCTAGATTGTCCTGACTAGGTAGAGTGAACCAAAATGTTGTGCTTGGCTATGTTTAAAAATCACAACCTTAAGTTTTATAATATTTGCTGCTACTTTGGCCATAGAAAGAGGCTTAATAATTGTAAATTGTTGGTCTTCATTTTCTAGGTCAATTGTCAAAATATCGATCAGAACGTCCGGTAATTAATACATTATTTTCCTAAAAAACTGTATAAAGTATATATTATTACCATTTGGTTGAAAATTGCACAATGTAGCTAATTTTGTTTAACAAATTGCATTTTTAAAGTTACATAGTGAAGCTCTAAAGAAACATCTCTCTAGATGATGTCATGAGTACATTGCGGGTATTTCTTATGTTAGTACATACAATACTCATAAATAATTGCGAATTTCTGTGTCGCAGTTCATGCGTTACAGCTGTAGGTTGTGATAAATCTCACATTTGTGGCTGATTTGTATGAATGCTGTTCACTTTTGTTGGAAAGTAGATCTATTCTCAACCTTAGTTTGTTTTTTCAAAGGCTGTTTTTAGGTTTTTCTTTCCATAGCCTCTTTGTGTGAATTTGTCAATCATTATTTCTGCATGTTTCAGGAATTCTTCATTTAGAGTGCAGTTGCTTTTGATTCTCAGAAGTTCTCAGAAGGGAATGATGTTTATGATATGACTTGGGTGGTTACTATTTGCATGAAGTTCACTGTTTCCTGCAGTGGGTTTGGTGTGTAGGATTGTCTGAATGGTGTTGTCTACATAAAGTTCCACATCTAAAAAGCTTAATCTTGTTGTGCTCTCATTCATTGTCAACTGAATATTGTATTGATTGGGCCTCAGGTAGTTGACATATTGTAAAAGTGATGATCTGTCTCCATCCCAAATGATGAGAATATAATCAATGCACTCGCCCCAATAGGCTATTTGGTTGTTGTTGGTAAATGCTGGCTATTGCCGTGCATGTTCCGTCTCCAAATTTCCCATGAATAGATTCACATAGGATGGGGTGAATTTAGCTCCCATTCTGTGCTTTGTTTCTGCCAATAGATTTGGTCGTTAAAACAAAAAACGTTATTGTTGAGTGTAAAGTGAAGCATCTCAAGTATCATTTGGTTTTGAGAATTGTAAGATATAGATTACGATTTCAAAAAATGGTTTGTTGTTTCAATGTCCCTATCATGTTGTATACTGGTATATGAAGATGTGACATCCAGTGTGACTAATCTGAAGTTGGGTTCCCTGGAGATAAGTTCCAGTTGTTCTATTACATGTTTTGTATCTGTGATATATGAAGCCAGGCTGAGGCTAATGGTTGTAAATGCAGGTCGATGCATTAAGAGATTCTTTCTGTCAATGCGCCTATGCTGCTGATTATTGGTCTGCATGGTGGGAACTTGTAGAATTGTTTAAAGAATGTTAGGAATAAAGTATATCTTTAGCATTATTGGAAATGGGTTTTTCATATAATGGTGTTCATCCTCTGTGAGCATCCCATTATCAAACCAGTTTTGGCTCTTGGTATGCCATTCACTCTTCAGTCTTGGAATGGGATTGGTTGCTAGCTTTTCATAGCATTTGGTGTCATTTAGATGGAGTTCTGCTGATCGTATGTAATAGGAGTTTATAATCACTATTTTTCCTCCCTTATCTGCCTATTTGGTTATCACATCTCCATTGTTTCGAAGCAGTCTCTTCAGATAGATTCAAAGGAATATATTGTTCTTCTGCAACGCTTACTACTGTATAAACTTCATCCTCCTCTTGCAGATTTAGGAGCATTACAATGTCCTCTGTATGGGTTACTGGTATTTCTGAAGGTAACTGGGGTTAGCCTTGTCTCTTCTTAGTTGCGTAGATGTTTGCAATATGTGTTTTGAGTTTCAAACCTCTACATAATTTGAATAGGTCTAAGTTTGTGTGGAAATTATCCATTGTGCCTGAGGAGCTAAAGGATAAACCTTTATTTAGAGCTGACGAAAGGTCCTCTGTGGTGAGCATGTTCGAAAGGTTGGGTACTAGGTCTACCTGTTGTAGCCTGTCTTTTTGGATCTTGTTTGGCTTCCTATAGCGCTGCTTCCTTGGTTTAGCGATGACACCTTCCTCCCCCACTTGTGCGTTTGTTTTAATGTCAAAGTATTCTGTTTTGTGGCGTCTTCCTGGGAGATATTGAAACTTGTTTGATTATTTGTTCTCACATTTTTGTGTTTTTTGTATTCTTCTAAAAAAGGACATTCCAATGTTGTTGAGGTTTGGGCAGGTGTTGTCTCTTGCTCAATCTCACTTTTACTAGTGGATTCTGCATCTGATGTTGAAGGGGATGGGATTGGTATTGTGACAGATTGTTGTGGTCCTGTTGCTGTGCTTCTAAAGGTTCTTTGATCATGTTTCTTTTGGAAGGTTTAAATACTCTTTTATTTTTTCTGTTTTTTTAATTTGAATTCTTTGATAAACCTGGCGAGATAAGTCATCTAGAATTTGATAGTTTTTAAAGGTTGTTTCCGGGAGGTTTAATTCTTCTATTTTGTCTTTAATGGTTTTAATTTCGTTCAATGTCTTGTCATGAATTTTCTGGGATTGGTTGTTGACTTTCATCATCATCTCTTTTGAAGTGTTGACAAGTAGTTATTCCCATTCGTGCAGAGCTTCTAGGTCTTCTTCGAAAGACAGGAAAATACAGATTCAGAGGCCTCTTGGGATTCTTCGTACCTCTAGATATATTTTGAGAGTTTTAATCTCTCACCATTTTGATAGCTCTTTTTTGGACAGTACTTCCAATTGCTCAAATAGTTTTTTGATTGAGATGGTAGTAGATGTAGGTGCTGTTGTTGTAGATTTGCCATGTCCTAAAAAAAGTTGTTCTGCCTCTGCATCTCTTGATTGTTAATTTTCATCCATTGTGAGTATAGTTAGCACTTAATAATGGGTTTGTTCGGTTTAGTGGTTCGTTTTCTAATAGCTTACTTTTTGAAAGGATTCAGTCTTGGTTGAGTGTTATCACTACTGGTTTGGAGAAGCTGTAGTCTTGGTCAACCTATGGCGAGTCCTAAGTTGGTCCATCACACTTTAATCCAATGCACCCAACAAGTCTCCAACAAGTGTGGAAGCTACAAACCTTACATGGTAATTATAAATCTGGAAACTGTATGTGCACAATCTGAAAATGGAAAAAAGGAAATACAACTACACAATACCACTAAAAAAATTATGCAATTTATTAACTGCAATACAAAATATGTGATTTATGGAAAAAAAATGTGTATACAACAAAATCTATATAGGGAGCACAATCCGCCCCCTCAAAATTAGAATTATGGAACATCTGAGAACCATTAAGAATAAGGACCTTAAATACCCTCTAGCCTATCATTTTCAAATGGAACATAATGAAGAAAACATCGGCAACATCAAATTCTATGGCATAGAAAAAATTAATATGCTACCCAAAGGAGGAAACAAGGAACTGATTTTGAGACAAAAAGAAGCATTTTGGATAAAGATATGGACACCTGTATCTCAGGCCTCAACTGTGACACAGAAATGAGCCATTATTTATGAGTATTTTATTTGCTCGCATAAGAAATACCAGCAATGTACTCATGACATCATCTAGAGAGATGTTTCTTTAAAGCTTCACAATGTAACTTTAAAAATGCAATTTGTTAAACATCATTTGCTACATTGGGCAATTTTTAACCAAATGGTAAAAATATATACTTTATACATTTATTAGCAATTTCAGAGGAATTTAAGGAAAAATAATCTATTAATTACTAGACGTTCTGATCGATATTTTGACAATTCACCTAGAAAATGAAGACCAACAATTTACAATTATTAAGCCTCTATCTATGGCCAAAGTAGCAGCAAATATTGTAAAACTTAAGGTTGTGATTTTTAAACATAACCAAGCACAAAATATAGTGGACCCTACCTAGTCATGACAATCTAGAGCCCAACAAAAGATGGCCGCCGGGCATGCAAACGTGATGACGCGATCGCAATAACGAACGCAGTGATGTCATCACGTGGTAACATTTATAGGCGGCCATTTTGAATCCACGCTTTACAACGTGGATGCAAAATGATCCTTCTCCAGCATGGGGTCTGGCATGGATTCACATGCTCATGAATATTCCCCGTCGTCAGGCTGGGAATCCTCGGTAAAGAAAAAATCAGTATCAGTTTTGTTTCTGATCTGTCTTTCGTAGTAGTAACCAATCACTGATCTCTGCGTCATACTGACCACAGCCAATGACTGCCCTCTACCTAAGCCCCGCCTCTGGCAGCCATCTTCAGATTTTTACCGCACGTTCAAGTGTTGGGATCCTCGTGCTATTGCTCTCGAGCGTTAGTGCTATTTTTCATGTTTTTTCTCCGAAAAATTTCTCTTTTTTTGGTCAAAAGAGCCTCAAGCTCCACCGTTTCTTCATCCGATCAATGGGGACCCGTGTCGGATTCGTTTACGCCCCTCAAGGGTGAAGATTTCGTCGAGCCATGCTTTTGGAGGACTCCAGAAGTTTATCAGGCCCATCTCGGACATGGCCCAGGAGAAGGGAAGCTCGACGCCCGGAAAGCTGTTCAGGGTCTGCCCTGGGTGCCAGCTTCAGAATGTCTTCAAGGAGGACGAACACTCCCTTTGCCTTTACTGCCTACATGAGGACAAGACGCATGTGGAGAAGGACTGTGCGTTTTGCGGCAATATGTCGGAGCGGACCATGAAGGACCGCCATCAACGTCTCGCCAACTGGCTGGAAGGAAAGAGCCCGTCAGGTGAGAAGAAGAAGAAGAAGTCCGAGCGGTCTTCTAAGACCTTTGAGGGCGCCCCGGCGACGGGGGTCCAACAGAAGGCCAAGCACCGTGAGTCCGCTGGCACCGGGAGCGCCGGACGGTCGGGCTCTACGGGCGCCAGGCAGGGCGCATCCTCCCCGGCGCCATCAACCACAAGCCAACGCTCTGGCTCGGGTAAGAGGAAGGCTGAGCACCCGGCGAAACTCCTGGAGAGACCCCGGTCGTGCCCTAAGGCCCCATCGGAGGGGGAGCGAGGTGGTGACCCTCCCCCCAAGGAGAAGGCGGTGAGCGCACCTAAGGTGGTGAAAGCCTTGATCCATCCTGCCAAGGCCTCTATCGAGACAGTCGCGGCGGCCCTGGCTCAGCCTGTGGAGGCTACACCAGTGGTGGCGACCCCGGGGCCCAGAATCTCCCTGCCACCGCGGAGGGAGTCCTCTTTCATGCCCATCGACAGTACCCCCGTGAAACCTCCGACGGAGAAGAAAAAGGGGGGGCAGGAGGTCGTCGTGGACTCGGCCTCAACCTCTGAGGAGGAGCTGATCGAAGTCTTAGGCCACGGCTCTGGCATGGAAGAAGGCCATCCTGTCGGGAGGGACCCCGACGTGGAAGACGACGAGGGCGTCGAGGATGCCGACGGGGCTCCTGATCGCCCGTCGGATCTCCCTCAACCAGTGCCGCAAGACAACTCGGCGGCCATTTTGTTGGCTATACAGTCCTTATGCTCGGAGATAAGGACGAGACTGCCGTTACCACCAACGGAGGAACCGCTCCCGACGGGGGACCCGGAGCCAGGCCCTTCTGGGAGCCCTCCCACTAAGAGAAGAAGGATTCATCCTCCACCTCCTTTTCAGCCATCGCGCCCTGTTCAGCCCTACTCCCCGTCCACGACATGTGGGGATGATACGGGGACTGACACGGCCGCGACGGGTACAGACGACGAGGTTTACGACGAGGATCTCCCGTTGTCACCTCCTACCCGGGCTTCCCCGCCCGACGAGATTGGATCGTTTCACTCCATGATCGCCAGGGCATCCGAGCTTTTCCAGCTCTGCCCGGAAGAGAAGAAGAAAGAAGGTTTCCTTTATCAACGGTGCGAGACCAAGCGGAAGACGGTCCTCACTGTACCTCTACTAGACGACATTTGGGATGAGGGCCTCGCCCTCCTCAAGAACCCATCCACGACGCCGGCTAGAAGGGATCGGTACGAGAAGAAGTACCGGGTCCCGGACGCGGCCCCTTGTGCCTTCGGGCACAGCCGACCCCGGACTCGGTCGTCTCCGCGGCGGCGAGGAAGAAAGCGGGGGGGGCGCGGCCTCTACGTCAACCTCCCCGCCGGACAGCGAGGGAAAAAAATTAGACACGATGGGACGCAGAGTCATCTCGTCGGCAGCGACGACGATTAAGGCGGCCAACGCCTTGGCTATCGTAGCCCGCTACGACAGGGAGTTGTGGTACAAACTGGCCCCCCTGCTGGACTTCCTACCAGACGACAAGAGGGCGGAAGCCCGAGAGATCTTGCAGGAAGGATAGGTGGCGTCGGACCACGCCATTACGATTGCGACGGACATCGCTGACACTGGATTTCGCCAGTTGGGCAACGGCGTGTGCCTTAGGCGGCGTGGATGGCTCAAGCCTACTGACTTCCGTCAGGACGTGCAGACCAGAGTCTTGGACATGCCTTTCGACGGAAACAACCTGTTTGGGAAAACAGTGGACAATTCCCTTCAAGCCATCAAGGCGGACACGGAGACGGCCCGGGCTCTTGGGGTTCTCCAGCAACGGCGGCCGCCCTTTCGGAGCGGCGGAGGCAAACAGGGTGCCTCCAAAGGTTCCAGCGGCGGATTTTCCACCTACCGTCAAGCGGCCCGTTCATCGTCACAGGAAGCTTAAAGGGGACGAGGCAAGTCAGGCGGACCCCGCCGTCGTCGCCAAGGAGGACAAGGCGGCAAAGCCTCGTCGAAGCAGGACTGAACCGGCCGCGGGGTCGGGCCCCCACCGAAGCACCCCGGTGGGAGGCCGGCTGGCGAGCTTCGTCAGCTTGTGGGAGTCCATCTCCACCGACCGTTGGGTGCTGGACGCCCTAGCTCAGGGTCAGGCGCTCGAGTTTCTAAAGAGATGCCCGCGCGTCCCCCCTGTGGCCAGGAAAGAACATCATGTCCCTCAACTTCTCCTGGAGGTAAAGGCGATGCTCAGGAAGGGCGCCATCGAGCTCGTCCCAAAGAGGCTTCGGGGCTCCGGAGTTTACTCAAGATACTTCCTCGTGAAGAAGAAGACGGGAGGATGGCGTCCCATCCTGGACCTACGACGACTGAACAAATTCATCAAGGCACAGAAGTTCCTGATGGTCACCCTCCAACACGTCCTGGGTCAACTGGAGGAGGGCGATTTCCTGTCGTCGTTGGATTTGGAGGATGCCTACTTCCATATTCCCATCCTAAAGGGACACCGAATGTTTCTCAGGTTCGTGGTCCAAGGGCGTCCCTACCAGTTCAGAGCCCTTCCCTTCGGATTGAGGTCGGCACCCAGGGTGTTCACCAAGTGCCTCGCACCGGTGGCGGCGCAGCTGCGCCGAGAGGGGATCCACGTCTACCCCTACCTGGACGACTGACTCATCCGAGCAAAGACGAAGGAGCTCGCCGTGGAGCACACGGCAAGGACCGTCCAACTGCTCACGGACCTGGGATTCTCCATAAACTACGGCAAGTCCCACCTGGTGCCCGCGCAAGACGCACTGTTTCTGGGAGCGAAGCTCGACACAGTGTCGCTTCTGGCCTCTCCGTCGGAGGAAAGGACGAGGGCCATCTTGGGCAAGGTGCAGCGGATGCTGGTTGCGGACGCAGCCAGGGTGAGGTCCATCAAGTCCCTCCTCGGAATGATGTCGTCTTGCATTTATCTCATCCCCCTGTGCAGGCTCCAGAGGCGCCCGTTGCAGGAGTTCCTGGACGCGCGCTGGATCCAGACGACGGGCAGCTTCGAGGAGAGGATCACACTCGACGAGAGTTTCCGACGAGCGATCCGGTGGTGGGGCACCCGTGCGCATCTGACGGCGGGCATGGACTTCCAGACCCCCGGCCACCAGGAGACAGTGACCACGGATGCCTCCCTGGAAGGGTGGGAAGCGCACACCGAAAATCTGCACGCGAGAGGCCTTTGGCTTCCGACGGAGAAGTCCCTCCATATCAACGTCCTGGAGCTCTGTGCAGTGTTTTGGGCCCTCAGGTCCTTTCTTCCGTCCCTCAAGGGCAAGGTGGTGAGGATCTTCACCGACAACACCACCACCATGTTCTACATCAGGAAGCAGGGTGGTACCAGATCCCCAGCCCTGTCCAAGGAGGCGCAGGATCTGTGGCATTGGGCCGTCGCCCAAGGGATGTTTCTGGTGCCGTTTCATCTGGCAGGGATAAAAAACACCATCGCCGACTCGCTCAGCAGAGAGCTGCACTCGTGCCACGAGTGGGAACTACGACAGGATCTAGTGGACCGCCTCTTCCGACGGTGGGGCACACCCCAGATCGATCTGTTCGCGAGGGCGACGAACTCCAAGTGCCGGAGGTTCGCCAGCAGGTTTCCCCAGCCGAGGAGCATGGGCGATGCTTTCTCGTTCCCCTGGGAGGGCCTGTTTCTATACGCGTTCCCTCCATTGCCATTGCTGATCCGGCTCATCAACCATCTCAAGAGGTCACGGTGCAGGATGATCCTCGTCGCACCTGCGTGCCCGAGGCAGATATGGTTCCCGGACCTTCTGGACTTGTCAGCGTCCCCATCAATCAAGCTGCCAGTGGACGCGGATTTTCTCTCAAGGGAAGGAGGCGCCATCCACCATCACGACCCGAAGTCGCTGAACTTGCAGGCCTGGCTCCTGCAGCGTTAGAGTTTGGAGGATACGACATACCGGCCGACTGCAGAGAGGTTCTTGCAAAGGCCAGGGCGTCCTCAACTCTTAAATGCTATGGACACAAATGGAAGAGGTTCTCTGTCTGGTGCCACGCACAGACGATTAACCCTCTATGGATTACGGCTCCCCAGGTACTGCTGTACCTTCTGACGCTGGCCAAGGCTGGACTGGCGCACGCGTCCATCAAGATTCATCTTGCTGCGATCTCCCGATACACCAGAACCACGGGGCGGACGTCTTTGTGGTCTCATCGTCTGATGAAAGAATTCATGAAGGGACTGTTCAGATAGTTCCCGCCGGTGAAGGCTCCGGCCCCGGCGTGGGAGCTCAACGTGGTGCTGACCAAGCTCATGGGACCTCCGTTCGAGCCTCTGCACTCGGCTCCGTTGAAGTTCTTGTCGTGGAAAACAGCGTTTCTTGTGGCCATCACCTCCGCACGAAGAGTGGGAGAGATCCAGGCCCTTTCCTGCAAGCCCCCGTACTTGACTTTTCACGACACGAGGGTGGTGCTCAGGACGCACCCCTCCTTCATGCCCAAGGTGCCGTCGGACTTCCACCTCAACGAACCCTTGGTGTTGCCTGTTTTCTTCCCGTCGCCTTTGTCGCCGGCCGAAAGGACTTTGCACTCGCTGGATGTGGCTAGAGCGCTGAAGTTTTACGTGGACCGCACGAAGTGTTTTAGGAAGACGTCACAACTTTTTGTGAACTTTGGACCTGTTAATCAGGGAAAGGCTCTCTCAAAGGCCTCCATTTCCAGATGGCTCTCCGGCTGTATCATGTACTGTCATCGGTTGGCAAACCGACCGCTGCCTGGCCGTCCGAGAGCCCATTCCACCAGAGCGATCGCAGCTACCACGGCGTTCCTATCTGGTGTGCCCTTGCTGGACATCTGCAGGGCTGCTACGTGGAGGTCGACGCACACCTTCACGAAATTCTACTGCGTCGATCGGGATTCCAGGGAGGAGTCCAGGGTCGGCCAAGCAGTGCTGCGCAATCTGTTCGCCTAAGGTGAGCCTGGTGAGGAGGTAAGAATTGCTTAATGTTGAGTTTGATGTAATGCTTAATGTTGAGCCTTTGCCACCTCCCGTGGTTGTGCATGTGTGTACTTCTATGTATTCTTTATTCATGAGCATGTGAATCCATGCCAGACCCCATGCTGGAGAAGGAACAAGTTACTTACCTGTAACTGTTGTTCTCCAGCATGGGTCTGGCATGGATTCACATGCGAACCCTCCCGCCTACCCGTCTGCGGCTCTTCACTTGCTCATACTGCCACTTCACGTGCTACCAAATCTGAAGATGGCTGCCAGAGGCGGGGCTTAGGTAGAGGGCAGTCATTGGCTGTGGTCAGTATGACTCAGAGATCAGTGATTGGTTACTACTACGAAAGACAGCTCAGAAACGAAACTGATACTGATTTTTTCTTTACCGAGGATTCCCAGCCTGACGACGGGGAATATTCATGAGCATGTGAATCCATGCCAGACCCATGCTGGAGAACAACAGTTACAGGTAAGTAACTTGTTCCTTTTGTCACAAGTCTCTCCCCTTCTCACCTGTCTTTTCTTGCTTGCGGCCTTCTTTGAAGCTTTCTTTCGCACGGTCTGGGATTTGTAGAGACTCGTGTGCTGGTCGTCTGGTTCCAGCGTGGGATAGCGGTCCTACTCCAGGAGGCGGCCGGATGTCCAGTACCAGTAACCAGGAAGTAGATTAAGTCTGAGCTCGGAGGCACGGAATGCCGTGAATCTAGCGCAGGCGAGGATCCCGGAAGAATAGTAAGGTAAGTTTGAGGAAAGGAAAAGGAGGAAGTAGATTCAAGGAATCGGGGAAACAGGATTAGGATGGAAGTTCCGAGCGAACTTCGCCAATACACGTCAGACTGCTCCGAGCGGTAGCGTTGAGACGCGCAAAGCCGCAGGGGTGTGTCTACTTTGTAGAATGTCAAACACAGCGTGTAAAGACTGGCAAGCTGCGTTCCGCACCAAATGGCCATGTTGGAAAGATCACGGAATTCAGTCCTCTATGGGTCAGGGACCACGAAGTCCAGAAAGGGCACAGGCGGTGGTTCATGACACCTTTGGACAATCGTATCCAACTCTACTAAAGATAAATTGGTAAGTCATTTCACGAAATTTCATTACTCTGCATTCCTAGCTATCATGAATATTGTTAACGCATCATGACGCAGTGTT
Source organism: Ambystoma mexicanum (assembly GCF_040938575.1). NCBI lineage: Eukaryota > Metazoa > Chordata > Amphibia > Caudata > Ambystomatidae > Ambystoma > Ambystoma mexicanum. Next base: position 642,373,533 of record NC_090939.1, read on the forward strand.
ATAATATAGGTATCACCCTATCCACAGGACTAATATCCGTAACCAAGAGAACCATTGATAACCAATCGAACAGCCACAAGCTTACCCAAATTAGCAGGGTGAATCGCTTCTTCAACAATCTTTCAGCAGTACAAAAACGTAGTAAATAACAATTAAGAGGCACATTTAGTAAATGTGAGAATGCAACTGATTAATCTAATTCGAAAATGAATGTGTACTTTCATTTCTGTATAATTTAGATATTCATTTTGTTTCATATATATTTTATATTTTGGTTCCTTTCTTTTTCTTTCCTTTTTTACCTCAACTCAGATATAACATTAACGAAAACCTAAGATTAACCCTCCTGATGAACCACTGAGAATTAAGTGGGGAAACACGTGTTGAGGTTTTATCAAAAAGAGTTTTTTCTCAAAAGAATATTTCTCCACACCATGACAACACAAGATTCCATTATAAAAAGGGACAACATAGCAATTTGTACAATGCAAGCTTACAACAAAAAGTGATGAATCAATGAATTAAAGAATTATTGAATAAAACGTTATGTTTTGAACAAATCGATAACTTTGCAAGCGATTCCTTTCCAAACTATTATGTTGGCGCAATTTGGATAATCGGACCCAAAACATACACTGCGCAACAATATACAAACCACCCTCAAAGACTTGAAGGTTAGAGTTGCTTTGATTAAGGGGAAAATGGAAGGCAATGAGTCCAACCGGCTGAGCGCGGACCTTGTTGAAATGCGCCAAGATGCCCACATGCCAGATCTGGAACTTTGGGAAGAGTAGGTGGCCCTGAAACTAGATCTCAAAAACTCTGATAGAAGGAACAACATCAGGATAGTCAAGCTGAAGGAGAAGGATGGAGAAACGCTGGTGCAGGTGGATCGTGCAGTACAAGGAATCGTGAGCCTCATATTTAAGCCAGAAGGAGGAAAGGAGGTACAACTAGAGCAGGCCCACAGGGGAGGAAAGCCATTTCGCAACAGCCCGAGACCAGTCATCGCAAAATACCTCCGGTACAAGGACAGAACAGAGGTTCTCGCCAGAGCAAAGACCCTTCAAGACCGCGACCTTTAAGGCTTCAAGATCAAAATCTTTCAGGATCTCTCTAGCAGGACTCTGTTCAGAAGACGAGACTTCCGCCCACTAACGAAATGGCTCACAGAACAGAAGATATGATACTGCTGGACCTATCCCTCTGCACTGCAGTTTGAGTTGGAGTCAGTGGATTACTGGATAACATCGGCACAGGAGGCGGAAGCAAGGTTTGCACCACCTGACGTCCGCGGCAGAGAGGCTTGCATAGACATCTAAGGACGAGTGGACAAAGAGGAGTGGGCTGGAGGATGGCCTGCGGCGCAGCGCCCCAAAAGAGGCCAGAGTGGTCGTAAATACATTAAGCTGAACGGCCACTCACCGAAAAAGCACACCTGAAGCCCATGCCAGGCACGCAGCGATGCCGGTGTTGAATGATCGCGGCCACGGGTCTGCAGGAACTGGGCAGGGAGTCCTACTTGTGAACACTGACCTCGACCAGTGGGCTCCAAGCCCCAGGTGGAGCCCGATGGAGGTGAGGGCATCTCACAACTCTTAATCATTAGCCCACTGTTTTGTTTAATGTTTTTCATGGTTATACGTTGGGAAGGAGAAGCGGGTAGCAATGGCGTACAGGGAATAGATGGGAGGCAGTATCAACAGGCACACAAGGATGTCGGCAGGTCACCAGGTACAATAGGGATGGAAAGCAGGATGCCGAGTTGGGAAGAATAACGGCATGGCCGGGGGGCACTGTGAGATCCGTTGCCATCCTCAATGTTAAGGGCCTCAACTCCCCCACAAAGAGATCATTTTTTGCCTGCGAATTTAGAAATGCAGGGTTGGATGTATTGTTCATAAAGGAAACGCAGCTACGATCCGGCAAAGGGATACCTATCAGGGGGGCAGGAGTGGGACGAGTGCACTGGGTGTCTGGCGAGGCCAAGCGAGGCGAGTGGGAATAATTATGCACAAACACCTGGAATTGTTTGGGATGGTGATAACAATGAAGCTCGAGGGCTGACTGTTAATGGTGCAGGGCGACCTGAAAGGAACCCAGGTGGTTCTGGGTACGATCTATACCCCCAACCAGGGCCAGACCCCTTTCAGTGCATCTGCTCTGGACACAGTCCTGGTATGCAAAGATGACCTCATGATCATAGGGGGAGACTTCAACTCCTTGGTGGATCAAATGCTGGACAAAGCGCCGACGAAAAACCCACATGAAATAGAGGTAATAGAGCAGCCGGGAGCCATAGGCCTAGCTATAGAAGTAAGAGGTGTGATGAATCCTGCAGATTCTGTTAAAGATGGCGTCTCTAGGGCGCTGAGTACCTGGGCTTCCGGTAGTAGTTCGTGGTGAGGTCGCCAGGCTGTCCGATAGGTTATTGTAGATTACGAAACGCGAGAAACCAGCGCACCCCTTCCCCTGAAGTAAACAGGGTTAGAGGTGGACCAGCTCCCAACGCCCCAAAAGTGCACCTTCCTTGTTCTTGCAGAATGTAACAATATGCCAGGTAGGATTGCAGACTGATTGCAGTAGTTTATTACAGAAGACGCAATCTGGAGGCAGCAGGTAGGCGGAAAGGAAGAGGCAGGCAGGTCTTGGAAGGCGAGCTAGATGAGCAGGACTGAAGAGTAGATTGGAGGCAGGTAAGGACTGGAAGGCTGGCTGAGGCAGGTAAGGACTGGAAGGCAGGCTGAGGCAGGTAGGACTGGAAGGCAGGCTGAGGCAGGTAAGGACTGGAAGGCAGGCTGAGGCAGGTAAGGACTGGAAGGCAGGCTGAGGCAGGTAGGACTGGAAGGCAGGCTGAGGCAGGTAAGACTGGAAGGCAGGCTGAGGCAGGTAGGACTGGAAGGCAGGCTGAGGCAGGTAAGACTGGAAGGCAGGCTGAGGCAGGTAAGGAACTGAAGCTGCAAGGCTTCAGGAGCGAGGACACGATCCGCAAAACAAACCGCGTTGAGACGCGTTGAGTTTCGAGATCTCGCTGCTTAAATAGGACCGGCAGCACTCAGGAGGCTTGGAACGCAAGCCGTGCTGTCCCGAGTGCCGCCGCGTCCGGAACGAGGCTTGGGAAGCAAGCTTGTGGATTGCGCATGCGCGGAGACCGAGACGCGGCTTTCCGCGCATGCGCAGACCCCGGGACACAGAAACCCCGGAAACGCTGGGTGGCGCGGATGGCCGCGATCCCCCCAACCGGTATCGGGGATAACAACGCCAGGAGGGGGCGCGTCGGAACCCATAACCGCGCCCCCTCTGACAGGTAAGTGAGGTGGTAACACTTTGCCCCCTCCCAGAAAGCCCAGAAGCCCCAGGTTTCCAAGAAAAACGGCGATAGAAATCTCGGACCAGGCGGGGGGCATGTACATGACTGTGTGGTTCCCAAGTTCTATCACAGGCTGGGTAGCCTTTCCAGTCCACCAAATACTGCAACACCCCTCGCCTGATGCGAGAATCGCATATTTCCTGTACCTCAAATTCGGGAGACCCCCGGATCACAACAGGCGCTGGACGAGGAGTAGATCGGCCAAATGTGTCCACCACGTATGGCTTTAACAAGGAGACATGAAAAACCGGATGCACCCGCCAAGTTTGAGGCAGTTGCAAACGGAAAGCCACAGCAGACAGACGCTTAGTGATCTTGAAAGGGCCAAAATACCGGGGAGCCAATTTGGTGGGTAGATTGCGAATGGGAAGATGTTTTGAGGACAACCAAACTAAATCCCCCACCTGAAAAGCAGGTTCAGGTGACCTCCCCTTATCAGCCTGTCTCTTCATCCGAGCCTGGACCTCTGCCAAAGTACTGCGAGCCAAAGAGTGTTCATCTTGAATGGAAGTGATGAGCCAATCAGCAGAGGGAACCACACTCGAAGGTACAGGACAAAAGGGTACCAATCTAGGATGTAAGCCAGACAAACAGAAAAACGGACTCAGTCCCGTAGCTGAATGGACTGTGTTGTTATAGGAGACTTCAGCAAAAACCAGGTGAGACTTCCAATTGGATTGAGTGGCATTGGCAAAACAGCGAAGATATTGTTCCAGAGTCTGGTTAGTCCTTTCTGTCTGGCCGTTGGTGTGAGGATGATATCCAGAACTGAGTGCACGATGAATGCCGAGATGGCTGCACAATTGACGCCAAAATGATGACAAGAACTGAGACCCTCGGTCGGATATGATTTTTTGCGGTAGTCCGTGTAACCTGTATATCTCCAAAAGAAATGCCGATGCCATCTGAGTAGCAGTTGGTATTTTAAAGAAGGGAACAAAATGCGCTGCTTTGGAAAAACAGTCCACTACAACCATGATACAGGTATATTCTTCAGATGGAGGAAGTTCCACAATGAAATCAACCGCTATGGTGTGCCAAGGGTATGGAGGAATCTCGGTGGGATGAAGCAATCCCAGGGGCCTCTTCCTAGGAATTTTCACCTGGGCACACACAGGACAACTCTTTACGTAACGTTCCACATCATTGGCCCAACCAGGCCACCAGAACTGTCTGGATATTATTTCTTGAGTTGCCCCGATTCCCCTATGACCACCAACTCGGGAGTCGTGAAACCCCTGAAGCACTAGAGTTCGAAGACTGGTCGTGGGAACATATAGCCTGTTCCGGAAGAAAAGCAGTCCATTATCTTCAGTAATCTGTGGACGTTTCATGAGGTTTTCCCGATCAGGATCGGATATTGTTTCTTGTAGTATCTTCTGAAGATAGGGTGAGAGAGTGAACAAGAAATGCTTTGAGGATATTATTGGCTCTTCTCTGTACTGCTTTCCTGCTTCTACCTCCAAGGATCGAGACAAGGCATCAGCCTTAAAATTCTGAACACTGGGAATGTATGTGATATGGAAGTCATAATGAGAGAAAAAAAAGGCCCATCGGGCTTGACGAGAGGTTCTGCACTGAAGGGACTTCAAATACTGCAAATTTCGGTGGTCAGTACGTACTTCCACGGAATGCTGACCTCCGAGGAGATGATGTCTCCACTCTTCAAAAGCAACTTTTATTGCCAACAATTCCTTCTCGATTACTGCATAATTCTGTTCGCTAGGTGTTAACTTGCGGGAAAAATATGCCACAGGGTGTTCCACATCCGTTTCTGGTTCTCTTTGTAAAAGGACTGCTCCCACCGCAAGGTCGGAAGCGTCGGCTTCGATAATGAATGGCATCTCGTCATTGGGATGACGCAAAATTGGAGCAGTACTAAAGGCCTGTTTCAAGACGTTGAAAGCCTTGGTGGCTTGTGTATCCCAGAAAAAAGGTGTTTTACTGCTAGTTAGTTGGGTTAAGGGAGCTGTGAGTTGGGAAAAATGGGGTATAAATTGCCGATAAAAATTAGCAAAACCCAAAAACCGTTGAAGGGACTTTACATCAGAAGGTTGAGTCCAATCCTGAATGGCTTGTACTTTGGCTGGATCCATGAAAATTCCAGTGCCACTGATCACATAGCCCAGAAATTCCATTCTTTTCTGGTGAAAAGAACACTTTTCAACTTTCACGTACAAGCGGTTCTGGGACAAACGTCGAAGCACCTCTCGAACATGTTCCACATGTTGTTCTAGAGAGACAGAGAAAATAAGGATATCATCGAGGTACACCCAAACAGATATCCCGATTAAATCACAAAAAATGCTGTCCATGAAACGCTGAAAGACCGCCGGGGCATTACATAATCCGAATGGCATAACCCTGTATTCGTAATGCCCAAAAGGGGTCTTAAAAGCCGTCTTCCACTCGTCTCCCTCTTTAATTCGGATTAAGTGATAAGCGCCTCGTAAATCCAACTTAGTAAACACTTGAGCAGTTCGAAGGGACTCCATGATGCTTCGAATTAAAGGCAATGGATACCTGTCTTTTCTTGTGATATCATTTAATTGACGGTAGTCAATACAGGGTCGTAGGGTTCCTTCCTTCTTCTTCACAAAGAATAGTGGGAATCCGGCTGGTGATTTCGAGGGAGTGATATAACCCTTCTTAATACAGTCTGACAAATAGTCTTGAAGAACTGCCTTTTCAGTAATGGTCAAGGCGTATACCTTCCCATGTGGTATCACTGAACCCGGTACCAATTCAATAGTACAATCAAATGTTCGATGAGGTGGTAATGGTATGTCTTTGGGTTCAGAAAACACTGGCTGGAATTCAGCATACTCCTGAGGAACAGACAATAGAGCACAAAATTCAGGACAGCCAGTACCCCTCGTGAGGGGTATGGAGGAAATCTCCTTCCTTGACACACCGGCCAAACAGCAGTCCTGGAGGCAGAGAACTGAGGTGAAATCCAAAAGGCGAGCTCCCCAATTGATGGTAGGATTGTGGTGAAGAAGCCAAGGTAAACCCAGGACCACGGGATAAGAGGGTGATCTGATGACATCCAAGACGATCTTTTCCCCGTGTTCTTTGATCTGCATATGAAGACACATGGTTTGTTGACGAATCGGACCGGAAGACAATGGAGTTCCATCAATAACCTCGACGGGCAAGATACTTCTCCGGGGAAACAAGGGTATTTCTTGGCAGACTGCAAATGTCTCATCAATATAGTTCCCAGATGCTCCGCAATCCAGTAAGCCCAGCACCTCTGTCTCCTTGTTTAACCATGACAACTTGATCCTCACCACCAATAAAACTGCCGGTTGCATGGGCTGCAATGAAGAGACTGAACTGGAAAGGACTGAATACGAATCTGGACCTGTCGTTGCCCTTCCTACTGACGACAGGTCAACTAGTTTTCCGACTTTCTTTGTGGGCGTAAAGGGCAAGTACCCAAGAAATGCCCAGCAGCCCCACAGTATAGGCAAAGTCTTAAATTCCGTCTGCGTTTCCGTTCAGCTTCCGAGAGCGGACCCCTAACGGCTCCCAACTGCATGGGTTCAGGGCCAGAGTCCGAGGGTCCGGAATTTCCAGTTTGAGCGTTGGGTGGTCTTGTAAACAGCCGTTCAGCTCGTCTTCTTTCACCCTTCCGTTCTGCCAATCTGTGGTCAATTCGCAAGACTTGCTCAATTAATTGTTGCAGGGTATCAGGCTCAGGAATATGTAATAATTCATCCTTGTGCTCCTCTCGTAGACCTCTTCGGAACAAAGTCTTTTGGGTTATCTCAGGCCATTGGGAGTCGGTTGCCAATTGACGGAAACGACCAATGTAAGCTATGATATCTGTAGCACCCTGTTTCAGTTCCATCAATAAGTTCTGGGCAGTGGAGGCCAAATTAGGTGATTGAAAGACTTCCAGAAATGCTTTTTCAAAAGCTGCAAAGTCATTAAGTATAGGGCTATTGGTGGACACCAACGGAACGGCCCAAGCCAAGGCATTTCCGATCAAATTCCCCAAAATATATCCTATCTTGGCTTTATCGGAATTGAAATGTGAGGCTCTGAAGAGAAAATGTATTCTGCAATGATTACAAAACTCAGCTACACGTCTCGGATCTCCGTCAAACTTGATGGGCGTAGTCTGGGACATGGCCCCTTCTCCCTGAGACGTTCCTCCAGAGGATTGTGACATCATCTGTCTTAGACCAATGTTCTCTTGGCGGAGTGCTGTCATTTCGGCCCGAAGAACGCGCATCTCCTCCCGGAGTTCTTGAGTCTCGTCCATCTCGGAATCGGAAGGCAGGCGTCTCAATCTGTTAAAGATGGCGTCTCTAGGGCGCTGAGTACCTGGGCTTCCGGTAGTAGTTCGTGGTGAGGTCGCCAGGCTGTCCGATAGGTTATTGTAGATTACGAAACGCGAGAAACCAGCGCACCCCTTCCCCTGAAGTAAACAGGGTTAGAGGTGGACCAGCTCCCAACGCCCCAAAAGTGCACCTTCCTTGTTCTTGCAGAATGTAACAATATGCCAGGTAGGATTGCAGACTGATTGCAGTAGTTTATTACAGAAGACGCAATCTGGAGGCAGCAGGTAGGCGGAAAGGAAGAGGCAGGCAGGTCTTGGAAGGCGAGCCAGATGAGCAGGACTGAAGAGTAGATTGGAGGCAGGTAAGGACTGGAAGGCTGGCTGAGGCAGGTAAGGACTGGAAGGCAGGCTGAGGCAGGTAGGACTGGAAGGCAGGCTGAGGCAGGTAAGGACTGGAAGGCAGGCTGAGGCAGGTAAGGACTGGAAGGCAGGCTGAGGCAGGTAGGACTGGAAGGCAGGCTGAGGCAGGTAAGACTGGAAGGCAGGCTGAGGCAGGTAGGACTGGAAGGCAGGCTGAGGCAGGTAAGACTGGAAGGCAGGCTGAGGCAGGTAAGGAACTGAAGCTGCAAGGCTTCAGGAGCGAGGACACGATCCGCAAAACAAACCGCGTTGAGACGCATTGAGTTTCGAGATCTCGCTGCTTAAATAGGACCGGCAGCACTCAGGAGGCTTGGAACGCAAGCCGTGCTGTCCCGAGTGCCGCCGCGTCCGGAACGAGGCTTGGGAAGCAAGCTTGTGGATTGCGCATGCGCGGAGACCGAGACGCGGCTTTCCGCGCATGCGCAGACCCCGGGACACAGAAACCCCGGAAACGCTGGGTGCCGCGGATGGCCGCGATCCCCCCAACCGGTATCGGGGATAACAACGCCAGGAGGGGGCGCGTCGGAACCCATAACCGCGCCCCCTCTGACAGGTAAGTGAGGTGGTAACAGATTCCCTGCCTGAAGTCTCCTCCCGGGTGGCCAGGGAAAGGCAGTCACTTTCTGAACCTGACCTTGGGCGTGGTTTACTGCGGGAGGATCACTTGAAAGGAGAAAAGGCCCAAGGGAATGTGAGGACTCTGGGATGAGACACTGCATTTGTCTTCCTTTAGGGAGGATAGCTCTACAATGCCAAAGTATGTAATGGCTTGTTGTAATAACCACCTTGGTGTTCCATAAGATATAAATGTAAATAGGGGTAAAAACAATCACACACTCCTAGGCCTTGCGAGAAATAAAAACCCTTCCAAAATTCTGGAGACTTGTAAAGCTAAAGGCATCCCTAACGCCCAAAGGTACACTGAAAGGAAATCTATGAATAATAACGGCTTAAAAGAATTGCCTTTCCCTTTTCAATCAGGTCTGGTGACTAATCCTTATGATATTCCTTTAAAGAATATTATAGAGAACAAATTTGGGTTTAATAGTGCAAATCAAACCCAAAAACCTAACTTTGTCATTAGGGACTTCACGTCCTGTAATTCCCTAAGTACTGGGACAAAGATGATGTCTAATAAGGTACAATGTTGCTGATCACCTACCTTTACTCCTATCTGAGATTCCACTTCAGATCATTAATTCAAATGGCCAACACCTGAGGGAGACAGAGAGGCTTAAAATGCCCCCTCAGGTGCAGGCCATTAGCAAAGAAGGGAAGAGCAGAGGAAGCAAGAAGCAGAAGCACAGTTGTGCGTGCAGGTAGACCAGGCAGAAGCTGGAGGAGAGAGAAGACGCCGGGACCACTGTTTGGCAAATATCCGCTGATGGTCCTGAGAGGGTCTGTGCCTCTTAAATTCTGAAGTGCAGAGGTTGCGCTGAGGGAAGCATTCACGAGGGAAGCTTTCCCTCTGAAGACCTAATATGCATAAGCTTTGCAGCGGGAAGCAAAGGCAAGGGAAGCTTTCCTTCCCAGCAGGCCGTCTCATGCGGCTGGCATGCACCCGTCGGCCATGAGGCGGTCTCTGGTGGCTGCCGTGCATCAGAGGGCATAAGGAGCGAAAGGAGCTCCAGCTGCAGGTGGCTCGGGTGGTGGCAGACTAAAAGAAGAAGTTTGCCGTGTCGCAAGCAGCCACAGAAACAGAAGTCCTGCAAGCGGCGAGAGGAATGGGAGCGCACGTCTTACCCAATGACTCTACAGGATGGTAATGACCCCGGAGCACTCCGTACCCGCACACATGTAGCAGGGCAGGTGTTCAGTGAGTGAGAAACACTTGCGTATGAATGAAAGTAGTTAAGAAAGCATTTTTGAATCTCAAACTATTTAAAAGTCACAGAAGCAGCATTTGCGTATAAGTGAAAGTGGTTCCCAAAGGAATCTTGAATACCAAACTAGTAAAAAGCAGCAAAAGCTTTATGTAACAAAGCCAAATGACTAACTTCAAATGTGTGAGCCTGTGGCAAATCCAGCAACCTGATAGGGTGACATGGTTAAGAATTAATAACTACACACATTGCTCAAGCCAAGAGATATTAGACACAGGGCAAATACAACACATCAGATATTGCCAACACCAGAAAGGGGCTAATGAAAGGTCCATAACTGATGATACATGTTGCCCATAACTTGCACAGCATATGGTAAAAGCTGGTATAAAAAAGAGGGAGTGCAGAGAGGCACTAACACTTCAAGGATTCTCTATTCTGTAGTAAGAAAATCAATTCTTCAATACAACTCAACTTAATTTCTGGTGCAAAGGGGCAAATGCCATCAGGGCTATTTAGAAACCTGATGAACGAAACTGTGCGTTGCTGCACGATAGCCCCATATACACTCTTAATGGGACAGAGCCCCTAAACACATTTAATCTATCGTCCTAGCGTCCCAGAAAATGGGATGTCTATAGGAATATAGATTGCTCCTCAAATATATGTAAGTTTTAGTATGTTGTCAAGTAGAACATTTGTGACTCTCAATGAGAGAGTGGGTATTGTATCAGTTAACGTCACTCTATATGCTTCAAGCAAGAACATAAGTATGTGTGTAAAGTATTTTTAATACAGGATAAAAGTGAGAAATCAGAATTACTTGTACCCCAATCTTTGGTCAAAACAAACATGTGAACTTCTTGTCCAATATTTCAGGTCAACATCCAAATCAATTCAAAACTCAGAATCAATAATAAATGAAACAATCACCCTTTTACATAATTTCCAAATTAAGTGCATTCAAGAACTGTTGAGTTTGAAGTTCCAACACAAAAGTACAGTGAATGACTAGTGTTTAAAACATTCACACTAGACCATATTGTGTATAGCATATAGGTCCATTAAAGCAATCCCAATTAGCACCATTGGGTCTATTCTGTTGCCACCGCGTTTCGGATTTATACACAATCCATCTTCAGGGCTATGGTTGCTATTGGTTCCAGACATACATTAAACTTTGCCGTAATGTAGATCCCTAAAAATTACAAAGGAGATAATTACTAGGGGCTCAAAGTAAATGCTCAACTAAATTCCTTCTAAGGGAAATTGCCACCAACCTTGCGGTCCACAAATATTAATTGTTCATTCCCACTGGACTGCAGTCGCACACTGCGTCCGGGTGCAGATGTTGGCCAAACGGTTAGAAATCGAGGTCCCTAAAGTGGGAAGAGAGCTCAGTGTTACCGATTGCTTGGGCGCCAACAGGCTATTAAGTAACATGTGGCGCATCAAAACAGTGTTATGCAGCCAACAATCCTTTGCTGTTAAGCTTTATGGAAAACTAACCTTGTCAAACTTCGTATTGATAACCATGACACTGGATTTACATTTGAGCATATCGTCGAGTACAGAACGTTCTTTAAAAGTGTATCGAGTGTATCACCAAATTAGTGCGGTCCTAATCAGGGCTATGCATCAACCACTAATGAGTGTCAGTGGCGTTGCAGGCACGGTAAGCGTGTCGCAGTTTGCCGTACCATTAAAATCGCAGCATCAAGCATACTGTCTGATTCAAGCGTAAAAAACCACGCGATAATTCAATAGGGACATAAAGTACCAATCACCTCATATCGGGGAGCAAAGAACAGCCCTCCGACGCCTAGGCGCGGGGCTGGTGTACTGTTGTTTATGATGGTTGCCCTGGATACACCGCGCATGCGTGTGGGCATCAAGGGCCGCCATCTTGGTGTGGGACTCTCGAATAAGAATGAGCAGGTAGTGTTTCCCTTATTACAGGTGGACCAGCGTCCGTTCCCGTACGCTAAGTATAGTGGATCAAAGGTCCAATTACATGTCTGTAGGCCCCTTCCAGGTAAGTTACATTGCTAAAATAGCTATAGGTCTCTTGGTTGGACAGGCGGTATGGGCCGAGTGCAGATCCCAATCTGCTCAAAAACCCATGCTCACTTTTTGCAAATAAAATCGGACTCATCTCTACAGTTGGAACAATGTGCGTTGTCTCTCCGTCCACGGGAGTTAAGAGGGGTGCTATGGTGGCGGGCATGGGAGAGAGTGCAGATAACAATCTGCTGGGGCCCCCATGGCTACCCACTTCAACTAATCCACAAGTCATCAGACATTGTAGAAATCATATAGAGTAAGTCTAAAGCGTGAGGTTGGATGCCCCCCCCCCCTCACGTGCAAGGCAAAACGTAATCAAACTCAGAGGTTGCTCTTTACGTGACCTCTGTCAATTCGCAACCAATACCCCAGTACAACCTTTCAAGGAGAAGCTCATCAAATTCACCTGAAAATTAATGTATGTGACTTTAAAGTACAGCAGTAAAGCAGTTTAGGGCACCACATATATAATGCCCTCAACGAATTGCAATCTAAATCCTGTTCGTGTGTCCATCAGCTGATGAGGCACCTTATCAATCTGCCGATATTGAGGCTCCCAGTGAGGGGGTTCCAACCCGTTCACATTCTTTAGTGGAACGGGGGGTTTACATCACCTTTAATTCATCCAATGTTCTCACAGAGGTATACTCTGTTTACAGTCTACATCCTGCGGCGGTAATTGAATAACTTCACATGGCACATCAGTTCATACTCTTATTACACATAGGACATCAAATCAAACTCGTAGTTCATACCTCTTGGGCAAAGACAGTCCAACAGATTAATCCATAAAATGTCTCTTTGTTGTAGCTTCCTAACCATATCACCACTCCGGGGACCCAATTTAATTTGTTCCAGTATCACGCATTTTAGCTGTGTGACAGTATGTCGAGCTTCTGCAAAGTGAGCTGCTACTGGTGATTTCTGATTGTTAGTACGGATATTTGATTTATGTTCAGTCCAGCGTGTTTTTACTTTCCTTGTGGTCATACCCACATAGAAAACACCACAGGGACATTTCAGGCCATAGATAACATTCATCGCATCACAAGTGCATGAGTGTTTTAACCATATTGGTTTACCAGAGTGGGGGTGTCTAATGTTGTTGTCCTTTATTATATTAGCACAGTGCTGACAATTCAGACAAGGAGTGGTACCCCTGAATATCTTGGTTTCCATTTTCGGGGTCAGTATCTCAGCTGTAATGAGGCTGCTACGTAGTGCCTTGTTGTTTCTATAAGCAAAGGTTGGTGTTTGGGGAAACTGCTGTTGCAACTTCGGGTCCATTTGTAACATGGACCAGTGTTTCTGGATTATCTGCTTAATCCTTCTACTCTGTGTGGAGTGTGTCATGACATACACAAGTGTTTCACTGGTTTTCGGTGGTTTTGGTGTCAGTAAGGTGTCTCTTTGGACGTTGTCAACTCTTTCTTTGATGCCTTCAATAAGGGTGTTGTCATATCCCCTTTCTCTGAATTTAGTGTGGAGCAACGCAGATTGTCGTGTGTACTCAGAAGGCTCAGAGATGTTCTGTCGGTAATGTAGAAATTGACTCAGGGGTACGCTGTCCAACGTTCTCTGCGGATGAAAGCTTGTAGCAAGCAACAGACTGTTCCTGTCTGTGCTCTTCGTAAAAATGCGAGTTTCCAATTTCTGTTCCTTCACATAGATTTCTACGTCCAAGAAGTGGATACTCGACCGGCTCGTCACAGTGGTGAACTGAATTCTTGGATACATTTGGTTTATCATACAGAGGAATTCTGGCAACTCTTCTTCTGGTCCACTCCAAATGCCAAATATATCATCAATATAACGAATGTACAAGCCCAAATGTCTGGACCACCTTGGTGCGGTGATCACATGTTCGTGTTCAAGGAAGGACATATATATATTTGCATAGCACGGACCATTGCTGCCCCCATGCTAGTTCGGGAAATCTGTAAAAAGAATCTCACGCCAAACTTAGAGAAATTGTTCATTAAGACCAACTTCAGTAAGGTCAGTACAAAGACGCAATCACCTTGACAGTCTTCTGATCTCAACAGTAGCCTATCGACTGCCTCAGGTCCTGATTCATGGACTATATTAGTATATAATGACGTGACATCCATCGTGAACAATGTGTCACGTCCTTCCACAAATTGTACATCTAGCAGTTTTTTCAGCGAAAGCCATCATATCCCTCAGGTATCTGGGCGTTTTTTGTATCAGACGTTGTAAAATTCTGTCTAAGTATTGTGCCAAGGGTTCAAGAAGGCTCTCAGTCGCAGCAATAATTGGGCGTCCAGGGGGTTTCAGGAGTCGTTTATGAATTTTCGGAAGTATGTAGAGCACAGGTGTTATGGGGTGTTTGTTTTCCAAAAACCTATGGGTTTTTTCAGATGTCACTTTCCTCCTTTCAGCCTCGTCAAGTGTCTCCTGAATCAAGGTCATCACTTGTGTTGTTGGATTAAACAATATTTCTCCAGCATGGGGTCTGGCATGGATTCACATGCTCATGAATATTCCCCGTCGTCAGGCTGGGAATCCTCGGTAAAGAAAAAATCAGTATCAGTTTTGTTTCTGGTCTGTCTTTCTCAGTAGTAACTAATCACTGGTCTCTGGGTCATACTGCCCCCAGCCAATGACTGCCCTCTCCCTAAGCCCCGCCTCTAGCAGCCATCTTCAGATTTTTACCGCACGCTCAAGTGTTGGGAGGCCTCGTGCTTAGCTCTCGTGCTTTTGCTGCATTTTCGTGCTTTTCAAAGAGAATTTCTCATTTTTCGGTCAAATAGAGCCTCAAGCTCCACCGTCTCTACATCCGATTAACGGGGATCCGTGTCGGATTTTTCTATGCCCCTCAAGGGTGAAGATTTTGTCGAGTTACGCTTCTTGGAGGATTCCAGAAGTTTCTGCGGCCTACTCGAACATGGCCCAGGAGAAAGGAAGCTCTACGCCGGGAAAGCTGTTCAGGGTCTGCCCTGGATGCCAGCTACAGAATGTGTTCATGGAGGACGAGCATTCGAAATGTCTCTACTGCCTTCATGAGGACAAAACGCACGTGGAGAAGGACTGTGCGTTTTGCAGGAGCATGTCGGAACGGACCATCAGGGACCGACACCTTCGTCTCTCCAACTGGCTGGAAGGAAGGAGTCGAAGAAGAAGTCCAAGCGGTCTTCTAAGTCCTGTGAGGGCTCCCCAGCGACAGGGGCCCAACAGAAGGCAAAGCACTGCGAGTCCGCGGGCACCGGGAGCGCCGAACGGTCGGGCTCTTCGGCTGCCAGGCAGGGCGCGCCTTTCCCGGCACCATCAACCACGAGCCAACGCTCTGGTTCGGGGAAGAGGAAATCCGAGAACCCGGGTAAGCCTCTGGAGAGGCCCCGGTCGATCTCGAAGGATTCGGCCGAGGGGGAGCAAGGCGGTGACCCTCCCCCCAAGGTGAAGGTCTCAAACGCGCCTAAGGCGGTGAAGGACTTGATTCACCCGGCTAAGGCCTCTATCGAGGGAGTCGCAGCGGCCCTGGCGCAGCCTGTGGAGGCTACACCAGTGGAGGCGACCTCGGGGCCCAGAGTCTCCCTGCCTCCGCGGAGGGAAGCCTCTTTCAGACCTATCGAAAAGACCTCGTGAAGACCTCGGCGGAAAAAGAGTGGGGGGCCGGTGGCCATTGTGGACACGGACATAACATCCGAGGAGGAGTTGGCAGAAGTCCTACAGGGCCTCGACGAGGGCGTCGAGGAGGCCCGTCCCCACGGGAGGGATCCCGACGAGGGTGACGATGAAAGTGACGGCGGCACTGGCGAGGGTCCTAGTCAGCCGTCGCTCCTGTCGCTTCCAGAGCCGCAGGATAACTCGGCGGCCATTTTGTTGGCGATACAATCCTTATGTTCAGAGATAAGGACGAGATTGCCCTTACCACTGACAGAGGACATGGTACCAGGTCCGGCGGAGGAACCAGAGCCGGTCCTGGCGGGAAGCCCCCCGAACAAGAGAAGACGGATACACCCAGCCCTGCCTTCTCAGCCCTCGCGGCCTGCTCGGCCTTTACCCACGTCCCCCGTCCCTGGGGATGACATGGGAACAGACACGGCCACAACGGGTACCGACGATGACGGCGGTGACGACAGGACGGAGCTCCCATCACCAGCCCAGGCCTCCCCATCCGATGAGATCGGATCTTTCCACGCAATGATCGTCAGGGCATCCGAGCTTTTTCAGCTCTGCCCCGAGGAGAAGAAGAAGGAAGGTTTCCTCTGCCAACGGCGCGAGGCCAGGAGGAAGTCAGTCCTCGCCGTGCCTCTGCTTGATGACATCTGGGATGAGGGTCTCACCCTTCTCAAGAACCCTTCTATGATGCCTGCCAAGAAGGATCAGTGCGAGAAGAAGTACTGGGTCCCCAACGCGGCCCCTCTGTGCCTTAGGGCACAACCTATCCCGGACTCGGTCGTCTCAGCGGAAGCCAAGAAGAAAGCGGGGGGGGAGGGCGTCGATCTCAACGTCATCTTCCCCGCTGGACGGCGAAGGGAAGAAGCTGGACGCAATGGGACGACGAGTTATCTCGTCGGCGGCAACAACGATTAAGGCGGCCAACGCCCTTGCGATCGTGGCCCGCTACGACAGGGAGTTATGGTTCAAGATCGCCCCCCAGTTGGACTTCCTACCGGATGACAAGAGGGCCGAGGCCCTGGAGATCTTGCAAGAAGGCGAAGTGGCGTCGGACCACGCCATTACGGTGGCAACGGACATTGCCGACACCGGTTTCCGCCAGCTAGGCAATGGCGTTTGCCTTAGACGACAAGGTTGGCTCAAGGCGACGGATTTCCGCCAGGATGTGCAAGCCAAGGTGCTGGACATGCCGTTCGACGGGAACAACCTGTTTGGGAAAACGGTGGATGAGTCCCTCCAAGCCATCAAGGCGCACACAGAGACTGCTAGGGCCCTAGGAGTCCTCCGGGAACGGAGGCCGTCCTTTCGGAGCGCCAGAGGCAAGCAGAGTGCCTCCAAGGGATTCAGCGGTGGCTCCTCTACGTACCGCCAAGCGGCCCGCTCCTCGTCGCAGGAAGCCTATAGAGGACGAGGCAAGTCGGGGGGACCCCGCCGTCGTCGCCAGGGAGGCCAAGGCGGCAAGGCGTCCGCCAAGCAAGATTGAACCGACTGCGGGGTCGGGCCCCCACCGAAGCACCCCGGTGGGAGGCCGGCTGGCGAAGTTCGTCAGCGTGTGGGAGTCCATCTCCACCGACCGTTGGGTGCTGGACGCCCTGACCCAGGGGCACGCCCTCGAATTTCTAAAAAAGTGCCCAGCATTCCACCCGTGGTCAGGAAGGAAAATCACGTCCCTCAACTACTCTTGAAGGTGAGGGCATTGCTCAGAAAAGGTGCCATCGAGCTCGCCCCGAAGAGGCTCCGGAGCTCCGGAGTATACTCAAGGTACTTCCTAGTAAAAAAGAAGACAGGAGGATGGCGCCCCATCGTGGACCTGCGACGGCTGAACAAATACATCGAGGCACAGAAATTCCAGATGGTCACCCTCCAGCACGTGCTGGAACAGCTGGAGGAGGGCGATTTCCTGTCATCGTTGGATTTGGAGGATGCGTACTTCCACATCCCCATTCAGAAAGGTCACCGAAAGTTCTTCAGGTTCGCGGTTCAAGGACGGCACTACTAGTTCAAGGCCCTCCCGTTCGGATTGAAGTCGGCACCCAGGGTGTTCACCAAGTGCCTCGCACCGGTGGCGGCGCGGCTGCGCCTGCAGGGGATCCACGTCTACCCCTACCTGGACGACTGGCTCATCCGAGCAGGGACAAGGGAGCTCGCCGTGGATCACACAGCAAAGACCGTCCAGCTGCTCTCGGACCTGGGATTCTCCATCAACTTTCCCAAATCCCACCTGGTCCTGTCGCAAGTTGCACTGTTTCTGGGAGCAAAGCTCGACACAGTGGCGCGCCTGGCCTCACCGTCGGAAGAAAGTAAGAAGGCCATCCTGGGCAAGGTGCAGCGCCTGCTGGACATAGACGTGGCCAGGGTGAGGTCCATCAAGTCCCTCCTCGGGATGATTTCCTCCTGCAAATATCTTGTGCGCCTGTTCAGGCTTCGGATGCGTCCTCTGCAAGAGTTCCTCGACTCCCGCTGGATCCAAGCGACGGGCAGCTTCGAGGACAGGATCCCGCTCAACAAGACCTTCCGACGAGCAATCCGGTGGTGGGGCACCCGCCCTCATCTGACGGCAGGCACAGACTTTCAGACCCCATCCCACCAGATAACGGTGACGACGGATGCCTCCCTGGAAGGGTGGGGCGCGCACACCGGAGAACTTCACGCGAGAGGCCTTTGGCTCCCGGAGGAGAAGACGCTCCACATCAACATCTTGGAGCTCCGTGCAGTGTTCTGGGCCCTCAGGTCCTTTCTCCCGTCCCTCAAGGGCAAGGTGGTGAGAATCTTCACCGACAACACCACCACGATGTTCTACATCCGGAAGCAGGGAGGAACCAGGTCCCCAGCCCTCTCCAAGGAAGCCCAGGATCTGTGGCATTGGGCCGTCGCCCAAGGGATGTTTCTGGTGCCCTTTCATCTGGCAGGGATAAAAAACAACATCGCCGATTCACTCAGCAGGGAGCTGTGCTCGTGCCACGAGTGGGAACTACGTCAGGATCAAGTGGATCGACTCTTCCGATGATGGGGAAAACCCCAGATCGACCTGTTCGCGACAGCGACGAACTCCAAATGCCAGAGGTTCGCCAGCAGGTTTCCCCAGCCAAGGAGCATGGGCGATGCTTTCTCGTTCCCCTGGGATGGCCTGTTCCTTTATGTGTTCCCTCTGTTGCCGTTGCTGCTCCGACTCGTAAACCAGCTCAAGAGGTCCCGGTGCAGGATGATCCTGGTCACACCGGCGTGGCCGAGGCAGATCTGGTTCCCGGACCTTCTGGACTTGTCAGCGCCCCACCAGACAAGCTGCCGGCGGGTGCGGATCTTCTCTCCAGAGATGGAGGCGCCATACTTCATCACGTCAAGGAGTCGCTGAACTTGCAGGCCTGGCTCCTGCAGCGCTAGAGTTTGGAGGGTACCATATCCCGGCTGACTGCAGAGAGGTCCTTGCAAAAGCCAGGGCGTCCTCAACTCTCAAGTGCTACGGACATAAGTGGAAGAGGTTCTCTGTCTGGTGCCGTGCACAGAAGATTAACCCTCCACGGATTTAGGCCCCTCAAGTGCTGCCGTACCTACTGTCGCTGGGCAAGGCTGGACTGGCTCACACCTCCATCAAGATACATCTGGCTGCGATCTCCCGATACACCAGAACCACAGGACAGGCGTCCTTGTGGTCCCATCGCCTGGTGAAGGAATTTATGAAGGGACTGTTCTGATCGTTCCCGCCGGTGAAGGCCCCTGCCCCGGCGTGGGAACTGAACGTGGTGCTGACCAGGCTCATGGAGGTGCCATTCGAGCCCCTGCATTCGGCGCCGCTGAAATTCCTGTCGTGGAAGACTGCGTTTCTTGTGGCCATCACCTCCGCACGGCGAGTGGGAGAGATCCAGGCCCTATCCTGCAAGCCTCCATACTTGACTTTTCACGACACGAGGGTGGTGCTGAGGACGCACCCCTCGTTTATGCCCAAGGTGCCTTCGGACTTCCACCTCAAGGAGCCCTTGGTGCTACCTGTTTTCTTCCCGTCGTCTTCGTCTCCGGCCGAGAGGACTTTGCACTCGCTGGATGTGGCTAGAGCGCTGAAGTTCTACGTGGACCGAATGAAGAGTTTTCGGAAGACATCACAGCTGTTTGTGAACTTTGGACCTGTGAACCAAGGGAAGGCTCTCTCGAAGGCTTCCATTTCCAGATGGCTCTCCGGCTGCATCATGCATTGTCATCGGTTAGCAAACCGACCGTTGCCCGGCCGTCCGAGAGCCCATTCGACCACAGCGATCGCTGCTACCACGGCGTTCTTGTCTGGTGTGCCCCTGCTGGACATCTGCAGGGCTGCTACGTGGAGTTCGTCGCACACCTTCACGAGATTCTACTGCGTCGACCGGGATTCCAGGGAGGAGTCCAGAGTCGGCCATGCAGTGCTGCGCAACCTGTTCGCTTAAGGTGAGCCTGGTAGGGAGGTAAGAGATGCTTAATGTTGAGTTTTATGTAATGCTTAATGTTGAGCCTTGCCACCTCCGGTGGTTGTGCATGTGTACTGCTATGTATTCTTATACTCATGAGCATGTGAATCCATGCCAGACCCCATGCTGGAGAAGGAACAAGTTAATTACCTGTAACTGTTGTTCTCCAGCATGGTTCTGGCATGGATTCACATGCGAACCCTCCCTCCTGCCCCTCTACGGCTCTTCACTTGGTCATACTGCCACTTTGCGTGCTACCAAATCTGAAGATGGCTGCCAGAGGCGGGGCTTAGGGAGAGGGCAGTCATTGGCTGGGGGCAGTATGACCCAGAGACCAGTGATTGGTTACTACTGAGAAAGACAGATCAGAAACGAAACTGATACTGATTTTTTCTTTACCGAGGATTCCCAGCCTGACGACGGGGAATATTCATGAGCATGTGAATCCATGCCAGACCCATGCTGGAGAACAACAGTTACAGGTAAGTAACTTGTTCCTTCTCGGTATGTCTCCCTGTCAGAAAGTTGTAGCTCTATTTCTTCCAGGTAATCCTGTTTGTCCATTACAACCAGGGCACCCCCTTTGTCTGCCGGTTTGAAGATGATAGTATCATTATCTAACAGGTTCTTAAGTATTAGACGCTCCCATACTGTAAAATTACCAAACCCTTTGCTTTTGAACTGTAGCTTTTTCAAATCTTGAATTATAGCTTTCTCGAAGGTTGATAACACATGATTCTGTACCGGAGGGTTGAAGTAGCTTTTTGGGCTAATTTCTAAAAACTCTGGCTGTTCCTCCCAGATATGATTATCTTCCAGGCCATCAAAGAATAATTTCAGCTTCATCTTCCTCAATAGTTTAAAGAAATCAATTTTCTCCTTTAAGAGCGTACTGTTATTCTGTGGGACAAAGGATAGTCCTTTCCTCAGGACTTGTAATTCCAAACGTGAAAGCATATAAGAGGAGATATTAACCATTAGGTCTTCTTCTGTACCTTCTTTCTCTGGGGATTTCTTTTTTTGTTCGTGTCTGGTAGGTCTTTTTCTAAAAAATGCACCTCTGTGCCTGCTGGTATAAACTCACATTGTCAAAGCCAAGGGAGAAACAGAAAGAGACCTTATCCCTGTCAGTCTTTGCTTACTTGTGTAGTGGGGAAACAAGATTGGCAAAAGGCTGGTCTTCTGGAAAAGAATATGCAGAAGGAGAGGAACATTATTAACAGAAGAGTTTAAAGAGCAAAAATGTGAATCTTGGTTTCCATAAAGAGTTGTTGAAAGTTTTGAAGCTGCAATCTGTTGAATACTGTGAAGCTGTTGTGCACCTCGTGGCAGTTGAGCTTAACCACAAAAGCATTTGTTGTTGTGAAACGCTGTTCGGGGGGAGTATACCCGGATGGCAAACCTTTGGAAGAGTGGGCCTGGGATTGGAATAAACCAGTTGGAAGTTGAAGTGCTATAAAGTGGTCAAGATAGAGACAATTTATATTGTTTTTGGTACTAAATGAAGAGCTGTGTAATGCTGTTACAAAGAAGCTATATATTTTTTGCAGTTATAAGTTGTGGCAGATCATCCTTACCAAGACAATTATTGTTGCTATTGATGAACTGAGAACTTGTTCAAAGAAGAGGAAGAGCCTTCTATTTTCTATGTTGGAACTTTCTGTTGACAAGTTGAAGTTGCTCCAAACTGTGTTGGAACTTTCTATGGACAAATTGACGTTGCACCAAACTGTGTTGGAACTTTCTGGTGACAAGTTGAAGTTGTACCAAACTGTGCTAGACCTTTATTTCAAATCAGGATTTCCTTGTTTTCTACTCTTGAACTGGAAAGCAGAATCACGCTTAAAACTGGGGAAGGGGAATTTACCCAGGTTGTAAAGAGAGACTGTGGTTTCATTACAAACCCAATCACTATTGTTTTGACATGCCGTGCATTTCCTTATTTAATTGTTGTATGTATAAGTGTGAGCGACAGATATGCTTTGTTAGAGTGTTTCCTTTAGTTTATTTAAGGCAGGGAAATCCTCATCAGGGTAGGGATAGTGAGGCGTTTGCCCAACCTTCTAATTTAATAAAATGGCATTTTTTGAGAAACCTTCACAATGTTGTCCACCTCACATTTCTGACCCCTCACAGAGGGCTCATCGACACGTAGAGGTAGACCCACCCTTGTCAGAGAGGGTATACATCTTACTCCATAGCACACTCAACCTATACTACTATACGCCTATATACTCATGAATGGAGACCAGAGTGGGCAGATCATGGGGTGTTAGCATAGACTGGTGACAGAAAGGGTGACAGGAAAAAGAGGGAGAGGTGGCTTACAGAAGAAGCTCTCCAGAAAGAGATTAGAGGGTGGGAGGACAGGATGCACTTGTGCCAGGGCTACACGGAATCAGAACCTCAGGAACTTCCGCTTAAAAGAGCAAAGCTAAACGTGCTGGGGCTAGGCGATACAATCTGCAAATTAAGGTTCCTAAAACAGAAATTCTACAATACGGAGGATAAGCAGATGCACTGCTAGCAGCAAGGTTGAGTGCTCAGAGGGTGGAAAGATGGGTCACGGCAGTGAAGAGAGAAGGGGGGAACCCCGAAGTAATCCGGACGAGATAGCAGCTAGCTTTGTGCCCTAATATGAGAAGCTCTACGAGAGTGAATGCATAGAGAGTGGGCACGCACCTGAAGAATACCTCAGAGACATTACAGTGGGGAAGCTCACCAGAGAGGAAATAGACAGCTTAGAGAGCCTGATCACCGAAGAAGAAATACCCGGGACAATAAGCAGGCTCTCTACGGGGAAACCCCGGGGGAGGATGGGTAGACAATAGGCTTCTATAAACACTTTGCAGGTGTACTCCTACCACACGTGGCCAAACTCTACCATAATATATTGGCAACCGGAGAGGCACCAGCATCCTTTAGCAAAGCGCTAATATCCGTCATACCCAGGGAAGACAGGGACCCGGTCCTATGCCAGTTCTACTGCCCTATCTCCCTACTTAACCTAGATTCAAAGATTTACACCCAAATGCTAGCCACACGGTTGGAAGGGATGATGACCCACTTCATACAACCCGACCGGGTCGGATTTATCTGGGGGCGACAGGGCGCAGATGTGATGTGTAAGACACTCAACCTAATAGACTGCATGACCCAGGATGGGGGGACTATGCGTTGGTCAGTCTAGACCCGGAAAAAAGCATTTGACTTTGTTGATTTGGGGTTCTACTTCGTGTTTTGGGATAAAGTGGGTTTAGAGGAAAGGGCAAAAAGAGCCATCAGGGCACTCCATGTTGACGCAACTGCACAGGCAAGATGCCCGGAGCATTCTGCTTTTAGAGAGGCACTAGGCAAGGTTTACCCCTGTCCCCCTTGCTATTTGCCCTTTCAATAGAGGCTCTTGGAATTCAACTGAAGAGCGACAAAAGGGTGAGGGGTATCAAGGTGGGAGGGATGAAGTACAAGCTTGGCATTTATGCCAGCGATGTCCTTCTTCATGTGTGTGACATAGCAAACTCTACCAGAGGTGCGCGTGCAGTCCTGGCGGACTATGGAAGGCTGTCCGGATTTAAGATCAACACTGCCAAATCCACCTTGTTCCCATGTGGGACGGAAGAGCATACTCCATTCATTGACTCAGAGGAGCTGGGGATTCCAATAGAGCGGCGAAAGATTAGATACCTGGGTGTGTGGATCACAAGAACCCTAGCAGATCTGTACAAAGAAAATTTCCCCGTGCTGCTGCATAAAATATTCTCAGACATGGAGGCGTGGTCGCGACTCCTGCTGTCCTGGGTAGGAAAACTCAACGTAGTAAAAATGACTCTACATCCAAAAGTCTACTATTTGTACCAACTGCTACCGATAGCAATACCGGAAGAGCAATTCAGAGAGTTGAAGCATTGGGTTAGCAGGGTCTTGTGGGAAGGGTGCAAGCAAAGAGTAGCTTACAAAATTCTGATTCAGCCCAAGGACAAGGAGGGGTAGGGCTACCAGGCATGCAGGTATATCACAGAGCAGCGCAGTTCAGAGTGCGAGTCCCACATCTACAAGTAGATGGCGATAAGCAATGGGTTAGCATAGCGAATTATCTCCTACGCCCAGTGAGTGTTGGGGAGTGGCTGTGGGCCGCATGGGCCACGGTTCTACGCAAAGTACGCAACAACATGATTCATGGCCCACTGTGGGAGCTCTGGAAAGCAAAATGGGAAATGGCAGGAGTCACAGCATGGCCCTCTCCGTTGTGCCACATATGTTTATCCCCGATACAGGACTATATACAGGACCTGCTCCGGTTCCAGTACTGGTACAAGGCAGGCCTTTAGAGGGTCAGACAGGTGGTAAAGGGGACAGAATATGTGGAGCTGGGAGTCCTGGAAGAAAGCCTACACATAGGGGTGCTCTCGTTACTTAAATACCTGCAGCTAAAAGGGGTCTTGATGTCCTCGAAGTGGAAGGATCAGCTCCAAAGAGACCTAACACCCACCAACACCACACTGACCACTGCACTGTCTACAATGGGTCTGATTTCTGGGCTGTACCAGTCATTATTTGGCGCACTTAAAAGGGAGGTAAAAACATATAAGAAAAGACTGGAAAGGGACTTAGGGGTGGAGTGTGAAGAACACCAATGGAAAGCTCTGTGATCTAATGCCCACCGCACCTCAATAGCATGCCAATACAAACTACACAGCATTGAACTGCTACATAGTTGGAAGCTAGATCCCGTCCACCTCTCCAAGATGCTCCCAGGGGTCATTCCAAAATCCTGGTAGGAATGCAGGCAGAAGGCAGACTACTGACACATGTGGTGGGCCTGCCCGAAAATGCAGATTTACTGGATGGAGGTCTTGGGGTGGATAAAAGCCCAATACGGGATTGTGGGCTGGATCCTGGTCGTCTTTGGCATAGAAGTATGTGATGAGGGCTAGAGACGGCTCCCACACATTGTGCACTTCCTACTGCTAGAAGCACATGCATGTATAGTAATACGATGGAATCAGCCAGCTCTGCCAACTGAACAACACTGGGTGGTAAAAGCGAGGGACATCTATGACATGGACAATTTGACTGGTGCACTTCTTGACCGACAGCCATCCAGAGATATGGAATGGGCCCCGTCCTTGGTAAATACGCCCCACGTAGATCTGACCTCCCCTGAGGACTAGCCACGACTGTTGAGAGAGTCCACTGTACCTAGCAAGTGGGGCCAGGCCCACAAATGCACCCTTAGAGAGCCCAGACCATTGTATGTCCATAAAGGTTGACCTCTGTACGATGCAGCAACTTCCCCTATGTATGTGCGCGACTGTGAAGTGATGATGTCACCCAACAGTTTCCCCAGGGACGAGGGAGGTTGTCGGGTAAGGGAGGGGGGAGAACTGGACTGTGCCGACCTGAACTTCAAACCAATGAGATGTACAGCAACCGGAAAGAAATGGGGGGTAGGGGAGAGGGGAAAAAAGAAGGGACAATAAAGGTGGAAAAAATATGGATCGAAAATGCATACATGTCAATAGTGACAGAGAAATTTCTTTTATGATTTTATTAGGAAAATTATTTACATGTACTGTTAACATGAGTGTTTCATCTGGCAAGAACAATAAAAACAAGTCTAAAAAAAGAAATCTATAGCAACCAACAACATGCCATTGTGTCCGAGTCTTACTCTTGACCCCTTACATATGGCGTCAGCAGTGAGATCCGACTCAGCTGATACAAACTGGGAGACCCTTGAGTTTGTGAAACTATGTGAGCAGGCTTCCAATCCAACTCTAGCCACCAAAGAATCTATTGGCTTTGATTTGGCTAGCAGTCAATACTCCCAACAGCCCTTATTGTAATTCCCTGAAAAGGAACATATATAAGGCTGACCTCTAAGTCACGGTTAGCATGGAGACTCAGCTTAGATGTCCTGGCAGCGGTGGTGCATCCAGACTATATGGGTGTGACGTTAAACTCCTAGTGCAGAATAATGGAAGAACCCCCTACACCGTCAAAGTTTTTGTACACACAGTTTCAGAGGAGGGAGGGAGGAAAAAGGAGAGTCCATTCTTCGTCATTAAACAAGGCCTCCTATAGGGACTATTGAGCCTTCAGTGAGTGATGGTTGAACTATTCCGATTGCCTCCTTCACTAGTATCCTGATCTATATCCTTGTGTATCCCACTTTGCCTAACCTCTTCACCTTTCTCTTCCCTTTCTGGTTTGTCCTCTGCACAAAATGTCACTGCATTTGTGGCCTTTTTTTGAAAATCGTTTTAGCTGTGTGCATTTACAGCCTGCCTTTATTTGAAAATTGTTTTTAGCTGGTTGTATTTACAGCCTGCCTTTCTTTAAAAATCGTTTTTAGCTGTGTGCTTGTACACCTGCGCCCTAATTTCACTGCATTTGTGGCCTTTCTTTGAAAATACTCATGGAGAAATAGCTATTTTTATTTATTTATTGTGTATTTATACAGCAATTATACACAAGTGAAGTGCGTCAAAGCGCTTCAAGGTGGGAAGGGAGCAAGGGAATACAGTAGTCATTCTTAGGCCATGAAGTTTCCGAATGATCCAAAAAAATTTACCTAGCGTAATAGGCCTGGCGGTATTTCTCCTAGTGCAAGTGCATGAAGTGTTACAGGTGCAACCAAACTAAGGAGGGGAGACAAAGGGGGGACAAGTTAGAATGTACTAGTCCTAGTAAATTCGGGTAATGCAAGTGTACAGACAGAATTGCGAAGGAAGGGGGCGGGGGTAAGTGCACCCAGTCCAGCAGGGCCCTGGGTTAAGTGGAGAGAGGTTAAACCTCTCATGGAGCGTATGCGGAAAGTGCAGTAGTCTGAACATAGTGCAGAGGCCCAGAGGCAAGTGCAAAGACTGGCGGGGGAGCCTGGGACCTGTGAGACTCTGAAGTTGAACCAGGTGACCAGTCAGTAGAAACTGTACAGAGTGAGGAAGGGAAGGAGGGGTGAGGCAGGAGAGAAAAAGAGAGGAGGTTAGCAGGGGAGAGGGAGAGAGAAGGAGGAAGCGAAGCGGATGGTCTTGAGGAGTTTCCAGAACTTAAGGAGCTCCAGCTCAAGGCGAAGAGTTAGGCAGCTGCAGAGGATAAAGATCTGCCCCTAAATCTCTGCTTAGAAAAATGGCTCACCCGCAGAGGAAGACAAGCCGAGAGCTCTAGGAGGAGAGTATTTAGGAAGAGAGCATTGTAGATAGAGCAGACCCTGGTACCAGAATAACTTGTGGACTATTCAGAGGCTCTTCAACTTGATCCTAGCAGCCACGCGGAGCCAGTGAAGGGATTTCAGTGCTGGAGAGATGCAGTCCCTGAGCTTGAGGCCGAGGATAATCTTGCGGTTCTGTTCTAGATGAGTTGTAACGGACAGAGAGTAGAAGTAGGAAGATTGATAAAGAGGCTATTGCAGTAGTCTAGCCTAAAGATAACTGGGGATTTTGGAGATGGTGAGCCTTTAGGGTAAAGTGGGAAAAGGTAGAATACCTTTCAGGAGATGCAGCTTGTAGTGGGACATTTTGGGGATGCCTGAGATGTGCGAAGAGAAGGAGAGAGTGAAGTCGAAGATGACCCCCAGATTTTTTGCCTCACTAGTAGGTGGAGGCCCAGGGCCAAAGGATGCCGGCCAGTGAGAAATTGGTAAAGCAAGAGCAGGGGTCCCAATGAGGATGATATCTGTCTTACTGACATTGAGGCAGAAATCATTAGCAGCACACCAAGACTGAACTGCAGAAAGACAGTCAGAAATGAGTGAGAAGGAGAAAGAGGATAAGGGTAGCCTGAAAGAGAGCTGCGTGTCATCTGCATAACACTGAAAGTTAGAGCTGAAGATAGAGATGCTTTGGGCCACAGGGGCCATGTAGACATTGAAGAACCATGGTAATGGGTTAGATCCCTGGGGGACACCACAAGTAGAGAGAGTGACAGAGGAGAGAAAGGGCCCAAGTTCAACCTTGGAAGGACGGTCAGAGAGAAAGGAGGCAAGCCACGCCAGGGCCCGATTTGTGAGAGAGATCCAGAAGAATGAGGACAGAAGGAGAGTTAGAGTCAAGAATTGAGAGCAGGTTTTCATGGGTGTTCAGAAGAGAAGTTTCTGTGCCTCTAGATGCTCTAAAGCCATACTGATGGTCATGAAGACAACCAACAGATTCAGTATGGAGGGTAAATTATGACATAGCTAATTTCTCCAGCAGTATGCCCAGGAAAGGAGTGATAGAGATCGGCAATAGTTTTTGGAGATAGAGAGGTCAGTAGAGGGTTTTCTGATCAGAGGGTGCACAAGACAGTGCTTGAGAGAAATGGGGAAATCTCCAGTGGCGAAGGAGAGGTTGCAAAGGTTGGCCAAGGCTGGAGCAAGAGAATCAATGTTGTACTTGCTGATTTTAGGAGGGCAAGGGTGAACCTGTTTGGAGGAGGCTTTCATGGACCAGACTTGTCTAGAGACCTCCTCAGGTGTGACAGGGCAGTGGATGTTAAGATCCCCCAGCAGGAGAAGTTGGGAGGAGGAGGAAAGGAGGGAGGAGGTGTCATGCGCCGCATTCTCAGCTGGTGTCTTTGGCCCCGTTGCCGCTTACGGACTTCCTGATTCCCGTCACGCATGACGCTGCGTTCGCCTAGCGGTCTAGTCTTTCTCCGCTTGGTTGACCGTAACGTTATTTAACCACTCCTCTCCCTTGGTCCAGCGCGTTGCAACCCTCCACGGTCAGCTGCTTTTCCTCGCTGCCGCGGTCTTGCTACACGCTGTTTACCTCTTGCTCCTCGAGCCTTACCTTTTGCATTTCCTTTCTCTTCCCGGTCTATCTCCGGTCCCCGCCTTCAGTTCTCTTCCTCCTTCCTCCTTACACTCCTTCGTTCCCGGCTTTCTGCCTCTCGTATTTTTACTTTCTTTTCCGGTGTTGCTGGAGTTTACGTATCCCGGTGCTTCCTGTTGCTGCCTTCTCCCATCTCTCGTCTGCTTTCCACGAGCCCAGCTGCCATCAGGATACCTTCCGGTTCTAGGGGTTTTTTGCCTATTCTGGCTTTTTTCCCCCTTTTTGTCCCTCCTGGGAGGGGGACACGGTCAGGGCGTATTTGCACGCTCTCACTGTGGCTTCCTCTTGTGGGAGACACGCTCAGCCTCGAAAAAAGGAAAAGGACTACACGGCACACCGAGCGCTCAGCCCAGTAGAGGAGGATTTCGACTCCACAGGTGAGGAGGTTGAAGAGATAACGAGGGGAACTAAAATTGTATTAGAAGCCGGTGCTGACAGGAGGCCAGGTAAGCCCATTCAGAGAGGAAGAGGGTGGACTGGCCCGGCGGCCGATAGAAGGTGGCCAGAGTAAGAGAGGAGACAGGAGAGAGAGAGCCTGCAGACCAGACATTCAAAGGGAGAGTAGGCCTAAGTGGGAACGATGGAGGCAGGATCCACTCTGGAAAGATCAGGGTCACTCCCCCTCCAGGTCTGTTAGGCCTGGGTACAGAGAGGATCTTGTAGCCTTCAGGGAGAAGTGTGTCAAAACTTGTGACAGAGCTGTCCTTGAACCATGTCTCGGTGAGGGATTGGACATCGAGATCCAAGTGTTCAAGGAGGTGGCAGATATTCGAGGAGTGCTTGACAGCAGAGCGATCTATAAGTGTGGCAATGTGGAGCAGATTGCTGTTTTTTAAAGACTTACGAGGCGAGGTACAGGGGATAGTAGTCCTCCCAGTTAGCAGCGAGAGTGCCAGAGGGATAGAGGAAGGAAGGGGAAGAGGAGCCAAGGCAGACAAGGATGTCAGTGAGCGGAGTGTAGGCAAGGGAGCCAGGACAGTAGTAGATAGCAGGGAAGCTTGTGTAGGAGGGGCCACAGGGGCAAGGGGGCCCCAGAAAGCAGCGGCAGTGGATGGCAAGGGCACCAGAGTGGTGACGGCTGATGAGGTTGTCAGAGCAGTGCTTGTAGACAAGAGTGCCCGTACAATTGCAAGTGACAAGGGGGCAGTAGTGAGAGAGGCAGTGAGGTTAGAGGGAGGCAAGGTCGCCAAGGTGTGCACATCTGGCAAGGGAGCCCTTGCCGCCGTAGAAACGGGGCAAGTGAGCCCCTGAGGAGGAAAGTGGAATTTTGATAAGGCGAGGAAGAAGCCTATCAAAAAGTAAGAGGTTGGATTGAGGCCCTTGTACCAGGATGGTACCATTTCGATAGACATGTATGGTGACCCTGGTGGCGGAATAAGGGGCAAGAAGGACCTCCGAGCGGGTGCCACCATATAATGTGAGAGGAAGAGGAAGGATAGAGCAGAGCAACAATATGAAGAGTCCATAGGTCGGGAGAAGGAACAACAAAGAGGATGTCTGTGAGAGTCACTCTGGCGGAAGCACTGACGTATGTGTCAGTGATAGGCAGGCCTGGGTTGGAGCCGAGTATGCCCTTCATATGTTTCTTCCTGCCAGACTTA
This sequence comes from Ambystoma mexicanum, assembly GCF_040938575.1. NCBI lineage: Eukaryota > Metazoa > Chordata > Amphibia > Caudata > Ambystomatidae > Ambystoma > Ambystoma mexicanum. The sequence goes on from NC_090939.1 coordinate 642,403,987, forward strand.
GTGAGAGGAGAATGATAGGAAATAGAGAAGCAGTTAGAAAAGATAGGAAAGTTAGAAAGTGATTTAGTGCTAGGCACAGAGTGTGATACACTAAGCCCAGGCAGAGCAGGTGAGGTGCATGGGAGGAAGTGTGCAAGGAGGGAGCAGGCGCACAAGGAGACACAACAGGACTGGGCAAAGCAGTGGGAACTGAAGAGGGCGGGGGAACAGAAAACGGACCAGAACAGGGAGCAAAGGGTGTAACTAGTCAGCACAATCCAAGATAATGCTGGATGAGCACACACCTAATTTGATTTTAGACAGCAGAAAACAATGCAAGATGAGCACACACCTAAATTTGATTTTAGATATCGGAACAATGCAAGATGAGCACACACCCAAATTTGATTTTAGATATCAGAACAATGCAAGATGAGCATACACCTACATTTGATTGTAGTTTGCAGTAAAAACAGTGCACATCCCTAAATTCGTTTTTTCAGATAGCAGAAACAATCAAGATGAGCAAAAACCTACATTCGATTTTAGATAGCAGAACACTTATACATACAACAATGCAAGATGAGCAAACACCTAAATATGATTGTAGTTAGCAGCAAAAACAGTGCAAATGATCAAGAGCTATGGAAATTATCCAAGGGTTTCGGTCCAATCTATGTCATAAAGAAGGTTTTTCACCTTGTCAGGCTTAGTGACAAGGGTCTCAACATCCACATTCCACTTCTGCAATAGAGATTTGCAAACCAGTCTGAGATCTGAAACAAAATTAGTAGAACCTTCCCAGAAATCCTGCCCCATTCATATATTCAATTCTTCATACATGGATGCGGATACCGGACACAGTAATTTTGTAAAAAGAGTCAATAGTTTCCACTAAACACGAACTCGAATAGAGATCAAACCCAACTCAAATCTGAGCGCCACAAGAGGGGCTGAACTTGGAACCCAAAGAACCTGCCTCAAGATCTTAGCTTCAAATAAATCCAACCATTTAGGCACTACATTAAAATAAAGCTCCAGCCCATAGATGATAGGGTATGTTTCCCTCCATAAAATTGCATAGCAGGCTTGATTGATTAGCACCCAAATCTTCGGTTCACCTTTAATAGTTGATTTAATAATCGGGCAGCTTTCTGAAGTAGAATCTGGCAAAGATTATGAAAAACAGGAACTGCCGAAATAAGGAAGCCCCAATAAGTCATACTGTTTCGAAGATCTAATGACTGTATTCTGAAAGGGCCAGAACAACAAAAAATGGACCTTGGTAAATGAGATCAGAACATATCTTAGCATTGACAACACCAACTTTTGTCAATAAATATATATTTATGTATAATTTTGAAACATTTATTTACTCCCAAAATCGACATCTATATACCACCATTCATTCCATCATTCATTCACACACTCACTAATTGTATAAATCTTTCACAGGTAGGGTAATACATCCACCTAAATACTCATATTTTTACATAAATCACGACACTTCTTTACATTTTCAGTAAGTGTTAATACACAAAATCAAATAGCATAATGCTTATTCAAATGTGACTCGACATATGTTTTGGTCGTCAAGAGATAGGCTCCCAATTAGAGCCAGTCAGTATAGGTGACCTTCTTCAGGAGATGGATGGTTCAGTTGCAACCACTTCGAGATGTCAAAAGGTGGGGGATGTCATCAAACATCAATCTACAAATAAACAATATACACAATATACAGTTCATCAAAGTTCGATCTCTTATTTCTTTAGACACAGACATATCTTGTGTGTATACCTCAATTAATGTGTATACAAGCTGACACTCACCTCCACAAATAACGATGGAGTCGCGTGTCAACAGGGGAATTTTATCCTACAGTAGTTGTGGATTATTCTGCACCAAAACTGCAACGGAAGAGAAGGACAAGGTACTTCAATGAGCCTCCCTCCTGATAATAATCAAGACAAATGTCAGAATTATATCACTAAATGAGTGCTCTTAGATACACACTCTTACCTGATCCGAGGTTCAGGCGCATAGGTGTGTTTCACATGGTTCAAAGTTCCAGGTTTGTCTTCATAGTTTTTAATTCTACAGGCCAAAACGACCCCGGGCATCTCTAGGATGCAACACAGAGAATATGTGTATGAGATAAACCCTCAAGAACATCACATATACTAATGGGTCATGGACCCTCACGTAAACTCACCTAGTGTTGTCGGATCGTGGAATTATCTATTCTTTTTCCACAGATGAATCACGGGTTACAGATCAGATGTTATCCGTATTCCTGTACAGGATACACAGGACAGAATCACATTACTCCAATGACCCGTTCCAACCAATCAAAGTATTATCAGAACAAATCAAACCTACTGTCTCTTATCTCGCTGCAATTGCAACCCATCAATTGCTACAAACAGGGAGAGTGTATTAACTACCCCCTGATAGTTCCAGGACGGTCTGAGTAGAAAACCCTTCTCTACTACACTTACAAAATTGTGCAATTGCGAGTGTATCTTACTGCGGTTTGTTGTGACCGGCGTGAAAATATGCCGTCCCAACCCATGTTTACTACTCATCCCTGTTACATTAAATTAACTCACCTTTATACCTGTGAATTGCCCTGTTTCACACATGATCCCTAAGTAGATTCACAATCCGACCCTTCCTGGATGGAGCAACTATTCCTTGCCATTGCCTCCCAGGGTTTATTCTACACGTAGTGTACTGCTCTGTCTCTGATCACAGAAGACAAAAACGTCTGTGGGCGTGGCTCCCCTTTCCTTTCCAGATGTATAAATGGCGGGGAGACTAATCTGCACCCACGCAAACGCTTACCGGGACGTATAATACTCTCCCAGGGCTCCTACAAGTTACTGTACTGGATTCACGCTAATGTTAAGTGTCGTTACCCACTATGCATTGTCTCATACACATCGCCTGCATGCACGGACTGTTTCCAAATGACTTTGTTTGTTTGTTTTATTATTTGTAATGCGCACCTAACCCAAAGGTAGCAGGGCGCAAGAGCAACAAGAGGAATGTATAACTTAGGTTACATATGGAGAAATGGATGGAGTCCAGATATGGTTACAGTGCTGGACACATCCGCAACATTGAGAACAGATACAATAAAACATATTTACAGAAAGTATAATATACAAAATTTACAAGTTATAGCTAAGCATATAGGGAAGTAGGTGAGAAAAGCAAGTACGTTAGTTGTTGTGTTCCTTGATCCAGTGGATAAGATTGGATCTAAATTGTATGTAATGAAGGTCTTCTCTTAGGGGTGGCGGTAGAGAATTCCAATGTTGTACTGCTTTGACAGGAAAGCTACTCCCCCCAGTCATAGTGCGTTTGAATCTCGGCACCAAAAGCAGGTTTGAGTTGACCTTTCTGGAGGGGCGGCAGGAAGCTTGTCTGGTAAATCTCTTTGTCAGGTAAAGAGGGGCAGAATGGTGGAGACATTTGTGAATCAAGGAGACAGATTTAAGGAAGATCTTGTCTGTCGTGGAGAGCCAGTTGACAGATCTTCTAATATCTGAGATGTGGGCTTTCATCGGGAGACTGAGGGCTGCTTTAAGGCATTATTTTGCAAGATTTGAATCTTGTTTGTGATGTATTTGTTACTGCCTACTTATAGGGAATTACAATAGTCCAACTTGGACAGGATCAAAGCTCTAGCAAGGATAATACAATTAGAGGATAGGAAAGGTTTGGCTGCTCTGATGAGTTTGCAGGTATAGGATGTGGTGGAGGTCATAGCGTTTACTTATTTTTTGAATGTTAGTGTGGAGTCTAAATGGAAGCCAAGGGTTTTTACCTCCTTAGCCACGGCAATGGTATTATTTACATTTTCGAATGAAGAGTAGTTCTGGCCAAGTTTGTTGAGGTTAGCTGTTGTGCCCAAGATGAGGAGTTCCGTTTTATCATCATTCAGGCATAGACCATGGGAGGCCATCCATGCCTGGACGATGAGGTACACTCTGTTTACAAAGGCCAAATCCTTGTCATAATCCCCCGTCAACGGGATGAGGATCTGGGTATCATCGGCATAGTTTGTGTAGGTGATACCCAGACCGTCTAGATCATCGAAAAGGGGCTTTGTAAAAATGTTGTACAGAGTGGGCGAGACGCAGGAGTCCTTTGGCACACCGCAAGTTATAGGTATTGGGTCTGCAGCTGCTAATGAGGAGAAGACACGCATTGTTCTGTTATTGAGAAAGGATTGAATCCAGTCGATTGCCTCTTGGGAGAAATGGGCTGCCGTCTCAAGGTGCTTCCAGAGGATCTCATGGTCGACCAAATCGAATGCTGCTGAGAGATCAAGGAGCATGAGTAGTGCCGTCATACCCTCGTCTCTCAACTCATCAATGTGTGCCTTAAGGTCTACCAGCGCCGTCTCAGTTCCCATTTCCCATTGTTTTAGGCTTGTTTTAGGCTACTATCTTTATTTAATTATCTACGGTAGCCTCGAACATACCGCCGGTTTATTTAATTAATATTAATTCCCCGGTTGGTATTTTTTTGCCAAAACTTGATTCTAAAATGGCATTTGTGTTCTCTTCTGTGACTCCAACCCAAGTCGAGCCATTTGTTCCACTTTTTGGCGGGCTTCTCCACAGAAGCCCTTCAAAGTGGTGCCACTATGTCTGGGGTACTTAGGAGGGATGGAGGGGAATTTAGGCACCCTGGACTGAGTTGCCTAGGCAACTCAAGTCGCACTCCATCCTGATTGGCCCAAGTGGTGAGCCGGCCGGCTCACCACTTAGCATGTTTGAGTGACAGCTAGGCTGAGTGAATGGGGGTTTGCTGCATAAAAGCAGGGCTTTGGGGACTGGAACTTCAGAAGTCGCCACAGGACCTAAGAATCCGACGAGGGAGAAGCTGAGCCGACCTGCCACGACACCACCACCGGTGGGGCCCTGCTGGACTGCGTCACCACTTTTCCCAACGACAGAGGAGATCTCCCGCCGGTGAGTCTTCTTCCTTTGACTGGTGGGGATAACCAGTTTCACCGTCTTTTTGCTTTTCCGACGTATCTCGTGGCCGCCTTGCCCGTGCCAAGCACCCCGGCAACCGGGATACCATGTTTTACCACGACCGCGAAACCAAGGTACCACCTTTAACCGGAAAACTCCGCGGCTGGTGTCTTCCCTGGTAGTGCAACGACCTTCATCTTTCCTCCAAGTCGAGATCTTCTCTTCCCCTGGACGACGACGCAACTTGCACCCACTACCAGGAACAACTGCCACCGCTGGAGGATCCTTCCCACTTAAGGTACCGTGTCCCGCCTGGCTTCCCTTGCTACCGACTGTACAGGGTAGATTTAGCCCCCGGCTTTCGAACCTGGGTTAGCTTGGGACACCTTGGCTAAACTTTTCTAAGCCTCTCTAAACTCTTCTTGAACCCTCTGCAAGACTTTTCTAAGCCTAGTGTAACTGTGTGATCTTGGGCGCATTTGTGCTCTGCTCTCTCTAAGAGTGGGCCCAGCCTTTGGACTTTGGCTCACCAGTGACTTTTCGCTCTCTGCCTTGCTAACTGTTCCTGAATCATAGAGTGGTGTACCTCTTCATATTCTGTCTTTTTCCCTCCCTTTCTGACAAACTTATTAGAGTGCAATCTAGTTAAGCGCTCACCTCTGTATGAAAATAAGTGGTGTTTTACTGTGATTTATCTAATAGGGAAAAAGGGGTGTATATATCATAATAGTAACTGTGTTTAGGATAAGTTTACAATAAGAGTGCTGGAGTGTTTCAACTGTGTGTTTTTAAATAAATAATTATATACTTTGATACCAAAGCTCTGGTCAGTGTTTGCTTGTATTATTGTATCTGAGTGCCTATTGAGTATACTTTGCATACTGCCTAACTCTTCTTGAGGGAAGTCTGACTGCTCAGCCACAGCTACCAGGGAAATCTGGGTGGTACAGACTGCTACCAAGTGGGTTTACTCCCAACACCTGTAGTCTTAAATCTTTTGCAGTGTTCCCTAAGGGAACTACACAGGTTTCTGCCTAACACTGGTGTACAGCGGTGGGGTTTGTATTGAGTATACACTTTAGAGTGCTTTAGGATACCTTAGTGCAACTAACCACAAAGCTTAGCACTGAAAAAGTAATCTTTCTAACATGTCAACTATGAAAACTTATAGTCAAGAGTCCTTTGCTACAAAAACTGCTGATTGTTTAAGAGTATTGTGTAAGCATAAGAACCTCCTGACTAAAGGCAAAAAAATTGAGTTAATAGAAAGGTTGTTAGCTAACCAAAGTCTGGATGATGGGTCTGAGGAACCTAACATGCCAGAAAATGTAGATAACAGTATAGAAATTGATATTGATCCAAATGTTGATAATCTTGAGGAAGAGTCAGAAGAGGAGGGTGAGGCTGCTGTGACTGTCCCCCCTAGGCCTCTGTCTGCTCTACCTGCTGTACCTACTGGGCCTTTACCAAGTCCCACACTAAGACCTCAATATCTCGAATTAGAGAAAATGAAACTTGAACTAGAGTTCAAGAGGCTGAATACTCTGGCTGAACAGAGACATCAGGAAATGAATCAAGAACTAAGGCTAAGGGAAATGGAGCTCAAGCATGAGCTAGAAATGAAGAGATTATCTGTCGAAAATGCTTCTCTCTCTGGCTCCTCTAGAAGTTCCAGTCCTAAAAGACCCCGGATGCCTAAGGAATTGGTTGGTATGTATGAGCCTAAGTTGGATGTGTTTGATTGGTTGTCTCTGTTTGAATATAATCATGGGCTCCAGAACATCACAGGAAATGACTTGCTCACCTGGTTGTTCTCTAGGCTTCCCCCTGTTGCAACTGATGTGGTAATGGAGTTGGGGGAGGAGTATAGGAAAGAGTATGAATGTGTAAAACTAGCTTTGATAGCTAGGTTTGGGAAGACCCCTTCCCAGTATCTTAAGAGGTTTGGGACCCTCAAAAAGCATGATGGTACCCCTTGGGCTACCTGGGTGAGTGAAGGGTTGAAAAACTTAGAGGGATGGATTAAGGGTTACAAAGTGAACACTTGTGAAGGTATGAAGAATCTTTTTATGTTGGAGTCAATTTATGATGCCTGCTCTCCTGAGCTCAGACAGCACTTGGCCGATTCAAAGGAATTAGATTCCCGAAAGCTAGCTAAGGCTGCTGACTTGTGGGTTGCCAACAGGGCCACTCACAAGGATTCTGGGGTAACTCAGAAAAAGGATGAGGGGAAACAGCCTAAAAAGGACTCCAAAGAAAATTCTAATACTGCAAATTCCAAAGAGGGCCCCAAACAAAACCAGAAGGGTAAGCCACCAGGGAAACCACAGGAGAATAGTGTCCCCTCTGGTGCCAAACCAGAGGGAGGTCAGAACAAGCCTCCATTCCAGAAGGCATTTGGAAAATGCTTTGTTTGTGGCTCTACTGACCATGTGAAAGGAGATCCCAGATGCAAGGGTAAACCTTCAGGGATCCAACTTGCTTCCTTAGCCTTCGCTACAGAAGAGGAAGTCCCTATGGCAAGTGGAAACTTTCTACTGCTGGCTGATGAACCCATTGGAGTCTCAGCCAGTGTTTCTTTAGTCTCTCTGGGGTTGTGGGGACAACAGAATTTAGATCTGTATAATTCTATCCCAGATAATACTAAAGAGTATTATAAAGACAGTGTCCAGGTGAATGGTCAGGAGACTCCTGCCATTAGAGACACTGGGGCCAGCATAACTGTGGTGGATGAATCATTTTTCAAGGCAGAGGATGTTGCTAAGGCACCCAAATGCCTCACCAAGTTAGCTGGAGTGTCTGTGCAGATGTGTCCCCAGTTACCAGTTCTCATCCAGTGTAATGACATGGCTGTAAAAATACCTGTCAGTGTACAATGTGAAGTGCCAGGTAGGGTTCTGTTGGGTAATGACCTAAAAGCTCTTGGAGTTGTGTCACATACCCCCAGACCACCTAGTAAAAGGTTACAGGAGCTCACAAAACCTGCAAGTGAGAAAACCCTGAGAGGGTTATCTCAGGAGATGATGACAGAGATCACTCCTTTACCACTGGAGCAACTCACTGCAGTAACTACCAGATCAGGAGCAAAGGGGCAACACAAGACTCCAAGGAAGAAGTCAGCAGCAAGCACTCCAGTGCTTCCAACAGTTTCACCTGTAACTCCACCTCCAGCTGAGGCTGAGAGGGAGGTACAACACTGTATGGTTGAACTAGACCCTGAAGAAGAGCTAGTGGGAGGCCAAGAACTTATTGGAGATCTAGACCCTGAGGACCATCCTGAGCTGCAGTCTTTACTGGCAGAAGGTGGACCCAGCAGGGCAGCTTTCCGTAAGGGACAAAGAGAATGTCCAACTCTGGAGGGTCACCGCCTACAGGCAGCTGCTCAGGCTGATGGGCAAGAGCCTGGGAAGTATAGGTTGCACTGGGAAGATGGCCTCTTCTACAGTGAACCAACTGAGTCTGAACCTGGAGACTACAAACGCCTTGTAGTACCTCAAGAAAACAGACAACAGTTCTTGCACTTAGCCTACGAGATTCCTTTGGCTGGTCACTTGAGTTTCAAGAAGACCAAGGAAAGGCTCTCACTCTACTTCTACTGGCCAAAAATGGGGGCCGAAGTAGATAAGTTCTGCAAGAGCTGCCATACCTGCCAAGCTTCAGGTAAGGTTGGCGCAAAGAATGTGGCACCATTAGTGCCTCTCCCAGTTGTGGGAGTCCCATTTGACAGGGTAGGTATTGACATTGTTGGTCCCCTTGATCCCCCTACTTCCTCAGGCAACAGGTTTATCCTTGTTGTTGTAGACCATGCTACTAGATACCCTGAGGCAATACCTATGAGAACTGTTACAGCTCCGGCTGTGGCTAAGGCCCTCCTTGGTATTTTTACCAGGGTTGGGTTTCCTAAGGAAGTTATATCCGACAGGGGGTCAAACTTTATGTCCCACTACATGAAAGCCATGTGGAAAACCTGTGGAGTTACTTACAAGTTCTCAACCGCCTACCACCCCCAAACCAATGGGCTGGTGGAAAGATTTAACACAACCATGAAGAGCATGATAGGTGCTTTAGAGGAACCCCTGAAAAGAAAGTGGGACCTTCTACTGCCATGCCTTCTCTTTGCTTATAGAGAAGTCCCTCAGGAGGGAGTAGGTTATTCTCCCTTTGAACTTCTCTATGGCCATCCGTCAGAGGTCCATTGGCCCTGATTAAGGAGGGGTTGGAAGGCGCTGCTCCCCTCAAGCCAGTCAGAATCACTGACTATGTGATAGGTCTCTGAAGGAGAATGTCACACATGATGGCAGAAGCTAGTGATAACCTGAAAGCTGGATAAGCTTTGGTCAAGCATTGGCATGATCAAAAGGCTAACATGGTTGAGTTCACTCAAGACCAGCTAGTTCTCGTTATGCTCCCAACAAGGCAGAGAGCCTTGCAAGACAAATGGATGGGACCCTTCAAAGTTGTGGGAAAACTTGGAGAGGTCAACTATCTGGTGGATCTGGGCAGACCCAGGGAAGCTCCTAGAGTCTTCCACACCAACCGACTGAAAGTGTACATCTCCAGACCTGAAGTAGGAGCCTTGCTTCTAGCTTCAGCAGCAGAGGAAGAAGAGAGTGAGTCTCTCCCTGATCTCCTCAGAGGTGTACCTTTAGATGAAAAAATTGAAGGAGTCAATCTCTCTTCAGATCTGACACCTGAGCAACAAGAGGAGTGCAAACCTATGTTAAATCAGTTTGCCTCCCTGTTCTCACTCTCACCAGGCTTGACCCCTTGGGGAAAGCACGAGATACTCACTGGTGACTGTCTGCCAGTCAAAAGCAGAGGATACCGAATGTCAGAAAATGTGAGAACCCATATCAAGGGGGAGGTCAAGAAGATGCTTGATCTCGGGGTAATAAAACCCTCTACTAGTCCATGGTCTAGCCCAGTGGTGTTAGTACCAAAGGCAGGATCCAAAGACTTGAGATTCTGTGTAGACTATAGAGCTCTTAATGCAGTCACCAAGACTGATGCCCACCCTTTACCCAGGACAGATGAGTTGGTGGATAATCTTGGTGCAGCCAAGTACCTCAGCACATTTGACCTTACGTCAGGCTATTGGCAAATAGCCTTGACAGACCATGCCAGGGAAAAAACTGCATTTTCCACCCCAGTTGGCTTGTACCAACTTAAGGTCATGCCTTTTGGATTAAAAAAATGCACCTGCTACATTCCAAAGGATGATGAACCAAGTTCTAGCTGGGATGGAGGACTTCTGCATGGCATAACTGGATGACATTGCAATCTTCAGCCACACCTGGGAGGATCATGTGAACCACCAACGACATGTTTTGCAGGCTCTTGGACAGGCCAATTTGACTATCAAGGCAAGTAAATGCCAGATAGGTCAAAGTAAGGTGGTCTACCTTGGGCATGGGGTAGGAGGTGGAGAGATAAGGCCTTTGCTCAGCAAGATTGAAGCTGTGCAAAATTGGACAACACCTACTACTCAAACCCAAGTGAGAGCCTTCCTAGGCCTCACTGGGTATTACAGGAATTTCATTGAGAACTATGGGACCATAGCTTCTCCACTGAATGTAATCTCCTCTCCACAATTCCCTAAAAGGGTCAAATGGAATGAGGAGTGCAATCAGGCATTTGAAAAACTGAAGAAAGCTCTGTGCCAAGCTCCAGTCTTGAGAGCTCCTACCACCAAACTTTCATTGTACAAACTGATGCTTCCAATGTAGGTATAGTTCAGTTCTAAGCCAACTGGATGAGAAGGGTAGGGAGCACCCCATTTGCTTCATCAGCCGTAAGCTGAAGGATCCTGAAACAAGGTGGGCAACAATAGAAAGAGAATGCTTTGCTATTGTGTGGGCACTGAAGAAGTTTAGGCCATACTTGTATGGTTCTACTTTTGTCATTCAGACTGCCCACCAACCCTTGAGATGGCTAATGCAAATGAAGGGAGAAAATCCAAAACTATTGAGATGGTCAATCTGCCTGCAAGGGTTTTATTTCACCATTGAGCACAGGTCAGCGTGTCACCATCAAAATGCTGATGGACTCTCTAGGATGTATGTCATCGACTAGAGGTATGAGGTTCATCCAGGAGTGGATTAAATCCTCCTGTCCCTTAGTCTGGGGGGGGGGGGGCGAGTGTTAGGGAGAATTCTCTGTTTAGGCTGAATTCCCTAACCTAGTGAGTCCCCTAGCAGCTTTGTGGATTTCTGGGGTTTATTTTTCTCTCCTGCCAAGAGTGAGACTCGTTTACCCTCACTCTTGGGCATGATTTGAGTGTGTTTCTTTGAATCTAGATGTGTTTAATGGGCTATGGGGTCTTTTACTCCATAGGGCTACATGTGTTTTTGTGATATATGTTACACAGCACCCTCAGTGCAGTGACACAGGGGCGTCTTAGTGACCCCCCAGTATAGACTCCATACCCTGGGACTGACTACTGTCTCCCAGGGCATGTAAAGTCACCATTGACTTTACTAGTCTTAAATTCTGAACAGAACCAGTACAAACTATCATATTGTGGACGTACTGGCTGGGGCAATTCGATTGCCCCAGGGTCTGTTAGTCGAGAGGGCACGTCTCCGTCCCCCCTGATCGAGTTTTGGCTGGTGGCAGTGGATACTACTTTTTATATTCAACCGCAAATATTTTCCTATGGGATTTCCCATTGTTTTAGGCTACTATCTTTATTTAATTATTTACGGTAGCCTCGAACATACCGCCGGTTTATTTAATTAATATTAATTCTCCGGTTGGTATTTTTTGCCAAAACTTGATTCTAAAATGGCGTTTGTGTTCTCTTCTGTGACTCCAACCCAAGTCGAGCCCTTAGTTCCACTTTTTGGCGGGCTTCTCCACAGAAGCCCTCCAAAGTGGTGCCACTATGTCTGGGGTACTTAGGAGGGGTTGAGGGGAATTTAGGCACCCTGGACTGAGTTGCCTAGGCAACTCAAGTCGCACTCCATCCTGATTGGCCCAAGTGGTGAGCCGGCCGGCTCACCACTTAGAATGTTTGAGTGACAGCTAGGCTGAGTGAATGGGGGTTTGCTGCATAAAAGCAGGGCTTTGGGGACGGGAATTTCAGAAGTCGCCACAGGACCTAAGAATCCGACGAGGGAGAAGCTGAGCTGACCTGCCACGACACCACCACCGGTGGAGCCCTGTTGGACTGCCTCACCACTTTTCCCAACGACAGAGGAGATCTCCCGCCGCAGAGTCTTCTTCCTTTGACTGGTGGGGATAACCAGTTTCACCGTCTTTTCGCTTTCCCGACGTATCTCGTGGCCGCCTTGCCCGTGCCAAGCACCCCGGCAACCGGGATACCACGTTTTACCATGACCGCGAAACCAAGGTACCACCTTTAACCGGAAAACTCCGCGGCTGGTTTCTTCCCTAGTAGTGCAACGACCTTCATCTTTCCTCCAAGTCGAGATCTTCTCTTCCCCTGGACGACGACACAACTTGCACCCACTACCAGGAACAACTGCCACCGCTGGAGGATCCTTCCCACTTAAGGTACCGTGTCCCGCCTGGCTTCCCTTGCTACCGACTGTACGGGGTAGATTTAGCCCCCGGCTTTCGAACCTGTGTTAGCTTGGGACACCTTGGCTAAACTTTTCTAAGCCTCTCTAAACTCTTCTTGAACCCTCTGCAAGACTTTTCTAAGCCTAGTGTAACTGTGTGATCTTGGGCGCATTTGTGCTCTGCTCTCTCTAAGAGTGGGCCCAGCCTTTGGACTTTGGCTCACCAGTGACTTTTCGATCTCTGCCTTGCTAACAGTGTTCCTGAATCATAGAGTGGTGTACCTCTTCATATTCTGTCTTTTTCCCTCCCTTTCTCACAAACTTATTAGAGTGCAATCTAGTTAAGCGCTCACCTCTGTAAGAAAATAAGTGGTGTTTTACTGTGATTTATCTAATAGGGAAAAAGGGGTGTATATATCATAATAGTAACTGTGTTTAGGATAAGTTTACAATAATAGTGCTGGAGTGTTTCAACTGTGTGTTTTTAAATAAATAATTATATACTTTGATACCAAAGCTCTGGTCAGTGTTTGCTTGTATTATTGTATCTGAGTGCCTATTGAGTATACTTTGCATACTGCCTAACTCTTCTTGAGGGAAGTTTGACTGCTCAGCCACAGCTACCAGGTAAATCTGGGTGGTACAGACTGCTACCAAGTGGGTTTACTGCCAACACCTGTAGTCTTAAATCTTTTGCAGTGTTCCCTAAGGGAACTGCACAGGTTTCTGCCTAACAACTGCATGTTGAATGTGGCTAACTTGGTGGTTAGAAATTCACAAGAGTCAGTGTTGTGGGGTGGAGATAGTCTCAGTGTAAGGTTGGTTTTAGCTATTATGGCACTGCCTCCACCTCGCAAAGTGGTACGATCTAGTCTTAGCAAGGTGTAGTCATCAGGGATGGCTAACATAATTGCTGGACCAGCTGCAGGGTGGAGCCAGGATTCAGTGATTGCTAGGAAGTCCATATTTTCTTTTTGTATTAAATCGGCTATATCTGTTGCGTGGGCAATCATAGAGCGGGCATTTATAAGAGCACCCTTAATCCCAGACTGAGCTGGTGGGGGCAGTGAAGGCTGTATCTTGAGATTGCATTTTGGGGCAGAAATGGGCTCTTGGAAAAGTCTTCTGTTCAGTTGGAGGGGGTGCTGTGAATGGCTAGTTTTGCAAGGGCTAGTAGTCGCATTGCTTGACATTTTTTTGGTTAGAGGGTCGTACAATCTTGGGAGTCTTGCACGTAATTTGAGGTTCCTTTGTAATCGGGTACAAGGTCTAGAGATCATGTGAATCTGCTTGGGGAAGTTGTGCGCGGACGCTAGTGGTGGTGTGTAGTGTAACATAGTGAAGTCTTGCAGGGTGATTATGTGGAGGAGTATCCTCAGTAGGATCGTGTAGAACGGTGGGAGGTCCATATCGTGATCGTGTGCGTAGGGCTAGTTACAGGGTGGACCAGGGATAGATATACTGTGTGGGTAACTATAAAGGCAAAGTTCATAAATGGGACCACGGTCTATAATTTGGTAACTGAGCATGTGGCTCAAGCAATAAGTATAACAGTGTAGAGCTACTGTCTATTTTCAAACAAGGCAGAGTGAATCTAATGGGGCTAGCATAATGCATGTGCAGAGGACCTAAGGCTAAACAATAGGTAAGATGCGCATATGGCGTAAATAAGCTGGTATGAGGCTAATATACTGGGTAAACCAATAGGAGGCATACAATCATAGGCCTTATTACTTGAATAGTATTGGGTTAAATACAGTATAACATGCTAGTATTTATTGAGCTATTGGCAAACACAGTGCACAGTGCATTGGTTGATTCCCTAGCATTGATGGTGGTTTAGATAGCAATGCATTAACAGGCTAAATGCAACTATCAAATTAGAATGTAGTGACAGGCTAAATGCAACTATCAAAAGGCAATGCACTAAAAGGCTAAATGCAGCTATCAAATTACAATGTAGTGACAGGCTATATGCAACTATCAAATGGCGATGCACTAGAAGGCTAAATGCAGCTATCACATTACAATGTAGTGACAAACTAAATGTAACTATCGAATGGTGATGCACTGAAAGGCTAACTAAAACTGTCAGGTGGCAGTTCAGCTATCAAATAGCAGTGTAGTAGCATGCTAGGTGCAGCTAACAACTGGCCATATTGTGTAAGTGCAGCAGTAAGGCAATACAATAGGTATAACTAACAGAGGGTGATGCAGCAGGTGGCTAGGTATAGATAACATGTAGCATAACTTGGGAGCAATTATCACATGGTGCTACAAATGGGGACAGGTGGTCTGTGAGGCAGCAGTGACCAAATGCAGTTCTAGGCACACAAATCAAATTAGAGGCAAAGCGCTGCGAGGCAGCAGTGACCAAATGCAGTTTTAGGCACACAAAATCAAATTAGAGGCAAAGCGCTGCAAGGCAGCAGTGACCACAGTCACATGTTAGAAACTAGAAGGGCGGCAGGCACAAACGTATCTAAATTGCCAATTAAAGTCATAGATTGCAAATCTAGAAGGGCAGTGGGCACAGTAACAACAGTTTTAGTTACTGGATGGGCAGCAATCAAGTAACCTAGTAAGACCTGGATAGGCGGCAGGCACAAGACGCAGCTAAAAAGTGCCGGTTTCAGACATGGATTACAATGCTGGAAGGGCGGCATGCATTTTCAAAAAACAGTATCATAGGTAGGCCGATGGTCAGAGTCTTATGTAATGTCACAACAAGGGCTTGTAGGTAAGGGCAATACCTGTGGGTTACTGCAGTAGTGGCAGTACTTCGGTGTTGGCAACCTGTGGCAGTAGAGGGTCAGACTCCATGTGGAGATGTAGAACTGCTGGGCTTAATGTTGCTCTGGCGCGATGCATGTGCATAAGCCGTTATTTGCCTCTGAAGTAACTAGTAGGGTGGAAGGTGGGTAATTGCAAGGCTTTTGGGCAGATTACGATGTGCCTCATCCTGCCACGGACAGGCACAGACAGGCAAGGCCCTTAGGAGCGGCCCTTTGTAGGGAGGCCCAGCTGACGCCTTCTGGTGAGAGAAGCTCACGGAAGTAGCGCTCGGCTGGCCCTGCTGGAAAATCAGGAACGTTGCATGTTGCTAGGCAACATGTATACAAAACAATGAGGCCGCCATTTTAGAAGAGCTCCTCCTCGTGGCGTGCTATCAGATGCTCGGGTTAAAATATTTCTTCGGTGCTGCAGGGGAAATGGCCACGCAGTGTAAGCTGCATTAATAGGTCAGGCAGGCCAGATCAGCGCATCACGCACGCTTACTCACTGAACAGGGGGATCATGCTTGGAGGATGTCGGCTCACGGGCATGGTTCCTCGGAACGCTCGGCTCGTCGCTGGGGCAGCTGGTAGGAGGCTCCTGCCTCCTGCACAGGCACGGGGGGGATGGCACAGACAGGCAAGGCCCTTAGGAGCGGCCCTTTGTAGGGAGGCCCGGCTGACACCTTCCGGTGAGAGAAGCTCACAGAAGTAGCGCTCGGCTGGCCCTGCTGGCAAATCAGGAACGTTGCATGTTGCTACGCAACATGTATACAAAACAATGAGGCCGCCATTTTAGAAGGGCTTAAAATATTTCTTTACTAATCTATGATAATTAAATCCTGGCACCAATGCCCCTCTGTTTCACACCGGTCCCGGAGTGTATTCACAATCTGAACCTTACTCGTAAGGGGAAAAGTTTCTTACCCTTGGTTCGCGGTAGTGTCAATTCGCGCGGCGTACTGCTCTGTCTCCAATCACCAAAAGCACACTTCCATGAAAGTGGGCGTGGCTTCCTTTTCTTTTCAAAGTATGGACATGGCAAAAAGACTACTCTACACCGACGTGAGAGAATCCTGGGACATGTAGTGCTCCCCTTGGAATCATACATATTGTTATTACTGTCTTCAAACTAATGTTGGAAATACTGAAATACAGGCTCTCCATTCATAATTCTTTCTGGGTATGCACAGCCGCCTGTGTTACGCCCCCATGTGTGGGCTATTCCTGATTTTTTCCTTGTCTGCTATGAAAAGACAAAAATTTACAACAAGGACCCTCTTACTGCTGCCTGTATGGTGCCCCCACATATGGGCTGTTACCCCTTATTTTCACTGGTCTAGGGTAAATGAACGCACATGCTTGCGACAAACACCCTCTCACATGTGACCAATGTCACACAGTGCATTTAATACTTGCAATGATAATTAGATGCACTTGAATATATTTTTTAAAACAAAAATGATGTGTAGAAATCACTGCACAAATATCTATTGCAATGGAGAAACAGTCTAAGCTCATGTATCCTGTCCTTTACCCCGTGACCAATTTGTTCCATTCAATTGAAATATTCAACCCATTCTTGACCGAATCCAAAGAATGGATCCACCTTTGTTCATGTCGATGTAGCATAGGCTACATATCGCCCCCTCTCATGGGGGTATTGATGGTCTGGAGGACAAAGCACCTAATATCTTTATCTGTGTGTCCCATTTTGGCAAAATGCTCTACCAATGGTTTGTCTTGCACCTTGTTCCTTATACAAGAGCGATGTTCAGATATTCTTTGGCGCACCTCTCTCATCGTTTTACCCACATATATTAAATGACATGGGCATTGGATAACGTATATAACGTTTTTGCAACAGACAGATCTCGCGGTGAGTGTTCAAAGCACGTTTATAATGTTGTTTAACCAACTTTCTAGGACATCCTCTCAATTAATCTATCCTTCAGTTTCACTGAGTGATTGATAAACTCTGTTTTATTCTGTACAATTCTTTCTAATACGAAGGAATTGAGCATAGGGTAGATTTAGTTTCAAACCCGCGGGATGGACGCTTGAATACTGTAAAAGTGTATTCTTGTCCGTGATCTTTCTGTACAGGGTTGTTTCCAAATGATCTTCCTTCTTCTGGATCACTAAATCCAGGAAACTCACACTGATTTTGTTCCATTCCATCGTGAAACTGATGTGGGGGTCACCTGAATTGATCCACACATGAAAGGCTAACAGAGAGTCTTCCTGGACTCTCCAGACAAAAAACACATCGTCTATGAATCGTTTCCACACTACCAAATTGTTTCCAAACAGTTGTTGTTTCAAAGCATTTAAAGGTCCCAAAACAAATGTGTGCTCAAAATCTGCCATATACAGTTTAGCCACATCAGGCGCAAATGTGACACCCATACACCCATACTCACACCTCTTAGTTGTTTGTATAGACGTTTTTTAAACAGAAAAAAGTTTTCGCACATTGCTAACCGTGCACATTCGAGTATACAACCCGTTGGTGGAGTTAATGGTGTTTCTCTCGTGTCAAGGATGGTTCTCAAGACCTCTAAACTCTGCATTTGTGGGATGGACGGATATAATGATTCTACGTCTATCGTCACTAAGATGTCCCCTGGTTCAATGATGACATACTCTAGAGTTAGGAGCATGTGCGTTGTATCTTTTATATATGCAGGCATCTGTTCGACAAATGGTTTCAAGAGATATTCTGTACATAAAACGTCCCCTACCTGGGATGGATCTTACATAAAAATAGCTGTTCTTCTTCACTGATCCATTCCTCATGTACGCCATGTTTCATCAAGTTCCCTATTTCTTCTTGTAGGGCTTTTGTAGGGTCTTGATCTAATTTTTTGTATGATTTTTCATCTCCCAAAAGTCTTAGACATTCTTCTTCATACCTTTGAGTGTCCATTAATACGATCCCCCCCCCTTTATCTGCCGGTTTAATGGTTAAAAGGGGGTCGTCGCAAAGATTCTTCAGTGCTCCTGGTTCGCCCTTATTCAGATTGTCTTCGTGAAAATGTTTCTTTTTAATGGCCTCCTGCACTTGTTTCCTCACAATATTTTTGAAAGCCATAATTTCAGGGGGGAAAACATGTGTGGGGGGTGTGAAATGCGATTTAGGTTTTAGACCAGTAATATTCCTCACTTCGTCTCGGTTTTTGGAACTTTTACTGTTTTTGGTTGATGTACTTGGGAAAAATACCTCAAAGTAATGTTTTTTTCCAAAAGAAACTTTGTAATTCCATTTCACACTTGAATGAATCAATTCTAGACACCGGAACATATGACAAGCCCTTTGATAATAGATTTAATTCAGTATCAGTCAACTGCTTAGATGACAAATTAAAGATGGGAATGTGAGTTTACTGATTTTGGTACCATTGTCTCGTTCGGACCCCCGGTCCTAATTGTTGTCTTGCTCTTGGTCAGCCTCTCTGGCCCCCCTCCGGAAAAAACCTGGTTGCTGATCTTGGGTATTGGTTAAACCTGTACCACCCTGTGCTCCCCCTGTTTGGTCAGAATCACTCGATGAGCCTGAGGAGTTTGAAAAATGTACATATCGATTTGGTCTTCTGTTAAACGGGCCTGTAGTGGTCTCTGTGTAGAATCCTATGCGTAAGTAGGGTTATGTTCTTTCCTCTTTGTAATTGTTCAAATCTTTTTTCAATTTATGGATTTTCTTGTCCAAATTAAATTCTTTGAATTTATTTATTTCTTCTTCTAAATTTTCTAGCAATGTTTTTGCATCTTTTATGGATTTGTTTTCGACAAAGAATTTTTCAAGGCGTTCTACCTCTTCATTTTGTGTCTTGGCCTCCTCTTCCGCAGTCTCCACTATAAGGATTATCACATCTCTTGAGCACTTATTACACACTCCAAAAAATCTGGAGTTTTCAATAAACAGTCTCGGGAATTATCTTTACCTGTAGACCCTCAGGTATTATCCCCCCTTTCAGCTTATGCAGCATAAAACTGCAGTGTGGTTGAGTGTGTGCTAATTTCTTATTTTTTTGTGTAATTGTATTCAACTCATCTGTCCCATCAGGGATTTTTTCTGCCGGTGTTTCGTTCTCAAACACGGCTGGGATGTCAAGTAACTTCCTATAATGTTCTTAGGAGAATGAAAAAACATTCACGCTCTCCATTTAAATCAAGATATATTCTTTAGCTGTGTGACAATGCGCTCCCTTTCAGCCAGTGGGCTGTACATGGAAGATTTCAAAACAAGGGATGCCTCAACAAGCACAGGTCCTTAAGGCTAAATGTATCGGAACAACAAAAAATGGACCTTGGCAAATGAGATCAGAACATTCTTAGCATTGACAACACCAACTTTTGTCAGAAAATATATATTTATGTATAATTTTCAAATATTTATTTACTTCCAACATCCACATCTATATACCACCATTCATTCCATCATTCATTCACACTCTCACTAAATGTATACATCTTTCACAGGAAGGGTAATACATCCACCTATATACACATATTTTTACATAAATCACAACACTTCTTTACATTTTCGGTAAGTGTTAATACACAAAATCAAATAGCATAATGCTTATTCAAATGTGACTCGACATATCGGTCGTCAAGAGATAGGCTCCCAATTTGAGCCAGTCAGTATAGGCGAGCTTCTTCAGGAGACGGGTGGTTCAGTCGCAATCACTCCGAGATGTCAAAAGGTGACACTTTTTGACATCTCGGAATGGTTGCAACTGAAAACCATCCGTCGAGTCACATTTGAATAAGCATTATGTTATTTGAGCAGTCGCCCCCGTAGTGAATGGGCTCCTCGGGGGGGGGGGGAGTAAAGAGATTCCAATATTTGAGTGTTTGTTCAGCTTTGGCCGGGTTCGTTCTTTTCAGTGCACTGTGCTCCAGGTAGCACATTCTGGACAGGAAGGCAGTTAGATGTGTTTCAGTGGGCAGTGTTGCATCTTTCCAGTTTATAATTAGGAGTTTATGTGTAACAAACATCCCAGTGTTCAGGGCTTTTCATGCTAGCGGGACTGAGTGCCAGTCTTTATGGTTTGCCCCGAATAGCATCTCTTCGGGGGTCTGTGAGATATCTGTGTCTGAGATGTGTACCCTTCTCCATTAGGGCTTTACCCTAGGACAAGACCATAGCATATGTCCAATGGTGCCATTCTCACCACAGCCACGCCAGCATTGAGGGTCAGTCCCATTTTGTATATTCTAGACAGTGTATAATATAGGCGTTGAACGATTTTGAACTGGATTTCCCTGTTTTTTTAGGTTCATAGACATCCCCTGAACGGCTGCAAAGTACTGGTATGCTCACCGGTCTCAATCGGGGTATCGAGGTCTTGCGACCATGCTTCCGCTAAAGCAAAGTTCCTCCCCACATTATTGGGGATGGCCATGGTATTAAAAGTTTGGAGTCGCGGGTGGGTGTTTGTCTCACGTTCAAGTTCTAATTCGCAGGGGGCAGGGGATGCTTGTCTGGATGTCTCTGTCGTGTGTCGAGATATCGCGGCACGGATTGTGCCGTACTGCAGCCAATGTCCCTCGTGTAGGGATAATGTTTCAGTGGCCTCTGAAAGAGTTTGTATAATTTGGCCATCACATAGGTCGTGTATTTTGACCCGTTCCCACAGGGAACCCTGCAATGGATGTAATGTCGGCGTATGCTCAATTGCGAGGAGGCCCTTAATCAACATCCATATGGGTGTTGCTTTGGTGTCTATACCTTGCTTGGCTCGAAGCCTGTGCCATTCGGTTACCATCGGTCCCACTATTGGGTGCACCTTAAGCCGCCGGAATGGTTTCTCTGGGTGGGGTGGCTAGAATATCTAGTGGGGAGGAGGGGCTACTCAGTGCTAGCTCCATCGCCTTCCAGCTAGAGTCGTCGCCCGGATTAAGCCAACACTTGGCCCAGCAGATTTGGGCTGCCATGTAATAGCTCCGCCAGGGCGGAAGCGTAGGCCGCCATCCTGTTTAGATGCAGTGAGGACCCCAGATCGGATACGCGCCTTTTTACACCGTCAACTTCGAAAAAGCGGCCTCTATATTTTTGTACATCTTCGGGCTTGGGGGTCGATAAAGACCACTCTTGTGCTATGGGGGACCAGCAGGGATACACTTGTGCATGGTTCCACCATAAGGGGTACTATTTTAATCGTAGTCTGCACCCCCACATCTGATCTTACCCCAAGACTCGACTGAGTGCTCCTGTTTGGAACAACATCCAAGTCATTTATATCCAGTGAGCTTTCCACTGCTAGCGGGGTCTGGAGTTGGGACTGCATCAACTTACAGACCCCTTCCTTATTTATAGACTCTGGGATTGTAAGATTACATAGAAACTTACAGGAAGAAACATTTCTGCATTTAACTAATTTTAAATTGTTTGACTTGTTCCACTTCCCACCCCTTGTGATATTGCCACATTTTGGGGTGGGATAAACCACTCCCTATTGAGGACTATTTGAGCTTTCCCCATAGCAAGCTGAGGGCGCCCCAACATCTTGCCGAGTTGAGACAACTGGGGTCATCACCATAGGTGGGGGTTGAAAGAACAGAGGAGTTAACTACCACCAATGATTCTTCAATTGAAATAGGACCCTCCTTGTCGACAATCTGAATAGGTTCTTGTGCCCCCCCCCCCAAAAAAAAAGGGAGCTGGGCCCAGGGATGCTATGTGGCCCAGACAAGCCTACAAATCTTCCACCTTTGTGATGATATAGCTCAAGATTGAGGTATGCACCTTTACTTCGTCCCAGATATTGTCATACAAGCGAACAAATGAGCTTAGCACCAAATTAATGGCGGAAAGACTAGGAGAAAACAGTTTGACCACCTTGTCTGCTTCCCTTAGGGTATGATGGATAGATCGTTGCTCTACACTGTCCACAGAATCTGGAAGATACAATGGTGAAATGTAGCCATCATTATTGTTCAGAATATTGGTCAGTTCAGTAGGGGACCCAATCCTTGATGCATCACAAGTCTGTTGAATTACACTCTTCAGAGCCTCACAGGTTTGCACTTGAATAACTGAATCAGCATATTCTATTATGCTCATATCCATGAGGCCATTCATCTGTGTTCGGTCCAAGGTAGCAATATTTCTTGTTGGCACAACAGATTTTATTTCGGTGCTTGAACCCGCAAATTTGGGAAAATAGTCAGTGATCTTCTGACATTCTATTGGAGATAGCATAAGGGAGGATTTGTTCTGTGCCTGGGGGGTGATTTTACCACCCAACTTTGTGCCGTCCTTATGGTGCGCAGCATGCAGGGCCGAATCAGCCTCCCCACACGGATTGCCATAACTTGTTTCTTCCAAATTGCGTTTCAATACTTCAACAGGCGGACATGCAGTACTTTCCTTGCTGCCCCCTCTCCCGATGTGTCGTTACAATTTCAGCCGACCTGGGACGGCATAAGTCCCCCACAGTGGTCGGACTTTCAGACCTGTGCAAAAAACTGTTATCTTCGCCCGAATGGGAAAATCCTGATCCATCTTTGGCTCAAAGGGAAGCACAAGACAGTGCAACCCTGCAGTCACCAAAGTAAAACAGACGAGCGGAGCGGAAGCGGGGTTCAGTTCCCCACCCCGAGTAGTTGTAATAGCACATAAAAGCACTTACTAGTGAAGTTGGCTGATCAAAATTACTGCGATGTGTTGCATTTACTGAAGTTTCCAGCCGGCTGTCGTAACCGAAGACCTGCCGAAGACAACAACTCTGCAACAACTCTGCAAATGCTCTGCGTTCTAAGAGGTTCTTTGACAAATTGGGATGAAAGATCCTCCTTCCAACTGGACTGTAGAAAGACTGCTGCACAACAGACTGCCAAAGACAGCAATTTCGGCAACAACTCCGCAAATTCTCTGCATTCAAATAGGGTCTTTGAGGACTTGGGATGAAAGCTTCTCCTTCTAACAGGCCTGTACAAAGACTGCTGCACAATGGACTGCAAAAGACAACAACTCGGCAACAACTCTGCGAAGGTTCCGCGTTCGAATAGGGTCGTTGAGGACTTGAAATGAAAGCTCCTTCCAACAGGACTGGATTGCTGCACAACAGACTGCCAAAGACAACAGCTCGGCAACAACTCTGCTCCTTCGCTTCAACAAGCTACCTACCCTGAGCATTAACAGGGCCTAAAGGACGTATACCAATTGAGAACAGGAGATGTGGAATCTGTAAAAATCGTAGGCAAATTGAGACTAATCGATCTGCATTAACATGCTACCCTAAGTTGGGACACTTGTGTGAATTCTATCTGGAAGAATTTACCAGTAACATAGTTCGAATTAAAACAAGATCCTTTTGGAGAACCTGCCATATGGCACAAAACAGCCATGCAAATATGGCACTGTTTAAATTGTGGCAAAGGATTGATGGTTTACATAACTCTGTGCGATAAGAAAGGAGTGCTGTAAGAAAGTTAATTTGGGATCTGCTGAACAAGAATCTTTATTTATTCTGTTGAATGATTTTATTTATATTTTCTTTATATAAGTGCATACAGTTGAAAAACAACTTTTTACACTACCAAAATTAAGAAAAGATAACTTATTACAATACAATTTAAAAGAAAAAACCCAAGAAAGAAAAAAACACAATTAGTAAGAAAACCAGTTTACAGTGTAATCAGTGGCATATAAAAACTAGATAAAACAATAAAAAAAGAACCTTACTGGTCACCCATACGTATTTCATCAGCACAGATGGAGTTATTGTATTCTCAAACCAGTCCCTTTTTATATTCAACAGGCAAGAGACAGCAGACACCTTTTTGCCTCCCAATATGGGGTTTACCCTGAGCCAAAGATGATAAGCAAAGGAGACTTCTGTAAACAACTCGGCCGCAAAGAGTAGACTCTAGAATTGATTGCTCTCATGGAGTCTAAAATTAGCGTACACTTTGTCGTAATAGGCACTCAGGCTAAAGCAAGAGGTTTACGTGTCTTACAGTTTCTATCTGACCGCCACACAACCGGCAAAGGTCTTTTGCGAATGGGATGCTCTGCCAGGCACCCCAGACTCCAAGAACTGGCAGAATATCCAGGCGCATCAGTAAGACAAATGGTATCAATGCGGGAAAGCGCCACTTTATTAGATGCTGCCTCAAACCTAGGGAGAAACCCCCCTTGTGGGTGAACTGCGTATATTTACGCCTTCCTTCCAGGTGAGCAATAGTCAGTTCTTTGTCATAATTCCTACTTCCAGCATCAATTTTTTCCAAGAAGACAGGGACCTCTTGTTCACAAGAGCATGTCAGGGCTGTAGCTTAGCAGTGTGCAAGCACCGTACTCTCCAGTTCTTTGTACCAGACACTATGCATAGACAACTATCAGCGGCGTGCTTAAGGTACTCTATCTGTACTGCTGATCCTCTCCTTCCATGACGTTCTAAACTGTATACCGTCAAGGCCACTGTCTGCTTCGTACAACGCTATTCCGCACTAGTGTCACCGAATCAAGCCCATCGCACGTTGTTTTTCATATTGGTCACCATGTTACACCATGATTCTGCCTGCACATGCTTCTCTGTAAATGCCTGCGAGCATAGCAGATCTTGTTGTTTATTGTTCCCTCACAGTGCGTGACTCATGCTCGTTACCTCTCATTACCAGCACATATGTTTTGTAAATGCCTGCGAGCATAGCACATCTTGTTGTTTGCTGTTTCCTCACAGTGCGTGACTCATGCTTGTTACCTCTCATTGCCAGCACATATGTTTTGTAAATTGCCCGCTAGCATAGCACATTTTGCTGTTTGTCGTTCCCCCTCATTGCGGTACTTATGCTTGTTTGGTATGTACCCGATTTTGTTGGTGTTGTTCGGCCTAAACGTTCCTTAAGCCTTATTGTTGCCACTACATGTTAGGTCGAGGGACTACACGATAGCCCACCTATTCCACTATACGAGTCACCACGTGTCAATTACACTGAGCTGTTGTAGCTCTAATCAAACTAAGGGCGGAGGCATAGCCTTCAAATTCAAGAGCTCACTTGAACTTAGAACCTTCTCCTCCCCTCGGATTACGTCAGCTGAACTACTCTCCATTAAATTACCCATCTCTGCTAACCAAACTGCCACTGTGCATCTCATCTATAGCCCTCCAGGTCCCATATCCTCGTTCATTGAAGACACATCTTCTCTCCTAGCCAATAATACCAAGCCAAACTCACAAATCCTTCTACTCAGCGACATGAATTTAGGTTACCATGATGTGAATGACACCAAATCCCTTGGCCTTGCCAATACACTAACTGATTTCGGCCATACCCAACACATCAGATTGCCTACCCACACTAAGGGTCACATCCTGGACTGGATTGCGGACTTGAACTGCTCGCTCAACATGATTTCTGTGACCCCTTGCCCCTGGTCAGATCATCACAATATAATCTTCACTATAAACTCCAGTCCACCCATTGCCAAACCTAACCTCGCACCACCCATCCACACAGGTAACAAGAAGGATATCACAATAGAGAAACTTCTCCCACTTATCCTCCCTTTGCTGGACACAGTTACAACCACCTGTTCGGACCCCACAGTCTTAGTGGATACCTATAATCATGCTATGGCGGAAGACCTTAACACTATTGCGCCACTCAAGCTACGCAAACAAAAACCTCGCCTCCACCTTAATACCTGGTGCACCCCTCATTTACGTGACCTGCGCAAAGAAAAAAGAAAAGCAGAGGCACATTGGAAAAACTTACCATCCTTAATTAACAAAACAACCTACCCACTGCCTCTTCCACTTACAAAGAAGCCATATTTGCAGCTAAAAAAGAGGTGTACAACAAACGGATAATACAAGCTCAATCTAATACAAAGGAACTCTTCAAGATCCTCAAGGAACTAGAGTCTCCAGTAGCCCCCCATTGACACATGTACCCCAGACACTGCCTGGTGTACCAACATCCAAAAAGCACTCCTAGATAAAATTGCTCTTCTACAAACCAAAATCAATGCCAAAAGAAACCATCTATCGGATGCGCCTGGATACCCCCAGTCGTACAACATTTCTACGCCTAAACACTCCTTTAAGCCATTCAGCTTCACACCTTTCTCTATCGAGGAGGTTGAAACTATTATTAAGAAGCCCAAGCCTTCCAATTGCCAAGCGGACTCCTGCCGCGCCCCATCATAAAGGAGGCTGCACATGATCTAGCACCCTTCATCACCTCATTCATAAATGCCTCCGTTAAATCCGGCACTGTACCTAATAACCTCAAATATGCGTGGGTTATACCACTTATCAAAAAACCCACTCTCGACCCGAGCAACCCTTCAAATTACAGGCCCATCACCACGGTACCCTACCTACTTAAAATCCTGGACCGAGCGGCCTATCTTAAAATCCAGGGCTACCTCGAAAAAAACTATTTACTAGGTCTCAGACAATCCGGCTTCCGACCCAGACATGGGACAGAGACAGCATTGATCGACTTAAAAACACAAATTGAGGATCTGAGCAGTCCATTCTGCTTCTCCTTGATCTTTCAGCGGCTTTTGATTTGGTCGATCATCAAATCTTGTGCCATCACCTTAAGTTAGCGGCCCACTTTTCTGATGCTGCTACATCCTGGATCAGTTCCTTCTTGTCAAACAGAACCATGGGGTCTTTTCACCTCTAGCAGCAGCAGATCCAGCACACGTGCCCTGTGGAGTCCCACAAGGATCTTGCGTACCACCCACATTATACAATGTGTCTACTAAACTGCTCTTTGATATACTTGACTATCTGGGGGTCTCCTACACCAACTATGCGGATGACACCCAGATACTCATCCCCATCACTGGCGACTATGTAACTGATTTCAAAGCACTCAATGCAGTCTATACTGTCATCCAGGTGTGGATGGCTCATCATGGGCTCTGCCTTAATGATGAAAAGACAGAACTACTCATGCTAAGCTCCCCCATCAAACTCACCAAACTTGACCCCGATTACAAATCCTTTATTATTGATAGAAACATCATCAAAGTATCCAACGTCACAAAAACGCTTGGCTTCTACTTAGACTCTACACTCAGCATCATCCTATACTTGCAAACTCATTACCGCTTGCAGACCTTTCTTGACAACCGGCAACTGCACGATTCTTGCCAGAACTCTCATCTTATCCAAAATTGACTACTGCAATGCCCTCTACTTAGGGACGAGCCAGAGAAACCTGGACAAACTTCAGGTAACTCAGAACAATCCCATCAGTGCCGCACTTAACATACCTAGGGGATCACACATCTCTGACACAAGACCTAACCTTCATTGGTTATCTGTTGCATCTCGCATATCTCTCAAAACACCTGTGCTAACACACAAGGCCCAGAACAACCTGGCACCTGCCTACCTCTCCTCCCGCTTCCAGCGTCATACTGCCACCAGACCCCTGAGGTCTGCCCAAGTACACACACTGTCCATCTCTCATTACAAACTACAGACAGCCGGAGGATCCAGTTTCCTAGTCCTCGCGACTTAACTATGGAACTCCCTTCCTAACAAGCTCAGACTAGAAGCTTCTGTTCACTCCTTCAAAAACAGAACCAAACTTTGGTTGCATGATCTTGATACAATCGGTCACACCGCCCCTAACCTCTCGGGATGCCCGTGGGATGATGTAACCTGCCTACACCAAATGTATGCTGCACACCAAATTCTCAGTACCTTCTTGTAATGATTTTCCCCACATTGCTTTGCAATTCTGTAACCTTTATCTCATCTTTGTATTTTTGTCTGTTTCTGTACCATTATGTCACACTTTCATCAAATGGAAAGTAGCTTTGATTGCCTGCAACCTTGTGTAACCTGTGTAACCATTCCCTTCAAATTATGTGCCCAGATGCCTGTCGGCAAGGTGCGCACTACACAAACAAAATACAAATACAAATGAGAGTGTCGTTCAGCATGAGCCACGCTCGATTGTATTAAGGAGGTACATCTTCCCCACCAAATTTTATACTTACCCACAATTTACAGGCAGCAACAGTCCAGCTAGATATAAGTGACTGGAGACTTAGTTCCAGTCTTATCGCCTCAACTGTTGTCGAACCAGGTAGACCCAACAGCGATCTCAAGATTTTATCCTCCAGTTTTGGGAACAAATTGATTGCCCTCCACGGGAAGATATCTAAGGCATATAGGATCCTGGAGACAATTGCAGTTTTATAGGCATTCAATTTTGCCTCCAGTGATCATCCACCCCACTTATCAATCATTTTCTTAAGTACCAGCCACCTGGGCCAGACTGTAGGCTTTACCGAGTCATACAAGTTAATTTATTTGCCCCCAATTTCCAGTTAAATTTATTTCCCGCCTGTGCCCATTTTCCAAACACCATTAATTTTGTTTTTCGTATGTTTATCCTTAGGCCGTTCTCCACGTAGGTTAGTAACACATTCAGGGAGCCTTGTAATCCTATTGGTGTTCTATCCAGGATAACAATGTTGTCTGCGTACCCGACAGTGTTTACTACTTCGTGACCATATTGGGGTGGGTGGTTGTGAGCAGCCAGCAGAGCCCTGTCCAGATCGGACATGTACACATTGTACACTAATGGTGTCAAAATGCAGCTTTGCTTCAAACCCACATTTGTCTCGATGGGCTGCGTTAGGGCACCATCCTGGGATAACCGAACCTGCACCGTTGTCTTGTGGACTAGTTGTCTAATGAAAGAGAAGTGAAGGATCAATGCCCCAACCGTTCAGCTTATCCTACAGTTTTTATCAAATAACTATCAAAAGCTGAGCTGAAATCAACAAAGCAGACATATAGCAAGGTTTCATTGTACCTATAAGCATCTGAGATAAGGTTCATAAGGACCCATAAAGCGTGCTTTGTTCTAAAGCCCTTTCTGAAGTCAAAGTGGTGCTTATCGAAAAGGTAGTTTTCATCCGGCCACTGAGTGAGCATGTCGAGTAGGATGCTTGCAATATTTTTTGAGCTGCAATCCAGCATGGCCAGTAGCCTATAGCATCCTGGATCTGTCCTGAGTCCCTGTTTATATACTGTGATTACGAATAAATCACACCATGAGCTCGGGATAGTTCCTGTTTGGCAAATACGGGAGAATAACATTTTCAGAATCTTAGCCCAAATGATGGGGTCTTGCTTTAGTATGATCTTAGAGAGCCCATCTGGGCCTGTAGCCCTAGAATGCTTGGCTTCTTAATTAGCTCCCCAAGATCTGCAGCCTGCACTTGGTACCAAACAGTTGTGCCCACCATCGGGCAATCCTTAAGTCTGGGCATGCTGGCTTTCTTTACACGAGCAGCCCAATCCTCAGCGGCAACGGGACTGACTTCTATAGCCAGTTGTCCGCCTCTGATTGTGCGAATCATGAACCAAAATCTCTTTGAATCATGTGTTGGAACGATCCTGTTGATATAGTTCCATTTTGCAGGGATATTTCCATAGCGATATTCACCAAGCCACCGCCTATATGCCTGCTTAATGGCAGACAATCTACTCTTAATGTTCACTGTGGAAATGTTTTCGACACCTCTTTGGTTTTCGGCACTCCATATTAGTTAAGCGCTTTTTGTCTGCAATAACAGCATCATAGGGAACCCAAGGTTTATGTTCCTTTAATTTAACTGTCCAGTTCCTATTGTTGCACGCCCTGATCGTGGTTACCATAAATTTTAGATCCCATGTGTACTTCATGAGTAGCACATCCCCGTTATTTCCACAGCTTTTTATTTCCTCATTCAAGTTGTTTATATTCAGGTGCGACAAACAGAGACGATTTCCCGGTAAATTCACAGTAGGGTTTGATTTCAATTTCTTCCTAGGCTTGCCCTCAGATATTATTAGTGTAATTCTGAGTGTAACATGGTCACTCATCGGCACCGCTTTGGTCTGTACAGCAGGGCCCAAGTCACTAATAACTCCATTCACGAATATAAAATTGATCAAAGAAGAGGAGATGCCATTTTTCCATGTGTGTTTTGTCCCCGTTGCCACCATGGGGAGCCGGATTAAATCAAACTCAGCCAGAATGGTAGTCCAATCTGTGTCGTGCGCCATGCTGGAGTGGCCCTTCTCTCATCAGTATGAGTAGGCAAACCCTGCCAGCAGGTTTTGTTAAAGTCCCCTTCCCCTGCCAACAGGACACCACCCCTTTTGTTATCTCCCAACCTTGAGTGGAGCTTATCGTGGACGACCTCAATTAGTTCACAAGTTGAATTTCCCCCTGGAGTGAGTATCATATAGGCCCAGCACAAGGGCATCTATGGGGATACATGGAAAACCGACCAGGACTGTTGCCAGTAGGTTTTCATGTTCCCTAGTTCCCTGGTACTGTCTGAGCATATACTCATGTTTTGTCCCTATGCATAGACCACCTTTGCTGCGCCCCTTAAGTACGGGTGGGGATAGCTGAAAAATTGTACAAAACTCCTTCATGTGAAAAGGGGTCGTCAGCCACGTTTCCTACAAAACAAATTGATTGGACATTTGCAATTCTTAACTACCTGCAGGATTTACCAGAAAGGAACGGCGACCACGTGTGTTCCAGGATAGCATTGAAAAAGAGACCACTTGGTCGACCATAGGTCATCATTCCTCATTTTGGGCTTTCAGCCATCTATCCTGTATTCTGGCAGTATTTACATAGTTTTCGTTCTCAGACAGAGTACAAGCACTGTGAAACCCATTAGTGGCATAATACATATGCACACTTTCACTCCTACGTAATACCCTCTTGTCCATCCAAGAGTTCACAGACTCAAATATAAAAACGATTTGAATGTATGTTTGTACAGATCGAATTTCATTTTATATTATTTTTTGTTTGTATAATGTGATTTAAATTTGTGAAAAGTTCAATTGAACTGAAACACAATAAATCATTTTACATTTTTTTTTAAAGAAATGTCACTTTACTGTGTCTTGACACCCTTTCCTAGTTTGTTCACTAAATGATAGTCGGTAGCAGATGCATACCTCAGAAGACAAGGACTCCACATGTTCCCATTGCAGTTGATGCACGCTCCAACTCATTAGGAATTGTTTAGAGATCTACAAATGACATGTGATTTAGCCTTGTTGCTGAGCCTATCAGTGTATAGGAGGACATTGATTCCTTTGAAGAGGATCCAGTTGATTAGAACAATTTCAAACGCATTATTAATGTCAACATTTCTCCAAAAGAGATATTTTAAGCAAGCACTTTATTTTCAAAATATGCAAATTCCATATAAATTCATGTCTGAATGGATGTTCATGCTTTGTAGTTCTTTCAACCACACAACCCTCATTGGTAATGGCCTATCCATTTTTGGGGTAGACAGTTTAAAGGAATCTTACTCCACATATGCTGGGGCTTAAGTCGTTTCTACTGGTTTAAATGTTCAAGCATGTCACACGAACATATGGGCCTCCATTCAAATGTCTCTACTTTGATTGATTCTGAAGATTTCTCAAGTTAAATGCCTCCATGTTAGAAGCGCTACGGCAGCAGATTCACAAAGTGAACCTGATTGCACGATCTGGTGAAGGGCATGAACAACTCTCTTACCTATAACTACAGAGATCTGGGGTTATCTCTGTGTTCTCATACCTTTTTCGTTTCCAGATTGACGGTAATTTACCATACAAATGTTTTGAATCAGAAAAATATGCAATGCATGGGGGCCTTGGGGTGTATTTAAGGGCTTTAATATGTGAAGGGGTAAGGGACTTGTAGAAGTATGGGGTTAGTCTAAAAGCTGTGCCCTTGCTTACTTTTAAAGTATGGCATGCAGTTTCTATAATGAATGTACTTCACTTTGGCTCTGCTATTTTCTGTCTGCCCTGCTACTGTGCATTTTCCAAGCTAAAACATGGTACATGCCGATACTGAGTTTTCAGCTGTAAGCAATTGGACTATAATGGCCTCCCCCTCGCGGCCAACTGCACAACTAGAGGAGTTGGTAGTTAGCGGTTCACAGTTGCTGGAAGTAGTCGGTTTGGTCCATTGGTAAGTCATTTTTGCTGCCTACCGGTTTCTCCTATTTTCACCTATGAAGAAGCAGGTGACTAGTTATGCCACACAAAGTAAAGTTTCGGAGGCAACGTCTGATACTGGGAAAAAGGGCCTCTTACGGCGAACCCTTGTGCATGCATGTCTGCTCTGGGCTCTTGCCCAAACATTCGATCCCCTTCGACATGTGAATCGGTAGCGGGCAAGCAGTCTGCAAGCAAGATCACGTCATACTTTTCATTAGTGCCTGCAAATGTGGGAAACATGCAAGACGCCAAGCATTACGTATTATGAAGTCTCTTGTCAAACTTAATGATCACCAGCAGGAGTACGCTTGCAGAGCCCTGCCGCCCATTGATAATAACTAATTGCTAAATCTCTGATACAGTTTACAAAGAGAAGCTACAGAGGAAGAGGGCTTGCGGCAGATGACAGTAGTCAACCTTCCAACCCTCTAATATAATAGGTGGCAGACTTTCATAATCCCTTAGGTTACAGAATCTGGTTGAGCACGCTTGCTTCACTTTTAACTCTTCCTACATGCCGACCCAAATGGTCAACATGACAGAGGTACATTCTTTGCTGAAAGCCTTATATTATCCCTATCCGGGAAAGTCTATAAAGAATTAAAAAAAACAGCACAATCCTGCTAAATGCCATTGATATGGCGACCATGGCCCAAAACGTTTACTCCTCCACAGACGTTGAAATCAAGATCAGGATGTGGAAGCAATTACCAGTATGCCAGACCTTCAGATGGAAACGAAGGCAAGTAAGGTAGTGAATGATGAATGATGAACAACATCAGAGGGAATCAGACTTTGGCCAAAATGGCGTGTTTACTGCTTCCCCGCCCCGTAATCTGGAGGGTCACAGGGAACCAATTGGCCTATTTGACGACTTAGTAGCGTCCTCGCTACTGAGGGAACGTAGAAGACAGTGGAAGAAGAAGGTGAAGGGGGGGCGTCCACTCAAAAGGGGAATGTCTAGGAAGCCTTCCTATAAAAAACATTCAGACCTGAGATCCTTCTGCAACATCAGCAAAATCATTTGTACTTTACTTAAATACATTGTACGTACCTCTTGGGTTTGGCTCAACACCAGAAATACTGAAAGTTACAAAAGAAGTTTGTTTTTCTGAACTACATGAATACACTATTCTTTGCATCATTTTTTATTTTAGAAAAGCCTTAACCTACTGTTTTAAATCATTTATCAGACATGTAACCTTAATGTCTTATTTTCACTATTTACAGATGCTGGCATCAAAACTCACTGCACATTTTCGGAGGAAATGCATAGAAGTAACTGACAGAAGAGTGCGTATCATGAATGAAATTCTGAATTGCATCAGATTCATCAAGATGTATGCGTGGGAAAAACCTTTTTCTCAGAAGGTTCAAGGTTTGTTAGATCACAACTTGCTTTTTTGCAGTAAAAATGTTACTGTTGACGATGAAGAAATAATTCTCCATTTGTAGAGAGTAGTGCACCACAATGAATCTTGGAAGATGTTGTTTCTAGCTGCAATGTCCCAGCTTCAAAGTATTAAGAAGGTTAAACGTTTTAAAAATACAGTTTTAAGCCTTTCAAAAACTCTAAAAAGTACATTATGGATAAAGGCATCTGAAGGGTAAGAGCCACAACTTCCCAGCCCTATTCTGGCGCACTCCAGCACCTCTATGCTAGCCACAACCATGGTTCCTGACAGCTTGCTAAAGCATATGACTGAGCTGGGCTGGGAAACCGGAGAGGGAATGAAGAATAGTTACAAGAAGCACTTCTTGAATACTTCAGTGGGAGCGTATGGACTGTTGTTTATAGTGGCTATGCCAATTGGAATTTTATAAGTGAAGAAATAATATTAAACTGGTCTTTTAGCACAATTAATTGCTTAGAGGCAGAATTGCCCTCCTCCATCCCGTGTCTGATTGGAGGTTGCTTTTTTATGTTGGTTGGGGAATCTTTGGATATGACAATTGCAGCACTGTAGCTTTCACATTCTTAATCTGTCTTCCTGGTGTCTGGTAACAGGAAGGTAGAAAGGGGTACATTCCATTTTCAGGCCTTCTCGTAGGCCAGGGCTGGGCATCTAATGATGTGCAGTATCAGGCATTAAGATATATAGGGCCTCATTACGACCCTGGCGGTACGGGGTTAACGGCGCCGTAAAAGGTGCCAGCGCCGTTTACCCCGTACCGCCTCATTACGAGGTCCCCTCGCGGGACCCAGGAAGTAATGCCTGGTCAAACCAGGCGTGCTTACCGGGTCCCGCGAGGGGAAGAGGGAGCAAACAACGGGCCAACTCGTAATGGCCCGTTGTTTGCTCCCTCTCCCATTCCCATTCAGCCCTATGGGGGCTGAAATGGGAATGGGGAAGGACCGGGTCCGGGTCCTTCGAGGGAGGAATTACCGGGCCTTCCGAACTCGGAATGGTCCGGTAATTCGTCATTCTGTGGACCCGGACGCGATTTCGGTGGCATGGCTACCGCCGAGGTCGTAATGAGGCCCATATTCTGACAGCCAGGGGTAACTTTAAAAGTGCCACATATTTTCCCTCAGGAAATGTGATTTATGGCTGCATGGTAAACAGCATGACGGCTTCTGTCTGTAAGGTTGGAATGTGCAGTTTCCACTTGTGGGTCTGTCCGTTTCTCAGCACACTGTATCTCAGGAAATTTAGTTTCGGGCACATGGTCTCCAGTATGACACCAGCAGGAAGTCTGGAAAGTAAATAACGTGAATGTAGGTTTTCCAGCAGCTTACGAAGTGTATATTGGAAGAGGTAATGTTTGGCCTGATGTAATCTGGCATAACTGCATCCAGACAGTGGATAATGTTGCTTTTGCTTTCAGGTGTTTCGTTACAAAATCACAGTGCATTTCGGGAGATGTGTTTTTTATCTTGCTCATTGTAAATTGCATAGAATACGTATTAATTGAAGACACCCCTAACGTATATTTATTTATATATTTAAATGTATAAAATGCTTTCGCCTGAGCACTGTACATAATTCCCAAACAATTGTAAAAAAGATGCATGATCAAAAAATGGGCCCCCACAACATGGTGTTAAATTCTCAGTGATGGGAGAGAGAAGACAATGGGCCTCATTACAAGTGAGGCGGTAAGGGGTTAACAGCGCTGGTAAAGGTGCCGGCGCCGTTAACCGGTCCCCGTACCACCTCATTACGAGGTCCCCTCGCGGGACCCGCTCTGGACATCTGGTCAGACCAGACGTCCTTTGCGGGTCCCGCGAGGGGACCAGCATGCTAACAAAGGGCCCGTCATTAATGGGCCCTTTGTTAGCATGCTCCCCATTCCCATTAAGCCCTATGGGGGCTCAAATGGGAATGGGGATGGTCTGGGTCCGGGTTCCCTGAATGGGGAAATACTGGGCCCTCCAAAGTCGGAATGGCCCGGTATTTCCCCATTCAGGGACCACGGACCCGAGTTTGGAGGCAGCCATGCCCTTATTAAGGGTATGGCTGCCTCCAAACTCGTAATGAGGCCCAATGTGTTTTAAGGGCTTCTTAGAAATAAGTGAGATTAGGGCCATAACGTAAAGAGAAGGGGAGAGCATGCCATGGCCTAGTGGCGAAAAGGGAAATGGCACGGAAATCGGAATTAGCACAGTGAGGGTGAGGAACAGTTAATAAGAAAATTGATGAAGAATGACAAGCGTGAGCAGAAAGGTACACATAAACAAGAGAGAAGAGAGGTGTTGAGCAAGGCCATCAACACATTTAAAGACAATACACATGTGAACAGTTGACAGCATAACACATGCTTTGCTTCAGTGAGCAGTGAATAGTGAACCTGCCACCTTTTGATTCAGCTAGGCAACTCCCCATGACCCTACCTCTAAGTGCACCAGTGTCCCATTGGTTGAGGACCGGGCATGGCTTAGGATGAGTGCTGGCAGGGCCAAGGAGGAGCTTGATCACACAGAGTGGGCAGCAGTAAACTCTCATCCATTTGAGAAGCCACTCCGTGGCTCTCTAATCTTGTCACCATACTACACGGACTACTTCTTGGAAGGAGACCCTCAGAATCACCAGTGAACATTTATACACGAGCTGCTGGCATCATGGGATTGGTTTTGGGCCCTCCAGAGATGTTGTTTTAATTCATGGCTATTCCTAACTTGCTTTTTCTTTGCGCTGCAAACCTCATTATTTCCCCACATATCTCCACTTCAAAACTATTCCACGATGTGTAGACTGAACACCAACACCTCATTTTCTTTGAAGAAAGCCCTAATCTCTTTCTCAAGCCACACTCCAAATTTCTCATCTTTGAGTGAGAGTGCATTCAGCGTCCACGTGCTCTTTTGGCTATCATATTGCCCCACATCTAGATGCAGAAACATGATCAGAAATGGCTATTTGCCCTATGCTTGTTCCCACTACTCTGTCAACCACATCCCAGGTGCCCCAAAAAATCATCTCTGCACCAATACAAATGGTTGTCAAATTGTAGGATTAACAAAAGTAAGCCAAACCCAAGAGGACAGCTAGTCCTTTTATTGACTACTTTATTGTAGATATATCTAGCTGAAACTTGACATATGATTTTGAAGTGTTTCCCTGTTGGAAAGTGATTGTGACCATTTGATTTTAGCTGTTAATTTTCAGTTGCCTCTGAGTAGTAGACAATCTTGCTCAGGGGAATTAGAAACTATTGTTAACGACATTTGCAAACCATTATTGTGGCCCCAATGTGATCGAGAATGTGTGATGTTGAAATGTATTATAAATGCCTTGCCTTGTCTTGGAGTGTGTTTGAATCCCCTTACTGACTCCAGCATGATGCTAAATGAATGGGGCCTCATAATGAGGATTGCAGGTGATGCTTTTGTGAGACCTAAAAGAAAGCTAAGGTATGATAATAAACGGCTAGGCTGGTTTGGAAATGAGTGTAGGTCTGCTAAGCAGTCACTCCTCATAACCTTGAAGCGCATGACTAGGTGCAGCAGGAAGATTACAGCCTCTAGGCAAATATATAAAAATGCAATTATCAAGGGGAAAGCTGAATGGGCTGCAAAGAAATGGAAGGACCTGGAAATGGCTGCTGTCTCTGGTGATTCCAAATTATATTGGAGAATGATTGCTGTGGGTTTAAACGACAATTGCCGCAAAGAGAGAGGAGGAACCCTGGTGATTTTGGCAATGAGTTGGTTTGAACATTACTAAAGTCTATATAATCCCAGCAATCATTCATCCACTGCGGTATTAAGGTACCCCCCCCCCCCCCCAAGTGTAATAAATGGCACAGCTCATATCCCTGATAATGCACTTAAACACTCACCTAACAGGAAAGCTGCTATCCAGACTTGGTCCCAATAGAATTTTTCAAGTATGAACGGACAATTGGATACCATTATTTACAAGGGTATGTAACATTATCTCACAGAACAAGACCCTCCTACGTAATTGGAACCAGGCTATTGTTCTGCCGATCTTTAAGAAGGGGAACACTGCAGACCCAACCTGTTATCGTCCCATCTCCCTGATTGATACAACAGCTAAATGGTTTGGCCGGATACTCCACAGGAAAATCATGGACTGCGCAGAGGAGAATGCCATTTTATCAGATATCCAATATGGTTTCTGCAAAGGAATGGGGACGGCTTATGCATTGGGACCACAAAAAGTAAAACAAGAATCATACTGGCTGAAGCATATGAAGGCTAGTAAATGTGCCTGAATAAATGGCTCTATTTTGCTCTATGGGAACGGCATGGGGGGGCTCCCAGTTGATCACGCCTTACATATTTACAAAGTCTGTACCAGTGGCGACGTACAGAGCAGCAGTCTGTGGGCGCCAGGTGCCATTGTCTATTCAAAGGAAAGAAAATCAGTTCCTTAGAAGTATTATTGGGTGAATCAGGGCTTCCCCAGTTTTATACTACATCAAGAATGTAGCATGATGTAGGTTTTAGAACTTATTCAGCTTCAACTGCTGTTGTACTGGCTGCATCTATGGGGTAACCCAGCTCTGTCACTGACAAGGTTATTAATTCAGGACATTCTGGACTCATAAGTACAACATAAATTGAAATGGCTAGATTATATGCATGTAACTCTTAACCAGCTTGGTCTGGTAGATTATTTCCATGGTAAATCAGGTGGGGGTGGGGGTGAGGTCACAGAAACTCTGACCAAGGTATATTTAAAATCAAAACAAATCGAAAGAGAGGCTTGTGAATCTCATAAAAAAGCACTGCAGGATAAATGAACGAAAGGTTTGAACAGCTGCCTGTAATCGGCATGATGTGGATGATTTGTTATATTTTCTGTTGTCCTTCATATACGAAACTGCAGCGCAAATATCTGTCCATTGTTTAGAGAACGTGGGTTAAGAAGTGCACGTACAGCTTTTAACCTGATTTTATCCCCTGCAAGTGTCATCTAGAGAGGCTCAGCTTCACCTCACTGATGATGCCCAACAAGGGTGAAACACGTATATGGGGGTTGCTGATGGTACTCTTGTTCAGAGAGGAATTGCCATAGCATGTCGGTGCTGGACTGCCCTTGTGGGCGGGACAAAGACTGATATGCACATGGATATTTCCCATCTGTGAAGGTACAGTGAGCAAAAAGCAATGGCTGCGAACTCTCAATGTGGTTAATAACCACCGAACAGGTTATCATGCCTTGTTCTTTCGAGAGAGGGGCGCCTGCTACCTTTTTTGTATTTTTGAAAGGAACTTGGGGTTGGTCACCCTAGGTTACCTGGGGGCAACCAGACGTGGACTCCCTGCTCACTGGGCTTAGAGAGGCTCATCTTCACCTCACTGATGATGCCCAACAAGGCTGAAACACGTGTATGGGGTTGCTGATGGTACTCTTGTTCAGAGAGGAATTGCCATAGCATTTCGGTGCTGGACTGCCCTTGTGGGCGGGACAAAGACTGATATGCAAATGGATATTTCCCATCTGTGAAGGTACAGTGAGCAAAAAGCAATGGCTGCGAACTCTCAATGTGGTTAATAACCACTGAACAGGTTATCATGCCTTGTTCTTTCGAGAGAGGGGCGCCTGCTACCTTTTTTGTATTTTTGAAAGGAACTTGGGGTTGGTTACCCTAGGTTACCTGGGGGCAACCAGACGTGGACTCCCTGCTCACTGTGCTTAGAGAGGCTCAGCTTCACCTCACTGATGATGCCCAACAAGGCTGAAACACGTGTATGGGGTTGCTGATGGTACTCTTGTTCAGAGAGGAATTGCCATAGCATTTCGGTGCTGGACTGCCCTTGTGGGCGGGACAAAGACTGATATGCAAATGGTTATTTCCCATCTGTGAAGGTACAGTGAGCAAAAAGCAATGGCTGCGAACTCTCAATGTGGTTAATAACCACTGAACAGGTTATCATGCCTTGTTCTTTCGAGAGAGGGGCGCCTGCTACCTTTTTTGTATAAGTGTCATCTATGCACAAAAAATGTATATTTATGTTGTGTGTATGCTCGAAATTAGAGCGTTTTTATTGTAGCATATGTAACTTCATTGTGGTATTTTGTAGCTATTGCATTGAGACATATTATACTTGTGTTGCTCTGGTTTTAATGTACTTTTCTGGGCACTGCCGAAATTAATTTTTATCTTTCTACAGAGTCCTCTCGCAGATTCCTCAGCCTAGAGTTACAGAACACACCTGAAGTCAAGCGATAAGGAGAAAGATATGATGATTGCTACCATTTCTCTGCCATGCTCAAAAGAGAAAGAAAACCAAGGATGTTAATACTAGTAACGGTCACATATCCCACAACTCCTCCCACCCCTCTCTGAGCCCTGCAATACCTAGAATTATTGAACAGATACACCTGAACCTATGTAGCACAGAGTAAAATGACCACAGGTCAACGTTGCCCACCAGAACAGTCAATGGCTCATGGATGACAAAAATGAGAAGAGTTTGAATGGTTGTCACAACAAGGGATAAAGCAGATGCAGTTCATAAACTCATGCCAGAAGTCAGTTGCCTGTAGAGGTAGTCCATATGCTAAACAAAAGGGCAGTCTGAGCCAGAGTTCGGGATGAGGCTCAAATTGAAGACACCAATATGCTGAGAAGATTAACAAGGGTTCAGGTTCAAGCACCACATCAACGGATAAGACCAGTTGAGAAGCGTGGATCTTGTCTGACTTCTGTATTTTATTTCCTGATCTGGGCATCTGAACCTGCATGTGATGTCAGAACCCAGGTTAGTGTTCCTCTGCATCCTGAAGAGTGACAGCCTCAGAAATGCAGTCTTCTGCCTACGGGTAACCTCACGAATAAGCCACAGAGGTTTTCAGTAAGGAATATAATGGGCAGGCAACAAAGTCTTGCTGAACGCAGGAGTAAAATGTTTAGTCTCCTTCTTTCGGTGAACTTCCTCACAGAGGTTGGCCGAATCACCTGCTTCAATCATGGTGAGCAATCTCTCTCACACTGTATTACTGCATGCTTGAGAACTCACACACCAAATCATCTCCTACCAGGAGTTTTCCCGCCCCAGGCTGTAAAATCTGAGGGTGCAGGTGCCTCAGAGAAATTATTATAGAAGGCATTAAGGGCATAGGTCTTACCCAGGATGAAACATTTTTTTTTTGGGTGACCTAATCCAGAACCTATCACCCCTACAATCACAATCTTTCCCACCTCATGCCACACATTTCTGTCAAACAATGTGTGACCACAGGTCAACGTTGCCCACCAGAACAGTCAATGGCTCATGGATGACAAAAATGGGAAGAGTTTGAATGGTTGTCACAACAAGGGATAAAGCAGATGCAGTTCATAAACTCATGCCAGAAGTCAGTTGCCTGTAGAGGTAGTCCATATGCTAAACAAAAGGGCAGTCTGAGCCAGAGTTCCCCTACTTCTACTAGAATTGTAGACAGACTGCTCCAGGGCAAATTTCTAGAATTGTAGACAGACTGCTCCAGGGCAAATTTCTTGTTCAAAATGTTAGTTGTATCCTCCTCCAGTAGGTGTGTTTACCTGGCAAAACACCCCATCAGCTCAACAACTGCAAAGATATATGAGTACCTTGTGTTATTTGTTCAGATTCTTTAGGTGTCATAATCCGCCGAACCCGCCCATTTTGGACTTCATGGTCCATGATGCACCACGGTGTAAACACTGCGGTACTACCAACATGGCCGGCGCTTCAGACGCGCTGCACAGCAGCCTTTCCATGTTTCGTTCGGCTTCCTAGAAAAAGGCCACGCCTCCGCAGCGCCACGCGTCTCAACGCTACTGCTTGGTGTAGATCAACGTGTGTCTCCGAAGTTCGCTTCACGCCCTCGTTGATACCTTAATTCCTTCCTTCCTTCCTGATACTCATTTATACGTTTCCCCTTACCTTCTTTTCGTGGACCACTCCTGGAAATTCCTCGTGCTCGGAGTCGGAGCCCCGACTCCTTCAAGCCAACTCGCCTGCCTCCTGGTTCCTCGCCCGGATATTGAACGCTTCCATTTGGAAGGCAAAACCTCACGCTAGACTCCGAAGACCCGCGTCCAGGTTTATACAAATCCCCGACAGTATGAAGAAAGGAAGCTACGTCCAAGAGCGTCACAAGAAAGGAAAAACAGGTGAGAAGGGGAGAAACTTGTGAAAGATTGAGACACCTCAAACTTGATACCAAGACAGATATGGAAGCCGCAGTCCAGGACCTCATGAGAGGCATGCAAGAATTAACCACTGAAGTTCAGAACCTTAAGGCTGAGAATGCTGCATTAAAGCAGCTGGTTTTGTCCAGAGATTCTGCGGCTAAGGAAAGTGTCCTGTTAGGGGGAGTAGTAGACAAATACGACGGATCATCAAAAAGTCTACGTGCCTTCCTAGATTCCTGTTTGGTACATTTCACTTTCAAACCATACTATTTTTCCACCCCACTAGCTAAGGTTGGCTTCATGATATCTCATTTTACGGGCAATGCCTTAACTTGGGCTACCCCCTTAGTCAACGCTGGCGATGCTCTCCTGGATGATTACGATGGGTTTGTGGCAGCCCTTAAGGCCATGTTTGATCGCCCTGAGCTCGTTTACAGTGCTCAGGAAAGATTGCTCGAATTCCAACAAGGGACCCAGGACATGCTCACCTATGTGACACGCTTCAAACAGTTAGTCAAAGAGGCTGACTGGTCCCCAGAAGCCAGCTTTACCCTCTTTCGAAGAGGGTTAAATGAGGAGATAAAGGACAAATTAGCCAGAGTAGCTCGCCCTAGCTCCTTTCAAGCCTTCATGGACCTCTCTCTACGGATTGATTTCCGGATTCAGGAAAGGAAGGCGGAGAAAAGGAAATCTAAATCAGCATCCCCTAAGCCAGCCATGAACTATCCCCGTCCTAAAGAAGCAACCATTACGCAAGCATCTGAACCTGAACCAATGCAATTAGGAGCCTTCCGAGGACCTCCCGCAGGAAAGGATCCGTAGGATCAATACCGGGCTATGCAAGTATTGTGCCTCTGATAAACACCTTGTAAGGGAATGTCCCATAGCACCACCTCGGCGTTTGGGAAACGCCAGCTCCCGATCCTAGGCGGAGCACAGCTTCGGGAGAAAGACGTTTGCTCCTTGTCTATTCCCTCCTTGAAATCTTCTGGACAGAACACTCTTGTGATCCTGCAAACATTCTTATCCTTTTCCAAGAAGGAATCCTATCCCATCCTGGCTTTAGTGGACTGTGGTGCCAGGGGCATTTTCATAGACCATGATTGGGTTATCAAACATCACGTCCCACGAGAAACCAAAGAAGTAGTACAACCGATCAAAGCCTTTGACGGCAGACCCTTGTCTTCTGGACCCATAACCCACCAAACCAAGGACTTATTGTTGTCAATAAACAATCATCAGGAAATCCTCAAGTTTGACATCATTAAATCAGCTCATTATCCCTTGGTTTTGGGTATGCCCTGGTTGCAGAAGCACAATCCCTACATCAATTGGGCGGCAGGTTCCTCGTTTCTCGGTTCAGAACATTGCATGTCCCACTGTTTATCTCTTACCACCTTGTCAAGCCCTTCAGAAGACCTCCAGGAACCTCAGCAATCCTCAGTAACTGTCTCCAACATCATCCAGATTCCCCAAGCATACCAAACATATTCAGATGTGTTTTCAACAGCCATTGTTCAATCTCTCCCACCTCACAGACCTGAGGATTGTGCCATTGATACAGAGCCTTCAGCACTGATTCCCTTTGGACGAATGTTCATTTTGTCTGAACCGTAAAAGAGAGCTCTCAGAGAATAACAAATGGAACCATCCGACCTTCCAAGTCCCCAGCTGGTGCTTCTCTCTTCTTCGTCCCTAAAAAAGACTCCAAGGAGCTTAGACCACGTTTGGATTACCGTGGCCTCAACCAATGCACCCTCAAGGACCGATAACCATTACCTCTTATTTCAGACATGATGGAGGCAGTGAGGGGAGCTGTCGTCTTCACTAAGCTCGATCTCAGGGGTGCCTACCATCTCATTCGTATAAAAGAAGACGATGAGTGGAAGACAGCCTTCAGAACTCCCTTTGGCCACTTTGAGTACCTGGTAATTCCCTTTGGTCTCGCTAATGCCCCCGCAGTATTCCAACGCTTCATGGATCGGGGTTTTTCTGACATGTTGTTCCTTTTCGTCATAATATACCTAGACGACATACTGATTACTCCAAGGATCCTTGGAAGCACCAAGAACACGTTAAGGCAGTTTTACAACGTTTACATGAACATAAGCTCCTGGCCAAACCTGAAAAATGTCTTTTCCATGTATCAACCGTTCACTACCTTGGGTTTGTTTCTTAGCTCCAAAGGTATCGGAATGGATCCTTCCAAGGTTGATTGCATCTTGTCTTGGCCTGTTCCTACTGCTGTGAAACACATTCAATCTTTCCTTGGGCTTGCTAACTTTTACAGGAAATTCGTACACCCTATTGTAACACTCTTAAGGAAAGACACTCCGTTTCAGTGGTCCTCAGCATCCGGACTCGGCGTTTCAACGACTGAAATTGGAGTTCACTCGAGCTGCCATCCTCGCTCAACCTGATACAGACCGACCCTTCCTAGTTGAGACTGATGCATCTGACTATGCCATCGGAGCAGTCTTGAAACAAGAACTTGATGACAAGATGGAACATCCCATTGCCTATCTATCCCGTACCTTGACTCCCAGTGAAACTCATTATTCCGTCCTAGAGAAGGAGTTGCTAGCAGCCCAACAAGCCTTCACTGACTGGCTTCATCTCCTTCTGGGAGCCAAACACCCAGTACAAGTTCGTACGGACCATCGGAACTTACAAGTGTTCCAATCCCTGGAGTGCAGAAACAGCCGTCAGGCCCGCTGGGCCTTCTTTTTTGCCCAATACCAGTTTCAAATTCTTCACCTTCCTGGAACACATAAAATCATAGCTGATGCCTTGTCCAGACGTCCTGATTACCAGCCTCTCGAAACTTGCTCCTTTCCCAAGATGTTTCCTGACTTTGTAATTGTAGCTCAAGCTATTTCTCTCCTGGAGGACATTTGTGCTAAGACACTTTCTTCCAAACTCTGGAAAGAATACGATAACAATCTTAGGAACCTCCAGCAGAAAGATGGGTATCTTTTCAAGGAAAACCGGCTGGCAGTACCCACACAGGAACTCAGACGTAAAATCACAAGACTATGTCACAATACCCTCCATTTAGGACATCGAGGCATCACCACCACCCTCCATCTTTTACAGAGACAGTT
The DNA here is from genome assembly GCF_040938575.1 of Ambystoma mexicanum. Lineage (NCBI taxonomy): Eukaryota > Metazoa > Chordata > Amphibia > Caudata > Ambystomatidae > Ambystoma > Ambystoma mexicanum. Next base: position 642,448,940 of record NC_090939.1, read on the forward strand.
CTGGTGGCCACGGATGAGAGACGATGTAAGAACCTATGTCCAATCCTGTGTAGTCTGTAACCAGAACAAACATGATAACAGAAGACCAGCAGGTCTCTTACACCAACCAGCAATGCCAACCCGACCTTGGGAAATCATCGCCACAGATTTTATCGTGGAGTTACCACCATCCCGAGGATACACGACCATAATGGTTACTATTGATCTGCTTACACACATGGCTCACTTTACACCCTTGTTCAAGCTACCTTCTTCATCTAAATTGGCTAGTATTTTCCTGGAACACATATTCAGACTTCATGGACTGCCTTCCAAAATCATCTCTGACAGAGGCCCCCAATACATATCCCAATTTTGGAAACAGCTATGTCAAATATTGGGAATTCAGCGTGCGTTGTCATCAGGATATCACCCACAAACCAATGGAGCTACAGAACGAGTTAACCAGACACTAGAGGAGTATCTTCGCTGTTTCTCCACCAAAGTCCAGGATGATTGGTCACTTCTGATTCCTGTAGCTGAGTTTGCTTACAACAATTTGGATCATTCAGCCATCAAAACCAGCCGTTCTTCTGTAGCCAAGGATTTCATCCTTCAGTTCTACCGTCTATCCTGCCTCGTCCAACCCCAGTCCCTGCGGTTGATTCCTGGATCGAAATGTTAATCAATGTCCACAAAGACGCCAAAGAACGACTGGAGAAGGCCAGGAAAGATGTCAAACGTTATGCAGAAACGAAAAGAAGACCAAGACCTCCTTACGCGGTCGGAGACAATGTTTGTCTGTCCTCGAAAAGTCTTCCTCGACATCTACGACCAAATAAATTGGCCCCCAAGTATTATGGACCCTTCTCCATTAAAGAAATCATTAATCCATTAGCCTACCGACTCCAGCTTCCGGATTCGTGGAAAAGGATTCATCCAGTCTTCCACACTTCCTTGCGAAAACCATTTGTACAATCCACCCGAACTGCTCCAAGACCCCTTCCACTCATCAATAAGCAACTTGAGTTTGAGGTCTCCAGGATATGTGATTCCAGATACTGACGCGGTCAACTCCAGTATCTGGTTGAATGGAAAGGATACCCTTGGGAACCAGTCTCAAACATGAATGCCCCTCGTCTGTTGCAAAGATATCATCGGATCAACCCAGGCAAACCCGGAGGTGCCGGGCTTAGGAGGAGGCATGCTGTCATGAACCGCCGAACCTGCCCATTTTGGACTTCATGGTCCATGATGCACCGCGGTGTAAACACTGCGGTACTACCAACATGGCCGGCGCTTCAGAAGCACTGCACACCAAACTTTCCATGCTTTGTTCGGCTTCCTAGAAAAAGGCCACGCCGCTGCAGCGCTGCGCGTCTCAACGCTACTGCTTGGTGTAGCTAGACATGTGTCTACGAAGTTCGCTTCGCGCCCTCCTTGATACCTTAATTCCTTCCTTTTTTCCTTCCTGGTACTCATTTATTCCTTTCCCCTTACCTTCTTTTCGTGGACTACTCCTGGAAATTCCTCGTGCTCGAAGTCAGAGCCCAGACTCCTTCAAGCCAACTTGTCTGCCTCCTGGCTTCTCGCCCGGATATTGAACGCTTCCATTTGGAAAGCTAAAACCTCACGCTGGACTCCGAAGACCCGCGTCCAGGTTTATACAAATCCCGGACAGTAAGAAGAAAGGAAGCTACGTCCAAGAGCGTCACAAGAAAGGAAAAACAGGTGAGAAGGGGAGAAACTTGTGACATTAGGGCCTTAACATTCAATGGCACAGTTTACATGTATACTCTTAGAACAGGACTTTTACAGTACATTTCCCCCTAGACAGATGATTACAATAAATAGGTCCTCACTATACATAGTGACAGTCTACTGTCTGACCAGAAGGCCCGTAACATAGCGTCAACTAGCCTATAAACCTGATGGCTAAATAAAACAGGGCATTCACGTAGCAGGGCAAAGGGATACACAATGAGCAGTTCAAACATATCATCACACACACAAATGGAAATGAAACCCCTCCATACCAACAGGTACCAAATATATTCAAACCATCGGAACACATTCAGAATCACAAGGTTGGATCATCTCCCCTCCCATCACCATACAACTGCACCTATGCTGATTCCACATTGGTGACAGCAATGTCTCCCTGCCAACATCACATTTAATTTCCATACATTTCCAAAAATGCAAAAGGATTCATCCACTCCCTCATCAAGTCGCTCATTGTTCAGCCACAGCCTGCAATGCTTCAGTGTGAAGTGGCTTAATCCCAGCTATGGCTTCCAACTTCATCTGTTCTAGGTTATGACTGGCAAATGTCTTTCTGCTAGTTTCTCTCAGTGGAGAATGACTTGAAGATGGCTGAGAATAAAATCTCGAACCCCTAATCCGACCATGACCTCCATAGCAGCATTAAGGGCAAAAGTGGCTTTGTTGACTGATAAGCAGACTAAGAGGGCTCTTTTTTTAAATATGAGATACGTTGGGAACAAGTGGCAACATCAGTAAAACTGCTGTCACTATCATGTCAGTGAAGTGTGAGACTGGGGAACTGCTAACTACCTCAACGGTTATAAACGAAGCTTTATACACACACTACCATAACACAGTCAAATGGTCTCTGACCTCATTGCCTCAGGAATAATCAGGGAGGGGGTAGTAAGCGCAGTATTGTCAATGAAGTAATTCAAGTCACCTAGCTGTAGCGCCCTTCCTTCAGAGATTTATTGTGTGTACTTAGCCATATTATTGCCAAGATTATGTAAAATATATATTAAAATTGTGGGTAAGGCAGAGAAATTCCACCCTCGAACTGCCTTCTCAAACCTGGGGGAGGAATGCTTCTGCTTTCAGTAGTTATAGGACAATACAGCTCCTCAATGTTGTGGTGAAAATCTTGGCTAAGGTTTTTGACACTCTTTTCCAAAGAATAATGGGAAAGCTGATCCATACATCACCAACAGGCTTTGTAAAGGAAAGTTATAGGGCTTATAATATCAGACCGTTCTTTGATATATATTAGCAATTAGCACACCGGGAGAAGGAGCCAGCTAACCAGGTGCAGAGTATGCAGGCCGAATCTTATGATTCAAGCCCCCGTTCCATCTCATGGCTGGCACCTTCCTCCCAGAGCCCTTGTTTCCCTGCCATGTTGCAGTGCCCTTGCAGCCTTCCCCATCACCTGCTCCCTTCAAAATCTTCTCTCCCGCCCCATGGCCCGTCTGCACTTACCTTGTCAGCTGTCTCGGGTGCCCCAGCTTCTTCGGGCTCTGTGCGGACCCGGCTTCCATTTCCACGACCAGCTCAACTGCAATCCCCAAGCATGCTGAGGGTGAAATAAAAAAAAATAACTTGCTACTAGCACCTCTATGCTGAGCCCCATCGTGCTAATAGATCTGCCGGTAATGGCACCAGAGCCCGGTGTTAAAGCCCTTGCTTTACTCAGACCTATAAGTAGACTCCTAGACCTTTACCGGCCGACCCAGCCTCCTGACCGGGCTGTTATTGCTATATAGTAATCAATGCAGCACTGTTGTTGCAGCAATAGCTATTGATGCCAAAAAAGAATTTGTCATGGGTCACTGAGGCATGCCTGGTATGTGTTCCCGAGAGGATTGGCTTCAGCTGAGGATTTATAACCATCTTTCACAGTTTGTATAACAATCTAGGGGCCTCTTTCTCCACGGATGGATGCTGGTACATGGCCGGGTTGACCATTGTCCCACCTTCTTTTCGACCTCACAATGGAGTTTCATTTGGTGGCAGTCGTACAGCTCCAGATGATCTAAGGGTTGTTGTGTGAAAGGAAAAGTTTGAAACATTCTTGTGTGCGAATGTTGTGTTGATTATATAGCCTGAATGTACTTGTTTTCCTTTCTTAAATCTATTGGAGGAATAAGGGCACAAGTTAGGTGATAAAGTTAACTGCCCAAATATCAGAGGTTATGCTATTATCACTGAACTGTTTAAGGAAAACTCTACAGTGTGGAATCTCAGGTGAGCTGGTGGCTGCCTTAAATAATAAGGGTTTTATACTGAACTGAAGATGCATCATATTTTGAATATATCACTGCCGTTGTTCCTAACCACATCAAACCTTATGTCTGTATATAAAAATATGGGGAATTTTCTGTGGGGGGCCAGAAAGAGGAAAAACTAGGATGGAAAACACATTTTATTCATGATTTAAAAAAAGGTCAGTGATTAAGCGCTGATTAAGTGTGGAGGAGGCATGCGCATATACTTTTAGCCTGATGTCTTTGCTGCCCATGGAGAGGTAGCTCAGAGGGACCTTCACACCACCCACAGTGTTGGAGACAGTCACGTTTTGGAAAAAGTACAGCAATTCTACGGGCTATATACCGATACTACATAGCGCTGCCTCAACGTTTGGAAATCCTGCAATCCAGGACAATAATTGCAAAGAAATGTTATAAATTGGATTAAGGCTGGGCATTTTGTAGTCGATTGCGAAAGAACCACAAGCTCTCTATTGACTGAGTTTTTGAACTATAAATATAATCTTTCTGGAAATGAGCTTCACAGTTATCCTTTGCTGGAGACAATTCTTGTTTCAGCAACTAATCTTTGCCCATGGCAATTTCGATAAGACCCACCTTGATAACACTGAGGCAGCCGACCCACCCCTGGATATCAACCCTTTATAAACTATTGTCTCCCTTGACTAGATTGCAGGAATCACTGTGGCCTATACATGTGGACAGGATTTTGATATGTAGATATCAGGCAAACAATGAGAACAGATATGCATTGTAATTAAGGGAAGTACAGTGCACTTAAATGTGTGACATAGTATGCAGTGGGAATTGTTCAGAAATTATTTAGCTGGGGCTAAAAGACACAAACCACTGTTGGACTTGTGGTAGTGGCCTTATTCAAGGATGAAAGAATTTTGGCAAGGTATATCTGAACATATTGATTTGATCATTGGTCACTGTCTCACAAGGTTACCAATTCTGGCTGTCCTGAACTGTGTCCAGGAGCTGGATGGACTAGCCCAATGGCATGAGTGTTGGATACATATAGGGTGCTTATTTGTCCTAAAAAGAAAATCTTAAGGTAGGGAAAACAAATTGCAAACTCAAAGTGACAGGCAAGGGAGAAAGTTTGACCCAATCTGCATCCATCAAGAAGGCGATGTTTGCAAGAAGGCAAGCACCTGAGGAATATCATAGCAATGGTCTAAATGTGTGGAGCTTCAAGTGTCGAAGCATGTTTTATTTATGTTTCTTGCTGTACTGTACGCTGTAATGTGCTAGGTGGTGTGTCTTGTACTGTTTCTTAAAAGATTCTCTATAATAACCCTCTACAAATTGTTGAGCTTTAATGTGTTAGAGTCAGGCAATGTTACATATAATCTATAGTCTATTATAGGGCCTTGGTATGGTTCTTGTGACTGTATGACTCTGCTATATGAATTCTGCACATTGATGAGTTTCTGTCACCTGGTTATAAATGTGAATTGAATAAAAAACAATAACAATGGGCCTCATTACACGGAAGGCGGTAAGCCATGGCGCTATAAGCGCCATGGCTGCCGCCGGTACCTTACCGGGTCCGCCTTGGTGGATGGCGGAATTAGCGCCATATTCCAAGGTGTGTGGGGGCGCTAATTCCGCCATCCACCATTGCCCCTTCACCATTGCCAGTCAGCCCCATAGGGCTCCATGTTAATGGTGAAGGTGCTAATTACGGTACCGCAAATTGCGGTACCGTAATTAGCACCAAGGTCCCTTTGTGGGTCCCGTACTTAACGCCTGTAAAAACCAGGCGTTAAGGGAGGACCCGCAAAGGGACCTCGTAGTAAGGCAGTAAGGGTTTACCGGTACCGGTGCCCTTACCGGTACCGGTAAACCCTTACCGCCTTCCGTGTAATGAGGCCCAATGCCTCTCTCGATATAGCATTTGATGCCACAGTTTTACAGTTTCAGTAGTGCTGTAAATTACAGATGTTAGTATTACTCAACTTAATGGCACTGGCATTTGACTTTGGGAGATGGATGGACTCAGTTGATCCTGCCAGGACTTTAAACTGAGGTGAGATACAGGGCTCTGCAACAAACACTTAATTCATATTCTTACTAAATTATTTCGCTGATATTGGTGAACCTAATTGTTTCATACTGCTAGTTAAAGCACTTAAAGACAATTCCAAGATCACCAATGAATAAATAATCTTAGTGATGTAATACCTCCAATATGGTTCCTGATTCACAATGTTGGAGCACCCCTGTGAGTAAACGTCTATGAGCATGTCTAAGAGCTTGAAATTGATGATGCTTATTTTTGGTTTTGTTTGTTTTTCACCATATACACCAATGAAGGCTTGTTTTACTAGATTCTAAACAATCAGAAGTTACAAAGTATAATCCCGTGTCTTTAAGGGCCGGGCCCCATACAGATGAGAATTTCTTCCTTTAGGGCCTTCCTTTATTTGTGTCTTTGCACAGTTACTCCTTCATGTCTTTGCTGTGTGATGCCTGATTACTTTAATTCTCCTGATGAGTGCCGATTTCTTCTGTTTACTTAACTCTGCATAGGGTTGCCATATTCTTCAATGTGGCTAGTTCGCCCATTGTGTGAGCACACTTTTTGTTGAAATAATGTTCATGATCATGTAGACCATGAAAAATGTTTATATACATAATTAGACGTATTACAAAAATGCTTGATTATATTGCTCAGGGCTTCTAGTTGAGAGTTTCTTTGTGAGCCTGCCACACATGTGCACATGAGCAGGCAAGTGATCAAGCTACAGCGACATTTGTTTGCAACATTTACCATTTCAACCATTTCCGGAGTGTAGGACAGAGATTGTGTAAGGTGAACTCTCTAGCTGTTACTAAACAGAGGTCCATATTTGGGATCAGTCACTTAGAAAAACAATCCTTGTTTGTTTGTTTGTTTATTGCATTTATAAGGCGCACCCAGACCCGGGAGTAGCAGGACGCAGACGGATATGCGAAGCTTACAAATGTTACAAATATACAGGCAAAATACGATATGTCGACATTACATCTGAAATAATACAATATAATACAATATCCAAGACTTAAGTTGCACATAGAGGCAGAGTAATTTACATCTAGGTAGTTGGAACTATACACAATTTACAATCTAGCAGTAGGTCGTGCTGACGTACCATAGTTTCAGGGCGAACTAGTTCTCAGTGAGGTTGAGGTGAATAATGAGGTTCTTTCTGAAGGAAGAGTAGGGGAGTTCGGCTCTCAGCTGGTGTGGCAAGGAATTCCTAAGTTTAGCGGCCTTCACGGGGAAGCTGATGCCGTCAATCTTGGAGAATTTGAATCTGGGTACTACCAGACAATTAGTATTAATGGTTCTGGAAGGTCTACTAGAAGTTCTTCTGGATATTCTGTCAGTGAGGTAGCTCGGTGCTACGTTGTGTAGCGCTTTATGTGCCAAAGAGTCGATTTTTAGTTGTATTTTATTGTGGGTCGATAACCATTTATGATGACGTCTGATGGCAGAGATATGCACTCTTTTGTTGATGCCTAGTACAGCTCTAATGGCATTGTTTTGTAGTATTTGGAGTTTTTGGATAATGGTTTTATTAGCACTGCTGTAGAGGGCGTTGCAGTAATCTAATCTTGATAGAATTAATGCTCTGGCCAGTATAAGGCAACTGTCGTTGGAAAGGAAGGGCCTGCCTGTTCTGATCAGCTTACAGGTATAGGCTGTGGTAGAGGCCAGAGAGTTTAGTTGTTTGGTGAAGGACATTGTTGCATCCAGGTAGAAACCAAGAGTTTTTACCTCCTTGGAGACGATGGTATTATTACCGTGAATGATGAAAGAGGCATATTCATGTCCTAGTTTGGAGATGTTGGATGGGGAGCCAAGGATTATCAGCTCTGTCTTGTCATCATTCAGGCATAGGCCGTGAGTGGCCATCCATGCCTGAATGATGGGATACATTCTATTCACCAGCGCCAGGTCCTTGCCATGATCCCCGGAAAGCGGGAGGAGAATCTGAGTGTCATCTGCGTAGTTAGTGTAGGTGACACCCAGAAGGTCCAGATCATCGAACAGTGTCTTGGTGAATATATTGTAGAGAGTGGGGGACACACAAGAACCCTGAGGGACTCCACACATGATAGGGGTAGGGTCCGCAGCTGCAGAGGGAGAGAATACTATGCTGGTTCTGTCGCTCAAGAAGGATTCTATCCATTTAACAGCGCCTCTATAAAAGTGGGCTGCTGTATCAAGATGCCTACAGAAGACCTTATGATCAACCAAGTCGAATGCAGCTGAGAGATCGAGTAGCAGTAATAATGCTGTTTTCCCTTGGTCTCTCAGCTCATCAATTTGTGTGTTCAGGTCTATCAGTGCAGTTTCTGTCCCGTGTAATGGTCGGAATCCTGATTGACGGACCCCTAGGGGTTTGTGCTGTTCGAGGTGTTTTTGGATCTGCAAATATGCAATTATATCCGAAATTTTAAGAAGAAATGGTACTGTTGTGATAAGGCGGTCATTGGTAGCGATAAGTGGGTCTAAGGTTTGCTTCTTGAGAAGCGGAAGTACCCAAAATTGTTTTAAATTGGCTGGGACGGTGTCGGAAGCAAAGGAGGCATTGATCAGTTTGGAAATGAAAGGGGAGAGGACTCTCGCAGCCTCTCTCATGATTTGCGCTGGGTAGATATCACCTTTACAATTAGATGGTTTGAGAGAGAGGATAGTTTTTTCCACCTCGAGGATAGTAGTTTTGGTGAAGCAGAATGTGGTATTTGGATCGGAGATATTTGCATTAGGTAGGGGGTGGTGGTTAGTTGGTTGCGATAAGTTCAGAGGGACTTTTTTGTTTTTTATTTTAGTTTGGAGGGTGTTGATTTTATTGGTTACTGCTAGTTCTATCTCTGAGCACCAATTCTTGTCTTTAAGGCAGATATCAGAGGGAGAGATAGGGGACTCTAGTTCTTTTAGGATTGAGAATAATTCTTTCATACTGGAGTTGGACTTAGCTATCCGTTCATTGTAGGAATTTCTTTTGGCCTGGCAGATTTCTTTTTTATAATGTGATGCAGTGGACGCTAGCTTCTTTTTGTTTTCGTGGGCGGGGCAAAGGCGCCAATCTGTTTCACATTTTCTTTTTAATAGTCGCAAGTCTTTTAACTGAGTAGTAAACCACTTGTTGAGATGTAGTTTCGGTTTACTAGATCTCTGTTTGAGAGGGGCGACTTTGTCCAAGGTAGAGAGCATGATCTTGTTATATTCATGCACCAACGTACCTGGGTCCAGGTTGTCTGCCAGAGAATTTAGGGTGGCTAGAATATTAGGGATCACACTGTACACTGTTATATTCTTTTTTAGCCTGGTTAGACAGGGTGGCGCTTCTTGGGGAGCCAAGAGTTTTTGTCTGGTAGTGGAGAGTGTCATGGACACGAGGAAATGGTCCATCCAAGATAGGGGAGAGATAGAGGTAACAGTAGCTATACAATTGTGGTCGGCTACCCAGTCCAGGGTTCTACCCTTAATGTGGGTGGGAGCGTTCACCTTTTGGGTTTATCCTAATGCATTGAGGGAGTTTACTATTTGCACAGCATGATTGTCAGAAGGATAATTCAGGCCTAGGTTAAAGTCTCCAAGCAACAGTACTTGGGAGGTGGATTTGAGATTACAAGCAATTAGATTATGCAGATCCTCTTCAAAGGTGCCAATGGGACCAGGGGATCTGTAAACTATATGCATGGTGAGGGATTGGGAGTTCTTTAGTGGTAGCTTGACAGAGTGGGATTCGCATGATTGCAGGTCATATGGGGCTACTAGTCTCAGCGATAAACTCTCTCTAGATATGATAGATATTCCGCCGCCTCAGGAGCCATCTCTGACTTGTCTGAGAATAGTGTATCCTTCTGGGATGGCTAAAGTGAGTGCAGGTCCTGCGGCCTTGTGTAACCATGATTCGGTTATCGCTAGGAAGTCTAGGCTGTCTTCTGTAATTAGGTCGGCTATGTCGATAGCATGGGCCACCAATGACCTAGAGTTGAGGAGAGCTCCTTTTAAAGGTAGGTTATCTTCTTTAGTTATGGTTGTGCATGTAGAAGGGCTATTAAGGGCTAATGCCTTGGAGATGAGTGTGGGAGTCTGAATATCAGAGATGCTACAGCTGGGAAGAGTAGTGGGCCATTTGGCGTTAGTAGATGTCGTGGTGTGGTGACAGTTGGTTTTCTTATTGGAAGGTGGTAGCTATCTAGTAAGCGGCTCATAGATTTTAGGGAGTCTGCTACGTAATTTAAGATTTCTGATGTACGTAGTACAGGAGATCATGGTATATTCTCCTGTAGACTGGTAGTTGCGATGGGCAGGAATACTAGGCTTGGGTGTCAAGTTGGTGGAGGTATGAGGGCGTGATTTCTTCTCAGCTAGAAGGGTAGCGTTGGTGTAGGCTACTAAGCTAATGAGCAGCTGAAGTATGATAGGTCTCATAAGGATATAGAGGATGCGGCGGCCTGGCATATTAGAAGTGAGCAGTGGGCCAGTTCAACTTTAACTAAGTAGGCCTAGGGCTCGGTATGCATAAGCTGTTATACAGTGGGGGCTAAACAGATGCCACACTTGATAGGGTAGTAATTAGCATTGGGAGCCAGAAAGGCACTAGTACAAAATGCATACAAAAGGTCACCTAGATTCGAATTAGCAACGAGAAGGGAACAGGGTGTGAAGTAGAGGCATACACTGAATGGCATTCACAACGGTCACCATAATTAAAGTGCATGGCTAGTGCAGGTGGAGTAATGAAGGGAACTGTAGGTTCCAGGTGACTAGATATATTGAGGGTGCAGAGGCAGTAAATTTAGGCAGACATAGGATACTCACAGTATCATTGTCTCAAGGAGCACGGACAGGGGGTATGGCCCTGGCCTCTGGTCAGCTCGGGACAGTCTCAGGACAGTTACTAGCCTTGCCCTCAGGGCATTTCCTGGAAGGGCCGGCTCACGCCTGCCGGCTTTCGATTGGCTCTTAATGTCGGAGTAGTGGCCAATCAGTAGCAGGCATCATTGTGGTGGAGGGGCTGGACATGGTGCACAAGGAAGGAAACATGGGCGGCCATCTTGAAATGAAAAACACCTCGTGTGTTACAATGGTGGAGGGGTACTATTGGCATTTAGATATGGCCAGTACAACTCATGTGCTTCACGAGCACCTCATTAATAAAAGCTAGTGTGGTTTTCAGTGATCTCCTCGGCTACCGCGCCTAGAGTGCTAAGAATAGCCATGTAGTATTTTACTACATTTAAATGGGGCCTTGTTACTTTGAGTCAAGGTTTCACAAACGATTCCCTGCCTCGTCTGGTGCAGCAGAAGATTGTTTAACAATGTTAAAAAATGGAAATAATTTGCGACACTCAACAAGAAAATGGAAATCTTTAAATGATGCGATGAGCCTGAAATTAGGAACCTAATCCAACGAGGTTTTTAGTCAGCAGAACACATTTATATCACACATTGCTGTATTTTTTATTTGTTCACATGAAATATTGCAGAAGTATGGCAAACATGACACATTGTCAGAGGTCGAAACGTGTATGAAGAATTTGAAGCTTGCACTTAAAGGCACTGCACTGAACGTTCCCTTAAACAGCAGGCACATGTGTTTGGGGGTTTTAATTGTGCGTGGGAGGGGGTGTGGTGATGGTGTTTGTGGGGAGCAGGGCCAGGACAGCAGGAAACATAGTCCCACTACTTCTTTTCGTACACTTCGATCACTGCACATTGTTCATTTCCACCAAATCCATGCTTGTCACATCCATATGCAAGACACCAATATATACCTTCTTCTTTGTACTTGGCATACCAGCAGTTGTTAGACCACATAGCCACCTCACATGGAAGTAAACATTGCTGATCAAATATGCACATGTAGGGCACATTTGTACTTTTATGAAGCTTTCCTTTAAAAAAATGTTTTGTATTCAGTGCATATAGCTAGTGATAACAGCATTTTACACTACATAAAGTCACACTACAATATATAATTAATACACATTTCCTATGCCAAATATTAAAATCAAATACTACATAAACAACTAAAATTACAATTATTCAATAGTTTACAAATAGCATCACACATACCTCCTATCAGCCTTACTTATTTGAGCTCAATCGTATAGGAAACAAATCTAACCGTTTATTTGTCTCCGGCCATATATGATGTGCCTCAGTGGTCACAACCAAGGATTCTGCACCAAATATACATGCCCAGAACTGGTCAGAGCGATAACAGACGAATTTACTAAATCCTTTTGCATATTCCTTTCCAAAAATGTGACAGGCAGCTGAAAGGGAGAACCAAGATGGCAGCCGGGTTGAGAGCAGCGTAAAGGTTGAGGTCTCATTCCCCTGGCGCCAAAGGTAAAGCAAAGCAACAAAGAACCCTTCCCCAGGCAAGGGAAATCAAATGAAAAGGTTGCCGGTTCTGGTCGATGCGCGTGGGGTGTGTGTGTGGACACGTGCAACAACTACAAAAGAAGACTGCAAGCTCAAGGGCCGTAGCTATGAGGGGCCGGAGAAGTGCTGGGAGTGAGCCCGGAGTGGCAGCGGAGGCTCCAAGCAGATCGCCGTGAGCGGAAAAGAGTGTGTGGAGGCACGCTCCAGTGAGGGATAGTGCAGCGGGGAGGCACCAAGGACGTGCTCTATGGCATAGGAGCAGCTGGGTGAGGCTGCGTTTGGCTGTGGACAGCCCAGGAGGGGCTGGCCAGCTTCCTGAAAGACCAGGGCTGGGAGGCTGTTTTAGACCATGCGAAGGTGCTGGAAATGCATTTTGACAGCAAAAATCTATTCGGGAAGGCGGTCGACGAATCCCTTCAAGACATAAAAATGCAGAGACGGCGCATTCCCTTGGCACTCTGCAGCAGCATCGCTCATCGTCTTTTCGCTCCTCCAGGGGAAAATGGAGCAGATCATCCAAGGGATACTCCATGTCATACATACAACCTCCCTGATCCTCCATGCAGGAAGCCTTCAGGGTTCACTCCCAGTCCTACGGTAGCGGAGGTCAGTGTCGCTGTTGCCCAAAGGGCAGGGCGCCGGTGCCCAGGCAAGCCTGAACTAGTCAATACATTGGGCCCCCACTCATTCACCCCAGCGGGAGGCCAGCTGATAAGGTTTGTCAGCGAGTGGAAGAAGATCACCACCGACAGATGGGTGCTGGACACGCTCGCCCAGGGACACACCTTGGAGTTCCAACGCAGGTGCCCTCGTAATCCACCGGTTCCCCCATCAGGAGCAGCACATTCCTCAGCTACTGGAAGAAGTATGACCCAATTAATAAACCAATAGAGCTCAATCCCCAATGGCTCCGGGGCTCTGGGGCTCCGGAGTCTATTCCAGATGCTTTCTAGTCAGAAAGAAGACAGGGGGTCGCAGACCCATCCTGGACCTACGCCGTCTGGACAAGTATTTGAAGTCCCAAAAATTCAAGATGGTAACTTTGCAAAACATGCTCGGCCAACTGGAGGAAGAAGACTTCTTGACGTTGTTGGACCTAGAGGATGCATTCTTCCATGTCTCCATCCACAGTAAACATCAGAGATTCCTACCGTTCGTGGTACAAGGTCAACACTACCAGTTCAAGGCCCTACAGTTTGGTTTAAAGTAGTCCCAAAGGGTGTTCACAAATTGCCTGGCACCGGTGGTGGCCCACCTGCTTCTGCAGGGCATACACGTATACCTGTACCTGGAGGATTAGCTGATATGCTCACACTGCCAGGAACTGGCTGATGAGCACATGAAGGAGCTTGGGTAGGGGGAGGAAAAGGGTAGATATAAGAAGTAGGTGCACCAACACAATTCTAGTTGAGAATCAATCTAAAGAAGGCAGTTCTAACAAATGTAGCCAGAGTCAGTAGGCCTGTGCCAGAGTCAGTGGTACAGGGCAAGGGCCCAGGAGCAAAATGTTCTTGTAGCTGCTGTCAAGTGTTTGGTTAACGATTTTGAAAAGGTGGATGCAGAAGTTGGAAGACAATGTTAAGAGAGAGGGCCGGCCAACCCAACAGGTAGGTAAAGGATTTAAAACACCTTTAGTGCTACAGCGAAGAAAGGGCGGACTGGCGGAACAATGCACCTTTAAAATGAAGAAGTGGCTCCTGCGGTGGCGGTTGTTCCTGGTAGTTCCTGCAGTTCGGGTGTGGGTGATCCAGTAGAGGAAGAGAGGCTCTCGTCATGGAGTGGTCATCTTGGCGGGAGACCCTCCAGCCTATCAGGATAGAGTGCGACATGGGTTGCTGAGGCAACACTGTCCAGGGGTCCTACTCCCCCTCCCACACAATAGACCCACCCCAGACTCAGTGGCGCCGAAAGGAGGGCTTCTCAGCAGAAGCCCACCAAAAGTATGAACAAGTGATCCACCGACCTGGGTTAGGAGTTTAGAGAAAGACACGAGAAAGAAGTTATATTAAAGTTCTGGCAAATAAAACCTACCGGAGTCAAGTTAATGTTAAAATGCACCGGCGGTATGTTAGAGGCTGTCAGAAAAAGTGGTAGCCTCGAACAATGGGAAAATCCCATAGTAAAATATTTGCGGTTGAATATTTATGGTAGTAACCACTGCCACCAGCCAGAAACTTTTGACAGAAGGACTGTACGGTACCCTCTCGAAAATGAACATAAAGAACAACTATTAATCCTTTTCAATACCTCCATAGTAAGATGGTTTGTACTGGTTTAGTTCATAAAAAATTGACTAGTAAAGTCAATGGGGACTTTATATGCGTTGGGAGACAGTAGTCACTCCCAGGGTATGGAGCCTTTGATTGGGGGTGGCTACGACACCCCTGTGTCACTGCACTGAGGGTGCTGTTTAACACATGTGAATAAAGATGGTTCCTATGGGGTTGAGAAAATCCCATAGACATTAAACACTAAATAGTCTAGAACACACATAGCAAAACATGCCTAAGAGTGGGAGAAAGAGTCTCACTCTTAGCAGGAAAAAAAAGAAACAAACCCTTCAAATCCAGCAAAGCTGCTGGGGGACTCTATAGGTAAGGGAAATTAGCCATAGAATGGGAATTCTCCCTAACAATACGTTGGGTACAAGTGTCCAGGAATGAGTGCTGGGGGGTATGCTCCCTCATCGCCCAGGGGATGGGATTTCAAACCCTGCTGTACCTGGAGACAGTTACCACGGACGCCTCTTCAGAAGGTTGGGGAGCTTACACCGGACATCTACACGCCAGAGGTCTGCACATCAACATCCTGGAGCTACGGGCAGTGTTCTGGGCCTTCAAGGACAACTCCACCACTATGTTCTACATCAACACCACCACTATGTTCTACATCAGGAACCAAGGGGGCACGCGATTCCCCAGCACTCTGCAAGGAAGTTCAGGGCTTGTGACATTGGGCCATCGGACAGGGGATGTTTCTTCTTTCCATTCCACCTGGCAGGTGTCAAGAACACCATCGCCTACACCCTCAGCAGGGAACTGCACTCCTGCCACAAATGGGAACTTCTTCAGGATCAGGTGGACTGTCTGTTTGACAAATGGGGCAGACCTCTGATCGATCTGTTTGCCACGGCGGCAAACTCAAAAGTGCCAGAAGTTTGCCAGCGGATTCCACCAACCGAGGAGTATGGGGGATGCATTCTCCTTACCGTGGGAGGCTCTGTTTCTGTATGCTGTTCCCCCGCTTCCTCTCCTGCTACACGTGATCAACACACTCGACAGTGTTGGTGCAAGATGATACCCATCGCCCCGGCGTGGCCGAGGCAGATTTGGTATCTGGACCTACTCAGCCTGTCAGTGTCTCCTACGGTTAAGTTGCTGGTACTGACAGATCTGCTCACCAGGGAGAGAGGCGCAATCCTTCACCAAAAAAACAGGATCTCTGAACCTGAAGGCATGACTCCTGCAGCCTTAGAGTTTGGAAGTTATGTGCTGCCAGCGGACTGCAGGGAGGTCCTCACTAAACACAGGGCGTGGTCGACACTAAAGTGCTATGGACATAAGTGGAAGCGTTTCTCTATGTGGAGCCGGTCGCCGAAGATTACACCTCTGAGGTTCACGGCTCCACAGATTCTTCCATACTTGCTTTCCTTGGCAAAAGCTGGTCTGCCTCACGCATCCATCAAGGTATTCCTGGCGGCCATCTCACGCTACACCAGATGCCCAGGAAGATGCTCATTGTGGTCCCACAGACTCGTCAAGGAGTTTCTCAAGGTGCTTTTGTTGATCTTTCCTGCCAGTGAAGGCACTTGCACCGGCATGGCAACTCAACGTTGTCCTGACAAGACTCATCAGGGACCGTCCGAACCTATGCAACAGGCCCTACTCAAGTATCTCTTGTGGAATATGGCGTTCCATGTGGCAATCACCACAGCCAGACGAGACGGTGAGATCCAGGCCCTGTCCTGCAAGCAGCCATATCTGACTTTCCACGAATCGAGGGTGGTGCTGTGTACGCACCCCACTTTAATGCCGAAGGTCCCGTCGGCATTCCCCTCAACAAGCCTTTGGTGTTGCCTGTGTTCTTCCCGAAACCTTTGTCGCTGGCAGAGAGGACCTTGCAATCGCTGGACGTTGCTCGTGCCTTGAAGTTCTATGTGGCACGCACAAAGAGTTTATTGAAGACTTCTCAATTGTTTGTGAACTTTGGACCTGTGAATCATGGGAAGGCCTTGTCCAAGGCTTCCATCTCAACATGGCTCTCCGACTGCATCATGGAGTGTCATCGGCTGGCTAACCGGCCTCTGCCGGGCCGTCTGAGAGCCCACTGCACCAGAGCGATCGCTGCGATGACAGTGTTCCTTTCTGGTGTGCTCCTGCTCGACATCTGCAGGGCTGTAACGTGGAGGTCCACGCATACCTTCACGAAGTTCTACTGCATCAACAGGAATTCCAGGGAGGAGTCCAGAGTCGGCTAGGCAGTGTTACACAACCTGTTCCCTTGAGGTGAGTCTGCTCCAGGGGTAAGTATTAATTGCTTCTGTTGAGCCTTGCCACCTCCTGTGGTTGTGCAATGTGTAATGCTGTGTATTTGTTATTCATGAGCATCTGAATCCATGCCAGACCCCATTCTGAAGAAGGTTAAGTTACTTACCTTAAGTGGCAGTATGAGGGGGAGACAAGAGGGTTTGCATGTGAATCCATGCCAGACCCGTGCTAGAGAGCAATAGTTACAGGTAAGTAACTTAACATTCCTAGAGTGAAAAATCTACTGGCGGTTTGTGGTCCTCTATCCATCTCGTGGTTGGGGAGGATCAACGTTCTCAAAATGGTGATCCTACCCAAGATTTTATATTATTTCATGGCCCTCCCAGTGGCAATCCCTCAGGGTTCCTAGGAGCCTGCAGATATTGGTAGGAGCCTTGAATCACAAGAAACCCAGGGCCTCAATGCAATTACTTATGGCCCGGAGAAGCAAAGATGGGATGGGAGTTCCCAACTTTGGACTTTATTACTTGGTGGCACAGATTTGAGTGGTGCAGGAGTGGTTCATGGGCAACTGCACAATAATTTGGTGCCGGATCGACAGAGCAGTAGTAGGAAGGCCATTAGAGGAAGTTCTCTGGCAACCTAAAGAAGATCGACCCAAAAATATGTATCTAAGCCGGTTGACAGTGTTGGTAGGGGATTCATGGGATAACCTGCAGCAGTGGCCAAATCTGATTTTCCTCCCCTCCCCACTAACAACCCTATTCAGGAATCCACAGTTTACGCAACGGCAGGAAAGGGGAGCATTTGCTAATTGTGAGAAGGCGGGATGTCATAATTTAAGGGATATGTTCGAAAATGGGGAAATCAAATCCTATGAGCAATGTAAACACGATTTCAACTTGGGGCAGGGGGAGAGACTGCGTTATTCACAATTGAGACATTGGCTCCTGAACCCTTCATTTAAATTGGCAGCCACAAGGGACATTACCCCCCTTGTAGGAGTATGTTACAACTGATACAGGAAACAAACACTTGGTGAGAACATTATACAAAATTGCTTCAGAAGGGCAGGGGTCTCCAAAATGGGGGTATACCCAATGGGAAACGGTGGTGGGCCACCAACTGGAGGAGGAACAATTGGTACAACTTTGAACAAACATTCCCAAACTTACAAGGGCCATGCAGGTACATGTTGGTCAAGGTCATGATCCAATAGCATCTCACACCTGAGAAACTGCATAGGTTTTACACGCACACATCAGAGTTCTGCTGGAGGGGATGCAGGGCAGTGGGATCCCAGAAACATATATGGTGGGAATGTTCATTGCTAGATCCATTTTGGGATATGGTCAATGCAGCAATAAATTAGATCTTTAGTCCACAAGAGGGGGGGGGGGTGAGGGAGGCAATTTTGGGGACGGGTGCAGTATTGGAGAACCTACCCTCAAGAGCGCATAAAAAGCATACAGAATTCTGATGGTGGCAGCTATTCTGCTAGTGGTGTGCAAATGGAAGCAGAAAAAAGCCCTAATGGAACATGAATGGGTGGGCAAGATATGGAACTTTGTGGTTCTAGAATGGGTGACCTATACGATACAGGGGGAACACCAAAAAATCTTGATAGACTGGGACATAGTTTTGCAATTTGTGCGAAGAGACTTAAGATTTGCTTGGAGCTCTAGGAGACAGCAACTGTTGGAACTTGCGTAAACAATGGTATGAAGCCAAGGAGGTGCCATCATTTGATGCCCGTAAGGATCAAAGGAGTATGTTTGGGGACGGCCCTTCGAGAGTGGGAGGAGATGAAGTGGACAGGAGGGGACATGAGAAGACCAGATTAAAGACTGTAGAAGGCACTGGGGGGGAGAGTGGTTTAAGGGCAAGGGCTACAAGATTTGTCACGCTAACAAAGAGAATGTACTTTTTGCTGTGTTGGGAGTGGGGGAGAGGGGAGATGGAAAGGGCATTGACGAGGGTGGAGGAGGGGAGGTCTGGGGGAAAGGTCAGTGTACTTTTGGAAATGCCAATAGAAAGTAGGGAAAAAAATGTGACAGGCCGTAAGTACGTGCCTTGAGATTTCGATATTAACCTTATACAGCCTACACAATCGCTCAGCAAAAGGTGTAACCCTGAAAGCTCCCAGTTATTCACAGACTTGTAAAATGCTCATGCGAAGGTACATAATAAAGCGTATTAAGGCCGGGCTACAAAGTTTCATCAGATAACTACAGGGTACTCTGTAAACAGTCCATGATGTGTATAGAGCATATACCGTCTCAGATTTGATAACCTTGATATAGAATGGACACGCTCCCATACGACCAATTTCACTTTTAATTTTTTAGGAAAAGCAGCAGGTTCATGCTATTCCGGAAGACACAAATCAAACACTTCTATGAGGACCTTTACTGTACATAGCAGCTCCTTATAACTTATACTGCTAGGTTTAAACCTTACATGTTCTGTCGTTAGACACAGGAGAGATCTTTTTGCATCACCCATGTTGTTAATTTTGAGCCAATGTTTACATCTCCCCATTTTCCACAGGGACATAAGAGACTGCAGCCCTAATTCCAGCCTTATTACTTTAACTGGGGCTGATCCCGGAAAGCACAATAACGAGCACAGAATTTTTGCTTTTAGTTTATGAAGCCATTGTACTGCTTTCTTGGAAAGAACTTCCTGCGCATACAGTATTGCTTGAATAATAGAGACTTTATAGGCTTTGGCCTTCCCCTCAATTGAGAGCCCCCCATTCCTATCTATAACACCCTTGATTGCCAACCATTTCTGCCGTGCTTTGGGGGGGAGCCTCAGCATATTGTGTCAGGCTACATGATGCCTTTATAGGAAGTCCTAGATATTTGTAATCTTTCACCTGCACAAGATGTATCTCACCCATGACCCAAGAATAGAATTCCACCATATGCCCTCTTTCCAATGGTCATTATTTTCATCTGACTCATTAATTCTAAGGTCATTTTGTTTTGCGTATAAATGCAGGGCTTCTAAAAAATGCTCGAGATTTACTGCCGTCTGATCAAGGATGACAGTATCGTCTGTGTAGGAGAACCATAACATACTCTCTGCTCCAAATTTCAGTGGGAACTTATGAGTAAGCCTTAATGCTAAGTCTTAGTCAGTGAAATAGAGGTTGTACAGGACGGGGGCAAAAAACAGCCTTGTTTAAGGCCGCTTTTTATATTTTTCAAGAAGGTTTTATTTGCATTTTCATAATAGTCGTTTTCAATAGGCCATCCAGGTCCAGAGCCTTTTAGGCCTTCCCTTTCATAATGGACCCTTCAACATCTGCTTCCTTAAAATAATTCTGGACAGGGTTCTCTCTGCTCTGAAGCCAGACCTTCTCTACTAGAGACAATCTTTGATCTCTCTACATCCCTTCTATATGTATCTCCCAAGCCTCCTCAAAGTTACCAAGGAGTTCAATTGCTGTGTTGCTGGACCTGTGTAATCAAAGCAGATGCCAGAATTGGTTTGTGTCATTGGTTCTTATCAATGTCTGAATGAACTTCCACTTTGATGTTCCTTCCTGAAATGTATAATCATTAAGCCATTTCTTACAACGGGTAGAAAGAGTAATTATTTGGGACCTTTTATCCCTTTCCCATATATGCCGACCCCTCCTAATCTTACGGACCAGTGCGTGTAGTTCCCGCTTCTTCTTATCAATTTACAAATCAAAAATGGCCCCCTGCCTACCTAAAGATTTATGTGTGACCAAATATCTACACTGTTTAGGCCAATGAGTATCTATCATTTCTTTTAGATTCCAATTACTACCAGTTTAGATGTCCCTAGGATTACTACCACAAGTGGCCAGTGAGTAGTTGAGACTGTTTATGTTCGCTGTTGACTATAATATGCAGTTACCCTTTAAATTAACCATAACTTTTGTACAGGGCTTGTCCCTCTTTCGATTAGATCTTAATGTGCTTCTCGGACTTAACATGGTATGGTCACTCTACATCATAGGGAACATTTCAAGTTCATGAACACATTTGTGAATCAGAGGGTTAACAAAAATAAAATGAATGCAAAAATTATAACGCCCATTGCTCCATGTCTCATATGAGTTCTGAACCTTAGGCCTTAAAGGGTACAAATCAAATTCAAGAATTAAGTCAAGCCATAAATCGGCTCTTTTTTGGGTTGGGATTTCGAGGCAACATGTTCGTGGACCTCAGGTTGCCTTTCCACGGTCTTTAATGGAACGCAGGCCCGGGAACAATTTGCGTTGAAGTATCCTGTTATTATTCCATCTCCAGGAGCCTGTGTTACCCATGACCTCAGAGTGTCTAAGACCACTTGCATTTACTCTTCTGTTTGGCCTCCCACAGGAGAGTCATATAAGGTGGCCACCAAGGTGTGGGCATCCTCCTTTGGGAAATTCAGAGGTTTTGCACTTAAAAAATTCAAATGAGGCTGGCCCCCATATGGGGGCTCAAAGAGAGGACTGATTTTGCCCCGATACAGAAGCCACCCTTTGGACGCCCCCTTGGGGGCTGTGCTACCAATGAGAATACCAAAGAGAAGCTATCTAGCTCAAACAGTGATGTCAACCAAGTTTCTTGTAAGAAAAATAAATGTGCTTTCTGTATCGCAAAGCTATCCTTTAAATTTTGCAAAAACGATTGGTGGCCCCGCGATTTCCACGATAGGGCATTAAAAATCCATTTTGAGCAAACAATGTCAAATCAGGGCAGAGTCTTCATTGATAACTAGTTGCTGTTCACCCTTATTGGCTGCTGGCCTATAGCCTGAGCTTGATGGCTTCCACCAGTGCTATCCCCATTTAGCAGCAATGACCTTCTCCACCCCCTTTCCTCCTCTGTCACCCTTCCTTCCAGCTCCAGGGATGGCAGCTTGAAAGCTGAGCTCCTGTGTCCTGAATTCATCTCCTATTAGACTCATGATGGCTGACACTAATCTTTCTGAAACAACTCAACCAGCGAAGAGACAGAAGGGTGGTGGAGATGATGCTACAGAAATTAAAGGACGGGAAGATAAACTGCTTGAACTCCTGACCAAGGTGACAGCTGACATTGCAGAGATCAAAATAAAACTGTTTGCTTCAGAGGAAAAATATGTTGAACTGTCTACTAAGGTTAATTCAGTGGAGAGTCATTTAAACTTGGTGGATGATGAAACAAGGAGAATAATGGAACAAATAAGGGAATTACAAAGCCAAAATAAGAAATCAACCCTCAAGTGCTCTGAACAGGAGAACTTCTCGAGAAGAAATAATATCCGCATTGCAGGATTTCCAGAAAATATTGAGAAAGGCTGTCCTGTGGAATTTTTGGAGAAAACTTTACTGAAACTACTAAGTCTGGACCCTAAACTGTCCTTGGAGATTGAGAGGGCACACAGATCCTTGGCACTGAAACCATCTCTTGGACAAAGGCCAATACATTTCATTGTGAAATTCTTGAGATATCCTGGGTGGCAATTGATTTTAAAGAGAGCATGAGAATTGGGGGACCTTGCCTGCGGAGGTCATCAAATAATGATCTTTGGGGATCTGAGCAAGGATGTCCTAGAGAGAAGAAGAACCTTCAATGTTGCCAAAGAGAAAGCAACAAGCAAGCACTTGAAATACTACATGGTGTACCATGCAATTTTTAGGGTAGTACTTGATGGGCAGATACATTATTTTGTAGATCATCGTGGTGCGGAGGCCTTTTCACCGGATTTAGACCAAGAACCAATGGATGAAGCTACACTTAGGCAGAGGAATGTGATAGCAGGCAAATAAAGAGATAACATTTCAATTTAGCATTGTGTGTCTTTAAAACTCTTATGTACAGTTTTCACTATGAAGAGTTAAAATGGTAATGTTGTTCATTTTTAATGTACAATTTGCTACGGTTGTTAGAATCGTCAGAGGGTCCCTTTTTTCCGTTTGTATGCAGTGTGCGAGCACAAAGGAGAGGAGGAAGCCATTAGAGTAATGTACCCTACAATGTTGCATGCAAACCTGACTAAGTGTCAGGACAGCATCGGCAGGAAGAAAAAGGCCACCCGAAACTAATGCAATGCTATCCGACACTGCCAAATAAACAACTGTGAGACTCTGCGAGGAATGGGGGAATATGCGCAGAAATGTACCAGGCAGTGCGGAGATCAGGCAGAGTGATTGCAGATATACTTTGGTTTACATCCATGACTGTGAGTAATATGTGAACATCTCACAAGGCGTTTCCAGAGGTCAAGTCGGTGGGGAATGCAAGCAGCAATGGGCGAAGAGGACGCTTATGTCCCTGTGAGTAGAGAGAGCAATACTAATGTGTCGGTGACTTTGGCACCGTATGAAGACTGTGGGACATGGCGATTCTGTAATTTTTTAATTTCAATGTTTATTTGAAGTGAAATTAGACCTTTTGGTTTGGAGCTCAACGTGCCCAATGGCAGAGAGTGTAGACTCTGCAACGGGAGTCAGAGACTTCTTTTATTGATGGCTCAACTGGAAAAACCTGTTCAAAACTACCATATCTTTTGCCAATTGCACTATTTCGATTTGAGGGAAAGGCAGAAATAGTGGGACAATCATTTTTACTCTTTTTATTCTTTTAAATATTTCAATTTATCTGTGTATTTAATTATTTATTTTCTCTTCTTTTCGCTCTCCTCTTTCTATGTGATCAATCTAGGACTAGAAATTCGTTTTTCTGATATTGAAAGATTGAATAAGCCAGGGAGGTATGTGGCTCTACATACGTATAGTGCTACATTAGATAGCCTTTGAAATGACTTTTAAATGATGCATATTAGGTTCTTGAATATGCTGGACAAGTTACTTGGAATGTGGTTCATATTTGATTTTGCTGGCATAAGGAGCACATTTTTCCTTTCATTCTTTAGTTTGTTTCTTTCTCATTTGAGGAGTAATATGAGTAAGCAGAACAAAAGATCAATGCATATAAATGTAAATGTGATCTAAGTGGGTTGTGAATAAAAATGTATCAAAGAATTCACCAGTAAGTATATAGCGCATATGACAAGGGATGTATACTAGCTGTGTCAGTTACATAATTGATTGACTCATTCGAGCTATGACTATATAGGGAGAGCTTGTTGGAATCAGGATTGGGTTTAAGTGAATGCAGTGAATATTTATATGGGGGAGGGTATTTGATCGGGATTCGTTTGAGATGGACACTGGATACTTGGGGACTATGGTTCAGAACAGGATATGTATCGAAAAGAGCATTGCTCATATTCAGTTTGTGTTATTCCAAACTGTTGTATTGCTGAAATGTTTAAGTGTTTTTTAAAAATGTTTTCTGTCTTGTCTGGTTGCGTCATTTGGTTGTGGATTGTTCGAAGTACTGGATTTGCTATTACTCAGAATTCAATCTCATTAATGTACACTGCCGGTCATTTATTGTTTCACACTTGTTGAATGTGAGGAGAGTGTTGGCGATTACAGTTGAGCGATTGATGGAAAAAAAGATTTTGACCTCTGCATGTAATGAGTGCTTTGACAGTTGTGACCTGGAATGTCAAAGGCTTGAGTTGCCCACGGAAGAGGAAAAAAGTGATGGCAAGGGTATGGAGGGCGAAGGCGGATTTGGTGTTTCTGTGGGAAACGCACCTGCTTGATGAGGCAAACATTTATCTGATCAGCTCAAGATATTCTTGTGAGTTGTCAAACTGTTTTTCCACAAAATCAAGAGGGGTTAGTATTATATTTAGGAAAGGTGTACATGTTAAAATAGAAAATATATTAACAATGGATGGTGAAGGACAAATAATTTTTGTGGATATGGTATATGGTGGTAAGGTACTTACATTAGGCTGTGTTTATGGTCCTTGTTCTGCAGGGGAAGTGTTTTTGAAGAAATTACTCATCTACTATGTGACATGCATAGGGAAAGGTTAATTTTAGGTGGTGATTTCAACTATGTCATTGACATAACATGGATCGTATAGGCCATTGTAGATTTACAAAAGTTGGTATATGTAAAGAATGTGCAAAGGAGTATACATTGTATTCACTGGTGCATGACTGATTTTTGAGGATTGATTATTTATTGATAGTGGATACTCTAATTGATCAGGCGTTTGAAGTGAATATCAGGGAACTGGAAATCTCGGGCCATGCACTGGTGGATTTTTACATAGACCATGTCAGAGAGAGTTGTTCTTTAGTCACGCTGCCTCTTAAAGCAGGAATATTGAAAGATTTGGATACAGTGGCAGGTATTCGTCATTTGTAGAGCTTTCTTTATTTTATTTTTTTATTTTTTATGTTTGGATTTGTATAGCACACTACAACCCTTGGGCAACAAGGCGCTTTTAAAAGGGAATGTGGGTTGAGCAGATCTCTTGATGGTATAGGATCGTTTTAAAGCAACAATACGGGGGAATTGATTAATAGGATCTCATATCAGGAAAAAAGGTTTAGCAGAGCTGAAATCACTTGAGACAGAGCCATCCCACCTACAGCGGAAATATGCACAAGGCAGGAAAATAACAGATTGATTAAAGATGACTTGTGTACAAGAAAAAGTGGCTAATGAAACAGAATGAATGGCGGCGAAAGGGCCTTTTTTCAAGAGACAGAAATATTGGGAAAGTGGTGATAAAGGTGGAAAACTATTGGCCAGCAGATTGAAAGGGATGTCTGAAAAGTCATATATTCAGGGCGTGGAAGATAAACGTGGACATATGGTGACGAAAAATACTGATATATATAAGTGTTTTTATTCTTTCTATGAAACTTTATATGCAGAGGATACCTTTCCTCAGAGGCTTGATCTGGAGGAACTTTTTGAGACTGTTGATGTTCCTATATTGACACAAGAGGACAGTAGTGCCTTGGATGCTCAAATTGAGGTTGAGGAGGTAAGGTAGTCGATAGAACAACTTAGTATGGGAAAATCTCCCGGGTTGGTTGGTTTGCCTATTGAGTTTTACAAGTCATTTGGGTCAGTATTGGGCCCTGTTGTGTGTGAATTGGTCAGCATTTTTGTAAGGAATGGAGACTTGTGTCCATCGATGGGAGAAGCCTTAATCACATTAATTCCAAAACCAGGCAGAGATGGTAAAAAATGTGGGAATTACAGGCTAATTTCATTGCTTAATGTAGACGTGAAGCTGTTTGCAGAACAGATTAGACTAATGTATTGGGGAATTCATTCATCTATCTCAGGTTGGACTTATGCGGGGAAGATTTGGATATGATAATATAAGCACCATCATTGATGTGATGGATCTTCACAAAAACAAGAACTCTGTGACACAGTATTGGTATTCATGGATGCAGAGATGGCGTTCGATAGAGTAAATTGGGAATTTCTAAAATTTACTTTGCAAAAGATGGGCTTTGGAGATAATAAGGCAATTAGTTGCCTACATAATGAAGCGAAGGCCAAAATATGGGTGAAAAATGAATTGTCTGAATCGTTCAGCCTTCCACGGGGGCACAAGGCAAAAGTGTCCTCTGACACCCTTTTTGTTTAATATTGCTCTGGAGCCTTTAGCCGCCTATATTAGATGCAAAGAAGGTATTAGAGTTCTTACGTTTAGGGATGTAGAAGTCAAGACACTGCCCTACGCGGATGACATGGTGTTTATTCTCTCTAATCCGGAAGTGGGTAGTGTGATTTTGAAAAATGCATAAATAAAATGGGTAGGGGGTTTGGCTTGAAGCGCTAGCGATGTGGTCGCTTCTCCGTTAGCTTCCGTGTGGAGCCCAGAGGTTGCACAAGTGACCGACTGGTTCCAGTGAGCGTTTTAGCTCCAAAATCCTGGCATTTGAAGGGGAACCTGCAGAGACGGAGTGAACACCGGAATGTAATTTGACTTGGGAGCAGAGAAAATGCCCCTGAAGCTCTCCCGCTGATCCTGCGTCTAAAGCGGCCCAAAATGGCTGTTATCGGACCAGCCCAGCCATTACGGGGCCTGAAATTCACTGCAGCATCCATGCCTGAGTGAGGAGGCAACGTGGAACAGAGCACCGAAAGCAGAACACCCAGTGGTGACCGAGGCCCTGGGCCACATTGAAGCATTTCGAGGGACATGGAGCCTCTGACGCTGCCGCAGCTGAGAGCCAAGGCGCGCCCCATAAGGAGCCGGATCCACGAACCAGTGGAGCATGGTGGGGCTATCCGGAGAGAGCGGGCAGCACTCGGACACCGGGGGAGGGTGGGTGGATGTCCCATCCCTCACAGAAGAAGTGCCATGGGATCGGTGCCCCAGCCCCGGCGCGCTGACTCCCAGGAGATTGAGGCGGAGACAAGTCACTCGAGGAGAAGTGGGGGAGGCTCAGTGCCAGTGATCCGGCTGACGCGGGGCCAGGAGGCTCTGCATAAGTCCCCCCTCCCCTACCAAGCTGACACCACGCACGCAGAGGCTTTGGACCCGGGGCCGGACCGATAGCTACCTCACCAACAGGGGCGTCGTCAGGAGAGGGGTGAGGACCGCGCCCCCTGAGGAGCCAGCTGCACTGGAGATTCCGCCCAGTCACCCATGCAAGAGGGTGCCCAGTGTGATACCGAGGAACCCAACCAAGCACAGACATCCCCTGACCATCTGCAATCAGCGGCAGCCACCCACTCTGAAGGTTCCACCCAGCTGCTTAGGCAAAAGGGATCACTGAAGGGCCCCACCAGACACGGGCAGCCACCAGACACCTACAACTAGCTGCAGCCATTTACCCTGAAGCCTCCACCCAGCTATTCAGGCAAAAGAGGTCACGGTGTGACACCCAGGAACTCCAAGGGGCAAGGACACCCACCTACAACCAGCGAGCGTCGCATTTACGACCCCCACCCATGCCCTGCAAGGTGAGCTGCTGTATATGTTGGGCTGGGAAGTGGTGCAGGGGACCCAATCTTGGGAGGGCGGGAGGGACCGACGGTGTGATGGAACCACCAGGAGTCTGTCTTGCGCCTAAGAGGGGTGGTAGCCGAGAGCGGAAAGTACTCATCCAAGCCCCCAGCCTCACCTCCTGTTACAGGAACATTACCTGGTACCCAGTTCGTCCGTGCTCACACCAGGGCAGCTCCATTGGCTCAGGCTGCCCTCGAGGAGGGCCTCTGACCCTCCCCCACTGATGGCCAAATCTCAAAAAACCCATGAAAACGCGGACATCGCAGCTTTCCTCCAGCTGACAGAAAAACATCAGAAAATGGAAAACCCGTACCCCACTACGGGCCAGTTAGCCACAAAAGAAGATCTACAGGCCTTTAAGACTGATATCAAAGCGGAATTTAGAAGCTGTGTTGCGGGGATCTCTGCAATGGTGGACCATATCGACCAACAGGTATTGGAAGCGGAACAAAGGCTGGGAGAAGTAGAGGACCATGTAATGGACCAATCGTCAGTGGTAGCGGATCTCCAGAGAAGAATTCAGGCACTGGAGGGGAAGAGTGACAAATTAGCAGGAAAACAGGAAGATTTGGAAAATAGGGCCGTAGGAGCAACCTCCGGAACTAAGGAGTGTCCACCTCAATCTCGGAACAGGCCCTTCGATCCTACATTGGGGAGCTCTTTCAAACTCTCCTCCCACACTTGGATAAATCGCTGTTACTCCTGGACCGCACCCATAGGATACGCACCCGGGGAACACGACCACAAGACAGACCCCCAGACATCATTACCCGGGTCCACTTCTTTACTACAAAACAAGAAATCCTTGCGGCCAGCCGGACACAGGGAGATTCACATTCCAAGGAACCTCACTCCAAATTTTCCAAGTCTTCGCAGTAGCCACCATGCAACGACACAGAGAACTAAAGCCACTGACAATGATTTTGCAGGATCAGAAGGTGCGTTACGGTTGGCTTTTCCCCGCCACTTTATTTTACTTGGGCCGACACCTCCCGCACTATTAGCTCACTGGAGTACGCGAAGGACATCCTTAGAAAATTGCCTCTGGAGGTGGGAACAGGCTCCCCATCGAAACCCTCATCTCCAGTCAGGAAGGAGTCACCCAGACCTAGACGGAACACCTGGACGAGAGTAACTAAAGGACAAAAGACCGGAACTCTCCCGCAGCAGACATGAGGGCCCTAGCCTTCATACAACCACCTGGAGCAACGCATAAGGGGCCCACCCATTCCATCAATACCAGTACTATGCCTAACTACCAGCTCGCAGCTTGCTTCTCACTCCGGACTTCACACGGCCTATGCCCAGCTGTAAAGCACTATAGCGCCTACAGGCCCTTGGGTGAAACCCCCCGACTTCCAGTTTGTTAATGTGCTTGCCGGCAGAATGTTGTTTGTGAACTGCTGCTTCTTCGTTACAGCTTCAAAGTTGGAAGCACAAGTTAAAACCCCAGTTGCGCTGTGGATCTACAAGGGCACAGGACATAGATGGCGACTGAGTTAGACCCGGCATCCCCCCTTCTCTTGGCGAAATCAGACTCCCCCAGGGAACCGCCACCACACCAGAAACTGAACTTCATCTTGCTTAACGTCAATGGCCTAAATTCTCCCTCCAAATGTAAATCAACATTGCAATGCCTGCAAGATCTGGAAGGCTCAGTGGTCTTCCTGCAAGAAACCTGTTTGCTACCACTGGACTCCCCAAACCTCAGACGCAGACACTTCCCACTTCAGTTCATAGCCTTCAGCGGCTCTAAGAAAGGTGGTATGGCTAGACTCCTGGCTAAGGGAGGGAATCCTGTTCAAGGCGCTGGAGACACTATACTGCCCGGAAGGACGTTACACAGCAATTAAATCCTTAATATATGGGCAACTATACTCCCTCATCTCTGTCTATCACAAAGCATTAGAGGCAAGCTACTCCCCTTCATTGAAGGCCAAGCAATTATTGGAGGAGACCTCAATGGGGTCCCCTCCCCCTGTGGGACAAATCTCACCCATCAGCCCCTAAGGACTTCAAAATGGCCACTGGGTTTATTCATCTGTTCAGGGCACTGGGGGTGGTGGACTCATGGAGGGTCTTACACCAAGGCGAAAAAGACTTCTTTTCGCATGTGCACCAAACCTCCTCCCGGATAGACTTGCTCCTGACCTCTCCACAAATCCTCACTTTCGTAGATGAGGTGGCCATAAAGGCAAAACTGTTATCAGATCATGCTCCGGTCAGACTGACAGTTCGAGTCCATAATCCTGAACCATCCCCCAGTCCCCTCTGGAGCCTACATGATCCGATCCTGAATGACATGGCACTGAGGAATGCTCTAGCCAAGGCGATCCGGAGCTACTTCTGGGAGAACCCTGTAGAAGATATTTCTCCAGCTAACACCTGGGATGCCATGAAGGCGGTGGTTAGGGGGGAGCTGAAAGCCTGCGGGGCGGCGTACTGAAAATGGAAACTGGAGACCCACATGAAGCTGAAAGAAGATGTCCAGACCGCCAAAGGCAAACACAAGAAGGGCTGGTCACCAAGGACCTATCGTTTCCTGCAAATAGCCCGGAGCAAGCTTGAAGCCCACTATATGGAGGAAAGGGCCCATATGTTAGCCAAATCTAAACAGGGCTGCTATGCCAAAAACAACAAGGCGAACACATTTCTGGTGGAAAAGCTAGCCAAGATAAAGCGAAGAAATACCACATTGAGCCTTCGAGACCCAGAGGGAAAGGTCCACTACACAGAGCATGACTGCGGCTGCACATAATAAACGAGAGCAAGAAAGTTATCTTAAAGGAGCCTCCCTCCCACATCTCGGAGAGCACGACATAGAAGAACTGGATGCCCCAATCACAAATGAGGAGGTAGAAGCAGCCATTAAATCCTTGAAGCCCTCGGCCCCGGGCCCAGATGGGTTCACAACAAAGTTTTACAAAATGTTTCGCCCCCAACTGGTAGCCCCGTTGATGGCCCTCTTCAACTCCTTTAGTTGATCGGGCTCCATGCTCCATCTAGGCAGTAATCCACAACCATCCTCCTGCACAAGCCCGGTAAAGATCCCAAAGAAAACACCTCTTATAGGCCCATCTCTCTATTAAACATAGACGCCAACATCTATTCAAAAATCTTACTAAACCCTTGGCGTCTGTCCACCCTAAATTAATCGTCCCGGACCAAACGTCCTTTTTAACAGGTCGGTCAAACAGGGACAATATCTGGTGAGCCCTAAACTTAGTGGAAATAGCTGTCCAGGACTCTCATAAAATGGCGCTGCTGCCATTAGACACATCCAAGCCTTTGACAAAGTGGACTGGTCCTTCCTACAGCTTACTCTAGAGGCCTTTCAATTCGGCCCAATCTTTCGCAAAATGGTCCTGGCCAACTATCGTCCTCGAAAACCGACCTGCGAGTCAATAAAAACCTAACAGCGCCTATTCCCCTAACTTGTAGAACTAGACAAGGATGCCCCCTAGCTCCCCTCCTGTTTTTCCTGATAATGAGCCATTAGCTCATCGGGTACGGATGGACCCCAATATGAAAGGACTGCCAAATGGCACCTCTCAGCATAAGATCTAGCTTCATGGCGATGACGTGATGCTGTCCATAACATAAAACCCTCACTAACTTACTCCCTCCAAGAACTACATACATTTGGAGAAGTCGCAGGGCCGCGATAAATTATGAAAAACCCTCAGCCCTCGGGGTGGGTCTGACACCTGAAGAGTTGGAGGCCCTCAAATCTCTTTGCCCCATCCAGTGGAATGCGAAAGCCATAAACTACTTGGGGGTCCAGATCCTGGCACGTCCAAGAGACGTGTAGTCAACGAACTTCCCCCGTCTCTTTAAAGAACTAAAGAAATACCTTGAGTGTTGGACTTCCCAAGAAATATGGCTCTTAGGTCGGATCATGGCCTGTAAAATGAATCTTCTCCCGCGATTCCTCTACTTCTGTTCCTCCCCAATCCCACTACCCTCCCTCCTACACTTACAGCAAAAGATGCTCCATTTTATATGGAGAGGGAAGAAAGCCAGAATTCCTCAAAAACTAATGATGGGTAGTTCTCGTCTGGGGGCCTGGCAGTTCCCACCTGCGTAAATGCCAAGTGGCGTCACAACTGGCGTGCTTCCAAGCCTGACTCCCAGCAGCAGGGCCACCGAAATGGATGGAACTTGAGCAGTCTAGACTGCTGCTTCCCCTCCGCTTTCTGTCGTATATTCCCCCCCACCCCCTCCCGCTGCAGAGGACCTGGCCAGGTAAACTTACATTTACCAAAAACACTCTCTGTATGTGGGACTGGGCACTAAAATCCAAGGGTATCACACGCGCCCTGGGCCCAAACACCCCGCTTTTTCACAATCCAGCCTTCACTCCTGGAACCCACCCCACAAATTTAAAAAACTGGGTAAGAGGAGGGCTAGAATCCCTGGTGTAACATTTTGAGAACGGCCACCCTCGTACATTTGAAAACTGTAAAACAACTTTCCAGTTAGCTGAAACAGACATGTTCTCTTATTCCCAACTCTGTCATTGGTGCACTCACCCTCTGGTCCCGCATGAAGCCACCCGAAATCTTAGCCCTACTGAACTTACCTTGAAGGGGGCACCAGCAAGGGGTAAGACCACCAGCCTCTACAAACTATTGCAAGAGGACATGCTTAGCCTTAGGTCCCTGTACATGACACAATGGGAAACAGACATGGGGAACTCACTGGAGGCTCATACCTGGGTAAATGTATAGATTAGAAGCCACTCTTCCTTGTTCTGCCTCACTGACCGGGAGTGTGCCCTTAAGCTGCTCCTCTGCTGGTACTAGCCCCCAGTACACCTTCACCAATTCCAGAAATCCCTTAATCCACAATGCTGGCGTAAATGCAGTCAGCTCAGTTCGTACTTCCATATGTGGTGGGACTGCCCCGCCGTCCAATCCTTCTGGGACCAATGCATCTCTGCCATTGAATCCATCACTCAGGTTACAGTCCCTAAGGTCCCAGAGGTGGTCCTTCTGGGCGCTCCAGCACCAGTGTCATACCCGAGAACAGGGAGGTCAGCCAAACTCATCACACAATTACTATTAGCTGGAAGGATCGCGATCGCCCGCACCTTGAAGACTGCAGAGGTTCCTTCAATGACCCTCTGGTGGATCAAAATTTGGGACATTTTGGTGGCCAAGAAGGTCACGGTGGCCAAAGCAGGCCTACTGTCTAGGTTCGCAGACATTTGGGTCCCGAGTTTAGAGTATGATCGGAACATTTCAGCACAAACACTGTACCTCGTACGGCTGGCCCTGCAGGACAATGCCTAACTAGAGACTCCCAGCATTTCACCACTAGACCAGAGAGAAACGTGAACCTGCAGAATGGGAGGGGTGGGTTGGGGAAGGGGCAACGAGGATTGATCTCGCCAAAAGCAATTACTGTAACCCTATGTAAATGTATTGTCTCCATTTGTGCAACCGAACCAAAATAACATTGTAAAAAAAAATGTGTAAATGGTCAGAATCTCATGTATTTAGGGGTTTATTTAATCAGAGACCTAAAGAAAATCGTAGAATTCAATATAGATAGATTGATAGAAGTATTGTAGGCAGATGTAAGGAAATGGGATTGATTAAACTTAAGTATCTGGGCAAAGGTAAATGCTATTAAAATGACTCTGCTACCAAAGGTACTCTATGTCATACAGTAATTGCCTGAAGAGGATTAATCGGATCTTTCAGAATGTTCTGTGGGGTGAAAAAGAAAAAGAAGAAAATTCTAAAGTTGTTATTACGTAGTATTCAAGAGGGAGGTTTTGGTTAACTGGATCTTGAGAAGTATTATAGGGGATTCATACTGAAAAAGGCGGCACACTATGTGATGTCTGAAAATACGCCTGAGCCATTGTGATTGTCAATTGAAAGGGGTATGTTTTATCCATTCAAACTGCACTCTATGTACTCTATGGGTACATTGCCGAACATACATGTTAAATAACCCACTTCGGGTGTAACTAGAGAAGTAATCGCATTATGGATGGCTCGTTTGGAAGGGAATTTTTATTTACATTATATGGCTTCCCTTTGGCATAATCCTGGACTTCAAATTGCTAATAAAACACTAAATTGGTGCAGTTGGATTTCGAAAGGAATTTTGGAGATAGGGGATGTGCTGCAGGATGGGCAAATGATTCCGTTTGAGGAACTGCAGCGTTCATATCGTCTAAAGGAAGGAAGATTTAGAGATCTTGAACTTTTATTGCAGAGATTAGACATGCTGTCTGGGCCAATGGTGAGAGAACCAAAAGGATGCACCATATATGCTTCATGGCCGTGCATGGTTTCCACATATCTTAACGTAATGCCTATGGATCCTTTTATTGATGAATCATGGGAAAAACTGAGGGGGGCATGGAAATCGGATTTGGGTTGCGAAAGTTTGGATGGATAATGGATGCAGGTGCTACGAGTAGGTTTTAGGAGTAAATTGGATCTGAGCTTGAGACTCACACATAAAAAAATATTGGGGCGTTTGTACTGGACTCTGATGCTGATGTATGGTTTGGATTTGGATTGGATTGATGGACAACGAAACTTGCTGGGGGTGTGGATTTTGGAGGAATGTGTTGGATAGAATGGATACAAAATTATCAATAAGCTTACCAAGAATGCCTCTTCAAACTCTCTTGCTATCCAGCAGAGGAAGATGTAGAACTGCCAAACAGTATGGTCAATGGATTGACAAAAATTACTGGTAGTAGCGACAAAGCAGATCCTCAAGTTATGGAAAACGAGAACAAACCCACAGATAGAAAGCTGTGTGAATGATGTGCAGGTGTTGTCGAATTTTGAGAAAACTATGGGCCTCATTACGAGTCCGGCGGTAACCTGAGGGTTTTTTCCGGCTTGGTTACCGCCGGACTCGTATTACCATTCCGCCTCCGTGATTCCCGGAATTACTGGGGCATTACAACCACAGTGACCTGGGAATTCCGGAGGTGGAATTCGGTAAATCCCCATTCCCATTGAGTGCCATAGGACTCAATGGGAATGTGGACCATGGAAACACCGGCAGCATCTTGTGATGGTGCCGGTGTTTCCACGTCTGCCTGCAGGCGGGCGGTGTTAAACCCGCCAGGTCAGACCTGGCGGGAATGACACCTCCGCCTGCAGGACTCGAGATCACCCGGTATGGAAACAACGGTGGCAGCGGGTTTACCGCCAGCGTTATTTCCATACCGGGTGACTCGTAATGAGGCACTATGTCTAAAAGGCGGAAACTAGAAGAAAACTAGTTAAAAATCTGGCCACCTTTTTAACAGCTTGTATGGTACGTGAGAGTCGGCTATATCACACTTGGCTTTGGTTGGTGAAAGAAACTTGGAGTAACTGGGACATTTATTTGCATCTCATCCACGTGTGTTTCTTTTCCTGTGTTGTGTGTTAATTCTGTATTTGGGATGAACATGTTATGAATAAGATTGAGTTGTGTAGTGTTAACTATATTATGTATTTGAATCTTAAGGATTCCTTAGATATGGTATTGTAGTCTTGGTTATTGCTGGGGATTATTTTACTCCCAATGTTGCGCTGATAGTTGTATTCACCGTTTGAGCAGATTGTCTTTTATTATGAAATGTATAAATAAAGTTTAAAAAACAAAATGTACTTGTTTCCAAGGACTGGGACTCAACAACTTGTAAGTATCTAGTGCCAGAAAACCTAGAATAGACAGCAGGAGTCTGTGGCTTACGTGGGGCCTTTAATTGTTGGGCTGCTGAAGCCAGCCAAGAATCTAGAGATAATTCCCCATCCACCTTCCATGGCTCCAGGTTCATTTGTGCTGGATGTGAGTCCTTGCTAAACCTGCAACTGTTATCCTCGTTGCATTGTGTTGCACAGTCCGTTTGCAACAAAGTATATTTTCACTCGTATCCCGCCTCTCATTAGTCACTGGGGCTGATAGAAAAACCTGCGCTCCCTTACTCACACCCAATTCCTCTATCTTCTGTTTAGGGGTGAACGGCCATTTATCCAAGGGGCCGGGAAGAAATCTAGTTTCCAGAGTTGACATCCCCCCCTCTTTATAAGCTCCTGCCACCAACCCTTCCCCGTTACCGCCCTTGTGCTCCGCCTGGTGTTTCTCCTCCTGCCTCTTAGCCTTCGAGTTTGATTTTTGTACCGTCCCTCTTCTTTCTTATAGAGCATTTTTGATTTTACTCTGACTTGGCGGTAAAGGGACTTTCTTACATTCTTGCTTACCTAGTAACCTGATGTGGGGGGCACTGGATTTCCATGTCACCTTCCTCAGAGGTCTGTGAGGACAAATTATCATCACTTGTGTCCGTTTCCAGCTTTTCACTAGATAGGCAGTCACTATTTTTGAGTATTATATCCGGAAGTGCAACCCGTGCAAGTATAGTTTTTAGTTTTGCCCGTTCCTGCACCATGGTCGAGCATCAAGCAGAAACTGCATCAATTGTGACCGCAAGTGAATTCAATGTAGGATTAAATATAGGTTCATCATATGTTAAATAGAGAGAGGCTGATCACAAACTCGAGCAATGAGAATTTCTAGCCGAGCCCTCCAGAGTACCAGATGTTAACCCTATCAGGTTAGTTGAGGCTGATAGGTTGGTACAAGGAATATTCTCTTCGCTCATTATTATCAGACCATTAATCCGAGATGACGGTTTTTCCACCACATCTCGTTGCAGATTCTGAACTAAGTTCAGCAACGAGTGGTTGTTGTCAAGGGATGCTGGTATCGTTGGCGAGATTACTGTCAGAGCCGCTGACGCTGTAATGGCTTCCTCTGCTGATGGATTGCCGAAACAACAGCAGCATAATATCATGTTATGTTAGCCTGCCTTGCCTGTGCCGTTTTCCGTGGTACTGTTGGTTTCTTTATAAGACTTCTTCTTTGTGCCCCCCATGTTTGATTTGCGGTTGGCCACGACCAGTGCGGAAGTCTGCACAGTTTCCAAGTGAATATGGTCGTGACTGAGTCAACTCTGCATGCGTTCTAGTGCGAACCATTCTGCACCAGATTTGTGTCATTTATGGGGCTCACTCCGCCCTGGCAATCTGGCTGGTCACCCAGCAAATGCCTGTTCTCAATACAGGCAATGAACCCGAAACCGTACCCCTGCTCGAGCAGAACGTATGTGTAGTTCTTTAATATCAGCCCCACAATGTCAGTTCTCAATACAGGCAGTGCACCCTAGACTGTGCCCCTGCTCCAGCAAATCGTGTATGTGATTATTTTATGAAAATCCCACGGGTCAAGGGCACAGTATCTGCAGCTTCATATGCGGGGAAAGCCGCGTTTTAACAACATTCTGTAATGCATCAGCCCCGTGACAGTCCTTCCCGGTGCTTGGTGGAGGTCTCAATGACCAGAAGATGTTTCAGGCAGGAAGCCGGCCAGAATCAAGCACAGGCTCTAGCTCATGTCTCCCAGCTTCCAACTCCGAACACCAAACACTCAGACAACCAGTCCGGTGTGAGGGGATAGTTCTATGGACTCGTTTACAAGGTTAACAGCGCCAAATTCAAAACTCCAAAACTCCAAATATGGCCAAACATACTGTTTTGCAAACCGTGCGCACTTGACACCAGTGTGGGGTGTATGTGTATGTGTAAAATGCTTGCTATGGGCCACCCAGCAAGGGTCGCCCCAAAACAGGCGAACCACCTAGTCCAAGAACGGGCTGGGCTACTTAAGCAGATATAAGCGATTTTGAGTAATCAATACCAGCCACAACACTTTCAGGCCAGCGAACAGCCCCTTGGCCACAACATCCCTGCTAGTCAAGGGGGGTGCTCAATCTTAGTGTATGGCTGCTAAATGCTACCAAATGCTGCTGTCACCCAGGCGCTCTATACACTGCCCACTGGGTGACTAACCTCCTCCTTCTACCCCCGCTCTGATTCCCCAAACCACTCACTCAGCAAAACTGCTGCTCAGCTCGGCATCTATAAAGTGTCCAAAAACACAGAGGCGCTGGCAGGGGAGTTGCTAGGTCTGGAAAAGATTCGGGGCTACACTGATGTTGGAACTGTTGGGACTGGGGGCTAGCTAGTCTTTTGGCTGTAGCTCCTGAGATTCTATCCGGGGCTACAACCAAAAGATCAGGGGCTATAGCCCCCTTAGCCCCCCCTAGCAACGCCCCTGGGCGCTGGCGTCCTTCCACCAGCTACAGTCGGACCTGTCGGCTTCCTTTCCTCCTTCCTTAGGTGGAGTTAGAGGAAAGTACCCAATACTAACACGCGTCAAGCCGCACTGTGCTCTGTCACACTTCATCCTAACTGTTTGAACACCACCCCATCCGTGCCCCCTTGTGACTGTCTTTTTTTAATATAAAGGTTTTGCAATCACAGCCGCTTCTGACACGGTTATTTGGATTTTAAAGAGGCTGCTGGCCTTCCTTTAACTTTCCTTTGAAATGCCCACTAGCTTCAGGTTAAGAGACTAATATAATATACAGTCTTTGTTAGGCAGAATCCTGTTCAGTTCCCTTGGGGAACACTGCAAAAAGATTAAGACTACAGGAGTAAGCAGTAAACCCAATTGGTAGCAGTCTGCACCACCCAGATTTACCTGGTAGCTGCGGCTGAGCAGACTTCTCTCAAGAAGAGTAGTGCAGTATATAGAGTATACACAATAGGACCAAAAACACAGTAGAGCAAACAAACACTGACTAGAGCTTTGTATCAAAATTATATAATTATTTATTTAAAACACACTTTAGGCAATACACTAGCACTCTAAATCAAAAGCAAGTTAAAACACAGTCAGGTAAAGTATACACACCTCCCTTGATAACTATTAGACAAGTCAGAGTTAAAACACCACGATTTGTTAAAACAGATGTGAGCACGTAACCTAGATGGCACTCCAATAGTTAAGTTAAAGGGAGAGAAAAAGGCAGATCATAGAAATAAACAGGTCCCAACACTTTTAGGAGTTCTCAGCAAGGGAATAAAGGCAGTATTCACTGTAGAGCCAAAGTTCATAGGGCAGGCCCACTTTAAATGGGGCAAAGCGAAATGTGCCCAAGATCACACAGTTAAAAATGCACTAACAGTCTTTGCAGAATGTTCGAAAGAGGTTGGGGTGATTCAAGGAATTAAAGTTAGAAGGTCTGGGGCTAACCCAGTTGGAAAGCCAAGGATTTAAGGGTCACCTTGGGCAAACCGAAGAAAGGGAGGCCATGCAGAACACAGTACCTTAAAGAGAGAGGAAGCTCCAGCGGTGACAGTTGTTCCTGGCAGTGATTGCAGTTCGTTGTTTCGACCAGGGGAAGAGAGGATCTCGTTGAGGAGGAAACTTGGAGTCGTTGCACTGCACAGGGATGAAACCAGCCGCGGAGTTCGTCGGTAAAAAGATGCGTTCCTTTTATTCGCGGTCAAAGTGGTGAAGCTTGGCTATCCGGTCGCCGGGGTGCTTGGCACGGGCGATTCGACCAAGAGACGTCTCTGGCAGGCGAAAGGGGTGAACTGGTTGGTCCCACCAGCTCAGAGGAAGAAGATTCGTCCAGCAGATCTTCTCTTGTCGTTGGGGAAGTGGTGAGTTAGTTGCAGCAGGGCTCAACCGGTTATGTTGTTGTTTGCAGATGGCTCAGCTTCTTCCCTCTTCAGATTCTTAGGTCCTGTGGCAACTTCTGAAGTTCCAGTCCCAAAGGTCCTGCTTTTATGCAGAAAAACCCCCATTCAACAGCCTAGCTGTCACTCAAACATGCTAAGTGGTGAGCCGGGCGTCTCACCAATGGGCCAATCAGAATAGAGTGCAACTTGGGTTGCTAGGGCAACGCAGTCCAGGGTGCCAATTCCCCTCCCCACACATCCTGTGGAACCCAGACAGAGTGGCACCATTTGGAGGGCTTCTGTGGAGAAGCCCGCCAAAAAGTGGAACAAAGGACTCGACCTTGGTTAGAGTTACAGAGACAGACACGAATGCCATTTCAGAAAAGAGTTCTGGCAAAAAGACCCAACCGTTGATTTAATATTAAATAAATAAACCGGCGGTATCTTTAACATTGCACCAAAAAGTGGTGCGTTTAAAATCAATGGGAAAATCCCATAAGAAATATTCCGGTGGAATATTTTGCGTGGTAACCACTGCCACCAGCCGGGGACTTGACAGTGCCCCCTTGAAAGCAGACCCGGGGGCAATCAAATTACCCCTTCCAGTACTTACACAATATGATGGTTTGTACTGGTTCTGTTCACAATTTTGGACTAGTAAAGTCAATGGTGACTT
The DNA here is from genome assembly GCF_040938575.1 of Ambystoma mexicanum. Taxonomy (NCBI): domain Eukaryota; kingdom Metazoa; phylum Chordata; class Amphibia; order Caudata; family Ambystomatidae; genus Ambystoma; species Ambystoma mexicanum. The sequence goes on from NC_090939.1 coordinate 642,488,935, forward strand.
TACATGCCCTGGGAGACAGTAGTCAGTCCCAGGGTATGGAGTCTATGTTTGGGGGTCACTATGACACCCCTGTGTTACTGCACTGAGGGTGCTGTGTAACACACATGAAAAACAGATAATACCCTATGGAGTAAAAGACCCCATAGCCCATAAGCACACAAAAAGTCAAAGACATACCTCAAATCATGCCTAAGAGTGGGAGGAAAAGACTCTCACTCTTAGCAGGAGAAAAAAACAAACCCCAAAAATCCAGCAAAGCTGCTGGGGGACTCACTAGGTTTGGGAAATTAGCCTCATAAGAGAATTCTCCCTAACAGTCTTTTATTGGCACCCCTGATACTGGTAGCATCAAAGCTGGAGAAAGGGAAAGTATATTAATGTTTTTAAAGGACTGCCAAGCTCCATACTGTGCTTCAGAACAATGGGGATTGTTGGAAATATGGGGTCCCAGATGTTCCTTTTACCCTAGACTGGCATATAATTTTGGTTTGTCCAACCTGCTAGCTAAAAGTGCTCTAGCAGCCAATTTCATGTTTCAGAGTCCGGGGAGTAGTTGTTGGTGGTCAAGGGTATGCTGCTTTCGATGCAGAGTGATTGGCGTGGTGGGTTTCTACGTTGTAGTGGCGCAGGGCTGCAGCTGTGCTTCCCCCTCTCACGCCAGGCTGCTGTTGCGATCAGGTCCTTGTGACGCTGTGGTTGTCTCTGCTCTCTTGTTCTGTTTGTAAGTCTGGCTAGCTGGTGTTGTGGTGTACTCTTCCCTGCTCTCATACTTCGGTTTGGTAGTATCTGCAACAGATAAAAAACAGTGGCTAGCATTTGTACTTAGAGGCAAGGGTGGAAATAAGGCTTTAAAAAGACACATACTGGCACTTCGGGTGGCAACAGGGTTGGAGACCTCTGCTGCATTTGACGTCAGGGCTAGGGCTGCCGCTGGATTGCTTTCTGGCAGGCCCCCGCCTCCCTACCTAGACAAGGCCAGGCTACTGGCCTTGTCACATGCAGCATACAAGATTATATTCAGTTTTCCTAATGAGTGTCTTTATTTAAAATTACCCCTGCCATTTTGATGCAGAGAATGGACTTATTTATTGAATGTGCACGCTGTGCATTACGGCCAAGTATGTAAGAGGGGGTGAGCTGCGTATCCTCCATAAGGAACCCCTTGCAGTCATTTTACAGGGGAGGTCATCTGGCATTTTCAAATAGGGAACTAACACCCTCTGGAAACGTGACTAGGCACAGTCCCCAGCCTATCATGCTTTCTGACAGCCCTGGTATTTCTTTGAAACAGGACACACTTGGATATTTAAGGTGTTGGCTACAACGTGTTCTGCCAATGCACTATAATTATCAGCATGCTGTGTCCTGTATCGTGGTATGTACAGGAACAGGCTGGAGCTAATTTTACAATGTGCATCAAACTATAGGCACACGCCATTGCCTGTAATACGCATCTTGATGGAGGTCCACTGCACACTGATGCTGAAGTGGCAGCAGGGGCACTGCACTGTGATGTACAGTAGTTTTTGTGCTCATTGGGTTTTGACAGAGGATAGGCCCACTGCAAATTGATATGCAGCAGATGGGTGTCTCAGTGCATTTTGCGGTCCAGGAAGGTCAGGTCATTATTTTATTGTTATGTTATGCAACATCTGTTAACAACCAAATGCTGAGGTCATCTGGAGTGAAATTGATTTTAAGCATTCAAGCAGAACACTGCATAATAAAGGCAATTATTCAGGTGACTATACCGATTTCAATTAGTGTTAGATATAGGCCAGGTTGGGAATGGCTGTGTTATGTCCGTCCTTAGGTTATGTTATTTCGATAAGTGCACAGTCACATATATGTGATTGACCCATTCAGCCAATTTAGTGATGCTGTATATGTGTGTGTTTTAAAGTGAAGCATGTGCTGTACGTGTATATCTATTGCATTGCTACATGTATTTAATCAGGCTGGGAATTGCTGTACTGTGATGTACAGTAATTTGGGAACTTTTAGGTCCCAAACTACGGTATACAGTAAACTAAATTCTCACTGGGCGCATAGACAGTGACTTGAGCACATTGCCCTGATGTTTTTCAGTAGTCCGAATTATCACTGCCTTGCTTTGTGCTACATCCTGGGGAAACAATGCATGGTTATAAGCAGCATGTTGATGACTTGCCACTCTGTATAGTGATACAGGATGCAGGATGGGACCTGTTCAACTGTTTTAAGCAGAAGGCTTGTTATTGCTTTATTGTGGTATGCAATAGGCGGCTCGCTAAGGTGTGAAATGCAGCATCACAGGGGGATCACAGTCCTGTGGAGCAGGCCCCGGCTCACTGCCCTCTGGAATGCACCAGGAAATGGGTGCACCAAAAAGGTTTCATTAAGCAGGCTCTGTGGAAGTGGTTGCTACACTGTCATATGTGTAGGGTGAATGACCCAAAACCCGAACGATAAAAACAGTCCCAAATAGGCCAAATAATTGATGAACCCTTTCAAGGAAAACTAAGCTTTATTACATGCAAAACGTATCAGATGGTCTCGTAGAACCTAACTAACACAGAGCTTGCCCCACCCAAATAAGTAACATCTTTAATAGCGAAGAACCGCAATGTACCCAGACTATGCATAATAAAGATTAGAACATGATCCTGCACTCTCCATTGGCTAACACCTATATACAATTCTAATTATCCCCTATAGCTTGTTACCCTATTGGTCACACATTATCTAAAACACATTCCCCTAAACACATGGGGCCTTATTACGATGAAGTAGGTAGCCATGGTGCTACTAGCACCATGGCTACCCCCTTACCGCATACCGGGTCCGGGTTCTCGGAATGGGTACTTACCGGGTCATTCCAACCTTGGAGGACCCGGTAAGTCCCCATTCTGAGAACCACTCCCCATTCCCATTTGAGCCCCCATAGGGCTCAATGGGAATGGGGAAGGAGCTGATAATGGTACCGCAATTTGCGGTACCGTTATTAGCTCAGAAGTCCCTAAACAGGTCCCGTCCCTAACACCTGGTCAGACCAGGCGTTAAGGAAGGGACCCGCTAAGGGACCTCGAAATATGGAGGTAAGGGATTACCGGCACCCTTACCGGTGCCGGTAATCCCTTACCTCCTACCTCGTAATGAGGCCCGTGATCTACTACATCCTCACTATGAAACTTTAGAGTTGATTGAGTACCAGGTACATTATTGCCATAAAACATTTATTTAACAAGGAAATATTTGTCAGATCCTGATCAAAGTGTGACTAGCGAGACCAACTCTGCTTTGATAATACAATGGGCCTCCTCGTTACACCAGACACTGTGCCACGCACATACAGCTCCTCGTATATACATTTATTGGCATCACCTCTGCTCCTCCTGTCCCAAATCATGGTAAAGCTCTAGCATGTCTACCCCTTATCCGTCTGCAAACCCAGTTGCCCTTGGATGACGTGATCGGAGCACCACTCTTTTGTTTGAATTTTGCATATTTATTGATCCCTAGAGTGCAGCGCAATAGGATGACCTCTCCCCGGGTGAGGTCAGTAGCGCTCTAAATCTTCACCAGGTCTCTTGGCATCACAGAACCCCATGCTCTGCTCACAATAATTCAACCTTCAAAAGGCGCTTGCCCCATGCACGTCCGGTACCTGGGAATTATGGTCTCCAGGCATAAAAACACACTATACACTGAGAATCATGGGGAATTATTACAAACTCTAGCTATAAAGTTACAACTCTGGTCCAAACTTCCTATCTCGTTATACGGATGAGTAGCACTACCTAAGATGGTGGTGCTCCCCAAACTACTTTACTATTTCTGTAATATCTCAATTTGGCCGGGAAGACCATTCTTTGCAAAACTTAAGACCTTAACTTCCTCCTTTGTGTGGGGGGCAAAACAGCCAGGTTGAAATGGTCCAAAAAGGCAGAACCTCAAAAGGGGGGATCTCAGCACCTGATTTTGAACTATACTACTTAGTATCTCAGGCACACTTTGCAGGACACTGGTTTGACCCAGAGGACACAGCCGCGCACATCCGTCTGGAGAAATATGCAGCATCCCCGACTGATTTGCGATCTGTAATGTTCGACCCAAACTGCAAAGACTCCTGCAATAATTACCCCGTAAGCACCACCCCACGAGCGTGGTTTAAGATATACATGCGATATCGGGCTCACGACCCCATACTACCCAGAGATACCACTATGGAACTTCCCTGGCATAACCCCCACATTCGACAAGGCAATACATAAGGCATGGGATCCAAATAAACAGTTTACGATGAGAGATATGTTTCCAGACGGCAAATTCTGTGAACTGGGGGAACTTTGGCGATGCAGTGGGGGGGGGACACCTTAAACAATTCCAATTCTATAGAATGAAAAACGCTTTCATCGCCAAGTGGCCCACCTTCCTGACGGAACCTCCTATCCACAAATGTATTAGTGCAATAACAGGGGCAAGCGGACTCAGGAAAGAAGTCTCTGTACTTTATAATCTGGTCCAAACACACTCAAAAACATGTAATACCGTTAAAGAAGCCTGGGAGCGGGATTTGGGAGTAGAACTGAGCGAAGCGCTGCGGCTGAGATGCTGCCAACTCACTAAAAACGTCTCGATGAACTCGGGTTTGAGACTGATCCAATTTAAGGTGCTCAACCAACTACATTACACCCCCGCCGAACTAGCAAAGTTTGTAGAAGGCCATACAGGCAAATGCCCCAAATGTGACATCCCCAAGGCAGATGCTTATCATATGTAGTGGACATGCCCACCCATGGCAAGATTCTGGGGGGAAGTGGCGGGAATCCTAGAAGACATCACTGCGATCCCAGCCACACCATCCCCGCTGAAATACCTCTTTTGGGATACCGGTAAGGGAGCCGAGACCACCAAAAGACTGTTCAATGTCGCATGTGTCGTTGAAAAACAAAGTATTCTGAAATGTTGGAAGTCCGTGGAGGCCCCAAAAAGGGAAGACTTTCTGAAAGACCTATCAATGATAAACAAATGTGAGGAACAATTTATTATAATTGTACCGTCGCCATGCCGACCTAAGGACATTTGGTCACTCTTCAGACTTTATCTATGTAACATGCTACCTGAAGACGATAGTAACACACTGTCCCCATCCTGATTGTCCACAAAAATGGAAAGTATAAATTGATGTCAGTGTATAAATTGTTAATGTATACTACCAATTGCCTGAAGCGCTGATCGGATGTAACTCTCTCTGAAAAAAAAAAGAAAAAAAAAAAAAGGTGCCTCCCTACCCTTCCTCCCTGGACCCAACATTTCTTTCCAAGCGCTTCTGAGCGCTGCAGCTGGACTTAATTAACTGTTATTGAGCCAGTGCGGCTGCCCGAGGCCTTAACAGCATAACTTCTCTTTGGGGGAGAAAGGGGGAACTTGTCTCTGGATCAACTGGACAGAGCCGCAACTCTGTTAGGCCTGTGGCTCGTACATTCACAAACACATCCTGTAACGTGCCCTAAAATACAAAATGGCAGAACTCCTGCTACTGGGTACATGCCCATTCTGCCGCGCCCAACGAGAACTGCTAACACCAGGCCGCCTCCTAATATATTTTTTCGACAGGCAAAATGTCTTCATGGGTATGGGAACACTGAAGCACTGGTACCGTTGTTAACATTGCCGGTACTTCAGTGAATGTTCTGCCGGTAGGTTCCTGAACTACCGGCAGGTCAGGCTTGCCAGTGTGTCCCTACCGACAGGCTCGGAGTAACCCGGTGCAGAATAGTTGCTGGTAACTTTCTTTCCGGCACCTTTATTTCCAGACTGTGTTACTCGTAATGAGGCCCATGCATGTCTCAGTATAAAAACAAACTGTTTGACTGAGTCATTATCCTGAAAACCTGGTGAGGTTGAAGTTCCCAGAATTGGAGACCCATTTTGCAAGCAAACGTAAGCAGTAGCTAAGGAGTCATTGCCTGTATTGAATGGCTTTAGATATATGTACGAATAACAGTCAACTTGAAGGGATGTGTGAATATTGAGCATTGCTCTGGAGTATTGCAAGAGGAATGCCATGTGGACAGATCAGGATTTGTGAGATTAAATTATACCTGTAATATGGGCTTTGAATTGCACATACGTATTTGCTAGCGTCAAAGTAAATAATACAGAGATTATCAGGAATGGTAGAGATTGGAATATGGGGTTCAGATACCGAATGAAAATATTTAATTTGTGGGCATGTTTTTTCTTTTTGTTATTTAAGTGTAACATAATTGCCTATCAAGAAGGATCGTTTGCAGCTCATGAAACTAGTTTAAAATGTATGAAAGTGCAATGTATTAGGTTGTAGACAGAGAATAAATCCAAGTCTCGTGATTAATATGGTAATTGGAAACTATTTGAAAGATAGTTGAAAGGTGAACTTGACATGAAAGTGATAGTCAGTTGGTTTACTCATTGAGCAAGAAATAGAGATGTGTGGTGAAACAACGAGTGAAATCTACTTCTAAAGAACTGGCTCGACCCCCTGAAGGGATATGTCGTCATAGCACATAATAGACACAGGACGAACCCTTGTTTTGTGAGTTCAGTTTATGTTTAATTTTGACTAAAAATTAATGTATATTTCAACAGGGGTGAAAACAGTTCAAAGTACTGGACAGTCGGGCTGGTGGCAAACAAAGGGAGTGCTAGTGTCACTGAATTAATGATTGTGTCTGAATACTAGAAGTAATTCCTGTTGCCCTATCAACCTCACAATGTAATTTCTTTTGCTATGATAGGTTATTTTTAGCGCGCTTAATACACAGAGGTTTCTAAGCGCGGACGCGGGGATCGAACCTCTGGTGCTCCGTGTCGTCTTGCTTCCAAGGTGAGCACGTTGCCCCTGAGCTATCCTCCTGAGACCAACAAACAAAAATGGATGTTAAGAACAAGCTCAGTCACATAGTGATTCTAAGTTTGTTGAGCATCTTGGACTATTTTTCCACAAACCCAGTCCACTTCAGACATGATCTAACTTCTTTTTCCTCACAGCATGATCTATATCTGTATCCTTGGTATCTTGGGCTAACACAGAAAAGGAACACAAAATCTAATCATACTTCTCAGAAGAAATCTAAAAGGAATGCAACAATGTCTCTGCTTTTTATCTGCTTCTTGAACCAGTGCTTTTTACCACAATCCTTAGGCAGTCAGGGTTTGTTGAAAGCCACATTAAAGGAATGGTCACCCCTTGCACTGTTACGCAAACAATCTTCGGCACAGTCACTCCATACCTAATTGCGAGTAACAGTGGTAACATCCAGTCAGTCACAGGCGAGTTAAGTTAGACTGCTCTCGTGGCACAAACTGTAACACACACTTCTGCTTTTCACACGTGCGACCACTGGAGAACAAGTTCTCTGAACGCCTTTATACAATCACGTGTTGCCATGGAAAGGCCGAAGGTGTTCTTGCATTCAATGCATATCAAATAGCCTTTCAGAGTTCTTGCATTATTATCACAGTTGTGTCTCACAGCTTGTTCTGACTAACTGAAACTACTTTAAAGGCTTAATTTTTAGTTTGGGCTAATAGGTGGTGCTAAAAGCGTTACCTTTAAGCCAAAACTATTGCCATTAAATAAGAGCTTCAAATATGGGCTTTGAATGAGGGTCTGTAATGCATTTCAATGGAGAGGACATTTGAAGAGGGATGCACAGTTGTTCGGTTATTGAATCCTTCCCATTCCCTGCCCCTAGCCATGCTAATCCCTAGGGCTAATCCCACCCATTCCTGCCCATCTAGGAACTCTTTGAGCTCTTCCATGGAGACAGCCATCTTGGATGACTGTCTCTAAGGAAGCTCTCTGGAAACAAGTCAAAACTAACGGCCATCTTTGACTGCGAAAAATACCATGCATTTTAGTGTGGAAAATCTGTATCTGGAATATGTTTGACCTTTCTTTTGCTGAATACAATGTAAGACCATGCCTTCACATTGATCTGTTGCCCTCTTTAAAGGGGTGTTCACTCATAAATGTTATGCTTTAAAAATGTTGGCCATAATAAAAAAAGATACATTGGCATTGTTTAAAAAAGTTCCTATCAAAAATAACTTTTAAAATGACCATTCATGTGTTGATTGAAAGCTGAGAACCTATTTGAGTGGAGAGGGAAGAGCTGAACTCATCAGGGCCATGTGACACTTACTGCACAGGTCTATTCACCTGCTCTGTTTATTCACTGATTCCTCGAAAGCGAGGTCAATCCAGAGGAACCAACTAATACATGGAGTAAGCAGATACACCTACACAATAAGCTTCAATCGCACTGTTCTGAGGCATGGCGTCTGCACAGGGATCGAGCTGAAACACAAAGCTGTGCGCTGCACCACCATTTGCCCCACTCAAAGTTTCACTACAAAAGCCATTTTGACAACTAGATGTCATGCGAAAATTGCCACGAACACCATAGTGCTCACGTTGGATCCCTGAGATCCTATTCCTACATGAGCACTGTCCTCTGTGTGTTCGCTGGATTTTGCTCGCATTCAAGATTTCTAGCTCCCTGTGCCGGCAACGTGGTGCTTGCTGGCAGCAGGGAGCTAGAAATCCTTTCTAGGCACCCTAAAGGAAAGAGCTGAAGCAGTTGAGAGTCTCTGACAGCACACTAGGCAAAATGTATGTCCACTGACATTGAATTGAAAGGGAGTTGTTTAACAGTATTCTTTAATGCACAAGGTGAACATTGGATGGGTTTTGCATGATATGTGTTTGAGTACAACTTTTGATGGTCAGTAGGTGTCGGGCATAGCTCAGAGTCAATTATGTTTACCTCATCCATCCCATCCAAATCCACTACAATGCTGCTTGATGTGCACTGGCATGAAAAGAGTACCAAATATCAAATCAAACAATGCTGAAAGAACAGTTCTAGAAGAATAAAACACATAGCTGCAAATGTACCCTCTATTTGAGCATCAAGCTCAAATGTGACGCGTCAAAACGCAAGTCGCAAAGACACTCTTCAAACCCGCAAGGCATAGTCATAAATTGACGACAGCAGCTGTGAAGGCATCATAAATCAGACACAGACAACAGGTTCAAGTTTGGTCCACAAAGTTTTATTAACTGTTAAATACAGCATGGAGTAAGGCCTAACTTGCACTATGCTAAGGTGGGATTTACCTACTTAAAGAAAACGAAGGATAGTCTGCGTCAAACAAAGGATAGTCTGCGTCAGGAAGTCCAAAGCAAATGTCTGTATGTGCCCAAAACCTTTACTGGCCCTCACGTCTAACTGTATACAGTATTCAGGGATGTCAGCAACAAAATAAATAGTGTTCAAAGCAAAGTTTAGAACTTCTTCCAGCTCTCGGCTTGCACTCAGCTTCCCCTTCCCCAAATACAAAATAGTTCAAAAGAAATAGGGGTTCCCTTCCCCAAGAGTTCAAATCTTCCAGATTTCCAAACAACACAATTCCTTGGTACACCTCCCAGCTCTTATGATATTGTTCCTTTTCACTAATTCACATAGGCAGTTCAGTCACTTAAAAACACATAAGAGGTTATTGTAAAACCCAAACTTCTTTATAGATGCTTTCAGTGGCTCTTCCATACAGGGGAGCACACGGTCTAGCTAGAGTGGTTGGACCACACGGTCCACCCATTACAGGTCACGCAACCGATACCCCTTCTTGGCTGCTTCTCCACCAACACAATGCCACGGCTTCAATTTGACAGTGATCATTGGTTTATTCACATGTGTCACACTCTATTGACACTGTATCATGGCTTGTTTGGCCACTGTGCATGTGTTACACTTTCTTGCATTCTCCTAGCTCGTTCCAATGCTTGTTCCATAACATGCATTTCTTTGAACTCTTTTTGGCTATTGCCAATGCTTGTTTTCTCATATATTGCAGATCTGCATATCTGGCCGATTCACAAACTTTCTTTCATTCTGCTTAATATTCAAGAGTGCCCAAAATGTGCTTTCATTCGGTTCAGTATTCAAAAGTACTTAATTTGGCTTTCACTCGCCTGCCAGGTCAAAAGATTTCTCTTATCCCAATTTCTAATGTGGTTTCTCCATAGGTGGTTGGCCACCTTTCATCTGTTAAGGTTTTCCTTCACCCACCCGATTTGTATTAATATTCATTTTCAACTTTCTCTGAAGCTGGTCACTGTTTTGAGGTTTTAATCTGTCAGGTCGGTATTCAAAATTTTCTAGGCGGACTCACTGGATTATGCATGCAGCGGTTCTGTGAGTCTCCCGCCTGCCCTAGTTCAATTTCTCTGTGCAGCGTCTCGCATCTGTGGTGTTCTGGCATTTGGTGGCTTTGCTTCATCCACCGACAGGCTGTCAGCGGGACGGGCACTTCCTTGTGGGTCCTCCGGCTCTCGTCTGCTTCACTCCAGCAGTTCAGCCTGGACATCTGCTTTGCGCCATCTCTTCCTCCTGCTGCCTCAGCTCTGAACTCGCTGGTACTCCTGCGAGCCTCTCACCTCCACGCAGGCCGCTGAATGTGGCTCTGCCTCTCCCAGCTGTCTTTAGCCATTCCGACTCCTCTTTCACCAGTCCTGGGTATTTTAACGTCCCAGAAAAACTGATTGGTTTCTTACAGCTAGACCGCTCAGTGTCTTTGTGCAATTCCCTTTTCCATGTTGTTGTTTGTGTTGTTCTCCTTCTCTTCCCAATTCCAAAGTGGTGTTTGGTACTCTTCTTTGTCCCAGTACCAAAATGTTGTGTGTGTGAGTCAATGGAAAAATAGGGACAGCATTGGTAACACCCTCTAAAGGACTGTGGGATATTTGATTCCCTATGAAAGGGAAATAGGGGATAGCATGTCTCACCTAAGGACGTCCGCTTCCCACTCCCCAAGTCTCCTCCTCTCAGCTGATCCTCCATCACATATCCACACCCAAGGTCAGGATCCAAGAGCAATGGCATTTCCCTGTCCATCCGAGAGGAGGATCCAGGGGGAAAGAAGTGAGGACGCCCTCTGGTTCCTCACATACCCTGGTGGCCCTCTATAAAGGTCTCTCTCAGTGTAGTCGTCTTTAAAATAATCAATTGAGGAAGCTTAGAGGAGCTGAAACAATAGCCAAGGTGAAGCACTTGCCCTGAATTATATATTCCTGGATAGATCGAGATTTTGTACTGATGAGCATTTTGTATGACTTACTCTCACACCAAACACTGCTTTGATTACAGATTTCTATCTTGAGTTCTTAAAACATTTGTATGTGCTGTAAAAAAAACTTTGAAACATGACAGAGAAATGACCTTGCATGTCAAGGGATATGTATCATGTTCTTTAATCTCCGGTACTTAAAATTCATATCTGTCTTTGACGTATCAAAACATCTTGTATCAAAAATAAAAAAACTGTTTTTGGGGGAAAATAACAAGCACAATTCATGGTAAGCAAAGAATTTTAGGACGTGAATATTTGAAGGATGCACATAATGATGTGTACTATGAGCAATGGGCATTGCGTTGTGAAGTCGCATTGTGGATGACCCTGGAGCATCTTCTGAAAAGTTCTCATCTATGAAATCCATGAGTTGCCTGACTGTAACATTCAAGTCCCATATCATTTGAAAGATGGTGTAAAATGTTAAAGATGCTAACATTTCTATTGGCTGTTCTGTCCTCTGATGTTCGTGACTGGCAAGTAAATAGTAAATGGCTCACTAATCAAAGAGTTGGTGCTCTGGTGAGTTGTCTCACCTACACTGTGATTGTCTCTGCTGCAAGCTAGAGAGCCAAATGTAGAAAGATCTGTTGCCTTAACTGGATGTGGCATTTCTTTAAAATATTGTTCACATGTTTATTCTAACTAATGACAAGGACTAATTACCAGCAGAGAATGTGCCTATTGTTCTCTCAGTGTAACAACAAAACAACTTTTTTCCTTTTGCTATCATTTACTATCAACAGATATTTGTTTTTGTATGTTTGATGTGACTCAAAATATTGGATTCACAAAAGAGAATTGGCCAGAATGACCCACCAGGGTGTCACACAATTCTTTCTAGACAGCACAATATTTCTCTTGCCACAATCTTATATTGATGCTATCATGTTTTTTTTTTGGCAATTGCGCATTTGAGTCAGTTGTCTACAGGGAAAAGACAAATGAGCAAAATACAGAAAAAACAAAGAACTGCCCATCCAGTGTATTCCTAAATGTTGCTTAACCCTGTCAAGAGACCCTATGTACTATAGCACTAGCAAACAAAAATGAGCCGGAATGCCCTACCTGGGTGTGGTACACCTCTTAGAAGATGGCACAGCAGTTATCTTTGCACCATCAATTTGCTTATCAAAGGTATAATAGATTTGAAGACATTCCACAATTGGCCCACCAAGATCCATAGACATCGATACACTTCTTGTGTCTAGCAGGGCAAAGCCAGATGAGTGAAATACACAAAAACCTAGAACTGCCCAGCAAGGTCTGTCTAACTGGTACATAACCACATCAATAGAACACTGTATACACAGCACCTCCGAAGACATGTCACAATTGGTCCGCCAACACCAGTATACATCTGTACACATTGTGTCTCCAGGAGGACAAAGGTGGATGAATAAAATACACAAAAATGAAATATGTGCCCATCCATTGTCCACCCACATGTAGCATAACCACATCATGAGCACAGGGTATATAATATTGTGCTTGGCTTCAAAGTTCCATCATTACTGCATTTTCACTGGGGCACACACTGCCAGCCGAGACAGCATTATTCTTCGTCACAAAGCACTAAAGTTATGCCACTTTTGTCTAATTTATTTAAGGGCTACATTTTTATCAATATACCCAATATTCTGTCCTTGTTGTAAATGAAAACACTTGCAAACATAATAATTTGTAGTGTGGAGTACATTGGATACACAATTAGAATTGAGATATTGATGATTTTTACTGTTGAAAGCTGTATGAAATGTATTAAGATGTTCATATTTTAATGTCTTGTTTTGACTATCAAATTAATAGTTATTGTAAAATATGTCTTTTGTTGTTTTAATTTTAGACTTTGTGTTTGTTAGTAAAATGCCATCTTGCTTCATCGTTACAAGTGCGATCACTACACTTACCAAGAAGCCAGCCACCACAATATAGGTTTTCCCCAAAGATATTCACTAATCCAAAAACGGCTACTCACTTGTTGCATTCAACCAGTTGACATTGATAGATGTACTAATGAAGTATTACTACATAAAAGAGACAACTGATACCAGCTATGCAGGCAACACTTCAGTGCAGAGATGTATGAGTTGGTGGAATTTACAAAGAAGGGTCATCACAGACTGACTAAGAGATTACTTGTAACTGCTGCACCAATGCTCTTTCAACATCAACAAAGGCCAGAAAGTATAATATCAATCACTGTTGTAAAGTCATAAGTATTAAATCATGTAATGTTCTCTTTGGTAATGCTTGAACTGTGTCTATCTTGTCAAAGTGTATTAAACTCTAGTCACAGCAACCCAGGAAACCACATCACCAACCTCTCAATCCTTTCAGTCTCTTCATTGTTGATGCACACAAATAACATAATCAGGCTTACACAATAGCAATATAAATAGTTCTCATGTATGTTCATTTGTTGATGTAGCCAGACACTGACATTGGCAGAAAGTCCACTCTAAAAACCCAATGTCTGAAAAAATAAAGGGTTATTACCAGGAAACTGCAGTTGCACTATTATTGTGGCAACGAGCCACAACATCGCTGCAAGCCCGGATTGGCCTGCTACACTCTCTGCAGCTCTCCGCTGCTCGATACTGGCGACCCACCCGGCACCACCTGCTGCTTCGCGCATACCCTAGGAAAGCCACCTGTTACCTCACAAGGCCCTGGCTCCTCCCGCGACCTCTGCCCCACATGGATTCCATGCGCGATCCCTCTGGCTTGCATAGAACGGGCCATAACCGATCCCACACTCTACATCAGACACACCCGCCTTCACGCGCACACTCTCCAGATTACCCACAAATCTGTACCTATGGCTACCACCAACCAGAACAGCCTGTTAGGCTGGATAATCCGATCCCGCACCCACGGAACCACTCTCACCTTCGCTATGCACCCCACGCCATTAGCAGCACGCCACATGGCCAACATTCTATGTAATACCACCATGACCCATTCGGCAGGAAGGTTAACGAACCTCAAAAAGGTCACCTTTACTGCCCTAGGCAGCAGCATGCCGCTGGCACCACCGGCAACAACTTCAATCATACAGCGCACACGCTCACTCACCCCTATGGTTACACCAGCCATTCCGAACTTGGCTCCAAACTTTGATGAGATCAGCCACGTGGTCACAGTACTGCCACTTGTAAACAATACATTTACGGCTGTCTACGCAACACAGGTTGGCAGTTCCACTTCTATCCCAATGCACTTTTATGTTGGCACCCTCTCAAGGCCTAATGCAGTGAGCACCCCTAGGATGCCGAATGTTGAGAGCGCTCCTTTTTATGGCTAATGTTGTGAGCTCCCCTCTGATGCATGATGCTGTGAGCACCCCTAGGATGCTTAATGTTGAGAACACCCCTATGATGCACAATGCTGCTAGCACTCCTTTGATGCCTAATGCTGTAAGCACCCCTCTGGAGCCTAACAAAGCTAGCACCCCTTTGCTGCATGATGATGTCGCACTCCATACTGCCCCTGCTTGCTCTGCACAGCACACCACATTTAGCTGCGCTCTCATCAAGGCACATTCCCTCTCGGCACATGCCTTAGACATTCATGACCTTATCACCGCACACAACCTCAACCTCATAAGGATATGATCACCGAAATCTGGCTCCACGAAGCCTATGGCCCCACCCGTTAACTTTAGCGCTCCCCTTAGGTTACACTATCTTCAGACAAGACCACCTGCACTCGAAAGGAGGGGGTGTTGCTCTCATAGTGAAGGAATCATTCCCCATTAGAAAGGTCAAAAGGACAGTGGAGAGCAACAGCGACTACCTACTCCTCAAACTTAACTCTTCTCTGAACTGCACCAACACCCTCCATATTGTCTATCGGCACCCCCGGACCTATAGCCGATTTCCAAGCAGCCCTGACACACCTCTTGTCTGACAATTTAAAGAAATCAACTAAGGCTATCCTCCTAGGGGACCTCAACCTTGGCCTCAATGACCCCAAAGACTCTTCGGCTAAATCACTTAACGCTAAGTTTCAAACACTCCACCACAGACCCCAACCACATCAAAGGCTGAACCCTAGACTGGTTAGCGCACCACAACTGCCAACTTACTATCAGGGCTAACTCACCGTCCCCCACCACGTCATTCTATTTGACATCTCCACCCCTAAGAGAGAGCACTCGCCCGCTATGCCTCTCCCACCCGCTCTTGCCAGCAGTTCTCGACAGCTTACCAAAGAAAGGTTCCTACCCCACCTACTAGTCCTGGCCTTAAGGGCTCCCATTTTCTATCGACCCGATTTATTGGCGCAAACCTACACAACACTGAAACTAGCAGTAGAAACCATTTCCCCTCTAGTGTCTCTGGAAAGCCAAACCTACAAAACACTCCAACGCCTGGTTTTCCGCCAAGCTACTTGTACTCTGCTCCAAAAAATGGACTGCACTCTCCATCTGGCAAGCAAACAACCGTGACTCAGCCAAACTAGAGTTTCGCAAACTCGCTAAGGAGTATAAAAAAGCAATCGTCCAAGCCAAAGCCATGTCCTTTAATACAAAGATTACCAATGCCAGATCAGACTCCAAAGAAATCTTTTCCATCTTCAGGGAATTAGAAACACCCATCCCACCTAACACCAAAGATGAAGCCAGGTGTAAAGATATACAATCAGCCATGCTCAGCAAACTAGACACCTTGCACAGCAAAATCAAAGCTGACCAGCACACACTGGACCAACCCAAGCAACAGCACACTCCCGCCCGACCTATACAGCCAGTAACACGCCTCTTTTCTCTTTCAAGGACGTCAACGAACTAGACGTCATTGCCCTCATGAAAAATATCAAACCCTCTAACTGCAAAGGGGATTTTTGCCCGGCCCCTCTAATTAAAGACTGTGCGGGCACACTTGCACCCTTCCTTACCGCCTTCATAAATGCTTCCTTTGCGGCCCGGTCTGTCCCTGCTTGCCTCAACGAAGCATGGGCGCCCCTCCTAAAAAAAAACTCACTACCCTACATCCCTTGGCAACTACAGACCCATAACTAATGTCTGCTTCCTGCAAAAAGTCTTGGACAAAGCGGCCTACTTATAAGTCCAACAGTTCCTTGAAGCCAACAGCCTCCTCGGCCTCCGTCAGTCTGGGTTCCGCCCGGGCCACGAAACCGAGACAGCTTTAGTCGACTTAAAAAATCAAATGGACGACGTGAGGGGCTCAGGGAAATCTGCCCTACTCCTCCTCCTGGACATCTCAGCGGCTTTTGACCTCGTAGATCACAAAATCCTCTGCCACCACCTTTCATCTTCAGCACATTTTTCCACCAACGCTACAGCCTGGATCACTTCATTCCTCCAAGGCAGAGCCCTGAGAGTCCTCTCGGACCAAGTCTGCGCTCAACCCGATATCATCCAATATGGAGTGCCCCAGGGCTCATGTATATCCCTCACATTATATAACATCTTCACCAGACCACTCTTCAACATCCTGGACTCGTTCGGCATCACCTACACTAACTACCCAGATGACACACAAGTCCTCCTCCCCTTATCGGGCGACTACGAGTCAGACTCCAAAACCCTCAATTCCGCCTACTCCACTATCCACACTTGGATGGCAGAAAACTGGCTGTGCTTGAACGGAGACAAGACAGAACTACTCCTGATTGGATCCACTGAAACACTAAAGAAACTGGATAACCAATACTCAGTCTTCACCATTGATAACATTCAAATCCCAGTATCACATCCTGTAAAAATCCTCGGAGTCTACCTGGACTCCAACCTCTCCATGCCCAGGTAAGTTAACACCATTGCGTCCTCCGCAGCCTACAACACCAAGCTCCTAAACGCAGCCAGACAGTTCCTGACCACCGAAAATTGCCTCACCATTGCAAGAGCCATAATTGAATCTCGACTAGACTACCTCAACATCCTCTTTGCTGGCACGTCAGTAAAAAACCTGGAGAAACTCCAAACCATCCAAAACAGTGCGCTCTGTGCAGCCATTGGCATCCCCAGAAGGGATCACATCTCAGCTGCTGGAAAACAAGCCCACTGGCTACCCATCAAAGAATGTGTCCTCTTCAAAACACTTGCCCTAACCCATAAATGCATCAACCACACATCACCTGCTACCTAACACAGAGAATAAACAGACCCCTATCCTCTAGACCAACTAGAACACCATATGCAACCTACTCACAGTGCCCAAAGTGAAACGAGCCAGAGCTGGCGGCGCCAGTTTCCCATTCATCGCTGCTATGCAATGGAACTCACTCCCTGCTGATCAATCTCAGAGCAGAACCATCCCACCTCATCTTCCGCGAAGCCATCAAAACATTGTTATTTGTCCGAACCTGCTAGCTGTTTAGCCATCGCACATAATATGCTATGTAATGTAAATTATGACAAGACGCAATTGTAAAGTAATGATTATATATGCAACACATTATGTACGCTCAATGTAACTAAGTAGTTTTTTCTATGTAATAGCGCCTTGATGCCCTTGGGCTGTTTGTGCGCTTTATACATTAAAAAAATTAAATAAAAATATTATTATCACTTGTCAAGCAAATTATGTTCAAGATGCCATTCTTTGCTTTTGGACAGCACAATTTGTTAGGCATTATTTTCCAATATTAATTACTCTGTATGTTTAAAAAGAAAGTGTTTTTATTCAGATTTAGGATTTGAATATTCAAGGCATGAGATCCCCATTCTAATTTTTAATTCGACCCCTTTTCTCTACAGCCTTCGGGAAAAGAAATTCCGAAAAAGATAGACCATACCAGAAGCAATTAATGCAGGCTGTCAAATTACATTTACCCATGCAGATTTTATCTTGAAACAATCAAAATCATCAGCAAATAAACTCATGGAAGCTGCCTAGCTGCAGTGGGCAGAATTGCATGTTGAAATAATAATTTTTCCATTGTCACCAATTACATCTCAATCACCAGACATATTTCTTTTAGAAGCTTCAGAAGTGATATACAATATTTCTGACATTTATTTGGCATAAGAAAAGGCCTAGGGTACCACCGAACAGTCCTATTTCAATCCCCATTGATGGGTGGGCTGGGTGTACACGAGGTAAAACGGTATGTGCTTGCAGCACAACTGGCACCAATGTTATACTAGTCTATGCCCGGATCGGAGAACGGCTGGAGATCTATAGAGCAGGTGGTTACATCCATCCCGCTACGCATGTTACCATTTGTTAAGCACAACATCAGGGGGCGCGAGGCCCATTATTAGAGGCGACCAGATGTAGCTTGCAATACTAGGATGAAGCCCTGCGGTGGAAGAAACTGTCTCTGGGTCTCGAACTCTATGGCCCAATGGTATACAACAAAACATTTTCCCCAGGCTGGAGTAAGTTTGGGGGGGCAGAGACACTTTACAACTGATGGACTTCTACCGCAACGGTGAACCGGTTCTTTTTGAAGACTGTAAAGAAATATTTAATGTTGGAGAAAAGGAACGCTACAAATACATAAAAATTAGGCACTGGATCTCCCAAAGGGCGGTGAAGGAAGTGGGTAAAGGGGCTCAAGCCGGAATAGAGTGGACAATGCGAGAGGGAACAGTAGAGAAGGGTATCTCAAAGCTTTATCACCTGTTAGACAATTTGCAACCAGAAGATAGACTTCCATATATGAACCATTGGGCTAGAGACCTGGGCATCGCTATCTAAGATGAGGAATTGGGACAAATTTGGAAAAGGGACCCCAAATGTTCTAAAGGCACGTCCATTAAGGAATCAGCTTATAAAATGTGTTATAGATGGTACTTAACTTCACAGCACATGCATAGAATGAAACCACAGTTATCATCCCTCTGTTGGAGAAAATGTGGTTCCACTGGAGACATAGGACATATGTGGTGGACTTGCCCTAAGGCCAGGTTCTTTTGGAAAGAGATACTGGGACAGGTCAAAGATATAACTGAGGAAGTGCTGCCTTCTTCGCCGGAGGTGATTCTGCTTGGAGCGATAGCAGAGAACTTGTACACTGCTAGTGGAGCCATGGCAATAATCATCACATACCTTTTGACTGCTGCCCTAATGACACTAGTCCAAGCCTGGAAAAAGGAGGATGGCCCGATGGTAGCATGGTGGTGGGTAAAGGTTTGGGGTGTTTTAGCTGTGGAAAAGGTATGTGCATAGGCAACCACAAATTATCAGAAGTTTCTTAAGATCTGGTCCCCCTTTTCTGAGTTTGTTAAAGAAAGGGAACAGCACTTCCACAAACTGGGCTTAATGAAAAGCTTTTCCATACTCTAAATGTGTGGCATAACGCACTGGGTGAGGGGACCCAGAGCTTGACATTAAAGCCCCATGATCTATTGTCTTGCCATACTTGGTCATGTTGACTACTGTTGGGGGTCGGGGGGTGTTGAGAGTTTATTAAAACTACAAAACCCATGTCACCAATGTAAGAAAGGCTGCCAATGAACTTTTTATGGCCTTCTCCAAATGTATATATGATATTTGACTGGTTAATTGTCACCAGTCTACTGGAAGGACTCGTGTGGATATCCCACTAAATTTCTTCTTATTTACTTTGTATAGAAGTTGTCTTTTTGTATTTGATTTCTTCAATAATTCTTGAGAAAATGTTGATAATTCCGATGAATTTATGGTAAAAATATTTTTATTCAATCATTTGTATTTTTGTGAGGCCTTTAGCAAACATTATACTGTTCAATGCATTTCGGTCAATAATAGACCTTCATCAGGAACTGTTAATAGTAAAGAAAAGAATAATTAACTAAAGTTTTTGTGTAATTTTGCATTAACAAAGAGATAATCATGTATTCTAAATTGTAACTATACACATTGTGAGAAAAGTACCTGTGTAAAACGTTGCTTCAAATCTTTGGCCTGATTTACTATTTTTCCTTATTGGTAATTCCAATTTCTCTTCACTCAAGCACATTTGTTTATGTTAGCCGTTGCATGTCTTTTAATGTCACTTCTTTGACTTCCTGGTAATATAAATAGTAACCAAAATATATTCAAACTCTAACAAATAACATATATAAATTATTCTGTTGGTTAAAGTTCACCCTCCCCACAGGGGGAGTCTTACCTGTTGTGTAGACCAAGGTAATAGCATCCGGGCACCTTGCTCGCGTGAAAACGCGTTGCTGGTTGTCCCGTTTGCTTTTATGTTGAAAAAATGGCGCCGGCACACAACGCGGTGATGACGTCATCGCGCGCCGGCAGCCATTTTGAATTAGTCAAAAATCGTTGTTGGATGATTGTAAATAGTTATATTCATGTGTAAAGCTCTTTAAATAAAGCCTTCTCATTGCTAAACTCTAAGGGAACCTCCTAAGATCCAACATACTTGATAATTCAATGTAAAAATAAACATAAATTAAAGACATGATCTAGTAGCTATATAAACTATGGTTGCTCCATTTAAAGTGATACACGTGTTTCCAAAGTTATTAGAGCACGACAATATACATTTGATCTTTTTTCAATGTGAACTGCTACTGATATAAATGAGTTACTTGCTTATTAGAGCTCTATTACCATGTAATTCAGTCTTCTACACACATTATTGAACATATTATAGTTAACAACATACTTACGTTCTAAAATGCAAGGTATAATTTCAACTTTATAATTGCCTTTAAAGAAAACATGCAAAATTACATTCCTCGTTGAGACCATCCGGTTGCATGGAGTTGAGTTTTTCAATCCAGAGAGTTTCTTTCTGGTTTAAAAGTCTGTTAATATCCACTCTCTGTCCTTGATAAACTTCTAGTACATCCAAAATTTGAAATTTCAATTGTGCTATCTGGTGTTGAGCTTCTTTGAAATGTCTCGCTACTGGGGATTTGGTGTTGCCTGTGCGAATGTTAGCTATCGTTGTGGTACCACTGAGCACTTGGCCACTGACAAGGGCTGCATTGCATTACACATAGTCTGCAGAGATGCTGGAAAGAAAGGGGCGCCTAGTGAGATGCTGTAAACAATGGACTGGTTATGTGAAGTCAAGTCCTTGAGTGAACCGTACATGCCCAGAGAAGTGGAAGATGATTGGATATGTATGTTGAATGCTGTTAAAGAGCAAAACCTCACTCAATAATTGGCGTGGATGTAGTTCAAATATTAATGTATAGTGGTGCTGTTCATTCCAATGTGGACATATGGAGAAAGAAGTTGAAGTTTTGTACATTGCAAGAGTCCTCAGTGTTGTCAGAAGCGTAAGTGCTGATTGAGATTATTGGGGATTTTGAAGCAAGCAATGTTCCAATTCAAGGATAGTAGAGCGGAAGGTTAATTTCATGTCACCAAGAAAGGCTGTGATTTGCTGTCTTGGAATGCCCAGGCCGATTTACGAATACAATGATATCCTAAACATCCAGAAGAAATCTCATTAGTGGAGACAAAGAAAGAATTGCAACGTGAGACAGGGAAAATTGAAAATTGGCACTCGGAAGTGTTTAGGAATGAGATAGGATGTCTGAAAGGGTTTATGTATTATATTAAGTTGAAAAATGTGTCTGTTCCGTTCAGAGCTAAAGTGCATACAGTACTTCTGGTTCTGCAACGCAAAATCAAGAATGAAGAGGCCGATGTTGGAGGACATAAAAGTCCAATCGTAACAGTGTTCCTGTGTGGTGAGGCTATGCTTAAAGCTAAGAGTCTGAATAAGAACGCAATTGCAGACAGTTTCTCTTTGCCAAAAATCAATGAATTACTCTTTGAGATATCAGTGCTAGAATGCTCTTCATCATAGACCTTCAGTCTGCATATCACCATATAAGTTCACCCTAGTTCAATGGACTTAACTACGATTAGAGCTCCATTTGGTTTATACAGGTGTGAAAGGATGTCTTTTTGGTCTTATATTGGCTTTGACTGCTTTTCCAAGAGTTATGGACAAGTTATGTGGACGTATCAAAAGTAACAGATGGTAGTAGGATGATAAATTGGTTTTGGGAGAAGATCAGAGAATTCATGATGAGCGACTGCGAATGGTGTTAAAGAGATTAAGTGAAGCCGTTTTAACTATTTCCTTGGACAAATGCAAGTTTTGGAGAGACAAGGTAGACCATTTGGGACATGAACTGTCCTTGAGTGGGGTTTCAGCCTAAGATAGATGCAGTAGAGGCTGTGTCACAAATGAAGTCTCCTAATAGCAAGGCTAAAGTGTTTTCATTCTTGGGGTTAGTTGAGTATTATGGGACATTATGAAGAATCCCTCGGATAAAACAAACCATTTGAGGGGCTTGATTCGAAAGAATGCCTAATTTCGGTGGAATGTGAAATGTGAAGAGATGTTCAAGAACATTAAATAGAGCATAGCAGAAGCACTTGAGCTGAAGGGGTGTTGGGAAAACTTTCCGGTGAGCTTGTATACCGATGCTAGTGAAGAAGGCATTGGGTGTGTATTGATTCAACCCATTGGGACTGAAATGCAAACTGTAGCTTTTGCATCCCACACTTTGAGGGAGGCATAGAAAAGATATTCTGTGCTAGAGAAATAACCCTGGCATGTGTCTGAGACATTTCAAACGTATGTGTAGGGTAAGTCATTTTGCATTGTTACTGATCATAAGCATTTGGTTTCGATATTTAATAAGAATGGTCTTGATGGAAATCCAGGAGAATTGTCCCATAGATTACAAGCATCCAAGGGTTTCCTTTTGAAGTAGAGTATGTTTGTGGTGAAAGAAATGTGGTGGAGGATGCCCTATCAAGAAATGCAGTAGAATTGGTGATGAGGCGGAACAAGGACTGACTGCAGAAAATATTGAGGAGAGTGGAGAGAGTGGAGAGAGAGGAGAGTGAAGTTTTTATGGTGTTGAAATGCATACTTGAAAAACAGTAGTATGAAACTTGCAATGCTGATGAAGTGTACGGGAAGGTGGTGCAATTTGTTTCTCGAGGTTGGCCATTAGATGAGATAGGAGAAAATCTTAACTTTAGAAGAGTACAAAATGAGTTTGGGCTGGAAGGAACATTTTTGGTTAGGGGTCTTGACGTGGTAGTGCCTCAAGGGATGAAAGAGTTGGTTGGGGATATTGCACATGAAGGACATTTTGGGGTGTGCAAAATGGAGGGTTTTATAAGAGAGGATTACTGGTGGCCAGGCATGGATATGGAGTTTGAGGTTTTGCAAGAGGTATAGTAACTAAGCTAGGATTATACAGACTTTGTGGAGGAGCTTGACCTTAAGGTAAATGCCCATAAATCCACAGTTACGGTTTTCTTCAAAGGGAGAAGTGCTCCTAAATGTCCACCTGTGACTAGTAAGGGCCCTACTATACCAATGGTAAAATAATTTGATTACTCGGGGGTAAGCTTTAAATCGAACTTCTCCCCTGATGAACATATTAAAAATACAATCTATGCAGTTTAGGTAAACGCTCGGGAGGGTGGGGGTGTTCGATGTTTTATGTCAACGTTTAGGGCAAAAGCCATAGATCTCATTTCAAAAGTCGACCATAGTAAAGCGGCCTAGGTTGCCCACTATGGGATGGAGTTGTGGGGATATAAGGACACTTACCTGATTCAGACGATAGAAAATGATTTTTTAAACAAATTCTGGGACTTCCCCATTCTAGCTAAACTACGGGGTTCACGTGAAATTGGGCTGTACCTTTTGTTGTGACATACTGTCAGCCCAACTACTGCATCATTAGCTACGGCTGTGGTAAAATGATAAGGCCATTTTGACACATGATCTAATCAGGCTCCTAGTCTCCAAAGAAACCAATGTTACGATATCATGACTAAAATTCCCAAAAACGAAGTTTGGTGAAATGGATGCATCCTAATACATAAACACACCAGAAATTCTGATAACACGGGTGGATAGGACCTTAAAAAACAGATTTACATCCTAAACTAAGCAAAAAAGAAGGGAATCAATTGAGCTACCCAAGTCATTTAAACAGATTATCGTGGGCCTAGCATTCAAAAATATCTACTATGGCCTGCCAACCCTCCCCAGAAGGTTCTAGTTATAAGGGCACATTTTAACTGTCTTCCTTTAACAGCTATTACTCCTTCATGGAACAATGATGACGAAAATCAGACATGCTTTTGTGCCTTTTGAGGATCTGGCTCACTTTTTGTTGTTTTGTCCACGTATTATGAGATAAGAGCTGGGATTATAAAGCCATTATTACGCGAGTTACAGTTACACAGTTCCGCCCTGCATTACTCTATCTCATGTGGGCAGACACTCCTATTCCGGATTGTTCCCGAGGCGTGCTTCGCAATAAAGCAACATTTTAATTAACTCTTAACTGATATTTTTATCTTTCCATATTTGTTAGTGGTTTGTATTACCTAACATTTTCCTTTTTTTTTCTTTTAACTTGTGCTTTTTTTGTTTGTCTTATTAATTGATAGATATATTATAAAATGGTGATGTATTGATAGCTTTTTGGAGGGATGTATGTTTTTATGGAAAGGTTTCATTTTCTGAAATAAAGTTTTGTTGATTGATATTGAGGTTATAATGATAATGATGTGTTATTTATATAGCGTCTTTATCCAAAGCGCTTTACAGAGCACACATTTACATACAATATCACCCAGCCGAAATTGGTACTCGTTTATCGACCTCGGAAGGATGAAAGGCTGAGGTGGCCTTGCCAGGATTTGAACCTGCGACCTGCAGATCACGCTGAGATCGCAGCAGCCAGCGCTCAATCCGCTGAGCTATCTTACTGGTTATACTTAAGGCGTGTGAGGTTTGTAGGGATAGCGATAAAATTCTGCAAACCAGGACTCCATCATGGAAGGTGCCATCTATTCCTGATATTGTATGGGATGTGGTCGCAATCAACATTTGGGTCCTCTAGATGGGAGGGGTATTTAAGCCAGTTACGTGGAGGTGGTGGTGGATGTTCTGTCTAAATGGCTGGAGATCTGTATGATGAGTGAGACACATTCTAAGAAGATTATAACATTTCTAGAATCAGTATTCTCGATAGAGGGATTTCCAGAGAAACTAATTTCTGACAATGGCCCACAGTTGGTGTGAACGGGGATAGAGGACTTTCTAAAGGAGAATGGTATACAACACATAACTACAGCTCTGTACTATCTGAACAGTAACGTTTTTCTGGTGGAGCGTTTCAACAGAACACTGATGGAAGTGATTACAATTTCCACTGCAACTAGTGGAGACTGGGTAAGAGTTCTAATGGAAAGAGCATTCCAATATTGTTAGCTACGTATGACTCCACTGGGTTGTCTCCGTTTTAAAATTTGAGGCGGCGCAAACCCAGTACTTAGTTTTGTCTGGGGTGGATGGGACGAGTTGAATTGGGATGAGATGATGAATGCTTCTCAAAAGTGCACGGTTAATCTTTCACAGGCGCAACACACAATGACAAGAAAAACGTTTACACGTTGAAAGGCAATTGTTCAGACAACACACTCAGCTAGAAAGTAAAATTGCTCTTTATGGCCGTTTATTCTGAATCAGCATACATAACAACATAAATGCAATAAGGAAAATAAATTAATGCTTAATAAATGGTTTAAGAATACTTCACCGTTGAGGTCACTGCAGAACACCTCCTCATCTTAGCCAGCATCACTGATAGGCTCCGTAAACAGGCCATGCACAAGAGATTCTCCCTGCAACGGAAATGCAAAGCAGTGCATACACGCTCACCTGAAGCTTTTCTGTCTGACTGCCCCCGGAACTAGTCCTTTTAAACATCACACAAATGCGTAATGGCATTTTCCAGAACTTTCTGGCTTTCCAAGTCCAACTGTTGCTAGCTTCCATGGGCATTCGGCCGAAATTACACATGGAAACCCCAGGAGGTAAATACTTCCCTTTCTCATGGGAGCCCGAAGGACAACATAACTTTCCTTCGGCTCCTGCAACATTAACAGGCGCCAGCCGGCACCTTTCTTCAAAACAATCTGTGAAGCTATGCAGAATATTATAAAAAGTGACCCTCGCTGAAAAACATGTTTGCCATTGGTACAGTGTTCAAACTTCACATTAAACGCAGAGCTCACTGATGAAGAAAATCTCCATTGCTGCTCTGGGCACACCCAAAATGCATTTCACACAGACTCCATGTTTTAGTCAAAAACATTACTTTTCAAAAGCATTACATTTCACTCTTGGAAATTTGACTTCCATAACTCAGTGGCACTAAAGTCGGCTTCTGAAACCGACGAAACATTATAACTAAATTAGAAATACATTGAATAAAACAACAGCAAAACATTTCCATCTTAACAATTATAAAAATACAAGCAAAGGCGTGTGTTGGATGTGGTGTTGCACAGACTGGGAATGGTCACTCAAGTTAAAACAACACATTCCTTCAAATGTGTTAAAACCTATATTATGTTTAAAACACAAATGATCAATAGCAACTCTATTCTGCAAGGCTGCTTTTCACATAGCTTGGCTATCTAGAAGCAATTCTTATAAGGGTTGAGAGGTATGATTTAATCCTTTCACTCTCAAGGGCAACATGCGCGCCTTGGAAGCAAGACGACGCAAGGAAACACAGGTTCGCTCCACGGGTCCATGCTTAGAAACCTCTGGGTATTAAGTGCATTATAAATGACCAATTACCCAATTACTAAGCAAGCCAACTTAATCAAAGATGTATAGCCCCCAGCAGCTAATCCCTAAACTCCCACCAATTAATATGCAAGAGCTAGGACCTCTGATTCTGACAAAAAATACAAATTTAAATCATAGTCAGGGGAAAGCCCTGTAGATTCAGAAATGTATTATTAACATTGGTGCATGTGCTTGAAGTACGTGAACACAACTGCTTCTCAAACACAGTTCGGTTGTCTTGTTTTGTAATGTTCAGTTGTTGACATTTGCCAACCTCCCTAGGGTTACAGGTCATCATATAGCAGATATCCCCTTGGGTGGTATTGTAAGTAACTATCTGTGTGAGATTCTTCAATCATAGACAGAAAACGATTGTCGCACGTCGGCATTCTCCACTAAAGAGTTATTATGTATATTTCAAAAAATGTGTCTCAAACTTGAAGCAGCTGTTGGCACTGCTACCATACATGAGATATTCAACACCTCCCGTGCAAAATATGTCTGCATATTCTCTGTTTGGGCATTCTTCAGTGGATATCTTTGCCATGCTAAAAACGTATCTTTTGCAGCTGGCGTTAATGTTCCTTGAGGTTGTACTTTGCGTGTCCTCAATGCTTTGTGAATGCTGTTTTTCATGCCTGCTGTGGCTGGTCTGTTGGCGTTGGCATCAAGCGACCTCCGATCATCATTACTCAACGTCATCAGACTCACATTGGTTGGCTGCGCAAATACGACATCTTGTGTTAGTTTCAGTGTGCCATTTAACCCTTCCAAATTTGAGTCCATTTAGTATCTCAATTACACCAGCCAAGCACAGACTCTAAAAAACAAATTCGGAAATAGAACATATCAGTGTTGACAATCACTCTCTTAAGTAACATTTGTTTGCAGGTACATAACTCCACTTTTTCATGCCAGGCTCCATTACAAAAACTACTTGTTCCCTGTCTGACGCTATGACATCTGCAGGTACAGGTGGGCCACTTGGTTTCTCTATCAACGACTTTGCACCCGGTACCATGCTGTCCGATGAGCTAAAACCATGGTCCCCATGAGTAGTTAACACTGTAAGGGGCTCCCCCTTTCTGAACATGGACAGTTTTACAGGTATGACAATTAGTTGGTCTATCTTGTCTCCTACATGGATAGGCAGAATTGTGTCTCTGCTGTTCATTAAAATTACTTTAATTTCTCCTTGGTAATCAGCATGCATCACTCCCCCCAGCACTTGGATGCCCTTCAATGCTAATCCAGATCTAGGGGCAATCAGTCCCATGTGTTCTGGTGAAATCTGTACTCCAATCCCAGTTTCAATTACTATTATACCTCTGGGTTCTAATCTGATTACTTGGTGAGCATGCATGACTACTCCTGCAAAAGCATCTGGCGTAATCTCCCTGTAAATTAACATTTCTTCAGCTGAATTAGGTTGCAGGTGTCAATAGGTGCATCAAATGTGTCTCATTCTCAGCCAGTGGTCTGTTATTTATCTGCACAGCATCAAACACACGATCATGCCAGCCTACCAGACTGCCATTGCCTGATTTGCGCAATTGTTCTTTCAACAGACCATTCATACATTCAATCAAAGCCGCTGCTTGTGGATTATATGGTACATGGTAAAGCCACTCTACATTTTTCTCCTGACAAAACTCTTGAATGAACTTGCCTTTAAAATGGGGCCCATTGTCACTCTGACATTTCAAGGGCACACCGTAATGTAATATGATGTGATCTAACAGCTTAATAGTGTTCAATTGTGTGACCCTCTTGCATGGCAGCACCATCAAATATCCCAAAAAGGTACACACAATGATACATGCATATTGCCATCTTTTACTGATTGGCATAGGACCGACATAATCGATCTGCCAGATTTGACCTGGTAATTTACCTCTTCATAAAAGTGCCCTGGACAATATGAGGGATGGGTCTTTGCTGCTGATGCTGACACACAGGACATTTCAAAATTATGATTTTCACTACTTCTAAATCACTTGACCTTGTGCCCACCTGCAAGTAGATTTCTCTCCCATGTGTCCACATTTCTGGTGAGCCCACTTGGCCAGACCCTCAAAATCGCCACACAGCTAACCCATTGGCCACTGACCATGTATCTGTGTAAAATGACACTGACCAGGTGTTTCTTGTTTCAAAGCTGTATATACTGCATAAAGTTCTGCAAACTGACTGCTCTTCCCTTTACCTGACGTTGTTAAGATCTTTTTTGTCTTGGGATTATGTTACACTGCCTTCCAGTAGTGCTCAGTTCCTATGTAGCGAGAAGAGGCATCAGTAAACCAGGCATGTTCTGTTTGCTCCTCTGATCCCAGTAAGATATTCCCCATTTCACTAGATACTCATGTATTTCTGTCACTTCCTGCGGTATGTAGTCTACGGGTCATATGTTAGCCTCTTGCTAATGTAGTTTTCCAACCTCACCCTTTCCTGACTTTGCTCTGTCTTCAATATACCATTTCCATTTGATTATACTGGCTTCCTGAGTGTGTCCTATCCTGCATGTTTTAGGAGAGCTCACACCCACTACATAATCGGGATTTCGGGCCTGATCAATATATCATGACCCACTGTCAGTTGTTCAGTGTCAAGAAAAGCCCAATAACACGCTAGCAGTTGCTTCTCAAATGGAGTGTACTTATCACCAGCCTTAGGTAATTTGTGACTCCAAAATCCCTAAGGAACCAGCTTTCTGTCTTGCTTTTGCCATAGGCTCCAGATAGAATAATTTACTTGTACTGATATATTCCTTTCTACTTCTCCAACTTCAAAGCCACAAATCGAGCACACGCTGCACTGTGTCTTTTGCCAAATCAAATGTTCTTTGCTGCTCCTCGCCCAACTCAAATTCATAGTTCTTTTGCGTCACTTTGTAAAGTGGTGCCAAGATTTGCCCTAAATGTGGAATATGTTGTCTCCAAAATCCAAAAAGCCCTATAAACTGCTGAGCTTGTTTCTTGTTCACTGGAGTGGTACATTCAAGTATCTTTTGTCTGGCTTTTTGAACCATCTCTTGATGCCCATTATGCCATTGAATTCGCAAAAATACTACAGCCTCAGCTGGCCCTTGAATTTTCTTAGGGTTAATTTCCTACACTTCCTTCTTCAACCCGTCAATGATTGCTTCCAACTGATTTTGCACACTTTGCTCTTCCTTGCCCTGGATCATAATATCATCAATGTAATGTGAGCTATGTATGTCAGGTTTGCATGGTATCTTATCGAAGTGTTCTGCCACCAGCCGGTGACAGAGGTTTGGGCTATGCAAGTACCCGATAGCCAATCTCGTGAAAGTGTACTAACTCCCACTCCAAAAAAATGAAAACTGCTCCGGGCACTCTCCAGCAATTGGCATTTGCCAAATCTAACACAATGCACCGGGTACCCTCAAACTTCTGTATGTTCTCAATCAAAGTGACAGTGTCTGGGACTGCAGCACCTAAAGGGGGAGCGTATTTATACTATTCTCTATAATACACTGTCATTCTCCAGCTCCGATCGCCCTTTTTTACAGGCCAGACCGGATTATTCCAAGCAGTAGAGACTGGGCATTATACTCATGCCTCTACATATTCTTTAATGGTGTCTGAAATGTCCTTATGACCCCTGGGAATGCGTATTGCTTCATAGACACACGCTTCATGGACAAAGGCACGTGCACCGGAGGGATTTTCAATTTGCCTACAATAACTGGTGTACAAGTTAATGCATTTACTCCAAACTGATAAATGTTACCTCGCAGTCCTAAAGTCAACCTAGGGTCGAATGGGAGTGAAGGAGTGTGAGATGTAGTGGTGAATTAAGATTTTTCTCATTTTTGAAATTAGACAATTTATTTAGGTTGGGCTGCTAACAGACAGTCAATTTTTACACATTTTTTCGTTTCACGGTCTGCAATTTTTAAACCTTATATTTTCTCTGTGGTTTATGCACGCTCCTTATCCCTGTGTGCTTTTGTTGTTGTAGTGGTGTCTTTGGTTTCTTTTCTCTTTTTTGCAATCTCTTTCGGATTGTGCCGAAGAATTGTAGTAACTGTGAAATGGGTTGGGCTTCATTTATTGGTGATTTCTAATTCTTGTTGAATGTAATAATAAAATGTATATGCAAATATTTTGTTTAATGTGTATCACTCAGCGCCCAGTTTGCTGTTCAGTTCCTCAGTAAACTTGGCTACTGGCTTTGTAGAGTTACGAACCCTTACCCATTTAGGCTCTCCTTAGGGGAGGTTGGACATCCCCCCCTGTGACGACACACTGTTGACCAAATTTGTAGTTTATGATGTTTAGGTTTACGTAAATTAGGGGGCCAGTTTGGTGAAACAGTATAATTCCCCTTTTCCTCCCTGTTGGTTGGATGATTTGACATATCTAACACAGTAGACCAGGTACCCTCAAACTTCTGTATGTTCTCAATCAAAGTGACAGTGTCTGGGACTGCAGCACCTAAAGGGGGAGCGTATTTATACAATTCTCTATAATACACTGTCATTCTCCTTCTCCCATCCCCCTTTTTCACAGACCAGACCAGATTATTCCAAGCAGTAGAGGCTGGGCGTTATACTCATGCCTCTACATATTCTTTAATGGTGTCTGAAATGTCCTTATGACCCCTGGTAATGCGTATTGCTTCATAGACACAGACTTCGTGGCCAAAGGCATGTGCACCGGAGGGATTTTCAATTTGCCTACAATAACTGGTGTACAAGTTAATGCATTTACTCCAAACTGATAAGTTTTACCTCCCAGTCCTAAAGTCAACCCTTCCAGAATGTTAAAACAAATTATATATTCAGGTATCGGGACAATCAACACTTGATATTTCGTTTTTTTCAAATTGCCTATTTTCATTTCCACTCCTGTCTGTACTGTTGGTGTTTCTTTGCCACCCAGCCCAGTAATGCTAAAGTGTCTACCTTTAATTCTTGAAGGATTTCCATGAATCAATGAGGCCTCCATCCGGGTATCTATCAAAGCTTGGACCTCTTGTATGTTTCAAGGTTTGCAAAATATCTGAACATTCACATGAGGTTGTCGGTCAACTTTTATACAAGCTGAAATTGCTGGGACTTGGCCACAATCCTAGTCAAATTTGGAATCAGTGTATCCAGAATCAGCCTCTAACAGTGCACTCACTGTTTTTCTTAACTCAGCATATGCTGGCTGGTACTGGGAAGCCCTTTTTTTACACTCTGGAATCTCTGCTATCTTGTCTCCTGCCCTCTGTTCTTCTCTCACTTTGTCCCAATTACTCAGATCTGACAATTGCCGAATAGCATCTACAACTTCATCAGTATTTTTTTCAGTCATGTCCACTAACAGGTTCATGATAACGCTCTTGTATGCGGATAGGGCAGTTCTTATGACCACATTTCTGTTTGAAACTGACAATGGCAGCACCCCCATATGTACCGGTTCATCTATATGAACTGCTTCTTTTATAGCAAATTCCTTGATTTTTTTGAACTGCCTCCTTCAATGTATACCACCTCCTCAGTGGGCCAATCCGTGGTGATAGGATATTTGCGGTTACAACCCTGAGCCTCTAGGTGTAACAGAGATACTGGCAAAGCTTTGCCATTCACATCAGGAGGAGGCCCAGCCTGCAGTGCTTCTTGTATATTAATGTCATTGGACAGATGCAGGAAGCGTGGGGATCTGTAGAGTCCACTAGCAGACCCAGACCAGCACCTCCATCATATATTCACATCCTCCAGGTGTGTATGGACTCCCCTGACTTCTGCCTCAGTCGAGTAATAATCTCACCAACTTCCTGTTGTGTGTAATCACCTAGTGTGGTCAAATCCACAACACCCCCTCACGGATTATGAGGATGGGGGCCAGCCATGCACCTAGTTACTGGTTTAGCCGCTACAGCCATCCTGTTTTAATTCAGATCCTGTTTCCACCCCTGAACTACACGCTGAATCAGTTGAATCCCAAATATCACCATCCCTTTTATCAGGATCCCAGTCAGCCACTGCAGTGGCAATAACAGCAGCAACTTTCCTTCTGTTGACATGGCCCCTTCCCTTTCTGTATTTATATCGGGCAACTCTGACATCTGCTCTCTCAGCAACTTCCTGATATTTAGATGCTTTCTAATGCCAGATTGCCAATTGTAATTGTTGCATCAGTCCAATGTGTTTTTCTGCTGCTAATTATTTCTCTAAGCGCTACACATCCTCGCTTAATTCAGCACACCTCTGGTGCATTTTGTATAGGCATATAAAAGAATCCATCCTCGCCTCTCAAGAGCAATTAATTCTTTACCTTTGTCCAGTTGGACCTGTTGTAAACAAGACATTACTTCTGCAGGCCCAGCCGTGCCCAATGCGTCTTCCCATGGCTCACACAGCCCAGCCCCACATGCTTATTCCTTAGCCAACGCCTCGAATGGGCCCAGCCAGGAATAACAACACTAAGGCAGTGGCCACCAGCGGAATTCCCCTCATCTTGCTTTTAAAACAAAGTATTCATGATTAAAACAATGTATATTTTCCTATGTGCAGTAACTTATCCACTGCAGCTTTAACGTAGTCACGCAAAGTGCACACACACACAATGCCAATTAACAAAGCCAAGCTCTCACTTCAAAGAAAGAGAAGAGAAAAAAAAACATACACCATAAATCTTGCCTCTCAACATAAAAGCACAGATTCCAAGATGCCTGGAACATTACATCACAAGGCAGCCCAAAGTTTGTGACGCCATATGTTTTGTTTCTCAAAAGTGTACGGTTAATCTTTCACAGCCCCAGCACACAATAACAAGAAAAACCTTTACACGTTGAAAGGCAATTATTCACACAGCACACTTTCAACAAGAATCTAAAAGGGCTCTTTATGGTCATTTATTCTCAATCAGCATACATAACAAAATAAATGCAATAAGGAAAATAAATGAATGCTTAAATGGTTTAAGAATACTTTCCATTGAAGTCACTGCAGAGCACCTCCTCATTTTAGCCAGCATCACTGATAAGCTCCGAAAACAGGCAAGGCACAAGAGATTCTCCCTGCAACAGGAATAGAAAGGCATGCGTCCACGCTCCCCCGAAGCTTTTCTGTCTGACTGCCTCCACAGCTAGTCGTTTTAAACATCACACAAATGTGTAATGGCATTTTTCAGAACGTTTTGGCTTTCCAAGTCTACCTGTTGCTAGCTTCCATGGGTATTCGGCTGAAATGACACATGGAAACCCCAAGAGGTAAACACTTCCCTTTCTCATGGGAGCGCGAAGGACAACATAACTTTCTTATGGCTCCTGCAACATTATCAGGCGTCAGCCAGCACCTTTCTTCAAAACAATCCTTGAAGCAATGCAGAATAACATAAGCAGTGAGCCTCACTGAAAAACATGTTTGCCAGTGATACAGTGTTCAAGCTTCACATTAAATGCAGATCTCACTTAGGAAGAAAATGTACATTGCTGCTCTGGGCACACCCACAATGCATTTCACAAAGACTCCATGTTTTAGTCAAAAACATTACATTTCAAAAGCATTACAGATGAGTGTAAGGATAAGAAGGAAAGATAGATATTCAAAGAATAGGTATGATAAGTTGAATTGTGTGCTGGAAATTCATATGCCTGAAGGAACTTTGGTGAAGGAGAAATATCACAGGAATGTGTGTAAGGGTTGGTCGAAGTTTTCCAAAATGGTGACTGTTTGGAAAGGATTTTGGAAATTCTGTGGGAAGGTTGTTATTTTGTTATACTACCAAAATTCATAGCGTGCACGTTCACTCAAGGGCATCATGGTGTGAGGAGGAACACAGCTGACAAGAGCTATGTTATAGCCTAGAATAAGTATGTATTTAAGGCGAAAATGAAGATGGTTCTCTACCCACCTACCCACCTAAGAGCGATGGCAGATCATTTCACAGTTTGGCTGCTGAAACTGAGAAGGCTTGTCCCCCAGTCCTCAAGAGGTGGACTTCAGGGATGACCACCAAATATGCGTTTCAGTAACGCAGAGCCCGACCAGGAACATAGGGTTGAAATTTATCTTGTAGATAATCGGCACTGTGATGGTAAAATTCTTTATGCACCAAACACAAGTGCTTGAATTCTATCCTTTTAGCCACCAGAAGCCGGTGGAGGGTGCAAAGCAAAGGACTAATGTGAGATCCATATGGGGTGGAAGTGGCCACCGTGGAAGCCAAATTCTGAAGGCGCTGCAGTCGATGTATCAGCCAAGTGGTTGACCCAAGAACAAGGCATTGCAGTAGTCAATTCGACTGACCAAAACCCAAGCAACAACCCAGGGGCATAGATGGATGGGTAAGTAAGGTAACACATAACTGAAGGGAAAACGCCAACACTAATGGGAACTGGAGAATCAAAGCAAGTGCAACGGGGATGTTCCCATCAGGAATTGTTGAAATGTCTCAATCGTAAATTAATTTGCATCTACTGATGCTACATGGAAATGAATCACATGATTTAAGTGTTCGAGCACTTCTTTTCTGAGTTTTGTTAACACGCAATAAATGATTTAAAAATACTGCAAAATGGTAGGAAAATAATTAAATGAATGGTGTATTTCATGATTTTTAAATAAGCACATGAAAAAAAGAGAACCAAGAAGAATACATATGGCAATTCATAGTTTCAATTTCATGGATTTCAAATAAACACATGAAAAATAAGAGAACAAAGAAAAATACATATGGCAATTCATAACCTGAAGAAAACGGTTAGGGGCCCATTTGTTTACATTTATGCTCAAATTCAGCAAAAGTAGGAATCAGATGCCCATGAGGAAAAATACCTAAATTAACCTACACAGAACTAAAATCATACATAAACAAGCATGAATGGTGGAACAAATTGTCTAGAGTCTACCCCAAGAACACAGAAATCACAGTGGCGTTCAATGCCAGAAACATGAGAATCACAATGGTGTTTCGGCAGTGTGGAGAGATGCAAAACCGCCTTCTTCAGGACCAAGAAAACAATTCAGGACCCTATAAAACGTAAATAAAACATACTCTCAGTATGCTACAATGTGGAGTGAATGCAAAAATAAAGAACCCAAATGTAACAAGACACGACAATGAAGGAAAGAAATTGAGAAAGGAGTAAACACAGGGTGCCAACCACTCCAAACATCCCCATGCTACATGAACCATTGAGAAATGCAGGTGATTGGGTGCACCAGCCTGGTGCTCGAGGGAAGCACCTGGATAAAGGGTACCAAAGGGTATAGATAGGAGGTGGCATTTTAAGTTACCATAGGTAAAAGGGACGCAATATTAAAAAAAAAGAGGTGGGTTGAACAATAATTGTCGCTCAAGAGTCTACCTCAAAGTGCTCCCGTGAGCTGTCAGTGATGCTCGCTGGTAAATTCAAAGCAGCTGCAGAGAGATGGATCGTGCAGGCAGCAAGCTGGAAATGGTTAATGCCCCTCCTCATGGCTGAAAAAATGCTCCCAATCTAGAGGTACGGGGAAGGCAGAAAGAAGAAGACGAAAGACAAGTGAGCCCAATAATTGGCTCGCTTGAAAAGTGGCGAAATGGGTCCCTAAATAGGCAGCGGCAGCAAACATTACTGGGGAAGTTGAGAAAGCTACCCAAGGGTCATTACTTACCCACATGGGCG
Organism: Ambystoma mexicanum; assembly: GCF_040938575.1. Classification (NCBI taxonomy): domain Eukaryota; kingdom Metazoa; phylum Chordata; class Amphibia; order Caudata; family Ambystomatidae; genus Ambystoma; species Ambystoma mexicanum. The sequence continues at coordinate 642,525,268 of NC_090939.1, forward strand.
CCATCGGATCGCCATTGGAATATCAATTCACAGCCCAGAAGACACCTAAGCCCGGTCAGGATCTAACCGGAACAGAATCTGGGTGTCATCAGCATATGAGTAGCACTGGAAACCGTGGGAGCAGATGAGGCGAATCAACGGATGAACTTAGATGTTGAATAACATTGGAGACAAGGTGGAGCCCTGCGGGACACTGCAAGAGAGTGAACAAGAAAAGGAGCTAGAGGGGAGAAGAGAAAGAAATTGGTCCCTATCAGTTAGAAAATATAAAAACCATGCGAGGACCGCACCAGAGAGGCCTGCTAATGCCATATAGGAGAGGAGAATGGAGTGGTCGACAGTATCGAAAGGTGAGAGGGGGCAGTCTGTTGGTGACTGATTATAGGAGGAAAGGGGGTGTGTTACCACCTGCTTGGTGACTGATTACAGGAAGAAAGATGGTGTTTTACATCTTGCTATATGTGTGTTTATGGTCTGGAAAACTGACTAATGACAGACTGAAAGGTGGATTACAGCGTTGGGAAGTAATTCCACTATGAAGTATGTAAGGCTGTAGGTAGAATGCATATGTTTGTAAGGAAACAGTGCAGAGGAAAATTGAGGTTGATGGGCTGTAGCTGCAATGTCATTTTTTTTAAAATATATTTTTATTATTTTTCCATAAATCTAGACATGAAGTAACAATTAGAACAAAATGAAAACCGTCCTGTTCCCCCCCCCATCCGGGATAACTCCGTTCATGTAATGTTCTCACGGGATTGTGCTTCCTCTTCACGAAAATAGATCCAGTATCCTTATTGTGTGCGGGCACCATTGTTCTTTATAGTCCAAATGAAGACACTCTATCACTTGTCCCCAATCATTTCTAAACCTCCCGTGTTCTCCTTGGATGTTATATGTTAACAGTTCCATGGCCAGATGCGTCCACACCCTTCGGGTCCAGTCTACTGCTGCCGGCGGGGATATATGTTTCCAGTTATGTGTCAACTCCAGCCATGCCCCTATCAACAGACCCATAAAGTTCCGCTTCTGCGAGGTGTTGAGAGTTTTATCCTTGGGGTCCCATAGGCCCCCCAGCCATACCTCGACCCCTAGGTGCTCTGTCCCCGGGAACATTTTATACATTTGGGCCTTAATTTCCCCCCAAAAGGTACTCAATTTCAGGCAGTCCCACCAGATGTGTCGCCAATCCCCTTACCCCCCACATTCCCTCAAGCATCTGTTCTGGGAGTTGGCAAACTTTGTATGTAGTCTCTCCGGGGTGTAGTGCCATTGAAGCATTATTTTCACCCACATTTCTCTATTTTGGATGGCTCTCGTCAGGTTTGGAATCAGACGCCAAATATACTCCCATCTATCCCTGGAGAGGGTGTAGCCCAGGGTTTTCTCCCACCTTTTCATATATTGCCATGTGGTTGGTTCCGGTTGTGCATTAATGTATTTATATGTATTTGAGACAAATTTGCGGGTGCCTGTATGCGTCATAATGTACTTTTCAAAAGGGGTCAGGTGTCTAAACACTGCTTCTTTTATTCGTGGAGTACGCAACCAGTGGCAGAGTTGTTCATATTTAAATCGATCCTTTGGTGTTAGATTCAAAAGTGTTGTGCAGTCCGCAAATGACCTTATCTGTTGGTCCTCTTGCATGTCCCCCACCATTTTGCACCCCGCCTCTTCTCATTTACTGAAGGCGCCTATTTCCATTCCCGGTGGAAACTCTGGGTTGCCAAACATTGGCATGAATGGAGCGGGATCTTTAGTCAGGGTTTCTTTTTGGGTAGCTGCGTCCCACACCCCCGGCGTTGTCTTCAGTATCTCACTTATATGCGTATTGTCATGTCGAAATCGGCTGTTAATCCATAACATATGCCTGGTGGGTGTCCTTGCCACCGCTCTATCCTGCCTCTCCCAAATTCCACCCCCCCCCCGCTCTGGGATCCATTCCCTTAATACCCACAGTTGGGCTGCATCAAAGTAATTCTTAAAATGTGGCATAGCACACCCACCTTCCCCTCTATGCGCTGTCAGAGTCGCATTTGAGATTCGAGGGGTTTTGTTTTGCCAAACATATTTGGACACCTCCCTCGTAAGTGCTCTAAAGAACTCCCTGGGGGGTCTTATCGGGAGGGCCTGAAATAGGTACAGTAGTTTGGGGAGTATGGTCATCTTAACCGCCGTGATTCTACCCCACCAGGAGATCGCTAATGGATTCCATTTTAATAAATCCTTTCGGGAGGGCCTGAAATAGGTACAGTAGTTTGGGGAGTATGGTCATCTTAACCGCCGTGATTCTACCCCACCAGGAGATCGCTAATGGATTCCATTTTAATAAATCCTTTTTAATATTTTCCAAGAGTATGGGGTAATTATGAGCATAAAGTTCGTCAATTTTCCCGGTGAGAGTGATACCCAAATATTTGATACCAGTGGTCGCTACCTTCAATTGGCAATCTGTTGCACTTGCTCGGATTTCTTCTTTGTTGCCTGCCAGGATCAGTATCTCTGATTTCTGCCTGTTTATCTTTAATCCCGAAATCTCCCCAAATTTGTCTATAACTACCATTAAATGCGGTAGGGACAACCCCGGATCTCCTAGAGCCATTAGCATATCATCTGCATATGCCACAGCTTTGTGCTCCTGCCCCGCCATTTCTATGCCCTTTACCTCCGGTATATCCCTGATTTTCGCCAGTAAGGGTTCCAGGTAGATAGCATATAGAAGGGAGGAAAGTGGGCACCCTTGTTTCGTCCCTCTCTCTAGATATACTTTATTCGACAATCCACCATTCACAGCTATTCTTATGGACTGGGAGTTGTAATTGGCCCGGATCATGTCGATGTATCCTTCACCCATTCCCATTTTTTTAAAGACCTGGAATAGAAATGTTCACTCCACCCGGTCAAACGCTTTCTCCGCGTCCAGAGCTACCAGTGCTGCTGGGGTCTGTTTAATGCCTATTTTTTCGACCAAATGTAGGACCCTACGAAGGTTGTCATGAGTCTGCCGATTAGGGACGAATCCTGATTGATCCTGGTTTATCAATGTAGGAAGAAGTGGTGCCAATCTTGCAGCCAATATTTTAGTATACAGCTTTGCGTCTAGATTTATTAAGGCAATGGGGCGGTAGGCGGTGGGGCATTATTCTTCCTTCCCCTTTTTATGAAACACCAGTACTTTTGCCTCATTCATGGTTTGGGTCACTGTTCCCTTCCCCCTGAAAGTATTATATAAGGACGTGAGTACAGGAGCGAGGATGTCTTTGTATGTGTTATAAAAGAGGGCGGTATATCCATCCGGGCCCGGTGCTTTGTTCATGGGGAGGGACTGTATTGCTGCATTGACCTCTTCTATTGTAATTTCTTTTTCTAAGTTTAGCCTCTCTTCCTCCTCCAGTACGGGGAGCTGAATCCCAGCGAGAAAGTCTTCTTGGAGATCTCTGTCAGGGAGATCCGTAGCGTACAGTTTTTGATAGAATCTTTCAAATACCTGACCTATCTCGGAGGTTTGGGTCCTCAGTTGGCCTGACTCATCTTTTAAATCTTTTATTGTTTGTGTCTGCTGAGTACTTTTCAGTTGTTTTCCTAGCAGTTTATCGGCTTTGTTCGCCTTTACATAGTACCAATGTTTTGTGTATAGAAGTGCCTTTTCTGCCTTTTTCGTTCGTAAGGCTTCTAGCTGCCCCTGCACATGTCTTAATGTACGCATGATTTTCCTAGTGGGAGTCTGGATCAATTCTGCCTGGATCGCCCCTATTTGTGCCTCTAGTTCCTTTTCCCATTGGTGGTTCATTTTCTCTCTCTGTGCTTTGAGTGCTATTAGATGTCCCCTTATTACCGCCTTTAGGGCGTCCCATAATGTGTCTTTGTTTGTGTCTGGGAGGTCATTATCAGCTAAGAAATCTGTGATATGTTCCCTGAGCATCTGCCCCGTCACCGGGTCCCTAATTATATCCTCTGGGAGGCGCCAATTTCAGAGCCTGGGATAAAGTGTGGGCCAGATGATGGTCATCCACAAAGGGGCATGGTCCGAGAGCGTGATAGGTTCTATCTCTATCTGTTTTATCTTACCTAGGAGGCTCAGTGATACCCAAAGATAATCTATCCTCGAGGCCGTATTATGTACGTGCGAATAATAAGTATAGCTTTTCTGTTCGGGGTTGCCATTGCGCCATGCATCAGCAAGCCCAAGGTGCGTGATTTTCTGCTTTAGGTTTTTTGATGGGGCATCTTGACTCTGTTTCCTAGGCCCGCATCTGTCTAAGGATCGGTCCCATGCCATGTTAAAGTCCCCCCCCAATATTACCTCTCCAGCGGCTTGTTGATCTATTTTGTCTAGGACCTCTCTTATGAAGCCATCCTGACCTGTGTTGGGGGCGTATACCGTGGCCAATGTCAGGGGTCGACCATCTATCGTTATATTCACTATTAGGCTTCTCCCCTGTTTATCTCCCCATGAGAACTTGACTTGTGCGTGCAGGGAGTCTCTGACCGCTATGAGAACCCCAGCCCTTTTCTCTGGCACGTTTGCCTGAAAGATTTGGTTGAACCCCCTAAGGCGGAATTTATGCTTGTCTTGGGGCCTTATATGTGTCTCCTGGAGCATTACGATGTCAAAGGCCCCCTGCTTAATGGAATGTGCTACTTTTTTACGCTTGACTGGATAGTTTAGGCCCCTTACATTCTGTGTCAGGATCTTTATCCCCATGTTTCTTTTCGTATTAGGTAGCGTACCACAGATCCTCTCCTCTCTTTTTCAATTCCAGAGTTATCCCCGGCTTTCCCCTGTCCCCAAGTCCCCTTGCCCCCCGTTGTGTCACGCAATCCCCAACTGGCATGTTTCCCTCCCCCCTACCCCAACTGCCCTGAGGATGGCATGATTTACTACTAGCACCTCGGCGTGTTGCCTCGTGCTTCACGCCCTCAACCGTACTCAGGGGTAACTTTGAAGGGGATCCTAAAGCCTTCCTCATGACTTCAGTGGCCTCCGGTGTCTCTCCCCTCCCCCTCCCGGCACCTGTTTCTTGGTCTCTCGGATTCTTGCTGTCTCTGTCAAGTCCCCGATGGCTGCTGTGTCATGCTTCAGCTCCGATATTCTAGACGTTCCCCTGTGCATTACTTCTTCCTGCTTGGTCGTCTCTCCCTCCTGTTCATCGTTTTCCATCCCGAGAGGGTCGTCCTAACGGGGGGCCTGAGCCGCTTGCCTGCGGGGGGTCTTCGTCTTGGTCCTGTAGGTTCATAAGTCTCTGCCCTTCTTCCCGTGAGGTTATCCTTTTTTGCGTCCCCTCCCACGTAAACAGCAGGCCAAATGGAAATGTCCACTTATATCTAATTTGGCGAGCTGTCAGCTCCTTCGTTATCTGGGTCATTTCTCTTCTCTTCTGGAGCGTTGTCAATGCCAGATCCTGATACAGCTGTATTTCCTCCCCATTCATTCGAATGAAGTCCATTGATCTGGCCTTTCTTAACACCCGCTCTTTTTGTGTGTATCTGGTGAGGGCCACCAACACATCTCTCGGGCAATCGTTTTGGGGAGTCGATCTTTTTGGTCCCACCCTATGTATTCGATCTATCAGGACTTCTTCTCCCTCATCCTGGTCGAGGATGTCTGAGAAAACTTGCTGGACCGCTGACTTGAGATCTTTATCCTCCACCGTCTCTGGTACGTTCTTTATCCTAATGTTCGATCTTCGTGACCTGTTTTCCAAGTCTTCGCATTGGATTTCCAAATTGTGCGTTAGGCGGGCTAAGTGTTCCTGTGTTTCTGCAACTTGTTGTGTCTCTTCCTCCATGTTCTGCACAATTTTCTCCAAGGTATCTGTTCTTTGTCCCAGGCCTGATACTTTTTTTAATTTTACGTTTTTAATTCCTGCAAGGCCGATTTGAAATCGGTCTTCATAGCATCCAGATGCGCGTTCATTGAGTCCATGAATTGTGCTTGAAGTTCCCCAAACCACGTCTTCAAATCCTCTTTTGTGGCCATGTCTTCGTGGAGGGGGTTCGTTCCCAGGTCGCTATTTGATCGTTTGGGCGTTTTCGCCTTATCCGTGGTTCCTTTGTCCCCCCCCAGAATTGGGCCAAGTTGTGATCTTGCTTCGGCGGTTGGTTTGAGGGGTTGGTTGGTCCGTGCTTCCCTCTGGATTTTGACATTTAGGCCTCCTCGTGCAGGCTACTCGATGGAGACCGGCCCTGCCTGCGTATTTCCCGGTCTGCGGCCTCTGCTGGTCTTCCGTAGTTATCTGTCCCTGATCTGTATGGTTCTCAGACCAGGGTTCGCCAGTTATTACCCCTAAGAGCGGGGGGAGTCACAGCTGTATGTGTCCGCTCCCCACCTGGGGCTGGTCCCGGTGGAGGTGGGGAGCCTTCCCAATTCATGGCTGCGTCTTGCCGCTTAGGAAGATCCCTTTTCTCCTCTCAGCATGTTTGCCTGTGGCCTGTGACCACCATCGGGCCGTGCCCTTGCCAATGTGTGAGGAGGCCCAGGGAGCGGGGGAGATTACGGCTAGTGTGCCAGGCTCTGGGAGTCCATGCCTCTTATTGATCGTACCGAGCCCTTCGCTCTCTCCCCTTGATCAGTTTGATCGCGTACCTTAAGAAAATGTCCGCCTTCGGGCTGTGCTCTTTCCAATATGTGTGGGACACGGAGAGCGGGGGGATCGAGGCTAGTGTGGCGGGCTCCAGGCTACCGTGCCTTTTATTGTTCGTGCTGAGCCCTCGCTCCCTTCCCTCGATCTGCTCGGACGCCTACCTTATTAATTTGTCCGCCGGCTAGTATCGTTCACTTCCCCCTGCGCCCAACGCCGGGGGACCGCCGGGGCTGCTTCCTCCTCTCGCCTTTCCAAGCGGAGCCGCGCTGGGGTCGCCTCCGTGATCGCGACTCGATCTGCGTTCGCTGGCTCCGCCTGCATACATCCGTGGCGGATGTACCCCGTCTTGGGTATTCCTCTCGCCCGAGGCTCACCGGGGGGGCGTCTCCTCCTCCGCAGTTCCCCCGCGCCGGTTCGCCCACCCAGCGGGGTATTGCCGATTCAATCCGTGGGCACGGGGGAACGAGTCCCTGTGTTCTGCATCTCTGGTGGGCGGCCTCGATGTCGGGTCCCGCTCCACTTCCGCTGCTCCTGGAGTGTGGCTCGATAGGAATCTGCGGGCCCGCCAATGTGTTCAGGCCGCACTGGTGTTTACCGCCGTTGTGTATGGCACCGATGGGGCCTCATATGGGGGGCTTCGTCTGCGGATTCCCGGGGACCGTTTCCTCCGTCTACTTCATCGAGAGATCCGCATGTGAACTGGCTGCTGTTTAGGCCTGGGAGGGGAGCCGGAGCGCTGCTCAGGCACGTCCTCTCTCCACGGCGGCCATCTTGAAGTCCGCTGCGATGTAATTTCTGATTAATTACCCTTCTCCTTACAACGCACCTCTCTCGATCCACCACTTTGTATTGTCTGCTGTTCTCTGAGGCCCACGGGCATGTAGCGCTTTATTAAAATTAAAAATAAATAAATAAAGATCTTAATAAAGAATCTAGAAGAAGACTCACTGTGTCCTGCCTACCTAATGAGACTTACCGTGTCCGGCCTGCTTCATGATACATATAGTGAATAATAAGCCACAAGTCTGTTTGTTGGATCTATTTAAAGCTTTAAAATAGAATAGTCAACGTCAGATGAGATATTTTATGCTCAAGTTCATTATTATAATTTTACTTTTGTACTTTGCTTCATGGTGGAGAAACTTAAGCTACAATCCTTCTCCTTTTGCATACCAAGTGCCTGTAATTTTTTTTTTATATTTTCTTGATGGATTAGTATGTGATTTGTGTACTTTCCAAGTAAGGTCCCCAAAACAAGGTATTGTTTTAGTTCACAATAATTACATCTTGCGTCTAACAATATATTTTATACTTTGCGTTAGACAGTGCTACAAACCCTCTGGCATCTGAGCGCTGCTTATTATTACCCATGGTGTGTGGTGCTCATTTATCGACCTCGGAAGAATGAAAGGGTGAGTTTGGCCCTGCCGGCATTCGAACCTGCATCGGCAGGCTCTTCACGGATGTCAAAGCAAGCGCTTTACTTGCTGTGCTATCTAACTGGCAATGTTAGGACACAATATGGTCAAGTAAAGAAAAAGCAGACTGAGCCCAAATCCCAGCTTCACCTTTTTACCGAAGTGTGTGCTCTTGAGCAACTCATTTGGTGCCCACCCTGTCAAAATTACCAATCCCTAAATCTTTCAAAATATTCAGCCCACAAGAGTTATTTAGTTCTCAGGGTACACTCTTCAGAAAAATCTCACTCATGGAATGCATGGCCCTAATGTTGCTTCATATTTGATAGTAGGGACCATTGACACACTGCATACCATAAAGTAGTTTGTTCTTTGTTCACTAATGGCAAAACTACTGGAAAACAATGTACCTCTTCTGAACTCAGTCTATGCCCGTACACATGCACCTTCCTGGTCCGTTTTAATCAGTAGCCACAATCTATTATATGGTATGTGTATTTTCTTCATTGGTTACAATCTGTATCTTCTTTCCAAGCATGAGCACTGTTACATAAAGTGATGCTGATAATCTACTATGTATATACTGGGTTATATAAATTGGAGAACAAAGGCATTGAAACCTAGTAAGCTCTCTGTAGCGGCAGTGGTTATCGGGGCTAAAGCCATACCTGATACACCAGTAATACATTGTGTATCAGGGATCCAGGCTGGTAGCCAATTTATGAACTGTACAACTGCTAAAAGAATTCAGCCAACACCTCAAATTATCTGTGTCCTGGTTATCATAACACTTCTTGTTGTTACTTTTACAGATTTACTTATTAAAATTAAACACTATAACTTTATTTAATGTTGTTGTGGTCAAGAATTTAATCTGGCCTTTCAACATACATGTACAAAAAAAACATAATAATAAAATAACATTACAGAACATACACCAATTACATGATTTACATCCTGAATGTTTTTCCTTGCATTTAAGCTAAATTAAAATATATTAATTCATGTTTGACATCAATTACAGAATTTACATTCTGGTTGTTTTCCTTACATTTAAGCTGGAAAGAAAAATGTATTAATTCATGTTTGACCAAAATGAAACAGCCTTGTTATCTAGTCCATGGATCTCAGGATTACTACTAGGTTTGATCTTCAGTTGATTAAGATATTTTACAACAGCATATTTTAGGCATTTAGAATTTCCCATAAACAATCTTGACCATAATTCATCCAAATACAATGCATGATCAGTGTCAAATAAATGCTTGAAATAGAAGATTCGTAAAGATAACAAGGCTTCACACTCAACTAATAAGTGTTTCAAAGTTTCGCTGATTTTCATACAGAATCGTCATTGAAGGTTATTCTCCGAGGTTCTACCCCATTTGACCAATTTCTTTTGTAGGCCAAATATTCAACCTAAATCTCAGAAAATCAGAGCGTTCGGATGGATTAGGAGATTGAATTAGATATTTCTCAGTTTGGCCAAAGACTTTGAGAGCAAATGGATTTTGATTACATTTTTGTATTGCCAGACATGCCATTCTTGTTTTGATCCAATCAAACCTCCAAAGTTTAATTTTAGCTTTGTTTGGATTTGCTATTAATAGCTCTTGGGTTATGTTAGCATTTGTCAGAATTTTACAAGCAAAAGTACGCCAACTCTTAGCAAATAAATCATTGGATGTTAACAGATAATTGGACAACATCAAGAATTGACCGTTGTTATTTTCCTTCATTATGCATTTTCTAAACAATTGGCAAATTATCCACTTGTAGATTGCATAAACGGAGATAAGCCCCAATTCATGTCTGATGACACACATAGATTCAAACATGGGTAGTGCCAATGACTTCTTCCAATATAGGCTTTCAAATTTCGACCAATAAGAGTAGGTTTGACACTTTTTAGTCTCAGAGCCATAAAGTATGGTAGGTGTATATTTTTGTTTAAAATACACACTAAAGGATTGATGGAAAATTTACAGTACTTTTTACGAATAAGACTCATTTGAGACAAGGCCATTTTCTGTTTTAATTGAAGGTGCTCGTCGTATAGTCTGTCAGATGTATGATCATTAATACAGATACCCAGATAGATGTATGGACTATCTGTAGAGCAACATTTTGTAAGCTCCACTGATAGTTTTTTTGTCTTTTTTTGCCCCAAATTGGATCACTTGTGTCTTCCTGAGATTAATGCTGATACAATTTTTGCTAGCATAGGTATCTAAAACTTTCAGCATATTACGCAGACCGATAGGTGTTTGAGATATAAGAACCATATCGTCAGCGTAAAGAAGCCAGTTGATTCTCGAACCTTGGAGCTTCACAGCATCAGTGATTACACTAGAGAAACTGAATCCAACATCCAAGATAAAAAAATTAAATGGGGCAGATGCCAAAAGGCAGCCCTGTTTCAAGCCCCGAGTAGTTCTTATAGGTGCGGACAGTAGACCAAGGTTATTTAGCCTGATTTGAATGGATGTGTTTGCATGGAATCCAACAATCCATTTTAGTATGAACCAAGGACACTCTAGATCTAATAACTTTTAAAAGAGTAATTCCCTCGGAACGAGGTCAAAGGCTGACCTGAAGTCAACAAAGGCAGCATATGTTGATTGTTTGCTCCGTTTCCCTTGCATAATAATAGCATTCAAAATCGTTAAATTAATTGCCGTACCTAACCCAGGTATAAAACCCATTTGACAGGAATCTCGATAGTTCAATCTGTCTAGCCATGTGTTAAATTCTTTCAGAATCATTCGGGCAAACATTTTTCCTGGGCAATCTAAGAGTGTAATTGGTCGGTAGGATGTTGGTTTTGAGCGATCTCCTTTTTTAAATATGGGGAGGATCACGGATGTTTGCCAAGATGAAGGCAAATTTCCCACTCTCATGATCTCTTTAAAGATAAGATATAAAATATCGGCCCATATATCCTTATCCTGTTTGATTAATGTATTATGGAGGCTATCTGGCCCTTCTGCTCGAGAGGTGCTCAATTTAGATATATAATGTAATATGTCCTCTCGGTCAAATTGTACTGTATGGTCGCAATTAACTTCATCCCACTCTAGACAGATATCAGGGAACGATAGATGTTACAGAAATACGATTCCCACTCGCTTTCTGAAATAGAGTTGATTTGAACTGTTGCCTGAGGCTGATGGCATGCACAATTCAAGAGTGCCCATATGCCCCTGATGATTTCAGAATGATTTGTTTTAACATGGTTTCACCATCACGCTGATATTGAAGCACGCGATGACTGAATAGCCACCTTTAATACACTTTTTCTGACCGTTTTATTTCTTCCCAGTTAATTGCTGAAAACTCTTTGGGAGCCCTCAGTAATATTTTCATATGATTTCTTAATTCACTCTTTTATATTTTACCTCGATGTCAAAGGTATAAGGATGTTTTATGCAAGAGCCTGGAGCAATTGAATTTGTAGATGAAAATAATTGCATGGCATGAATATAACAAGGGCTGTCATTCACAGTGGAGTCACTATAAACATTACTCAAGTTTCGCTTAAAGAGAAGCAGTTTAGCTTTCGACCATTTTATGCGATTCCCCGAGTTATTAACTTGGAGATTCTCTAGGTTTAAGTTGTCAATTCTTGGTGACAATGTAAGCTACTTACAGGTCACAACTAGTTGACTGTGATCACTCATTAATGTAGATCTTATTTTTAGAGAAATTATATTAGAGAAGAGCTGATTATTGACATAAATGTAGTCCAGTGTGGAGTGACTGCCCTCATTATGCCATGTGGCTTCATGGGGAATATCACCTGGGACTGAACCATTCAACAGCACAAAATTCCTATTCTGCATTAGCATTAACCAGCGATGCTCATCAATTGTGCGAGATGATGTAGATGTAGAATCAACTAATAAATGCATGTTCAAATCACCCATTATAAAGACTTCCAATATGGATTTATCAAGAGAAAGTTGGTCCAAGATGTTATTAAGGTGGTCAAAGAATTCATCTGAAGATAAGTGTTTCTTGCCCCAGTAGATATTAACAATTGCACAAATGTTTGTGCTTCGTTTGAATTTCGTGATTTGGAAACAGGGCGAGGGAGATTGATGCCAAATAACTGCAAAAGTTCGATCTTTTCGAAAGGCTGTCATGAGACCCACCATTGGTCTGCCAGTAAGAGTAATGATGGCAGGTACCAGGTAGATTTAATATAAATCCCAGATGGGAAGGAGGCGTAACCAGGTTTCCTGGAGAACAATGATGTCATATTGTAAGAGATCTAGATTACTATTATTAATGAGGTGTTTAAAACCCCTAGTGTTCCAGGAGACCAGGTTAACAAATTCATTCCTCTGGGATTGTTATGATGTTCTTTCGCAGTTTCAATTCACCCATGCCTCATAGGAGTTTGGTTCTGAATTTACTTGTACGTTAGTTTTGTCTCCATATATTCTAGATTGAGATAAAGTAGAGTTGACCGTCAACTGCTCTTTCATAGGTGCATCCTGACTCAAAATGAAACCTAAATTATAGAAAGCCGTCCGAGCCAACCATAGGGTATTAAGTATCACGCCCGACCAGATGAATAAGCGAGCCTCAGAAAGGTCAGGTGGATTAGTAAATTCAACAAGATCAATGTCAGCAGAAGTGAAATCCTCCAATGCTGTAATCTCCGCACATATGTTTAAGATACTTGCGCGATTCAGATCATACTTAATAAAAGGATGACCTCAAAATTTAATCAATAGTCGATGATGTTTTTTAAATTGCGCTTGGTTCGTGGAAATGGGAGGTGGGGGTCTAGGCTCATTATTATGTGCTAAATTTGATCTCCCATATACTGATTTATGAGAACTCATAGTCACCATTTCATTATCTCGACTTGGCAAGTTCAGTCCTTTCAAAAGGGGTTTGACATTGGGGTAAGTACTCTGTGTCATTTGAGTGGTATCATTAATCCGACCAAGGTGCGATTGCAGCATACGCTGCTTAATATCTTCAAAAACCTTGGCTTGGAAGGTTTGGTCTAACTTGGCGACGTCTTATAGTGGTGAACAATGAAAGTAGTTGGTACAATCAGTACATTAAATCCATGGAGTCGCGTCTCACCAGGTCTGGGGTTTAGCCAAGTACAAGACCCCTTGCAAAATAGTGTAAGGTATAAGTAACCTGGAAAGAGACTGCGCCTGATTTTTGCAAAATATTTTTATATTCTCAGAAAATTGCCCTTAAGGTTGATTCAGAAAGTTGCCCTTAAAGTTGATGACACGTGTTTCGGTCCTCCAAGGACCTTTTTCGAATCAGGGCTATTGATTAGTCTTAACATCATATAGTCATAAAAAAGACAAAAAATGAAAACATAAGCAAATATTCACATTGGTAGACATGTGAATATATCCAAAAATAAAGTGATGATATAGATATTAAGATTAAGTATGCATTGAAAGAAAACATTTTTTTATAAAATACATAAACACAAAAGTGCATGGATGTTAGAAATAAAAAGCCAGACAATAAATGGATGGGGAATAGGGGTTGGCGAAAGCAGGGGTGAAATTCGGAGAAAGATAGATGCAAAGTCTTTGTTAGTTATGATACATGATGCATTTACAAATAAAAACATTGTTATGGTCATTCATATTCTTTCATGTCACAGAATATATGTAGAAGCGTGTTACCTTGTAGTCATGTAAGATGCCCCTGTCACATATTGTGAAAAATGAGCTTCCATATGTCAAAGGGGTAAATCCCTGTAAGTAAAAAATCATATCATGAACAAACTCTTATCTTACCATAATATGAAAACTAAATAGTGAAAAATGCACTTAATATTCGGTTTCCAACTGCAAAAATAACTGCAACCTGCATATGAAGTGTGCCAAAATAGCACGTATTCTTAAAGATCAAAGTTTGTTAAGTGAAAACTACACGTAAAAAAGTGTTCGCACTCCTAATAACTCAAGGTGCACTTTTGCGTATGAAATTATACGTGGAAAAGCGTATTACACATACGAATACTCGCAATGTACTTTCGCGTGAAAAAATACACGCATAAATGGAGTTGATGATCTGATCCGTGAAAGACACGCACATACGCGTGCAAAAAATATGTAATCATTACAATAACGGGATCCTAATACGTTAAAGCAACCGGTAAGTAATAAGCGCTCGTACACGTGCACAAACTAGTAGATGACAATAGACGGTCGTATCTTAGCGAAACGTGTGAATGTTTAAACGCGTGAAATCGTAGTGGTGGATTTACACGTACTCTATACTGGAGGCGCACAATCGCGTGCGCGATATTACATGTTAAAGCGTTAAAGTAAGTCTATGCAGGTAACAAACGCACATTCGCGTGTGTGAAAAACGCATGAATCTTCGCGTGAAATCGTGGTGGTGGATTGACATGTATTCTATACTGGAGGCGCACATTCGCGTGCGCGATATTACATATTAAAGCTTTAAAGTGAGCCTATGCAAGTAACAAACGTACGTTCGCGTGCGCGGAAATCGCATGAGTCTTCGGATACGTGAAAAGTCAGACGCTCTCTTACCTGCTGTTCAGAATAAGCGCGTACGATCGCAAAGTTGCTACAAGTCTCGAGGGGGCACCATTATGCGTCCTCTCTGTTATTATATCTGTTGCTAAGGTAGCAGATATCATAGTCTGTCCTTTCTCCCTGTTTAGTCGCATGTTCACTGGCGGCCATATTGTAATGGAGTGAACATACCATAAAGATATATGGTGAGTCACATAAAGTGATGTAGTGAGTATTGAAATAAAGTCTGCACATCAAGGACTTTAAATATAAATGTATTAAAAATGTCAGAAAAGCAGAATTGAAGAGAAATGCTTCTGTATTAATATATCGAATAATGTCATAGTCGGAAATGCCTTAGTATATGATAGTGTGAGTGAGATGTTTCTCAAAATTATAGTTACAACCTAATTATTGCTATAAAAAGGACACCAGTTCATTATCAGTGTTAAGTCCAAGTACTGTGAGTTTGCAAATTATTTTCGCCTCAGTTTGTCTGAGTCTCTTTTCGCTGTCACCTCCACGTCTTCCGAGGGTTACTTTTTGAAGGCCAATGAACTTAATGTCAGCTTTATTATCCAATTGATGTTTCTCTTGCCAATGACAAGCAAGAGGAAGTCTAGGGTCCTGGCTTCCAATTTTAGCAAGATGTTCACGTACCCTAGTCCTGAGTTCCCTGATGGTGCTCCCAATGTAAACTAATTTGCATACACATATAATTGCGTAATGCCTTGGTAACACATTTCTTTGAATATCCTCTTGCCAGAAATCTTGATGTATTATAATGTATGTATAATCTTGTAGAATTCACGGCATTTCTAAACAGAATCAATGATAACGAAATGGGTATTCAATTCCCTGGTGTCTGCGATGCAAAAAGCATTGATTTTTTGGACCTCACCATATATATTGAACAGAACCAGATAAGAACACGCACATTTCATAAACCTACGGAGGTCAACGCTACCTTACATGCCACTAGTTGCCATCATCGAACAACGATTCTTAACATACCAGCAGGAGAATTTACAAGAGCAAGAAGAAACTGTCAGACCAAAGAACACTTTGAGAAAGAATGCAGGCTTCTACAAACAAGATTTCTGGCAAGAGGATATTCAAAGAAATGTGTTACCAAGGCATTGGATAAAAGTCTGCAACTAACACAGGAACAGACTCTGGCTATTAAGAACAAAACTTTGGAGCCACCTACTATAGGATTCATTACTAAATTTGGAAACGATCATAAACATGTGAGAAAGATTTTGGCCAAACACTGGCATCTTTTGAAATTGGATGACCACATTTCTAACTTTATTGACGACAAACCAAGCATCATCTTTAAGAGAGCACAGACACTAAAAAACAAACTAAGTCCTTCAGACTTACCAGACCTTACAGAGGGAACATCCAATTGGCTACAACCCACTAATGGCTTCAGGAAATGTGGAACTTGTACCATTTGCAAACATGCACATGAAAAAACTGATTGTTTCAAGAGCAGCAACAATAAGACTATAAAAATCGAGCAACCTATAAATTGTAGGACGAAATATGTGGTTTACGCGATTATGTGTGTATGCAAATTAGTTTACATTGGGAGCACCATCAGGGAACTCAGGACTAGGGTACGTGAACATCTTGCTAAAATTGGAAGCCAGGACCCTAGACTTCCTCTTGCTTGTCATTGGCAAGAGAAACATCAATTGGATAATAAAGCTGACATTAAGTTCATTGGCCTTCAAAAAGTAACCCTCGGAAGACGTGGAGGTGACAGAGAAAAGAGACTCAGACAAACTGAGGCGAAAATAATTTGCAAACTCAACTCCACAGTACTTGGACTTAACACTGATAATGTACTGGTGTCCTTTTTATAGCAATAATTAGGTTGTAACTATAATTTTGAGAAACATGTTTACCATCTCACTCACACTATCATATACTAAGGCATTTCCGACTATGACATTATTCGATATATTAATACAGAAGCATTTCTCTTCAATTCTGCTTTTCTGACATTTTTAATACATTAATATTTAAAGTCCTTGATGTGCAGACTTTATTTCAATACTCTCTACATCACTTTATGTGACTCACCATATATCTTTATGGTATGTTCACTCCATTACAATATGGCCGCCAGTGAACACGCGACTAAACATGGAGAAAGGACAGACTGTGATATCTGCTACCTTAGCAACAGATATAATAACAGAGAGGACGCATAATGGCGCCCCCTCGAGACTTGTAGCAACTTTGCGATCGTGCGCGCTTATTCTGAACAGCAGGTAAGAGAGCATCTGACTTTTCACGTATCCGAAGACTCATGAGATTTCCACGCACACGTACGTACGTTTGTTACTTGCATAGACTCACTTTAACGCTTTAATATGTAATATCGCGCACGCGAATGTGCGCCTCCAGTATAGAATACGTGTCAATCCACCACCACGATTTCACGCGAAGATTCATGAGTTTTCCGCGCACGCGAATGTATGTTTGTTACCTGCATAGACTTAGTTTAACGCTTTAACATGTAATATCGCGCACGCGATTGTGCGCCTCCAGTATAGAATACGTGTCAATCCACCACTACGATTTCACGCGTTTAAACATTCACGCGTTTCGCTAAGATACGACCGTCTATTGTCATCTACTAGTTTGTGCACGCGTACGAGCGCTTATTACTTACCGGTTGCTTTAACGTATTAGGATCCCGTTATTGTAATGATTACATATTTTTCGCACGCGTATGTGCGTGTCTTTCACGGATCAGATCATCAACTCCATTTATGCGTGTATTTTTTCACGCGAAAGTACATTGCGAGTATTCGTACGTGTAATACGCTTTTCCACGTATAATTTCATATGCGAAAGTGCACCTTGAGTTATTAGGAGTGCGAACACTTTTTTACGTGTAGTTTTCACTTAACAAACTTTGATATTTAAGAATACGTGCTATTTTGGCACACTTCATATGCAGGTTGCAGTTATTTTTGCAGTTGGAAACCGAATATTAAGTGCATTTTTCACTGTTTAGTTTTCATATTAGGGTAAGATAAGAGTTTGTTCATGATTTGATTTTTTACTTACAGGGATTTACCCCTTTGACATATGGAAGCTCATTTTTCACATTATGTGACAGGGGCATCTTACATGACTACAAGGTAACACGCTTCTACATATATTCTGTGACATGAAAGAATATGAATGACCATAACAATGTTTTTATTTGTAAATGCATCATGTATCATAACTAACAAAGACTTTGCATCTATCTTTCTCCGAATCTCACCCCTGCTTTCTCCAACCCCTATTCCCCATCCATTTATTGTCTGGCTTTTTATTTCTAACATCCATGCACTTTTGTGTTTATGTATTTTATCAAAAAAAGTTTTCTTTCAATGTATCATCACTTTATTTTTGGATATATTCACATGTCTACCAATGTGACTATTTGCTTATGTTTTCATTTTTTGTCTTTTTTATGACTATATGATGTTAAGACTAATCAATAGCCCTGATTTGAAAAAGGTCCTTGGAGGACCGAAACACGTGTCATCAACTTTAAGGGCAACTTTCTGAATCAAGCTTAAGGGCAATTTTCTGAGAATATAAAAATATTTTGCAAAAATCAGGCGCAGTCTCTTTCCAGGTTACTTATACCTTACACTAAGCTGCTTAATATTTTCGTTTTCCCTGTTATAGTTCGCAAATGATGCTCGTATTTCATTGTGAAGCTCCTGTAAAGTACACTCTGTGTTTAGGATTGTTATCTCTTGTGACTGTTGTTTATCAATGGGCAGGTTAGCTCTTTGTCATTGGGTAGTATTCACAATATCAGATGAAAACAGTGTCCCTGAAAAAACTTTTACTTGGGGTTTATTCTCCATTTGTGTAACTAATGAAGTAGGTGTCGGGTTTGAGTTAGAAGTGAAGTTTGGAGCTTTCACGAATGACGTTAGGGCAGAGACCGCCAGGAGATCATCCAGTGGTTTATACACTAAAGACTCTTTCATTTGACGCTCAGTGTCTTGTTTAAACTGTAAACGTCTTTTTTTCTTCACTGCCGTGAGCAATCTTGAAACCTTTTTGTGTTTGCCACTCGGGGGCAGCTTGTTGGGAATTTGTACCGAATTAGATGTAAAGGTACAATTTATGACACTTGAAGAAGCGTTTTTGGAACTAAGAAACACTGGAGCCAAAGTAGTTGTCAATTTTTACTCAGGAATGATGATGGTAGTTGATGGGCCATCATCCATATTTGACAGCGGAGCTTTTTGTGAACCATCAACAACAACAATATCAGATTGAGGAGCAGATGCCACAGGCTTTTGAGTACCATCAACAACAACGTCAGAGTGAGGAGCAAAAGACACAGGCACAGTTGGTACAAGATGCTTTGGAGGAACTATGTCAACATGGTTAGTTTGAGTAGCTCAGTTAATGTGGTTGGTTGAGCAATTAGAATCTAATTGCACCTTAAAACCTATCTTTCGAATAATGTATTCATGAGATTATAGCATTCGATCAGTTTGATTTTTAATTTTGTCATCTAACGTTTCATATAGCTTAGCCAATGAAAGTAGTGCTGTGTTCATAGCAGTTAAAGTGTTATTGAGGGCAGGAGCTTCGGGAAAGGAGAATCTATTGTCCCTATTCAGGGTCTGGGGATCTTGAATGAAATATGGATGGCCACCTACGGGTTCATGAAATTGAAAACGTCTGGGGGTGGGAGCTACAAAAGAAAGAGACTGATTGGATACACTAGAGGATTTGTCGAACATGACTGGTGATTTATACAGTTCTTGTTTGTCATTATCCTCCGGCTTATTTAGTAAAACCGGATTGGACATATCAATAGGAAGGCTCGACCTACAAGATCTGTCATTGAGTTGTATCAAGTCACCAGTATTGGAACAAATATATTGAACATCAGGAGTAGAAGGTTCATGGGGACTTGAAGAATTGAATAACTCAATCGCCTCTGCGTCAATTTCACCAGTTAGTATAAGTTTCTCATATTCCTTTCTTAATAAATGCTGAGCTTGTACCAAACATAAAGGAGGATTTATAGGTAATGGTTCAACTGATGCCTGAAGTAGTCGAACATGCGTCTCAGGGATCTGGGTAACACATATCTCACCAGATTTACACGCTAGAGCTATAGAGGCATCAGCGATTTCATTGCTAGACACATTCTCAGAATTCACGTTTAGCTCATGAACATCACTCTGAACTGAAGATTCCTTCTGCGGTGCTTCAACCGACGAAGAGCACAATGCTTTTAACTTTGGAATGGTGTTTGAAACCATAGGGAGTGCTTTTTGTCTCTTTACACCATCAGATTGACAAAAGGAGCAAATGTCAACATTCTGGGAAATTGATCTTTTTTTTCTCTTGGTTCTCTGTAAGTCTCTTTGCAAAGAAGACCTTTCGAGATTCCAAGGGAGAGATATCATATGGACCAGCACCAATTTTTGGCATTCCTGATTTTAAGGACATAATTGATTTGGACATGTTACAAGGGGAGACCATGAATTCAAGTTAAATATCACGTACCTGGGGGCGTGGCTAAGCGGCCATGCGGTGAGACGCGTTACTAAAGAGCTCCGCAGCGATCCGGTCTAAGATCCTCTTTAAACTGACCAAAAGAAGCCCAAACTCGAGGAAAAGGTGTCGGAACACTAGGGGACCACTCGTCCCGATCCAGGAGTAAAATCGGACCAGGAATCGGGTGAAAACGGCCCGAAGAAGAGGCGATTCCCAAAAACAAGATGGCGGCCTGCCGAGCGGACCCCTCCAGTGCGGAGGTTTGAACCGAAGCCGAGGCTGCGGAACGGGAGGCGCGAGAGCGAACCCGGCACCAGGAGGATCCCCGCAGAAGCCACGGCGGAGACCCGGTCCCCCTGAGGGAGAGGAGGGAGGCTCAAGCGAGGCCCACACACCGGACGGCGAGCAAGAGACGGGAGCCTGATCCGCCACTCCGCCCCCGGAGCGAGAACAGGGACGTCTGAGGCGGGCACCGCCGGCCGGCAGCCAGCGGAAGCCCACTCCACTGTTCCGCCTTTAGGTCGGGGGCGAGGACGCCCGCTGGCCCACACAGCGGAGGAGGTGTCGGAGGACAAGAGCCCGCTCCGCCACCGGAACACTCGCAGGAAATTCGCAGAAAGGCACACGAGAGGGAGAAAGGCCCCTGCTCCTGTCCTCGGGGAAGAAACAGCAATACCGCGGCCCCGCACACGGTCAAGACATCCCAACGGTAAGCGAAGCGGGCGGGGAGGAGCTGGCACGTTCCCTACTTGGTCCCTCCATCGGGAGATAAGCCCGTATACCAGCGGGCGGACCAGCCCCAAAGAAGATCGCGGAGGGCCGGGAGGTACGTGAAAGGCGCCGAACACAGCCTGGGAAACACAGACACATCCTGGGAGACAAGGATAAGCCGAAGCCACAAGCCATACACCCCTAGGGACGAGGAAGGAAGCAAAATTACAGCCCCGGAAGCCACCAGTAGGGTGGACCAACAAGCATCGAGGACGGAAGCCTGGGGGGAAATAACAGCGCAAGAGGATTTTCCGAGGAACTCCGAAGGTCCATAGACGGGCCCTACACAAGTGCGCGCGCTCAGTAAACGACAGTAAGCCATACACAGTGGCCATGTCCAACAAGAAAAACGAAGGGAAATCCAAACAAAGCAGCATGGACATTTTCACTAAAACACCGGGGGACAAACAGCAGAACCCACCAGATACAACAAGAGCGGGGACGGACACCTCCCATCGGCCAGACCAGGGGAAGGATGACCACATCCTCGAGGCGATAGCCTCCCTAAAGACATCCCTGGAAAACAAAGTGTATGCCGCCATAGGAGCACTGAAGGCATCCCTAGAACAAAAATTAGACACAGTCATGGTAGATGTGGGCCTCCTCCGCCAAGACGCAAGGAATCTGACAGACAGAGTGACGACAACGGAGCAGCAAGTGAACAGAACACCGCAGACGCCACGGTTGCACGAACCCAAATGTCAGAAGTGATGCAGAGAGTTAAGACCCTAGAGCGAAGAGTTGAAGATGCGGAAGGTAGGGCAAGGAGAAACAACGTCCGCATAATTGGGGTCCCGGAGGGAGAGGAAGGGAACGACCCCACAGAATATGTCGAAAACATGCTTCTCCAAGAGATCGGACCCGGAACATTGTCCCAAAATTTTGTGGTGGAGAGGGCGCACCGAGCCCTGACTAGGAGACCCCGGCCTGGTGCCCCGCCAAGGGCGATGATCGCCAAGATTATGAACTTTAAGGACAGAGAAAAGGTACTAGCATTCTCCAGGGGGGGAGGAGAGATCACCAGGGGCTCCTCCAGGATCACCATATATCCAGACTACACAATCATGGTCCAAAAACAAAGAGCGCAGTTCGGGCCCACAAAAGAACGCCTCAGAAGAGCGGACATCCGATACATGCTCCTGTTTCCGGCCAAGCTGAAGGTCCTACACAAGGGCAAAACGTCCTTCTTTGAGTCCACAGAAGAGGCCCAGGCATGGATGGACGCCCAGGGGATCCCCCAGCTGGAACGGAGAAATGACAACAACGAGGCAAATCAGCCCCGGTGAAGAGCCCCGAGGGCAGTTAGAAGCAGTGACACCGAGCACCCGATGAATACACGGGTCAGGAAGAACAGAAATGTGAAGGAGCAATTAACCCTAGTTAGTCGCACCAAGCCGAGGTTACTTGCCCCCAAGAAGAAGAAGAGACGTAAACTAGTTAAGATGTCAGTTTTAAGGCATCACGCTGCGGCGAGTCGGCTCCATCCAAGGGAGCAAGACGAGAGAAGCGGCGAGGCCCGAGCAGGAGGAGGGTGGCTGGGTGTTAGTTATTCAGTTACAGTTCGAGTCCGAGTTATGGACTGGTTTAAACGGCATGTGAAAGGCATGGACAGCACGGTCGAAGAGGGAGGAAGATGTGAGAGGGGAATTTCAACAACACTGAGGGCAGGCGCAGGCGACAAAGGACAAACGAGAGGCTATGGGACCATGGAGCCGGACCAAACAGCTACGCATGGGCCTGGATGACCTAGTAGTCGCGTCCTGGAACGTGAGAGGGTTAAACGCATATGTTAAGAGGCTGAGAGTCTATACTTGGCTGAACAGGATGAAGGTGAAGATAGCCATGCTCCAGGAGACGCACTTGACACCAGAAAAGCAGACTAAGGTCGTCCAAAAATGGGGAGGACAAGTATACAGTGCCACGTACTCAAAGTATGCACGAGGAGTACTAATATGGATTGCTCCGGGGGTCCCATTCCAGCTTATGAAACATGAGACTGATTCAGAAGGTAGACTGGTGCTGGTACACGGCATGCTAGAAAACAGGGAAGTGTGCCTAGTTAACACTTACGCCCCAAACTAGGACGCAACAGAATTCTTCAGGAAGCTGGCGCCCAAGCTAGCCCAATATAGAGAAGCCACATTCGGTTGGGCTGGAGACTTCAACTGCACCCTGGATCCGCTCCTGGACAGGTCGGACGACAAGTACAAGAAACCAGCACCCCCTGCCAGGGAGCTGCACAGAGCCCTCGACCGCCTGGCACTGGAGGACGTCTGGAGACAGGTACATGGAGGGAAAAGGGGGTACACACATTACAGCGCACCCCACGGAATATTCACACGGATAGACTACATATTCACAGGCACTGAGACACTGCAGGAATTCACAACGATTGACATCAAAGCCCGAACACTCTCGGACCATGCCCCGGTGCTAGCAACATGGGCACACACACACCGGAGAGCCCCGATACCAACATGGAGGCTCCGGGCAGAGGCGTTGGGGGAGGGAGAGTTTGAGGGACACCTCAGGGAGGTGATCGAAGACTACTTCGAAATTAACGAGGGAAGCGTAGGAAGCAGCGCGACACTATGGGACGCGTTCAAAGTGGTGATAAGGGGAGCGGCTATTGGCAGGATGGGGGGACTGAAAGGCGCAGCCATAGAAGAACTCAACAAATTGGAGAGGCAAATAGAAATAGAAGAGCAAAGAGCGGAGACAGCGGGGGAGGAGCCGAGGGAACTGATGGAGTTGAGAATGAGATGTATAGGATTGTGGGAAAAACTAGGAAAGTTGAACTATGCGAAATACCTACAACGATTGCATGCAGAAGGGGATAAGCCCGGTAGGCTCCTAGCATGGCTCACCAAGCAAGAGACCAAAAAGGACCCCATAATAGTCATAAAAGACGAGACAGGGATAGAGGTCAGGGACCAGCAATGTATCAATCAATCATTCGCCCGCTTTTACGAACAATTATATGCTTCCAACCCAGAAACTGGCCCAGAGGATATCACAGAAGCGCTGGCGGAAATAAGACTGCCAAAGTTAGCAGAGGAACAAGCGCAAATACTCGAGGCCCCAATCACGGAGGAGGAGATAGAGAGCGTAATTGCAGAACTCCCCACCGGCAAATCCCCAGGCCCAGACGGACTCCCAGGAGAGTTTTATAAAACATACAAAGGTACCATCACCCCGAAACTATTAGGAACATATCAAGATGCATACGAAAGCGGACAGTTACCGATTAGTATGTCGGAATCAATAATAGTACCGATCCTCAAACCAGGTAAACCGCCCACGAAATGCGCCTCATATAGGCCGATTTCCCTTATCAACCAGGACGTCAAGATACTCACTACCGTCCTGGCCAACCGCCTGAAGCAAGTGATCCCTGTCCTAATACACTCTGATCAGACCGGTTATGTCCCAGGGAGGAACACGTCATGGAACCTCCGTAGATTACACCATGTGATAGATAGGACAAACCAGAAACAAGGGGAGAGCGCGATAGTCTCCCTGGACGCCGTCAAGGCATTTGATTCGGTGAATTGGGGGTGGCTACTGAGGGTTCTCGCTCATTTTGGTATTGGAGAGGGGTTTCTTAGATGGATAAGGCTACTGTACAGAGACCCTAGGGCAAGGGTGAGGACTGGGCGTATCATTTCGGGAGAATGGAGAATACACAGGGGGACCAAACAGGGATGCCCACTGTCACCAATGTTGTATATCCTGGCCCTTGAACCCCTGGCGGTCTTCCTTAGGGAGGAATATGGGGGCACAGGGATAGACATAGACGGGAGTACTACACCAAATCTCGTTATACGCAGACGACATGCTGCTTTTTGTGGGAAACCCGCGCGCTAACCTGCCCCGCCTGCTGGAAGTGATTGGGGCATACACCAGACTCTCCGGCATAGCAATCAACAAAGAAAAATCCCTGATCTTTCCCCTCGCTGGCCTGCAGCGGGTTCCCCCAACAGAGCTGCCAGACTTGGGCCTGACCTGGGCGCCACGCTCCTTCCGATACCTAGGGATAGAGATATATCATGACACGGTAGACTCTCATCAACACAACACGCAAGCAGCCCTGGAAGGGACACAGAGGTCCATGAAATTCTGGGGAACACTGCCACTGGGAATGATGGGTAGAGCGGCACTCCTGAAAATGGTGGTACTCCCACGCTTATTGTACTACCTTACGAATATCCCACACAGAATCCCCAAGACCTTCTTCACCAGGCTAGACTCGATAGCAAGAAGCTTCCTCTGGGCGGGGGGAAGAAACAGAATTGCGCTAAAGACCTTACAGAGAGACTATGAAGAAGGGGGCATCAGACTCCCGGACTTTGAAAAGTACTACTTAGCAGGACAGCTCCAGTTCGCAGTCAAGTGGCTAGGAGAGGAGGAGACGATTGATACAATCATCCTCCAACCAACACTAAAAAAATACTATCTGAGAGAAATACCATGGCTGGACAACCCCCTACTTAAGACCTTACCACGCCTGCTTGGCCTCGCGGTGGGGTTATGGAACAGAGCGTGGAAGTTACAGGGGATACAGGACCCCCAATCGGCACAGATCCCCCTTGCGGGACTGGTGGGCACGGACATGAACACATTAGCAATCTACCGAACCGAGTGGGAAGGCAAAGGTGTGGCACAAATAGGGGACCTGAGGAAAGACGGGAGGTGGGCGGACTTCCAAGAAATGGTGGGGGAATACGACATACATGAAGGACAATTCATCCTATATAACAGAATGATCCTTAAAATCAAGAAAAGATGGCCGGAGTGGGAGGACCAGGAGGGCGCCACAACGGAGCTGGACACGTGGTACGACATATCGGAGGGAACGCACACAACATCCAGACTATACGACCAGATGCTAAAAGCCACTAATAAGGAAGAACTTCACATAAGACTGAGCTGGGAAAGAGAATTTAGCAGACCCTTTAGCGACCAAGAATGGAGCAGAGTGTTACAATATCCCAAGAAAGTGTCCAGGAACGCGAGATTCAAGCAGGCACAACTGTACGTGACACACAGGGCGTACCTCACACCAGTGAGGATGAACAAAATGTATGGGGGAAACCAGAACAAGTGCCCCCGCTGCTCGGCGGAGGAAGCAGACATGCTCCACATGTTCTGGACCTGCCCAACCATACAAATCTTTTGGGAGGGCATCAGAGCCAGAATAACAGACAGCGGATTCCAGATACAGGTGGAGCACCCAGAGAAGTACTTGCTGGGCCTCTTCCCGAGAGGGGGGAGACAAGGAACACACCTAGCAAAGATGAAAGACCTGATATGTATACTAGCTAAAAGAAGGATAGCGATGGCCTGGAAAACGAAAGATGGCCCGACCGTCGAGTCATGGTGGTCGGACCTCCGTAAATGGACCCTGGCGGAAACCGCAGTGTGGATAAGAGCAGTGCAAAGAGGCGAAGGAGAAACGGCAGAGAAAATAGCAGCATGGAACTCCCTGGTTCAGGACTTATTTGGCCAAGAGGAGGAGGGTGAGGGAGATGATGGCCTGGAGGAGGCGTGAAGACAAGGAGAGATATAAGACAAGGACACAGGGGCACCCAACCGAATGGACAGCACAGATGGGAGGGTAGAACCTGCCCACATAGACAGCCGGCGACATGGATAACAAGGTCGCCAAGAAGCGCCAAGGAAACGGACCCGACCAGAGATATCTACAGAAATGCCAACATGCCAGTTATGTTATGTTATGTTATGTGTTTGTACGTTGTAACTTCCCTTCCCCTTCCCTTCCCCCATTTCCCCTTCTCCCTTTCGGGAAACAATAAAGATATTTAAAAAAAAAAAAAAAAAAAAAAAAAAAATATCACGTACCTGATAAATCAAAGAGATGACACCTGATGTGTGTAATAAGGTGAAGTATGATAAAAAAATGGTCTCAAACACCACTCGCCATCCTTTATGACTAAAGTTCAATATTATGGACACTCACAGCAATCGGTAACAGGCCTCAATATTATATCTGCTTAAAGTTGGCAAAAAAGCCCAGGCAAACGCAAAACTATCTGCCTGAGAAAACCAATAAAATAAAGTCAATGGGCCCGGCGGCCCGCCCCGCGCACAGCCAACAGTACTTTTCTGTACTTATCGCGAGTGCGCAGCGCGTGTGCGCTAGCCTGTGTGTTTTTTAAAAGGTCCAGGAAGTCGTCATAGGGCAGGGGGGCAGGTCCACCAAACTAGACACACCTTAAAATAAAACCAAAGAAAAAAGAAGGGATTTGTAAACGAAATGCTTTGAAATGCCAAATCAGCATAAAACACACAGTAGTGCAATAGACTTCTGTGTAAATGTAAAGGAAGCACTTAAAGAAGCACACAGCCACCTCCTTCTCCCCTTGTCAGAGGCCAGGCAATCCGGGAGACACTTCTTAAGACGTCCTCCAGTGCAATGAAAAATAACAGCACACAATCCGCTTTGAACTCCGTGCGAGCAAAGTTGAAGTAGTAAGGCTCAGCAATTCATCAGATGTCCAGTAGCAGAACGAGGAGCCAACACAGCCAACAGTACTTTTCTGTACTTATCGCGGGTGCTAGGTTAGAAAAAAACACTCGCTAGAATAGAATAGAAAAAAATCGCTTTCACTGTGAAATGGTTTTTTTTCATGTATCCCTATCACTGTTCACTAGCGGGTTTTGACATTTGCGTCTTTACTAGAGAGACCACATTTGACATAATTTGGAGTTCAGTATTTCTGGCCTTGAGATTCCATCCGCCCAGCTAATGACAAATCCTGGGTCCGAGGGAGGCAAGAACGTTGTTATAATACTCATCAAATAATTCATTTTAACATTCAGAATTGTTTTTTTTCTTCACAAGAGTAGAAGATGAAAACAAATATATTCTGCTTCATTTGTAAAAGTATTCATAGCTGGCGATGAGTGCAGTTGAAAATAGAACTGGTAACTATCCTGTAAGCATAGGCATGTGCAGGATGCATGGAAATTTAGGGCGGCATCACAGAGCATTTTCCAAATAATTATTGGTGAAAAGATATACAAGGGCTATCTAGAATGTTTTAAAGGGGGTAGGGCAAGGTCATATTACACATTTTAACGACTAATTCCGTGTGCCTATGGGTGTAATGTATCTGATGCCAGACGTGCCATGTCCCTCAATAAGCTGTACTTGAAGTTATGGATAAGCTTTATTTGTGATTGATTTTCAATATTGGGTTGTATTAAAAACATGCTGTCTTTGACAGATACTGTCTTCAGGCATGCATGTATAAACAGACTGACTTCACCAATCAATAGATTCTTCAGAAACCCATCGTTAACAGTACTTATGAATTGTCAAATGCATATTTTGATGACGTTCGACCAACAAACGCATGTTTGTCCACAAGTTCTTCCGTGATTTTCAGCAATCCCATTGTAATCCACCTGTGAGATGCAGATAAAGTGCTCTGTTCTAATAAATTGCAGAACAAATACAAGGACATGTAACATGTAAAAATAATATTACCTAATGCCTAGATTTCTCCACACAGGCAGTGATTCAACTCACTTGAAGTAACTTCTTGTTTTTCCTGTTGGGACTCCTTTTGTTGTATGCATCTAGCCTTGCCTAGTCCCTTTCAGAGTCGGGGCAGACCCTCCTGTGTTGCCGTTTTCCTTCTGCCTTAACTGAGTTTAGGGTCCCTTTGTTGTACATAGTACTTACACACACTAAGAGTTTATGGACACGGATTAATTTCCTCACATCTGTCTATTACTTGTTCCGCTTTGTCTCCCACACCACTCACGTGCCTCTATAGGGCGATGGCAGAGAGTGCCACATTGAGCTATAGCAAGGAACACATTCTCAATATCATTAGAGGCCCCTCACTGTTTGAAGAAATACTATCCTGACACATATGAATGTTGAAGAATTACTAAAACTAAAGAAAAAGGGTTTTAGGACAGAACTGCATGGTCATGTTCGGAGACAATACTTGAAAGCTAACACCATCCCTTCAGGCTTAGTAGTGCATAATGAGCTGGGCCTCTTCGTGGATGATGAGGCCTATAAAATCAGCTTTAGCCACATAACCACGAAATGTAGCAGAGACCTGATGGTGCTAACAATTTCTACAGCACAGAGGATTGCGGTTGCACTACAAAAGGAATTGAAAGCGGAAGAACTTTAATTCCAACACAACAATAACTTATGCAAATGATAAGATCAGGGAAACAGAAAAAATATTTAGTTGAGAGAAATGGCTTACAGGCATTAATGATTATTAGTATAGGCCGTGGAGGAGATGGTGGCGTTTATTTGTTTTTTGATGATAGTGTGGAGTCAAGATACATGCTCAGCATTTTGACTTCTTTTGATACTTTTATGGTATTACCATCAATGGTAAATGATTGGTACCTAGGGTCAAGTTTGTTAAGACGGGCCTGGGATTCTACTATGAGCAGTTCCTTCTCGTCATCGTTCAAGCAGAGGCTATGGATGGCCATCCATGCTTGAATTTCAAGGTAGATTTCATTAAGTTTTGCAACATCTTTCTCATAACTCACAGTGAGTGTGATGAGGACCTGGGTGTCATCTGCGTAATTGGTATATGTGACACCCAGTTCGTCCAGTTGGTCAAAGAGGAGCTTCGTAAAGATGTTGTAAAGCGTGGGGGAAATGTAGAAACCTTGGGGTACTCCACATTGGATTGGGACAGGGTCAGACCCTAGACGACCTATCGGACAGGAAGGACCAAATTCAATTGGTGGCATTCTGTGAGAATGCGGCACCCGAAGATAGGTGTTGGGTTAGAATTTGGTGGTCAACTAAGTCGAAAGCTGTGGAGAGATCCAACAGGAGCAAGATGGCCAAGTTTCCCTTGTCTTTGTCTTCAACCATTTGTCTTTTTAGGTCCAGGAGGGCAGTTTCAGTCCCGTGCCTGGGTCTAAAGCCGGATTGTCACAGGCCTAGGAGATTATTGTCTTCCAAATGTTGTTGTATTTGGAGGTAAGCCACTCTGTCTAGTATTTTAAGGAGAAATGGGATGGTTGTTATGGGCCTGTAATTGGTAGGTATGTTGGGGTCTAGGTTAGGCTTTTTGAGGAGAGGTAGGACCCATGCCTCTTTAAGATTATTGGGTACAGAGGAGTTTTTGAATGAGGAGTTGATCAGTGAAGTGATCAAGGGGGCTAGGTCTTTAGCTCCGTCCTTTATGACTGATACAGGGCATACGTCACCTTAGCTGTTTGACGGTTTAAGGGTGGCAATTATGTTAACTACTTCATCCTCGGTTACCGGGGAGAAGTAGAATGGTGGGAAATCGGGACTGGGGGGACTCTTTCTAGTGTTCGAGTGGTCTTTGGAGGCAAGGCTAGCTTTTTTAATTCTATCTTAGCTTGTAATAGAGCTATTTTATTCAAGGGTGCCAGTTGGATATTATTACACCAAGCCTTGTCCTTGATGCAATCATCTGTGGGAGGCACTGGTGATTCCAGTTCTCTTAGGATGGAGAATAACTCTTTCGTGCCCAATTTGGCATTGTGTATTCTCAAGTTTAAGATCTCTTTTTTAGCATTCATAATAGCAGTTTTATAGGTGGCCGCTGCCGTCGAGAACTTTTCTTTGGATGCGAGAGACAGGGCTTTTCTCCAGTTAGTTTCCGCTACTCTTTTAATGTTGCAAAGGGCTTTAAGTTCTGCAGAGAACCATGAATTCATGTGGGCTACAGGTTTAGCCTTTCTTAATGTGAGCGGAGCTATTTGATTAAGGGCTTGTTCCAGAATATTATTATAAAGTTTTACAAGAGCAGTTGGATTGGAGTTTGGGGAAGGAAGGTTAGCATTGATGATTGGATTTAGGAGAGGTTTTAGGTTCTCTATAGTAATATTTCATCAATTTCTGTTTGCGGTTTGTGGTGCTATGGTAGGTACACATTTAGGCAGGTCTTTGGGCATGGAGAAGGTGATGAGATGGTGGTCCGTCCATGCACAAGGGGTGACGTCAATCAATGATAAGTCACAATTGGCGTCAGTCAACCAATCCAGGGATCTCCCTTTTGAATGTGTAGGTTTGGTGATGTGTTGTGTAAGATCCAAGTGAGTGATAGTGTCATTGAGTGAGATGGTGTTAGCATCCTTAGGGTCATTGAAGCCAAGGTTAAAATCACCCTTAAAAATAATTTGTCAGCCAGGTTTAGTGTTAGGGGTCAGTAAGTGGGCTAAGTCCTCCTCAAAGGAGGTGATGGCACCAGGAGGTCTATAGATGAGGTGTAGAAGTATAGTACGGGTGTTAGAAAGTGGTCTTTTGATAGATAGAAGTTCAGCGGATGATAGACCAATGTTGGTGACTTCTCTAATGTTCAGATTAGTTTTAGCAATGATGGCCACCACACCCCCAATCCCCGATTTTCTGTCAGCTCGGATGACATTGTAGTTCTCTGGGATGGCGATTGGGAGTGCTGGGCCGGCTGCAGAGTAGAGCCATGTTTCTGTGACCGCGAGGACGTCTAAGTGATTAGCGATGATTAGGTCTGCAATGCCATGAGAGTGGGCTACCAGGGAGCGAGCGTTAATGAGGGCGCCCTTGATAGTGTTGGGAGTTGGTGTTGTGATGTCATCTAGTGGGGTATCTAAATGTGTAAAGAGATCATGGCTATGGAAGGAATCTGTGGATGTCAACATCATTTTGTTATTTCCGATCTGTTGGGTGGGCGTCCTGCGATGTTTAAGCTTGGGGATGGTGCGAGAACTTAGTCTAGCGTTTCTCAAGTGGGTTGGACAGGAGAAAGAGTGACTAGTGTCATTGGGTAAATTAAGGCGAGAGCCTAGTCTTATGTTTCTTGAAAGCGTGGGGCATGGGATAAGAGGTGTAGAGGGTGTGGCAAACCTGGAGATCCATTCTATAGGTGACATAAGTGGTTCTAGGTGAGAGGAAGCAATAGTATGTGTATTGGGTGAAGTGTCAAGAAAACAAAAAAAAATGAATAAAGACATACAGGAATTCAGAACAGAAGAAATCTACCCATATTTAAGTGCTGAGTTGCTGGAACAAAGAAATACTGATAGATCACAACAAATACCGAATAACAGGAGAGGATCCCAAAGGTGGGTCACTTTATCAGAAACTAGTAGCGATTCAGCCGGAGACAACCCATACGGCTACGGATATCAACAAATCCAGAGAACAAGAGGACAAAAGTCTTTTTTAGGCAGCGACCAGCCCAGAGGCTACCGGGGAGGAATACATTTGAAATGTATACACATTTTGGAGATTTATCACAAGAGTGCTCTGTTCTAATAAATTACAGAAAAAATACAAGGACTTGTAATATGTAAAAATAATATTACCTAATGCCTAGATTTCTCCACACAGACAGTGATTCAACTCACTTGAAGTAATATCTTGTTTTTCCTGTCGGGTCTCCTTTTGTTGCATGCAGATAAATACTGGCCAGATTTCGGATTAAGGAGTGAAAGTTTTGGTTTTGCAAATAACCCAATTTTGGTCTTACACTAAAATGTCACAAAGCATATCAAGATTACCCATGTATGCAAGGTGAAATCCCTTGGACTCATTCTCACCCATTCCCAACAACACACCACAGACTTTTTTCCATTACTCTGGGTGTCTAATGGAGTCACTGCCAGGTACTTTACCATGATGAAGCTGCCATAACTGTGATAAAATTATGAGGGGTGACTCCGACTCCATAAGACACCCACAGACAGGAGGCAATATCAAACTATGACACTTTTCAACCTGTGATACACGTAATGCAATCTACAGACTTTGCTGCCCATGTGGCAAATATTATGCGGGGCAAACATCAAGGAAGGGTAAAGAACATTGGACAGAACACAAATTAAAAATATGCACAGGCAAATCCCCTCTCTATAGACACTTTCGTGAACATAAACACAATATAGCAAAATTACAATGTGTCGTCCTTGGAACAGTACATTCACCCCCAAAAGGGGAGACATGAGCAAGAATTTGTGCCAGAAGGAACATTTCTGGATTGATAGACTTGACTCCCTTTACCCACTTGGCATGAATGAAGTGATTCACTGTGGTACTTTCTTATGAATGTATACTATCATTTATGTCTGAGACAGTGAACCGGGAATATGTTTACCACCTTCTGGTCCAAACAAATATCCGTTACTCTGAATGGTCCACCTTGTATTTCATATATAATGCATACATTTTATCCAGGCATTGATACGAATTGTGCTAAGTGTTGGCAGGTCTATATACCATATTAGTAACTTATACCATATTACGTTCTTGGTATGTAAAAGCATGTTTCTGACAATAATGCGACTGCTTTCACTCTTTGATTGTATGTGATCTCCAAATCAATTGGTATGCAAAAGTATGTATATTATGTTAGTGTGACTGCTCTCACTCGTAGATTGTGATTATGTGATCTTCAAATCAATTTACCTATTTTAGGTACTGACATTTTATTTCACTTTATTTATTATTTATCCTGATATATCAATCTATGAATTACTGAAATAGTTGCAATTTTACCAATACTTCCACTATAGTCGCCTTGCATTTTGTTCTTACAGTATTTTTTAGCACTTCATGTACAGTTTATTCACTATGGCTTTTATTGCTTAAGATCCTTAGAACTTTTTAGTAAATATTGTTTTTGTGCCTCTGAACAAAAGGATAAACAATACATAGTATGTAAGAAATATATATTGCATCAATAAAAGCCTAGTAAATAAAACCCAGAAAAAATTATCAAACAGCTAAAAGTGACATCCTTCGTAGCCAGGCTCCATAAATAAATTTGGCTACAAAATATACATTGTTCACTTCAGCAGTGGATTTACATAAGTTAATAGCTTCAATAGTAGTAATTGCATGTGTTTTTTTAA
Source organism: Ambystoma mexicanum (assembly GCF_040938575.1). Taxonomy (NCBI): domain Eukaryota; kingdom Metazoa; phylum Chordata; class Amphibia; order Caudata; family Ambystomatidae; genus Ambystoma; species Ambystoma mexicanum. The sequence goes on from NC_090939.1 coordinate 642,559,006, forward strand.
ACAGTGGTATCAGCTATATTTTCTCAAGTCACTGTAGCACAGACAGAAAAGCAAATAATGGGTAACAGACTCACGATACAGGCCACATATCAGGCATGTGTCAGAGTTGTCACCCCACCAAACAATTGTAAAAGTCGCAACCTGCAGTGTGCCAATCCTAAACTCCAGGAATCAGGTACACGGGCATGCTAGGGTTATTAGGTTCAAGTATCTCTCTCAACCTAATATTGGTTTCAGGGATGAATAAGTCAATCCCACTTTCAATTTTAAGCATGAGATTAAAAGACGTTCTTGGATGTCACGCTTGGAAATCAGCGTAAAATCTGTTTTTAGGCTACGCTGCAGGTTATGCAGATGTCACCATGATTAATCAAAACCTGCCAGTTTAAGTTGATGCCTAACGGGAGCCAACCATTGAAGGGAGCGTCCACCCGGGTGGTTCATCAGGTCTAGAAGTGCTTCTTTGTGCTTTTCTAGTTCAGGCGACCCCCAAAACTTGATCCAGTAGAAGACTTGTTTCCAAGCAAACTGGTAAGTAATGGGATCGAGCCCACGTTCCATTAAAAGTGGGGCACTAGGAAAGCTACACAGTAATCTAAGTAGCTTTTTAAAAGATGTATTCTCTCCTATTCCCAGGTTCAGGCGATTGGTGTGGCCCCAAATCTCAGCTCCATACAGTGCCGCCGGTAGGGTCTGGATCGAATAAAACTATATCAATAGCGGGGGACACAGCTTGCTCTCCATGAGAGACGAAGAATTTCTTGAGACCTCCACGATTTCTTTCCAGAAAGGTCGGTGACCTACTGGTCTGGGCTACCCATGAACCAGTATCTGTGAACCTCACTCCCAAATAATCCACAGGCTTGGCTCTACTGGGTCTACATACTAGCGCCTAGGTCTTACTCCTATTTAGGGTCAGACCGAGCTGTGAGCACTTAAAAATAAAATGCTCCAAGCCATGTCTGATTCCCACAGGAGATGTAGCCAGCAAAACTGAGTTGTCGGCAAAGAATAAAGCCGAATAGACATCAGTACCAATTTTGGGGGGGATCCAGCTCTCCCCTAATACATTCTGTGACGAGGTCCATGATAATCTCATTAATATAGAGACAAAAGAGGAGCGGGAAAGGACACAGCCTTGCGGCACACCTCTATCAACTGGGAACTGCTTGGTGGATTCCCCTCCTGGGCCCTACCTCACCACTGCTGTGTTATTAGAATAAAGGTCGCCATTATATACACCAACTGAATCGGGACCTCACGTCTCAGAAGCACCTGCCAAAGCTGGGCCCTGGGCACACTGTCAAAGGCAGTCTGTAAGTCGATAAACACATCATAGACCTGCATACGTTTTAACACAGTATATTTCTGCAAGATGGTGGATAAACGAAAAACACTGATCCACTGTGCTCAGCCCTTGCTGAAACCCAGCCTGTAAATGGGAAATAAGCCCATTACTGGTCACCCAATTCCGCAATTGTTCAAGGACCACCTTGGCAAACAGTTTTCCTGTGGTGTCACGCAGTGAGATATGCCTGTAATTGGCTGGATCACCCCCACCACTTTTTAAATATTTATATATGTGTATGATCTCTGCACAGCGCCATGATTCAGGGATACCATCTTAATTGGCCACTGCTTGAAATAGCCTTAGCAATAATGGCGCCCAGATGTCCGACTCGTCCTTTAAAAGGTCTACCAGAATTTTATCTGGACCTGGGGCCGTTTGCCCCTTAGCATGCGATAGGACTCTTCTTACAGCCGCCATAGTGATGATAATGGGCAACCTAATACGATTGTTTAACATCTGTCAACTCTCTCTTCCTCTACCTCCTCTGCCACCCTGGCCTGTTTTATGGCCAATTCCCGTCCTCCTTTCTCCTCCTTTCCCCTGTTCACCCCTGATGATATTTCTAGACAAGTACGTTCTATGAAAGTCTGGTCAAAGCAGGTTTTCCCCTGCTAATCCAGAACCATCAAGGACCACATCGACACCCTGGCTCCAGCCATTGTCGATTTCTACAATCACTCCTTTGCCACTTGAACCTGCCCCCCTTAAGCACTCCCTTGTACACCCCCTTCTTAAGAAGTCCTCTGACGAACCTTCCTCTCCGGCTAACTATCGCTGATCTACATTACTCCTTTGCTGGGCAAACTCCTGGAAAAGTTGGGTTCTGGGCCGTCATGTTCATCTGAGGGTTCTGCTGAGCCTTCAACATGCGACCCCGATCCTGTGACAAGTTCTGGACCTGGAGCTCCAGTTGGGACACCCGCTCTCGCTGGTACGGTGGTCTCTGGTCCATCCTAGGTGGATCACGGGAAGGGTAACTGTCCCTTCTCCCATAATACCCTTGGTTGGGATAGTTCTGGTAACCCTCCACTCTTGGCCTCCCCTCTCCCGGATTGACCTGTCTAGGCTCAGGAAAGTGGGGAAAGAAAGAAGGGTTGTTTTGGAGGTTGAAGTTTGGCAGGTACCGGGGAAGGAAGCTCAACCTGGCATTTGTGGGATTACTGCCCTCCTGAGGAAACTTAGGAGGGAAGTTTCCTGGGTTGGCAGCTACCTGGTTGGATCCCCCCCCCCTTGGGCTGGGGGAGTCCACACATAGCCCAGGATGGATCTGTTGGCCTTGTAACGGGGGCTGATATAATAAGGGGAGTTAGGGGTCCCATTTGTGGGATTATCTCCCTGGCTACCTGTCTGGGATTGGCCCGAGGGCCTTCTGGGTCTTTGGTTAGGAGGATTTTGCACAGCAATATTTTTAGCCCCCCCCCCATCTCCAGATCTAAAATGGGGGCAACCTTCACCACCGCCACCTTAGCAGCAGCAGGGGTGTTAGCTGGTTTGGGGTTTTTATTTGTACTTTTATTCTCTACCGGTTTCTGCACTTCATAAATACGAGTTGCCTGTTCAATGACCCAGTCTAGTGATCTCTTCACATGAAAGTCCCTAACCAGCTCGGTCATGATGTATTTCGGAGTGCATGAAAGAAGGTATTAATGAACTCCCTACTGTCTGTGCGCACCCTCCTGGTGGTCTGCGCAAAGGCACGTTTTAATTCTTGCACAAATTCTTGTGGGGCCTGGTCTTCCCCACATTGCAGGTTGTAGGCCGCCTTGCGGGCTTCTTGAGGGTTCCTATGTACAGAAAAATGTTTTAAGATGGCTTCCCTATAGGTGGACCATCTTTAGTGGTTCTGATTCTCCAGCCCCGCAAAGAAGCTCGGGTATTCAGGGAAAAATGTCCACTTGACATATTGGATACAGTTCTGGCTATCTTTCAGGTGGAAAGTATCCATCATTTGCTCATATAACTCAAGGTGCTTCCAAACTGAATACTTGCTATTTTTATGATAGGGAGTTATGACGCTCCTAATGGCCCTGATCTGTTTCAGGGGATCTTTCAGTAGGGCTCTCTTAATTTTGTTGGCCTTTTTAGTCTTAGTCACTCGTGTCCACTCATCCTCTGACTCAGAGGCACTGCTACAGGAGATGGCTATCTGATCCTCTAGGCTCTCCCTGATTCTGCAAGCTTGGGAATGGCTTGCAGAATGTTGGGGCCTAGTTTCTTGAGACCTGTGGCACCCATAAGAGTCTTCCAACTCTCCCTTGCTTCCAGGATTGGCTGAGTACCCCCCTGCCCCCCACCTCCACTGCCCTAGCTGGGAAGAGGTCTTTAAGATACTCTTTGTGGAATAGTTTCATGGAGTTCCCCACCAAATTTTACAGACGGATCCTTTGGTAGGCCTTATTTTTGAGGATCATATTCCCTGATTCTCCACTCACTGGAGTCTTCTTGATCAGAGAGGCTAGCCCTAACATTTGGGAATATGTACAGAGATGCCCGCCCATTCATTTCTGGGAGGCGCTGATCTGTCAGTCCCATGTTGCTAATTCTACTGAAGTCTACCATCCCTGTGGCCCTTGGTTCAAATGAGCCAGTGGACATGAGGGCGGCAGAGTCCATAGTACTGAATGGGTTAAAGTCCCTGATGACAGGTGTCCTGATGTTATGCTTAGGGGTTTCTCTGTCCCTTCCTACCTCATCTGTTTCAGGCCCTATTCCCTGGTGACATGCCAAAATCTGACTCTTTTGCTCCTCTATTAAGGCCTTACTGGTCTCAATGATTTGTTCTTGCATGGCTATCTGTTTGTAGAGCCTATCATTCTTCTCACAGAGAGCCTCATTGTCTCTCTGTGCTTCCTGCCTGGATTGGAAATACTGGGCCAATTTTTGCTGCAGGAGACTTACCTCCTGAGTTTTGTCATTATTAGTCTGAGAGTTCTTTTCCAGAGCATCCTCCACCCGCCTGGGGTGCTCTAGTAGCTTCTCATATTCAGTTTTAACTTCGATAAACTCCCAAAGGGCCAGCTTTCTTTCCTCTAACTTAGTTTTTAATTGGCTGACTTCCTGGCCTAAGGCGTACCTCTCCTGACTTAGAGTGCCCCTCTGTTCAGCCAGGTCATCCCTCTGTTTCTTAAACACACTAGATTTCTGGCGCTCCTCATCAAATTCCTCTTGAGAGTGGATGTCTTTAATAATTAATTTATTATTTTCCTCTTTCAAGGATTCCAGGCGGTTTTGTAAGGTGACTATCTGTTCGGAACAGCCTCTATTATAATTTAATTAATGCTCCAGTTTCAACTCTTTCCCGATCCTCCTCTTGCAGTGTCTGTAATTTGGTATCTTGTTCTGCATTCTTTTGCTGTACGAGAGCCATATCTTCCTTTAATTTGGTAATATACTGCCTAGCCTCTGTTTCTGATTCTTAGCTCTTGTGGAGCCTTGCTCTGCAGTGTCCAGATTAGTTTGGATTTTCTGCATTGTTTCCCCTTGCTTCTTTGGCAGATCTATGTTGTCTGCATGGTTTTCCTTTATTATTCCTATGTGGAGGTACAGGTAGGCTGCTATTTTTGCAATTTTACACTGCTCCTCTTTTATTTTTGGGGCCATTTACAGTTCGCTCAGCGCTTGGTGTAATGGACCCTTGTCCTGCCATATATCTAGGTCTATTGCAGTGACTTGTTGTTTTATTTCCTGTAGCCATACCTGTTCATCCTGTTCGGGCCACTCACCCCTGACAAACAGTTTGTGAAGGAAGTGTTCCCTCACAATATTAATTTCTACTGGGGTTGTCATTTTAGAAATATACATTTCTTTATGGCTTATTTCAGGGTTAATTTACTTTTGCAAACAGGCCCAATTGTTTGATTATTTCTGTTGAGAGGTTAGTATGCTGTGTTAGACTGTGTTAGACTGTCACGGGTGGTATTTCAAATTAAAAATCGCGGCACAAGCCCCCAAGCTATAAGGGATTTCAATCAGGCACAAACCCAGGTCTCGCCTAGCATGTAGTGCGCAATGAAACCCTTATTTATTTTTGTCTATAAGTTCAATATTCTGAATGATATACCACTCATATCACACCCATCTCAAAATACCCCCCAAGTCACACTGGATCCGGAATCAGGCTAGTTGTAAAGGTAAATTTGTATTTATTTATTTAATATTCAAATCACACATCAATTTGAATATATATATATATATATATATATATATATATATATATATATATATATATATATATATGTAAAGCAATTGAATTCACTTATAATGATGCAGAGTAGAAAACACAGGAAAAAGAACAGTTTTGGGTTGTGAGCAAATAGCGTTTAGGTTAATATTCCCCCTGCAAAGTACTGAAGAACAAATGAGCAATCCTACACAAATGTGAGTAATCAGCAGGTATTCAGGAATGAAAGACAATGGGCCTCATTACAAGGTTGGCGGTAAGGCAAAAACGATGCCGGTTTGGTAATAACGGCATCGTTTACTGCTCCGGTGTGTTCTGACCCGGCAACCCGGTATTAGCGGCACCCTAAATAACGGCACCGCTAATAGCGGCATTGGCGCGTACACGCGTCACTCCAGGGTGCAAATACTGGCATGCCGGTAATAGGGGGACATCCCAACCCACGCAGACATGCAAATACCGGCATCGCGAAGCCTGTAATCACAGGCTGCACGATGCCAGCCATACAGGCATCGCGGACCACCCGCAAACAGCAATCAGGAAACAAGCCAACTGCCACAGGTGCACACAATCCCCACAGGTGGAGGCAATGGAGGCTGGGCCGGTATAAAATGAGCACACCCACACCCACACACCACACCCTGTCCAACACCAAAATGCCACTACTAGCTGTTGCAATCATGGCACTGGAGGACATGCCAATACTGCTACTACACCAACAACTACAGCAGCAACAGCAGGCAGCACAGAGGAGACGCATGAGGAGAAGGAGGGAGAGACAGGCCCAGCAAATACCACCAGCGCAGCCAGCAGTGCCTCGTAGGCAGCCACCAATCCCTCGCACCAGACCCAGCCCATTCAACCTAACCCCTGAGCAGATCCACACCCTGTACAGGTTGGACCGGGACACCATCACCACCATGTGGTCCTGGGGAACTTCTTTCCTGGGACTACTTTGGAGGCTATTTAAACCACGCCCGAACAGCAGCACATGATTTGTGTTATTCTGCATCCAGCAGCGTGACTCTCACCGTGCCTGCAGCCAGCATCCAGTCTTCTGCCACGCCCGCGTGCCTGCATCCAGCATCCAGTCTTCTGCCACGCCCGCCTCGAATCCGGAGCTCCTAGAATAAAGAGGAAGAAAAGGACAAGGTTCGAAAACAAACTTATTTCAAATTCCTGATTCCGGATCCATTTCATCTCCTGACCTGGAAAGTACATCAGTCCTGCACGCATCCCTTCACCAGCTCCAGCACGGCGCCATACTCACCAGTTCTCCCAGCATCTTTCGATCCGGCACTGTCTCCATCATTTCTTCACCGTACTCCGGCACCTAGGGGCACAAGAATAACAAGGTGAGCCAAGGGAATCAACAAATACCTCTTACCACCATAGACTTACCTGATTTACCACCGGCGGTATTATTTTCCATATCTTCATATGCCGCACCTGTAAAGAGGGAGAAAAACAACACGTTAACGCATGCAATAGTTACCGGACAGCATTGGGTAACACAGACTCTTACCTGAACGCCAGCAGCAGCTACGAGACCTTCTTCTCACTAACTCAGTTGCAACTTAAGGAAGGAAGGGGACAAGAGTGAACATCGGGCACATTGAACTCTTTGAACTTGATACTCACCAATCCCGCCTAGGACTTCAGAGTCAATGCTTACCAGAACTCTCCCAACGCCTTCAAACCAGTGAAGTAACTGGTATCTACGCGCCCCTGCAAGACACGCAGGATAGAGAGCTCATCTTTTACAAACATAAAGTGAGGTTACTAAGGGGATATCGGAGGTGATTAGTGGGTGAGAGCGAGAACAGTTGGGAGGCCATCACTGAAACCCACAGGTGGCTATCCCTGTCTCCACTTGCAGGAAAATACTTCTTCAGGTCCAGCAGACAAGACTAGGCGGGCCAGTCCAGACAGTCATCTCTGCACTACGCATCACGTTGACGGAGACCGCAGCTGTCCGGGTCCGATCGACACCCCTGTGGGGTCCAGGTGAGCGTAACAGCAGCCTCATAGAAATACGCACTGCCATCTCCCCGCTACTAAAGGTTTTGTCCGTGCTCCACTTCCTGGCCTCAGGCACCTATCAACACACATTGGGGCAGCTGCATGGCATTTCCCAACCACTTTTTTCACGCATGTTGAACCAACTGCTGGATGCCCTCCTGAAGCACGCAATCACCCACATATCCCTACCACGGACTGGCCAGGAGATAGCCGACACCAAAGTAGGCTTCCATGCACTGGCAGGCATGCCCAGTTGTGTTGGTGCCCTGGACTGCACCCATGTTGAATTGGTAGTACCCCATGCCATAGAGGTGGTGTACCGCAATCGCAAGCAATACCACTCCATCAATGTGCAGATGGCATGTGACTCCAGCAAGATCATCACACATTGCTGCGCCCGATATCCCGGATCAACACATGATGCCATGGTACTGCGCAACTCCACCCTACCCCGTCACATGGAGCTACATGCTGGACCACGTGCCTGGCTGCTTGGTGAGTTGCACAACTAGGCCATGGCAGTGCTCTGGAGTACTGATGTGTAGGGATGCATACTCCACCTGGTTGGGGAAGGGGTGGGGGGATGCATACCCCACCTGGGTGGCAATTGTCGGTGATTGGAGAATGCATGTAGAGCTAAACACTCCAGACCAGAACCTCACAAACGGAACATGACACATCGCTGGCACAAATTAAACAAATAATGCATATCGATGACAACAAGTAAGAGGCACAACCAGGCCACCATGTTGATGGCAAGCAATGCATGACTGTACAGGATGGCAACTGGGCCAATGTGGCTAGTGTGACCATGCATAGAACTAACTCCTTGAATGGGAGGCTAAAAATTGTCATACTACCACAGTACATCCGCCTCAGCATGCATGATTACACCCTGGATCATCTATTGAACGCCATCCAGACTACCACACCTCATAACAGTTTAGAATGCATCTAGGTGAGAATTTTGCATACGTACAGGGACATGTGCATGTCCACACCAAATTGATGCCGCCATGACTGTGCTTCATTAAGGTGCCAGCTCAGAGTGACACACACCTATTTGTATTTGCTTGCAGGTGACAGAGGATATCCCTTGACGCTGTGGCAACTTACCCCTGTGCGGAACCCACAGAACAGCCATGAAGAGGAATACATTCGTGTGCACACCCGCACCCGTGTAGTGATAGAGCAGACCTTTGGCCTGTTGAAGGCGCGTTTCCGCTGCCTAAGCATGCCTGGTGGGGTACTCCAATATAGGCCCTAGAAGGTGGCAAAGATCATCATGGCCTGTGTCATGCTGCACAACATGTGCGTCCGTAGAAATGTACCATTGCCACCTGACATTGACATGCATGCCCCGGGTGAGGATGATGAGGATGGAGACGGAAGTAGCCCCCCTGCTAGTACATGATGCATGGGATGGCCATGCAGTACGCCAAGCACAGATTCACGAATACTCCTGACCCACACTGACTATGAAAGACATGTGTCAGTCAGACACTGGGCCAATGTGGACATGCACACAGGGAATGTTGGGAGTTGGGCACTGAACACCGTAACACATTAAATGGATGCACACGAAAATAACAATGTCCAGCCATGGATTTTTCTTACCACAACGTGTGTATTATTTACAACAGCAAAAATGTGCCCACTCCCCCCTCCCTAACCTACCCAACAAACTCCCAGACCCCCCAACAAACTCCCAGACCCCACAACAAACTCCCAAACCCCACCAACAAACTCCAAAACCCCCCCGACAAACTCCAAAACCCCCCCAACCAACACCAATACCCCCAATAGACTCCACAAGATACACCCCTTCACGCCCAACCTTGTGTCCCACCCCCATTGTCCACCCACACTACTTCCGGGACTTTTTCCTGTCCGGAGGCGGCATTTCAGTGTGCCTTGCACTCCTACATGTCTGGCGCACTGGGCTGGTGGGGACAGATGAAGCGGGTGTGGGGGTAGTAGGTGAGTCGCTGGCAGGTTCCACACCTCCTGCAAGCTGTGGCCGCTGCATATGGAGCAGCATTGAAGTCAGCACCTGTGTCACCGCCCCCAGGCAGTCCCTCATTAGGCGAGCCGATGCATTAACAGCGGCTGTGTTGGCTGCGATGGCCGCTGTGGTCCCCACAAATGCTGTGGCAATACCCCGCCTGGTTTCCTCCCTGTCCGCTATGTACTGGCGGAGTAGGTCTAACATGGCCTCCTGTCGGGCCTCAACCGTTGACAATCGTGTCTCCAGGGTTTTGGAAGGGGCTGGAGTGGTGGGTTGTGCAGTCACGTGGACGGCATTTTCGGGACTGTACTCATCAGAGGTGGGTAGGTCACAGTTACAGAGGCAGGGATCAGCTTCACTGCAGGTGGGTGACTGCAGGTGTTGGGGTGAGGGGGTGGGCACGGGGCTCGGGGGGGCCGGGCATGTCACCTCGGTGTCTCCCTCAGGCTCCACACTGGCATCAAGTTCTTCCCCAGTGGAGGTGGGTGCTTCCGGGGACTCCCCTTCGACAGGTATGGGTGTGGCCTGCTGGGTCAGTAGTGTGTCAGGCACACTGGCAGCAGGTGTTGCTGGCTGTGTCCCAGCTCGCACAGGCACACTGGCAGTGGCTGTGGCCTGCTTGCCTTCAGCGGAGGTGGTGGTGGTGGTGGTAGCCCTCTTCTTAGGGTGTGAGGTGGATGCCCTTGCGGTGGTCTCCTGGGTTGCTTCTTCCTCATTGGTGCCTGGGGGGTAGAAGAGATGCAGGGCATCAGTGATGGTCTGACATGGCAGAGGCATACGATGGTGCTGTTCATTAATAATTTGATCATGCATTCATGTCTTACAGGTGTGTCATGCAGGGTATTCAGAGGGGGCATGTTAGCATTCACTGCATGGCAGGTGGCATGCCGTTGATATGGGGTTTGCGTGTTGGATTACATGGGCACGGTCCTGGTATGTTGCCCGTGTGTAGGTTATGGGATTGGCACTCAGCATGCATTTCTGTGTGGCAGGGTTTGGGCCGCAATCTTGACTTGGATATGGTGATGTCGGTGTAGGGACATGCATTGCCTTGCCTAGTTTCACATCCACGTCACTAGTGCTAAGTCATGTTTTCCCCTTCAGGGATGTGCAGGGTCACTCACTTCTTTCTGTGGATGATGCCGCACCCATCTCCATCTCTCCAAATCCCTCTATTGACTCAGGATCAATAAAAGTGCTGGCAGTCTCCTCCCAGGGCATCATTTTAGCAGGTGAATGTGGACCCCCACCTGTCTCCATGGCCACCCTCCTGTTGCTCGATAGGATGTTTCGCACCCTCAAGCGGAGGTCGTCCCACCTCTTGTGGCAGTCACGCACGGTGCGTGGGGTGGTCCCCACGGCCGACACCTTCCTGGCAACCTCCTGCCAGATTTCCTTTCTCCTCATCTGGGCTTCTCGCTTCATATCATTGCTTTTCATTATGGCTGCATGTGCAGCCAGAGTGTCAGCAAGCATATTGAGCTCAGCGTCTGAAAAACGCTTCTTCCGCTGCCGGGTGGTCGTCTTCCGGGCGGCCTTGGACATCCTCAGGGTTTTCCAACACAGCACGACACAAAAAGACTGGTGGTTAGGGAGGATGGCAATGGGTTGTGTTTTTAAAGATGGCAACCGGCCCATTTCCCGTTCCTGCCCGATGACGTAATTTCCGGGTCCGGTTTTGTGAACCCGGTATTAGCATGGTGGTATTACCGGGCCGGTATTTAGGGGTTGCTCGGAGGCGGTGCCGGTATCGGCGGGTCCCGTGATGCCGCTATCGGGGGGTTGGAGTGCCTTTAGCGGCATGCCGGTATTACCATTACCGCCATTGGGGTTTCGCGCGTGCTCGCGCACTCGTAATCACCCGCTATTAGCGGGTTCATACGAGCACGGACCCGCTCTTACCGGCATGCCGGTAATGAACCCGTTTTTACCGGGCTACTCGTAATGAGGCACTTTGTGTCTTTTAAAAATGTACATTTGGGATTTACCTGAGTTAACCACACTGCCCAGGTATTTAAATTCCTTCACCACTTCCATATAAATAAATTCTCCGCATTCAGGATCAAGACTTTACATTTGGGTACATTCAGCTTGACAAGCATTCGTGAATCCTGTCTTGGGCACTTTGCAGACCAGTCGGAGTACTGTCGAAAAGAATTATATTGTCTGCATAATTTAGATATTACACTTGAATTTGGCCTAACGCCGGGTTTTAGTTCTAGTATCTTCCCAGCATTGACCCATATCTTTTATATAGAAGTTGAACAGAAAAGGTGCCAATACACAGCCTTGGCGCAACCTTTGGCTGGTGTCGATCCATATAGTGTTTGAATCCTGCATGTCAAGTCTGACCCTAATTGTTGTGTCTTTGTGCATGGCTGCTAGGATATCGATTAGTGTAACCGGACATCCACATTGAAATAGCTTAGCCCATAAGAGCTCTCGTTTAAACCAGTCAAACCCCTTACTTATCTCTAGGAAGGCTAAGTAGGTTGGGATGTTTCAGTCCCGTGCCTGCAAGTCCATCAAGGAGACCACAAAGTTATTTAGGCCATTCCCACACCTTTCTTAAACTCAGCTTGGTGGGTATCCAGGTTGTCTGAGTTGCTCGCCCATTTTGTTAATTCACCCAGTGTTAGTCTGGTGAAGAGAACATTTTGCAAGAGGAGTCCAACAATGAGATTGGCCTATAATTCAGGGGTGAAGCTCTGTCACCTCCCTTGAATATTACAACCAAGGTTGCCCGTCTCCATGATGGCGGGATCAGCCTCTTCCGCAACACATTTCCGAACAAAGCCATGATAATCCCTGCCCATAGCCTTAGATCAGATTTCAAGGTCATGGCCGATAACCCGTCCTGCCCTGGAGCGTTTGAGGATTTACTAGCTATGATAATTGCCGTTATCAGCCATATCCCAGTATAGTGCACCCGCCCAGCTACAGCTGTATTGTACCAAGGGAACTTTACAGGTGCTCTATTCATGTTTCCCAAGTACTCTACCCAGGTACACTCTGATATTGCTTGTACCTGTAGATATGGATCTGTCCCCTCTGATCTTATTAACCGCCAAAGGTTATCAGGTCGGTTACCTAGCGTACATGAAGGCATTTTTTCACCATCTTTGATTTTCATGGGGAACCTATGTCCCCGAATCCAGTTGTTATATTTCATTTTTTTCTGACAAGTCCTAAAAAACAAAACTAGAAGACAACCTAATCTGAAACTTATGGAAGCTCTGCCAGTATGTGTAAACACACCAGCCTTCTTCAAATGACGAGAGGAGGACATGTGCCCACCTTCTTCCCTTGCACTAGCAGAACCAGAGATTTTGCAAGCCCTCAAGACTCATTGCCCTGAGACACCTGTATGTCACCTCAACATGGATCTTGACCTGAGAAAGCAAGGGCACAGGACGACACAGAGAGATAAGCAGCATCTGCAGCCTGTAGCTGTGCCCAAGAAGCTGCAAAGATCCCCAACCTTGAGGCGGTGCGTCTTCCCGTTCCTACTGTAAACTCCTACTCCAGCCCCCAGGATTGTGAGAAAATCATCAAAGGCTTCCCTAATATTGCTTTATAGACAGAGGAATGAGTAATTATCACTGGATAATGTGCTAAGGGCATACGTTGGGGAAGGCTCATTATCCCAAGCGATAATGACCCCTCCTGAGATGTATAAGCCTATTAGCACATAGTGGTAGTAATGTTACATGTTTTGGAGTTTTGGTGGCGAAGTAAAAAATGTTACTTTAATACTGGGTAAAGTAAATAGGCAACTGAGTAAATTAATCAAATGTGATTTGATTTTGTAATATTGAAATAATATAGTTCTCATAAATCAAGCATTTTAATAGCAAACTTAGTTAACTTAAACAGGATTAATATGAGCATGCCTTTGGTGTCATGTAAAATAAAGCATTTTCCCCTGTTTTAACACTCTTCCGTGTGTTAAATAGAATTTTCCAGCAAACAATTGTACTCTCAGAGAGGAAGCGTCCTGTTGAAAGAAATCTTGCCTGGAAATTGCTTTGTAGTTTCCCTGTCTGCTTTTGTAGACAGAAGGTTCAGAGAGCAGTCAATACTTCTAGTTATTGACTGCACCCTAAACGTTCTGAATGGCAGAGAGGGGCCAATAATGATATCCATGAACTAATAATTATTTACTGTTGCAGTGTAAACAACTGTCTTGATGCCTGATTCTGGCTGAAACATTTGCAAGAAACACAACTGAAATGGTTCCAAAGTATTACATTGGGCTTTTTCAGGCTAATCATATTGCTCTGCTCCTACATTTGAACTTGCATTAAAGGTGTGGTCTGAAACACCAGAGAAACCCTGAATTTTATTTACGTGAAATCAATATTGTCTATGTGCTAAATAATCCTGCAGAAAACCTCTCAACAATTGACTGCCACTATATTTGAAGATCTAGGGAAAAGCTTGATTTGTTTAGACCGAAGAACAACATCCTCCAATTAACCAACAGGACACTCTCTAATCACTGTTGTTATATCTGATCCTTGAAAGAGCACAGCAACTTGGGTATCTGAAAAGCTGAACTAAATTTAGCCTATTTACCGACTTTGATGTAAAGCACATACAAGAGACTTGGTGGTTTTCTACACACATCTTTTAACTTTACATTTCTGGTTAAACTGTGGTAATTCATATTGAACTAAAAGGTGCTCCCATATATCTTTCAAAGTCCTGGAGTGAACTACTTACCTTTTTCTACTTATCCTCAACTCAGATAAAGAGGCCGATTCATGGAATAATTAGCGCGGCGCAAGTGGGCAAAAACGTGCGATTCGCAGTGGAATAGCGAAAATCGCAGTGCAATTGCGAAAATCGCACGAAAAGCAGCGCACGTCGATTCATGGAAGGCCGTGCGCGAGAAAACCAGCGGATGTGCGATAAAAAAGTGCGCGGCGCACGTTGGCGCACAGGCCATCTAACAGCGTGCGCCAGGTCACAGCGAAAATCGCACAGGCCACAGCGAAATTCGCACATAGCGCGGCGCACGCAACAAAAGTAGGCGGAACACGGGCGTAACACTCGGAATGGGGAACAACTTGCCAAAACGTGGGCGTCACGGGGGAAGTACAGGGCACAAGTGCGCGGAACGCCCACACGCTCGCCTACAACACGTATTAATGGAATAGAATAGGGGAAAAAAGCGCACGCTCAAACCAGCGCACAGGCACAAACACGACCGCCACAAGAAAGCAGGCGGTAGCGTCTCTGCGGCTGTAAGAAATGTGCGCCAAAAGGTGCGCCAACAAATCGCACCTATATACTGCCATGATGAATGTCCCATACTGTGGCCCTCCAGGAAAAATGACGTGCAAAGGGGTACCCACAAACACGGACACCCGCTGACAAAAAATACGTGTGCGTGTATACCGGGGTGCGCGGGAAGTCTAACACGCGATTTCAGCAGGGTACGTGCATCACAGGGGTTCGCGTGAAGTTTCACACGCGATCGGGCCTGGGGGAGCGGGCTACGTGTATTACAGGGGATCGCGTGATGGGGGAGCGGGCTACGTGTATTACAGGGGTTCGCGTGAAGTTCCTCACGCAATCGGGCCTGGGGGAGCGGGCTACGTGTATTACAGGGGTTCGCGTGAAGTTCCTCACGCGATCGGGCCTGGGGGAGCGGGCTATGTGTATTACAGGGGTGCGCGGGAAGATCCAGGGGTGCGCGGGAAGTTCCACACGCGAATAGCCTGGGGGCGCGTGTATTCCAGGGGTGCGCGTGAAGTTGCACACGCGAATAGCCTGGGCGCGTGTATTACAGGGGTGCGCGGGAAGTTCCACACGCGAATAGCCTGTGCGCGTGTATTTCAGGGGTGCGCGGGAAGTTCCACACGCGAATAGCCTGGGCGCGTGTATTTCAGGGGTGCGCGGGAAGTTCCACACGCGAATAGCCTGGGCGCGTGTATTTCAGGGGTGCGCGGGAAGTTCCACACGCGAATAGCCTGGGCGCGTGTATTTCAGGGGTGCGCGGGAAGTTCCACACGCGAACAGCCTGGGCGCGTGTATTTCAGGGGTGCGCGGGAAGTTCCACACGCGAATAGCCTGGGCGCGTGTATTTCAGGGGTGCGCGGGAAGTTCCACACGCGAATAGCCTAGGCGCGTGTATTTCAGGGGTGCGGGGGAAGTTCCACACGCGAATAGCCTGGGGGCGCGTGTATTTCAGGGGTGCGCGGGAAGTTCCACACGCGAATAGCCTGGGCGCGTGTATTTCAGGGGTGCGCGGGAAGTTCCACACGCGAATAGCCTGGGCGCGTGTATTTCAGGGGTGCGCGGGAAGTTCCACATGCGAATAGCCTGGGCGCGTGTATTTCAGGGGTGCGCGGGAAGTTCCACACGCGAATAGCCTAGGCGCGTGTATTTCAGGGGTGCGGGGGAAGTTCCACACGCGAATAGGCTGGGGGCGCGTGTATTTCAGGGGTGCGCGGGAAGTTCCACACGCGAATAGCCTGGGCGCGTGTATTTCCGGGGTGCGCGGGAAGTTCCACACGCGAATAGCCTGGGCGCGTGTATTTCAGGGGTGCGCGGGAAGTTCCACACGCGAATAGCCTGGGCGCGTGTATTCCAGGGGTGCGCGGGAAGTTCCACACGCGAATAGCCTGGGCGCGTGTATATCAGGGGTGCGCGGGAAGTTCCACATGTGATTTGACAGTGTGGGTCCTCCCAGGTGTACCCTGTACACCCTCCACGGCCCCTGCAGGCAGCCCACACCACAGGGGACTACCCTGCATCCCTGGTCATGTCCCGCAGGCAGCCCACCCACCATGGGCATGCCCCCCAGCAAAGGCACATGTCTCCTTGAACTAATGAACACAAACTCATGTCCCCTTGCACCCCCACCCCCCAGCACTGTGGGGCACCTGCCAGCAGGCCCCCACCCATGTCCAACTCATGTCCCCCACCACCCCCACCCCCCAGCACTGTGGGGCACCTGCCAGCAGGCCCCCACCCATGTCCAACTCATGTCTCCCACCACCCCCACCCCCCAGCCACCAGGGTCAGCCTCCACCAGGCCCCCACTCATGTCTCCCACCACCCCCACCCCCCAGCCACCAGGGGCACCCTCCACCAGGCCCCCACTCATGTCACCCACCACCCCCACACCCCAGCAGTGCAGGGTCACCCTCCACCAGGCCCCGACTCATGTCACCCACCACCCCCACCCCCCAGCCACCAGGGGCACCCTCCACCAGGCCCCCACTCATGTCTCCCACCACCCCCACCCCCCAGCACTGTGGGGCACCTGCCAGCAGGCCCCCACCCATGTCCAACTCATGTCCCCCACCACCCCCACCCCCCAGCACTGTGGGGCACCTGCCAGCAGGCCCCCACCCATGTCCAACTCATGTCTCCCACCACCCCCACCCCCCAGCCACCAGGGTCAGCCTCCACCAGGCCCCCACTCATGTCTCCCACCACCCCCACCCCCCAGCCACCAGGGGCACCTGCCAGCAGGCCCCCACCCATGTCCAACTCATGTCTCCCACCACCCCCACCCCCCAGCCACCAGGGTCAGCCTCCACCAGGCCCCCACTCATGTCTCCCACCACCCCCACCCCCCAGCCACCAGGGGCACCCTCCACCAGGCCCCCACTCATGTCACCCACCACCCCCACACCCCAGCAGTGCAGGGTCACCCTCCACCAGGCCCCGACTCATGTCACCCACCACCCCCACCCCCCAGCCACCAGGGGCACCCTCCACCAGGCCCCCACTCATGTCTCCCACCACCCCCACCCCCCAGCACTGTGGGGCACCTGCCAGCAGGCCCCCACCCATGTCCAACTCATGTCTCCCACCACCCCCACCCCCCAGCCACCAGGGTCAGCCTCCACCAGGCCCCCACTCATGTCTCCCACCACCCCCACCCCCCAGCCACCAGGGGCACCCTCCACCAGGCCCCCACTCATGTCTACCACCACCCCCACCCCCCAGCCACCAGGGTCAGCCTCCACCAGGCCCCCACTCATGTCTCCCACCACCCCCACACCCCAGCAGTGCAGGGTCACCCTCCACCAGGCCCCCACTCATGTCTACCACCACCCCCACCCCCCAGCCACCAGGGTCAGTCTCCACCAGGCCCCCACTCATGTCTCCCACCACCCCCACCCCCCAGCCACCAGGGGCACCCTCCACCAGGCCCCCACTCATGTCTACCACCACCCCCAAACCCCAGCCACCAGGGGCACCCTCCACCAGGCCCCCACTCATGTCACCCACCACCCCCACACCCCAGCAGTGCAGGGTCACCCTCCACCAGGCCCCCACTCATGTCACCCACCACCCCCACACCCCAGCAGTGCAGGGTCACCCTCCACCAGGCCCCCACTCATGTCTCCCACCACCCCCACACCCCAGCAGTGCAGGGTCACCCTCCACCAGGCCCCCACTCATGTCTACCACCACCCCCACCCCCCAGCCACCAGGGTCAGCCTCCACCAGGCCCCCACTCATGTCTCCCACCACCCCCACCCCCCAGCCACCAGGGGCACCCTCCACCAGGCCCCCACTCATGTCTACCACCACCCCCACCCCCCAGCCACCAGGGTCAGCCTCCACCAGGCCCCCACTCATGTCACCCACCACCCCCACACCCCAGCAGTGCAGGGTCACCCTCCACCAGGCCCCCACTCATGTCTACCACCACCCCCACCCCCCAGCCACCAGGGTCAGCCTCCACCAGGCCCCCACTCATGTCTCCCACCACCCCCACACCCCAGCAGTGCAGGGTCACCCTCCACCAGGCCCCCACTCATGTCTACCACCACCCCCACCCCCCAGCCACCAGGGTCAGCCTCCACCAGGCCCCCACTCATGTCACCCACCACCCCCACACCCCAGCAGTGCCGGGTCACCCTCCACCAGGCCCCCACTCATGTCACCCACCACCCCCACACCCCAGCAGTGCAAGGTCACCCTCCACCAGGCCCCCACTCATGTCACCCACCACCCCCACACCCCAGCAGTGCAGGGTCATCCTCCACCAGGCCCCCACTCATGTCTACCACCACCCCCACCCCCCCAGCACTGTGGGGCACCTGCCAGCAGGCCCCCACCCATGTCCAATCCATGCCCCCCTGCACCTGGGTCCCAACATTCCCCAATCATGTCCGTAATGCCCATCCTCCCCTGCCAAAAGGCCCAACCAACTATCACACCCACCCACATATCAAAGGCAATTACATGTTACACCCCCAATTTAAATAATGCAATTTAACACATGTCTGTCACACACAATGGCTGCAAGTGAATGACAAAACACCCAACATGACATGCCTGAAAGCAATGAGATGATACGACACATTGAAGATTAAAAAAATAATATGTATTTAACAGCAAGTAGAATGGAAATGAAATAAGAAAAAACACAAAGCAAATCAAACAAAACAAGATGAATGTCCAAGAAAATAATCTGAAAAATTAAAATAAGCCAATGAAGAAGATCATCCTGGGTCCATGAGCCCTACCAAATTAAACCTAACTGACTACTAACTAAAAAGTGAACTATATACAAAAAAGTGGTGCATTGTCCAATCGCAACCAAAAAAAAATCAAAAAAACAAAGGAAACCTAACCCTAACTATACAACTATATACAAAGGCAGCGGGCTATTCGGACGGCTCACTGGTTGTTGTCATGGGCCAGGGCATCATCGAACTCCTGGTCAATGGCTTGGAGGCGGGCATGTTCCCTGGCCCCGAGGTCCCGCAGGGATAACGCAGTGTCAAGCTCAAACTCCCTGCGAAGACCCTCGAGGCACTCAGCCCGCCTCAGCGCCCTCCGCATGGAGTCCTCCGCCCTGACCATCGTGAGCCGTTCCTCCTCTGCCCGCTGCCGCTCCGCACCTATCCGCTGGCACAACCTCTCCCACACGGAAGCCACTCCCATTCCAGGGTTCTCCTGCCCTCCGGCCGATGCCTGCACCCCTGATGTTGATGGCCCCGAGCCATGATGCCTCCCACGTTGAGCCTGCTGCTGCCTCCGACGCAACTGCCTGTGCCAGCACGACGGCATCCAGGCTGATGGAAACCACCGACGCCGTCGTGCACGTGCCCTGCCCGATGATGCCGTCACATCCTCCATCTGCTGGGGTCCAGTTGCTCTGGTGTCCACCCCTGCTGGATCTCTGACTCCCGACTGTGGCAGGGATGGGATCCCCACCGAGCTGGCTGCATTGGTCGGGGCAGGTCCACAGGGGGCCCTGGTGGCATCTGGGCTGGAAGACGGCAAGGAGAACGACTGGTGGATAGCCTGCACAGAGGAGGAGAGGGCCGCCACATTGGCCAACACATGCAGGAAACCCCCGAACATGGCCGATCCCAATTGGGCCACGTCGGCACGGTGCACTTCGTGATGACGTGCGTGCTCCTCCCGGGAAGCAGGCACGGCATCACGAATCACAGCCGTGCGCATCGCGACCCCAATCAGGACCTTCTCCGCACGGCCAGGGGTTCCCACGTCCGCAGGTGGAGGGGAGTCAGGTGACATGGACATCCCCTCTACCTGCGGACAGGCCTGGGACGGGGCATCCCTGCTGGTGCATGGTGGTGCACTCACAGGGTCAGGGACAGCGACATGCACAGGCCCCTCCACGGTGACCTGTGCTGCCTCCTGCCCCTGGCCCTGGACTGCACCACTTGCACCAGCAGGGATGCCCCCACCAGGCCCCATGTGTGCCCCAGTGGCGGCCTCCTCCTCCTCTGTGCAAACCACCAACCTGGATGGCTCCTCACCGTCTCCCACCGTAGCAGGCCCCTGTGGGGGCTCACCCACCCCTTCCGCTGCAGCCGTGGGGGTATCCCCGCCGCCTTGCTCCACAGCGCCGTCTCCGCCCTCTTCTTCACTAGCCGCTGCGTAGAGGGAGACAAAGAACACAAGCATCAGGGCACTGTACAATGGTCCCCTAGACAGGAAGCAATAGCAGATGAGCACCACTGTCAAAGTACACTTCCATCATGTCCCTCCACAACACATGGGTCAGTCCAGGCAAAACACACACAGTAACAGGCATGGTGCATGCCATGGACATTTCCATGCATGTCCAATGGACTCTTGAAACATTCAATGATATGTAACTCACATGCATCATGGCTCATGCCCATCACATGCACACACTTCACCTCAGTCACATCCATCTGGCCCAAAACACACCAAACACAGCGGATACAAGGGTAATTTGGCTGCTTTACTGAATCTCTGCATTGTCACACACATGTGTCATGCATCCATGACATGCACAAGTCACAGACACGCAGGTCAGGCACACAGACATGGCTACCATATATGTACCTGGCATCAGCACCCATCCCTCACCCCCACCCATGTCCAGGTACAGAGACTGGCATGCTCTCATGTTCAAAATCTGAATAGGGCTCCCCATGCGGCATTTCAACACATGCAACAACCATGTGCATCACACATCACTGGTCGCACATGCATTACCATGATGTCCCTGCACACATACATGCATACATGGCCTATGGCACACATACAGGCAAGTATCATAGAACCAGCACACCGCAACATGCCCTGTCTCACACAGTAATGCATGGACACTTACCGCTCAACTCCAGACGGGCCTCCCTCTCAAGGATCTGGGCGTGGAGCGCCGGGCCTTCACAAGGGTCCTGGACCTCAAGTCCTCCCAGCACTTCTTGATCTTCAGGACGTTGCGGGTTGCCACCCCCTCCGCGTTGATGGCAACCACACAGTCGGCCCAGATCCTCTGCCGTCCTTCCTTGCTGGCGCGGGACGATCCAAAGAGGGCATCATACTGCCCCAGGACATGCTCCACCAGGACACCAACTTCGGTGACAGTGAAGCTGGTGCCCCTCTGCCCCTCTGGCCTGGGGTTGCCACTGGTGCCAGATGTGGAAGTGCCCGACATGGCAACCCCAGAGGCAGGTGTGGGTGGGCAACTGGGTCCTGGGGCTGGGCTGTGGAGCGATGTAATCCCAGTCGGGAGTCTTCAGTTCCAGCAGGGGTGGACACAGCAACTGGACCCCTGCAGATGGCTGATGTGCAGGCACCAAATGGCAGGGCACGGTGGCAGCAGGCAGGCAGGCAGGCAGGCAGCAGCAGATGGCACGTGGGAGGCTGCTCGGGGCACTGGGGGGCAGTAACTCGGCCTTCTGGGCAGGAGCGTGGGCTTCCGTGTGTTTTCGCGTGGCCAGCTTGATACGGAGTGATTTGGCACGTGAATATCCTGCACGTCAGCGTGAAATCCGAGGAAAGGCCCTTAGCGCGTAAGCGCGTCAGCACGCATACGCGATTCTATTGGACCAGAGTCCCTCAGCGCGTAAGCGCGTCTGTGACGTGACCCGCACGGGTGTTCCCCACTCAGCACGTGATGACGGGGCACACGTGGAGATACTGCACGTCAGAGTGTCATCGCGTGTAATTGGACAAAAGTGCGCGTACACGCGATTGGCCTATGTACGTGTATTTAATGGGTGCGCGGCCACTTACACATGCAAGTACGTCAGCGAACCTGTATCCCGTGGTGCGTGTGAATTTCCACACGCTATTGGACTGGGAACTGGATTCCAGGGGTGCGCGGGTCACACGCTGTATCCCGTGGTGCGTGTGAATTACCACACGCTATTGGACTGGGAACTGGATTCCAGGGGTGCGCGGGTCACACGCTGTATCCCGTGGTGCGTGTGAATTTCCACACGCTATTGGACTGGGAACTGGATTCCAGGGGTGCGCGGGTCACACGCTGTATCCCGTGGTGCGTGTGAATTACCACACGCTATTGGACTGGGAACTGGATTCCAGGGGTGCGCGGGTCACACGCTGTATCCCGTGGTGCGTGTGAATTTCCACACGCTATTGGACTGGGAACTGGATTCCAGGGGTGCGCGGGTCACACGCTGTATCCCGTGGTGCGTGTGAATTTCCACACGCTATTGGACTGGGAACTGGATTCCAGGGGTGCGCGGGTCACACGCTGTATCCCGTGGTGCGTGTGAATTTCCACACGCTATTGGACTGGGAACTGGATTCCAGGGGTGCGCGGGTCACACGCTCGCCTAGAACACGCGCAAAGCATAAAATTGCGGACTTTAACAATAACAAGCTCAGACGCCAGGATGAACATACCGTTCCTAGCAGCAGTGGCAGTGGGCTACCAAAGGAGGAGGAGGAGGATAGTCAGGGCCAGAATATTCACACCCAGAACCAGCCTTTTCGGGATGCCTGATGACCAGGTGTATGGGAGGTACAGGTTTCCACCACACATCATACTGGACCTGGTGACTGAGTGGGAGGATGACCTCACATCACCCACCCTGTGCTCCCAAGCACTCAGCCCCCTGGAGAAGGTCCTCAATGTACTGCACTTCTTAGCCACTGGATCATTTCAGCGGACAAGTGCCATAGTGGGTGGGGTGTCACAGGCCACCCAGTCACGCTGCCTACACCAGGTCTTGAACATCATGACTGCACGCCCATCAGTCCGCAGGCACATATACCTGCCCAGAACACCTGCAGAAAGGCATGCTGCCGCCCTGGATTTTTACGCAGTGGCACGATTCCCCAAAGTGCTAGGTGCCATCGACTGCACCCATGTGGCTCTACGTCCCCCCAGGGCATCTGAGCACATCTATAGGAACCGCAAGCACTGGCATTCCATCAACGTGCAGGTAGCATGTAATGCCAAGGGAATCATCACCTCAGTATATGCCAACTATCCCGGCTCCACCCACGACAGCTTCATTTACCGAATGTCCACCCTAAGCCGGGACCTAGAAGCTGGGCGGCATGGCGATACATGGCTGCTTGGTGAGTATGTATGCCACTGCACATGCATGCATGTTGGATACTGAGCAAGGTCACAACCTCACCAATGATACCAATCCCCACCTCCACAGGGGACAGTGCCTACCCTCTCAGCCCCCACATGATGACGCCAATTCGGAACCCCACCACGCCACCCCAGGTAAGATATAACACAGCCCACATTACAACCAGGGGCATAGTGGAGCGCACATTCGGAGTGCTAAAGTCACGCTTTCGCTCCCTTGACCGTTCTGGCGGGCAGCTGTTATACGCTCCCCCAGTAGTGTGCAGGATCATAGTGGCAGCATGTGTCCTGCACAACGTTGCAACACGCCGGGGCCTGGCCGTGGACATGGTGGTGGCCCCACATCCCCAACCACATGCACAGCCGCTGCGCATGGGAGGGGAAAGGGCACGGGGGGAGGCAGCCCGTACACAGCTAGTGGCTAATTACTTCACATAGAAATCACACCCCTGTGGAGTGCACACTGCCCTGGCACATTCCATCTGACAATCAATGATGACTCAACCTGACACTGATCCTGAATGTCTGGAGAATGAACCGGGAATACCATGTCAGCCTGAGATTGTTCACCTGGAAGTGTCACAATGTGTGCATCCCTACCCACACAGACACCACCAATGCAGTTTTGTGAAGTTACACATTGAAGCAGCTAAAATGAATACCCACTTGCAAAATGCAACAAGAGGACAGTGCCATGTCAGCCAACCCAACCCCAGCACTGCCACACGACACACCGTGCCATGTCATGCTAATTGCAGGTAAACAAAGTAATCCCCACAACATGACATCACTCTCACTATGTACAGTGGCACTATTAGAAACCTGCAACACCTGAAATGCTCACAGCAATGCCGGACCAACAACATACTTGAGCACGTAGTACCATTAACATGACATCACAAATGTTACATATTAGTAGTCTCACCACCTGGAAATGCCTGCACTCCCACCACTACCAACTGTGCAGTGTTGTCGCCATGTAGAGTTGTAGGTGCACTGCTGCCAACATGGTCCCCATCTCCAGACTAGAGGTCCTTGTGTGGACTTGAGGAAGGGACCTGCAAATTGGGAGGTAGACACAGAAGAAGAGTTACACATCAATGCAACATGCAGTGTACAACACAACAGCAATATGCACTATGAATGTATACACAGTATTGACTACAGACTGGCCACACAGCTCATGGGAGTCCAACGTCACTGTGTAATTCACTGTCACTTGGGCACACCCTTTGCAAGCCCATGGAAAGGGGAAGCAGGAGGGGTGTGTGTGACTCAAACCCAAGCATCTGAACCAAATACATTACAAGCCTGCATGTGCCCAGCCACAATGCAGCGTATGCCCACAGGAACCACGGAAGCCAACAGATCGAAGCCAACAGATCGAAGCCAACAGATCGTCCCAAAAAAATTGGGAATAAAAGAAATCAAAATAAAAATAAAAATAAGAAACAATCAAAAATGGCCATTGATGGGCCCGGGGGGGTTGGGGAGGCCACCCAGGAGGTCCGAGGACAGGATGCACACCAGAACCCACCTGCGTGGATCCTGGGAAGATAAAACACCTCCATGGGCTCATGGCCCACACGGCTACCCTATTGTGGGAGTATCACTGCTGTCGCTATTATCACCCTGTGCAGCTGCATCCGGAGGTGGTTGCACTATGGGAGGCAGCCCACGCAAGGCCCTAGTCTGCTCCTCCATGGCTGCAAGCATGCGGGTGTGGTAGGTCTGGTTCTGGAGGATGAGTGTGCGGAGGTCCCCATGCAACAACTCACGGGATGCCCAGACCTCCGCCCTCGTTGCCTGCATCTCAGCTGAGAGCGTACGGGTGAGACGCTCCAGCTGCTGTTCTGTCCTTTGGTGTGTTGAAGCCTCAAGCTCAACAAGAGTCGTCCTGAGGTGTAGGAGCTCCTGCCTCAGGGCTTCCCTGTGGCCCTGGGACTCAATGGAGATGGCCTCCTGCAGAGTCGCCAGTGCCGCCCGCCTGTCCCTGTTGGACCCCAACATGTCCTCCCTGTGTGACTGGCAGATGGAGTCGGTTGCCTGCTCTAGTCGCTCCATCAGCCTTTCTGGGGGGACAATGGAAGTGGCCACCCTATCCATGGCCTGAGCCATCATCTCGGATGATGCAGCCTGTTGGGTAGCCATACCGTAAATTGATTGCTCCCATGCGGTATTGCCGGGTGGCGTACGGCCACCACGTCGGCGGGCACCACACCTGTCTGGGGCAAGGCGAACTGCGCCTTGCTGTGCCGGCACTGCCTGAGGCTGCAGGACTGCATTCCCCCTCTGATCTGCTGGCCCAGGAACAGGATCAGATGTCGCGGAGTGTGACCCTGCATCCGTAACCACCGAAGGCGTAGCTGCCAACACTGACATCCCCATGGAGGGTACTGACCCTGGTGCAGGTGGGTGAGACAGAACAGAATCCCTCCCTGGAACACTCACCTGCGACGGCACGTAGGTCTCATCCGAATCAACACCTGAGTACAGCTCGGGGGAGGTGCAGCCAGAGACACCCCTTGAGAGCACGACCTGCAGCACTTGTGGGTTCTCCCCCACCACCACACCACGTCCCTCACTGGTGGTTGGTCGGCCCTGGGACAC
This sequence comes from Ambystoma mexicanum, assembly GCF_040938575.1. NCBI lineage: Eukaryota > Metazoa > Chordata > Amphibia > Caudata > Ambystomatidae > Ambystoma > Ambystoma mexicanum. The sequence goes on from NC_090939.1 coordinate 642,585,017, forward strand.
CTCCTGGGTCTGCGCCATCTCCACAACCCCAGCAGTATCAGGTGCGTCTTCCCCTGCAAAGACATGTAAACAAAGAAATGGAAACAGGCATTAGCACCATGGCACACATTGAGGGCTGAGAAGCAAGAGAACCAGTACTTGATTGACACATGTCCCACATGACTAAAACCCTCCCATGCATGCACCCTCACTGCGTATGAAGTGCAGGCAAATGGCACACACTGATGACACCAAGATGGAAGATGAACACATTTTCTGCATGCTGCCTGGCAGTGGCATCACACATTGGCCTGTGATTGGCAGGTGAAACACACATGCCATCACACAGATGGCATGTACCATTGCTATTGAGTGAAGATGGAGAGGAGGGCAGCACCTATTCATTCAGTCCAGTTCCCGCATGTAATAGCTTTTCTAATTCTAACAGGTCAGATTTTTCACCTGGAGCTGCCAGTCTGAAATGGTCAAATTGCACAGGGACATGTGTGTACAAATGATATCCAGGTAACAAAGTCACTCCACTTTACCATACCCATGTCAGACATGTGACTAGTGGACAGCGACATGCCTAGTGAAAGTGGTGGAATGCAAACAAACTGACTGAATGAACAGTGAAAAAGAAGCAAATATGTTGTGTCAAGGTGACACTTCAAGGGCAACTGGCGTGCAGTTGTGCTAGATGTCTACTGTTGGCAGAAGGGATACTGCTATGGCCAAATGCAGCTGCGCATGAAGGATTGCATGAAGTACATGGCTGACCCATACGACTCAGGCGCACACACTCTCACCTGGCACCCGAACAGAAGACCTCACACACACACCATGCACATGGATGACACACACATGCATGTGCACTCACCGGACAATGCCTCGTAATCAGCCAGATCTCCCACGCCTTGGATCTGTTCCTCCGTGACGTAGGTCCCAGCGACTGACTCATGTGGAGTGAGTTCCATGTCTACTACTGGAGACCCACCTCCAGTCACTAGAGTTGCGGCATGACTTGAGGCCAGCTTACTCTTTGCCCTGCGCTTTAGGTCATTCCAGCACTTATAGCAATCATTGGCTGTGCGCCTCACGATTCCAAGGGCACTTACGATGTCCGCAACGGTCTGCCAGTGTGCCTGGCGTTGTGCAGGTGTGGTCTTGGATCCTGCAACAATGACCATCTCGTTGTCATGTCCGGACACATACTCGACAAGTGCATTCAGTTCGTCATCCGTGAAGCTGGGCTTCCTGGACGGGCCGGACTGTGTAGCCGTGTCTGGGGCATCAGCCTGTGCCGGACGAGCACTCTTCCTCTTCCGCTTGGAAGGTGGTGGTGATCCTGAGTGTCCTGCGCCGCTCTGGACACTAGGGGCAGGAGCCCTGGTGGACTCTGTATCAGGAGTGTGGGATTGCACACTCAGCATGGGAGTTGGTGCAGGCATTGGCTCTAGTGTGATGGTGTCAGGGGGAATGTCAGCAGCATGGACTAGGACCGACACTGTCCTGGCTGGGTGTGTGAGGGCTGGGGTGGATGGAGCCGCAGCTGCCCCTGCAGTCTCTCCGCCCTGCCTCCTTGGTGCAGCAGATGACCTTGCTGCCCCAGATCCACGTGGCATGATGGCATCAACGTGCACCAGCGCACGTGTCGTAGCCCTGCTGACCTGGAAGTCAGCCATGGAGTCAGCCAGGTCTGGTGCCACAATGGGCTGGTCCAACAAGGGCTGAGCATGGATGGTGTCAGCCACTTCAGCCTCAACGGGAGGGGGGGGAGGGGGGGGATGATGGGTGCCCTTGACTGGTCCTCCACACATGGGGGGACAGGCTCACCCTGCAAGTTACGACCACGTCCCCTACCGGATCCACCACGGCCACCACTTGTGGCTCTTCCACCTTTGCCACCCTTACGGAATCCTCGCCTCCCAGCCATGGCACTGATATTAATGTGCGTATGGGAGTGGCTGTAGACAATTGTCCTGGGCAATTGGGGGTCAAAGGGGTTGGGTACCAGATGGTAATTGTACCCTAGTGCTCTAGCACGGCTGATTGTAACCCCTGGGGAAAGATGACGGGTCACGCAACGCACAGGAGGCCCAAAAAAGGGAGATGACGTGCACGCAACCCCTCCTAGACCACGTGTGCAGAAAGAAAAACCTGCGCTACGCTGTGGCACCCAGTAACACAAGAATGAACGTATGCGTGTCACACGCAGCCTAGAATGACCTCTGAAGGGGTAGGCTACACACGGGGCAAGCACAGAAGTTGGATACGTGCGTGACTCACCGTCTGCCAGGTAAAAGAGCGTGAAAAATGAGCGCGTTTGGCTGGCTAAACACCCGCCAAAAGAAGATGTGTACGCTGTCTGAGAAGACAGGACAACAGTAGAAGGGGACACTGTTTGAGGGAACAGGCCCAGGTAAACCAGTAAAAGAGAAAAAAGAGAAAAAGCTGTCAGAGGTAACAGGGAATACGAACTGGAAACGCCGTGAAGTAAATCGCGTGTGAAACGACAAGAAGTACAGAATTCACCCACTCGCTCTCCACGAAAAGCACGTACAAGGAAATGGTGTTCTGCATGTACCTTATATACTGGCCCACACGTACAGCGTCACTTACGCGGCGTGTACGTTCACCAATCACACGCTTTGTCACTCCTGCGTGTAGATCCATTTTCACCAATCACATGCTTTGTCACTTCTGCGTGTAGATCCATTTTCACCAATCACACGCTTTGTCACTTCTGCGTGTAGATCCATTTTCACCAATCACACGCTTTGTCACTTCTGCGTGTAGATCCATTTTCACCAATCACACGCTTTGACACTGGGACGTGTCACGCAACAATTTCCTGCACGTGCAGGTGACTATAGGCGCGCATATGCTGTTGACGGGTTTACGCGCTAAGGGCCTTTGCTGACGTGTGGGATTTCACTCCCTATCAGGCTGTCCACGCGTTCACACACGAGAGACCACGCTCCTGGCCAGGAGGCCAAATTACTGCCCCCCAGAGCCCTGAGCACGCTCCCACCTGCTGCTGCCTGACTGCCTGCTGGCCACGTGCCCCACAGTGCTGGTGGGTGGGGGTGTTGGGAGACATGGGTGGGGGCCTGGTGGAGGGTGCCCCTGCACTGGTGGGGGTGGTGGGAGACATGGGTGGGGGCCTGGTGGAGGCTGCCCCTGGTGGCGGGGGGGTGGGGGTGGTGGGAGACATGGGTGGGGGCCTGGTGGAGGGTGCCCCTGGTGGCGGGGGGGGTGGGGGTGGTGGGAGACATGGGTGGGGGCCTGGTGGAGGCTGCCCCTGCACTGCTGGGGTTTGGGGGTGGTGGGAGGCATGGGTGGGGGCCTGGTGGAGGCTGCCCCTGGTGGCGGGAGGGTGGGGGTGGTGGGAGACATGGGTGGGGGCCTGGTGGAGGCTGCCCCTGCACTGCTGGGGGTTGGGGGTGGTGGGAGGCATGGGTGGGGGCCTGGTGGAGGCTGCCCCTGGTGGCGGGAGGGTGGGGGTGGTGGGAGACATGGGTGGGGGCCTGGTGGAGGCTGCCCCTGCACTGCTGGGGGTTGGGGGTGGTGGGAGGCATGGGTGGGGGCCTGGTGGAGGCTGCCCCTGGTGGCGGGAGGGGTGGGGGTGGTGGGAGACATGGGTGGGGGCCTGATGGAGGCTGCCCCTGGTGGCGGGAGGGTGGGGGTGGTGGGAGACATGGGTGGGGGCCTGGTGGAGGCTGCCCCTGCACTGCTGGGTGGTGGGGGTGGTGGGAGGCATGGGTGGGGGCCTGGTGGAGGCTGCCCCTGCACTGCTGGGGGTTGGGGGTGGTGGGAGGCATGGTGGGGGCCTGGTGGAGGCTGCCCCTGGTGGCGGGGGGGTGGGGGTGGTGGGAGACATGGGTGGGGGCCTGGTGGAGGCTGCCCCTGGTGGCGGGAGGGTGGGGGTGGTGGGAGGCATGGGTGGGGGCCTGGTGGAGGCTGCCCCTGCACTGCTGGGGGTGGGGGTGCAGGGGGACATGAGCAGGTGTGCAGGGTAGTCCCCTGTTTTGTAGGCTGCCTGCAGGGGCCGTGGAGGGTGTACAGGGAACACCTGTGAGGACCCACCCAGCCTAATCGCGTGTGACTTCCCACGCACCCCTGTAATACACGTACCCAGCCAAATCGCGTGTGATGATTCCCACGCACCCCTGTAATACACGTACCCAGCCAAATCGCGTGTGATAATTCCTGCGCACCCCTGTAATACACGTACCTGGCCAAATCGCATCCCTGTAATACACGTACCCAGCCGAATCGCGTATAAAACTTCCCGTGTACCCCTGTAATACACGTACACAGCCAAATCGCATGTGATAATTCCCGCGTACCCCTGTGATACACGTGCCCTGGCTAATCGCGTGTGAAACTTCCCGCCTACCCCTGTAATACACGTACCCTGGGCAATCTCGTGTTCAACTTCCCGCGTGCCCCTGTAATACACGTACCCTGGCCAATCGCGTGTTAAACTTCCCGCGTACCCCTGTAATACACGTACCCTGGCTAATCGCGTGTTAAACTTCCCGCGTACCCCTGTAATACACGTACCCTGGCTAATCGCATGTTAAACTTCCCGCATACCCCTGTAATACACGTACCCTGGCCAATCGCGTGTTAAACTTCCCGCGTACCCCTGTAATACACGTACCCTGGCTAATCGCGTGTATAACTTCACGCGTACCCCTGATATGCACGTTACCCGCTTTGCGTTCCTTGTTTGGCAGCCCTGTAAACTGGTCCAGGGTTAGCGCAGCCCTTTGCGATGATTTAGCGATTTTGATGGCTTTTCCTTGCGCGAGGGCGTTCTTGGGGGCGTTACTGGCGCTGCTGCAGGGTCGCTGCGATACTCTGCGCCACGGCTGGTTTGGGAGCCTAAAATCCATGAATACGCTGTGCGCGGAAATCGGTTTTAGCGCACGTGCCTGGCGCAGTCAATCGCACGCGGACACTCTGCGCCAGCCGCTTGCGACACTTTTCTGCGAAATTCTATGAATTACCCTGAAAGTATTGTATTCTTGGTGGCTCAATATACATATTCCTTTGGTAGTTTAAAGTAATGAATAACTACACTGTTTTCTGAAGCCCCACATGCCTTTTTCGATGTGGCTGCCCATTGGTTTTTTCACTAATTCAAACAAATGCACAAACACACATACACAGAATGATGTCTTGAAATCGATTGGGCTTTGCCCCCCTCCCAGTGCAGCATCATTCTACTTCAGTCAGAGCCACGATTACTTATTTTGTTCCCCAATGTCAGGTCATCTCTCAGGATGAATGGGGTCTGTCTCTAGTGAGGCAACATTTTTGCCTTCCAAATAATTTTCCTTATTTGTGTCATTCTCCATCTCATCATTATCCAATCACCTTCGCAGCATCAGGACATTCCATAACCTCTGCTTTTCCTGGCAATGGAGCAAGTCCCATTGTGAGAAATATGAGTGGTGTTTTATTCCAGGATCTTTTTTCCAATACCATGTAGAAGGTCTTGAGATGATTCTAGATGCATTTCAAGAGGATGACTCTGGTTCAGATCACAGATGATATGGCTTTAGGGCATTGGATTTCTTTGTCAGAGTTGTAAACCCCTATTTCAACATTCAAGGTGTCCCCCACAAAGAGAATTGCTCAGTTCTCCATCATGGGAACTTCAAAAATATTTGTAAACATTGAATATCCCCCTCCCCGCTCCAGGTGTGGGATTTCAGAACACATATTTAAATAATAGAGAGAAAACTCTTCTTCAAGTGATAATACAATTTCCATAATTATTATTTTTTTATTATTGTGTATTTGTTCAGTCTTTGAACTTTTACATATTAACAAAACCATTGAATACAAATGTTCTTTAGTGCTACAAATCGCTAAAACAAGCAGTAAGCAAACTATATAAAAACACTGTTTTCAATAATATAATTGATCAAACAAAATTTTAAAAAAAATGAATTATAACATTTTTAAAACATCAAAAAAGGACAAAGAATAAAAACAATTTCATTTTTTAAGTGTAAGCTCCAATTCATCTAACATTCTGATAATTTCTACTGTCAGAAAAACCTCATTTCCAGAGCTCATTCTGTCTCAGACTTCCTGAGCACTACCTGAATTAGTTATCATAAAAAAACCTGCTCAGAAATCACGTTCTCAGGTCTCTTAGGGCAGCACATTCTACCAATAAATGGCTAAGATTTTCAACAGAACATGAGTCACTACATTATCGGCATGAACTTGTGTCCTCCTCCCTGCATTTTTTGCGTTTTGAAAGAATTTCGCCCTTTGGTAGAAGATTTAATCAAAAGCGCAAGAATTAAGGCCTAACTCTGACACAAGAGAATTGTTTGAGATATGTTGGAAGTAGACCTTGTGGCTTATTGATCTTGGCAAAAGTAGAGGAGATCTTATAACCCCTACACTTGCAATTGTCTTAATCCAATCTGCTTCTTTAACACGCTTTTTAACAGCATCTGGATTTTCATTGAGGTCACATCTCTGATTACCACTTACACACAGGATGCCGTCTGTGTACATCTCTAGGTCCCTAAGAAATGGGTGAACTGTTCGCAGCTAATTCTCTGGCGAGATCTTCAAATAAGGTTTTTTTTTCAGGATAGAAACTTTTAGTCATGAGGTTCAGTACTTTCCATTGAAGCCACTATTCCAATGAGATTATACCTAGCTCAAAGCGAATCGATGGGATTGGTGTTGAGAGAGGTAAATTGAGTGAATTTTTCCACAAATATCCCTACATTTTACTCCAAGCAGGTTTAAAGCCGTGGGATTAATTTCCACTCCATATGCAATCTTTGGGACAACTTTTCCTATGTAGTATGTGATCAAATGCTGTATTGAGTACTTACAAAATTATTTCCCATAGACTTTCTTCAGATGAAACCTTAGCTGAATGCTTTTAGCCATTATCCGTTTTATAACATCCTCCCTAGATGTTCTGTCTGAGAAATAAAAGCCTAGGTAAATTGTCTCCCTTAGATGTACAATCTTGATATTTTCTATGTGCCATCTGAACTTGGCTTTAGTCCCATTTGTGTGCGGAAATTGAATCACCTGGCACTTGCTTTGATTGATTACGAGGCCATTAATTTTGGCATATTTGGTAATTTCTATTAGTAGCCACTGCAAGCCCACAGGAGTGGAATCTATTAACGCTACATCATCAGCGTATGCCAGCCAATTTAGTACTTCCCCTCCCAATTTCAAGGGACCTAGTCCCAATTCCTTCAGGGCATTCTTAAGATCAGACATGTATAGATTGAACAGCCAGGGAGAAAAAATGCACCCCTGCCTCAGTCCCTTCAGGATTTGAATTGGGGATGACAGTAACCCCTGGGAGTCCAACCTTACTCTAATCCAGGTTTCCTTATGGTTATGTTCCAAGATTGCTAAGAGTACTGATGCTATGCCCCAGGCTTGTAGTTTTCTCCATACCTAATCCCTGTGCACCAGGTCAAAGGCCTTTGAAAAATCAATGAAAGCCACTAAGACCTTATTCTGTATGTATATACAATCTTTCCCTATCTTTTCCTTCAGAAATGATAGAATCATCCCATTGAGCGTAGTGCCCATTCATTTTCTAAACCGTGTTTGGGCTTTAGGTAACAGGCCTCTCTCTTTAACCCACTCGTTCAGTTTCTCTAACACTATGGTTGTGAATATCTTGCTGTTGGGATCTAACATTGCGATCAGCCAATAATTCATCGGGTCGGCTGAATCTCCTTTTTTGTGAATAGAAGTTATTATAGATTCCCTCCATGATTTGGAAATTTGGCATTTAAATAAGGTATACTTAAACAGCAGATCCAATAAACCAGCCCACAACGTGATATTTTGCTTAAAAATAGCGTTAGACAAACTGTTTGGGTCGCATGCCGATGATACCGATGATGCAGATGCTTTTGAGATTGTCCTTTCGATATCCTTCTTATCATAATCCGGCACCCACGGCTCTTGCCTAGTTACCACCCGTGTGGATGATTCATCTCCTTTTTCATTCATTGCATCCCAATGCGCTCTCCAGGCGGCTTCCATCACACCACTAGATTGCTACGGATGTTCCATGTCATTGATTAATGCCCACAATTGTTTTGTATCCTTCCTGATTAATACCTTTAAAATGTCCTCTCCACTTTTTGTTGCAATCAACTATCTGTGCCTCCTAACTCAGTGTTTGTAGACTTGCTGAAGTTAATTTCTCCTCTTTTTGTACATTCCTGGTCCATTACAATTTAATTTAAGTTATCTTAGATGGTAGCCCAACCTTTTCTTTTTCAACCAATTTTTTTTGTCAAATTTATGTTTATGCCACTTTATAGGGATAGTCAATTTTTGTGGTCTTTCCCATTGCAGGAGGAATTAATTGAACCCTTGCACCGTGCACAGAGAAGACAAGGTGTCCTCTTCTGCCAGGGTCACAAATTGCTCAAGTTTTTGGTTCAATGAAATCCCTTTTCGCTTAAATTTCTGTATTCGGTTCCCTGCTGGGTTAGCCATCAAATTTGTGTATTGTAGAGACAAATGATATCCTACTCTCAAATCAAAAGTAACAATTAACATATTGTGGTCACTCAATTCGTTATTAAATAATCTATCGTAGAGTGGGAGTGCCCTCATTTCCAAGTACTAGCTATGCTCTGTGGTGACTCCATCAGTCTATTTAAGGTATGCAAATCCCAAATTTGGTGATTATCCATTTTTTTCCCGTTTAGTCTATCTTGTACTTTCGAGCGAGTCTGATAATTCATGCAATCTGTGTTTAAGTCACCTGCCAACATAATAAAGTTATCTCCATTTGATAGCCATGATCCAAGCAATTCTGAAATATGATCAGTGAATACGTCCAAACTGTCCATTTGATGGTTCCAATATATATCCACAATTAGCACCTTTCTTATATTATCCACACATATCATTTCAATTGCTACCACCAAAATCCCCTCAATTTCATTAGATAGGGTTACAGCTGATGTTATTTTAGAATTTCTAGTAGGTATTAGTAGCCCTCCAGAAGACCTACTCCTATTAGCCTTCTTAGCCCTTTGTTGGATTATAGTGAAACCATCTCGGCAGAGACTCGTTGTTAACCAGGTTTCCTGGAAAATGAGGTCAAAAACATCAAAGATGTGATTCACAACCTCATACTTCAAGAAACGATTATACCCTTGTGTGTTCCAAACTAAACAATGTATTTTCTCCTCTGTCAGAGCTCCTGTGTTACACCCAATTGCCCCATCAATTCTTGTTTCAACAGGTGCAAAACCCCCTCAATCAACTCAGGGTATTCAAAGGGTTGAATGTGTGCCATCCCATTACTTGAAGGACCAGCTCTCACATCCTCTCATTCCCTTTCTAAATTCTTTCCTTTGGTGGTCACATGAGACCCCAAACTGATGGAGTTCTTGCACAGCAGGGGTTTGACCTCCTGCCTTTCATAATACACCACACACCCAAATTTCATAATTTCATCTCTTTCCTCCAATACCATGTGTTTTACAAATGCTGATCTCCAGCATACTTTAACTAAATCACATTGTTCTTCAAAGGAGAAACTCACATAGACAATATTGTGTGTTGAAATTCTTGCCAGACTACCTACTTGTCCTAGTAGCATTAATATATTTGCTCTGTTGAGCACAATATCTAGATCAATATCAGGGCACATTTCAAAATATAGCACGTTTGGTTCATGAGCTTTTCTCGACTAGTCAAGTTTGCCACCGACATCAATTGAAGACCCTTGGGCCCCCACCAATCTCTGCTTATGTCTGATCCCAGCTCTGTCTTATGTCGATGCTCTGAGCGTGCCAAAAACACTGATTAATTTGGCTTGTGAGTTCGCTTCCGTTCTTGTCGGTCGGATGCACTGACTACTGCTGTGTGGTAGAGTGACTCTCTTGTTTGCCAACTTTAGGGCTGTTTTCTCCATATCCTGGTCTACAAGGAACTCCCGGGAAGATTTTCCAGTCAACAACTGGATCCGCTGATGACTTTATGTCATCTTTTTCGACCAACAGTCATTGATCTTTATTTGATCTCAGTTGATCGTTTAAGTGTTGGGTGTTAGATGGATGGACATTATTCACAATCAGATCCCTACCTGAATCCACATTCTTTGGATGCTCTGTCTTCTCTTCCACAATCAAATTAATGATAGATGTTTCATCCAGATCTATATTTGGAGAAGCACCCTCTACGACCTCCTAAGAGCCTGACAACACCCTTAGGGGAGTAAAGTCAGTGCATGACTCGTTTTGTGTTGGTTTTTTCTTTGCGGCAGACGTGAAATTACCAAATTTTTACCTTGACCAGACGTCTCAGGAATCTTCCGAAGGGCCATGCCCACATCGTCTTCAGTCTGCGTGACCAGGTCTCTGAGATATTTCCTCATGTTTTTTCTCAATTGATTCCTCCGACCATTGATTGTTTTTTTTAACGCCTTCTTTGACATCTTTTGAGGTGTTGTCGGCTTCACGTTTGGTCCCTGTTCTGTATTTTGGCCTGCTCTTGTAATAATATCATCCATTCCCACAAATTTCTCACATGTATACACCACAATAAAACATAAGCAACACCGACAGCACACAAGGACTGACATCGATCGATACTAGCACTGAAGCTCAGCACCTGGTGTATACCGAGTTGAAGCTGCCAACAGAACACCACTCCTCTCACTATCCTATTCCCGCTTCACCTACTAACCCATCCCACCTTCTCATTTGCAGATCAGCCAGAGCACCTGGGGACCAACTCCATTGGTGACGGTGCGCGGTACAAATAGCTTTAACATTTAATATTTAACATGTACTTATAGATGATTTTTTGGGTTTGAACAATCTGCAGCTCAAAATGTCCAATTTTACGTTCAACTCTGAGAGTATTAATGTATGGGCTCGTACTTCGTCCCAAATATTATCATAGAAATCGACCTGTGCACTCAAAATCGAATTCAGTGCTGAAATTGAAGGGGATGATAATTTCATACAGTCGTCAGCTTCTCTTAATGTATGATGCAATACATTAGTTCTACTATTTTCTGGTCCTTGGGCAAAGTTGCTGGGAGATAGCAGCTTTACCAACTCAGTCAGCCAGTCATGGGGCCTCATTACGAGTCCGGCGTTAACCGAGGCAGTAAAACCGCCTGATTAACGCCGGACTCGTATTACCATTCCGCCTCTGTGATTCCCGGAATTACCGGGGCATTACAACCCCGGTTTTCCGGGAATCACGGAGGCGGAATGGTGTAAATCCCCATGTCCATTGAGTCCTATGGGACTCGATGGAAATGGGGATCATGGAAACACCGGCAGCATCTCGTAATGCTGCCGGTGTTTCCTCGTCCACCTGCATGCGGGAGGTGTTAAACCCGCCAGGTCAGACCTGGCGGGAACATCACCTCCCGCCTGTAGGGGTCGGACTCAGGCGGTCCGGAAACAACGGTGGTGGCGGGTTTACCGCCACCGTTATTTCCGGACCGCCTCGGTCGTAATGAGGCCCCATGATGTCATGTTCCCGGGGAATACAGCCAAAAAACCTGTGGTTATTCTCTGTTAATGATTCTTGTTCAGCAATTATCACAGGAGTCTGCTTACTCATACCCAGCTCTACCTACATTGCACAGCCCACGACACCCACTCCTTCCAAAAAGCTAATATCGCTCATGTTTCCTGGGTCCATGCATCGAGGTGGCTGAGAGATGGATTTCCTTGCTAGTGTACTTACTCCCACTGGGGGATAAGAATTCTTGATCCCTTGTGAGGGCACAGGTCTTAATGCCACAGTTGTTAGGTCCCGATTTTTGTACCCATCTAACAACAAATTGCTTGCTGATTCATGATTAAGTGGTCTAGACACACTTTGTTGCAACTCTGCACTTCCTAGGCCTGTACATATTGTATTCAGTAATTTCTCCTCCAATTGTGCACTCATGTGTATTGCTGGTGATTTACCTACTAGATCTGTCAGTATAATATGTCTTTTTGCATTGTTACATGTACTGCCTGCTGTGAGATTGCCTTACTAATAGCTTTCGGCTTTGTTGTCTGTTTTCGCAGTAATGAGGCAGTTAGTGTAGACTGTTTTTTCCTGCATTGAACTGGTGGCATCGTACTGACTCCAATGGCCTACGGATCCTTCAATAAACTTTTTGAAATAACTTTTTGCTTTGGTAATTATTTCTTGCAATTTATATTTGTACTTGTATCACCCTTTTTATCGCCGGGAAGCTCAAAGGCAAAACTGCCCGCAATCGCTCCCCAGCACCCTAATGAGTATGTGGTGATATACGGGTCTCTCCCGCTCTTCCACCAAAAGTCACATGGGCACAATTATCTTACCGCCAACAGGTGATAGATGACACTGTGCAAGATCCTTTTATTCCACAGCCGTAGTTTACCCGCAGGCAGCTTCTCGCCACCCGCCGAACCCCAAACACTCTGCACATCCGCTACGCCTCCACTTCACCTGCTGATTTTATGGGTGGGCTACGGGCTGTGAGTGCTTAAAATAAAAATAGGACTCTCCTCAGGAAAATATAGTAACGCTGTGCTCAGATCACTCCAGTCACTCTGCACACTCTGCTACGCCTCCGCTTCACCTGATGATTTTATGGGCGCGGCTGCGAGTGCTTGAAATAAAGATAGCACTCTCCACAGGAAAATAAAGTAACACTGTGCTTAGTTCGCTCAGGTCGCTCCAAACACTCTGCATATTCCGCTACGCCTTCACTTCACCTGATGATTTTATGGGCTGGCTGAGGTCTGTGAGTGCTTAAAATAAAGATAGGACTCTCCTCAGGAAAATATAGTAATGCTGTGCTCAGTTCGCTCTGGTTACTCTGCACACTCCGCTACGCCTCTGCTTCACCTGATGATTTTTATGGTTGGGCTGCGGGCTGCGGGTGCTTGAAATAAAGATAGGACTCTCGTCAGGAAAATATAGTACCGCTGTGCTCAGTTCGCTCAGGTCGCTCCAAACACTCTGCACACTCCGCTACGCCTCTGCTTCACCTGAATATTTCCATAATTAAAAATACAAATATCGAAAATTTGGCCTATCTGAATTTTCTTGTTTTCAATTTTACCTAACAAAAATACATTTGTGGACACACAGGAGTTACTCCTACATAAAGGGCCTTACTCATAGGAATAAACAACGAGACAGACAAAGAGCTTACGTATAAGAACAAACGCATGAGTTGGCAATTTAAGGCACGCAGCAGTTCATGCCTTGTACTTAAAGATGAAGTCAGTTCTTATTTCTAATCCTATGAGTAAGATCTTGTAACACAGTCTCTGCTTTCCAAGAATTTTTTTATTTTCCAAATCGTATAAGAGCAGATCTGTTTTGCTTCTTTGGATGTCCTCTGCCATCTCCTAACTGGTGAGGTCTGTTTTTGTTGAAGGTAGGTCGTTTTACATGTTTTTCTCCACACACTTCTACTTTTTGAGCCTATAATATGTTACGTTTTGACAGATGTGCCTTTTGTGATAGTAAAAACACCCAAGAAAGATGACCATGCTTTATGCACTGCTTGTATTCCTGACAGCCAAACCTTTCCAGAATGCACCAATTGACAAAAGATGGCATACTGCAAACTCAAATACAGCCTTAGGGAACCAAAACTCGCTCTGAGGATGGTTCTGAGGGCTGTGCCCCCCCCCCAAAAAACAGATTGGAGGCCTCAGCATCCACCAACTTGCAAAGGCTCCATTCTCACACCGTCACTGTTACCTCAGATCATCATTGAGACCACTGCCATCACTCAGAAGATCATTTGGCAATGATGGACTCACAAACACAACCTCGCAAGACACAACATTAAAGATAAAATTGGAATTCACCAGATTATGTGCCACATGGGATCACTCATACAGAAGACTGAGTACTCCGGCAAGACATAGACAGCGGCAAAAGAGAGAATGAGCAGATGCTGCCTCCAACTGAAATAACTGACTTAGGGAATCAACAGGTCCTGAACGCAATAGCGGCCTTACAGGCGACACTAGAAGTCAAAATTGATGTGGTGGGCATAGATGTTGTACTATTGCAGCAAGATGTGGGAGCCATAGCGGAACGCACCGGAAAACTGGAAGAACAAGTTAAAGAAAACACTGAAGTCAGGATGCAAACATCCAGGGACATCGATATCCTACTGCAAAAGGTCAAACAGAGGGCGTGGCTTGGAGCGCCATCGAAGTGGCTGCTTCCTTGAGGCCCGCCGTATGAAGCCCCCCGCAACTTGGTCATTAATGCGGTCCCACCCACCTGTGCCGGAGCCCAACTGATCCCTAGGGCGTCGGAACACCTGGGGCACATATGGCCGAAGTGGGGAGCGTAACGCTCTCCAGAAGAGAAGTTATCCGCCTCGGTCCTCCGGGCCGACTCCAGCGCCGGATCATCCAAAATGGCGGCTGCGCCTTTCCCCCAGCTCCGGAGGTGTGGGTGACGGCACCTGAAACTGCCCCCAGCAGCGACTCGGCCAGCCGGGGCTCCTGAATCCGGGGTGGAGGAACCGTGCAGCTGGCCCCCTGGCTTTCCCCCCGGGACGCAGCGCCTCGCTTCCAGCGCCGGAGCGGACTACGGCACGGAGGGTGCCTGCCAGGTAGGGGCTGCTGGGGGATGAGGCTTGGGTTGGGGGCCCGCCTCACATCTCCCCTGGGCTTCTTCATAGGAGCCCCCAACCATCTCTTAATGGAGGGGATGCCCCCTCGTCCCCCCGGCGGCCTCCACAACACGCTCCAGTCTCTGCTCCTCGCTCTGTGATCCACTCCGGAGGGTGTCTTTCAACTGTCCTAGACCCCCTACGCTACACTCCTGGGGCGCCCCGGCCCATGCTATCACCAGACGAATCCTCCCTGGCCTGGGACTTGGAGGCCCCTTCCCACCATCTTCTCCAGCTGTGGACTTAAGGCTGGGCGGTCCCTGCCTGGCCATCGTGGGGCCTACTCATCCCGCTGTCTTGAGCCTTCAGCCTCTCATGCTGCTTCTGGGGGGTAGCTGGACCTACTAAGCAACAACAACCCCCTCCCGCTCACGGCCCCGGGCACAGCTGAGCTGACCCCCCATACTGGGGCACCCTGTCTTGGCCAGCCCCGTCTCCGGATAGGAAATTGCCCCCAGCTTCAGAACATCTCCAGAGGCGATGGCTCACTTCCTGGGGCACCCCGGCCCACTGCTTTGTTCACGCACCTTCTTCAGGCCAGATCCAAGTGGGTGTTGGGCAATCTGTTTGCCTCCCGAGACCTGCGTACCTTACCTCCGCCCTCCACCGGACAAAGGGGACTTGTCCTCCACACAAAGCTCCACACTAAGCTGTCGTACTTTGGTGTTTGAACGCGTGATAGACTCTTTCAGCTCCTTCTCCACCCCACGGTCCGCCACCATGACCAAGCAGACGAAAACAACCAAAAACGCGGACATTGCCACCATGCTCACCGCTCCAGACAAGGGAAAGAAACCTGAACTTGTCAAACCTACCCTACCGACCTCCATGAGGGGGAGACACCCCAGCCACCAGGGGCGACCTATTGGCTTTCATGGCGGACATTAAGGCCTAGTTCCGGTCCTGTATGTCGGAGCTCACCACCAAACTGGAGCAAACTGACCACAGGGTGGCCGAGGTGGAGCAGAGGCTGGGTGAGGTGGAGGACTGCTCCCAAGACCAGGCAACCACACTGGGAGATATCCAGCAAGCAGTAAGAGCTCTCCAAGACAAATGTGAAATCCTCGAATTCAAAAAAGAGGACTTGGAAAACAGAGCCCGTCGTAACAATCTCTGGATCCGGGGAGTTCCATCCTCAGTTCTTGACAAAAATCTGCCAGATTACATAGGAGACTTCTTCCAGGCCCTCCTCCCACAACTAGACAAATCCCAGCTCTTGCTGGATCGGACCCAAAGACTGTGCCCGTGCCGAGGAGTGGACTCGTACCTACCTCCGGATGTCATCACAAGAGTCCACTACTTCTCCACGAAAGAAGCCATCTCCGCCATCTGCCGCTCCCGCGATGGGCTCTCCTTCCAAGGCCTCCCTATTCAGATTTACCAGGATCTCTCCCTTCTGACTCTACAAAGAAGAAGGGCTCTCCGGGCCCTGACCCTCTTTCTCCAGGAGCGACAAATCAAGTACAGATGGCTCTTCCCCACGGCACTGCAGTTCTCCTTCAATGGCTCTCTCTGGAGAATTTTCCACTTGGAAGATGCCGCTAAGATCATGCACCAGGCCTCCCCCGAGGGAGCCACCTCGCCGAGCCCGGAAGCATCGGAAAGCCCTAGGTCAGCCCCTCCTCCCCCTCAACCCAGGCGATCTTCGTGGACCAGGGCCTCCCGAAACAACAGGGGGAGGTGATTAGAGCCTGAGCTACCTCAAATATCCACCAGCGCTTCATCTGCCCAGGCGCCCATCGCCCTCATAGACAACCTAAAAACATCGGCTTCGTCCCTGCACAGATCTACGATCCCCCAGTGCGGCGTGCTTCATCCACGGTTTATGCCCGTTCCAATGTCCGTTCCATTTTAAAGTCCTTGGATACACATGTTATTCCTTCAGTCTCAATTGGCCCTGTTGGCCAGGGGTGGGGCTACACCCACAATGTTACCCACCCCGCCAGTTAAAAAGTTGGCCTCCCGTTGGGGGCGTTTGTTAAAACCGCAAGTGCAGCACAGGTCGCTTCCAAATCACCCCTTTCATGGCAACTAATGGACAGCCTGGTATCTCCCCCCACACCCGAGCAGGGAGTACCCGGATCCCCGACCCTGGACCGTCAGACGCTGAGATGCCTCTCATGGAATGTTAATGGGCTTAACTCCCCCCCCTAAGCGCAAATCAATCCTTCAGAAACTACAAGATGAGGAGGCCGGGGTGGCGCTACTCCAGGAAACTCATCTCCTCCCGGCTGAATTTGGTCGTCTTCGATCCAGCACCTATCCACGCCAGTTTTTTGCCTCGGGAGACACCAAGAAGGGAGGCACGGCGATCCTGCTCTGGAAGGACCTACATCCCCAGATTTTGGACTCCATGAAGTGCCCAGAGGGCCGCTTCGTGGCCGTCAAATGCCTCCTGCTAGGAGACCTCTACACCTTTGTATCTGTATATGCATCCAACTCGGGGCACGCAACCTTTTATGACTCATTGGGCTCCTCCCTCTCGGGCTTTGTAGAAGGCCAACCAATAATAGGAGGGGACTTCAATGGGGTACCAGACCCCACCAGAGAGAAAGACCACCCCCTCACCCGTGGCGATTTCACACAGGCCCTCAGCCTTCTGCGCCTCTTCCGAACCCTGGAGGTGGTGGATACGTGGCGGGTGCTTCACCCCACCGAGAAAGACTTCTCCTTCTTCTCATTCGTCCACCGGACACTCTCCAGAATTGACCTCCTCCTGTCCTCCCCCCAAACTCTCGCTTTCACCAATGAGGTGTCCATAGGCCCACAGATTTTATCGGACCATGCTCCGATAGTACTGGAACTTCGCATCCAGAGCCCCAACGTTAATGCCCCACGCAGATGGGCGCTGTACGACCCGATCCTTAACGACATGTCAATCAGGGACAAAATTGCTACCACCATCAGGAACTTCTTTGAGGAGAACCCAGTCTCAGATACCTCCCCTGCTAACAACTGGGATGCGATGAAAGTTGTGGTTCGGGGAGCACTGATAGCCCAAGGGGTCGCATTCCACCGAGACCGGAGACACATCCGGCAAGCCCTGGAGGAAGACCTGCGGTCAGCTCAGGAAGCCCAAAAGATAAGCGGTTGGTCCCCCAGATCTCAACGAGCTCTCCGATCAGCCCGAAAGAAATTGGAGGCCCACTACGCTGAGCATACTGCGCAGCTATTGGCTAAGACCAGACAATTCTATTACGCCAAAAACAACAAGGCTAACAAGCTTCTAGTGGCCAAGCTGGCCAAAACGAGACGCACCAACACCATTGCAGGGCTCTGAGACCCACAGGGGGTGACTCACTACTCGGAGCTGATGAAAATACAATTAGCTACGGACCACCTAACCCAGGTCATGACAGCACCTCCACGTGATCCATCCAAACAAAAAGCATACCAGACTCCATGCAAGAGCAGCTGAAGGCTCCGATAACCGACGACGCGGTCAACAAAGCTATCAAGGCTCTCAAATCGCGGGCCCTGGGCCCAGATGGGTTCTCTCCCAGGTTTTATAAAATATTCAGACCCCAACTCATCCCCCACTTGGTATCTCTTTTTAGTTCATTTAAGAGGTCGGGTTCTGTCACCCCCTCAATGCAATAGTCTATAACAGTCCTCCTTCCTAAGCCAGGGAAGGACCCGAGAGATCCATCCTCGTACAGACCCATCGCCCAATTGAATATTGATGCCAACCTGTACTCTAAGATCCTGGCTAATCGGCTATCACTCATTCTCCTGGACATTATCCACCCCGACCAAACGGGCTTCATTCTCCACCGATCTGCGGGGGACAATATCCGGCGGACCCTGAACCTGATAGACATTTCCTACCGTAACTCCCAGGGTCTCGCCCTAATGGCCCTGGATGCAACCAAAGCCTTCGACAGAGTTGACTGGTAATTCATAGAATGCACCCTAGAAGCTTTTGGTTTCGGCCCGACGTTCCGGTCCATGGTCCTAGCCAACTATAAGGCCCCCAAAACCATCCTGAGGATCAATGGCGCCCTCTCAGCCCCGATCCCCATGTCCTGCAGGACAAGACAAGGCTGTCCGCTATCTCCCCTTCTCTTCGCCCTCACAATGGAGCCCTTCGCCCAGAGGATCAGGCAGAATGAACTTATCAAAGGCCCGCAGGTGGGCCCATCTCAACATAAAATCGCCCTATACGCGGACGATGTTCTGTTAACGCTCTCAGAAGCTAGCACCTCAGCGAAGCATGCCCTAGCCGAAATAAAGAACTTTGAGGAGGTCACCGGCTTCACTGTCAACTTTGCCAAATCAGTGGCCCTGGCAGTCGGCCTCCGATCGGAGGAGATGGAGGCGCTGACTAGACTGTGCCCAATTAAGTGGCGGGATCAGTCCATCCCTTATCTAGGAGTTCACATTCCAGCGAACTCGAAGGACACCTACCAGGCGAATTTCCCCAGATTATTTCGTGAACTAGAGGGAGACCTGAAGCGCTGGACCACGCAAGAAATCTCATTAATGGGCCGGATCACAGCCACCAAAATGAACTTGCTCCCGAGATTCCTCTACGCCTGATCCTCCTTCTCCATCCCCATTCCGACTACGGCCCTTCAAGACCTACAGAGGAAAATGTCAAAGTTTATATGGAGGGGCAACAAGGCCAGGATCCCCCACAGTACCCTGATTGGTAATGCCAGGCTTGGAGGCCTGGGGGTCCCCGATCTACTGGCAAACAAGCACAGCTCTTCCCAGATGGGTGGAACTAGAACAAGCTCAACTTCCGCTCCGCCTCCGGTTTCTCCCACACATCCAGCCTCCCCTCAGGGAACGCTGGAAGAATATTCTGCGGATGACGAGACACCCCCTAAGCTCCTGAGACTGGGCCTTGAGACGGAAGGGAATCCCGAGAGGCCAAAGCCTGCTCTCAGCGATCTTTCATAATCCAAATTTCTCTCCGGGGGCCCATCCCTGTAACTTCCAAAATTGGATAGATGGGGGCCTTCGAAACCCTGGAACAGCTATATTTTGGGAATAAACCCTGTACCTTCGGACAATGCAAAGAGGTCTTCCGGCTCCAGGAAGGGGATAGATTTACGTACTGCCAGCTCCGCCACTGGTGCTCCCATCCTCAGACCCTCCAGGTGGCCACCCCTCCCCCCCCGACGTCCCTTGAGCTAACCCTCAGAGACTTACCAGCCAGAGGCAGGACCTCGACCATATACAGATGCTTCATGGGGGACTTTCTGGTGACAAAGACTCGATATATGGCCCCGTGGGAGGCGGACCTAGGTCACCCGATTGACGACCAAACGTGGGTAGATATATGGACCCGCACCCACTCTTCTTCCTCCTGCGTCACCAACAAGGAATGTGTCTACAAACTCACCCTGCGATGGTACTACCCCCCACTCAGACTTCACCACATGAATCCACAATTGGATCCCTACTGCTGAAGGGGCTGCGCTCAGCCGGGCTCTTTTTTTCACATGTGGTGGGCCTGCCCCAATATCCAGCAATTTTGGACCAGGTGTCTCTCGACCATCGAACAGATTACCGGGACCGCCCTCCCACTGGACCCTGAAACTGTCCTGCTAGGCGTCCCGGTCCCCGGGATCTACTCCCGCTCTGGAAACAGGGCAAAGCTTCTAACGCAATGCCTCATAGCGGGCAAGTCGGTGCTGGCCCGATACTGGAAGTCCCCGGACGGTCCCTGCATGGCCCACTGGTGGGGGAAACTCTGGGACATCTTGATCGCCTAGAAGGTCACCGCGGCGAGAGCGGGGGCCCTGCACCGCTTCCAGAACATTTGGGCCCCAGTACTGGACTATGATCAACGATTCCCCGCACTGACATTCAAACCGATCAACACCCGATGGGCTCTGAGTGATCGAGGGAACACACACCAGGCTGGGGCGGTGGGCTGAGGCCATGGCCCGGGGAAGCTGAAATAAAGGGGGGTGGGGCGATACAGATTTGTAGACCTACTATTGATATGTAATGTTTCCATGCAATGTTGTCTGTAACCTGTCCTGCCTTGCTATAAATAAATATGTTTTTAAAAAAAAAAAAGGTCAAACTGCTGGAAGACAGAGCTGAGGACGCGGAAAGACGTGCACGCCGCAACAACATGAAGATTGTGGGACTCCCGGAAGGGACAGAAGGAGCGGACCTCACTACGTATGTGGAAAAACTGTTGCTGCACAAAATAGGAGTGGTAGAACTGTCACAAGGTTTCACGATCGAAAGGGCACACTGTTCCCTAATTAGGAGACCACTGCCGGGAGCACCGCCCAGACCCATAATAGCTAAAGTCCTCAAATACAAGGACAGGGAAATAATCCTTGCCTTCTCCAGGTCTGGGGGAATAATACAAAGAGCCTCTGCGAAAATATCAGTGTTCCCAGATTACACCTTCCAGATGCAAAAGAGGAGGGCCGAATACATAGCAACAAAGTTGAGACTCAGAAAAGCAGGTCTCAAGTACATGCTGATAAATCTGGCAAAGCTGTAGGTGTTACATTACGGCAACACGCTTTTCTTCGAGACTCCACCGGAAGTGCAGGACTGGATGGACAGCTTACAGACCCCAGAGGTCGCGGGGACAAGCCAGCGAACTGCGACATGAGAGAGTAATCCTGGAGAGGCCTGCGTAGGTACAAACTATGTTAAGACTGTGCACACAAGAGAAACCGTTAGGCCACACTGCACTGAGACGTTCAAGACTAAGACAAAAGGAAGCGACAATGAGACCCTAAGAAGACAAAGGAGCATGTTCACTCAGTAGAGGGAACGCTAAACGCAGACCCACTACTCCGGCAGTAGTTAGTTTCAGGGTACTGCAGAATGCCCACCCGTTGGGCACAAAGAAGTGGGGAAGTCCTAGCGTGCTGAGCACAGCTGGACAAACTACGTTACAGTTAGTTGTTTTGGGTGTTTGGGAGGGAGTGGGGGGGGGTAAGGGAGGGAAGCCTGCCATAGTTTGGAACTCTCTGCACATGCTTGTTTCCAAAGGTTGTAGCAGACTTAAGGTTCTTATAGCACCCGGGATACTGATAGATAATGGCTGAAACAATAAAGATAATGACATGAACTATCCATGGACTAAATAACTATGTCAAACGCAGGAGGGTGAACATCTATATTGAGAGAAACAAAGTGGGGATTGCATTGTTGCAGGAAACACATCTAGATGCACAGAAACAACAGAACCTTGCAAGGGCAGGAGGGCAGGGGGTGTTGGTGGGATCCACATATCCAACATATGCTAGACGGGTCCTTATTTGGATAGATCCGGCATTACCAGAGTATTGACCACTAGGACAGACAACAAGGGCAGGATGGCTATGAATATATGGCATGCTAGAAAATTGAGAAATATGCATCGTAAACACCTAGGCACCTAATCATTATGCCACCATCTTCTTCAGGTCGCTGTACTCAAGGCTAGGCCCCTACAGAGATGGAACAGTAATATGGGGCAGAGACTTTAATTGCACCCTTAATCCCATAATAGACATGTCAGGCTCAAAACACAAGAGGCTGTCCCCCCAGCTAAAGTCCTGAACACGCTCCCGAAGCACTTCCAGCTGGAAGACATATGGAAGATACAACACTCAAATAGCCGAGAATATTCCCACTTCTCTGCCCCCACACAAAGTTTACACCAGAATAGATTACTTGTTCACGGGAGAAGAACACACAAGGGAATTTACTGAGGCTGAATACCTAGCTAGGGTCCTGTCACATCATTCCCCCCTCTCAACAAAATGGACGATTTCTGCCCAAAACCTTCCATTCCTACCTGGAGAATGAGAAGCAAGGCACTATTAGATAAAGCATTTCACAAGCACATCAGAAAAAGTATGGTGGAATTCATAGAGGTAAATGAAGGAAGTGTAAAACAGATGGGCACTGTTTGTGAATCCTACAAGGTAGTCATCAGAGGTGAAATGATAGCGACCTCAAAGGGGTAGAAGAGAGAATATTGGAGCAGAAGGGGATGAGGCGCATGTGCAAGAAGAAATCAGACTGAGACAAGAATGCCTCGTGCAATGGGAAAGACTTGTGAAATGTAACTACGTGAAATATTTGGAGAGGAGTCATGCACAAGGGGATAAGCCAGTCGAATGCTTGCATGGCAGTATAAAGACAGGAAAACAAGGTCCCCGATATGCTCCATTCTAAACACAGAACGAGAGGAGGTAAACACACAAGTTGACATTAATACAGTCTTTTCAGAGTACTATAAAACACTATACGCAGACCCCCAGTCAGACAAAGAGAGGGACATACAAGATGCCCTAGATCTCATCGCCCTACCACATCTAGACACTCAACAATCAAACATGTTAGAAGAGCACGTAACCCCAGAAGAAGTCATTGCTACTATAAGAACATTGCCCACAGGGAAGGCCCCAGGCACAGATGGGTTGACGGGTGAATTTTATAAAGCCTCTGCGGACACGCTGGCACCACTCCTTGCCAAGGTTTATAATGATGCATACGAGGTGGGCGGATAGCATGAGAGAAGCCACGATAATCCTACTGCTAAAACCTAATAAGGTTAACACAGAGTGTAGCTCCTATAGACCATTGTCCCTATTGGACCAGGACAGCAAGATCCTAACGGCAATCCTAGTGAATAGACTCAGGAAAGTGATAACTACGTTGATACATTAAGACCAGACAGGATATGTCCCAGGGAGAAACATTTCAGAGAATCTGCAACGCTCCACCATGTCATATATAGTGCCAAAAACAGCAAGGCACAGTGTGCAGTAGCTTCCTTAGATGCGTCCAAGGCATTTGTTTCTGTACATTGGGATTGGTTGTATGCCACAATGGTCAAGATGGGCACATGGCCGCTATACATTAAATGGTTACAGCTAATATCCACCAAACCGATGGGTAGGGTCAGGACCAGAGCCACATATTCAGACAAATGGCAATTGTATAGAGGTACTCGACAGAGGTGCCCCGCTGACCCTCATGTTGTATATAATTGTGACAGAGTCCATAGCAGCCTATTTAAGACAAGAATATAGTGATGCTGGGATAGCAATAAACGGGGTGAGGCATATAGTATCAATGTATGCAGATGATAAGTTATTGTGCTTGTGCAACCCAACAGTTAATCTACAATATGTACTGGAGGTACTAGATAATTTTGGCACACTGACAGGGATCAGAATAAATAAGAGCTCTGTCTATTCCCACTGGCTAAGGCTGCTACCCTGGTGGTGGAGGCATTGCCGGCGCTCCCCCTGCCATGGAGCAGGGACTCCTTCAAATACCTGGGCCTAAACATATATCATGACCCGAAATCAGAACATGAATTCAACACAATTCAGGCTTAAGAAGGTTTAAGGAAATCAAATGAGTTTTGGGGTAAGCTACCGCTGTCAATGGCGGTAAGGGCAGCGTTGCTAAAAATGGTGGCACTACCAAGGTTAATGCATTGTTTTGGAAATGTCCCGTATAACATCCCCAAAAAGTTCTTCCTAGAATTAGATAAAATCTGCAGGGGTTTCTTATGCAAGGAGGTAGACATAGAGTGGCGCTCAGGGTATTGCGAAGATCATATGGACAGGGAGGACTAAAGAGTCCAAAATTCGCGCTCTATTTTCTGGCATGCCAATTACAATATGTAATGTTTAGGATGGAAGATGATCCCACGACGATGTGTGCCCCAGTCCCTCGCACACTTGTCGCAGCCTGCTGCAAGTGCATGTGTTTCTTAAAAAAAAGAATTCTGACCTTGTGTCGCTCAGCGTAATGCTGGAGTTTCCGCATCTTAATGAGATTTCCTAGTCCCCTAACATTGCAGCTCATGCATTTCAAAGTGTCAACCGCCATCGGGCAATTGTGATAAGTAGGTTGTGAGCCCTATACAGGCCAGTAGGAAGCACCACATAAAAACAGATACTAGGGGTGGAGTAAAACCCAAGACCCCGCTGTGAACACCAAGCATTTTTTGTTTAACTAATCCCAACCCAGCCAGCCCCCACCCTCACCCCTCTCCCAATCAGGGGAGTGAACATCCCATACCAACCTCACCAACAACCATTGCAACTTTGCATGGGGGGACTGTATGTGGCATGCAGCCGGGCCCTTCACACAGCAGTGTAGCATATAACAAGTATGAAATGCGCAATGCAACATGGGTGATCAGTGCATAGGCGGACATCTGGTATACTTTAAGTAGTAACCAAAATACCATAAGGTATGAAGGAAGTCATGCGTCAGCGTCACAACCAAAACATAACATGTAAAAGTAAAAAGCGAGAATTGGGAACAGCATGTGATTCAACCCTGGAAGTGCTGATCGAGAAACTTAATTGCCTCCTCTGGGATCATAAAGAAGTAGGCTTTCCCAGAGTATTCAACCCTGAGCTTAGCCGGAAACCTCTGCTCCTGCTGCACTGCGATAGAACAATCAGGATACAGGTGAATTCTATTAGAGCCCAGCCTCAGTTCACCCTTAGCTCTGGCCGCACACAACAGTGCCTCCCTGCAGTTCATAACACGTGCGATGATGGGGGTAGGGGGGCCCCTGGTTTAGGTCTACTAGTAAGTGAACAATGAGCGTGTTCTATAGCAAATTGGAGGGAAAAACGTGCGTCCATCCGGAAGGGAGAGAAGGGTGCGTTCTACAAAGTCCTCCATGGGGCTGTCAATGTTGTCCTCAGGAACCCTGATAATACGGAGGTTGTTGCACCAGGATCAGGATTCCAGGTCATCGTTCTTTTTACTGGCGGTCTGAAACTCTCTGGTAAGCAAGGTTACGTCAGCTCTGAGTGTAGCAATGTCATCTTCTGCCAGCCCAATTCTGGTCACTGCCTCAGAGACTCAGGAGTCCGACTTGTCCATACGGGCCTTTATGACACTGATTGCGCTGCTCATGTGGATTTCGGTACTAAGGGTGGTGAACCCTTTGTGCAGGTAGTCCATCATATGCTGTAATTTCGTGGGTTCCACAGCAGCAGCCGCGGAGGGGCCAACGCCAGGCTCCACTGCTTCACCTATTTCCTTGGAGGTCGTTTTGGCAAACATGTTGATGAAGCTTTGCTTCTTTCCACCACCTTTGGCCATAGTTGTGTCCGAATGATAGATAAATGGCAGGTCAGCAAATCCGTGGGAGGTGCAACGACAGTAAGCGTAGCAGCTGAGGTAAGGGCAGCAATTAGTACCGCACCGTGCAGCCCCAGGTAGAGGAAGATGCACTGTAGTACTGTTACCCAGCTATAGCTTGCATATATATCACGCAGCAATAGGCCAACGTTGTTGCAGCTTGTGAAGTTCCAGGAGTGAAGGTGGCCAGCACTGGGTAAAGAGCCGTGAAGGTTACAAGGCAAGGAGGGCAGCGGTGTCACAGGGTATCGTATCCGGGGCGCTCCCCCACCCAGGGCGCTTTGATGATGTTTCTCAGGAGCGTCCCCCCGCTAAGGTTCATGCAAGTCTACCACCACTCAGGCCTCCGCAACCGCGGTGCTCAAGTGTCTTAGCTACAACAGCGTCCCAGGTTGGCCGAATCAAGGTATTGCAGTGGCTGCCCAGCCGGCAGAAGTAATCGGCCCAGACATGGCAGGTGGGAGCTGCCAGTGCAAAGTACGTAAAGTCCTGCCGGCAAGAGTACAGTGTGGCAGCAATGGGCATGTACACAGGGTCAACCAGTAATGCTGAATAGTCGGCAGGGGGGAGCCACTGTTATATGGGTTGGTGTATCCGTGGCCTCCTCAGTGCTAGGATTTAACTGACCTTGACTGCAGTATTGGCACCAGTTGCAGAGACCCAAGCACAGGGGGCCCGTGCAGCAGTAGTGTGTAGGGATCTCCATCGCAGGGGGCACACATTGGTTGAAAATGCTGTTTGTCCTCCCCAGCAGCCAAGTCAACACAGGGTGCTAGCAATGAAACACAGCAGGCGAGGCCGCCTCATATGAGGCTGTAGGAGACGGGCACGCTCCAGCACCTGTGCCGCACAGACCCACATGCAGAGATGAGTGGAAGAGGAAGCTGGCGCAGGGGATCGGGGAAAAAAGTGTGGTCAGTGCAGACTCACTGCGTCTCCGCACGCAGCACAGCAATCCCATCACAGTGGTACGGATTGGATCCTCAACCACAGTGGGGGCTCCAGGTGGCAGGCTCTGGTGATCAGGAGATGGAGGTAAGAGCGGTGGAGTTTGTTTGTTTGTTTGTTTATTTATTTGTAATGCGCACCTAACCCAAGGGTAGCAGGGCGCAAGAGCAACAAGAGGAATGTAGAACTTAGGTTACATATGGCGAAATGGATGGAGTCCAGAAATGGTTAGAGTACTGGACACATCCGCATCATTGAGAACAGATACAATAAAACATATTTACAGAAAGTGTAATATACAAAATTTACAAGTTATAGCTGAGCATATAGGGTAGTTGATGATAAAAGCAAGTATGTTAGTTGTCGTGTTCCTTGATCCAGTGGATAAGGTTGGATCTAAATTGTGTGTAAGGAAGGTCTTCCCTTAGGGGGGGCGGTAGAGAGTTCCAATGTTGTGCAGCTTTGACGGGAAAGCTACTCCCCCCGGTCGTAGTGCGTTTGAATCTCGGCACCAAGAGGAGTTTAGACGTGACCTTTCTGGAGGGGCGGCAGGAAGTTTGTCTGGTAAATCTCTTTGTCAGGTAAAGAGGGGCAGAATGGTGGAGACATTTATGGATCAAAGAGACAGATTTAAGGAAGATCTTGTCTGTTGTGGAGAGTCAGTTGACAGATCTTCTAATATCTGAAATGTGGCCTTTCTTTGGGAGACTGAGGGCTGCTCTTAAGGCATTATTCTGCAAGATTTGAATCTTGTTTATGATGTATTTGTTACTGCCTACGTATAGGGCATTACAATAGTCCAATTTGGACAGGATCAAAGCTCTAGCTAGGGTAATGCAATTATTGGATGAGAGGAAAGGTTTGGCTGCTCTGATGAGTTTGCAAGTATAGGATGTGGCGGAGGCCATAGCGTTTACTTGTTTTTTTAATGTAAGTGTGGAGTCTAAATGGAAGCCCAGGGTTTTTACCTCCTTAGCCACGGCAATGGTATTATTGTCAATTTCAAATGTGGAGTAATTCTGGCAAAGTTTGTTCAGGTTAGCTGTTGTGCCCAGGATGAGGAGTTCTGTTTTATCATCATTCAGGCATAGACCACGGGAGGCCATCCATGCCTGGATGATGAGGTACACCCTGTTTACAAAGGCCAAATCCTTGTCATAATCCCCGTCAGCGGGATGAGAATCTGGGTATCATCAGCATAGTTTGTGTAGGTGATACCCAGACCGTCAAGATCATCGAAAAGGGGCTTTGTAAAGATGTTGTATAGAGTGGGCGAGACACAAGAGCCCTGTGGCACACCGCAAGTTATAAGTATTGGGTCCGCAGCTGCTAACGGGGAGAAGATTCGCATTGTTCTGTTATTGAGAAAGGACTGAATCCAGTCGATTGCCTCTTGGGAGAAATGGGCTGCCATCTCTAAGTGCTTGCAGAGGATCTCATGGTCGACCAAATCGAAAGCTGCTGAGAGATCAAGGAGCAGCAGTAGTGCCGTCTTGCCCTCGTCTCTCAACTCATCAATTTGTGCCTTAAGGTCTGCAAGCGCGGTCTCGGTACCATGTTGGGGTCTGAAACCAGACTGTCGGACTCCTAGGAGGTTGTTGTATTCGAGGTAGTGTTGGATTTGTAGGTTTGCTATTTTATCAAGGATTTTAAGTAGGAATTGTACTGTGGTAGGGATGGAGGGATCTAGGTTTTGTTTTTTGAGGAGTGGGAGGACCCAAGATTGTTTCAGGTTATTAGGTATAACATCTGAGGTGAAGGATGCATTTATAAGTTTGGTAATGAAAGGGGAAAGTTCACGAGCTGCATCTTTTATGAGTTGCGCTGGGAATAAGCCACCATGGCAGTTTGAAGGGTTAAGAGTAAGGATGACTTTTTCAACCTCTATAGTGGATACTTTGCGAAAGTTGAAATGGGGGATGGCTACATAGGGTGGAGTGGAAATTGGTAACGGTGCTGTAGTATTAGTGTTGCTGGATTTAGAGGTGGTAAGAAGAGTGTCTTTTTTGATATTGATCTTAGTTTGTAGGGTTGTAATTTTATTGGCTAGAGCGTTTTGTATGCCTGTGCACCAGTTTTTGTCCTTGGGGCAGGAGTCTGGAATTTGGATAGTGGATTCTACCTCTTTCAGAATAGCAAAAAGCTCTTTGGTGTTGGATTTAGCTTGGGAGATGCAGAGGTTGTAGGAGGTTTGTTTAGCAAGGATAATTTCTTTTTTTATAGAGGGTAGCTTGTTTGCTCAAGTATTCTTATTAGTCTCGGATGGATCTAGTCTCCATATTTTTTGCAGCAACGTTTCTCTTGTCTAATTACTTTTAGGTGATGAGTGAACCATGTGTTCACGTGTTTACAAGGTTTGCTCTTTCTCATTTTTAATGGTGCTATGACATCAAGGGATGATAATATCACTTTGTTGTACATATCTACCATAGTGAGGGGATCAGTATGGTCTGGGATAGAGTTGAGAGTGGGTAATTTCAAAGGGAAGAGGTTTTCTGGAGTAATGTTTCTTTTATTTCTAGTGGGGACCGCTGGTGCAATACTGTCGATAAGAAGCGGAGCTGATGCCTCTAGTGAGAACATAATCAGATGATGGTCGGACCAGGACTGGGGCATGATGGATGTGACCGTGATTGGGCAGTTGTGCTCGGCAATCCAGTCAAGGGTTCTGCCTTTGGTATGGGTGGGAGCCGTAATCTTTTGGGTAAAACATAATTCTTCTAAGGCGTTGTTGATTAAGGTTGCATTAGGGTCTAGGGGGTTGCTGAAGCCAAGGTTGAAATCTCCTAGTATGATGCTTTGAGAGGTGTTTTTAAGGTTATTGGACAAGATGTTGGTTAGGTCCTCTTCGAAGGATCCTAGAGGGCCTGGAGGTAGTCCATATTTTCTTTTTGTATTAGATTTTTGTATTAGATCGGCTATATCTGTTGCGTGGGCAACCATAGAGCGGGCATTTATAAGAGCGCCCTTAATCCCAGACTGTGCTGGTTGGGGCCGTGAAGGCTGTATCTTGAGATTGCATTTCAGGGCAGAAGTGGGCTCTCGGAAGAGTCTACTGTTGTAACGCTTACCTGTGAACTCTGCGGGGACGCCCTTGAAGAACTCCCTTGAACTTCTGAGAAGAAGCAATTCCTGTAGAAAGGACAGGAGAAAAATAACCCTCAGTAACTATAGCTCCCTCATGAACTTCACCCCATTTGGCTAAGTGGGTATAAGTAAACTATACCTATAAAAGCTCACCTTAATGTTTAATTGTGTGAGCTCTCCATCCTGCGTTCACGCAGGGGCGCATGTCCTGAAGAGTGGTGACGATGTGGTGCCAAAATAGACAATTTCAAAAGGATGACAATGGGCAAAAATTCGTGGCAAATCAATAGGGCACTCTTAATATTAAATATGGCTGATATGGAACCTTGCTGTGGAAAAAACAATAACAAATAAAAGTGGGACCTACCTTGAGGGAGCGACTGTAAGCAGCAGTAAGGCTCTAACATGCATTAGAAAATGGATAATCACTGATGAGGGTAACAAGGCTCTAAGTGAATTCACAATCTCACTAAATACCTACACTGAAAGAAAACTAAGCGGCAAAAAAATGGCATGAAAATTGCAACAAGTATGACAAGACCTCAGCAGAAGAAAACGTTAAGCACAGGCACGCGGAGCAACAATAATGCGCACAGCTGAGGCGGATTGAAAATGATAATGTCAATATTGAATAACCAACAACCTCCGTTTTTAAATAAATACAACCTCACACGAGTGCCACCAAAAATCACTTAAATACACTGGGTAAGCTCGAAACAGTAATTGCATGAGGAACAGCAGTTTTCATTCAGGACCTCTGAGGAGGGAGACAGGGTGACTGGAACTACAGAGCGAATGAAGGGGAAATAAATAACAGAAAACGGGGCAGAGCGCTAGACTATGGAGGGAGGGGCATAAACAGAAAAGGGCTAATTCTTCGGAGACTGAAGAAAGGCAAAAGGGCTGGAACAGAGGCTATTGCTGTGACTGGAATTCTGTGACGACCGTGGTAAGCGTCTGTACTGCAGGGCAGTCAGCAACGCGAAGCGCGAGTCTTCTCAAGAAACGACTAATTATAACAGAGGTCGGTCAAAGACTGGACCAGTAATGTTAGTTCCTCAATGGCACAACCTGGCGGACATTGAGGGAACATGAACTCCAATTACTTTCAATATAAATCTGACTTTAACCACAGGACCTCTCAATACTCTAACAAGGTTAACCCGTTAAGGACCCATAGGGTTAATCTGGGAACTGGCTTGTGATCATGACAACTGTTCCGTTGGAGGGGGTGCTGTGAATGGCTAGTTTTGCAAGGGCTAGTATAGCATTGCTTGATACTTTTTTAGGTAGGGGGTCGTACAGTCTTGGGAGTCTTGCGCGTAATTTGAGATTCCTCTGTAATAGGGTGCAAGGTCTAGAGGTCATGTCAAACTGCTTAGGGAGATTGTGCGCAGACGCTGGTAGAGGTGTGTAGTGTAGCATAGTGAAGTCTTGCAGGGTGATTATGTGGAGGAGTGTCCTCAATAGGACCATATAAAATGGAGGGAGGTACATATCGTGATCGTATGCGTAGGGCTAGTTGAGGGGTGGACCAGGGATAGATGTGCTGTGTGGATAGCTATGAAGGCAAAGTTCATAAATGGGACCACAGGTCTATAATTTGGCACTGAGCATATGGCTCAAGCAGTAGGTGTAGCAGAGTAAAGCTACTGTCTATTTGCAAGCAAGGCAAGGTAGATTTGACAAGGCTAGCATAATGCATATGCGAAGGACCTATAGCTGAACAATAGGAAGGATGCGCGTATGGCGTAAGTAAGCTGGTATGAGGCTAGTATGCTAGGTAACACAATGGGAGGCATACAATCATAGGCAATGTTACTTGGATAGTACTGGGTTAAATATAATGTAGTGTGTTGGTGTAGAACTATTGGCAAGCACAGTGCGCAATGCATTAGTTGTTCACCTAGCATAGATGGCAGTTCAGATGGCAATGCACTAATCGGCTAAATGCGACTATCAAATTACAATGTAGTGACAGGCTAAATGCAACTTTCAAATGACGATGCCCTAATAGGCTAAATGCAACTATCAAATTACAATGAAGTGACGGGCTAAATGCAACTATCAAATTACGGCCACCGCAGCCCCGGCAAGCCGCGGCACCCAGGAAAGACTGGCGGGAGGATCTGGCTGCCATCGGGTGTATGTCAGGCAAGGAGCAGGCCTCCAACGGTGCCGAGGGACGGAGAGCACCCAAAGTCAGCCTAATGGACGGTATTGCCCTACGGTTGCCGTTTCTGCAAACCCCATTTGTGCAGTGCAAGTGTACAAATTGTGCTGCATAGATGTCCGGGGCTGAGGAGCCGCAGTCTCAGGCGGCCATCTTGTACGCACGCAACAGTGCCCCCTGTCTGCCTTTTTGTCTGGGGTGGTCCCCTACTCCAATCAGACCCCAGGGCAGCCGGGTCCGCACTTGGCCATGGCAAATTCAGTCTGGGTGCTGGGGATTCTGTGGCCACATTGAGGTGCCGGAAAGCCCCCTGGCCGCCTCTCTCTCATAGAGTTGTCTGTAGTTTCACGGCCACCAATTCGTATTTGGTGACTGTCCAGTCAGTGGTGGTAGTTGGCTGCCTTTATTCTTCTATTATGTCTCCGGGGGGGGGGCCAGTACACCTGTACACCAGCCGCAGTGCCTTCCCGCTTTGGGACCCTCCTGCCCATTCAAAGCACTTGGCACAATGTCAATGTGGGAGGAGATAGGTTTGACGGATTTCACTTCCTTATAGTTAACGAAAGCTTCCAGTTTCGTAGTTTTGCTGGCCCTGCACTGTCATTAAGTGTCTCAATAGGAGGTTTATGCAGGGGTGTGGGGCGAAGGTAGCAAAAGAGTACACCAGCTGAGTGCCAGGGCCGACCCAGATGGGAGACAGCAACTTTCGCCTGGATGTGTTTATATGTGAAGCCCGGAAATGTCTGCCGGTATGCAGTAATGCGAATACACTAACCAGTAAAATCACTTCAATATCCAGATTTGTTACAAGAGAGAACAAACAAGAATCTTAAATCTCAATGCACATTCAGAATTTCTCCTCAGACAGCTATTATTGCCCCTCCAACTCATAGTCCCCAAGTTGCTAAAAGAAGCCTCGTTGTGTGCCTGACAATTTGTCATTCTAATTAAACTTATGCATAGGGGAAGAAGGCTAGCTCAGGGGCAACGTTGTCTTGGAAGCAAGACCACTCAGCGCAAAACCGGTATGACTCCCGATCCTGTGCTTAGAAACCACTCGTTGGCATTAAGCGCGTTATAAAAGAACAATTATAATTGAAGGAAATCTAGTGGTGTTATTAACGAGCATAAAACAATCACAAGGAAATAATGACATTTTTCAAAGTCGTTTGTCATTTGATCCCGGGTTTAGCTTCAATTACGTGTCTTGGAATTGTATCAGTAGATTCTTATTCGTCTCTGCAGGACCACATTTAATTTGTCTTAATATAGAATCTCTGTCTGCAATTATTTGGCAAAGGTTACACATGCGGTTTCTGGAGAAAGGTGCAGATCCAATGTCTATCTAAGAAGAGTTGGTAGCCGCTTACCTCTTTTTCTGACTAAATCTTTTTACAATTGTCCTCCATTAGAGTGCATATATTGGCTTTAATGTCTTACAGAACAAACCTGCCTTCGTTCTGTGATCAAAGGTCAACAATCCTGGAAACTTCACACTGTCTTACCAAAGTTGATGCATCCTCCTATTGAACTGATGCATAGCACAGATTTACAGCACCTGCCATTGAACATGGCTTTCCTGGTAGCCAGAACTTGAGTAGGATGGTAAGTGAGATTCAGGCATTGTGCACTGATGAACCATACACTTCCTTCCACAAAAACAAAGTAGCTCTGAGGGTGCATCATTCGTGTCTACCTATGGTTGTTTTTGAATTCTAGATGGTGTCTTGTATACTATTATATTATCAAAAACCTAACAAGATTCGCACAGACACGCCAAGGGTTCATTCCACAAGGAAGAGGGTGGCTACTGCAATGCTTCTTATGAGCAACCGTGTAGCTGAGGCCTTGAAGGCACCTTAGCACAAACGTTCTGACACATTGAGATGGAGAATAAGCAGTGAAAAAGGGGTGTTAAAAAGAAGGAGGGGTTTAAAAGGGGGCTAAGGGGCGATGTTTGTTGAAGAACTGGAGACAAAGAAATGGGGATGAAACCCGCCCTAATCATTCTCTAAAAAGAAAAAAGAAATGAAGGACAAGTATAGCTCATTCTCATTAAAGGGCAATTCAAATGTGTAGCATATGAACCTTGGATTCATGAATTGTAGCTCTAGTATGTCGATCAGCTATAAGCAATGTGGCTTAAGCTTAAGGGTTTAAACCTGTGGTGTTCCCTTTGCAGTATATCTTTTAATAATCGGATGTGGACGTCTCCTTTGTTTTGCCTTCTCCCGTCCCCCTACAACTGTGTTAAGGCGATGGGCTTGCTCTTCTGTTCAAGGTTCTGCGAATATCAATGAAGATCCCATGACTTAGAATGAACGTTACTTACTTGAAATCATAGTTCTCCTTCATGGGTATCTTCATTACATTCATAACAACTTGTCCACCACCCACTCTCAATAAGGAGGCGAACCTAGGAGGAGTTTGAAAAAGATCTGACTTCAACTGCCTGAGCAAGGCATGATGGGAGTCAGGTACAGCTGAGTCACTTAACATGGCAGTGCTATGGTTTGTTTTTATTCGTTAAGTTGACTATCTGTCTCCTAGTTTATTCCTTTGTGTAAGGCTCTTTATGTAGGAATTTCTCATGTTGGTCCAAAACTGTATTTTGTTCCTGTGGAAAAACTAGAAAAGCTAAATGCTGAATTGACCTTATTTCATAATGTTTATTTTTAATTATATAATTATGATCATTTTTAAGGAACCATGTTCTCTGTCTTTCATTTAATTAAGTTTTCCAAGATCCTGCGCATGGGCAGAAATTTCTAGAGCACCATTACAAGGTTGGTGGGACTGGTCAAATATCCAGTATTTTGGAATACCAGTTATTTTACTGCTCTGCCAAATTACAAGTTTCACTGCCTGCTTTTGTCTGGAGGTATTTACATTGAGACAAAAACATTACCACATGCAGTATTACTGATGTGGTGATTATTCCTACGGACTGAACTGAACTGAAGGGTTCGCATGACTCCTAATTTTGCAGACCCTTCCTGTTTTTGTATGCCTAATGCATGCAGTTTTGTAATCGAGGATGGTAAAACTCCCAGAGGAAATACAACCAAACTTGGAATGAGACCGTTAGTGATTATGGTTTCACTGAAGGATACCCATGTTGGTGAACACAGTAGGATTACAAGTAAATAACATTTTCATTTTCGTTACAGAGAACAGTACTTTGTTTTGAATACATTTCCAAGGGTGCTCACCAAAGCGATTGTACCTGATTTTACAAAAAAGGTAATGAGCATCTCGCCATATCTGTGCAATTAGTTAATTAGGGCAAGGCCAGCGACATTGATGGACCACATAAACATTTTTTTTACAGTTGTGTCTTTCAATCAACTAACAAAAGTCATTATTTTTCCCTGCTTAGAATCTGCAGTTCATAAATGCAGAATTGGAAACTCAAAATAGAATTGTTTTTCTTCTGTAGAGAGAATCATGGCAATAGGAGTAGTTGGTTCCACATGTTTTTAGGACTCATGTCATTGTTCACTCTGGTTGTTCCATTATCCAGACTTAATATTAACTCTGCAGCTTCATGTATTGAAGCACTGGCATTGGGGCCTTTGACATCAGGGAGCCTTAGAACTCCACACGGTACCATTCCTGAGGTACACAAGTACCACGACATTAGCACAAATACACCCAATGAATGCTCCAAAAGCCAATCGAGGTCTCCCCTGACTGCTTACCACACTAACATGTTAAAAGTATTTATTCCAAAACACAATACCCATACCAAACAAGCCACCCCACCATGTCAATTGAACATCACTCTCAACAGTTTCCCTCTCCTGTATGTGAGACTGTTGCATGCACTCCCAGTTGCAGGAGAGTATATCTCTAAGAAAGGTACAGGATTCCCTGGCCTCATTGTAACAACTCAGTTTCATGGCAGGAGTCTGGGAGGAAAATCCTATGTCAGGGACAAGAGCGTTTGCCACTGTGCTCCCATGCCATACAAGCAGTGGCATAGCACAAAATCTGTGGGACCCCTGCGAGCCTTGCTGAGGCCCCCCACCCCCAAGTACGGCAACACATTACAGGTCGTGCCACTGTGGGCTGGCCTAGACCACCACCCCAACTGCCAAAATTAGCTTCCGGGACCAGAAGTACCTCCACGTCCATCTTCCTTGTCCCAGCACTTACCTATAAGGCACCTTGCCTCATAAGTAAGTACAGGGACGAGGAAGAGTGGGATTATGAGTAATGAAGATTACAGGTAACTAAGCCAGGCATTACATACACATCCCTCTACCTCATTCCAGTACTTTTGTATGAGTAATGGGATGAGGAAGAGTAGGGCTATGAGTAATGAAGATTACCAGTAAGTAATCACAACATTCACCATACACTCACACTCGCACACCTAGTCAAACATACATTGTATATGTACATCTTTTCACCATACACTCAGACATGCACACCCAGGAAGCGACCCATACATCATGCACTCACTCATTCACACACAATTTATACATATACACACTTACATTCATGCACACACATTTACACAAATACATTTTTTTACCTTTGAATCCATTTATCCAGGGCAGGCCTCGTGCTCCCTGCAGCAGGAATCCTTGTTCCCGTCATGGAGCGGGAGACCTCTAAGTCACAGTATGTCGGGGACCCCTATGACTTCAAAAAGAAAGTTTCATTTTGAAGTCACTCTGCCTTCATAAAGACATTATTTCCATTACATGACCAATTACTATAACTTTAAAAGGAGATTGTTTCTTTTTGAAGTCCTTCTGTCTTCACAAATACATTTTTCCTGTCACTGCACTGTATCTCCCAATCTTCGATTTCACCCAGAGCTTTCACATGGTGTCAAGGAAACAGATAAGGCTGGTGGGTGACAAGAATGCACTTGAAAGTCCACACATTTTCTAAAGAATTGCTGACAGGAAATGCCATTAAAGTGTGAAATGCTCATTTTTGGAGATGCCTCAATATGGATGAGCCTATTGTTCAGGATAAAGGGTTCTGGCCTGTCTTGTTTCTGAAAAGGGGAGTGTTGGTATTGTATGTTTCAGATGATAGGGGTTGGATCTCCTTTTAAAGGTTTAAAGAGGTCAAATAAAATGTCAAATATGAAGCATAACAACTTCTAAGAGCGCCTCTAAACTTATTCCTTAAAATATTAGCATGAAGTCCCTCAGAAAGTTACCTCATATGAAGTATTGTAGTGGTTGCCACAAACATCCATTCTTTGTAAATAATGTATAAGTTATAAGGAGTAATAAGGAGTTGTCCTATGTTTTGGGTTCTGATCCCAACTCTATGACATAGTCAGTTTGACATCTCTGAACTGGAGTGTGAGGGCCTGTTAAAACAGAACCATTCAACAGGGTGTCCTAGACTCAAGGAATGATGCATGATATGATATGATATGGCATTTATAATGCGCCTATAGACAGGGCCGGTGCAAGGAATTTTGCCACCCTAGGCAAACTATCAAATTGGCACCCCCACCGCACTCCAGGTCCTAACCATTCTCAACAAACTGTCCTCCAACCAACCCCCCCCTCCCCCCACAGCCTTGTGCTCACGAGGTGTGAATTGCGCTGCAGGAGATGCTGACTTCTAGGCTAGCACGCATAAAAGGAAATCAACAGACAAATGTGGGGCAGCTCAAAACAGAAGCTCCAGGTGACCTGCTAGATTTGGTGCCATGCGCCAAAACAAAAGAAATAAACAAACATTGGCAATGCCAACAATTTGGGCCTTTTTGTAGACATGGGAAAGGCATTTACCAGGCACTGCCATAGTGGTATTAACTGGCTATTGATGGTAGCAGGTCCAAATGGTGCGAGTACCTGGGCATATAACCTCAGTGCCTGGCAAATGCCTAATACCTATACACAAGTCAAAACTGTTGGCTTTGCCACTACTTGTTTTTAACAGGACTTCAGTGAAGAACAATATAGAGCTTATAACTCGAGTGGCTGTAGGCAGGCCTGGTAAGACATTTTTGTTATATCAGTAGCACATGTACAGCTCAAATTAAGTGAATAACACTCAGAAGACTGCTTTGATAAAATATAAGCAGCCATTACAAGTGCAAAGTTGTATGGTATGGCTTGAGTAAAGGCAGAATTGACCATAGTCAATTTCACAGCAAATGCAAGGCTTGAGTAAAGCGAGCTCTAAGACATCACAGGAGTGGATGCGTTTTGGCCAGAAGTGGGTTGGAATGGCCATAGGGATTAACGTGGCCTTGGGTAGTCAATGGGTGGGTCAATAAGAAACACTGACAACCTTTGTGTCCCTCCTCATACGCCATTGCTCCCCACTCAGATGCAATAGATCGGATTATAGCTGGTGCTTTCCAAAACAAAAAATGGATGCTCTCATCACATGGCATGCGTGAAGTCCAGGACTGCAGGACAACTGCCCCTTTTGCCTGCCACCTCCATCACCATTGTGGCAGGCCGGGGCATGACTGCATTTTTATCTTTAAAAAATAGTAACCAAATCTACTGACTGAAAGCCTGAGGCTCGAAAAGAAGGGCAAATGGGCATGATAGGCTCTTTGCATGATGGGGCAGCAGGGAGTTGTAGATGTGGGTATCTTCTCAGAATCCCCCCTGTACCGGATCTTGTGGGTTGCCATGGACCGTGGTATCCCTAAAATATGCTTATTGCTAAACCACCTCACTCCTTTCATTTAGCCAGGCAGAAGTCGGACTCGGAAGGGACACTGGAAGCTCAAATGGGCACACGTGTCCCACGTAGGCAGATGGAGCAACTCAACCCACCCAGCATGACCATTGCTGAGGAGACTAGATTTACCAGACAGTGGATTATCGGATTAATGGGTCAGGGGGCAACAGGTCAAGGAGGGGGGCATTGCTGTGAGATGTGGGAAGAAAACAGTGGGAACGAGACAGGAGGACAAGAACAGGAAGAAAGAGAAAGGGCGGCATTGGAAACATGAGGGGATAAGACACGGGGATATACGCACACACCTCCAGCATAGAGCAATGGTAATGTGTGGATAGGGCATAGGGGCAGGTGAGTGGCAGCAGAAGGAAGGGGCCGGACAGAGGGGGGGACTAAAGGACTCATGGATGAAGAGTGGATACAGAAGGGCATACAGACTAGAGAAAGGGACATGGAACCCCAACCACAGTGTTACGGACATGAAGATAGGGACAGGGAGCATGGCAGAAGGAGAGAAGGTGTTTGGCAGACACAGGGCAAAGCTGCAAAGGTATGTGGACAGAAAAACAAAATAGGGGAATGCAGTGAGTACTAAGGGCAAGGGAGGGTGTGAGTAAAGAAGGAAATGCACAGACGGCAGAGAATGAGTGAGGAGTGGGACAGTGACAGAAGAGCGGAGGTGACTGGGACGAGAACACAGGAGCTGAGTACAGAGGGTGACAGGAAAGTTGGCATGCTGCATGCAATAATTGGGTGGGCCCGCGGCAGCAAGGACCGCGCAGTGTGCAACTGAGAGGAGAGCAGGGGTCGAGTGTCATGGCAGGACAAGGAGTAGAGTAACATCCAGGACTGGTACACACTTGCATCAGAGCACAAAGATTATGCATTCTACAGCGAAAGCGCTATAACAAAAATAAATTATCAGTAAATGTTTACAAAACTGATTCAATTATTTTTCATAATATTGCCGTAAGCCGCAGCAGCAGACTCGAGGCCGCCTCCGCCCCTAAGGGGCTGTTACTGTTAGTGCCTGCAGCCTGAGCCATTGCCAGCCAGCCAGGCAAAGGCATAGCATTTAATTGAGACAGGGAGAGGGCTGTGGGGCACCGCATGCATTATGCACCACGTTGTTGGTCGGCAGTAGTCCGTACAGCACCTCGGTCCTCACCTGAGTTTCACTCTCTCAGCACAGTACAGCCAGGGTCCGCCCCTGGCCACTCTCACCGGCACAACAGGGGCCGCAGCCACCAGGATGGGTTGGGTGGCCTAGTACAGGCACTGGACTGGCACACTGCGCACCAAAAGACTGCTTAACAGACTCAGTGGGCTCAGCCAGGCTGCACAGTGCACTGCAGCATTCACTGACTCATACCATTGAGTCGACGATCGATAGAGGGGGCAGGTGCGATGCTTTGTGGCATGCTAATGTGAAGGTGCCAGCTCTGCCACGCCTATGCCACTTGTGACGCTGACCCAACCCCAAGTCCCAACCTTTGCGGCACCACCTGGTCTGCTTCTGCTGCAGCCAGCTTGCAGACAGTGTAACAGGGCAGGGCCGTTGCTATCCCTACAGGCAAGGCAGTAATTAGTGTGAAGGTGTTAACGCAGCATTTTGGCGCTCTAACTTTTCCAACATATAGGCAAGCGCCTAAACTTGCCTAGTGATAGCACCGGCCCTGCCTATAGACAAGTGTTTCAAGGCGTGACGAGGCAAGGGAGGGGGAACAGAGGGATGACAGACAGCGATCTTACTAGGCCAGGTGTCATTCAGATCAAGCAAGTGCATGGGAAGGGTTAAGGGGAAAAGTGCGGGGGACCAACATGTGCAAAACGTCTGCAAGTATGTGCTACATGTAAATGTGAACATTGAGTACGATTTTTCAACCCTCATCTTTGGTGATTACATAAAAAATAGGATATTTTAGACTTTCGCAGAATAAGTTGCTGTTCGGAGCAGATATGGCATAGCAAGAAACTAATATTGAAAATATGGACATCCCCAATAGCACCAACCAGCAAAGAATGGGTGAAAAGTCTTCTCTCAACAGCTGTTTTGGATATGATATGATATGATGTGGCATTTACACAAGTGTTTCTAGGCACGACAAGACAATGTGGGTGAAATAAAGGGATGACAAAATAACGATCTTACTAGGTCTTGTGTCATTCAGATTGTGCACGTGTGGGGAAGAGGGAAGGAGAGAAGTGCCAGGGGGGAGGGGAAGGGGTAAGTGCAGTTAACTCACAAATGCAGCCAGCGGGTGGCTCATAAGTGCAGAGAAAAGGGATTACAGGGTTGCAGATACAGACCCTTAAATGCTGGGGAGCCCGGAGGCAGTGCAAGTGCAACTGGACATGCAGGAGCCCGGGCCCGAGTTCAGAGGGTGAGCAGGTGACCAGTGCGTGGAGCAGTCAGGTGCATCAGCAGGGGAGAGGAAGAGAGAAAGTGGAAGTGAAAAGGAACCGCAGGTGGTTCTGCTCAAGTTTGACAGAGGCAGGGAGGCTATTCCAGCAGAAATCCCCAGCTATAGAGATAAATCTGCCCCCAACTCTCTGCTTGGAGAAACATCTGACCCTCAGAGAGTTGGAGGTGGATGAACAGAAAGTTCGAGAAGGAAGATGTTTTGGAAGAGAAAGTTGAGGGGAGAGTGGTCCCAGGCCCCAGAAAGCCTTGTGGACGATGCAGAGGGTCTTGAATTTGCTCCTTGCAGTTTAGTGGAGCCAGTGAAGAGATTTCAGAGCTGGAGATACGATCCCTGGGTTTCAGGCCAAGGACAGGTCTTGCAGTCCTGTTCTGGATAAGTTATAAAGGTCAAAGAGTTGAGGCAGGAGAATTTAGAAAGAGGCTGGAGAGATAGATTTTCAAACAAAATGGGAAGGGAAATCTTTTCAGGTGAATCTGGTCTAATTTCCTATGCTGGCCTGGGAGGTTTCTCACTGTGGTACATTAGGGATAGTTTTAGGTTATGCTAGTGGGTCTGCCTACAGAGCATTACCAACTAATGTTAATTACCATTAACATTATTCTGCATTACTCTTGTGTTGATATGGTTTGTTTAATGATTCAAATGTTATTAGTATGCCTTTTTGAAAATGCCTGATTAGTGATAGCCAAGCTCACTTGGATTTTAGCCAATATATGTTATTGCTAATGCATTGCCATTAACTGGGATGGTGATACAGTATTTTGATGACTCTTTTGTCCTTTAAATTTAAATGAAAATGCTTCTGAAATAGAAAACTAGTATGTTACAATGAACACAATTCTGTAGTTAACAGCTGTATTGCTATTTTATATTCCAGCAATCAGAAAAGAAGAAAGAAGTGTTCTAGAGAAAGCTGGCTATGTTCAGAGTCTAACAGCAGGCGTGGCTCCAATTGTTGTTGTCGTAGCAAGTGTGTGCACATTCACACTACATATGGCTTTAGGATATGATCTGACAGCAGCACAGGTATGTAGCCCAACCACGTCTGGCTGAGTTAACGATGTATCCTTATTTATAAAATACTGGCATCGACTACACAAGTTATTGCTAATCAGTTTCACGTGAGGACACATTGCAGTGCGTAATGTTTGTAACACAATGTACCTTTATAATATACTATTATTGTGGCTATAGAGATTGTCAGTGGTTGTAAATTACGATAAGCGGATCATCTTTGCCCTACGCCAGTTTGTCCTGTTGGTCATACTGGAGATGAACAGTCGGGTGGTATATGCTGATGGCATTGACATCTTATTCTATTAGACATGTCTGCGACATTTGAATCTGTAAGCCACACCATCCTCCTAGGTCATATTAATTCACCTCGAGGCATTAACATGGGTGTAGTTCCTCTTGTCTCGTCCAGTTTTTTGG
Source organism: Ambystoma mexicanum (assembly GCF_040938575.1). Classification (NCBI taxonomy): domain Eukaryota; kingdom Metazoa; phylum Chordata; class Amphibia; order Caudata; family Ambystomatidae; genus Ambystoma; species Ambystoma mexicanum. The sequence continues at coordinate 642,627,528 of NC_090939.1, forward strand.
AGTTCCACCTTTGCTATAGGGGCAATTCATCTTCATTGTGCTGCCCCTCAGGGGTTGGTGCTCTTATTTATATTTTCCGTTTTGTAAGATCATCCTTTGGCAGATGTACCCCTCTCCTTTGGGTTTGGCTTCATGATGTATGCGTAAGATAAACAGATACTTGGTAAACTGGGTGGAGACCGAGCAACCATGTAATTTGACAGCTGTAAGACAAGAGTAAAGCAATGTATAAATGTTCTTATTGAATCTGGCCAAAACAGAAATAACACCTTTTTATGCCAAACTCTCTTCTTGGGACTCAATCTGTGGCTGCCAATTGTAGGTTCTTGTCCTGCAAGGCGTGTAACCTTTGATGTCTCAAGGTCTTTTTTCTTTTCAAGCATAAATTTGTGTTATCAATTGCCTTCATCTCCTACATGTTGCCTGAGTAAACCTGATCCTGTCTATCTACACATTCCTGCACTGCAACACATTAAAATTGCAGAAGCTCCCATTCATTTCCATCTTGCCCCTAGGCACCACCTAGGGCTATTAGTGCTACTAATTTGCTCCCGTTGAATACTCGAACTGAGTTTAAAACCTTGTACATATAAAATATATCTGCAGGTGATGACCGCTACTCCTGATAATCTTATATTACCACATTTTCTGGTGTTTTACAATTAATGTTATTTTTCTGTTGAGCTCATACATTTCTTCGAAAAATCCCACAATGTTCCAAATTAAATATAAAAGTGAGCTATCCAAACAACCCACACCCACAAATTGGTACTCACAATCTCTTGTAGGTGTTGGTTGTTTGGCGCACTTGTATATTGAATTTCTAATATTAGTATATTTTCAATCACAATTGTCCACTTGCAAGAGAGGTATACATTAATCAGGGATGGATTTAAAATACTGAGGTCCAGCCTTATGTTTTATATAGACACTGAGATTGTCACTAAGGACCATGTTTTGTTACTGAATATTGCCACCCACCCCTTGACACCCCATAACCCTGTGTGTCCTTCTATCTATCTAGCAAATCAACCACGGCCCAAATAATCGACTTTTTCGGCTAGGTTGATAAGCGTCTTTAATGCAGTCAGATAAGCAGCATAGAAAAAATCCACATGACAGGACACAGACCCAAAGATCGAACTGTATACAGCGCAGCAACCCCCTCTTCCTCAGTTTGCATGGTTTTATACTGTCAACATGCACAGATCTTCTATGGAAGGGGGTGGTCCATGCATCTTACAATGGCAACAGTATGCACTGTTTCAGGTGGTTTCAACTTGTATGACATAATGTGATCTATGAGCATTGGTACTGTTCTTACACCTTGGCGAGTAAACTTTGCAGCAGACATTTTCAGATACATTTCTAGCGAGTTAACATTTTTCTCCTACAACTTCAGTTCTCACATGGCTCAGACAGTGCCTCGTCCGCCCAATGTTGCTAATTCTATGTACTGAAGCCGCCTCGAGGTGAGGTGGTGCTCTAAAATAGGCTTGTCTGTGCTAAACAGGAAATACGTATGAAGCAAGCAGACTGTGATGCAAGATGCTCTTAGCAGCATGTCTGAAGTATATTTTAGATAGGACATGCGCACAATGACATAGGATAATGCAGTTAGAGGAAGCAGGGCACAATTTAACATGGCAGCTGAAGGTGGCTGAGCCTTCACAAGCGAGAAGCAGAGGAGGTCATAAAATTATCATACCATTGTACTTTTTCCACAAATCCTTGAAGATCATTGTGTTTACTGCAACCGTAACAGCTCTTCCCATATCACTAAAAGTGCTACCTATGCAGTCTCTGTTGCCTCTGCAGTCTTCAAACTAATAACCCACAAAATGGTAAGCATCTTCCCACATGTCTATAATGCTTCATAATGGCTTCAATGCATATGAATATATAAAAGGTAACTAACTGATTCTTACCACACTGGACACAGAGAAAGCCTTTGAACTTGGACATTGTTGGACTTTATGATTGGCATTTTGCATAGCACGGGCCTTGTTCCCAGTGAGTTTTATTTTTAATTTCTAATACACATCCTTAAGAAATATCTTTAAGCAATCATTCAAACTCAGCATGACATTACCTTTACTTTCTTGTGCTACACATCAAGCAAAGAAGTGGCTAACATTATACTGTATCTCTATTTATTAAATGTATTTGTATATCACAGCCATTTTTAGGTTTTTAATACATTTTTTACAAAGACAATTTCAGTAGATTAATGCCATGTATGCAAGTGATAAAAGACATACATTCTAATTCATCTATTGACAAGAGATATTGGATGTAACAAATCTCATTCCAATTTATCTGAATGTTGTGGCAAAATCGAGTCATATCACATACTAGACTGAGGTCATTACCCTGCATGTGTTTACTCTGCAAATTATTACATTCTTTGTTTTGTTCTTCAAATCTCCCATGCGCTCTCAAGTATTTACTGCAGGGACAGGCAAGTACTTTGCATAGGATCTTCTAGTGTTGAACACTTTCTATCTGTTTGGTTCTGCACAGATGGCATGTCCTAAGAGCTTTGTCAATTTACGAGTTCCAGTTTGCACATTATTGTATTTGATTCAAGTTATTGCACCTTATTTTAGTATTTAGGAATTCTACCAAATATGTAGGCATTTAATTAGTATGTGGAATAAACAAGAGTATATAGATTTATGTGCTTTTGTTGCATGATAGATCTTATTTTGTTCCCCATCGATCTCTTGAATGTATGTTTGAATGTGGGTTTTATGGCAAATATCGTGCAAGATCAGAATACCATTAAGTAAATAGCTATTCTATGTATAACCTTCTTTTAATAGAAGGTAACCAGTAGTCCCAGCTAGTGTCAGATATGTGTTTTGGTGACACTTGGTAACGTAGTGTATCAGTGTATTAGGTGACACATTTAGATACCATCTAAACAGATTCAGCCTGCGTGATGTGCGATAAAATTCCACAGATAGCAGACCAAATTCAGCTCCAAAAAATTAAATCAGCAGATTGTTTTGTAACACTACAAGATTTCTCAGACAGTATCCTTCTATTCTAGCAAGATCTTCAGCTTTCCTTAAACCCCCAGATGTCAGCTCCATTTGTCACAGCAGGCCATATTTTTAGCATATGGATATCTATGGCCTCCTGTAGAAGAATAGTCAGAATACTGTTTGGTGAACTTCTTGAGGGTAGCAACATACAGCTGCTCCCAGTTATTTATAGTTTGAGCCCACATCTACGGGTTGTTTGTCAATGAGCTATTTACATAAGGTCTTCTTGCTGCTGTTTCTGTAATTCATCATATGATCTTGGTTTTGCTGATGCTGATTTTCCAGTTATTCTCCCTAGTGTCGTTGGCTAGCCGTGCTGGTTGTTTTCGAGAACCTGCAGGAGGAGTGTTGAACATAACCAGATCATCAGCCTAGCCAAGCCATTGCATTTTAAAATTGCCCAATTTTGGAGGAAAAACTTCATCTGATTTCAGGCTCAGAGGTTGGTTGACAAGATATTAGACTCAAAATGGTAGGTTCCAGTATGCAGCGTTGCTTAAGTCATATATAAATGGGCAAGAGATCAGTTACACATCCCTTCTGATTTATTATAACCATGACTGTTGTATTTTTATGCAGCAACATAATCATGTTAAGTAACCCTGCTGGTATTCCTCATCCGTCCCATAACCTGTCCTGCAACACTGTATCAAAGTCTGCATTAAAGTCAATATAGGCGGAATGTATGGTTTTATTATAGGTACACAGTGCTTGTTCAATGGTCATGTTCACGGCAGGAATGTTAGTCAGAGTGGATGGAAAATCCCTTCCTAAAACCAGTCTGGTTGAAGGGAAGGATGTTATTTGTCTCTATTCAATCTGTGAGTTTGTGCAAAATAATTTTTCTGAAGATCTTTGAGGGATCATCCAGCATGGCAATTATTAGATAGTCTTTGGGTGTGCCTATGGGTCCACGCTTGTAGATTGGCACTGTGATGCTTTTTTTGTCAGCTGGAGCTAATAATCTCTATATTTAGTTCAATAACCTGGTTTTTCTTTTGCAGGAGTGCCTTGCATTTGCTGTCTAGCCCAAGGAGCATTGCAGGCGATAGTAGTGGAAATAATTTTAAACACCTCATCTGTATTGTGCTTATATCCAACTCTTGCTGCAGAATACCAGGAGCTTGGTGTTAATACAGTTGTCACCAATTGTGGTAATGAAGTTGCATTCCCAGTCCTTATAAGAGGTCGCAACATTAAGTCCGGCCCCAGGGGAATATCCATTTACAATTCCCCAGAATTTGCTGGTCTGGTTTGTTTTGATATTTCAATCAGTTCTTGCCATCTTTTGATCTTACTGAATTTCATATGGTCTTTTGGCCACTTTCTATAGGCCTGTTTCCACACCCTTACTTCTTCACTTTGCATGCTGAGCTGTTCTTGCCAAGATTTTCATGTTTGCCTGCCTTCTTTTTTCACAATCTAATCAGCAGCCTTGTAAATCGATGTTTCTTAATTGAATGTATATTCCAATGGATTACCAGTGTACCTGACGTTTTCTATATATCCGTCAATTGTGGTGTGGTTGCAAGAGAGCAATATATTGCTTTAGATTGGAACTTTACGATCTGCTTTTTCTAAATTTGGTGGATCCCAAGAAATCTGGTTTGCCCTTGGGGTAGTAACTATATTGCCTGTCCTAGCTACCGGTTGGTTCATTCATGTGGAGATTGGCCATCTTAATGTAAGAACATGAAGTTCACTATCTTGCATAGGCTCAATCACCAGCTCTGTGCAATAGTTATGAGTGCCTTGTGTGTATATGTAATCCAATAATGATACAGTGAGAGGCGTGACCAGAGTTTACTGACCTGGGATGTCACCTCGGCAGCGGCTACAAGTATAATCAGCTCATAGGAACTCATCAAATCACCCCAATCACATCCCTTTTGATTAGAGGTATTGTGCCTAAGGCCAGATGTGGGAATATTCAAAACAAAATCCCTAAAATGTATTTCTGAGATTAGGGAATCCAACAGTTTTTTTGCATTGACATCTCCCAAAATAATGGCAGTGATGTTAAGGGTTTAATGGAATTGTATTACATTCTCTACTAACTTTCACATTTTCTTGATTCACCAGTGCCAGGGGGGGTCATACACATTAACGATTAGTAAAGCATGGTGTCCAGTCATAATTTCGAAAACATAATTTTGAAAGTCAAAAAAGTCGAATCAAAAATGTCGAAAAAAAAAATGTCGAATTGTTTTTTTTTTCAATATTTTTTTTTGGGCTTTAGTTTTTGTGAAAAAAATAGGTAAAAATAAAAAAAAGGGGGGTTGGGGGGGAACCCCCCCATTTCGAAAAAAAAACGTCATTAAAAAAAAATTCGACATTTTTTTTTTCAACGTTTTTTTTTCGACTTTTTGACTTTCGAATATTTTGTATTCGAAATTATGTCTATGAACCGTAAAGCATTACAACTGCCAATAATGCCCTCACCTGGGAACCATGCCTGCCACTACATTACAACAATCCACCATCAGCTCTTTATTGAGTAACTATTTTTTTTTTATCAAACTTTATTTGTATTTCAGCAAAAAACAGTGCTACAACCCAACCCAACCCTCCTCCCCTCAACTCAATAGTGTAGTTCGAATCTCAAACACACTTCATATAGGGCTCATGTACTTCCCTGGTCCCCTCTCCCCCAGGATCTGATACCTGTTTTTACATTTCTAAGCTCTGTTCTACCATGCATTTATATCTATGGTGAAGCCTAACCCCCTCCAAATGAACGGCCTCTATCCCTCTCGGCAACCTGGGTCCAAAAATTCTATAAATGTCTGTGACAAAGAATGTATGTTTGTGGCAACCACTAAAATGCTTCATATGAGATAACTCTCTGTGGGACTTCATCCTGACATGTTAAGGAATACGTTTAGAGGAGTTCTTAGAAGTTGTTCTGCCCCAAATTTGACATTTTATTTTACCTCTTTAAACCTTTAAAAAGAGATCCAGCCCATATCATCTGAAACATACAATATCAACATTCCTCTTTTCAGAAACAAGATAGGTCAGAATCACCATTTACCCTGGACGATAGATTCATCCAGATTAAGGCATCCTCAATAATGACTATGCCACACCTTAATGGCATTTCCTACCAGCAATTCTTTAGGAAATGTGTTGACTTTCTGTCACCCACCAACCTTAACTATTTCCTTGTATGACGTCCCGGGATGACTTGGTGAGATAAGGCCGGTCCCTCCGGGGCTCCACAATGTCTCAGCGGAATATAACACCCTCCAGTTCCCGCCTAATTTTCTGTTTACCCCTCACAAAGGCGGTCGTACAGTAATCAAATTCCCCACTTAGTATCGCCTTCAGAGCGTCCCAGTATTAATATGCAAATGCAATGTCCTAAATGTAAAGGGAAATACAGGCTGTGAGAATACCCAACTCGTGAGGGTTCCATGTTGTTTGAGTGTCTGCCATTTTGGATTAGGCCTTGTTTCTGTCACATCCAAGAGAACTTTTTAAAGTTGCTGAGTACATGGCTGGATATTAAGGCAATGTAAATATTAATCATAGTAATTTTTGTTTCAACAATGAGGTTCCTTTTTTCCTTTCTCGTAAAACTTTTCCCAGGGAATCTGAGCACATGGAATAATAACTATTTATGTCTTTAGCATTAGTCAAATGGAAATACAATAGTTGCAAAAGACGTGTCCTGGTGTGAACTAGGACTCGGGTTGAGACACTTCCAAAATACTCAATCAGACCTTGGATCTACTGCCCTCTAGTGAAGTTGCAAAAGACGTGTCCTGGTGTGAACTAGGACTCGGGTTGAGACACTGCCAAAATACTCAATCAGGCCTTGGATCTACTGCCCTCTAGTGAAGTCTTAGGACTGCCAAGTTTGTGGTATAGTGACTTGGTAGCACAAATAACACAAGAAATTACTTCTCAAAAGTGGGGTCTCTGTTATGTGCTTTTCTATGAGGATCTATCTTTCCCAGGCGAGATGAACGTCCTGAAAACTAGGTTTCTGTCCTTTGCCTGACTAGAAGGATGATTAATGGGGAGAGCAACACGTATCATTGTGGTAGTTGTAAAGATATCTTTCACGGTGAGGAAACTGCAAGGTCTGGGAATGGTCTAGAGTACTGAGAAGTCTGGTGTCATGGGAAAGGATTTGGGTGTATCTACTATTGTTGCCACGGGGTGCTGATTTCACTTTTTTACTAATTGCCCTATTGGGTCATCTGGAGGGGGATGGATTTCGAATATTACCTGTAATGTACTAACCAACAGAGTAGGGTAATGTATATTGTTCTTTAGGTTTGTAAATTGTGAGAGCCAGGAGCATAGGGATTTGCATTTTCTTAATTAATGTCTGGAATATATTATTATTTTTTGTTTTTTGTCTATAAATACTGTAGCCCGATGTGGGCGAATCGAGAGTTCTCAGTCTTTTAGTCACTTGAGACTGGCTGAATTCCCAGTGGATACTTGCATGCTTTAAAGAGCTGTCTTTCTTTCGTACACCTCGTTATTGTTTCCTGTATTTATTGGAGTCAAACAGCTGGTGATCTGCCGCTGTGATCTCCAGTGCCCCTGCACCCGAAGACGGCAGGGGCTCCTGCTGCACGTCCTGGGCCACAGGGAGCAGTTTGTGTGCACACAAATGGAGTAAGTGAGCAGATGCTGTGCTCTCAAAATGTCTGTCTAATCTCTGGATTGAAGGCGCTGCTCCAGGCTGTGTGGACAATTAAGGAGACACAGCATCAAAGGGATTTATAGGACAAATAGTAAGTGAAGTGTACATTTTGTGTGAAACACCATGTTTTTGACATTTTTTATTATTGCTTGTGAATTGTGTTTGAGTTGATGAAATAGCAATGCAAAGCTCCCCTAGATGAGGAAAGACAACGTTGTACAATATTGTATGAATATTAGCAAAGTGTTGAAGTGAGTCTCCCCTGATGTGGGGTAAGATGACATCATAAAGTGATGAAAAGTGATGCCTTAATGTGGGGAAGCCCCTCTTGAAACAGGAAAAAAACAGGGCTGTATATAAAGTAATGGTCCTATGAGGAAAGGACAGGTTATCCCTCAGTTCTAGAAGTGAAGGGAACTTGAGGATCGCTAAGTGCCTTTGCCTCGAGGTAAGGAGGCAGAGGAACGATCTACATCATTGTATAAAGAAATGTGTTTTTATCGCAGGCATTGTTAGTAGTTGTGTAAATATAGGTATTATTTGTTGTAAGTGTTGGGGTGGTCGATAACGGTCCCAATAAGAAAGAGGGGTTTGCGTTTCTCGCGCCATATTGAAGACTGGGGGGACCGCGATGTTGATGCAATGTTGCAATTTAGCATATCTAGAGTAATTATTAAGGAAGGATAAGTGTTACTTTTAGTGTTATTTTTGTGTTTAAGTTGATACATGTTAGATTTTGGCACGCACGCAGCAAGATAATGTTAAATCTGCCGATGCAATATATGTATAATGATGGTGTGTGATGTAACTCGTAGCGCCTAAAGTTGAGTAGCAAGGAACTTTATATATGCATGCGAGAAAGGAGATTTACAATTGAGAAACCACTGTTAGAGGGCGCGGTATTTCTGTACATACATGCACAGACATACATACATGGGGGTCTTTAGGAACATGTGTTTGGGACAGTTCGGGTACATGGTGAACATACAAATCTGTATGCTCCAAGTCGTCTCATAAGCTAGGGATTGTGCAGGCCCTGAAACCTGGGGTGGCAAGAAGAACTCTGTGTGACTGGGAAAACTGGTTGAGCAAAGTTGGGGGTTGAGGAAGGGCAGCGAGCAGCTGCTATCGTATCAGATGGTCATTTACGACCAGGCTCAGGTTTTTTACAACTTGATACTATTGTGGAGAGGAGATGCAATCGTTTTAAGTACATAGGACCCTGTTATTCATTGTCAGGGAAGCCCGGCCATCTGGTAGAGTCAGGCCAGGGCAGAGTAATAAGCTCAGTGTGAAGGGATGATTCAGGGCAGAATTAACAGATGGTTTATGGGTGTTGAGCAGGCTCTCAGGATGTGCCTAGAGGCAAAGTGTGCTGAATTGGTAGTCGTATAGATCAATGTGAAAAAAGGACGCCAGCAAGTCTGGGCGGATAAGATATTTATTGCCAGTTCAGAGGGAACTTGTTTATCCCTTGCCCTCCCCATATCGTTGCAGTATCCTTCCAAAGGCCATGTGCATCACGTTTGGGGTTAGAGGTACCCGGCCAGTTCGAACTTTTAATTAATTATGTTTGTTGTGTGTATGTGTAACTATGCTCCGTCGTCATGACCTACCATGGAAAGATCCCAAAAGGGGTGTGCTATAAATATGAGCAGATGCAAAGATGTGTCAAATGAGAGCATGGGAATTAAAAGAGATTACATTTCTTTGTATAGGTTTGACCAATCATGTGTGGGGGGATGATTTGTAATAAAATATGTGTGAGTGTTTTAACTGTTGCAAAATGTATAAAATGTGTAAACTTGTGTAGATCGAAGAGACTACGGTTAGTATGAGTCTGTGGCGTCATCTAGCTCCTCCCACCCGTTTGTACAATAAACTTGCTTTATGGACAAACGTACACTCACCTATTAAGAGGTGAGCCTACTTTGGGTTAAGGTGATCAGAGGTCCATTTGGGCATTTGGTGTCCCTGAGTGGGCCCCAGACTTTCTGAGATGTTTGGAGTTTCCTGTCCATACAACCTGGCTGCTGCGCTTCTCTGCGGGGAACAGTCTTCTTTACACAGTAAAAGGAGAGGTCTACAGACGCCATATTGGCTAGAGGCCTGTCTGCTCCCCGGAGGTGTGGTGCTGTGGTCCAGCTGTACAGGGCGAATTGAAGGAGCACCACTTCGGAGCGCTTCAGGGATCCTTCTCACATGAGTGCACTTTAGCTGGTAAAGCAAGAGGGTAATAGAGGAAAAAGAGGGTCTTTAATTGAAGGGTTGTGGTAAGGGTAAAGTAGGCATTTCTGTGTGGAGTTAGGCAAGCTTAGGTGGGTTGAAAGGGTGAGTGTTTTGGAGGAGTGAATGAACTGTTTCTTGTCATGTCTTTTTTCTAGACATTTAGTTTGTCATTTTAGAGGTGAGAGGGGGTATACCCACCAGCACGTCCATTGTGAGGGTTGCCCTGATACCCTTCGGTTTGCTTGTCTGGTTGGCTGGAGAACTCACCTAGGGGTCAGGTGACATCTTTATAGTAAGTCCACCCATAGATACCTTTCTGGAGTATACCCTTGGCACCCTTCATTCTGTATTGGCTGTGCGGACGGAGCCCTCGGGTTGCTTTTCTTGGGTAGTCAAAGTAGTCAGGGGTATCTTCCTGTAGTCATGGAAAGGCGGCATTGTAGTCGTAAATGCTGTTCTAGTGATGAAAAGAGAGAGAAAACTGTGTTGTTTTGAAAAGCATTGCGCTCCTTCGTACTCGAGTGAAGGAGATAACTTGAAGAAGTAAAGAGGATTAAGGCGGAATTGTGTTTCTTGATAATATGCTGTCTTTTGTGTGAGCATAATAAGTATAATTAAGTGAGGTTATTGTGGTGAAAGCGAACGAGGTGTTTGATTGTGGAGAAGATTAAGCATTTGGGAAAAGGAAAAAAGGGGACTCTTGGGTTGAAAATTTGTGGTGCGAGTTCAGCTTCTGTTTTTTAAGTAATTTATTTTGAAGTGAAATTGTTCAAAATTAGATATGTTTGGAATATGGAGACTGCACTGAATCATTTGTGTCAGGCACTTCCTGGCTATAAGGTAAGATTTTGAACTACCATCGAGAATGGATGTGGGAAACTAAGGGTAAAATGTTCAATTCTTTGTCTAAAGAGGTGACCTATGATAAGGGAATGTTGTAAAACCTGTATACTTTCATAGTCACTAGGCACAAAGGTTCGAAGTTAGAGAATCGTCTAAATATCTTAGAGTTATGGAGGTTGTATGAGAATAGCGGGAAGGCCCATAATGTTAACATTGCAGAGGAAGTGCTGAAAAAGGGTGCAGGAATTCCTTCCACACTGCCCCTATATGGGTGCTGTCCTTTATCGCCGGCAGAAGGGTATACCGACCCTGAGTTTCGAACCTCCATTTTCTTCAGCGGCCACTGCAGTGGTTGCGAGACGGACACAGGTAATGCCACCATCAGCTGCGATTCCTAAAAGATGGGATACTGAGGAAAGTGGAAGGGTAATTCCTTCAATGATAAGGGCCGCAGAGAGGTTGAGAACGGAAGGCAGAAAGGGAATATCTCTGTAGAGAGATTAATGGTGGTGGAGTGAGAGAGCAGAATGCGGAAGACTAGATGAATGGCTGAGGATGGGTGCAAAAGTGGAGACAGTGGCTTATACCGATAGGATAGAGGATAGGCTGCGAATGGCAGTAGAAAATCAGGAGCGGGAAAAATTGAAACGAAGCATTGAAGCTAGCAGAGGAAAAGATAGTGCTGTTAATTACAGCAGAGAAGTAAAGAGTAGGAAAAAGTGAATAGACAGGTAAAGGACATAGAAAAAGGAAGGTGGGGACATGGACAAGTTCTTGTTAAATTGGATAGGTCAATTATCAAGGAGGTCAACGTGGACCTTGAGGATGGAAGCGCCTCTATGGGTACAGGATTTGAGCAAGGAGAACGTAAACCGGCATCCTACGGTAGTGCAGAGTATATTTCCATGCCCAAAGAAATGCCAGGGGATGTGATAATAGGGACAGGAGACAAGAATGAATGGGACTCAAATGTTGAGCAGGCAGAGCAGGGTGTATCGGCTCCACCTCCTGCTCTAGTAGCAGCGACAGATATAATACCATAGGGTTGTAGGACACGCTGTGGTACTCGTATGGCCATAGTGAGCAGCAGGGAAAAAGCAGGGAGAGCCCCAGTAAAGGTGAGTGTGACTCAATTTCCATTGCTCCAGAAGGGTCGGAGAAAGGCATATCATGTCCCATGGTCGCATATTGACTGGAATAATTTGATGAAGGCACTCCCTTGGCTCACTGCAGTTGAAGCGGATTTGTGTAGTAGAGAAACACACTGCCAGTGTAATGTTGACCATAGGGGGACATGAAAAGCGTATTCATGGCTCTAATGGGGGAACAGTCAGATGAGCTTTGTAGGCAAGCAGGGTATCTGGGAGTCCAGTTGGATGCGAACACCCACGATGGAGCAGCATTTATTAATTACAGGGCACAGGTATGATGGCCCCTGCGGGTCATGTGTCTTGATACGTCAGATATAAATTATATTTTGGCCAAGACAATGAAGTTGGATGATGATCCTGCCGCACATATCCAGTTAATTCAGGCAATGTGGAAAGCAGAGATGGGAGAAGCGTGGGATAAGAACGTGGCAATTGTTTTACCATATGCTAAAAAAGAGACTTCCCAAAGAAGTGCAGCATGACCTAGATAACGTAGTAAGGATGGAGGCCAAGCGTTGGCCGGAAATTCAGGCACATATTGTAAAAGGAAGCAAAATAATGAAAAGGAGAGCATTGAGCAGGCACAATAGGCAAAGGCCAAGCTTGTTCAGAAAAAGCAAGCAAAGATCTGTTTGGAAGGAGCAGATTATTACCAGCTCCATGGAGGGACAGCAGGGACAATCGAGACAACAGGGACATAGTGAATCAGGCATGACACAGAGTTGGATGGATGGGTATGCTCCCGGTGAAAGGCAAACAAGAGAGTTTCTGAGGGGTTCGGGAGGATTTTCACAAGGAGGTGGGCGATTTTGTGGGTTTGGGTGAATGGGTCCAGGTTTAATGGGCCGATGGGAAGTAACTATGGAGGGTTGTATGGGATCCAGTGTTAGTTGTGTGGAAGGATGGGACACATGGCATGAAATTGTCAGAGCAGGTCACCGTATTCTAACGTAGGTGCCCAGAAAAGGCAACCACCGACCACCGACCATGCCATAAGCCCCAGGTTCTGTGCAATCGCAGCAGGTATGGGTTGAACAGAACCTCGTGCCTAGGGCTGCACAGACCTATGTGTTTCAACCAACCATGCCAGCACAGGCACTAGTACAGGAATGGGAGAAAAATCCTTAACCCCAAGGATGGTCACTCACTACAGTGGGCCAAGTGTTTTTGTAGGGAATCCTTTCCCACTCCCCGGTGCTAATATGTACCCGGATTAAGGCAGCCCACAGGGATCTCTGATGTGTTCAGTCCTGTCTGTTACTTCAGATCGGGAAGAAGAACCCCGGTTTGGTGTAAAGGTAGGTGATCAAACGTTTCCATTTATAGTCGATACAGGGGCTACAAAATCTTGCATCAAGGATGGTGAGTTCCCATTGTCAGGTGAAACAATTGACACATAGGGATTCTCTGGGGCTATCCTGTTGATTCTTTACACCAAGGATCTATCTATCAAGGTAGGTACACGAAATGTATCTGCTCCCTTGTATTGTGTTGATACCCCGGCGAATCTCTTGGGCAGAGATCTTCTTAGTAAACTACACCCAATGAGTCCTGGGAATCAGAGATCACACATGGCGATAAGCATTCCTAAGCCCTAAAATTAGTGTACTACAGCGGGCTCCTAGACCCAGTGTTGCAAGGACAGTTTCCTTGTGAACAGGCTTTAGTGGCAGCAGTTTTTGAAGTTCAAAAGTCTTCAACAATTACCATGGTTTTCCCAGTGGCATTTTACGTTTAACATGCAGTCTTGTGATCTTGGAAACGTCCAAGTCGACTTTGACGACCCAGAGTGTCTCAAGGTGTGAGGTGATTCTATCAAATACTTCCATACATCCTGTACAGTGCCACCTAGTCAATCTTGCAACATTTGTTGCTGTGGCAGTGAAAACTGATGACACTGTCCACGACTGTGCGATTTATGATGGAGAAGAGAAAGAGAGGACGCATGTTAAGGAGGATGCCTTGGAGGGAGTTGAGGTACTCTTTGTTGATGGGTCCTCGACACAATGAATCAGGACACCAGTTGAAGGCATACGTATGTAGCCGTTGTGGGTCTTGTCGGCGGAGAATACCAGGTCAGGATGACGAAATTGTTGCCTTCACATTAATCCACGCAGGTGGAAGAACTAGTGGCACTTATAGAGTCGCTGGAAAAGAGTAAGGGGAAGGCAGTCACTATTTATTCTAACTCTGCATATGTAACATCCACTGTACATTCAGGTTTGTCAAGGTGGCAGAGAAGATGGTTTAGGAGATCTGACGGGACCCCTACCCAGCATGCTGCACTGTTACCAGATTAAACAAAGCGCTAACACTGTCCACAGAGGTAGGAATAGTTAAATGTGCAGCGCTCACTAACCGTAGTAACCTAATAGCGCTTGAAAATGATGCCGCTGACAGAGCAGTGAAAGAAGCTACATATTTCCCATTTACAGATTTCCAGAAAATGGAAACCGTGTCCCAGCAGATACAGTTGCCAACCCCACACACTGTGGTCACTCAGCTTCAGATTGTGGAAATACAGGAGAGAGCACCTAAAGATTAAAAGGAGCTCCGGGCAAAGATGGGATGGGCCCTCTCGCCCACAGATTTGCTGTGGAGCCAGCAACTTACGGGAAAGGTAGTAATATCCTCTAAAGCTGCTTCTTGTGGCTCTAGAGCAACTACACTACCGGTTGCATGCTTCTCAGCTACAAATCGCAGCAGAGCTCCAGAAGGAATGGTTCATACCAAACCTCCAAGAACAGGTAGTTAGATTTGTAGGAAATTGTAGTTTGTAGGGAATGTAATCCTAGAAACACCATAAGGATGGTAAGAGGAGTTTTGCCTAGGCTCTCTGGGCTATTTCGGGAGCTCCATATAGATTTTATCGATATGATTCAAATATGTAACAATTTTTGCTTCCTCATTGTTATTGTTTGCCCATTTTCTTGATGGCTGGAAGTTGGTCCCTGCGTACAGCCTGATGCTAAATCTGCAGCAACATTTTTGGCGTGGGAGGTATTTCCACAGTGGGGAATTTTTGAGGTTCTGAAGCCTGACATTGGCTCCCACTTCTTTAATAAGAATAGCAACATTGTGGATGTGCACTGTTTCTTCCAACCTATTCCATAATACACCGTTTAATTGACAGTTCTAGGGACTTTCAGGTGCTCCTTGTGGCATCTGTGCTACCAGATCAGAACAAAAGTGTAAAGGCAGACCACTCGAAAATCAACGAGGGGCAAACAAGGACACACTATTATGCAATCTAATTGCCAAATATCCTTAAACAAACTACATTCAAAACGCATTTTTTATAAAAAGTTATATCTTTTTTTTACTTTTTCAGTAATCTGCGTATCTGGCTAAAATACAATTTTCAAGCGATACAAATTATCAGTAATACAAAGTAATTATAGTCATTACATGTATATGCATTAGATAATCTGACAAACTCTTGTGTTAGTAGTTGATTTTCACTACAATCAATGTTCATTTGTGACTCATACCTTTTGCATGATAATAACAAAAAATGAGATTGATTCATTAACTTTTTAATCAAAAGCAGTAACACATTATTATTATTTATTTAATGTGATACATTTTATAAATAAACTTTACACATAGTACATATAATCATAAAATAACATATAATTCTTCTTAATAAGTTATTAATATTCACAAGTCGTGAGCAGAGTCGAGAGCAGTTACTGGCAGGTTGTTGTGCTGTGCTCTGCTCTGCATCGGAAAGCTGTTTTTTGCTGTTTGTGCCTGCAGGAGGAGAAGCCAATAAATACTCTGTGGGATCATGGAGTGAAGCGGAGTCGTGAGCAGAGTCGAGAGCAGTTACTGGCCGGACGTTGTGCTGTGCTGTGCTCTGCATTGGAAAGCTGTTTTCACTGTTTGTGCCTGCAGGAGGAGGAGCCAGTAAATACTCTGTGTGATCGCGGAACTGGCAGTTAGCGGCAGTCAGCTGCATCAGCCGCACTCAGCCGGACTCTACTCCCTTACTGATCACCTGAACGCAACTTCTGTTCTAGCCATTAATCCCTTTCGCCCCTCATATTAAGCTACTTTATTGCGGGTCGGGGGAATCGGTCTACAATCTACCTACAGTGTTCCTGGGGACTGTGGGGCGTTGCTGTTTGGCTTCTCCCTTTGACCCAGGATCTAATCAAGGACTTAGACCAGAGAAGCTTTATCGCTTATTTTAATGCTCTTCTCAAAGTTACTTACTTCACTGTGTCGGGCTAACAGAGCTAGCCCACCTAACCAGTAAGCGGTCCGGTCTACGCAGTGCGGCCGGACCGGACCCAGCTGATACATTGGTGAATGCACCTCCTTCTACTCACCAACCTGGACAAGCGGATTGTACTGTATCCTCAGCAGACACTGTAACATCGATATTAGAAAACTCTGAGTCTGGGCAAGCTGCATTGCCTGTAAATGAATGTGAGACTAGGAGAAGCGAAATGAGACTACCGAATGTTTAAAAAATAACAAAGATCTGGAAACTTTACAAGGCGCACAAATACCGGCTAACAAATCCGGCAAAACTTTGTAGGATCTACTCAGCAACAGCAGTGATACGCCTATTGATTCGAAGAAACTAAAAGCAATCCAAGCAAAGCAAGCATGGCAAGCT
The DNA here is from genome assembly GCF_040938575.1 of Ambystoma mexicanum. NCBI lineage: Eukaryota > Metazoa > Chordata > Amphibia > Caudata > Ambystomatidae > Ambystoma > Ambystoma mexicanum. Next base: position 642,644,091 of record NC_090939.1, read on the forward strand.
AAATATGCAAGAAAAGGCATACAACTGCCAAACTTCAAAACAACAACGCAGATACAAAAGAAACGCATGGAGCGACTATCTTTGGACATATCTGAAATTGAAGACATTATGGAAAATCATGAAAAAAGAAAGCATATCTTTGATTCTGTGAATAATACCAAATTAACCACCTTATCTCCAGCTATAACATCTATGCCAATACTAAGAACAATCCTTTCACAGAGCATGAGCGGCCGTCTCAGCAATCAGAGATAAAAATTGCTCAGATAAAAGAAGAGGTGAATGGATCAATAGATCAAAATAATTGCCAAATAATGGAGGACACCCAACAAAATGAAACAGAAAAGTGCAGATATAACCAACATCGAACTACTCCACGGGAAGCTATTCCTACCTCAATGATTGAATTACAGAATCTTATGATGACAGTGACAACACTATCTTTGATCCCGTTCATAAAATTGTATGAACAAATACAAGATTCAATAAAGGATCAAGCTACATTGCTTGCAATGATGCATAGCAAGCAACTTTTATGGAATCATTTGCATCCAAAATACAATCAAGACTCGATATTGAAGCTGACTTGTCATCCCAATGGCAATTAAGGCTAGCTTACATTGCAAGGAGCGACGAGCCGACAATGCTCCATTAACAGCGACGATGTTTGAAATTCTACTTGACAAACAAAAAAAATCCACACATGAAAATGAATCTGGGCCACGATATGGTCCACAAGCCCAACCAACAAAACAAGGAACTAAAGAACCTCACAATGAGACGAGGCAAATAGAAACTCCAATAAACAATATCAAGGAAGGAGATGGCGATGATACAACACAAACTTTGCAGACAATAATAAACATACCGGACGCGATTGATCTTAGAACAGAAATGGAGACAAGGAAACAACAAAAATGTAAAGAGGGAAAATTGCTTCCGCAAATTCCACAACCAAGCAATAAGTCCAAAGCTTTGGAGCAGCAAGGTCATGAATACATTCCAATATTTGAATGACAAAAGAAAGGAGATTCTAACAAAAATAATGCCATAAGCACTGAACGATGCAAAGGAACTCACTGCAGAGAAGTGCCTCCTGCTGATTGGCCCATGCCACGCCTATTACGGCCTATTGGAAGCCGGCAGGCGTGGGCTGGGCCTCCCTAGAAAGGCAACCCTCCGACTGATTGACTCAACGAAGGAACTCGCAGCTCGCCCTGAGTAGGAGCAGGAGCTCCGGATCGCTGTAGGAGCAGCTGATCCCTTTCCCCTTGAAAGCGGAGCCCCACCTGGAGGTAGGCTGCCCACTTGAGCATTGCCCTGATTTCAGCCACTCGTTTCGTTTTAGGCGCGGTAGCCGCCGTATTTCTGCCTAATAACGGTGCGCATGTCCCACTCTGCACACAGTCAGCAACCACCTGTGCTGGCTACCCAGAAGGCTAACGCTCCATCTAACGCCATTTAAACACACAAGGTGTTTATTTTTCCAAGTTGGCCGCCCGTGTTTCAGGCCTGTTGTGCCTTGCATATTACTCACTGCAGAGAAGTGCCTCCTGCTGATTGGCCCATGCCCTGCCTATTACGGCCTATCGGAAGCCGGCAGGCGTGAGCTGGCCCTTCCTGGAAAGGCCCTGAGGGTAAGGCTAACAGCTGTCCAGAGACTGTCCCGAGCGGACCAGAGCCTAGGGCCAGACCCCTGCCCATGCATATTGAGACTGTGAGTAACCTACCAGTGCCTCTCTGTCCCTGTGCTAACACAATAACTGGGCACCTGGAACCTAAGTTCCACTCTATACAGAACTTCCTTCCACTATGTATGCTTGCCATGCCTACCACACACTGTGACAACTTGTAATTTTTGCTGCATGTGCATATCTGACTAATTACTCTGCTCGTTAAGCTTACATTGTAGAACTTGGACATATATGTACCTTGAAATGGCTTAAATGCCTACAACTATACCTCCCTTGATCCATTGCCTGCACTGCACACATCCTGACGATAGCTGCCTCTCTGCTGCATATATACTACCTCTAGCCTTGATTGCTGAAATTCAAATCTAGATGCCCCACTGTTTGTGCATACTGTATTTGGCCTACTTTAGCCCTGATTGCCGAAATTCCAATCTAAATGCTCCATTATTTGTGCATTCATAGCTTGTTAGCCCTAGACTGCTTTTACACCTTGTGTGATACTTGCCCATCCTCCACTGAATAGCACTTGGTCCCTACATTTGCCTCGTGTTACACCCATGTTATTATGTATGGACATCTTCTATTCTTTGCTTGATTCCTACTAGTTCTTTTTATACAATTTATCTCCCAATGCTTTACACTGTCCTACTAAGAACTCTCCTATACTTTACTAGCTAACATGACCACACCATGTTCCTTAATCTACCCCTACCTGTGCCAGCGGAGAATGCCTTCAAACAGGTTGCCATGATTACCATATCCTGCACTGTTTCACAGAGGAACCTTAAATTACGTGCTAGACTACCTAGGCTCTATGACCCTCTAACCAAACCAGTGCACAGTAACGCCACTCGCAGCCTTCACGATTCAAGCCATCACCGGCACCCACTCCAACTCAACAGCAGACTCTTCCGAGAACCTATCCTTCTCCCGAAATGCAAACCTAAAACACAACTAGCTATCCCAAAACCAGTTCAGTCTGGGATGAGAGCTGCTCTTATAAATGCACGCTCTATGGTAGCTCATGCTACTGACATAGCTGACCTACTACACAATGAAAACTTAGACCTCTTAGCTGTTACCGAATCTTGGCTCCACCCAGCAGCCAGGCCAGCAATTATGCTAGCCGTGCCAGACGACTACATCCACCTAAGACTCGACCGTACCACCTCTCGAGGTGGTGGCCTTGCTATCATAGCTAAAACCAACCTATCAGTGAATATCTCATCACCACACAACATAAGCTCTTGTGAATCCCTAACGGCTAAGTTAACTCTATCTAACACGCAGACTGTATCCATTCACCAAATATACAGACCTCCTGGTCCATTAGGATCTTTCGAAGATGACCTAACAAATATTATATCCCATAATCTCAAGAACTCCTCCCAAAGCATTATATTAGGAGATTTTAACCTTGGTTTTAGCGACCCGTTCGACACTAATGCTACTATAATCAATAACACCCTAGAGGAACTAGGTTTCACTCAGAAAATCACAGCTCCTACCCATACCAAAGGTAGAACCTTGGACTGGCTAGCTGTGCATAACTGCCCACTTACAGTCTCATCTATAATTCCACAGCCGTGGTCTGATCATTACCTGATCACATTCTCCCTAGAGCCCACACCACTGCTACAACCCAACAGCATAGCTCCAGCTGCCCCAACTAGAAATAAGAGAAACATCACTCCTGAAAACCTTATTCCTCTGATCCTACCTACTCTTAACGCTATTCCCGACCATACAGATCCCTCAACTATGGTAGATCTGTACAATAAAGTAATGCTATCCTCCCTTGATGCCATAGCACCTCTCAAAATGAGAAAGAGCAAACCTTGCAAACATGTGAACAATTGGTTCTCTCCTCACCTTAAGGCTATCAGACAGGAGAAACGACGCTATGAAAAAATCTGGAGATTAGATCCTTCTGAAACTAATAAAATAAACGTAAGTAATTTAGCTTCCCAGTATAAAAAAGTAATTATCCTTGCAAAACAATCCTCCTATAACCTTCAAATCTCTCAAGCGAAATCTAACACTAAAGAGCTCTTCTCAATTCTGAAAGAAATAAAAACGCCCATCCAGCCACCTGATTCATGCATCAAGGACAGAAACTGGTGCACAGATATTAAAAATGCTCTTGCCAATAAAATTACTTCTCTGAAACTAAATTCAGTAACAAAAAAGATTCCCTTCTCTCCATCTCCAAATTGAGCAACACTAGTTCTATTCCACCTCATCCCACCCGGACCTCACCTCTTGTGCCTACCCCCCTCTTCAACTTCAGTAAAGTCTCTACCAAAGAGGTTGAAAAAGTTATACTTGCACTTAAATCCTCGAACTGCCATGGGGACCTATGCCCTGCCAACTGAAAAAAGATGCAGCTCGAGAACTCTCACCTTTTATTACTAAACTAATAAATGCATCCTTCACATCTGGTACCATACCCAACAATCCGAAACAATCCTGGGTCCTCCTACTCCTCAAAAAAACAACTCTAGATCCTGCTATCCCTACCAATTACCGTCCTATCACTACAGTGCCGTTTCTTCTCAAAATCCTTGATAAAATAGCATACCAACAAATTCAACAATACCTTGAACTCAGCCACCTCCTAGGAGTCCGACAGTCAGGCTTCAGACCCTAGCACGTGACTGAGACTGCGCTTATCGATCTCAAGGCACAGATAGATGAGCAGAGAGATGAGGGCAAGAGAGCACTTCTGTTACTTCTCAACCTCTCAGCTGCATTTGACCTGGTCAATCACGAGATCCTCTGCACACACTTACAGTCGGCAGCTCATTTGTCCCAGGAGGCAACTGAATGGATCCAGTCCTTCCTCAACAACCGCACTATGCACGTTTTTTCCCCTTCAGCAGCCGCTGACCCCATGCCCATTACCTGCAGTGTGCCACAAGGTTCTTGCATCTCCCCCACTCTGTAAAACATTTTTACAAAGCCCCTTTTCGATGATCTAGATGGCCTGGGTATCACCTACACAAACTATGCTGATGATACCCAGATCCTCATCCCGCTGACGGGGGATTATGACAAGGATTTTTCCTTTGTAAATCGAGTGTACCTCATCATTCAGGCATGGATGGCCTCTCATTTCTATGCCTGAATGATGACAAGACAGAACTCCTCATCCTATGCACTGCACCTAACCTCAATACATTAGGTCAAAATGACTCCTCTTTTGTCATTGACAATAATATCATCACCGTAGCTAAGGAGGTTAAAACCTTAGGATTCTATTTAGACTCAACGCTCACCTTCAAAAAACAAGTCAATGCCATGGCTTCCGCCACATCTTACACATGAAAACTCATTAGGGCATGCAAACCGTTCCTCTCACCAAACAACTGCATCACTCTAGCCAGAGCATTGATCCTATCCAAGTTGGATTAATGCAACGCACTCTACGTAGGCAGAAACAAATACATTACAAATAAAATTCAAACCTTACAAAACAATGCCTTAAGAGCAGCCCTAAGCTTCCTGAGGAAATCACATACCTCAGAGACTAGAAAATGGTACAATTGCTTTCTACAAAAGATAAAATCTTCCTTAAATCGGTCTCTCTGACTCATAAATGCCTACACCAAGTGGCTCCTCAATATTTGATAACGAGATTCACTAGACCGACTTCCTGCTGCCCCTCCAGAAAGGCCAACTCAAACCTCCTCCTTGTCCCAAGATTCAAACGCACTATGTCTGGAGGGAATAGTTTTTCTGTCAAAGCAGCACAATTTTGGAACTCCTTACCACCATCTCTTAGGGAAGACCTCCCCTAGCTACAATTCAGATTGAATACCATCCGTTGGATCAAGGAACATGATATCTAATGCTTTGACACCTAATCTCTCCCACTGCTGTGCCTACTGTAAATTGTGTATAAATTGTATATCCTCTCACCTCTATGCCTAGATATAGCTACAACTTGCAAATTATGTATATTCAACTATAATTTATACTTTGATGTACTGGCCCAAATGTTTGATGCTTCCAACACTGTAACCAAGTTGGACTCATTTCCTGCGTGTTCTGTAACTTAAGTTGTACACTCCTCTTGTTGCTTTGCGCCCTGCTACCCACGGGTTAGGTGAGCATTACAAATAAATAAACAAACAAACAAACAAACTCTGTTATAAAAGAAAAAGAATTCAAATAAAGGATCAAGAGCATTTCTACAAAATGTTACTGTACCAGAGAAAATCGGAAAGTCTCAACGAGAAAGAAATTCTGTGGCCACGAAAGAATTTCCACCTCAGAAACCAAATAAAGCACTTATGATTGATCAACCAATTAAATACACCTCGGAAGAATTAGTAGAACAAGAGATCTTAATGAATCTATCTGTTTATATACATGAAACATCAGATCAGATTAACAATGAAGAACAAATGGACCAAACTCCCTCCCTAATCATCATTGATGAATACGAAGAAGGACACACTAGAAACAATGAAAAATGTGACCTTTCATGCAAAAACATATCAGACGATGACTTAGTGATCTTGGACACAGAATATAGTACCATATGACAAGACTCTATGAATGATCAAATGAGCTCTGAAAATAGGGAAACGGAGAATGAGGAAACAACAAGAAAAGTCTCTACTTCAGGGGATAATGACCTCCTAGCTCCCATTTTCATAGACCCCATATGTAAACTGATGGCTTCTAAATTACTGATTGAACGCACTACAACAAAAGCTGACAGCTAGTTCTAAATAGAACTAATATACTTAGACTACTACACGTTATACCACAGTTAAATAAAATAAAATCAGAGGACATTAATCTGGTTGAATTCTGTGAGGAAGATTCAACTGATCGAGTACAAATTCAATTCAAGCTACCACAAACCTCAGAGATGGTAATGACTAAAGCAGAATCACTAACTAGATTAGGCTTCCAATGCACACAAAAACAGAATGAAGAAACTAAGACTAGACAACAAACAAGTGATGAAAGCAAGGAAAGAGAATATAAAGACCATTTAAAATCACACACATGAACGCTGTAATGTGAAAGTGGACTCCTACAACCAAAAGAATAAGAATCAGTGGACTGTAAACAAATCAAGAATATCAACCTATCCAAACAGTGATAGCCCTGGATACTCACCATCTGTCCCGATTTACAGTGAACTAGAAACATCGGATTCCCAACGAACAACAATGAATTCGATGGATTATTAACAACCAATTGATATCCAGAAGCTACATCTTTCTATTTGTTCATGGAATACTAGAGGCTCGGGACATTTATTACATGAGGAAAACACTGATTTAGCAGATTACCAAATAATTTGATTGCAGGAAACTTAGTTGTATACTTTGCCACTTTGTGACAGATATGAAGTCTGTATGAATCCTGCGATTACACAGCTCAAAGGACGACCTGCTTCAGGGATTCTAACATTAATCCAAAGAAATGGCACATTGGAACTGAAAACCTCAATAAATCAAAATCCTTGGACCCAAATTTCACTCATTGAAATGAAAACATGAGATCAAAGAAATGAAATGAAAATAATGAATTTAGGGATTATACATTTATATTGGAATCCCAGTGCCATCAACACGGTTCTTTTCACTGGCACAGTTTCCACAGCCATAGATGATATGCATCTCACATACAATCAAATAGAAATAATAATACATGGGTATCTTAATATTCACTTATTTGATAAGGAAGGAAAGGAACAGAAGGCAAGGAAATTAACACTGAGCGCTTGCCTATGGTCCTTGTTAGGAAGAATTCTCATCTATGGCTAATTTCCCTCACCTAGTGAGTCCCCCAGCAGCTCTTCTGGGCTTCTGGAGTTTATTTTTTTTCCACTTGGTAAGAGTGAGAGCTTTTTCCCCCACTCTTACCTGTGTTTTGCTTTGTGTTTTACCTGTTTTTGTGATTGTGGACTCTGAAGTACACCACTTCAGTAGCCCCCTTCTTTTTGTGTGTCACACAGCACCTTCAGTGCCGTGGCACAGGGTTGTCTTTGAGACTTCCCTCGACTCCATTTCTGAGGCGACTACCGTCCCCCAGAAAAGGGTAAAGTTACCATTAACTTTACTTAGTCAATCTACCACAGATCCAGTACAGCCCATCTTCCATGGAGTACTGGAAAGGGTTAATTCGTATCCCTTTTTATCTGTACCTCCTAGAGCATTGTTTTGCTCTTTTAACATTTTTTTTTTTTTTATTTTTTTTTTTTATTTTATTGAAACGCCAGTCTGACATGTCTCAATGCAAGCATTGTGACATCAGACTTTTATTACAATGTGGTCCTATGTATCCAAAAAGAAGGAAGAAGAAGAAAAAGAGAAGAGGACTTCTCCAAAACAAGCAAAGGTCCATCAGACTATTACCGTCCGCTCGAGCCACTTCTGAAAATCCTGGATGAAACGTTGTTTCAAATAAAGTTTGTGTCGAGACGTAGAGAGTCCAAGTAGTCAACTACGGCACAGCTTAATTTTATACAGTGTCCGGCTGCCGCATATGACCACCAATCTCGACTAATACAGTCCACAGGAATGAAGTCTCCCAGATGCGTCATCCGTTTGGCGGTGGTATCTTTGCATCTAGTGAGGAGATGTTCAGAAGTTTCGGTTTCACAGTGACAGAAACGACATATATTGTTACTCACTTCTTTAAAGTGACGACTCCACATCATTTCTTTCGTTTTTATGGCATTTAAACGAAACCTTAGAAACTGCTCACGATGATGTCGAGACGGGCAGTGTTTTAGGTAGTTGCTTGTAACATTTAGCTTAAGTGCCCCAACTCCAGCGTCTAAGGTGGTCGGTTTCAAGAGACGTGAATCATTGTTCGAAATCCAGCACCATTGTTCGAACTTTTTTTTTGCTAGTTGTGGTCTCTCTAGTAGATCGTTCAGGTTGAGATCAGCAGTGGCTAAGATTCTCAGCATGATTTGCTTCCACTCATCGAGAAGTTTCGAATTCCCTGTGTTACTTGTCGCAGAGAAAATTTGGAATGCAGGGGCTGTCGGAGACAAATTCATCTTTCGCATTACTGTTAAGGACTTCCACATTACATGCGAATGTAGAGAATTCAGTGAAAGTTCGTATCTGATTTGGGTCATTGATATGTAGGTTGGAAGCTTCAGAACACGCCGCCAGAAGATTCCTTCCAATTTTTGCCAAAACGAGACATCTATGTTCCAACCGGATTCTGATCCAAAGGTGATTGCTGGAACTACCTTTTGGGTATAGAAAATCAAGACCGGTGTTAAAGTGAACTTGCCAAACGTTTTGTTCAGCAACTGTCCCTGAATGCCAAATTGAGTCATACGATTGACCATGTCAACTTTCCAGTGATGTTCATGGACTGAGTTGTTAAAGATGATTCCCAAATATCTGATTGAGTTGACTGTTTCAAGACAGATGTCATCGATTTTCCACTTGAAGATTTTTTGTCTTTTCAGACGATTTTGGCTAATAATAATGATCTTAGTTTTTTCAATATTTAGCTCCAGGTCATTTTTGTGCAGGTAGTCATGAAGGTTTGTTAATTGGCGTTGCAAGCCTATCTCGGTTCTGTCCAGTAAAACCACATCATCAGCATATATTATGCATCCTACTTCGATGTTATTCAGTTTTGGTGGAAAACATCGCACATCTTTGCGATGAGCAGGGATGTCAGAAATAAACAATTTAAAGAGTTCAGTAGCTAATGGGCATCCCTGTTTCACACCTATGCTGGTTGGTATCCGCTTGGATAGGGTGCCTTCGTTGTTTAGTCTTATGCTGACGGTGGTTTGCGTATATAGTGCTCTAATTGGCTCGATGAGGTTTCTTGGACAGTTCCAATTTGCCAGTTTTTGCCACAGTTTGTTTCGGTTTACACTGTCGAAAGCACCCCTCAGATCTATGAAGGCGAGAAATAGTCTCGTCTTTGCCTTTTGGCTTTCTAATTTGAGAATGTTTAGGAGCAACAGGTTCACCTCCACCCCCACGCCTTTGGTAAAACCTGTTTGCCGGATATCAGGGATTTGTTCTGACATAGACCACGCAGCCAGCCTTTGACGTAAAAAAGATGCAAAGATTTTACCTATAGTGTCCAGCAGGGCAATCGGGCGATAGTTGATTGGATCTGCCCGATTGCCCTTTTTGTAGATTGGCACTATGATTGCGTCCCGCCAGGAGTCAGGTATCGTTGCTGATGTAAGCACACGGCCGAATAATAGTTCGATGAAGATTGCCCATTGCTCCTCGTTCTTTTTCAACATCATGTTTGATATTAAATCTGGGCCTGCTGCGTGGGAATTTTTCAGGGATCGTATGGCAAGTCTTATGTCTGGTCCTGTTATTCGAGGTTCCCAAGATATTGTCTCTTGTGCAGGTTTTCTAGCGTCCTCATTAGCTGTTTTACAAAAGATGTTGCCATAATGCTGTTCCCATGAGTCAGCATCAATCTCGTTCGATGGTAGTGACTGGTGCTTCGAGTTTCCTGCGTTCAACATTGCCCAGATTTCTCGGGAATTCTTTTGGACTAAATGCCTCATCAGGTACTCAGCTTGATCTTGCTCAATTATCGATTTTTGCGATTTTAGCCAGTTACGGTATTTTTGGCGACGTATGCGTATGGCGTTGTTGATTGCATTTGTGTCGCTGTCCGATTTGTGGGACTTCTTTAGGGTTCTTATATCTCGTCTCATAGCTTGTTTTGCTTGTGTCAGGATTGAAGATGAGAGGTGTTTATGTTTGGAGCCCATTGTACGATCAGCGGATTTGACTGTGATGAAATCAAATAGTAACGGTGCGTAGTTTACAGACTGTTCAGAGGTCCGCCGTAATTTCTGGCTTATTTTCTCTATCGTTGGTCTATCCATCTTCAGCCGGTTTCCGCCACTGTTTACGGAAATTACGAGATCGTATTTTCTTTGCTCAATCGTCCATTCTACCATACAGGCCAACCGAAGCAGATTGTGATCACTACTTGACATTGAGCTTATTGATAGTCTTATGTCACTTTCAAAGAAACTTTTTGATACCCAAAAGTAATCAATTATTGATTGGGCATATGGGGATGACCAGGTTTTTTGGGGTGGTTTGTCGCCCGGAACTTGTCCATTTACCATATTGCAATTTCTATTGCATAGCGCCTGCCTCCATTTGGACTCCCGACTTTTTACTTCATCGTATGATGATAATTTGAACTGCTTGGTTGCATGATCGAATTTGAACCAGGAGCAGTTTAAGTCGCCTGCACAGATTATTGATAGATTCTTGTAGTTTAGCAATTTCTGATCAATGCAGGTTGTTATTGAGTCTATGAATTTTTTGGTGCTTATTTTTGCCGGATTCCAGTAACTATTTATAATAAGCAGGTGTTTCCTTGTTTCTTGGTCTTCGTCTGTAGTTTGGAGCAGTGCACTTTGTACGAACGGATTAGGACTGGAGGAATCAACAAGGCGCCACCTGGTGTTTATTTTGATCATAATGACCAAACCAGAAGAGGGTCGCCCCTTTACATTTTTAATTGCAGGATTTAATAGAGTCTGGAATCCGTCCCTCGATGGTGGCTCGCACAACCATGTCTCCTGAAGACAAATGACAAAGACCCTTTCCAGGTCAGCCTCAAATTTGTTGAATAGGTGAGTGAATCCTCTAGTATTCCATGAAATAAATTCACGAGTACACTTTTTACTGCTGATTGATGGCTAACGTCGATCAGAGATGTTAGTGTGGCTGCCATTTTTCACTGGATGATTAAGATTTGTACATGAGGTTACTGAGATTGCCATTTCTCTACGAAGCTCAGCACGTCGTTGTTCTTGGGTCCCTTGAAAGGTGTCTTTTGTATTGGACATTTCGATGTCGGACCTGAAGCTCGTCGGTTCCACCGATATGTCGAACCCAAATGTTAACAATTCCTCTAGTGCATTCAGAATTGTATTTCGAACTGATCCTGAGGAAATGTGTAGCAGTACCTGGTCACAACACTTTTCAGAAGCATACTCAACTATTTGAATGTCCTCCGACAAAATCGTTCTGAGGGATGGAATGCAAGAAAATAGTTTCAGTACGTTTTTGCGGTTCAGGTTCAAATCATGGTCTTCTCGATGTAGATTTTGTAGTTTCAATTTGCAGATTAGCGAGTTAGCTCCAGATCTCGAAGATGTGGATGCTTTTGATGAGTATCGGACCTGCTTTTTTTCATGCTGTCGGGGATTTTTTCGGTTAAGGCATATAGGCAGATTTAGAGAGTCCTCAGGCTTTGTCCACCTATTATCATAGGTTGCCTCCTGTCCCGCTCTTGGATTTAGCCTATGCGAGGATTCATGTTGGATGTCATCGGTGGCCATATTGGAAGGGACGATTTAACATTTAGACTTGGCTGGTGGCAATGGTATCTACCCTAACTTTACTACTGCGATTATATTAGATAAATGTGGTACTGTTCATGGCTATTATATTAGCCTTGAACATAAACCTGCTCGACCAAATCGTCTTTCTTTTGGCTCCGGTTGGGTTTATTCACCATTTCTTTTTGTTAAAGTCCTTCTTGTGTCTTACTTTGCGCGGCAAACTAGGTTCGCCTTCTTTGTTCACTGTCTTTTGGCAGGCTTCTGCTCAGAAGCCCTTCTCAAGGCGCCTGGGTGTCTAGGTGGGCTGAATGTGAGGGAGGGGTGTAGTCACCCCCTGCACAGGGTATCCTAGGAAACCCAAGTCGCACTTTGTCATGATTGGCCAGGGTAGTTGTCCGGGCTGGACAACCCCCCTGCTGGGTGATTGACAGCCAGGCTGTATGAATGGGGGTCTTTCGCATAAAAGGCAGGTCTCTTGGGCTAGAAGTCAGAGAGTTGCCACTGGAACTACAAGGAACCGAAGAGAAGCAGAGAGGACGACGGCTGCTGCAACTACCCCGTCCCGGTGAAGCCCTGCTGCAGTCCTGAGCTATCTCCCCTTCATCGACTTAGAGACGATCCAGTCCGGAGTCTTCTTCCCTTGAACTTGGTGGGGATAGCCAGCTCATCTTCTACAGCCAGAGGATCCTCTTCCTTGGTCGAAATCGCTGCACGCTGCTGTAGTGGTCCGGATAGCCACCTGAAGAGCCTCTCCTGATTTTAAGGAGCGCACCTTTTATTCCTCGTCATTGCTGCCGGCTTCATCCCTGTGTGGTGCAGACCCCCTTCAGACATCCTCCTTCACAACGAAGCTCAGGGAATCTTGGGTCTACGGGAAACCAACAGGAACAACTGCCAGGGCACCAGCTGCACCATTGGAACAAGGTAATGTGTTCTACTTGAGGAAACTGGGTGAATCCCTTTTCTTCATTTCCAAGGCTTGCCCTTGTCTTCCCTCCTTCTTATAACTTTTGCTTCCGAACATTGACAATATCGAAGTACTTTTGGCTACGTTGAATTGTGAACTGTCTGACTGTGTGATCTTCAGCAACAGGCCCCTGTGTCTTTCGACCCTGGCTCCGGCCCTTTGCTTTTGAACTCCTGTCTCTGAGTGTTTTTTTGATTCTGCCTGCCTAACCAAAATATTTCCTGTGATTTTTGCCTCCAACTCCCTCTGGGTATCTCAGGTGCTAAGTGTGTTTTTGCCCTGGTAGCATTTCATGTCACAGATACGCGTTTATTTAGTAGACCGAACTGTCAAAAAGTGATCGCAATCGTATTCGCAGTAACGTGTTTTGTTCGTAACACCGGTTCATTCAAACACATGGTACTTACCTTGAGACTTACTGTACAAAGTGAATTGGTTAGTTGTAGTATATTTAACATGTGGTTTTTATTTGAGTTTAATAGAAGTGTTGTGTTTATAACGAATGGTTGACAAATAAATGTACTTATATTTTTCTACCTGAAACCTTGAGTTAGTGTTTGCTTGAGTCACAGTAATTGTGGTCCCTTTGTGTAATCTCTGCTACTGCTCATATACTCTTGAGATAAGTCTGGCTGCTCCGCCACTGCTACCACTCGGACATAGTAGTACGCTTGTACCAAAGGTAAAACTTGTATTCCCATCTGTAGTCTTAATTGTGTGTAGTGGTCCCTAAGGGCACTGGACGGGATTCTGCCTAACAGTCCAAGGAAATGGATAAAAGACAGATGTTATTGATTAATGGAAACCATCCAGATGATATACCCTTAAGACCGACCTGGACAAGAGGCGTTTCGGCATGCTTTTTTAGATTATATATACACCTCGGAGACAATCCCAGGAGAGATTGTAAAATTCCTAAATAAAAGCTCCAACAATAGCGATTGTAACAAAATAGGAATCAAGTGACAAATGAAGACCATTGAATTATAGAAACTACATCTGACAACACTAGACCTGATAAACAGCATGAACTGCCGGCGACTTGACGAAAACATTTCATATGTAAATACTTCAAGATGAAGAAAAATTGGAATATGGCTGGCTGCTGAAACCTTTTGAGAATAGACGTAAGACAACCTGTAAGCATGGTTATCTTGTCATTACGATTTTCCAGGAAGTTTACCCATTGTTGTTCACCAATGGGGTTGATCAACTGGGTTTTCCCCGTGCCCCTTGCTTCCCCTAGTTATTCCCAGATACTTCTAGTGTTTTTGGAGCATATCACTTGTACTATTTTCTGTCAACGGGAAATTTTCTCTAGATTTCTCTTCGCTTTATGCTCCGCCCTGAACCTATTTGCATTTTTTTTACCTTACAGATTTCTGCTCTTAATTTTCTTTTGGCATCTCTTATATATCTATAATATGGATTTTTCTTATTTGACTCACAACTTATCATCCCCACTGTCGTGGCTGCATGGGTGCCAGTAAATGTACCTATCCATTTTTCAATAGCATTTACTGACATTAAAGGAATGGTTCGGTCAGAAATTTTTATTGTCCCTACGGGTCGGCCATGTGTTTTTAAGCCTAAGTCGGTCGATATTAGAAAAATTTCCTATGGACCTTACCTGAGTTTTCGTCCATTAAACACACGCAAAAACAGGCAGTAGGGCGCCGCCTCTTTGTGATAATCTTATCACTTGCCGCATCACCCTGTGTGACCTGCTTTTGCGGCACTAAATCATATTCCCCACCCCTGAGCCTGACATTATCAAAACATTCATATTCCCCGCTTCTCTCCGTGACGTTACTGTGCTGCGTAGGCAAACGCGCCCAGTCGTCTTCTACGCGACTTCACACAGAACCCGGAAACCAACACAGATCAACTTACAACACAGCGCGCCACAATTCAGAATATGAAACTGTACTTTAAAATCAAACAGCAATACGGTACATTTGGTAAAGTACATTTATTTGACATTAAATGTTTAGAGAATATTCAGCAATTGGCATATGAAATCGGAATGGAATTTTTTTTCTTTGCTCTCGATCCGCAAATCCTCTAAAGTTTATCGTGAGTCACGCGCTGTTCCTTTATGGTACACAGGGTGTTGGTTTTCGTTAAAAGAAGCACTTTGGTCGCACGGTGAATCGCAAGGCTGTTCCATCAACTAGGCACTAGGCCACCGTAAAGGTTGGTATGTTGCTTCTAGCTGCTAGTACTGCGTAAGGGCATATGGGCCCTTGGCGTTCGTCCCATAAGATAGTCGATGTAGTGCAGTTGTTTACAAGAAGCTGCAGCTGGCGATTGAAGAAACCATCGGCCAGGGTCTGGAATAGGTGTCAGTCGCAGTACGGTAGGAGGTACCTGTTTTGAAAACATAAAAATTAAAATTAGTCTCGCCAGCTGATCTTTATTACTATTATTCATTTTATTTATTAGGGCCGAGGTGAAACTATTTGCTTGCGAGGATAGTGCAATGGAGTATGTTCGGCTCTAAAAGCAATGCGAAAACTGACGAAAGAAATCAAGGTTAACACACAAAGTAATGATTTATTAACGTTGAACCACTGAGAAACGACTATTTGTCTACATGCGCGTTGAATGGGCAAATGCATGCCCATGTGCCCGGTAGAAAGACGATCCCACAAATGTTTTACTTGCTCTTCATTGTAATATGCCACACAGAACGAACAAGTACAACTTAACCTGTCTTTAACTGAACGCTATTGTTATTATATTCCGGTATAAAACCGTCTAACTTACATTATATTTGCCATTTCCATTTTCTGAGTAATGCAGTCCGTAAATTGCACTCTGTTTGTGGCAACGATTTTTCATATACTGAACTAACATGAAACTCGGTGTAGTTTCAGAATGTTCAGCCTTATCGTCTCTTCCGTTATTGCACCCCTCCTTCAAATGAAGTCCTTTCGGCATGGTCCCTGTCTCTCAAGGTAAAAAAAAACAATAGAACCTTATACTGCCAGTGCGAGTCGTGGGCCTCTTCAGCCCGCAAGCAAAAAATCAAAGCTGCTGACCTTCACTGTGCATGAGCATACATTCTTACTTTGCAACATCCCGTGTAAAACCATCTGTGAGAACTTGAATTTTTGACTCCATCTTTCTACTAGGCCTCAATGTGCTAACGCAAACTGGCTTCTCTCCCATCTGCAAAGCCTCGCTTGGCGCGTTCTAAGGCCCCCAATTTTGTCCTCGTTGTCCGCGAGCTTTGCAGCCCTAGAGAACCATAACTATGGAGACATTGGGCCTCATTACACGGTAGGCGCTAAAAAATGTGATTTACCGTCATGGCGCCATTAGCGTGTCCGCCATCGTAGAAGACCGCAAATAGCGTCACATTACGAGTTAGCGGACACGCGCATAGGGCCATGACGGTAAATGACCCCACCGCCATGGCGGAAAAGCACCTTACCGGCTCCGACCAAAGTGCTGATAGCACCTCCGCCCTCATGCTGCACGCTATTAGCGGCCACCGCTGTTAGCGGTCACTGCTATTAGCGGTCACTGCTATTAGCGGTCACCGTAAAACACCGGAACCGGAAATAGCGTCATCGCACCGGAACGGGAAAGAGCCCGGCGGCCATCTTTAAAAACACAATCCATTGCCATCCCCTGCACTCAGGACCTGCAGCAACACCACGACTGGCAAAACCACATCCCAGAAGAACAAACAATGCCCAAGGCCCTAAAGAAAGCCGATGCGCGCCAGCGCAAAGAACGCTTCTCAAATGAGGAATTGAAAATGCTGGCAGACACCCTGGCTGCAAATGCAGATGTAGTGTTCGCTAGCGACATGCGGCGCCCGGCACTCCTGAGAAAAAAGGAAATCTGGGCTGAGGTGGCGCAGAAAGTCAGTGCGGTGGGCTCCACCCCCCGCACCGTAAAGGACGTGCGCAAGCGGTGGGATGATCTGCGCCTCCGTGTACGCAGCATTTTATCGGCCAACAGGAATCTGGCCATGGGCACAGGAGGCGGAGGTGGATCCCCGATGAAGATGCAGGAGTGGGAGGAGACATGTGCCAGCACCATTGGCATAGAATCCATCGAGGGAGTGGGCCGAATGGAGTGTGGTGTGGCAACAACGTCAGACGGAGGTGAGTGACCACGCAAGACACAGCAATGCCAAGCATGAGTCCCTCCCCTAAATGTGAATTGGGAATCAGCTAATGGATGGGGTCATCACACACACATGTACACAACCCTGCATATATGCCCTGCACATCCCCACACAACCACATGCATGCAGCACCTCACACACGTGTCACCCTGACACATGTCCGGATGACCCACCCATCTGGCCAACAACCTGCAGGCCCAAAGTAGATGTCCAAATCCAAAGAACTGCAGCAACAACAACATATGCATGATGCACGTTGACCCATCACTGATGTTATCCCTGTCTTGCTCCCCCACAGGGTCACAATCTGACAGTGAGGAGCTGGACGCTGCAACGCAGGCCCCACCACCCAAAAAGCAGGCCAAGGGAAAGGATGCAGGCACCAGGCCCAGTACATCGAGGGGCACTGGGATATCTGGAGTGACCCAGCGTACAAAAGCCACCCACGCAATGACCACACCAAGGGTCGAAATGCCATCCGACACTGTGGCAGCACCCCCACCACCCACCCCCACCACTCAGGAGCCAGTGCCAGAAGGCACGCCGTCCGCAGCCAATAGCTCCGTTGGGGAAGCAGCAGCCACGGCACCTATGAGTGATGTGGACGACCCATGTCCGACACCGGAAGGGCAGCGTACACCCAGCCCCCAGCTGTCCCCACTCCACAGCCCATGCAACACATCCAATGGCAACATCCATGAGGTGCATGCCGGAGATGCAATGGATGGGTCATTCAGTCCCGTGGCGAGCTCACCTGATGTCGGCCACATGCAGCAAGCTGCGCCGAGGAGTAACAGGGGCAGGGCCGCAGACGACACCATGAGCCTGATACGCCAGCGCCAGGAGGAGCTCAATGCCCTGGTTGCCCGGCAAGTGAGCGAGGCTGCCTCGACCAGGGAGGAGATCCGGGGGTTGTCAAGGGACATGAAAGCTGCCATGGACAGCAACACGACGCGCCTATGTGAGGAGATGGCCGCTGTGAGGCAGGTCCTAACGCGCATTGCTGAGGCGATGGAGAGCATGCGTCACTCACAGGGAGCAGATCAACCAGCCACGCCCTCGTCTACTAGCTCCGACCAGACAACCATCCTGCGCAGGTCCAGCCGGTCCTTGCGGCGGTCAGACTCACAACCCCCCAATGGTGGTAGTGGAGGAGGGAAGTAGGGCCAGCCTGTCCCTGTTGACACTTGGGAACTAATGCAGCACTGATGTGCACACCATGTTCGGTGGAGTTGTGGGGGAAGGGGGGTGAGGGTGTTTGGGGGAGTTGTGGGGGGAGGGGGGTGAGGGTGTTTGGGGGAGTTGTGGGGGGAGGGGGGTGAGGGTGTTTGGGGGAGTTGTGGGGGGAGGGGGTGAGGGTGTTTTGGGTGGAGGGTACATGCACGTTTGAATGTCATAATGCTCAATACAGACGTAATGGCATGGATAATCACATGACTCGACATTGATAATTGTGTATGTGTGTTTGATTGTTGAAGGGTGCACTGTGATTATGTCCTCCATACACCCCGTGCCCTGAGCTGAACACCAATTGCACCCTCCTAATCCATGTGCATCAGAAACAATGGTCTATCAGGTGCTGCCGCACAGCACGTCCCTCATGGGCATCGCCACCTGCATGACCTGCAGCCCCCTCTCCTCCATCCTCATCCCCGTCATCATCCTCAGATGGTGGTCGCAGTTCTATGTCAGGGGGCATTGGCACATTCCGTCTGATACACATATTGTGAAGCATGACACATGCCATGGTGATCTTGGCCACCTTCTCATGCCCGTACAGGAGTGCCCCGCCCGACCTGCTGAGGCACCGGAAGCGTTCCTTCAATAGGCCGAATGTCTGCTCGATCACCACGCGGGTACGGGTGTGTGCATGATTGTAGTCCTCTTCGTGCCTGTTCTGTGGGTTCCGCACAGGGGTAAGGAGCCACCTCTTCAGGGGATAACCTGCATCACCTGCATGGGTGCAACAATGGGTATGTGTAAGTGTCTACATAATGTGGAGCGTGCACATGTCACACAAACAAACATTGCATATTCAACGACATCCACTGATCCAAGCACGCATGGCAATCAGGGTAACTGCAATGTGGGAAGGTGAGGTGGTCCTTGCAAGTGGACATGCACCATGCATGCATACAGCAGGGATTGCCATGTCCCGCCAGAGTTTAAGTGATTTGTGTTTCCTGGCCCTGGCAACGTTAGTGCCACACTGCTAGTACACTGCCATTCCTTAGTTGATGTCCCCATGCTGTTTGATGGCAATTCTGTGGTGGGGTACGGGTGTGCCTCACCACAATGGCTACAGGGGATCCATTTGTATGCACTCATGTGCGCGGACCATTTCTGATGTAGTTCAGCGTACATTTCAGTTGTGATTTTGATATGCATGTTGCTGATTTGTGTAATGGGGGAATGGTGTGTTGTGCGGTGTGCATGTTGTTTGGAATGGCCTGTTTGGCGTAATGGATTGATATGTTTGCCGTGGCACTCACTTCCGGCATGTGGTTTTGTCTCTGGTCCATTGTGGGCTGCCTCACTGTACAGTGATGCAAATATGTATGTCCATTCTTCTCATGACACAAGTTCACGCACAGTTGGAGTATGCATCTCCCCCCCCCCCATTCACGCCCAGTTGGAGTATGCATCTCCCCCCCCCCATTCACGCCCAGTTGGAGTATGCATCTCCCCCCCCCCCATTCACGGCCAGTTGGAGTATGCATCTCCCCCCCCCCCATTCACGGCCAGTTGGAGTATGCATCTCCCCCCCCCCCATTCACGGCCAGTTGGAGTATGCATCTCCCCCCCCACTCACAATCCACATCACACTGACATGTGGTCAGCCTGCTACTCACCAAGTAGCCACGAACGTTGTCCAGCATGTCGCTCCATGTATCGTGGTATTGTCGAGTTCCGCAGGACCATTGCATCATGGGTTGAACCGGGATATCGGGCACAGCAATGTGTGATGATCTTATTGGAGTCACATACCATTTGGACGTTGATGGAGTGGTATTGCTTTCTGTTACGGTACACTACCTCATTGGCATGTGGGACCACCAGTTCTACATGGGTACAGTCGATGGCCCCAATGCAACTTGGGATGCCTGCCAGTGTATGGAAGCCTACTTTGGTGTTGGAGATCTCCTGGGCAGTCCGTGGCATGTATATGTGTTGACTTGTGTGCTGCAGGAGGGCATCGAGCACCTGGTTCAGTGTGCGTGAGAATACTGGTTGTGATATGCCATGCATCTGACCTACCGTATGCTGGTAGGTGCCTGTGGCCAAGAAGTGGAGCACTGTTACTACCTTCAGTAGAGGGGGGATGGCAGTACGGATGTCAATGAGACTCACAATGTCGTTGTATATCATGTCTACTATGGTGGTGATGGTATCCCAGTCCAGACGGTACAGGGTGTGTATCTGCTCAGGGGTTAGGTTGACTGGACTGGCTCTGATCCTGGGAATTGGTGGCTGCCTCTGTGGTATCACTAGGTGCACTGGTGGTGCTTGCTGCGCCTGTCTTGCCCTCCTCCTCCTCCTCCTGCGTCTCCTCTGTGCTGCCTGTTGTTGTAGCTGCTGCACAGCAATCATGTCCTCTAGCCCATGTAATGCTGCTAGTATTGCATCCATCTTGGTGTGGGAATGGGTGTGGGGAGGGGTGTGGTGTGCTCTTTTGTGCTGCCAGTCTCCATTGCCTCCACCTGTGCTGATTTTGTCCACCTGTGGCAGGTTGGAACTCTGCTGTGCTCTTTTAACGTGTGGTTCGCGATGCCGGTATTAGCGCCTTGCCGGTAAGGGTTCTTTGGGTCTAGTACATGCCGGTATTGCCATGTACGCATGGCTCGTGATGCCGTGATATTAGCGCTATGCCGCTATTTCCGGTCTGAGGGGCCGCGCGCTCACGGACTTGCCGCTAATAGTGCCACCGTACTTTGCGGTGCCGCTAATAGCGGTATGTCCGGGTCGTGATTGGGGAGGGGATTTACCGATATCGGTAATCCCTTACCGGTAACGGTATGTCCCTACCGCCTACCGTGTAATGAGGCCCATTGACTTTCTGGGGGAAGGTCAGGAAAAGTATAAAGTACCCGAGGAGTTGAGTTGAAAGTGAGATTTATTGTTTGTTTGTTTTATAATTTGCAATGCGCAAGCCTCCCCTCAGTTAACAGTGGGCAGCATTTACATGAGATTGCGAAGCTTAGTTACAGCAACAAAAATATATACATACACATATTGACAAAGTCAGCAATATGAGGTGAATAGAGAGAGAAGTCAAAGATGACACCCAGGTTGTTCGCCACCCAGGAGGGTGAAGGGAGGGGTTAGGGTTAGCATACTTTGTTATGTACACTGTACAATAACATTTTTTTCAAAAAGACAATCAGATTACAATGATTTAAACCGGGATTTGTACTTCTCAACGAGCTCTGCTTGGGGTGGACATGGCACAGTGGCAATGTTTGGTGGCAATGCATCAGTGCTCTGCACAGAATCGCTCAAAATTCCAAGTCTGTGCTTCTCTAGTACATTAACAATAAGGCCTTTAACAAAGTGGAACTCCATTTCCTCATATACTGGTTTCACCACCCATTTCTTACTTCTTTTTGCAAAGGCCGTAGTGTAGCGAAGCATCCCTGCATTTCCCGTAGTCCGAGATTGTTCACGGCACACATTCTCGTTATGGGCCAAGACCGCTAGTAGAGTCCTATGTTTCATGCCCTGCATGCCGAAATGCAATCGCTTTGGCCTGTACTTTAGGCACATATTGTGGAATACCTCCAAACCTCCTGTGTGACAGAATTCTGTCAGTCCCCTCAAATCTCTTGATAGAGTTTTATCAAAAACAATCTTCTCAATGGCTTTGTGTGTAGGTGAAGATGGAATCAACCACTTCTTCTTCCGTGCCTCATCTGGGGACAAAGGGCCATGTTCACATTGGTGGAAATGTTGGTTTTCTGTCCAGCGGTGAACGTTGGTACAGTGGTGCATCAGTGACCGCCATTTTTCAAGTAGGATTTCCACTGACCCTTCACAAGTTTTGGAGCTCCACCAAAGATGGTTGCTGATAGACTGGGACCACTGTGAAATACTTTCCAAACCTTTTTTTTCCCCTGCAGCCGAGATGTTCTTATTTATTGATTTAGCAAGATACCATACGTCAAATTGATGCTTAATATGTGGGAACTGCTCTCTCATTGTCTTGGCTATTGAAACGTGTCTGTCCGTAGCTATGAGGTCGATGTGCATTCCCCTCGATTGTAGATATTCCAATGATTTTATAAATCTTAGTTTCTCCATGGCCACTGAGGATTTACATTGGGACACCTGCACGACCACCGAACTCACAATTTTCTTACTATCCATGTCCTGAAAGTGGTAGGTGCAGTACTTGGCAGAAAATCCAGGGCTGTCGCACTGTCCATCGCCGGCTAGCCTGAATCGTTTGCCTTCGAATGTACTTTCTAGAGACAATTGTTCAATTTTCCAAGCATCACTAATTGCCGGAAATAGATAATCATGTTGGAATTTGTAGTACTGCGTTTTAGAAATGAAATGGTGTCCCACAAACTGAAAGAAAGACTCTAACTTTCTAAAACTGGACCCACTAAAAAGTAAGGCAGCTGCACACAGTAGATTGCCTGCTGGCAGTTTCCCCAGCATCGGTTGTGCAGACCATGAGAACGTATGATGTAATGTACAGGTGGCATGTATTTTGACGTTACTGCCTTGTGTTTGACGAGTCACATGAATCAATGACTTACCACATGCTTCCCCTCTAACAGAAGCGACGTTTCAGCATACTTATAATATCCATCAAACAACTGTCGAATACTATGTATTTGCCCCCTTTCATTAGACTGTCATCCTGCATCACAGTTGTTTCGGACTGCTTCGTTGCGGACATATCACCAGAATTGAAACTAATATCGCTGATATCAGGTTCTGGTGCGTCAGTGAATAGTGCTGCTGATTCATTCTCTGTCATTTCAACATCTATTACTTGAACATTGATGGGAGAGCACAACAATGGCGACAGCTTTTTGAGTGGCATTTTTTTTGCTGGTGTAGATTGTGTGAATTGATCTGCGACTACTTCAAAGCTATCTTCAATACATCCAGTATCATCTTCTTGTGGTGGTGCAGTCGCACTGTAGCAATGGTCCAATAAAACTTTACTGGATTCTCCGGACACATTCAATTCATGTTCTGGCCATTGGACATGAGCATCTCGAGTCTGAACACGCCGCGCCTGAATTAATACTTCCTCCATAGTGTAAATGGTCTGGCAAGCAGCATCTCTCATTTGCTTCACAGTCTGTGTATGTATAGTTCGTACACCCACGGGTAACTAGAGGACAGATTGGAAAAGGGATGTTCAGTTTAAACACAAGATAAAGTATAGTACAATTGACAGAAAAAAAACATAATATAGTCCCCAACACAAAACAATTTATAAAAATATGAACTGTTTTTAACTAACCTTATTTTTGTTTCTTTTCTTTGCAACTTTCTTGACTCGAACTTCAACATCTGCACACTGTTGCTCCGATCCGTTTCCGCATGTCTTCCCTTAATCTTGCGCTGCAACGATTATATTTTCTGGATCCGCATAGACAGCACGGAATGACGCTCCATCGACTCCCTGAAACATAGTACTTGCGTTAATAAGGAAGAAAGTATAGCAAATGGAATCACATTATATGATCTTGCTCGATGGAACTGTCAGTATCCATACCTCGTGCTGATGAAGAATATCTAGGGATGTTGTCAATGTAGTGCGCACTTCCGAAAGGTGCTGCACCGATTCGTATACGCATGCTCCTGCTTCCACTTCCCCTGGAATTACTTGAATGTCAGGCTCCGCATCAAGTGCAGGGTTGACGCTCCATCTACCGCCTGAAACATAGTACTTGCATTAGTAAGGATTACAATATTGAAAACATAACACACACTTGGGGACGACCACACAGGTACATATCAATGGCTAACCACGAATGAAAAATTGTGTAGAACAATCACGCTAAAAGTATACAAGATCTGATGATCCCGCTCGATGGAACTATCAGTATCCATACCTTGTGCTGCTGAAGAACATCTAGGCATGTTGTCAATGTGGTAGACGCTTCAGCATCTCCCTGAAAGACAATACTTGCATTAGTATAGATAACACTAATTATAACTGAAAACAAACACTAGGGGACGACAACTAAGGTGTATATCAATTGGAAAGCACTAACCAAACATTTGGTAAAATAATTGCACGATACATAAAAACTATTACTTGTCATGCATAAAACAAGTCTGAAGCGGAATAGCTAAGTAAGATTACCTGATACACGGTAGAAGTGGTTGATAACTGCGGGCACGTCACGGATGTATAATGTTCTTGCTTCAGATTCAGTCGATAGTCAAGCAGTTGTAAAGGTAAATTATTGTTTGATAATGAAATGCCAATATTAAAAATTGCCATGTAAGGCGACAGAATACTTGAGAATTATGCTATTGAAAATGCGCAAAATAGCACAGTTCCCTGTGCCCATAAATAGATTTCCTTTGAGGGTTATAAAATCGAAAAATAATTTGATAAATGTCATTATTCAAAAAGCTGTACACTCATATCAATATCAAAAGTATTACAAGGGACAGAACACCTAAAATATCAATTAATCCATTCGGCTACCTACACACTACTGCAAGGCCTAAAACTAAATCCGGACACTTGACTCACCAGTGGCGGAATGTGGACGAATAGAGTGGGAATAGCGTTTGCGAGCAATTTTCGTGTCGTTCGCCGTTTATTCTTCTTTGTTACCCAAAATGTGGCGTACATGTTCGAGGGAAAGTGCCGACTGCAGATGCGGTATCGATCACCCATCTTGTCCTCAAAGACTTGTTGGACTCTACTTTCAAGCTCTTCCGGTGGATATCCGCAATGCCTGACCCATTCTCTTATTCAATCAACAGTTTTAGGGAATACATGCATTGTAGTGCCCTCAGATTTAGAATGAGTCTTTGAAGGGCAACCGCCAATCGAACAGGCAGGCTTTGTTGAAAATTCTGAAAAGTAAATATCAACATTATTTTAAATTCTTGATGAATACAAATGTGATAAAAACGTAAATGAACCATACAATGTTCAATGCATGGTTTGTTTTGGTCGCCGGAACTATACCAGTTCATCAAGTGCGGCTTGGTATTTACATAACTTTCACAAATTAATAAATGATGTGACTAAACTGTGAACATGTGACTCGTCCCTTGGATGTACTGTCTTGCACGAGACGGAAACATGCTTACATTATAGACAGGACCCGCGAAGGATGCAATTTGATGACAAGTGACACAGATGAAAATAAATAGATCGATTGATAGCATAATAATTGAAACTCAAATCAATAGCAATGAGCCAAATGAACATTGCACTATTGAGTACTCTACTCGCAAATAGATAGAAATTTAAAAATGACCGAAATATGACTGTGAAACATGGCCTTACCTTGACCAACAAACATTTAGATTCAGCAAGCCCAGTAGTTTGAGGCAGGAGAACAGGTAGATGGCCACAGGTAGCACACTGACGAGTTTGCTCGAAGCGGTCGAAGAAGTTCACAGATGGCACGACGACGAGCTGATCAATCTCAGTGGTTCTCGGGTAGCACGTTGAGGAGTTGACTTGCAAAGCACAAAGATGTTCTCATGAGACATACCAAGTGGTTTATAAAGTATTATAAACAGGGGTGTGTTTGTGAATGAATGACATGTATATGTCGTGGAATTATGTGGATTGCAGGGGGGCGGCCAGCGTCAGTGGAGGCCTGCCTGGAGACACAGAGTCTGAGGAGCCCATGTGAGCGATGGCCCCTGGGCGTGGGATACCTTTTGAAGTGTACATGCTGTTTGGCACCTTGGCTGTTTGCGCCCCTGACAGCCCCCCATGGCAGCGCGCATCCACTGGCGCGAACTGCCTTTGATGGGGGGGGGGGTGGATTGGCCGGTGGGCGTGCAGGCAAGGCACAGGAAGACTGCTGAATGGAGACACACTTATGTGGATTGCAGGGGGCGGCCAGCGTGAGGGGGCATCCTGGCCGGAGACACGGGGTCTGAAGGTGGACATGGGATCAATCACCCATGAATGATAGACAGCTTTGAAGTGTACATGGTGTTTGGCACCTTGGCCGTTATCGCCCCTGACAGCACACCATGGCAGCGCTCATCCCCGGGTGCGAACTGCCTTTGATAGGGGGTGGGTGGATGGGCCGGTGGACGTGCAGGCAAGGCACAGGAAGACTCTTTAATGGAGACACACTTGACTCATTTAAAAAATCGAAACAACCGTCGTTAAAATATATGTGGTGTTTTATTTTGTTTCTTATTTTGATGGCACAAAAATACAAAACTTTACACATTGTACAGGTCAGGTTACAGCGCAGCGAGGGAAAATCCCCTGTACTGACCGCTGTCACCGGGGAAAGTTTGTTTTATGGCAGCAACGGCACAGGCGGGTATTATTCTTCGAACGCGGTGTCAAAGCCTCCCGTGAAGCCACCATGTAAAGGAACGATAGGCCACTATCCTGTACCACCTGTGAAAAAGAATAATACAAACTGTTTTTAAATGACCAAGATAAGTTTATTAAACCTTTTTAGCCGGTCAAGTGGCACAGCGAGTAGAGCGCTCGCTTTGACATCCGTGCAGAGCCTACTAACGCAGGTTCGAATCCCGGCAGGGCCAAACTCATCCTTTCATCCTTCCGAGGTCGATAAATGAGCACCACACACCGTGGGTAATAATAAGCAGCGCTCAGATACCTGAGGGTTTGTAGCGCTATATAAGTGCCAAATTATTATTAATTATTTGTTGTCAATAACAATTCTTGTAACTAATGGCATTCTGCTCAGACAAATGCTATCTAGACACTGCACACTGTTGAACGACTTTCATGCGTTACAATTAAATGTAGATGTAATTTTGAATATAGGAGACGACCATGAAATAGTAGCGGCATCACAACCAGAGTATACTTACTAGTTACTCGGATTACGAGGACGAACAGTTGCGCAAAGTTTGTGCATAAGCACCATCATTATCCTCAACACGGACCGTATAAGGCAGGCTGCCCTGAAGTCTGGCAGCTCGGTGATGCATTGCAGCTGTGGCTCACCTTCCGAAATGTAGGCCACGCATCCCGACTTTTCACAGCAGCAGCAGTTCTCCTCATCGGTTGGCATTAGCTCGCACCAATTGCATGTGCACCAGGTGGATACACAGTCCATGCGACTAGGTCCAGTGTCTTCATCCATTGATTCGTCCTGCCAACTGCCGTCCGAAGCCCCATCGTTTTCGCATGTTTCCCTTTCCAGTAGTTCCTCCTCGGTATACTCAGGCTCGTACATGTAGGGCATTATTGTAGCCATTGTGTGATAAACAAACTAACATAATTTAAAGCGATGGTACAGGTGTTCACACGGGCTACAAGCGGCGAAGGTAGCTCACCAGAGCACAGAAACGAGTCACAGAATACTCAAAGTAACACAGAGAGAGGAATGGAATCGAAAATATGCTGCTGTGTGTTGTCAAACGGTCTGTTTATACTTATTGAGTAAAGAGGCGTCCTGCCATTTCCATGGCGACACGTCATTAGCTGATGCGCCGCGAATGTTGACACGAGACGTGCTTTGACATTGTAAAATGGGCGGTACGCGTCTGCTGATGACAGGCTCAGGGGCGGGGGATATGATTTAGTGCCGCAAAAGCAGGTCACCCAGGGCGATGGTGCAAGTGATAGGATTATCACAAAATGGCTGCGCCCTGCTGCCTGTTTTCGCATGCGTTTAATGGACGAAAACTTGGGTAAGGTCCATAGGTAATTTTTCTAATATCGACCGACTTAGGCTTAAAAACACATGGCCGACCCGTACGGACAGTAAACATTTCTGACCGAACCATTCCTTTAAATTGAATTGGTAGTAATCTATGATGTACTCTTCAGTTACTGCACTAGCTGCTTTCTCTATATTATTCTCTGGCCAACAGATATATTTTGCAGCATGATTTGTACGCAGGTTCCCCATGGGTTTACAATTAGGATAGATTCCATCAGTTACCAATGTGAGAAGTAGCGAGTCATGATCGCTCCAACTATTAGGGTTTACCTTAAAATCCTTAAAGTGCAATGACATTACTGGGCTAACAAATGCATAGTCAAGCGTACTCTGAGATTTACCACTTTTCCAGGTATAATTCCCAGGATAATCATTATCAGTCCTTCCATTCAACATCCCCAAATCCTAACTTTTAAAGAAATTCAGCCAACATAAACCCTCGGTCACTTTCAGAGTGAGCCATTAGGCTCTTAGGTTTTAAATTGGGGTTTATCAAGGTCTCTTCCACCCCAATCATATGGCAATGGAAGTCACCCATGACTACCACAGCTCTATTCCCAAGAGTCAAGGTCCAGTGTGTCAAAAGATCGTGCATGGCCTCCTGCAGACGCTCTCTCAAAATGGCCTCTGGCAGATTGTATAGGCTGATTAACAAAATTCTTTCCAGTTCACCATCATAGTCGCTTTCTACTTTGACAGCAATTAGATTATCATCAAAGTCAGTGTTTTTACGGCATGACTTTACTGTATGAACTACACCAATAAGCAATCCCCTGTAAGGCCTACCTCGTATGCCCTTTTTAGCTAATGACTGGTAGATCAAAAAAAACATCTAATATCATGGAGGACGTTAACCATATTTTTTTGCAAACATATACACGTATGGTTTGTGATATATGAAAGTGAGCCTATGGGAGAAAATACATTAGTGAAGCCTCTACAATTTCAGGAAATAACTGTAAATTCTCAACGTTTTAGAACAACTTCAGGGAGAGTTTCTGCAAGCCATTTAAATATATTTTGGATATCAATCATCCCAACCTCCTTCCCTATCTGGAGGCAGGGCATACTTGATCCTATCTTGAACTCATTTATGTCTGTTTTGGGCCAGTTTGGATCTTCTTGGTCCAGATCAAAATCCAATTCAACACCAGCCATTAGAAGACTCTCCTTATAACTTTGCATCAATTGTGCTGTTGCTAAAAACTTGCAGTGTATTGCTGATACCTTTAGGTTTATTCCTTTCAACGGCTCCACAAATTCAAAGTCATCCGACCTCAGTACTCTCAATTGCAGCACTGCATGTAGCCTAGTCAAAAAGTCAGATCTTGTTAGCCATTTACATTCATTTCCTTGATATATGTTCTTGATTAGGCAAATTTGATTGCTAGATGGCTCTACAAGATTTATTTTCTTTACAACTGTTGATATAGGACTTTCTTTCAATACAGGGACTAGCCTTGGACTCTTGATAGGAGTAGAGGAATTGCTATCCTCTTCACACTGGAGTTGTGGTAATGTGGGTTCAAGTGATTCCTCTTCCCGTAGGTCATTTCCATTGTCTGTAAAGAGCCAGCTGGTAAGACTGCCCTCGCCATTTGCAATTCGTTTTTTGGCTTGCGCTGCCCTTTTTTGGGCTTTTTTTGTTCGTTTTATAAGCAGGCCAGTTTCTGGTAATGGTGATGCGACCACACATGGTGCCTCATTCCGAGTCCAGTGGTAAGGGGTTAACGGCACCGGTAAGGATGCCAGTGCCTTTAACCCCCTACCGCCGCATTCCGAGGTCCCTTAGCGGGAGCCCCTAAGGAACCAAGGAGCTAATAACGGGCCTGCTATTTGCGGGCCCGTTATTAGCTCCTTCCCCATTCCCATTGAGTTATATGTGGGCTTGAATGGGAATGGGGAATGGTTTTCGGAATGGGGACTTAACGGGTCCGCAAAGGTCGGAATGTCCCGGTAAGTCCCTATTCCAACACCACAGACCCGGACACGGGTTTGGAGGCAGCCATGGTGCTATTAGCACCATGGCTGCCTCCAAACTCGTAATGACCCCTATGGTATTTTGCTCATTGCCGCCCTTTTCGCCATTCTGCGTTGTTTCCGCAAGTAAAATATTGCAGAATTTTTGGCTATATTCAGGTCAGTATCTGGCTCAAGGTTAACCTCCGGGTCCTCGAGGATACTTGCCGCTTCAGAGAGGTTACAGTCTGCTTCTTTTCTGGGTTTATGGACTGGGGCGATAACTGGTGCAGTGTTATTCGTATTTCCCAAAAAATGCATCCACACGTTTTCAATAGAATTTTTAAGGCAAACTGTAATGCAGCCATAGATGACTGTATCTCCGCCAGTTTGGACGAACATGGGAAGGAGTCACGAGATGCTTCCAATGCGATTCCAGTGGTCGTTTCAGCTGAATGGATCGCTAAACTGGGTGAGACCGATAGTCTAGAAGCAAGCAGAGAAGAATTAGAGAGCTCTTTGCCATGCGCCACTTGCTGATCATCAGAGTTGCTTCCTGTCAGCATCAGTTGCGCAGGGGTCATCTCTTTCTGCATGCAAAGACATAGCTCAAGCAAAGAATTGTTATCAATGTCCCCGTAATTCATCGTGTCCTGGATTTTACTACCATTGTGTCCCATAGGCTCCACTTTTTCCAACGCAGTTGAGTTCGTTTCGGGCTGGGGATTAGCAGGAAAGAAATCAGTTATTACACCATTACTAGGCAGAGTTTGCTTTTTTGTTTTCCTGCTTAGTCTGTCGCTGGCTTCTGCGCTGTCAACTGTGCCCATTATATTTTAGTTTTGCCCTTCTGATTGTGTAAGTTGTATTTTGACTGCAAGCTCTTCTTGTTAGATGGCATACTATGTTCTACTTATACGCTGTCCCAATGTTCAGAATTAGAATAAATCAACTGCTCCAATAAATAAAAAGTCGAGCCGTTCACTTTTGTTGTGTGCGGTCAAGATCAAAGGCAACTAGCCCGCAGTCTCCCGGCCTCATACTGTTTGTAGCTAAGCTTCTGTGTCAGTGCAATCAAAAGTTCTAGAAAATATAAAACCTTTCTTTACCTTTAAGTTCAGACCGGAATCTGTAGCCATGCAGGTTCCGGGAATGGAATTCCGTCTCCACCTCTGCCATGACCTACAGAACGTGCCCCTTTTGGACTTCCTGGTCCTTGTCTCAACGGGGCTTGCACTCCCTGGTACTCCCAACATGGCCGTCCAGCGTTAAACACCATCCTCGCTCTACACGTTGGACGTAGCGTGTTCTATTAATAGACTAGGCCCCTCGCGACTCCGTGCGTCACAATGCTATTGCGAAGTAGCGACCAGACGTGTGCTCTGTAGCTCGCGGTATTGCCTCCCTGATTCTGTCCCTACTAACTCCATTCCTAGTCCCTCTCCTTTCTTTCTTACTTCCTGGACTCGTGTGCTGAGTAGTGCACTTTCTTAATTTCCCGGATTCCTGGATCGTTGCATCCCAGAATTTTGAAGGCACGCTGGAGTCGGAAGAGACTCGTGCAGCCTTATTCAAGACCCGATCCGTCAGCAAGAAGGCATCGACCAAGAAATCCAGCAAAGATCGGACTCAGGTGAGAAGGGGGGAACTCCTTGACAGTTTGAGATGCCACCCGACCGAACTCGATATGGACATGGAAGTGGCCGTTCAGGACCTGATACGTGGCATGCAAGAACTGTCAACCGAGGTACAGAATCTAAAGGCGGAAAACGCCGCTCTCAAACAATTAGTTCTATCCCGTGATTCTGCCACAAAAGAAAGTGTGTTGCTGGGTGGCATAGTTAACAAATACGATGGGTCGGCAAAAACCCTTCGTGGATTCCTGGATTCATGTTTGGTCCACTTTACTTTTAAGCCCTACTACTTTTCGACTCCCAGGGCTAAGGTGGGTTTTATAATTTCTCACCTTTCAGGAAATGCCTTAACCTGGGCTACGCCCCTCGTTAATTCCGGCGATGCTCTCCTAGATGACTATGATGGGTTCATACAGGCCCTTAAAACCATGTTTGACCCCCCAGAGCAGGTCTATAGTGCCCAGGAACCCTTGTTAGACTTTCAGCAGGGATCCCAGGATATGCTCACCTTTGTAACCCGTTTCAAGCAATTAGCCAAGGAAGCTGATTGGTCCCCTGAGGTGAGTTTTAGCCATTTCAGGAGAGGACTGAATGAGGAGATTAAGGATGAGTTGGCCAGAGTAGCTCACCCAAACTCATTCCAGGCACTAATGGACCTTTCCATGCAAATTGACTTTCGTATCCAGGAAAGGAAGGCAGAGAAGAAGAAATCCAGAGGAAATCCTCCGAGAGTGTCCTTTGAGAGCACCACCAAGACGGACACAAACCCAGGCTCAGTCACTGAACCAGAACCAATGCAGATAGGAGCCTTCCGTGGACCTATATCCCTGCAAGAAAGGATGAGAAGGATTCATACGGGGTTGTGCATGTATTGTGCCTCAGATAAACACTTGGTTAGGGAATGTCCTCTGGCCCCTCCTCGGCGTTCGGGAAACGCCAGCTCCCGATCCTAGCTGGAGCAGAGCTTCGGGAGAGAGATGTTTGTTCCACATCAATTCCATCCTTGAACTCTCCTGGACAAAACAGTTTGGTGATAGTGCAGGCCTTCCTATCGCCCTCCAAGAATAAGACCTATTCCATTTTGGCCTTGGTAGACTGCGGAGCTATGGGAATATTCATTGATCAAGATTGGGTTGTTAGTCATCACATTCCATATGAGACACGAAGCACCATGCAGCTGGTGGAACCAATCGATGGAAGACCCCTCACTTCAGGGCCCATAAGCCTGCAGACTAAAGAGATCCAGCTTCTATAAACCATCACCAAGAGCGGATTAGATTCAACATCATTAAGTCAGCTCATTACCCCATGGTATTGGGTATGCCCTGGTTACAGAAGCACAATCCGTATATCAATTGGACAGCAGGATCACTATTCCTAGGCTCAGAGTTTTGTATGTCTCACTGTCTATTCCTGGATCCCTCCTTGACACCCCCTAAAGAACCAACAAGAGACCAGCAAACACCACTCATGGTTTCCAATATCATACAAGTCCCTGAGGCCGATCCGGGATATGCTGATGTATTTTCAACTGCCATAGTCCAGGCCTTACCCCCTCTCAGACCTGAAGACTGCGCCATAGATACAGATCCCTCAGCAGTGATTCCCTTCGGCAGAATGTACATCCTTTCCGAACCTGAGAAAAAGGCCCTCCGAGATTACCTGGATACCAACCTTGAAAATGGCACCATAAAACCTTCAAAATCTCCAGCGGGTGCTTTGTTCTTCGTTCCCAAGAAGGACACCAAGAAACTCAGACCTTGCCTCGACCATCGTGGCTTAAATCAATGCACCCTTAAAGACCGGTACCCATTGCCCTTGATCTCGGATATCCTGGAAGCTGTGAGAGGCACCGTAATATTCACGAAGTTGGATCTCCGGGGTGCCTACCATTTGATCCGTGTCCGGGAAGGAGACGAATGGAAAACCGCCTTTAGAACACCCTTTGGTCACTATGAATATCTAGTCATGACCTTTGGACTAGCTAATGCCCCTGCAGTTTTTCAACGTTTCATGGATAGGGTGTTCTCTGACATGTTATTCCTCTTCGTCATTGTCTATCTGGACGACATATTGATCTTTTCTAAGGACCTTCTGAAGCATGAAGAACATGTAAAGGCAGTATTACAACGACTCTGTGAACACAAACTTTTAGCCAAACCCGAAAAATGCTTGTTTCACGTTACTTCTGTTCACTACCTAGGATTCATCCTTAGCCCAGAAGGAATTAGTATGGACCCTTCAAAGGTAAAGGCCATACTGGCATGGCCCGCTCCCACATCCGTGAAACAAATTCAATCCTTCCTGGGGCTTGCCAACTTCTACCGGAAGTTCATAACCACCTTTTCTGAGATCGTTCAGCCGATCGTTGCTCTCTTTAAGAAAGACACCCCCCTTATCTGGTCTGCACCGCAAGATGAGGCATTCCAACACTTCAATGCAGAGTTCACGCAAGCCCCCATCTTAGCCCAACCCGACATAAATCGACCATTCCTAGTGGAAACGGATGCCTCTAACTACGCCATAGGAGCGGTGTTGAAGCAGGAATTTGAGGATAAACTGGAACACCCCATTGCTTACCTTTCACAAACCCTGACTCAGACACACTACGCCGTCCTGGAAAAGGAACTGTTTGCCATCCGCCAAGCCTTCACTGGATGGCGACATCTACGTCTGGGTGCTAGACATCCAGTTCAGGTCCGCACGGACCATCGGAATCTTCAAATTCTACAGTCATTGGAGTGTAGGAACAGTGGTCAGGCGCGTTGGGCCTACTTCTTTGCCCAGTACCACTTCCACATCACTCATGTTCCCGGATCACAAAACCTGATTGCTGACGCCTTATCTCGACGTTCTGACTATGTAACTACTGAAGATAGGGCCTATCCTAAGATGTTTCCCCACACGATTTTTGTAGCTCAAGCTGTCAATCTCCTGGAAGAAATTCGAGTGCAAACCCAATCCTCTGATCTGTGGAAGGATATTTCAAGGAGGAATCAATGGAATCTAACAGTCAAGGAAGGATATTTATTCAAGGACAATGTACTGGTCATTCCCACACAGAAATTACAACAAAGAATAATAAACCTCTGTCATGATACCCTTCACTCCGGACATCGTGGCATAACCAACACCCTCCGCCTCATACAAAGACAGTTTTGGTGGCCTGGAATGAAGACCGACGTACAGCAGTACATCCAAGCTTGTGCTATCTGTAGTCAAAATAAACATGATAACAAGAGACCGGCGGGTCTTCTACTGCAACCTACACTGCCAACAAGACCATGGGAATTCATTGCTACAGACTTCATTGTGGAATTACCACCTTCCCGAGGATACACAACCATCATGGTTACCATTAACTTCTTCACTCATATGGCTCATTTTACACCCCTGTGTAAGCTACCATCCTCGTCCAAAGTTGCTGGAATCTTTCTGGAACACATATTCCGTCTGCATGGACTTCCTTCCAAGATCATATCTGATTGAGGACCTCAATACGTCTCACAATTCTGGAAACATCTCTGTCGCATTTTGGGAATCCAACGCGCCCTCTCATCAGGTTAGTGTTAGGGAGAATTCTCTGTAAAGGCTAATTTCCCAAACCTAGTGAGTCCCTCAGCAGCTTTGCTGGATTTTTGGGGTTTAATTTTTTCTCCTGCTAAGAGTGAGACTCTTTTTCTCCCACTCTTAGGCATGATTTGAGAATGTCCTTTGACTATTTAATGTGTTTTATGGGCTATGGGGTCTTTTACTCCATAGGGCTTCATGTGTTTTTGGTAAGTGTGTTACACAGCACCCTCAGTGCAGTAACACAGGGGTGTCATAGTGACCCCCAATCATAGACTCGATACCCTGGGACTGACTACTGTCTCCCAGGGCATGTAAAGTCACCATTGGCTTTACTAGTCTTAAATTGTGAACAGAACCAGTACAAGCCATCATATTGTGGAATTACTGGTTGGGTTAATTTGATTGCCCCTGGGTCTGTTTTCCAAGGGGGCACTGTCCAGTCCCCCCTTGTGGAGTTTCTGGCTGGTGGCAGTGGACACCACACAAAATATTCCAACGGAATATTTCCTATGGGATTTTCCCATTCATTTTAAACGCACCACTTTTTGGTGCAATGTTAAAGATACCGCCGGGTTATTTATTTAATATTTATTCCCCGGTTGGGTCTTTTTGCCAGGACTCAGTTTTAAAATGGCGTTTGTGTTCGCCTCTGAAACTCCAACCCAAGTCGAGCCCTTTGTTCCACTTTTGGCAGGCTTCTGCACAGAAGCCTCCAAAAGTGGTGCCACTCTGTCTGGGTCTACAGGATGCGTGGGAGGGGGGAATAGGCACCCTGGACTGAGTTGCCTTGGCAACTCAAGTCGCACTCTTGTGTGATTGGCCCATTGGTGAGCCGCCCGGCTCACCACTTAGCATGTTTGATTGACAGCTAGGCTGATGAATGGGGGTTTTTCTGCATAAAAGCAGGGTTTTGGGGACTGGAACTTCAGAAGTCGCCACATGACCTAAAGAATCCGAAGAGGGGAGAAGCTGAGCCATCTACAACGACGACACCGCCGGTGGAGCCCTGCTGTACGAAACTCAACACTTTCCCGACGACAGAGAAGATCTTCTTCCCTTTGAGCTTGTGGGAACAACCAGTTCACCTTTTTCGCCTTCCTGGATCGT
This sequence comes from Ambystoma mexicanum, assembly GCF_040938575.1. NCBI lineage: Eukaryota > Metazoa > Chordata > Amphibia > Caudata > Ambystomatidae > Ambystoma > Ambystoma mexicanum. Next base: position 642,680,394 of record NC_090939.1, read on the forward strand.
CTCGTGGTCGAATCGCCCGTGCCAAGCACCCCGGCGGCCGGATAGCCACGCTTCACCACTACTACGAATAAAAGGGTAGTTCCTTTTAACCGGGAAACTCCGCAGCTGGTTTCTTCCCTGGCAGTGCAACAACCTACAGCTTTCCTCCATGTCGAGATCTTCTCTTCCCCTGGATGAAGCCCCGACTTGCACCCGCTGCCAGGAACAATTGCCCCCGCTGGAGCTTTCTCACCATTTCAGGTACTCTGTCCGGCCTGGTTTCCCTTGCAACAGACTGTCCAAGGTGTCCCGTAAATCGTTGACTCTCTATCCTGGGGTGACCTCGGACCTATTAACATTACCTTTCTAACTTGATCCAACCTCTTTTGACTTTTCTGCAAAGACTTTGATTGCATTTCCACTGTAATCTTCCACTGATCTTGGGCACATTCCGCCTTGCTCTTTCCTAGAGTGGGCCTGGCCTATGAACATTTTGCTCTACAGTAGACCCTGCCTTTCTTGACTTGCTGTGGTTTCTTAAAAGTGATGGTACTGTGTGTTTTTCCTATTTCTGCCTTTTCTCTCCCTTTTTAACAAATGATTGGAGTGCTATCTATGGTTACGCGCTCACCTCTGTTTTGCTAAATAAGTGGTGTCTTAACCTAGACTTGTCAAATAATTAATTAGGGAGGTATATATATTTCTAGTGACTGTGTTTGAACTTGCTTGACATATTAGTGCCAGTGTATTTTTACAAGCGTGTTTTTAAATAAATAATTATATACTTCATACCAAAGCTCTGGTCAGTGTTTGCTTGTGCTACTGTATTTTTAGCCCTATTGTGTATACTCTATATACTGCCTAACTCTTCTTGAGAGAAGTCTGACTGCTCAGCCACAGCTACCAGGTAAATCTCGGTGGTGCAGACTGCTACCAATTGGGTTTACTGCTAACACCTGTAGTCTTAAACTTTTTGCAGTGGTCCCTAAGGGAACTGCACAGGTTTCTGCCTAACAGTTATCATCCCCAAACCAACGTGGCCCCAGAACGTGCTAATCAGACCCTGGAACAGTATCTTCGATGTTTCGCCACCAAGGTTCAGGATTACTGGTCGCTCCTGATACCTGTGGCTGAATTCGCCTACAACAATTCCGATCATTTAGCTTTTAAAACCAGTCCCTTTTATTGTAGCCAAGGTTTCCATCCACAGGTTCTACCCTCTGTTCTCCCTCATCCCACACCAGTACCTACTGTCGACTCCTGGATCGAAACCCTCATCAACGTACACCAGGAGGCCAAAGAAAACTTAGAGAAGGCCAGAACACAGACTAAGAGGTATGTGGATTCCAAAAGAAGACCAGGGCCTTCTTATGCAATTGGTGATCAAGTCTGGTTGTCCTCGAAATTACTACCCTGACATCTACGTCCAAACAAATTGGCCCCTCGGTACTATGGTTTATTTCCCATCAAGGAAATTATAAATCCAGTCTCATACCGGATCAAACTACCAGACTCCTGGAAGAAAATTCACCCAGTTTTTCACACATCCTTATTAAAACCCTACATCCAATCCTCCCGGAAATCCTGCAGACCCCCTCCTCTGCTGGTCGACAACCAACTGGAATATGAAGTGTCACGAATATGCGGCTCCAGGTATAAACGGGGTCAGCTTCAATACCTGGTGGAATGGAAGGGATATCCTCCTAGTGAAAGAACCTGGGAACCACTTTCTAATCTCAAGGCCCTCGACTGCTCAGAAAATGTCACCTCATACACACGGGTAAACCTGGAGGAACGGGTCTTCGGAGGAGGCATGCTGTCATGACCTACAGAACGTGCCCCTTTTGGACTTCCTGGTCCATGTCTCAACGAGGCTTGCACTCCCTGGTACTCCCAACATGGCCGTCCAGCGTGAAACACCATCCTCGCTCTACACGTTGGACTTAGCGTGTTCTATTAATAGACCACGCCCCCCGCGGCTCCACGCGTCTCAATGCTATTGCAAAGTAGTGACCAGACGTGTGCTCCGTAGCTTCCCTGATTCCATCCCTACTAACTCCATTCCTAGTCCCTCTCCTTTCTTTCTTACCTCCTGGACTTGTGTGCTGAGTAGTGCACTTTCTTAATTTCCCGCATTCCTGGATCGTTGCATCCCGGAACTTTGAACGCACGCTGGAGTCGGAAGAGACTCATGCAGCCTTATTCAAGACCCGATCCGTCCGCAAGAAGGCATTGACCAAGAAATCCAGCAAAGATCGGACTCAGTTGAGAAGGGGGGAACTCCTTGACAACCTGTTGCTTGCACAGTCCTCTAGTTCCGGCTCTCACGCTCCTTTGTGATCCCCGCTGATCACTTCCCGCCCACTTCCGCTCCGATTCCGTGGCAGGGAGAGCGTGATATGCAGTAATTCCGTACTCCAACAATATAGACCACGCCTCAGTCCACAAAGAGCGATGTAGGACTTGTAGAGTCTGAGTAAAGCAGAGCAGGACAAAATGGGCAGCCGTTACCGCTGATCATGTCCCGTCCACCTCTGTTCCGCTTCTGCGGTGGGGAGGACGTTATATGCAGTAATTCCGTACTCCAACAATGTAGACCATGCCTCAGTCCACAAAGAGCGATGTACAACTTGTAGAGTCTGAGTAAAGTAGAGCAGGAAAAATGGGCAGCCGATATCGCTGATCACTTCCCGTCCACTTCCGCTTATAAATGATATAAGTTTAGTAAATCCAGATATCTCAATAGGAATTGATGTTTCTGTCCGTGCTGTGTTGAGATTCCTCAGATTGATATCTCCTATGATGTACTACGCGTTTCGGGCCCTCTCGCCTTTCTTCAGGTATAGATATCATGGATTGTTATTAAATTATGAAAAATAGATATCAGGATAATTCCTAATTAGTGTTTGAATACCAACGACTCAAATTCTTTGAATTATTATTAGTTCAAAATTACATTAAAGGGATCAATATGCTCTAAGGCACTAACCTTTGAACCAGCTGTGGACCAGGTAACATGGCCCTTCTCTCTGCTGGAGAAATTCATGAGCTAATTTAAACAAAACACAGTCCAAGACCTAGAACGGCAAGCTTATTAAATATACATGCACCACGGTTGCTAAGCAACGTGGCAATGCGAGAGATGCGAAGTACCCGTTCAATCCATCGTAAGCACAGACACCTACACAGCGGAGATACAAAGGTAAGCCAGGTGAAATCTCTAGACACAAGTACATTATGGATCTAATACGATCGCACAAATCACCCAAATTTAATAACAATCCATAATATCCATACCTGGAGAAGGGCTTGAGAGCCCGAAACGCGTAGTACATAATAGGAGATATCAATCTGAGGAATCTCAGCACAGCACAGACAGAAACATCAATTCCTATTGAGATAGCTGGATTCACAAAATGTATATTATTTATAATGTGTTACTGCTTTTGAATCAAAAGTCAATTAATTGATCTAATTTTTTGTTATTATCATCCAGAAGGTATAAGAGTGACAATTGTTTGTAGTGAAAATCAACTACTAACACAAGAGTTTGTTAGATTATGCAATTTATATACATGGTAATTGCTATAATCACTTTGTATTACCAATAATTTGTATCACTTGAAAATTATATTTTATACAGATGAACAGATTACTGAACATGTAAAAAAAATAGAACTTTTTTTTATAAAAAACACATTTTGAATGTACTTTGTTTAAGGATATATGGCAATTAGATTGCATAATGGTGTGTCCTTGTTTGCCCCCTGTTGATTTTTGAGAGGTCTGCCTTTACACCCACTTCTTTAATGCCTTGTTCTCAGAAATCACTTTGCTCTTGGCGATCAAGCACAGGTTGTGTTCAGAGTACCACCCACAGGCCAATGGAGTTATGGAAAGGTTGAACGGGGTTCTTAAAGTCTGTCTATCTAAATTGTGTAGTGATTTGCATAAGAATTGGTACTATTGTTTGACAATAGTTCTCCTGCATGGGGTCTGGCATGGATTCACATGCTCATGAATATTCCCCGTCGTCAGGCTGGGAATCCTTGGTAAAGAAAAAAATCAGTATCAGTTTCGTTTCTGATCTGTCTTTCTTAGTAACCAATCACTGATCTCTGGGTCATACTGCCCCCAGCCAATGACTGCCCTCTCCCTAAGCCCCTCCCCTCGCAGCCATCCTCAGATTTTTACCGCACGTTCAAGTGTTGGGAGTCCTCGTGCTTTAGCTCTCGATCTTTTACTGCGTTTTCGCGCTTTTTCAGGAGAATTTTCTAATTTTTTCGTTTTTATTGAGCCTCAAGCTCCACCGTTTCTACTTCCGATAACAGGGACCCGTTTCGGAATTCTTCTACGCCCCTCAAGGGTGAAGTTTTCGTCGAGTTACGCTTCTTGGAGGATTCCAGAAGATATGTGGCCTACCTCAACGGACATGGCCCAGGACAAGGGAAGCTCGACGCCCGGATCCAAGCTGTTCAGGATGGGATTGCAAAATGTTTTCAAGGAGGACGAGCATTCGAGATGTCTCTACTGCCTTCATGAGGACAAGACGCACGCGGAGAAGGACTGTGCGTTCTGCAAGAACCTGTCGGAACGGACCAAGCAAGATCATCGTTCCCGCCTCGCCGCCTGGCTGGAGAAGGGCACAGCAGGTGAGAAGGCGGAGAAAAAGTCTGAGCGGTCTTCCAAGTCCTGTGAGGGCGCCCCGGCGACGGGGGCCCAACAGAAGGCCGAGCAGCGCGAGTCCGCGGGCACCGGGAGCGCCGAAAGGTCGGGCTCCTCGGCTGCCAGGCAGGGTGCGACTTCCCCGGCACGATCAACCACGAGCCAGCGCTCTGGTTCACGGAAGAGGAAGTCTGAGAACCCGGGTAAGCTTCTGGAGAGGCCCCGGTCGATCTCGAAGGGAGCCGAGGGGGAGCGAGGCGATGACCCTCCCCCCAAAGCGAAGGCCCAGGACGCACCTAAGGTGGTGAGGGCCTTGATCCAACCGGCAAAGGCCTTTATCGAGGTTGTCGCAGCGGCCCTGGTGAAGCCGGCAGAGGCTACACCAGTGGAGGCGGCCTCAGGGCCCAGAGTTTCCCTGCCACCGCGGAGGGAATCCTCTTTCCAGACCATCGTTAAGACCCCCGTGAAGACCCCAGTGGAAAAAGAGGGGGGGGCCGGTGGCCATTACGGACTCGGATTCAGCCTCAGAGGAGGATCCGGTGGAAACCTTGAAAGGCCTCAACGAGAGTTTCGTAGGCCTCAACGAGAGGTTCGAGAAAGTTCGATCCCAGGGGAAGGTTCCCGCTGATGTGATCAAAGATAGCGACAATGGCAATGACGAGGGCCCAGTGGAGCAGCCATCCCGTCCGTTGCAGCCATTACCCGAGCCCCAGGATAGCTTGGCGGCCATTTTGTTGGCGATCCAATCCTTATGTACTGAGATAAGGACAAGGTTACCACGGACCCCGACGGAGGATCCATAACCAGGACCGTCGGGAAGCCCTCCAAACAAGCGGAGGAGATTCCACTCTGCGCTGCCCTTCGTGCCCGCGAGGCCTGTGGACCCCTCATCCCCCTCGCCGGACCCTCGGGAGGATACGGCAACGGATACAGTGACGGGGACGGACGGCGACGGCGGCGATGATACATCGGACATCTTGTCATCACCCTCCCTCGGGCCTCTCTGCCCAACGAAATTGGCTCTTTTCACACCATGATAGCCAGGGCATCCGAGCTCTTTCAGCTCTGCCCTGAGGAACAGAAAAAGGAAGGTTTCCTTTACCAACGACGAGAGGCCAAGAGAAAGATGGTCCTCGCTGTGCCGTTGCTCGACGAGATCTGGGACGAGGGGCTGGCTATCCTGAAGAACCCTTCCACGACACCCGCCAAAAGGGACAGGTACGAGAAGAAGTACCGGGTCCCCGATGCCGCCCCCTTGTGCGTCAGGGCCCAACCCACACCGGACTCTGTGGTCTCGGCAGAGGCAAAGAAGAAAGCAGCGGCTGCGGTGGCTTCGACTTCCACTTCCCCGACAGACAGCGAGGGCAAGAAGTTGGACTCCATGGGACGACGAGTCATCTCGTCGGCGGCGACGACAATTAAGGCGGTCAATGCCTTAGCGATTGTGGCCCGTTACGACAGGGAGCTTTGGTTCAAGATAGCTCCTCTGCTAGACTTCCTACCGGACGACAAGAGGGCGGAGGCCCTACAGATTCTGCAGGAAGGCGAGGTGGCATCGGATCACCCCATAACAGTGGCAACGGACATTGCTGATACCGGATTTCGCCAACTGGGCAACAGGGTTTGCCTCCTCCGACGAGGATGGCTCAAGGCGACTGACTTTTGCCAGGACGTCCAGACCAGAGTGTCGGACATGCCGTTCGACGGCAACAACCTGTTTGGAAAGACGGTGGATGAGTCCCTCCAGGCCATCAAGACAGACACGGAAACATCCCGAGCCCTAGGAGTCCTTCAGCAACAGCGGCCCTTTCGGAGCTCCGGAGGCAGACAGGGAGCCTCCAAGGGATCCAGCGGTGGCTCTTCTACTTACCGCCAGGCGGCCTGCTCCTCGTCCCAGGAGGCCTACAGAGGGCGCGGCAAGCAAGGAGGGTCTCGCCGCCGTCGGCAAGGAGGCCAAGGCGGAAAGGCCTCTTGCAAGAAGGACAGAACCGGCCATAGCGTCGGGCCCCCACCGAAGCACCCCGGTGGGAGGCCGGCTGACGAAGTTCGTCAGCGTGTGGGAGTCCATCTCCACCGACCGTTGGGTGCTGGACACCCTGGCGCGTGGACACTCGCTAGAATTTCAAAAGAAGTGTCCTCGCATTCCTCCCGTGGCCAGGAAGGAGAATCACGTCCCTCAACTGCTGTTGGAGGTAAGGGCGATGCTCAAGAAAGGTGCCATCGAGCTCGTTGCCAAGAGGCTTAGGGGCTCCGGAGTATACTCAAGATACTTCCTCATCAGAAAGAAGACAGGCGGTAGGCGCCCCATCCTGGACCTGCGTCGGTTGAACAAGTACATCAAGGCACAGAAATTCAGGATCGTCACCCTCCAGTACGTGCTGGGACAGCTGGAGGAGGGCAACTTCCTATCGTCACTGGACCTGGAGGATGCTTACTACCACATCCCCATTCTAAAAGGACACAGAAAGTTCCTCAGATTCGTAGTCCAGGGGTGTCACTACCAATTCAGAGCCCTGCCGTTCAGATTAAAGTCGGCACCCAGGGTGTTCACCAAGTGCCTCGCACCTGTGGCGGCGCGGTTGCTCCTGCAAGGGATCCACGTCTACCCCTACCTGGACGACTGGCTAATCCGTGCAAGGTCAAGAGAACTCGCCGTCAAACACACAGCGAGGACCGTCCGCCTGCTCACGGAGCTGGGATTCGCCATCAACTACCCCAAATCCCATCTGGTCCCGTCACAGGTGGCACTGTTTCTGGGAGCGAAGCTCGATACAGTGAAGCGATTGGCATCTCCTTCGGAAGAAAGGACGAAGGCCATTTTGGGCAAGGTGCAGCGTCTGTTAGCCACGGATGTGGCCAGAGTGAGGTCCATCAAGTCCCTCCTCGGGATGATGTCCTCATGCATCTACCTTGTGCCCCTTTGTAGACTTCGGATGCGTCCGCTACAAGAGTTCTTCGACGCCCGCTGGGTTCAAGCGGCGGGCAGCTTCGAAGACAGGATCCCGCTCGACGAGGAGTTCCGTCGGGCGATTCTATGGTGCGGTGCCCGTGCGCACCTCACGGCAGGCATGGACTTTCAGACCCCGGCGTATCAGGAGACGGTAATGACGGACGCCTCCCTGGAGAGCTGGGGGGCCCACACCGGAGATCTCCATGCAAGAGGCCTCTGGCTCCACATCAACATCCTGGAGCTACGAGCCGTGTTCTGGGCGCTCAAATCGTTCCTTCGGTCCCTCAAGGACAAAGTGGTGAGGATCTTCACAGACAACACCACCACGATGTTCTACATCCGGAAGCAGAGAGGCACCAGATCCCCAGCCCTATCCAAGGAGGCCCAGGATCTGTGGCACTGGGCCGTCGCCCAGGGGATGTTTCTGGTTCCCTTCCACCTGGCAGGAATAAAAAACACCATCGGCGACTCACTCAGCAGGGAGCTGCGCTTGTGCCACGAGTGGGAACTACACCAGCACCAGGTGGATCGGCTTTTCAACGATGGGGCAAACCCCAGATCGACCTGTTCGTGACGGCGACGAACTCCAAGTGCCAGAGGTTTGCCAGCAGGTTCGCACAGCCGAGGAGCATGGGCGATGCTTTCTCGTTCCCTTGGGACGGCCTGTTCCTGTACGTGTTCCCTCCGTTGCGGTTGCTGCTCCGTCTCATCAACCAGCTCAAGAGGTCCAGGTGCAGGATGATCCTCGTCACACCGGCGTGGCCGAGACAGATCAGGTTCTCGGACCTTCTGGACTTATCAGCGTCCCCACCTATCAAGTTGGCGACGGACGCGGATCTTCTCTCCAGAGAAGGAGGTGCCATTCTTCATCACGACCCGGAGTCGCTGAACTTGCAGGCTTGGCTCCTGCAGCACTAGAGTTTGGAGGATACAATATCCCGGCTGACTGCAGAGAGGTTCTTGCAAAAGCCAGGGTGTCCTCAACTCTCAAATGCTATGGACATAAGTGGAAGAGGTTCTCTGTCTGGTGGCGTGCACAGAAGATTAACAGAATTTATGAAGGGACTATTCCGATCATTCCCGCCGGTGAAGGCCCCTGCCCCACCGTGGGAGCTCAACGTGGTGCTGACCAGGCTCATGGGGGCCCCATTCGAGCCTATGCATTCGGCGCTGTTGAAGTTCCTGTCGTGGAAGACAGCATTTCTCGTGGCCATCACCTCCGCACGAGTGGGAGAGATCCAGGCCCTATCTTGCAAGCCTCCATACTTGACTTTTCACGACACGAGGGTGGTGCTGAGGACGCACCCCTCCTTTATGCCCAAGGTGCCGTCGGACTTCCACCTCAACGAGCCCTTGGTGTTGCCAGTTTTCTTCCCATCGCCTTCGTCTCCGGCCGAGAGGACTTTGCACTCGCTGGATGTGGCTAGAGCGCTGAAGTTCTACGTGGATTGCACGAAGAGTTTTCGGAAGACATCACAGCTGTTTGTGAACTTTGGACCTGTGAATCAAGGGAAGGCTCTCTCGAAGGCTTCCATTTCCAGATGTCTCTCCAGCTGCATCATGCACTGTCACCGGTTGGCAAACCGGCCGCTGCCCGGCCGTCCGAGAGCCCATTCGACCAGAGCGATCGCTGCTACCACAGCGTCCCTCTCTGGTGTGCCCATGCTGGACATCTGCAGGGCTGCTACGTGGAGGTTGACGCACACCTTCACAAGATTCTACTGCGTCGATCGGGACTCCAGGGAGGAGTCCAGGGTCAGCCAAGCAGTGCTGCGCAACCTGTTCGCTTAAGGTGAGCCTGGTGAGGAGGTAAGAGATGCTTAATGTTGAGTTGTTGTATTGCTTAATGTTGAGCCTGTTGCCCCCTCCCGTGGTTGTGCATGTGTATACTGCTATGTATTCTTATATTTATGAGCATGTGAATCCATGCCAGACCCCATGCTGGAGAAGGAACAAGTTACTTACCTGTAACCGTTGTTCTCCAGCATGGGTCTGGCATGGATTCACATGCGAACCCTCCCTCCTTCCCCTCTGCGGCTCTTCATTTGGTCATACTGACACTTTACGTGCTACCAAATCTGAGGATGGCTGCCAGGGGAGGGGCTTAGGGAGAGGGCAGTCATTGGCTCGGGCAGTATGACCCAGAGATCAGTGATTGGTTACTACTAAGAAAGACAGATCAGAAACAAAACTGATACTGATTTTTTCTTTACCGCGGATTCCCAGCCTGATGACGGGGAATATTCATGAGCATGTGAATCCATGCCATACCCATGCTGGAGAACAACAGTTACAGGTAAGTAACTTGTTCCTTCTGTTTTATTTGAGAAATCAGCCAGGGAACGATTACCATCTCCGTCCACACAAGACTGTGACAGGGCGTAGGTTACACACACCATTCTCACCTGCACGCACAGCATCAGATACACACAAGTCAGCAGAGATTCTTGGTGAGCAGTTTAGGGAATACCTTAAGGCTTTAACCAAGAGTATCAGACTTGTGTCTTCACAGGTTGTCTCTTCTCAACAGTCTACAAGAGAAAACGGCAAAGAATTTAACGACTATACAAGCCACAGTTGCTTCCTGGGCACCTGGTGTTTGTCTGCATTTTCGTTTGAAACTGGAATGAGTGGTGTTTCCGTGGGCCAAAGGGCGTGATTTTCATGGCTCCAACTTGTCTGAAGGTTAAGGGCAACAAGAGCTAAATACACATCAGTGATGTACAAAGGGATGCCAGCCCCCCTATACTGGCACAGGGCAGGAGAAGCACAAAGTTAAGTATGTCCTAAGGATTCAAAGATTGTTCTAGTAGAAAATGGGGGAGCGAATGAAAACCAGAAATTGTTCTTATAAAATATAAAGGAAAATGTGGCTTTAAGATGGATATTGGGATGATTGATTATATATTTTTCTCATTCTTCTTGTTATTGTGTTTTGGTGTGGCAGTCAGTATGGATGTGAATATTTTCAACTTGTCTAGTATCGTAGGATTTGATGAAGTATTATTAAGGTCACAAAGAATTGTTGATTCCGACTTCATGGGCAATGATGATGATGTAAATTCAGATTTGATAGTAGATACACACGGCTTTGCAGCAGATACCTCCTGGTACAACCATATGAAGAGCGTGGGGAGAGAGCAATCTGTAGGATTTTGCTAGACTTGCTCTCTTATCCCTCATGCTTCTGGTGTCTCTAGAATATTAATTCCAGATGATATAGAGTTAACAGAGGCACCATGTCTGGTGCATCTAGCCTTGTGCAGAGTACGAGGACCGCTCCAAGGGCAATCAGTCACAGCATCTATCCTACCTGCTGATGAGGAATGTTCTACCACAGATCATAAAGAGCAGAAGAATGTGCATTGTATGCGAAGAGTCCATTTTAATTTAAAAGGGTGCATCATAATGAACAACCAATGAGAGCAAGGGGTGAAGAGTTGCAGAGCTGGAGGAACGAGGGGATTTTCAGAAGAAGGTTTGGCACAAATTAACCAAGAATGTAGAAATGTTTGGAGAAAGTATTTGAAATATCTGATATGGCTCAAAGAGCCAGAGGAACCTGTTAAGGTTCAGTTACTCACACATGTTTCTCTGTTTTTTAAGAGTGATGGCACAGTGCCTGTTGGCACCAGTGAGAACTGCTGCCGTACGCTTTGCATCGCTGATCTGGCTGGAGGTACATGTGAGGGGTCAACAATGCGAGGCAGATAACATTTTGATGATTGTTCAAAGCATGCCATTTTATTGAATTGTAAATCATATTAAATGTCTCACTATCCCTACTCTGATGAGAATGTCCCTGCCTAACAAAACTAGGGAAACACTCTAACATAGGAAGTCTGGCCCTCACACTTCAACATAACATATACAAAGAAAATATATGGCAATTCAATTAATATCAACAATAATATTCAGAGTTGCTTGATAACTTCTTAGTAACCTGGTGAACACCCTTCCCCAGGATTCAATGTAAATTCAGCTCAAATTTTCAACTAAAAGAAACAAGGAAATCCATATTGGTAGTACAGTCTCAGATCAGTTCTTGATGTTTCAATGTCAAAGTAAAGTTTTGTTAACCAAAGTTCCAACAATAGCAAACCATTTCTTCTTGGTGAAATAAGGACTTTCCACTTCCTCAAAATAGCATTAATGTTATTCCCCGACACATTGCTTTGCCACCACTTCCGGTCATCCAAGAAGACTTGCCACAGTTCAAAAGAAATACAACTTGTAGAAATGTTAATGAAACACAAGTCTTGGTTAACAGTTATTATGTCTCTATTCACAAGATTAAGATTCACAGCAGATATCTTTGTCAGGATGACTTCAAAGTGCTGCTGCTTCTACTTCAACAACTTCACTTGTACAGTTTGCCATGAGGACATTCTCCTTTGCCTCATAGTATTCCAATTCACTTGTGCTGCTGAAGTCTTGCATCTACTGACAACCAGATATATCACTACTGCTTCAGGCCTTTGTCACTCAAAACAGGGTTTGATTTTCACACGATTCACTTTAAGGTATGTCATCACCTTCAAATAGGCATGGCGCTCTTCCTCTGAATATCTCTCTTCTAAGGGGCAGCCTCTGCCTCTCTTGTCTGTCTGCCACAACTACAACCTACGTTTGCCTTTAGGACCCACTTCTCTCTTTATCTTGCAGTCTTTGGCATTATAGGTTGTGTCAACTTCAAATAATATTCATAGACCGCTAGTTTCCCTTCCCCAACTTTACCTTCATCTCTCTGCCAATTGTTAGCCACAATAATTATCCAGAAGCCTTGGTGACGCTCTGTTGCCTTCACGTCATGCTTGCACACTTGTATCTTAGGTAAGGTTGAACTTCTATCGGGCTCACAGTATTGATTAGATTGTTTTCTGGCTTTGAGAAAGGATGCTTTCATTCTTAATATCGAATACTCTTGGCTTGGGTAATGTTTGCTCTCTCTCCAACTGCAAATACCATGTTTAAACACTTGACATTTTTTAATGAGCAATTGTTCGTGGGAATACAGATCCAAAGTTCACTCTTCCCTGGAAAAGTAAAATTAGGCACACACAACCACTTCTTCATAGGTTTTAAAAGGTTTAAATGTTCAACAATGGGTTTTTGTAGTGTTTACTCTTCACATGAGTGAAAGAGAAAATGCCTGATCACATTTCAATTGTCTCATTGTTAAGAACTCAATGAACAGCTTGAGCTCATGAGTGGATATTAAGCTGGACACTGTTGCCACCAGTGCTTGCGCCAGGAATCAGAACACCAGGTTTGACTCACCAGCTTCTGTGATACTTGTTCCACGTGTTGCACAACTTCTACTGCTTCTGGCTCTACCTGGGACCCACACCCTTCCTTGCTGAAGGAGTCTCCAGTATGGCCACTCGATTAAGGAGCCCCTCTCGCGCCTGAGACCCACAGCTTTACAACAGCTCACTGCCTCGGTCTCTGACACGCTTCTTCCATGGTAACTTCTGCAGTTAGGCTCACATTGTAAAAGGCAGCTTTCTGCACGCCTTCCGCTGCACAGCCTCTGCACCTCAGAGTTGGGGGAAACAGGACTATCGCAGTACAAGCATGTGAAATATGCTGCATCAGTGTTCCGGCATCCCTTCTGTTCTCCCACTTCTGCCTGGATTGCCAACACTGTGTCTTCTTCTTTCTGCCTCTGCTACTACTGCACGCCCTCCAGTCACAGTTCCAGCTGCTTCCAATTTTCTGCACCTGAGATAGCCTTTTATGCTTCTCAGGTTTCTTCAGGTGTGGGCTGTTACGCATTGCCTGACTACTTCTACAGCATAACTCTACAGTCCTCTACCTCGTCCCAGTACTTATGGGATTATGGGACTTGTAGTCCTCAACAACAAAGTTAGATTTTCTAACTGCTACTGTTTGGCAAACAGCCATCAAAAGTGTGGGATTACAGGGAAAGTTAAACAGTGGGGTTTCCCAGTCTTCCTGGCCTGTTTCCCCACATCCAATGTGATCCTGCCGCAGTACACCATTCCCAGGGTCGGGATCCGGAAGCGTCTGACTTTCCCTGGCCACATGAGAAGGCCAGGTTTCTGGGAGAAACCACTACTTATTCATCACATACATCTGCACTTCTTGATGTGTTTTGGTCTTCTGGACAGTTCGCTTACAGGCAATTGCCTCCAGCCTGGTGAGGTGTGTGCAATCTCAATACACTGCATGTGCTTGTCCTTGCCATCCCTCTGGAACATTTGGTAAATGCTCATCCAATGCCATATATATGCCCCCTTTGTCCCCTGTGCCCATTGCATCCCCTGTGTCATCGTATATGGACAAACCAGTGGCTTTGTTTGATCGCAAAGAAGAGGAACCATAGCAACGGGCAAATCGGTCCAACTATATTTCATTGACATCTTCAGAAGCTCTGATCAACATTCCATCGCAGTATCGACTGTTCAGCCAGACTGAGATGTTCTTTTCTTCTCTCTTTGCCCCTGTTGTTCAAGCTACAGCAAATGCAAAGTGGCTCCAGGTATCCTAGTACGAACTATTGTTGCTTGTGAATTACTTAGAGTCAGCTTTAAGTGCAATCAAAGAAGAACTAGGGATGCTGTTCTCATGGACCTGAACAATAGGTACATTCTCGACCTCCTAACAGCTATGGAGGGGCGAGTAGGCCAGAAAATGGGGAGTTTTTGCTGCACATTTGTACCTACCAATGACTCAGAGAATGGGACTCTAACTCACACAAAAGTGTCACATTGCACAAGCTTAGGGTGGTGATGGAGAACAAAGCGAGAATCACAAATGATCGTTGGTTGGACTCTCTTTTTTCTTGGTTACCGTCTTGGATGAGTTTAGCTGTCAAGATCTTAATACCAATTGTTCTCTTTTTTCTTATTATGTTTTGTTTCCGGTCAAATGCTCCTATAATGCTGTTCTGCCCAGATACCGAAAGCAGCGGCCATGATGACTGTGACCCTGTCCAGGGCTAGAGCCACTACCATTTCATATCACTTGGGTACTCCGACTGAAGCTGTCTTGTGTCCTTCACCAAATTGGGATTATTGTGTGGAACAGCTGGTAGATTGCAGAAATGGTGGGTGGACAAGTTGGGTTTATTCCAAGGAGTAGAATGCCCATAGTGGACCAGATGTGAGAGATGGTTATAAGGTTTTATTTCCCCGAAAATATTATTTAAAAGAACAAGAAATTGGTTTATTAGTTAATGTATTAACTAATTGGGCGAATGTTGGGGTGGCTGATAAAGGCCCAATGAGAAAGAGGGGGTTGCCTTGCACACACCATATTGGAAACACGGCGATGTTGATGCAATGTTGTAATTTAGCATGTATCTAGTGTAGTTAATAAGGAAGGATAAGTGTTAATTTTAGTATTACTTTGTGTTTAGGTTTATACATTTTAGATTTGCACATACACAGCAAGATATTGTCAAATCTACCGATGCAAAATAAACATAATGAAGGTGTGTGATGTGCCTTGTAGCACATAAAGTTGGGCAGCAAGGAGCTTTATATGCACACTTAAGAAAGGAGATTTGTAATTGAGAAACCACTGTGAGAGGACGCAGTAGTCGTGAACAAACATGCACATACATGGGAGACTTTAGGAACATGTGTTTGGGACAGTTGAGATACATGGTGAACATACAAATCTGTATGGCGCACATCTTCTCCTAAGCTAGGGTGTAATGCTTACCTGGGACTCCGCAGGAGCGTAATGCCTTCTCAGCCAGAGGATCTGTTATTTGGGTACTTTTTGGATTCTTTTTCTGTGAAAACGACAATAATAACAATAGAACTACTGTAATTTGTATTTGCTGGGAATAAACCGTATAGCAGTGTGCCTTTGATAATCCATCCCTTCTCACCTGTGTTTATGTTTGGTGGAGCTATCCATCCTGTATTCTACAGGGGCACGTTGGTATGAAAGCTTTTAACTTGAAAGGCTGCAGTGTTCAAATGATTCTTGTCAGAATAATGTCCTTCCTTTTCTAGAGTTACCATGGGTAAGTATTTAGTGAAAAAATATTATAGTTCATGAGATTCTGAGCAGTCCCTATGTTGGAGAGATCTCTCTTTCTAATATTTTCCCTTTTAACTTGCAGGTTCTTGGTTCTCAGAAAAGGTTAATGGCTGCGGGATGGCTGCAACTATACCTGGTATGAAGAAGTGTTTAAGAAACGTAAGTTTGTCTTAACTGAGTAATTGCAGCCTTCAGAGACGAGCGCGGTAATAACTAAGCGAAGAAAAACTGGATGGAACTTCAGGTAAGCAACGTATGCAAAACCTCTTCTTTCTTATTTCTATAAATTCATTCATTAATGAAAATACCTTTTGTTTGCAGGTTTTTTTGGAAAGCTGTAGATGAAATTCCTTTGGACGATGCACCATCTGCTGAGGAAACTTCGGAATGAAGGCACTGCGACCGCGAACGAAGACTGCTGCGAAGAAGATGCTGCAACTGTGAAGGAACTTCTGACAGAAGATGCAGAGACTATGAAATAAACAGCTGACTGAAGAAACACTTCGGAAAAACTTTGGTTCGGTAAGTCTTTTCAAAAACAATAGAATTCTGTTGATTTTCTGTAGAAACTAATGTCTGAACTTTCTTTTCTTTGACAGGTTCTGTCAGGAGATTGCCGGGAGCGTTACCCGCTGTCAGCAGAGAAGACGCGAAGTGAGGGCTCCAGCGGAGGCGGGGCTTAAGTAGCTCCCTCTGCAAAAGGTATAGTATGTGCTATAAGTTAACAATGGACTTGCGGCGGCCATGTTGAGTGTATGAAAACCAATGTAAGCGCTATGTGAGCCTATGGTTGCAGTGCTATGAATGAGACAAAGGCCATTTGTGCCAGGCTTGTAGCCACTGTTGACCCACTGACTGAGGTGAAGTTCCTTGCTTCCCTGGTATGCCTGTATGGGAACTGTGCTCCTTTACTGGGATCATGACATAGGGATTGTGCAGGCCCTGAAACCTGGGGTGTCGAGATGAACTCTGTGTGACTGGGAAAACTGGTTGAGCAAGGTTGGAGGTTGAGGAAGGGCAGCAAGTAGCTGCAATAATATCAGATGTTCAGTTACGGCTAGGCTCTGGCTTTTACGACTTCATACTATTGTGGAGAGGAGATGCAATCTTTTTAAGTACATGGAAGCATGTTAATCATTGTCCAGGGAAGTCCAGCCATCTGGTAGTGTCAGGTCAGGGCAGAGTAATAAACCTGATTTGAACTGATGCTTAATGGCAGAATGAACAAATGGTTTATGGGTGTCGAGCAGGTTCTGAGGATGAGGTGCTGAATTGGTAATGATATGGATTAATATGAAATAAGGACGCCAGAAAGTCTGGTTGGATAAGATATTTATCACCAGTTCAATGGGTTCTTGTTTATTCCTTCCCCTCCCCATATCGTTGAAGTGTCCTTGCAAAGGCCATGTACATCAAGTTTCGGGGTTAGAGGTCCCCGGCCAGTGGAACTTGCAATGAATTATTTTTGTTGTGTTTATATGTAATTATGGGATGACGTCATGAGCTACCAATCAAAGATCCCAAAAAGTGGTGTGTAAATATGAGCTGATGAAAAGATATGTTTAAAGGGGATGGTAGTTGGTATGGTATGGTATTGTTTATTTGTAAAGCGCCTATATACAAGCAAGTGTTTCAAATCGCTCAAGGAGGGAGGGAACAAGGGGGAAAAACAACAGTCGTTCAGAGCCCTTGAATTTCTGAACGATATAGACGAACTTCAAGGCATGGTGCATTCAGATCGTGAAGAGCGCAGATAGGTACAGGAGAGGGGAGGAGAGGGGCACAGTGCAGAGGGTGAGGTAGGGGACCAAGTGCATCCAGTCAGTCAGAAGCCGGGGTAAGTGCTGAGAGATCCACTCTAATGGGTCATTGACCAAGTGCAGTAATGATGAGGCAAGTGGAAGGCCCGAAGGCAAGTGCGAGAGGACTGGCAAGGGTGCCAGGAACTTGTGAGACTCTGAGGTACACCAGGCGGCCAGTCATCAGGCTGCGCGGAAGAGGAAGAAGAGAGGGATAGAGAAGAGCAAAAGATGTGCAGGGTAGAGGGAGGGAGAAGGAAGAGAAGAGGAATGTCTTAAGGAGTTTCCGAAACTTAAGGAGATCAGGCTCAAGATGAAGTGCAGCAGGAAGGCTATTCCAGAGGGCGGCCCCTGCAGAGGATGAAGATCTCCCTCCAAATCTCTGCTTGGAGAACCGCCTCACTCACAGAAGGTTGGAGGTAGATGAGCGGAGAGCTCGGGAAGGACAGGTTTTAGGTAGGAAAAGTTGCAGATAGGTAGGTCCCAGGCCCCTGAAAGCCTTGTGGACAATGCAGAGGGTCTTGAACTTGATCCTTGCAGCCACGGGGAGCCAGTGGAGGGAGTTCAGCGCAGGAGAGATGCGGTCCCTTGGCTTGAGGCCAAGGATAAGTCTCGCAGTTCTGTTCTGGATGAGTTGCTGAGGGCGCAGAGCAGAGGCAGGGAGGATGAGAAAGAGGCTGTTGCAGTAGTCCAGCCTTGAGAGAACCAGGGCTCTGGAGACAGTGAGCCTCTGTGGGAAGGTGAGAAAGGGCAAAGTACCTCTGAGGAGGTGCAGCTGGTAGTTGGGCTTTTTAGAGATGTCTGAAATGTGAGTGGAGAAGGAGGGAGTGAAGTCGAAGATTACCCCACATTTTGTTGCCTCACAGGTGGGTGCGGGCGCAGCGCCAAGGGAAGTCGGCCAGAGTGAGAGTGGGAAAGCGGGAGTAGGAGTCCCAATGCGAGCGATCTCAGTCTTACTGGAGTTGAGGCAGGGGTCATTTGCAGCACACCATGGCTGAATTGCGGACAGACAGTCAGATATGAGCGAGGTAGCAGAGGTGGCTGAGGGTAGCCTGAAGGAGAGATGCGTGTCATCCACTTAACACTGGAAGTTAGAGATAAAAGTGGCAATCACACGTGCAAGGGCAGCCATATAGACATTGAAGAACTAGTGGGATAGGTTAGAACATTAGGGAAGACCACAGGTTAAAAGAGTGATAGTAGAGAGAAAAGATCTAAGTTCCACCTGGGATGGGCAGTCGGAAAGGAAGGAGGTTAACCAAGCCAGAGCCTGACCTGTGATTCCCAGGGTGTCATGCAGACGTGCAATCAGGATGTTGTGGTTTACCGGGTCAAAGGCAGAGGAGAGGTCAAGAAGAATGAGGACAGATGGAGTGTTAGTGTCGATATTAGAGAGCAGATCTTCATGGGTGTTCCGAAGAGTTTCTGTACCTCTGGATGCTCTAAAGCCAGACTGATGGTCGTGAAAGTAACCAGCAATTACAGTGTGGAGAGTGAGCTGAGAGATAGCCAGCTTCTCAAGGAGTTTGTCTAGGAAAGGGGTGATGGAGATAGGGTGGTAGTTTGCCGGAATGGAGGGGTCGGCAGAGGGTTTCTTAAGTAGAGTGTGCACAAGGGAGTGCTTAAGAGAAGTTGGAAAAACTCCAGTGGCAAACGAGAGAGTGCATAGATCAGCCAAGTCTGGGGCGGGAGAGTCAATGTTGTCCTTAATGGTTTTGGTGGGGCAGGAGTCCACCTGTTAGGATGAAGGCTTTGCAGAACGGACTTGTCTGGCAACCTCATCAGGTGTGATTGGAGTGGGAGAAGAGAGGAGACGTGGTGGAGGGGCCTAGGGAGGCTCCAGAGGTGTTGGGGAATGAGGTGTGGAGGAGAGAGAGGAAATGATGTCTTGGGTTTTTTCAGTGAAGTGTGCAGCCAGGGCAGAGCAGAGGTCCTGGGTGGGTGTAACAGAAGAGGAGGCTGCTGCAGGATTGGCCAGTTCCTTACAGACTTTGAAAAGTTTGTCCATGTTGTTTAATGCCGCTGAGATGCAGGCTTCAATAAAGACTCTTTTCTTGGTGTGGATGCAAAGTCGATATTGCCTTTGAAGGAGGCGGCAGGCCAGTTTGTCAGAGGGTCCGCCCGACGAATTCCATTTCCACATCTACCCTACACTCGCGTTTAAGGGCAGCCAGATCGGAGTCGTACCAAAAGTTGCACTTTTTTGAAGGCTTCAGTCAGACCCTCATGACTGGGGCAAGAGTATCAAAGGTGTTAGAGATAGAGAGATTTAAGTTAGCTAGGGCTCTTTCAGGGTGGTAATCAGCCGCAGGAGTAGAAGGTGGAGAGTAGGTGGACGCAAAGGCAGCCACAGTCACTCTTTTCATGGGTCTGGTGACTTTGAGAACAAGTGGCCCCCAAAAAAATATAAGAAATTTGTCCAATGAGAGCGTGGGAATTAAAGGAGATTACATTTCTTTGTATAGGTTTGAAAAATCTTGTGTGGGGGATGATTTGTTATAAAATATGTGGAAGCGTTTTAACTGTTGCAAAATATATAAAATGTGTAAACTTGTGTGGTTCGAGGAGACTCAGGTTAGTTTGACTCTGTGGCATCATCTAGCTCCTCTTGACCATTTATACAATAAAATGTCTTCACAGACAAACATGCACTTGCTTCTTAAGAGCGGAGCATACATTGGGTTAAGGTGATCAGAGGTCCATTCGCACATAAGGCATTGTTGGCACATTATGAATATAGAGGTGTTTGTGTTTTTTGATGGTTATGTGAATAATTGCTTTATTGGTGTGCTGTGAGCTTTGAAAATAAGACGCTTCTGGTCTGGTATCTATGGAACTTTTTTCTGAGTGAGGTTGGAACCTTGTGTTATTATGGATACTCCATTGGGACACCTGTCTAAAGAACTTGCACAATATAAGAAAAACATTTTGAAGTGCCACAAAGAATGGTTGCAGGGAAGAGTAGGTAAACTGTGTGAACCGTGGGCCGAAGAGGGCATGCACAAAACTAATATACTAGAACTTATGCACACGTTTTTGCTGTCAACATATAAAGGGAAACAGTCAACATATAAAGGGAAACAGTTGAAAAATAGACAGAGCATACTTGATCTACGGAATATGTTTGTAGAAGAAGAGAATGTCCCTAAGAATAGTAAAGAGAGATCCACTCAGGTGCACAGTCAGGCCACCCCGCCCTATTATGGGTCCTACCCCCTACAGCCTGCCGTAGGATACACTAACCCTCAGGCCTGCCCCCCAACCGAAGACACAACGGGAATGTTAGGGAAACAGAGCGACACCACCAGAGAGCCATTGATTTTAGAAATTGATTATAAGGCTTGTCGACAATTAGACCCAGCTTTACGAAGGCAGAGGAGGAGCTGGCAAAAGCAGCACAGGGCCAAGGGGAGGGGCAGTGTGCATCGATACGCACAGACCAATGGAGGGTCAGACAGATTATTTTTAAGATTGATAGTAAAGCTATCAAAGATTTTCGGATAGCCGCAAAGGAGGAAACACCCAATTTAGGGGAGGCTATGTGGGCTCTACATGATATAAACGAGCGCAACAACAGTGTAGACTATGACTCACTATATACCGACAGAGAACTAGAGGACAGTGATGATGGGTGGGAGACAGAGGACCCGGAAGAGGTAACAACATGCAGCCGCAGGATTTGACCAAGGCTTGGTTGAATGGCCCTAGCTAAGGGTAAGAAGAGAGGGAAAGTATTTCAGTGTAAAAAGCGAGGAACACAGTTCCCATTGCTGCAGAAGGGACTGCGGAAATCTAATTATGTACCTTGGCCCCACATGGATTGGGACAACTTAATGCTGAAATTGCCCTCCCTCACTGTGGGAGCTGGAAAGTGGTTTTATGCCCTAGAGAAGCACACAACAGGAATCACTTTAGCTGTAGAATATATAAAGAGTTTGCTTGCCTCCCTGCTCAAGAGAGCTGGTTGATGAGATATGGAAAAGGGCAGGGAGAGGCGGGTTTTACAACTGTCGAGAGACATGTACCCTGACAGACCTGACATAATTCTATCATGGCTCGCACAATGAAGGTATATGACGACCCCACCCTCTACATCCAGCAGGTACAAGAGATGTGGCGGTGAGAGACTGGAGATGCTTGGAATAAAAATATTGCTGTTTTTTTTACCACATGTTGCGCAAGGATCTTCCTGCAGGGGTACACAACAATTTGAATATCGAAGCAAAGGGATGGTGCGAGATACAAGCACACATAATACATTATTGCAGACAGAAACAGGAGACGGATAAGGAAAGGGCAGAGCAAATAGGGAGGGCAGATGCAAAGCTAGTGCATAAAAAACTGCCCTATGGAGGGGAGAACAGAAGGACCGACAGATGATAGAGGGGAAATGGGTTGTTTCCCAAGGGGAAGAGGAGGTTTTCAGAGAGGTCGAGGGTGCAGGTTTGGGGGCATGAGACCCAGATATGGGTGTCAGTGTTGGTCTTGTGGGAGGACAGGCCATTTTGCTTGAGAATGCAAAAGTATACTGATCATGCCCCATCACCCTAACATCCTAGGGTATCGTACCACATTCCCTTGGTCCCATGCAACAACAACCAGTACAATACCCAGCACCAAATCTCGTCCAGTCACATATGCAGCTGTCACCTGCTCAGCTGTGCGGTAAGAACCCCTTGCCACAGGGGGACGATAACTCACTACACAGAAGCGAGCGTGTTTGGGTCAATCCCTTCCTTCTCCCAGATACAAATAGCCACCCACAATAGGACAGCCCACAGAGAGCTCTGACGTGCCCAGTACTAACTGCTGACCTGGATAAGGAACCCCGCGTGGGTGTCAAGATAGGAGGTTGAAAATTTTCTTTTTTGGTTGACACAGGGGTTACCAAGTCCTGTATTAGGGAAGGGAGGTTCACTTTGTTGGACAAAATAATGGACACACAGGGATTTCCTGGGGCTATTGTATTGGCTGCTTTCACAGAAGACTTAACCATCAGTGTAGGCACACAAGAAGTGTCAGCACCTTTATTGTATTCACGAGACACCCCAGTAAACCTCTTGACAGGGACCTCGTTAGCAAGCTGAATATGACCATCTCATTCAAAGAGGAGGTTATTGTGAGTTCTACCCCAGGCACATACCATTTTAGAGCTTAGCAAGGGCGCAGTGTTTGGCGCCGCTGGTGTTAGGTCCCTGGAGGGACGTTCCCCTTCCTGGCGGAGGCCACGCCCCCTGGACATATCACGGCGCTACAAGCCCCGCAGCGGTGAAGCCCGCGGCGGGGCAAGGGTGCGGTGTTTGGCGCCGCTGGTGTTAGGTCCCTGGAGGGACGTTCCCCTTCCTGGCGGAGGCCACGCCCCCTGGACATATCACGGCGCTACAAGCCCCGCAGCGGTGAAGCCAGCGGCAGGGCAAGGGCGTGGTGTTTGGCGCCGCTGGTGTTAGGTCCCTGGAGGGACGTTCCCCTTCCTGGTGGAGGCCACGCCCCCTGGACATATCACGGCGCTACAAGCCCCGCAGCGGTGAAGCCCGCGGCGGGGCAAGGGCGCAGTGTTTGGCGCCGCTGGTGTTCGGCGTACGTGGAGGGAGGCACTCCTTGTGTTGGCCATCGGACGGGGGCGACAAGAAAAAGTAAGTGCAGACAAGTGTTTTGCACCTGGGACTGCTGGTGTCTTCTTATCTAACGGCATAGAGCCCGTGAAAACCTGCTGGGGGCCGGACCCGGACCTGGGACTTCAGCACAGCCCTCTACTGGTCAGTTCTGAGGGGCTCCGTCATGTCCCTAATAAAGTCCCTGAGGTCCTTTAGGGGCCATGCTGCGCCAAGGAAACTGGCCACGAAACCGGCTGGCTCTCTGCCATCTACCACGCCATCTACCCCGCCATCTACCCCGCCCACGTTTTGCTTTGAGTCCTCTGAGTCCCTGTCCAAAGCCCCTGAGCATACACTAGCAAGAAAACTCCTGGTCATCAAGAGAAGTAGCCATCAGGGTGCAACCGAAAAATCTAGGCCCAAAGCAAAGCTCCATACCGCGGCCTCCTTATGTTCTGATACTGACCCTGTATACCGAGAGCCTATATATGCCGTGGAGGGTACGAAAGCACCCACCCAGGAACCGAATGCGGGGGGGGGGGGGCCTTCCAGTAATCTGGCTAACCTCCCAATGCAGAACTGCAAAGGAACCCTCCCAACTCAGAAGGTCGAAGACAGTGTCTGTCAAGAATCTCTGCCCACCGATTCTGGGAACTCTGAAGCCATGCCTCTGCCAATGCCTCTGGCACAGGCATAGGGGGGGTTGGTGATGTGTCAGTTCTTCCTTTTGCATCCCTGGCACCTGTTGTTTCTGTCACCCCCCAACCCAGTTCGCCCATTGTAAGCCTACACCTGCCACCTGTTCTCCCATCTACCCCGGGCCCTATTTTCGTCTGCTCACCCCCAGCCACAGCTGCTACCACTTTGGATCTATTGGACACAGAAACCACTGGAGCAACCGAAGATAACCTCCCGCCTATCTCCACCTGTAGCTCATGGAGCGAGAGCTTACTAGCATCGATCTCAGGGTCCTGCTCCTTTTCTCATCTAACCCCCTTCAGGGCTCTCAAACCCGTCACCCACGGTAGCTATTCCTCCACCGCTCCACTACAGAAGGAGGTGCATACTGTCGGCTGTTGCTCCTGTGCACAAGTGCTCTCTGAAATTACAATCATCAAGAAACTGCTTTTGGTACTGATTGATGCCTGGGGAATAAGAGGGGAGGGGAAGGGTGGAGTGGACCCGCGGGGGAGTCTTCCAGTATGCCCCCAGTTGGCAAGGGACTCAACCCCCCTCAGCTACCTTCAATTATTCCACCCTGCGAAAGAACCGCCAATGCATCAATGAGCCCTACTCGGGTTGTCCAGCTGATGCACGCTAACGCAGAGAGGGGCCACCCCACTGGGAGCATCGAACCAATTGTGATGGGGGAGAGTCCCCCAAGCGCCCTGACAATCAATCCTCCTAGGGAGGGAGGGAGCGGAGCACGTGGCTTCTGTCCAAGGGGGCGCAGCCCCAAGAGTCCTGTACATGGGGGGAAAAGAATTGCTACGGTTTTCCTGCATGGGGTACCTAAGTTGCCTTTGGGCAGGCGAGAACCAAGGGATGCCCTCTCAAACAAATGTCTCCACTTGCTACGTTCTGTTGGGAACTGTCCCTTTGTGACCAGGGAAGCGTTGGTGGGGTGCGTCAGACTGGCAGGCGAAGGTATAAACCCCTCTGACTCTGTTAAAATTGTCTTCAGGAATGGTCAAATGGTCAGGGAAGTTTTGAGAAGATCTGGGGGTTATGTGCGGGCCCCATATAGTGGGATTACAATTAGCTCGTGCCCCTATTTGGGAGCCGTTGCCCCACCTGGAACTGTCACACATTGTACTGTCCTGTCGGGAGCGAACTGTACTCCTCTGGGTAAAAGGCCTGTGGGGGGCCGCGTCTGAGTGACAAGGGCGGACAATTAGTCTTGTGACCATTTGGTCAAGTTAAGGGACCATGTGTAACGTAATGGTGTCCTTGGGGTTGACTCCTTTTTCCACTCTAAATATTTTCTGATCTATGGTGTTGGGTTATGGTGCAAAGATTGCATTTCCTTTTACGTGTTCTGATCTTGTTTATCTTGGGTTTGATGGATTCTTCAAACTGTAACTTGGATTTGTGCTATAATGTGTATTTTGTCGTTTAATGGTTGTTTTTATACATCCGAATAAACTTGTTTGACTGACTAGTACAAGCACTCAGCAGTCACAGCTCCCTGCGGGGCGTATCGCTCCATCTAGAATTGTTTCTTTATGGGGTAACAATTGTGTTAGGTTGGGTACCAGGGATTAAGGTCAGAAATTGGTGCATACCTCTGAGTTTATATTCAGACAAGCTGTCCCCAGGAAAGGGCACCAGGTGCCATCGTTAAGATATATGTGGAATCAGTGATCACCAAGGCAGACATTGTAATATTGTCCTTTCTGGAAGAAGAATGGCTTGAATGGTGCACAGTTCTATGAATTGACCCAACACAGCGATTGAGAGATGTGTACAATGAATGGCTGTTCAAAGACACCGAAGATGATAGATAAATGATAATTGAATATTCCATACTTTGCCAGATAATTGTAGAGCACAGAGAAGTACTGCACACCGTGCTCCTTGCCAAGACATAACCACAGCACATGCAGAGAGATTTAGAGAAGGTGCCCAGTGAGTTATGGAACAGTAGCCCCCAAGATGAAGGGCTGTTAAAGGGCATAGGGGTGGTTCACATCAAATTCAAACCAGGTGCCATGGTGCCCCGAGTAAAGCAGTATCCCATGTCAAATGAGGCAGCGGAGGTAATTGATGACGCTATTGTAGTTTTATGTCAGCAGGGCATAATACAGCTATCAGAATCACCATGTAACACAGCTATATACCCTGTCGAAAAAGCAAAAGGGTCATCTTGGAGGATGGTTCAGGACCTCCACCCATTGAATAACATTGTAGCGGCAGAATTCCCAGTGGTCCCAAACCCTGCCACCATCCTTTGTAACATCCCTACAGAAGCAACTCATTTCACTATTCAAGAATGCATTTTTCTCCATCGCATTACACCCTGAATCCCAGCCCCACACAACATTTATTTATAGGGGCCAGAGAATTCAACCCATTTGTTTGCCTCAAGGGTATTGTGAATCCCCAAGTATTTTTAACAGAGTATTGAAAATGGACCTAGGACACTTACATGTACAGAGAACAATCATCCAGTATGTGGACGACCTTCTGGTCTGCAGCACAACAGAAAAGCAATATAGAAAGGACCCAATGAAACTACTGACTTTATTGGTAGAAAAGGGCTACAAGGTAGACAAAGAGAAACTGCAGTATATCCAGCAAGATGTTGTGTACCCAGGACAGATCATATCATCAGCAGAGAGAAGAGTAACGGCAGAAAGGGCAGCCGACGTCCACCACACACCACAGCCGACAACAGTTAAACAGATGCAACAGTTCTTAGGGTTATGTAACTACTGTCGGGCATGGATATTTGACGATTCTACTTACACCAAACCACTATTGCAAGGGTTGAAGGAAGCACAGAAAGTCAAGGGACCCAGTGTTTGGACAGATGAGATGATCCAATCATTTCAGGAATTTAAAAATGCAATCGGTAATGCACCAGTTGTAGCAACACCAGATAAAAAAAAGGAATTCTTCCTGTTCTCACATTCTAATGGCCTAGTGAGGATGGCTGTCCGCACCCAACACATGTCAATGGGAGATAAGCCTTTGGCCTATTACAGTGGGCTCTTATACCCAGTCATACAAGGACATTTCCCATGTGAGCAGGCTCTATCAGCAGCTGCCTTTGCTATACAGAAATTATCCACCATCACATGGGATGCCTTGTTACCGTATATGCCGAACATGCAGTTTTTGCAATGTTAGAAACATCAAAATCTACTCTCTCAACACACCGAGCATCAGGGTATGAAGTCAGTTTGTCCAACCCTTCCATTCACATTGCCAGGTGCCACACTGTCAATCCAGCAACATGCATTGCAGAGCCTGTACAGCAAGATGATATAATGCATGATAGCACTAAATATGAATAGATTACAGATGACGCTATCCACGTTAGAGAAGAAGCACTCACGGAAGGGAAGATACTCTTTTTTTTGACGGTTCGTCAATGATGGATCAGCACACAGTAAAAAGATACACAAGAGTGGCAGTGGTAAGCCTTCAATCAGGGAACTACCTGGTGTTAGCAAAAGAACGACTATCTGCACACTACTCTGCACAGGCAGCAGAGCCTGTATCACTTATAAGAGCATTAGAACTATCCAAAGGGTGTCCTACCACCATTTATTCAGATTCAGCATGTGTCACCTCTCAGTACATTTAGGTTTATTCAGATGGCACAGGAGAGTTTTCAAAAAATCTGATGGCACACCAGTACAGTACGGAGCTCTACTCTCCAGGTTAATTGATTTATTAGCACTCCCTGCAGCAGTGGCAGTAGTTAAGTGCTCAGCCCACATAAATAATACAGACCAAATTGCTTAGGGTGAGAGTGCAGCAGACCTAGCAGCAAAAGAAGCAGCACACTCAGCAATTCCAATGCCACAATATTACCTGGGGCAGTGTTGCAGCAATTAGAACTTACAGTGCCTTACAATGCAATGCCTTTGGCTCAAATTATCAAACTACAAGTACACGCTCCCCAACAGAAGAAAGAGTTATGGACAACGAGGGGTGTTTATTCTACCCCACAGATCTAGTATGGAGACAAAATATTTCCGGGAAACCAGTTATGCCGCAAGCATTACTTATAGTTGCCCTCCAGCATTTGCACTTCCCTGCGCACATATCCAAACAATACATTGCAGCAGATTTACAGGAAGAGTGCACATTCTAAACCTTCAAGAACAGGTTGATAATTTCATTTCCAATTGTATCAAGTGGAAAATGTACACCATGGGTTGCACACTCTGGGCCCTGAAAGCGACATTGCCCTGCCCCTCGGCGCCTATTCGACACTTGCACATTGACTACTTGGACAAGGTTAACAGGTGCAGTAACTTTTGTTATCTAATTGTTGTGTGCCCATTCTCCTGATGGCTTCTAGCAGATCCCTGTGTTCACCCCAATGCCAAATCGCCAGGAACATTTCTAGTGTGTGAAGTATTCCCCAAGTGGGGAATATGTGATGTCCTGAGATCAGACAACAGAGCTCACTTTTTCAATGAGATGTTTCTAGTGATCTGCTCTTTATTGGGCATAAAGAACAAACTGTGCCCAATTACCCCACCTCTAGGTTTATCCAGTGATTGTATCGCAGCAGAAAATACAGAAAATACCTATTTTTCTGTAACATTATTTGGCACTATATATATGGGGGTGGGTTAGGGTAGTAATTTATTTAATGGGGATCATGGGAGGGGCTGCAGGGGGGTCAGTTTTTTCAGTATGTTTTGCTGTGATATTTTGGCCGTGGTAAAATCACATAAAACCCTCCAGGTCAACAGGATAGTGGAACACTTAGATGGTTTATTTAAACTAAGACTTGCTAAATTATTCAATACTCTGCACAAGAGATGGCTACACTGCTTGCTGCTCACCTTGTTTGCACTGAGAAACCAGCTTGGTTTTGATCATCAATTTACACCGCATGAGATAGTCACTGGCAGGAGGATGCATACACTCCTTACACCTGCATGCATGACCTCTGATGCACGTAATTCTGCTGACAT
Source organism: Ambystoma mexicanum (assembly GCF_040938575.1). Classification (NCBI taxonomy): domain Eukaryota; kingdom Metazoa; phylum Chordata; class Amphibia; order Caudata; family Ambystomatidae; genus Ambystoma; species Ambystoma mexicanum. The sequence goes on from NC_090939.1 coordinate 642,709,060, forward strand.
TATAGGTGATGAATTTGGGGGTTTCTTGGGGAACTAACAAAATCTGTCAGATTTATATCTCGCTAGATTGGGCCCAACCAAAAAAAAGCGTGCTCCACCAGTGACTGACTCATCGCAGTAGCAGCTCTTCCCAGGCGATCGTGTTTGCGTAAGGAATTGTGTGCACAAGTAGAAGGAACATACATCATCCATGCCACACCCACAGCTGTCAAAAGCCGCTGGCCGGAAGCCATGGATCCACATTAGTGATTTCAGGAAAGAGAACAGCTCCACCCTCTCTCCCCAACAGCAGGAGGAAGAAGTGGGGGGAATAATAAGACGAGTGACATTCATGTAACCCTTTAAATAACAATACGTCCATTTGGGCAGGTGGACATCAACGTTTCTCCAGCGCATCCAAAGACTACTGACAATATTACAAAGTATCTGCCTTACATTGTTCTTCTCTTCTGTCTTCATGGTTGAATTCATATGGTTTCTTTCTAGGGTTGGGTCCAATAATGTTATTACCATTGCAAATGTATCAATGAACATTAGTGTTTCTATGACTAGAATTAGGAGGGATCTCTCTAACCCAAGTGTTATTTCAGCTAGATCTAAGGATGTGCCTCACCAGGCAGATGACATTGTATGGTGCCGCCACATGAGGCCAGTGGGAAGACAGAAATTGAGCGAATCTTGTTTTGTCTGTTCATTGATCCACCATGTAACAGCCACACCTAGATCGTTTATACTGCAAGAAATACCAACAGAGGTGGTACAGTGTTTAGTGCATCTGACCTTATGTAGAGGGTGATGGATGATTCAGGGACTCCAGGTTCAAGTACAGTGGGTAGAAGTGAATACAAAAGCATATGAAGATAACTACATAAAAGTGAAAATGTTGACAGAGATAGTTTGAAGGATATTATACTTAGCTCTCATACAAAAGGAGAGGGGAAGAATGTGGTTGTTTTTATGGTACCACCCACGGTACAGTGTTTTAATGAAGTAGGACAGGGGATGCTTCACTGCAGAAGTAGACCTCAGTTACAGTGGAAATTAATGGGTTGAAGGGCTGATTGGGTGCAACGCAGGAGGGATGTTTGAGTTACCAAAGAATGCAGTACTACCAATAAAAGAAACATGTTTTGTTTCTGGGAAAAATATGTCAAAAGGTGGACTTGGATAGATCAATATAAATCCATGACAAAGATCATTAAATGTACACGATTCTCCTTGTGTTTCAGAGGCAATGCCACTGTGTTTGTGGGCACTAGCACGCAGTGTAATAGGAAGATTGATCTACCATACATCCAAGGGGGTAAAGTAGCACTCATGGACGTTTACTGGGTGTGTGGAGGGATGGCTCATACACAATTAACGTCTTCCTGGAGAGGAACATGTTCCTTGGCAACACTACAAGCCCCCATTTTGGTAATCCTATATGTTAACGTCACAGCAATCTGCAAACACCCAATGACCAAGCCTGCATACTTATCTCTGGGATCTTCAATCAGGGTGGCCATTTCCCTCCTGGTTCTTGCATCCCTAAGCACCTCTTCCCTCAACTGCAAGTGAGGTTTAACTTGTGCATCTATACGTGGTACGATGACCATAATGCTCACCGGAGCATGGTCGGAGAATCCGGGCGCCTATCATAGCATTCTGAATGCAAGAAACTATGTGCAAAGAGACCAGCCAACAATCTATCATAAAGCAGTTCCTGTGAACAAAAGAGAAATGTGTACAGTCCATCTCAGAAGGGTTTAGGAATCTCCATGCTTCTACCCTGAGTATGTGCATGAGTTTTGCTAAAGTGAAGGCTTCCTAAAGTTTTCCTGTCCTGATACTCCTGATCTGTCCTCCGATGGGTCAGGGACCATATTAAAATCGCCTCAGAACAATATACGGCCTTCGGCAAAGGCTCCAAACTCTAGGGTCGGCTCCGCTATGAAGCTTTCTTGCCTGTCATTTGGGGCATAGATCGCCCCTATTGTGACCCATTGGCCATACGTTTTAAAAAAGTGTGTGCCTTTAAGCATCCTGTGGTTTGCATCTATGTGTAGTCTATCATGTACTTCAGCATATCTAGTGTGCTTCCCATGTCAATGATAACCTTCCCTGATTGATGTGAACCTAATTTCAACCAAAAGCAAAAAACATCTACACATTTCCCCAAATATCCCCTCCAACCTCTCTTGTGAGCTCTACTACCACCTTAGCTCCAGGGCGTAATCCGGCTAGTTCCCCCCAACCCTTTCACTTACACTATCATAAAGCTAAGATGTTCTCCACTTCGTTTCCCCAACTCATTGTTGACTCTATGGCTTTCATATCGAACCGCACCTCAGGGTACTCCCAAAGTCGTGGCAGCCCAACCCAACTGCCTTACGGTCCCCGCAATCCCCTATGAGGAGTCAGGAATGAAAGCCGGACACAAACTGCCTGATTCATGGAATTATTTGCGTGAAAAACGCAAATTTTCACGCCTTTCTGCCCGAAAATCCCCATACTTCAAACAGGGATTTTCAGGCAGAAAGGCGCGCAAATCTACGTTTTTAACGCAAATAATTCCATGAATCAGGCTGAAAGTTGTCATGTTTTTGGTTAAAGACATTTATTAAACAAAAATGGGTTGGGAAAATGCCTCTATGGCCCTATTCTAAAGAGGAACCTCCCTACCTAGAAACCAAAATCTAAAGACATTTATTAAATAAAAATGGAGAGCAGATCCCAGTCTATAAAATCAAGGTCCTTCGTGATCCGCAGGAGCGTTAAATCTGTGTCAAATGCTTGTTGTAGGAGTGTCCGTTTACGCTGGCTCTCTGTATGTTCCGAATGTGGCCCAAGAGGCTTTCTTAGAGACCTTCCTCCTTCAGGTGTTCACTTTCACTGAAGGGCAAATCTTGGTTGGTGGGGTTTTCAATTTGGTAACTAATCCTCTGGTTGATAAGACTCTGCCTCCCAGCAAGCATGATTTCAGGCACACACATTTGGGCTGTTTTTCTGGGAAATGTGGCTGATTGACACCTGGAGGTTGGCTCATGGGGAAGAGAGGGATTTCACCTCCGTTCGTATGTTCATGGGGGCTTCTCTAAATCAGTCCTTATACTTATGCCAAGTGCGCTGTACACGTGTGCCCAGGGGGTGGAGACTATCCGATCATGCCCCGGTATCGCTGTCCCTGGCAATCGTAGGAAGGCCTGAGAGACCCAAATGCCTGTGGAAGTTATATGATCCAGTTCTTGGGGATCTGGTGGTGTCTAGGGAGAACAGTGTGGTAATTTCCAACTATTTTCTTGAAAATAGTAACTAAGGGACTTCATGCAAATTAGTTTGGGATGCTATGAAGGCAGTTGTTAGGGGGGTAATCATCAGTAAGTCCGCAGCTTACACCAGAGAGCGACAACTGACTAGGGTGCAGCTGGATGGGGAGGTTATAGGTGCAGGTTATAGGTGCAGAACAGGAGAACAAGAGACTGGGCTCCCATAGGGCTTTGCACAAGCTTAAGATGGCACATAAAAAGCTGGAGGAACATCCCGCTGACAGGATGGCTCAGGCGATGCTGAAGCCTAGACAGTATTATTATGCCAATGGGAATCGAGCCAATCGACTCGTGGTGGTTAAGTTGCGTAAGTTCCAAAATCGAAATGCAGTACTGGCCCTACGCGGTACTCAGGGGGTGGTGCAACGGGGTGAGGCAGTAAATTGAAGATTTTAAAGTGGGGGCCGTCCCAGGGGGACGCTCAGACCCAGTACTTACAGCAGGTACATCTCCCTAGCCTATCTGGGTAAGAGCCGGACTCCCTAGAGGTGCCTATACTTCCAGGGGAAGTGGAGTGGGCTCTTAAGACTCTAAAGAACAAGACCTCAGGTCCTGATGGGCTCACAGCTCTTTTCTACAATAAGGTTCACATGCTCCTAGTTAACCCCTTTTGGAACTCTTAAATTCCATCAGGGTTTCCCGTAGAGTCACGCCTTCTATGGGTGTGTCCACGACTGTCCTGATTCCAAAACCTGGTAAGGATCTGGCACTCTGCAATTCTTATTGCCCCATGTGAGAAACCAAAGGGTGTCTTACCTACTAGTTCCCGTTTTCTCTCTGTCATGTGGCCAGGTCATGGCTATCGCCTTTGGATCCAGACCCTGGGGGTGCACCAGTGTGGGAGGATCACCTGGGTGAGGGTCTTCGGGGTGTGAGGGTGTGGCAACCGACAGTGTGACGCGGTATTCCGCCCTTTGCCGTACCCCTGAGGCATCCTATTTTATAGGATTCTCCAACGTTCCAACTTCCCCTCTTCTGCACTAACACAGGGCCGAGGAAGAGGGTAACTGAGAGTAAAGAGGCTAACCCTTACATATCTCATTGGACATATCCCACTAATAGGGTCAGGCAAAGCCAGGCACTTGACCTTAATCACGTACATCTGATACCCATTAACTCTCCCCACACGGATTAAAAGGCGGAACATAGAGACACTCTCTGAGCAAGGTGGAACACAAGAAGAGGCATAACTTCGGGGCGAAGACAAACCTACTGGAGCAGAGCGACCGGTCGAGGGACTAGAGCAAAGGGTAAAGAAAACCTGAAGTTCCCTGCAGGAGGTCGTTGCCTCCGGGAAGCCATGAAGGAGATGTGGAGAAAGCCAAATCGCAGACAAGAAGAAACCTGCATTGTGTTTCAAGGATGCTAGCGACCTTCCAGGCTGAACGACAGAGTTGGGGAGGGGAGGCCAAGCCTGTGGTATTAACCCTGATGCGTGATTCAAAGCCATAAAGACAAGAAAGAAACGTGCACAACTGGTGAGTTAGTGAAAGACGTGAAAGTCCGGCTTGTGTCAAGGAAAGATTGAAGCCGTAACAGTGTATCTCACAAGTGAAGGTTACGCATATGCTGATGAGACGCGTAAGAAAGCTAACCAGTGATTAATTTTTAAGTAACTGATAACTTTGAAGCCAGTGATACAGAGTAGCACAGTGATCCGCCAAAAGGAAATAGCCCACTCCAAATTCTCTACGAAATGTGAAATGTTTTATTAAAAAGCGGTAAGAGTGAACAAGCTTTGAAATGCGTAATGGTCAAGATTAACCCTGGCAAAAGGGGAAGTGAAAAGGTGAATGCTTGAAGAGAAAGATTTCTGTTGAACTTTTGTGCTTATGGTACTGAACTGCCAAGACCAAGAGACACTGGGGCAAATAACATAAGAGTGCGAGCTGAAGAGAAGGTCGAAGTGGTCCTGTGGAGGTCTAGAGCAAAAGCTTTGCACATTCAAATGTCTTCGACATCAGGAAAAGGTCTAAGCCTGACTGAGGTAGACAGGAAGTGTGATAAGTTAGGGGAAGGAAACCCCTAACGGATGTGAGTTTAGCTTGGGGAAGGGAACCCCTGCAAGTGCTGTGATTGCGAGGTCCGAGCCTGGCTGAGGTAGATCTACGTTGAATCTGGTACTTTTTTTTTTTGCAAGGTCCGAGCCCAACCGAGGGAGATCTGCGTGAACTTTTGTTCAACTGTGAAAGAACTTTTGAAAGCTGAAATTAGTGGCTTTAACATGGAAGGCCAGGCTGGCCTCGATCCACGTTGTAAACTGCCTTTGTTTTGAGAACCTGAGCCAGAGTGTGTCATCCTTTCTATGGGGGCTGCCTTACTCCATGCTGTCCAACATGGGGAGTAGAGCTGACTCAGCCATCTTGATTCCTTATGTTATAACACTGACTTTTCTTTGCATACATATTCCCCATTGCACACTTTCTGGATAAGAGATAGGGCAGGCATTAGGTTTTGTTAGTATAGGCCATTTTGATTTGACAGGGACTGACTAGGACTGTGTTTTCTTTATTATTTGATGGTAGAGACTACTCCCATCATAGCTATAGGGCAAAGAAGGAGTTTTTCCAAACCCCGAAAACTGAATAAAGGTTTTAAAATTTTACCTCTTTTACATTTGGCTAAGTGCTTTGGGAAAGTGTTTTGGGCTGCTGTCTCGCTGTCCTGCTGGTTATACTGCAAAGGACGTTTACACAACGTGGAATACAGCGAGTGAGCTGAGGTGCGGGTGTCACGCTGCCATCACAGACATATTCAGCAGCTGATTGGCTGCTTTCTGCACGCCCTACCACCCGGAACCATACAAAAGCACGGCGCATGCGCATTTGTGTACATGCATTTGGCTAAGTGCTTTGGGAAAGTGTTTTGGGCTGCTGTCTCGCTGTCCTGCTGGGTATACTGCAAAGGACGTTTACACAACGTGGAATACAGCGAGTGAGCTGAGGTGCGGGTGTCACGCTGCCATCACAGACATATCCAGCAGCTGATTGGCCGGTACGCAATATTTGAACTTTATTCCCTGAACCTACTGAACCTGCTATTGGCCCATAGCAGGTCGATTGGATTATAACTGCAAACTTATTGCTTTTTTTGTTGTTTTCCTTTAGCTTTTTGCACGCCCTCCCACCCGGAACTATACAAAAGCACAGTGCGTGCGCATTTGTGTGTGCGCATTTGGCTAAGTGCTTTGGGAAAGTGTTTTGGGCTGCTGTCTCGCTGTCTAGCGAGTCAGCGAGAGAGCATGGAGATGTTGATCACTTGGTGTTTTGTTTCATTTTCTATGTTATTTTATCTTAACTTGTTTATTCCTTCTTGGTTATAGCCTAGTGGTGTCTTTTAGTGTGCTTGGTCTTGTTAGTTTTATCATTATTTATTTATTCCTAGGCAAGCCCATGTTAAGGAGGCCTTAATAATAATTGTAAGCTAAGGGAAACCAAGAACTGATTTATTTACTTATTTATTTATCAATTTTGTTTCATTGGCGCGCTGCAGCAGTGGTTGAATGAAACACTATACCCTGACTAGCAACATGCCACCCATTTCAGTCATAAGAGCGAAACTGGATGGCCCATGCCGCGACAACATCAGTGGGAAAGCCCTTTTACAAAGTTGCCTAACTGCATTACTACCGAGTGCAGGACGCGCAATTTCTAAGTGTTCTGCCTCGGTATCTAAAGATATCAGACTATGCCCAAGTGAGAGCGTAGCTTCTGAGGGCAAGTGCAATGGTGACTTTGCCTTCCATGGCGCCCAATCTGTTCATCTGGTGACAAAGGCTGTGGATCAGCCTCTGCCTAACATGAGTGTTGACACCACAAATATTCAGAGTATGGGAACTGCTATTACAAACACTGAAAGCAAATCAAATGGTTCTCCTACACCACGATCATTGCTGCTTGCTTTATAGAAGATACGCGGCCTTCATCGACTAACTTGCCAATTGACAGGATGCTGCAGCCGGAACTGTGCTCTGTTCTGTCCCAACAAAAATTAAGGCAAGCGCATGCCCATTTAACCATGATAGGGGAAATTGAGGAGGAGGACATTGAATTTATGAACCTCTCCAATAAAACACAAGAAGAAAGTAATGAAGTGTTATACATCTGTTCGAATACCTAATTCAGCTCTAAGGCCTGTTGGGTGCCTGTTCGGAGCCACAGGAGCCAGGGGCCAGAAACTCTGCCCTTACCAATCCAGAGCCACCATGAGCAGGAGCTCCTTCCATCTACTGCTGGAGCTGCTGACACCAGGTATGTCACAAGTCCCTAGCTACAGCACGAGCGTGCGTCTTGAAGGCAACACGCGGCAAATTATTTAGTAATATCCGCACTGCTCCAGCGTTGCCCAGTGCGGCCTTTCCTGCAGGATTTGCCCCATTAATGCACTCAAAGTACATCCAGCCACCAATCGAAGCCCCGAGGTCCACACCATTTAAAGATGGCTGTCCGCCGCATCTATATCCCTCCATCCGGCCCCGCAACCCTGCAAACATCGTGATTGGCCCCTCTCCTCTATTGGGAGCCAACCACAAGCCAGCAGGTTCCGAACAGGCCCACCTCGAAGGCATTGTGCACTGTGCCTATCTCTAGCCTGTATACGCCACCGAGCATAGGGCTAGATCCCCTGCCCATCTCCTCTGGGGTAAACATACCGCCCCTTACAGCAACCTTTTTTCAACTGTTCCAGCCAGCAACCTGAACTGTTTCAAGCCTTCACTGAACCCTGTTCTCGCAGTACGGTATAACACAGACTACTGCTCACATTGTGTAGTGCCTTATGGTCGCGTAGAGACCACTGTGACCACTTGTGTTGTGCCTTATGGTCGCTTAGAGACTACTGTGACATTGTGTAGTGCCTTATGGTCGCTTAGAGACTACTGTGACATTGTGTAGTGCCTTATGGTCGCTTAGAGACCACTGTAACCTTGTGTAGTGCCTTATGGTCGCGTAGAGACCACTGTGACCACTTGTGTTGTGCCTTATGGTCGCTTAGAGACTACTGTGACATTGTGTAGTGCCTTATGATCGCTTAGAGACTACTGTGACATTGTGTAGTGCCTTATGGTCGCTTAGAGACCACTGTAACATTGTGTAGTGCCTTATGGTCGCGTAGAGACCACTGTGACCACTTGTGTTGTGCCTTATGGTCGCTTAGAGACTACTGTGACATTGTGTAGTGCCTTATGGTCGCTTAGAGACTACTGTGACATTGTGTAGTGCCTTATGGTCGCTTAGAGTACACTGTGTATTAGTACTGGGTATCAGCACTGTGCACTAGCATTTCTCCGATTCTCTGCGCTAGTACCCTCACTGCAGCACCATTGTGTACTAACATTGCGCACTAGCTTCTCTCTGACGATTTTGTGCGTCAGTTCCCTCTAAACTCAGACATGATAACCTGGACCTTCCTCATTATGTTCCCATTCTGCCTGGTCCCCCATGACACCCCTTGTACAGGGCCACACTTTCGCTTACACCCCAACGGCCTCAGCAGACAAGCCTGCCCCAGACATTATCCCATACCCTGCCCCACCCCCTTCCTACCCAACATCAACCCCTTCCAGCCTACCTCCTCCATTGACTCTCATCGCATAGCAGACACCCCCAGCCCCCAAGAAGCATCACAAACTACTCCCATCGGCCAACCCACTATCACGAACCTCACTACCAGCAGATCCTATCCCTGCTCAGGATTATCGAGATTCACCCGACTCAGATCCAGAACACACACACCCGCATCCTTCCCCAATCTAGGCAACAAACAAAACATAACCTTAACCAAATCTGCCCCTCACTGCACACGCCCTACACTTCCGACAGACCAGATATCACACGGCCTGATCGCACCCTCCCCCCGCACCCACACCAAAAAATCATGCATCACCACCGAAACCATTAAAGGTGCACTCATCAATGCGAGATCTGTAGTCGCCCATGCCTTAGACATTGCCGACATTATTACCGTCAATGATCTCGACTTCATAGCTATTACAGAGACTTGGCTCCACCCAGCATCTGGCCCCTCTCTATCACTTGCTATACCCAATGACTATACCATCTACCGTGCAGACAGACAAACAGCTAAAGGTGGTGGAGTAGCCGTTATTGCAAAAAATTTCCATCAACATTAGACACATACAAAACCAATCACTGACATCAGCGGAATTACTCACCCTCAAACTATCCACAAGGCACACAAGCACTATCACCATCCACCTCATTTACAGACCGCCAGGCCCCATACTATCCTTTAATGACGACATAGCCCTTCTACTCTCTAACAATATCAAACCTAACTCTCGACTACTCATCCTAGGAGACTTTAATCTAGGTCTCAATGATGAGAAAGATGATAAAGCTCACACTATCGCCAACACTATTTCAGAATTAGGACTCACCCACCACATCGCACAACCCACACACAACAAAGGCCGCATCCTTGACTGGATAGCTGACCTCAATTGCAACACTACCATCCTCTCCAACACTCCATGCGCCTGGACCGATCACCACCTTATTACCTTCACCATCAACAAAGGCACTCAAACACCAGTGCCCTCCTCCAATGCCCCACCCACACTCACAAGAAACAACAAAAATATCACACTAGAGAAACTCCTCCCGCTACTCCAACCCATCATCGACTTCTCACCCACCATGACCAACCCTACTGAATTAGTAGATTTATACAACACAACTATCCTTAAGGCCATAAACACCATAGCACCACTCAAGCTTCGGAAAGCCAAACCACGAGCACACCTCAATTCCTGGTTCACCCCCAAACTAAAAACACTCCGCAAAGCCAAAAGACAAGCTGAATTAGCATGGAAACAGTCACCATCCACTATTAATAAGACATCCTACGCACTGGCATCGAACATCTATAAATCAGCCATCATCCAGTCTAAAAAAAACATGTACAATGAAAGAATCAGCAACGCCAAATCTAATACCAAAGAGCTCTTCAATATCCTGAGAGAACTCGAATCACCCTCCCCCATTCCAGACACTTGCAACAAAGACATCCACTGGTGCACGAACATCCAGGAAGCACTCCTAGGCAAAATTGCCACGCTACAAGCCAAAATCCTGACAAAGAAAGAAAGCCTCACCCTCTCCGATAACATCACCCCCTCTACACACACCCACACCACCCCCCAAAATGATGACAATAACCTCTTTGAGATTTCCACCATAACCATTAAAGAGGTTGAAGAAATAATCTACTCTCTTAAACCGTCCAAATGCCAAGGCGACACTTGCCCAGCCCCTATCATTAAAGATGCAGCCAAACAACTTGCTCCCTTCATCACCTCCCTCATCAACGCATCTTTCACCTCCAACATAGTGCCCAACAACCTCAAGGACTCCTGGGTTCTTCCTTTACTTAAGAAGCCCACCCTTGACCCTAATGTCCCCACCAACTACAGACCCATAACGACTGTACCCTTCCTACTAAAAAGCCTCGACAGAGCTGCCTATCTCCAGATACAGAACCACCTTGAGAAAAATAACTTACTAGGACTCAGACAATCAGGATTCCGCCCCAAACACGGCACTGAGACCGCCCTGATTGACCTTAAGACACAGATGGACAACATTAAAGACAATGGTAAACTAGCCCTCCTTCTCCTCCTTGACTTATCCGCCGCCTTCGACCTGGTCAACCACGACATCCTCTGCAAACATCTATCCTCAGCAGCCAAATTTTCAGATAACGCCAACGCATGGATCCATTCCTTCCTTAACAACAGATCCATGAGAGTCTTCGCACCCACAGCCTCTGCCATCCCAGCCCCAGTCACTTGCGGTGTCCCCCAGGGCTCCTGCGTCTCCCCCACTCTATACAATGTATTCACGAAACCCCTCTTTGACATACTGGACCGCTTGGGTGTCATCTACACCAACTACGCAGATGACACCCAAATACTGATCCCTTTAACAGGCGACTACTCCACCGACCTCACTGCTCTCAACAACATTTATTCCATTATCCAAGAATGGATGGCCAAGCATGGCCTATGCCTTAATGACGACAAGACCGAGCTTCTTCTCCTAGGTTCCCAACCCAGACTTAATAAACTCGACAAACTCTATCAAGCATTCACTATAGACGGCAATAACATCATCGTCTCTAACAGCGTCAAAACCCTAGGAAACTACCTCGACTCCTCCCTCACACTGACAAGACAGATCAATTCCATCTCATCAGCCACTGCTTACACTTGTAAACTCATCAATGCCAGCAGACCTTACCTCTCACCATCCAACTGCATCACCTTAGCCAGAGCGCTAGTCCTTTCCAAAGTTGACTACTGCAATGCGCTATACTTGGGAACCAGTCAGAAAAACATCAACAAACTACAAGTCATACAAAACAACGCCTTGCGAGCAGCCCTGAACATACCCAAACATGAACACATCTCGGACGCCAGACGCACCTGCCATTGGCTATCCATACCACAAAGAATTGAATATAAAACCATCTCACTCACACACAAATGCCTAGCTAACCAAGCACCCAGATAGCTATCCGACAACCTCAAGCACCACACCCCAGCGCGCCCTACCAGATCAGCTCAAACACACTGCTTAAATATCCCAAGATTTAAGCTCCAAAAAGCAGGTGGCTCCAGCTTCCCCGTGCTTGCCTCCAAACTTTGGAATTCACTTCCACTCGAGCTGAGATCAGAACCGTCCTTTCACAGATTTAGACACAACACCAAAACTTGGCTTCTATCCAAAGAAACTGCCTAGCCCTACCTCACTAGCATGCACCAAGACTGTAAATTTGTAAATATGTAATCGATTTGTACATTTCTGCTGCATTATTCTTGTTGTATTCATTATTCTTGTTGTATTCATCGCAAGCGCCTGGATGCCCTAGGGCCAGGCGGCGCTATACAAATAATAAACTAAACTAAACTAAACGAAGAAGGTGACAAAAACCACTCAAAAACAGAGATAGAAGCCCTATCGCCAGTTCCGTCCCCATGTGATGACCATAAATAGGAGGTAACAAGTACCTCCAGAGATAAGAAAAATCCCCCTGCTGAATTTGTTGAAGAATCAGTTTAATTCATAGCACCTACGCCAAGGCAATTCAGGTTTGACCCATGTGCGCGGGTCCCCGATTTCTTTATTGATCCCATCAATAAAGACAGGAGTTCCTTCCTGGAGGCCCCTGTCTGAATAATACCCTGGCTGCCATGAATACGGCCTTATTGGCTGTTGCAAAACTCTATGAAATATTGGACATGAAAGTCAATAAACAGACTGCATATATTGAGCAATTATTACTATTGATCTCAACTAATGGGCCTCAATCTCATGAGGGCATGCAAGCCCATGAGTCGGCATCGAATCGTGGCAAAATCCTAAAGTCAGCCTCCACACAAACACTAGCAAACAATTGTAACAATCCTTTGTTATCACAGCAGACCACCAAGTTGGGTGAACACTGCACAATGATTGTAGAGCAATGTAAAACGACCAACACAGAAACAGTGGGGGAGGCTAATCCAAATCCCGATCCCCCTGAGGTGGTGGTGGAAATGCCAAACCCAACAGTTATCACCAAACCTGTGGCCTCGCAACAGACAGAGAAAGATCTGCCAGTGCGAGAGTCGACTACCACAAACATATTTGAAGTTTTTGCTGCTGTAGGATCCAAATCTAACACCGCAAGAGCAAGTAAAAAACGCAAAATTTTAGTGACAAAATGACAGACTTCTAGCTCGAGGCTTCCTAGTGGAACTAAACGCAAGAAAACGATGGAAGGGAATCCCTCAAAAATAAATATAAACCAGTCTGGTTTTACTCCTAGTAACTCCTGTACACATGCACAGGCAGAAGATCAGAGTAATGTACCAGGGTTGCCGTACAAGCCACTGGATGACTTGGCACGGATGGTAACAGCCAGTGATAATCAACAGGTGTCTCAGACAAACTTGCCAGAGGTAATTGCCCCTATGCAATCAGTCGTGGTCGTTGAGGCTTTAAGTGCAAACCCTGAGCAAAATACCAACGTTCCGGACTTGTCTGCAATGGCAGCAATCCAGAAGCAGATACAAAGCTCAATTGAAGCCTATATGAAGCTCCAGCCTTTCCAACCACAAAAGATAACATCGGTCGAGCAGCTCAGTCTACAGCAAGCAATCAATCCAGTTCAATCCACCAATGTCCAGGACGTTAAACTAAATTCTGCCCAAAATACAAGTGTGACCGACCAAACAGATCAGACACTCATATCCATCGATGTGACCAAAAAATCCGACACCCATAATGTTGATCTGCGAGAGGAGATCAGAGTATCGGTTGAGGCTTACCTGACACAAAATACCAATTTACATCCAGCTACCAACTTTTCACATCAACCAATGCAAGCGATATCAGTACCTCTTCCAAATATAATGTCAGTTTCTAGACAAGAGATACGTGATGAAATTAAAGCATCCATTGAAGCTTATGTTATGCAGACAAATGCTATCAATCAAAATGTCATGCCAATGACAACTACAGAAAAAAGGTATCCCTCACTAATGCCATTACTAAAGGGACCCCGATTATCCACTTCTAATAATCAGGATAGGTGGGATCCGACCTCGGCGAGATCGTTTAACCATGTAAAAGAGAGACCTGCTCAAAACAAAGAAAAAAAAGACCAGACTCACCATTGTTTTATTCTTAAGTGTCGGGATTCACCATTCAAAAAATATGATTTGAACCGTTCAAGCGTACTGAACATCTGTTCAGAAATTCCTGCCCTAGCCGCTATAACAACGGTAGACATTGACCAGAATGAATTCATAAATCACACCGACTTGACTTCGGCACGGTTGTATATACGCTCATCCTTGGTAGCAGAAACATTTTGGCAAGCAAGAATGACTTTATTCGATATGGGATTTAGCTTAATACAAGAAACCCCCTCTGGTGCTCCAGCGTTACAAGGCCATGTGTCACAAATCTTTATGTCATCTCGTAACGGCTCATTTCAGCCAGGCTTGCCAGATCAAGTAAGGCCTGCATAACTATGCACAGATACAAAGTCCATAAGCTTGATTTCCTGGAATACAAGGGGGCATAGACACTTAAACACAGTCTCCACTGGAGAACTAATTGACATTGATATCATAGCCCTCCAGGAAACCTGGCTTCTGTTACCTTCTATCTGGGATTCACATGTAATTTTGTTCACACCGGCAGAAAAACGTTTTTTGGGCAGACCCAAAGGAGGCTTGTTGTTAGCGGTTAAATAAACTAGCTCATTAAAATCTAACCTCTGCCAGTCTCCATCACCCTCTTTTCAAGTGGTCAAATTGTCTACCAGTAATCAAAAGCTGGCAATAGTAAATATATACTGGAGCATTAACACACTAAAATCGGATGAATTTTTTGATCAACTTGTAAGTATTGGATACCTTAGCATTAGATGTTGGACTAATTTATATTGTCATACTGGGTGATCTCAATTTGCATCTTATATCAAACGAGGACGCTGAATTATCAGGTAATGAATTGACCTGGCCCACAATTATGCGGAGCAAAGTTTTGTTATGATGAATGGCAATACGAGGGGAGACATCCCAGCGCATGTGACATGGCAAAGAGACTCCCAGCATGCCATCTTAGATTACATATACATTAATGCAACTGCCTTTAACTGTGTCCAAACGCTGGATGTATTACACCAAGTTAAAGTTATCATTTCAGATTATGGAGTCCCAAATAATTTCGACAATAAATCCTAACATATCAGATGTAACAGTAAACAACCGGGGTAACAGATTGAAGTGGACCCTAGCTAAACTACGAGCTCTTGACCAAAATTTAGAAAAAAACATACCGATGTACTGGAATGGTTAATGATGATTATACACTTGCCATACAGATGTTCAAACAAATCAATAGAGGTGAACATTTTACCAAACAGCAGCATATCCATGTTTTTGAGCTGGATATTAAGCATAAGAAAGCGGGGTTAAGGCGAGAAATTTGGCAGTTGCTGAAGTCGGTCACTGCAGACTCTACAATAAAAGTTAAAATCCTAAAAAAGAAATATAAAAGGTGGCTTAAAATCAGAAGAGCCAAGCAATATGAATTGGATGGGGCGGCAATGCTAAAGCAACTAATTATTAAATCCACAGCTGGTATCTGGGCCCTGCTTAATCACACTTCTGGAAATCCCCAAATGATT
Source organism: Ambystoma mexicanum (assembly GCF_040938575.1). NCBI lineage: Eukaryota > Metazoa > Chordata > Amphibia > Caudata > Ambystomatidae > Ambystoma > Ambystoma mexicanum. The sequence goes on from NC_090939.1 coordinate 642,724,569, forward strand.
ACCCAAACCAATTCGATATCAGCGGAGTTATGGCAGGTGTATTTTCAAAATATGTATCATTCACCCTTTACTAATATGCAACTATGTTTGCACACTGAAGTGGCAGCCCATGATTTTTTGTTTGACATCAATGATATTAAACTGTGTATCACTAAACTAAGTACATCTCGGGCTGTGGGCCCCGATGGGCTGCATAATGCTATGCTTAAAATGCATGTGAATGAATGGACCCGGATTCTAAATCGCATTTGTGCTCAGGTCTTCAAATCTGGTCATATTCCTGAGACTTGGCAAAAATCAATCCCGAACGCAAAAAGGGCAAACGCGACTTCTTTTGAAGCTGTTTTGCTGTTGTGCTGGGGTGCTTGGGTGAGTGGAGTAGAGGCATTCCATTTGGTGAATCTAAGTATATGGCACACACGGGAGATCTTGCAACGTGCACCGTTATTGGCACTTATCGCAGCCTGTGGAGGCACGAGAGACTGTTGGAGGCTATCTCCTTTGATCTCGCATCCGCGCATCCATTAACGGGAGCCTTCTGTTTGGCTGCTCTCCCCCACTAAACATTGAAACAGCTTCGGGCTTATCGATGACTTGGAGGGAAGGTGTGGAAACACGGTCTTGTGGGCGGAGTGGAGCCCAGACTTGTGTTGTTCCCGCAAAGACCATGACAACGAAAAATACCCATCAACTCAAGTAAGCAAAACGTCTTTCACTGTATGTTCAAAGCTTCTAAGGTCTCCTACAACAAACAAACAATGTTTAAATGATTTGCAGTTCAATGATGATGGCAGAGAAAGTGAAAGTGAAATTGATATGCGGAAAACTAATGTGGGGGAGGCATGTACGAGTGTGCACAAAATTGGGGAAGTGAACGTCGTAGAATGCACGAGTAGGCATGACGACATGTTTGTACAGACGCCAACAATGCAGCTGAATCAAAATAACATTGACCATGATATAGATTGTTTTATTATGGAACCTAATGAGATTAATGGAAAGGCACACCACGCTTGCGTGAGGCCCCCTAAAGATATCTGTGCCAATGATGGAACGCGTGGATGTAAATATTATTCTTGTTCCGAATTCCCCTTTGAATGCAAGATAACAGTGGAAAACTCTGCACAGCCAGCTGCCATTCCACAATTATGCGTCCTGGCTGAAAAGGCTGTACATCAGAATAACGGTACCATTATAAATGATATATATGATCAGGAGCAATGCTGTGACCAAGAGATCTGCAAATGCAGGACCAAGGACAGTATACTTGAAATGAGGAAAGTGCCAGATCAAAAGGATGCAAATTGTGCTCAAGCTACAACATCAACCTGCCAAACGAAAATTCCAATGGAGATAAGTGTTCTACCCAAGAGAGAGGCTAATCAACGCATCATGGGTGCTGACATCGTAATAGAAGAGACGATTGTGAACAACAACAACCCAAATAACGTAAATGAAAGAAGGAACTCTTTGAGTGTAGCAGATAAATTGTTAAAAGATCTCACAAAAATGAATTTTGATTTCAATAATCGGTCCCTCAATTATCCGAAGGACTTCTTAAGATTAGGCAATGACGATATCTCTGAGAAGGCGGAATTACAGGAGGTAAGAGTCGATCAAAGATGCGATGATGAAGTGAATGATCCTCTTCAAGAAAGCATAAATAAATGTGTGCTCAGCCCTGTACACTTAAGGAAAAGATCTGGAAATAGCCTTTCAGGAGAAGTAGTATGCTCACAGGGTAGGAGACAACAACAACTTTTTACTTCGCACTCGCCCATAAGATTTATGCCATCGATAAAAAACCAACGGCTGAAAGATAAAGAGCGCAATGGAACCCGGTCATTGGCGAACGCAGAGCAGGGCAGCACTTCTGATTCATCGGATCTTTCTACTTCCTACACTGAGGATTCATCTTTAATGGAGCGCCCCTTCCCCAAAATACGGCGTACCCAATGGAAAAATAAAACCATTGACCTGAAAGATAAAGAAGCAGAGGGTGACAGGAAATCATTGGATTTACAGGCAGTAATTATGTCCGCTATGAACATTTCTCTGTCCCCGTATATGAAATTATATGAACAGATGGATGGAAATATCAAGGATTTGACAACATTGACAGCACTGCTTAACACCAAAATATCTAACATGGAACAGGAAAAACAAACAATCCCAAGAAACTTGAAACAAGATAAAACTCACTATGACAACTTTTTGAAGTTGATCTTGGATGCTAACCGAAACTCAAGTGAAGATAAAAGATTGTTGGCAGAAGTTGCACGTGAAGCGCTAAAACTTCTAAAAAATTCTCAAGTAGAAGTTACGCAAGAGAATCCGACAAATGGTCACAAGATAGATTGCAGCATCAATGTTGACAAAGAGATAAATAAACCAAAGAATGATTCTGGTAATAATGAGAGGGTAGAGAAACAGAATGGGCAGTTGTTACGAGAGAAGGAAAAAAAAAGATACCCACACAACTTCTAAATAATAAAGAGAATAAATGGCAAGGGTGTCTCCCGATGTCGGTCGAGTCCTTTGCGGCTCCCAGAGAAGCACGAGTAATTCTAGTTGATAGCCTGCAAGAAAAGAAACTGGAGCCAGCAGGAAGTGGGAAGTCTACAGAAGTAGATGAGACTGCTGATGTCGTTAACTTGAGTGAAAATTTAAATGCTAAATGCACCGATGTTCCACAATTGGATGAAATAATTGAAGTGCAAGCTGGTTCAAATGAAAAGGCTTCCCCGCCAAAAACCATTATAGATGAAGTGCAAGTTGGAAAAAATGGAAAGGCTACCCCTCTAAAAATTATTACAGATGATAGCACAAATAAAGATCAAAACATCAACGAGCGAAGAGCTGAGAATAGAATAAATGTGGAGAAAGATACCACAACAGAATCTGAGGCTCCTCACAAAAATAATATACAAGTTCCTAAAGGATTGTTCGATATATTCGCAAAAGATAAAAACAAACAAAATACAAAAGGAGTGCCCCAAAAAAAGAAAACGAAAAATCAAAAAAAAGGAAAAATAACAAATGGCGCAAGAGCGTTCTTAAGGAACCTCAAGACAGTTACAGTAAATGTTTCTGCCAATGGTTGTGGGCCGGGGCAAAACCAAGTGGATGTGACTAGTGAAAAAGAAAAGCAAAAAGGAAGTTCTACTGAAAACAAAAATGAAGAAATCAAAGCACCGAGCATATCTAATAGAGAGACTGACCTAGAAAGGACGGCGGAAGTTATAGACATCGAGACACTTATGAATTTATCAACGTATGAAGAGGTGCGAGATGATATACAAAAGGGAAGTGAGCAGGAAAACGTGGAGAAGGTACCTATTGCAAACCAGAACATGGCTGGTCACGAGGAGCTAATAATGAAAATATGTGCTCCACTAACAGGACGGTTTTGCGATTTGGTTAATCAATCAAAAACGGACCCTAATAGTAAGCAGGATAATACAACGAGCCCCTTCCAGACATTGGATGAAAAAAGACAAAAAGCTATACTAAAGATGAGTGAGCAAGAGAATGGCACCCTTGTGGCGCACCTGGCCTCATATAGAACTTTTGTGAATGATGAAAAGGATTTGAACCAGGGAAATTTACATTGTGAAAAAAAAATCGAGAGTGGGAATGCTACACAGAACATGAATCAGTATAAAGAGAGACAACTCTGCTAAGGCTCAAAGTAGCAACGACAGACAAAATGCTTATAAAAGCAAAGCACTCAAAGAAAAGGCAAAATACTGCCTAAGCCTGGAAAGAATACTTAAAATTCATGACATGAAAGAATGTGTTGAGTCTGTTTCATCATGTGCCTATACTTCGGACTATTGAATCTAGCGACATCCAAGCGGTAGAATTTAAGGATGACATCGCATTGGACAAGGTACACTTATACGTAAACTCAAGATTAGTTTGCAAAACTCTGTTGCAGGGAGCGACAGCTGTGCTACCTTGCGGATTTGACATTGTGGAAGTGGATACATCAAAGATGATGACAGAAGCAATTGGCACATCATCTATTAAAAAACCCACGTCCAATACACTACAGAAGAACAATCAGGACAAAATGCAAACAATGCCAGATGAGCAATGGAAACTAGTTTACAAACAATTCAATCTGACTCTCCAAGAACATCGTGGCACACAAGAAACAAAAGAAGCTGATCAAATTAGAGTAAAAAACTTACAACAGCTGAGGAAAATAAATGAAAAAGAGATGCCGCAACAAGACTATCTTGGCACTCAAGAACTGAAACAAGCTGATCAAATCAGAATTACAGTAGAAAACTCACAGATGGCGTCCAGAATAAATGAAAAAGAGAAAAATCAATCGGATAACACGGAGTGGAATTGGCTGGCTGCCACTTCAGCGAACAGCAATGAAAGCTAATGCCTAAAGAACTTAAAAGAAGAACAACTTGTCCTTAGCTCCTGGAATACAAGAGGTTTCACCTATTTGTTTAACAGCAATGGGAAATGGACCTGTGAGATGGATCTGATCTGTTTGCAAGAAACTTGGTTGGGTACATGTCCTATAGCAGAAAATTTTGAAATTGCAATCAACCTGGCTATCAAAAGAAACAAAGGTAGATCAAGTGCTGGCCTGCTTATACTCATCAAAAAAATATCTGGCTATAGATTGCAAGAGTCTAAGAACGTATCACCGTACATCCAAGTAGCTACCATCATAAAGAATGATGGCACAGAAAACAAATCTACACCACTCTCTATTTTAAACCTCTATTGGAATCACCGTGAAGCTGGAACAGTTTCTTTTGTCAACCAAGTCATTGACTTAATCGATGAATTACTGATTGCTGACAACTCTGCTCATATTATTGTTTGTGGAGATCTCAATATGAACTGCATAGAACTAAGTAAAAATGAGTTACCAGCGAAACAAAATCTGGCTGAAAAATGGTCCGAAGAATTAACCCTACAGAATTTTTCAAGGTTAAATGGAAATGTAGAGGGAGACATACCAGCCAAATCAACCTGGCAAAGGAATCAATCCACACGGGATTATATCTTTGCATCAGATAACCTAAACATCATTGATCTGAAAGTACACAAAATGCAAGCTAGCGACCATGATATGGCCGTAGCCCGCTTTAAGATTATCAAGCAAACTGTTTTGCCAACATGTAATCATAATATAACGCTAAACTGTGGAAGAAATAGATTGAAATTGAACGCAAAGCAGGTGAGCGAAATAAAAAATTAATATGAAAATCATATCGACCGTTTGGGTGTTGATTACACCCCATTGTTGCAACAATATAAGATCGGAAACAATCCAAACAATACTCAGAGTTATAAGCTAAAACATGCTTATAATACAGAAATTGTTGGCAGAAAGAGGGAAATGCGCAAGGCTTTACGACAAATTAACAATCTCCCTAAATCAGATCAGTTAGAGATGAAGAAAAAAATCAGACAAAGGTATAAGAATTGGATCATAGCACATCGATCCATGACGGAACAACATGATGCATAAATAATGATGAAATGTCTGAAAGAGAGGAATTCGTCTGACTTCTGGACAGTAATGAATAATGAATGCAGTGTACAGCAGGCGCCACAAAAAAACATGGTGACCGAAAAAAAAATGGATTGAGCACTTCTCCACGCTGTTTGCAAAAAAGGGAAATACCATCGATCCTTCTATGCCATCTCTACGACATTGGGATATTAATTTTGACCAAGATGACATTTTAACAAATATCAAAAAACTCTCAAACTCCCGCACGCCTGGACCAGATGGTATTACAAATGCAATGCTTAAAGCCAACCCTGACGTGTGGGCTGAGTTTTGTAAAATTTTGTTTGATAAAGTCGCAGCAGAAGCAATTACTCCTAGCTCCTGGAAGAAGGCTATTGTCGTGCCTATTTTCAAGAAAGGCAACAGATCTAATCCAACGGACTATCGTCCAATTGCCTTACTTGATGTTATAGGTAAAGTATATGCAACCCAACTTCAGCAAAAACTAAAGGAATGGCTAGCTCTAACTAACCATCTAGATGTTAGACAAAGCGGATTCGTAAAAGGAGTGGGATGCTGTTTAAACCTCATTCTAATTAACTTATTGAAAATGGAGGCAACACGGAAGGGCTCAAAAGTATATCTTGCTTTTGTCGATCTGTCCCGTGCTTTTAACAGTGTTGACATGGAAAATCTCTGGACAAAACTAAAAACCTGGAAATGCCCTGAAAGTTTGCTCGCTGCCATTAAAGACCTACATACAAACACTGAAATTAATATCCGATTAGATGCAAATGGCACCTTGTCAAAACCTATCTTAACCTTTTGTGGAGTCAAACAAGGGTGTCCTTTAGCAGCCATAATATTCAATGCATTAATCTCTGATATTGGCGAGGTTTTTGGAAAAATTCAGGGGTTTGCACCAAAAATAGATGACTCCGCCCTGAATTGGATTCTCTATGCTGACGATTTAGTATTAATGGACCTTACACCAATTGGGTTACAATGAAAATTGCAAGCTTTGGAGCAATATGTTAAGGACAACGGTTTGTACATAAATCCGAGCAAATCAGTTGTTCTTACTTTACAAGATCTTAAAAAAGGTACAGCTAATGCAAAAAAATTTAGATGGCACTTGGACGGCGCGCCCCTGCAACACGTGAATCAGTTAAAATATCTGGGCATGTGGCTGAATTCAAATATAAATGATCACATCTGGTTGGAAAAAACAAAATCCAAATGTCGCCAGCTTAGTGCCCAAGCTGCAGCACTTGATAAAAAATATGGTAAATTCTCTTTGGTTCCCATAATAAAGTTTTATAAACAAAAGGCGGTGCCATCTTTAATCTTTGGCGCAGAAACCGCTTTTGGATGTCCAGCGACAATGTGGGATACCCTTGAAAATATTTTTGGGTCAAGAATTCTGAAAGTAGGGAAGGGCATTCCAGCTGCAGTAGTACGATGCGAATTGGGACTAATATCCATTTATGCAAAGATCATTTGGAACACCTTGGCAATTTTTCGGAAAATAATTTTGCCCAATGGTACACCGCAAATGAAAATTCTCCACGATCAAGAGAACAAACAATCGAATTCAGGTTTTTCAGCTTGGTTAAAACAATGCCACCAAATTTTGGCTGATATAAACAGTGATAAGACCACCCTTGTTGAAAATCCAGATGCCGTAAAGAAGAAATTGTGGGAACATGATTGGATAAACACTGGTATGAGCAGAGCAAAATATTTGCTAATGAAAAATGTTCCTCTGGAAGGAAAAGCCTACAACTCTCTGTACAAATACCTTGAAAAATGTCCAAATAAACAAAAAAGAATACTCCTCATGAAATTCAGATTGAACCAATTCAAAACAAAAGAAGTGATTATGCGTTGGCCTAAATATAAGAGGCTCGATCCAAAGTGTTGGTTTTGTAACCATCATGAAGAAAATATTAGGCATCTCATTCTTACCTGTAACGCTTTTAAAACAATAAGAAAGACACTATTTGAAGCAATTGTTGCAGAAAAAGCTCACCACACAATGGAAGAATGGTGGGAAGAATGCTTCATGGAAGCAAACAAAAAGTTTACCTATGCCTTGATACTTCTCCTAAAAGAAATCGAAGAAGAACTTACTAAATCCAGCGTGTAATGGGGACTGAAATCTGTACTTCTTTAGGCTTCCATCTATTCAAATAGTGTTTGACTGATTTTATTTTTCATATAATTTGAGCGATGGTTTCGTCATTTATGGTGCGTTTATCTGTAATTGTGTAAATGTGTGAATTTTACTTTATGATTTGTCTTTTTAAAAGTTTGTATAAACCAATTAAAAAAAGAAAAAAAAATCAATTATCTTGACCATTTTTAAAAAGGGTGACCGTGAGGATCCCAGATCCTATAGGCCGATAGCATTACTGGACTGCCCGGGAAAATTATTTGCCAGATTATTATTAAACGTCTTTAACACCTGGCTGAATCGTATGAATTTACGCGACCCTTTTCATATGGGGTTCTTACAGGGCAGAGGCACTACTATTAACATGATCACTCTTTCAAGCATCATCCAAAAGGCCTTCCAGTGTAAGCAACCATTGTATTTTGCATTCATTGACTTTAGGATGGCTTTTGATGCTGTTCCAAGAGAGCTCTTGTATAAAAAACTGGCCGATGCAAACTGCCCATGGGAAATCTTAAAATGGATCATCCAACTGCATTCAAATACCACAATCCAGGTCAGGTTAACAAAGGGTGGCTTACTAACAGCCCCAATTGAAACTGAAGCAGGGGTGCCTGCTGGCATCTGCGTTATTCAATTTTTTTTTATTTCAGATGTTAATCACGCCTTTGCTCAGTTGATCACAGATTCTCCAAGAATCATGGGGGTGCAAATTCGATGGCTATTGTATGCTGATGACATGGTACTCATGTCCTACCCCCCAAAAGGATTGCGCAATTTATTGGGTGCATTGGATAAATACACCCAAGCAAATGATATATTAATATTCCCAAAACAAAAATAATTCAATTTGGTACAAGAAGACAAAGTTCTCCAGCATGGGGTCTGGCATGGATTCACATGCTCATGAATATTCCCCGTCGTCAGGCTGGGAATCCTCGGTAAAGAAAAAACCAGTATCAGTTTCGTTTCTGATCTGTCTTTCGTAGTAATAACCAATCACTGGTCTCTGCGTCATACTGACCACAGCCAATGACTGCCCTCTACCTAAGCACCGCCTCTGGCAGCCATCTTCAGATTTTTACCGCACGTTCATGTGTTGGGATCCTCATGCTATTGCTCTCGAGCGTTAGTGCTATTTTTTCACGTTTTTTCTCAAAAACTTCGTTTTTTCGGTCAAAAGAGCCTCAAGCTCCACCGACTCTCCATCCGATCAACGGGGACCCGTGTCGGATTCGTCTGCGCCCCTCAAGGGTGAAGATTTCGTCGAGCTACGCTTTTGGAGGACTCCAGAAGTTTCTCAGGCCCGGTCATGGCCCAGGAGAAGGGAAGCTCGACGCCCGGAAAGCTGTTCAGGGTCTGCCCTGGATGCCAGCTGCAGAACGTCTTCAAGGAGGACGAACACTCTTTTTGTCTTTACTGCCTACATGAGGACAAGACGCATGTTGAGAAGGACTGTGCGTTTTGCGGCAACATGTCGGAGCGGACCATGAAGGACCGCCATCAACGTCTCGCCAACTGGCTAGAAGGGAAGAGCCCGTCCGGCGAGAAAAAGAGGAAGAAATCCGAACGGTCTTCTAAGACCTTTGAGGACGCCCCGGCGACGGGGGTCCAACATAAGGCCAAGCACCGCGAGTCCGCTGGCACCGGGAGCGCCGAACGGTCGGGCTCTACGGGCGCCAGGCAGGGCGCACCCTCCCCGGCACCATCAACCACGAGCCAACGCTCTGGGTCGGGTAAGAGGAAGGCCGAGCACCCGGCGAAGCTCCTGGAGAGGCCCCGGTCGAGCTCGAAGGCGGAGGGGGAGCGAGGCAGTGTCCCCCCCCTCAAGGATAAGGCGGTGAGTGCACCTAAGGTGGTGAAGGCCTTAATCCATCCGGCCAAGCCCTCTATCGAAACTGTCGCGGCGGCCCTGGCTCAGCCTGTGGAGGCTACACCAGTGGTGGCGACCTCGGGGCTCAGAGTCTCCCTGCCACCTCGGAGGGAGTCCTCTTTTGTGCCCATCGATAGGACCCCCGTGAAATCCCCCGTGGGGAAGAAAAAGGGGGGGCAGGGCGTCGTCGTAGATTCGGCCTCAACCTCGGAGGAGGAGCTGGTCGAGGTCTTAAGCCACGGCCTCGGCGTGGAAGAAGACCGGCCCGTCGGGATGGATCCCGACGCAGGTGACGACGACATCGTCGAGGGTACCGACGGGGCCCCTGATCGCCCGTCGGATTCCCCTCTGCCAGCGCTGCGAGACAACTCGGCGGCCATTTTGTTGGCTATACAGTCCTTATGCTCAGAGATAAGGACGAGACTAACGTTGCCGACGGAACCTCTCCCGTCGGGGGACCCAGAACCGGGACCTTGTGGTGTTCCCCCTACCAAGAAAAGAAGGATCCACCCTCCACCTCCTTTTCAGCCGTCGCGCCCCTTCCAGCCCTCCTCCCCGTCCACTCGAGGGGATGATACGGGGACTGACACGGCAGCGACGGGTACGGACGACGAGGTATACGATGAGGATGTACCGTCGTCGCCTCCCACCAGGGCTTCTCCGCCCGACGAGATTGGATCGTTCCACTCAATGATCGCCAGGGCATCCGAGCTTTTCCAACTCTGCCCTGAGGAGAAGAAGAAGGAAGGTTTCCTTTATCAGCGGCGCGAGGCCAAGAGGAAGACGGTCCTTGCGGTGCCTCTATTGGACGACATTTGGGATGAGGGCCTCACCCTCCTCAAGAACCCTTCCACGACGCCAGCTAGAAGAGACCGGTACGAGAAAAAGTACCGGGTCCCGGACACGGCCCCCCTGTGCCTCCGGGCGCAGCCTACCCCAGACTCCGTCGTCTCCGCGGCGGCCAGGAAAAAAGCGGGGGGGGTGCGGCCTCCACATCGACTTCCCCACCGGACGGCGAGGGAAAGAAATTGGACGCTATGGGACGCAGAGTCATCTCGTCTGCAGCGACGACGATTAAAGCTGCCAACGCCTTGGCTATCGTGGCCCGATACGACAGGGAGCTCTGGTACAAACTGGCTCCCCTGCTGGACTTCTTGCCGGACGACAAGAGGGCAGAGGCCCTGGAGATCCTGCAGGAAGGTGAGGTGGCTTCGGACCACGCCATTACCGTTGCGACGGACATCGCCGACACTGGGTTCCGCCAGTTGGGCAACGGCGTTTGCCTTAGGCGGCGTGGATGGCTCAAGGCTACGGACTTCCGTCAAGACGTTCAGACCAGAGTCCTGGACATGCCCTTCGATGGGAACAACCTGTTTGGGAAAACAGTGGATGATTCCCTTCAGGCCATTAAAGCGGACACCGAGACGGCCCGGGCCCTTGGAGTTCCGCAACAACGACGGACGCCCTTTCGGAGCAGCAGAGGCAAGGGCGCCTCCAAAGGTTCCGGCGGCGGTTTCTCCTCCTACCGTCAAGCGGCCCGCTCGTCGTCTCAGGAGGCCTACAGAGGACGAGGCAAGTCTGGCGGACCCCGCCGTCGTCTCCAAGGACAAGGCGGTAAAGCCTCGTCGAAGCAGGATTGAACCGGCCGGGGGGTCGGGCCCCCACCGAAGCACCCCGGTGGGAGGCCGGCTGGCGAGCTTCATCAGCGTGTGGGAGTCCATCTCCACCGACCGTTGGGTGCTGGACGCCTTGGCCCGGGGCCACGCGCTCGAGTTTCAAAGAAAGTGTCCGCGCGTCCCCCCCGTGGCCAGGAAAGAACTTCACGTCCCTCAACTTCTCCTGGAGGTGAAGGCGATGCTCAAGAAGGGCGCCATCGAACTCGTCCCAAAGAGGCTTCGGGGCTCCGGAGTCTACTCGAGATACTTCCTCGTGAAGAAGAAGACGGGGGGGATGGCGCCCCATCCTGGACCTGCGACATCTGAACAAGTTCATCAAGGCGCAAAAGTTCCGGATGGTCACCCTCCAGCACGTCCTGGGTCAGCTGGAGGAAGGAGACTTCCTGTCGTCGTTGGATTTGGAGGATGCCTACTTCCATATTCCCATCCTGAAGGGGCACCGAAAATTCCTCAGGTTTGTGGTCCAGGGGCGTCATTACCAGTTCAAAGCCCTCCCCTTCGGACTACGGTCGGCACCCAGGGTGTTCACCAAGTGCCTCGCACCGGTGGCGGCTCAGCTGCGCCGCGAAGGGATCCACGTCTACCCCTACCTGGACGACTGGCTCATCCGAGCCAAGACAAGGGAGCTCGCCGTGGTTCACACGGCAAGGACCGTCCAACTTCTCACGGACCTGGGATTCTCCGTGAACTACGCCAAATCCCACCTGGTACCCGCGCAAGACGCTCTGTTTTTGGGAGCGAGGCTCAACACATTGTCCCTTCTGGCCTCCCCGTCGGAGGAGAGGACCAGGACCATCCTGGGCAAGGTGCAGCGGATGTTGGTGGCCGACGCGGCCAAGGTGAGGTCCATCAAGTCCCTCCTCGGAATGATGTCTTCCTGCATCTACCTCATTCCCATGTGCAGGCTCCGGATGCGCCCGTTGCAGGAGTTCCTGGACGCGCGCTGGATCCAAACGACGGGCAGCTTCGAGGAAAGGATCACACTCGACGAGAGTTTCCGACGAGCGATCCGGTGGTGGGGCACCCGCGCGCATTTGACGGCGGGCATGGACTTCCAGACCCCAGCCCACCAGGAGACAGTGACCACGGATGCCTCCCTGGAAGGGTGGGGAGCGCACACCGAAAATCTGCACGCAAGAGGCCTTTGGCTCCCGACGGAGAAATCCTTACATATCAACGTCCTGGAGCTCCGTGCAGTGTTTTGGGCCCTCAGGTCCTTCCTTCCGTCCCTCAAGGGCAAGGTGGTGAGGATCTTCACCGACAACACCACCACCATGTTTTACATCAGAAAACAGGGCGGAACCAGGTCCCCAGCACTGTCCAAGGAGGCGCAGGACCTGTGGCATTGGGCAGTCGCCCAAGGGATGTTTCTGGTGCCGTTTCATCTGGCAGGGATAAAAAACACCATCGCCGACTCACTCAGCAGGGAGCTGCGCTCGTGCCACGAGTGGGAACTACGGCAGGATCTGGTGGATCGCCTCTTCCGACGGTGGGGCACACCCCAGATCGACCTGTTCGCGACGGCGACGAACTCCAAGTGCCGGAGGTTCGCCAGCAGGTTTCCCCAGGCAAGGAGCATGGGCGATGCTTTCTCGTTCCCCTGGGAGGGCCTGTTCCTCTACGCGTTCCCTCCTTTGCCACTGCTAATCCGGCTCGTCAACCAGCTCAAGAGGTCACGGTGCAGGATGATCCTCGTCGCACCTGCGTGGCCAAGGCAGATATGGTTCCCGGACCTTCTGGACTTGTCAGCGTCCCCGCCAATCAAGCTGCCGGTGGACGCGGATCTGCTCTCCAGGGAAGGAGGCGCCATCCTCCACCACGACCCGAAATCGCTGAACTTGCAGGCCTGGCTCCTGCAGCGCTAGAGTTTGGAGGATACGACATACCGGCCGACTGCAGAGAGGTTCTTGCAAAGGCCAGGGCGCCCTCGACTCTTAAATGCTACGGACACAAATGGAAGAGGTTCTCTGTCTGGTGCCACGCACAGAAGATTAACCCTCTACGGATTACGGCTCCCCAAGTACTGCCGTACCTGCTGTCGCTGGCCAAAGCTGGACTGGCACACGCGTCCATCAAGATTCATCTTGCTGCGATCTCCCGATACACCAGAACCACGGGGCGGACGTCCTTGTGGTCTCATCATCTGGTGAAAGAGTTCATGAAGGGACTGTTCAGATCGTTCCCGCCGGTGAAGGCTCCGGCCCCGGCGTGGGAGCTCAACGTGGTGCTGACCAAGCTCATGGGACCTCCGTTCGAGCCTCTGCACTCGGCCCCGTTGAAGTTTCTGTCGTGGAAAACAGCGTTTCTTGTGGCCATCACCTCCGCACGACGGGTGGGAGAGATCCAGGCCCTTTCCTGCAAGGCCCCGTACTTGACTTTTCACGACACGAGGGTAGTGCTCAGGACGCACCCCTCCTTCATGCCCAAGGTACCGTCGGACTTCCACCTCAACGAACCCTTGGTGTTGCCTGTATTCTTCCCGTCGCCTTCGTCGCCGGCTGAGAGAACTTTGCACTCGCTGGATGTGGCTAGAGCGCTGAAGTTCTACGTGGACCGCACGAAGTGTTTTCGGAAGACGTCACAACTCTTTGTGAACTTTGGACCTGTCAATCAGGGGAAGGCTCTCTCGAAGGCTTCCATTTCCAGATGGCTCTCTGGCTGTATCATGTACTGTCATCGGTTGGCAAACCGACCGCTGCCTGGCCGTCCGAGAGCCCATTCCACCAGAGCGATCGCAGCTACCAAGGTGTTCCTTTCTGGTGTGCCCCTGCTGGACATATGCAGGGCTGCTATGTGGAGGTCGATGCACACCTTCACGAAGTTCTACTGCGTCGATCGGGATTCCAGGGAGGAGTCCAGGGTTGGCCAAGCAGTGCTGCGCAACCTGTTCGCCTGAGGTGAGCCTGGTGAGGAGGTAAGATGCTTAATGTTGAGTTTGATGCAATGCTTAATGTTGAGCCTTTGCCACCTCCCGTGGTTGTGCATGTGTGTACTGCTATGTATTCTTTATTCATGAGCATGTGAATCCATGCCAGACCCCATGCTGGAGAAGGAACAAGTTACTTACCTGTAACTGTTGTTCTCCAGCATGGGTCTGGCATGGATTCACATGCGAACCCTCCCGCCTACCCCTCTGCGGCTCTTCACTTGGTCATACTGCCACTTCACGTGCTTCCAAATCTGAAGATGGCTGCCAGAGGCGGTGCTTAGGTAGAGGGCAGTCATTGGCTGTGGTCAGTATGACGCAGAGACCAGTGATTGGTTATTACTACGAAAGACAGATCAGAAACGAAACTGATACTGGTTTTTTCTTTACCGAGGATTCCCAGCCTGACGACGGGGAATATTCATGAGCATGTGAATCCATGCCAGACCCATGCTGGAGAACAACAGTTACAGGTAAGTAACTTGTTCCTTCAGCTCGGCTTCAGTGGCCCTTGCAAAACTGACAAATTTCTGTGACAAATGCTTATGTGTATCTGGGTATGATCATATCCAATCAACGGGCGAATGAACACTACAAAAAACAAGGGCTACTAAAACTACAAACGGTCATATCGCAAACCTGTATCATTAAGGCCAGATATTGCAGTTTTCAATTGTGCCAATAATCACTTATTTCAAATTAAAAGTAACTCCTGTCATACTTTATGGTGCTGAGACTCAGAAACTAATGACCTATACTTACTGGGCCTTTAGAGAAGGTCGTTTCTGGAGACAAGTGCTAAATTTGCCTAATTCTCAACCATTGCCACTTCTAAGATATGAACTGGGTTTAATATCCGTGTATGCAATCTATAAATGGAAGTTATGTGCTCTATATATTAAATGTCTAATGAATCGCCTAACAAAAGGAATTACTAACATCATTTCTACTATTTATTTACCGAATATAGAGACATGTCAACAGATAAATTATGGGAGTTATTATTTTATACCACAAGAAAGACGGTGAGATATGCTGTTGTAAATTTTCTCAACCAATTGAAATTATGAATATATGTACATTTGAAATCCTTGTACAGAATAATGTCCATTTATGGTGGAAGATATATGATAACAATTGTAACGTATTAGTATGTTTTATCTTGGTTTTTCTAGTGAATGGTTGTCAGTATTTATGTGTATGTGTACAAAGACAAAATATGTTTGCATAATATGTTAAACTGTTGTTACATGCGTTCTTTAACTCATTTTTCTGTCTTAAATTGAAAGGTCTCGAGTTTTTCGCGACCAAATCAACTAATAATAAAATTTAAAAAAATAAAAAGAAATGCCTCTTGTGTCAGTGTCATACTTGTGATACCATGCATCCCTTACACCCATCACCGTTACAAATATGGGTTCAAAGCATTTCTCTAAGATCTTGGCCAGGCGCATGATGTAGGTCCTCCCTAACCTTATAGATGGCGACCAGACATGTTTTATCACAGGACACAGTACCCATGATAATGTGAGGCATGTGCTGAATCTATTGGAGGTGGGACGATGTCAGGAAGCGGATCTGGGAGTTATCACACTAGATGTCCACAAGGCCTTTGATAGGGTGACTGGGGGTATCTCCGTGGAGTATTGGTATGGTTTGGGTTTGGCCCAGGGTTCATTAACTGGGTAATGGCAATCTATCAAAGTCAACACACCCCTCTGCGAGTCAACGGAGTGCTACCTAGCCTACCCATCACCAGGGGGATGAGACAGGATTGTCTGCTGTCCCCATTGATTTTTGCCCTGACTATGGAGCCGCTTGCCGGTAGTATCAGGCCAAAAAGGACCATATGAGGTATTTGGGTAGGGGCTGGGTGGATTATAAGGTTTCTCTCTATGCAGACGATGTGCTGCTTACCCAGAGTAACCCCCGAGAGTCATTGCCCGCGGTGCTGCATGAATTGCAGGAATTTGGTCTGGTCTCTGGATTTAAAGTGAATTATGATAAGTCACATGTGTTGGACATTTCCCTTAGGCCTCGGGACAGGAGTGAGATCTATGGTCTTGCGCCGATTCAATGAACATGCATGTCTATCCCCTATCTGGGTGTGCATATTCCTAGTAATATCTCAGAGATCTATCGATCTGACTTTCCACTGCGGTTGCAGGAGCTGTCTGAGGATCTAAGTAGATGGGGCCGGCAGTAGATTTCCTCGTTTTAGCTGTATTGCAGCGGTCAAGATGAACCTTGTCCCACGTCTCCTGTATCTTTGTACAGCGCTCCTGACAAGGGTTCCTAATCCAGACTTGCGTACACTTCAGGGTAAGATTTTTATATTCATCTGGGGAAATAAGCGGGCTAGGATCGCTAGGAGGGTGCTCCTGAGGCCGACTGTAGTGGGGGGCCTTGGGGTTCCTGATGTCTTCCACTATAAATTGTCTGCATGGCTATCTCATGTGGTCACCTCGGGGGATTCTACATTGCAGCCGAAGTGGAAGGCAATTGAGCAGGCTCAATCGGTGGTTGATGTCCATCAACTACCTTATGTTGACAGGGGTTCCCCGGGGCAGGAAGGGGGATTCTCATTATTGGCCACAACTAAGTGCACACTTTATTATATGGGAAGAGCGCTGCGTAGATGGGGGGAGACTATGGGGTTGGGTCCTCTCACGCCTGTTTGGAATAACCCAGGTTTCCGGCCTGGATGCGATTGTGGTGGCTTCGGGAGATGGGTGGCAGGGGGCTTGACCTTTAATGAGTGCAAGCTCGCCTTTACACCACCGGAAACAGAGCATTGTTTTCGTTATGCCCAGTTGTGACACTGGGTCACACATCCTACCACAAAACAGGGAGCCACTAGACCTCTAAATGCTCTTGAGCTGACACTACAAGGGGGCTTATCGCAGGGCAGGGTCTCCAAACTATATAAACTATTGGACACAGTGGCACCTGTGCGCCTACCATATATGACAAAGTGGGAGGCCGATCTGGGGGAGCCTATAGAGGATGAGGCATGGCTGGGAATATGGGGTAGGATGCTGAAGTCCTCCAGATATGTTACGGATAGGGAGTGTTCCTATAAATTCTGTTATTGGTGGTATAACTGAAAATGAAGGAGAGAAATTTGTCATGAAACAGTAGAGACTGCAAGGAGACTACTACAGAAGTAAGCACATCGACATCAAATAAACAGGGTTTCGTAGAAATCAGACGAAAAAGTTATTTTTTACCACCAATTTAAAATGTGACTCTTGAAGTCTTTCAGAAGAAAGTTATTCATGACTTAAAAAGGATTAGCTTTAAGAACAAAGTATACAGTAATTTCTCAAATCTAGTAAAACAAGCAATGACAAAGGAAATAATTGTTAAGCCTGCTGAATAGGAGCTCTATTGTCAGGAGGTCTAAAATAAATTGTCAGACCATTACACATACATGGAAATCTTTAATGATCCCACTGAACAAGTGAGATTATTAATCAAAAATGTTCTAGAAGAGGCAAAGCCAATGGCTTTGTATCTCACCATACAAAGGTGTTTCTTACTAAATATTATGCTAGCATGCCAGTTTTGTATGTCTTACCAAAGATACATAAGGATCTCCAAAATCCTCCAGGCATACCAATTATTGCAGCACCGAATAATCAGTTTGAACCTTTAGCGCAATGCGCAGACAAGATTATACAGCCTTTAATACAAGCAAATGGGACCTAGATGAGAGATACTGGCCATTTTTTGACTGAGTTGAGATCAGTTGACTTCCTTGTAAATGAAGATATACTCTTTACCATGGATGTAAACAGTTTATATACAAATATACCACACGAGGCAGGTCTGGAGGCAACTGAATGGTTGCTTTTGTCTGCTGATAAATGTCAATCAGACAAAGTGTTCACCTTAGCTCTCCTTAGGTTTGTACTTTTGAACAATTTTAGGTTTGAGGATCGCTATTTCTTACAGACCTCATGGACTTCAATGGGGACAGTGATGGCCACAAATTATGCTAATACATGTATGTAGTTTTTGGAAAACTGAGAAAGTTCTTAACTGCGCCAAATGGAAGCAACACTTGAAATGCTACTTTTATTTTTTGTTATATGGCTTGGTACAAATTTAAGTTAATTAACTTTTTTGAATATATAAACAACTTGTAGCCTGGGATAAAGTTTCATGACAAGATTAGCTTTTCCAGTATTCAGTTCCTTGATGTTGAGGTTTGTTATAAACTGGGGAACTTCAGGCAACTGTATAATATAAACCTACTGACAGGAACATTTTACTTGCTACCAGTTTCTATTCTCAAAGAACTTTAGAGAGTATTACATTGAGCCAATTTCTGAGATATAGAAGAATTATCTCCAATAAAACTGAGTATATGACGAAGTCTAACAAACTTAGAGATACATTTTTGGTAGGAAATATCATCCAGGAATAATTAATATTGTTTCTGAAAATGTTTCTGGAATATCTTGTGAATCTCTTTTGGTGTCTAAGTCAGATCATACACCTCCAGATTTGGTATTCTTATCTTGGCTCAGTTGTTTCCAAGTCCTCTGATATACACCTGTCGGAAAAGCAACTCTTTGAGAAGCCAATTGATCGGAGCTGGTTATATAGCACAGAAATTGGAAATGCGAGGTGATCTTGGTACAGTACTGTGTGATAATTGTCAATAATAGTTGCTTTTGGATTGAGGTATCCATGTGGGATTTTCTATATAGGAATGACCACAAGGAAGGCAAAAACTAAATGGACTGAACATAAGTCTAATGTACACACCAAAAGTGAAAAATCCCCGATTGCACTATATTTTGATATGGCTAGAAACTCGTTTGCACAAATGCAATCCGTAATTCTGGCACAGATTGTATTTCATAGAATGGGGGGTGATATTAACACAAGGCTACTTCCAACAGAAATATACTGGATTGAGATGTTAGATGCGTTAGTTCCAAAAGGAATGAATATGAAAAGGAACCTAACATGTTTCCTGTAAAGAAATGATGTTGAAATGTGTTACACTTTATATGATGGAAGAACTTTTTTATTTGTGAAGAAATTAAGCTTAGGTTAGTTATTATCTGTACTAAAAGACCTGTTATAGAGTTTGTATAGCTAACTATATTGTGAACTATGCGTGGTCCGTATATTTAATTACTTTAGGTCCATGCTGTATGGTAATTTATGATTGTGACTGGCCATGAGATATAGGTATTTAACTTGATAATAACTATTTGGTTATTTCCTGATGTTGTTCTTTTGAGGTTCAGGTGGTGTTCAGTGAACTAGAGCAACACCTAATGCATTTTAGGGCTTACAAGATCTAAAATGGACACTACGACGTGTAACAGGCCTTGATGCATGTTGTCATGTGATGCGTTCTCAGGAATTAGTTAGTAGTTTGGCTTTTGGATGGTGAAATATTTAGCTCATTGTTATACTGTTTAATAACAGGCCAGATGGATGTTTGCCTGAAGTCGTCCCGCCCGCTCGTCTGTTACCACTAGAGGGAGCTGTTGCCTTACTTATACAGCAGTAAGGCTTCCAAGTTCATCTTCCAGGCAAACAAAATGTGTATTTCAGGTTATCAACCTTAAGGGAGCTGTTGCCTTACGCATACAATGATAAGACTTCAAGTTCATCTTCCAGGCGTACAACATGTGTATTTCAACAATGATAACATGTTTCAAATTTCTTTCTGCCCCTCCCCTTCCTAACATGATAACTCTGTGGATTCCGCTGTAGTTTCAGGATTACATGTGCCACATCCGGTTCTTTTCAGGATGGGAGGCCTGGAAATGGGACTTAGGAGGCTAACGCATTGCTCAATAAGGTTTCTGGTTGTGGTGTGTATGCAAAAACTGTGGCAGAAGGGCTATTTATACAGAGAACTGCAGAAGGCTATGGTTGAAGTGTGCTAGGTAAGGGGAAGGCATCCTGTTTGAATGCATGCACTGTATGTACTTGTTGTACGTTGCTAAGAAACATTGAATGCTGGTTTTGTGTGATATTTTTATGAATTTTCTAGGACATGAGTAAGTGCGGAACAAAGATTTGTAGCATTGTCAGAAGGAAAGAAGACCGTTACTGTTTGAATATTAGAAAGGTTAATATGGGTAAATGAAAACGTTGAAAGCATATTTCATTGCAGTGGCACTACATGGTAGATGATGGGAGAAAGAACAATACGTCTAGTAAGTACGTTGTGGACGTTCAGTGGAAGACAGTCTGCTCCGAGGCACTTGTAACAGAGTTGTAAAAATAGTGTACAGAAAATATTTCTACCTGTACTTTGCAGTGATGGGTGGCCATGTGGATGAATGTGCATGCAGAAATCTTGGATAGTTTTACAGAACTTTCTACTGGAGGTGCTTTCGAATTACACGCCACTTGCACTCTGAATGTGTAACGGTACATATACAGTGTTGTACAGAACTGACAGTATTACATGCTGACATCTCCGATGTGATTGGTGGATGCGTGTGTGACTATTTAACAGTACCCAATGAGTACTGAAGGAAAGAAGACCGTTACTGTTTGAATATTAGAAAGGTTAATATGGGTAAATGAAAACGTTGAAAGCATATTTCATTGCAGTGGCACTACATGGTAGATGATGGGAGAAAGAACAATACGTCTAGTAAGTACGTTGTGGACGTTCAGTGGAAGACAGTCTGCTCAGAGGCACTTGTAACAGAGTTGTAAAAATAGTGTACAGAAAATATTTCTACCTGTACTTTGCGGTGATGGGTGGCCATGTGGATGAATGTGCATGCAGAAATCTTGGATAGTTTTACAGAACTTTCTACTGGAGGTGCTTTCGAATCACACGCCACTTGCACTCTGAATGTGTAACGGTACATATACAGTGTTGTACAGAACTGACAGTATTACATGCTGACATCTCCGATGTGATTGGTGGATGCGTGTGTGACTATTTAACAGTACCCAATGAGGTAGTACGGGACAAAAAATAGTGGAAAGGCAAGAAGGACTGGTCCTGCTTTACTAGGCAAGGTGTTACGCTCACCTGGCTCCCAAAGAGGCGTCGATCTGAACTGGACAGCTGCGGTCTCCACCAATGTGATGCGTAGGGCCGAGATGACGGACTGGACTGGCCCACCTAGCTTCGTTTGCTTGGCCCGTAGGAATATTCTTCTGCAAATGGAGAAAGGGAATTAACCACCCGTGGAGTTGAGTGTAAATCCCCCCACCCCTGCTGTTCTCCCCACGGATCATCTTTGATGTCCCCTCTTATAGTCTCACCTGATGGTTTGAAAAGATGAGCTCTCCATCCTGCATTGAGCGCAGGGGCGCGTTGATAACCAGTTGCTTCACTGGCTCGAAGGAATTGGTGAGTTCCAGAACAATATTGACTCCGAAAAGTATGTAGTTCGTAAGAGTTCAAATGCCTGACTTTCACTCTTGTCCAATTCCTTGCAGATTGCAGCTTGACCCTAGTGAAGAGTTCCTCGTGGCAACCGGTAATATTCTGGTAAGGATTTGTATTTCCAACACTGTTCGATAAATAATGTCAATATGTAACCTGTTGCTTTCTCCCTTATTCAGGCGCTGAGAGAAAGTATGAAGTCTCGAGGAATAATACCTCCGGCGGTAAAATCAGGTAAGTCTATTGTGGTGAGGAGGGTTCCCCTTGATAGTCCCTTTGTTTCACCTTGCTGTCCTTTTGTTTCCCCTTAGGGGACGGGGTTCGGCAAAGATGCAGTGGAAGCTGCGCCGACCCGTGAAGAGGAATAGTACCCCCGGTGGTAAAATCAGGTAAGTCTATGGGAGGTAACTAATATTCCTCTGTGTATTCCCTTGGCTCTCCTTGCTGTTCTTGTCTACTCCTTAGGTAGGCGAGGCGACGCGCATAAAATAACTTCTTTCTTCCAGGTCGAAGGCGCGATGGATCGGGAATTCAGGTAAGGATCAAAGGTATTGCTCTTGTTGTAGCCTTTTCTCCTTCTTTCTCCCTTTTTCTAGGAGCTCCAAACTCGAGGCGGGCGTGGCAGAAGACTGGATGCAGATTTGTAGGCACGGTGAGCGTTACGCTGCTGGATGCAGAATAACGCGAAGCCTGTGCTGCTCTTCGGACGTGGTTTAAATAGCTCCAAAGTAGTCCCAGGTAAGTATTCCTCCCCAGCCCCGCCCGAGTAAAAAAAAATAGTCCCTAGGTAAAATAGTCCCTTCCAGCCTCATTTGGCTTGAAGCTCTTGCAGCATGGTCTGCATCAGGTAAGTTCTACTCTATGAGCCTGGCGCCATAGGCGCCAGGACCGCACCCAAACAGCCCCTAGCAGGGGTTTTTGGGCTTGCTCAAAATAACTTGATGCCTGCTTCCGGGGTTGCTGGACCTGGTCTGGGTCCCCGGGGGTAGGCATCATGACACACGGCCCTCGCAGTACTTTGGGAAGCGCACGTGCCACAGTCTACGCTTCTCAACATGCGGGCCAATGGAAATGGGACTGTTCGGATTATCCAAGCAGGTACTGAGGGTGTGGTTCACAGGAAGTGGCGGCAATACTATTTTTCATTACTCTGCGTAGTGAGGAGGGCTGACATGGAGAAACACATTGTATTGATTTCTGTACAAGTATGCCCAGGAAAGGCACGTTGATGGTGATTTTGGTTTGGAAGGAGTGGACGCATTGTGGTGCGCTGTCCATGTCCGCAGTTTTGGCGTTTTTCTTGACCTTTGCATACAAGTGGCCAGTTTTGATACAGTGCACGTTGTCGTCATGCATTATGGCGACATGCATTTGGGTTACATGACTTGTTCACGTGTGTTCTATCAACTGAAGAGGTTGATGAAGGCAGTGAAGAGGCTTTTTCCCACTGCCCAGGTGGTTTTCTCTGCCATAACACCAAGACGAGTATGGGACTATCCTAATGTATGCTGTGCCCAGCCAGAGGCTGGAAGGGGTCTCATCAATAGAAGCATGTGTGATTTGTTGTCAGCTCGTGGGATGCTCTTCTGCAACCATGACAGCATTCATTCTCGAAATGCAGTGTGTTTCCATGCAAATGGCATTTCTTTGTCCAGCATTTGTAATGCTCTTTTGTTTTGCCCATATACAGGAGACGTTGAAAGGGTTATTTTAAGAATGTGAGGAGGGGAAGAAAAGAGAAAAACCTTTAAAAACTGAAAATAAAGGTGTTCCTCTAGAATCATCTACAAAAATACAAAAAAAAGGCTCTTTTCAGAGCCACAACTGAAGACGAAATCCTCTACCATGGTTGCTATTTATTCCGCCACGCCCGCACACAGCACGAAAGCCACATCCGGGGCTTTTGAGGATGGCGGGCATGGAAATGGAACCTGGTTTTCGTCTTTGCATCCAATGTGTTCACTATAGATTTCCCTAGGCAGAAGAACACCCTATTCCTATAGGGTGTCTCTGTCCCTAGGATCGAGATGGTGCAATGCCTATCTAAAAGGACAGGAAGAGGTACTACCCCTGTTTCTACAATGTTTTTGTTTCCACTCAAGGTGAGCGATTAAAAAGTGGTTGAACCCAATCTACTTAATCCTCCATGGACATTCTCTGGTGGTCTTTTCCATTTATCTATACCGGGTACATAACCCTTAGATTTGCTTTATTCACCCCTAATAGTGGTGTGTGCAGGAGGTATAGGCAAGTTGTTTTAGCATGTTTCAACACAACAAAAATAATAATAGTATAATTAAAAATAATAATAATAATAATAATAATAATAATAATAATAATAATAAATTTGCCCCAGTGCAGCGGGGGAGTCGCCGCTATACTGGTCAAATATTCACACAATTAAAAAAAACCTGTTAATAATTCCAGGTTAGTAGACCGTATGTCTCTAAATCTGTGATGTGATGGATCGCCACCACAGTGGAGAACGAGAGAGGTTGTCCCTTCACTTAAAAAGGATTTCTTTGGTTGTTGTATCCCGTGTGTTTTTGGGGGATATCATCTATCATAATGGTCGACCGGTTTCGATGAGCCACTTGAAGTCGTCATCTTCTTCAGGACCTTTAGTGCTGTTACATCTTGGAAAGAACATCCGCCCCCTCAAGGTAGTGGTGTCACGACCTCCTGACCTCGCTGCCAGGCTAGTAACATTCTAGTTTGGAAATTGTGGTAGTTGGTGTCTACCCATGCAATATCTTTCTTCTTGTGTAGATCCCCGTCCGGTTCTTGGGATCCTGGTCACTGCGCTGCGTAGCATTTGATTATGCTCCTTTAAGGTGTTTTTGTATGATAAAACTGTTGCTGTATGTAACCCTTTTTCCTCCCACAACCAGATTCCCTGACTGTTGTTTTGGGCATGGAAATGGGACTGTGCAGGCTAAGGGATTGCGCACTAACATTTCTGGATGCGGTGTCTACGCAGAGGAATGTTGTTCAGAACTGATAGTGTTACATGGAGAGCTCTTCACTGTGATTGGTGGATGTGTGTGTGACTATCAGTACCGAATGAGGGGTTGCTGGAAAGAAGATAGTGGAAAGGGAAGAAGGGCTGTTACTGCTTTACTATGGTGCGGCCCTTGCAGTACTTCAGGAATCGCAGATGCCACATACTTCCGTTGTGAGCATGCTGCCCATGGGAATGGGATAGTGCGGATTATCGGTACTGAGGGTGTGCTTCACAGGAAGATGTGTTAATACTTCTCTCCATTACTGTGCGTAGTGAGCAGGGCTGACATGGTTGCCATAACTTGCAAAGGTAATGTAGCATAGCAGAAATTGTTCCAAACTCAGTTACAGCTCACAGCTATGTAGGCTGCTACTCTTTTCTGAAAAGCCTCAAACAGAATGCAGAGCAGGTCTGGGGTGTGACCTTTTGTATGGCTGCTGCGGAGACCTTGCAACCGGCAAAGAGGTCTACATCGTTGAACCAAATATATACATGTGCAATGGCACATTGTGGGGAGTTTGTAAGCATGCAATTTCCCAATAACACTTCGTAGATCGCAGAACATTGCACTTTTCCACCAGTCGAGGGTCGAGCACTCTGCTTTGGGCAGGAGCCGTCTGCCACCCTCGATGCTTCAGGAGCTGCTCCATCTCCAGCTGACCATCGACGAACAACGATCGCTGCCGGAGCTCCTGAGCATCCACGCTCATTGCACTGCTAACCCGACCATCCCTCACCCCGCATTCTGGAAGGTCGCACCTGCCAAAGGTGAGCGACATCTTCCCCCTGCCGCCATTACCCACGTGGTATCTCCTTCTTGAGGCGTACTACAAACAACGAAAATGGCTGCGTCAGGATCCACCCATTTGTTATGAGCGGCTGGCTAAGCAACCAAGTCCAGGCCTCTTGATAGCCTGCTAGGCTTCGCCGGAAGGCGTTAGCCGGGCCCACTAAACCGAATGCCCACAAACATAAGGCCCTCCTGTCTGGACCTGAATTCACACTGCATTCTGCTTTGGGCAGAAGCCCTCTGCCACCCTCGATGCTGCAGGAGCAGCTCCATCTCCAGCTGACCGCCGCCAAAATACGATCACTGCAGGAGCTGCTGATCCCCCGCCCTGAGCATCCGTGCTCATGTCACTGCTAACCCGACCATCCCTCACCCCGCATACTGGAAGGTCGCCCCTGCCTGAGGTGAGCAACATCATCCCCCTGCCGCCATTACCTGCGTGGCCTCTCCTTCTTGCAGCGTACTACAAACAACGAAAATGGCTGCCTCAGGATCCGCCCATTTGATATGAGCGGGTTGCTAAGTAACCACGTCCAGGCCTCTTGATAGGCTGCTAGGCTTTGCCGGAAGGCGTTAGCCGGGCCCACGAACATAAGGCCCTCCTGTCTGGACTTGTCCGGACCGCGACGGCCAAAGGCCATGGCACGCTGCCAAGTAACACTTTCATCACATTCTCCACTCCCCCCCTCAATGCCATTGAGAACCGGCACCATCACCCTTCACTTACCGCACATGTTCGTGCTCACTGTGCATCGCTGCCATGATCTACGACGCCGCTGGACATGTACAACCCGAGATTAGCATGTATAAGTATATTTAGCCACTACCGGGCAAGGTAAGCTCTACTGCACTTCACACCCAGCCCCATCTCTCACATATAATGCTGTACTGTCCCTCATGCAGACTAGTCTTTTTAATTGATGTTTCCCGCAATGTATGGTGTTATGTATGCAATCTAACTACATGTGCTATCTGACTAGACTCATCTTATTTAAGCCTCCTGCCACTTTAATGTTTTGTATGCTATCTGACTAGACTTACTTGATTGATGCTACTTGTTACATTACGCTGTAATGTTCGATATCTAATCATCCCTGGACTAACACATGCCATTGTAAACCTGTTATTCCTGTACCTGCAATTTTGAAAAACTCTCTGTGATTTACATTACCTGTAATCCGATACTGCCCCTATACCTCTGTGAAGTATACCACTTAACTCTGCCCTCAGCGGTCCTCAGCCACCACTTACACTCCATATTCCCACCATGAAGCATTACCCTATACCAACCAACATGCCAGCTACCCCACACACTTACTCTTCCAACATCCCCCCCACCAACTTCCTACCTTCTTTTTTTACAAAATGCAACATCTCAGCAACCCATCCTAAACCTATCCCCACCATACACCCTAGGCCCACAAACACCAGAAACCAACTCCTGGGGCTCTGTTCCAGATACGTCAGCATCCCAGCTCAGGCGCCTCCTGACTTACCCTTGCTAGCGACCCTGCTCACAGATACATCTGAGCCAGAGCCATACACACCAGACATGACACCTCCTAACCCTGCCAACACCGCCCCCACTGTAACACAAACATCTAACCTCTTGAAATGTGCCTTGATCAATTCCAGATCCATCCCTGCACATGCCACTGAAATTAACTAACTTATAACCAACCTTGACCTCGATATCCTAGCTATCCCTGAGACATGGCTACATAGCGCTGCAGGGCCTGCTCTCACCCTAGCCATCCCACAGGGCTACTCCATCAACAGGCAAGACCGGCTCACCACCGTAGGCGGAGGTGTAGCACTCATCATGAAAGACTACCTGGAGGCCAGACAAACCCCATCCAACCTGGGGGGAAATTACGATAATTGCTATAAAAATCTCCCTCTCCCCTAACACCACCATTTCTATCAACCTGGTCTACCGCCCACCTGGCCCATTACTAGACTTCCAGGAAAACCTTACACACCTCTTAGCATAAAACTTAAAAACCACCTCCAAAAGCATCCTTGTAGGTTACCTTAACCTCGGATACAACGATAAAAAGGACAAACCAGACAAAACTCTCTCAATAGCACTACAGGAACTAGGCTTCGACCAAAAAATAAACACACCCACACACAACAAAGGACGCATCGTTGACTGGATTGCCGACCACAGTTGTGGTATTGACATCAGCTCCATCCCCCCAACCCCTTGGTCTGACCATCTCCTCTTTCAGTACTTCATCCCCACTGCCACCACCAAGGAATACAAGCCTAACCCTATCCCCCAGCCATGGCAAGAAGTGCAAGAAACCTTACTAAAGAAAAGGTCATACCACAACTCAACACCCTCACCACAGATATCGAGTCCTCTGACCCCTCTGTGCTAGCAGATATCTACAAACACACCATCAGCTCTGCAATAGACATTATTGCCCCACTGTAAAAGAAAAAAGAAAAAATAGTGAAACACTCCAACACCTGGTTCTCCTCTGAACTAAAAGAGCTCTGCACCCAGAAACGCAAAGCGCTGAACTTCTGGCAGAGAACACCCTCTGCAGCCGCGCTATCCTCCTATCAAAAAGTCTCCTCCCGATACAAAACAGCTATCATCACAGCCAAATCGGCATCCTACAATGAAAGAATCCAAATGCTAGCTCTGAATCCAGAGAGCTCTTCGCCATTTTCAAAGAACTCACTAACCAGCCACCAAATATCAAGATATCATCAAAGACCAAACTTGGTGTAACACAATACAATCTGCCCTACTAAATAAAATCGAACTCCTGCAAGAAAAAATCAAGGAGCATAACAAGAACCTGTCACAGCACATTGAATTATCCACTAGCATAGAGCACAGGCTCACCCCCAACGTAGCACCTCTAACCACCAAAGACCCCATTACCCCATTTAAATTCAGGGAAATAACGGAACTCGAAGTAATTGATATAATGAACAGAATTAAGCCCTTCAATTGCATAGGAGATGCCTGCCCAGCCAAACTAATTAAGGACTGTGCAGAAACACTTGCCCCATTTCTCAAGTCCTTCATTAACACCTCCTTCAACTCCAACACTGTTCCAGACAATCTAAAAGAAGCATGGGTCCGCCCTCTTCTGAAAAAACTCAATCTGGACCCAGAAATTGCCAACAATTACAGGCCCATAACTACTGTGCCTTTCCTGCTCAAGATCCTGGACAAAGTCGCCTATACGCAAATCCAGCAATATCTTGAAGAAAACCACATCCTAGGCAAAAGACAGTCCGGCTTCCGACGGGGACATGGGACTGAGTCAGCCCTACTTGATCTTAAAATTCAACTTACTTGGTGACATCATGGACAAAGGCAAACCGGCACTTCTCCTCCTCCTAGACATGGCCGCTGCCTTTGACCTTGTTAACCATGACATCCTAGGCCTGCACCTAAAAAACTAAGCACCTTTCTCGCTAGAAGCCCTCTCCTGGGTGGCATCCTTCCTAAAAGGAAGACTCATGAAAGTCTTCTCGGACACTGCATCAGCCTCCCCCACCACCATCCACTGTGCCATCCCTCAGGGCTAATGCACTGCCCCTACACTCTACAATATATTCACCCTCCCGCTCTTCAATTACCTTGACTGTTGCAGCATAGCGTACACCAATTACGCTGACGACACGCAGGTACCACTCCCACTAACTGGGACCTATGAAGAAGATGCGGCAGCCCTAACCAAAATCTTTTCAGCCATCCAGACCTGAATGGCCGCCAATGGCCTTTGCCTAAACGAAGACAAAACTGAGATCCTCCGAGTAGGTACTAGCGAAACTCTCAACAAGCTCCCACCTCAATACAAAACCTTCAACATTGACAACTCCACCATTCCAGTCTCCTCGACTGTTAAAACCCTAGGTGTCTATCTAGACTCCTCACTATCCATGTCTCGCCAGGTTAACGCTATAGCTTCCTCGGCCACACTCACCACTAAAGTAATCAATGCAGTTAAGCCCTTTCTCTCCACCAAAAACTGCTTATTCATCACCAGAGCCACAGTAGGTACCAAAATGGACTACTGCAATGCCCTATTCCTAGGCACCTCTACAAAAAACTTGAATAAACCTCAAGTCACCCAAAACAATGCCCTCAGGGCAGCCCCGAGCATTCCCAAAAGGGAACACATCTCTCAAGCTAGGAAAGATGCCCACTGGCTTCTGGTTAAGGAATGCATACTATTCAAATCCATGGCCATCACACACAGATGCCTCTCATTAGAGGCCCCACCCTACCTATCCGAAAGGATCACACTCAACTCCTCCAACAGACCCACCAGAACCCACCTCTCCAATCAGATCTGTGTACCCACGTTCAAAAGATCGAAAGCAGGGGGGTTTAGTTTTCAACACCTCCACCAAAAAATTGGAATGCCTTGCCTACCACACTAAGAAACGATAGATCCTACTACACCTTCCGCAAAACGCTAAAAGCCCTATTGTTCTCCTAAATGTCACTAACCAACCTGCGTATACATGCTGTTTCCTTGTAATCCCAGTAACAGCCCAATGTATGCTCTTTTTTTTGCACCAAGCTCTTACATCTGTTTTATCCTATGTCCTCACTACTATGTTACCTATGTAAGATAAGCAATCTGTAACAGCGCCACAATGCCCCAGGGCCGCTTGTGCACTTTATGAATGCAAATAAAGGTATCCTGGTAAAAACATATGAAATTCTGTGAAAAAAACGTTGTTAAAGGGACGTTATGGTTAAGTTGCACTAGTAAAAACCTATGAAATTCAATGGAAATACTTTGTTATAGAGACGTTATGGTTACTGGTAAAACCAAAACCCCCCAGAAATTCACCAGTTATGGTGTGGTAAGCAGCCATAACGTGTGGTACCACGGTGCACTGCAAGGACTAACACCCATGACATCAAAGATGACATCACAAATGTTATTGATGACATCACTGATGACATCACATGTGTATTTAGTTTTCACAAAAAGCCTCCACAAGGGATTGTCATTGTAATGTTGCCAGAAATCTATCCGAGATCATTGGAAGAACTATCATGACATAAATAGTTCATTAACCAATGCATTGCTCAAAACATCATTGCATTACAGAGTTCTTTCCAGTACATTCACCACCTCATGTAGAAACGTAGGAATTGTCTGCAGCATGCATCATAGAGGTGCAATATTCCAAATCCTCCCATGTTGGATACTAAAATGATGATTGCTTTAGTTTCAGAGTTTTGTGTACTGTGAAACACGTAATAAGTCGCTAAGAATGCCTCACTTACTACATAATTGTACTACTCTACACAAAACATAAAGACACCACAACGCATACAAATATGAGCATATACAGGGCAAGTAAAGTAAGCAAAAAAATAGCAGTACCACCAGAAAGTGTTCATAACCTAACTGATTATCTTCATGCACAGAAATGATTGCTGTATTTCATGCTGCCTTCTTCCTCTATGTATATGTATCATATGATGTGCCTGAACCCTACGGAAAGTAGTGTAAGAACATATGAGAAGGGTAAGGTCTGAAAACGTAGTAACTTTTGCATTCTTACTTCCTGACTGTCAGTGAAGAAAACCAGCTGCCCTAGATATGTCAGTGAACAAAAAAAGAGGGAGCCAGACATGGCATGTCATCAGTGATGTCATCAATGTCATTTGTGATGTCATCTTTGATGTCATGGGTGTTAGTCCTTGCAGAGCACAGTGGTAGTTTACCTCACCATAACTAGTGAATTTCTGGGGGTTTCCGGTTTTAACTGTAACCCTAACGTCCCTGTAACAACGTATTTCCATTGAATTTCATAGGTTTTTACTAGTGCAACTTAACCATAACGTCCCTTTAACAACGTTTTTCACTGAATATATATATATATATATATATATGGCCCTGATTTACTAAGGAAGGTATGTGTCAAGTCCAATTTAGGCCTAAAATTAGTCATAATTTACAAGGCGGTAGCTTACATAAATTTACTAAAAGTACTTATGATAAAAACACTGAAAGCTGTAAGCCAAGAAAAAGAGGGTATGTCATTGCGTACCTTGTGCCAAGGACAGTAGTTATGACAATTCAAATACATGTACAAAAAGAATGTGTATAAATACATATCCAACACAATACAATAAAATGATGAAAACAATTATCATAATCACCACTTAGCCAACCAAGATGAGTATGGGCTCCCAAAAGCCAACACACGTCCGGCAACACACCTCTGAACAAATCAAACACACATACCGCCACAACATATGTTGAACAAATACAAACATCCTGAAAAAGGACTGACACCCTATGCAAAACAAACACACAACACCACTAAACTGTAAACACCTGAGCACCACACACCCACACAGCTGACGTCCATCCCACACAACCACCACCAACTCAACCCATACAGCGATGATGCCCACCAGCATGCACATCATGTCACAACACATCCCGTCATAAAGGCACACAGAGCCACTTCACTACTTTCATCACAGAAGATACATCCCTGCAAATAAGCGATAGCGCTCTATGGGCAGGATTGGCACAAGGCTGCCGCAGCTCCCACTACTGCACCCCAGCCGAGGAGGAGATGTAGGAAGCAGGTTTTCCACACCAGTATCATCTTTTTTCGGCATGGAAGATACAAAGGTTTACTGAAGATATCGGTTCCCTCCACATGTCATCATGGACATGTGGCAAGAGTGGGATGTTGATTTTCACCCCACCAGCGTGTGTTCGCATTCCATCGTGGCACATGTGAAGCTCCTGGCCACCTTGCATTTCTATGCCACTGGCTCATTCCAGAGGACCAGTGGCATCACTAAAGGCATTCCACAGGTCACACAGTCACACGCCCTGCACAAGATAGTGACATGCACAATATTACAAAGCTGACGCCATGTCCACATGCCCTCCATCCAGGAGGAACAAAGACAGGTGGCACAGGGATTACGCGCAGTGCACCGATTCCCCAGATCATCAGTGCCTTTGACTGCACCCATATCGCACTATGCCCCTTCCACCCCAGCCGATGCGTACATGTTCCAGAACCGGCACCAATGAACAACCACATCTCAGCAACACAAAGGGAGGTGCATTGGCTTTCCATAAAAGCATTAATCAAATTTAAAACACTAATGCTGATGCCTTCACCAGAGGGCCCCCTATTAGCTCATCCCCCGCATCTCTGCTAAATCAGTGACTCGATCCCTCCACTCATCATCCAGCTGTGCTCTACTCACTCCCAGATTCAATTTCAAGCATGCCGGGGGCCCTAGCTTTTGTATCACTGCTCCCACCCTCAGGAACACCTTCCCAAACCACATGAGGAATGAGCCATCATACCAAGTCCTCAAAAAAATCTTAAAACCCTAGTTATTCAACAAATATGTATAACATGTATTGTATTCACACTGTTTTGCTATGCCCTTACTCCCCGACAGTATACAAGCGCTGTGATACCTCCAGGTTTGGGTGCTAAATAAATAAATAAATAAACACACAACTTGTCTGCGATGCTGGTGGCCTCTTCATGGATGTGTATGCAAACTTCCCAGACAGCCACATCTTCCGCTGCTCCAGCTTGTGTGCACAGTTGGAAGCTGGACAGTATGGGGACATGTGGCTCCTAGGTAACTATGGAAACATCCACCAAGTCCTACTGGACACAGGCAAACTCACAGCCACAAACGGGCACACAGACACATGACCATCGAAACATGTGCACAACATCACTGGCTCCACACAAAGGCAACTCCCACCCATCCAACAGAACCCACAAACGAACATACAATGGGCACTGACACCATTCATGTCCTTCCTCACGTAGATGATGGTGGTTACCCATTGCACCCCTACCTCATGACACCCTACAGGTGGGCTGCCACTACGCATCAGGAGAGGTACAATATGGTATATATTTTGTTATTGTGTATTTATCAAGCGCCAACAAAGTGAGGGTGTTTCAAGGCGCAAGATAAAAAGGAGGGGACAAGGAAGAAAACAACAGTAACAGTCCTAATAGGTCTTGTGTCATTCAGAACGTGCAAGTGCAGTAACAAGAAATTGCGGGGGGCAATAGGGGGGAAGGGATAATGTTAGGGGGAGGGAAGTGCAGGGCCGGATGGCAGCATCAAGTGCAGGGGGAGGAGGAGGGGAAGAAAAGGCCCCTGAGGGTAGGCAAGTGATAAGGGGATGCCAGGGGGGCAAGTGCCAGGGGATGCAGGGAGTGAGTACCACATGCTAAGTGCGAGGACAGGGATGGACCAGGCTCAGTAGCGATGTATACCCCATCAGGCTAGTCAGGAGAAGAGGGCCCGGAAGGGCAAGTGCAGATTAGTGGTGGTGGTCAGGGAGAACGGGGTGCTGGGGCAGACTGGGCGAGAAGGGCCTGGTGCCGTGTATGACTCATAAGGGACCAGGCAGCTAGTCAATGCGGCAGAGGTGGGAAATTAGCAGGGGATTCGGGGAAGGAAGAAGGGAAAAGGAGGGTCTTCAGAATCTTCTTGACCTTAAGGAGATCCGGCTCAAGCTTGAGAGCGGCAGGGAGGCCATTTCAGAGGGAGGCTCCTGCTGAGGAGAGATATCTACCCCCCCACTCTCTGCTTGGAAAAGCGTCTGATCTGCAGAGAGTTGGAGCTTAGCGACCTAAGGGCTCTAGCAGGGAGGTATTTAGGGAGAGAGGTCTCAGGCGCCAGAAAGCCTTGTGGATGATGCAGAGGGCCTTTAACTTGATCCTCACAGCCACCGGGAGCCAGTGGAGAGATTTTAGGGCTGGAGAGATGCGGCCCCTAGGCTTAAGGCCATTGATAAGTCTTGCAGTCCTATTCTGGATTAGTTGAAGGGGACGAAGGGAGGATAAAGGCAGATTGAGGAAGAGGCTGTTGCAGTAGTCCAGCCTAGAGAGGATCAGAGCTTTGGAGACATTGAGTTTCTAGGGGAAGGTGAGGAAAGGGAGAATGCCTCTGAGGAGGTGCAGCTGAAATTGGGCCTTCTTGGCAAGGTCCGTGGTGTGAGGAGAGAATGAGAGAGAGGAGTCGAAGATGACACGAAGGTTTTTAGCCTTACAAGAGGATGAGGGGAGGGGACCCATGGGGGCGGCCAGAGAATAGGAGGAAAGGAGGGAGCAGGGGTCTCAATGAGAACTATCTCAGTCTTACTGGCATTAAGGCAGAGATCATTAGCCACGCACCATGCCTGAATATCAGTCAGCCAGTCAGGAATGAAGGAGGAAGAAGAGGAGGAAGTGGTGGGAAGCTTGAAGGAGAGCTGCATGTCATCCGCATAGCACTGGAAGTGAGGAGTGAAGGTGGAGATCAAGTGGTGCAGAAGGGCAAGGTAGAGGTTGAAGAGCCACAGCAAGACGATTGTGCCCTGAGGGATGCTGCAGGTGGAGATACTGGTGGTGGAGAGTCAAGGGCCCAGTTGAATCTAGAAATGTCCGTCAGATAGGAAGGCGGTTAACCAGTCAAGTGCTAGGTCTGTCATGCCAAGGTTTATCACGGAGACACTTTATAAGGGTGGCATGATTGACTGTATCAAAGGCAGAGGAACGATCGAGAAGGATGAGAATGAAGGGAGGGTTGGAATTGAGATTAGAGAGAAACTCTTCACAGGTGTTCAGGAGAGCAGTTTCCGTGCCTCAGATGCTCTGAAGCCAGACTGGTGGTCCTGGAGACAACCAACAAATTCAGTGTGGTGGATCAGTTGGGAGATGACCAACTTCTCCAAAAGTTTGCCCAGGAAGGGGTTTTTCGAGATATGGCAGTAGTTAGCCTGGCGTGGGTCGGCAGAAGGTTTTTTAGGAGACGGTGCACAAGGGAACGCTTGAGGGGTAGTGGGAAGGAGCCAGTGGCAAAAGAATGATTGCATAAATCAACAAAAGCTTTAGCAATGGAGGTGATGTTGTCCTTGATAGTTCTGGAGGAGCAGGGGAGGACCTGTTTGGAGGAGACTTTCATAGAGAGGATTTGTTTAGAGACTTCATCCTGTGCTATGGGCGAGAAGGAAATGAGTAGGAGGGAAGGGGGCTGGGGGAGACCTGAGAGTGGGTGAGGGAGGGGGGAGTAGAGGAGATTGAGGACAGGATGTCCTGAGTTTTGCTTGTGAAGTGGGCGGCCAGTGCAATGCAGAGGGCCTGGGATGGCAGAGAAGTGGAGACTGCAGTAGGATTGGTGAGCTCCTTGCAGATTTCGAACAGTTCAGCTGTGTTGTTGGTGGCCCCAGAGATGCTGGCTTGGATATGGGCCCTCTTCTTCGAGTGGATGGTGACTCTGTATTGCCATTGGTGCAGGAGGCAGGCCAGTCTGTCAGTGGATGTGCTTCAAGCTTGCCCCTTCCGTTCAGCAACTATGCTCTTGCGTTTCAGAGAGGCTAGTGGAGTCATACCAGGTGTTGCGCTTGGATGCAGGCTGCATGCAGATCCTCATGTCAGGGTCAAGGATGCCCAGGGTGTTGGAGATGGAGAGGTGATGGTTAGCTAGGACTGTGTCAGTGTGAGAGTCAGTGGCTGGAGTGTGAGGGGGACTGAAAGTGGTGGCAAAAGTAGCATCTGACACTCGCTTCCCCGTCGAATGACGGAGAAGGAGACTGGCAGTGCAGGCAGAGGCGGTATCCAGTTAATATGTCGAAAAAATAATTTAGAATGACAAAAATGTAGAAAAAATTATACCTAAATTTTTTTTTCTAATGTCTTATTTTTTAATTTACACGTTTTTTGTTTGTTTCGCAAGTAGAAAAAAAGGGTTAAAAAAAGGGGGAGGTTGGAGGGGAACCCCCCCCCCCCTCATTTCAAACAAAAAGACATTAGGTATAATTTTTTCGACATTTTGGCTTTCGAAATAATTTTATTCGAAATAGTCACTATAAACCGGCAGAGGCTTAGTCAGGGGACCCAAGAGATCCAAATGAGAGGACAGGACAGTATGGTCAGACCAGGAGAGAGGTGTATTGAGAGGGTTGGAGATGGGAATGTCTGCTGAGATGAGCATCCAAGGTGTGTCCAGGTGAGTGGGTCGAATGGTGAAGGAAAGAGAGTCACAGACGCTGGAGAAGAGTCCAGTGGCCGCATCAGGAGAGTCAAGGTGAATATTGAAGTCTCTGAGGAGAAGCTTGGAGGGAGATGTAAGGAGAGAAGAGGTGAGGTCAGACCACTCCAAAAGGAAGTGGTAGACCGGACCAGAGGTCCTGTAGATGGTGGCGAGAGTCAGCGAGAGGGTAGGAGAGACACTAAGACTGCAGATGAGGCATTCAAAGGAAGGACTGAGTGGTTATGATAGTAGCAGGGACCCATTATGGGAAGATCAGGGCCACTCTGCCTCCAGACCGGTTAGGCCTGGGCTTAGAGGGGATCTTGTAGTCCTCAGGGAGGAGAGTGTCAAAAGCAGTGATAGAGCTGACAGTGAACCACATCTCAGTAAGAGCAAGGATGTCAAGGCCAAGGTCTTCAAGGAGGTGACAGATGTCAGAGGAGTGTTTAACGGCAAAGCGAGAGTTGAGGGTTGCCGCCTTTCAAGGTTTTCTGAGGAGGGCTACAGGGATGTGGTACACCTATCGGTGGTAATGAAGGGGCCAGGGGCGTGGCAGAATGAGGAATGGCAGGAGAATGGAGGAAGTTGATGAGAGATGGAAGACGCCTATAAAGAAGGAGGATGTTGGGCTGAGAGCCCTGGGCCATGACAGTGCCATTCTGGTAGACATTAATGATGCACCTAGAGGATGGGAAGTGTGCCAAGAGTACTTCCCATCTGGTTCCAACATTAATGGGCGAAGAAGAGAAAGGGGAGAGGACTGAGACCATAGGTACGGAGAGAGAATGACAAAGAGGATGTCAGTGATAGTCTGGAA
Organism: Ambystoma mexicanum; assembly: GCF_040938575.1. Taxonomy (NCBI): domain Eukaryota; kingdom Metazoa; phylum Chordata; class Amphibia; order Caudata; family Ambystomatidae; genus Ambystoma; species Ambystoma mexicanum. The sequence goes on from NC_090939.1 coordinate 642,761,732, forward strand.
GAAGCTTGACGTTGGTGTCAGCGATGGGCAGGCCTGGGTTGGACACCAGGAGATATTTCTTGAACTTTTTTTGTCCAGGCTTTGAGAGAGAGGTAGGATAGGTCATAGAGTAACACTGAGAGTAAATAGGGGAGATGGGGAGTGCCATGGTGGGAGAGTGCAGCGAGATGGAAGGGAGATAGAGAGAGAAGGCGAGACAGCAGAATGCACAATAACCACACCTGGCGGCCTAGCAGTGAGACAGGCGCAATCAGGTGCACAACATGACAGAGGTCGCAGAACAGGGTATTGATCAGTAGAGGAGGAAGGAAGGTGACTCAGGTGGGATGAACCCAGGGGTCTCATCCCTCCGGGGGCATGATGTAATACCTCACTCACAAACTGGCCTGTCCAGGAGAAGTCCTCACAGACAAACAGGGTCCCAATGACTACAGGGAAGACCTCCAACTAGTCTGCTGCACACACCACCAACAGCCAGCCTCCACCTCAGTGCACCAGAAACAAGGTTTCCGTCAGAAGTAACATCCTGACTGGGGAGCCAGGACTTCACACACCCACGGGGCTAGAAAAAGGAAGGAGCAGCATGGGCCATGTCAGCAATCCAGCCCATCCCAGACACCACAGTGGACATTCTCTGCCAGACCCTCCAGCTCTCAGCACCCCACTCAGTTGCTGGTCCTCCTCAGAATCCCCTTCCCACAGAGTACAGGCATGTCGTAATCACTGGGCTCCTCCGTGATATATCCCAGCACTCAGGGGACAAATCAAGGCCCAACGAGATAGCTGGATTTAGGTTATGAGAGCTGTGTGCCTGCTCGCCCTCCAGAGACAGACATCAGGTTGCAGCCTAAACCAATAGCCGGCACAGGGCTCGAAGGGTGAGACAGCTACTGCAGTCCCAGGGAAAGCCTGCCCAACAGTTCCTCCGAGGGTGCGGGGGGGTTCGGATGGGGGCGGTCGGCCAGCCACAAACCCAAGGGCTTGCAAGAGTCCCATAGAAATATGCCACACTCTCACTGCTGCGACCCAGGATACTTCTCCAGCATGTCTGGCGTCAGCAGCACAGCAGCGAGTCTAAAGGGCCTGTAGAGACTGCTCTGTAAATACAGACCATTTCCAGCACTGATTCGCCCCAAACTCACAACGAGTGTGCTGAGGGGTACACCCTGCCAGGATCCTCCTGCTAGCTTCAGACATTAGTAGGCGATCAGCCCCCTCCTCAATCCTGCACCTAAGGGCACTCAGAGCCAAGCAGCCATCTTAGGGCCTGCAAGGGCATCATTGAGCTGTCCATAGGTCTCCTGAAGTCATGATTCTGTTGCCTAGATCACTGAGTGGGCTGCAATGTCAGAGGTTAAGATTACCTCTTTTGTGCTCCTGTACAGGCCACACGTTGTGTGCAGTTGTATCTTGCATAACATCGCAGTGTGCAAAGGCGTACATGTCAAAATAGTACCTGACCTCAGGCCGTAGCCAGACGTGAGGTCACCAGACTGGGGGAGGGCCTGTGCGACTGCAGCGCGAGTGAGGGAGCGGCTGGTCAACAGCTTCTTCACATGAGCATGCTTGCAGCTTGAGAGGAACAGTGACTTCACACGAGACAGTGTCCATGAACATAGGTTAACAAGTGCCAGGCATGGCCTGCACACACTCACCTGCCTCAGACACCCATGTAAACAGACATGTGGCCATGCCAACGCATCCGAAACATTCATGCTTCCACACCCACAGCCTCACACATAACAAAAAAGCAATGGCCAAATACAAAAAAACGTTCCACTGCACATCACCAAAATATCATAAAGGATTAGTATGGAGGAAGTGGGGAACAACAGCAGGGCCATTGCACATAGCAGCACTCAAACAACCATGGGTATCCAGTTAAAGTACCGAATTCAAAAGGATCGAATGCCAAAGGTGAGAGTCAATTTGACCTAAAACAAAAGGGTCGAATTTTAATTTTTTTGTTAAATCTTTTTTTTTGGGGTTTCCGTTTTGGAAAGAAAAGTGTTTTTTACCTCAAAAAAGGGGTTTTGGGGCCCCCCCAAAAAAAATGTATAAAAAAAAATTCGACTCTTTGGTTTTCGGTCCTTTTAATTCGACCCTTTGGTCATTCGATCCTTTGCATTCCAAACTTTGACCTAGAACCACAACCATGTACCCCTCTGCACATCCGGAATCCGCATCAGTGTCCACATGTACACCCACACCACCACATATTCAGCACATAAGACATATCATACATTATCAATTGTCTGCATGCTGTTCCCATGACAATGACCAATAGCACGTGACACAACAATAGCGCAGTCGAACAGAGTAAAAAGACTCACCAGAGCCATAAGAAAGACGTTACAATCAATATTGGCTGTCCTGACATCCCGGTAGTCATGCAGAGATTACACCATCCCCCGGTGGAACATCTACAACCCTCTGGTCGGCAATAAGCTGTCAATGGCAAGAAAGCACTACACCACACTCACTCACAAGGCACATGAGCTGCAGGGACAGAGGTTGAATGGGACACAACAGAGAGTGCACATGGGGTCAATACACATTCTTCAGTTACATGAATGTGGTGTCATGCACGGCCTGATCCTTACCCACAATCACATCAGATGCTCGCATGGCCCACTATTTGAGCACACTAAATGGGGTCTGAACAGAAAAGGCACCCCCTGGAGTGACCAAAACAAATATCCCACCACCCAAAACTGCCAAGTGTATGACTGGCAAACTGGGAGTAGCTGGACCTTGCGATGCAAACCTGATGCTGAAGTGACAGAGCATAGAACAATATTCTCTGTCCCACCAAGTACAAAGTCTGATGGCATACACAACATCATCTCCACACTGAAGGGGTTGGGGGGCTGCACACATGTGAGCTGAGTGTGGAACCCAAAGGGAAATTACAAGGAAGGTACACATTGTGAAGCCACACCTTCAAACATGTCACATGCAGTGGCGCTATGACCTTACGCACATAGGGACAAAATGCATTCAACAATGGAGAGAGAGTGGGTCAACATGATCAGACTCACCGACAGGACCATCTCCAGGCAGGACAGGAAACAATCAGACAACAATCCTGGGGATGCACTGATGACAAAAGGCCTTATAACTGCAGTCTCAATCAAGCAGAACGTCAGTAAGTGACAACGCATACAAACACACACATCAGTCCACTCATGATGCCTAGAACATCACTGGCATTGAGTGCTCTGATAGTGTGGGTAGGTAGCGACATGAAAATGCTGATGCAAACTGCATACCTGCTCTTCCTGGCCTGACACATTAGGGGGAGTGTGCCGTGTGTGATGTAACTTTGACACACCTGAAACGTTCAACCGCACAGTGGCAACAACTCCACTTTGCCCACATGAGGAAGAACAGCACCACACCCACTGCAGATGACATATACATGTGGGCCACTCTCATCCCTCCACCCAACATGAAAGGCCACGCCCAACCCTTCACACATGTGAACATGAGTGAACCATGATTACCTGGAGTACGACATCGCCACAGTTAATTCTTCTGAGAACACCATGACACAGTTAATAGAAGAATACAACATGACCCCTGCATGTCCCCCAAGAAATGTCACACCTCCCCACAATGGACCTTGCACACACCACCCCTGCATTGCCACTCAACATGCAAGTGAGAGAAGCAGACAATTTCCATCATACCACCAGGGCACCATGATGAGCAGCTATCATCATGTACGACACGCAGACATGTTAATGGTGGCTCGGACGACTACACAGATTGCATCACAGGGGTAGCACAAGGGCATCGGTCACTGTTAGGAAAGATTTCATAATTGTATTTAATTTTCCCTCCATGTGTACACCCCCACACTTTTTGCTGCTGTTTAGACACCCTAGACTGACTTTGCCTGAGAAGCACAGCCTTCAGCTGCACTCCTCTGGGCTTTCGCTCACTTTTTATGGGGAAACTGACATGCCCTTGAGACAGTCAGTACTGGGAGACTTTGTTTCCCTTAGTCCTTTTCCCATGTTGCAACTTTTCTGCAACATGTAACAAGTACACAATGTACCTTCCAGTACAGTGCACTTGGGTCTGTAGTCATTTTCCAAAGGCCCTAGCTACTCCCGATGGACTTTTTGTGAGATGTGCAGATGTGTCATGGACAGGGCTGGTAGCAGCTATCTTTTCGCATTTTTTTTTAACACTTTTCTGCCATGTTAACCGCGTTAACAACGTTTGGCACGAATAGGTGGCCTTGCTCCAAAATGGCAATGCCACTATGTTCTTTGTCCTGTCCTTTGGCCATCTTGCCCCTTCACCTTCCCCAGGTCGAGTCGACCCGGGGCAGTTCTTATTTGAACATGCTGTTATCCGCGATACACCAAACTTTTGAGGGCTCCTTCATGCCTTGTGTGTGTGCCTCCAGGATGTGGGCTGTGGTGTCTGTCCCCAATACACATCCTGGGTGCCAGAGAGTCTGGAGTGCTGTGAATGACTGGCACCACTCTGGTCCATGATTGGTCCACTTATGGAGTGTGTGTTTGTGAGCAGATCTCCCACTGGGTCCTCTCCGTTTTGGAGAAAAGGGAACTTTGGATAAGAGGAGGCTGAAAACACCCATACCATGTCGATCTCTGGAAGTCTCACTGAAAGAAGGATAGGATCCAAGTATCCTGAAACTACGAAGCTGAGTTGAGGAACCGCTGGTTACCCGTTGGAAGGTTTGGTGCCCTGAGCCCGCTATCGCCCCGTGGGACCCCTCTGCATCTGGTCGTCCTAGAAGGTCTGCAAAGACGCTTTGACCCATTGGAATAGTGAGACCAACTATTCTCGGCACCTTCATCAAAACCTGCAAGTGAGCTTTCTTGGAAGTGTCCCTGGGCCAACCAGTGGACTGACCAGTTTACCCAGATGCTTTGCTCTGTCACCGCCGCCGTTTCGAGGAGGCCCTCGAAACTTGGTATACCGCTAGCTCTGTGTCCACAGCACGCTCACACCAAAGTTCGTACACTTGGCGTTCCCAGGTCTGAAGTGAGACGAGTGCGCAAGGACCAGAGCATATGCGGTTACCGTGTTGCCCTGCCACAGCAACAACCTTTGCAAGTGCACCGCATTTGTGACCCTTTTCCCCCGAAGCCTGCTGCAGTGAAACCAGGTCGATCCATCCACCCGGAACAGAGAAATCACCACTGTCCCGTTTGGGAATCCTCACTGTATCTCAGGAACTGAAAGCCGCAGAGATGTCTTTTTTGTCGTGTTGGAACCTGCAAACGAAGTGGACTGAACTGGTGAAGTTTGGGTCCGAGAGCGCCTGGGACCGTTGAGTACTAACACTAACTGGTGACCCCTAGCGCCAGGGCCCCTTTTTACACACAAGTGGCCCCTGAGGGTCCCTCTCCTTTCCACTGCTAGTGCGAACTAGCGACTCCATCCCACACTCTGGGACTGCCTCTGCCTTCAAGTGGAGGTCTTACCTGAATAGTGGGAACTTATTCTCCATCGCCTCATCCAACTTCGCGAGCTGCTAGAGACCCCTGAAGAGACCCTGTTTTGCCCAGTGTATCAACCGCGTGCTCTTGCATTGCATGTGCTATTGAGCACAAGGATCCTCTCTTCTTAGGGCTTGGACTGCCTCTTAGTTAGGTGTGTTGCTGATGTTGAAGTGGCCTAAAGACTACCTGCACTGCCTGTTTCCTTCCCATCTAGGTTGTCGACATATTTTGTGCATTTAACCCTTTAGACCCCAATGGTCTTGTATATACATTGTATTGATAGTGTTGTGTTGTTTTACTTACTATTGCTGTGATTTTTTTGCTATGGTCCAAGTTACAAAGGCCTTGCAATAAATGTGTCTATATTTTCTGATATAACACCTGTCTGGGAGTAATTTGTAAGTGTCCTTGCTTTGTGTGCTCATTGAGGTCTTTCAGTCACCCTCACCCCTCCTGAGACTTAGGGCCTCATCACGAGTTGGGCGTCAGCCCTACCGCCAAACCCCTCGGCGCTATTAGCGCCGGATCACGGGTTTGGCGGTAATGGAATTCCCCATTCCCCACTGAGCCCATTCGGGAATGCCCCATTCCCCATTGGGCTCAATGGGGAATTTCCGCGCTCTTATCGCCGGCGGATTTCCCGCCGGCGGTAATAGCGTGGATTTTTGGTGGATTTCCCCCAGCTCAGAGCTGGGGAGAAATCCGCCAAAGTCCTGATTTGGCGGACCCTTAAATCCGGCAGTAATAGTGCGACCGCCGGATTTAAGGGTGACCGCCAAACTCGTGATGAGGCCCTTAGTCTTGACCGCCTGCCATAGCTACCTTGATTGGTCTGGCTTGTCCAGTGGTTACCCTGTTCCAAGAAACTAGGCTGGCCTTCTGAACCTCTGCCCACCAGGTCAGAGTTTAGAAATCTATCTTAACAAATTGGTGGCAGCAGTGGGATAGGACTGAAGTTATCCAGTGTTGCACGCAGGTGAAGGCATTTCAAGTTATTTCCACCCAGGACACATAGTGAATTGTTGTAGCATAACTGAAAAAGGCCATAGACCTATCTAACAGTATGGAAACAAGTACCTTGTTAACCTTAAATGCTTCTAAATCTGAAACATTAAGAAAGATATGTGCTGAGAGGGGTTTACCCGCTCAAGGCACAAAAATGGAAATTCATGGAATGGCAAGAGTCACAGCACAGTGCCATAGCTCCTGAGGAAAGTGCAGAAGGTGGTGGGGCTGCTCTCACTGGCAGAACTGACAAGTCTGTCGCTGCACTTATCAATGGGACCCATGAGGATTTAGATGATGTGATGTCCAATGTTTCCTCTGCCGCTGCTGATGCTGAGGCCATGCTTGAATTCAAGAAGCAAGAACTGCTGTTTAGGCAGAAGGAGATTGAATTTAACATGGCCAAGCTGAAGATAGATCAAGCAGAAAAACAGAAGGACAGGGATCACCAGTTGGAACTGGCCAAGCTTCAAGTTTCCAATGGATCTAAGGGTCGTGGACATGGGTCTGGGTCCTCCTCTCATCCTCGGTTTCCTAAAGCTCTGCCAGTGTGTATGATGAAAGGAATGACATTATGGACTGGCTGAATACGTTTGAGTATGCATGTGAAGTTCAACAGGTTGACAATGCTGATACCATTGCCTGGTTACTTAGCAGACGGCCCCATTCTGGCTGCAGTTCCATTATGGAAATGTCAAATGCTCAGAGAGCAGATTTTGCAATGTTGAAGCAAACTGTCATCTTAAAGTTTGGAAAGACTCCTGCCCAATACTTAAAGAGATTCAGAGAGTACAAAAAGAAAGAAGGTGATACTTGGGTGTCTTATGTAACTGAATCCTTAAAAACCTTGACTGGCTGGGTTGAAGGTTATAAGGTCTCCTCTTTTGAAGGTATGATATGTCTTGTCATGCTTGAACATATTTTTGCATCTTGTTCCCCTGAGCTTAAGCAGCATTTCGCAGATTCAAAGGAGATAGATCCTAAGAAACATGCAATAGCAGCAGATTTCTGGGTGTCACATAGAGTGTCCCATAAGGACAAGATTCATCCTGGTAAGCAGGAGGAGGGGAACATTCCAAAGATAAGGAGGGTTGGGAATCTGATACAACTTCCTCCTAGAAGGGCCACAAAAAGAAAAATAAGGGTAAGTCACAAGAGAACTCACAGGGCAGTAGAGGTCAGCCTCCAAAACAGAACTCTGGTTATAATAAGCCTCCCTATGTAAACATACCCAGTGGATCTTGTTTTGCTTGTGGAGCAACTGACCAAGTGAAGGGGGACCCCCAGATGTAAGGTCAAAACCTTGGGGGTCCACTCTGCTAATCTGGCCTTTTCCTCCTATGAAGAAGAAGAGATTACAGGGGCATCCTTCTCCTCAGATTCCTTCCCCAGTGGGATAGATTCTGAGGTAGTTTTAGTTTCCCTGGGTTCCTGGGAGCGTAACGTCTCAGAAGCTTATGCTAGGATTCCAGATAATACCAAGCACTACTTTAGGGACAGTGTGCTGATCAATGGGGTAGATACTCCAGCTCTTAGGGATAGTGGGTGTAGTCAAACTGTAGTGGATTCTGCCTTGGTAGACCCAGAGGAAGTTGCCAGAGCTACTCTATTACCCACTAAATTGTCTCATGGCCCACCTCCCATGTTCCCAGTAATACCTGTAACTCTTACTTTGAATGGTACAGCAGTTAGGATTGCAGTGAGCAACCAAGAGAAAGTCCCAGGAAAGGTCTTGCTGGGAAATGATCTCAGAGCTTTAGGGCTTGTGGGAGATACAGCTGAAAGACCTTGCACACGGTCTCAAACAAGGGCAGCACTGGCCAAGACCACTGCAATGCCGCAGCCAAAGGGGAAACCCAAGGCTAAAGGAGTCTGAAAATCCAAAAGAGGGAAAGAGAATATTCCCCCTAACTCACCTACTGTCAAGGATGGCACTCTGTCAAGAGTGGCACCGGTCACCCAAGTAGGTTTTGGGTGGCTGTGCTGGTGTAAGGTGACAGATAAGCACACACAGCAGGAAGCTCAACAAGAAAGAAGAATAGGTAACAGTAGCTGTGAACAAAAAGGGGCAGGGAATACAAAGGTACAAACAAACTGGATTCACTCTTGGGGTGTATGCAGAAATGGGAAAGAGTGTTCCACTGACCTTTGGAAACTCCAGCCTTCTGCACAGATTGCTATTACAGGGGCCCACTCTGTGTGTTCATGGCTGGGAACAACAGCTGTGGGTGTCTGTACAGAAACAGTATAACTGAAATGGATAACCAAAGGGAGGACAAAAGACTCAAGGAAGAGAAGGACAGCGATCAAGAACAATGGGTTGCAAACAAGGAAGAGAGCAAGGGAGCAGCAGCCAGGAAATAGGGGGGCTGCAAACAAGGAAGCAGGGTTGCAGTACCGGATGGCACAAGGGGCAGAAAAACTGTAGTGGATTGCAGAGTACTGTAGTAGGCTGCAAGGCAGAGAGTTCAGAGGAGCAGGACTGAGAGCTGTAGTAGGCGGCAGAGAGCCCAGAGGAGTAGGGCAGCAAGGAGCGAACCCAAAGGAACAGGGCGTCGAGGCAGGGAGACCAGAGGGTCAGGGCTGAAAGCAGAAGAGAGTAGCAGGCTGCAAGGCAGGGAGCCCAGAGGACCCGAGCTGTAGGCAGCGGAGGATTGCAGGCTGCAAGGCAGGGAGCCCAGAGGAGCAGGGCAGCGAGGCAGGGAGCCCGGAAGGCTATGGCTGTAGGCAGCAGAGTGTAACAGGCTGCAAGGCAGGGAGCCCAGAGGACCAGGGCTGTGAGGCAGAGAGCCCAGAAGGCTAGGGCTGGAGGCAGCGGAGTGTAACAGGCTGCAAGGCAGGGAGCCCAGAGGACCAGGGCTGTAGGCAGCGGAGGGTTGCAGGCTGCAAGGCAGGGAGCCCAGAGGAGCAGGGCTGGGAGGCAGGGAGCCCAGAAGGCTAGGGCTGTAGGCAGCAGGGTGTAGCAGGCTGCAAGGCAGGCAGCCCCGAAAGAGCACTGGGTCAAAGCAGGAAAATGCAGCAGGAGGAACAGCATGCAAATTCGAGTCACAAGGCAAAAAGGGGCTGGGAGGACTCTTGATGCAAGAGACTGAGCTCCTGCAGGCAACTGCTTAAATACAGCCCTGCCCTGTACTGAGGCAGGCTAATTGGCAGCACCTGGAGCAGCCCACCTGAAGGTAATCTGCCTCCTCCCTCTCCGGTCCTCAGAAGGTGGAAGCAGCACTGATCGCTAGGCCTGATAACTGTAACAAGGTGCATTATGGGACATGTAGTTAGCTGAATTAAATAAGAAAGTACCAAAGTTGTGCAAATGGAAATTAAGGACCAAAGTGTGAATAGGGGTTGTTCAAAGAGTATTATGAAGCTAAATGAGTTCCAAATAGTCCATGATGGCTGCCAATGTGTGCGCCAGTGGCACAGGCATGACACCTACCACTGAGGTGGAGGTAGTTGGTCAGAAAAAACAAAAAGAGACTGTGGGCTATTTTAATGACACAAAGATTCTGCCCATAAAGCATTCAAAAAATCAAAACCAAAGAACCAGTGTGTCTATTCTCCTTAGAACCCTTTCTCTCAAGAACTCGCTCCTTTCTCTCTTATTCAAGGAATCTTTCAGACCATGAACCAAATAAGTACTGGGTATCACACAGATGTAATCATACAAAAACAATTTTTTCTTTTATATATACCTCAATTATCAATTTTAAATTTTACACAAGAAAAGACATATATATTTAAAATACAATCTTTACAACCCAGTGTGGTTAAAAACATTCACAATACAATGTAAACAAACATAAAAAGAATACATATTATTGACGAAACCTTAAATAAATACCGTAGTGTGGTTGATTCATCCACAGTGGTCTATTGTCCACTATGAATGGATCAACCTCAAAGTGCAAAGTGCAAAAGTGCAAAATTGAACAATAGTATCAAAAAAGGTAGTGCAAAATCTACGTTGGATTTTTACAGTTTCATTATATATAAAGGGACCTATTTTTTCATCTAGAGACCTTTAGGCCTTTTTATTAGGGTACAATATCTCACTCCTTTCTTCTGAAAGGTATCTCATAATAAATACTTCGGTCTTACAACACTGTTGTTGAATCACAGCGCTCCAAACCCAACATGTTTCGTTCTATTGGAGCTATTTTGCTCTAAATATGAGAACTTCTTCAGGGGAACCAACGTAATCCCACTACACACATAAAACACAAGACTTAAACCATTCAAATCCTGATTGATATTGTATTCTGCAGGACAAACTTTGACACATAAATGTGACTCCTTGAGCCCTGTCTGGAAAATAGTTTCTCAGGTCAATTTCCTTTTAATTCCTGAAATCGGGAGAGAGGGTAGCAAAGCAATACTAGGAGAAAGCGAGAGAAAGGAGAAAAGGAGAAAAAGTAGCGATTACCACTTTGTAGATATGGCTACAAATAAAGTTTCAAAAGCATGTTATTATGCTTTTTACACACTTACCATGCACTGGTTGAATTATTGATCCTGCGCATGGGAATATCCAGGTGTCCTTTTACTGGACTGCTCCCTGTGAAAACACCATAGAGGCTTTGATATAGACATGCCATATGTAACCTTGCTGCAACTAACTTTAACTCTCATGAACTTCTACCACAGGTTTTGTCAATTCCCAGACCTACGCTGAGATATACATCAATGGGTCTGCATACACAAATACTCTAATGTATTCATCACGAGCCCTTAACAGTGTATAAATATAAATTGATAGTAACTCTGTCCACATAATTCATTGATTCAATGACCGTGGTTTACCTTGTGTCCACAGGGAGTTATTTCCACGGGTGCTCTGAACTCCTGTTGCCGTACGTTTTATAGGTGTTTATACCAAACGCCCATGGGAATCTCTTCATCTCAGTCTGGCAGCTGTGGTAACCGGAACTATTTGTTGCCGCTAGAAAACAACATTAAGCACTTTCATCAATGGGTTGCATTCGCCCCCGTTTGGTCAATATTTGTCTAAATTAGCCCACTTCTAGCTATATTAGGGATCGCTTTTGGCTCACCGTCACGGTCTCCTTGTAGGGGGCGTGCATTCAATCGTCTATCTGCCCTCGCCGTTGAATTCCAGAGCGTCCTTCCCGTTCCTTTCCCGAGGGCTATATTGTGTTAAAAGCTGCGGTTTCCTGTCACATGACTTTGCGTAACTAGGATGGGGCTACGTGTTGTGCGTCCTTCTTGCCTCTGATCTTGGGACGTGCAAGCGAATACAAACAACTAACATTCACTGCTTCCTCTCTCCGTGGCCACGCCCACTCAGCGTCCATCCACAGTACTCGAAAAAACCTTCACGCATCTCATCTCAATGCACGAACCTTCAAACTCGCAGGAGTAAACATTCGCCATCTCCAGGTAACATTCTCTTGAGGGTTTGGAAGGGCACAAAACGAGTGTTTAAAAACTTGTTACACAAAAGATCCCTTTTACAAAAAATGAGTGTTGCGTGATACTAGAGTGAAATTTGTCGCGTGTCGCTTTTGTCACACAGGAGGGTTCCTCTTTAATCGCGAGGACTGCTGTACAAAACACGCTCATGCCTCATCTCTAGCTGTTAGTGGGGACAAATGGATTCACTCGTAGTTAATCTTCTGAGTGGTGACTATTTCTTTCTGTTTGTTCCTTTTCAATGTTTTGTCCCTGGACTCTCAACAACACTTCATCCAGTCTACTTGTTCATTGAGACCTACCTCGGATGAATTGGTTAAAAAAATCAACCAATGTTCCCGGCTAAATAGTCTTTTGTTGGGACTCAAATCAGGGGAAATGTTTTTAACTTGAATTAGAACAGTCCAACGCAATGTGTCGTGTCCATGTTCCATTGAAAGGAAATGTCCTACCATTGGTGCTGTGATTACTTTGTTCTTGATGTTTCTCCGGTGTTCACTTATCCTTATCTTCACCTTCCGATCTGTCATCCAAATGTATTTTTTCGAACAAGGGCACCAAATAGCATATACCAAGTTTGATGAATTACAATTTGTTAAGTGCTTTTGGGACCAGTGTTTGGTAAGACCTATATCCACCTCCGATGATCTCGAGGTAAACTTGCAGTTCACACATCCTCCACAGGGTGAGTGTCCTTTTGTCCCAAACTTTCTGTAATGCTTTGTTGTTTTAGTGGTCGTATTGAGATATCATTTTTTGTTAGTAATTCTCTCAAGTTAGATGTACGTTTGAAGGCACAAAGTGGTTTTTTCCAGAGGACATTCTCCTCTTTGCAAAATGTGCCAGTTTTTTGGATAATTCCAATTATGTTATTGGATTTAGGAGAAAAGGTACTGACAAACACCAACTTGGAGTTATTTGGTTCTCTGATTTTGTATTCCAAAAGAGCTTCTCGATTATTGTGTTTGGATCTTTTAAATGCTCTCTTAACAATTTTCCACGGGTATTTTCTAGCTATCAGTTTGGTACAGAGTGTTTCAGCTTCTGTCAGAAAAGTAATTGTCTGTGTGCTGTTGCGTTTAAGATGCAAAAATTGCCCGAAAGGCAAAATTTCCTTCGTATGCCGGGGATGAAAGCTGTCAAAACGTAACAGTGCATTTCTGTCTGTTGGTTTATGAAACGGCCAAACTTGGAGTATTTTCTTTTCGGTATTAACACTAATGGTAATTTCTAAGTAATTTACTTCTGTCTTGTCACACGTAGAGGTAAATTTCAAATATGGGTTCTGTTTATTGATCCATTCCATGAATAAAGAGAAAAAAGACTCTGTTCCATCCCAAATCAATAGAATGTCGTCTATAAACCTTCTCCACAAGCAGATCTGGTCAAAAAAAGGGTTAGTTTCTTGGTAGATCACCTGGGTTTCAAAATACTCTACGTACAGGTTGGCCGCTGTCGGAGCCACCGATGAACCCATTGTCGTTCCATGGATTTGGTGATACAAATCTTGGTTGAACATGAAATAATTCTCAGTCAAGGCCATCTCTGCGCACCACAAAATGAAGCTGTTAGGGGTGATTCCTGTGGTCCTTTTTGTTAACAGTGTCTCTTCAAGCACTGACAAGGTGTCTTTTTGAGGGATGCAAGTATATAAAGAGACAATATCCCAGCTTACCAGTAGTTGTTTATCTTTATCAAACTTTAACCCTTCAATCAGATTAATAACTTCTGATGTGTCTTGGATGTAAGAGAACATTGTTGCCACCTATTGTTTCAGAAATTTGTCTGCATATTTGGACAACGGCTCCAATAGGGAGCCATTTCCCGATACTATTGGATGGCCTGATGGATTCCTTAGAGCCTTGTGGATTTTTGGGAGAGTGTAAAATTTCGGTATTGCAGGTTTTTCTACTTTCAAAAATTCATATTCTTTTTGACAAATCCATTCTCTCTCAAGTGCTTTGCACAGTTTATCATTGATTATGTTCTGTAGCCGATTGGTCGGATTGTCTATGATCAACTTGTAAAAGGTACTATCTGCAAGCTGTCTGGTACATTCATCAATATAAGATACTCTATTCTGAATTACCACGGCTCCGCCCTTATCTGCTTTCCGTAAAACAATATCAGAATTCTGGACAAGACTTTTCACTGCCTTTCTTTCTGAATTGCTAAAGTTCTGAAATATACCGGCATTTGTCTCTTGCTCTAGTTTGTGGAGATCTTCCCATACCCGTTTCGCAAACACTGTTGCCTCTGGGGTGTGACTGTTGGTTGGGGGGGGTGAAATGTGGATTTTGCCTTAAAACCACTTTCATTGACCTGTTCATCAAACACTTTGTCTTGAAAGTATTGGCGTAAGTGAATCTTCATTAAAAGTTGGTTTATTTCTATATGAGTTTGAAATTTATCATATTTAGTTGTAGGTACAAAGCCAAAGCCTTTGTTTATCACGTTCACTTCCTGTTCGTTGGGAATATAATTGGAAAGGTTCACTAATAGGGATGATAGCTCCTTGTTCTCCGTTGGTAGTACTCCCAATCGTTCATGGGTGGTCGCTGATCTAAAAAAGCCGATGACGTTGAAGAGGAGTCCAAGGAAGCGGAAGACAGCTGTAATTGTTGTTGTTGTTGTTGTTGGGGTGGACCATTGTAAAACTGATTCCGATTCCCTCCATTTCTTCTTTGTTGTCTGTTACGGTTACCTCTATTGGACCTACCGCAATTCCTATAGGGTTTCTGACCTCTCAAATGATTGTAACTGCCACTGCTGGAGCTTCCAGAGCTAAATGATGTATTTCCAAATCTTACTTGGCGTTGTTGATTAGATATGACTCCCTGCGTGAATGGATCGTAACCTTCCCTTGTATATTGAAATGCCTTTTCATGAGAGAATTTTACCAGATCTTTCTTCATCCGAGTGATGTGTTCTTTTATGCAAAATGTCTTAAACTCTGTGATTTCTAAGGTAATTTCATCTAGACGTTTCTTATATGTCTCTAAAGGGACTCGTTTTTTGATATCTTCGTCCATTTTGTCCAATTCGCTAGTGATCTTAATTGACATGTTACGCGCTGTGTCGATTATGAGAATAACCCAAATTAAGGTTTAGTCAATAATACAGAGGTAGTTGGTCAAACACCAGAACCTGACGAGGTAGAGGGGTTGCCTGAAGTATTTGATCCAAATGACCATCCTGAACCAAAAGACTTGTTAGTGGAAGGTGGTCCTGACAGAGAAGAGTTCAGTAAAGGCCAACGTGAGTGCCCATCTCTGGAAGGCCTAAGGAGACAGGCCTGCTCCCAGCTTGAGGGTGAACCTCCTGGGAAGCATAGGATTTATTGGGAAGGTGGGCTCCTGTATAGTGAGACTACAGACTCTACAGAAGGAGACCATAGGAGGTTGGTGGTTCCCCTTGCTGTAAGACCCTTCCTCCTGCAGCTGGCACATGAAGTGCCCCTTGCTGGTCACCTTGGAATCAAGAGAACCAAGCAAAGGTTATCCATGCACTTCTACTGGCCCAAGATGGGGGTGCAAGTAGAAAGTCACTGCAGGAGCTGTGCCACCTGCTAGTTATCTGGTAGGAGTGGCTGAACAATCCAAGCTCCATTGGTACCACTCCCTGTGGTGGGTGTACCATTTGAGAGGGTAGGGATCAACATAGTTGGTCCCCTTGATCCCCAAACATCTTCAGGCAATAGGTTTATCGTGGTGCTGGTCGACCATGCCACCAGGTATCCTGAGGCCATCCCATTGAATACTGTGACTGCCAAGTCAGTTGCAAAAGCTTTGCTTGGCATATTTACTAGGGTTGGCTTCCCTAAAGAAGTTGTGTCTTATAGGGACAGCAACTGTATGTCAAAGTATATGCAGGCCATGTGGAAGGAATGTGGTGTCACCTATAAGTTTTCATCCACATACCACCCACAGACAAATGGTCTTGTGGAAAGGTTTAACAGAACCATGAAGAGCATGATTAGGGCTCTGGAAGAAACCTAAAGAAGGAAATGTGATCTTCTGTTACCATGCTTACTGTTTGCCTACAGAGACGTACCACAAGAGGGTGTTGGCTTCAGCCCCTTTGAACTTCTGTTGGTCACCCTATAAGGGAACCTTTGGCCATAGTCAAGGAGGGATGGGAGATGCCCACTCCACTTATTACTACCAACGTAGTTGACTATGTGCCAGGGCTAAAAAAAAGGATGGTACTCCTGATGGGTCTGGCTAGTGAGAAGCTGAAGGCAGGGCAAACACTGGTATGACCAAAAAGCTTCCCTCATCACTTTTACACCTGGTCAGAAAGTCCTGATCATGAATCCTATAAGGCCTAGAGCTTTGCAGGACAAATGGTCAGGCCCTTACACAGTGGTCGAGGCACTGGGTGAGGTCAACTATTTAGTGGGCCTTGGAAGGGCTGGACAGGCTCCAAAAGTGTTCCATGTGAATAGACTGAAGGCTTTCATCCAAAGAGTTAAAATCTCTGCACTGCTGCTGGCTTCAAATGTAGAGGAAGAGGAATCAGAACCTCTCCCTGCCATGTTCGAAAGCGGTACTTCAGACAGCTCCATTGAGGGTGTCCATGTGGCCCCGCACCTGACTTCTGATCAACAAGCAGAGGTGAAGAGTTTGCTTAGGCAGTTTTCCCCCTTGTTTTCACAGTCCTCTGGTTTGACACCTTGGTGCAAACATGACATTGACACAGGAGACGGTGTACCTACCAACAGTAGGGGATACAGAATGTCAGACAAAGTAAGGTCTTACATTAAGACAGAGCTCAATAAATTGTTGGATCTTGGGGTGATTGAACCCTCTAGTAGTCCAGCCCAGTGGTATTGGTTCCAAAAGCAGGTACTTCTGAGTTGAGGTTCTGTGTGGATTACACGACTCTGAATGCTGTCACCAAGACAGATGCACACCCCTTGCCTAGAACAGATGAGCTGGTGGATACTTTGGGTGCCTCCAGAAACCTCAGCACATTTGACCTCACTGCAGGCTATTGGCAAATAGCTCTTGCAGAACATGCCAAGGAGAAGACAGCTTTCTCAACACCAGAGGGTCTTTACCAGTTCAGGGTAATGCCTGTTGGGTTGATGAATGCACCTCCCACTTTCCAGAGGCTTGTGAATCATGTGTTGAATGGGATGGATGAATTCTGTCTTGCATATCTGGATGATATAGAAGTTTTCAGTGCCACCTGGGAAGACCAGGTGAAACACCTTAGGATTGTATTACAGGCTCTTCAGAAGGCCCACTTGACCATAAAGGCCATTAAGTGCCAGATTGGACAAGGATCAGTGGTCTACCTTGGACATGAAGTAGGTGGAGGGAGGATACAGCCTCTTCCCAGTAAAGTACAAGCAGTACAAGACTGGCCTACCCCCACTACTCAGACCCAAGTGAGAGCCTTTTTAGGACTCAGTGGGTACTACAGACATTTCATGGCAGACTATGGCACCATAGCTGCCCCTCTGCTCCGACTGCTCTCACAACTCCAAAGAAACCCAATAAGGTAACTTGGTCTGAAGAGTGTGAGATGGCCTTCAATGGCTTAAAAGACTCCTTGTGCCAGGTCCCTGTCCTCAGTGCCCATGATTACCAAAGACCTTTTATTGTGCAGACAGATGCCTCTCACACTGGGATAGGAGCTGTACTATCACAAGTAGATGATAGCTTCATTAGTCGCCAGCTTAAGGGCAGAGAGCTCAGATGGTCCACAGTGGAGAAAGAATGTTTCTCTGTTATGGGGGCTGTAAGGAAGCTGAGGCCCTACCTCTATGGGACCCACTTCACTGTGCAAACTGACCATAAGCCCTTAAAGTGGCTCATGAACATGAAGGGAGAGAATCCAAAGTTGCTTAGGTGGGCTATAAGTCTGCAAGGCTTTGACTTCACTATTGAGCATAGGCCAGGTGTCCAACATAGTAATGCTGATTGGTTGTCCAGAATGTTTAACCGACCTGAACAAGAAACTCATCCATGGGTGGATTTGTTCCCCCTGTCCTTAGTCTGGGAGGGGCGAGTGTTAGGAAAGATTTCATAATTGTATGTCATTTTCCCTCCATGTGTACACCCCCAAAAATGTTGCTGCTGTTTAGACACCCTAGACTGACTTTGCCAGAGAAGCACAGCCTTCAGCTGCACTGCTCTGGGCTTTCACTCACTTTTTATGGGGAAACTGACATGCCCTTAAAACAGTCAGTACTGGGAGACTTTGTTTCCCTTAGTCCTTTTCCCATGTTGCAACTTTTCTGCAACATGTAACAAGTACACAATGTACCTTCCAGTACAGTGTATTCGGGTCTGTAGTAATTTTCCAAAGGCCCTAGATACTGCCGATGGACTTTTTGTGAGATGTGCAGATGTGTCATGGACAAGGCTGGTGGCAGCTATCTTTTCACATTATTTTTAACCATTTTCTGCCATGTTAACCGCGTTAACCGCGTTTGGCAAGAATAGGTAGCCTGGCTCCAAATTGGCCATGCCACGAGGTTCTTTGTCCTGTCCTTTCGCCATCTTGCCCCTTCGCCTTCTCCAGGTTGAGTCGACCCATCAGTCCTTATTTGGACATGCAATTCCCCACGAAACGCCAAGCTTTCGCGGGCTCCTGCATGCCTTGTGTGTGTTCCTCCAGGATGAGGGCTGGGGTGTCTGTCCCCAATACACATCCTGGGTGCCAGAGTGTCTAGAGTGCTGTGATTGACTGGGACCACCGTGGTCCATGATTGGTCCACGTATGGAGTGTGTGTTTGTGAGCAGATCTCTCATTGGGTCCTCTCTGTTTTGGCACGAAGGGAACTTTGGATAAGAGGAAACTGAAAACACCCATACCATGTCGATCTCTGGAGTTCTCACTGAACGAAGGATAGGATCCAAGTATCCTGAAACTACAAAGCTTAGTCGAGGAACTGCTGGTGACCCGCTGGAAGGTTTGGTACCCTGAGCCCGCTGTCACCCCGTGGGACCCCTCTGCATCTGGTCATCCTAGAAGGTCTGCAAAGACGCTTCAACCCATTGGAATAGTGGAACCATCTATTCTCTGCATCTTCATCAAAACCTGCAAGTAAGCTTTCCCGGAAGTGTCCCTGGGCCAACCAGTGGACTGACCAGCTTACCCGGTTGCTTTGCTCTGTCACCACTGCCGTTTCGACAAGGCCCTCGAATCTTGGTATGCTTCTAGCTCTGTGTCCACGGTACCCTCACACCAAAATTCGTACAATTTACAATCCCAGGTCTGAAGTGAGACGAGTGCGCAAGGACTGGAGCATATGCGGTTACCGTGTTGCCCTGCCGCGGCAACAACCTTTGCAAGTGCGCTACATTTGTGACCCTCTTGCCCATGAAGCCTGCTGCAGTGAAACCAGGTCGATCCATCCACCTGTAGCGGAGAAATCGCCACTGTCCCTTTTGGGAATGCTCACTGTATCTCAGGAACTGAAAGCTGCAGGGACGTCCTTTTTGTCACATTCGAACCTGCAAACGAAGTGGACTGAACTGGCGAAGTTTGTGTCCGAGAGCTCCTGGGACCGGTGAGTACTTCCAACACTAACCAGTGACCCCTAGCGCCAGGGCCCGTTTTTACGCACGAGTGGCCCCTAAGGGTCCCTCTCCTTTCCACTGCTAGTGTGAACTAGCGACTCCATCCCACACTCGATCTTATTCTTTATCACATCATCCACCTTCTTGAGCTGCTAGAGACCCCTGAAGAGACCCTGTTTTGCCCATTGGAACAATCGCGTGCGCTTGCATTGCATGTACTATTGAGCACAAGGCTCCTCTCTTCTTAGGGCTTGGACTGCCTCTTGGTTAGGTGTGTTGGTGATGTCGAAGGGGCCTAAAGTCTAGCTGCACTGCCTGTTTCCTTCCCATCTAGGTTGTGGACATATTTCGTGCATTTAACCTTTTAGACCCCAATGGTCTTGTATATACATTGTATTGACAGTGTTGTGTTGATTTACTTAGTATTGCTGTGATTCTTTTGCAATGGTCTGAGTTACAAAGGCCTTGTTATGAATTTGTATATATTTTTGATATAAGACCTTTCTAGGAGTAATTTGTAAGTTTCCTTGCTGTGTGTGCTCATTGAGGTCTTTCAGTCGCCCTCATCCCTCCTGAGACTTAGGGCCTCATTACACGGTAGGCGGTAAGGGTTTACCGGTACTGGTATTTTACCGGTACCGGTAAACCCTTACCGCCTTCCTACGAGGTCCCTTTGCGGGTTGGTACATTAACGCCTGCTTTTAGCAGGCGTTAAAAAACGAACCTGCAAAGGGACCGGGGTGCTAATTACGGTACCGCAATGTGCGGTACCGTAATTAGCGCCTTCCCCATTCCCGTTATGCCCTGTGGGGCAAAAATGGGAATGGGGAAGGGCAATGGAGGAAGGAGGAATTACCGCCTTCCCAACCTTGGAATAGGGCGGTAATTCCCCTTTCCTCCAAGGCGGTACCGGTAAATTACCGGCATGAACCATGGCGCTAATAGTGCCATGGTTTACCGCCTACCGTGTAATGAGGCCCTGACCGCCTGCCATAGCAACCTTGATTGGTCTGGCTTGTCCAGAGGTTACTCTGTTGCAAGAAACTGGGCTGGCCTTCTGAACCTCTGCCCACCAGGTCAGAGTTTAGAAATCCATCTTAACCGTCACCATGAATAGCACAGCATGAGGGCACCTCTGACTGGAAATGTCACTGTGCAGGATTAACAGTGAACCCCCAAATGGAAGGTGAATGGTCAAATATTCCACACCTTCGGCACATACCAACAATGTATCTAGGAACAGAGAGAAGGCGCAGTCAGAACCCAATATGGGACTTGAGACACCATCCTCTCTTACAGCGTGCAGCAACACACTGACATGTAGCCATGCTAGTAAAGAAGTGTCCTTGCATCAAATGCAGAGGTCCTGAAGGATAGGCGCATGTCAACATCCTTGCCCTGTGCACGGATTCCATGCTGAAGCTGTAATACATATAGGCAAATGCTTATGCAAGGGCTCAGGAAGCACACAGCTCTGCACAAAGTCGGACATTGTGGTACACACTTGTACAGGCATACTCGCAACGTTCCCACCTGTAGTCCAATCCTGATGTGGAGCAGCCGGATGTCCAAGGATCCCCTTCCAGACCCCTGATGTGGAAAATACTGGCAGGACACAACATGGCGCCCATATACATATATGGGACTCATGCTTGCCACACACATTTTAACGACCCATCCACTGTCCGACTCCCTCTCCACTAATCAGTTGAGTTAGGATGCAATAGTTAGTATGTCCTTCATTGTTGCAGATGAGCCATTCAACCCACAACCCACAAGATTGAAGAAAACAAGGCCCGATTTACCATAGCAGTCTGTTGTTCCAGGATGTAGACAGACCATGGCAGCTGCGTGCAGAAATACCATTTGCATTACGCTTCCACGTGGAAATGTGTCGGTGCTGTCAGTACTTTGTCCATTTGTGGACGCAAAGCAAGAAGATGTGCACTCGCCCACCAAGGTTAGTCAGGTTGCTAGGTGCCGACCTACACTTCCAAGTCATTGTTAGTTTTGTGTTCATTTGCTATTCTGAGACACCACTGGGGTGTCACGTGCCCAGTTAGTTCCGGGTCACGTGACACACCGGAAATAAAGGAATCACCGGAACTGGCGTTAGAACGCAAGTCCGGGTTTATGCAGCGCAGCTGGTGGTCGCGTCTTTCTTTTATGCGCAGCGGCACATCAAGCCAGCCCGAGCCGGGCCTACCCCCAAGGTCGAGCCCCAAACACACCACCAGGGGCCCGACTTCACACTGGCGACGAAGGGAAAGGAGAAGAGCCCGCGAGCGGAGCTGCATATCAACACGTGCAGCATCCGAGCCTCGTTTTCACACCCCCAACATTCCAAACCTACACGCAGGCCCGACGGAAACTTTGGAAGCCTCGTTCTCTGCCCCCCAACGTTCTAGGAGCATCGCGCTCGACACAAAGTGGCTGCAGCAAGTCTTGCCTCACCCAAGAACAATTTAGGTTTTTTTTAAAAAAAAAATATATATATTTTTTTTTCTCCTATTGCACAATAAAAATATCAGGAGGCACAACCAATCTATCAAAGTCAACGGAAAGCATCACTCAAGCACGCAGGCACCTGCATCACGACACGGGTGAGTGAAGCCCTACAGGCCTACAAATCTTGGCTGCGCCATCACCCCAGTAACGCAACATGTCCAGCAGAGAGTCAAGCCCCTCGAGGGTCAAGACTAGCTCGTCATCCAGAAGGAACATCTCCACAGATCACCCCGACCCAGCGCTCACCACGCTCATGCCTCTGTTTGACCCATTCACCACTGGAGCAGCCATTCGCTGGGAAATCTGGCTACAACAGTTTGAAATGCACCTCGACGCAAGAGATATCACAGTACCAAAGAGGAAACGCACCTTCCTTTTGCTCAACATTGGGGCTGCTGCCTTACGCCTGTTTAACGCCATCCCAAACCGCGGAGACGGAAACGACTACGACGCTGCGAAGACTGCACTCACTAACATGTTCAAACCTGACCTCAACCCGGACTATGAACGTTTTCATTTCTGCATGGCCAGGCAGCGAGACACCGAGACAGTTGACAAATTTCATGCACGCCTGCGCGAGATGGCGGTCGGCTGCGAGTTCCCTGACGAGGAGTTCGTCATCCGCCTCCAAATAATCAACGGCATATCCTCAGAAAAACTGAGGAGAGCTATCCTCTCAGAGAGGAACATACACCTATCCCGCATCCTGGAAATGGCGCGCCTTCGTGAGCAGATGGAAGACCAGGTAGCGGTGATCGAGGCGGCGATCCAGAGACTTCCACTCGACAGCCCAAGACCAACAGAAGACGTTGCAGCCATATCCAGACACCGGAACACTCGTGTGAAGCCTGAGCAAAAGGCCCACATGCCGCAAGGGAAGGAAAAAGCCTGCAAATGATGTGGCGGTCCGTGGCACAAAGGTGAATCCTGTCCTGCATGGGGGTCAACATGCCGAAAATGCAACCGCCTTAATCATTACGCTGCAGTCTGTCTAAACCCGCCAAACCGAAACGACAGAGAACCAACTCCGCGACCAGGGCAGGAGCGCCGGAAAAAGTTTGCACCCAGAGAAAATCCATTCCAGCCTAACAAGAAAGGAAAGGCCAGAGCCGTTGATCACTCCCAAAGATCCCCGGACACAAGCGAGAGTGATGACAGCGATGACAGCGAATCCCCTGATAAGAGAGACAAAGACAGACGGAAAAGAGGGAACAAGCGGATACACCGGGTGCACCTCATCTCGGCCGTTGAACCATATCGATCCCGACAACGGAAGAGACCCTCATGTACAGTCATCGCCAACGGAGAACCACTAAAAGTAGTCATCGACACTGGCGCAACAGTGAATGTAATGCCAACGACAGCATTCGGCAAGTTCAGCCCGAAGCCCAAACTCCATGAGAAGAAGGTCCGACTATATGCCTACGGATGCAAGAAGCCCCTACCAGTGCAAGGATCCTTTAAATCAGATTTTTCTCATAATAACACCAGTTGCCGGGCACGCATATATGTCGTGGATGCTGGCTGTGAAACCCTGCTAAGCTGCAAGACAGCGGAAAAACTGAAATTAATACATTTCACCTTCAGCCTTCAACACAAAGAACTTGATGGCCTACTAGAACAATACCAGAAGATATTCCAAGGCATCGGATGCCTGAAAGGCCAAACCATCAAGCTCCACATAGACCCTACCATCGAGCCGAAAGCCGTCCGACACCGACGGATACCGTTTCACTTGAGAGAGGCAGTGGAGAAGGAACTGGCCAAGCTCGAAGAAGCAGGAATAACAGAAAAGACGTCAGGCCCAACCCCGTGGGTATGGTGGTTGCCCAAAAACCCAAACAGCCCAACGCAGTACAAATCTGTATAGACATGAGGCTTCCCAATGCAGCCATCGGAAGAGAACGCCACATAACTCCAACGATAGATGAGCTCATTGTGGACCTCACAGGAGCAACAATATTCAGCAAACTGGACCTCGGATCCGGCTATCACCAGCTCCGACTAGCCAGAGAGTCGAGATATATTACCACATTCTCCTCTCACCTCGGTCTAAGACGGTACAAACGGCTTAACTTCGGGATATCGTCAGCTGCGGAGGTATTTCAACACGAAATCCGAAAAGTCCTCGCTGGCCTAGAGGGCACCACAAACATCAGCGACGACATCCTTGTGTACGCGTCAAACGAGAGAGAACACCACAAATGCCTGCCAGCAGTCCTGGGTAGACTGGAAAAAGCAGGCCTGACGCTAAACGCAGAAAAATGCAAATTCGCAAAGGAAGAACTATGTTTCTTTGGGTACATCTTCAACGCAAAAGGCGTATCACCTGACCCCTCCAAGGTGGAGGACATAAAGAACACCAAGGCACCTCAATCTGCCACTGAGGTAAGGAGCTTCATGGGAATGGCGACGTACTGCGCGCGGTTCATTCCAGACCTCGCCAGTATTGCAAGCCCACTCCGAGAACTAACGAAGAAAGACCAGAAGTGGGAATGGACATCGATCCACCAACAAGCATTTCAACAGATTAAGGACTCACTGTCAGCCTCCACAACCATGGCATTTTTCAACATAGAAAGGCATACCGAACTCTTTGTAGATGCCAGCCCGGTTGGCCTTGGAGCGGTACTAAACCAGACAGACAATGAAGGCAACGTGTTCCCCATCGCATTTGCCAGTCGGGCACTCACCAAACTTGAGCAGAACTATGCACACATAGAGAAAGAAGCACTCGCTATCCTGTGGGGATGGCGTCACTTCAAAGTGTACCTGCTGGGCAAGCAAGCAAAGGTATTTTCGGACCACAAACCCCTGATCCCGATATTCCGAGGGTCGGCTCCTCACCCACCAGCACGCATCGAGAAATGGATGCTGTAACTGCAAACCTACAATATCGAAGTCGAATATCAACCAGGGACAGACAACCCAGCCGATTACCTGTCCCGTCACCTGAGGCCTGCCACGGAAGGAGAACAACGCCATGCGAAAGAAACTGACGAACATGTGTGCCACGTAGTCGCCTGCGCCTGACCACGAGCCCTGACCTTGCAAGAAGTAGCATGTGAAACGGAAGCGGATCCCATCCTGCAACATACCAACACCGCCATCCAGTCAGGTAATTGGAAGAACTACCTCACGTCCATGGCCCAACGCACCACGTCAGCTCAAGCCAAACTCTGAGCAATATTCGGGATTCGACATGAGCTCTCTGTTGCCCCCGAAGGGGTACTCCTCAAAGGCCACCGAATCATACTGCCAGCATCACTAGAGGAGAGAGCCCTCCGGCTAGCTCACAGCGGACACCAGGGCATTGTCAAAACCACGGCATACCTAAAGTCCCGAATGTGGATGCCCAACATACAACAACGGTAGTGGAGCTGGTAGAATCCTGCACAGCCTGCCAAGCCTCCAGAAGGCCTGAGAACCCGGAGCCCATCAGCAGTGCCCCAAGAAGCAGCAAGCGGTGGGATGCAGTCAGCATGGACCACTGTACAATTGCCGGCGAAGGATATCTACTCGTGGTAATTGACGAGTTCAGCAGGTATCCTGAGGTAGAACACGTGGCGTCCACCAACGCGGAGACCACAATCCTCACGCTAGAAAAGATCTTCGCAACACACGGAATACCAAGGAAGATAAAGAGCGACAACGGACCATCATTTACCAGCCAAGAGCTGCGCGACTTCTTTAAGGACATAAATGTAAAACACAAGCGAATCACCCCAAGATGGCCCCAAGCGAACGGCGACGCCGAGAGATTCATGGGGTCACTCAATAAGGTCATTCGCATCGCCAAAGAACGAGGGCATCCATGGCTGAGAGCAGTATATCGTTTCCTGAGGACCCACAGGCAAACCCCACACTCTTCCACAGGCGTCAGCCCTGCTGCTCTCATGCTCGGGGTACCGATACAGGCAGAGCTTCCCATACACCCTCAGTGGGTAGCCCCCGAACCTGACATCCCGGCCATAGATTCCATGCGACTGAGGCGAAATGAACGAGAAAGCATTACCAGGCGAGCCAGTCACAGAGAGTTGACGCCAGGCGACACTGTCATCATCAAAGACCGGGCTACGCCCAAGAAGATGTCCCTCAATTTTGAATTCCAACCATGGACAGTCAGTGCGGCAAACAACAGCATGGTTACCGCCACCCGAGGGATCGAAATAGTGACAAGGAATGTGTCACACTTCAGGAAAGTACCACCCGAACTGTGGGAAGAGTGCCCAGCGTCCCCAAGAAGAGAGACAATGGCACCTTGCACGCCCCGAGACCAAGTATCACCCCGAACCTATGCCACGCCAACAGACCCTGAGACGACACACCAGCAAGAAGGTAGGACTGAACCTGAGCTCCCAAGAGCGGACACGCCAGAGAGAGGTAACACCCGATACCTCCTGAGAGAGAGGCCGAGACCGTCCTCTCGTCTCCAGGGATACGTGGTGGACGGAGTCTACCTACAGAAAACCCGGCCAAGATGAACTCAGAGTCAATTTGAACGCACGGTACCGTTCTAATGCTTTGTTGTTAATAGTAGTGTAAACACCTCCAAGTTGGGGAGGAATGTGGTGTCACGTGCCCAGTTAGTTCCGGGTCACGTGACACACCGGAAATAAAGGAATCACCGGAACTGGCGTTAGAACGCCAGTCCGGGTTTATGCAGCGCAGCTGGTGGTCGCGTCTTTCTTTTATGCGCAGCGGCACATCAAGCCAGGCCCGAGCCGGGCCTACCCCCAAGGTCGAGCCCCACACACACCACCAGGGGCCCGACTTCACAACCACCGTTGCTGCTATACTGCTATACGGCTTACTGAACTCTAGTTGTATTGGGAACAGTAACTGGTAAGCGTTAGTTGCTACGAAACTATTTACGATATCAGTGTACCACGTAGATACACCCTGTGAATATTTTAAAACAGCTGTGTTGTTTAATCCTGCGTGTAGATTAATTTGCCTAATAAGTGTTGCATGAGAATTCTGAGGCTGAATTGTATCCAGCTCTGTTCTTTGTGATTGGTATTCACGTTCTAGCAAATCCCGGAACTACATTGGCTGGGATCCTCGTTGCTGAACGAAGAGACCGATAGGCACTACATCCCCCAGAAGCCCCGGCTTAGCATATATCAAAACATCAGGCGATTCAACGAAAAAGTGCACATGGCCTGGGACAACACAATTGAATGGGTGAGTGCAGGTAAATGAAACATAGTAAAAGATGGTGGCATACACAGAGACAGTCAGAGGGCCAAGTGGTCAAAAGCAACATGAAAAACAAAACAATACACAGTGCACACTTTGCAGGGAGAGAGAAATGGGACAGACACAATAGGGTAAAATAAAATAAATCACAGGTCGCCCTCTGACCCCTCTGAGTCACTGCCCCCCTCGACTACCACCTCCACCTCCTCTTCATTCACCTCACTAGCGTTGAAGGAGGACCGACGTTCAGTTCCCACCCTTCGGCCCCGGCAGTGAAGAAGAGCGGTGTGCGCCCAACGGGCACGAGGGAAAGAGGGAGCAGCCCGTGTCAGCCCTTCCAAGATTGGTGCACCGTTTGAAGTGAGTCCCTTGCCCCCATCAGCCCACGAACACCAGGGGGCGAGGACACGGCAGTGCGGGCAGCGAGGCCGGGGACCCACCCGTGCCACAGACACTCCTTACAAGGATCCGAAGTTCAGCTGTACCGGCATCATCCAAGCCGCGGACCCGGGGGACCGGAGCCAGCGGCTGCAACGTGACACCAGCCCCAAAGGTGGTCCATGGTCGGGGAGCATCGGGGCACCGCCGGAGACCAGGCAGGGGGACCACCCCCACAATGGAGTCCGGACCTCCACGAGCAGCTTATGCCTCAGGAAGAACTCCCCAGCAATACACTACGAGGAGGTGAGGAGCGGGATGGAGGAGGAGCAGGAGCCCAGCAGGGAATTAACGTGGCCCGGGCCCATACTCCTACAAGTGGAGACACAGTGGAAGGGCGCTGGGGAGGCAGTAGAGGGCCCACACCCCTAGAGGAAAGGGAACCTGGTCCCGTCGTTTGAAATAATCATGCACCATTCACGCAACAGACCCAGACGTAACAGGAGAGGAGCACACACCCCAGAGGTACTGCAGGGGAAAGCCCACACACTGGGCTCTACCTCGAAGTGTACCACATAAGCTTGCCAAAGCCCAAAGGTCCCCAGAAATAGGGGGTGCAGACCAGGCCACCGACCCCCAAGAGCACCAACTCACAAAACAAAGAGAAGGCTCAGGACCCCAACACTGCAGTTTGAGACAAAATACTCCCCACAACATGCCCACAGAGGTCTGCAGGCACAGGGCTCCCACCAAAAGAAGTACACAGGCCCACGCAGCAACCCAGAGACAGCAGGCGAGGTACACAGTGCTACCACAGAGAGACAACCGGACAGTGCAAAAGGGCCATAGCATAAACAGCCTGAGGACAGGAGCCTGTACCCCGGCACAGGCTTGCCAGTCGTGCATAAGGCCAACTACCCCCAGCAGGTACCACACAAAGAATGAGAACACACGAGGTGACAAGGGGGGCCGTCAACGGTGGGAGTACTCGCCTCCCCCGGAACTTGGCCAGAATGGGACAAACCAGGGGGCCCCGCGGACCCGGACACCAAACCACACCCAGCACAGAGGAGGAGCCCCCTACCGGAGAAGCCCTACACTAACATATCACTGGGCGAATAGGAGGAACCCTCTGCAGGTGCTGAGAACGCACAAAAGGGGGAATAAACACCAGAGACAGCCCCCCACTCGAAGGCACTCCTTAGCGCAACCCCCCCGGCTTTCATAGTGAGTTATATACACAGTGGGAGACAGACGGCATAAGCCAGATCGGATCATCCAAAACCCACCAACAGACAAATCACAGGCAAGCGGGGCTCCTACGTTGGGTGACACCAAACCCGAAAGACACAGAGCTATACTCGTGCATAGCACTTGGGCACCACACAAGGCCAGGTCACCAAGAAAAAGAGGGCCCACACAGGGATTCTGTCTCTTCAAAAATCCAGGAGGCCCCCGGACGGGCTCCAAAGGATGCCCCCCCACGAAATGGTGTCCCCCAGATTCCCCCAGCTCCAGCTCTCACCCGAGAGGATCTCAAAGACATATTTCAGGAGATCAGAGCTATTAGAACTGACACACAAGCCTCCAAATGTGATCCTAAAGGCAGGGTTGATAAAATCAAGGACAAAATGGAAGGGCTCGAACACAACCAGTTGCAAATGGACGTTCTCGATATGAAATATGTAGCATGCCTGACCGACCTGGAACTCAGAGAAGAGGAAATACTCCTGAAGGTAGATGACTTAGAAAATAGGGAGAGACATAACAACTTGAGAATCCTCTGAGTCAGTGAACAGAAAGGCGAAACAGCGGCGGAAGTTGGACGGAAAGTGCAGGGCCTAATCAACCAGCTGTTCGCACTCTAGGGGGGAAAAGAAGTCCTGCTGGAGAGAGTGAACAGAGGAGGAAGAGGCGGCAGCAGGGGCCCGAGGTCCATAGTGGTATGCTTCCTTAGGTACAGAGAGAAAATGGAGGTCCTTGACAAAGCAAAGCACCTGGGGAAGTTCAGCTACGAAGGAGACACAATCAAAATATTCCAGGATCTTTCCGCCTTGACGTTGGCCGGCCGCAGGGAGTGTCTCCCCCTCACCCAATGGCTCTCCAACAAGGACATTAGGTACCGCTGGTCCCATCCCTTCACGTTAACATTGGAGCTCGGAGAAGTGGACTACAGAGTGACTGGTGGAAATAGGCCCTTCATGAACTGCAGGTTATTAAAAGGGAGGAGGAGAACAGGGACACAATGGAGACAGAGGCAACACCCAGGGATCAGCAGCTGAAGCCCCTGGGTCCACGGGCCACAAAAAGGACATAGGAAGTTTAAGAAGTTAAACACCCCTCCCAGTGAAGAAAAGGGGGCAGAAAATTGATGAAAAGGGGTCCCCTGACCGACGAATGGGGGGAAACAAAAAATGCATTACTCCTATCAGGGGGAGGTGAGGTGCTATGGAAACCAACGGAGGAGTGACGGTCTCAACCTTAGCGGCACACCTTAGGGTGGGAGTCTCCAAACAACTCAAACAACTAAAGTTCAATGGGGAGGGGGGGTAAAGGGACAGACATGGGACTTGATACACAGACAGATGACTTTGAAGTACTAATGGGAGGCTCAGTGTTATGTGTCTCCAAAGGGTCCTGGAGGGACATGCTGGTTCTGAATGGCACCCCTTAACACGGTTGGCCGGGTAGAGGTCCTCAAGTTGGGCTCCCTAAACGTGAAGGGCCTTAATTCCCTCACTAAATGTTCTCTATTGGGGAGGGAACTGAAAAATGGCAACCTTGATGCACTCCTGGTGCAGGAGACACACACTGTCCTGGGGGAAGAAAGACAAATCCCGGGGGCTCACATTGGGCAGACATTTTGGGACTCAAGGCGAGTTAAAAAGGGGGTAGTCGGGATTGTTTTGAGCCGGAGGCTCAGGCTCATGGATCCAGTTGCTTGGGGTCGGACGGACGGGAGGGCCCTAGTGGTTTCGGGGTCTCTAGACAACACAAAAATAACCCTGACCTCTGTTTACAGCCCCAATGCGGGCTAAACGCAGTTTCTGAGGGAAGCCATGAGGGAGATTATGGGTAGAGCAGAAGGACTCCTCATTATAGGGGGGGACTTCAGCATGTGGGCGGACAGGGCACTGGACCATAGGGGGGCACGCCCCAGCGGGTAGTAGAGGGGGGACTGCAATTAACGGTTTTGCTGACCACATGTGGAACCAGGGGCTCGTAGATGTCTGGAGAGACACTAACCCAATAGAGGAGGGTTACGCTTTCTATTCCCCGTTCCACGGCTCCAGAACAAGGATGATTATTTCTTTCTCTCAGTAGAGTGAGCTCTTGCATACATGTCCCAATCAGCTGGTCAGACCACGACCTAGTGGAGCCTAGGGTGACCCTCTCAGGCCTGACACCAAAGAGAGTCGCTATGGCGTTGTAACAACCTTCTCCTTAAGGACACTGTCTTTGTGGAGGAAATGAG
Organism: Ambystoma mexicanum; assembly: GCF_040938575.1. Taxonomy (NCBI): domain Eukaryota; kingdom Metazoa; phylum Chordata; class Amphibia; order Caudata; family Ambystomatidae; genus Ambystoma; species Ambystoma mexicanum. The sequence goes on from NC_090939.1 coordinate 642,792,748, forward strand.
GAAGGCCATTGTGGAATTCTTCCAATTTAATGACACAGGGGAGGTGGAAAGGGGATTGATTTGGGATACTGCAAAGGCAACCTGGAGGGGCCTACTTATTAGGGAAGTAGCTGAAAAGAAGAGGATCAGATCCCTGCTGGCCCGAAACATTAGGAGAGAAATCCGTCTTTTAGAAAGGGCTGAGGGCAAACAGGCAGGTCAGAGGGAGGAAGATCTCAAAGTGGCCAGAGGTGAGCATCAGGAACTGAAAGATATAGAGATGGGAAGGGTCATCGGCAGCCTTCAGTACCTGAAGCAAAAGTACTATGAGAAGAGAGATAGGGCAGATGCCATGCTGGCTAAACTCAGAGGCCAGAGAGCAGAGGGGCAGGTGGGTGCGATTCGGGGAAATGGCAAGCCGAAGCTCACTGATGCGGGCGAGGTGGCGGGGGTATCACAGCATTCTACGAAAGACTCTATGGAAAGGAGGGAACCCTAGACAGACAAAGCCCAACTGGAGAAATACCTGGCGGATGCCTCACTCCCAAAACTTGGGAAGGGGGAGAGTCAGATCCTATACAACCCAATTACACAGGAGGAATTCCTCAGCGTGATATCAAGTCTTAAAGTGCAGAAGGCTCCCGGTGAAGACGGATACACATCAGGGTCCGAGGGAGGTAGGGGCCAGACATCCTTCGCACGACCCTTCACCTTATAAGTACAGCAGTGGGGGAGAGGGGTATCCCAGTACTAGTGGCAATCGATGCGGAGAAGGCCTTTGATTGGGTGGACTGGGACTTCCTCAGCGGGGTACTTAGGAAATTTGGTTTTGGGAGCGGGTTCCAATGGGGCATCCAGACTTTATACGAGAGCCCTTCAGCAAGAGTCACAGTCAACGGGCGTCTATCCCGATCGTTCTCACTACATAGGGGCACAAGGCAGGGGTGCCCAGTGTCGCCTCTGCTCTTTGCCCTGACCATGGAAATCCTGGCTGTATATTTGAGGGGGGGACCCATGGGTTGAGCCATTGCAGTGGGGAACATGGAATTCAAGCTTGGTCTTTATGCCGACGATGTAATGCTCCATCTGAAGCCCCCCACTCGGTCCATCCCGGCAGCCCTGGGGGTGATTGGGGCATTTGAAAGGTACTCTGGGTTCAAGGGAAACACAAGCAAATCAGTGGTCTTCCCTTTCTCCCTGCACACAGCCAGGAACGTAGAGGAATTGGTGCCACTGTGATTGCAGATCCAGTTAGACGGGTTAAAGTATTTGGGGATTAACATAGTTCGCCCAGACCAGGAACTGGGCCAGGCCAACTACCTACCTCTCTTTGAGAAAATATACGCTGAGATGGTGACATGGGGGAAGGGACAGTTGTCATGGATGGGGTGCTTAAATGCAATAAAGATGAATCTACTCCCGAGGGTCTTATACCTTTTTCAAATGCTCCTAATTAGTGCACCGGTAGAACACCTGTAAGAAGCCAAGAGACGCATCATACAATTTCTTTGGCAGGGTCGGAAACCCAGTTTGGGTTATGACACACTCATACTGCCCAATGAAAGGGAGGGTGGGGGTGGGACTACCAGATTTGATGGTCTACTATAGAGTGGTTCAAATAAGGTAGCAGGCGTTCCTCTCCAGAAAGAACATGGCATGATAACCTGTTCTGAGATGAGAGTTTGCAGCACATGCTTTTTGCTCACTGTACCTTTCACAGATGGGAAATACCCATTTGCATATCAGTCTTTGTCCCGCCCACATGGGCAGTCCAGCACCGAAATGCTATGGCAATTCCTCTCTGAACAAGAGTACCAACAGCAAACCCATACATGTGTTTCAGCCTTGTTGGGCCTCATCAGTGAGGTGAAGCTGCGCCTCTCTGAGCAGAGTGAGCAGGGAATCCACGTCTGGTTGCCCCCAGGTAACTCAGGGTGACCAACCCCAAGTTCCTTGCAAATACTTCAAATAAGGTAGTAGGCGCTCCTCTCCAGAAAGAACATGGCATGATAACCTGTTCTGAGATGAGAGTTAGCAGCACATGGTTTTTTCTCACTGTACAGACTATAGAATGGAAAACTCAAAACGTTGGTCCCACACCTAAGGGAAGACCCGGAAAACAGTGGGTCTTTTTAGAGAACCAGCACCTGCATCGGGCAACAGTGGGGGAATGGCTCTGGGTCCCGAAAAACCGTCTCCCGAAATGTATTAGGGAACACCTGATCCTCTGAGTGCACTGGGAAGTTATGGCCATGGGGAAGGGAGACTCTGGGATTACCACATGGCCCTCTCTGATGAGTCACATCTGGGCACCGCCAGTCAGAGATGAGATACCAGAGGTTGAACGTTACCAGTCGTGGTTCGAGGCGGGACTTGAAAGGGTGGGCCAATTGGTTCAAAATAGGCATTCAAAAACTTGAGGAGGCCCTGAGAATAGGGAACCTCTCAGTCCTCCTATATCTGAGACTCAAGGGGGTATTTATGTCCGACAGGTGGAAGGAGCATATCCAAAGGGGACTTACACCAGTGGAAAAGGTAATCGATGGCTATACAGATATGAGAGGCCTTATATCACGCCTCTATGGGGCATTGCTGGAACCCAAGATGGGGGCCACTGGGGCACTCCGTTCACGCTGGGAAAGGGACCTGGGCACTGAACTAGGGAATAGCCTCTGGTTGCAACTATGCAGGCAAGCCTTCAAGACTTCCATCTCCTGTTAGTACAAGATGCACGCAATAAAATGACTCCACCAATGGCAATATGACTCTATCCGTTTATCCAAGATGTTCCCGGTAGTGGACCCCCGCTGCTGACATGGATGTGGGTCCAGGGCGGATTACTGGCACATGTGGTGGGACTGCACCAGGATTCAGATCTTTTGGTCGGAGGTCTTGGAAAGGATCAGACACAGGGGGAGGTACATTCACGCTTAACCCCCTGCTTGTGTTGTTTGGGCTTGAAAGACTTCATCCTTTGTCCACTTCCTCCTGCTGGCGGTGCGGGCTTGCAGGGCCAGACACTGAAAAAGGGAACACCTCCCGATGGTACAGGAATGGTTGGACACGGCCAAGGACATATATTTAATTTAAAACTGCCTATGGAGAGTATGCCTCGAATACTAGCATCCGAAATGTATCATCACCTGCATTGGGGGGGTGGGTAAATTGTGGATGTATTAAGAAATGTTGTTTTGAGAGGGCACTTCCCCCAATTACTCGTTTTGAAATATTGTATGTTCCTGCAAAAATCCAATACAAAGTAATTTTAAAAAAATATACCAATTAAAGGTTCTTTAAGTTATAATATGAATAATTGTATATACTTGTTCAATTTCTTCTGAGTATCATTAGCAAAATAAATCTCCAGAACTTGAGGAAGTATGTAAAAGTACATTTATATATTATTAATTTTAAAAACTTATTTGTTGTGAACTTGTATGTAAAATGTTTTAAGGAACTATTTTCTTTTCAAAATTATGTGTTATGATGTATTCAATTGAAATATATGATTTTTGTTGTAATTGTGTTTTTATTGATGTAGTTGCGTAAAACTGAAATGATTTATATTTGTGAAAATAGATATATAATTTTTGTGATGCTTCCACATCACCTTATAAAGCCGTTCCTTACCTCCAATTCTAATGAGAACCTTTGAAGACGAGTCCAATTGGAAATACAAAATTCAAAATTTTAAAAATCCCACCCTAATGAAATGTGCAACCCTTCACACACCATAACCACTCAGACATCACACACTTGAATATCAAAACATAACTAACAAACACAACAAACACAATACAACAAATAGTCTGATATGACAAATATGATGCAATGTACACCATGAAAACTCAGTAAAAACTGGATGCCAGCGGACCTCCTCGCACCCTCAAGTCTTCATTCCCCCAATCCTTAACATGAACAAAATCCAGTAACCACTAGATGCCAGCAGACCCCCCCTGCACCCTCATGTCCAAGGGGCCTTTAACTTTCCAAAACTGTATCCTGCACCCTCATGTCCCAACAATGAATATTACATTTCCTGTGATGTATAATGCTCATCACAATCACATAAAACTCCAGAACCCTAAACCATTGCCATTGAAATTGTAACAACCTGACGTGAGGCCACAACAATCAACATTAAAAGCAAATAAATAATAGGCCTCCCAACCTAACATCATCCGCCTCCAAGCCCCCTATGGAGAGACAAGCCCAAACCTAAACATTGAGGCAACTATATACACATATATACATATATATTTGCATATATTCAGCGCCCAGTTACCTCAGGGTAAGGTGCGGGATATAAATAATAAACAAATACAAAAATAAAATAAAAAAATACATGCAGCCATTTTAAAACACAGGCCATCCGAAAACACCTGACTTGACCCCAAAGTTATTCCTAGACAGAGACACTTCTGACTTCCTGCAGCAACTCCAAAAGCTGTGGATCAAACTCCCTCAAAACAGCCATATATATGACTCTTTGTCCGGCTCACTGGCATTCCTCTTAACTTCAGCTAAACGAACAATTGGTACACCCTGCAGCACAGTTACCATTTTCTTGAGACCTCAAACAAATCCTTTCCTTTTTCTTTTCTTTGTCGCTATACTTTGCCACCGTTTTTGCATATGCAGGATGTGCATCCCCACAACAAGTCTCATTACAGCACGCCCTGTTATGTCCAAACTGATGGGTTGCTGCGTAATTGCACACTGATCGCTGCAGCAGCTCCGCTGCGCTTCCTCCTGTTGCATCACACGGTGATCATTTGCTGCTGCCATTCTTGCTGCTGCCAATCCTGAATGCTCATCCCCCAAATGCCCCATCTGTTACTGTTGCCATTACACCCATGGTGATATTGCTGTTGCCAAGCAACGCTGTAGACAATAATTGCACGTGGTAAATGATGCAAGGTCCTTTAGTTGCAAGGCCTGCAATGTGTTCCCGGCTCTCCTGACAAACAAACTCAGCACTGCCAACGGTCCTCCACAGTACGCAACCGAAGTGCGTGCTTGCACACTCACACAATTATACACTTTTACTCTACTACCGCCCCACAGATCCTCACTGCCAAGTCCCACTGCCACTTTCCTGCTGGGCACCAACATAGCACCTCACTGGTGTTGGTCACCACCACAAGAAATTTTACTTTTCTGCCTTTTGCCCATGGTGGCGCTCCTGATCCTATTTCCTGGGCCCAACAACTACTGAGACCTTGAGCTGGCCTGCACAACTAACACTATGCCAAACACTCAAACTCTCTGCCAAGGACCCCACTCCTTAATTTTGTGTTATTTGGATGGCTCCTCGGGGGGAAGTGGCTGTGCAGATGGTTGCTGTTCCCCCACCACAGCTTCCTTGTTCCAGTGGCATCCATCCATCGGTCACAGTCTGTGGACTGTTCTCGTCGCCAAATGATGTAACCTTTTCAAGAAAAGAAGTTTCATGCCGGACTCCGAGGTAAGGTATGCCGGTGAATTTATTCTAGTTCCTTAATATGTTCCTTTACATTTCTGAGGTAAGATGTAACACACAAAGACTGGCCCATCCACAAACCAGTCAGCTCCTTTCTCAACTGACACTCTCAGAACACTCACTCAATGCTCCGACCAACATTCCATGCTAACGTTCCATTCACAACTTCATAATCCTGGAAAGCACATTATTATATACATCTTGAATTCACAGATGGGAAGGACTTTAAAGCACAGAAAGCATGCACATTGGCCTACTCATGTGTTGAACAGGCAGTGGGCTCACAGTGCATGACAAGGTCATTGACCGTCTCATGCAATTTCTGTTACACGGTATGAACTTATCTTACTACTCTCCTTAATGCTTCTCTTTTCACATCGTTCTTTCCTTCTTGCTTTAACCATGCTTCTATTCTCCGTATTCTCAAGAAACCATCTGTTGACCCCTCACTTCCTTCCAATTTCCTTCAACTTCCTATTCATCCCTACCTCTTGAAACTACTTGAACGGTTAGTCTATACTCAGGCTTCTACCTTTGTTTATGATAATTTTATCCTCCCTACTCTCCAATCTGGCTTCGGTCCATGTCACTCAACTGAAACTGCTCTTCTCTCTGTTTGTGATCCTTGCTCTCTGCCCCTTACAGCAAGCACTCTCCTCTTCTTATACTTTTAGACTTGGCTGCTCCTTTTGACACTGTTGATCACACTTTGCTCTTATCTTCTCTGTCTTCTTATGGGTTTGCTGACTCTGTCCTTGTTTGTTTTCGTTCTTTCTCTCTAACCGTACTTACTCTGTTTTCTCAGCTGGATCCTCCTCCAAATCGTTTCCTCTTCTTCATGGCGTCCCCCAAGGCTCTGTTCTTGGCTCCTTTATCTTCTCTCTTTATACTTCTCCTCTTGCTGCAAAGATCTCATCCTTTGGGATTTCTCACCACTTTTATGCCGATGACACACAACATTTTGTCTCCTTCTCTTCATGTACTCCGCTATCCACAATAATTAAAATTCCTGTGTGCTTGCAGTTAAGTCCTGGATAACAGACCACTTCCTTGTCCTGAACTCATCTAAAACTGAAGTTTTCTTCTTCCCTGACACCACTATTCCCACCCTTTCGCTCACTCCTCTGTCATTTTCGCTCCTTCTTCTTTATCTCTTTCCAACACTGCTCGTAATCTCGGCCTCTACCTTGACACAGACTTATCCTTTTCCCTTCACATGTCTATTATTTCCCGTTCTTGTCACTTCCATCTCTTTAATATTCGCAAAGCTTGTTCTTTTCTGACCTTCGGCGCTACCAAACTCCTGATCTCATCTCTTATTTTATCTCACCTTTTTTTCCTGTTCTACTATTCTTTTTAGACTTCCTCTTTCTCGCTTGGCCCCTCTTAAATCCATCTTCAATGCTTCTATTTGCCTTCTCTACCAGCTATCTCCTGTGATTCATTTTCTCACACTGTCTTCGTCTGACTTGCTTTCTTTCTCTTCTCGGCCAAAATTTTATTTTCTTTGTATTGTGTTCAAATACTTCTATGAGCTTGTTCCCAGTTATTTGTCATCCGTGGTCTCCTTCTATGCCCCCACTCGCTCCCTTAGTTCTCAATCTCAATTTGTATTATTTGTCCCTCGCCCTCCATGTGCCTAATCCCGATTCTGTTTGTTTTCTCTTCTTGCCCCTTCCACTGGAACTCTCTCCCTTGCCCCTCCATTCTGCTACTTCCTACTTTTCCTTCCGTGCTTCTCTAAGGTACTCTTTTCTCCAGTCCTAATTTTCTCCTTGTAAATGTTTGTCATTGAATCAGTCTTCATTTTTATTGTAATGTAATTATTTGTGTACGGTGCTTTGGAGTAAAGCGCTCTATAAATGCCAAATAAATGCAAGAATACAAAATATAAATGAACCACTACTGACTTGCTTGCAGTTCTCCCAAAAAATGCATAGAAATGCTTTTTTCTTTTTTTAGCATTTTAAAGGGGCCTAGCATAGTGAAATGCACTTCCAGCACGCATATGGGTGCTGTGAGCCATTTCATAGATTAGTGTCGGCGCAAATGTATGCCAGGGCTCTGCCAAATGCTTCATTTGAACTGCAGTACAGAACCCTAGAAATCTGGATTGCACCTTTGCGGATAAGCAGATCAGTGCATTTCCAAATATAGAGCATCTAAGAAAAGCATCACCTCTACTTTATTCTTAGATGCCACATTTATTGAGAACCTGTCCCTCTGTTTGTTCCACGCGATTCCCTTCCTGAATTTTGATCTTTTGTTCAGTTTAGAGAAATAGAACTTTATAGGTTCAGTTTGATGTTTACCTTTTCACTAAGTGAAAGTAGGTATAATAAAGAAATGAAAAGATGACCTACTAATAAATTATGATTCAAGGATAAAATAGAATTACTTGGTGCTGTTTATGCAACCTTATGATAGAGCAAGTTTACAAAAGTAAATAAAGCTTACGTCGGGCGTGTTGACAAAAAATAAACCTTTTATTTGCATATATTTTGCCTATTTTTAGAAACATGAAACATGTTGAGTGTCATTACAATCCCCATTTTACAGAGGAACGCACAATCATATTTGGTATTTATTTTGTATTTTAAAAGATTTTGAGGGTTTGACTGTGAGAATGTTCAAACGTCCTTAAAAGGGCTTAGCACTGGGGTCAGAAATATCTGAGTTGTAAAACCATTTGCATGCAATTGAAGGTAGACAATAATTGAAGATGTATATGTTATAAGAACATCATGTAGAACAACATGCACTCTACCACAGCAATGTGCCAAATGTCAACATACCCTTTTTCGTTAGTTATCTCACTAAATCTTTCAGTCATCCACAGATACATTGGTTATAATATAACCTTTTATTTTTGGTTTTTTTCAGGCTTTCACAGTCGTAACAATTTTTAATTCCATGGCCTCTGCACTTAAAATTATACCAATGGCTGTAAAAGCTGCTTCGGAAGCCTATGTGTCTGTTACACGGTTTCAGGTAAGAATATTTCTTATCTTTAATGTAATACATTTAACATGTTATATTACTCAAATATCTAAAAACCCAATCCCAAAATGCACACCATAGCCGTGACCCACCCTTAGTATTTCTTTCTCATAAGGGACATTTCAGAAGCGTATTCCCCATACTTTCCTTCAAGCACAAACTAATCATATTTTTGGTCCTTATATAGTATTTCAGACCAGACATCTCCTACTTCTATGCGCTGTAATAACAGGTCTTCTTATTACTCCATTTGATGGATGTTCGGTCTATCGACCACAAAAGAATGAAAGGATAAATCAGCTCTACTGCAGGATTCAAACTTACAAAGTGCAGACTGCTCTCATGTCCAAGACCAGTGTTTTACTCTTGAGCTAGCCACCTGGGAGTAATAATTGGTGCAGTTTCACAAAGATTAAACATTGTGCATGCAAGCTACAACAGCAGTACAGAAAGTTGAACTATGGGATTTGATATTCACTAAGAAATTTTAGCTTATGTATGGGTAAAGTAAGTTACACACCAGCAGTTTATTTTTTGAATATTTCTAAGGCACCTATACAGCAAATATTGTTCCCAGGCGCCAGAAATCCATACATTATGCATTACAAACGTGTATAAAGAGGGATTTGTGGGTTTGCAAATTGGCCAAAATGCTAGCCTTTTTCTCCAGGAAATTGTTTTTGTCTTAAAGGGCACTGCTACTTTATACATAACTTAATCAATCCAAGACACACATTTTACAAGTCTGTCACAGCAACCACAAAACTGGTTTAACCCTTATTAGGGATAATCAGTGCAGTACAGACCTGACAGCATTGTGGTTGGAGCATTGGGGCATCTATACACAACACCCAAAATGTTATGGTGGGTTTAAAAAGACTTGGAAAAACTATATTATCTGGTGGCACAGGCCCAGTTTGTCAGATACTGGTATGATGTTTTGAACACCTCACCACACATCAGCATTGAGAAACACGCTGCACGCCCATGGGACCCAGAGGGGGGAATTCAAAATCAGAGACATTTTTCCCAATGGTAAATTTATAACACTGGAAGAATTTAAGGTTGGGATGGGAAGGGACCAGTTGAAGATACTGCAGTATCACAGGATGCGAATGGCCTTCAAGGCTAGGTGGCCACTGTTCCCAGATGAGCCCCCCCCCACACCCGTGGCTCGTGATCCTGTCCACCCAGTCGGGAACCAGTGTTTCCAGGCTATACACGGCTGTGCAGGCAAACACGCCGACAGTAAATCTGATCAAAGCCTCCTGGCAAGCTGACCTGGGAACAACCATAACGGATAAGACCTGTGCGAGATATTGTGAATTGACCAAGAGGGTCTCCATGAATACAGGCCTCCGCCTGATCCAATTGAAGGTATTAAATAAACTGCATTACACACCCAAGAGAATTGCAAAAGTCACACAGAACAGTCCAGACAATTGCCCGAAACGTGGTTGCGAACATGCTGACCCATTCCATATGTACTGGAGTTGGCCACTTATATATGAGTTCTGGGGAGAGGTGGCGAAACCTCTGGGAGAAATCACACAAGTGCCAGCAGATCTGACTCCCCAGAAATATCTATTCGGAGACATAGGAAAGACACCTGAAGTGACCAGAAGACTATTTAATATGGCGTGTATGGTGGCAAAAAAGTGCATGCTGCAGAACTGGAAGAGCATACATGCGCCACGCATCAATCATTTCCTTAAAGAACTGGCATAAATCTTATATGTCTTGTTGTAATTTTGAAGTCAACACCCTGTTTATGAAAACATGTAGAGTGTCGTGTTGTTGTAGTAATGTGTACCCCAATCAATAATAAAAAAAAGTTTTTAAAAAAAATGGCTTGGAAAAAAAAAAAATTCACCTGAAATGTGAACCCAGGTGTGTGGTTGTCCTGGAGAAAATGGCTTGCATTTGGGCTAATTTGCATACCCACAATGTCTTGTTGATATGGCTAAAAACAGGAGGTGAATTTCCAGTGATGGCTACTAGGTGGCATTGTGGAATGTCTAACTTGACTCTAATGGACTATCATACATATATCCTGGAGTTATTATTGGGGAATCCGAGAGTTCGGTCCAGAACACATATATTTATATATATTTGTATATATTACTTGAAACTGATAGTTAACTTATTATTCTAGAGAAAAACATTCAATTCCTAATCTTTATTCAGACCATTCCTGATTTTCGCAAAGGAGATTATGAGTATGGCCTCTCTCCTCATAAATAATTCTGTTTCCTCCTCTGCCTTGTGTTTTAAATTTCTCAAAACCTATCAATGTAACATTCTGCTCTATGATATTCTGGCCAATGACTAGCTGGGAACACTTTACATGTTTGTTACAATAGTTCTGAGATGCTCATTTTTTCTTTTGGTGCTACCAAAATGTAGTTTGCAACACATGCAAATTACAACATAAATCAAGTAAGTACTGAGACAGCGTGAGAAACCCGACGGCGTCCCCACTCCCTTCTCCCCAACATCCTCTGCTCAGGTGGCCAGAGAAAGGCTATCACTTTTGAATCCCGACCCTGGTGGTGGATCTGCGAACAGGGGTGGACTGGCCTCTTTAGTGTTTTATTTCCAAATGTTCTCATAGGAAAATGGTTGTGCTTGCTGGAAATGTGTAAAATGGGGCCACTTTGAAAATTATTTCCAGGGCCTCTTTTGCTTTCATTCCACCCGTGTCTGCGAGGGAAGAGCACCTGGGCGGAGGAGATTTGAGTAATGGAAGGAGGATGTCCTTGGGTGAGACACGATATTCCCCCTACCCATTTCACAATGAACCTTCAGTCCCCGAAGCCTTTATAGGGTACTGTCAAAACCCCTCCCTTTCTTTGTTTCCAAATAACCCTTGGACTTACCATCATTACAGATCGTTCCGAGATCACTATGGTGGTCACTAGTACACAAAGCCCATGAGGGACATAGAGGTATCGAGAATACAAATAAACAACTTCAACAGCATGTGTGGTTCCCATTCATGGATGCGCTAATTTAAGAAATGATACAACACTGTCTGCCATGCCAATGTACCTCCAGGGTGGATCCCCCAGTACCCCTGCAAGAAACGTGATAGCTTAGAAAACATGGCAGAGAGTTGCCATGGATTTATTTGGACCAATGGACCAATGGAAACGGGGCAGTATCTCCTAATGATGATGATAAATTCTCAAGGTTCCCTGTAGTCAAAAAGACAACAGAATTCGGCCAAGTAGCGAGAGTCATTGGTGAAGTGTTCAGTGAATGGGCATCCTGCACTCAGTAAAAACAGATAAAAGACCCCCATTCAATGGCAGCAAGTTTGCCAGGTTTGTACAACACATAGGGTTTATGCATCAGAAAATTACAATGCTTTGACCACAGGCCAACGGGATGGTTGAGACAGGTATGTCCTCAATTAAGAGGACGGTACAAAGAGCTGTAATTGAAGGAATGTCCACTCAGCAGGCTTTATGTAGCATGTTAAGAAATTACAAGAACATGCCACACGACGCAACAGTAAAGACACCGGCTGAACACATGGTAGCATGGTTCCTCCCTCAAGTAGGAACACGACTGCTGAAACAGCTGGCCGGCAGGTGAGATAAGGATGAGAGAGTTGTAGAAAGAGATGCACAAGAGAGAAACAGCGAGTGAAGGAGTGGACAGACCGGAAAAGCGGATCCCGGCCAAAGGAGTTCAACATAGGTGATGAAGTGTTGGTAAGACAGTGTGTCCAGAAGAAGACAGACTGAAAGTATGCAGCATGACAGGAGTCAAAGAGACGATTGTGATGGTTCAAAGTGGGCAGCATGAGGTAACAAGAAATGCCTTGTACTTCAAAAATCTATTCAGAAAGGAAGAAGAAGAAGAAGAAAAAAACAGACAATAGGATCAAGGTGACAGAGAACCCCCGACACCTAATGGAGAGGTTTGAGAGCCCCATGAGGCTAGAAGTGACACGGGGAGGAAAGGCATTAGATACCCGGGGAAAGAGTGAAGGAGGAAGACCTTCAGTGTCAGTGAATAGGCTGCCTGACTAGTTGAAGAGATATAAAGGCAGGCCAAAGGACATATGTGAGGGGGTGGTGTTGTATGCGAGATACTGTCCATTTTAAGCTGGGTACAGAGGGACATGTGGGGGACCATGGGAGAGGGGATCACGTGGTGGGGGAGGAGATAGAGGGGACGTATGAAGGCGACAGAGGAAGAGGAGGGAGGTGTATTTTGCAAGTGAATAAAGAGAGAACATAATTATCTTTACCTGTGTGGCCTCCTATTATTCCACGTGCCCCCAACACCTACTTCACCCAAGTCATCTTGGAACAAATTACCAACTGTCTCACTGCAACCCTTCACTGGATTGATCTCCATGGCACTACATGCTGAAAGACATCTTTCTCCCAGTTTTCAATGCCAATTCTCCCCTTTCTTTCCCACCTGACCTTCTTGTTTCACTGCCCAAGGCTCTGAACGATGGGTTTGTTTGTGACAGTGACTTTCCGAATGCATCAATTCATTACTACCACTGTGTCTGGTCCTCTTATTAATATTCTCTACATTTGGAAAATATGTCAATTTCTAACTCACTACTCTACCAAAACTGCAGTTTCCACACTCATGCTCAGTGAACTTGACTACTGTTTGTGCCTACACCTTGGCCTTCCTCTATATTCCTTCCTCCCTCCCTCAAGTCCTCCACTTTGCTACCCACATTCTCTGCAATATACCCACATCCTCCCCCACTTCTACCTACTGACACAATGTTCTCCATTCACAAATGCTCCTTTTGCAAGTTCCTTCTCCTTGCCTTCAAAACGATCTTGTTCCTCATCACTTGGTTCCCTGTGTCTCTGTCTACTCACCATCTCCTTCCCTCCGCTCTTCTCTGTGCTCAACCTGACTGTACTAGGCCCGCTCTGTTCTTCCTCTTGCTTCTGCTCTTTCTCCTTACTTGTCCCACTCCATTGAAACCCACTGCCCATGCAATAAAAGCCAGCACAATTGTGGATCCAAAGAAGGAGTGTTGAGAATAATTGTTATATTGGAAGAATGATAAACATCCAGTCACTAATATCTGTCTAACTTAAGAAATAATATACATTTGTAGTGAACTGATTGACAGGAATGGCAGTATGTAATTTATGGTTATTTTGCTGTTTAAAAATGATGTATGCATTTTTGTCATGGAAAAGGATGTGTGTATTTTTCTTATATTTAATTACAAAAATGAATTAAATATTTGTTGACCTATTAAGAATTTGAATTATAAAGAAATATATTTGTAATTTGGATTTGGCTATGAACTGAATTAGTTAAGGAAGCCACTGTAGAGAATGAGTGTAACTCTGGATCCACATTGAATGTAATGTGGCTGTTGTAGAGAAACCCCTCAATGCTCACACCCTCTAGTGAAAAAGGCCCAGCACACCACGTGCAAGGAGAACAAGGTTCTATTTCCACAAAAACAGAGATGAACCAGCAAAGTGTTCTCCTTCCGCAGAAACGTTCTGGCGAAATAAGCACAAGCAGCACATTAAAAGGGCACACAGCGTCATCAGTGACGTAAGTTACATAGGGTACAAATCCGAGTGACTGGTTGGTGAGACCCCATACATAGCCTACCTGCTCCATAAGGCATGCCAGGCCATTGGTCCCAGCCCCTTCTGTCCATCTTCTCCCACGTTAGCCTGTTCTCTTGCATCATCAGACATGAAACTACAGCTAATTGATCATTATATGCAGAAAAAAACAGTACATTCTTTATCTCTATCCTAAGGTGCACCGGGTACTATACCCCTCTCGGCACCTTGCAGCGCAAATTATATGACTTCTGGTAAAGGCAAATGGTTCTTACATTCTGATCTTGTGCGATCGATAGGGGGTCTAACAGTTTTATGGTTGTTGGTCTTGGACTGGCTGGTACCTTAGAATGCTAGGGTCTTGGGATGGGGCATCTGGCTGCTATTACTTAAAGCTGGGATGTGGGAAGGTCGGAGGCTTGTGCCCTCCTTCTCATGGGATTGCTTTTCACAGGGAGCTATGAACCACCTCATGGCCTTGCAGGGCGCATTCCTCCTGGGATAAGAATGCTGGCAACATGAAATAGTGAAAGGTAAATGGGCCTCATTACACGTTGTGCGCTAAAAACCCCAAAATACCTGCATGGCGCTATCAACGAGTTCGCCCTCGCAAGAGTGTGCTAATAACGTACCATTACGAGTACGCGGACACGAGCATAGCGTCATGCCGGTAAACCCCTTACCGCCATGGCGTTAAAGACCCAATAAAGTCACCTACCGCCCTCGACGAAAGTGCAGATTGCACCTCCGCCCTCCTGCTGCATGCAAATAGCGGTCACTGCACTTAGCGGTGACTGTTAAAATGAGGAACCGGAAATAGCGTCATCGTACAGGAACAGGAAAGAGCACTGCGGCCATCTTTAAAAACACAATCCATTGCCATCCTCTGCCCCCTGGACCTGTTTGGAGTCGTTAGCAGTTGAAAATCATCCGGGACACCTGCAACATGCCAAAGGCTTTCAAAAAAAGCACTCACAGGCAGCGCAAAGAGAAATTTACAGCAGAGGAATTGAACATGCTGACACAGACCCTGGCTGAGAATGCTGATGTTGTTTTTGCAAATGACATGCGGCGGCCGACACTACTAAAAAAAAAAGCCATCTGGGAAGAAGTGGCAGTGAAAGTCAGTGCAGTGGGCACCAGCACTCGCACTGTGCGTGAGTGCAGGAAAAGGTGGGATGACCTCAGACTGCAGGTGAGGGGCATCCTTGCCGAAAATCACCGAATTGCCAGGGCAGGTGGAGATGGTTCACCCATCAGACTAAAAGAATAGGAAGAGACCTGTGGCAACCTAATCGCTGTGGAATCCATTGAGGGAGTAGGCACCATGGAGCTCGGCGTGGGTACCACTTCGGATGGAGGTGAGTGTACACATGACATGATGCGATGTGAATGTACTGTCCTCCCCATATGTGAGCACAGACTCCTCTCATGCATGGCCACACATCCACACATGCATCCATCCCTCACCATGTCAGTGTCAGACCCAAACACACACACATGCATTCATCACCAGAGACAAGTTCCAAACACAACCATGCATGGGTGAGGCACTGAACTGGCACATCACCTACATCCACAACTACTAAGTCCCAATGGCCACAACTGCATCATTGATGTAATCTGCATTAAGTATATTGAAACGCAACCAATGCCATCCCCCTTCTTGACCCTGACAGGCTCACTTACAGATGGTGAGGATGCCGCTAATGCATCCCAGGCACCAGCTACGAGTAAGAGGCCAAAGGCACAGGACTCGGAGCACACCCCCACAACATCCAGGGGCAAGGGGGGAAGATCACATCTGGTGAGCGTGAAACATCGTAGGAGTGCCACTGCCAGGGCAGAAGTAGCTGCACCACATACTGAAGACCCACCACCGGAGGTGAACCCACAGGCTCCAATACCAGCCACCGAGGGCCCACCATCAGCTGCGGCAAGCTCCGCTGGTGAGGCAGCCGCCACTGCCCCCCTATCTGATCCTGAGGACACTATAGTTGGCCCAATGGAGATGCACACCCCAAGTCCCCCTAGAACCCCAGAGCCAGCACCATTCCAGACACCTGGGTCTGATGTGACTGTTTAGGACAACAATCCAGCCATAATGTCCCCCATGGTGGCTTCACCTGCTGCAATGGATGTATCTGAGGGCACAGCATCCAGTACACCATCAGCCAGCACTGCCCTCCATCTGACCACCATCCTGCAGCGTCAACAGGAACTGACTGTGCTGGTTGGCCAGCATGTTGAGGAGGCTGCCCATCTCAGGGAGGATATTGTGGAGACGTCAAGGCACTCCACTGAGAGAATGGACACCTGTACTGACAGGCTGTGTAACGAGATATCCAGGCTCAGGGAGGTCCTTACACGCATGGCCGACACAATGGACCGCCACTTCTCACAACCAGGACAGTCTGCCCCATCGTCATCTTCAGGCTCAAGACAGACAAGCCCCCTCCGCCGCTCAACACGCACCACCAGGCGCACGTCTGGCCATCCTCCAAATGCTGCTACAGACAATCGCCAATAGGAGGTTAATGGCGATTCCTCTGCGTGCATGGGCCAACGCAAACATGGCAGACACATGAGGAACTGTTGTGGGGGGTGGGGGGAAGTGTGTGATGGGTCTGTTGTGGGGGGTGGGGGGAAGGGTGTTATGGGTCTGTTGTGGGGGGTGGGGGGAAGGGTGTGATGGGTCTGTTGTGGGGGGTGGGGGAAGGGTGTTATGGGTCTGTTGTGGGGGTGGTGGGAAGGCTGTGATGGGTCTGTTGTGGGTGGTCGGGGGAAGGGTGTTATGGGTCTGTTGTGGGGGGTGGGGGGAAGGGTGTTTGGATGTTTGGGGACTTGCACTTTTTCACCTTTCCGGTACTTAATACACTGGTGTCTGATCAAAACACAGGCTTGGACATCTTCATTGTGTTTGTGTACTTTATTGCCGACAGGGTCCATTGCGTGCTTCCAAACATACACCAGTGCATTACTACCCATATCCATGTGACAGTACGAAAACATGTTCCTCAGAATATTTGGTTGATCAGATGCTGTCTCACAGCACGTCCTTCCTGCCCATCCCCTCTTGCAAGACCAGCATCCCTTTCACCTCCGTCCTCATCACCATCATCATCCTCATCAGGTGCTTCTATTTCAACGTCAGGGGGCAGTGGCACATTCCGTCTGATACACATATTGTGCAGCATGACACGTGCCATGCTGATCTTCGCCACCTTCTCATGTCCATAGAGGAGAGCGCCACCAGACCTGCTAATGCACCTAAACCGTGACTTCAAAAGGCCAAAAGTCTGCTCGATCACGATGAGGGTACGGGTATGTGCACAATTGTATTCCTCCTCGTGCCTGTTCTGTGGGTTCCGTACAGGTGTGAGGAGCCAGCTCTTCAGGGGATAGCCCGTATCACCTGTATGGGGGAACGAACGGGGTCCTGTTAATGTTCACCTCAAGAGCGGCCTGTTCATATCACACAAATTGACATTGCATTGTGATTCAAGTACACAATTAACAGCATACATGCAGATGGTCTGTGTGACAGCAATGTGCAAGGGTGAGCTCGACCCTGCAAGTAGACATGCCCCATTAATGCCTCCAACAGTAATTGACATGTCCTGGGTGAGGCGAGGTTTTAGGTGTCCCTGGGCCCAGGCAGATTTGGTTCCACACTGCTGGTGTACTGCCATTCCAACATTGATGTTGCCATGCAGAGAGGCATCACTTCGGTGGTGGTATAGGTGCGTGGTGAAATGCTATGGCTAGGGGTGATCCCTTTGCATGCATTATAGGGCACATTGCATTATTGATGTTGTGCTGGACTAATTCAGGATGACTATCTTGATGGCATGTGTGAAAATGTTGTATTTTGTGGCGTGGAATGTTGTGCAATGTGTATGTGGATGGATGTTTAATGTTACTAGACCTGGAATGTCATCTGTGTTGTGTGGCTTATGCTTGCATGTCGGTTCATCTCAAGTACGTTGCGGCCTTCCCAGATGGACATTGGCGTACATCTGTATGTGCATTTTGCCGACAGACAACAAGCCACACCCAGTTGGAGTATGTATCTTCCCCCCCCCCAATCACACCCACTTGGAGTATGTATCTCTCCCCGCCCCAATCACACCCACTTGGAGTATGTATCTCCCCCTCCCCAATCACACCCACTTGGAGTATGTATCTCCCCCCCCCCCAATCACACCCACTTGGAGTATGTATCCCTCCCCCCCAATCACTCCCACTTGGAGTATGTATCTCCCCACCCCCCAATCACACCCACTTGGAGTATGTATCTCCCCCCCAATCACACCCACTTGGAGTATGTATCTCTCCCCCCCCAATCACACCCACTTGGAGTATGTATCTCTCCCCCCCAATCACATCCACTTGGAGTATGTATCTCTCCCCCCCAATCACGCTGCCATGTGCTTGCCCTGCTACTCACCAAGTAGCCACGAACGTTGTCCGGTGTGTTGCTCCATGTAGCGTGGGATAGTTGAGTTCCGCAGCACCATGAATCATGGGTTGATCCGGGAAATCGGGCACAGCAATGTGTGATAATCTTGTTGACGTCACATACCATTTGGACATTGATGGAGTGGAATTGCTTCCTGTTTCGGTAGACTACTTCATTGTGATGTGGGACCACCAATTCTACATGTGTACAGTCGATGGCCCTGATGCAACTTGGGATGCCTGCCAGTGAATAGAAGCCAACTTTTGTGTTTGCAATCTCCTGGGCAGTCCGTGGCATGGATATGTGTTCAGGTGCATGCTTCAGGAGGGCATCGAGTACCTGGTTCAGCGTGCGGGAGAATACTGGTTGTGAGATGCCATGCATCTGGCCCACTGTATGCTGGTAGGTGCCTGCGGCCAGGAAGTGGAGCACACTCACCACCTTCAGTAGCGGGGGGATGGCAGTTCTGATGTCTATGAGGCTCACAATGTCGTTGTGTATCATGTCCACGATGCTGGTGATGGTATCCCGGTCTAGACGGTACAGGGTGTGTATCTGCTCAGGGGTTAGGTTAAATGGACTGGCTCTGATCCGGGGGATTGGTGGGTGCCTCTGTGGTATGATTAGGTGCCGTGGTGGTGCTTGCTGTGCCTGTCTTGCCCTCTTCCTCCTCCTCCTCCTGCTTCTCCTTTGTGCTGCCTGTTGTTGTTGCAGCTGCGCTGCAATCATGTCCTCCAGCCCACGTAATGCTGCTAGTATTGGAACCATCTTGGTGTGGGAAAGGGTGTGTGAAGGGGTGTGGTGTGCTCCTTTTGAGCTGCCACAGTCTCCATTGCCTCCACCTGTGCTGATTGTGTCCACCTGTGGCAGGTGGGAACACTGCTCAGTTCTCTTAATGTGTGGGTCGCAATGCCGTATTAGCACCATGGCGGTAAGGGGTTTGGGGGGATTTACCATGCCGCTATTGGCATGTCCACTAGCCTTGTGATGCTGTGCTAATAGCGGCATGGCGTAATTTACGGGATGGAGGGTCGCGCGCACGCGGCCTGCCCACTATTAGTGGCACCGTACTTAGCGGTGCCGCTAATAGCGGTGAGCCAGGTCGTAATCCGCATGGGGATTTAACGTTACCGGTATTCTGTTACCGGTAATGTTAAATGCATAACGCCTACCGTGTAATCAGCACCTATGAATCTCTGCAGCTCCTGCCTTTCTCAATGGTGCCCATGCTACAACCTATTCCTGCATGCATGCACTTATTTCCATGTGTGTGGCTTGGGCCTGCGGCCCTGGCTGCAGCGCAAAGCTCGGCCTGGATTTCAATATGGCTGCTACTATCTAAGATGGCGATAGATTCCCAATGTACTTTAAAGCCAAAGCATGCACCACCCTCCCCGCACCATAGCCTCTGCCAGCACCCTGGCCCTTTCCCCATAACCTCCCAGAGCACCTACTGCCTATTCTCAGGCCTCTGCCCCGTCCGAAAGTGCTTGGGGGTCTCGGACGATCGTCCCTCCTTCCCAACGTTCCCCCCTTTTGTTAATTCTACATTAACAAACTCCCAAAATAGCTTCTTGTCCTCATTTATCATTCTCTCCCTTCCCAATCTTTCAGCTTCCAGGTAGTGACCCTTCCCTTGGTACCCATGCCCTGCATACAGACTGCAAACTCTCCCCTGCTTGTGCGTATTGCTCGGGGGTACATGTCATATATATATTTCTGAGGCTTGTGGAATCTGCTTAGATCACATGCTGTGCATAGGCCGACATCTAGTGGAAGCTGCGGAGTATTACAGTTTGTTTTTCGAAACTCGAAAATGGGCGTCGACACAGGGCGTGCCAGTAATACTATCCCTAGTGTGACGTCCACTGTACCCAAGATCCCTCACGCGTCTAGGATCCTCAGATTGTTTTTTTTCCGCCATACTGGTCGGAAGCATTTTGCGGAGTCCCCTGGCCTTAGCCATACTTTTGCTAAAAATGTAAAGATAATAATCTATTGACATCCTTCACCACCCCAACGTCGAACTTCGACACTCGACGCCGGCTGGAGAAGAAATCGACCGTCAGCTGCTGCACGACGGATTTGGGCCTCGGAAGGCCGCTGGCCTCGGCCCGGGCCTTGGAAGGCCTCTGGCCTCGGCCCTGCAAGTAGGGAGAGTGGGGGGTGGTACATACTCTACGCTCTTGGTATATAGGTACACCTTATACTTTTCCTACACTTAACAGCCCGCTGCCTCAAGGTGCGTATGGAGGGTACCCCTTTTCAATTCTGCCCCAAGTGCAATCGCAAATACCCTTGGGTCGACAGGCACGCCACGTGCAATCTCTGCTTGCCGAGGTACCACCCCGAAGCGAACTGCAGAGCGTGTAGTAGGTTTAAACCTAAGACACTTAAGGACCGTTCGACGAAGCGTTGGGCCCACCACGCCAGGCAGGCGGCCATGGCAGCGGAGGGCGCCTTCAGCGACGGCAGCGATGCCGTACTTTTGGACGGCGAGGGCATTACGGCGTCGAAAGACAGCCGAGCGCAGGTCCCCGACCTCGGAAGGTCGTCCGGCAGGGCGGCTATGGGGAAGACCCCCGGCGACACAACGCTTCACATACTACACACACTAAACACACTAAGTCCAACCGAGACTCAACGACGTCGAGTTCTCGGAAAGAGGCACAAACAGAACGGTCCGATTCAGTGTCCTCTGGGCGCTCTCGATCAAGATCGCCGCATGACTCCAGGCAATCATCCACTCTTGCCAAGAGTGCCTCGCTCCCTAGGCTAACAGAAGTTTGATCGTCGGGAGACGAAGACGACTTCCACCCCCAGGCCGCGCTCCAGGAGTCGGAGCCCGCAATTAAAGCCAGCGAGGCCCCACGCTCGAAGGACAGGGACACCACCCTCGATCCTCGACACCAGGCGTCGAAAACCTCCGGAGCCACTAAAGGACAGGGAAAACATTTTTCCACGCACGGGGAGGGGGGAAAACAGCAGAAGAAACAACCTTTGCACTCTTCCACACCTGTGAAACACACCTCTCCCCCTAAACAGACAGACAAAACCAGGTCTGCTGATATGTCTAACACCAGCAAAGCTGCTCAGGTTAAATCCCATAGTCTTGCTGAGAGAGTCATTCCCAGTTCCAAAAAATGGTCCAGTGAAGACATAGATAGGGTCATGTCAAGAATGTCTTCTTTGGCGGATTTTTATGATAAAAATCCTGAACATTTCCTCTCGTATGATCCACAAGGGGCGACTCCCTCAGGCTCTACTGATCCTATCCCCCGAGTAAAAAGCCCCGGTTTGAAACTCCGATGAGGTCAGAACCCTTCGAGGTTCAACCATACACAAGACCATACTCACTGTATCAAGGAGAGGCTTCCTTTGGTGAGGACCAAGAATTTGGTATGGTAGAAGAGCAAACCGGGACTGGCTACTATGGAGACGATGAGGACCAGGAAGTAGGAGAGGAGGACCCGGAAACATACAGAGTAGATTCCCCGGTAGAGAACGAAGCCCCGGTTACCGACTCCCCGGTCAATAACCAACCCCTCCTAAACAAGGTTCTCGCACGTGCAGCAGAACATTTCCACATTGACACCCATGGTGTCCAGGAGGAGAGGGACTTCGCAGAAGAGTTAGTGGGAGAAAGGAGGCCTGTTGCCCAGACCATCCCTATCCTTAAGTCCATTCAGCAGAGAATAGATC
The DNA here is from genome assembly GCF_040938575.1 of Ambystoma mexicanum. Classification (NCBI taxonomy): domain Eukaryota; kingdom Metazoa; phylum Chordata; class Amphibia; order Caudata; family Ambystomatidae; genus Ambystoma; species Ambystoma mexicanum. The sequence continues at coordinate 642,814,952 of NC_090939.1, forward strand.
CGTCCCTGGTGAACCCGAACCTCACCAGAGCAGTCAATCCCAGGGTTGAAAAACTTTCAGGGCGGCCCAGTCTGACCCTCTCTATATAAGAGGACATCTGAAGCCAGACTCCCTAGTTGTCACCAACACTCGTAAGAGGGCTGGAACACCCTTGTCATCGTCCGAAGCTCCTCCCGACAAGGAGAGCAAGAAACTATACGGTTTCGGCAGGAAAGTAGCCTCAACGTCCGCCTATCAAGCAAGGATTGCAAACTCCACCACCCTGTTGGCCAGCTACAGCTGCCATCAGTGGGAAGAAGTCGCGGCACTCATAGCCTCTGCTCCTGAACCTTTAAAGGGCCAGTTAGCTCGGATTCCCGCACAGGGTAGAGCCGTGTCTGGTTGCATTTTGAAAGCAACCTTCGACGCTGCGGACAACGCAGGCAGATTGATAGCAGAAGGTACTGTTATCAAGAGACATGCTGGTTACGGCAGTCTGGTTTTAAGGCAGAAACCCAGGCTTCATTATTGGATAAACCGGTGGAAGCCGATCTGTTGTTTGGTAAGGCGGTCGAAGACGCACTGAAGAATGCCAAGGACGAATACGAAACACTCAAGTCCCTTGGCCAATTAACCAATAAACCCCCTAACCAGAGAGGGAATAGTAATTTTCGTCACCCACGCGGCCAAAATTCCCAGAGAGGATCTACCTATTCCCAGGGGCAGGGTACACAGTGGAACAGCAACCAACAGTCTACCCAGGGTTACGGCAGGGGTAATAAGAGAGGTTGTGGTAGAGGCAGAGGCAGCCCCAACAAGGGAGGCGGCACGCCTCCACCAAAGCAGTGACGCTCAGTTCAGGGTCCCTTCTCACGCAACCCCAGTAGGGGGACGCATTTCCAACTTCACCCAGGCTTGGGAAGGGATCACATCAGACAGATGGGTGCTGTCAACAGTATCCACAGGATATTGTATAGAACTACTGCGGCGTCCCCGGAACCATCCTCCACGACAAAGAGTACATTCTTTAGAACATCAGAAGATTCTCCTCGAGGAGATCACCATTCTGCTAGAAAAGGGCGCGATAGAACTCGTCCCGGGACACCAGGTAAACAAGGGTATTTATTCAACTTACTTCCTTGTGCCAAAGAAAGATTTGACAGTGCGCCCAGTATTGGACCTACGGCCTGCCAACAAGTATGTCAAGCCCCAAAATTTTCGTATGACTACGCTACAAGAGGTAATCCCCCTCCTAAAAAAGGGGGATTACATGGCAACCTTGGATATGAAAGATGCTTATTTTCATATTTCCATGTTCCCAGCGCACAGAAAGTATTTGCGCTTCAAGGTGGACAGTCGACACTACCAATTCAAGGTACTGCCCTTCGGGATAGCTTCGGCACCAAGGGTATTCACCAAGGTACTGGCGGTGGTGGCTGCACACCTACGCAGGGAGGCAATCCCAGTGTACCCTTATCTGGACGACTGGCTCATAACGGGGGAAACCCCAGGAATTTGCAGGACAAACATTCAAAGGACTATCGACCTCCTTCACGAGTTAGGCTTCTCAATCAACGAGAAAAAGTCAAGCTTGGTGCCAAGCACCTCAAAACAATTCCTAGGAGCAATCCTAGATACCCAAGAGGGGTTCACCTTTCCTTCAGAAGAAAGAATTCAGAATATACTACTGCAAATTCCGCATTATCAGTCCGATCAACAAATAACGGTACGCAAAGCAATGCGGCTACTGGGCAGGATGGCGTCATGTATTTACCTGGTCCCCCACGCGCGTTTGCGCATGCGTCCCATGCAGGAATGGTTGGCGAAACAGTGGTCTCAGGCAAGTGGTCAGTGGGACGATCTAGTGGTCGTTTCACCAACACTGGTACAAAGCCTTCACTGGTGGACAAGAGAGAATCTCGCACAGGGGAAACTTTTTTACGATCCTGAGGTACAGGCAATAGTCACTACAGATGCATGCCTGACGGCGTGGGGAGTTCACCTTCTCCACCACACAGCTCAGGGTCTCTGGTCTCACTCAGTGGCCAAGAACCACATCAACCTTCTAGAGCTTCTGGCAGTATTCAGAGCGCTTCAGGCGTTCGAGCCCCACCTACTAAACCTGTCATTGCAAATCCGAACGGACAGCACAACAGCCATGTTCTACCTGAACAAGCAAGGAGGGACTCGCTCGCCAAATCTGTCCAAGCTTGCCCAGAAAATCTCGATATGGGCACTCAGACGGAACATCTTCCTGTCATCACAACATGTTCCAGGGGAGCTCAATTCCCTAGCGGATGCTCTGAGCAGAGACTCCCTCCCAGAGGAACACGAATGGGTTCTACACAGAGAGGTCGTAGAAAATATCTTCTCTCAGTGGGGTTTCCCCACTATAGACTTATTCGCCACAAGCGAAAACAGACAATGCCCAGGATTTGCATCCAGGTTCCCCCAACCAGACTCCCAGGGGAACGCCCTGTGGATGAACTGGTCAGGGATGTTTGCGTACGCTTTTCCACCAACTCCTCTCATCAGGAAAGTGGTGAACAAGATGAACAGAGAGTCGATGACGCTCGTCCTAGTTGCTCCCATGTGGGCAAGACAACCGTGGTTTCCACACCTACGCAGGATGGCGGTGTGCGAGCCCATCAAACTTCCAGCCTGGTACAACCTACTGTCCCAGCACCAAGGTCAAACCATCAGCAACCCAACTCAATGAACCTGGCAGCATGGCTCGTGAGGTCATAGAGTTTGGACATCTCAATTTGCCATAGAGGTGTATGGACATCCTAAAGGAATCTAGGAAACCAAACACAAGGCACTGTTACTTTGACAAGTGGAAGAGGTTTGTTATCTGGTGCCAGAGTAGATCAATCAACCCGGTTGATTGCGCTCCTTCCACTATTGTTACATACATGCTCCACCTGCTGGATGCAGGATTGGTTTTTAACTCACTGAAAGTACACCTGGCAGCCCTGTCGGCTTACACCACTTCCCATAGCAAAGTTTCGTGGTGGAAAGTACCAGTAGTTAAAGCCTTCATGGAAGGAGTAAAGAGACTTCACCCTCCTATTTCAAACCCACCTCCAGGGTGGGACCTTAATGTGGTGCTAGCCAAGCTCATGGGCCCCCCTTTCGAACCCATGCATAAAAGCAGTCTTAAACACCTGACTTATAAAACGGCTTTCTTAGTAGCTATTACTTCTATAAGAAGAGTCAGTGAAATTCAGACTCTGTCAGTGCAGGAACCCTTCTTTATTGTCCATAAAGACAAACTGGTTTTACGCACACACCCTATATTCTCACCTAAGTTTATATCTAAATTCCATGTAAACCAGTCCATCGAGCTTCCAGCTTTCTTCCAGGACCCGCAAAGCTCAGCTGAGGTAAAACTACACACCCTAGATGTGCGTAGGGCGGTCCTCTACTATGTAAATAAAACCAGACCGCTAAGAAAAACAGATCAACTGTTTGTCTCCGTAGCTACAGGCAGAGAGGGGGATCGCGTCTCTAAAGGTGCCATCTCGAAGTGGATTATTAACTGTATCCAGCTGTGTTACTCACTCTCTGAAAGAACTCTGCCTTTCACACCAAGAGCCCACTCTACTAGAGGCATTGGGGCCACTCTGGCTTTCATTGCAAATGTACCCCTTGACACCATTTGCAAAGCAGCTACTTGGAGCTCTATTCACACTTTTACTCAGCATTACTGCATTGACACCCATACCAAGGCAGATACACAAGTGGGACAAGCGGTTCTAAGACACTTATTTGCTCATTACCCTTCTCACATCCCACCTCCTTCTTCAGGTACTGCTCGCTAATCTATGCACAGCATGTGATCTAAGCAGATTCCACAAGCCTCAGAAGGGATACATTACTCACCGTAATCGTATTTCTGATGCTTGTATCTGCTTAGATTCACAGGCGACCCACCCTTCCTCCCCTCTGAGAGAAGGCGCATGATTGCTTGTAGTCTTACCTTTCTGTCTATCTACTTGGATTATCTGTACTCACGCTACTCCTCATGCTACCTCATGTCAGAAAAAATACAATCTGAGGATCCTAAACGCGTGAGGGATCTTGGGTACAGTGGACGTCACACTAGGGATAGTATTACTGGCACGCCCTGTGTCGACGCCCATTTTCGAGTTTCGAAAAACAAACTGTAATACTCCGCAGCTTCCACTAGATGTCGGCCTATGCACAGCATGTGAATCTAAGCAGATACAAGCATCAGGAATACAAATACAAGCATCAGAAATACGATTACGGTGAGTAATGTATCATATATATATATATATATATATATATATATATATATATATATATATATATATATATATATATATATATATATATACCCTCCATCCCAAATATTCCCAATGTTCTGTGTAATTCTCGGGGTCTGGTGGGGGAACTGTGGGGGTGCCTGAAGGGTGAAGGCGTTGCTCTGTTGTAACCATGTGTCCCTTATTTGGGTCATCAGTCTGTACTGCACAATCTTTTGTACCGCAAGGAGCACCCTGTACCCCAAATGAGACCATCATAATTTTACTGCTAGGCACTGCTTTGGCACAGAATCTGAGACTCCGCTGGCATAGAAGATCACCAATTCGAACACCACAAAAGGAACCAGCAGCTTCACGATTGCCCCCATCCAAGACGGTGCGTAGGAAAAGAGGTAGTTGAACCAGTCATTCTTTTGTATTCAAGCTTCGGTTTGCATGTGGGCACCAAGAGTGTGCAGGACCCCTATTATCTGCATAAGGGACTCATTCTCAGCCTCATTAGGAGGTATGAAGGTACAGAAAGAATTGCCAATTTGGCAGGAAATGCCTCCCTCCATTGCTGTTAGTAAATCCAGTACATAGCGATTCTGCAGTGTCATTAATCTGATGGCCGGCATTTTGGCGTTGATAGCATTGAGGCCATGCTAAGTGTCATTTGCCAATTGTATCACCTCCCAGCGGACAATCTAGTGCCATTTGGCATTAGCTGCTGCTTGTATTCTGGGCACCAAAAGTGAAGCAAATAACATCTCTTCCTTGCTGTATAGTCTATATTGATCTTTTATTTCTTTGAGCCGCTGTGATGAATCTTGAGATCGATAATTCGACCTTTGTTTTCTGCGCAACTCTTTCTTCTTCTGCTCTGGCATGATGCAGAATATGGGGCTTGGCACTGGAATCATTGTGGATGCTTCTCTCACAGTTTCTGTTGTTGGGGCGAGCAGGCCCTGGAATCCCACTATTAAATGCTCTTTAGGGATCACGAGAATCGCTGAGTGCAATATGGTCAGCGAGCAGGCGCCCTTCCATGATGGCAGTAGGTGCAGAAACGCCTGCTGACCACACACCCAATAGCTATCCATCACTGCTGCTGTGTCCTTCTTTAGATCTGGAATGTACAGTGTCTTGTTGCACTTGCTGTTGGCCCCCACAAAAACACTGCCTTCGTTATAGAAACACAGTTCATATCCCTCCTGTTTTTGCACTTTCACTGGCTAGACATTGAGCCTTCAAAATCAGAGTTTCTTGCGGCATTAATACCTTGGGGGTTCCCGACACATGTGGAATCAAAGAACAGACATAACAACTCACATTCACTCTTTTTCCCCAGTGAACTCATGTCTGCATACCAACTATTGCTTAAATCTGGATGGTACACATCTTCCATTGTATCTAAACCGGGCCTGCAGTGCTCATCGTACTTTGCTTTTCTAGTTTGTCTTTTAAAATGCTTTAAAACAGTGTCATGTGGAGCAGTAGGCGGAAAACAAAAATGTGCAAATATGACGGAAAACACATCAGGAAACAATGATAACATTAGTAACTCAGCAACCTTCCCCAGGAGTTGCTGGGTGACAGGTTTATTACTAACAGTTGCATTATGTTTTCTATTACTAATCACGGCCGCAGCTTTATTTAGTTCAGTTACTTTGTTAGATGAAAGCATATTTTCAGCATTGTCATGTGTTAACGAACTATCAATTAAAGAACCATTAGTAATGTTTGCATATTGTATTTCTGCCCTTTTTTATGACCACCCCATATAAAACTACACCCTAAATATATACCTAATCCAAACATACAAATAGCAAATGTACTAGCTACACAATACATAAGACAGCTATATGTGGAGGAAAACACTGTTATACGTGAGCATTCCTGAAAGCAAGAATGTTGCTTGTTATAGATGGAATGGTTGGAACCGTGTACATCCATTGCAAAGTAGGAGAATGAGAGAGATCGAAAATGAAAAAGTAAAATCAAAAACACACCAGGGAGGAATCAACAGTGAGTATGCAGTTACACGCATTTGCTCAGAAATTATACTAGGAGGAGAGGGTCAGAGTGCAGTACTCAGCTTGCACTGTTAGCACTTTACTGATCTTGGGTGAGTGATGTAGCCTGGGGTGCTTTGCGAACATCAGACAGGTGCACCCAATATCGCAACTCACAAGCGTTCACTGCAAAGGGAGTAGCATAGGCAACCTCAAAGAGGCTGTTATATCTAGTCTCACTCCAATGGCAGACAAAGTTCCTTATGTAAACAGAGTCTCCTGGGAACAGCTCTGGAGAGAAGGTGACGTTACTGACGTATCGGATGCAGCGCTGGTCGGGTCTTCAGTTCTTGGTGGTGCTATCTGTTGAGGGATACATTTTATGCTTTTGTTAGAGCAAACAAATAACTTTTAAATTCGCCACCCAACACGGACGCAGCCCTGTGAGCATCAGAAGCTCTCCTGATTGGAGATAGGGGCTTATGCATTGGTCATCCCATTGCCACCTCGTGAGGTGATAAATGGTGATCGTACAGGGCTGCGTATGCATGCTAAACAGGGCAAGTGACAAGCAGTGCCCCCAATATTTCTTTAAAGTGGTGCATAGCTTAGATAACTTGCTTTTTAATAGCACCCTGACCGTCTCTAAAACCCTGTTGGCCTGGGGGTGGTAAATTGTGCACATGCGATGCTTGATGCCCAGCAATGTTGTTATCTCCTCGAAGAACTCATTGAAAAAGTGGGTGCTGTTATCTGATCTTATTACATCGCACACATCCCAACAAGGGAAAACCTCTCTGACTAAAATCTTGGCTGCACATTTAGCATTTGGATGTGCACAAGGGCAGATTCCACCCACTGTGAGAAGGGACACACAACCACTATTAGATAACGAGGCCCATTACACCTATCCCCCATGTCTGCATAATCTATATGTAACTCGGACAGTAGCGTGGGGCAGGGTACCTTGTATTGTTCGTAAGGTGAGGCCAGTGCTGTAACTTTGACATATGATGCAGTAAATAACCATTTTAATTACTGCTTCTTGCAGATTAGGGACAAGCTAGTCCTCCTGTAAAACTGCAGCAATATGGTGTTTTGACACATGGGATGGATGATGCAGCTGGTCGAATGCAACCAGCAGCAGTTTGTGCTGATATTTCATGTCACCAAAATAAATCTGAAGATGAGTGCTTACATCTCCTCTTGAGCCACAGATCCTTCTCTTCCTGTGGGGCCCGGCCCTGCAACTCAATCAGTTGTGCAATCTGTAAGGAATTGTTGGAGTCTGGCAGCTGCTCTCAGCTCTGTGCCACCACTGGGTACTCTGAGACAATTGGTACTGAGAGATATGCTGCTTGCTTGGCTGGCGCATCCGCTGCAGCGTTACTGAGTGAGACTTCGTCTGTGTCGTTAGTATGGGTGGTGAATTTCACCACCGCCGTTAAGGGGGGGCTGGGGCTGGGGCAGTGCATCAAATAGTTTTTCTAACAATTCTGCATGCTGTACCAGCGACCCATCAGCCCTCCTAAACCCTGTTCTCTTCCAACATGCATGACCTGCGTGCACTGTGGTGGTGACGCAGGCCAAATCAGAATAGATAGTCATGTGGCACCCCTGAGACCCTAGAAGCACCTTGACGAGTGCTATACGTTCTGCTGCTTGGGCCGAATAGTGTGCATGGGTAGCCTTTTCTGCACCAATACCTCATAGATGCCATGTACTAGGTGGACCACTGCCGCCCCAGTATGCCTCAAGCCTGTTCCATGGTCGATAGTTGCTGACCCATCAACGAAATGCACCCCACCCCTCGAGTGGGTTGTCCCTCGTTTTTGGGCTGTTGTCTTCCCCTCCCTCAAATGTCACACAGTCATTTATGGCAAGGTCTTCCTCTGTGCATGGTTCTGTGAAAAAGGTGGCAGGATTTACAGTTTTACACCTCACTATATGAATGTACGGTTTGGACAGGATGATCTTATGCATTGATGCCCATTGTGTACTTAAAGTTGATTTGGAACACTCCAAGATGGCGAACACTGCATGCTCATTGTGACAATTGTGGAGCTTTTCTCAATTGCAAATGCAGCTGCAGCAAGAGCCTGTTCGAATGGGAACTGGCCCTGCATAATCTAGCACTCCGCTGTAGTAGGCAAATGGCTTGTGGCCCATCATGCTCCTTTGTGTAAGTACTGCAGTCATCAGTTGGGAAAACAGAAACAACTCTTGGGTGTAATCAGGCGTAGCTAGCACTGGAGCAGTGGAAATGACCTCCTTCAGTTCTTTGAAGCTGTTAAGCATGTCTTCTTTCCATGCAAGTGTATGCTCTTTTTTCTGAGCCTCTTTGAGGCCCTGTAAGAAGGGCCTGGTGTACGCAGCGTAATCTAAAATCCATGCTCTGCAGTAGTTACACAACCCTAGAAATGTCTGCATCTCTTTGACAGTTTTGGGCTGGGCAGTGCTGCGCGCTGAGGTGGTGAGATCAGTTATAATTGTCTTCCTGTGGACAAATATCAACTAGCCCAAATAGAGCACTTCTTGGAGGCAATATTGCTGCTTTGCCTTGTCTACCTTGTACCCCTTGTATGCCAGCAGCTGCAGGCGGGTGATAGAGCCCTTCCGTATACAACACAGTATGCCACTCCCACCCATCAAAATCCATCCCTACTACAACAATCCGTTTTGCTGACACCACTAGTCCCTGTAAATCTAGGGAGAGGGTTGTTCCTGTCACAAGCTCTGGGGCCGCCACGGGCCAGAAGATGAAATCAGATGGCATCCGCCAACACGCCTTACTAATCTGGGGCACCACGTCAAGTAAAACTGTGATCCCATACACAAACATGTCTGGATCCACGCTGATGCCGCAAACCGCTACCTCTCCACCCCGGGCCTGTATAATGACCACACCCACAAGGTGCACATGCCTAGGGTGGCACAAACCACCCCATGATCCGTGAAGGAGATGGTCATTTTCAGTTTACTCAGAAAGTCGCAGCCCAACAAATTTACCAGAGAAGACTTTGAGTACAATAGCGGTGAACACGCCACTTTTCCTCCTATTTTAATTGCTACCTCTTCTGTGTAGGGAACCGTAGCGACAGTCCCAGAGAATCCTTTTGTGTCGAGAATTTCACCTGACAATGGAAAGTCTCTTTCACTGATGCATGATTTAGTGGCACCTGTGTCGACCATAAAGATGAATTTCTTATTACCTATCTCAGCGCCCACCAAGGGTTCCTCGTCAGGGTGGGTAGTCATGGACAGATCTGGGCACGCAAGAGCTTTGCATGGGCTGTCCTAACAAGGGTACGTTCTGGTGCCTGGGAACGTGAAAGGGTTGCCCCCCATGACACTAACCCCTCGGTAAGGGGCTGCTGTTCCATTTGGCACTGCATTGGTTACTGACATTTGGCCTCTGTTTGGGGGGGCACTGAGCTGTCTGTGGTGGACCATTGGGCTGTGCTTGTGCCTGCATGTATGGGGGTTTTGGTGGTAATTGGGTATAAACCTGGTGTATTTCATAGGATATGGAGGTGGCCATTGGAGGTCGGAAGGAATATGACTGAGGTGGGATAGGGGAGGGTTGACTGTATGGGTTGTACTCCTCTCCCTGCCTACTTCTACATTCCTTCACAAAATGCCCCCCACTTCCCACAACTCCAACAGTCGCATACCCCTCTGGGTTCCATCCCACCAAATCTCCCCTCCCTCTTGTCCCCCTCCTCTTCCTCGCTGCTGGCCTCCTTGTTGCCATCTGGTGCTGAGGACCGCCGTCCCACTGCCCCTGTCCTCCGCCTGGTCAAAACGCTACTACCCTGACATCAGTGCATGCTGAAGCTTGCTCTGCCGGGTCTGTCTGTGGGTTTGCCATTAGCACTCCTTCAACTGCTTTTTTAGCTACTTTTTTCTGTACCAGTTTTGCTTCCTCAGCCTGCAACCTCTGAGCAGTTTCCTTTCCTCTCTCTTTAATCTCTTTACCTCGCAGTGATACCGAAGGGTCTGGGCGAGTAACAAATGTAATACAATTAAAATAAAATGAATCATCTTACAGTGATGTATAATGGCTGTATTTCCACCCACCCCTTCGACTCTATGCCCACTATCTTTTCTAGTGCTTTTTTAACTTCCTTGGACAACCCCCTTATAATGACAAAAAAAAAGAGGAACTGATCGGTCTCACTGGTCTCCTGTCTCCGCTCACCACATTTCCTGCACTTTTAAAATGTACTGCGTGGGGTCTTCATCATCCCCTATGGTGTACTGCATTATGGACTTCAAGTCTGGTGTGTCGGGGTGCCCCACACTTGTGCTCTAATATTGTTGAAAGGGCCCCCATTGTGCGCATCATCATCCAGCTTCGCTACTGGGTACCCTGCCTTGACCTGCATGTTCCCAGCCTGATTACCCACAATTGCAAAGAGTAAACTCTTCATGTCTCCCACTGCCAAAGGGATCAATCTCTGCTGTTTGCTTCTCATGCTTATATCCACTTCCCAGCCCTGACAGTGAGGTGCAGGAGTGTTTAAATCAAATTATTCTTGTCCACCTGAGCCCAGGGCACATAATGTGCCCTCCCCAAGCCTTTATGCAATAATTGTACCTGCATGCCCACTCCCCGTCACACTCTCCATGCATAACTTTCCTTTTTCCTTGCCACTACTACCCGCCCAAATATGCCCCACAAACATTCTACTTTTGGCCTTATCTCGGGCATCTCTTGTGCCTCCCCTTCCTCATACTCAAACTCTTCCACGCTGTCCCATCCTTCATTCGGCACCTCTTGACCTGCTTTCCTGTCCAACCCCACTTTCCGTCCTTCGATCGCCACTACCTTGCTTTTCGACATGCACATCCTTAATAGCAGTACTATCGAGTCTAAACAAAATGTCTCCAGCCCTCCACTCGTACAATCCACACCACGATTTGCTCTCCCCTTCCTTTATTGTCCTCAATCGTGTTAATTCCGCCCGGGTTGCCTCGAGTGCCTCCTCTAACTCCTTCTGTGATGTACTGTCCCACGGAGTGACAACATTAGGTGTTGGTCGATATGGGGGTGGTGCAGTGGCGGACAAGGGTGCATACTTTGGGTTTGTGTATCCCGTAGTGGGTCAGGCCGTGAGCGGGTACAGCCCTACTTGGGGCAGGTGTAGCTGGGAATCATTTGGAGTGGTTAGCTGCACCACTCTTGGGGCTGGAACACTCCAGTCTTGGGGTTGGTGCCCTTCACTGTGCTCAACGTCCTCTACCATCTTCCACAATTCTAAAATCTTATTTTCTCTTCATGAATTTTTCCCCTTATATTTAGAAGTTAAAAACATAGTACCCTGTTCTGGCCAGGGGCGTGGTATCCCCCTTGTGTCTCTGTCACCCACTGTCTGTGATATGTCTCTATCTTACCCTTATACAATGGTAATGCACTACACATGTACTCCAATGAAGTCATCACCACCATATTGACAATTATCGTATTTGCAACAAAAGAAACCTTTTACTTATGCGCCGTGCACAAAGCTGTTATGAGTGTCACTACCAGTCCTTTGTTCCCACCTCCCAGTGACCCCCTATTTGTAGCCCCACCCATTCCCCTCCCCCACACACACCCACACTCTCACTCCACATGCCAAACACCCACACCACCATCGCAGGCCCTCCCTTGGCCTTTGCCTGCTACACAATACTAAAACAACAAACTAAAATAATAATCAAAAATAACAACCACTGCCTTGTTTCTTTCCGCTACCCAGAGTATATTGGGCACAGGAATCCAAGCTCTCTATTTATATCCCCTTATCACAATTTGATGCCACTTACCTTACTCAAAAAGGATCCCACACTCCTGTTTTCCTCCTCGTTATCGCTTCAATAATAATAATAATGATGAAGAATACAAAAAGTCGCCACGCGGCCTTTCACTCTCTCCTCGCATACACACATACTCCGTCTCCCTGCTCACTCTTGCCCCTGTTGTTGCTCGCAAGAGGTGTACTTGCATCTGCATGTTCACCCAAGCTCCTCCGTCACAGGGTCCCAATAACGAGCTGCACCCTCCTACGAGCCGCGCCCATTCCAAAGAGCAGACGGGAATTCTGTTAAAATGGCTCCTGTACACCACTGCGGGTTGCACGTGTGGAACTGGCCACTGCAGGTGGACGCGGCCCCTCCAGAGATGCGGCCTGGAAGCCTCTGTCTTCTCGTGGGTCACTGGGATCGCGTCGGGGGCACCAACAATGTAGAGAAACCCCTCAGCGCTCACACCCAAAAAATGCAACCCTCTAGGGAAAAAGGCCCATCACACTTCTTGCAAGGAGAACAAGGTTTTATTTCCACAAAAATAGAGATGCACAAGCAAAGTACTCTTCTGCCGCAGAACGTTCTGGCGAAATGAGCACAAGCAGCACATGTAAAGGGCGCACAGCGTCATCAGTGACGTAAGTTACATAGGGTACAAATCTGAGTGGCTGGTTGGTGAAACCCTATACAAATGGCTACCTGCTCCATAAGGGATGCTAGGCCATTGGTCCCAGCCCTGTCTGTCCATCTTCTCCCACGTTGGCCTCTTCTTGTGTGTCATCAGACATGAATCTAGAGCTAATTGATCATTATATGCAGAAAAAACAATACATTCTTTATATCTATCCTAAGGTATACCTGGTACTGCAGACAAGAGGTAAGTGGATACTTCGAGGTCGTTGCAGCACACACACACACACAAACAGCAACTCATTTCCAGACATGTTGGTGCCTATCCAAACCTTTCCACTCTCGTTTTAGGTTAGTTGTTTTGCCCCTCCTGGCACCTCGCTGTACAAATCATGTGACCTCTGGTGAAGGCAACTGGTTCTTACGTTCTGATCTTTTGTGATCAATAAGGGGTCTATCCGGTTTATGGATGGTGGTCTGGGACAGGCTGGTACCTTGGAATGCTAGGGTATTGGAATGGGGGCATGTGACTGCTATTATGTAAAGCTGGCATGGGGGAGGTCGGAGGCTCGTGCCCTCCTTTTCACGGGATCGCTTTTCGCAGCCCCCTTATGGTCTTGCATGGCAACATGAGACAATGAAAGGTCTATAAATCGCTGCAGCTCTGGAATTTCTCACCGGTGCCCATGCTGCAACCTATTCCTGCATGCATACACTTATTTCCATGTGTGTGGCTTGGGCCTGCAGCCTCAATTTCAATATGGCTGCTACTATCTAAGATGGCCTTGGAATCCCAATGTACTTTAAAGCTGAAGCATGCACCACTGAACACTGCCAGGCCTCTGCCTCATTCGAAAGTGCTTGGGGGTCTGGGACGATCGTCCTTCCTTCCCAACATTGTATTACCTTTAAAGAAGGAGCTCCTCTCATTCCAGCCTCTGTCCTCTGTACCTTTGTGAGTAATTTCTGATCGAAATTGAGATATCTGTTCTGTTCTGTTCTTCAAATAAATACAGATGCAAAATACAAATCCAGCTGGGCTTTGTTGACTTGTATTTATAGTTACTACGCCTGGGCCTCTCTAATCGGTTAGAGGACAGTGACCCGGAGCATACTACTTTTAAAACAGTGCCTGAAGATTACAAACTGTTGGGGGAATAAAAACTCTCTTGAGTGAGCCATGCCAGGATCTGTTTGCGCTGGCCTCAGAGGCGATAATTATGGACTAACATGGTCTATCCAACTACTAAAGAGGGGACCACCAGAACAGAATGATGTCAGTGACCTAGGAGGAGTCTTCTAAGAAGAGGTACCACAGGAGATAGCTTCAACACTGCTCTGAGGGGCCCACCTAATTTGACTGAAGTCTAGTCATCAGGTGGCACAGACCAGATTGTTTTTTTCCAGGCACTGAGAGAACAGGGCTTTGTCTACAAGGATATATCCAGACCCAGAGGGAAATTTGTATACTGGAGGAGGTGAAAAAGGAGGAGAATACCTAAGCCTGCTAACTAGGGACCTCATCACCAAGCCCTGGACTTCAGGAGGCCCATGCTTCAACAGGTCAGCATGGTACTCTGTCCCATCTCAGATAGACACCTGGTTCATCCAGTAGGGCTCTGCTGCCCCTGGATTGGGAATCACTATTAGGAAAGCCAGGTCAGTAACACAGAAGGTGATCAAACTGGTCAATGGGGGTGTCAGCTTCGGGACAGCAGAGTACTCTCTGAGTGATGTCAGCAGGTGCCTATTAAATTTTCCTGGCATTTATTCTGGACCGGCACACTTGTAATGAGGCCCAAGGTCTTTGCGTTCCAGCTGAGCGAAGACTAGTGATCCAGTGTCCAAACCCAGAATGATGACGTAAGCTGTAAAATGGGGTGCCTAGGCCATAGGATCCATCCCCTAAGATCACCAAGTGTTGTGTACTACCACTTAGGGCTCCCGTGGGCAACAGCATGTGAACTAGATAGCGATCACTAAGCAAAGAGAGACAGAAGTTGCCAGCCCCTGTTTTAGCAGAGCCTCCTGCAAGTTCATTAGTGCAACTCAGTATCTGGACTCAGACAAAACACTTTGATTTGTGTGGAGGCAGTAACTATACTTCTTCTACTTCTTGCATAATGTCTCTTAACCAGGGCAATGGTAGTTCAGGAAGACAGGAAGTTAGGTGTGATTAATTGGATTCCGCTATGCATGAGTACAAGGTTGAGTAGGGGTAAAATGGCCACTCAGACCTCACACTTCTACAAACTAAATCACAACACAATCAGAAAGTCAAAACACGGACAATCAAGAGATATACCTCCCTTGCCTTTTGTGGTAACAAGGGAAGACCATCCTCTTAAGAGTGGTGGGAAGGTGAACCAGTAGTTACCCAAACAACACAATATCACTCTCCAAAATAAAGGGAATGTCCAATCAAGGTTCTATACAAATAAAAATACTTTAATTAAACACTCCACATAGAATGAAAAGAAATTATTATACAAAACCAACCCCAAAGGAAAGAACAGACAATGTGACAGACTGGAGAAAGTAGCACTCTGAGCATAGTTCCAGGAGTGTTAGGTAAGGTACTACCATAAAAAGGATGTCGGGTTGAAAACAGGAGTGATCATAACCTAACCAGTCTCTCTGGTCCAAGTGAACTGTGGGCAGGTTCAGTGTCAACAGTACCTGGATTCAGTTCTTGGTGGGCTAGTGCTTCTGACCCGGCGTCGAATGATGATGTAAGCTGATCAGGCTCAGTTGGGGCATGTAGGATCATGGAGGGCCTGGCAGCAAGCAGGCGTCGAGTAGGGCGACTGCGGGTGCTCAGTGTGGGTGTACTGCAGTGGTTCAGTGATGCAGGTCAAGGTTTTTATTCTGCCTTTTGGCTGTATCGGCAGTCTGACCTGAATACACATTCCCTTCCGCGGCCTAGCTAACTCACATGAGCTGACACATGTACGATATTGGATTTGGATGTGGCGGCCATGATTATAAGTAGTGCACTATGCCTAAACTCAGGCGTAGCTTATTTTAAGAGATTACCCTGTCACCAGAATGGGGTACTCATGATCATCGTAGCTTTGATAAAGAGGGCATATCTTAAATGCCGCCCCTGTGCCGCAGTGACTTGGCTGTCACTGCGGCCGTCGAGTGTGCATCTTGCAACCGTGTGACCTGCTCTGCGCCATGAGCAGTGTATAATATATTAGGGGTCCCCTGTGGGCAGCTGTGGTAGGGGGTCATAGAAATAAGAACATAATAATATCAACGCTGCTGGATAATGAATTTGGAGAAATGTATTTATTTAACCTTTGACAAGTGTATCCTTACAGATATCACATTCAAAGTTGTCCCATTAAAAATCTGAATGCAATCACAAAGAACAGTATTTGAAGCTGGGGATTTATCTTTCCTTTTGATAATTAATATATAAAAAAAACCTATAGAAAAACAAGAAAATGCATACATGAAACATATACAAAGATGAGCTTTCATGAGTGAATATACCAATTCATCAGAAATGTTTTGAGTGGAAACAAAATCAATAAAAAAATATAATTACAATATGATTCAAAAGAATATTGAGTTTTAGCAGTTACACTACATTACGCTCATGCGCCCATTCCTCCTGAGAAAGAAAACAAATAGCCTGTTTTTTGGTCATAGAGTGTTTTTATATATCAAAGAGTGCCCTTTATAATGACACGTGTTTCAATTGTATTTCCGTCTTTTTCAAATCAGGGCTATCCACAACAGTCATAAAATGTGTGTTACCAAGGTAAATTCCAATACAAATAAGACAATTTTACGCAATTTAAACAATCATTGCAAAAATCCATTTAGAAGGAAAAACAACATTTTGTACATCCACATGAAATATTGCAAAAGTTGAGAAAATAAAGGATGGCCATTTAGGGAGGTGAAAAGGGTGGGAGGTTTGTGGGTATTCAAAAGAGAAATGTGAGAGAAAGAAAATAGAAAAAATTCAATGTATTTTTGAATTCACTCATTGCATTGTTAATAAAGATTTCCATAGCTGCACCAAGTTAAAGCAGTCACTGTACAAATCTGATTCTGCTTAGCCAATCTTGTGTAATGCACTTTATGTTCTTAACAGTTTATAGATCCAGTCATGGGGTAATCCCAGCTACACCTAAGAAAAGATGGCAATTCCTTAAACGGACCTGTCCAGGCTCCGTATTTTAACACAGTGTTTGATTAATGCTATTTCCTGAGTCCTGCTGCTGTCTTTTGTTTCTGTGTGTGTATAGTTTTTTTGGTTCAGGTGAGTTCTGGCGAGAGTTAAGTTAGTTGTGATTGTAAACCAAAAGTGATGCTTTAGGGATTCTTGGATCCCGTTAGTAACATTAGTGTTCTATGCGCGTGTTGATACTCGTGTGTTGTAAAAAGTCTTGTTTAGTTTAATGTGATCGAGAGCGTTCGAAAAAATGCTGTGTCCCATGTTCATAGAGAGTAATGATATGTATGCACGTGGGTCCGCGTGCATCTGTTTGACTTGATAAATGGTTAAGTCTAAAAATGGGGTGTCAGGAAGACTCTTACCTTAGTTTTAAATGCTATGTGTGTTTCTGTCATCGTTACGGTCTGTCCTCGGAGCAGGCTCCATATTGTTATTTGCTGGGTTGCTTGGCAACCTAGTCCTACGTTTGTGCCTATTACCGCCGCCATGTTTTGGGCTACTGTCCATATTGGTGTAGGATGCAAACGTATGGCTCACTGCCGAGAGATGTCGCTCTTCGTGAGAGCGTAATGGATTTGGATGTTCAATTGTATAATAGATTCCATTTTGTTGCATAATGCATATCCTAGTTAGTGTGTGGTACCATCATATCCACCTGATGTTAATTAAAGTTTTACAACACCGTACCCACATTGCGGGTTAATAAATATATATTTTTCGAATCTAAGCATTTTTATTGTGGAACGAATTGGAAAGTGCTAATTTTCTCAGTAAATAGATACTCTTACTAATATGCGGTGCCCCGTCTTAATGTAAGTAACACGAGTAGTGATTCTTGAATTGTACTTCCTGCTTGATAACTTCATTAGCATTCCCGGGTCCCTCTGATATTAGTCTCAGATGTTAGGTTGCCCATAAACGGTTGTAATAGTATTCCCTGTTTTTGTGATCAATGTTACGTTTTTTTCCCTCTCCTTAGTCTGTTTAAGTGGTCATTCAAAATGATGATCATAGTGATTTTAAGTCAATATGTACAGAGAGGGTGATTTCGCTTGTTTTGCAAAGGTAATATGGATTCAAGTAATGCACTTATTATGCATATGTACCTTACCGGGCATGATTTTGTATCGTGTTTAAAGAACCACAAACTAGTCATGATTGGATAATTTTTGTTGGTGCACAATATCTTATGTGATAGTAATTATTGACTAGTGATGACCATAATCTTTCTTCTGGTGATAGTTACAGTGTCCCTAGTCATTGCTGTCATTGTACATAAATTGCACATTAACCTTTCATGCATCATTGTATTGTGAGCAAATGCATATTGGAAATGTCTGGTCTAGTAAGGCTCTAGAGATAAGTTCATACCTAAGACTCGCTTAAACTCCCTACACTGTCACCACCTAAGGCGATCCACATGCCTCAACATACCAAATTCTCCTTCACCAAAACCTCCACACTCGAGATTGAAAAAATCATCCTCACCCTCAAACCATCCAACTGCAAAGGTGACATCTGCCCAGCACAGCTAATAAAAGACGCTGCCAGAGACCTATCACCATTTATCTCCAAACTTGTCAATGCATCTTTCTCCACAGGTATCATCCCAGCTAACCTAAAACAATCCTGGGTGCTCCCGTTGCTTAAAAAGCAAACTTTAGATCCTCTCATCCCCACCAATTACCGTCCAATCACCACAGTTCCGTTTCTGCTAAAGATCCTGGACAAAGTGGCCTATATACAGATTCAAAACTACCTTGAACTGCACAAACTACTAGGATCTAGACAATCTGGCTTCCGCCCACTACACGGAACGGAAACAGCCCTGATTGACTTAAAGGCCCAAATAGACGAACTGAGAGATCAGGGTAAGACAGCCCTCCTCCTCCTACTAGATCTCTCAGCTGCGTTTGATCTTGTGGACCACAAAGTCCTCTGCAAACACCTGGACGTTGCCGCTCACTTCTCCACCCAAGCCATCAGTTGGATAGAATCCTTTCTGAGTGAGAGAACTATGAGAGTCTTTTCCCCTTCGGCAGCAGCTGACCCTATACCCATTACTTGTGGTGTCCCTCAGGGATCCTGCGTCTCTCCGACCCTTTACAATATATTCACCAAACCTCTGTTCGATGATTTGGACAATCTCGGTATCACCTACACTAACTATGCAGATGATACACAGATTCTCTTCCCACTTTCTGGGGATCACAGTGAGGATGGGGAGTTGGTGAATAGAGTGTATCTCATCATTCAGGCATGGATGGCCACTCACGGTCTTTGCCTGAATGATGATAAGACAGAGTTGATCATTCTGGGCACACAAGCCAATATTAACAAATTGGGCCCAGATTACTCAGCCTTCAGCATAGACGGAAATGTCATTAAAGTCTCGAGGGAAGTAAAAACACTTGGTTTTTATCTCGACTCTACCCTGTCCTTCACTAAACAGGTAAACTCCTTAGCCTCCACCACTGCTTACACCTGTAAATTGATCAGAGCAGGCAAGCCCTTCCTGTCCAATACCAGCTGCCTAATTCTGGCTAGAGCCTTAATTCTTTCCCGACTTGATTACTGTAATGCCCTATACAGTAGCGCCAATAAAGCCACTACCCTAAGACTTCAAACTCTACAAAATAATGCTCTCAGAGCTGCATTAGGAATAAGAAAGAGGGAGCATATCTCCTCGACTAGGCGGCAACATAAATGGCTCTCTACTGAGAATAAAATCCAGCTAAAAATGATCTCATTAACCCATAAGGCCTTAAATAATGCTGCTCCTAGCTACTTGATGGACAAAATAAAAAGAAAAACTTCCAATAGACCCATGAGACTCGCCAACTCCAACTGTTTGGCAGTACCTAGATTCAGACTTGCCAAAATTGGTGGCGTTTGCTTCCCTGTGAAAGCTGCTAACCTGTGGAACGCCCTGCCACCTAACCTTAGAGCTGACCAACCCTTCCCCCATTTCAGAAGGAACCTTATCAAACACATTATCGCCAACAATGACTTAACACCCGAACACTCACAAGCGTAGTCCTACCTAATGCACCCCGACGCGACATCAACCTTTATGTTTATTACTGCTAATCATGTATATTGTTAACTGTACATTCATGTAAATACGGCAACTCTTTATCTGTACATTCTAGTAATTTGTGTAATATGGCGTAATATTGTAAATTCATTTATATAACATTGTAACATTGTAAGCTTCGCATATACTTGTTGCTGCGCCCGGTAACCTAAGGGTCTGGTGCGCAATATAAATAAATAAACAAACAAACAAACAAGAAAAACACACACAAACCGATTACAGAAAAGGGGACATCTCGTTGTCTGAGTTCAAACCTCTTTCTACTGAGCGAAATCTGCAAATCATTCTGGCTTCTTCTTTTCTTAGTTTAGATTACTGGTTCCCCCCTCTTGGTCCAAGGGTAACTTTTTTCAAACCCACAAATCTCAATAATCTTTTGTCACTCCAATGATGTTTTTTTTGCCAGTGTTGGGCTAATGGTAGGTTGATGTCTTGATTTCCTATGGATGAGCAGTGTTCTCGTATTCTGGTCCTCAGTTCCCTGATAGTGCTTCCTATGCAAATTTGCTGGCATTGACATATGATGGCATATACGACAAATTTTGTTTTGCATTTGATATGGTCAACAATGGTGTGATTGGTGCCGTAATTGTCCGCAAAGGTTGATGTGTTGTCGACAGTGTGTTTGCACATCGAACATGAGCCGCATTTTCTGAAACCTTTTGTTAATTGTGGTAACCAAGTTGTTGAATTGGTCATTTTCAGTTCTGCGAGTAGAGATGGACTAAGTATATTCTTGATAGTTTAGTTCTGGCTCGTTTGTAAATGATGGATGGACTGTCATTGATGAGGTTTTTCACATGTGGGTCCAATTGTAAGAGATGCCAGTTTCTTTTTAAGATATTTCTCAAAGTGCCATTGTTTGCACAATATGTAGTAATGAAACTGATCTTTTCCATTTTGTTACTTTTCTCTATTTTGGGGGTCGGGGTTTCTGTTCTGTTCAAATTCTTCACTCTTTTTTGTGCTTTGGTAATAGTTTTGTTACCATATCCTCTTGCTTTAAACCTGCTTGTGAGTAGTTGGCATTCTTTTTAAAAATCCCCTTGTTCTGTGTAGTTTCTGCGGGCTCTGACATATTCACCACTCAGAATGTTTCTGATCACTGGAAATATTGAGATCCAGAAAGTTAATTTTGTTAGTACTTGAGGTTCCAGTAAATTCTATTCCCATTGGGTTCGAATTGGCTCTATTTCTGAAGTACTCCAATGTCTCCTTGTCTCCTTTCCAAATCAGTAAGACATTGTCTATGTATCTAGTCCAAAGAATTAAATGTTGTTCGTATGCTTCATCTTGGTAAATGTATCTGTCTTCATACATGGACATCACTAAATTCGCAAGGGCAGGGCATATTTTACCCCCATAGCCACTCCTCTGGTCTGTTTGTAGAATTCCCCATTAAAAATGAACACATTATTCTGTAAAGTTTATAGTAGCATCTCTTTGAGCATGCTAACAGATTGGAATTTGGAGGCAGTCCCTTTAGAGAAAATGTAATCTATTGTTTCAACTGCTTTATCATGTCTGATAGATGTATACAATGATTTCACATCCCAGGTGGCTAATATGTAGTCCGTATGCCATTCTATTAATGCCAATTTGTTTATTGCTGAGGTGGTATGTTTCAAATAGGATTTGGTTTTGTTAACCAAGGTTCTAATTATGTTGTCTATGTATTCAGCCATGTTCATTGTGGACCAGCCTATTCCAGTTAAGATGGGTCTTCCCTCTGGTATTCTTTCATAATCTTTGTGAATCTTTGGCAAGAAATATATGGTAGGCAAGGTTGGTTGTCGCATGTGCAAAAACTGTTTCTCCTCAGCTGTAATCAATCCTTGTCTGTGCCAATTCATTACTGCATCTCTTAATTCAGTCATTATCTCCAGTTTGGGGTTAGATTTAAGTTTGACATAACAGGAAGTTGTGTTTAAATGATTGGTTGCCATTGTTACATAATCCACTCGATTCATAACTGCAATCTTTCCTCCTTTATCCGCAGCCTTGATGGTCAAATTATGATCTTGTTTTAAATCCAGAAAAGCTTTTCTTTCCACTTTAGTAAGGTTGTCATATTTGTGTTTGAACTGATTTTTACTGTTCCTTTTTCCAGCCATATGATCATTGAGATCCTTAGTGACTGATTTGTAGAAAGTGTCTACGAGATTGTCTGGCATTAATTGTGGTGTAAACTTGGATGTAGATTTAATTTCCTGTATAGATTTCAAACTATACACACGCAGAAACAAAAGACAGCAACAGGACTCAGGAAATAGCATTAATCAAACATTGGGCCTCATTACAACCCCGGTGTTAAGGGGTTAACGGCGCCGTAAAAGGCTGCGGCGCCGTTAAACCCTTAACGCCCGATTCACACTTTAAAGCCTGCTTTTTGCAGGCGTTAAAGTCCAACCCGCTAAGGGACCTTGGTGCTAATTACGGCACTGTAATTTACGGTGCCGTAATTAGCGCCTTCCCCATTCCCATTGAGCCCTATGGGCAAAAAATGGGAATGGGGAAGGGGCCATGGTGAATGGGGATTTACTGCCCCGCCAACCTTGGAATGGGGCGGTAAATCCGCCATCCACCATGGCGGAATCCGGCATGGACCATGGTGCTAATAGCACCATGGTCCAACGCCAGGGTTGTAATGAGGCCCATTGTGTTAAAACACGGAGCCCTGACAGGTCCGTTTAAGGAATTGTCATCTTTTCTTAGGTGTAGCTGGGATTACCCCATGACTGGATCTATAAGCTGTTAAGAACATAAAGTGCATTACACAAGACTGGTAAGCAGAATCAGATTTGTACAGTGACTGCTTTAACTTGGTGCAGCTATGGAAATCTTTATTAACAAAAGTTGCAATGTGTGAATTCAACAATACATTGAATTATTTCTATTTTCTTTCTCTCACATTTCTCTTTTGAATACCCACAAACCTCCCACCCTTTTCCCCTCCCTAAATGGCCATCCTTTATTTTCTCAACTTTTGCAATATTTCATGTGGATGTACAAAATGTTGTTTTTCTTTCTAAATGGATTTTTGCAATGATTGTTTAAATTGCGTAAAATTGTCTTATTTGTATTGGAATTTACCTTGGTAACACACATTTTATGAGTTTTGTGCATAGCCCTGATTTGAAAAAGACGGAAATACCGTCGAAACACGTGTCATCATAAAGGGCCCTCTTTGATATATAAAAACACTGTATAACCAAAAAAGAGGCTATTTGTTTTCTTTCTCGGGAGGAATGCGTACATGAGCATAATGTAGTGTAACTGCTAAAACTCAATATTCTTTCCAAACGGAGTTGAGGAACCAAGGACTCTGTTGTTACCTAGGCTGATGCGACCTGGATATACATATTATCTGAAAACACAATAGGGCGCTGAGCTCTACTAAAAGGTACCCCAAAGCAGGATCCTCACAACAAGATAACATATGATTCAAAAGAAATGCACTCAATGTTATTAACATAAATTCAATGATTAGTTCATTATTGCAGGTATGTGCCATGAGCACAGCAGGGGCTGCTGATCAGGCTACTGAGGCAGCAGGGCACAAGTACACTATGCTTTTGGCATGAAGTTGTGACAAAGGAGTATCTGGATAGCGGAATACGCCTTTGGAGAAGGAATCAACTGCATTACTTTATGTACTAATACAAATAAAAAAAGACAGGACTTTGCACCCTTGCCAGATGGCAATTCCTCACATTAGGTGATAAGAATGGCCTTATGAATGGCCTTATGCCTACACCCCCTCTATATAGATGTCTGGATTGGCTCCCAGATGGAGTGTCTCTGGCCGTTCAGACATAGGCTTGAGAGGAGTGGTTCGACCAGCACTAGGTGAAGCTGAAGGGCAGGCCCTGCGGAGGACTGGTTGCAGGGACATCCACATGAAAGAATGCAGACTGTTCCTTATAGGATGCTAATTTGATGTCTCCCATGGAGAGGAAAGATGCATGCAGAAAGGCACTAGTCATGAACAATCTCCTCAGAGAGAGTCGGCAATGCTGCATCTGAGCCTCCTGTGCCAACACGGAATGGTCAAGGCCTATCATACAGGATTGCAAGGCATTGTTGTTGTTTACCTGTCCCTAACTCTGTTCTTTGGTAGGGAAGAAAGCATTTAATGGGGGAGAGTTTGACAGCCCTTCTGATTAGAATGAGATAGCAAATGAGCACATCAATGCATCGGAACCACCAAGATTGGGGTTGCTTAAGAAAAGGGAGATCTTGCTGCAGTCTAATGGTGATAGTGGGACTTGGAGATCCAGAGCACCACAACAGCTCCTACGCCAGGTAAAAAGAGAGATTATGTGCATACAATGCTCCAGATCCTTACTAGGATAAAAAAGCACCTCATGCGTCAACCTGGCAAAGGATATTGTAACACAGATGGCTTCCAGAAATCACATCACTGGTATGAATAGATTAGCTCAGTAGAGGGCTATCTCACTGTTTCTCAGCTCAGAATGTTTGGCAGTTTCCTATTTTCTAAGGTAAACGTTTTATTCCAAATTATAGGGATGAGGCGTTAATGGATTGTCATATTTGCTAATCAGACTCACTTTCATCAAGCTCTCTGTGCCTTAAAACGTGGTGCTGGTGGTTTCTATCTGGTGGGCCTGCCAGCCGGTGCATGCACAGCATAACTGAATCACTGACATCCTTTCATAGGTTCCTATACATACCCTCACTCTGCACTGTTTATTTGATATGCAAGCATCTTTTATGCAACGTTGCTTCCTCGCAGAAAGGTTAGATACAGCAGATAAAATAAACACATGGAATGCTGTAAGCAACACCAAATACTATCCTTTAAATGGGGTTTAGGAGAAGGAACTTAACAAGGTACAGGTCTCTATTGACCCCTCCAAGACTAACCATATTAAATTGTAGAACTGGGGAA
The DNA here is from genome assembly GCF_040938575.1 of Ambystoma mexicanum. Classification (NCBI taxonomy): domain Eukaryota; kingdom Metazoa; phylum Chordata; class Amphibia; order Caudata; family Ambystomatidae; genus Ambystoma; species Ambystoma mexicanum. The sequence goes on from NC_090939.1 coordinate 642,839,844, forward strand.
AATATGTTATTCCTTAATAAAGTCTGGGATGGCATGCATTCATGTGGCCGTAATTGGGTTTTACTTTTTCAATTCTAAAACCCTATGTTAACATCTATTGGCATTTCCAATGCTCTTGCACATCTGGTGGCAGTATCCTAAAATTGGAAGGTCAGCGTATAAAAATATAAGCCCATTTTCTTCCAAAGGAGTTATAGTGGTGAGCAGAAAAGTTATGATCCATTTGTATTTTACTGGTTTTTAGTTACCAAACCTTGTATTCCCTTCATCGGCTGATCATTTCAATTACTTTTAGAGAACATCTCCATAAACATCTGCAAATGCACAAAATAGAGCCCAAATAATGGCCCTATGCAAAAAGTAAAATCCACAATTACCTCAATAATAACATTTAAGAGATAACATAACCAAAATACATATATAAAATTGCAACAAGCAAAAATACATGGCGTGTATCCTCAAATTAAAGCAACATTCAGAAATAGTTGAAGGGCCCTTACTGCTGAAATGTTAGGAATTAACTTTGAATATAGAAAGCAGATTGACATTTGGTAAACCTTTGCTTCTCAAAAGCAGCACCAGGGTATGATATGATATGATGTGGCTTTTATAACGCGCCTGTACACAAGTGTTTCTAGGCACAACAAGACAAGGAGGGGGAAACAAAAGGGAGGAAAAAACAACGATCTTACTAGGCCTTAAGGGGAGGGAGAAGTGCTGAGGGTAGGGGGAGGATGGAAAAGTGCGGGACAAGGAGAAAACAACAAGAGTGCAGCAAACGGGTGCAAGTACGGGTACTCATAAGTTCAAGTGAGGGGATTGTAGGGTTACAGATACAGACCACACGTGCAAGGGAGCCAAGAGTCAGCGCAGGATTGCAGCTGGACAGGCTGGGACCGGGTCCCGAATTCAGAGGATGACCAGGTGACCCGTGCATGTAACAAGCAGGTGATCAGCAAGGTAGAGGAAGAGAAAAGGCAGAAGCAAAGAGAAAGGTTGTTTCCGGAAACAGAGATGGTTCTGCTCAAGTTTCAGAGAGACAGGGAGGCTGTCCAGACGGAGGCACCAGCCGAAGAAAGAGATCTGCCCCAAACTCTTGGCTTGGAAAAGTGACTGACCCTCAGAGAGTTGGAGGTAGTGGAGAGCTCGAGAAGGCAAATATTTAGGAAGAGAGAGTTTGAGGTAGTGTCATCTCAGGCCCCAGAAAGCCTTGTGGACAATGCAAAAGGTGTTGAACTTGATCCTTGCTACCACTGGGAGCCAGTGAAGGGATTTCAGAGCTGGAGAGATATGATCCATGGGCTTGAGGACAAGGACAAATCTTGCAGTCCTGTTCTGAATGAGTTGTAGAGGACGCAGAGGAGAGGCAGGAAAATTTAGAAAGAGGATGTTGCAGTAGTCCAGCCTAGAGAGAACCAGAGCTCTGGACATAGTGAGCTTCTTGGGGAAAGTGAGGAAGGGAAGAATACCTCTGAGGAGGTGCAGCTGGTAGTTTGACTTCTTAGAGATGTCGGAGGTGTGAGGAGAGAAGGAGAGAGTGGAGTCGTAGATGACCCTGAGGTTCTTAGCCTCACAGGTAGGAGAAGGAAGAGAGTCCAGGTTGGGTGGCCAGAGAGTGAGAGGAAAGGATGGAGCTGGTATTCCGTTGAGGAGGATCTCAGTCTTACTGGCATTAAGGCAGAGAATATTGGTGGCACACCACTCCTTAACTGCAGAAAGACAGTCAGGAATGAGAGAAGGAGTAGAGGTGGCATAGGGGAGCCTGAAGGAGAGCTGAGTGACATCCGCATATCACTGGAAGTTGGAACAGAGGGTGGCAATGCGGTGGGCAAGAGGTGCCAGGTATTGGTTGAAAAGCCAGGGAGAAATATTAGACCACTGGGTACACCACAGATAGAGAGAGAGAGGGATACAGAGGAGAGGAAGGACCCCAGTTGAACTTGGGAGGGTCGATCTTTGAGAAAGAAGGTCAGCCAGGCCACGGCCTGATCAGTGATACCTAGGTTATCATGGAGGCGGTTGAGCAGGATGGCATGGTTGACCATGTCAAAAGCAGAGGAAAGATCGAGGAGAACGAGGACAGAAGGAAGGTTAGAATTGAGGTTTGAGAGCAGGTCTTGATGGATGTTCAAGAGTGCAGTTGCCATGCTTCTGGCCGCTCTGAGCCAGACTGATGGTCATGGTGACAACCAACAGATTCAGTGTGAGGGTTAAGCTGGGAGATGGCCAGCTTTTCCAGGAGTTTGCCCAGGAAAGGAATAATGGAGCTTGGGCGATAGTTGGCAGGACAGGAGGTATCAGCAGAAGGTTTCTTAAGAAGGGGGTGCACAAGCGAGTGCTTCAGAGGGGAGGGGAAGGTTCCAGTGGCGAAAGAGTAATTGCAGAAATAGGTCAAGGCTGGAGCGAGGGTGTCAATGTGGTCCTTGATGGTTTTGGAAGAACACTGAAGAACCTGTTTTAAAAGAAATAATGGTTTATTCAACAGTCATGTTACAAGCAACATAGTACAGAATAAAATACATACATGCACAACAGTTTGACAGTTATCAACATCTGAAAGTTTCTGATTGTATAGCATATAAGGTTCAAGAGCCGTGACTATCAAAGGCTGCATCACACAGATAAAATCTGAACTGGCCCAGGTGTCCTTTGGCCAGCACGATGTAGTTACAGTACGAACAAATTGTTCTTCACACGCATTTACATAAGGCAGTTCATATAGCCAATCTTCTAGTTTGGGTGGATGTTTAGACTTCCAACACTTTTTTTTAAAAATAACTTTATTTAACATATGGCAGTCGCATACATGAGGATCATACAGTTTGCAATTCATGCTGAATCTGTTTCCATTACAAATGACATTGATATATTCGTTTTCTACAGTCATATCACATTATCGCATACATAGATCTGTTCACATTGCTGTTGTATTATATACATTTTGGCAATTAGTTCCGGGTGTTTTCTCCATATAAGACCGGTATGAGGCCCAGATATCTTTGGGCCATTATGCTGCCTTTATAGTTTGTACATAAAATTCCTTGCTGTCATTTACATACGCCATTTTGGTAAACCATTGCTTTAGTGTTGGCGCCTCTTTTGCCTTCCATCTTAGTAGTATACATTCCTTTGCTATTATGCAGCCAATATTGAAAAATCTACCGATCTTAATGTCTGCCTTGCCTATGTCGCCCAGGAGCTACTTCAATGGCAGAGGCATTGGGGGTACATCGACCATCTCATGTAGCGTTTGTGCAATGTGATGCCAATATTCGGCAATCGGTGGGCAGCTCCATAGCATATGTATAGTGTCTGCGATGTCAGAGTTGCCTTTCGGGCAGAGCTGTATTTGTTGTGGGTTGAACCTGGTGATGTTCATGGGGGTGTAATGAAGTCGATTCAGCACCTTATTTTGTATCAGCCACAGCTGTGCATTGAGTGAGACCTCCCTGGTCAAGCTACACATTTTCTCCCACTTGTGTTTGTCAATTATTGTCCCCGTGTCCCCCTCCCATTTTTCCCTCAAAGTGTTAGATAAGGGCATACTCTGTTGTATCTTGGAGTATAGTCTTGCTAGTAATTTCCTCTTGTTATCAGGTTGTATCATCATTTGCATATATTCGTTGGAGTCAGGCTCCATCAGATTTGATGGCCACTTTCGTTTAACCGCTGCTCTCATGAGGTAGTATTGTAGTATTTTCACTGGGTTATTTCCTAGTTTAGTCTTGAATTCATTCAGTGTGACAAACTTGCCCTTGGGAAAGAGGTCACCCAGTTTCATTTCCCCATCTGAGTCCCACGCATTTTGGATATCTGCGTCGATAGTGGGGATGAGGTCCGCAATGCGCCATAACGGGATGTGTTTGCTAAATGGGTTCGTAATCCGTAGTTTGGTCATTATTTGCTTCCATGCATCTAGCATGGTGCGTAGTGGATCGAAGGTGCAGGGGTCAACTTTGTATTCACATTTGAGGGTGGTCCTTATGTCATTCGGTGCTGTGGACTGTTTCTCAAGGTCAACGTGGGAATACTTGGTGTCTAGGCTATACCATAGGCCTGCATATTGGGCTTGGGCAGTCAGGTAGTACAGTTAAAAATTGGGGTCGCCAGTCCCCTATTGCTATATGGTGCAGTGAGAGATTCCCATTTCACCCGGGCAGTCTTCCCGCCCCACACAAACCCCACCGATAGTTTCCGGAGCGTGTGAAAGAACTGTCGTACAGGCCATATTGGTATGGTGACGTCATATAGGAGTTTAGGAGCTACAATCATTTTCAAAATGGCTATCTGACCCATTAATGACATTGGAAACTTGCCCCATATGTTAAATGTGTTCTCAAGTGTATTGAGATAGTCAGCATGGTTTTTTTCATACAGAGGTCTATGTGACCGTGCCATTGTGACTCCCAGGTACTTCACAGTCCCCTCTGTCCATTTTATCCCGTGTAACTGCTTTGGTTTAGTGGTTTTATCATTGAGTGGGAACAATTCTGATTTCAGTGTGTTAATCTTGTATCCTGAGTGCATGGTAAATTTACTTACTTCTGCAAGTATTGGTTCTCTGTTTTCTTTGGGATATTTTAGGTATATTAAAGTATCGTCAGCATATAGCAATATTATCTTGGGGGTCCTCGTATTCGTATTCCCCTGTGCCCATGGAATTCCCTAATTCCGTTTGCAAAAGGTTCTATTGTTAATGCAAAGAGCAGGGGGGAGAACGGGCATCCCTGACGAGTCCCTCTGGCTAGTCTTATCTCCTTTGAGTAGTTTCCGTTAGTCCGTGTCTTGGTTTTGGGGTCACTATATAGTAGTTTAACAAATTTATTGAAGCCCTCCCCCACTCCCATGCATTTGAGAACACTGAATGGGAAGTTCCATGACACTGAATTGAAAGCTTTTTCAGCATCTAGCACCATCGCAGCAGCAGGGACATCTGGGTTGATCTGTGCCATAGTGCCAAACAATCTTCGTAAGTTTAGGGCCGTGGATCTTCCCAGGATAAATCCAGACTGGTCCGGGTGTACCAGTGTAGGCATGAGGGATAGCAGTCTATTGGCTAACATTTTTGAAAATTGTTTTGCGTCTGAGTTTATTAGAGAAAGTGGGCGGGATGAGGACATTTCAGTGTCGGGTCTGCCCGGTTTTGCCTGGACTGTTATGACTGTTTCAGAGAGGGAAGGTGGTAGTGCACCAGTAGCGCAGGCCTCCTCCCATACCCTAAGTAGCTTAGGGGCCAGGATGTCTTTGTATAATTTGTATAGTTCAATGCTAATACCACCAGGCTTGTGGGCCTTGAAGGATGCCAAGGAGGCTATAGCTTCTGTGATTTCCTCCTCAGTAATTGGGCTGCACAGTTTCTCACTGGATTCACTATCTAGTGTGGGCAATTTGGTGTTTGCTAGGTAATCCCTCACCTCCTCCTCCGTCACGTTATCGTTGTTGTAATATAGTGTTCGGTAATATTCCCTAAACATTTTATTAATTTCCTCAGGATTGATGGTGGTTAAGCCGTTGGGCTTGGTAATCTCATTAATATGTTGTATTTCATGTTCCCCTCTGATTATACCTGCCACTAGCCGACCAAGCCGGACGCCCCCCCCCATCAGGGGTGTTGCTAGGTATGGAAAAGATCTGGGGCTACGCTAATGTCGGAACTGTCAGGACTAGGGGCTAGCTAGCCTTTTGGTTGTAGCTCCTGAGATTCTATACAGGGCTACAACCAAATGACCAGGGCTATAGCCCCCCCCCCTAGCAACACCTCTGCTCCCCATATCATCTAGCTTGTAACTTCTTGTTCATAAACCGAGTTTCTCGGTCTGCCAAATCGCAGAACCTCAGTCTGTTCCCTTTGATTAGTCCTAGTAGTACTCTGTCGTGCATTCTCCCATACTGATTTGCTAGGTCCCGATGGGCCTTCTCCATTTCCACCAGTTCCCTTCTGATAGTTTTTAAAATGTCAGATGTTGATGCAATCATCGCCCCGCAGAACCATACCTTGAATGTCTCCCATATCGTGGAGAATCTGTCGACCAAACCCTCATTTTCTGTGAAGAATGATTCAATATCGGTTCTAAGCGTCTCTAACCAAAGAATCGTCTAGCATTGCGGTGGAGGCCATTCTCCACATGGGAATTGGTCTAGGTGAGTGTGTCTGTCGTATTTCGACTACCACTGGTGAGTGGTCTGACCATGTGCGTGGTAGTGTTGTGGTTTCGCTTACGCATCCCACCCAGATCTCAGACATAAGCCACAAGTCTATTCTAGATTGGGCGTCGTGCACCGTAGAGTAGTATGTGTATTCTGTTAGCGAAGGGTGTTTTATTCGCCAGATATCAACTTATCCGTATTTTATCATGACCTGCTTATGGTGAGGGAGGCTCTAGTTGTGCTTCTGTGTTTGGTGCTTGATCTGTCCGGCCCGGCCTTAAAGTCAATGTTCTTGTGTATCAATGTTATCACTCCCCTCGCCTGAGACGAGTAGTTCGTGAAGAATCTATACTTCCCCTCTCTCAGTGCCATCTGTCTGTGTGTAGCTTCCAATGCATGAGTTTCTTGTAACATTATTACGTTAGGTGAATGTCTTTCTAAATGTGCCCAGTTCTTTCTAATTTTTATCGGGTTATTTAGGCCTCTCACATTCCACAATATCATTCTAAGGTGCATTGCCATGTCGTACTACGGTCTCACTCATCCTTGTGCTATCCTTGTTACACAGTTCCACCAACATCAAATAGAACCAAACCTGCATGCCGTCTGCCATAGATTTTCCAACTTTCCCCTCCAGAACTACAGGGCTAACATTGACCAAGTCTATTTTAACATTTAACAACAACATACCCTTTCTTCCCCATTTGTCCCTCCCCCCACCCTCACCATCAACCCCAACTCGATGATGTGACCTTTGGTAACTTTTGGATAAACCCTGGGGGGCCATGTTGATAGCCTTTACCGTCCATCAAGCTCAACGTGTCCAGAGCAATATTTACTGTTCGCCGCCACTGCTGCAAAATGCCAAAGTCAAGCGGTGTAGCTGGCCTCCTTAAGGCCCCTTTCAGTCATTGTCGTCCATGCAATCTCCTTCTTCGTTTTGCCGTGCATTTGGCTATGGATGTGGTTGTGGGCATGGGTATCGATGCCTCCACATATGTCAGCGCATGTGCGGGGTTGTCAAAGAAATGAGCTCTTCCTCCATGTTGTATCCTCAGTTTGGAGGGGAACATCAGGGAGTATGGCACTTTTCGGGCCCGAAGCAGGCGTTTTACAGCATCATAGGACCTTCTTTGCATTTGTACGCTAGCTGCAAAGTCTGGGTATATGGGTATAGTGTCAGATTCAAATTGTAAAGAGCCCTTCTCTCTTGCCAGCGGACTATTGAGTCCCGGTCCCTGTATTTTAACAGGCAAGCAATTATTGTTCTTGGTGGAGCTCCTGGACGAGGGGGTGGTGCAAGTGTCCGGTGTGCCCTGCCGACCAGAAACTGCAAGGATAGTTTGGAAGGGTCGAACATAGCTTTCAGAAGATCCTCTACAAACAGTTCCATGGAACCTTTACATGCTGCTTCCGGAATCTCCACCACTCGGATGTTGTTGCGCCTCGATCTTGATTCCAAATCCTTGCATTTATTCATCATTTTCTTTAGTTCAGTTTGAATGGCATTTAGTGCTTGATCGTGGCACTGTAGCATGTCTTCGTTCATGTTTATTCACGTTTCAGCCTCTGTGATGCGTCCACTTTCTTTTTCTATCTTCGCTTTCAGAGACCCTATTGTGCCCACGATAGATAGCTAGGAAGCCATTTTGCATTGTTTGTAATAAATGGTCATCCCTGGAGTTATCATCCCCACTTTCCGTCGCTGAAGTGCTAGGAGGCGGGCGAGTGACAGTTGTTGCTGGTCTTGGGCCCACAAAAATATCCATCCCGCCCTTCATTTTGTTGGCCCCTTTTGTCTTGGTACAGTCTTCGCCGGGAGGCCAAATGCAGGCTCGCTTCTACGAATGCTTCTTAGGTGCTGATTCTTGTCTAGACTGCAATGAGAGTTCAGTAATTATTTCCGACATCCAATGCTCTGGCTGCGAGCGGCAGGGCCGACCCCCGTTTTGCATCAATTATATAGGTTGCGCATCAGGGTGGAGACGATCCAGGTGCTCTCACAGTTGGTCTTTAGCAAGGGTGTATTGAGTTAGAGGCTGCACCCTAGCCCCTCCTGATGTCTCCTATGGAATGCTTTGTTATCTGGTGCCCTTGTCACGTTGGTGACAGTTGTGGTGCTGTATGGCCCAGTCCCTCAGCTAGTAATATGAAGTTTCCAGCCAGATTGTAGGGTTGTCTGCTATATGTATTACAGACGGCAGCAATTGACAGGGCAGCCACGTTTCATTCATGCGTCTAGCGCAGTTTGCTTGTTTGTGAGTATCAGTTTGGGACCAGCAACATTGCTATGGTGCGACCCAGTGCTGTCCTTTTTTATCCAAAGCAGTTGGTGTTGGTACTCACAGGTTACAGCAGCGCGTGAATTGTGTTGCGTTGAGTCGTTGTTTCTTCTATATGGGCACTGCACTTTGTTACGTTTGGGTCTGTAGTGTATATCCTGCGCGCTTTGTGTCGGATCACTCAGCCAGTTATGTGAGAGCGCCAGCGGGTCGTGTGGTCTAGGTTTACATAGCTCCCCCAGCCCGAGATATTGCTCTTGAGTAGACTTGGTTTTCGGTCCAGCTGCAGTCGGTTCCGACTTGCTGTGTGCTCCGCTGGCCGGTATTGTGAAGCCTTTCAATCCGTTAAGTCTCAAAGTGTAAGCCTGGGCAGTAGTGGGAATATCGTAGTGTCCATGTTATGTTTGCCCAGCACGTGAGCCTCTCTTCAGTGTGTGCTACTACTGCTGGTGTAACATTAACATATTATCCCCAGGTGATTACATGTAGGATCAATGAAGCAGTAGTGTACCATATAGTTCTCACCCGTGCGGCTATTGCTGCCCAAAGTGCTCTGCTGTGCACTCGGGTTAGCAATTGAGCTCATATATCAGACCCACGGGTTTGGTGTCTCCGTTGGTCCAGCCCTTATTGGGTCTGCAGAAATCAAGTTCAGGCTATGAATGGTGGCGGGGTGCGTGCCTTTACTGTGTTGCTTTTTCCAGAGTTCGACCTATTCCTCGAAGTTCGTCCCCCAGGGTCTGTCGCAGGGGTCCGGTGGCCGCTGTCTTTGGTCTCCGCTGTCTGATTTGGCAGGTGGATTATGCGCCCTGACTGGTCCTCCTGAGCTGCGCGCCTATTTCTTCCCTCGCTTCTCACCTCTGGCTTCAGGCGCATACTCGCGCTCCTTGATTCGATGACCAGTTGTACGCTTGGTTTTCATTTAACGTCGATTGCTGGTTCGTTGGGGCAGCTGCAACCAGGGTGCCTTCCGCTGTCCCAGCTCAAGGTCGGGTCGTATCGACAGTCCGCGTGATACACGGGAGCTCGGCCCAGTCGTCCGCCGGTCTGTTAACTATCTAGCTCAGCCACTGCGTCCCCGTTCACAGGGACTCGGATGGGTAGCGCGGGGTCTCCTTTACACAGCGCCAGACGAGGTTTATTGATTTTCCCGTTTGTGGCTGTGGTGCTGCTAGTTTCTCCCGTCTTTACTCATCAGGTTTGGCGGGAACGGGCTCCTCCCATGCTCTTGTCCGCAGCGTTGTCTCATTCGGCACAGCCCCTTCTTGCTACGGCCGTGTGCGAGGCAGTAGCTCACGGTTTCACACCTTCATTAGGGAGCGACTGCCCAATAGGTTCCTATGCTTTGCTGGCTCTTCAAAAGTTATATTCCTGTCTGGCGACGGCAAATAATGTTAAGGATTAATGGTGGACAGAGAGCTCCTCTTTTAGACGGCCATTATAATTGGCTGCTCAACAGCGCCCCCAGACTTCCAACACTTTAATATACATTTCTTAGCTACGGCACAAGAAACATTAAACAGTCTTCTAGTATTTTCAGAGACTTTACAAATATCCCCAAACAAGTACTTAAGTAGAGCCAGGGAGGATGGGATGTGGGCAATACTTTCTATGGCCTTGGCAATCCTGCTCCAGAATAATGCAATCAAGGGGCACGACCAATACATGTGAAAAGCATCATCCTGTGGGCTACCACACTTCAGACACTCGCCTGTGCAGTCTGGGGTGAATTTAGCCATTCTAGCAGGGGTGTAGTGTAATTGGTTCAGTATTTTAAACATTTGTGCGAGTAGGAAATGATGGTCACCTCTTATGGAATGCAGATTTCATTTAATGGTATTGTAACAATTTCAACTGCCCGCCTCCCATGGTATTTACAAAATCTCTTTGAGAAACGTATTCCCTGTCAGGGTACATATCTCTCAATTTCAATTGTTTAGCAGGATCCCAGGTCTTTTGTACAGTCTCATCAAACGTGGGCGAGATTCCGGGGAAGCACCACAATGGGGATTCACGGTCATAAGGTGTTACCACATTGATTTTCAAAATTTTATTTGACCATGCACTAACTAACCGCGTCAAATGCGCGGGAGTCCCTGTGTCGTGCACTAAATACAACAGAGCTTAGCTCAGTGGGGGACGCAGCATATCTCTCCAATGGTATATGTGGAGCTGTGTTTTCGGGGTTATACCAATATTTTGCAAATTGGACACTTGATGCCAATTAGTAGAGCTCAGAATCAGGCGCTGCTAATCCGCCATTAGTGTATGGTTCAGCTAATTTATGCCAATTTATCCTAGCCACCCCGGGCCCCCAGACAAATGTAGTAGCTAGCGATTTAAGTTTAGAAAAGAATGTTCTACCGGGCCTTGAAGGGATATTACAAAAGAAATATAACAGTTTAGGCAGGACCACCATTTTCAAAATTGCAACCCGTCCATAAAGTGAAATTGGGAGTTTTGCCCATAACAGTAGCTTAGTGGATTGTGTTGTAAGTAAGTTTCATAATTGTCTTCATATAGTGATAGTCGAGCCCTCGACACCATTACACCCAAATATCGTAAACAAATAGGTACCCATTTAAACCCACCAATGTTGGGTGGCTGTGTGGTATTGGGTGCGATAGGAAACAATTTTGATTTGGAATCATTTATCCTATAGCCGGAATATCGAGAAAACATGTGAATGTCCTTCTTGATCGGTTCAGATTGCGTTCCGTATCACAGACATATAGGAGGGTGTCATCTGCGTATAACGATATTATTTGAGGGGACCCGCTTATTCTGATCCCCCTGTGCCCATGCACCTGTCTAACGAAGACAGACATGGGTTCAATGGTAAGGGCAAAAAATATGGGGGAGAAGGGGCAACCCTCTCTGGTGCTCCTACTGAGAGAGAATAATGCCGACAGTGTTTGGTTAGTTAGGACTCTCGTTCCCGGATTGGTATATAGGAGTCATACACAACTGATAAAGTATGTGCCAATCCCAAAGCAGCGCAACACCATGAACAAATACCTCCATGACACAGAGTCAGATGCCTTTTCGGCATCTAGGGTGGCCACCGCAACTTTCGCCTCTGGGCTTACCTGAGCCATCACTCCAAACAGGCTAAGGAGATTCAGAGCAGTCGATCTTGTGGGAATGAACCCTGATTGATCCGGATGTACTAACTGGGGCATATCGTGGAGAAGCCTTAAGGCCAGTATTTTAGCTGATATTTTAGCATCTGTATTGATCAATGACAGAGGTCTATATGAGGCCATACCGTGTGGGGGTTGGTGCGATTTGAGCAGAAAAGTTATAATGGCCTCACACATCGTCTGAGGGAGTGAGCCTTGTTCCATAGCTTTCTCCCACACACCCAGCAGAACAGTGGCCAATTCATGCTGGAATCCCTTTTATAACTTGATCCCTAGGCCATCTGACCCAGGTGCCTTTCCAGATACTAGCAATCGTATGGCCGTAAAAATTTCTTCCTCCATTATGGGCAGATCAAATGTGAGTCCTCTAAATATTTAGAATATTTAGAAAGTTCATCTTCCATTACTTCATCCCGATTGGAATGTAGTGTGGAATAAAAATGAATCATTTATATCCTTATCGCGAGTCATGATTGAGCCGTCAGCAGCCTCAATCCCAGCAATGGGATTACGGCAGTTTTCGGCTTTCAACAGGTTAGCTAGTGATCTATCAGCCTTATCCCCCTCCCCATATCTGCGAGCTCTTACTGGGGTAGCTATATAAAGTATCTCTCTATCGGCTAACTTAAGGAATTCACTTAACAGCTCCTGAATGTGTGCCAGAGTCTCCTCTTTGTGTATTGTACTATAATTGTTTTCCTGTTCCCTGAGCTGGGATTCGATTTGCGTTAATTCTCTTCTGATATTTTTAAGACATCCAGAGGTTTTGGCCATGATAATACATCTAATCCAAACTTTGAAAGTCTCCCAAAGCACCCTATGGGTGCAGAGAGAACCAGCATTGATGACAAAGAATTCCGCAATTTCAGTGTGTAAAGCTTCAGTACCACAGGGATTTCTAAGAATTGCAGAAGGCATCCGCCATTGTGGCGCCTTTGGAGAAGAGTTATACAGCTCAACCGGGCAATGGTCTGAGAGCGTACATGGAAGAATCTCGCAGGCCTGTTACATATTGGCAATCGAGGAGGTTAATAACCAATACTCTATTCGAGATTCCGAATCATGAACCGTGGAATAGTACGTGAACTCCTTCTCATGTGGATGAAGTATTCTCCACACATCTGTCAGGGCAGATGTGACAGAATCTGATGCAATGTGTTGGCTGCTTTTGTAAGCATCCGTGGAGCGTTTGAGGAGCGATCTAATTGCATGTCAAGAATGGTGTTGAAATCACCTTCCCAGATTACCCAGGTCTCATCCAATAGTATAAGCATGTCCACTATTGCCTGATAAAATTCTGGGTCATCCAGGTTAGGTCCATCGGTGTTGACCAATACTATAGGGTGTGCTGCAACATCCCCCCATACCAGTATGTATTGTCCCAAAGGATCAACCTTACTTCTCGTAAATCTAAAACCCAATGATGGGTGAATAAGAGTAAGGACCCCCTAGCTTGTGTAGAATACTCTGTATAACAACGCGATGAGCCCCAATTTTTAGCAAAGGTAGTATTTACTTTCTGCAAAGCATGTGTCTCCTGTAACATCAGGATCTGTGGGGCATGTCTAGATACATAAGCATTGACTTTCCGTGCCTTCCGTGCCTTAACAGGGTTGTTGATGCCTTGGACATTCCAGCTCAACAGCTTTATTTGCAGCCCCTTGCTTACGGAACCCTTAGTTGCAATTCACAATAACCCAGTGCATTCTTCACAATGTGTGCACCCTCCTTTTCCAAACATATTCTTGCAACATGACCATCATTTTAAAAACTTTTAACAATCTAAAACACTCCAGTCCTTACCCCCCCTGCCCTTAACAACGACATTTCTGGGGGAGCTGTTCACCTCACAACCCCCGTTTAACAACCCAGACCAGTCTGCCTCTGATACATACTCAGATTGAAACAGTCTACTGACCGGACCCGTCCCTCCACCCACAACATCGACCCCAACTAGATGATGTCCCACCCGCATAACTCTTGGAACTTTCCCAGGGTGCGTATGCTGCAGCAATCGTGTCAGCCACAACTGCACGCCACTGACGGGGCACTATGAACTCAATTGTATTGGTGCTACCAAATGATTCCATCTTTCAGCTCAAAGCATAAAGGATATATCAGATTGCATAAATTGGTCTGCAGGGTCTCTTCTATCTTCGTCTGGTCCTGGGTTTCTGTTCTGATCCATCTCGCGGTTCCGGGGTGGCAGTGGGACAGACAATTAAGTGTAGTTCATAGCTTCAGTAGGGTTCTCAAAAAAAGTGCACCCTGCCACCATGTTGAATCCACAATTTGGCCGGAAGATCAAAGCATACGGAATCCGGCGTAGTCGTAGCTATCTCTTCACTGGGTCATATAAGCGTCTTTGGGCATGCACCCCCGTGCTGAAATCCGGAAATATGTGAATGTTACTTTCCTCATATTTCAATGTTCCCATCTCTCAGGACATTCTGAGGATCAAGGCCCTGGGCCTCATCACAAGTCCAGCGGTAACCGTGCTGGTAACACCGGCAGGTTGCCGCCGGACTTGCAAATTTTACTGGCGCCTGACTTGCCGGAAACACCAGCGATTACAATCCTGATGTTCCGGGAAGTCAGGCGTCGGTCATTTTAAGTTCCCATTCATAGGACTGAATGGGAATGTGTCACGATGCCCGCTCCTGGGGAGCCGGCTCAGGCCCTGCGTCCCCGAAAGCGGACATCAAGTCCCCGGGGAAGGTCCCAGCAACCCCTTATAGGGGCCCTTTGGACAGCGTCCTGGCGCCTATGGCGCCAGGCTCATAGAAAACATCAGTCCTGGCGCCATAGGCGCCAGGCTCATTATGAAAGTGTTTAGGTGCACTTACCTGATGCAGACCATGCTGCAGAACCCCGGCCTCCTTGAGGCCTGAAAGGAACTACTTTACCTGTGGGACTCATTTACCACCCGGGCGTGGTCGGGGAAGGATACATACCTGATTGGAGGAAGGACACATTCTAGGAACTTCTTCCAAGGCTATTTAAACCACACCCAATCAGCCACACGTGCTTCGCGTTGTTCTGCATCTAGCAGCTGGACGCTCACCGTGTCTGCTCCTGCATCCTGACTTCTGCCACGCCTGACAGCATCCTAAATCACCTGCAAAGGAAGGGAACAAGAGAACAGAAGAAGAAAAGGCCTTACCTGCTAAATCTGCATCCCAGAGACATTTCGCCGACGATCCTGAAAAGGAAGACATTTATTTTTAAAAGCACATCACATCGATCGCTGCAGCGCCTCATTCTACTCATCTTACAGGGCGCTTCCATGTTCTGCAGCGACCATCCGGATTCACAGTCGCACCCCAGCGCCTAGGGAGAAAAAGACAATAACAAAGGTGAGAGAAAGAAGGGAAAAGGGAAGCTAAATCTCCATGTTAAGACTTACCTGCTGGATCATTCCCTTTTCGTTTCGGGTCCGCGCCGCATCCAGGCATTTTCGGACCCCGGCCACTAAGGGGAAAAAGACATCAGCGTTAATGAGCGAATGAAAAGACATTACCAAGACGCTCATTAAAGACTTACCTGATTTCCACAAGGATTTCACCTCTCATCTCGGGTCGGTGCCTGTTCCCCGGCATTCCGTACCCCGGCCCCTATGGGGAAAAAGACACTAGCATTAGAACATTAATGCATGGACACAAGGGGAACCACTTATCAAAAACTTACCTGGAAGCCAAGCAAGTTTGGTTCTCACCAATCCGAAAATCCAGTGAAGTAACTGGATACCAACGCGCCCCCGCATCTGAAACCACCAATCCGAAAATCCAGTGAAGTAACTGGATACCAACGCGCCCCTGCATCAGAAACAGGATGGAGAGCTCGTCCTTCCAGACCCTAAGGTGAGACGCTACGGGGAAGCACAGAAGGGTTTTGAGGAGGGTGAGAGGTGTAAGTGGGAGGCCAATTGCATTACCCCGCAGACAGTTAACCCCCTATTTTCACCTACAGAAGGATACTTCTGCGAGTCAGACAAGCCAGATTTGGGGCCCGGTCCAGTCCGTCTCCCGACCCCTGCGCATCACCTTAGACGAGGTCACAACAGCGCGAACCAGGCCAGCGCCTCCGTGGGAGTCAGGTGAGCGTTACAGAACGCAAAGCCTTCCTACAAATTCCCACCCAGGCGCTATGGAAACTTCTGAGACTGATCAGTTGGCCCAATTACTGGGGGAATTACGGGCCGAAGTACATGCCGCTCGTCAAGAGACTAATGCCCTCAAGAGGGAATTAATAATATCAAAGGGAAGAACTGATGACCTGGCCAGACAGCTTTTGCAAAGTCAAGCTGGGCAAACTCCTCTACCCGGTTCCGGAGGGAACCCCGCTCCTGTGGTTCCCAGTAACCCTGTGCATATTAATCTACCTGGAAACATGCCACTGGCCCCACCCGAACGCTTTGCTGGGGACCCCAAACGATTCGCCGTATTCATGAATCAGTGTCGTTTGCACTTCCTATGCAGGCCTGGGGCCTTCCCTTATGATCAGACCAAAGTAGCCTTTGTATTGTCATATCTCAGCGGCTGCGCTGCCGATTGGTCAGTTCCACTGGTTACTCAGGATGACCCGATTCTCCGTGATTTTCAAGGATTTCAAGCAAGCATGGAAAGGTTATTTGCTCGACACTCTCAGGGGCAGGCTCTGGATGATGAACTTCTATCCCTGCGACAGGGCAATCAGGATCTCCTATCCTACATTGCAACCTTTAATAGACTAATTGTAGAAACTGGGTGGCCAGAGGATAAAAGAATCACGTTATTTTATCGAGGTTTACGTGGAGAACTTAAAGATGTCCTGGCCCAAGTTGTAAATCCGCCCCGAGAATGCACAGAATATATAGACTTAGTGGTCCAATTGGATCATAGACTCCAGAACAGAAAAGCAGATCGGTCCAGGTTTGAGACCCGGGTGTTGGTCAAGACCCACGCTAACCCCAAGGGAGTTGATGGCTCAGAGCTTATGCAAATTGGTGGGGTTAAAGGACCTTTAACTCAAAAGGAACGTGAAAGGAGGCGGCAATTAAAGTTATGTCTTTATTGTGGGAACTCTGGACACTTTCTACGAGATTGCCTGGCAAAACTGCCCCGAAAGGCGGTAGGGGCCGCTGATAAAAACCTTGAAGACTCTGTTTCGGGAAACGACTCAGCCCGACAAGCGTAGGGGTCCGCTTGCCGAGCTTGAAAACTAACTCTCAGACCTCGCATTTCATAGTGCCAATGGTTCCCGTAGATCCAGAACAGCCTAAGCAGTTGCATGCAATAAAGGCATACATCGATAGCGGGGCTATTGGAAATTATGTGGACCGTGAGTTGGTCTCCAGGATTAACCTCCCTCTCCGTCCTAAAACCAGCAAAGACGTCATCACCACAGTAGATGGAACTGAAATTGCCTCTGGACCAGTAACGCATTCCACTACTGAGGTGACTCTTATTGGTCCCGACGGCCATCGGGAGGCAGTGTGTTTGATGTAATCAAGGCCCCACAGTTTCAGGTTATTCTTGGAATTCCTTGGTTAGAGACACATAATCCTCGAATTGATTGGCGAGCTAAGAGAATAACCTTCCCGGATTGTGCACAAACCTGTTATCCAGAAAACCTGAAGATTAATCTAGCATCTGTAACCTCTGCCTCCATGCAATTGCCTCCGGAATACCAAGACTTTCAGGACGTCTTCCAAAAGGAACAGGCCAACACGTTACCTCCTCATCGATCGTACGATTGCCAAATCGATCTGGTGCCCGGTGCACAACCCCCTTGTAGCAGGATTTATGCCCTTACCGAACCTGAGAACCTGCATCTGAGACAATATTTGGATCAATACCTCGACAATGGTTTTATTCGCCCGTCAAAGTCCCCGGCATCCTCGGCTTTGTTCTTCGTGCCTAAAAAGGAAGGCGACCTCAGAACTTGTATCGATTACCGCGCATTGAATCAGATAACGGTTAAAAACCGTTATCCTCTGCCTCTGATCCCTGAACTCCTTGACCAGGTAAAGGACGCTTGCATATACATCAAGTTAGACCTCCGGGGGGCATATCATCTGGTGCGAGCAAAAGAAGGCGACGAATGGAAAACGGCCTTCCGTACTAAGTATGGATTATTCGAATACCAGGAAATGCCCTTCGGGTTGTGCAATGCGCCTGCTGCCTTCCAATACTTCATGAATGATGTCCTTCGGGAACTCATCGATGTTTGTGTTGTCGTCTATATCGATGACATTCTAGTGTACTCTTCTTCGGAATCTGATCACAGAAAACACGTTAGGGCAGTTCTGGAAAAACTGCGCCAACACAAACTATTTGCTAAACTGGAGAAATGTGTTTTCCATACCACAGAAGTTGAGTTTCTCGTTTTCATCCTGACACCCAAAGGAGTCCGAATGGACTCAAAAAAAGTGGATACCATCCTCAAATGGCCATCACCTAGCTCTGTAAAAGGGGTTCAAAGCATGCTCGGCTTTGCCAATTTCTATCGCAGGTTTATCCCAGAATTTTCACGCATAGTACAACCCATTACTGCACTCTTGAGGAAAAATAAACGTTTTGAATGGTCTGAAGAAGCCGAGCAGGCCTTCCAGGATTTAAAAGCTAAGTTTACCTCCGCACCTATATTGAAACACCCACGTCCAGATCTCCCGTATGTCATCGAAACTGACGCATCCAGCCTAGCCATGGGAGCAGTTCTGTCTCAAAGAGATCCCGAAACCAACCAACTGCATCCCGTAGCATTTTGGTCCAGAAAATTCTCGGCACCAGAGATTAATTATGCAATCACTGACAAAGATCTGTTAGCCATAAAGTCCGCTTTTAAAGCCTGGCGGCATTACCTGCTTGGCGCTTGACATACCATCACAGTGATCACTGATCAATGGAATTTACAGTATTTGAAAACCGCCAAGGCTCAGTCATCACGGCAGCTCCGATGGGCTTTGTTTTTGCTGAATTTGATTTTGTGATTACCTATCGACCTGGCTGCAAGAACGGCAAAGCAGACGCCTTATCCCGAATTGGAATGGGAGAACCTGATACAAACTCAGAACCAGTACCAATAATTCCCGAACAGAGAATTCTAGGCATGACTTCGTTACAGACGCTTGAAGACATTCAAGTCAGAGTGAAACAACTCCTGGACCCTACAGTCCTACAGGATTGGATACAAAAGGGATCAGACTTTACCATAGATAATGGTTTACCTTATTACCAAGGACGCTTATTCCTGCCACACAAGGATTTACACGAACTAGTTATTTCCGGTTATCATGATACATTAATAGAGGGACACCCCGGTATTGCCAAGACAATGGAAAAGGTGAAACGACAATTCTGGTGGCCCTCTTGGCGAAAAGATGTTAAATCTTTTGTGATGTCCTGTGGTGTTTGCGCCCAAAATAAAGGTCAAAAGAAAAGACCAGCCGGTCTCCTCCAACCTCTAGACGTACCGCCAGCACCCTGGCACACCCTATCAATGGATTTTATTACAGACCTGCCTCCTTGTTCGGGATACAATACCATTCTGGTAATTGTGGATTTGTTTTCCAAAATGGCCCACTTCATTCCTTTGAAAGGTTTACCTTCAGCTTCTGTCCTAGCCAAAGAATTCCTCGAAAATATTGTTCGGCTACATGGATTCCCATCTATACTAATCTCTGACCGGGGAAGTCATTTCCCACTTCTGGCGCAAATGTTGTCAAATGGCACAAATCGACGTAAGATTATCGACCAGTCACCACCCTCAGACCGATGGTCAGACTGAGAGGACAAATCAGACCCTTGAGCAGTACTTACGGTGTATGTTACAGCAATCTGAAAGCAACTGGAAAGACATTCTTTGGATAGCCGAATACGCATATAATAATTCGGTACACTCTGGAACTGGCCATAGTCCTTTTTATACCTTGTTTGGACATCACCCTCGAACCTCAAACCTCGACTCACCTCAGAACCTCAGAGTGCCCGCAGTAGAACATCTGCATTCTACCATTACCCGAGCCTTCAAAGAGGCAACCACGCATTTACAACAAGCCAAGAGAAAATACAAGGAGAATGCTGACCTACATCGGAGTGAAGCACCTCCGTATCAGATTGGGGATCAAGTGTGGTTAGCTACCAGACATTTACCGCTCAAAGGGCCCCGAACTTTTAACCCAAAATATCTGGGACCTTATTCTATTACGGCAATAATTAACCCAGTAGCGGTTAAACTTGATTTACCAGCTAATATGCGAATTCACCCTGTTTTTCATGTGTCACTTCTGAAACCAGTGGTACCCGGAACCAGACTACTCAAACCTCCAGAACCTATTCAAATAGATGGGGAACCCGAATTCGAAGTGAGGAACATTTTAGATTCAAAAATATTTAGGTCAAAGCTTTTCTACCTAATTGATTGGAAGGGGTACGGACCTCAGGAGAGGTCGTGGGAACCCAGTGACCATGTGCATGCACCTCGATTAGTCAGGAAATTCCACCGACTCTTCCCAGACAAACCAAAACCCCCGGAGGGAACAACCTTGGGAGGGGCCTTGGGGGGGAGTGCTGTCATGATGCCCGCTCCTGGGGAGCCGGCTCAGGCCCTGCGTCCCCGAAAGCGGACATCAAGTCCCCGGGGAAGGTCCCAGCAACCCCTTATAGGGGCCCTTTGGACAGCGTCCTGGCGCCTATGGCGCCAGGCTCATAGAAAACATCAGTCCTGGCGCCATAGACGCCAGGCTCATTATGAAAGTGTTTGGGTGCACTTACCTGATGCAGACCATGCTGCAGAACCCCGGCCTCCTTGAGGCCTGAAAGGAACTACTTTACCTGTGGGACTCATTTACCACCCGGGCGTGGTCGGGGAAGGATACATACCTGATTGGAGGAAGGACACATTCTAGGAACTTCTTCCAAGGCTATTTAAACCACACCCGATCAGCCACACGTGCTTCGCGTTGTTCTGCATCTAGCAGCTGGACGCTCACCATGTCTGCTCCTGCATCCTGACTTCTGCCACGCCTGCCAGCATCCTGAATCACCTGCAAAGGAAGGGAACAAGAGAACAGAAGAAGGAAAAGACCTTACCTGCTAAATCTGCATCCCGGAGACATTTCGCCGACGATCCTGAAAAGGAAGACATTTATTTTTAAAAGCACATCACATCGATCGCTGCAGCGCCTCATTCTACTCATCTTACAGGGCGCTTCCATGTTCTGCACCGACCATCCGGATTCACAGTCGCGCCCCAGCGCCTAGGGAGAAAAAGACAATAACGAAGGTGAGAGAAAGAAGGGAAAAGGGAAGCTAAATCTCCATGTTAAGACTTACCTGCTGGGTCATTCCGTTTTCGTTTCGGGTCCGCGCCGCATCCAGGCATTTTCGGACCCCGGCCCCTAAGGGGAAAAAGACATCAGCGTTAATGAGCGAATTAAAAGACATTACCAAGACGCTCATTAAAGACTTACCTGATTTCCACAAGGATTTCACCTCTCATCTCGGGTCGGTGCCTGTTCCCCGGCATTCCGTACCCCGGCCCCTACAGGGAAAAAGACACTAGCATTAGAACATTAATGCATGGACACAAGTGTAACCACTTATCAAAAACTTACCTGGAAGCCAAGCAAGTTTGGTTCTCACCAATCCGAAAATCCAGTGAAGTAACTGGATACCAACGCGCCCCCGCATCTGAAACCACCAATCCGAAAATCCAGTGAAGTAACTGGATACCAACGCGCCCCTGCATCAGAAACAGGATGGAGAGCTCGTCCTTCCAGACCCTAAGGTGAGACGCTACGGGGAAGCACAGAAGGGTTTTGAGGAGGGTGAGAGGGGTAAGTGGGAGGCCGATTGCATTACCCCGCAGACAGTTAACCCCCTATTTTCACCTACAGAAGGATACTTCTGCGAGTCAGACAAGCCAGATTTGGGGCCCGGTCCAGTCCGTCTCCCGACCCCTGCGCATCACCTTAGACGAGGTCACAACAGCGCGAACCAGGCCAGCGCCTCCGTGGGAGTCAGGTGAGCGTTACAGAATGGGGACCACGGAAGCACCGGCACCGTTAACAACGGTGCCGGTGTTTCCGTGTAACTCTGCGGGCGGGTGCCGTTCCGCCCGCCAGGTCTGACCTGCCCGCAGACTTGTAGTGTGCCGGTCTGGTAACAGCGGTGCCGGTCCGGTAACAACAGTGCCGGTATACTTACCGGCACAGTTGTTTCCAGACCGGCACACTCGTAATGAGGCCCCTGTCTCTGTAATTCAACAGTCTAGCTATAATGGTGCAGGGCGGTGCTCCTGGTTTGGGTTTCGGGCCAGGGTACGGTGAGCTCGCTCCACTAGGAATTGTTCAGAAAAGGAAGCAGTGGAGAAAAGGGACTTAAGGAGTGACTGCACAAAGGTTTCCATTTGATCCTTGCATGCGGATTCAGGGACTCTGACAATTCGTACATTGTTCCTTCTGGACCTTGATTCCAGATCTTCGCATTTGCCCCTTATCTTAAACAACTTTTCCTTTTCTTCGGTCAGACTTATTCTGGATTTGGTTTCAGTTATCCAAGCTCCCTCCTTCTCCAGCTTCGCCTTGTGCGGCCCAATTGTTGCTACTATGTCATTGAGTTTGACATTTACGGATAAAAACCAGACTGAACAGTTATTAATAGGTGGTCTTCTCTAGAATTTCCTCTTGATGTTGTTGGGGCATCGCTAGCCGGAGGTGCTGCGATGCTTGCCGCCGGGTCTGGGAGTTGGTAAATTAATCCATAGGGCCTTTCTTTTTGCCATCTGCGTCCTTCGTCATGGTCAATCGGTCGCACAAAGGATGTTTCTTTGTTAACAGTCAGTATTGCTGAGCAATTGCATACAGGGCAGGCTTGTATAACAGATTGCAGCCAGTTGATTCTGCTCCTCCCTTTCAAGTGTTGACGCTGGGCGAACAACCCCTGCTAGTACGTTGGTGTCAGGGCTACAGTAGTAGTCTATATTCTTAACTTGACTTTGATTCCAATCCTGTAGTCAAGTAAGAGACAGGTTTTACTACTTCCCTCAGGGTAGTGCCGCAGCAGTTATTTAAACAGGCCTGAGAGCCAAGGGGCTTCAGCTTTTATGGCAGTGTTTTGTCTCCTGTGACCAGTGACCACAGCACGCAACCTCCTTGTTGCTCACTGTTTACCCCAGGTGAAAAACGGCGTCCCCAAGAACAAGTGCCCACTCCACCAAATCGGATTGTGTCAATCCGTATAGTTCAATTTGAGTTATTGCAAAGGTAGGATCCTGGGGGCCCGCGATATGTGGTCAACAAAAGTAGCAGATATATAGGATATACCGACCCCATGCCTGCTCTTGCCTTGAACAAGAGTTGCCAGTTTGATGCATATATGGTCCTCATGCATTGGAAGCTAGCTGCCCCCCGGTCCACTCAGCCATCTAGCACTGTTTCCTCTCACCAGAGTTTGGATTGCTTCGCCCTAAAGAAAGTATGATGGACTGTGGCCCCCCCGTACTCAGTACTCCACCCAGCAGATGTTTAGCCAATCGTTAGCTCCACTCCACTACCTCACTCGCCCCATTCAGTCCTGGACATGGTATCACCAATCAGAGGGTGTAGGATTTAAGCTACACCGGCTCTGGTGTTGCCCGCACTGTAAGTAGAAGCAAACAGCGGGGGCTATTGTAAGGATATTTCTATGATCGGGGAAGACTCCAATACCTCATCAGCCCATAGGAGAGTCCAGCGCCGGCCCCTACTCTCTCATGTCTCCTTAACTTCGTTCCGTGATGGATGTGCTAGGCTGCAGCCTTTTGTATACCCGTGCTCCAGCCCAGGAGCCACAGAGCCTCATGTAAATCAATCCACTCTTCAGTCTCAGTTCTGTAGTAATGTTAATTCCGGAGTTTGGGGCACTCAGGATATGCTCTTGTTAGCCAGTTAGTAGCCTTTTCAATAGACAACCGCACGCATCGATCTGCTTAGAAGGTTGCAGCCAAGTATAGGGTAAGAAACAGCACAAGGGGTCAGGAGGCCAGTGAGGGTAAAAGGATTGTTACAGCTAACAGGACAGCACATGGCGGGTCAGCCAGTCAATTATTTGTCCGCTCCGGGAACCCCTGGTCGCATCTCTCACCTCCCACGGCCGCAGCTGCATCTGAAAACGGTGGGGCCACACTCTGGTAGGATATTCATAGGCAGCCTCTTTCGGGGCCCATTGAAGCTGCTAGGCTGTAGGGATATCCGGCAGCCACAGCTCGGCGCACGGCCGTATTGTGTATACACACCGTACCGCAGTCAGTACAGCGTACATCGCCCCTCCTTGTCCTCTCTGACTAACATCCGTTCACCCTCCATGTGCTGTGAGAGCCACCGATCTTGCAGTGAGAATCTAGCCACCTGCAGCAGTGTTACGGTCTTAAGTAATGGGAGCGGGGGTCACCCACTCCGCAAGCTGTCAGGGCTTCACAGCCAGAGGAGTTGTATCGCGGATCACCTACAGTTGGGACCCGCTCTGCCTCGTGGACCTTGATCTTCGTCTGCGCTGGCGGCTATAGAAGCCCAGAGACGAGAAAGTCGGCCGCTGGTCTCTCTGCGCCTCGCTGCCATCAGCTCCTCCCCCCTCTCGCCTCGCGGCGCAGCGTTCTCTTCTGCATCAGTGTGCCACACACTACGGATGTCTCAGGCGGGCACTTTCTCCAACGCACCCGGCAACCCTTTGCGTTCGAGTTTTTCTGCCACCATGAGAAAACGTAGGAGGTTCTAAATGTGACAACCTCTTCCGACGCAGTTAATTCTCCTTTTCGTAGGGAAAGGTAGCACCTGAGAGGATCTGGGCTGTATGATCAATAAGACCACTATTAGACCCCGGTTTTAATCAAAATTTGAAGGGAATATGCCTAATGCTATGAAGAACGAGCAGCGATTCATGCTCGGATGCCGAAGATACATCGAGTGAGGTGCTGCATCGCTTAACACTAGGCGAGGCTCAGCACTACCGTGCCCTTGTCGCCGCGCTTAATACCTGATCGGGAGACGGGGCATCGCCAGGAAACGAAAGCGGCGAAAAGCTGGTGACAACCTCGACCGTAACCTGTCTCTCACGGGGACTGCGGGCGCTCCGGTGGACCGTCGATCGCCTGCAGAGAAACACAGGCCACTGAGTGACTGAGGAGCGGGACCTTGAATCTCACACAACCGGTAAGGCACGCCAGAGTACTGCCAACTGAGACACTGGGAGAAGCAATCACAATAGCCCTGTCGCGGCTGTGAGCCAGCATTGATCCCCTACGGGCGGGCCAATTTGGGCTGCGTCAAGGGTCCCCCATAACTCAGACCAGCCTGTGAAAGTTCTGAAACAGCTGGCGGGGCCTATTATTATGAGCTGCGCACTTGGCATCGCGTGCGGGGGCGCCGGGGGAGTTCCCCTCGGCTGGTGACCCATCGACAGTGCAGATACGTTGATCAGGCACAAACTGTTGAATCTCCCCGACATATATATATGTAGAAGTGAGGGGACTCCACTGAACCAACGCACAATGAATAATTCACTATAATCGCACTGTCAGCGCCTACATATTGCAGATAAGGGGCCACCGCAACCCAGCCACTAGGCAAAATAGAACTTGTGCAAGGCTCAAGATATTCGAGCTTGCTGACAGCTCTCCTCCGGGGCACCCGTGGTGATTGAGGCGTCCACCCCCACAGAGGCAGCTAACATCCAGGATAATATATCCACACGCAAAGCTCACGGCCCACGTCCTGGACACAAGACAGGATTATGCAGGCATTTATGTTGTGCTGATCTCAACAGGAGATGCGCTGATACACGTTGGAAAAGGCAACAAGGGACGGATACAGTCAGTTTCTTGAAGAAACCGTCTGAGTGATACCCCCCTGCTTGGACATTTTAGTTACAGATCTAGGACAGGACGGGTACACACTTTTCCACTAATTCTACAAAGACTGTTGTACTAGTGGGGTCCGACACCTGTAGTGATCTAAAGGGAAGAGCGTGATAAACACTGTTGGAACCTCCCCAGTGGGGTTGCCCTCTGTTCGCAGTCCAGTGGCGCAAACCCTCTGGAAACACCAGTGATAAACTGGATGGGAATACGGTCAATGTAGCGACTGTCAAAAATCAGGTGGAGAAAGTGACCAGCCGCATTACAGAAGCAGAAATCCGCATCAGCACCACCAAAGACGCACTGGAAGCACTAAAAAATACGGTGACGACTATGGCGAAAGACTTGGGACCATGAAACTAAAATGCGACGATTTGTAAGCCAGATCGCGCCGTAATGATATACGTATAGTCGGCGTCCCGGAGGAAGCTCTTAAGGGCCCTATGGAACTTGCAGTGGAGTCACTACTGAGAGACCTGCTGGGCGATCCTGGCTGGTCTCCCATGTTCATTGTGGAGAGAGCTCACAGAACTCTGGCCCCGCGATCTAAGCCTGGAGCTTACCCCAGACCTATCATTACGCGGATGATGAACTACAGGGACAGAGATCTAGTATTGAGGGCGGCCCGGGACAAACAGGAACTACGGTGGGAAGCCAGCATCATTCGTATATTCCCGGAATATACGCTGGTGGTCCAGCAGGAAAGACGTACATTTACTGTCGTCAAGAAAATGCTACGAGAACGCCAAATTCCCTATGCAATGTTGTACCCTGCTAGGTTGCGACTACAATACAAAAACAAAACGTATTTCTTCACGTTCCCAGAGGAGGCAACAAACTTTGTTGAGACCAACATTCCGCTCCCCTCCCAGCATCTGGTGAATGAGACCGATGATTTGACCAGCAGATCTCTGTGACAAAGAACATTATGGGACAAGTTGTCGCTAAAACGGAAGTAGATGGCGAACAAGGGGGAAGAAAGAAAAATCGATCCTTGATCCAGTTGTTTACTGTTGTCTTTTTATTTCTCCCTTTTGAATGTTATGGTTTATATAAGTGTGAAATGTGGGCATTCCCAAAGGTTTAATATGTGTATAAGTAACAAGTAACCACGAGACAAACCGGAAATGTTAAGGGCTAATAGGCCCAAATCTTTACAGCAGACACCCCCTATTGCAGACTGTTAGGCAGAATCCTGTGCACTGCCCTTAGGGACCACTACACACAATTAAGACTACAAGTGGCAATACAAGTTCACCTTTGGTACAAGCCTGCACTACACTGTTAAAGTGGTAGCAGAAGCGGAGCAGCCAGACCAATCACAAGAGTAAATGAGCAGTAGTACAGATTACACAAAGGACCACAATTACTGTGACTCAAGCACACACTTACTCAAGGTTTCAGGTAAAAAATATAAGTACATTTATTTTAAACCATCTGTTCACAAAACACTTCACTTCTATAAATTCAAAACCACGCGTAAAATACACCACACACAACCAATTCCACTCGTTCCAGCAAATTCAAGGTAAGTACATTAGGATTTGACAGACCAGTGTTGCGATACTAAAGCGTACCCGCGAATAGAAATGCTCACGAAGTTAAAACACTGTTTGTACTTTAGAATTTCAAACAAGGGAAAAGTGGATAAAATCACAGGCAATACTTTTCTCAAAGCAAGGGAATGGGAGGACTCGTTTAAAGATACAGATTAAAGTCAATAGGCCTGCGCCAGTGTCAATGGAGCAGATGCTCAGTTGCCGAGGATCACACGTTGAACAGTTCGAGATTCAAGATGCCAAGAGTACTTGGATATGGTCAGATGGAAGGAAAAGTTATAAGAGGGACGGAAGAAGGAGCAAATCTTCGAGGAGGAAAAGGGTTCACCCCTATTCCAGATGGTCAGACGGAGAGAACGACCAAATGTGCACAGTACCTTATTCCGTTGGAGAAAAGCTGGTGCCACGGCAGTTGTTCGTGGTCGTTCCTGCAGACTCAAGGTTTCTGCGGCTTCAGTCGTGTGGACAAGAAGGAGGATGTCTGGAGCGATCTGCACTACCCAGGGATGAGGCCAGCAGCGAAAAAGACAACGATGAATAAAAGGTGCACTCCTTTAAATCAGGAGAGGGCTCTTCTGATGGCTATCTAGACCACTATAGCACAGCAGTGATCTCGACCCAGGAGAGGATTCTCTGACTGAAGAAAGGGTGAGCTGGTTGATCCCACCAGGCTCAAGGGAAGAAGACTCCGGACTGGATCTTCTCTTGTTGTTGAAGGGTAGATAGCTCAGGACTGCAGCAGGGCTTCGTCGGGACTCGGGGTTGCAGCAGCCATTTTCTTCTCTGCTTCTCTTCGGTTCTTTGCAGTTCCAGTAGCGACTCTGCCTTCTAGCCCAAGAGTCCTGCTTTCTATGCCAAAATCCCCCATTCACACAGTCTGGCTGTCAATCACTCAGCAGGGGGGTTGTCCAGCCTGGATTACCACCTCAGCCAATCAACACAAAGTGCGACTTGGGTCTCCAAGTAGACCCTGTGCAGGGGGTGACTACACCCCTCCCTCACATTCAGCCCACCTAGACACCCAGACGCCAAAGGACGGCTTCTGTTCAGAAGCCCGCCAAAAGTCAGTGAACAAAGGAGGCAAAGAAAGACACAAGAAGGATATTAACAAAAAGAAATGGCGATTAAACCCAACCGGAGCAGAAATAAAAAGTATTTGGGCAAGCGGGTTTAAAGTTCGAGGCTACTAAAATAGCCTAAAACGTTACCACGTTATGTAATATAATCGCGGTAGGAAAATTAGGGTAGATACCACTACCACCAGCCAAGTCTTAATGTTAAGGGAGTGAAACAATGCTCCAAGAGGCACAGATCTCCAAGAGGCACAGATAAAAAGGGCTAATAATTAACCCTCTCCAATACTCCATATAAAATGGGGTGTACTGGATCCGTGGTAAAAGTGACTATGTAAAGTTAATGGCAACTTTACCCTTTTCTGGGGGACAGTAGTCAGCCCCAGAAAAATGGAGTCAGTGGGAAGTCTAAGAGACAACCCTGTGTCACTGCACTGAGTGTGCTGTGTAACACACAAACAGTGGGGCTACTGAAGTGGTGTACTCCAGAGTCCACAATCATAAAAACAGTTCAAATACGCATGGCAAAACACAGGTAAGAGTGGGGGAAAAGCTCACACTCTTACCAGGTGGAAAAAATAAACTCCAGAAATCCAGCAAAGCTGCTGAGGGACTCACTAGGTAAGGGAAATTAGCCATAGAATGAGAATTCTCCCTAACACAGACACACACTAGTAGATATGGGTAGGGAGGGTGATGAAAAGGTAAACATAGTTGATGTTTGGGGAACTATGAGGGTGGGGGAGGGAAGAGGGACGGGCAAGCTGGAGGTTAAAGTTCAAAACACACA
Source organism: Ambystoma mexicanum (assembly GCF_040938575.1). Classification (NCBI taxonomy): domain Eukaryota; kingdom Metazoa; phylum Chordata; class Amphibia; order Caudata; family Ambystomatidae; genus Ambystoma; species Ambystoma mexicanum. The sequence goes on from NC_090939.1 coordinate 642,868,710, forward strand.
GGTACTGCCATTTACAAGAGATTCATTCACACTAAGACATAAAGGCGATCCGCAACTTCAGAACAAACTATATGATAATGGCTAAGGAAAGTAGAGATGCCATCGCGCTACTAAGCTGGAATGTCCGTGGGCTAGGTCCCCAAAAAAGAGGAGAAAAATCATGGCTTACATAACGCGATTGGGCCCCAGAATAGTATTCCTTCAGGAAACTCACTTGCTAGACCACCAGGCAGAGAGGTTGGCCCCTAATTGTGGATCGCAGCATTACTACACAGCATACTCGAGTCGAGCTAGGGGCGTGGTGATTTTGATACATAGGTCCATCCCTTTTATGTGTCACAGTTCAGAGGTTGATCAAGAACGCCGCAGCAGAGCGAAGGCCAGGAGCAAAGGCCTAGCTCGCTCTCAGCGGCTCCGCTGCGAGGGGACTTGCACCAGCTGACACGCCGTGCATCCCCCGCCCTGCACCTCGTAGCGCTGGAGCGCGCGAGAACAGCCGCCGACAGAGCCACCCACCGCTCTCATCCCACCCGCGCCTCACTGAAGCCATCTGGATCTCCAGGACTCCCGAAGCTGCCTTTGGCCCCCACATCCCCCACCGCCAACCACGAGGAGCCAAGACTCCAGAAATCGAAAATGGCCGCCACGGCCTGTGCCATGACGACCATCCGGCAACATGTGACAGCCAATGGCCATCGGTCCACCCACCAGGCCCGCCCCTCCACCCCTGCGTTATATGGGCTGGAGGGACACCGACAGGCGAAGCCGCAGCAGAGCGAAGGCCAGGAGCAAAGGCCTAGCTCGCTCTCAGCGGCTCCGCTGCGAGGGGACTTGCACCAGCTGACACGCCGTGCATCCCCCGCCCTGCACCTCGTAGCGCTGGAGCGCGCGAGAACAGCCGCCGACAGAGCCACCCACCGCTCTCATCCCACCCACGCCTCACTGAAGCCATCTGGATCTCCAGGACTCCCGAAGCTGCCTTTGGCCCCCACGGCCCCCACCGCCAACCACGAGGAGCCAAGACTCCAGAAATCGAAAATGGCCGCCACGGCCGTTGCCATGACGACCATCCGGCAACATGTGACAGCCAATGGCCATCGGTCCACCCACCAGGCCCGCCCCTCCACCCCTGCGTTATATGGGCTGGAGGGACACCGACAGGCGAAGCCGCAGCAGAGCGAAGGCCAGGAGCAAAGGCCTAGCTCGCTCTCAGCGGCTCCGCTGCGAGGGGACTTGCACCAGCTGACACGCCGTGCATCCCCCGCCCTGCACCTCGTAGCGCTGGAGCGCGCGAGAACAGCCGCCAACAGAGCCACCCACCGCTCTCATCCCACCCGCGCCTCACTGAAGCCATCTGGATCTCCAGGACTCCCGAAGCTGCCTTTGGCCCCCACGGCCCCCACCGCCAACCACGAGGAGCCAAGACTCCAGAAATCGAAAATGGCCGCCACGGCCGTTGCCATGACGACCATCCGGCAACATGTGAAAGCCAATGGCCATCGGTCCACCCACCAGGCCCGCCCCTCCGCCCCTGCGTTATATGGGCTGGAGGGACACCGACAGACGAAGCCGCAGCAGAGCGAAGGCCAGGAGCAAAGGCCTAGCTCGCTCTCAGCGGCTCCGCTGCGAGGGGACTTGCACCAGCTGACATGCCGTGCATCCCCCGCCCTGCACCTCGTAGCGCTGGAGCGCGCGAGAACAGCCGCCGACAGAGCCACCCACCGCTCTCATCCCACCCGCGCCTCACTGAAGCCATCTGGATCTCCAGGACTCCCGAAGCTGCCTTTGGCCCCCACGGCCCCGACCGCCAACCACGAGGAGCCAAGACTCCAGAAATCGAAAATGGCCGCCACGGCCGTTGCCATGACGACCATCCGGCAACATGTGACAGCCAATGGCCATCGGTCCACCCACCAGGCCCGCCCCTCCACCCCTGCGTTATATGGGCTGGAGGGACACCGACAGGCGAAGCCGCAGCAGAGCGAAGGCCAGGAGCAAAGGCCTAGCTCGCTCTCAGCGGCTCTCCGCTGCTCGACCGCGCAGACCGCAGCCTCCAGATCTTCTCATCAAGGTAAGGGTCATGACCCGGCTCACCACCCGCATGCCATGCTACCCTGCACGCTCGCTACCAGGAACCTGCGGCTCAGGTCACGCATATCTGCCTACCCCCGCTCACTTCCTCCCCTGGGGTTGCCTCCAGATTAGCCCGCCTTGGCGCCAGGATGTCCCGCTTTTACAGGGACCGCGGTAGCGTCATCCCCCATTGCCATGCTCCTGCACCTTGCAAGGCCCCTCCCTCCTCTCCAGCCACTGATGCAGGGGCTTGCTCCCGCACTTCAACTCCATGGAAGGCCAACCACGCTACTCGCCTGCCTCCATTCATCCAGCAGCAGAACCTGCGTCCACGCTCCCAACGGCACTCCGATGTGGTGCCGCTTGCCCATCGGCTCACACCAAGATATGTGCCGACTCACCTCTTCACCTGGAACCACCCATCCTTGTCAGCCAAGCGGACCCTATTGGACCCTTCTCGTGTCACATACAACCGTGGTACCACTCCTGACCACGTCCAGCAATTCTTTGACCCCGCTCCTGATAAAGGGCCTCATTACAACCCTGGCGGTAAGGGGTTTACGCCAGCGTTAGCTGCGCCGACCCCTTACCGCCAATTACGAGGTCCCTTAGCGCCATGGCGCTATTAACACCTGCTTTTAGCAGGTGTTAAAATCCATGGCGCTAAGGGACCATGGAGTTAATTACGCCACCGTAATTTACGGTGGCGTAATTAACGCCTTCCCCACTCCCATTATGCCCTATGGGGCAAAAATGGGAATGGGAAGGGTAAATGGGGATTGGGGACTTACCGCCCCGCCAAGGTCGGAATGGGGCGGTAAGTCCGCCAACCACCATGGCGTAAACGTAGTTTACGCCATGGTGGTAAAGTCACGGCCCAGGCGGTAACTTACCGCCTGGGTCGTAATGAGGCCCAAAGTGTCTTGCAATATTCTGCCAGTATTGATGCCTGCTGCCCCTGCTAATACTGATGCGCCTGTTTCAATGACTGCTGCCCCAGGTAAAAGTGTTGCGCCCTGTACCTTGGTGCCTGCTTATATGACTGCTGCCCCTGCTAATACTGATGCGCCTTGTACTTTGTGGCCTGTCTCTATGACTGCTACCCCAGGTAAAAGTGTTGCGCCCTGTACCTTGATGCCTGCTTATATGACTGCTGCCCCTGCTAATACTGATGCACCCTGTACTCTGTTGCCTGTTTCCATGACTGCTGCCCCTGGTATTAGTGCTGCCCCTTGCCCTGTACCGCCAACTCGCACTGTGACAACTCCTGCCACCACCGACCACACCCTGCAACCTAAGGACACCACATTATACTGTGCCTTAATTAACGCACGGTCCCTGCCGGCGCACCCTCTCGATATTCACGACCTTATCACCTCTAATAAACTTGACCTACTCTTCATTAGTGAAACCTGGCTAAACGATACATCTGGCCCTGCCCTCTCACTTGCCATCCCGGAAGGGTATTCCATCCATAGACAAGATCGCTCCACTCATAGAGGTGGGGGGGTGGCTGTCATTGCCAAGGAGAATCTACAATTCAGAAGGATTCAAGCAGACTTGGGTCAGAGCTCTGATTACCTCCTGCTCAAACTCCAGCTCTCAGCCACCTGTACCATTGCTTTCCATGCGGTCTACCGCCCGCCTGGGCCGAGCACTGACTTCCAGGAAGCCCTAATTCACTCGCTCTCAGACAATCTAAAAAGCTCATCTAAAGTTATCCTCCTAGGTGACTTTAACCTCGGTCTCAATGACTCTAAGGACTCCCACGCCACTGCCCTCAATAAAGCTCTCTCCAACCTTGGGTTCTCCCAATCTATCTCCAGGCCTACCCACTCTAAAGGGCGGACGCTAGATTGGGTTGCCCACCACAACTGCACCCTTTAGGTCAAAGACATCTCCCCTATCCCTTGGTCTGACCACCATTGCATTAAATTTGACATCACCACATCAAAAGGGCCGCATAGGCCAGCGACTTCGCTCCCTGCCGCACTCACCAGAAGCTCTCGGCAGCTCACAAAGGAGAACCTTACTAAACATCTCCTCGTACCTGCACTATCTCCGCCCTTCTCTAATGATCCATCAGTACTTGCTAAAGACTTCAAAAGGATCATCACCAAGGCCGTGGACACTGTAACCCCTCTTACCCTCAAAAAAGCAAAAAAGGTCAAACATACCAATGCCTGATTCACCCAGGAGCTCTCACAGCTACGTCAAAAAAAAAGAGCTGCACTCTCTGCCTGGAAGAATAACCCCAAAGACACCACTAAAGCAGCTTTTAAGGCCCTATCCACTGAATACAAAATCTCCATAATCAAGGCTAAGGCGTCTTCCTTCAACGCCAGGATTTCAGAAGCCAAATCAGGGACCAAAGAAATCTTCTCCATCTTTAGAGAGCTTGAGACCCCTGCGTCTCCCCCTTCTACTCTCCTAAAAGATGAAGCCTGGTGCAACAAAATTCAATCCGCCATGCTGGATAAATTGGACACTCTACACGCCAAGATCCTTCCACACCAAAAAGCCCTCTTCTAGCCAAACACATTGGCTCCCCTGCTCCACTAGCTGACACCAGCCAAGCCCCTCTGTTTGAGTTCAAGGACATGACTGAAACCGAAGTCGCTGCCCTCCTTAGATCCATCAAGCCCTCCAATTGTAAAGGGGACGTCTGCACAGCCCAGGTGATCAAGGACTGTGCCCCTGCCCTTGTCCCCCTCATCACTGCCTTCATTAATGCTTCATTCAAGTCTGGCCATGTTCCATCTGAGCTCAAGGAAGCATGGGTTCGTCCGCTTATCAAAAAACCCTCCTTAGACCCTTCGGTCCCAGGGAATTATAGACCCATTACCACTGTCCCATTTTTACTAAAAATCTCGGACAAAGCAGCTTACCTGCAAGTTCAAAAATTCCTCGAAGAAAACCATCTTCTTGGTCTTCGGCAGTCAGGCTTCAGGCCAAGACATGGCACCGAAACAGCACTTCTTGACCTCAAAAACCAGATGGACAACCTCAGAGATGCAGGCAAACCTGCTCTACTCCTCCTTTTGGACCTATCAGCTGCATTCGATCTGGTGGATCACAAGACCCTATGCCACTATCTTGCCACCGCAGCCAACTTCTCCCCGACTGCCTGCAACTGGATAACCTCCTTCCTGCAGGACAGAGCAATGAAGGTCTTCTCCGACTCTTCCTGCGCTGACCTGAGCATCATCCAATGTGGCGTCCCACAGGGATCATGCATCGCCCCTACCCTCTACAACCTCTTCACGAGGCCGCTGTTCAAGATCCTTGACGCCCTGGGCATCTCATACACGAACTATGCTGATGACACTCAGGTGCTTATCCCCCTCTCCGGGGACTACCTGTCTGACCTGAACACGCTCAACTCCATTTACACCACGATCCAATCCTGGATGGCAGAAAACTGGTTATGCCTCAACAGCGAGAAAACCGAGCTTCTGCTGATTGGCTCCCCATCCACCATGGGCAAGCTGGACAAGCAATACAACTCCTTCACCATAGATAACATTCCTATCCCTGTCTCCCAAACAGTCGGGTGTCTACCTGGACCCGAACTTGAACATGAACAGGCAGGTCAATGCCATTGCATCCTCCTCAGCCTACTACTCCAAACTGCTCAACGCAATCAGACCGTACCTCTCCCAACAGAATTGCCTAACTATCGCCAGGGCAATCATTGGCTCAAGAGTGGACTATTGCAACGCCCTTCTAATAGGGACGTCAGGAAAAAACCTAGCTAAACTCCAACTAGTCCAAAACAATGCCCTAAGGGCCGCCACTGGACTATCACGCAGGGACCACATCTCTGACCTCAGGCGTCAGGTCCATTGGCTCCCAGTCAAGGAAAGAATCCTGTTCAAAACCCTTGCCCTCATGCACAAATGTCTTCACGATCAGGCCCCTATATATCTCGTCCAGAGATTTTCTAAACCCTGTGCTTCCAGGCCCTCCAGAGCGGCCTATTCCAATTTACTAACTGTGCCAAAAACCCGCAGAGTGCATGCTGGTGGCACAAGCTTTCCCACCATGGCATCCACCCTCTGGAACTCCCTTCCATCGCACATCAGACGACTCGACTCTCACACTGCCTTTCGCAAGGCCATCAAGACTAGTCTCTTCAAATAATGTGCCTGTTTTTTGTTTCGCTACCCTGGACCTATGTATCTGTAACTCTGTATGTATATTCTAAGAACTCCTCTGGGGTGGCTTTTTTGTAACCCTTAATCAAGCCTTCTTATGTACCACTTATCAGCGCCTCTATGCCTTAGGGCTGCAGTGCGCTTTACAAATGTAAAAAAATAAATAAATAAAAATAAATGTACTGCTACATGGCAACCTCAAGGACAAAGAGGTAGTACTATTGAATATATATGGCCCCAATGTAGACAACCCTGTTTTTTATTACACACTATTCGGTAAACTGGCTAAGTACCCTCAGCGCATTTGATTTGTGGCGGCGACATCAACACCATTCTTGATATGTGCCTAGACCTTACATCTAATCAACCTAGGGCACCTACTAGTGCTGTCCGCATGATACTGACCCATATGTTCGACTTAGGTCTACGAGACGCGTGAACATCTCTACATGGAACCGAACGGGTATACACATACTACTCCTCGGTCCATGATATGCTCTCCAGGATAGATGTCTGGCTACTATCCCATGAAGTAATAGGCTGGATCACTGAAACACAGATACATCCTAGAACGTACTCTGACCATTCTCCTATCCAAATATCGCTAATGATCCCTGAGATGAAAATACACAGACCCCCATGGAGATTCAAATCTGCAGCACTGGCAGATCTGGTTTACAAAACATCATAGGCCCAACACATAGAGGAGTACTTTGAACTTAACTAAGGTTTGGTAACAAGTCAGGCTGTACTATGGCAGGCTTTCAAGGAGTGCATCAGGGGTACCGCAATGTCCACGGAATTTGGAGTGTTGAAAGACTTACACCCCTATTAGTTGCCAAATCTTTATATTGAGCAGTGCCATGGTCAGTAGTCTTTTTGCCTAGCCATTTATCCAGAGGCCCCCTTAGTTCCTTCCACTTGTCTAAAAATTCCATTGCCCAAGTCCTTTGTTATTACAGAGTCCTAATGCTTCGAAGCAGAAATAACCTGCCCGAGAGTCTCAGGGTCATTTACTCCAGAGGTACCCCTTGGAAACTCCACTCGCTTAGTTTGTCGTGCATGTTTCTTATTGTCCAGGTGCTTCACACGTTTATTGGAGTGATGAATCATAGGGAACTGGAGCGGCGCGAAAGAGATATTGCCGGCATGCAAGAGCGGTATGCTCAATCGCCGTCCCCTCAACTGGGTCTAGACTTTAAAACTCAGATAGAGGAATTCAGGGAATCGGCGGATCGTGATCTCCACTACTTTGACAGGCCGGCTGCGGCTCATTGATATGGGGATCGCGAGTGCCCTGGCAGACTACTGGCCAGGATGGTGTGAGGGGAGCGTGGACCCATGTGCATACCATGCATAACACGTCCAGATGGGGCAGTGACTACAAAGCAAAAGGAAATTGATAATTCTCCAGAAGCTTTTTTATTTGTTTAGCACCGTCCCAGTGTGGCCAGGTAGAACATTGTTTTTGAAAATGAGGGGCGCATGCATATCATTGGTGTGAAATGGACAGTCTACATTGAACTGGCAGGTAATTACAAATTACATGCTGTCTGGATAGAAGCCCATGGTGAAGGGGAATTACCCGCGACTACCAGAGAAGCTATTATCACCCTGCTACTTAAGCCAGGGAAGCTCCCTGAAGATTGTGGGTCGTATAGACCACTGTCACTGATAAATACTGACGCTAAGATTTTTGCTAAAATCCTGGCAGCATGACTGACACCCGTAATGCCATATATGGTCCACGACGACCAGGCAGGCTTTGTAACAGGTAGATCCACAGCAACGAATATCTGACGCTGCCACAATATACTAGCGACAATACCGAAAGAAATGCAAGGATTGGCGGTTTCGCTCGATATGCAAAAGGCCTTTTTTATTCAGACTTCTCCAGAATTATGGGTTTGGGCCGTACTTCCTCAAGTGCATCAAGACCTTGGGCCTCATTACGACCCAGGCGGTAAGTTACCGCCTGGGCCGTGACTTTACCACCATGGCGTAAACTACGTTTACGCCATGGTGGTTGGCGGACTTACCGCCCCATTCCGACCTTGGCGGGGCGGTAAGTCCCCAATCCCCATTTACCCTTCCCCATTCCCATTTTTGCCCCATAGGGCATAATGGGAGTGGGGAAGGCGTTAATTACGCCACCGTAAATTACGGTGGCGTAATTAACTCCATGGTCCCTTAGCGTCATGGATTTTAACACCTGCTAAAAGCAGGTGTTAAAAGCGCCATGGCGCTAAGGGACCTCGTAATTGGCGGTAAGGGGTCGGCGCAGCTAACGCTGGCGTAAACCCCTTACCGCCAGGGTCGTAATGAGGCCCCTTATATACACACCCTTATGCTAGGATAAGTATTAACGGCATTCTGTCAGAGGTGCTGGAACTAATGGGAGGTACACGTCAAGGCTGTCTGTTGTCCCCCCTATTATTTGCACTAGTAATAAAACCATTGGCAGATCTACTGAGGGCGAGATACGGCAGACTTGGACTATTGTTAGAAGGCAGGCTAGAGATTATCACACTGTATGCCGACAACATTCTATTGTATTTGAAGAACCCTGAGTACAATTTGTGTAAGGTCCTGCCAGTAGGAAAGACCTTTGGGGAGTATTCGGGCCTGAAGCTGAATGCTGCTAAATCAAAAATCTTCCCTCTCACAGACGCAACTGCCCAGCAGCCAGAACTCCACGGACTTCTTTGGAGTCCAGTTCATATCACATATCTCGGGGTATATGTGGCAAGAACGCCACAGCTTTCCCGCACACTAAACTATGAGGCCCTAGCTAATGCCCTCTGTGTTAAGATGGAACGATGGAGATCCCTTCCATTATCATTGATGGGCAGGATCGCTCTCATAAAAATGATAATTCTCCCTAAGCTTTTTTATTTGTTTAGCAACGTGCCAGTGTGGCCAGGTAGAACATTGTTTTCGAAAAAAATGAGGGGCGCATGCATATCATTGGTGTGGAATGGACAGTCTAGATTGAACTGGAGGGTAATTACAGATCAATACCCCCAGGAGGGTTTGGCAATGCCGGACTTCGAGGTCTACTACCTGGCAGCACGTTTCATTCATGCGTCGAGCGCAGTTTGCTTGTTTGTGAGTATCAGTTTGGGACCAGTGACATTGCTATGGTGCGTCCTAGTGCTGTCCTTTTTTTATCCACAGCAGTTGGTGTTGGTACTCACAGGTTACAGCAGCGCGTGAATTGTGTTGCGTTGAGTCGTTGTTTCTTCTATATGGGCACTGCACTTTGTTACGTTTGGGTCTGTAGTGTATATCCTGCGCGCTTTGGGTCGAATCACTCAGCCAGTTATGTGAGAACGCCAGCGGGTCGTGTGGTCTAGGTTTACATAGCTCCCCCAGCCCGAGATATTGCTCTTGAGTAGACTTGGTTTTCGGTCCAGCTGCAGTCGGTTCTCACTTGCTGTGTGCTCCGCTGGCCGGTATTGTGAAGCCTTTCAATCCGTTAAGTCTCAGAGTGTAAGCCTGGCCAGTAGTGGGAATATCGTAGTGTCCATGTTATGTTTGCCCAGCACGTGAGCCTCTCTTCAGTGTGTGCTACTACTGCTGGTGTAACATTAACATATTATCCCCAGGTGATTACATGTAGGATCAATGCAGCAGTAGTGTACCATATAGTTCTCACCCGTGCGGCTATTGCTGCCCAAGTGCTCTGCTATGCACTCGGGTTAGCAATTGAGCTCATATATCAGACCCACGGGTTTGGTGTCTCCGTTGGTCCAGCCCTTATTGGGTCTGCAGAAATCAAGTTCAGGCTATGAATGGTGGCGGGGTGCGTGCCTTTACTGTGTTGCTTTTTCCAGAGTTCGACCTATTCCTCGAAGTTCGTCCCCCAGGGTCTGTCACAGGGGTCCGGTGGCCGCTGTCTTTGGTCTCCGCTGTCTGATTTGGCAGGTGGATTATGCGCCCTGACTGGTCCTCCTGAGCTGCGCGCCTATTTATTCCCTCGCTTCTCACCTCTGGCTTCAGGCGCATACTCGCGCTCCTTGATTCGATGACCAGTTGTACGCTTGGTTTTCATTTAACGTCGATTGCTGGTTCGTTGGGGCAGCTGCAACCAGGGTGCCTTCCGCTGTCCCAGCTCAAGGTCGGGTCGTATCGACAGTCCGCGTGATACACGGGAGCTCGGCCCAGTCGCCCGCCGGTCTGTTAACTATCTAGCTCAGCCACTGCGTCCCCGTTCACAGGGACTCGGATGGGTAGCACGGGGTCTCCTTTACACAGCGCCAGACGAGGTTTATTGATTTTCCCGTTTGTGGCTGTGGTGCTGCTAGTTTCTCCCGTCTTTCCTCATCAGGTTTGGCGGGAGCGGGCTCCTCCCATGCTCTTGTCCGCAGCGTTGTCTCAGTCGGCACAGCCCCTTCTTGCTCCGGCCGTGTGCGCGGCAGTAGCTCACGGTTCCACACCTTCATTGGGGAGCGACTGCCTAATAGGTTCCTATGCTTTGCTGGCTCTTCAAAAGTTATATTCCTGCCTGGCGACGGCAAATAATGTTAAGGATTAATGGTGGACAGAGAGCTCCTCTTTTAGGTGGCCATTATAATTGGCTGCTCAACAGCGCCCTCAGACTTCCAACACTTTAATATACATTTCTTAGCTACGGCACAAGAAGTTTTCAGAGACTTTGCCAATATCCCCAAACAAGTACTTAAGTAGAGCCAGGGAGGATGGGATGTGGGCAATACTTTCTATGGCCTTGGCAATCCTGCTCCAGAATAATGCAATCGAGGGGCACAACCAATACATGTGAAAAGCATCCCCCTGTGGGCTACCACACTTCAGACACTCGCCTGTGCAGTCTGGGGTGAATTTAGCCATTCTAGCAGGGGTGTAGTGTAATTGGTTCAGTATTTTAAACATTTGTGCGAGTATGAAATGATGGTCACCTCTTAAGGAATGCAGCTTTCATTTAATGGTATTGTAACAATTTCAACTGCCCGCCTCCCATGGTATTTACAAAATCTCTTTGAGAAACGTATTCCCTGTCAGGGTACATATCTCTCAATTTCAATTGTTTAGCAGGATCCCAGGTCTTTTGTACAGTCTCATCAAACGTGGGCGAGATTCCCGGGAAGCACCACAATGGGGATTCACGGTCATAAGGTGTTACCACATTGATTTTCAACATTTTATTTGACCATGCACTAACTAACCGGATCAAATGCGCGGGAGTCCCTGTGTCGTGCACTAAATACAACAGAGTTTATCTCAGTGGGGGGCGCAGCATATCTCTCCAATGGTATATGTGGAGCTGTGTTTTCAGGGTTATACCAATATTTTGCAAATTGGACCTGTGATGCCAATTAGTAGAGCTCAGAATCAGGCTCTGCTAATCCGCCATTAGTGTATGGTTCAGCTAATTTATGCCAATTTATCCTAGCCACCCCAGGCCCCCAGACAAATGTAGTAGCTAGCGATTTAAGTTTAGAAAAGAATGTTCTACCGGGCCATGAAGGGATATTACAAAAGAAATATAACAGTTTAGGGAGGACCACCATTTTCAAAATTGAACCCGTCCATAAAGTGAAATTGGGAGTTTTGCCCATAACAGTAGCTTTGTGGATTGTGTTGTAAGTAAGTTTCATAATTGTCTTCATATAGTGATAGTCGAGCCCTCGACACCATTATACCCAAATATCATAAACAAATAGGTACCCATTTAAACCCACCAATGTTGGGTGGCTGTGTGGATTTGGGTGCGATAGGAAACCATTCTGATTTGGAATCATTTATCCTATAGCCGGAATATCGAGAAAACATGTGAATGTCCTTCTTGATCGGTTCAAGATTGCGTTCCGTATCACAGACATATAGGAGGGTGTCATGTGCGTATAACAATATTATTTGTGGGGACCCGCTTATTCTGATCCCCCTGTGCCCATGCACCTGTCTAACAAAGACAGACATGGGTTCAATGGTAAGGGCAAAAAGTATGAGGGAGAAGGGGCAACCCTCTCTGGTGCTCCTACTGAGAGAGAATAATGGCGACAGTGTTTGGTTAGTTAGGACTCTCGCTCCCGGATCGGTATATAGGAGTCATACACAACTGATAAAGTATGTGCCAATCCCAAAGCAGCGCAACACCATGAACAAATACCTCCATGACACAGAGTCAGATGCCTTTTCGGCGTCTAGCGCGGCCACCGCAACTTTCGCCTCTGGGCTTACCTGAGCCATCACTCCAAACAGGCGAAGGAGATTCAGAGCAGTCGATCTTGTGGGAATGAACCCTGATTGATCCGGATGTACTAACTGGGGCATATCGGGGAGAAGCCTTGAGCCCAGTATTTTAGCGGATATTTTAGCACCTGTATTGATCAATGACAGAGGTCTATATGAGGCCATACCGTGTGGGGGTTGGTGCGATTTGAGCAGAAAAGTTATAATGGCCTCACACATCGTCTGAGGGAGTGAGCCTTGTTCCATAGCTTTCTCCCACACACCCAGCAGAACAGTGGCCAATTCCTGGTGGAATCCCTTTTACAACTTGATCCCTAGGCCATCTGACCCAGGTGCCTTTCCAGATACTAGCAATCGTATGGCCGTAACAATTTCTTCCTCCGTTATGGGCAGATCAAATGTGAGTCCTCTAAATATTTAGAATATTTAGAAAGTTCATCTTCCGTTACTTCATCCCGATTGGAATGTAGCGTGGAGTAAAAATGCATCATTTATATCCTTATCGCGAGTCATGATTGAGCCGTCAGCAGCCTGAATCCCAGCAATGGGATTACGGCATTTTTCGGCTTTCAACAGGTTAGCTAGTGATCTACCAGCCTTATCCCCCTCCCCATATCTGCGAGCTCTTACTGGGGTAGTTATATAAAGTATCTCTCTTTCGGCTAACTTAAGGAATTCACCTAACAGCTCCTGAATGTGTGCCAGAGTCTCCTCTTTGTGTATTGTACTATAATTGTTTTCCTGTTCCCTGAGCTGGGATTCGATTTGCGTTAATTCTCTTCTGATATTTTTAAGACATCCAAAGGTTTTGGCCATGATAATACGTCTAATCCAAACTTTGAAAGTCTCCCAAAGCACCCCATGGGTGCAGAGAGAACCAGCATTGATGACAAAGAATTCCGCAATTTCAGTGTGTAAAGCTTCAGTCACACAGGGATTTCTAAGAATTGCAGAAGGCATCCGCCATTGTGGCGCCTGTGGAGAAGAGTTATACAGCTCAACCGGGCAATGGTCTGAGAGCGTACATGGAAGGATCTCGCAGGCCTGTACCATATTGGCAATCGAGGAGGTTAATAACCAATACTCTATTCGAGATTCCGAATCATGAACCGTGGAATAGTACGTAAACTCCTTCTCATGTGGATGAAGTATTCTCCACACATCTGTCAGGGGCAGATGTGACAGAATCTGATGCAATGTGTTGGCTGCTTTTGTAAGCATCCGTGGAGCGTTTGAGGAGCGATCTAATTGCATGTCAAGAATGGTGTTGAAATCACCTCCCCAGATTACCCAGGTCTCATCCAATAGGATAAGCATGTCCACTATTGCCTGGCAAAATTCTGGGTCATCCAGGTTAGGTCCATCGGTGTTGACCAATACTATAGGGTGCCCTGCAACATCCCCCCATACCAGTAAGTATCGTCCCAAAGGATCAACCTTACTTCTCGTAAATCTAAAACCCAATGATGGGTGAATAAGAGTAAGGAACCCTAGCTTGTGTAGAATATTCTGTATAATAACGCGATGAGCCCCAATTTTTAGCAAAGGCAGTATTTACTTTCTGCAAAGCATGTGTCTCCTGTAACATCAGGATCTGTGGGGCGTGTCTAGATACATAAGCATTGACTTTCCGTGCCTTCCGTGCCTTACCAGGGTTGTTGAGGCCTTGGACATTCCAGCTCAACAGCTTTATTTGCAGCCCCTTGCTTACGGAACCCTTAGTTGCAATTCACAATAACCCAGTCCATTCTTCACAATGTGTGCACCCTCCTTTTCCAAACATATTCTTGCAACATGACCATCATTTTAAAAACTTTTAACAATCTAAAACACTCCAGTCCTTACCCCCACCTGCCCTTAACAATGACATTTCTGGGGGAGCTGTTCACCTCACAACCCCCGTTTAACAACCCAGACCAGTCTGCCTCTGATACATACTCAGATTGAAACAGTATACTGGCCGGACCCGTCCCTCCACCCGCAACATCGACCCCAACTAGATGATGTCCCACCCGCATAACTCTTGGAACTTTCCCAGGGTGCGTATGCTGCAGCAATCGTGTCAGCCACAACTGCATGCCACTGACGGGGCACTATGAACTCAATTGTATTGGTGCTACCAAATTATTCCATCTTTCAGCTCAAAGCATAAAGGATATATCAGATTGCATAAATTGGTCTGCAGGGTCTCTTCTATCTTCATCTGGTCCTGGGTTTCTGTTCTGATCCATCTCGCGGTTCCGGGGTGGCAGTGGGACAGACAATTTAATGTAGTTCATAGCTTCAGTAGGGTTCTCAAAAAAGTGCACCCTGCCACCATGTTGAATCCACAATTTGGCCGGAAGATCAAAGCATACGGAATCCGGCGTAGTCGTAGCTATCTCTTCACTGGGTCATATAAGAGTCTTTGGGCATGCACCCCCGCGCTGAAATCCGGAAATATGTGAATGTTACTTTCCTCATATCTCAATGTTCCCATCTCTCAGGACATTCTGAGGATCAAGTCCCTGGGCCTCATCACAAGTCCAGCGGTAACCGTGCTGGTCACACCGGCAGGTTTCAGCCGGACTTGCAAATTTTACTGGCGCCTGACTTGCCGGAAACACCAGGGATTACAATCCCGATGTTCCGGGAAGTCAGGCGCCGGTCATTTTAAGTTCCCATTCATAGGACTGAATGGGAATGGGGACCACGGAAGCACCGGCACCGTTAACAACGGTGCCGGTGCTTCCGTGTAACTCTGCGGGCGGGCGCCGTTCCGCCCGCCAGGTCTGACCTGCCCGCAGACTTGTAGTGTGCCGGTCTGGTAACAGCGGTGCCGGTCCGGTAACAACAGTGCCGGTAGACTTACCGGCACCGTTGTTTCCAGACCGGCATACTCGTAATGAGGCCCCTGTCTCTGTAATTCAACAGTCTAGCTATAATGGTGCAGGGCGGGGCTCCTGGTTTGGGTTTCGGGCCAGGGTACGGTGAGCTCGCTCCACTAGGAATTGTTCAGAAAAGGAAGCAGTGGAGAAAAGGGACTTAAGGAGTGACTGCACAAAAGTTTCCTTTTGATCCTTGCATGCGTATTCAGGGACTCTGACAATTTGTACATTGTTCCTTCTGGACCTTGATTCCAGATCTTCGCATTTGCCCCTTATCTTAAACAACTCTGCCTTTTCTTCGGTCAGACTTATTCTGGATTTGGTTTCAGTTATCCAAGCTCCCTCCTTCTCCAGCTTCGCCTTGAGTGGCCCAATTGTTGCTACTATGTCATTGAGTTTGACATTTACGGATAAAAACCGGACTGAACAGTTATTAATAGGTGGTCTTCTCTAGAATTTCCTCTTGATGTTGGGGCATCGCTAGCCGGAGGTGCTGCGATGCTTGCCGCCGGGTCTGGGAGTTGGTAAATTAATCCATAGGGCCTTTCTTTTTGCCATCTGCGTCCTTCGTCATGGTCAATCGGTCGCACGAAGGATGTTTCTTTGTTAACAGTCAGTATTGCTGAGCAATTGCATACAGGGCAGGCCTGTATAACAGATTGCAGCCAGTTGATTCTGCTCCTCCCTTTCAAGTGTTGACGCTGGGCGAACAACCCCTGCTAGTAGGTTGGTGTCAGGGCTACAGTAGTAGTATATATTCTTAACTTGACTTTGATTCCAATCCTGTAGTCAAGTAAGAGACAGGTTTTACTACTTCCCTCAGGGTAGTGCCGCAGCAGTTATTTAAACAGGCCTGAGAGCCAAGGGGCCTCAGCTTTTATGGCAGTGTTTTGTCTCCTGTGACCAGTGACCACAGCACGCAACCTCCTTGTTGCTCACTGTTTACCCCAGGTGAAAAACGGCGTCCCCAAGAACAAGTGCCCACTCCACCAAATCGGATTGTGTCAATGCGTATAGTTCAATTTGAGTTATTGCAAAGGTAGGATCCTCGGGGCCCGCGATATGTGGTCAACAAAAGTAGCGGATATATAGGTTATACCGACCCCATGCCTGCTCTTGCCTTGAACAAGAGTTGCCAGTTTGATGCATATATGGTCCTCTTGCATTGGAAGCTAGCTGCCCCCCGGTCCACTCAGCCATCTAGCACTGTTTCCTCTCACCAGAGTTTGGATTGCTTCGCCCTAAAGAAAGTATGATGGACTGTGGCCCCCCGTACTCAGTACTCCACCCAGCAGATGTTTAGCCAATCGTTAGCTCCACTCCACTACCTCACTCGCCCCATTCAGTCCTGGACATGGTATCACCAATCGGAGGGTGTAGGATTTAAGCTACACCGGCTCTGGTGTTGCCCGCACTGTAAGTAGAAGCAAACAGCGGGGGCTATTGTAAGGATATTTCTATGATCGGGGAAGACTCCAATACCTCATCAGCCCATAGGAGAGTCCAGCGCCGGCCCCTACTCTCTCATGTCTCCTTTACTTCGTTCCGTGATGGATGTGCTAGGCTGCAGCCTTTTGTATACCCGTGCTCCAGCCCAGGAGCCACAGAGCCTCATGTAAATCAATCCACTCTTCAGTCTCAGTTCTGTAGTAATGTTAATTCCGGAGGTTGGGGCACTCAGGATATGCTCTTGTTAGCCAGTTAGTAGCCTTTCCAATAGGCAACCGCACGCATCGATCTGCTTAGAAGGTTGCAGCCAAGTATAGGGAAAGAAACAGCACAAGGGGTCAGGAGGCCAGTGAGGGTAAAAGGATTGTTACAGCTAACAGGACAGCACATGGCGGGTCAGCCAGTCAATTATTTGTCCGCTCCGGGAACCCCTGGTCGCAGTTCTCACCTCCCACGGCCGCAGCTGCATCTGAAAACGGTGGGGCCACACTCTGGTAGGATATTCATAGGCAGCCTCTTTCGGGGCCCATTGAAGCTGCTAGGCTGTAGGGATATCCGGCAGCCACAGCTCGGCGCACGGCCGTATTGTGTATACACACCGTGCCGCAGTCAGTACAGCGTACATCGCCCCTCCGTGTCCTCTCTGACTAACATTGGTTCACCCTCGAGCCACCGTTCTTGCAGTGAGAATCTAGCCACCTGCAGCAGTGTTACGGTCTTAAGTAATGGGAGCGGGGGTCACCCACTCTGCAAGCTGTCAGGGCTTCACAGCCAGAGGAGTTGTATCGCGGATCACCTACAGTTGGGACCCGCTCTGCCTCGTCGACCTTGATCTTCGTCGGCACTGGCGGCTATAGCAGCCCAGAGACGAGAAAGCTGGCCGCTGGTCTCTCTGCGCCTCGCTGCCATCAGCTCCTCCCCCCTCTCGCCTTGCGGTGCAGCGTTCTCTTCTGCATCAGTGTGCCACACACTACGGATGTCTCAGGCGGGCACTTTCTCCAACGCACCCAGCAACCCTTTGCGTTCGAGTTTTTCTGCCACCATGAGAAAACGTAGGAGGTTCTAAACGTGACAACCTCTTCCGACGCAGTTAATTCTCCTTTTCGTAGGGAAAGGTAGCACCTGAGAGGATCTGGGCTGTATGATCAATAAGACCGCTATTAGACCCCGGTTTTGATCAAAATTTGAAGGGAATATGCCTAATGTTATGAAGAACGAGCAGCGATTCATGCTCGGATGCTGAAGATACATTGAGTGAGGTGCTGCATCGCTTAACACTAGGCGAGGCTCAACACTACCGTGCCCTTGTCGCAGCGCTTAATGCCTGATCGGGAGACGGGGCATCACCAGGAAACGAAAGCGGTGAAAAGCTGGTGACAACCTCGACCGTAACCTGTCTCTCACGGGGACTGCGGGCGCTCCGGTGGACCATCGATGCTGGCCTGCAGAGAAACACAGGCCATTGAGTGACTGAGGAGCGGGACCTCGAAACCCACACAACCGGTAAGGCGCGCCAGAGTACTGCCAACTGAGACACTGGGAGAAGCAATCACAATAGGCCTGTCGTGGCTGTGAGCCAGCATTGATCCCCTAGTGGGCGGGCCAATTCGGGCTGCGTCAAGGGTCCCCCATAACTCAGACCAGCCCGTGAAAGTTCTGAAACAGCTGGCGGGGCCTGTTATTATGAGCTGCGCACTTGGCATTGCGTGCGGGGGCGCCGGGGGAGTTCCCCTCGGCTGGTGACCCATCGACAGTGCAGATACGTTGATCAGGCACAAACTGTTGAATCTCCCCGACATATATATATATATGTAGAAGTGAGGGGACTCCACTGAACCAATGCACAATGAATAATTCACTATAATCGCACTGTCAGCGCCTACATATTGCAGATAAGGGGCCACCGCAACCCAGCTACTAGGCAAAATAGAACTTGTGCAGGGCTCAAGATATTCGAGCTTGCTGACAGCTCTCCTCTGGGGCACCCGTGGTGATTGAGGCGTCCACCCCCACAGAGGCAGCTAACATCCAGGATAATATATCCACACGCAAAGCTCACTTTCCACGTCCTGGACACAAGACACCCGTGTGGGGCAATGAAGAGGGCCCTACGCTACCATCACAGGATTATGCGGGCATTTATGTTGTGCTGATCTCGACAGGAGACGCGCTAATACACGTTGGAGAAGGCAACAAGGGACGGATACAGTCAGTTTCTTGAAGAAACCGTCTGAATGATACCCCCCTGCTTGGACATTTTAGTTACAGATCTAGGACAGGAGGGGTACACACTTTTCCACTAATTCTACGAAGACTGTTGTACTAGTGGGGTCCGACACCTGTAGTGATCTAAAGGGAAGAGCGTGATAAACACTGTTGGAACCTCCCCAGTGGGGTTGCCCTCTGTTCGCAGTCCAGTGCAGCAAACTCTCTGGAAACACCAGTGATAAACTGGATGGGAATACGGTCAATGTAGCGACTTTCAAAAATCAGGTGGAGAAAGTGACCAGCCGCATTACAGAAGCAGAAACCCGCATCAGCACCACCAAAGACGCACTGGAAGCACTAAAAAATACGGTGACGACTATGGCGAAAGACTTGGGACCGTGAAACTAAAATGCGACGATTTGGAAGCCAGATCGCGCCGTAATGATATACGTATAGTCGGCGTCCCGGAGGAAGCTCTTAAGGGCCCTATGGAACTTGCAGTGGAGTCACTACTGAGAGACCTGCTGGGCGATCCTGGCTGGTCTCCCATGTTCATTGTGGAGAGAGCTCACAGAACTCTGGCCCCGCGATCTGAGCCTGGAGCTTACCCCAGACCTATCATTACGTGGATGATGAACTACAGGGACAGAGATCTAGTATTGATGGCAGCCCAGGACAAACAGGAACTACGGTGGGAAGCCAGCATCATTCGTATATTCCCGGACTATACGCTGGTGGTCCAGCAGGAAAGACGTACGTTTACTGCCGTCAAGAAAATGCTACGAGAACGCCAAATTCCCTATGCAATGTTGTACCCTGCTAGGTTGCGACTACAATACAAAAACAAAACGTATTTCTTCACGTTCCCGGAGGAAGCAACAAACTTTGTTGAGACCAACATTCCGCTCCCCTCCCAGCATCTGGTGAATGAGACCAATGATTTGACCAGCAGATCTCTGTGACAAAGAACATTATGGGACAAGTTGTCGCTAAAACGGAAGTAGATGGCGAACAAGGGGGAAGAAAGAAAATGATCCAGTTGTTTACTGTTGCCTTTTTATTTCTCCCTTTTGAATGTTATGGTTTATAAAGTGTGAAATATGGGCATTCCCAAAGGTTTAATATGTTTATAAGTAACAAGTAACCACGAGACAAACCGGAAATGTTAAGGGCTAATAGGCCCAAATCTTTACAGCAGACACCCCCTATTGCAGACTGTTAGGCAGAATCCTGTGCAGTGCCCTTAGGGACAACTACACACAATTAAGACTACAAGTGGCAATACAAGTTCACCTTTGGTACAAGCCTGCACTACACCGTTGAAGTGGTAGCAGTAGCGGAGCAGCCAGACCTATCTCAAGAGTAAATGAGCAGTAGTACAGATTACACAAAGGACCACAATTACTGTGACTCAAGCACACACTGGCCCTCATTACGACCCTTGCGGAAATCGACTGACCGGAGCGCCACAGCGTAAATAGCGTTTCCGCCATTGTACGAAGGAGCAAAGTGCGGCCCATTCCGACCCATCGGGCACGAGCACCACGCCACGGCGGAAGTGCAAAGTCCGCGATGGCGGAAATGACCCCAAAACGGCCCACACCGCCGCCGTACGGCGCCCTAGGTGCAATACCGCCACCCCACTTAGCGGTCACCGCAGTGTGCGCCTACCGGAAAGTACGGTGACCGGAAATATACGGAAACGGAAGTTAAAACATGGGCCCGGAACGGGAAACATCCCGGCGTACACCTATAAAAACACCAAAACCACACAACCACTAAAATCACTACCCTGAAACACACCCCAACCCGTCAACCACCCTAGCGAAACCACGAAAAATGGGAAAAGTAGCGAAGAAAGCGTGCGACCGCAAGCGGCAGGTCCACTTCTCCCGTGAGGAACTCACCGTGCTAACAGAGACCCTCCAGGAGAATGCAGCCGTCGTCTTCTCCACGCAAATGACCAGGACGGCACTTGCAAACAAGAAGGCCATATGGGCTCTGGTGGCACAGCGGGTAAGTGCGGTGGGGACCGCACCCCGCACCCCACAGCAATGCCGCAAGCGATGGGACGACCTGCGGATACGCGTCCGCAGCATACTCTCTGCCAACCGCAACATTGCCACAGCCACCGGGGGAGGTCCTGAATCACCCATCAAGTTGACCCCCTGGGAAGAAATCTGTGCCTCCACCATCGGAATGGAGAGCATAGAGGGAGTCGGAGGGATGGAGAAAGGAGTGCAGACATCCGAAGATTCAGGTAGGTGGGCCAGATAAAACAATGCCAAATCCACAAAGTCCAACCATGTGAAGTACCATGCGTCCACATAGTGCAACAGAAACACATGTCCAGGAGAACGTCCACACACATCGGCCTGAAAGCGCACGTCAAAACCCACAATAAATACATAAATAATTAAAAACCCCTAATACACGCACTACACGTGCAGCAGGCACACCCTAACTGCAGGCTGCCAAACAACTGCACCCTCACTCCACACACAAATCAAAGCACCTCCAAGACCCCGACCCAAATCACCCTCAGGTACCACCCCAATGCATGTGATACAATGCCATTCCAATTCCCACTGACCCATCAATAACCCTCGCCCTCCTTTACTCCACCACAGGGTCCGATCCAAACGACGAGCTACAGGACACCCCTACCAGCACACCTGCAAAGAGGGCCAAGACCAACGGCCAGAGACCCTCCACCTCAGCTGCACGCATCAAGACACGGCAGCAGCACAAATCAGGTGGCAGCACAGAGGAGGGAACATCAACAGGCACCCCAGCAGCCAGCATGGCCACAACACCACCACCACAGGTCCCCCCAATGGATGCCACAGAAGGCACTGCCTCTGGTGGCAGCAGCACCATAGGTGACACCCCATTGATGGCAGCATGCTCGGACACAGAAGACGGGGATGTCGAGGTCAGATCCATCCATGACCTGTCCCAATCCCCCTGTCTGTCCCCTCCCGTACAACATGAGGATACCACGCAGGTGCAGCCACAAGACGACGACTGGCCATCCCCCACAAGCCCTGTGGCAAGGCAACATGAGGACAACAGCCCCTCTGTGACACCACCGCAAATGGCCATGGCCCAGCAGAGGCAACAGTCCCTCGACAAGTTAATCGTCCAACAGCAGCAAATGGCCACACTCCTCAAGGGCCATGCCGATGAATGTGGGGGCACCAAGGCAGACATAGAAACATCAACAGAGACACTTAGGGCAGAAATGGAGAGAGGTACAGAGACGCTAAGGGCACAAATTGAGAGTAGCACCGAGAGCCTGAGAGTCCAAATGGAGAGTAGCACCGAGAGCCTGAGAGTCCAAATGGAGAGTAGCACCGAGAGCCTGAGGGGGGAACTGCATGCGACGTCCAAAGACGTATGTGCCGAACTTGCCGCAGTGCGCCGTGTGCTCACTGAGCTCTCGCAAACCCTTAGGGACATGCATGGACGTGAGCAGGCAGACACATCATCCGTTGCAAGTTCCGTCCAGGGCAGCCCCCAACGTAGATCTGGAAGGAACCTGCGCTCCACAGGCAGGGGTGCCCCTGATACCCGCAGAGGGGGCATGCAATAGCGGCAGCCCACTGACAATGAGCATCTTTGGACACTGGTGTTCGGGTGGGAGGTAGGAGGGTGGAGGGGGTGTGTTGGGCTCACTTGGGTGGCGGGTCGATAGGGTGTTCAACATGATATCACATATGCCATAAAAAGTGCACGATCAACCAATGAGAAGTGTGGACATTGATCTTTGTGTACTAGGCCATCATAGGCGTACAGTCCATATTGTGCATGTCCCAGACACACGCAGTGCCACGAGTCCCGTGTCCATGCATCAGCCACCAGGCGTGAGTGCTAGAAGCATACATCAATGAGATGCTGACGAATGTCACGGCCCTCCGGTGCCTCGCAGACTCCATGAGGTGCTGCCACATCCCCACCCTCATCATGACCATCATCAGGTGCTTGCAGTTCTGCGTCAGGGGGCATGGGCACATTTCTACGTACGCACATGTTGTGGAGCATGACACATGCCATCACCATCTTTGCAACCTTCTCATGGCGGTACAGGAGTGCCCCGCCAGACCTGCTGAGGCAGCGGAAACGGGTCTTCAGTAGGCCGAATGCCTGTTCTATGACTACACGGGTACGTGAGTGGGCATGGTTGTAGTCCTCCTCATGCTGGTCCCGTGGGTTCCGGACTGGTGTGAGGAGCCATCTCTTCAGTGGATATCCAGCATCACCTGTATGTGGACGAGAAACGTATGATGTGGAATGCCATTGATACGTACGCACACCCCCCCCCCCCCCCCCTTCCTGGCAGGTCAATGCCAATTCACATACCCCACATCATCATGCATGTAATGAGACTCACCGAGTAGCCAGGATCTGTTCCCTGCGTGTCGTTCCATGTAGCGTGGTATTGTAGAGTTCCTCAAGACCATAGAATCATGGGTTGATCCAGGGAATCGGGCACAACAATGTGTAATGATCCTGTTGGAGTCACACACCATCTGTACATTCAGGGAATGAAATTGTTTTCGGTTGCGGTACTGGGCCTCCATGGCATGTGGGACGACCAATTCAACATGGGTGCAGTCGATGGCACCAATGCAACCCGGTATGCCGGCAAGTGCATGGAATCCCACTTTTGTGTTGGTAATTTCCTGCTCCGAGCGTGGTAGAGAGATGTAGTCGTCTGCGTGCTTCAGGAGGGCATCGAGCACTTGCAATAGTGTCCGTGAGAACAGTGGCTGAGAAATGCCATGCAACTGTCCGACTGTGTGCTGGTAGGTGCCTGTGGCCAGGAAGTGGAGTACAGACACCACCTTCAGTAGGGGTGGGATGGCGGTTGGGCTATCTATCATGCTGACAAGGTCAGCCTGTGTCATGTCCACAATGGCGGCTATGGTGTCCCGGTCCAGACGGTAGAGGGTGTGGATCTGCTCATCAGTGAGGTTGAACGGATGTGCTCGGAGGCGTTGAATTGCGGGCTGCCTGCGTGGTGGTAGTGGCTGTGCTGGTGGGCCTTGCTGGCCCTGCCTTGGCCTCCTCCTCCTCCTGCGTCTCCTCCGTGCGGCTGGTTGTAGTTGGTGTTCGTCTACTTCTTGGAGTCGGAGCACTTGCAGTGCTATCAGGTCCCCCAGGGCCAACATCGCGAGTCCTGCCGGTAGCATTTCGGTGTGGTTGTGGGAGGAGACTGGCTGTGCAATTTATGTGTTTTCAGGCTGTATGGCCTCCACCTGTGGTGATTGATTCCACCTGTGCAAACTGCTCTCCCCTTTGGCCGAGCACGTCCCGCGCACAACGCTGCAATTCGGGGAATTGTATCTTGCTATTGCAATCATGTATTAGTACCCGATGGCCGTGTAAGATTGGTTGATATGTTCATTCTGCTGTGGTCCCATTGTTTCACATACTATCTGTGCAGTCGCGAACAGACTTGTGAGGGGTCAGTGGGGCGTAGTACTCGAGTAACGGTGGGCCCTCATGCATCACTGTACCGAGTTGCAACGACGGGCGGGGCGTCCCATTCGTGGGTGAAGGCAGTTGCCATTTTCACACACAGCCGCACTCGATGGGATGATTAGTGATTTCAAACGGCCACAGATGCCTTTTCGACGTGATGTTGCAAATGAGGAATTCGAAGGGCGGCGCTTTCGGTTTCCAGCTAGCGGCGAGGAGATGCCCACAGGTCTGACTGCAAATGTAACGTTCTATTGTTCTATGTCCTTGAGACAGGGCCCATGGCGAGGGAGCAATGATTGATATGAATAGTTTGGGATGCGCAATAGCTACGTGGGCGATGAGGCCGTCCGTTCCCAAATACATGTTACTTCACAACACTGGAATTACGGGCTGGGGCACTGTGGATTTAGCAGGCTGCATAACGCACAGACTCAATGGATGTTTCTAATGTCATGTGAGTAATTATTCAGGCATTTTGATCCCGGGATGAGGGAATGATGGATGGATGCATGGGCAGGTGATTTGATACAGAGTTAGCCATGTACAGGGCTTCTTGGGATCTATCCGCCTCCCCTACGCTATGTGATGCAGGGCTGCCATAGTGGGACCATCGTCCATCTGGCCTTGTTGAGCCCTCCCTGTCTCGAGGCGCCCTCAGACACTCGTTTGCGATGGTGTTTGCACCTCGATATAGATGGTTATGAGTCGCAAGTGGTTTTGGGGTGGTGATGTTCCTTTGGAGTGGGCTAGCATGCATATGGCTGTGGATTTCGTGTGATCATTGAAGTGAGTTGTTGGTATGTAGTTCTGATGGCCATTCTGTTCTTTTTCTTTTCTTTTGGTTGACAGGTATCTCCTCCCCTTTTGCCACTGCCATCTGTATGCCACTCCTGCAGATGGATTTTACTCCCGACACCTGCTGCTTCGTGTTAATCAGTGGAGCAGCATTACGATCTTATGGGACGATCGCCAATGGGCCACATGCCCTTACGCAGTACTGGTGGCTCGGAGCAACATTTCGGCCTTTCAGCTGGACTAGTGCCTCCCCATTGGGACGGCCCTGCGGTTCTGTGCGCTTCCATGTTGCCTTATCGGACGTGAATGTGGCTCTGTGTACCATGGGGGAACAGGGCGACACACAGGTAGTGGCTGGTCATTTCTTGCGGAAGCAGCCCACAATGGTGATTGGTGTTTTGGATTTCATGGCCTGATGGCTGTATGTGCTTGGTGATTTTGATGTGCATAAATATCTATTCTGATTTGGCCCGTGTAGCGTTTTTCTTTGCAAGTGATGTGGCATATGCCTATTTGGGGGGCGATGTATTGTGAGGAGATCTGCATTGGGTTCCAGCTTCGGGGTTTCGTTGCGTGGTACTGTGCTGTGCGCGTTTGCCTACGAAGCCCAGTGAGGTCAGGGATGGGGGCTGCCAATATGCCAGTTTGAATGTTGTCATGCTCAGGGGCGGGGGATTGGGTTTTGTGTAACAGATGCCGGTCAGCCAGGTGGACTGGTTGAATGATGTGGTTTTCGGTATATTGCTGGTCACAGGTGCCTGTGTTTGCGTGCGTTTCTTGGTGGGGGACTGTGGTCATGTCCATTGGGATGGCTTCTGTATTCGTGCCATCTGTGCCCTGCAGCTCCCATTGGCCCCTGTTGTGTTTCTTTTGTTCGTTGGCATGCATGGGTGACTTGTACATTTCAATGGTTGCATTGTGGCTTCATTGCACCTACGGGGAGTTGTACTTTGTGGGCAGGGAGCGGTGTACAGGCACTCAGTGGGGCCGTTTACGGTTGATTCGCGATGCCGTACTTCTCGCCATGGCGGAATGGTACATTCCGCCATGCCTGATGGCGTTAGGTACATGTCCGCTAGGGTCGGAATTGGCGTACCGTTGCACCATGGTGGTGTTTGCGGTTTGGCATGGCGCGCGCGCGCGTGCTTGGTGCAGTTAGCGTTGGCGTTCACTACGGTGTCGCTAATGGCTTCGTACTTTGCGGTGACGGGTCATAGTCGCACCGAGCGCTATTCGATGGCGGTATTGCATTTCCGCCATCGTTTTTCGATTTCCGCCAGGGTCGTAATGAGGGCCACTGACTCAAGGTTTCAGGTAAAAAATATAAGTACATTTATTTTAAACCATCTGTTCACAAAACACTTCACTTCTATAAATTCAAAACCATGCATAAAATACACCACACACAACCAATTCCACTCGTTCCAGCAAATTCAAGGTAAGTACATTAGGATTTGACAGACCAGTGTTTCGATACTAATGTGTACCCGCGAATAGAAATGCTCACGAAGTTAAAACACTCTTTGTACTTTAGTATTTTAAACAAGGGAAAAGTGGATAAAATCACAGGCAATACTTTTGTCAAAGCAAGGGAATGGGAGGACTCGTTTAAAGATACAGATTAAAGTCAATAGGCCTGCGCAAGTGTCAATGGAGCAGATGCTCAGTTGCCGAGGATCACACGTTGAACAGTTCGAGATTCAAGATGCCAAGACTACTTGGATATGGTCAGATGGAAGGAAAAGTTATAAGAGGGAAGGAAGAAGGAGCAAATCTTCGAGGAGGAAAAGGGTTCACCCCTATTCCGGATGGTCAGACGGAGAGAACGACCAAATGTGCACAGTACCTTATTCCTTTGGAGAAAAGCTGGTGCCACGGCAGTTGTTCCTGGTAGTTCCTGCAGACTCATGGTTTCTGCGGCTTCAGTCGTGGGGACAAGAAGGAGGATGTCTGGAGCGATCTTCACTACCTAGGGATGAGGCCAGCAGCGAAAAAGACAACAATGAATAAAAGGTGCGCTCCTTTAAATCACGAGAGGGCTCTTCTGATGGCTATCCGGACCACTATAGCACAGCAGTGATCTCGACCCAGGAGAGGATTCTCTGACTGAAGAAAGGGTGAGCTGGTTGATCCCACCAGGCTCATGGGAAGACTCCGGACTGGATCTCTTGTTGTTGAAGGGTAGATAGCTCAGGACTGCAGCAGGGCTTCATCGGGACTCGGGGTTGCAGCAGCCATTTTCTTCTCTGCTTCTCTTCGGTTCTTTGCAGTTCCAGTGGCGACTCTGCCTTCTAGCCCAAGAGTCCTGCTTTTTATGCCAAAATCCCCCATTAACACAGCCTGGCTGTCAATCACTCAGCAGGGGGGTTGTCCAGCCTGGACAACCACCTCAGCTAATCAACACAAAGTGCGACTTGGGTCTCCAAGTAGACCCTGTGCAGGGGGTGACTACACCCCTCCCTCACATTCAGCCCACCTAGACACCTAGACACCCAGACGCCAAAGGACGGCTTCTGTTCAGAAGCCCGCCAAAAGTCGGCGAACAAAGGAGGCAAACCTGGTTTGCCGCGCAAAGAAAGACACAAGAAGGATATTAACAAAAAGAAATGGCGATTAAACCCAACCGGAGCCGAAATAAAAAGTATTTGGGCAAGCGGGTTTAAAGTTCGAGGCTACTAAAATAGCCTAAAACGTTACCACGTTATGTAATATAATCGCGGTAGGAAAATTAGGGTAGATACCACTGCCACCTGCCAAGTCTTAATGTTAAGGGAGCGAAACAATGCTCCAAGAGGCACAGATCTCCAAGAGGCACAGATAAAAAGGGCTAATGATTAACCCTCTCCAATACTCCATTTAAGATGGGGTGTACTGGATCCGTGGTAAAAGTGACTATGTAAAGTTAATGGCAACTTTACCCTTTTCTGGGGGACAGTATTCGGCCCCAGAAAAATGGAGTCAGTGGGAAGTCTAAGAGACAATCCTGTGTCACTGCACTGAGTGTGCTGTGTAACACACAAAGCGTGGGGCTACTGAAGTGGTGTACTCCAGAGTCCACAATCATAAAAACAGTTGAAATACGCATGGCAAAACACAGGTAAGAGTGGGGGAAAAGCTCACACTCTTACCAGGTGGAAAAAATAAACTCCAGAAATCCAGCAAAGCTGCTGAGGGACTCACTAGGTAAGGGAAATTAGCCATAGAATGAGAATTCTCCCTAACACAGACGCATACTAGTGAATATGGGTAGGGAGGGTGATGAAAAGGGAAACATAGTTGAAGTTTGGGGAACTATGAGGGTGGGGGAGGGAAGAGGGACGGGCAAGCTGGAGGTTAAAGTTCAAAACACACAGGTACTGCCATTTACAAGAGATTAATTCACACTAAGACATAAAGGCGATCCGCAACTTCAGAACAAACTATATGATAATGGCTAAGGAAAGTAGAGATGCCATCGCGCTACTAAGCTGGAATGTCCGTGGGCTAGGGTCCCCAAAAAAGAGGAGAAAAATCATGGCTTACATAACGCAATTGGGCCCCAGAATAGTATTCCTTCAGGAAACTCACTTGCTAGACCACCAGGCAGAGAGGTTGGACCCTAATTGGGGATCGCAGCATTACTACACAGCATACTCGAGTCGAGCTAGGGGCGTGGTGATTTTGATACATAGGTCCATCCCTTTTATGTGTCACAGTTCAGAGGTTGATCAAGAACGCCGCTATGTACTGCTACATGGCAACCTCAAGGACAAAGAGGTAGTACTATTGAATATAGATGGCCCTAATGTAGACAACCCTGGTTTTTATTCCACACTATTCGGTAAACTGGCTAAGTACCCTCAGCGCATTTGATTTGTGGCGGCGACATTAACACCATTCTTGATATGTGCCTAGACCTTACATCTAATCAACCTAGGGCACCTACTAGTGCTGTCCGCATGATACTGACCCATATGTCCGACTTAGGTCTACGAGACGCGTGAACATCTCTTCATGGAACCGAACGGGTATACACATACTACTCCTCGGTCCATGATATGCTCTCCAGGATAGATGTCTGGCTACTATCCCATGAAGTAATAGGCTGGATCACTGAAACACAGATACATCCTAGAACGTACTCTGACCATTCTCCTATCCAAATATCGCTAATGATCCTTGAGATGAAAATACACAGACCCCCATGGAGATTCAGATCTGCAGCGCTGGCAGATCTGGTTTACAAAATATCATAGGCCCAACACATAGAGGAGTACTTTGAACTTAACTAAGGTTCGGTAACAAGTCAGGCTGTACTATGGCAGGCTTTCAAGGTGTGCATCAGGGGTACCGCAATGTCCACGGAATTTGGAGTGTTGAAAGACTTACACCCCTATTAGTTGCCAAATCTTTATATTGAGCAGTGCCATGGTCAGTAGTCTTTTTGCCTAGCCATTTATCCAGAGGCCCCCTTAGTTCCTTCCACTTGTCTAAAAATTCCATTGCCCAAGTCCTTTGTTATTACAGAGTCCTAATGCTTCAAAGCAGAAATAACCTGCCCCAGAGTCTCAGGGTCATTTACTCCAGAGGTACCCCTTGGAAACTCCACTCACTTAGTTTGTCGTGCGTGTTTCTTATTGTCTAGGCGCTTCACACATTTATTGGAGTGATGAATCATAGGGAACTGGCGCGGCGCGAAAGAGATATTGCCGGCATGCAAGAGCGGTATGCTCAATCGCCGTCCCCTCAACTGGGTCTAGATTTTAAAACTCAGAGGAATTCAGGGAATCAGCGGATCGTGATGTCCACTACTTTGACAGGCCGGGTGCGGCTCGGTGATATGGGTATCGCGAGTGCCCTGGCAGACTACTGGCCAGGATGGTGCGAGGGGAGCATGGACCCATGTGCATACCATGCATAACACGTCCAGACGGGGCAGTGACTACAAAGCAAAAGGAAATTGATAATTCTCCAGAAGCTTTTTTATTTGTTTAGCACCGTCCCAGTGTGGCCAGGTAGAACATTGTTTTCGAAAATGAGGGGCGCATGCATATCATTGGTGTGGAATGGACAGTCTATATTGAACTGGCAGGTAATTACAAATTACATGCTGTCTGGATAGAAGCCCATGGTGAAGATGAATTACCCGCGACCACCAGAGAAGCTATTATCACCCTGCTACTTAAGCCAGGGAAGCTCCCTGAAGATTGTGGGTCATATAGACCACTGTCACTGATAAATACTGACGCTAAGATTTTTGCTAAAATCCTGGCAGCACGACTGACACCCTTAATGCCATATATGGTCCACGACGACCAGGCAGGCTTTGTAACAGGTAGATCCAAAGCAACGAATATCCGACGCTGCCACAATATACTAGCGACAATACCGAAAGAAATACAAGGATTGGCGGTTTCACTCGATATGCAAAAGGCCTTTGATACGGTCTTCTGGCCTTTTTTATTCAGACTTCTCCAGAATTATGGGTTTGGGCCGTACTTCCTCAAGTGCATCAAGACCTTATATACACACCCTTATGCTAGGATAAGTATTAACGGCATTCTGTCAGAGGTGCTGGAACTAATGGGAGGTACACGTCAAGGCTGTCCGTTGTCCCCCCTATTATTTGCACTAGTAATAAAAGCATTGGCAGATCTACTGAGGGCGAGATACAGCAGACTTGGACTATTGTTAGAAGGCATGCTAGAGATTATCACACTGTATGCCAGCAACATTCTATTGTATTTGAAGAACCCTGAGTACAATTTGTGTAAGGTCCTGCCAGTAGTAAAGACCTTTGGGGAGTATTCGGGCCTGAAGCTGAATGCTGCTAAATCAAAAATCTTCCCTCTCACAGAGGCAACTGCCCAGCCGCCAGAGCTTCACGGACTTCTTTGGAGTCCAGTTCATATCACATATCTCGGGGTATATGTGGCAAGAACGGCACAGCTTTCCCGCACGCTAAACTATGATGCAATAGCTAATGCCCTCTGTGTTAAAATGGAACGATGGAGATCCCTTCCATTATCAATGATGGGCAGGATCGCTCTCATAAAAATGATAATTCTCCCTAAGCTTTTTTATTTGTTTAGCAACGTCCCAGTGTGGCCAGGTAGAACATTGTTTTTGAAAAAAATGAGAGGCGCATGCATATCATTGGTGTGGAATGGACAGTCTAGATTGAACTGGTGGGTAATTACAGATCAATACCCCCAGGAGGGTTTGGCAATGCCGGACTTCGAGGTCTACTACCTGGCAGCTCAGGCACACTATGCGTCACAATGGGCGGCCAACTATCTTGACCCTAGTGAAATAGCGGCTATTGTGCCAACCCCGAAATCAGCTGTTCTTCTTCATGACATGGCAGTGTCGCGCCCCAAACGATACAACACTATTAGCCCAACATTAGTGACGTGCACGGCCTGGGCTAAGATAGCGAATATACAAGGTCTGAATACATTGTACCATCTGAGTATGCCAATATGGGGAGCCCACTACATTTCACCCACCACTGTCTCTGAAGTAGCAACCAATTGGAGCGCCAAGGGTATCATCCAACTGGGGCAACTGTTCCCTGATAAGAAATTTCTGAAATGGGATATACTTAAGGGAACGATAGGGGACACGCCTAAACACAAGATGCAATACATGCGAATGAGATCTGCTATCGCGAAGGTTTGGGAAGAATTCCCAGCAGTGCCAGTGATTCACCTGGGACTAGGATATATGTTCACTGCGGGGAAAGGTAAAATAATGGCCTCCACACTATACAAACTCATAATCAACACTCGTACCCCGATCATTAATGGGGCCAAAGAACGGTGGGAACAAGATCTGGGACACCCGATAAATGATGAACAGTGGATACAATTATGTGGCCTGACCAAGCATATATTGTGCAACAAACAGTACACATTGATACACTACAAGATCATGCACAGGATACATTACACTCCAGCTAAATTGAAACGCATATACCCAACAACAGATGGGACTTTTCCCAGATGTGCAAGCGAGGAGGCCGATACCCTGCACATGTTCTGGCCATGCACCCACCTCAGAGAATACTGGGCAGACATATGTAAAGTGATAGATGAAATGGCACACCAGCCTGTTGAGTGGTCTCCAATGATGTGCCTACTAGGAGCCACAGGAAAGCTGAATCCCACATGGCGGAAGTTACTTAATGTGGGTTTACTGCTGGCAAAAAGGGCAATACTCCTGAGGTGGAAGAGCAAACACCCACCCACTAAGAGTGATTGGGATAAAGACATGATCTGGACGAATGATAATGAAGAAATGTACATAGAATTGTTGCATGCTTCTACACGGCTGTCACATCCCGGTTAAATTGGAGACTACTATGGCGTTTGTCCGAGCACTACCCGACACGCAGAACCCTTTGAGACTACAATTCCCACAACTCCCGCTACTTGTAGTCACGTGACACGTGCACTACGTTGTTGTGTTTCCTTCATTGTGGACCGTATTTAAATGCCGGCTATTCCGAGATCGGGTGCTCCTAAACTGTTGTTAGTTACGAGCTTCTGTTCCCGGACTCCTGTTTAATCCTTGACTACCCGGCGCTCAAATCAAGTTGTTGTCTCTGCCTTGTCCTTGTCTGCCTCCCGACGCCTGCCTCCCTCGATTGTCCCCCTTGGATTATATGAACCCGGCTTACTCATTATTGACTTCCCATTTCTGAATCCTTAAGTTTTGGTGACCCGATACCCCGAACATTTCCTTAAGGGAACTAGCGTGAGGTGAACGCTCGCTTCCCTGGTCATTTCATTTCTTTTCCTTGTCCGCTCCTGTTACTTTGAACACTCTTGGAACGGTTTGCTGCTTTATTTTGAACACCTTTTGGAACGCTTTGCTGCCTTGCACGGAACACTTTTGGAACACTTTGCTGCCTTAACACAGGATTGCTTTGAACACTTTTTGGGACGCTCTGCTGCTTTAACTCTGGATTGCTTTGAACACTTTTTGGGACGCTCTGCTGCTTTAACTCTGGATTGCTTTGAACA
This sequence comes from Ambystoma mexicanum, assembly GCF_040938575.1. NCBI lineage: Eukaryota > Metazoa > Chordata > Amphibia > Caudata > Ambystomatidae > Ambystoma > Ambystoma mexicanum. The sequence goes on from NC_090939.1 coordinate 642,901,965, forward strand.
CCTTTTGGACGCTTTGCTGCTTTCACCGTGGTGTTCCTAGGATACGGGCACACCTTTCCTTCACCATACATCCTCCTTGTCTCTGCATTTCGATACTAGTAGGTTACTGGTATATTGTTTCTACGGAGCAGGTAAGAGTGGGTAATTGTGGGCGTTGTTGGCTGTTTGTTTTCCAGCACTACTTGGCTGCATTTCCTGAACAATTGTTTTGTTCTTTGTCCCTCTAGCTCTGACGATTCTGCTCCTGCCTTTTCACTCAAGCCCCCGGCCTGCCAGGTGTATTGATCCCTGTCGGTTGAGCTCTTGGGGGGGGAAGTCTTTGGCACATCACCATAAAGATTTCATATTCCCTGAGTGAAGGTAACTTCCCCAAAAGAGTGGGGAGGTATTATTTTCAACAACCAGAAAACAATCCCTGAGTTGTGACAGATTTAGGAGCCTTACAAAAACACCTATTGGTTATGGAGTCTGCATCAGATCCAATGGCAGCTCTCATGCAGGCTTTTTCTGCCTTACGTACCGATATGGCATCCGCACATGTGACCTTACATCAACGCATGGATGTATTACAGAGCTTCGTGCAGCCATTACCCCATGATGAGGAATTTGGTGATGCCGCTGCGGCGGCACCTCCTCCTGTACCCCCTCCGGCTCCATCTCCAGTTGTCCTTCCTGGGCCCTTTCCTTTGGCCCCACCCGAACGCTTTTTGGGGGATCCCAAGGCGTATCGGACTTTTGTGAACCAATGTCGCCTTCACTTTCTTTGTCGTCCCTTGGCGTTTCCAGACGCTACCACTAAGGCGGCCTTCGTTCTCTCCCATCTAGGTGGCACTGCCGCAGCATGGGCTAATCCTTTGCTGGAAGTTAATGATCCGGCTCTATATGACTTTGATAGGTTAATCCAAGCCATGAATAGCGTTTTTGATATGCGATACAAAGCACAGACTTCGGATTTGGAGTTCTTGGCTATTAGTCAAGGCAAGACAGATCTCTTGACTTACCTGGCTCGTTTCAACCAATTTGCGGCTGAGACCACATGGCCAGAACAGAAGAAAGCGGCTGTTTTCTATAAAGGTTTGTCGGATGACCTAAAAGACGCCCTATCAGTGGTACCCGCCCTTCCGCCTGGTTTTCCCAAATTGCTCGACCTAGTCCTGCAAGTCGATGCTCGGCTTCGGCAAAGGTGTGGCGAACGTCGGTACCCCGATATTCGCACCTCTTCTCGACCAGATGGAACTACTTCTGTTTCCCATGGCGAGGCCGAACCCATGCAAATCGGGGCCATCAGGGGTCCGTTATCCAAAACTGAACGAGAAAGACGGGCGGTGAACAACCTGTGTTTCTATTGTGGCCAGTCAGGTCATTATATTCGTTTGTGTCCTAAAAGACCTGCCAAGTTGGCGGGAAACGCCAAGACTCGTCCTTAAACCGGGTCTTCCGGACGAGTCGAATGAACCCGGGCTCGGATAACTGTTTTCCGTCTTCACATGTTTACCTTGCTATGCGCTTCAAGGCTCCTGGCATTAAAACCTTTTCCAATCCTGTAATGATAGACTCAGGGGCTAGTGGGAATTATATGGATCTCAAGTTGGCCGAACATTACGGACTACCCGGATTTCCCAAAACGCGACCTGAGGACATTCATGCAGTAGATGGTTCCTGCTTGGTATCTGGACAAGTAACGGAGCAAACTGCTTCACTACAAATGTCCACCGCACAAGGTCATTCGGAATCCATTACCTTTGACCTTATTACGGCCCCTCAGTTCGGCATAATTCTGGGTCTTTCTTGGCTACAAACTCACAATCCTGTAATTGATTGGGTTGAACAAACAGTGCGGTTCTCCTCCTTTTTTTGCATACAGAAATGCCTTGGATCCCATGATGTAGCAGCATTTTCTCCTTGCCTAGCGATGGTGACTAGCGTCCCTTCCGTCAGCGCCATGTCATTTAATCCAGTCCCTGCACTTCCATTGGAATACCGGGAGTTCTCGGATGTGTTTGATAAAGGACTGTCAGAAAAACTGCCCCCACACAGATGTTATGACTGCCCCATTGACCTGATACCTGGGGCAGTAATTCCACATGGTCGTATTTACTTGCTCACTCAGAAGGAAGAGGAACATCTACGGGATTATGTAGACAATGCTGTGAATTTAGGACACATACGTACGTCCCGTTCACCGGCGGCCTCCCCAATCTTTTTCGTGTCGAAGAAGGAAGGGGATTTACGCCCCTGTGTGGATTATCGGGCCCTCAACAAAGTCACGATTAAAAACCAATATCCACTGCCACTCATCACGGAACTCCTCGATAAAATGACCTCCACTACTATCTTCACCAAGTTGGACTTACGGGGAGCATACAACTTGGTGAGGATACGAAAGGGGGACGAATGGAAAACTGCATTTAAGATGAAATTTGGGCTCTATGAATATTGTGTAATCCCCCTTGGGCTTTGCAATGCCCCTGCGACATTCCAACATTTTGTAAACGATATCTTCAGAGACTTGCTGGATTGCTACGTCGTAATATATTTGGGCGACATCCTGATATATTCAGAATCCTTGTCTCAACATGTACAACATCTGCGCTCTGTCCTACTTCGACTAAGGGAGCATTCCCTCTTTGCAAAACTAGAGAAATGTGTGTTCCATGCATCCTCTGTGGAGTTGCTGGGGTTTCAAATTTCCCAAAAGGGAGTATTCATGTGCACCTCCAAGGTCCAGGCAGTATTGGATTGGCCTGTCCCGACCTCAGTAAAAGCTCTCCAATCCTTCTTGGGCTTTTCTAATTTCTATAGGCGTTTCATTGCCTCCTTTGCCGAGATAGTAGCCCCACTAACCCGGTTAACCAGTCCGAACGTCCCTTTCCTTTGGGATGACAAAGCGCAATCCGCATTTCAGACATTGAAAGAACCTTTTACTACCGCTCCGGTATTGCAGCACCCATCCATCTCTCCCGTTTATTGTGGAAGGTGATGCCTCCGCTGTTGCAGTAGGGGCCATCCTATCACAGATCTGCCCCGCTACTCAACGCTTACATCCAGTGGCCTTCCATTCTCGGAAACTTACGTCGGCCGAACGAAATTATACGATCATGGAAAGAGAACTGCTGGCAATAAAGGTGGCATTTAAGGAGTGGAGACACCATCTCTTAGGTGCCAGGCACACGATTACTGTGTACACAGACCATCGAAACCTCCAGGCCTTGTCCCATGCGAAATGTACCAATGCCAGGCAGATACGTTGGCATTTGTTTTTCACAATGTTTGATTTCATAGTGACGTATCGCCCTGGTCCATTACATGGAAAGGCCGACGCTTTATCCCGCATTGGTACTCATATGGATACTGTGAAGCAGACTACCCCGGTATTACCCTCAGGGGCTGTTGTATGTGTTTGTTCAGTCTCTCCATCCATCCCAGACGGATTAAGGAGGTGGGCTAGGGATCATGTTCCTGTTCTTGAGGAGATGGGCGCTGAACTTATCACCGGCCTTCCGTACATTAAGGGTCTACTGTACCTGCCTGACAACCAAACCAGACGGAAGGCTCTCGAATGGTCCCACGATCTCCCGTTAACCGCTCATCCTGGCCAGGCCAAAACCTATGATCTTCTACACCGATGGTGCTGGTGGCCGGGTATGAAGAAGGACGCTGAACAATACGTCTCTAAGTGTGCCATATGTACACAATGCAAGAGACAGCCGGGTAAACCCGTAGGTCTTCTAATGAGCATGCCATTACCACCGCATCCGTGGCATACGGTTACCCTTGATTTTGTGGTGGAACTCCCTTGTGTCGAGGGAATGTCCACCATTCTGGTGGTAGTGGACGTCTTTACCAAGATGGCTCGGTTTATACAATGCTCAGGATTACCTACTGCTTCTACATTAGCCAGCTTGTTTTTTGACCATGTGATACGCTTTTTTGGATTGCCTAGGGTCCTGATTTCCGACCGAGGGTCTCAGTTTACCTCACGTTTCTGGCGTTCTCTCACTTCCTCCTTGGGTATTGATGCCCGCTTGACTTCGGCCTACCATCCTCAGACAGACGGCCAGACCGAACGTACCAATGGCACCATGGAACAGTTTCTTCGCTGTCTGTGTCTACAGCATCAATCAAACTGGCTCTCGCTTCTAGGTGCAGCCGAATTTGCCTACAACAATTCCAGGCACTCGTCGATTGGTTGTTCTCCGTTTTATGCCCTATATGGACTACATCCTAGAATTCTGCCGCCTGTCTTGCCTTCCTTAAAACAATTCACCGCAGCTGATGCTGTGAGGGATTCTCTGCTCGCCATCCAGAAACCGGTCTTAACGCATCTGCAAGCTGCGCAACGTCGCACCAAAATGCAAGCTGACAGGCGGCGCTCGCCAGCTCCTTCATATTCTTGTGGCGACCGTGTATGGCTCTCTACAAAGCACCTGGCCATTCGGGGCAAAAGGAAACTTTTGCCATGTTTTGTGGGACCTTATACCATCCTACGCTGCCTCAACCCTGTCACTGTTTGTCTAAACATTCCATCTCATTGGCGGGTGCACCCTGTGTTTCATGTCTCCTTGCTTCGCCCTTTTGTTCCCGGCACACGGTTGCCTGCTGTCCCAGCCCCAGTCAATGTCAAAGGAGAGGATGAGTATGAGGTACGTGCGATTTTGGACACTCGCCTCTGTCGAGGGGTTCGAACTTACCTGATTGACTGGGTGGGGTACGGTCCAGAGGACAGGTCCTGGGAACCGGCCTCTAATTTGAATGCACCCCGTTTGTTGCGTGCCTTTTGGTTGCAACGCTTACAGAAGCACAGAAGATGTTGTCCTTTGTGGAGGGGTACTGTCACATCCCGGTTAAATTGGAGACTCCCATGGCGTTTGTCCGAGCAGTACCCGACACGCAGAACCCTTTGAGACTACAATTCCCACAACTCCCGCTACTTGTAGTCACGTGACACGTGCACTACGTTGTTGTGTTTCCTTCATTGTGGACCGTATTTAAATGCCGGCTATTCGGAGATCGGGTGCTCCTAAACTGTTGTTAGTTACGAGCTTCTGTTCCCGGACTCCTGTTTAATCCTTGACTACCCGGCGCTCGAATCAAGTTGTTGTCTCTGCCTTGTCCTTGTCTGCCTCCCGACGCCTGCCTCCCTCGATTGTCCCCCTTGGATTATATGAACCCGGCTTACTCATTATTGACCTCCCATTTCTGAATCCTTAAGTTTTGGTGACCTGATAACCCGAACATTTCCGTAAGGGAACTAGCGTGAGGTGAACGCTCGCTTCCCTGGTCATTTCATTTCTTTTCCTTGTCCGCTCCTGTTACTTTGAACACTCTTGGAACGCTTTGCTGCTTTATTTCGAACACCTTTTGGAACGCTTTGCTGCCTTGCACGGAACACTTTTGGAACACTTTGCTGCCTTAACACAGGATTGCTTTGAACACTTTTTGGGACGCTCTGCTGCTTTAACTCTGGATTGCTTTGAACACCTTTTGGACGCTTTGCTGCTTTCACCGTGGTGTTCCTAGGATACGGGCACACCTTTCCTTCACCATACATCCTCCTTGTCTCTGCATTTCGATACTAGTAGGTTACTGGTATATTGTTTCTACGGAGCAGGTAAGAGTGGGTAATTGTGGGCGGTGTTGGCTGTTTGTTTTCCGGCACTACTTGGCTGCATTTCCTGAACAATTGTTTTGTTCTTTGTCCCTCTAGCTCTGACGATTCTGCTCCTGCCTTTTCACTCAAGCCCCCGGCCTGCCAGGTGTATTGATCCCTGTAGGCTGAGCTCTTGGGGGGGAAGTCTTTGGCACATCACCATAAAGATTTCATATTCCCTGAGTGAAGGTAACTTCCCCAAAAGAGTGGGGCGGTATTATCTGCAACGACCAGAAAACAATCCCTGAGTTGTGACAACGGCCTAGGAATATTTGGGGTAGATATAAACAATACCTGTCCGACAGGTCCGAAGAAGAGGAAGACGCATAAGGGTAATACTTCTGTGAGTTGATTTTTCTTTTATGGAAGACATATCGATAACATGTAAGAAGTGTGACTTGATAATGATTGAATATATGCTGTACCTGTGTGAAATAAAATAAAACATATATTTTTTTAAAACATAGCTCAGTATCCTCTTTTTACCTAGCCCACCTGAACAGATGTAAAGGCACATCTGTGGAATGCATTTTCTCCTTACAATATGAAAGCATGTGTTCGGTCCTTTTTGAGCCCAAACTGAACTTTCACATGTTACCCACTCGGGCAAGGGGTATAACCAAATGGCTGAGTCGATTCATAGCCAAGTCAGTGGGGCTTCCTGGCCTGGGTATATTAGTCAAGTGAAGGTAATAACCGACATAGGGCCTCATTACGAGTATGGTGGTAGGGGGTTAACGGCACCGGTAAGGATGCCGGTGCCGTTAACCCCCTACCGCCGCATTCTGAGTTCCCTTAGCGGGTCCCACTAAGGCCGGCTGGTTTTACCAGCCGCCCTTAGCGGGAGCCACTAAGCGACCAGGGAGCTAATAACGGGCCCACTATTTGCGGGCCCGTTATTAGCTCCTTCCCCATTCCCATGAGCCCTATGGGGGCTCGAATGGGAATGGGTAATGGTTTTCAGAATGGGGATTTACCGGGTCCTCCAAGGTTGGAAGGACCCGGTAAATCCCCATTCCGACTACCCGGACCCGGACACGGGTTTGGAGGCAGCCATGGCACTATTAGCACCATGGCTACCTCCAAACTTGTGATGAGGCCCATAGACTCTTTATCCTCTAGGAGGCAGGACATTGATGGAGTTAAGGCAGGCAGAGAGATATATATTTAGATATAAGTTGTTTTCAACATCTTGAATACCTAAGTCCATGCTTCGTTGTGCCCCCAATTTACTCCCTGGTAGCTGAGGCCTTCGGGAAGTGCAGGGAATGAGGGGTGACACCTCCTTGGGAGTCATCCTTACTGAATTCTAGCAGAGGGCCTGAAAATTCAGCACTCCCCTCCTAGGAGGTTGCTTTAATAGATTGAAAACCCACCACTCACTAGATTCCTTTTTGAGTTATTGTCAGTAAGAGGTCCCCTTCCATGGGGTGGAAGTCAACCCTCAGAGGAGGAAGGGAGTGGGAGACAGAAAGAGAGAGAGATAGAGAGAGAGAGAGAAAGAAAGAGAGAGAGAGAGAGAGAGAGAGAGAGAAAGAAAGAGAGAGAGAGAGAGAGAGAAAGAGAGAGAGAGAGAGAGAGAGAGACAGAGAGAGAGAGAGAGAGAGAAATAGACTTTCTTTAATGGATTCCAAAGTACCCTGATAGGGAACATTGCTCCTGTAGGTAACTTTGTTACCACCGTTGGCAATGGTCATTCACCGCTTGATTATGGTTTTTAGTTACTCCCCATTCTGACTTCCTCTAGGATTTCATTGGGGAGTGAAGGTATTACTGCATTTGGCAATACCATCTGCACCATTACTGCCATGGTGAGTGGACCTCCATTCACAAGGTTGCGTTTATTTTGGTATGGGTTTTGTAATCCACAAGCAGGCAGAGTTGTAAAACACACTGTAATGGTTTACTGCCTTTTTTTAAAATAACTTTTTTAATAACTTTTTTTATAACTAGCGCAGAGTGGAGCTGGAGAGTGGTCTGCTCAACTTGCTGTGAACGCTGCTTTTTTGAGTCTTTTTTTGTGGCTACTTTGACTGGGAAGAGGGACTTTGCAGGAGATCTGTGATTACTGCATAAAACCATTAAACCCGCGCAGAGCAGAACTGGAGAGTGGTCGGCTGTGATCTGGGGGAGGCCGGTAAGCATAGACTATTCACTTTTGTTAAACGTTTGCAGGGAATAAATGACTTTGTGTCTAATATAAAGTGAAAGCTTAAGGAAAGTTTGGACTGGAAATGCGTGGGAATCAAAGTAAAGAACGAGAAACACTAGATGCACCTGAGCCAAGTCAGATTTCTAGGACCGGCTCGGTGCTTGGTTTTTAGCATGTGCATTGTACCAATACCTACAATCACAAAGAAAGCAGGCACAGGCTACTAGCAAAACATGCCCACGAAATCTATGAGATTGTGCAGGTATGGTTTGTGTAGTAGAACCATCACCTCGGGCAAGCGTTCAAGGAGCCCGGGTAAGCGTGCAGAGATTGCTAAGACTTCCCTGCACGCAAATAAGGGGAAAACAGACATTTCAAGCTCCCTCTGCAACACGATAGCAATACCAGTGGAATCAACAATTCATGTTGAAAAAATGTCTCACAACACTCCTTTACAATTGACAATGGTGGCTCATTGTTGAATTTGTGTCTGCAAGACCCAGATGATTATAATAACATAATAGGCACACACCTATCTAAAAGCCCCAATTTGGAGAACCTTAACTCTAGTTCAGTGCTTTTAGTGAAAAAGATACTCTTGATGAAGACATGCCAGTAACAGCTAAGAACGATTTGACACCAGTAACAGACCCACCAAGCCCAACCATCAATATCATTTTTGCAAAAATGGAGGTGCTTTTCTCTTTGTGCTCCAATTTAGCAGCAGAACAACACAAAGTGAATTGAATAATTGCAAAAGTGGTAGATTTGATTTTAGAGAACAGCATGAGATCAAATACCCACGAAGAAGCATTGACAGAGGAAAAAGACAACAGTTGGCGTGAACGTGGCTGCAGGGGGAAACATTCCAGACCTGTGAGATGGCAGTGGTCACAATGAAGTTGGGAAACAGTATTAGTGCCCCACAGCAAAGTATATCTTTGGTATCTGCTACGCTGCCTCAGAGTGACTCGCAAACTATTATGGCAGAAAATTAGCAGGATGCTTTGGATCTTCTCTGCAATGAGATATCAATGATGAGAAGCCCCTGCAAGATACACAATAAACGTGTGAAGCACCTGGACAATAAGAAACACGCACGACAAACTAAGCGAGTGGAGTTTCCAAGGGGCACCTCTGGAGTAAATGACCATGAGACTCTGAGGCAGGTTGTTTCTGCTTCGAAGCATCAGAACTCTGTAATAACAAAGGACTTGGGCAATGGAATTGTTAGACAAGTGGAAGGAACTAAGGGGGCATCTGGATAAATGGCTAGGCAAAAAGACTACTGACCATGTCACTGCTCAATATAAAGATTTGGCAACTAATAGGGGTGTAAGTTTGAATTTGTGTGGGGAATGCAATGTTTACGCAAATTTGGAAAATTCTAATACCACATTATGCTTAACCCCACCATGCCATACCATAAGTAAGGCACAAGAAAGAGGCCGCAGTATTGGCCTGGGAGGATCCTTTGACGCTAAAATTTCCATTGCTTTAAGTAATTTGGTAAGAGTGGAGGAACTTTCACCAGGGGTGGACAGTCCCTTTCAAAATCGATCAGGTTTGCTTGCCTCGTGGAGGAAAATACCCTGGCTTTCCGCAAAAGGCAACAGTGATCTTCTACGTGTGGAGCTACCGAAATGGAACACTGTGACAAATTGGGCTCTGATCGAACTCTCCTCACCAGCGATTACATCTCTCTTGTGCACACACGCAGAAGCATTGCTCCAATTGGGATTTAAACTAACCATGTGTCATAACAACCCCCTGACTTTGCAATACGATCAAATGCAAGGAACGCTTTCCATATAGGAAGCCCAATGGAAGAATTGATGCAAATTGTGGGGGGTATAGAATAGGGCTTTAGTCAATCCATAAAATTGGCCAAGATATATTTCTTGAGTTGGAATAATCAAGGCTTTAATAGTTTCATGGGTTACGAATACAGGAGAAATATCTTTAAAAAGTTTAAGAACTTATTCTTACAGGAGGTGTGGTTATGTGATCCATTGGTAGTGGATGGCTTCAGAGTATTCCAACAAATGGCTGTCAAAGCCACATGGGAAGACCTTCAGGGGCGCTTGCGATATTGATTCAAAACTCTGAATTAATGGAATATGACATCCTTAGTGAAAAAATATATGGGTTATTAGCAGTAGACATACTGAAGGGAATATACCCACAGCAGCCCTTTCTATTGGTCAACATCTATTGTAATCCATCACAAGTAGATGTGTTTGCCTTTCGTGAAAATTTTGGGAAATCTGTGAAATGTTTCTTTGTGAATGGGAGTGTTGCTACATTATAATAGCTGGCAATTTGAATGCAGACTGCTTGGTTGATAGAGAAAATGAGGAGGAGATGTGTTGCACCTCTAATGTGAAATAATGTGCCAAAGGCACAGCTTGGTTTGAGCTATTCACTAGCTGGAATCTAGAAATACTAAATGGGGCTATAGTAGGAGATATTCCCCCAATACCAACTTGGAGAATTGGTAAGAACCTAGCCCATTTGGAATGTATTGCAGAATCTCCCACCATATTTACTTTAAGTGAAGACATGACTATAGAGGAGTGTGATGCGAGTGACCATGTGCAATTGGAAGTTAGAATGAAAATGACACATATAAGATCATTGGCTCAGGGACGAGTGGGTTAATAGTTAATCTGGCAGGCAATAGACTTTCAAAATACATAGGGAATTTGAATGGTTTCAACGGGTGAGTTCAGAAGTTCCTCCAAAATATTTTAACAAACGAAAAGGCAGCTTAAATGACCCCTTGCACCTTTGATGCCTTTTTGAATAACTTCAAGCGAACTCCAAAGAGCAATAAGAATGGGGAATGTAAGGGATCCCACCCATTTGATATTGTCATTCCAAATAAAAAGAAAGAACTTAGAAGAGAAATTCACCATTTGAAAGGGAGTAATGAGAATTAACAAAAATACTTGCCCAATATTAAGTTCTTGAAACAAAGATTCAAACATTGGTTGAAAAGCTGTAGTCATTTAAGCTCACAATGAAGGATGTAAGATGATAGAAATAATTACAAAAAAGATTCTAGAAATGTCTGAGATCTGTTCAATTCTAAGCAAAAAACACAGGGAGGCCATCAGAGTAATCCCATAGCAGAGGGGGAATGGGTCAAACACTTTGAGAAGGTCTATAAGCAATTATCCAATAGAAAGCCCGCTGATAGATCATGAATTGGGACTAAATATGTGTGAAGAAGAAATGGAATCCTTTATTAAGAAAGCCTCTAATCCTAGAGCGGCTGGGCGAAATGGACTATCGAATGTACTTTTCAAATTGGCTCCGAAGCTATGGGCTAGTGTCCTGTATATGTTGTTTCAAGCTGTGCTAAGAGAGCAAAAGATAACAACCTCCTGGCACACGGCTATCATTGTGCCAATATATGAAGGGGGATAGGTTAAGTTCAGAGTACTATCGTCCTATTTAGCTCATAGACAGTAAATGTAAGATATTTGCTCGGCTGATCCTGCAGCATCTGAAGAAGTGGGCTGCAGAAACTGGGCTACTGCGAAAGTTTAAGACGGGACTTCGAGGAGGGATGGGCACTGGCCTTGGGGGATTAGTAGCGGGATGGTTGAGAGAGGAGGCTCTCAGACCAGGCAATCTGCCTTTATACATGGCTTCCATCGATTACATGCAGGCATTTGACTGCATTAATCAGAACTTATTGTGGCTTAAGCTAAGAGACTGGCAGATCCCAGGACCCTTACTAGCGATTTTGATACATCTCCATGACCAGACATATCTGTGAGTGAGGTTGAATGGGCAGGGGGAACTGACAGAGGCCTTTCTGGCTCATAGAGACCTGCAACAGGGGTGTGTGCTGGCCTCCTGCCTTTTCAACTTATTCTTGTCTGACTTGGGGAAGTTTTTGACGAGAGCCCTGTTCGCTCCACCTAGACTGCTGAGTTTGACAGTCCCATATTTGACCTATTCAGGTGATGTAGTCTTGATGTACAGGATCCAGGTGGGCTTGCAAAAACAGCTTGACTCCATATGGGAATACTCTAGACGGAATGAACTATGTATTAATGTAAACAAAAACAATATTATAAAATTCATCCACAATAGGAAAAGACAAATGGGTTTAAGATGGCACATGGGAGAGCGAGAGTTGATACTGTCAGTATCATTGAGTTACTTGAGATTCCATTTGGAGGTGGAGGATAATAGGCACGTCATGATGAAATTTTTATTTAAAAAGACCGTACAAGCGGGGGCCCTGATGAGGAAAATCAGATGTAAATATTGTTGATTCTCCATACAACCTTTATTGTTTTTTTTATATAAAAGAAAGGTGATACCAGGACTTTCATATGGTGTAGAGCTCAGCGATAAACTGCGCTCGCTCTCATTTGAAAAGATTGAATCCAGAGTATAGAAGCGGGAGCTTGGGCTGCCGGAATGTGTGCCAATGGTCCTATTGAGGTTTGATTTAGGATTAACCTCATTGAATTGTATAGTAGATCAGAGAATTGTGTCACTGTATAGAAAGTTCTTAGTGCTGACAAAAGACTCACTGTATGAAGACTTGGCAAGCATTCTGCAAGCATGGGGCTCAAGGCTGCTGCCAAATTTAGGAGGAGAGTGGAGAGTATTTTGTCCAATTTGGAATTAACAACATCTGACGTGGAGAAGTCCCCTAACAAAGTTAGGAAGGCTCTGCCTAGAACTGACTGGATGACCACAATAGCAAGTATGAGACAGTTCAAATTGTATTGTAGCCTGTCACCTTTGGACAAGCCTCTGGGAAGTATTCCAAAATACCTAGACAAATTCCCAAATTCGTATTGGGCAATGCAGTTTTCTACGATACAGGTTGAATCTTCTCCCCACAGGTGAGATCTGTCAGATAAGGTCTCAGTCTGGGGAGCCGAAACTAGGTTGTACCCTATGCAGTGATCAGACAGTGGTACAGAATATAGAAGACATTGTATTATATTGTATAGCATTGACAATGATTAGAACTCAATATTTTTTATACATAATTCCGAAGCGCTAAATATTGAAAAATGTTTTGCACGAATCTCTAATGGAGACAAAACATTAGTCACAATTGCAGTGTTAAAGATTCTTCAAGAGGCAGGGGTGACAAAGCTGAAGCAGCAGCCAATCTGCCAGGAAAATATTAAAGGGTAAATTCTTCTTGTGATTTTAGTTGGTTTATAAGGTGCAATATGAATTTGAATTTTATATGAGATAGATTTTAGATATGTGGGTTTATTCATATGATTTTGATATGGGTGCATTGTATTTTTGTATAGTATCATGTTTTTTTTGTATATTGTTGTGTAAGGTTGACTTAGAGCAACCAGAATCACAAATAAAAAAAAATAAAAAAAACTATTGTCAAACTCATAATTAGGCATTTGTGTTGTTCTCTTGTGCGGGGAGTGCAGAAGACAGCCCCGCTCCTTGTTACTCAGCATTTTACCAAAATACATTAAAAGCAGTTTTAAGACAACCAGCCACACCTGGACCTCATATGTAGCAATCCAACTCTTCACTCTTAGCATGACACCCTCCTCTAGCTGCATGAAAATGATTTGACGTATTGCTAGGCAAAGTGGCGACTTATTTAGGGGTATGCTGACATTGCATTGGTTGTGGCGGTTTTCTGTTTTATTGCAGTGATTTTAGTAACTGTTTCTTGCCCTTTTCCTGAAATTATTCTTGCGAAATACTGGAACTAAATAAGTAGACAAGTTGGTGTTAGTATATGTTTTTTTGGTTGATTAAATAGGAATGGACATATTTTTGTAGAGTAAAATCCCCTATCTCTGTCTGGACCGCTCAGTGGTGTCTCTGGTTATCACTCCCTCCTCTTCTCAGGACCAGGAAGGAGTCAAAGAGCAAATTAAACAGGGGCGCATGGGAAACAGGTCAATTGAAGACTCAGAGACTGATAATAATAGGGATAGAGATGAGCAAAGGACAATGAATGCAGGTCGAGGAATTCCCAAAGGAATCGCCCTGCCACTATATGTTTACCCATTTTAAGAGCGTTACATGTGAATTTCTCAGACTTGTGACATTACCTAAGGCGACAGAATAAGCATACCCAGTTCCTGATCAAGGGGACCTTTAACTAAGACACATTGGGTAACCTAAGGTGAGCGTTGACTGAACATAAAGGAAAGATAACTTTGAGACAGTGTGGAGCGTTTGCGACTTGGTTAACAAAGGTGGTGGCACAAATAAATGACTGTAAGGGTAGAGGACTGAAGGAAGTTTAACGATAGACTGCAGCAACAAATCAAGTGCTTTAAGTTGAGGGCAGCAGTAGACAAGAGTACACATTTATACCCCCTGTTAGTGTAGGACAAGGAAAAGGAAAAAGAGAAAGAAAAGGATAGAACAAAAGAGGATCAGGAGGAACAGAATAGTGAATTGCTTGAGGATATTATTTAATTCTTTACTATCATGCGGGCAGCAGAGAGAGCCAGACAGACAATCCCAACTGGGAGAGCAAGTGCAGTAGGGGGCTCAAGTTCAGACTCAGTTGTTAGTTCAGCCCTCAGTGCTCAAATGGTCGCAATCAAGTGACAAAGAAGCTGCCTCAGGATATAGTTTAATCAGTGCAACTCCCTCTTACCCTCTGTCTACTACAAGGGGACGAGGGGAGGAGTGATTTATGGACCCTTAGGTCTTTCAGGCACCTCTCAGTCAAGTGCCGGCAAGTAATAAGGTAGATGGGCAGCAACAACCACACCTTGTTACAGTACATGTTCCATAGACACCGGGGGGCTTGAGAAACCTGGTGAAGGAATTCCCAAATATTAGAGAGGAACTACCAAACTTTGTAGAAGAACTGCAGACAGTCCTGCAGTGTTACAATCTCTCCTGGGCCGATATGAATCAGCTCATGAGAATAATAATGCCACCGAAGTGAGGCAAAGGCTTATAGAACGTGCCACATTACCATCCCAGGACCTGGGGACAGGGGAACATTGGTTCAGGCTTGGGAGAGGATAGTTGTGACGATCCCTGAAATATGTGCACTGAAAACAAATTGGGCACAATAGGGAACTGTAAGCAGAATAAAAGAGAATCACTGACAGATTATTTGGATAGGTTGACGGTTACATTTACTACTAACACACAAGAGGCAATAACTAATTCTTTTGTTCCTGGGTTTTTACTGAAGGTCCAGACACAGCAGAAAAATGTGTGCATTGGATGGCAGACTAAACCACTGGCGAAACTGGTGGCAGTTGCGAATCAATGCGTTGAATGTCAGGAACAGAGGACAGAGACGTTTTAGAGAGAAATGATGACTTCACAGATGCAGAACATGCAGAGACAAGTGCAGGGACATATGCAGAACGCGCAGGCACTTGCCTAGAGGGGGGCAGACCCATGGCCTCCAGGTGGATAATCCATGAAGGGAGGGCAGATGGGTGGTGACCCAGGGCAGCAGACACAACTGTGACAGTGGGGCCTGTCAGATCAACAGAGGCCTAGGGGTCCAGTGGACCAACAGTGACGTGGGCGCTGGCCAAACCAGCAACAACTGTGGCCGCCTATGGCAGGCCCCTTAGTTTGTAACTATTGTAAGCAGATAGGGAACTGGAAAAATGAGTGCCCATATAGGCCAAATCTGCAGGGGAGTATTGTATCCGGTGACCCTCGGTTCCTCAACTGGTAGGGGTAGCCCCTAATCCAGAGGTCCCGCCGAGAGCTCCACCTCTACTTCCCAATCCTAATGTTAACCCATTAATTGCTGGACCGTCAAATGTCACACTGATTGGTTAAGATACTTTCTGCCTGCCAGAAGAGGGGGGATAATCCTAGTGGATCAAAAATGCCCGAATGACCAGTGCCATGTGGAGGGGAAATCCGTGGAGTGTCTGGTAGATACAGCGACCAATCGATCTGCCCTACAGATGGATACTTTCTCAGATGTCCCTCTGTCCCAGGAAACTATGAGAGCTGTGGGTATCTCAAACCCCCCTATAGTGCACCCAGTAATGGAGCACCTCACCATTACACTGTGATTTATTACCAATCCACAGGATTTCCTCTTAAGTCCAACTTCCTCTGTAAATCTGTTAGGATGTGACCTTCCTTCGATGAAAACTTAGGTGTATTATATATTTCACCCCAAATGCGGTATTTTTGAGTGTGTCCTTTCTGAATGCTGAAGCG
This sequence comes from Ambystoma mexicanum, assembly GCF_040938575.1. Taxonomy (NCBI): domain Eukaryota; kingdom Metazoa; phylum Chordata; class Amphibia; order Caudata; family Ambystomatidae; genus Ambystoma; species Ambystoma mexicanum. The sequence goes on from NC_090939.1 coordinate 642,917,951, forward strand.
CTTATTGCGACCCTCCAGGGGGAAAAAGGGGGGCAGGGAGAAGGGAAACAGGATGAACAGATGATTTGGAAGCATTGATTGCCTCTATACCTGCCTCCCTATGATCCAAAAATGATAATGAGGTAGGGTATATAAATACTGCTGAACCTGTTAGGATTAGAGTAGATCCTTTGTCACGATCCATGCCCCTGACCCCCTCAGATATAACAGCCCCCTGGCAGCAGTGGGGCTAAAGCCCTTCACACTGGCCCCAAGGGCCTTAAAACTCCATCAGAAATATACATGGAGTCAGTTCTGGTGCCTTTGGCGCCAGGCTAATTATCAGGAATACAGCAATACCAGTTTTGGACCTTAATCCAACATGGAGGCCTATTACACAGCTCAATTCTTTAGAACCAAGCCATGCGGTCTAGTGTTTTGGGTGTGGTTGGGCCTGGAGCTACTTTACATGGGCTATTTAAACCACACCCAAACAGCAGAACACGCTTTGCGTTATTCTGCACTTCTGCAGCGTAACGCTCACCGTGTCCAGCTCCTGCTCATCTGCTTCTCCGGTGGCCCGATCCTGAAGCCCTAGATCCGGATTCCATCAATAACCTGGAAGAACAAGAACAGCATTAGCGAGCAAGAACACTTACCTGTGAAGAAACCGGTCTTGAATCCATCCTGCGCTTCGCTTACCTCGCCCATCTCCGGAGTCCACCGCAACCTGCAAAGGTAAAGAAACAAGGACAGCATTAATAACAATTCTCACCTGGGCAAGAGACATTGTTAGGGAACAGCGTAGTGGAGCAAGACGCTGAGAAGACAGAGAAAACGGAGGGAAAGAAAGAGACAGAATAAAGACGGAAAAGACATTACAACTCACCTGGAAGACAGCAAGCAGAGTCGGAGTCACAGCCGGTCTGGACCCGACACAAGGGCACACGGACCAGTGATGCAACTAGGTCCACGGAACGCCCGCACCAACCACGCACCCCTGCACAGAGACTCAGGACGGAGAGTTCAACGCACAAAAACCTAAGGTGAGCAATAACCCCAAGGGAGGGGATTTGGACCAGAGGGAGGTGGGAGTCCACCCATCACAGAACCAGTATCTTAACCCTCCATTCTCCTGTTATAGGCGCTACCCAACGTCTGGCACATAAGCAAGCAGAGAGGGGTCCGGGATAGCGCTTAGACCTTCATCCAGTATCGTGTGGCGCCCCCGTGGATACCAGGTGAGCGTAACACCTTTTAGGAAACTGCCCGTATCACTCAGTAAACCCCTGAAACAAGATGCTGCGTCCGTTAGTACACCGGTTATCGAACCTCTCTTGAGCCAGGGAATCACTGTTCCGACTATTAGTCCATGTAACACCCCGATTCTGCCTGTGAAAAAGCCCGGGAAAGATACTTACCCTTTTGTTCAAGATTAGAGAGCTGGTAATGCAGTAGTAGTTCTGTCATTTCCTGTGGTACTGAATGGTGCTACCATTCTTTCATGCATTTACCCTGAGGCCACACATTTTTCGGTAGAGCATCTATGTTCAGCCTTTTTCCTCTGTCCCCATACACAAGAATAGTCATTAATTGTTTGCTTTTTCCCATAAAGGACTCCAAGTCCAATACACCTCAAATAGGTTTACCCAGGGGTACACCGAGGCCCCTACCCTCTTCTAACAGCAGCTGAAGAAAGATTTAGACGATATAAAATTGTCTGGGGAGTCAAGTCTGTGCTTGTCCAGTTGACTTGCTGATAGTATCACCCTCTTCTGAAGTCTGTAAACAAGACATTCAAGTACTGCTGACTGCTTTGGCTGAGTACGTGTACAAGGCTTCTAGACAGTAGTTACAAATGTGTGGATAAAGAGTTCATTGTTTCGGGCATAATATTATTTTAAGTTATAGACTGATATCGACTTCTAGAAAGGAAGCTGTTTATAAAATCCCTAAATCCCTAAACCACAGACTATCACCCATATGAGAGTATTTTTGGGTTACTGCCGGCAGTAGATTTTAGACTATGATGAGCTAGTAAAACCTCTTCAAGTCCATGCTCAAATTAATACAATGGACTCCTGAAGTGAAAGAAGCATTCACAAAGATAAAATCCTACAAAGATAAAATCCTACTTAAGGGAAGCGACTGCTTTGGGCTTGCCAGATTATAAAAAGGGAATTACCCAATACTGCCATGAAAGAGATGGGTTTTTTTCAGCCATACCTGCCCAGAAAAATGATATCCACTGTAGGCCTATTGCTTGCTTTAGTAAAGAATTAGTTCCAATGGCTGCGGGAATGCAACCCTGTTTAACATCTGTGGTGGCCGTTGCACAGGTAGTGGATCAAGTTGTGCCCCAATCCTTGTTTTCCTATTGTTGAAAAGCAAGACACAGCACATGTCTGTTTCACAAGCCATTGAATATGAAATCCTTGTCTTGAAATAATTAATCAAATATTACCTTGACCCAATGTACGTTTCGGAATCCAGCCTCCCTGGTCTCTACCCCTCAGGATGGGGAGCCTCATAATAATACTCCTCAAAACTGTGTAGCTGTCAACCATTGTTTTTTTGATGCCATGCACCGATCTTACTGATACACTCTTGTCCGAAACCATCCTTAGTATATTTTATTGATTGATCTTGTTATAGGGATCAAAATGGGAAATTGGTTGCGGGATACCCAGTATGTGCTCATGGGCAGGTGGTGGAGGGTGGAAGATTACCTCAAGTTAGTTCAGCCCAGGTGATAGAACTAGTGACTTTTACCTCAGCCTGTTGCTTAGCCGTGCAACAATCGGTTCATGTAAATACAGACTTGGAATATGCCTTTGATGTGGGCCATGACTTAGGACAACTCTGGAAGCAGAGAAGCTTCCTGACATTGACTGGAACCACTTTAACAAACAGTATGTACAGGCATTGTTAGATGCCATTATACTGCCTCACAAGATAGCCATTGTCAAATTGGCTGAACATCAGACTTCAGAGGAGCCAATCAGTTGTGGCATAGAAGAGTTGTCTTTGATGCAGGAGAACGCCCCTTCTAGTGAGAAAGACAACTGGATTTGAATGAGGTGTCGATTGCATGACTCATTGTGGAGAGATGGCCAAGGTCTGGTAGTGCTCCCTAAGATATCAGTGTCTCATCTTGTTAGATTTTACCATAGTCAGACACATGTAGGCCGAGATGGAATGGTTATGTCTTTCAATCCCTCATGGTTTCAGTCTTAGATTGCTATTGTCAGAGATGCATAATCTACTTACAGAATAACATGGCAAAGACTATACCCTCCATACAGGGAGCACATCCACCAATTTACAATCCCTTTTCCCTTTGTGGACCTGCGGATTGATTTTTTCAATTACGACACAGTTGGAAGTATCTTCTTGTTATCCTGAATGTGTTCTCAAGATGGATGGAGGCTTACCCGTGTAGAAAAGCAGATGGGAGTAAAGTCACCAAGAACTTGGTGAGGGATTTTGTTCCGAGGTTTGGTGTGCCCATTTTTATTAACAGTCATCAGGGCACTCACCTAATGAATAATATTGTAAAATCACTTTTGTTCAGCATAATTTACACTGTCCTCACCAACTCCAGTTCCCAGGAGAAGTAGAGAGAAGGAATGGGGTGCTATAGAATACGTTTTCAAAGCTGTGTCAGGAGATAGGCATGACATTGCCTGAACCGCTGCCCCTACTGCTGTTCAGTATCCTGAACAGGAAAATGGGGTTAGCCCAGCAGAAGTCCTTTATGGATGTCCATTAAGATTGCCTGTGTCTCCTCCTTTAAAGGCTGTGTTTAATGGCATACATCGGAAAGACAATAAACTGCTAGAGTACATCAAGTCCTTAATCTCTTCTGTCAGTCCGTTTCACGCCCAGGTCAATGCCGCCTTGCAGATAGAACCGTCTGCTTAGTTAGTAAATTCATGAAGTATACTGAGATACATAGCGAAAGTCTCTTTTTTGATGCAGTTTCAAAGTTAGATAGGTTAGGGTACAGATATCTTGTTTTAAATACCACGTTGGCTACAGTTATGCCACTCTTGCACTGTCTGCCTTTCACATCACAACTCACTTCTTCACTTGTTCAGAGGGCGTGGGAATACGACTCCAACAGCAGAGTGAAGAGATTCTCAGAGGATGGCAGAAACATTAAGTAGTAGATACATTATGAAGTGGGGCGAATACTTCACTTGTAGCTTGGGATATCTATAAGGGCCAACGTTTAGATGGTTTTTAGACCATTTAGAAGAAACCACCGGGTTTATATCTTGGGCAGAGCTTCCAAACACCAACACTAATATCATTGAATCATATATCATAAGCACACTCAGCCGGTTGACCAGAGAGGCACTGCAGCAGTTGATGAAGAGTGTATTGACAGCAGGAATTGAGTTGTAGAGGGATATGGCGTATGAAGAAGTACATTATTACCTGAACTCGGAATTGTTTCCCATCTGGGAAGATGTATAGCGGAACAGCTGACCAAGATTGCTGGGAAAAGACTTGGGAGTGGCAGAATATCTGGAGTCTTGGAGAACCTTTTGGCAATTTAGTGGATGTGAACTGAAAGACTGTACATTCACAGCCAAGGGCCCAATCAAGGTTGCGTGGGCCCCAGCAAGCAGGATACTGCCTGGTTCATGGGCAGGATGTAATTGGGACTGGATGACGCATCGAGTGGTATGGGAGGGGAAGCCTCCTGGCATTGCTGCCTATTATTCGAACCCAGCCCCAGGAATAATCCCTGATTTGTGGTTTGAATTTGGCTCTACTTGGAAGTTATGGCCCTTACAACTACCTCATTTGTAAGGTCTAAATAAATTAGATCATGGTCAGATTATGTGGGTAGGGAATAGGATATGTTGGGAAGGTCAAACATCAGAGTTTACTTTTGTTGTTAGAAGGTTGTACCGAGGTACGGATACATATGTAGAACTTGTCTTAATAACTTAAACTATACTTCACTGCATAGTTCATACTGAGGGCCTGATGACGAGTTGGGCGGTATCGCAGCTGGGATACCGCCCAACCATATTAGCGTTAGCGCCCACCGGTCTGGCGGTATTACTGCTGGATCACGGGTTGGGCGCTAACTGTTAATCCCCATTCCCCATTGGGTCAATTTCTGAAGGAATGGCCCTCATTAGTGCCCAGCACATTCAAAGAAATAGAGAATGTGGAATTAGAGAGAAGAAAGATAATTGATATTCAAAAGGTCCTGCAGGTGATAGAGGCAGTGTATGATGATCAGAAAAGTGCTTTTAAGGGGGGGTTCTCGAGAGCCGAACAAGATGGCGGCAGGGTGACGGAGCTCTGATGCAGACGATCTTTACTACTGCGAAATATCCCGCCTAACACACGCAAAGGTAAATATAATGCTGGAAACAGATGGCAGAAGGTGGTGAGAACTGAATGCCTGCAATATGGCTTGCCAACGGACTCAATTGCCATGATATGGGAGGCACAGATTCTGTAGCCTGCAAGAGCGAGGACTGGGCCTGCTAGCTGGCCGCGACTCACTGTAATGGCAGACGCTTCCTGGCTCCCGACCTTGAGGTACCAACGCGAGTCAGGTAACGGACCCGGAGAGGAGCAGAGGCACAGAGAGGAGCGCTACCACAGGGCGCGTTGCTACCAATATATTCACGCTCATTGGGAGCGGGTCCAGGTTGGCTGACCCATACCAGCAACATCCCGGCACACCCGATTTTGTACACAGCAGCCATCCCATCCCTAAATACACACCGTGATGCCCGCGACTGAACTGAGGCGTGGAGCGACTTGAAGACGACACTGTTGAGAGCCTCTTTGCCGGAGCTCCAACAGGGACACTTCTCCCTACCTGTCATGACCACTAATAAGGGCCACAAGTTGTGCCACAAGCAAGCACTCACAATAGCCCTAAGGGCCTTAAAACCTCTGCAAAAGGGCTCCTGGAGCCAGTCCTGGCGCCTCTGGCGCCAGTCTCATATACTGTAAGGAAGACACATAGCAGGTTTGCTTTCAATTATAAACATGGGAACTTTAAATCCAACATGGAGGCCACCGCATAGCTCAGTTCTTAAGAACCAAGCCATGCGGTCTAGTGCTTTCGGTCTGGCTGGGCCTGGAGCTACTTTGCCTGGAACTACTTTACCTGGGCTATTTAAACCACACACAAACAGCAGAACACGCTTCGCGTTATTCTGCATCTAGCAGCGTGACGCTCACTGTGTTCAGCTCCTGGTCTTCAGCAGCTCCCTGCAGTCCTACAAGAACAAGAACAAGATTACTCTGCCTTACCTGTGAGTACACGATCCAGCATTCAGCATCTCAACCATCCCTCACTGGAAGACCGCAACCTGTGGAAATAGAGAAGAAAAGAATCAACATCGCTCACCTGTGAGAATTAGCTTGAGGGAATTCCTGCAATCCGCTGTTGTAGCCTCTGCTCGAACATCGCGACCTGAAATAATAAGAAAGGGAATAATATTAAAACGCGCGTGGTTTCAGAACATCGAATTTCATTATTCTTACCTGAATTCCGTCGCGCTACGCTGCGCTTCATCCAGAACACCACAGCAGCATCCTGCAAGGGAAAGGTAGAAATATTCAGGTTTGCTTTCAACATTTAACAAACGCGCTGTGCTCTATGCATTACCTACCTTAACGAATTCCTGGGCCCAGGTTTCATCATTCTCTCGTCCGTAGCACCACAGTGGCCTGTGAGGAGAAGAAGAAGGGAACACAGGTCAGCTTTAAATAGACAATAAAAGAACGCTTTGCTTCGCGCTTTCTCTTACCTAAAGCATGCATCTCCACCCGGCACGCCAGCACCAAAAGACTTTCACACCTGTAAAAGAAGGAAATAAAGACATTAATGAAACTTCTGTAAACCACCAAATAAGAGCAGACAAAGACTGATAAATCATCAAACATACCTGTCTACAGCAGACTTGGGGTCACAGCAGGCCTAGAACCCGAAGGAAGGCACACTGCACCAGTGAAGCAATGCGGTCGGAGCGCCAGCAACCGCTAAGCGCCCCTGCACAAGAAATGCAGGACGGATAGCTCACCATACCTGAAAATAAGGTGAGAAAGACTCGGTGGGAGGGGGATCGGTTTGAGGGAGGTGGGAGATACGCCCACTAAAGACAGTTATTACAAATCCTCCCTCCTGTATGGCAGATTCATTATTTCCACGTTGGGCAACTACTTATCCAGGGTTCCAGACCTCAGAGCTTTCCAGATGCCCCTGGGATATCAGGTGAGCGTAACACCACCCTGGACTACAGAGACACTGTATTTCGACACCGGCAGCCCGCCAACAACTCTAAAGGATGGTGAGTCACCAGAGGGTACTGCGTGCCGAGACACAGCTGACAGAGGTGAGCCTGCACAGTGGCACGAACAAATGAAGAAGGAGAGAGAATCGCACACCCACGGGCACTGGCCCTGGCATAATGTCGCCCGAAACCCTGCATGAGGCCGGTGGATCGTACTTGCCTGCACAGACCGGCTCCCCAAGCTCCACGCTCTTTGATGAATTCACAGGTGGCAATCCCTCCCATTGTCTGCGCAAACATCTGGTCAACGCCTTCTGCTTCTAAGACTGGGAACAGCAGTCACATGTACACTAATGATTTCAGGTGGTGGATTGCCTGCTATAGGCTTGTGGCCCCACAACCTATAGACGCTGTGGTCCCTTCTGACAATGACAATAAGGATCTGCCACAGAGATGCCACTGCTCCTATTATATAAACCTGCAAATCATCGGTGAGGGAGCATTCACGCCGACATCTTTACCCAGCACGGCAGAGGACGATTGCGATCCGAGGGGTGTCCCCCAACAGCCTGATAAGAGCTGTTGGATCCTGCTGGGCCGCCTGTATTGATGAGATAAGGGCCACTAAGGGGAGACGCCCTCTATAATCACCTACACACCTCAGTGCCAACTTACTGGGCAATCCGAACGGCGCAGCTGCAACAGCTTGGGCTTCCCTAGATTTGTATTCACCTGGTATGATACAGCCGGCCCATGGCCCCTCTGCTAGTGACACCACAGATCCGGGCACAACCACCACACCACTGCGCCGTTCTACCCTCAGACAACCAACAATGGAGGCCTAAATCTAGAGCCAGCTACACGCGTGCCTCCTGGAAATGAAGACCATTGGGCAGAGAACTCAAGAAAAAAACAATACTGTCCAGGATATTAAACGCGACCTGCAGGATGTCCATACATGGTTTAGCGCACAGGCAGACCGGACTACTGACAACAGTGCATCAGCTCGCTAGAGGACAATGTTGACACGGCCACCACTGACATCGATGGTCTGATTATGCTGGTACAGCGCTTAGGTGCAAAACTGGAGGATCAGGAAAACAGGTCCCGAAGGTACAACCTGCGTCTAGTGGGTCTCCCTGAACACAGCGAGATAACAGACTTGGAGGCCTATATCTATGGCTTCTTCAATACAAAACTGCAGATTTAAGACCCAAAAAACCTCATCATAGAACGGGTGCACAGGGCCCCCATTCCCAGACACGCTTTTGGCGAACGGCCACGTATCATCACAATGCGGCTCCTAAACTTTCAACATAAGCTGGACATCCTCAAGGCCTACAGGTCTCTGGGCAAGGTATGTGTGGAAGGAGCCGATGTCTGGATCTTCTTCGACTTTTCCATCGAGGTCTTGAGAAGCAGGAAACAATTCAACCCCATTTTGACACCCTGAAAGGCATATACTACAGACATTAACTAAAGTTCCCGGCCGTCTGGTGTATTTTCCTAAAAAAACATGACATACCTTTGACGACCCAGAGACGACCTGGCGCTTCCTAAAGCAATGAGAACTGGTATCCACCAAATTCCTGTCTGCAGAACATGTGCACCCCCAGAGCAGATGCTTGTCACCTCCTCGACTGCAACGCTGGCTACAACCACAAGGCCGATGGAAGAAGGCGGGCAGACGGCCAGGGCACCTTGAACGCCAAAGAGAGGCTCCAGTGAAATGAATACTGCAGAACCCTGACCACGATCTCAGGCTTGGGATTTATTGCAAGGCCTTGTGACACCTTTTATAAGGGTGCACCATCAGGAGGTGCCACCCCCTCCATGGGGGGCATACCACCTGCCCACTAATTGGACACTTCAGAAAAACACAAGCTTCCTTATAGCTATTTTCATTGACTTTTTCCAAAAGGGCCTCTCGGTCTAGGCGCAGTTATCAGACCAAACGGTCCACCGATCAGAGGTCAAGCAACCGCTACCCTTGCTCATCTGCTTTTCATTAACAATTATCCACTGCATTCCCTTGACAGTGAAGATATACTCTTCCAACACTTTGCCATGGTTAGTTTGCCCACCATTCACTTGGTTACACTTTCTGTACTCTTTTGGCTCTTGCCCATACAGGTTTCTTCTTAACCTGCAGTTCCTTTAACACTTTGCTTGTGTCAATACCTGTTTCTCTTCTCGTCCCCTTCTTTTTTTTTATTTATTTGTTTTTTTTATTTTATTTTTTATTATTATTTTTATTGAAATTTATAGAAAACATACAAACAACAAACTTATCAGCATTGTAATCGTAGAACTCATTGCATAGAATCCACAACCCATAACCACCCCAACCTTCACAGAATCTAAAAAGCAAAACAGACCAATTTATTATCACATGTCATCCAAAAACCCACCCCACATATCATCAAACAATTTCAACTTTTTGTTCCTGCGAAGGATAACCTTCTCAATTCTGGCCACTTGCCTCAAGTCCTCCACCCATTCTGAACAGGTCGGCCTCTCATCACATTTCCATTTTCTCAAAACAATTTTTTTCGCAGAATTTGCAGACCTAAAAAAACAGCATTTCTGTGGATAAGTGAGATCTTCCACTTTATCATCCTCACCCAAGATGATAGTATTAGAATCAAAATCCTCTTGCAGCAATAGAACCTCATTAATCTTCTCAGTGACACTCCTCCAAAATGTCCTCAGTTCATAACAGTCCCAGATCAAGTGTTCAAAGGAGCCGACATCATGCTTACACCTCCAACAGGCCTCCGAGTCAATCATCCCTCTCGCATAAAGTCTCTGGGGAGTCCAAAACACCCTATTAAGAATTTTGATTTGGCGGCATTGTTCTCCAAGATTATTGGATGTCAGAGTCACGTTTTTACAAAGAAACCTCCACCTCTCCACAGTCATATCAGAGCCAAGGACCTCAGACCACTTAGTTAACAACCCCTCTGCTGGCGTGTACTGTTGGCTCAGATTTCTATATACTTTGGACGCCATACCACATAATGTCTTATATTCAGGTAGCCATAACTGCCAACCACCGCCATCAACAGTTCTCTGGTTCCGCAGCAAACCTCTCAATTTTCTGTATTCACCCATTGTACAGTCTCTGAGATCTTTAATTTGTGCAAGTCTTCTATAGCTGATCCATTTGCTGTCTTCCATCAGATCACTCGACCATAGTACACCACTCAGGAGCCAGTTCAACCACAATAGCGGTCTCCCATTCAGCAAAATACCTGGATTCAACGAGATAGGGATGTAATCATTATCACATACCTTGCGCTTACTTTTCTTCCATAGTTCCCTCCAACAAGTTCTCAGGAATCTTGTCGGCGGAAATGAGCGATAACCAGATCCATCCACCGTGGACAGTATGGCCCTAGGCGGCAACGGAGAAGAACTACTTCATTCCGCCAGCGTCCAAACATCCTCCGAATCTTCAATAAATGGAACCAGATGCCTGGCTCCAAAGGCCAAATGATAATTCTCAAAGTCAGGAACCCCCAAACCTCCACAGTCTTGGGGCAGCTGCAATTTCCACAAGCTGAGGCGTGGCTGTTTGTTCTCCCAGAGAAAAGACTGGATTAAACTCTCAATTTTCCTCTAATGGCCCTTCTTCACATCCAGGGGAAGCACACTGAGCACATAGTTGATTCGCGGTGTTGATGTCATTTTGATGGCATTCACTCTCCCCCAGAGACTCAATTTAAGTGCACTCCATCTCTTCAGGTCCAGCTCCAAAGATTGAATCACATGTGTAATATTGACATCCATTATTTTTGAGACATCATTCGTTAGCCAAATCCCAAGGTATCTCATCTTATTCGGACACCACTTAAAGGGAAAGCCCTGCATCTTCAAAACAGTGCAAGTGGTTGATGCCGGCAGCGCTTCCGACTTGGTCCAATTGATCTTGTATCCAGAAACCTTGTTGAACACATTGATCAACTCCATCAGCGCAGGAATGGAGCTCTCCACATTCTGAACCACCACCAGCATGTCATCCGCATACAACCAAACTTTCTGGGAGGCTGCACCAAAGCGTACGCCCTCAATTCTATCCTCTTCCATTATCCTCACAGCCAGCAATTCCATGGCGATCACAAACAGAATCGGCGACAGTGGACAGCCTTGCCTCGTGCCTCTCCCAAGTTCAAAAATGCCCGAGTCCATGCCATTAGTCCGAACACAAGCAGTCGGCCGGGAATACAGCAGTTTTATCCATCCGATCATGGTATCTCCAAAACCAAAGCCTTTCAATGTACTTAAAAGATATGTCCATTCAATACGGTCGAAAGCTTTCTCAGCATCCAAGGACAACGTCACCACATCATTATGGTGTTCTTTGCTTTCATATAGTGTCAGCAACAATCTTCTCACATTTTCTGAAACATGTCTGCCTTTTACAAATCCAGATTGGCTTACATCTATGATATCCATCAGCGCATTCTCAATCCTCAAAGCTAACGCCTTGGCGAAAATCTTGTTGTCCGTGTTCAATAAGCTGATCGGCCTATAGCTGCCAGTTTTCACTGGTGTTCGTCCCTCCTTCAGAAAAACGGAGATTGAAGCATGTCTTGTTGAACTTGGAAGGCACCCATTCCTCAAAGACGCGCGCAGCATCTCCAGCATCAAAGCAAACACCTCTTCTGGGAAAATTTTAAAAAGTTCAGCTGGTAGCCCATCCGGACCTGGACACTTCCCAGAATTCAGAGCATAAGCAGCCAACCTGATATCCTCCACGTTCAAATCTCTTTCCATACACTCCAAGGATTCCAAACTTACTTTCTTCAGATGGCAGCCATCAATGAATTGACCAATTGTACGCTCAGATAAGTTGATCTCTGAAGAGTACAGGGTTTTATAATACGACAGAAATGCCGCATTAATCTCCACAGGATCAAAAGTCACCAACCCATCCTGTCTTTCCACTGCATTGACAGATCTGCCACTGTCCATAACCCTCAACCGATGTGCCAGAAGTCGATCACATTTTTCACCTTTTTCATAGTAGTTGCTTTTGGTTCTAAAAAGCAACCACTCAGCCTTCGAAGAATACAAATCTTCCAATTGTCTCCTTTTCTGCTTCAATATTTTTATAGTCTCCTCTGAAAAGTTTTGCATATTATTTCTCTCAAGATCCTGAATGTCCACAGTAAGCTTTTTCACTTCTGCATCTCTCATTTTTTTCTTTTTGCTGGACAAACCAATCAACAATCCTCGCATATATGATTTGAAGGCTTCCCACACAAACTCCACCCTGACTTCACCAGTCCAATTCACCGATATAAAGAATCTCGCCTCTTGAACAATTTTGTCCACAATTTCATCGTCGTCCAAGAGGAATACATTCATCCGCCAGGTGTTAGACCTAGGAACCGGGAAGGTCAATCGCAAGTCTATGGAGATTGGAGCATGGTCCGAAACAAGTAGTGATCCGATGTCACCCCTTTGGAATGATTGTGTACAGAGGCCAGAGGTCATAAGGAGGTCAATTCTCGAGTAAGCATTATGCCTTGCAGAGAAGAAAGTATATTGTCTCATAGAAGGGTTTTGCAATCTCCAAACATCTGTGAGGTTCCATTCATCAATTAGTCTCTTTAATGCTGTTCTTTTCAGAGCGTTGGCATTGTCCACACCCCCCATACTTTTATCAAGTCCAGGTTCTAAAACCACATTGAAGTCCCCTCCCAAAATCACATTAATCGCATTTACATTCTGCAACATTTGCGTTAAAGCTACAAAAAAACTACCATCACCCCCATTCGGAGCATATATATTGCAGAAACAATACTGAGCATCCTGAATATGTGCAGTGACACACACTATCCTTCCATCCCCATCCTTCACACACTTCACCCCAGTGATCTGGAGATTCTTCCTAAAAAGAATACACACACCCCTAGAACCAGTAGTGAACGATGAACCATAAACATCACCAACCCACTCCCTTTTCCACTTATCTATATCCGCATCCAACAAATGAGTCTCCTGAAGCATCGCGACATCCACCCCCATTTCCCCTAGTTTACTCAAAATCACCTTCCTCTTGACAGCACAATGTGCACCATTCACATTCCAAGATACCACTCTGAAATTCCTCTGATAAGTGTAAGACATTGCTAGATCCTGTTTCCCAATCCTTGCAATGAATTCACAAGACACAATACTACCTAAACCTATAGTCAAGTAAAGAAATAAAACAAAAAATAAAAAAACACTCCTGGGCTTGAACCACCCAACCATCCAGAACATCCCTTCAAGCTACACGCCGAATGGGACTACCCCCTCCCCTTAGGTCAGCCTATAGAAAGCCCATAAAGGGTGCCACAGACCACATTTGGTCAAATTCAAATGAAGTTAAAAATACAATTTGGTCTAAACGAATTCCCACAACTCTCCAGCAAATGAAAGCACAAATAAAAGCATTCCTGAATAGATGCAACATCCCCTACTCAAAAACGCTAAATACCACACCATGTGTCAATCACATGCCTAGACAAAACCTGAATTCTCTTATTATAACCATCAACGAATCACACTAATCCATCTACCGTCACAACCATCAGTTTAAACATCACAAATCCCAACTACTGTGGCCATGCAGAGCAATTGAGCGTGAATCATCACTAGAAAGTGTGAGCAAGTGTACAGAGAGTTGCAAAATACCTGTGTCCCTGCACCCTACCAAATGAGATTAGAAGCCAGATACAGCATTAAACTTTTCCATGGCATTCACACACCAATCCATGACTTTCCTGGTGGCCTTACCACTCACCTTGCCAAGCATATAAATCAGAATCTCCGGTATTCCCTGGACACTACATTCCCCCACGTGACTTCCATGGCACAACACTGCAACCTCCACCGTGTTAATTCAAATGTACTGTATAACTGGGCACTCCAGATATAACGTGTTGGCACATCACCCACTGCGCTTTGAGAATGGAATCAAACCCTCTCCAACGTAAGCAGTACTGCAAAAAAAACCTCATCAAAAATTCTGTGTGATTTGGTAAGTAGAAAGAGGTGCCCAATCATATCTTAACCATGGGCCTCGTCAGTGTTCACATTAGATGACAGGATCTGTAACATTCTCACAGCTGATTCCGTTACTGCACGAAAGGAAACGTACCCATGCAAAGTAAAAGGTGTAGACTACAGTGGAACCCCAGGTACCCAGTAGCGACAACTCTCACCTACTTTATGCAGTGATGGTAATGGCATACAGTTGGCTTCGTTATTACAGTACAAGTACATGTCAAATACACCCCACTCAGCATGTCAGGGGTGTGCAACCAGGACAAGAACAACTGTTACATGTGCAGGGGATTAGCATTGGGCAGCATACTCCCAAACGTGGCATTCCTTCATCCAATTTTGTCATGGAAACAATACAATACGATCAACGTACCACAGCAGTCCGGGATAAAGCCGTGCACAGAGCAGTCCCCTCCCCTCAGCCACAACACCTGCACCCCAGCCCCTACACCCACTGTGCCCCCCAAACACGTGAGCATGCAACAAGGCGTATTGCCGGAACACGCGCGCCTCGGCCCCAAGGAGAAAGCGCCACTGCGCCTTACCTCAAATGCGCGTCAACAGTGGCCAGTCACCCGCATCCACCAATCCAACACACCGCTGCCGGCAAGACTCCGAAGGGTGTCGCACGGCCGCCATTTCCGGACAGCACGACACCTCCGGCACTCCGTTCAAACAAAAAACAAGCACCATCACCTATAGAAAATCTACAGAGCGCGTACTGCCGTAGAGTAAAGCACCCATTATCCTAGCCCACATCAAGCCTACGCTCGAGCAAAAAACCGTCACAGCATATTTGAAACATTAATAAAGCTCTGATACCTAAACAAACCAATTCCCATCTAACAATTTCAGGAAAAAATGAATCAATAAAGAAAAGTAACCTTGCATCTTCACAGCTTCATATATCATGTATCACATCAATCTGCAATACTATTATCCAAGTTTAAACCCCCAGCCCTCAGCCACTTTTCAGCTTCAACTGGATCCTCTGTGGTTTTGACACCTGATCCAAAAAATATCTTCAGTGTCGCTGGTTTCACCAGGAGAGTTTTAATCCCTTTTTCTTGTGCCAAAGCTTTTGCACTTCTGAACGCCTTCCTGATTTCCACTATTTCCTTAGGGAAATCTGGATAGATCGCCAATTGATCTCCATTTAGCAGAAGTTTCCCTTTTTCTCTCACAGCCTTTAAAATCCTTTCCTTTGCACTCACTCTGGACATCACCATGATGATCTGTCTTGGTTTTCCGGCCTGGACCAGCTTACCAGCTCTAAAGGAGTAATCCGTGTCCATTTCTGTTAGGATGTTGTTACCCAAAGTTGCCTCCAGTACTCCTCTGACTCTGTGATCGAGGTTTTTGTCCAAAGCAGAGTCTTCACTCACACCCAGCAAGCGCAAGTTCAAGTTCCTTTGATCAGCCTCCAACATCAGGTTCCTCCTCTTCAAATCAGAAACTTCATATCTCAACTCCTTGTAGCCCTATAACTCCCTGCAACCTCCGTGGCCAAGGTTGTATTTTCTGCTTCCACTTGGTGACTCTATTCTCCAGGTGACCGACTTGAGAGGACAATTCACTGAGGGTAACCTTCATTTCCTTCACATCCTGGGCAATCTGGAGAAGCAGTGCATACATGTCACCATTCTCTGAACTCTCACTCATCTTCTCCCCTTGTTTAGCTTTTTTGGAGTTGGGGTTGTCAGGGATCTCAATCTTCTTCTTTGATATCAGCGCAGGATTCATTTTTCTCAATTTCCAATATTAATAATCCATAGGCTGGGAGGGAGCAGGAGCAGTTGGTTTAAGCTGCTGCCTTGTTCACCAACATTCCACTTCTCGTCCCCTTCTTGGGATTCTATTTGCTTTGCCAACACTTGTGTTTCAACCAGTTCACTGAGTGGTATTTGCCACTCGTACCCCCTTGCTTTCACTCCATTCAATCATTACACTCAGAAATATTCATAACTTGATATGGGTTGGTAAGGCATTCAGAAATGGTTATAATGGGCCTCATTATGACCCTTGCGGTAGCTGCCGCTGGAGCCGTTTTTTTCCGGCGCCCTCCAATGGGCAATTACCGGGGTATTACGGCTGACCCGGTAATTGCCCCACATAGGGGAGAGGGTGCTAATCTGCAAAAGGCTGCCTGGCACGGGTTCCAGTAGCCCATTGAGCCGAGGCTCGTTAAGAGGGCGTGGCCTAACGGGCCAGCAGGACCCCTGCTGCTAGGCCACGCCCCCTCGATGAGCCCCGGCTCGATTTGTAGTGCCACTTAAGGCACTGCTTGCTGTTATTGATAAGGCCCCCCAAATATGTTACCTGGTTAATCTAAACTAAGGGGTCATGCTCCACATACCATTTAAAAGAAGCCTTCAGCTGAGATCCTTGCGGTCCTAGTACCAAAATGTTAGTTTTTGCTGGATTCATCACCAACCCAATAGTTCTCATGTATCCTTTAAGGGTCTCCAGACTCCGCTGCCATCAGTGTCATATCAATCAACAAAAGGTTGTCTGCGTAGAGAATCCTTGCCAGCTTTTGATCTCTGATCGTTGACGTGAAAGCTTGGACCTTGTCCAAGGTCTCCCCAACATCGGAAAGAAATAGCTTGAACAAGGTCAGTGCCAGAGGACACCTCTTTTTTATATCCCTATATGTGTTGAGTTGGCTGGTCAAGAGGCCTCGAGGGCTAAGCCGAATTTGAACGTTGGTGGATTCATATAAGGACCTAATCGCAAGCAAAACATCGGCTGGGCACTTCCAGGCCTCCATTTTGGACCACAGCATTTGCCGGTCTACGCTGTAAAAAGGCCTTTCTTAGATCAACAAAGGCTAAATATACATTTTAAAAATTTTATAATTTGCATATAAATTGATAAAATCTTTTTAGTAAAGGTAAAAAAGAAGAAAAAAGAAAAAGAAGAACAAAAGAAAAAGAAAGTGAAAAAAGAGAAAAAAAACAGAAGTGAACGGCATAAATTCAGTTCAATTCATTGTGATAATCAAAAGGTTGCATTATTGATCGTCATACAAGGGTTCTAAAAATGTGATTAGATTCATCACATGACTTGTTTTATCTCCTGAAATCAATATTGTCCCACATGCTTCCATGTCTTGTTTTTGTAAGTCAGAAAACAAAAAATATAAAAAGATTGTGCGTCTATCGTTAAGAGCAGGACAAGTCGTTACCCAGTGCTTCACAGTTTCAGTCTCCCCTGGGGTTTTGCAAATACTTTTGTATTAGAATTAAAGGCTTTTCTTTTCAAAATGTTCAGCAGAAAAAGGTTTAGATCTATACCAACAACTTTGACAAATCGGTCTGTCTAGGATCCTCTCTTTCAACTCTCCTGATCCAGTTCTTTAAATTTTTCATGAGGAAAGCCTCAAATAATCTACCCAACAAATCTAGAAGAGCAATTGGCCAGTAGTTGGAGGGGTCTGCCCTATTACCTCGCTTATAGGCATGAACAATTATCGCTGATCTCCACGAACTTGGAATCTCACCAGTTTTCAAGACCTGCTTAAAAATTTGGAGAATAAAGGGAGTCCAAACTTCAGGCAATTCCGTGATCATAGAGTTAGTAATACCATCTGGACCCGGGGCTCTAGAATGGTTAGCCTTCTTAATTAGTTGTTCAACATCTAATTGGTCCAGCGGCAATGGCCATCCAGACTTTATTTTAGTAGGTGGAAAATGCTTCAAACCATCCCTTAGATCAAATAGTATTTTGTAAAATTGTGTCAATGCTTCTTCTAAAACCATGTTTGGCAAAGATATTGAACGCAGTGTGCCTGCCTCATTTAGCATTTGCTTAATGGTTCTTGCATCCTATTTCAAGAGTGCAGCCAGCACACGTTCAGCTTCCTTCTGTAAAATCTCAGCCTTATATAAAGCTAGCCAGTTCTTATATTTCTGCTTTCTTTTTTTCACCGGTAATAAATACAGGACGTCTCTCAGGCGGCTTATACATTTTAGATCTTTCCGTAGAAAGTTCTTCCCATGCTTAATTCTTTCATCAAAGGTGTATTTATGAGCTGAGGTCAATGATAAATCCTTTTTAGACTGGATCTTGAAGTCCAGAAGTAGAGGGACATAGTTCAAATCTCCCTCTTTTGCCAACTGACTAGTATATTTTCTTGAGAATGCACTTATGTCTTACTGTCTCAGCCTTAGACTATTTGCCCCCTGCGTGGCTTCAATGTCCATGTATCTGATGTCTTGTTTCGGTCTATGGTTGCCATACCAAGTAGGTTTTAGTAGAGCATGGTCGCTGGTTGGTTTTGGGATAATTTCAAACGATCTTATATCCTGAATCAATTAGCATAACACAAAGACATAATCCAAAATACTAGACATGGTACCGTTGGACCACGTTGGTGCCCGCAGGCAGTCCCCAGTAATTTGAAGGTCTCTGGAATTCATCAGTTTCAGCCGTTTAGCCTCTTTGTCCTTTGGGAATCCGTGCCCCGGGATAGAGTAAATATCCCTGTTCTCAATATAGGGGCAATCAAGATCTCTCCCCACAATTATAAAGTGTGGATTAAATTGCAAAACCAATTTATCAATCGAATACATAACTGCATTTGTGAACGCCTCACTTGTTATGACCATCGGATTCCAGTAAACGTTAAGGATCAAACCACATTGCACTTCATAGCTGGCGCCTTCTCTAATGTTTATGCGATAGTTTGTAGAAAGGATTCGGCTCTCAACTTCATCCACCGTCAGCCCATTCCCGTTCTTCACAAAAGTAAGCAAGCCCGCCGCAGGTCGACCTCTAACACCTCCATAGGCTGGATTATGAACCAAAGTATAGCCATCTAAGATAGGAGGGAATAGGAGCCAGGTTTCCTGGAAGCATATTACGTTGAGTGCACTTGAACGTATATCCATGTCAGTTGGTAAATGCAAAAGAGCCCTTTGTATTCCAGAAGGCTATTGTAGGGATTGGTTGGCTTGTGTGCGCGGCGTCGCGTGAGCATTCTCTCTTGTGTTGTTGTTCAAGGGAGAATGGTCGCGCGACGTGACAGTTGAAGGAGCTTGGGCTGAGTGGGAGATCCTGCAAGCGGGCCCGCTATAATAAACTTGGAAGCTTACCTAATCCTTAATGTGTGCGCCCTTTCTTACAATGGCGACGAGGTAGTTTCCTTGCGGGCCCGCGGGGAGCTTTGCAGGACAGAGCCGCTCCTGCTCTCAGTTTTTTCGGCCGCCGGAGGAACCCGGAGTCTCCCACTTGCATGGCTCCAGCGCTGGTAGAAGCGAATCGAGCAGTGCCACGACGGCGTTGGCGGATCGCCTTTCCCTGCGCGCCCAGGTACCTGTGACTGCAGCTCGCTGCATCCCCATCAGCTGATCTCTAAGGTGAGGAGGGGCGGAGGGAGAGCCTAGCAGGCACACGTGGGTTCAGGGGGGCGGTCCAGGAAGAAGAATCCTCCAATTTGACACAACGCTAAGGGAGCGTCATAAATAAAACAAGGCCCACTGGCAACAGAGACTAGAAATAAATATACGAGTTGCACAAGCTAAGGGAGTGTCACCAAAGACACGTACTTGGATGCAAAGAAGCAAAAACTTGTAAGGGAACAGAGCTCGCACTCACACCAACCTGAACAATAGTGGTAAAGTGAACACCAACAGTTATTAAATACTTCTTCACATAAGTTTAACTGAGCAAATCTTTGACAAAGTCAAAATATGGCTGCAGCTAGCATGGCACCTCCTCCACCATTTCTTTCAGAACCAGGAACCCCACCTATAAGGTGGGACAGATGGAAAAAGATTTTTGACACGTACCTGGTGGCGATTGGAGGAGATAAGTTTGCAGCAACAAGAAAAGAAGCCATACTCTTGCACAATCTGGGAACAAACAGAAGGAAGAAGTATTTATGATGGCTTGCCGCAACCTCCACTTGAGGGTCAGGGAGAAATAAACCAATATACTTTGGCCGAAAGAAAACTAGAGATTCATTTTGGAGCAAAGAAAAACATAACATTTGAAAGACACAAGTTCTTTCAGAGGGTACAAGATCCCCACGAACCAGTGGAAAACTTCATTGCAGCGTTAAGGTCTTTAAGTCACACATATGAATTCGGCCCATTGACTGATTCGCTTATACACTTGTGTATAGGCGCGTTACAAATGCCATATTATATCATACGTGACCAGTTGGTCCATTGTACCAACAACATGAAAATTCAAGAGAGATTGCTGACCAAAGGCGTATCCCTGGAGGTAGCAGTAGAAACTGCCAGAGGAATGGAACAGACTCACAAGTATATGTCCACCATGAAGGGCGATAAAGGAGATAGCGAAGTAGCAGAAGTGAGGGGATTCAGGAAAATGAGTATGAACAAGGAGGTTAAATGCTACAAATGTGGTAGCAACCGTCACATTTCCACAAGTGTATTTTGTCTGGCGAAAAACATATTTTGTTTGAAATGTAAGAAAAAGGTTCACTTTGCCAGAGTATGCAGAGAATCGGGACAAGTACAAAATATTGAATCAGGAGCAAGAATCCCAGAACAAGAAGAAAGCTCAATGGTTGTGTAAGGGCCTCAGCCCAAACACCTCTTAGAAATTTCTGAGATATCCAACAGAGGGAGTGCTCCGACCGATGTGTTTTTGATGAATGGCAGAGTTGTGACAATAAAATTGGATAGCTGCTCACCCTGGACTTCGATGTCTAGAAGAACATATGAGGGGTGTTTGCAAGGAAAACTGGACGAGTTAAAAGACCACAAGATAGAACCCTATACTTATGACAATGTAAGGATCAAAATTTTAGGGTAATTTCAAGCTACTATCAAGTATAAGGGCAGAGGCTGCGATTCAGAAGTGTATGTGACACAAGAAGATTCATCGCTGTTAGGTTGGGGTGAACAACGCAAACTGGGCATTAGGATACAAGCGAGTGCCGAAGAACCAATCTCGGTTGCAGAGATCAAGGACAAATGGGATAAGGATTTTCCGGCAGTATTTCAAGTGGGATTGGGGATGCTTGAGGGTTTTGAAGACGAGATTCGATTGAAGCCAGGTGCAGTCCCAAAGGTTCATAAATTGAGACCCATACCTCACAATTTGAGGGAGAAGCTTAAATCAGAAATTGAAACATTATTACAAAAAGGTATAATGGAAGAAAGTGAGAGTTCTGAATGGTTATCGCCAATAGTGGTGGCAGCAAAACCAAATGGAGACATTAAACTTTGTGTGGACATGAGAGACATCAATAGGAACATTCTTGTTGACAGACATCATTTACCAATAATTGGTGACAAACTGTCCACTCTCAGTAATGTCAAAGTGTTTTCTGTGATTGATCTTTCTCAAGCCTATCACCAGATCCCTCTTAAAGAAGATTGTCAACATCTCACTGCATTTATAACATCTTTTGGTACTTTTAAGTATTGCAGAATGCCGTTCGGCCTTGCCTCTGCAGCGGCAGTTTTCCAAAGAGTGATGGACACCATCATGACAGGAGTGAAAAATGTTGTAGTGTTCCAAGATGACATGCTCATTTATGAAAGTTCAATGGCTGAACACAATGTGATTTTGAGTCAGGTATTGAGCAGGTTGTCTGGAGCTGGGCTGACTGTGAGGAGAGATAAGTGCAGGATTGCAGTAGGTCGAGTGGAGTACTTGGGACATGAGATTGATGAGTTTGGAGTGAGGCCAAAGAAATGTCTAGTGAAAGCAGTGAAAGATGCTCCTGTACCAACAGACAAAGATCAAGTGAGATCTTTCTTGGGTCTTGCTGAATATTACCATAGATTTGTAGAGAATTTCGCTATGGTATCTGCTCCTATAAGGATGATCCTAAAAAAGAACTCTAGGTTTGAGTGGACCCCAGAGTGTGGTATGGCTTTTGAAAATATTAAAGAGGCAATCAGTAAGGCTTCTTCATAGGAAGGTTTAATCCCAAGGATAAAACAGTTTTGGTGGTGGATGCAAGTATGTTAGGTTTAGGAGCAACTCTTGTACAATACGACAATGAGAACAAGGAAAGGGTTATCGCGTTTGCATCGAGGGCTTTGAGAGGGGCGAAGCACAAGTACTCAGTCATAGAGAGAGAGAGATGTTGGCAATGTTCTGGGCCACAACACATTTTAAATATTTTTTGTGAGGCAGGCGTTTTATTGTTTACTCAGACCATAAACCACTTGTACAGTTGTTTGAAAGCGGGAGGTGGGCTTTGAGTTCACCTAGAATAAGTCGATGGGGATTAGGTCTTCAAGGATTTAATTTTGATATGAGTTTTCTGCCTGGAAAGAAAAATGTAGTAGCAGATTGCCTTTCGAGGTTGCCCATCAACGAAACCGAGACAGATAAGGACATGGAAGTGAACGAATCTGTAGTGGAAGAGGTAGAGGATGCGGTGAGTCAAGAGAAGTGGTTGCATGAAGAGGATCTGGCTGAAGATCTCAAGTTAATTAAGGAATGGACTGTGAAGGGATGGCCCCATAAAAAGAATTTGGATAGGAAGTTTGATATATGGTGGGAAGTGAAGGAGGAGTTAAACCTATACAAGGACAGATTGAGGAGAGGAAGGTGTGTAATTCCTCCAGAATCAATAAGACCGAGTTTAATTGAACTAGCTCATGAGGGACACCCGGGGGAGGGGGCAATGAAGAGGAAACTCTGTCAGAACTATTGGTGGCCACATATTGACAAAATGGCTGAAAAATGGGTGACGAACTGCATGGCTTGTCTGTGCAGTGACAAAACGAAAGTGGTGAGAGAAACTCCTTTAGTGCCTAATGTGGTTCCAGATTAGCCGTGGTCCAAAGTTGCTGTGGATATCATGGGTCCCATCATGGGTTTGGGAGGTGGCTTGAGATTTTTGTTTGTACTGGTTGATTTTCATACGAAATGGATTGAGTGGGAAGCAGTCAAGGAGGTCACGGCTAAGGAATTAATTGCATTTTTGGAAAAAATATTTCTTAGAGAAGGAGTGCCTACTGAGCTTGTCTCAGATAATGGAGTTCAATTTGTATCGGTAGCTATGAAAATGTTTCTGAGCAGTTATGGCATAAATCATATCAAGACTGCGTTGTACCACCCGAGGGCCAATGGCCTGGTTGAGAGGGTAAATCGATGGTTAAAAGAAGGTTTACAATTGGCAACAGGGAGGAAGCAGCCATGGAGAGAGATATTGGAACATGTTGACTTGGAGCTATGTAACCACACCGCACTCGGTGACTGGAACCTCACCATTTGTGTCCCTGAAGGGGAGGGAACCAGGGACCAGATTGTGTCCGGGATGGTTAGGGATGGCCAAAGTAGTACAAGTAAATAGAGAGCAGATAATGAAACTTATCAAAGTGAGTCAAGAGAAAAACAAGGAATATTTTGACAATCGGGAGAAGGTGAAAGAACGTGAATGGAAAGCTGGGGAAATGGTGTATGTAAAGAATCCCAGGTTGGTGAACAAGTGTTTGGAAAGCAGGTTTAAAGGACCAAAAAGAATAAGTGCGGTAAGGAAAAGCGTGGTGATTTTGGAAGGAGGAGAAGTGTGGTCAAAAGGGAGAATTGCTAAGGTGCATGGTGGGAGTGAACGAGTGGAGAAAGAAGTGGAGAGTGAAAAGGAGTAACTTAAAAATGGAGGAGGGTGTCAGAATAAGAACAGAGATGATAAGTTCAGACCTTTACAAATGTCCAGGTCTGAACCGGTTTGGATGAGAGATTATGGGCCTCATTACGACCCAGGCGGTAAGTTACCGCCTGGGCCGTGACTTTACCACCATGGCGTAAACTACGTTTACGCCATGGTGGTTGGCGGACTTACCGCCCCATTCCGACCTTGGCGGGGCGGTAAGTCCCCAATCCCCATTTACCCTTCCCCATTCCCATTTTTGCCCCATAGGGCATAATGGGAGTGGGGAAGGCGTTAATTACGCCACCGTAAATTACGGTGGCGTAATTAACTCCATGGTCCCTTAGCGCCATGGATTTTAACACCTGCTAAAAGCAGGTGTTAAAAGCGCCATGGCGCTAAGGGACCTCGTAATTGGCGGTAAGGGGTCGGCGCAGCTAACGCTGGCGTTAACCCCTTACCGCCAGGGTCGTAATGAGGCCCTATGTGTCTTAAGTTCCAGGACACCCTATTAATTCAGAATACATTTTTGTTTAGATGTCAAATTGATGTCAATTAGGACATGTGCTTCTCGAGGGTTTTGAATTTTTTATTATACTGTTTATTGTTCATTTATTAGGTTATTTGCTGTTCTCTTCATCTTATATTTCTTCCTATTATTAAGTTCAATACTCTAATATGTATTATATCATATGTGCTTTTGTTTCTCCTAAGGGGGCAGATATGTAGGGATTGGTTGGCTCGTGTCCCTGGCGTCGCATGAGCATTCTCTCTTGTGTTGTTGTTCGAGGGAGAATGGTCGCGCAACGTGTGTGTGACAGTTGAAGGAGCTTGGGCTGAGTGGGAGATCCTGCAAGCGGGCCCGCTATAATAAACTTGGAAATTTACCTAATCCTCAATGTGTGCACCCTTTCTTACAGCTATCTGCCATGAAAAGTCTTGTGGTTAATTAGAAGTCTGATGATGAAACTGAAGAGAACCCTGGCTCCTAACAGGACACATTTTTCCTTGAACCAGCGCTGGTGAAAAGCAGAATATACATGCTCCATATCAGGGCTGTTAAATGTAACCTTCAAGGGCCTTGTAATCTTCTTGAATATCCTGGGCCCACCATAACATCTGCCCCATTCATTCTTGCATTAGTCTTGTCAGTAGAGATCACATCCTGCTCCGTTTGGAGATGGTTTCTTTCCACCTCTGTGGGGATGTTGTACATTTGCAAAGGGTCACTCTGGTCAGGAACTGTGAGTCTCAACGACACAGCTTTTGCGGGCAAATTAGAACATTTGAATCCCATCAGGAGAAGAAGATGGGCAATTTCCAATAAAGATGTACTTACACGTGTTAGGCAGAAACCTGTGCAGTTCCCTTAGGGAACACTGCAAAAGATTTAAGACTACAGGTGTTGGCAGTAAACCCACTTGATAGCAGTCTGCACCACCCAGATTTACCTGGTAGCTGTGGCTGAGCAATCAGACTTCCCTCAAGAAGAGTTAGGCAGTATGCAAAGTATACACAATAGGCACTCAGATACAATAATACAAGCAAACACTGACCCGAGCTTTGGTATCAAAGTATATCATTATTTATTTAAAAACACACAGTTTGAAACACTCCAGCACTCTTATTGTAAAATATTCTAAACACAGTTACTATTGTAATATATACACCCCTTTTTCCTTATCAGATAAGTCACAGTAAAACACCACTTATTTTCATACAGAGAAGAGCGCTTAACTAGATTGCATTCCAATAAGTTTGTGAGAAAGGGAGGGAAAAAGACAGAATATGGAAAGGTACACCACTCTAAGATATAGGGACACTATTAGAAAAACGGCAGAAGAGCAAAAGTCACTGGTGAGCCAAAGTCCAAAGGCTGGGCCCACTCTTAGAGAGAGCAGAGCACAAATGCGCCCAAGATCACACAGTTACACTAGGCTTAGAAAGTCTTGCAGAGGGTCCAAAAAGAGTTTAGAGAGGCTTAGGAAAGTTTAGCCAGGGTGTCCCAAGCTAACCCAGGTTCGAAAGCCGGGGGCTAAATCTACCCCATACAGTTGGTAGCAAGGGAAGCCAGGCGGGACACGGTACCTTAAGTGGGAAGGATCCTCCAGCGGTGGCAGTTGTTCCTGGTAGTGGGTGCAAGTCACGTCGTCGTCCAGGGGAAGAGAAGATCTCGACTTGGAGGAAAGATGAAGGTCGTTGCACTACCAGGGCAGAAACCAGTCGCGGAGTTTTCCGGTTAAAGGTGGTACCTTTGTTTCGCGGTCGTGGTAAAACGTGGTATCCCGGTTGCCGGGGTGCTTGGCACGGGCAAGGCGGCCACGAGGTACGTCGGGAAAGCGAAAAGACGGTGAAACTGGTTATCCCCACCAGTCAAAGGAAGAAGACTCTCCGGCGGGAGATCTCCTCTGTCGTTGGGAAAAGTGGTGAGGCAGTCCAGCAGGGCTCCACGGGTGGTGGTGTCGTGGCAGGTCGGCTCAGCTTCTCCCTCGTCGGATTCTTAGGTCCTGTGGCGACTTCTGAAGTTCCAGTGCCCAAAGCCCTGCTTTTATGCAGCAAACCCCCATTCACTCAGCCTAGCTGTCACTCAAAGATGCTAAGTGGTGAGCCGGCCGGCTCACCACTTGGGCCAATCAGGATGGAGTGCGACTTGAGTTGCCTAGGCAACTCAGTCCAGGGTGCCTAAATTTCCCTCCACCCCTCCTAAGTACCCCAGACAGAGTGGCACCACTTTGGAGGGCTTCTGTGGAGAAGCCCGCCAAAAAGTGGAACAAAGGGCTCGACTTGGGTTGGAGTCACAGAAGAGAACACAAACGCCATTTTAGAATCAAGTTTTGGCAAAAAATACCAACCGGAGAATTAATATTAATTAAATAAACCGGCGGTATGTTCGAGGCTACCGTAAATAATTAAATAAAGGTACGAGCCTAAAACAATGGGAAATCCCATAGGAAAATATTCGCGGTTGAATATAAAAAGTAGTATCCACTGCCACCAGCCAAAACTCGATCAGGGGGACGGAGACGTGCCCCCTCGACTAACAGACCCCGGTGCAATTGAATTGCCCCAGCCAGTACGTCCACAATATGATGGTTTGTACTGGTTCTGTTCAGAATTTAAGACTAGTAAAGTCAATGGCGACTTTACATGCCCTGGGAGACAGTAGTCAGTCCCAGGGTATGGAGTCTATACTGGGGGGTCACTATGACACCCCTGCGTCACTGCACTGAGGGTGCTGTGTAACACACATCACAAAAACACATGAAGCCCTATGGAGTAAAAGACCCCATAGCCCATCAAACACATATAGATTCAAAGAAACACACTCAAATCATGTCCAAGAGTGAGGGTAAAAGAGTCTCACTCTTGGCAGGAGAAAAAAATAAACCCCAAAAATCCAGCAAAGCTGCTGGGGGACTCACTAGGTTAGGAAATTCAGCCTAAACAGAGAATTCTCCCTAACAACACCATTCAATCTCAGATGAAGGATCACTTTGTCCGTTTTATGTTCTTTTGGGAACTTCCCTATAATGATGTCCTGTGATGGGAGAAAACGCAGCAAGTGAACATTGTGCAGAAGTCTCAGGACATTGCAGCGATTCATAATAAGGCAGTCGTTGTTAAGGTGAGTATCACAGGAATGTTGCGTACCTGCTGGTTTAGCTGAAGATCTTGAAGTGGCAGCCAGGCTGTCTGCTGTATCCAGACGAGCGTATGACACAGGGAACCAGCCCTTCCTCAACCCAAGATTGGTACTGGGTGGAAGATGGACCAACTCCCAACATCACTATGCGCTCTCCCCTGATTTCCGTGACGTCAGGACAGTGCAAGCACTGGCAGGGGAGGCGTTGTGTACTGCAGTCCTCCAATTGATGCAGATGACCAGATAATGATTCGCCAAGGAGGAAGTGCTGATGAGTCAGTCCTAGGAGTAATGGAAACTGAAGCTGTGACCAACTGGAGATCCAATGCTGGTAAGAAGTCGCAGGTTGAAGAGATGGCGGACCAGTCAGAGGCACGCAAACAAGAGTCCAGAGAGGGTACAGGATGGAGCAACGGAAACAATACAGGCAGGAGGATATGGAAGTTGACCCAGGATAAGGTGCAAGTCAACAGGCAGGAAGGAGGAGACTTGGGAAGCTGA
This sequence comes from Ambystoma mexicanum, assembly GCF_040938575.1. NCBI lineage: Eukaryota > Metazoa > Chordata > Amphibia > Caudata > Ambystomatidae > Ambystoma > Ambystoma mexicanum. Next base: position 642,945,999 of record NC_090939.1, read on the forward strand.
ATGAACTAGACTGACTGAAAAGGGAAACAGAATAACCACTGGCTGGCAGGAGAGGAGAACAAGCACAGAGGTGGGGACCTCCAGGCAGGCAGGAGTGGAGGACAAGCACAGAGGTGGAGAGCTCCAGGCAGGCAGGAAAGGGAGCTGGCCCAGAAGCCAGTAACCCACAGGCAGATAATAGAAGAGCAGGACCAGGGAACAAGAAGGCTCAGGAAACCCAAGCGGAGCGAGCAACACGATCCAGACCAAACCGCGTTGAGACGCGATTAGGTTCTGATCTCCACTCCCTTTATGGGGCCGCCAGCACCTGAGAGGCTTGAAACGCAAGCTGTCTCGTCTCCAGGTGCTGATGGGCCCAGAACGAGGCTTGGTGAGCAAGCCTTCAAAGCTGCGAGGGCCCAGCCAACTGCGCGTGGGCGGAAGCGAGAATGCAGTCGTCCGTGCATGCGCAGAGGCTTGTCAACACGGACACCGGGCGCCCTCTGAACGGTGGATCCTCAAGCGCGGAAGCGCGGGTCGATCTGCCAGGAAGGAGAAGGGCGAGAAGGTGCGGAGAACCCCGGTCTCTGGGTAAGTGGCATGACACTATGACCCCTCCCAGAAAGACCCGGGGCCCCAGGTTTCCAGGAAAACTGACGATAGAACTTACGAACAAGGCAGGTAGCGTGCACATGCTTGTAAGGTTCCCAAGTACGATCACAAGCCGGGTACCCCTTCCAGTCCACCAAAAAGTGAAGCACCCCCCTACGAAAGCGAGCATCACATATTTCCTGGACCTCGAATTCGGGAACACCGACAGAAGCTGGACGGGGATAGGTACGTCCATAACTGTCACTCACAAAGGGTTTCAAAAGGGAGATGTGAAAAACCGGGTGCACCTGCCAGGAAGGGGGCAACTGAAGGCGAAAGGCCACAGATCATAAGCGTTTGATGATCCTAAAAGGACCAAAATAGCGGGGAGCCAACTTAACGGGCAGATTATGAACTGGCAGGTTCTTAGAGGATAACCAAACCCAGTCACCCACCTGGAAATCATGTTCCATACTCCTACTTCTGTCGGCATGTGTCTTCATACATACCCGTGCTTCTGTCAAGTTCCTGCGTGCCAACTCATGTTGTTTCTGAATGGTCGTTATGAAATAATCAGCAGAAGGAACCACACTAGTTAACACAGGACGAAAAGGCATCAACCTCGGGTGGAATCCTGTAGAACAGTAGAACGGGCTGACTCCAGTAGAGGCGTGAACGGTGTTATTGTAAGAGACCTCAGCAAGGTCCAGGCATGCCTTCCAATTAGATTGATTAGCGTTAGCATAGCAGCGAAGATAGTCTTCCAAAGTCTGATTTGTTCTTTCGGTGAGACCATTGAATTGCAGTTGATAACCAGAACTCAATGCCCTACGAATGCCGAGATGGCCACACACACACTTTGCTCCAAAAGGAAGAGAGGAACTGAGAACCTCGATCCGAAATAATCTTTTCCGGTAATCCATGTAATCGATACACCTTGTGTAAAAATGCGAAAGCCATCTGAGAAGCAGTGGGTATCTTGGTGAATGGGATGAAGTGGGCATATTTAGTGAAGCAATCCACCACAACCATTATGCAAGTATATCCTTCCGAGGGTGACAAGTCAAATATAAAGTCGGTGGTGATGGTGTGCCAAGGATAGGGTGCTAATTCCATAGGCAATAGCAATCCCAAAGGCCGCCTCCTATGAGCCTTGGACTGGGCACAAACTGGGCAACTTTCCACGTAGGTCTTGATTTCCTCAGCCCAACCAGGCCACCAAAATTGTCTGGATACCAGTTCTTGTGTAGCTCTGATACCATGATGCCCACCGATAGGTGAATCGGGGAATCCCTGAAATATGCAGTCTCTAATAGTTCCTTTGGGAATGTATAATCTCTTCTGAAAGAAAAGGAGACCATCCCGCTCAGTAACAGATGTTCGTTTAAGTAGAGCTGCCGTCCTGGATCCATTCGAGTCTCGTTAAAAATGGACTGCAGATGAGGTGACAGCGTCAACAGGAAATGATTTTGTGAAATCATAGGCCGATCCAGGCTGGGGTCTTCTGCCTCCTTTTCCAAGGACCGAGACAAGGCATCTGCTTTCAGATTTGAAGCACTAGGGATGTACGTTATGTGAAACACATAAGGAGAGAAAAAGAAGGCCCACCGGGTCTGACGAGGCGTGCGACATTGCAAAGAGCGTAAATACTGTAGATTACGATGGTCTGTACATACTTACACAGAAAAACGACCCCCAAGTAAATGATGCCTCCATTCTTCAAACGCAGTCTTTATGGCCAAAAGTTCCCTCTCAATAACTGCGTAATTTATTTCGCTGGAAGTTAATTTGCGTGAGAAGTAGGCTACTGGATGCTCAATGGCGGTCTCACTGTTTCTTTGCAGAAGTACAGCCCCTACAGCAAAATCTGAAGTGTCAGCCTCCACGATATAAGGCAACTCCTTTTGTGGATGACGCAAGATTGGGGCGCTGCTGAAGGCTGGTTTCAGAGAGTTGAAAGCCCGAGTAGCGTGTGAATCCCATTGATATGCAATCTTGCTACTGGTCAATCTTGTGAGTGGTGCTGTAACATGAGAAAAGTGTGGAATAAAACGCCTATAAAAATTGGCAAATCCCAAAAACCGCTGTAGAGACTTTACATCATGAGGTGGTTTCCATTCTTGATTTGCTTGAATCTTTTTGGGATCCATCTGTATACCAGTACTGTTGATCACATATCCCAGGAATTCCATACTAGGTTGATGAAAGGAACACTTCTCAGCTTTAGCAAACAACTGATTCTGTGACAGACGAGGAAGAACTTCACGAGCGTGTCTTATGTGTTCTTCCAATGAACAGGAGAAAATCAATATGTCATCCAAATAAACCCAAACCGAAATGCCTATCAGATTACTGAAGATGTTATCCATGAGACGCTGGAAGATGGCTGGGGCATTGCACAACCTAAAGGGCATAACCCTATACTCATAATGCCCAAAAGGTGTTTTGAATGCCGTTTTCCATTTGTCCCCATTCTTAATACGAACCAGGTGATAGGCTCCTCGAAGGTTAAGCTTGGTGAAAATCCGGGCTGTGTGTAGTGTCTCCAAAATGCTGTGGATCAACGGCAATGGATACCGATCCTTTGTAGTAATATCGTTCAATTGCCGATAATCTACACAGGGGCGTAACGTCCCTTCTTTCTTTTTAACAAAAAACAAGGGGAATCCTGCGGGTGACTTTGAAGGCACGATGTAACCTTTCTTCAGTTAAATAGTCCTGTAGAACTTGCCTCTCGACTTGGGTTAAAGCATACAATTTCCCATGAGGAATCTCAGATCCAGGAATCAAATCTATGGCACAGTCAAAAGAACGTTGAGGTGGCAAAGGGATATCCCCTGGCTCAGAAAATACATGCTCAAAGTCTGCATAAACTTGCAGAATTTGGGATATGGAATAGAGACCAGACATCTTGCCACGGGATTCCATAGGAGTCGAAGTAACTTGAGGCAGAGCTGGCAAACTGCAATGCTGGGAACAATAGATGGAAGAAAATGACTAAGTACGAGTCTCCCAATTGATCACTGGATTGTGACGTTGAAGCCAAGGTAATCCCAAAACCACCTTATATGTCGGAGACTTGATCACATCTAAGGCAATGTTTTCCTTGTGTTCGGCAACCCAAAGTGACAGTCCCACAGTGTGCAAACAGACGGTCCCAGAGGACAAAGGTGTTCCATCGATGACCTCTACTGGTAAAGTTGTCTGTCTGGAAAGGAGTGGTATCTTGTTAATGGTAGCGAATACTACATCAATATAATTTCCTGAAGCACCACAATCCAAAAACCCACAGACTTCCAGTGATCTGTCAGGCAATTGTAACTGGATCTTTAATGTCATTAAGATGGCTGGTTGCATGGGGTAGAGCACAGGACAAGAGTTGGAAAGATCTGAAGGGGGAGATGGAGCTGCCGTTGCCCCTCCATTACACAACAGGTCCTCTAGTTTCCCGCCTTCTTTTGAGGGCGTAAAGGACACGTACCCAAAAAATGACCAGCAGCCCCACAATAAAGGCACAAGCATAAGCTTCTTCTTCGTCTCTTTTCCTCTTCCGATAAGAGACCTCTCATGGCTCCTAACTGCATCGGTTCAGTTCCAGGATCCAAGGATCCAAACGTACCAGCAGACACACTGGTCATTCTGGGGCTTGACCTCTCAAATCGACGTCGTTCAGCTCTTCGTTCTGCTAACCTTTGGTCAATCCGAAGCGCCTGTTCAATGAGACGTTGGAGGGTCTCTAGCTCAGGAATGTGAAGCAACTCGTATTTATACTCCTCTCTCAGTCCCCAACGAAACAAAGTCTTCTGGGTGATTTCTGGCCATTACGACTCGGTTGCCAATTGGCGGAAACGACTTATGTATGATATTATGTCAGTGTTTCCCTGTTTGATGTCCATCAATTGGTTCTGGGCTGCCGAGGCCAAGTTGGACGTTTGAAAGACCTCCAGGAATGCCTTTTCAAAGGCTACAAAATCATTAAAAATAGGGCTATTCGTGGCCACAAAAGGTGTTGCCCAAGCAAGAGCATTTCCTGTTAAATTACCCAAGATGTATCCAATCTTGGCCTTATCTTTGTTGAAGTGAGTTGATCTAAAGAGGCAATGGATCTGACAATGATTGCAAAACTCCACCACGGGCCGCGGATCCCCATCAAACTTAATCGGAGTGGTATTGGCTAATGTACCTTTGGCTTGTGAAGCACCCATTGCCCCCTGCGTTACCATTTGGCGTAATGCTTGATTCTCTTGATGCAACGCAGTCATTTCTGCTCTGAGAGCTCAACTCATTTTGTAACTCCTGATCTTCCTCCATCTCGGAATCAGAAGGCAGGCGTCTCAATCTGTTAAGGTGAGTATCACGGGAATGTTGCGTACCTGCTGGTTTAGCTGAAGATCTTGAAGTGGCAGCCAGGGTGTCTGCTGTATCCAGACTAGCGTATGACACGGGGAACCAGTCCTTCCTCAACCCAAGATTGGTACTGCGTGGAAGATGGACCAACTCCCAACGTCACGATGCGCTCTCCCCTGATTTCCGTGACGTCGCTCTCCCCTGATTTCCGTGACGTCAGGACAGTTCAAGCACTAGCAGGGGAGGTGTTGTGTACTGCAGTCCTCTAATTGATGTAGATGACCAGATGATGATTCGCCAAGGAGAATGTGCTAATGAGTCAGTCCTCGGAGTAATGGAAACTGAAGCTGTGACCAACTGGAGATCCAATGCCGGCAAGAAGTCGCAGGTTGAAGAGATGGCGGACCAGTCACAGGCACGCAAACAAGAGTCCAGAGAGGGTACAGGATGGAGCAAGGGAATCAATACAGGCAGGAGGATATGGAAGCTGACCTAGGATAAGGTGTAAGTCAACAGGCAGAAAGGAGGAGACTTGGGAAGCTGAATGAACTAGACTGGCTGAAAAGGGATATAGGCCCAGGAAACAGAATAACCACAGGCTGGCAGGAGAGGAGAACAAGCACAGAGGTGGGGAGCTCCAGGCAGGCAGGAATGGAGGACAAGCACAGAGGTGGAGAGCTCCAAGCAGGCAGGAAAGGGGGCTGGCCCAGGAGCCGGTAACCCACAGGCAGATAATAGAAGAGCAGGACCAGGGAACAAGAAGGCTCAGGAAACCCAAGCGGAGCGAGCAACACGATCTGGACCAAACCGCATTGAGACGCAATTAGGTTCTGATCACTGCTCCCTTTATGGGGCCGCCAGCACCTGAGAGGCTTGAAATGCAAGCTGTCTCGTCTCCAGGTGTTGACGGGCCCAGAACGAGGCTTGGAGAGCAAGCCTTCAAAGCTGTGAGGGCCCAGCCAACTGGGCATGCGCGGAAGCGAGAATGCGTTCGTCCACGCATGCGCAGAGGCTTGTCAACACGGACCCTGAGCGCCCTCTGAACGGCGGATCCTCAAGCGCAGAAGTGCTGGTAGATCTGCCAGGAAGGAGCAGGGCGAGAAGGTGTGGAGAACCCCAGTCTCCGGGTAAGTGGCGTGACAGTCGTCAACCGACAATAATCGCTCCAAACTTACCATACAAGCCTCTATATTATTGTTGCCAGCTCTTTGTTGATCGATCTTTTTATCCTGAGCTGTTTTACTGTCCCTCACCCTCAGAGTTCTATATAGACGCTCAAACTCAAAGCTAAACTTTGATGTGCGTTAGCTGTAATTTTGAAAGTCAAACTTTGCTGTGTTTTAGCTGTAATTTTGAAAGTCAAACTTTGCTGTGCTTTAGCTCATAACTTTGAAAGGCAAACTTTGCTGTGCTCTAGCTGTAATTTTGAAAGTCAAACTTTGCTGTGCTTTAGCTCGTAACTTTGAAAGTCAAACTTTGCTGTGCTTTAGTTCATAACTTTGAAAGGCAAACTTTGCTGTGATTTTGCATTTTGCTCAGGCTAAAACTAGCTATGTTCCTTTGCTGACTTGCTGTGCCCTTTGCCTGAATTGTATTACTTCTCTATAACCGGCTGGCCCAGTGACTGCTCCTTACTGCTGCATTTATCTATTCTTCCCACTGCTCCCCTCTCTACTCACCCATGGGGCTTTCCGTTTCTCCTATCCACTCCAACTGCTTCTTTATCAACTATCCTTCCCTTCTCACAAAGTCTGTTAGGAAGAAGTTTAAAAAGGATATCTTGGCTGCCAACCCAGGTCTCCCCATCGCTGATACCTATTCCAGCGCTTCTTCCAGACAAACCCTCACTGACATCCTCTTTGTCATCCCTTCGCCGGATCTATGGACTCTTCATATGATCTCTGTGCTCTGTCCTGTCTCCCATTAATGGTGGCACCCTCTGGGGAGCCCTCATTTCCCACTTTGACTCCGCTAAGGACATCAATAATGTCTACCTAAATGGCACCGTCACGGTCCAAGGCCCTCAGGCCAATCTCCGCCTCTTTGATAGGCGCTTCCCTTGCCTCATTAACTTCCTTGCATCTCCTGCTGTCCCCTCGTTCCCCCCCCTTGGCTACCTTGCCTCCTCCTCCCTCTTCTTCTGCCCCCCCTGGCATGGACGTCATTTAGGGGTCGCAACTGCGCGACCCCTGAGGTCTCCCTTGCTACCCCTGTGGTCTCCCTTGCTACCCCTAAAAGTAAAGTTTAAAAAAAAGTTTTTTAAAGTTGTTTTTTTTACTTGGAGGCTCATTGGCTGTGGCAAGGAGCATGTGGCTCTTTGTTTCTGGAGTGGCTGGTTGTCTAATGGCTATAGCCGGTACGATAGCTCAGTGGGTTGAGTGCTGGATGCTGCAATGTGTGTGCAATCTGCAGGTTCGACTCCCAGCATGGTCAACTCAGCCTTTCATCCTACTGAGGTTGATAAATGAGTACCAACACAGGTTGGGTGATATTGTATGTATATTTGTTCTATATGAAGCGCCTAAGCGTAAGTGCTATATAGTTAACACATCATTATCGTTTGGCCTTGGACGTCTGCTTGCATTCACAGTGATTTGTTAATATGGGCCTATATGCACTGATATTAACAATACATATGGTGATCCATTCGTGTATTAAATGTATATCACTTTACAGTGATATCCTAACCCTATTGTTCGTGGTGTACTCACAAACAATGCTGTGTGGTGCCACTTCCTGTTGTGTCATGGGGTGAAAGATTGTGTTCCTTTGCTTCCTGTGATGTCACTTCAGGGCGGGGTCAAATGACATCACTTCCGGTGATGTCACCAGAGGTCAAGGGTTGTGTGATGTCACTTCCGCTACCCCTGGCATTTTGGTGAAATGACGTCCCTGCCCCTTGGGCTCCTTCCTCATCTCCGCAGGGCCTACCTCTGATTTGTAGCCCTCCCCGGGAGGCCTTTAAGGCTGGTAACCTTCTTCATCTTGCCACTCTCAACTCTCGCTCTGCTGTCAAACACTCCTCTGACATCTGCCACCTCCTGGAAGAACTAGACCTTGATGTCCTCGTTTTTACAGAGACATGGTTCACAGCCAGCTCTGTCATGAGCTTTGACAATCTCCTCCCTGACGGCTACAAGATCCTCTCAGCACTCAGACCCACCCGGCCCAGAGGGGGTGTAGCCCTGATCTTTGCTGAGTGGATTCCTGTCTCTATCATTCCCATGCAGATGTACTCCTCTTTCGAATGCCTTGTCTGCAGGCTCTCTCTCTCTCCTAGCCACTCTCTTACTGTTGCTACTGTCTACCGGCCCCCTAGTCAGATCGCCTCTTTCCTCTCTTATTGGGCTGACCTCTCCTCCTCCCACCTGGCCTCAACCACTCAACTCCTCCTCCTTGGTGACCTCAATATCCATCTTGACTCTCCATGTTCCTAGTCTGTGCTCTTTTAGGACCTCTGCGATTCCCTCTCCCTTTCTATCTTCCCCTCTGGCCCGACTCACTCTGCAGGGCACACACTTGATGTCTTGATCTCCTCTGACCACCCCACTCTCCTGGAGCGATCACTCCTTCCTCTCCTCTCATCTCTCCCTCCCCTAACCCCAGGCCAAGCCTACCCCAACATTGCCACATGCCTTCTCGGACATCCGTCCCATGAAGCGTGTGTCAGTTGAAGCTTTTGCTGCTACATTCTCTCCCCCCTCCACCTCTGGCTGACTCACATCCTGACACAGCCCTGTCTATGGTCTACTCCTCTATCTCAGATGCTCTTGATGTTCTTGCCCCTGTCATGAGGATCTGCTTGAAGTCCAAAGCCAAATACAATTCTTGGTATGATTCTGACCTTGCTACACTTAAACGTAAGTGCAGGGGAGCTGAGAGGAAATGGAGGTCCTCTTGTTCATCCTCTGACAAACTGGCCTGTTGCCTGCTCCATAGGCATTACCGACTCTCTGTCCACACTAAGAAGAGAGCCCACATCCAAGCCCTTGTCTCTGCAGCATGTAATAACTCAGCCGAACTCTTTAAAATCTGCAGGAAGCGGGCCAACCCTACTGCAGTCTCTACCTCTCCTGTAGCTTCCCAGGCCCTTTGCATGGCCCTAGCCTCCCACTTCATCTCTAAAACTCATGATATCTTATCCACCCTCTCGTCCCCTCCCCCTCCACCTCCAATCCTTCTGTTAATTCTGGTGTTCCAACAGCCAACCCACCCTGCTTCCTTCTCCTCTTTTCCTCTTTTCTCCCCCGACAAGGTCTCTGGACAAGTCCGATCTATGAAAACCTTGTCAAAACAGGTTTTTCCTTGCTCTTCCAAAACCATCAAGGACCATATTGACACCCTCGCTCCTGTCCTGGCTGAATTCTGCAACCTCTCCTTTGCCTCAGGAGCCTTCCCTTCCCTCGTGAAGCACTCTCTTGTGCACCCTCTTCTCAAAAAACCCTCAGCTGATCCTTCTTGCATGGCTAACTATCGCCTAATCTCCATCACTCCCTTTCTGGGCAAATACCTAGAAAAGCATGCCATCTCGCAACTTAACCTTCACTCTGATTCTGTTGGTTGTCTCCATGACCATCAAACTGGCTTTAGAGCTGCCAGAAGCACGGAAACGGCTCTCCTGAACATCCGTGAAGATTTGCTCTCTAACCTTGACTCTAACATCCCCTCTGTCCTCATCCTACTTGATCTCTCTTCTGCCTTCAACTCGGTCAACCATACCATCCTGCTGAAACGTCTCTGTGACAACCTGGGTATCACCGATCAGGCTCTGGCCTGGCTGACCTCTTTCCTCTCTGATCGACCCTCCCAGGTCCAACTTGGGTCCTTCCTTTCATCTATCTCCCTCTCTACCTGTGGCGCTGCCCAGGCGTCTAACCTCTCACCCTGGCTTTTCAACCAATACCTGTCAACTCCTGCCCACTTTATTACCATTTTCTGCTCAAATTTCCAGTTCACCGCTACGAAACTCAACTCATTTTCAGGCTGCCCTCGGCCACCTCCTCTCCTTCTCTCATCTTCGATTGCCTAACTGCCATTCAAGATAGGTGTGCCGCCAACGAACTTTGTCTGACAGCAAGACGAGATCCTACTCGTCGGCACACCTTCATCATCCTTTCCCCTCACTGTCTGGCCAGCATCCCTTGGCCCTCCTCTTACCCCCACTTGCAAGGCTAAAACATCAGGGTCATCTTTGGCTCCACACTTTCCTTCTCCGCCCACATCTCTGATGTCTCTAAAAGGTCTAAATTCCTACTGCACCTCCTCAGAGGCACTCTGCCTTTCCTCCCCTTCCCCCAGAAGCTCACTGTCTCCCAAGCTCTGGTTCTCTCTATGTTGGAATACTGTAAAAGACTCTTTCTAAATCTACCTGCCTCTACCGCCCTCTGCAACTAATCCAGAACAGGACTGCAATACTTGTCCTTGACCTGAAGCCCTCGGATTGTATCCCTCCAGCTCTGAAATCTCTTCATTGGCTCCCAGTGAATGCAAGGATTAAATTCAAAACCCCCTGCATTGTCCACAAGGCTTTCTGTGGCCTAGGTGCAAAATACCTTCAGCTGTCCCTCCGCAAATACCTCCCCTCTCGAGTTCTTCGCTCCTCTACCTCTAACTCCCTCAGGGTCAGTCGTTTATCAAAGAAACGAGCTGGGGATAGATCTCTGTCTTCGGATGGGGCCTCCCTCTGGAACAGCCTCCCTGCCACTCTGAAACTTTAGGAGAACCATCTCCGGTTCTGGAAGCACCTCAAGACCTTCCGCTTTGCTTCTGCCTTCTCCCCCATCCCTCCCCTGCTGATCTGTTCTCTCTCAGCACTGTGCACCTGGCCACCTTCTGTCCTCCGGGCCCAGGTACCTGCTCACCCTGCCACCCTTCCGCGGTTTATAGTGACTATGTTGAATGTCACTTTTTCGAATGTCATTTTGTCGACCGAAAAATGCCGGAAAAAAAAAAGTCAAATGTTTTTTTTTGTTATTTTTTTTAATGGGGGGGTTCTCCCCAACCCCCTGTTTTTTTTATTTACACTGTTTTTTTTACTAGCTAAACCCAAAAAAACAGTTGTATACAAATTGATCGTTTTACAACTGCTCGAATGACAATTGACCTTTTCAAAAATGACCGAATTGTGAAGGTCAATTGTACCATATAAGTGGGGGGAAACCCCCCACAACCCCCCACCCAACGCCAAACCCCCAAAACCCATATATATAGATATATATATATATATATATTACCAAACCATTATATATATATTCGGTCAATTGTGAAAAGGTCAATTGTGACCCTTTAAATTCGGTCAATTGTTCATTCGAACAATTGTAAACGACCAATTTGGGTAATACCAAAAAAACATAACAAAAAAAATTGCATTCGACAAATTTGTTTTCGACGAAATGGCATTTCAATTATTTTTTTTTACAATATGACCGGATACCACCTCCCGCACTGCCTCCGGGCCACCCCTTTCACTGAGGTCTGTATCTGTACCCATAAAGTCCCCCCTTTTTCCTCCTGCACTTATCAGACCTACCCTGTCTGCTGCCTTAAACCCAGCACTTGCCATTTGCTGGCTGAACTACCACTGTTTGTTGTCTTTATTATTTATTTATTTATTATTATTTATCTGTGTCTCGTTTGCTCTGCACTTTCCACTTCTCCCCCCTCCATACACGTTTCCCCTCTCCCTTCTCCCATGCACTTGCACATTCTCAATGTCACTGGGCCTAGTAAGATCGTTGTTTTGTTCTCCCCTGTTCCCCTCCCTTGCCGCGCTCTGAAACACTTGTGTATGAGCGCAATATAAATAAAATATCAATTCAATTCAGAAACTCCACTGGAGGAACGAGTCGATTCCCAATTCTAGGGTCTAAACAGTCACGTGTCTGTGGAGGTCTCCCTTTTAGTAATGTTGATCGTCTTTTATCAGCAAGTGTCAAGCAACTGTCTTGTAGCTTTTATTGCTTTCGAAGTGGGGATTTTTTTAGTAGTTATAGAGCCAAAAATTGAGCCAGCAGTCACTCTAACCCTCTAAAGATCTGGTTGAACAACCTCCTCTAATTTCTTCGCTGAGCAAGCAGCTACGGCTAGCACAGCCGGAAGACGCTGGCATCTTGTCACCAAATTCCTCATCCTCGATTGTATATGTGGACAAATTTCTACAGTCCTCATCGGTAGATCCACAGTTATCACCAGATCCATCCAAGTCGGTACAATGTCTATTTGATGACATGCTTACTAGATTAACCGACTCCTGAGCAGGAACAGACGGGACTTTTTGTCAAGAGGCCCGAGAATAATTATCTCATGGTGTAGGAAGGTGTTTGATAAAGGTGTTTGTTTGATAAATGTCCAGGCATTATTAGAGTGTCTATTCTTAGGAATCAGCAAATTCTGTTATTTTTTCATTAGAGGCATCTCTTTAGGAAATTTTCTGCTAAGTTTCCTCTTTTTCCTTATCTGAAATATAAAAAAGGGCTGTAAATCAGGAGTCGTGCCCAGGTCTGCTGGTCCCGTCACCACAGGGGGGACAGAGTGTGAGTCCAGCACCTTTGCCACATGGTCCACAGGTTCACAGGCGGCTTGGTTTTCTGTCCCAGTTCCCCACATATTACCCATTGCAATCGAAAGCGAGATAATCCGAGTTGTAGTCTTTTCCACTCCTGGGGTCAAAGACACTTTAGAGGAGCCATGACTATTTGCGTTGGACTGAAGTTGGGTAACCTCCATGCTATCATCATTCACAGTAGCAGACAAATCTGGGATCTGAGAAATCGGTGGCTCAGCTTTTATATTTTGAACCAGCGACTTCATATAGACATTTTTTATCTGCCCTTTCCAGATCTAAAGTTTTTTGTAGCCTTCTTTGCATCACATTCGCACATTCCGCCTTGTGATCCACCCTAGATTGCAATGAGGTTACAAATGATTAAATGCATTTAATTTACGAGTGGATCATTGCAAGGAGGGTCGTCTGATCCTTTAAATTGTCATTCATAGCTTCATACAGCTTCAAGAATGGTGCCAGTGAGATGGTTTAGGCCGCCATTGTGCTGCATTGAGACTTAAATACTGTAGAATTCAAGCCTTGTCCTGGATCACCAAGAGATTTAGGTGAAAAAAATGAATTATCCAATGAAGATACCACGGAAGAAGGATGAGATTCCATAGGAGCCGGTTGCTGCATTCTGGTATTCGTAGAAAAAGACATTAGACGCTATTGATCTTTGAATACAGATGCCACATCTTTACTGGATGTTTTAAGGCTTACCTCCAATTGTGGCTTAAGATCATTTCTCAAAGGAGCCAGAAGGAGCATAGGAAGAGGAGATCCATTGCAGTCATTTTGTTGCACACCTCTTGTCTACCAATAGGGGGGGAAAGATATTCGTTTCCCCCTTTATTGGCATTGCACTCTGCACCTGCAGCGGTGTTCTCCATGGGGAGAATCACGAGTATCCCGTGGTGAATATCATTCAGCAAAGTGTCAGTTAGAGCCTCTGATTTAGAACAAATGGGAAAAACAGGCTGGGGGAGCACGAGATTGACTGTAGATAAAATATTCTGTTGCGGACAGCTAGCTGAAGGTGGAGGGCAACTCTCCTGTAGATTGTGGACTGGGGTCTCTTCTATACCCAAGCTAGGTTGAAGAGCATCCATGGTCCCAGTTTTTTTCACGGCACCCACCCTGCTCATCACAGAATTATCTAAAACAGTTTCACTTTGAAAAATCTCGCCATCTGTAAGGTCAAGAACATTGCCCCTAACCAAAAGAGACAATCTCATAGAATCGAAGCCGGGTGAACCATCCACTCGTTTCACATTCAGCACTGATGGGGCCAAAGATAGGGAACCATTAGCGCTGGGGTCACTCAGGTAATGGGGATCGGGGTAATGAGTGTTTTTAGATCTTAGAGGGATTAGAAGGTAAACAACTAAGCTGAGACTTTAGCTGCTATCTGGTTAGTTGCACCAGATAAAATCGCATAGCATCCATAGTGCGGTCTGTCGCGCATCTGCACTTGGACGTCTGTGCCCAGACGATCTGCAAGGATCTCCCTCGGTCACCAAGGCAACACAGCCAACACTCCTGCACACTCCGCATTGCTCCGCAACTGCAGCAAGTTTTTAAATGGTAGTACCACGGCAGGAATGGAGACGGAAAAAAAAGAATTCAGTCATCCTCACGTTAACAGCAGCAATGTATTCAGCGAGAAGAACAACACAGCCAACACTTCTGCGCACTGCTCTGCATATTGTGCCTGGCTCTACTGTGATAAGTGAACATAATGGTGCCTGGCATTGCTGTTCCAATTGGGCATAGTGGAATCCGGCACTGCTATGCTGAGTGGGCATACCAGATCACGTCACTTTTTTACTAATTGGACATAATAGAATCTGACACTGCTTCATTAACGTGGCTTACTGGAATCAGGCACTGCCAAGTAGCTGAGATTTTTATAACAAAAACTTGAAATGCTGTGATTATCTGGTCTGTTGATGGTATGATGTATGATGGTGTACATGATGCTAGTACCAACACCTGGCATTTTGGCATTTTGCAAGAGTACCAGACACTTCCTGACAAATGAAAGCACTTCCTGTCTGCATGATGTCATAAGCTGGTAAATTGTATGAGTACCTGGTGATAAGTACTCAAAACTATTGATTTTGCCTATGCTTGTTTCTGTTGATTTATAATAAACAAACACACACACATTTGCTCTTTGTTCATGTTTTTTACTTTTTACTGCAGAGGCTCTTCCTAATGGAGGAAGTACAACTACCGAGAAACAAGCCTGAACATCCCAACAATGTGATAGAATTTAAAAGTGCATGTTTATCCTGGAAATCTACCAATGAAAGAATCAGTCCATCAACAAAGGCAAAGAACACCAGTTGCAGGGCAAAAAACAGTAAATTAAAAAGCCAACAAGACATTCTCTGTGACCCACCATTGAAGTTACACATTGACCCAGACAACAGAGAAGCCCTGAAAGACAAAAGTGAGCATCCTTTTTTGAGCCCTAATGACTGTGATCAGCTGAACACCAAATGCCAACGTCAGTGTGCTCCACCACTACCAACCCTTTTCAACATCAGCTTTTCTCTGGAAAAGGTCTGTACACTTTGAGTTTCTATCACAATATTGTGTGTTGTGTTTTTGCCATCATTTTATCCATATAATTAATTTGTCATGCAGATCCCTGCTATTTTAATGATGGGCTGCAATATTAATAATAATCAGTACTAGTACGGTAATATCAGTTTGGGTAAAGGAACATTTCGTCTGTTTTAAATTGGGTTATCAACAACAACACTCCCCCATTTGGACAAAGGAAAACTGATTTAATCAACACAATTACTACGTGCAGGCCTCATGTTGCAGGAACTGCTTATCTTGCCGCACCACCTTTTATGCCATCAGTATTGTGATTCATCGCAGGCAGCAGCTGCTAACATCTGAAATACGTTGGTGCGCACACACACACCCGATGTGTTATTTAATCCATTTTTGTGCCCAGGCAAATTTAAAATTCTGCATTCTCTTCATTATTCACGTTGCAGTAGATTATGTGGTAAGAATTTGCAGCCAAAATAACATTAATTAGTTTGCGAATAATGATGCGGTAATTGTTCACAAATAGCAAATGAGCATTGTAGCATATTTCCTAGGCAAAACAAACGTGTTTATTGTCAGGTCAGTGATTTTCAATGCAAAAAGCCAGTACTAGAAGACACGGCACCTGCAATAGTCTCATTATATATCGTTCGGATATAGGGAAAAACATGGATTTTTGGCATGCTGACGGTTCCCCTCATCTGCACATTCTGATCTTTTCCAGTGTATAAAGTCTGTGCAGGAACTCTCGCCTTGGTTCCTGTGTGAACTATAAATGTCACAAGGCATTGCTCTATTCCTATCGCTCTGAAATGGCCATCTTATGCCGGATGTTGGTAGTATGAAATACTTGAACCAAGTCAGACAGTAAAACGTGACATTTGGCAGCAAACATTGGAAAACGTTTTGAGAACGTTATCCTTTCAATCCAGAATAGTTTTGCACTACATACCCTTTCCTATAGCACACATCTCATACATTTCCATTCACTCTTACACTACACATCTAAAACATCAAAAAAACATCTAAAACAATCAGGTGTACCTTTAGTGTGGTCACAAAAGTTTCTAAGACCACTTTTGACATTTGTGAACACAATTTTGAAAACACATAAAGATACACTTTTGTTTAAATGTTCTTTCCATTTCACACGCTCCCTTTCACATGCCCACAACTTTCAATTATGAACTTCAGAGCGCTCCTTATTACACCCTTATGAAGGAATAAGGGTGCGCACATGAGCATAACCGTACACCAAATGTATGTCTACTGCACAGGTGTTAGTTGTTTTGTGGCTAATAAGTACCTCCGGTGCGACTTGATGCTTGCGTTTCCTCTAGCCTGCTGGGGCTGAGTTGAGCTGAGGCTCCGAAGCTTCGATTTGCTTTGATTGCCTGGCAGGTGTGCCGAGGTATCGTCAAACGCTTTTTGAGTGTCAACTCACGCAGCCTGCAACCTGCAGGATACTAAAGTGACCGCTGCAGTTGAGGTCACTGTGTCAGCTAAAGGAAACCACATTTGCCACAGCATCGGTGAGAAGAGCGCAGAACACTGCTTTGTGTTGCAGTGAGTTAGTCCTGTCCCGTTTAGACCACGAGGAGAGTCCAATACTGATGTATTGATGTACTGGAGCTAGACTTAGAGAGAGGCTTTACCCGGCCATTCCGTGTAAGTGCGCAATCAGAGCTTCTGCTTTAGCTCCCTGCATTTTGCACCCTGCCTAACTGCATTTTATAGCAGAGTACTTGCAAACACTTTGACAAGTGGAGTGAAGCAAAGTAACAACTATTGCTGTTGGCCTGTCGGGCAATTCTATAGCAAGACAGGAGGCTCATATTATGCATTACAATCTTTACTCTGAAACCACAGCAGCAAAGAAAAAACTTTTACAAACAAAAAAGTTTGAAACACAGAACTAAATAGAGTTCATGACAATGTAAGGAGAACTCCCCAATCCATCATGGAGGACAGGTCATGCCCTGCAGGAGACCAATGGGCAGGGACCCTCCTCTATATAAGTCCTTTACTCCAATCCCAACTCCTCTTTCTTTGCTGCTGACACCACAGCTAAGTCACTCCTTTTAGTTGTGCCTTGCATGTTAGTCAGTAGTAAGCCCTCATAGTACATAAGGGCCTTAAATTGTGTAGATTAAATTGTGTAATTTTAATATAAATGTATTTGTTAATATATATGGTATAGCAACACGCGTTTGTATACTTTTAGCTTTTGGGGGCATCTTTCATTAAGAGTTTATGGCACAGACCTTGTTGTGATAAGAAATTCTTTTCATTAATGGCCTTGCCTGCCCTGAGTGCACTCGAGCCTCTTTGCTGGTGCCTGTCAGCACTTGCAAGAGCCTCCTTGATTTAGGAAGGCACTGGGGAATTGAAGGCTGTTATAAGTGCCGGTCTGAAAGAAGCTGTTGCTTCTGACATGGCGGCATGGGCCTCACTGATGATGGCCAGGTTCTGTAAACAAATGGGCTTGTCTGCCCTGTGTAGTTCCGCGCTGGGGCCTCTGGGCCTGTTTCAGCAAGGTTCGCATTTACCAATTACATCAAAGGAACACTTGGAAATACCAGATTCTATGACAAGAGAGGAGGCTCATATTATGCATTCCAATCTTTACTCTGAAACCACAGCAGCAAAGAAAAAGACTTTTACACAAAAAAAGTTGTAAAGAACAGAACTAAATGGAGTTCAATGTCAATGTAAGGGAGCTCCCCAATCCATCATGGAGGACAGGTCATGCCCTGCATGAGACCAATGAGCAGGGACCCTTCCTTAAATAAGTCCATTACTCTAAACCCAATTCCTCTTTCTTTGTTGCTGACACCACAGCTAAGTCCCTCTTTTCAGTTTGTGTCTTGCATGTTGTCAGTAGAAATAATAAACCTTAATTCGTAGCATTTTGGTGTTACATTTAATGTATATTGGTCCTTTATATTATAAGGCATGCATCTGGCTTTGCATAAGGCATGTATCTGGCTTTGCATGGTGTTCCCAAGTATTGTTTATTTAACTTTGTAACGCTCGAGCTGGTTTGCCTCTGGGCATTATGTTTAAGCATGTACTGTTTTCTTTGCTTTGGTCTGAATGGAAGCTTTGCTTTAGACCCAGCGCACAAGGGTCTCTCTTTTATGTAAGATTTATGGTCTTCACAGAAGCTGCTAATGCTTCGTGCCCGACGCGCACGAGCATTCTCTTTCTTAGTCTGAATGGAGGTTTAATTGATGTTTATTTTAGGTTTTACTGCCGTCACGCACATGTCTGATTGAAGCTGATACAGCTTCTAGGCCATCTCACGCGAGCCTCTCTTTTGTTTATTTAGCCCTCAGTGTTTGTTGGGGCTGGCCGCCCTCCGTGTTCAGAAGGCCTTGGAGTTCCAGGTGCTGGATGAACAATAGTACGGTGGCGCAGTGGCGCAATAGCTTATTCGGGGCCTGCATTGCTGGCGACCCGAGTGCAAAGCCCTTTTGTGGGCTGCAGTATTTTTTTGGAAAGCACAACCTCCAGTGGCTCAACGGCTAAGTGCTTGGGGTTGGAATGCTGGGGACCTGAGTTCTAATACAAAGTCCAGAACATCATGGGTATTTAGAAAAATGTATATTGATTAAATTAACCTCTCTTTTTCCTTTAAATTGCACCTGGGACTCCCAGGTGCTGCGGGCGCGCTTGGTCCGCTATGTTTTTCCTATGTTTTCCTTGTTTTTCTTTATATATTTTGAAGCCAGTCTCTGTAGCACAGTTGTCACTTGTATCTGGAAGGTTCCAGGTTCGAACCAATCCTCCAACTTCAAAATTCTGAACGTGTTGGGAAAAATAATTTCAATTTTAATTACCATATGCCCAGCCATGCAAAACCCGGTCGGAGTTTCTAAAAGGAAAACCGGGTCGTCTGGTCACCCTAGTTATGCGGGTCAACTTGAGCCAGCCCAGACCGGATTATTTCACTTTAACAAAATTATATATAATTTTTATTACATTTTAAGTAGGAATATTTTGTAATATATATGTTTGGAACCTGCCCGCTGAAGTGCCTCATGTGCTGCTAGTATGCAGCCTTGTTTAAGCGCGGCATATGGCATAGATGATTACCTTCACTATAGGTGTGCCATAAACCTGCTCGGTTGCAGGTTTGCCTGTATTCTTCTGTGAGGTGAACCCCTTTGTGTACTGCTGGTTCCACACCCTGCTCGGGTGAGCAGTTTGAGGTGCACTTGCTCAGTGTATTCCTCCCTTAAGGTCGGCAACTTGGTTTAGGTCCTGCATATGGCAGATGTCATTATTTTCCCTGCAAACGTTCCATAACCTGCTCGGTTTCAGGCTTTGCCTGGGTTCTACTGCGAGGTGCTCCCTCGTGTACTGCTGGTTGCCACACCCTGCTAGGGTGAGCAGTTTGAGGTACACTTGCTCAGTGTATTCCTCGCTTAAGGTCGGCAACTTTGTTTCTGCAGCAGATGGCATTGGTGGTTACCTTCACGGTCTGTGTGCTATAAACTGCCCGGTGGCAGGCTTGGCCTGTGTTCTTCTACGAGGTGAACCCCTTGTGTACTGCTGGCCCCACACCCTGCTAGGGTGAGCAGTGGAAGTGCACTTGCTCAGTGTTCTCTTTGTTAAACATTATATTTAAGGGGCCTGGAGCACATTTACGTTTTCAGAACTGTCAGTAGCCCGGATAGCTCAGTAAGCTTCAGCTTCTATATGGGCCGGGGTTCGGACCCCTGTGGGGGCGTAACCCCAATTCCTTGGGCATATTATATTATTTTATATTATTTTATATTATCATTAAGTACTTTAAAGAAAAGAGTGTGTGGATATGGTTGTAAACAGACCCATGTGGGGGGTTGTACTTTCCTCTTTAGCCGTCTCTCAGGTGTTAACCTTCGGCTTTTAGTTAAATTCTGTCACCCTTTACGCTAATTAGTTTCAGGACAACTCAGTCCGTTTCCTTAGGCATTTCCTTCCCCAATAACAATTGCTCCACTCAGTACCCGTGTTGATTAAGTTGCAGAGTTTTCCATCGACATGAGGAGGAGAAAAATGGCACTTTTATGTCCCTATTGAGGGCTGCAGGGCTTGATTCTCTCTTTAGAGTTTGGCGTGTTTCCCTTACTATTTGTCCCATTATGACATTCATTATACAATTTGGAAGGCAAGTTGAGCAACCATGTTCTGATTTGGATTAGTGTTTGGAAACACTTGCTGGTATCAGAGGGACGGGTTACCAAATATTATCTTTTTAGTGCCCGCCCCATGGTTTTTCCTCCCATGGCTTGGCCTGTTTTCCGCTAATCGTCTAAAGGTGTGTTATAATTTCAAGCAGGGTTCTGTACCCTCAAGAGAGTTGTTTAGTTTCTTTCATTTTATATTTTGAATACAGTTTAGCGAATAGAGTGCTTGCTTTCAGATCTGTGCAGAGCCTACTGCTGCAGGTTCCTATTTTGTAAGGTCTACATCAGTCTTTCATCCTGTTGGGATCGATAAGTGAACACCTCACTCCACACACCGTTGGTAGTAATGATGAGCAACATTTGTATACCTGCGGGTTTGTAACACTATATAAGTGCTATTTTAGCTATGGGCAATGTGCTTAATTTTTTCCTTCCCCTGATCCCCAGAGAGGCCAGTCAGCCTTAAATGCACTTGGAGGCTCAGGCCTCAGTGTTTGAAGGGACAGTGGTCCCAGTATTCTTTCACAACCGTTCATTTTCGGAGCATGATAATTTGGCCAAAAGTGCTTTCCCCCCTCATTCCCCTTCCCGCCATCCTTGGGGGAGATTGCATCATAATAGTACACCTCTTGGAGTAACACCTGATGGTTTCCGTTTTCCTTTTACAGTTCTGGCTCATGACCAGTGCAGACTCGCACTGAGCATTTCCCTCCCGTCAGTTTACTTTCGTTTTGCGCCAATTTCCTGATATTTCACCAAGGTAAGCGGAGCCCCCTTCCACGGTCAGGGGTTGTTGGTTAGAAGTGCAAGAGTGTATTTATTTTAAGGGTGTAAAGCGGGGCTTTAGTGTGGTCCTCAGGGTAGCCTTCTTCTGGGTTGCAAGGTTTTCCTTAGATAAGTGGCGGAGGTTTCTCCTCCTTTGGGAAGGCACAATATCCCTTGGTGGGATAGAGGGGTCTGGGAGTGCTACTCATCTTCCCTCCAAGGTATTACGGCCCTCTAACAAAAAGCGTTCCAACGTCTCTACATTAACTATCTCAGAAGGTGTCTGTCAGTGCGACATCCAGAGGGCTGGGATATATTTAGTTAAGTTTCCTTTTTTTTTTTTCCTTTTTACGCTCACCATCTATTCTCCCCTTCCTATATATACAAAATTGTTTTTTTTACATTCTTTTAAATGAAAGGAGATTTTGTTTAAAGTATGCATTTAAAGTTTTCTTAGAAACTAATTGATGCAATATAAATAAAAAAAAATATTTAGTTAATGACTTGGTTCTCCTAGTCACCTGCATGGCAGGTAGACCTTTTGGGTTTTTACAGGAGATGGTTTGCAATAAGGTGCCCCACAGGGTGCTGGGGCTTCAAGGTTCTTCAGATTGGCTAAGATAGAGGTTAGTCCTCTTCTGGTGACTAACTTCATTTTAACGGGTTAGTGATCAGTTCTGTGCAGTTTAAAGTCTTTGCTGAGACTTTGGAATTTAGTGGTCCTCCTTCGGTTAGTTTATGATCCTCTAGGGGATTTATCAACCATGGAGGAGGGAACAAGGTCCAAGCACCTGGCACATCTGCAAAGGAGTTCAGATATCACTATAATGGTAGCGATTGAATGTAAGATACATTTTTTCTCCTTCCCAAGTTCAGTCTCTTAGGGGTCAGGTTTTTGTAAATATCTTCCTTTTGTCATGGTAGCAGAGTCCTTCTGCAAGAGCTCGGGAGATCTGTTGGTCTATGTCTTTTCGGTTTGGTAGGTTTAACCTTTCAGGTGGGGCCCCTCTCTTCCATTCTGCTTCTGCTTCCAGAAGACATACCTTTCTTAGTATACACATATGTCGGGGGACAATTGTGGGTTAAGTGTATTGTTTTTCAGCTCCGCTCAGGATAGGTCGTCCTATTACAGATTAGTAAAAAATGACCTTTGACTCCCATTTTACCTTTTATGAAGATTTGTCTTTCCCACTTGGTTCCCCAGTGTAGTTATGTGACATGTCCTGTTTCTAATACGATATCTTCCTTTAACGCATGTGATGGAACCTACAAAGCTTTCCTCCCCTATGGGGTGTTTTTCTTTATCTGCAGGAGAGCTAAGTTTTTATCTTCTTTTGTTTGCTATCTAGGTTCCCAAAGATGGTATGAATTTAAGGGTTTTAAATGTTTGATTGGACAACAGAGGAGTTTATTACTCCGATGAGTTTTTTCCCTAACCTATTAGTATAGGAAAACTTTGTTCAGTGTCCCCCCCCACCTTTTAACCAGTTGGGTTTGGTGGCCCGTAAGGGACGCTGGAATTGACACATCTTCCAGTTGTTTTTCTTGCAGTGGATTTGGCTATGCCTCATAAGACAGTTATTCGGGCAGCCTAGCCTTGGGCAATACTCTTGCGGTCAGCTGATTGATCAAATGAAACCATTTAAAATATTTTCTTCTCCTATTATTTTTATTATATTGTCACTATTGTATTGATCATGTTGTACTAATGGGATGCAAGGGCTTCAAACTTACATAATATGAGCCTCCTGTCTTGTCATAGAACGGCTAATCCCCCACACTAACGTGAGATGGGGGTTTAGATTCTATTAAAGACAAGGAGGCGAGTATTATCACACCCACCCACCCTTGATATGATATGCTATGACAGTTATGACACGCATATAAACAGGTGTTTCAAGAGAGAACATTCTTTGGTTTGTTGTTCTTCCCATCCACCCACCCTTCTTGCTTGTTGTTCTTACAGCTACAAGTTGAGGTTCTGATCAGGAGTGTGGGCTCACAGTTTCAAGATGTGGAGTGCGTGGTACGAAAGTTTAGCTGGATTTGTCGTCATCGTTTATCATATGATCTGTGCAGTGGATGTCTGGTTCAAGACAGCTACAGAAAGAGGAATTGGGTTTAGAGTAATGGACTTATATAAGGAAGGGTCCCTGCTCATTGGTCTCCTGCAAGGCATGACCTGTCCTCCATGATGGATTGGGGAGCTCCCTTACATTGACATTGAACTCTATTTAGTTCTGTTCTTTACAACCTTTTTTTGTAAAAGTTTTTTTCTTTGCTGCTGTGGTTTCAGAGTAAAGATTGTAATGCATAATACTCGCCTCCTTGTCTTTAATAGAATCTAAACCCCCATCTCACGTTAGTGTTGGGGATTAGCCATTGCTATGGGCCATATGTTTGTCAGTGACCGTGTGTATGGAAATATAGTAAAAGCTTCTGCTTCATTACAGAAGCAGGATAGCTCATTGACAGAACTAAATGTTTACCAAGCAGGGAGACCTGGGTTCGATTCCTGCCTGGTCCAGTTCATTCTTATTTATTTAGCTATTTATAGATTTGTATATACATTTATATATTTATTTTTAAAAATTGATATTTTTATTTTTGTTATTTAAATAAGGATATTTTTCAAATATATTGTCGCCTGCTCAAGAGCCTGATGCGCTGCTAATCTGCAGCTTTGTTTAAGCACTGTATCTAGCTTAGGTGGTTGCCTTCTCTGCAGGCGTGCCATAACCTGCTCGGTGGCAGGCTTTGCCTGCATTCTAGTGTGAGGTTGCCCCTCGTGTACTGTTGGTTCCACACCCTGCTAGGGTGAGCAGTTGGGGTGTACTTGCTCAGTGTATTTCTCTCTTAAACAATATTTTAAGCTATGTGTGCAGCACATTAGCGTTTCCTGTTGGCAGTAACCGAATGGCTCAGTAAGCATTAACCTTTCATAAGGGCCCAGGGTTGGGTCCCTGTTCAGGCGTAACCCCACTTCCTAGGCAAGGATTGCTTTGTTTTATTTATTTATTTATTCATTTAATACTTCAAGGGAAAGAGTGTTTGGTGAGGTCGTTAACAGTCCTTAAGGGGGACCTACCTTCCTTTCTAGCCATCACTCAGGCGCTAACCTTAGTCTTTTAGTAGATCCTATACATTAGGTAGTTACAGGACAACTCAGTCCTTTCGCTTCCTTAGGCAGTTTAGTCCCTTTTTTCTTATACAAATAATAGGAGATCTATAATATACGGACTGAAGAGGGAAATAACCCCTAATATCCCTATTGATGAGCTGCAGAGCTTGATGTGCACATGGGTTCACCTGCTCAGAAACTCCAATTTCACTCCTTAAAGGTGGGCGTGATTCCTTACTACTGTACCAACAGTGTTATCCCTATTGATGGGTAAGGGCTACAAAGCTTGATGTGCAGATGGGTTCGCCTGCTCAGCAACACCATTTTCACTCTGTAAAGGGGTGGCGTGATTGCCTTAATATTGTCCCAACAATGTTATCCCTATTGATGGGTAAGAGCTACAAAGCTTGATGTGCAGATGGGTTCGCCTGCTCGGCAACACCAATTTCACTCCTTAAACCGTGGTGTGATTTCCCTTAACTATTGTCCAAATAGTGTTATCCCTATTGACGGCCAAGAGCTGCAGAGCTTGTTGTGCAGATGGGTTTGCCTGCTCAGCAACACCAATGCCACTCCTTAAAGGGTGGCGGGATTTCCCTTATTATTATTATTTTCCCGATAGTGTTATCCCAATGGACGGGCAAGACCTGCACAGCTCAATGTTCAGTTAGGTTTGCCTGCTCGGCAACACCAATTTCACTCCTTAATGGATGGCAATACAGTTTTATCTATTTGCGGGGACAAACGTTGCTCAAAGGTAACTGTTTCGTCTTGTTACCAAGACAGCGGTGAGCTCCCGGGGTCTGACCCTGTTGCAGTGTTTATGAAACACTGGCTGGTATCAGAGGGAAAGGTTACCAGACAATAATATTTTGAAGCACGCTCCCATAACTTTTCTCCTAGTGCTTTGTCGGTTCCCGCTAATACATCTAGCGGTGTATACAATTTCTTCTCTGCTCGAGGACTACAAGCACAGTTTTTGCCCTCAAGGGAGTTGTTTGTCGTTGCAATTTATTAAGTGCCTGTTTATTTTCACTCTTTTTACCCTTCAGCACAGTGAATAGAGTGCTTGCTTTGGCACCTGTGCAGAGCCTGCTGAAGCAGGTGTCGAATCCTGGAAGGGTCAGAATAAACATTTCATCCTTTCGAGGTCAATAAATAAACACCATACCCCACTCACCGTGGATAATATTAAGCAGTGCTTAGATGCCTGAGGGTTTGTAACACTGTATAAGTGCAATTTTATTACATATTTTATTATGTGCAATGTGCTTCTTTTCCTTTTCCCTGATCTCCGGAGAGGCCAGTCAGCCTTGCATGCTTACAGAGGTCCAAGCCTCAATGTTGAAGGGACGGTGGTCCCAGTATTCCTTCACAGCCTTTCACATTATTGAGCACGATACTTATCCCTTAGTCAGCGCCTCAGTCCCTGTCCCCGCCCCCCACATTTTTCCCCTGACACCATTTGGGGGGGCGGGGGGTTGCACCATAAAGTTACGCCTCTGGGAGGTACACCTGAGTTTTTCTTTTCCTGTGGTTTCTTGCTCTTGACCAGTACAGAGCTCGCACTGGCCATTTGACAATATCCCTCAGTAGGATAGAAGGGTTTGTGAGTGGTGCTCATCTTCCATCCATGTTATTACGGCCTTTCTATCACAGGGCATTTCAGCGACTCAGCATTAGCCATCCCCGCAAGTGTCTGTCTGTACTATTGCTCAAGGGCAGGGAGACACTTCATTAGTGGCTGGGTTCACTTGGCTGTTTGCATGGCAGATAGACCTTTTGGTTCCCTCTGGCGATTGTTCTGCAATAAAGTGCCAGCACAGTGTGCTGGGGATGTCTAGATAGTTCAGATTTACTAAGACGAAGGTTAGTCCTCCATAAGCCAACTTCATATTAATTGTTTGGTGACCAGTTTTCTTTGCAGTCTGGAATACTTCTCAAGACTATGGAATTTAGAGGTCCTCCTTCATTTTCTTTATATTCCCTTAGGGGTCTTTTCAACTATGGGGAAGGGGATAGG
Organism: Ambystoma mexicanum; assembly: GCF_040938575.1. Classification (NCBI taxonomy): domain Eukaryota; kingdom Metazoa; phylum Chordata; class Amphibia; order Caudata; family Ambystomatidae; genus Ambystoma; species Ambystoma mexicanum. The sequence continues at coordinate 642,972,116 of NC_090939.1, forward strand.
TCCAAGCACCTGGCGCTTCTAGCAGGGAGGTTAGGCATCGTTCTGATGGGAGCGTTGGGATGTAAGGTAATTTTCTCTTTGCCAAGTTTGTGTCTTAACAGTCTGGTTTTATGTAAGTATCTCCCTATGGTCATGGTAGCAGAGTACCTTTTTTTTCTGGAGTTCAGGAGGTCTGAGAGTCTCTGGCTTTACGGCTTGGTGAAGTTAACTCTTCCTGAGGTTTTCAAGAATATCTCTTTGTCATCATTGTCCCCTGGTTGAGCTCTCTTTTTAGTCAGGTTTTTATTTAGCACCTTTTGGCTGGGTTTCAGGTGTGGCCCCACTCTTCCATCCCGCTTCTGCCTCCTGAAGATGTAATACTTTTCTGGGTTTAGAAGGTTTTCTGATATCAGGTGGTACATATGACTGGAGATAATGGCGTACTTAGGGACAGGACTTGGGGTACATTTTTTTTCTGGGTGCACAAGGTCCTCAAGTATATTGCATTTTAGCTGCATCTAAACTAGGTTGTCCTATAACATGTTAGTAAGGAGTCCTTTTGACTCCCGCTTGGGCCTTCTAAGGAAGGTTTGCCTTTCCAACTCTGTTTCTCCAGGTTGGCAATGTGATATGTCTTGTTTCTAATGTGATTCCTTTCATCAACACATGGTATAGACCCAACAAAGCTTTCACCCCTTGGGGGGGTAATCTTTTCTTTATCTCCAGGACGTTTACTATCTAGGGTACCATAAGATGGTATGACTTTAAGTGTTTTAAATGTTCTGATGTTGAAAACAGAGGAGCTTATTACTCCGATGCTTTTTCCTGCCTATTTCCATAGGAGGACTTTTGTCTGGTGTTCCACCCCGCCCCCTCTTGTTTAACCAGTTGGTTTTGGTGTGCCTGTGAGAACGCTGGAATTGGCACATCTTCCTAGTTCTTTGCAGTTAAGACTGATATGTCTTATAAGACAGTTATTGGGACAGCTTAGCCTGGGGGAATACTTTTTTGCAATCGATTGGTTGGTCAATATAGAAACATTGAAAACACTACATCTCCTATTATTATTTTTATGGTATTGTCACTATTGTATTGATCATGTTGTAATTAATATGATGCAAGGGATTCAAACTTGCATAATATGAGCCTCCTGTCTTGCCATAGAATGTCTAATTCCCCTCACTAGCGTCAGAAGGGTGTTTAGATTCTATTAAAGACAAGGAGGCGAGTATTATCCCACCCACCCTCCCTTGATATGATATGATATGGCATTTATAGTGCACCTATACACAGGTGTTTCAAGAGAGAACATTCTTTAGTTTGTTGTTCTTCCCATCCACCCACCCTTCTTTGTTGTTTGTTCTTACAGCTTCGGGCTGAGATGTTCTGTTGAGGAACGTTAGTAACAGTTAGAATATGTGGAGAGTGCGTGATCCGAGAGCTTTGCTGGATTGTGTTATCATCTGGTCTGTGCAGTGGACGTCTGGTTCAAGACAGCTACAGAAAGAGGAGTTGGGATTGGAGTAAAGAACTTATATAGAGGAGGGTCCCTGCACATTGGTCTCCTGCAGGGCATGACCTGTCCTGCATGATGGATTGGGGAGTTCCCCTTACATTGTCATGAACTCTATTTAGTTCTGTGTTTCAAACCTTTTTGTTTGTAAAAGTCTTTTCTTTGCTGCTGTGGTTTCAGAGTAAAGATTGTAATGCATAATACTCGTCTCCTTGTCTTTAATAGAATCTAAACCCTCTTCTTGCGCTAGTGAGGGGGATTAGCCATTCTGTGTGTATTGATGTGGAGTCACCCTCTGATAGGGTCCAGGACTGTGCCACTGGCAATATGGTACAGGATTCATGTGAACCTTTGCAAATGAATATCTGTATATCAGCAGCAAGCTCTATGAGCCGAGTGGATCCTCGTGTGGAAGTGAGTACTGGGGCCCCCATGGCCATAATTGAGATTGTACCCTGCAACCCCCCCATTCCAAATTGTGTTGTACCTATGTCTCACTCGCTTGTGCAAGAGGGCCCTCTGCTTGATAACAGTGAGGTGGCGGATCAACACTTAGAAGTGTTTAACATCTTAACATCCAAAGTGAGTGATTTTAAATAAACCTAGGAATAAAATTGCCACAATTGGGAAAAGTCTACAAATAGGTTAGGGCAAAATCTTAAAACAGGCCTCTAAAAAAAGATGTTAACACCCTGCTGAATCAACCATCAGACAAGGTGATCCTGGAGAAGGTGGCGGTTGTAGGTAATAAAGACAGAGGGCCTCGTCCTTTTGATGGTAAATTGCCCTATTGTGTCATTGTTATTAATACAGGCGTTCCCAATCTTCGTAATTCAGTTCTAACAATGGCAGGTGGGGGTTGTTCTACAATGGCAGAGGCGCATTGATCTGGAACTTTGGAAAAGTTTGGTGTGTTGACTGATCAAATGAATATAGGAGTGTGTTGGAATGAAAAGATGGTGAGTACCTCTACATTGATAAATCTACGTGGGCCGGAAGCTTCCCAGCAGGTGCAGGCAGTCCCCTCTGGGTTTTGGACTCAGAGGTGTTTCCCTAATTGGAGTTGGCAGGCCTGTACTAGAAAGTCCTGGTTAGATTAGAAATGACTGTACAGAGAAAAAAACAAATCAGATCTGCAGTATTTTTAAAGGCTTGAGGGGTTGTGATAATCGGAATACCATCTTCGATCCCTGGGGCCAGCTGGACCCCAGGCACTGAAAAATGGAGATGAAGGTTTTCCGGGATTCTTATAGAGAGGGTACTCCCAGGTAAACTCCTGTTTGGTCCTAAATAGGGCCACTATTTTACAACTCTTTGGTGCAATTCTGACCTTGCATGCATTGACATCTCGTGATGTTGACCGGGTTGATTTTATTGATCTGTTTGGGATGGATAGAGCCGTGATATACATTGGCTCAAAAATCATATTTGAGTCCATTATGAGGGGAAAGCAAACAGTACGTGCTCTTGGGTTTCGATATAGCTCACATGCAAGAATTGGATCCCAAAGTTGAAGATGTCTTTTCCACACCCATATTACCATCAGAGATTATGATTTAGTTAGAACCAAGCAGAAGTACGCCAAAGGAGTTTCAGGTTCAGAACATTCTTACAAATTCTGTGGAACAGTTAAAAGACTGGTCCTGGTTGGCCCGTTCCTTGTGTAGGACGGGCCGTTGCCAGTCTGCGCAGTTCTGCAGTTCTCATAACATAGAGAATAGGGACGATTTAGTAAGATTTTTTTTTTTTACTTTATTTATTGATTGTGGTATACGACATTGCAACAACATGACATTCCATATACATGCTTAAACAGAAACATTTACTTTAGATATACAGCATAAGGTGCAGTACTACTGGGTAACCATATTACTAGGCCCTATCGGGCTACTGCTGTCCGAATCTGCTTTGCATAGATATACTCTTAACAGGGCCCAGATGTCCTTAGGTTTACATGAATTCGGGAGTGACATTACATAGTGTTCCTCACATTAATTTACGTACATCAGTTCTTTAATAAAGTGGCTCACCTGTGGAGCCTGCAGGCTCTTCCATTTTTGCAGAATGCATTTTTTGGCCACCGCACATGCAACATTAAAGAGCCTTCTGTTTTTTTCTGTTTACCTATATCCGCGAATAAGTATTTTTGCGGCGTGAGGTCCGTCGGTATCTGAGCCACTTCCTCTAGGATTTTTGCCACCTCCCCCCAGAATACACAAATGTGTGGGCAGCTCCAGTACATGTGCATTGAGTCCGCCCGATCCGCCCCACACTTCTGACAGCTACTTACACTGCTGTTTGTGAATTTCACAACCTTTAGGGGTGTATAGTGCAACTTGTTTAACACTTTAAATTGGATCAACCGGAGGCCCGCGTTCATGGATACCTTTTGGGTCAGTTCACAGTACCTTTCCCAGGATTTTTCGGTTATGACAGCACCCAGGTCCGTTTCCCAGGAAGTTTTCATCATGTTTGCCGATGGAGTGTTGGCCTGTATAGCCGTGTATAGCTCCGAGACGCTGGTTCCCGTCCGGGTTGACAAAGCTACCAGACATGGGTGCGGTGGGGGTTCGTCTGGGAACATTGGCCATCTAGAGAACAAGAAGAAATCCAAAATTTGGAGAACTGCGTCCCCTGCACACTTTCAAAAGGGCCAAAGGCCTAAATGGATTAAATGAAAAAGAATTTTTTCAAAAAAATTACTCAGCAATGCAATTTAGTGTCTCTTTAGGATTCAGAGTTCCAGTGTGTAATGTTTCAAGAAAGAAGGAAACATTCCAGAAGTCGGTTTCTTTAGAGAAAGATGGTCTTCTCTTATTTATTGATTTTTTCTAGTTGCCCAACGCGTTTCGAGATATCCTAGATATCAAGGCTGAGCCTTTCTCTCCTGCACCTTAAATATTACTAACCTACTTTAAGAATGACTACTTCCCATGCTTTCTGGAATTCTGATTGAAAATTGGTGTGCAAGTGTTTTTTGGTGTTTTGTTAACATTGGCCATCTAGCCTTAAAAGCCATCTTCATTCTATGGTATTGTAGGATCATTAATTGGCCCCTTCCGATCCCCGTTTTGAACTCCTCCAGCGTTATAAATCTGCCATTAGGAAATATGTCTTTGATTTTAAACTCTCCCCCTGGATCCCATGTCTTCTGCACATCTGGATCATATGTGGGTGGTATACCGGGGAAGTTCCAGAACGGGGCCTCAGCATAACAGGGTGTTTCCAGTCAGAGCCTACAGTAAATTCTGGGCCATGCATACACAGTTGTACTGACGGGGTCAAATGGACATTCATCTCTGTGTTTTTCCTTGAAAATGACCGACCATAAGTCGGTTGGGCATGCGGCATGTGTTTCTAAGCACATGTGGGGTGAAGTATCCTGCTCATCATACCAATGTTTAACGAATTGAGCCTGTGCTGCCAAATAGTATAATTCAAAATCAGGGGCCGCTATACCCCCTTATTGTAAGGTTCCACCATCTTCTCCCACTTCATACTGGGCGTCCCTCCACACCAGACAAACTCAACCGCCAGGGACCTGAGGGTATCAAAGAATTGCCTACCAGGCCATATCGGGATATTAGTGAAAATGTATAGCAGTTTGGGGAGAATGACCATTTTCAATATAGCTACCCGGCCTATGAGTGAAATGGGAAGCTTGGCCCAGAAGCGGAGTTTAGCAGTAATCGTGGTCAACAAGGCATCATGGTTATTAGAAAATAGGGATGCTTTGTCTCTGATTTATTAAGATTTTTGTCATGGAATACTATAGGGCACACTCGCCTAATAACAAATATGGCTGTAGGTCTCCTTTTGAAAACCTATTGTATTGTCTCTCTAAAGGAGTCGTGGTTGTTAATAATTACGGTATTGGACAGCTTTAAAATAAATGCACAGGCAGCCAAGCGAGGGACTTGTGGCCATCCGCTTGGAGGCCTATTAATGTTGGTTAAGTCATGTAGGGAGATGTCAATTGTCAATTCCAATAGTGTTTGCTGTGGGATAATGGCAACTCATGTATGAATATTATCACCCCATGTACAGAATTTGCTTGTAGTGAATATTTATTGGCATACAGGAACGGTAGCTGTCACATGCTTTGACACTCTACTCCCTGAGGGATACAGAACCAACCGGCCCGGAGGTGGAGTGGCCCTGATCTTTCCTGAGTGTGTCCCTACTTCTGTCATTCCTACGCAGGACTATTTCTCCTTTGAATGCCTGGTCTGCAGGCTTTCTATCTCTCCTGGCCTCTCTGACTGTGGCCACCATCTACAGGACAACTGGCCAGACCACCCTCTTCCTCAGACGATGCTTCCAGACAAGTCCGATCTATGAAAGTATTGTCCAAACAGGTGCTGTCCTGCTCCTCCAGAACTATTAAGGACCACGTTTCCACCCTTGCACCTGCCTTGGGTGATTTCTGTAATTATTCTTTCACCACTGGATCTTTTTCCTTTCTCCTCAAGCACTCTTTTGTGCACCCCCTCCTAAAAAAGCCTTCTGCCGATCCTACCTGTCCGGCTAATTATCGCCCAATTTCTATCACTCCTTTCCTGGGAAAACTCATAGAAAAGCTGGCCATCTCTCAGCTTACTCTACACACTGAATCTGTTGCCAATCTCCATGACCATCCGTTATCAGTTATGGTATGTTATGACTTCTTGTAAAGCGCACAGTCGCCCAAAGGCATCATGGCACTAGAGAGAGAGGCACATCACAACAGACATCCACCAGCCACTGACAAGCCTTTTTAACAGAAAAGAAAGGTTTTTAAGACCTTCCTATAGGCCAGATGGTTATGGATCTTTTTCATTTCAGCAGGAAGCTTGTTCCATAGCTGTGCTGCTGCCACAGAAAAAGCACAGAAAAAGTACGTCCACCCAAACGAGAATGACAAAAGGATGCCAGCTGACTCAGATCTCAAGGAGCGCCTAGGGAAATGGGGAGAAAATTTGGCACACAGATATTCTGCTCCTAGACCATGAAGCTCCCGATGCACAATACAAAGTGCCTTAAATTCAATAGGTTGTGGCACTGGCAGCCAATGTAAGCAGCGTAGGACTGGAGAAATGTGGGCACCATACAGTGATCCAATCACTACCTGAGCTGCAAAGTTCTGAAGGCGCTGTAATCAATGGATCAGCCCCTTGGGCTGTGGAAGATACAAAGAATTACAGAAATCCAATCGACTGGCAACCATTGCAGACACAACTGGTGGCCGCAAGGCAGGTGGTACAAAATGTAAGATTCGTCGAAGGATTTTCAAACGGAAGAACCCAGTCTGGCAGACTGATGATATCTGAGCTTCCATTGAGAGAGTAGCTGTTGTAATAACTCTCAAATTCTTTACCTTCGCTGCAGGCACAGGAAGAAAGCCCAGGGAAGAGGGCCAGAATGTTGAGATCCAAAGAGAAGGGTCCGGGGGGAACCCACCACCAACACCTCCATTTTGTCCCAATTCAACTTCAGCCAGTTAGGGCCCATCCATTCCCCCATGGCCGTCAGGCACCTATGAAGGCACGACAACACCTCAGTTCAGATCAGCCAGACGCACAGAAACTGCTCTCCTGAACACCTGTGAAGATCTGCTCTATAATGTTGATGCCAGCTCTTCCTCTGTCCTCAACCTCCTTGACATTTCCTCTGCTTTTGATATGGTCAATCACGCCACCCTGATCAATCGACTCTGTGACAACCTGGGCATCACGGATCAGACCCTAGTGTGGCTGACCTCATTCCTCCTGGACCAACCCTCCCAGGTCCAACTTGGGTCCTTTCTCTCCACCACCTCTCTCCACATGTATCCCCCGGGGCTCTATACTCTCACCCTTCAATGTCTATCTGGACCCTTTGCCCCAACTGATCTCCACCTTCTCCTTTAACTTTCAATGTTATGCAGATGACACTCAGCTCTGTCTTTGCGCGATTCAGAATTGGTGCGCCTCCAATGATCTTTGCCTTAAGACTGAGATCCTTCTCATTGGGACCGCAGGTCACGCTTTCCCTCTCTCACTCCGACCGCCCTCCTTGGGCCCTCTTCCCTCACCTTCCTGTCAGGCAAAAAACCTTGGTGTCATCTTCGACTCCACTCTCTCCTTCTCTCCTCATATCACAAACCTTGCCAAGACGGCCCACTTCCAGCTGTACCTCCTCATAGGTATTCTAGATGTTCTCACCGTCCCCCAGAAGCTCACTGTCTCCAGATCCTTAGTTCTCTGCAGGCTGGACTACTGCAACAGCCTCTTTCGCAATCTTCATAACTCTACTCTTCACCCCCGACAACTAATCCAGAACAGGGCTGCAAGACTTATCCTTGGCCTCAAGCTCAGGGACTGCATCTCTCCTGCCCTGAAATCTCTTCACTGACTCCAGCTGGCGGCAACAATCAAGTTCAAGACCCTCTGCATCGTCCACAAGTTTTTCTGTGGCCGAGGCCCTCACTACATCCAACTCCCTTTGCCTAAATACCTTCCTTTAGAGCCGTTAGCTCAGCTACCTCTAACTCTCTGAGGTCAGATGCTTCTCCAAGCAGAGAGTGGGGGGTAGATCTCTCTCCTCTGCAGGTGCCTCCCTATAGAACGGCCTCCCTGCCCCTCTCACACTTGAACCGGATCACCTGAAGTCCCAGAAGCGGCTCAAGACCTTCCTTTTCTCCTCTGTCTTCTCCCTCTCGCTTCCTTGCTAACATACCCATCTGCGGTGCCAACTGGTTGCTTTGTACCCTCAGAGTCTCACTGAGTAACAGGATCCTCCATGACCTGCCTTCCCGGCACTACCACCTGGCCTACCATGCACTTAGTGGCCGTAACTGTAACCCCTAAAAACCACATGACTCCTTGCACTTACCCAGAGCCACGATGCCCTCGCTGCACTTGCTCTCAGCTATGCTTGCCTGATCGCACTTCCCCCTTCCTTCTCCCTGCACTTCTCGCTGTCGCATTTGCACGATCCGAATGTCACAAGGTCTAGTAGGGTTATTTGTCTTGTCTTCCCTCTGTCTCTCCTCCCTTGTCTTGTGGCACCTAGAAACACTTGTTTACAGGCACGTTATAAATATCTTATCATATCATATCATGGGAGTCCTTGAGTTTTCTCCTCAGAAAATCTACTCTTTAATCTTCATTTTCTTAACAAGATCTATCAAAACCCTTCTTTACAAAAGAAGGCTTCAAACGTCTATACAAGTGAAGACTTCAAATGTCTATCATGTCATCCAGCTTCTGCAGATAAGTGGGGATGGAAGTGAAAAGGAAAGCCTTATTGAAGGCCTGTGCCACCTGTGGCTGTGTTCGAGGGTGACAGGCACACAGATTGTATCTACTGTCTGTAGTCCCAGCACATGGTAGAACACTGCAAAATCTGCAAAGGGTTCAGTTTGAAAACCCCAAAGGACAGGAAAGCGTCGCTTGGTGTGATGGTTAAATGCAGGGAACTATCCATAGTGTCCTCCGATGTTGACTCTGCCAAAAGCATGGCCATCCCCAAGGAGGAAAGACAGCGCTCTAACGAGAGAACTAAGTCTGAAGAGAGACCGTCTAAAACGCATAGGTGCCATGAAACCCATGGCTATGACCTGATGGCGGGACAAGAGGTCTCCAAGCCAGGGGTTTTAAGAAGCCATCATCATCAGGAAAGTGGGCGGCCAGCCTGTCGTCAATCACATCGACGAAAGATAGGACCAGCAAGCACCATAAATCTGTGGCTAAGTGCTGGGCCAGGGTGACGACAGACCGAGGGGCCCCCCTTCAGGCGGCGAGGAAGATGCCCTCGTCTACGGCAACATCGTCAGTGGCAAAGAAGTCCTCTAAGGCCACAGGGCATGTCAAGACGCTATCCATACCTTTGTTGATGACAATATTACCAGAGGCACAGAAGTCCTCCAAAACCATCGGACATACCAAATTGTCCAAACATATCAAGTCCTCGTCGACGGTATCACCACAACCCTTGTCCATGGTGCCATGCTCGCCGGCGGTGCTAAGCCCTTGTCGATGTTAGGGAGAATTCTCCAGAATGGCTAATTTCCCTTACCTACTGAGTCCCTCAGCAGCTTTGCTGGATTTCTAGGATTTATTTTTTCACCTGGTAAGAGTGTGAGCCTTTTTCTCCCACTCTTACATGTGTTTTGCTGTGTGGGTTTTACATTTTTTGTGTGTTCCTGGACTATGGAGCCTCACCTACTCCATAGGCATCATCTTTTTACTGTGTGTTACACAGCACCTTCAGTGCAGTGACAGTGGGTTGTCTTTTAGACTTCCCAACTCAGACTCCATTTTCTGGGACTGACTACTGTTTCCCAGAACAGGTAAAGTTGCCATTAACTTTATTTAGTCTCTTTAATCCACAGACCCATCTTACATGCAGTATTGGAAAGGGTTAATACGTATCCCTTTTTGTCTGTTACTCTTGGAGGACTGTTTCGCTCCCTTTTCATCAAGACTTGGCTGGTGGCAGTGGTAACTACCCTAGACCTGGGAATTTCTTAGATCTTGTCCATCCTCCTCTTTCACGGAGGGGGTAGTGGTGGCAGCCCTATCAGTAGCAAGCTGTGTGGAGCCTGACTACTTGTTCGCCTGATGTACTTTCTTGTGCCACCGGCGAACGTTGTTCCTCATGGATGTCTTCATTAGGGCATGACTGCTGCCCCTTCCCTTTGATGCTTTTTTACTTCCCTTGCATGGTGTTTGCGGCAGCCACCCACTCTTCCTATATGAAGAAAATTCCCTTGGCTCCTCCACTGGATTTACCTCGCTAGGGACATGCTCTGGAGGCTCTGCTTCTGTGAGGTGACCATAAGATGACTTGCTTCTGTTGTGGAAAATAACGATGACTCGCAATTCTGGTGGATTAATGAGCACTTTATTTTTATGTTTTTTATTTGCATTTATTGTGCAGTAGCCAAATTTTGACCTTTAGCACACTGAACAACAACATACATACAAAAGGAATAAAATTAGGTCAATTTACACAGTCACATTTGCAATTAATCAATCAAAACATTCAACTTATCATATATTTACAAGGAGAAAAAAGAAGAAAAAGAGTAAAACATGAGTCACTAAATGAAGAGAAAAAAAAAAGAACAAAGAAAAATCACGCAATACACCCACCACATATTACAAAAGTAAAAATGCAAAAGTTTTCTGGATTATGTCCCTTTTCTCCTCACCCTGGAATTATCAATTAGCCATCAATTTGAGTTCCTTTAAAGTTCTGACAACCTCTTCAGACAGAAAAGACTCATTGCCTGAAGATAGTCTACCCCAAAACTCATCAGTGTTTAACCAGCGTTCATCATGGACAAACCTACTAAATCTTCTGACCCTCATATTCCATGTGCCAGGGCACTTGGATAATAGATGTTTAATAGTCTGGACTTCATTGTTGTTACACTTGTCAGAGTTAACTGTGGTCTCCCCTTCCTTATCTCTAGTAGCTAATATCTCTAGAGTAGGGAGTAGATTTGAACAAAATCTCAGAAAAGATATTCTTGAATATGAATCAGATTACTTTTTTAAGTAGGCAGGCACTACCGACAGTCGCTTTTCCGTCAGTGTGAAGGAGACAGATCTCTTAGCCTTCTTCATGCTGTCTATCGTGCCTATCCAGTCACACTACTTCCTTTTTTCTTTAACTTTTAGTGGATTCTGAAGAAGGAGGTCAACACAGCACTCAGATCTTATCAATATCTCATAACATTTTTGCTCAAATTTAGCCAAAAACCCATTATTTTCAGACTGCATTGCGAGGGCCACTTCCTCAAACAAAGAGCTCTTCGGAGGATCTAGAATTGATCTATAGGTGCAATCCACTTCCATTCCATCCGAGATCTAAGAGATTAAAGGCCTAGTTCGTATAAGGCAAACTATTGGGACACAATCCGGTAAACCTAAAGTTCGTTTCCACAGCTTGGCTTAAATTGTGTCCCATTCTAGATCCATAGCTATGGAATTGTAATCCAAGCCAAACAGAACTATCGGAACTACCTTTCCTATATAGAATGTCACGAGTGGGAGTATCAAAAATTTACAGAATTTAAATGTTATTTTTTTCATTTGTGCTCCCAGCTTCACCATTTTTAGGTCAATAAATAGCGACAGAATGCTCTTTGTAGGGAAAGATCTAATTGAGGCTCCCAAGTAGGTTAATTCAGATACAATTTCTATCGGTAGCTGATCCAAGTTCCAGGTATAGGACTTGACTACCTTTCGTGGATGTTTAATTATTAGTATCATGGACTTGGAACACTTTATTAGTTAAGCAGTAAGCAAACAAAACCGACGGTGCAAAAGAACTCCGTTCCCTCCAGGGTCCAGATCTCATATACCCACAGGACTACATGAGTGTCAACTTTAATTGCTGACCGAGACAAACCCTCATTTTACAGTCTCTTGATGCCAGCTGCACTCAGCAACGCTTGTTAGTGTTCCCAGCAAAAGCAGCACAGTGCAAGGCATTTCCTCAATGTGAGTATACTCCATAAGTCTCTGTCCTGCTGACAGCCTGCTGGTGGGAAAAGCAAAGCCGACAAACACCAGCAAACTACAAAGGTGAGCCGCCATGGAGAGAAGTTAAACTGTGGCAGGCAGAGACTCGCAGAACCGCCGTATGCAGAAGACTGGTGGGTCGTCCAGCTCTCGTCTGCTTCACTCCAGAAGCTCAGCCTAGACCTCCATCTCGCGCGGCATCCTCCTTCTGCTGCCCCAGTTCTGCACTCCTCGGGACTCCTGCAATCCTCACACCTACACGCACACCACCGATTGTGGCTCCAGCTCTCCCAGCTAGCTTCAGCCACTCCTACTCAGTCTGCATTTCTGCAAGGCTTCCACCTTTTAAAGTTCCCACCATCCTAATTGGACAAAAAAAGACTAGACTGCTCACTGCTGAAGCAGTAGTCCTGTCTTACTCTTGCTGTCCCCCTCCTCGTCTCAGTACTCAGTTGAGGCATATATGTGTGTATACTACTAGAATGAGGATGTGTTGCTCTAGTTGCTCTCTTCCTCGTCTCAGTAAAGTACTGTTGATTCTTGGGTAATGTTTTAGGGGAAAAACAGGGAAAGGGATAAGAATAGCCTATGAAGGCTTGTGGGATGTAGGCTTCATTATGAAAAGGAAATGGGGGGATACCTTGTCTCACCTAAAGACGTCCTCTCCCCACTCCCCAAGTATCCTCCACCCAGATGATCCTCCCTCGCATATCCATCCACAGGGTCAGGATCCAAAAGCGATGGCCTTTCCCTGGCCACCCGAGAGGAGGATTCAGGGGGAGAAGAAATGAGGACGTCCATCCTGATTGAGTGAATGTGAACCAGCGGTCAAAAGCAAATGTAACATTGTTAATTACTACACTAGCTTTGGTGGACATGTAATGCCGACATATTCTTGTTATCATTACAGGAAGTGCTTAAGGAATCAGACACACTTACATCAGAGATCATTATTAACCTTACAATCACTACGATAACAGATAGATATCCAGACATAGTGGCTATGGTGAGGCTTTTCATGGGCTCTGCTGACTCTGAGGTCCTTCAACCTCTTCCGAGTGAACAATTAGAGGTGAAGCGGATCCTGTCAATTTCAGTTGATCGGGCCTTGTGAGAGGCAGGGTGTAGGAGGCAAAATGTGGCCACAGCCAGTCCTTTCACTCAAAGCAGCAGTGGTAGTGAGCTAGTTGCCGTGAGTGTTCCAAAACTCAGATGATCCAAATTTCAAATGTTCTAAAGTTCAATTGTTCAAAAGTTCAAATGTTCCAAAGTTCTAGGCTCCTTCGATTGGTACCTGCACTACAAAATTTGCAAGTACCAAAGCCAGACGAACAGGAGGGTCATGGTCACAAAGATGAAAACCAAGAAGTGATACCAGCAAGTACAGTACAACAACTCATAGATGCCGTGGACATAGCAGCACTAACATCTACTCTTGGTTCGGGGGGCCGCCACTACAACAGGCTCATTACGGCTGGTACCTTAGATCCAGTGTTGAGTAACTTGACCAGTCACCACATTGCTGAAATATTGGTACCTCTGGTATTCTTCTTTGGTATCTCAGGGCATATCTCGGGCTGCTTGTGTTGCGCGATTCAAGGGTGTCAGACTCTGCAGATGATGGACCAGTGGGTGAACTTGGATCGGTGTGGTTCCCTCTGGGGCTGTGACCATCTGCTGAACGAGTTTTAGCAGCAGCCCCTGCAGTGTCCACCAGGGGTAAAAAACTGTGGTTGCGGGTCCTGTCTCAGCACATGAAAGTATTGGCTAATGGAGGGTCAGGCTCTGATATAGATCGTCATGGTCCAGAAACACTGGATGAGTCTGGTACTGGGTCAAAGCATCACAAACGGCAGTGTCGGTGGTCTTGGCAATGCCGGAGCTTGTCTGAGTTGAGTTGGTAGTAGGAGGAGGGGGGAGATGAAGGTGGAAGTGAATGCAGCAACAGGCACTCGTTTCTTCGGCCGGATGTCTGCAAACGAGGTTGGCAGAGCTGGGGGAGGTTCGGTCAGAGGTCCGAAAGGTCCAAGGTGGGAGGAAAGGAGGGAGTGGTCATACCAGGAGAGAGGCGTGGAGAGAGGGAAAGAGAACAAAAGATCAGTGCGAATGAAGACATCAAGAGTATGTCCAGCTGAGTGGGTAGGATCGGAGGGGAGAATAGAGAGGGAAAGAGAGGTGCAGAGGTCACGGAAGAGAGCAGAGGCCTTGATTGAAGAATTAAAGTGGATGTTAAAGTCACCCAGAAGGAGGAGTTTAGAGGTGGAAGTCAGGAGAGAGGAGGAGAAATCAGACCATTCTGAAAGGAAATAAGAGATGGGGCTTGGGGGCCTGTAGATCGTGGTAATGGTCAGAGAGGAAGTAGGAGAGATGCCAAGCTTGCAGACCAGGCTTCGAAAGAGGAGTAGGGCTGGATGGGTATGAAGGAAGAAGGGACCCACTCAGGGAAGATCAATGCTACTCCACCACCAGCCCGGTTGGGACGAGGCTTCGAAATGATCTTGAAGTCATCAGGGAAAAGGGAGTCAAAGCAGTGACTGAGCTGGCATTGAACCACGTCTCGGTGAGAGCGAGGACATCAAGATCAAAGTCTTCAAGGAGAAGGCAGATGTCAGAAGAATGTTTGATAGCGGAACAAGCATTAAGTGTGGCTAATTGAACCTTGTCACCACCCTTGAAGGTTTACCGAGGTAGGGTACAGTGGGTGGCACACCTGTCGGAGGTGGTGAAGGAGGTGTTGAGAGAGAGGAAGGAGGGAAAGCAGGAGCAGGAAGAAAGTTAATGAGGGACGGTAGATGCTGGTCAAAGAGGAGGAGATTGGGAAAGGATGGGATAGTGCACAGGGCTGAGGGAACTCACCAGGCGGTCTAGTAGCCGAAAGTAGCGGATTATTTAAAAACCACACCTAGCTTTGAATTTGCCAAAAAGCACTAATAGTACAAAAGGGAGGTTGCAGCACTTTAAAAAGCACACAGAGATTTGAATTTGCCAAAAAGCACTAAAAACACAAAATGGAGTTTGCAGCAATTTTAAAGAGCACACCTAGCTTTGACTTTGTAAAAGAACCCCAGAGCAGCAATAGAAGTATTAGGCACAGGTAGGCAGCAGAAACATGTTATAAATGAGAAGTCAGTGAGTAACCATTGCAAGTTGGAGGAGGTTGCAGTTAGCATTGAGGCTTTGAGCCAAGGAAGGCATGTGTCAACAATAAACGGTCAGGGGGAACTGAGAAAGGCGAAACTATTTTTTTGGGGGTTTAGTCAGTTTTCGGGAATATTATTAGGAACAGGAAACAGTTTTTGGCTTTGTTAAATTTTACATGGGGTCACGAAAGGGAAAGGTACAAGAGGAAAAGGCAAAGTTATTGTCCTCTTTTTTATCTATGGGAAACTAATAACACACTATCAAATCACTGAACAAAGGCCACACAACTAGAACAAATACCAACACCAAATAGCTACAATGCCTCAGCACTCCCCCAAAACCTGAATGTACCTGGGATAAGTTGGCCCCCAAAACCCATCCCAAACCCCTATTGGGGGGACAAATCTTTCTTAATAGATTCAAGGGCAATACAGGTTTTTTATTGTCCAGGCCTCCTAATAAGTGATGGTGAAATTGGCAGAATGTGTATTGTTCCTGAAAGTCATGACACAATATAGAATGTCATTGGTGCAGCATTCATATTATTTTGATTAATGGCACATACTGATTGACCACATCATAGAAATTCAGAAGCACATAAAATCACCTTGGGATAATTAACATTTTTGTGAGCCATTCCTTATCCAACCCTTCTGTATGGAGGCATAATTTATAACGGATGCAATGTTCAGATGAGTGCGATGGCCAGATGAGAAATTTTAGTGTGTAATAGAAATACTTTATCAGTGCGATACTCCGAATGCTATTTCACTTCTGGTCAAAATATCTTTTCCAACTACCTGTTTTATATCCTGTTTAAGCAAGCGAATAAATGGTGCAAGCTAATACACTTTCAAAGGCAGAGTTGACATTTGTAATACTGATGTCCTGTTAATCTATCAGCACAAATTATACACAGTACTATGAACTGAAACATATTTCAACTATTGAACTCTTCAATATTACTGTTCCCTCACTCAGCGATAAATTGATCCCAGCTCCAACCTTTGTTCGTCGGAAAGACCAAACCTGGAGGTTATCAGGATTTATTTGTTTTCAAGCAGGTTCATCTGAGAGGGGTACATGTGTATATCATGATAAAGGTTTAGAACAGGTGAGTTGAAGTGGTTGCAGTTTGAGGTAAGCAATCAGGAGATTGCCCGCAGAACAAAACAATATGCTGTTTGAATATCACTGTTAAGAGCACTGCCAGCTTTTTGGTGTAACTAGTTTCAGAGTGAGTTGGTAAGTAGGGAGAGTGTCCTACGTCCATTACTAGTAGGATAGAGATATGTGTTATGCATTATGGTACGGACATGAGGCCCAGTCTCCTCACACCCTCCCTCCTTCATAGCCACACTTCTAACAGATGTACAGAGCCACAGATATGTCTGACCTTCTTTGTTTCCCTCTACATGGCTCTGTCTTTCCAGGCTCTAGTAGCCTCTCCTCTTCCTCCCCTGATCCCCTTAATGTCTCCTTCCTCCTTGTTCCTAAGGTCTCCCCTCATTTAAGGCAGAATCCATCTTTCCCCTCTACAACATCTCCCACCAGCTTATCATCTTTACAGGGGTTGGGTTTCTTCTGTTACTTTTTGGTGGTTGACAAGGTATTTGCTTTAATCTTGTCCCTGTCAACTGTTCTCCATCTTCCAGTTCACCTCGAATACGAGCCAACTCAGGGGTACTGTCTGAGGCACAGTATTCCTCCAGCGGCCCTTCTGCAGCTTCCCACGCTGTTGTATCCGTTCGCTGTCTTCCACCTTCTCAGCCTTTATTACTTCCTTGTGCCACCATTTGCCTTCATTCTTTTGTGCGTCCTTATTTCCCACCCTCTGTTGTTTGTTCTCGTTTCCAACACCTTCCACTTCACCCTGGAACTGACCTGTCTCTTTCCCGTTCCTGGTTGTTTCATTGGGTGGTTTTTCAGTTCTGTTGTGCTTGTTGGAAAAGTCCTTTGTGCTTTCTGCTTTACTCCTTTCAGTCTTCTGCTGAGCTCCTGTCACAGCCTTCTCCATCATACCTGACCCTTTTCTCAAAGTCTCTGCCCCGTTCTTTCTTCTGTTCACTTGTGCTAGTCTCACTTCACTCCTCTCCTCTGCCATCTTCTCTTTCCCATTTATCTCTTGAAACCTCACCCTCCTACATACCATTCCTTCTTTTTTGCCCTTGTCCACTTCCATGTTCTTTGCAAGGCCGGTGCAAGCACCTTCTCACCTTACTTCCAGCTCTCCTGTTCCTTGTCTTTGGCATGGAGACGTGTTTGTCTGTGCTTCCTTCTATTCCTGGCAGCATACTGTTCTTCACTGCTATCTCTATATTTTGTGCTTCCTCTCCATTCTGTGAGTGCCCCCCTGACTGCTCTAGGTGATGTTTGGGCGTCCTCGTAGCAGTCCATTTTCTGTGTCCGTTCTCCACTGCACACTCCTGTGCCATCCGAGTGGGCTGCATTACTGCCTTTGCTTGGCAGGCCTCCTGACAGCCCCCCTTGATGGGCAATGGGTGCACCCTTTCCATTTCTTATTCCCACCCGGGTGTTTGAGGGTGGGTGTGCTGCCGGCCTCTTGTGCGCCCTTGTCAGTATATTTCAGCTTGGAGTGCTCTTTCTCTCCCTTCCGTCTTCTAGGAAGCGGATCAGCAACTTAACTGCGCTAACTTACGTTCTCTTTTCTCCAGCAGTCTTCCTAGGTGGATTGCACTACCTAGGCTTTTGATATTTTCTTCTTTTTTTGTTGAACTTCCACTTGCCCTGGATCGGTAGCAGAGCTAGGCGGAGTTCCTGCTGTGTGTCTATGTTTCCGGGGCCACTATCTGCAGGTGTACTGCCCGACTGCACTCCTTCCTCCTACTCAACGGGGCTCCTGGCACCCATACGCAGTGTACAGACTGGGAACTACTACCCACCCGGGCGGATTGCCCTTTTGTTCTCTGACAGCACTAGAGGGTGGATTGCATCCTCCTTCTGATGCGGCGGACATCCGTCTTTGTAGTGGGTTTCTTGATGGGGCAGATCGCCCTCCTTTCCCTGGAGCTGAGATCAGCTGTGTAATTGAGCAGATTGCCCACCTTTAATTATTCTGGAGCTGGGATCGTCGTCTTGACTGTGTCGATTGCCCTCCTTTTCTTTTTTTTTTTGAAGCCGGGATCAGCTGCATAGCTGGGCGGATTTCCCTGAAGCTCTTCAAGTGCGAACTGCCGTTTTAACACTAGGCGAATTGGCCTTTACACCATGGGCGGATTGCCCTTTACACCACGGGCGGATTGCCCTTTACACCATGGGCGGATTGCCCTTTACACCACAGGCAGATTGCCCTTTACACCACAGGCAGATTGCTCTTTTTACCACAAGCAGATTGCCCTTCTTATTGTGGTCGGCTTGCCCTTTGTACCGCAGGCGGATTGCCCTTTTAGATTTCCAGGAGCCGGGTGTAGAGTACTCTCATGCCGGTGTGCCGGCGGATAAGAGAACGAATGAGTCCCCGTAGGAGAGGCCCGGCTGTGATGCGCAATAAATCACACGGACTAGCATGATGAAGATCTCGCCCGGAGCCAACTCCCCTCGTGGCGGGGCAAGGCTTTTATTCATAGTTCCTGATGTCACCGCGTTAGCGGAACGTCAGGCGTACATAACATTCCTCCTTTTTCCCAGCAATTATCAAACAATGCATGCTATGCATAACTCTGTTAACTAAAACACTTTGACTCAACTGTGCATTCTAGTCCATCACAGATTGATATTCTTCCCTTAAGTGTCGTTCTGCCACTCAGTCTTTCAACCTGTCCGGGGCTCTTGGTGCTGTCCCTAAGGCATAATGCCCTCGTCTAGGGGCTGTCCCCAGACCTCTGTCCTGTGGTGGCTCACCTTCCCTATTCGGAGACACCTAATTCGGACCATCCAGCGGTTCGTCTGCTTCCTGCCCCGAAGTCGACTCTCCTTCGGGCTCGTAGAAATCGCCCTCGAGTGGCGGTCCTGCTTCCTCCGAGCACGGCTGGTCTCCATCCGTCCACATTTGTTGTGGCACGCTCTTGAACCACGAGGCGTTCCTGGTGATCTGGCGCCGCCCTCGTGTTGCTGTCACCATGGTTCCCTGTCATCGAGTTACAGTCCAGGGGACCAAGTCATACTGAGTGTCTAGTTCTGATTTAGAGGGGTTGCGCACCACCAACACTTGGTCCCCGACTTGGAGTCTGGATTCCTTTGCATGTCTCTTGAAACTCATGCGCTCACTTGCAGTGATTCTCCTCTGGTGGGTGCGAATGCTGTCATAGCTGTCTGTGCCCCTGCTTGGATGGTGTGGAATGGATGAGTTTATCACTGTCCCGTACATAATATCTGGCGGTGGTAGCCCTGTGGTGCTGTGGGGTGTCACTCGATAGTTTCTTAAGAAACAGTACAGGTCCACTCTCCAGAGGCTGGAGTGTGCCCGTGATAGGCATAGCACCTTGTTGAGGGTTTGCATGAACCTTTCTGCGTCGCCGTTGGCTTGTGGCCATCTCGGCATGATGTGATGGTATTGGATGTTCTGATCATAGAGGTATTTTTTGATTTACGTGCCCTGGAAGGGCAGTTCATTGTCACTTCGGATGCGTCGTGGCAGGCCATGGGTAGCGAAGATCTTTTCAAGGGCCGGTATTACCATGTCTGCTGATGTGGATGGCACAATTTCTACCTCCGGGTATCTCTAATGGTCGTCGATTGCTACTAGCCTTCCTGGACCGTGCAAAAGTCAATGCTGATTGCTTCCCATTAGGAGGACCCCGGTTCTGCCACTTGTATGGGTTTGGTGGCGCACTTGTGATTTGGCACGGGAGGCAGGCTGTTATGAGTTGTTCCACCATGGTGTCGATGTGTGGGAACCACACTCGGTGCCGGATCCTGGCTTTGGTCCTCACCATGCCCTGGTGGCCTTTGTGAGCCAGCGCTATAATTCTGTTTTGTAGGCTATTGGGGATTACGATCCGTGCTCCTTGCAGGATTAGTCCTTCCCTTATGACTGAAAGGTCTTGTCGTACCGGGAAGATGCCCGTGAGGAAGTCTCTGGCCTCAGGTGTGCGGTTGTGAACGTTTCGGAGAAATGATCTCCACTCGCCTGATATGATTGATCAGGTAACAGCAGGGGTCAGTTTGGGTGGCTTCTACGATGTCCTCAATGCCGACCGCTTTGGGTTTCATTGTGTGAACGACCTGGCAGATGTGCTCCTCAGTTTCCTCTGCCACATTTACTTCACTTGGCGTGGCAGCCCTCGGGTGTCTGGATAGGAAGTCAGCGGGGTTGCTGGTTCCTGGTTGGTACGTTAGCTCAAATTCGAATTGTTGCACTTCCCTATCCTGGCCGGGGGGCGCGCTGAGGATCTTGTGAATATAGGTATGAGGGGCTTGTGGTCCGTGTAGGCTTTGAATTTCCGTCCGTATAGGTATATGTGAAAATGGCGGCAGCGCCACAGTACTGCAATAGCTTCCTTCTCAATGTGTGAATACCATTGTTCGGTTGGAGTTAGTGCGCGGGAAGCGTATGCAATTGGCTTTGTTTTTCAAGTTCAAGCAACTTGGACCAAGATTGACCCGAGGCCGACGGGACTGGCGTCAGCGTATAGTTCCGTCGCTAGTGTGGGGTCGTAGTACGCCATTGTTGTCTCGTCTGAGAGGGATGTCTTGATCCGCTCTAATGCCTCCTGGCAATCGGGCTCCAAATCCATGTTGTGTTGGATATCGTGAGTTCTCTGAGCGGCTCGCACATCGTCGCTAGGTTGGGGATGAACCACCCGCAGTATGTCGCCATCCCCAGAAAGCTGCATACCTCAGTGGTTGTCATGGCCACGGGCCCTAGAACACAAAAGCCACACCATCTGTGACGGGGCAATGGGTCACTTGACTCACTTTTGTCCCTTTGGGACTCAGAAACACAGGGGCCCTGGCTGGACTCAGTCCTGGCACCTTTGGCGCCAGGCTCATATAGAGATGTGAGCAGGAACACTTTATTTCAGTGCAGGAGTGCTTTTATTTAACTTCAGTGCTGGAGAGCTTTTATTTTAAAAGAACTTTCCAGGTGCTGAAAGCCTTTATTCCAGAGAACATCCCCACGTGCTGACTCATCAGTCGTGGCTCCCTATGCCTGGTCTTCAGGTGCTGACTCATCGGGTGTGGCAGGTCATGGCAGCAGGCAGGCCAGAGCTACTGGGCATGGCAGGGAATAAGACTATATAAACCCACCTGCAACTTGACGCTCAACGCCGCCTGGACCAGCTACTTAACTCGTGATCCTGCAACAACAGCATCCTTACCTGGACCCTGGCTCGCATCTCACAGCAATGCTCCATCTTCTTGGCAGATCCCGAATTGACGCCACAGCACCTGCGCTCTCTGCCCCACGTAGCCAAACTCCTGAAATGAGAAAAAAAGACAAGACAAGGTTAGAACTCCCGAAAACACCCAACCGAAGGTCGGGCTGCATTTAAAACCCAACGCGCACCCTAAGGCTCCTTACCAGCTGTCGGACCATCTCAGTCCTGCTCCTCCATACCGCCGGCTCCGGTTCTTCTACCGCAGCTACTGCCGGCACCGCTACACCACCTGCAAGGGGAGAGAGCAGAGAAAAGAGACATTACATACCAAGGACAGAGAACGAACTTTACAAATACAATTACAATAGTCGGAAGACAAGCGGGCAAGTGGAAACAAGGGAAACACTTACCTACAAGAGAAGTGGACTAGTCGCAGCTGGCCTGGACTTCCACGACAAGGGACCAGTGAAGGAACTCGGTTCCCTTCAACAAGTGCCCCTGCCAGAAGCAGCAGGACGGAGAGCTCATCATCATCATTCAGCAGGAACCGCACTGCTCATCATCACAGTTCCCCACACAGACGCAGAGGGAGGAACAGACAAGAGGAGTGGGAGGGCTGCGACCGTGCCCCAACGCCTCCGCAGAGACCAGATGAGCATAACAGTGGGTGTAGCTGGGGGAGATGCTTCCTTGATGTCCGCAACCTTTTGTGGGTCAGCCGACACCCCTGCGCTGTTGAACACATATCCGAAAAAAGTGATTTCTTCCTTCATGAATTCGCACTTCTCCCGGTGGATGGTCAGCCCTGCGGTCTCCAGCCTGCTGAGCACCATCTCGAGGCGACGCATGTGCTCTTGTCTGTCGCTGGCATGGATGAGGATGTCATCGCTGACATTGAGTACTCCAGCGATGCCCTGTATCACCTCTTGGATGGCCTGCTGGAGCAGCTCTGCCGCTGAGGATATACCGAAACTCAGCCTTTTGTATCGGCGTAGGCCCAGGTCTGTGGAGAAAGTTGTGATATATCGGGAGTCCCGGTGCAGTTTTAGCTGATGGTATCCAGCGTTGAGGTCAACCTTGGAGAACACTTTCAACCTCGTGAGGTCCTTGATGATTTCGTCAAGTGTGGGGGTGATGTGGCGTTCCCGCTTGATCGCCGCGTTGGGAAGGCGCATGTTGATGCAGATCCTCACCTTCCCCGGTTGCTTCGACTTCTTTGTGACCACCATGGGTGATACCCACGGTGTTGGCCCAATTATCTTCTCTATGATTCCTGCCATTTCCAGTTCTCGCAGCTCCTTTTCGACTTGGTCCCTCATTTGGAATGGGGTTCTTCTGTGCCGCACCGCCCGGGGCTGTACCGATTCATCAATGTGGACCTTTATAAGCTTTCCTTTCAGGCATCCGATGCCTTTGAGGAGGCTCGGGTATTTTCTGAGGAGGATGGTGATGTCCGTTGGGTCCGTGATGTCACAGATGAAGCAGATTAGCCCTAGGTCGTCTGCCGCGTACCCACTCAGTAGGCATTCGATGCCTGCGTTGATGACGTATATTTTGGATTGTAGCATCCGGTCACCTCTGCTGAGCGTGGTTTGGAACCGTCCGATCACTGGAAGTGGGGTCTTGCACCCGTAGGCAAATAGAAGCATGTCCGTTTGCTTCAAGTCGGGAATGGGGTGTAGTTTTTAGTACATGGTTTCCGGCATGACTTTTACTGATGCCCCAGTATCAATTGTCATTTGTGTTTCTTGGCCCTGTATGGCCACTGGGTAATTTCGTCTCCTTTGCCTCTTTGTCGATGCTGCGCCTCTGTGTTCGAGTGCCCAGACTAGGTAGACTTTTCTCCCCCTTCTCAGTCGTCCACTTTCCGTCTCTTTCATTGTGTCACCGTCGTCATCGCCTTCTTCATCCGTAGATGAGTTGGCCATTTCGACACGGCGAGCATTGGCCTGTTTCTTTTTCCTCTGGGACCCTTTGTCTTGTTGTGGCTGGTGGAATTGTGATTGCCCTGATTATCTCCAGACTCTTGCGTAGTGGTCCTTCCGGCCACATGCTCCGCATGTGATGCCTTGTGCTGGGCAATTTTGTCTTCCATGACGCGCACCTCCGCACCACCCACATTCGGTAGGCCCTGGAATCCTTGACTGCCACCGAGGTGAAGCGTCTTTGGGGTCTTTTGGCAGCTGGCGATTTGGGCTATTGTTGTCGGTGTCAGCTGGAGCTTCTACAGCGTGGTGCCCATGTGTGCCGCCCTTGCATGTGATAGTTCTCTCTGACACCCGTATGCGAGGATTCTGGCCAAGTAGATGCCCTTTTCGCTCAACACCATCCTGCATAACTTTTCAGAGTGCATGCCGTTGATGATTTGGCGTCTGATTTCTTTTTCGACGACGTCAAACTCACACGAGAGTGCGAGTTTTCTGAGTCTCTTGTGATAAGCGTCAAGCATTTCCTCTTCTAGCTGGATGGTGGTGCAGAAAATGAAAGTTTCGTAGTCCGGGTTTAGTTGTGGCATGAACTGGGCTGTGAGAGCGTCTTTCGCTAGCTGGTAAAAGTCTGAGCCATCACCGATCACAAGCGAGTTAAAGATGCACAGGACGTCGTCACCTATGTTCAGAAGGAGGTTTGACCTCATTTTCCTGGCCGTAGTGATGTCTTTGCAGTCCATTGCCATTTCAAATTTCTGGATCCACAACACCCAGCTAGAGTCCACGGAAGAGGGATCAGTGTATTGGTCGAAAGGTCCAAACGCCATTGTTGCTCCTCCCTGTGGTCGCGGGTGTGGTGTTGCAGGTGACAGTGTCGCTGCAATCCTCGATGGCGTGCCAGGCCTAGGTGTGGATACACCTGACGCCATGTTGTGTCGATGTGTGGACTGCCACAGACGATGTCCGATGAAAATCTCCTCACCTTAGAGGGTTTGTTGCAGGCAGTGTGTCCAGCGGCTTCCCACCGATGTTGCTTGCGGTGTTGTGTTGTCTGGGTAGCTTAAAAGTCTGTTGGCAGGCTCCAGGCATGTGGTGATATATGGCCTGCAATGAATTCCCTGTGTAGGGATTTCCTGTGGCACGGTACCCGAAATAGTGGCGTTTTGGAAACTGCAGAAATTTTATGAAAAAGGAGTTATCAGACTGCCTCATTTTGAGGTTTATTATTTGGCGGGACAGTTACAGTATGTGGCCAAGTGGCTTTCTGATGAAGTGACCCCTGAGCACAGGGTGCTTGGACAGGACTGCACCCCGTTTTATTTGAAAGAAATGATTTGGCTGTCCGATACTGAAATGAGGGGGCGTCCTGCGATGTTGAGGCTTGGATGGAAAATTTGGCGTAGGGCTTGTCGTTTGATGGAAGTCCTATGCCCGTGCCTCCCGCAGATACCGCTGGTTGCTTTGACAGGAGGGGATGATCAGCTGAGGGCGATAGTTAGGACCTACTGGGAATCGGTGGGGCTGGCAATGCTAGGCGATGTTTGGCAAGAGGGATCCATTAAGGAGTTTATAGAACTCAACGAAGAGGCGGGGCTACACACGGGCCAATACGTCACATACATTAGATTGGTGCGGATGATTAAGAACACCTGGCCAGATACAGTTTTGATAGAAGAACCAGATGCAGTTTTGGGAGCAATATATGATATATCCGAAGGAGGTCATGAGATCTCGAGACTGTATGAGATGGTGATGGCTAAGGCGGGGAAAGATTTGACACATCTGAGACTGGACTGGGAGGTGGAAGTGGGGGCCCCGATGGAGGACGGGGTTTGGGAGCGTGCCCTGGGCTACCATAAAAAAGTGTCTAGAAATGCCAGATTAAAACAAATACAGCTGTACGTAACGCATAGGGCATACATGACCCCCTTGAGGATATCTAAGTTCCGAAATGCTGGAAGACAAGTGTGTCCTAAATGTAACCTGGAAAACGCTGATATGACACATATGTTTTGGTCGTGCCCGATTATTAGGTGTTACTGGGGAGAAGTGGCGCAGAAACTGGCTGATAAAGGGGTTACTCTTGTCACAGACACGGCCTGGGCCTGCTTACTGGGCGGGTTCCCTAGGCCACGGAAACTCAAGCATATTGAGAAACTGAGAAATCTGGCGTATGTGCTTGCGAAACGTAGAATCGCCATGGGGTGGATGAAATGCCACAAACCTAAGGTGGATGTATGGTGGAAGGACTTGCAGAAATGGGTGGAGGCTGAAACGGCGGCATGGCAAGAAGTGAGTAGCCGGGCTGATGAAGGGGAGGCAGGCACCCTGTTGGCTTAGAAAACGCTAATAGCAGAATTGTTTGGAGTAATATCAGATCCAACAGACTCCGAAGAGAACGAAACCCGGCCGCATGTGCCAAACATTGAATGAGATTGACAAATAGGCTCACGGGGGGAGGGAGGGATAAGGGGAGCAGTGATTAAGATAACTTGATGTATAATGGAACTATTATGATTATGCTGCTTGTTTGGTTTTTGTCGTTTTGTTTGCATAAAATCAATAAAAGAAATAAAAAATAAAAAACTACGAAGGATCAATGTAGGGTCTCCATCTGCTCCTGGAACACCAGGGGTTTATTCACCTGACAGGCACTGGTGCCTCAGCACATTGTTTGGCTGACAATCATATCTTCATGCTGCAGGAGACATGGTTGCAGGACCCCTATTTTGTCGATGGTTTTGATACCACCCAGGTATTTGCTAAAAAAAAGTGGTGTGTGGACGCCCATGTGGTGGCCTTCTGGTGGTGGTCAGACACCCCCTGAAACTGCTAAGAACTGTCCAGAATGATTCCATTAACTTTGTTCTGGTGGTAGAAGTTGCGGTTCATGTCGGGGCTACTGAGGCTCCATTATTGGTGGTCTGCCTGCATGACCCCCCTGAGGGTACACAGACACATGGAATACAGACATCTTTAGCAAATGTATTTGTCCGATGGTTATGTGGAAATGGGGGAGGTTACATGATCATAGAAGGGGACTTAAATGCCCATTGTAGATGCCCCCACAGTATTGATCCTAGCAGTAACATGGCCAGCATTTCTAAAATGTCCTTGCCTACCCAAAACGCACAGGGAGGTAAATGGATGAACTTCCTCTCTGACTGGAATTTGTATATGCTAAATGGTCACTTGAAGGGGAACATACCGGGCTTGCCTACATGGAAAGTGGGCAATAACCAGGCTACGCTTGATTAGTTCTTTGCCAATCCATCTTTGATTCAGCGCTCCCTCCATATGAGAATACTGTCAAACTAGTGTAGTGACTATCCCACCCTATCCTTAGAGGTCGAATTGAATGTGTCTACTGTTGTGCATCTCCAGTTTGGGAAGTTACGGGTCAACCATGCTGGCAACAGAGTGAGCTGGTCGGATAAAAACATCCAGCTTTGAAATAGCCTCTTCTGCACCAGCCACAATATGACCTCTGTTAACTTAACAACTATGATGGTGGACGAAATCGAGGGCTGGTTCTCAGCTACGATTATAGCCGCAGTAAAAAGAGAGATCTCCTTGCGCAGTACTCCAGTCTGTCAAACGCCACTATTATGACAAAAGGATTGGAGACCGGAAAAGAGAAATGAGAAGGGAAATGCAAGATGCAAATGTTAAGTTCTCTGTAAACAAACTCTCTGACCTCCTCAAAATGATTAAAAAAATAGTATTGACACTGGGTCAAAAGGTGGCACTATTCCCTAAAACAAAATGGTGATGGTTGGCGAAAGATGGCTGCAATGCTGTGCTCTGGTGAAATGAGGAAGATATGGCATGCCCTGGGGCAGGCTAAAGGCAGCCTGGCTGAAAAAGTTATCAATCCTGTGAGTCAAGCACAATGGATTGCCCATGTTGAGACGGCCGCTCCTATACAGAATCAGGTCAGGATTGGGAATTGGGAAGAAGGTCGATTCAGGATTCAACGGCAAGCCATCTCCCTTAAGATTGGGAAGCTTAAATCTTCTAAAGCACCCAGACCTGATGGCGTGGCAGCCGTGGTGTTAAAATTCTGGCAATGTTGTTCGAGAAGGTTATGTGGGAAGGTAAGATCCCGATCTCCTGGCTATCAGCAATACTTATCCCAGTGTATAAGAAAGGAGACCGGCTGTTACCAGGTAACTATTGTCTCCTGGCTTTGCTAGATGTTCCCCGTAAACTGTTTGCCTCCTTCCTATTGGATCGCCTACAGACATGGTCAGATTCCAATAGGATCCTGGATCGCTTTCGCCCAGGCTGTTCCACTATACACAATCTGAGGGCTATGGACTCCTTAATCGGGAGACAAGAATTAGGGGAGGCTATGATCTGTACACATTGTTTGTGGACTTCACGTCCACGTTTGACTTGGTTCATAGGGAGAGGCTTTGGGCTAAACTAGCAGCCAGGGATTGTCCACTTGTACTATTACATTTGATAAAACTGTTCCACTCTGACAACACCGTGCAGGTGAGGCTGGACAACAAAAGGACACTATCAAGTCCTATGGCCAGTTCTAGGTGGTGAAACAGGGGTGTAGATTGGCCCCATTTTTTTAAAATATTTATTTAGCTGACCTCCCAGAATATCTTGAGAGTCCCCCGTTAAATACCTTGCTTATGCCGACGACCTGATTCTTATGGACGTGACCTTTGCGGGTATGATAAAGCTAGCAGAGGGGCTGTGGAGCTATGCCTATGTAAACAAGCTAGTCATCAATAGGCAAAAGACCCAGGTTATGCTCTTTACTCAAAAAAGAGTAGCCTAGTGGTGGAGCTGGATAGTAGAAGAAACTATCCTTCACGTCAAGCTGCCAGAGAAGGAAGGAAATGCAACTAACAGTGTGGATTCCTGCCTTCAGTAAAATGTCTGCAGAGTTCAGCCTTCATGGCACCCTGAAGCTGTACAAACAGTGCTTCTGGCCGGCCGTCTTATGTGGTCTGGAATCTCTAACCCTGGATGTCTTGGGTTGCCAGGGCTTTTGGCATCAAATACTGGGCCTCCTCCCCTTGTATCTCAATGGAAATCATCCACCTGGAATTTGGCATTTGTTTGAAGGCTAGCACCCTCCTACTGAAAAGTGGCCTTCTATACTGGAAGCCCCTTACCAATCCTCAATGTGACCTATTAAGACTGTTGGGCTCAGACATGGTAAATAAAGTACCTATCTGTGTTTGCTAAGACCACTTGAAGTTTTTTCAGCACTCCCGGCTGGGCCCCTGACTGGGAATGCGGTTACCGGGAACTCCGTAAGGTGTTCAAGGTAAAAATGCTGGATTGGGACAGGCTAAAGGATCATGCTCAACTCCAGAGCCTGAAGTCTTATGGGTTTACATCCTTTGTTCCATGTACCCCTGGGAGAGCGCAGCGTTATCCTATGTTATTTCCCTCGAGAAATGTCTGCATGTTTCTACTGCTTTTCTGCATAAATAGATTGCCTGTTCTAACGAGCACTGGGCCGGCCAAGAAATTGAAACGGCCTGAAAGAGTCTGTTGATTGTGCAAAAACCATGAGTGCCCTGAAACTGGAAAGCACATACTGACAGTGTCCCATTATGATTCACATGAATGAGCAACATTTGGGCCCTTATGTCCACAACTCGCCCTCACTCAGTGAGAGGGCTCTTTCGCTTCAGTGTCTGAATACGGAAAACAAGAGCCTGCAGTTGGCCCTCTATCGTGTTTGGATATCATTTGAACAGCTGGTGGGGTCTTATGTAGAACCCTGACTTGGGTAGGGTAATTTCTGATGATGAGGTCTGTCCAGGAAATGTTGCTGGCATGTGTGGGATTGTATTTCCAGGATGACTCTCCCTCCTGTTTGTCTGTTCGAACTTCCAACTCTGCCTGTCTGATCGTTCGCTTGCGTGCCTGGAATTCTTGATTGATTGTAAATCGTGCCTAAAAATTATGCATGAATTTTTGAATCTTTGAATTACAAATTCTGAATCTTATTCTGTATTTTTTTTTAAACTCTTTATTAACATTTTCAATAACACCCCAAAGTTCCATTGTCCCCCCTCCTCCCTTCCCCTTTTCCCCTAAGACCGTCAGGCTTTAATCTTGACAACAACAACAACTCCCCAACCCCACCCTCCCCCCCTTTGCCTTCTCAGAGTCCGGTCCGATCCAACAAGCACCATTCTCTCCAGCGGCCGCCGCCAATGCTTCATACTGGTCTATAGATCCTACAGGGGTGAGTGAAGCCGCCATCAATTCTCAGAGTCATATCCTCCACCTCCGTCACCCCTACTGGTTCACGGAGGCCGTAAATCATTGTCCCTTGACAAATCACTTAGCAGCTGGGTCTAAGAGATTGTTATCCCCTCTTCCTCCGTCTCAGAGTCCATTCCCTGCAGTACCGTTAGTTCCACCACCCCCCACCTCCGCACATCTTTCCGCCATTGACCAATTGATGGGCCCTGCGGGCATTTCCACGCTATCGCCATTCGGCGCTTGGCCAACACAAGTAAAAATCGGCCCATCCTGTTCCGCACCTTGTATCTTTTTCCCCCTGGGAGCTTCCCCAACAGACAAACCTCTGGAATCCGTTCCCACCCAGTCCCCAACAGCCCGTTCACTCCCCGGAGGACCCCATCCCAATACTCTACTATTAGATCACATTCCCATACCATATGCCAAAACCCTGCCTGTGTGTTACCGCATCTAGGGCACTCATCCGACCCTTCCCCATTTATTGCCCGGTACGTCATTGGGGTTACATATGTCCTATGTAGAATATTGAATTGGACCAGCTGGAAACGTGCATTCCTGGATGTCTTCCGGACCAGCTCCCAGACCTGCGCCCACTATTTTCCCGTTATTTGACGACCCATGTCCATTTCCCATTTCTCCTTGACCTTCAGATCTCCCCTCGCTGCCCCCTCCCGTTGGGCTTTGTAGAGTCGCGAAATACGCGCCCTTCCCCCCATGCGATCTAGCAAGACCCGGAGGACCGGGCAGACCTCCGGTTCCTCTGGGATGAATCTTATTCTGTATTTCAGATATTTTATATTTTAAGAAGCAACAGTTTTGAAACTTGAATCTGGAACTTTGAATTCTGAATTTTGAATTGCACTGTATTTGATTTCTTTTGTATATTGTATGTGTATTATTTGTATGTCTTTATTTTCCTTTATGTGTAAAGTCTTTGACTGTATCACATTAAAGTATAAATAAATAACTTTCAATAATACTTTGTACATTTCTTTCATATAACAGGGAAAAATTATAGGCATTTGTGGAAGTGTGGGAAGTGGAAAAAGCTCTTTAATCCTAGCTATACTTGGTCAGGTAAGAACTATTACTTCTTTTACACATGCATGTTAAAATAACAGAGTCATACGCATTGGTTTTCTTTTTCTTTTTTACCCTTGTGCCATCTCATGGCTTTTGTAGATAAGTCTCATGAGTAGAATATGCATAGCAGATAACAGTAGTCTAACAGTAAAAATGAAAAATAACGTGTTCCTTCGTATTCTTACGCTATTCATTTTGGTCACTTTGTAATATGATCCTATAATACATTGCAGCCTGCAATATCTGTATAAAAAACCTGGAAATAATTGTCTTATTACAGGCTAGTTCTAACATCACTCACTTAAACTATGGGAGATGCCAGGGTTACTTTGGTAAAAGAGCAGGGGGGTTATCCCTGGACTTTTACACTTTTATAATACAACAACCCTCCTGAACTGCTTGTATAGAGTAAGTCCAAAATAACAATTTCGGACAGATCCTTCAAAATCAATCTGATTAATGTTTTAATATTCATTTCTTCTCTTTTAGTTAAACCATCCAGATATCACCATATAGTCATAAAACAACTGTACATTTAAAAACACATATTACAAAATTAATCTCAAGTGTGATGTGCAAGTTAAAGTGTCTGCGCTGCGTATTAAAGTGCTTTCAATTTGATTCCCATCTTCTTACGCAAATATTGCAATTAGTTAATAAATCATTTTATAGATCTAGTATCTCTTATAGTGCCCGACATGCTTCATTCCTTTATCTTCAGTTCTAATCTACAGAACTTCTTCAGGGTACTTGATGCTCACTTATAACGAGCTACAATACCTGGAATAATAAGTAGCCTTTTTTCTTTTCTATTTACGTTTTTCTAAGGATACTTCTCTGTGCTACTGGGAGCCGCACATTCTATGGGGCTTCTTCTTGTCGTACTTTTGCACAATCTTTGGACTTTTCAACTATACATACATAGGCTTCACCCTACGCAATCTTTTAAATTGCTTTGTTCTCTTGATATATAGGACTTAGCCTGATATTATTTACAACCGGGCTATATATTCCATATTAGTTGGTTCTGCATTGTGGCATGATCTTCAAATGCTCTGCTGTCTGCCTCTTGTAACTCTCTGTGCGTAAAGCATATATAAACAATAACTTTATAAACAGTCTGATTCGATCTGCCTATTACTTTAATTCACTATGTGTGTACTTACTACTAGTATCTTGATTCCTGTGATTAGGTAATGTTGGTACGATATTGTCAGCACGCTTCTTGCTCCATCTGTGTGGAAATGAGACCAGACTCACTTAGATGTAACTAGCAGAAGTGTGGAGAGCAGCTTGTTGCAGATAAATTATGCTCTAACTTACTCTTAGCTTGTGCGCTCTCTGTGCTCCTCTCAATAGTTATCTCGTTTATGCAGCAGCTTAAGACGGCCATGCTATGTTGCCGTTCCTTGTGGTCCTCGTCCCGTTAATGGATCAAAATGACCATCTGCCCGAAGCGAAAACTACATATTAGTCATATGGTCTTAGTCTGTGATTAATATAACTCCTGAGGGGCCTGTAAATCCGTGTATAATTGATAGACGTACTCATTTGTTTGCCGTGTCGGTCCTGACTGCAAGTCTCTTTTCAGCAGCGGCTTCTCGCTTACCCGATTCGTTACACAGAATTTTCGTCTGGCGCATTTGGTTTCCCTAGGTTGCCTTATTACGTGTCATGGGGAGATTCAAAATCACCATTGCTGTCTAACTTGGATGCCATATTTTAACAGTTTTCCTCCTGCCTGTTACCAATGGGCTACAGAAAATGTAGTTATTATATACATTCTTAAGACTGCTGGTTCTTAATTTGCATCCATTTTGTATTTCCCCATTGTAACTCTAATTCTTATCTAGATTTTTCACGTAATTAGAATACAATCAACCTCATTACCAGGTTGCCGGTCGGGAAACAATGGTACCGGTAAACTTGCTGGTACCGTTGTTTACGGACCGGCAAATAATGAGTTCTGCGAGCGGGTGCCTTTTAGCCCGCCAGGTCTGACCTAGGGAGCGGAACGGCACCAGCTGACAGACCTTGACAGGTGCACCGCCACCATTCGTGAATGGTGCCGGTGCATCCATCCTCCCCATTCCCATTGAGTCTAATGGAACTCGAATGGGAATGGGGAGAAGAATATAAGTCCCCATTACTCGTCGCTGGAAAAAAAATTACTCTGCCATGCTGTTTTTACCAGCACGGCTACTGCTGGACTCATAATGAGGCCCAATGTTTACTTTTGAAATCGCTGCGATATAAGGGAGCGCTCTTTATATAAATATATAAATATATAAATATAGATACTACTTTATAAGGTCATTCGCGGCTCAGTGGACGTCTTCTATTTCCAATCTCTTATAGCTTGCGTCTGTTCTATCGTTGTCATGACAACTATTATAGGATTCTAGCAGAGGACAAATGGTGTGGTTCCCATTTACTCAACTCGTGTTTTGACTCGTTCAGACATTAATCGAGTCATCTTAGTCTTATATTCCATTTTAAATTTTCTTCAGGTAGGTATTTCACAAACAATATTTTACATACCGGCTGCTATACCTTGAACGAGTTATGTCTTCAAGCCCCTGTTGTGTTTACATATCATGTGCCCTTCACTCTTTCTATAATGTTAACTATTTTAATCCTTTTCACGTCGAAGCATAAACTATTATTTAGTCTCCTCTCTCGGTTCATCCTTATAATTTTATCTTGTGCCGTTTGATATTTTCATTCAGCCCGATCTGGTCATATCTAGTCAGGAAGATCAGTTCTGGTTCTTTCTTGAAAAGCCGGTCTTTATCTGCATTTGTGTCCTTGCTTCTTTTATTCTGTACAACACGGCCCATTTCATTTCTCCACAGCCGTGTCCTAATATTAAGAAACGGTCTACCATTGGTGCTTCTTTTATTTTATTTAGGATACAGCTCTATGTTCACTGATCCGTGTTTTGATTTTTCTTATAGTCTTCCCTATATATAACTTTGGACAGGGACACCAGATGGCATATACTACCATTTCAGTATTGTAGTTCGTTAATGATGTTTGAATCCTCTTAGTCTTCATACCTATTGTAGGGGAGGAGTGGTCCAAAAGACCCCCCTTGCCTACATCCCCACCCCAGGTGAGGGCCATGGCCCATCGGGCGTCCCCTCCTTACCACCAGGGCCCAGGTGGTGGAGGGCTCACCTGCTGAAGACATTGCCCGCACGTATTGAATTTAGCTAGGCCTCAGAAACCATTTTGTCTAATAAAGATGGTGTGAGCTCAGCGCACTGTAGCGCGGCCCCCACCCTCGGAGAGTTTCAGTTATCCCTGTTACCGCAGCACCCTGGTAGATCCGCTGGGAGCCCGTTCCCATGAACAAGACGGACATGAGCTAGCATAAGATACTAACATTGTAACATTTCACCTTCCGCAGTGTATCATTGCCCCTAGCATGACCCGGTCAGCAAGGCCTGGGCGATGGAGAGAACTGTAAAATGGTCATCGGATGACAGCAGAAAATTCCCCAATATTAATGCCAGGACTACTTGCAAAGTGTGTATTTCTCCACAAAGCTTCTTCTATTTAGGAAACCTGTAAAATATATAAACATGGTAGAATGCATGCTCACACGATAATAGCAATAAAGAACCCCCACCATTGCAGTTGGGTGCTAACAATTAAGAAGCCTTCCAGGGGACTGTTCATTATGTGCATTCATGAGAAGCTTACACCCCGTGGACCCGCACCATAACCGAACTAATGCTGCTAGAGTACAATGGAAGGCGAATGTACTCATACAGAGGGCCCATGTGAAGGACGCGCGCGAATATACGTGTCATGCGTATGTGTCTAAGCCCCTTATGTGCTACTACCGCCACGTATGGTGGCGAGTCATTTTCTATGTGCTCCACCAACCTCGCTACTACCTCACTTACTGCAAAATGTATATGCATATAACTAAATGCTGTAATTGTTAAAACATAGTGTACGAATAAGGTGCTCAGACTGGCTGTATTTGAGACACATTTAGCAAAGTTGAAATGTACGTCTTCGAGTGATTCAAATACGTATTATAGAGTGTTCAAATGTTTGTGATGTTTTCACCTAAAGTCGGCAACATACGAGGAAGATAGCTTTTGTGAATATGTGCAAGGCCATTCCCCCTCCCACCCTGCGAAGACTGCCAAACAAGGGAGCAGAGGCCCGCGCCGCGCTGCTCCACCTCCCCCACCCAGACTGGAGCCGCTTCAAAGATTTGGAGTCCCCTCTGCAGCACCCAAGGCCACGGCCCGCCACCTGCATTATTTACAGCACAGCAGTAAACCTCCGCCTGAATACACAAATCCAAAGGCGCCCCCTCGTAAACCCCACAACCCACCGGATCATCTTAGACTTATGGCCCTGTGCAATTAGGACACCCAATACTGTGGCAACACACAGCGGCACATTCATAACAACTTCTAACAAGACAGAAAGACATGTACCGCCCGTCCCATGCCCTGAAACTTAGCACCTCGACCTATGGCACCGGTCAACAGGACACTGGTAACCATGTCCTGACGTATTACCATCAGACCCCTCACAAGGTGCATTCCTCCTGTGTTGCATTAACCTGTAGAATAACCTATTGGAAGATTTACTAAAGAAGATAATATTGCAATGACTGAATGACTGCGGTGTGCATGGCATAGGGCAAATAAATCAGGAAAAGACATTCATCTCTGACACTGGCCACAATGGCACAACAACACCGCCCGGATGAACTCAGCTGACCTGCCAGGCCCAGCCCAACCCACGAGGCTGACCAGTGACGTCCTCCAGCCAAGGCCAACCACATCGCAGCAGCACCTATAGCTAGTCATCGCCACCCAATCCCATTGAACTTGTGCCCCCTATAGTATGTAGGTTCTTATGACTTTTTTGTAAATATATACGCCTGTCTTTGCTATTGTCAGACAGAGCGCTCTTGGAGTTTGCAGAGTTCTTTGCATGCCCTATTCTGATTGATAAACTCCCATTTAAGCTCACCCGC
Organism: Ambystoma mexicanum; assembly: GCF_040938575.1. Lineage (NCBI taxonomy): Eukaryota > Metazoa > Chordata > Amphibia > Caudata > Ambystomatidae > Ambystoma > Ambystoma mexicanum. Next base: position 643,007,791 of record NC_090939.1, read on the forward strand.
ACTCTGTCTTGGCTTTATTCCCGACTTGGGAGAGTCCGTCATTGTCTCTCATTGCGGGGAGGATCGTGCTGGTTGGGGACGCTTGCCTTCACTATGTCCACCTCCGTTGTGCTTTCCGTGGTGGCACAACATTTACATTTACCACACGGTACGTGCCCTCTGGTGGTCTCCATCCCCCATGCTTCAGTGAGACTCGGTTGTTTCTGTACTTTGGAACGGATGTCATGTGGTCTTTTATATTTTTGCTCCTTTTGAAAGTCATCATCGGAGGTCCTAGGGGCGTCTTGCCTTCTTGCAGGATTTTCCAATTCTTTTTGATGGATTTAGTGATCCTATTTGACCGATTTTAGTAAGTGCTCACAAATACAATTTTCTCCAAGTTTTTTTCTTTATTGCTCTAATATTCCAGAATGGTGTCCCTGTTATTGATGTTCGCTGTTTTGCAGGAGTTTTTCACCAGGGATTTACGATATCCTCTTTTTATCAATTTACTTTTCAGGAGCTCTGCCTCTGTTCCGTGCTGTTCCTTTTTATACTCAAGAATTGGCCAAAAGGGAGGTTTACTCTAGTATGTTTTGGGTGAAAACTATCAAAATTCAGCTGTGCATTTTTGCCTTTTTTTTGTGGTAGAATTTTACAGCCAGTTGTTTATTTCTAATACCAGCAAAAATGGTAATGTCTATAGAATCTATCTGTGAATTATTATGATTCATCATGAATTGCAGACATCTATCCTGGTTATTCAGCCACTCCACAAAATTAGTAATTTCTGCCACTTCACTCCATTCCCATATTAGGAACACATTGTCGATGTACCTTTTCCATGTTTTAATTCTATTTCTGAAAGGGTTCAGACCTGTGTATATCTTGGTTTCCTCTAGCATTTCTACATATAGGTTTGCCAGGAGCCACTGTTGACCGCATTGCGGTTCCATGAATTTTTCTATAGAATGTATCTAGAAACATAAAATCATTTTCTTTCAACGTCATCTCTATGCACCAGGTTATAAACGAGTTGGGAGTCTTGTTTGGGGTACGTTTCAAATGCAATAGTTCTTTTACTATTTGGAGGGCGTTTGCTTGAGGAATCATAGTGTATAAAGATACAGGGCCTCATCACGACTTTGGCGGTAACCCTTAAAATCGCCAGTAACGCTATTAGCGCCGACTTTAAGGGTCCGTCGAATCACGAGTCCAAATACCGCCGGCGCCAATACAGCCGGCGCAAGTACAGCCGGCTGTACAAGCGCCGGCCATAATAGCGCCAGGAACCATTCGCGCTAAAACATCAGCAATCACGAGTCCGGCGTAGGCGCAATTAGCGCCAGAAAAACGGCGGAAAGTCCGCCGAAAATACCTCCAACAAAAGGCTGGAGGTAAAAGAACACAGTCCACAGCAATAAGGGCCCAAGTGAAACCAATGCAATTCAGAGGCCTACAAAGGAGCCACCCATGCACAACACACCCTCCCCAACACCATTACACCAGCAGAAGCAGGGAGGAGACAGCAATAAGGGCCCAGGTGAAACCAATGCAATTCAGAGGCCTACAAAGGAGCCACCCATGCACAATACACCCTCCCAAACACCATGCTGCCATTTGGAGCCAGGGACCTTGATGTTAACTTCTACCTGCTGCGCCTGGAGCTACAGAGGCCAGCCAACCAGGCCAGGGCCCTGGGAGTGCAGGTGGTAGTGGGGATGAGGAGAAGGAGGAGGAGAGCAGCACCAGCAAGGCAGCCAGCCATCCCCAGGGTCAGGCCAACACCCTGGGCCCTGACTGATGGCCAGTTGGTGACAGAATATCGCCTGGACAGGGCAACCATCACCCAGTTGCTGGACACAATCCAGGGTGACATTGGCAGCCGCATAGCCACCAGCATGGCAGTACCTCCTCTAGTGAAACTTGTGTCTGTTCTTCAATTCCTTGGGACTGGCAGCTACCAACATACCATTGCCATGATGCATGGAATGGCCCAGTCCACATTCAGTGCCATGCTGGGACAGGTGCTTGATGCACTGTTGAATCATGTGAACGAGCACATTGCATTGGCAGACACACAGGCACAGGTGCACCAGCTGAAGGGTCAATTCTATGCCACTGCCCAAGACCCAAATGTAATAGCAGCCCTGGACTGCACACATGTGGCACTCGTACCACCCCAGGCACATGAGGCTGCCTACAGAAAACGGAAACAGTACCATTCCCTCAACGTGCAGATGACATGTGGTCCTGACCTCACCTTCAGCCACTGCTGTGCCCGCTACCCAGGATCCACCCACTATTCCATGTTCCTGCGCAACAGCACCCTGCCGGTGTGCATGGAAATGCACCGAGGCCAAAACACATGGCTACTCCGTGAGTACAAATGTATACCATAAAGCATGTCAATCCACAACTGATGGTGCCAGTCACAGAATCAATTATTCCCAATAGGTAGCACCATTACTGCAGCATTCACATTGAAGCACCTTGCACAATACACCTTGGACATGTCCAACACAGCAGAACACACCCATGTAGGATGCAAGAGACATGTGGCCTCACAGTGACACATGGAAGCCCCACCACAATAAAGCCTCCTGTGTGAGTAGCACCATGGCTCCCAACACTGACACAGTACAGAAATCCCACCCTGGCCACCCGACAGTAATGAAATTCTAAACCATAAGCTGGCACTTCCACAAGTGCACCACACATAAGTAGGCCAAGTAATGGCAATGTACATCCCACAAACACTGTCCCCAGAATGGCCTTGCAAATGCATGGAGAACAGTACAGAATAGTGACAACCGGCAAATGCAACTGTAGCCAAATGGATTTGCAATGACACATGAGGCAGCCACTTCTGTCATACAGAAGTAGATGGAAGGGCACCCTTACCCAGCGACAAGTGAATGAGTACTGTTACATCCAGAAACATAGGCGTACCAAGTCGAGAGTAGCCCATTGATTCAATCGTGCCCGTAGGACAGCACACTCCACAATGTTATAGACCAAATGACAAATATGACAAAATCACCCTGATGACAAATCTCTGTACACCCACTGGACTTACCTTATCCCCATACCGTGATTCTGGATATCCCCAGTACACGTGGCTCATGACCCCTGTGCGTCATCCACACACGGCGGCTGAGCGGGCATACAACCTTGCCCATGCCCGTACACGGATCTGCGTGGAGAGGGCATTTGGAATGCTGAAGGCACGCTTCCGGTGCCTCGACCACTCAGGAGGGGCTATGATATATGCACCAGAAAAAGTTGGCAAAATTGTACTGACATGTGCCATGCTGCACAACATCTGCTGTCGCAGAAATGTGCCACTTCCCCCTGATGCACTTGTGCAGCCAGAAGGTGTTGCACATGTACAAAGGTTTGGGCTGAGGGAGGGGAGGTTGGCCAGGCAGGGATTGGTTGATGTTTTTTTTAGCAATGGGTAATGGTAAAATTGGAAATATGTCACTTCAACATTAAATTGTACATGTAACAATCACTACTGTCCATGCATTGTGATTTTTCTAACGTGATTTATTTACAGTCCAACAAACCCCCCTCTCCCAGTGAACACCCAGCACACAATCCCCCCTCCCCCCAGTGAACACCCAGCACACAATCCCCCCTCCCCCCAGTGAACACCCAGCACACAATCCCCCCTCCCCCAGTGAACACCCAGCACACAATCCCCCCTCCCCCCAGTGAACTACCCTCAACTGTGCAGATAGGCACATGTGTCTCATCAGGGCATCAACAACGATGCCATGCACGACTAGGATGGTCGTGGGCGCTTTCCTTTTCTGGGCCCCTCAGGTGTGCGTGCCCTCAGGTGGCGCATAGACCGGCACCTGGGAGATGGCTCGAGGGAACCGTCCGTGGGTGTGGTCGATGTCGAAGGGACTGAAGCGACGGCCAGCATTTGCTGTCGCATGAGGTTGTTTCCCTCCCTTGTTTACTCAGCAAGTGCTGAGACTGCCTCGGTCAACTCCCTCACTCTTTGTCCATAGCCTGTCAGGATAGCGGTACATTGTTCAACGACTCTGCGTGTGCGATAACGCCATGGACCGGGGCGCGTGCACAATGAGTTGTGATTTGGCGGATTGTCCACCGGGGACCTTGGCGTTAGCGCTATTTACGTCCGGCGGACAATCCGCCGCATTACCGCCAAAGTCGTGATCAGGCCCACAATGTCTAGACTGACTAGTAATTCTAATTATAGATACAGCCAAAGGTATGGCAGATAAAATATTGACAGAACGTACAAACTAGAAGAAGAAATAAAAAAAATGGTCCCACTAGAAGTATTTAAGAAGCGCCTAATTGAGATCAAAACAGAAATGACAGAGTTTAAAGACTTCACTACAAAAGAAAGAATCAGAATAATGAATAAAGACTTGATTAACTCCAGCCATGTGAAGGCATTTCCTTATGCTAAGTAAGATTATAAATATCAGGAAGGTGACAAGCTTCAACAAATACAGATAAAAAAACAAGTACGATTTGGGAATACATCCTAAAGCTCGATAGACCAGGGCCACAGAGAATGGGAGATGGAACTAAGAATAAGAAAAGGAGCCACCAAACCTTGTAGTGAACCTATCCACCCATACCCTTCACCAATAGAAACCAAAATATTGAACAAAGGGATAGGATACATCAGGAAGAACAAACATGACAGTTTCAAATTCAGAGTTGAATTTAAACAGTTCATGAGAAAAATACACCTTCGCCAATACTTCCAAAATGAAACATACGAGTCCAAACCGAATGAGTCTGGCCTAAGGAATCCATCAGACTTCACACCTCCAGCCCACAGTCATAGTGCAGAAGCCATAGTCTGTGAAATAAGTGTTCTGGGAGACATAGAATCAAATAGAAAAAATAAATGAAAAGAAAGACAAGCAATAACTAACCTGGCTAATAATGAAGATAATATCCTACGGAGAGCCGATAAAGGAGGTGAAATAGTGATATTAGGCAGAGAAAATTACATCAAAGAATGCAAGGGACAATTGGACGATGGGACCTGCTACGAGACTACAAAACATGATTAAAGTTAAAGTAGAGAAAGCCCCGGGAGAGCTCGATAGCCGACCACCAAGATGGTTGCCAGCATTTGAACTCTGCGATAGTCTTGGCAGATGAGGCGGCCTGTGCATGCTCAAACTGAGCCATATAGTTTGAAACCGGCTGCGGAGGGCTGAGGAATGCCAGAGACCCCATATGTTCCAACTGCGGGGAAAAATGGTGCCAGAAAACAAAAGACGCAGCCACCTGAAGAACGAGCTGGCTTCCCCTCCCAGCAGACGGCTTTCTCCGGTTTGAGGAACAGGTACGCAGCACAGGCAGCAGGGCCGGTCTGTGTGTGCCCCCGGATAATCAACAATGCTGAGGAGGTAGCCCTGGGAGGGAAGGAGTACTTTCCCGCTCTGCTGACACCTGACTCTGGATTGAGGGACAGGAGCGCAGCGAGGGCAGTGGGAACGTGCTCTGTGTGCTCCTGAGAGCCGACGGGGCTGAGGAGGTGGCCCTGGGAGGGAAGGAGTACTCTGGGGCTACAGCTGTACACCGCTGAGGAAAGTGACTTCATCCCCTGCTGTGGTGTGCTCCAGGAAAACCTGTGAGGCAGCGTGACCCCACCCCCCCACCACCCGCAGGGACTGGGATGAGAGGCTGCAGCCCATGGAGATCCTAGTTGCAGGCAGCCCAGCAGACCGGAGCAGTGCGAAAGTGCTGCGTGTATCTGCCTGAGGGGGGTGATCAAAACCAAGTACTGGATAAGCTGAACCACAAACATTCACTGAGGGGGACGATTTGACAAGGGAACAAGGCGACTTGGTCACAGCCCCCTCCACAGAGTAGCTGCAGATACTTGTGTGTTGAGAACTCCCCTCTTTCTGTATGTGGTAGGCACTGGGGGCTGTAACATGCAGTACAAGCTGGAAGCTCCTTGAGGCGAGAAGAGCAGCTTAAAATTTGGGGGGTCTGTGGGAGCCTTGCCTTTGGGCATATTATAGCTGGCAATAGGAGGCGAGGCATTGTTGGAGGAGGTGTTGGCTGAAACCCAGCTGAAACCCCAGAAGGGTGTGGCTGCCACCGGTGGGATTACATTCAGGCATCACATTGACTCTGGCTGGAGCTTCAGGTGGAACCCTGAGGTGTCTCTGGGACAGACAGGAGTGGAGAGTCTCCACAGATGAATGGCAAAGGGAGGCAAGAAGCAGGGCTGCCTGCAGTTCACCCAGAGGGAGGGTATGGCACTTCATAGGGGCACCTCAACCTCGTGAAACTTGGCCGGAATCGAAGCTGCAACAAACTCGGGCCTGCAGAAGGCCATGGTAGAGCCCGAACCGGACTGTCCTTCAGAGCTGAGTCTGGTGCTGGAAGAAATTAAGACTGGCTTTGCGGCCTTTAACACCAAACTTTATGGTATGGAATATAAGATGGACAGAATGCATGAGAGGATAGAAAAGGAAAGTGGCCAGCTTAGAGAAATGGAGCACAATGTCGGGGTGCTGGAGGACACAGGTGGCAACGTTACAGCTGCGATCCAAGGCCTACAGAAGGAGGTCAAGGAACTACGGGACAAAAACAAAGATTTGAAGTATGATCCAGACGTAACAATGTCCGGGTCACAGGGATCCCGGAGTCCATACCGTCGCGTAATATGGAGCAATTCATGGAAACCTTCTTTAAGGAGGTGCTTCAAGGCCTGGAACTATCATCCCAGTTCTTAGTTGAGAGAGCACATAGGTGTCAGGAAACGGTCCGGTCATCGGTTCATTCCCCAAAAGCCACGCAAGAATATGCCTCGGTTCCGGATTAAGCCTCCTACCCATGGTTTCCGATCAGTTTTGCAGCCTTCTTGTGCTACACCAAAAACCTTTGCCCCTAAGAACAGCCGCCGTGTAGCACAGAAACGGCGTTGGTCGTTACCTTGGAGACGCGCTCCTTCTGCGTTCCTGCAGTCACGTGTATTCACACGTTAAGCCTTGTCCACTGTATCATGTGACTTGGCTTCTTACTTATCCTCTGCCTTTTCGTTTGTTCCCTGCTTCTGAATTTGTGTTTTACATCCCTTTGCTACCTTGTCCTGAACTACTGTCTGGAATCTTTGACCTGGCTACATCCCACGGAACTCCCTTGTCTTGCCCCTGCCTGTTGCTTGGAAATCCTGTTGCCGACTTCGGACCGAATACGACCCGCTCCTCCTGCTGAATTGTACTTTTGCTTCCCGCAAGGTAACCGACTTGGAATCATCCACGGAACTCCTTTGTCTTGCCCTTAACTGTTGCTTGAAAAACCTGTTGCCGACTCGGACCGAATACGACCCACTCCTCTTGCTGAACTGTCCTTCCGCTGCCCGCAAGGTAACCGACTTGGAACTCCCGACCATTCTACTCATCGAGCATTTAACCTTCTTACTTCAGTCATACATACCTACTGACTTCTTTTGTTTCCGCTGGTCTCCTGAATCATTCTACGTGCACTACGTACATTTCATCCTCACAAACTTGCCTACTGTCTCCCGCTCCGCTGGTGTCCGGACTCACTTCAGGAACAGTTACGCGTCCGTGTGCTCGCGGGTGCCAGGTGGATCATTGCTTCACTGGACTGGGACTTATCCTGGGAACATAACTAGGAGTCCTCGTTCCGGCGGGTGTCAGGTGGATCATTGCTTAACGGAAACTCAGAAGTTTTCTACTGGTAACATTCCATCTCAGTTTCATTTCATCCTGCATTCCCTTCCCTGGTCCTATGGTAAGAAGTGTGTTTATTTTTCTCTCATTGTGACACCCTACTGTTTTCTTGGTTTACTCAACCCGTCTACCATTATCCGTTTTCATAGGATACGTCTACACTCAGCTCAGGAACATTGACCTTATATGGGAGTCCTGTTTTCTAACCAAGGTATTTATTTTGTGATTCATGTGGTTAGCTATTTATGTGCTTACACTGGTACTAATCTTGGCCTTCCTTTACAGGTCAGCGGTATCCTGTGACGTCCATCCATCTTTGGGTCAATTAACTCCTCAGGCGATTGTTTTTACATCCCTGAGGGGTACATTGGCAGAAAGAACTCATCGGCTACACGACAGGTTCAACTGCTGGAACAGAACTCCTGCCAGGAATTCTACAGAGTTCTGACAATAGGATCTTGGGGCAGGCTCCGAGACTGAGGCAAAATCATCACCCGGTCATTGCCAGACTTTTAAACTTCCACGACTGGGACGTCATCTTGAGAAGAGCACGGGAACTGGGTGATATACAGTATGAGGGGGCGAGAGTATCCTTTTTTCAAGATTTTACACATACATTACAAAGAGCACGTTTAACCTTTTTGGCAGTGAAGAAACTCCTACGGGATAGACAAATACAGTATGTAATATTAAATCCCTCTAAATTGAGGGTGGTGCACGGTAACCCGACTTTATTCTTTACAGACCCTGCTGAGGTTGCTGCTTTTGTGGAATACCTGCCTAAGCATTGAGGGCCCTGGTTGTTCAGGTGTTGTTGCTCAGTTTGTGGGAAACCTCTGTCTGGTCTGGGAGATAGGCCGATTCTGGGAAATAATAAATAATAGGGTGAATAATGCTTGACCCTGCAGTGGGGTGTGATGGTATAATGTAGCAAATAAGATCATTCGCTAAATATCCTCTGCTGAAGGGCTCCCATAAGGGGGAGCTGATGTGGGTGGAGTGTAGGTGGTTGCTGTGTCCGACAACCCCGGGTAGGCACCCCTGTTTGAAATGGTTAACAACACTGTTGGGGGAGGGTGGGAGGTGGTCACTGCCAGTTGGGGGTTAGCAGTGGGGGTGGAGGGGCTGCCCGCAGCTGAGGCTGTCGTGGGGATGGAAATGATGTGAGTTTCGGTGAGGATGGGAAGGGGAGGGAGTTGTTGTGGTTCTTGATAAAAAGGTTCATGTGTTTGACGATGCATTAGCAGAGTGCACTGATGGGTTATACAATTGTGGGCTTGGTACGGTGGAAGGCGACGCTGCCAGCAAAGACAAGTCTTGATAGTTGTACCCTCCTTAGCTGGAATGTGATGGGCCTTAATAATTATGCAAAAAATCTCACGGTCGTGGCGTATAGCGAGAGGCATGGTGTTACAATATTGTTTCTTCAGGAGACCCACTTGCTGGGAAGGCTGAATGTAGGACTGGCGAAATCATGGGGGGAGAACAGATATTACACATCTTTCTCTTCTTACTCAGGCGGTGTGTCAATAATTATTAATAAATCCCTGGGGTTTAGGCTCTCTGAGCAAAAGTGCGATCCTGAGAGGAGGCATCATGTTAAAGTGGCTGGGGAGCTGGCAGGTAGCCCGGTCACATTGGTGAATGTATACGGGCCAAATGTAGAAGATTCAGGTTTCTTTGCAGTCTTGTGGGTTAAATGCATGAAATACTCTCACAGGCACATAGTTGTGGCAGTGGATCTGAATACAGTATTGCACTCAGGGCTATCTAGATCAACCGTGGGGGCGTGACCTGACTCCCCAGTCGCTAAGGCACTTCAGGGGGAGATGTCGAAACTAAGCTTGATTGACGTCTGGAGGGCTTTACACCTGGGCGAAAAGGGCTATTCCTTTTATTCCTCAGTGCATGACACAAGTTCATGCATCGATTATATTCTTACCGGGTCAGGGCTGATTCGATACAGTATATCTTGTACGATGCCGCTACAGACATTGTCAGACCCCTATGCTAGGGCATTTTTGATTGGCTGGCTTGTCGTTAGCACGGCTTCGCTGGCGTTTGAAGAGTCAAGCCTTTCTAGATGTGGTCTACCATAGTGAAGTACATGAAATTGTTAAAGCATACTTTGCGATAAATGTGGGCTCTGTACAATCAGCTGGCACTCTCTGGGAGGCGTTTAAAGTCACTCTGAGGGGAAGCTGCATCTCAATTGAGTGTGGGGTGTTGAAAAACATCCGAAATAGATTGAATGAGCTCAAACACGCGCTCACGAATTTGGAGACTGGCAGGGGGACAACTGACCACTCAGAATCCCCAGCTGAAATCAGGGAGGTTCTGGACAAATTCAATCCTTAGAGGGAGGTGCGATTCTTGGCTACACCACAACTGGCCCGTAGATATGGGGAAGAGGGCAGACCGGGCCGGTACCTGGCTAGAATGCTGAATAGTGCCAGAGGGCAGACGGACATACCAGCGATACGTCGCTCAGACAGGACCCTGACGGCAGACACTGGTGATATCCTGGCTGAATTCCGGCGATTCTATGAGAATTTATATGCTGAAAGGGCTAGATGGCATCCAGACAGCTTATGGAGTTTTGTGCATAATACTCCTCTGATTAGCGAACAGGCTGTGGAGGTACTGAGTACTGCAATAACGGCAGCGGACATCCTTAAAGCAATTAGACATCTCACGTCAGGTAAAGCTCTGGGATCCGATGGGATCACTTCAGAATTGTTTAAGGAATTTGGCCATGGGGTTGCACAGTATTTGTTTGAAGTGTGCGACGAGGGACTTAAGGTAGGACGTTTGCCCCCTACAATGCGTGAAGGTATGATAACCCAGCTATTAAAACCAGATGAAGACCCTCTAGAATGTTCATCGTACAGGCCGATCTCCCTTATCAATGTAGATACAACATTTTTTTCTAAAATCTTGGTGGACAGACTGCAGCCATTTCTCCCATCCATAATATATGCAGATAAGTCAGGCTTTATTCCAGGGAGGAGTACGGCTCTTAATCTAAGGAGGCTTTTTAGGGTGCTGTCCCAGGTAGACTCCTCAATCCAGGCAATAGTAGCGCTCGGATATGGAGAAAGCCTTTGATTTGGTGACATGGTATTACCTGTTTGCAGTGCTTAAAAAGATAGGTACCCCTCCTTACTTTCTGTCGTGTGTTAAGATCCTATATTCAGGGCTGTTAACCAGAATCGGTTGTTTGGAAGACTTTCAGAGGCATTTGGCCTGGGACGGGGAACTCACCAAACGTGTCCATTATCCCCACTTTTGTTTGCTATAGCGATGGAGCCGTTGGCTGTGAAACTGAGACAGCTTCATGAGCAACGGAGGTTGGCGCTTGGAGGCACTCGTGAATTGGTTTCACTTTATGCAGACTTATTAAATTGTTTATTAGAAACCCTAGTAATAATCTAACCCCCCTCGTGTTAGCAGATCCAGAACAAAGCTCTTTCGGGATAGCTATGGCATATATATATATATATATATATATATATATGGAGGAGCTTAAAAGCCGAGTTGACCATTTGGGCTCTCTTCCAGTTTCTCTCCTCAGGAAGGTAGCGATTATCCAAATGATTATCTTACCCAACTGCTGTACTTATTTCTGAATGTCCCAATATGTCCGGGGCCCCAGTTCTTTGCGGCGTTCAAGTCATTGGTGATGAAGTTGCTGTGGAGCCCCAAATCACCTATGATTCGATGGAGGCGCCTAGTCCGACCATGGGGTAGGGACAGAGTCGGGTTGCCAGTCTTTGAGCTATACTACTCAGCGGCGCAAGTGAACTTTGTCTCATATTTGCGCCGACCACTAGGCAATCCCCACAAGTTAAATTAGAAAGGAGGGCGGCATTCCCATACACGTTATAGAGCTCCCTGCTTTCATTTAAGATAAATTACAAGTACCCCTTCGATCCAGCGGCATGTACAGTACACGCATGGGAGCGGCTATGCCAAAGGTTGCAGATCTCATTTCGGTACACTCCACAACTCAACATCTGGAATATTTGTGCCCTGGCCCCAACATGTGACAAAAACATAAGTGGAAATTGGTCGAGGTATGGTGTGCAGTTCTTGGCAGACCACTATCCAGGGGGATCATTTGTTTCATCGGAACAGGTTCGGGAGAAGCTTGGGGATACATTTGGGTTAGCGTTCCAATTCCACAGGCTCCGTGAGGCATTCAGAGCGTGGTCACAGTAATTTCCCTTGGAGCCCGAAACGGTCTCCCTGATGACATATATAGTGAATTCAACAAATTGCAGGAGGATAGTGGAAACAATATATGCCATGGCTCAAAGTGATACCCCTAAAGAAGTAATGACTAGCAGGGCAAAATGGGAAAGGAATATTGGGGAGAAAGTGGGGGGATGCTAGGTGGAAATCTATGTGCGAGCAGTCTAAGAAAGTGGCAATTAACTCTCGTTTTAAACTGGTTCAACTTAAAATCCTCCACCGAGCCTATCTTACCCAACAGTCCAGGCAAAGTTTGACAGTGGGTGTGATGGTAGATGTCCCTGGTGCAGTAAAGAGGATGCTGATTTTATACACGTGTTGTGGAACTGCCCGCATCTAGTCACATTTGGGACGCAGGTTGCTGAAGTGACAGAGGACATGGTTAACTGCAAGGTCCCCCTTAATATTTTAAGCTGCATGTTTGGGTTGGTACAGGGCATCTTGAAGAGTGGGAAGAAATTACTATCAATATGTATGATACTGGCGAAAAAATTTATATTTATGCTTTGATCGAAATCCTACAGAGCCAAACCTGTCCAAATGGCTAAGGGACTTGGCATGGTGCTGCGACTTGGAACAGGCGTACTGTAGAACAATGTCTCTGGGCATCCGGCAACCAGACATTTGGGGCTCTGTGCGGGGTATGCTCTCTGCAAGAGAGGAGGCTGCTTAATGTGGGTGGCATATGAAGGGGGGGCAATGTGTGGAGTCATGGTCTGGAATACGGGAGTGACCAGGCGCAGCTTTACAAATTCTTGTTTTATCGTGTGGGGAGTGGGATGGTACTGATGGGCCTTCGGTTCTGTCATTTCAGCTGACAGTAATATGTAATTCAAAGTTATGAACATTTGTGTCAAATTGGCAGTGGATCGAATTTCAGTTGTTTTTAAACATGAACCTACTTAAATGTAGTATTTATTTTTTAAGTAGGGAAAGCCCTAGAAAGAGGCTTGCTTTGCAAACAAGAGGCAATTTATTTTTCTCATTAAAGAAACGCCTAGGGTACCTCTATTCTATATTCTACTGAAAATACACAAAAGTCTAAATAATCCACCTGGTAGACCTATCGTCTCCAGGATCAACTCTCTCCTCGTACCACTATACAAATTTGCAGATGAATATATCAGACCATTTGTTACACAAATTAAGTCACTACAGCCATAGCCAAAGAGGTAGAGTGCATGCCATATTACTCCACTAAAGAAACTCTGGTCAGTCTAGACATCGTATCTCTATACACTATGATTCTTCAAGCAAACACCCTCCAAATGGTAGAAGAACTATTACATTTGAAACGTAACCCCTAACTACACTCCCAACTTGTTTATAATCTGGTGCATAGAGATGACGTTGACAGAAAACTACTTTATGTTTCTAGATACATTCAATAGACAGATTCATGGAACCGCAATGGGGGTAACAGTGGCTCCTAGCCTAGTGAACTTATGTAGAAATGCTAGAGGAGACCAAGATATACACAGATCTGAACCTTTTCAGAAATAAAATTAAAACATAGAAAATGTACATCAATGAGGTGTTCCTAATATGGGAAGGGAGTGAAGTGGCAGAAATTACACATTTGGTGGAGTGGCTGAATAACCAGGATAGATGTGTGCAATTCACGATGAATCATAATAGTTCACAGATAGATTATCTAGACATTACCATTTTCGCTGATATTACAAATAAACAACTGGCTGTAAAACCCTACCACAAAATAACAGACAAAAACGCACTGTTGAATTTTGATAGTTTTCACCCAAAACATACTAGAGAAAACCTCCCTTTTGGCCAATTCTTGAGGATAAAAAGGAACAGCACGGCTAAAATGGACTACGAAACAGAAGTGAAGCTCCTGAAAAGTAAATTGATAAAAAGAGGCTATCCTAAATCACTGGTGAAAAAATCCTGCAAAAGAGCTAACAATAATAACAGGGACGCCATTCGAGAATATAAGAGCAATAAAGAAAAAACTCAGAGAAAATTGTATTTATGAGCACTTACTCAGACCGGTCAAATGAGATCGCTAGATCCATCAAAAAGAATCCTGCAAGAAGGCAAGATGCCCCTAGGATCTCCGAGGATGGATTTCAAAAGATGCAAAAATATAAAAGACCAGATTATGAGAAATGACATCCGTTCCAAAGTACAGACCGAGTCTCACTGAAGCATGGGGGATGGAGACCATCAGAGGACAAGTACCGTGTGGTAAATGTAAATGTTGTGCCACTATGGAAAGAACAAAGGAAGGTGACATATGTATGAAGACTAAGGGAATTCAAACATCATTAACAAACTGCAATACTGAAATGGTAGTATATGCCATCTGGTGTCCCTGTCCAAAGTTATATATAGGGAAGACTATAAGAAAAATTAAAACACAGATCAGTGAACATAAGAGCTGTATCCGAAATAAAATAAAAGAAGCACCGATGGTAGACCATTTCTTAAGATTAGGACACGGCTGTGAAGAATTAAAATGGACTGTGTTATACAGACTAATAAGAAGCAAGGACAAAAATGCAGGTAAAGACCGGCTGTTCAAGAAAGAACAAGAACTGATCTTCCTGACTAGATGTGACCAGATCGGGCTGAATGAAATTATCGATTGCACAAGATAAAATTATCAGGCTGAACCGTGAGAGGAGACTAAATAATAGTTTATGCTTCAACCTGAAAAGGATTAAAATAGTTAACACTATAGAAAGAGTGAATGGCAGATGATATGCAAACACAACAGGGGCTTGAAGACATAACTCGTTCAAGGTACAGCAGCCGGTATGTAAAATATTGTTTGTGAAATACCTACCTGAAGAAAATAAAAAATGGAATATAATATTTAGATGACTCGATTAATGCCCAAAAGAGTAAAAAAACTAGTTGGGTAGAATGGAATACCACACCATTTGTCCTACCCTCGAATCCTATAACAGTAGTCATGACAATGATAGAACAGAAGCAAGCTAACAGAAATTGGAAATAGACGACGGCCACTGAGCCGAGAATGAGGAGCTTGCAAAACAAGTGCAATCACAGCATGCCCAACCATATGAAGTAGTATCTATATTTATATATAGAGAGCGCCCTTATATCGCTGTGATTTCAAAAGTTAAAATTGTATGTATTGTATGCGTGAAGAATCTAGATAGGAATTAGAGTTACAATGGGGAAACAATGAATGCAAATTAAGAGCCGGCAGTCGTAAGAATGTATATTTCTGTAGCCCATCGGTAAATAACAGACAGGAAGAAAACTGTTAAAATATGGCATCCAGGTTAGACGGCGAAGGAGTAATTGAATCCCATGCCACGAGATAAGGTCATCTAAGGAGACCAAACGCGCCAGATGAAAATTCTGTGTAGCGGATTGGGTAAGCGAGAAGCTGCTGCCGAAAGGAGACATGCAGTCAGGACCGACACGGCAAACAAACGAGCACGTCTATCACTTATACCCAGACTTAGAGGGCCCCCAGGGGTTATATTAATCACAGACTAAGAGCATATGACAAATATGTAGTTTTCACTTCTGGCAGATGGTCATTTTGATCTGGCAACAGGACAAGGGCCACGAGAAACGGCCACATAGCATGGCCACCTTCAGCAGCCGTATAATCGATATAACTATTGGGAGGAGCACACACAGAGAGCACAAGCTACGAGTAAGTTAGAGCATCATTTATCTGCCCCAAGCTCCTCTCCACACTACTACTAGTTACATCTAAGAGAGTCTGGTCTCATTTCCACACAGATGGAGCAAGAAGCATGTTGACAATATCGTACCAACATTACCTAATGACAGGAATCAAGATACTAGTAGTAAGCATGCAAATAGTGAATGCATGTAATAGGCAGAACGAATCAGCCAGTGTATAAAATTATTGTTTTTATATGCTTCACCCACAGAGAGTTACAAGAGGCAGACTGCAAAGAATATGAAGATCATGCCACTATGCAGGACCAACTAACATAGAATATATAGCCTAGTTGTAAATAATACCAGGCTAAGTCCTAAATAGGAAGAGAATGAAGCAATATAAAAGATTGCATAAGGTGAAGACTATGTATATATATTTGGAAAGTCGAAAGATTGTGCAAAGGTATGACAAAAAGAAGCCCCATAGAATGTGCGGCTCCCAGTAGCACAGTCAACTATCCTTAGAAAAATGTAAATAGAAAAGAAAAAAGGCTACTCATTGTTCAACGTGTCGTAGCTAGTTATAAGTGAGCATCAAGCCCCTGAAGAAGTTCCGCAGATTAAAACTGAACATAAAGGAATTAAACATGTTGGGCACCATTAGAGATACTAGATGTATAAAAAGATCTGTGAACCAATTACAATATTTGCACAAGAAGATGAGAATCAAATTGGAAGCACTTTAACAGGTAGACACTTTAACTTGCACATTGCACTTGAGATTGGTTTTGGAATATGTGTTTTTAAATGTACAGTTGTTTTATGAATAAACAGTGATATATGGATGGTTTAACTAAAAGAGACAATGTTTTTAAGAAATTAATATAAAAAATATTTAATAAGAATCAATTTGAAGGATCCCTGTTAAATTGAAATTTTTGACTTATTATATACAAGCAGTCCAGGAGGGTTTGTTGTATTATAATAGTTGTAACAGAACAACTGACTTGTAATTACTTCACAACTGCTCGGTAATCAGCTATTACCTTCACTTGCAATGACACAGTGCCTACTGCTTGAGCCAGCAGAGAGCAGAATTCCAACTGTCACTGCAGCCTTTACAGCCATTTTTGACATGGAAATGTTTATGGTGAAATGTTTAATTTGTACGCTGCTGGAGTTTACCTTAGATGAGCAAAATCTGCATGCCATTACTTATTTGAAAGTACAACATGAAAACCAAGCTTCACAAAGTTGAATGCCATTTTTGAACCTGTAAAAGCCTCTCATTAGATATATCACCCATAGTGGTAATCCGAAAGCCAAGTGGGCAGATCAGGTTGTGCGTGGGTATTAAAATCAGTCTACGTTGTAAGCAGATTTCCACTAAGAAATATTGGCAAGATGGTGCACTTGGTGGCAGGGGTGAAGGAGTTCAGTACCCTCGACTTGGCCTTGGCCTACCACCAGGTCAGGTTGCCTCCCAGTTTTACACCATGTTTTTGATACATGAAGGCACCTATAGGTTCAAGAAAATGCCCTTCGGACTGGACTAGGATGCAGCATTTTGTCAGAGGGCTTGTTAAGCAGGATTGCAGGAATTAACTACTTTCAGGATTACATTTTAGTCACTTGGGGTACGGATCTCGAACATAACCAAAGGTTGACAAGCGTGCTGGAGGTAATTTCGGAGGCGGGGCTCATGCTGCAGAAGGAGAAATTAAAGTTTCAGCTTCCATCCATAGATTTTCTTTGGCACAGACTAGATGATGCAGTCGTGGAACCTAAGGGGCTCCTGGGGTTGGTAGAGGTTTACTCTAAATTTGTTAGGCACTTCACCAATAGATGTAAGAACATAAGGGAATTATGTAGGAAGTGGGTAGAATTCACGTGGATGAATGAGTGTAAAGATGAATTCAAGGATGTTAAAGGAGCAATAGCAAGGGCACTAGCATTTGCCAATTTTGACACACACTGTAACACATGGTGTATGACTGACACATGTGAGTCTGGTTTGGATTCAGTATTATTGCAAAAACAGAGTGGGGTTTAACGCACTGAAGTTTGATATTCAAGTTATCGAAAGGAAGGCCCTCAGTGCCATGTGGGCCGTAAAAATGTTTAGAGCATTTTATGTGGTGAAGGAAGTTCTGAATTCATACAGACCACATGAAATTGGTTGGGGGTTTCATGAATGAGGGGCTTGAAGGGGTATCACGTAGGATAATGAAATGGGTCACCTTGCTACAGGGGCTTTGTGAAAGCTACCTGATGTCTGCGGACATTCGTACTGTTCGCGGACTCTACAGCTGCTACATTGGGGGTAAGTATAATATAAGGAAATTGCAGCAAATTAAGGGTGCACTGGTAAAAACCTAGGAAATTCACTGAAAAAACTTTGTTAAAGGGACGTTATGGTTACAAGTAAAACCAAAACCCCCCAGAAATTCGCCCGTTATGGTAAGCTAAGCAACCATAACTCGCGCCACCACCATAACTCGTGCCACCACCTTGCACTGCTAAGACTAACACCCAGGACATCAAATATTACATCACAAATGTCATTGATGACATCACTGATGACATTCATTTTGATGAAAATTCCCTACAAGGGGTGGTATTCATAATGTTGGTAACAAGATGTTAGGGGTGATCGGGAGACCTATCATGAACTACTTAATGTATTAAAGAATGTACTCATGGGAGGCCACCAGGGGGCGGAGGCAACATGGCTGCCTGAACCGCGAGCTCCGTACCCAGCCCCGGGTAACTGTTGGTAGCGAAGAAGAGTGGGGGCCCCACCCTCCTTGAGACCCCCCCACGAGATTGTGGGAACCCTCAGCCCCCAGCTGGGTCCAACTCCGACCCTCGGCCGTGCGGGCTTCGCCGAGTTCGGCCGCCCGAGGACTTCGCTGGCCCCTCCCCCCACGCCCTGGAGCGGGGCTAGGCCGTGGCCGCGGCAGACACGCCGGACCTGGAAGAGGAGGGTCCAGACGCGACTCGGAAAACGCAGGAGCCGAGGCGGTGACTGTACGTGAGACCTGCGGCCGAGCGAAGAGACAACCCAACGCCCAGACCCGCAGAGCAACGCGTCGGCCCGGCGCTAGAGGTGAGAGCGCCCCCGGCGCACCTGCGTACCCCGAGCACATCGCGGGAGGAGGCACCGGAGGCACGCCAGAGGGCCCCACCGACTCCAGACCACCAACTTCTCGACTGGGCCACGTTCCACATACGGAAGCTTCGGCCTGGCTGCGCCCATCGCTTGGGATCGCCATCGGGGGGGCGTCCGCCCACCGGGTGCCTGCCCGTCCCACCACCGGGGCCGCCAACTATACGCTGCACTCTCCCACGATCAAATTTGCGGGTTGCACAGATCGCGCCAACCACAGCCCACCGGGGCACCCTCCCATGAGCTGGAGGGAGACCCTCGCCAAATACCAATTTGTGGCTTCCGAGGGCGAAATGGTGGCAGGGGGCACCTCCGCCCCTCCCCCCGACCTGGGGGCTATACAAAACAATATTCAGATAATCCTAGAAGAAATACGTGGGATGAGAACTGACATGGGGGCTAAATTGGC
Organism: Ambystoma mexicanum; assembly: GCF_040938575.1. NCBI lineage: Eukaryota > Metazoa > Chordata > Amphibia > Caudata > Ambystomatidae > Ambystoma > Ambystoma mexicanum. The sequence continues at coordinate 643,026,953 of NC_090939.1, forward strand.
GGACCTCACCACCAAAGTCACCACCCTCGAGGACCGGATGGAGTGGGTCGAAAATAACCAGCTCTCCACAACCCTCCTCGAGACCCAAATGGAGATCAGGTTCCAGGACATGCAACGGCGTGAGGAGGAACTTCGGTTCAAAGTGGATGATATGGAAAACAGAGAAAGGAGGAATAACCTATGCATTTTTGGGCTGGTGGAATCCGAGGGCGAGACCATACAGGGGCTGGAGGGTAAAGTACTGGATATTATAAGGATTGTCCTGGGCGAGAGTGCCGGAGGCGAGATCAAATTTGATAGGGTCCACCGAGCGGGTGGAGGAGGCAGGGGCCCGCGATCAGTGCTGGCTAGACTGCATCACTACAAAGACAAAGCCAAGATCTTAGAAAAGGCGAAAAACCTAGGCAATATCCAATACGGGGACTCTAGGGTGTCTATATTTCAGGACCTCTCAGCCCTCACCCTGCTAATGAGGAAGAAATGTGGCACCCTCACAAGATGGCTACAGGGGAAGGGGGTCAGATACCGCTGGGGCCACCCCTTTTACTTAGCGTTTGAATGGCAAGGAGAGAAGTATCATCTGGTCTCGGAGGGGGACATTCAGAGGGCCACAGATGACCTGCTTGGCGACGTGCCCGCTTCCTCGGGCGGCAGAGTGGGTGGCACCCAAGATCCCCCTAGAGGCCCGGTCGGTCTGGGAAAGCCTAGCAGCAAGTCTAAGGTCAAGGGTACCCGTAAATTTCAGAAAACAAGACACCCATCAACGGCCTCCAAGGACCACCCAAACTCATGACTATACCACTTGCCCAGGGGTTGAGGAACCCTACTGATGCTCCTGTATTCTATGCTTTAGCAGAGCTGGAAAATGAGGCCCGGCCTCATGAAGCCGAGGCCGGGCGCCACGTTGGCGTAAGGTTCAAACCGCCAGGTTGGAGGGCGGGAAGCAGTTTGATGCAATGTTAATGGTTTGGTTGTGTTTCTCCCGGTGTGGGAGTGGGTTTGGGCCTTGGGGTGGGTGCGGGGGCCGGGGGGTTCACGGGCCCCAGTGCTGACCACCCCCACCGAGGTAGAAGTTGGGGACAATATATATGGAAGAACAAAAGATGGGGATCCCTAATATAAGAAATACCCGGGGCTGGGGTAAGAGTCCTTGGTGGTTCGTTGACCAACCCCGACATCAGTTGGGGGGCGTGGACGGACGCCTTACAATGAAAGGGAAAAGGGAATGGGGGGGAGGGGCGGGAGGGGAGGACTGGGTGGGGGAAGGGAGGAGGGGAACACAGGGAAGGGAGGGGGTAATAGCCGAATCAAACTAGGGTTTACAATGCAGACACAGGTTACAGGGCAACTCCACGACACAGGACAAACAGAGGGGGCCTCCCCATATGACAATGGTTGAGGGCAAGATAGGCACACTTAATGTCAAGGGCCTTAACTCCCAGAACAAGAGATCCCTGACGAGTAACATGTTTCGCAAACAACAACTAACGGTACTCTTCCTCCAAGAGACCCATTATAGACAGGGCAAGGAATCACCCATAAGGGGAAGGGACATTGGATCCAATTACTGGGCCTCGCACAGAAGTTCGAAGAGGGAGGGGGTAGGGATCCTCCTGAATAAAACGTTCCACCTCTCCAATATCGAAACCAAGAGGGGCTTTGGGGGGCGGTTCCTGGCAATCAAGGGCACTCATGAAGGCGAACGCATCACTCTGGCTACCCTCTATGCACCCAACTCGGGCCAGATTAGGTTCCTAACCCAAATCATGGGGGTAATCGATGAATGGGCAGAAGGGGCCATGATTCTCGGGGGCGATTTTAATCTTGTAATAGACCCCAAACTAGACTGGTGGACGGCCCGAGGGGTTGGACCCAAGGCGATAACTAAAGATAATATTGCATTCCAGAGTCTCCTGAGGGAACACTATTGGGAGGATGTTTGGCGGGCAACACATTCAGAACCGGGAGGCTATACATTTTTCTCCCCTCCACACTTCACATACACCAGAATCGACCTGCTCTTGACCTCCAAGGAGGGAGGCGGAGTGGCCACGGACCCGCAAGTTGAGGCAATAACCTGGTCCGATCACGAGCTCCTGGTGGCGAGCTGGTTTCTCCCCATCTCCCCCCGATCAACCCACTGGAGGTGCAATGATGTGCTTCTCAGAGACCCAGTCTTTAGGGACTTCCTAAGAGGTGAAATGGTGGCATATTTTGAAATAAATGACAATGGGGAAATTGACATGCCAACGGTGTGGGAGGCAGCAAAGGCCACCTTCCGCGGCCTCCTCATAGCAGAGGGAGCCAGACGTAAACGGGAAAGAGGGCTCGTCGAAACCAGACTACGGGCGGACCTTGGAATCTTGCGGGGTAGGCTCAATCAGGAGGGGACAGACAGGGAATCCATCTTGGTTGAAATGAGCGAGAAACGTCAGGCCCTACACACGGCTCTCATAGGTGAGGTGGTCAAAAAGATGAGATACACACGCCAGAAGTACTATGAGAGGGGGGACAGGGTGGGAGCGCTGTTGGCTCGTAGATCCAGGGGATGTCGACTGGAGAGAAGGGTGGGCCCCATTAGAGGCCGGGAGGGCTCCATGCTTAATAACAAAGCAGAGGTAGTGGGCTCCTTCGCGGATTACTACAAGGAACTGTACACAAAACAGGGGGGAATATCACCAGAGGAGATACGGGCATACTTGGAGGAATACCCCCCGCCACGCTTGACGGAGGCGGAACTACAGGCGCTAGAGTCAAACATAACTGTTGACGAGGTAGAGGCGGCCATCAAGAGGCTGAGGGTGGGTAAGGCCTCGGGGGGAGATGGCTATACAGCCGATTTTTACAAGCAATTCTCATCTTCGCTGGAGGAACCCCTAGCCAAACTCTTTAACCAAATCCAAAACGAGGGGACGCTCCCACCCTCCTTCCTCCAGGCCCTCATCACGGTCATCCCAAAGCCGGGAAGGGATCCGAGGGAGTGTGGCTCCTACAGACCCATCTCCCTCTTAAACCTCGACGCAAAAATATTCACTAGAATTCTGGCATCTCGCCTAGAAAAGTGCCTTCCCCGGCTGGTTCACCCCGACCAGGCGGGCTTCATACTCAACAGACAGGCCGCGGACAGCATGCGTAAAACTCTCCACGTGTTATACTCGAGGGAGATTCGGAACGAGGGGGCCTTACTCCTATCCCTAGACGCAGAGAAGGCCTTCGATAGGGTGAGCTGGGAATTCATGGGAGAGGTCTTGTCTGCGGTGGGAATGGGCCGGAGGTGGTTGGGCTGGATGGCGGCACTATACTCTTCCCCAACAGCCAGGGTGGTAGCTAATGGAACAAAGTCAGAGTCCTTCTCCCTGGGGCGAGGCACAAGACAAGGATGCCCACTATCCCCCTTGCTATACGCCCTAGTTATGGAACCCTGGGCAGTCTCGATACGTAACAACGAAAACATCAAAGGGGTCCAACTTTCAGAGGCATTTGGCCTGGGACGGGGAACTCACCAAACGTGTCCATTATCCCCACTTTTGTTTGCTATAGCGATGGAGCCGTTGGCTGTGAAAACTGAGACAGCTTCATGAGCAACGGAGGTTGGCGCTTGGAGGCACTCGTGAATTGGTTTCACTTTATGCAGACTTATTAAATTGTTTATTAGAAACCCTAGTAATAATCTAACCCCCCTCGTGTTAGCAGATCCAGAACAAAGCTCTTTCGGGATAGCTATGGCATATATATATATATATATATATATATATATATATATATATATATATATATATATATATATATATATATATATATATATATATATATATATATATGGAGGAGCTTAAAAGCCGAGTTGACCATTTGGGCTCTCTTCCAGTTTCTCTCCTCAGGAAGGTAGCGATTATCCAAATGATTATCTTACCCAACTGCTGTACTTATTTCTGAATGTCCCAATATGTCCGGGGCCCCAGTTCTTTGCGGCGTTCAAGTCATTGGTGATGAAGTTGCTGTGGAGCCCCAAATCACCTATGATTCGATGGAGGCGCCTAGTCCGACCATGGGGTAGGGACAGAGTCGGGTTGCCAGTCTTTGAGCTATACTACTCAGCGGCGCAAGTGAACTTTGTCTCATATTTGCGCCGACCACTAGGCAATCCCCACAAGTTAAATTAGAAAGGAGGGCGGCATTCCCAAACACGTTATAGAGCTCCCTGCTTTCATTTAAGATAAATTACAAGTACCCCTTCGATCCAGCGGCATGTACAGTACACGCATGGGAGCGGCTATGCCAAAGGTTGCAGATCTCATTTCGGTACACTCCACAACTCAACATCTGGAATATTTGTGCCCTGGCCCCAACATGTGACAAAAACATAAGTGGAAATTGGTCGAGGTATGGTGTGCAGTTCTTGGCAGACCACTATCCAGGGGGATCATTTGTTTCATCGGAACAGGTTCGGGAGAAGCTTGGGGATACATTTGGGTTAGCGTTCCAATTCCACAGGCTCCGTGAGGCATTCAGAGCGTGGTCACAGTAATTTCCCTTGGAGCCCGAAACGGTCTCCCTGATGACATATATAGTGAATTCAACAAATTGCAGGAGGATAGTGGAAACAATATATGCCATGGCTCAAAGTGATACCCCTAAAGAAGTAATGACTAGCAGGGCAAAATGGGAAAGGAATATTGGGGAGAAAGTGGGGGGATGCTAGGTGGAAATCTATGTGCGAGCAGTCTAAGAAAGTGGCAATTAACTCTCGTTTTAAACTGGTTCAACTTAAAATCCTCCACCGAGCCTATCTTACCCAACAGTCCAGGCAAAGTTTGACAGTGGGTGTGATGGTAGATGTCCCTGGTGCAGTAAAGAGGATGCTGATTTTATACACGTGTTGTGGAACTGCCCGCATCTAGTCACATTTGGGACGCAGGTTGCTGAAGTGACAGAGGACATGGTTAACTGCAAGGTCCCCCTTAATATTTTAAGCTGCATGTTTGGGTTGGTACAGGGCATCTTGAAGAGTGGGAAGAAATTACTATCAATATGTATGATACTGGCGAAAAAATTTATATTTATGCTTTGATCGAAATCCTACAGAGCCAAACCTGTCCAAATGGCTAAGGGACTTGGCATGGTGCTGCGACTTGGAACAGGCGTACTGTAGAACAATGTCTCTGGGCATCCGGCAACCAGACATTTGGGGCTCTGTGCGGGGTATGCTCTCTGCAAGAGAGGAGGCTGCTTAATGTGGGTGGCATATGAAGGGGGGGCAATGTGTGGAGTCATGGTCTGGAATACGGGAGTGACCAGGCGCAGCTTTACAAATTCTTGTTTTATCGTGTGGGGAGTGGGATGGTACTGATGGGCCTTCGGTTCTGTCATTTCAGCTGACAGTAATATGTAATTCAAAGTTATGAACATTTGTGTCAAATTGGCAGTGGATCGAATTTCAGTTGTTTTTAAACATGAACCTACTTAAATATAGTATTTATTTTTTAAGTAGGGAAAGCCCTAGAAAGAGGCTTGCTTTGCAAACAAGAGGCAATTTATTTTTCTCATTAAAGAAACGCCTAGGGTACCTCTATTCTATATTCTACTGAAAATACACAAAAGTCTAAATAATCCACCTGGTAGACCTATCGTCTCCAGGATCAACTCTCTCCTCGTACCACTATACAAATTTGCAGATGAATATATCAGACCATTTGTTACACAAATTAAGTCACTACAGCCATAGCCAAAGAGGTAGAGTGCATGCCATATTACTCCACTAAAGAAACTCTGGTCAGTCTAGACATCGTATCTCTATACACTATGATTCTTCAAGCAAACACCCTCCAAATGGTAGAAGAACTATTACATTTGAAACGTAACCCCTAACTACACTCCCAACTTGTTTATAATCTGGTGCATAGAGATGACGTTGACAGAAAACTACTTTATGTTTCTAGATACATTCAATAGACAGATTCATGGAACCGCAATGGGGGTAACAGTGGCTCCTAGCCTAGTGAACTTATGTAGAAATGCTAGAGGAGACCAAGATATACACAGATCTGAACCTTTTCAGAAATAAAATTAAAACATAGAAAATGTACATCAATGAGGTGTTCCTAATATGGGAAGGGAGTGAAGTGGCAGAAATTACACATTTGGTGGAGTGGCTGAATAACCAGGATAGATGTGTGCAATTCACGATGAATCATAATAGTTCACAGATAGATTATCTAGACATTACCATTTTCGCTGATATTACAAATAAACAACTGGCTGTAAAACCCTACCACAAAATAACAGACAAAAACGCACTGTTGAATTTTGATAGTTTTCACCCAAAACATACTAGAGAAAACCTCCCTTTTGGCCAATTCTTGAGGATAAAAAGGAACAGCACGGCTAAAATGGACTACGAAACAGAAGTGAAGCTCCTGAAAAGTAAATTGATAAAAAGAGGCTATCCTAAATCACTGGTGAAAAAATCCTGCAAAAGAGCTAACAATAATAACAGGGACGCCATTCGAGAATATAAGAGCAATAAAGAAAAAACTCAGAGAAAATTGTATTTATGAGCACTTACTCAGACCGGTCAAATGAGATCGCTAGATCCATCAAAAAGAATCCTGCAAGAAGGCAAGATGCCCCTAGGATCTCCGAGGATGGATTTCAAAAGATGCAAAAATATAAAAGACCAGATTATGAGAAATGACATCCGTTCCAAAGTACAGACCGAGTCTCACTGAAGCATGGGGGATGGAGACCATCAGAGGACAAGTACCGTGTGGTAAATGTAAATGTTGTGCCACTATGGAAAGAACAAAGGAAGGTGACATATGTATGAAGACTAAGGGAATTCAAACATCATTAACAAACTGCAATACTGAAATGGTAGTATATGCCATTTGGTGTCCCTGTCCAAAGTTATATATAGGGAAGACTATAAGAAAAATTAAAACACAGATCAGTGAACATAAGAGCTGTATCCGAAATAAAATAAAAGAAGCACCGATGGTAGACCATTTCTTAAGATTAGGACACGGCTGTGAAGAATTAAAATGGACTGTGTTATACAGACTAATAAGAAGCAAGGACAAAAATGCAGGTAAAGACCGGCTGTTCAAGAAAGAACAAGAACTGATCTTCCTGACTAGATGTGACCAGATCGGGCTGAATGAAATTATCGATTGCACAAGATAAAATTATCAGGCTGAACCGTGAGAGGAGACTAAATAATAGTTTATGCTTCGACCTGAAAAGGATTAAAATAGTTAACACTATAGAAAGAGTGAATGGCAGATGATATGCAAACACAACAGGGGCTTGAAGACATAACTCGTTCAAGGTACAGCAGCCGGTATGTAAAATATTGTTTGTGAAATACCTACCTGAAGAAAATAAAAAATGGAATATAATATTTAGATGACTCGATTAATGCCCAAAAGAGTAAAAAAACTAGTTGGGTAGAATGGAATACCACACCATTTGTCCTACCCTCGAATCCTATAACAGTAGTCATGACAATGATAGAACAGAAGCAAGCTAACAGAAATTGGAAATAGACGACGGCCACTGAGCCGAGAATGAGGAGCTTGCAAAACAAGTGCAATCACAGCATGCCCAACCATATGAAGTAGTATCTATATTTATATATAGAGAGCGCCCTTATATCGCTGTGATTTCAAAAGTTAAAATTGTATGTATTGTATGCGTGAAGAATCTAGATAGGAATTAGAGTTACAATGGGGAAACAATGAATGCAAATTAAGAACCGGCAGTCGTAAGAATGTATATTTCTGTAGCCCATCGGTAAATAACAGACAGGAAGAAAACTGTTAAAATATGGCATCCAGGTTAGACGGCGAAGGAGTAATTGAATCCCATGCCACGAGATAAGGTCATCTAAGGAGACCAAACGCGCCAGATGAAAATTCTGTGTAGCGGATTGGGTAAGCGAGAAGCTGCTGCCGAAAGGAGACATGCAGTCAGGACCGACACGGCAAACAAACGAGCACGTCTATCACTTATACCCAGACTTAGAGGGCCCCCAGGGGTTATATTAATCACAGACTAAGAGCATATGACAAATATGTAGTTTTCACTTCTGGCAGATGGTCATTTTGATCTGGCAACAGGACAAGGGCCACGAGAAACGGCCACATAGCATGGCCACCTTCAGCAGCCGTATAATCGATATAACTATTGGGAGGAGCACACACAGAGAGCACAAGCTACGAGTAAGTTAGAGCATCATTTATCTGCCCCAAGCTCCTCTCCACACTACTACTAGTTACATCTAAGAGAGTCTGGTCTCATTTCCACACAGATGGAGCAAGAAGCATGTTGACAATATCGTACCAACATTACCTAATGACAGGAATCAAGATACTAGTAGTAAGCATGCAAATAGTGAATGCATGTAATAGGCAGAACGAATCAGCCAGTGTATAAAATTATTGTTTTTATATGCTTCACCCACAGAGAGTTACAAGAGGCAGACTGCAAAGAATATGAAGATCATGCCACTATGCAGGACCAACTAACATAGAATATATAGCCTAGTTGTAAATAATATCAGGCTAAGTCCTAAATAGGAAGAGAATGAAGCAATATAAAAGATTGCATAAGGTGAAGACTATGTATATATATTTGGAAAGTCGAAAGATTGTGCAAAGGTATGACAAAAAGAAGCCCCATAGAATGTGCGGCTCCCAGTAGCACAGTCAACTATCCTTAGAAAAATGTAAATAGAAAAGAAAAAAGGCTACTCATTGTTCAACGTGTCGTAGCTAGTTATAAGTGAGCATCAAGCCCCTGAAGAAGTTCCGCAGATTAAAACTGAACATAAAGGAATTAAACATGTTGGGCACCATTAGAGATACTAGATGTATAAAAAGATCTGTGAACCAATTACAATATTTGCACAAGAAGATGAGAATCAAATTGGAAGCACTTTAACAGGTAGACACTTTAACTTGCACATTGCACTTGAGATTGGTTTTGGAATATGTGTTTTTAAATGTACAGTTGTTTTATGAATATACAGTGATATATGGATGGTTTAACTAAAAGAGACAATGTTTTTAAGAAATTAATATAAAAAATATTTAATAAGAATCAATTTGAAGGATCCCTGTTAAATTGAAATTTTTGACTTATTATATACAAGCAGTCCAGGAGGGTTTGTTGTATTATAATAGTTGTAACAGAACAACTGACTTGTAATTACTTCACAACTGCTCGGTAATCAGCTATTACCTTCACTTGCAATGACACAGTGCCTACTGCTTGAGCCAGCAGAGAGCAGAATTCCAACTGTCACTGCAGCCTTTACAGCCATTTTTGACATGGAAATGTTTATGGTGAAATGTTTAATTTGTACGCTGCTGGAGTTTACCTTAGATGAGCAAAATCTGCATGCCATTACTTATTTGAAAGCACAACATGAAAACCAAGCTTCACAAAGTTGAATGCCATTTTTGAACCTGTAAAAGCCTCTCATTAGATATATCACCCATAGTGGTAATCCGAAAGCCAAGTGGGCAGATCAGGTTGTGCGTGGGTATTAAAATCAGTCTACGTTGTAAGCAGATTTCCACTAAGAAATATTGGCAAGATGGTGCACTTGGTGGCAGGGGTGAAGGAGTTCAGTACCCTCGACTTGGCCTTGGCCTACCACCAGGTCAGGTTGCCTCCCAGTTTTACACCATGTTTTTGATACATGAAGGCACCTATAGGTTCAAGAAAATGCCCTTCGGACTGGACTAGGATGCAGCATTTTGTCAGAGGGCTTGTTAAGCAGGATTGCAGGAATTAACTACTTTCAGGATTACATTTTAGTCACTTGGGGTACGGATCTCGAACATAACCAAAGGTTGACAAGCGTGCTGGAGGTAATTTCGGAGGCGGGGCTCATGCTGCAGAAGGAGAAATTAAAGTTTCAGCTTCCATCCATAGATTTTCTTTGGCACAGACTAGATGATGCAGTCGTGGAACCTAAGGGGCTCCTGGGGTTGGTAGAGGTTTACTCTAAATTTGTTAGGCACTTCACCAATAGATGTAAGAACATAAGGGAATTATGTAGGAAGTGGGTAGAATTCACGTGGATGAATGAGTGTAAAGGTGAATTCAAGGATGTTAAAGGAGCAATAGCAAGGGCACTAGCATTTGCCAATTTTGACACACACTGTAACACATGGTGTATGACTGACACATGTGAGTCTGGTTTGGATTCAGTATTATTGCAAAAACAGAGTGGGGTTTAACGCACTGAAGTTTGATATTCAAGTTATCGAAAGGAAGGCCCTCAGTGCCATGTGGGCCGTAAAAATGTTTAGAGCATTTTATGTGGTGAAGGAAGTTCTGAATTCATACAGACCACATGAAATTGGTTGGGGGTTTCATGAATGAGGGGCTTGAAGGGGTATCACGTAGGATAATGAAATGGGTCACCTTGCTACAGGGGCTTTGTGAAAGCTACCTGATGTCTGCGGACATTCGTACTGTTCGCGGACTCTACAGCTGCTACATTGGGGGTAAGTATAATATAAGGAAATTGCAGCAAATTAAGGGTGCACTGGTAAAAACCTAGGAAATTCACTGAAAAAACTTTGTTAAAGGGACGTTATGGTTACAAGTAAAACCAAAACCCCCCAGAAATTCGCCCGTTATGGTAAGCTAAGCAACCATAACTCGCGCCACCACCATAACTCGTGCCACCACCTTGCACTGCTAAGACTAACACCCAGGACATCAAATATTACATCACAAATGTCATTGATGACATCACTGATGACATTCATTTTGATGAAAATTCCCTACAAGGGGTGGTATTCATAATGTTGGTAACAAGATGTTAGGGGTGATCGGGAGACCTATCATGAACTACTTAATGTATTAAAGAATGTACTCATGGGAGGCCACCAGGGGGCGGAGGCAACATGGCTGCCTGAACCGCGAGCTCCGTACCCAGCCCCGGGTAACTGTTGGTAGCGAAGAAGAGTGGGGGCCCCACCCTCCTTGAGACCCCCCCCACGAGATTGTGGGAACCCTCAGCCCCCAGCTGGGTCCAACTCCGACCCTCGGCCGTGCGGGCTTCGCCGAGTTCGGCCACCCGAGGACTTCGCTGGCCCCTCCCCCCACGCCCTGGAGCGGGGCTAGGCCGTGGCCGCGGCAGACACGCCGGACCTGGAAGAGGAGGGTCCAGACGCGACTCGGAAAACGCAGGAGCCGAGGCGGTGACTGTACGTGAGACCTGCGGCCGAGCGAAGAGACAACCCAACGCCCAGACCCGCAGAGCAACGCGTCGGCCCGGCGCTAGAGGTGAGAGCGCCCCCGGCGCAACTGCGTACCCCGAGCACATCGCGGGAGGAGGCACCGGAGGCACGCCAGAGGGCCCCACCGACTCCAGACCACCAACTTCTCGACTGGGCCACGTTCCACATACGGAAGCTTCGGCCTGGCTGCGCCCATCGCTTGGGATCGCCATCGGGGGGGCGTCCGCCCACCGGGTGCCTGCCCGTCCCACCACCGGGGCCGCCAACTATACGCTGCACTCTCCCACGATCAAATTTGCGGGTTGCACAGATCGCGCCAACCACAGCCCACCGGGGCACCCTCCCATGAGCTGGAGGGAGACCCTCGCCAAATACCAATTTGTGGCTTCCGAGGGCGAAATGGTGGCAGGGGGCACCTCCGCCCCTCTCCCCGACCTGGGGGCTATACAAAACAATATTCAGATAATCCTAGAAGAAATACGTGGGATGAGAACTGACATGGGGGCTAAATTGGCGGACCTCACCACCAAAGTCACCACCCTCGAGGACCGGATGGAGTGGGTCGAAAATAACCAGCTCTCCACAACCCTCCTCGAGACCCAAATGGAGATCAGGTTCCAGGACATGCAACGGCGTGAGGAGGAACTTCGGTTCAAAGTGGATGATATGGAAAACAGAGAAAGGAGGAATAACCTATGCATTTTTGGGCTGGTGGAATCCGAGGGCGAGACCATACAGGGGCTGGAGGGTAAAGTACTGGATATTATAAGGATTGTCCTGGGCGAGAGTGCCGGAGGCGAGATCAAATTTGATAGGGTCCACCGAGCGGGTGGAGGAGGCAGGGGCCCGCGATCAGTGCTGGCTAGACTGCATCACTACAAAGACAAAGCCAAGATCTTAGAAAAGGCGAAAAACCTAGGCAATATCCAATACGGGGACTCTAGGGTGTCTATATTTCAGGACCTCTCAGCCCTCACCCTGCTAATGAGGAAGAAATGTGGCACCCTCACAAGATGGCTACAGGGGAAGGGGGTCAGATACCGCTGGGGCCACCCCTTTTACTTAGCGTTTGAATGGCAAGGAGAGAAGTATCATCTGGTCTCGGAGGGGGACATTCAGAGGGCCACAGATGACCTGCTTGGCGACGTGCCCGCTTCCTCGGGCGGCAGAGTGGGTGGCACCCAAGATCCCCCTAGAGGCCCGGTCGGTCTGGGAAAGCCTAGCAGCAAGTCTAAGGTCAAGGGTACCCGTAAATTTCAGAAAACAAGACACCCATCAACGGCCTCCAAGGACCACCCAAACTCATGACTATACCACTTGCCCAGGGGTTGAGGAACCCTACTGATGCTCCTGTATTCTATGCTTTAGCAGAGCTGGAAAATGAGGCCCGGCCTCATGAAGCCGAGGCCGGGCGCCACGTTGGCGTAAGGTTCAAACCGCCAGGTTGGAGGGCGGGAAGCAGTTTGATGCAATGTTAATGGTTTGGTTGTGTTTCTCCCGGTGTGGGAGTGGGTTTGGGCCTTGGGGTGGGTGCGGGGGCCGGGGGGTTCACGGGCCCCAGTGCTGACCACCCCCACCGAGGTAGAAGTTGGGGACAATATATATGGAAGAACAAAAGATGGGGATCCCTAATATAAGAAATACCCGGGGCTGGGGTAAGAGTCCTTGGTGGTTCGTTGACCAACCCCGACATCAGTTGGGGGGCGTGGACGGACGCCTTACAATGAAAGGGAAAAGGGAATGGGGGGGAGGGGCGGGAGGGGAGGACTGGGTGGGGGAAGGGAGGAGGGGAACACAGGGAAGGGAGGGGGTAATAGCCGAATCAAACTAGGGTTTACAATGCAGACACAGGTTACAGGGCAACTCCACGACACAGGACAAACAGAGGGGGCCTCCCCATATGACAATGGTTGAGGGCAAGATAGGCACACTTAATGTCAAGGGCCTTAACTCCCAGAACAAGAGATCCCTGACGAGTAACATGTTTCGCAAACAACAACTAACGGTACTCTTCCTCCAAGAGACCCATTATAGACAGGGCAAGGAATCACCCATAAGGGGAAGGGACATTGGATCCAATTACTGGGCCTCGCACAGAAGTTCGAAGAGGGAGGGGGTAGGGATCCTCCTGAATAAAACGTTCCACCTCTCCAATATCGAAACCAAGAGGGGCTTTGGGGGGCGGTTCCTGGCAATCAAGGGCACTCATGAAGGCGAACGCATCACTCTGGCTACCCTCTATGCACCCAACTCGGGCCAGATTAGGTTCCTAACCCAAATCATGGGGGTAATCGATGAATGGGCAGAAGGGGCCATGATTCTCGGGGGCGATTTTAATCTTGTAATAGACCCCAAACTAGACTGGTGGACGGCCCGAGGGGTTGGACCCAAGGCGATAACTAAAGATAATATTGCATTCCAGAGTCTCCTGAGGGAACACTATTGGGAGGATGTTTGGCGGGCAACACATTCAGAACCGGGAGGCTATACATTTTTCTCCCCTCCACACTTCACATACACCAGAATCGACCTGCTCTTGACCTCCAAGGAGGGAGGCGGAGTGGCCACGGACCCGCAAGTTGAGGCAATAACCTGGTCCGATCACGAGCTCCTGGTGGCGAGCTGGTTTCTCCCCATCTCCCCCCGATCAACCCACTGGAGGTGCAATGATGTGCTTCTCAGAGACCCAGTCTTTAGGGACTTCCTAAGAGGTGAAATGGTGGCATATTTTGAAATAAATGACAATGGGGAAATTGACATGCCAACGGTGTGGGAGGCAGCAAAGGCCACCTTCCGCGGCCTCCTCATAGCAGAGGGAGCCAGACGTAAACGGGAAAGAGGGCTCGTCGAAACCAGACTACGGGCGGACCTTGGAATCTTGCGGGGTAGGCTCAATCAGGAGGGGACAGACAGGGAATCCATCTTGGTTGAAATGAGCGAGAAACGTCAGGCCCTACACACGGCTCTCATAGGTGAGGTGGTCAAAAAGATGAGATACACACGCCAGAAGTACTATGAGAGGGGGGACAGGGTGGGAGCGCTGTTGGCTCGTAGATCCAGGGGATGTCGACTGGAGAGAAGGGTGGGCCCCATTAGAGGCCGGGAGGGCTCCATGCTTAATAACAAAGCAGAGGTAGTGGGCTCCTTCGCGGATTACTACAAGGAACTGTACACAAAACAGGGGGGAATATCACCAGAGGAGATACGGGCATACTTGGAGGAATACCCCCCGCCACGCTTGACGGAGGCGGAACTACAGGCGCTAGAGTCAAACATAACTGTTGACGAGGTAGAGGCGGCCATCAAGAGGCTGAGGGTGGGTAAGGCCCCGGGGGGAGATGGCTATACAGCCGATTTTTACAAGCAATTCTCATCTTCGCTGGTGGAACCCCTAGCCAAACTCTTTAACCAAATCCAAAACGAGGGGACGCTCCCACCCTCCTTCCTCCAGGCCCTCATCACGGTCATCCCAAAGCCGGGAAGGGATCCGAGGGAGTGTGGCTCCTACAGACCCATCTCCCTCTTAAACCTCGACGCAAAAATATTCACTAGAATTCTGGCATCTCGCCTAGAAAAGTGCCTTCCCCGGCTGGTTCACCCCGACCAGGCGGGCTTCATACTCAACAGACAGGCCGCGGACAGCATGCGTAAAACTCTCCACGTGTTATACTCGAGGGAGATTCGGAACGAGGGGGCCTTACTCCTATCCCTAGACGCAGAGAAGGCCTTCGATAGGGTGAGCTGGGAATTCATGGGAGAGGTCTTGTCTGCGGTGGGAATGGGCCGGAGGTGGTTGGGCTGGATGGCGGCACTATACTCTTCCCCAACAGCCAGGGTGGTAGCTAATGGAACAAAGTCAGAGTCCTTCTCCCTGGGGCGAGGCACAAGACAAGGATGCCCACTATCCCCCTTGCTATACGCCCTAGTTATGGAACCCTGGGCAGTCTCGATACGTAACAACGAAAACATCAAAGGGGTCCAACTGGGTGGCTCCCATTGCAAGATTAGCCTGTTCGCAGATGACGTCCTCTTGTATGTTACTAAGCCGTCACAGACGATCCCTCATGTACTACAGGCCCTGACGCGCTATGGTAACCTCTCAGGGTATAAAGTTAACCTAGACAAATCAGTGGCTTTCGTGGGAGGTCAGTTGCCGGATTCGGAGGTACAATATGTAGAAAGTCTCCCCTTCCCACTGCAGAGAGAGGGGTTCCGATACCTGGGAATCCAAATCCCATCCACTCCGTGTGACCTCTTCGCGCGCAATTTTACCCCATTATGGACTGCTGTTAAGAGAGATATTGAGAGGTGGGCGGGGGCGGGGTTCTCATGGATGGCGCGGCTCAACCTGATTAAGATGGTAATACTCCCCAAGTTCCTATTTCTCTTTCAGATGCTCCCTACCCAGGTGCCGAGGTCCTTCTTTGAATCAATGAAGCGGGTGTTGCTTAGATTCCTCTGGGCGGGAAAGAAACATAGAATCTCCTACGATGTCTTGACAAGAGCGAAAGAGGATGGAGGAGTGGGGTTCCCCGATTTTGACACATACCATAGGGCATCACAGCTGAGGATTCTGGTTGACCACTTTAACCCTGGGACGGAGAAGCAGTGGGTAGCTCTAGAAAACAGACTTCTTGCCCCAGTTACGATCGACGAGCAGCTATGGGTCCCAAGAACAAACATCCCCAGGAGGGTACATGAACACCCAGTGTTGGGGGTTCTCTGGTCAGTCTGGAAGGAGGGGAGCTATTTCAGGTGGCTCACGACCTGGCCCTCCCCGCTAAATTGCATTTGGGCGCCGCCGTTTCTGGCCAAAATAGCGGAACCAGCGGCATACCAGAGTTGGTACGAGGCGGGCCTGGTCAGGACCTGCCATCTATGGGTAGGGGGATCCTTCATGCCCCTTCCCGACCTCGAGGAGGCTCTGTGTCTGGGCAAGCTATCACCATTCCGCTATCTCCAGTTTAAGGGAGTTCTCTCAGAGCCCTCGTGGGGGGACACTCTTAGGAGGGACCTCACAGATTTTGAGAAAGTGATCATCTCCACTCGGGGCTCCAAAGGGGTAATAACCCGGTTGTATAGACTCCTCTTGTTCTCAATACCAAGGGACCCCCCCCCCAGCACGAACGCAATGGGAAAGAGACCTTGGCGTGGCAATAGACGATAGGAGATGGACCAAAATGTGTATCCGAGCCCACCGCTCAACTACGTCCCTCCAATACAGACACCAGGCATTAAAGGTCCTACATAGGTGGCACTATCCCCCCCGGAGACTGTCCAGAATGCTCCCAGGTTACGACCCACACTGCTGGAAATGTCGAAACACCATTGGAGACTACATACACATGTGGTGGTCGTGCCCCAGGGTACAGATATATTGGGGAGAGGTCTTATCCTGGATCAGGGGAGTTGATGGGATAGACAGACCCCTCTGCCCTTGGCTGCTCCTCTTTGGGATCGAGGTTGGGGACGATCAGGAGGACACCCAGGGCCACATGCTCCAGGTCATGCTTGTGGCGGCCAGGTGTTGCCTGGCCCAAACATGGAAAAACCCAAACATGCCACAGGAAAAGGAATGGGTCACTAAGGTCCGAGCGATATACGACATGGAGTTCCTTACACATGTTCTTGATGAATCCAAAACCAACATCGGGGAACTCTGGCTTCCATTTTTTAAGATACGAGCGCAGCACATGGGGGGTCCAGCCTTCACGATGGGCCTGGTCTTGTCCTTTAGACATCGTGAAACTGTAAAGTCGGGGTCTTCAAAGGCACCCAATAACTGGGACATATGGTTTCCCCCTCACAAGGGGGTTCTAATAGGTTGAGCCCAAGGGCAAGCGCATACAAAAAATGCCCACTACCTGTGTTCTGGGACTGTACATTGTGTTCCGAAGTATTAAATCCAGATTCTACTTTGATTAAACGGCTAGGGGGGCGGGGGGGGATAAAAGGGTTATTGGTGGGCATGCTTTCTATAAATGTAATACTGTTTTCTTTTTGATGTAATGTTCGCAGTAATAACCTACAAAATGTCAATAAAAATATATTTTCAAAAAAAAAGAATGTACTCATGTAAACAAAATATCATATTGGAGTTTTGTTGCTAATACAATAATATAATCATACATACACATCGGCAATTGCTGCAGTATGCACTCTAGAAGTACAATATTTTTAATCTGGTCTTTTTGGATAGTAAAATAATGAATGCTACCTTATCAGAGTTTTAGGTGATGTTAAACCTGGAATAAGTAGCTAATAATTCAAGACTTACTATACACTTCTGCTAGTACAAACAATACATATGAAGACCCACAATGCATACACATTAAAGGAACATAGAAGGAAATTAAAGTAAAGAAGAAATAAACAACAGTACCACAAAATGACAATAACATTAAACTTTATCTCCATGTATACAAATGAATTGTTTGTTTGATGCCTGCTTCGTGCCCTGTGTATGTGTACCATGAGCTGAGACCAAACCCTCAGGAAAACTCTTTAAGAACATACAACCAGGTTAATGTCGAAAAAAATAGCAGCTTTAAAATGTTCATATTCTGATTGTCCGTGAACAAAACCACCTGGCCTAGATATGTCAGTGAATAAAAAGAAGTGACCTAGATATGTAATGTCATCAGTGATATCATCAATGACATTTGTGATGTCATCTTTGATGTCCTGGGTGTTAGTCTTAGCAGTGTACAGTGGTTGCTTAGCTTACCAGAACTGTCGAATTTCTGGGCATTTTTGTTTTACTTAATTTATGTGTGTATACATATATATATCAGTGAAAAAAACGTTGTTAAAGGGACGTTATGGTTAAGTTGCGCTACTAAACACCTATCAACTTTACTGAAAAAACTATGTTGAAGGAACGTTATGCTTAAGATGCCCTACTAAAAACCTATCAAATTCAGTGAAAAAACGTTGTTACAGGGACGTTATAGTTCACTTGCCCTAATAAAAATCTATCACATTCAGTGCAAAAGCTTCTTTAAAGGAACATTATTGTTACTTTGCACTAATAAAAACCTAACCATATTATGGTTACCAGTAAAACTGAAAAACACCAGAAATTCGCCAGTTATGGTAAGCTAAGCAACCATAACTCACGCCACCACTGTGCACTGCAAGAACTACCACCCATGACATCAAAGATGACATCACAAATATGATTGATTACATCACTGATGACATCACATGTGCATTTATTTTTCATGCATAGCCTCCACAAGCGATTGTCACTGTAATGTTGGCAGAAAAGTATCAGAAATCATTGCAAGAAGTATCATGCGCCAAATAGTGCATTAAACGCTGCATTTCTATACACACCATTGCATTACTAAGTTCTTTCCAGTACATGAACAAACTCATGTACAAACGTAGGCATTCTCTGCAGCATGCGCCATAGAGTTGCAATATTCAAAATCTTCCCATGTTGGATAGTAAAATGATGAAAGCTTTAGTTTATGATTTTTTCGTACTGTGAAACATGTAATAAGTACCTAACAAAGCCTCCCTTACTGCATAATTGTACTACCACACACAATACATAAAGAGACCACAACGCATACAAATACAAGCACATACAGGGAAAGTAAAGTAAGGAACAAACCAGCAGTATTACCAGAAAGTGTTCATAATCAAAGTAATTAACTTCATGAACAGAAATGATTGCTGTGTTTCAGGATTGCTTCTTCCCCTGTGTATATATATCATATGATGTGCCTGAACCCTGAGGAAAGTAGTATAAGAACATATGAGAAGGGTAAGGTCTGCAAACGTAGTACCTTTCGCATTCTTACTTCCTGACTGTCAGTGAAGAAAAGCACCTGGCCTAGATATGTCAGTGAAAAAAAAAGAGGGAGCCAGACATGTGATGTCATCAGTGATGTCATTAATGACATTTGTGATGTCATATTTGATATCATGGGTGGTAGTCCTTGCAGTGCACAGTGGTGGCGCAAGTTATGGTTGCTTAGCTTACCATAACTGGCGAATTTCTGGGGGTTTTCGGTTTTACTAGTAACCATAATATGGATAGGTATTTATTAGTGCAAAGGAACTATAATGTTCCGTTAAAGAAGCTTTTGCACTGAATGTGATAGCTTTTTATTAGGGCATGTGAACCATAACGTCCATTTAACAACGTTTTTTTCACTGAATTTCATAGGTTTTTACCAGGATACCCTTAGTTTGAATTGATGTACTGTACAGCATACTGAACCCGCTGGCTCCATGTTCATAGGCACAGTGGGGGCGGACTATGCGTCTGTTCGCGGACATTGGGTGGCATCCAACGTGCTGAAAAAGGCAGAGGTTCTCTTACATAGTGGGACCATGCAGCAAAAACAAGGAACATATAGAAACAGCGCCATGTACGGGAATTGGAAGGGAAAATAGAGTAGGTCTGCAAACTCTGTACCTTTGAAACAAGCAGAGCAAATGCATGGGGTAAGCAGAATAATGTAATGCACCAACAAGAGAAATGACGTCTGCCTTCAACAATGTTACGGCACTCCTGCTTTACATAGGAATGAAGAACGTTCTGTCAGAGTAAGGACTGCAAAGTACTTAGAGCAGAACGTCACTATACCGTAAGTTTGTCTTATAATTCCAAAGGTCGTGCAGTGTACAATAGTACAAGAGCATGATATTTTTTTTGGTACGCAGCAATGGCAAGCACCCTAGAATGGCTGGAAGGGAATTTCCAGCATGACGAAATGAGTGACTGTAGTAACCCTATTGGTAGGCAACGCAGTGTGAAAAGTAAAACAATTACTATGGGCCCCATTACGACTTTGGAGGCAGCCATGGCGCTATTAGTGCCATGGCTGCCTCCATAATCGTGTCCGGGTCCGGTCTGGTGGAGAGGGTACTTACCGGGACATTCCGCCGTAGGCGGACCCAGTAAGTCCCCATTCCAAATGCCATTCCCCATTCCCATTTGAGCCCCCATAGGGCTCAATGGGAAGGGGGAAGGCGCAAATAACGGGCCCGCTAATTGCGGGCTCGTTATTAGCTCCAAGGTCCCCTAACGGGTCCTGTAAACAATGTGTGATCAGACCACACGTCCTTTATGGTTCCCGCTAAGGGACCTCGGAATTGGGCGGTAAGGGATTACCAGCACCGGTCTCCTTAACGGTGCCCGGTATCCCTTACCACCCACCTCGTAATGAGGCACTATATATTGCTTCATGTATACCTAACACACATTTTCTTCTTTAACAGAACATACGGCAAATGAAAGGAATGCACCACAAGTGTCACCTCTTCCACAACAGCATACACTCACAGCAACTGAAGGAAACGCTGTAAATGGCAAAATGGACAACCTGGATGCCAAAATGGAGGAATTGCTGAACAATTTTGCTGCCTTAAAAGATTTCGTACAAGGACATATTATGGAGAAAATAAAATGCCACTGCCCCACCAGCACGTGTACCCGTTCCCCATTTACCAGCGCACCATCCCCAGAAATTCTGTGTCATCATAGACGTTTCGATGAGACCTCAATCCCTTCCTCCCCTCACGACCAACTTGTACAAATCCCCAATTCCCCTGTATATGTATCAATTTCTGGTACGCCTTCCCTTTCCTAATAGTATCTATGAATGTGTTGAAATAAAGGTTGATATGTAAATTGTTGCTGAGCGTATATGTGTCTTTTCCTTTGTTTTTAAAATCCCGTTATGACTCTGCGGGGCACAGTACTGGTGGGGATGATCGCAAATAAGCAAAATGGAGGTATCCAATGGACACCGCACTTGCCCGGCCTATCTGCAATCACAATGGAGGCATCCATAGGACGCCAATACGGGCCGCATGTCTGCATTTTGTGAAGCACCTGCAATTAGTTGTATGAGCGCACGTTTGTCTGTTCCACAACTTTGCGCATGCGTATCTCTTCCTCTGTGTCCTTGTAACACCGCCCCTGTCCAACATATGCGTGTGATGTACGTTTAGTAGGTCAAGGTGCCCACCCACATCCTGCGGGTAGCTGTGCACCTGAACATCCCACCTGCTGTACCCTACAAACACCCAGCTTGGTAAAAAATGTCTGGGGCACTTGTGTCATCCTTTTAATTAGTCCGGGAATCCCAACGATGTCCATAGGACACCTATGCACATGCGCACAAAATATTCCGCCCAATAAGCGTCTTGCGGATAGCCGTCCCAATTGAGAACATTGGCAATGTCACCATGGGACCGCACCCATGCTGCACTTGGGCCCTTTTTTCCTGGACCCTATCCGGGCCCCTGGACATCGAAAAAGTATTATTTCCTGCAATGTATGCAGTATTACTGTGAAAGTGCACCCTTACAGAGGTCTTACTGTATAGTCTGCCCTTGTACATCTAATTATTTTTGGAAAAGATTTAGGGCCGCTTTCCAGTTGCAAGTGCTCCACAGCAGCCCTATAAAAGGCCACACCCCAGAGCTGCTCTGCATTGTTTGTTTGGCTTTCCAGAACAGAGCAGCGGTGCATATTGCTTCGTGCTGAACTTGCTTTGTGACCAATTCTGTTCCGCTATATGACCTTTGCAACTAATGGCAACCATGGCTGCTGCTTCTGCCTCTAACGCAGCAGCACCCACACCCTCACCACCACCACCACCTCCTTTCCGAAGGGCCTTGACAAGGGAACAGGCGTGGTAATGTAGATAGAGATCAAGAGGAGAACGAGGATAAAGTGGAGCGATTCCCCATTGCCTGCAGCCAGCATGAGTCGTGGGTGTGGAAACTATTCACCAACGTAGGAGATGTGCCCAAATCTTGTGCTAACCAGGTGAGTTGCACTGAGTGAACTCAGTTGCGGAAAACCTGGCTTGTACAGCTGCGGCACCACCTCCATGCGGCGGCACCTCAAATCGAACCACAAGGCAGCAGTTTGGAGGGTTGCCCCCATCGAACAAGGCAGTAGGTTAATTTCCTCTACAACATCCTTTGCATCTGCTCCTGCCACCACTAGGGATACTCCAGTGGGGTAGCGGATCCCCAAACCAGCCTTGCAGGCCATAAGCACCGCAGTAGACCCGTACTTTTCAAAGGTCACTGTATTGTGCATGTACTGCGACATGGTACTCTGCAGGGGAGAGCAACTTCGAAGTGCTTTTGAGGCTCTGGTCCGGGAGCATGACAAAGAGTGCCCCCTACCTCAGTAAGGACCACCCAACATCTTCCTCTCTCCACTTGACCTTTCTTATCCCTGTGGTTGGTGCCCTTTCCCTGACCTCTCTTCCGTTCCTTTCCTTCTGTGTCGTTTATTAGAAGAATAGGAAAAATGCAAAACAGCCAGAAAGAGGGGGGCTCTTTTCAGAGCCACCTTTCACAGTTCAAAAAGTAGAATTCCAATGAAAGGATGCAAGCTGTCCCGCAGCCTATAAGCTCAGCGGACAGCGTGGTAAAACATGTGAGGCGTGGCTCTGTCACAAACATTGCACACATTTCCCAAAAGGAAGTGGTTTATCTGAAAAGAGCCTTTTTGTGCTGTTTGTGTTTGAAAGGGTTGAAGTGGTGAACACCCACTGGGGAAATGCTTGCTAGACTTGCAAGAAGCGCTGCACTGCATTCTGGACATTATGCAGAAACAGCTCATTGCCAGCATGAGTGAGATGGACATCTGTACGAAAAATGTTGGTCCTATGAAACGTAATGTTTTCATTTTGGAAGAAGAACATGCCAACATCTTGCAAAAAGGCACAAACAACCTTGTTCACATTGCGGCGCACTTTCTCCACTTGTGGCCCAAATGAGGAAGAACGCAGCCACATCTGTCTCTGGGCAATGCGAGAAAAAATTACGCGCGACTTTGGAAACATT
Organism: Ambystoma mexicanum; assembly: GCF_040938575.1. NCBI lineage: Eukaryota > Metazoa > Chordata > Amphibia > Caudata > Ambystomatidae > Ambystoma > Ambystoma mexicanum. The sequence continues at coordinate 643,050,037 of NC_090939.1, forward strand.
TCCATGACTTGCCAAAGTGTTTCCTTCATCGCAAACTACAATGAGATGCCGGTAACCTGTCCTAAACTGTTCCCTCCACAATGAATAATAATAATGTCTGGATGAACGAGCGTCACCAAAGTGGCACAAAGAGGGCCGACATGCTGCCACTTCATCCCACGTACTCTGTACCAGTGGACATCCGCATTATGGAACCCAAGGTGTGCGGCAACTCCACAGCGTTCTGTGTACACTTTCAACCAACGTATCCAGGAGTCGCCCAAAAGCCATATACCCTGCCTCCTGAACTCCTGCACAGCCATAAATGTAGCCATGTACACTCTAATTTGCAAACACACCTTCTGGCACAATCTGTCCTTACACACCACACCCAGGAAACCTTATTGCCCAATCCCCACGCCTGCACAGTCCCATTTCCATGGCAGCTACCCTCAAAAGACCTGCATGTGGCACCTTCAAATGCTGCATTGTCCGTGGACATGTTGTCCTTGGTGCGCGGGTGCAGAAACACATTTCAAGCAGGGTAGAGGATCTCCTCTTTATTGGTAGTTGTGAAAATCTGCTCCACTGAAGAACCTCACATTGGATGCACTAAGGTTCTCATGGGCACAGAAGAACATGCCAGCATTGAACAGAAAAGCAGACATGCCTCCGTTTACAAGACACCTTTCCTTCTCTACCTCTGAAGAAAGTACATCTGGATTGTTACACACTAGTCGTGGTGGTATGCATGAAAAAACACTGTTGCACATCACTGCTTTCAGCACCTCTTTGAGTTGAAAACTTGCAGCAGTGCGAATAGCCACATGTAGTGCTCCACAATGAAGAACTAGTATGTCAACAGTACTCCGGGTGGCCACATCTCTGCACTCTGCAATGACAGCTTGCAAACTCGGTAGATCCACACTGCGCCACAAAGCGTGCTCTCCTTCCACACCAAAATGTTCATCAACGCCGCTTGCATTGGCATATGTGTGCAGGTCACCCACAAACGAATCACTGACGATGAGCATTCACACTCTCTGCATATCTGCCATCGTCACAGTACACAGCAATTGAAAAAAGTAGGACCACGCCTTCCTGTTAAGCACACCCTCAACACCTGATTGGATAATCCGCAGTCCCATTTCAATGCCAAGCATAGTGAGAAGGACTACATGTAGCACGTGCGCTTCCCCAACTACCGCAAGGGCTGCACCCCAGAAAAGCAGGGGCAGTCCTTCTTCCCTTTCCAGAACTCTTTTTGCAGCACTCCCTCATTGGCTACTGTTAAACAGTAACACACGCATCCACCAATCACATCCAAGATCTCTACATCCAACACTGTCATCTCTGTTGAACACTCCATACTAAATGTTAAACACTCTGAGTACAAGTGTCCTGTGAATCAAAAGCACCTCCACCGAAAAGTACTGTAACACTATCTACGATTTCTGCATCCAGATTCATCCACATCGCCACCCATCACCACAACCTGCAGGTATCAATACTTTTTGTACAGTAAATTTGAAAATATGTTATAAGTGGCTCGCAACAGGGCACATGCCACTGAACCTCCATAACGTACTCAAAAAGCATACTGCCATTTCTCCCATCACCCACCATCAAATGCCACCTACAGTTGTAAGTGATTGCAAAGGTGGCATTTACCCATAGCAGCCATTGTAATATCCAAACGGGTACTCTCTTCTTTCTTTCAGTCAATTTTAGGATCTTTTCCCCCATTAACGCATCTCCTATAAAAATCGTAGAAATCGCGCACAAAAGGATCAGTGAATGTACCTACCAAACTAAGCCAAGTGCATACATTGCATGTATAACAACAGGTTGCCAGCCACCTACTGTGCACACTTCATAGAATTCAACATTACTTTAAAAAAAATGTATGTGTGCATTCACAACAGTACCATTCATAAATGTGCATAAATAAATGAAAGAACTGAAACAATTACTCCACTCATGTGGCAAGCATATATATGCAGAAAAGTAAATGTAATTGCACACACACAAAGATTCTCCTTTGCAATCTGTACATCTTTCTGAACCTTTTTCTTACCCTTCTACAATGAAAAGTGATCCATTTTCAAAGTAAATATTCCTACACCAATACACACACTTGCCAAAGAGCACATCATGCAACACACATCCAAATAACCCATTTACTTCCTTATCAAACATGCTGATGTTCCCAAGTCCCCATTCATATACTAAGCTATCCATTTATACACACACAATAACTCTTCCTGCCAAGACATCCCCCTACACTTTAAAGAATGTATTCTCCAAATGCAATCACTATGCCATTAGCAAACATATTTTCTTACGATCTTTTTATAAAGTTGCAGTTTCCACCTCTGTCCTGAAAGCCACTGACGTGTGAACTTGAAAATACAACCTACAACAAACCTACTCTCACCAACCAACAAAGTAAGTACAATACCATCATAATATTTTACGTGTTACTAAGAGAGTGCAGTGTTCTTGAAATGTAAGGTACAGAAATACGTCAACCCACCGGTATGTGCTTCATTCGTGGTCATGAAACCTCTACAGTTCCTCACTGTATATAATCATCTCGCCACCACAATACTAACCCCCAGATAGTAAAATACCGTTCCCAACCGAAACTTAGAGCCCATTACACAGTGACACACTTCCATGTATATGCCTACCCTCATATTCAACCACTCATGCACATTGCACACATATACATTTCAAAATCTGCACACCCACACTTTCCTTTTTTCTCCAACAGCTACTACAAAATGCCTATCAAACAGCAGCTCCGTAGAAAACAATGCTGAAATAGATCAGCGCAACCTAAAAGCATAGAAAGTAGCCATTCACCCCTAGCACAATTTGTACAGAAAGTTCAAAGAGAAGAGCTAATACAGTCATTAACGAAAAGGGAAGCACCTACCATTAAGGACACTGTAATTCATGTGTCAAAATGTGGAAATTAAAAGAAAAGCAGTAAAAAGAATGCAACTCGCACTACTGCTAACAGAGCACATACAAATGGTAATGTAACCACAAGGACGCATTCCAAAAAATTAATTTTACAAAAAATGTTCTACCACAGAGTCCCTCAAAACCTTATAAATAGAGGGGAGAAATCACGCTCAAACCTTAAAACTTACAGCAGAAAAGTAATCCTGGAAGCTCTTGTAGACAGTGGCCCTCATTACGACCCTGGCGGATTTTTTCCGCCATCGACGGACTTTCCGGCCATGGCGTAAAGTCCGTTTACGCCATGGCGGATGGTGGACTTACCGCCCCATTCCGAGGTCGGCGGGGCGGTAAGTCCCCATTGACCCATTTACCCTTCCCCATTCCCATTTCGGCCCCATAGGGTATAATGGGAGTGGGGAAGGAGTTAATTACGCCACCGTAAATTACGGTGGCGTAATTAACACCAAGGTCCCATAGCGCCATGGATTTTTACGCCCGCAAAAAGCGGGCGGAAAAATGACCATGGCGCTATGGGAACTCGTAGTTGGCGGTAAGGGGTCGGCGCAGCTAACGCTGGCGCAAACCCCTTACCGCCAGGGTCCTAATGAGGCCCAGTGCAATGGTCCTGAAACGTAAATTGTTTATATTAATTTTAAACAGAATGAAACCACTAACAAAATTAATTGGTAGACTGCAACTACTACTTCAAAAAAAATGCAATGTCAGCATAGAGACCTTTGGCAACATCTGTACAGGTGAGTGGAGTCACACCACCACCACAGAGCCATACTTCAATGAAGAATCATACAAACAAGAGCAAACAAACCAAATTGCCATACATTGCAGTGGACGAGGGTATGAAAAGGTACACAATACCATAATGGAAAAAGAAACCCTGCTTGCACAAATATCGCCATCAAACTTAGATGGACAGTGGCATCTAAGCGACGGACACAAGGTAAATATTTATGGATAATCCTCTGCTTCCATTCTTTCAGACGCAGACATGTACCAAGGACATTTGTGTATTTCTCGCACTTAGCGAGCCACTTCAGTTAGTTTGATAAAAAACGAGCCGATTGATCCTACAAAATAGACGGTAAGCTTTCGGTTTTGCACGATGTAGTTGAACCACGCTGGTGTCGTTCTCCCCCTATCTGCACAGTTTGCTTCACTGCATCTGGACCATTCAGCATAGATGTGTGCCATAGCCACTATGTGTCCTGGGCTAGCCCACCTCCCCACCCTTGGGCTCCTGGTTTTTCGGGAGTGCACTAATCTGTTCACGCCCCTGGCCACATTGTAAAGGTGCTTACAGGGACACAGTGCTCTCCACATGCTGGGTTCCCATTGCTATATGGCCACTGATGAATATAGTTGCATATGCTGACTACCCACATGTATCTCTCAATGGTGGCACGTACCCTCTCAAAGTAAAGAGTTATACTAAGTGTTTAGAGATTACACTTCATCCAGGATTTTGCTTCTGTTTCCTGCTGTAGATACTCTATTGGCCACACCCTACAAATCTATTTACTTATGTGTAAAGGCCACAGTTTTTCTCAAGTAGAGCCAGTTGATGAGCTCCTCCACCCTCCTCCTACCACGACTAAATGCACAGCTCACTTTCTGATTTAATGTCAGGTGAGCTCTACTTTATTTAACTTCTTTTGACTGTAACTATGGAATTTCTCAAACTCTGTTTTTTAGCTCCTCGGAGAAACACTGATTTAGGTTTTTCATGTATTCATTACAGCTCTTCAGCTACTCTTTAGCTGACTACAACCTGATTTATTTCTGTTGTGAGCCCCCACGAGCACCACGTAAGATAATTATAACCCATCCTTTGGTATTCTTGTTTCCCCCTAAGGGGAACATGACAGATACTCCCTAGCCACTTTCAAGCTTCTTATCTGTCCCTCTCTCTTTTTATCTGCAGGTTGCACGTGTACACTATACTGTTCTACTGACATAACAGTTTATGATTTTAATTTGGATTTTCGTGATTTTTATTAACTCTCCTGATGAAAGTTCTCTGAGTAAATCTGCCAAACAGAAACATGTTGAGACAACGTCCTGGATGTTTACAGGATTAGAACAATTTATGTTATGAAATAATAATCCGAAACTGAACTACATTGCTATTTGTTTGCTGAATGTACTGTATATCTATGTGTCACCTTACCATTTGTTGGGAATTGACGAAATACTCTCTTTTTTAGATGTTGATCTTAACAGAGACTATGTATAGGAATTTATGCTTTGATATTAGTGGTGTGATTTAGAATTTTTTTGTGTATTAAAGATTTATAAAGTATTTTAGATACCTGATGGTGCACAATCTGTTATTGAGCTCTGTCTCCAATTATATATTTATAGACATGAAAACAGCAGGAGAACTCTGCTCTCTTGATCCTGTAAATGTATTAAGGTACTTCCATCATCGCTTTATTGCCATGCTGAACTTCATTTGCAATAAAGCACTTCCTCTTCTCGGAGAAGTGTAACACTTCTTTTGGAGAAAAGAATATCAAGCCAGAGGAGCACCACACATTCACATGCTTTTGTGGATTAAAAATGCTCCTAAATTTGTTGAGGACTGTGATGCAACTGTTTTGCAGTCCATTCACAAATATGTCACTTGCGAAATCCCTTCAGAACGTACACATAGTGACATACATGCACACATTTTGCTGTTTCAAAGACACAAATGTGGCAAGTATTGTCGGCGCAAATATAAGAAGAAAGGCAAATACTACACCAAATGCTGCTTTGGTTTCCCTAGACCAGTTTCAGCAACAGGGCAAGTAAATGGCTTCATGGCTTCGGTTTGACAGTGTCACGATTCCTGCCCCCAGCCCCCCGGCATATCAGGCTGGAGCCAGGTCACGGCCACATAGTCGGCCCCTAAGGGCCTCTCCATCTCCCCAGACACCTAATTGGACTCAGACTTGGCGCCTTTGCCACCAAGCTCACACACAGTCATGAGATCCACTTAGTATTGGACTTGCAATGTATTATGGGGCAATGGATGCCCCCATGGAATTCAGTTCCTTGAACTGGATGAGCGGTCTAGTCTTTCGGGTGTGGCTCAGCCCAGGGATACCTGGGATACCTACAGACTATTTAAACCACACCCGGCCTGAGAAACATGCTTTGCGTTTCTCTGCACCTGCAGCGTGACACTCACCGTGCTCGGATCTCCTGAAGAGGCCCACTTCTTTCTTCAGTGCCAGCGCACCTGCAAGAATAAGAACTTTGTTGCCAATACTCACCGCGAAGAGCATCCAACTTCTGTCCAGCTCTTCCCAGTCTTGCGGATTCCTACGGCAGAGTCATCTCCATCTCAGCATGCCGCGTCCTACCAAAGTGGAGAAGAATAGAAGAAAAGACGTTAGTAAGCATTCTGCAATACTTAGCTCTCTTGAATTTGCAAATAGAGTTTAATCCTTAACTGAACTCCCGTCGATCGGACAACTTCTGCTCCGGAGCATCCCGCCGATCTGAAAAAGGGGAAAAGACACAGCAGGTTAGCGCAAAACATTTAAGAGGCGCCGCACATCGCGCTTTCTCACCGCAGCTCATCTCCTCAGCTCGCTTCCATGCTGGGTTACTGCGGCACCTAAAAGGACACGGAAAAGATGAACATTGGTTAGTGCTAAGGAAGCCCGGACCGGCTGAGTGGCGTCCCCGTGGATATCAGGTGAGTGTTACAGACACAGTGTTAAAGGGAAATCTCCTAAGAACACATACTGCGTACAAAGAACCGAAGCATCAACGTACATCAATGATTACAATGTCTATGGAATGCAAATGTAGATGTACAGTACATTGCAGACAATTCCACTGCAGTTGCACGATATGTCACAGCCTACTTAACCAAAGCAGAGAAAACAGAGCTCAAAGACCTCTGGAATGACATATCATCTGTCAAAACACTGGCACAGAAATTGTACAGCTTTGGCATAAAAATGCTGTCCCAATAGAGAATGTAGCTGCTACGAAGCCGCAAACTGTTTAACCGGCACCGCCTTATATGGGAAGTCTGAAAATATAGTGTGGCTAAGCCTTGGTCCTGCTACATCCAGAAAAAGAGTTCTGAAATTGTATGAAGACATAGAAATAATAGCCAAAAACAATCCCAACAGTCAGGACATTTTGAAAAACAACTTATTGGACACATACTACCCAAACAGGAGTATTACTTTAGAAACCATGTGCCTGTACCAGATAGCCCAAAACTTCTCATACAAAAATAACATTAAAATCAGATGAGAAGAAAGGTAGATACAGAGTCAAAAGTTGTGAAGGCAGCCCGGTGAAACTTACCTAATGCAGCCTGATTATTCATATGAAATTGTCATTAAAAACCCCTCAACACAAAGAACTGTGCTACATGGCTCTACTGCAACTTTTCAAACCATCCAGAAAAGAAGATTCATTAGCCACCCATGCCTCCTATGGAGATGCTTTCAAAGCAAATGAAAGTACCATAACGGGTATAAACTTTACACGGTACAAAACAATATTGGACAATGAACGCCAACAAGAAGAAGAACCTCAAGCACAACTAAGGGGTCGATTAATGGAATTAATGTGCGCCGAAAATTCCCGCGCAGAGGTGCCAAAACGTGCGAATCGCAGGAAAAGTGCGAAAATCGCAGTGCAAGTGCGAAAATCGCAGGAAAACCAGCGCACAGCGATTCATGGAAGTCCGTGCGCGAGAAAAACATCGGATGTGCGCTAAAAATGTGCGCCGCGCACGCCGGCGCACAGGTCATCCAACAGCGTGCGCCACGGTCACTGCGAAATCGCACATAGCGCGGCGCACATCACAAAAGTAGGCGGAACACGGGGCGTAACACTCGGAATGGGGAACAACGCGTTAAAAATGTGGGCGTCACGGGGGAAGTACAGGAGGCAAGTGCGCGGAACGCCCACACGCTCGCCTACAACCCGTATTCATGGAATCGAATATGGCAAACCAGCGCACGGTCAAAGACGCGCACAGGGCCAAACAAGTACGCCACAAGAAAGCAGGCGGTAGCGCCCCTGCGACTGAAAAAAATGCGCGCCAAAATGTGCGCTAACAAAAAGCACCCATATACAGCCATGATGAATGGCCCATACAGTGGCCCTCTAGGACAAATGAGGTGCAAAGGGGCACCGACAAACACGGACACCCGCTGTGTGAAAAATAGCGTGTGCGCGTGTTCCTGGGTGCGTGGGAAATTCCACACGCGATTAGCCTGGGTACGTGTACTTCGGGGTTGCATGGGAAGTTTCACACGCGATTAGCCTGGGTACGTGTACTACGGGGTGCGCGGGAAGTTCCACACGCTATTGGCCTGGGTAGGTGGGGGTGCGCGGGAAGTTCCACACGCGATTGGCCTGGGTACGTGTACTTCGGGGTGCGCGGGAAGTTCCACACGCGATTGCCCTGGGTATGTGTATTCCGATGTGCGCGGAAGATTCACACGCGATTTCTGCAGGGTACGTGTATTTCGGTGGTGCCGGGGAATGCTACACGTGATTTGGCCATGTGGGTCCCCCCAGGTGTTCCCTCTACACCCTGCACGGCCCCTGCAGACAGCCCACACCACAGGGTATTACCCTGCACCCCTGCTCAAGTCCCACAGGCAACCCATCCACCATGGCCATGGCCACCAGCCAACCCACATGTCACCTTGCACTACTGATCACCAACACATGTCTCCCACCACCCCCATCCCCCAGCCACCAGGGGCAGCCTCCACCAGGCCCCCACTCATGTCCCCTATTACCCCCACCCCCCAGCAGTGCAGGGGCAGCCTCCACCAGGCCCCCACCCATGTCTACCACCACCCCACCCCGCAGCCACCAGGGGCATCCTCCACCAGGCCCCCACTCATGTCTCCCACCACCCCCACCCCACAGCAGTGCTGAGGCAGCCTCCACCAGGCCCCCACCCATGTCCCCCTGCACCCCCACCCCCCCAGCAGTGCAGGGGCAGCCTCCACCAGGCCCCCACTCATGTCTCCCACCACCCCCTACCCCCCAGCAGTCAGGGGCACCCTCCACCAGGCCCCCACTCATGTCCAACTCATGTCTCCCACCACCCTCACCCCCCAGCCACCAGAGGCAGCCTCCACCAGGCCCCCACTCATGTCTCCCACCATCCCCACCCCCCAGCAGTGCAGGGGCAGCCTCCACCACGCCCCCACCCCCCAGCCACCAGGGGCAGCCTCCACCAGGCCCCCACTCATGTCTCCCACCACCCCCACCCCTCGGCAATGCAGGGGCAGCCTCCACCAGGCCCCCACTCATGTCTACCACCACCCCCAGCCACCAGGGGCAGCCTCCACCAGGCCCCCACTCATGTCCCCCTGCACCCCCACCCCAGCAGTGCAGGGGCAGCCTCCACCAGGCCCCCACCCATGTCTACCACCACCCCCACCCCCCAGCCACCAGGGGCAGCCTCCACCAGGCCACCACTCATGTCTCCCACCACCCCCATCCCCCAGCACTGCAGGGGCAGCCTCCACTAGGCCCCCACTCATGTCTACCAACACCCCCACCACCCAGCCACCAGGGGCAGCCTCCACCAGGCCCCTACTCATGTCTCCCACCACCCCCACCCCCCAGCAGTGCAGGGGCAGCCCCCACCAGGCCCCCACCCATGTCTACCACCACCCCCACCCCCCAGCCACCAGGGGCAGCCTCCACCAGGCCCCCACTCATGTCTACCACCACCCCCACCCCCAGCCACCAGGGGCAGCCTCCACCAGGCCCCCACTCATGTCTCCCACCACCCCCACCCCCCAGCCACCAGGGGCAGCCTCCACCAGGCCCCCACTCATGTCTCCCACCACCCCCACCCCCCAGCCACCAGGGGCAGCCTCCACCAGGCCCCCACTCATGTTGTAACACTCACCTGATTCCCGCAGAGGCGCCGGTCTTGACTGGGTGAATGCCGTATCTTCAAAGGTGATGTGTAACACACGGTTGGCTCTTTGGGCTGGACCTCTGTGCACTGTATGTCTGACTTGAAGAGTAAGATGTCTGCAGATAGAAAATATGGGATTAATGAACTGGGGTTATTGGGTGCCTCTCTCCTCTTCCCTTTCTCTTCTCCTGTAGAACCCCAAAGGTTAACGCCCTCACCTTAGGTAAGTGAACGCCGAGCTCTCCATCTGACTCGGGGCAGGGTGCCATAACCAGTTTCTTCACTGGATAAGGGTGCAGGCCTCTTGACCTCAGAGGACTGCTGTCCGTCATTAACTGCATGAACTGTAAGTTCTGGGCACTTCAAATGTCTTAAAAGTCTTTTGTAATGATATCTCTTGTTTTGCAGGGTTCCGGCGATAGCGGATGGCGGGCTGATGAGAGTTGAGGATCGAACCCGCGTGAGGAATAGAAGCGCCTGGAAGCACGTAAGTAAGCGCTTGTAGCCTGCTTCACGATGCGCACTAACTGTCCCTTTTATCTTGCAGGTACAAGTTCGGAGCTTTAGAGAAGCTGAAGGGTGCTGGAATACCCACTGGATTCGGCGTGGGAAGGAGTAATGGCACGTGAGTAATAAAGTTGCCCAATGTCTTTAAACGCACCTTCTTTTGTCTTTCAGATGCGGGATGCAGCGCCGAAGGCCTCCGGAGCGTGCGAAGAGCTGGTAAGCTTTTGTCTTTCAGATGCCGAAATGCAGTGCGAAGACCTCCGGAGCATGCGAAGAGTAGGTAAGCCTTTGTCTTTCAGATGCCGGAATGCAGCGCGAGGCGTTGGTGACAGCCGATGGACCAGGTAACAGATGCGCTGCCACTGAAGACCGTAGTGCTAACCTGTTCTTTCTTTGTTTTACAGGTGCTGCTGAAGACTGGATTCCAGGATGGTAAGCCTTTGTTCCCTTAGGCACAGGATCAGAAGCAGAAGACACGATGAGCGTTCTGCTGCAGAGAATGCAGAATAACACAAAGCAAGATTCATCCATCGGGTGTGGTTTAAATAGCCTCCTGTAATGCTTAGGTGTCGCCTTCCACAGCCACGCCTAGGTAAGAAAAGAGTTCCTGCTTTCCAGAAGAGTTCCAGTGTTCTGAACCTAGGGAGTAGCTCCTGCCCCACCCAACAGGAAAAGTAGTCCCAAACAGAAGAGGATCAGGGGTTTAACTGGCAGTAAGTAAGCAGCATGGCCTGCTGCAGGTAAGTCCACCCAAGCATTATGAGCCCGGCGCTTCCAGCGCTGGGACTGGGCATCTTTATGAGCCTGGTGCCACTGGTGCCAGGACAGGGTCCAAAAGGTCCCAATTGGGACTGGCTGGCACTCGGAACCGGGGTTATGGGTCTGCTTCCAAGGGAGTCGGGCAAGTCCTGATCTTTTGGAAGCAGAGATCATGACACATGTCCCCTATTACCCCCACCCCCCAACAGTGCAGGGGCAGCCTCCACCAGGCCCCCACTCATGTCTCCCACCACCCCCACCCCCCGGCCACCAGGGGCAGCCTCCACCTGGCCCCCACTCATGTCTCCCACCACCCCCACCCCCCAGCAGTGCAGGGGCAGCCTCCACCAGGCCCCCACTCATGTCTCCCACCACCCCCACCCCCTAGCCACCAGGGGCAGCCTCCACCAGGCCTCCACTCATGTCTCCCACCACCCCCACCCCCAGCAGTGCAGGGGCAGCCTCCACCAGGCCCCCACTCATGTCTACCACCACCCCACCCCACAGCCACCAGGGGCAGCCTCCACCAGGCCCCCACTCATGTCTCCCACCACCCCCACCCCCCAGCAGTGCAGGGGCAGCCTCCACCAGGCCCCCACTCATGTCTACCACCACCCCCACCCCCAGCCACCAGGGGCAGCCTCCACCAGGCCCCCACACATGTCTCCCACCACCCCCACCCCCCAGCAGTGCAGGGGCAGCCTCCACCAGGCCCCCACTCATGTCTCCCACCACCCCCACCCCCCAACAGTGCAGGGGCAGCCTCCACCAGGCCCCCACTCATGTCCCCTATTACCCCCACCCCCCAGCCACCAGGGGCAGCCTCCACCAGGCCCCTACTCATGTCTCCCACCACCCCCACCCCCCAGCAGTGCAGGGGCAGCCTCCACCAGGCCCCCACTCATGTCTCCCACCACCCCCCCCCAGCCACCAGGGGCAGCCTCCACCAGGCCCCCACTCATGTCTCCCACCACCCCCAGCCACCAGGGGCAGCCTCCACCAGGCCCCCACTCATGTCCCCTATTACCCCCACCCCCCAGCAGTGCAGGGGCAGCCTCCACCAGGCCCCCACTCATGTCCCCTATTACCCCCACCCCCCAGCCACCAGGGGCAGCCTCCACCAGGCCCCTACTCATGTCTCCCACCACCCCCACCCCCCAGCAGTGCAGGGGCAGCCTCCACCAGGCCCCCACTCATGTCTCCCACCACCCCCACCCCCCAGCCACCAGGGGCAGCCTCCACCAGGCCCCCACTCATGTCTCCCACCACCCCCACCCCCCAGCCACCAGGGGCAGCCTCCACCAGGCCCCCACTCATGTCCCCTATTACCCCCACCCCCCAGCAGTGCAGGGGCAGCCTCCACCAGGCTCCCACTCATGTCTCCCCCCAGCCACCAGGGGCAGCCTCCACCAGGCCCCCACTCATGTCTCCCACCACCCCCACCCCCCAGCAGTGCAGGGGCAGCCTCCACCAGGCCCCCACTCATGCCCCCCAGCCGTGCGATTTGCCTGGGTACGTTTACTTCGGGGTGCGCGGGAAGTTCCACACGCGATTGGCCTGGGTATGTGTACCTCGGGGTGCGCGGGAAGTTCCACACGCGATTAGCCTGGGTACGTGTACTTTGGGGTGCGCGTGAACTTCCACACGCGATTTGCCTGGGTACGTGTACTACGGGGTGTGCGGGAAGTTCCACACGCGATTGGCCTGGGTACGTGTACTTCGGGGTGCGCGTGAACTTCCACACGCGATTAGCCTGGGTACATGTACTTCGGGGTGCGCGGGAAGTCCCACACGCGATTGGCCTGGGTACGTGTACTTCGGGGTGCGCATGAACTTCCACACGCGATTGGCCTGGGTACGTGTACTTCGGGGTGCGCGTGAACTTCCACACGCGATGGGGCCTGTGAGAGTGGGGTACATGTATTCCAGGGGTGGGCGGCAATATTTACCCGCGACTGTGCCTGTGAGAGCGTGCTACGTGTATTCCTGGGGTGGGCGGGAAGATTCACACGTTCGCCTATGACGTGCCGAAAAATAAATGGTCCAATCCTGAGACACGTACGCCAGCATGTAGCAGGCGTACGTCGACCCGCGCAGCATAAAAGTGCGCGCAAACAACAAACAAGCTCATACGCCACGATGAATATACCATTCCTAGCAGCAGTGGCCGTGGGTTACCAAAGGAGGAGGAGGAGGATAGTGAGGGCCCGAATTTTCACTCTCAGAACCAGTCTTTTTGGGATGCCTGATGACCAGGTGTATGGGAGGTACAGGTTTCCCCTACACATAATACTGGACCTGTTCAGTGAGTGGGAGGATGACCTCACATCACCCACCCTGTGCTCCCAAGCACTCAGCCCCCTGGAGAAGGTCCTCAATGTACTGCACTTCTTGGCCACAGGATCATTTCAGCGGACAAGTGCCATAGTGGGTGGGGTGTCACAGGCCACGCAGTCACGCTGCCTACACCAGGTCTTGAACATCATCACTGCACGCCCATCAGTCCGTAGGCACATATACCTGCCCAGGACACCTGCAGAAAGGCAGGCTGCCACCCTCGATTTCTACGGTGTGGCACAATTCCCAAAAGTGCTCGGTGCCATTGACTGCACCTATGTGGCACTACGTCCCGCCAGGGCATCTGAGCACATCTATAGGAACCGCAAGCACTGGCATTCCATCAACGTGCAGGTAGTATGTAATGCTAAGGGAATCATCACCTCAGTATATTCCAACTATCCAGGGTCCACCCACGACAGCTTCATTTACCGAATGTCTACCCTAAGCCGGGACCTAGAAGCTGGGCGTCATGGCGATACATGGCTGCTTGGTGAGTATGAATGCCACTGCACATGCATGCATGTCAGATGCAGAGTTATGTCACTACCCCACTAATGATACCCATCACCTCCTCACCAGGGGACAGTGCCTACCCTCTGAGCACCCACATGATGACGCCAATTCGGAACCCCATCACGCCTCCAGAGGTAAGATACAACACAGCCCATATTGCAACCCGGGGCATAGTGGAGCGCACATTCGGAGTGCTCAAGTCACGCTTTCGCTCCCTTGACCGTTCTGGCGTGCAGCTGTTATATGCGCCCCCAGTAGTGTGCAGGATCATAGTGGCAGCATGTGTCCTGCACAATGTTGCAACACGGCGGGGCCTGGCCGTGGACATGGTGGTGCCCCCACATCCCCAACCACATGCACGCCCGCTGCGCATGGGAGGGGAGAGGGCACGGGGTGAGGCAGCCCGTACGCAGCTGATGGCTAATTACTTCATATAGAAATCACACCCCAGTGGAGTGCACACAGGCCTGGCACATACCATCTGATAAGCAATGATGACTCGACCTGACAATTAAGACGAACAAAGGGACTGTCAACTGTCAGAACCATAGCAGCCTGAGATTTTTCATGTGGAAGTGTCACAATGTGTGCATCCCTACCTACACAAACACCACCAATGCAGTGTCATGAAAAGACACTTCCATGCTGCAGAAATGAATACCCACTTGCAAAATACTACATGAAAACAGTGCCATGTCACCCACCCCCTCCCCGGCACGGCCACACAACACACCATGGCATGTCATGCAATGTGAGAGGAAAGAAATTAATCCCCACAACATGCCCCAAGTGTCAGCAGCTACAGTGTCCCTAATGGAAACATGTCCACACATGAAATGCTCACAGTAATGCAGGACCTACAACCCACATTACCAAATACTTACCAAGAATACCAATCACCTACACAACCTCCAACCTACCTTAAACATGACATTACAGACTTAAAAATTAGCTAGCCTCACCACCTGTTGATGACAGCCCTCCGAACACTTCCAAGTATACAGTGTTAGCGCCACGCAAGAGTGTAGGTGCACTGCTTACAACATGGACTCCAGTTCCAAGGTGGACTGCATTGTGAAGACATGAGGAATGGACCTGCAAATATGGTGGATGAGATGGATGCAGAGGCACATATCAATACACCACGCAGTGTACAATACAACAACAATATGCACTATGAATGTATACACAGTATTGACTACAGACTGCCCACACAGCTCATGGGAGTCCAATGTCACCATGTACGTCAATGTCACTTGGGCACACCCTTTGCAAGCCCATGGAAACGGGAAGCAGGAGGGGTGTGTGTGACAAAAACCCAAGCATCTGAACCAAATCCATGACAAGCCTGCATGTGCCCAGCCACAATGCAGCGTATGCCCACGGGAGCCACACAAGGCAACACACTGTCCCAAAAAAAAAAAAGAAATGGCCATTAATGGGCCCGGGGGGGGGGGGGGGATTGGGGAGGCCACCCAGGAGGTCCGAGGACAGGGTGCACACCAAAACCCACCTGTGTGGATCTTGCGAAAAAAGAACACCTCCATGGGCTCATGGCCTACACGGCTACCCTATTGTGGGAGTATCACTGCTGTCGCTATCCTCACCCTCTGCAGCTGCATCCGGAGGTGGTGGCACTATGGGAGGCAGCCCACGCAAAGCCCTAGTCTGTTCCTCCATGGCTGCAAGCATGCAGGTGTGGTAGGTCTCGTTCTGGAGGATAAGTGTGCGGAGGTCCCCATGCAACAACTCACGGGATGCCCGGACCTCCGCCCTAGTTGCCTGCATTTCAGCTGAGAGCATACGGGTGAGACGCTCCAGCTGCTATTCTGTCCTTCGGTTTGTTGAAGCCTCAAGCTCAACAAGAGTCGTCCCGAGGTGAAGGAGTTCCAGCCTCAGGGCTTCCCTGTGGCCCTGGGACTCTATGGAGATGGCTTCCTGCAGAGTCGCCAGTGCCGCCCGCCTGTCCCTGTCGGACGCCAACATGTCCTCCCTGTGTGACTGGCAGATGGAGTCGGTTGCCGGCTGTAGTCGCTCCATCAGCCTTTCGGGGGGGACAATGGAAGTGGCCACCCTATCCATGGCCTGAGCCATCATCTCTGATGATGCTGCCTGTTGGGTTGCCATACCGTAAATGGATTGCTCCCATGCGGTATTGCCAGGTGGCGTACGGCCACCACGTCGGCGGGCACCACACCTGTCTGGGGCAAGGCGAACTGCGCCTTGCTGTGCCGGCACTGCCTGAGGCTGCAGGACTGCATTCCCCCTCTGATCTGCTGGCCCAGGAACAGGATCAGATGTCGCGGAGTGTGACCCTGCATCCGTAACCACCAAAGGCGTACCTGCCAACACTGACATCCTCATTGAGGGTTCTAACCCTGGTGCAGGTGGGTCGGACAGAACAGAATCCCTCCCAGGAACACTCACCTGCGACGGCACGTAGGTCCCATCATCCGAATCAACACCTGAGTACAGCTCGGGGGAGGTGCAGCCAGAGACACCGCTTGAGAGCACGACCTGCAGCAGTTGTGGGCTCTCACCCACCACCACACCACATCCCTCACTGGTGGTCGGTCGGCCCTCAGACCCCTCCTGGGTCTGCACCATCTCCACAACCCCAGCAGTATCAAGTGCGTCTTCCCCTGCAAAGACATAAAAGAAAACAAATGGAAACAGGCATTAGCACTATGGTACACAATTAGGGCTGAGAGGCTACAGAAACAGTACTTGATTGACACATGTCCCACATGACTAAAACACTCCCATGCATGCACCGTCACTGCGTGTGATGGGGAGGCAGATGGCACACATTGATGACACCAAGATGGAAGATGAACACATTTGCTGCATGCTGCCTAGCAGTGGCATCACACATTGGCCAGTGATTGGCAGGTCAAATACATATGCCATCACACAGATGGCATGTACCCTAGCCATGAAGTGAAGAGGGAGAGGAGGTCAACAATTGTTCATTCAGTCCAGTTTGTTCATATAATTGATTATTTTCATTGTAATGGTCCAAATGTTTAACCTGCAGCTGCCAGTCAAAAATGGTCCTATAGCACAGGGACATGTCCAAACTAATCATGTCCACGAAACTGAGCCAGTCCACTGTACCATAGCCATGTCAGACATGTGACAATAGGACTGAGAAATCCCGAGTAAAAGCGGTGGTATGCAAAGAATCTGCCTGAATAAACAGAGGCAAATAAGCAACAGTGTTGTGGCAAGATGACACTCCAAGGGCAACTGGCGTGGTGTTGGGCTGGATGTCTAATGTTGGCCGAAGGGATGCTGCTATACCCAAATGCTGTTGCCAAGAATGTATAGGAAGAGGCACATGGGTGAGCCGAACCACTCAGGCACACACACCCTCCCCTGGCACCCAAACAGAAGCCCTCCCACACACACAATGCACATGGATGACACACACATGCATGTGCACTCACCGGACAATGCCTCGTAATCTGCCACTTCTCCCACGCCTTGGATCTGTTCCTCCGTGACGTAGGTCCCAGCAACCTGCTCATGTGGAGTGAGTTCTATGTCGTCTCCTGGAGACCCACCTCCAGTCACTAGAGTTGCGGCATGACTTGAGGCCAGCTTATTCTTTGCCCTGCGCTTCAGGTCATTCCAGCGCTTGTAGCATTCATTAGCTGTGCGCCTCACGATTCCAAGGGCACTTATGATGTCCGCAATGGTCTGCCAGTGTGCCTGACATTGTGCAGGTGTGGTCTTGGATCCTGCAACAATCACCATTTCGCGGTCATGTGCGGACACATACTCTACAAGTGCATTCAGTTCGGCCTCATTGAAGCTGGGCTTCCTTGACGGGCCGGACTGTGTAGCCGTGTCTGGGGTATCAGCCTCTACTGGACGAGCACTCTTCCTCTTCCGCTTGAAAGGTGGTGGGGATCTGAAATGTCCTGCGCCGCTCTGGACTCTAGGGGCAGGAGCGTGGGATTGCACACTCAGCATGGGAGTTGGTGCAGGCATTATCTCAAGTGTGATGGTATCAGGGGGAATGTCAGCATGATGGACTTGGACCGACACTGTCCTGGATGGGTGTGTGAGAGGTGGGGTGGATGGAGCCGCAGCTGCCCCTGCAGCCTCCCCAGCCTGCCTACGCGGGGCAGCAGATGACCTAGCTGCCCCTGATCCACGTGGCCTGATGACACCAACGTTCACCGGCGCACGTGGCCTAGACCTGCTGACCTGGAAGTCAGCCATGGAGTCACCCTGTGCCAGGTCTGGTTCCACAGTGGGCTGGTCCAACAAGGGCTGAGCATGGATGGTGTCAGACACGGTAACCTCAACCATGGGGGGGGCATGGGTGTCCCTGACTGCTCCTCCACACATGGGGGGCTAGGGGCACCCTGCAAGTCATGACCACGTCCCCTACCGGATCCACCACGGCCACCACTTAGGGCTTGGCCACCTTTGCCACCCTTACGGCTTGTTCGCCTCCCAGCCATGGCACTGATGTTATTGTGCGTATGGGAGTCGATGTGAACTATTGTCCTGGGCAATTGGGGGTCAAAGGGGTTGGGTACCAGATGGTAATCGTACCCTAGTGCTCTAGCAAGGCTGTATGTCACCCCTGGGGAAAGATGACGGGTCACGCAACGCACAGGCACCCCAAAAAAGCGAAGTAAGGTGCACGCAACCCCTCCTAGACCACGTGCGTGGAAAAATAAACCTGCACTACGCTGTGGCACCCAGGAACACAAGAATGAACGTATGCGTGTCACACGCAGCCTAGAATGACCTCTGAAGGGGTACGCGACACACGGGGCAAGCACAGATGTTAAATACGTGCGCGACCCACCGTCCGCCAGGAACAAAAGCGTGAAAAATATGCGCGTGTGTGCGTTGGCAACACCCCAGCCAAAAGAAGAATTGTACGCTGTCTGAGGAGACAGGACAACAGTAGTAGGGAACGCTGTTTGAGGAAACAGGCCCAGGAAAAAGAGAAAAAGCTGTCAGAGGTAACAGGGAGTACGAACTGGAAACACCGTGAAGTAAATCGCGTGTGAACCGACAAGAAGTACAGATTTCACCCACTCGCTCTCCACGAAAAGCACGTACAAGGAAATGGCGCTTTACACGTACCTTTTATACACACGTCACAGACGCGCATACGCAATGAGGCCATTTCCAAAAATTATGCGCTTTGACACTCGGACGTGTATCTCTTCATTTTTACACGCACCATTCTCTACGGCCATGCGCGTGACGTCACAGCTGCGCATGGTGGCCTTTGGGCCAATGAAATCGCATATGCGAGCACACGTGGTAAAACTGCACGTCCGAGTGTCATCGCGTGTAATCGGAGGGAAGTGAGCGTGCACGCGATTGGCCTGGGTACGTGTATTTCTGGGGTGCGCAGGAAGTTCCACACGCAATTGGTGGAAATCCACGTGTGCTCTGTCATCACGTGTAATGAGGGAAACACCCGCGTGCCTCACGTCACAGACGCGCTCACGCGCTAAGGGCCTTTGGTCCAATGAAATCGCATATGCGTGCTGACGTGCATACGCGCTAAGGGCCTTTCCTCGATTTACACGCAGACGTGCAGGATTTTCACCTGCCAAATCACTCCGTATCAAGCTGGCCATGCGTAAGCACACGGAAGACCACGCTCGTGCCCAAAAGGCCGAATTACTGCCCCCCAGAGCCCCGAGCAGCCTCCCACGAGCCATCTGCTGCTGCCTGCCTGCCTGCCTGCCTGCCTGCTTGCTGCCACCGTGCCCTGCCATTTGGTGCCTGCACATCAGCCATCTGCAGGGGTCCATTTGCTGTGTCCACCCCTGCTGGAACAGAAGACTCCCGACTGGGATACCATCGCTCCACAGCCCAGCCCCAGGACCCAGTTGCCCACCCACTCCTGCCTCTGGGGTTGCCATGTCGGGCACTGCTACATCTGGCACCACTGGCAACCCCCGGCCAGAGAGGCAGAGGGGCACCAGCTTCACTGCCACCGAAGTTGGTGTCCTGGTGGAGCAAGTCTTGGGGCAGTATGTTTCCCTCTTCAGAAGTAAGTGCGCCAACAAGGAAGGACGGACTCGGATCTGGACGGACATCGTGACTGCCATCAACGCGGAGGGGGTGGCAGTCCGCGACTACCAACATGTCAAGAAGCTCTGGGATGACTGCAGGTCCAGGACCCTCTTGAAGGCCCGGCGCCTCGTGGAGGGGGGCCGGGGCCGCATGAGTACCATCCAGATGAGGGTCCTGGAACGCATAGGCCCAGCTTTCCACGCCCAGATCCTTGAGAGGCAGACCCGTCTGGAGTTGAGCGGTAAGTGGCCAAGCATTGCTGTGTGAGACAGGGCATGTCGCAGTGTGCTGGTTGTCTGATACTTGCCTGTATGTGTGACATAGGCCATGTATGCATGTGTGTGTGCAGGGACGTCATGCATGTGAGACCAGTAATGTGTGAACCACACGGTTGGTGCATGTGTTCAAATGCAACATGGGTTGCCCTATGCGGAATGGCCACATGAAAGCATGGCAGTCTCTGTTCCTGGACATGGGTGAGGGATGGGTGCCGATGCCATGTACATGTATGCTGTCCATGTCTGTGTGTCTGACCTGTGTGTCTGTGACTTGTGAATGCCAGGGATGCATGACACATGTCTGTCGCAATGTTCAGGTTCACTGATGCAGCCTAGTCATCCTTGTATCCACTGTGTCTGTGGTGTACGAGGCCAGATGGATGAAACTAGGGTGAAGTGTGTGCATGTGATAGGCATGGCACATGATGCATGTGAGTTCCAAAACAACAGTGTATGTTTCAAGAATCACTTGGACATGTATGCTAATGTCCATAGCATGCGCCATGCCTGTTACCGCATGTGTTTTACCTGCACTGAGCCATGTGTTGTGGAGGGACATGATGGAAGTGATCTTTGACAGTGCCACTCATCTGCTATTGCTTCCTGTCTAGGGGACCATTGTACAGTACCCTGATGCTTGTGTTCTATGTCTCCCTCTACACAGCGCCACGTGAGGAAGAGGGCGGAGACGGCTCTATGGAGCAAAGCGGCGGGGATTTCCCCACGGCTGCAGCGGAAGGGGTGGGTGAGCCCCCACAGGGGCTTGCAACGGCGGAAGACGGGGTGGAGCCATCCAGGTTTGTGGTTTCCACAGAGGAGGAGGAGGCCGCTACTGAGGCGCACATGGGGCCTGGTGGGGGCATCCCTGCTGGGGCAAGTGTTGCAGTCCAGGGGCAGGAGGCAGCACAGGTCGCCGTGGAGGGGCCTGTGCATGTCACTGTCCCTGACACTGTGACTGCACCACCATGCACCAGCAGGGATGCCCCATCCTAGGCCCGTCCGCAGGTAGGGGGGATGTCCATGTCATCTGACTCCCCTCCACCTGCGTACGAGGGGACCCCTGGCCATATGGAGAAGGTCCTGATTGGTGTCGCGTTGCGCACAGGTGCAATTCGTGATGAGGTGCGTGCTTCCCGGGAGGAGCATGCACGTCATCAAGGAGAGCACCGTGCCGACGTGGCCCAGTTGGGAACGGCCATGGTCGGGGGTTTCCTACATGTGTCGGCCAATCTGGCGACCCTCTCCTCCTCTGTGGAGACTATGCACCAGTCGTTCTCCATGCCATCTTCCGGCCCAGATGCCACCAGGGCCCCCTGTGGACCTGCCCCGACCAATGCAGCCGCCTCGGTGGGGATCCCATCCCTGCCACAGTTGGGAGTCGGAGGTCCAGCAGGGGTGGACACACCAGCAACTGGACCCCAGCAGATGGAGGATGTGACGGCATCATCGGGCAGGGCACGTGCACGACGGCGTCGGTGGATACCATCAGCCTGGATGCCGTCGTGCTGGCACAGGCAGTTGCGTCGGAGGCAGCGGCAGGCTCGACATGGGAGGCATCATGGCTCGGGGCCATCAACATCAGGGGTGCAGGCATCGGCCGGAGGGCAGGAGAACCCTGGAATGGGAGTGGCTTCCGTGTGGGAGCGGTTGGGCCAGCAGATAGGTGCAGAGCGGCAGCGGGCAGAGGAGGAACGGCTCACAATGGTCAGGGCGGAGAACTCCATGCGGAGGGCGCTGAGGCGGGCTGAGTGCCTCGAGGGTCTTCGCAGGGAGTTGGAGCTGGACACTGCTTTATCCCTGCGAGACCTCGGGGCCAGGGAACATGCCCGCCTCCAAGCCATTGAACAGGAGTTCGATGATGCCCTGGCCCATGACAACATCCAGTGAGCCGTTGGACTAGCCCGCTGCCCATGTAAATAGTTATGTAGTTAGTGTTAGGTTTCCTTTGTTTTTGCATTTTCTTTGGACCTTTTGGACAATGGGCCACATTTTTATATATAGTTATTTTTTATTAGGTAGTGTTGTTAAATAGGTTTCATTTCTTTTGTTGGGATCATGGACCCTGGCTTGTTCACCTGTACATAGTTCACTGTTGGATTTTCTTTTCTTTTTACAATTTACCCATGGAGCAATGGCTTTCAATTATAATTTCCCATTGGATTTTCTTTTCTGGGCTGTGACTTTGTACACCATTCCTTTGGATTCTGATTTTTGGTTTTGCATTTTTTCATGGACATGCTTCTTTTTACTTTTTTTACATTCCCATTTCTGTTAGTTTATTTTTGATTCAATTCATGTTTTCTTTAATACATATTTTTTGATCAAACTTCAATCTGTAGTATCATCTCATTGTTTTCATGCATATCATGATATGGGTTTTGAGATTCACTGACACCCATTGGGTGTATGTGAGGGACATGTGTTCGTTTCCAAACTTGCAATTGCAGTTCTATCATGTTATTGCCATTTCTGAGTGGGTGGATGCAATACTCAGGTGGGTGTTTTGCATTTGGAGGCTGACCATAGGGACCGGGGATCTAGATTGTGATGACATGTTGGCTGGGGAACATGAGTTGGACATGAGTGGGGGCCTGCTGGCAGGTGCCCCACAGTGATGGGGGGTGAGGGTGCAGGGGAACATGAGTTGGACATGAGTGGGGGCCTGCTGGCAGGTGCCCCACAGTGCTGGGGGTGGGGGTGCAGGGGAACATGAGTGGGGGCCTGGTGGAGGCTGCCCCTGGTGGCTGGGGGGTGGGGGTGGTGGTAGACATGATTGGGGGCCTGGTGGAGGCTGCCCCTGCACTGCTGGGGGGTGGGGGTGCAGGGGGACATGAGTGGGGGCCTGGTGGAGGCTGCCCCTGGTGGCTGGGGGGTGGGGGTGGTGGTAGACATGGGTGGGGGCCTGGTGGAGGCTGCCCCTGCACTGCTGGGGCGTGGGGGTGCAGGGGGACATGAGTGGGGGCCTGGTGGAGGCTGCCCCTGGTGGCTGCGGGGTGGGGGTGCTGGGAGACAGGAGTGGGAGCCTGGTGGAGGGTGCCCCTGACTGCTGGGGGGTAGGGGGTGCAGGGAGACAGGAGTGGGGGCCTGGTGGAGGGTGCCCCTGACTGCTGGGGGCTGGGGGTGGTGGGAGACATAAGTGGGGGCCTGGTGGAGGCTGCCCCTGGTGGCTGGGGGGTGGGGGTGCTGGGAGACAGGAGTGGGAGCCTGGTGGAGGGTGCCCCTGACTGCTGGGGGTAGGGGGTGCAGAGAGACAGGAGTGGGGGCCTGGTGGAGGGTGTCCCTGACTGCTGGGGGGTGGGGGTGGTGGGAGACATGAGTGGGGGCCTGGTGGAGGCTGCCCCTGGTGGCTGGGGGGTGGGGGTGCTGGGAGACAGGAGTGGGAGCCTGGTGGAGGGTGCCCCTGACTGCTGGGGGTTAGGGGGTGCAGGGAGACAGGAGTGGGGGCCTGGTGGAGGGTGCCCCTGACTGCTGGGGGGTGGGGGTGGTGGGAGACATGAGTGGGGGCCTGGTGGAGGCTGCCCCTGCACTGCTGGGGGATGGGGTGGTGGGAGACATGAGTGGGGGCCTGGTGGAGGCTGCCCCTGGTGGCTGGAGGGTGAGGGTGGTGGGAGACATGAGTTGGACATGAGTGGGGGCCTGGTGGAGGGTGCCCCTGACTGCTGGGGGGTAGGGGGTGGTGGTAGCCCTGAGTCGGGGCCTGGTGGAAGCTGCCCCTGGTGGCTAGGGGGTGAGGGTGGTGGGAGACATGAGTTGGACATGAGTGGGGGTCTGGTGGAGGGTGCCCCTGACTGCTGGGGGTAGGGGTGCTGGTAGCCCTGAGTGGGGGCCTGGTGGAGGCTGCCCCTGGTGGCTGGAGGGGTGGGGGTGGTGGGAGGCATGGGTGGGGGCCTGGTGGAGGCTGCCCCTGGTGGCTGGGGGGTGAGGGTGGTGGGAGACATGAGTTGGACATGAGTGGGGGCCTGGTGGAGGGTGCCCCTGACTGCTGGGGGGTAGGGGGTGGTGGTAGCCCTGAGTGGGGGCCTGGTGGAGGCTGCCCCTGGTGGCTGGGGGGTGAGGGTGGTGGTAGACATGGGTGGGGGCCTGGTGGGGGCTGCCCCTGCACTGCTGGGGGGTGGGGGTGGTGGGAGACATGAGTAGGGGCCTGGTGGAGGCTGCCCCTGCACTGCTAGGGGGTGGTGGGAGACATGAGTGGGGGCCTGGTGGAGGCTGCCCCCGGTGGCTGGGGGGTGAGGGTGGTGGGAGACATGAGTTGGACATGAGTGGGGGCCTGGTGGAGGGTGCCCCTGACTGCTGGGGGGTAGGGGGTGGTGGTAGCCCTGAGTGGGGGTCTAGTGGAGGCTGCCCCTGGTGGCTGGGGGGTGAGGGTGGTGGGAGACATGAGCTGGACATGAGTGGGGGCCTGGTGGAGGGTGCCCCTGACTGCTGGGGGGTAGGGGTGGTGGTAGCCCTGAGTGGGGGCCTGGTGGAGGCTGCCCCTGGTGGCTGGGGGGTGGGGGTGGTGGGAGACATGAGTGGGGGCCTGGTGGAGGCTGCCCCTGGTGGCTGGGGGTGAGAGTGGTGGGAGACATGAGTTGGACATGAGTGGGGGCCTGGTGGAGGGTGCCCCTGACTGCTGGGGGGTAGGGGGTGGTGGTAGCCCTGAGTGGGGGCCTGGTGGAGCTGCCCCTGGTGGCTGGGGGGTGAGGGTGGTGGGAGACATGAGTTGGACATGAGTGGGGGCCTGGTGGACGGTGCCCCTGACTGCTGGGGGGTGGGGGTGGTGGGAGACATGGGTGGGGGCCTGGTGGAGGCTGCCCCTGGTGGCTGGGGGGTGGGGTGGTGGTAGACATGGGTGGGGGCCTGGTGGAGGCTGCCCCTGCACTGCTGGGGGTGGGGGTGCAGGGGGACATGAGTGGGGGCCTGGTGGAGGCTGCCCCTGCACTGCTGGGGGGTCGGGGGTGGGAGACATGAGTGGGGGACTTGTGGAGGCTGCCCCTGCACTGCTGGGGGGTGGGGGTGGTGGGAGACATGAGTGGGGGCCTGGTGGAGGCTGCCCCTGGTGGCTGGGGGGTGGGGGTGGTGGTAGACATGAGTGGGGGCCTGGTGGAGGCTGCCCCTGCACTGCTGGGTGGTGGGGGTTGTGGGAGACATGAGTGGGGGCCTGGTGGAGGCTGCCCCTGGTGGCCGGGGGGTGGGGGTGGTGGTAGACATGAGTGGGGGCCTGGTGGAGGCTGCCCCTGCACTGCTGGGGGGTGGGAGTGGTGGGAGACATGAGTGGGGGCCTGGTGGAGGCTGCCCCTGGTGGCTGGGGGGTGGGGGTGGTGGTAGACATGAGTGGGGGCCTGGTGGAGGCTGCCCCTGCACTGCTGGGGGGTGGGGGTGGTGGGAGACATGAGTGGGGGCCTGGTGGAGGCTGCCCCTGCACTGCTGGGGGGTGGGAGATATGAGTGGGGGCCTGGTGGAGGCTGCCCCTGGTGGCTGGGGGGTGGGGGTGGTGGTAGACATGGGTGGGGGCCTGGTGGAGGCTGCCCCTGGTGGCTGGGGGGTGGGGGTGGTGGTAGACATGGGTGGGGGCCTGGTGGAGGCTGCCCCTGCACTGCTGGGGCGTGGGGGTGCAGGGGGACATGAGTGGGGGCCTGGTGGAGGCTGCCCCTGGTGGCTGCGGGGTGGGGGTGCTGGGAGACAGGAGTGGGAGCCTGGTGGAGGGTGCCCCTGACTGCTGGGGGGTAGGGGGTGCAGGGAGACAGGAGTGGGGGCCTGGTGGAGGGTGCCCCTGACTGCTGGGGGCTGGGGGTGGTGGGAGACATAAGTGGGGGCCTGGTGGAGGCTGCCCCTGGTGGCTGGGGGGTGGGGGTGCTGGGAGACAGGAGTGGGAGCCTGGTGGAGGGTGCCCCTGACTGCTGGGGGGTAGGGGGTGCAGAGAGACAGGAGTGGGGGCCTGGTGGAGGGTGTCCCTGACTGCTGGGGGGTGGGGGTGGTGGGAGACATGAGTGGGGGCCTGGTGGAGGCTGCCCCTGGTGGCTGGGGGGTGGGGGTGCTGGGAGACAGGAGTGGGAGCCTGGTGGAGGGTGCCCCTGACTGCTGGGGGTTAGGGGGTGCAGGGAGACAGGAGTGGGGGCCTGGTGGAGGGTGCCCCTGACTGCTGGGGGGTGGGGGTGGTGGGAGACATGAGTGGGGGCCTGGTGGAGGCTGCCCCTGCACTGCTGGGGGATGGGGTGGTGGGAGACATGAGTGGGGGCCTGGTGGAGGCTGCCCCTGGTGGCTGGAGGGTGAGGGTGGTGGGAGACATGAGTTGGACATGAGTGGGGGCCTGGTGGAGGGTGCCCCTGACTGCTGGGGGGTAGGGGGTGGTGGTAGCCCTGAGTCGGGGCCTGGTGGAAGCTGCCCCTGGTGGCTAGGGGGTGAGGGTGGTGGGAGACATGAGTTGGACATGAGTGGGGGTCTGGTGGAGGGTGCCCCTGACTGCTGGGGGTAGGGGTGCTGGTAGCCCTGAGTGGGGGCCTGGTGGAGGCTGCCCCTGGTGGCTGGAGGGGTGGGGGTGGTGGGAGGCATGGGTGGGGGCCTGGTGGAGGCTGCCCCTGGTGGCTGGGGGGTGAGGGTGGTGGGAGACATGAGTTGGACATGAGTGGGGGCCTGGTGGAGGGTGCCCCTGACTGCTGGGGGGTAGGGGGTGGTGGTAGCCCTGAGTGGGGGCCTGGTGGAGGCTGCCCCTGGTGGCTGGGGGGTGAGGGTGGTGGTAGACATGGGTGGGGGCCTGGTGGGGGCTGCCCCTGCACTGCTGGGGGGTGGGGGTGGTGGGAGACATGAGTAGGGGCCTGGTGGAGGCTGCCCCTGCACTGCTAGGGGGTGGTGGGAGACATGAGTGGGGGCCTGGTGGAGGCTGCCCCCGGTGGCTGGGGGGTGAGGGTGGTGGGAGACATGAGTTGGACATGAGTGGGGGCCTGGTGGAGGGTGCCCCTGACTGCTGGGGGGTAGGGGGTGGTGGTAGCCCTGAGTGGGGGTCTAGTGGAGGCTGCCCCTGGTGGCTGGGGGGTGAGGGTGGTGGGAGACATGAGCTGGACATGAGTGGGGGCCTGGTGGAGGGTGCCCCTGACTGCTGGGGGGTAGGGGTGGTGGTAGCCCTGAGTGGGGGCCTGGTGGAGGCTGCCCCTGGTGGCTGGGGGGTGGGGGTGGTGGGAGACATGAGTGGGGGCCTGGTGGAGGCTGCCCCTGGTGGCTGGGGGTGAGAGTGGTGGGAGACATGAGTTGGACATGAGTGGGGGCCTGGTGGAGGGTGCCCCTGACTGCTGGGGGGTAGGGGGTGGTGGTAGCCCTGAGTGGGGGCCTGGTGGAGCTGCCCCTGGTGGCTGGGGGGTGAGGGTGGTGGGAGACATGAGTTGGACATGAGTGGGGGCCTGGTGGACGGTGCCCCTGACTGCTGGGGGGTGGGGGTGGTGGGAGACATGGGTGGGGGCCTGGTGGAGGCTGCCCCTGGTGGCTGGGGGGTGGGGTGGTGGTAGACATGGGTGGGGGCCTGGTGGAGGCTGCCCCTGCACTGCTGGGGGTGGGGGTGCAGGGGGACATGAGTGGGGGCCTGGTGGAGGCTGCCCCTGCACTGCTGGGGGGTCGGGGGTGGGAGACATGAGTGGGGGACTTGTGGAGGCTGCCCCTGCACTGCTGGGGGGTGGGGGTGGTGGGAGACATGAGTGGGGGCCTGGTGGAGGCTGCCCCTGGTGGCTGGGGGGTGGGGGTGGTGGTAGACATGAGTGGGGGCCTGGTGGAGGCTGCCCCTGCACTGCTGGGTGGTGGGGGTTGTGGGAGACATGAGTGGGGGCCTGGTGGAGGCTGCCCCTGGTGGCCGGGGGGTGGGGGTGGTGGTAGACATGAGTGGGGGCCTGGTGGAGGCTGCCCCTGCACTGCTGGGGGGTGGGAGTGGTGGGAGACATGAGTGGGGGCCTGGTGGAGGCTGCCCCTGGTGGCTGGGGGGTGGGGGTGGTGGTAGACATGAGTGGGGGCCTGGTGGAGGCTGCCCCTGCACTGCTGGGGGGTGGGGGTGGTGGGAGACATGAGTGGGGGCCTGGTGGAGGCTGCCCCTGCACTGCTGGGGGGTGGGAGATATGAGTGGGGGCCTGGTGGAGGCTGCCCCTGGTGGCTGGGGGGTGGGGGTGGTGGTAGACATGGGTGGGGGCCTGGTGGAGGCTGCCCCTGCACTGCTGGGGGGTGGGGGTGGTGGGAGACATGAGTGGGGGCCTGGTGGAGGCTGCCCCTGCACTGCTGGGGGGTGGGGGTAATAGGGGACATGAGTGGGGGCCTGGTGGAGGCTGCCCCTGCACTGCTGGGGGTTGGGGGTGGTGGGAGATATGAGTGGGGGCCTGGTGGAGGTTGCCCCTGCACTGCTGGGGGGTGGGGGTAATAGGGGACATGAGTGGGGGCCTGGTGGAGGGTGCCCCTGACTGCTGTGGGGTGGGGGTGCTGGGAGACATGCATTGTTGATCAGTAGTGCAAGGTGACATGTGGGTTGGCTGGGGGGCATGCCCATGGTGGATGGGCTGCCTGCGGGACATGAGCAGGGGTGCAGGGTAGTCCCCCGTGGTGTGGGCTGCCTGCAGGGGCCGTGGAGGTTGTAGAGCGAACACCTGGGAGGACCCACACGGCCAATTCACGTGTAGTACTCCCTAGAACCCCTGAAATACACGTACCCTGCTGAAATCGCGTGTGGAACTTCACGCACACCCTTGAAATACACGTACCCTGCTGAAATCACATGTGGAACTTCCCGCGCACCCCTGAAATACACGTACCCTGCTGGAATCGCGTGTGGAACTTCCCGCGCACCCCTGGAATACACGTACCCTGCTCGCACGGGGCCAATCGCATGTGGAACTTCCCGCGCACTCCTGAAATACACATACCCTGCTGAAATCGCGTGTGGAACTTCCTGCGCACCTCTGAAATACACGTACCCTGCTGAAATCACGTGTGGAACTTCCCGCGCACCCCTGAAATACACGTACCCTGCTGAAATCGCGTGTGGAACTTCCCGCGCACCCCTGAAATACACATACCCTGCTGAAATCGCATGTGGAACTTCCCGTGCACCCCTGAAATACACGTACCCTGCTCGCACGGGGCCAATCGCGTGTGGAACTTCCCGCGCACCCCTGCAATACACGTACCCTGCTGAAATCGCGTGTGGAACTTCCCGCGCACCCCTGGAATACACGTACCCTGCTCGCACGGGGCCAATCGCGTGTGGTACTACCCGCGCTCCCCTGAAATACACGTACCCTGATGGAATCGCGTGTGGAACTTCCCGCGCCCCCAGAAATACACGTACCCTGCTGAAATCGCGTGTGGAACTTCCTGCGCACCCCTGAAATACACGTACCCTGCTGAAATCGCGTGTGGAACTTCCCATGCACCCCTGGAATACACGTACCCTGCTCGCACGGGGCCAATCGCGTGTGGAACTTCCCGCGCACCCCTTAAATACACGTACCCTGCTGAAATCGTGTGTGGAATTTCCCGTGCACCCCTGGAATACACGTACCCTGCTCGCACGGGGCCAATCGCGTGTGGAACTTCCCGCGCACCCCTGAAATACACGTACCCTGCTCGCACGGGGCCAATCGCGTGTGGAAATTACTGCGCACCCCTGAAATACATGTACCCTGCTGAAATCGCGTGTGGAACTTCACGCGCACCCCTGTAATACACGTACCCTGCTGGAATCGCGTGTGATACTTCCCGCGCACCCCTGAAATACACGTACCCTGCTGAAATCGCGTGTGGAACTTCACGCGCACCCCTGTAATACACGTACCCTGCTGGAATCACGTGTGATACTTCCCGCGCACCCCTGAAATACACGTACCCTGCTGGAATCGCGTGTGATACTTCCCACGCACCCCTGAAATACACGTACCCTGCTTGATTTTGCATGTCATACTTCCCGCGCACCCCTGATGCACAAGTACACAGGACAATCACGTGTGGAACTTCCCGCGAACCACTGAAATACACGTTCCCCGCTTGGCTTTTGCTGTTTGCCAGCCCTGTGAACTGGTCCAGGGTTAGCGCAGCCCTTTGCGATTATTTGGGGATTTTGAAGGCTTTTCCTTGCACGAGGGCGTTCTTGGGGGCGTAACTGGCGCTGCTGCAGGGTCGCTGCGCCACGCTCCGCCACGGCTGGTTTTGGAGGCGAAAATCCATGAATACGCTGTGCTGTGCGCGGAAATAGATTTTAGAATTTCTATGAATTACCCTGTAAATGTAGACACTCCTAAAAGCAGTGAACCTTCTGTGACAGGAAGCCAAGAACCACTTGGAGAGCCACTCATAGCAAATGAGGCAGAATTAGCCATGACGGAAGTAAAGACCACCATGTGTCAGTATGAGCAATCTGCAGAAGAGTTTGCTGTACTAAAGTCCCAACTAAACAATGAGCAGCGTACCATTTTTCTAGAAGTAAGTAAAGCAATTGAACATGGTATACAGCATGAAAGTAAAACCTGTACCTCTGAAAACTACAAATCTGTACTGCTGTATGTAAGTGGTGAAGCTGGTTCAGGGAAAACATTCTTAATAAAAATTATCAGTAAATTCCTCCAACAATTAACAAACAACAACCTTTCAGCTGTTGTAACCGCCCACACAGGTTTAGCTGCCTACAACATAGGTGGGGTCACTTTACACCGATTGCTATTCTTTCCAGTAGAACACCAAAACAAATTAGAGTGCTACAAACTTTCAGCAGAAGCTGCTATGGAGCTACGCAGAGTTTTCAAACAATTAAAAATGCTCCCAATAGATGGAGTGCGCATGGTTTCCAACCTAATGTTAGCTTTGATTCACTTCAGATTGCAAGAGGTCCTCAAAACAGGCTGCGAAGAACTCTTTGGAGGAAAACATGTAATTGTTTTTGGAGATCTCCTGCAATTAACACTAGTGAAAGATGAACCTATCTTTAAAACATTAGGACACAAACTGTGCCTTAAAAGTCTGGGAAGCATCGGGAATGTAAATCTCTGGCAACATTTCCAATACAGAGAACTAACTCAAAACATGCGTCAGTCTGCAGACCTCACCTACACCAACATTTAAAAAAACATGCAGATTGGTGTACTATCCAAGGAAGCACAGTCTACCCTAAATTCCAGACACATCCATGAGCTGTACGGGCACATGTGCTACTGATGTCATGGAACAATTAGCTCACAAAAATGGCAACTTTATGTCCTTAATGCCAACTCTAGCAAACTGTGCACAATTAAATGCAACAACGCTGAAAAAAGAAATGCAACCACTAGTGGAAATTCACTCCACAGACAAACTGGACGTGCACGGTATGACAATACCTATGTGTCAACAAGCCATAGCATGACTAAATATCTTAGAAAACTCTATCTCCAACACAGCTGGT
The DNA here is from genome assembly GCF_040938575.1 of Ambystoma mexicanum. Lineage (NCBI taxonomy): Eukaryota > Metazoa > Chordata > Amphibia > Caudata > Ambystomatidae > Ambystoma > Ambystoma mexicanum. Next base: position 643,081,751 of record NC_090939.1, read on the forward strand.
TTGGAGAAAATGTTTACATTATCTATTAACTGTAGAATAATGCTAAAGCGTAACATTGACGTAGAGCAAGGTTTAGTTAATGGAGCACTTGGTACAGTGTTGGCTTCCAGAAATATCCATGGGACAACAGCATTCAGTTTGTCAACATCCAGTTTGACACACTTTCAGAAGTTAAAAAGAAAGGACGTACAACAGCTCGATTCCTTCTTTTCAAAGACATGCATGTACGCAGAGAACAGTTTTCTCCATCGCTAGCGTATGCAGTGACTATTCATAAATTGCAAGGTCTAACCCTAGATCAAGCATTAATTGATATTGGCAGCACAGTCTTTAAAGAAGGCATGAGTTACGTAGCACTGTCACACCTACATACACTTGAAGACTATTCTAGTCAATTTTGATGCAAGTACAATCAGCGCAGACATTCATTGCATCATGGAGTACAACAGACTATGTGCAGTCTACACACTCCATCTCAAAATGTACCATGTTCCTCAAAAACGCAAAGGTTTTAAAAGGAAACTCTTGCAATCAGAAATAATTTCCCAACATTACCACCAAAGAAATTAATAACAGCTCATACTGCATCAACTACCAAAAACACAGACACATGAATTGAAAAGGACAGCACATACCCAACTCCACACACAAGCAAAACTACCTCTTCAAAGAAACCATGTGCACTTGCATCAAAGTACTCAAGCACAGAACTACCTGGTCCATTCAAATTTTCCAATACAACTGGTGTAAATTGCTATTCAAATGAAGCAATGAATGTGCCATTCCAAATGCCAGCAATTGTTAAAAACATTTATTTAAATGGCTCAGACCAGTTGTGTTTACAAATGCTAGTCCTTCAGAGAAATGCAGTAAATAATCCTGACAACACTTACAATGTCTCAGGAATAAGGCAGGGAATCGGACTGCTGTGCTGCAATGGTGAAATTCACGTTAAACAGACAAGAAGATCCACAGGAATTTCTAATGTACTTACTACAAATATTGGAAAGCAAAAACAGACCCTTAAATGAAATCTTTCAGATTTCCTACATTTGGAAACATGCATGCACTCTTTGCAACCATGTTATTCAGGAAGAAAGTCCCTAACAAGTGCTTTGTCTATGTATCAATACCTAACTGTGAATCCATTCCATTTCAGCAACTGGTGCAAAATACAAACCATAGTATATTGTGTGCTTCTTGCAATTACGATAACCGTTCAACGTTACATATACAATCACATAGTCAATATGTAATATTAATGCTTTTAAGATACAATGCAAATGGAACCAAAAATAACTGCAAACGGACACACGGACAGGTGTCACTTGGCAAGAAAACCTTCACAACACTAGGCATAATCTACTACACAGGCGATACAACCAGTGTCGGCCACTATACTGCATATATTAGAAAGCAATGCTCATGGTGGGAATGCAATGATACTTCCATTATTCCAAAGCAGAGATTACCTGCAAATCTTGCAAATGCCTACTTAATCATCTTGAAGCCAAAATGTACTCATTGATGTACACAATTAGAATACCCTACTCCCCAGCACCCATCAGTACCTAGGTAATTGCACAAAAAAAGAATTACCTTCTACACTGTGGAACTGGAACAACCTATCATACAGTAGGTATCCGACAATTGCATCAAGGTGTCAGTTCAATAATTTTTTTCCCCAATGAACCCAATGATTACACTCAGAGAAACAAGTGTACAAAAATGGCACTAATATTGTTTGCTACATGACACGTAAAAGAAAAAGTGCTAAGTAAGAGGGTTAAAAACTATCCTCAGTAACCTCTGAAACCACCAGTCTAACAATGTGCATAGAAATTCACTGCATATGCAAATATAAGTATGTAAACCCATAATGGTGCACCACCCCTTCAGAATGTGGAAAGAAGTAAAACTACCAACAGGAATGCACAAGCTTCTAAACGTACCCTATAGAAATGGAACACTATACACAGTTAGAATACACCACCTGGTATCTAATTGCAACCAGAATACTGCAATATTACTTGCAGCATTGAAACAGCCCAACTCAACCTTCAGCAACCACTGTGCTACAAACATATCCTCAAACACTTCCAAAGTATGAACAGTTACAGTTCGCCAACAGGTACGTAACTGCCCTCACAATTCTGCATTAGCACAGTGCAATGGCACAATGCTTGCAAAACATCAGTAGCAACCAAACGCATAAAGAAGGAACAGGTAAACAGTTTGAATACACCAACTGCTATATAACTGCAACCATACTACTAACACGTAGAAAGCAGAAATCAGTGCAAACGTTACTGTATTTGGATGTGCAACGTAATAGCAAATAAATGGGGATTATTTTTTTTATCCAGCATGGATTTGTTTTACCCCAGAGACCCATTGATTATGCAAAGAAACACAGGACTGCGCACATTTCACAGTACACGTGTTTAAAGCATAGTACTTATGAAGTACTAACTATAAGGGTCCACAAAGTATAAAAAAATACCTGCAATGTAATGAACTACAAAGTAACTAAATACCTGCTCTAACATGTTATGTTCTCTGTTTCCACAGATAATGAAGGAACGATTACTACAACATTTCACATCCCATACACAAAAAACAACACAGGCTCTCCACAATAGAAACAGTAAGTATAGAATTCTTGGTAGCATACTACTTTATAATCTGCAAAGTGTAAAGTGTCCACACATTTCTGCAATCCACATACCAATGCCACAGCGTTCAATGCACAGCTACATTGCACTGTGCTGCTTGTGCCCACGGCCTACACGCTTCACTACACACTGTACAGTGTACAGTCGCCAGCCATTCACTCAATATTATAGACCCTGGCCACAACTACCGCAGCACAGTACATCCATGCATAGAAAAATCTATCCACTTACAGCAACTCCGACACATAACACAGCCACCTACCCCTTAGCCACTTCAGTTCACATTGTATGACATTACTTCCACACAATGGACAACCTCTTTGCTGAATACCTTCTTCACCTAAGCCTGTAATAAGTGGACACATGCAATTCACTATAGTACAGTAACCTACCCAATAATCTGCACAATCACAACACCCCAAACAAAAAGATGCATCCATATGTCTTAAGTAACTGTCCTATGTGCTGTAAGATTTGCCTCCTCGCATGCCATTGGCACCGTTTAGGGCATTAGGCCATCGTTGTTACTAGGTACACCATTTCAGTCGAAGGTACATAACACAGAATACAGTGGAGCACAAGGTGCACAACTCGGCAGCCATATTGGAAAGTGTGCGGTACTCCTTAAAATTTCAAACTGTGTAATGGAGATACAATTTGAAAACCATACCCACCTTACAATGTTTGAAGAAGGTGTTAAGTAATTCTTTTTGTTTGCTAAACGAGAGCCCCAAATATCCTTGTGCTGCAAGACACCAAACTGCGTAAAATGACCCTGCCACCCACATATGCGGACCCATCACACACAGTCTGCCATTGTACACCGTTGCTTCGTAAGAACCTCCACATATAGATAGTCCATAGGGGCTGTAAATGTACATTTTTTTATGTTGTCATCTGTGCATTCAGTGCAGCATGTGTAAGGTACCATCATCTCTCCATGTACGTCATACTAACTTCAACGTAATGACACTACTAACATTCAGAAATGCACAGTTAAATCGACGGTGAAATCGAAACATGTTGGCGCCTGAATTTCTTTTAGCCGCATGGTTGCCGGAAAGCGAAACCTAACATACCTCTCTTGCAACAGGACAACTGCTTATTGTAAAACAGCCTTGAGTGGGACGCATGATATGCTCCAAGGGCACACCATGTATGAAATAAAAAAAAATATATATATATATATAACTTACCGTGTAGTTGCTGTCCACATAATAATAATAATAATAAAAAACATGCGTGACATGTTCCGCAAAGGTAGTCTGCAACTGTTCAATACGCCGTACACAGCAATTTCTCGTCCACACAGCTTAACCATGGAATTTGCAAAAGTTATGTAAGTACAACTTTACATAGCATATGTATTGGGATTAAATATTAGTAGGATACATTTCTGTACGCATAATTATGCAGTTACCATACCATAGACTTTGTCTGTGTGCACTGTACGGGGGTTTGTAACAGGAGTGGGCACGCTGTGTTACAGTGCCATGCCTCCACCATTCAGCGTAAATGGCAGCTATGATTATTTTTGGTTTTGTAGACATGCTTCTGCAGCCCATGCAAACCTATACATAAAGCACAACACTGAAGGTGAACGCAACTCGTGCACTGAAACAGCACACCATATGCTCAATTGTGTGCTGCTACATTGCCTGTATTGTCCTTCTAATGACCTTTGAAACACTTAAGAGTTGTACCCACCTTCATTGTATTAAAATTATTAATGGCCAGAGGTCCATATAGCACTCGACCGGCACACAAACGTTGACAAGTAATATTGTAGTGTTGCATATTTTGGCAAAACAGCTTCTGCATTGTCCTGCAATCGGAGCAGATCTCCATGAGGATTTTTTTTTTATATTTCTTTGCACACACACACACACAGAATGTGCCGAGGGTCTGACAACACTCGCTGCCACTGAACATTTTTGTGAAAAATGCACACTTGAAAGGAGGGTGTGTTGGCAATGTTTGAAAGGTGATTCACATGTGTGTAGCCGTAGTAGGAGAGGGGCACCTACAAAACAGAGAGGAAGGCAGTAGGTGAACATATGACGCTACGCAATAACACACAGTAGATCACCCAAAGGTCCATGACACAGCCACCTAGGGCCCGTTTACAACATCCTTCCTTAGACCCTTGTCCTATTGGCTGCCACTGATAACGGCTACTTAAATGTATTCTTATTCCTGTTTGTTCTCAGATACCTTGCACCTTACTGCGCGTGTCACTCCTTCCACTTTCCAACAGACGGGTGGTGGAGCAATCATTGCAAGATTACCATAAGCGGTGTGTTTTCGCTCATTGTTATCTGGGACAATCGCTACAGGCCTGTATGTCCATTTGGGTTTCCGGCAATAAGAAGCAACCTGCAAACCTTTATAATGTAACACATCACAGAACAACAGCTGGTACCTTTCCTAATTTACAAAGAAAGTGTGTTCTCCTGCCCAAACCACCAAGTAATCTTTTTGCTACTTTGCCAGACAACAAAAGAAGTGCAGAAAAGTACAGACGGCATTCTACGCTGGAATTTATCTGCAAAATGAAAAAAGCAGTAGTTGGTAGCAGCTTACACCTTCTTGTGAACATTGTATGAAAAATGAAGCCACTGGCAACAGTACACAGTATTGTGAGTAAATTATTCAAATGTTCTCTGAGTCTGAGCAACTACTGTCGTGAGTTAGCTGTGATTTGCATTTAGCCTAGCACTGCCTACTTTGATTGCATCTAGCCTAACATTGCTCACTGCCTTGAGTTAGCTGTGAATTGCATTTAGCCTAGCACTGCCTTGAGTTAACTGTGAATTGCATTTAGCCTAGCACTGCCTACCTTCATTGCATCTAGCCTAACATTGCTCACTGCCTTGAGTAAAGTGTGAATTGCATTTAGCCTAGCACTGCCTACCCTGATTGCATTTAAACCTAGCACTGCTCACTGACCTGATCTAGTCGGGTCTGCATTTAGCCTAGCACTACCTACTAGCTGATTGCTGTATCTAGCCTGCACCCTACAACCTATCTATGGCCCCTATGCCCATAAAGTCAGCTAGGATACTACCCTGCCTGTGTACAACATATTATTACACATAATCTCTTGCAACAACCCCTAAACACAATAGAATTTCAATCCTGTAGCAGCACAACAATGAATCAATCTGGCAATAATCGTCTACAAAGAAAGTTAGATTGCAGCCGCACAGTGTCCATGGCTACCACATTACCATGCTCAGCCAACATCAAGCCTACCTCATTCCTTCCACACCTTGAACAAACAAGTATAAATCCTATAACCGAAACGGCCTACAATCACCTTACACTGCAAGAATGGATCAACCTATTTGCCAGGAAACCTACACCGAATATACCGTGCCCTACCATAATCAGGAACTCAAGACTAGGTCATAGACTTAACAAAGACACTTCTCCAAGGCACATGCCAACTGCTCCCTTAAGCAACCCCATAATGTAGACCAAGTCCAGACTAACCTCCCTAATAACCCTCAACCTTCTCCGACCACCCCAAATAAAAAAGCCAGCCACCAATTGCCCGCAAATAGCAACAATGAGACCGTGAAAGGAGGCCTCATTAACACCAGGTCAGTAACAGCCCATGCACTGGATATCAATGACATTCTACTATCCATGTCTCCGTGATAGGCAGGAGGTCTAGCTCCTACCTATCACGGAGACATGGCTGCACCCAGCCTCAGGCCCTCTCCTCTCGTTAGCCATACCAGACCAATACACCATCCTCAGACAAGACAGAACATCCTCCAAAGGTGGACGGGTCACCATTATCGCCAAATCCTCCTTAGGTCTCAGACAAATCCCTAGCCCAACTCTCCCTTCCACAGCGCATCTATCATTCAAGCTACCATTATCACATTCACAAACCATCACAGCCCATCTGATCTACAGACCCCCCCGGACCTCTCACCTCCTTCGAAGAAGACATCATGCTACTGATCTCCAATAACTCCAAACCAAGCTTACAAACTCTCCTTCTCTGAGACTTTAACTTCGGACCCGATGACACCAATGACAAAAATACACAAGTAATCAATACCAGCCTCTCAGAACTAAGCTTCACCCAAAGACTCACACAACCCACGCACTCCAAAGGGAGACAGTTAGACTGGATGGCTGACTGTAACTGCAATACCACCATGACCGGCAGCCAGCCGCTCGCATGGACTGACCATCATGCCATCCTCTTCTCCATTCCAAAAAACACCCTTATGCAAGGCAAATCTATAGCCCCTCCAAGATCAGCCAGAAATACTAGAGATATCACAGCCTCTAAGCTACTGCCACTATTGAAACCTATCCTACAGGTGGTCACAGACATCAATATAACCAAAGACCCTACGCAGCTGGTTAACCTCTACAATACCACCATTCTAAATGCCATTGACAAAATAGCACCTATAAAACTTCGTAAAACTAAACCCCTTGCCCATCTAAATACCTGGAACACACTACACTTGAGATCACTACGAAAAATCAAAAGAGCGGCCGAAACAACCTGGAAAATCCTCCCCTCACCCCTGAACAAAGAAAACTTCCTTTTAGCGGCAGCAACGTACACATCTGCTATCTTCTAGCCAAGTCGGATTTTTATAATGATCTTATTCAGAGCGCAAAATCCAACACTAGGGAACTGTTCACCAGACTTAGAGAGCTTGAATCACCTACACTGCCGCCTACCTGTACTAAAGACGCCACCTGGTGTCAGAATATCCAGAAAGCATTATCAGATAAAATTGAACTACTACAATGAAAATTTTAGTCCAAAAAGGCGAACCTAACCAACAATCTTCCCTCACCTGTAGCACCTACACCGCCGACTGACCATTGCAAACTATTCAAATTCACCCTACTTAGCGTCAAAGAAGTCGAAGAAATTATTCTTATCCTAAAGCCCTCTTGATGCATGGACGACATCTGCCCTGCACTTATTATAAAAGAGACATCTTAGGAGATCGCTCCCTTCATTACTTTGATAATCAACGCCACCTTCAAGTCCAACACCATTCCCGCCAACCTTAAGGATGCATGGCTCATGCCACTCCTCAAGAAACCCACCTTAGACCCAAACTTACATAGACCCAAACAACCCGTCAAACTACAGGCCAATCGCCATGGTACCCTTCCTCCTGAAGACAGAGCAGCCTACCTGCAAATCCAACGACACTTAGAAAACAACAACCTGCTAGGACTACGACAATCTGGATTCCGCCCAAGACATGGCACAGAGACGGCCCTGATAGAGCTAGTAACCCGAATTGAACAGATTAAAGACTCAGGCAACCTTGCCCTCCTCCTCTTACTAGACCTGTCAGCGGCATTTGACCTTGTTGACCATAAAACCCTCTACAACCACCTCTCCTCAGCAGCACACTTTTTTTAATGATGCCGTTGCATGGATTCAATCATTCCTGAACAATAGAACAACCGGAGTATTTGCACCAACAGCCATGGCTTCTCCATCGTCAGTCACTTGCAGGGGGCCCACAAGGCTCATGTGTCTCCCCAACACTATACAACATTTTCACAAAACCGCTTTTCGACATACTTGACCAACTAGGCGTTTCATGTACGAACTATGCTGACGTAACACAAGTCCTCATCCACATCACAGGTAACCATGACATAGACTCACAACGACTCAATGACATTTAGCTCATCATAGAAGCTTGGATGGCTCAACATGGCCTCTGCCTTAACGACAAGACTGAGCTTCTCCTAGTAGGCACCCAAGCTAAAATTAACAAACTGAACAGCAAATTCAACACATTCAACATTGACGGCAATAACATCAAAGTCTCAAAAGACGTCAAAACACTAGGTATGTACATCGACTCTACTCTCTCACTAGGAAGACAAATCAATGCCGCAGCATCCACTGCTTATACAGGTAAGTTAATCAATGCCTGCAGACCCTTCCTGGCACCTGCCAACTGTATCACCCTGGCCAGAGCATTGGTACTAACCACACTAGATTATTGCAATGCGCTATACTTAGGCACAAGTCAATATAACTTGCGCAAACTTCAAATCTACCAAAACAATGCACTCAGAGCAGCCACCAACTTCCCGAGAAAGCAACACATCTCGGAGCTGAGGCGCAATATTAATTGGCTTTCAATTAATCAATGAGTGAAGCTTAAGACCCTCACTCTCACACATAAATGCATACACGACCAAGCACCAACATACCTATGCAACAAATTCAATCTGAACACCTCAGTCAGACAAACCAGATCATCCCTATCCAACTACCTGATCATTCCTAGGTTTAAACTGCAAAAAGCAGGAGGAAAAAGCTTCCCAGTCCTCGCAGCCAAAACTTGGAACACACTACCTCCAAACATTAGACTAGAACCCTCATTCAACAAATTCAGGAAAGAAGCCAAATCGTGGCTCATGCTGAATGAAAACTAATCCCGCTGACCTGCCATACAACTTACTCTGGTGAACTCCAACTACATTCTAGCACTACTGTGTAAATACGTTTGATGTATATATGGGCATTATATGACCTTAAGAATCATATTACTTGCTAACTGTACAAATGTTGTTTATGAATATGACTGTAACTGTAAATACTGTAACAAGAAATGTGCCCAGTTGCCTAAGGGCTTGGGGCGCTATACAAATAATACAATACAATACTTTGTACGACAAGACCGCGACCACACACTATGTTTGCGCATGTCTGCTTTACCTTCTGTTTATGTTGCTGATTTCAGGAGCTAGCTCCTCAGATGATACGCTGGTGACGCACGTTATGAATTATGTTTCACTAACTATGGAATACCTAAGATAATTTTGAACTGCGGGGGGGGGGGGGTCGTGGCCCTGAGGCCATGGACTAGGACGTGCATCCTGTGTGCCCCTGCTGATCCGGAAATGATTCATCAAATATAGTCTCTCTAAGGCTAACTAAGAAGTGCAGAGTTTGGCGGGCGAACGTGCCAGCGAAGGTGGCATGGCGGGCGCCGCCCCTTAGTGGGGGCTGCCCAGCCGGCCTCCTCCCCCCTCTACTCAAGCAGGGCAGGGGGCAGGGGTGGGGGAGGAACACGTAGCCCGCGGACGGGAGCGCGCGAAACGTAAGGGGCGGGGCAGGGAGCCAAGGGAGAAGCCGGCCTTATAAAATGGTGACTGTCTGAGAACAAAGGGAAAGGCTGTTTAGAGCGGTTATGGTAATGTAACATGAGGGTTCATCTGCAAGCCCAGCAGATCCGATGCTACGCGAAAGTGAAACCGACATGAAAGGACAAAGAATGCGGCTGATTTATGCTGCGAGGATGGGATACTGTGAAGCCTCGTCCTCTACGTAAAGCAGCCCTGGCATGGAGACAGAGATCAGCAGGACTGTGGCAGCTGAGACGCGGTGAAAGGAAACTGACGTAATGGAGATTAGTACAGATGCAGAGGACACGCGTGCTCGGCTGCTACATTGAGGCGAGATATTTCTGAAAGTAGGCGCAAGCGTGCACTGTGCGAACCTCATCGGAACTCTCGGCTGCCCTTGATGGGAACAGAATACGAGCACTCCTGTGGACACCCAGGAACCTATGTCGGCGTAGTGGGAAGTGAACATCAGAGCTCCCAGCAAGATCCGGCCTCGAAGCAAGCATTCTACCATCTCCGCCACAGTTGCACGGACAAGTGAGGCGCTGGGTATGTCATCCATTAAACAAGCCGCACATCATTCGACTATTACTCGCCTGCCCCGTTCCCTGCCTGGATCATGTAACGAGCTGAAAAATTGAACACAAGCGCAAGTAAAGTCTGCAACGAAATTAAGGAACAAGAAAGTGAGAGTGATTCTCATACTGGCCCTAATCCGCATAGGGAGCGCACGGTAGGACAACAGTGGATAGGAAATACACTGAGATAACAACACAGGGGTTTATGCAAAGCACAACAGCTGGCATTCCGGAATGGCACACCTAGCAGGACTTTAGTTCCAACAGCAGTATTCCAAAGCCCATCTTTAGATGTTCAAGGGATCTCAACACTCAGCGGGCTGACCTCGCCCCTGGCTGTGAGCAGCCTGCAAGATCACATATAGAGCATAGAGGCAGGGAGGCAGAGGCTCCCCAGACTGTCCATATACCAGTTTGGGCCCCTGTTTGTTCATGCACTGTGATTTCCGGCATCCCCCCAGCACCCGCAACCTGAGTACAGATCAGAACAACCAATCAGTGGAACAGAGTAATCCCACTCACATGGGCACTCCGCGCACTCCTGGGAAAAAAACCCAAGCAGGGTACTGCTGAATTCTCAGGACACGCACTACTCCTGCGCAATGCGACAGCATACCTGCTGACTCTGGGGTGGAGACCTGTGCTCCCAGTGCACTCTTAACCTGGCCCAACGAGGCACATTGGTGACAGCAGAGGCTCTGGAAGGCTTTCGGCAAGGGATTGAGGGCCCATAGCCGCAGGAGGGGACGAAGGTGGAAAACAGCCCATGCTGGGATAATACTACAGTACGCCTCGAGTCGCAACGAGGTGAAGACACAGAGTGAGGCGGTGGGAGGCAGCAGGACAAGCAAAGAGCACAAACACCAGGCCACCTGCTACAACTCCAAAGGAAACGGATATAATAACTGGAAGACGGACCTAGGCACGGAATACAAGACACCGTGAAGGGACCCATAAGCAGGCCCCGCATAAAACCCCCAAGAGGCAGTTTCCTCACTGGGTGCGGCGCCAGCAGCCAATACCATTACAGATGCCAGAGAAGGAAAAAGAGCACCAGGGAGAAGGCGATAGCGATGTGGACTAAATCAAATAGTAATAAAGTGAAGCAGACATCCCTGGACACGTTCACCAGAACAGCTCAGGAGATAGAAGGAGCGAAGTTACAGCCATAAGAGCCAAACGAAGGAGATACACAAGGACGGTTGGACAAACAAAGATTGGTAGCCATAGCGTAACTGAACGCGTCCCTGGAATCCAAAATAGACGCAATGCAGATTGACATGAATCTCTTGAGGCACGATGTCAGGGCGCTGTCAGAGCGCACCGGGGCTCTAGAAAAAGTGGTAAAGGTCAACACCAGCAGTTGCAAGGACAACGCTTCGGACGTCTACGCCTTGAAGCAGCAAGTACAGAACCTGGAAAACAGGGCGGAGGAAGCAGAAGGTTGGGCCAGGCGCAACCACGTGCGGATCATCGTACTCCCGGAGGGCGAGGAAGGGTAGAACCTGATCAACTACAGAGGACATGTTCCTGCAGGAAATAGGAGAGGGCATGCTCACCCAGGGATTCACGGTGGAAAGGGCACACAGAGCACTGACGAGAAGACCGCAACCTGACGCCCCGCCAAGGCCAATGATAGCTAAGATATTGAATTACAAGGATAGGGAGAAAATACTGGCACATTTTCGGAAAGGCGGTAGTATCAATAGAGCGTCGGCATCCATCACAGCGTACCCAGACTACACCTTCTTGGTACAAAAGCAGCGGATGAACTACGAAGCGGTGAAAAGAAGAATGCGCGTGGCCCAACTCAAGTTTCTGCTGCTGTATCCGGCAAAAATGAAGGTGCTGTACAAAGACCGTGCCCTGTTCTTTCAAACCCCAGCAGACGTCAACCGTTGGTTAGATGCCCAGAACATGCCAGAGGAGCAGCAGAACCGGAATGCAGAGGAAAGTGATAAATGATACGACGAAGGGGACATAATGTATAAACCAGGGGGAGGGGGATGGATCGACAGTGAGGGTGATAGGGACACTTGGACTACTAGATAAACATGCTTTGAGACCTATGACTATTAACAAAATACGGGATCAGCGTGCGCTGCGGTAGAGCAGGCAGTGCAGGGATCACCCTTACCCCCAGTAGGTTAGTTAGTTGGGATAGTGGTAGCACAGTACCCAGCTGCTGCTCCCGGAGTACTGGCACTTGCCAGGAAAGAGGGAGAAACAGGGATACCTGAAATTCAGTTTTGGATCTGGACAATTGTTGGTTGTTAGTTAGGGGAGCGGGAGTGGGGGAGTTGGGGAAGTTATGGAGGGATAGGCCTACAGACACGCATTGGGAAGCGAGAGGAGGAGGGTGAGAGCAGGCATGAAGATGGGTGAAATAAGGATAGCAACCTGGAATGTGAGGGGTGTTATGCAGAGTTTGTATGCAGTACCCTTTGGGACCACTACACACAACTAGGACTACAGGTGTAAGCAAAACCAACCTTTGGTATAAGTCTGTACTACACAGTTTTGTGGTAGCGTTGCTGAGCAGCCAGGCTTATCTAAAGAGGGGAATGTGAGCTGTAAGGATGTTACACAGAGGTCTACAATCACAAGTATTCAAATAAACTCTTACACTCAATGTTTCTTGGTAAAACACTTATTAATTTATTTCACAGTCAGTTATAAAACATTCACTAGAAGGAGGCAATCCATATCACACAGAAATACACTTCAGCACTTCAAACTGTCAGGTTCTGCGGCATTTAAACTACTTTCAAGGAGGAGCAAAATGGCATTCACAGCATTTGAAGTAGGAGCAAAAAGGCATAGGTTAATAAAAAAGAAGATGACAGTTACTCTTAGACAGTGCAAATAGTTTGAGTTCGCCAGAGGAGTCAATTCAATGCAATAGGTTTGGCCAAAGTCAATGGGCTAATGTCTTGTATAGGATAGGCAGTTCTGGTAGTTAGATGGAAAAGTCTTTGCAAAAGTTCTCAGAAGTACTTCGTAAAAGAAAGATTTGTATGTTGGGTCACAAGCTGACTAGGCCTGCAAGTTGCCAAAGTTTCAAGCACTTTCACAGTGAGAGGTAAGTTCTCCCAGTTGGGTTTTCACAGTACCTTACAATGAAGAAAAAGATGCAGCTGAAGACTTCTGTTCCGGCAGATCTCGCTGTTCCTGAGCCTCAGTCGTGGGGGCAAGAGGGAGGACGTTGGGGGACTCCTGCACTGCACTGGGACTGGTCAAAAAGCTGTCAAAGACAAATCTTCAATTCTGTTAGCTGTAGACAAGCACACAAACTGGTGTCCCTCTCCCTGGTTATTCGGTTTCCTGCAGCACTCTGAGTAAAATACAACCAGCTCCAGGTGGCTTACGGGTCGAGTTGATTGGTCTCACCAACTCCAAGGGAGAAGTCGTCCTTGAAGGGCTTCTCTGTCGAGATGAACTTGGCGATTCGGACCAGCAGCAGGGCTTCACCGGGCAAACCAATGGTCCAGGAGTTGCAGCAGCCATCCTCTTCCAGCTCGTCTTAGGTTCTTTTGTTCCAGTGGTCGACTCTGTCTTCCAAGCCAAGAGACTCGCCTTTTATCCAGTTTCCCCCCATTCATTCCAGCCTAGCTGCCACTCACCCAGCAGGGTGGCTGTCCTTGCCAGACAGTCAGCCAGCTAATCACACCAGAGTTCATTTGGGTCTCCTAATAGGGACAGCACAGGGAGTTTCGGGCACCTCCCTCACTTCCTGCCCACCCCATACACTAGGGCTCCAGAGGTGGTCTTCAGTCCTGAAGCCCGCTAAAGGCTTAGGAACAAAGGGACCAAACCTGGTTTGGCGCGCAGAGACAAACTTTAGAAGGACCTTTCCTAAAAAGAAATGCCGAAAAACGAAGACCGGGACCCGTTTTAACAAAGGGGGCTCAGACGCCATCTTGAAAATCATGGCTCCCGCGATTTAACGCTACTGGTGTTCGCGGTCGGGAAAAATCATGGTAGTTGTAAAACCACTGCCACTAGCCATTTCGAGAGGAAAGGGTAGCATTTGATTGCTACATGAGTTTCTAGACACAGGGGATACTAAGTAACCCCTCCAGCACACTATTGTAAGATAGGGTGTGCTGGGCCTAGGAATTTGAAAAGACTAGTAAAGTCAATTTCACTTTACTTTCTCTGGGAAACAGTAGTTTATCCCAGAGAAGGTATTTAAACCTTGGGGCAGCCTAAAAGGCTTCCCCTGTGTCACTGCACTGAGGGTTCTGTGGGACACAAATAAAAAGAAGATGCCTATGGAGTTGATTAGACTCCATAATTCAAAAAGAAACATACACAGAAAACAATTAGAATATATAGTACTGATTCCCAAAGTTCAGCAAAAGAGCTGGGGGTCTCTAAGGTAGAGAGGAATTAGCACATTTATGAGAATTCTCCCTAACAAGGGGGCTGAACAACTATATCAAAAGTAATAGCGGAGGGAGGCAGTCTGTGGGAGTCAGACAGTCTGTTTACTGAGGAGGAGCCTGCTGTTACTTGTTTTCTACATTACCTACTTGCGGCCGTGGAGCGGGCCGGGAAGTGAGGCGGACGAGTGAGGCAGTCTGCGGTAGTCCATGTGAGGACTGCGGGACCTGAGGGAAAGGACTGCACTTTGCTCAATAAAAGTTGTTAAAGGTAAGAAGCCCAACCTACATCTTTCCCCTCTCTCGCATCTCAACCTCAGTAACCAATTTTGATCTGATCTGGCCTGAGAACAATTGCTTACCTGCCTCCCTCCCTCTCTAAGTATTTAAGCTAGGTACTTGTCAGTTACTATTAACCGGACTTTGATCATTGGGAATGTTGTCCTCAGCTGAATCGACAACCTTCCTACCACTACTAAGATCGAGTGGAGACTGCGGGCCTGCTGCCTTTGACCCACTCGATCTTTGTGAGCCACTCCGAAAGTGAGTGGAGATTGTGCGCGGTTGTCAAGACCGAGTGGGGACTGCGGGCGGTTTTGCCTTTCACCCACCTGACAATCTTGAACGATTACGCCTCACATTGTATCCGAGTGACGATTACGTGTGTAAAAACATTCTACCCTTCTGACACGAACTGGATACGAAAATAACCAAAGTAAAACAAAAGAAACAGCAGAACTGAAAAGATCATCCTCATCAGAATATAGGATTTGACATGCTTACCTGATATTCTTATCACTACTTTTGGTGTTAAAGAACCGTTGGATTCAAAACGGGACGCAGTGATAGGTTCTGTTAATACATCTAGGCTTCAATCAGGAATGGCTGAACAATCCATGAAAACACTTGCGGCAGTGGGACAAAGAGCGAAAGCTGAGCTAACTAGAGATATGACATTTGCATGCAATACTCCATGTAAAATAGAATATTTGATTAACCAAACAAAATGAAAGCGGAAACGAATACAAATTTGAAACAACAAGTCAAGCTGATACCAACTGAAGAAATACATCCTAAAATGAGAAACTCACCAACGGCAATAACTGAGAGATCACACCAGTACGGACAGTAACTCAGTTTAACAATTAATCCAGTCCTTTCACTTCTACCCTCTATAGTGGACGACAATACTCTTCCTAGTATTCAAATACCCGAGGTTTAGGGCATAGGATGACAATCAACCGCAACCTGAATATGAAATGCTGCCTTGATCTTCAATCCTCAAAATAAAACAACTGAAAGATGGTTCACGTTCAGTACTTCACCAAGAAATGTACAAAAAACGTAAAATCATTTTCTGATACAAGAAAGACGATGTGTGAAGTATCACGAACATACATTGACCAAATTCCAAAAGATGATTTACATAACGAAATTTCAAATATTCACAATACCCCATCCCAAAATGCTAGCAAGAAAACACATATTCAACAAAAGTATGACGACACTCAACATGAAATAGAATGTAACCATTCCACAATTATGCCACAGAGAGAAAAATCAGACAAGGCTAAACGTAGATGGCAACAGAACCATACCCAAAATGCACCACATAATGGAAATGCTTATGACAGCTATAGCGGAGCGAAACGGAAAGCTGACAGACTTTTGCTAAATATAACTGAAATTGAGTCAATAATGCTAAATCATGAAAAACGACAGAGACTCTTTCAACCACATATACAGACTGCACCAAGAAAACACCAAAAAGACATGACGTCGACGCCCTTGCAGAATGTTAACTCGGGCTCACTGAAAAGATCAGTGAAAGATCCACAATACTTCAACAATACTTCAACAAGGAAATAATGCGAACTGCGCAAACAAAAATACATAAGCACTGCTATCACCACATATACAGGAATATCATCAACAAAAGAACATTGATCCAACAATGAACAACTATGGATCCCCATACTCACCGAATAATAAAGAAAAAATCTATCCGACAATCCCAACAACTATGCTAGATTTACAAAATTCCTTAACAACCTGCGGCGACTAATGCGCTCCTCCCATTTATGAAACTTTACGAAATGTTGACTGAAACAATAAAAGATCAAGCAACACTGTTAGCCTTAAAACATACGAAACAGATTTACTTAGAATCATTTACAACAACGATTCAACAGAGACTTGACAAAGAAGCTGAATCCTCTGCACAATGGCAGGAAAGATTATTTGAAGTTGTAAGGAGGGATAGAGCGGATAAAGATGAGATAAATACAATGACAGAAATGATGATGTAACTCATAAAGAAAATTGAAACTTACAAAGTAAAATAATTAAACAAGGATTACATAAAACACAACTTGTAGAAAAACAGACAATCCAGACAAACCTTGTATTAAATGAACATGTGCAAAGTTTAATACCATCCTTAACAGTGAGGATCAATTCACAAGATACAGAAGAATCTCGGATATTGACAACTGTACAGAATGAAACTCAGATAAAGAATCAAGCAAAAGTAAAGGAGGCAAAGAAGTTAATTCATCCTATATCTAAAACAACTATAATAGGAAATACGAACTCTGAAATATCTGTCACGTCACTCGAGCTTACCAAAACCAAGGAACAAACTAAGAAAACACAAACAAATACTGGAATTATCACAACGGTGAAGAACAATCAGAAAGAGGCATTACAAACTCATATTGGATGTTTCTTCATATTTGATCCAATTATGAAAATGGATAAACAACATGCGATTCTAAAACAGAAGACACAAATACAAAAAACGACAAAACTAGAGAAAAGATCACAAGGCACAAAGAGAGGATCCAGAGCATTCCCGTGGAATTTAACACTACCAATAAAGCACAATTCAACGACACATAAGAGCGAGAACTTACCAGCTACTAAAATACCTGTTGACGTAAGAAGCTTAAAACATCCTGAAAGAAAAGGAAAGGATACATCAAAAGAAAATAAACATCAACAAATCATAAATCTATTAATAAACCTGTTTAAATATATTGACGCTGAGGATGATATTTATGTAGTGCCCATAGCGGACAAGACACTGTGTGAAACTTCACACGACTCACTATACATTGTGGATGCATAAGAACAGGGGGATTCTTTAACTTCAGAGAAATATATCTTAACTTTTAAAGATATTTCAGAAACTGACTTGGAATCAATAAGTAATATAAGCGTTACATCAAATAGAACAAGAATACAACGTAATAATACATTTAAACACTCAACAAGGAGATATTACAAAAATTCACATGAGATAAAACGCCCAATATTTTGGCAAAGAGATCATGAGCAGTTTCATGACGAGTACTTTCCAAAAAATAATCATTAGGAAATGCCGATTATTGTGGATCCCCGGCGTAAATGTGAATCCTATAGAGTGACATTCGAACGGTTTAGAGGGAAAAAAGATATTTTAATACTAAATCGGACAAATGTCTTAAGATTAATACATGCAACAGTAACTTTATAACATGTTACCTCTCTGGATATTCAAGTAGTAGAATTTCCTCTTGAAGAGGAAACCGATCGAGTAGAAGTAACTAAGCTTCGCAATCTCTTGTAGATGCTGCGCACCGTTACCCTAGGGTATGGATTGCGCATTACAAATAATAAACAAACAAACAAACAAGTGCAATACCCTCTGAACGAATATATGACCAAATAATGAGGAGTGTTGATACACTTTGGATCCTCGGTTTCCGGTGTTTATCAGATGACGACTTTTTTGAACAACAAGAAACGAATTCAGCAAAGCAACACCAAAGTCGAGCCACTCATGTGAGAGCTCACTGGACCATCAATACATCGAGAGACACATCTATCTATGAAGAACGTGAACAAATTTACCAGAGAGGATTCCAACTTTTGAAGGAGAAAGAACTGACGAAAGAAACAAAGAGTCGAGACAGAGCCCAAGAAAAGAATATAGAAGAGGCATGAGACAAAGTAAACAACAACATTAACAATTACAACCCACAACAAGACATTCCTTAACGTTGTGTTCTTGGAATACGAGGAGCTCCACCATTCTTTTTGAAAATAATAACTCTGACCTACAGTCATTTGATTTAATATGTTTACAAGAAACATGGTTAACACTCCACCCGACCTGTGAAGGATATATAACCTTGTTCAACCTTGCAATTGCAAGAGTAAAGGGACGACCTTCAGCTGGCCTTTTAACCCTCATTAAAGCTGAAGCAAACATCAAAATTGCCAATTCTTTTAATTTGAACTCCTTCATTCAAATCACCATATTTCAGTTAACATCAAATGGAAATAATCAAAAACGATGCCTTGACCATCAAAAAGACGAGGGGAAAACTGCCCTAATAAATGTTTACTGCACGTAAGAGCAACCCATGAAACATTGTTCATTGATACACTCCTAACACAGATTGATGAATTACAGATTATTCATAATCATCTTGACATAATAATTTGCAGATGGTTTGAAAATCGCAGAACCAAAACTTGAAAGCTCGAATATGGAGCCAAGAAATGGAGAAACGAAATCTGATATTGGCAAATACTTTAGATACAAATGAAAAGGAAATAAAACCGACATGGTTTGGCAATGGAACAACTGCACTACTTGATTTTATTTATATATACCAGAAACAATGACTTCAAAAATTGAAAAGGTAGATGTGACGCAACAAAGTGATCACCACAAAGTGGTAATGCAATGGAAGCTGACCCATAAAAGAACACACATGCAACAATTGAAACCACTGGTCCTCGTTAATGCCTCTCATAGACTTTGTATCTCGGATTCAGAAGTAGAATCCTTAAAGGCCATATTCCTTGATAAAAAAACAGCTAATAAAGAAAAATTGGAGTATCCATGGCTACTGATACCATTTAGGAGTAATAAAAGAGAGACACAAAATGATAAGAAAAGATATTCTCACGCTTATAATACACAGATCGTACAGAGGAAAAAAGAACTAAGAAAGAACATAAAAATTGCTGGTAATTGGAACCCAGAACAACGATCGAGAATAACCCAGCAATTAAAACAACACTATAAAAACTGGGTGAAAAATAATCAAGCACAAACCATGCAAAGTGATGCTGAGAAGATGCTCAAGGCATTAAATCAAAGGAACACCAGAGACTTGTGGAAATTACTTAATGACAACGAAGACTATACAACTAAAATGATTTCTGTAGTAGCAGAAGATACATGGATCGATCATTTTTCAAAATTGTACTGTAAACTAGATGAAACAATGGAAACCACTGAAAGAACATCGTCAGAGGCCTGGGAACTAAATTGGGACAGGAATTATATTTTAGATCAGATTATTCATCTAAATGGGTCGAGAGCTCTGGGTCCTGACGGCCTAAGCGACGCAATTGTTTAAAAAAATCCACAACAATGGACAGAGATTTGTCTTTGCTTATTTAAAATAGCAAGTGAGTATGCGAAAGTACCCAACACCTGGAAAACCACAACACTAATTCCAATTTACAAGCAAGGCAATAGGAACAATGCTTCAAACTATCGACCTATTGCACTGCTAGACCCATTAGGCAAACTATTTGCAGGAGCATTACAAAAGAATTTGACTAGATGGGCATCCACGAATAACCTCTTTGACCATCGTCAAACTGGTTTTACAAAGAATGTTGGAACAAATATAAATGTAATAATGCTCAACATGTTAAAACATGAAGCATATAGCCAAAAAATTCGATCATATGCCATTTTTGTGGACCGCCAACAAGCCTTTGATTCAGTAAATCGACATAAAATGGAAACAATGGCAATGTCCAAACGACATCCTAAATCCTCTTATTGCTCTATATTCACAGACTTCTGTAAAAGTGCGCCTATCACAACAGGGTGCAACTTCAACTGAAATAAAGACATACAATGGACTAAAACACAGATTTCCATTGGCAGCCACATTGTTTATCTTGTACATATCTGATTTGAAAACGACTGATGTTGCTACAACTAGTGATCCGCCTTGATTGAACTACACAAAAATTCCTTATATGATATTTGCAGATGATATTGTCCTCTTAGACAAGACGGAAATTGGACTACAGAAGAGACTGTCAACTTTTGTGTCATAGACAGAGAGAAACCACTTAAGAATTAACATAAAAAACAGAAGTTATGACATTAACATACCATCCTGCCTCAAAAAAGAAACCCCTAGTGATAAGTATAAAAGGAGAAATAATTACACCAGTAAGTACAATTAAATATTTAGGTGTATGGGTTAATCAGTCAGAAATTGAAACAAGTTATGTAGAACACCTAAAAATAAAAGCTTTATCATTAGCACGTCAAGAGTGCATAATTCACAAAAAATATGGACAATTTTCCATTAAACCACTGATCACCTTTTATCGACAAAAAGTTGTGGCCATCCTGTCATATGGAAGCGAGACAGTCCTGAATATTCCTCCACAAATGTGGATTTAACTGGAAGCCATTTTCTGGAGGAAAACCTTATCATTACCAGCAGCATATCCGATGCAATGTATAAGATATGAGTTGGCTTTGCTATCATTGGAAGCAACAGTTCTCTGGAAGAAGCTAGATATATACAGGAAAATGCTACTTTCAGATAAAATCCCATCAATTGATATTCTGCATGAAAACAACGATCTTTCTAAATGATACCATCATAACTATATGGGCAAAAGCTTGTAATCCGCGAATGAAGAAAGCAGAAATAACTCCAGAGCTGCTAATCAATCGACCAAATAAAGCTAAATTGAAACTCCAACGCAATGACTGGATACGAACATCAAAAGACATCATAAAACATAAATTAAACATACACCCTGAGGTAGAAACAAGGGCATTAAACCAACTCCCTTATACTTAGCTTTATTTCTGGATCGGCATATCAGAGACACTTTCTTAAGATTGCGATTAAATGTGCTTCCCACTGGAGAATACTTGTTGCATACTAAACAAATAGTACCAGCAGATTTTGGCTGTAGATTCTGCAAACATTATGAGACGAAAGAAACCCTAGCTCATTTAATTATGGAATGTTTAGTGCAGAAAGGCATACGAGAAATATTTGCAAATATGTTACCTCAACAAGTGAGAAAAATGAAAATACAAGATCAATGGACATACATTGTATTGGGGAATAATAAGTTACTGACGATCAGAGTAATCCAATTTTGGGAAGCGATTATGAAATTGGACAAAGCATCCTAATGAACGGAATCACACTCAATTGACATTGAAGAATGTATACTTTTTTCTTTTTTTTTATACTTCATGCAACATGTAAACATTGTATAATTAAAAGTTTGATAGCAAACTAAATCATTTGAATAAAAAAAAAATAGGGTTATGATGTACTTGAAACGACAAAAAATAGATATTGCATTGTTGCAAGACACTCACCTGACCAAAGAAAAGCAAGATTTGACAAAGAGGAAATGGAAAGGGATAACCCTGGATGCAACCTACTCAGCATACACCAGAGGGGTCATAACTTGGATAGCGCCTCATGTCCCGTTTAAGCTACTACAGTCCACCATAGACAAAGACGGAAGGATGGTATTGATAAGTGGGTTGGTGGAAAACAATAAGTATTTATCATCAATGTGTATATCATATCATATCATATGCTCCAAACCAAGATACTGCAGCCTACTTCAGAACTCTGTATAGCAATATTAGTCCATGGATGGAGCAGTGTTGTGGGGGGGACTTTAATTCGACTCTAGATTCAACGATGGACAGGTTGGACAAGAAGCTGACACATCCGACCCTGGCAGCTAAAGCCCTCAACACTCTGTTAGAAGCATTTCGGTTGGTAGACGTATGGAGGCTGCGCCACCCACGAGATAGAGAATATTCGCATTATTCCGAATTCATAGGAACAGATGTAATAAGGGAACCAATACAGGCAGAATACAAAGCTATGGTTCTTTCAGATCATGCCCCGCTGGTAATGACATGGCAGATCCTGCCACCTAGAGCCAAAATCCCGACATGGAGACTTAGGGTGGAATAATTAAAGGATACAGTATTCAGAGAGGACCTGAGGAAGGACATAGAGGTGTATTTTAAACACACCACGGGTAGAGTAGACTCTGCAGGGACATTATGGGAGGCATTTAAGGTAGTAGGGAGGGTAGTGGTGGTCACTAAATCTAAAGAGTTGCAAGGGGGCATAATACATGAACTGTGAAATGCAGAGCAGAGGTTGGAAACGGTGATGCGGGAGGAAACGAAATCTAAAGAGGAGGCCAAGACTATAAGCCAATTACAAGAAGAATGCAGGCACCACTGGGAGAGGCTGGGCAACCTAAGCCATAAGAAATATGTTGAGAGGCAGCATGCAGAAGGTGACAAACCAGGCCTATTGCTAGCCTGGTTATACAAAGGCGAGACACCTGGGCAGACAATCAGGGCGATAAAAGGGAGGGACGGTCAGATACGGGAAACCCAAGGAAGAGTAAACAAATGCTTTGCGGAATACTACAAGCGACTATATGCAGATTCAACTGAAGAGGTAGAGATAGATATCCGGGAAGCATTAACAGAGATCAAACTTCCCAAACTCGAGGAAGCGGAAAGAGAGAGCCTAGAAGTCCCGATAACTTTAGAGGAGCTAGACCAAGTAATCAAGCTATTGCCCCCTAGCAAGGCCCCAGGTGCAGATAGACTCCCCAGCAAATTTTATAAAGCTTATAAGACAGAAATACTCCCCCTATTGCTGGCGATGCTCAAGGAGGCGCTTGATAAAGGCACACTGCCCGAGAGACTACGGGATTATTATCCCGCTCCTTAAACCCAATAAACCAGACACAGAATGCAGATCCTATAGACCGCTCTCACTGCTCACTCAGGACAGTAAGATCCTGACGACAGTGATGGCTTATAGGTTAAGACCTCTCTTAGGCAAACTTGTACACTCAGACGAAACGGGGTATGTTCCAAATAGAAATATAACTGACAATTTGAGAAGACTCCACCATGTCATAGATCACACCCAAGGGGGCACGCTAGAGGTGGCAATAATTTCACTTGATGCAGTAAAAGCGTTTGACTCGGTTAAATGGCCCTGGTTACTGATGGTACTGGAGGAATATGGGTTGGGGCCCATATACCTGAGGTGTGTGCGCTTGCTGTACAGTAGGCCGATTGCACAGGTCAGGATGGGCTCTAGTGTTTCGTAACAATGGCAGTTGACTAAGGGCACCAGACAGGGATGCCCATGGTCACCGATGCTTTTTATTCTAGCATTGGAGCCCTTAGCGGCATACCTGAGGCAGCAGTATGGGGAAGTTGGAATCAACACCAAAGGTGGGCGACACTTGATATCATTGTATGCCGATGACATGCTATTGTACCTGCAATATGCAGAGGAGAATTTGCAATACATTCTGGAGATAATGGCACGGTATGTGAAGTTATCGTGTGTAATGGTTAACCTACAAAAGTCAAGTATATTCCCCCTAGGGAGGTATGTGGTAATGCCGGAACACAAACTGCCTGTATTACCGGTGAGATGAGAAACCGAGACGTTTAGATATCTGGGAATAGATGTATATCACAATACCAAAGAAGAGCACAAGCAGAATACTGAAAGGGCAGTGACTAAAATAGAAAAAAGTACAGTATTCTGGCACAAACTACCATTGACGATGATGGGGAGAGCGGCATTGTTAAAGATGGTGGTGCTGCCCAGGTTATAACATTATTTTGCAAAAATCCCACATGCAATACCCAAATGCTTCTTCTCGAAACTACAGAGCATATGTAGAGGTTTGATCTGGCATAATTCTAGGAATAGAATAGCACTGTGGAAGCTACAAAATTCATATGAGCAAGGAGGCATCAGATTGTCAAACTTTGAAGTATACTATCTGGCCAGCCAGCTCCAATTTGTAGCAAAGTGGCTATCAGATGAACAAACACCTGTGTCCAAGCTGTTGAGGGCCGAAAGCACTGCTTATTTCCTAAACGAAAGAATGTGGTTACTGAAACAGCGGAGGGTGGGAGAGGGCAGATTGCTAGGCTTGGGGAGGGGAAACTTGGCGTAGAGCTCTCCAATTGATTAAGACTCTGACCCCGTGTTCCCCACAGATGCCACTAGTAGCGCTGGGAAGCATAGATGAACTAACTAGGCTGAACATCGAAGGAAATGGGAGCCAGTTGGCATAGCGACGGTGGGGGATGTGTGGCTAGAAGGGAAGCCCAAGAAGTTCGATAGATTGGTGCAGGACACAGGATTGCAACAGGGGCAGTATATCACATATTCCCGGCTGGTGAGGGGTATGAAAGACACGCTGTCTAATATTCTTCTAAGGGAGTGTATATCTTTTAGTGACAGTGTTTTTGAATTGCTTACTATTAGTGCCTGTGTGTTTTTCTAGATGTGGTTTTAAATAAATAATTATATCTCTTTTACACCAAGCTCTGGCCAGCGTTTACTTGTTCTACTATGTTCTTTTGACCTATTGTGAATACTCTGTATACTGCCTAACTCTTCTTGAGGGAAGTCTGACTGCTCAGCCACAGCTACCAACTGAATCTGCGTGGTACAGACTGCTACCAAGTGGGTTTACTGCCAAACACCTGTAGTCCTTCAAACCTCCCAGAGGGAACTGCACAGGTTTCTGCCTAACACTGGTGTACAGCGGTGGGATTTGTATTGAGTATACAGTTTAGAGTGCTTTTTGAACACTTTAGGACAACTAACCACAGAGCCTAGCACTAAAAAGCTGATTTTCTAACTATGTCTGCTATGGAGAGTTATACCCTAGAATCATTGTCTGCCAAAACTGCTGATTGCTTAAAAGTATTGTGTAGACATAAGAATCTCTCTGAGAAGGGCAAGAAAATGGAACTTATAGAAAGATTGTTAGAAAACCAAAGTCTGGGTGGTACAGAGGAATCTACCCCCCCAGCAAATGTAGAAAACAGTGATGGTATTGATCTGAATCAAAGTCTTGATAATGAGTCAGAAGAGGAAAGTGAACCTAATGAAGTTAGCCACTCTGAGCCTCTATCTGCCTTACCTACTGTACCCACTGGGCCTATACCAGGTCCTACATGTAACCCTGCTTATTTTGAACCTGAAAAAATGAAGCTTGAATTAGAGTACAAACGTTTTATTGCTCAATCTGAAAGAAACCAAGAGCTAGAGTTCAGAAGAATGAATGCCCAGGCTGAGCAGAAGCAAGCTGAGTTAAGAAATAGAAATAGAGCTTAATCATGAACTAGAAATGAAAAGGTTGTCTGTGGAAAATGCTTCGCTCTCCTCTGGTTCCTCTAGGAGTTCCAGTCCCAAAAGACCCCGGATGCCTAAGGAATTAGTGGGTATGTATGAACCTTAGTTGGATGTGTTGGATTGGTTAAAAATGTTTGAGTATAATCATGGGCTCCAGGACATCACAGGGAATGAGTTACTTCCCTGGTTGTTCTCTAGGCTTCCCCCTGTTGCAACTGATGTGGTAATGGAGTTGGGGGAGGTGGATAAGAAGGATTATGAATGTGTGAAACTAGCTTTGATAGCTAGATTTGGGAAGACCCCTTCCCAGTACCTTAAGAGGTTTAGGACCCTCAAAAAGCATGATGGTACCCCTTGGGCTACCTGGGTGAGTGAAAGTTTGAAAAACCTAGAGGGATGGATTAAGAGTTACAGAGTTAACACTTATGAAGGAATGAAGAATCTTGTAATGTTGGAGTCAATTTATGATGCCTGCTCTCCTGAGCTCAGACAGCACTTGGCTGATTCAAAGGAATTAGATTCCAGGAAGTTAGCTAAGGCTGCTGACTTGTGGGTTGCCAACAGGGCCACTCACAAGGATTCTGGGGCTACTCAGAAAAAGGATGGGAGAAAACAGCCAAAAAAGGACTCCAAAGAGAATTCTAATAATTCCAATTTCAGAGAGGGCCCCAAACAAAACCAAAAGGGTAAGCCACAAGGGAAACCAAATCAGGCTAGTGTACCTCCTGGTGCCAAACCAGAAGGAGGTCAGAACAAGCCACCATTCCAGAAAGCATTTGGTAAATGCTTTGTTTGTGGCTCTACTGACCATGTGAAAGGAGATCCCAGATGTAAGGGTAAACCTTCAGGGGTCCAGCTTGTCTCCTTAGCCTTCGCTCCAGAGGAGGAAGTACAAATGGCAAGTGGAAACTTTCTATTACTGGCTGATGAACCCATTGGAGTCTCAGCCAGTGTTTCTTCAGTGTCTCTGGGTTTATGGGAACAACAGAACTTAGATGTCTATAATTCTATCCCAGATAATACTAAAGAGTATTATAAGGACAGTGTCCAGGTGAATGGTCAGGAGACTCCTGCCATTAGGGACACTGGGGCCAGCATAACTGTGGTGGACAAATCGTTTTTTCAGGCTGAGGTTAGCTGGAGGGCCTGTGCAGATGCTTCCCCAATTACCAGTTCTCATCCAGTGTAATGACATGACTGTGAAGATACCTGTCAGCATACATAGTGAGGTGCCAGGAAGGGTTCTGCTGGGTAATGACTTGAAATCTCTTGGAGTAGGGTCACATACCCCCAGACCTCCTAGTAAAAGGTTACAGGAGCTCACCAGACCTGCAAGGGAGAGAACAATGAGAGGGACTCCCAAGGAGATGATGAAGAAAGAGATCACTCCTACTCCACTGGAGATGTCAGCTGCTGTCTCTAAGAAACTAGAAGAAAAAGAGAAACCTAAAACTTCTAAAAAGAACCTCACAGCCAGCACTCCAGTGCAGCCAACAAGGACTTCTCCGAGGTTGTCCAAAGTTACACCCGTAACTCCCCCTCCAGCTGAGGCTGAGAGGGAGGTACAACCCTGTGTGGTTGAACTAGACTCTGAAGAAGAGCTAGTGGAAGGCCAGGAACTCATTGGAAATCTGGATCCTGTTGACCATCCTGAGCTGCAGTCTTTACTGGCGGAAGGTGGACCCAACAGGGCAGACTTCAGTAAGGGGCAGAGAGAATGTCCAACTCTGGAAGGTCTTCGCCACCAGGCAGATGCTCAGGCTGAAGGGCAAGAGCCTGGGAAATATAGGTTACACTGGGAAGATGGCCTCTTCTACAATGAACCAAACCGAGTCTGCACCTGGGGACAACAAACGACTTGTAGTACCCCACAGTTCTTGCAGTTAGCCCATGAGATTCCTTTGGCTGGTCACTTGAGTTTCAAGAAGACTAAGGAAAGGCTCTCACTCTACTTTTATTGCCCAAAGATGGGGTCTGAAGTAGATAAATATTGCAGGAGCTGCCACACCTCCAGACTTCTGGTAAGGTTGGCTCCAAGAATGTGGTACCTTTAGTGCCTCTCCCCGTAGTGGGAGTCCCATTTGAGAGAGTAGGGATGGACATTGTTGGTCCCCTTGATCCTCCAACTTCCTCAGGCAACAGGTTTATACTTGTTGTAGTAGACCATACTACTAGATACCCTGAGGCAATTCCTATGAGGACTGTTACAGCTCCGGCTGTGGCTAAGGCTCTCCTTGGTATTTTTACCAGGGTTGGGTTTCCTAAGGAAGTAATCTCTGACAGGGGGTCAAATTGTATGTCCCACTACATGAAAGCCATGTGGAAAACCTGCGGAGTTACTTACAAGTTCTCAACCGCATACCACCCCCATACAATGGGCTGGTTGAAAGGTTCAACAGAACCATGAAGAGCATGATAGGTGCTTTAGAGGACCCCCTTAAAAGAAAGTGGGACCTTCTACTGCCATGCCTTCTCTTTGCTTATAGAGAAGTCCCTCAGGAGGGAGTAGGTTATTCTCCCTTTGAACTTCTTTATGGTCATCCGGTCAAGGTACGTTGGCCCTGATCAAGGAGGTGTTGGAGAGTGCTCCTTCCCCCAAGCCAGTCAGAGTGACTGACTATGTGATAGGTCTCCGAAGGAGAATGTCACCAATGATGGCAGAAGCAAGCGATAACTTGAAAGCTGGACAAGCATTGGTCAAACACTGGCATGACCAAAAGGCTAACATGGTTGAGTCTACTCAGGACCAGCTAGTTCTCATTAGGATTCCAACAAGGCAGAGGGCCTTGCAAGACAAATGGATGGGACCCTTCAAAGTTGTGGGTAAACTTGGAGAGGTCAACTATATGGTGGACTTGGGCAATCCCAAGGAGGCTCCAGCAGTCTTCCACACCAACAGACTGAAAGCCTATGTCTCCAGACCTGATGTAGGAGCTTTGCTTCTAGCATCATCCGAGGAAGAAGAAGAGAGTGAAGCTCTTCCTGATCTCCTCAGAGGCTTACCTTTAGACGAAAAGATTGAAGGAGTAAATCTCTCTTCAAATCTGACACCTGAGCAACAGGAAGAGGGCAAATCTATGTTGAATCAGTTTGCCTCTCTGTTCTCACTTTCACCAGACTTGACCCCTTGGGGACAGCATGACATACTCACTGGTGACTGTCTGCCAGTCAAAAGCAGAGGATATCGAATGTCAGAAAATGTAAGAACCCACATCAAAGGTGAGGTCAACAAGATGCTTGATCTCGGGGTAATAGAGCCCTCTACTAGTCCATGGTCTAGCCCAGTTGTGTTAGTACAAAAGGCAGGATCTAAAGAACTTAGATTCTGTGTGGATTACAGAGCTCTTAATGCAGTCACTAAGACTGATGCCCACCCTTTGCCAAGGACATATGAGTTGGTGGATAGACTTGGCGCAGCCAAGTTCCTCAGCACATTTGACTTGACGTCAGGCTATTGGCAAATAGCCCTGACAGACCATGCCAAGGAGAAAACTGCATTTTCTACCCCAATTGGCTTATACCAGTTTAAGGTTATGCCTTTTGGATTGAAAAATGCACCTGCTACTTTTCAAAGGATGGTAAACCAGGTTCTGAATGGGATGGGGGACTTCTGCATGGCATACTTGGATGACATAGCAGTGTTCAGCAATTCCTGGGAAGAACAGGTGGACCACCTGAGATATGTTTTGCAGGCTCTTGGAAAGGCCAATCTGACCATAAAGGCAAGTAAATGCCAGATTGGACAGAGTAAAGTGGTCTAACTTGGACATGAGGTAGGAGGTGGAGAAATAAGGCCTTTGTCCAGTAAGATTGAAGCTGTGCAAAATTGGACAACACCTACTACTCAGACCCAGGTGAGAGCCTTCTTAGGTCTCACTGGGTATTACAGGAATTTCATTGAGAACTATGGGTCCATAGCTTCTCCACTGAATGTCATCTCCTCTCCTAAATTCCCTAAAAAGGTTAGGTGGAATGAGGAATGCAATCAGGCATTTGAAACCCTGAAAAATGCTCTTTGCCAAGCCCCAGTACTCAGAGCTCCTGACTATCACCAAACTTTCATTGTGCAAACAGATGCTTCAAATGTAGGAATAGGTGCAGTCCTCAGTCAACTGGATGGGAAAGGTAGGGAGCACCCCAGTTGCTTCATCAGTAGAAAACTGATGGATCCTGAAACAAGGTGGGCAACCATTGAACGAGAGTGTTTTGCTATTGTGTGGGCTCTGAAGAAGTTTAGGCCATACTTGTATGGTTCTACTTTTGTCATTCAGACTGACCACCAACCCTTGAGATGGTTGATGCAAATGAAAGGGGAAAACCCAAAACTATTGAGATGGTCAATCTGTCTGCAAGGGTTTGATTTCACCATTGAGCACAGATCAGGGTGTCACCACCAAAATGCTGATGGTCTCTCTAGGATGTATGTCATCGACTAGAGGTATGAGATTCATCCAGGAGTGGATTAAATCCTCCTGCCCCTTAGTCTGGTGGGGGGGCCAGTGTTAGGGAGAATTCTCTCTTTAGGCTGAATTTCCTAACCTAGTGAGTCCCCCAGCAGCTTTGCTGGATTTATGGAGTTTGTTTTTTTCTCCTGCCAAGAGTGAGACTCTTTTTCTCCCACTCTTGGACATGATTTATGGTGCTCCTTTGACTGTTAATGTGTTTTATGGTGTATGGGGTCCTTTACTCCATAGGGTCTCATGTGTTTTTACAATGTGTGTTACACAGCACCCTCCGTGCAGTAACACAGGGGTGTCATAGTGACACCCCACCATAGACTCCATACCCTGGGACTGACTACTGTCTCCCAGGGCATGTAAAGTCACCATTGGCTTTACTAGTCCCAAATTATGAACAGAAACCAGTACAAACCATCATATTGTGGACGTACTGGTCGGGGCAATTCGATTGCCCCGGGGTCTGTTAGTCGAGGGGGCACGTCTCCGTCGCGCGTGATCGAGTTTTGGCTGGTGGCAGTGGAAACTACTTTTTATATTCGACTGCGAATATATCCTATGGGATTTTCCCATTGTTCGAGGCTACCAACTTTAATTATTTAATTCTCATAGCCTCGAACATACCGCCGGTTTATTTATTTAATATTAATTCGCCGGTTGGTATCTTTTGCCAGGACTCGATGCTAAAATGGCGTTTGTGTTCTCTTCTGTGACTCCAACCCAAGTCGAGCCCTTTGTTCCACTTTTTGGTGGGCTTCTCCACAGAAGCCTCCAAAAGTGGTGCCACTCTGTCTGGGTACCACAGGGGGTCTGGGAGGGGGTTTAGGCACCCTCGACTGAGTTACCCTGGTAACTCAAGTCGCACTGTGGTGAGCCGGCCAGCTCACCACTTAGCATGTTTGATTGACAGCTAGGCTGAGTAAATGGGGGTGTGCTGCATAAAAGCAGGGCTTTGGGGACTGGAACTTCAGAAGTCGCCACAGGACCTGAGAATCCGACGAGGGAGAAGCTGAGCCGACCTACCACGACGACACCACCGGTGGAGCCCTGCAGAACCGACTCACCACTTCCCGACGACAGAGAAGATCTCCCGGCTGGAGAGGCTTCTTCCTCTGACTGGTGGGCACAACCAGTTTACCTTCTTCTCTTCGCACCCCAGACCGTCTCGTGGTCGAATTGCCTGTGCCAAGCATCCCTTCAACCGGATAGACACTTACCACTGGACCGCGAATAAAAGGACCGCTCCTTTTACCTGAGAACTCCGCGGCTGGTTTCTTCCCTGGCAGTGCAACAGACTCCTGTCTTCCTCCCCGACGAGATCTTCTCTTCCCCCGGACGAAGCACCTACTTGCATCCGCTACCAGGAACAACTGCCCACGCTGGAGTATTCTCACCACTTTAAGGGACAATGTCCGCCAGGCCTCCCTTTCTAAAGATTGCTACAAGGTAATAATAACCCCTTAACCTTCTGGACTAGGCTGGCCGCCTTGACCCTCTAACTGGTCCCTTTCTTTTGGTCCAACTCTTTTTGAACCTTTGCAAGACTCTTGCGCACTTCAACCGTGTGACCTTGGACACATTTCGTTCTGATCCTCTTAAAGTGGATCCGGCCTACTGAACTCTAACTTCACGGTCTTATTTGCCTTCCTCTCTTGTTTTGATCTTCCGAAAGTGTTGGGATCTGTTTCATATTATTCTCTGCTTTTCTCTCCCTTTTTAAACGAATTATTAGAGTGCCATCTGCGTTAAGCGCTCACCGCTGTCTGAAAATAAGTGGGGCTTTACTTAAGACTTGTTTAATATTCTTTTAAGGGAGTGTATATCTTTTAGTGACCGTGTTTTTGAATTGCTTACTATTAGTGCCTGTGTGTTTTTCTAAATGTGGTTTTAAATAAATAATTATATCTCTTTTACACCAAGTTCTGGTCAGCGTTTACTTGTTCTACTATGTTCTTTTGACCTATTGTGAATACTCTGTATACTGCCTAACTCTTCTTGAGGGAAGTCTGACTGCTCAGCCACAGCTACCAAGTGAATCTGTGTGGTACAGACTGCTACCAAGTGGGTTTACTGCCAAACACCTGTAGTCCAAAATCTTTTGCAGTGGTCCTAGAGGGAACTGCACAGGTTTCTGCCTAACACACGTGGCCTGAAGCGGTGCTGGCCCTACAGCCAGATGCAACGATAGAAACATTTTATGATGCGTCAGAAGGTGGCCACGAGGTCTCCTGTGTATATGAGTTATTGATGTCAAGGATAGGGAAAGAGATTATCCAAACGAGACAAAACTGGGAGGAAGATGTGGGAGGACGAATGGAGGATGGGCTGTGGACAAGGGCACAAGGATATCATAAAAAGGTATCGAGAAATGCACAATTGCAACAGATTCAATTGTATGTAACCCACAGAGCATACCTGATCGCTAGGAAAATAGCTAAGTTCAACCAAGCAGGAATACAGACATGTCCGAAATGTGGGGAAGTGGATGCAGGAATGGTACATATGTTTTGGTCATGCCCCGAAATAGGAGTGTTTTGGAGGGAGGTGGCCCAAATCATGGCACAAGCGGAGATTAACCTAGATGTGAGCACCCCCTGGGCATGTCTTCTGGGGGGGTTCCCTCGACCTTGTAGAGCTAAACATGTAAGTAAACTTAAAGACCTAACGTAAATATTGGTCAAACGCAGAATAGCAATGAGCTGGAAAAAGAGCATGAGACCAACAGCAAGTGTCTGGTAGTAAGAAAGATCTAAAGAAATGGGCGAATGTGGAAACAACGGTATGGCAAGAGACGATGGGTGGAGGTGGGGAAGCAGAAGCTGAAACATTGGTCGCCTGGAGACAAGTAGTTGCTGCATTGTCCATATCAGATTGGGATAGTCTGGAGACAGATAGTCCTGTGGGGGAGGAATGAAGATGGAATATTTGGAGGAGCGAGAGGAGAAAGGATGTAGGCCGAGGGGTGGGGGGGAGTTATGGGGTGGGATGGGAGAAAATGGAACCATGAAACTGTACGTGTAAGTTATTGTGTACAATGGTTTATTACGCTGTATGGTTATATGTTGAAATACCAACAAAAACGTCTTTTTAAAAATAATAATAATTTTGAACTTCGGAGCACTGATTAGGTCAAACGATATATTTTCTCGATGTCCATCCTGGCAAAGCAAGATGCATACTTCAGTACACTTTGTCACTGGTCCTGATATTAGCTGAGTTCCATCAACCGCCGTGGCGTTCTCAACCACTGGCTTAAAGTTCATAGCAATACCAATCTTGCTTGCGAGTTTGTGATCCATGTAGTTCCCAATCGCATCACTGTCCACATATGCTTCTAAAGCATGCAATTATGAAGGTTGAAAGTCACTACTTAGGACGACGGGTACAACAAAATGAGATATCTAAAAAACCTTCTTCTGGCTCGACAAGACAACCGCTAAGCTTGTCGAGCGTTGGAGTTTTCCGTCAGCTCTTCCTTCTTTTCTCCTTTTTCAGCCTTATCCAAGGCTCCTACCGGTTTCCAGGGAGGTTTCACCGGACAGTTACGAAGGAGATGTCCAGCTGAACCACAATAGAGACATATTCTGTTGTCTTCTCTTCTCTCTTTCCTCTTTTGAAATGGGGCCCCAAACACCCCCCAATTGCATTGGCTCAGGATGACTCTCAGTTACATGGCGACTCCCGATGTCTTTTGGACGGGCATACTATGATCTATTATCTGATCGGGAACGGTCTATTCATCGATTTTGCAACCAAAGGTCCAGTTGTATTGTGAGATCTATGAATTCCGCACAACCCGTGCGAGGGTTCACAACCTGTGCCAGTATGTCTTTTTTTTAAAACTTTATTTATTAAGCTTGCCAGTGCAACACAGGAAACAAGCATTATACAACTGGTCGGGGAGCATACAGACAGTGTACATATTGGATTGTAAATTGGCTGAGAGCGATGGGACGTCATTAGAGGTACTTAGAAGAGGGTTAGCGATACAGGTAACACCAGGGTAACAATGCATACAGACTAAGCAACATCAGGAAGTGAGGAGGCTAGATCGTCGGCCTCGTCCTCGGTGTCAGTGGATAAGGAGATGTATAAGCAGAGAGGGGCCCAGATGTTTCTTGGTCTAGACATCATCAGTTGTAGGTGTAGCACTCCTTAGTGTCTGAAGCAGAGGTGACAGCCCAGAGCCATTGGGTGTGTGTGGGGGACCTGGGGCACAGCCAAAGTAAAAGGATACAGCGGGCCGCGAGGAGCAAACATAAGCTCGCCAGTCTCTTGGAGTCTCGGCTTAACATAGTGAGTTTGTGAAAGAAACATGTCAGTGGAGATGGGGTGATGGTGCAGTCCAACATTTCTGAAAGGGATGTGCACACTTCAGTCCAGAACTGGGTAATGTGAGGGGGGGGCATGACCACAACATGTGTACGTAATCTGCATCGTCAGATTTGCATCTTGGGCATATGGGTGGGTGGTCCCGTGACATGCAGTGCAATCTGATCGGTGTATAATGAACCCTATGCAGTATCTTGAAATGGATCAGTTTGAAACGTGAGTTAAATTACATTTTGTGAGTGCAGGTACACATATGTTCCGAGCACTGGTCCGATATCTCGACTTCCAGGTCTTTACCCCAGGAGTCTCTAAGCTTGGTAAGTGGAGAGGCCACCCTGCCCTGAAGAGCGGTGTATAGCCTGGAGACCTTACCCTTGAGAGCTGTGGTATTTAGGATTTCTGACAGTATTGGATCATCCTGGGGGATTGAGGGGAAGTCTGGGAGTCTATTCTTCAGCCAGTGAAAGGGCCTACCCTGTAGGGATCCCGGCAGACTTGCCCATTCAATGAAAATGCCCTGTTCGAATGCGTCTGGGGTAGCAGTCAGTCCAGCCTCCGCCCAGCAGCGTATTGTTGCGACATCCACTCAGAGAGAGTCTGGTAGGAAGTTCCAGAGTGGAAAATCACAAAGAAAGGGTTGCGAGATGCCAGCCTGTTTCCACATTTTGGCCAAGGCTAGAGCTGTGGAGCCAACAGGATCGAGGGGCTCAAATCTAGTGTTACAGGGGGGAGGACTATCGAGCGGATATCATAGCCATCTGTAGCAAGGCACTCAAGTTTAACGTGAAGGGGGGGTCAGCAGGCACAAACCAAAATGACGCAAAGTGGGCCTGGGAAGCTATCCAGTATCCCTCGAAATTGGGGGCTCCGAATCCACCTTTCGACATTGTTCCCAGCTTCAGTCGGACAGCGCCGGAATTCCATAGGAAGTCAATGATGGTTCGGGTCAGTGTTACAAAGAATTCTCGGCCTGTCGATAGGGGGACATTCAAAAATCTGTGCAGGAGTTGAGGCAGTATCACCATCATGAAGATGTCGATATTGCCAGCTAGGGAGATAGGCAGTCTTGTCCAGCCTGTACACTTTTCGGTGAGGGCGGTCAAATATTTCCTAAAGTTCGCGTTGTACACTGTATTTAGATGTCGAGAGACCACCATGCCCAAGTAGGCAGTCTCAGTCTGTACCCATGTAAATCCCTGGGGATTTGAGGGTGTAATGGTGGCCTCAGTCAGTGGAAACAATACGGATTTAGAACAGTTTACTTGAAGGCCCGACAGTTCACCAAAACGAATAACGTCTTCCAGCACTGGGGATAGGTTATGTTCAGGTAAGCAGATGAAAAGGAGAGCATCGTCTGCATAGAGGGAGGTGATTTCAGGGAGACCCGACAAGCGTATGCCTCTGTGCGCATGCCGTTGGTGTATCCTGTCAGCCAGTGGTTCAATAGCTAGAGCAAAGATTAGCGGCGAGAAGAAGCAACCTTGCCTTGTGCCTCTGGCTATCGGGAATTGGGTCGAGCACAGGTCTTCGGTGCGAACTCTGGTGACAGGGGAAGAGTATAGCAGTTTAAACCAGGCTCTAAAATGGGGGCCGAAGTTGCACTTCTCGAGTACTTGCCATATGTATCCCCATGAAACTGAATCGAAGGCTTTCTGCATGTCAAGAGTCGCCGCGACTGCTTGGGTGTTTCGGTCAATACAGGCCAGTATGTTAAATAATCGACGCAACTTGAGAGAGGTGGAACGGCCTGGAATAATACCTGACTGGTCCGGGTGTATAATATACTTCATAAAGGAGGCCGGTCGTAGGGCTAACACCGTAGCATAGATTTTGACATCGCAGTTGATAAGCAAAAGAGGGCGGTAGGAGGCACATTGTGTGTGGGTTTTGCCTGGTTTAGGTAATACTGTTATTATTGCTTCACGAAGAGATGGGGGCAGGATCCCTGTAGTGCATGTTTCGTTCCACAGGGCTAATAGTTGTGGGACAAGACAGGATTTGTAGCTCTTATAAAATTCGATTGGAAGCCCGTCAGACCTGGGAGCCTTTCCGAAAGCCAGCATGTCTATGGTGTTGAATATTTCCTCAGATGTAACCGGGGTATCTAGCGCAGCTCTAGCCTCCGAGGAGATAACAGATAGTGGAAGGCTGTCCAGGAATGTCTCTATGTTGGCCGTAGTAGCTTTATCAGCGTTGGAATAAAGTTTTTCGTAAAAGGAGCAGAATTCAGCATTAACTTCTTGTGATGACAGAGCCAGAGTGCCATCAGCCCTCTCTATCGCCGGGATATGTGATGTACCCTTCTCAAGGCAAATCAGCCTAGCAAGGAGCCGACCCGGGCGCTCACCCTCCCCGTACCTACGTACATACTGGGGGGTATCTAGGAACTTCTGCTCCCATTCAGCTTGAGCATGAAACTCATCCAATTCGATGCCTATATCAGTGAGAGTATCGGCCAGTTGTTAGGAAGCATATTGAGTCTCGAGGAGGGTGAGTCTCACTTAACTTTTAGCAGTGTCTCCTCGAATAGTTCTGAGAATTCCCTTCTCCTTATAGATCGCTATCCCCCTAACATAAACCTTAACTGCTTCCCTAAGGGTGGCCTGAGATTGGTCAGAGCCCGTGTTCAAGGTAAAAAAGTAATCTATGCCAGTTCCTAGTTCAGTTTCGAAGGTGATATCTAGTAAGGAATGTGGTTTTAGCCTCCATAATCTGGTCTTAGGTTCATCTGTGTTCCAACTCAGGGAGATCGTTACATGGGAGTGGTCCGAGAATGTTCTGGGGAGGATAGACATTTGGGTGACGGTCTTGACTAGAGTGTCTGAAATAAGCCACCTATCAATGCAGGAGTGGGAGTCATGCACCGAAGAGTAGAAGGAGAATATCAGAGAGTCGGGGTGGAGCAGCCGCCACGGATCAGTGATTTCAAATTGGGCTTGAAGGTCTATGATAGTTCTAGCTGCCTTGGACAGTTGGCAGGGTTTGGAGCCAGTTCTGCCGTAGTTAATGTGCAGAATGGTGTTAAAATCTCTGCCCCAAGGTATGGGATTAAGTGGGATACCAGATAGCAATGAGGAGAGATGCATATAGAAATCAGGATCATTAATGTTGGGGCCATATATGTTCAATAATTTAACCTCTCTGCCCTCTCTGCCCTGTAGGGTCCCAAAGAGTAAGACGTGTCGCCCCAGTGGGTCTATGTGTGTAACCTTTTGTTGGAATTGGAGGCTTTTATGAACACGGCCCATAACGCTGCGGTTTTGGGTGCAATAGACGGTATAGTACCGTTGATAGCCCAGTACTTTGCAAACCCCTCAAATCCCCCCATAAGAGCATGTGTCTCTGTAAAAAAAGAAGTTTAACCTGGTGTCGCCCAATATACAGTTGCATTTTCTGTATTTAAGCATGATTACCCAGTCCCCTGACATTCCAGCTCATGCATATAACACTGTTATCCATCATCGTGCCGGAGGTCCAACAGCAATAGAGAGTGGCCCCGACCAGGGATTACAGTACAGGGCCCCAACCCGAGAGCACAGGGTAGTAGTTTCACAAGTCCCGCTGGGTTGAATAAGGGGACTCGGATTCCCAGCTGCATGCCAAGCATTTTTCCAACTAAAACTCCCTCTCCTCCTCTCCAACCCACATCCCTCCCCCAATCAGAGAGGTGATACCCAAACACAACTCAAACCCATTCACAACCAATGCCTGGGGGACCTTGTGCCAATCTTGAGCAGCAACGCATCTGTGCTGGGTTATTGACTAGGCATTATGTGGTGCATGGTGCGATAACAATACAGAAACAACAATAAGGAGCGTGGAACTTGCTGGTCGGAGCCGGATGTCAGTTGGTCTCATCAGTTCAGTAGTGTGCCGATGAGGTAGTCATCCGGGTCACGTCCACACTAGGATTGCTTAACATATAACCATGAACAGAGCCAAGGTGTCCACTGGGACTATCATTTGGGCAAATCAACCAGGAAAATGGTCCTCAATGAACGTGGAGGCCTCCTCCAGGATGGTAAAAAAGAAGACTTGGATCGAGTGTTCGATTCTGAGTTTAGCGGGGTATAGCATAGAATATTTAACCCCTAGGTCTCAAAATTTCTAATTGACGGCTAGGAAGGTTTTCCTTTCCTGCTGGATGGCTGTTGATAAATCTGGATAAAGGTGGACCATGGAGGAGCCCAGGAAAAGGTCACCCTTGGCCCTCGCCGCACGAAGCAGAGCATCCCTGTCGCGATAGTTCAAAACTCTCGCTATGATGGGGCGGGGAGGGGCCCCCAGTCTAGGTTTCTCTGTTAAGGATCGATGGGCCCTCTCAATGGCAAACTGCGGAGAGAGTTGTGGGGAGTCTTAACAGTGAAAGTAGTGTTCGCTCTATGTAGTCTTCCATGGAGCCTTCTACGTTGCCACCTGGGACGCCGATGATGCATATATTATTGCACCTAGTGCGCGATTCGAGGTCCTCGTTCTTCTTACTAACATCTTGAACCCGTCTGGTCAGGGCATTCACTTCGGACTGGAGGGCTACAATATCATCCTTAGCCATCTCCACCCTGGTTTCCACCTCCATCACCCGAGTATCTGTTTTTTCCATGTGGGCTTTGATTGAAGAAATTGTCCCACTCATTTCGTCCAACTTAGAGTGAAGGGCGGCAAACCCTCTCGCATGCACTTGACTTTAAGGTTTCAGAGGGTGATGACATGGATGCCCCTTGTTCTGGTTGAGGTTCATTTGGTTTCTGAGATGTTTTTGTATACATATTAATTGAGCACTGTTTCTTGTTGGCTCCTTTGGTCATGGTGTCATCCAGTATGGGCAGAGTAGAGTAGCACAGTTCCCGGGTATCGGGAGAGGGGGTCTGGGTATCGGCAGGGACAAGAATCACTGGGGATGGTGCAATTATCTACGGCGGACTTTGGGTAAGAACCAGGCTGGCTGCATGGTTGCGTGACCTTAGGGCATCATCACGTTAAGCTGGTCCAATACAGGCCTCAGCAATGTTAGATTCTAAAAGCAGAGGGTCAGCCAAGGAGGCCACTGGTAGCTCGAAGCCAGAGGGAGTTCAGAGTATGCCCCCTAACTTACTCAGCTCAAGGATAGAGCGGAGGTCAGTGAATCCACGAGGGACATTAATTACAACCAGGAGAGCCGTCCAGCCTACCTCCAAGTGGACTGTGGCCTCTCACGTTTAACTGGGGGGGAGAACTTGTTAAAGTAGGACTCCCGTCGCAGATGTGGTTTAAAGATTGCCCAGCATTCGTATTACAACAGTGTGTTATCAGTTTGTTTGGATCACAGTCCGGTGCATTCAAGATGTTGGCACAATTATGCAAGACCCTACCAGCGGTGGGGACAGGCGATCTGCCATGTGTAGGGGGACGGCCTCACAGCAGTGACCAGGCCGTCATAAGCAGGTCATTGCACAGTAAAGTCTCTCCTGTGCTAGGAATGGTAAAGGCGGCCAGGAAAACCGTTCACCGCTGTACCAGGTGGACCGTAGGGGGCGACGCGCAACGGGACCAGGAATGGTGGCACAAGTGGTCAGTGCTGCTACCCCTTCAGCTGTTTATGTGCGGTGTCTCACAGTCAAGTGGCTTCAAGGGCCCCCGTCCCCAAGCAACAGTTAGGTGTTGGGTAGCGGGGGGCGTACAATGAGAAGATTTAGCTGGTTATCATGCCCTGAGTTGGTCAGGTATTGGTGGGTGCGCGGTGCAGCCTATGTTCGCTGGGTCCTCAGTCAATCATGAATAAAGTGGTGGCTGTGACATCCGGCGTATGGGGCTGTGCAATAAGGGGTCTAGGTGGGCCACGCTGAGGAAGGGGGCGGTTTCACAGCACTGTCTATGTAATTATAGGCGATGTGCAGAACAGAGAGATTAACCAACACCCCTCCAGCAATTGTGGGCCCCACAGCGCCTGCCGTGTCCCTAGGAGGGCCGTTGTATGGCAGCAAGGCAAAAGAAAGCCTGTGAACAACTACCGCGCCAAGTTAGAGGCCAGAAGTCAGGATCTGCAGGCTTGTAGAAGGGTCGGCGTCAGTGCACCAGCGCTGAACCGTTGGGGACCACCAGGCATGCAGACACCAGGCGCCGCCCGTAGCACCTCCAAATGAGGGCAGGTCCCGCCTGATCCCTGTGGGAGCAAGATGCCACGGAAATACTGCCGATAGGGTGGAGGCGGTGTGGCTGAGGTGCCTCTTGATGCCGGGGTCGCGGGACCGTGGAGTTCCGGGGCCGAGGAGAGCGTCATAAGACGTTACATGGGTTTCCACTCCCCAGGAGGGAGGCTACGGATCTGCTCCTTTCACTGTTGTCGTCCAGACTAGGGCAGGCAAGTAGCGCAGCTTGGGCCGGCAGGCGCCCCTACCCCAGCAGGCCCGGGACGCTTCACAGCTTGAGTCAGCATCAATCCTTTTCATGTGGAGGTGCAGCGCAGACCTCCGCGAGGGAGCCCAACAGTGTACTCCGGGCTAGAGATTTCACCGTAGGGGTCCCCTTCCAGGAGGTGAGGGTCAGGCAGTACCCGCAGGCAGATTGTGAGAAGCAGCCAGTAGATTATCTGCAGAAACCGCGGCACCAATACGAGTTATTTGTAGATCAGGATCTTCCGCAGTACGGAACTCAAGCTCAGGCGGCCATACAGCTTGAGCGCAACAGCGCCCCCTCCCTGCCAATATGTCTTTGAGTTCCCCCCGTAAACCCTGATAGAAGAGTGTTGTTCTCTTTTCTTCAGGCCAATTCTTTTCTGCAACCAATCGATTGAAGGAAGCTTCATATGCCAGCAAATCTTGACCGCTTTGTCGTAAGGAAAGTAATTCATTGTCCAAGGCCTGCTCCTGTGGCAAAGATTCTGCTGAAAACCAGGAAGGTTTCTTAGGAAAGGATCATCCCTGGTTACCAAAGGAATGGACCAATCTGCAGCATGCCCACCTAAATAGGATAATACAAATGCCACCTTAGACTGGTCTGATGGGAAAACCCCTGGTCTGCACAGGAAATACAAATGACACTGATTCATGAATACTGCTGGCTCCCCCTTTTTACTCCTAAGGCCCACACTCTCCTCACCTGTGTTTTGTTGTTAGGGAGGTCTGCGTCCTGCTTTCACGCAGGGGTGTGTAGGTGTTGAGGCTCAGAAGACAATGATTCTGTTAAACGGGAAAAGCCTCTGAAGGTACGTGTTTTTATTGTTGAAAGAAGTCTTTAGTTAGAAAGAGGCACTGAAGTCTCAGAGAGAAAAAACCTTCTTAGGTTGGAGAGATCTCTCTTGCTGACTTTAATAATTTTCTTTTTCTTTTGCAGGTTTTCAGAAGAAAGAACTTTAACTGAAGGAGCATGAAGTCTTCTCTTGAGGTATGTATGCGCGCTTACTTTAGTGAAAGCGCGTGGAATGGAGTGCCTTCGGTACCCAGCTATGAGTTTCCTCTTGTGGTAATTTTGTGCGCATAATCAGGGAAAGGCGTGCTGCACAGCGTGTCTTCGCTATGAAGCTATGGCTTTCTTCTGTGAAGCGCTGTTGGAATGTGCAGAAAAAAGCTTGTCGGAGTTTCAGGTACGTATACGCGTATAGTTATTTTCTTTGACCCTTAGTCTGTAATGTTCATTAATTAACTATGGTACCTATGTCTTTGAAGGTTTTTGGAGGTCCTCAAGATCACAGAATGCACTGTGGCCGTGGACAGAGACTGTTGACTGAACTGCGGACTACGGAGGAAGAAGTCACCTGTCGGAGGACTGCGGCTGCAGAAACCTTGGTCAGGTAATTTTAAGTCTATGGTCTGTGAATTTTCTGTGAGCGATTCAAGTTCTTAACATTACTTTTTTCTTTTATTCTGCAGGTCTGTGAGCTGAGCACCGGTAGCGTTACACTGCTGTCAGTGGAACTAACGCGCAGCACGTGTTACTGCAGAGGCGGGGCTTTTATAGTCCTCTATGCCCAATGTCTGGTTCTCTGTGACAACTTAAACAGTGACCCACAGGGCGGCCATCCTAGGGGAATTAGAAGACCATTGAATCTCTATGGGAGCCCATTGTTGCCTTGCTACTGGCGAATGTGAGAATACCATGTTTGCCATGCTAAAACCCATCTATAGCCTACAGATCTGTACTAAGAATCCCTCCTGGCCCGGACTCCTGAACCTAAACCTGGAAGTGATCATGACAATATCACAAATCTCTTTGAGCACCCTTAACGGAAACACATGACGTGCCTTCTCACCTAATCTCTTGCACAACAGGATCTGAGTTTTATGGGAATGGATTCTGCTCTTAACTGCGTACTATCTATAAAACAAATAGTACATGGACTCAATACGTCTGTACCATAAAGCATTTTATAGGTATTTTAATAAATCACATCTAGGTTAACTTGAGAGAGCGAAAACCTCTTCTTTCCCAGTTCCACAACCAATTTGTGTCTTAAGGCTCAGTGTTTCCAGAGTGCCTCCTTTCTGTGAAATAATTCCAACATAAACACCTTTGAGCTCTCACACTGGGCTTCTAATATGTAGCTAGTACTACATGGACTGTGGTACATTTATCTCTTACTTGCCCCAAAATGAACCTCAGCAGCTTTGTAGCTGGTCTCCAGGTGATGGAACTCCTCTGTTCTAAAAACACAAGTATATTAGTGTTTCATAGTACTTAGGAGTATATTCTCATATTTCAATCTTGCATATATCATTTGTTAGTAATCATGGAATCCCCCTTACACCATTAGTCTTGTGTCAAATGTGTTATTGACTTATTAAAAATATGGGTAGACTACATTGCATTGCCCCATAACTGTAACGTTCACCAATTGTAAAATAGATGAGATGGTTATCTGCTGCTGTCAAACATCTCACACTCAGATATTGGTTACAACAGCCAACACTTACCCGAAGGTTAGGTTGTGAATTCCTATTCGTGCCACGATGGAACCCATGTACCAGACCCGAGCGCGCTTCAGGTGCTCCTGTTTTTAAAAAAAACCATAACCTTTTATAAGTTTTGAAAAAGCAAACCAAAAACAAAACAAACATATGTCCATGCTTGATATGACAATTTCCACATGATAACTTAATAGTCAATGACATGATAAAAGTAAAACAAAAGATCTCCATCAATGTTCCATTCCACATTAACTATTGAAATCTTTCTTAATATTAGTAAGCAATTTGCATGAACATATATGATAATGACTGGTTGATTTTCATCCGTTGAATCAAAGCATAACTGAACATGACGTCAGTGCATCGTGTTGCTCATAGATTCACATGTGCCTATAAACACGGACTGAATCCACAATTGGACACAACATTTAATTCAATGATAACATTTAGATTCCTTGTCAATATTGAAGCTGGATTACCATGAACATATGTAACACAGACTGGTTCCTTTTGGACAGTCACATAACTATATAGCTGAACATGACACTGGTGAATCTTATAGAATCAGTGTCTAATTATACATGATGTTAGTGAATCGAGCCATAAAGGGCTAAACAATCAAGTTTTTCCATTCCACTGATACATTCAAGTCATGGTTTGCTGTATCTAAGCAGTATATCCATTGCTGTTCTAATCGACAAAGGGTTTTTTCTTCATTCCACCCACTCCCTCCGGTTCGGTGTAATAATTTGTAACATAAACCATGTAAGGTCCCAGTCTGTATGCCTCTTTTTCTTATAGTGTTCAGTCAGAGGTTTAACCGGCACTGGGTTTCATATGCACAATCTATGTTCAGATATTCTTTGTTATATAGGTTGCATGGTCTTCTCAACGTACAGGAGTTTATATGGACACTCTATGATATATAAGACCCATGTGCTGTTGCAGTTAGTGTGTCTTTTGAGGTGCCATTTGGTACTGCCATATAAAAATATTTACCTGGTCTCCGTGAACTGGCATGCAACATAATGGCTACAAATAATGGTGTCCCCGTACTGGAGGAAGACCCCAACTCCTCTCCAATGACGGTTCTACTACAGGTTTTTCTTATGTATGTACTAGCCTCTCTTTTAAATTTTGATTTTTGCAATAACAACAAAAAAATCCTGGATAAAGTAAATGTGTTCTTTACATAATGCCAATTTTTATTG
This sequence comes from Ambystoma mexicanum, assembly GCF_040938575.1. Classification (NCBI taxonomy): domain Eukaryota; kingdom Metazoa; phylum Chordata; class Amphibia; order Caudata; family Ambystomatidae; genus Ambystoma; species Ambystoma mexicanum. Next base: position 643,126,690 of record NC_090939.1, read on the forward strand.
ATGATGTTTTTGACCCTGTTGCCTGTCGGACTGAAGGTCGTAACACATACTAATCTATTCAGTGGTTCTTTAGTCTTGTCCGTAACACAAATCTCTCTTGGTGTATTGGCAGCTCTTTTTTGGTTTGGCTCACTGTTTTTTTTCAGATATCCTCTTTGCAGAAGTCTCTTTTGAAGGTTATCTGCATGCTTAGTGAATTTTTCTTTATCAGAACAGTTCCTATGAACCCATAGAAACTGACCATACAATAAGTTAGTCTTGAGTCCCATGGGGTGGAAGCTCAAAAAATGCAGTAGGCATTTCCAATCTGTTTTCTTTCTGTACTATTCAGTAGTTTTGATCTTCTCTGTATATGTACAGATCTAAGAAATAGATCGACTGGTTATCCCAAGTTATAGTGAATCGGATTTTAGTGTGTGTCGCACATGTTTAACCATTCAAAAACATTTGGAGGCATGCAGCATCACCTCTCCAGATCAATATACCGACGTCATATGTGGATGTGTTGTTTGAATGGATTTGTATCTGCATAGATGTGGTCTATTTTTTACTGTGCCATGTACTGATTATCAGGCCAACGCCACTGCTTTTCTTCGAAAGACATGGAGATTGAGAAAAGGTGGCAAAGCCAGTTTCGAACATTGAAAGAGTACCAGTGCTTGGGGGAGATCCAGATTTCAGCGACAGTCATCACAGAGAGTTTGAAATTTTGGGAGCGTAATTGGTTAGCGATGAATGAGGTTTTATTACAGAGCTATTGGGCATTCCAGAGGCTTGTGGTGAGGTCTCAAGAGGGAATATGGTATGAGGAGTAAGATGGGAGGGGGTTGTGGGAAAGAAAAATAGATAGATGAGGTTATGAGTGGGTAAAGTGTTAGGGGGTGAAGCAGCCAGGGTGCTGTTTGGTGGGAGAGTTGAGGATGGAGATAGCAAGAGTGGGAGGTTGAAGGAGTGGTGTATAGGGCTCTGGGGAGTCATCGGGAGAGAGGGAGAAAGAGGATAGTGAGGAGCAGAAATATAATAGGTAGCGGCATACTGAATTAAGGTCCTGTGAGTGTTGCATGGAGAGGGAGAGGGGATAGCAGAAGCATAAAGGATGCTGTTAGCGTCAGAGGTCTTATCAAAGGCTGGTGGTTATAACACAATCTGCAAATTACATGGAGCGATAGTACCAAACAACAAATAAGATATTGGTTAAAGAGGTCTTGGATGGGGTTTGGGAATTTTGTGTTATGGCTGTTATGGTCTTATAAGTTTATCCCAGAGCATTGATTAAAATTGATGAAATTAAGCCAGAGCTCCTCAATTTGCAAATAGAAACTAGCCTGGGGTGTCGACTATTTCCCTATGTTGTTAGATCTTTATATGAAGCCACTTATAATGCGTATACGTGCAAGTTGAGGGGGTAGTAACTCAAGGCATAGAATCTATTATAGGGCATTGTGCTGATATTATACCTTACATCAAATTACCAACGGGTGTACTGCCAAGGATTTTGGATCTGATAGATCAGTTATGCTTAGAGTACCCATAGACATGCCACCAGACCAGCTTCTTTTGGGAATAGGTATTATGCTGTCTTTGACTCAGTACAAATGTTAGAATTTGGGAGTGGTCTTGGAGAATAACCATGCGATGCATGTGCCCTCGGTGGCCAGCTACACCTGTTGGGCCATAGGCTTTGCCCTTTATAATGAGCATGAGGAACGCTATAGAGGACTGCCCAACCTGCAACAGAGACCTGCAGACTACAGGGGGGACTTTTGTGACCTCTTAGCAGAGAGCTACAATCCTGAGTCAGATTTTAAGTGCACAACAATCAATTAGGGCTGCGTTCAAGGTAAATATGTTTGATGTTCTGTAGTATCTTCCACTGTTCTTAAACCACATGTATGATGCTGTTATTAATTATTACTATGATAAGGTACGATAGTACTGTATAAATATTGTGGGCTGTCATATGCCCTTTATCTTTGTACCTGATACATTAGGGACAATGGGTTAGAGTGGGTATAGGATAGTTGTATGTTTTTATGTACAGTCTTTAGTTGCTTATCTATACAACTGACAATTGGTTGTTAGGTTGAGATGTGAATTTGTATTAGTATGCCAATATATCATTTACATGTTGTGGAAGCAAACATTTCTGTATCAAATATAGTGATTGTACACTGAATAAAAAGGTATGCATGTAGAATATGTATACATTAATACATAATTTGAAACTAAGATGCACCCCTGTCTTGCCTCCTTCTCAATCTCTATCTCACGATTTCAGAAGGAAATGGCTTATATCTTGCCCAGAGTACTCCTGAGACAAACCAAATACATACAGCGTCCTTTAATAGGAAAAATGCACCTGTAAATTGTTCCTAATACCAAAGCTGAACCATGACCCATAAAGTCCAAAAGCTATCTCAAATACTTTCATACAGCATCAGTTTGATAGTGTATGAGACATAAAATAACCAATCACATTATCATATGGATGTTTTAAGGATTGTGGTTTTTAATGTGTTTCAAGGCGAACATATATGAATGCATTGATTGATATATTGAGCCTCCGAGAAACATACAGTAATTTTATTTTTACATGTATAGGTAGTGTTTCAAACTGATTCTGATCCAACTCAAAGTTGTTGGCAATTCAGAGATTTATTCTATCACAAGCACTGGTCTAATGTTTGTTTCTTTTCCTTGTTTGGCCATGAGTTTGTAAAATGATTGTGCCATGTGTTAATTACTTTAGACTTTTGCTCAGAAAAATGTAGTATTGGACACCTCTGGGACTGGGTGCCCAGTTTTACAGGGTCATAGGCTGTCCCAGAAAGTAAGCTATTTGGCAAAACAAAATAAGAAAGTAAGCTATTTGGCAAAAAAAGCAAATGACTTCTCAAATGTACTATAATCTAAAAACGTTAATGCCGTTATATAGCCTACTTAAGTCAAAATCAAGAAACAGATCCATTTATAAGGCCAAACAGTAGTATAACAATTGTTTTAAATATGACAAAAAATGTCCCACAAAAAAACATTTGGAAATCAAATTTATGTATAAGCAAATTGGCAGTTGCTTTGCGAGAGATCAAAATTGATGTGTCACTGTTCAGCAGAGAGTAAACAGGTATTTTGTTATTCTCGGACAAACAGTGATTCTAAATAGTGTAAGGCAAGCCCTCCAGACAACCAGATGATAGAAAACACTCCGAAAAAGGCTTGGTGTGCCTCTTTGTAAGGAAAACAAGATTTATTTTCTATACAAAAGGGAAAAAGGTGACAGAAGGTCCCGTAGAACCAAACTGACACAGAGCTCTCCGTTCGTTCAAAGCAGTCACAAGGCTTCATAAGGTAGCCAGCGTCACTTGTGATGTAAACAGTATACAGTGTTAATACCCCACCCTCATTGGCTCCCCCCTATATACATACTGCCAGTCCCCTATAGTCCCTTCACTGATTGGCCACATCCTAATCTACCCCTACCTTCTAACATGTGGTCCCCCTACTTTGTCACCTTGGGTCCCAGGTACTGGATTGGTGAGTTTCCTGAAATGGTACTCTCCCCATCGGCTTAACCACGTGGTGTTTGCCTGGTCATTAACATGAGTTGAGTGGATTACTCTGAGGCTAGATTGGCTCCTTAGAATAATGGTACGCTTCCCCTGATACCAGACATGCAGGCACCCCCACCATGCCCATGTTGCTTGACTACATTTGTTGGCATCACCTCTTGCTCCTTGTACCACAAATCACAAGATGATTCACTCCGGACTCACCCCTTATCAGTGGCCCCTCCCTGGAGCACCTTTTGGCTCTCTCAAGGACCACATTAATCAACCAAATTCCGATGGATTTAGGTACTCTGGTTAACAATTGTCTAGCAGTTCAAATGAGATGGCCATTATTCTGTCGGGTGCTAGTGCCCTAAACCTAGAGTGAGCATTTTGGTAGCTCGAGACCTTTACCCTGGGCCTCCAAGGGTTTGTCCTTCGGGACGGTGCAGCCCTACCCTTGCTCGGCCATTCCCATTCCATTCTAGTTTTGCAGACATAGGGCTCAATACAATGAAACCGTCATCTGTTGGCCATGAAGGCTGTGATTCTCAGCTCCACTGCTGGGGGCTGGGAAGGGGAAATGATTCAAACTTGTCATTGCCCCGTGCTGCTACATTTACAAGGGGGAATACAAAATGCTAGCCCTCACTTCCAATGTGGTGGTGCTTAGGTATTTCTCGCACCCGGGCCGAGTTCCTACATTGTCATTATTATATACTGTTACACAATATGGCCCGTGCCCTATACCTGGGCCTATCTACACGTCCATAACTGCTACAAACAAATATGTTTATCATTCCCACTTTGCGAGTTCCACCCCTTGCTGCCGCACACATTCATTTTTTCTTGCACTAATAGTTTTTCCCAAGCCTGAATCTTCTGGGTGGGCATGGTAGTTGTACGTGCATTCCAACAATCCCCCATTTAGTTAATCCTCCATTAACTAAGCCAGCAGCTTCCCTTCTTCTATAGTCATCATCTATGGGGCTATGGGGACCCATACTCTGCACACATGACGTAAACTTGCCCCATGCAGGGCATATTTTACTGGGTGAATGCAAGTTGAAGAGAATCACTATCCCCAGCTAGATCGACCCAGTGCTCTACATAATTTTCAGGGTTTAGTGGGGGTGCTGTTAATGTCCCAGGGGGGTCTATGGGGCGGTCAACTCTCACCATGCGTGGTTTATTTGGATCTTCTGTTTGTGAAAACTGGTCATTTGTGATGGGAGGAGCTCCACCTGCCCTTATCGAAACCATTATCATGGCACTGTTTGGGAGAGTCTTTGTACAACATTGGAGTACCATATGGCACATGCAGAATATTAACAGTAGGGACACCACGATAGGGACCAGTATCTTCACAGCTATGCCTAGCCAAGTGGGGGCCCAGCAGAACACTGCATCGAACCAATCCTCAGCCATTTTGATGTCTTAGCTTTTGAAATTGTTTGTTTATATCCTGATTCACACAACTTTAATATATAAAAAAATGAGATTTATCTCAACAATATAATACTGAAGAGAGACTCCTTCTTTAGACATGCAGAGGTTGACAATCATTTGGGAGGTTTTGTTATTAGCATAGTATCCTTGGACCTATTCATTTGTATGCTTTGTTTTCTAGTTAACCCTCCTGGGTAGAATAGGTTCCATACCAGGAGCCCTATCTTTTGATTCTAGTCTGTACAGCCCGTGGCTGTGGGCAACCGACCGACCCCTAATAAGGTCCAAATTGAGTTATAGTAATCTTTTTTCCATTCTGTTCATTCATGGATAACGTCAATGTAGTTTCGTATACGGATGACTATTTTAAACAACTTCGAGGGACCACTTCCACACTCCGAAACGAGGCGGGCATGCTCACAAGAGGTTTGACAGAGGACCAGCTAGAAATACTCAATCAAAAGAAAAAAAGAATAATTCGAACAGAACTGCATGGCAAGTTCATGCTCGAATACTTGAGGGCCGGCATAATACCCGAAGGCCTCCAGGTACGAAACATCCCCAGGGTTTTTACAGATAACCCTAACTTCACGAAAAATTTCAGCGGGGTGGGAAATAAATGTAGCCGTGATTGGCTGATCCTGGTCATAGACACGGCTAAAGAGGAATGTGATAAACAAGGCGCAGAACTACTTGAGTTGGAGAAAAAGTTTCTCGAAGTCAAATCTATCCAGGACGCCAAGGATAAGCTGGAGAAACTGGAGTTGGAAATCACCAAGTTCAAAAATCTGACACTAGATAGGAAGGTCGATAAGTTCAAAAAAGACTTAGCGAATTACTCAGAGGAAAAAACCTACCCTTTCCTCAGACCCACATACTATACAGATTTACAGGCAAGCCAAAACTTCAATCGGAGAAATAAATCAGTCAATTTTGCAGGGACCTCCTCCAGTGGAAGTGGAAGTACCTCAAGCTTACCAGGAGCTACAGGGCAACAGTTACCACAACCTTTTTTTCCCAGGGACGGACAAAGAGGAAGACCCAGGAGACGCCCGACGCAATCAGGACAGCGAATGAGAATGCGCCAATGGTATCAAAACCAAGGACAGAACCAGGGATACCAGTCTTCGTCCTATCCACCCGCGTTATGACCCCACCAGAATTAAGGCTCCTCGGAAAGGGTTTATCCTTCGTCCCTGCCCAAAGGGCACAACCTTTTGAAATCGAGCTAGAACTACGGAAATTCTTCAGGAATGTATGTTTGAAACATTTCTTTGAAATATACTTACCGTCGTGCAGAGAGACTGAACAACAACAACTACGGCACCAGTTAGACAACACCACAGGTTTAAAAAAAAAATAAAAAAATTCGAAGTTCTATCCTCCACCGGGCACGACTCCAGTTGAGATTATAACGTTTGAGAAGGTAGTCACCAAGACCATAATGGCCGGTTTCAAAAAAGAAAATTTCTACAGGGATAACCTAGATAGAGAAGAAAGGACCGCTATGAAGATTTTGGAAACCGACAGATCAATAACAATCAAGCCCACTGACAAAGGGGGTGGCATAGTTGTCTGGGACACCTCTGATTACAACATAGAGTGCCTATGACTATTGAGTGATCGAGAAGCTTACTTACCTTTGGAACACAACCCCACGAAGGACCTCCAAGAAGAAATTGCGAGCCTCACTCAACACGCCCTCACGCAAGGTTGGATATGTGAAGATGAACAGATGTTCTTAAACAAAACTAATCCACGCATCCCAGCTTTCTATATCCTCCCTAAGATGCATAAAAAATCAGATAAACCACCGGGGAGACCGATAGTATCGGCGTGTGAATCCCTCCTGTAACCTTTGTCCCTCTACACAGACTATTTTCTAAAACCTTTTGTAATCAGAATGCCCTCTTAGCTAAAAGACACCACAAACACAATCAATTTACTTGATTACATCACCCTCACCACTGATAGCCTCCTCGTTACAATGGATGTCAAAGCTCTATATACATCTATACCACAACAAGAAGGGCTAGAAGCCATTTGTGACATTCTGAACACCAGAGAAGACCTAGACTCCACCCCCACAAATTCCATCCTCTAATGTGTACGAGATTGACGATGTCTGAAAATGTCTTCTTGTTTCAGAACCAGATTTACAAGCAAACGAAAGGTGTGAGCATGGGCACTACTTTCGCCCCGGACATTGCAAATTTATATATGTCTCGCTATGAAGAGAACAATGTTTTCACGTCAGAGAACCCTTTCCTAGGAAACATTTCGCTTTGGAAGAGGTATATTGACGATGTGATCATCATATGGCAGGGGACACCCCTTGAACTACGACTTTTCCACAGTTGGATTAATTCAAGAAACACTCACATCAAGTTTACAATGCATTGGGATCACCACCAAACAGATTTCCTGGACCTCCACATCTATAAGACCGGGGACCGACTAAAGACCGAGCTTTTTCGAAAACCCACGGACCGCAACAGCTTGTTGCACTTCCAAAGTTATCACCCGATGGGTTTAAAGTACAATTGACCCTATGGGCAATTTTTGCGGATACGAAGAAATTGTTCTGATCTGGAAAAATTCAACCAACATGCAGAGGGACTGACCCAACGACTCACCGTGAGAGGCTATCCAAAAAAAGCAATTAGCCAAGCCAAAAAGAGAGCCAGACATACACCCAGAGAAATCTGCTTGGAAAACAAACCAAAAAAAGATTTGGGAAGACTGGTGTGTGTCACCACTTTTGGACCCCTGAGCCTATTGATCCAGAAAACTATTAAGAAGAACTGGCACTTGGTAACACATCCTGGTACTCTACACAATGTACCGTGTTTCGCTTTCAAGAAAAACAGGAATCTAAGAGACGCTCTTGTACACACGTTTATAGAGCCACCTCAACAAGTACAGAACACACTATGGGATTTACCCCCGATAGTTGGACACCATAAATGTGGGCACTGTGTGGCGTGCCCCCTTACCCTACAAAAGAAATCTTTTGAACACGAACAAGTGAAATGGACAATGACAGATTTTACAAACTGTAACACGAAGGGTGTCATATACGTAATACAATGCCCCTGCAAGCTCATTTATGTGGGTAAAACCATATGTGCAATTAAAATGCGCATTTCAGAACATCGTTCCTGTATCAGGAACAAGGTAGCAGATAAGCCCTTAGTAGAACATTTCATCAGGAAGAACCATATTGATACTGATCTAAGATGGTTTGTTCTCCAAAAAGTAAAACCAGCTAAACAAGGGGTGGACTTGGACAAAACGCTCACCCAATTAGAACAACAGTGGGTCCATAGACTCAACACCGTAACGACTGGTCTAAATGTTTCAGTTGAGTGCAAGTCTTTCCTGTAACAGCACGTGCTAAATGATCTTGTATGAGCAACTGGGTTCATGAATTTGGGCACTGTAGATGCTTGTTTATTTTCACTGAGCACCCCTCTCAGATTGTGTGTTTTTCTGTATGTTTTTTTGAAAATGACTGTTTCTTTGAAAATGACTGTTTTTTCAAAATGGTGTTTAATACTGTGATCATTCTTCTTCTGTGACATGATGTGTAAGTAGTAACAGTCTAGCCAGTAAGCCCCCTCCCAATAGTCGTGAGATAGCTATTTTCTGCTATACTTCGGATGTGAAAAAACCACGGGGCAATGACGAACGCCAAATGTGTTTTGTGTTTTGATCACAAAGGCGATGTCAAACTATGTAATGTATTCTTCAGCAGCCATACGGCACTTTGGTTGGGTCTATGTATAAAATCGCCTACATGAGAGATCGTACACTCTATGTTAACCTAAGATGTCATTGTGCACTATGCAACTATGTAATAACCTCCTGGCAACGTGCCCCTTTATGGCTTTTTTGGTTTTCTCTGTTTGGCAAGTTTTACAATGATATACATTCGAATGAGACAGGCTGTCTGCCATTTGAACAACGTTTTTTTTTTGCTTATGTCCATGAGTCCTATCAGCACTTCATCCATACATGAATTATGTCAGAGTACATTCACACGGTGCTTTTATCATTTCTCCTGGGCCCATGATTGATGTCCTTTAAGCATACATTTCCATGCTGCTACGCGACGCTTACGGTTGCCATGACAACCGCTAGTCAACAATTTGGTCTAAATACATTTTTTAGATACACGTTGATATAAAGCACACCCATATTAGCTTGAGCGGCGTTTGTGCCCCCTGGATGGAGCAGGTTCCACGAGGTTGCCCTCCACACGATCCGAGGGTTCCTCCAAGATGGCAGCCATATAAATATCTACGGGGACCTAGCAACAGCATTACCAACGCTTTGCAGCCAGGCCCCCGCAGTTTCATCTGTGACACAGCAACCAGAGGAGACGCTGCACGCACACCGCTGCAGACAGGCTGCCTTCTCTGCAGCCCATACAGGTACATCTACTAACCCTGCCTTCACGGCTAATTCCTGTCTCTTAAGATCCTTGTGAGAAAAGGTTTTTCTTTTTGCGCCTACACTTACTCACAGCTTTTTTATTTAATTTTTAGCTGTGCAAGCCTTGGTTTTGTCTCACTGATACCACTCTGGATCAGACGTTCCGACTCAGATACCTCCAGTGAGAGGTAAGACACCCCTCTTGTATGCATTTTCCATGCATGTTGGACATGAACGCTAGGGGACATGTTTAGTTTCAAAACCCCCTCCGTTCTTTTCTTTTCTGTTTCCTTGCAACAGGACTACACAGAGACCAGCCCATGCGGCTAGCGGATCTCTATAACAGTGCCTGTGGAATTTATTAACCCATAGGTAAGCTGTGTGTTCTTTGATATTGCACTAACTACACACTATGTGATTTATTCAGATTAAATCATTTTTGCTCAGACACCTCCCTGACTGTAGTCTCCCTCCCCTACAGCATAGACGTCATTCTGCACAGAACTCCATCCCGATGAAGGCCGTGTTAAAGATGAGGCACACCTAGCCCACCTCGAAACGACTGAAACACCTGGTGTAGACACACTACTCCCCTAAACCACAGCATATGAATGCTGTTCACACAAGCAAAACGATTTTGTGTTCCTATAATTGTTCTATGTGTTTTTTACAACGTTGACTTGTATATGTACACTATTATATGTGAATTTTTTGGCAGACCCTAATAGAGGTCGGTTTGTTGCACACACACAATTTGGAGATTGTCCCAAACAATGTTTTGGTACTGTGGGTTGTAAATATTTTCTGTCTGTTTTGCTCTGGTTCAGCAACGCATTTTGATGTCTTAGCTTTTGAAATTGTTCGTTTATATCTTGATTCACACAACTTTAATATATTAAAAAAATGAGATTTATCTCAACAATATAATACTGAAGAGAGACTCCTTCTTTAGACATGCAGAGGTTGACAATCATTTGGGAGGTTTTGTTATGAGCATAGTGTCCTTGGACCTATTCATTTGTATGCTTTGTTTTCTAGTTAACCCTCCTGGGTAGAATAGGTCCCATACCAGGAGCCCTATCTTTTGATTCCCCTTCCAAACTGTCAATAAGTCCAAGACGTACCTATTCTGTAGGGCCATCAGCTGCATTACACGTAGCTGCTCTCTGTCGTTCGCCAGCTGAAACATTTTCCTCTGCATAATTTGTAGCCAATTGGCATTGGCTTCAGCCTGGACACCTGGCAGTAGAAGGGAGCCAAAGAACACTTCTGTTTTTGTGTACAGGCAATATTTGTCTGGGATTAATTTCAGCAGTTTGGAGGAGTCTCCAGACAAGTAATTTGATCGCTTTTGTCCTTTGCTTCTGATTGAGTGCTTCTTTCTCTTTACTTGTAGGGTTTGGAGGGGCTCCGGCTCTGCTCTTGACATGCTTGCTATAGCGAGGTGGGCATCAGGAACCACCAAAATAGCTGAATGCAGGGTCGTTAGTGAACAGGTTCCTCTCCATGATGGTGGGAGATACATGTATGTTCGCTGGTCACACACCCAGAAGATGTCGATAAGAGCCTGTGTACATTTCCTGAGGTCAGGAATGAACAGTGTCTTGTTGCACTTGATGTTAGTTCCCACAGGAACAGTGCCATGACATTGAAAACAAAACTCAAATTCGTCTGCTGCCTATACTTTCACTGGAGTCTCTTTTGCGTCAACCTAAATGAAAGTTGACACATACGTGGCCCATATGGTGAAAGAGTTGTTTACATTCCATATTATTTCTTCATCAAACCCCACCAACCCCACCTGCAGCACAGCTTACTACTGCCTCCTCCCATCTGTTGGCTACAAACAGCACCCCTGTAGCATGGGTCCTTTTCATCCTTTGCACATTTTTCATCATCTTTGGACAACAGTACAACTTGTATTCTGTGCCCTTGGAACATGCTTTGTACCCAACACAGTACCAAATGAACCAAACACTGGGCTACTAATGGTGGCATTTCTTTGAGTTCTAACATTTTGGGTACCCCTGACTCATGAGGGATGAGAGAGCAAATATAACAGCTCCCATTTGACCTCTGCTTCCCCACTGAGCGCATGTGACTGTACCATAAATTACTGAATTCTGGATGGTGCACGTCGGTCATTGCATCAAACACTACCCCTTTATATTGGTCATATTGCTTCTCTTCTTCAATGCCCCTGCTGACATGTTGTTTTTTGACCCAGGTGTAATGATCTATTATCCGCCTCCTTGTCATAGTAACCACGTCATTTTGAACCATATCACTTTGAAAGGCATTCGTTTCTACACACTCTGTACACCCCCGCTTTATATGTCCCCACCATATAACCTCACGCAAGCCATATATACAAAATCCTATAACAAAACATATGTACAGTATCAACATTATTACACAATGCTTGTAATGAGAAGACACATGTAGAGGACGAGAAGACATCCATGCAGTCATCACAGTATTTTTCATGTTGTGTATTATTAAAACAAACGTTTTCTACCTCTGAATAAACACTCTTTTAAAAAGAAAACTCATTAGTTACTGAAAAATGCTGCCTGGCCGAACATCACAATCAAAGAATTATACTCAAGCAAGTATTTCTTTATTCAGGCAGTTGTGGGTCTGGTAAAGGGGGGGCTGTATGAGGAGCCTTCTGGACATGGCATGTTTCTCAGCCCTGTCACAGCTATGGAATAGCAAGTGAGTTAAGGAGATGGCAGACAAATGGAACAAATACGATACTACTTTCTGTTCATATATGTTTTTTTAAAAACATGTTTCCTCTATTCACCTTCTCATTTTCTACTTCTATTTTCAACTAGATCTACAGCTTTTCCTGGAACTCATCACCTATATGTATTATGACGATTCACTAGGTGTTGTCACTTGTGAAGATTAGCCTTGCGTCATTTACAGATAGAATTGTGAAGATTAGCCACTAAGAAGAACCTTTAGTACCCAATCTACTAACCACCCAACTCTTGCTCGCCTCCAACACACCTCCCAAGTAATATACATGCCCATTGGGCCAGCCAACTACACACAAACACATTTCAAACATAAGTAACACTTGCATACAACAAACAACCCCAGGCACTGGACCTTGCCCTTACGCATACAAGTCAGTGCCCACAACCTTAAATACAACAACCACAACCTTAAATACCAGCCTATCTACACATAAAACACACTAACACAGACCCAATATAACAAACATTCAACATACAAAATGTAACCCAGGCACTGGGCCTCACCCTTACGGATATACCAAGCCAGTGCACACATTCAAACCATCTGCAAGACAACACACACAGACGCCAGTTTCTCCTGGTTCTGGACCTATACTATCACTCTACCCTCATTGACCCACCCGGCCTCTTTCTTGCAGAGCCACATGAGCGCCTGGAGACTGCCTCAGCGGTGGTAGCGGTGCATGGTATAAATCAACATAACATAACATCAGAACGGTGTACCCAATACCGCAACTCCTTTACTTTCACTATGAATGCGGTGGCATAAACTAGGAGTGAACGGGCCATCAATCCTAGGTTGGCGCCAGCGCCTGGCAAAATTGTGCATGTATATTGTGTATCGTGGGAATAGCTGCAGGGGTGGCAAGCTTGCAGTGGCGGGGGCTGTGAAGTCTGCTTTGTCTCTCCTTGGTGCTATCTATCGAGAACTTTTATGCATCTCGGTAACTGATGCAGATACCCTGTAAACTCCTCCCCCACAATTGTTGCAGCCCTGTGAGCATCAGATGCATTACTTATAGGTGAAAGTGGCGTGTGAATTCTCTGCCCATCACGATTTCATGAGGCGAGAGTTGATGGTCTTTACAGGGTTGCTTCCAAAAACTGAACAGGACCAGGGGCAAATAATGGACCCAATTCTTTTTGAGGGTCACCCATAGCTTTGATAATTTCCCCTTCAAAAGTGTGTTCTTCCTCTCGACAAAGATGTTGGCCTTAGGGTGGTAAATGGAGCACATATCATGCCGAAGGCCTAACAATGCAGCTATTTCTTTAAACATTTTGTTGAAGAAGTGAGTGACATTATCGGATTTAAGGATATTGCCCACTACCCAGCGGTGGAACACTTCTCGAACTAAAAATGTGGTCGCTGATTTGGCATCTGGATGTGCACATGGCCCAGCCTCAGCCCACCGGGAGAATGGGTACACAATAACAATATGGTACAGATAGGTATTACACCGTTCTCCCATGTCTGTGAAATCGATATTGAGCTTGTGGAATGGTCCACTGTGGCAGAGTAATGTTCCATGCAGTGTCCTCAATGTTTGCCCCATATTATACATATGACAGGTGATACAGTTGGCAACAAAAACATTCAACAATTCCTGCAGGTTTGGCATAAACCAATCCTCCTGAAGTTTAATGAATTGTAGCCTTTTATTTATTGCATTGAATTGAAACTAACCAAATTAGGTCACTTTATTTACTATATTGTGTATATCATTATTAACACTGTTGTCATCTCACCTGACGGGAAAAACAAAAGGGCACATAAATTGCTCGAACCCCTCAATTATGTGAATATTTTAATCACAGAAATCAAGGGCTTATTAGATGACATTGAATGCCCACTAAAAAAGAAGGTAATGGAGCATATCACAAGGAAGGTGGCAGCGCCTAATTGTGTGGCAATAATGCAGGACACTGAAATTCTTTCTGAAAGTGCCACCCCATTCTAAAACCCATTTCACAAGCACAGGCCCACCTCTTTAGGAAACGGGAGAAGCCGAAGGATTATCTGGGTCCATTTGAGATTGGCCCTTTTGAAGGCCAGGAGAGGGGAGAAATGTGGTCCTTCTGGTTGAAAGGCCAAGGGGAGGGGGGCCACTGGTGATCGTATTGCATTCCCCCAATAACAACTTATTGGATCTATCCAGCCCCCACCCTCTACTTAAGAGCGGAAATGTTTCAAACTCCCCAGATTCTAAAAGGGGATAAAAAGCCTGTTCACTCAAGATGAAAGATCATATAATGAATAATGAAATATTGGTCCCCAGGTCCAATCAATTCCAAGTTTTGGTAGTGAAATCCCCTGGGGGGAACGTAATAATTGAAACTGATAAACAGTTGGAGGGAAAGCTTTTTCAAGAGGTTGTTAGTGGTAGAATTGAAACAGGGACCCAAACTGATTTCCCCCCTTGTAGTAATCTGCTCATCGTTGAGCCAAAATCGATGTGGGTTGACTTGACCTTACCAATGCACATGGAAGGTCTCAGTTCTGCCCTGAAGGAAGTATTAAATGGGGAGCTGTGCCCTATTGAACTTGCCCTCAAGAAATTCACAGGCACTACTAGACCATATTAAAGGATTTATCTGTCATTAAAGAGAGGGTGGCAGCTTCATCCAGTGCAAGGAGCTTGTAGCTGTAAACATCTGCCACCCAAATTACACTTAGTAAACCCCTTAGTAAACCCCTCACTAAAGCTGATTGGCAGCCCCCGTCTACCTTGCAGGGCCCAATCATCAACCCCGTAGTCAAGACACATCGGGGGCAAACAGGAGAGGTTTTTCTGGTGAGAATTGGCCTCGGTTTCCGAATGTTCTAGTACTACCGTTGGCCCGTGTTAGGCTTTCCCACAAGAAATCCCAAGCAGGGCCCTTAGGGCCTATGCTGGTTCCCAGTTTGGTTCACAGTGGATTAGACACTGCGAACACCCCAACGTGGATTTCAGGCCCTAATGATTGTCTTGTGGGTTCTCCTATGTCAGAAAGAGCTGGCCACATTTGGAGTAGGCAATTGAGTTTGCAACAGACCACTGAGGTTCAAGCTGATCACATGGGTCACCAGGTATTGGAAAGACAGAGCCATAGGCGGGGTTGATATCCACGCCATAGCGCATCGAACCCTTGTGGGCCTCCAAGACAATTAGCATGGCCCTTGGTGACACTATATAATGTGGGCCGCCTGCAAGATCCTCTAGAATCACAGGAATCCCTCACTAATAAAGTAAGAGAATGTAAATCTATAATAAGGTGTGATATAGCATGGTGTGAGAGGTCCCAAATGAGTCCTCAGGGCGATGATAAGATTGTGGTCTATCTTAAAAGTGAATGGCTGGTTGATGGCCTACTTTCTATTGAAGCGAGAGCCTACCCCCCTATAGGTTCTAGAATTACACTCAGGTCAACGGTTGTGAGCAATAGGGATTGTGGTTACGATACTATTCCCCTACCTGTGGTGTGTCCCCTTCCTCCCACGGCACAGAGGAATGTGACACTGTATAACATCCAGGTCTATGTAGATCTTGAGGCAGTAGATTGACAGGATGTTAAGCTGCCCCAACCTGTCCAGCCCGAAAGAGATCAGTATTATTTCCTGGAATATAGCCGGACTTAGGAAAAACCTGGTTGACCCGACCTGGTGTGACTTTATCCGGGGGCACGATATCATCTTCTTCCAGGAAACGTGGGATATGCAGCCAGCTACCTTCCAGGGCTATGAGGTTTTTCATGTACCAGCCAGGGAGGGTTCTAAGGGGGGGCCTTTAATAATAATAATAATAATTTAGGATTTATATAGCGCTACAAACCCTCAGGCATCTGAGCGCTGCTTATTATTACCCGCGGTGTGTGGTGCTCATTTCTCGACCTCGGAAGGATGAAAGGCTGAGTTTGGCCTTGCCGGGATTCGAACCTCCGTCAGCATGCTCTGCACAGATGTCAAAGTGAGCGCTCTACTCGCGGGCTATCGGACCGATGTCTTTTTGGGGGCCTAGCCACTTGGATTAACACCACTCTAGATTACAAAATTGTTAATATAGAAACTGGCTCTCCCGATCTTCAATATAGCATTTTGATGACTGGGGGTGTTCAGCCTGTCTCTTTCTTGTATAATCGAGTGGCTAAGAAACATCCAATGAATATTATCGAAATGGCTGGACAGCTGCTGGAGTCAAGAATAAAATGTGACACTATGGATCACCAAACCTTGCTGGTGGGTGATCTAAACCTCCAGGTTGAACCTCTAGTGGATTTTGAGGGTGTGTTGGATGACATTGTTGAGGCCTGGGACATCCCGCCCTTGACACCACCGACAAAGCATAGGGGACATCCTATGGTTTTTAGCCATGTGGCTGCACTATTGGGAGTGGGAGCGTGCAAGGGCTGCTTTAAAGAAGACCAACCACCCAGACCAACGTTTCAGGGACAACATTGTTGTTCGTTTATTGATTATGTTTTTCTTTCATTGAACCTGTGGAGCAAAGCCCTTAAGGGTTTAAGGTCATGAATGTGCAGGGGAGTGACCACAAGCCTTTGATGCTGAAATTATCCAATATGGAGGGACAGCCAGATAGAGAAGGAACTTCTGGGATGTGCCCGGAGATCTTTGGACAGGGTCTTTCCAGGCAATGTATTAAATGGATCGACCTTGACCAGGGGGAAGCAAAACCACTAATTTAGGAGGCCATCATGCCAGCCCTAGAGCAACTCACAGGCATGATTCTGGAGGACCCGGGGATCTTCAAAGTGTATGATGATCTTGTCCACCTTGCCCAACCGTTTGTAATAAAAGCTGGTCAAAATATAAAAAGACGTGCCATTAAAAAAAACTTGTGGTACGATAAGGAATGTAGATGGGCAAAGAGTTGTGTACTGAAGTGTTTGGAAAAAGGAAAGGATGTGGATAAACCACTGCTGGGATCCCGGAGGCTGGCTTACAAGTCCCTAATTAAGACAAAAAAAGAGGCCCATGTTCGGGCTGAATGGGATAAAATGTTTGTGGACTCTACCTCTGGCAATTGCCACACATTCTGGAGATTTGTAAGTGGGAACACCAATGGTCAAGCAAGGGATTTGGTAACAGAGATACCTGCCAATGCCTGGACACAGCACTTCCAGGAATTATATAGTTTGGACCCAGTAATGGAGGACCAGGGTGTCTTCCTGGTCATTATGAGAGTGTGAATGGACATGAACCAATACAACTGCAACTGAGGGAGGTTTGCAATGCCATACGCTCACAGAAGGGAGGGAAGGCTACGGGACCCGACCTGTTGCCTGTCGACCTGTTTAGAGATGAGGTCAGGGTTTGGGCTCCAATTTTGTGTCTCTTGTTTAATGCCTGTTTGAAACAGAATAGGGTTTCTCCCTCTCGGCGCAAAGCTATCATTGTACCAATTCATAAAAAAGGAGGGCTCGACAACCCATCAAATTATAGGCCAATCTCCCTACTGGATGGGGTGGGGAAAATGTAGCTAAAGCCCTACTAGCACATTTACAAGAGTGGGTGGACGCTAATGGTATTATTGACCATTTGCAGGAAGGGTTTTCTACGGGGGTAAGCACACTGGACCAGGTGTTCCGACTTAATTTCATTGCGCAAAAATACACGGTCCTGAGGGGTATGAAGGTATATCCAGTATTCGTTGACCTCAGGACCGCGTTTGATAGCATTTCGAGAGCGACTCTTTGCGCAATTCTTGACAAGAGTGGGATTATAGCTGGTCTTCTTCAGATATTGATCCAGCTCTACTCTGATAACTCTGCTAAAGTACCTTGGGGACTGGAGGGCCTCATAGATCCCGTTGCAGTAGCTAGAGGGGTTCAACAGGGATGTGTCCCTGCGCCTCTATTTTTTCTGATATACATCAACGAGGTAGGCCACCATGTAAAACTGAATTGTTTGGATCCTCCAAAGTTGGGACGGAAGACCTTTGCGGATGATGCCGTTTTGTTCTCAATGTCCGTGAAGGGCCTCAATATCACACTGGAGGCTTTTGGGACGAAATGTAGAGAGTTGAGTCTTGAGATTAATATGACCAAGACCAAAACATTGGTGTTTAGACCCAGACGTAAAAAGTAGATTCCAGTGTTGTTGACCATAAATGGGTCACTACTCGAACAAGTACACAATTACGAATATCTGGGTGTTAGACTCAATGATACTGGAGACTGGACCCCTCAATTACTAAAATCCAGTTTGACCATGGGAAAATATGGGGGAGGTATTATACGTTTTTTTTTACTTGCATGGCCAGGGCACTATCTCATCTGCAATCAAGATGCTCTCGGCCCAGGCAAAATCAGCAGCCACTTATGGAGCAGAACTATGGGGCTACTCAAAATGTAACAACGTGGCTCTGGCTGAGAGAGCGTATCTGAAGAAGCTATTGGGACTCCCCAAAAGCTGCCCCTCTGCTCCTATTTATTACGAGCTGGGATTAAGCCCAATCCAAAAAGAGGCTCAGTATTGAGCAGTGTTATTCTGGCTTAGATTGTGGTTGACTACTGAATTACAGATTTTCCGAGAGGGAGTTTTCCACATTCTGGAATCGGAGGGTGGGAAGTCCCTACCCTGGTTTCAAAATGTAAAAAAAAGTTTGGCTCGTCTGGGCATGGCTGACCCAGGGTTATGCCCAGAGAGAATAACTCGGAGTGACGTTGGCAAGTCTAATGTGGCCTTGTGAAGGCTGCTAGAGATGGACCTGGCTAGCGATTGCCTAGAGGTGGCTGCTTACAGGATTTACTTGTACTCCAAATTAACACCTGGGTTTGAAGTTTACCTTGATCTTGCTGTCCCTCCAATGGCACGTAACCTTTATTTAAGGTTTAGATTGTTGTTCTTCTGCCAAGGTTATAGGGTTGGTTGAGGTAAAATACCTTAAAAATATATGTACCAACTATGGTAATCATAGTACAGGTCTGGCGCTGCAATCATTTAGGAACAGTGAAAACATGATTGTGGTCTACTGTGTTTCCAGCTACCTGGACTTGAGTTGGAGAGTAAGGGGCAAAACTATAAAGGAAGGAAGATGAACTTGAATGTCTTCATGGAGGCATATATGCTTCCATTAATGAACTCACAAATTGTACTTTACTTTTGCTTCTGATTGTAAACCATGTCCCGTGCGGAAATTGGGAATAGTTGGAAGGGTAGGCTTGTCAAATCAAGTATCAAGTTACTAATTTATATGTGTTCTTGTCCCTGTCGATTCTTGTTGAATTTATGTAATATATGAAATGATAATTAGCCTCCTTGTATCTTAACGCATCACTATGTAATTCATTTGTATTTTTGTATCATGTCTCTGTGCTTTTATGGTATTTATGCCAAAATAAAGCTGAAATAAATGAATAAAGAAATCCTCCCGAATATCTGCGGGAATGTGCTGCTTGGTGTTAGGACTGATTTTCTTTACTCTGGCCTGGGGGACAGATGTATAGAAAACCAACATATATTGTGACAGGGCCAACTCTCGGAGTGGTAGCCAAACCAGTTCAAGGTAGCAGTGACGAGTCGTCTAGGCTAAGTCTCGAGAGGTGGTGAGCTTGTAAAGGGTCCATAATGAGAACACACAGTGAGAGTCACAAATAACACAATATGTAAAAAAGTACAGTTATTTATTTATGGCCAAACAACACTATACAAAATTACTACTATCAGGTAGAAGTATCACACAACACTAAAAATAGAATACATATATACAGTCACTAAAGTAGGGCATAATACAGATCAAACCCCTGTAAAGGAAAGTGTAGATTAGGTTATGCACTACAGGTCCACAGAGAATTAGCCCCAGCTTTAAAATCCTTCACTAAGTTGTTGAACTTTTGAGGCATTATGCCCAAAAGTTCAGGAAAAGTTCTGACACAGTTTGTAACGGTAAAAATAAAGGTAGGGTCTCTGGGGTCCAGTGAACGATTCTGAGTGTTAGAGGACAAGTTATACTAGTTAACTAAAGTATCCCCAACTTTCGGAAGGCTTGCACAAGCAAGCAATGGCAAAGCCAAAGTGTTATAAAGGTTTATAAAAGTTAGAAAAACTTTTAAAGGGAGTATAGGGGCAGGGAAGAACCACTATAACTCACCCCATACACTGATTCTTCACAAGACTTAGCAGGTCAATGGAAGAAGGTCCAAGGTCGCTTTTCCCGCTGTCAGCCTCAGCCCTTGATTCACAGGTCTTACAGGTTTGAGCAGATCTCCGGTCAGTGTCTTTGGCTGTTACAAGGACTCTCGGTGGTAGAATGCAGGACCCCTCTCAGGATTGGACTCGACTCAGGTAAGCTGTTTTGGACTCCGATCACCACAGTATGGTGATGCAAAGGGCTCACTTGTCGCGGTTGGACTTTCCCTCCTATTTCGGGTCCCCTTGATGCTAGGACTCTGCTAGGACTTGCTGAGGTAAGTCTTGTAGGACAAGCCGAGAATCCCTCAAGTTCTAGGCCTCAATGCGGAACAGTGACATCGGCAGCACAGTAACCCGAACACAGAGCTGGTCAGCCACAGGGCGGTCCCGGGGAACTTCCGAAGGCTCTTCTTCACAGGGTACTAAGCAGACATCAGGAATGGATGTTCCCTCCACTCCACGGGTCGCAGCTCCCTCGCAGGACTGCCAAAGATCGACAGCAATACAGGGCTCTTCCAGGACAGCAGCAGAAGTTGGTTGCCAGGCCTCCTTCAGACGGGTATCCGGTCTCCTCATGTATCTCTCACAGTTGGACAGAAGTCTTGGCTCCTTCAGATTTCTCCAGGATCTCTCCAGAGTGGGTGCAGGGATCCTCCTCTTATCCCAAAAGTAAGGTAAGAGCAGAAACTCCTCCTAGCCAATAGCAGAACTAGCGCCACTCACACCCCAGCTGTGGTCCAATCAGGACCACTGGCGGGAACACTCATGTATTTCTCTCAGACACATTGAAACCAGTTTGTGGATCGGGACCAGACAGTCCCAGCCCACGTCCAGCCAGCAAAAACACATAAGGGGTCATTACGACCTTGGCGGTAAGGGGTTAACGGCGCAGGTAATGGTGCCAGAGCCGTCAACCCCTTACCGCCCCATTACGAGTCTGCTCGCGGGACCCGCAAAGGGCGCCTGGTAAAACCAGACTCCCTTAGCGGGTCCCGCTAGCAGACCAGGGAGCTAACAACAGGCCCGTTATTAACGGGCCCGTTATTAACAGGCCCGTTGTTAGCTCCCTCCCCATTCCCATTGAGCCCTATGGGGGCTCGAATGGAAATGGGGATGTACCGTGTCTGGTTTCCTCGAATGAGGAAGTACCGGGTCCTCCAAGGTTGGAATGGCCCAGTAATTCCAAATTTAAGGAACTCGGGCCCGGTACCCAGTAAGGGGGTAACCATGCAGAAAATTGCGGCACGGTTACCTCCAAGGTCGTAATGACCCCCATAACCATCAAGTAGCCCGCCAAAAGCCTGTTTTCCCAGGCACTGGCAGTCCATATAAGGATTTTCCTGGCCTCACAGGTCAGGAAAAAGGCTTAAAGACAAGATGGCCAAAGGACTAGCGAAAACCATGTGGCATGGCTATGTTTGGTCACTAGCCACAATTAGTAGCCAAATGAGGTAAACACAGAAAGGCTAAAAAGAAAAGCACCAACAAATTGTAAAAAGTCACTGCTGCTACAGGCTTGCCCATCTAGCACACCTAGAATAACCAAACATCCTATGAGTGTAGGACAAAAACAAAAGTGTACTCCATTTGTACTGCATTGTAAGATGCATTGTACAATGATAAGTTACCACAAGTGATAACAAGTTACTAAAATTAGTAACTAGACTAAGGGAAACAATGTTTTTGCAGTACTGACTGCCTGAAGGACATGTCCGTTTCCCCATAACAGGTGAGCAAAAGACAGTGGGCCTCATTACGACCCTGGCGCTAAGGGGTCTGCGCCAGCGTTAGCTGCGCGGACCCCTTACCGCCAACTACGAGTTCCCGGAGCGCCATGGTCATTTTTCCGCCCGCTTTTTGCGGGCGGAAAAATCCATGGCGCTCTGGGACCTTGGTGTTAATTACGCCACCGTACTTTACGGTGGCGTAATTAACTCCTTCCCCACTCCCATTGAGCCCTATGGGGCCGAAATGGGAATGGGGAAGGGTAAATGGGTCAATGGGGACTTACCGCCCCGCCGACCTCGGAATGGGGCGGTAAGTCCGCCATCCGCCATGGCGTAAAGGGACTTTGCGCCATGGCGGAAAAGTCCGCCGATGGCGGAAAAAATCCGCCAGGGTCGTAATGAGGGCCAGTGTAGTGAAGGTTAAGGCTTCACTGCACTGTAAAAGGTACTGGTCAGGATCACAAATAAAAGCATACAAATTTGGAGGTCCATTAAAATGGAAGGGAAGGTGCAGTAAAGAGAAATATTTCCTAACATTTGAACAAGGGGTACAAGGGGTGATGTAGCTGTTCAAATTCAACCATTAATAATTCTCAGGACATTTCTTCCTAACCTGTGATGACATTTCTCCAGATAAGGTCAATAGGTGATTGCAAACACCCCCTTTTTTGCCACAGCTCTTTGTCTTCTTGGGATGCATGTCCCTGCAATTATATTATCTGCGTGATGGGTACTGCTGTATATGGGACTTCCACTTGTACCCGTAAACTGGCTACTTCTGGGTAGGCCACAATATCTGGCACTGGTAGATACGGTGCAGTTTTATCTGCCTCGCCTGCTGCTTCATTACCAAGGGAAATTAGGTCTGTGTTATAGGTCTGTGTTATAGTGTTTGCAGCGCACTTGACGACTGCGACAAGTGTAGGCTGCGAGAGAGCATAGGTCAGTCTGTCTAACAGGGCTGCATGTTCTACTGGGGACCTATCGGCCCTCCAAAACCCCTGCCACTTCCATTGGGATAGCCCTGAATGTACTGTAGCTTATTATAGCAGGATGTTTGACTCATTGATGTGGGGTCAGTTCCCCTGTGAACAGGCTTGGGCAGCAGCTGCCTTTGCATCAAAAGATCTGCCATGATCACCATGGGGTGTTCAGTAACATTGTATATGGAACACGCATTATTTGCAATTCTTGAACGGTCAAAATCCACACTGACTACACAAGCCCATCCATCCACATTGTGAGGTGTAAATACTGAATCAGAATATATCCTCACTTGGCATCCCTGGGATGCCTCCAACACTTCAATTTGAACAATGAGTTATGCGCTTGGGCAGAGTAGTGCATGGGCAATAATTTTGGGACCAATACCTCATACTCACAGTCTACTAGGTGGTCTCCCTATCCTCCCTTGCCTTAGGTATGTCATCTCTGGGCCCTCATCACTGACACAATCATGTACTTTGTCACCGTCAGTGATCGGTTCAGTTGAAAACGTGGTAGGGTTAACCGTTTTACACCTCACAATGTGGATGGACGGGCTTGATAAAATCACCTTGTTGTTGGATGCCCTCTGTGTAGTAAGTGTGGATTTTGAGAGATCAAGAATTGCAAACACTGCATTTTCCACATACAATGCTACTGAACACCCCATGGTGATCGTGGCAGATATTTTGACGGCAAAGGCAGCTGCTGCCAAAGCCTGTTCAGAGGAGAACTGAGCCTGCATCACTGAGTCCACCATCCTGCTATAATAAGCTAACGGTTTCTGGCCCATGGTACTTTACTGTGTTAGCACTGCTGTCATCATTAGTACATCTGAATGGGAAAACAAATAAAATTCCTATGTGTAGTCGGGGGGTTGCTAAAACTGGGGCATTACACTGGGGCACTGCAGCTGCAAGCTCAGTCAACGGAAATGAATTGTCCTAAATATAACACTTCCTGTTGACAATATTGCATTTTGTCCCTGTCTACCTAGTAGCCTTTGTCCGCGAACAGATTCAGCAATGTGATTGAGTCCTCCCTGCACTGATGTTCAGTCACACTGCACACCAATACATCGTCAACATATTGGATGATACTGGGCACTCGTATGTTCCCTAAATCAGCAGTACCCCTTCGGGATCCTATTGTGCTGAAGTCTGTTACTGCGATAGGTGGACGTGCTGAGGTCTTGAGAATCAGGGTGCAGTGGGATGGAGGAAAATGCATTCTTTAAATCAGTAACAGTAAAATGGGTCCCACAGGTAGGTATATTACAAAGGATTGTGGCAGGGTTTGGGAACACCAGAAATGTGTCTTTTACTATGTTATTTAAAGAGCGTAAATCCTGAATCATTCTCCGGCTTGACCCCTTTGTTTCTTGATCGGGTATATGGATGTGTTGTGTGGGGACTCTGAAGGCACTATAATGCCCTGGTGTAATAATGCTGCAATTGCATCAAATATTCCTTCGTCTGCCTCCTTGGTCAGGGGGTACTGTTTTAGGTAATATTGCTCCAGATTTGTTGGCGATGTGTACTGCTGCCACACCTTTTAATAGGCCTACATCATGGGGATTACTCATCCATAGGCAGTCTGATACTTGTACCAGGTCATCCTTAGCAAATGACAGAACACTCCCAGCTAGCATGATGTGACATGGAACATTACAATTCTGGATCATTACTTTGCAAGAGACACATACGTCCAATATCATTTCCCCCTCATTGTCAATGTGTTAGAAAAATTGGTCATCAGATACCTCTCTCAGTGGTTGGGACGGGTCAATGCATATGACCGTTTCGCTAATTCCCCTCTGCCTGCATCGGACCCTGCCAACACATTTCTGTCTCCCACAATCAGCACCCTTTCCAGGTCTATTGTAATAACAAACCCTTCTGCATAATCTTTGGGCAAAGCTGGTTGGAACAAAAAATCAGATGGTACTCCACCAGTGTTATTTGGCCACTCCTGGCACTGCGTTAAGCAGGACTGTAACCCCATACATGAACAGGTCTTGGTGTACCTGTACTCTTCGAGTTGCTCTCTCATTGTCCAGGGCATGCACAATGACCATGGCCCTAACATAGCATATTCCTGGGGTAGAACAAACAATACCTTCCTCCATGAATGATATTGTTATATTTAATTTGCTTAACACATCCATCCCCAACAAATTAACAGGGGACACAGTTGAACACAACAATGGTGATCAGACTTCCTTATTGCCTACTTTGATGGGTAATTCATCTGTGAAGAGAACCGATTTCTTTTAGCCCCAGAGAATGCTTGCATGTCCATAACTTCGCCCGATAAGGGGAAACACCCCTCCCTAATACATCACATTGTCGCCTTGATGTACACCATGAATATGAACTATTTATTTCCTACATCCACACCGACCAGTGGTTCCTCTTCTGGGTTGGCAGTGACTGACAGGACTGGGCATGCCAAAGCTCTCTGTGGACTGTCCTAATGTCTGAATAAGTATTTGTTAGTGGAAATGTAAATGGATTCCTCCTTACCACACTGGCCCCCTAATAATTAGCTACCACGCCATGGGGTACTGCTTTGTTATTTGGCACTTGAGGAACCTGTGGCGGTGTTGGATGTACAGTATACACTGGCGTGCCATTAGATGCTGGTGGGGGCATCTGCGGAGACTGTCAATTTTTTGGTTGGGCAACAGGTGGGGCCATAGGTGGTGCCCCATAGGGTCGTTCGGAGGTGCCATGGCATATGGCTGTGGATATGGGGCTTGTCCTCCCTGCACGTATGGGAGCATGTGCAGGTCATATGCAGCCACTTGTCTTCTCCTACACTCTTGTGAAATGTGGACCATCCTCGCACACGTCCAACATTGTCTCCCATGGTGATATCATGGGTGGGGTCTCATCATCCTCATGCTCTTCATCTGTGTCCCACTCTTCCTCTTCCGCAACTGCGGCTATGTCAGCATCGGACTGAACCAATCTGTACTCCAAACTTCCTGCCCTCAACATTCCCCTGCGCTGCCCTTTTGAATGCCGTCTTTTGTCGTCTCTCTCCACATGCACATCCCTAATCGCTGTCAATTGTAAACAAAATGTCCCCTTCTCTCCATTCATACGTCTCTCCTGTCCAATCTCAACCTATCTTAAAGCCTCCTCTAAATCCTTCTGTGGCCTCTGCTCTGATTCCCTAGATGCTTGAGCTTGAGTGGCTACAGATGTTGTGGGGCTCGGTATGGGGTCGGAGCACATGTTGCCTGTGCTCCGCTTATTATTGTCACAGGGTTGGGGGGACATCTTCCAAATCTTCCACCATTCTCCAGAGTACTAGAATCCCCTTCCTGTTTTTCAATGTCTTCCCTTTGTAATTGGCTGCTAAGAACGTATACATATGACCCAAGACCTTCTTGTTGTTTTTTCCCTGTTCTGGCCAGGGTTTACACATCCTTCCTCTTGTCTCAGCCACCCACTCCTGGTGATACGTCATAATTTTCTCCCGATATAAAGGGAGCGCCGTACACATATACTCTAATGGGTTCGACGGCTCCATGTTAATGGTCCCTACTTGCTTGTTATGTTTGCTAATCTATGTAGGCCCTGGTCCTGCAGTGCCTTCCCGCCCCACCCTTTTCTGTTTCTGGCTTCCCTCCCCTCCCATCACTCTCCGCACTCACACATTGTTTCACCACACAACTATAATCCACACGCTTTCACATTAAACATACATACCATACCAACATTCCCCAAAATAATATACACCAAACTGGACCCCACCTTGGTCCATCCACCACAATAAGAACACCAATAAAAACATGAAAAAACGACCATTCATCCTCACGCCCCCTTTATGTTGGGCGGAGGGTTCCCAGGCCCTTTCAATATACTTGGCCTCCACCCTTATTCTTCTTTGTCTCCTTAGTCCTGCAGCACTACCTTGTCCCCTCAATCACAGAGGGTCCCATTATTCCTTTATCCTCTGTTGTTTTCGAAACTCGAAAAGGGACATTGACAGTTCAGTTTCAGCTAACGCCATTTGCTTATACAAAGTTTAAGATATAGTTACTCTTTCTGTCTTTTTCGACTGAAGCCGAGCTTCTCGAGGCAGTGAAGAATCAAGACAAGGACAACACAGCCCGTCGTACGAAGTCAACTTTCGACTGACCCCTTTCGGCCTTGGAAGGCCCAACGGGCCTAGGCCCTTACAGTAGGAAGAGTGGGGGGCAGTCATGATACAATGTATTTTTCCACCCCTTCCCCTTATCGCCTGGCTGCCTTCCCCAAACATGGATAAGACACCCTTTTAAATTCTGCCCAAACTGTAATAAAAAGTTTCCTTGGATCAATAAACACAGAGTTTGTAACCTGTGTCTAAACCGCGACTATGATGAAGGGCACTGACGAGCTTTTAAGCTCTTTCGACCCAAGACCCTTAAAGATCGTAGAACGAAACCCTAGGCCCATCACGCCATGCAGGCCGAGGCGGCCATGGACGTGGAGGGAGCCTCCAGTGACGGCAGCAATGCAGTATTTTCGGATGGCGAGGGTGACGGGGAACAGCCACGTTCCCAAGTGCTAGCTCCCGACCCTGTAAGACATGCTGGCAGGACTGTTGTAGGGACTACACCCGGCGGCAAGAGCACTCCATCTTCCCACACCAAACACACCGCTGCGATGTGTCGGCTCTGTGAGATTCGGCGTCTAGAGGCAGATCAGTGGATTCCCTGTCCTCTGGGCACTCCAAGTCTCGGTCGCCTCATTACAGGCCCTATAAAACGAAAGACACCGCCCATAAAACTTCTTAAACCGAACGCAGAATGTCAGCAGACGCGGCAGAGGTCCTTCCCAGTGCCGAAACTCTGTAGGGAAGATTCAGGGTTATCACACCTGATTAAAAAACATGTCCAAGAGAGCCTTATTAAAGTTTCTAATTCCAAAAAATCTTTCTTTAAAAGCTCTAATCATAAAGACAAGACCCAGAAAGATAGGTCTCATAGGGTAGGGTCTGCCCCTTCCAAGGAGACTAGAACTGTCCCACAAGAGGAGGGGGAGGGTCCATTAAGTGAGGCCCTACTTAATAAGGACCTACCTATACCCCACACACCTGCTGTACCTTACCCTGGGGTTATCCCCAGCTCAGCCAAATGGTCAGCCGAGGACATAGATAAAGTGATGTCTAGAATGACTTTCTTTGCAAATTTCTTTGAAGAGAACCCTCATGCCTTAGAAAGTTTACAAAATACACCTCCCACTGATCAGGCCTCGAGCTCTCAGCCCCGGTTTTCCACTACGCAGCCCCTAGCTTCATCCCAGCCTCCAACAAAGAGGTCTTGCACTTTTGCTGACCTTTATGATATGCATGCAGACACAGAAGGGGATCAGGAGGAGGATCAATACTATGATGTGGATGATGATGGGGATAATAATGACGATGAGTCAGAGGTTTATACTATAGACTTTCCAGTTCCACAAGATTCCCCTTTACCTGATTCCCCAGTGGATATTCAGCCCTTGTTTAATGACCTCTTGATCAAGGCAGCTGAGCACTTTGGGATTGAGACTCACGAAACTCAGCAAGACAAAGATTTTGTTGAGGATATCTTGGGTGACAAAAAAACTGCCACCCAGTTCATACCTATTTTAAAGTCAGTTTAAAGGAGGATCGAACCCTCACTAGAAATGCCCAATCAAACCAGGGCAGTCAATCCGCGAATAGAGAAACTATTCCGCCCGGCACCATCTGATCCCTTATATATCAAAGGACAGCTTAGGCGCATTCACTAGTCATCGCAACTACCCAGAAGAGGGCTGGTACTCCTTTGACCTCTTCAGAAGCTCCCCCAGACAAGGAGCGCAAGAAGTTCTACACCATGGGTAGGAAGGTGCCAACTTCGGCAGCATTCCAAGCTAGGATCGCCAACAATTCCACACATGCTGACGAGCTATGATTGCAATAAATGGGATGAGATTACAGTCCTTGTTGACTCTGCTCCAGAGCCTCTAAAAACTAAACTTGCCCTTATAGCTGCTGAAGGCAAAGCTACTGCCAGCAGTCTGCTAAAAAACAACCTCGACGCTGCAGACAATGCCAGACGCATAATTGCAGAAGGAACCATTCTCAAGCGCCATGCTTGGCTTCGTCAATCCAGTTTTAAGCTGGAGACACAGGCAATGTTGCTAAACATGCCAGTGGAACCAGATGTACTATTCGGCAAAACAAAATTCCCAAAGAGGCTCCGGCTATTGACAAAACTAGAATTCTTCATGGAACACCAACCAGGGTTAGGCAGAAACCTGTGCAGTTCCCTCTGGGACCACTGCAAAAGATTTAAGACTACAGGTGTTTGGCAGTAAACCCACTTGGTAGCAGTCTGTACCACCCAGATTTACCTGGTAGCTGTGGCTGAGCAGTCAGACTTCCCTCAAGAAGAGTAAGGCAGTATATAGAGCATACATAATAGGTACAGAGGCACAGTAGTACAAGCAAACACTGACCAGAGCTAGGCAGAAACCTGTGCAGTTCCCTCTGGGACCACTGCAAAAGATTTAAGACTACAGGTGTTTGGCAGTAAACCCACTTGGTAGCAGTCTGTACCACCCAGATTTACCTGGTAGCTGTGGCTGAGCAGTCAGACTTCCCTCAAGAAGAGTAAGGCAGTATATAGAGCATACATAATAGGTACAGAGGCACAGTAGTACAAGCAAACACTGACCAGAGCTAGGTGTAAAAGTATATAATTATTTATTTAAAAGACACACTCATAAATTACACTAGCACAGAAAAGGTAAGTAAGTCAAAACACAGTCACTATTACTTATATGTACATCCCTAGTTATTTGTTGGACAAGTCTAAGTTAACACCACTTATTTCCAAACAGAGGTGAGCGCTTAACGTTAGATGGCACTCCAACAAGTTAGTTAAAAAGGGAGGGAAAAGGCAGAAGTAATGAAAACAGCAAGGTAAAACACTTTTCAGAGATTCACAGTAAGTTTAGAAAGGCAGTCTATTGCGGAGCAAGGAAGTTCGGTTGCCAGGCCCACTCTAGGGAAAGTCAGGCGAAAAGATGTCCAAGATCACACAATGTCACAAGTCTTTACAGGTGAGTAGGAAAGGTTTTACTAAGTTTAGAAAAGTTTAGTTAGGGTGTCCCAGGCTTACCCAGGTTCGAGAGCTGAGGGCTAAATCTACCCCGTACAATTGGTGGCAAGGGAAGCCGGGCGGAACACGATACCTTTAAAATGGAAAGGATCCTCCAGCGGTGGCAGTTGTTCCTGGTAGTGGGTGCAAGTCATGGCATCGTCCAGAGGAAGAGAAAATCTCGACGTGAAGGAAAGCTGAAGGTCGTTGCACTACCAGGGAAGAAAACAGCCGTGGAGTTTTCCGGTTAAAAGGATGTTACCCCTCTTTCACGGTTGAGGTAAAAAGTGGTATCCCGGTTGCCGGGGTGCTTGGCACAGGCAAGGCGGCCACGAGATGCTTCAGGGAGGCGAAAAGAAGGCAGAAACTGGTTGTCCCCACCAGTCAAGGGAAGAAGACTCTCCCGGCTGGAGATCTCCTCTGTCGTTGGGAAAAGTGGTGAGACGGTTCCGCAGGGCTCCACCGGTGGTGTCGTCTTGGCAGGTCGGCTTGGCTTCTCCCTCTTCGGCTTCTTAGGTCCTGTGGCGACTTCTGAAGAACCAGTCCCAAAAACCCTGCTTTTATGCAGCAAACCCCCATTCATACAGCCTAGCTGTCACTCAAACATGCTAAGTGGTGAGCGAGGCGGCTCACCACTTGGGCCAATCACACCAGAGTGCGACATGAGTTGGCAAGGCAACTCAGTCCAGGGTGCCTAAACCCCCTCCCACACCCCCTGTGGTACCCAGACAGAATGGCACCACTTTGGAGGGCTTCTGTGCAGAAGCCCGCCAAAAGTGGAACAAAGGCTCGACTCGGGTTCAGGGTTACTGAAGTGAACCTAGACGCCATTTTGGCGGCGAGTTCTGGCAAAAAAATCCCAACCGGTGAATTTATATTAAATAAATAAACCAGCGGTATCTTTAACATTGCACCAAAAAGTGGTGCATTAAAATCAATGGGAAATCCCATTGGGAGATATTCCGGTGGAATATTTCCGTGGTATCCACTGCCACCAGCCAGAAACTCGGCGAGGGGGGACGGGACAGTACCCCCTCGACAACAGACCCAGGGGCAATCTAATTGCCCCTACCAGTACTTCCACAGTATGATGGTTTGTACTGGTTAAGTTCCTAAGTTAAGACTAGTAAACTCAATGGTGAGTTTACAGACCCAGGGAGACAGTAGTCAGTCCCAGGGTGTGGAGTCTATGTTTGGGGGTCACTATGACACCCCTGTGTTACTGCACGGAGGGTGCTGTGTAACACACATTCAAAAACCAATGATAGCCTATGGGGAAAAATACCCCATAGCCCATAAGCACATAGCAAGTCACAGAAACACTCTCAAGTCATGTCCAAGAGTGAGGGTAAAAGAGTCTCACTCTTGGCAGGAGAAACAAATCAACCCCAAAGATCCAGCAAAGCTGCTGGGGGACTCACTAGGTTAGGAAATTCAGCCTAAACAGAGAATTCTCCCTAACACTCGCCCCCCCCCCCCCAGACTAAGGGACAGGAGGATTTAATCCACTCCTGGATGAACCTCATACCTCTAGTCGATGACATACATCCTAGAGAGTCCATAAGCATTTTGATGGTGACACCCTGACCTATGTTCTATGGGTAACCCAAAGGCTTTCCTTTGTAAACTATAGGTCCTACAAACCCTTGGAGGAACATCAGTCTTTTTAATGTTATAGGGGAACTGGTTGACTAGTCCCTCAGAAGTTGGTACAACTCCTGAACCTGTGTTAGGCTTTTTCAAAGGGTCCTTAAAAAGGATTCCCTTAGATCTAGAGGGGCCTCCAAGGTTCCTCACCACCTCTCTTGAGGGAGCAGGTTGGGTTTTAGGCCTCTTGGTTGGGGTTGGAGGGGTTGGGGTTAGGCAATGTACCTGCTTAACCTTCCTCTTAGATCTAACCTTACCTACTTTAGGAGTTTCACTCCCAATACTAGGATTTGGGTTGGGGTCTTCAGTAGAAGGTCCAACAGTCTGAAGGTTTTTGGCCTTAGACTCTTCTTTTCTGGTTTTCCACCAGCATTGAGAATTACCAGTTCTCTTAGGCCTAGGTAGGGGTCCAGTTGGTCTATCCTCCTCTTCCTCAGAAGCAGGGGGAGTCACAGACTCTGAAACTGGGGGAACAATGATGGAGCTTGGTTGGGGCTCCCCTTCCCCTACTGTACTAGCCTGAAAGGTGCCTGGGTTAGAGGTCAACTTACTAACACCAGTGCTTGTTGTGGGGTTCTCAGTAGAGGCTCCCACAGGCTTAGAAGGGTCCTTCAAGGTAGCCTCTCTAGCCAATTTGGTTAAGTTCTGCTTCTCCATACTGGGAGGCCTGGGGGTATGTGACACTACTCCTAGAGTTCTTAGGTCATTCCCCAACAGGACTTTCCCAGGTACCTCAGTCTGAACACTGACAGGGATCCTCACTGTCATGTTGTTACACTGAATGAGGGCTGGTAGAATAGGAACCATTTGGACAGGGCCTCCAGACATCTTAGTGGGACCTTTGGGTGCTTTGGCCACATCCTCAGGTTGAAAGAAGCTTTCATCCACTACTGTTCTGCTGGCCCCAGTGTCTCTCCTGGCAGGAGTATCCTGGCCATTGACAAGAACACTGTCCACATAGTACACTTTAGAGTTTGCAGGTAGGGAGTTATACACTACCCTATTCTGGGAGCTAACCAGATCCATGGACTCTATAGATACAGTTGCTTGAAGTCCCAAGGGATCTTCAGCAAAGAGTTCAAAGTGAGCACTAGACATCTGTACTTCATCCTCAGGAGTGAAGGCTAAGGAGACTGTGCTGATCCCTGCAGGTTTACCCTTGCACCTGGGATCTCCTTTGATATGGTCAGTACCCTGACAGATATAGCATCGTCCAAATGCTCTCTGAAAGGGTGGCTGGTTCTGACCTCCTTCTGGTTTGGGCCCAGAAGGTACACTAGCCTGACTGGGTTTCCCATGTGGCTTACCCTGGTTATTTTGTGGTTTGGGGCCCTCTTTGGGATAGGAATTATTAGAATTCTCTTTGGAGTCTTTCTTAGGCTGTCTCCCCTCATCCTTCTTCTGAGTTACCCCAGAATCCTTGTGAGTAGCCCTGTTGGCAACCCACAAGTCAGCAGCCTTAGCTAGATTTCTAGGATCTAATTCCTGTGAATCAGCCAAGTGCTGTCTGAGCTCAGGAGAGCAGGCATCATAAATTGACTCCATCATTACAATATTTCTCATTCCTTCATAAGTGTTCACTTTGTAACCCTTAATCCATCCCTCTAAGTTTTTCAACCCTTCACACACCCAGGTAGCCCAAGGGGTACCATCATGCTTTTTGAGGCTTCTAAACCTCCTAAAATACTGGGAAGGGGTCTTCCCAAACCTAGCTATCAAAGCTAGTTTCACACATTCATACTCTTTCCTATCCTCCTCCCCCAACTCCATTACTGCATCAGTTGCAACAGAGGGGAGCCTAGAGAACAACCAGGTGAGTAACTCATTACCTGTGATGTTCTGGAGCCCATGATTATACTCAAACATAGACAACCAATCCAACACATCCAACTTAGGCTCATACATACCAATCAATTCTTTAGGCATCCGGGGTCTTTTAGGACTGGAACTTCTAGAGGAGCCAGAGAGAGAAGCATTCTCAACAGACAATTTCTTCATTTCTAGCTCATACTTGAGCTCCATTTCTCTCAGCCTTAGTTCTTTGTCAGTTTGAGTATTAAGTTTCTTGTACTCTAATTCCAGTTTCATGTTCTCCAGTTCATAGTATTGAGGACTAAATGTGGGACCCGGCAAAGGTCCAGTAGGTACAGCTGGTAAGGCAGAGATAGGCCTAGTGGGAACATCTACAGCAGTTTCATCTTCCTCTTCTGGTTCTGACCCAAGATCATCAATACTTTGTTCAATATCAATATCATTGCTGTTCTCTACATTTGCTGGAGTGGTAGGTTCCTCTGAACCATCATCCAGACTTTGGTTTTCTAACAACCTTTCTATTAGCTCTATTTTCTTGCCTTTAGTCATGAGATTCTTATGCTTACAGAGAACTCTTAAACAATCAGCAGTTTTTGTAGCAAGGGACTCTTGACTATAACTTTCCATAGCAGACATGTTAGAAAATGACTTTTTCTTTTTGTGCTTAAGCTTTGTGGTTAGTTGCACTAAGGTATCTCAAAAGTACACTAAAGTGTATACTCAATACAAATCCCACCGCTGTACACCAGTGTTAGGCAGAAACCTGTGCAGTTCCCTCTGGGACCACTGCAAAAGATTTAAGACTACAGGTGTTTGGCAGTAAACCCACTTGGTAGCAGTCTGTACCACCCAGATTTACCTGGTAGCTGTGGCTGAGCAGTCAGACTTCCCTCAAGAAGAGTTAGGCAGTATATAGAGCATACATAATAGGTACAGAGGCACAGTAGTACAAGCAAACACTGACCAGAGCTAGGTGTAAAAGTATATAATTATTTATTTAAAAGACACACTCATAAATTACACTAGCACAGAAAAGGTAAGTAAGTCAAAACACAGTCACTATTACTTATATGTACATCCCTAGTTATTTGTTGGACAAGTCTAAGTTAACACCACTTATTTCCAAACAGAGGTGAGCGCTTAACGTTAGATGGCACTCCAACAAGTTAGTTAAAAAGGGAGGGAAAAGGCAGAAGTAATGAAAACAGCAAGGTAAAACACTTTTCAGAGATTCACAGTAAGTTTAGAAAGGCAGTCTATTGCGGAGCAAGGAAGTTCGGTTGCCAGGCCCACTCTAGGGAAAGTCAGGCGAAAAGATGTCCAAGATCACACAATGTCACAAGTCTTTACAGGTGAGTAGGAAAGGTTTTACTAAGTTTAGAAAAGTTTAGTTAGGGTGTCCCAGGCTTACCCAGGTTCGAGAGCTGAGGGCTAAATCTACCCCGTACAATTGGTGGCAAGGGAAGCCGGGCGGAACACGGTACCTTTAAAATGGAAAGGATCCTCCAGCGGTGGCAGTTGTTCCTGGTAGTGGGTGCAAGTCACGGCATCGTCCAGAGGAAGAGAAAATCTCGACGTGAAGGAAAGCTGAAGGTCGTTGCACTACCAGGGAAGAAAACAGCCGTGGAGTTTTCCGGTTAAGAGGATGTTACCCCTCTTTCGCGGTTGAGGTAAAAAGTGGTATCCCGGTTGCCGGGGTGCTTGGCACAGGCAAGGCGGCCACGAGATGCTTCAGGGAGGCGAAAAGAAGGCAGAAACTGGTTGTCCCCATCAGTCAAGGGAAGAAGACTCTCCCGGCTGGAGATCTCCTCTGTCGTTGGGAAAAGTGGTGAGACGGTTCCGCAGGGCTCCACCGGTGGTGTCGTCTTGGCAGGTCGGCTTGGCTTCTCCCTCTTCGGCTTCTTAGGTCCTGTGGCGACTTCTGAAGAACCAGTCCCAAAAACCCTGCTTTTATGCAGCAAACCCCCATTCATACAGCCTAGCTGTCACTCAAACATGCTAAGTGGTGAGCGAGGCGGCTCACCACTTGGGCCAATCACACCAGAGTGCGACATGAGTTGGCAAGGCAACTCAGTCCAGGGTGCCTAAACCCCCTCCCACACCCCCTGTGGTACCCAGACAGAATGGCACCACTTTGGAGGGCTTCTGTGCAGAAGCCCGCCAAAAGTGGAACAAAGGCTCGACTCGGGTTCAGGGTTACTGAAGTGAACCTAGACGCCATTTTGGCGGCGATTTCTGGCAAAAAATCCCAACCGGTGAATTTATATTAAATAAATAAACCGGCGGTATCTTTAACATTGCACCAAAAAGTGGTGCATTAAAATCAATGGAAAATCCCATTGGGAGATATTCCGGTGGAATATTTCCGTGGTATCCACTGCCACCAGCCAGAAACTCGGCGAGGGGGGACGGGACAGTACCCCCTCGACAACAGACCCAGGGGCAATCTAATTGCCCCTACCAGTACTTCCACAGTATGATGGTTTGTACTGGTTAAGTTCCTAAGTTAAGACTAGTAAACTCAATGGTGACTTTACAGACCCAGGGAGACAGTAGTCAGTCCCAGGGTGTGGAGTCTATGTTTGGGGGTCACTATGACACCCCTGTGTTACTGCACGGAGGGTGCTGTGTAACACACATTCAAAAACCAATGATAGCCTATGGGGAAAAATACCCCATAGCCCATAAGCACATAGCAAGTCACAGAAACACTCTCAAGTCATGTCCAAGAGTGAGGGTAAAAGAGTCTCACTCTTGGCAGGAGAAAAAAATCAACCCCAAAGATCCAGCAAAGCTGCTGGGGGACTCACTAGGTTAGGAAATTCAGCCTAAACAGAGAATTCTCCCTAACACTCGCCCCCCCCCAGACTAAGGGACAGGAGGATTTAATCCACTCCTGGATGAACCTCATACCTCTAGTCGATGACATACATCCTAGAGAGTCCATAAGCATTTTGATGGTGACACCCTGACCTATGTTCTATGGGTAACCCAAAGGCTTTCCTTTGTAAGCTATAGGTCCTACAAACCCTTGGAGGAACATCAGTCTTTTTAATGTTATAGGGGAACTGGTTGACTAGTCCCTCAGAAGTTGGTACAACTCCTGAACCTGTGTTAGGCTTTTTCAAAGGGTCCTTAAAAAGGATTCCCTTAGATCTAGAGGGGCCTCCAAGGTTCCTCACCACCTCTCTTGAGGGAGCAGGTTGGGTCTTAGGCCTCTTGGTTGGAGGGGTTGGGGTTAGGCAATGTACCTGCTTCCCCTTCCTCTTAGATCTAACCTTACCTACTTTAGGAGTTTCACTCCCAATACTAGGATTTGGGTTGGGGTCTTCAGTAGAAGGTCCAACAGTCTGAAGGTTTTTGGCCTTAGACTCTTCTTTTCTGGTTTTCCACCAGCATTGAGAATTACCAGTTCTCTTAGGCCTAGGTAGGGGTCCAGTTGGTCTATCCTCCTCTTCCTCAGAAGCAGGGGGAGTCACAGACTCTGAAACTGGGGGAACAATGATGGAGCTTGGTTGGGGCTCCCCTTTCCCTACTGTACTAGCCTGAAAGGTGCCTGGGTTAGAGGTCAACTTACTAACACCAGTGCTTGTTGTGGGGTTCTCAGTAGAGGGTCCCACAGGCTTAGAAGGGTCCTTCAAGGTAGCCTCTCTAGCCAATTTGGTTAAGTTCTGCTTCTCCATACTGGGAGGCCTGGGGGTATGTGACACTACTCCTAGAGTTCTTAGGTCATTCCCCAACAGGACTTTCCCAGGTACCTCAGTCTGAACACTGACAG
This sequence comes from Ambystoma mexicanum, assembly GCF_040938575.1. Classification (NCBI taxonomy): domain Eukaryota; kingdom Metazoa; phylum Chordata; class Amphibia; order Caudata; family Ambystomatidae; genus Ambystoma; species Ambystoma mexicanum. The sequence goes on from NC_090939.1 coordinate 643,164,097, forward strand.
GGATCCTCACTGTCATGTTGTTACACTGAATGAGGGCTGGTAGAATAGGAACCATTTGGACAGGGCCTCCAGACATCTTAGTGGGACCTTTGGGTGCTTTGGCCACATCCTCAGGTTGAAAGAAGCTTTCATCCACTACTGTTCTGCTGGCCCCAGTGTCTCTCCTGGCAGGAGTATCCTGGCCATTGACAAGAACACTGTCCACATAGTACACTTTAGAGTTTGCAGGTAGGGAGTTATACACTACCCTATTCTGGGAGCTAACCAGATCCATGGACTCTATAGATACAGTTGCTTGAAGTCCCAAGGGATCTTCAGCAAAAAGTTCAAAGTGAGCACTAGACATCTGTACTTCATCCTCAGGAGTGAAGGCTAAGGAGACTGTGCTGATCCCTGCAGGTTTACCCTTGCACCTGGGATCTCCTTTGATATGGTCAGTACCCTGACAGATATAGCATCGTCCAAATGCTCTCTGAAAGGGTGGCTGGTTCTGACCTCCTTCTGGTTTGGGCCCAGAAGGTACACTAGCCTGACTGGGTTTCCCATGTGGCTTACCCTGGTTATTTTGTGGTTTGGGGCCCTCTTTGGGATAGGAATTATTAGAATTCTCTTTGGAGTCTTTCTTAGGCTGTCTCCCCTCATCCTTCTTCTGAGTTACCCCAGAATCCTTGTGAGTAGCCCTGTTGGCAACCCACAAGTCAGCAGCCTTAGCTAGATTTCTAGGATCTAATTCCTGTGAATCAGCCAAGTGCTGTCTGAGCTCAGGAGAGCAGGCATCATAAATTGACTCCATCATTACAATATTTCTCATTCCTTCATAAGTGTTCACTTTGTAACCCTTAATCCATCCCTCTAAGTTTTTCAACCCTTCACACACCCAGGTAGCCCAAGGGGTACCATCATGCTTTTTGAGGCTTCTAAACCTCCTAAAATACTGGGAAGGGGTCTTCCCAAACCTAGCTATCAAAGCTAGTTTCACACATTCATACTCTTTCCTATCCTCCTCCCCCAACTCCATTACTGCATCAGTTGCAACAGAGGGGAGCCTAGAGAACAACCAGGTGAGTAACTCATTACCTGTGATGTTCTGGAGCCCATGATTATACTCAAACATAGACAACCAATCCAACACATCCAACTTAGGCTCATACATACCAATCAATTCTTTAGGCATCCGGGGTCTTTTAGGACTGGAACTTCTAGAGGAGCCAGAGAGAGAAGCATTCTCAACAGACAATTTCTTCATTTCTAGCTCATACTTGAGCTCCATTTCTCTTAGCCTTAGTTCTTTGTCAGTTTGAGTATTAAGTTTCTTGTACTCTAATTCCAGTTTCATGTTCTCCAGTTCATAGTATTGAGGACTAAATGTGGGACCCGGCAAAGGTCCAGTAGGTACAGCTGGTAAGGCAGAGATAGGCCTAGAGGGAACATCTACAGCAGTTTCATCTTCCTCTTCTGGTTCTGACCCAAGATCATCAATACTTTGTTCAATATCAATATCATTGCTGTTCTCTACATTTGCTGGAGTGGTAGGTTCCTCTGAACCATCATCCAGACTTTGGTTTTCTAACAACCTTTCTATTAGCTCTATTTTCTTGCCTTTAGTCATGAGATTCTTATGCTTACAGAGAACTCTTAAACAATCAGCAGTTTTTGTAGCAAGGGACTCTTGACTATAACTTTCCATAGCAGACATGTTAGAAAATGACTTTTTCTTTTTGTGCTTAAGCTTTGTGGTTAGTTGCACTAAGGTATCTCAAAAGTACACTAAAGTGTATACTCAATACAAATCCCACCGCTGTACACCAGTGTTAGGCAGAAACCTGTGCAGTTCCCTCTGGGACCACTGCAAAAGATTTAAGACTACAGGTGTTTGGCAGTAAACCCACTTGGTAGCAGTCTGTACCACCCAGATTTACCTGGTAGCTGTGGCTGAGCAGTCAGACTTCCCTCAAGAAGATTTAGGCAGTATATAGAGCATACATAATAGGTACAGAGGCACAGTAGTACAAGCAAACACTGACCAGAGCTAGGTGTAAAAGTATATAATTATTTATTTAAAAGACACACTCATAAATTACACTAGCACAGAAAAGGTAAGTAAGTCAAAACACAGTCACTATTACTTATATGTACATCCCTAGTTATTTGTTGGACAAGTCTAAGTTAACACCACTTATTTCCAAACAGAGGTGAGCGCTTAACGTTAGATGGCACTCCAACAAGTTAGTTAAAAAGGGAGGGAAAAGGCAGAAGTAATGAAAACAGCAAGGTAAAACACTTTTCAGAGATTCACAGTAAGTTTAGAAAGGCAGTCTATTGCGGAGCAAGGAAGTTCGGTTGCCAGGCCCACTCTAGGGAAAGTCAGGCGAAAAGATGTCCAAGATCACACAATGTCACAAGTCTTTACAGGTGAGTAGGAAAGGTTTTACTAAGTTTAGAAAAGTTTAGTTAGGGTGTCCCAGGCTTACCCAGGTTCGAGAGCTGAGGGCTAAATCTACCCCGTACAATTGGTGGCAAGGGAAGCCGGGCGGAACACGGTACCTTTAAAATGGAAAGGATCCTCCAGCGGTGGCAGTTGTTCCTGGTAGTGGGTGCAAGTCACGGCATCGTCCAGAGGAAGAGAAAATCTCGACGTGAAGGAAAGCTGAAGGTCGTTGCACTACCAGGGAAGAAAACAGCCCTGGAGTTTTCCGGTTAAAAGGATGTTACCCCTCTTTCGCGGTTGAGGTAAAAAGTGGTATCCCGGTTGCCGGGGTGCTTGGCACAGGCAAGGCGGCCACGAGATGCTTCAGGGAGGCGAAAAGAAGGCAGAAACTGGTTGTCCCCATCAGTCAAGGGAAGAAGACTCTCCCGGCTGGAGATCTCCTCTGTCGTTGGGAAAAGTGGTGAGACGGTTCCGCAGGGCTCCACCGGTGGTGTCGTCTTGGCAGGTCGGCTTGGCTTCTCCCTCTTCGGCTTCTTAGGTCCTGTGGCGACTTCTGAAGAACCAGTCCCAAAAACCCTGCTTTTATGCAGCAAACCCCCATTCATACAGCCTAGCTGTCACTCAAACATGCTAAGTGGTGAGCGGGGCGGCTCACCACTTGGGCCAATCACACCAGAGTGCGACATGAGTTGGCAAGGCAACTCAGTCCAGGGTGCCTAAACCCCCTCCCACACCCCCTGTGGTACCCAGACAGAATGGCACCAGTTTGGAGGGCTTTTGTGCAGAAGCCCGCCAAAAGTGGAACAAAGGCTCGACTCGGGTTCAGGGTTACTGAAGTGAACCTAGACGCCATTTTGGCGGCGAGTTCTGGCAAAAAATCCCAACCGGTGAATTTATATTAAATAAATAAACCGGCGGTATCTTTAACATTGCACCAAAAAGTGGTGCATTAAAATCAATGGGAAATCCCATTGGGAGATATTCTGGTGGAATATTTCCGTGGTATACACTGCCACCAGCCAGAAACTCGGCGAGGGGGGACGGGACAGTACCCCCTCGACAACAGACCCAGGGGCAATCTAATTGCCCCTACCAGTACTTCCACAGTATGATGGTTTGTACTGGTTAAGTTCCTAAGTTAAGACTAGTAAACTCAATGGTGACTTTACAGACCCAGGGAGACAGTAGTCAGTCCCAGGGTGTGGAGTCTATGTTTGGGGGTCACTATGACACCCCTGTGTTACTGCACGGAGGGTGCTGTGTAACACACATTCAAAAACCAATGATAGCCTATGGGGAAAAATACCCTCTAGCCCATAAGCACATAGCAAGTCACAGAAACACTCTCAAGTCATGTCCAAGAGTGAGGGTAAAAGAGTCTCACTCTTGGCAGGAGAAAAAAATAAACCCCAAAGATCCAGCAAAGCTGCTGGGGGACTCTCTAGGTTAGGAAATTCAGCCTAAACAGAGAATTCTCCCTAACAAGGGTCAAGCGTCCCAAGGCTACCCTAGAGGCCAGCGTAGGTCCAACGGCCGGGGGAGATCCTCCACTTCCAGAGGTGGAGGGACGCCTCCCAAACAATGACAGACCACTACTGGTCCCCTCCCATGCCTCCCAAGTAGGGGGACGGATTTCAAACTTGACCCACGCGTGGAAGGGAATAACCACGGACAAGTGGGTGTTACCAACAGTAACGGGGGATTATTACGTGGAGCTCATAGGAACACTATCAAACCTCCCTCCGTGCCAAAGGAAAACATCAAGAGAAGAACAACTCATCTTGATAGAAGAAGTCAACACGCTGCTCCTCATGGACTCCATCGAGATTGTGCCATGCAACAAGGTAAACAAGATTATTCATTCAACATACTTCCTTGTGCCAAAGACAGATCTTACCATGTGCCCAGTATTAGACTTGCGCCCTGCAAACACTTATGTAGAGCCACAAAGGTTCTGCATGACAACGCTACACGACGTTACTCCCCTGCTAAAATGGGGGGATTACATGGCAACATTGGTTATGAAAGATGCCTATTTTCATATTTCAATGGTTCCAGCGCACAGAAAACTCTTCAGGTTCAAAGTAGCAAACCAGCAGTATCAATTCAAGGTGCTACCCTTTGGAATAGCATCAGCTCCAAGGGTATTCATCAAGGTACTGGCGGTGGGGCGGCACATTTGCGCAGGGAAGAAATACCAGTGTACCCCTACATGGACGACTGGCTGGTCACAGGATAAACTCCCCATCTTTGCAAACAAAACACACAACAAACCATATATCTTCTCTTCCAATTCGGCTTCTCGATAAACGAGAAAAAGTCGAGTCTTGTACCAAACACATCAAAACAGTTCCTAGGAGCTGTATTAGATACAAGAACAGGCTTAGCCTTTCCATCCATGGAAAGAGTGCAGAACATGCTTCGGCAAATACCCCAGTATCAAGCTGGTCTCCAGATAAGCCTACGCAAAGCAATGCATTTGCTAGGCATGATAGTATTGTGCATATACCTAGTTCCACACGCACCTCTGCGGATGCGACCAATGCAGGAGTGGTTGGTGAAACAATGGTCTCAGGCAAGTGGTCAGTGGGACAATCTAGTGGTCGTTTCGCCAACACTAGTACAAAGCCTATGCTGGTGGTCAAGAGAAAATCTGTTAAAGGGAAAACCTTTCCAAAATCCCGAAGCGCACGAGATTGTCACCACATATGCATCCCTCTCGGGTGGGGGGCTCATTACCTTCACCACACAGCGTATGGTCTGTGGACTCACCTCACAGCACAAAACCATATCAACCTGTTGGAACTACTAGCAGTACTCAAAGCGATGCAAGCCTTCAAAATACAACTATCGAACCAAGCGGTACAGGTTCTAATGGACAGCATTACTGCGATGTTCTACATCAACAAACAGGGAGGCACACACTATCCAAGTCTGTCCAAGTTGGCGCAGAAAATATGTAAATGGGCACTCAGACGGGGGATGTCCCTTTCCTCTCAACAGGTTCCAGGGGTACTCCACACTCGAGCATACTGTCTGAGCAGAGATCGCCTACAAGATGAACACAAGTGGCAGCTAAACACAAGCGTCGTAGACCACATCTTCTCTCAGTGGGGTTACCCCACACTAGACTTGTTCGCTACAAGGGAAAAAGAGCAATGCCCAGACTTCACGTCCAGGTTTCCCCAGCCAAACTCCAAGGGGAACGCCCTATGGATGAGCTGGTCAGGGAAATTTGCTTACGCTTTTCCCCGGACACCCTTAATGAGCAGGATAGGGAACAAGATGCACAGGGAAGAGATGACGCTCACCCTAGTTGCTCCTATGTGGGTGAGACAACCATGGTATTCACATCTGCACGAACTAGCGATGTGCGATCCCGTCAAGCTCCCGTATCTAACCAACCTGTTAACCCAACACGGGGGAACAACGGTGCACCCACAACCACACTCAATGAACTTGGCAGCATGGCTCCTAAAGTCATAGAGTTCGGACACCTTAATCTACCACGGACTGTTTTTAGCTGTGGGAAGTGGCTTTTAGCCCAGGACAGTTTATAGGTGATTGTTTGTATGCTTATTCCAGCCTTTTAATTGATTTAGCACGCATTTTTAATTTTGTTAAATAACGGCAGGAGAATGTTTTAATCTGGTGGGGGGGAAGTCATTTAAACTACTGAAGTGTTAATGTGCTAACATCGCCACATTACACTTACTTGTGTGTGCATTTTGCGCGATCGTGAATCTGGGTAGAGTGTAAGCCCGGTGTAGTTCCACATGGACTACACTCCCCAGATACACGTGCGTAGTACGCGCTTGGGACACGTCATTCACCCCCGACACAGCCTATAACTGGTTCGCGTCAGCGCAAAGCAGTTAGTTAGACTGTTTTTAGCTGTGGGAAGTGGCTTTTAGCCCAGGACAGTTGATAGGTGATTGTTTGTATGCTTATTCCAGCCTTTTAATTGATTTAGCACACATTTTTAATTTTGTTAAATAACGGCAGGAGAATGTTTTAATCTGGTGGGGGGAAGTCATTTAAACTACTGAAGTGTTAATGTGCTAATATCGCCACATTACACTTACTCGTTTGCGCATTTCGCGCGATCGTGAATCTGGCTAGAGTGTAAGCCCAGTGTAGTTCCACACGGACTACACTCCCCAGATACACGTGCGTAGGATGTGCTTGAGGCACGTCATTCACCCCCGACACAGCCTATAACTGGTTCGCGTTTGCGAGAAGCGCTGACGCGAATCCTGTTTAGGCCTGTTTGCGGCCTGGAGCGGCGAGCGGCGGGAATCGTTGCTGGTGAAGGTTCAGGGCCATACTACATTATTGAGGACAAAACATAGATGATGGAAAAGAGGGAAATCAAAGTAAGTTACACAGCAACACAGTTGAAATCCTGGGATCATGAGCCGGGTCATTTACATTTGAGAAGCTTAAACTAAATTCGACAGTATGGATTACAAAGGGATGCTTTGATGGTACGAGAGGAGGAGAACGTTATCATAAAAGTGGCCTCACTTAATGCACGCTCAGCAGTGGCACATGCTGTGGAAGTGGGAGAACTAATTCAAGAGTTAGACTTGGAACTCTTATGCTTGACTGAAACATGGTTCACGGAAGGGTCCCAAACGATATTTCACAAGCTTGTACCTGAGAAGTATATTATTCAGATTATTAACAGAGAGGAGAGGAGAGGGGAGGAGAGGAGAGGAGAGGAGGGGGTATTGCAATAATTTATAAATCTTCCTTGAACATTTCACATATGGAGAAATTGGACTGGAATGATAATGCCCAGTTTGGGGAATTCTCATTTTTTTTTGTCCCATACTCAAGCAATAAAAGTGTTGTTGGGCTATAGACCACCTGGTCCCCTACAGAACTTTCTGGAAATACTAGATGCTCACCTCACTTTAATGGGAAGCAAACATAAAAACGTATTATGTTTAGGAGACTGGAACATTTGGTTGGAGAGGGATAACACCCACCCCAATCATGGCGCCCTATTGGAACTCCTAGGTAATCATGATTTAGAGGTTATTACCAAGGACTCCTCCCATAACACGGGCCATTGTTTAGACCTCCTCGCAATTTTGTGAGTCCATCCCTCTTCTGTGGTCAGACCACTGCCTGCAATTATTCTCTATTAAAGGATCTTATAAGGAGAAACGGTGGGAGAATATTCTAGTTCCAGAAAGGGTGGGAGACTACTCCAGTTTGGGGCCGGAAGGTGACGGATCTGGAAAAAATCCCTGGGGAGGAAGTGGAGAATCGATTGGCATATCTAGACCCTGGCCTTCCTTGTGAAGAATTTTTCAGTAAGGGGACAGCCATTTTAAAAGAGATCCTGTGACAAGTATGCAGCGCTCAAACTTAAAATCACTAAAAAATCCAAATCTTGGTTTGGCCCAGCACTGGTGCTGATGCGCAAACAGGTACTTTAGGCCAATAGATTATGGAGGTGTTCCAAAGTGGACAGTGACGCTGAGAAGGCGAGAGTCTGCTTAAAGGAATATAAAACTGCCATTTTCGTGGCAAAAAAAGATTTCCTTCAAAGAGAAATCAAGCAAGCAGCCAGAGCCTTATTTGAAATTGTGGCAAGGTTTAGGAATCCCAAATGTATGGAAGTACCCACAGCTGATTCAAAGGAACAAGCTAGTAAGTTAAACTCTTTGAAAAATATTACTGAAGTGATGACTGCAGAAAAGTTGGAAGAACCTGGAGAAGAGATACAAGTGGTGGAAAATCAGGAAGAAGAGGAGAGCTTCTGCTTCCAACCTATTGAGAAGGAAGCAGCTCAAGCCTTAATATTACAGTTACAACCCACAAAGGACTTGGCCTTTCCCATGCTAGCATGTACCGCCATTCGTTTGGCTACAAACCTTACCCCATTTATAACTTCTTTTATAAAAAAAAATCCTTAAGGGAGGGCTGTGTTCCACGCTCCCTTAAAGGAGCTCTTGTAAAACCTTTATTGAAGAAGCCTAATTTAGATCCCATGGTGCTGAAAAATTATTGCCCAGTTGCCAATTTATGTTGGCCAACCAAAATCCTAGAAAATGTGGTCTGCAGCCAATTCCAGCAGTTCATAGATAGTAAAGACCTGTTAGATGAATATCAATCGGGGTTTCGCCCTAACCATGGGACAGAGACCGCCCTTCTGGCGGTTCAGGATGATCTACTGGAAGCTGCAGACAGGGGAAGCTCCAATATACTTTTGATGCTTGACTTGTCTGCAGCATTTGATACGATCAACCATAAGATCATCCTTCAAAGGATCGGAAAAATAGGGAGAGCTGCTAAAGTAGTGGTGGACTGGTTTGATTCATTCTTGCAGGATAGAACCAGCAGGTGACACTGTGAGCTTTCCTCTCAGAGCTAATACAGCTGAGTTGTGGAGTACCCCAAGGTTCAGCGCTCTCACCTCTGATTTTTAACTTGTATATCCAACCGCTGTTTGATATTTTGAGGAAACACGGTTTACGATTCCATTCTTATGCCGACGACACACAGATCTATGTGGGGACAGTCAACTTGCCCGAAGCATTTGAAGGGATTAACAGGTGTATGCAAGATATAAAAAAATGGATGGCATGTAATCAGCTGCAGCTTAATGCAGCGAAAACAGAGGTGATATTATTTAGATCAGCGAAAAAGAATAGAAGCACAGAACTAAATATAATACTGCAGATTCTGGGTGAAGAGATCCCGTTTTCAAAGAAAGTGAAAAACCTTGGGTGTATATGGCAAGAGAACCTGGCCGGTGAGGCTCTGGTAGGGGCTAAAGTAAAAGCTGCATACTACTCCTTGCGTATGCTTAGGAACATACTCCCCTTTATAGCACCCCAAGATCACTCTGTGGTTGTAGGAACACTGGTAAACTCCCACCTTGACTACTGTAACAGTCTGATGACAGGGATTCCAGCGAAACAGATGCTGAGACTACAGAGGGCACAGAATGCAGCAGTCAGGCTTATTGCTCACTTAAAGAAAAGCGATCATGTCTCAGCATCCCGGAGAGCACTCCATTGGCTCATGGTGGAGGGCCGAGTAAAATTTAAAGTGGCATGTCTTATGTACAAATGTTAATATAAAATTGCACCCAGATACCTGACCACTAGAATCCACCATTATCAACCAACTAGAGACCTCCGGTCAGGAGATAAACTTTTGGTGGATGTTCCACGGACAAAACGCACCTCCAAGGGTGACAGGAGGTTCTCTGTGTTTGGCCCAAAGTTATGGAACCAGCTACCAATTGCCATACAATCAGCATGTCCTTAGAAGGTTTCAAGAAAGAACTGAAAACCTTCCTATTTAAGTGAATTCAGTAATAAGGGCAAGTATAGTTCCTCACAGCTAAATGCCAATGTTTAGTTAACAACTGCGCCCAAATGCAGTTCGTTCTGCCTGGTGCGCGTTAGAAATACCCAAATAGACAGCGGTGTACGGCTATCCTCAAGGAGACACGAAAACCAAACACTAAGCACTGCTATTTCGACAAGTGGAGAAGATTTGTAATTTGGTGCCAGTCAAAAAAATAAACCCCATAGAATGTACTCCTTCACACATTCTAAAATATATGCTCCACTTGTTAGATTCGGGGTTAGAGTTCAACTCTATAAAGGTCCACCTGACAGCTTTATCAGAGTATACCACCTCTCAGTGTAAAGTATTATGGTGGAAAGTTCCGGTCATTAAGGCATTCCTGGAGGGAGGTAAGAGACTCCACCCTCCAATTTCAAACCCCCCACCAGGACGCCAGGATAGGATCTCAATGTAGTACGAGCAAAGCTCATGGGACCCCCTTTCGAGCCTATGCATCAGTCAAGTCTTAAACACTTGACTTACAAAACTGCATTCTTAGTGGCTATTAGTTCCAAAAGAAGAGTTAGCGAATTACAAGCATTGTCAGTTCAGGCCCCTTTCTTTACTATCCAAAAAGTTAAATTGGTTTTACGTACTCATCCTAGGTTCTCACCTAAATTAATTTGTAAATTCCACGTGAACCAATTCATTGAGTTTCCGGCTTTCTTTCAGAGTCCAACTACCTCAGCTGAGGTTGAACCCCACACACTAGATGTGAGGAGGGCAGTCCTCTACTACGTAGACAAGACCAGGCTGCTTAGAAAAACAGATCAACTGTTTGTCTCCATAGCAACAGGCAGAGAAGGAGACTGCATTTCCAAGAATGCCATCTCCAGATGGATAGTGAAATGTATACAATTATGCTATTCATTATCACATAAAACACTGCCTTTCACACCAAGAGCTCACTCCACATGGAGCACAGGAGCTACTCCGGCTTTTATCGCAAATGTCCCCTTAGACAGCATTTGCAAAGCAGCTACATGGAGCTCAGTACACACCTTCACTCAGAACTACTGCCCTGACACACATTCCAAAGCAGATACACAGGTGGGACAAACGGTTCCAAAACATCTATTTGCCGCTGCTCCTTCTCACAACCCACCACCTTCTCTTAATACTGATCGCTAATCTATGCACAGCATGTGATCTAAGCAGATTCCACAAGCCTCAGAAGGGGTACATTACTCACCATAATCGTATTTCTGATGCTTGTATCTGCTTAGATTCACATGCGCCCACCCTTCCTCCCCTGAGAGAAGGTGCATAGATGTTATATGAGCTTTCTGTTATCTATCTGCTTGGATAACCCCTGTACTCACACTACACTTCATGCAACCTCATGTCAGAACAAAACAACCTGAGGGACCTCGACGCGTGAAGGACCATGGGAACAGTGGACGTCACACTAGGGATAGTATTACTGGCACGCTCTGTCGACGTCCCTTTTCGAGTTTCGAAAACAACAACTGTAATACTCTGCAGCTTCCACAAGATGTTGGACTATGCATAGCATGTGAATCTAAGCAGATACAATACAAGCATCAGAAATACGACTACGGTGAGTAATGTATCATATATATATATATTTCTGAGGCTTGTGGAATCTGCTTAGATCACATGCTGTGCATAGGCCGACATCTAGTGGAAGCTGCGGAGTATTACAGTTTGTTTTTCGAAACTCGAAAATGGGCGTCGACACAGGGCGTGCCAGTAATACTATCCCTAGTGTGACGTCCACTGTACCCCCAAGATCCCTCACGCGTCTAGGATCCTCAGATTGTTTTTTTCCGCCATACTGGTCGGAAGCATTTTGCGGAGTCCCCTGGCCTTAGCCATACTTTTGCTAAAATATTCATTTATTTACATCCTTCCCCATCCCAACGTCGAACTTCGACACTCGACGCCGGCTGGAGAAGAAATCGACCGTCGGCTGCTGCACGACGGATTTGGGCCTCGGAAGGCCTCTGGCCTCGGCCCGGGCCTTGGAAGGCCTCTGCCTCGGCCCTGCAAGTAGGGAGAGTGGGGGGTTGGACATACTCTACACTCTTGGTATATAGGTACACCTTATACATTTCCTACACTTAACAGCCCGCTGCCTCAAGGTGCATATGGAGAGTACCCCTTTTCAATTCTGCCCCAAGTGCAATCGCAAATACCCTTGGGTCGACAGGCACGCTGTAACGCTCACCTGATTCCCACGGAGGCACTGATCCCGGCTGGGCTGCTATCGTTTCTTCAATTGAGAAGCGTAGAGCTCGGACGACTCTCAGGACTGGGCTTCCTCTTATCGAATGTCTGACTTGCAGGGTAAGTTTTCTGCAGGTGGAAGAAAAAGGTTTAATCACCGTTTGATGGGATTCCTTCTCCCACCAATCGCCAGTTTCTCCCACAGCCTAGCTTTCTACTTGTCTCGGCGAGCTCTCACCTTAGGCGTATAAATGCTGAGCTCTCCATCCTGCGTCTGATGCAGGGGTGCGTGGATTCCAGTTACGTCACTGGATGAGTTCAGTGTTGAGGCTCAAGTCTTTTGCGGCCTTAGTTGTGGCACTGGTGATGGGATGCCGAAGAGCGATGCCGCCGTTACTGCACGAGCGGATGCCTGTAAGTATACTGTAGTCTTTAGGCTTTAAAAGATGGGCACCTCAATAATGTCCCTTTTCCTTTGTTTCAGGCCTCGGGATGCTGTGGGCGTAGTTTTCCGTTGCCGCTGCACGTGCCGATGCACGTAAGTATAATGTTCGTTGGCCGCTTTTAATGGCACCTCTAATAATGTCCTTTTTCTAGTTTTCAGGTGCCGGGATGCTGCGGGCTTTATATCCGTTGCCACTGCACGTGCCGATGCACGTAAGTATAATGATCGTTGGCCGCTTTTAATGGCACCTCTAATAATGTCCTTTTTCTAGTTTTCAGGTGCCGGGATGCTGCGGTTGATGCGGCCGCTTCTGCGCGTGCAAAAACTGGTAAGTTAAGATGAATGCGACTGCCTTCACCCTAACCCCTTTTTAATTATGTTCTTTACCTTTCAGGTGCAGAGAAGCTGCCGAAGAGAAGGCCGCGGTTAGCTCCGTTGCAATCACGGATGGATCAGGTAAGCGGGCGCGGCTGCGAGCGAGTTGCACTTTTCTAACCTTATGTTTATTCTTTGCAGGTTTTGCCTGTGACTGGATTCCGGGATCTGGTAAGTATTGTTCTGTGTCTTTCTTCATCCACAGGTTGCTGCGCGGAAGCTGAAGATGACTCTGGACCTGGAATGCAGGAGCCGACTCGGTGAGCGTCCTGCTGCTGCTGCAGAATAACGCGAAGCACGTGTTTTCCATCGGGCGTGGTTTAAATAGCAGAGAAGTGCTTCCAGTGTGTGTTCTTCCACCGGTTCCACCTAGGTAAGAAAAGAGTTCCTGAATGGAGGGAATAGTTCCTCCCAGCCCTGATGGCTGGGGACTTCAACCAGACTGGATTGTTCTGGGTAAATATGCAGCATGGTCTGCCTCAGGTAAGTCCACCCAAGCATTATTACACTGTTTATCAATATGAGGCCGGCGCCTATGGCGCCGGGACTGAAACCCTTCATGAGCCTGGCGCCAAAGGCGCCAGGACACGGTCCAAAGGGCCCCTGTAGGGGTCTGCTGGGTCCGGAGTAGTGGAAGACGGGTCTGCTTCCGAGGGCGCTGGGCCAGTCCTGGCCCCTCGGGAGTAGCGCCCATGACACACGCCACGTGCAATCTCTGCTTGCCGAGGGACCACCCCGAAGCGAACTGCAGAGCGTGTAGTAGGTTTAAACCTTAGACACTTAAGGACCGTTCGACGAAGCGTTGGGCCCACCACGCCAGGCAGGCGGCCATGGCAGCGGAGGGCGCCTTCAGCGACGGCAGCGATGCCGTACCTTCGGACGGCGAGGGCATTACGGCGTCGAAAGACAGCCGAGCGCAGGTCCCCGACCTCGGGAGGTCATCCGGCAGGGCGGCTATGGGGAAGACCCCTGGCGACACAAGCGCTTCACACACCACACACACTAAACACACGAAGTCCAACCGAGACTCGAAGACGTCGAGTTCTCGGAAGGAGGCACAAACAGAACGGTCCGAATCGGTGTCCTCTGGGCGTTCTCGATCGAGATCGCCGCATGACTCCAGGCAATCATCCACTCTTGCCAAGAGTGCCTCGCTCCCTAGGCTAACAGAAGTTCGATCGTCGGAGGACGAAGACGACTTCCACCCCCAGGCCGCGCTCCAGGAGTCGGAGCCCGCAGACAAGATCAGCGAGGCCCCACGCTCGAAGGACAGGGTCTCTACCCCCGATCCTCGACGCCAGGCGTCGAAAACCTCTGGAGCCACAAAAGGACAGGGAAAACATTTTTCCACTCACAGGGAGGGGGGAAAACAGCAGAAGAAGCAGCCTTTGCACTCTTCCACACCTGTGAAACACACCACTCCCCCTAAACAGACAGACAAGACCAGGTCTGCTGGTATGTCTAAAACCAGCAAATCTACTCAAGATAAATCCCCGAGACTTGCTGAGAGAGTAATTCCCAGTTCCAAAAAATGGTCGAGTGAAGACATAGATAGGGTCATGTCAAGGATGTCTTCTTTGGCTGACTTTTACGATAAAAATCCAGACCATTTCTTTTCGTATGATCCACAAGGGGGTGACACCCTCAGGCTCTATCGATCCTATCCCCCCGAGTAAGAAGCCCCGGTTTGAAACTCCGATGAGGTCAGAACCCTTCGAGGTACAACCATCAGAAATACGATTACGGTGAGTAATGTATCCCATATATATATATATATATATATATATATATATATATATATATTTTTTTCTGAGGCTTGTGGAATCTGCTTAGATCACATGCTGTGCATAGGCCGACATCTAGTGGAAGCTGCGGAGTATTACAGTTTGTTTTTCGAAACTCGAAAATGGGCGTCGACACAGGGCGTGCCAGTAATACTATCCCTAGTGTGACGTCCACTCTACCCAAGATCCCTCACGCGTCTAGGATCCTCAGATTGTTTTTTTCCGCCATACTGGTCGGAAGCATTTTGCGGAGTCCCCTGGCCTTAGCCATACCTTTGCTAAAAATTTAAAATAATAATCTATTGACATCCTTCCCCACCCCAACGTCAAACTTCGACACTCGACGCCGGCTGGAGAAGAAATCGACCGTCGGCTGTTGCACGACGGATTTGGGCCTCGGAAGGCCGCTGGCCTCGGCCCGGGCCTTGGAAGGCCTCTGGCCTCGGCCCTGCAAGTAGGGAGAGTGGGGGGTGGTACATACGCTACACTCTTGGTATATAGGTACACCTTATACATTTCCTACACTTAACAGCCCGCTGCATCAAGGTGCGTATGGAAGGTACCCCTTTTCAATTCTGCCCCAAGTGCAATCGCAAATACCCTTGGGTCGACAGGCACGCCACGTGCAATCTCTGCTTGCCGAGGGACCACCCCGAAGCGAACTACAGAGCGTGTAGTAGGTTTAAACCTAAGACACTTAAGGACTGTTCGACGAAGCGTTGGGCCCACCACGCCAGGCAGGCGGCCATGGCAGCGGAGGGCGCCTTCAGCGACGGCAGCAATGCCGTACTTTCGGACGGCGAGGGCATTACGGCGTCGAAAGACAGCCGAGCGCAGGTCCCCGACCTCGGAAGGTCGTCCGGCAGGGCGGCTATGGGGAAGACCCCCGGCGACACAAGCGCTTCACATACTACACACACTAAACACACTAAGTCCAACCGAGACTCGACGACGTCGAGTTCTCGGAAAGAGGCACAAACATAACGGTCCGATTCGGTGTCCTCTGGGCGCTCTCGATCAAGATCGCCACATGACTCCAGGCAATCATCCACTCTTGCCAAGAGTGCCTCGCTCCCTAGGCTAACAGAAGTTCGATCGTCGGAAGACGAAGATGACTTCCACCCCCAGGCCGCGCTCCAGGAGGCGGAGCCCGCAGTTAAAACCAGCGAGGCCCCACGCTCGAAGGACAGGGTCTCTACCCCCGATCCTCGACGCCAGGCGTCGAAAACCTCTGGAGCCACAAAAGGACAGGGAAAACATTTTTCCACTCACAGGGAGGGGGGAAAACAGCAGAAGAAGCAGCCTTTGCACTCTTCCACACCTGTGAAACACACCACTCCCCCTAAACAGACAGACAAGACCAGGTCTGCTGGTATGTCTAAAACCAGCAAATCTACTCAAGATGAATCCCCGAGACTTGCTGAGAGAGTAATTCCCAGTTCCAAAAAATGGTCGAGTGAAGACATAGATAGGGTCATGTCAAGGATGTCTTCTTTGGCTGACTTTTACGATAAAAATCCAGACCATTTCTTTTCGTATGATCCACAAGGGGGTGACACCCTCAGGCTCTATCGATCCTATCCCCCCGAGTAAGAAGCCCCGGTTTGAAACTCCGATGAGGTCAGAACCCTTCGAGGTACAACCATCAGAAATACGATTATGGTGAGTAATGTATCCCATATATATATATATATATATATATATATATATTTTTCTGAGGCTTGTGGAATCTGCTTAGATCACATGCTGTGCATAGGCCGACATCTAGTGGAAGCTGCGGAGTATTACAGTTTGTTTTTCGAAACTCGAAAATGGGCGTCGACACAGGGCGTGCCAGTAATACTATCCCTAGTGTGACGTCCACTCTACCCAAGATCCCTCACGCGTCTAGGATCCTCAGATTGTTTTTTTCCGCCATACTGGTCGGAAGCATTTTGCGGAGTCCCCTGGCCTTAGCCATACCTTTGCTAAAAATTTAAAATAATAATCTATTGACATCCTTCCCCACCCCAACGTCAAACTTCGACACTCGACGCCGGCTGGAGAAGAAATCGACCGTCGGCTGTTGCACGACGGATTTGGGCCTCGGAAGGCCGCTGGCCTCGGCCCGGGCCTTGGAAGGCCTCTGGCCTCGGCCCTGCAAGTAGGGAGAGTGGGGGGTGGTACATACGCTACACTCTTGGTATATAGGTACACCTTATACATTTCCTACACTTAACAGCCCGCTGCATCAAGGTGCGTATGGAAGGTACCCCTTTTCAATTCTGCCCCAAGTGCAATCGCAAATACCCTTGGGTCGACAGGCACGCCACGTGCAATCTCTGCTTGCCGAGGGACCACCCCGAAGCGAACTACAGAGCGTGTAGTAGGTTTAAACCTAAGACACTTAAGGACTGTTCGACGAAGCGTTGGGCCCACCACGCCAGGCAGGCGGCCATGGCAGCGGAGGGCGCCTTCAGCGACGGCAGCAATGCCGTACTTTCGGACGGCGAGGGCATTACGGCGTCGAAAGACAGCCGAGCGCAGGTCCCCGACCTCGGAAGGTCGTCCGGCAGGGCGGCTATGGGGAAGACCCCCGGCGACACAAGCGCTTCACATACTACACACACTAAACACACTAAGTCCAACCGAGACTCGACGACGTCGAGTTCTCAGAAAGAGGCACAAACATAACGGTCCGATTCGGTGTCCTCTGGGCGCTCTCGATCAAGATCGCCGCATGACTCCAGGCAATCATCGACTCTTGCCAAGAGTGCCTCGCTCCCTAGGCTAACAGAAGTTCGATCGTCGGAAGACGAAGATGACTTCCACCCCCAGGCCGCGCTCCAGGAGGCGGAGCCCGCAGTTAAAACCAGCGAGGCCCCACGCTCGAAGGACAGGGACACCACCCCCGATCCTCGACACCAGGCATCGAAAACCTCCGGAGCCACTAATGGACAGGGAAAACATTTTTCCACTCACGGGGAGGGGGGAAAACAGCAGAAGAAACAACCTTTGCACTCTTCCACACCTGTGAAACACACCACCCCCCCTAAACAGACAGACAAAACCAGGTCTGCGGGTATGTCTAAAACCAGCAAAGCTACTCAAGATAAATCCCATAGACTTGCTGAGAGAGTCATCCCCAGTTCCAAAAAATGGTCCAGTGAAGACATAGATAGGGTCATGTCAAGAATGTCTTCTTTGGCAGATTTTTATGATAAAAATCCAGAACATTTCCTCTCGTATGATCAACAGGGGGCGGCACCCTCAGGCTCTACTGATCCTATCCCCCCGAGTAAGAAGCCCCGGTTTGAAACTCCGATGAGGTCAGAACCCTTCGAGGTACAACCATACGTAAGACCATACTCACTGTATCAAGGAGAGGCTTCCTTTGGTGAGGACCAAGAATTTGGCATGGTAGAAGAGCAAACCGGGACGGGCTACTATGGGGATGATGAGGACCAGGAAGAGGAGGACCCAGAAACATACAGAGTAGATTCCCCGGTAGAGAACGAAGCCCCGGTTACCGACTCCCCGGTCGATAACCAACCCCTCCTAAACGAGGTTCTCGCACGCGCAGCTGAACACTTCCACATTGACACCCACGGTGTCCAGGAGGAAAGGGACTTCGCAGAAGAGTTAGTGGGAGAAAGGAGGCCTGTTGCCCAGACCATCCCTATCCTTAAGTCCATTCAGCGGAGAATAGATCCGTCCCTGGTGAACCCGAACCTCACCAGAACAGTCAATCCCAGGGTTGAAAAACTTTTCAGGGCGGCCCAGTCTGACCCTCTCTATATAAGAGGACATCTGAAGCCAGACTCCCTAGTTGTCACCAACACTCGTAAGAGGGCTGGAACACCCTTGTCATCGTCCGAAGCTCCTCCCGACAAGGAGAGCAAAAAACTATACGGTTTCGGCAGGAAAGTAGCCTCAACGTCCGCCTATCAAGCAAGGATTGCTAACTCCACCCCCCTGTTGGCCAGCTACAACTGCCATCAGTGGGAAGAAGTCGCGGCACTCATAGCCTCTGCTCCTGAACTTTTAAAGGGCCAGTTAGCTCGGATTTCCGCAGAGGGTAGAGCCGTGTCCGGTTGCATTTTGAAAGCAACCTTCGACGCCGCGGACAACGCAGGCAGATTGATAGCAGAAGGCACTATTATCAAGAGACATGCGTGGTTACGGCATTCTGGTTTTAAGGCAGAAACCCAGGCATCGTTGTTGGACAAACCGGTGGAAGCCGATCTGTTGTGTGGTAAGGCGGTCGAGGACGCACTGAAGAATGCCAAGGACGAATACGAGACACTCAAGTCCCTTGGCCAGTTAACCAATAAACCCCCTAACCAGAGAGGGAATAGTAATTTTCGTCGCCCACGCGGCCAAAATTCCCAGAGAGGATCTAACTATTCCCAGGGGCAGGGTACACAGTGGAACAACAGCCAACAGTCTACCCAGGGTTACGGCAGGGGTAATAGGAGAGGTTGTGGTAAAGGCAGAGGCAGCCCCAGCAAAGGAGGCGGCACGCCTCCACCAAAGCAGTGACGCTCAGTTCAGGGTCCCTTCTCACGCAACCCCAGTAGGGGGACGCATTTCCAACTTCACCCGGGCTTGGGAAGGGATCCCATCAGACAGATGGGTGCTGTCAACTGTATCCACAGGGTACTGTATAGAACTACTGAAGCGTCCCCGGAACCATCCTCCACGACAAAGAGTACACTCTTTGGAACATCAGAAGATTGTCCTCGAGGAGATCGCCATTCTGCTAGAGAAGGACGCGATAGAACTCGTCCCGGGACACCAGGTAAACAAGGGTATTTATTCAACTTACTTCCTTGTGCCAAAGAAAGATTTGACAATGCGCCCAGTATTGGGTTTACGGCCTGTCAACAAGTATGACAAGCCCCAAAAATTTCGTATGACCACGCTACAAGAGGTAATCCCCCTCCTAAAAAAGGGGGATTACATGGCAACCTTGGATATGAAAGATGCTCATTTTCATATTTCCATGTTCCCACCGCACAGAAAGTATTTGCGCTTCAAGGTGGACAGTCGACACTACCAATTCAAGGTACTGCCCTTCGGGATAGCTTCAGCACCAAGGGTATTCACCAAGGTACTGGCGGTGGCGGCTGCACACCTACGTAGGGAGGCAATCCCAGTGTACCCTTATCTGGACGACTGGCTCATAACGGGGGAAACCCCAGTAATTTGCAGGTCAAACATTCAAAGGACTATCAACCTCCTTCACGAGTTAGGCTTCTCAATCAACGAGAAAAAGTCAAGCCTAGTGCCAAGCACCTCAAAACAATTTCTAGGAGCAATCCTAGATACCCAAGAGGGGTTGACCTTTCCTTCAGAAGAACGAATTCGGAATATACTACTGCAAATTCCGCATTATCAGTCCGGTCAACAAATAACGGTACGCAAAGCGATACGTTTACTGGGCATGATGGTGTCATGTATTTACCTGATCCCCCAAGCGCGCCTGCGCATGCGTCCCATGCAGGAATGGTTGGCGAAACAGTGGTCTCAGGCAAGTGGTCAGTGGGACGATCTAGTGGTCGTTTCACCAACACTGGTACAAAGCCTGCACTGGTGGACAAGAGAGAATCTTGCACAGGGGAAACCCTTTTACGATCCCGAGGTACAGGCAATAGTCACTACAGATGCATGCCTGACGGGGTGGGGAGCTCACCATCTCCACCACACAGCTCAGGGTCTCTGGTCTCACTCAGTGGCCAAGAACCACATCAACCTGCTAGAGCTTCTGGCAGTATTCAGAGCGCTTCAGGCGTTCGAGCCCCACCTACTAAACCTGTCAGTGCAAATCCGGACAGACAGCACAACAGCCATGTTCTACCTGAACAAGCAAGGAGGGACTTGCTCGCCAAATCTGTCCAAGCTTGCCCAGAAAATCTGGATATGGGCACTCAGACGGAATATCTTCCTGTCATCACAACATGTTCCAGGGGAGCTCAATTCCCTAGCTGATGCTATGAGTAGAGACTCCCTCCCAGAGGAACACGAATGGGTTCTACACAGAGAGGTCGTAGAAGATATCTTCTCTCAGTGGGGTTTCCCCACTATAGAGCAATTCGCCACAAGCGAAAACAGACAATGCCCAGGATTTGCATCCAGGTTCCCCCAACCAGACTTCCAGGGGAACGCCCTGTGGATGAACTGGTCAGGGATGTTTGCGTACGCTTTTCCACCAACTCCTCTCATCAGGAAAGTGGTGATCAAGATGAACAGAGAGTCGATGACGCTCGTCCTAGTTGCTCCCATGTGGGCAAGACAACCGTGGTTCCCACACCTACGCAGGATGGCGGTGTGCGAGCCCATCAAACTTCCAGCCTGGTACAACCTATTGTCCCAGCACCAAGGTCAAACAGTGCACCAACAACCCAACTCAATGAACCTGGCAGCATGGCTCCTGAGGTCATAGAGTTTGGACATCTCAATTTGCCACAGAGGTGTATGGACATCCTAAAGGAATCTAGGAAACCAAACACAAGGCACTGTTACTTTGACAAGTGGAAAAGGTTTGTTATCTGGTGCCAGAGTAGATCAATCAACCCCGTTGATTGCACTCCTTCCACTATTGTTACATACATGCTCCACCTGCTGGATGCAGGATTGGTTTTTAACTCACTGAAAGTACACCTGGCAGCCCTGTCGGCTTACACCACTTCCCATAGCAAGGTTTCGTGGTGGAAAGTACCAGTAGTTAAAGCCTTCATGGAAGGAGTAAAGAGACTTCACCCTCCTATTTCAAACCCACCACCAGGGTGGGACGTTAATGTGGTGCTAGCCAAGCTCATGGGCCCCCCTTTCGAACCCATGCATAAAAGCAGTCTCAAACACCTGACTTATAAAACGGCCTTCTTAGTAGCTATTACTTCTATAAGAAGGGTCAGTGAAATTCAGGCTCTGTCAGTGCAGGATCCCTTCTTTACTGTCCATAAAGACAAACTGGTTTTACGCACACACCCTAGGTTCTCACCTAAATTTATATCTAAATTCCATGTAACCAGTCCATCGAGCTTCCGGCATTCTTCCAGGACCCGCAAAGCTCGACTGAGGTGAAACTACACACCCTAGATGTGCGTAGGGCGGTCCTCTACTATGTAAATAAAACCAGACCGCTAAGAAAAACAGATCAACTGTTTGTCTCCGTAGCTACAGGCAGAGAGGGGGATCGCGTCTCTAAAGGTGCCATCTCGAAGTGGATTATTAACTGTATCCAGCTGTGTTACTCACTTTCTGAAAGAACTCTGCCTTTCACGCCAAGAGCCCAATCTACTAGAGGCATTGGGGCCACTCTGGCTTTCATTGCAAATGTACCCCTTGACACCATTTGCAAAGCAGCTACTTGGAGCTCTATTCACACTTTTACTCAGCATTACTGCATTGACACCCATTCCAAGGCAGATACACAAGTGGGACAAGCGGTTCTAAGACGCTTATTTGCTCATGACCCTTCTAACATCCCACCTCCTTCTTCAGGTACTGCTCGCTAATCTATGCACAGCATGTGATCTAAGCAGATTCCACAAGCCTCAGAAGGCATACATTACTCACTGTAATCGTATTTCTGATGCTTGTATCTGCTTAGATTCACATGCGACCCACCCTTCCTCCCCTCTGAGAGAAGGCGCATGATGGCTTGTAGTCTTACCTTTCTGTCTATCTGCTTGGATTATCTGTACTCACGCTACTCCTCATGCTACCTCATGTCAGAAAAAATGAAATCTGAGGATCCTAGACGCGTGAGGGATCTTGGGTACAGTGGACGTCACACTAGGGATAGTATTACTGGCACGCCCTGTGTCGACGACCATTTTCGAGTTTCGAAAAACAAACTAATACTCTGCAGCTTCCACTAGATGTCGGCCTATGCACAGCATGTGAATCTAAGCAGATACAAGCATCAGAAATACGATTACGGTGAGTAATGTATCCCATATATATATATATATATATATGCCATGTGGCCTTTCCTTTCCACATTCACTTCATCACCAGCACACTTACACACCTCCCAACACTCTCACACCCCATCCACATATTGTTTTCTCCAGTAAAAGATGCACTTATATCTACGCGCTCTCCCGAGTACCTCCATCACAGGGTCCCATCAATGGCCTGCACAATCTGTGAGCAGCGCCCAGCTCCGAAGAACAGACAGGAATTCAGGCAACACGGCTCCTGTAAACCTCTCCAGTTTGTGCACAGGGAACTGTCCACTGCAGGTAGGTGCGGCCCCTCTGGATGTGCAGCCAGAAATTCTCCTTCACCGCAGAGGGTCTGGGATCACATTTTTAAGGAAGACCCCCAGGCAACCAGACGATAAAAAACACTCCTCTACAGAAAAGGGCTTGGTGCACCTCTTTTCAGGGAAAACAATATTTATTTTGTATAGAAAATGTACAAAAAGGAAAACGGTGACAGAAGGTCCCGTACAACCAAATTGACATGGAGCGGTCAGTTAGTGCAAATCAATCACAAGGTTTTTAAAGGAAGCCAGAGTAACTTGTGACGTAAACAATATATTGTGCTAATCCCCCACCCTCATTGGGTACTGCCTATATACATACTACTATTCCCCTTGACTTATTGCCCACATCCTAATGTACCCCTACTCTCTAACACGTGGTCCCCCTACTTTGTCACCATGGGTCCCAGCTACTGGATTGGTGAGTTATCTGGAATGTTATCCTCCCCATCGGCTTAGTCACATGGTGTGCACCTGGTCATTAACATGTGCCCAGTGGATAACTCTGAGGTCAAATTGGCTCCTCAGAATAATGGTGCGCTTCTCTTGATACCAGACCTGCAAGCGCCCCAACGATACCTCCCTGTCGCTGGACTAAATTTGTTGGCATCACCTTCTGCCCCTCGCATCACAAATCACATGATGTTTCATTCTTCGCTCTCCCCCTTATCAGCTAGCCCTCCCCGGAGCACCTTCTGGCTCTCTCAAGGACCACATTAATCAACAGAATTCTGATGGATTTAGGTACTCTGGTTTACAGCGTCTGGCAGTTCAAATGAGATGGCCATTATTCTGGGGGGCGCAAGTGCCCTAAATCTAGATTGAGCATTTTGGCAGCTCGAGAGCTGTACCCTGGCTCCCATGGGTTTGTCCTTTGGGACGGCACAGCCCTACCCTTGCTCGGCTATCCACATTCAATTCTGGTTTTGCAGACCTACAGCTTGATGCAATTAAACCGTTACTGTTTGCCGTGAAGGCCATGATTCTCAGCTCCACTGCAGGGGCTTGGGAAGGGGAGATGATTCGAACTTGTCCTCGCCCTGTGCTGCTACACTTCCAAGGGGATTATACAATGCTTCATCAGTAATGTGGCTTTGTGCAAGATCTGAAATAGGGAGTTTTTGGAATGCCTGGATTTTCCTGGAGGCAGATCCTCCACTCCAGGCCCGAACACGTAATTTGGCATAGTGGTAACGTTGGCAGTAACAGAGTTACCGCCAACTTTACCACTTACCGCCAAACTCGTAATGTATTTTCTACCTCCTGTAATCTTTTTTCTGCTTCCGATACTTCATTGTCAAGTACAGCGATTGATTTTGATAGATCCACTGCACTATCCTGCTTAAATTCCTACCGCACGAGATGTAAATCAGTCTTTGAAGCTGGAGCATCATGTAAAATCACAATCTCAGTGGGACCTCGCTATCGTCAAACTTCCTACTGCACCTCCTCAGAGGTACTCTGCCTTTCCCCAGAAGCTCACTGTCTCCCAGGCTCTGGTTCTCTCTAGTTTGGACTATTGTAACAGCCTCTTTCTAAATCTACCTGCTTCTACTCTCCGCCATCTGCAACTAATCCAGAATAGGACTGCAAGACTTGTCCTTGGCCTCAAGCCCTGGGATCGTATCTCTCCAGCTCTGAAATCTCTCCATTGGCTCCCAGTGGATGCAAGGATTAAATTCAAAACCCTCTGCATTGTCCACAAAGCTTTCTGGGGCCTGGGTCCAAAATATCTTCAGCTATCCCTCCATAAATACCTCCCCTCTCAAGCTCTTTGCTTCTCCACCACCAACTATCTCAGTGTCAGTCGTTTTTCAAAGAAACGAGCTGGGGTAGATCTCTAGATCTCTGTCTTCGGCTGGGGCCTTCCTCTGGAACAGCCTCCCTGCCACTCTGAAACTTGAGGAGAACCCTCTCAGGTTACGTAAGCACCTCAAAAACTTCCTCTTTGCTTCTGCCTTTCCTCCCCCTCTCCCCTACTGATCTGTTCTTTCTCGGCACCTGGCCTACCCTCTGTCTTACGGGCCCAGGTACCTGCTCACCCTGCCCCCCTCCCATACTGCCTCTGTGCCCCCCCTTGCACTGGGCTCTGTATCTGTACCCTTACAGCCCCCCCTTTTCTTCCTGCACTTATCAGACATACCCTGTCTGCTGCCTTAAACCCAGCACTTACCACTCGCTGGCTGCACTAGCACTGTTTATTGCCTTTATTATTTATTTATTTATTATTATTTTTCTGTTTCTCCCTTGCTCTGCACTTTCCACTTCTCCCCCCTTCCATGCACTTTTTCCCTCTCCCTATCCCATGCACTTATGATATTGCTCCCTCCTATCTTTGTTCCCTTTTCTCTTTCTATTCTCCTTCCCGCTTTCTTCGTTGTCAATTCGTATTTCTTCTTGTTGTTCCCAAACCTACTTTTGCTTCTATTCGATTCCATTCTTTCTCCAGCATTGGATTTTTCATAGATTCACATGCTGTGAATATTTCCCCGTCGTCAGGCTGGGAAACCTCAGTAACTTTAACTTAGAGTTTTCCCATGGAAAACTTCGACACTTCAGTATCCTATCAATGTCCTTTGGGTGCTTTAGGCCCCACCAATAGGACGTCTGGTATAAATAGCACCACCCCCCCGCGGCTTCACTTCAGATTTCAACCATCGCCAAACTGTTGGATCACCTTGTGTTTCTCCGTGTTTTTGCACGTGCGTTTGGTTCGAGGGCTAGGATGTCATCTGTAGCCCAGAAGAAGTCTCTTTTTCGGCCGTTTGCTACCTGCGGCATGAAGAAGGTGTACGAAGGTGATGGTCAAATGGACTGTCTTTACTGTCTTTACCCTCATCACTCAGCGGATACCTGCGAGATATGTCAGGGGTTTTCGCAGAAGACCTTGAAGGACCGTAATCGACAGCTCATATGTTGGCTTAATGAGGGCACTTACCCGGCCACTGAGGTGGGTTCGGCCCAGGGGAGTCAGTCTTCTGGAAGGGCAGAGACATCTGCGGAGCATGGCCGAGCGGTGTCGGCAGAACCCTCTGCTAAGAAGCATTGGGCCGCTGTGCCTGCATCCGTGGTAGGGCGTGGCAGCAAGTCTTCATCAAGGCCGCATCAGTCGAAGGGGGTGAGTGGCTCTTTTGTTGTCCAAGCATGGGCAGCCGGACAAGTTCAAGGGGTCTGGTAGGAGGCCCGAGAAGTCTACGGTGTCGGAGAAGGACCAGGCAAAGCCTAGGGAGTCTTCATCGAAGCACTCGTCGTCCAGGGACCATCACAAGTCTTCGTCCAACCGGGAGTCTTCGAAGCATCGTTCTGGTTCTTCCAAGAAATCTGGGACTCCAGTAAAATCGAGGCCAGGGGACGAGGTTCCGATGACGAGCTTGTCGATGGTGGTTCCGTCGTCGACGGTAGTACTGCAGTCTACGGCCCTGTCATCGACGGTGGTGTCATCGGCGCCATCCACGACTTTGACGGATAGTGGTCCGCTGCTGTTGTCATCAACACAGGTGGAATCGGAAGGGTTGTTGGCGATGGGTGGGGCGAGGCGGTCTGCCACCTTTGAGTCAGTCCTTCCTGAGAACATTTTGCAGCACGATCCTGCTATGTTTTCTGTTTCTTTGGGAATAGAGGAGGAACAGGAGCCAGTGTTTGACCCGTCAGCCTTGGGTCTGCAGAGTGTGAGGCCTTCGACGTCAAGTGGGGTAGAGGCTGGTCCACCCCTTTATCCATGGGTTAACCCGCAATCTCTGCTGTCGCTGCAAGTACTTTCTACGCTTCAATTCTTGTTGGGGCAACTGGATGCGAGGTTGCCTCCTCCTCCGAGTTCGGCGGTGCATTGTGGTTGAGGAGTTGCCTGGTGATGCACCTAGGAAGTCTCCTCCGGCACGGTTGCCCTTGCCGTTGCTGGTGGGGTTGGGCCGTCCACGGTTTCATCCTGAAGAAGGCGAGCTACCTGATTCGGACCCTGAGAGTGTTCCGCGGGACACCCTGTCTACTGTGTCCTTCTCGCCGACGAGGGATGATGCGTGGGACATGGACGTGGAGGTGGAGCAGCCCGTAGTCCGGTTCAGCCATTGCCTCCGGATGATATTGGGGCCTTGCACACCATGATGTCGAAAGCATGTCTGGAGTTTGGGCTGGCTCCTGAAGAGGAACGTAAGGACTGCTTCCTCTTTGACCATATGGGCAAGCGGCGGAAGGCCGTCTTCTTGGTGCTGATACTCAACCACGCGTGACAGGAGGGCCTGCGCACAATGTGCCACCCGTTTTCGGAGCAGGCTGTGAAAGGTCACCTTGAAAAGAAATTCAAGGATCCGTTGTCTACCCCTAGATGCCTGGTGTCACAGCCCACGCCCGAGTCTGTGGTGTTGGCGGCTGCCAGCCGAAAGCCCAGTAGCCAAAATGAATGTGTGATGCCCCCGGACAGTGAGGCCAGGAAGCAGGACGCTTTTGGAAAAAAGGTCTTGACAGTAGGGTCTACAACTGTGAAGGCTGCAAACTCCCTGGCGATAATGGCCAGATATTATTGTGAATGTGGCATCGGCTGGCCCTGATTCTGGAACATCTGCCGGAGCCACACCGAAAGGAAGCCATGCTGTTGGTTCAAGATGGGGAGGAGGCCTCCAACCACAGCATCAATATTGCTGTGGACCTGGCGGAGTCTGGTTTTAAACAGATTAATAATGGAGTAGTGCTCTGACGGCAGGCCTGGTTGAAGTGCACAGACTTTCGCCCAGAGGTACAATATAAAGTCATCGGCATGCCCTGTGAAGGCGAACACTTGTTCTGCGAAGAAATTGATGCCCTGAAAGGGATGAAAGAGGATACGGAAACCGCTATATCCTTGGGTTCCTTACAAAGTGGTTGCTCTTTTTTCTCCTTTCGAGCTTTCCATCGAGCCTCGGGGAATACCTGGTTTGCTTCCTCCAGAGATCGCGGGTACGGGTGCTCCAGGTACTCTTCTCAAGGGTATCAGCGTCCTGTCTGGTCAGCTCAGAAGGGCCGGGACTTCCAAGCTCAGCGAAAGAAGAGTTTGCAGTCCACGGCGTCCAAGGGGCGACAAACTAAAACTCAACAATGACTGCCATATGGGCAATCTGCTGGGGGTCAGGGTCGCCATCCACGTCGACGAGTAACATCAGATCGATGGGTGCTGGACACGGTGCGTCTTGTTCATTCATTGGAGTTCCGGCGTCCTCCGGTTCCTATTCTGGCGGTGCATGGGCTGCAGCCGCATCTTCAGATCCTGCGGCAGGAGGTGGTGCTCCTGCTAGAAAAAGGGGCGATAGAACCAGTCCTGGTGGCGGAGCGGGGCCAAGGGGTGTACTCCCGGTACTTCGTCGTGAAAAAGCCCACCAGCAAGTGCAGACCTATTCTAGATCTTCGGGCGTTGAACAAGAATCCAAGATGTCATCCGGTCGGTGCAGCCGGGCGAGTTCCTGGCGTCGTTTGATTTGCAGGACACCTATTTTCACATCCTTATGCAGCGGAAGCAGCACAGGGTCCTGCGTTTTGTGGTCAGAGAGGAACACTATCAATTTCGGGTCTTCCCGTTTGGCTTGAAATCGTCCCCAGGACGTTCACAAAGTGCCTGGCTCCGGTGGCGGCCTTCCTCCGGAGGGAATGTCATCATGTGTATCCCTACCTGGATGATTGGTTGGTGAGGGGTTTGTCGCAGGGAAGGGCACGAGGGTCTCTCCTGACGACTATGCAGCTTTTGCAAAGGCTGGGGTTCGCCGTTAACTTCAAAAAATCGTATTTGATGCCGTCCAGAGAGTTGGTGTTTCTTGGGGCGCAGTTTCTTACCCGGCAAAATCTGGTGAGGCCTTCCAGCGAGCGTGTGGAAAAATGGCAGGCCAAGGCAGGTGAGTGGAAAAAGGGCACGGTGGTCTTGGTCCGAGGTTACATGTCGCTGTTGGGGGCCATGGCATTGTGTATCCCTCTTCTTCTCAATTGCCGCCTGTTCATGAGGCCGGTGCAGGAGTTCCTAGCAGACAGATGGTTGCAGAGTCGGGGATTATGGTCTGACAAGTTGGTGGTCGACAAAAGCTTGGTGGACGCCCTTCGCTGGTGTACGGGCACGGTCAATCTGATAAGGGGCATGCCCTTGCTGGAGCCGGAGTTCCAGTTTACGATTGTAGTGGATGCTTCCCAGGTACGGTGGGGGGCACACCTCGACGGGTCACAGGTGCAGGGCATATGGTCTTTGGTGGAGACTTTGTTACATATCAATGTACTCGAATTGAGGGTGGTGCACTGGGCCCTAAAGTCGTTTCTTCCTCGCATCTGCGGATCAGTGGTGAGGGTGTTAATGACAATACCACCACCATGTTCTATTTACGGAAACAGGGGGGCACACATTCCAGAGTCCTGTTGAAGGAGACACAGGACGTTTGGCATTGGGCCCTAGCTCAAGAGATCAGCATTGTCACTTTCCATCTGCCCGGAGTTCTGAATGTTCAAGCGGATGCACTCAGCAGGGAGGCGAGTCAGCTGCATTAGTGGAGGCTGAAGGAGCAGCAAGTGACACAGATCTTCCGGGATTGGAGGAATCCTCCATTGGATCTGTTAGCTATGAGGGAAAACAAGCAGTGTCTTGAGTTCGCCAGCAGAGGTGCTCATCCCGAGTCATTGGGGGATGCGTTCTCGTTCCCCTGGATGGGTCTCTTCGCGTATGCGTTTCCCCCCTTCCCGCTCATTCGGCGTACCATCCGGTGGATTCGAGACTACCATTGCAGGGTGATTCTGGTGGCCCCGTTCTGGCCCAGACAGAAGTGTTTTTCAGATCTCCTTCATCTGGCGGTGGAAGAGCCAGTTCAGTTGGGATCGGATCCGGATCTCCTGCCTCAGGACGACAGCAGAGTGTGGCATCACGATCTGGCGTCCCTCACCCTGGCAGCGTGGCTCCTGACCACTCCGAGTTCGGTCAACTAGGTATATCCAGAGAGTGTCGACAGATCTTGGAGGCAGCAAGGGTGCCTTCCACGAATGTCGCGTATGGTCATAAATCGATGAAGTTCTGTGAATGGTGTAAGGGTCATCCTGAGGTTGAACCTTTGGACGTTTCCTTGTATCAGGTTGTCCCGTACTTGTTACACCTGGAGGAAGGGGGCCTGGCATTTTCATCCATTAAGGTACACTTGGCAGCGATTTCTCGATTCACGAGAAAGCGCCATGCTGCTCCTCTGTTTAGTGATTGCTTGGTGAAACATTTTCTGAAGGGGTTGTTCTGGACATATCATCCGATGAAGAAGTTTGCAGCGGTGTGGAGCCTTAATGTAGTCCTCTCGGCTTTGGTAAAACCTCCTTTTCAATCCATGTCGACAGCTCCCTTGAAGTTCCTTTCAAGTGGCTTTTCTTGTGGCGATTACCTCAGCCAGGCGGGTATCAGAATTGCAAGCAGTGGTCATTGACCCGCCTTACTCAAGGTTTCTGAAGGATAAGGTTCTCCTGGCCACTAACCCGCACTTTATCTCGAAAGTGCCATCGGCATTTCACAAATTGGCTTCTATTGCTTTACCCTTGTTCTTTGCTAATGCATCCACGCCTGCGGAAAAAGGCCCCGCATTCTCTGGACGTTAAGGGGGCCCTGAATTTTTATCTGAATCGCACATAGAACTTCAGGAAGTTACAGCAACTGTTTGTGGCATTTGGGTCGTCCAACAAGGGGCACACCATCTCCAAGCAAGGACTTTCCCGCTGGGTTTCCTCTACAATTTCGTTTTGTCACACAAAAGCTGGCAAGCCTTTGAGGGGTGCTCCGAAGGCTCATTCTACCTGGTCCACTGAGTCGTCAGCGGCGTTGTGGTCTGGGATACCCCTGATGGACATTTGCCAGGTATCCTCCTGGGCGGTGCTGCATACCTTCACCAGGCATTACTGTCTGGGGCAGCAACTTGGGGAAGATGTGCAGGTGGGGCGTGCAGTCCTCCAACGCCTGTTTCAACAAGGTAGGTCCTGCAGCTTCGGGGTTCTTTCTATTGCTATATCACTTGCTGGGTTTGTTGTCTTAAGTATGTGATTAAATGCTGTTTATTAGTTTGCCTGTAACACACCGCCACACATTGGTTGTACTGCTATGTAATATATTCACAGCATGTGAATTCATGATAGATCCAATGCTGGAGAAGGGAGTAGTTTCTTACCTGTAACTCCATTTCTCCAGCGAAGGTATCTTTCATGGATTCACATGCGCCCGCCGGCCGCCCCTGCAGGCAAACCTAGGTTTGGGTTCCCTCTACTTTTGAGGTAAAAATCTGAAGGGAAGCCACGGGGGCGGGGCTATTTTTACCAGAGGTCCTATTGGTGGGGCCTAAAGTGCCCAAAAAGGACGTTGATAGAACAATAAAGTGTCAAAGTTTTCAATAGGAAAAAGCTAAATTAACGTTACTGAGGTTTCCCAGCCTGACGATGGGGAAATATTCACAGCATGTGAATCCATGAAAGATACCAACGCTGGAGAAATGGAGTTACAGGTAAGAAACTACTCCCTTCTCACTTCTTGCACCCAAGCACTGGAATGCTCTTCCTCTTTCTTTCCGTGCATCTTCTTCTTATCATGTTTTCCGTTCCTAATTAAAAACACATTTTCTTCTTTCTCGTTCTTCTAATCAATTTTGATGATGGTTCATCATTCTGTTCCATGTTATTGTACCACTGTATCTAAGAAGTTGTAAAGTGCTTTGGCGAAAGCGCTAAATAAATAAAATAAATACAAAGACAAATACAATCAATTTGTGCCACAAGTTGGTGTATGGTGGGTCTGGAAATTTGGTTTATCAACTGATGTACACATGTTTTGCTCACTTTTATTAAAACAAAACCTTCGTATTTTCATGTTTAACTGGTGTAGTTTTGTATATTTTATTTGCAAAGCTTTTTTTTTTTTTATAGATGACATTACTAGAGGGCACTGTGTCCGTTGTGGACAGTTTTGCATATGTTGCACAGCAAGCTTGGATTTTTTTTTTTTTTACATTTATTGAATATAGTTGAAATAAAACAACTTTTTCAATTAATACATTCTTATCATTTCAATAACAATATGTTCTAAGAAGAGAAACATTTTTACAATTAAAGAGCAATAAACAATTACACAATTACAATTACAGTTTCGAATACAATACAATAACATGATACAACCATAAAAACGATCATGTAAAAACTGGCCAAAAAAATAATAATACATAAAACCCTTAAAAGTCATGTTCATATTCCAGACAGTTTTAAAAATACACTTAAAAGGCAATTGAAAAACATTCATTCCATTTTCAGTGCCATCAGGAAATTAATAGTTGCTAATCTGATGCTCATGCATTCAGTAGCTGCTAAAGCTACCCATCGATTTCTAGGATCGATTTGTGCAAAATACGCAAGATGTTTAACAAAAGGAGTTCTCCTCAAGTTTGCAGGTTCTGGACAATCAATGAT
This sequence comes from Ambystoma mexicanum, assembly GCF_040938575.1. NCBI lineage: Eukaryota > Metazoa > Chordata > Amphibia > Caudata > Ambystomatidae > Ambystoma > Ambystoma mexicanum. The sequence continues at coordinate 643,196,367 of NC_090939.1, forward strand.
TACATGCTGTAATGTTTCAACAATAGCCACATTTTTACCGAACCGGCACCAGCTAGAGTTTGAAGCAATCTGCTTTCTTCTAGCTTTAACCTCACAAGTAGGCCAGATATTGAACCTCAAACGTAGTATAGCATTTCTAGTGGCAGCAGAAGGTGCCAAGCACAAATAGGAAGCTGTATCTCTATAACGTTTAGGTCCAAATACTGAGATGTCAAAATCTTTATATAGTAAGCATTTCACCCTTGTATCAATCCAGTCCATCAGATAAAGTTTCTTTTTAGCTCGCTCTGGATTAGATACAAGGGTGTCAAGCGAAATGTCCGCATTCACCATAATAGCAAGAATGTTTGTAGACCAATGATTTGGGAACACTTCAGTTGAGTTAAGTAAATAACTGGAAATAGTGGCTAGTGTGGTATTATTCCATGAGGACAAAAGGCATTTACGGGACAAGGCACAAAAGCGCCAATTGTACAAAGCAGTTAATGAAATTAAACTTAATTCATAGTGAATCAGCAATCCAGGGACACATTGTGGAAGTTGCAAAGTAGCACGCCAAAATTTGGCTTCCAGAGAATTCAAAAACTTCGATGGGATTATAATGTAAGTTTCCAAACCATAGAGTAACCGTGTCTACTACATTCTGACTCCAATATGTAATGGAAGATGTTATAGAAAATGTGCCATATTTGGAGACAATCAGTCTTGTTTGATGAATGGCAGTAGTCAGCTTCTGTTCTATTTTGGTCAATTGTGAATGGAGTGAAGGACAACCATCAAAAATGAGGCCCAAATAAACATAATTTGGTCTACTTTTAAGATGGTATTTTCTATTTTCCATTCCAAATTATACTTGCGAAGACCTTTGGGTACATACATGACAATCTGTGTTTTATTACTGTTTAGCACCAGTTCGTTCTCTCTGAAATAGCAGCAGAGTGCGGACAATAAATTACGTAAGCCACTCAGAGATTTGGATACTAAAACAAGGTAGTCTGCATACCACAGGGCCATGATTTTCACACCATTCAGGCTTGGGAGCATCAGCCACTACTTTAGTAAAAATCCAACAGACATCATTAATAAAATAATTAAAAAGTGCTGAAGCTAATATACACCCCTGTTTCAAACCTCTATTTGTTACAACTGTTTTTGACAAAAGATCCTCAGTATTCAATCTTATAAAAACCTTTGTATGAGAATGAAGAGCAAAAATAATGTCAGTTAAAGTTGAGGGGCAATCCGCTTTGATTAATTTGTCCATAAGCTATGGTCTTGACACAGTGTCAAAAGCGGAATGGAGATCCACAAATGCAAAATATATCGGTTGTCTCTTACTCTGGGCTTGGAACCTGATGGCATTTAGAGTAATCAGATTTACAGTGGTTCCTAAACCCGCTACAAATCCAGTCTGGGCCGGATCACGTTGCCCAAACTTAACCGACCAGTCGTTAAATTCTCTTAGCACTAACCTAGAGAAAATTTTGCCCGGAGCGTCCAATAATGCAATCAGGTGATAGCTTTTAGGGTCCTTATGGTCACCTTTTTTATATATTGGTACGACCAAGGATGTTCGCCATGAGTCAGGTATTACTTTGGTTTGCAAAATGTGGTGAAAGGCATTATTTAAGATGCACGCCCACTCATTTGTGTTCTGTTTAAACATGTAATTTGTAAGGCCATCAGGGCCAGCTGCTCTTGAAGAGGACGATTTGTTAATAAAATCCTCAACAATTGATTTCGTGCAATTCAGATTCCAACAACTCTCCAAGCTTCTATTATAATTGTAGCTGCTCATCTTGTCATCGGCATAAAGTTTGGTAAAATGATTAACCCATTGAGTTTCAGAAACTCCATTAAGTTGAGAATTAACTTGGGGTACTGCATTGCATTTGTTTAGTAACTCCCACACCTGGGCAGAGTTCTTATTATAACTTGCTGCTAGGAAATGTTCACTATCTATTTGGAATAAAGCCGCTTTTCTCGATCGTACCCAGTTGCAATATCTACAGCTGGCAACTTTGATGGCTTTACTCTGATCACTCATAGGTAGTTTGCAAAGAATCCTAATCTCTTTTCTATAGGCTTTTTTTTCGCTCATGAAGGGCCAAATCAAAACCATGAATATGAGTCTTGAATGGCTTATTCTGTATAGGACAGATGTTCCTAAAAGTGTTTAATACATCAACATATGATTCAACATTATTCGACCTGTGGCTGTTCAGAATAGCACCATTCAAAGATAAAAGCTTATTAGTGGACCACTTAAATCGATTCTGACCATTGTTAATGGTCAGAGTTTGTTAGCACCATTGTTTGGATATAGTACAACTTTGCACTTCGATAGACCAAAAGAGCGAAAGAAAATGATGATCACGTTGTGTCTGCTTTACAACAACGAATTTACTGGTATTCATGAAAATGCTATCACTCATAAAAATGTAATCAATGGTGGATTTAGAGTTTCCTCTCTCCCAGGTGTTCATTGGAGGGATGTCGCCCAAAATTGCACCATTCGCCATTTTTAAGTTAAGATCTTCCATAAAAGATTTCGATCTCAACCCATAAATATTCTTACCCTTTTTGGTTGTCAGAAAGCATGAAAGGTTCAAATCACCCATGACTAGAATACCTGAAATGTTGTCTTGAATGTCAATAGATTCAAAAAGAAGCGAAAGAGCGGCGTAAAAGCTGTCATCAATAATACTCACTGGGTTTCGATACAGGTTAATCACAGCATATGTCTGTGAACCAATGGTGACCTTGACTAGCTGCATACATTTGTTGGGAGCTTGCCACGCTGAAATTTTAAAACCCCTGCTCGATTTCACAGCCACTAACAAGCCAGCAGTAGGTCTACCTTTACCAAAAGATTCAGCTGGAAGTAAAATGAGATCATGATCATCCCATATGGGAGATTTCTTGTAGGGCTACTATGTCATACTTATTCAGCTGATCATTTAGTGTCCATTGAAGATGAGTGGAGCCTCGCGTATTCCAGCTAGCCAACGAAATTTCCATGTTTATAACACTTGTTCGTGGTTATGAGTGAGTATTGGCAGTGGACAATGATTTGGGAACATGACCTTTAACACAAAAATGGCATGCACACACTGGTTCCACTGCAGGACCCACAATAGGTTTTATGTTGTCGGGCTCCTGAAGGGCCTGGCGAGCCGGATCTTGTGCGAAAAGAAAGCCTAAGTTAAATAAATCCATTCTGGCGTTCCAAGGGTTGCGAACTATCCCCGATTTAATCCACAACCGAACAATGGATAGATTTCTGTCACAGAGAAATTCAATTTGATCTATGTCGCTAGAGGATATATACCTTCCAACCCCTCAACGTCACCAAAGATGTTTAAGACACTTGCACGACATAGATCATACTTTGGAAATGCCCCATCACAACATTTCAAAATGAGGGTATGAAATATTTTGAGTCTCTGTGTAATAGAGTCTTTTGCATCATTCGTGTGGGATTTGGGATTTGTCTTACAAGTATCAAAACTCTTTTTAATATTTTGTGGAACTAGGTCTTGAGTACAGCCACTGTTTAGAGGCACTATTTTGGATTTTGAACAAATCGAGACCAAATCTTTAGATGTAAAATCTAAGTTGTCACTACTGAGGAGAGTTTTGTGTGTGCGAGCAGACTGTGAAATGTGAGGGCTGACCTCCGGCAGTACCTCCGTTAATCTTTTTAAGAGATAGGAATCAACCGCTGCTTTTAGGGTAGTTAATCGATCTTCAAAGCCTGGTAACGAGGCAGCAGTCGAGGTGGGCGGCATATCAACGCCTAATATCATCACTCTAGTGTGTATGTGCGATGATGTTTCTGTGGACTTGGAAAGTTGATTAGCGAGAGTAATATCGTAGTTGTGGGATAGCAAATATACCAGCTCATTCAATGGATCATATCCTGTGGGTAAATTCTGCACCTCACTCGGACAGACCTAAGAAGGAATTGGTCTGATTGACTTATCTTCACTTGTACCTACCTGGCCCCTGTGCAGGAGTGGTTAATTCATTATTTATATTTTCACATGGAACCCTTGTTGGGATTGCTTTAACACAGGGAGGAGTTGTCAATACTACTGTGGAGGCATTTGATATTGGTTGTTTTTTTAGCTTTAACTAGGATTTGTTTTACTTCCTTGTGTTAACTTGTTTGGTACAGATTTTTGTTTTTTACTGTTCAATGTCATAGGGACTCTCTTTTGTAATTGCGGGTTAATGACTTCACGAGAGTTAGTATTGACAAAAATGTGGGCAACACTCCTCTCAGGAGAGTCAACACTAACCCAAGAATCATTTTTCTTTTCCACCACATCTTCCACACACTCAATTGGGCGAATTATTTTGGAAAATGCGGGTAAAGCCGTCTCAGGCATGGCTGACATTTTACTCAGAGGCTCTAAATTCAAGAGACGCTGCACAACATTTACACCAGCGGACTCTTCTGCAACTTGACAAGAAAAACAATGAGTCTCTAAAGATGATATTCTTTGACCTAAATTTTTCAGTGTAGAGGTGTTGACAAAATTGTGCGAGCTATTTCTCATCCAGTCCCCAATCTGGTCTATTTTCGTTGCTTGAATAGAGATTTTACGATCCAGGGATTCAAATAGCTTAAATAAACTAGTTATGGTAGTGTTTATAGCCCCCAAGGTTATCTCCAGAAGGGCCGGATTTGGAGAGGGCTCAGTTGGTTTTCTTGAGGATAGACAGCGACGAGGCGTAGGTTGTATAAAAGATACATCCTCATCCTGTCTTGTAGAATCCATGGAACCTGGTTGATTGTAGTCCGTCAGAACCGACACTCTCGAACTGTGTGAACCGGACTATCTGGTATGGCTACCTCATTTGAGATAACTTCCACCACTTCTTCGGGAGCCAAGGATGCCACAGAACCATTCACCCTTGAGGCATCTCCTTCTATAGTACAAACATCATTGGGTGTTGCTTCAATCTCCTGTACGGACTCTTCCGCAACTGTTGAAAAGGCTTGTGTATGTTTTATGATTTTGATAGGAGACTGTGGCAAAGCTAAGATGGTTTGATCTGAAATGGTAACACATAGGTTGGGCATATTGAGATTATTAGATGGAATTAGGGGTGTTACGAGATTCTGCGCAACCTTAGGCAAAAATGATGAGGTGGGTGCATTTGGGTTGGAAGTCGTATCAGTAACAACACCTAGAACAGATGCATTGGATATTTTTTCATACAAGTTGCGAATGTCGCAATTGTGAGCAGGTGTTTTGTTGATTGGTGTCAAGGTAATGTTATTTTTCGAAGTTCGGGTAAGACTTTTAGGCTTATGATTGGATTTTGGAACAAATTTGTTTGTGGGAGTGTATGGAAGTTGTACTAGCTCCACGCTACTCGGCGTTGTGCAAATAGTGCTAACACGGGGAGCTCTATCCTCCATACACGGCATTCCTGTTTTTAAAGTGTACATGGTCTGGAGTATAAAAGGATTCTAAAATTGATCTTTGCAATAAAATTATTTAAATATAACACAAGGCACGATTAAACACAATTGAGCATAAAACGAATGTACACAATAGTTCAATACAAAGTTTAAAATTTCACTTTTAGGTCCCTTTAAAAAAAGAAAAACGTTCACGTATATTACTTGCAGGTAATTACGTGATAACTTATGACTTATGTCTGAAATAGCTCATAACATCACCAGGCTAAAATTAGTACCTCTGGATTGTCTGACATTACCTAAAATCATTATAGGAGTAGCCGCAGCTCGCAGCCTGCAACGCCGCGGCGAAGCGGCAAAGCGGGACTCTGCGTGGACTCCATGTGTGCGCGCACGCTGTGGTGCGCGCGGGATCCTGTTTATATAGCCCGCCCCTTTGAGCATGGGGGAGCCCACAAATAAACTAAGTATATATAAGTAAACAGTCTAGTGTAGACTAAGAAAGTCCAATGATGAGATACAGCAGCATAAGCACCTTGTGGGTCACGTAGTAAAGCGCTGAGGTGAATATCTTCCGGCAGTTTTCAACGAAGCAGAAATCCTGGCAAAGGCAAAGCGGGACTCTGCGTGGACTCCACGTTTGGTTTATCAACTGATGTACACATGTTTTGCTCACTTTTATTAAAACAAAACCTTCCTATTTTCATGTTTAACTGGTGTAGTTTTGTATATTTTATTTGCAAAGCTATTTTGTTTTTTACAGATGACATTACTAGAGGGCACTGTGTCCGTTGTGGACAGTTTTGCATATGTTGCACAGCAAGCTTGGATTTTTAATGCAACACTGAAAGAAAATATCCTGTTTGGAGAAGAATACAAGGAGGAAAGGTAAGTTTAGTATGTTTTGTATGCTGATTTCCTTATATTCATACATTTATTATTATTAATTTAAACTAATATACAGGTCCAGGGCTTAATGCAGTAATGATTAAGTTGTTTCTTTAGTTATGTGATTGACAGCTAACTTTTTAAAAATCCTATCAAAATGTCATCTGTAAATTATTTTTTGCCACTCTGTCATCCAAACTCATGGGCAGTTTTAAACGTTGGTCACCTTCCTTTAAAAGCTCGAGAAATCTGATCAGATATAACCTTGTATATTATGTGTGTATGCTAAATATTGCTTATTTGTATTTATTATTTAATTTAGCAACATTTTGTAAAATGGTACAATTTATTAATATTCCCAGGCAAAAGGCCAAAGTGATCCCCTGGGTTTGATTTTCACATTTACCTAGACACATTTTAAACTATTCCATGAGAAAGCATGCCAATTTGCATGGGTAAAGTGAAGAGTGAGAGAATGTGAGAAAAGGAAACTTCACTTTTGGGTTATGCAACTCCGAAATTGCAACTTAATATCCACAAGTGGGTACACCACAAAGAAAAATAGTGTGTTGAAATTGCCAAAGAGTTCCCCAAAAATATCCCAATAATGTAAACAGGTTGTTTTTTGCAAAACCATTTCCGATAATCTGTGTAGTTTCTTTCCTGAAAATTGCACAAAGAAAAGCAGTACCTTTTGAAAATTGGTACATTCTATTTATTCCACGGTGGTTAGAGGTGAAATAAAAATAGCTTTTTCCCAAGGATATTGTCACTTTTGCAAGAACGACTTGAGCTCTCATTGTTAAGATTTTGCATTGTTTTTGCTTAAAATGCTAAATAACAAACATTAACAAATGTCACGAAAAAACAAATTGCTAAAACTTTGCCTTTAGATGGGATCTTTTGTTCCAAAATGTCCTTCGTTATACTACACAAAACCTCAGATCTAAATTGAAAATACACTGAACATAAATGAAATTGTATATTTATCCCATCAATATGCATCATGATATATCTCTAGGTTTCCACAAATCTTCTCATTTGGAGGAAACCTTTTTTTAATAATGTGTCTCTGATTTATGCATTTCACAAAGTCAACAATTGAAGTCAGGCAATGCAACTATTTCTTTTCTTGCGTAGTCACATCTGTAATTTGGCTGTGTAAAATAATATGAAAATAAATGTATTACAGAATGGACAGACATATCAGGTTCAACAAAGGCCTTTTTAGGCTGGTATGTTAGGATGTGTGAGACTATTCACTCTTGCATTGATGAGCGTCACTGTGTAGCGGTCCTAATGATCAGATATGTGAGCCAATGGTATCATACGTCTCTGATACGTGTTGATGGGCATTTGTTTTGTTAAATGTAGATCTTGCAGAGTCCCCACAAGATTTCTTCAATCCCCTGGATTTTTGAAACCTGCTTTTTGGGCACATTATTGCCTTCTGAATTTCAGAAGAGGTTAGCCATATCACCATTCCCTTTTGTATTATTGGCATAGCTTTTATTATAAATAGTGTTCTACACTTCCATCATTCTGATACTAAGGTAAAGAGCATCAGCTTTTTTTCTATTACTGGGGTTTCCTACAGTGGACCAGAGCTAGCTCTCATGTCATCCTGTTACTGGGTTTTCAGTGTCTACTCCTTTGTGGTGGGGACTTCTTACACTTATGATAGGAATGTGCCTCACCACTGTTGTGCAAGTACACTTCTGCCTTAGCAGGTGTTATTTTGCACTCAAAATGCTTTGTAATGTGATTGATTTTACATTATTTAGCAATGAAGAATTCATTCATGGCCCATAATTTTGAGCAGGTTTAACTTTTATTAACATTTTTTGAAAAGCTTCTTACAGTTGAAATCTCAGCTGACAAGTGTTTCATGAACAGGGCGCCTTTTAAATTTGATCTTTTTATTGAAGAAATATAATCAACAACAACAGAGCAAGGTGGACAAAAGCATTAACTCGTAGTACTTGACAGTCATCAGTGTCAAAATGCAGACATGGAGTAGACAATGTCTGATCCTCGCCCATGCACCTCAACAAGCCCCCCCGATTCCCCACAGTGCAAATCAGAAGGAATGGTAACAAGAGAGACATATTACTTAGGCAAAGAAAGACATTGAACTTAAGCTGATTAATGAACAAGACATGCCATGCCATGAGTGAAACGTGAAGCGTACATCTCCAACCGTAGATCGATCAGCCATTTGTACACTGTGAAGCTACGTAAGACATTTTGACAAAACAAAATCATATAAACGGGTCAGGCAGTTCCCAACATTTTTTGGCTGGTGAGGTGCCAGCCGCCTCCATTAAGCAGCTCTGTTCACGGGAGCATAACATAGATAAGAGGATAGACCACTGATTGACGGTCGGTGGTGTCTCGGATTTCCAGCGTAATACAATGAGTTTTCTAGCTGTGAATAGCATTAGGTGTATCAGCTTTCTGGTCATTGGGTCGTCATGCCAGTCTTCAACCCCAGAACCGAACAACATGGGCATATGGGACATTGAACCATAAAGCCGTGTGTGTGTGTGTTTGTGTGTGTCTGTGTGTGTGAGATATGTCTGTGGACTTTGGTCCAAAACACACCTAATCTCGGGCAGGACCAGAACATATGGCCCATTGTACCTGGAAGTCCACACTTCCTCCAACAGGTGGCAGATTGAAATAGTTTAATACTATGTAAATGTGTGGGAGTAAAATACGCCCACTGGAGGAGTTTATACTGTATCTCCCTATTATGTAGATTGAACAACACCTTCCCAACGTCCGGGAAGAAGCTAAACAGACCACCTGTGTCTAGGGCAATATTAAAATCTTTGGGCCAACTGCCCACTAGGGAGGTTTTCCTGAGTATTCCTTGTTCTGGGCACATAGCACATAAAACGTATTAATTTTCAGGTGTTGTGGGAGCACACTCGAGTTCGGCTTTGCACGTCGAAGGTTCCTGAATGTATGAGTCGGCGGTAGTGTGTGCAAGTATAACTAAATGTAAAGCTGTATACTGGAACCACTCCAAGTACAAGAGACCCAACAGTTGTTTCACGTCAGTAAACCTAAGGGGAGTGGAGTCTTCGAAGAGTTCCATGACCCTTATGTGCTGCCACTCTGTATGTTGCCTCACATGCAGCATGCGCTCTAGGGCATAGAAGCAAAGTTCTCTAATTCTGATCTCAGCCTCTGTATATGAGCGCATTCTTTGCCATTGAGTGAGAGTCGGGCCTATTAGCGGGTGCGTTCGAAGGGCCCTGGGTAGCCTATACATCGGGATGGCCAGGGCTTCCTGTGGCGGGAATGGATGTAACGCAATTAGTTCCAGAGAGCGTAAGATCTCGATGCTGCTATATGATATAGTTTTCATGACGGGAGCGTGAGGCTGCCATCGGATTTGGATGCCTGTAAGATAGACCTTTAGAGATGACATGACTGGGAATGTATCTCCGGCCAAGGTGGGGCATTAGAGGAGGTGGTTAATAGATCTTTAATTACACCATTAATGAAAAGGCAAAATAGCTTTGGGGCAAGCATCGATCCCTGCCGAAACCCCATCTCAATGTTAATGACTCTGGTGACACTCCCATTCAGGTTTCATCTGACCACTGCCTGGTTATTATTATAGAGCATTTGAATAGCCCTTAGGAGGGCTCCAGGATGTTAAACTCCCTCAGAGTGCTCCATAAACTAGACCTGGTGACTCTATCAAAGGCTATGTGCAAGTCTATGAAAATGGAATAAACATACATCTTTCTTAGGGTAACATATATATCCAGCAGGTGCAGACTGTGTCTATTGTGCTGGTACAACTTTGGAAACCTGCTTGTAGGTTGTGTAGGATGTTCTTTTCCTCAATCCAGGTCTCCAAGTAAGCCTGCACAGTCCTGGAAAAAATCTTTCGCCCTGCATCCAGCAGAAAAATTGGACGCTAGGTGTTTAGATCATCCCTGCCCCCATTCTTATATGTGGGGACGATCTCTGCCCTTGGCTATGAAATGGGTGCCAAATTTGATTTGAGAATGGCGTTAAACAATTTGGTGACAACTATTGATTATTGTAATGGCATATATCTTGGCCAGCCTGAAGCACTCCTCCAACGCCTACAGATCTTACAGAATGCAGCAGCTAGGCCCGCTCTTGGCACCCCAAGACTCTCCCATTCTCACAACCTCCTCCAGCGCCACCATTGGCTACCCGTGAGAACTCGGGTAAAATTCAGGGTCCTGTGTATGGTCCAGCTGGCCCTTCACTCTGTGGGGGCCGAGATTTTGCAGACCAAGCTCTCTCGTTATCAGCCCACGAGAACTCTTCGTTCTTCTAACCAATTCTTGTTGGACGTTCCACGTTTCCGCCGTTGTCATGCTGGATGTAGATCTTTTTCTGTACTGGCTCCCTCTTTGTGGAACGCTCTCCCTTTTCACATTAGGAACATTGACATTCTGTCCATCTTTTTCCCACTAGCGCCTTGATGCCTCCAGGTCTTTGTTGCGCTTTATACATTCTATTAAATTTCATTACATTACAGGGACCCAACAGGTTCCACAAGATAAAGGTCAATTGGGTCCCAGTGCAGCCCAGGGGCTTTGCCTGCTTTCTAACTTAACAGGGCCCATTTGACCTCTACTTCAGTGAAGACTAGTGGTGGATCGCTCACACCATTAGAATGTGTCGCACCTGCTCGATCTTGCTCAGATAATGCCCCAGTTTCATGGTAAAGGTTCTTAAAATGTTCAAACCAGGCTGACTCTGGAATGCAGCCCTCAACAACAGATTGTTCTGTAGACCTCTCTGCTCCATTCAACGCCCAGAATTTGCAGGAGTCTTGATTTATAATTACCCCCAATAACGACTCGCATACATCCTCGACATAAGCCTATTTTTTCCTCTTAATCATAGTTATATAAATACTCCTTCCTAGCTTTGCGCAATGCCGTCACGTTTGATCTGAAGAAGGTTACCAATGAAGAAAAAATATGATAATAAATCTCAGGTATGAGAGTTTCAAGGTCGAGTTTCGGCCATTAAATCCTACACGTGGCATGGCACACAATATCAATGGAACACAAGATGTGAATACAAGATCGCCTGTCTGACCCCAGAAAATACACTATTTACATTGAGGACTAATGGATGATGGTCACTTTCAATTCTCTGAGTTACTGAGAAATCCTTCATGTGCTCCCAAGCTTCTAAATTGACTAGAATGTAATCAATTAAGCTGGAATATGCCCCATCTGCAAACGTTTTATTTGCTGGTGGTCCCCAGGAAAATGTCCATTGCATGCCCTTAGGTTTACTGACATCAGAATACTGGAAACCTCTTCCACTAACCGATTAACTCTCTTCGGCTTGGTTGCAGTTGATTCCCCCACAGCCCATCTTCCTCATCACGGACTCCCGCCATAATGTCCAGGGGCTCATATTGCATATTTAAGTCCCCAGTTACAATGTTCTTAGGTTGACTATGGTGCCTATTTCCCCAAAGATCCACCATTGCATACAACAAGGAGTAAAGCCTAGCCCCACCATCTGGGCTAGGTCTGTATTACACGTTTATTAATAGCACCACAGTGCTATCATTATGTTTTAAATGTACTTCCAGGAAATTATCTGTGCTGTTGTCAATAACTACCGTATCAGAAAAGAGTGCAGCGTCCACCCAAATGAGGACATCCCCACTGGGTCTTCAATCCCTGCCCTGTATAGCAGGGGTTGCAAAGGTCGTGTAGCCCTGCTGGTGTACAGCCTCAGTCACCCAAGTCTCCTGGAAACAAATGACCTTGTGTCTACGCACGAATGACACCCAATCTACATCACTAAGATATTTTTTGAGCCCAGCTATATTCCAAGACAGTATGCGCACCATCGACCCTGCAGAATCGTGGTGCTCAGCCTGTGTCATGATGCCTACCCCCGGGCATCCGGTCCAAGCCCATCAGCCCCGGGAGCAGGCATCCAGATATTTATCAAAACCCCAGCAGCCCCGCTAGGGGCTGTCTGGGTTCAGTCCTGCCGCCTTAGGCACCAGGCTCATAGGCATTACTTACCTCATGCCGACCATGCTGCAACTGAATCCAAGCCAACGTGAGGCTTGGATGGGACTATTTTGTTACAGGGACTATTTTTTACTCGGGTGTGGATCTGGGGAACTTCATACCTGGAACTACTTTGGAGGCAATTTAAACCACGCCCGATCAGCAACACAAGCTTCGCGTTATTCTGCATCCAGCAGCGTAACGCTCACCGTGCCTACAGTCAGCATCCAGTCTTCAGCCACACCCGTCTCGAATCCAGAGCTCCTAGCAAAAGAGGAAACAATAAGGAAAGGTTAGAACACCGACCTTATTTCAATTCTTACCTGATTCCGGATCCATCACGTCTTCGAACTTGAAAAGGACATTATTTCTGCACGTGTCGCATCGCCAGCTGCAGCGCCGCGCCATACTCACCAGTCCTCACAGCATTTTTCGATCTGGCGCTGCCTCCATCATTTTCTTCGCCGAAACTCCAGCACCTGGGGGAAAACAAAAGAAACAACAAGGTGAGCTAAGAGAGCCGACAAATACAATCTCTTACCACCATAGGCTTACCTGATTTATCACCGGAGGCATTACCCTTTAATACGTCTCATCTTCATTTTCCGCACCTATAAAGGGAGAAAACAACAAGTTAAACTCATGCAACTTTTACCGGACAGTGTTGGGTAATACAGACTCTTGCCTGAACGCCATCTGCTGCCTCCAAGCAATATTCTTTTGAACCAGTTGCAATTCAACAAGGGAATGGAATAAGAGTGATCATCGGACATATTGAACTCTTTGGACTTTATAAACCCCAGAGTCAATATTCCTCCGGAACTCCTCCAGCACCTTCAAACCAGTGAAGTAACTGGTATCTACGCGCCCCTGCATGCCATGCAGGATGGAGAGCTCATCACTTAAAAACATAAGGTGAGGTTACTAAAAAGGGATATCAGAGGTGACAGGAGGGGAGAACGAGAACAGTAGGAGGGGGCCATCACTAAAATCCACAGGTGGCTAAATCCCTTTCTCCACCTGCAGGAGAATACGTCTACGGATCAGGTAGACGAGATTAGGCGGGCCAGTCCAGACAGTCATCTCGGCACTACGCATCACGTTGGTGGAGACCGCAGCTGTCCGGGTCCGATCGACGCCCCTGTGGGAACCAGGTGAGCGTAACAGCCTATCAGCTAGTGACCCCACAGGTAGTTCCAACATAAGTCAATGCACGGCTCTGCCTCAGTTGCCCCGTAGGAATCTGAATGCAATTCTCTACCATGGCAACTATATCAATCGATCACACCAGGGAAACTGTTGGGATGGCAAGGGGGCCATGCATAGCAATGTCATTTGGTCTACTATCAGTTCTAAAATCAGCTGTTCCTGTGTCCCTGGTGACCTTTACCTCTCTGGCTTGTGTATCTCTAGACGAACAACCATTCCGCTCAGGGGGACTACATTTTACTATAGTCACCAAATTGCTGGGTAGAAGGGATCTATCTTCCATAGCTAAAATACTGTTGACCAGGTCTTTGTTTGCTAGCTCCATCCTAATGTAGTCCGTTGGTGGCAGGTCAGTGGATGGAAAATGTGTGCACTGCATAATGGCACTTCTAACGATACTACAGCAGCCTCCCTTCACACTAAACCAATGTATGACTTTATTCACTAGTGAATCCCTTGATTCTGGCATACTAGGGTTAACTCTTGGCAAATTCACAGATAGATGCAGCGATTCGGACACAAAAATCTGCTTTTTCCCTGCTGCTGCTCCACTCCTGTACTCCTACCTACCCCTTGATTGATGTTGGACCTCAGGTGTATCACGGGCTGGTTCCTGGCAGCTAGTTCCTGGCAGCAAACACAGTAATTACCTCAGTCACTTTATCCATCATACTTGGCAAAGGGCTGGGAGCTGCTGAGTGTTTTGATTTAATAGGGGGAATTACTATTTTAGTATCATTATTACGCATGTGAGCTAACACCTCAGTGAGTTGTCTAGCCATAGCTTCTACATCCCTACATAATGCCTTCTTGTCTGCTTTGAGTTGGATGATGACTGGAAAAAACTCTCTTCAGTCCTCACAAGTGAAAATATTTGAACAGAGCCCTGGTCCATTCCTATCTATTCCAGGATCACAAGTAGCCCCAGGTTTGCTCCATGTCAAAAGTCAATATTGACCACTCTTCTCCCTTCCTCTGGCGCAGCTTCTATTGGGAGTGAATTAAACCTGTTTGTTAGCGGGATTTCTGATGGGGAAGAATAGACCAGCTGTCCCTTCCCCTCTTGCCCAGCCCTAAATTGTTCAACCTCTCGCACTAAAACCCTAGTAGTGTTTTGCGGAATGGATGGTAGTGCACTCACCACCTCCACAGGAATGTTATAACTCTTTCCTCCACATTGATTTGGAGCCACATATCCATGAAGTATTTTCCCCACGTTTACAAGTGTAGGAAGTGTGACCTTAGGGCCCTCAAGGCTAGCCATTTTGCGCATCTCATCCTCTGTCAACTGCTTAGTCATTTATTACCATTTATTTCTATCTGGGATTAGAACCATGCTCTTTTGATGCAACTGGGTCAATTTGACCTGAGTCATCAACAGAATTAATCACAAAATCAGACCCCTGACTAGTAGCCTTATTACCCAGTGCCACTGTCAGCCTTTCTTTTTTGAGAAGCCTGGTGTTTCTAAATCATACAAAAGTCCTGCTATTTCATCAGTCATGTGATTGGCCTTGTCTATCTGCTTAGTAAACTTTGCCAACCTCTTTTTGTCGATTTCCCATTTGGGGGGTACTGGACTGCTTTCCTTTTGGACATGATTGCTCAACAGCCCTAACCTATTATACCAAAGTGCACCGGGGGCTGTAATTACATGGCTGCAAGCAAAAACTAACAAACTGTCGAAGGATTAGTTAAAAACAGGCTGTTTTGCTGATATGCATGCAAGCTTGAATAACCCAAAAATAATAATAGACTTGCTGCAAACTGCACCCTTAGGAACACATGAAATCACATAGAAGCGTAAATGTTCTATATAATAGTGTGTCCAATGCTGATAGCGACTCTAATCAGGATGGAAAGAGACACTATCAATGCAACACTGTATCCCTATAAAGTGCTTAGTCCCTATAATGGCTTGTGATAACAGACCTTGCTTTAACCAGGGAAAGTGTGCAAATCCAGAGACTCTAAAAACACAAGAACTTGCAGCGTTGAGCAAATCTAAAAATCTATCAAAAATAAGACACAGAGCCACGCGCACATTAACTGCTTAAGGGGCATCCATAGTCTGTGTCCCCACCCCACGCTCCTGTGTGAAACTATCGCTTTAGCCGCTGTTATGCCTCCAAAACAGCCTAAAGTTCAAATAAAGGCAGAGATTAGATGGCCAATGACAGTGCCACTTAAATCAGTTAAACAGGATAGAAGCTTCCCAAAGGCAGAGAAAACAGTTCAGGCGTGATTAGGTGGCCAATGACAGCGCCAGTTAAATAAGTTAAATAGAATAAAAGCTTCTGGTCCGAATGCCTGAGGTGAACCAGCTTTCTATGTGGCAGTATATATGCGGTCTTGCAAGTCGGTTATTCAATTAAATTTATATAATCCCCCAGTTTCTTACCGTCATTGATACAGACAATGTTGATGGTGAGAACTGTAGGGCATAGTGCTGATACCAGTGATTGAAGTGAGTGGGAACGGTCAGGAGCGTTGTTACACTATTCTTTTTTGTTTACCATTCCTCTACTTTTTACAACCGTATTCACCATTCCATACAGAGGACATGTCCATTCATGTCCTTGTGCAAGTGTAAAATTGTAATAGGAGCTTTAGTTACACGTCACTTAGACTATTGCAATGCCCCTGCCGAGAACACAGTTCCTCTACATTCCTCTACACACGTCTACCACTGCTGATAACAATGTCTGAATCTAAATCCATAGATGATATAGAGTGCAGGCGCACAGCAAAGAAGCACTGCACAACTTTTAGACAGACACTTCTTGGAAACTGCTTGCTGCCGAGACTGTTCTGAAGCAATGAAGGCCAGTAACCACGTTTGCCCCTTATCACCGATAACTAGAAAGTGCAGGTGAAAAGACTAGTAAGTAATTAGTAGATCCTGGGCACCTATGAGGACCAACACACTCTTGTATAGCCGCCAACACACTCTAGCAGTCACCCCAAGTATCAGCAGAGAACACTTGGGCCCATCATTGACTCCCCGCCACAAGAATGGAAGACTCTGCCATGGGGCTTAGTTGCAGTCTTTTATTAGCAAACCGAATGCAGATTACACCAGAAACAGATTACACCAGAAAAACAAGTATCCTCTGGAGCTCTCGTCCTCTAAGTATGTGTCACCCTGTTTTATCCTGTTGTGACGTCACAAATCCAGTATTCATCCCAGAAACCTATCAGACATTTACATTGGTCAGTTTGGGTAAGCTACATTTGCGAGCTATAAGGGTTAGTTTTACTATTGGATAGCCATATCTAGTGGCTCCTCCTAGCACCACCAATGATGTAGGGTTGCAGAGGCCCTTGCAACAAATGATATCCCCACATGAAAGGAGAATCTGGATTGGGCAGAATGTGTCCTCCCATCCCTGGGACCCTGGACGGTTACCAGACTGTGTGTACCTTTTCAAGGCAACGGGAATGAACATGGAGGTGCAAAGTGTTCTATAATGTTGGCATCTCTGATCACCTAAGCCTGGGAGAGTGCATTCAGTCGGCAGTTCGTGGGCAACACTTGTAACTTTTCCCCTCTGGTTTGATGGGAACAGTCCTCTTTGTCTACCTTGGTTAAATGGGCATTTTAATGTTTGTCTGGGTCATGTGTGTTGAGACCACAAAATGGAGCTGTCCTATTTGTAATTATGAGGATTTTAGCGTGATGTTCTGCACGTCTTGGTAACATTGTCTTGGTAACTGGAACTTTCCTTTCTCCTTTCTGGGTGCTTGCCTTGTTTCTGCTTGCCTCTGGCAGCGGCGATCATGTCATCCTTTCCATGTACCCAAGGCCTGTCTCTCCTTTGTCATCCATTTCAGAGACCTATAGCTTCCATATCATTGCTTATGGCTTCTCCATGTTAGTAGCAGTCAAGCATGTGCAAGCTAAATATATTAACTCTTTGCATCTTGCGGTTTTAGCTTTGGCAAAAGATATGAATACATAGAAAAATGTATGTGTGTCCGTCCTCTACCTACGTGGGTTATAAGCATGTGCTTTGTGCCTATACGCAATAAACGAGTGCATGTTCGTGTAACTTCATGAATGGATTGGTATTTACTTCATGTATAAGTGCGGCTACGTTGTGATGTCAGTGATGACGCCATTAGTCTCTGGTTTTGCAGTTAGTCGACTTGCTCGATCGATGTAATTTCCATGTTGTCCAAATCATCAATTGAGTATGGTCTGAACGGATGTCTGAGTGAGTAACGTTTCTCACACCTGCGATACATCGAGGATCGCGGTGATGGACCTAAGGGTAAGGCACATCTGTCGTTTCTCTGCCTTTGTGTTGAGAGTCGTGTGGGGGCATGAGGGTCATGTTTCGCCCCTGTCTACACTCTCAAATAGTAGGTCCGGGCTTACCTCTTGCTCTAAAAGCCCGCAGCTTGTAGCAGCCTTCTTCACTGAGAATTGCAGATGGTGTCTCAGTATGTGACAATGATGGGACATGCCAGAAAACATCCAATATTAGCAATGTATTTGGGGACGCTTCTGACATTCCCTGTCTCTGGGCACCTCCTGTCATGTGAAATCTGCACATTGGGCATGGGAATGTTTTGATGAATATACAGTTCATTTGCAGGATTTACTGGCTTTTTTCACAGGCCCTGGTGAAGCATGATTAATCATGTGGCTTCATCCCATATACATAACATTTGAAGGGACAGACATTAATCTCAATGTAAAAAATGTGTTTTTACCCCATTATTCTAAGTTAGACCCAAGGTATTTAACCTAGTTAACAATTGCCAAATTTCATGCTCTCCTCCTCCCTCCCAGGCCCTCTCCTCGGCACTGGCCACCCACTTCTCCTCCAAAACTCTGGACATCCTGTCCTGTCTATCTGCTTCCCCTCCAGGTGCCTCACCCGTGCCTCACCTGACCACCCTGTCCCACCACCACACTCTCCTTCACTCCCATTGCACTAGAGGAGATCTCTAGAGTTGTCTGCTCTATGAAAGTCTCCTCTAAACAGGTGCCATCCTGCTCCTACAGGATCATCAAGGACAACATCACCTCTCTCGCCCAAGCCTTGGCTGACCTCTGCAACCACTCATTTTCCACTGGTTCCTTCCAACAACCCCTTAAGCACTCTCATGTGCACTCTTTCCTAAAAAAAGCTGTCTGCTAACCCTTCTTGCCCGGCTAATTATCGCCCTATCTCTATCACCCCTTTTTTGGGCAAACTCATGGAGAAGCTGGTCATCCCCCAACTGACCCTCCACACTGAAGTGGCTGGCTGCCTCCATGACCACAAGTCTGGTTTCAGGGCTTCCAGAGGCACAGAAACTGCTCTCCTGAACCACAGTGAAGACCTACTCTCAAATCTGGACTCAAACACTCCCTCTGTTCTGATCCTCCTCGATCTTTCTTCTGCCTTTGACACAGTCAACCACTCCATACTCATAAACCGTCTCCATGATACCCCAGGAATCACAGACAGTTCACTGGCGTGGCTTACCTCCTTCCTTTCAAACACACCATCCCAAGTGCAAATGGGGCCTTTTCTCTCCTCCAACTCACTCTCTACCTGTGCCGTCCCTCAGGCTCTATCCTATCACCATGGCTTTTCAACATCTACCTAGCCACTCTGGCCCACCTGATCTCCACTTCTCCCCTCACTCCAGTGTTATAAAGATGACACAC
Organism: Ambystoma mexicanum; assembly: GCF_040938575.1. Classification (NCBI taxonomy): domain Eukaryota; kingdom Metazoa; phylum Chordata; class Amphibia; order Caudata; family Ambystomatidae; genus Ambystoma; species Ambystoma mexicanum. The sequence continues at coordinate 643,215,610 of NC_090939.1, forward strand.
TGCCCTCTTTCAAGCTGCCATCATCTACCTCCTCTTCCTCCTCCCTCATACCTGATTGCTTGACTGCTATTCAGACATGGTGCTCTGCCAATGATCTCTGCCTGAATGCCAGTAAAATGGAGATCCTTCTCATTGGGCTGCCTGCTCCCTGTTACCCCCCTACTCTATGGCAAGAATCCTTGGGTCCCCTACCCTCACCTACTTGTGAGGCAAAAAACCTTCGGATCATCTTTGACTCCTCTCTCTTTTTCTGCACGCATCATCGACCTTGCGAAGAAGTACAATTTACAGCTGCACCTCCTCAGGGGTATTCTACGTTTGCTCACCTTCCCCCAGAAGCTCAACGTCTACAGAGCCCTGGTTCTTTCTAGGCTGGACTACCGCAACAGCCTCTTCCTCAATCTGTCCCCTTCAACTAATCCAGAATAGCACTGCAAGACCTATCCTTGGCCTCAAACCCAGGGACCGCATCTCTCCAGCTCTAAAATCTCTTCACTAGCTCCCGGTGACCACAAGGATCAAATTCAAGATCCTGTCTGGGGCCTGGGACCTCTCAACATCCAGCTTTCTCTCCCTAAATAGCTCCTGGCCAGAGCCCTTGGGTCATCTGGCTCCAACCCTCTGAAGGTCAAACGTTTCTCCAAGCAGAGAGTGGGAGGAAGATCCCTTTCCTCCCTCTGGAATGAACTTCCTGCCCCCCTCAGACTTGAGCCAGATCTTCTCTAGAAACTCCTCAAGACTTTCCTCTTCTCCTCATCCTTCCCATTCCCCCTCCTGTGCTAAGTCTCCCTCTGCTGCTGCGACTGGGGCCTGGTCCCTTCAGAGTCATACAGGGGCCAGAGCATCCTCTACCAGTCCCCCCAGCATCCTTTGCCAGCACTTGCCCTCAGGCTCCCTGTCCCGGACTAGCCCAACTTGGTTCTCCCTGCCCATCGCACTCATCCTCTCTTCCCCCTCTTGCCCTGGCACTGCCTCATTGGCCCTCCCAGCACTTGCCCACCCATTCCCTGGGTTACCGCACTCCTGCACTTCATTTTTTGTTGTTCTCCCATGCCCCCCCTAACCACCCACGACCATCTTGTCTTGTGGCACCTGCAAACACATTATTATTATTATTATTATTATTATAATTATTATTATTATAGGCACCATACAAATGCCCAATATAATAAAAATAAAAGACTTGAATAAAATCCACAGGTAACAACACCAAACCTCTTGTTTGGAGTGCAGGGGTTGTGCGCCAGCAGGCGTGCTGCAATACGGCAGCTTAAGAAAGAATCTCTCTTGCTGTTACAGGCCCCAAACATCCTTACAATCCACTTCTTTTTGAGAAGAAACAATGAAATGCCACTCAAAAAGGGCATATTTATTATGTAAGGCAGGTGTGGCTGAAGCTGACACTTTCCGTCGGTCGGAGTCTGTCTGGGTTGTGGTAGGAAGTAGGCCTTGCAGGGTAGTAAGCAGGTATACCACAAAGCTTTTAGGAAGGATGCGGTGCACCAGATGATGGTCAGCTGGTAGAGCTTTGGTGGCCCTCTAATCATGTTTTTGTGGGAAATGGGAACCTGTGCATCTGCCATGCTGACCATCACATTTCACAGTCCTGCACTGTAAGCCAACACGGTCCTGGAGGGCTTTACGAACTGGGAGCTTTGAAAAGGTGTTGATGCAGCAGGGTGCAGCAGAAAGCAAAGCAGTGATTACCTAGCCTGGAGGGTCACATGAGTGAAAACACTCTACATTGTGTGCAGGGGAGGATTGTTGGTGCAGACTGTACACTGCATCACATACAATTTGCAAAGTCTGATGCGCTTGCTGCTGATTTTGAAGCAGGCTGAAAGGTGGAGGAGACTTAGGACAGACGGTGGAGCAGAAAAACGCTACCTTGGATCCAGAGAGAGTCTGGAAGAAATATTGATGAGCTGATGTTATTTAACGGGCAGAGGGAGAGGGCTAGATCGCACAGTACTACAACTGAACTACAATCTTAAAGGGTCAGGTATTCCTTCTTTCAGGCAGAGATCCTATTGTGTATGGTAGCATTTACTGGGCGACAGTTCATGATGGGGAAAGCAGCCAAATGTCATGCAAAATAGGACTTAAGTGCTAATAAGAATAGCTCTAGAAAATGTCATGCAGGAAGGTGCTGTAGACAATGACTAATTACGTTAAAGACATTTTGCAAACACCACAAATCAACATGAATGTTATTGACACTAAACTAGATGCCCTCACCTATAAGGTTGAATTTACGTGACACATACCTGACAAACAGGATAAGAGGATGTATGTGGTGGAGAAACAGATTTCAGACAATGATGACGTGACTAACCAAATGCAGGTAACCATTCAGAAGTTGGGGAAACATAAGCCAATATTAAGATCTTCAAAGTGTGCTGGAGCTGAAACGACCTGTACATTGCTGGGCTGTTCAGTTGACACATATAGGCATAATGGCTGAATTTGTAGAGAAACTTCTAAAAACCACCTTAAGTAGGATTGAACTGTCTTCGATGTTTGTTATGGAGAGAGCCCTACATGTCTTGGTCTCTGCCCCAAGGCCTCTGTCTACTAGAGAAAAAAGGGTGCTAAAAATTCAGGGATCAAATATAAACATATTTCCAGATTTCACTGCATCAGTGCATGCAACCAGGAAATCATTCAATGCAGCAAAGACAATTCTCTGGTGTGCTGTGCTTCCAAAAAGTGTTGTGCAACAGGATATATTGTATTGCGTGTTCAAATATGTCATTTATGTTCACTTATCCTCTCTTTAACAGGACACGTAGCCTCACCACTATAGACTTTGCCACACCTGTCCTCTTGCTGCAATTATTTATTCATTTGGTCTGTCTGATCACATCTATGCAGACGATACTCAACTTTATATTTACTTTTCTTCTTTTTTCACCTGGAATTCACACCACTATTTTGTCTTGTCTTTCAGCCATTCAATCATGGATGTCCAATCACCAACTCATGTTAAATTATTCAAAAACTGAGGTACTTTTCTTTCCTGCGTTTACTATTCCTCTCTTTAAAATACATAAGGCTAGACCGTATCTTTCTTTTCATGCCACAAAACTTCTTATTTCATCTCTAATTTTCACCAACTCTTCTATTGTTCCTCGTTACTTTTCAGGCTTCCTGCCTCTCCCTTATAGCCACTTAAATCTATCTATAATTCTGCAATTAGTCTCATATTATTTTTATCTGCTTGGCTTGTGACTCCATTAAACCTGCACTTCCCTCGTTGTGTTGGCTTTCTTTTCATTCTCGACTTAAGTTACATTTATTGTTTCTTGTCTTTAAATCTCTCCATAATCTTGCTCCTCCCTATCTTTCTTCCCTTGTTTCTTTTTATTCTCGTACTTCATCACTTCATTCTCAATCTCTATTCCTCCTCATTGTTCCTTGTCCCACTTGTGCTCAGTCCCATTTCCATTATTTTGCTCTACTCGCCTCTCTGCCTTGGAATGCGCTACCGTTGGCTCTATGTTCCCTTTCATCCTATTCTTTGTTCCATACTCAACTCAAAGACCTTGCTGGTTTTTCTTCATGTTTCTTCATGTTGACACCTCTTGCACCATTTTAATTATGTTCAGGGCTTTGGCGTAAAGCACTCTACAAATATAAATAAAATACAAGAACTACAAATACAAGAACTTAAGGCAGTACATTACAAATGGAGTCTAACATGTAGTCAACTGCTTCAGTGCTATAATTGTTCCACTGCTTGGATGTGTGAAATCTGACCTGTAATGGCATTATTACCATAGAAAAGTGTATTCTCCTCCAGCATTTCAACCTACCTTTAATAGGTTTGTGATTGCATAGCATTCAATAGAAGACTACACTGGAAGTGATCCGACCAAAGTGGTTAAAAGTGAAAGCATATTTCTTTGCTATCTTGTGCTTCATTCAAAACTAGGTACTTAAAGTTACAAGCCTTTTGAGTGAGTAAACCTGCACCTGAGTAGGGGAGTATAACAATAATTTCACTTCAAAGCAATTCTGGCAAGCAGGCATAAGCTGGGAAGCATATTAATATGTGTACTCCCTAAGGTTTCTCAGTGGTAGCAGATTGCATTACTAATTCTGCTAATACGGCAAAAAGCTAAACGTGCAATAAATATATTTTCCCCTTGGGGGGGGTGGCTAGAAGGCCATGTGAGCATACGTTCTCTTGGAGGAGCTCCTGTTGAACCTGAAGTAATCCGGATAAAAAGTGCATATGCGCGAGACCTTGGAAGACAAAAACATAGGCGCTAGCTCATGAATATACAGAGCGCAGATGCTGATGGATTGGAGCCCACACAACGCAAGGAGACATCAGATATGAGCGAGCGAAGTTCCTGAGGACGGAGACTTGAAAACGCAAAATGGCGGACGTTCCAGGACAAAAGAATTAACATGCACACCTGAAGCAGCATCCACTGCATGAGCAGCCGGATGGCAGGCTGAGCAAGGGGAAGATAAATCTTAGGTGTGACACGGATGAGCATATCATGCTCCTGATGGTCCCGATCGCAGAGAAATAAGGAGCCGGTGGCGAAGCGAGGCAGAGGGGCGGCCGGCGCTAGGACCGCATCCGTAATGCAGCAGGAGCTGCTGGACCTTGCGGCCCGGGCGGTGTAGCGCTCCGGACATACCGGGGCTGGAGGGAGCGAGTAACAGATCCCAGCCCAACAGCTGATCGCCTGGGGAGTCGGAGACAGCGCCGCTGAACCAAGAAGCGCCCACCAAGAAACATTGTTGCTCCGGGTGACACGAATAGTGCGCGTGGAGCCCGGCGGTTCCACAAAGAAGCGCCCGGGTCGCGCTGCATACCTGGGCACACAGAAGGATAGATGACCGGCGCTGGGACCGCACATGAAGTAGGGCATGGGCAGCTGGACTCCGCGGCCCGAGCGGCAGAGCGGCCCTGGCATCCTAATGCAGGAGAAGGCGGGTGTAGCAACCCAACCTCACAGCTGATCGTCCGGAGCTGCGGAGGCAGCAGCCAGCTGTGGAGCGCCTGAAGAGATACATTTTGGCGCCGGCAGGTATGATTATTGCAAGGCGAAATAAAGTGGGCAGACTGGTGAACATTCAAAACTGGATCCCAGGAGGTCAGAAGAAAACTGCAAACCTCTAGTGTTTCCCTCACTCGAGCTAGACTTTGGAACCAGAATAAAGAGCTTTAAACACTCCCCCACCTTACAGTGAAATTGAGAGTACAATGGCCGGCTGATAGGCCCAAAATGGTGGCATGTCCAGAACAAAGAGGGGTGCTGCGGGGACTATAGACACTGACTGATCTTTGGAGACAAGTATCCCGAATAGCCGCAACCACCCAGCGTGCACAAAGCGAAAAGAGCAGGTGTAAGGAGCGGGACACATGAGAAGAGCTGGAGGACCTGGTCAGGCCCGCAGAAAGCCTAGACACACAGTACCTAAATCGGCGGAGCCACAGTACCGGCGGGTGCTGGCAAGATCGGAGTGAAGACTCACATTATTGCGTGTGAGGACACAACCCACTCCTATAGCAAATAGGAAGTTTCAAGACACCCCTTGTGTGGCCTGTCTGGGCCCAGGTGATAATAGCAGTCTGCCCCCGATGGGGCAGCTAACCACAAGTGGTGAGGCTCGCCCATGAGTTTCTGGCACAACGCCATGTCCAGCAAACCTCTAAGAATGAAGGGCAAGCAACCCACGCTGGACGAATACGCCAGAACATCACCGGGCCCGGAAGGAGCCAAGAGTAAAGACAAAACCCCCGCTGGGAGTGCAGTCACCATGGGCACGAACCAGGAGATCCTTGCTGCGATCGCTGACCTGAAAGTGGCCTGGGAGACTAAACTGGGACTGGCTATGACCGAATTAAAAGCAGCACTGGAGCTCAAAGTTGGGGCAGTACAAGAGGAAGTGAATCTTTTCTGGCAAGATGTCAGGTCGCTGGCAGAACGCACACAGAACTTAGAAAAAGAGGTGGGCCTGAACACAGCGGACTGTGCAGCACATAAATCGGAACTTCACGCCCTAGTGCAACGCGTTGGCAACCTAGAAAGCAGGGCGCAGGAGGCGGAGGGACGTGCCCGGAGGAACAACATCTGTATTGTTGGTTTGCCGGAGGGAGCAGAGGGACCCAACCCTACCGAGTTCATTGAATCTATGCTGCTGCAGGAGATAACCGGAGGAGTGTTGTCCCAGGGGTTTGCGCTGGAAAGAGCGCATAGGGCCCTAATGAGGAGGCCGCCGCCAGGAACTCCCCCCCTAGGCCGGTGATTGCCAAGATCCTGAACTATCGAGATCCGGAAAGAATCCTTGAACACTTCCGGAAGGGCGGAACAATACAAAGGGAGACAGCAAACATAACCGCATACCCAGATTACACCCTGTTGGTACAACATAGTCGCATGGAATTTGGGACTGTGAAGAGAAGATTGCGTGAAGCGGGCCACAAGTATATGTTGCTCTACCCGGCGAAGCTGAAGGTGTTCCACAAAAGCAGAACCTTGTTTTTCGAATCCCCGGAATAGGATATGGGGTGGCTCCACACTCAGAGCTGCCCCCAGGAGTCGGGCATCCAGACGGGAGAAGGAGGAGATAAGTAATCTATGTCTGTGGCACCAAGGGGTGTCGCAGCCTAAGACAATGGGACTTGATTATTGTATAAGATGTAGCCCATGGGCGTGCATGATCAGGGATATAAGTGGATATGATCCGTGAGCACTGAGACTTTTGATACGAGCACGGGAGCCTTGCAGAGCTAGTCCTCATACCCCCATAAGGAGTAGCTTAGTTAGGTCACCGGTAGTCCGGTGACACCCTGCCGGGCTCCTGCCCTCGGCATTCCAAACGTGGGGTCGCCTGAGATCCAGGGATGGAGCTGGGCACTTGTTGGGTTTGGAAGGGGTGGGGGGAGGGAAGGGGCGGTGTGTTGGGGTTTGTTGTTGGGAAAGGGGGTAAGGGGGAGTTTGTTGGGAGAGGGTGGGTAATGAGCCAAACTGAGAATCTTATTAGGCGGGATGGGAGGCGGAGAGGGAAGGCGGGATATTGTATTTATGGCGTCGGGGTGCTTCAGTATGTTTACCTGGAATGTCAGGGGCCTCAATAGTTACTTGAAGCGTAATGAAGTAATGATGTACCTGAGAAGGATGAGGATCGACATAGCCTTATTTCAGGAGACCCACCTTACCAGTGAGAAATTGGAGGTGGTCAAGAGGAAGTGGAGGGGGAGCATTGCGGGAGCCACATACTCGGCCTACGCAAGAGGAGTTATCACATGGGTAGCACCTCATGTACTATTTCAATTGCTTCAGTCTACGGGAGACCCAGAAGGTAGAATGATAGTAGTGCGGGGGATGCTGGAAAACCAGGAAGTGAGCATTATAAACCTATACGCCCCTAACCAGGAAACAGCAGCTTACTTTCGGACTCTGTATGGCAAAATTAGCCCCCTGTTAGGTGGCGCGATCCTATGGGGCAGAGACTTTAATTGTGTACTGAATCCTAAGATGGACAGATCAGATGGTAAACTAGACAAACCTACCCCGGCTGCAAAGGTGCTACAGGCCCTCCTGAGAGATTTTGACCTAGTAGATGTCTGGCAGCAGTTGCACCCAGCAGATAGGCAATACTCACACTATGCCGCACCACATGACCTGCACACGAGGCTGGACTACGTGTTCGCCGCTGCCGAGCTGGTGGGTGAGATGAGAGGCGCGGAATATAAGGCCAGGGTGCTCTCAGACCACTCCCCCCTGGTCCTAGAGTGGCGACACCAACCCTGTAGAGCGCGGATTCCAGTGTGGAAACTCAGAGCTGAGACTCTGCAGGACTCAGGATTCCGGGAAGATCTAAGGGAGGTGATCACGGAGTACTTCTAGATTAACACCGGTAGTGTTGGAACTATGGGAACTGTGTGGGAGGCGTTTAAGTTAGTAGTGCGGGGGGTGGCTATATCAAAATCCAGAGTGCTCCAGGGGGGCATTGAACAAGAGCTGCAGGAGACAGAGAAGGAGTTGGAAGACATTATGCATAGGGGTGGCACCTCTCGGGAAGATGGGTTTAAGATGAGACAGCTACAACAAGCTAGCAGTGAACACTGGGCCAGGTTATGTAAATTTAGCTATAAGAAATATGTGGAGAGACAGCATGTGTGGGGAGACAAGCCGGGTAGATTGCTGGCCTGGCTATATAAGAGCGAGGTATCAAGGCCGGTGATCAGGTAAATTAGAGGGGAGGGAGGCCTGATCCTGGATACACAAGAGGGAGTGAACAAAGAGTTCCTTGGATATTACAAAGGAATATGAGGTCCTATGAGGACCCAGGCGAAGAGAAGGACCAAGAAATCCAGGAAACGCTAGAAGATATAGGCTTGCCCACCTTAGATTAATTAGAACGGGCAGACCTTGATGCCCCAATCACATTAGAAGAACTTGAGTTAGTGATTCAGCACCTGCCCACTTGTAAAGCTCCAGGGTCAGACGGGCTCCCAAGCGAATTCTACAAAACCTACAAACAAGAGCTGCTTTCCCCGTTGCTGGCTATGCTCGCTTGATGCGGGGCTTTCGATTCAGTAAGATGGCCCTGGCTGTTAGGGACTTTGAGAGGCTATGGAATGGGGCCGGGGTATCTCAGGTGGGTTAAAATGTTATACAGCTCCCCAATTGCAAGAGTTAAAACGGGTGCCATTATCTCAGACAAATGGCAACTTAGCAGGGGCACTAAACAGGGCTGCCCCTGATCGCCCATGTTGTATATACTAGCGCTGGAACCATTGGCTGTCTGTCTTAGACAACAATATGGGGAGATAGGCATCCGCACTGCAAGTGGTCCGCATCTTATTTCATCATATGCTGACGATACACTCTTGTATCTGCGCTTCCCAGAAGAGAACATACAATACATCCTGGAGGTGATAGAACAATATGCTACCCTCTCCGGCATAGTGGTAAACCCCAACAAATCTAGCATGTTCCCCCTGGGGAGATATAGACTTGCCGTACCAAGGAGCTTACCGGTATTGCCAATACCCTGGCGAACCGAGACGTTCCGATATCTTGGAATTGACATATACCACACGACAGGAGAAGAACACAAACACAACACGGAAAAGGCAGTCGAAAGCATTACAAATAGCATGGGATTCTGGTCCAGACTACCCCTGGCCACGATGGGGAGAGCTTCTCTGATTAAGATGGTAGTCCTGCCCAGACTGTTACACTTCTTTGTAAATATCCCGTATATGATCCCTAAGCGCTTCTTCGCTAGTCTCCACAGCTTGTGCAGGGGCTTTATATGGCATAACTCCAGGAACAGAGTGGCTCTCTGGAAATTACAGAATTTGTGCGATAGGGGGGAATAAACCTGCCGAGTTTTTAGTTATATTACTTGGTGGGACAACTGCAATATGTGGCCAGTTGGCTGTCTGAAGAAGAAACAGCCGAAACTAGGCTGTTGTGCATGGAACCTGCTCCCTACTTCCTTAGAGAGGTAGTGTGGTTATCAAAGCCAAAGGAACTAGAGATGGCGAGGCTGTTGGCGATTGGCTGGGAGGTGTGGCACAGGGCATGGCAGATTGTGGGACACCCGGCTCTGTTCTCTATGCAGGTACTGCTGGTGGCGCTATGCAGAGAGGACCCCCAATTGATAAAGGGGTCTGTAGATACTGGGAACCGATGGGCCTGGCCACCCTGGGAGACATATGGCAGGAGGGGGAGGCACTGGAATTCCAGAAACTAATAGAGGACACCGGGGTACATAAAGGGCAACACATTACCTACTCCAGAATTGTTAAACGAGTGCGAGAAAAGTGGCCGGCGGCAGTGCTTGCAGAACAACCGGATGCCACCATGGAGACGATATATGACATCTCGGAGGGTGGGCATGAGATATCCCGCATATATGAGCTACTCGGGTCCAAGGTGGGGAAGGAATTGCTCCAAATGAGACAACACTGGCAAGAAGAGGTGGGGGAACCCATGGCGGATGGGCTATGGGACAGAGCCCAAAGATATCATAAGAAAGTGTCACGGAATGCTAGGCTCCAACAGATCCAACTATATGTCACACATAGAGCATATCTGACCCCCAGTAAGATTGCCAGGTTTGGTGGCCAGTCGACTCAGAGATGCCCCAGGTGCAGTGAGGAGGAAGCTGGGATGTTACACATGTTCTAGGCTTGCCCGGATGTGGGAAGGTTTTGGTCAGAACTGAAGATACGCTTGGCAGGAAAAGGCATTACGCTGGAGATGGAGTCAGCCTGGGCATGCATGCTTGGGGGCTTTCCTAGACCACGTAATCTGAAGCACATTAGTAAGATGAAAGACCTGTCCTACATCCTGGCCAAACGGAGGATTGCAATGTGCTGGAAGGCAGCCCATAGGCCTAGGATAGAGTTGTGGTGGGCTGACCTCACAAAGTGGGCAGAGGCAGAAACGGCTGCTTGGTTTGAAGTGGTCAGCAGGGGAGGAGAGGAAGAGGTAGGACCCCTAATCGAATGGAGGCAACTGGTGGCAACTATGGCGGGCCCCTCCCAGTCCGAACACAGTGATGATGACACGGAAAAGATAATGACAATAGACCCGCCTGAAGAAGAACAGGCTGATGACACGGATACAGTGGCTCGTTTTAATGGGGCGGGAGGGAGTGGGACAGAAGAGCGTATTCTGTAATGTTATGTTGTTAAACTTAAACATGGAAGTCCTAATTATTGTAACGTTTGGTGTGTTGTTATAAAAAAATAAAAAATGTTTTAAAAATATATATATATATATTTTCCCCTTCTTCACTTACTTTCATTTCTCTCGCTGTCATGAACCATCCAAGATGGTTTCTGAGTCACTCCATCCTAACAGGCTTTGTGCTTTTTAGGATTGGCTGGTAGGCATTGCACTACAGTATTCTTCAAATTCGGATTTTAAACTCATAGCCTCCTTTCCTGATGTTTGTTCATATGGTGTCACAATACTTCAAGCGTGTTGAATCAACATTCCTAGATAACAAGCATTTTTACATTTTGAGAACTGATCCATACCTTCATCGGCATCATTTGTTCTTGTATTTCTGCCCTCTTGGAGCAACTCTTGCAACTTCAGGTGAGAGCACATGTTATGAGGAGAAATGCACAGTAGACCCCAATGAAGACTGCTAGTAGAATCAGAACCCCAAATACAATGGAATCTCTTATAGACCCAAACAATCCGGTGAGTCATTCCAACAAGGACTAGCCTGTGTCTGTGCTTTCTCTGTGTAAGGAAGCTGCAGACTTAAACAGAGCTGCTGAGTTGAGAGATAATATCAGAAATATTGCTAGAATCTAGAAAATAAGTACAACATTCAGAACCAATTAGAGCACGCTCTCTGCCATGAGAGGTGAAAATGGTATCCAAAGCCATGCTGTTTTACAAAACTATGATGAACAAGACTCCTTCATTATGGTTAATTAGGGCAAGAGCGTTAGTGGCATTGTTAGCAACCTTATTAACAATAGGGACAGTCCACAGATTGTGTCTCATTTTAACTTAATGCTTACCCCTGGCACTAGGTAATACATGCCTACAGAAAACTCCTTCCACCTTGCTTCTCTCTTATGCCATGGAGGTATGGGTAGCTTGTTGTGTCCAGTAACAGGCAAAACATAACCAATGCAACAATAACCTGAACAGTGTATTGGAAGCCGGTTCGAAGCAGAGGTTCAACACATGAATTGGTACCGTGGTATGTGGTGTAACCTGAGTCAGTAAAAGAAAATGTTCATTTGAAAAGTAAAGATACAGCACTAACAGTGACATTCTTGGTTGTTGATAGGGTATAGTTACATTTGCTGATGCCCACAGATATGTTGCCATGTTTTACATAACAAAGGAGACTTTTATGATGGGCATAGGTTTCTCATTCAGTTCAGAATTTGGAGGCCGGTTTGGTGGTCCATTAAACCAAATGAGGACACATGACTTTTACTGCTCTCAGGCCCTTACCAGCTCAGAACAAGTCTCAGATCATCACAGCTGTACCCCCAGTCAAGGATAATGGGTGCCATAGGGAATCTGAAGTCAATATCATGGGGAAGATGAACACAGACTCAGTAGTCAGATATGTTCTGAATACAGACTTTCTGTGAAGTCGCATGTAGATAACTGTTCTTGCTTTCAAACCAAGGATTAACACCAGGGTCTGTAGGATCAGAACAAGCTGTGTCAAAAGTGCCTACAATCAATACTGGAAACATGATGATAAGGTACAGGAAAGTCATATTGTGAGGTCAGTTCGGCAAAGTCGCTGTTCAATCGTACAATTAAAAGTTCAGAAACAGTTGTAGAGCCTCAGCAGCCCCTCACAGCACTTCACGGATTCTGTGGCCGAAGTAAATTCCCACTAGCATAAAGAATGACAAGGCTACCCATAGTCGGAGGTAGTCGTCAAGGTGCACTGGAGGCAGAGTGGAGACCTGCCATCATCTTGCATTGTTAAAAACTGGGCATGTGTACCAATACGGGAATTCCAAAAACCAGCAGAAGCCATCACCTATGAATATGTTGTACAGAGGAATGTAGAAATAGCTTGAAAACATGAATTATTTTCAGTTCCTGTTCCCGTCCTTCCTGTCACACCCTCGGTCACTTCCTCAATAAACATAATGCAAGTAGATAGAGTGTTTGCTATCTGGTGCAAGACATGTTTTTGATCTCACAGCAGAAATGCAAGCGCCTTATTCACAGCAGAGAAAACAGGCAGATTATCGACCAGGCCGAGGACAGTTGTTATACCTGACCAAAGTTGTTATTTCTGTGCCTTTAGGAAGAGTGCTGGAGTTCAGTTTCTCACTATTGTGCATGAACCTTCTGGAGATGGACCTGGTGCTCTGGCCAAGATCCAGAGCAAATGACGAAGGAGGAGTGGTCGCTGCAGTAGGTTTCGGTGAAAAGGCTTATTTTACTGGGGCGACTGAGGCAGTGCAACCACTGTAGCAAGTACCAGTGAGGCTTTGAGAGATGATGTCTGGATCTTTGGGGCCTCAGGTGGTGGCACTTTCTTACAAATAGAGGCATAGTCATCAACAGTATCTGGTAATGGCCATGCTGTATGGGTTGGAGCATCAGCCTCCTCTGATGCACAAAGGTTTACACGCATTCACCAGGGGGTGCCACAGGCTTCAGTCTGGGCTTCCAATACCTGAAAGTACAGTGATCTGACAGCCTTTAGTAGAGAATTACATTACTTCACAATTGCGTCATCTTCCAAGTGGAGGTTCGCCTTACATGGAGACTGTGGAGACTGTGGAGGAGTAGTGGTCATACTCATAGATGTCCTGTAAAGATGTAATGTGCTAACAACCCATGCTTATGATTGCCATTATTACATTTATTACACTTCCTCTGGCTATTTATGGCCTGTCTCCTGACAAACCATGGACGTCTAATCTTGATATCCCCATTTTGGCATTCTATAGTACCTCTAGATTGAGGATAATGGGCCTCATTACGACCCTGGCGGTAAGGGGTTAACGCCAGCGTTAGCTGCGCCGACCCCTTACCGCCAATTACGAGTTCCCCTAGCGCCATGGAGGTTTTAACACCCGATTTTAGCGGGTGTTAAAATCCATGGCGCTAAGGGACCATGGAGTTAATTACGCCACCGTAATTTACGGTGGCGTAATTAACGCCTTCCCCACTCCCATTATGCCCTATGGGGCAAAAATGGGAATGGGGAAGGGTAAATGGGGATTGGGGACTTACCGCCCCGCCAAGGTCGGAATGGGGCGGTAAGTCCGCCAACCACCATGGCGTAAACGTAGTTTACGCCATGGTGGTAAAGTCACGGCCCAGGCGGTAACTTACCGCCTGGGTCGTAATGAGGCCCAATGTGAATAATGCAGATACTGACTATATTTAGAGTGTTACATCGCCTGGCTAGTGAAATGGGTGCCATAGGCACTATCTATTGTAACAGGGAAGCCAAAGTGGAGTGTGAATTGAGTCAGTAGCTTCTTTGCTACTATAATAGCATCTGCTTCTTGCGGGTAAAAGACTCCACCCACCTCTAAAACAAATCTACCAAAACAAGAGCATACTCACATGATAGGCACCTGACGAGCTGTTTGAAATCTATATGGGTATTCAGGAATGGCCCTTCTGAGGTCTGGGGTACACAGAGCAGAGTCTAAACAGTAGGGCCACCATTATGTGCTAGGACAATGGGAGAAGTGCTACAATAATGGTGAGCTATGGTAGGAACGTAAGGGCCAAACCCGCCCTTGTTAATAAGGCAAACATGCCTGTTTTACCAGTCTAGGCTGTGTAGTGAGTCAGGCAGGTGAGGTAGGGTAATAGTGCTCTATGCACTATTGTGTAGCCATTAGGACTGTTCCATAAAGTATCTCTCCACAACTTGCAAGACCACTATGCCTTCTCTTGTTCAGGAGCTGAATTCTGCAATAGCGCATCATTAGAAATGGTGGCAATTGAGGACTGGTTTGCTGAAATAAAAACAAGAACATTATCAGGAGCTGAAAGGCCTCAGAGTGCTGCTAGTCTGGCTGTGTTGTTAGGAAAAGTATTTCCTTGTGCAACATCAGAGACAGATGACTCATGCTCTCTGCATTTAATTATGGCGAGGGCAGTAAAGTATGTAGTAATGGTGCTAAGTAGAACCTTTTGACTTTATGGCATGAGGTTAGGAAAGCTATCTGTTTCACCATTACGTCATGAGTGACACCATGGGCCTAGCAGGAATCTATATTAATAGTAGCAGACATATCTTTTTCTAAAATACTGGCACATATAAGAGCAGTAAGCTCGGCAACCTGGGAAGAATGGGCATTGTGCAAGTAATAAGCTTCTAACATTTCATACTGTTTTCAAACTGCATACCTTGCTGTACGCTGTCTCTGAGAATCTCTCAAACAAGAACCATCAGCATAGAGAATCAAGTCAAGGTTCCTTAGTGGCACAGCTTTTAAATCAAATCTGGGGATTAAGAGGTGTTCTGTAACCATAAGACAATCATGTGGTTTTCTATTGGACGGCGTAAGGAGCAGAGAAGCAGGGTTCAAAATAGAGCCACATTATATAGTCACATTAGCAGAAAAGAACTGCGGGTTCTCATATTTAGTCAAGATAGACTTAGAAATGTGCTAAATATACCCTTTCAGGAGTGAAGCAGTAACTGCATGACATAATAGTGCTGTAGTGACCACAAACCGGAAACAGGGTGACAGACCTGCCGTAAGGGGGTCCCTGGCTGAACAATAATAGGTGATAGGTTCATACTTGATGCTGTGCAACAGAAACAGTACCCCTAAAGCAATACTATCAGGTTCATCACAGTAAACAGTTTCTTATATTTGGAAAGGTGTAGGGCTTGGGTTTTGTCTGCTCTTGTTTGATCATTGTGCATGCTTTGTCTACTCCTGGAGACAAGTGGCGAGGTTCAGGAGTTGAATCAAGGGCGAGCCTGTAACATTTTTGCAATTGAGGCATAACCCATGATACATTACCTGCAATATCTGGCCATTCATAGCAATTCTTTCAAATGTTTGCAGGTTGTAGGTGTAGGTACTCGGAGGAGGACATCAGTTTGTGTTTTAGACAGATGTCTAACACTGCAGTGAAGTCATACCCAAAGTAATTGTTAGGACAGCTTTTCTAACTAAGGGCTTCATAAAACCATATCTGGGGCAATACAGAAACTCCACTTTTAGTATAAGGCTGTGCCACCTGAGAACATTTGGTAGCGTAGACAGAGCAGCCAGGCTTTTCTTAGGAGGGAGAGAGAGCTGTAGGAAGGTACAAAGAAATTGTAACATACACATGGTCTAAAGAAATGCTGAAACACTATGTATTGGAAAAATAATCATTTATTATAAATACATGTAGGCCAAGATAAATCTTTGGAAAGGTAAGTACTATTACATATTATACAAAACACAATCATTAAAAAACAACTTAATACGTATGGTATACAAACCAAAGTATAACCTTGTTAAGAATAGCAATAAGCAATTCAAGGTGAGTCAAACCTAAATTTATACATTCAAAATGACACTATGCTATTCTTGGGGAATAAGACCAGGTTAGTTATACTTTCTGAATACAATAGGTAATTCGCTATTGGTCCTAACTCAGTGTTATTTAGTTAAAGAATTACTTGATTAGACCAACACTATTGCACCAAACCAGTCGTTAACTTGCCTACAGTCATCTATACTCATTGACCACTGCATCGACAACAGACCGACCCCATTGTACTACGGCCCACTGCCTACTAGTAACTCACTTCCTCTGGGCAAACACACCTAGCAGACCCTGCGCAGTCAGACTAGTAGGTCAGAAATCCCGCTCTGCCTACCTCTCGACACAGTTATCAAACAGGCTACCAGATCTGCATGGTCCTTGAAATGGCAAGTAATTGCCATAACTTAATCATTACAACCCTGCACCCAACCGTGCTCCTGGAGCCGCGTGTGTCACCGCAGAATACCACTTCCTGAACGCAATCTACCTAAGTTATGTCCCGGTAGGATAGCTCAGCGGCAACGAGCTCGCCTTGGAAACAAGACGACACAAAGCAATACTGGTTCAATCCCCGGGTCTGCGCTTAGAGCCCTCTGGGTATTAAGCGCGTTATAAATACGCAACTAAGACATATTCTGATAACAGCACCTCGTTGCCCCAGGGCTGTGTGAGCGCTTTAAAAATGCACCAAAAAAAAGAAAAAAAGGGCGCAAACTTTCCCATCTGTACCTTTGATACGTGATGCCCTCCTTCTTGGTTAACAACTCGTTGACCATGGCATGAACTATAAGGCTCAACCTTCGTAGTTGTTAGGCAGAATCCTGTGCAGTTCCCTTGGGGAACACTGCAAAAAGAATAAGACTACAGGAGCAGCAGTAAACCCAATTGGTAGCAGTCTGCACCACCCAGATTTACCTGGTAGCTGTGGCTGAGAAGTCAGACTTCTCTCAAGAAGAGTAGGGCAGTATGCAGAGTATACACAATAGGGTCAAAACACAGTAGAGCGAGCAAACAAACACTGACCAGAGCTTTGTATATAAAGTATAGAGTTATTTATTTAAAACTCACTTTAAGGCATATACGAGCTTTCTTAATCAAAAGCAGGTTAAAACACAGTCATAGAAAATATACACACCTCCCTTGATAACTATCAGACAAGTCAGGGCTAAAGCACACTATTTGTTAAGACAGAAGTGAGCGCTTAACCTAGCTGGCACTCCAATACTTTATGTTAAAAAAAGGGAGAGAAAAGGCAAACCAAAGAATAAAACAGTTCCCAACACTTTTAAGAGTTCAGAGCAAGGGGAGAAAGGCAGGTTATACTGTAGAGCCAAAGTTCATAGGCCAGGCCCACTTTGAATGGAGCAAAGCGAAATGTGCCCAGGATCACACTGTTTAAAGTGCACTGAAAGTCTTTGCAGAGTGTTCAAAAGAGGTTGGGGTGAGTCAAAAGATATAGTTAGAAGGCCTGGAGCCAACCCAGTTTAGAAGCAAAGGATTTAAGGGTCACCTTTAGCAATCTGTAGAAAGGGAGGACAGGCAGAACACAGTACCTTGTAGAGAAAGGAAGCTCCAGCGGGGGCAGTTGTTCCTGGCAGTGGTTGAAGTTCGGGTTTCCGACCCGGGGAAGAGAGGATCTCGCCGAGGAAGAAACTTGGAGTCGTTGCACTGCACAGGGATGAAACCAGCCGCGGAGTTCCCGATTAAAAGGTACAGTCCTTTTATTCGCGGTCGAAAGTGGTGAGCTTGGCTATCCGGCCGCCGGGGTGCTTGGCACGGGCGATTCGACCAAGGGCCGTCTTTGGAAGGGTGAATTGGTTGGTCCCACCAGCTCAGAGGAAGAAGACTCGTCCAGCAGAAGATCTTCTCTTGTCGTTGGAAAAGTGGTGAGGTAGCTGCAGCAGGGCTTCAGCGGTGGTGTCGTCGTTGCAGATGGCTCAGCTTCGTCCCTCTTCGGATTCTTAGGTCCTGTGGCGACTTCTGAAGTTCCAGTCCCAAAGGCCCTACTTTTATGCAGAAAACCCCCATTCATCAGCCTAGCTGTCAATCACACATGCTAAGTGGTGAGCCGGGTGGCTCACCACTGGGCCAATCAGAGTAGAGTGCGACTTGGGTTGCTAAGGCAACGCAGTCCAGGGTGTCAATTCCTCCCTCCACCCTTCCTGTGGAACCCAGACAGAGTGGCACCATTTGGAGGGCTTCTGTGGAGAGGCCCGCCAAAATAGTGGAACAAAGGGCTCGACCTTGGTCAGAGTTACAGAGACGGACACAAACACCATTTTAGAATCGAGTTCTGGCAAAAAGACCCAACCGGTGATCTAATATTAAATAAATTAACCGGCAGTATCTTTAACATTGCACCAAAAAGTGGTGCATTTAAAATCAATGGGAAATCCCATAGAGAATATTCCGAGAATATTCTGCCACCAGCCAGAAACTCGACGAGGGGGGACTGGACAGTGCCCCCTCGAAAACAGACCCAGGGGCAATCGAATTACCCCTTACCAGTACTTCCACAATATGATGGTTTGTATTGGTTCTGTTCACAATTTTGGACTAGTAAAGCCAATGGTGACTTTACATGCCCTGGGAGACAGTAGTCAGTCCCAGGGTATGGAGTCTATGTTTGGGGGTCACTGTGACACCCCTGTGGTACTGCACTGAGGGTGCTGTGTACCAAGCATACAAAAAAACAGATGATACCCTATGGAGTAAAAAGGAACCCCATAGCCCATAAGCACATAACAAGTCAAAGACATACCTCAAATCATGCCTAAGAGTGGGAGGAAAAGAGTCTCACTCTTAGCAGGAGAAAAAAACAAACCCCAAAAATCCAGCAAAGCTGCTGGGGGGACTCACTAGGTTTGGGAAATTAGCCTTATAGGAGAATTCTCCCTAACAGTAGTCAATTCGACCAATAATAGTGAATGGCATATATCTTCATAATCGCTCACAATATATGTAATGCCGTAAATTGGTCCAAATTGCGACTTGCTACAGATTACGACGGAGTGCTCGTGATCTAATCTGTCACAAGGGAGAATAACGTAACCCCACCCTCAACTTCTTATATTCATCTGCTTGTGTCTGAATGCTTATCACTGCTCTGCCATTGCTAACAATGAATTTGCCTCGCTCACACCACTAATTGCATTTATCATTGTGCAGGATATAACACTCTGTCAGTTTGCATAGTCTTACATGTCTACCCTAGTTGTAATTGAATAGCGTTTAAATACCTACTATTTGTATTACTGTGGTTATCAATCATCATGCCTACTCTTTGCAACTAAGTATAATGATCTTTGCTGAACCTAATTCATTGCTATATTTCTTTAGGACATACAATATGGTTCCAACGCACCTAAAGCAACCAGTATAGCTTCACCGTGCCATATGTGAAGAATATCTGCACACCAAAATCGCTCCATAAGGGCTATATTAGTTTGTTCAACTTGAATAATATCTAGTTATCCCTCAGTTTTTATAATCCTACCACTACCTACCAATAGTATTAGACCTCACTCAACCTAGCCAGTACTAGCAAACTTGCCCTATTCAGTGGACTGTCATCAACATTGCCTACTTGGGTACTACGAGGGTGACATCCCTCGATTATGGCTCCCACCATTACAAAGGGTGACTCCCTATTCTGCACAGGAGGAGCATTCACCCTGATGAGTAACAGCTTTCCCAAAATTGGTTGCCTTCGCCACCACCCTGTCCCATGCCCCACCCCTTTTCTACCAAAATCAACTCCATTGCCACCCACTTCACCCCTTCAGACCATACACAGCATTCCCAGATGCAGTGCCATATCGATTACACTAACCAAGGAGAATTTTCCCACTAACAGTATTTCCACCCATTACCACATTATCATCCCCAGTACTGGCCTACAACGCGCAAGGCGTCTCAAATCCAGGCTACCTCTCTCACTCTCTACCAGCACATTTCCCTGTACAGGTTATATACTAAGAGATCCAGAATGGCATCATGACTTTGTCATTACCTCAACCTCACCACTAGCCACGCCCGTAAGCAAAGGCAGCACATCATAGTACAACCCACCCACGTCCCCAGCATCACCAGCCAAAAGACAAAATGTAAATATGTGTACCCAAAACAACAATAAGACTAACAGCCAACCTAAGCAACACACATCCATACATTTACAAGTCTCAACCTCTCTACCAGTGCCTTCACCCCCGCTCAAAGGAGCCCTCCTCAACACACAATCCTTAGGTGCCCATGCCATTGAGATACATGACCTTATCTTAGATCAACAGCTAGATTTTCTAGTAATTACCGAAACATGGCTGCACCAGGCCTCAGGTCCTCTGCTTACACTAGCCTTTCCCATGACTTTACCCTAATCAGGACTGACCGACCCAATCCAACCTTCAATTTAGACCATGCCAACCAGACTTCTTGGAAGGCTACGAATTACTGCTCATTAAATTGACAACCAACCCTAAAACTACCTTCAATTTCCTCATAATTTGCAGAGCACCCAATCACCCCTATCACCCAGAAATTGACATCCCATTACTCATTACACACTGTATCAAGCCTAACACCAAATGTATCATCCTAGGTGATATCAATTTGGTTTCAATGACACCCTTGACCATAAAGCTAGTGCTCTCTACACCTCCCTTATGAATATGAATTTCACTCAATTAGTGAAGGCACGCACACACAACAAGGGTAGAACCCTAGATTGGATACTTACTCTAAATGCATGCCTATCCATTGATTCCATCTTGGCAATATCCTGGTCCTATAACCACCTTATCTGCTTCCAAATCAGAACACAGGATACAATATCCATGACTAATACATCACTTACACCCATAGAAATAAGAAATACTAAGAACTTTACTGGGGAAAATATCTCCCCCATACTGCTAGAGAGATTCGCGGCCCAAACCACTACAGACTCTGATCCCAGTTGCCTAGCAGACATCTATAACACTAGCCCCCTGGCCACCATCAATGCCCTAACACCTCTCAAAAGCATAACTCCAAGACTAGCTAAACACTCCAATTTTTGGTTCAACAAGGAACTTGTAGCGCTACAGCGTAACAAAAGTTCCCTAGACCACATCCACAAAAAAACTCTCTTGGCAGACTCGGCAACGCCATTCTCCGATGCCAACAAACTATATAAATCTACCTTAATAGCACATAAAGCCGACGCCTTCAATACTCGCATAACCAATGCAGCCTCTAACTCCAAAGAATTATTCACTGTTCTAAAAGTATTAGAAAACCCTATACCGGTGGCCACCCCTATAAATACCAGTAAAGCGTGGTCACCATACAAAACGCGCTATCTTCAAAAATCGACATGCTCCAAAACAAAATAAAAGCCAAAAGAAAACTAGTAGATAGTAAAAACTCCCCATTACCACTACAGAACATGGAAATACAGAAAGAATATTCACATTCTCACAGGTTTTAAAAAAAAATGTTTTTATTAGTTTCTTCACATAAACAATACAAACCAAACTTGCAGTGCATATGGTTACATTTCAATTATGCATCACTTAATTATATTCACTGCACCCCTTATCCCTCCCCCCTTTTTAAGCCTACTCCTTCTCACATTCTGTTCCTGCATCTTGTGACAGGGTGTCCTCTGCCATGGGTTCCGTCGGGTCTCGCATTGGCCCAAATAACTCCGCTATTAATAATTTCCAGGCCATCAGGGTCTCTGTCTCCCCCCCCCCAGCACTACTTGATTCTTGCCATACTATAGTTTCTGCCTCAGTCCATTTCTGCAAATCTTTCCACCACACCTCTAGTCGTGGTCTATGGCATGTCTTCCACCCCATAGCAATTCTCCTCTTTGCTAGCACATATGCCATGTCCTTTAGTTTGCTCATGTGCTTACTTTTTTGTGGTCTAGTGAACCCCCCTAATAAGCAGGCCCATACTGTATCAACTACAATCTTAATACCTCTTTCTGCTAGTCTGTGTGCCACTTCCCTCCAAAAACGCTCAATAACCGGGCATGACCAAAACATATGTACCATACCAGCATTCTCTTCATCACATTTGGGGCATGCTTGCCGTCCCATGTTTTTAAACCTAGCTATCTTCTGGGGCGTCTTATACGCCCTGTGCGTGATATACAGTTGTATCTGCTTTAGTCTTGCATTCCTCGACACCTTCTTATGGTACCCTTGGGCTCGTTCCCACATCCCATCATCCATCGGGGCTCCCACTTCCGTCTCCCAGTCTTGTCTCAGTTGTACTACCTCTTTTCCTACTTTGGACATCATCATCTCATATATTCTGGATATCACATGTCCCCCCTCTGCTATGTCATAGATTATATCTATGGTGCCATCTGGTTCTTCCTCCAGTACCACTTCGGGCCATGTCCTCTGGATTCTATGCACCATTCTATGATATGTGATATACTGGCCAATATGTAACCCTGTTTCCTCTCTCAGCGCCTCAAAATCTATTATAGTCCCTTCTCGCCAAACATCACCCATTGTTGCTATCCCAACCGGTTCCCAGTGGTTTCTGATTGTCATCATTAGTTGCTTTTCTTCCCCCGCTAGTGCTACCAATGGCACCTGTGGAGAACACGGGGATGGGCTCTCCATCATCCGACAAGCCCTGCGCCACATCTTCCACCCAAGTATCATCATCTTGGGGCGCCTTTCCATTACTATCTTGGGAAGCCACATGATCTCCCTTAAATAGAATGGGGCACAATATTGTCCAAACAGCCTGGACTCAGAGGTCACCTCCTCTGAGAGCCATTTAGCCACATATTGTAGCTGGCTTGCTAGTTAGGCAATTTTACACCCCCTCTCTCATAAAAATTATGTAGCTTCCAGAGGGCCACTCTATTCCGTGTGCCATGCCAGAGGAAATCCCTATGCATACTATCCAATCTAACAAAGAATGTTTTGGGTATCAAGTGTGGTATATTCCCAAAGTAGTGCAGAAGCCTAGGTAGAACCACCATTTTCAACATTGCCCCCCGTCCCATTATCGCTAAAGGCAGCTTCACCCAAAACCTCATGCAATTTTCAATCTTCTTAATGGTTACCACTGTATTGCACTTATGCTCCTCTTCCACCGTGTGGCATATATCTATCCCTAAATAGCTAAATGTGCTAACCTCCCATGGTATCTGTAACACCGGTAGCCGTTTCAATGGGATCCCTTTGTATCCACCCAATGGGAACATGCTAGATTTCTGAGGGTTCACTGCTATACCAGACAGCCCAGCATATCGTTCCATCGTTTCCAAGATGTATAGAAGGTTCTCATCAGGGTGTCGCAAGTACAACTGCATGTCATCCGCGTATAGGGAGATTAGGTGTCGTTCCTCTCCCACAGCAATACCTATCGTATCATATTGTTGCCTCGAGTATATCGCTAGGGGTTCCAAGGCCAATATATAGAGCATAGGGGACCATGGACATCCTTGTCTGGTACCCCTGCAGAGTTGTGATGTTTCGGATATCACTGCTCCTGTTTTGACTCTGGCCAACGGTTCACTATATAACATGTTCGCCCACTGTAAATATCCAGGCCCCATTCCATAGCCCGCCAAGGCCACCAACAACCATGGCCATTTGACCGAGTGAAAGGCCTTTATTGCGTCTAATGATACAATTACCAATTCACCGTCATTCTTGTTCCCATGCTCAATAACCCGGTGGAGTGGTCTGAGGTTATTAGATATTTTCCTGTTCGGGACATAGCCAGTCTGGCCGGGATGTATTAATTTGCCAATAACCCTCCTCAATCTACTTGCCAAGACGGCCGTCAGTATTTTACTATCTTGATTTAGCATTGATAGGGGCCTATACGAACCATAGCTATGCCCAGGTTTATTAGGTTTAGGAAGCGGTTATAATCGCTTCCCTAAGTTATTGGCAGTCTGCCCAGCTCATATGCCTCATTCAACATATCCAACAGCGGAGGTAGCACCTCTCCTTTAAATATGTTATAGAATTCACTTGGGAGTCCATCAGCCCCCGGAGTCCTGCTAGTGGGCAACTGTCTTACCACCCCTTCTAACTCTTGTAAAGTAATCGGTGCATCTAGCTCCTCCCTCTCGTCCGCACTGATCTGCGGCAATCCTATAACCTCCAACGTTTCCGCTATCATCTCGTATTTACTCTCCCCATCATCTCCATATAGTAGCCTGTAATAGTCTGCAAACTCCTGGTTAACTCCTTCTTGGGTATCGACTACACTGCCATCTTCCCTCATTATTGTTCTGATCGTGGGTCTGGGGGTTTCACTCTTATATAGCCATGCTAAGATCCTTCCTGGTTTATCCCCTCCCGCATGCTGTCTCTCTATATATTTTTTGTAGTTAAGGTTACACAGTCTGTCCCAGTGCCCAGCACATTTCTGCTGAAGCCTAAGTATCAATTCGGTATCTTCCTTCTCTTCCTCCTTCAGTGCCCTTTCCAGTTCTCCTTCCGTTTCCCGCAGGTCTGCCAGGATCCCTCCCTGTAATCCTTTGGATTTTGCTATGGCTACCTCTCTCATCACAACTTTAAAGGCTTCCCACAATGTGCCTGCCGACCGAGTCCACGCTACCAGTATTTGTCTCAAAGTAGTTCACGATCTCTTCCCTCATATACTCCCTAAAGAAGGAGTCCTTTAGCGCCTCTGCTCTGAGGCGCCATGTCGGAATCCTCGCTCTCGGGGGTCGACATTGCCAACCGATGATCAGAGGAGAGTGGTCCGAGTGGACCCTCGCTTTATATTCCGCTTGCGTGATTTCAATTATTATCCCTTGCGTGACGAAGACATAGTCCAGCCTTTTGTGTCATTGCTGCGGGGCAGAATAATGCGAATATTGCCTTTCTTGGGGGTGTAGCAACCTCCACACATCTCCAAACCCAAAGTCATCCAACAATGTCTGCAGCGCTCTAGCTGCTGGGGCGGGTCTATCCATTTTCCCATCTGATCTGTCAACCTTAGGGTTTAGTACACAATTGAAGTCTCCCCCCCAGATCACCGCGCTAATGTTGTTACATATGGTTCTAGAATATGCCGCCGTATTCTGATTCGGGCCATACGTATTTATAATGCTTATCTCCCTATTTTCCACCAATCCCCTCATAATGACCATCCTCCCATCCGACTCAACCAACGTCTGTAACAGCTGAAACGGGACATGTGGTACCACCCAGATAATCACTCCCCTGGCGTAAGCTGGATAAGACGAGCCCACCAACGTTCCCTTCCATTTCTTCCCAATCATCTCTAACTTATCCTGCGTCAGGTACGTCTCCTGCAGCAGGGCTATGTCTACCTTCTGCCTGCGCAGATATAGCATAACCTTATTCCTTTTAAAGTAGCTATTAAGCCCCCTGACATTCCAAGTAATTATCTTAAGGTCTCCCATGACTTGTCAGAGTCCACTCCTCACCCCACTCATGCAGTCCAGATTCAATTGTATTCCTCGTCTATATAGGCTTGTTCCCCAACTCAAACTCCCCTTAACTAAAAACACAATAAACACCCCAACTTCCCACCCTCCCATCTCCCTACCCCAACCCAACAACAACCTCCCCAACTGTTGCCCAGCTCCATCCCTGGATCTCAGGCACCCCCGTATCTAGCCCTTTCTGGCAATAGCCCGTACTCGCGGCTCAGCAGGGTAAAGCCGCCCTAGTGGCTGTTTTACTACTAACTCCTGGGGGGTAGGTTGCCTTCGTTCTGCTGCTCCTGTTTACTACAAGTACACTGCGCCTATTGCTTCCCAGTCAATTTAGGCATTTTATTCTCTATATTCCAGTCTAACAGGATCAAGAATTCCGAAAGTGGCATAATGCAATTCGAATGTTCCACAGTCTCTTGCTGGGGTTCCCCCCTTACTTTTCACCCCAGTATTCATAATGCATCCCCCTCACTTATCGTGCTTCTCTCTGACCTGCTCCTCATCTCGCTCCGGACAGCCCTGCAGGTCCAGCCATGCCGCCGCTTCCTCTGGGGTGTCGAAAAAGAACGCTTTACTTTTATGCAAGACTTTTAGCTTTGCAGGGTACAAAAGCATGTACTTGATCCCAGCCGTGCACAGTCTCCTCTTGACCGCCACATAGCTGTATCGCTGTCTCTGCACCAACATTGTGTAATCCGGATACGCTGTGATGTTGTTAGATGCCCTTTCTATCGTTCCATCTTTACGAAAGAATTCCAAAATCTTCTCTCTATCTTTATAATTCAGAATCTTCGCAATGATCGCTCTAGGAGGGGCCCCGGGCTGCGGTTTCCTCATCAGGGCCCGGTGTGCTCATTCAACAGTAAACCCTTGTGAGAGCTTGTCTCCTCCTATCTCTTGCAGGATCATATTTTCCACATAGTCTGTGGGGTCCTGGCCTTCTTCTCCCTCTGGCAAGCCGACCACACGGATGTTGTTCTGTCTTGCCCTTCCTTCCGCTTCTTCTACCCGGTTCTCAAGATTAGCCACCTGCTGTTTTAATATGTGGACCTCCTTCGCATTATTTGTGCTGGTTTCTGTGTTGGTTTTCACCGCACTCTCCAGACCACTCGTTCTTTCTGCAAGTGCTCTGACATCTTGCCACAGCACTGTGACTTCTATTCCCACTGCATCTATTTTGTTCTCCAGAGACGTTCGCAGGTCCGCCATCGCTGTCCCCCATGTGTTTCTTAGCTCCGTTATAGCTGCTAGGACCTGGTGGTTTTCTCCCTCTGGAGTGCCGTCCGCAGAAGCTGTTGCTGAGCTTTGTACCGGGGCAGTGGGAGTCCGCTGCGTCTTGGCAAAGACCTCCATTGTGGGTTGTTTACTCCTGAGTCCTTTCACCGACATCATGCAATCCCGTCTGCATGTACAGTTCCGGTCCCTTCGTATCGTACAGGTTCTATCTCACAGTGTTTCTGAGGCGCCACTAGGTCAGTTCAGACCCGGGAGCATCCCCTGCAGAGAGCTGCAGTATATGGTAGCATGCACTGTACTACGATTTCGAGTGGGTTGTATCCTCCCACGTACCTTCTCCGACTGTTGCAGGCAATACCCTCTTCACTTGTTCCCAAGGGTCTCTAGGTGCACCTTCTTCTCCACCACCACTATACCTCGGGCTCATGTGGCGCTTGGTGTTATGCGTCCAACTCAGTGCCTGCTACCGTACTTCTTATCGTGCTGTCATCCAGCAACCAGCAGCATGTTAGTGTGGGTCTTCCTTTATGGCATGGGTCTCAACTGCTCCTAGGGGTGGTAATATCAAGTTAGATCAGTTCGCCAGGCGCCTGTTCCCCTGCAAGGTGGTTGAGCCGACTCCCATTGCCCTTTGAGCACCAGTGTGAACTTCGTCGTGTGGGGCGCTTGTTCTGTCCAATATTATATCAGGAAAGCGTTCTGATTGGCGCCTTCCATGCCCCACTATGATTAAAACATGTGTTTTGCAAGCCCCATTGCCTCTCCACATATAGCTCGTCTCAGACCTATCTCCTCAAGCAGATCAGGAAGGCACTCCCTTCCTCATTTCAGCCGGTTGCACATGCGAGGCAACGATCCCCTCTGATACATTGACAGGGAAGCGGGGCATGCAGTGTTATTAAGTTTTGTATTTGAGTGCAGTATAAATATACAGCGCAGATCGCACCAAAGCTTTCACCACCCTCTGTTCGTGCAGGCAACGTTTCCGCATCACCGGCTCAGTCTCAATGAGCGCATCAATGTCTCTGCTTCGCCGGCTGACCCGGTGACTTCATATATAGTGGCAGAGAAGTGTAGCAAGATCCGCGCCGGCTTCCTTGCTCAGCGCGGGTCTTTCACTGACCTTTCATAGCAGCAACAATGCGTCTGCTCTGTAGGCTTCAGACCGAACCCCCCACACAGCAACAGAGGTGCACCAAGTGGTTCGCACTGGCTTCGCTTGAGCCGCGATACATTAGCTCTGATAGCACAAACGCTGATACACTTGTTGCTGCCCGGGACGCCCTTCTCACTTTAAATGCTCCGCCACCGCTGCCCTCCAGAGCTCGCTCGCCGCCAGCGCTGTGTCCACGGTGCAGAGTGTTCGTTCCAAGTTTTACAGTGAGCCCGGCAGGACGGACGCAGCGCCTAGCAACACAAACAGGCCCTGCACAGCCCCCGAACGCCGGTCCTCCTCTCCAGCCGCCGCTGCCCAGATTTATATATGGGCTTCTACAGCATCGGCCTCATTTCCTTTGTTGTCCGCCATTTTGTGCCGCAGCATTTCTCTGCGGCCACAGCACAAGAAAGCTTCTTTCCCATCCTTGCCAACATCTGATTCGCTTACAATTTTCAATTAGTATGGGGCACACAGTCCGACATCTATGCTTCCATTTATGGGGACTGTGAGTCGTTTTTCCGCGTGTTTTCGTCAGATCAGTTATGGATCTTCAGGAGCAGCTCCACGGGACACGTCCTACTTCATGGCTAGTTAGCCACGCCCCCTTCACATTCTAACAGGTTAGCCAAGAAAAGGTGTTGGACACCATTTCAAAACTTAAAGTATCTAATTGTAAAGGAAACTGCTTTCCGGCCCAACTAATCAAGCTATGCGCGTCTGTACTCACTCCTATCATCACCAATTTTGTTAATGCTTCCTTCCACTCAAACGTGGTACCAGCCAGTATTAAAAAAGCATGGGTCACCCCATTACTGAAAAAACCATCATTACACCCTGCAGTACCCACAAACTACCGCCCTATCACAACAGTTCCTTTCTTACTTAAAATAATTGATAAAATCGCCTATGCCCAAATACAAAAATATCTGGAGCACAACCATCTCTTAGGTGAGATACAATCTGGATTCTGCCCAAATCACAGTACTGAAACAGCACTGTTAGATTTAAAAATACAAATGGATTCCATAAGAGACTCTGGAAACTTGTGTATCCTACTACTATTAGACTTGTCAACTGCTTTTGACCTGGTTGACCATGATAAACTGTGTAATACATTGCAATCCAACTTCAAATTCTCACAGGAAGCCACACGCTGGGTCAAATCGTTTCTCTCAGTACGCACCTCTATAGTTGCCATAGGCAAGGATGCTGCCAACCCCATACCAGGCCCTATAGGAGTGGCACAAGGCTCTTGCCTCTCACTCACGTTCTACAATGCATACACAAAGTTACTCTTTGCAGCCTTAGATGGAATGGGTGTGATTTACACAAACTTCGCTGACGACACACAGATACTCATCCCCATCTCTGGTAACCATGAGCAAGACACAATTGTAGTAAACAGAATATATGCCATTATTCAAAACTGGACGGCAAATAATAGCCTGTATCTCAACGACGAAAAGACGGAGATACTCATCGTCGGCTCGCCATCCAAAATCAAATCTCTCCCTTCTGACTATTGCTCGATAACAATCGACGGTACATCTATTCTCATACATCATCAGATTCCAACCCTATCTAGATACCAACCTCACACTGACCAAACATGTGAATGCACTGTCATCAGCCACCTCCTACACTTCCAAGCTTATTGCACTACGGCAGCAATTCCTGACTCCACATAACTGTACAACACTAGCCCGGGCCCCAATACTGTCTAAATTAGACTACTGCAATGTATTATTGCTAGGTGCCTCAAACACTAACCTGGCTAAACTACAACCCTTGTAAAATAAGGCTTTGTGAGCTGCTCTGGGCATAAAGAAAATCAGAGCACATCATACAGATCAGAAGGGAAGCCCACTGGCTCCCAATCAAAGCCAGAATCACCTTTAAAACACTTTGTATCACCCACAGGTGTCTTAATAAAACAGCTCGATCATACCTCAATAAGGGTATTGCCTGCAAGAAGAGTCCAAGATCACTTAGATCTAGCACCAACACTCAACTCTTCATCCCACGATACCAATACCAACTCACTAGGGCGGGTGGGAAACAGCTTCTCTGTACTGGCCCCTAAAATATGGAACTCTTTGCCTGCTAATATTAGAAACGAACATTCTCACCAGAAATCCAAGAACATTTTAAAAACCTGGCTTTTCCATAAATACTAACCACCCCAGTAACTTGACTGTACCCCCTGCGAACAATGTAAATAATTATATATGTATGCATAATGTGTATTCTTATCTGCAACCAGAGAATATCATCTGTAACTATACCTATTCTCATTGTCTACTGTGTGACTGCTCATACATTCTCCCTGTAACCAGACAACTAAGCATTGCTGTAACCTACGCCATGACACCCCAGGGAATGGGCGTATAACAAATTAAAAAATAAAATAAAATAAAAATAACCTTTTTCTATTATGAATGGATACAGTTACACCACCAGTATTACTTTTAAGAACAGAGTTCAGAGATAGAAAAGTAACTCATATACTTTCTAGAGGGGCCTTAAGCTACTCAAGGATAAGTATGAACACAGTAAACTATTTTAGAAGTGCACTAAAGCACTTCAGGGAAAGCAAAATCCAATGGTACGCTTTAAGAAGTATACACAGTTTTTCAGGGGGTCTGGCCAACAGCCATGCTGTAAACATCAGCTTCCCTGAGCTCCCACACGATCCTCTTCAGATTTGCCTGTAAAACATAGATCCTTCATCGGAACACACACCGAAGATAGTGCTGCCGACGGAGCCCAGGAAGTTACCTGGTGCATAGAGATAACACATCCGGAGACGCAGGGCTGTGTATCTAGTATGGTGCTTGCAGTCTCCAGAGCAGGCCACTGGCTCCACTCCTGGGGGAAGGAGTGAGCCTTTTGCTGGTGCAGGCTTTGTGGAGCTGCTAGCAGGCAGAGCGGTTTGTTCCTTTGGATCTGGATGATTGTGCAGCCGTGTGTCCCTGAGCCCTCGCAATGTTCACACATTGGTAGCTGAGCACGTTTTAGTGGCTGGAGGGCAGAGGACATAAAGTTCAGCTTCAGCGGTTACTGGGCGCCCAAAGAGAGGCTGTTTATTAGACACCAGCAAATACACGCCAATGAAAATTACTGTAATATATGTTAGAAAACATCAGTAAAGGGGCATTCTGAATAGGCACCTTAAAGTGTGAGTTGGCCAATTGAGCAGGTGGTTCCTTTGTTATATAATAAATAAAGACAGACCAGACCCCACTTTGCCCTGGGAGACACATCATTGCTCAGTGGAGAGCAGTACAGTTGGTGGGCCTGACGCCTTCCCCCTGGGGCTTCTGGAGCCATTGGAGGTAGTTGATCCTGGTGTAGAGAGGGGTGCAGGTTGCGGCCAGACCACATGAGTGGTTGATTTGGGACATCTTCTTTTCACTTTCACTGGGGAGCACCTTGTTGTGTGTCGCGGCTCCCTGCAACACCGGTTCCATTCCCTTATGTGCTTGGGAACTGGTGCTACAGGGTCCTTTCCTTTTTTCTTTTACATCTAACTTTATTCCCTTATGCGGGGGACACCCCTGCAACTCCCATTCCTCTTGTTCGCTATAATGGTCATGTATGGCATATTTGATCGAATTGTTGGTTGTACAGTATTTTCATACAGCCTAAATTCGGTCAAATAAACCATACAGTCTATTTTTTTCGATCTTTTCTGGTATTTCCCCATGATTCCACTGGACCCTGATACCGATTCACAGTAGAGGGAAGAAGCACATAAGTACAGTGCTGTTCTGTCCACAGTACACATTGGCCCTCATTACGACCCTGGCGGAAATCGAAAAATGATGGCGGAAATGCAATACCGCCATCGAATAGCGCTCGGTGCGATTATGACCCGTCACCGCAAAGTACGATGCCATTAGCGACACCGCAGTGAACGCCAACGCTAACTGCACCAAGTACGCGCGCGCGCGCCATGCCAAGCCGCAATTACCACCATGGCGCAACGGTACGCGAATTCTGACCCCAGCGGACATGCACCTAACGCCATCAAGCACGGCGGAAAGTACCAATCCGCCATGGTGAGAAGTACGGCATCGCGAACCAACCGTAAACGGCCCTACTGAGTGCCTGTACACCGCTCCCTGGCCACATTGTACAACTCCCCGTAGGTGCAATGAAGCCACACAATGCAACCAGTGAAATGTACAAGTCATCCATGCCTGCCAACGAACAAATGAATCTCAAGAGGGGCCAATGGAAGCTGCAGGGCACAGATGGCACGAATACAGAAGCCACACAAATGGACATGACCTCAGTCTCCCTCCAAGAAACGCACGCAAACACAGGCACCTGTGACCAGCCATATTCTGATAATCACATCATACCACCAATCCAACTGGCTGACCGGCATCTGTTACACAAAAGCCATTCCCCCGCCCCTGAGCATCACATCCCTGACCTCACTGGGCTTCGTAGGCAAACGCGCCCAGCACAGTACCACGCAACTATACTCCGAAGCTGGAACCCAATGCAGATCTCCTCACAATACATCGCTCCCCAAATAGGAATATGACACATCACCTGCAAAGAAGAACGCTACACGGTTCATATCAGAATAGGAATTTAATGCACAACAAATTCACCAAGCCCATACAGCCATCAGGCCATGAACTCCAAAATACATTTCACCATTGTGGCCTGCATCCAGCTACTTCTTGTGTGACGCCCTGTACCCTCATGGCACACAGGGGCTACATTCTCGTACGAAAAGGCAACATGGAAGCGCCCCGACCCGCAGGGCCGTCCCAATAGGGAGGCACTAGTCCAGCTGAAAGGCCGAAATGTTGCTCCTAGCCACTAGTACTGCGTAAGGGCATGTGGCCCATTGGCGATCGTCCCATAAGATCGTAATGCTGCTCCACTGATTAACACGAAGCAGCAGGTGTCGGGAGTAAAATCCATCTGCAGGAGTGGCATACAGATGGCAGTGGCAAAAGGGGAGGAGATACCTGTCACCCAAACGAAATGAAAAAGAATAGAATGGCCATCAGAACTACATTTGAATAACTCACTTCAATGATCACACCAAATCCACAGCCATATGCATGCTAGCCCACTCCAAAGGATCATCACCAACCAAAAACCACTAGCGAATCATAACTATCTCTATCGAGGTGAAAACACTATCACAAACGCCTGCTTCCATACTCACATGACATGTGAAACTTCCATTGAGTCTGTGCGTAATGCAGCCTGCAAAATCCACTGTTCCCCCAGCCCGTAATTCCAGTGTTGTGAAGCAACATGTAATTGGGAACGTCCGGCCTTATCGCCCACTTCGCTATTGCGCATCCCATACTATTCATATCAATCATTGTATCCTCGCCATGGCCCCTGTCCCAAGGACATTGAACAATAGAACGTTATATTCGCAGTCAGACCTGTGGGCATCTCCTCGCCGCTAGCTGAAAACCGAAAGCGCCGTCCTTCGAATTCCTCATTTGCAACATCACGTCGAAAAGGCATCTGTGGCCGCTTGAAATCACAAATTAATCCATCTAGTGCGGCTGTGTGTGAAAATGGCAACTGCCTTCACTCACAAATGGGACGCCCCGCCCGTCGGTGAACCTCGGTGCAGTGTAGCATGAGGGTCCACCGTTACTCGAGTACTACGTTCCACTGACCCTTCACAAGTCTGTTCGCGACTGCAAAGATAGTATGTGAAACAATGGGACCAAAGCAGAATGAACATATCAACCAATGCTACACTGCCATCGGGTACAAATACATGATTGTAATGGCAAGATGCCATTCGTCGAATTGCAGCGTTGTGTGCGGGACGTGCTCGCCCAAAGGGGAGAGCAGCTTGCACAGGTGGAATGAATCACCACAGGTGGAGGCCATACAGCCTGGAAACACATTAATTGCACACCCAACCCCCTCCCACAACCACACCCACTCCGAAATGCTACCGGCAGGACTAGCCATGTTGGCCCTGGGGGACCTGATAGCACTGCAAGTACTCCAACTTCAAGAAGAAGACGAACACCGACTACAACCGGCCGCACGGAGGAGACGCAGGAGGAGGAGGAGGGCAAGGCAGGGCCAGCAAGGGCCGCCAGCACAGCCACTACCACCACGCAGGCAGCCCGCTATCCCACGCCTCCGAGCACATCCGTTCAACCTCACTGATGAGCAGATCCACACCCTCTACCGTTTGGACCGGGACACCATAACCGCCATTGTGGACATGACACAGGCTGACCTTGTCAGCATGATAGATAGCCCAACCGCCATCCCACCCCTACTGAAGGTGGTGTCTGTACTCCACTTCCTGGCCACAGGGACCTACCAGCACACAGTCGGACAGTTGCATGGCATTTCACAGCCACTGTTCTCACGGACACTACTGCAAGTGCTCGATGCCCTCCTGCTGCACGCAGACGACTACATCTCTCTACCACGCTCGGAGCAGGAAATTACGAACGCAAAAGTGGGATTCCATGCACTTGGCGGCATACCGGGTTGCATTGGTGCCATCGACTGCACCCATGTGGAATTGGTTG
Source organism: Ambystoma mexicanum (assembly GCF_040938575.1). Taxonomy (NCBI): domain Eukaryota; kingdom Metazoa; phylum Chordata; class Amphibia; order Caudata; family Ambystomatidae; genus Ambystoma; species Ambystoma mexicanum. The sequence continues at coordinate 643,249,993 of NC_090939.1, forward strand.
TCCCACATACCATGGAGGCCCAGTACCGCAACCGAAAACAATTTCATTCCCTGAATGTACAAATGGTGTGTGACTCCAACAGGATCATTACACATTGTTGTGCCCGATTCCCAGGATCAACCCATGATTCTATGGTCTTGAGGAACTCTACTATACCACGCTACATGGAGCGACACGCAGGGAACAGATCCTGGCTACTCGGTGAGTTTCATTTCAAGCATGATAGTGTGGGGTATGTGATGCGGCAATGACCTGGCAGGAAGGGGGGGGTGCGTACGTAGCAATGGCATTCCTCAAAATACCTTCATTGTCCACATACAGGTGATGCCGGGTATCCACTGAAGAGAGGGCTCCTTACACCAGTCCGCAACCCACGGGACCAGCATGAGGAGGACTACAACCATGCCCACTCACGTACCCGTGTAGTCATTGAACAGGCATTCGGCCTACTGAAGACTCGTTTCCGCTGCCTCAGCAGGTCTGGCGGGGCACTCCTGTACCGCCATGAGAAGGTTGCAAAGATGGTCATGGCATGTGTCATGCTACACAACATGTGCGTACGTAGAAATGTGCCCATGCCCCCTGACGCAGAACTGCAAGCACCTGAAGATGGTCATGATGAGGGTGGGGATGTGACAGCACCTCAAGGACTCTGCGAGGCACAGGAGGGCCGTGACATTCGTCAGCATATCATAGATGCATGCTTCTAGCACTCACGCCTGGTGGCTGATACATGGACACGGGACTTGTGGCACTGTGTGTGTCTGGAACATGCACTATATGGACTGTACGCCTATAATGGCCTCGTACACAAAGATCAATGTCCACGCATCTCATTGTATGATCGTGCATTGTTCATGGCATATGTGATATCATGTTAAACACCCTATCGACCCGCCACCCAAGTAAGCCCAACACACCCCCTCCACCCTCCTACCTCCCCCCGAACACCAGTGTCCAAAGATGCTCATTGTCAGTGGGCAGTCGCTATTGCAAGCACCCTCTCCGGGTATCAGGGGCACCCCTGCCTGTGGAGCGCAGGTTCCTCCCAGATCTACGTTGGGGGCTGCCCTGGACGGAACTTGCAACGGATGATGTCTCTGCCTGCTCACGTCCATGCATGTCCCTAAGGGTTTGTGAGAGCTCAGTGAGCACACGGCGCACAGCGGCAAGTTCAGCACATACGTCTTTGGACGTCGCATGCAGTTCCCCCCTCAGGCTCTCGGTGCTTCTCTCCATTTGTACTCTCAGGCTCTCGGTGCTTCTCTCCATTTGTGCCCTTAGTGTCTCTGTACTTCTCTCCATTTCTGCCCTAAGTGTCTCAGTTGATGTTTCTATGGCTGCCTTAGTACCCCCACATTCATCAGCATGGTCCTTGAGGAGCGTGGCCAGTTGCTGCTGTTGCACGATCACCTGGTCGAGGGACTGTTGCCTCTGCTGTGCCATGGCCATTTGCGGTGGTGTCACAGAGGGGCTGCTCACCTCATGTTGCCTTGCCACAGGGCTTGTGGGGGATGGCCAGTCGTCGTCTTTTGGGTGCCCCTGCGTGGTATCCTCATGGTGTACGGGATGAAACAGACAGGGGGATTGAGACAGGTCATGGATGGATCTAACTTCGACATCCCCGTTTTCTGTGTCGGAGCATGCTGCCATTAATGCAGTGTCACCTATGGTGCTGCTGCCACCAGAAGCAGTGCCTACTGTGGCATCCATTGGGGGGACCTGTGGTGGTGCTGTTGTGGGCATGCTGGCTGCTGGGGTGCCTGTTGGAGTTCCCTCCTGTGTGCTGCCACTCGATTTGTGCTGCTGCCGTGTCTTGCTGCGTGCAGCTGAGGTGGAGGGTCTTTGGCCGTTGGTCTTGGCCCTCTTTGCAGGTGTGCTGGTAGGGGTGTCCTGGAGCTCGTCGTTTGAATCGGACCCTGTGGTGGAGTAAAGGAGGGCGAGCGTTATTAATGGGTCTGTGGAAATTGGAATGGCAATGTATCATATGCATTGGGGTGGTACCTGAGGGTGATTTGGGTTGGGGCCTTGGAGGTGGTTTCATTTGTGTGTGGAGTGAGGGTGCAGTTGTTTTGCAGCCTGCAGTTAGGGTGTGCCTGCTGCACGTGTAGAGGGTGCTTTTAGGATTTTTAATTATTTATGTATTTAATGTGACTTTTAAAGTGTGCTATCAGGCCTATGCATGTGGCCGTTCTCCTGGACATGTGTTACTGTTGCACTATGTGGACACGTGGTACTTCACATGATTGGACATTGTGGTTATGGCATTGTTTTATTTGGGGCACCTACCTGATTCTTCGGTTGTCTGCACTCCTTTCTCCATCCCTCCGACTCCCTCTATACTCTCCATTCCAATGGTGGAGGCACAGATTTCTTCCCAGGGGGTCAACTTGATGGGTGATTCCGATCCCCCACCGGTAGCTGTGGCAATGTTGCGGTTGGCAGAAAGTATGCTACGGACGCGGATCCGCAGGTCGTCCCATCGCTTTCTGCATTGCTGTGGGTTGCGGGGTGCGGTCCCCACCGCACTTACCCGCTGTGCCACCAGGGCCCATATGGCCTTCTTGTTCGCAAGTGCCGTCCTGGTCATTTGCGTGGAGAAGACGGCGGCAGCATTCTCCTGGAGGGTCTCTGTGAGCACGGTGAGTTCCTCACGGGAGAAGTGGACCTGCCGCTTGCGGTCGCACGCTTTCTTCGCTACTTTTCCCATTGTTCTTGGTTTCACTAGGGTGGCTGACGGGTAGGGATGTGTCTCAGGGTAGTGTTTTTAATGGTTGTGTGGAAATAGTGTTTTTATAGGTGTACGGCTTGATGTTTCCCGTTCCGGGACCATGTTTTTACTTCCGTTTCCGTATATTTCCGGTCACCGTACTTTCCGGTTGCCGCTCATTGCGGTGACCGCTAAGATGGGTGGCGGAATTGCACCTAGGGCGCCGTACGGCGGCGGTGTGGGCCGTTTTGGGGTCATTTCCGCCATCGCGGACTTTGCACTTCCGCCATGGCGTGGTGCTCGTGCCCGATGGGTCGGAATGAGCCGCACTTTGCTCCGTCGTGCAATGGCGGAAACGCTATTTACGCTATGGCGGTCCGGTCGGTCGATTTCCGCCAGGGTCGTAATGAGGGCCATTGTCTGGTGAGAATTTGCTTATCAGAATGAGTTCTGCTTGTGGAAAAAAGTGCGCTTCTAAAGTCAAGAGGCCTGACACGTCTCGCGTAGCCATCGGCACAAGTGACAGCACAGTCACAGAACAGTTTCATAGAGGCCATTTGCAGGCATTCTAATTCTGCAACATATACTGAAGGAGAAGGCATATCTATGGTACAAAGTGGCACATCCTACATTACAACTGTGTTTTATAATGTGACATAATGCACTGTAACTAAAAGGTCTTACACTATATGGATTGGCAAAAGGGTAGGGGGAGGCATGCCGATGGTCTTCAAAGTACTCTAAAAAAAACTCACTGCACTGTACACCCGAGTTATAGGGTTTGAATAGCCCGTAACTGCTCACAGAAGCCACGGGAGGTTAACACATTAATCTGTAAAATGCTAGCCGAGCACGAGCACCCTAAGTCAGAATCACTACACACACTGGCACATTATGGATGGCATGGTGGGGGAGAAGGTTGAGAACAGGCCAGTAGATAAATAAAAGCCTTTATATGCTATATTGTTGGTGGTCCAGGGTGTGGTCAACCCTCATTTTTCTCTGCTTAATTTATTATAGGATGTTTGATGCCAAACCTACTACAATACCTTGACTTTGTCTTGCTTATGTCTGCTAGATAAAAGCAGAATCACTACTGTACTGGCACCTGTGAAGTTATAAAATCTGCCCTGATGTCCACAAAGCAGGACAGGTTTCATGCTACTGTATTTTCTTGGCTAAGTGAACATTGCCAGACCGTGACATTTTTAAATAAAAAATACATTTGTTGTATGTTCTTTCCATTCACTGTTACTCACTTTCTTGCAGGTATAATGCATCACTGGAAGCATGCTGTCTGCATCCTGATATTGCCTGTCTACCTCAAGGAGACATGACAGAAGTAAGGTGCTTACTGTAAGAAATTCTGATCTATGTGCAAAAGTATTGAGCCTCATTACAAGTAGGGTGCAAAGGGATAACGGGCACCGGTAATGACACCGGTGCCGGTAATCCCTTTGCGCCCTAATACGAGTTCCCAAAAAGGGGCATTCCTTAACGCCTGCTTTTAGCAGGCGTTAAGGACGGGACCCGCAAAGGGACACCAGGGTCAATAACGGTACCGTAATTTACGGTACCGTTATTGCCGCCTTCCCCCTTCCCATTGAGCCCTATGGGGGCTCAAATGGGAATGGAGAATGGCCCTGGTGAATGGGGAATTACCAGTCCCTCCGACCTCGGAATGGACTGGTAATTACTCCATTCACCAGGCCGGAGTCGGAACGATTTTGGAGGCAGCCATGCCGCAAATAGCGGCGTGGTTACCTCCAAAGTCGGAATGAGGCCCATTGTGTTTTCTGCGTATTCTAGATTTTGTTACCCACTGACTACTTCTTGTCATTAGCAATGCAAGCTTATCAGAGTGGAATGCCCTTTACCTGGTGTGTTTCCTCGTGTGTTCAGGGTTGGAAAATGATAAGAAACTTTGCAAATTCCACCAAAGATACATTTACCCTTAACTATAAACATTTTACAAATGTTTCAGCTCCTAAAGAAACTAAAACTGCATAGTAGAGATCTAGCTCATATGCAGCAAATTACACATCTCCATTCACAGACAAAACAAAAGAAAAAGCTCACGTTCAGTGACAAGATTACCTTGACTGTCTTTATTTGTCACATTCCTATAAATTAGGATATTGGCTTCAATGTAGCATAGCTTCTGCTACCCTTCCAGGAGTTTATAAAATCATGTGGTTGCTGGATACTCCTATTTGCTTAATCTGCTCAATCACCCGAGTGCATTTGATTCTGTGAACAACATGCACTCCTCCTGTCCATTCCCGCTGCTTGGGGTATCCCCTCTTTACTTTGCCTAAAATTCCCCTTCTGCTTACTTCTTCTACATTCACTTTGTCAGACATTTACGTCTTACCTTTACTTTGTCTTCATCCTCACATTGTCAAGGTGGTAATGGATATGGTAAGGTTAGGGTTGGGGTCAGTGGGGATGTAAGGGGATGATTATGGGGGAGAAAAAGGGTCTTGCATCTGTAATGACAAAGTGAATGTTAGAAGAAGTGAAAGACAGAAGTACAGGTATGAAGAGGTAAATATGACAAAGTGAATGCATGCAGAAGTGAATGCATGCAGTAGAGACATAATTCCTGCTGCTCATGGATATTGATGGGTACTATCCTGTAGTGGCCTGCCTCCTTTCTGTTTTGTAGATTTCAGTTTGTCCAGACTGTATATTCAGAGGCCCTCTTTCAGAGTGACTTGTGGAAGGTTTGATCATATTGTCTATGTTTTTCCATATGAACATTGAGCCTCTGATAGATCTGGTGGTTGATTTCAGCATAGGCGTTCGTCAGAACATCATTGGTCTATATAGCGATCCACTATGGGAATTGTGAGATAATATATTCTGCTTGCAGGAGTGAACATCTCCTGTCAGCACATGGTTTACTGAAATATAATGTATTAAGGTGCGCTTTCAGAGTCAGTGTAGAATGAAAGGAGGTTAGTTGAGCACAGCTTCCCATGTCTGTTTCCATCAGTACTAGCTAGCTTTCCCTCCAAATGAATGATGTACACAATGTAACTTGGAACATTGAGCAGCTCAGTTTTGCATAGTACATTATAGGAATGTAGTACAACTCTTGTCTCCTCCTGGTCATACAGAGAACAAACATAAGGGCATCAAGATGTCACTTTTGTGATGCAGTACATATTCAATGTTTGCCTGCGTACCTCAGAGCATCATTAATAGATAGTACTCTTTTATATCGCTGAAAATGCTTGTCTTCGCGAGACAAAATAACAAGATAAATCCCTAATTAAGAGGATGATGTTGACCACCGTTGCACAGCAGATATCCAAGGACACGTTTTAAAATGGTAGCCAACCAAAAGCTGTGCGTGGAGCTATCAGAAAAAAACAAAGCTTTCGTATTCTGGCACGCGTGGAATGTTGTCTACCTTGTAGATCAACATTCCAGGCGTGTCAGTTGAGTTATTGCTGAGGCCCTGCCGGCTTCTTATGTCCGGGGTCCAGAATAAAACCATAAGTACTTCTGTGTGTTTGGATTTCTTCACTGGCAACGAGGTATTCTGGACTCCGCTCCACGCGTGCGGGGTCAGCGCCTCTCGGCAAATTCAGGCCGTATCATTCTTTTTGTCTCCAAACCCTGGCGTCGGTCTGAAGCGGGAGTGGGTGGCGCTGCAACGGTGCGAGCGGACAGATGAGAAGGAGGTGCTGCAGGAGGTGTGGGCGTGTCCCGGGCACCTAGTTCGCCGTCCAGGGTGATCGCTTCAGCTGTCGGTGAAGGTGCCGCTGAAGGTGGGAGGGCGTACCCACGCCGAAGAAACAGGGGCGTTCCTCGGGGTTCCTGATTGGTCGTCCAAGAGCATCAGCTGCTTCAGGAGGTGTGTGGGCCTATACCGTTGGAGAAACAGTGGGCGTTCCTCGTGTGCCTAATTGGCTGCCCAAGAGGATCAGCTGTTGGCATCGTGTGGACGTACACATGCTTTGTTTGGTCACTGGCAGCGTCATTGGGGTGCAACGTATCCTGCCCAGAAGCAGGTGGATTTTAATTGGGAAACCCGCGGTGATCATCGTCGTTCTTTCAAGTACGCAGATCGATTCAAGGGGCCTCATTACGACCCTGGCGTTAACCATGGCGCTATTAGCGCCATGGTTGAAGCCGGTATTTTACCAACTGCGCCATGGTGAATGGCGGAATTACCGTCCCATTCCAAGGTTGGCGGGGCGGTAATTCCCCATTCACCATTGGCCCTTCCCCATTCCCATTTTTGCCCCCATAGGGCTCAATGGGAATTGTGAAGGCGGTTATTACGGTACCGCAAATTGTGGTACCGTAATTACCTCGAAAGTCCCTTTGTGGGTTCCTTCCTTAATGGCTGGTAAAACCAGCCGTTAAGGTCGGGACCCGCAAAGGGACCTCATAATTAGGCAGTAAGGGTTTAACGGCGCCGACACCTTTTATGGCACCGTTAACCCCTTACCGCATGGGTCGTAATGAGGCCCAAGGTCTGTAAGGCCATGGTCGCAACCGCGGCCTGCATGATCCTCCCATGCTAAGTGGTCGGATGATGAGCGGATAACAAGCGTGAGGATTTGTCATTATTGTGCAAGTGCCTACGGCGGCATGACATGTAGGAACAACAAGACAGGTACAATTTAATCTTATATTGGCACTGCCGTGCCGCACAGTTTTGGAGCAAGTACTGTGTGGTTTTATACAGAAACATCCTCCACTTCTGGCAAAGTGGTTCCTGGGGCAAGTACATTGTTGGTGCCTCTGACAAGGGACAAGTGCTGTCTATGTGAAGCAGGTGGGTGACATCTTTACACAAATCTTTCAACTGTTCTGGGTGTTGCCTGCTACCATGCTTCATACTGCTGCCAGACCCCGCCCTGCGTTGTTGCAATCCCCGGGGGAACCAGCATCTCCATGGGATTAGTGGATAGATGCTTTCGAATTATATTTGAGGGCGGTTGGGGGCACAAATTTCAGCGACGATGAGAGAGAAGCTGTGCTTTTAAATTGCATTGGCACGGAGGGTCTGCGGATATTTCGTCACTTGCCAGGGGAGGATGTGTATATTTCTGGTAGTGGGGAAGGCGACAGAGTAGTAAGCGCATATGAGACTGCCTTGAAAAAGATAGAAGAACGATTTGGGAGAAGGATCAGTGTGGTCTTGGAACGCTATCAGTTCTTTTCGAGAGCACAAGGAGTAGGAAAGTCCATTGATTCCTATGTGTCAGCTTTGCGAAAATTGATGGCTACATGTAATTTTTCCAGGATTTTGGGCGAATACATAAGGGACCAGATCATGATGAAAACCAGTAGCCAGAAAATTAGAGAGAGACTTTGGATTGAGAGTGATCCACCATTGGACAAGGTGGTGGAGATTGCCAGGGCTATTGAAGCGTCCAAGGTCAGTGTGCAAATTGTCTCGGAGAAGGAAGGTCACAAGGACATAGTGCAAGCCATTTTACCTCAGTATAAGAGGAGCAGTGCAGATACAAAAAAGAGATTGGAGAAAGGGGACAATCGGGGTTGGAGGGTGTCCAAGGGTAGGGAACACTGCAAAAAATGTGGTTGGTTTAGTCATCAGACAGGCTGAAAAGAGTGCCCGGCTATCAGCATTGAGTGCAGGCGATGTAAAGGCAAGTGACACTATGCACGCATGTGTAGAGTCAATAATGAGATGCAGTCTAAAGGTGTTGTGGGTATGGTTGTGTCTGATGGTGGGGTGGCAGGCCAAGATGCTGGAACATATGATAAAGCCAATCAAGGGGTGATATTACATGTGGTGGGTGCTGTACGGAAGGGTGACTGTGTTAATCAATGGTCACCCTTTGGAGATGCTGGTGGATTCAGGTTCACCGTACACCATGATATCACCCGAAACATACAAGGAAAATCTGGGGAAGGAGGTGTCAAGTTTATGTTCCTCCGACATAAGTCCCAGTGCCTATGGGCAGGCACCCATCAAAGTGATAGGATAGGAGCATGCTCACATTGAATTTAGAGAACGGCACACTGTGGGTAAGCTCTACGTGGCACTCAAAGGAACTAGTGTTTTGGGTTGGGAGGAGCAGGCGGCCTTAAATATTGAGATTCACTCTGGAAAGGAGGTACCAGTGTTAAGTATTCAGGATGGCTCCAGTGAAGATGGGGGTGGGTGACATCTGAGTTGTTGCGCTATAAATATCCAGAGGTATTTTCTGATAAGTTGGGAAAGCTTAAGGGCTTTTCTCACCGCATTGTTCTTAAGAGGGGAGCAGTACCCAAAGTGCACAAGGTGAGGAGTGAACCGGTTCTGGCGAGAGAGGGACTGAGGTGTGAGTTGGAGAAGCTGAAAACTGAAGGAATCATTGAAGAAATAGAGTGTTCTGAGTGGTGGTTTCCTGTGGTACTTGTTAAAAAGAGTGGTGGGGGGTTGAGGGTGTGTGTGGACCTCCGAGAGTTAAATGCCAGTATTTGTGTAGATCGCCACCCGTTACCGAATATCAATGAGTTATTGTTGACCCTGGGCAGAGCAACATATTTTTCAACTTTTGACTTATCGGCTGCTTACCATCAGATCGATTTACATGTGGACTCAAGGCCTCTTACTTCTTTTATAACTCCTTTTGGTGCCTACACATTTTGCTGCATGCCGTTTGGCCTGGCATCGGCATCTGCTGTATTTCAACGCCTTATGCAGGAATTGTTTAGCGGTGTGGCTGGTGTGAGTTATTTTCAGGACGACATCCTGGTTTGGGGTAGTTGTCGCACGGAACATGATGACAGAGTACATGAGGTCATGAAGGTGCTAAGCGAGAAGGGACTCACGGTGAAATTATCGAAGTGTCAAGTTGGTGTGCCCAGTGTATCATATTTAGGGCATACTCCTAGTGCTTGTGGTGTCAGTCCTAGACCAGAATTGGTCCAAGCCATGAAGGAAACGCCTGTTCCCACAAACAAAGATCAAAAGAGATAATTCCTAGGAATAACAGAGAATTACGTGAAGTTTATTCCCAATTATGCAGAAAAGACGGCATGTATGAGAGCGTTGCTCAAGAGATGTGTTAGATTTGAATGGTCGAGCAAGTGTCAGGAGGAGTTTGATGTGGTTAAGGATGAAGTGGACCATGCCCCTTGTTTGAGATCGTTTGATCCCAAGTGTAAGACAATTCTCACGTTGGATGCGAGTGAGATGGGGCTTGGAGCTGTGTTGGAGCAGTGTTGCGATGGGGAGTATGGTCCTGTGGCGTTTGCTTCCAGAGCACTGAGGGATGCTGAGGCTACGTATTCGGTGATTGAACGGGAGGCTTTAGCGGTGACATGGGCCTCCAAGCACTTTAGAACATTTTTATGGGGCATTCCTTATGTGGTTAAGATGGACATAAACCGCTGGTACATGTATTTTCCACCCGGGGTACTGCATCCGTTTCTCCAAGAATAACCAGATGGGTAGTGGAATTACAAGAATACAATTTTACCATGGAATATTTGCCTGGGAGTAAGAATGTTGTGGCTGAATGCTTGTCTCGCTTACCGGCTGCAACATCCAATTGTGCACAATTAGAAGCTACTGAAGAGGTGAATATGCAGGTTGCCATTATTATTCCCACAATTGACAAGGCTGATTGGGAGGTGGAGAGTGAGAAGGATGCTGAGTTAGGTTGGATTAAGGAAGGTCTGCTCAAGGGTTGGGATGCTGTCAGAGGTAAAGCAGAAGGAAAAGGTTACGCCCAGGTGTTGGATGAGCTAGCCGTGGGGCCTTGGGGCCTTTCGAGGGGCGAGAGATTAATTCCGCCTGTGAGTGTAAGGAGTAAGTTGATGGCGTTGGCACATGAAGGTCATTTAGGTCGTTCCTTAAATAAAAGAAGCTTGCGGGAGGAAAATTGGTGGCCATCTATGGATCGGGAGGTTGAAATTATGGTTAAGGATTGCGGTGTGTGTGCACTTATAAGAGCAAAGTGATGCATCCTCAGCCAATTTTTCCAGTAGAGGTTTCCCGAGAAGTCTGGTCGAAGGTGGCTTTGGACATTCTGTTTGTTTGTTTGTTTATTAATTTGAATGGCACACCAAACCCTGAGGTAACTGGGCGCAACAGAGAACAGATTACATGGATACTTTAAGCTTAGTTACAGAATAAGGCAGAAGGGTACATGAAGAAATAAAAAAGAAATATTTACAGATAAATAATTGAACAAGTCGGGAGCAGGAATATACATATTTACAGTTATAGGGGTTAAGAGTTCAAAGAAGGGGTAGGTCACAGTTAATCTTGGGCGTCGTTGGAGCATAGCCATTTGAGGATGTTCTGCCTGAAGATGTAGTAGGATTGCTCTATTCTAATGTCAAGTGGGAGAGAGTTTATGGGTCCGTTTGAGTGTTTACAACCAGAGTGTAGGTTTCTGCTGGTGTTGGTTGATCATACTTCCCGGTGGGTGGAAGTGGCGGCTTTTGGCAGAGTGACGCTGAATGTGTCATTGCGTTTCTTAAAAAAATATTTGACAGGGAGGGTGTACCTGCTAGCTTAGTGACTGACAATGGCGTTCAATTTGTGTCCAAACTAATGAGGGAGTTTTTGGAGCATTTTGGTGTGGAGCACCATCTCACTGCTCTGTACAACCCGAGTGCCCGTGGGTTGGTAGAAAGGGTAAATGGTGTAATTAAGAGTGCCATCCAACTTGCCCTTGCCAATGGTCTGGACTGGGAAGATGTGGTTGCGGAATATTTGTCTGCGTATCGTAGGACTCCGTCTGTTGCCACATGGAAGACACCTTTTGAGTTAATGAGAGGAAGGAAAGCCGGGTCGAGGTTAAGGTCTATGGCGTTGGGTGGAGGTGGCTCATGTCATATGGATCTTAGTGGTGTGCAGCAGAGGGTGTTGGCACGTCAGGAGGCTGTGAGGATGAGTCAAAACAGAAAAAAAGAGTTATGTGTGAATGTGGGTGATGTGGTTAGTGTTAAGAATCCCAGGTTCGTACCAAAGGGTAGCAGTGTGTTCTTGCCCCCATGAGAGATGTGAAGTGTGGGGAGGGGCATGTTCAATTGGAGGATGGTTCAAAGTGGAGTAAAAAGGCATTCTGGTGTTGGATGGTGGCAAGGGCGGTGTGTCAATGGGTAACCATCGTGATTTTGATTTGGATGGATCAGCGCTGGATTTTCATCCGGAGTTGCACGGAGCTCATGGGAGTTTGTCTGCGGAGAATGTGGTGCGGGCAAGAGATGTGTGTCTGCTGATCTCGTCGCAGGAATGGGCGATGGGAATGGGTCATTTGATGATGGAGCACATGCTAGCAATTATGTACTCAATGATGCTGTTCATTATGGTTCAAGTCGCCCTGTTAGAAGGTGTGGTCCTCCGATCAAATTTAGAGATTATGGCCCTCATTAGGACCCTGGTGTTAAGGGGTTAACGGCGCCGTAAAAGGTGTTGGCGCCGTTAAACCCTTAACGCCTGATTACGAGGTCCCTTTGCGGCTCCCGACCTTAACGGCTGGTTTGGACCAACCGTTAAAGTAGGGACCCGCAAAGAGACTTTCGAGATAATTACGGTACCGCAATTTGCGGTACCGTAATTACCGCCTTCCCCAGTCCCATTGAGCCCTATGGGGCAAAAATGGGAATGGGGAAGGGCCAATGGTAAATGGGGAATTACCGCCCCGCCAACCTTGGAATGGAGCGGTATTTCCCCATTTACCATTGGCGGACTCGTTACAATACCGGCAGCAACCATGGTGCTAATAGCGCCAATGGTTACCGCCGGTGTTGTAATGAGGGCCCATGTGCGTTAAGTAAAATCATCTTGCTATTTTTTCCATCTTTTACCAATGTCAAAGAATATGAATTAATATGTTTTAATGTATTGTTATTTCTATCTATATAAGTTTAAGTGTTTTCCAAATATATGGCATAGTGTGTTGAAGTGTTAAGGGGGGAAGATGTGTCATATTCTGGCACGCGTGGAATGTTGTTCTACCTTGTCGATCAACATTCCAGGCGTGTCAGTTGAGTTATTGCCGAGGCCCTGCCGGCTTCTTATGTTCGAGGTCCAGAATAAAACCATAAGTACTTCTCTGTGTTTGGATTTCTTCAAAAGCTTCTACCATTTCTTGCTTCAGAGTCCTATCAGAGGGTTTTCTGACTCTAGATTTACATGCTCAGTGAGCAGGGGGATTCAAGTTAAAGTAGGCAATGGCAGTAAGTCCTCAACAGGGAGGGAACAAGGCCTCACATACGTCCAGGGCCTCTCTGAAATTCAATATTTATTTATTTAATATATTTTTTTGCATTTGTTACACGCCCAGACCCTTGGGTATCACGGCGTGATTACAGACAGCTTAGTAATTAGTCTTACATTTTACAAGGAACACAAAAATACATAGGTTATTTACAGGCAGGGATAATACCATATAATAGGTGCGAGGACATGGAAGCTGCTGCCACCTGCTCTGGTGTTTTTATAATGAGGGATAACTGTGAGTTGATTGTCGTTGGATCTAAGTGATCTGGTAGCTTCTTTTTTCTGTATTGCGTTATTAAGGTAGATCTGGGCTTTTTTGATGAGGCATTTATGCGTGATGCAGAGAGTTTTAAAGATGATTCTGGCTTTGATGGGAAGCCAGTGAGCATCTTTTCCAATCTGGGAGATGTGTTGGATTTTTTTTATACTTAGAGCTGCTCGTAGGACTTTATTTTGCATGAGTTGCAATTTACTGAGATTGGTGTTGGAGGTGCCTAGTAGGAGTACATCACAGTAATCCTGCTTGGATAGCACCAGGGCCCTAGCCAGTGTGAGGCAGTTGGTCCGAGTCAGGTATTATCTACTTAGTGAGATTAGTTTGGAGGTATACTCAGTGGATGAAGAGAGGGTGCTAATGTGTTTGGTCATGGTGAGGTTGGCGTCCAGGTATACGCCAGGGGTTTTAACTTGCTTGGGATCAGTGTGCCGCCGATATTGATAGAGTGGTAGTCGGCATGGAGGGCGGCTATTTTGGATTGTGATACCACGATGAGAAGTTCTGTCTTCTCATCGTTGAGGCGGATACTATTTAACGCCATCCAATATTGGATGATGGCGTATATTCTATTTATGGTTAATGTATCCTGATCATAGTTGCCTGATAGAGGTATAAGGATCTGGGTGTCATCTGCAAAATTGGTGTAGATGACACCCATATTGTCTAATGCTGAGAAAAGTAGCTTTGTGTAGGCATTATAGAGAGTTGGAGTAAGGCATGATCCTTGGGGAACCCCTATAGGGACTGGGATGGGATCAGCAGCTTCTTTGCTTATAGAGACTCTAGTGGTACGTTCTGCTAGGAAGGATTTCACCCACTTTGTGGCGCCTTTGGAAAAGTTGAAGTCATTAGCTAGAGAATTACACAGTTTATTGGGATCCACAAGGTCAAATGCTGCTGATAGGTCTAATAGTAAGAGTATACAGAGTTTCCCTTGATCTCTTATAGTGTCCATCTGGATTTGAGTATATGCTATTTTGTCGATGATTTTGAGTAAGAAGGGGACCGTTGTTATTGGGCGATAATTAGTAGTCACAGTGGGATCCAATGATGGTTTCTTTAGAAGTGGGGTGACCATGGGTTCGTTGATGCCGGCTGGGACGGTGTTGATGTTGAAAGAAGCATTGACAAAGTTGGTGATGGTGGGGGTGAGGGTGGAGGCACATGCTTGAATTATTTTAGCTGGGACGTTATCCCCTTTGCAATTGGAGGCTTTAAGCTTAGATATAGTATCCAGTACTAGTTCTTCGGTGACCTGGGCAAAGTGGAATAGCGTGTTAGAACTTATCTCGGGAGTAATGCAGGGGTTGGTGATTATTTTGAATTTTTGTCTGCTAATGCAAGTCTTTTAGTGGTTATTTTATTTTGTAGCAGTGCAATTTTGGCGGCTGGGGCATTTTGTATGGTGGTACACCATTCTTTACTAGATTCGGCCAAGGTCATAGCTGGGTGGGATTCTCTAATTCTCTGAGGATTGAGAAGGGTTCTTTAGAATCCAAAGAGGCATTGCTGATGCGATTGTTGTAGGCATTGGCTTTATGGGAGATGATGGTTTTTTATAGGTTTTGTTGGCCTCCTTGTATGCGTTAGCAGAATCCGAGGTAGGATGTTTAGTATGGGCGTGTTCAAGGGTATGTTTTGTTGTTCTAAGCGAGACTAATTCTTCATTGAACCAGAAATGTGTCTTTTTGACAGTTCGACGTGTTTTGGTTGTTATTGGCGCTACTTTTTCGATAGTGAGGGTGAGGCATTTATGGTAGTAGTCGGCGATGGTGTTTGGGTCCTTGCTGCTTATTGGGTTGGTTTCTAGTGTTTTGTTAAGGATGGGGTCAAAGTACTCAACAGTGAGTTTACGGGGGTTTCTAGCTTCATAGGTGTCGACTGCATTAGTCTTGGGAGGGCTAGGTTCATCGCTCAAGAGGGTGATTTCTATACAGTGGTGGTCTGTCCAGTCGAGAAGAGTAATAGTGTTGACAAAAAGTCTAGTATTGAGTGAGAGGATCCAGTCAAGTGTTCTACCCTTGATATGTGTAGGAGCATTAACTAGTTGGGTGAATTTCATATCACTGAGCGCTGAGCGTAGGGCACTCGGCTTTATGGTCTTGGTCGTCGCTGAAGCCTAGATTCAGGTCTCCAAGGATAATATATTTTGTATTGGGTTTGATGAGTGGGGCAAGAAGTAATGGAATGTCTATTTCAGGGTGACTGTTAGAGCTAGGTGTTCTGTAAATCACAACGATGTTGATCGTGGTTTTACCATTCATGGCCAGTTTTCCTAGCAGAAGTCCGTACCCTGTGATGTCTTCGATAGGGCAAGGTCTTAATTGTGAATTAGTCTTAGCCATGATGGCTACGCCACCTTCTGTAGTATGGGTTCTATCGGTCCTAAGGAAGGTATAGTTGGGAGGGATGGCAAGAGCTAACAGAGGTCCAGATGCTTGATAAAGCCAGGATTCTGTGATATTTCAGCAGGCCTTAATGCAACCTCAAGTCAAACCCCTTCCAACCCACATGCCTCACTGCACAGGTCCCAACCCCACGGCAGTACCCACACTACACAGATACAATCCATGTCTCTAAGCCCCACCCTAAAGGAGAAGAGACATGACTATAATAGTCAATTCAGTCTGGCAACATTTGAGAAGGAGCTGGAGGAAGGTGTTTGAGGAGGTTGATGAGCTAGGGGTCTTTTGAGAGTAGAGCTGGAGGAAAATATCAAATCTTTGAGGAGAGTATTGAAAAGATTGGGGGAGGGGTGATACCATCTGGAGCAGAGAGTTGGAAGTTGCAGTGAGAGTATTGAGAGTGAAGGAGTTGGTAATATTTGGAGAGTGGGAGATTGACAAGGTTGGCCTAGAAGGGTCATGTGGTGAGAAGGAGGTAGAGGTTGGAGGAGATTTGGAACCATTACTACCTGGAGAGGAGGGCAGAAGAAAGCTTTGGGGGGATAAACCCCCTAAACCTGAGTAGGCGGGAGGAGGACAGGTGACCCCACAGCTATTAAGAGAGGGATGGTTCTGCCAACCCACATCGTTCCAGGGCAGATTTCAGAAGCGGGAGAAAGTATGAGACAGTGCACTCTCACAGAGAGTTAGGAAAGTTACTTCAGTGACGGTCAGCACGGGATTACACAGTCGAATATAACCATAAAACAGGAAGGTGGGCAGGTTCGAGCAAAGTCCCTGAGTCTGTTTGCCAGACCCTGTGAGAGCAAAGCACTGTGGAATAATTCAACAGAAAAAGCATTTACATAATTTAGGACTCAATTACATCTAAGTCCAGACGGCCTTTACTTTTACTTTACTTTAACAGATTGGTATCGCACACCAAGTGACCCGGAGGCATAAAGGCGCTAAACAGACAACAAACAGTTAACAGTACTCCTGATGGATGACCACTGTAACTAAGCATGTTGGCATATTGAAATAAAACGGGAGATTATCTAAAGAGCAGGGTTTTTAGCTTCTGCCTGAAAAGTTGTGTAGATTTCATTGCTCTCAAGTCAGGGGGTATCGTGTTCCAGACTTTAGGTGCTGCTGCCAAAGAACGCACATTTAATGACCTGTGTGAGTTTACATCTCGGCACCTTCAATAGGTTAAGATTGTTAGATCTGAGATCTTATATGAGCGGTTTGCTCTCTAGAGCTTCAACCAAGTATACCGGGCTTGACACCACCAAGCATTTCTGGGTGATCAAAAGAAGACGGTATTCAATCCTGGCCTCAATAGGTAGCCAATGTAAACCTCTCCTAGCATTGTATACATGGTCCCTCTTTTTTAGACCAGCAATAATCTTCACTGCACTATTTTTGTATTACTTGCAGCCTTGCACAATTGTTTTTACAAATCCCAAGTAGCAAACTACTACAGTAGTCTATTTTAGCTCCAATAATGGCCCTACCAACCGTCTCACAGTTTGCTGTTTAGATATATGGGCCCAGCTGTGCTAGTAGCATAATGTAGTAGGCAGAGGTGGAAACCAAGCTATTCACTTGGGCCTGCATATTATGGGTTTGATCAAAATATATCCCTAGGGTTTTTACTTTCTTTTTTGTCTCAATCATGCAGTCAGCGACCTAAAACTGCAAGTATTCTGCTCCAAGCTTTAAGATTTTCTTTTCTGTACCCACAACCATCAACTCAGTGTCTTTGCTATTCAGGGCCAGAGCTCTTTCAACAATCCAAGCCTGTATCACTTTATACCTTGTTAACCTTCTTTGTATCCTCCTCATGAATGCCAGACAGCGGTATAACACATTGTGTGTCATCTGCATAGTTTGTGAACCAAATACCTTTGTCTATCAGCAAATCAAAGAGGGGAACAGTGAAGATATTATACAGCGAGGGAGAGAGGCCTCTTCTGTTGTTCAAAAACCAGATACCTGTATAAATGCTATGGAAGCTTACCTTTAAATGTCAGAATCGATCTGTGTTTTGCACATAGTTAACTGTTTGTGTGTGATTTGCTTCAATTTTCTTAAGCACTATTTAATATTCGGCTTTAATGCCATCACACTTGATTACAGCTAATGCATTACAGAATTCTAATATAAATATTGTTGCTATAAAAAGGATTAAGTATAATGTACAGATTGACATTAATGATGCATATAAAAACCAAAATAAATGGTTCTGGCAGTTTGAAGCTGTATTTTTAATAGGCCCTCATTATGGGTCTGGGAAAACGGTGCCGGTAAAACCAGCAGGTAGCCGCCGGACTGGTAATGATTTACCGCCGCCTGACTTGCCGGAATTACTAGGGCATTACAGCTCCATCGGTCCGGTAACTCAGGCACCGGTAAAATATTGATACCCATTCCCGTGGAGTCCCTCTGGAAGGACCGGCACCGTTAATAATATCACAATTGGTGAGGGAGGGGGGTCCGGGGTGAACCGTGAGTCACCCGAGAAGGAGTTATTGAATCTTTTGTTGAAATGGATCCGAACCCGGCTGAGGTGGATCCAGGGGTGAACACCCAAATTGAATACTGGAAAAGGAAAAGAACATTTTCTTGTTGTTTTTGTATACCATACCCTCTGAGCCCAGAGACTTGAAAGAAGTAAAGAGGCTTGGACACAGAAGGTCTGGAACTGTGAAAATGGAACTGTACCGTTATGCCGCATAAGCTAGAGTGTGTGCTTTGCTCGAGTGGACCGCCTTGTCCTGTGCTGAAAATGTGGGGAAAGGAGGCCAACGGCCTGAACATCCTGACTTATCATTTTGTGAACACTTCTTTCTGTTTCATGAACATCCCCCACATTATTTGTAAATTAGTAGTAAGGATTGGCAATATTTTTATTTTAGTAGAGGCCCTTTTAATTTGATAAGACTCCACTAGGACTGCATTATTATTATTTGAAGGTCGTAGCTTGCTCCCATCTGTATATTTAGGTTTAGATAGGCGTTTATCTCACCCTTGTGAAAGTTCAATAAACACCCATGAACTGTGATCACTTGTGCTGGCTTACTGTTGATAACATGCCTTCCTTACAGTGCGCATAATTATTAGACACCTTTTTATTGTTTTCCGTTGAAAAGAATGAGGCCAATTCATATTTACACCAACTTTACTAGTTGAAACTGTCAGCAAATCTAAGCAAAGCAAGCGATTTATTAACTTACCGTGTTATTTTCAGAATATATACATTCTTAACATATGCCCATTCACAAACACACTTCCAAAAAAATACACCATATAAACCAAAACAATTGCTACCAGAATAAAATCTCTCCTCTTCCAGAAGGGAGAGATGAAGGATGCGTAGCCTAAGAAAATAAGAATAACAAGACCTGCTTAACAATCCACAAACAATTGTAGATCAGTAAGCAATGTAACAGGGCAAAAGGGAAGGGAAATTGGCTGTTGGGTTGCCCTTCACACAGCCTGTGTTTAAGCCATGCATTTGGAAGCCTGCAAAAAGAGAACACCATAGCAGCCATGTTAAAGTATTTCTATGGTCTCCAGGCCCTAAAAGCACTATCCTCTTAAAGGTGGGTGATGCTGTCAAAAGTGACTAAAAATGTATGGCTTTTGGTGCTGTTTGCACGAGTGGATGGTGTGCTTGGTGATTCTGCTGTGTTGGCGTTGTCAAAGGATGATACTTTTCCATAGATAAATACTTTCTACTCACCTAGCTGCTCCATACATATCTTATCTATTGTCTCATTCTTTTCTTACTTTTTCCTCAGAGCCACCCATCATATTTCATTGAAGGCTAACAGAATTTCTTAGGTTAGGATTCTTTATCACACTTGTGTTTTATGGCCACCCTCCAATCTCAGGAAGACATGGTTTGTCCTACCCGCAGATAACAATCATGTTAGTTCAGTTGCTTGTTAATGTCTCCACTGTGAAGCAACTTGTTGGCACACTGTTTAAAGTCTAAGAAACCACTTGCATATTTGAGTTTGTCTTGATACTAAGTTAATCATTTTATCTGGTTGATTGTGTTCATTCAGTCTTTGGTTCGGTTTCTGGCTGTCACTCTTGAAAGACAGATTGACATTTTACCATTACTTATTGTATTCTAGGATGCAGTTTATGAAATTATAGATTTTTGTAACTTTCCTTAAAGCTGACTGTATGATAGGCGAATACTGGTGCTTAGACAGCTTTGGTGCATTGTCTTCTTGTGGTGGTAAAAAAGAGCTATTCAGTGTTTCAATTGCTTTTTTCATCTGTGATTTTGAATATGGTGAGAGTGGAAGTAGAGAGGCTCAGCTTCACCTCACTGATGAGGCCCGACTAGGTCGAAACACGTGTCTGGGCGTGCTGATAGTACTCTTGTTCAGAGGAGATTTGCCTAGCATTTCGGTGCTGGACTGCCCTTGTGGATGGGACAAAGACTGATATGCAAATGGTTATTTTTCCTATGTGAAGGGTGCAGTGAGCCAAAACGTGGTTGTGGGCCCTCCTGAGTGGAAGAAATGCCAAAGAACAGGGTGTTTGACCCATGTTCGTTCTCAGTAGAGGGGCTCCCACACTCCTTTGTAACACAGTAGAATAAATATACTAGATGTTGTGGCATGTTTAATGGTGTCAAATCGTATTTCGCTTGACGGCTTCTTCAGGGCAAAAGGTCACCATGACTGCCAAGTAGCGAGTGCTTCAGAGAATACACTATGTAACCAACCAAAGGTGTGTAGGCTTGGGGGTGGCAAGAGCGGCATCAGAATGTGACCAAAACCCATGATCATTGACTGACGAGATATTCTTTAAAGAATAGTGCCTTCAGTTTCTTCCTGAAATACATGACAGAGGGAGCTTTTCCAGATATGCGTCTGTACATTGTTCCTTAATACTGATTCCTAGCGTAGAAATGCTTGCATTCTTGTATTTTACTTTCCGGCATTCCTTATTTTCCAGCCTGGTGATTTGGCTTGTCCTGCATAGGCCTCTGGAGATGGGGAGAGTTTTGTACAGGTTTGGAGGATTTCTTGCTTGTCACTACGTTTTGTGTAGTGTGGGCTTGGTGGAGTAACTGTTTCAGCTCTGTGCGACTAACCATGATCTGGTCAAAATTCATCAAGCCCTTGAGAAGGGTAGTAGCATGCTTGTTGGCTTTCACTAGGCAAAGGTGGAGGCCGGGGCAACACTGAGAATAATGTTGGCACCGTGTGCGAGTGGATAGGATTTCTTTGACAGCAGTGCCATCCAAGCCTGGGATCAGGAGTTAATAATTTAGAGAAGTTTGAGACAGTGTTAGGATGTTGCTGTCTTGTCGAAGAAAAGAGGCTTGGATTCGTCTATGGTAAATACAAGATAGTTAGTGCTTGGAGCAAGCTGGGTTAGTGATTGTGTTCATCTTCATTTCTATTGGATAGCTTTGCACTCTTTGTACAGATACATATTCTTGTGAATGCACTGAAATAGGAATTACTCAAGACAGTTCTATACTGACCATAATTTACGTAGAGGAAGGAATTAAAATGAAAGAATGAATGTGCAATCCCTCACCACCTTTCAACAAGCTGAGACTGGTGTTTGCACTGTTAGCGATCAATGGCACAAACAAACACAACATGATTGGCAAGAAATATACACTAAAGCGCAGCAAAGAAGGATTCCCCCTCTGCCATCACTGATGACTGTGATTTTCGGTTTCGTCCCAGGGCTTACCAGAGTCAAAAAGCAATTTTGCAAAGAAGTTGCCACGGATTTCTAGCAAGGCAAATGTAAAGGAGAGAGGAGTGGTCAACAGTGTCAAAAGCGGTAGAGTGGTCCGAAAGGATGAAAATTGAGAAGAGTATGGAGTGGGGAGCATCAGAGAGAAAATTGGAAACATGCATGAGTGTGGTCATGGTGGACTGCTTATTATAGAAGTCAGATTGAAATGGCTCTCCACGGCCATTATCCTGATGCACTTAGAGATCAGATTGAAGACAACACAGTCAAGGACCTTTGAATAATGGGGCAGGAGGGAAACCAGGCTCATAGGCCTCAGGATGTTTGGGTCAGAAGGTGGTTTCTCCATAAGGGATAGAACAGGTGCAGTTGAAGGAAGGAGGGAAGAACCCAGCACAGAGATTTTAAAGAACTCAGAGTGATGAGGGCATGAGATTGGGACAAAGTCCTTGACCATTTGAGGAGCAAACGGGTGAATTAGAATGCAATATGGGTTGGTGCTGCAAAGGATGGATGCAAATTTGACAGGAGAGATAGGGGAGAATTAGTTGAAGGAGTGGGGGGAAATATAGTGGCAAGGACGAGAAAGTAGGACTAGTTTTCTTTTTCATTACAGTGTGCATGTTGGTCCATGTCATTAGCTTCCTGTGGCGAGCAATCCATCTTTTGTTATTGTTATACATTTTTATG
The DNA here is from genome assembly GCF_040938575.1 of Ambystoma mexicanum. NCBI lineage: Eukaryota > Metazoa > Chordata > Amphibia > Caudata > Ambystomatidae > Ambystoma > Ambystoma mexicanum. Next base: position 643,272,006 of record NC_090939.1, read on the forward strand.
AAGGCTTAATTTCAAGAATAAGCCAGTTGGCAATATGTTTGCATAGCTGTAAAGGCAGTTGTCGGGTAAAAATAATGCTTTTGCCAGTTTAATTTATTTTACTGCCCAGCTACACACCTTAAGGTTACTCTACTTTACAGTAAATTGCACTGTTCAAGAGGGACGACTTGATTGCTGATATGTACTGATAGAAGTGCAGCAGAGAAGCATTTCTCATTTACCCCATCACTGATGGACATATGCTTTTCCATTCTGTTGGTGGGACATTGCTTGAAACTGAGTAACAAAAGTTCAAGAGAATTCCAGAAACTCACCCATTCAAGAGTTTCAAGACTTTCATTTGTGATTCATGTTTCTGTATGTGTTCAAACACTGTTGAAATTAACACTGTCTCGTTGGGTTACAATATTTCACAGGCAAATGTGATTACTTACAGATTTCTTATTTGTGTAGATTGGTGAAAGAGGTGCCAACCTCAGCGGCGGGCAACGCCAAAGAATTAGCATGGCACGTGCCCTTTACAGTGAAAAAAGTGTTATCCTGTTGGATGATCCCCTCAGTGCCGTTGATGTGTGTGTAGGAGCAGATATGTTCAACAAGGCAATTAAGATTGGCATGCAGAACAGAAGCGTCATTTTTGTTACTCATCAGCTGCAGGTAAGTGCAACAGTGCTATTGAATTACATTATGTGTTACCAAATGTAGAATAATATGGATTGGGACAACTTGCATGAATGATTTATGATGTTTTCTAATCATGGCAAGATAATGTGTATTTCTGTTAACGGTGCCCACCCTCTCTATAGAACGGAGGGTAGAGGATACAGACTGGATAAGGCAATAAGGCTGACCCATATGCTGCGCGGCAGTCAGTGACATGAGGTGAGATTGCTGGCAAACGATAACAGCGTTCAAGTGGACGAGGAGTGGTGAGAGACACTTGACATTACATGTGGCTCATAACATATCAGATGTAGCCGTGGATTGATAGATTTGCCCCAGGTTGGTGTATGCAGTGTTTCCCTTCAAATTTTAGGGGTAAATGTTGATAAAAGCAAGCCGGGCCGGTGAAAAGGAAATATAAACTGCTTCAAAAGCAGGAATTTTAATACAGACCAGAGTCAAAGCAGCAAGCCTAACAGATTCTGAGCGTAATAGAAGAGACCGACAGCTACATAACAAACAAGAGTGAGTACATAACAAACAAGAGTGAGTGGACAATTAATCGATTCCTAATGCCAAAACCCAGGCTAAGAAGAGACAACTTCATGCTGAACAGGAGGGTCAGCTTGAAAGGTGCTCGAAACAAAATGGAGATAGAGGAATAGGAAACAGTAAGAACGATAAGGGAACTCCAGAAACCAGTGTAATGGCGTTTAGCAAAGAAGACCTTAAAGAATGTTTGAGACAGATGGAAGGAAGACTTAGGACAAATTTCAACAACAATTCACGTCACTACGGGAGGAGCTGAGATCCTCTTAGAAGGAAGTTAAAGGGGAAATGAAAGAGCTGGGGGAAAGAGTCGATGTTACAGAACAAGTTCTTGCGGAGATGTCAGAAGAAATACGGCAGAATAGCGAACCTTTAGAACAACTGGCGAGAGTCTCGCACAATCTTGAAATACAAGCTGAAGATATGGAGAACCGCTCAAGGAGATCTAATATCTGCATTAAAGGGTTGAGTGAGACAATTTTGGATGCAGTTTTAAAAACTATGGTTCAACAATGCTAATGGTAATTTGTTAACGGATGTACAACCAGAAGACATTGGGATTGATCGTGTGCACAGGGTGGGTCCAAGGAGGAGAGAATCCGGCATTAGACCCAGAGAACTTGTGGTTGCTGTGACTTCATATGGATTAAAAGAGAATATTTTGTGGGCAGCAAGAGCAGAAGGGAGTGTTACAATAAATGGGATTCAAATCAAATTGTATCAAGATTTGGCATTGGTGACACTTCAGAAGAGAAGAGATATGAGTCAAGTAACACGTGCATTGGTAGCAAAACAGATTTTATACAAATGGACGTTTCCATTTGGATTACTTTTCACCCTCGAGGGGGTGCAAGACTGCATAACTACGTGTGCGTAAGGACTGGCGTTGCTGAACATCGAGGAGGAAGAGGGGCACGGAGAGAGAGGAACGAGGCCTTCCTCTCAATGAGGGATGCAACAGTGGGACTTGGTAATGGGGAAGAGGGGTGGACGAGGGGCAAACTTGAAGGCTCCTCAAGGGAAAGGGAAAGATGGAGATGTTGAAAGGGGTGGAGAAGGGACTTCTGAAAATATGGAATACACTATAAGAGAGTAAGTTGTGGGTCAATAAGAGAGGTGGATTCAAGGGAAGCTCGGAGCGGAGGACTCGCGGAGGATGTTTTGGGATCTGAGTGAGGTGATAGAATACCACCCAGTGGGGGCGACCTCAGGCATTTTTCTAGGCCTCAGCTTGCCGTAAGTCTCCCGAGGGTATCTAAGGATCGTGGGCCTAGGATGTGTTTCGGGGAGGGGAAAGTTGGGGAAGGCGGGAGGGGGTAGGGTGGGGGCAGAGATAAAGTGGTTGAAACAACTATGCTTACTGGGGAATAATTGTATCACGACTGAGAAGATTTTCCATGTAATACACATTCCAGGTTATATCATATAACGTGAGGGGACTAAACTCCCCAGTGAAGCGAAAAAAAGTTGAAGCCATAATCAAAAGGGAAAGAGTGGATATTATTATGTTGCAGGAGACGCATATTTGGAAGGCAGACAAACTAGTAGAAACATTCTTTTCTAGCACAATTCAGTCCAATGTAGTTGGGAAGACCTTAGGGGTAATGATAGGACTTAGAGATAATTTAAAGGCATCAATGGTGCGATACAAAGCTGACACAGAGGGAAGATATCTCTTTCTTTTGTTGCAAATGGAGTACAAACTAATCACCTTGGCAACGGTATATGCGCCTAATATAGGTCAAGGGACATTCTTACGGGAGGTCGTAAGCCAGCTGCATGATTTCACAAGAGGGGAAATAATACTTACGGGTGATTTTAATACGGTATGGGATCCTAAAATAGACAGGAGTGGAGGTGGGGGAAAAGGAACAGTAAAACCCACTCTGGTATTGAAGAAAAGCTTTGAAAATGTAACACTACGGAATGTATGGAGGATGAAGAGAGGAGATGAAAAGGGGTATATGTGTTTTTCACATAAATATCAATCCCTTTCTGAAAAAGATTATGTGCGGACAAGGGCTAAATTAATGGGGGAAGTAAAAGGAATAGAGGTGGGAACTATAGCATTGTCGGATCATGCTCCCATAATGGTTCAGTTAAGAGATAAGGGTCCGCGTGCAGGGCTCTGGGTATGGACGTTACATACGGAGACATTATATGACAAAGTCATGGTTGAGGAAGTAAGAGTCAAAATAAAAGAGTACTTCTCTGCTAATAGTAATCGTTCTGTCTCGCCTGAAGGGAGATGGGATGCTTTTAAAACGGTAATTCAGGGAAAACGTATTGCACTCAGGGCCCGGCGGGAGAAGGGCAAAGATAAAAGGGGATCTAGAGACCCAAATGTGAGATACTCAAATAGCTATAGCTAATCAAAGAACAAGCCAACTAAATATACTGCGTACTTACAGAGTTGAGAGATCCCTATTAATAACAAAACAAAGATACTATGTTCGCTCTAATAAAGCAGATCAATTATTGGCTCAAAAATTGAAGCGAATAGAGGCTGCAAAGCTGATACAGAAATGATCACTGCCAGATTGGTCAATAATAAGCGAGACGGAGGCAATAATCAAAAACTTTGCCCAATTTTATGATTCACTATACGCGTCAAATCATCCCGATTATCGAGAGATACAACGCTACATTGGTGAGATAAGCGTGCCCAAAATACCATCGGGGAGCGGGCTGATCTAGATAGGGATATTAGCGAGGAGGAGGTTATGAAGGCAATAAGAACGCTGTCAATAAATAAAGCACCGGGATCTGATGGGTTTCTGGCTGCTTTTTACAAGAAATATGCGAGGCAATTGGTCCAGAAATTATAGGAACTATTTAATACGATAGGGGTTAAAGGGACTGCAACACCAAATATGTCAGAGGCAAAGGTGGTGGTTTTTGGAAAACCAGGGTAAGACCCGATGAAATGCGGGTCATATAGATCCATCGCCTTATTAAATATCAATGCAAAGCTGCTTACTAGTATATTGGCAGCAAGATTAGCGGCACTTCTACCGGAACTGTAACATACAGATTTGTATTGTGTAGACAGACTTCGGGTAACATTAGGAGGGTAGCCGAAAAGGCGTTTGATCACGTGGAATGGCCCTTTTTGTTTTCAGTGATGGAACAGATGGGAATTGGTCCCAAGTTTATTCACATGGCGCAGGCTAGTTATCAAGCCCCCAAGATACGGTTGGCGATTAATACAGATGTTACTCGCTGTATTGAAATACACAGGTGCACACGACAGGGGAGTCCACTATCGCCACTTTTATATGCTTTTTATCGGGAACCATTTCTGTATAGAATCAGAACGAAGGGAACAATACTGGGCATCCCATTTGGAGGTGAAGAGCACAAGACCGCAGCGTTCGCGGATGATATGATGTTGACACTACTGGAGCCTGTGAATACCAGCATTGTTGGAGGAGTTGGCCGAAATTGAATGGGTGGCTGGTCTTAAGGTCAATATGAGGAAATCAGAACTTTTGGAATTCGGACTATCTATATAACAGACAGAGGCACTGTCCTCCTACTCTCCATTTGTAGTGGCAGATAACTATGTCAAATATTTGGGGGTTAATATAACAAAGAAGGTTTCCCAACTATTTGATGGTAACTACCCTCAATTATTACAAAAGGTGAAAGAGGATTTGAGAAAATGGAATCCGCTACAAATTTCATGGCTAGGAAGGATAGCTACTATTAAGATGATGATTTTTCCGAGGATGCTTTATAAATTTCAGGCTCTCCCAATTAAAATTTCATCATCATACTTTAAGGCGCTGAATAAAGAAGTTAAGAGATTTCTCTGGTGAAATAAAACTCAGAGAGTTGCATTTACAACCTGGGGCTGTAGGTTTGCCGAATTTTGAAAAACATTTTGAGGCAGCACAGTTACGGGTACTGCGGGAATGGTTCACTGGAGAAACCAAAAATCATGGTTAAAGATGGGTAGGGCAGTGTCTGAGAGTCTGCTGGAAGGGGTATTGTGGCTAAATAGACAAAATAGGTCTCCAAATACACAAGCTAGTCAAATACTTGCAGTAGTATTTGATATTTGGGACCGGTTATTACACAAGGGAGCTCTGTCTACACACCCATCTCCATTTCCTCAACTATTTGGGAATCCGCAATTTTATCCATGGACGCTACAGGGAACGTTTAAACAATGGCGAAAAGTCAGCTGCACAAAGATGTGTGACATGATGCAGGGAGGAGACATATATTAATTCGAGGAATGCAAGTAGCTAGTTGGCCTTTCGGAAAGGGATAGGTTTGAATATTATCAACTGAGACATTGTCTAACTGGATCCGGGGGGCGAGAGGCAATGGGGAGAGATCTTACAGCATTTGAAAGATGTATTACTACACACACATGAATTAGACAAATGGAGTCCAAGTTGTACTCAATATTGATGGAAAAGGAGAGGGCACAGGCTTGGGGTTATATGCATAAATGGGAAAAGACCCTGGGGATTGACCTTCCGAGAGATCACTGGGAACATTTGTGGAGCAATATCCCTAAATTAACAATGTCTATCCAGATAAGGGAAGCATGGTATAGGATTATGTACCAATGGCATTATACCCCTTAAAGAATACATACAGTTTTCCCGATTAGTATGAATAGATACTGGCAAGGATGCAGTGGGCATGGAGATTGGCGACACATATAGTGGGAGTGCCCAATTTTGAGGAAGTTCTGGGAAGAAGTAACAAACCAGATAAAATAGTTGGTATCCCCGGAAGTAGTATTGACACCTAGCGAATGGATGTGTGGCTTACCTGACCCGGAGAATTGTTAACCCTCTAAGGTTCAAAACAAAGTTTTCATGTTAATGGTAATAGCTGCATGGCTGGTTATTGCAAGTGCTTGGAAACAGAAAAAGTCACCACGGGTAAGAGATTGGTTAATTAAATTATGGGGGTTCATTGTATTGGAGTGGTTGACATATAATCTTCAGGGGGAACAGGAAAAATGTCAACATGAGTGGGCAATGGTTTTGGACTTTCTGAAGAGTGACTTTGTGCAACAATGGTGTCCACATAACCTAAGGATATTGGACATTATGTGCAGTGGTCGAAGTGTAGAAAAAGAAGTAGTGGAACTATGTTCCCTACTAGAATTACCCTACTCCGCAATAACCCCATCACCACGCCCCCTCCCACACACAATACAAGCCCCCCAAACACATGCGCGTGCTGTTTAAGGAAACGTGCAGTGAAAGTGCAAGTTTAAACTTCTTCCTACACTTTTATTTTAAAACTAAACCATTCCAGAATGGTTTCTTTTTCAAATAAAAGTATAGGAACTGTAAAACTTTATTTAAAAAAGTAGAGGAGCACCGCTCCCACCCACTTCGACCACTGATTATGTGACTATTACTGATTATTACTGATTATTTGCGGTCAATTTGAAAAATTGAAATGTGTAATGTTGACTCTACCGGGGATGGGTGGGGGGAGGAGGGACTAGGGGGAAGAGCAAGGGGGGGATAAAGCTGTTAATTTGAAAATGTCAACAAAAATATTTTTTTTGTTGAAAATTCAGTTTTTATTAAGGTTTTATGGTTATGACATAAATAAAGCAATAATGTAGCCAGCAAAGTATATGGCAAAATAATCACAACTTTCCCCCCTTTCCTCCCGCTCCCTCCTCCCAACACCCTCCCTCTCCCACACCATGGTTCATCGGATGATAATAGCAGCGAGGTCCAACACATTATCTTACAAAGACATGTCGCGAGTGCAAGGTAGTCCTAAAAAGAAGGGGCGCTCAAAACGTAAGGTCCAACATGTAGGGACAGCATCTCCCATTCTAACAGATCCCTCCACGCTTGGTGTCCAGATGGCAATGTTCAGATCTGGGAGTCCGTCCAAGGTGTTTCTTGTGTCTTACGCTGTTCTCCCATATTTATCAAAGAAGGGAAGCCATAGGCCCTCAATATTAGACTTAGATTCGTCTATCAGGTGGGTCAAGAATTCCATATCCCCAGGGATCGGGGTGATTTCCATTTTTGGGACAAATAGCATCTAGCCGCAACTAGCATCACATGCAGCATGTGGTTGTGTTTCACCTTCGGACCCCCCTCCACCTCAATGCCAAACAACATTAGCCAAGGGGATAGAGTTCCATCTACCTCTTTTATACATGACAAGACCTCACTCCAGTAGGTTTGTACCACATGACACTTCCACCACATATGTACGTTGTCCCCTTTTTCAGTGTGACACTTCCAGCAGGGTGGATCATAGCCCTTTCTCATTCTGGCTATCCTCTGTGAGGGGTAGTGCCACCTTTGGATTAGCTTTAGGGCCTGGTGGCGATATTGGGGTGCAGCTGTGGAGCGATTGGCCTGTCTGCATATCTTGGTCCATTTTTTTTCGGTTATGGGTGTGTCTAGGTCCTGTTCCCATAGTACCTGGGATGATGGGGGTTCCTGTGGGGCGGAGAACAGCAAAAAGCCATAGAGTCGTGATATCACCCCTTTGGTCCCTTTGTATGTGATGAGGAATTTCTCAAAGTCTGTTAGATCTCTCCTAAGAGTATCTCCCCATCTGCTCTCAGTGAGGGCACCCTTGAGCTGTAGGTATCGAAAGGGAGAGAGGTTGGGGAGGCCCAGGGCGTCCTTCAGAACTCCCAGAGATATAAACACCCCCTTCATCCAGAGTTGCCCAGCTCTACAAAGACCTGCCTCATACCATTGTATGATACCCAGCAGATATGCATCTTCCACCGTTCTATACTGTCCTACTAAGGATACTCTATATAATCACCCTACAAGACCTTAATATGTTACATTTCCCACCTCCACTAGTGTTTGTGCGTAACCCCCCTATGCAGGTTGATATGATTACCAGACCCTGTACTCTACTACAGAGGAACATCAAACTATGTGCGAGACTCCCAAGACTTTATGACTCGCTAACCAAAATAACGTCTAGCAATGCCAGAACCAGTCCCCGCGAAACCAGCCATTCCCAGCACCCTCTTCAACTTAACAGCAGACTCTTCCGAGAGCCCATACTACACCGAAATGCAATCATAAGGTACAGCCACCACTGGCCCAACCAGTACAGTCTGGAATAAAGGGTGCACTTATAAATGCCCGCTCTATGGTGGCCCACGCAACAAATATAGCAGACCTTCTACTAAGTGAAAATATAGACTTCCTAGCTATTACGAATCCTGGCTCCACCCTGCAGCTGGTCCAGCAATTATGCTAGCCATCCCAGATGATTACACCCTCCTAAGACTCGATCGTACCACCTCCCGAGGTGGAGGTCTTGCCATAATCGCCAGAACTAACCTTACACTGCGACTCTCTCCGCCCCACAATACAGATTCATGTGAATCTCTAACTGCCAAGTTAACCATTTCCAATACGCAGTCTGTATCCATCCATCTCATATACTGACCTCCAGGCCCTCTAGAATCCTTTGAAGAGGACCTAATGAACATCCTGTCCAACAATCTTAAGAACTCCTCTCAGAGCCTCATGAACCTTTGCTTCAGTGACCCTTTAGACTCTAATCAATGCCACTCAAATCAACCACTGTCTAGAGGAATTAGGATTCACCATAAGATCACAGGTCCTACCCACATTAAAGGCAGATCCCTTGATTGAATCGCCAAGCATAACTGCCCAACCACGGTCTTGTGTATAATGCCTCAGCCTTGATCTGACCACCATCTGATTACATTCTCCTCAGAGGATTCACCTCCCTTGCATACCGACAGCATAGCTCCAGCTGTCCCCACCAGAAACAAAAGAAATATTACTACGGATCCCTTCACTATGGTAGATATGTACAACAAAGTGATGTTATCATCTCTTGATGTCATAGCACCATTGAAAACGAGAAAGAGCAAACCTCGCAAACATGTGAATACCTAGTTCTCTCCTCACCTAAAAGCTATTAGACAAGAGAAACGTTGATGCGAAAAAACCTGGAGGCTAGATCCTTCAGATACTAATAAGAATAACTTGAGCTAATTAGCCTCCCTCTACAAAAAGAAATTATTCTAGCCAAACAAACTTCATACAAACTCCGAATCTCCCAAGCTAAGTCCAATACCAAAGAGCTCTTTGCAATTCTGAAAGAGGTAGAATCCCCGATCCAAGCAGCAGTATACACCTAATGAGCAGACGCTTCGCTCACAGATGCAGCAACAACACGGATCAGCGTTGCCTGCTACCAATGGGACAAACCTCCATCAGCACATGTTATGTGTATAGAGGAGGTGCTTGACCCTGTTCAGACATTCTGAACTTTTTTTTGGATTCTTTCTTCATATGGAATCACGGTCCTGAAGAAGATGGCTTTATCCCTGTATGCCATTGAAACCGGTCGACCCTATAGGTCATGAGGGGTCTCATGACCTACATCAAATATCTCTACTAAAAGAAAAAAGATATTGAGATACAACAACTGTTCCTGTGCACACCCAGATGGAAAGAGTGTGCATTTTTTAGAAGAGCTTGTCCTTACCCCACGGCCCCACTGCCTTTTTATTGTGCATTTCCACTTTTTGAACTCCGAGTATCTCCTACTTTCTGTGACCTACCGGAAAGATTAAAGTTTGACACATGAAAAGGAATACGAACAGTTGACCTGTTCCCAGGTTTTCCAATTACAACAAGACAGCTACAGAATCTAATCCCCAGTTCTGGACAGCACTGTACCTACAAAAGTGGATCTGCCACCCTTCCCACCTCCCTCCACCCCTTCCACTCGAGTTTGAGGAATTGGATTTCCAGTTCTTTGTTTCATCTAAAACTTATGAATCAATTTTTTCCTATAAAATAGTTGTTTTTGTGTTATCATGCCTATCCTATTAACGGTTCAAAGGAAATCAACGGCTTGCCCGTGCCTTTTATTCTTACAGCAGCCAACCCTGTTTGTTGTTATTCTGCCCTTTGCTGGACCGGGTGGGAGGGCTGGATTAGAGGTTTGGCCATGATCTTTTGAGACTATCGATAAAAGCATTGTTCGATGATTGTGAAACTGGGAGTTTGAGGATGGGACCGAGTTTTTGTTTTCAGGCTGTTATCGTTGTTTTGCAGTGTGGAAAAAATTACAAGCGTGAGGCTAGGGAATGGGAGTGGAATGAATCTGGGGCTGGGATCGCAACCTACACAGTGATGCAGGCCTGACAGAAGGCATTTGTGGGATCACCCAGGTGCTCCATCACGTCCTTATTCTCATGTGCAGTATTGCCTGGAATAAATTAGTGCAAGGTTGAAATTGCACTGGACTTGGATCAGAAGTGAGCCTCTTGTGGGCCCACTGATGTGGGCGCCTGCGAGCTGTGTTATACCCATATCAAGTTGTATATCAAGTTCAGATTGGCTAAATGGAAGGAGTTTGCAAGCCCCTCTCACAGATAATTCCCTGGGCCTCATCCTTACCAGTTTGTAGGGTACTGCAGCTATCAGGAGGAAGTTAGGAGTGGTACCAAGCAGAGAATCCAGGGAAGCAGAGTGACAGCGTGATGGCCTTAAAATAGGGTTGCCGGTATGAGAGCCGCTATCATATTATACTTTCCAATATGGCATAAACTGGTGATGCAGATTTGTGGGGTGGGCATGCTTGACAAAAAATACATGGGAAGTAGGAAGTTTACATGGTTCCATGTCATTTTATCACGGGATGAAACAACATGAGTTTTTCTCCGTGGATATTTCAACGAGAAAACTCATTGTTTTTAAAAAATATATATTTTTTGGGGGTGTTCACCCCCAAACCCACATCCCCTTTAATTATTGAACTATTCCCGAACACCCACACTCCATCTATATATTTGTTTAACCCCCCTACAAAATTCGATGAGTTTTCACTTTGAAATAACAATGGAGAAAAACCCAGTGTCATTTCATCCCACGATGAAAGGACGTTGTACCGTTTACTTAGACCCAAAACAGTCGCAGAGATGCTTGCAGCGCACACACAACTGAGCCCATCAAACAATCAAATGTCCCAGCCCTGTCCTCAAAGAAATATTTAAGGAGAAGCCAGAGTAGGGGCAAGGAGGTATTTTCATTGGCTAGTGTGACAGAAATTAAAGAATAGGGCGTAGCATAGCAGCAAAGAGAAGGAGAGATAAAGATCAGAGGAGAGGATGAGAGAGTGTATTGGATTTGCAATCAGACAGAGATGTGAGAGAGAGGGGAAGGAGCAGTCGAGGAGAAGGCAAAAGAGCATGGTGGATCAGCGAGGCGGCAGAAAGAGAAGGGAGGAGAGGGGTAGTGGTAAAGAACAGAGATGGGGTAGAGACGAGGGAGAGAATCGCGGAAATGACTAGAGAGGGAACAGAAGAAAGGTTGCTGAGAGGAAGGGAGAGCACAAAGGAGAGGATGAGAAACAGAAGTGAGAGAGAGAATAGTGCAGAGGAGGAGATAAGCAAGAGAGAGAAAAGAAAGGAGTATTAAAGAGATGGAGGAAAACAAAGAGAGGTTGAAGACGGAAGGAGAGGCGAGCCAAAGGCAAGCAGTGGCACCTTTTCAATGAAAATGGTCATAGGGTTCTGGAGAGGCCTATGATTACAACCACCAAATGTGGCCGCCCTTATGGCGTGGTTACTCGTTTCTATCAGGAGGAAAAATGTGACAACCCATGGTCTGTAGCTTTCCCAATGTGCAACCTTTGGAAGAACTAAGGGTACTTGGTGTTGGTACTTGGCAGGTGAGCCGACATGAACCAATGTGTAACTTAAATTACTTAGGCAACTGTAATGAAAGAGAACAGAGTCAAGAAAGAACTCTGTACGTTTCAGAGACTGTTTTGTTGATGTAACATAAAACGACATCATTTATATGGTTTGGAGTGATCTACTGATTCAGTAGCTGTGGCAGTAATAGATTGTTTTTCCAGTATATATGCGGGTGCGGCATATGCTGCTCAGTTGTTTGAGCATATTGAGATCATTAACGATTTGCATTTTAATGTAATGTTTCTGCTCAGCATATAGTGCTTCTGGTGTCTGTGAGCTCCTGGGTGTTCCCATGGGCAAGTCGGCTTGTTGTGACTAGGCTTTGTTTTAGCAACACGTGGTCATTGAAGAAAGTCAAACTTCATTGAAAAGTGTCAAGAAAGGAGTTCAAACCATAGCTGGGGATGTGGCTGTCACCAGGGAGTTAATACTTGCCTGTAGTCCTTGAAAGAGTAATGGGTGATAGAAGTGAATGACTATTGCCCCAAACGCCACAGTTCACCCTACTGAGAAACTAGGGAAGGCAGCCCTGGTTACCACAGATAAGGCTGGACAGGACATGCAAGACACGGCTACTGACACAGATCTGGAGGAAGAGGTCCCTCACTCCCTGAATGCCTTTCATGACAGGATGACAGGTTTGGCTGACATCTTGGATGTTCCCCAACCGGGAGAGCCTCTGCCAGAGGCCGGTATGCTCTCTGAGGTTTTTTCCCACCACTCTTCAAACAGAACGAGGTTGCCATTGCAGAAAGACATCAAAATGGAAGCCTTGAAGCTCTGGGAGAATCCTCACTCCCTTCAGCCCACAAACAAACCATTGGAAGCCAGATACAGGCCCCTACCATCGTAAAAGCTATGCTTGGCCTCTCAACCACAGCCACACTCTTCTGTGGTGGCGTCAGCATTACTGTTAACAGAACCTTTGGCTTCAGGTGCCACAGTGTCATCCCTGGTACCCTTGAGCAAAGAGGACAAACTCATTGAGGCCTATAGGAAGAAGGTTTACTCCAACACCACTCCTTACCAATGTGGATGCCCTGTTAGCAGCGGGTAATTAGAAGCTCTGGAAAGAGCTGGCAGATTTACTGCCAGAAGGCAGGAAACAGGCCTTAACGTCTGGTCTGATAGAGGCCAGAACTGTGGCTCAGGACTTGCTTGAGTCTTCTCTTCATCACATTGACACAGCTAGCTGCGGTATGGGGGTGGGTGCTGATATGATATAATATATGACATTTATAACGTGCCTGTACACAAGTGTTTCTAGGCGCCACAAGACAAGGGAAGGAAGACATAGGGAGGACAAGACAAATGATCCTACTAGACCTTGTGTCATTCAGATCGTGCAAGTGCAACAGCGAGAAGTGCAGGGGGAAGGAGAGGGGGAAGTGCACGGTAGAGGATAGGGGGAAATCCGATCAGGGCAGCAAGGCTCTGAGTAAGTGCAGCCAGGGCAGTGCAGCTCTGGGTAAGTGCAAGGAGTCAGGGGGGCTGTAGGGGTAACAGTTACAGCCCCAGAGTGCGCAGTAAGCCAGGAGCGAATGCAAAGGTAGACTGGTCGTGAAGGAGCCTGGTACCCAGTGAGACTTTGTGTCATGATGCCTACCCCCGGAGCACCAGGCCAAGCCCAGCAACCCCGGGAGCAGGCATCGCGCACCCGGGTAAAAGTCCAGCGGCCCTTTATAGGGGCTCTTTGGACTCTGTCCTGGCGCCGTTGGCGCCAGGCTCATGTTGGACATCAGTCCTGGCGCCATAGGCGCCAGGCTCATAAAGGGAAGTGTTTGGTGCACTTACCTGAAGCAGACCATGCTGCACATTCACCTGATGCAGACCATGCTGCATGAAGAACCAAGCCAAATGAGGCTTAGGAGGGACTATTTTTCTGAAGGAACTATTTTGTTACTTGGGTGGGGCTGTGGAAGAATACTCACCTGGAACTTCTTCCAAGGCTATTTAAGCCACACCCGGACAGCCACACGTGCTTCGCGTTGTTCTGCATCCCAGCAGCTGAACGCTCACCGTGTCTGCTCCTGCACCTGGACTCCAGCCACGCCCGCCTCGAACCTGGAACACCTGTAAGGGAATAAGAGAAGAGAAAGGTGAAAACCAAGAACTATTTCAACCTTCTTACCTGCATCCGGAATCTTCACGCCAGCATTCCTGAAGGAAGACTTCCATTTAAAAGCACCGCGTTGCTCGCTGCAGCGCCGCGCTTCACTCACCTGTTCCCGAGACGCCGCCCGGCTCCATCGCGGCTCTCAGTGCCGGTCTCCACATCTCTGCACCGCACCTAAGGGAGAGAAGAAGAGACAAAAGGTGAGCCAGGGAACACAAGAGGAAAGCCGGATTTTCAGCCATATTACTTACCGGCTATTCTTGGTGAGCCATTCCACATCTCGGGTCGGCGCCACATCTCTGGCAGGTACCGCACCCCGCCCCTATGGGGAAAGGACAAAAGACATTACTGGGGAATTATAAAGACATTTAGAGGAGTCGCCCTCATCACTGACTCACCTGATTTTACCCCGGCAATTTAAGCCCTCAACGCATCGCCTTTGTTCTGCACCTGAAATAAAGGACAGAAAAAGACAACATAAAAGGAGGCTCACACTTGAACTTTTGCATCTTCCTACTTACGGCGTATCGCTCAGTAAAGTCAAGTGGATTTGCCAGCGCCATTCTGAAAACCAGTGAAGTAACTGGACGAACGCGCGCCCCTGCATCAGAAGCAGGATGGAGAGTTCATCCTTCCAAACCATAAGGTGAGCTTAAACCGGGGGTTTTGGAGGAAGTCAGAGGAGAACGAAGGGGGAAAGGGGGGAGCAAGCACATTATTCAGCAGACAGTTAATCCCCTTTTTCATCTGCAGAAGGATATTCCTACGGGCCAGACAAGCAAGATTTGGGGGTCCTGTTCAATCGGTGGTCCGAATTCTGCGCATCACGCTTGAAGAGGCCACAGCAACCCAGACCAGACCAGCGCCTCCGTGGGAGCCAGGTCAGCGTTACACTTTGAGGGAACCAAGCAACCAGTCTTCTATGAGAAAGCAGCTTGGAAGCATGGCACCAAGTTCACTCAAGAGGTGCAAGATCACATAATAGGTCTCCCCATCGATGGACAGGACCTGTTCCATTCATTTACAGATGAAGAGCTCAGTAAACACAAGTCCTCTACTCAGACAACCAAATCTCTGGCGGTTCTCACCAAAACAAGTCAGCGAACCTTTCTGTAGCCCTCCTTCGCTGCAGACTCCATGCAGAAGTCCTTTGGCAGATTTCGGGGCTATACCAGTCCTGAGGAAAGCTTATGAACATTACAACTACATCAACACGTTTATGTTCTATGCTGGAAACACAAAATGTGTTGACTTGATATGTGTATTACTATAAGAACTGCACTCTCAGTCACTCAATACTAACCCTCACACTGTCTGTTGTTATACCGCAGTGACATTATATGATTGTATACTATAATGCAAAAAAATACGGGCACTAAACCATTTGGTTGTTTATTTTGATAAAATATATAAATAATCCCTAATAAGGGCGTTTTAAACCCCAATACCTTTCCTGGCTTGAATTGGAAAATAAAGTAAATGTTTTGTACCATACAAACGTGGTGATCTACTGAATGAAAATACAGATTAAGCCTATTACAATCTGTTAGATGTGTTGTGTAATAGACCTGTAAGTGTTTAGAGGGAGAGGTAGCCTGAGTCCCCCCAGTCCTTTTTACAGATTTCGGGGCTGCCATGATAATAAGCAGAAGAATAGAGGCCCTGCCTCAGCGGTCAGAGAAGAAATCAGGCAAGACCGTCCTCCAAAGGATTCTTCTCTAGCCACATTGGCACTGCTACCGCCAACTCAAAGAAGCAATGACCTTTAGAATTGGGATTGCCTGTTGGCTGCAGGCTATCATTACATCTGAGCAGCTGGTGCCAAATGACACAGGATCCCTGGATTATTTCAGTACTGTCCAAGGGGATCCGCCTCAGTCTTCTCTTCCTCTTTGCCTCGAATCCCTTGAACCAACTGGGTCCAGCCCTCCTCCTTCAGGAGATTGACAAGCTGCACTCCATGCAAGCTATAGAACCTGTTCCTACCAATGAGAGAGGTCAATGGTTCTATTCTAGAGTCTCCTCGATCCCCAAAAAAGAACGAGGCTGGCCTGTAGGCGATCCTGGATCTCTCTTCCTTCAACCTCCATCTCCCCAAAGGGAAGTTCAAGGTGATTTCAACAGCACAAATCTTTAGTTTGGGTCATAGCAACAATTGGTTTTGCACTGTGGACATAAAGGACGCCTACCTGCATGTTCGAATATGGCCTCCACATCGGAGGTTCATCAGATTTTCAATTGGTAGGCACCGCTACCAGTATCGGGCCCTGCCATTTGGCATCAATGCAGCACCAAGAGTGTTTACCAAACATAAGTGTGCTGTAGCCAGTTAATTGTGACTCAGTGGGATCTACGCATACCCCTACCTGGACGACTGGCTTTTCCGGGGGTCCTGCATCCAGGAGGCGTTGGATGCAACCAGCATCCTGGTCTCCACCCTGTTCAATCTTGGGTTCTCAGTCAACTTCAGCAAATCTTTAGGCACCCCTGCTCAGAAACATACCTTTCTTGGGTTTGTGTGGGATTCAAAGCTAGGACAAATGTTCCTCTCTACACAGCGTATAACGGATACTCACGGAAAGTATTAGCTAGCACGGAATGGTCCAGTAGGGTGGGGCAAGGTGCCCCGTAACGTCTGTAATGTCATCCCTGTACTGAAAACTTGACATGTGGTGCAATGTATGACCATTTCTGTAATTCTATCCTGGATTTTTGGTATAATCCAGTCCTCCTGTATATCCATGGCTATGTGCTGCTTCGAGCTGTGGGATGGATAATGTAACTGTTGGAAGGCTACTGCTAGGAGCTCCTGGGGCATTACAGTCTTCCCATAGGTCTATTGCCTCCATAACAGATCTGTTGGGGATTGCTTGCAACCTCTCCGTAACCACAACTCTTTCTCCGTTTCAGGTGCCCTTCCTTGTAGCTCGATAATCTGGGAGATAGGCAATGCTGTGTAAGGTGCTGGATGCTCACTCGCAGGCGGGGCAGTCACAACGTACTCAGCAGGTATTTAATTTGGCAGATATGCTGCCATTTTGGTTGCCGCATCGGCTGCTGTGCTCCCCATTGATATTTTGTCTGTGTCTTGGGCGGCGCACTAACGACCACCACAACAGATGGCTGTGATAATGCGTCTATCAGCATTTCTAACAGTGCTGCATGCTGCACTGGGTATCCATCCGCCCTCCGAAATCCCCTCCTCATCCAGCAGGATAGACCGGCATGTACCATTACTGTAATGACGCCGAGTCCGAGTATATTCTGACACCCTTGAGACGCTCTCAGTGCTTCGATGAGCGTCACGAGATCTGCCGCCTGCACAGAATAATGCATGGGCAATTTTTTCATTACCACCCTCTTATACACCCCTCCATTAAGTCGTACCACTGCTGTCCCCGTCCGTCTCTGCCCAACCTCCTGATCAATTGTGGAAGACCCGTTAACAAAAAGTACCTCACTGTCTGTCAATGCACAGTCCCTTTTTGGGAATGTTGTCCTCCTCCCCCTTGTATGTGGCCCAGTCATGTGCCGACAGGTCCTCTGTAGTAGGCATATCTGTTAAAAAGGTGTCAGGATTCGCTATTTTACATCTAACCACATGAAAATGAGGTTTAGAAATTATGATCTCATATGCCAACGACCTTTGCGTAGTTAGGGTAGATTTTGACCTTTCTAGAATGGCAAACAAAGAATGTTCCACATACGTCACTGAAAACCCCATTACGATTGTAGAACTTTTCTCTATTGCAAAAGCAGCAGCTGCTAACGCTTGTTTGCACGCGAACTGCCCTTGAATCACTGCATCCAAAGTGCCACTGTAATAGGCCAATGGCTTATGGCCCATAGTGCTTTTCTGTGTCAACACTGCTGTCATAAACTGGTCATCCGAATGTGAAAACAAATGAAATTCTTGGGAATAATCTGGGGTGGCCAGTACGGCTGCCAAACTAAACACGCAGGCCCAGAAATGTCTACATCTCTTTAACTGAGGCGGATCTGGGTGTGGCGCTTACTGATGCTTCCCTGTCGGGTAGTATTCTCTTACCATTGGCCGATATGACTACCCCAAATAGATTACTTCCTGTTGGCAATATTGCAATTTGGCTTTGTCGACCTTATACCCTTTGCAGGCCAGCAATTGTTGGAGTTCAATGGAGTCCCTTCGGCAGTGCAGTTCACTGTCACTACACACTAGCAGATCGTCCACATACTGGATAATCGTGCTAGGCACCTGAACATTCCTAAAACCGGCATGCAGTATTCTGTAAATTTTTCAAATCCACTACAGTAAAACACCTGGCTTCTTTGGGGCTGTTGCATACAATTGTCTCAGGATTCTGAACAACTGTAAATTCTTTAAGTAATACATCATTTAGGAGGCACAAGTCCTGAATCATTCGCCAGTTGCCCTCTGTTGATTTTTTGACCGGGTACGTTGCTGTTCTGCAAGCGGACGTAGATGGCACGATAATCCCGTGGTCCAATAGAGCCTATATTGTTTTTCAAATACCCTTGTTCGCCTCTCTCGATAGTGGATATTGTCTTACCCTGGCAGCACAGCACCTGGCTTCAGTGTTATACACACAGGTGTTACATCTTTCAATAATCTTGCATCATGTGAATTTGTTGTGCACAACTGTGAAAGCATGTGTTGTAAATCTTCATCTAAAAATGGAGATGGAGTTAACGCTGCCATTAAGGGACACTGCACTCTTCGGGTACTGTATCATTATGTGACATGGGATGCAGATCTTTTGAATTATTTCCCCCACTTTGTCGGTATTTTCAAACAATTTGTCATCCATCATCTCCTTTAGCTGCACCATTGGATCTACACAGAGCACTGTACGCCACTCACACCACGTCCCTGTCCATTCCCAATAGGACAACCTTCTTGTCCGACACCAACAACCCCTGTAAATCCAGCAATAATATTGTTCCTGTTACCACCGGAGGTGATACTGCCGGACAAAAAATGAACTCAGTGGGCACTCTCCGACACTGGCAAACTGGGGCACCGCCTCTACAATCATTGTAATACCATGAATGAACATGTCTAGGTCTATGGGAATCCCGCAGACTACCACTTCCTTTGTCATTGTGTGTATTATCAACATTGCCCGTACAGCGCACATCCCAGGTGTGGAACATACTACCCCATTATCTGTTACGGATATAGTCATGTTTAACTTGCTGAGCAGGTGTCATGATGCCTACCCCCGGACATCCGGACCAAGCCCATCAGCCCCGGGAGCAGGCATCCAGGTGCTTACTAAAAGCCCAGCAGCCCCGGCTAGGGGCTGTCTGGGTACAGTCCTGGCACCAGGCTCATAGAGGAAATCAGTCCTGTCGCCGTAGGCGCCAGGCTCATGTACATTACTTACCTCATGCAGACCATGCTGCAATGAAGTCAAGCCAACGTGAGGCCTGAATGGGACTACTTTACTTCAGGGACTATTTTTTTACTCGGGTGTGGTTCTGGGGGAACTTCTTACCTGGGACTACTTTGAAGGCTATTTAAACCACGCCCGAACAGAAGCACATGCTTCGCGTTATTCTGCTTCCAGCAGCGTAACGCTCACCGTGCCTGCAGTCAGCATCCAGTCTTCTGCCATGCCCGCCTCGAATCCAGAGCTCCTAGAAAAAGAGGAAAGAAGAAGGAAAGGTTAGAACACGGACATTATTTTAATTCCTTACCTGATTCCAGATCCATCATGTCTTCGAACTTGGAAAGGACATTATTTCTGCACGCGTCGCATCGCCAGCTGCAGCACCGCGCCATACTCACCAGTCCTCACAGCATTTTTCTATTCGGTGCTGCCTCCATCATTTTTCTCGCCGACAAAAGAAATATAAGGTGAGCCGAGAGGGCCAACAAATACAATCTCTTTTTACCACCATAGACTTACCTGATTTACCACCGGAGGCATTATTCTTTAACATCCCGCAACTTCTTACGCCGCACCTGTAAGGAGAGAGAAAACAACAAGTTAAATACACGCATTTTTTACCAGACAGTGTTGGGTAATACAGACTCTTACCTGAACGCCATCAGCTGCCACAAGACAATCTTCTCTTGGACCCAGCTGCAACACAAGAAGGTAATGGGACAAGAGTGAACATAGGACATATTGAACTCTTTGGACTTTATACTTACGGGTTCTCGCCAGGAACCTCTGAGTCAATATTCATCCGGAACTCTTCCAACGGATTTGAACCAGTGAAGTAACTGGTATCTACGCGCCCCTGCATTCCACACAGGATGGAGAGCTCATCATTCAAAAACATAAGGTGAGATTACTGAAAGGGAATATCGGAGGTGATTAGTGGGGAGAACAGTGGGGTGCCATTACTAGAATCCACGGGTGGCTAAATCCCTTTCTCCACTTGCAGGAGAATACTTCTACGGGTCAAGCAGACGAGATTAGGCGGGCCAGTCCAGTCCGTCATCTCTGCACTACGCTTCACGTTGAAGGAGACCACAGCTGTCCGGGTCCGATCGACGCCCCTGTGGGAGCCAGGTGCGCGTAACAGAACGCAAAGCCTCTCTACAAATCCCCACCCGGACGTTATGGAAACCTCATAAACCGACCAACTAGCCAAATTATTAGGGGAATTTAGGGCGGAAGTGCACTCCGCGCGCCAAGAAATTAATGCCCTCAGGAGAGAACTGATTGTGTCAAAGGAACGCACTGATGATCTTGCTAGACAACTGCTGCAAAACCAAGCTGGGCAAACACCCCTACCTGGACTCGGGGGAACCCAACTCCTGTTTCATGGAGCAATCCTGTGCAAGTAATTCTACCAGTAACTATTCCTTTAGCTCCACCCGAACGCTTTGCTGGAGACCCAAAAAGGTTTGCAGTGTTTATGAACCAATGCCGCTTGCACTTTTTATGCAGACCTGGAGCTTTTCCAAATGACCCAGCCAAAGTAGCCTTTGTACTATCATTTCTTAGTGGCAGCACAGCTGATTGGTCAATTCCACTAGTCAACCAGGATGACCCTCTTCTTCAGGATTTTGAGGGTTTTCAAAGGAGCATGGAAAGACTATTCGCCAGATATTCACAGGGACAGGCCCTGGATAACGAACCTTTATCCCTACGACAGGGTAACCAGGATCTGCTAACCTATATCGCAACCTTCAATAGATTGGTGGTGGAAACAGGATGGCCTGAGGAGAAAAGAATGACATTATTTTATTGTGGACTTCGGGGAGAACTCAAAGATGTTTTGGCTCAAGTTGTGAACCCACCTCAGGATTGCGCAGAATATATAGACTTAGGGTCCAGTTAGACCACCGACTTCAGAATAGAAAGGCTGATCGAGCTAAGAATGAGAATCGGGTATGGGTTAAACCCAATGTTACCCCCAAAGGAACAGATGCATCAGAACCTATGCAGATCGGGGGGGGGGGGTTAAAGGACCCTTAACTCAAAAGGAAAGAGAAAAGAGACGCCAGAAGCAACTGTGTCTGTACTGTGGAATCGCAGGACATTTTCTACGGGATTTCCCTATAAAACCACCCAAGAAAGTAGTAGGAGTTGCTGACAAAAGCCGAATAGAGTCTGATTCGGGAAATGACCACGCCCGACAAGCGTAGAGGTCCGCTTGCCAAGCTTAAATAGGACACTCAGACCTCGCATCTAATCATACCAATGTTTCTTATTGATCCAAGGCAGCCATCACGTATGCACGCATAAGGGCATACATTGATAGTGGGGCCGTAGGAAACTACATGGACCACGAATTGGCCTCAAGGATTAATCTACCCCTTTGCAAAAAGACCGCTTCGGATGTCATCACCACAGTAGATGGAACTGAAATTGCCTCTGGACCCGTAACTCATTCCACTACTGAGATGACACTGTTGGGTCAAGATGGGCATCGAGAAACTATTGTGTTTGATTTAATCAAGGCCCCGCAATTCCAAATAATTCTGGGAATGCCATGATTGGAAACACATAATCCTTGTATTTAATGGGGAGAGAAGGGAGTGACCTTCCCGGATCGTGCACACACCTGTTACCTGGAAAAAACCTTGAACAAAGGCCTGGCCACAGTCACTAATTCAGTCGTGCAGTTACCTCAGGAATATCAATAATTTCAGGATGTTTTTCAAAAAGAACAGGCAAACACCTTGCCACCTCACAGATCATACGATTGTCAAATCGACCTCGTACCCGGTGCACAACCTCCATGCAGTAGGATCTACGCCCTTACGAACCCGAAAATCTTCATTTATGACAATACTTGGACCAATACCTTGCTAATGACTTCATTCGTCCATCCAAGTCTCCTGCATCTCAGCTTTATTCTTCGTGCCTAAAAAGGAAGGTGACCTTAGAACGTGCATAGACTACCGCACATTGAATCAGATTACGGTAAAAAACCGATACCCATTGCCTCTGATCCCCGAATTACTAGACCAAGTAAAGGATGCTTGTATCTACACTAAGTTAGATCTCCGAGGGGCATATCATCTGGTACGTGTAAAGAAAGGCGATGAATGGAAGACTGCCTTTCGCACAAGGTACGGTTTATTCGAATACCAGGTGATGCCTTTTGGGTTGTGCAATGCACCAGCAGCCTTCCAGTATTTTATGAACGATGTCCTTCGTGAACTCATTGACATCAGTGTTGTCGTATACATAGACGATATTCTAGTGTACTCCTCCTCAGAATCAGACCATGTTAAGCACGTTCATGCAGTCCTTGAGAAACTACGCCAGCACAAGTTCTACGCAAAATTGGAGAAATGTGTTTTTCATTCTACAGAAGTTGAATTCCTTGGATTTATCCTGACTCCAAAAGGAGTTCGAATGGACTCTCGAAAGGTGGAAGCAATCCTCAAGTGGCCATCACCCAGTTCAGTTAAAGGGGTACAAAGCATGCTTGGGTTTGCTAACTTCTATCACAGATTTATTCCTGAATTCTCACATATTGTACACCCCATCACAGCACTTTTGCGAAGAAACAAACACTTCTTGTGGACTGAAGAGGCTGAAAGAGCCTTCCAAGAGCTAAAATTGAAATTCACGTCTGCACCTGTCTGAAAGCATCCACACCCTGAGTTTCCATACATAGTTGAAACCGATGCATCCAGTTTAGCCATGGGAGCTGTCCTGTCCCAGAAGGATCCTGAAACCGGTCAACTTCATCCAGTAGCATTCTGGTCAAGAAAGTTCTCGGCACGCGAGTTAAACTATGCGGTTACTGATAAAGAGTTATTAGCCATCAAATCTGCCTTCAAAGCTTGGCGGCATTATCTTCTCGGTGCCAGGCATACCATCACTGTAATCACCGATCACAGGAATTTGCAGTATTTAAAAACAGCCAAAGCCCAATCATCGCGTTCAACTTCGATGGGCATTATTCTTTGCCGAATTCGATTTCGTGATCACTTATCGACCAGGTTGTAAAAACGGCAAGGCAGATGCCTTATCCCGAATAGGGATGGGAGAAGCATATTTGAACCCGGAACAGGTGCCTATCATTTCAGAACAAAGAATTCTTGGCATAACTACTCTACAGACTTTAGGAGATATTCATTTAAAAATCCAACAACTTTTCGATCCTGCAGCCCTCAGGACTGGGTAAAGAAAGGCAAAGATTATTCAGTCAGCAATGACCTACCTTATTATCAAGGGCGTCTATTTCTACCACACAAGGAACTACAAGAACTAGTTATCTCCAATTATCATGATGCTCTGATGGAAGGACACCCATGTATCGCAAAAACTGAAGCTGAAATTAAAAGACAATTCTGGTGGCCCACCTGGCGAAAAGACGTAAAGTCATTTGTGCTATCTTGTGGTATCTGCGCCCAAAACAAAAGTCAGAAGAAAAAAACAGCTGGTCTTTTACAACCTTTGGATATTCCACCTACACCATGGCATACTTTGTCTTTAGACTTTATTACTGATCTACCTCCATGTAATGGATTTAACACCATTCTAGTTATTGTGGATCTTTTTTCCAAGATGGCCCTCTTTATTCCTTTAAAGGGATTACCTTCCGCTTCAATTTTGGCCAAGGAATTTCTCAAAAAACATTGTTCGAATACATGGATTTCCTTCTGTATTGGTCTCTGACCGAGGTAGTCAATTATTTTCGCAATTTTGGAAAAGATGTTGTCAATTAGCGCAAATCGACGTGAGGTTATCAACCAGTCACCATCCCCATACCGATGGTCAGATGGAGAGGACCAACCAGACTCTTGAACAGTACCTACGTTGCATGCTACACCAAACCGAAAGCAATTGGCAGGATATTTTATGGATTTCCGAATGTTAGGGAGAATTCTCTGTTTAGGCTGAATTTCCTAACCTAGTGAGTCCCCCAGCAGCTTTACTGGATTTTTGGGGTTTATTTTTTTCTCCTGCCAAGAGTGAGACTCTTTTACCCTCACTCTTGGGCATGATTTGAGTGTGTTTCTTTGACTCTAGATGTGTTTAATGGGCTATGGGGTCTTTTACTCCATAGGGCTTCATGTGTTTTTGTGATGTGTGTAACACAGCACCCTCAGTGCAGTGACACAGGGGTGTCATACTGACCCCCCAGTATAGACTCCATACCCTGGGACTGACTACTGTCTCCCAGGGCATGTAAAGTCCCAATTGACTTTACTAGTCTTAAAATCTGAACAGAACCAGTACAAACCATCATATTGTGGACGTACTGGCTGGGGCAATTCAATTGCCCCGGGGTCTGTTAGTCGAGGGGGCACGTCTCCGTCCCCCCTGATCAAGTTTTGGCTGGTGGCAGTGGATACTACTTTTTATATTCAACCGCGAATATCTCTCAATGGGATTTTCCCATTGTTCGAGGCTACTATCTTTATTTATTTAATTATGATAGCCTCGAACACACTGCCGGTTTATTTAATTAATATTAATTCTCCGGTAGGTATTTTTTGCCAAAACTCGGTTCTAAAATGGCGTTTGTGTTCTCTTCTGTGACTCAAACCCAAGTCGAGCCCTTTGTTCCACTTTTTGGCGGGCTTCTCCACAGAAGCCCTCCAAAGTGGTGCCACTCTGTCTGGGGTACTTAGGAAGGGTAGAGGGGGATTTAGGCACCCTGGACTGAGTTGCCTAGGCAACTCAAGTCGCACTCCGTCCTGATTGGCCCAAGTGGTGAGCCGGCCGGCTCACCACTTAGCATGTTTGAGTGACAGCTAGGCTGAGTGAATGGGGGTTTTCTGCATAAAAGCAGGGCTTTGGGGACTGGAACTTCAGAAGTCGCCACAGGACCTAAGAATCCGACGAGGGAGAAGCTGAGCCGACCTGCCACGACGACACCACCGGTGGAGCCCCGCTGGACCGTCTCACCACTTTTCCCAACGACAGAGGAGATGTCCCGCCGGAGAGTCTTCTTCCTTTGACTGGTGGGGATAACCAGTTTTCCCGTCTTTTCGCCTTCCCGACGTATCTCGTGGCCGCCTTGCCTGTGCCAAGCACCCCGGCAACCGGGATACCACGTTTTACCACAACCGCAAATTAAAAGGTACTACCTTTAACCGGAAAACTCCGCGGCTGGTTTCTTCCCTGGGAGTGCAACGACCTTCATCTTTCCTCCAAGTCGAGATCTTCTCTTCCCCTGGACGACGACGCGACTTGCACCCACTGCCAGGAACAACTGCCACCGCTGGAGGATGCTTCCCACTTAAGGTAACGTGTCCCACCTGGCTTCCCTTGCCACCGACTGTACGGGGTAGATTTAGCCCCCGGCTTTCGAACCTGGGTTAGCCTGGGACACCCTGGCTAAACTTTTCTGAGCCTCTCTAAACTCTTTTTGAACTCTCTGCAAGACTTTCTAAGCCTAGTGTAACTGTGTGATCTTGGGCGCATTTGTGCTCTGCTCTGCTCTGCTCTCTCTAAGAGTGGGCCCAGCCTTTAGACTTTGGCTCACCAGTGACTTTTGCTCTTCTGCCTTGCTAACAGTGTTCCAAAATCTTAGAGTGGTGTACCTTTCCATATTCTGTCTTTTTCCCTCCCTTTTTCACAAACTTATTGGAGTGCCATCTAGTTAAGCGCTCACCTCTGTATGAAAATAAGTGGTGTTTTACTAAGACTTATCTGATAAGGAATAAGGGGTGTATATATTATAATAGTAACTGTGTTTAGAGTGTTTTACAATAAGAGTGCTGGAGTGTTTCAAACAGTGTGTTTTTAAATAAATAATTATATACTTTGATACCAAAGCTCTGGTCAGTGTTTGCTTGTATTATTGTGTCTGAGTGCCTATTGTGTATACTTTGCATACTGCCTAACTCTTCTTGAGGGAAGTCTGACTGCTCCGTCACAGCTGCCAGGTAAATCTGGGTGGGACAGACTGCTACCAAGTGGGTTTACTGCTAACACCTGTAGTCCTAAATCTTTTGCATTGTTCCCTAAGGGAACTGCACAGGTTTCTGCCTAACACTGGTGTACAGCGGTGGGATTTGTATTGAGTATACATTTTAGAGTGCTTTAGGATACCTTAGTACAACTAACCACAAAGCTTAGCACTGAAAAAGTAATCTTTCTAACATGTCAACTATGGAAAATTATAGTCAAGAGTCCCTTGCTACAAAAACTGCTGATTGTTTAAGAGTTCTCTGTAAGCATAAGAACCTCCTGACTAAAGGCAAGAAAATGGAATTGATAGAAAGGTTGTTAGCTAACCAAAGTCTGGATGATGGTTGAGAGGAACCTACCATGCCAGAAACTGTAGATAACAGTATAGAGATTGATGTTGATCAAAATGTTGATAATCTTGAGGAGGAGTCAGAAGAGGAGGGTGAGGCTGCTGTGACTGTCCCCCTTAGGCCTCTATCTGCTCTACCTGCTGTACCTACTGGGCCTTTACCAGGTCCCACACTTAGTCCTCAATATCTTGAATTAGAGAAAATGAAACTTGAACTAGAGTTCAAGCGACTGAATACTCAGGCTGAACAGAGACACCAGGAACTGAATCAAGAACTAAGGCTAAGGTAAATGGAGCTCAAGCATGAGCTAGAAATGAAGAAATTATCTGTTGAAAATGCTTCTCTCTCTGGCTCCTCTAGAAGTTCCAGTCCTAAAAGACCCCAGATGCCTAAAGAATTGGTTGGTATGTATGTGCCTAAGTTGGATGTGTTGGATTGGTTGTCTCTGTTTGAATATAATCGTGGGCTCCAGAACATCACAGGAAATGACTTACTCACCTGGTTGTTCTCTAGGCTTCCCCCTGTTGCAACTGATGTGGTAATTTAGTTGGGGGAGGAGGATAGGAAAGAGTATGAAAGTGTGAAACTAGCTCTGATAGCTAGATTTGGGAAGACCCCTTCCCAGTATCTTAAGAGGTTTAGGACCCTCAAAAAGCATGATGGTACCCCTTGGGCTACCTGGGTGAGTGAAGGGTTGAAAAACTTAGAGGGATGGATTAAGGGTTACAAGGTGAACACTTATGAAGGTATGAAGAATCTTTTTATGTTGGAGTCAATTTATGATGCCTGCTCTCCTGAGCTCAGACAGCACTTGGCTGATTCAAAGGAATTAGGTTCCCGAAAACTAGCTAAGGCAGCTGACTTGTGGGTTGCCAACAGGGCCACTCAAAAGGATTCTGGTGTAACTCAGAAGAAGGATGAGGGGAAACAGCCTAAAAATGACCCCAAAGAGAATTCTAATACTGCAAATTCCAAAGAGGGCCCCAAACAAAACCATAAGGGTAAGCCACAAGGGAAACCACAGCAGAATAGTGTCTCCTCTGGTACCAAACCAGAGGGAGGTCAGAACAAGCCACCATTCCAAAAGACATTCGGAAAATGCTTTGTTTGTGGCTCTACTGACCATGTGAAAGGAGATCCCAGATGCAAGGGTAAACCTTCAGGGATCCAACTTGCCTCCTTAGCCTTCGCTCCAGAAGAGGAAGTCCCAATGGCAAGTGGAAACTTTCTACTGCTGGCTGATGAACCCATTGGTGTCTCAGCCAGTGTTTCTTTAGTCTCTCTGGGGTTGTGGGAACAACAGAACTTAGATGTATATAATTCTATCCCAGATAATACTAAAGAGTATTATAAAGACAGTGTCCAGGTGAATGGTCAGGAGACTCCTGCCATTAGAGACACTGGGGCCAGCATAACTGTGGTGGTTGAATCATTTTACAAGGCAGAGGATGTTGCTAAGGCACCCAAATGCCTCACCAAGTTAGCTGGAGGGCCTGTGCAGATGTGTCCCCAGTTACCAGTTCTCATCCAGTGTAATGATATGGCTGTAAAGATACCTGTCAGTATACAATGTGAAGTACCAGGTAGGGTTCTGTTGGGTAATGACCTGAAAGCTCTTGGAGTTGTGTCACATACCCCCAGACCACCTAGTAAAAGGTTACAGGAGCTCACAAAACCTGCAAGAGAGAAAACCCTGCGAGGGTTATCTCAGGAGATGATGACAGAGATCACTCCTTTACCACTGGAGCAACCCACTGCAGTAACTACCAGATCAGGAGCAAAGGGGCAACCCAAGACTCCTAGGAAAAAGTCAGCAGCAAGCACTCCAGTGCTTCCAACAGTTACACCGGTAACTCCACCTCCAGCTGAGGCTGAGAGGGAGGTACAACCCTGTGTGGTTGAACTAGACTCTGAAGAAGAGCTAGTGGGAGGCCAAGAACTTATTGGAGATCTAGACCCTGAGGACCATCCTGAGCTGCAGTCTTTACTGGTAGAAGGTGGGCCCAGCAGGGCAGCTTTCCGTAAGGGGCAAAGAGAATGTCCAACTCTGGAGGGTCTCCGCCGCCAGGCAGCTGCTCAGGCTGATGGGCAAGAGCTGGGAAGTATAGGTTGCACTGGGAAGATGGCCTCTTCTACAGTGAACCAACTGAGTCTGAACCTGGAGACTACAAACGCCTTGTAGTACCTCAAGAAAACAGACAACAGTTCTTGCACTTAGCCCACGAGATTCCTTTGGCTGGTCACTTGAGTTTCAACAAGACCAAGGAAAGGCTCTCACTCTACTTCTATTGGCCAAAAATGGGGGCAGAAGTAGATAGGTTTTGCAAGAGCTGCCATACCTGCCAAACTTCTGGTAAGGTTGGCTCCAAGAATGTGGCACCTTTAGTACCTCTCCCAGTTGTGGGAGTCCCATTTGAGAGGGTAGGTATTGACATTGTTGGTCCCCTTGATCCCCCAACCTCCTCAGGCAACAGGTTCATCCTTGTTGTGGTAGACCATGCTACTAGGTACCCTGAGGCAATTCCTATGAGGACTGTTACAGCTCCGGCTGTGGCTAAGGCCCTCCTTGGTATTTTTACCAGGGTTGGGTTTCCTAAGGAAGTAATATCCGACAGGGGGTCAAACTTTATGTCCCACTACATGACAGCCATGTAGAAAACCTGTGGAGTTACTTACAAGTTCTAAACCGCATACCACCCCCAGACCAATGGGTTGGTAGAAAGGTTTAACAGAACCATGAAGAGCATGATAGGTGCTTTAGAGGAACCTCTGAAAAGAAAGTGGGACCTTCTACTGCCATGCCTTCTCTTTGCTTATAGAGAAGTCCCTCAGGAGGGAGTAGGTTATTCTCCCTTCGAACTTCTCTATGGCCATCCAGTCAGAGGTCCATTGGCCCTGATTAAGGAGGGATTGGAAGGTGCTCCTCCCCTCAAGCCAGTCAGAGTGACTGACTATGTGATAGGTCTCCGGAGGAGAATGTCACACATGATGGCAGAAGCTAGTGATAACCTGAAAGCTGGACAAGCTTTGGTCATGCATTGGCATGATCAAAAGGCTAACATGGTCGAGTTCACTCAAGACCAGCTATTTCTTGTTATGCTCCCAACAAGGCAGAGGGCCTTGCAAGACAAATGGATGGGACCCTTCGAAGTTGTGGGGAAACCTGGAGAGGTCAACTATCTGGTGGATCTGGGCAGACCCAGGGAAGCTCCTAGAGTCTTCCACACCAACCGACTGAAAGCGTACGTCTCCAGACCTGAAGTAGGAGCCTTGCTTCTAGCTTCAGCAGCAGAGGAAGAAGAGAGTGAGTCTCTCCCTGATCTCCTCAGAGGTGTACCTTTAGATGAAAAAATTGAAGGAGTCAATCTCTCTTCAGATCTGACACCTGAGCAACAAGAGGAGTGCAAATCTATGTTAAATCAGTTTGCCTCCCTGTTCTCACTCTCACCAGGCTTAACCCCTTGGGGACAGCACGAGATACTCACTGGTGACTGTCTGCCAGTCAAAAGCAGAGGATACAGAATGTCACAAAATGTGAGAACCCATATCAAGGGGGAGGTCAAGAAGATGCTTGATCTCGGGGTAATTAAACCCTCTACTAGTCCATGGTCTAGCCCAGTTGTGTTAGTACCAAAGGCAGGATCCAAAGACTTGAGATTCTGTGTGGACTATAGAGCTCTTAATGCAGTCACTAAGACTGATGCCCACCCTTTACCAAGGACAGATGAGTTGGTTGATAAACTTGGTGCAGCCAAGTACCTCAGCACATTTGACCTTACGTCAGGCTATTGGCAAGTAGCCTTGACAGACCATGCCAAGGAGAAAACTGCATTTTCCATCCCAGTTGGCTTGTACCAGTTTAAGGTCATGCCTTTTGGATTAAAAAATGTACCTGCTACATTCCAAAGGATGGTGAATCAAGTTCTAGCTGGGATGGAGGACTTCTGCATGGCATACTTGGATGACATTGCAATCTTCAGCCACTCCTGGGAGGATCATGTGAACCACCTAGGGCATGTTTTGCAGGCTCTTGTACAGGCCATTTTGACTATCAAGGCAAGTAAATGCCAGATAGGTCAAAGTAAGGTGGCCTACCTTGGGCATGAGGTTGGAGGTGGAGAAATAAGGCCTTTGCTCAGCAAAATTGAAGCTGTGCAAAATTGGACAACACCTACTACTCAAACCCAGGTGAGAGCCTTCCTAGGCCTCACTGGGTATTACAGGAATTTCATTGAGAACTATGGGACCATAGCTTCTCCACTGAATGTGATCTCCTCTCCAAAATTCCCTAAAAAGGTCAAATGGAATGAGGAGTGCAATCAGGCCTTTGAAAAACTGAAGAAAGCTATTTGCCAAGCTCCAGTACTGAGAGCTCCTGACTACCACCAAACTTTCATTGTACAAACTGATGCTTCCAATGTAGGTATAGGTGCAGTTCTAAGCCAACTGGATGAGAAGGGTAGGGAGCACCCCATTTGCTTCATCAGCCGTAAGCTGAAGGATCCTGAGACAAGGTGGGCAACAATCGAAAGAGAATGCTTTGCTATTGTGTGGGCACTGAAGAAGTTTAGGCCATACTTGTATGGTTCTACATTTGTCATTCAGACTGACCACCAACCCTTGAGATGGTTAATGCAAATGAAGGTAGAAAATCCAAAACTATTGAGATGGTCAATCTGCCTGCAAGGGTTTGATTTCACCATTGAGCACAGGTCAGGGTGTCACCATCAAAATGCTGATGGACTCTCTAGGATGTATGTCATCGACTAGAGGTATGAGGTTCAACCAGGAGTGGATTAAATCCTCCGGTCCCTTAGTCTGGGGGGGCGAGTGTTGGGGAGAATTCTCTGTTTAGGCTGAATTTCCTAACCTAGTGAGTCCCCCAGCAGCTTTGCTGGATTTTTGGGGTTTATTTTTTCTCCTGCCAAGAGTGAGACTCTTTTACCCTCACTCTTGGGCATGATTTGAGTGTGTTTCTTTGACTCTAGATGTGTTTAATGGGCTATGGGGTCTTTTACTCCATAGGGCTTCATGTGTTTTTGTGATGTGTGTAACACAGCACCCTCAGTGCAGTGACACAGGGGTGTCATACTGACCCCCCAGTATAGACTCCATACCCTGGGACTGACTACTGTCTCCCAGGGCATGTAAAGTCCCCATTGACTTTACTAGTCTTAAAATCTGAACAGAACCAGTACAAACCATCATATTGTGGACGTACTGGCTGGGGCAATTCAATTGCCCCGGGGTCTGTTAGTCGAGGGGGCACGTCTCCGTCCCCCCTGATCGAGTTTTGGCTGGTGGCAGTGGATACTACTTTTTATATTCAACCGCGAATATCTCTCAATGGGATTTTCCCATTGTTCGAGGCTACTATCTTTATTTATTTAATTATGATAGCCTCGAACACACTGCCGGTTTATTTAATTAATATTAATTCTCCGGTTGGTATTTTTTGCCAAAACTCGGTTCTAAAATGGCGTTTGTGTTCTCTTCTGTGACTCAAACCCAAGTCGAGCCCTTTGTTCCACTTTTTGGCGGGCTTCTCCACAGAAGCCCTCCAAAGTGGTGCCACTCTGTCTGGGGTACTTAGGAGGGGTAGAGGGGGATTTAGGCACCCTGGACTGAGTTGCCTAGGCAACTCAAGTCGCACTCCGTCCTGATTGGCCCAAGTGGTGAGCCGGCCGGCTCACCACTTAGCATGTTTGAGTGACAGCTAGGCTGAGTGAATGGGGGTTTTCTGCATAAAAGCAGGGCTTTGGGGACTGGAACTTCAGAAGTCGCCACAGGACCTAAGAATCCGACGAGGGAGAAGCTGAGCCGACCTGCCACGATGACACCACCGGTGGAGCCCTGCTGGACCGTCTCACCACTTTTCCCAACGACAGAGGAGATGTCCCGCCGGAGAGTCTTCTTCCTTTGACTGGTGGGGATAACCAGTTTCCCCATCTTTTCGCCTTCCCGACGTATCTCGTGGCCGCCTTGCCTGTGCCAAGCACCCCAGCAACCGGGATACCACGTTTTACCACAACCGCAAATTAAAAGGTACTACCTTTAACCGGAAAACTCCGCGGCTGGTTTCTTCCCTGGCAGTGCAACGACCTTCATCTTTCCTCCAAGTCGAGATCTTCTCTTCCCCTGGACGACGACGCGACTTGCACCTACTGCCAGGAACAACTGCCACCGCTGGAGGATCCTTCCCACATAAGGTACCGTGTCCCGCCTGGCTTCCCTTGCCACCGACTGTACGGGGTAGATTTAGCCCCCGGCTTTCGAACCTGGGTTAGCCTGGGACACCCTGGCTAAACTTTTCTGAGCCTCTCTAAACTCTTTTTGAACTCTCTGCAAGACTTTCTAAGCCTAGTGTAACTGTGTGATCTTGGGTACATTTGTGCTCTGCTCTCTCTAAGAGTGGGCCCAGCCTTTGGACTTTGGCTCACCAGTGACTTTTGCTCTTCTGCCTTGCTAACAGTGTTCCAAAATCTTAGAGTGGTGTACCTTTCCATATTCTGTCTTTTTCCCTCCCTTTTTCACAAACTTATTGGAGTGCCATCTAGTTAAGCGCTCTCCTCTGTATGAAAATAAGTGGTGTTTTACTAAGACTTATCTGATAAGGAATAAGGGGTGTATATATTATAATAGTAACTGTGTTTAGAGTGTTTTACAATAAGAGTGCTGGAGTGTTTCAAACAGTGTGTTTTTAAATAAATAATTATATACTTTGATACCAAAGCTCTGGTCAGTGTTTGCTTGTATTATTGTGTCTGAGTGCCTATTGTGTATACTTTGCATACTGCCTAACTCTTCTTGAGGGAAGTCTGACTGCTCAGCCACAGCTACCAGGAAAAATCTGGGTGGTACAGACTGCTATCAAGTGGGTTTACTGCTAACACCTGTAGTCCTAAATCTTTTGCAGTGTTCCCTAAGGGAACTGCACAGGTTTCTGCCTAACACCGAATACGCATACAATAACTCTGTACATTCAGGAACCGGACAAAGCCCCTTTTATACCATATATGGACATCATCCTCGAACCTCAGAAGTCGATTCGCCTCAACACTTAGAAATGCCTGCAGTGAATCATCTGCACTCTACTATTACACAAGCCTTTAAGGATCAACAGAACACTTGAAACAAGCGAAAGAGAAATACAAGAAAAATGCTGATCAACATAGAAGTAATGGTCCACAATACCAGATTGGGGATCAAGTTTGGCTGGCTACAAAACACATACCTCTAAAAGGGACTCAGACTTTTAATCCTAGATATTTGGGACCTTACACTATTAAGGCCATTATCAACCCGGTGGCCGTCAAATTGGAAGTACCCTCTAATATGCGGATTCATCATGTCTTTCATGTTTCACTTCTGAAACCAGTTCAACCCGGGACAAGACTAGCCAAACCACCCGACCCCATCCTAATAGATGGGGAACCCGAATTCGAAGTTAAAAATATCCTGGACTCTAAAATGGTTAAATCAAGACTTTTTTATTTAATCGACTGAAAGGGTTATGGACCACAAGAAAGGTCCTGGGAGCCTAGTGACCACGTTCATGCACCTCGGTTGGTGAAAAAATTCCATCGGAACTTCCCAGACAAACCAGGGCCAAGGGGAAGAACACCTTTAGGAGGGGCCTTGGGGGGGAGTGCTGTCATGATCCCTACCTCCGGGCATCCGGACCAAGCCCATCAGCCCCGGGAGCAGGCATCCAGGTGCTTACTAAAAGCCCAGCAGCCCCGGCTAGGGGCTGTCTGGGTACAGTCCTGGCGCCATTGGCACCAGGCTCATAGAGGAAATCAGTCCTGTTGCCATAGGCGCCAGGCTCATGTACATTACTTACCTCATGCAGACCATGCTGCAATGAAGCCAAGCCAACGTGAGGCCTGAATGGGACTACTTTACTTCAGGGACTATTTTTTTACTCGGGTGAGGTTCTGGGGGAACTTCTTACATGGGACTACTTTGAAGGCTATTTAAACCACGCCCGAACAGCAGCACATGCTTTGCGTTATTCTGCATTCAGCAGCGTAACGCTCACCGTGCCTGCAGTCAGCATCCAATCTTCTGCCACGCCCGCCTCGAATCCAGAGCTCCTAGAAAAAGAGGAAAGAAGAAGGAAAGGTTAGAACACGGACATTATTTTAATTCCTTACCTGATTCCGGATCCATCATGTCTTCGAACTTGGAAAGGACATTATTTCTGCACGCATCGCATCGCCAGCTGCAGTCCTCACAGCATTTTTCGATTTGTCGCTGCCTCCATCATTTTTCTCGCCGAACTCCAGCATCTAGGGGACAAAAGAAATATAAGGTGAGCCGAGAGGGCCAACAAATACAATCTCTTTTTACCACCATAGACTTACCTGATTTACCACCGGAGGTATTATTCTTTAACATCCCGCAGCTTCTTACGCCGCACCTGTAAGGAGAGAGAAAACAACAAGTTAAATACACACATTTTTTACCGGACAGTGTCGGGTAATACAGACTCTGACCTGAACGCCATCAGCTGCCACAAGACAATCTTCTCTTGGACCCAGCTGCAACACAAGAAGGGAATGGGACAAGAGTGAACATAGGACATATTTAACTCTTTGGACTTTATTCTTACGGGTTCTCGCCAGGAACCCCAGAGTCAATATTTATCCGGAACTCTTCCAACGCCTTCGAACCAGTGAAGTAACTGGTATATACGCGCCCCTGCATTCCACGCAGGATGGAGAGCTCATCATTCAAAAACATAAGGTGAGATTACTGAAAGGGAATATCGGAGGTGATTAGTGGGGAGAACAGTGGGGTGCCATTACTAGAATCCACGGGTGGCTAAATCCCTTTCTCCACTTGCAGGAGAATACTTCTACGGGTCAAGCAGACGCAATTATGCGGGCCAGTCCAGTCCGTCATCTCTGCACTACGCTTCACGTTAAAGGAGACCACAGCTGTCCGGGTCCGATCGACGCCCCTGTGGGAGCCAGGTGAGAGTAACAGCAGGTCCCTACCCAGTACAGTGACAGGGGAACAGAATATAATAAGGGCACTCATACTACCTTCTCACCCACCTTTACGTCTAACTCCCCAGTGTATGGAACCTTGGAAATAGCCCCAGGGATTCCCTGCACGTCAAGATATTTTCCTGATAGTGGGAAGTTTCCTTACATGATACATGATTTAGTTGCACCAGAGTCCACCATGAATATGGGCTGCTTGTTTCTTATCTCTGCCCCTACCAAAGGTTCCTCTTCAGGGTGGATGGTCATCGACAAGACCGGACATGCGAGTACTCTCTGCGAGCTGTCCTAACCAGGGTATGTGTTAGTTCCAGGGAACGACAAGGGGCTACCTCCTTCCACTGCTTCTGCCCCAAAGGGAGCAGCAGTCCCACCTGGTACCCTGTTCACCGGGGCAGCACCGCTCTGCTGTTGTTGTGGCAAGTGCCGTGCTTGTGTGTTCGGTGCTTGGGGCTGCTGATTATAGGTTTGGTATTGCCCTGTGGATACTCTTCTGATACCGTTGACCCTGTTGCGGTACCCTAGCCCTTAGGGTGCTTGGAGCCCTTGGCCCTGTTTCTGCTGCCCATAATTATACCCCACTGTGGACCTGCTCCTGCATTACCTTGTGAAATTTCCCCACCTTAAATAATTCCAACATTGAGACTGTCCGAACCCACCTCCCCTGGGTCCAAACCCTCCTCCTCTTGCTCCTCGAAATGCCCCTCTTCCTCGCTTTGGCCCCCTTGCTGCCACTGTGGGCGGGGGTACTGTTGCCTCCCTCCCCACTGTCCTTGTCCTCCTTCAAACCAAAGCGCTGCAATAGTGACACTCACTACTTGCTGGGTAGTCTCTGTTCCTTCCACCTGTGCTGGCGTCGATAGAGGCACCCGGCCTGCTACCAATTTTTTCTCCACCAATTTCACTTCCTCCCCCTGACGCCTTTGGACTTTTTCCATCTCCTGCCCCTTAATCCTTTTACAATGATGTACTATTATACTCTGTATTTCCGGCCACCCCTTCGGCTCAATACCCACGATCTTATCCAACGCCTTCTGCACTTCCTTCGGCAAGGCCCTCTTTACAATAAAATAGAAGAGTGGTATCGATTGATCCCACAGCCCTCCCGTCTCAGCTCTCCACTTCTCTTGCATTTTAATAATAAATCTAGCTGGATCCTCATCATCCCCCATAGTATACTGCATCAATGACTGTAAATCAGGGGTATCTGGGAAGGCTCTCCGTAGTGCATCCCATACCATTGCCCTAACTCCATTAAATGGTGCTCCATCATGTGCATCGTCCTCCAGGGCTACTCCCGGGTATCCGGCCTTAACCCACACATCCCCGGCCTGGTGCCCAATTACAGCAACCAGCAGGCTCTTAAGGTCCCCTATCACCAGAGGCACCCCTGCTGTTTGCTTTTAAAATACGTATATCCACGTGCTTGCCCTGCTGTGAGCTGTGGGAGTGCCTTAATTGAATTATTTTTATCCATTTAGGGCCAAGGCACATACTTTGTCCTACCAGCCCCCTTATGTATGAAGGGCAGCGGCATCTTTGCCCTACTTCCCACACCCTTCTTCATGGTTCCTCTTTTCTTTACCAACGCCATCAAGCCGGCCCTATCCTCAACCTGCCCCACCCATAAACCTTCTACTTTGGGGGAATTCTCAGCTGCCTCTTTACTCCTCACTTCGCCTTCACTCGGATCCTCCGTAAACGTATCGGCCTCCTCTTCCTTCACATTCTCCCCAAACACTGTATTCTCCTCTTCCAGGATGATCCACCCTGCCGGGCTTCTTTCTTTCTCAACACCTATACGTCTTATTCCCTCAGTATCCATCTTAAACAGCACTTCCCCTGATTTCCATTCTACTGACCCTTCTCTTCATGCCTCTATATCCCTTACTGCTCCTGGGGATGTCTGTATCCTTCTAATTTCTGTTAGTAATTCTGTCAACTTATCCTCAAACTCCCTTGACCTATAATCCGCTGATGCCGGTACTTCAGGCAGGTAAGTATACAGAGGTGGGGGGCGGTAGCCTGTGGTGTTACTAGCGCTACAGGATACCCTACCGTATCTTCTGTAGCTGCTTCCCCTTATATTTTGCTACAAAAAATCTGGACATGTGTTACAAAATGCTCTTGTTGTGTGAGCCCTGCCCTGGCAAATGGGCAGGGCATCCCCCCTCCTCCTGTCTCCACGATCCACTGCTTATGCTATTTCTCCACCCTGTCACGATACAGTGGCAGGGCCTTATACATGTGCTCTATTGGTGTTCCTATTGGTGTTCCTCCCCCCATACTAGTGATGTCTATCCCTTACTGACCCTGCAAAACCCCTCTAACACGCCGCGTATTCTGCCACTCGCTTATGACAACAAAACCAAAGAAAATCAACCCCCACCCCTTTGTGTCCCCCTACCTTGCACACATACACCACTCCATGAAACCTTGATACCACACTACACCACATTGCACACATTTGCTGCTCCTTCTAGGGCCTACTCTTTATTCCATAAACACAAATATAATAAAATCGAGTAACAAGCTAACATTACAACCACTACTTATTCCAGGCCTATTATGAGACCACTACTTTTATTTTTATATTCCTCCGTTAAATAATACATTATCTTGAGGTACCACCTTCCCTCCCCTTCTCAGGAGGGACTCCCTGTCTTACCGTTATGCACCCAATTATTGCCCCTTCTACGGTCCACTCTTTATACGATAAACAAAAATATAATAAAATCGAGTAACAAGCTAACATAACAACCACTACTTATTCCAGGCCTATACTGAGACCACTACTTTTATTTTTATATTCCTCCTTTACATAATACATTATCTTGTGGTACAACCTTCCCTCACCTTACCTTTGCCTTACCTTTGCCTTACCTTATAATGCCTTTACCTATAATTGCCTTACCGAAAAACTCTATTCATGGTACACATTTTCACAACAAATAACCCTGACCTCATCCACGTCACAACGACGACCTTGCTCTCCCCCTGCTCACACCTCTCACACTCCCCCATGCATCTGTCCCCTCCTTGTTATCGGTTACAAGAGTCTACTCACATGTGCGTGCTCACCTGAACTCCTCCGACACAGGGTTCCAACACTGGCCTGCACTCTCCTTAGAGCCTCGCCATGCTTCAAAGAACAGAGAGGACTTTTCTTAAAAAGGCTCCTGCTAAACCGCTTGGATCATGGGTTTTTATGCCCGGTTACTGTAGTTGGGCGTGGCTCCTTCTGTTGAAGCAGCCTGGAAGCCTCTGCAAGTACAGGGGCGCTGGGATCACATCGGGTCACCAATTGAAGGTAAGCCCTTGAACGCTCACACCAGAGAGAATACATCCCGCTAGGGAAGAAAGGCCCAAGTCGATCTTGTAAGGATTACAAATTTTAATCTCACACGTAGATGAGAGCAACAGCAAAGAACTTTGCTGCTAAGAACGTTCCGCCGAAAAGAGGTACAAGCAGAAACTTTTAAAGATACACAGCATCATAATGATGCAACAACATACAGTCAAAACCGCACGGCTGAGTGAATGGACCCTATACATGTTCTACCTTTACCCATAAGGTGTGCCGGTCTATTGGTTCCAGCCCAGTCCGTCCTTCTTTCATCACGTGGGTGCTGCAGGGCTCATCTTCTTCTCATGTCCAAGGTCAGAAAACAAATTAATTATACTCCTAGCATACAAATATTTTATCATTCATGCTGTACACTTGGCAGGCCTTAAGACTGGGGCACTCTAACCCTCAAACACACATTTCACTCACTCTCCTCCACACCATCCGGCTCCAAAGTCTCCACCCTCGTTTTGAACTATAATGTATCCCTCCCAGCACCTCGCAATACAAATCACACAATTGTCCCTTCAACGATATGCCCTGTCTGTCCTCTTTGAACATAAGGCACCTGGTGCCATGGAATTCAGGGATCTTAAGGTTTAGTCAGTTTTATATGCGCTATAACTCATGGTCACCTGGGAATGGGCCAGGTCATGCTTTGGCCAGTGTGAGATAACATGCACACCAGGTGTCAGTCTCCGATCGCGGCCTTGTAGGGCACATTCCTCTGGGATAAAAAACACATTTTTGCAATACTGTTAGAACAATGAATAGACATGTTGGGGGTGGGAGCTGTCCTCAAGGGAGCTCTAGCATGGCTGGGGATTTCTGTGGTATCACGAAGGTGGGCCTAGTGCATGTAATGCGGCATTTACAGCGCAGCCTTCCCTTCTACCTATGATTGCTAACATCTATGCAAAATGGCAATGCTACTCGCACCTTAGACTGTATTATGTAGTTAGACTATATTTGGTTATATAAAAAATGAGGTCCTGTTAAACGGGAAGGCGTCCCTCTCACTGTCTCCCCTCCGCCCTGGCCCATCACTGTGCCTCAAATGCATCTCGCCTCGCTTTAAAGAGCCTAGGGCGGTGGTACGGGGCCGTCCACTTCCCAACAATGAAAATACTTTTATTGATAATATTAAAGAGAGGGTTGGGGTAATCCTACCTATCTTTTACTCTAAGAGGGGTTTCCCAGCCTCAACAAAACAAAGGAATGTCCCTGCCAGGATGTCCAAAACAACAAGCTCTCTGTCCTGTGTCCAAAATACTAACCTGACCCTCAAACACTAAACTCAGTATAACGTGATGGGGAAAATGTATTTTAGGTGATCACCTGCAGCGCCTTTCCAAAGATCCAACATAAAGTTCCAAAGTGTAAAAGAAATCAACAAAGTTCTACCAGTTAAAGGGGTTCTTCCCTTCATCTGAGTTATTTCTCTATGTTTTCAATGTTCTTCACTTTCACATTACCATATTCCACAATCTCAAGGGGGTTGACTCTTCTCCTGAGTTTCCTTTCAGTTTACACAGTTCATCAACTCGAGATATACGATTTCTCTCTTGATCTCCTTTTGGGTTATAACATTCCACAATCTAAATTCTTTCTTCTAAGTTCTTTCGAGAGAGGGGCGCCCGCTACCTTTGCAAAACTATTTTTCAAGGAACCTGGGATTGGTAACCCTAGGTCTCCTGGGGGCAACCAGACGTGGTCTCCCTCTCACTGTGCTTAGAGAGGCATCAGCTTCACCTCACTGATGATCCCCAACAAGGGTGAAACACGTGTATGGGGTTGCTGGTGGTACTCTCGTTCAGGTTGGAATTGCCATTGCATTTCGGTGCTGGACTGCCCCTGGGCAGGACAAAGACTGATATGCAAATGGATATTTCCCATCTGTGAAAGGCACAGTGAGTAAAAGCAGTGGCTGCGAACTCTCAAGTGGTCAATAACCACTGAACAGGTTATCAAGTCTGTTCTTTCGAGAGAGGGGCGCCCGCTACCTTTGCAAAACTATTTTTCAAGGAACCTGGAATTGGTAACCCTAGGTCTCCTGGGGGCAACCAGACGTGGTCTCCCTCTCACTGTGCTTAGAGAGGCATCAGCTTCACCTCACTGATGATCCCCAACAAGGGTGAAACACGTGTATGGGGTTGCTGGTGGTACTCTCGTTCAGGTTGGAATTGCCATTGCATTTCGGTGCTGGACTGCCCCTGGGCAGGACAAAGACTGATATGCAAATGGATATTTCCCATCTGTGAAAGGCACAGTGAGTAAAAGCAGTGGCTGCGAACTCTCAAGTGGTCAATAACCACTGAACAGGTTATCAAGTCTGTTTTTTCGAGAGAGGGGCGCCCGCTACCTTTGCAAAACTATTTTTCAAGGAACCTGGGATTGGTAACCCTAGGTCTCCTGGGGGCAACCAGACGTGGTCTCCCTCTCACTGTGCTTAGAGAGGCATCAGCTTCACCTCGCTGATGATCCCCAACAAGGGTGAAACACGTGTATGGGGTTGCTGGTGGTACTCTCGTTCAGGTTGGAATTGCCATTGCATTTCGGTGCTGGACTGCCCCTGGGCAGGACAAAGACTGATATGCAAATGGATATTTCCCATCTGTGAAAGGCACAGTGAGTAAAAGCAGTGGCTGCGAACTCTCAAGTGGTCAATAACCACTGAACAGGTTATCAAGTCTGTTCTTTCGAGAGAGGGGCGCCCGCTACCTTTGCAAAACTATTTTTCAAGGAACCTGGGATTGGTAACCCTAGGTCTCCTGGGGGCAACCAGACGTGGTCTCCCTCTCACTGTGCTTAGAGAGGCATCAGCTTCACCTCACTGATGATCCCCAACAAGGGTGAAACACGTGTATGGGGTTGCTGGTGGTACTCTCGTTCAGGTTGGAATTGCCATTGCATTTCGGTGCTGGACTGCCCCTGGGCAGGACAAAGACTGATATGCAAATGGATATTTCCCATCTGTGAAAGGCACAGTGAGTAAAAGCAGTGGCTGCGAACTCTCAAGTGGTCAATAACCACTGAACAGGTTATCAAGTCTGTTCTTTCGAGAGAGGGGCGCCTGCTACCTTTGCAAAACTTTGTTTTTAATTGGGCCACCCTATCCATCAGCTTGTCAAATTTGCCCTTGAATCTGTACATGGATTGCTCTATCCGACACTGTGCCGCCATGACAGGATCGTGGAAAGGGGACTTCTCTGAACCACGTTGCCCTCCATGGGTTGAAAACAACCAGTGTTGTCCATGCTGGATTTCTTTTTAGACTTTCCAGGTGTCATGTACCTGTATTACTGCCTCGCGGTTACATATATTCAATTATGCTCCTCAGAGTGGCCAGGTCTCGCCTCTCTGTCAGCACGCATAGCGGTTGTAGACCACTTGGCGGGACAGGGAACCACAGTCAACATGTATTTGGGAGGGATTGAGGCACCTCTTCATATGCACGGGTGGCCCCCCAGGCATTAGCACTTCCCATGGGTAGGTTATCCATGCCTGTGGCCACCATATGAGCTCTGCTCCGCTCTCAGTTAAATTTTGCCCCAGCACTGCGGCATGCCTTGCTCAACTGAGATGGATGTGCTGATCACCAGCTCACTCATCCCTGGCTGGGCGGTGCGGTTCCCTAGAACAGCACAGAGTGCACCTTCTGGTGAGGATCCCGGTTCTCGTCCAGAGACCGGGAAAGTTGACCCACGTCAGGGCACTATGACGGTGATGCTGCTGCTATCCTCTGGATTCAAGAGGCACGCACTCACGCCGCTCCTACTGCCTCGCCCTTTAGCTGCTCTCGGTCACAAGCTCCCTGGCGATTATCTCTGCTCTGGGGCGACCCACCGTTACGTTACTTCATCCCCACTTGTCGATAGGAAACAGTGTGCTGAGCAGTCTTTCCCATACCACAGTGCCGCACCTTTGCTCCACCTTCAACTGGGCCTACCATCGCAGAACGGAGCTTCGCTTCGGTGCCACCATCTTGCCAGTGCTCACTTGCACCCCGCAAGAAGAGATTTTTTTTATCACTCTAGTTATTCCAAATTCGAAACTTGCCAGTTTTATCATTATTTTTTATTGAGACTTCCATCTTTTGTCTCAACATCTGTACTTGGATACAGTTCGGCAGACCAAATTAATCTTTGTCTGATAATCTATATGTCTAGATTAAACTAATTGTTGACATTCCAAACCTATGTCCCGTAAAACATTACTGATGTGATTTTACCTGCATAAACTTTGAGGATTCAGAGGACCAGTGTTTTTTTGCCTACATGGCAACTTCTCCCATGCCAGCTTTAACTTTTTGTTTTACATTCTGACATAACTTTAAAGTTTCTGATGAAAGTATAGCTTTACATATAAAAAAAAGGTTCTACCACTTTTATTTCACCTCCGTCTTCAAACCACAAGCACTTTTTCTGTGTTTTAGCATGGTTTTCATTTTGTCTGTGTTTATGAGAAAAGCATTTTTCTCCAGCATTGGATCTTTCATCGATTCACATGCTTAGAATATTCCCTGTCGTCAGACTGGGAACCCTCGGTACACTTATAAAGCTGTTTCCCATAGGAAAACTTCTGACACTTCTGTGGCCTATCTATGTCGTTTTAGGGGCCGCTTACGCATGCCCCAATAGGACGTAACGGTATAAATGCCCCGCCCCCGCGGCTCCCTTCAGATATCAACCATCTCCAAAGTAGTGGGATCACCTTGCGTAGTCTACTATTTTGTCAAGGTTGTGTCGTTGAGCTTCGTCCTGATGTCTGGAAAAGCTCTGTTCCGCCCGTGTGCTACGTGCGGGTTGAAGAAAGTGTATGAGGGGGACGGACATATGGATTGCATATATTGTGTACACCCTCACCATTCGGCAGACAAGTGCAACATATGTAAAGGCTTCTCCCAAAAGACACTTAAAGACTGAAGTCGGCGGCTAGTGGCATGGTTGAGCGATGGAGCGGAGGCATACCCGCCTTCGGAGGTAGGCTCCACGCGCAGTGTGGCCTCAGCATCAAAATCCTCAGGGGCCCCGCGCCGCTCGACATCGGCGGAACCCCCGGTGAAGAAACCACGGCCGGCGGAGAAAGGGTCGTCAGGAAGCCATTCCGCAAAGGAGTCATTCTCGAAGAAGACCTCGTCATCATCATCTTCGTCGAAGAAGGACAGAAAGGAAATGTCAAAATCCTCCTCAGGCGATCACCATAGATCAGCCTTGAGTCGAGAATCGGAGAAATGTAGGTCAAGTTCAGAGAAGGCGGGAACGCATCAGGGACTTACTCGACCGCCACCGTCGTCGACGGCAGGACAGTCGTCGACCCCTTCTCTACCATTGACACAGTTGGTCTTGTCTATTCTTGGGCCGCAGGTGGTGACGACGATGACGACGGGGCCGGCTTTAGCCTTGTCGACAGAGATTCTGCAGGAGGCCTGGCGACCAGAAGTATTCGACCCGGTTTTACCGGAGGCCTTGCTGCAGCAAGAGGCGGCCTTGTCGGTGTCCTCGGGAGATGAGGAGTGTGAGAGGGTAGCTGGCCCTGCAGAACTCGGGTTACGAG
This sequence comes from Ambystoma mexicanum, assembly GCF_040938575.1. Taxonomy (NCBI): domain Eukaryota; kingdom Metazoa; phylum Chordata; class Amphibia; order Caudata; family Ambystomatidae; genus Ambystoma; species Ambystoma mexicanum. The sequence goes on from NC_090939.1 coordinate 643,316,658, forward strand.
GAATTAGCAAGCCTCTCTCCGGGGGAACCAGCATTCCGGTATCTACCCCTCTTCTTAATCCGCAGTCGATTTTATCGCTGGAGGTTCGATCCACGTTACAGACCCTATTGAAAACATTGGACAAGAGACTACGTCAAGCAACTCCGGCCAAATCGACCATCGACGAACCGTGCCCGTCCCGTCGGCCAACTCCGACAGTGCCTACGACAGTACCAGCAAGTGAGGACCTCGCAGGTGCACGCCAGGAGGAGGGAGAACTGCTAGATTCGGACTCGGACAGAAGGACCCTGTCGGATGTTTCATTATCCCCCTCCAGGGATCCAATCTGGGAGTCAGAGGCTGAATTAGAAGCCCCAAGGAGCCCAGCTCAGCCGTCTCCCCCGGACGACATTGGGTCATTTCACGCCATGATGACCAAAGCGTGCACAGAATTCGGATTGGCCAAGGAGGAAGAGAAAAAGGACTCCCACATGGGAAAGAGGAGGAGGTCGGTGTTCTCAGTACCCATCCTGGATCATGTGTGGCAGGAGGGTTTACAGTCGATACGTCACCCTTTCTCGGAACCCGCAATAAAAGGTCGGCTGGAGCAGAAATTTAAGGCCCCAGAATCTAACCCCAAGTGTCTGTCCTCCCAACCAACCCCTGACTCAGTGGTGTCAGCGGCGGCGGCGAGAAAAGCGAGGGCCCAGCACAAATGCACGACCCCCCCGGAAAACGAGGCCAGAAGACAAGATGCCTTTGGCAAGAAGGTGTTGTCGGTAGGAGCAACCACAGTGAAAGCGGCCAACTCTCTGGCTATAGTAGCCAGATATGACAGAGAAATGTGGCACCTGCTGGCACCTCCGCTGGATCTCTTCGCAACGGAGGTGAACAAGAAGTGCGAGCTGTACGCCAGCAGGTGGCCACAGGAAGGTTCTCTGGGGGAAGCGTTCTCCTTCTTGTGGACGGACAAGTTTCTCTATGACTTCCCCCCGTTCCCTCTTATACCAAGAACCCTGCAGTGGATATGTAGGTAGAGGTGTCGAGTTATCCTAGTGGCCCCGTATTGCCCGAGGCAGCTGTGGTTTTCCGACCTGCTTCAACTGTCAATAGAACAACCAATAACATTATCGAAGGTCCCGAACCTCCTGTCCCGGGACAAAGGGACAGTGTGGCATCACAATCCGGACAGTCTCAATCTCACAACTTGGCTCCTGACTTTTCGGAATTTGGTGCCCTGAGCATTTCGTCGGATTGTCGGAGATTCCTGCAGGCAGCACGGGCCCCTTCCACCAACAAGTCGTGTGCATGTAAGTGGAGAAGGTTCTGTGCGTGGTGTCAAAGTTAGCCGAGAGTGCAACCTCTAAGGGTAACTCCAGAGCAACTTCTACCATATCTGCTACACTTGGCGAAGAGCGGATTGTCCTTTTCATCAATAAAGGTACACCTGGCAGCCATCTCTAGGTTCACGAGGAAGAGGCAGTCGTCTCGCTTGTTTAGTGACGGGCTGGTAAAACACTTCATGAGGGGTCTGTTCCGTACATTCCCGCCGATTAAGCGCTTTCCACCAACGTGGAGTCTTAATGTGGTGCTAGCAGGGTTAATGAAAGCCCCCTTTGAACCGATGGCTACCTCGTTGATGAAGTTCTTATCGTGGAAGTTGGCTTTTGTAATAGATATTCCGTCAGCTAGGCGGCTCTCAGAATTCCAAGCATTGGTCGTAGATCCGCCGTACCTAAGGTTCTTTAAGGACAAAGTGGTGCTGTCGACTAATCCTCGTTTATTCCCAAAGGTTCCTACTGCTTATCATAAACACTCGTCAATTGTCCTGCCTACCTTTTTGGCAACCCCCTCATCAGCTGCGGAGAAAGCCCTCCATACCTTGGATGTGAAGAGAGCTCTAAAATGTTATCTTCATCGGACTCAGCAACTCAGATCTACGCAGCAACTCTTCATTGCATATGGTCCGTCGACGAGGGGAAAGGCAATTTCAAAACAAGGACTGGCTCGATGGTTCTCGTCGACGATTGCCTTTTGTCATTCCAAGGTGGGAAAACCGCTACAAGGGTGTCCGAGAGCTCATTCCACGAGATCAACTTCGTTTCCGACGGCGTTGTGGGCAGGAATTCCGCTGGCGGACATTTTCCAGGCAGCGGCATGGTCGGTGCCTCACACATTTACCCACCATTACTGCCTCGAACGGCAGCATGCGGACGATATATGTATGTACATTTATATATTTATATGTTTACAGTTATATGTACTTGTGTATAGGCATGTATAGGTAGATATATACCTGGATGCATATGTTGGTTTTATATATATATATATATATATATATATATATATATATATATATATATATATATATATATATATATATATGCTTAGGAAGGTGTTGGATTGCATTCACACCGCCTTTTTTCAGGATTACTGCTATACAATCAATTCTAAGCATGTTAATCCATGAAAGATCCAATGCTGGAGAAGGGAATAGTTTCTTACCTGTAACTCCATTTCTCCAGCATTGGTATCTTTCATGGATTCACATGCGCCCGCCGGCCTCCCCGGAATGCAATGTATGTGCATAAGTATGTTTACCCCATCCTACTTTGGAGGGGTTAAAATCTGAAGGGAGCCGCGGGGGCGGTGCATTTATACCGCTACGTCCTATTGGGGCTTGCGTAAGTGGCCCCTAAAACGAAGTAGATAGGACACAGAAGTGTCGGAAGTTTTCCTATGTGAAATGGCTTTATAAGTGTACCGAGGGTTCCCAGTCTGACGACGGGGAATATTCTAAGCATGTGAATCCATGAAAGATACCAATGCTGGAGAAATGGAGTTACAGGTAAGAAACTATTCCCTTATCATAGGTATATGTGACTATTCACTTTAGACCCCCATAGGGTGTTGTCTATTAATACTTAATTGTCTGCTAAGGCAAGTAGCCTGATGTGCATGGAATTCAATTTATGGGGGAAATATCTGACAGCTTTTAAATGTTCAGGAGATCAGCCAGAAATGGGTAAAACACAAGAGGCAAGAAGAATAACCTTTGTTTTAGGCCTCTTTCACTGAGTATTTTTGGTGCATTCCCCAGACTGACCTGTTCTGGCTTGTACCCACACGTTGGAGCAAAGAGTTATGATTAGTTTCGAGTAAACCATTGAAATACCCCAAACTCTGTTTCCTTCATGCTATGAAATGGGCATGAGAAGCTGACAGAGGCTACCTATAGGTGTTTCCTGTTTACTCTCAGTGATTTATGCGGTAAAGGATACGGTTCTAACAATTATCTGTTGAGGACAAGCCTTCCTTTAAGACTGTCTGTGACAAAGTAATTAGGTCATGAGAATAAGCCCATGATCTCAATTTGCATAAAAGCAATTTTCAAAAATGTTGCCTCCAGCATCCAGCAAGATCTGTCTAAAGTTAGCAGGGATGCTTTCATCATCTTTTTCACTGAGTGGTATAAGTATGCTTTCCTGCTAACTAATCAGGATCTGTTATAAAATGGCTACTATCTGACAAAACTGGAGTAACAGATTTTTAAAAGCATTGGTGGAGACTTTTATAAAACTGCAGAAAAGCCCTCGGGACCAGGGGTGTAGGGAGGCTACTGTGTTTACTATTCTGGTTTGTATAATGGCCATAGGGGAATCCAGATTTCTGGGATGATAAAGAGGTAAATAACATGGCAGATCCAAGTAGGAATGGAAATCAAGCAGTGCTTTACTTGTTACTTGTTGCCACCATGACCAAGGACCAGGGAATTTGCTTTTCCACCAGCTACCCTTCACTCCTCTCCATTCCTTCAGTATGATAGCTTGGTCTGTGATACTGCCTGCAGTGCGTCGTTCCCTTTTTATAGGGTGGTTGATTACTTTGATTGTGCAATCAAGTCACTAATGGGTTAATCCCATTTCTTCCCAAAATCATTGTCAATGATTGTCAATGATTGATTATTCCATGATTCAGGTATACTCCAAATAAGTGTGTATCTAAATTCCCTAAATGTGGCTGATTTCTAATTATTTGTTTGTAATTGTGACTAATTGTGTCTCGGACTGCGTGACCAAAGGCTAAAAAGTTTGTACCACCATTTTGAAATCAGGCAGAACTAAGGCATTTATTATGCAACTTCGGGTCTGGAGTTGGAGCCTTTTTGGTGAGCAGGTGGGCTGCAGACTGTTTTGCGAGCTGACGAGTGAGTCTCTGTCCTGTCTGCATCAGTTGGGAGCAAGCAAGCTATGATCTGCAAAGCAAGTGCGGTCTCTACTCTATGCAACCACTCCCTTTATATTTCTATGTGCCAAGTCGACCATGTGGTGCTATTGTCTTTTATATTTGATCCTATGTCATCATGTAGATTGGAAGGTGGGTTTGCGTAGAGTTCTTTTGTTATGGCAAACACCCCTATAACAACCTGTGTGGCATACTCACTATAATGTTGCCCCAGACTGTAATGTACAAATGGTGTAGCCTGAACTCCTGAAGACAGGAGACAATAAGCCTATGGACACATTAAGGGGATCTGGAGAATTCCCCTTGTCCAGCCTTCAAATCGTACTTCACACAGTAGGTTGGCATTGAGCTCTGATAGGCAGAGGCACCCCATGTTCCTAATGAAGGGGTGCACAATGTGACTTTGTCAGATTGCTATATGTACTTGGATTTAGATAGAACCATAAATCAGTGATAAGTAACAATATAAGCCTTAAATGCATTTCCAAGCCTACATGTGAAGCATTAGGAGTTGTAAATGATGCTTTGCTCAGGTCTTTAGAAACACACCTCAAATGCCAGTAGACTGTATATGTTTATGTGTCTCTTGTGTAATAATAAATAGAGTTAAATTAGGTTTTCCGCATCAGCCTCAAAAGAATGTACATGCATTTCGCATTGTGAATAATTCTATCCCGTCTGTTCTTTTGTTCTGTTCCTTAGTAAGAGCAAATTTGTAATTATGCTGTCTTAGATAATTGGGTGGACACTTTAGTTTGTAGTAATAACAGGCACATTTGAAACGTGTCTTGTTAATTTCGATTTAGCTTTTATTGACTCAGGAGCAACAGACCAATCTGATGTTGTGAAGAAAGAAGTATTTTGGGGAACAAATGCATACGATTATTAAATGTTTCCAAAATATTTTTCAGTTTGACAGCAAATTTTATGTGATTATTTTACACAGTACCTGGTAGACTGCGACAAAGTTTTATTTATGAAAGATGGATCCATTTTAGAACAAGGCTCACACAGCGATCTAATGAAACAGAAAGGAGACTATGCTATACTATTTAACAGCATGCAGTATGCGGTAAGAACATCTATATCTTTATGCTATCTCAGCATTTACAGTCAAATATGACTATTGAAATGATGTATTCTGCATGACAAATGAACGATTTTGGTGGCTGAAACTTGAGAAGATATTGCTTCTGCATGTATAATCTCACGAGCATGTGCTCAGCCTAAGCATACCTACCAGCCCAAAAGCTGTCTAAGTAGTTACCTGCTATAATAACACTGTACATTTTGTGGTACATACAAAAGGCAGTCTATGATCTCCAACCCATTCTTTTTATGTGCTATCTCAGCACTAAATAAATGCTGCTGCTTTCAGTGTCTGTTACAGCACAGAATTTAAATACCATGACCTTTGCATTGTTTTAAAAAGTACAGTTTTATTTGAGGAGAACAATGTAAACAGTGGAGTAAACCAAACATTTCTCATCATCATTACGAAGGTATTGTACGATTTGACCGGCTATGAAAGTCGGACCCCACCAAAAGACCTAAAACAAACACCACAAAAAGTTTGGACTACCAAAAGTCTGAACTGGTGTGTGTTTAGGTGTTTTGGTGGGGTCGCATTTGGGGCTAGGGGGTTGATCGCCCGCAACACCCCGCTCACTACTAGTGAGCGGGGGTTGCGGGGGACAACCCCCCAGCCCCCTGCCAAATGAAGAAAAACAAAAGCTTAGGCCGGGGCTGGGGAGTCCCCCACAATACCCCGCTCCCTATGCTATACAGTAATGTGAGCGGGGTGTTGTGGGAGACACCCCTGCAGCACACCCGAGAAAAAAAAACAGTGGCTGCAGGGGTGTCCCCCGCAGCACCCCGTTCACTATACTTTACAGTATAGTGAGCGGGGGTTGAGGGGGAAACCCCTGCAGCTTCCGAAAAAGAAAAAAGAAAAACCCTGCGGCGCCGGTTCCCGATCACAGAAGTGAAAGGGAACTGGCGCTGCAGGGACACAGCATGAAGGAAAGGTAAGTAGGGTTTGGTTATGTTGGGGCTGTGGGTGGGGGTGTGTTAAGGGTGTGGGTGGGGGTGTGTCGTGGGTGTGTTGTGGGTGTGGGTGGGGGTGTGGGTTTGTAGAGGTTTTAAATGCGTGTTGATATGGGAAATGTACAAGCATTTTGTGGTTCGCACATTTCTCATGCAAACTTTTCCGTCGTGGACTTTTCCGCAATGGAAAAATCACGCAGATCCACAACCCAAAAAGCCCAACTCTCACTGTGGCCAATATAATGTAATGTTCTCCCGCATTTTGCATCCCATCAATCCAAAATAATACTAAACATAAAATGGATACAAATGCACAATGGGAACACCCTAACCAGAGACACAAAACGACATACATGACAAATCGCATCTCATTAGAAGCTCATGTATATTCCTAAACATTAACCCAGCTACATCAGCTTTAACACATTTAAATCAATAAACACTGACGATTTTGTCATACAATTTCAACTTCTGTCTATGGCTTCCATACCTTCTCCTACTTACAGAGAACTGCCATGTCCCGTACCTGGCTTTCAAAATCTCAATATATACTTTTTAGCTTCTGGTAAGGCTCGCAACAGCCATTGTTTCGGATTTAACTGGTTTTCCTCTGCCAGGGTGTACCTCTTTGAATTTTTTGCAAAGTGAAGATGGTTTCTCTGCAGGAAAGTGTGCTCTGCTAAACAGACACATTTTCTTCATATTCAAAAACATCAGTGATTACACCTCAACTGATTTCAGGTTGGCTGAGTGCGTAATCTAATCACTGCCATTCATATCGTGGATAGATGTATGATTTTGCTGTGCACAGTCCAGTGCTACACCAGCAGCTCTGATACAAAAGTACCTTGTCACTTCAAATATGCACATGCAGCTAGGGGAACATATTAATATCATACAGGTGTCTATTGGCACCTCTGGCTCCATGAAAGTAAACATATAACGGGACCTTATTTGAGCTACAGTTTCATGAAAACAAAGTGTAAAGGGTGGTTTTAAGTTATTCACTCGTTGCTGTTACGATAGGGTGGATTTTCATTATATTTGAAGCCAGAGTGGGGGCATGGATACTCTCAAAGCTATTCAATAATGTTAAAAAATCAAAGACAATCCCCGACTCGTGGGGAAATGCTTTAGTTGTACTCATAAGGCAGGTGATAGGTTGAATCCGGCAAAAAACCGCCCTATTTCATTATTGGATGGGACATATAAAATGTTTACACCTTTGGTTTTCAATTATTTACTTAAGCAAACAAAAGTCGCTCTGAGCAATGACATATATCAATCAGGATTTAAGAAGGGGGTAAATGTCTCCCTGAATTGCCATATTATTTCGCTTTTGTCGATTCATGCCCGGGACACTCACTAAGAGACAGATATTTGTCGCCTTTCTAGCTATTAGAAAGGCTTTTGATTGTGTGAACTGGGCCCTTTTATGGGCAAAGTTAAATTCTTAGGGCTGTCCTCCTGCCTTACTTAATATGTGGAAAGCTCTACACTCTGAGACTAGATTAAAAGTGAGATTGGATGGCATTGGGAGCACCTCAGGCTGGATAAGGGGTTAGAGGGGCCTACGTCAAGGATGCGTTTTGGCCTCTTTCTTTTCTCTTTAATGCTTACATAGCTGATTTGGGATTTTTTTTCAAGAAGTTAATACTTAACCTCCAAAATTGGGAACTCTCTCTATCCCATATCTCTTGTATGCAGATGATTTAGTTTTATTGTATCACACACAAATAAGTCTTCAGAGAGCATTATTGGCAGCTAATGATTATCCAAAATTCTTATTTTAAATAAAATGAGAAAGAAATAATAAATATATTTCAATGGTCTATTAATGGATAGAAGCTAGAACATGTCCAACATTTTACGTATCTGGGAACTAACATTTGTACTACCAACAAACTCTTTGAACAATGGTCCCCTAGTAAGATTGCAGTAATACAATCAATGTCACAGCTGAGACAACTCGACAGGAAATATTGTCGAATATCACTTCGGCCTCGCTGAAATTCTATCGTCAGAAAATCATTCCCAGTGTAATTCATGCTGCGGAAGTAATTAAGGCCGAGTGGGCCTGACCACAGTTTGAGAGCAAAATTTGGCGCAAGGTGCTCTCCTTGCCACAAGGTACCCAGGTGGCCCGCAATAAGACATATACTAGGCATCACATCAATCCAATATATGATCGACTGGAGAAGTCAGCAATTATATAGAAGCTTACTAGTTCTGCCAAGTGGCTCTTTGTTTATAGAACTACGACGTATACTACTATCAGATATTTGTAAACCGCTCTCTTCCTGGACTAAAAAGTATACTATGATTACGGCACGGGAGGGATCTCCGAAGTAATGCTTGTATGTAGACCAAATTACAGCTAGGAAATGTCTTTTTGAAACAGATTGGACCGGAAATAGGACGCTGTTGTCATCCTACAGAGTCTTTGAGCATGTTATTTATGATATAAGATCCAGTGGGGCAAAGAGCGGGACACTAAAAATTCCTCTCTAAAATATGTTTGCATATGTGGCTTTTTTAAAGTTGAATTTATTTGCCGCAAGTGAGATAAGGCAGGTGAGAGAAAATATTCCCATATGTGAGAGGCTTGTTCTGTCATAGGGAAATTGAAACCCTTTATCATTTGGTAATGATATGTTCTAAACTTAGTAGACTGCGTGATAATACCTTTGGAAAATATCTGTGCTTTGTTTGTTTGTTTGTTTGTTTGTTTGTTTATTCATTTGTATGGTGCACCAAACCCAAGGGTAACTGGGCGCAACAGAGAGCAGAAAAACATGAATACTTAAAAGCTTAGTTACAGAGTGAGGCACAAGATACATATGAAACATTATAGGTAGTTGTCGACAAAACAGTTAAAGAATATACATTTATACAGTCAGATTGGGTAAGATCCAAAGGTGTTGGTTGAATCGAGGTTAATCTTGGGAGTCATTAGAGTGTAGCCATGTGAGAATATTCCGTCTGAAGCTATAGTAGGATTGGTCTGTTCTAATGTCAAGTGGAAGAGCATTCCAGTACTCGGCTGTCTTAACTTGGAAGCTGCTGCCGCCTGTTTTTTGCAGTCTGAATTTAGGTATCTGTAGGCAGTAAGAGTTAATAGTTCTGGTAGGGCGGGTCAATGTATTTCTCACTATTCTTGCTGCCAAGTAAGGGGGGCTACATTGTTGAGACATTTAAAGGTAAGTGATGTTTTAAGTGAGATTCTGTCGCTGATTCTTAGCCACTTGTATTCTCTTCTTTTGTTTGAGATGTCTTCTCTAGTGGGTAAGTTAAGGGCAGTTCTAAGGGCATTCTTTTGCAGTGTTTGAATTTTGTCAATGATGTATTTGTTGGCTCCCAGATACAAGGCATTGCAATAGTCAAGTTTGGAGAGTATTAGGGCGTTGGCAAGGATGATGCAGCTTGCTTGGGTGAGGAAGGCTCTACATGCCCTAATGAGCTTGCAAGTGTAGGCAGTAGATGATGCTAAGGAGTTCACTTGTTTCTTCAGTGTTAAGACAGAGTCAAGGTGGAAACCTAGTGTTTCACTGCTTTGGCAACTGTAATTATGTTGCCATCAATGTTAAATGCGGTGTAGTTAGGGCTGAGTTTTTTTAGGTTAGCAGCGGATCCGAGGAGCAGGATTTCAGTTTTATCATCATTCAGGCAGAGGCGTGCGTAGCCATCCATGCCTGAATGATGAGATATATTTTGTTTACCAAGGCTGTATCAGATTCGAAATTGCCCGAAGGGGAATGACGATCTGATTGTCATCTGCATAATTTATGTAGGTGACACCCAGTCTATCCAATTTGTCAAATATGGGCTTGGTAAAGATATTGTACAGAGTTGGCGAGACACAAGAACCTTGGGGTACACCGCAAACTATCTTGATAGGGTCTGCTGATGCCAATGTGGAGAAGACTCTCATTGTGTGGTTATCGAAAAATGATTGGATCCAGGCTATGGCCTCGCTTGAAAAGTGGGCAGCCGATCCCAGGTGTTCGCACAGGACTGTGTGATCCACCAGATCAAAGGCCGCCGACAGGTCAAGGAGGAGTAGCATGGCAGTGTTCCCTTGTCCTTGAGCTCATCAATCTGTACTTTGAGATCAATTAAGGCTGTCTCTGTGCCGTGCTGCAGTCTAAACCCTGATTGGTGGGCACCTAGGAGCTGGTTAGATTCAAGATAGTGCTGGATTTGTAGGTATGCTACTCTATCTATTATCTTGAGAAGGAAGGGTACCGTGGTGATAGGCCTGTAGTTAGTGGGAATAGCGGGGTCTAGGGTTTGCCTCTTGAGGAGAGGTAGAACCCATGACTCTTTTAGGTTGCTTGGGATGGTGTTATTAGAGAAGGATGCATTAATCAGTTTGGTTATGAAGGGGGCTAGGTCCCTTGCTGCATCCTTAATTAGTTGGGCTGGGCAGCTGTCACCCTTACAGTTGGACGGTTCGAGGGATGCGATAATCCTTTTGGTTTCCAAAATAGAGATTTTGGCAAATTTAAATGGGTCAGGGCCTGGTAGGTTAGTTGTCGTAGGGCTGGAAAGGAGTGGTGTCTCTTTGGGAGTTAGAGAGGCTTTTTCTAAGGAGATTTTGGTTTGGAGTGTTTTGATTTGATTTGTTAGAGCATTTTGGATGCTGGTGCACCATTGTTTGTCTTTGGCTATGTTGTCAGGTGAGGGTACGGGGTATTCCAGGTCCCTTAGGATAGCAAATAGTTCCTTAGTGTTGGAACTTGCATTACAGATTCTTTCATTAAAGAGATTTTTTTTAGTAGAATTTCTTTTTTGTAGTTATTAGCAAAGTGTTTAAGTTTCAGTTTATTTTCTTCAGATGGGGTGTGTTGCCATTGAGATTCTAGTTTCCTTTTTTGCATTCTTAATTCTTTTAAGTGGGGGTTGAACCAGGCATTTAGGTGTGCTTGTTGTTTACTTTTTTGTAGCTTTAGAGGAGCAATAGTGCCTAATGCTTTCTTCATGACATTATTGTAACTTTCTACCAGGAGCTCAGGGTCCAAGTTATTGGGAAGAGCATTGATAGTCAGTAGTAGCAATGGCAGGAGATTGTCTGGAGTGATATTTCTTTTGGCTCTAGTGGGCAGAGGTGGTGCCATAATTTTCTCTATGGTCATTTGTTTATTCAAAGCTAATGCAAAGTCTATGAGCTAGTGGTCTGTCCATTGTTGAGGGGTAATTTTGGTGATGGTAGTATCACAGGACTTAAAGGGATTGACAAAATCTGGCATGCTCTGCCTGGAGATCCCCAGTATCCTTGGTGATTGTAGTTATGAGATTTTTAGATATGATTTTCCTGACCAACTGGGTTAGTAAATTAAATTATTGAAAAAATATTGATTTTAATGGAAAAATACCCTTTACTGATGAATATGTTGATTTTGATTCTGATTTTGATCTTTAATTGTTGAATGAATTAGGAAATATGTGTTTGTCTTATATTAATTTGTTTTGTCTTGAATTGATTAATTGAATCTCTTAGATGAATTTGTTAATTGTATCTGTATTGTTTGTTATATCTAGTGTGAAATGTTTATGTTTGATTGGAAACTGTATAACACAATAAATAAATAAATAAATAAGATATAAATTTCCATGGGGCATTCCTCTGCCACCTTCAAATAGCACCATTGTTTTCCAACAGCATGTGTTTTTATGCTGGCGGAAAAGCCAGTGGAGTCTCATGGTAGCCACCTGATGTTATCCTCCCGATAAAAGCAGGTGGTACCCACAGAAATCAAATGCAAAATGGATTAAAATGCGACAGTGAAGGCGATTTTGCCTGTTTTTTACACTTTTCATTTTCACTCCATTTTGGAAATGCCCAACATTGCACAGAGGGGCGCCCTTTTGCACATACATGTAAATAGACATTGGTCTCCTCCAGTGCAATTTAAATTTTCTATAAAGTGACCCCATAGAATAGGCAAAATTATGTGCCAGTTCAACTCAGCCTACAAAGCTAAATTCCCTTAAATAGCCATGTTGATGTATTTAAAAATGTGTAGCTTTAACTTACATTGGCTTTGTTGTCCAGTGGCAGAATCCTATTGCCTTCCAAATCATGCCGTAAAGTAAATATAAACCAATGCTCTACCAAAGGGTTCTATTATGGTGAGTAGAGTCTTAAAGTTATAGTGAATTCTGATTTTGCTGTTTTAAAAATGAGTAAACTATTTATCCTACCACTCATTGGCTGATCAGATAAAAGATGTGCGCTGAATACATTGCCCCTTCCCAGTCTGATAAACATATGGTTCAGGTCCACCCTTTAACCACCATGGAACCAATTTAAGGCCAAGTGAGAAAGGAACACATCACTCGCTTGTGGAGGAGCAGAGTTCTCAATTGCAGCCTGTTACGGAGCGGGCTGTCAAAAGGAATGTTCTATAATTACTGGCATAGACTCTGGGCTCTACAGGTGACATGAGATAGGAGAGGTTATGGGAGCAAGTAGCAAAGGAGGAAGGAATTCTGCAATCTTGGATGTACTCCTTTCATGCGTTGATCGGGCCTCACATGACTTCCTGGGCAGTTAGGCTTGTGGGTACTACTTAAAGAGGGAGATACATGTTTAAAAAGTGTTCTCGAATGGATTCTAGGAAAGTGATTAAAAATGAAAAATCCCCAGCGAAGATTTTGCATTAAATGTAGTGGAAGGCCATCATTCCATTGACAAATGTTTAGTTTTTGCTAGCTTAAAGCCCTTAACCTGGCGGTTAAGACATAGGGCCTCATTACGACCCAGGCGGTAAGTTACCGCCTGGGCCGTGACTTTACCACCATGGCGTAAACTATGTTTACGCCATGGTGGTTGGCGGACTTACCGCCCCATTCCGACCTTGGCGGGGCGGTAAGTCCCCAATCCCCATTTACCCTTCCCCATTCCCATTTTTGCCCCATAGGGCATAATGGGAGTGGGGAAGGCGTTAATTACGCCACCGTAATTTACGGTGGCGTAATTAACTCCATGGTCCCTTAGCGCCATGGATTTTAACACCCGCTAAAAGCGGGTGTTAAAACCTCCATGGCGCTAAGGGACCTCGTAATTGGCGGTAAGGGGTCGGCGCAGCTAACGCTGGCGTAAACCCCTTACCGCCAGGGTCGTAATGAGGCCCATAGATTGAAGAAGAGCACAAGGTACTTTCCTCTAAAAGGAATGCCTGCAGAGAGGCTACTAGCTGGAAGAACTAGAACTCCTGGCTGCTTGACATGTCATTTCATGTCTAACCATATTTTGACCATGCTTAAAGCGGCATATTTGAGCCATAGCCCAGCCTCAATACAAATGCCTTTATATTTTGCAAAATGCAAGCCGCAAGATCAGCCTTAGCAATGTTAAATTAAATTACATCAATGTTGTGCGAGAAACAGGGACAAGCGCCAGTGACCTGGAAGCTTTTCTATAAACAAAGCCGTTTACTGCTCTTTAGGCTTTTCTGGGATGAGCACCACGTGTTCAGATAAATAGTAAACAAGAGATAGCAATGCAAAAGAACTAAGGCAAAGTGGAAAAACAACATAACTCTTTCCTTCTCAACATTAAGTGGTCTAGCAGCTTTAAGCTACTGACAGATAGGGATGTGCTTAGCCGACCTTGCTTTGGTATACACAAGCTTGATGCTGTTTGCTGATATCTTTTGTTTGAACAACTTCGAGTTTTTGGAGGACGAAGCAGACCTTGGATAGTTTACACAAGCTAGATGCTTATCGATCGCTGATACCACTGCTACGGAGAAAGGTCTCTACCCCTCCCCTCTGTGTAGACAACTTTATTGGTTGTAGGCATGGGACAGCTTTAGTTTGTTGAAGGATGGGCATGCTAATGATAGGAGGTGACACCTCCTGCCCATTGATTATAAATGGAACAGGCTTCAAGCAGTTTGGGCCGGCAGAGCTGGCAAGATGAGGAGGAAGCAGACAAAGGGCTGTAGGAAGCAGAGAAGCAGAGGACTTCCAGAAGGCTGGGGTCAAGTCACTCCTTTTTTTTCCTTTCCAGATATTAAAGCCACTAAACTTGATTTTTGGCTGTTTTGAGGCATTTTGACTTTGACTTTTATTGAGCTGCATGGGGAATAATTTTGCTTTTCTCCCCCAAGGCAAATCAGCTCACCACCTAAGAGCAGACCTGATTCTTGATTGGCCACATGTTGGCACCATTAATCCTAATTGAAATGTCACTCTTTTAGAAGCATTTTGTCCTATTTTTATGCTTTTTTGATGGTGCTCTGATAGATGGCGTTTTGATAATCTTTGGCAATTTGTTGAAATTTTTCCTGGATTGTGTAATCTGCTTCAGGCATCCAGTCTTCGCCAGCTCTCATCGCCCTACCTTCTACAGTTAGTGACTATGAGGGGCCTTTTACCCTTCATAGATATCGCATTGAGAATGGTATTTAGGTATTGATGCAGGTGCTTCTATGAGGGTGCCTATCATGATTTGGTGAGGCAGGTGCTTCTATGAAGATTGAGATTGTCTAGCATGACCTGGTGAGGCAGGTAGTTGGTTTTTAAGGTGACTATGGTTTCTTGGAGGAGATTGATCCGTCTTAGTCTTGATTACAGGTAGAGGCAATGACAATGATTTCAGCTTTTTCATTAATGACCTTTTGCATTTTACGTGTGTTGTGCATAGTGACAATGTTATTAGCAATGTTTCTTTATTATTTCTGATAATTAAAAGATGTATTTGTTTACATGAAAGTATAAGAAGCATTCATTGAGTATTCATTACTGAGTGCTCTGTCAGAAGTATTTAAACATGAACTTAAAGAATGCAGTATCTATCTAAATGCATTGTGTATTGATGTGTTATATATGGTACATGCCTTTAATACACACAAATGGTTACTGGTAGGTGTGAACAGTGGTCTATCAATAAAAATATATGTGACATTGTTAACCCCTCCCCCCCCGGGCAGATGAAAGAGATTAGCTGTTAGCTGTCTACTGCAGGTGTTGTTGCCTACTCTCTGTACTGATTCACAGTGATGGGTTTATGCTTGTCCCTACCCCTACTCCTACCCATGGGGGAGGAGGGAAGGCTCTGGAGGTAGGGGTGATAGAATTCATGTCACTTTGGCATCCCAATGGGACATTGCTCACCCTCTCCTACACCCTAAGAAGATTCTCCCTACTTAGCTATTGAAGAGGAGCTGGGGTGTTGCTACAGACCTGGCATTACAAAGAATAATATACGGTCTAGCGAAGAGCAGAGTGTCTTTTCAAGCAAGTACTCTTAACAGCTATCTAGCTAAGAGATATTAAAATGGCTAACCCGCATGTTGATGTCCTTATACTGGTAAACTGCTGCTGTGCAGTTACCAGCTGTTTACAGGAAGGAGATGTTAGACATATCAACACCAACTTTACAGTGGCAGTGGTAGTGCCTGGATGATTGCCAGGGGAACCCCTCTTCACATATATGAAGATACCTGGTACCAGACCAGGAGACCTGTTTGAGACCCCACATATTAGGAGGGATCTGGACCAAATACAGTACACCCCCTATGGGTATTCTGAAGTAGCCTTGTAGCAGGTAGACCACCAGAACTGGTTTCAAGGGGACTTGACATACCCCACCACAAGCGATTGATATGGTAATTTTGCTATGGAATGGTTAACCTTAGAACACATCCTTAGGTTCCATCCAAATAGGGAGGCAGATGACCCACATACCTGGGAGCACTATGCCATTCTGGTGAGCTGTAGAATATATAGCCTTTGGACCCGCTCCAACAGCACCCAGACCAGTAATAGCCAGGGGCAAGGAACACTTCCATTCCAGACCCTCAAAGCCTTATTCAGCACCTGCCCCACAAGGCAGGACGAAATCCCTAGATGGTATTCCACTAAACTGAGCCAGCTAGAGGCAGCCTACCCTTAGGTTACTCCTGAGGAAAGGCAGAGGGCTCTAGCAATTATAATGCCAACAGGTGAACATCACTGTGATAGTTGGGTTTCAGTGTATAGTTGGTTGTAACTTAATTTAATCGGGACTTCTTCAATTACAGCACTTACCTCCCTTCTGGGAGATATATTCAGCTCCCGGGGAGCAGAAGCAGCAATGTGTTTAGGGCTGGCATTAGCTGGGGGCAATTATCCCATTATAGAGGGAGTACTCATGCCCCTCATAAAAGGTGAGTCAGTGAGACTAGAAGTCTTCAGACATTTAGCAGTATTGCCCAGTGACCAGGAAAGGAAACTCCAGTGTGGTCACATTGTGACAGCTACTTACAGGTCCTTAGGCAGATATCACCTGGGTAGACCCCCTATGGAATGGCAAAGGAAGGAAGGGGTCAGGTGGGAATAAGCACTCTAAAAGAGCACCACCTAATAGTACCACTGGTACCAGACGAAACAGAACGGGATGAATAAGGGCTTTCAGTATGCCCACTGCTAAAGAAGAAAGGGAGACCTTTTGTAACAGAACTATATGTGTAGAGCGGAGAGCTGCGAGGAGGTGCAGTCTGGCAGTGAGATCTCGTCATTTCTGGCTGTGAGAGTCTTTTTTTGCCTTTCATTCAGGCACAGGGTTTAAAAACCCATTTTGGCCACAGAGCGCCCGCGGAGAGCTGCGAGGAGGTGCAGTCTGGCAGTCTGGCTGGCAGGATGACAGCCCACCTCACTGATATACACATCAAAGAAATTGCAACTCAACGCAAAGAGTTGATGGCTGTGGAAGCTATGGAAGCAAAAGGGAGTGAGAAGCAAAGCTCTGACATCGCAGAAGTTTCCCCTGCAGAAGCTCCCCCTGCACTAGAATCAGAGGTAACGAGATGCCTCCTGAGAAGCAGCCGTTTTACAACGAAAACTTCATATGAAAAACTAGAATGGAAAATTTCCCCAAACAATGAACTCAGCAGAAGGCCCGACTCACAGGAAACTTCAACTCATGATTATAACCGGAACTCAAACTTGCCGAAGATAAAGTGCTCCCCCCAGTCTCCTCCCTCAGATCCCCCAACAAGCACAGCTTACCACGGGGTGGTGTCCTGTCGTCGGGTATGGTGTCTCCTTCTGGTTGCTCTCCTGCGGAGTCCTCTGGTGGTGGGACCTGCCTGGGAGACGGTTGAGGACAGGGTCTCCCCGTGGCAGTGAGGGAGGGGAAGGACGCGAGGGCCTGGAGGACGCCGGATCTTGGATGTGGGGACTGCAGCGGAAGAACCTCCTGGTCCGCTCAATGTTAGCGGGCCTCTTGATAGAACAGGCGAACCACTGTCCTCGGATCCCGCTGAGGGGGAGGGTGAGAGCGCGCCGATGAGTGCTTCCTGGAACGAGAAGCACTGTGAGCGTCGAGGACGCGGGCTGCAACCTGCCCCCTGGTGGCCGGCTCTGCAGACCTGCAGAGGAACATGCACGCTCGCCTCCGGAGCTGGGACATAGAGGTGTGGATTTGAAACAATAACGGCTGGACATGCTGATTCCTTCAGGAAAGACCAAAAATAAATTGAATGAACCTTTTGACAAACTTCAAACACATTCATCACGTTTGAACATGGAGGAAGTGCTTAAGCAGCATCAAGAATTGAACAAGTCACCTAAGGAAACAGTAAAAAAACATTTCTTACCCAGCTCACGCCTACATGCTGAAACTGAGGTGCACCCAGTAATAGCAAGGGCAGAGTTACCGAGCCCGCACCTAAACTAACAGACTTTAGAGAAAATACTTTATTAAACACAACTATATCAAACATGAAAGACACAGACGAGCATGAATCAGACGATCTCAACATGCTGAGAAAACATAATTGGGCAAAACCTCAGACCTACTCAGCAACAGATAACCATGAAGGAGAATTCACTCAAAAGGAGTTGAACAATCCACTCATAGGGCAAAAAAGAGAAAATCAAACCTATGAGTCAAGTCTACAAAAAATTCAAGCAAATCAGAGCCCACAAAGCCACAGAAGGGCAAAATCCACCATAACTTGCTCCTCAACACCAAACCCAAGAGTGACTACGAAGCTGCAGTCCAGGAAATCTGGCACATCGGCAATCCTTACAAACAACCCCATTGGGAAGTTTTTCAACAAACTGGGGAAAACTCCATCGACAAACAATTCGAACTATCGGATGCTGAAGTACTCGAGGGGATGCCACCATCACCCCGAGGGAAACTTCTCAACCAACCAGTCTCAGTACAAACACCCATAAGTGGCTGTCCTACAGCTCAAACACGTTGGCATGTCAGACAAACCAAGACCCCTCACTTTAAAGCTCAAACAACTAACTCAAGCAATGAGGGGGGTATTCTAGAGGAAAGAAACCACAGGTTTGGCAGAACAAGTGAAAGTCCACAGCGCTTGTAAAGTGAAAACTTAGGGAAGCACCAAAGCTGCAGGTGACTGAGGGGTGTGGGAGCACTGACAAATGCGACCCACAGTTTAGGACCAAATAATACACAGACAGTTCTCAGTCTCACTGCGCTAAACAGTGCAATAATAACAGGTGTTCCAATGGTTCAAAAGAGAAGGTTGATCAGTCCAATTAATTTATTGTCAAAATAGCCTGACACGTGTTTCGAGTCATCAGCGACTCTTCATCTGAGGCTGAAGGTTTCAAGGGTGAGTATATCGTGGACAATGCCAGTTACACACTCTCACAGCTTTGCGATTGCGGAACTCCGGACGATGCTGTTGAACAGAATGAAAAGAGAATTAGTCCAGGACGTCCTTCAGCCTCAGATGAAGAGTCGCTGATGACTCAAAATACGTGTCAGGCTATTTCGACAATAAATTCATTGAACTGATCAACCTTCTCTTTTGAACCATTGGAACACCTGTTATTATTGCACTGTCTAGCGCAGTGAGACTGAGAACTGTCTGTGTATTATTTGGGTATTCTAGAGGAAAAACCAATTGTCCCAGAGGATAACACAATAAAAAAATCACACAAGGAAGAAAAGACCATCGAGGGGGCACAGACTCTAGATATCACACCAAAGCCCAAATCTTCCCACATAATGGTCTGTGAAGAAGCCAAATTGGTAGAAGTTATTCCGAATCAGAAAACCATGAGTAAACAAAGAGAGTCGATTCCTCGCCTGAAACTGACTTTACAGCAACTAAAAGAAGACTCCCCAGTGGACGTATCTCGATCGTTTCTCTCCACTCCAAAAAAAGGAAAATCGGAATGGGAAATCCCTAGGACAAAGGCAAAAAACTTGCCAGGGAAAAAGCTGGATATCCTTGCTGTTATGTCGGCAGTGACCATTGCCTTAGTGCCATTTGGAAAACTATACAAATCCATTAACGAAACATTAAAGGATCATACATTGTTATTGGCATCTCTCAGTTGGAAACTGATGCACGTAGAAGGTTACATAATGGCCGTAGAAGCCTGGAAGGAGAACACAAGGGACCCAGGCACAATGACAGATAAAACTCAAACACCCATAAACCCTCTGGAACAACAGAAACAAGAGGTGTTTCAGGTTTAAAAAAAATCACTACTGGCACTCAAACTTACCATGTTTTGGTCGCTTAAAAAACAAAAGACAAAGAACAAATAGTGACGAAAGAGGAACCAAACAAGAGAGTCACCATCGTGCACAATCAGCAAAAACTGAGGTGAAACCCAAAGAAAAAACATGTACGACTTTGAAGGGAAAATCATTCAAAGACGCAACGATCACACAAAGTTCAATTAAGGAAGTCCATCTAGAATCGAATCACCTTAAGAAAGGCCAGCACAAGCCCGGATGTTTAATGCAAAATCTGTATGGGGAAAAGGGCCAGAAAAATAACAGATTAGAGGAGAATAAACAAAACCTCAAACAGAAACTCGAAGGCAAAAGTAGAAATTCTAGCCCTTCATCAAATGTCAAAGAGAAAGATCTCCAAGAAACTGGACAGACACAATAAAAAAAACGGACTCCAGCGAAGGAAATCAAGAGCCTCAAACCGCAACATAACCAGAGGGAAACAGAGAATACTGCAAACCCAAATTAGCTTATTACAAAATGGATAACTGTTTTAGACAAAAAATCTCTAAACATAGAGAAAGGACCCCAACAGGAGAGTGATAAAAGAAAGCCTCATGAAGAGTCTGAAGAAAACATGATCGACTTATCTAACATCAGTATCTACTCCAAAAATTCAGAGTCAGAAATACCCCGCCCGACAGCGAAAAAAAGAAAGGTGTCATTCGCGGAATGAAGAACGATCACCGCGAGGCTCCAGACAGAACCGACACAAGGAACAAATAGCATACTCAAAGAAATTACAAAAAAACACACACAAAAAGAGTAACGAAAGATACCGGATCACTCCGGAAAGAAGAACATTGAACCGACTGTCCGGCACAAAGATAAACAAAGATCAACTCATCAGAGACAGAGATTACAATGAATATCGTTCCAAGAGCTCAAAAAGAGGGCCAACAGGGATACCCTCGGGCGAAAAGCCTGAAGAAGGAATGTCTAACAGTGAAAGAAAATATAGAAAAATCTATTCTACCGTGAAGAGAACCAACGCAAAACTGGACAATTCCTATGATCAGACATGCACTATTTCTTCCAAAGAAGACAGTAGGCAACGAGAAAAACCCTTTGACAAAAGAAACCGAGCTGACCAAAGAACATTTCTTCCTTCCCTAAATCCGAATCAAACTCGAATGTCAGCCCTCTTTACTCATAAGAGTAATTCAACAAGAACGCTAAAGCTGGAAAAACGATCTAAAACTGGGGAGACAATCATTCTAAACAGAAGAGCCATGTGGAATTTGCTCCTGGCGGCAGGGGAACTTCAAAAGAGGGGATATCTTCTTCGAGAAACATCTGCAGAGGAAAGAGGCCATGAGCCCCAAAACACAAAACAAGTGGAAAGAAACCAGATCAACGAGAACAGGGGAAAAGAGGGGTGAGATTCAACTAACCAGACACCAAACAAAAAAAACAATCTGGAAAAGAAAACAAAGACTAATCATTCACTGGACAAGGGTGACAAAACAAGAGACAAGGAAAGTAACTCAACCCGCAAACCGAGGGGACCGAGTTACCTACATACAGCGTACACCGGTAAAAACAGAGAAATTCCAACAGAAATTCCCCCAATTACAGGACAGCAAGAGAAAGCTGATAAGGATTTAAAAAGATGGGCATGGATCCCCTCGGTTCTGACTCGTTACACCAGAAAATATCAACCAACTTTTGTTCCCTCTTGTCCTAGAAGGGAATCGTTGCGGAGCAAAACCATTGATCAAAAGATCACCATTGGATCGTGGAACACTAGAGGCCACATTCATCTTACGCAAGCTGGGGAGATTAATTTAGGCCCTTTTGATCTCATAAGTCTACAAGAGACTTGGATGCTACTTCCTCCTACTATGGACGGCTTTGAGATCCTACTTTCTCCAGCACAGAAAGGAAAAAAAGGTCGCCCGACATCAGGCCTCTTAACAGCAGTCCGCACAGGAGGGAGTTTGCGAATAGCATACAGCCTGGCATCTCCAGCTATTCAAGCAGCTGTACTAGAATGGGAGAAAAACAGCAATAAACTAAGGAGTATAAATCATGATGTCATACTATTATTGAACATTTATTGGAATCCTGCAGCAACTTCAACAAAAGAGTTTATAAACGACGTGGAGAAAATACTAACTGAAGCCACAACAACCCACAGCGTGGATCACATCCTGATATGTGGCAACTTGAACGCCATTTGCCCAGCCTCAGAGGGAGGGAACAACACACCTTTAAATAAAACAAATCATATCTCTCAAGCAATGAAGAGGGGTTTAGCATGGTCCGAATTGATGGACTCCCGTAACCTGCATAATCTCAACTCGCTAGACAAGTCTTTACCTCGGGTCCCGACCTGGGAAAGTGAAGGCAACAAAAACACCATCGAATACATCTTTGCTTCCAAGGAACTGTATTCACTGATTGAAAGCTTTGAGGTAGTCAAAACCATCCGGAGTGACCACAACCTACTAACAGCGACATGGTCTTCATTCAAATGCTTGCCTACAGTAATGCCGCACCAAGTAGAAACCAATTTACAAAGGAATTGGCTAAAACTGATAACACAAGCAATAACTTCCATCACGGCTACCTATAAACAATAAATTAGGCAAAACATCGATGATCAGATGCCAGAAAACTTGGTTTACCTCCCGCTCCTCACCCCTCAGATCAACAAGAACTGGACAGGAAAACCAACACCTCCATGAATATAACGACGAATTAAGGCTGAGAAAAGCTAATTCAAGAAAAGCCTCAAGATGGGCACAAACTAATCTATCACAAGAAAATGTAGTTTTTGCAATCGAACAAAAAAAAGGCTACAAAACCTGGCTAAAATCTTTCGATGGAAATTATACCAACAAGATGCAGAGACCATGTTACGAGCAGTTTGCAATAGAAATTCTAAAGACGTTTGGTCTATAATCAAAAGCAAGCTAACATCAACGGACGCGATCATCTCTAACAGTGTTAGTGAAGAGAAGTGGCTGGAATACTACACAAAGTTATTTAAACTGACGTCAAATGAACCGGAAACAGCAACGCGCAGTGTAAGGGAATGGACCGTATGCAATAAACACACCATCTAGAGAAAATAAAGAAGCTGAACAACTCCAGAGCTCCGGGGCCTGATGGAATTTCGAACATGCATCTCAAACAGGACGCTGAAGCCTGGGCAACACTGTTAACAGAAATTTTCAATAGATGTTGGGTAACAAGAACTATCCCTGCCACTTGGAAAATGGCCAACATAGTCCCAATTTATAAGAAGGGCCCAAGGGACGATCCAAAAAACTACAGACCCATAGCTTTATTGGATGTGATGGGCAAGCTTTTTGGATCAGTGATTCTGGACGAACTACGGGATTGGCAGAAAGAAGCAAAAACAGCAGACCTGTTTCAATCTGGCTTTGTAAAGAATCTAGGCACATCTGTTAACATTATGATGATCAGTATTCTGAAGGTGAGAGTTACTGATGGCCATCCAACAATATTCATAGTGTCGATAGATCTTGTCCAAGCTTTTGACCGCGTAAACAGGAAGAAATTGTGGGAAAAACTAGAAAAACTAAAATGTCAACCCTCCATTTTAGACCCAGTTAAAGCCTTATACAACGATACGTCAATGCGAGTGTCATGACCCACAGAACGCGCCCCTTTTGGACTTCCTGGTCCTTATCACAATGGGGCTTGCACTCCTTGGTACTTCCAACATGGCCGCCTAACGTGAAATGCCTTCCACGGCCTTCACGTCGGATGTAGCGTATTCTACAAATAGACCACGCCCCCATGGCCCCGCGCGTCTCAATGCTATCGCTGATAGTGACTGGACGTGTGCTCCGTAGTTCGCTGAACTGCTATCCTGTTCCTGGTTCCCAGACCTTCTAATTCCGTCCCCTTACCCCTCTTCCTTCTTCCTTGCTTCCCGGACTTGTGTCTCGTGCTCGTGTACACTTCCTCGTTTCCTGGACCTCCCGGAGTATCCGAGATCCCGGAATTCAGAACGCACGCTGGAGTCAGAAGAGGCTCACGCGGGCTTATACAAAACCCGATCCGTGCGTAAGAAGACTCCGCCCAAGAAATCCTGCAAGGATCGCTCTCAATTGAGAAAGGGGGAATTCCTTGACAGTTTGAGACGCCAAACGACCGAAGTCGAAGTTGACATGGAAGCGGCCGTTCAGGATCTCATGCGTAGCATGCAAGAATTAACAACCGAGGTGCAGAATTTAAAAGCGGAAAACGCTGCTCTGAAACAATTGGTTTTGTCCCGTGATTCTGCCACAAAGGAAAGTGTATTGCTGGGAGGTATTGTTGACAAATACGATGGGTCTGCAAAAACCCTTTGTGGATTCCTTGATTCTTGTTTAGTTCATTTTACTTTCAAGCCCTACTACTTTTCGACTCCCAGGGCTAAGGTGGGCTTAATAATTTCACACCTCTCAGGAAATGCTCTAACCTGGGCTACTCCCTTAGTCAATTCTGGAGATGCCCTTCTGGATGACTACGACGGTTTTATACAGGCCCTTAAAACCATGTTTGACTGCCCAGAACAGGTCTATAGCGCCCAGGAACGACTAATAGCCTTTCAGCAGGGATCCCAGGATATGCTTACATACGTAACTCGATTCAAGCAATTGGCCAAGGAAGCGGACTGGTCTTCAGAAGCAAGTTTTACTCTTTTCAGAAGAGGACTGAATGAGGAGATCAAAGATGAATTAGCCAGAGTGGCTCGCCCAAGCTCATTCCAGGCTTTTATGGACCTTGCCATGCAGATAGACTTTTGTATCCAGGAAAGGAAGGCAGAGAAGAAAAGATCCAAGGTACCCCTCACAAAGGTGTCCTTTGAGATTGCATCAAACACTGACACTACTCCAAGATCAGTCAACGATCCAGAACCCATGCAAATAGGAGCCTTTCGTGGACCCATATCCCTGCTCGAGAGGATGAGAAGGATTCATACAGGGTTATGTATGTATTGTGCCTCGGATAAACACCTGGTTAGAGAGTGTCCTCTAGCCCCTCCTCGGCGTTCAGGAAATGCCAGCTCCCGATCCTAGATGGAGCAAGGCTTCGGGAGAGCGATGTTTGCTCCACATCTATTCCATCCTTGAACTCTCCAGGACAAAACAACCTAGTGATTCTACAGGCCTTCCTACCGCCATCCAAGAATAAGACCTACCCCATTTTGGCCTTGGTGGATTGCGGGGCTATGGGAATATTCATTGATCAAGATTGGGTTTTTAGTAATCACATTCCATACGAGACACGAAGCATCATGCAACCTGTGGAGGCGATCGATGGAAGACCCCTCACTTCAGGACCTATCAGTCTGCAGACTAAAGAGATCCGGCTTTCGATAAATCATCACCAAGAGGTGATCAAATTTGACATCATTAACTCGGCTCATTACCCCATGGTACTGGGTATGCCCTGGTTACAAAAACATAATCCTTATATCAACTGGGCAGCAGGATCCTTATTTCTTGGCTCTGAGTTTTGCATGTCTCACTGTCTATTCCTGGATTCCTCCTTGACAACTGCCAAAGAACCACCAATAGACCAGCAAGAACCACTCATGGTTTCCAATATCACACAGGTTCCAAAAGCCTATCAGGGATATGCTGATGTGTTTTCAACTGTTATAGGCTCTACCCACTCACAGACCTGAAGACTGCGCCATAGACACAGAACCTTCAGCAGTGATTCTCTTTGGGAGGATGTTCATCCTATCTGAACCTGAAAAAAGGGCCCTCCGAGAATACTTGGATACCAACCTTGAAAATGGCACCATAAGACCATCTAAATCTCCAGCTGGAGCCTCGTTGTCTTTTGTTCCCAAGAAGGACACCAAAGAACTTAGACCTTGTCTCGATTATCGTGGATTAAATCAATGCACACTTAAGGACCGGTACCCCTTACCCTTAATCTCGGACATCCTGGAAGCGGTGAGAGGAGCTGTAATCTTCACGAAACTGGATCTCAGGGTTGCCTATCATCTGATCCGTATCAGGGAAGGAGATGAATGGAAAACAGCCTTAAGAACACCCTTTGGTCACTTCGAATATTTGGTCATGCCTTTCGGACTTGCTTATGCCCCCGCGGTCTTTCAACGTTTCATGGATAGGGACTTCTCAGACATGCTGTTCCTCTTCGTCATCGTTTACCTGGATGATATCTTGATCTACTCCAAGGATCTTCTAAAGCATGAAGAGCATGTAAAGGCAGTCTTACAACGATTACGTGAATACATACTCCTAGCTAAACCCGAGAAATGCCTGTTCAACGTCACTTCACTTCATTACCTAGGATTCGTCCTTAGTCCAGAAGGAATTGGAATGGATCATTCAAAGGTAAAGGCCATACTATCTTGGCTGGTTCCCACTTCTGTGAAACAGATTCAATCCTTCCTAGGGCTTGCCAATTTTTACCGGAAGTTCATACCGTCCTTTTCTGAAATTGTTCAACCAATTATCGCTCTGTTAAAGAAAGATGCCCCCTTTCTCTGGTCCGTAGCTCAAGACAAGGCATACCAATGGTTAAAGACTGAGTTTACTCAAGCCCCCATTTTAGCTCAACCCGATATTAACCGGCCATTTCTAGTGGAGACAGATGCCTCTAACTACGCTATAGGAGCAGTGCTAAAGCAGGAACTTGAAGACAAATTGGAGCACCCCATTGCCTACCTTTCGTGAACCTTGACTCCCAGTGAGACTCATTATTCCGTCTTGGAAAAAGAGCTGTTAGCCATCCGCCAAGCCTTCACAGAATGGCGACATCTGCTTCTGGGAGCTAGACATCCAGTCCAGGTCCGTACTGGCCATCGAAATCTTCAAGTTCTACAATCCATGGAGTGTAGGAACAGTCGTCAGGCCCGTTGGGCCTTCTTCTTTGCCCAATACCAGTTCCATATCCATCATGTCCCTGGATCACAGAACATAATTTCTGACGCCTTATCTCGACGTCCTGATTACGAAACTCATGAAGATCGGGCCTATCCAAAGATGTTTCCCCGTGCAATCTTTGTAGCCCAAGCAGTCAGCCTCCTGGAAGAAGTTTGCATACAGACCCAGTCCTCCGAGCTCTCGAACGAAGTTTCAAGGAAGAACCAATGGAACCTGAGCACCAAGGACGGATATTTGTTCAAGGATAATGCTCTAGTCATTCCCACACAGAAACTATAACAAAGGATAATATACCTCTGCCACGATACCCTTCACTCCGGACATCGTGGCATCACCAACACCCTCCATCTAATACAAAGACAATTCTGGTGGCCTAGAATGAAGACTGATGTACAATGGTACATCCAAGCCTGTTCTGTCTGTAGCCAAAACAAGCATGAAAACAAGAGACCGGCGGGTCTTCTATTGCAACCAACACTACCAACAAGGCCCTGGGAATTCATCGCTACAGACTTCATCGTGGAATTGCCACCTTCCAGGGGATACACGACTATCATGGTCACCATTGACCTGTTCACTCATATGGCTCACTTTATACCCCTCACTTTATAAACTACCATCCTCATCAGAACTTGCTGGAATATTTCTGGAACATATATTCAGCCTTCATGGACTTCCTTCCAAGATCATATCAGACCGAGGGCCTCAATACGTCTCACAATTCTGGAAACATCTCTGTCGCATTCTAGGAATCCAACGTGCTCTCTCGTCAGGTTATCACCTACAAACCAACGGAGCTATGGAATGTGTAAATCAGACCCTGGAGCAATACCTTCGCTGTTTCGCCACCAAGGTACAGGATGATTGGTCACTCCTTATACCCGTGGCTGAGTTCGCCTACAACAATTCCGATCACGCAGCAGTTATGACCAGCCCCTTTTATTGCAGTCAAGGATTCCACCCGTCTGTTTTACCTTCTGTTCTTCCACATCCCACACCAGCACCTACCGTCGACTCCTGGATTGAAATTCTCATCAACATACACAAGGAAGCCAAAGAACATTTAGAAAAGGCCCGAACACATACTAAGCGGTATGCAGATTGCAAAAGAAGACCAGGGCCTTCTTATGCAGTTGGCAATCAAGTCTGGTTGTCCTCGAAACTACTACCCCCACATTTACGGCCAAACAAATTGCCCCCCCGGTACTATGGCCCATTTTCCATAAAGGAAATCATAAACCCAGTCTCGTTCCGGCTCAAGCTACCAGACTCCTGGAAGAAAATTCACCCAGTTTTTCACACTTCTTTATTGAAACCCTACATCCGATCCTTCCGGAAATCCTGCAGGCCCACTCCCGTGGTTGTGCACGACCAACTGAAATATGAAGTATCCAGAATATGCGATTCCAGGTATAAACGGGGTCAACTGCAATACCTGGTTGAATAGAAAGGATATCCTCCTAGCGAAAGAACCTGGGAACCAATTGCTAATCTTAATACCCCTCGATTGCTCAGAAGATATCATCTCATACACCCAGGCGAACCTGGTGGAACATGTTTTCGGAGGAGGCATGCTGTCATGCCCCACAGAACGCGCCCCTTTTGGACTTCCTGGTCCTTATCACACCGGGGCTTGCACTCCTTGGTACTTCCAACATGGCCGTCTAACATGAAACGCCTTCCACGGCCTTCACGTCGGATGTAGCGTATTCTACAAATAGACCACGCCCCCGCTCACCCGCGCAACTCAATGCTATCGCTGATAGTGACTAGACATGTGCTCTGTAGTTCGCTGAACTGGTATCCTGTTCCTCGTGCACACTTCCTCGTTTCCTGGACCTCCCAGAGTATCCGAGATCCCGGAATTCTGAACGCACGCTGGAGTCAGAAGAGGCTCGCGCGGGCTTATACAAAACACGATCCGTGCATAAGAGGACTCCGCACAAGAAATCCTGCAAGGATCGCTCTCAGGTGAGAAAGGGGGAATTCCGTGACAGCGAGTGCGGTTAAATGCAGCTGGACAGCTGTCAAATCCAATAAAGAGAGGAAGAGAGGTGAAACAGGGCTGCCTCCTGGCCCCTGCACTATATAAGGCTTACATGGCAGACATTGTGGATGCAGAAAATGACACACGCTCCTTTCCACCGACAATAGGGGATTTGAAGGTTACGAGAATCCTCTACGCCGATGACATCCTACTCTTGGACCAAACGGCTATTGGCCTTCAGCGTCAACTAGATAGTCTCTCGGCCTACTTAAAGAAAAACGATCTGGATCTCAATACAAACAAAACTAAGATAATGATCATTGAAAAATCTAAGAAACCAACAAGAAGATCACATTGGTTTGTAAATTCAGAGAAACTATAGACAGTGAAAAGTTTCACATACCTGGGGGTTAAAATCTCTCACGGTAAAATAGAAATCACCATGCAGGAGCATCTCTTTACGAAGACGAAAACACTTGCAGCACAAGCCTTATCCTTGGAAAGAAAGTTAGGCAAATTTTCAATTCTTCCAGTAGAACAAGTTACTTACCATCTGTAACGTTCTTTCGACTGGATGTTCCTCCCACGTATTCCTCATCTTGTGATAATCGTTATCTCCAGCTTCGCTGCTTCGGAAAAAAAAATTCTCGGCAGAGGGCGCTGTGCTCGAGGTCGTGGCGTCCCTCGACGTACTCCGTACTCTGTCGACATCACCGATGGTATAAGTAGCTCGAGCCGCGCCCGTTGCTTCAGTTCTGTTTTTTCGATGAAATATATATAGGAGGAACACCCAGGGTGTCCCATGACCGATACATTCTTCGTGAGAGGAAAGTGTAAGAACACGTAAACTGTACTGTGGGGTTGGATGGGAGGGTCGATGATGAATACGTGGGAGGAACATCCAGTCAAAAGAACGTTACAGTTGGTAAGTAACTTGTTCTTCGAATGGATTGTGTCCTCCCACGTATTCCTGCGCTGCCGCTTTCGAGGTCTGAAGTTTTTCTAGGCTTTCATCAGCCTTTCTGCCAAAGAGCCTCGAGCCATCAAAGGGCATGTTGAGGAGTCTGGCTTGCACGTGTGGTGCAAATCCTGACTTCCTCAACCACGCAAATCTGCGTAGCACAACGCTTGCAGCCATGGATCTGCTGATACTATCAGCAGTATCCAGTCCAGACTGGAGGCATTCCCCCATTGCCTCCTTCCCGTCTTTGACTATATTCAGGAAGCCTTCCCTTTTCTCGCCTTCCGGAATATGATCAGCCGCCGCCGAAATACAGTCCCACAGGGTATGGGTAAACCTGGCTAGGGTACAGATGACATTTGCCGACTTAAGTGCCATACTGCCTGATGTGAAAACTTTACGTGCCCAGGCGTCAATTTTTTTATCCTCTCTATCTGGAGGGATAGTAGGATAAGCAGTTTGTTTTGAAGAAGTGGATGCTGCTTGAATGACTAAACTCTCAGGAGTAGGGTGTTTATTCAAATATTCCGGATCTGATCCAGCTGGTCTGTATTTTCTTGGAAAAGTGCTGTCTGCAGCAGCAATGGTTTCTGGTTTCTCCCAGTTTTTCTCCACAGTCCTTTGAAGGGCCCTGTGAAAAGGGAGAACAGGATCCTTCTGAGGTCCCTTGACGATAATATCCGTCATGTCATCCTGTTCAAAAATGGGTGAAGTATTACCCCAACCCATGTATTCCACTACCCTGGTCATAAGACCCCTGTACCCAGCATCTGCATGCTCTGCAGGATCAGGTTTGGCGAACTCTAATTCTGGGGATGTGTCAACTCCACTGGCAGAATGTAGAGTATCACTCAGGTCTCTCATTCTGGATTCCTGGTCAATAAGTTCTTCAGGAACTTGTTTTGTCCCATAAGCAACCCCCAAAGGAGTAACTTCGTCTTCTTCTTCTGAAGCAGACTCTTCATAAATTGCAGACATAGTCTTGAAAAAGTCTGATCTGGGCAAAGGAGTGAATCTCCTTTCTTCCTCTTCCATCTGCTTCGAAGGAAATGGCAAATCCCTTGAAGTTTTCGAGGGTGTCTTCGAAGTCTTCGAAGTTTTCGAAGATGGCTTCGATAATGGCGTCGATGACGTATGTGGTTTTGTTGTCGAAATTATCGACGTCGAGGGCGTCGACGAAGTTGTCGAAAGTCTTCGACGATTTGTGTTTCTTGGCCGGCACCAGAGAGGTGCTCGACTCTCGAGGTTTCTTCGACGGTTTTTACGTCGACTCAAGGTTTTTTGTATTCCTCGACGCTACTGGTCTTAGCCATAGTAGCCTTGGACTTCCCTTTGTCGTCCAACGGAGCGACCTTAGGGGTATGGCTTTTTCGAGGTTCTTTCGAGGGGGTCGAGGCCGCATTCTCGAAAACCTCCATCATCTTTTTGCGGAATTCTTCCCACTTACTGGGAGAATCCGATTTAGTCGGACAACGAATTTCTTCGGTCGACTCTGATGAAGAAGATGACGAGGGAGATCTATGTCTCCTCTTCATTTTTTTTGATGACGACGAAGAATGTCTCGATCTACTTCTAGATCGAGATCTCTTCGAGTGTCTATGGCGATCCGATCCCTTAGAATCGGTCACTTTCTTATGTTTTTTCGACGAAACGTTTTTTGAGGCCTCCCTCCCCACCGACAGTTTACCTCTCCTCTCACGAAGAGCTTTTTCGGTCATCGATTGGCAGGAGCCGCAGTCGTCAGTTCGGTGACTGGAACCGAGACACCAGAGACAAATCCGGTGGGGATCGGTAATCGACATCTTAGATCCACAATCTGCACACTTCTTGAACCCAGTCCTGGGTGTCGAAGGTGTCGAAGATGATGACATTTTCTTCACAGAAAATAGAAGCGCGCCGTTCTCGATAGCAAAGCGATCGGAAAAACGGAACTGAAGCAACGGGCGCGGCTCGAGCTACTTATACCATCGGTGACGTCGACAGAGTACGGAGTACGTCGAGGGACAATCGCCGCCACGACCTCGAGCACAGCGCCCTCTGCCGAGAATTTTTTTTTCCGAAGCAGCGAAGCTGGAGATAACGATCATCACAAGATGAGGAATACGTGGGAGGACACAATCCATTCGAAATAAAATTCTTCAAAGCAAAGGCTACACCGGCAGTAACTTATGGAGCAGAGGCAATGCCTCAACTTCCACCTACACTATGGGCGAAATTAGAGGGCCTATTGTGGCGCAAGGTATTAAGACTCCCCACCTCTACCCCCATAGCAGTAATCAAACGGGAGCTGAGCTTACAATCAATGAAATCGGTGGTCGAAAGGAATAGCTTGTTATTCCTGGGAAAAATTTTAAGAAATCCACTCCCAAAAATCTTTGATGTCATCTTTAAAGAAATGACGAGTGAGAAAAACCAAATGCTGACAGTATGGTTTAAAACCCTACTGGTTCAGCCAGACAAAATCGGTTGCTCACAATGGGACATTGAACGCATTCCCGGGAAAATTAAGGAGAAGTTGAAAATCCAGGACTGGATCGAAACATTTGAAAAAGCAGGAGAGTTTACATCTTCTGCTCATCAGACAATTGACACGCAAAAGATTGATGAGGAGTGAGAAGATATCTAAAGAAGTTTCTGGATAAACAACAACAAACAACTTTTTTAAGAGCCCATCTGAACGTCTTGAAGACGAAATAAATCTTATTTCTCCAGAAATAATCTGAAGATAACAAATGCCGCTACTGTACTAGCTCATATGACATTGAGACAGTGCAACATCTTCTCCTGCATTGCCCAGGAACAGAAAAACCTAGATCCACCTACCTACGACCACATATACTTAAACACCTGACATCAAGTGAAGAAGACTGGTGGAACATGATAATGAGTGGGGACTCCACAACTTTGACCATAGCAACAGCTAAATTTCTTGAGAGCTTGGATTTAGAAGGGAAAAAATTAAAGTCGACATCTCCATATGAAGAAACAAATATGGAAGAGTAAATCACAAATCACCAAATCATCGAAATAAGTGACGACACAAATTGAAAGCAAAGAAACCATTTTGGAAAAATTGTAAACACAATTAAACACAAAAACAAGAAAAATATATGTGTAGACAGAGATAGTACGACCACCCAAGCAGGAAGCTGGTTGGGATAGGAGACCCTACAAGAGCAGAAGTGGTGAAAAGTGTAGCTATCAGTTAAGGGATAGGGCACAGCTTAGGCAGCCACAAAGGTACAGAGAAGATGATTATCATACTTCTCCTTCACAGAAACAGAAGAAACCGGCCTCGGCACCCAAGGGTGAGCAGAATCCCACCATGGGGAAGAGAAGACAGGAGAAAGGAAACATACTGTAGCTTTGAGAGTGGACAATGGCAACAATGGCAACAACTCTAAACCAGACTCAAAGGCGAATACCAGTGAATAAAGATCCAAGGGATTGGCTAATGGTACAGTTGGACTCTGGCACACAAGTCTCCTTAGTCAAAGAAAGACATAAGAAGCTTTTATAACACATTCCTACTAATCAAAAAGTAGAGGTTATTACTCCCACAGGAGAAGGGTTAAGAACAATAATGTTTATATAGTTATAATTCTACTTGAAGGGGAACATTCAAAGGAGATAGAGGTACTATCTTGTCTAATTTGCATATAACACAAGATGGCCTTTAGCAAAACATAACAGGCTCAGGCCATATGTTAGGGAAAACCATAGGGAGAGGGACATGATCAAACCAGCTTTCTCAGATGAAGTTGGGAAAAATGTAGTGAGCTCCTGTGCAGCCTCATGTGCTGTTTTAGGTGCAGCATAATTATATAAGAGTCATGTTGGACATGACAGACTGCCCGCCACATAAAATGCCAATGTTTGCAACACCAAAGCCTCAGAGACAATATCCAATCAAAGCACAGGCTATACCACATTGGAAAGTAATTGTGCATCTGTTATCAGACCATGGGGTTCTATTACAACAGGCAAACCCATACTATACAGTATTACTTACAGTATCCAAACCTGATGGTTCATATCGGTTGGTAATTGACTACAGGATTTTAAATGCCAATGCACACACAGAGGCTGTACAGAACATGCATAGTTCAGGCCTACTAAGTAACATACACAGATACAAATATAAGACTGTATTGGATTTGGGGAATGGATTCTTTGCATAACCTTTGGATTCAGGGAGCTATACATACATAGCTATAACCTTTAGGGGACAACTGTTTTTTTCACTAGACTCCCACAGGAGTACAAAACAGTCCTGTGCTATTCTCTAGTAGAATACAACCCCACTTAGAAGGCATACAGACATGCTGGACATAAGTAGAGGACATATACTGTATAGATGATGACTTAAATGAACACTTTGAGAAGGTGGACTTAATCATTAGGATACTAACTGCTAAATGCTACATTTTCATCTTTAACAAGTCTAAGATAGCCCATAGAGAAATCATTTTTCTGGGGTTTTCATTGTCTGATGAGGGAAGGGGACTTGCTCCACAATCCCTGGAGAAATGCACACACTTACAGAGACCACATACACTTTGGCAATTGAGGCCATACTTGGCCTTTTAAAATGTGGGCAATCATTTGTGGCAGACCCTTCAGCATTAGTGAAACCACTATATGACTTGTTGAAGCCCAACTTCTGTCCAACAGACTGGAAGGGAGAGCACACACACATCCTGCACCATGCCTACCAACAAATGACTTAAAGAAGACCTCGACAGGACAGGAAATCAGATAAGGACCTCGAACTGACACTATTTCCTGGTCCAAAAGCTTTAACATAGTAGTATGTAACCATGGAAAGACAAAACCCATAGCATACCATTCACATGTCTATACAATTGCAGAGCTACAATTTGAACCAGAGGAAAATATTCTGGCTTCCGTACAAATGATAATGCAGAAAGAACTCACCTTAGCGGCAAACAAGATTATGCACATAAACACATCGTTAATGCAATTGAAGACAGCTACACGCACTAGTATTTTAAACACAAAGGCACTACACTCCAGATGGGTTCAGTGTGCCGCAACCAGACAGTAGAAGACCTAAAATATCACTATAAACGAGATCTGCTACGAATTTATGAAATGGAATGCTCTCTACAACCAGAAGCAGGTGCAGCAGTATCAGACATTACACTTTGGATGTTTGCAAATGTACTATACTGTGATGGTGGTGCTATTCCAGCTGAGGGGGGACAAACTCTATGTATTCTGCTGCCTGTGCTGCTGTAAAAGTGTGTTTCAACCATAACATCGAGTTTGAACACCAGGTTACACAAGTAAAATACTTAGGAGATACGTCAGCTCAGGTTGGTGAGTTACAAGGCCTCCTCCTTGTACTAAAGCAAATTGATTCACATCAGCCCACTCTAATTGTGTCAGATTCAGACTACGTAGTAAGGAGTTATAATGTTGACCGTCAATGGTGGCAAGCCAACTCATTCAGAGATTGTAAGGGAAAGTCAATATTGTCAAAACAAACTAGACTTTTCATCTGGGTTATGCACACAAAAGCACACAGAAGAGATTCTGTACACAGGGCAGGCAATGCACTTGCTGCTCAGTCTGCAAGACAGTGGACTGTACAAAAGGCGGTAGCAGCATTAACATGCTCAGCCACATACATAGATGGGGACATAAAGGCATGTCTGGATGCAAACAGTCCTAACCCACAAGGATTCCCCACCACTTATAACTACGCTGTAAAAGAGAATACAGTGATAGCCACTATACCTAGGTGAAATGGAGGCCGTGTTGACAGGGTACTACTGAACAAGCAGTATAGATTCAAATGAATCTCTACAGCACATGCAAGTGTAGCCTCAACCCACTTTGGGATTTCAGCCACTACACAGCTCTTGCAGGATAGACATTGGTGGCCAGGGCTTAGTAAGGAGGTACAACAGTACATAGCAAATTGCAGTGGACGATACCCGTACGCCACCAGTAAGCACACTAACCAGGGCAACTGTGCCTTTTGAATGCATGTATATGGACCACATAGGTCCACTGACACCCATCAATAAGTACAAATATTTGTTGGTCGTAGTGGACTCATGCACAAGATTCACTTGGCTAATTCTTCAGATGAAAGCTGATTGCAAAGAGGTCATAACATAGTATTCGTAAGTCTGATAAAACAGAACTGGATGTAACTGCACAATGAAAAGGGATTATCCAATAAACAATGGCAGACTCAATGAGACACAGGTACGACTATAGACCTGCAATTTGCTTAACCCAATAAAGATTAGGAATAGGGCAATTCAACCCCGATGACACTGCAAAGTAGGGAAAGACAACTTCAAGCCTGGTAATCAAAACAAACTCTGCACTAGACAGAGAATTTCTCGCGGAGAACCAATGCTCCGAACCTCTAGAAAAAATACAGTCAGCTCAGCGGGCACTGGAAGGCAATCAGGAATAGGAGTCTCCAACCAATCCACACAGACACTCACACATACTGATATGTTCACTCTCTCATCTACACCAACAAACAATAGAATGCAGCATTACTCCTCGATCAATTTCAGCCTGGCTCTACACATACCTACACACCTCCATGAACACCTCAACAGTCTCTAGAATGCAGCTATACCCCATGAACAAATCGGCCCAGCTGCACACAAAATCTCATACACAAGCTCCACCACCACCAGAATACAGACCCCCGAGGTCAACAGCCTTGCTACACACATTCTACTGATCTCACACAACCACGCCTAGCATTAGAATGCAGCTACACTCCACGTAAATCGCACTGGCTCCACACATACTGAGTGCACCCAAGCACTATTTACTACCCTGTTCTCTCCACTGACCATGACTATGGCCCCTGAGGGCATTCAACCACCAGCGTTTTCAGATCATACTAGTGGTATATAAGGCACTATACAAATGTACACTAACATAACATAAAGGGTTTGCTGTGCTTTATAGCTATGACAGCACCAGAATTGCTCCAATTTGACAGTGGTCCAGAGCCCCTGGCAAGCTGGGGTTGTACCTTGCAGTTCTCTAACCCGTTTTGCTCACAAGCTAATGGCATTGTAGAGAGAGCCAATGGGATAGCAAAGCAAGCCATGACTAAATGCATCCTTTCTTCTGGTTGTAATTGGGTGAATCATGTACCTATAGTGCAGCATAGCATAACTAACCTATCTCGCCTGTCTCAATGTGAGTGTAAAACACCTTATGAGTTGCTGGTTGGCGCTCCTTTGTATACCCCTTGTAGTTCTCTCACCAGGCCAGACCAGCTGCTTCTCATACATCTCCTAAGAGACTCTATTCATGGTGAAGAAGCTTTTCCACAGAAACAAGACAAAGACAAGTCACAGAGAAGATCCATTATAAAGAAACATTTGGACCGCTCTACAGAAATCCTGGGTACTGAAACTTATTATCTCAAGAACAGCAGTCCTACCAGCCCTGCCCCCTAAGAAGGGTACTCAACAAGTGTCTATCAACCATCTTAAGCCAGCTCCAGATGGTTACACCCCTGTTCCTGAGCGAGGAGACTCTTTAGCTTGAACATTCTAACAAGCAGGTAAGAATCGATGAGAATGTGAAGATAACAATAGCTCCAGAAACCTCTGCCAAGCGCAAGGTACATCTTTTTTTTTTAAAACAATTTTTATTATTTTTTAACAACAATACAACCAAAGTTGCAGTACAGTTAACATTATTACAATATTATATTCCTTTAATAATATATACTGCTCCCTCTACCCACCCCCCTCCCGAGCCTATTCTTCCACACCTTCTGTTCCTGCGCCATACTGCAGTTTCAGCTTCTGACCACTTTTGTAGATCTTTCCACCACACTTCTACTTTCGGACCATGGCATGCCTTCCAGTTCATAGCAACTCTACGTTTCGCAAGTATATACGCCAGGTCTTTAAGTTTACTAACGTGCTTCAATTTACATGTTCTGGGGAACCCTCCAATCAGGCACGCCCACGCCGATTCTATCGTTAGCTTAACCCCTTTTGTGTTCAGCCTATCCGCCACTCCCCTCCAGAAAGTTTGAATCACTGGGCACGCCTAGAACATGTGCACTATCCCAGCATTATTCTCGTTACATTTAGGGCATGCTTGCTGCCCTGCATTCGAAAACTTAGCTATTCTTTGGGGCGTCATGTAAGCTCTGTGGGTGATATACAACTGTATCTGCTGGAACCTGGCATTTCTCGACACCTTCTTGTGATATCTTAGAGCTCTCTCCCACATCCCATCTGTTATAGGGGTGCCCACATCTTCCTCCCATTCCTGTCGTAATCGCATTGGTTCTTTCCCCACTTTGGACATAACCATTTTATATAGTCTGTATATCTCATTTCCTCCCTCTGCTATGTCGTATATAACCTCTAGGGTAGCATCCGGTTGGCCTTCCAGTATTATCTCTGACCACTTTTATGTACCCCGCCGTACCACACTGTGGTATGTAATATACTGTCCCTTGTGTAATCCGGTTTACACCACCAAAGTCTCAGAATCTGTAATCTTCCCATCTTGCCATATATCGCCCAGCGTTGCTATCCCAACTGGTTCCCAGTGCTTCCTGATGGTTTTCATTAGTTGAGCGTCTTTTCCCACCAGTGCCACAAGTGGCACCTGTGGGGAGCATAGGTAGGGCTCTACATTACCCGACAGGCCCTGTGCTATATGTCCCATCCCAGCAACATCATTTTCGGGCACTCTTTCATATTCTCTCTGGGCAGCCACATCATTTCTTGTAGAAAAAACGGTGCGCATTCTGATCTAAACAGCCTAGATTCCGAGGTCGATTCTTCCGATAACCATTTCGCTACATATTGCAATTGACTCGCTAAGTAATAGGCCTCGTAGTTTGGCAGTTTTATCCCTCCTTTCGCATGTGTATTTTGTAGCTTCCAGAGGGCTATTCTATTTCTAGTCCCACTCCATAGGAAATCTCTACATGCTATGTAATCGGGCAAAGAATCGTTTTGGGATCAGATGCGGTATATTACTAAAGTAATGCAACAATCTCGGCAAGACCACCATTTTTAACATTGCCCCTCTTCCCATTATTGCCAAGGAAGCTTCGCCCAGGAACTTCATGCTACTCTCAATACCCTTGACCGCCCTCTCTGTGTTTTGCAGGTGCTCTGCCTCCACCGTATGGTAGATGTCTATTCTAAGGTACCTAAACGTGTCCACTTCCCACGGTATTGGCAACACCGGCAAGTGCTCTAGCGGGGTCCCCTTATATCTACCCAGCGGGAACACGCATTACTTTTTAGGATTTAATGCTATGCCGGACAGAAACGCAAATTGTTCCATCACCTCCAGCACATATTGGAGGTTTTCTTCCTGGTATTTCAAGTACAACAGTATGTCGTCTGCATACAGGGAAATTAAATGTGGCTCTGCTTTAATGGCGATACCTATCACATTATACTGTTGTCTTAGGTATATTGCTAATGGCTCTAGGGCTAAAATATATAACATAGGGGACCATGGGCAACCCTTTCTAGTGCCCCTGCAAAGCTGCCACCTTTCCGAGATTATCGCTCCTGTTTTCACCCTGGCTAGAGGCGCGCTATATAACAATTGGACCCATCTAAGGTACCCCTGCCCTATCCCATAGTTGGTCAAGGCATCCATCATCCAGGGCCATTTTACTGAATCAAATGCTTTTATTGCGTCCAGTGATATGATTGCCATCTCCCCCTCTTCTTCATTTGCATACTAAATGACTTGATGGAGCCGCCTATGGTTATTCGTAATATTTCTGCCTGGGACGTACCCAGTCTGATCAGGGTGTAAAAGTTTGGTGATAATTCTTCTCATCCTATTTGCTAGAACCGCTGTGAGTATTTTGCTGTCCTGATTTAGCATTGAGACTGGTCTATATGATCCACAATCCTTGGCCGGCTTATTACGTTTCGGGAGTGGTATAATTATCGCCTCTTGCGCAAGGACTTTGGGAGCCCACCCTTGTCATACGCCTCATTTAGCATTGCCAACAGCGGGGGAAGCACCTCGTCTTTATATTTTTGTATAAAATTCGCTCGGGAGTCCATCGGCTCCCGGGGTCTTATTTGTGGGTAGCTGCACCACTACCTCCTCCAATTCTTCCAGGGTGATCGGGGCATCTAGTTCTTCTCGTTCTTCCAAACTAATCTGTTGCAGACCAAAGTCTTCTAGCGTTTCATTTATTCTCCCATGATCACTCCCCTCTTGATCGTCATATAGGGTTCGGTAGTAGTCTACAAATTCTTGATTAACCGCATCTTGGGTATCCGCCGTACTCCCATCATCTCTCGCAATTGTCCTGATTGTGGGTCTGGGGGTTTCATTTTTATAGAGCCATGCCAACATTCTTCCTGGTTTGTCCCCTCCCACATACAATCTCTCTACGTACTTCCTATAATTCAGAATACACAGTCTCTCCCAGCATCCCACACATTTGTGCTGCAGCCCCAGTGTCTCTACTTTCTCTTCCTCAGTTGTACCACCCCTTCCCAGCCCTTTCTCCAACTCGTCTTCAGCCTCTTGTAATTCAGCCACTATCCCCCCTTGCAGCCTTTTGGATTTCGCTATGGCCATTCCCCTTACTACTACATTAAAGGCCTCCCACAGCACACCAGCGAATTCCACACTACCAGTATTAATTTCAAAGTAGCTTACTATGTAGTCTCGCAGGCTTTCTCTAAATATAGTATCTCTCAGCACCTCAGCACGCAGGCGCCAAGTTGGTATCCTTGTTCTTGGGGGCTGATGTTGCCATTCCAGTATCAACAGTGAGTGGTCCGATAGGACCCTCGCTTTGTATTCTGTAAGTGTTACCTCCGACATAAGTTCATGCGTGACAAACATGTAATCCAGCCTAGTGTGCAAACTTTGTGGGGCTGAGTAATGGGAGTATTGTCTTTCTGACATGTGTTGCGCTCTTCATGCATCTTCAAACCCCAGGTCCATCAGCAGTGTCTGCAGCGCTCTGGCCGCCGGGGCAGGTCTATCAATTTTATCATCCGATCTATCGATTCTCGGATTCAGCGTGCAATTAAAATCTCCTCCCCAGACCACCGCCCCCCCCGGCTCACACCCATCTTACTATACAGAGACCTAAAATACGCAGATGTATCTTGGTTCGGGGCATATGTATTAATAATACTTATTTCTCTATTTTCTATCAACCCTCTTATCATTACCATCCTTCCGTCCTGAGCCATCGTGGATTGTAGCAATTGGAAAGGGACATGCAGCGCCACCCATGTGATCACACTTCTGGCATAGGCCGAATATGTGGCGCCTACCACGGTTCCCCTCCATTTTTTTTTTATTACTTCTAATTTATCGCGAGTGAGGTGTGTTTCCTGGATCAAAGCTATATCTATTTTTTGTCTGCGCAGGTATATCATAACCTTGTTTCTCTTCAGGTAACTATTGAGCCCTCTTACGTTCCACATAGCAATTCTGAGTTCTCCCATTATTTATCAATCTGTCTTTCATCCACCTACCGGTGCAGATTCTATTCAAAGCCTTTATTCTCGCGTGTAGACTCATATAGGCTTGGTCCCCAACTCCAAACAACACACTCAACTCCCCAACTCCCGCCCTACCCTCCCTTTTCCCATCCCCTTCCCCAACTTGCCTAAACACAATATCTACCCCTCCACTACTTCTCAACCCTCCCAACTGTTGCCCAGCTCCATCTCTGGATCTCAGGCACCCCCGCATCTGGCCCATAACCCGACAACACGCGCGCTCGGGGCTCAGCGGGGTGATTCAGCCCTAGTGGCTTTTCTCCTCATTCTATTTACCGGGGGGTAGGTCACGTCCCGTTAGTGCCTCCTGCATTAGTAATCACATTGGAATATCAATATCAATATTTGACAGTGCCAACTATATTCCAGTCCAGTACGTCCAGCATCACTCATCTTGAGCAATCAATGTCATGCCCTTAGGTAGCCCCCATTATATCTCTTACGCGGCAACCCATAGCATTGCCACACATCACTTATCTTGTGCCTCTCTTCTCTGATCCTCTTCAACGTCCAAGCATCCTTGGGCGTCCAGCCAGTTCGGACGCTTCTTCCAGAGTGTCGAAGAAATATGTTTTGCTCTTGTATATTATCTTGAGTCTTGCAGGATACAGAGGCATGTATTTAAGGCCAGCCGTGCGTAGTCTCCTCTTCACGGCTACAAATCCGTAGCGTTGCCTTCATACTTGCATGGTATAGTCGGGGTATGCAGTTATGGTCGCTGCCGCTCTTTTTATCATCCCTCCTTTCCTGAAGAACTCCAGGATCTTCTCATGGTCTCTATAGTTAAAGGATAGTTCCGGGACTTTTTTTTTATTGTCCCTACGGTTCGGCCATGTGTTTTTAAGCATAAATCGGTAGATCGTAGAAAACTTTCCTATGGACCTTACCCGACTTTTCGTCCATTAACGCACTCGAAATCAGCCGCCATTTTCTAATAATCCTATCATTTCCCCCCATCGCCCTGGCTCACCTGCTTTTGCGGCACTAAATCAAATCCCCCGCCCCTGAAACAGACTTTATCAAAACATTCATATTCCCCGCCTCTCTCCGTGACGTTACTGTGCTGCGTAGGCAAACGCGCCCAGGCGTCTTCTACGCGACTACACACAGAACCCGGAAACCAACACAGATCAGCTCACAACACAGCGCGCCACAATTGAGAATATGAAACTGTACTTTTAAATCAAACCGCAAGATTGTAAATTTGGTAAAGTACATTTATTTGACATCAAATGTTTAGAGAATATTCAGCGATTTGCATTTTTATTTGCTCACGTTCCAAAAAGTTTGTTTTGAGGCACGCGATGTTCCTTTGCTGTACACAGGGTCTTAGATCATCTCACAATACAGCGCCACAATTCGGAATATGAAACTGTGGTTTAAAAGCAAACGGCAAGATTGTCCATTTGGCAAAGTACATTTATTGGACATCAAATGTTTAGAGAATATTCTGCGATTTGCATTTTTCTTTGCTCTCGAACCAAAATAGTTCGTCTTGAGGCAAGCGATGTTCGTGTGCAGTACACAGGGTGTTGGTTTACGATAAAATAAGCTCTTCGGTTGCACTGATAATCGCATGGCTGTTCCAACAACGAGGCACTAGGCCACCACAACGGTCTGTATGTTGCATCTAGCCGTTAGTACCGCGTAAGGGCATACTTGTACTTGGCGATCGTCCCATAAAATGGTCAGGGTGCTAACGTTGTTCACGCGGAGAAGCAACTGGCGGTTATAAAAGCCGTCTGGCGGTGTCTGGTACTCGTGACACATACAATAATGAAGGATGTACCTGTTTTAAAAACATAAAAAATGAAATTAGTCTCACCATCAGATCTTTATTAAAATTATTCATTTTATATATTAGGTCGGGAAATTATTTCATAGCTAGGACAGTGCAACTGGGTATTATACGTCAAGGGGGGGGCTGTAGGATACTGAGACAGTCCCCCAGTGCAGGGGTTGACAGGGAGGCAGTGCAGGTGGGGAGTGGAAGGGCCCAGG
This sequence comes from Ambystoma mexicanum, assembly GCF_040938575.1. Taxonomy (NCBI): domain Eukaryota; kingdom Metazoa; phylum Chordata; class Amphibia; order Caudata; family Ambystomatidae; genus Ambystoma; species Ambystoma mexicanum. Next base: position 643,359,805 of record NC_090939.1, read on the forward strand.
ACCGAGGTCGCAGACAGTGGACCAGTTGTAGCAGGGGAGAGGGAGAGAGAAAGCAGAAGCAAAGAGGAAGGTTTTGAGGTGCTTCCGTAAAAGGAGATGGTTCTCCTCAAGATAGTGCGCGGTACAAAACAATATGCCACATAGAACGAACAAGTACAACTGAACCCGTCTTTAAAGCTACTGTATAGTAATTAAATTGCGGTATAAACTCATCTAAAGAGTTACTTACATTATATTTGCATTTTCCATTGTGTCTGTGCGTAGGACAACCCCGAAATACCACTCCTTCTATGCCGCCGTTATTTCGTCTAATGAACGAACATTAAATGGCTTTCGTTTCTGAAATTATATTCATTATCGTTTCTTACGTTATTGCCCCACACCCCCAAAAAGAAGTCTTTCGGGATGGTCCCGGCCTGTCAAGGTCAAATAACAATAGAACCTTATACTGAGTCGTGGGCCATTCCGGCATCCGAGAAAATAATCAAAGCAGCTGACCTTCACTTTGAACGAGCACACATTCCTAGTTAGCTACATTCAGTGCAAGGCCATCTCACAGGACTCACAGAGCATTCACTTTTATTTACACAATACATAGCTACACATATTCAATGGGCCTGCGACATGAGGAGACTCGAGAGAACAGACAATCAAATTACAATCATTTAAACCGTGATGTGTATTTCTCAATGAGCTCTTCTTTAGGTGGACATGTAACAGAGGCAATGTTGGGTGGCAATGCAGTTGTCCTCTGCACAGGTTCGTTCACAACTCCATGTATGTGCCTATCTAGGACATCAACAATAAGTCTCTCAATAAAGTCATATTGCATATCCTCAAACACTGGTTTGATAACCCATTGTTTACTTCTTTTTGTGAAGGCCTTATTGTAGCGAAGCGTCCCTAAAGTTCCGGTCGTCCTACTTTGTTGACGGCCAACATTATGGTTATGTGCCAAGACCGCTAGAAGAGTCCGATTTATCATGCCCTCCATGCCAAAATGCAATAGTTTTGGCCTGTACTTTAGGCACATATTGTGGAACACCTCCAAATCTCCTGTGTGGCAGAATTCCATGAGTGCCCTCAAATCTCTTGTTATAGTTTTATCAAATACAATCTTTTCAATGGCTTTGTGAGTGGGTGATGGAGGAATCAACCACTTCTTCTTCCGTGCCTCCTCTGTGGACAAATGGCCATGTTCACAATTGTGGAAATGTTGGTTCGTGTTCCAGCGGTGAACGTTGCTACAGTGTAACATTACTGACCGCCATTTTTCCAGTAGAATTTCCAACGACCCTCCACATGTTTTTGAGCTCCACCAAAGATGGTTGCTGATTGACTTGGACCACTGTGAAATACCTTGCATATCTTTTTTTTTACCTGCAGCCGACATTTTTTTATTGATTGTTTTTGCAAGATGCCAAACGTCAAATTGGTGATTTATATTTTTGTACTCTTCTCTCATTGTCTTGGCAATTGAAACGTGTCTGTCCGTGGCTATCAGGTCGATCACCATTCCCCGCGATTGTAGTTCTTGCAATGATGCTACAAAGCCAACTTTCTTCATGGCCACTGAGGATGTACTTTGTGACACCTGCACGACCACCGAACTCACAATTTTCTTACTTTCCATGTCCTGAAAGTGGTAGGTGCAGTACTTGGCTGAAAATCCTGGGCTGTCGCACTGTCCATCACCGGCTAGCCTGAACCGTTTGCCCGCGAATGTACTATCAATAGACATTTTTTCCATTCTCCAAGCTTCGCTAATGGCTGGAAATAGATAATCGGTTTGGTATTTGTAGAACTGAGTTTTCGCAATGAAATGGATTCCCACAAACTGAAAGAAAGACTCTAACTTTTTAAAACTTGAACCACTAAAAAGTGCAGCCGCTGCACAAAGTAGATTGCCTGCTGGCAGTTGCCCCAACATGGGTTGTGCAGACCATGAGAAAGGATGATATTTTGTACAGGTGGCATGTATTTTAAGGTTAGTGCCTCGAATTGCACGAGTCACATTATTCAATGGCTCCCCACATACTTCCACACCAACCGAATGCCCACATTTCATCCGAATAATAATATCAATCAAACAACTATCGAATACAATGAATTTGGCCTCTTTCCTTATACTGTCACTCTGCATCCCAGCTGGTCCGGCCTGTAACGTTGAGGACATGTCACTCACATGAAAGGTAGAATCTCTGATATCGTCTTCCGCTATGTTCAGTGATATTGATGGTGTTTCATTGTCGTCCACTTCATTCTCTTCCATTGCAACATCTGTTCCTTCTCCGGCGATGGGTGAATAAAACAATTTCTTCAACTTTCTCGCGGTTTTAGTTTTTGCGGGTGTGGATTCTGTGAATTGATCTCCGACTGCATCCGAACTACCAGGAGGACATTCACTATCAATGGCTGGTGGTGGTATAGCTCCGTTGTCAATCACTTCATATTCTTCCCATTGCCACGATGCATCTCCAGTCTCAAGTCCCTGCCAAAAGGTTTGACAAGCAACATCTCTCGTTCGCTTCACTGTCTGTGTAGATCTAGTTTGTACACCCACTCGCAACTAGAGGGCAGATTGGAAAAGGGATGTTCAGTTTAAACACAACTTAACAGTATTGAACTATTAACAGTGAAAAACAACATAATATAGTGACCAGGACACTAACCTTCTTTTGCTTTCTTTTCTTTGAAACTTTCTTGCCTCGAACTTCAACATCAGGACGCTGTTGCTCCGACTCGTGTGTGCATGTCTCCACTTCCTCTTGCGCTGCAACGACTATATTTTCATGATAAGCACATCCATCACGCACTGACGCTCCATCGACTCCCTGAAACATAGAACTTCCATTAGTATGTATAATAATATTGAAAACACAAAATGTACTTGGGGACCAATACCCACGTACATCTCAATAGCAAAACACGAATGAACGCTTTCTGTAGAACATTCAAACGACAATTATTCACGCATTGTTGATCTAGTTAGATGGAACTGTCAAGATCCATACCTCGGGCTCCTCATAGACTTCCATTGATGATATTATTGAAGATGATGCTACAGTAACTCCCTGAAACACAGTAATTGCATTAGTATGGTTTTCTATTTTGTTAAAAAGAACATAAACTTTGTGCAGGCGTCAACGGCTCATCTAAATAGACCTGCACAAATGATCAGTTGTCAAAAATAAATAATGGATATGTAAATATGATTCGATTTGCTCGATCGTTGGAAGTGTCACCACCCAGAGATCTGAATCAACTACTAGGGGTGATGTTCTTGTAGAAGAAGCTCTGTCATCTCCCTGAAACATAGTACTTGCGTTAATAAAGAAGGAAGTATAGCGGATGTAATCACGTCATATGATTTCGCTTGATCGAACTGTCAGTATCCATACCTCGAAATGCATAAGAACATCAAGGGACGATGTAACTGCGGTGCACACTTCTGCAAGCTGTTGCGCCGACCCGTAACTGCATGCTCCCCCTTCTTCTTGGACTAATGCTCCATCGACTCCCTGAAACATAGGACTTTCATTAGTAATGAACACAATATTGAAAAAAGAAGACACATAAGAGGGCGACGACAGAAGGACATATCAATGGCTAAAAACGAAAGAAACATTGTGTGTAACAATCACGCTACAAGAATGCAAGATCTGATGATCTCCATCGATGGAACTGTCCGGAAACGTACCTCGAGCATCTGAGTGACAGCAACGGTTGTCGTCAATACGTTGGACTCCTCAGCATCTCCCTGAAAGACAGTACTTGCATTATTTTGGATAACAATAATTATAACTGAAAACAAAGACTAGAGGACGAGTACAAGAGTGTACCATTAGGTAAAATAATCACACGATAAATTAAAACTATTGATTTACATGCCCAAAACAAGTCAGTGGCAGAATAGCTAAGTAAGATTACCCGATAGGCGCTTGAAGTGGCTGATGACTGCAATAACGACACGGATGGAGAATCTTCCGCCTTCATATTGAGTGGATACATAAATGGGGAAATTATTGTTAGCTAATGCTACCGCAAGGCCGAGAGCTAAATACGTAAACTTGACTCACCAGTGGAGGGATGTGGACGAATAGAGTGGGAATAGCGGTTGAGAGCAATTTTCGCATCGCTCGCGGTGTGTTCTTCTTTATTAGCAATGATGTGGAGTACATGTCTGAGCTAAAGTGCCTGCTGCAGATGCGGTATCGATCACCCCTCTTGTCCGCAAAGACTTCTAGGACTCTACTTTCAAGCTCAGACGGTGGATATCCGCAATATCGGACCCATTCTCTTATCTGATCTATTGTCTTAGGGAAAACATGCATTATAGTACCTTCAGATTTATTATGGGTCTTCGAAGGGCAACCGCCAATGGAACAGGCAGGCATTGTGGAAAGTCTTGAAAAGTAAAGATCAACAATTTTCTATGAATACCAATGTGTTAAAAAATTAAATGACACATAAAAGGTTCAATGTAAGGTTCGTTTTGGTTCTTGGAACTATACACGTTATTCACATGCGGATAAGTATTTGAATAACTTAAAAAAAATAGAAAGATAATTTGACTAAACTCAGAACATGTGACTAGTTCCTTGCATGTACTGTCTTGAACGAAAAGGAATTGGACGCAAAATGATTATGGTACATGGCCTTACCTTGACGAACAAACAGTTAGATGCAGGGATCAGAGTAGTTTCTTGTCGTAGAACAGGGAGCAGTTCACAGGTTTGCAAACTGACGAGTTTCCTCGAAGTGGTCACGGAAGTTCACAGAGACGAAGAGCAGATAACCAGCACCTTCACGGGTTGACTAGCAAAGCGCAAAGAAGTTCTCATTAGAAATATGAAGTGGGTTATAAAGAATTTGAAACAAGGGTGTGTTTGTGAATGAATGACGTGTATATGTCGTGGCATTATGTGGATTGCAGGGGGCCGTCCAGCGTGAGGGGGGATGCTTGGCAGGAGACACGGGGTCTGGAGGTAGACATGGGAACAACAACCCATGCTCTATAGACCACTTTGAAGTGTACATGGTCTTTGGCACCTCTTGGCCTTTATCGCTCCCTGACAGCTCCACTTGCCAGCACAAGTACCCCGGTGCGAACTGCCTTTGATAGGGCGGGGGGGGTGGATTGGGGCGGTGGTCGTGCAGACAAGACACAGGAAGACTCGTGAATGGAGACACACTTATGTGGATTGCAGGGGGCCATCCGGCGTGAGGGGGGATGCTTGGCAGGAGACACGGGGTCTGGAGGTAGACATGGGAACAACAACCCATGCTCTATAGACCACTTTGAAGTGTACATGGTCTTTGGCACCTCTTGGCCTTTATCGCTCCCTGACAGCTCCACTTGCCAGCACAAGTACCCCGGTGCGAACTGTCTTTGATAGGGCGGGGGGGGGGTGGATTGGGGCGGTGGTCGTGCAGACAAGACTCGTTTGCCGCAGGGCCTCACCAAGGAGAGGCCATCTAACCGCATGTAAGAGGCAGGCTGCAGGATCTAGTACATGGAAGGGAGGGGTGTGAGTTTATAAATACCTCACCCTCCCAGGAGAATATATGGGTGCAGTTCACCCTGGAGACCCTGGATGCCTAGGCAGTTAGTCAGCAGCAGGCTGGCCTGTGGTGGCAAGGCGGCACGGGCCAGAGGGGGTCATCTCTGTACCCGGTGCCCAAAAGGATGATTTATTATGATCAACCATATGGATTATTTACCTATAACCATGTTTTGTATCAATAAAATCCAACGGCCTTCCTTTTATTGCCAACGCTTGAACAAAGTGGTGTGGTAAGTATTTTTGGGGGAGGAGGCAAGGCCGGGAGGCTTGATGCCAACCCGCAAAATAACATATGTATGTCTGCTGCATATGGGTTCAACGGTTATGTGGATTGAAGGTGGGCGGCCAGCGTAAGGGAGGATGCTGGCCGGAGACATGTGGTGTGACAAGACAAGGCACAGGAAGACTATTCAATGGAGACACACTAGATTCATTTAAAAAATCAAAACAACCATTGTTAATATATATGTTGGGTTTTATTTTAGATCTTAATTTCAATTGAACATAAATAATAAACATTACACATTGTAAAGTTCCGGTTGCAGCACATCCAGGGAAAATCCGCGGTATTGTCCACTGTCGCTGGGGAAATGTTGTCTAATGGCAAGTACCGCACAGGCAGGTATTACTCTCCGAACGCGTTGTCCGAGCCTCCCGTGAAGCCACCAAGTGAAGCAACGATAGGCCACCAGCCTGTACCACCTGTGAAAATGAAAGATGCAAACTGTATTAAAATGACAAAACTTTCTTATCACTGTCGATTCAGGTAAAAAATGTCATTCTGCTTTGAAATAAATTCTATCTAGAAAATGCACAATATGGAACCAATTTACATGCATTCGAATGATATGTAGATGTAATTTTATATGTGGGAGACGACCATGAAATAGTAGTGGCATCACTGACATCACAACCAGAGTATACTTACTCGTTACTCGGATTACGCGGACGAACAGTGCCGCGAAGTTCGTGCATAAGCACCATCATCATCCTCAACACGGTCCGTGAGAGGCAGGCTTCCCTGAACTCTGGCAGCTCGGTGATGCATTGCGGACTTGGCTCGCCTTCCGAAATGTAGGCCAAGCACCCGGAATTTTCATGGCAGCAGCAGTTCTCCTCCTCAGTTGGCATTAGCTCGCACCGATTGCACGTGCACCAGGTGGAGACGCCGTCCATGCGACATGGTCCAGGCTCTTCATCCGTTGACTGGTCCTCCCAACTGCCGTCCGAATCCCCATCGTTTTCGCGTGCTTGCCTTTCCAGTAGTTCTTCCTCGGTGTACTCGGGCTCGTAGATATACGGCATTATTGTAGCCATTGTGTGGTAAAGAAAGTAAAATAATTTACAGAGATGGTACAGGTGTTCACAAGGCCTAGAAGCGGCGAAGGTAGCTGACCAGAGCACAGAAACGAGTCACAGAATACTCAAAGTAACACAGAGAGAGTAATGGAATCGAAAATCTGCTGCTGTGTGTTGTGAAACGGTGTGTTTATACTTATTGAGGAAAGAGGCGTCCTGCCATTTCCATGGCGACACTTCATTAGCTGAGGCGCAGCGATTGTTGACACGAAACGTGCTTTGGCGTTGGGAAATGGGCGGTACGCGTCTGCTGATGTCAGGCTCAGGGGCGGGGGATTTGATTCAGTGCCGCAAAAGCAGGTGAGCCAGGGCGATGGGGGGAAATGATAGGATTATCAGAAAATGGCGGCTGATTTCGAGTGCGTTAATGGACGAAAAGTCGGGTAAGGTCCATAGGAAAGTTTTCTACGATCTACCGATTTATGCTTAAAAACACATGGCCGAACCGTAGGGACAATAAAAAAAAAGTCCCGGAACTATCCTTTAAGGATTTTCGCTATGATCGCTCGGGCGGGGTCCCTGGTTGCGGCCTTCGCATCAGGGCTCTATGTGCTCGTTCAATTGCGAATCCTTGCGAAAGTTTGCCGGTCCCAATTTCCTGCATGATCATGCTCTCCACGTAGTTCGTTGGATCTTGGCCTTCCTCTCCTTCTGGAAGGCCCACCACACGTATCTTATTATGTCTTGCTCTTCCTTCGGCTTCCTCTGCTCGGTTCTTAAGTTCGATACTTGCTGCTTTAGTACGTGGACCTCTTTAGCATTGCTAGTGCTGGTCTCTGTGTTGGTTTTCACCGCACTTTCCAGACTGGTCGTCCTCTCCGCTAGCGCCCTCATGTCTTGCCGCAATAGATTGACCTCTAAGCCCACTGTGTCTATTTTAGTCTCCAGCGCCACTTTCAAGTCTGCCAGTGTTGTCCCCCACAAAGTTTTCAGTTCCGTGATAGCAGCCAGAATCGCCTGGCCATCTCTCAAGGGGGCGACTGCCGCTGACCCGCTCGTGGGGGTCTGTGCTGGGGTGGTCGGGATCTTAGAGAATATATCTATCGTTGATTGTTTAGCCTTCGCTTTACCTCCTCTCACCGACATTATGCCACTCTTGGTTGAGTAATTGCAAGTCCCAACCACCTGGGCCTTGCCCTGGAACCAAAGTCAGTGCTGCTTTATGTGGTGTGTTGACCAGAGTTGGTCTCTGCCCCTCCGATGTCCGCCGGCACTGATATGTCTGTGGGGATTGTGCACGATGCGTGCCCACTTGCTCCTCCGTCACATACAGCACCTTTCACCAGCAGTGTTTGTGTGTCTGGCCTGCTCGCCCCGGCATGCGTTATGTTTATTTTTGGTCTATAGATACCGACCTTCAGGCGGGAGCGGGCGCCATCTTGTTTGAATTTCCACTGTTTTCTGCTGCTTCACTTCACGGCGATGCTTTGATACACGTAGGCCGCAATGTACGATCCTTGTTACAGCCATTCACTTGTATCCAGGTCCTCTCCAGTGTTTCAGATCCGCTTTTATTGGCGAGCGACACCGTTCCGCGATGTGCCAATGCAGCTGTCCTAAGGCTCACCCCTTTGTTCTCTCGTGGGCGCCATTTTGTATCTCTCGCCGACCGAAACTCGTTATCTTCCTTAGCTCATAATACAGCACTTGGTACACACGTAGCGCCAGCTCCACATCCTCCATATGCCTCTCATATTCATGTATTCATAGTTCCAATAAGGCAGCACTCCGCAGGCTCAAAGCATGTTTTTTTGGTCGTATCAGTGTCGGATCAGCAGGAGCTCTTAGGGATCACGTCCTAGCCCGTGGCCATGTAGCCACACCCCGCAAGGTACATCTTAAGGATTTTTGAACGTTCATGGTGTAAGAGAAACTGCAAAATGTTTGATGGAGCAGTGATCCTGTTCTACACTTTGTCTTATTGACTTCAGGACATGTTGTAATCCCAATGAAGATCCCAATGATCAGCTGACAGTTGAACATTTCAACATTAGATGCATCACATACTCCAAACCCAATGCACAAGAGGAAGGTGCTGCCTGATGAGGTGGGAGCCGTCTCAACACAAATAAGTATATAACCCCTACATAACCCCTAGAGTTAGGGCAATTCTGGGCATGCCAGTATAAAACCTACAGTGGGCCTAGTATGCAGCTCCAGGTACATACACTATTGGTGATAGATGAATCTTAGGCTAAGTGACCCCTAAAATACACATTATAGACACCTATAGGGACCTTGCTCAAGGAGCACTGTTAGATCCTGAAGATGATCTCGAAAGTTAGATGACATGGCAGACCCTGTATGTTATGTTAAATATTTGGACACTTTTCTTTTCTATAAACAAAGACCAGTGTATTGGCCAAGGAAAGCTAATTGGGAGCACTGGCCTGTTCCGTTACTGAACTCGCCACCAGAGCTTAGGGCACAATTCCCATACGTAAAAGAGCTCCCATTGAAAGGAGAGATGATAGAGCTGAACGACTATATATTCCCCACAACCTGTGAACGGCCACTATGTGTGGTCTAATCATTCTGTTGTGTATGATAACACGCTCTATTTAACAATGACTAAGAAAACAAGGCAAGACACAGTCCCTTTTAACACATCATGGGGGTGAATCTTTGCAAGCACATGGAACAGACATTCTAGATTTAACATGCAAAAATCCCCTTTTAATGTACTTCCTTAATTGCACTCATTTTGCCATAATGTGTAGTTCATTTCATATATCGAGATTGGAAAGTCAAAGAGGGTGTCTTTTGGAGGTCATCACGGCAGCTTAACAAAGCGATGCGAGAAAACAGATATGAACATATTACAAATGCCCCAGGCATTCCAATAGGCTGGAACCTTGGTGGTAATGAGTGTCATACAAGACATAGAGGCATAGGCATGGGCTCCTATGCAGCTTATGTTTCACTAAACATTTCACAAACCTATGCCATTTCCATAGGCAAGGCATGCCAGCTAATGGCAAAGCAAACACCGTCACATGAGGTAGTTAGTGAAATAGACACATGGGACAGGTCAGGTAATTGGTAAGCAATCCTAGACAGGATAGGTCACCTAGAAAAAGCTAGGGCCGAAAAGGTAGGTGAAAGAAGTTGTACGTACCTGGAAAAAAGCTGTCCTGAAAATCCAAGGACTGGCTGGATTGTGAGATGAGCCTTTTTGCAGCTGATGACAACTTCATTGCATTGCAGCAGGGAATCTACAAGCTGAAAGATGTGTTAGTGGATATGGTGCAGATCATACAAGAAGACTTGGAAATATTACTATATGAAAAACATGCAATCATTGAACTTCTGAAGATCATAGACTTCCTGGACACACTCTCTACAGGTGTTCCAGACTGGTCTATCATCACACGGCCAGAGCAACAGATGGAACTGTATCTATCAAGACAATCTCAAAGACAGGACATTTCAGAGTCCACCTACACTTTGCTGAGTGTACTCAAGAAACCATTCTATGGAGTGTCAGCATGGGACAACGACTCATTGTCATGGACACTGCATGGGATCCTGAACATTCCCATGCCAGTAGAAATACCTCTGTTGTGTGAAGAATTGAAGTCCTGGGGGACAATGCACCAGGTAGACAAGCAATGGATACAAACCATCTATAAGTTACCCTATTCCCATTCCTGTGTGAATCCTGAGGACTCTACAGTACAAATGTATTCCCTGAAGGACTGTGTGGGAACACCCCATACAAGATGCCAGGACATTCTCAAGATCAGCCCATGTGACCAGAATTCAAACTCAACCAAGTGCATGCTGAGTGCAATCCGAATGGAAAGAGGTAAATCTCTACTACTACTGCTCCCTAATGGATTCTACATTGTGCCGTTAAACACTTAATGCTGGAGTGTGCCTATGGGGATTGCCACCTTAATCACTGTCTCAAGAGTGGTAAAATGTTGCAACATCATTCTTCATCCACCAGTGTGGTCTGATCTAGTGCTATTAAATTGGCCTGAAGTGACGCTATCATATCTGAAGTTCCTGCAGCAATCACTGAGACTGGTATACCCCTGATAGGAAGATACACATCACTAGCACCACATAGACCATTGCAGAAACATCAAACAAAGTGCTGCGATTGGCCAAGGATCTACTGGAGAGAACACCAGACTGGACAAAAGAGATTCAAGCCCTGTTGGAAAGCTCCACTTCAACAAATGGGAGCTTCATCCTGGGATGCATTACAAACTGGCTGAAGAATACCATCTTTTTCTTTCAATTCCTTGAAAAGTATTTTGGACTTTTTTGGAAATATACGCTCAGGGATCACACCTGCACATCTTCACAGTTGGATTCATCCTAATCCTGATCTTCTTTTTCTTTTTTTTGTCATGACAAGTAGCAGATAACTTGTTCAATGCACCAAAGCTGTATCCTGTGTGACAGAATAAGAGAAATGTTTGGAACATTTCTTGTGACGAACTTCCGCCCATCTCCGGGTTATTCGTTACCATCAGTGACTGCAAGTTGTCTGTTGAGCAGTACGTGCTGCAGCCGACTTTTACCAAGAAGAAAATGTTTATGTTCTACTATTTAGTAACTAGTGAAGATCCCAAGAGATTACTTTTAGTGAATAGGTATTATGCTATTTTGTCTTTTCACTCTTATTTCCATGATTCCTTTGATACCTCCACGGCTTGTACTACGGCTTATGGTGGGGGTGACATTTAATTTCATGCCTAACCATATTTTGACCATGCTTAAAGCTGCATATTTGAGCCACAGCCCAGTCTTGATGCAAATGCTTTTATATTTAGTAAAATGCAAGCCACAAGATCAACCTTAGCTATATTGAATTCAATTACATAGGTATTCTTATGCGAGAAACTGGGACAAGCGCCAGTTACCTTAAAGCTGGAACAGTATAGTCTTTTTCTATAAACAAAGCCATGCACTGCTCTCTAGGCTTTTCTGGGAAGAGCGCCAAATGTTCAGATAAATAAGAAACAAGAAATAGCAATGCAAAAGAACTACAGCACTGCAGAAAAACTGCATAACTCTTTCCTTTCCAATATTAATTGGTCAAGCACCTTTAAGCTACTGACAGATAGGGATGTAGTGGGCTGACCTTGCTTTGGTATACACAAGCTTGATGCTGTTCGCTGATATCTTTTGTTTGGACAACTTTGAGTTGTTGGAGGATGAAGCAGACCTTGGATAGTTTACCCATGCTAGATGCTGTTCGCTGATACAACTGCTACAAAGCAGATCTCTCCCTCTCCCCTCTGTGTCGACAACTTTAGAGGTTGTAATTGTGGGACAGCTTCAAGTTGTTAACGGATGGCCATGCTAATGATGGGAAGTGACAGGCAGGCTTCAAGTGCAGACAGCAGTACGGGGCGGCGGAGCAGGCACGACGAAGGGGAAGAAGACAAAGGACTGGAGGAAGCAGAGAAGCCGAGGCCTTCTAGAAAGGAGAGGGCAAGTCACTCCCTTTTTCCTTGCTGGATTTGAATTCTACTAAGCTTTAATTTTGTCTGTTTTGAGGCATTTTTAGTCCCCAAAGGACTTTGCTGATTGACTTTTGAGCAAAACATTTACTTTGATTGAGCTGTATGGGGAATCATTTTGCTTTTCTCCTCCCAGGGCAAATCAACTCAGCACCTAAGAGCAGGCCTGATTCTTGATTGGCTACATGCTGGCACCATTAATCACAATTGACATTTAACTCTTTTTAAAGCCAATTTGTGGGCAATCCTTTAGCACGTCTGCTGGATTTTGTAATCTGTTTCAAGCATCCAGTCTTCTTCAGCTCTCATCTCCCTACCTTCTACAGTTAGTGAGTATGAGAGGACTTTTACCCTTCATTGATATCACATTGAGAAAGGTATTGAAGTATGTATTGAGGCTGGTGCTTCTATGACGTTGCCTAGCATGACCTGGTGCGGCAATTAGTTGGTTTTTAAGGTGACTATGATTTCTTGGAGAAAGTTGATCAGTTTTAGGGCCTCATTACGAGTTTGGCACAAAGGGATACCGGGCACCGGTAAGGACACTGGTGCCGATAATCCCTTTGCGCCTTATTCTGAGGTCCCTTTGCGGGTCCCGCTAAGGCCACCTGTTTTTACCAGGCGGCCTTAGCGGGACCCACAAAGGGTCCAGGCAGCAAATAACGGTACCGCAAATTGCGGTACCGTTATTTGCACCTTCCCCATTCCCATTTGAGCCCAATGGGGAATGGTATTTTCAATGGGGACTTACCGGTCCCGCAAAGGTCCGACTAGACCGTTAAATCCACATTGAATGAGAGCGGACTCGGTACTGTTACTGGAGGCAGACATGAATGAGGCCCTTAGACTTGATTAAAAGTAGAGGCAATGACAATGATTTAAGCTTTTTGCATTTTGTGTTGTGCCCAGTGACAATAAGAATAGCAATGTTTCTTTATTGCTTATTTCTCATAATTAAAAGATTTACTTTTTTATCTGAGAGTGTGAGAAACATTAATTGAGTATTTATTACTGATTGTTCTGTCAGAAGTATTTGTACGAGTGAATCGACGAGTGCAGTTTCGGAGAAGGAACTTTGCTGTTGGCCACTTTCCCAGTGTTACAGCGTTACACTGTATATGGTGTGGAACTTATTTACTTTTGAACATTGATCCGCATTCGTACGAGTTCATCGATGAGTGCAGTTTCGGTTAAGGAACGTTGCTGTTGAGGACTATTGGGCGGAATCCTGCTCATAACGTGAGGACTCCTGTTCAAGACTGAACACATTTTTAAATCTCCTTTTCCTCTAATATTACAGCTTTCACAGCGTTACAGGGTTACACTGTATATGATGTGGAACTTATTTACTTTTGAACATTGATCCACGTTTAAAATCACAGGAAACAGCATACCACGCCCCCTACCGCCTTCTGCCTATAAAGTCAGCTGGTCGTGCGCATTTGCGCACACACATTCGTACGAGTGCATCAACGAGTGCGTTTCGCAGTTTGGCTGGTGGAGGGTAGCGTGGTAGCGTGGGTCCACACCTCTTGGCTCACCATAGTTTTTGCCAGTATACTGTTACCGTTATACTGTGACTGTCTTTGGAATTTACTGCTCTTAATTTTAATTGCAATTGTATTGTTTCTGCTACATTGCTACTGTTGTAACGTGACAGTCCACTTTAAAGAAGGAAAAGTGATTACGTGCATTTTGATTATGAGTTATCTCTACACATTGAAGTGTACAAAAAGAAGTAGTGGAACTATGTTCCCTGCTGGCCTGTCCCGCAGCCACACACCCCATCACCACGACCCCTCCCACACACAATACACACCCCCAAAAACTTGCACCTGCTGTTTAAGGGAACGTTCAGTGTAGTGCACTGAAAGTGCAAGTTTCAACTTCTTCCTACACTTTTATTTCAAAACGAAACCATTCCGGAACGGTTTCTTTTTAAAATAAAAGTATAGGAGCTGTAATTTTAAAAAGTAGAGGAGCACTGCTCCCGACCGCTCCCGCTCACTTCGACCATTGCGACTATGCCACCAATTGTGTTGGCTGATCCTAACATCAATACCTCGACTTTGCCTCACCTAAAAAAAACAAGCTCCAAAGCGAACACAAACACTTGCATGACCCGATCCTGCAGGCAATTACAAACGCTCACTGCTGACATATGTGAGTTTTGCACAGCCTCGGTGGGAAGACCCTTTGCCTCACTTGCCGCGAGTGAGAACACTGAAATACATCCAGGGGGAAATTCCCCATCTGAAATCCCTGATAACATACTGATTGATATTACTGATGCGTTAACAGTGCAGACAACATATGATCTTAGATCACCAATGTCAAACTCCATTTTGATTCTTACATTAATTGAGCTTCCTAAACATGTGTCATGTCCCCCAAATTCTCATAGGTACCCATCCGCCTACCAATACTGCGCCATGCATGCAACCGCACACCTCAGCAGCAATACATCGAAGCGGACATGGCAAACAGTTGTTTGTGTGTTAAGTTACGACACCGCTTAGTCGAGTGTTCTATCTCAGCCAGGGCCCTCCGCTGTGGGAGATGCTGACAAGGATAATAATCTTATGACCTCTGAGATCAGGCTCACGAGACAACCAGACTTGCCTATCTCCAGCAACTTACTCTCTCCCACCTGACGCTGCCCCATTCAACCATTTCCCAATCCCCCATTATGTTTTACACTTTGCTCTCATCATCCTCACCCCTTTCCATTTCATTTGCAAACCCAACACCACACAGAGCGTCCTTTCCTAAACAGGCTCCTCTTCCTTTATTAGAATCTACTTTAGTGGCTATGAACACAGCCTTGCTAACATTAACAGAGCTCTATGAAATAACCGATGGAAAGGTCACCAAAAATAACGAAATGTTGCTAACATTTTTGAACTCTTGCCAAACATATGAAAATAATTATTATAATAAGGTTGCTTCATTAAGTGACCTCAAAGTAACAGAGCGAGCTTCACCTGAAGTACATATACGCCCTACACAAGATAGTGCACCTTTAAAGGCTATGGCTAATGAAGACTCAGGCACACACCATCCAATTCTAAATAACTCAGTAATCCTGAATAACTCAGTCGCAAAAGAAATGATAAGTGTGCCATCAGTGACAGAGCATTTCACTTCAGAATACATTGTGCGGCTTCTGTCTTGCCAACGCGGCATCCTGCTGCAAACTCAGAACCACTTACTGATAAAGCTTCCTGTTCGAGTTTTAAATTCTTGAACAGAGCAAAACTCACACATCCACAAACGCAAATAGGAAAAAAATACAAGAATCAAAAAGCCCCAGTAAAATCCACCTAAACGAGCCAGCAAAAATATATTAAAGCAATATCAATACCTGGCAAGTAGTCAATTCAAACATCAAATTCAATAACTAAAAAATATGCAAAACGAATTAAAGTCAGACAAGTATGCAACAAAGGGAAAATGCCAGACTAATTGGGGTCGTCACTGGGGCCACTACGGAATATGAACCACTTCATTAATTAATACAAGGAGCTCAACATATTGATAATGTGTGCAAAGACAGAATCAACATTCTTGTCACTGTGTCAAAAATAGACAAAAATGAAGTCAGAGTCTGGTCTGAAAGTGAAACCTAGTAAAACACTTCTCAGGCAGCATCCTACCTTTATCACTCTGGAGCAGAGGAGGCACAAATCTGCCAAGAACTTAATCCCTATTACCGAGTAAACAAACTTCAAAAAAAGGGCTCCTCTAGTTCATGTCTTACCTGACAAAATAGTGCCTCTGAAATGGACCAAACATGCTGCAAACAACCATCATAATTCTGAAATGTCAACAAAGCTACTCTTAACGACTAACAACCAATGTGGAACCCACATAAACATTCAACACTTTTTAATATTACAATGTAGAGGTGGTCGGCATCAGACATATACACTCAATAGATCCAGTATACTAAACATATTCGGAGACATTCAAGTCTTAGAAGACTTGACATCCCTAGAAATCTCTCAGATGGAGATTCTCCAGGAACAAGATCTTACCCAAGTCCGAATTTAGATCAAATCCTAAATAGTGCTACACACCATCTGGAAAGCCAAAGAAATCTTATTCTGCATGGGTTTCATGCTAAAGCAAGATCACCTCTGAGGAGGAGCGGAGAAGAATATGCAAAATAAGCTTGCCCCCACTTCGCAGGCATCCTCAGCTGAATCTGAACTGAGGCTCAATTGCAAATCTGGTGCGTTTGACTCTCATCGCCAAGTCACATTTGCCCAAATGAATGAAATATGTTCCCTGTGGCAACTTAGGCACACGCAAAAACCAATATCTGAGTGTGACACATAACAATTCACTACAATGTCCACTCATCTGAGCCCTTGTAACCTGGCTAGCTGGAATACAAGAGGATTCAAACACCTATTGACTTTAGAACATAACCTCTTTATGAATCCGATATCATCTTGTGGCACAGATATGTCCTGACATTGCTACCAGCCAAAATTGCTGCTCGAGGTAGACCTCGTTCGGGACTAATGGTTGCTATTAGAACTAAACAAGGTCTATCATTAGAACCATGGGCTGCTCCCAGCCCTTACATGCAATTAGCAAAGCTAAAACATCAGTGGCGACTCTTGCCATTCTAAATGTATATTTGAACCATGATGGCATACCAAAATCTATCTTCCTCCTGCACCTAGAGCAAATGTTGCAATTAATTGTGCAAGATAACAATATAACCTTTGCAATCATAGCAGGCGATTTGAACATTCACTGTTTCACGAATTCAAAAGTCAAAACCACCAACTCCAAACAACCATGGTTAAGCCTGATAGAAGAAGGCAATTCTTTATGTTAAACGGTGCGCTTAAAGGGGACATCCCTCCTAAACAAACATGGAGGAGGGGAAATCAGGTGGCCCTCATCGAATACATCTTTGTGCAACGTGAGATGTTCAATCTTATTCAAGATTTCCAAGTTGGGAATCAGCCACATAGTGACCATGCGCTCCTAACCATGAATTTGTCATGGCCCAAAGAAGTAAAGGGCTCTGAATATTATACTCCCGCCCTTGAAATTTTAGGCGGTGCCAATCGATTTCGATGGACAGCTGACCAGTTAGTAACCTTCGAACACTGCCTACGTACTGACCAACAAATTCTAAATAGTGACCTCCTGAAAACAGATGGTCACTATGTGGCAGCACTTCATCTCTTTGCAAACCTGTCTTTAAGCAGAAACATGCATTTGATTGCGAGGCAGCTACGAAAAAATCTGAACTGCGAATTAATATCAGAAAGCTAGGCAGCATGACTCTGACTGAAAGGCTTTAAGCCTCTCACAAATTAAAAACAAAATATAAGAATTGGTTGAAATTTCACTGAGCCACTATCTATCAGAACGAATCAGAAGCAATGCTATCAACCATTGCTTCCAAAGATAGTGCACAAGTGTGGGGACCACTAAATGCTGCTAATCAAGCTACCCAATACCGATACCAAATTAATTCTGTTCCTGAAAACATCTGGGTGCACTACTTTCGAGATATTTACACTTACCAAGAAAATATTAATCTCAAAGCTATATCTCAATGGCCTTCCGAAGATAGCATGCTATTTGACAAAGAAAATATACCGCATCAAATACTTAAATTAAGCACCTCACGCGCCCCCTTCCTCGATGGTCTCACTAATCAAATGCTTAAAGTCCACCCGAGGAATGGGCTTCCGCATTATATGTAATTTTCAACCAAGTTATTAAACTTAGACAAATTTCAGCCATTTGGAGAAAATCGACAATTGTGCCCATATTCAAAAAGGGTGATTGGGAGCGTCCTGAAAACTATCTCCAGATCGCCCTATTGGATATTCCGGGGAACATTTTTGCCAGACTTTTGTTAAAAGACTTCTCCTCATGGGTAAAAGAAGCCAAAGTATTTGATATACATAAGACAGGATTTGTGCCGGGACTGGGAACTGCAGTTAATCTGCTTGCAATATGGGCAGTCAAGAGCTATGGGATACAAAATAAACAACCAATATAGATGGCCTTTGTAGACTTGAACTCAGTACCGAGAGACTTACTTTTTGCAAAAATGAAGAAGGCAAATTGTCTAGCTTATTTATGCAACCTGATCTCATGGAATTAATGTGCGCCGAAAAAACGGCGCACGCGTGCGAAAACGTGCGATTCGCAGTGAAATAGCGAAAATCGCAGTGCAAGTGCGATTATCGCACAGAAAACATTGCACATCAATTCATGGAAGTCCGTGCATGCGCAAAATGTGGGATGTGCGCTGAAAAAGTGCGCGGCACACGCTGGCTCACGCTGGCGCACAGGTCATCGAACGCCGTGCGATAAGGCCACAGCGAATTCGCACATAGCGCGGCGCACATAACAAAAGTAGGCGTAACACGGGGCATCACACGCAGAATGGGGAACAACTCGTGAAAATGTGGGCATCACGGGGGAAGTACAGGAGGCAAGTGCGCAGAACGCCCACACGCTCGCCTACAACACGTATTCATGGAATCGAATAGGGAAAAACAGCGCACGGCCAAAGACGCGCACAGGCCCATACATATCCGCCACACGAAAGCAGGCGGTAGCGTCCCTGCGCAGGAAAAAAATGTGCGCCAAAGTCCTACACGCGCGAGAAGGCCCACACGTGATCGGGCCTGGGGGAGCGTGTGCATGTATTACAGAGGTGCGCGAGAAGTTTCACACGCGATCCAGCCTGGGGGAGCGTGTGCGTGTATTTCAGAGGTGCGCGAGAAGTTCCACACGCGATCGGGCCTGGGGGAGCATGTGCGTGTATTCCAGAGGTGCGCGAGAAGTTTCTCACACGCGATTGGCCTGGGCGCGTGTATTTCAGGTGTGCGCGAGAAGTCCCACACGCGATTGGCCTGGGCGCGTGTATTTCAGGGGTGCGCGAGAAGTTCCACACGCGATTGGCCTGGGCACGTGTATTTCAGAGGTGCGCGAGAAGTTCCACACGCGATTGGCCTGGGCGCGTGTATTTCAGAGGTGCGCGAGAAGTTTCACACGCGATTGGCCTGGGCGCGTGTATTTCAGGGGCTCGCGGGTGTTTTCACACGCGATCGGGCCTGGGGGAGTGGGGTACGTGTATTTCAGGGGCTCGCGGGTGGTTTTACACACGATCGGGCCTGGGGGAGCAGGGTACCACTCACCGTCTGCCTTGCGTGTAGAAGAACGCGTAGCCAACACCCACCCGCTGTGAAGTAATAGCGTGTGAACCCCAACGCCTGCAAAACACACGCACCGCACCCCACGAAAAGCAACGCCCGTGTGCGATACGTCACAGACACGCATACGCGCTAAGGGCCTTTGGTCCAATGGAATCGCGTATGCGTGCTGACGCGCTTACGCGCTAAGGGCCTTTCCTCGACTCCGTATCAAGCTGGCCATGCGTAAGCACACCGAAGACCACGCTCCTGCCCAAAAGGCCGAATTACTGCCCCCCAGAGCCCCGAGCAGCCTCCCACGGGCCATCTGCTGCTGCCTGCCTGCCTGCTGCCACCGTGCCCTGCCATTTGGTGCCTGCACATCAGCCATCTGCAGGGGTCCAGTTGCTGTGTCCACCCATGCTGGAACAGAACATTCCCGACTGGGATACCATCGCTCCACAGCCCAGCCCCAGGACCCAGTTGCCCACCCACGCCTGCCTCGGGGGTCGCCATGTCGGGGCAAACACCATCCGAGACCACTGGCGACCCCCAGCCAGAGGGGCAGAGGGCCACCAGCTTCAGTCAGAAGGAAGTTGGTGTCCTGGTGGAGCTTGTCCTAGGGCGTTATGATGCCCTCTTCGGATCACCACGCGCCGACAAGGAAGGACGGGACAGGATCTGGGACGACTTTGTGGTTGCCATCAACGCGGAGGGGGTGGCAACCCGCAACATCAAGCAAGTCAAGAAGCGCTGGGAGGACTTCAGGTCCAGGACCCTCATAAAGGCCCGGCGCCTCGTGGAGTGGGGCCGGGGCAGCATGAGTATCATCCAGCTGAGGGTCCTGGAACGCGTACGCCCAGCGCTCCATGCCCAGATCCTTGAGAGGCAGACCCGTCTGGAGTCGAGCAGTAAGTGGCCAAGCATTGCTGTGTGAGACAGGGCATGTTGCAGCGTGCTGGTTGTCTGATACTTGCCTGTATGTGTGACATAGGCCATGTACGCGTGTGTGTGCAGGGACATCATGGTCATGCATGTGAGACCAGTAATGTGTGAAGCACACGGTTGGTGTATGTGTTTAAATGTAACATGGGGAGCCCTATGCGGAATGGACACATGAGAGCATGCCAGTCTCTGTTCCTGGACATGGGTGTGGATGAGGGATGGGTGCTGATGCCATGTACATGTATGGTGTCCATGTCTGTGTTTCTGACCTGCGTGTCTGTGATTTGTGGATGCCATGGATGCATGACACATGTCTGTGACAATGTTCCGATTCACTGATGCAGCCTAGTTATCCTTGCATCCACTGTGTCTGGGGTGTACCAGTCCAGATGGATGAAAGTACGTTGAAGTGTGTGCATGTGATAGGCATGACCCATGATGCATGTGAGTCCAAAAACAACATTGTATGCTTCAAGAGTCCCTTGGACATGTTTGCTTATGTCCATAGCATGCGCCATGCCTGTTACTGCATGTGTTTTGCCTGCACTGACCCATGTGTTGTGGAGGGACATGATGGAAGTGATCTTTGACAGTGCCACTCATCTGCTATTGCTTCCTGTCTAGGGGACCATTGTACAGTACCCTGATGCTTGTGTTCTATGTCTCCCTCTACACAGCGCAAAGTGAAGAAGAGGGCGGAGACAGTGCTGTGGAGCTAAGCGGCGGGGATGCCCCCACGGCTGCAGCGGAAGGGGTGGGTGAGCCCCCACAGGGGCTTGCAACGGCGGAAGACGGTGTGGAGCCATCCAGGTTGGTGGTTTCCACAGAGGAGAAGGAGGCCGCTACTGAGCCGCACATGGGGCCTGGTGGGGGCATCCCTGCTGGTGCAAGTGGTGCAGTCCAGGGGCAGGGGCAGGAGGCAGCACAGGTCGCCGTGGAGGTGCCTGTGCATGTCACTGTCCCTGACACTGTGACTGCACCACCATGCACCAGCAGGGATGCCCCATCCCAGGCCCGTCCGCAGGTAGGGGGGATGTCCATGTCATCTGACTCCCCTCCACCTGCAGACGAGGGGACCCCTGGCCGTATGGGGAAGGTCCTGATTGGTGTCGCGTTGCGCACGGCTGTCATTCGTGATGAGGTGCGTGCTTCCCGGGGGGAGCACGCACGTCATCACGAAGAGCACCGTGCCAACGTGGCCCAGTTGGGAGCGGTCATGGTCGGGGGTCTCGTACATGTGTCGGGCACTCTGGCGACCCTCTCCTCCTCTGTGGAGGCTATGCGCCAGTCGTACTCCATGCCGTCTTCCGGCCCAGATGCCACCAGGGCCCCCTGTGGAACTGCCCCGACCAATGCAGCCACCTCGGTGGGGATCCCATCCCTGCCACAGTCGGGAGTCGGCGGTCCAGCAGGGGTGGACACACCAGCAACTGGACCCCAGCAGATGGAGGATGTGACGGCATCATCGGGCAGGGCACGTGCACGACGGCGTTGGTGGTTTCCATCAGCCTGGATGCCGTCGTGCTGGCACAGGCAGTTGCGTCGGAGGCAGCGGCAGGCTCGACGTTGGAGTCATCATGGCTCGGGGCCATCAACATCAGGGGGGCAGGCATCGGCCGGAGGGCAGGAGAACCCTGGAAAGGGAGTGGCTTCCGTGTGGGAGCGGTTGGGCCAGCAGATAGGTGCGGAGCGGCAGCGGGCAGAGGAACGGCTCACAATGGTCAGGGCGGAGAACTCCATGCGGAGGGCGCTGAGGCAGGCTGAGTGCCTCGAGGGTCTTCGCAGGGAGTTGGAGCTGGACACTGCATTATCCCTGGGGGACCTCGGGGCCAGGGAACATGCCCGCCTCCAAGCCATTGAACAGGAGTTCGATGATGCCCTGGCCCATGACAACAACCAGTGAGCCGTCGGACTAGCCCACTGCCCTTGTAAATAGTTATGTAGTTAGTGTTAGGTTTCCTTTGCTTTTTTATTTATTTTGGACCTTTTGGACAATGGGCCACATTTTTGTATATAGTTTTATTTTATTAGGTAGTATTTTTATGTAGGTTTCATTTCTTCAGTTGGGATCATGGACCCTGGTTTGTTTATCTGTATATAGTTGACTGTTGGATTTTTTTTATTTTTTTTGGATTTACCCATGGAGCAATGGTTTTCGGTTTTGTTTTTACCTTGGATTTACTTTCTTGAACTGTGACTTTGGACACCTTTCCTTTGGATTATGATTTGTCGTTTTTCATTATTTTACGGACATGCTGCTTTTGGTTTTTGATTCCCATTGTCATTTGTTTATTTTTAATTCCATTTATGCTGTTTTTAATACATTTTTTTCATCAAACTTCAATGTGTAGTATCATCTCATTGGTATCATGCATATCATGATATGGGTTTTGAGATTCACTGACACCCATTGGGTGTATGTGAGGGCCATGTGTTCATTTCCAAACTTGCTATTGGGGTTCTATCATGTCATTGCCATTTCTACGTGGGTGGATGCAATACTTGAGTGGGTGTTTTGCATTTGGAGGCTGGCCATAAGGGCCAGGGATCTAGATTGTGATGACATGTTGGCTGGGGGACATGTGTGGGGGCCTGCTGGCAGGTGCCCCGCAATGCTGGGGGGTGGGGGTGCAGGGGGACATGAGTGGGACATGAGTGGGGGCCTGCTGGCAGGTGCCCCGCAATGCGGGGGGATGGGGGTGCAGGGGGACATGAGTGGGACATGAGTGGGGGCCTGCTGGCAGGTGCCCCGCAATGCTGGGGGGTGGGGGTGCAGGGGGACATGTGTGGGACATGAGTGGGGGCCTGCTGGCAGGTGCCCCGCAATGCTGGGGGGTGGGGGTGCAGGGGGACATGAGTGGGACATGAGTGGGGGCCTGCTGGCAGGTGCCCTGCAATGCTGGGGGGTGGGAGTGCAGGGGGACATGAGTGGGACATGAGTGGGGGCCTGCTGGCAGGTGCCCCACAATGCTGGGGGTGGGGGTGCAAGGGGACATGAGTTGGTGATCAGTAGTGCAAGGAGACATGTGCCTTTGCTGGGGGGCATGCCCATGTTGGGTGGGCTGCCTGCGGGACATGACCAGGGATGCAGGGTAGTCCCCTGTGGTGTGGGCTGCCTGCAGGGGCCGTGGAGGGTGTACAGGGGACACCTGGGAGGACCCACACTGCCAAATCACATGTAGGACTCCCCGGCACCCCTGAAATACACGTACCCTGCTGAAATTGCGTGTGAAAATTCTTGCGCACCCCTGAAATACACGTACCCTGCTGAAATCGCGTGTGAAAATTCTCGCGCACCTCTGAAATACACGCGCCCAGGCCAATCGCGTGTGGAACTTCTCGCGCACCTCTGGAATACACGCGCCCAGGGCAATCGCGTGTGGAACTTCTCGCGCACCTCTGAAATACACGCGCCCAGGCCAATCGCGTGTGGAACTTCTCGCGCACCCCTGAAATACACGCACCCAGGCCATTCGCGTGTAGAACTTCTCGCGCACCCCTGAAATACACGCACACGCTCCCCCAGGCCCGATCGTGTGTGAGACTTCTCGCGCACCCCTGAAATACACGCACACGCTCCCCCAGGCCAGATCGTGTGTGGAACTTCACGATCGCGTGTAGTACTTCTCGCGCACCCCTGAAATACACGCGCCCAGGCCATTCGCGTGTGGAACTTCTTGCGCACCTCTGAAATACACGCACACTCTCCCCTAGGCCCGATCGCGTGTGGAACTTCTCGCGCACCCCTGAAATACACGCGCACAGGCCAATCGCGTGTGAAACTTCTCGCACACCTCTGGAATACACGCGCCCAGGCCAGTCGCGTGTGGAACTTCTCGCGCCCCTCTGAAATACACGCGCCCAGGCCAATCGCGTGTGGAACTTCTCGCGCACCTCTGAAATACACGCACACGCTCCCCCAGGCCAATCGCGTGTGGAACTTCTCGCGCACCCCTGAAATACAAGCGCCCAGGCCAATCGCGTGTGAAACTTCTCGCTCACCTCTGATATACACGCACATGCTCCCCCAGGCCAGATCGCGTGTGGAACTTCTCGCGCACCTCTGAGATACACGCACACGCTCCCCCAGGCCAATCGCGTGTGGAACTTCTCGCGCACCTCTGAAATACACGCGCCCAGGCCAATCGCGTGTGGAACTTCTCGCGCACCCCTGAGATACACGCGCCCAGGCCAATCGCGTGTGGAACTTCTCGCGCACCCCTGAGATACACGCGCCCAGGCAAATCGCATGTGGAACTTCTCGCGCACCCCTGAGATACACGCGCCCAGGCCAATCGCGTGTGGAACTTCTTGCGCACCCCTGAAATACACGCGCCCAGGCCATTCGCGTGTGGAACTACTCGCGCACCCGCACCCAGGCCATTCGCGTGCAATACTTCTCGCGCACCCCTGGAATAAACGCACACGCTCCCCCAGGCCAGTTCGCGTGTGAAACTTCTCGCGCACGCGTTTTCCCGATACCCGTAATACTCGTTCCCCCCTTTGCGTTTGCTGTTTGCCAGTCCGGTAAACTGGTACAGGCTTGGCGCAGCCCTTTGTGATGGTTTTGCGATCTTGATGGCTTTTCCTTGCGCGAGGGCGTTCTTGGGGACGTAACTGGCGCTGCTGCAGGGTCGCTGCGCCACTCTGCGCCACGTCTGCTTTTGGAGGCGAGAATCCCTGAATACGCTGTGCGCGGAAATTGATTTTATCGCACGCGGCTGGCGCAGACATTCGCACGGGCACGCTGTGCGCCAGCCGCGTCCGACACTTTTGTGAGGAATTACATGAATCGGCCTGTTAATACCTTCCTTGCAAAAATGGGAATGGGGAAGGGACAATGGTAAATGGGGAATTACTGCCCCGCCAACCTTGGCATGGGGTGGTAATTCCCCATTTCACCATGGCGGATTCGGTAAATTACCGGCGTTAACCATGGCGCTAATAGCGCCATTGGTTAACGCCATGGTCGTAATGAGGCCCTGTGTCACACTGATCCAGTGAAAAAAACAATATAAGGCGTTGGCCCAAAGCTCTGTGTCAGATCTGATTAATAGATTGCAAGAACCATCAACGCCAGGTGCACGTGACTGGTCCTAATCATACCATAAATGTCCCTAGGGCTTTTCGAGAAGAGCCAGTTCTTGGTAATATTGGCAGCAGTGGACTTCTCAGGTCCATCACCTTTCAGTGTGATTGATCCAAACCTGCTCTGAAAAACCATTGACATCTCTTTCAAGTGGTTTATGATAGAGTTACGCATTTTCCTTTTTGAACATTTATTAACCACTCAAGGCCAAAGACATTACCCTTATCACCTTCGAGTTTATTTTGTTAGAATGTGAGGGCAGTATCGTACTTTGGACACAGGATGGTTTTGTTTTTGATAATCTGCCGTTCACAGACCCTTAGGTTTGGTTTTAGGTAGGGAGACATCTCTAGTGCAGGGACAGAGAGGCATTTCCCCACCCCCCTTTTACTTTGATAAAAGTCTTTGACCAAAACCATGAATCCCTTGTGTCAGAGTCTCATTCCTGGCTCCTCACAATACCTTAGTTCCTCCTTCAAGGTTGTGACCACTGTGATGAAGAGGAAGAGCTGTCAGTGATGGGAAACAATGTGAGGATCCTATGAATGGGGCAAGCTGATCTACTAAGATCCCTGAACCAATGGCATGAGCTGCCTAACGGAGGCAGGCGATATCTGCATCACCCCGTTCAAACCTCTAACACTGCTTACAGCTCACATTCCAAGTCTAGGATTTCTACCCCACTCAGTACCTAAATTCGGCACCTCAAGCTTAATGATCCACTTTTGCTCATCCGCTGCATGAGAACTAGCAAGGAGACCACCTTGAGGCAAACATTTTATATACCAGCAATGATTCTCTTAAAACCATCAGATGAGGAGCCATGGAACTGAAGAGGGGCGGGGGGCCAGTCAGTGGGTGGGGTGGGTGATGAGAATGTATCAGAACTGCCAGGTTGAAGCTTCATACCATCCAAAAGCTGAATTAAGATTCAGTCTGTTTCAAAATGACTGCCTGTCTTCTTAAAAGCTTGCCCCATTACAGTGGACAAAGCTGGGCAAATAAAATAGAGTGCTGCTTCCTATAAAATGGAGCTTGGAAGTTTCAGTTGGTTATGGTAGAGGAAGGAGTCCACAGAAAGTAGAGTGGTGAAGCGTGAGTGTGTGTGGCAGAACATGCTGCTTGCAAAGGGCTGTATCCCTCTGCAGTTCAGGCATGCGGCTCCTACATTGCTTGATGATTGTTGTATCTGTCAGAGCGTCCAGTACATGGTAGCTGTTGATGCCTGATCCACCTGGCTTAGCATGCTGCTAAATCCCTTGCTGCCTGATCCACTTGCAGAAAGTGCACAGTTATGTGTCTCACATCCTCACATCCTGAAGCGTCTAGTAGAGCATGCAGGGACCAATATACTTACAGGATGATCAACCTGGTGGAGCATTCATGATCCTATACCCCTTTAGGCCTTATTCAACTTACTGTGGTTGCACAATGCGTTATTATTAGAGGCTTTAGTCACCTTACAGATTGAGCAGGGTACTCTATATCCAGGGAATCCAGTCACCTGGCAGTGCAAGCAGGGTGCTCTGTCCCTAGGAACCTGGGCCAAATTGAGCAGTAAGCAGGCTACTATATCCCACAGACTGTGGAGTCAAGAAGCGAGCTGGGAGCTACAGCACTGGCACCAAGAAGAAATCAAAAAGTGAGCTGGGTTCTGTATTCTGGGACAAAGAAACTTGAAATGATTGGCCCATGTCTTGCGGGCATTCAAGAGAGCAGATCTTCCATTGGCTATCCCACATTTGAGCACAAAAGGAATCTTCAATATTAGAAGGGGCTCTGCATCCATTCCGGGTCGATAAACTAAAGTTCATACCAAAATACAGAAGGAGCCACGTATCCTGAAATGAAAGAGCAGACCTGTGGAACGCTGGAGACGTGCTGGAAGGTTTGGCACCCTGACCGCCTCTGTTGTCCCATCAGACCCCTGCTTTTGCATCGATCACAGAAGGCCTGCAAGGACGCTTCGACCCTTTGCAGTAGTGGGACCAACTACTCTAGGTACCTCTTGCTTCTCCTCAAAAAGAGCCTCTTTGGAAGTGTTCCTGGGCCGTCCAGTGAAATAACCAGCTCAAACCTGGGGTATCGTATAGGAGCACTACTGTCCTGAGTTCACACTCGAGACTTTGGAATCGCTTACTTGTGGTCCGGGTCTGTCTCCCGCCAAAACTCATCATAGCTCTTCTGGGTCACGATTTATGAGAGTGCACCACGTCACGAGCATTTGCGGTACCTGTGTCGCCCCGCTGTGGTGACGGTCACTGTAGGAGCCTTACATACCTGCCCCCATATGCCCTAAGAAATGCTGTACTGTCCCGCCACGGATGATCGTTCCATCCCACAGCCGCTGAGAGCCGGACCGACATGTAACTGCAGGGTTAAACCTACAAGCGACCTGGACTAGACTGCTAAAGTTTGGCCCAGACTGTGTTAAGGGTCAGTGAGTACTTGCATCACTTACCGGTGGCACCCTGGCACAGCCATTTGTTTTTACACACGGGAATCCCTGAAAAGATACTCACCTTAACTGGGCTAACATGTGCTCCCCAGCTATTCCCGAAATCCGAAAGTCGCTCTACCTGCAAGGGTAGACCCTCCTCGAATAATAGGGCTTTATTCTTCATCGCCTCAAGCCCCTTCCTGAACTGCTACAGCTCCCTGAAGAGGACCCACTTTCGCATGACCGCTCGTTGTTAACACACTGCTGTACTTTTGAGCACAAGGCTCCCCACTTCGTAGGGCTGGACTGCATAAGTTAGGGATTGACTTTGAAGAATTGCCTAATGTATTAATTGTGTTTACTTAACGCTTCTGTTACAGGTTGTGGTTGTGTTCTCCCCCTTATCCGGCAAAACACATTTGTATATATGGCACAAAGTGTAAGGCGTGTGTTGTAACTGTTATTATTGTGGTTTATTTGTGTTTAGGTATAAGGCCTATAATACATGTTTTTTTGATATACACTTGTCTCTCTGTGGAGTTTTACTGTGTGTGTTCATTGTGGCTTCCGATCACACTCTCACCCCTCCTGAGACTTAGTCTTGACCGCCTGCCAAGCTAGCGTACATTGGTCTGGTTTGTCCAGAAGTATCCACTAAACTATGGTGTCCTCCTAAACATCTGCCCACCAGGTCAGAGTTTAGAAATCCATCTTAACACTGCTCCCCCAGAGTAATATCACACCAGCCTCTGTGGCTCTCCTGCCAATGGTGCTATGCAGTTTGGCCCCATAGAATGCCTTATTACTCCTTGTTTTGGCTGCCATTCCCCTAACATGCAGAGACAAATAATGGAAGCCATTTTGTCATGTCCTGTGGTCTTTAACAGTGAAATAAAAATATTCAGCTTTTCCTACACCGATGCATGGGAGAATGGAGAGGGGTCATCAACAGGCCAGGCATGTTACATTATGCCTCAGGGTTAAAATGTCACTACAGCGGGTCATAATAAGGATGCTTCATATCTTCCAGATGGCCGTTGGCTACGCCCACCAATATGCAACTCTGACAGGTAAACCTCCTTAGAAGTATGTGGTGTAGACCGGAAATTCAATCTTCTTACATGATCCTGTGCCCACATCTCACAACTAACAGGGATGTTCTGCAAGCCCATATAACTCTTTGGTTTGGTTCTCCTCATCTGGTGGTGGGTTCGGCACAGGACACCATGATCCAAGCAAAGAAATGTCCCTGCATACCAGATGGGCTTGGTTCAAGACAAAATCCTGAACTGTAAAATGGACTCTAATGAGTATTAGCCCTAACATATCCCTGATGGAGAGAACATTAGCAGTAAATGCCACTATTGGGGCACCAGGAAGAGACTCTATAGAGCAGATGACATGTAGGATCTGGTGTGTAAAAAAAGACATTCAATGTGTTAATTGCAATTGATTATGTATATGTTTTATATGATATGTAGCTCACAAATATCTGTTTTAATGGGATACTGTGAAACGTTTGTAAATGAACTGCATCACACTAATAACATTAAGTATAAAAAAGTTAATTTCGAAAAGACCCTCACCAAGCTATTGCATCTAGGTGAAACACTGCTAGCTATTAGGTGAATACTTGCTCATTTTAGTTATTTTATACATGGATTAGATATTAAGGCAAATATGATAGAAAATGATGGTAAATAACACTACTACAGTTATGATCACATATTCATGGAAATTCTGATCTAGACAGGAGATGACACATTGATCTCACCTGGTTAATAAGCTAATTCCACTATCTGTGGGTCCATTCAATCAAATGGAATAATGGAGTCATACACCAGAAAGAGGAAATCGGATCAGCGAAAGAAGGAATATGAGAGAGTAGAGACAACACTGTCCAACACCTGAAGGGGAGAGGGTATATGCCAACATTCAGAGAATGAAACTTGACCAACTGAGGTACAGCAGAGCTGAGCTACTAAAAATCAGGATCTTCTTTTGTCTCAAGACACATTCCTGGGTCAAAGCCAACACAACACCTTTGACATAAATCATTTACATGAATGCACAGCAGAAAAGAAGATACTCTTACCATTTCCTTTACTGCTTTCACTGAGTGTGGGAGCGATGGCGAGGGATTTTGAGAACCACTATTAATGTAGAGTTTTTTGTAGACCAATTGTAGTGGACATGTGTGGCTTCCA
This sequence comes from Ambystoma mexicanum, assembly GCF_040938575.1. NCBI lineage: Eukaryota > Metazoa > Chordata > Amphibia > Caudata > Ambystomatidae > Ambystoma > Ambystoma mexicanum. The sequence goes on from NC_090939.1 coordinate 643,390,070, forward strand.
CCATGTTAGACCAAACTTCTCACCAGTAACATGACTGCGCAGTAAGGCTTCATTTTAGGAGTGCAAAAAAATAGTAAATGTGCAATTTACACAATTGCCTTTCCTCCTTTTATCTCACTGCATTTTGTGGTATTTAAATTATGGGGAAGAAAATAAAAACTTTTGCCGACTCAAAATATATACCTAATCCAAGTCTGATTTTAACCCAAGAGCCAGAGAAATAGTGTGACACTGATATACAACCAGAAGGCCTAGGTTCGAATCTCACTGTTAGCATTTCAATCAGTCTCAACCTTCCCATGGTGCCCAAAATAGTCAATTGAAAAGTCAATAGTTATGACAAGATAAATGTTATAGTTTGATTTCTATATAAACAACCATATGCTTGGCCCTCTTTTAAAGTCACATACTTATAAAGTAGAGTCAATCTCATAGGTTTATAATTGAGGGTCAGGTAATTGAGGTTCACCCATACTAAGGTCTGAGATCTTCACATTGGAACTCACAGAACACTCTGAAATAGCTATAAGGTTATCGACACAGTGGGAGTGATTGTATAAGCCCGGTAGGAAAAATATAGGTCTAAAGCTCCAGGGGGTTTTCTTTCTTTTTGAAGGCAGAGTAGGGGCACAAAGTGGAAATAACATTCTTTTGTGCTCCAAAGAGCATATGGTTTAACCCAAGCATGTCTTTTCATGCTGCAGTTAAAGTAATGTATTCCTATGGAATCCAACTGCATTTAGCACCTGCTAAAAGCAGGCAGATTCCATAGGAGTTCACTGTAAGTACTATCTGCCAAGTATTTCTAAATTCACCCTCAGTGTGACATTAAAAGAAAAACATAACTATATATGTTAGGTTGGTGCTGTGACAGTTTCAAGCTCGTCATTTTGGCACATTTTTATTGTTCAAGTTGAGGTTCGATGCAAAGCGCTGATTTGACAGCATTTGAGCACCAAAGCATAGATTGATGAAAGGGGACAATTCCATGCTTCGATGGCGCTCAAATACAGAAGGTTATGCTTCCCATTGACATAGAATGAAGGCTTAACGGGCATTTTAAAGATAGATCAAGAAGGTGATTTGGTCCCAATTTCTCTATGCAGGGAGCCGATTCGTAGGTTTTGGAGCTGTGAAGGACGACTTTGAACCAATAGCCTCGACTTGTGGTCCAGGTGGTCCGATGAAGTGAAGCAAGAACACGTGTGTACAGCTTTGACTTCCCGAAGGCGATGCAACATTGGCACGGCAGAATCAAAATTGTTTCGAAATCAAAATGTTGAAATACTGAGCAACACCAAAGATGGGGGTAATGGCATTGGACTTTAGAATGCTGGGGATTGCAGTAGAGGCCCATTACAAAAATGGTGATTCTCGTCTGCACTTCACAGGCCACTTAAGTTGCCAACGTCACATACAAGACCCTGACCTCCTATGGGTAAGGTGGTGGGCATCCCGCTTATTGTTTTCTTAAAAGCATGACATGAATTGTATCACCCCTACCTCTAGAGCTTTCCCTCCACCCCCACAGCAGTGTCCAGGACCATCCAAGCAGGGGCTGTGGTATGGGTAGGCGTAGGGAAAAGCATATACCCATCATTGTGCACCAGTAAAGAGAGTAGGCAACAACCCATACAGTTGCAGTAGATGGCTAATCTCTTTCATCTGCACAGGAGGGGTTTACCAATGTTACATATATTTGTATTGATAGTCCACCGCTCACACCTACCAGTAAACCTTGGTGTCTATTAAAGACATGTACCATATATAACACATCAATAAACAATGCATTTAGATAGACGCCCCATCTTCTAAGTTCATGTTTTTTTTTTTTTAATATAACATTTTATTGGTTTTGAAACACAAAACATACAGCCCCGCACAGCGGGGTAACCAAAACTCCCCATGTCCGCCCGCCAGCAACTCCCCGCCTTGGTCACTTACCAACGAGCTTCTAAACATTTCACAACAGTTTGTCACTTACATATTACATCCACCAATTCATTTACAAGTCTCTGTATAGCGTAACGATTCATTCTTATAAGTTACTATTAATGCACCGCTTCCCAGCTTTGCCATATTTTCTGCGCTTTCTCCGGGCACCCCCTTGCAGTATAGACTCTCTTTTACAAGGCAATGCAGATATCCACATCCGTGATCCATTGTTCAAAGCTCGGCGTCCTTTCGGAGCCCCAGAGCTGCGCTATATTTCTTTTAAGTATCTCTGTGGTGGTAGATAAGAGCGCTTTCTCATACCTCGTAAAATCAATATCCCCTTCTATTCCCAGCAGTAAATGTTTGGGATTTACAAGTATCCTCTTTCCCATTACCCTTGACAGCTCATCACAACATCATTGCCAGTATTGTTGGATAACGGCACACTCCCACAGAATATGATAATAGGAGCCCTCCTCCCTCTTACATCTCAGACAGTATGGGTCTGTAGCTTTCCCCAGTTGAATAGTGCCACCCTTGGGTAATAAACCCTATGTAGTATCTTCAGTTGAATTAATCTAAGCCTGGAGGAGATAGCCGTTTCCCTGGGGTACATCAACGCAGCCATCCATTCCTCTGGAAGTATGTCACCCACCTTCCTCTCCCACTTGGCTTGCAGGCTTGACAGCTCTTTCGTAGCAAAGGAGTTGATGGCACTATACATAGTCGATGTGACTTTCTGTGTAATCAGTTCTGAGAATACGTTGCGCTCTAGTGGGGAGTAAGCAGGTATGTCACTTAGTTCAGGGAGGTGAGCCTGCAGCACGTGTTTAAGCTGTATGTAGTGGTATTGTTCGTTAGGTGGAAGCCCGAAGGTGGCAGTCAAAACCACGAATGCTATTATCCCATTTTCTTTCACCACATCACAGATTTTTGTGATACCCAGTTGGGCCCATGAATGCTATTTAGGGAGTTTGTTCACCTCTGGGAGATGTCTATTGTTCCAGAGTGGTTTTGCTAACGTTAATTTGTTATCCCAACCTAAGTATTTATGTATATCTGCCCAGACTAGGGTGACATGTGATGACATGGATGGGACAGCAGACCGATCCTTTTTTCGGTAGAGAAGGCTCATGATGGGTCTTTCCTGCGTGTCGGTGTCCAGTAATATGTTATGCGGTAGAGTGATGTCCCCATGCAATTTGTCATTCACTATTGCCATTTGACTGGCCCAGTAATAAGTCTGTAGTCGAGGGAGCCCGATCCCGCCCTCCCATATGGATCTTTGTAAAGTGGTGAGTGCCATTCTCGGGTGCCCCCCTTCCATAACAACCTACTAAGGATTTGGTCTATCTTATGGAACTCACTGGGTGCTATTGGCAGTTGTGCGTTCTGTAGTACATAGAGAAAACGGGGAAGGGCCATCATTTTGAAGAGCGCCGCGCGTCCCAGTAGTGTGAGTGGTAGGGACATCCAGTGGCTAACATCATCCTTGAACCTGGCTGTCACTGGGTGAAGGTTTTTTCCCACATAGTCTGTTAGTTTGTGTGTGATTTGTATACCAAGATATCTAAATTGTTCCCTTTCAATGCGGTAGGGGCACACATCTGGTATTGCCATATCTGTCTGCTTCACCGGGAACAGTATTGACTTTGACCAGTTGACGCGGAGCCAACTGAATGCACCGTATCTTTCTAATAGAAGCAACACAATGGGGGAGGAAATTTGCGGGTTCACCAGATAAATCAACAGGTCATCCGCATATAAGGACACCCTGTCCTCCCACCCATCCGCCCACTTGAAGCCACTCCATGTTTGTGTGGATCTTAATAGGATTGCTAAGGGTTTAATTGCTAATGCAAAAATTAATGCTGATAGAGGGCAACCTTGCCTCGTGTCTTTACGTAACTGGAAGGGTTCAGAAGTGTACCCATTCACTTTTGTTACCGCCAACGGGAGATGGTATAGTAGCTTGACCCAACTCATGAAGTACGGACCTATGCCCATTCGTCACATAGTTTCCCAAACCGCCTCCCAGTACACTGAGTCGAATGCCTTTTCAAAGTCTAAGGACAGTAGGGCCAGGGTTTTTTTTAACTGAGGGGTTTTTTCTAGTGCTGTGTGTAATCTGTATATGTTTTGCCTAGTAGATCTTTGTAGCATGAACCCACACTGATCTAGATGCACGAGCGTGTGTATGACTTGTTGCAGCCGATTAACTAGCACCTTTGCGAGTATTTTGGCCTCACAATTTTTAAGAGAGGTGGGTCTATAGGAACTGCACATGTCAGGTGGCTTGTCTGCTTTTGGCAATACTATTATTGTAGCTTTCCTGAGGTCTGGAGGAAGGCTACCCTGTGAACGCGAGTGCTGAAATAAGCACAGGAGTTGTGGGGAAATTGTGTTTGCCCCTATTTTTTTCCATAGTTCAACAGGAAAGCCATTCGGGCCTGGGGTCTTCCCTGACTGGAGTTCCGACATTGCACAAGTTATTTCTTCCTCTGTAATTTCTTGTTCTAGTAGGGCCGACCTGGTGTTCGTCCAGGATAGGAAGGGTAATGTCTTCTAGTATATCGGTCGGTGGCGGTGTGGGTGGTGCACTATACAATTCGGTGTAATATCTAGCAAATCCCTCCGCTATGTCTTGGTCTGCTATTAGTGGGTCTGGGTTTCCCGTCGTTAGTTTCCTAACTTGAGTAAGGCCTAAGTCCCTGCGCTCTAACCACGCCAGTATTTTCCCCGCCTTGTCCCCAGTTTCATATATTTTCGCTCGCATTGCAGCATGTGCTTGTTTTGCGATGCCTAAAGCTATATGTTGTAATTGCTTCTGTGCTAACTGGAGTGCTCGGTGTGTCTCAGGTAGGTCCCGAGACAGGTGAGCAGATTCTGCGCTCTGTACCTTGGCTTCAGCTGCACGTACCGCCTCAAGGTGTTTTTTCTTGTGGGCTGCAGTCCAGGCTATGATTTCACCCCTTAATACTGCTTTTAGTGCTTCCCATAGCTTTGTCGGGCTATCCACAGAGTCGGTATTTATTTCAAGGTATGTTTCAGTAACCTTTTGTATGTGTTCTATCAATTCGGGAAACCCTAGGTAGTAGCCATTCAATCTCCAACTAGGTGGAGGGAGTGATCTGCCAGTCTTGATCATTAGCATAAGTGGGGAGTGATCCGAAATACCCCTGGGAAGCAGGTGTGCTTCACACGCCTCATGTATGTTACATGTTGGTAAAAAGAAATAATCCAGTCTGGATAGGGACGCGTGTGCACCAGAGTGGTACGAGTATTCCCTTGTGTCGGGGTGGAGGGACCTCCATGCATCATGTAGTCCCAGTGCATTGGTAAATGTGGCGAGTTTGGTGCGTATATCTGGATTTCTGGATCGTACATGTGTCCTGTCTACTTCTATGTCCATGACATCGTTAAAGTCTCCCCCAATTAACGTAAGGCCCTCAGTGTTGTCAACAATTAGAGGCGTGATGTCGGTAGTCAGAGGGGTTAGTAGGTTGGGCGGTGCATATATAGCGATCATAGAGATAGTGCGTTCCCACAGGGTTCCATCGTATATACATATCTGCCTCCCTGGTCCTGGGTGACCACAGTGGGACTATAGGGAAGTCTTTTGTGTATCAGTATCAGTACCCCACGTGATCCCATGGTGAATCCGGCATGGAAGGCTTGTCGTTAGTTTTTACGTCTGAACAATGTGCAGTTTGTGCCAGCCAGGTGCGTCTCTGTTAAGAAGGCCACATCCGGTGAATGGCGGTTGAGTGCTTGTAGGACTAGGCGTCTTTTAATACTATTTCCGGGCCCGTTAACATTCCATGTCATCACTCGGATGGCTCTGCTTTTATCTACGTTGTTGCTTTGTGCCATGTGACTTGTGCATGTGTGATGTCAGTGTGTTGTATGTCTAAGAGCGTGTCATGATCCGCCATCCGGGAGGGGATTGGGCTAGACCGTGCGTCTGGTGGTTCTTCGTCAAAACTCGTTTGCTCTTTCGTTCCATTCGGGACATATGCGAGGGAGTTTTTGTTATGGGCCTTTTAAACATAATACAATTTTCAACGTAACAACTCTGAATCTCCCACCCCCACCCTATACTCCACCCAACTTGAAGCATCTGTCGCCCAGGTCAATAACCAAACACCTTGTCAAAAGGACAGGTAACACCTTAAACAATAACCATTACCCTAGTTACTTTGCTTCTGCTTTACTCAGTCTTTAACTGTCTTACTTGGTTATTTCGTTTCCAAGCCGACTGTTCGTAGTCACAGTCTAAGTTCTTGGGAGGTGGCCTCGGGTGGCCGCCTTCGTTATGTTGGTTTCGTGGTATTATTATATGTGGCTCAGGATGGGAGTACCTCTCGGGCGATGTCACGGCCGTACTCCCAGTTGGCGCCGGAAGTGGAAAACAAGAGGCATGGGACCGCTGGGGTCCTGATCACAATTGGCCATGCTGCATCGCAAGAGCTCACTGGAAACTGTTGTGTTGCGTGAACACTACATATGAGATGCAGGATGAGGTTGTTTCAGGGTGGCGTGTTTATTGTACCTCCAATGTATGGTTCCAGTTGCGTTCTAGGAGGTAGTGGCCCCCAGCCCCTTTAATAATGTTTGTTCACATCATCCTGGCTGGTGCTCGGCGGGCTCCGCTGCTTGTTCCGGAGCCACTGGATTTACGCCCGCCAGGGGCCTTTCTCGGAGGGCCCGGTCCGGACGGGGCCAGGGTCTACCTTCCTGTCTCCTTGGTCGCGCCGACCAGTCAGCCTCAATGTGGGTCTCTGCCCATTTCCAGGCCTCCTGAGGGTCAGTGAAGTGCGTGGACATCCCTTTGTGATAAATCTTAAGCTGGGCTGGAAATAGCAGTCCGAATTTGACTTTCATGAGGGATAGCTGCCGCTTCAGTGGTTCAAATGATTGTCTTGCATGTTGCACTTCTCTCGTATAGTCGGGGAAGAAGGCTATCCGGGAGGCGTTATAAGTGACTGTTTCCTTTGCACGGGCCATCTGGAGCAGTGCGTCGCTGTCGCGGTAATTGAGGAACTTAGCAATAACAGTTCTGGGTGGCATTCCTGGAATGGGCTTGCCAGAGGGTATCCTGTGGGCACGTTCTATTGAGAAGAATTTTGAAAAGGAATGTGGGTCGTAGATGTCCGCTAGCCACTGTTCCAGAAACAACTCCATTCTTGGTCCTTCCATCCCCTCCGGAATTCCGAGGATACGGACGTTTGTTGCGGCAAGACCTACCCTCACCCTCATCCACTCTGGCCTCCAGGGTCTTCAACCGGCGCATTGCCTGCAACAGTTGTTGATTAATATTACCAATGTTGTCCTCCGTGCCTGAGATGCGCTGCTCTGCTTCTCCCATTCGAGACGTTAGTTTTTGAAAGTCATGGCGGAGGAAGGACACATCCGCCGCCATACTATCCATCTTAGTTTCCATGGAGGTGCGGGAACTCGCGATGGCCGCCATTACATCTTTCAGTGAGAGGACGTCTCCCGCTTCCGGAGGGTCTGACTGCGGTGTTTGATCCGTCGATTGAGATGTGGTGGCAAAAGCATATTGGTCCATTGTACTTTGTATGCTTGATTTCCGTGGTTTGTCTTTCCCCATTCTGTAGCGTGGGAGTTGGCAGTGTAGTATATGAGATCTCGTTTTGTTGAGTGCCTTCAACAACTTCACGGGTGGTATTTAGATTAAGACTGTTACACTGACTGCAATGTGCCGCCGCGTCCCCACAAGGGTTCTCCTATGAGCCCACTTCGGGCAGTGTCTGATAGGATAGTTCTCGGACCAGAGCTTCCCAGGTGCTGTGTGACCACCTCTTCCCAATGGCACCGGCTGGCTAATGTAACACCACTGTTGAGCGGGTGTCGTTACCCGCACTCCTCGGCTGGGACGAGGTGGGTTCGTTCCTATGTGTTCTCTGGTGCGTTTCCGTGCTGTTCTCGTTTCTCGTCGTCTACTGGTGAGGTGTTCAGGCATTTTCAGGAATGTCTCCATGGGAAGTGGGGGTTGCGCCGTGCCGAAAACCGGACAGCGCCGAGAACTGCCGGTTCTCTGGAGGCACAGGCCACGTGCAACGTGCTTTTTTAAACCAATATGCCCCAATCCGCCGTCGGCTCTGGTTACAGTTCTGCTATGACTCCCTAGTTTCAGGGATTGCGTAGCATTTCTTACAGGGTTGGACCGCCCGGACTGGGATGGCCGCGGGCCGCACAGTTAATGTTATTCGCAGGGGGGTTCGCCGCACCTTGACATGGAGCTCCCGCTCCGTCCCCAGAGCGGAGTCCCGATCTCGCTGCCAGTCCCACGGCGGGCTGTTGTACCAGCGAAACTGAGGTGGGGGAGGGAAACAAGGGAGGATCGGACAGGGTGGTCTGTGGGATCGCACACTCCAGCGGGTGGAAGGGGGGATCCGTCCGCTCTCTCTCGGCACATCGGCTCTTCCTACCTTCTTTTCGGGCATCCCACGCCTGGCTGCGCCATCCGCTTCTAGTCTCTGCAGGCTGCAGTGCTGGCCGATGCTCTGCCGTCACTCTCGCTGCTCCCCACGATTCTTCCTTCGTCCTGTCTTCCGCGCACGTTGTTAGCTCCTATGGTTCTGGATACACCAACAGGGCGGGGGCACCACCACTCTCCCAGCCCTCCGTGGGCGCCGCAGCTCTCCTCGGTGTCTCCGCTAGATCGCGGCAGCCATCTTGGTGTTGTGGCTACGCACCCGACAGATTTCATTGTCGTCGGATATCTCGGCAACGGATTGACTTTCTGCTTTCTAACTCCATGCGTCTATGCCACAGCTTGTCTTCATCGCCACAGATGATTTTTAAGCGAATTACGTTCCACTGAAAGGATGTAGGAACAGGATTTCTACGGCGGCCACTGGAGCTCACGGACTCACGTCCTGCCTGCTCGCATGCTGGCCACGCCCCCTTCTAAGTTCATGTTGAAATACTTTTTTTTTATTGATATAGTTGATTACCAACCTTTCGATATTTTGTTTGTTGTTACAATTATTGTCACAATCTTCAATGCTTTTTATATAAAAAGTAAAAAGACAAAAACGGCACTAAAACACACGTAACACATATACCACTTATGACATTTTACAAGTAGTGTCATTATCATAAAATTCCAAATGTTTGATTAAAATGAATCACAATCGTCCAATAGTTCTTTAAAAAAATGGGAATTGTTAATGTTCATAAAACCCATTTATCAATATAATTAATACGTACTAAAAACACACGTGGGACACCATAAATCCTTTGTGACAGTGCATTTTTATCCAAAGTGGCGTACAAATCAGATTAAGCGTTTTCACCAAGACATAAAGTGTCTAAAAAGTGCATTGCTGCGATGGTTACAGAGTTTCGTTCTCCACTAACAATACTAGCCCACAGCATGTCATATGATATAAATTGAAAGTTTTCACATAGGCGTTGTTGGTGATGTCTCTTCTTGGAGAGTAGGGTGAGGCAAAATATGAGAAGATGTTAGAGTTTCCTGGCCAAGAGAGTTTTTACAGAATCGCATGTTCTGGGGGATTGTCTTGTTTTAGTTTGTTTACCCACGATTTCTCACGTGGGCCACAGGTTAAATATAAACCTCAGAAACATGGTTCAATACTTAGAGCTTGGAAATTTAACTATGTGCGATTCCGTTTTGTTAAAGCTCTTAGTTTTGTTGATCTGCTGGGTTAAAAGTTTTATATCGCATGCACTGTTGTTGTTTCACGATCCAATCATGCTGCCATCGTTTTTTTGTTGTTGCTTGATTGGGATTGGTTAGCAGTAGCTCTAATGAAATTCCTGCGTGTCTGCAATATACTTCCATGGTATCATGTAATTCAAGACAGATGTCTTGAAATATATTGTCATGGTCAAGAGTAGTGACCCTTCTGTTTTGTCTGCTATGCTTTTTTTGTACAGGTTGAGCATTTTACATGTACATACTACATGTAGTGACAACAATCCGAGTACATGCCGAATAATGCTCATTGGTTGGCTTTTAGGGAGGGACAGCACTGTTTTCCAAAATTGGCCTTCCAATTTCATATCTTGATACGCCCTGGTCTTGGACCCGTACATTAGGATGGGCACCACATTTTGTCTGTAAAACTTTAGGACAGGTTCCAGCGAAAATTTGCTGTATCTCCTGTGGACTACTAAGGCTTGTGTGGCAGCCGTGTGTGTTTTCCTTTGCTTTTCTAGGATGTTCGGAAAATCTGCCGGATAGTTGTTTGTGTTGAGTCATAAATAGCAATACTCATTCACATGTTCAACTTTGCTTCCATGCAAGTACCAGTTATAGTTACATTTTTTTTGTGTGCTGTTTGATTCTGCAGACTAGATTGATGTCGGAAGTTGTGATATCCTCAAGGCTTGGGACAACAGTGAATATACTAAGTAAGCTCCATCTATTAAGGTCATATGCTGCACATGGTTTTGGTCGACACTGTATGATCAGCTGGTGGTAATGTGGTAAATTTACTTAAAGTTGTTTAGTGCAATCGATTGCATGTGCAATTTATTTTAGTTGGAAGTATTAGCGATGACACACTGTTTCTTAATTCGGGCAAGTCTTTCAGAGCCGGTGTTAGGCAGAAACCTGTGCAGTTCCCTTAGGGACCACTGCAAAAGATTTAAGACTACAGGTGTTTGGCAGCAAACCCACTTGGTAGCAGTCTGTACCACACAGATTCACTTGGTAGCTGTGGCTGAGCAGTCAGACTTCCCTCAAGAAGAGTTAGGCAGTCTGCAGAGTATACACAATAGGCACAGAGACACAGTAGCACAAACAAACACTGACCAGAGCTTTGGTGTAAAAGTATATAATTATTTATTTAAAAACACACTTGTAATTTACACTAGCAAAAACGAGGTGAGTAAATTCAGCATACAGTCACTATCATATATATACAACCCTATTCACTTATTAGACAAGTCTTAGTGAGAAACACCACTTATTTTCAAACAGAGGTGAGCGCTTAACATAAGATGACACTCTAATAAGTTGTAAAGAAAGGGAGGAAAAAGGCAGGGTTAAGGGAGCACACAAGTTTCAATACTTTTACAAATAACCACAGTAAGGCAGGATAAGCAGAGTTCTACTGGAGAGCAAGGAAGTCAATTGCAAGGCCCACTCTTGGAGAGAGCAAACAGAAGGGGTCCAGGTTCACACAGTGGGGTTATACCCAAAGAGTCTTGTAGATAGTTTGCACAAAAAGGATGAAATTCAAGTCAGGAAAAGTTAGCTAGGTTGTCCCAGGCTAGCCCAGGTTAGAAAGTCGAGGCTTTACTGTCACCCCGAACGATCTGTCGCAAGGGAAGCCAGGCGGGACACAGTACCTTAAGTGTGAAGGAAGCTCCAGCGGGGGCAGTTGTTCCTGGCAGCAGGTGCAAGTCGGTGTTTCGTCCAGAGGAAGAAGAGGTCTCACCGTGGAGGAAAGATGAAGGTTGTTGCACTGCCAGGGAAGAACCCAGCCGCGGAGTTCTCTGGTTAAAAGGCACTACCCTTCTCTTTGGGGTAGTGGTAAACCGTGGTATTCCGGTTGCCGGGGTGCTTGGCACGGACAAGGCGGCCACGAGATGCTCCAGGAAGGTGAAAAGAAGGCGAAACTGGTTATCCCCACCAGTCAAAGGAAGAAGACTCTCTGGACTGGAGATCTCCTCTGTCGTCGGGAAAAGTGGTGAGACGGTTCAGCAGGGCTCCACCGGTGGTGTCGTCATTGCAGGTCGGCTCAGCTTCTCCCTCCTCGGATTCTTAGGTCCTGTGGCGACTTCTGAAGTTCCAGTCCCCAAAGCCCTGCTTTTATGCAGCACACCCCCATTCACTCAGCCTAGCTGTCAATCACACATGCTAAGTGGTGAGCCGGCCAGCTCACCACTTGGGCCAATCACACAAGAGTGCGACTTGAGTTACCAAGGTAACTCAGTCCAGGGTGCCTAAACCCCCTCACACGCCCCCTGTGGTACCCAGACAGAGTGGCACCACTTTTGGAGGCTTCTGTGGAGAAGCCCGCCAAAAAGTGGAACAAAGGGCTCGACTTGGGTTGGAGTCACAGAAGAGAACACAAACGCCATTTTAGAATCGAGTTCTGGCAAAAAAATACCAAACGGTGAATTAATATTCATTAAATAAACCGGCGGTATGTTCGAGGCTATAAGAATTAAATAATTAAAGTTGGTAGCCTCGAACAATGAGAAAATCCGATAGAGATATATTTGCGATCGAATATAAAAAGTAGCATCCACTGCCACCAGCCAAAACTCGATCAGGGGGGACGGAGACGTGCCCCCCCGAACAACAGACCCCGGGGCAATCAAATTGCCCCGACCAGTACGTCCACAATATGATGGTTTGTACTGGTTTCTGTTCATAATTTGGGACTAGCAAAGCCAATGGTGACTTTACATGCCCTGGGAGACAGTAGTCAGTCCCAGGGTATGGAGTCTATGATGGGGGGTCGCTACGACACCCCTGGGTTACGGCACGGAGGGTGCAGTGTAACCCACATCAAAAAACACATGAGACCCTATGGAGTAAAAGACCCCATAGCCCATAAAACACATGGAAAGTTAAAGGAACACCTCAAATCATGTCTAAGAGTGGGAGCAAAAGAATCTTACTCTTAGCAGGAGAGAAAAAAATAAACCCCAAAAATCCAGCAAAGCTGCTGGGGGACTCACTAGGTTTGGGAAATTAGCCTTACAGAGAATTCTCCCTAACACTCGCCGCCCCCCCAGACAAAGGGACAGGAGGATTTAATCCACTCCTGGATGAACCTCATACATCTAGTCGATGACATACATCCTAGAGAGTCCATCAGCATTTTGATGGTGACACCCTGACCTGTGATCAATGGTGAAATCAAACCCTTGCAGGCACATAGACCATCTCAATAGTTTTGGATTTTCTCACTTCATTTGCATTAACCATCTCAAGGGTTGGTGGTCAGTCTGAATGCCAAAAGTAGAACCATACAAGTATGGCCTAAACTTCTTCAGTACCCACACAATAGCAAAGTATTCTCTTTCGATTGTTGCCCACCTTGTCTAAGGATCCTTCAGTTTTCTACTGATGAAGCAAATGGGGTGCTCCCTACCCTTCTCATCCAGTTGGCTAAGGACTGCACCTCTACCCACATTAGAAGCATCTGTCTGCACATTGAAAGTTTGGTGATAGTCAGGAGCTCTCAGTACTGGTGCTTGGCAAAGAGCTTTCTTCAGGTTTTCAAAGGCCTGATTGCATTCCTCATTCCATTTGACCTTCTTAGGGAATTTTGGAGAGGAGATTACATTCAGTGGAGAAGCTATGGTCCCATAGTTCTCAATGAAATTCCTGTAATACCCAGTGAGGCCTAGGAAGGCTCTCACCTGGGTTTGAGTAGTAGGTGTTGTCCAATTTTGCACAGCTTCAATCTTACTGAGCAAAGGCCTTATTTCTCCACCTCCTACCTCATGCCCAAGGTAGACCACCTTACTCTGACCAATTTGGCATTTACTTGCCTTTATGGTCTGATTGGCCTGTCCAAGAGCCTGCAGAACATACACTAAGTGGTTCACATGTTCTTCCCAGAATTGGCTGAACACTGCAATGTCATCCAAGAATGCCATGCAGAAGTCCTCCATCCGATTCAGAACCTGATTCACCATTCTTTGGAATGTAGCAGGTGCATTCTTCAATCCAAAAGGCATAACCTTAAATTGGTATAAGCCAACTGGGGTAGAGAATGCAGTCTTTTCCTTGGCATGGTCTGTCAGGGCTTTTTGCCAATAGCCTGACGTAAGGTCAAATGTGCTGAGGAACTTGGCTGAACCAAGTCTATACACCAAATCATCTGTCCTTGGCAAAGGGTGGGCATCAGTCTTGGTGACTGTATTAAGAGCTCTATAGTCCACACAGAATCTCAATTCTTTGGATCCTGCCTTTGGTACTTACACAACTGGGCTAGACCATGGGCTAGTAGAGGGCTCTATTACCCCGAGATCAAGCATCTTCTTGACCTCCCCTTTGATGTGGGTCCTCACATTTTCTGACATCCTATATCCTCTGCTTTTGACTGGCAGACAGTCACCAGTGAGTATATCATGCTGTCCCCAAGGGGTCAAGCCTGGTGAAAGTGAGAACAGAGAGGCAAACTGATTTAACATGGCTTTGCACTCTTGTTGTTGCTTAGGTGTCAGATTTGAAGAGAGATTTACTCCTTCAATCTTTTCGTCCAAGGGTAAGCCTCTGAGGAGATCAGGTAGAGCTTCGCTCTCTTCTTCCTCTTCCGTTGAAGCCAGAAGCAAGGCTCCTACTTCAGGTCTGGAGACATACGCCTTTAGTCGGTTGGTGTGGAAGACTCTGGGAGCCTCCTTGGGATTGCCCAAGTCCACCAGATAGTTCACCTCTCCAAGTTTACCCACAACCTTGAAGGGTCCCATCCATTTATCTTGCAAGGCCCTCTGCCTTGTTGGGATCATAACTAGAACTAGCTGGTCCTGAGTGAACTCAACCATGTTAGCCTTCTGGTCATGCCAATGCTTGACCAAAGCTTGTCCAGCTTTCAGGTTATCACTAGCTTCTGCCATCATTTGTGACATTCTCCTTCGGAGACCTATCACATAGTCAGTCACTCTGACTGGCTTGGGTGAAGGATCACTCTCCAACCCCTCCTTAATCAGGGCCAATGGACCTCTGACTGGATGGCCATAAAGAAGTTCAAAGGGAGAATAGCCTACTCCCTCCTGAGGGACTTCTCTATAAGCAAAGAGAAGGCATGGCAATAGAAGGTCCCACTTTCTTTTAAGAGGATCTTCAAAAGCACCTATCATGCTCTTCATGGTTCTGTTGAACCTTTCTACCAGTCCATTTGTCTGAGGGTGGTAGGCAGTAGATAACTTGTAAGTAACTCAACAGGTTTTCCACATGGCTTTCATGTAGTGGGACATAAAATTTGACCCCCTGTCAGAGATTACTTCCTTAGGAAACCCAACCCTGGTAAAAATACCAAGGAGGGCCTTAGCCACAGCCTGAGCTGTAACAGTCCTCATAGGAATTGCCTCAGGGTACCTAATAGCATGGTCTACTACAACAAGGATAAACCTGTTGCCTGAGGAGGTTGGGGGATCAAGGGGACCAACAATGTCAATCCCTACCCTCTCAAATGGGACTCCCACTACTGGGAGGGGCACTAAAGGTGCCACATTCTTGTACCCAACCTTACCAGAAGTCTGGCAGGTATGGCAGCTCTTGCAAAACTTATCTACCTCAGCCCCCATTTTTGGCCAATAAAAGTAGAGTGAGAGCCTTTCTTTGGTCTTCTTGAAACTCAAGTGACGAGCCAAAGGAATCTCGTGGGCTAGTTGCAAGTACTGTTGTCTGTTTTCTTGAGGTACTACAAGTCGCTTGTAGTCTCCAGGTGCAGACTCAGTTTGTTCACTGTAGAAGAGGCCATCTTCCCAGAGCAACCTATACTTCCCAGGCTCTTGCCCATCAGCCTGAGAAGCTGCCTGTTAGTGAAGACCTTCCAGAGTTGGACATTCTCTCTGTCCCTTACTGAAGTCTGCCCTGTTGGGCCCACCTTCTGCCAGTAAAGACCGCAGCTCAGAATGGTCAACAGGATCCAGATCTTCAATGAGTTCCTGGCCTTCCACTAACTCTTCTTCAGAGTCTAGTTCCACCATACAGGGTTGTACCTCCCTCTCAGCCTCAGCTGGAGGTGGAGTTACAGGTGTAACTTTGGACAACCTAGGGGAAGTCCTTGTTGGAAGCACTGGAGTGCTTGCTGTTGGCTGTTTCTTGGAAGTCTTGGGTTCCCCTTTGCTTCTTTTTGTTCAGTAATAGCAAGTTGTAACTCCAGTGGAGTAGGAGTGATATCTTTCTTTATCATCTCCTTGGGAGTACCTCTCATGGTTCTCTCCCTTGCAGGTCTGGTGAGCTCCTGTAACCTTTTACTAGGAGGTCTGGGGGTATGTGACACTACTCCGAGAGTTTTCAGGTCATTACCCAACAGAACCCTTCCTGGCACCTCACCTTGTATGCTGACAGGTATCTTCACAGTCATGTCATTACACTGGATGAGAACTGGTAATTGGGGAAGCATCTGCACAGGCCCTCCAGCTAACTTGGTGAGGCGTTTGGGTGCCTTAGCAACATCCTCAGCCTGAAAAAAAGATTTATCCACCACAGTTATGCTGGCCCCAGTGTCCCTAATGGCAGGAGTCTCCTAACCATTTACCTGGACACTGTCCTTATAATACTCTTTAATCTGGGATAGAGTTATAGACATCTAAATTATGTTGTTCCCACAGACCCAGAGACACTAAAGAAACACTGGCTGAGACTCCAATGGGTTCATCAGCCAGTAGTAGAAAGTTTCCACTTGCCATTTGTACTTCCTCCTCTGGAGCGAAGGCTAAGGAGACATGCTGGACCCCTGAAGGTTTACCCTTACATCTGGGATCTCCTTTCACATGGTCAGGCGAGCCACAAACAACACATTTACCAAATGCTTTCTGGAATGGTGGCTTGCTCTGACCTCCTTCTGGTTTACCACCAGAGGGTACACTACTCTGATTTGGTTTCCCTTGTGGTTTACCCTTATTGTTCTGTTTGGGGCCCTCTTTGGGATTGGAAGTATTAGAATTCTCTTTGGAGTCCTTTTTTGGCTGCTTTCCCTCATCCTTTTTCTGAGTTACCCCAGAGTCTTTGTGAGTAGCCCTGTTGGCAACCCACAAGTCAGCAGCCTTAGCTAGTTTCCTGGAATCTAATTCCTTTGAATCAGCCAAGTGCTGTCTGAGCTCAGGAGAGCAGGCATCATAAATTGACTCCAACATTACAAGATTCTTCATTCCCTCATAAGTGTTCACCTTGTAACCCTTAATCCATCCCTCTAAGTTCTTCAAACTTTCACTCACCCAGGTAGCCCAAGGGGTACCATCATGCTTTTTGAGGGTCCTAAACCTCTTAAGGTACTGGGAAGGGGTCTCCCAAAATCTAGCTATCAAAGCTAGTTTCACACATTCATAATCCTTCTTATCCTCCTCCCCAGACTCCATTACTACATCAGTTGCAACAGGGGGGAGCCTAGAGAACAACCAGGAAAGTAACTCATGTCCTGTAATGTTCTGGAGCCCATGATTGTATTCAAACAAACTCAACCAGTCCAACACATCCAACTTAGGTTCATACATACCCACCAACTCCTTAGGCATCTGGGGTCTTTTGGGACTGGAACTCCTAGGATTCGGAGAGAGAAGCACTTTCCACAGACAATTCTTTCATTTCTAGCTCATGGGTGAGCTCCATTTCTCTGAGCCTTAGTTCTCGGTGCCGTTGTTCTGTTTGAGCATTAATTCTTTTGAATTCTAATTCAAGCTTCATTTTTTCTAGTTCCATATATTGAGGATTAAGTGTGGGACCTGTTAAGGGTCCAGTAGGTACAGCTGGCAGGGCAGGTAGAGATCCAGGGGAGACAACTCTAACATCCTCCACTTCCTCTTCTGCTTCTGACTCAAAGTTATCAATACTAACATTCATATCAATATCATTGCTGTTATCTACAGTTGCTGGAGTGGTAGGTTCCTCTGGACCACCATCCAGACTTTGGTTTGCTAACAACCTTTCTATTAGCTCCATTTTCTTGCCTTTAGTCAGGAGATTCTTATGCTTACAGAGAACTCTTAAACAATCAGCAGTTTTTGTAGCAAGGGACTCTTGACTATAACTTTCCATAGTTGACAGGTCTTAGAAAATACTTCTTTTAGTGCTAAGCTTTGTGGTTAGTTGCACTAAGGTATCTTTAAGCACACTAAAATGTATACTCAATACAGATCCCACCGCTGTACACCAGTGTTAGGCAGAAACCTGTGCAGTTCCCTTAGGGACCACTGCAAAAGATTTAAGACTACAGGTGTTTGGCAGTAAACCCACTTGGTAGCAGTCTGTACCACACAGATTCACTTGGTAGCTGTGGCTGAGCAGTTAGACTTCCCTCAAGAAGAGTTAGGCAGTATGCAGAGTATACACAATAGGCACAGAGACACAGTAGCACAAACAAACACTGACCAGAGCTTTGGTGTAAAAGTATATAATTATTTATTTAAAAACACACTTGTAATTTACACTAGCAAAAACGAGGTGAGTAAATTCAGCACACAGTCACTATCATATATATACAACCCTATTCACTTATTAGACAAGTCTTAGTGAGAAACACCACTTATTTTCAGACAGAGGTGAGCGCTTAACATAAGATGACACTCTAATAAGTTGTAAAGAAAGGGAGGAAAAAGGCAGGGTTAAGGAAGCACACGCGTTTCCATCCTCCTTGAGGGGTGAGGGCAGGAGCCCCCCCAGCCCAGCAGAGGATCCAGGCTCAGAGCGAGCCACACGCAGCAGGGCCTGGCTGACCCTGTCCATATACGGCGCCTGACTTGCCCATGCCGGGCGCTGTGCGGCGCGAAACCGAGGCTGAACCTCGAATTCATCCCGTGGATCCGCCGGCAGGCGGAATTGCCGGCCAGTCCGAAGGCCATACAAAGGCCTGTTCCTGCGCCTGTTCGGAGCACTGTGGGCCTGGGCCACAGATGCTGCCCCTTAACTCTGGCAAGTGAAGGCCCGGAACACTCCCTACCCGTCTACAGAACTACCTCGAAACCTTGAAACCCTGTTAATTACCTCATCAGCCAACAAGGCGTCACTGATGTGCCAATGCTTTCAAATTTCCTCATACCCACCAGGCCATGTAAGTAACCAGTCTTAGGTGTTATACTCTGATTCTAGGCGCTTTAGCTAGAGATTGCAGCCCACCTGGCCTTGGTTGCTATGACGCACAATATACCTCTCAATCTTCTACACTGTTTCCTTTTGCGGGTCTATCTATAGAGCCCAATACCTGTTTGGCTCATGAATAATTACTCTAATAATTAGACCTCACTGTCTGTGTTGTGCCTTATGGTCAATAGCAGACCACATTTAGACTGTGTTGTGCCTTATGGTCAATAGCAGACCACACTTATACTGTGTTGTGCCTTATGGTCAATAGCAGACCACATTTAGACTGTGTTGTGCCTTATGGTCAATAGCAGACCACATTTATACTGTGTTGTGCCTTATGGTCGCCCCAGACCACAGTTGATTTTGTGTTGTGCCTTATGGTCACCCCAGACCACATTTGCATTGTGTTGTGCCTTATGGTCACCCCAGACCACATTTTCATTGTGTTGTGCCTTATGGTCGACTCATGACCACTCTCGATTTTGTGTTGCGACCCATGGTCGTTTCCTGTCCACACTCAAATTGTACTGCGCCTACTCTATGTCACCAATGCCCCCTACTCGCCAGTCCTCTGCATGCCACCCCAGCCCTAGCATGCTACTCTATTTTACCATGATCATGTTCCCCTTTTGTGTCCTGCAAAGTAACATACTTTGCACTGGCAACAGTTACACAGCCTTCAACAATGGTCTAGTTAGACCTGCCTGCCCAAGACATCACCCCATCACCTGCCCTGCACCATTTCTGCCTACCACACCGGCATTCCTCCCGGTATCGCACTACGCCAACCCTACCTGCAGCTATGCTCACCCCTCTCATGTCCCAGCTATTATGCACTCAGCCGTCTCCAAGCGGAACACCTCCGACAGGAGAGCACCCTACCCCACCCTTGACTACAGCACCCCCATAACTGCTAACCCAACCATCTCTCGAACCACTACCGATCGGAACATTAGACTTGGTACCAGAACCCACCATAGATCTAGCAACTGCCCAGTTAAACCGCCCAATAAGACTAACATTCATTCAGTAATACCCATGAATCCTACCCATCCTATTCCTAAAGGAGCTCTTCTAAATGTTAGATCATTAGTCGCCCATTTCAGAGAAGTCGCAGACATTATTCTAACTAACAACTTGGACTTCCTTGCTGTAACCGAAACTTGGCTGCATGATGCTGCAGGACCATCTCTCAACCCTAGCCATACCTGACAACTACACCATCCTCAGAGCAGATAGACCTAACGCGCAAGGAGGTGGTGTAGCCATTATTTTTAAGTCCTCGCTTGATATTAGACTAGCCCCCTCTCCTCCACTTAAATCTTGTGAGCATCTCACAGTCAAATTACAAACTTCCCCCAATAGCACTATTACGCTGCATTTAATCTACAGACCCCCGGGCCCACCTGGCTCATTTGAAGAAGACATCACCTCACTAGTTGCAGAAAGCTCTAAACCATCAGCACAAATGATTATACTTGGAGACTTTAATCTTGGGTTTAATGACCTTCTCGACACACCAGCCATTGCCCTGGCCACAGCATTAGGGGAGCAGGGCCTAAAACAATTATGTTCCAAACCCACACACTCGAAGGGTAGAATCCTTGACTGGATAACCGCCCTCAACTGCAACATTACCGTGAAAGATCCCACACAGCTCATTTGGGCCGATCACTACCTCCTCCCATTTGACATTAATACCAGCAATCTAGTGCACAAAAAACCCATTATTGCACCTGCCTGCTTAACTAGGAAAAAGAGTAACATCACAGCGGAAGCACTAATACCTTTGGTGATCCCGACTCTAAACGCACTTCCAGCTACAACTGACCTGAACCAATTGGTCAAAGTCTATAACGACTCCATGACCAAAGCCATTGACATCATTGCCCCACTGAAAATGCGCAAAGAGAAACCTAAAGCGCACCTGAATACATGGTACACCCCGGAGCTCAAAACTCTCCGTCAACAAAAAAGTAAACTTGAAGCACTATGGAAATCAGTGCCCTCTATAAACAACAAAACTAATCTAGCTAATATCTCCACTCTCTACAAAAAGGAGATTACACGCGCTAAGAAAGAATCTCTCAACACTAGGATCTCCCAGGCAAGCTCTAGCACAAAAGAGCTCTTTAACATCCTAAAAGAACTAGAAAACCCCACTCCTCCAACTGACTCTTGCACCAAGGATAAATCCTGGTGCACAGGGATCCAGAATGCTCTTGCTAACAAAATTTCAGGGCTCCAAACTAAAATTGACAACAAACGACAACAACTCACTCCTGGCTCTACCTCCAGTTCTACCCCTCTTCCCCCCACCGCCACCAGCTCAGGCTTTACCTTCAAAAAGGTATCCATACCGGAGGTACAGAAAATTATAACATCTCTGAAACCTTCGAATTGTAAGGGGGATAGTTGCCGCGCACAAATCATAAAAGATGCAGCCAGGGATCTCTCCCCCTTCATTACTAAATTAATAAACCTGTCTTTCTCCAACAACCTGGTCCCTAGTAATCTGAAACAATCCTGGGTCCTACCACTACTAAAAAACACCACTCTCGACCCGGACATACCCACTAACTATAGACCCATTACTACCGTCCCATTCTTACTAAAGATTCTGGATAGAGTGGCCTATCTACAAATCCAGGATTACCTTGAGACTAACCATTTACTAGGAACTCGCCAATCTGGCTTTCGACCACAACATGGAACAGAAACGGCCCTTGTTGACCTCAAGTGCCAGATAGACGAACTCAAAGATAAAGGTAAGGCTGCTATTCTCCTTCTCCTCGACCTTTCCGCTGCCTTTGACCTGGTTGACCACAAAATCCTGTGCAACCACTTGTCATCGGCAGCACACTTCTCCCATTCTGCGGTCACATGGATTCAATCCTTCCTGGATAATAGGACCATGCGGGTCTTCTCGCCCCTAGCAGCGGCTGACCCTATTCCCATTACTTGCGGTGTCCCACAAGGTTCCTGTGTCTCACCTACTTTGTATAATATATTTACAAAGCCCTTATTCGACAAACTGGACAATCTGGGTGTCACCTACACGAACTACGCAGATGACACCCAGATACTCCTCACCCTATCCGGTAATTACAACGCGGACGCCAATTGGATCAATGAAGTCTTCTCCATCATTCAGGCATGGATGGCCATACATGGCCTCTGCCTGAATGATGATAAGACCGAACTGCTTCTTGTCGGCTCACCTAATACTATCCGGAAACTCTGCCCCAGCTACACCAGCTTTACCATTGACGGCAACACCTTACCCATTGCCAAGAGTGTAAAAACCCTTGGTTTCTATTTAGACACAAATACCAACCTAGCCAAACAAATTAATATGACTGCCTCAGCCACTGCCTACTCTGGTAAATTAATCAGGGCCTGCAGGCCATTGATCTCACCCAACAACTGCCTCACTTTAGCCAGAGCACTCATTCAATCTAAATTGGACTATTGTAACAGCCTCTATGTAGGCGCCAACAAAACAGTAATCAACAAACTGCAAGTCTTACAAAACAACGCACTCCGTGCCGCCCTAAATATTCCCAGAAGTGAACATATCTCCGCTACAAGAATCGCCTGCAATTGGCTCTCCATCCAACAAAAACACGACCTAAAAACCTTATGCCTTACATACAAAGCTCTTAACCATCTAGCCCCACCCTATCTCACTAACAAATTTACATTAAGACAGAACACTAGAACCACTAGATCCTTTAACACACTACAACTGACGGTGACCAAATACTCCCTCAAAAGAGCTGGTGGATCCAGCTTCCCAACTCTGGCCTCACAACTTTGGAACACTGTTCCACTGGATATCAAATCCACACCTACCTTCCAACCCTTCAGAACTAAGGTCATCACTTGGTTACTCAACAAATAACCAACCATGTATGTATGCTTTCCTAATGTACAAATGTTTCTTATTATGCACTACTGTCTTTCTGTTTACTCTGCCTCATTACTACTGTACTATTGTTCCCTACTGCTGCCTGTAACTTGATGCTCTAAGCGCACATATACCCCTGGGTCAAGAGCGCTATACAAATAAATAAATAAACAAATACTTTTACAAAGAACCACAGTAAGGCAGGATGAGCAGAGTTCTATTGGAGAGCATGGAAGTCAATTGCAAGGCCCACTCTTGGAGAGAGCAAACAGAAGGGGTCCAGGTTCACACAGTGGGTTATGCCCAAAGAGTCTTGTAGATAGTTCGCACAAAAAGGATGAAATTCAAGTCAGGAAAAGTTAGCTAGGTTGTCCCAGGCTAGCCCAGGTTAGAAAGTCGAGGCTTTACTGTCACCCGAACTATCTGTCGCAAGGGAAGCCAGGCGGGACACAGTACCTTAAGTGTGAAGGAAGCTCCAGCGGGGGCAGTTGTTCCTGGCAGCAGGTGCAAGTTGGTGTTTCGTCCAGAGGAAGAAGCGGTCTCGCCGTGGAGGAAAGATGAAGGTCGTTGCACTGCCAGGGAAGAAACCAGACGCGGAGTTCTCCGGTTAAAAGGCACTACCCTTCTCTTTGGGGTAGTGGTAAACCGTGGTATTCCGGTTGCCGGGGTGCTTGGCACGGACAAGGCGGCCACGAGATGCTCCAGGAAGGTGAAAAGAAGGCGAAACTGGTTATCCCCACCAGTCAAAGGAAGAAGACTCTCTGGACTGGAGATCTCCTCTGTCGTCGGGAAAAGTGGTGAGACGGTTCAGCAGGGCTCCACCGGTGGTGTCGTCATTGCAGGTCGGCTCAGCTTCTCCCTCCTCGGATTCTTAGGTCCTGTGGCGACTTCTGAAGTTCCAGTCCCCAAAGCCCTGCTTTTATGCAGCACACCCCCATTCACTCAGCCTAGCTGTCAATCACACATGCTAAGTGGTGAGCCGGCCAGCTCACCACTTGGGCCAATCACACAAGAGTGCGACTTGAGTTACCAAGGTAACTCAGTCCAGGGTGCCTAAACCCCCTCACACGCCCCCTGTGGTACCCAGACAGAGTGGCACCACTTTTGGAGGCTTCTGTGGAGAAGCCCGCCAAAAAGTGGAACAAAGGGCTCGACTTGGGTTGGAGTCACAGAAGAGAACACAAACGCCATTTTAGAATCGAGTTCTGGCAAAAAAATACCAAACGGTGAATTAATATTCATTAAATAAACCGGCGGTATGTTCGAGGCTATAAGAATTAAATAATTAAAGTTGGTAGCCTCGAACAATGAGAAAATCCGATAGAGATATATTTGCGATCGAATATAAAAAGTAGCATCCACTGCCACCAGCCAAAACTCGATCAGGGGGGACGGAGACGTGCCCCCCCGAACAACAGACCCCGGGGCAATCAAATTGCCCCGACCAGTACGTCCACAATATGATGGTTTGTACTGGTTTCTGTTCATAATTTGGGACTAGCAAAGCCAATGGTGACTTTACATGCCCTGGGAGACAGTAGTCAGTCCCAGGGTATGGAGTCTATGATGGGGGGTCGCTACGACACCCCTGGGTTACGGCACGGAGGGTGCAGTGTAACCCACATCAAAAAACACATGAGACCCTATGGAGTAAAAGACCCCATAGCCCATAAAACACATGGAAAGTTAAAGGAACACCTCAAATCATGTCTAAGAGTGGGAGCAAAAGAATCTTACTCTTAGCAGGAGAGAAAAAAATAAACCCCAAAAATCCAGCAAAGCTGCTGGGGGACTCACTAGGTTTGGGAAATTAGCCTTACAGAGAATTCTCCCTAACACTCGCCGCCCCCCCAGACAAAGGGACAGGAGGATTTAATCCACTCCTGGATGAACCTCATACATCTAGTCGATGACATACATCCTAGAGAGTCCATCAGCATTTTGATGGTGACACCCTGACCTGTGATCAATGGTGAAATCAAACCCTTGCAGGCACATAGACCATCTCAATAGTTTTGGATTTTCTCACTTCATTTGCATTAACCATCTCAAGGGTTGGTGGTCAGTCTGAATGCCAAAAGTAGAACCATACAAGTATGGCCTAAACTTCTTCAGTACCCACACAATAGCAAAGTATTCTCTTTCGATTGTTGCCCACCTTGTCTAAGGATCCTTCAGTTTTCTACTGATGAAGCAAATGGGGTGCTCCCTACCCTTCTCATCCAGTTGGCTAAGGACTGCACCTCTACCCACATTAGAAGCATCTGTCTGCACATTGAAAGTTTGGTGATAGTCAGGAGCTCTCAGTACTGGTGCTTGGCAAAGAGCTTTCTTCAGGTTTTCAAAGGCCTGATTGCATTCCTCATTCCATTTGACCTTCTTAGGGAATTTTGGAGAGGAGATTACATTCAGTGGAGAAGCTATGGTCCCATAGTTCTCAATGAAATTCCTGTAATACCCAGTGAGGCCTAGGAAGGCTCTCACCTGGGTTTGAGTAGTAGGTGTTGTCCAATTTTGCACAGCTTCAATCTTACTGAGCAAATGCCTTATTTCTCCACCTCCTACCTCATGCCCAAGGTAGACCACCTTACTCTGACCAATTTGGCATTTACTTGCCTTTATGGTCTGATTGGCCTGTCCAAGAGCCTGCAGAACATACACTAAGTGGTTCACATGTTCTTCCCAGAATTGGCTGAACACTGCAATGTCATCCAAGAATGCCATGCAGAAGTCCTCCATCCGATTCAGAACCTGATTCACCATTCTTTGGAATGTAGCAGGTGCATTCTTCAATCCAAAAGGCATAACCTTAAATTGGTATAAGCCAACTGGGGTAGAGAATGCAGTCTTTTCCTTGGCATGGTCTGTCAGGGCTTTTTGCCAATAGCCTGACGTAAGGTCAAATGTGCTGAGGAACTTGGCTGAACCAAGTCTATACACCAAATCATCTGTCCTTGGCAAAGGGTGGGCATCAGTCTTGGTGACTGTATTAAGAGCTCTATAGTCCACACAGAATCTCAATTCTTTGGATCCTGCCTTTGGTACTTACACAACTGGGCTAGACCATGGGCTAGTAGAGGGCTCTATTACCCCGAGATCAAGCATCTTCTTGACCTCCCCTTTGATGTGGGTCCTCACATTTTCTGACATCCTATATCCTCTGCTTTTGACTGGCAGACAGTCACCAGTGAGTATATCATGCTGTCCCCAAGGGGTCAAGCCTGGTGAAAGTGAGAACAGAGAGGCAAACTGATTTAACATGGCTTTGCACTCTTGTTGTTGCTTAGGTGTCAGATTTGAAGAGAGATTTACTCCTTCAATCTTTTCGTCCAAGGGTAAGCCTCTGAGGAGATCAGGTAGAGCTTCGCTCTCTTCTTCCTCTTCCGTTGAAGCCAGAAGCAAGGCTCCTACTTCAGGTCTGGAGACATACGCCTTTAGTCGGTTGGTGTGGAAGACTCTGGGAGCCTCCTTGGGATTGCCCAAGTCCACCAGATAGTTCACCTCTCCAAGTTTACCCACAACCTTGAAGGGTCCCATCCATTTATCTTGCAAGGCCCTCTGCCTTGTTGGGATCATAACTAGAACTAGCTGGTCCTGAGTGAACTCAACCATGTTAGCCTTCTGGTCATGCGACAGGGCCGCAGTTGAAAGACCCTTCTCCACCAGCCTCTTTGTAGCATGGAACACAGTCCCCACATGAAGGTTGAGATGAAGTTGTTAACGAGCTACTGCTAACAGCTCAACGCCCCACTCATTCATAGGCCTGCTAATCAAATGAGGAGCCGAGCAGACATTACCCGCCTGTAGCCTGCCATGCGAGCAGGATTCACCTTTCAAGTGGCGGTTGCAATTCCTGAGAATGGTCTTCAGAGCTTAAACCTCTTTTTGCGTTGTCTGTACACTGTCGAAACTGCTTACCCAATTTTTCTTGTATACTAGACAAACACAGCCTTTTTTGCGAGACAATCTGAGTTGTAAGATCTAGTATATCTCTAGATAGGCGAGCTGCCATGTCAGAAGATTTTATTTCTACTTGTCTTGGGGATGGCAGCCGCCTAGCCTCGGGGGTCCTAACATACTCAGGAAAGGAATTACATCTATCAGTCACCAACAGCGGGAGGGCGGGATCAGTCCCCTCCAAGAACATCTAGCGCTGACCCACTGTGGTAGTTATTTGCATTGAGGTCATCCCATTTGGGCCACGAGTATTACAGCTGTAGTCTGTGCGATCACAAGGTAGTACAAGGACCTCAGGAGGTTTCGGCAAGGACTCTCATGCAGCGCCTCCATATTTAATGGGCTATTAAAGGAGATCAAAAGTGACTTTTCTCTGGAAGTCTCATTAAGCAGCAGGTCACCATTGGTTTGGATAGCCAAAGGAGGGTCCTCCATAAGCCCTTTCCCATTTACTACTAATGAGGGGTCGCTCTCTTCTCCCCCCATATTAACACACACATCTTGACCATAAACAAATGGAGCAACAGTGCAGCTCACAAACATGGGTGTAATGCTTACCTTGTCCCTGCAGGAGCGTGAATGGTCTGGAACCCTGGTGATCTGGCAATGCTGGTTAAACAGGATTTTCCCCTGTCACAAAGAGAGTAAAAATAGGAAGGGTACTGGATTCAATATTATGTGGTTACTATTCTATGGCTCACCCCTTTTCCCACCTAGCTGACTCCCTTAATGTTTTGATGCGCCCCATTCTCCTCCTCACCTGTGTCTTGATATTAGAGAGCTCTCCAGCCTGCTTCCATGCAGGGTTGCGCTGGTGGTGAGGCTCAAGAAGATCTCAGGCTGTGAAAGTCGAAAAGGCCTCTGAAGGTAAGTGTCTGGATTTTTGGAGGGATTTTTTGTTTTTAGGTAGTGGGGCGTTGAAGTCTTTGGGAGAAAAATGGTTCTATGGTGAGAGAGCTCTCTGTTGATGTAGATTTAACAACCCTCTCTTTCTTTTGCAGGTTCGCTGAAGAGAATAGTTTCACTTGAAGAGCACGGACGTCATCGAAGAAATAACATTAAGTTTTCTCTTGTGTGCGCGCAAAGGTTTGGAAAGGCGCGCAGCACTACTTCCCTTCGTTACCAAGCTATGGTGCCTTCTGTGTGAGGTAAGTGTGCGCTCATAGTTGAGAAAGGCGTGCAGCACTTCGTGCCTTCGTTACTAAGCTATGGTGCCTTCTCTGTGAGAAAAGGTTTTGAAATGCTTGTCGGAGCTTCAGGTACGTAAACGCGCAGTTTTACTTTCACTTGCTTCAATGTTTTAAAAGTTCTTTCATTAACTGTTGTACCTTGTCTTTGCAGGTTTTCGGAGGTTGGAAGATTCCTCGATGAAGCCGTGGCTGTGGAAGAAGATTGCTGACTGAACTGCGGAAAATGAAGTAACCTGTCGGAGGACTACTGCTGTGGAAAACATGACTTTCTCTATTTTTTTACATGTTTGTGAGCTGAGTGCCGGTAGCGTTACACCGCTGTTAGCGGAACTGACGCGGAGGGTGTGTTACTGCGGGGGCGAGCTTTTATAGACCTCCCTGCCCAACTACTAGATCTCAATTGCTTCTTAGTCAGTGACTCGCAGGAGGGCCATCTTAAGGGGAATGGTAAACCATTGGAACTCTATG
Source organism: Ambystoma mexicanum (assembly GCF_040938575.1). Lineage (NCBI taxonomy): Eukaryota > Metazoa > Chordata > Amphibia > Caudata > Ambystomatidae > Ambystoma > Ambystoma mexicanum. Next base: position 643,418,298 of record NC_090939.1, read on the forward strand.
GGAGCACATTGTAACTTGGTACTGAGGAATGTGAGAACACCGGGTTTGCCATGCTAATACCCATATAGCCCCCACAGATCAACACCAATACCCCATCCTGCCCTGAATACCTGATCCCAACCCTGTAACTCTGGAGGTGATCATGGCAATGGGTGCCGGGTCAGACAGGGGAAATGCTTCTAGCATTCCGACTTGCTGGCGTGTACTTGCCGACCTTATACCCATTGTAATCCTGCGAAGTGAGATTGTCCAAAGATCGACAGTCCAACAGTCACCACAGCCGAAGACACAGTAGGCAAAATCCAAGGGTGTTAAGATTGTTAGGCCCCACAAGGGCTATTATAATATTTCACAACTTATTACACTATAGTAGTTGTATCACTGGGCCGTATTAGATGGCCCTTCTCTGTTTTAGGTAGCCCTTTTTTTTTCCTTTTCCACTCTCCAGAAGATCCACTCAAGTTGCGGCAAAGAGCTGCTAGGGAGGGGTTACTGGGAGAGGGGGGGCCGCCTTGCACTGAGGCAGAGAAGGGTGTAGTCTGCATTCACTGCCTTACTAACTGGGCTTACTAGGACTCACCCTAGTGCATCCCCCGCTCTTGCTCATCCTCAGACTTTCACCCGGATTCCCGGACTCCAGAGGACGCCACGCAGCAACCTGCCTCACACCTCGGTCCTCCAACCTCGCACAGCCTTACCGCTCTGCTTTACCGTGCCTTGACTTGACTAACCTTGCCTAGCCTTGCATGGCTCGTGTGGCTCTCTTCCCAACAGCCACAGCAGGCAGGAGACGAGGCAAGAGAGTTTGAGGAAGGGACCTTCAAACATGCCAAAACGTGTCAAGTCCCACTGCTTCAGAAACGACACAGGCAATAACTCATGCAGCAGCCGCTTCTGACACCACCATCAAACCAAATATACACTCTGTCACCAGAAAAGTAAAGGACCAATTCAATTTGGTGCTGATTCATGTGAAGTTCCATCTGTGTTGTCTGATTACTTATTGGAAGATGGTCTATGCTTCTGAAGAGACCTTGAATGGGCTGATGTGTGGGGGTGTTATACTCCAGAGCTAGTCTCATGCTTACCAGTTTCCTTGGAAATATTAGGCTGACTGCTGATAGGCAGCTTAGACTTGCACTAGAGAATGCTCTTGATATGCCGCTTAACCATATTAGGAAACCAATGAAGACTTTAGTATTCCAACTAAGTAGGGAACAATTGACTGTCAACATGGCAACTAAATCTAATGCTGCTGCCTATATTGAATATATTCAGGATCTGGAAACGGCTCAGAGATATATCTCCCAATTTTTGGATAATTCCTTAGTATGGAATTACCTACGACTGCAATTTAACACTGTGAAGACCTACGAGATAACAGGAGCTTGGCTAAAAATCCAGAGGAACTTCGGACATTGCCACTTGTGCGCTGAAATGCTGTTGGAAATAGTTCAACACCTACTGACTGAATGTACCTCTCTAACTAAGCTTCTAGCGCAGGCTTTGAGCTCAGCTGGTTTGGATGGGAGCCTGACTTCAAAGACTATCCAGAACTTATTTATGAGTGGCTGTGATGCAGCATGTATTTTCTTTTTTACTATTTACCAATATTATGAATATGTTTTGGATTGCGTGTGTAAATGAAGGTTGAGCGAGAACGTTTTGTCTCCTTGAATGCTTTCTTTTTCTTTGGATTTAATCTGCATGGTTTCTTTTACTGTGGTATTAAAAGTAGATATTTTTGTTAACTTTATAATACCTTAATAAATAAAATAAAATAAAGATTTGCAACAATTGGAGCCAAGTTCAAAGATATTGGAGTCATTGCCTTAGGAGTTGGTGGTCATCCCTCTGGACTCTGGTAAACTCGCTCTCTAAGGACTATGTTATAACGTCTCTGAGGTGCTTTGTTTCTGGCAACTGAACGATGAGGAAAAAGAGAATCACCTTGCTAGAGTTGCGCCTGCTGCTTTCTCAATTTTAGTTGAAGCACTCAAGCACTGCAAACGGCCCTGGTTCTCAAACTCAGGACCTCCCATCACTGAGGGTGCATCTGCTCCTAGATGAAGAGATGGCACAGAACAAAACTTCAGGGTGATCTGGGAAAAGAACTCCAGAAAACGCTGATAGCAAAGTGAGACAGGGCAAAGGTGTGATTACTCCCAAATGGCTTTGGGAGCCTCTTTAGACTTGGTGCAGTGCCATGGCTCTTTGCAAGAGATGATAGCTCTGCCGAAATTGCCAGAAAAAAATGACAATACCTGCCAACAACTTGAAAACAGGGAACGTGTTTACTATGAGCTTCAAATGAACTGCAAAAATCTTGAAAATCACTCAAGAAGAGAACACATTTATATTAAACTACTCAAAATGTATTCAGAAAGGGTCTGACTTTGTGCCTCATGTGTAAATGATGTTTCAGGACATTTTACGGTCCTCATGTGAAACTGCTATAAATTGACAGAGCTCACTGTATGGACCTGTCGTGCAATGATGACACATATAATTTCTGCTCTCTTCATACCGAGTAAAAGAAAAGATTCTGCAAAAAGTGAGAAAATAGGACTCTCATTGATTTGTGAAATCAGAACTCTACAAAGGTTTGGCACCCAGTTTACAAGCTCATTCTAAATCCGTCAGACTTCATCTATATTTTATCTGCCAAATATGCTTATACATGCTTACACACCATAATAAATACCATATCATTAACCAATATGGCTACTGATGTATTAGCCATTACTTTGCTATAATCTGTAAACTATATCTGTAAACTATACTTAATAAGCTGTAGGGGGCTATAAGGAGGTCTGTATTACACAGTAATAAATGTGGTGACTGCGGGGGTGTACCCTTTGAGCCACTCTTCAGTTGGACACTCTGTGTTTCACAAACACACGAAAGCGGCGTGCTTCAGGAGCAGCTGCAGTACGGGCTGCTAAGCATATTTGCAGCTGCCAAACGTGGAGATATGGAGAACTGGACCAGGACTCCACCCCCAGCATTTATTTGTATCAATGAAGAACATCTCACCTCTCCAGTGAATTCTGCTGGTGTGGCTCGAGAAGATGTGGGGCTAGTCACTGCAATACCAAGCAGCAAAGCCAATATTTATCTGCGATGATTACCACAAACATGTCACCAAAAGACTTTTGACCTTGGAGACACTAGTAAGGGGATTAAGTCGGACACAAAAATTACAGACTTTTTCTCTGTCTGGGATATTACCCAGATTAATGACGTTGCCTTTGTCTCTGAGTTTTGCTATGACTTGGCAGAGGAGCCTGTGTTGTTGCTCCCTTGCCTTGGTTCTAAAACCATTGAGTCAGTTGTTAAGGCACTTGTAACAAATTATTCCGTGCAAAATCAGAAGTCTCTCTTGACGCCAGCAAGCTCACCATTGCCCAGCTTGCTTGGAACTTACTTAGATACCAGCCTGGTGTTGACTGACTTTGAATCTGCTGTTGCTGCTGTCACGGCTGATATGGTATCGATATTACCGGCACATACACCAGCACTCACAAATATCAACACAGAAACTCTTCAAACCTGAATGAGTCCTTTCTGGACCTACCACAATAGTGAGACTGCTGGTAATGAATTGTCTGCCTACGGCCAGCATTTGGAAAATAGTATCACTCTAACACAAGTAGGAGAGAGCGATGATGAACTGAATACACGTCGCAAAGTCCTAATGTCAGTGGATCTTCTGCGGCAATGTTTAATATACTCTCCCGGTTGATAGCCAGATGTGACACTATTGACAATAAACTTGACATTCAAGGTAACATATTGTGTGTACACAGAACATTCTTACTAACTCTAACAATGCTCACGCAATCAGTTTGGACAAAAACTATGCTAATGTAGTGTCACTAACGAAATCTGTTCTCACCCGACAGCAGGAAAGTAAGATATCATTTAGCTGCACTCCTGCTGGAGTGGACATTGACACAGAAACTTGGTATACATTAAAGAAAAAAAGGGTGATTAAACAAGCTATTATGTATGATGGTCTTTTAGCAAAAAGGAAAAAGCATACACCCTTGACTAATCTGGCAGATCCTGATAGGTGTCTCTGGGCCGCTAAGCACCTACACGCTCCACATACAGCCGATATTAGCTCTGTGGTTGTCTTTAAGGATCATTTGATGAAGGGGTCTAATAAGTCAAAATGTGTGGCTAAGATTTCATTTATCGTGAAAGAAGAAAATTATGCTATGCTCAATCCATGCCTCCACTACTTAGTGCTGCAGGAATTGCTCCCGCTAATCGGTTGACTGCTCCGAGTCACCTAGGTGGTGTTTTATCATCAGGTCATGGACACAGAAAGCAAAAAAATCAGACTTCCCTCCAGCAGCGCTATCATAAAGAATATACCGTCATGGTGGCAGAGGGGCCAGTCTATAACCGTGAAAGTTTGTTTATGAGTCTGGCTTTTGCCGCCCTTAGGGTGGAACCTTCTGTTAACAATGCCATGATTCAAGCGGACCCAAGAGACTTGCAAACAGAGCTTCAACCAACATTATCAGCTTCCGAAAGTACAGAGAAGGTTAAGCTTCTACAAATGAGACGTCTCTTCTGTGACACAAAAAGTTTCTATCAAAACTATTTACGGCTGTTGGAGCTGTTTCATACAATGCTTCCCTTACGCTTCATCAGAAGTGAGGACATTTGAATAGTGGACTCCTGTGAAAATGGTAGACAAGTCACTTCTATTGTCCATTTTCAGGTAGAGAGTACTCTTGCCTATCTTATGCACTCCTGCTCTGCCTTAAATAGGCTTTGTTATGAGTGTACTGTTCTAGAAATTGATGTATTAGAGGGACCTGGAACATGTGGTAAATTACATAATGCTAACAGACACTTTACTGGACAGGTAAACGCATTCAGAGAGGAAAGGAATGTATCACCCTTTGGTTACGCACAGCATAGGTGCAGTCAGCCTATCTCAACTGGAGGTGGGAGTATTTGTAAGCCTGACCTGTGCCTGCAGTTGGTCCTCCCAACTATACACCAAAAAGTGGGAGAGCTTTGCAATACAGTACGGCGGGTCATTAGTCATGGGGAAAGTGAAGGGGGAGTGTCACAGGGAATGGCTCGCGACCATGATTGAAAAGAACAGGCAGCCTAATTCCCCTTTCTTATTCCTTATATTAGGTGGAATACTCATGGACATATGCACTTATTCGGAGGGGATAGTCTTTTAGGTTATATTGATGGTACAACATCCTTTCATCGCCTGCATGTTCATCCCCAGGCTTTTTAACGTGCACATTCCATCGAATGTGCTCATCGAATTATTTAGGGGCGGTGGGAAAGGGCAGATAAGGGTTTGGACGGGTAGGCAATAGCCAAAAATAAGTGTCGGATGGGGGATTGGTGGGGGGAAGCCCACCAAAAAAAAACAATGAGCCTTTTCGATGGAATGTGCACGTTAAAATGACAGGGGGTAAAATTACAGGCGATGAAATGACATGGAACCATATTGACAACCTTAGTGTGATAGCGTTTCAGGAAACTTGGATGATGGAGCCTCTACTCATTGATGGGTGGACCACGCTGTCAAAACAGGCCACTCAGTGTCCGAGGGGGTGCCCTAAACGCTTTTTGTTCTTGGGAGTTAAGAAACCATGGTGAGGGCTTAAGGGAACTAATTGTAATTATTATCTACAATCCCCCTTACTTGAGTGCCCACGCTGTGGTAATAACGGAGTTTAAAGAATTACTTGCCACTCAGGCTGGCTCTGTTACGATCCCTAATAGTGGGGACATTAACTCTAGAATCCCGAGAGATGATAATTCAAGGGGGCTGGAGATGGACTTATCGTCGTCTCCCACATTGAGTGACAGATTAGATAGGGCCTGTCATCGAGGGATCCAATTGGCTAACTTGCTATACTTGGCTGGATGGATTCATCATGCTTAATGCTGCCTATCCTTCTGACATACCACCCCACTTCACCAGAATTGGTCAGTATAGCAGTAGCATTTTAGAATACCTTTTTGTTGGTAACACACCATTTTTAATCCTTGATATGTGTGTGTTCCAACGACAGGAAAGTGACCATTATCCTATTGTTGCCAGCCTTAATTTGTAGAGTCATCAGTCGAGTATTGTCCCAACTGGGACACTTCAGGTTAATTCAACTCACAGACTGGTGGTAATATTGGTACAGCATCCCAGTTGGCTCAGCTTACTCTTAGTGATTATACATTGGGCCTCGAACGAGTATGGCGGCAAGTGGTAAAATTGGAGTTAGCTGAGTAATGGCACTGAGTGGCAGATTTACCTCCAGCAAAACCCTGGAGGTAAATCTTGCCACTCAACACGAAACAATCGGCAGACTTGGCAGAATTAGTGCAGGGGTAATTCTGCCGCAGTAATTCTGCAAAAAAGGCCACATTGGGTCCAATGGACCCAAAATAAATGGGGATTTACACTGCAACCACCACTTGTAATCAGGTGGAAATTCCGCCTGACCAAGTGGTGGTAACTGTGCATCCGTTTGGTGGTATTTGAGAGGATTTACCTCTGAAATACCTCCAAACTCGTAATGAGGCTCATTGAACTCTATTTCTCCAGCATGGGGTCTGGCATGGATTCACTTGCTCATGAATATTCCCCGTCGTCAGGCTGGGAATCCTCGGTAAAGAAAAAATCAGTATCAGTTTCGTTTCTGATCTGTCTTCCTTAGTAGTAACCAATCACTGGTCTGGGTCATATTGCCCCCAGCCAATGACTGCCCTCTCCCTAAGCCCCGCCTCTGGCAGCCATCTTCACATTTTTACCGCACACTCAACTGTTGGTAGTCCTCAATAGAGCCTCAAGCTCCACCGTTTCTACATCCGATCAATGGGGACCCGTTTTGGATTTTTCTACGCCCCTCAAGGGTGATGTTTTCGTCGATTTACGCTTCTTGGAGGAGTCCAGAAGTTTCTGTGGCCTACCCCGGACATGGCCCAGGAGAAAGGAAGCTTGACGCCCGGAAAGCTGTTCAGGGTTTGCCCTGGATGCCAACTGCAGAATGTGTTCAAAGAGGACGAGCAATCGAAATGCCTCTACTGCCTTCATGAGGACAAAACGCACGTGGAGAAGAACTGTGCGTTTTGCGGGAACATGTCGGAACGGACCATCAAGGATCGACATCAACGTCTCTCCAACTGGCTGGAAGGAAAGAGCCCGTCAGGCGAGAAGAAGAAGAAGAAGTCTGAGTGGTCTTGTAAGTCCTGTGAGGGCACCCCGGCGACGGGGGCCCCACAGAAGGCAGAGCACCGCAAGTCCGTGGGCACCGGGAGCGCCGAACGGTCGGGCTCCTCGGCTGCCAGGCAGGGTGCACCCTCTCCAGCACCATTAGCCATGAGCCAGCGCTCTGGCTCAGGGAAGAGGAAAGCCGAGAACCCGGCGAAGCTTCTGGAGAGGCCCCGGTCGATCGCGAAGGATCCAGCTGAGGGTGACCGAGGCAGTGACCCTCCCCCCAAGGTGAAGGCCACAGGTCCGCCGAAAGCGGTGAAGGCCTTCATTCACCCGGCTAAAGCCTCTATCGAGGAAGTCGCGGCGGCCCTGGGGAGGCTACACCAGTGGAAGCGACCTCGGGACCCAGAGTTTCTCTGCCACCATGGAGGGAAGCCTCTTTCAGGCCCATCGAGAAGACCCCCGTGAAGACCCCGTCAGAAAAAGAGGGGGGGAGCTGGTGGCCACTGTGGACACGGACACAGCCTCCGAGGAGGAACTGGTCAAAGTCTTGCAGGGCCTCGATGAGGGCGTCGAAGAGGCCCAGTCCCACGGGAGGGATCCCGACGAAGGGGACGACGAGAACGACGGCGACGCTGGCGAGGTTCCTAGTCAACTGTTGCGCCCGTCGCTTCCGGAGCCGCAGGACAACCCGGCGGCCATTTTATTGGCAATACAATCCTTATGTTCGGAGATAAGGACGAGATTGCCCCTACCACCGGCGGGGGAGCCGGAACCAGGCCCGACAGAGGAGCCAAAGCCAGGCACGTCAGGAAGTCCCACAAACAAGAGAAGACGGACCCATCCAGCCCCGCCTTTTCAGCCCTCGTGGCCTGCTCAACCTTTGCCCACGTCCCCCGTACCTGGGGATGACATGGGAACGGACACAGCCACGACGGGTACGGATGACGACGGTGGTGACGATGGGACGAGCTCCCATCGCCTCCAGCCCGGGCCTCACCGCCCGACGAGATTGGGTCTTTCCACGCTATGATCGCCAGGGCATCTGAGCTTTTCCAGCTCTGCCCCGAAGAAAAGAAGAGGGAAGGTTTCCTTTACCAACGGCGCAAGGTCAAGAGGAAGACAGTCCTCGCCGTGCCTCTTTTGGATGACATCTGGGACGAGGGTCTCACCCTTCTCAAGAACCCGTCTACGATGCCTGCCAAGAGGGATCGGTACGAGAAGAAGTACCGGGTCCCCGACACGGCCCTTTGTGCCTTAGGGCGCAACCGACCCCTGACTCGGTCGGCTCAGCGGCGGCCAAGAAAAAAGCGGGTGGGGCATCGGCCTCAATGTCAACTTCCCCGCCGGACGGCAAAGGAAAGAAGCTGGATGCAATGGGACGACGAGCTATCTCGTCGGTGGCTACAACGATTAAGGCGGCCAACGCCCTCGCGATCGTGGCCCGCTACGACAGGGAGTTATGGTACAAGATCGCCCCCTGTTGGACTTCCTACCGGACGACAAGAGGGCTGAGGCCCTGGAAATCTTGCAGGAAGGGGAGGTGGCGTCGGACCACGCCGTAACGGTGGCAACGGACATTGCTGACACCGGTTTCCGCGAGCTAGGCAACAGCGTTTGCCTCAGACGACGAGGGTGGCTCAAGGCGACGGATTTCTGCCAGGACGTACAAGCCAAGGTTTTGGACATGCCGTTCGACGGGAACAACCTGTTTGGGAAAACAGTGGATGAGTCCCTCCAAGCCATCAAGGCGGACACGGAGACAGCTAAGGCCCTAGGAGTTCTCCAGCAACGAAGGCCGTCCTTTCGGAGCTTCGGAGGCAAGCAGGGTGCCTCCAAGGGATTCAGCGGTGGCTCCTCTACGTACCGCCAAGCGGCCCGCTCCTCATCGCAGGAAGCCTATAAAGGACGAGGCAAGTCGGGTGGACCCCGCCGTCGTCGCCGGGGAGGCCAAGGCGGCAAGGCGCCCTCCAAGCAAGATTGAACCGACCGTGGCGTCGGGCCCCCACCGAAGCACCCCGGTGGGAGGCCGGCTGCCAAAGTGCGGCAGCGCGTAGGAGTCCATCTCCACCGACTGTTGGGTGCTGGACGCCCTGACCCAGGGGCACGCCCTCAAATTTCTAAAAAAGTGCCCCCGCATTCCTCCCGTGGCCAGGAAGGAAAACCACGCCCCTCAACTACTGTTGGAGGTAAGGGCGATGCTCAAGAAAAGTGCCATCGAGCTCATCCCAAAGAGGCTCCGGGGCTCCGGAGTATACTCAAGGTACTTCCACGTGAAAAAGAAGACAGGAGGGTGGCGACCCATCCTGGACCTGCGACGACTGAACAAGTACATCAAGGCACAGAAGTTCCGGATGGTCACCCTCCAGCACGTGCTGGAACAGCTGGAGAAGGACGATTTCCTGTCGTCGTTGGATTTGGAGGATGGATACTTTCACATTCCCATTCTAAAAGGACACCGGAAGTTCCTCAGGTTCGTGGTCCAAGGGCGGCACTACCAGTTCAAGGCCCTCCCGTTCGTATTGAAGTCGGCACCCAGGGTTTTCACCAAGTGCCTCGCTCCAGTGGCGGCGCGGCTGCGCCTGCAGGGGATCCACGTCTAACCCTACCGGGACGATTGGCTCATCCGCGCAAGGACAAGGGAGCTCGCCGTAGAACACACAGCGAAGACCATCCAGCTGCTCATGGACCTCGGGTTCTCCATCAACTTCCCCAAGTCCCACCTGGTCCCGGCTCAAGTCGCACTGTTTCTGGGAGCCAAGCTCGATACAGTGGCGCGTCTGGCCTCGCCGTCGGAGGAAAGGACAAAGGCCATCCTAGGCAAGGTGCAGCGTCTTCTGGCCACGGACGTGGCCAGGGTGAGGTCCGTCAAGTCCCTCCTCGGGATGATGTCCTCTTGCATTTATCTTGTGCGCCTGTGCAGGCTGCGGATGCGCCCTCTTCAGGAATTCCTCGATGCCCGCTGGATTCAAGCGACGGGCAGCTTCGAGGACAGTATCCCTCTCAACAAGACCTTCCGACGGGCGATCCGGTTTTGGGACACCCGCGCTCATCTAGCAGCAGGGACAGACTTTCAGACCCCGGCCCACCAGGTGACTGTGACGACGGATGCCTCCCTGGAGGGGTGGGGAGCGCACACCGGAGATCTTCATGCGAGAGGCCTTTGGCTCCCGGAGGAGAAGCCGCTCCACATCAACATCCTGGAGCTCCGGGCAGTGTTCTGGGTCCTCAGGTCCTTTCTCCCGTCCCTCAAGGGCAAGGTGGTGAGGATCTTCACCAACAACACCACGACGATGTTCTACACCCAGAAGCAGGGCGGAACCAGATCCCCAGCACTATCCAAGGAAGCCCAGGATCTGTGACATTGGGCCGTTGCCCAAGGGATGTTTCTGGTGCCGTTTCATCTGGCAGGGATAAAAACACCATCGCCGACTCACTCAGCAGAGAGCTGCGCTCGTGCCATGAGTGGGAACTACGCCAGGATCAAGTGGACCGACTCTTCCAGCGATGGGGCAAACCCCAGATTGACCTGTTCGTGACAGCGACGGACTCCAAGTGCCAGAGGTTCGCCTGCAGGTTTCCACAACCGAGGAGCATGGGCGATGCTTTCTCGTTCCCCTGGGACGGCGTGGGCCTGTATGCATTCACTCCATTGCCGTTGCTGCTCCGACTCATCAACCAGCTCAAGAGGTCACGGTGCAGGATGATCCTCGTCGCACCGGCGTGGCCGAGGCAGATCTGGTTCCCGGATCTTCTGGACTTGTCGGCGTCCCTACCGGTCAAGCTGTAGACGGACGCAGATCTTCTTTCCAGAGAAGGAGGCACACTCCTTCATCACGACCCAGAGTCACTGAACTTGCAGGCCTGGCTCCTGCAGTACTAGAGTTTGGAGGGTATGATATCCCGGCTGACTGCATAGAGGTTCTTGCAAAGGCCAGGGCGTCCTCAACTCTCTAGTGCTACGGTAATAAGTGGAAGAAGTTCTCTGTCTGGTGCCGTGCACAGAAGATTAGCCCTCTGCGGATTACTGCCCCTCAAGTACTGCCGTACCTACTGTCGCTGGCTAAGGCTGGACTAGCTCACGCTTCCATCAAGATACATCTGGCTGCAATCTCCCGATACACCAGAACTACTGGACGGGCGTCCTTGTGGTTTCATCGCCTGGTGAAAGAATTTATGAAGGGACTGTTCCGATCGTTGCCACCGGTGAAGGCTCCTGCCCCGGCGTGGGAGCTCAACGTGGTGCTGTCTAGGCTCATTTGGCGCTGTTGAAGTTCCTATCGTGGAAGACCACTTTTCTTGTGGCCATCACCTCCGCACGACGAGTGGGAGAGATCCAGGCCCTATCCTGCAAGCCTCCATACTTGATTTTTCACGACACTAGGGTGGTCCTGAGGATGCACCCCTCCTTTATGCCCAAGGTGCCGTCGGACTTCCACCTCAACGAGCCATTGGTGTTACCAGTTTTCTTCCCGTCGCCTTCGTCGCCGGCCGAGAGGACTTTGCACTCGCTGGATGTGGCTAGAGCGCTGAAGTTCTACGTGGACCGCATGAAGAGTTTTCGGAAGTCGTCACAGCTGTTTGTGATCATTGGGCCTGTGAACCAAGGGAAGGCTCTCTCAAAGGCTTCCATTTCCAGATGGCTCTCCGCTGCATCATGCACTGTCACCGGTTGGCAAACCGACCGTAGCCCGGCCGTCCGAGAGCCCATTCGACCAGAGCGATCGCTGCTACCACAGCGTTCTTGTCTGGTGTGCCCCTGCTGGACATCTGCAGGGCTGCTACATGGAGGTCGATGCACACCTTCACGAGATTCTACTGCGTCATCCGGGATTCCAGGGAGGAGTCCAGAGTTGGCCAAGCAGTGCTGCGCAACCTGTTCGCCTGAAGACCTGGTGGGAAGGTAAGAGTTGCTTAATGTTGAGTTCATGTAATGCTTAATGTTGAGCCTTTTGCCACTCCCTGTGGTTGTGCATGTGTGTACTGCTATGTATTCTTATATTCATGAGCATGTGAATCCATGCCAGACCCCATGCTGGAGAAGGAACAAGTTACTTACCTGTAACTGTTGTTCTCCAGCATGGGTCTGGCATGGATTCACATGCAAACCCTCCCTGCTACCCCTCTGCGGCTCTTCACTTGGTCATACTGCCACTTTATGTGCTACACAATCTGAAGATGGCTGCCAGAGGCAGGGTTTAGGGAGAGGGCAGTCATTGGCTGGGGGCAGTATGACCCAGAGACCAGTGATTGGTTACTACTAAGGAAGACAGATCAGAAACGAATCTGATACTGATTTTTTCTTTACTGAGGATTCCCAGCCTGACGACAGGGAATATTCATGAGCATGTGAATCCATGCCAGACCCATGCTGGAGAACAACAGTTACAGGTAAGTAACTTGTTGCTTCCACTGACTTCCAACCCCCATTGGAGGTTGCCCAACATGCAATTACCAACTACGAAACATGTTTAGAAAGCATTAAGTCAGGCACTTTTGTCAATCTTTTATCTCAATCTAGAGTGGGTGTTGGTCCTAAAAGAAGTTACCAACATACCTATGACAAACACATTAGAGATAAGAAAAGGACCGTACGGAAAGCACTCTGTGTCTTGGTACGGCAGGTGCTCCACCCGGTTAATCATGCCACTGAGTGAAGATCATAAAAAACGATTACTCTAAATGGCTTAAAACTGGTTCTATGTTGATGCATCAGCCGTTTTTTTGCTGCAATTGTTGCTGACAATTTGTTGCCGAAAAAATCTTCAAATCTTTTTGATTTGGGGGGTTTGCCCCCCAAACTCCAGCCCCCCCCCTTTGAATTATTCCCTATACGAAACCCCACCCGACCCCTTATATGCACCCCCATATTATTTAAAGATTGTTCCTGCAAAAAGGTTTTGCCAAAAAGTGCTATGGATTAAAAAAAACGGAAGAGGAATGAACATCGTACCTAAACACCATGTGGAATGCTCCCAATAGCGAGCCTTGGTTTTCTCTTCTCAAACCAATAACTTTTGGAAGATCATCAATAGCAATAAACCATTTTAAAGAGAGGTCAATAGTGTTTCAGAGCAGGTTTGGGTCTATCACATTGACATGTCCTTTGGAAGAGATGGAACTGAGAACTCCACTGCTGCCAATATTACCACTAACTGGCTCTTCTCGAAAAGCCCTAGGGACATTCATGGTATGATAAGGACCAGTAAATCGTCATGGGCACTTGGCCATGATATAATATGATATGATGTGGAACGCAATTGTTTCTAGGCGCGAAAAGACAAGGAGGGGGAAATAAGGGAGGACAGAATAACGATCTTACTAGGCCTTGTGTCATTCAGATTGTGCAAGAGCAGGGAAGAGGGAAGGGGGGAAGTGCCAGGGGGGAGGGGAAGGTGGAAGTGCAGTTAACTCACAAGTGCAGCCAATGGGCAGCTCATAAGTGCAGAAAGAAGAGACTGTAGGGTTGCAGATATAGACCCTTAAATGCTGGGGAGCCCGGAGGCAGTGCGAGGGCAACTGGACATGCAGGAGCCCGGGCCCGAGTTCAGAGGGAGGCCAGGTGACCAGTGCGCGGAGCAGTCAGGTGCATCAGCAGGGGAGAGGAAGAGAGAAAGCAGAAGCGAAAAGCAAGGTCTTGAGTTGCTTCTGGAACCAGAGGTGGTTCTGCTCAAGTTTGAGAGAGGCAGGGAGGCTGTTCCAGAGAGAGGCCCCAGCCGAGGAGATAGATCTGCCCTCAACTCTCTGCTTGGAGAAGCGTGTGACCCTCCGAGAGTTGGTATTGGATAAGCAGAGAGTTCGAGAAGGAAGATGTTATGGAAGAGAAAGTAGAGCAGCCCCGGGCCCCAGAAAGCCGTGTGGACAATGAATAGGGGATTGAAGTTGATCTTTGCAGCCAGGGTAGCCAGTGAAGAGATTTCAGAGCTGGAGAGATCTGATCCCTGCTCTTGAGGCCAAGGACAAGTCTTGTAGTCCTGTTCTGGATAAGTTGTAATGGTCGAAGAGAAGAGGCAGGAAGATTTACAAAAAAAGCTGTTGCAATAGTCCAGCTTAGAGAGGACCAGAGCTCTGGAGACAGTGAGCTTCTGGGGGAAAGTGAGAAAAGGAATAATACCTCTGTGGAGGTGCACCTGATAGTTTGACTACTTAGAGATGTCAGAGATGTGAGGAGAGAAGGAGAGGGTGGAGTCGAAGATGACACTGAGGTTCTTAGCCTCACAGGAAAGAGCTGTAAGAGGGCCCAGAGTGTGCAGCCAGAGAGAGATAGGAAAGGAGCGAGCAGGTGTCCCAATTAGGAGGATCTCAGTCTTACTAGAATTAAGGCAGAGATCAATGTTGGTTCTTGCAATCTATTGATGGTTTTTGTAATCTATTGATGAGATCTGACATAGAGCTTTGCTCCATGCCTTATATTGGTTGTTTCACTGTATCACTGTCACACAGTGTGTACCATTGTCTTGGAGGGACAGTATAGTTGTCCCAGTTTTAAAAAAAGGAAGCCACACTGAACCCAGTAACTACTGATTATTGGCGATTTTGCACGCCCCAACTAAGATCTTTGCCATCCTAGAAGAGCTGGGAATCTGGGGATAGACGAACAACATCATCCCGTTTAATCAAACTGGATTTAGGTAGGGATTTAATACTACCATTAATGGTTTAGCTCTGTCCACTGGTAGTCAGTTGGCCGGGCTAATATGTCAAATTCCAGTGTATGCATCATATATTGATTTTAGCGCAGCATTCGTGGGGGCAGCTGTGGAGGAAGCTGTGCAATTGGAACATCTCTTTGGGTCTGCTAAAGATGATTATATTCCTCCATGAGCAGACCAGGGTACAGGTTTGCCTAGGTAATCATGGGGGGCTGACCGACTGCATACCCACTCAGAAAGGGTTAAACTAGGGGTGCATCCTTGCCCCCATGCTGTTTAACCTTTATCTGTTTGACCTAGGAATACCTGTCTCAAACTGTTCCTCTATTCCACCTCAATTTGGCAAAACCCTGCTACAATGGTTGGGTTATGCTGATGATTTAGTATTACTTGATCTTGCTCCAGGCGGACTGCAGCCATGACTGAGTGCTCTGAAAACATATTGTGCCTCATTACGACAATCGCGGTAAAAACAGAGTAATTACCGGCATGGAGTTATTAGCGTGTTCGTGTTCCCTCGACACCGCAAATAGCGGCTGATTACGAGAGCACGCGCGAACGCCCATGCTGGTAAAGGCTGCACCGCCATGCCGCTAAAGACCCCCCGATAGCGCCATCAAGGAACCCACTGAAACCGCCTCCTTCCAGGAGAAACCCCTTAATAACAGACTGTTAGGGAGAATTCTCTGTTAAGGCTAATTTCCCAAACCTAGTGAGTCCCCCAGCAGCATTGCTGGATTTTTGGGGTTTCTTTTTTTTTCTCCTGCTAAGAGTGAGACTCTTTTTCTCCCACTTTTAGACATGATTTGAGATATCCTTTGACTTTTTAATGTGTTTTATGGGCTATGGGGTCTTTTACTCCATAGGGCTTCATGTGTTTTTGGTATGTGTGTTACACAGCACCCTCCGTGCCGTAACACAGGGGTGTCATAGTGACCCCCAAACATAGACTCCGTACCCTGGGACTAACTACTGTCTCCCAGGGCATGTAAAGTCACCATTGGCTTTACTAGTCCTAAATTGTGAACAGAACCAGTACAAACCATCATATTGTGGACGTACTGGTAGGGGCAATTCAATTGCCCCTGGGTCTGTTGTTCGAGGGGGCACTGTCCAGTCCCCCCCGAGCGAGTTTTGGCTGGTGGCAGTGGATACTACTTTTTCTATTCAACCGCAAATATATTCCTATGGGATTTTCCCATTGTTCGAGGCTAATACTTTTTAACATAGCCTCAAACATACCGCCGGTTTATTTATTTAATATTAATTCACCGGTTGGTATTTTTTGCCAGAACTCGGTTCCAAAATGGCGTTTGATTCGTGTCTGTGACTCCAACACAAGTCGTGCCCTTTGTTCTACTTTTTGGCAGGCTTCTCCACAGAAGCCTCCAAAAGTGGTGCTACTCTGTCTGGGTACCACAGGGGGCGTGGGTGGGGGTTTAGGCACCCTGGACTGAGTTGCCTCGGCAACTCAAGTCGCACTCTTGTGTGATTGTCCCAGTGGTGAGCCGCCCGGCTCACCACTTAGCATGTTTGAGTGACAGCTAGGACTGATGAATGGGGGTTTTCTGCATAAAAGCAGGGCTTTGGGGACTGGGACTTCAGACGTCGCCACAGGACCAAAGAATTCGAAGAGGGAGAAGCTGAGCTGACCTGCAACGACGACACCACCGGTGGAGCCCTGCTGAACCGACTCACCACTTCTTCCAACAATAGAGGAGATCTTCATCCCGAAGAGTCTTCTTCCTTTGACTGGTTGGGATAACCAGTTTGCCCACCTTTTCGCCTTCCCGGATCATCTCGTGGCTGCCTTGCCTGTGCCAAGCACCCTGGCAACCGGGATACCACGTTTTTCCACTACCGCGAATAAAAGGGTAGTACCTTTGTACCGGAGAACTCCGCGGCTGGTTTCTTCCCTGGCAGTGCAACGACCTTCAGCTTTCCTCCACGTCGAGACCATCTCTTCCTCTGGACAACGCCGTGACTTGTACCCACTGCCAGGAACAACTGCCCCCGCTGGAGGATTCTCTCCACTTTCAAGGTACTGTGTCCGCCTGGCCTCCCTCGCAACGGTCTGTGTGGGGTGTCTCGTAAATCCTCAACTTACCACTTGGGTTGGCCCTAGGCTGGCTAACTGAACTTTTCTGAGCTGAACTGATTCCTTTTTAAACTCTCTGCAAGACTCTACAAGCCTTTTAAACTGTGTGATCTTGGGCGCATTGGTGTTCTACTCTCTCCAAGAGGGAGCCTGGCCTCTGAACTTTTTGCTCACAAGTAGACTTTGACTTTCCTGCCTTGCTGAATGCTTCTAAAGTATTGTGTTGTGTGCTGTTTCTAATTTCTGCCTTTTCCCTCCCATTTTCTTAACTTATTGGAGTGCCATCTTTAGTTAAGTGCTCACCTCTGTCTGGAAATAAGTGGTGTTAACTAAGACTTGTCTAATAAGGAATAAGGGATGCATATATATTAATAGTGACTGTGTTTTTGAACTTGCTTACAATAATAGTGCTAGAGTGTTTCTAAGTGTGTCTTTAAATAAATAATTATATACTTGATACCAAAAGCTCTGGTCAGTGTTTGCTTGTGCTACTGTATTTTGGATTCTATCTTGTATATTCTATATACTGTCTAACTCTTCTTGAGAGAAGTCTGGCTGCTCAGCCACAGCTACCAGGTAAATCTGGGTGGTACAGACTGCTACCAATTGGGTTTACTGCCAACACCTGTAGTCTTAAACCTTTTGCAGTGGTCCCTAAGGGAACTGCACAGGTTTCTGCCTAACACAGACCCGGCAATACCATCATGTAAATACCGGGTTCGTAATACCGGACCCTAAAGTAACATCATCGTGCCGGAACGGGAAGTGCGCCGGCGGCCATCTTAAAAAACACAATCCATTGCAATCCTCTGAACACAGCACTTGTACAGAGAGGAGAGCAGGCCCAATCAAGCAATCATGTCCAAGGTTACTCGGAAGTCCACCACCCGCATGCGCAAGAAGCACTTCTCGGACGAGGAGCTGAATATTTTAGCAGACACGCTGGTAGCACATGGCGATGAGGTCTTTGCCAACGACCTAAAGCGCGCAGCCAAACTGCGCAAAAAAGAAATATGGGAGGAGGTGGCAAGGAAGGTGACTGCGGTTGGCCCCACCACCCGCACGATGAAGGATTGCAAGAAAAGGTGGGACGACCTACGTCTCCGGGTACGCAACATACTGTCTGCCAACCGCAGGGAGTCCATGGCAACAGGCGGCGGGGACCACTCACCCGCCAAACTGTCACGATGGGAGGAGACATGCAGTACCACCATCAATATGGAATCTATCGAAGGCTTCGAAGACATGTGGACGGGTGTGCCGTCATCCGCAGATGGAGGTGAGTGTCCCCACAAACCACATAGAACCAAAGCATGATGTAGCACAACAGATGTGAAAGTGAACCAAGTCAATGCATGGCCCATCGTACACAAAATCACATCATGACTGGACATTGTTCATTTCGTGTGTGTTTATTCAATTCATGACAGCGCACAGTGCCCAACTCCCCACACACCGTGTGTCCCTATCCACACAATCCCAGTGCCCAGTGTATTACTAACACTGAACCATCAGCATCCCTGTGGTTCAAAAGAAATCATCAATCAGTGATTGGCGCACAGCACAGCCATCTTGTGCATCGCGAACTGGCAGGGGTGCTGCTTCTCCTCCATCATCATCATCATCCTCACCCGGTGCATGCAGGTTAATATCAGGTGGCAGTGGTACATTTCTCTGGATGCACATGTTGTGCAGCATGGCACAGACCATGGTGATCTTTCCCACCTTCTCAGGCCCATAAAGGAGTGCTCCACCAGACCTGCTGAGGCAGCAGAACCGTGCCTTCAACAGGCTAAAGGTCTGCTCAATCACAACACGGGTACGGGTATGAACCCGATTGTACTCCTCTTCGTGCCTGTTCTGCGGGTTCCGTACAGGGGTAAGTAGCCACCGCTTCAAGGGATAGCCACCATCACCTGCATGGGAGCACAGTGAGGTATGTGTAAGTTAATGGGCCTCATTCCAAGATTGGAGGTAGCCATGGCGCTATTTGCGCCATGATGTCTCCAATACCGGGTCCGGCACCGGTCTTGTTCAATGGGGACTTACCGGTGCATTACGGCCCTGGAGGTCGTAATTCATACATCTTCAAGGTAAGTCCCCATTGAACAAACCATTCCACATTCCCATTTGAGCCCCTATAGGGCTCAATGGGAATGGGGAGGACGCTAATAACGGGCTCGCGACTAGCAAGCCCGTTATTAGCGCCCTGGTCCCTTAGCGGGACCAGTAAGGGACGTGTGGTCAGACCACACATTCCTTACGGTTCCCGCTAAGGGACCTCGGAATTTGGTGGTAAGGGATTACCGGCACCAGTCTCCTTACCGGTGCCGGTAATCCCTTACCGCCCAACTCATAATGACCCCCAATATCTGACCTGACACCTTTAGAAATCACTGCCATAGCTGCAGCTATTTGGTGTTGACATGCGCATGTCCCTGAATGTATGCACACAGGTTCATTTGACGCAATGTGTGCTGTACTATGGTCTGCTGGTGTGGATTGCGTTGTTCAGATGAGGCAGGGTGTTCACTTGCATGCTGATGCAGATGTACTGTGGATGCGGAACAATGGGGGTATTTCTGAGGTTGGAGGTAAGTAACTGTCTTTACCGGCATGGAGTAAATACTGTGTCTGTGTAGGTCAGAGACCTCTAATAGAGAGCCATTACGACCTCGCAGGCACAAGCTTTCCGCCATGCCGGTAACGACATTACCGGCATGCCGCTAAAGTCCAGAAAAAGGCCCTTAGCGCCATCAACTAAAGCGCAGATTGCACTACCGGCATGAATCAAGATGGCATTAGCGGTCACCGCTAATAACGGTCACCATAAATAAGCGGAACCGGAAGTAGCGTCATCGCACAGGAACGGGAAGGAGCACGCTGGGCCATCTCAAAGGCCCAACCCATGCACCACCAAGGAAACCAACTCCACATGCCACGGCACTGGTGCCACCAAGGGCCGTCGAACCCGCAACTCCTGTCACACTGCCACAGGACACAGGACACAGCTGAAGCTCCACACTCAACAGAGTCCAGTTCAGTCGGGGAGGCGGCAGCCACAGCACCCATGGCTGGGGAGGAGGCGCAGGAAGAGGTGTGGGTGCCCGTGGAGGACGACTCCTCTGAACTGCCTCGCACACCGTGTCCAGCACCATCCCCCCAGATCACATCTTTAGAGTCTGACCACGCCACCACCCGGAGCAGTCTGGGGGGGGAGTACAACCTAGGGGCCATGAGTCCCATAGTGGCGCCCATAGAAGTCGTACATGACACCCAAGCACCCTCCACAGGTGTACCGGCGGGGCCGCAGCGGCATGAAGAGGTGACTGCCCTTGTGCGTCAATTTGTGAGTGACAGTGCCCAAGCAAGGCAGAAGTGGCGTGAAAACACTGCCTCTCTGGGCAAGATAATTGCCGACAACACCGCCTCCCTGGGCAAGATCTTTGTGGAAAATACAAGTCGCCTGTGCGAGGAGGTATCCGCCCTGCGGCAGGTCCTCGGCCGCATCGGTGATGCTATGGAGGCTGAGCGTCCGGCCCCCCAAATGGATCGGGCGGCCACCCCATCATCCTCCAGCTCAGCACAGACCAGCCCACTCCGCAGGTCTTCGCGCACCCTGCACCGGCCGGACATGCCGCCACCAGGTCCAGGGAGTGGCAGGAAGTAGACTGGCCAGCCTGATGAAGGCAATAGACACTTGTTGGGACATGTGTGGGGGAGTTGTGGGGGGAGTGGGAGGAGGGGGTGAGGGTGTGTGGGGGAGTTGTGGGGGAAGGAGAACGGGGTGAGGGTGTGTGGGGGAGCTGTGAAGGGGAGGGGGTGAGGGTGTGTGGGGGAGTTGTGGGGGTAGGGGGGTGAGGGTGGTGGAGGGTTAGTGCACTTTCGTCTTCATTGGAAATTTCAATACACCTGTTGTGTAAAAAGAATGACTTGAGTGGACATTCATCATTGCGCATGTGTCATTTATTCATATACAGTGCATAGTGTACATGTACCCCCACACCCAGTGCCCTCTGTCCAACTATCATATCACCCTCTGCAGCCATGTGTGTCAGAAAAATTGTGCAATCACTGACTGACGCACAGCACCCCCTCCGGTGCATTGGCACCACGATGATGTGCAGCCACATCTTCTTCATCCCCTTCATCATCACCAGGTGGTAACAGTTCATTGTCAGGGGGCAGGGGCACGTTGTGTAGGATATACATGTTGTGCAGCATGACACATGCCATGATGATCTTGGCAACCTTCTCATGCCTGTAGTGGAGTGCCCCACCCGACCGGCTAAGGCAACGGAACCGTGCCTTCAACAGCAAAGGTCTGCTCAATGACCACACGGGTACGGGTGTGGGATCAATTGTAGTCCTCCTCGTGCCTGTTCTATGGGTTTCGGACAGGGGTGAGGAGCCACGACTTCAAGGGATAGCCACTGTCACCTACAAGGGAGGCATGGAAAGGTATAGGTTAGTCGATTCATGATGGACAGCTGTACTAGTCACACATGCCTGCAGATTACCTTTGGTCACATGCACATGTCCCTGGTTGTATGCACGCCATTTTTAGGCCCTCAGTGTGTCCTGGGCCATGGAATAATGGTGTGGGTTGCATCTTCAAGATGACACACAGTGTGCACTGACGTCTTGTTGCTCATGCATTGTGTACGCATACAGCTGTGTTTGTGTCCAATTTGTGATGGGTTGTGCTCTGTATGATTTTCTTACTGGGAGCGTTTGCAGTGGTCTTTTCAAAATTAGGCATTCAGCACTGAATTTTAACATGGTGACATGCAGCATTCCTGTGGTTGTGGCGACCTTGTGACAGACGGTGGATTCCCTTGGTGGTTCAATTCAATGCACTCCCAAGGATGCTTGTCCTGTGTGGTGATTTGCTGGAGACAGCAACATAGTGCATATACACTGCAGGTTGCTGGATGGTGTTACGAGGGTGAGGTCCGCTGATGAGTGGTGCATGTGTTGTGGGATGTGGGGTGGTTTACTGTTAGTCATGTTGTGGTAGTTGTTGACCTTATTTCATTCCAATGGGATTTGGGTGTCATGTTCCGTTTGGGATGCTTTGGGGCACAGTGTTTGGTGATGTGCACATCGTGCAGTCCAATCGATATTGACACCATGGTGGTGTGTGCATCTCTCCCCCCATTTCAATGCCATGTGCTGGTCATGCAATTTACCAAGCAGCCAGGCACAACGTCCAGCATGTCGCTCCATGAAGCATGGTAGCGCGGAGTTCCGCAGGACCATAGAGTCATGAGTTGATCCAGGATATCGGGCACAACAATGTGTGATGATCTTTCTGGCCTCGCATACCATCTGCACATTGATGGAGTGGTATTGCTTGCGGTTCACCACCTCCATGGCATGCGGGACCACCAACTCCACGTGGGTGCAGACGAGGGCACCTATACAATTTGGCA
This sequence comes from Ambystoma mexicanum, assembly GCF_040938575.1. Lineage (NCBI taxonomy): Eukaryota > Metazoa > Chordata > Amphibia > Caudata > Ambystomatidae > Ambystoma > Ambystoma mexicanum. Next base: position 643,440,681 of record NC_090939.1, read on the forward strand.
TGCCTACCAGTGCATGGAAGCCAACTTTTGTATCAAAAATCTCCTGGAGAGTCCTTGGTAGGGATATGTAGTCCCTTGTGTGCTTGAGGAGGGCATCCAGCACTTGCTTCAGAATGCGAGAAAATAAGGGTTGTGATATGCCATTTAAGTGCTCCACTGTGTGGAAGTGGAGCGCAGACACTACCTTCAGTAGAGGGGGATGGTGGTGCGTATTTCAATGAGGCTGACAATGTCGTCGTGTATCAGTCCATGATGGTGGTGATGGTGTCCGGTACAGATGGTACAGGGTGTGGATCTGCCCAGGGGTTAGGTTGAAAGGACTGGCTCTGATGTGAGGGACTGGGGGCTGCCTGCGTGGTAACGCTGGCTGCACTAGTGGGCATGCTGGGCCTGTCTCACCCTCCTTCTCCTCCTGCGTCTTCTCTGTGGTGCCTGCTGTTGCTGTTGTTGTTGCTGGTGTGGCAATGCAAGCATGTCCTCAAGCTCCAGTATTGCTACTACTATTGGAATCATCTTGGTGTGGGAAGGGGTGTGGTGTGTGGGTGTGCTCCTTTTGTACTGGCCCAGACTCTATTGCCTCCACCTGTGCTGATTGAGTGCACCTGTGGCAGTTGGGAACACTGCACAGAGCGTTTTACGGTTGGTTCTCGATGCCGGTATCCACTATTGGCGCCTTCATGATGCCAGTATTGGGTTGTCCGCCTGACTTGTGATTTCCTCCTTTTAGCGGCATGCCGCTATTGCCGGTATGATGGGCCGCGTGCCCGCGCCCCTGCCGCTATTAGCGGCACCGTTATTAACGGTGCCGCTAATAGCGGGGACTTTGATCCGAATAGCCCTGAGAGGTATGCGATGCCGGTAATCCTTTACCGGCATTGTTTTTCCATTACCTCCAACCTCGGAATGACCCCCAGTGTCTTCCCACCCATATTGGCGATGTATGGTACTCTGTATGTATTCCCACTAGCAGCATTGCCACAGGTGTAATCATTTTTTGTCATCTATCGCTTGACATCCCATGGTGGCCTGCATGTACGTCTGGCATATTGTCATTGCTGTGCAGCATTGGTCTTATGTATGGCATTGATGTGTCATGTTCAGGTTGGGATGTTCAGGGCAACAGTGTTTAGTTGTATGTGCATTATCCACTCACCACCCAATCTCACCCAGGTGGGGTATGCATCCCCCCAATCTCACCCAGGTGGGGTATGCATCCCCCTCAATCTCACCCAGGTGGAGTATGCATCCTCCCCCCAATCTCACCCAGGTGGAGTATGTACCCACCAATCTCACCCAGGTGGAGTATGCATCCCCCCCAATCTCACTACCCCACTGCACTGCCATGGGCCTGTCAGGCAACTTACCGAGCAGCCAGACACGTCGTCCAGCATGTCGCTCCATGTAGCGGGGTAGCAAGGAGTTACGCAGCACCATGGCATCATGTGTGGATCCGGGATATCGGCCACAACAATGTGTGATCATCTTGCTGGAGTCTCATACCATCTACACATTGATGGAGTGGTATTGCTTACGATTGCGGTACACCACCTCAATGGCATGAGGGACCACCAATTCTACATGGGTGCAGTCGAGGGCACCGACACAATTGGGCATGCCTGCCAGTGCATGGAAGCCAACTTTAGTGTCAGCGAGCTCCTGGCCAGTCCGTGGTAGGGATATGTGGATGCCTGCATGCTTCAGGAGGGCATCCAGCACTTGGGTCAGCATGCGCGAAAAGAGTGGTTGTGATATGCCATGCAGCTGGCCCACTGTGTGCTGGAAGGTGCCTGTTGCCAGGAAGGTGAGCACAGACACTACCTTCAGTATAGGGGGGATGGCAGTTCAGATTTCTATCAGGCTGACGATGTCGTTGTGTATCATGTCCACTATGGTGGTGATGGTGTCCCGGTCCAAACGGTACAGGGTGTGGATCTGCACAGGGGTTAGGTTGAATGGACTGGCTCTGATGCGAGGGATTGGTGGCTGCCTATGTGGTACCACTGGTTACACTGGTGGGACTTGCTGGGCCTGTCTCACCCTCCTTCTCCTCCTGCGTCTCCTCTGTGCTGCCTGTTGTATTTGTTGTAGTTGTTGTTGTTGCTGGTGTAGCAGTGCAGGGATGTCCTCCAGCCCCAGGATTGCTGCAGCAAGTGGGATCATTTCGGTGTAGGAAGGGGTGTGGTGTGTGGGTGTGCTCCTTTTGTGCTGGGACAGGCTAGATTGGCTCCACCTGTGGTGATTGTGTGCACCTGTGGCAGTTGGGTACACAGCAGGTTGCTATTTATGGGTGATCCGCGATGCCTGTAGTACTGCCATCGTCCAGGCCCTTTTTACCACCTTCGGGATGCCGGTAGGTGCATGACCGCATTACTTGTGATGTCGTCCTCTTAGCGGCAATACCCACGAAGGGCGCGTGGACGTGCGCATGCCGGTAAGAAGAGGCACGGTATAGGCGGTGGCGGTAATGCCGGGTTTTACGGCTCGTAATAGCCCAGACCGGAACTCGATGCCAGTATTACCATTCCGCCTTCCTTTTTCGATTACCTCCATGCTCGTAATGAGGCCCATTTTGTTTTAAACACCTTCAAAGTGAACATCAGTAAAACAAAAGCAAAACAAAAATTATAATCTTGAGCCCCATACATAAGAAGGCGAAAAAGTTGAACTGGTATATTGATGGGGAGGCAATTGAAATTGTCTCTGACTATAAGTACTTGGGAGTAAATCTGGACTCTAAATTACACGTGCCATGCAATTAGAAAGAGCAAAAATTAAGACCTGACAGATTGCTGGTGCTATTGTTTCTTTCACCCATAAGGGTGGGGGCTTTTCTCTTAGTGTTTTGACCAAGTTATATCAAGCCAAAATCTTACCAATCCTGTTATATGGGGTGGAAGTTTGGGCTTTTGGGAACCTCACAGAGCTGGTTAAAAAGGAAACTGTTATCCTAAAAGACTGTTGAGATGTTCTTCCCATTCAGCAATGGAAATGATGTTCTTGGAAGGTTGTGCCCATGACTCATAGCGACCATGATCTGGTCAAAATGTCATTAGTACGACCGTCCTGCAAAGTAGGCAAACAGTGGAACATCAGTCTGGAAGTAGCCATGGGAAGACCTTGCCTTCGTCTAAACCGTGATGAGGCAGTCTCTCTGAATAATCGTTATACTGATGATCTGCCTAACAAAAGCATAAATAGTGATTATGTACCCCTCATGAGGGATTACTAGGAGATTAAAGGGGGAGGGTGGAGACCCCAATTTAAGCTGAAACAACAGTATGATCAAGAGGTAGCGACAAAAAACCGAGAACTGAGAAGAGCTATCAGAAGTTTAATACTCAAAACGGTGTTGGAAAAAGGTGATAAGATGAAAAAAAGAAAGCAGAAATATATAAATTGGCTATTGTCCCACAAAGCTATTATTCTACAAATAGACTCAGAACAAATGTTAAAAGCACTATCCACTAGAGATTCAAGAAGCTTGTGGCTGCTACTGGATGAAACAGGGGGACCACAGAGGGCCCTCCATTCCAACTCAGTAAGTGAGCGGGACTGGGTAGCTTTCTTTGGAGCGCTGTATGAAAAGCCAATAACACTGAAGATTATGGCTTTGCCCACACTGACTAAGAGTGAATGGGCTTTGACTATTTCAAAGGAAGAGATCATGGACCTGATTAAAAAGGCTCGTAATTCTTGGGCCCCAGGACCAGATGAGTTGTCCAATTTCATGCTCAAATCAGCCCTGGATGAGTGGGGCGAAATTTGCATGACTCTCTTAACAGAGATTACGTCCCGGGGAGAGACCTCTGACTCCTGGAAACACACTGTGGTGATCCCGATTTTTTAGAAAGGCATTAGAGCGGATCCAAAAAACTACCACCCCATTGCCCTCCTGAATGCCTTGGGAAAGATATTTGCTTCCCTCCTTTTGACTAGATTTAAGAGACGGGTTATTGAATCGGGGAAATAATGATTTGAGGCAAACAGGGTTTGTAAAAGACATAGGGCCTCATTACGACCCTGGCGGAATGGGTTAACGGGTGCCGCTAATGGTGGCGGACTTGTTAAACCCATTCCGCCTCATTACGAGGTTCCCTCGCGGGACCCGATGTGGACGTCTGGTTTTACCAGACTTCCTTACCGGGTCCCACGAGGGAACCAGGGAGCTAACAACGGGCAACTCGTAATCGGCCCATTGTTAACTCCCTGCACCCATTCCCATTGAGCCCTATGGGGGCTCAAATGGGAATGGGGAAGGTCCGGGCCCGGGTTCCCTGAAGGAGGAATTACCGGGCCCTCCAAACTCGGAATGGCCCGGAAATTACCATTCAGGGAACCTGGACACGGACCCGGTTTTGGTGGCAGCCATGCCCTTATTAAGGCATGGCTACCGCCAAAGTCGTAATGAGGCCCATAGTGTGCAGCCTAAGTTTACTATTGTAAAACATCTTAAAAATCAGAGCACTTAGGGAGGGTAGAAGAATCTACATAGCTTTCGTCGATTTCGCACATGTGTTCGACAGTATTGACCGGGACTAATTGTGATAAGAAATGGCAGCATGGAACTGCCCACAGGATATTCTCTCTCCCATCATATCCCTGTATACTTCCACCTCAATGCAGGTAATGCTGACTCAAAATGGGCTCTTATCTGAAAAGATTCCAACTTTAGAGGCTTAAAACAAGGCTACCCCCTTACCCCAAAACATTTTAACCTGTTTATCTCTGATCCAAAAGAAGCATTGTGGAGGGGGGGATCCTTTCCACCTAAACTACATGGTGAGCAGATAGGTTGACTGCGTTATGCAGAGGACTTGAACATTCTTGACCAGACGCAGATTGGACTAGAGCGTAAATTGAATGCTCTCCAAAAATACGTACAGACCAACGGTCTAAAGATTTCAAGCGGAGAAAAAGACAGAAATTCATTTTGCGTCTGGTGAATGAATCAATAAATCTGATAGACAATGCAAAGTACCTGGGAATTGGGATCAAGTCAAGTATATGCAACGCTAAGCGAATACTTGAGCTGAGGAACTTGGCAACACAGGGCCATGTGATCCAGAGGAAATTTGGGAAATTCTCCTTGGTACCGGTCCTCAAATTCTATAAGCAGAAGGTGACCCCAATCTTGACATATGGAGGGGAAGCCTCGTTAAATCTGTCATGGGAAGTCTGGCCGAAACTGGAAGGGCTGTGTTGGAGGAAAAGTCTCCACCTCCCAGGGTGTACAACTATGGCACTCATAAAACATGAATTGGGGCTCCTGTCTTTGTATGCTGTAGTGACCTGGAAAGCCCCACTAATGTATCAGAAGCTATGAGTAGAGAACTTGCCTCCCCAATTCAGGGTTCTAAAAAAAAGGAGGAATTGAGGTGGGATTGGGCTTTGGAAACCTGGTCAAACGTTGCAAAGATATAATGGAAAGAGTAAATGTGTCGGAAGACCTGTTGATATCCAACCCAGAAGCTGTGAAAAAGAACATCTGGCTTGGGGTTGTATCTCAACAGCAACCGAGAAATCCTGATAAGAGATGAGACTACCGTACCTAAATATCTGATGACATTCCCCAGCCCACGAGATCGAACTCTCTTTATGAGGTTTAGGCTGAAGATGTTCCATACAAGAGAGGTCCTCAAATGCCGAAACCAGGTGGAGAGCGGAAAGATAGCATGCATATTTTGCAACAAGTCAAATGAAATGCTTAAACATCTGGCCCTTTTCTGCCTGCTCTTGAAATATCTAAGAACAACTTACTTGGGTATATTTGTGGGTGCATTTCCTGCAAGGAACGCTGAGGAATGATGGACGGTGTTATGCCAAGGAGATGATTTTAAATTGGTACTGGCATTAACAAAATTATTGGAGAAGATTTTACATTGATAGACTGGTATATTTCCTTCATTACTTGCCAATTGTAATGTTTTAAAATTGTCTTGTTTACTTTTGATGATGAACTGAGAATAATTGAACTGTATCTGTTGTGAGGCAGATGTTTGAAATAAACCAAATGCCTAGAAAATGTATACAAATAATTAAACATCAGGTACCAATTCATCTGAAGTTCCATCTGTGTTGTCTGATCACTTATTGGAAGATGGTCAATGCTCTGAAGAGACCTTGAATGGGCTGATGTGTGGGGTGTTATACTCCAGAGCTAGTCTCATGCTTACCAGTTTCGTTGCGAACATTAGACTGACTGCTTACAGGTGGCTTAGACTTGCACCAGAGAATGCTCTTCCTATGTGTGAGAAACCAGAAGGGGTTTCATCCGCTATTCCCCGGGGATCTATCATCCAGGTGGCCAGGACACAGACATCACTTTTGGATCCAGTTCTTGGGGTTGGACCAGTGTGGGAGGATCACCTAGATGAGCGGTCTTCAGGGAGTGGGAGTGGGACACCGGATGGTGAGACGCAGTATCCCCTTCCCTGTAACACCTTTTCCCCATACTACCAGGTAGGATACTTAGGAACTCAACTGACCCCCTCCCCCCTTTCCCAACACAAACACTTTCTCCGGCACAGCTCATTGTGAGAGAAAATGGACTAACACCCGAGCCGTATACCTGACATGTCTCAACACAAGGGTCAGGCAAAGTCAGGCAATTACTCTTAATTCCACACACCTGGCTTCCATCACACTTTCCCACACGGATAAAAGACGGAGCAAGGCAAAACACACGAGGAAGCAGCAGTTCCAAGATAGCAGTTTAATACGAGGAGGAAGACGGCAAGACCAGAGAGGGTTGCAAGAAGGGAAGTGCCCTTGACCTTTTCGGCAAAGAACTGCAACTTTCACGAGCCCTCGAAAATAAGAAACATAACATGGGAATTAAAGCTGGAGAAAGGTTCATTGTGTGTCAAAGGTACCCGGTGCCCTCCTGCATCGATTGCCAAGGCGGGGAGGAGCGATTGCCGCCATTGTACTTTCCTTGGCTCCTACAACAAAGCAGCGCCAGTAAAGTTAGCACAGCCGGTGAGCTGGGGAGACTGATAGCAGATCGGTCTGTCTTAGAACCAAGGTTGCAAACGGCAACATTCTATGAAGAAATGTGCAGAGAACAGAGTGTGAGGCGTATGTGATGAGCGATGCAAATATAATTGAACATCCAAGAAGTGATTGAACTTTTGATGCCAAGATAAATATAATTTACAGAGCGGACCGGCAACACGTGGGTGCTCATTCGAAGGTCTCTGTTAGGTATCCAACTGAGAGTGTAAAATTGTGAATTGTGAAATCAAAGTGGTCCTGCAAAAGGTCAAGCTAAATCCAGTGCACATTTGAAAGTCTTTGATGGCTAATACAAACTGCATTTGGTCCGAGCCTGGCTGAGGGAGACTAATTGGGTAAAAAGAAGGATCTGAGTCCGGCAGAGGGGGATCCAGGGTGAACCATAAGTCATCCGAGAAAAGATATTCTATACGCATTGGAGAAGAGGGGGGGTCCAAAGTAAAGATTGTGGTAAAAAAGGGATCTGAGCCCGGCTCATGGGGATCCAGGGGGAAGAGTGAATCGCCCCACTTGAATACTTGTTGAGGAACTTTTTGCTTGTTTTGGTTCATCAGGCCCTCTGCATCAAGAGCCTTTGATAACTTAAGAGACTTGGGGCCTCATCACGACTTGGGCGGTAACGCCGGCGATATTACCGCCAGCGGTATTAGCCTTACCGCCGAACTCCCCGGCGCTAATAGCGCCGGATCACGAGTTCGGCGGTAAAGTAAATCCCCATTCCCCATTGAGCCCATTCGGGAATGCCCCATTCCCCATTGGGCTCAATGGGGAAAATTCGCGCTCTTACCGCCGGCGGATTTCCCGTGCGAATTCTCGGTGGATTTCACACCAGCTCAGAGCTGGGTTGAAATCCGCCGAGGCCCTGATTCGGCAGACCCTTAAATCCGGCGGTAATAGCGCTACCGCCGGATTTAAGGGTTACCGCCGAGGTCATGATGAGGCCCTTGGGCACATAAGACCCTGATGTTGGTAATGGAACTGTGTCCTCGTGCCAAAGAAGCCAGAGAGTGTGCTATGCTCAAGTGAACTGCTTTGTCCTGTGCTGTAAACGTGGGGAAGGGAGGCCAACGGCCTAAACACCCTGACTTATCATTTTGTGAATACTTCTTTCTTTTTCATTAATATTACCCCACACTATTTATATTTAGCAGTAAGGATTGGCAATAGGTTTTTTAGTATAGGCCCCTTTATTTTGATGAGACTCCGCTAGGACTGCATTATTATTATTTCATGGTCGTAGCTTGCTCCCATCTGTAGATTTAGGATTAGATAGGCGTTTATCCAGTGGTCGAAGTGTATGAAAAGAAGTAGTGGAGCTATGTTCCCTTATGGCCTGCCCCTGCTCCCCACAAACCCCATTGCCACAACCCCTCCCACACACAATACACCCCGCAAACACTTGCGCCTGCTGTTGAAGGGAACGTTCAGTGCAGTGCACTGAAAACGCAAGCTGCAACGTCTTCCTACACTTTTATTTTAAAACAAAACCATTCCGGAACGGTTTCTTTTTAAAATAAAAGTATAGGAGCTGTACAAGCTAATTTAAAAAAGTATAGGAGCACCGCTCCCGACCTCTCCTACTCACTTCGACCACTGCGTTTATCACACCCTTGTTAAAGTTCAATAAACACCCTTGAACTGTAGTCACTTGTATCTGTCTTACCTTGATACCATGCCTTCCTTACATATGCCGCTTAACCATTTTAGGAAAACAATGAAGACTTTATTATAACAACTGAGTAGAGAACAATTCACTGTCAACTTGGCAACTAAATCTAATGCTGCTGCCTACATTGAATTTATTCAGGATCCGGAAACAGCTTCTAGATATATCTCCCAGTTTTTGTGTAATTCCTTGGTATGGGATTATCTACGACTGAAATTTAACACTGCGAAGACCTCCGAGATAACGGGAGCTTGGCTAAAAATCCTGAGGAACTTCAGACATTGCCGCTTGTGCAGTGAAATGCTATTGGAAACAGTTAAACACCTACTGACTGAGTGTAGCTCTCTAACTAAGCTTCGAGCGCAGGCTTTGAGCTCAGCTGGTTTGGATGGGAACCTGACTTCATAGACTAACTGGACTTTATCGATAAGTCGCTGTGATGCAGCATGTATTATCTTTTTTACTATACTAATTTATGGAAAAGAAATGCCATTATTATGGCTATTTCTTGGATTATGTTTGTAGATGAAGGTTGAGTGAGAAAGTTGTGTCTCTCTAGAATGCTTTATTTTTATTAAAAGTCGATTTAACTGTATAATACCTTAATAATTCAATCAAGTAAAGATTTGCAGCTATTGGAGCCAAGTACAAAGATATTGCAGTTATTGCCTTAGGAGTTGGTGGTCACCTATCTGGACTCTGGTAAACTCGCCCTACAAGTACTACGTTATAACATCTGGTAGGTGCTTTGTTTCTGGTAACTGAAGGATGAGGAAAAAGAGAATCACCTTGCTAGAGTAGTGCCTGCTACTTTCTCAATTTTAGTGAAAACACCCAAAAGGCCCTGGTTCCCAACCTCAGGATCTCTCATCACTGAGGGTGCATCTGCTCCTAGATGAAGAGATGACACAGACCAGAACTTCAGGGTAATCTGGGAAAAGAACCCCAGAGCATACTGACAGCGAAGTGAGACAGGGCGAAAGTGTTATTACTCCCAAATGGCTTTGGGAGCCTCTTTCAAATTGGTGCAGTGCCTTAACTATTTGGAAGAGATGACAGCCCTGCCCCAATTGCCAGATATAAATGGCAATAGCTGCCAAAAATTGGAAGACAGGGAATGTGTTTACTATGAGCTTCAAATTAACTGCAAAGATCATGGAAATCACTCAAGAAGAGAAAACATTTAAATTAAACTACTGAAAAAGTATTCTGAAGGGTCGGAACCTTGTGCCTCATGTGAAAATGATCTTTGAGGACATTTTAAGGTCCTCTTGTGAAACTGTGCTATAAATAGACAGAACTCCCTGTATGGACCTGCCGTGCAATGATGACGCTTATAGTTTTAGATGTATACATTTTGCCGTGGCATAATTGTTCGTGGCGAAATTGACCGTGGGCAATTTGGCCGCGAAACCAATTTTAAGCCAATTTTAAGCAATTACAAGCCCCCATACACAACTCCCACCCACGCTTAATTCACCTTTCAGTTCTGACCCTGCAACATCTGATTCGTCCCTCCTACGCGGGTCCGATCTGAGGTCGCAGTGTCCGCTTTTCTTTTTTTTCCTTTTTTTTTTGGTCCCCCGCCTCCAGACCTCCGAAAGGTCACCCCCGTTCCGCATGTTTGGTAGAGATTACCCAAATTGGTTGTTTCTAATTGACCAAATGGTAGTAGCCGAATTTCGTCAGTTGTAACAAACTGTCATTTAGAATCGACCGATTTGTGTAATACCATATTTTCTGCTCTCTGCGTACCGCGTAAAAGAAAAGATTCTGCAAGAAGTGAGAAAATAGGACTCTCATTGATTTGCAGAATCAGAATTACAACTCTACAAGCGGGGCACAACCCTGCTTCCCCCAAAGGCAATCACTACCAAACATGGGGAGCGGGGCACACCCCTGCAACCCCGGCTCCCCATGTTTGGTAGTGATTACCCAAATTAGTCGTTTCTAAATGACCAAATGGTACTGGCTGAATTCGGCCAGTTGTACCATACGGTCAATTAGAAACAACCAATTTGGGTAATACCATAGTTTCTGCTCTCTTCATACCGCGTAAAAGAAAAGATTCTGCAAGAAGTGAGAAAATAGGACTCTCATTGATTTGCAGAATCAGAATTACAACTCTACAAAGGTATGGCACCCAGCTTACAAAATAACTATCAATCCACCAGTGGAAACACAAGTGGGTTATGTTGTTTGCCTCCAAGTTCTCCCTAGATAGGTCTCTACATAGAGTAATCTCTCGAAGGACCTTCCCATCTGTAAAGACTGGTAGGGGGTGTCTGTACTTCTGCTCTCTATATGGTAGAGGAGAGGCACAGAAGACCCCAGCCAAGATTCTCTATAAGGTAGCAATGGACGAGCAATCAAGGCCTAGCTTCTCAGGAGGTTATTCGGGCTGGTTCTTAAGTACAGTGTAGTCCCCGAACCCCCACAAAGGAATGTCCACACACTGTATTACTGAAAACACAGTCTTTATATAATTAATATTCAAAGGTATGTGTTATGGTGATGTCTTAAGATCTCAGCTAATGAAGAGCTAAGTAGAACTGTGATAGTGATGTCATGAATTGTATCTATGGAATTCTACCTTAGATTGTTATGATCTGAGATTATTCAGTTGATGTATGCTGTGAAGATAGTTGGGGGTCTCTACTACCCAGTCTTACCAACCTACAATAAATACTTAGCATAACTCTTTTGACCTGGTTTTATGCTTTTACAATTGGTGACAAGGATGGGATGGTACTGCTGCAGTGGAGCAGCAACTGGTGTAGAAGTTCGTTGAGACCCCCGACCCCGGAGCGAGCTTTGAGCGCCGCGCCCATCCTGCGCTGGTGCCATCCGAATCACCCGGATCGCTCGCACTCATCTGTGCATACTTGGTGATAAGCGGCAGGAGTACCCTCTGCCTTCGTGTCTTCTTCCCCGGAGGTGTGCTGGTGAGATCCATTGGAGAAGCCAAGCCGTTTTGCTTTCCTGCCCTGCGGCGGCCACCACGCGCAATCCGGGTGTAAGGAGGGTGAGTGACGGTCTCAGCCTCGAGAGAGTCTGTTTTTGGGGAAGGAGGGCTGCGTACCCCGCTCAAAAGTGCGAGCGCCAAAGGAGATCAAGAGTTGGCGCGCGAAAGGAGCTTGAGCGCTGCCGTACTCGAGTAAGGCACCCGCACCTCATAACGTGTCCCGTGTGAGGAAGCGGGTGAAGAGCTCGAGCGCGAACGGATCCCGAGAGCTGCCGTGCTCGAGTAAAGCACCCGTGTCGTGCCACATTGCCGCATCGATTGTGCTTAAAGGAGCGGCAGCGGAGATCGTGTCGGAACGCTGCATCCGCCTAGGGCCACTTGTGGAAGGCGGCAACGAGGGAGACCCTGCGCTTGCAACTAGCAATTGCATCGGATAAGGAAAATATCACAGGTGAGATTGTGTTAGATACAGTTCATCTGAGGGATCGCGTTTGATCGTTTTATCCGCCTGGGGCCACTTGTGGAAGGCGGCAACGAGGGAGACCTTGTATTGAGTGCCACTTGTACTGTGAAATTAATTGTAATTGACAAAGAAAGTATCACAGGTGGGAGTGTTTTAAACACCGTTTCTCTTGTGAAGTTCCTGGATACGCATAAGAGTTCTTCACATTTATTTAGCAGCCATGGCCTTGTCTGGAATTCCGGGCCCCCAAATGTTTCTGCCTGCGCCAGGCCCTCCAAAAATTAAATGGGGGCCTTGGAAGAAAGGCTTTCTACACTACGTGAAAGCCACATGTGGAGCAGGCATGTCTGTGGAAAGAAAGGTATCCATGCTTATGTATCTCCTAGGATATGAGGGGGAGTGAATTTTTGAGACATTACCTGAGTTAGGTGAATTGGACGTGGAGGAAGGAATGAATGACTTTGATGCTGCATTGGCAAAACTTGATAAACATTTTGAATTGAAGATAAGCACTGTGTTGGAACGTTATCATTTTGGTATGCAAACTCAACATGAGGGTGAGACAGTGGAAGAATACATCACTGCCCTGAGGCATTTGTCTTTAAATTGCAAGTTTGGTGAAAAACTGGATGAACATATTAAAGATCAGTTCATGTTGCACTGTGCCAATGACAAGATTAGGGAAGAAGTTTGTCTAAAAGATGATCCTTGTTTGGATGAAGTGGTTGGTATTGCAAAGCGTATTGAACATAATTTACGATGTGTGGCAAAACTGGTCATGAAAGAGTCTATATCGGGTCAACAAGTTGAAGTTCTAAAAATTGGTGACAAAAAGAGAGACGTGGTCAAGGACCAAAAGAAAAAGAAGAAAAAGACGCACAAACGGAACGATATGTGTCAAGGGAAAGGTGGCAGTAATGCCCAAACTGCAAATAGGCTCACCCAGAGAGAAAATGTACAAAAGGGAAAAATGAGAGAGGAGCGTTTGTGTTTCAGGTGTGGGAGTGCCCGCCACCTATCGTCCTCTCCGATATGTCCGGGGAGAAGAGCAAATTGCAACAATTGTAAAACATGGGGGCATTTTGAAAATTGCTGTGCTAATTACAATGTTGGTTCTGGGAGGAGTATTATGTTAGTTGAGGAGGCTGATGGACCATCCTCGGATGAGTGTGAAGGTTCAGGAAATGAAATTGTTACCGTAAACATGGTAAAATGTGTGGAAATTGATGAATGTGAGCATCCTTCTGCTTGGGTTGAAGTGAATGGTTGCCAAGTCAAAATGTTGGCAGATTCGTGTTCTAAAATTACTTTGATGTCAAGGGCGGTGTATGAGAATGTGGTTGGCGGCAGGTTGGAAGATTTAAGCCCGTCAGACAAGACTCCTGGTGGTTATAATGGTAGTAGAATTGATGTGTTAGGATGCTGTGTGGCAACGTTCAAATTTAAAGATAGAGTTACGTATGGGAGGTTGTACATTACCAAGAAGGGTGAGACACTGTTGGGATGGAAAGAGCAAAGAGGTCTATGCATTAAACTAGATCCTAACAGCGAAGAACAGGTATTGAATGTGGAAAAAGTAACTATGGACTGCGGCTTAGACAATGGTTCCGAGAGTTTAACTCGGAAATATCCCGATGATTTTAACAAAAGTGTGGGGTGCCTAAAAGGGATGATTCATAAGATAGTTTTAAAGGATGGTTGCAAGCCGGTGGCGGCAAAACTCAGACCGGTGCCAGTGTCAATGTGAAACGCTGTGAGAGTGGAATTGGAGAAGTTGGAGAAAGCGGGTATTATCGAACCTGCCAAGGCTGTCGAATGGATTTCCCCCCTGGTTGTGGTTAAGAAGCCTGGGGGGGATTTGAGGGTATGTGTGGATTTAAAGAAGTTAAACCGATGTGTGGTAGCTGACCGGCATCCGCTCCCTAATATGGGAGAGTTGTTGACCAGAATAGGGAACTCTAAATATTTTGCCAAATTAGATTTGGCCAGTGCCTATCATCAGATTAATCTGGACGCAGAATCCCGAAAACTGACGGCTTTTATTACATACGAAAGCATCTACCAATTCCGGCGTATGCCATTCGGATTAATATCAGCCTCATCGGTTTTCCAAAAAGTCATGGATAGATTATTAAAGGGCGTTGCCAATGTCTGGTGTTTCCAAGATGATGTGTTAATTTGTGGAAGAACTGAAGAGAAACTGAGAAAGACACTGGAGGTGGTGTTGGAGATATTCAGAGAGCGTGGTATTACGCTGCGTAGTGAGAAATGTGTTTTTTCTACTCAGGTGGTGGAGTATTTAGGACATGAAATATCTGAGAAGGGACTCAAGCCTAAGAGAGAGCTGGTAAATGGAATAATGAAAATGAAGTCCCCAAAGAATAAGGCAGAACTACGGTCATTCTTGGGGACAATAGAATTTTCTCACCGGTTCTTAGAAAATTATGCTGATAGTGTCACTTCGTTGAGAGCATTATTGAGAAAGGGTGTGGAATTTGTTTGGGATGAAGAATGTGAAAAAGAATTTGTTAAGATTAAGTCCAAAATTGACATGGCTAAACCCCTAGCCATGTATGACACTAGAAAAAAGACAATATTGTCTGTAGATGCTAGTGAAACCGGTATTGGAGTGGTGATGTCACAGGCGGGGATTGATGGAGCAGAGTCAGTGGTGTTGATTGCTTCACGCATGTTGAGACGGCCTGAACTGAACCATTCAGTCTTGGAAAAAGAAGCTCTGGCATGCAACTGGGGAATAGAAAAGCTAAACAAATTTGTGTGGGGGCAGGAATTTGTTTTGAGAACGGATCACAAGCCGTTGAAATCCATATTTGAAAGCAAAGGTTTGGATAAAGTTTCGAGGAGAGTGGCGTGTTGGGTGACGAGACTGCAATGTCATAAGTTTATTATTGAGGTGGTGGCAGGTAAGAACAATGTGCAGGCTGATCATGCATCTAGAGTAAGGGTTGAGGATGAGGATGGCGAAAAGGGGTCTGTAGAATTCGAAAATATGGTATTTGCCACAGTTAATGGGGTTCTGCATAAAGAAGAATGGGTTGAAGCATTGGCATCAAATGAAGAGTGGATGCGCATAATAAATTTCATTAAAGATGGTTGGCCAGAGAAGAGACTATTGTCTGGTGAGGAAAGAGCTTTGTGGGAGGTGAGGTTTGAGCTATCTGTAAAGGAAGGGCTCACATATCGGTGGGACAAACTTGTTGTTCCAAAGAGTTTGAGGAAAAGGCTTGTAGATATGGCGCATCAAGGCCACATAGGCACATAAAAGACCAAGGAAGTGATTAAGGCTGATTATTGGTGGCCAGGTTTGGAGCGGGAAGTTGAGAGGACTGTGGGAGCATGTGTAGATTGTATAAAGTCGGGGAAGAGCATATCTGCTGTAATGCAGCCAATAAAAGAGGTGAAAAGTCCAAAGGGTGTTTGGCAGGATCTTGCCATGGATGTATTAGGACCGGTGGATATGGGTAGAGGTTGAGGCAGATTTGTGGTGGCTGTGGTTGACATGTTCTCGCGCTGGACGGAGTTCAAGGTAGTGAGAGATGTCACAGACAGTCGGTTGTAGCATTTCTGGAAGAAATATTTGAGAGGGAAGGTTTGCCGAGGAGTGTATTGACAGATAATGGCCCACAGTTTACTGGGGGTTTCTTGCAGGAGTACATGTACAGATGTGGCATTAAACATAAAAAGACTGCCCTTTACTATCCCCAAGCCAATGGCATGATCGAGAGGGTCAACCGATGCATTATGGAAGGCATTAGGAATGCAAGTGCGTGTGGCTTGGACAGAAAGGTTGCGGTAAAGGAACGGATGTATGCTTTGAGGATGGCTCCCAATACGGAGACAGGAGTTAGTCCATTTGAGCTGATGAGAGGAAGGAGGAGTGGCACTTTGGTGTCTCCAGCTTGGATAGGTCGTGCGAGAGAAACGGATGAGGTGGCAGATGAAGTGAAAAGAAGAATGGATGAGCGTAAGAGGAAGTGGGTCAAGAAAGTCAATGAGAAATTTCCAAGGAAAAGGACAGTAGTCGAAGTGGGTGATATGGTGAGAATAAGGAAAGCCGTCATTGCAAAGAAAGGAGATCCGTTATATTCGGATCCAGTTACGGTTGCGCAGGTTTTTGAGGGTGCAGTGAAACTGGAGAGTGGACAGGTGTGGAATCTGTCAAGAGTTGCGAGGGTGAGGAGGTGAAATGTATGAGGAGGTGTAGGCTACTGTGCTGTGTTTAGCCAGCCTCATGATACAATATGTTAGTCTTGTGTGTAAGTAGTCCAGTTATTGGGACCGTATTGAGTTCCAGCCAGTGTTATCATATGATATAGTTTTGTATGTAAATAGTTTCGTCATTTGGATAAGGGAGGGGGGTGTGTTATGGTGATGTCTTAAAATCTCAGCCAATGAAGAGCTAAGTAGAACTGTGATAGTGATGTCATGAATTGTATCTATGGAATTCTACCTTAGATTGTTATGATCTGAGATTATTCAGTTGATGTATGCTGTGAAGATGGTTGGGGGTCTCTACTAACCCAGTCTTACCAACCTACAATAAATACTTAGCATAACTCTTTTGGCCTGGTTTTATGCTTTTACAATGTACACAATCACAATAACGTACTTTGTCCTCGGCAGTCAATAATGATGAATATATACAATTCTAAAGTGGTACCACTAATGTTATCCAATCTCATTAAAGTGCATCAACTGTACGGTTAAAATGTCACACAGATTAATAACGAGGAAACCAGCAATTGAGGTAGGCAGGAACGTAAAATGGTTCAAACAATAGGCAGAATGATGGCCCGTTACCTAGACACAGTTCTGTGTGGAGATCCCCCCACCTGGGCAACCTGTAAAATAAGATATATCGCACAAGTCCAGTCCATAGGTTCAATAGTCTCACTTCCTCCTATTAAGGTTTTACCCCCCCCAATGTACCTGGTGGAGTAGAGTTCTCCGACCATGCGTTGACCGATCCTTCTTGAGTGCCTCCCTTTCAGGCGGGAGCCACGGATCGTCGAGAGGTGTCGGGGAACTTGCCGTTCAGTGTCGGGGAATTGACGGCCCTTCTTGAGTGCCCTCCCTTTAAGGCAGGAGTCACGGGTCGTCGAACGTCCGACGGTGAACAGGTGGAACTATGACAGGGAAGTGGCAGCTTCGTTCCTAGCGGTGCTCGTCGACGACAGAGCGTTGGCGTCCTGCAAGGAAGAGGCGTGCAGGGCACCTCGGTGACGATAGTTCTGGACCGCAAAGAGATGATGAAGAACTCTCTGGGTCAGTCCTTGGAGGCACAACAGCTTTCAGATTGTGAAGGAGAGCAACAGCAATTCTTCTCGTCCAGCAGGGCTTCAAGGTCAAGCGTCAGTTACTCCAGTTACTCGTCGTAGTGGACTTCAGCCTCTGAACACGATTCCTAGCAGTGAGAGGTCCCCAGATATACTGTTGATCTCCCATTCATTCCGCTGGGTCACACGCAAGCATCCAATCACGACTACGGGCATTCATGCAGGCAGGCAGCCAATCAGGCATACGAGGTATTCAGGCCATTCACTTCTCTCCACGCACTCACAACAGGTTATGTGTATTGGGACAAGTACCGAGCCATTCAACACTCCAAGCTGCATTCATACCGGTTTAGGGCAGGGTTGTCTCAGTCGTTGTGTCAACCGCCAGATACTAGACACCCACAACACCGAATGCATATTTGTCACACACTCTATTCACCCGGGTCCCACCCACAGGAGGTACCCACAACATACATCACCGGGAAGGCTCCAGCTAGTCTGGCCGGGCCTTCACAACAACACCATATATGGCACTTCCATCCAACAGCCAGTCAGGGGGAAGGGACAGAGTCAGGGCTTCCCAGGACTTTGGGAAAACAAGGTAATGGGTAATAGAAAGCAAGAGGCCACAGGGGCCATCTTGTTTTCCATCAGGAATCAACTGATCCCAATGGCAGGGCCGGGGTATCCCAAAATGGAGGATACTCCGCGCACCTGTCGATTTCAGCATGTAGCTGCCACCAGCCCATACCCTGCTCTGTGGGCCACCCACAGGTGCCCAAAAACATACACTAGGTGCACAGGGTTGTACCCTCATCCATGGGTGCCATAAGGGTATCCACGGGTCCGTTCACCAAACCAAAAGAGAGAGAGCTGCACTGCCAGGAGTCCCACATGAACTCCTGCGCGGAAAACACAACAGAACACACGATAAAAAGCAGTAAAGTACAAGGATACGGAGGCGCTGTCCCTCCGATGCATTTCCAACATCACACCATCCTATAGCAGTTTACCAATGATGCTCTGTCTTTATGATTCCCGAGAGGGATTGCCTCAGCAGAACACGAGTTGGAGAATGAAATGAGCCAAAGGAAGGTGCCAAAGACAGAAGTCAGTTACTTGACATGTCAAAACAGTATATATTTGAGCACTGCGTCTTTAGCCAGTGTGGCAAGTGGTTTATTTTTTCAAATTCTCTACTATGTAATCAATGTGTTATGGTACATACTGGGGCTAGGAGCGGCAGCCAGGGAACTATACATGGGGCTTCATCAAAGTCATGAAGGATGGATGGGTCAAGGTTGGTTCTTCACCTTTTTAGTGTATCTGCTGATGAGGTTTATGTCTGTTATTTACAGATGTTTTTGTGTCTGGATGCTTATACTGTGGGCTTTTATTGACTTATTGTTTTCTCTAGTACTGTTAAATTCACAAAGCAGGTATTTAAGCTTCATTTTTGTTTAGTAGTGGGGTGAAGAAAGTATTCTTTCTACAATACCAGCATGTACATGCATTGCACCATCACTGTCAGATCATCTCAAATGGTTGTATGTTCATTCATTGCCATTTTTTACAATCAGTTTTTTGCTGAAAGGTTTTTGCTGAAAAAACTCAGCAACATTTTTTATTTTTTATTTGGGGATGTTCCCCCCAAGCCCATACTCCCCTGTTATTTCTTCCCTATTCTGCACACCCCTCCACCCCCCGTCCTTGTAGGAGACTCCTAAGGCAGTATCCAGAAGAGTTGTTAAAAGATAAACTACTAATGAAGAACCTCTCATTTTACACTACTGAAGGAATCAATTGGGATGCCTTCAAGCCTGTCCTGCAAGAGAGGCAATAGCCATCACCTCTGAAAGAGACAGGATGCTCAAAACAACAGAAACACATCTGGTCAGGGAACTGAGGAAACTGGAATGAACACAGATGAAACCATCGTGGACAGTCCTATGAGAGCGGTAAAGAGCAAATTAACTTTCCTATGAAATATGAGAACTGAGAAGACTTTTGTAAAAGCTTTCCAATTCTTTTTTTTTAACATTTATTTTAACAAAAAGTCAAGTAAGGGGGACAAATAATGGCACCCTAAATTGAGTGGTATGAGCGAATCTCAATACATTATAGTAATAGGGGCGCTCAGAGTGTCCTTCATTCAGACCATGAGATCAAAGCTATAGAACTCTTTACGAAACACTCTACACATACCTAGAAAATACCTATTTTTTATTTTTTTTGGTTAGCTGATAAATAAACCTTTCAAACATAAAACACATTTTTTTTATTTCTTCAGTTTAAAACATTTTCCTAATCAATCATTACTACATATCAGATCATTCACACATTTTTTTTTACATAATGAAAATACTATAATAAAAAGAAGAAAGACATTTTCATTGAGTCGAAACATGCCAGCATTGAATTAATGCTGACAAACAAACAATGAAACGCAATAAAACAGTAAAAGTAGCTACCAGTCTTAACAGAAACAGCAACAACAGTTGAGGACCCTTTTTTTACCCCAAAAGAAACTACAGTGAGTCGACTCACATGCCACACTCCCAACTGACAGGAAGATCGAGTCCAAAAAATGAACTATCGCCACTTTAGTCGGTTGTTTGGTGTTTGAGAAGATCATTTGCCAAATTTGATTTGTGTCAACAGGGCGATAAGTGGCAAACAACCCTTTGAAGTATGTATTGCGTTTGGCATCTAACATGGGACATACCACTATTAGATGTTGTAAAGTTTCCTTCTCTAAGATGTTTTCACAGAAACGACAATAGCTTTGCGGTCCAGATATTTGTTTTCACCTGGCTAACACATCATTTGTGGGCCAAAGATTGAATCTAAAACTCATATATTGACTGTGAATATATGGAGAAGGACATACCAATAAGTAGTCAGCTGGCTCACAATAGCGTTTTGTGCCAAATAACAATACATCAAAATCTTTATATGTATAGCATTTGGTTTGATTGGTACTCCAGTCTGCCATAGCATTCAATATATACTATTAGCGTCTGTAGTTCACCAAACTCACTGATTAACATTGAGAATTGTCAGCCACCATAACAGAAGACATGTTTAGAACTGCCACACAATCTCTGCCAATAACAAGGCTGCAGGCCCTAATGGATTTGCTGGTCCTTACATAAGACCTTTACCTCTAGAATTGGCACTCAGTTTGAGCTGACTTGAGTCTCACATCTATGGACGAATAATAAATCACTTTAATAGCAAAGATGGGGAAGGATCCAGCATAATGCTCATCTCACAGACCTATACCAATACATAATATTGATTGTTTGGATGTATGCCAATATTATTAGATGTGGACAATTCGGATTCATTCAAAGCCGGGATGCTATCAGATTTCTAACTGCATGTTCATGAATAGCATTTGAAAGGTACATGTTCCTGAAAAATGCCATTCATTAACATGAACAAATTTAGAAAGAAATATAGGGAGCTGTCAGGAAGGGGACTAATGGAATGCGGGAGGAAAGGGATAGTGATGGGGAAAAATAGACGCATGGGGTTGGGACCTCTCTCCACATTAGGGATGGTTCCAAAGGGAGTGTGTACAGGCAGTCGAGAAACTGCAGGTTGGGGATGCGGGTATTTGGTCTCCACCAAACATTTTATAACATCAACAGGGTAGGTTGTCCACCGGGATAAGACGTTCCCGAAGTGACCTATCACTATCATCTTGATGTATGTAAGTGCCAAAAAGACTTTTGACTGACCATTGTTCACCCAAGCATTGGAAGTATCGGTTTTGTAGATAAATTAATTGCATTGTTAAATACCTTTTACCATTGTTCCATGGTCAGATCAATGGTGACTGTAGTAAGATCTGATTTTATTGTATCAAGTTTTGGTACCAACCAATTGTTTCCACCCTTCCCTCTGCTATTTCTAATAGCTTGGAACACTTAGTGAATAAGGATAGAAATAACTAACACATCTAAGGGATCCAATTTGGAGCTATGAACACAAAATCAAAATATTTTCACGTTACATTATGCTCTCTCTAATCCTTTAGGGACCATTCCTTTCCGCCCATTGATTGGAACCCTTAGTGAATAAGATGAGGAATAATAACTCATCTCCTCCCGCTAACTGCCCCTTTACACTCTGCTCATTCCCACACGTGCTGCTGGAACAAATACACATTTGTTGCAAGCTTGAAAATACCTTTTTAAAAAGTCAGAAATGTTGACCTCACCCTTGAACAGGAACTGTTAAAGGAAGTCCAAATTGTCAAAGATAGCATTAGTAGTCTTGGTTGCAGATATCCAGTGACCTAGATACTTTGTATGTGGCCAGGTATTCCATTCTCTTAAATCAAATCTGATTATAGATTACAAGATGGTGCCAATAGCGCATCAGAACCTTGAAAATGAATATTCTACATGTTGCTATATTTGTTGCAGACCCTCCCAGTGTTCGTCTGTTGTAAAACCTTCTTTGCTCAACTACAAACAGTTACACCATGCTTCGTCTGCGGTGATGTAAACATTCTGCATTTCAAAAATATATTTTTTTAAAACTTCAAATAAGGCAGGCTTAGCCTTCTCGCACTTTAGCGTCTATAACAATGTGGCACAGCTCTGCCCCACAGTTGAATGGCAAAGAGGGACACTACTAAGATTTGGGTGATGTTGGAGCATTCTGTTGTGGGTAATACTTCAGTAGGTGGCCTTTGCCTGGAATAAAAGCCACACCCCAAAAAACCTATATCTGCAAAGTCACTGGGATGATGGCAACAGCAAAGGACCACGTACAGCTTTGTTACCATTTCATCTCTCCACATTCCATCTCCTTTCACCTCAAACCCCTGTAAACTTGCCTTCACCCATACATTACTTAGCTCAGTGTTTATCCGATGGAGGTTAGGGGGCTGTAGAGTGATTAGTGGTGTGTTTTCAAATAGAAGGGTGAACTCCTTCGCTTAAGCACTGCCATTGGATAATGCATCCTTCAATTAATACCACAGAAAGCAGAGATTTCATAGTTTTATAAAACCTCTGGTGACCCCCAATAGTACCAAATACTTGATTGAAGATCTTTACAAAATTATCAAGAGTGCAGAACTGTGTAAGCATTGGGGTTTAATGCAAATATGGACTTGCTATTGAAGAAACAGATCCAGTTTGAGTTGAAGCCCCAATTGTCCTTTGATCCCTTCAAATTCAACAGATGCACGCAATTAAGGAAAGAGAAGCATGGATTAAGTACATCCATAATTTATACCTTGCATAGGAATTGTGGTGAGAGAAGCTTCAGTTTTGGTGTAGCGGTGTAGCTGTGCCTCCTTCATTGCCTATTACTTACAGGTCTTGCGCATCATCAAGACAATTATGGGCTTTCTCATTCAACATAATAAGAACATAGTTATGTTGGTTATTAGAGATACCACAATGATGGGCATGATGAATGGGGACTGGAAAATTGTATCCACTTTAATAAACACAACATGTATGGTGATAGCCTCTGAGTATTAAGCGTGTTATAAATAACCAATTACAATTACAATAACCTTCTGGCGGGGCTAAGATGAACGTCCACCCTTTGTGCAAATGATGCAGATAATCTGAGAAGTGATAGCTGTGAAGCAGGATTGATATTAATTCACCATGTCACATATACAGCCTTTCTAAATGAATGAAAACTCTTAGTACAACTAGAATCACAGATACATTTACATTTTTTTTTAATGAAAACCCATAGTGAATTATCTTTCTTCTGACTACGGCCTGCTGAAGGGAGAAGTGGTTTCATATGGAAGATATTGCCTCAGTTGAAACACCAGATAGTTTCCCAGATGGAAGATGTCAGATTCTGTCTTTGTGATGGGCAGGGTGACACTGTGGACTGTGTATGTTGGAGGAAAGGTTTGTTGTGAAAGGGTGTATTCCATTCACTATTTCCAGATGACAGTTTCTTAAACCCTATTTTGAAGCCCATTTAATAGTGTTGGGGGGGTGATTGTTGGGGTTTCTTGTTATTCATTTAGATCTGTGCCATTACACAGATTCACAAATGTTGTGATCTACAAATATTTGAGATAATGGGCCTCATTACGAGTATGGAGGCAACCATGCCCTTAATAAGGGCATGGCTGCCTCCATTCCGGGTTCCAGTACCGGGTTCCTCCAATGAGTCGTCATTGGAAAAAAACATCACCTTTCTCATTTGAGCCCCCGTAGGGCTCAATAGGAATGGGGAGGGAGCTAATAATGGGCCTGTTAATAACAGGCCCTTTATTAGCTCCCTGGTCCCCTCGCGGGACCCGCTAAGGACACCTGGTTTTACCAGGCATCCTTACTGGGTCCCGCAAGGGAACCTCGTAATAGGGCATCCTGTAATAAAGGGTGCCGGTCCAGTACCAGCACCCTTCATTACGGGAACTCCATAGCCGTAATGAGGCCCAATATATTAAAAGGCTAATCAAAAGGTATGCACCACTGCCCCTCTGTTATTGAAAGTTTTGCATATGGAAGTATATTTATTTTTACAGATATAACAGACTGAAATTGTCAAACAGTGTATCCCATGTTGGCTTCTCCTCGGCACAGCGAGCATGTACAGAGAAACATTGTGTCATGTGGCCTTTGAGCATTTTTCTTGTAGCTTTGTTGAAGACAGAAGCAGTTTTAGGGATTGTTTTAATCCCTGCTAAACATTTTTGTTGTCCTTTATGTGTATTGACTTCAATGTGTTTAATTGTATTATTATACGAATATACATTTGAATTATTATATTTAATCATGCACAAACCTGGCAATGAGTGACAAATGGAGCGCTGCATAATTCCAAATAGACCGAATGCCTTCAACTAAAAAATGCAGTGAAAACAAAAGTGAAAAAACAAAGAAACGCAAAACGTAAGGTGACATCAAAATATGATTATGAAACACCAGAATAGCTCAATAGAACTGAAGTAGATATTTTACTGAGTCAATTAGCAACAACGAAAAATGTTGTTTCCTTATGAAAGTTTAGCAAGTGGCACAGGATTCCATCTGAGATCGAGAGTTCACTCTCTTTATTAGGGGAATCAGCACTAGGATGGCTAACTGAAACAAAAATGAGATGTTCCCAAACAAAGAACAGGATGGATCTTCCCCTCAGTGGGGTTGGGTCCTTTCCTTTTCAAGGACCCCCCCATGTCTCTTCTACTGGATGTGGGTAGCTAGACCTCCCTGGCCCCAGGAACAAGTTCCCCAGTTCATACAGTTCAAAAGGCATTGCCATACCCCTTTTCAGCAATACGGTCTTTATGGTGACCCAAAACCTATTCTTCTTAATTTCAGCTGGGTGCCAATATTCCACAACTTACTCTGATCATGTTTTGTGAGCAGGCAGGGCCGGGAGAGGTGGAGAGGCATTCCTGGGGTCTGTCTAGCCTTTCTGATAGTTTTTTCTTTTGCCACCACTCTAATCTCAGGGCAATCTCACTAACCCGCCCCCTCATTCCTCTTCCCATCATCTTGCCTTACCCAGAGCCATCTGGGCCTGCGAGAACCTGCCTAATTTGACTGCCTAGGTTTTGTTTTTTTTGCCGACATTTTTGTCACATGTCATTTTTGCAAGGACATTATCACATGGAACCCCCTCCTGGTGGTGATCCTTCTTCCACTTCCTCCATATCAATCTCCCCTCTGAAGTTATCTCCTCTGTGTCACTCCCACCTCCTGCTTCTCTTTGGGTCTCATCACCTCTTCTGTGCCCTGGCTCCCACCGCTGCCCCTTGTCTTCCACTATCTAGTCCTGATGTTACTATTCTGCAGCTGTCCTTCCCTTGATGTTTCCACATCTCCTATTATTCCCTTCATTTGTTGTCCACTCTTATTTTACTATCTCCTCGTTGACTACAATCTCCTCCCATCTCCTCTTATTCTGTAACGTTACTACCTCCTCTTTTCCAGTCAACTCCTCATGTCCGCTATAAACCTCAGATGTTAGTACTTCTTCTTGTACCCTATTAATGTTTACCACCCCCTCCTCCTCTCCACTATTGCCACCTCTCCTCTGTCTCTCTAGCCTCTGCTTCTTCAACCAGCCTCCATTCTACTCCTTAGGTTGTTGTCAAAATGGTCCTCGAGATTGTGAACCTTGGGTGATGGAGTAATGAAGTGAGGATGTATGAACATGGGTGATCAGAGAGTAGGGTCTACATTGGGGGCAAAGAGAAAGATAACCTCTGACTTGGAGGGGGTAACATCAGGCACTGTAGAGCCATTCAGTGTCAAATATCTGTGAGACAGATGGTTATACATTCAGAGATAGCAGTGGTGATGGAGGGAAAGAAGGAAATATCTGTTTGTCACCAACAAAGAGATGAGAGGAGAGAAGTAAATCCAGGCGGAAATTGAAAGGAGGGAAGAGGAGTGGAACAAACACTCTCACAAAAAATGTTGTGGAGGTGAGTTTCAGAGAGATAATAGGAGCACCTGATTGAGAAAGGTGTATTTGAAGTAAAGGCAGAGATGATTTGTACGAGGTAGGGATGGTCAATAGTATCAAAGTATGAAGACAGATTAAGAAGGATAAAGACGGATGGGAGGTGAAAGTAGTGAGCAGTGGTTAGAGAGTTAGAGACATGTTTACCCAAACATGAACCTCCTGCTCCTATAGTCCAAATACTCTGACTTGGTCTGGGTGTTTTATAGTGTGCTACTTCCTCCTCCTCCTGGGCGGGTCTCCAAGTGAGGGTCTGCACCTGTTGTTGGTAATTAGGTGAGGGCTGTGATTGGCTGTCCCACATTTGTGCAGCTATGGATGCTTTAGGTTTAAGGGGCTGGGGCAAATCTATAATTGGCTCATCTGCCATTTTCTATTTTACTATTTCTCCCCTGACTCTCCACCAATCCCGTCTGTGCTGTACTGAACCCTTCAGTGTTTGCAGTGTGTGCTTTACTGGCTGGGAACTCATTGCGTGAGCATGGGGAATACTTTGTTTCACTGGGAGTGTGATTAATTAGCCATATTGTATCCCCAGCAGGAGAATCCCTGGCTGGGGTACAATAACACTGAACTCTCCATCCTTTGCTGAATTCAGGAAGTCACAGACTCACAACATTGTATCAGGAACTGTAAACACGTGCTGCTACTGACAAGTGCAGGAAAATCCTCTCCCTTAACAACATTGTGAATTGATGTCTGCTCATGGAGATCTTCAGACTCTCCTTTGTAGTGTGGGTTTTCTAACAGTGGATCTTTTATATATTATGAATCTGTTGAATATTCCCAGTCAGGCTGGGGACCCTTGGTATGTGCATAGCAGTGTGCATTATAGAAACAAGGACCTACATTCACTTTAGCGATCTATTGGATTCATTTTGGGGGAACCCCAGGTTTACCACATAATTGTTATTTTCCTAAAACCATGGGGTTTGGACATGGACCCCTTGCTTAGTGAGCCATACAGCGATGTGAGATTCACCTCACTGAGGAAGCCCAACAAGGCTGAGACACATGTCTTGGGTTGCTGGTGGTACTCTTGTTCAGAGGAGGATTGCCTAGCATTTTGCTGCTGGATTGCCCTTGCGGGTCAAACCAGACTAATGTACAAATGGTTTCTCCTCTGTGAAGGGTCAGTGAGCTAAAATGCAGTTGTAGACCCTCGCGAGTGGATGAAATTCCATATAACAGGTTATTTGAACCATTTTTGTTCTCAGTAGAGGGGCTTCCATACTCTTTATTTTTGAACAACTAATGTAGGCTTCCTTTTAGGAAGCATCTTTGTTTCTTCGGGCCTTCTCCACTGCTCCCCTGGGCAGGGAAAAGTAATTCAATCATTTAAGTCCCACAACCGGGATGTCTTTGAGTTTATCACTAAAATCCACCCATTTACCACCAAACTCCTTAACCATGACAGGTCACTCAGTGCTGTGGCTTTACCATGGGAATACAAGTGGTGGTATGGCAGCCTAAAACACCCTTTTGAATTCTATGGTATTCTGAGGATTTTGGGTGGATTTCGTGGATTTGCTGTGAACGGTAATTCTGCGCAGTAAATCTGCCAATAATTGGAGGCTAAGTGAAGGATTCACTGCCATATTTTTGCTGGAGGTGAATCCTCCATTTTACCTACATTCTCAAAATTCAGTGGTGATGTAAAAGTGAGGGAATTCTATCACCATGAACAAATGTGGCAGTAACGTAATTATCAACATTTATTTGCGTACTGCCGAACTCATAATATGGACCAAATTGTCCAAAATAGGATGAAGAACAAATGAAAGGAAAGACTTTCAAATGTCTTGGTTTGGGCTCCCAATGGCCCAGTCCACAGTCTAGCGAAGTTTGAAAAGTGAAAAGTAGCTTGTGTCTCTAGGTGCAAAAAGTTTGGGGTATGCCAGTCCCAATTTAGAGTGGCTTTTAAAAGAAAATCAGACACGTAATGGATGGATGATTTTGAATAACCATGGGATACCCTTCATTCGCTTGTTTTTCAGCAAGCCATGCCATTATAAAACAAGAAAGATTACATGTAAATCATTCTTGGTCGCACTAGAGCAAGGGTCTGCAACCTTTGTTTCTCCAGATAATTTGACTACAGCACCCATGAGCTCTATCCAGCATAGATAATGGTGAGGGCTCATGGAAGTTGGAGTACAAAACATCTGTAAAGTCACAGGTTGCAGACCCCTGCACTAGAGGTGAGGGAGCCAGAGAATTCTTGAATAGTGCTGAACCAGACACAGCCCGGTGGATCAGGCTTTGCTTTTTGGTTCAAACATGAGCCAATACAGCAAGAGCCATACCTGGCTTCCTGACTCCCCACATCCCACCATACAATACACACATCTAACCACCTCACCCCCCCAAGAACATGAGACCCCCTATGTGACACTTTGCCTCCTCACCTCACTTTCCCTGCAGCGTCAGTGCCTTTTTTGGCATCATGCCATTCCCACCCAATACAGCAACAGTGAACATCTACCTGGAACCTGCTACCCCACCTTCTTCCCCCACTCACATGAGCCCTATT
This sequence comes from Ambystoma mexicanum, assembly GCF_040938575.1. Classification (NCBI taxonomy): domain Eukaryota; kingdom Metazoa; phylum Chordata; class Amphibia; order Caudata; family Ambystomatidae; genus Ambystoma; species Ambystoma mexicanum. The sequence continues at coordinate 643,469,088 of NC_090939.1, forward strand.
TGGAGTCCTGCCTGCCCAGACCGTACCCTCACTGCATCAGACCCCCACCTGACATCCTGCCTTCCCATCCTGTCCAAAAGGAGTGACCCCTATCTAATATCCTGCTACCCCACCCTGTTTTCCCACCACACAAGACCACTGCCTGGAGTCCTGCCTCCCCACTCTGCATGCCCGCAGCATCAGACCCCTACCTGGAGTCCTGCCTCCCCACTCTCTATCCCCACTGCATTGGATCCCCACTTGGCACCCTGCCTTCCCATGACACCCATCAGCAGTCGCCCCTACTTGGTATCCTGCTACCCAATACTGTTTTCCCAAAACACAAGATCGCTGCCTGGAGTCCTGCCTCCCCATACGGCACCTCTGCAGCATCAGACTCCTACATGGAATTCTGACTTCTTATCCCATCCAGAATCAGTGACCCCTACCTGGTATCCTACCACCCCACCCAATTCCCTCCACCACATAAGATCCCTACCCGATATCTTGCCTGCCCACTCTGTTCCTCTCACAGCACCAGTCGCTTAATGGGCATCCTGCTACCCCACCCAACAACAGTAGCCTGTACCTGTCATTCTCCTGCCCCATTCCCTTCTCTACTACACAAGAAACATACCTGGTGTCCTGCATTCCCAGCAGACTCTTCCCATAGCACCAAACCCCAATCTGCTATCCTGCCACCCGACCCCTTTCCCCCGCCACACAAGATTTCTACCTCGTATCCTGCCTTCCCAACCCGATTCCCATCCTGCATATTCTGGCCCCTACTGGGCATTGTGCCTCACCAGACCCTCAACTGGCATCCAGCATTCCTAGTCCAGCCAACAACTGAGAACTTTACCAGGCATCCTGCTGCCCTTCCACTACCACACAAGTGCATTTTCTGGCATTCTCCCTTCTACCCACACCCCTCCAACATGAGACCCCTACCTGCTATCCCTAGGAACATTACACAGAACATAAAACAGCTCACCGTAACATGTTTTTTCTGCATCGTGACCCTCTCACAGTTGTGGCTTGCTTCTGACTTTTGTTGCCTACTTTGATAGCCTACACCATTGTTGTATTTTGGCACTAAAAGGTGAAACCGAGCTTTAATTCCCCTAGAAAGAGACCCAATACACAACAGTGAAGAAAGGATCCTGAAGACACTGAAGCCAGGTTATAAAAATATGTATATTTTAAATGTTTCTCTGACCAGCAAAGCAGAGTAGAGAGGGCCTGCTCATATTTTGATTTTGGCAGTAGCTCACAAATCAAGGCAAGCTTGAGAAAGCAATGGACATAGCCCGGCCTGACCCCTGCCAGGTTTACCCATGGCTTGATGACTGAGGGTTGTGGTAGTAATACAGCTGGAAAGATAATTTTTGTTATGCTGCTAATAACCTGTCCAGATCAATTCCTTTCATTACACCATAAAAAACCTTTCCCTCGTGTTACATTATAAAGAACCGACATCTTAACTAATCACTCAATTGAAGATTAAAGTTCAAAGCATTAGCTTAATTTTTTATTTTCTTTGACATATTCAAATAAAAGAGAATCAAAAGAGAAAAATTAAATTATACTCAATGTGCACATTTCGCGGCAAGAAATGCTGAGGATGAAAATGCAAGCTTTTTGACCTGGTATTTCAACGCAATTATATGTGGCGGGTTAGGTATGGGTAATAAAATAATGTATGAAGTTATAGGGGAGCTAGTGATGTGTAAGAAACCTGAAGGTGTCTCCCTAGCTAGTCCCTGCAGATCTGTCATCCAGGTGGCCAGGACACAGCCATCGCTATTGGATCCAGTGTGGTGGATTCCTGGTGGTGGACAAGTGAGGGAGGATCACCTGGATGGGGAGTCCTTGGGGAGTGGGAGTGGGACACTGACGGGTGAGACGCGGTATCCCCTTTCTTTCAACACCTTTTCCCCATCCTAACATGTAGGATATTCCAAAACACTGCTCCCCCTTTTCCCGACACAAACACTTTCGCACAACACTGAAGACAACAGACTAACACCAGAGCTGTTTATCTGACATGTCCCAATACAAGGGTCAGGCAAAGTCAGGCAATTGACCAGAATCACACACACCTGACGGCCCTTTCCCTACCCCACAGGGATAAAAGGTGTAGCACAAGAGCACAAGACGAGCAAAGCAGACCGCATGATATGAGAGCTAACTCAGCACAGCATTTCAAGAGGAGGAGAAAAACAGCGCATACCGAGAGGGTGACGAGGAGAGACTCAACCTTGCCCTTTCCGAACAAGGCCTGTGAAACCTCTGCAGAAGGAATCATAAGACTGCGAACAATAGCTTGCATGAGTTGCAGCAGATGTCAATGGTACACAAGTCCCTCCTCCTCTGGTTACTAAACCGGGGAGAGACGCTTGTGTCTGTGGTACCAACCTTGACTCCAAGAGAAAGAAAGCCAAGCGGTTCATCACAGCCGTTGAGTCGAGGGGAGAGTCGATAAGAAACTGAGCTGTGTTGAACGAAATGTAGCCAACGGATAATTTGAACTTTGAAAGGTTTAAACAAACTATTGATAAAAGAGGGGAAAAGCAGCAACAGAGGAGTCTGGCACCACGTGGGTGCTCACGCAGGAAACTTTGAGCTATTACCCGATGGTAGAGACTACTGTAACCAGAAGGCCTTGGGAAGAGGCAAATAGTGTCATGATCACTGTTCCAAGGAGCTAGGACCAGCCCAACGTCCTTGGAAGCAGGCCCCTAACCTTCATCCTAGGCACCAGCCGGTCCCCACTGGGACCTTTTGGACCTTGTCCTGGCGCCGGTGGCACCAGGCTCATCAAAGTCACTGGTCCCGGCACTGGAAGCGCCGGGCTCATAATTTGTATGAAGATGCTTGGGTGGACTTACCTGCAGCAGACCATGCTGCTTACTTACCAGCCACATAGGAATCCTCTGTGAGCCGGGACTACTTTCTTACCTGGGTGGGGCAAGCTCCACTCCCTGGATACAACACTGGAACTCTTCTGGAACAGGAACTCTTTTCTTACCTAGGCGAGGCCGTGGAGGAAGACGCCTCATCACTCCAAGGCTATTTAAACCACACCCGATTGATGAAACGTGCTTCGCGTTATTCTGCATCTGCAGCAGAACGCTCACCGTGTCTGTTCCAGTTTTCTTCTTTCCGATCCTGAACCTGCAAGAACAAACGCTTACCATTCCTGTATCCAGCCTTCAGTAGCATCTGCAAAGACAAGAAACAACAGGTTAGCACGGCAACCTTCACGCGCAGCGCTTTCCTCACCTGATCCATCGGCAGCTACCATCTCTTCACGCTGCTCCTCCGCCTGTGAAGACAAAAGCATAGTTATTCCTGTGTGGAATTACTTACCGGCACTCCGCAAATTCCGGTTTTCTTCAACGCTGCAATCCTGCACCTGAAAGACAAAAGTAGAGACATCAGACAGGTATTTTACTTACGCGCCATTGCGCCCGCCACAATAGGGTGCCTGCAAATACTCCGGCGTTTCCAGCGTCTCTTCAACACCCGAACTCACAACTGCAAGGGAAAAGAGACAGTTAGGGAGCTTTTGAAAAGCAGGCAACCGGCATTTACTTACGCATTTCCAAGCGCTTCATTCCAAGACTCTGGCTCGAACTTCGGCTTTCTTCACACCATCATCTACCTCAAGAGCCCTGCAAGACAAATAGAAAAAGCATTATACAGAGCCCAGTTCCACATTAACGTGCCCACGCACCTAAAGACTGTAAGGACTTAAAAGGTGTCCGGAAACTCACCGTTCGTGCAGTTAACGACGGTAGCAATCCTCTGATGTCAAGAGGCCTACGTTTCACCCAGTGAAGGAACTGGCAACGGCACCCTGCACCAGACGCAGATGGAGAGTCCAGCATTCACCTATCTAAGGTGAGCACGTTGACCTTGGGGCTCCACGGAAAAGCGAGGAAGGGAAAGGGAGAGAGATACCCGACAACCCCAGATCATTAACCCCATATTCTTTCACCTGCAGATATCTCACTCTTCGAGTTAGACACACAGTGCGAAGAGGCTCAGCCCCGGAAGCCAATCGAGTCCTGCACTTCACTTTTCGAGTCACAGACACCATCCTGCCAAGACCGGCGCCTCCGTGGGAATCAGGTGAGCGTTACAAATAGATGTCAAAGTGGTTTTACAGGGGTCTTGTAAAATCCTCTGTACCGTTGAAAGTCTTCGACTGACAGATGGTTACAAATCTAAGGGAAATTAATCCTGCTTGGTGAAATGAGCGCATGAAGAACTATTTGTAAAAGTTGACAGGAGTGAACCCGACCAAGGGATGTCCACAGTGAATTGTTTGAAAAGACATTAAGATTCATGAATGCAAGAAGTATTGGACACCAGGGGAAGTGGATTGTCATTTGGGTCCAAGCCCAGTCGAGGGAGAACCAGGGGTGAAAAGTCATCACCCAAAGTCCGTTTGGAAAGGAATTCTTTATTTGTTTGTTTGTCATTGAATACATCAGGCCCTCGAAGGCAAGGGACTTTTATTGAAAAGAGACTTAACCATTGAAGAACCTGATAGCAGGAACAGAACTGTCGGCTTGTGCTAGGAAAGCTTGGGTGGGTGCTGTGCTCAGGAGATCCTCCTTGTCCCATGCTTAAAACGTAGAGAAGGGAGACCACTGGCAATCACATCCTGACTTATTATTTGTGAACACTTCTTTCTTTATTGAAACCATATCCCAAATTCTTTTTGTAAATCATTGTAAGGAATTGGCAATCGTTTTATTTTTTTAACAAAGGCCTTTTTATTTTGACAAGATGCCACAAGGACTGCCTTATTTTTCATTTGATGGTCGAACCTTGCTCACATCTTAGATTTAGGTTTAGGTTAGGCGTTATCCACCCTGAATTTACACTTTAATAAACACCCTTGAACTGTGATCACTTTTGTCTGTCTTTACTGTTGCCACCATGAGTTCCTTACATATGGTGTCAGGAGCGGGATGTGACTAAATTGAAACTAATTGGGGAACCCTATAATTTCAAAAACCTAGTCATAGAGTCTCTAGCCCTTCCATCGCCACCAAGGAATCAATAGGGTTTGATATCTGTAGCAGTAGGGAAGCTGCAATTCCCCCTGGGAAAAGAGGAATGATTCCTGCAGACTTGGTTATGATACCCCCTCCAGGGTGTTACATTTGATTGGCCCCAATATCCGGCCTAGTGTGGAAATTCGGGATAGATGTCTTAGTAGGCCTTATTGATCCCGACTTTAGGGGAGATGTGAAGGTTCTCTTTCTAAACCATGGTGAGATCCCTTTTGAGGTACGTCAGGAGATCAAAATGCCCTGGGGATTTTGGAAAGAACTCTATTTCATCAGTTTAAAGAAAGTGAACCAGATAAAACAGAAAAAGTAACTCAAGCTTTTGGGGAGCTGATAAATCAATTAACATCGAAGAAAGGAAGGAAGAGGAACCCACTATCTATCCCGACCTAGCCTTCGCTCTGCAAAATGATCCAGTTCTCATTGAAGCATTTTTACAAGCAATTCCAGAATAATAAGGCTTAGAGAAGGGGAATCCCTTTTTCTTTCTAAAACAAGGATTGCTTTACCGAAAGAGAAACCTCACCAGAAGGCATAGTAAAAATGCAATTGGTTAATACCCAAAAGCCACTGAAAAGTTGTACTACAAATTGCGCATTCCCATCTTACCGGGGGGCATTTAGGACAATCTAAAACCCAGGCGCATATTGGTGCAAGTGTCCACGTCGATGTAAAAACTTTAATCCAGACATGTGAAATATTTCAAAAGACCAGTACGCCGATCCCAACACCAGCCCCTCTCAACCCATTGCCGATTATAGAAGTCCCCTTTTCAAGAATTGGTATGGACATAATTGGACTGCTTCAAACCTCCAGATTAGGCAATAAATATGTCCTTGTAATCGTAGATTATGCAACCTGGTATCCCGAGGTGTTCTCATGAGAAGTAATAACACCCAGCAGATCCTTAAACATCTTCTACCGTATTTCTCCAGCGGTAGTTTTCCCAAGGAAATACTAACGGACCAGGGCTCGAATTTTATGAGTAAGATGATGGCTGAAGGCAAAGAGCTACTCCACATTACCACCTTGCGAACGTCTGTGTACCATCCCAAACCAATGGCTTGGTCGAAAGGTTCAATAAAACCCTAAAACTAGTTCTCTGAAAACCGGTAGACAAGGACGGTAAAAACTGGGACCGAATGATCCCATGGGCACTATTTGCAGTGAGGAAAACCCCCTAAGCTTCCACAGGTTTCTCTCCCTTTAAATTGCTCTATGGAAGAGAGCCGAGAGATGTCCTGGGCATACTCTGGTAAACATGGGAATAACGAGAGGAAGCCCTATTCCCATCTCGTAAACTGCCACCCGAATGCGAGAACGTATGAAGTTGGTCAGAGACTTGGAAAAAGCTCAGAGTCAACAAAAGGCCACTTATGACAAGATAGTGCATTTAAGACCATTCTCCATAGGACAGAAAGTACTGGTCCTCTTACCAACCTCAGAGAACAAGCTGGTCTCCAAGTGGCACAGATCTTATGTAGCAGTAGAAAGAACAGGAACCTGTACTATAGAGTAGCCCAGCTGGATAGAAAGCAGAAAATCGAATTATATCACATATATCGCTTGAAAGAGTGGAAAGAGAACCCGTCAGCCACCCATGCCAAAATACTAGCCTGTCTGGTTCCCGAAGACATAGATAACTTTGATTTAATTCCTTCAGAGTCATCTACTCAACACCAACAAGACTTAAAGGATGTAGTAATTTAATTTCCCCATGTATTTCTGAAAAACCAGGAAGAGTAAAAGGTACATACCACTATATTAGAACACCTTAATGTAAAGTGGTACACTTAAAACCATATCGACTCCCAGAAGTTCTTAAGCAGATAGTGATCAAGGAAGTCAAGAAAATGTTGAAAGCCAACATTAGAGCCATCCTCAAGTCCAGGGTCCTCTCCTATCGTGCTGGTCACTAAACCTGACCGTTCCTGGAGATTCTGTATTGACTTCCGTCAAGTTAATGCCATATTGGACTTCGATGTCTATCCCATGCCACGCACCGACGACCTAATTGATAAACTCGAAACAGCCACCTTTCTATCTATCCTAGATTTAACCAAGGGGTACTGGCAAGTTCCCGTATATGGACCAGTTAAGGAGGAAAAGACCGCGTTTTCAATGCCACTAAGATTATTCCAATTTAAAGTCCTACCTTTCAGTCTACACAGTGCGCCACCACTTTACAACACCTCACAAATCAAATCCTACAACCCTATTCTGATTTCTGTGGAGCTTGTATTGACGACATCATCCTTTACAGTAAGATTTGGGAGGATCATCTCTTCCATCTATATACTATCATGAACGTCCCCAGAAACGCTGGCCTAATGGCTAATCCATCTAAATGCAGATTGGCCCAATCAGTCTTAAAATATCTTGGCTTCTTCGTAGGGAATGGAAATGTACAACCACAACATGAGATGGGAAAAGCTGTTTAAGATACACCAACTGCCTAGACCAAAAGGGATTTTAGAGCTTTTCTCAGGTTAATAGAAAAGGTTTATCCCCAACTTTTCAATAAAACAGCCCGGCTGATAGATAAACTTAAGAATACCAAAACCCAGAAACGTCACTGGAATGGCAAGGGATGCTAACAAGAAGGGGGGAAGCCCGAAGTCCCATGAGCAGCATGTTCACAGGAGTGAACCCAACTAAGGGATGTTCACAGTGAATTGTTTGAAAAGATATTAAGATTTGTGAATGTAAGAAGTATGGGAAGACCAGTGGAAGTGAATTGTCTCCCTTGTCATTTGGTCCGAGACCGGTCGAGGGAGATCCAGGGGTGAAAAGTCATCACCTGTTTGGAAAGGAACTCTTTATTTGTTTGTCATTGAATACATCAGGCCCTCGAAGGCAAGGGACTTATATTGAAAAGAGACTTAACCATCGAAGAACCTGAAAGCTGGAACAGAAATGTCACTCGTGCAGGGAAAGCTCAAGTGTGTGCTGTGCTCAAAACGTGGGGACTTATTATTTGTGAACACTTCTTTCTTACCCTATCCCACACTCTTTTTGTAATTAGTTGTAAGGAATTGGCAATTTTTTTTTTAGTATAGGCCTTTTTATTTTGACAAGACACCATAGGGACTGCCGTATTTTTCAAGACCTGCTCTCTAACCTTGATTCTAATCTCCCCTCTGTCCTCATCTTAATCAATCTCTCGTCTGCCTTTGACACGGTCAAACATGCCATTCTGCTCAATCTTCTCTGTGATGACCTGGGTATCACTGATCAGGCCATGGCCTGGCTGACCTCGTTCCTCTCTGATCGACCCTCCAAGGTCCAACTTGGGTCCTTCCTTTCCTCTATCTGATTCTCTACCTGTGGTGTTCCTGTATTCGAGAGCGAGTGACCCCTGACTGACCCATAGAGTCAGAGCTCGCTCTGTCTTACTTTTAAGATGAGATAGCTGCACCTTGAGGTGGAAGGGGTGCAGGATTTCTTACTCCAACACCAATCAATAAGGACAACTCAATGGTTTGGCAAAGGGGAGTCTGTTTAATGACAAGTACAAAAAACGGGGAAACAAGGAAATCAACAGTGATGCGATAGCCCGTCTCGCTTCAAATCCCAACTTCTTCATTCAAACAGTAACAGTTATACCCAAAATTCCTCATCATTGATGTATAACACTCAAAAGTTTGTCATGCAGTTCTCTTGGTTGGAAAAGGTAATTTAAGTGTAGGTGCTAAATCTGTATATGGTAACGGAGTGTGAGGATTGGATAAACATTATCAGGTAGGCGTCTACGCCCTTCCCTCTAACATTACTCATGTAGACGTCACCAAAAGTACGACGTCTCATTGGTTCTACTCTCCATAGTATCCTAGATTATTTGGTCCATTGTGATTGGGTTGACTTCAACCCCATGCATAAATCTCCACTTTAATTACCTGCATGCAGAATGGTCAACCAGATGCAGGATGCCCCAAGATTCACCCTGCCTCCCTTCCATCAATCAGTACTTTAGTGCTATATGTCAATTAGTTGGCTGTGGTCGGCCTCGAAACTGTAGCTTCTTGTCAGGAAAAGTTATGGTATCTTCTGTTTTGGGAGACAGCCAGGCGTAGGTGCCTTTTCTCGCTTGGCTGGTCACATACTAGCACACCATGAATCTGCTTAGTTTTCCTTCTTTTTTGTGCATTTAATTCCTTATTCGGCTTGCCACCTGCCTGGGCCTCCTTATCTCGACCTTCATGGGGCAAGCTGCTCTGTTCTTAAGTTTTGATTCTCCGAAGCTACTGTCCACCTCCCTCTCTTGGTTTGACCTCGACTTCGCAGGCACGGGCTGCTTCTGGCTGAGTTTCGATTCCGCCGTCTTTTCTTGTTTTAGCTGGAATACGAATCCTGTCCTGTTTGACCCTTAGTAACCTGGGTTAATTCTGCTTTTGTAAAAAGTGGACTTACATTTATATATTGTGCTTCATTGAGGTAGATATATAGTTGGCGCTTGCCGCTCTATTCTTCTACTAAGCATAGCAAGCCGCACTGTTTTCTTAGCTACTTGCGGTTACAAGCATATGTCCAGGCGTTAGCTGATTTAATATTTTCATCCTGCTTTACAGTTTAGGTTTCTTTATATTTCAACATCGTCTCTCCTTCTAAGTTCATGATATCCTTATTCATGACATTTTGTCTTTGTGTGTCACCTTTTGGTTGTCGTTTTGTTCATCTGTGAGTCTGTCCGGGCCCTTATGTCGTCACCATTCGTCTTCAATTAAGGCCTTTGAGTTTCTTCTGGGACAGTGTTTAAGCAATCTTCATTTCGTGTCATTTGCTGGTTGGGTTGTCTCAATGTATACCTTACTGTCCATGGTTGTCTGGTTATTGGAACTTCAATAGGTATTGTTCTTCTGATTAGCACTGGGCAGAGCCCTAATGCGGCTCTCTGCTGGTTTATTTGTTCGTCATACGTCTCATATCTCGGTGTGAACGCTCCTGGTACTTCAAAGTGGGCGACTGGAGTGCAGGCTGTATTTGGGACCTCCTCTACACTCCGCCCTGGTCGGTTTATCGACCACTTATGCTTCCTCCTTGGGATTCATCTCACTTGGTTCTTCTGTATTCATCTCTTCTTCATCTTCTGGGTTTGTACATGATGGTTTGAAGGAGTGTCTTTTTGGAGTCCATATTTTTATCACTCCTTTCAGGTTTCCTGCTGTCTTTACATTCTCGTCTTTATTCCATGTCATTAGTTGACATTGTCCATTTGGGCTGCAATAGATCCATTTTCCTTCATAATTTCTGCGTTTCCTGGGATAGAGAAACTTTGTACCTTCTGGCGCATACTCGCTGGCCTTCACAAAGTCCTTTATTTCATCATCGGTTAGGTCTCTGGGCTTCCATCCTGGTTTGACATCAATCATGATCTTCATCCTTATGGCTTTCTTTGCAGTTTTCTGGCATTGCGAAATTATTATCTTGATGACACAAAATCCTTGTACTATTATTACAAGCAGGGCTCCTAGGAATTGAATGCATCCGCCATCCATTGTGGAACCCATAAAAACAGTGATCCAAACCAGCTGTCATCATCAACTTCGTCATTTTCATTGATCATCTGGTTCTGTAGGTTTGTCAGCATACCTATGGCCTCTGTTAAAGTTCAATTTTCTTCGTCGTGAGAAGGTATAAATGTGCAACATGATTCTCTGATTTGTGCACAAACTCCTCCATCCATAGCTGTGATCATGTCAAGTACATATCTGTTCTGGAGAGTCATCAGTCAGATGGCTCTAAGCTCTTCCTTGATTGCATTGAATCCTTTTATTGTCGAGTTGATGGTTTGCAGTACCTCCCATCTGGTTATCTGCAACCATTTTGTATTTGCTCCAACTTGGAATCTTGGCATGAGGATTTCCGCGAACACTGATGAGGTGAGACTGAACAGCCTGTGTTCATATGTGATTGCATGAAATGCTTCTTCTGATTTGGCAGAAAAATTATTTTCTCTCTTCACTCGAGTTGTCAGTTCCACAGATCTCCTTTTCCTCAGGTGAGCATCTGCTTTCGGGAAACTGTCAATATTCAGGTCACCTTCCGGGATCACTAGTGCTGGAAAGTGGACATTCACTATTGTGCATATGCCTCCCCAGTTTTTGGGTAGTATGATGTATGCTTTGGATCCACACGCCCAATAATGATCCATTATTAAGGCAGTTCCTTGCGTCATTCCTGGAGCTTCAAAAATTCGTCCGCAGGTCTGATTCTCTCCCATCTTCCTTGTGCCATTGTTGCTGGAGCACAATTTCGGGCTTTCTAGTGGCACTATCTGCAAGGGTCCTCCTCTGTCTTCGACCCATGTCAGTAATCTTGTATGCTTTGGCCATAGAGGCTTGCACAGTCTCTGTGAGTTTTCTATTGCTTCTTTGCTGGCTCCAAGGACCATCCATGCTCAGCAGATCACTACTCTTTCTTCCCATCCGTTTGGTGAAAGCACTGCTCCCCAAATCTGCATTTGGCCTCTGCTTTTCCAAATTTCAGCCTCTTCTGTAGTTTATCCTTGGACGTTCAGTCTCGGGTTTACTTCCCATCTTATTTCTGCTCCTTTAACTTCAGGCTTCTCATACCTGACTCTATTTCTCGTCTTAATGTCTTGAACATAATCATCTTCATCAGGATAATCTGTTTCAGTTGCCCATATCAATGAGGCCTCACTTCCCATGAACTGGCCTCTGGTGCTGCACATTGCTACGTGTGACAGACAATATGCTGTCGGGACATCTATTTCGACAGCCACGAAGATCTTGGATTTCCCCATGCTGTACGGTAGAAGTGCACAAATGAAGCACTCTCCTTCTGAGTTTCGTCTTGCAACTTCTTTCAAGTGCTGGTACCAAATGTTGTTCCCTAGATGTGCTGTGCTGTCCAGGTAATCATTCAGTTCATTATTATCTTCATGTTAACTTCTCTCAATTCTTAGTGTTTTCCTGTAGTTTGCTATAACTACATCTTTGAATGCCTCTGCATGGCTTTTTCTTGCTGGAGGGTTCTCAGGTATCCTGGCCCATGGTGCAGGCTTCCTTGTCTGCTCTAATTGAGTGAACAAGAGTCTGGCAGCTCTTTTCTGGTCCTCATGCATCTTTTCTCTGCTACGTGTAAGTGCCCATGCTAACCAGCCTAACACTGGTCCGGTATATGGCTGTATTGTAGGCCTGGCATTTGTGCCTTGTGTTGGAATATGCGTGCTGGGTAATACAGTCTCTGTCGTTTTGTTCTTCAGTTCCTCTTGTATTTTTCTTGCTCTGGCTATGTGCGGGAATAGAAGGTCTACTAACATTTGTGTCCTTGCAGAGAGTTTTTCTGAGGCCGCTTCTGTCTTCTTAAGGGCTTCTGATACGACTGCTTCTGTTGGCCTTTCTCTTAATTCTTCTTGTTTCTTCACACTATTTCCTGTGAATGTTTTTTTAGTAGGCAGTCTCATTTTCTCTGCTGCTTTCGTTTGTGGTTCTTTGGTCCTTGACACTAGGCCTGTTTCGTGTGCATTCAGTGTGTGTGTGTCTGTGCGTGTAGTTGTCAATGCTTTGTCTTCATTCTTTTCGTGCCGATCCTGTCTCTGGCTTTCCTGCTCATTCGTTACGATAAGTGTGTGTATATCACTATTAATCAAATTCTTTTAAAGTTCATGTACTCTACCATCAGATTTCCTAGTGACTGGAATGACTATATAAGGTCTGGGTGATTTTGTAGGTTTCATGCGTATATCATCAGGTGGGTGCACTGAAATTGGAACACTCCATGCACCAATAAAAAATGTAGTTTTGATCGTTAATGACAGTAAAATAATGATAAATACAATGCATAAGTACATATTAGTTCGATATGTAAGGCGACAGCATTTTCTTCCAGAGAAGCGGGGCTGCCTCTCTGCTTGTGGGAGGACCAGGTTACTGCTCTGGGCCCCCATCTCGATCATTTGCCAAATGTCAATGTTATTGTTCCCCCACCCAATATCATGTTTCAAAAAGTGTCAGGTGCTTCACAAATGCCCCCCCTCTTATGAGTGACGATTGTCTCTTAATACAGGATACAGTTCCTTTGCTAAACTATGGGAAAAACAGATTAAAATAATACTTCGATAAGTCACTTTTACTGTGCATGTTCAAAGTATGTGAGTTCCCAGTCCACTCCTCTAATCTGCTTCAGTCCCGAGGACATGTCGTACACTGGTCAGTGTGGCGAAATAGGGAAAAATGACAACAAATATGACAAATAGGTTTCTTCACTCTGTTCCCTCAATCTGTCCCTCGGCGGAAAGTTTCTTCAGGATCTCCTAAGGAGTCGATGGACATTAGTACTTTTAATTTGAGTTATGATGGCATGCAAGAGCATGTTTAGCTGAGCATTCTTTATTGGATCTCCGAGGAATGCAAGTACGGCAACGTTGGTTGGTCTTCCCACTAATTCTGGAAAGTTCTGAATGAGGTGAAAGAAAACGTGGTATGCAAATCTACTGTCTTCTGGTGATAGGGACATTTGTCCAGTCCTTTTTTGAGATTCAGGATTATGTGTTCTTTCCATGACGTGAACAATGTCTGCACTGTCCGGTTGCGTGGAGTGCGACCAAAATACTGATTTTATTCAACAGATGGCTCAAATGTTCAGTGTTTGCTGGATCTCGAAGGAATGTCAATGTTTCAGTTGTTCTCCCGACAATAGATGGACAGTCTTCGGTTATGCGAAAGAAAAGTGTATTGATGAGTTCATCTATTTCCGTCTTTGGTGGAAGCATTTGTGTCCTTCTAACTGTAATCCGGGAGTACAATGAATGCTTCTGCAATGACAGTAAGCAGTTGTCTGATTATTTTTTCGTTGTCAGGATCTTGAAGAAAGTCTGTGACACTGGTGAGCCTCCCTACCAGTGACAAGTATGATCTTAACACTAGGTGGAAATACGTAACCACGTCCTTTGTGATGTCTCTACTGTGGGACACCATAAGTGCTTCCAAACAAGTTCTCGGTTCCGGATGAATCGGGATGCTGTGTCTGTTTCCAATGTAAATATTCTTGATCAAAGTTTGTGATAGTCTTTTTTTCATCAAGGCTTAAGTGTGACTTGGTTCAAAAGTTTGCGTCAACAAAATGTGTGGCCTATATGTGCAATTTTCTTCTTCTCCCTGCAACTAAGATTCACAGAGTGTCCGTTTTTATGTCCTTATCCCCTTTTTGTTTAGAGGAAGTGTCCAAGTTAAGCCACAACCTGCAAAAAGGTTCTTTGTCTTTACTTTGCTGGTCATGCGTCCTTCTTCCTCGTCATGGATCTCGTCTGCACGTGCTGTGGTTCTTCCCCGTTGTCTGTAGTCTCTTCTTGGTGGGGTGCAGGCAGGGGGTTCCTCCGATATATGGCTTGACATCACCCAGGAAGATCCAAGCTCTTCGCCCTTGCAGCTTGACTGCGGATGGAGTAACGTCTTCAACTGTGAATGGTCCATTGAACCTTGGCTCATCCCACTTTTTCCTTGTGTGATTCCTCACCAGGACAGTGTCTCCAGGGAAGATGAGTGGAACACGTAGACCCTGAACTGTGTCTGATGTAGTGTCTCTTTCTGTGTCCTGCGCTGCCTTGCACCTTGTTCGTCGTCGCTGCAGCTGGTCTGAAATTACAGTAAGGCAAGATGTCATGCAGTTCAGATAATTTTGCATTTCAGATCCCCGAACCTCCCTTGTCAACTGGGCATCACATCTAGCTCTATCTCGGGGTGTCAGGGGAGTGTGCATTCTTCTTCCTGTGGCTATCTCGTGTGGCGTAAAATGATGGTCGGACAGGGTTGGTTCCAAAGAGCATACAAAGCCAGAGGAAGGCAGTGCATCCATCCCCTCTTTAGAGTAAGCTTCAACTTGGCTATCCTTTCCTTTAAGAAGCCGTTGAGCCTCTCACAGACCCCATTACTTTCTGGATGATACGCCGACAAGAACTTGTGCTTTATACCAAGCAGCAAGCAAATCTGTTCAAAGACTGCATTTACAAAATGAGCCCCATTATCTGATCTCATTACTTCGCACACCCCCAACTTAGAGAACACTTCCTTCACTAGGAATTTGGCCGCACAGTAGAGTTTGGGTGTGTACATGGACCTGCTTCTATCCATCTAGAGAATGGACACACCACAACAATTAAGTATCTGTACTCGTTGCATACTTGAATCATGTCGACGTAATCGAGATGCAAGTGCTGAAAAGGCCCATTTGGCCTGGGGATGACTCCTCTCATTACTTTTAATGTGTGCCCAACGGTGAATTGCTGGCAAATTATGCAGCTCACCATAAAGAATGCAACATGCTCAGCTAAATTCGTTGCTGCTAGATTCTCCTTTGTCATGTGCGTCGGGTAATGCAACTGTTTCAACGCTATTTTTAGTAGGGCTACAGGCATTACTGGTTTACGAGTGCTGTCTTGTCGCCACAAAAGAACACCCTCGATGTTTCCACAAATTTTTCTCTTCCTGTTGTGCCTCCCCTTGGAGCTCCATTAGTTGCATTTACCCAAGAACGTTATAGGCTTCTGGTGTGGTTTGTGCTACCATCATTTTTTCATGGGTGCACGCGACTTCCACTTCCATAACCGTCACACTTTTGGATGCCATACGCTTGGTTTCCGTGTCTGCTGTGTGGTTTCCACGTGAGACAAAATCTGTCCCTTTCGTGTGGGTGGCGCATTTCACGACCGCTATACCCACTGGGAGCTGTAGTGCCTTTATCAGCCTATCCAACAAGGCTGCGTGCTGTACTGGTGTGCCATATGCTCGGAGGTAGCCCCTCCTTTTCCAGCACGCTATGCCTGCGTGCACTGTCGATGTCACATAGGCGGAGTCACTGTACACCGTTACCTCCTGGTCTGCGTGATTCTCAATGGCGAGTATCAACGTCAATAATTCTGCAGTCTGTGCTGAGTAGTGAGATGGTATTTGCGCACTAACAAGTACTCGAAATTCTCCATTTGATATGTGTTTCATCACAGCGACGCCTGTATATCTTTGCTCATCACTTTGGTCGATCCTCGAAGAACCGTCAATAAAGACGATCTCTCCTCTTGGCAAGGCATTTTCTTTTACCCTGGGGATTTCATCATAGAATTCTTCATAATTTGTGCAGTCATGTATCGGCTCTCGTTCAGTGACCGGCTCTGCTATAAACATAGCTGGGTTCACTGTCTTACATCGGACTATTTTAATCGATGGGTTTGATATGATCACTTCACAGGCAGAAGCTCTCTGTGATGTCAATGTGCCCTTTGGAATCTCTAAAATGGCAAATAATGAGTGCTCGACGTATAACGTCATGGAACATCCCATCACAATGGTTGTCGCTTTCTCTATGGCAAGTACCCAGCAAGGTTCTTTGAGCGAGCACTGCTTTCATAACTCTGCTATCTGTGTGCGAAAACAGGTAGTATTCCTCTGTATAATTGGGAATTCTGAGAACTGGAGCTGTACAAATTGCTCTTTTGAGTTCAGTAAACCCTTTCTCCATCGTCTCAGACCATTAAAGCTTTCCCTTTGTCACTTCGACCTTCTTTAGGGCCTGAAGTAAAGGCTTAGTATAAGAGCTGTAATCGAAAACCCATGCCCTAACAAAGCTGCACAGGCCTAGAAAGCTCTGCATTTGCTTTATCGTGTGTGGCTTAGCCGTGTTCAATATGGCTTCAGCCCTTTCCTTCTTTCCTTCATGAGAGATCAGCTGGCCTATGTACAGCACTTCCTGTTGACAATATTGTAACTTTTCCTTGTCAACCTTATAACCTTTCTCAGCCAGTATAGTCAGTAGTTGAACAGAATCGTGCCTGCATTGCTCTTCTGTGGTGCTGCCGATTAGGATGTCATCCACATACTGCAGGACGGTACTTTCTAATGCAATATTGCTGAAGTCCATCTGCAAGACTCTGTTGAAAATAGACAGAGACTCACAGTATCCCTGTGGCAGCCTTGTGCTTTTCAGACGCATTTGTCTAAACGTGAATGACGTCAGATCTTGCAAGTCACGGTGCAACAGGATTGAGAAAAAGGCATTTTTCAAGTCAATCACCGTGAAATATTTTGCCTCGACAGGCATATTACATAGAATTGTAGATGGGTTAGGGACTAAAGGGAACTCGGCTTCAACAATATCGTTTATTGCTTGTAAATCCTGGATTAAACGCCAAGAGCCCCCCTTTGATTTCTTGACAGGATAAACCGCCGTATTACATGGTGACTCTGACGTCACTAAGATGCCCTGGTCCATCATAGCAGAAATTGTCTTAAAAATCCCTTCGTCTGCCTCTCTGGTCATGGGAAATTGTCAGACTCTCTGTAAAATTGCTCCTGGTTTTAGTTTAATTTTCACTTCTCCCACCCCCTTCAAGAGGCCTACTTCATAGGCTCCTGTAGTCCACACTGAGACAGGCACTTAAGCTACATCCTTATCAAAATATTCCGGACGCTTCAGCGCCAACATCATTCTCTGAGGCACTTCTCTTTTGATCATTTTTACCCAAAAGATGAGACTCACTTCCACCCTTGTCTCTTCCGTCTCTGATTGTTCTTCAAGCAGATCGTCATTGGTGTCGTCAGTCACTTGATACCCTTCTTTGAAGGCGATAATTGCGCACCATTGTCTGCCTTCATCATCGTATCCATCAACCAATGCTACTTTCCCTCACACTGCTGCTGTATGTATCATCAAGGGAAATACTTGTCCCTCCTCCTCATGCATAGGTATTCTTGGTCTGAATAAAAACTCATCAGGGGTTCTCATGGTTCTATCTGCAAGGCCTGGCAATCCTGCCATAAGCACACGCATGCCATATGCGAAGACCTCTGGCTCCAATGTTATGGCCCTCATGGCTATGTGTCCTGAGTATGCTCTAATCATTTTGCATACATTTAAATAGTGCATTCCTGGAGTGGAGCATACTATGCTCTCCTCTCTGAACAAAATGTTCATGTTCAATTTTGTCATTAAGTCTCGGCCCAAAATGTTTACTGGGGTCTGCCGCGAATACAATAAAGGTACATTCATTTCGCACTCTCCTATGGAGACTGGGAGAGCGTCTGTAAAGGGAACTCGACTGTGAGCTCCTGTATGGCCTCGCCGGACAAGGAAAACTTGCCTTCCCGTATGCACAAGCGTGTTGCACCCGTGTCCACTAGGAAGGAATATTCTTTACCCCCTATAACAACATCCACCCTAGGTTCCCTATGAGGGTCTGGTGTCACTGATAGGATAGAGCACATCAGGGTTCCCAGTGAGCTGTCCTAGTTTATATATAAATTTGGTCCACTGTGCACTTGTGGATTTTCCCCATTCCCAGTGTTTCTTCCCCTTCTTCCCCTTCCAGGGTTCTGGGTCTGTGGTAGTTGCAGTGGTGCCTGTTGGGATTGTCCTTGTGGAAAATTTCCCATGTTCTGTGGTTGCACCCCTTGTTGCTCCTTGTTGGACTCCTGGCGCTTGCTACTGCACCGTGTGATTCTGTGCAACGCCCTGTTGTGAGACTGCAGGTGAATTCGCCG
This sequence comes from Ambystoma mexicanum, assembly GCF_040938575.1. Classification (NCBI taxonomy): domain Eukaryota; kingdom Metazoa; phylum Chordata; class Amphibia; order Caudata; family Ambystomatidae; genus Ambystoma; species Ambystoma mexicanum. Next base: position 643,487,644 of record NC_090939.1, read on the forward strand.
TGCCTATTCCCATTACTTGGCTATTCTGCAACATGCCTTAACTTCTGCACGTGCGCGCCAAACGCCCTGCCATTCCACACAGCCAACATACTGGTAGTGGTCGGATTATTTCTCCATTTGACATATGCGGATTAACATTTTGCACATTTTGAAAGGCCCCTTGATTATTTTGGAAACCTCCCTAATTGCTCTGCCATCCTCTTCCTTCAAATCCTCTTCCCCTTGAGTAAAACCCTATGTTACCCTGGTTGTTCTGTTGTGGATTAGCCACCTGTTGCATGTTTTGTTCAGCTGCGTTAGTTAGCATGGCTCCTTCAAGAGCATACTTTGATAATTTCTTTTGCACCAGCTTCGCTTCCTCGCCCTTTCAAGTTGCCTCCTTTTTTCGATTCTTTTCTTGCAATAGTCTACAGTAATGTGCGATAGTCAACTGTATTTCAGCCCAAGGCTTAATATCAACTCCTACCAATTTCTTGAGTTGTTTCTGCACTGGTTCTGGCAACCCTTGGCACAATATATGGTAAAACACAGGTATTGATTTCGTCCAAGATTCATGCGTTTCGAGAACCCACGCGTCTTGGAAATTCTGGATATAAATTAACAGATCTTCAGACTCCTTTTATAGCTCCCATATCGGAAGTGTCTGGGTAAAGCACTCATAGCGCTTTCCATACTGCTGCTCTGCAATTGTTAAATGGTGCTCCGACATGCGCAGTGTTAATTGTGGTTACACCCGGGTACCCTGCCCGTGTCCACACATCGTCTGCTCTCTCACCAAGTATAGCAATCAGGAAACCTTTAATGTCCCCTATAGCTAGCGTGTTTCCTCCTGTCATTTTTTCTAACTCGTGTATCCATTTTCCGGCTCCCGATGTCAGCATTGGAAGCTTGTTTTTCAAGTTTTCTCGATCCACGTGTGGCCATGGAATATATTGTGGTCTTGCTCCCCCATTTTCTAGTAGCGGAAATTGGAATGCGCAGCCCTCTTTCTCTTCTCTCATAGTTCTCCTGTCTATTGCAAGGGTAATATTCCTGCATTGCAGTCTACCTGGCAATGTCCTTAGTCTGTCTACATAGGGCGGTGGCGACCCCCCCCCCTCTGACAATGCGGTACTCCTTTATGTCGGTCAGACTGTGCGGCTGTCTCTGATGCCCTCGGTGCGGACTCACTAGTGTCTGACCATCGTACCCCTCTTTCCCTTGGGAGTCGTCTTTTGCGCCGTCTCCCTTCTTCGTTTGCCTCGTGCTCCTCCCCTTCGGAGTCAGACCTTGTTTGTTCCCAATTCACACAACTTCTTGTGTCAGCATCGTTTCTACTGATTTCTAGTCTATCCAGGGACAGTTTCCTACTTCCTCTACTTCGGGTGACAACCTCAGTGTCATACAGCTGAGTGCTTTCTAAGCGCTCGTCCTCCCCCTCTCTGTGGGGTATTTGTTCTAGCCCCATTTCATCATATATTTTATCTATTGTTTCCCCGATGCTTCTGGTGTCGAAGTCATCATCAATATTTGCCCTAGACGTGCCTGGTACTGAATCATATGCAGGAAAGAATTCTTCAATGTCTTCCCAGTCTGCAACTGGATCAGGTTTTTTAACTTCCCTCTCCAAATATTCAAGATCGCGTGCCCTCTGTCTTCGCTTATGTTTGATATCATCATCAAATTCCTTGCGCTTCCTCGCCTCTTCTCTGACCCTATCTTCTTCCCTTCTCTTTTCATTTCTACGTTCATCTGCCCTTTGAATGTCCTCTACTCTTCGTCTCCTTATCCTTTTTTCACGTACTCTTTGCTCTTCTTCTAACCTTTGCTGTTTCGGTCTGTCTTGATCATAGGCTGCTCCCGAGTTGCGATCGAGCTGTTTTTCTTGCTCTTCGCGATATAGCTGTTCTCACCTTAGTCTATCTTTCCTTCTTAATCTTTCGTCCCTTAACTCCTTCTCTTTCTCCTTTCTCTGTGCCTCATCCAATCTCTCTTTAGGTCTCACGTCATCACTTCCATTCACATCGAGTTTCAATAAGATTTGTCAGCCCATTCATTTGTCTTTTGCGAATGCTGTCTCATTAGTTCTGTCTTCGCTTCCATTCCATTTCTTTCCCTCTCTCTCCTTGTCGAGAGATGCACTTGTCTGTGCCTGATCCTTTCTTTCATCATTGCGTCTCCCCTTGTCCCTTGGGACTGTGGAGGTAAGATTCTTGTCCTTATCCTTCCCTTGATTTTCGTCACTACTATATGTAGGTGACTCAGATGCGGGGTTGCTCTACCCCATGGCTGCATTAAGCTCCCTTAACGGGTATAATCCCTCAGTCTTACTTTCTTCGGTTTCTGTTTCAGGCGGGGCAGGTGACACGGTAGGCGTCGCACCCCCCTCTGTGCATACATTTAGTATCCAATCTGTAGGCGGCTCTTCCTCCTTTGTCTTTTCATACATCTTCCAGAGTTCTAGAACAGCAAGGCGTTTCTCTAGCTTCTTGCCTGTATATGTGGCATGCAAATATGTTGTAATATGTTGTAAGACGGCTTTGGATAAAGACCCATTTTGTGGCCATGTCATATACATCTTGTGGGCAGTACCTTTAACCCACTCGGTGCTATACTTTAGCTTGGGTGCGTGTTTCGGCAACTGTTTGCATAAGTGTGCTAATGGAGTTATGTCTTCCATGTTTTGCAAACATTTTTATCCAGTTCTCTTAACAAAATGTTCACATATGACATCACACACAACATGTAAGACAGACGCTTGACAAACTAGACTGACACCAGCTGGACACAAATATCTCTGCCTCTAATCATTACCCCTTCATGGAGTCTAAACGAACCCCTTTCACGACGTCTTTAAACGTGGTGGTAGTCTAATTGTTCCCCATTATGTGGGACTCTGGGTACACGTTTCTTCTGGCCGCTATATTAAAGCGCAGGAATAAGGCGTATCCTCTCACTTCTCAGGTGTCTGCCCTGGTAACCTCTCTCTTCTCGGGTGTCCACCCCGGTAATCTCTATTTATTCAATTATCCTCGAGTCATTATCCCCTTATATATATACAGTCTTCTCTACTTCCGACTATTTTGTTTTTCCTCCTCCCTCCATTACCTTTTCCCTTTACTTGTTCTTAAGGTGTACACTGTTTGCCAAAACACTCATTTTTTTGCTTCACTCGTCGTACGCATCATTCATCTCTGGACCCTTGGGATCACCGCCTCCGTTACCGCCTCCTTCAGATTTTCATCCGATCAGCTGCCCGTAGGAATGGGAAGGGATGTGTTTGTAAAACGGGTCCCTTCAGGCCCCGACTGCAGTCTTGGGTTATACTACCATTGTCTACGGGGAGCTTCACAGTCTACTCAGCCGAATGGCGAAGGACTCGTGATATTGCCGAAGACCTAGAGTTACTTTATGTCGACGGTCAATAGGTGTCTTATTTTAATCAATAATCAATAATCGATGGTCACCAACCATCCTCTGCTACCAAGTGTACTCGAGAGCGAGTGACCCCTGAATGGCCCATAGAGTCAGAGCTCGCTCTGTCGTACTTTTAAGACGAGATATCTGCACCTTGAGGTGGAAGGGGTGCAGGATTTCTTACTCCAACACCAATCAATAAGGACAATGGTTTGGCAAAGGGGAGTCAGTTTAATGACAAGTACAAAAATCGGGGAAACATGGAAATCAACAGTGATGCGAAAGCCCGTCTCGCTTCAACTCCCAACTTCTTCATTCAAACAGTAACAGTTATACCCAAAATTCGTCATCATTGACGTGTAACACTCAAAAGTTTGTCATGCAATTCTATTGGTTGTAAAAGGTAACTTAAGTATAGGTGCTATATCTGTATATGGTAACGGAGTGTGAGGATTGGATAAACATTATCAGGTGGGCGTCTACGCCCTTCCCTCTAACATTACTCATGTAGACGTCACCAAAAGTACGACGTCTCATTGGTTCTACTATCCATAGTATCCTAGATTATTCGGTACATTGTGATTGGGTTGACTTCAACCCCATGCATAAATCTCCACTTTAATTAGCAGCATTCAGAATGGTCAACCAGATGCAGGATGCCCCAAGATTCACCCTGCCTCCCTTCCATCAATCAGTACTTTAGTGCTATGTGTCAATTAGTTGGCTGTGGTCGGCCTCGAAACTGTAGCTTCTTGTCAGGAAAAGTTATTGTTTTGGGAGACAGCCAGGCGTAGGTGCCTTTTCTCGCTTGGCTGGTCACGTGCTAGCACACCGTGAATCTGCTTAGTTTTCCTTCTATTTTGTGCATTTAATTCCTTATTCGGCTTGCCACCTGCCTGGGCCTTCTTATCTCGACCTTCATGGGGCAAGCTGCTCTGTTCTTAAGTTTTGATTCTCCGAAGCTACTGTCTGCCTCCCTCTCTTGGTTTGACCTCGACTTCCCAGACACGAGCTGCTTCTTGCTGAGTTTCGATTCCGCCGTCTTTTCTTGTTTTAGCTGGAATACGAATCCTGTCCTGTTTGACCCTTAGTAACCTGGGTTAATTCTGCTTTTGTATAAAGTGGACTCGCACTTGTATAGTGTGCTTCGTTGAGGTAGATATATAGTTGGCGCTTGCTGCTCTATTCTTCTACTACGCATAGCAAGCCGCACTGTTTTCTTAGCTTCTTAAGCATATGTACAGGCATTAGCTAGTTTAATACTTTCATCCTGCTTTACAGTTTAAGTTTCTTTATATTTCAACATCGTCTCTCCTTTTAAGTTCATGATATCCTTATTCATGCCATTTTGTCTTTGTGTGTCATCTTTTAGTTGTTGTTTCGTTCATCTGTGAGTCTGCCTGGGCCCTTGTGTCGTCACCATTCGTCTTCAATTAAGGACTTTTGAGTTTCCTCTGGGACAGTGTTTAAGCAATCTTCATTTCATGTCATTTGCTGGTAGCGTTGTCTCAATGGATACCTTACTGTCCCTGGTTGTCTGGTTATTGGAACTTCAATAGGTATTGTTCTTCTGATTGGCACTGGGCAGAGCCCTAATGCGGCTCTCTGCTGGTTTATTTGTTCGTCATACGTCACATATCTCGGTGTGAACGCTCCTGGTACTTCAAAGTGGGCGACTGGAGTGCAGGCTGTATTTGGGACCTCCTCTATACTCCCCAGGGGTCTAACCTCTCTCCCTGGCTGTTCAATCAATACCTGGCACCTCTCGCCCACTGCCTTGCCGCTCTCTGCTCCAACTTTCAGTGCTATGCGGATGTGACTCAGCTCGTTTTCAGGGCTCCCCTCTCCCACGTCTTCTGCTTCTCTCATCTCTGACTGTCTGTCTGCTATCCAGGAGTGGTGTGCCACCAACGATCTCTGCCTTAATGACAGTAAAACAGAGATTCTCCTTATTGGCACACCTGCACCCTCCTTTCCTGTCACTCTCTGGCTGGCCTCCCTTGGCGCTCTTCCTGCTCCCACCTGTGAGGCTAAGAACCTCAGGGTCACCTTCAACTCCACACTCTACTTTACTCCTCACATCTCAGACGTCCATAAGAAGTCAAACTACTAACTACACCTCCTCAGAGGTATTCCTCCTTTCTTCTCCTTCTCCCAGAAGTTCACTGTCTCTAGAGCTCTGGTTCTCTCTAGGCTGGACTACTGCAACAGCCTTTTCCTAAACCTGCCTGCTTCTACTCGCCACCCTCTGCAACTCATCCAAAACAGGACTGCAAGACTTGTCCTTGGCCTCAAGCCCAGGGATCGTATCTCTCCAGCACTGGAATCTCTGCATTGGCTCCCAGTGGCTGCAATGATTGAGTTCAAGACCATCTGCCTTGTCCACCAGGCCTTCAGGGGCCTGGGTCCTCAATACCTCCAACTCTCTCTTCGTAAATATCTTCCTACTCAAGCTCTTGACTCCTCCACCTCCAACTCCCTCAGGGTCAGTCGCTTCATCAAGCAACGAGTTGTTGGTAGATCATTCTTTGGCTGGGTCCTCCCTCTGGAACAGCCTCCCTGCCTCTCTGAAACTTGAGGAGAACCATCTCCGGTTCCGGAAGCACCTCAAGACCTTCCTCTCTGCTTCTGCCTTCTCTCTTCCTCTCCCCTGCTGATTTCCTGTCTGATACTGCACTGGTAACCTGAAAACCCTCCGATTTTGAGCTCAGGACCCTACCCCCCCACTTGCACACCCCCACTCCTTCCCGGCAACCCTTGCACTTGGGTCTGTATCTGTAACCCTACAGTACCCCTACCTGCACTTTTGGACACCTGCTGTCTGCCCTTACCCTTGCACCTTCAACCTTCTGGCCGCACTTCTTATTGTTTTGATCCCATGTACAACACTGCCCCCCCCCTTTCCTCTGGCACTTTCCCCCTGCCCCCTCCCCTGCAGTTGCACAATCTCAATGTCACTTGGCCAAGAAAGATCGTTGTCTCTGTCCTCCCTCTGTTCCCCCTTCCTTGCCTCGTTGCGCCTTGAAACACTTCTGTATAGGCGTGTTACAAATGCCATATCATATCATATCATTTGATGGTCGAAGCTTGCTCCCGTCTTAGATTTAGGTTTAGGTTAGGTGCTTATCCACCCTGCATTTACAGTTTAATAAACACCCTTGAACTGTGATCACTTGTGTCTGTCTTTACTGTTGCCCCCATAAGTTCCTTACAGGTGTCTCCACCCGCATATAATTGGATGGAAATGTGCGAAAAGCAAATTTGGTATTTTTGACTTCAGTATTTCTTTTTTTGAAAAATCACATAGATCTGTTACAAAGTAGAACCGCAGCACACATTCTAGTAGACATTTTATTTTCGTTACCCACCGTATAGTGCATATTCTCACAAAAGAGCATTTGATGTAAAGCACTTCACTGTAATCAAGTCCTTCTTTTATATCATAAATGGCTAAGCTACTGTAGAAAAGAAAATTCGACCATACTGCTTATTTTCTTTTGACAGCACTAGCATGCTAAGGGTACATGGGGGTTCACCTCGAAGGTGTGAATAGCCATGTTCCAAGCAGCCATTTTAGTCCTTTTGGTACGTGCCAAGCGTGGAGATAGAAATAAAATGAAGAAATTGGTAAAGTGACTGTAAAGGAGCCAGTAGAAACAACCTCCTACCACCTTTCTACTCACAGTCATATGCCATTGGGCTCCATTTCATTCTTTAGATACTTGTCCAGCAACAAATATTGTAGTACTCCTGATTCCATCATTATTTTTATTTTTCTATTGGTTTCTTTAATGCCAGCAACAAAAACAATAACCAGGCTATGGTCTATCAAAACAAAAATCCCCATTCACCATGCCCTGAACCGTTGTCAGCAACATGTGAACAGCAACAATATTAACAATAAAGAGCTCTTGTGGCCTGCCTAATCCAATAACACCCCCCATACATCAACCTTAGCTCCCCCAGACATCCCAAATACTTGTAAATTGTATATGGACAACCCCAAGATTCTATATATCTGCTCCTCCAGTTACTTACAATAATCAAGATCCCTCGCCCACTGGGCAGTCTGAGGCTGGTCTCTAACCTCCCACAGCTTGGCAATGTTACACTTGGCCACCACCATTGCATGTGCAATAAAAAGATTTTCATAAAGGCTGCGTGCCCACCAATGCCAAACAAGACTAGCTTTGGATCATCGGGAATGGGCTGACCCAGTGTTTGAGAGACTTGCCTCTGCACCGCAAACCAAAACGTTCGTATTTTTGGGCACAACCACAATGCATGATCGAAGTTGCCAATCGACCCATGATATCGCAGGTAGTTGGAATCACTTGCCCACCCCCATCTGAACAGCATATCCTTGGTATAATCAACCCTAAATCTAGCTGAGATAGACACCTCCGGGGGCAGTATGAGTGCCTCCTGCCAACCCTTCTCATCCATGGGACCAACCTCTGCTTCCATCTCTGTTTCAGCCTCATAAAAGGATGGTGACTGAAGTTGAGAACCACCTGATATAAGGATAATATGGCCTTTTTTCGGATCAATTCAACTTTTACATTAGCCTCCACTGGGGTCTGCTGCGGAGCAGTTATAGCCCCCCTTAAACTGTGCCCTCATAGCGTGCTTAAATCTAAGATAGTGAAACACCCCACTCGCATTCTGTCGAACCTGTGTTACATTTCCTCAAAGGTGACCAGATGTTTCCCTTCCAGTACATCCTCCAATCGCTGCACATTTTCCCTCCACCAAGTCTTTCCAAATCCCAGCTTCCGAAGCTTAAGCTGATTTCTATTATTCCATAGGGAAGCCTGCTTTGTAACCGTCCCGGCCCATTCTGCTTTAGTGGTCGCTGCCCTGACCCAAATCACCTGTCTCAAGACCATCCGTATCCAAGCTTAACTGTGTCTTACAAGACCAAAGGGGGGTCTGCGCTAGGCAACGAATCTAGTTCAATCCCAATATGCAGGAACAGCTCATCCCTGTGTAGCCACTCATTGGCCACTGCTAAATGGAAAGCCCAATACTATTTTCGGAGATCCAGTACTCCCATCCTGAGGCGCAGCAGGCACATAATGCAAGGCTGGGCTGAGACCCATACCAGAGCAGATGCCTCATAGTCTGCTAGATCTTGTGAAACGCCCCCATTGGAATCCCCATAGTGGTGTTCTGGAGTACGAGCAAGTATCTCGGGAGAGTCAACATCTTAAAAAGAGCTGTTTGACCCATGAGCTTGAGGGGGAGATCCCTCCAAAAGTGTGTATCCACGCAGAACTTGTCCGTGAACACTCACAGGTTACTTTGTAGAAACATATCCAAATATTTAAACAAGTCCTTGACCACCAGGAGCCTACCATCCTCCAGAATTGCATCCACCCCTCCCTGAATCAGTAACAATCCTGACTTGTCCCAATTAACCTGGAGACCGCTATATGTCGAAAAAATCTGTAACATCTCAATAACTCTGTGCCACGACTTTAGTGGCTCCCCCAAATATACTCATAGGTAATTGCAAATAATGACACCTGATCCTCTCTCCCAGATGGCCACTCCCACCCCTTGCAAAGAGTATCCCCCCACTACCAGATCGCCAATGGTTCCATGGGTAGTATAAAGAGCAACAGCGAGAGAGGCAATCCCTTTCTCATTCCTCGCTCTAGCAGGAAATAATGAACAATCTGTCCTTTGACACAGATCGCTGCCATCTGACGCTCATACAACAATTTCACCCACTGTGAAAACCCAGGACCCACACCCACTTTCGTCATCACGGCCCACAGAAATGACCAATACACCAGATCAAATGCCTTTTCAAAGTCAACTGCCACCACAGAGAGAGAATCCAGAAGGCGTACTGCCCGATCTATAGCTATATAGAGTCTTCCGATATTCATTCAGGTAGCCTGCTCTGGTAGAAACCTTCATTCGTTGGGATGCATCAGTATTGGCAGGACTTTCAAAATCCTTTGGGCTAAGATTTTGTTATCACAAAAAATGTGGTACACCGACAAATCTATTCAGGGCCTGGATTCAGTGGGAATCAGGAAATCACACAAAAAACGAGTCCTAACCAACACATTTCGCATAATAGGACAAATAAGTATACAAGTTCAGCAACTAACAAAAATATCAATCATGGGCAAAAACAAATTTAATATCAAGCACAAATGTAATAATGATACACACAAATTAGAAAGGCAGAGACAATTGGTTCTGCACACCACAAGTACCTAACCCACCAACACACGACCAAATCCCCAAGCATACATCCACACTCAAACCCCAGATAGGTCACCAACATTCACACTCTATCCTCACACACAGAGATAATGAATATAACAAAAATCCATAAATAGGAGTGGGTGATAGAACCAGTTCACACCCAGCACCGACTTTACTAATTCCGTGTACCACTACTCTGTACAACTTGGAAACGATATTTTAACACCTGCATAAAATTAATTTCAATATAAAAACATTTTTAAATGCATCTATTTATACAGCATCATTATTACATTTTTGCTTCAATCCACCAACACTGCTGCCGTGACAGTGTGGTAACAGGACCACCACCCGATCAAAGCCGGTCTAAGCGGGTTGTGCGTCGACCCACGAGGTGGATCTAAGAAATGCAATAAGTAAGGAGTGGCGAGCGAGTGGCAGACCGTGGCGGAGAAACCTGTGCGTCCTGCTGGGAAGTCTGTCTCCTATAGCTACTTCTGCTGCTATTGCTGAGAAAGAGGAGCTGAGAGGTTTAAACTATTAGCCACCGTGGAGCGGCGTGGAGTGGCGAGCGAGTGGCAGTCCGTGGCAGAGAAACCTCTGCGTCCTGCTGGGAAGTTTGTCTCCTATTTCGACTGCTATTGCTGAGAAGAAGGAGCTGAGAGGTTAAAACCATTAGCCACCGTTGAGCGGCACTGAGTGGCGAGCGAGTGGCAGTCCGTGCAGTCAGTGTGGGCTGCGAAGGCTGGGCTGCTTGAGTAACGCCTCCTGACTTCTGCTGCAACCTGTACTTCCTGGAACTCTGTGCAAGGTACGGACCCTCTCAAGAAGTGGGTGAGTCCCTGAAAACTCACTGTTCTTGTTTTGTGACACTGATTAACATTACAGGCTTAGGAGCAAGCGATTAAAGTAGCAAGATCTTGTCCCCCCCTCCATGTACGGCCTGAGAAGTCGTAAGCTGACAATGCCCCCCAACGAGAACGGCATGCATTTGTCCGACAAGGAGATACTGGCCGCAGCCAACATCCCGCTGACTGCCTCCCCGTTAGAGGCTGTATCTATAATCCCTAAGTCCACAAAAACGAATGGAGAGAGGGGGGAAATTTAACCCAGCCATGTCCTGGTGATGACAGGTGTGCATGAAGTGAAAGTTCCACATTAAATTCAAAAGGTCTTATCACTGCCTTCTTTAAACCTAAGACCGTTCTCAAAAAACTGCTGCACCCTTTAAACCTAGTATACGTACTCCTATGGCAGAACTTCCTAAATTCCCAGCCACACCAAGAGCTATACTCCCTGCGACGTCCATATCGATTGGAAGCAACGTAAGCTCCAGTTACGTGGACACATCGCCGAACTTGGGGGGGAAGGTACATACCAGATTTCGATTCTACCCTTTCTTTCATCAGCTCCCCCCACCATGCGCTGCTAAGGACATATATGACTTTCCTTTTTTGAGGCAAAACGACTGGGTGCCACCTTGGGCGGACTCCCTTCTGGAGAGTAACCATGTCGTGTGTGTGTTAGAGAGCCTGAAGATGGAGACCAAAATCCAACACCGTTCATCTGGAGAAATAAAAAAATCTAAATTTGACAATGCAAACATGCATGCCACCGCTAAGGAGTTTCTGTTTACACGTGGCTTGTCCAACCTAAACAAAAATGCAAAAGACCTTGATATCCTGGATGTAACCGAGATCCCGTGTACAACTAAAGAGCAGAGTGCTAGAGAACCTGAATTGCCCAGCAAGAGGGTGAAGCTGACACATCTAATTAGGGCTCAGCCCCCTATTAAGAACAAAACCATAGACAGTATTATAGTGCGTGATTCGGAAACTATGGGCAACAACAGGACTGTAAACCGACAAGAAGATAAGGGAAACGGTTACCTATTAAAGCACAACAGCCCATGGATTCACAGATGGAAATGATCCTTATTTCAGGAAACAGAGTTCCTTAAATACCTACTGGGTCATCTGAAGTTATCACGATCCGGGATCTACAAAAAAGACTGCCTCTAAACCCACTGGAAAGGAAAGTTTGGAAAAGAAGAGAGGGGATCAAGAAGAAGTCAAAAAAGCGAACTGCAGTCAATCTGAACTCTCAGGTAGCTCACTTTTTTCTGAAGTCTTTGTTCCCCCAGCTGACCGCGAGTGGCGAGTTGGAGTCACCCAAATTGGATACCCAACCTGCATTATTCCTACCACCTATTGACGCATCTGCTCCTGCTGCTCTGACTTCCAGTGCATCTGCACCTAGTGTGGGGGAAGCAAGTCAAGACTCTGCTATGCAGTGGGGTGGGCTGGTTAACAATGGAAACCCCAGACCAATGTCCCTCCCCGGGCTGGAAACGTGGGTGCTTGCAGGGAGCCCTTGGTGGGCTGGTCCTGCCCTGGTCACTGCCAACAATCCAGGGAGACACAAACAGATGGGAGGGCTAACGGGTGGAGGGCGGATGTACGGGCCCCAATCGGGTGAGTTTAACCAATAATCCGAGATCCATTGGATCAAAAAATATACCATCCCAACTTGTGGCAAACAAGGACACAGCCATTCTGTTTGAAAGTGTAAACATGGCAATTAGCCTAAATCGTTCTAATGTCTTACGATTGCTCTCTGAGGTTGCAAATCTAAAACGTATCTCAACCTCAGATATCAAATGAGTTCATTTTCCTGTGAGACAGCGCATAGACTGCTCAGTGGTTTACTTCAGTTCAAAGCTGATCTCTGAGCTGGTGATGCATGAAAGAGAAGGTATTAGAATTTTTGGTTTTGAGGTGAATGAAATGGTGGTTGACTGTACAGCTGAAAGTGGTCAGATGCCCACATGCATAGATGAGCAATTAAAAAGCAATATCAGTATTTAGAAAACAAAAATTAAGATCTCAGAAGATTCAAATGATTGGTCTGGGTTGCTTAATAATATCCAGCACTAACAACCAACAGGTTCTCTTTAAATGCGGGCCTACTGATACATTCTCTATATTATCATGGAATACTCAGGGTCACTGGGGTATATTTTATAACCAGGAAATTGGCCAGGTATTCAGTACAGACGGGTGGCTATCTTTTCTATGAACCACTGTCATCCTTGTGTGTTAATTCGAGTTTGACCAATCTAACCACTAACCCCTCTGGTATTCGCTTACTTTATGAAACTAAGTTTTAGCTAAGGGAGTGAAAGGTTCTTTAGAAGAATTTAGAGTGCTGAACATCAGAATGGAAGTTCTGGGCATTGTGCTCTGCAAACTTTGAGGAGTTTGTAGAAAACTTGATTCTACCCCAGCTGACCCATAAGGGAAGGGGTGGGGTTGCAAAGATGAATGATAAGCATGTATATGCTTATGACAAAGAACTTGCTGCTAAAAAAAAGCAACTCAGAAAAGAGTCAAAATTATTGAGATCTTGCCTGGACTTGACAGCAGAGGCAGTTAGTATGCAGTGTAAGCGTTTACGCCAAACTTCCCGAAAATGGGTGAGATGCACTGGGGCCAGGAGTGTCCAGGAAGATGCTAAGGCGCTTCTGCGATCCCTATGGAATAAGAACTCCAGGGCATTTTGGCAATTTATGAGCTCTGTCAACTCTTGACAGGCTGAAAAACAGATGAACGCTGTTTCTGAGAAGGATTGGCATCTTCATTTCTCTACCCTGTACGCGCCTCCTGGTGGAGCCACAACGTGCCTCTTTTTTTATCGTGGGGGAAAAGATGAGCCTTGCAACATTTTAACCAGATATAGTCTTGGGAGTGATACAAACAATTAGTCCATCTAGGGTCCCCAGCCCTAACAGACCTTCAAATTATCTCCTGAAAGCTGATCCTATTCTTTGGGCAAATGTAATAAGTACCCTATTTAAAGAGGCTGTGTCTCGTGAGCAGTTTCCATCATCCTGGTCCAAGGCCCTCATTGTTCCTATATTTAAAAAGGGTGTAAGAACTAACCCACTGAACTATCGACCCATTGCTTTCCTGGATGTTGACAGCAAGTTATTTGAGTCTATCTTGCTGTCACATCTAAAAGAGTGGGCTGTGTCTGGAGATTGACAAAATGGCAGACCAGTTTTCGGAGAGGTCTTGGCACATCTCTGAATAGCTTGATGATCAGCATGATTCAACAAATTGCTTGGGATGGCAAATATAGGACAGTATACGTGGCATCAATAGACATAAGTGCCGCATTTGATGCTGTAGATTGTCAACTTGGAGGATCCCAGGGGGGCTATTAAGACTCCTAGTGGGTCTACATGAGAAGACAGAAATTCAGGTATGATTGAATGGCATGGGAGGCCTTTCCCGTAGCATTCCGACGGGCAGGGGCATAAGGCAGGGCTGCACATTAGCACCCTGCTTTTTTAACCTGTACCTGTACCTGTCGGATGTGGGTGAACATCTAACCCCTGCAGTACTGATTAGTACTTTGATAGAGTGGAGGCCGGTGCTTACTCTGGTGCCAATTAATGGATGACCTTAAAGAGCAAAACTCACAGAAGATTCCTCATATCATATGTGGGCTTCTGTCCTTAGGTGTGGGGTGTATGGAACTCCTGCCCATTTCTAAGTTAGCTGTTTTTGTTTCAGAGGAGCTTGGGGCCACATTTCAGAGAGGAACTATTTTATCTTCTTTTATTGACCTTCAAACGAAGTGTGTGGTCCCCGAGTTACAAATCACTTGTTGATGGTTCACGAAACAAACAAGGTGTTCATAAAAGATGATTAAAAACAAGGAACTTCATCCATAGTACAATGTTTTTATGGTCTAGTTCACGGGGTATCCCTGGTTGATTTCTGAGATATCCTTAGTTAAAAGGTGGTCGACCGGTTTCGATGATGGCTAGTTATCATCTTCTTCAGGACCGTACTTTTCATTTGTCTCAGGGAGATTAAGTGTGGTTGGGAGGCACCTGACCCGTCTGCCTAAGAGAGAGAGAAAACCAATTTGGACTTTGGCTATGTGGTCAATATAATTTCTTTTTTCTTAATTAAATAAGAGAAAGCTTTTTTACTTAAAACAGATAAATTGATAAAAATTATGATTGTTGCACAGTCTGGTCATTCTGGCTATTGTGGACTCTTTAAATGGCATTAATTACTAGTGGTTACCTTCTAAACAGCTAAACAGCTCCGGCGTATGTAAGCTGTTGGCCGGGTTTCTCAGGCTGTGATGGTGCGTCTCTCGAGTCCTGTAAGGTAACATCAAATGGGGCATGGGTCAGAAAACCGCTTTCTATGCTTTTTTCAAGAGTGCTTTAACGCTCTATGCGCATGCCTTTTTGTTGGGCGTAGCGCGATCTTTTTTGTGGTTGGCAGAGGGCCTCTAGTCAACAGCGTCCTGTGTGTCCCGATCGCGTGCGCGGCTGTCTTAGTGACCTGCCGCTGTTCGCGATCGAGCACAGGGGCGCTTCGTCGTGACATGGATCGTTTACGGGATCGTGCTCGCTTAGTTTTTATTATAATGCACGTGGCTTTTCGATCGCGTGCAATTGGAGCGGTGTCCCATCGTTTGCGTTTGTGCGCAAGGATATCTTAGTGGGTAGCGTCCCGCTTGTGCTTGTGGGCACTTGGGGAGTTCGCAGGAGCGCCACTCGCCGTTTGTCTTCGAGCGGCCGCTTGTGTCTAGCCTCGGGACGCCACAGTTCTTGCTTCTGTTTAGGCAACAGTTGCCTGGCAACGGGGATATGTCTAAATAGTCCCTTGTTACTGTTGTTGGTCCCTATTGCCGTCGGCCATTTTGGAGTGGCTTAGCGTGTTTCCTGAACACAGGTTCGAGGTAGATCAAAAAAGAAGGCATGCAAGTGCAACACTGTGTGGTGATCTTTCTATTAATTACACCCAGTGACCGTAAGTCCACGAGCCTGTCGCAGGAAGCATTACAGAGGCCAAATGTAGTCCTATTATCAGTGCATTTACAAAAAGATAGGTTTCACTGTACATGTATAAACATATTGATCAATAGCAGACATAGTTGTGACAACTAACGTACATTTATAGTCTAATGTTAGACCCTCCATCAATCACTCAAACTTAGAAAATCAGAAGAACGTTTCAAATTGTATCTCATATAGGATAAACACCTGTTCAACTTTGCATGACATTTAACATAGCTTAAGAGATCACAGGTGTTGTAGTGAGGAAATCGGAAAGGTCCATTTAAGAGGGAAGGACTCGGGTCGAGGAGGACAGGCGGGAGGAAGGAGGAAGAGGAGGGGGCGGACATCAGGAGAGGGGCAGAATGTGAGAAGATACGGAATAAAGAAGAAGCTATAGATATTTGTCTATGTGTGGTCTGTCAATGGCCAAGCCAGTACACAACAACTGGTGAAGAAGGTGGGGTTAAAAGGCAGCCATAAATTCACCCTGTGCCCCTTACAAATGGTACCACTACCAGAAAGACCCTAGCAATGAATAGGTATGGACTTTTATGGACCATTAGAAGAAGGAGGTCACTTGCTCATGATAATAGATGAATACTCCCGGGTTCCAGTATTAAAACACGTACAATCCACAGCATTCCATCATGTAGTAGGGGTGATTAAGCAACTATTCAGTGAATGGGGAATACTGAACACCGTAAAAACAGACAACGGACCACCCTTACAAGGCTAAGTGTTCTGGAAACTTGCCACACACCAGGGATTCCATCACCAGAGAATCACGCCACTGGGGTCACACGCCAATGGGATGGTGGAGCGATTCATGTCCACCATCAAGCGCACCAGACACAAAGCCACCATCGACCAAAAATCACTACCTCAAGCAGTGTGCCAAATGCTGAGGAGCTACAGAAACACACCACACAAAGCCACAGGACGAACGCTACTGGAACAAATGATAAAATGCAAGCCACGGACGTGCCTCCTGCAAATAAAAAACTACACGGCGGAACAAGGTGCAGCGATCTGAGCGCGAGATGCGGAAAGGAAAAGGAAAGCGAATGAATGGGCAGACCAATGAAGGGGAGCGAAAGAACCCCAACTCCCAATCTGCAAGGTCTGTCCTGGTGAGGCAAAGACAGCAAAGAAAAATGGATTCAAGGTACGACCCAAAATAATTCGCGGTCACTGAAGTAAAAGGACCAATGGTCACAGCGACAAGAGACGGGCGAGAAATAACCTGGAAAACCTCATTCTTCCGCCGGCAACATACAGAAGAACCTGAGCCAATGGAAGTGACAAGAGGAGAAGAAGAACGGAAAAAAGGAGAAGAAAATGAACCGCCAGATGCCGAAAGACCAGGGGAGACCTGTGAATCACCTGGGTGGCCACTTCGAGCCACAAAGAGACCATTGCGGCTGACTGAACAAATGTAAGCCACAGAACTTCCCTGATAAGCAAGGTGGAGGTGTTTTAGTGAGGAAATCGAGAGGCCGCTTTAAGAGGGAAGGACTCAGGACGCGGAGGAAATGCGGGAGAAAGGGGGAGAGGCAGGGGACATCAGGAGAGGGCAGAATGTGAGAAGATACAGAATAAAGAAGAAGCTATAGATATTTGTCTCTGTGTGGTCTGTCAATGGCCTAGCCAGTACACAACAACTGGCGAAGAAGGTGGGTTCAAAAGGCAGCAGCAAATTCACCCCCTGCCCCCTACAAATGGTACCACTACCAGAAAGACCCTGGCAAGGAATAGCTATGGACTTTTATGGATCATTAGAAGAAGGAGGTCACCTGCTCGTGATAATAGATGAATACTCCCTGTTTCCAGTAATAAAACATGTACAATCCACAGCATTCGATCATGTAATAGGGGTGATTGATGAACTATTCAGTGAATGGGGAATACCGAACACCGTAAAAACAGACAACGGACCACCCTTACAAGGCCAAGTATTCCGGAAACTCGCCACACACCAGGGATTCCATGACCAGAGAATCACGCCACTGTGGCCCCAGGCCAATGGGATGGTGGAGCGATTCATGTCCACCATCACGCGCACCAGACAAAAAGCCACCATCAACCAAAAATCACTACCTCAAGCAGTGTGCCAAATGCTGAGGAGCTACAGAAACACACCACACGAAGCCACAGGGCGAATGCCACTGGAACAAATGATAAAATGCAAGCCATGGACGTGCCTCCTGCAAATAGAAGACTACACGGCGGAACAAGATGCAGAAATCCGAGCGCAAGATGAAGAAAGGGAAATGAAAGTGAAGGAATAGGCAGACCAATGAAGGGGAGTGAAAGAACCCCAACTCCCAATCGGCAAGACTGTCATGGTAAGGCAAAGACAGCAAAGAAAAATGAATTCAAGGTACGACCCAAAATAATTCCTGAGCACTGAAGTAAAAGGACCAATGGTCACAGCGACAGGAGACGGCGAGACATAACCCGGAAAACCTCATTCTTGCGCCGGCAACATGCAGAAGAACCTGAGCCAAGAACGGGAAAAAGGAGAAGAAAATGAACCGCTAAATGCCGAAAGACCAGGGGAGACCTGTGAATCACCTGGGTGGCCACATCGAGCCACAGGGACCCTTGCGGCTGACTGAACAAATGTAAGCCACAGAGCTTCCCTGATAAGCAAGGGGGAGGTGTTGTAGTGAGGAAATCGAGAGGCCCCTTTAAGAGGGAAGGACTCAGGATGGGGAGGAAATGCAGGCTGAAAGGACGAAGGGGAGGGGACAGAGGGAGAGGGGCAGAATGTGAGAAGATACGGAATAAAGAAGAAGATATAGATATTTGTCTCTGTGTGGTCTGTCAATGGCCTAGCCAGTACACAACAACAGGGAAGCAGGTTTTGAGTTGATATTAATATAGGATAAGGCCCTGTTCAACTCTCTATGAAATAGGGATGTTTAACAGAAAGGCTCTCTGGTTAGGAAGTGCAGCGTTCCTATGCGGTGGACATCATCTTGGGGATGGCTTTGAAATATTTCACTGCAGGGTAGTAGGTAATGCGAGGTGTTGGGTATGGCTCAAACCTTGTGCCTTGGCAGTGTCTAGCAACAGAACTTGGAGAGAGTGGAGAGGTGCAGTTGCGTTTCTTGGATGCGTATTAAGGATATTGAAAAACATAATTCTGGAAGGTGTTTTGCCAAGATGCAGGGTATTTTATTGCACCAAAGTGGGCGTTGTGTGTCGGTCGAGATTAGAAACGCCCATGACAAATACTGTAGACTTGGGTTTCTCTTAGGTGTTTACATTTTAATTTGCTTATAAGAGTGATCTTGTGGGCCTTGGCTTTCTTTTTTAGCATGCAGTTTACAGTTTTGTTGCTTATTTCAAAATTGGTAACAATCTGAATGTTATTTACTTACATTTTACTAATGCGACGTGGCAAGAACCACAGATAGAGACTACATAAGCAACAATTATTGGCAACGCCATCAGTTTGTGCTTTTGCTTATCCATGGGACAGACATATGCCAGATACTCCCTTGAATGATACTACCAGGCCTAAGATGGTAACAGCTGCACAATTGTGTGAATAACTGGACATATGATAGCAGTGGCTAGCAAATGCCTATCTAGCACTTATACACAAACCAGAACTGTTGGATTTGCCATTGCCTGTTTTTAAGAGGACAGTGCAATGGCACGCATACCACTTTTAAAGTGGATGGAGGAAAGCATGGTTAAGACACTGTCATTACATCAAGATAGTTGCAATTACGCCATTAACTCTCAGAAGACTGCTTTGAAATAACACTGCAAGGCACTTACAGTTCAAAGTTTGATGTCAATGTTTGATAACACTATCTTAAAGAGATCCCAGGAGAATGTGTTTTGGGAGGGTGGGGCAGGTAGTGGATGGGAATGTCTATAGGGCACGGGTCTGCAACCTTTGGCTCTCCAGAAATTTTGGAGAATAGCTCCTATCTGCCTGAACCAGTAAAGTCAATGGCAAGGGATAAGGGAAATGGTGGTCCAAAACATCTAGAGACCAACATGATGCAGACCTCTGCCATAGGGATTAGCATATCCATGAGCAGTCAATGGGTGGAAATAATCAAAGAACACCCACAAGCTGTGTGTCCCTCCTCACATCCCGTCTCCCTCCTATCTGTGCTCAGATACAATAGTTCCAGCATACAGGTGTGTTTTAGCGCCACCTAACAGCCAGAATTTAAAATATATGACTTGGGGGAGCGGTGTGGCCTGGTTGGTAGCTAATGGCAGTGTAACCCCATAGCTCTGCAGCTCTGAGACGAGTTAACAGCTTTTTGCACCCTCTTAATGCCGTGATTTCCAGCCAAGCAGTTGGGATGTGAGTGTTGAATGTAAGACCTGCAAGAATCCCGCTCCATTGGGTCTGAGATGCCTGATATCGCCCCGAATTTGGAGTTGGTAACATTCTAGGACCGGACCCGCCGCAGCAGAGAAAAATGTCATCCGAAGGCTGTGGGTTACATCAGAACTTTGAATTGCTCGCAGCCGAGAGGGACTGAGGGGCAAGCAAAGCCGGTATCAGCACCCAGGGTCGAGGGCAACAACCCGGGTGGGAGAGCCTACGGCCCATGGAAAGGTGCGGGAGAGAGCCTATTGCATTCACGGCGGCTGTTGTGTGGGGGTCTAGTGTTTGGTGACGTGAGCGCCGTGACTGTGTCATGACGCTCACGTGCTTGTCTAATAAAAGGGGCTCTGCTGGCGCTGCGAGGGCAGAGCAGCAGAGCCCCAGGAAGCGGCAACTCGTGTCTGTGTCTGTGTATGTGTGTTTGGATGCGGGTTGTGGGCCTGCCACGTGGTCGTGGCCTTGGGTGCGGCGCGGCCCGAGTGCCCTCGGAGCCACGACCGCTGGAGTCTAGGGGTGGCACCCCCTCACTGTGTGGCCTGCGCACGGAGACACTGGATGCCATAGGGTGCTTCCCTACAAGAGATACGTCGGTTGCCCACCGACGTGCCTACGCTATCGGGCGATCCCGATAACATCCCTGTGCTGCCCCAGGGACCCGAGGCAGCCCCCAACAGCGGCGAGGTGCCTGAGCTGCGTGAAGCAGCGTCTCAGCAATGGGGGCAGGCAGCTCCTTCCTCATCCTCGCGGCCGTGAGCGCTGGGATCAACCCATCTGAGGAGCGTGGTGTCGGCGGGAGGCTGCCGGATAGGTGGCAGGCTCCGACCTGATCTACAGCAACCCGCAGCTGCAGGCACACAGTGTCAACTCCAGACAGCAGAACTTCAGAGCGCAGAGGTGAGGTGTCCCGCTCCGAAGATAAGGGGCAGGCCCATGAGCACCCGACATCTATACCTCCCAACGGGGCGCAGCAAGATGTGAGATCTGTTGGAGGGACTGGTCCAGCCCTGTTGAGGGCTACATTCTGATGAGCGTGCAGTCCTCGTAGCCAGGAGCATATTAATTGGGGAATAGCATGCTTGCAGGGGTGTGAGATGCAATGGCCCTGGTAGCTGGAGAGTACCTACAGGATTTACTAATATTGAGCCAAGAATAAATCTGCCGAGCTTGTCCCATTGCAGAGTTTTGAGCGACTGGCACAGCTGATATAGAGGGGCTGCCTGTTGCTATCTGTTATACGGTCTGTGTCTGCTCCTGGGCTGGTGGAACGGCCCTGTCCAGTGACTTTTCTATTTATCCAGAGTCAATCTGCAGTAAGCCTGCCCACCCCCCATACCCCCTGACCTGCAGGGAGGTGGCCCGGAGAATGATGCTTACCCAACAAGCGGTTGCTGCGGGTTTCTTTTTTGTTTTTATTTTTCATATACAATGTCATTGTGTTTGGTGCTATACAGTGGAGGGCTGGCACATAGAGGGATGTCCTTGTGTGTGGGAGCTGGGTTTGGTCCAGGCTGATGGAGGGTTCCCAAACTTTGAATAGGGGCTTGGAGGGATGGAGGCAATTCATCAGGGGGTTAGTAGTTTGCCTGCAGTATTACCATGACTGATGTGAAAATTGTTTCGAGAAAGCGGAAGAGTGTGCTTACGAAGCTGGTGTAACTTCGGCCTGACATTGCCCTGCTTCAGGAGACCCACCTTTTGCAGCGCGACTGGCCGAGGTTGATGTTTTGCTGGTTTCCCCATCAATATTTTGCCTCCTCGCCTTTGCAAAAAAGGGAGGTTGCAATTCTGATGACCAGATCTTTACATTTTGGGCAGGGGAAGGTTGTGAAAGATGCCTGGGGTAGGTACATTGGGCTGACTTTACGTATAGCGGGAAAGGATCTCACTGCAGTGTCTGTGTACGGACCTAATCAGTAGCAGGACCAGTTTTATACCAGACTATTCCCTCACATAGCACAATTCAAACGGGGTGAGTTAGTGGTAGGATGGGACTTTAATGTAGTATTGGATGCAGGAAGGGATGGGTCTCCTCCTGAAGCCCCGGCTGAAGCCTCTATGGCGGTGTCTCTTAAACAGGCTATGGCTGACATGCATTTGATTGGTGTGTGACAGCATCTTTACCCCGTCATCGTGACTATTCCCATTTCTCGCACGCCCACCGCACCTACTCCAGGATGGATTACTTTCTGGTATCTCACTCTTTACTTGCGAAGATCACAACAACAACCATAGAGATAGTACTGGTCTCTGACCACTCTTCCATCACCTTACAACTAGATTGTTGTGGCCTAAGAGGAAGATGGTCTACGGGGTGGAAACTGAATGATTCATTGTTGGCTGACCCAGTCGTATGCACCACTGTTTCGGACAGGATCACTCAGTATTTTCAAGAAAATCTCATGTGGGAGGTCTCAGTATCAGGGGTATTGGAGGCTTTTAAACCTACATTGAGGGGTGAGCTAATTAGCATAGCCTCAGCTCAGAAAAAGATTATTTCAGCCCAACAGGTTCGGGCCGCGGAACGAGTTCTAGTATGGGAAGCTCAATATAAGCGGGATGGGGCGAGTAAGACTTACAGGCAGCTCTAGGTAGTGAGGGTGGAGGTTAAGGCATTGTGGGCTGATACTATATCACACAAGCTGCTTCGAACAAAACATTTTTATTATAGTACATCTAATAAAGCGTCCCGAATTTTAGCCTATAAACTCCAGCCCTGGAATGCCAGCACCACAATTGGGGGTTTGCGGGATGAGAGGGGCACACTACACGGTGCTGAACCCAAAAAAATACTAAAATTGTCACAATAATACTGTGAATTGTTTGCGGCGGTCTCTCTTGATGGTCAGCAGCAAGAGGTATTTATCCAGGATACTCATCTTCCCCGCAAATCGGCTGACCATAACAACAGAGGAGATTGCTCAAGCCATTCACTCCCTTCTGGATAACAAGCTCCAGGCCCTGACGGGTTCACTGCCCTTTTAAAAAAAAATATTCTCTGGTGACCTCTCCCCTCGATTGGCCAACCTGTTCGTCTCTTTTGCCGAAACAAGGTCTATCACACCTACAATAGGGGAATCCATGATCACGTTACTCACCAAATCTTATAAAGATCCCACCTTATATTCCTCTTCCAGGCCGATAGCAGTCCTTAACTATGACCCCCGAATATACTGAAGAATCTTAGCCACACGGTTGGCGGTCATATTGCACAAACTATTTACGGCGGATCAGACTGGGTTTGTTCTGTGACTCGAAGCGTTCAATAATATATGATACATGATAGACGTCTCGGCCAGGGCACGGAAAGACAAGCGTGCAATGGCTCTGTTGTCAATCAACGCTGAGAAAGCGTTCAACCGCGTTGACTGGGCTTATCTGTCCAGGGTATTGGAGGGGTTTGGTTTTGGCCCGCAGTTTCTCAGATTGGTCCTCGCCAACTTTGTGCTTCCATCTATACGGATCAGAGTAAATGGGGTCCTTTCTGACCCAGTGAGTTTGCATAGGGGAACTCTTCACTCTCTTATTCGCTCTGTCAATGGAGCCTTTGGCCTGTTTAGTGCAGTCATCAGGGGATATTCGTGGGTTGGACGTAGCGGGTTATCAACACAAACTGGTGTTATATGCAGACGACCTCCTGTTTTACATGCAGGATTCCACAGTCACATTGTCTCGCTATTGGTAAAGTTTCACAAGGTCTTCGGCTTTCAAATTAAATTCACGAGATCGATGTTACTCTATATATCGGAACCACCGAAGGCAGTGAGATGCTTGAAGGCATCCTTCCCTTTCTCGTGGGCCCCACAGTCCCTGAAATACTTAGGGGTGAACTTAACTGCGCAATATACCGATCTGTACGCAACTAATATTTTGCCACTCTTTGACGGAGCCAAGTAAGACCTGGCATGGTGTGGGGACTCTTGGTTGGGGAAAATAACAGTGGTCAAGATGACCCTGTTGCTGCGCTTGGTTTATGGGTTCCAGGCCCTACCAGTCAGGATTCCCAGGGCGGTGCTCAAGGATTTGCAGTCACATGTGTTTCGATTTATATGGGCCAGGAGGTTTCCGAGAGTAGCGAGACACACATTAATGGCAGTTTAGGGCGCGGGGGGATTGGGGGTGCCAGACATTGAAAGCTACCTGTATGCAGCCCAACTGGCGCCGATCCTGCAAATTCAGGCAACAGCGGAAAATCCCAAGCGGTGGGTAACTATCGAGCTGGACACACTTGGAGGTCCCCTGCATTGTAGATGTTGGCATTCCTCGGGGAACCAGAAACGAGTGGAGCAACACCTTGTACTGGAATAAGGCAGTGCGTAGGTATTCCACAACTACATTCCCCTCATCTATGAAGGCCTACTTGGTTGAGGACAGGGATGGTTTTGGGTATTTGCAGTTTTCGCATTGCATGTCACGAACGAACATAGTGTCTCAAGGGAAGGGGGAAACAACTCACTAGATTTATTTATAGGCGATCCCCTGGCAGCCAGATTAATATCTCTTTTCAAGGTGCTAA
This sequence comes from Ambystoma mexicanum, assembly GCF_040938575.1. Taxonomy (NCBI): domain Eukaryota; kingdom Metazoa; phylum Chordata; class Amphibia; order Caudata; family Ambystomatidae; genus Ambystoma; species Ambystoma mexicanum. The sequence continues at coordinate 643,512,007 of NC_090939.1, forward strand.
ATGCCACTAGGTTTAAACACCCTCATGGGTATATGGCTATCTGGGAAGAGGACATACGAGGGTCCATTGTTGACCTGGCCTGGTACAACATTTGGACAAGTGCAAACAGGACACCCCAAGCAGTGCATCTTAGGGAAAATAGCTTTAAGCAATTCAGATAGTATCTCACTCCAGAACGGTTACACAAGATGACCCCCAACCTCCCCCCTCAGTGTTGGAGGTGTGGAACATCTCCAAGCTCCTATTTTCACATGTGGAGGGATTGTCCCCAAATCCGGGTATTTTGTCAGGCAGTGGTCACTCAGATCAGGGAAATATGTGGGTTTGAGCTGGATATTGACCCTTTAGTTTTGATTCTGGGAAATGAAGACTCCCTCATGGCGGCAAGTCTTGTAATTGCAAAGGACTGGAAATCCCAGGTTGCACCGGACATGAAGGAGTGATGGCCATGAATGTGGTATGTGGCCGCTATATTCAAAATTGATGGGTATTGCGGGGGGAAATGGCCCAATTTCTAACTGGTACCCGCTCATAACTTTTTTGAATGACCACGATCACCCTAGCATCCACCATAAGCCGGACAATATGTTGTCTTTCTCATTGATGTGACCTGTGAAGCTGGATTTGGAGTCTGTACAGACGTATGCTCTATGTACTGTATTTTGCACCTGTTTTTATACTCACTATGGCGACCTTTGGATATGCATTATTTCAGTTTTATTTTGATTATGTTAAAATTGTGTAACAGTTTCCTACCTATGACATTATACTGTAGCAACAAAGCTTTTGAGGTTCTTATTGAGTCATGTGTGATAATAAGGCCTCAGAGCCTTTTCTTTGGCATGGTGGACACACATGATCAATGTTTCTGGTACAATGGTGAATATGTCTTAATAATACATTTTAAATTGCAAAAACAACAGAAATACATGGGACTACATTGCATCAACAGAAAATCCAAAGGCAATGAATGACACGGCTCATCTCTTGGTCCGTGCATGACTTACTGTCAGTAGAATTGTTAACATTCCCTCCGGTAGAAATGCAAAACATTATTATTTTAGAAACAAAATGTTTTCTGGCGTTCTAAGTAAACAAAGGTCTTTGATTTATCAAGTGCCTCCTTTATATTGCAAGTCAGTGTATATATTTCGCAGCAATCTTGATGTTTCAGTAAATTCGCATAATTATTTTTCAGAAATTTATCAGAAAAAATGTACGATGCAATTTGAAAAACGTTACTAAGTATGAAGCAAAGGTGATATCTAGCACCCAGTCTGTATCAATTATTCACGGCAACAGAGATCAAGGTACCACGTTCTCAGAACGGCATGCATACTTGAGACCAGTATTACGCTGTATAAACGTTTTATGTATTAACAGACTGTTATTAGAGCTTTAGAAATATAAATATATAGCCCAATACACCATCAACGTAAAATATTCTTGTATTTTTTTAAAATGTTTGTTATAGATTGTGAAAAGTCTTTCTTATTGCTGGTCATCATTTCGCAGTAATTAGTATCTTTTGTGGTGTACAATAAGTGTTGGTCTGTTTTGCAGGTGAAATCTGCTATATGTTTTATAAATGTAATTATCTGCTGTAAGCATTGGGGCTGATTAATGGTGTGGTGCAATTAAAATCCAACAGGTGGAAAATAATTAATTTAAAGTTTGCACCTTCTGGCATTCTACTGATGGGTAGCTGGTGGAATTTCCGCTGGTAGCCAAGCAGTCCATCATCGGCCATTCAGCAAGCTTTCCCACGAGAGAGTCACCCAATGCAAACTCTAAATGTAGTCTTTTTCCACTGGTGCAGTGTTCTTTCCTAAACCTTGAGGTAAAGGGTGACCCTCTCCACCAATCGGACACAGAGGCACCACTCACGTCTCAAAACACTTTCTGCTCTATATGCGCCATAAAAATGTCCAATAAATAAATAAACATTCAAGAGCAAGTGTGTGGAAGGACCCCATGTGTTGCGGCAGTAATGGCTGGTTTAGAACAAAGTTCAGCCATTCCTCTTTATTAAAGTGCTTTCATTCTGTGACATTGATTTCACCTCGAGTAGCGCCTCATTACCTCATTTACTTTTTTCTGTGTACTCTGTTTCCTAATCCAGAAACACGCTCGTCGATCTTCTTATCATTGAAAATGCCATGCCTCTGGGTTGTGGCCAGCAGATGTCAGTCTCAGATCCGCACCGCCTATGCTTATACTCCTCCTTGGGCGAGAACCACGTCAGTCCATCCGTGAACGGGCGGCGAAGATCTTTACATTCACCCACAAGGCGAGGGGTAACAATAAGTGGTCTTAGTCGAGGCTGCAGGGCAGGGATCGATGTTCAGAAGATTGGCGCTCCACGCCTGAAGAAGGAGAAGAAGAAAAAGAAGCATCGGAAGAGGGCATGCTTCCCGAGCGAGTCCTCTCATCGCCAGTCTTCTTCCTCCTAAAAATAAAAGAGCCACAGATCTAAGGGTTCCTCCGAGCGGCTGGCACAGGTGCCTTTTCCAAGCCAGTCTTCCACGCTTCCGGCCCTGGCACCTGTGGTGCAGGCAGCAGCGCCTTCAACTTAGTCTGCAGCGCTGATGGGCCCCACGTCGGCTTCCATGACCGGCAGGGTACCCTCAGAAGACAACTCCTGCACGCCTAAGGGCTTGTACCTGATCCAGAGGGAGAGCAAGGTCTCTCAACACAGCCAGGCCCTGCCCTTGGATGATGTGGCCACAGTGCTATTCGGCATCGTGGACTTTTCTGCTCTGTGGGAATACGTCCCACCACCCAGAGACGCCTTTATGTCTGAGTTGTATGACATCTACGATGAGGAGGGTAACCAGTTCCCTTTTGGGCTTGAACCCATGGGTTCTAGAGAGGCGAGGGACTTCCCAGAAGAATTTTATGGGGAGGGGAGGATGTGCTGGACCTGCAAGGAGCCAGTGGCCTATGGACCTCCCCTAACTTGGACATCTTACCAGCTCCCACTCCAGGTAAGCCTCAGGCAGCCTTCCAGCACCTAATGACTAAGATGACTGATAACCTGGGGCTGTATGCTCTGTCGAGGTCCAGAGTTCAATACAAACCTATGACATTCTGGACGATGCCCCAAAGAAGGAAACGCCGCTGCCCTTTAATGTGGTGGTGGAGGTCCTGGTATTAGAAGTGTGGGAAAATCCTGCATCTGTTTCAGCAGTGAACAGGGACCTGGCGAGAAAGCACATCCTGCTCCATCGGATCGAGCTTTCCTTGGCGCCCACGCTTCACCTGTAAGCCTGGTAGTTCAGGCTGCAACAGTGAGCCTGAAAACCTCTACCTTTCCATCCCTTCCACTGAACAGGGAGAGTAAGAGGTTTGACGTGTGGGGCAAGAGGATGTTTGCGTCAGGCAGTCCAGCACTGTGGGACATGAAGACCTCTTATGCCATGGCAAAATTCTCCTTTGTCCTCTGCTCGTCAGTAGACAGTGTGGTGGATTATGTCCCAGAGGGAGAAATGAGGGATGGGTTTCTGTCCTTGGTCTTGGACTTCAAGGAGGCGGCACGACAGATGCTGCAATCTGGACTGGACACTGCGGACTGCATGGGCAGGTCCATGGCCAATAGCACGGTGGTCATGTCCCATTCCTTGCTACATGAAGGTGTTGCAGCAACTGCTGTTGCTCCAGCCCTCCAGGGTGTTGAACTTCAGTGTCAGGCTTCATCACTCTTCACCAGTGGGAGGGAGGCTTTCCTTGTTCAGCACAGAATGTTCAGAGACCACGTCCGATGCTTGGGCCTTACAGGTCATCCCCAGGGTTATGGCCGCCTTTCTTTCCAGTCCCCAGTGGACACTGGTCCTATGGCCACCCCCTTGTCTCTGGATTCCATCCTCCTAGAGGAGGTTTGTCAGCTTCTGGCAAAAAGCACAATGAAACTGGTTCCATGCTCATATGGTTCCACGCCACCTATTTTCTAGTGCCAAACAAGGATAGAGGCTTGTGCCCCATTCTGGATCTGTAGCTTCTGAGCTTCCTCTAGCTTCAGGATGCCTACTTCTATATGCTGATTCATCTAAAGCACAGGAAGTACCTGATGTTCGAATTGGGCCAAAAGCATTACCAGTTCAAGGTCCTATCAATCAGTCTTTCGTCCGCACCCAGGGCTTTTACCAAACTGCTGACAGTGGTAGCATCTTGCCTGAGGAGTGAAGGCATCCATGTCTTTCCCTAACTCGTCGACTGGCTCATCCGAGCTTGCTCACCGGAGATGGTGTCGGAGCGTCTGCTCTGCACATGCACTCTATTGCACAGTTTGGGCTTTTCCTTGAACTTCAAAAAGTATCACATTCTGCTAGGCCAGTCTCTACATAGTCTTGGATAATAGCCTGAGCATGGCTTTCCAGCCAGAGGATCTAGTGGCGTACATCTTTTGGATGGTCAATGTCCTCCAATCACAGGAACAAGTCTGTGCCTCTGCTTTTGTGCACCTTCTTGGCCTCATGGCCTTGTGCATTCTAGTGGTGCCAGTGGCGAAGCGGCGCATGAGATCTCTTCAGTGGCTTCCCAGTTGCCAATTGTTGCAGTTCCAAGGCCACATGTTGGACCTTCTACAGGTCTCGGGCCAGTTGGCCCAGGGTCTCACGTTGTGGGCTGTGTGGGACAACTTGCTGAAGGGTGTGTTGTTTTGTCAACCTTGGCCCCAGGTGACAGTGGTCATGGACGCACCTCTGACTGACTGGGGCGCTCACCTGTCAGACCTGACAGTGAGCGGACTGTGGTCTCCCGCATAGTCTCTGGAACAAATCAACTTTTCTGGAGTTGAGGGCAATCAGGCTGGCTCTGGTCGCTTTCCTCTGCTCTGTGAAATGCAAGACTGTGCTGATTCTGATGGACAACACAGTGGCCATGCACTACCTCATCAAACAAGGTAGCATGGGGTCCTTGCCTCTGTCCAGAGAAGTAATGAGACTGAGGTTCTGGGCTCTGGAGAACAGTGTCTCTCTGATGGTGGCTCATCTGGTCGATAGCGAGAATGTCACAGAGGATGCCTTAAGCAGACAGACTCCGGCCTCCCATGAGTGGGAGCTCTGTCAGGAAGTTCTGGAGGAGATCTTCTCTTTTTGGGGGAACTCCTCAAGTGGACCTCTTCACTTCCAGTGCCAACAGGAATTACTTGTTCTTCTGCTTCATTGAATTTTCTCGCCAGAGACCTTTGGGGGATTCACTGACGGTTGAGTGGACTTTCAATCTCCTTTATGTGTTCGCGCAGATCCCTGTCATTCTGCTGATTCTCGGGATTGCGCCTGTCCGTAACCACAATGATCCTGATCACACCAGACTCGGCCCGGAGACCTGGTATTCAGAGTTACTGGACATGTCCATCTGCCCTCTCTGGTGCCTTCCGAGGAGAGTGGACTTGCTCCCCCAGTCGAAGTCCTCCATCCAAACCTCAGCAGCCTGAACCTTTATGCTTTGCTACTGAGAGGCTGAGATACAAGAATTAAGACTTGTCGGACAATGTCCTCGATGTGCTCCTTTCATGTCAGAGGTCCGCTTTAAAGTCAATTTATGCCTGCAGGTGGCGTACATTTTCGATTTGGTGCCAGGAGAGGGACTTGAATCCTGTATCCTTACCTCTGTCCCCTGTGCTGGATTTTCTACTTTCTTTGGCCCAAGCAGGCCTGCAGATTGGTCTGTGAAGGGTTACCTCACTGCTATTTCTGTGTTCAAGAGGTCCCCAGAACAGGACACCCTCTTCACAGTCCCCACTGTTATGCAGTTCTTGAGGGATTTGTGTAACCAGTTTCCTCCCGGCCAGTTTGCGGCGTTGGATTTAAATTAAGTTTTAACATTTCTTATGGGCGCTCCATTTGAGCCCCTTCATTCCTGTTCTCTTAGATTGCCCACCCTTAGGGTGATTTTCCTGATTGCCATCACTTCGCAAGAAAAGTGAGTGAGCTCCAGGCATTAGCTGTTCTACCTGCTTATTTTGTTTTTTCCAAAGAGAAGGTGATATTGAAAGTGAGGGCCTTCTTTCTCCCGAAGGTGGTCTCAGATTTCCATCCCGCTCAGAAACTCATCTTCCTGTGTTCTTTCCTCCGCCTCACCCTTCGAAGGCAGAGTAACAATACCATCGGCTGGGCTTGGTAACAGACCTGAAGTTGTATGTCTCTCGTACTAGAGATGCTAGGAAGGATGACCAGCTTTTCGTTGGTTACTCTGTTGTTTGTGCTGACAAGGCTGCGGCCAAATAGACCCTGTCCAGGTGGATCATTCTCTGCATTTCAGAATGCTGCGATCTGGCTGTAAAGGATGTGCCTGAGGGTCTCAGAGCTCATTCTACTAGAGGACTGGCTACCAATCTGACTTGCAGAGGGAAGTCCCTGTCCTGGACATTTCCCTGCCGGTTACGTGGGCATCACTGCACACGTTCGCTAAGCAATACTGCTTGGATTTCCTTGCGGGCCAGGATGCCTGTTTTGCTAGGGTAGTCCTCCAAAGTTTTCGGGTTTAGGTGTTGTCCTTGCTTCCTCCATCCTCCAGAGGTACATACAGCGTTGGGAGTCTATCATGGATCAGGAATCCATGGCACCAAAGAAGCCATTAGAAGAACAAATGACTTACTGCTCTGTAATGTTCTTTCTGATGGATGTTCCTGCCACAGATTCTGCATCGCACTCTCTACCTACCCCTCTTGTTGGAAGCTAGTACACCATCGATTCTATGGTCCCTCAGCTTCAGAGTGCTAGGTAAAAATGGTGGAACTGAGGTCATGGGGCGCTGTGCTGCTATATATGCTATCTTCAAAATAGCTGTCGCAGGTCGCGTAGAGACGTCGGATGGAACCACCGCGGAGCCGTGCTGTGCCGCCTGGCTGCAGAAAAGTTTCCAGAGAATAGCTATGCTGGGATAGGGCTATCATAGATGAGGAATCCATGACAAGAACATCCACCAGAAAGAACATTACCAAGAGTTAAGATTTATTTATTTATTCATTCAGATTTTTAAAGCGCACATCAGCCCGGGGACATCGTGCCGCTGTTTCAGATTAGGACATAAAGCTGGTTACAGAGAAAGGCATAGTGGTTACAAGGCATTTGCATTACAGGAGCATATTTTGGTTACATATACTAGCATTACAGACTTATATCGTTACAGTACAGCTGTGGGGATTATGTGAATAGTGTAGTTTTAAGGGATTTACGAAAGGAGTACAGAGAAGGTTCTGCTCTGAGTGAGTTGGGCAGTGTGTTCCGGAGCTTAGGTGCTATTTGGGGGAAACCAATCCCGCCGGCTTTGGCTCTTCTTATAGTGGGTATTTGGAGCTGGTTACCATGGTGGCTTCTTTTAGGGCAGAGGGAAGAATTCTTGGTTATGGTTTCTGATAGGTAGGATGGTGCTGTGAGATTGATGCATTTATGTGTGAGGGAGAGTATTTTAAAATTGATTCTTTCCTTGACTGGGAGCCAGTGTACGTTTCTTCTGGCCTGTGATAAATGGTCAAATTTGGGGATGTGCAGTGCGGAGAGCGTTATGTTGCGCTATTTGGAGCCTGTTTAAGTTTTTGGTTGACATGCCCGCCAGGAGGGCGTTGCAGTAGTCGAGTCTGGCTCCTATAGTAGCTCTGGCGACGGAGAGGCAGTTAGGAGAGATTAGGTAGGTTTTTATGGCATAAATGTGTTTGGTGGGGACTGCAGATGCGGAGGAGATGGCACTGACTTGTCTTGTCATTGAGAGTGTGGAGTCTAAGTAGACTCCTAGGGTCTTCACGGATGTGGAGACAGGTATGTTTGTATTGTCAATGGTGATATGTGAGTATTCGGGGCTCAGTTTGGTTAGAAATTCCTTGAGGGCTAGGATAATCATCTCAGTTTTATCGCTGTTTGAAAAGAACCATTAGTAGCCATCCAGATTTGTATGGTGTTATAGATCTTGAGGAGAGCTTCTGTGTCTTGGTCATAGTCTCTGGTGAGGGGGAGGAGGACTTGCATGTCGTCGGCATAGTTTGTGTAAGCTATGCCGAGTCCGTCCAATAAGTCAAAGAGAGGTTTGGTGAAGAGGTTATAGAGGGTAGGTGCGGTGCATGATCCTTGTGGGACTCCACAATTAATGGTGGGGGGGGCGTTGGCCCTACCTTCTATGAATGAGGTTATCCAGGTGGTTGCTTTGTGTGAAAAGTGTGCTGCATTGAGTAGGTGAGAGGTGAGGATGTCATGGTCTAGTAGGTCAAACGCTGCAGAGAGATCTAGCAGGAGTAGGAGGGCAGGTTTGCCTGTGTCCATTATTTTGGTGATTTGATTCTTTAAGTCTAGGAGGGTGGTTTCAGTCCCATGGTCCTTGCGGAAGCCTGATTGTCTTCTGCCTAAGATGGCATTAGTTTCCAAGTAGTGTTGGATTTGGTTATGGGCGGCTTTGTCTAAGATTTTGAGGAGGAAGGGGACGGTGGTGATGGAACAATAGTTATTGGGGGAGGTGGGGTCAAGGGAGGGTTTTTTAGAGCGGTAAACCTATGCTTCTTTTAGGCATTGTGGTATGATTCCAGATAAGAATGAGGCATTGATAAATGCTGTGATGATAGGGGTGAGTGACTCAGCTCATTCTTTGATAATGGTAGGTGGGCAGATATCCCCTTTGCAGGTGGAAGGTTTGATGTTTTTGAGAAGGTTGGAGACTTCCAGCTATGTGACTTTTCTGAAGGCGAAAAAGGGGTGTTTGTGGGTGAGGTTTGTGAGTGGAGGTGTGGGAGGATTGTTTTGGATAGGGAGAGCTTTACGCTGGGATACTATTTTTTTTGGAGCGTTTCAATTTTGTTGAGGAGGGCAGTCTGGATGCCTGTGCACCAAGCTTCGTCCTTAATGATTTCATCAGGGCTGGAAGCGGGAGTGGTAAGTTCTTTGAATATAGAGAATATTTCTCTTGATTTGGAGTTGGCTTTAGAGATTCTCTGGTTATAGGATTCCGATTTGGCTAGAAATATTGCTTTTTTGTAAGTCAATGAGATCTCTTTGAATTCGATGAGAGATGATTAGTTAGGCGCTGATTGCCACTTTGTTAGAGCTTTACGTTTCTTTATGCGGAGGGCTGGTAGCTCTTCTGTGACCCATGCATTAGAGTGCATAGATTTTTTCTCTTTTTTTATCTTCTAGAGGGGCAATTGACTCAATGGCTTGGGTGAGAGCATGGGCATAGGTGTTGGCGAGAGAGGTAGGGTCATGGTTGAATGGAGGTTTGCGTTCTAGGATATTAAGAAGAGGCGTGAGGTAGGTAGCAGTGAGTTTTTTGGAGCTTCTGACTTTAGCGGGCGGGGCCTGAATTAAGATTTTGTAAGTAGGAGTGGTGGGAATGGTGATTTGGATGTAGAAGTGGTCAGTCCAGGGGAGGGCTGAGATGTTGGTGATGGCAGATGAGCAATTGTGATCAGCTATCCAGTCAATGGACTGTCCTTTGCAGTGGGTCGGTGTTGTGATTTTGTGTTCAAACTCCATGTGTGAGAGTTCTTTGTCTAGGGAGGCGGCTGCCTTGTCCTTCGGGTGAGCCAAGGTTGCGGTCACCGAGAAGTAGGGGGAAGATCTTGGTGGTCTATAGGTGTTTATGATGTTTATGGTACAGTTAGGGGAGAGAGCTAGTTTGACGGTGAGAAGATCAGCATTGTTTTCCAACTGTTGATTACACGTTCTAATGGAGAGGGTGTTTTTGAAGATGAGGGCTACTCCTCCACCTTTAGAAGTGTTGCGCTTCTGTCTAAGGATGGTGTATACTTGGGGGAGGGCAAGGTGGACGGATGGGCTGGAGGCTTCATGAAGCCAGGTTTCGGATATGGCTAGTAGGTCTAATTTGTGGGAGGTAATGAGGTCATTGATCTCAATAGCATGGGCAGGGATAGAGCGGGCATTAATGAGTGCACATTTTAAATCTAAGTTAGCTGGTGGCGGAGTATGGGTGTTAGTGGTGAGAGAGGTGTTAGGTGCGTGTATGTGCCGGAGGGGTTGGTGTGTGATGGTGCGGAGTGTTGTGGGATGGGATGGTGGGGGTCAGGGAGGTATGTGTATGAGGATGGCGTGTGTGTGTGGGAACTGAGTCTGTGGTTCCTAAGGTATGTGGAGGGTGTGGTGCTGCGGTGAAAGAAGAGAGGCTTGGTGCGTGTTCTAAGTCTACAGAGCCTAAGGTGGAGAAGGGGCTGTCCGATCATATTGGTGGTGTGCCGGCTGTGTGAAGTGTGGAGGGCCGTCATTTGTTCTTCTAGGTGAAAGACATTGCTCTTGTTGTCCAGTGCTGCAGATCAGTCAACTGCTGCCAGTGCCCCATAAGGAATGATATGAAATGATAGGGCATGATGTGGGCATCATCCTATGTCCTGTGGCCCTCCAGCAGCCATTTTGGGGAGTGCACAACTGCTGTCCATGTTCCTGAACACCCGACAGACCTGAGTAATATCAGTTTATTTTGGAGGGTTTTTGAGGAGGAAGGCTGTTATTCAGATATTGAGGCTCATTTTAAATGGACAAAGCAGACCTGCACTCATTCTACAAGGTTATACTCCAGGAATTGGTCCCACACACTTGCTCTTTATATAGTACAAACACAATGGACCCCGCAGGTATGGTCCAAGTCTTCTTTACCTTCTTCACAGAAGGAAGGGGCCACCAACATTACATTTAAGACATTGGGGCTAGTTACGGGGTTGCCGGTATACCGGCAACCCTGTAACACCCTTACTGCTGCCTGATATCCCGGTGTCACTGGGATATCACAAGTGGCTGTAGCAAGGGTAAATCCCCATTTCTATGGAGTCCCATAGGACTCCATGGAATGGGGTCACTGAAGCACTGGCACCGTTGCTAATGGTGCCAGTGTTTCAGTGAGAGACATACCGGTAGGGGCCTGAAAACCCATGTCAGGCCTGGCGGGGGATCCGTGGCCCCTACCGACATTCTCTTTCTATGGTGGTCCTGAAAGGATGCCGGTGCGTTGCTACAAGCTTTGGACAACTCCATACCATGTGAAAGTAACCAGCGTCATCTTCCCGGCACCTGGGGCAGGAGGCAGCACCTGTCTGGGAAAAGAGCTTCAATCTGGCTGGGGTGTAGTGATACCTGTGACGCACTTTAAGTTCAAGGGAACATTATTTAAGTTAAAGCTTTGGCCATAGATGCTTCTCGAACTGGCGGGTGCTGTTTTGCACCCTTAATGAAAATGGGTTACATTCTTCACACAAGCTCTCTTTGATGCTAACGGATTTAAAAAAGAATGCACTTCACATATTTTTCTTTCACGAAACAGAGTATCAGGTGGGGAAGGAAAGGGGTATCAATGGCTCAGGGATAGGCTTCTCATTCTGGGCTTCTAAAGCAAAGCAAATTGGAATTAGATGGTGCCCTGAGGGAAGGTTACTGATAGTTAAAGACCATCAAGACAGAATGTCGTTAATACTCTGTGCACTTTGCTGAGCTGGACAAATTGTCCCTGTTTTCAGCAGGATCTCAGGTGCCTGAGAGCGACCCAAGGTGTGCCCAATCAACGCTGCAGATATATGGGATGGTGGACACATGGAGGGATGGGAAATCAGAATGGTAAGGGTTACGCTTTTTATTCCCCCTCTCATAGAAGTCACTCCTGCTAGCCTCTTACTGGAGGAGGGTTAGCAGTAAAAGTGATATGATTGTTCCTGTGATTTGGCCAGACCATGATATGGTGATCCTACAATTTGATCTCCTAGGAAAAGGGCAGTTTAAGTGTAGATGGCAGCATAATGACTTTCTACTGGGAGATCCATTGTTTAGAGATTCTCAAAGTGACATATTGGCACCATTATTAGGTTAGTGAAGGCGGGGATATTACCGTATTGATTGCCTGGTACGCTGCCAAGGGAACATTTAGGAAGTTGTTGTTGGCAGATGGGGCAAGGAAGGAAATGGATAGGCTGTTAAGGGGGACTTGCCTTATAGCAGAGGGAGATGAGGAGACAATGACCATGAATGGAATGATAAACCAAACCTCAAATCTATGCAAAATTGGTGTTATTTATAAGAAATTATGATTTTCTTAAACAGACATGTTATGGGAAAAGTGAAAAGGATGACTCCTTGCTGGTCTGAGATTACAGAAGCAGAGGGCAGACTGTTGGGGGGGGGCATTATTGGTTACTCCTAAACAAGAAAGAAGGGAGCCACTAGATATAGCTGAATGCTTTGCACAATGAAAGACAAGAGTGCAGCTGTACAAATCTGGATCTACCTAGATCTTTTGGGTTTGCACAAAATGTATTCATCTTTTTTCTTTATACATTTATTTCATTTTTCACAAATACATCAAGCAATTCTCAATGTAGAACACAAATATTTAAACAGTAAAAGAAAAAAGAACTTAAGTACAAATATTTCAAAATAATCCTATATTCGAACAAACAAACTATAAGCATAATGAAAATCCCCCCAAAAGACAAATCACAAAACGACATACACACCTACACATACATCACAAATACTCGACAATCTTCATCTTCAAAAAAATCACTCTTTACAGATTCAGGCTCTCTATTTATCCATACAACTCATTAAATGAACTCCAGAGCTCACGATATCTCCCTGTCTATCCAGTTCATAAATCTAGTCCTCTACCTGTGGACTTTTTCGCATATTCCAGACTTTCATAATTTGCTTAGCTTTCACCACCAATGACTTATCTATGCGGCAACTATTTATGTGAGCCGTAATACACCTGCCAATTTTTGACAGCAGTATCGCTGGTAGTGGTGAACGGAGAATGATATTAGCATAATTAAATCTAGCCTATATAAAACTTCATTCCAGTAATCACGCACCCTCACACATCGCCACAACATATGCAACAAGCTACCCACCTCTGAACCACAACCCCAATACAAAATATCATCCATCAACCCTAATTTATGCATGCACTGGTGTCCAGTACAAGCGTCCTATCTTCTGATGAATAAACCTCAAGTTTAAATCCAATTTTGATCTTTACCCATCCTTCAACACAAACTCCCAATGCTCAGATGAAATCTCACTCTGTAGATCCGTCTTCCATTCACAGCGCAACTTTTCCCAATGCTCAACAAATGCCGGAGCAATGGGCATCAGTTTTGGAAAGGTGGAAACGGTACGCAGTAGGTGTTAAAAATGTCAAATAAACCAGCCCTCTTCACAAGCGGAGACTGTAACATACATTAGGGCCTCATCACGAGTCTGGCGGTAACCCTTAAATGCGGTGGTAGCGCTATTACCGCCGCATTTAAGGGTCTGCCAGATCATGGCTTTGGCGGATTTCCCCCCAGCTGTGAGCTGGGGGGAAATCCGCTGCAAAATTGCTGATTTTCGGCGCGATTACCGCCGGTGGGAAATCCGCCGGCGGTAATAGCGCACATTTTCCCCATTGGGCTCAATGGGGAATGGGGAATTCCCGAATGGGCCCAATGGGGAATGGGCAATAACCCTTCCGCCAAACCCGTGATCCGGCGCTAATAGCGCCGGGGGGTTTGGCGGTAGGGCTATTAGCACCGGCGCTGATAGCGCCGGCGTTGCCACCCAACTCGTGATGAGGCCCATAGTCTGTTTGTCAGTTATTTCCGAAGCATCTTATATCTATCTTGTTCCTTCATCCCCAATTGAAATCTGCTTCTCAATGCTGTGAAACTGATCAACTTTTTATTCCTGAAAATATCACCAATTTTCATCACTCCTTTCTTAACCCAGCTTTGCCAATGTGAAGGTCGATTATCGAATATTTAATGCCGGATTAAGCCATAAAGAGGCCTCATAGTTCATCCACCAATCTTGTTCATTGTCTTTAAACCATGAGATTAACACTAAACGGCACACCTCAATAGATGGTAGGCTGTTGCATCCTCATGTTCTTTTTTTAAATGAATAAACATTATCCACAGAGTAGGGACGTATAAAGTCCCTCTCTAACTCCACCCAGTTTGAAGTAACACCTTCTACTGAACCAAAGTAACACGCTGATTATTTCAACATAAATCCTCTCCAATACTTTTCCAAATCAGAACAGCCAAACCCACCTTCATCTACACTTTATGTCAGAATGAATTTAGGAATCTGTTTTTTTCCCATTACCCTAAAGAAACCCCAGAAAGATCCTATGTATTCTCTGCACGTTTTTGTTCATAAATCTCAGAGGCAATGACTGAAAAAATGTAAAGTACTTTAGGGAGCAATGTCATTTTGATCACATTACCCTTGGGCCAAATGCCCAACTGCACATTTTCCCACCTCCTCAAATCTTTTAAGAGACCTTCAATTATTCTATCCACATTAAAATTACTACTGGAGACCAGTATCTAAGCGAGAGACGCTGATTCAAACCTGTGTTGCTCTGCGTTGTCTTGCTTCCAAGACAAACACGTTGCCCCTGAGCTATCCTCCCTGCCCAAACAGACAGACAAACTCATGCAGGGAGCATTCATGAAATTAGAGTGTGCAATAACACATTGGCACGTCCAAATGACAATTAAGGGCATACAGTCAGGTAACTCTCCAGGTCTGAATGGGTTACCAACCAATTTCTTAGGAGGTTCTGCAACATATTGGGCCAGGACAGTTGCGTAAACCCAATGTTTGGGGTCCCCCCTGCGAGCCATGTTTAGTGCCCCCCCCCCACTCTGGGCCGGCCTAGATTACCACGCTTGTGCAATACGCACAAATGTGCTGCTGCATGGGGTACGCTGCACACTGCACTAGGAGAAAGATACAAGTATGTGTTTTAATCCATTATACAGCCCACTTTCTGAGAAAAACTGGCTAACAGGCCAGAGCATTTGCAATTGTTTTGTAGGGTAACAGCAATTAAAATCCAATACATGCAAGTCATCAACAGTACAGAGGAACATGAATGCTTTGATTAATATAATGCTTTGCTATAAAAAATGCCATGCCACAATGAAAACTTTGCAACTAGCTGCACAATGTAGACCAGTCTAGACACTTAATAACCTATTACAGTAGAGCATGCCAGGCCACATTTAGACATACCTAGAATCGATGCACCAAAATGCCAGTTGAAGCAATAACACTTATCATGGTTATTTTATGACAGATGCACAGAAAAATATACAATGCCACTGTAAGAAACGGCCAGACTGACAGCACCCAAATGTCAGTTGTTGAGATTAGCATAATTCTTACGGTCATAAATTTATGTGCAATCTGCAATATCTATCTGCGTATAATTGAAAGTAACCATTTCTTATTTCATGTATTAACTGTTACTTTGATTCTGTTGTGTTCAATGTTAGATTACACATTCTTTAGTTACAATACAGCCAATGCAGCATTATGAGGTCACCAGTCTCGGAAGTGGAGTGTTATGTTTAGAAGGGTGTTCCAGAATGATGACAGTTCAGTTGGAGACTGGTGCCTTGTTAGTGCCTGCTGTCGCGTACTCTAGTCTTAATAAAAGTGTTATACATCTGCCAGCGTTGGATCTCATTTAACATCAGTCTAGGCAGATAATTACACTTAGCAGGACTGCTTTATCAGAGATGCCCAGTTTAAAAAAATAAAAAAAGCCAAACTAAGAAATTGCTAGACTGGCTGCACCAAAATGCCTCTCTAGCCACTGATAGCACATATCATGCCTGCTTACCCTGGACATGAATGACCATTACGATTTATCGCACAATCCGCATCCCACCCCACCCCCCACACATCCCCTGCCCCAACCCCCAAAATCAGCTTCTCGGCCCAGAATTACCTCCACATCCCGTTTCCTTGTCCCAGTGCTTACGTATGAGGCTCCTTGCCTCATAGGTAAGTACTGGGATGAGGAAGAGTGGGGCTAGGAGTAATGAAGATTACAGGTAACTAAGTCAGGCATTACCTCCATGTCCCTCTACCTCATCCCAGTACTTGTGTATGAGGCAAAGTGCCACATAGACAAGCACTGGGACGAGGAAGAATAGGGCTATGAGTAATGAAGGTTACCAATAAGTAACCAACGTACTAAACACAAGTAGTGGCGCAACACCATTGAGCTGTCTGGGCTTCTGCCCCAACCCCTGAAATGTTGGGCTATGTTGACAGGACCTGGTTGACCTACAGAGCCGTTGCCGAAAAGAACCGGACACAAGATGTTAAATGGCACCTGGGTTTTGCTGTTAACAAAGGCACAGCAATTACTAATGTAAAGCATTTCACTGTTAGTACCTGCGTTCAAATGCATAATTTTCTAGGCAATTGAAATCTTGATGTGGGTTTAGTACTGGCATGCCAGGGAATTGATTGGAATTGTAGAGAGGGGACAGGAGACCACGTATTCTCAAAGCAGTCCATAAATGGTTGCTTTCAGACTTAAAGGAGAGAGTTAACTGCTTGGAACATTGAAGCTGCACCAGAATAGTCTCATTAGAATGCATAAAGACGTTAGATGCCCCCACACAAATAGGTTTGCCCCCCCTCACCGCCCGTGAAGTCAACACCTCTCCCAACATTTGAAGGGTTAGTCCCCACCCCGAAATGTAGGGTGTGTTGTGCCGCTGAATACAAGCACACGCACCATTCACCATAGACAAACACACGCACACCCAGCCACCCATACATGTAAGTGAGTACCCTTTCACCATACAGGCACACCCAGGCAGCCACCCATACATTTAAGCGTGCACCCTTCACCATACAGGCACACACACCCAGGCAGCTACCCATACATTTAAGTGTGCACCCTTTCACCATACACTCACACAGGCAGCCACCTATACATCGAAGTGTGCACCCGTTCATCATTCAGACACACCTAGGCAGCCACCCATGCATGTAAGTGTGCACCCATTCACCATACACTCGACACGCACACCCAGATACCCATACATTTAATTGTGCACCCTTTCACCATAAACTCACACAGGCAGCCACCTATACATTTAAATGGGCACCCTTTCAACATACACTTATACACGCACACATAATGGGGTTGAGGGAAGCCATATTACTTCAAAAAGCAATGGTTTCTTTTTGAAGTCACTCAGACAGATCCTTAATGGAAGACATTTCTTTATGAAGGCAGAGTGACTTCAAAAAGAAACTATTTATTTTTGAAGTCATAAAGCTCTCCTACCCCATGACATGGAGGCCTCCAGCCTATAGGCTTCCATGTCATGGGGTGGGGTGAGCCCTCAGACTTCAGCCAATCGCATTTCTTTAAAGAGGGCGCAAGACCGAAGAGGTTGACCCCCGAAAACTACCTCAACCTCTACCTTCAAAAAGTTTCTTTTTGTAGTCACTCTGGCTTCATAAAGAAATTATGCCTGTGTGCGTGTACGGTGAAAGGGTGCACACTTAAATGTACAGGTGGCTGCCTAAGTGTGCCCGTATGGTGAAAGGGTTCACACTTAAATGTATGGATGGCTTGGTGTGTGTATGGTGAATGGTGTGTGTGCTTGTGTACATGGGCACAACAAAACCTACATTTCGGGGGACTAGCCCTTCAAATGTTGGGAGAGGCGCTAACTTCATGGGTGGTTGGGAGGGGAAAACCTATTTGTGTGCGGGCATCTAACTTCTTTACACATTTTAATGAGACTATTCTAGTGCAGCTTCAATGTTACAATCAGTTAACTCTCGCCTTTAAGTCTCATATTCCCTCTCTAGCCATCCAATCACTCCCCTGGCATTCAAGTACTAGACCCATATCACGATTTCAATTGCCTAAAAAATGTGGCATTTGAATGCAGGTACTAGCAGTGAAATGCTTTACGTTGGTAATTGCTGGGCCCTTATTGTTTATGTTTATGTTTATTCATTTATATTGCGCGCCGGACCCAAAAGTATGAGGGCGCAGGACCAGCAAGGTTATTCTCAGCTTGGTTACAGTGCTGTACAGTAATTTACAGTGTGTACATAGGTTGATACAGTTGCGATGGTTACAGTGATATACAGTTTACAGTTTACATATATACATATTTACATAATTAGCAGAGGTGAGTTCAGTTATTGGTCATTATTCTTTAACCACTGAATGTAGCTACACCTAAAGTGGGGGTAGGTTTGAGGTGTCCTAAGGGAGTGTGGTAAAAAGTTCCAGTGTTGGGCTGCTTTCACCTGGAAGCTATTGCCGCCCATTTTGGTTTGATTGAACCTGGGAACTGTAAGTAGGTTAGCATTGGTGGATCTGGTGGGCCTGTTAGGGGTGTGTATCTTTTCATTCTGTCGGCTAAGTAGCAGGGGCTGCATTATTGAGGCATTTGTATGTTAAGGAGGCTACTTTGAGCAGGATTTTGTCGGTGGTGGTAAGCCAGTTGTGAGTTCTCCTGATGTTAGAGATGTGTTCTCTCTTGGGGATGCTGAGCGCTGCTCTGAGAGCATTGTTTTGAAGGGTCTGGATGTTATTGGTTACCTGTTTGTTGGCTCCTACGTAAAGGGCGTTACAATAGTCCAGTTTTGATAGTACAAGGGCTCTGACTAGGGTAAGGCAGTTCTGTGTGGATAGGAAAGGTTTGGCTGCTCTTATGAGCTTACATGTGTAGGCTGTGGAAGTGGCCACGGAACTAACCTGTTTGTGGAAGGAGAGGGCAGAGTCTAGGTAGATTCCTAGAGTTTTCACTTCTTTGGCCACCTTGATGGGATTGCCGTCTATAATAAAGCTGGTGTAGTTGTGGTCCAGTTTATTTAGATTAGGGATGGATCCGAGGATGATGAGTTTGGTCTTGTCATCATTCAGGCATAGACTGTGGGAGGCCATCCATGCCTGGATGATGAGGTATACCTTGTTCACCAAGGCCAAATCCTTGTTGTAATCCTACCAACGGGATGAGGATCTGGGTATCATCGGCGTAATTAGTGTTGGTGATACCTAGACCGTCAAGATCATCAAACAGGGGCTCCGTGAACACGTTATACAGTGTGTGGGAGATGCATGAACCCTGAGGGACCCCACATGTGATAGGGGTGGGGTCGGCGGAGGCTCAGGTGTAAAAGACACGCTTAGATCTGTTGCTCAAGAACGACTCAATCCAACTGATGGCTTCTTGGGAAAAGTGGGCAGCCGTGTCCAAGTGCTTGCATAAGATGTTATGATATACTAGATCAAATGCTGCTGAGAGGTCTAGGAGCAGTAGTAGAGCAGTTTTCCCATTATCTCCGAGTGTCGATTTGGGCCTTAAGATCAATGAGAGCAGTTTCTGTCCCATGTTGGGGTCTAAAGCCTGATTGCCGGATTCCCAGTAGGTGGTTTTGTTCGAGATATTTTTGTATTTGTTGATAGGCAGTCTTATCTAATATTTTGAGCAGGAAGGGGACGGTGTTGATGGGTATGTAGTTAGTGGGTATAGAAGGGTTTAGGGAGAGTTTTTTGAGTAGAGGGAGGACCCACAATTCTTTAAGATTGTTGGGGATGGTGCCTGATGAGAAGGAGGCGTTAAAGAATTTGGTAATGAATGGTGAGAGGTCTCTTGCCGCGTCTTTAATTATTTGTGATGGGCAACGGTCACCCTAGCAATTTGACGGTTTAAGGCTGAGGATGATTTTTTCCACTTCTAAAGTAGAGACTTTGGAGAAGCTGAAGCGGGTGAGTGGGTTGGGTATGGGGTTCTGAGGTGTGGGGCGAGGGGGAGTGTTGGTGGAGTTAGTAGAGTTAGTTAGGGATTCTTTCTTGGTGTTGATTTTGATTTGAGGGCCTGCTACTTTATTGGACAGGGCATTTTGGACACTAGTGCACCATTGTTTATCTTTCACACATGTGTCTGTGACTAGAACAGGAGTTTCCAGCTCTTTGATAATAGAAAACAGTTCCACAGTACTGGATTTGGCTTGTGATATTCTCTGGTTATATGATTCTTGTTTAGCGAGAATGATTTCTTTTATGTATGAGGAGACTATTTTGTTGAGGATCAGCTTATTAGTGTCTGTAGCAGATTGTCCCCAAGCTTGTTCCTTTATGCGTTTCTCTAATCTGAGAGCTTTTAGGTGGGTAGAGAACCAAGTGTTCAGGTTTTTTTTTTGGCTTACATTTTCTCAGTTTTAGGGGTTCAATAGAGTCTAAGGCTGAGTGCATGCTGTTGTTGTAGCTTTCTACAAGGTGGTGGGGGTTGGAGGTAGCTGAGAGTTGGTTCAAGGTCAGTAGAATGAGGGGGATGAGTTTTTCAGCTGTGATGTTTTTCTTGCTTCTCGTAGGAATAGCTGAGACAAGTAGGTTATTAGTGATGGGGCTTGAGGCTTCAAGGTTGAAGGTGAGGAGGTGGTGGTCAGACCATGGTTGAGGGGTATTAGCGGTGATGGAGGCCGCACAGTTGTAGTCTGCTACCCAGTCAAGGGTTCTCCCTTTTTTGTGGGTAGGGGTGGATACTCTTTGGGTAAAGCCTAATTCTATCAGGGTATTGTTAATGAGGGTGGCCTGGAGGTCTTTGGGGATCTTTGAGGCCTAAGTTGAAATCTCCTAGAAGGACACTCTGGGAGGTATTTTTTAGGTTGTTGGTGAGGATGGTGGAGAGGTCTTCCATGAAGGAACTTAAAGGACCAGGAGATCTGTAGAATAAGTGGATGTTGATAGTTTGGGAGTTGGCAGTGGGAAGCTTACCTGTGAGTGATTCACATGATGGGAGGAGGTTTGTGGTGTCTAGTCTACTGTTGAGGTGTGTTTTGGCAATTATGGCGAGGCCTCCACCTCTGGATTCTGTTCTGTCCGCTCCGAGGATATTGTAGTCGTCACGGATGGCTAGTGAGAGAGCTGGGCCAGCAGCGGCATCAAGCCACGACTCAGTGATGGCTAAGAAATCTAGTTCATCTGCAAGAATAAGGTCTGCTATATCTGTGGCATGGGCTACTACAGATCGCGCATTAATTACGGCACCTCTTATGGGCGGGCTGATGGTTTTAGTGCAGGTGGGTGTAGTGGTTAAGTTTTGACCCTTAAGCTTGGATATAGTATTAGTTAGGCTATGCTTGGGGTGTCCGTGGGGCGGCTGGTAGGAGTGACCGTTTACATAGGTGGGGTCCGGTTAGTCAATTTAGACTGGATGGAATCTCTGGCTCGAGGCTCATATAATTTGGGTAATCTGGCCCAAATTTGGCATTTCTAGCAGTGAGGCTGCATGGTGTAGCGAGATGCATCATGAGTGGGGAAGTGTTGCCTATGGAGGCAGAGCTGAAGGTAGGGCTAGGCCGGCCAGATAAATGGATGAGGTGGAGAATTACTCTCAGCAGTGCTGAGTAGATGCCTGGTAGGTACATTCTTTTGGGTGTAGGTGAGATGTGGCGGTCAGATGGCAGGGCAGGTAGCTACTAGGTGCATTTTAGATGGCTAGGGCAGTATTCAAAACGGGGCAGCTAGGTACCAGAATGCAATAATCCAGTGTAGCAGTCAGATAGGGGGTCAGATGACTACTAGGCTACTAGGCAGCGTTCTATCATGGTTGCCAATGATGGTGTTCGTAAGGCAGGGCAGTAAGGTACAAAATGCAGTAATCAATGCAGCAGTCAAATAGAGAGGTAGGTGGTTGCTAGCTATATCATAAATGACAGATTTGGGGGCAGTTTTAGCGGCAAAAGGTTCGGCTACATTCAGGATTCACAACCAGGGCTAGAATACAACTTTGGCAAACTGTCCAGATTCGAAAATCACAACCTGGGGTAAATACAATGTGCAGGCAAGTAAGAACAACTTTGGCAACCTGTCCAGATTCGAAAATCACAACCTGGGGTAAGTACAGTGTGCAGGCAAGTAAGAACAACTTTGGCAACCTGTCTAGATTCAAAAATCACAACCTGGGGTAAGAACAGTGTGCAGGCAAGTAAGAACAACTTTGGCAACCTGTCTAGATTCGAAAATCAAAACCAAGGGTAAAATGCAGTGTGCCGGCAAGTAAGAACAACTTTGGCAACCTGTCTAGATTCGAAAATCACAACCTGCGGTAAAATACAGTCAGTCTCATTACACGGATTGCGGTAAGGGAATAACGATACCGGTAAGGGAATACCAGTATCGTTAAAAACCCTTCCCAATTATGACCCGTCCAACCGCAATTAGCGGCACCGCTAAGAACGGTGCCACTAATAGCGGCTAGTCTGCGGGCGCGCGACCCCTCGTCCCGTAAATAGCGGCATGCCGCTATTAACACACCATCACAAGCCATGCGGACATGCTAATAGCGGCATGGAACAGCCCCAAAAAGCCCATACCGGCATGGCGTAAATACCGGCATCGCGCACCACCCGCTAAGAGAAATGAGCAGTGTTCCCACCTGCCACAGGTGGACACAATCAGCACAGGTGGAGGCAATGGAGACTGTGGCAGCACAAAAGGAGCACACCACACCCCTTCCCACACCAGGATGGTTCCAATGCTAGCAGCATTACATGGGCTGGAGGACATGATTGCATTGCAGCACCACCAACAACAGGCAGCACACAGGAGACGCAGGAGGAGGAGGAGGAGGGCGAGACAGGCGCAGCAAGCCCCACCAGGGCACCTAGTAATACCACAGAGGCAGCCAGTAAGCCCCAGGATCCGAGCCAGTCCATTCAACCTGACCCCTGAGCAGATACACACCCTGTACCGTCTGGACCGGGATACCATCACCAGCATCGTGGACATGATACATGACGACATTAAGAGCCTCATAGACATCCAAACTGCCATCCCCCCTCTACTGAAGGTGGTAACTGTGCTCCACTTCCTGACCACAGGCACCTACCAGCATACAGTAGGGCAGATGCATGGCATCTCACAACCAGTATTCTCATGCACGCTTACTCATGTGCTCGATGCCCTCCTCAAGCACACAAGTGAACACATATCCCTGCCACGGACTGCCCAGGAGATCTCCCACACCAAAGTTGGCTTCTATTCACTGGCAGGCATCCCAAGTTGCATCGGGGCCATCGACTGCACCCATGTGGAATTGGTGGTCCCACATTACAATGAAGCAGTCTACCGAAACAGAAAGCAATTCCACTCCATCAATGTCCAAATGGTATGTGACTCAAACAAGATAATCACACATTGTTGTGCCCGATATCCCGGATCAACCCATGATTCAATGGTCCTGCGGAATTCTCAACGATACCACGCTACATGGAGCGACAAGCCGGACAACGTTTGTGGCTACTTGGTGAGTAGCAGGGCAAGCAAATGGCAGTGTGATGTGGGTTGTGATTGGGGGGGAAGAGATGCATACTCCAACTGGGTGTGATTGGGGGGGGAAGAGATGCACACTCCAACTCGGTGTGATTGGGGGGGGAGAGATGCATACTCCAACAGGGTGTGATTGGGGGGGGGAGAGATGCATACTCCAACTGGGTGTGATGGGGGGGGGAAGAGATGCATACTCCAACTGGGTGTGATTGGGGGGGGAAGAGATGCAAACTCCAACTGGGTGTGGACTGTCGTCTGTACAACAAATGGACATACAGATGTAGGCCAATGTCCACCAAGCCAGTCCACAATTGACCGGAAACAAAACAACATGCAATTTCAAGCAGCACAACATTTAAACAATCCAAGATGCCAAACATGACACATCCATCCACATGCACATTGCACATCATACCACACCCCATATGACACAAATCAGCAACATGGCACCAATATGCAATTAGAAAATTTGCGCTGCACAACATCACTACAGCTATGCGCCCTTGAGTGCATGCAAAGGGATCACCTCTAGCCATTGTACTGAACCACACCCCACACCACTACTGAAGTGACGCTTCACAGCATGGCGACATCGATTTCAGAATGGCAGTACACTAGCAGTGTGGTACCAATTTTGCCTGGTCCCAGGAACACCTAAGACCTGTCCACACCCAGGACATGGCAATTACTGGCGGAGGCATGCATGGTGCATGTCCACTTGCAGGGACTAGCTCACCTTCTCACATTGCAGTTACACAGATCGTCTCCATGCATGCTGGGATTCGTGGATGCCAATCACAATGCAAACTAGATTAGTGTGATATGTACAGGTTGCACTTGAGGTGAACAGTAACAAGTCCCCATTGTTCCACCCATGCAGGTGATGCTGGCTATCCCCTGAAGAGGTGGCTCCTTACCCCTGTACGGAACCCACAGAACAGGCACGAAGAGGAATACAATCGTGCACATACCCGTACCCGCGTTGTGATTGAGCAGACTTTTGGCCTTTTGAAGACACGGTTCCGGTGCCCAAGCAGGTCGGGTGAGGCTCTCCTGTACGGCCATGAGAAGGTGGCCAAGATCACCATGGCATGTGTCATGCTGCACAATATGTGTATCAGACGGAACGTGCCACTGCCCCCTGACGTCGAAATGCAACCACCTGATGAGGATGATGATGGGGATGAGGAGGGAGGGGACGGGGCTGCAGGTCATGCAAGAGGCGATGCCCAGGAGGGACGCGATGTGCGTCAGCATCTGATCAACCAAATATTCTGAATCACATGGTTCAACTCTGTTGGATGGATGTGGGTATTAGTGCACTGGTGTTTGTGGTGAAGCGCACAATGGGCCCTGTCCCCCAATAAAGTTCACATACACAATGATGAAGTCCAAGCCTGTGTCTTAACTTGTCACCAGTGTATTAAACATATTTTAAGAAGAAAAAGTGCATGGCCCCGAATATGCAACCACCCTTCCCCCCTGCCCCCACAACACTCCCAAAACACCCTTTCCCCCTCCCCCACAACACTCCCAAAACACCCTTTCCCCTCTCCCCCCGCAACACTCCCAAAACACCCTTTCCCCCCTCCCCCCACAACACTCCCAAAACACCCTTTCCCCCCTCCCCCCACAACACTCCCAAAACACCCTTTCCCCCTCCCCCCACAACACTCCCAAAACACCCTTTCCCCCCTCCCCCCACAACATTCCCAAAACACCCTTCCCCCCCCACAACACCCCCATGTGTGGCTTGCACAACGTTCGTGTCCTGCTGCACATGTGCCAGCTAGATCCTGCTGGCCCTACTTCCCATGCCCACCACCACCATTAGGAGGTTGGGAGGGTGTGCGCCTCATGGTGCGCAAGGAGCGGCGGCAGGGGCTTGTCTGCCTTGAACGTGCAGAGGAGGAGGTGCCTGGTTGTTCCTGTGGTGGTGGTGGGTACTGTCGGTCCATCGCGTCCGCTATGCAGGTGAGGACCTGCCTCAGTTGTGCCATCTCCTCGCAGAGCCTGTTGGTGCAGGCTTCCATGCCCTCCCTCGACTGCCTAGCATTCTCCCTGAACTCATCCCTCAGACGGGCTGCCTCATCTACATGCTGGCCAACCAGCGCTGTAATATCCTCCTGGCGCTGCCTGATGGTGGCCAGGTCATGGCCACTGTGTCCAGCTCGTGGGGTGGCTGCTGCACCTTGGTGTATGTCTCGGCCATCAGGTGAGGGCACCTGTGGGCTCCAGCACCCTGCCATGGTCTCGTCGCCAGACTGGCCATGGCTACTGGATCGTGGTGTTGGCCATGGGCTTGCTTCTCTGGATTCTAGGGGTCTGCATTTGCATGGGGAAGTCACTGGTCTCCTCCACGTCAGACAGCGGCGCAGTGGCTGCTGCCTCACCAGTCGAACTGTTGGCAGCAGAGAGTGGGCCCTCCATGGGTGTTTCCTGTGTTGGGGGGATCACAGCAGTGGGTGCAGCAATTGTTGCAGCCGTAGCTTCAGGTCTTGGTGCAGTGGCTCTCTTGCTGTGTTTGCCCCTCTGCAGGTGCTCACTCCTCCCTGTGCCCCTTGATGTGGTGGCAGTGTTCCCTGTCTCCTGTGCCCTGGCTTGTTTTTTGGCAGGGGGAGCCTGTGTTGCAGTGTCCTGCTCTTCGCTGTCGGTCTGTGAGCCTGTGGGGGACAAAGAGGGTGATGGCATTGGTGATGGATCAACGTGCTTCATGCAGATTTTGTTCATCATGCTGTTCTGTGCATTGGGACTTCATTAGTGGGAATTCAGGTCATGGGGCTGTTGGGTGGGTCATCCATGCATGGGTCTGTGTGGCACGTGTCTGTGGTGATGCGTGCATGTGTGTGTGTTGGGGTGTGACACTCACATGGGCAAGGTTGTGTGCATGTATGTTTGTGGCCGCATCCATGAGGTGATTCTGTGCTCACATTTGGGGGGTGCCTCACCTCTCACAGTGCATTGTTTCATGTGTACACTCACCTCCATCTGATGTTGTGGGTGCACCACGCTCCATGTCCCCGACTCCCTCTATGGATTCTACGCCAATCGTGCTGGCGCAGGTCTCCTCCAACTCCCTGAGTTTGATGGGGCAATCAGCGCCACCTCCTGTGACCATGGCCAGTTTACGATTTGCAGACAGTATGCTGCGGACCCGGAGGCGGAGATCGTCCCACCGCTTCCTGCAGTCTTTAACGGTGCGGCTGGTGGTGCCCACCGCACTGACTTTCTGGGCCACCTCTGCCCAGATGGCCTCTTTTTTAATCAGGGTCTCACGCCGCATGTCAATCGCGAAGACAACATCCGCGTTTGCAACAAGGGTCTCGGTCAGCATGATCAGCTCCTCATTTGTGAATTTCTCCTTGCGCTGGCGATCTGCGGTTTCTTGATTACCTTGGGCATTGTGAGGGGATCCTTGATGCTTTGGTATGGCACTGGTGTGGGAACAGGTCCTGGGGGCAGAGGATGGCAATGGATTGTGTTTTTAAAGATGGCTGCCGTGCTCTTTCCCGTTCCTGTGCGATGACACTATTTCCGTTTCCGCAATTTTACGGTGACCGCTAATAGCAGTGACCGCTAATAGCAGTGATCGCTATTTGCGTGTTGCTGGAGGTCGGAAGTGCTATCAGCGATTTCGTCGATGCCGCTAAGTGTCTTTTAGGGGTCTTTAGCGGCATGGCGGTAGGGTCATTACCGGCATGGCGCTGTGCTCGTGTCCGCGTACTCGTGATGGCACGCAATTAGCGGCCTCTTGCCAAGGCGGACACGTTAATAGCGCCATGCCGGGAAGGGCAGTATTTTACCGCGTTCCGTGTAATGAGGCCCAGTGTGTGTAAAATACAGTGTGCAGGAAAGTAAGAACAACTTTGGCAACCTGTCTAGATTCAAAAATCACAATCTGGGGTAAAATACAGTTAGCTGGTGTGTGGGAGCAAAAATGGCAACAGGGTCTGACTATGAGAATGGCCTGTACAGACAGGTAGGAGCGATTACAATAACGATTAAACTAGGAGCAGTAATTATAAAACCTGATTGCAGTTTCCTGATGTGTGCTAGGTAATAAGCCGGTCACAGGTGGATGGCACATATGGAGCATAGCGCCTATGACAATGCTTCTGGATACAGGCAGGCATGTTAGATGCAGAGACACAGGTAGTGACCTAAGGCCCCGCCGGGACGAGTTACATGCATAATAATTAGACAAAAATTGCGTGTTCTTGGAGGCAGGTGTGTAAGAGTGGTGACATCAGGCAATAAACTCTAACAGTAAATGAATGACCATTCACAATCCATTTAAAGCGGTAAAATATAAGTTCTTACATGGGTTTGAGTTTGTTGTCAGCCAGGTGCAGTTAGCAACTTGGTAAAGTGAGCAAAAAGTGTCTTAGGAACAGGGTATTTCAGCGGGTGCAGGTGATACAGGGGGTGGGGGTGCGAAGGTATAAAGTTTGTGGACCTGGGCTCCCTGCAGCTCCAGACAGGCTCACGACAGGGAAGGTGCCCTATACTGTGTGCCTTGTTGTGTGGGCCGGCTCGCAATTGGGCAAGAAGAAGGTGCTGTTGTCCAATCAGGATGCTTCTCAGCCTGTTGTTGTTGTTCAGGCAGAGAGAGTTTTTGGAAAATGGCGAGCGGCCATTTTGGAGTGTCTTACAGCCTCGTGGCAAATGCAGATGTATTTGCAATAAAAGAAGATTTATGGGCAATTGCAGTGCATTTCAAGCACAGAGGGGCATCTGGGCAGTAGGAACGAAGTGATGCAGAGATCAAGCAATTTTAGGCAAAAAACACTATTGCAGACTGGAGCGTTCGAAATGCAGGGGTAAAAGCCAGTTGGCCTACCTGCAATCAGGATGCACTATTGGCTGTCTCCGGTGAGCACTGCTCCTGCAGTGGGGTGGGGGGAGCTCCAGCTCCTCCACAGGGTCTAGGCACGAGTGACTTTCCAGGGGTTCGACAGGGAGGGGCCTTATACCGTGTGCCTTGTTGTGTGGGCCGAACCCAGGTGCCGTTTAACATTTGTGTCCTGTTCTGTCCGGCAACTGCTCTAAATGTCAGCCAGGTCGAGCCAACATAGCCCAAAATGTCAGGGGGGGAGTGCTGAAGCCCAGTCAACTCAATGGTGTTGCGCCACTACTTGTGTTCAATGCCTTGATTACTCCTAGCCCTATTCTTCCTGGTCCCAGTACTTATGTATGAGGCAGTACTTGTGTACTCTGCCTCATACACAAGTACTGGGATGAGGTAGAGGTACATGGAGGTAATGCCTGACTTAGTTACCTGTAATCTTCATTACTCCCAGTCCCACTCTTCCTCATCCCAGTACTTACCTTTGAGGCAAGGAGCCTCATACGTAAGCTCGGGGACAAGGATGAGGGACATGGAGGTAATTCATGGCAAAGGAGCTGATTTTGGAGGTTGGGGTAGGGGGTGGGAGGGAGAGGGGATGTGGGGGGGCGGGATTGTGTGATAAATCATAATGATTGTCCATGTCCAGGCTAAGCAGGCATGATATGTGGTTTTAGTGGCTAGAGAGGCATTTTGGTGCAGTTAGTCTAGTCATTCCTCAGTTTGGTATGACTTTCTTTTAACTGGGAATTTCTGATAAAGCAGTCCTGCTAAGTGCAATTACCTGGCTAGATTGGCATTTGGGTGCTGCCATTTCTTACTGAAGCATTGTATATTTTTCTGGGCATCTGTGATAAAATGATATGATAAAAGTCATTTATAACGTGCCTGTACACAAGTGTTTCTCTGCGCAACAAGAAAAGGGAGGTGTAAGAGGAAAGGGAGGGGGGAAGTGCAAGGGAGAGGGGAGGGGAAAACAGGGCTGCAATGCTCTGAGTAAGTGCAGCCAGGGCAGCCGGCTATGGGTAATGTAAGGAGAACTAGGGGCTGCAGGGTTACAGTTACAGCCCCTAAGTGCATGGTAGGCATGTATACAGTGTAAGGGTGACCGATCAAGTAAGAGCCTGGACTCAGAGGGACTCTGAGGGTATCCAAGCGACCGATCGGTACAGCAGACAGGTAGGTCAGAAGGGGAGGGAGAGCGAGATAGCAGAGGAGAAAAGAAAAGTTTTGAGCTGCTTCAGAAACTTCAGAGGGCCCGGTTCAAGTTTGAAGGGGCAAGGAGGCCATTCCAGAGGGAGGCACAGCAGAGGAGAGAGATCTACCCCCCACCCTCTGCTTGGAGAAGCGTCTAACCATTAGAGAGTTGGAGGTTGCTGAGCGAAGGGCTCGAGAAGGAAGGTATTTTGGAAGAGAGCGTTGGATGTAGTGCGGGCCCCAGTCCCAGATAGCCTTGTGGACAATGCAAAGGGTCTTGAACTTGATCCTTGCAGCCACCGGGAGCCAGTGGAGAGATTTCAGGGCAGGAGAGATATGATTCCTGGCCTTGGGGCCAAGGAAATGTCTTGCAGTCCTGTTCTGTGTTAGTTGCAGATGACGGAGAGTAGAGGAAGGCAGAATGAGAAAGAGGCTGTTGCAGTAGTCCAGCCTAGTGAGAACAAGGGCTCTGGAGACAGTGAGATTCTGGTGGAAAGTGAGAAAGGGAAGAGTCCCTTTGAGGAGGAGCAGCTGGTAGTGGAACTTCTTGGTGACATCCGAGATGTAAGGAGAGAAAGAGAGAGTGGCATTGAAGATGACACCAAGGTTTTTTGCTTCGCAGGAAGGTGGAGGAAGAGGGCCCAAGGCGGACGGCCAGAGTGAGAGAGGGAAAGCTGGTGCCATGGTCCCAATGAGAAGGATCTTCGTCTTACTGGAATTAAGGCAGAGATTGTTGGAGGTGCACCAATCATGAATCGCCGATAGACAGTCAGGAATGAGCGAGAGAGGAGATCAGTGGAGGCTAAGGGGAGCCTGAAGGAAAGCTGAGTCATCCGCATAACACTGAAAGTTAGAGGACAAGGTAGAGATCAGGTGGGCCAAAGGGGCCAAGAAGAGGTTGAAAACCCAGGGGGAGAGTGTAGAGCCCTGGGGAATGCCACAGGTAGAGAGAGGTGGCAGAGAGATTGAGACCAGGTTGGACCTGGGAGGGAGGGGGGGTTCAAGAGGAAGGAGGTCAGTCACTCCAGGGTCTGATCCGTGGTGCCCAGGTTCTCACAGAGTCGACCGATCAGGATGGTGTTGTTGACTGTGTCGAAAGCAGAGGAAAGAAGGAGGCTGAGGACAGAAGGAATGCTGGAATGAAGGTTAGAGAGCAGATCTTCATGGGTGTTCAGGACAGCAGTTTCCATGCCTCTGGCAGCTCTGAAGCCAGACTGATGGTCATGGAGACACCCAACAGATTCAGTGTGGAAAATAAGCTGGGAGATGGCAAGCTTTTCCAAGAGTTTGCCCAATAAAGGGATGATGGAGATTGGGCAATAGTTTGCCGGGCAGGTAGGATCAACAGACGGCTTCTTAGGGAGTGGGTGCACAATGGAGTGATTAAAGGGAGAGGGGAACGTTCCAGTGGCTAAAGAGTGATTACAAAAATTGGCCAAGCGTGGGGCGAGGATGTCAATATGGTCCTTGATGGTTCTGGAGGAGTAGGGGAGCACCTGTTTGGACAACGCTTTCATAGATCAGACTTGTCTGGAAACCTTGGCAGGTGTTGTCAGAGAGAAAGAGTAAAAAGCAGGGGGAGAGGTAGAGATGGCCAAAGGGGGCTGAGAGAGGAAGAGGAGATAGAGGACAGGATGTCCTGAGATTTAAAGGAGAAGTGAGAGGCCAGAGCCGTACAGAGGGAACAGGAGAGATAGAGACCGCAACAGGAATCGACAAGTTCCTTGCAGATTTTAGAGTTCGGGTGTGTTTGTAGAGGCCGCGGAGACGCAGGCTTCAATGTGTGCTCTCTTCTTGTTGAGTGTTATTGCTTTGACTGGCATTTTGGTGCAACCAGTCTAGGTATGTCTAAATGTGGCCTGGCATGCTTTACTGTAATGTTATTACGTGTCTACACTGGTCTACATTGTGCAGCCAGTTGGACATGTTTTCATTGTGGCATGGCATTTTGAATAGCAAAGCATTATATTTATATCTTTCCCTAGTGCAGTGTGCGATGTACCCCTTCAGCAGCACGTACGTGTACATTGCGCAAGCGTGTCAATCTAGGTCGGCCCAGAGTGTGGCGCGATCCATGATTTGTTGCTGAGTTGGAGGGTCCCCTCAGCATGGCTCGCAGGGGGGCCCCCACATTTTGTGTTACGCCACTGCCACCTTGGTTTCATCCATATTGGTTATTCATCAGGAAAGGTATTGTACATTTTTAAACAGTGTTAGCCTCCAGATAAATCCACCTAGACGAGGTTTGTAGCGTAAGCAAGCACCAGGGACCTGAAAACATAAGGAATATGATTACCTCATACATTCTGTGGGAACACTCCAGAATACCCCAGTTTACTCTCATGTATGCAGAGAAGGTTTTTCATTGGGTCACTGGAGTTCCTTCAGGCAACATCATGGATCTTTGGCTTTGAGCCCAACTGCTTGTGCTGGGAGATTTACTCAACACTGTGAGAAACCTGAAGGTGTCTCCCTGACTAGTGCCCGGGGATCTGTCATCCAGGTGGCCAGGACACAGCCATCAGTATTGGATCCAGTTCCTGGGGGTGGACTAGTGTGGGAGGATCACCTGGATGGGTGGGTCCTTGGTGAGTGCAAGTGGGACACTGATGGGAGACACAGGATTTCCTTCTTATAACCCCTTTCCCCATCGTACCACGTAGGATACTCAGAACCTCTATCCCCCCTCCTTTCCCGACACAAACACTTTCTCACAACGCGAAAAACAACGGACTAACACCAACAAAGCCGTCTACCTGACATGCCCCAACGCAACTGTCAGGCAAATTCAGGCAATTGACCAGAATCACACAAACACCTGACAGCCCTTTCCCTTCCCCACAGGGATAAAAGGTGGAGCACCACAGCACACTACGAGCAAGGCAGACCGTACAACGAGACGGCTAACCCAGTATGGCAGTTCAAGAGGAGGAGAAAGACAGCGAGAACCGAAAGGGTGACAAGGAGAGAATCGACCTTGCCCCCCCCGACCCAGACCTGTGAAGACCCCGTGGAAGGAATCGTAAGACTGCGAACAATAGCCAGCGTGTATTGCAGCAGATTTCAACGGTACACAGGGCCCTCCTCCTCTGATAACCAAACCCGGGAGGGACGCCTGCTACGGTGGTACAGTCCTTGACTCCAGAGACAAGAAAAGCCAAGCAGTTCATCATAGCCGGTGAGTCGAGGGGAGAACCGATAAGAAACTGTACTGTGTTGAACAAAAGTAGGAAACGGCTAATTGAAGAAAATACAAAGAACTGTAAATACAAGAGGGGAAAAACAGCTACAGAGCGGTATGGCACCATGTGGGTGCTCACTTGAGAAACTCTGGGTGATTACACTATTGTTGAAACTAGCGTTACCAGAGGACTTTGGGAAAGACGCAAGGAAGAAGTCAAAGTGGTCATACACGGGTCTAGCAAAATCCTATATACAGTCGAAAGTCTGGGACCGGTAGATGATTGCAAAGCTAAAGAAGTGAATCCTGCATCGAAAGAAAGTAGTAGGAACTGTGAAGCTGGCAACCATGTACCTGACGTAGGAATGCCTGCAGAACGGGCGAAGCATGATTCCCCAATGAACATTGTGTTGACAAAGAGTGAACCCGACAAAGGGATGTCCATGGTGGGTTGTCTAAAAAGACATGAAGACTTGTGAATGCAACAGGTGCAATTGTGCAGGAAAAGGCCATAGTGAACCCGACAGAGGGAGGCTAAAATTCGAGAAGGGTCTTAACCCGGAAGAGGGGATCCAGGGGTGAAAAGGCATCACCCAATGTACATACGGAAAGGAACTTTTTGTTTGTTATTTTGAACAGATCAGTTCCTCTGAGGTAAGAGAATATTTGTATAAAAGAGACTTAAACATTGAAGAACCTGATACCTGAGGAGGGAACTGTCGTCTCGTGCTGGGAAAGCTCGAATGTGTGCTGTGCTCAGGAGTCCCGCCTTGTCCTATGCTCAAAACCTGGGGAAGGGAGAACCCCGGCTCCCACATCCTAACGTATCATTTTGTGAACACTTTTTTTTTCTTATGAACTCTATCCCACACACTTTTTGTATTTAGTTGTAAGGATTGGCAATAGGTGTTTTAGTATAGTCCCTTTTTTTTTAAACATGTTTATTTTTGATCGACACACCAGAGAAAAGTACATTACAACCTGTTCTTTCATGACACTCTGTGCAGCTCATTGATCATCTCCTCCCCCATTAACCCCATTCCCGTCCCCCCTTAGTTAACGTCCAAATCTTACTCTTCTGTCCATTGTATCATCTCAGTGTTCCTTGCCGTTAGAGCATTTGCTACCACTCGTGGCTTAAAGGTTAGTGCTGGATAGCTCTGGTCATAGTCTATTACAGGGGACCAGATGTTCGTGAAGCGGTGAAGGAGGCCTCTGTTTGCTGCCGTGATCTTTTCTGCGACAAAGATGTCCCAAAGTTTCAGCCACCATAGGATCATCAGGGGTCCCTCCGGCGATTTCCAGGTTCGTGCCACTGTGATTTTAGCGGCCAGGAGGAGGTGAGTGAGGAGTGTGGCACTTCTACCCGACCTTGGGTATATGCCTGGAAGCGGGGATCCTAGTAGGATTGATTCTGGCTCCAAGGGCAGCTTTATCCCAGTTATGTCTGCTATGGTGGCGATGCATTGGGCCCAGAAGTTTGCAACTACTGGGCAGGACCACCACATATGGATGAACGATCCCTGTAAGCCGCATCGATGCCAGCATCGAGGGTCCAAGGCTGGGTTGATATGGTATAGTCTAAGTGGCGGGTAGTACCATCTTAGAAGTAGTTTATGGGCACACTCCCGATTAGTGATGCAGAAGGAGGAGGCCCGCGTGCGAGACCAAATGTCTGACCAGACCTGGTCTTCTATTGGGTGTCCTAGGTCTGTTTCCCATTGGTTCATGTAGGTTGCTCTAGCGACCAGGAGATTCATCTGCAACAGCTTGTACATCGCTGAGATGCGCCCTCGGTGTGGGGGATCTGCGATTGTCAGCTCTGTAGGGTCTAGATCTCGGGTCGCTGCCTCGCGCGCTGTTGGATGAGAACACCAATGCCTCAGTTGCATGTATGTGAATCTGTCTGTTTCCGCTAGGTCAAAGGTGTTTTTGCATTGTTCAAAGGTGAGTGGTTGATTCCTCTCAAAGAGCTGGCTTAGGGAGCTGAGGCCTCCGGCGATCCAGTTCTTAAAGTTCACTAGGTGGGTTCCTGGGGAGAACGCTGGGTTATGAAATACTGGGGAAGCTGGGCCTAGGCCTCTAGGGATTCCCCTCTGTTTACGAGTCCATTCCCAAGCTTTTACAGTCTGCTTAGTGGAAGAGAGGATGTTCGTCCACGTTCTTCGGAGGACGGGGGAAAGGTGCAGGAGGAAGCGGAGAGGGAGGGGTAAGCGGGATTGTTCAATCTCGACCCATTTAGGTCTGTTCGAGGTTATCGTCCAGTCCACAGTGTGAGCCAGCTGGGCTGCGATCTGGTATTTCTGGAGGTCTGGGACTCCTAGGCCTCCCAAGTTCGGATTGCTCAGCATTGTCTTGAGCGGGATCCTTGACTTTTTACCTTTCCAGATGAAGCGTAGTACCTTCCTTTGGAGGCGCAATAGTGGGAACTGGGGGATCAAAACTGGAATGGCCGAACAGGTGTAAAGTAGGCGTGGAAGGAGGTTCATTTTACTTGCCGCTATGCGGCCCAGTAGTGAGATCTCCTGCGAGAGCCAGCGAGTGAGGTCCTCCTCCAAGGTCTTGAACAGTGGTTGAAAGTTTGCTTGGTAGGTATCCTCCGGTCTGGCTGTGATCTGTACTCCTAGGTAGGGGATGGACATTTCGCTGAGCTGGATCGGGCAGAGGGCTCTAAAAGAATCCTTATCTTCCTGCTCCAGTCTCACCCCCATGGCCGATGATTTCGCGAAGTTTATCGCGAATCCTCAAACTTTACCAAAGAGAGGAATTTCTGCCAGGGAGGACCTCAGCGATTGGGTGGTGTCCGATATGGTTAATAACACATCATCCGCATATAGTGCTATTTTATGTTGAGTGGGGCCTACTTGGAGGCCTTTGATTCTGGGGTTCAGTCAAACCTTTGGGCCAGTAGCTCCATAACCAGGGAGAAGAGCAGGGGAGACAGGGGGCATCCTTGTCTGGTGCCGCATTATAAGGGGATCGGGTTAGATAGGAAGCTGTTAACGCGGAGCAAGGTCTTCGGTGATTGGTAGATCGCTAAGACGAGTTTCTGAAATGTGGGTCCAAAGTGAAAGGACTCTAGGGTGAATCGGAGGAATGACCAATCTACTTTGTCAAAGGCTTTAGTCGCATCTAAAGCTAGGACAGCCAATTTACGTGCATCTCGTTGAGTGACTTCGACCAGGTTTAGGACCCTGCGAACGTTGTCTGCAGTGGATCTATTCAGTACGAATCCTGTCTGGTCTGGGTCGATGATGTCCGGGAGCACTCTCGCTAATCGGTTGGCTAAGACCTTTGAGTAAATGTTAGCATCCAGGTTTAGTAGAGAGATAGGTCTATACGCTGTGATGTCTCTGGGGTCTTTTCCCAGTTTTAGGGCGAGAACCGTGATCGATTCCTGCATGGATGAGGTGATGGACCCCGAGGTAGCGAAGGAGTTAAAGAGCGATGTGAGGGGGGTCACCAGCTGCGAGCGAAAGACTTTGTAAAAGCGGGTCGAGAATCTGTCTGGACCCGGGGCCCTTGGTTTGAAACTTTTGATGACTTTGTCGACCTCTTCGCTCGTGATCGGGGTCTCCAGCTCGTCTCGCACCGTCGGGGCGATCCGGGGAAGCGCTGCGTCTCGCAGGTACGAGAGCTGCTCTTCGGGTGATCTCGGGGAGGCTGTCATTGTGTCTGTGAGGTGAGTGACTGCGATGTGTTGCTTGTCTCCCTCTGCGAACTGGACTCTGCCGTGGGAATCGCGGAGGCCTAGGATGGAATTTCTCTTTCTAGTCTTCGCCAGTTTTTCCACCAGAAATGTGTTGGCCTTGTTCCCTTTAGCGTAGTAGCTCTGCTTGGTTCTGGCAAGAATCTGAGCCGTGTCCTCAGCGTAATGTGCTTCTAGCTTCTTTCAAGCTATCTGCAGGGCTCGATGGGTTCTGGGCGTCCAGTTTTTGGCTTTACATATAGCTTCTGCTCTCTCTACGTCCTCCTGTAAGATCTGGCGAGTCTGGCGCTTCTTTTTGTGATAGGCCGCTCCTTGGGAGATTAGGACCCCTCTCACAACCGCTTTCATTGCGTCCCACGTGTTGGCCGGTGAGGTGTCCTCACTCTTATTTTCTTTGAAGTAGTCTTTGATGGCTTTCGCTAGTATAGTCCCTTTTTATTTGACAAGATGCCACTGGGATTGCCTTATTATTATTTGATGGTCGCAGCTTGCTCCCATCTTAGACTTAGGTTTAGATTAGGTGTTTTTCCAACCTACCTATATAGTTTAATAAACACCCTTGAACTGTTATCACTTGTATCTGTCTTTACTGTTGCCACCATGAGTTCCTTACAACAACCATGGCAGTGCTAAGGGTGAATAGGCTCTCCTTTTGTCCCTTCTCCTTCCATAGGGATACTGTAGAGGGCTGTCTTCCTTCCCCCCTTTATTTTGCCCTCACCGCCAAACCATTGGCTGATTTAATTAGGAGGAATAAGGAAATCAGAGGCATTCTGATGAAACTTAGACTGTGACCTTTTATCTTTTAGCACTCCTTTCCAGCAGATACACTATGTTCTCCAGCATTGGATATTTCATAGATTTACATGCTGTATGGATATTCCCCCTTTGTCAGGCTGGGAATCTTCGGTAACAGAGACCAGTTTTATTTGAATTTTAAAACTGCAATCACTTTAGTGTTCTCTCAGATGTCACCTTGCCCTGCAGCCAATTGGAGGAATCTAGCTCAGCTCCTTACCTGTGGCTGACTTCAGATTTGTACTGCATGTTCAAGCATTGGCAGTCCTCTTCCATATTTCTCCATATTTTGACATCTAATCTATCCTAATTTTGGTGACTTTTTTGGCTCCTTGGTCCCGGATCCACATTGGAGGAGCGTGTTCCATCATGCCTCAGTTCAACGGCCACCAGCATAGTAGGAAACGGATCTATTCAGTCCTTTCTGCCACCATGGCCGATCAAAATGCTAAGAAGAGCCGTTT
This sequence comes from Ambystoma mexicanum, assembly GCF_040938575.1. Lineage (NCBI taxonomy): Eukaryota > Metazoa > Chordata > Amphibia > Caudata > Ambystomatidae > Ambystoma > Ambystoma mexicanum. The sequence goes on from NC_090939.1 coordinate 643,549,278, forward strand.
CAAGCCATGCTCCACCAGTCATTTAAAAAAAGTTTACGAGGAAGACCAGCATGAGCAGTGCCAATATTGCCTGTATCCTCAGCACAATGTGAACTCCCACTCCATTTGTCACTCCTTCTCCAGCAAAACTTTCAAGGACTGACATTGAGGGTTAGTGACTTAGCGGAATTGTGGTAAAGCAATGTCCATACTTGGATTAGGTTGCTTATAAGTAAGTTTACTTCCAGTTCTTCAGTTACATAAGGACATAAGATAGATACTAAGATAGATAGATCACCGGCACCCATCACCCAGGGTGGGAGGGACCAACTGACCCATAAACAGAACACTCAGCACAGCCTTCTCTCACTCATACATCAACATTCCACTTGGTACTTGCATGACATCACAGTACCAAGTGGCTAGCTCAGCTGGCTCAGGCAGTGCCAGAAGAGTGTGACATAACACATCTCCCTCCTTACCGAAACGTCTACACAAACAATCAGCACTTTACATATAGGCAAGTCACATCACCACCCACCATACAGCTTCACAAGAAATCCCACAGCTATGCAATTCCAAACTTCACCTACATTTCCAGGTCACCCTCAATATCAACACAAATCACCTTCTGTCTATCCCTGCCACGGATAAACTCTAGACTCTCACCTTAGACACATGCCAGCCTATACACCAGGCTAAAGCTACCCTACAAACCAAACACTCGCTAACATTACATATATCCTTCCGCCCGCCCCTGCCACAGGCGAGCCTTCAGGCTGCCACCCTGAAGCATGGCTTGTGATCCTGGCGCAATACTAGACATCCAGGAAAACAACAGAATCACCATACCTATTGAGAAAATTCATAAAACCGCTAACCACTGCTGAAATATCACCACTATGCCTACATAACGAATATACAAACAGATGCAACAAAAGGACTAGGCCAGAAGAGCCCAACTCAACCACACCAAGATAAACAGATCCTACAACAACTCGAAGATACTGGCCAGGCATCTCCAAGACCACCAACAAAACAGTGGGTTGGACTATACGCTCAACTCAATGGCAGCACTGACGAGTCCCATAATCCTGACCTTGGGGTACCTTGGCCTGGATTTACATATAACACAAAAAGAAAACAAATACAAGGCAACTCTTCATCTTGGACAACATATTTCAGTTTAGCCAATGTTACCACCAGAGGGCGTCCCCAACCAGTACAACAGCTAATTCTACGATAACCACTACCACATCTTCATCCGACAAAACCACCTGTCCATTTTAGATAAGAGTTGACTTCTTCTAACAGTGCACTACTACCATTCTTAAGATCTTCCTAAAATCACCCGACCACAACTCCCACTCACCTTAGTGCACTTCTCCACTTACTCACTCCTGCACCTGAAAGGGCGCTACCCCCAGGATTGACCTCACACGTCCCCATAACCAAAAGAGGAATTTACTCACCATGCTTAAGTAAACAAAGGCGCTACCTCCGTATACAATGTACCAGAATCCACAACTACTATGGATCCTACCTCCAAGCAACACTTAGTCATCTTAAAACAAGTGTCCCTTGCCAACCAATTGACAGCTAAATGAGGTGCTACCTCAATACCGTCAATTTAAATAAAAGCGCTACCTCCATCTCATGGGGCGCTACCTAATACACATATTTAAGCAAAAGCGCTACCCCATCTCAACACAGATGGACGGTAATCCTAACTGTCCTAACTCCTAACCTACCAAACAGATTAATGACCCAAAGTCATTTGAACATGAACTAAGCTCACATCATTCATAACCAGATACATATCCATCAGGTTTACTTATTCACCGTCAACCTTATGTACAATGTATGAACCACAAATGACATTTCTTTAGGCTTGGTGATTTAACATAAACATTTCCTACAAAGTTCTTTTGCTTATCCATGTTTTGCATTAATCCTAAATGCAAAATATTTCCTTCATAGTTCTTTTGCTCGTCCATGTCCTGCATTAATTCTAAATGTCTAAAAGTCCAAAAGTCTATAAAACTTTTTGAACCTAAAAATCCTCAATAAGTTACACTAGCTCATTCACACACAAAGAGCTCCACACGGTATCACATTGCATTTAATTATGCACCTTTTAGTAAACTGTGTAAAAAGTCTATAAACCTGCAAATATTGAAGAAATGGTTAAATTCTAACTACAGTGACTTAACCCATTCCATACACAGTCTCAACAGACCAGCATTTCTCATACAACAGTTTTCACCAAAGCTCACACTAATACTCAGTACAACAACAATTAATTAAGTTCTTAACTTAACTCGCCCAAAAACCATTGTTTCACATACAGCGGTTTCCACTAAAACTCACGATAATGCTCACAGTTGTAACACCAATGAAGCATTAACCAGCAATGCATTAGTTAAGTTCTTGTCCTAAATGCAAAACGAAATGAACTCCATCTCAACATGCATTTAAGCATTATACAGTCTCATACAAGTAGCATTGTAGAACAATTTTACCAACATGTTGGCCGCTGCATAGCGCCTCAGTAGTGAGGCGGAGCGGCGTTACCTGCACCCAACCTCATGAGCGAAGGATGCCTTCCACAGTACTTCGCCATGTCGCCCGCTACATCGTACCCCTTACGGGTAGAGGATGTTTGCTGCATACCGAGCAGTACAGCGTTCCTCCCCACACAGTAAAATTAGAGCGTGTTCCCGAAACGCGGGATCGCTTCTCCCTTCCTAGTCTCCGTTCCATCCAAATCCAATTTAAACTCCTGTGCTCCTCCTGTGCTCTCTAGTAGACCAACGGTCCGTTGAGCTCCTGTGCTTTCTGCTCTACGCGCTGTTTCTTCACGCACCACTGAAAAGAGATCCGCTCAAACTCCCCAAGCATTGATCATCCGTGCACTGAACAGTCTCAGGAAACATACTTGGCACATATATATTACGTCCATTGTCCTTCCGTTATGAAGCACATAAAGAAGCAATTATCCTTCCTTTACTTCTTTTCTGTTTATGGGACCCTTCACTGCGTGCACACAAAGGAAAGGCTTCACTTCAAATTAAAAGGGACCCTTCCATCTTATTGGCGAGCCTTTCATCACTTCTGCAGTCCCTTTAAGTTCCTTATGGCTCCAGACACAGCACTCCCTTAGATAGCAGGCTGCTGGTCCGTCCAAATTAGTCCAGGAGCACTTTTACTAAAGCGGATCAACAAATCTTATTATTATTATATCCCAAAATCCAGCACTCTGGGGGCACCCTTCTCGTATAGACCCCTTTCACTTCTTATGCCCCAGGACCCAGCACTCCCACAGCTATGGGCTGCTGGTCTAATCTGCTATGGACCTCTGTAGCATCAAGTCATCCTTTCATCACGGGACTCCACGCGAGCCTCTCGTGATGAAAGGGTGAATGGAATGCAATGACGGCATGCGGAACGGAGCTTCAAACAGAGGTTTCCGTTACTGCCTCAGCTGGTGGGGTCTGTCCGCATACACTAACAGTTGATAAATAAATATCATTAATCATACCCAGCTGTCTCCTTGCTTACCTCGACCACTTCAAGTGGCGACGAGGATCAAGTCAGGCCCCACTGCCCCAATTCACGCCAGCGCTGCTGCCAGCTGCATAAATTGCTATTCCCCACGGAGCTTCAAACATATTTATACGAGCGTGGAGCAGGCCTCGCAGCCGCATCTGAGGCTGTGGCTGGGCCGCTCCGCTCCAACGATCAGCTGCTCACAAGAGCGTGTAGCTGGCCGTGCAGCTGTATCTCAAGCTGTGGCCGCTCCGCTCCAACTGTTCCTGCCACTGCATTCTCCAGCGCCGGAGCGTTTATTCTCAAGTGAGTGCTGTGCTGCTTCTGTCTGTGTCCCCTACGCTTGTTGCGTGTTGTTTTCTTTCCGTGTGGAGACCCCATGGATACGCCCATTTCCTGCATCTAATTTACCGTATGACATGGTGTATAAGTGCAGTATTATACACAGTATTATACAGACAGAGGAGCAAGCAGAAAGTACAATATCATATTTGCACTGTGTTAAATCAAAGGAATTTTTATATAATATTAGGGCAGTAAAACATACTAGGTTGGACATATTTTGGTGCCCTGTGATATATGGAATATAATATTGTGGAAAAATAAGAGGAAAAGTCTTACTCTCAATTTCAATCATCATCTACACTTATTAGCAGATCTCCACTTCCGCCATGTCTTTCAACAGTGTGCCACCACCGATGTTTTTTTTGTCAGATGTTGGTGAACCAGTCATTCCATGGAAAAGGTGGATAAAATCATTTGAACATTATGCCGGTGTTGTATGTGGTCAAAATTGTAGCGTAGAAAGAAGGAAATCTCTGTTGATGCACTGTCTGGGCCCAGCAGGGCAGGAGAAATTTGAAGATTTGCCAGATCTGCTTTCTGATGAAGATATTGACCTCAATGAGTATGAACGTTCAGTGAAGAAGATGGGAAAACACTATGAAAAAAAATTGAGTACCATTTTGGAACGGTACAAGTTTGGCAAAAGGACTCAAGGAGAAAGTGAAAGTGTAGAACAATATATTACAAATTTAAGGAAATTAGCTAAAACATGCAATTTCAATACCCAATTAGATGAGAGATTGAGAGATCAATTCATGTTGGAATGTAGGAGTAGTAAAGTAAGAGAGAGATTATGGGCTGAAGATAATCCCAATCTAGACACAGTTTTGCGTGTAGCCAAGGAAGTAGAGCACACTGAGAAATGTGTCAAGGAATTAGAGAGCAGAATGCAACTTACTGAAATTAAACATGAAACTTCGAGAGATAAAGTCAATATGCCCACTACATCCAAGAATAATGAGTGTATAGCTCATGTGACAGAAAATGTCAATAGAAGATACAAGTCTGAAAGGAATAGCAGATTACCTTACAATGATGATAAAAAAAAAAAATCAAGCCCTAGGGTCAACAATGGTGATGTAAAAAGGAAGAGTCCACGCAGACGAGGAGATGACTCTAGAAGGAAGAATACCGGGAGATGTTTCAGATGTGATAGCACAGACCATTGGGCGGACAACCCAGAATGTCCTGCTCTGAAGATCATATGTGGAAAATGTAAGGGTAAAGGACATTATGCCAGATGTTGCAGGATGCAGAACATCTCTACTAATTGGATAGGAGATGATGGGTGTAGTGATGAAGATGGAGAAGAATGTGTGTTTGTTATAACAGATGAAGAAAATGAGCAAGAAATGGAAAGCCCCAGAGCCACAGTGTGTATTGATGGAACCGACATGCAAATGATGATTGATTCAGGGGCCAAGTATACCCTATTACCACAGAGTCTGTGGGACAAGAAGAAACACAAATACTTGCATGAACCAGATATAAAACCCAGAGCATATGGAGGAGTTAAGATAGATGTCATTGGATGGTTCTGGGGAGCACTCACATTCAAGGAAAGGAAGGCCAATGGAAAAATATACATAACCAAAGGGGGGAGAACACCTTTATTGAGCTGGACTCACCAGAGCAAACTCAAGGTAAAATTAGATGCTGCATCTGATGAGTCAATATACTCAGTTGAAAGTGGTTTTGGGAGAATCCAAGAAATCAAAGAGACCACTAGTAATGTTGACATGATAAAGGAAGTTTTCAGGAAAGAGATTGGATGCCTGCGTGGATTTGTCCATAAGATCAATATGAAGCCAGGACATACTCCGGTGGCGCAGAAGTTGCGCAACATTCCACTTGCTATGAGAGAAGAGGTAAGAAAGGAGATCAAATTATTGGAGGATCAGAAGATTATTGAAAGAATAGACGCCAGTGAGTGGGTTTCACCTTTAGTAGTGTTAAGAAAAAAATCTGGAAAACTGAGAATATGTGTGGACATGAGAGAATTAAATAAAAGTGTAATTCCAGACAGACATCCACTCCCTAATATACAAGAGATTGTGTCCACCATTGGGCCTTCGAAATATTTTTCTACCCTTGATCTAACATCGGCTTATCATCAAGTTAAGTTGCATAAAGAATCTAAAAAGATGACAGCATTCATGACACCAGATGGATTATACCAATACAGAAGAATGCCTTTTGGGCTGGTGTCAGCTGCTTCAGTATTCCAAAGAATTATGCACAAAATGTTTGAAGATGATGAAGGAATCATTTGTTTCCAAGATGACATCTTAGTACATGCCAATGATCAAAAAGTACATGATGAAAGGTTACGATGTGTTTATAAAAAATTATATGAGGCAGGAATGACTCTCAGTAGAGACAAATGTAACATCAATCGCAGTGAGATTGAGTATCTGGGACATACCATTTCTGCTGGAGGCATAAGACCGAAGAAACAACTAGCTGATGCCATAGTGAACATGCCGAGACCCAAAACAAAGGAAGAAGTACGTACATTCATTGGGATGGCAGAGTACTATTCGAAATTTATAAAGGGTTTTGCTTTGCATACAGTTCCACTCCGTGAATTGTTAAAAAAGAAGACAATTTAATGGGATGTAGAATGTGAAGAAGAATTTGAAAATATCAAGTCGGAATTGAACAAGGCACCATCGTTAAAGAATTTCAAGAGTGGTAATAAGACTATAATTACAACAGATGCTAGCAACTTGGGTTTAGGCGCTGTCGTCACCCAGGAAGTTGATGGGAAAGAAGTCTTAATTGCTTTTGCATCAAGGTTGTTAAAAGGTGCAGAAAAGTCATACGCTGCGATAGAGAAGGAAATTTTGGCAATCAAGTGGGCAACAGAGAAATTCAGGAATTTTATCTGGGGAGTGGAGGTAGAAATTCGCACTGACCATAAACCGTTAATACATGTTATTATGAATAAAGGATTGGATAATGTGTCAAACAGAATCAAGAGATGGGTCATACGTTTACAAGAATATAACTGTAATGTACGATACGTGCCAGGAGTGAAAAATCGTGCTGCTGACTGTCTATCACGTCTCACTAACAACTCTGAGACAGACAATGAAAGTGAAGTTAATTCAGAGGTCATCTTGAATATTGAAACGCTGTCCATATCAAAAACAGAATGGGAAGAGGCAGAGAATCAAGATGAAGATATGGGTCGTTTGAGACAAATTATTCAAAGCAGTGAGAACCTTAGGAAGAATAAGTTTGAAGAATGTAATCTCATGGAATATTGGAGAGTTGCAGATGAACTCAATGTGATGAATAACAGAGTTATGAGAGGAGATCAAATAATTCCACCTGTGAATCTACGACAAAAGATCGTTGAATTGGGTCATGAAGGACATCAAGGAATAGTGAAGACCAAACAGAGAATACGTGATGATTATTGGTGGCCAGGATGCGATTTGCAGATCGAGAGAACCATCAGAGAATGTATCCTTTGTAATGAGAGTGACAGAGTGTGTGTGGGTGCAAAATACCCAATGGTGATAACGAGCATTCCAGGAAAAGTCTGGGATGAAGTAGGCATGGATATACTAGGGCCTATTTATTGTGAGGGTAAGCAGAAATTTTGTTTAGTGGTCATTGATCTGTTGACCAGATGGGTAGAAGTTTCAATTAAACCTAACATGAATGCAAGGATGATTATAGATTTCATGTCAGAAATATGTGCTAGAGAAGGTTTCCCGAGAAGCATATTAACGGACAATGGTGTCCAATTTAGATCGAAAGAAATGGAAAAGTTCTGTACTGAGAATTCTATTGTGCATAAAAGGAGTGCAATATACCACCCGCAAACGAATGGAGTAGTTGAGAGATTCAACAAAATACTCAAGGACGCCATTCGTTGGGCCTGGGCAAATAATCTTAACTGGGAAGAAGCGGTAAAAGGAAAAATAATTGCTCATCGCTTCACGCCTCATAGTACTACTGGTTTATCACCTTTTGAGTTGAGTAGAGGACGTAGAGCAAACACCAAATTGACTCCATCCTGGTTGGGGAGGGAGACTGTTGTTAGGAAAGACTTTGGAGAGGTAGTGGAGAACATTAGGAACAGACAGATAAGGAACAAAATAGCTCATGACAGTCATGTGAAAAAGGATAAAGGTAATGAAAGCCCTAAAGTAGGAAGTCTGGTGAGAATTAAACTACCTCCAGTGATGAGAGATGGACCTTGCAAATGGTCCAAGCCAGTGAGTGTGATTGAAGTGTACAAACATGCAGTGAGAGTACAAGATGGAAGAGTCTGGAATATGGAGAGGGTATGTGTGATGAAACCATGCAAAAATGTGATAACGAATGAGCCGATACACGGAGGACAAGCAAGTTGTAGTGGGAATGAGAATGTGGAAGAGAATGATAGGCAGGTGAGATTTATGTCGGATTGCATTAGGGAACGTGTAGGAAATACATCTAATAGGAATGCAATGTCGAAATTCTCCTTGCCAAGAATAAAATCAGATCTTTCGCGAGTGTCAAGAACAGGAAGAATAATCCGCAGACCGGATCATTTGGAAGACTTTATTTAAGGATACAGAAGAACTTTCATCAGACTGTTTTAAGTGACGTGGTTAAGGAAGGGAGATGTGTAGCATCAAGTCATCCTTTCATCACGGGACTCCACGCGAGCCTCTCGTGATGAAAGGGTGAATGGAATGCAATGACGGCATGCGGAACGGAGCTTCAAACAGAGGTTTCCGTTACTGCCTCAGCTGGTGGGGCCTGTCCGCATACACTAACAGTTGATAAATAAATATCATTAATCATACCCAGCTGTCTCCTTGCTTACCTCGACCACTTCAACCTCCTCCTCCCTTGGGTGATGAATATGCTTACTTGGGGGCGGTGATGTCTTCTTCTTTCCTGGGTCCTGATAGTTCCTGCACCCCCCGCAGCAGGTCTCTGCAGTCACCTTCCTTTCCAGCTTTCCTTTCGCCAGGGTTCTTCTTCCAGAGATCCCATCCTCGTCGCCATTGTGGTAAAGCAATGTCCATACTTGGATTAGGTTGCTTATAAGTAAGTTTACTTCCAGTTCTTCAGTTATATGTTACATGTTACATGTTACATGTTGACATTAGGACATAAGATAGATACTAAGATAGATAGATCATCGGCACCCATCACCCAGGGTGGGAGGGACCAACTGACCCATAAACAGAACACTCAGCACAGCCTTCTCTCACTCATACATCAACATTCCACTTGGTACTTGCATGACATCACAGTACCAAGAGGCTAGCTCAGCTGGCTCAGGCAGTGCCTGAAGAGTGTGACATAACAGGAATGAGGTTACGATGGCTTCAGACACAGCTTATATTTGGAGTCAGGTCTCTGTTCGGCATGACACCAAGAGCATCCTCCCTCTTCAAAAAAGTCAAGTTCTCATTTGGATGTTCCTCATGGCAAGAGGGTGAGGAGAGACCATTCCAACCATGCTCAGGCTTACATTGTGGTACGGGGCAACGTTCACAAATCCACTCATAAATGGTCAGTGGCCACTGGTGCAATGATGGCCTTACCTAGCCACTTTGAGGACAGTGCCGTCGACTACTATGGTGATTAAAGTTCTGTCAACAACAACAGCTGCAATTGCACCATCTTCCAGCTCAACCACCTCTTCTGGTCCATGCAAGCAGCCCTTGTTTAGTCTGGCTCCATATGTCCTTCCAGCTATTCCAGGTCCGCAGGTACAGATTTCGAGGGCTCAAAGGGTATTTTTTCCACGGAAGAAGATGAGGAACCCTTTCCTTGCAGCCAGTTCCAATTGTGCAGCCACCTCACACACCTTGTACATCACCCCCTGTTTACCCTATGTATGCTCCCGCTCCACCTGATTTCTCAATGGAAATATTGTCCACCTTACCCAATGCTACAGTCCTGGGTGCATCGATTATCACCCATTGAGGCCCCACAAGACTTGCCTGCACTTCCATGACCGTCTACCAGTAATGGTGTAGCGCTCACCTGATTCCCGCAGAGGCGCCGGTCTTGACTGGGCGAATACCTTTCTTCAAAGGTGATGTGTAACACACGGTTGGCTCTTTGGGCTGGACCTCTGTGCACTGTATGTCTGACTCGAAGAGTAAGATGTCTGCAGATAGAAAATATGGGATTAATGAACTGGGTTATTGGGTGTCTCTCTCTTCTTCCCTTTCTCTTCTCCCGTAGAACCCCAAAGGTTAACGCTCTCACCTTAGGTAAGTGAACGCCGTGCTCTCCATCTGCCTCGGGGCAGGGTGCCGTAACCAGTTTCTTCACTGGATAAGGGTGCAGACCTCTTGACTTCAGAGGACTGCTGTCCGTCGTTTACTGCACGAACGGTAAGTTCCGAGCATTTCAAATGTCTTTAAAAGTCTTTTGTAATGATGTCTCTTGTTTTGCAGGGTTCCGGCGATGGCGGATGACGGGCCGAAGTGAGTTGAGGATGGAACCCGTGTGAGGAATAGAAGCGCCTGGAAGCACGTAAGTAAGCGCTTGTTGCCTGCTTCACGATGCGCACTAACTGTCCTTTTATCTTGCAGGTACAAGTTCGGAGCTGCTGAAGGGTGCCGGAAAACCCACTGGGTTCGGCGTGGGAAGGAGTAATGGCACGTGAGTATTAAAGTTACCCAATGTCTTTAAACGCACCTTCTTTTGTCTTTCAGATGCGGGATGCAGCGCCGAAGGCCTCCGGAGCGTGCGCAGAGTTGGTGAGCTTTTGTCTTTCAGATGCCGGAATGCAGTGCGAAGACCTCCGGAGCACGCAAAGAGTAGGTAAGCCTTTGTCTTTCAGATGCCGGAATGCAGCGCGAGGCGTTGGTGACAGCCAATGGACCAGGTAAGAGATGCGCTGCCACTGAAGACCGTAGTGCTAACCTGTTCTTTCTTTGTCTTTACAGGTGCTGCTGAAGACTGGATTCAGGATGGTAAGCCTTTTTCCCTTAGGCCCAGGATCAGATGCAGAAGACACGATGAGCGTTCTGCTGCAGAGGATGCAGAATAACGCAAAGCAAGATTCATCCATCGGGTGTGGTTTAAATAGCCTCCTGTAGTGCTTAGGTGTCTCCTTCCACAGCCTCGCCTAGAAGAAAAAGAGTTCCTGCTTTCCAGAAGAGTCCCAGTGTTCTGAACCTAGGGAGTGGCTCCTGCCCCACCCAACAGGAAAAGTAGTCCCAAACAGAAGAGGATCAGAGGTTCAACTGGCAGGGAAGTAAGCAGCATGGTCTTCTGCAGGTAAGTCCACCCAAGCATTATGAGCCCGGCGCTTCCAGCGCTGGGACTGGGCATATTTATGAGCCTGGTGCCACTGGCGCCAGGACAGGGTCCAAAAGGTCCCAATTGGGACTGATTGGCACTCGGAACCTGGGTTATGGGTCTGCTTCCAAGGGAGTTGGGTAAGTCCTGACCTTTTGGAAGCAGAGATCATGACAGCACCCCCCCTCAAGGCCCCTCCCAAACCGGGCTTCTCCGGGGGTTTGGGCTTGTCAGGAAATGTTCGGTGAAATCTTTTGATTAGACGAGGAGCGTGGACATATTCTGCAGGTTCCCAGGATCTTTCTTGGGGGCCGTAGCCTTTCCAGTCAATTAGGTAAAATAGTTTAGATTTGGAGATCTTGGAGTCCAGAATGCTTTTAATTTCAAACTCGAGTTCTCCATCGACTAGGATTGGTTTTGGAGATTTAGTTAGTCGGGTTTGAGGTTGCACGGGTTTTAATAGAGAGACGTGGAAGACCGGATGTATCTTCATGTGAGGGGGCAAGTCCAACTTGACCGCTACTGGGTTTACTATGGTAGTGATGGAATAGGGACCAAGGTACCTTGGGTTGAATGTGCGTGGTCCTTTTAGAGGTAGATATTTGGTGGATAACCAGACTTGATCTCCTACTTGATATTGGGGGGCTTCCTTCCGATGTTGATCTGCTCCTTTCTTGTATTGTTCCTTAGCCCTTTGAAGGTGAGAAACGGCTTCCTTAAAGGCTTGGGTGATTGTAGAATGCAGGTAGTCTACTGCTGGTGTTCCAAGATCTTGGAGTGGATCCAACTCCGAGGTTCGAGGGTGACTGCCGTATAAAAGAAAAAACGGGGTTTTCCCAGTTCCCGAGTGGACAGAGTTATTGTAGCCATATTCGGCTATCCAAAGGATATCTTTCCAAGTTTTTTCAGTTTGTTGCAGCATGCAGCGTAAATACTGTTCCAGAGTTTGATTGGTCCTCTCGGTTTGTCCGTCGGTTTGAGGGTGGTGACTGGTCGATAGTCTCACATCAATTTGAGCCGACCGACAGCAACTTCGCCAAAAATGAGAAATAAATTGACTACCTCGATCCGAAATTAGAACTGAAGGAAAACCGTGCAGTCGGACGATGTTTTCGAGAAATTCTCGGGCCAGAGTTGCTGCTGTTGGCAAGCCTTTGAGTGGAATGAAATGCGCCATCTTGGAGAATAAGTCCACGATTACTAGGATCGTATTGTGTCCGGAGCATGGAGGTAGATCGGTGATGAAGTCCATAGAAAGCGTATGCCAAGGGCGAGGTGGGATGTCAATAGGGCGTAAGAGGCCGGCTGGTTTTTCCTTTTGACTCTTGTTTTGGGCGCATACTCCACAGGACATTATAAAGTCTCTGATATCTTTTTTCCAAGACGGCCACCAGAAGTAGCGCTTGATCTTTTCTGAGGTTTTGGCCATGCCGGGATGTCCTTCCATTAAAGAATCGTGATAACAAGAGATTACCTTTTTCTGTAAATCTGTGCTGGGCAGGTATAATCGTTCTTGGAAATACAATAAGTTGTCCTTCACTGCAAAGTCCTTTCCCTGCAGATGCCAATTCTGTATGTCTGCTGGAGTTACAAGTTGTCTGGCTTTATCCTTAACTTCCTCTATGGATTGTGTGGCGATTACACCCAGAATTCTTTGTTCGGGAATGATAGGTACAGGTTTAGGGTTGATCAAGTGTTCTTCCACTCCCATCCGAGAAAGGGCATCAGCTTTACCGGTTTTTGTACCAGGTCGATAGGTAATTATGAAGTCAAACTCGGCAAAGAATAGTGCCCAACGGAGTTGTCTAGAGGATTCGGCTTTTGCGGTTTTCAAATATTGCAGGTTTCGGTGATCCGTAATCACAGTAACGGTGTGTCGGGCCCCCAGAAGATAATGCCGCCAAGCCTTAAAGGCAGACTTGATAGCCAGAAGTTCCTTATCAGTAATCGTGTAATTGATTTCAGGAGGCGAGAATTTGCGGGACCAAAATGCCACGGGATGCAACTGATTGGTTACTGGGTCCTTTTGTGATAGAACTGCCCCCATGGCAAGGCTCGAAGCATCAGTTTCAACGATGTAGGGGAGTTCGGGGCGAGGGTGTTTTAAAATTGGTGCAGAGATAAATTTAGTCTTCAAATTCTGGAAAGCTTGCTCCGCCTCGGTAGACCATTCAAAACGTTTGTTTTTCTTTAACAAGGCGGTGATGGGCTGGACTATTCGGGAGAATTCGGGGATAAACCTGCAGTAAAAGTTAGCGAAGCCTAACATGCTTTGAACACCTTTCACGGAGGATGGGGATGGCCATTTGAGAATTGCATCGACCTTCTTTGAATCCATACGCACTCCGCTAGGTGATAATATGAATCCCAAGAATTCAACTTCAGTTACGTTGAAAACACATTTTTCCAACTTAGCGAAAAGTTTGTGTTGACGCAATCTCTCGAGGACCATTTTCACGTGTTTCTGATGTTCAGATTCCGATGAAGAATAAACAAGGATGTCGTCAATGTAAACAACAACACACACATCTATGAGCTCTCTGAGGACATCGTTCATAAAATATTGAAAGGCGGCCGGGGCATTGCAAAGTCCGAAGGGCATGACCTGATATTCAAATAGCCCATACTTGGTGCGGAAGGCCGTCTTCCATTCATCGCCCTCTTTTACTCGTACCAAGTGGTAGGCTCCTCTAAGATCCAGCTTTGTATATATGCATGCTTTTCTGACTTGGTCCAGGAGTTCAGGGATCAAAGGTAACGGATATCTATTCTTAACGGTGATCTGGTTCAGGGCGCGATAATCTATACAAGTTCTAAGGTCTCCTTCTTTTTTTGGAACGAAGAACAAAGCTGAAGAAGCAGGGGACTTGGAAGGACGAATAAACCCATTCGCTAGGTATTGATCCAGGTATTGTCGGAGGTGAAGGTTCTCAGGCTCGGTGAGGGCATAAATTCTACTACAAGGAGGGATAGATCCAGGTATCAGGTCTATCTGGCAGTCATAAGACCTATGAGGAGGTAGAGAGTTAGCCTTATCCTTCCGGAAAACATCTTGGAATTCTAGGTATTCGGGAGGTAACTGGGGAGTCTCCGAAGAAATTGCTGCCAGTGCAACATCAGGTGGAGGGTGACAAGTAGAGACACATTCTGGAAACTGAACCTTTCTTGCTCGCCAATCGATCTGAGGATTGTGTTTCTCTAACCAAGGTATTCCTAGAATAATCTGGAACTGAGGGGCCTTGATCACATCGAACACGATCTTCTCATGGTGTCCATCTTGACTTACTAGCGTCACTTCTTGAGTGGTATGCGTTACTGGTCCGGAGGCTATCTCCGTACCATCCACCGTAGTAATAACGTCCTTTACAGCCTTGGGACAAAGAGTTAGATTCATCCTCAAAACCATTTCATGATTCACATAATTGCCGATGGCACCGCTGTCGACGTAAGCTTCAATCGCATGTAATCGATCCGGATGATCAGGGCTAATGAGGACCATAGGTATCACGAAATGCGAGGTCACGGAACTGGTTTTAACGCTCGGCAAGAGGACCTCTATTCTTGTCGGGCGAGGTCGTTTCCCTGCTCAGAGTTTGTGACCTTGGTAACTGCAGCTCCTGCTGCCTTCTTGGCTGGTTTCACCGGACAGTCTCGAAGAAAGTGCCCTGAGTTTCCGCAATAGAGGCATAATTGCAACTGTTTTCTCCTTTCCCGCTCTTTTTGTGTTAGTGGTCCTTTCAGGCCCCCTATTTGCATGGGTTCCCCGGAGTCTACTCCTTTGGAAGGAGTTGGTGGTTTGGAAAATACCCGAGCATCAAACTTGGAACGATCGGCCTTCCTGTTCTGCAGTCTGTGATCTATTTGAACGACTAAGTCTATATAGTCCGAACAGTCTTGCGGGGGATTCACTACTTGGGCTAACACATCTTTGAGCTCTCCACGTAGACCTCTATAAAACAGCGTAATCCTTTTGTCCTCAGGCCATTGAGTTTCCACTATCAGTCTGTTGAAAGACGCAATATAAGCCAAAAGGTCTTGATTACCCTGTCGCAACGAAAGAAGCTCATTGTCCAAGGCCTGCCCCTGTGAATGTCTTGCGAACAGTTTTTCCATACTGAGCTGAAAAGCTTGAAAATCATGGAGAACCGGATCATCTTGATTAACTAGAGGGATCGACCAGTCTGCCGCATTGCCACTAAGGTACGAAAGCACGAAAGCTACTTTAGCTTGATCAGTTGGAAAGGCTGCTGGCCGGCATAAGAAATGCAACCGGCACTGATTAATAAATACTGCAAACCTCTTTGGGTCACCAGAAAATCGTTCCGGCGGAGCCAGAGGTACATTCCCAGGTAGGTTGATCTGCACTGGATTCATAGAGGATGTTGAAGGAAGATTTGCCCCTGATGCGGGTAACAGGGTCTGTCCGGCTTGTGACTGTAGCAATTGTCTAGCGAGATCGTCTGTTCGCTCCTTGGAAATAATCAGTTCCCTTCTTAGAGCGTTCGTTTCCTGACGGGCTGCATGCACTTCTGCTCTTAGTTCCCCAAGTAACTGGGCTAGCTGGTCGGTATCCGAGGTTTCCATAGCGCCTGGGCGGGAGTTTTGCGGTAGGCTTTGCGTTCTGTAGCGCTCACCTGATTCCCGCAGAGGCGCCGGTCTTGACTGGGCGAATACCTATCTTCAAAGGTGATGTGTAACACACGGTTGGCTCTTTGGGCTGGACCTCTGTGCACTGTATGTCTGACTCGAAGAGTAAGATGTCTGCAGATAGAAAATATGGGATTAATGAACTGGGTTATTGGGTGTCTCTCTCTTCTTCCCTTTCTCTTCTCCTGTAGAACCCCAAAGGTTAACGCTCTCACCTTAGGTAAGTGAACGCCGTGCTCTCCATCTGCCTCGGGGCAGGGTGCCGTAACCAGTTTCTTCACTGGATAAGGGTGCAGACCTCTTGACTTCAGAGGACTGCTGTCCGTCGTTTACTGCACGAACGGTAAGTTCCGAGCATTTCAAATGTCTTTAAAAGTCTTTTGTAATGATGTCTCTTGTTTTGCAGGGTTCCGGCGATAGCGGATGACGGGCCGAAGTGAGTTGAGGATGGAACCCGTGTGAGGAATAGAAGCGCCTGGAAGCACGTAAGTAAGCGCTTGTTGCCTGCTTCACGATGCGCACTAACTGTCCTTTTATCTTGCAGGTACAAGTTCGGAGCTGCTGAAGGGTGCCGGAAAACCCACTGGGTTCGGCGTGGGAAGGAGTAATGGCACGTGAGTATTAAAGTTACCCAATGTCTTTAAACGCACCTTCTTTTGTCTTTCAGATGCGGGATGCAGCGCCGAAGGCCTCCGGAGCGTGCGCAGAGTTGGTGAGCTTTTGTCTTTCAGATGCCGGAATGCAGTGCGAAGACCTCCGGAGCACGTGAAGAGTAGGTAAGCCTTTGTCTTTCAGATGCCGGAATGCAGCGCGAGGCGTTGGTGACAGCCAATGGACCAGGTAAGAGATGCGCTGCCACTGAAGACCGTAGTGCTAACCTGTTCTTTCTTTGTCTTTACAGGTGCTGCTGAAGACTGGATTCAGGATGGTAAGCCTTTTTCCCTTAGGCCCAGGATCAGATGCAGAAGACACGATGAGCGTTCTGCTGCAGAGGATGCAGAATAACGCAAAGCAAGATTCATCCATCGGGTGTGGTTTAAATAGCCTCCTGTAGTGCTTAGATGTCTCCTTCCACAGCCTCGCCTAGAAGAAAAAGAGTTCCTGCTTTCCAGAAGAGTCCCAGTGTTCTGAACCTAGGGAGTGGCTCCTGCCCCACCCAACAGGAAAAGTAGTCCCAAACAGAAGAGGATCAGAGGCTCAACTGGCAGGGAAGTAAGCAGCATGGTCTTCTGCAGGTAAGTCCACCCAAGCATTATGAGCCCGGCGCTTCCAGCGCTGGGGCTGGGCATATTTATGAGCCTGGTGCCACTGGCGCCAGGACAGGGTCCAAAAGGTCCCAATTGGGACTGATTGGCACTCGGAACCTGGGTTATGGGTCTGCTTCCAAGGGAGTTGGGTAAGTCCTGACCTTTTGGAAGCAGAGATCATGACAGCACCCCCCCTCAAGGCCCCTCCCAAACCGAGCTTCTCCGGGGGTTTGGGCTTGTCAGGAAATGTTCGGTGAAATCTTTTGATTAGACGAGGAGCGTGGACATATTCTGCAGGTTCCCAGGAGCTAAAGACTTGGTAGAGTCTCTCCCAGGGGTTATTCACCCAAGAACAGGTCATTGGGCTGTGTTCGTGCTGGTAGAGAGATTCCCAGACCCCCCTTTGTTTGCATACATTAACTTTGGGTTTCACCCTAAGTTAACAGGGCAATCCAGACGTGGACCCCTTGCTCACTGTTCTTAGAGAGGCAACAGTTTCACCTCACTGATGATGCCCAACAAGGCTGAAACACGTGTATGGGGTTACTGATGGTACTCTTGTTCAGAGGAGAATTGCCTAGCATTTCGGCGCTGGACTGCCCCTGGGCAGGACAAAGGCTGATATGCGGGGAAATTTCTTCTCTGTGAAAAGGACAGTGAGCTAAAGACTTGGTAGAGTCTCTCCCAGGGGTTATTCACCCAAGAACAGGTCATTGGGCTGTGTTCGTGCTGGTAGAGAGATTCCCAGACCCCCCTTTGTTTGCTTATATACCATTGGTATGGTCTGAAGGCGCTTGTAGGTTGAACGCCCTTGGGAACCGAAGTTCAGATCAGTAGAGAGAGTAGGGAGAGTCAAAAGGTGCGTGTGAGCACCGGGTATGTGTGCAGCTCGTGCGGTACTCGTGTAATAGCTGCTTCTTAGCAGTAGGTGTGGTGGTTGAGAGATCAGGAGAATGTGTTCGTTCTGGCAGGATTTATCCGGAACGGATGTGGCTGCGTTAGGCCTGAGGAAAACGCCTGGCTGGGGGTGTGGAACCAGCAGTGATTACATAGAATGATGTGGAGTAAGCGGCGGAATGTTGGTATGAGAACAGTTATACCGAATGGTGTCATAGTATCTCTGTGTTCTAGTTGAGTGGTGATGTAAGGAGAGAGTAAGCATGGTGGTGTGGTATGATCGGTTATATGCTCTTTCACTGAGCACACTTCTAATTGCAACTTTCCCAGAGAGGGTACTGGGCACACTTCTAGATTCAGTTTACTAGAGGCTATTGGGCACACTTATAAATGAAACTTTCCAGAGTGTCTATAGGATACAATTCTATAGTCAACTTTCACAGATGCTATTGGGAACACTTCTAAATTCAACTTCACAGAGCGACTATTGGGAGCACTTCTAAATTCAACTTCACAGAGCGACTATTGGGAGCACTTCTAAATTCAACTTCACAGAGCGACTATTGGGAACACTTCTATAATCAACTTTCACAGAGGGTATTGGTTACACTTCTAAATGCAACCTTCACAGCGATGCTATTGGGCGCAATTCTAAATTCCATTTTCTACGTAGTGGATTCTGGGCGCACTATTAAATCAATTTTCAGAGAGGCTTTTCCAGAGAGGGTGTTGGGAACACTTCTAAATTCAATTTACTAGAGAGACTATTGGGGACTGTACATGGGGACACAAAGTATCACTTTCACCAAAGGCGACACAAACTATTGCACTGGGCAGGGAACATAAGAATGTTGAGCAAATGGCACATACAAGCAAGTAGTCTGGGCATGGCGGTCTGGGCATGGCGGAAGGGAAGAATAACTGTGCAGCTGGTAGGGTGGGTAGGGTGGTAGGGTAGGGTGAATAACTGTGCAGCTGTCCTCTAAGCTTCCTGATATCTGGATGTAACAGGCGTCGAGGACCTCCTGCAGTGGTCGTATCCGCAGCCTGCACAGGCGCACAAGGTATATGCATGACATAATGCCAAGGAAGGACTTGTACCTCACCCTTGACCATATGTGCAGAAGTTAAGCTGTCAGGAGTCCGTGTTATGGAGCCAACACTTCGTGCTATGTTTGAACCGGTTGAATGAAGGTTCTGCGCGTAGATGTGGGGGGATGGTGTTCCATAGTTTGGAAGCTTGTACTGGGAAGCTAGCTCCACCCGAGTTGAGGAGTTTAAATCTTGGTATGGTCAAGGTGTTAGTTTGGGCTGCTCTAAGAGGTCTCAAGGCGGAGTGTGGTGTGAAATGGTTAGTGAGGTATGCTGGAGCAAGGTTAGCCCTGACTTCGTGTGTGAGGGCAAGCGTTTTCAGTGATATTCTGTGCTTGACAGGGAGCCAGCGTAGGTTACGTCTGGTCTCAGATATGTGTGCTTTTTTGCTAGTAAGTGGAAGGAGCTTACGACATGGTGTACAAAGAACAATGTTCATCCTTTGCGATTCCAAATGCATGATGTACTTCCATACCTGCTATCACTGCCAGGCAGTGGCCTGGCACATTCTTCAATTAAAGTTCACCTGGCCTCAATGTCAAAAGTCACTTGCACCGAAGCTGCACCCTCGCTGTGGTTGCATGGCCTAGTCAAGGCATTCCTCAAAGGTCATTTTCCATGCGTTTCCACCAGTGAGGATGTCAGCTCCTGCCTGGGAACTCAATGTGATTCTTTCTAAGCTCATGGACCCTCCCTTTGAGCCGTTGGCGGATATCAAATTCCTGTCCTGGTTGCCTCTGTGAGTAGAGTGGGGGAGTCCAAGATCTGTCTTGTAAACCGCCCTACTTCCACAAATCCAGGGTACAGCTACATACTAATCCTACCTTCATACCAGAGGTTTCTTCATCATTTCATCTTAATGAGCCATTAGCCCTGCCTGTTTTCTTTGACTCTCCTCCGGCAGAATGTTCGTGCCTTCTTTGGGCGTTATGACGGCTTTAAAATATTATATGGCCTGTACCAAACAATTTCGTAAGTCATCCCAGCTGTTCGTAGCTTTTGGTCCCATGACGGTGGGCAAAAGGCTTTCTAAAGCCACCATTTCCAGATGGTTGTCTTCCTACATTTCATACTGCCAGTGCATCGTCAACAGGCCGCTTCCTGTAGGCCGAGGGTGCACCCCACCAGGGCTGGCTCTTCCACCACAGTGTTTCTCTCTAATGTCGGACATCTGCAGAGCAGCAAAGTGGAGATTGGTACATACCTTCACAAGGTTCTACTTCATCAACCGAGACTCCGCCTGTACTTCATCATATATTTGCTTCAGAGGTGGCTTTACCGCAGGTGAGCCTTCTACTCCTCCCATTTTGTATTATATGCTTATAAGGGTACTGCTTTGTAATTTCTTCACACAGCATGTGAATGTATGAACAATCTAGTGCTAGAGAAGGGATCATTTACTTACCTATAACTCCTGTTCTCCAGCATTGGTATCTTTAATAGATTCACATATGACCCTCCCTCCTACCCCACTTCAGACTCTTATTGGCTCATGTTGACACTTTCCTGTGCGTTGTACTAATCTGAAGTGAGACTCTAGGGGAGGGGCTGAGGGAGATGCTGCCCATCTGCAGGTTTGAAGTACAAATAAAACTGCTCTCTGTTACTGTGGATTACCTGCCTGACAACAGGGAATATTCATACAGCATCTGAGCCTAAAAAAGATACAAATGCTGCAGGACAGGAGTTACAGGCAAGTATCTTATTCTATCATTCCATCTTCCATTACCCAAAACATTCTGTATGGGATCTTGGTCAAGTGCTGACCCAACTACAGAACACAATATGGCCTCATGCAAGTGGGACATTCATTTTGACAATTTCACAAATATCTTACCAAACCTTAGTTCAAATACAGTGCGCCTAGTGGTAATTGTAAAACATATGCGGATAGACCAAATGCACAGCAAAAGCATTCAATGAAGTAGCCTACCCGACTCTTTTTCATCCTTTGTAGGGTCCTTATCAGCGTCTACAAAATGAAATACAGTGGTTGAGTGGATACCTGCAAAACTGCTTCCCATTTCTTCTTCCATTCATCTCTAGTTAGGGTAATTATGGGGCACCATAATTACTCCCAGTCTTCCACAATCTTCATCTCAGCGTGGTGACCTCCCCAATCAATGAAAGAGAATTTAAGCATGACACCACCTACATATAGAGGATTCCAACTCTGAACAAGATGATTATATGTTACAATTTATGTGTCTGCAAATGTAAATTCACTGTTATAGTTCATTAAACAATCCTATTCTCACGCCATTAAATAACAGGGTGACACACAGGATATCTGTGTAAGACTTGTCTTCCAGTTCACAGTCTTAGACCCTACCATAATTCCCTTTATTGTACCACACTGAATCTGAAAACGAAACAGGTTCTAGGAGGTATTTTTAGATTTTCAAAAATCTTTAAGGCACAGCCAATCGGCCTGCTTTCAGGGTGTATACATTGAAAGTGAAGCTAATTGCCTAATTGTCGGTTCAAATATTCTCAACTGAAAAATTCTCTGATAAATTTTCATACTATTGTACAGGAAAACCATGAATTGCTGAAACATTCTGACAGGAAACATGTGCTTTTGATCTCATCTTGTATCTCTGAATGTTTGTTGTGGGGCAAATACATGCAGAAACAGTGCTTAATTTGCTGTGCTAGATTCACCTGCTTACCTATGAGAGCTTAGACTATGCTAAGCAGACTAATTGCTGTTTAACGGCATATGACAGTGGTTTAATTTGCTTTTCACCACAGCAAGACTTAATGCACTTTATTCACTTTTGTCTGGCATATGCCCATATAAGAAAGAATAAATGACGGTCTATTTTAAGGCAGGCAGGATTTTAAAAATGACATCCTGCTTTATGTTTTCTATAAAGGCCTGAATACCCTGTTTTTGGATGTACATTGTTATGCTATATCCGGCAGGCTCTAACAGTGAGGAAACATGTGTTAGGCAGAAACCTGTGCAGTTCCCTTAGGGACCACTGCAAAAAGTTTAATACTACAGGTGTTAGCAGTAAACCCAATTGGTAGCAGTCTACACCACCCATATTTACCTGGTAGCTGTGGCTGAGCAGTCAGACTTCACTCAAGAAGAGTTAGGCAGTATTTAGAGTATACACAATAGGGCTAAAAATACAGTAGCAAAAGCAAACACTGACCAGAGCTTTGGTATAAAAGTATATAATTATTTATTTAAAAACACACTTGTAAAAATACACTGGCACTAATATGTCAAGCAAGTTCAAACACAGTCACTAGAAATATATACACCTCCCTAATTAATTATTTGACAAGTGTAGGTTAGTACACCACTTATTTAGCAAAACAGAGGTGAGCGTGTAACCATAGATGGCACTCCAATAATTATTTAAAAAGGGAGAGAAAAGGCAGAAATAGGAAAACACACAATACCAACACTTTTAAAGAACCCCAGCAAGTCAAGAAAGGCAGGGTCTACTGTAGAGCAAAAAGTTCATAGGCCAGGCCCACTCTTGGAGAGAGCAAGGCGGAATGTGCCCAAGATCACACAGTGGAAATGCACTAAAAGTCTTTGCAGGAAAGTCAAAAGGAGGTCGGATCAAGATAGAAAGGTAATGTTAACGGGTCCGAGGTCACCCCAGGATAGAGAGTCAAGGATTTACGGGACACCTTGAACAGTCTGTTGCAAGAGAGACCAGGCGGGACACAGTACCTGAAATGGCGAGAAAGTTCCAGCGGGGGCAGTTGTTCCTGGCAGCGGGTGCAAGTCGGTGCTTCGTCCAGGGGAAGAGAAGATCTTGACGTGGAGGAAAGCTGGAGGTCATTGCACTGCAGGGAAGAAACCAGCCGCAGAGTTTCCCGGTTAAAAGGTACTACCCTTTTATTCACGGTAGTGGTGAAGTGTGGCTATCCGGCCGCTGGGGTGCTTGGCACGGGCGATTCAACCACGAGACGATCCAGGAAGGCGAAAAAGGCGAACTGGTTAGCCCCACCAGCTCAAAGGAAGACGACTGTCCTGGAAGAAGATCTTCTCTGTCGTTGGGAAGTGGTGAGTTCGGTTCAGCAGGGCTCCACCGGTGGTGTCGTCGTTTGCAGGTCGGCTCAGCTTCTCCCTCTTCGGATTCTTTAGGTCCTGTGGCGACTTCTGAAGTTCCAGTCCCAAAAGCCCTGCTTTTATGCAGAAAACTCCCATTCATCAGTCCTGGCTGTCACTCAAACATGCTAAGTGGTGACGCGGGTGGCTCACCACTGGGCCAATCACACAAGAGTGCGACTTGAGTTGCCGAGGCAACTCAGTCCAGGGTGCCTATTCCCCCCTCCCACACATCCTGTAGACCCAGACAGATTGGCACCACTTTTGGAGGCTTCTGTGCAGAAAACCGCCAAAAGTGGAACAAAGGGCTTGACTTGGGTTGGAGTTACAGAGGCCACCACAAACGCCATTTTAAAACCGAGTCCTGGCAAAGACCCAACCGGGGAATACATATTAAATAAATGAACATTTATAATGAACAGTATCTTTAACATTGCACCAAAAAAGTGGTGCGTTTAAAATGAATGGGAAAATCCCATAGGAAATATTCCGGTGGAATATTTCTCATGGTAACCACTGCCACCAGCCAGAAACTCGACAAGGGTGGACTGGACAGTGCCCCCTTGAAAAACAGACCCAAGGGCAATCGAATTACCCCTACCAGTACTTCCACAATATGATGGTTTGTACTGGTTCTGTTCACAATTTAAGACTAGTAAAGTCAATGGTGACTTTACATGCCCTGGGAGACAGTAGTCAGTCCCAGAGTATGGAGTCTATTTGGGGGCCACTATGACACCCCTGTGTTACTGCTCTGAGGGTGCTGTGTAACACACTTACCAAAAACACATGAAGCCCTATGGAGTAAAAGACCTCATAGCCCATAAAACACATTACAAAGTCAAAGGAAATTCCCAAATCATGCCTAAGAGTGGGAGAAAAAGAGTCTCACTCTTAGCAGGAGAAAACATTAAACCCCAAAAATCCAGCAAAGCTGCTGGGGGACTCACTAGGTTTGGGAAATTAGCCTATACAGAGAATTCTCCCTAACAACATGTATTAGACAGTAGTGTATGTAGTTATATCTTATTGATATGCCAGGTTCATAACTATGAATTGTTTCTTTTTCAATACAGAGATTGATGCTGCCCTGAATGCAAAAAGCTATGCTGTGAATGTATTTTAAAAACATATATTTTAAAGAGTATTTATGTGTGTGTCTGTATATACGTTTTATGGCAATTCAAACCAAAATAAACTTGAATTATTCATTCATTTACCAGATTGAATTCTGACACCCTGGAGGTTTTTAGCTTGCCATCAGATGGGGATACTGTTGACTCTAGAAAGGAGGGGTTCATGCAAGGATTGAGCATTTGCCATCTGCAGAAAGAATGGATCTGCCTATCTTTCCAGGGGCTGGGAACGTTGCTTGTAGGAAAAATGGCTATTTCACTCATGGGAAGCTTAACCGGTCACATGCAGAAAGGATGGCTTGCAGTGAAATTTCTAGTTAGCCTAAAGAACACATGTTTGAAGCCTAGCAGTGTCAGCTCAGCCCTTCACCAGGTCTATACATTGAATAACATTACAATGGCTATAACAGGACCTATTATTACCGGGCTTAGATGTCAGAGGAAACCGACAGGAAGCTCTGCACAAAAACATTGGGCCTTTTTGCGACTTTAGTGCTAGATCAACGGTAAATCTGCCGATGTACTACCAAATTCTTTTACCTTTACTTCATCTTGGTCCTGTGGTCTTACCACAGGATTACGAGTGGCGGGCCGGTGGCGTTAGTCCACATTTTTGGAGTCCATCGGGCTCCATGGTGATTTTTAGCAAATTGCAGAAAGTGCTAATAATGTACGCTAAATCCAACGAGTTTGGGAGGTAAGGTGGAAGATTTACCTGCAGATTTTTGCTGGATGTATATCTACCACCTTGCAACCAGAACTCATAGTACGACTTTGCGGTATTACAGTGGTAAAATGGTGAAAACATAATTACAGCCACTTTACTGTTACTTTTTGCCACACCGTCCATCTCATAATGAGAACCGTTATTTACAATCTGATGAAGAGAACCTATTAAAACAGTATAGACCTTAGCACATAGGTACACAACCTCCCATCTCTCTGGCTGGATGGTCCAGACTACTGTCACAGGGATGCAAAGACACCCCCTCCAGAACAGGATGGGCTGAAGTGGTTAGCCCGTGGGGTCAGAACCTTTCACCTTCTGTATAGGAATGGTGTCAGTGGATCAGAGCAGGTATACAAAGTTGTTCACATCGAATAGTGGATAGGTCCAATGAGACTAGAAAAAGACAAAGGATTTAACAAAGAAACAGACCTCTCTGAGACTTGATATATATAGGGCTGCTCCCTGCAACATGTGGTTTAACAAATTGGCACAGGGATGGATATCATTATCAACACCAGCCTTAATCAAGACTGGATGCATTCATTTGCATGTGGACACCTAACGCCTCACCCGTTGAAACGTTCAAGATGGCGAATCTTGGTCTCTTTTTGGAGGCCTCCCATTGAGGCCATAGAATTTCTTTGATCATCCATTCTTTGGCTTCCCTCTAAAGGTGGGAAATCTTTGATGTTAGATGCAATGCCAATGCAGTACCTGGCCTATTACAGCAAAAAATCCTCTAAAGATAAGGTGTTCTGTATTCATGCCCTTCACTTCTTGCCCTCTCTCTGGAGAGATGTCATCCAAAGGTGAGGGGCTCCTTCCTTTTCCTCATTTATCACCTTGTATCAACCATACCCCACTCAGTGGTCCACCTCTGTCCATCCCTGTTGCCCTCTTCGATGTTAGCCCGGCTCTGCTCTCTGTCCGCGTATTCTTATGACCCCCTTTCCATGATCCATCCACATCAATCTACATGCATGTCTCCAGTCCAATCCAGCTGAGTGGTTAGCGTGTATAGGGTGTAATTACTACTGCACTTTATTATCCTTCTGGTCTGGATTTATGAGCTCAACAGTCACTGGAGCTGCAAGCATATTACAATCCATGGGTGGTAGATACATTGGGAAAAGCATAAGTGAAATGGAAGAAATTATAATTGTACTACAGAGAAGAACATGATCTCATGAGAAGCACCAAAACATTTGTTTTTGTCCCATTGTTTCCCAGAGCACTTATCAAATTGGCTGTGAACTTGAGGATGAGTTGACTTTGGTAGAGCTGTGGCTACGGAAGTTTCACTTCTCTTCTGCTTAAAACTTGTGTGTGTTGCTGCCTCTTTGTGATTGTGTAGCATGGCACTGTCATGTTGGGCATGCGCAGTGTGTGGGCCAGCAGATTGCACCTCCACGCTTGCAGGCAATGTTGCATTAGCCTGACCAGCATAGAACTATTTGTAGAAATGTTACAGGGCCAGGATGGCAGCATGGCAGACCCATGTGCTGCATGCTGTGTCTTGAGTTTGCAAAGTAACAGTCAGCTGCAGTAGTCAAGGCCCAAGAAGAAAAACAACCTTCCCAAGTCCAATAAAGAGCACGACCTGCTGAAAGTAGGATGAGGGGGTTTGGATGATGTCATCATGACAGTATTATTGCCAGGCCAGCACAGGAGTCCAATATAGATTAAAGTCTGTGTGCGTGTGGCATAAAACAAAAGTAGCCCCACCCCGTGAGCCCTGCTGAAAGGGTGCGTCAGAGCTCCTCGAAGAAGCACATGCTGAGCCTCAGACTCTCAGTCTGGACTGGGGCATCATGCATGTGCAATGTGCATGTGGATCATGCTGTCGCAGGCCATGCTAAGCTCTACATTAAGTGAAAGATGTAATTAGAAACAAGGTGGTGGGTGGCACCTGCCTCCTGGAACCCCAACATACCAGCTCCCACTGACTATGGCCAGTAACATTACTATGGTTATGCCAATGGCAGCTTTTTGGAGCCAGGGACGGGTAACACTGGCATTGTAAATGATTCAAGGTCTGTGGCGGCAGGTGATTCTTTTTTGTGGAGGGGCATTAACATTTCCCACCAAACAGCATTAGCGAATGAGTATAGCAAGTGGGGGTTTACCCCAAAATAGAGGGGAAAAAAAGGTTGAATGTACAATTAGTGTGCATTCAGCCTGGTATAAAAGATTAAATCCCATAATATCGAACAAGGAGCGCAGGGGTGGCCCCCGCTCCTCTAGTTCGGTATTACGGACTGCGGGAGGTGTGGGGGTGTCGCCCGCATTTGTTAGATACCCAGCAGTGGACAAACAACCAAAATCCGGAAAGCTCCAATTACAAAATGCGAGCAGGTGGGCTTTGCAATTTTGTAATTCAAGCTTTTTGTATTCGTTTTTTTAACGAATATCCTAGCCATGGTGCCCTAAGTAATAATGAAGGGAGGTTTGGCAGATTCTCTCTCACCTGAAGAAAATGTGTTCAAATGGTGCATTTTGCAGCACAATTTTCTGAAAAATTGGTCAAAAAGGCATTTAATGTACAATTTATTTGTATTTTTTTGGGTGAGCGGCTATTTTATTATCTTTTTTTTATTCAAACCATTGTTTTATTAGTTCGATCAACAAACTTTTATAATTTTTTTTATATATTCCATTATTCTTTGCAATTGTATTTTACATATGATTTCGACTTTTCTTTTCATTTCATTACAAGTAATTATGAATTTTTGAATCATTTAGTTACCATCTTAACAAAAAGCTCCTAAGAGTAATAAAATAATATTGCATCAGTTCATTACTGCGTGTGATCATCTTTTAAATAACAATAATATTTATCATAATGAGTAGACCATTCCGGTTAGACACTATTTAGGAAGGCTTATTTGGCAGATTCTCTAATCTGCATAACACACTTTAGTAATTGTACAATTGTCATTATATAAAATAAAAAAATAAAAAGATAAAAAACATATAAGTATAGAATTAAGGGGAAAACTTCCACTTAATGATATATGTTTTGAGGACGCTGGTTGCAAACAAACAGTTTGGGTGCTGAAAATTAACACAAAATTATTAATTCAGCAATTCTGAATTTTGGTACATGATTTCAAGTTTCAAATTAATGATTGTTAGAAATCTGCAAAGCGACAGGATAAGACTTATACTGTTACCTCACATGCAAGCTAACCAAAGCCACTCTCTTTTGAGTGAATCCATGCCTACTCCTTCTGTATCAAATATTTGTAGGCGGGTTTCCTCAAAATAAGGACAGAAAGTGACTAGGTGTTTAGCAGATTCAATCTACGTTCCGTCATTACAGAACCTACAGCCCAATTCAGCAGGTTTCAGAAATGCCAGTATCCAATTCTTTCGAGGGTCAGCAGTTGATTTAATTTGAACCAGAGATACATTTCTCTAGCTTTATTACAGGGAAATTGAATTATGTAGGGTTTATTCGGTAATCTTGTAGTACTAAATTTTGCTGCTTCTTTATACAAATTAAATTCAGACATTCCATTTAAGGTCTTACACCAATCGTGGTCAAATATGCGAAGTTTAACATGTATTAGTCTAAATTCCAAGTCTGATGGTTTGAGTGCAATTTCATCAAGTAAGGAAACCATGCGATCATAATATTTTGTAATAGACGGAAGGGAGGATGCAATCAGCATCTGGCCCAAATCCTCAAATAAACAATTAACCGGAGAATATAACATTTTGGCTAAGTTTGACAATAGCCGCCAACTGTAACGCGCAGACAAAGCTGTAAATCCAAGTTCCTGCCTCAGTGCTATATTGGGGATAGACTTAGCTAAGCGCAAAGCCCCCTTCGATAACCGTCCTTGCAGTTGATCAAGAAAACTGTCAATATCTGCAAGGCACATGTCCAGGGCAAACAAAAGTACTGATTCAACTTTAAGGATATAAAATTGAATTAGTGGAATTAGTGAAAATTTGCAGTACTTCACATAGACCATTCGCATTTGGGTTGCAAGGGGAGCTGCTTTTTTGTTCAGTGTCTCTTTCCACATTACCAGAGAGTTTGAGTCTGAGATTGTATAGCCAAGATATCGAATCGAAGGAACTATAGCAATTGGAAAATCTTCAATAGTCCATTTATATGGAGAATATTTCCTCTTCGGATTCCTGAATACCACAATGTTTGATTTTTCTACATTGCAATGAAGATTATGATTGCTACAGTAGGAGGCGAATAGTGACAGTTTGGCTTGGAGACCCCTAGGGGTGCGGTCAAAGATCACAATATCGTCGGCGAAAGCTAGCCAATGGATTTTTAAATGGCCAAGTCTCACCGGATAAGAGATCTACTTAGCCCAGATGTCGTTTATACCACATAAGTATAGATTGAAAAGGGTGGCTGCTAAATTGCATCCCTGCTTCACACCAAAATCAATAGTAATGGCATTAGTGGTTGCACCCACCTTGTTGACTCTTACACGATAAGAGGTATTTGCATGGAGTTTAGAAATTAACTGTATGATGTAAAGCGGTATGTTCATGGAAGCCATTTTTCCCAAAGCAGGGATCGTATGACGCAGTCAAAGGCAGATGTAAGATCTATGGATGCCATATACAAGGGACCAGAATTCCGCACTTTGGCTTTTGCTAAGAGATGGGCCATTATTGTTGCATTAAGTGTAGTCCCCATCCTGGCTCGAAACCCAATTTGGAACCGTGACAGGATCTTGAGGTGTCCGATCACAGTTTGTAGTTCGCGAAGCAATAGAATGGCAAAAACTTTAGCGGCGGTATTAATTAGGGCAATATGTCGGAAGTTGGAATTGTCAGATCTTAAGCCCTTTTTGTATAAAGGGACAATAATGGAAGATAACCAGGAAGAGGGAATAAATGCAGTCGTTAAGATGTTATCAAATTGTTTTTTAAGAATCTGAGCCCACATTGCTGGGTTTCGTTTGAGGACACAGGATGGAATGCCATCTGGGCCAGCTGCTCTAGAGTAATTCAATGCTTGTATCGTATTTTCAATGTCAAGCACGGACCATAATGAAAAGGAAGGGGTTACCAAACAAGCATTCTTTAACCCTCGATTAGCAAAAGCTACAGGGAGGGAGAATTTTTTTTCAAAAAATGCTTTCCAGGAGTCCGCAGATATCATTGATGCCTGGTCCATGGGTAGTATGGTCGAGCCCGCCCTGAGCATAGCCCATGTAGATTGTCTGTCTTTGTGACAAAGTGTTGCAAACATTTTTTGATTATTCAAGTTGTGCATAAAGTGTTTGTGGTTCCTGCATTTATTACAGTATGTATTAAGAATATTTTTTTTTCCCTCAGAAATTCCTCCCATGGAAGAGAGGCTTTTCTAAGTTCACGAAGTGCCGTGTTCTCGGTTTTTTTAGCTACAGGAATTTTGTTAGTATTGGAGTCTAATGATGAAGACAGTAGAACATAAGCCCTCTCTCGCAAGGTGGTTATTACATTAGTTATAATGTTAGATCGCCAACAGAGTTCAGCTTGCGGCGAATAGTGGTGATGAGGGAAGCTGTAGTAATTTGTAAGTTGTGCAGTAATCAAGTCATTCATTTTGTTACAAAGTTTTGTAGACCAGCGAATTGACAAACCGGACGGTCCCCTTCCAGAAAAGACTGTTGCTGATCAGCAAGATGATGGCTGGAAGGTTTAGAATGAATCTTAACCACTAGCCAGTGGTTAAGATTCTTTCTAAACCTTCCAGCCATCACCTCTTTGTTTTTGCATTACCAAGCATGGCCACATCGACCTCTAGATTCAGCTGGATTATGAAATGGTCGCTACAGCCCGGATCATAAATAGCAATTTTACTAGATATGTGGTGTAAATTTGCTGAAATAGCAAAATAGTCACTAGCATCAAAAGGGAGAAAACCAAGTTCCCATGGTGCTAAATAGTCTTGCCATAATTGACCTCTATAGCCCGCTTGGTATTGACCATCAGCAGTAGCATTATGGATATTCAATTTTAAGCAGTAGGCATTAAAATCACCTCCCAACAATATTCCACAAGTTGGATGTAATGCTATGACTTCATCAAAAAGATTATCAAACTCTTGGAAGACAGTTGTTATTTTAAGTAGTGCCGGATTGTGATAGAGGGAAACGATAAGCAAGGGATCATACTGTTTATCATTTAGTATAACCAACAAGGCCAGTGTTGCCATGGATTTACATTCTGCTAGAATTTGTATTTTTAAATTGGTGTTTACACAGATGGCTATACCGCCATATGGCCTCCCAGTAAGGCCTTGTTTTGCTTTAATTTGATAGACAGTATATCCAGGCAACAAAAGTTCTTGCTTACACATAGTTTCCTGGCATAACATAATATCACATTTAATGTCTAAGTGCGCATGATTAATCCATGTATATACATTTCTGACACCACACGAATTCCATGACAAAATGGATAATGTACAAGGCTGATTACTGGGGAATGTTGTCCATCGCTGGGTTTAAGGTAGTGGCTAGGACCGATAACCAAGACCAGTCCTTGCTAATGTTTGATAGTCCTGTGAGCCGAGCAATTACAACCGCGTTAATGCCGCCCTGTGAGTCGCCGGAATTTATCTTTGGCGAGTTTGGAGTGATGACCGGAATTGAAGTTTCATTAAAACAGATCGCATCATCGATAGAATCAAAGAGATGCGGCATCAAGCCAATAAATCGTAATTCTTCCGTGTATTGCATCAACAAATTAGTGATGATGGCTTATTGGACCTTACATACCATACAATGATCCTGAATTGGGGGCAAGGTAACCCACTCTATGCCAGCCGTATTCAATGTTCGTAATGCTGGAATTCTACTAAATGCTTGCAACAGGGCACAACGATTAAGGCGCTTGATTCCATTTGGATCTGAAATAATTTCCCATCCTATGATCGTCGTAGAGTACTTGCTAGTTTCACCCATACCATCGTCCTCCCCCCTTTGGTGCTTTGGAGATTGTGACCGTTGACCTTTCTTAGAGGTCTCCACTATAGGACCCTGCGAAATGGGGAAGTTGTTTGAAGACTCAGGGCAATTTACGGCATTTTGGAACTGAGAGAACATATCAGTAGGTACCGAAACCAATCGAGGTGCATCATTATGCATAATGTTTAATTGGTTCTCTAGGGTAACAAATGAAAAAAACACACTAAGTGTGACAATGCGTGGGGCAGTAACAAGGAGGGTTTCCTAAAGAGTTATGGGCATTGCCTCAGGCTTCAAACAAGAAACTATGATTTTATTTGTCACTCAGCGTGGTCTTTGGTGTATCCAGTCTGCATATTGCAAATATATCTCCCTGTCTCCTTTCATAAATAAATATCTTTAAAGAAAAAGCTCTCTCACCCAGAATATCAACAGTTCTATCAATCAGGCTTATTTTATTAAAAATGGTAATTGTCGGCAGGGGAGCGACACTGTTATCACTTGTGTGCTTGTGGGTGGATCCACTGCATGCAATTTTCCACTTTTACAAAGAAAGAGTAAAGAGAGGTGAAATCACCTTTGCTCTTTCATTGTACTCTCCACTTTTGGAAAACATATAAAATCTTCCTGCAAATTACACTTTGGAGCTGATATTTACAATTGATTCCTAAGGCATCCGTCTGCATTTTACAGGTGCTAAATGTAGGCGGATTTCAAAAGAATCCATTAGTTGTATGCCTCTGTGCAAATCTCATGCAGGTGTAAAACTAGTTGGTTTTGCACGCAGAGCAGGAATCTGGAGGAGGAATCATATCTTCTCAAGTCTCTCACTCCACCTGCAAAAGAGCTATAAAAGGGCCCAGAGCAGTAAAAACAAGATTTAAAGTGTTATGGGAGTAGATCATTTTAAATAAATAAATATTTGAATAAAGGAAGGGTGGCAGGAATTTCTCTTGTATGTGGGCTCTTGATCATGAACTAGAATATTGTCCCGCCCCCTGTGATGTCATATTGCTAATTTCCCCTAAATTTCTTTCTAGCTGGCATTTTTAGGTTTCCCCTTCCCTTTTGGCTTTGCCATAGCCTGTTCTCTATGAAGTCTTATGATCATGCATTCTGTGATGGACCAGAAAGTGCTGTTCAGCGGAAACTGGTGCTAAGGTTGCTGGCACCCATATGATCAATGGAACTAGTTTAAACTAGCAAGGGCAAATATTAACTGCTAATTCCTGTCTGGAAATCGTCATGAGGGTGGAGGCACAACGCCCCTTGGAACTGATCGGCAGCCCAGAAGTTGTCAAAGGACATCACAAGCTGAAAGGAACATAGAGAACGGACTGCTCCTTAATGAACGGATTCATTGTTTTGTTGGGAGGCGGGATGAATTGCTGGAAGGCATAGCAATAGTTTTCTCGATTATTGTCATGTCAGGAGGCAGGCACTCTACAAAGGTAAGGCGTCTGGAATCCGGTCAGGTCTGTTAGATGAAGTCCTGCTAGGCGCGGGATGCTGTTTTCCTTGACTTGCAAGCAGATTAATAAAATGCCTGTTTGCCATCGCCTGAAATTCATGCGTGAGCCTGGTTTTTCCAAACGTGTTAAGACTGATCAGAGACTGATTTTGTCACTTATTTCACTGCACTGCTGTTTTCAAAAGGAGCCCGCGTGTGTAAATCACCCTAATTCTGTAAATAACTTATAAGAAAGTAGAAGGGGACAAATAGCACCTGCCAGCTTTGCATACAATAAAAAATCATTATAAGAATTGTTGGGTTTCTACTGCATGTAGAAACCTGGGGCAATGCAAATCATGCAAACAAATTACGGCAATGTAATGAGACGCGGGAGCCAGGGTGTTCGGATGCTAATCCCTTTATTGTCGGCGCCAGAACTGGCGTCGGAGGCGGTGGCCCCGCCTCTTCCTCTTCCTGTGGCCACGCCACAACTTCCAACACAACAAAAAGAACGGACACAAACATTAACAGTGAATACCGTGTCCATAGAAATAGGACACGACAACTCGGACACAACATCTCCCCCCCACTTAAAGAGGGGCGCACCTTATTACATTTCTTCTATCCATCGAGGAGGTCGACGAATAGTCCTTTTGGACGGGCTCCTCCGGGGTGTTTTCTCCCAGCGCACAGGGGTGTCACTGTCGCTGTCGTCCGCATCTCGCGCTTCCACCTGATACTCTGACTCCACCTCTGAGGATTCCTGGTCCGACCTCAAGTGATCCGTGCTTGGTTCAGCGTGTCCCTCAAAGGTCTTGAAAAATGATGAATTTCTCGTGATGGTCATTGTGGGGCTGGCCGCTGTTATCATGGAGCCATTGACATGCGTCACTTCTAGCGGTTCAGGTCTGAACGCCGGGGTGTCCTTGGTATTTTGTTCTTGCCTTACCAGCACCACGTCGCCCACTTGAATGTGGCAAGGCTTGGCCTGTCGTTTTTGATCGGTGTATGCTTTTGTTAGTTCTTTGCTCCTTTTGTCTCTTTTGATGGCGTCACCTACGGCTGTTGGCGACGGACGGGCATGGGGATTGTGGGGCAGTTGGGTACGTATGATGCGCCCGAACATTAGCGTGGACGGACACACCCCGGTGGTGCTGTGTGGAGTGTTCCGGTACTCACGTAGGAGGGTGCAGATGGCCTGCATGAATGACCTATTTGTTATGGAACATATTTGGAGTGTCCTCTTGAGAGAGCTCATGAATTTCTCAGCCATTCCGTTCGCTTGTGGCCACAGCGGTGTGATTGTTCTATGCTGGAATCCAAGGTGTTCCGCGAACATTGCGAAGTCATGTCCACTGAACGGTGGGCCATTGTCTGACTTTACTGTCGATGGTATGCCGTAATCAGCAAAGGTCTTGTCCAGGGCAGGTATAACCGCTTGGGCGCTTGTAGAGTGAATGAGGTGCACCTCGGGGAACCGTGACATTTCGTCCACAATGACCAGCACGTATTTCCCATTTGCCAGGGGTCCAAACATGTCTACAGCCACTCGGTCCCACACTTGCGGAGGCATCTCTGATGGCTGTAGGGGTGCTGGGAATGTTCGGGGACCTACCGCTTGGCAGGTGAGACAGTTGCCTAGGGTTTGTTCTAATTGTTCGTCCATTTTGGGGAACCAGACCTTTGTTCTCAGTTGTCTCTTGGTGGACACTATTCCACGGTGGCCAGCGTGAGCTATGTCCAGTATTTGCCTCTGCAGGCTGGAGGGAATTACAATTCGGTTCTCTTTGAGGAGTAAACCTTCTGGAGACACGGATAACGTGTGTCGTATCAGTCTGAAAACGCGAAGTTGAGCCTTTTCTGCTTCTGTTAGGTCCTTGACATGCCACCGGCCCGTTCGCAGACACTCTTTTATGATGGGCATCATTTTGTCTGTGGATGTGGCTTCCACGAGCTGGGTAATGGAGACATGCTTAGGGAGTGCATTGTTGACCAGGAAATTGAGGTATTGGTTTGCTTTTGTGGATTGTCGTTCCACTTGGGCTGGTAGCGGGTATCTGGAGAGAAAGTCAGCGGGGTTGTTCTCTTTCCCTGGGCGATGTATGATCTTGAAGGAATACTCTTGTAAGCGTAGACCCCATCTAGCAATTCGGGGTGGCATTTTGGCAGTGGGTTTGCCATATATCGTGGTTAGCGCTTGGTGGTCAGTCACGACAGTGAATGGGCGGCCATATAGGAAGAGATGGTAGTGCTCACACGCCCATACGACTGCGAGACTTTCTTTTTCGGGTTGCGAGTACGCGCATTCTGTCTTTGATAGACTCCGACTGGCATAGGCTACTATGCGCTTGGGTGCATTGGGTGGTGCTCCCGGTCTGGATTGAGCTAGAATGGCGCCCAGGCCTACGGGACTGGCATCTACGGTGAGTTCCGTGTCGTAGTCAGGGTCGTAATAGGCCATGCAGGACGCTGATGATATTCGTTGCTTAATTTCCTGGAATGCTTTGTCGCATTCGGTTGTCCAGCCAAATTCCTGGTCCTTCCCAGTGAGCGGGGTGCTCACTGATGCAAAGTCTTGGATATATCTCGTGCAATAACTTGCCATGCCCAGGAAGGATTGTATGCCCGATGATGAGGTGGGGGTGGGGGCATCCACCAGGGCCTGCACCTTTTCAGGATCTGGACGCATGCCCTTGTTAGAAAATATGTGTCCAAAGAACTTGAGTGTGGTCTTGTTGATTTCACACTTTTCTGGGTTGAGTGTGAGATTGGCATTTTCTAACGCCATGCAGACCCTGCGTAGCATGTCATCGTGGCTTTCTTGGGAAGTGCCGAAAATGAGGATATCATCGCTATAATTCAAACAATGCGGGATGTGTTTAATTATCTGGTGTATCTCATTCTGAAAGATCTCGGCTGCGGATGACACACCGAAGCTTAGTCTCTTGTATCTGAAGAGCCCTAGATGGGTTGAGAATGTGGTTATATATCGAGAAGACGGGTGAAGTTCTAGTTGGTGGTAACCCTTGTTCAGGTCTAGCTTCGAGAAGATGGTGGCCCCATGTAGGAGATGTATCATGTCGGTCATGCGTGGAGCTAAGTGTCTCTCTCT
This sequence comes from Ambystoma mexicanum, assembly GCF_040938575.1. Lineage (NCBI taxonomy): Eukaryota > Metazoa > Chordata > Amphibia > Caudata > Ambystomatidae > Ambystoma > Ambystoma mexicanum. The sequence continues at coordinate 643,585,747 of NC_090939.1, forward strand.
ATCGATGGCCACGTTTGGAGCACGCATGTCCACGCAGATGCGTATCTTGGATGTGCCATCTTTCTTGGGTACCGGTACTATTGGCGAAACCCATGGAGTCGGGCCTGACGCTGGTTCGATTATGCCTTGTTGTAGTAATGAGTGGATCTCGTCTTCAACTTGCCGTTGTATGTTGAGGGGAATGCCCCGATAATGTTGGGCAATAGGTTTCACTTGCTGATTAATGTGCAGTTTGATTTGTTTGTCTTTTAAACACCCTAGTCCTCTGAACAGTGCCGGAAATACTTTTTGTATCATGTCTTTGGCGCTGGAGGTGTATGCAGACATGATCTGATACATGATACTGATGAGGCCCATTTGTATCGCTGTGCGGAAGCTTAGGATGCTTCCTCCCGGGACTTCACCTCTGATTACATATATTTTCACTTTCTGGCTCTGCTCCTTGTAGTTGCAGCGTGCGTTGAACATCCCAATACAGTCTAGCGGTCTGTTGGACCCGTAGGGGTATATTAGCGTGTCGGCCTTCTTTAAGTCTTTCTTGACTTCCAGCGATTTGTATATTATGTCATTAATGACATTCACAGTGGCGCCTGTGTCTATCAGAAACTCTAGATTTTGGCCATTTAGTTGGAGTAGAAGGGTCGAACTGTATTCAGTCGCTGTGGCATTTCCAATGGCATGCACGTATGCTCGCTTTCTTTCTCCACTGGATGAAGATGATCTGATTGCGTGTCTGTCCTGAGGCGAGTCATCCACGTATCTGATCCGGTGCCTTGGTCTGCGGTGCGGGGAGTGGCGTCTGCTCTCTCGGTGGTTAGACGTTTCTCTCTCTCTCCTCTCTTCTCGCCTCCTCGATGAAGGCGCTTGTTCTTTGGTTGAGCTGTGAGAGCGCCTCCTTCCATGCGTGGAGCGTCGATGTGAGTTTCTGCGCGGGCTTTCCCGCCTCGAGCGTCCACCTTCTTGACGTCCGGTTTCCCTGTTGCTTCCTGAGTTCTGGAGGAATTTGATGTTCTTGCAGACGGACTGGAAATGATTATCCCCCCCACATTTATCACACTGATGCCCAATCGCAGGGCATGGGCCAACATGAGGAAAACGGAAACCACATCGGTAGCACTTTTTGGTTCTGACGGACTGACAGGCGTGCGGATGGGGCAGAGAGAGGCTGATTTGGCATTTTGCGTGATGGATATCTTGCCTAGAGATTCTGTTTGTAGTGTTAGTGCAGCGTCTGCTCTTGCAATTTGAAGGATCTCTTCTAACGTTCTGCTTTTCTGCAACAATTTTCTGCGAAAGTCAGGGGAACCGCACCCTGCGATGGCTTGTGATTTTAGTGCCTCTTCAGTGGAATATTTGTCAAAATTGCAGTACTTGGCTCTTTTTCTTAGCCTCATAATGAAATTGTCCATGCTTTCGTCATTGTCTTGCGTCGTTGTGTGGAACACATGTCTCTCGTAGTCGACGTTCCGTAAAGGTGCAAAATATGCATTCAATGAGTCAATTATGCCTTGAAAAGAATTGGTGTTGTCCTCGGGCATTTCGAACACGATGTCCCTCACCACGGGGCCCAACGAGTGAAGCAGGATGCCTCTTAACCGGCGCTCTTCTCGCATGCCCGAGGCATCAATGTAGATGTGGAGTTCTTTCAGCCATCGAGCCCATCTGGGTGCCAGGCTGTTGGTGTCCGTCATGTCAAAATGAGGGACCGCTTGTAGCTGCAGGGATTCAGAGGAGTTGTCCTCACCAGTGCTGGCTGCTCTCGGAGTGGAGCTGGCTTGGGGGCTCTGTAGGCCACTGTCAATAGTGTCTGCTGATGTGGTGGTGGACATGGATGGGCTGCGCTGCCGTGGCACTCTACTCACTGGGGTGGCGTGTGTTGGAGGTCCCTCGCCACTACTTTCACCAACGCGGCCTCGCCCGCTGAACGTGGGGGCTAGCGGCGACTTGGGTTGCATGAGGGTATCATGAGTAGCAGGTGGCCCTTATTCACTGGGCTGCAGCGCTTCCTTCCTGGTGTGTGTGTGGGAAAGTTGCAGGGTCTTCCTTCCCCTTCCACTGCAGCACTGAAGGAAAATGAGGACGGCCGTGCCTGGGACAGCAACGTTGGTTTCTGTGGCCCACGTGACTCCGGAGGCTGCCTGCTGGAGGGCGTGGGCGGATCGACGTTGCTCTGCAGGGCCGAAAACGGCGACGTTGCTCCGCGGCCCGCGCGACTTTGAAGCTGCCTGCGGGTGGGCGTGGGCGGGCCGGCGACTCGCAGCGGACCTGGAGGCGGCGGCGTTGCTCCGCGGCCCACACGCGACGCTGGAGCTGCCGGCAGGCGGGCGTGGGTAAGATGTCCTTGTCGCCAATGTTGGGTTTCTACTGCATGTAGAAACCTGGGGCAATGCAAATCATGCAAACAAATCACGGCAATGTAATGAGACGCGGGAGCCAGGGTGTTCGGATGCTAATCCCTTTATTGTCGGCGCCAGAACTGGCGTCGGAGGCGGTGGCCCCGCCTCTTCCTCTTCCTGTGGCCACGCCACAACTTCCAACACAACAGAAAGAACGGACACAAACATTAACAGTGAATACCGTGTCCATAGAAATAGGACACGACAACTCGGACACAACAAGAATGAGCACAGATATTTTTATATTTGATATGTATATGTCTGTGATGGTTATTTAAGATGAACCCCTTCTGTGCACGTAATACAAAATGAGCTTGGTGTTAATTAAAACCCTGAGACATATACACTTATTTGGACAGAAATGTGTTTTGTTGCTCTGGCTTGGGTTGTCCAGCTCTGAATGCAGTTACTTTTGCAGCTTATAAATGGACTGTCCCCCTTCCCTGAAGGGGGAGAAAGGTGGGTTGACAGGTTTCAGCTGGGCAAAAAGAATGTGCCTTATTTTGAGAGGGTCAGGACACCCATAACCCCCTAGTGGTTGTGCTCATACCTACGGGGTGACTGACTACTGCATTAGGTGTATCAATACAGTGACATGGAAATAATAAAAATGTTTACATCTAAAAAAGGAAAAAAGAACAGCATAGTCAAAATCTGGACATTAACCCCCATCTAAATATTGTGATTTAGCTGTCTGGGCAAGGAAGCCCTCTAATGTCAGAAGCAGTTCTGTATGTAAGACTTGGCCAACATTCCACAAAACCGATTTGAGAGGCTGACCAACAGTTAAAGGAATTTCATAGTTGAAGTAATTGCTGCTCAGTGCTGGGTTTCCTTCAGTTTGTAAATCTAAAATTTCATATATTTTCTTTGAATCGTTTGTGGACGACGAATACATGTTGAAAAAGTATCATGTTTTGTGAAATTTCTTTAATCAGGTTAACTTTATCTAATATTAGGGGTTCAGTTAAAATCTAATAATACAATTGCAGAAAAGTAATTAAATAATATAGAAAATCACAAACAAATCAAATGGAACAAGTTTAATCAAGAGGTAGCAATGTTCCACGTCTGTCTGCAACTAGTTGTCATATTTTATAATTAAGCATACCAGCCTTGATTTGTGATAATGCTAGCTACTGGCCCTGGTTACTTAATTTTAGTTGCCAGCGTCTCTGTTTATTTTTTGGGGGAGCTCTACCAGTCAAGTTTATTCTATTTGTGTTGTTCAAAGCCTTGTTTACTTACACTACTGGCACTGGTCAAGTATTTGTGGTCACTATCGTCCCTGTTTAATAGATTTGTATTTGCTACCTTCTCTGTTCATGTGGTGTTTTTGCTACTGGCCATGTTCATGTAATTTTGATCACAACAGACCCTGTTGATGTAATTGTGGTTGCTATCGTTCTTGTTAGCTTAATTGTGCCCACAACATTGAGTTGACCCTCAAATTGTAACTAGTATCCTCAACCCCCTGCTCCTACCCGCCCTCTCTCTATCTCCCTTAATTGGGTACTCCAGCAGCTAATTCTCCACCTTCTCACACACTACGGCTGCCCTTTACTCCTCAGTTCATATAAACAACACCCTGGTCAGTTAGTATTTTCATATTTAGTATTTTGTTGTGATTTGTATGGCACTTGGGCCAAAGCTCTTTACAGAAAAATAACAATGGTACAGAAGGTCTTTTTTGGTAAAAGAACAGCCCCCCCAAATTCACTCTAGTCGCTTCACCCACAACCACTCCAACATCATTTATCCCTAACATTGTCCCCCTGTCTCGATCTCCCTTCAATCCCCCATTTATGTTCACCCAACAAACTAGGATTGGGCCTCTGTGAAATAAAACCTTCTTCCTCACAGACCATATTGACTCTCATCTTCAACAGCTTTCTGTGATAGCTTTTACTGAGGCATGTAGCCCCCTCGCAGCACAGCCACTCTTGCAGCCTTCAACACATTGTCATCCAATTTCTTTCAATCCCTTCTCATGGCTGAAAAGGATGGTGACCCTACTTCTACTTTAAAAAAAAATCTGGATTAAGTCCTTACACCTTACCTCTCAATATCATCATCCTCTACCAGTTGCCACTGCTGACTCCTCATCTCTGATCTTAACCGCTTCTTTGAGTCCCTATCCACTGAGTTCCCAACTGTGCTCCTGGGTGACTTGAATCTGCTGATAACGCCTGCTGCCTTCAACTGGATTCCATCCTGTCACTTTCCAGTCCCCATCCACAGTAAAACAGCACACATCCGGGATTCCAAGATGGCAGGCATCCTGTAAGGATCCCCCCGCAACAGCTCTGCACATGCGGGAACCTGAAAGGAGAAGAAAACAGGCTGATAAAGCTACAAAAAACACACCAGAAAGCAGTGTCGCACGGTGCAACACAGTTGGGGGAAAGTGCCCCCCCAAAAGTGCAGAGAATAGCGGAAAAGCAGCAAGGCACCCGGGCCACGGTGGACGTGACGGACCGTGAAGCCCTCCCACGGATCACAGAAGCTAGCACCCCGCACTGGTGACGGTCTCTAGGGTGATCAGGAGAGGAAGAGCGGAAGCGGTTTGTGGCCCTGCACCACCTTGACCTCCGCAGGCCCAGTGAGATTTCCAGGCAGGGACCCAGTAAAATGGATGAGCGGGACCAGACCCCCGAGTTCGGGAAGGTTTCGACACGTAGGAGGGAGCCCCGGTGTCGAAGGAGAAGCCATCCCCAGTCTGGTCGTGCAACAGCTGGAGCCGACAGGGGGTCACGGCTGAGGAGAGGAGGACCCCATTGAATACAGACACCCACGCCCGGCTCTAACGGCCTAGCCCGAATGCCCCTAGGGCCACAGGATCAGGCGGAGAGGCAGTGCACCTATCAGCCAATGCGTGGGAGTGAGCCGTTAGGACCCAGCAGCGCCATTGAGCTCGGACGAGAGCTGCACACCTCCAGGAGGAACAACGCAGCCAGCAGATCGCTGAGAGGAGAGTTAGGAAGCTGCGACGCTGCCCCCGACACACGGTGGGGGGGAAGAGCCACATAAATAAACATTAAAAGACACGGAGGCCCGGCGGCAGACCGAGCCTCCACTGGTAGTCGAAACATAAGCCCACAGGGCCCACCCACGAAACAAAACCTGAGCGTGGGAGGATGGAGGGGACAGGAGCTAACATGGAGAGCACAACCCAATAGGCATACACAAGAGGGAGTACCCCTCCCATGGGCCTCAATGAACACTGGCAAAGTTCCCCAGCAGAGTGCACCAATAAAGTGGGCAGAGCACACCAGACCTTAAGGCACACTAGCAGAAGGGATTCACCCACTGCAGCCCCCCCATCCCTACTGCGCAGCCTGAACTGTGGGCCCAGCACAGACTGATGACAAGTTGGCCTGGTGGAAAGAGCCGAGAAAGTAGAGATATGCTCAGGGAGATACTATAGAGCTGTGTCGCGCCCACTCCACCTGTCTGGCCGGAGACCGCCGAAGAAGTAAACCACAGGGGGGAAAGTACAGGATTGCGAGAGTGGCCTCCCATGGGGCACAGCAGAGGATGGCAAAAACACAGGAGCACCCCCCAAGCAGACCGCGGCAGGGCACAGTTCCAAGAAGCAAGGTTGTGAGACCTGAGAGGGGTAATCCACGCTGAGGTGGCACAGCCCACAGTAAACGGAGTAGAGGCCCAGGGGAGACCCCGCACAAGTAGGCAGAAACTCGACAGTACGTGGAAGTGAAGGGGACCCACTCCCATTTGGGGTCCCAGCGCTGGCCAAGAGCCAAGACCTCGGGCAAGGGACTGGTAGGTCCTCTGCAAAATCTGAGGCTGAGACAGGGAAGGGGCCAAGCCGCAAGGAACACTAAACAGCGAAGCACAAAGGGGGTGTAACCAGCAAAGCCCTACCTCAACGCAACAGCAAGTTCCGCCTATTCTGCGGGTATAATCAGCAGAGAAAGAGTCCTACCGAGAAAGCCTGGCGTCCCTGATGCCAGGTGCCAGATCGAAAAGTGTCACCCTGAAAATAAAAGGGTCAACCAAACGCCAGGAAGGTCATTTGGGTGCTGGAGACAGAAGCCATCACCGGAACCATGAGCATCCTTGCCCCACAGGACCCGACGGAGCTAGAGCCGGCCCTATCTCAATCCACAATGACCTCTGACAAGGAAGAGCTGTTGAATTGCCTGAAAGGGATGGAAGCAAGATTGACAGACACATTCCAGGCCCAAATGGGGCAAATGAAAGAGGAACCAAAGGCCTCCCTGCAAGAGGTCCGCAAGGAGGTGAATTAGCTCGGGGATAGACTAGACACAGTGGAGAACGGCCTATCTAGTATTGCAGAAGAAGCAAAACAGACTAGCATCTTGCTTGACCAAGTGGCCAGGGCGACCAACAACCTGGAACTACAGGCCGAGGACCTTGCAAACAGGTCACAAAGGTCTAACATAAGGATCAAAGGTCTGCCTGAAACTGCGTGGGACATAGACCTTCGAGACACCATGCAACAAACCTTTAGCAGCCTACTGCCCGACACTCAGCCCGAAGCGATTGGCTTCGACAGGATACACCGCGTGGGACCCAAGAGGACCGAACTGAGAGCTAGTCCCAGAGATCTGCTGGTCACCCTTTCATCTTACGGCCAGAAGGAGGGCATCCTGAGGGCATCCAGATCTCACACGGACCTGACAGTCAACGGAAGCCCCATACAGCTGTATCAAGATCTGGCGCTATCGACACTCCACAAAAGGAGACTCATGCGACCGGTACCGAAGGCCCTACAGGCAAAGCGCATAACTTACAGCTGGGCCTATCCCTTCGGCCTCACATTCTCTTGGGAAGGAAAATTGAGAAGAATCAGCACATGCAAAGAGGGCCTATCAATGCTATGCATCGAGGAGGACCAGAACCAAGGAGATGTCAAATTGACACAGATTACCCCACATAGCACAGCCAACCCATGGGAATGATCCATGGAGCGGAAAGGCAGACCACAAATGCAATTCACTACTGCCCAAGGAGAAGCCCTACAGCAAAAGAGCAAGACACAAAAACTAGCCTGCAAGGCTGAACCAAATGTACGCCTGTGCGGAGACAGGGCCAAACCAAAATTTGGAATCCAAATCAGGGTATGGGAATATCCTGGCACAATGAAACCAAAGGCTGACTCGTAGCCCAACGCCCAGTAACATTATCGGGGGGGGGGGGGATTCCGTGGAACCCCGGTCACATGGGCCTTAGGGGAGGGGCATGGGACAAGGGGGGGAGGTTGGAGGGAGGGGGACGGGAACGCAAGGAGTAATTGGGACGATCCAGAGTCAGGGTGACAAAGAAGATAATGAAGGCAAAGGGGGAGAGGGGTCGGGACAGGGAACATGACGAGGAGAACGGGCAGCAACTCAAGTACACCCTGAAATGGCAGAGGTGACAATAGTATCCCTGAACACCCAAGGGCTGAACTCACCCTCGAAACGCTGTGCACTCCTGGTTAGGCTGGTGGCAATGCAGACGACAATAGGGATTCTATAAGAAACCCACCTTCTCCCAAAAGACGAGAAGAGGATGGCCCATAAGGCTTTCCCCCAGCAATATCATGCATCCTGTGGGAAAAATACAGGGAGTGGCCATACTGATCAGCCGAGAATTGGGGTTTAAGAAACTACAGCTCTGCAGAGACACAGAAGGGAGATACCTGGGGCTTAAAGGCATAATCGGAAAGCACACTTACACAATAATCGCCCTATATGCTCCCATTGAAAGACAAGACACATACATCATGGGAATACTAGAGAAGTTTGACAGCTGGTGTGAGGGTCAGATAATTATAGGAGGGTACTTTAACAGTGTTATGGTCCCAACACTGGACAAAACACCCCCTCACAACAGCAGATCAGAAAAACAGGCAAGCACTCGGGAAACTCTTTAGAGTACTGGGGGTGATAGAATCATGGCGATTCTTTCAGGGGGAGAACAGGGAGTACACACACTACTCGTCGGTCCACAAGGGCTACTCCAGGATAGACATGATCCTGATCACGGCATCTCAGGTGACGAAAGTAGAGATAGGGGTGCAATACCTCTATGACCATGCTCTGGTTGTGGTATGCATCGAGATGGGTGGAATAAAGGAAAGGGGAAAGACCCCCTGGAGGCTAAATGAGCTGGTACTTAGGGACACAGCACTTAGGGTACACATGGAGGGAGCGATAAATATTTATTTCAAGGAAAACAATAATGGAGAAACGGACTGGAGGATAGTCTGGGATGCAGGAAAGGCGGTAGTCCGAGGAGAATTTATCCCGCACACAGCGGCATACAATAGAGAAAGGGCTCTCATAACACAACAGCTTGAAAGGTAGGTAAAAGAGGCCGGGAATCGACACAAAGCCCGTCAAACACAGAAATCATTAAGAGAACTAAGAAAGATTAGAGCACAGCTTGAAAACCACACCGTGGACCGGGTAGCCCAATCGCTGTTAAATACGAAGCAGTCATACTACATACACGGGGGAAAGCAAAAAAATTCTTAGCCGCCAAATTGAAGAAACAAAAAACATGTAACTATATAGCGCAACTGAAGAATAAGCAAGGGGACCCACGCACATCAGAGAAAGAGAAGCTAGAGATAATGGTGCAATTCCATGAGGAACTACTACACAGTGCATGCCTCAACCCCGACACTCAGGAAACCTGCGTGAGGGATACCCCCCTTCCCCAGATCACGGAACAAGACAGACTGGCACTCGGGAGCCCGATTACATCCCAGGAGGTCAGTGATGTGATTTCTGCATTGACGGCAAGTAAGGCCCCGGGCCCAGATGGATGGCCTGGGGAACAGGTACTATAAAACCTTCGGCACACAGCTATTGGCCCCATTAACGCACCTCTTCAATACCATTAGAGAAAAGGGCTTGGTCACGCCGATATGGGCAAGTCCACGACCATACTGACTTTGAAACCGAAAAAAATATCCCTCAGAATGCACAAGCTACTGCCCTATCGCACTCCTAAACACAGACGCGAAGATCTATGCCAAAATCCTGCCGATGTAAGTCCTGCCTGGTAGGATCAGGCAGGTTTCCTCATGGGTAGGCATACACAGGATAACGTGAGGAGGGCCATAGACATCATAGACATGGGGACGCGTACACAACAAGGGTTCTCGGTGGCATCACTAGACGCTAGACGGGCCTCTGATAGCCTGAACTGGGAATACCTGAGGTTGGTTTTGTAGGACTTTGGGTGCGGCCAGGAATTCACCACAATGGTACTAGCCAACTTCCAAAATCCTGTCAACAAGCTTCATAGTTAATGGGCAGAACTCGAAACAAATTAAAATAAGGCGGGGCACACAGCAGGGATGTCCCCTCTCCCCTCTGATTTTTGCGATGGCAATGGAGCCTTTCGTGATCCAAACTAGACTAGATGCGGAGTTTAGGGCGGTGATATGTGGGAAGGTTACCCACAAAATTGCATTATATGTGGACGATGTCATGTTCTTCATGAAAGACGCCAAAAACACTTTACCCAGGCCCATGTCAAAGTTGCGAGAGTTCGAGGAGATAACAGGGTTTTCCATCAACCTCTCCAACTCTAAAGCACTAAATTTAACAGAGAGAGCGGAAGAGATTGAGATTCTGGAGCATACATTTTCCCTTATCTAGGAAAAAGAAAGCCTGGAATACCTGGAAATACACCTAGCTAAAAGTTTAGGTAGATTATACAGGGCAAACATCTCTCCCCTCTGGAGGCAGCTACAAGAGGACATGCAAAGGTGGGACACTCAAGATCTATCATGGTTAGCACGTATCGTTGCAGTGAAAATGACGCTCCTTCCCCAGTTACTCTACGTGGTAGGGTCACTGCCCATAGCTATACCTCCCAGTGCTATCAAGGAATTACAAAAAGCAGTATTTGCTTTCATCTGGCAGGGCAAGAAACCTTGGATACAAAAACGCATCTTGACGCGCCCTCCATTGCTGGGAAGACTGGGAGTCCCGGATGTGGGGAAATGTGTGTTGGCAGCACACCTGGCGGCAATCTTGAGGTGGGCAAAACGAGAGGACCTAAAAGGCTGGTGCGGGATAGAGCAGGCAGCCACAACGACCCCCCCTGGGGGCACTGCAAGCACTCAACACGGGAGTCCGGGAGAGAGGGGGGCTTTACTGGAAGAAACCAAGATGTCTCTACAGAGCTCGGACAAAGCCTTGGGAGGGAAACACATTAGGCAAAGGATGGGCCCACTCACTCCCCTAGCACATAAGCCAGATTTCACACCTGGTCTACAGTGAAAAATCTGGGAGGGGTGGGCGGAGGCTGAATCTTTGACCCTCAAGGACATGTACAGAGAAGGGTCCCCATTGCTCTTCACTGACTGCCAACAGAAATTTGGAATTGAGGAAAAAGAAAGATATAAATACATGCAAATCAGACACTGGATCACACACCCAATGGTGAGAAGGGCAGACACGAGGACATTGTCGAGTCTGGAGTTGACTATGCGGGAAGACCAGACGAAAAGAGGGATAGCGAGGCTATACAGACTATTGGATAACACACAACCAGAAGATAACCTCCCGTACAAAAGAAATTGGGAAAAGGACACAAGGTCGAACTCCCAATGTCACCTAAGACAGTCCTCCTGGGAGCTGCAGCAGAAGGCGCCTATGCAATGTCGGGGCACAGAGATGATTTCAGAGCCCCGTTAATCACACACCTACTGTCAGCAGCAAGAATCACTCTGGCCCAGAGATGGAAGGAAGACTGATACGGGGCCGACTACAGCTTGGTGGTGGGTCAAGATCTGAGGGGTTATGCTAATGGAAAAAATCTGTGCCCTCAAAATGGGGAAGTACCTGAAATTCTTGGCTGCCTGGAACCCATTTCACGACTTTACGAAGGACAGGGAAGCCTTCTTCTTCAGAAGAATACTTAGAAATATGCAAGTCATTTGAAGGACCAGCTACGGCTACATCCCTGCACACACCGATTGGGAAAGTTAATATGAATGTAAGACTCTGGACACTGATGTGTTGGGGTAAGAGGAGTGGGGGTGTTGTAGGTTATGTTTGTACTGGAAATAGTCGGGGGCAGATGAGTAGCCATCAAACGCGACATAGATGGCATGAAGAAGTTCATGTGATTCACAGTTGGTTAATTGTCATTTTTGACTGTTGTAAAGCCTTCGATTAAAAATAAAATAGTTAAAAAAAAAAACAGCACACATACCAGAAAATGGTGTTCCTATCTTAACTATTGTGCCCCTTCCATCAATGCCGACCCCTTCGAATACTGCCTATAGTACTTGTCATTGGCCTTTGTAATATTTTCCGACACAGGATTCAGCCTTTTCCGCGATATGAGATCCTGCTTATTTACAAGGAGACTACATTTTTTTCGCATTGTTCATATGCTTAAAGGCAAAACACTGCACCCCTCTACTCTCCGCATCTAGAACCAGACAAAAATTACACTGTCCATGTGCAAGCTTTTTATCGAAACCCAACATATTGCCATATTTTCTATCCTGTAGAGTAGGCGCTCATTGCCATCACCAAGGTGGCGCTGACCAGATAGTGATGTAATGCACCGAGCTTTAGCCTATGTACACTTATGCATTCTTTATTAAAATGGTGTTGCTAGTGTGGAGGTTTGCACACTTGGATTGACAAAGCGAGCTGCGTTTGAAATTCTACTTCAGTGTCTTTAAATGTTAGATGTTGTAGCCTAAAATGTCCTTAAATGACCTACAATAAAAGAAAATAATGAAATGATAACTGCTACAATGCATATTTTTTCTTCTTAACCAAGGGATTTACTTTTTATTTGCTGTACTGTTGCTCTACAATAAACTTTGGTGCTGTAACCAATGGAAAATGTATCTCTCATTGAATTGTCATGCTTCCCACCTTTTCTTACTTTAAACAGTGATGTTATGTTAGCTATATTAACTGCTGTATTCAATGGATATGACTCTGGACTATAAATCACATAATGCATTTGGCAGAGGTATGAAAGCACACACTGATATTGTAGTACTTGTGTGGTGAGATTAGCAGCAACTATCCACACACAATCCAATGCAAAATATCATTCAAGGATACTCCTTGTCATTCAGCAAAATCTGTCCACAATGGAGGCATATTTTGAGCTGCATATCGGAATCTTTCGGCCTCTGTGACCTTAACTTTCGTTTTGCACTCTTCGAATGTTAGCCGGGTTTCCACCAGTGTAAAATTCTGCTATTTGCCTTAGTCCTCCTTTCCTTCATTTGCCGAAGCTTTCCCGGATGTCCCGGGAGTGAACTCTGGGTTGTGCCATATCTGGGAAAGAGGTCCCAGGGTGCCCTTGCAGCCCCATTTGCGGGCCGCCCTTCTCCAGCATTCCACTGTGTTTTTGGTAGCTGTTAGTGGACCTGCGTTCAGGGAATCCCTGGGTTTTGTGATGTGCGGGAGGGCTTAGAGCGGTGCCGGACTCCAAGCTTCCTCTAATTGTTTCCAGCCAGGCTGGTTGGTGGGCGACTGCCATGCGAAGTCCTGTGATAGTTGCGCTGCGAGGCAGTGTCTGGCGATATCCGGCACTCCCAGACGGCCCATGCCCGCACCTCAGAGCATGACTCGTTTAGCTACTTGTTTTTTTTCTTGCCCCATACATATTTCAGTAGCCCCTTTTGTAAGTGTTAGAGTTCTCTCTCGGGGATTGTGACTGTGAAGGCCAGACTATGGTAGACTAGTCTTGGTACCAAATTCATTTTCAGGGCCGTGATTATCCCTAGCCATGATACTTCTTGTTTATGCCAGTGCTCTAAGTCTTTGAGCATCTCTCTAAATAATTTTGGAAAGTTGGCCCGATATATGCGCTCTATTTTATTTGGGAGCTGAACCCCCAGGTAGTTAATGTGGGATTTGGCCCAGGGGATGGGATGCTTACCTGCCAGTGTTTCTCTGTGTTTTTGCGAGATATTAAATTGTAAAGCATTGGATTTAGCGTAGTTGACCCTGAACCCTAATGCTTTACCGAAGGCCTCGTTCTCTTGCCACAGGGCCTCCATAGAGTCATCTAGCTGAGTTAGGGTGAGAAGGACGTTGTACACATACATGGCGGCTTTGTAGTAGCTATCGCCCACTTTTAGGCCCCGTGTGAGGGAGTTTTCTTGTATTCTAGATGCAAATGGTTCCATAGAAAGTGCGAATACTAATGGCGAGAAGAGGGCGTCCCTGGCGCGTGCCTCTGCAGATATTAATTTTGGGTGATCTGATACCGTTTATTCTTAGGGAGGTGGTGGGATGCTGGTAGTTGGCTAGGGTCCATGTCCTAAATCTCAGGCCAAACCTAAAGTGGATTAGTGTTTCGCTTATATACCTCCAGTCTAATAGGTTAAACGACTTATGTGCGTCGAGTGAGATAACCGCTAGTTCTGTCCCTGTACTGGTTGCGCTTTGTATTAGGTTTCAGGTGTGTCTGATGTTGTTTTGTGTACTGCGCCCTGAGATAAACCTTGTTTGGTCTGGGTGGATTCGTTCAGGGAGAATTTTTGCCATTCTAATTGCTGGGATCTTAGAAAAGATCTTAGCATCGTTGTTCATTAAAGTTATAGGCCGATATGAGGCCTATTGCTCTGGGTCCTTACCCGGCTTTGGGATGAGCACTGTTAGAGATTCTTCCATAGTGGGAGCAATACTACCTGTCGTTAGGAAGGAGTTAAATAGTGTCACGAATTGGGAGGCTAAGATGTGGGCGAATGTTTTCTAAAACCGAACTGTGAGCCTGTCGGGGCTCAGGGCTGCATTTTTCTAGCCTTGTATTGCTTCCACTATCTCCTCTATTGTAATTTGGAGCTCAAGGGAGCATAATTGGGTTGGGGCTCCCTTTTCTGGGTTGCCCCCAAGTAGCGGGTTAGTGCCATTTTCTCTGTTGGGGTTCCCGACATGATTTCCTGGTGATTGTTTGTCATAACCTCCACCTTGTCTCCCTCCGCATACCATGTCCACCCATCTGGACTTTTGAGTTTCTGGATGTTATTTCGGGTGTGTAGTTTTTTAAATGAGTATACTAGCAATCGGTTTGCTTTGTTGCTGTTCATATAGTAAAATGGTTTGGTGTATGCTAGTGCACACGCCAACTTATCAGCTAATTGCATTTCCAGAATAGATTTAGCTTTTTTTTAGCTCTCTGCCTATTTTAACGGATTGGTGTTTTTTTTAAGCTTTTTTCCAGCTCCGCCACCCTCACCTGGTTTGTTGTAATTGCCGCCTTCTTCTTTGTGCTGCAGCGCAATTAATCAGTACTCCTCGTATCACTGGCTTCATTGCGTCCCAGACTGTTGCTTCAGAGCACTCCATTGCAGTGCTTTTCCTAAAGTAGCAGGTGAGTGCTTCCGATACTTCGGTTCTGTTTGCTATGTCTTGTAGCATGGTGTCTTGCAGCTTCCAATGCCTTGAGGGGTGGGGGGGTCTGGGAGGCCTTCCATCATTACACAGCCAGTACTGGGGCGTGGTCTGACAATTCTCTAGGATGGATTTGGATCTCTCCTACACAGGGGAAGAGTGTCTTGTGGACATGTGAGTAAAATGTGTAGTCACAAACACCTTCATTAGCAAGTCTCCAAATATCTATCGCTCCTGTTTCCCTCATGAATTCAGCAAACCCTATTGCCCGGGAAAAATCATCCCTAGTGGGGGGCAGCGTTTTATCGATATGTGGGTCTGGGACTAGGTGTATGTCACCTCCTATCAGGAGGTGGCCTTCTGTGAATGTGACTATGGTTGGGAGAACCTTGCAGAGGAAATAGCCTTCTACACTGCTCTGGCAGTATATGGAAGCCACAATTAGTGATTGCTCCATCAGCAGTCACTTTACCAATATGTACCTCCCCCTTGGATCTCGTTTTACTGACACTTGTGTGAGGGGGAACTCCTGGCTAAATAGAATTGCTACAAATCTCTTTTTCTCAACTGCTGTGGCGAAATAACGCCCCGAATATCGGTGGCAGTGGACCCACTTCTCGTCTGCCTCCAGGAGGTGAGTTTCGTGCAGGCAAACGATTTTGGCGGAGAGCTGCGCTAATCTGCGCTCCGCTGACCACCTTTTCCCTGGGTAATTAAGGCACTGCACATTCCATGTAACCAGGCACAATTCCTTGCCAAGATCAAGTGCCATGTCTGTTCTCAGTTTTAATAATTCGCTGTCCCCTTAATGCCTCTGCATGCCCCGCAGTGTATACACAGTCGCTCTTGTTGAATAACCTATTGCCTTCCTTATTAGGTGATTCAATGCCTCTGTCTTTCGCTCCTGTCCATACCCTCGAAACAGTCTCTCCCCAACTTCCCCCCACCCCTCCGCTCCCTGAAAAGCGAGTTGTTGAGCCCAGCCCTCAATTTTCAGGCCAACCGGCTCAAGCCCACATGACGACTTTACTAGGGACCAACTGGGCCTCTTGCAAACTTGAATAAAATATTGTACTTGCAGTTAGCTTAGTTCATCGTCCATTAAGCTGCCATCTCAGGTTTCTGTTGTGGTTGTCTCCGCCTCTGTTCGTGTCTTTCCTTCCCGCGTATGGTTGCAATGATTTGGGTGGGAGAGTGCAGTTCTTGCGTGGCGGGTGTCCGCCGTTTTGTGGTGGGAGTTTAGGATTTATGGAAAGACCAGCCATACAGCCTCATTGTTGAATACAACCATCTTTTGGGGGAGATCCTCTCAATCAGTCTTTATCGCCTTTCCTGCTGTTTTGGGTCGGGCCCTTAATCCTGCGTCTGCAGTCCACCGGGGTCCAGGGATTTACAGCATCCCTTCATTTAGTTTCATCATGTGCTGTTCTCTTTTCAATGTCTTCATTCTCCCCATCGGGGTCCAGGAGTCTTTCCGCTTCTTTCAGGTTGCGAATTTACCATGTCTTGCCCTCCAGGGTGACATTTAATGTGGGCAGGAACCTCTATCGATACAGCACTTTCTTTTCCTGCAGCCATTCTGTGTGTTGTTTTAGGGCTTTCCTCTTCAAGAGCATGGTTGCTGCTAGGTCCTGGTAGCGCACAATTGATGCATCCCTGAAATGGATGCGTGTGGACGTCCTTGCTTCCTGCATGATCTCCTCCTTGAACCTTTAGAAGTGTACTCTCGCCAATACATCCGGGTGCATGAAGATACCTTGTCTTGGTCTGGTTCTATGAACTCTGTCGAGTTTGAGTGGGGCGCTGTCGGGTAGAGTTAGGATGAAACGGAAAAGGTCCAGTGTGAAGTCACCCAGTTCTGCATCCGTAACTGAGTTTGGGATGCCCCGCAGGCGAATGTTGTTACAACAGGAGCGATTCTCTGAATCTTCCTGCTTGAGTGCCAGGGATTTGCATCTCGCTTCCAGTGCCGAGATTATGTCTGCTCCTTCCCCGATATCGAAGGTTTGGTCGCATTGTGTGTTCTCTATCTCGACAGTTCTGCTTTCCATCTCATCTATGTGCTTGTCCAGGGCTGTGATCTTCCTCACAACTTCCTCTGTGTCCTGCTGGTATTCTTTAGTCATAGCTGCTAATAGGTCTTGGAGATCAGCCTTGGTTACTGCTTGCCATTTTCCTGTCTGGGTGCTGCAGGCTGGGCCTTCTGGTTGGAGTCTGCACTTCATCAGTGAGGAGTATGGAGGGGCGCTTAAGTGGGTTGTTTCATTGCAGTGCCCTAGCTCAGTGTTTTACTGCTGCTCTTGATTGAATTTATGTTGCAGATTCCTTCTTGTGTGGGACATACACTTTGCTTGTCTGAATTTGCGTGGCTGGACATTTCGCTCCTATTGCCCTCTCTTCTGGGGTGTGCTCCATTAAGGCGGGTGTGTGTTGATAGCCCTTGTAGTGGTGAGTGTGTTTATTGTGTGCTCGATAGTCCCCACTTGATGAGCGGCGTTCCCACCGATGCTAGTTTTGAAGCGCCTTATGCGCTCTTCATTCCCCCCGTTCTGCTCCCAGGGTAGAACGTCAGTGTGCTTCAGAGGGATTTGCTTGGGTGATTGCTGGTGCCCATGGCCCGTCTCTGTGGCTTCTTCACTATGGTTATTGGGGATGTGGGATCTGGGGAGGTGTTCTCCCCGTTACCATTTCCAGCTTTAAGCTCCCTTAATTTGGAGTTAGAGCGCATATCTGGATTTTCCCTGGGGCTCTGTTGCTTTCAGAGATGCCACAGAGGCTGGTGCGTTGGTGCGCACGCACATCTCGAGCGGGTCAGCTCAAATCCTTCAGGGCCTTCGGATAGGTCCTAGGTGGGGTTAGGGCCCCCCAGGTGATTGGGCCGCCCCCACTTGCGGGATCCTGCTACTTAGCCCTGCTTCATCCCTCCCGTCCGGATCTCTGGGACGGGGGGAGAGTTGATGTTGCTGTTGTGGTCGGCTTTTTGTTGCTGAGGGAGCCTCTGCGGATGACTGCAGGCGTGGTGGCCCGGCGCTTCCCCTACTGCTCAGAGGATCCAATGGAGGTGCCTAGGCAGCACCTCGCCTGATCCCACCTGCGCTGTTGCCCCCCCCTCTGGCTCCAGGTCGGCGTGCCTCCAATGCCGCTGCTTAGGTCGGATGGTATGCCGGTAAGCTTTTGTGCCCCACAATCTGCAGGGGTGCTCAGAGGCTTTAATTCATGGAGCGCTGTGGTTGTCCGGGGCCCGCTTCCTTGTGACGAGCTGGTCGGGTACCGCCGCAGGGCCATGCCAGTGGTGTGGGGGCCATATCATCCCTGCTGTGTTTATCGCTGTGCCGGTTCGCTCCATCCAGGGTTGCAATGGAGGCCATAGATGCATGTGTAGTGTGGCTGTCTGCGGGCATGTCTGACTGCACTAGGCAGTCCTCAGCGTGCTGCGGGATGTCCCTGTTCCAAGATTGTGGTGCATTGGACCTCAGACGCCATTTGGTCCGCCCCGTCGGGTGTGCGCCTGCTCCAGTCCGTTGCCTAGTACACCTGCGTGGGATCACTGCAAATATCCAAACTTCGTCTGCTTATTCTCAATACTGCAATCTTTCATACCGCTTGTTTGCACCACAAACCAACCGTTATTGCTGCTGTTATCCTGTCGGCAGCAGGGCTCGGGCCGGGAGCTTTCACAGCGCCATGCCGGGAGCCCCCCATTTGGTTCATTTCTGATCAGTAGTTCCCTTTTAGAAAACCCTGTCCTCACCTAGGAAATGGTTTAAGTCCCTATAAAGAAGGTTCTAAATAATTGGGAAATTAAAGAACCATGTGGAAACCTTTCTGTAAAATGTAATGTTTTGTTATAAGTGGGTGTCTATATGTTTTATATTGTGATTTGTCACTCAAGCAGTAGGGTGCGGGTACATTTATGATTACTGTATCAATAAATGTTGCAAATATGTGGACATGCTTGATGAATTTACTTTGAAAAAATAAATTGAATTTGTTATGTAAATAAGCTTATCTCTATTATTGACTATTCACTAATACAGATACATTAGTGGATGGTGGTTCTCTGTTAGATTTGTCTGTTTGGTGCCGGAATTCTCTTGTTCCATAAGAAATTGGGTCCCTCCATTTTGTTTTTCATAGCTATCACTGTGAAACAGCAATTACTTCGGTTAATATTAATGTTTTTACATATTATGTCTGCTAAACGTAGATCATGCGGTCCAAATGTGGATGAATGAGGGTGTTCATCTTGAAGAGCTCTATCTTTTTCTTTGTCAAAGTGAAAAAGCAGGAATAGTAATGGTATAGACTATTCAGTTTCCCAGTGTTCTGATGTCTCATTGTAATGTGAAGTAATGTAGTTATTTTTGATCCATGGTGTTCTGTTGCTGCTTTCTAAGAACCCTCTGCCTGTCCATGTAGTTCAGACGCCTGGCAAAGTGGGGCTGGTATTTAACAGTCAAGGGAATTCTTATAGTTCCCGAAACAAAAAAAAGTCAAACACAAAAAAAAGCCTTTTATGTGGCGGTTCTGGAACTCAATACCTCGTTCTTTGTGACTTGCACCTTCTCGTGTAACTTTTCGGCATGGTTTGAAAACCTATTTTCCTAAATGATTTCATGCTCATGGTTGCATTCATATTTGTTCTATATTAAAATTTGATGTCGTCTGTATTGATTTGCGTTACAGCGCTCTCTGTGCATATGTGGCAAGGTTTCCGCAATATTAAGTGATTGTAAACAAATCAAAGGTATAATAAACATTCTGTGCACTCTTTAAATTGAAAAGCTGTTTTCAAAAGGTCAGGTTTCTATGGCTTGCTTGCAGGGATGCCTTTGCAAACCCCTCCATGAGTTTGAATATTATCTTAACAACTATCCTCAAATAATGACCATTTGACTGGTCTTCTATGTCTTTGTTTTCGAATTTCACTAATTTAGCCGTCTCGTAGTCTCACAGACAGCGGCGTTCCCATTGTACGCTCCACATTTTCCAGCCATTTATCTGCTTCTGTCATCCTGTCATACAAGGCTGCTCAATTTATGTTTGTGCGGTTTTCATCTTTTCCAGGTAAATTATCCAAATTCTGAAAGAGTGACTCCAGATTACACTTCCATCATTTCTAACATAGCCACACTATCACTCTGCAGTTATAGCTTCAAAGCTGCTGCTCTTGGCGACGATGCACCTTGTCCCTGATTTTCTTGTGTGAATGTATCAATTTTCATGTACTCCTTACAGCTCCTCCAGGATTACAGAGCTGTAACTGGCACAATAATAATCATAGTTCCACTACTATTCATACATCTTGAAATCAGATCATCGGTCGTTATGTTGATAACCAGTTTTAGTACATGCAATATTAACACTCCACTGGATTTATTCAGTGGTAAACAACACAAAGTGCCTCATAACAATTATGTCAGTAATTCAAATTGTTTGTGAGGAATTACTGGCAAACTGAAAGAATATTACCACCACATCTGGCAGAATTACTGCTGGTTTACGAGTGGGATAACAAACTAATCCCAATGGCTAGAGTCCATAGGATTCCATGGGGATTTTTGCCGATTGGCTACAAGCATTAATTCTGCTGTGGTAAATCTGCCAGGTTTTGGAGCTGAAGTGGAGGATTTACCTCCTAGCTACACACTGGAGCTAAATCTTGCACTTCACTTCTAAACTCAGAGTTCAGCAGTGCATGAAAGCTGCAATAAAGTGGCAGTAATTCTGTTGCCGTAATTTTACTGCCACTTTTTCACCTCAACACCAAACCTGTAATGAGGCCCATTAATGACGTTTACTGCTTGCTGATATCACTCTCTGGTACTTTTCAAAATATACATCAGTTTACTGTCCAACAGATAGAACATTTTTTTATGAAAGTCTCGGAACTGCAACACATTTGAGCAGTGATGTATTCATCCATGTCACAATTTGTTTAATTTGAGAAAAATAGTAGACAAGCAAGTGATCAAGTTGCATAATACAGTTTATAGATGTATGATTAGATGCATGTGTTTTAATTTTCACACATTCTGAATGCATATCTTTAAATGAATGTGTTTTAGGTCGAGGAATTGGCACAGCCTTGATCCGACATGTTGCATCGGAAGGAGATGTAAAATACCAGATTAGATTTTATGGAAGAAATAGCTCAGATTTTAGGCTGACGGGAAGTACCATATGGTTGAAAGAGATGCAGGGTTCAACAATAGCAGATCAAGGTCAAACCTCAACTTTGCAGCAGGCTAAATCAGAAGATAAGTTAAAAGAAAAGGCAGGCAAGTACCAGTGATCATTTAAAAATATATGACCGACAACATGTTCATTAAATAAATAACACAATGCATATCTCTATTTAGTGCTGAATTGGGAGACACCGAACAGTCTCCAGTGGTGTCTTAGACTAGGGATAATGTTATTTTCATAAGGATGATTGTTTATTTCGTGTACACATTTGCTAACAAATGGACAGTTTTAATAAATATCAATGTTGTAGGTGTAAGTAGTTCTACAGAGACCCATGTCTGATGTTAGATAATGGGACTGGGGGAAATCCCAGGGCATTGGATCACCACTCAATCCATGATATAGAACAAGGAGTACATATATTGTGGGCCCAGGCTCTGTAGTCCATCCCTAGACTTGTTGTGAGCCCCATCAAAATAGCCCCAAAATGTTGAACCAGTGTGAGGAGAGACTACGCTATTAGCCAGATAGAATGGAGTCATTAATGCCATTACCTATGTGTCTGGAGGTGGTACCAGGGAAGGAGAAGGAGAGGTGAGGTAAAGGCACCAGCTACGTATGGAAAACATGAAAATCAGAGAACAGGAATGTGGGAATGGGAAGTAAAGGAGATAGTAGGATAGTAGTAGCTGAGGCAAACACAAATGGAGGAGAGGGGCATCGGGGGAAAGGGGTGAGGAGAAGAACAGAAGTGGAAGAAGAGAGGAAGCTCCCCGTATAAAAACTATAAGTCTAAACATACAGTGGTGGTGAGGGGTCTGAAGCCAAAGCAGCACCTGGCCATGATACCCCTGATGCAGGCCTGCACCAGCAGCAATGCCAAGAGAAGCCTGTTGACTCAAGGGCCCAACCCAAGCCACAGTGTCTGGCATCAGGCCCTCAAGATGATCCAAGTTGCCAGGTTGGTGGCCCCAGAAAAAGCAGACTTCCAGGTGCACCAACCTCAAGACCACCTTGTAAATAAAGGTTCTAAAAGGTGTAAAAAAAAGAAGTGTGGGGCACTTAAAGCTCCAGAGACTGAGTGATTGTTTCAGAGGAAAAGACTGAGGGCCACTACCCTAAGAAAGAGCTTTTCATTTATTTGTGTTTACTCCCAAGCCTCACTTCTTTTGCTTAGCCAGACCCAATTCCCTGATACTCTTCCAGAGTGCAATGTTCAGTTCATGAGGTAAAGAAGAGTACAGAAGGTGAGTTTCAGAGGAAGAGAGGCAAGGTGGATAGGTGTTAGAGGAGGTATGGCTAGCTTCTTGGCCTCGTTTGTTGGAAGGAGGTAGAAAAGAGATAGAGTAGTGGGCGTTTCGAGTTGTGAGTTTTAAAATAGGGATAGAAAGGAGGACGTTGTAGCGTAATTGGAGAAAGTGTAGGGAGAGGTGAGTAGGAGGAGCAGCAGGAGTGAATGCATTATAGGCTAGTAGCACAGCGTAGAGAGACAGAATAGTAATTAGGGAGCTTTGGGTACTCACGGATGCAACATGGAGAAAAACAAAAGCAAAGGCTCATAGGCCAAGAGGCAAAGAGGCTGGTCAAGGGACGGTATTCACCCTTCACTTTGTCAAATAATCTGGGGAAACGAGAAGAAAAATATGGATGAGCAACTGCTAATCTTTTTTTTAAACTATATTTCTATTAATTTTACAACATTTCAAAAAAAGAAAAACATATTCCCCCTACACCCCCCAACAAAAACTACAACAGGGAAATGTTTCAATAACAAATCCAGTCCACCAAGGGAACATAACGGACACTTAGGGTTATCTTTTATACCACCCATACCTCCTGACTCGCCCATTTCTTAGTGAACTGACCCTCATTCATCCACGAAGGTGGCCATATCATCATGAACCATAAATGTTAGCTTCTCCTTTGTGTAAATGTCCCAAGCCTTTTGTAACCACTCCTGTTTTTTCGGGACAGACTGATCTTTCCACTTTTGGGCCACTGCAAGCCTGCGCGCCCTCAACAGGGCTTGCCACATCCTTGGAATCTGATGGACTTCGGTACGATTCGGGGGAATACCCAGTAAAACAACCAGTGGGTTTAATTCCAGTTTGTCCCTGTCACCTCCTTTATCCAGCTTAACAGTTCAGGCCAAAAGCTTTGAATGGAGAGGTTCAACCAACATAAATGGTGGGAGGACGCCACCTGGTTACAGCCTTGAGAGCAGAAGGGGGCGACTCCCTTAAACGTTTTTGATAATTAAAACAGGTCTCTGTGCCATTTATGCAATACCTTGAAGTTATCATGGGTGGAGAGGTTGCCATGGAATGTTACCTTATAAATCTTCTCCCAAAGAGACTTTGGGAGTACCTGCCGGGCCAATGTGTCCAATACTTTTTATATATATAATTTCGAGATTATCCCCTTCTTTGAAGATAACTAATCCGGGACCTTTTCAAATGTGGAGAGATCCCTTTCAAAGAGCGCTACCCATCTCAGATCCATCAAATATCCTTTCAAGCATGGGTATTTGAAGACCCTGATTGAGTAACACCCCAACATATTGTGAATTTCATCGAAACCCTTGCCATTCTGAAACAGTTGAGCCACCCTTTCTAATTCCCTGTCTGACCATTGTTGGGATTTCCTGAGCCTATCCTCCCCAGATCAATGGGTGCCCCCCAAAGGGAACTCATGAGTGAGGGCCACAAGGCTAATTGAACGGCACTGCCCCATTTTGTTGAAGTGGACCAAAGAACTTCCAATGTAAGCTGTGAACTCACCTTCTTGGGTAACTTCTTGCCTGGAGATTACAGCCAATCTCGTACCTTTCTAGGGTCGTCTACCCAGTTTATTTTTTTATGTATTTATTTATTGTGCGTTTGTAAGGCGCTTATACAGCAAATAAATTGTGTTTCAAAGCGTCCACAGGGCAACAGGGAGGGAACATGGGAATGAAAATCAATTAAAATAATGACAGATAGAGGCAGACCTACTAGGCCTTGTGAGCATTCAGAGCGTGCAAGTACAGAAAGAGGAGATGGGAACAGGGAGTGAAGGGTAAGTGGTAGTTTCCATTAAGGTCTACTAGGTACCAAGGTCATCCCTCATATGTTCCAGGATAGTCTTGAATTGGGCTTCTCTGTTGGTTCTTTGGAAGGGTCAGTGTAGCCCTTGTAATTCTAGGCTTTTTTCCCTGCCAGATTAACCTATAAACCATGAAATCTAATTCCCTAAAGAAGGATGATGGTATCATTGTAAATAAATACAGCAGCCGGGGAAGGACATTCATTTTGACCAAGGTCATCCTCCCCATCCAGGAGAGAGCGAGGGCCTACCACCTATTAAGATCCTTACTCAGGGTTTCCATTAGAGGGTCAACATTCTAGGCCCATAATCTCGATAGCTCATTCGGCACTCTAATACCCAAGTATGTTATCGATTTCTTCTGCACCTTCATTCCTTGAACCACCTGTTTCTCTGCACTGCTATATCTATTTCTCTGGATCGGAAGAATACTAGACTTGGCCACGTTGATCTTCAGCCCCACAAATGCACCATATCTACGCATGACCCCCCATCAATTCATGCAGCGATTGACCGGAGTCTTCAAGGTAACCCAGTATATCGTCTGCAAATAGAGACACTTTAATTTTAACTTCACAGCACTTAATCCCTTTAATGTTGGGATTTTCCTGAATAGCTACTGCTAGTGGATCAATGGCTAGGGCATATAGGAGCAGAGATAGCGGGAAGCCCTGTCCCATGCCTCGTGACAACTTAAAAGTGTCAGTCAAAGCCCCATTCACCTGCACTCTGGCAAAAGGAGAACTATATAAAGATACCACCCATCTTTGTAAATTCATACCCAACCCTATTTTCTCCAGCACCTCTCCAAAAACTTCCACTCCACGCAATGAAGTTTTTTTCTGAATCTAGAGAAACTAAACATACATCTACCCCCCTGTTCATGCGCTAGGTAGATTAAATCCAGAGTCTTCCTAAGGTTATCAGAGCCCTGCCGTCCTCAAATAAACCCCACCTGGCCCCCGTGAATAAAAGAGAGGAGTACACCATCCAGCCTGTTACCCAGGATTTTGATAAATATTGGTGTTTAGGAGTGAAATAGGTCTGTAGGAGGAACACTGTGTGGGGTCCTTCCCTTCATTGGGCATGACCACTATTATGGCTCCCAACATCGATTCTGGGTGGATGCCTCCCTCCAAGACATCGTTAAACACCCTTACCAGAAATGGGCTGGGTGTTGAGCGGCACATTTTACAAAACCGGACTGTGAATCCATCATCCCCTCAAGTCTTGCCCCGCTTCATCCTTTGTATTGTTTTTTCTTCCTCATCTGAAATGGGGGAGTCTAGAAAGTCAGATGTCTCTGCCAATATCATGGGAAGGTTCAGACTGCCCATAAACTCAGTGATGTGGGTCCAATCTCCTACATTTATTACTGTGTATAACTTCTCATAGTATTTCCTAAATTCCTCACCAATCCCGGGTTATCGTGTATTCCCTGAGAGTTTTGGTTATTAAGAGAGAGGACCATTTTTGATTTCCTTTGCTCTCTTAATCTCCATGCAAGTATCTTATCAGCCTTTTCCGCTTTATCATGCTATTTTTGCTTAAGGAATTGCAACTTCCTTTCCATTTCGTGTATCATCATCATAACATTTAGTTCCGCCTTAAGGGTCTATAGCACTTCAGATCTCCCTAGGTTGATGTAATTTACGCCTGTGCCTCCTGGCTGAGGAGCTTGAATTTTACCCCTCTAAACCTCCTCCTTCTTTTGACACTCTGTTTTTTTGTAAGATCCTATCCTTATTAATTCCTCCCAAAGGATATTTGTTGAGACCCCCCCATTGTCATTGAGCTCGAAATACTCCTTAATGCTTGCTAATAACCCCTGTCCCACTTCTCTATCCTTGAGGAGGACGCCATTACAGACCCACCTCCCTTTTCTTCTATCAATGTTCCATCCATCTTTACCACTACCAGATCATGATCAGACTAAGGGATTGAAGCAAGGCACACTTCCCTGACCTTCGCTATCACCGCCAAGTCAACCATAATAAGATATATTCTTGAGTAAGAGTCATGAGCAGCTGAGTAATGGGAATAATGGATCACAATCCCCTAGTGGCATCTAAGCATCCGCTACCACCAAAGTATGATTTATATCTCCAAACTGTGGAGACTTTCCTATTTGGGATTTAGGGATCTGTATGTTCTTCAAACATTTCCTATCTCTTACTGGGTCCAGCACCATGTTAAAATTCCTTCCTACAAACAGGACCCCTACCACAAACAATTTGATTTTCTGGGCTACCTCCTCCCAAAAGGGAATCTGGATGGTAATGGGGCAGTATATTGACCCACCATAATCTTGTATCCCTGGTAACACCCCCTAAGAAACAGAAACCTACCCTCTGAGTGCCTCAGTACCTTCTCCACTGAGAAACTGGATCATGCCCCAATCACTATGGCCACCCCTTTCTTCATACTCTTCCCCAATGCATTATACACTTTCTCGATGCCCTGTCCCCTTAATGGAGGTTACATCCCTGTAACCCAGTGAGTTTCCTGAAGGCAAATAATATCCAAACGCAACTTCTGAAACTCTCGGGTCCCCATGGACCTTTTAGATGGGGAACTCAGTCTACAAGCATTAAGAGTGGCGATTCTTAGGTCAATGTCCAGGTCAGCCATTTTCTCTCCTTCTGTAATGCTCAGACTTTCCCTCCTAATTAAACTGTGCCCCCACGTCAGCACCCTTTCCACATACTCCCCCCTAGTGTCACACCATCCCTTATAAAACATGACCAACACAGAACTACATCCCTGAAAGTAGTTCCCCAACAACAAAACCCCTCAAGCTCCCTCACCCATTCCCCAGGCATCCAGCTTGGAATCACCATCATCCCATTCCTGAACTGAATGACCAGCGCCCTCCCCCTGCCTCGTCTTCTCACTTTGTAAATCTCCAAAGATCAGATGCCCCTTCATCAACCATGTATAACTATGCCTGGTTTGTGAACCCGCAATAGTAGGTCCAGCTCCCCCCGCTACTACATTCCCACTGTCCCACATCCTAACTCCACTTACAGCACCCCCCTTTTCAAACCAAATTACACTCCCTAGACTAACTAGTCCTCTCACTTCTCTGAGCCTCTCTCAGCATCTAGCTAACATTCCCCAACCTACATACTGTGAAAAGACCCCTTCCCAGTGGGAATCACTTCCATGATAATCTTTGCGCGGCATGGGCGGTTCATTTTCTTACATTTTGGAGACCATGGGATTCTCCTTCTGTCCGCCTAGTGTCTCCCTTCGATTACTCGGTCCGTTACTCAGTCTGTTGCGAGCTCACTTCCTACTTCTCCCAACAATTCCCCCGAGACTCTCTGAATATCATCCTCGGTGGCCATTCCCTTGACTTCAAATGAGATCGAAAATGGGTTATCCCCACCTGTACTTGACCCCTTTCTCTCTCAATCAGCCAGTGACAGGAGAGCATAAGCGCTGCATGGCTAGCGTGATTCCGGAGAGGTCCTGGAAAATGGACACCTTGGCAGTCCCATAATCAATAGGCCCCACCTTCCTTGCTTTATCAAGATCCATTGCTTTTTCAGCATAGTAGTGGAATCTCACTAAAATGGAGTGATGGCCTGAACCACCACCTCCGGTTCGATGCGCCCTGTCAATCATTACTTCTCTCGGCATCTCATCACCGTGTAAGGATAGCAGAACCTCCTGAATTGCACGTTTTCGAAAGTTTCCCCATCCTTTTCTAGCATACCAAAGAAGCAGAGGTTGTTGCTTCTTTCACGATTTTCAAAATCGTCCATTTTAGGACTAATTTCTTCTTCACTCCATTCAGTTTCGATATCCTCATGTCAAGTTGAGTCTCCAATGTCAAGTTGAGTCTCTAAGATATCCACGGATGATTGGGTAGTTTGCAAACCTTGCAATCTATCGTCCATGGACTCTTACTTTTTTGTCGAACCCATCAAGACAATGACTAATATCCGAGCGTATCGCTCTGATTTCTTCCATGTGGGCAGATATGTCACTCTTGGTGGCCCCTTGGTCCCCCATGTGTGATGTGGCCCCACTGCTCCCCACTCATATCACTGCTGATAGTATACTGGTGTTTTTTATAATTATTTTTTTAATTTGATTTATTTGTAACACAATTTTTACAAAACCAGCTATCAATATTTCCATTTACAAAATGTCCATTGTTCTAGTACCACACTGCTCTTCACGACCTTAATGATGATCGTGTGCCCCTTCCGACTATCTTGTGCTCCTGTACAAGTCCAATTTGTTTAAAAAATAGAACCAGTGCCACTGCCCAGTCTGATTTCGCACCACTCATCAGTCGTGTCCACCGCTCCTCTTCATCTCCAGTTGTTGCGATCCCCAAAAATTTCATTAGGTAGGTTTCCCTGGCTCCTAGGGTTCCCCTGCATGCCAACAACAGATGTCGAATTGACTCAACCTGTTTAGATTTACAACACCGGCATTCATTTGAGGGAGATTCTCCTCTGATGGCCGAAATCTCAGTGGTCCTTAGTAAGTTCAGTCTAATTCTCAAAAATGTACGACCCAGTTGCTTATCTGGGAATTTTTTCAGGTAACCTCTCACCTCGTTGACTTTTATTGGCTGTGTATATCCGTTGTTGGGTAATTTATAAGACGCTGCTTTATCGTGCTTTCTTATCCAATCAAATTCTGATAGCTTTTTCGCCATGTATGAGTGTTTCCCGCGTCAATGCTAGTTCATCGAGGAGGTTTTCGCAGCCTTCCGCCCAAGTTGCTAGTGTTTTGTTTTTGCCACTGGACAGTTTGTTGTTCAAGATATCAAAAATGGTGGCTCTGGGTTCCATGATGACTTTTCTAAAGAGCATCATGGTATTCCTTGTCACGATCCCCTTCAAAGAAATTAAGCATAACTTAAGCTTACACTTATCTTCGGACTTCTTTTGGGTGGTCCTAGGTCCTTGGGAGGTTTGCCCATCTTTACTCTTCTCTGAGAGAGATTTATACTTGTTTCTCTTCTTTGATGTGTTTCTGGTGTGGGGCTCCTGAGCCTTCCGTTTTTCTTCCATAGTTCTAAACGGCTCCTCCCCATTCACCCTACCCCTCCCTTTCTTTGGATTTGCATCTTTTGTTCGGACCATTCTTGTTGCCCCCTCCGTTATAATCCTAGCCTTAGGCAAAGCAAGGTCGGATTCAGAATCTTCAATCGTATATGTGCTTAGATTCATTAGGGCCTTCAGAATACTAACTTCCTCCTCCTCTTTTTCTTCTTCTGAGAATTTCCTCTTCCTCATCACTCTGTTATCTGTTGGAATTTCCTTGGCAGTAATAATGTGCCTTGTTTTTCGCTTGGCCACCGCAATGCGTCTAGTCTGGTCTGGGGAACTCAATATTTGAGGAGCCATTCCCTCTATGACCGTTTTGTCCAAGCACTGCCCTGGTTTTGAGACACATTTGTCAGTGGCTTTTAGTTTTTTTAGAAAAAAAGCTTCCAAGCTCTTTCTGTTTTGTACTACAGGGTTTACCCTGGGGTGCCCTTTCCGACGCAACTCTAGATGTACTCAAGGTAATTTCCAAGCAGTCCATATTAATACAGCCGTTGTCGGGCACGTTCACAGGCTTTCGTGATCCTTTGGTAAGCTGCTTTTGGGAGTGTGATTTTCCCTTACCTGCTTATCTGGTATCACTCCATCCCTGTCCATTGCGCACAATGTCCCTTGCCCCCTTGTGTTCTCTTTTCACGCTTCGCTAATCATTAGCTGCTTTTCTTGTTGATTGGGCTCTCACTGAATCGTTCAGCGCTTCATATAGTTTACTAAAGGGAGCAAGTGCTATCGTCACGGTTGACATTATTGCCATAAGATCTGGTTTCTTTTGTGGTGTTTCTCTCAAGCCCCCTTGTAATGACTCCCGTCCTCTACTTATCCTGCTCAGGGAAGTGCTTGTCTCAGATGCTCTTGTTAGTTTTCCATTACTTTCAGAGTTTGTTTGGCTGTTCATGGATTCCTTGGGACATTTTGTGTATATCTCGCCCTTATAAGGGCTAGTTAGTTCCTTCTGCTGGTCGCGATGTAAATATACAGTTTCTTCCAGTTGGGGATTACCGGGGGCTATCCCTCTTTCGATCGCCCCCCCCATTCAATAGTAAAGGGCCCCCAGTTGTCTTGCCGACACATACATTTTGGCCTGTTGTCTCCAACCCAATTTCTTGAGCAGGTAGGGAGGGGAGGGGAGGGTCTTGTCAGGTGGATGTTTTCCATAATGCCATCTCACAGGAGTTGAAATTGGAATTGCTGTTACTGGTGGTTCAAGTACTATTGACAACACCCCTTGAGGGGTGTTGATGGCTTCCTCTGGCAAAATAAAGTCTTCAACCGCCACTCACCCCTTTAACAGCTCTACATCCGTAATTTCCTTGGGACTCTGGACCATGTTTACACCCTTTATTAAAAAAAAGTTGGTTAAAGGGTTATTATCATTTTGCTTGTTTAGCTTGTTGGGTTGCATTAAGGGGTTCTTCTAGCATATGCCCTGATAATATGGTTTCCTTGTGTGCTTGCCTGCCTTCCTTTTCTTTTGTTTAATTGTGGTCATTGTTTGTTCTTTATTTTTTAATGATTTTTTCCCTTCCGCAGAAGGGCAAGGCCAGCGAGTGTCAGTGTCAGCTCTCAGAAGTTCAGATGCTTTGGGCTCCACCCCTTTTCCCTCTGAGGCCCCGCTCTCGCTGGACTCTCTCTCCGCCCCAGCCTCTCCCACAAACAAGTGAGTGCTCAGCGTCTCCACCTCTTTGTCCTGCTCCACTTTCTTTTCTCCGGTGATAGGGACGTTCAGGCGCTCACTGTCCTCGCTTAGGCCAGCCCAGAGGCGTTCCCCACGCTCAACCCTCCTCTCAACACCCTCAGCAACCCTCCGGTCCAAGCCGCATCCTACGGCGTGGACATCAAACTCCACTGTCTGGAGGAGCGGCGCAACAATGTAAAGAACGCCCTGGGGTAGAGCGTCGCAGTTCTGTGCCGCACCGACTGCTTTTAAACCTAAAAGGGCAGGTGATTCCCAACAAGAAGCCGCCTCGATCCCCTCAGCTGTCGGATCCGCTGTAAAGGTAAATGGGTCCCCACGTTGGATCGGCTCCTTCTGGTAGCCAGCTTGCATTGGTTCCCCCAGACTTTTCATGCGCCCATTACACAACTTGAGGTTCTCTGCTGGTAGATGCTGCAGGTTATTCGCCGTTCACACTTCGGCAGACTCTATGATTGAATCTTCAGCGCTGTCAGCCCCACGCTGCTCCTGCACCCGCTCCCCCTCTTCTACCTCCACTTCCTCCTCCAGCTGCAGTGGAGTCACGGCTCCCTCTACAAAGCCTCCCTGGGCTTAAACTTGAATGTCAAACCCGGGGCACTTCTGGAGCTGGGTTGTTGATCATCTCGGGGGAGCACTAGCAACAGATTTAGCAGGTACATTTGTATAGTTATTAGTTGAAAGTCTTAGTGCAGGTACACAAGGCAGTCTGATTCTTAACTCAGGAATGGTAGGCAAGGCTAGAACGGCACAGGATCCAGCCCCCGCCTTCCTCTTACCTCCAGTCTCAGCCATCTCCTCAAGTCCGGACAGGTCTCGGTTCTCTTTCTCCTGCTGAACAAGGCAGGGTCAGGCGCTCCTTAAGCAACGCTCCTCCGGCTCTTCTCTGGCTATTGCTACTGTCCTGCCTGTCATGACTCAAAATGGGTTTTTATGGTTTTACTCCTCCCAGTCAGTCAGCCAACAATATAGGCAGAGTAGACAGACTCCACACAGGAACACACAGGTAAAGAGTGACTGCAGGACTGCACCACTCAGCAACCACTCCACGGCTGCTCCACGGTCAAACTGGGTTCTTATGGTTTTACTCCTCCCAGTCAGTCAGCCAACAGTGTAATAACGAGACCTCCACAGGTAAGTTATTTACGTATTTATTTCTCAAACCCGAACTCCGTACATCATCTCTTCCCTGCTCCTTTCTCCTCCCAAACCAACCGCCACCCCCCGAACATCAACACATCAACATTCTACTTCTAGAACCTTAGACAAGTGCTCGCGGAAGCACGAGCAACTACTACACATCTCCCCCTGTAAACCTCAATAATGAACGTTCATTAATTATGAACATAGGTAAGGCAAAGGTTGGACAGGAAGAATCCTTAATATGCAATAAGAGGTATATATATATCTATATGGAATATTGATAATTAATTACAGTCCAAGCATTAATCATCTGCAAATTCTAAAACAAAATCCTTGTATTTCGCTGGAATATTCTTTATTCGGTTTGGGCGATTATTCACTTTGTTGGAGGATTCCGCAAGGGCAGAGTCTTCACACCGTCCCCTTCCGTGTGGAACTAAACCTGCATTATCTGATGCAAGCACTGACAACTCCTTTGCAACCCTTGCATCCACACCAGTCAAACCAAAAGCACCTTTATCAGAATCACACTCAGAATATACATCCTTCCCCTTAGCACAATGTGCTCCTTCTAATGGCACAACATCATCACTTTCCGAGGCAGACACCTTCCTACTTCCATGCCCCACCCGAGCATCCTGCCCATGAACAGCCATATCCTTATCCCTCTCTAGGGGAACCACATCCTCAGAGGCACATTCTGGATCAACTCCTATTGTATCACCACCTCCCTCACAACACGGTTCCTTAGTACCCGCCAGCTTTCCCTTAACAAGGACCACCCTCCTCAAACTCCATCTGGTACCATCTTGCAATTTAACGTATCCATGACCTACTTTGGTCACAACACTTGTTTTCATAAATTTGGACAAACCCTTGGCTACAAATCTTGGATTTTTCACCACTACAAGATCACCAATTTGTACACGCAGGGGTTTCTTTTTTTTAAGCTGAGATTCCCAAAAACTGGATTGTTTAACACGCACTTGGTCAAGAACTTCCTGCATGTTGATGCAACTTTGTACACCACCCCCAAGAGCGGCCACCCTTAGTTTAGATCCTGGTTTTCTCCCTCTCATTAACTCAAAAGGAGACACTCCAGTAAAGGATGAAGGGGTAACCCTATAGGCTTTTAGAGCTTCAGTCACCACACTGCACCACGGCAGACCATTTGCGATGGCCAACTGAACTGCCCCTTTCACAAACCTGTTCATCCGTTCAACTAATCCATTGGCCTCTGGATTGTACAAAGCCACTTTATGGTGACGAATTCCTAGTTTGGAGAAAAACTCCTGCATGGCGACTGATACAAATTGGGGACCATTATCGGAGACTATTCCAGCCGGAACCCCTTCCCTGTCAAACACTGCTGACAAGAAGTCAATCACCTTCTCAGTGGTGACCGAGGACAAGGCCGTGGCCTCCACCCACCTAGAGGTATAGTCCACTAACACCACAAAATATCTGAAACCTCCACCCAAAGTGTCCATGGGACCCATAATGTCTACTGCCACTTTTGACCACACGTCTTGCGGCACTTCCACAGGCTGTACGGGTTGGGGCGACGTTGTCTTACTTTTATCACTTACTGAACAAGCCATACAATCCTTAACTACCTTCTCAACCTCCTCATCCATCTTGGGCCACCAATACCCTTCTCTCAGCCTTCTTTTCGTCATAGATCTCCCGATATGCCCTTCATGAGCCAACTCCACCAACTTGGCCTTAAGAGATTCAGGTGGTATTAACCTGGTACCCCTGGCAATGCCCCACGGACCTTCAGACAGCTCTGTCCATACTTGTCCGAACGACTTGTCCAATTCATCCTTGCCTGCACCGGTAGTAAGAGCAGCCTTGATGTTGTTCAACACAGGGTCCATCGCACATTCTCTACCCCATTCCTGCTCATTTACTGCCGGAAACACCTTGGCCACCAACACATATTCATCACTCATCACAGCCTGTTTTGAGTTTTCCGCACTTACATCATGCCGGGGAAAACGAGATAGACCATCTGCAACCATATTTTTAGTGCCAGGTAAGTACTCCACCTTAAAATTATACTCACTCATGTCTGCCATCCAGCGCATCACTCTAGACGATGCCTGGAACAAACCCTTAGATGTCAAAACATGCACTAGGGGTTTATGATCGGTGCGTAATGTGTATTCTACTCCCCACAAGAATGTTCTAAAATGTTTGGATGCCCAGACAGCTGCCAAGGCCTCCCTCTCTATGACAGCATATCTACGTTCTGCTTCACTAAGAACCCTAGACGCAAAAGCAATGGGGCGGTACGATCCATCAAAACACTGTTCAAGAACTGCCCCTACCCCATACTCACTAGCATCCACTGTCAAAACCGTCTTCCTAGATGGAGAAAAGGAAGCTAACGATGGAGCCTGGTCCACTTGAGCCTTCAAGCCTTCAAATTCTAGTTGGCATGACCCTGACCACTCAAAACGTACGCCCTTTTTGAGCAACGCTCTCATGGCCACTGTTTTGTCGGAGTACGTGGGAATAAACCTACTATAATATTCAGCCAATCCCAAAAACGACCGTAATTGGTCCTTACTGGTGGGTGGAGATACTTCACATAACGCCTTCACCAACTCAGCCTTGGGATGTATCCCCTTGGCATCCAGCGTGTGTCCTAAATAAGTCACACTCTCCACCCCTATCTTACACTTACTTAATTTGACCGTCAAACCACTCTTCTCCAAAATGCCCAAAACTCGTAGAATCCTTTCATTGTGTTCCTCACGTGACCTGCCCCAGACCAAGATATCGTCCTGGAAATATTCCACACCATCCACTCCGCAAAACAACTTTTGCATCACCCGCTGGAAAACAGCGGAGGCGGATGCCAAACCAAATGGCATACGCCGGAAACGGAAAGCTCCAAATGGCGTAATGAACGATGTAAGAGGTCGTGATTCTATGTGCAAATCCACCTGGTGATAGGCAGATGACAAATCTAAGGTGGAGAAACAAGATGCCCCTCCCACAAGTGAAAGCATTTCCTGTATATTCGGTAAGGGATGCCTGTCTATCCAGATACTTGAATTTAAATCTCTTAGATCAAAACACATCCTCATACCACCATCGGATTTACGTGCCAATACAACCGGGGCTAACCACTCTGATGACTCTACCTCCTCTATTACACCAGCTTCCATCAGCTTTTTAAGTTCTGTCTGGAGACCTTCACGTGCCATGATGGGTACACGCCTAACTCTGTGCACAACGGGAACAGCATTCCTCTTGAGCACGATCTTGTGTGAGAAACCTCGCAACTTGCCCAGGACGGAGGAGAAAACTGACGGAAATTTCTTTTGGAGATTATCGGCTGTCAACACACTTCCTTCACTCAAACTACCTTCTCTTTCCTTGCTTACGCACAAAACCGGGACAGCTTTGCCAGGTCGAATCTCCATCTCCAGGGCAGCCTGCTCCTCCCATCCAATAACCGGATCACCCTTACAAGCTACATACAGTTTTCCTCTGGTTTTTCGGCCATGAAATTCAATTTCAACCCACTCATATCCCAATACTTTAATTGGAACACGGCCATACGCACAAGGATTAATATCAGACGGGTTAAGACTAGACACCTCCTTACGGAACTTTGATTTATACATCTCAGGAGAAATCATACTGTATGGAGAACCCGTGTCAACCAACACATTGAGGGGAACTCCATTCACATTAAGAGTAGCCCACGCACTTTTTTTCGACGGTGCCACACTCAACAGTGCACCTTCTTTTGGAAGCACATCCGCCCTAACAGAGGGACTAACATATCCTACAACCGTTACATTATTATCATCTTCTTCGGGGTCCACCATCCGCACCACTTCCTTCTGTGGTATAGCCTTACACATGCGGGCAAAATGTCCTCTTCCCTTGCATTTTCTGCACACAACGGCAGAAGCAGGACATTCCCTAGCACCAGCAACATGACCCCTCCAACCACATTTCTTGCAGAATTCTCTGCTATTTGGCGTGACTCTTTGATCCTTGTCCCTGGCTCGACTTTCTTCATTCTTGCGTGGCTGAACCATGTGTACAATGTCCGCCTTTTCCGTCACTTCTTTGACACTCTTCCTTGACTCCTCCAGGGCACGGGCTATTTCTATTACTTTCTCCAACGGAGGATCCTTCTCTGTCCACAACCTCTCCCTAACTTTTGAGTCACTAGTTCTCATCATGATCTGGTCACGAATGTATTCTTCTGCCATGCCCGTGAACTTACAAGTAGAAATGAGGGTGCGCAGTGCCGTCACATACGAATCAATGTTCTCGCCAGGACCTTGTGCCCTTGAAAAGAAATGATACCTCTCCAGCACAATGTTAGCTCTTTTGCCAAAACGTGTCTCAAGTTTTTTAAGAGCAGTCTCAAATGCCAAAATCACTGCCTGCCCCCCTTCACCATCTCCTTCTCCTGAAGACAAAGCCAAAACATCCTGGCCCGGAAGATGTCTGAACACCCTCAAACCCTCCGTACCAAGGCAATTGAGTAGGGTCGCTTCCTTGTCATCATCAGACATCCTGGAACCACCTGACGCTCTGAGGTATACCTTAAAAGTGTCCACCCAAAGCTCCCATGCAATGGGGGGCTCCCCCGGATTGGGGAGAAAGGCTGGGGGAGGACGGGCATTGCTGTGCTGCATGGTCACGGGCACCGACATAGCCAATGACAGGGGTCAATGCTATGAAATTAGAGAAATTTTCTGCGCACTTCCGTGAACAATAAGGTGCTACAACAAACACCTTGTCCCACTAGGCACACTATTAAGATAATACTCCATACCAAACCCTTTTTACAGAAAATAGGTGGTATGGTTTGCAGAATAATGTTACACAGGCAGGCTCTAGTCACTTCCCTCCTCTTGAAAATATGGTATCAAAAATTGCAGTTCCTTTAATGTCTGCACACAAAGAGTTAACCTCCTCTCCTTGCAGTTCAGGTATTGCAGCCACACCCCTTTTAAACAGGAAGCCTTCCGCTCACTTTATCATATAGTGGGCGGAGTCGAACAGCAGGACCTCGAGTACTTTCAGCGCCTTCCCGCTATGAAGAGCGCCGGGCTGTGCCCCCTCCCAGGGTCCGCCTCTCACCTATACTGCTTCTCAGTCCCTTTGTCCACGGCACGGCTCGACCTCACCCTCCTTCAAGCCGCGCTCGACCTCCTCTGGGAGCGCGGCTCGGCAGGATCTTCTTCGTCGTGACAGCAGCCGCTCAACCTCAAGCACGGCTGCACTCCGTGCCATGCGCCGCGCTCGACCTCCTCCGGGAGCGCGGCTCGGCCAGCCGCTGGAAGCAAGGTAGCGCTGGCCAGCTGACACGTTTCACGTCGGAGGCCGCGCTCGACCACGTCCGGGAGCGCACCCCCGAAAACCAGCTGAGGCTCCTGATGATGTACGGCTGGCAAGGCACGTGGGTCGGGTTTGAAGATCCTCGTCGCCAGTGTAATAACGAGACCTCCACAGGTAAGTTATTTACGTATTTATTTCTCAAACCCGAACTCCGTACATCATCTCTTCCCTGCTCCTTTCTCCTCCCAAACCAACCGCCACCCCCCGAACATCAACACATCAACATTCTACTTCTAGAACCTTAGACAAGTGCTCGCGGAAGCACGAGCAACTACTACATTATGGTTCTTATGGTTTTACTCCTCCCAGTCAGTCAGCCAACAGCATAGGCAGAGTAGACAGACTCCACACAGAAACACACAGGGAAGGAGTGACTGCAGGACTTCACCACTCAGCAACCACTCCGTGGCTGCTCTGCGGTCAAACTGGATTCTTATGGTTTTGTCCTCCCAGTCAGTCAACCAGCAGCATAGGCAGAGTACACAGACTACATACAGGAACACACAGGTAAGGAGTGACTGCAGGACTGCACCACTCAGAAACCACTCTGCGGCTGCTGGTGCTTTTACATTTCTGTAGTGACTCCATCCACTTCATTTGCGAAACCTGCCCCCGTGCTGCCTCTGTCTTCACTTCTACCAAGCACCCACCTTATCTACAATGCTCTTCTTTAATAGATAGTCCACTAAGTTTAATTCCTTTGATTGGTGTCAGTGCATTCGGGGGGATGTATTTTCGTCACAGGTAACCGCTTTGAACCTTTCCCGTAGTAGGGCCACACTTCACCCGCTTCATATGGGGTCTACAAGTAGCTCCACCAAATGGCCCGTGACCCTGATGCTTTCTCTCCTGCTATGCACCTCCACAACACACTTCCCTCAAGTCTTTACTGGTGGCAAATGTGCAGATCTTAGACCCCCCTACACATTCACTATTCCTCCTCCTTGTATTAGAGCCAGAACACTCTTCAACCCACTCTGCTTTCTGTGCCACCACTAAGAGACAGACCCGTAAACAAGCAGGATTCACAGCAGTATCTTCTTCTTAGACCGTTCTCTGCCTCCAATCATGTGGAATCAATGGTTGGGCCGGGGGGTTCCCTGATTGTCTGCTCCCTCCTCTGGGATCCCTCCTGTTCTCCCTTCCAAGGCTTCTCCAACCTCCAATGAATTCCAAGGGGTTCTATCACCCCCACGGGAGAAGCCGCGTGCCTGTGCCTTTAATGCAGCTCCTCTCTCTCCGTTCTCCACTCTCGGTAAACGCTCCCATGCTAACAGCCATGTAGGGTCTGCTGCGCTTTCTCAATGGTGAGGAGATTAGGACCAACAATGGACCATCGACAGAAAATAGATAGCAAGGGAGTGGTTGATTGACAATTTACAGCACCAATTTACAGCACCAATACCAGAGTGGGGGACAAGACACGCCCCTACCTATTACACTAAGTTAAAAAACAACACAGCTGAGAATGTGCCACGCCATCAGTCATAACAATTAGAGGGACCGGAAAGAAAAAAGTGAAGCAATATGCATACCTATAGGACAACCGGATACATAGAACAAGAATTATAAGAACTAAGAGACATATAACCCACTAACCCTATGCTGAAATTTCTGCATACCTAACTCACACGAAAAGCCACACAGCCATCTTCTCGCTCAGCAAACCGCACGCACTTCACCACACCGCAACAACAAACAAACAACATATAAACCGCACCAACAGCACACAAGGTCTGGCATCGTTCCGATATATTCACACCAAAGCTCAGTGCACAGTGAAAACCGAACTGAAGCTGTCAACAGCACACCACTTTTCTCACTTTCCTATTCCCTCTTCACCCGACTAACCCAGCCGCCTTCTTGTTTGCAGATCTGCCTGAGCGCCTGGGGACCAATTCCGTGAGTGGTACAAATACCTTTAACATTAACATTAACAACGTGACACTTTCCGTACTCACAGGAAAATTATCAGTTCAATCTTTTGTTTTTCCGCACACCAGCTCTGACGCCTAATCAAGTAAAATATATATATTCCTACTCTTTTGGAGGGAAAAACATTATAAATAAGTGTACTTGTTCCCTCTGTATGTATAATCAGAACATTCTATCCTCCATCGCTCCATCGTACCTTGAGTTTGTCGTTGGTTGTGCGCATGGAATGTCAACGCCAGAAATATTTAACTCCATGTTCTCTCAAATGTAATATGTTTACCAAAGGTGCATTTTTCATCAACACCTGTTATTGGCCAGAAACAAATAACACATTGCATGGTGCAACTGTTTTATTTCTCTGTAGAAAAAACACAAAAGTGATATTGTTTAATTTTAATAACTTGATCCATAAAAAGTAGCAAAGGTGGGCGTAGATGGCTCGAAAACAGTTTATTATAATGTTGCTCAAATTAATTTAGCGGTGCCCAGCAGTCTCAAACTGTGGCATAGCAACATTTTATGGGTTTACCAGGCACTGCTTTAGCCCCATTAGCCACTGATGCTACAGATAATTTCTTGTGTTCCAATGCCTTTGTTCTTCAAGCGACTCCAACATCACACAAAGATGCTACACATCGCCTCTCTGGTAAAAGCAGAAAGGTGCACAGGTCCTCCGTTCAAGTCCGTAAAGAGGCAGGCTGCAGATCAAGAGCAATATAAAATGGTACGCATACTTCAGCGTATATCCAGAAGATTGCCACCCTCAAAGAAAGAAAAAGTGCTCAAGCTTGGATACAGGAGACAGAGTGGAAGCAATGAGGAAGGTACACATTCCATATCATAGATTATGGCTACTGGTAAAATGGTAGCAGAAGGATGTCCTTATCCAGACACAGATTAAGATAAGAAAAGGCCCTGGTTATCAAGTAGTGTAGCCATTACTATTATGTATGAAGTAATATTATAGAGTGTTACTTTTCTGAAGATCTCACCATGACAACCAAATAACTCTTAGGGGCGGACGATCTGAAAAATTGGGGCACTGGCTATTTTGACCGGCTTGGTATCCATCAGATTGAATGAGCAGCCCAGGATCAAACACTTTGGTTATGAGGTGAACTGGAATTTGATGTCTGCCTGCTAGTCCCACATGTGACCATGTTTTCTCCCAGATGTTTCACTTCATGAACTAAAATAACAACCTGTTTTGTAGCCATGACCTGGAAACTACACACACCACAGAATAACCCACCATGACAATATTTTTAAAACATGTTTTATTTTTGCTGTAATTTATAATACAAAAGCTTAATCATCTCCATCATCAAGTGCAGCACAAAAGTACCAGAGAAATAATTGGTTGTAGCCTAAAATATGTCATAACGGTTTGACGATTGTTTGATTCAGCTTTTCATACCCACATACCAGTGCATTATTATTGACCATGTGCAGAACGACATTTGAATTTGCGCAAAAACAGCAAACTGTTTTCTTGTTGAATATGCAGGCCTGAAAATAAGCTCGCCACAGGGGCATTTGGCATTTGGTTGCAGGTCTTGTATCTGTGACCTCTTCCCCCCAGTTAGCACTAATACTATGTTAGTACTATGTTAGTTTTCATAACTAGAGCTGTTGTAGGTCTGTTGTTTTGTTTTAGCTTTGTAGGTGTTACTATCACCAATGTATTCATTCACGTGATCAACCTCAGAGAGGAAAGGTTGATTCGGTTTAATCTGAATTTGATACTGTGATCATGTTTAGGAATACTGATTTCTGCAATGATTTCATAACCCACTGAGCTATCATCTGTAATAGTGTGGCACTCTTATTTGTCAATATGTATTTCAACTTTGTTTATTGCACAGGATCAACATGTTCACCACAGAAAGGTGAAAATGCTGCACGACGTGTGCTAGAGTGAACGAACATATATTAAATACTGTGACCACAAAAATCAATACATGATAAATTAATCAGATCAAAGGGTACTTGCCGACAATAGCCAGCCAGCAGGCTCAGAGATGACAGCCTCACCAGTGCACTATATAACATCATGACATCTGTTATTTATTGGTTTTGAAAAAACACGGGGCACCTACTTCTTTGAAACAGGCAGCCATGTAGTGATCCCTCCCGAGGTGGGAGCCCCGGACCCATGCCCCTTTTGTCCTCACACAAAGAAAATATTGTGTCATACTCAAGCCACAACTGAATATGCTACTGGCCCACCATGTTGCGAAATGCAGAATACAACACTAGGCTTGCACATGAACCCAGATCACCTCAGAAAGTGCTTCACCCAGAGAGCTATCTTCTCATTCATCTTTGCACTCACTTATTATTAATATGCATTACAATTTGCTGTAGTAGTATAGATCAATGTATTACCCAATGATATGTGAAAAAGCTACACATGTTTAGTGAAGTGTATGCACAGGCCATTTTTCACAGTCTTTAGAGAAGGCATTGGCTGATTGGTTAATCAAATAGGTCTTTCAATGTGACCATAATAAAAACATAATCTAAAGATAACCACACCCGATGTTCACTTAAAGAGGCTCCTAAATTGTGCCACAATTACAGACTTTGGAGGACTTTCTTTGATTGCAATGTTACGTGGCAATAGTTGACACTATGGTCTATACCCAGTTTCAATTCAATAATACAAGGTTGAACATCAATACAAAATTATTATTTTGTTCAAAATTAGATTTGCTTCCCACTCTTTCTTTTGGTGAAGGCCAATCCATAGCACAATGTTTCATGACATTACTTTCCCATTGCACGAGCGCCAACTTTTAATTGTGGGCCATTACAGGCTAAGACTGCCAGTGTGTCCTTTTTTATACTGCAATGCAATATTTTGGGATGGTATTTGAGATACATGTTGTGAAATACCTCTAAATCCCCTTTGTGGCAACATTCGGCAAGGCCCTTCATATCTTTAGTCAACCCCTTATCACATACAATCTTCCAGCGACTTCTTCCTGGTAGATGTATGCAGTCATGATAGTGCCATGCTTGTTTGCTGGCAGTATGGTGCAGAAATGATTGCCACTTTTTGACCACACATTTTCAATTGATCACAGTCGCTAGAACTCCACCAGAGATGATTAATAATTGACTGTGACCAATTTATTAGTTCTCACAACTCTTTTTTTTCCCTGCAGCGTTGATTTTCTCGGCAACCAACTTAGACACATGCCAAAAGTTGAATGGACGCCTGTCCTCTGGGAACTTCTCTTGCATGGATTTGGCTATGGTTACTTGTCTGTTAGTGGCTACCAGTTCGACTTCTAAACATCAAAAGCAGCTCCATCGATTTTATAATGCTTCTCCATTGCAACAGAGCAAGTGCATTCTGTAACCTGGCATACCACAGAGTTTAGACTTGTTCTCGTGCACATATCCTGGAAATGCTAAGTTCAATATTTGGCCCTAAATCCAGGGCTGTAACACTGACCTTCACCGGCTGACTGAAGCCTTTTTCATGCAATTGCATTCTGTTGTCTGCCTGTGCTTGTCACAGTACTTCACCTATTGCAGGGAAGAGGAGTTTGCTTCAGCATTTGAGGTAGAGTTCTTTGACCTGAACTATAATCAAAAACATTCTCAAAATCTCAAATAGTTAGTGAAGGGTGAAGCACTTCACCACAATGCACATGAACTAAGCAGATTGCCCACAACAACATTGCCAAGAAGGGGTTGAGCAGGCCAATAAAGGCTGTAGTGTTTGTCTTTATAGCTTCTTTGCATTTTTAGCTTTGTCACAATTACATATTTTTTAAAATTAATCAGTGTTTTTTTCACAAGCTGTACTGTCAGTTGATGTGATGCATTCAAGAACCTTAAACGTATCCAGCAGTGTTAAGAGGGGTTTTATTTATTTATACATTTATAGCAGCGCTTACAGCCCGTGGG
Source organism: Ambystoma mexicanum (assembly GCF_040938575.1). Taxonomy (NCBI): domain Eukaryota; kingdom Metazoa; phylum Chordata; class Amphibia; order Caudata; family Ambystomatidae; genus Ambystoma; species Ambystoma mexicanum. The sequence goes on from NC_090939.1 coordinate 643,628,921, forward strand.
CAGTTAAGGAGAAGAGAAATCGGTAGGGAGCGGATAGAGGGGGAAATAAAGTCAGTTGAACAAGTGTTTTGAGTTCCTTTCTGAAAACATTGTAAGAGGGTTTTCGAAGTCACTTCCTTGGATAGGACTTAGAAAAGCCAAACCAGGGTTAGCAAGGTTTCTTATAACCCCAGTTAAGCAAAGCCACGCACATTAGTAGCAATGACCAAACAGCAAGGCTAAATGAGGAAGGGGGCACTGTTGTGTAGTACAGTTAACACTTAGCAGAACAGGGAAGCAAAAGACCCACACGGGTAAGTGATACAAAATAATCTTGAATTACAGGACTGCTCTAAGGCACACTTTAAATATTATAAGTTAAGTAAAAATAAATTAGAACATATATGCAACTCACAGTTTGGTCAACCCCCTTTAAATTCCTTAACATATGTTCACAATTGAATGTAGGGAGGAATAGATGATACTCACACATCAAAGATAGTCCTTGTAACTATCATGCACCCAGATCCATATACTACATTTTAGAAGTCCAACTGTAGTCTACCCCAAATCTCTGTTAGTATTTTAGATGTCCCAAAAGCTTCCTGCTGATGGAGGTGAGTAGCCAGGAGGGCACAATGAACTAGTGCAGGTATAGCAGCAAAGTTTAGTTAGTGTAGGGCAATTGCAGAAATGTATAATAGGGATTTAAGTCCAGTTGCAGTGATAGGAGATGCAACTACCAGTCCTGGGGTTCTTCAGGAGGAGCCACAGAAGTACGGATCCGCACTGCATCAGTCCTGGCTAGTGGGACATGGGAGTGTAGAGAAGGAGCCAAGTACCCACACCTCAACCACGTCACCCATATTACCTATATGTTGGGAGCCAGATTGTGAGAAACGTGCAGTAGCAGTGAGAATACCGATACCAAAGAGAATCCTGGAAGCAAGGTTCCCATTGAGAAAACCATACTTGCATACGAGAACATATGATGGCCATTTGAATGAAAATCCCAGAGGAAACAGAGCAAGCACATGCCCAAGATGAATGGTGACGTCATGCAGAGTCGAGCTGACATACATTGAAGAGATGCAGAGACAAGAGAATGTAGATATTCTATAAGGCATCAAGAAAGTATCAATGATAAGTGACATCTTGTGACCAAGGTGAAGAAGCTTATGCCACAGAACTGACAAAAATATCAAGCCAGTTTACACGTGTACAGATGCAAAGAAACACAAGCAGATGAAGTATTCTTGAGGCTAGCTTTGTAGTGAATAGATTGCGGCATGCACCAACATATACATATATGCATAAGTGAGTAAAGAATGGATGTTTCCACTATGAACTATAGCACAGTTGGGTTAACAAGGAAGGCCTCTTTTTCCAGTGGGTTGCAGTAAGAAAACAGATGAATTACAAACTGAATCTCAGGAAGGCAAGGCTGAATGGGCCATGAAGCCAAGCCAAGAAGCCAAAGTCTTATCAGGCTTGGGTGGGCTGACATTGGATACATATTGTGTGAAAGAACAAAACTCCTTTTCAGAAGGCATGAACAAAACAAGGAAGATGTCACAGGTCTATTAGAAAATAGTATTTTAATACACAAAAGGCTCGATTGTGTGGTCTTCAGTCACATGGATGTATGAAGTTGGACGAGCATGATGGTCACACCTACGCATGAGGGCAAAGCGTGCCTTCACTCCCTGAATTCTCCAGAGCTAAGAACACCCCCAACGACAAATTCAAAGTCCTAATTGACAGCAGACCACTGAGGTGATGATAGATGCATATGCTAATTGGTGGGAAGCTATGGTTAAGACGAGCTCACTAGCACATGGAAGCCCAGCCTGCATGCTGCTATCGTGGGCGGAAAAGTACTGACAAAGGTTAGAGTGCCAACCAATTGTAGGGGACCAAGTAATCAAGGGTCCTATAGTTTGTGTAGCCAAGGGGACGTTGTGTATTTAATGACGTTCATGGTGACCTGTTTAAGGGGAGGGCGTAGTTGCCCCACCTGATGTTAAGAAACCAATCAATTTCTTTCACTGTCCCATACTAGTATAGAACATATACTTAGATATCCCTTTAGACCCTATCACTTTCTTTAATAGGTTTTGTAGTTTTTTGCCACGTAGGATGACGTTAGTAAATATGTAGGTTGACATCACCTATGAAGATTTTTTGTTTAAATGAAGATTATTTGTTCTAAAAGAAAGCTTTTTTCTAAGATGCATTGAGAGAATATGCGCTGAGATGTCCGTTGATGTCCGTTGTGCTCCCTGTTTTAGATAATTGATATTAAAACAGTTATCCTTTTTGCCAACTACCTGATTTGATTATTGATATATGAATAATCAATCTCAAGGGTATTGCTACTAATTTTAAAGGGCTGGAGGTCACCCAGTTCACGCAGTAGCAGAGAGAGGATGGTTAGATACCCATCAAGATAAATACATTTTGGGGTCCTGGTAATATCGCACGACCTCTGCCATTCGGCTAAAAGGATGTGAAGCTCCCTGTAGATAGCGGTATTATTTAAAAACTTTAAGCTTGCAAGCTAGGGTGTGACGGGTCCCCCGGTTTTTATGGAATCCCTTCCCGGCATCTATAGGAAGCAGAACAAATGGAAAGTTGAAGAGGCGATAACAAGGCGGACATTCCCAAGAGTCGGAAGTTGAACATACGAATGGTGAGTAAAACTAAGTGAGGTGGCAAAATTGTGCATGGGCAGTGAGTGGAGAAAGTGATAAGGGAAAAGCAAGTAACAGAGGGAGGCTGGGATAAAGCAATTTAAGAATGATGAGTTTTGAATATTAAGTAAATTGACTTCAGGAGAGGCCAAGCAATTAAGCAGTATTGTGAGGAGAATCCACGATAAAGAGTACACCTAGTTAACTGCTTTTTAAAGAACATAACAGAAGGAACAGCAACTAGAAGCCCGTAGCAGATGACGTAGGAGACAAACCCGGTTAAAGATGGGTTTAAAGAAGGCAGTTCAAACTCTGTAGGAGTTTTTTTTTTAGGCCGGTTAAGTCTTGAGGAAAAAGGCTGAAATATATGTGGCAGGCCAAGTACGTTTGTATGTCTGTCTGTTTTATGTGATTGTGTAATGATGATGAAATAATAGACGAAATTGATTAAACGTAAACAGGAGAAACGCGAGAGTTAAAGAATTAAGTGTATTTAATGAATTTGAAATGATGGTATTTTTAGCAGATTAAAGTTTTAAAAAAACGTGAGATAGAGGGTTTGGACCCTACGACAGATGGTGCACGCTCATATTGTTTTATTTTTCTGAAATGGATTTTTAAAAATCTGCAAAGAGGTAAGGTGAGTATTGACAGTCAAAGAGTGACAAGTCAAAATGGAGGATATTATTGAGCTTATACACCTTTGCAAGCAGATACCGAAGCACTCACCTAAGCTTAGACAGTACAGTGCAGAATTGGTTAAAGGAAACGCAGATAAAATCTTCATGCCATGGCCACAAGGGGGATCACTATGGAGGGCAGTTCTGCAGCATATGATGACATATTTGCATGCTGCATATACAGGGAAAAAATTAGATAAGCGACTAGCGAGCGTAGAGCTCTGGAAAATGTACCAGGAGGAGAGAGATGAGCCGCCTCCTATAGACTAGATACTTAATGTATGCAAAGAGGTGGTTGAGGAGCCTTCTTCTCCACCAGCCGTGCCTGAAGCAGACGGCGATAGTAAGAAAGATGATGGGCTGTAGCCATTGAGGGAGCTTAAGGCAGCAATGGTGTATAGTAACCCGGCATATGAGTCGACTGCTCAAAGCAGCGACGATGGTCCAGAGAAAAATACTGAGAGAAACTTAATCTCTAAACTCCCGAGGGACAAAGAGAGATGCAATAAGGAGAAAAGGGATCGACCAAGCACATCCTTAGATATAGGACGAGAAATCAAGAGATGGAAAGGAGAAAAAGATAAAACTGAAGAGTTAGCGCTTATACAGAACGAATGGATGGGTTGTCAGATTTTGCTCACACTTGATGGTAAGGGCATCGAGGACGTGAGGCAAAGAGAAGATCAAGACGAGCAGGATAAAAAGAATAAGGAAATAGAGATTGAAAGAAGATGGGGCGAAAAGAAAGCAAAGACAGAGACGGGAACAACTGTATCAAGAGCAGAGGAGCAAAGAAAATATGATAACAGACAAAGGGCATTCGAAGAGCGGGAAAGAATAGAAAGGAAAAGAATGGAAGAGGAGGAACAGAAATGAAAGGATAAAAGAATGCAAAGACGTAGAGAAGAAGAGATACAAAGGGCAAATGAGAGAAGAGATATGAAAAGAAGAGAGGAAGACAGGGTACGAGAGGAAGCAAGGAAGCAAAGAGAGTTTGATGATGAATTAGAACGAAAGGGAAGGCAGAGAGCACACAATCTTGTTTGCATCGAAAAGGAAGTAATGGATCCTAATCCAGTAGTGGCATAGGAAGACATAGAAGTGTTCTTCCAACAGATAAACTAATAGCAGGTCCGTCTAGAGCAAATCTAGAGGATGAGTTTGACTCTAGAAGCATTGGGGATGCTATTGATGAAGTCTATCATATGAAGACTAAGGAAGTGTTGCAGGGGAAGGGTAAAAATGATCGACTCGAGAGTACGCAGCTGTACTACAAAGAGGGAGCCTCATGTACTTATGAGGCAAGGGAGCTGTCTTTAGATAGACTGACTTTGGATAGAGACGAAGAGGAGAGAAGTCACACGAGTTGGGCACAGGATATGTCAGATGAAGACAGAGCAACCTTCTGTGGGGAAGAGGAAGTTGACGTGTGTAGCCCTGAAGGTTGTTTTTCGATGGAAAAGGAAGTAAGGTGGTCAGATTTAGAACCACCTATCTCTGGGTCGTCAAAATCATTGACGGGGCTAGAACAATCTAAAGGGCGATCCCATGTTCAGAGGGTGGGACTCACCACCTTATGTGAGGAGGTTAAGGGCACTACCAGGAAGAAGGCGGTGCGGATCCATTGTTCTTACTATGGATAGGCAAACAATGGGAATGGGAGATGAGGGCGAATGTGGGGTTTCACAGTTCCCTTTGTTAGAGAAGGGAGGGGCCAGACCACAGTATATACCTTGGCTGCAGATGGAAAAGGATAATTTAAGGTGTAAACTCCCGAGTTTAACTTCTGGTGCTGGGAAATGGATACATGAATTAGAGAAAATGACAGGAGGTAACCCGTTAGCTGTAGGGGTCATTAAGGGTCTCCTAATTGCCATCCTTGGGAGAGGGCTGATGATGTTTGGTCGAGAGCAGGATATTCTGGTGTTACCACGGTAAACACTGCTCATGATGGAGCACTGTTCAACAACTGCAGGGCTGCAGTTTAGAAAGGGCTTAGAGTGCTGTATCCGGACTCATCAGATACGGGAGCTATAATGACAAAAAAGATGTAGGAAGGGGATGATCCGCTTGTTTATATTCAGAATTTTGAAGAACAATGGGCTTTGTAGACACGCAAGACTTGGGGGATATCTATACCTGTCTTTTATCATATACTATGTCAGGGATTGCCAGCCCCAGTACAGAAGCAGCTTAAGAAGTTAGAGGGTGTGAAAGCGCAGCTGTGGTCAGAGATACAGCTGACCATTGCGCGTTATTGCAGACTCTTGCAAGAAAACAATCACAAAAAAGATGATGTTAGAAAAGGTGAAGAGGCAAAGTTTGTTCCGCAAAAATTATCCAAGTACGCTATTGAAGGGGCAATGTTGACCAGTCGAGATGGATCGGGCTCACAGCAAGCAGTAAACATGCCACAGATGAATAACCAAAGGCAGTTCAACCAAGGTAATAATGAGTTTATACCACGAGTGCGGGGAGGCTTTTGAGGAAAACGTTTTCAGAATAATAAGGGGAACTTCCAGAACAATCAAGGTGGGTTTCAGAACATGCAGGATGATAATCAAGGCATGCAGGGAGTACAGATGAGAAGACCTCCTCCAATATGTTGGACATGTGGTGTGACAGGGCATTTTTCCAGCGCATGTAGATTCATGCAAAATAATCAATTTTTGAGAGGGGGGACTTTAAATCCACCTGCATATTTGCAGCAGAATGGAGATGCGTTTGCTCAGAATCAAACAGTGCAGAAGACACAAGCGCTGAGAGTGCAGCAAGATTTACAGACACCACAGGCAACAATGAATCTGCCTCAAGGGCAGTCACAGCACTCGCCTATGCAAATACAGCAAAGCACGAGCACAGGACAGTTAATGACTCCTACAATAGGGGGTGTCACTGGGTGTACAAGGAGGGAATCCTTTCACAGGTACAGGGATGAGAATGTATCCACAATAGGACAGCTCACTGGAAGACTTGATACTATCAATAACGCCAAATCCTCAAGAGCAACCAAGGGTTGATGTTTACATAGGAGGCAAATCTTTTTCGTTTTTAGTAGACACAGGTGCAACACGCTCATGTATACGAGAGGGAAAATTTTCGATGTCTGGAAATGCCATGAATACTCAAGGATTTACAGGAGCTACAAGCAGAGTTCCTTTTACTGATGCATTGCCAATTTCTATAGGAGAGTGTGACATGTCGGTGCCATTGCTATATTCAAGGCAGACACCTTTCAATATATTAGGTCGAGATTTAATGACCAAGTTAAACATGCCGATTTTGTTCACTGATGAAGGCATAGTGTGTTCACCACCAGGAATGCATTATTTAAATTTGAGAGAATTTATTATGGCATTTGCAGTACAAGTGGCCATGCGAGGAATGCTGTTAGAACCAGAAGTGTTTCACTATGGGGTACACATTCTGCTGACATGGCTGCCAGGCTTAGTGGGCAGAACTATGAGAATACCTGATGAATTTTTATTCAGGCCAAAGATACCTATGGATGAAGAGGAAGGGCAAATCTTTCCTTTAGAATTGCAAGCAGCCATGGTGCGAGGAGAAATGGCTCTGCTTGATGGAAATGATGATGAAGGAAGACGATGGAGCACAGTGATCGCCATTGGGGAAGGTTATAGATTGACTGATGTCACTGATGAGGATATGTTTGGAGATCATCCATCAGATGACGAAGTGATATTTGAGATGAGTATTACTTATTGCGTGAGGGCAATTAAATGAGAGGTTCCTCAGAAAATGATGTTAGCACAAAAATGTCCCCAATATTTTGAGGAAGACATGGCGAAAGTGCCAGCTTTGTTATGGACGACAGGCCCCTATGAAGTAGGCCTACTGAAAGAGGTGAGAGAAGTGAAAATTAAATTGAATCCAGGAGCAATTTTACCTCAAGCACAACAGTATCCTATATCTTGAGAGGCCAATGAAGGTATTTTTGAGACGATATCTGCTATGATGGAACAAGGCATCCTAGTGATGTCAGAGTCACTGTAATACGTCAATGTACCCTATCAAGAAATCTAAGCGGGGATTGTGGTGTTTAATTCAAGATTTAAGACTGATTAACCAGAATGTAGAGGCTGAGTTCCCTCTAGTTCCTAATCCTGTGACAATCTTATGTAGTATCCCTGTTGAGGCGCGATATTTCACTGGAATTGACTTGATAAATTCGTTTTTACCAATCCAATTACATAAGGATTCACAAGATCTGACTTCATTTACGTTTCGTCATACTAAGTTAAAAAGCATGAGGTTGCCTCAGGGGTACTCTGAGTCTCCATCGATTTTCAATAGAGTCCTGCAGATGCACTTAAGCAATGTTGATTTAGAAAGTGTTGTGTTGCAGTACGTGGATGACATATTGGTCTGTAGCACCTCAGAGGAAGATCGCAGACGTGACTCAGTCCAGTTAGTGATTATTCTTGCAGAGAAAGGATATAAAGTAGACCAGGAGAAATTGCAGTATTGTCAACAGGAAGTACTGTATATAGGTCAGTTAATCTCGCATGAAGGAAAGAAGGTTACTCTGAGAGAGCTGAGGCTATTTTGAAAACAGTAAAGCCACAGACAAAGCACATGCAGAGATTTTTGGGACTATGTAGTTATATAAGAGCATAGTTCTTTGATTATAGTTCATACATAAGGCCCTTGTTACAAGCTCTGAAGAAAGCACAGGCAACCCAAGAGAAAATAGTTTGGACTGAGGAAATGGAAGAAGTGTTTGATGAACTGAAAAAGGCATTTTGCACAGCTCCAGTTTTGGGGATTCCCAATTATGCTGAGGAATTATTTTTGTTTTCGCACACAGATGGCACTGTTATGACAGCAGTCATCACACAGAGAACCACGTGACATTATTTGCTTGCATTATGTCTTGCGATAGGTGTGTTGATTTATTAAGCAATGACGATGTAATACCAAGGTTTTTAGACTGTACTACAGACAGCATATGTTCACCATCCTGCTGTAGTCTATGCATTCTAGTTGATCTTAACCAATTTTTATATGTTGTTTTGATGTGAGCCACCACAATCACTCTCTCTTTAGGTGTCAATTTATAGGCTGCTCTCAATTGCCGACGATAATCACACTTTTTCTCTCTTGTAGCCAAATCATAAACATGTAACTTCGGGTTCAATCTATGGCAGCAGCGTATACCATTACCCGCCTCCCTGACAGAATTGTAACATGTCAGAATAGCAGAGCTGCGGATCATTTGACCCTGACCTATCATACAAAGATAACTGATCTTATAACAATGTCAAGGATTTCTCTGACCATCATAGACGATTACCATTGTTGTTTACCATGAGATTCTCATTCCATCGATTCACTTTTACCATCACTAGTGCACCAATAGATTGCCATTGCATTGTCAGTTGGTTATGATCACTATAAGTGTTCTCCAAAATGCTAAACTCAGCAATGCTTTGAAACATATTGGAGTTCACATAAATGTAACCAATTATTGATACACTATTACCACGATGCCACGTTGGATGAGGCGGAATGTCAGTCGAGAATGCTCCATTTAATCTCATCAGATTATTTGAGGACACAAAAGCTGTCCATTTTTCCAATCTAGGATTACTTACAGCAGGCTGTTCAATTGTACAATCCAAATTAAAATCTCCCGCAATTATTATTCGTGTTACATCTGAATCCAGTGCAATTAGGCTACATAAGTCACTGAGAGATTTAATGAAAAGCCCATCCGATATTCCTGCGGAATTCCAGTACACGTTTATCAGAGAATAACATTCATTATTAACTTTCAGTTTTATCAGTTGCAAAAATTCATTAGGCATTGCCCATGGCTGTGCACAAATACCCTCCCCCAGCTTAATCGCAATCAACAAACCAGAAGTTGGTCTCCCCTGTGTCGCCTTAGTTGCTGGGGTCAAAATGAGATCGTAATTGTCCCACACTGGTACAGTTCTTAACCACGTTTCTTGTAACATTAAAATGTTAAATTGTGTCAAATTACTATTATCAATATTGATCAGATGAGAAAAGCCCCTTGTGTTCCAACTTAAAAGAGCAATGTTTTGTTCTACATCAGGTTGAGCTAGTTAATATTGATTAGTTGGTCGATTGCAATTGCAATTAGTTGGTTTCCACTGGGAAGCATTCTTTTTAAGTATGGACTTAATGGGACCATGCACTTTTATTTGATATTGGACTTTCATTTTCGACACATCTTTCACTGTTGTTTCGCTGGTAAGTGTAAAACCCAGCACAAACAATTCTTTCTTTGCCAGCCAAATAGTATTTTGCACCAACCTTGAATTGAACCACAGTCGAACACTCTGAAGATTACCTTTTTCAGGAAATTCAACCAGTACCAAATCCGCAGAATCAATATCCTCCAAACATGCGACAGCAGAAAAGATATCTAAAATTACTCTCCTATTTAGATCATATTGTACTGCAGGTGATGTGTTACACGCCAACCTCAAAGAGAAGTTGGCCAACGGTCTCTTATAGGGATTCAAGGAGATTGGTGCAGACACGTGTTGGGAACATGGTGTTGCTTGGGACGCAAAATTTGTCTGTCTGTGACTCGCGCCCATGGCAGTTTGGATTATCTGTAGAATTTCAGGTGTAATCTGCGACAATACGTTTCTCTGTGATGATGCAGAGCATGCTACTGCTTGCGTGTTGGTACTTGAGGCATATTCTACCCTTTCTGCGTTTGCCTGACTTGTTAACATATTACCATTCACATTTACACTATTCATTTCCATATTGCTTTGCATAGCAGACTTAGCCAGTACTTCAGGCAACATATCTTTTCCTTCCACCACTTGTTGTTTAAAACTGACGCTTTTGGTATTAGTATTCTCAATAGCGGGGGGTTGAACTTCCGTCTTAGTAATAGATTGTCCACTCATGTATTCATCTACAGCTTTTCTTATCTCTTGTCGATGGAACTCTCTAGTTTTCAATGCCACCTTATCATCATTAGATTGTCGGGCTATAAGTGTCATCTCCGACGATGCTTTTCCCATATTATCACCTGACTGCGAGGTCTGTAAATTGACCTCGTTAACAAGTGCATCTAAAGGAGCATATGTTATAGATGTCTTTGGTAGCCCACCTATGGTTCTATTATTTTTGGCACCATAAAACATTTGATATTTCTTAGAAATCGCTTGTGCAGTTGTAATTGCATTAGGGATTGGTGTTTTTAAGTTCTTAATGAAAGTGCGTATATTCACATCTTGTTTGTTTTTATTAATTGGTTGATTTTTTGAAAGCTTCGTAGCGGGGACGATTTTCATTTTACTACCATTTTTTTTTTTAGCTAATTTTGAAGAGACCTTGTTTGCCACTTGGTCATACTTCATAGTCATTTCCTGTACAGAGCCAGCTAGATTTCCTTTACTAACAGTAGCCTCCACAGCCCGCTTGTCAATTTTTTGTGGATCATCCGTATCAACAACCTCCCCAATAATATTATTAATTTGGGGCACCGGTTTAAACACTGAGGTCTCTGCTGCCGGCGCCAAGCCATCCACTAATAAAGGTTGTGGCCCAGCAGGCTTCATAGTCATATCTGTTGTGGGTTTGTCAGAAATTGGGACATGGGTACTCGCGATTGTACATTTATATTGCAATTTATGCATAGATTTTTTTTGCCATTCTTTAAGATGATCAATTTGTGTGGTTTGCTTAAAGACTTTTTCAGAAAGCGTGTCATATAGTTTAAGCAAAACCGACAGGGAAAACTGAGTGGCCTTTAACGCAATTTCCATTAATGCGTAATTATTTGGCGCCAGATATTCAGTCTCTGTATGTTGTGTGGATTTACAGCTGATACATTTAAAGCCGGGAGTGGTACATTAGGAGAACAAATTGGTACTTCCTCGAATGTAAATACAGATGGCACGCAAGTTGGCGTGGGTACACAAAATGATACATGTATACTCGAGTACTCTGTTTCATTGCTAGAAAACATTACAGGTGATCTAGATATATTTTCAGATAGCAATTGTGGAGAAAAACCCAGAATTAGACAAATTCAAATCAATTATTACCGCATCAGATTCCTTACATTCGGTTACTACCTTTGCCGCTTCCACCGCGGCGGTACATTGCACTGAATTCAAAAGGCTATTGTCCGTTATTGAAGTATTCATTATAGTCTTTACAACCCGTGACTGGCAGCACAATAAATGATTATTCACCACTTGCTGACCATCACGTTGTAATTATCAACAATTACATTTCTTTTTTGACTCACCGCGGGCAGCTTTTCATTCACAGAAGGATTTGTCATTGTTTTCACGCTCACTGCATTGTTCATCCGTGAAGAATTCGAAGGAGGAGCTACCTCCTTGCAAAATTTCCTAATGTCCATGCATTTGGTTAAATCCACTTGTCCAGGTCCAGCTTTCCACATTCTCTTTGGTGTAGACGTGCGATTTAAAAAGTGCCTTTTTTCGTTACACCCCTCACTACTCCCTGCTATAGGCAGGACAGTCGGAAGCAAACCCCTAGGCATTCCTGACTTGAGAGTTAACACCATCCTTCTGCAGCACCGAGCAAGCCGAGCAGTCCCCCTCGCTTTGTCCGCGACTCCGAGGCGAAGAGGGACTTGCCGGGACTTGCTCGGTGCGCGCGTGCTGGTGTGCACAGAGGGGTCCTTTTATTAGGACGTCAGCCAGGAGGAGTGGTCAGCGTAGTATGTAATTCAATGGTTCAGTAATACTAAACACAGAGCAATCCAGCAGCGTCTCGCACAGAGTCCAGAGGCGAAGAGGGACTTGCCGGGACTTGCTCTGGCTGGTTTTTCCCAGCAGCCTTTGGGAGGAAGGCACCTTGCAGAAGTCTTCCCTTCTTCGGATCTCTTCTGGTCCAGTGGTCGACTTGCTCCCTGCGTTCAGCTCCACTCCTTATAGCCAGAAAAGGGGCTGTGGGCAACCCCAGTCCTCCAATAAGGACACTCTGCAACATTCTAAACTGGTGGTGGCTGTCCAATTAGGGACAGCCAGCCTCCCAGAACCTGCCCAGCAACAACCAAGTCTCTTTTAGCATTGTGGATTGGGAGCAGACAGCCTCCCTGCTTCCTGCCACCAGCACAAACACAAATGAGAGCCTCTGCAGGCTTCTTGCAAGAAGCGTGCAAAGGTGCATGAAGAAAGAGTACCCTTCCCCACCTGGAAAGGAAGACAGGCAGCTAACAAAGGACAGGACATCTTGAACAGGACTTAACACAAGATGGGAAGCCATTTTGGGTATATTGTCCTCTTTAGTGTAATATCTTGGCTGCAGCAAGAGCCAGCAAAAAACAGGTCAGAAAGTAACAACTGCCACCAACAAGTTCAGAGGATGCCTGGAAAGTGGCAAAAAGGATTAAGGGGATGCAAAGTGTCCTCACAGCACTCCACGGAAAATGGCTATTGCTGCAATTATCTATTATCAAAATACACTGGTCACAAAAGGTAGGTGACTACTCCTATAATGAGGTGTCTAGGGAGTCACCAGTGAATCCAAAACAACATTGCAATAGGAACCCTAAGGATACCACATCACGTACAGTGGGGGTTGCTGCCATAGAAATTAATGGCACAAGATAGTAGGGTTAGAGGTCTCCCTTTATCTGGAACCTTGTAGGAAGCGTCAAGTAATGCCAAAACCAAAGTGTATGCAGGAGGTGGGTGAGATAAAAAGGTCTCACTCACCTAAAAAATCCCAGAGAGTCCAGTACTAGTGCTGGGAGGTTCAGGACAGACGGGGTAAGAGTTGCAAAAAGAATATCTCCCTAACAAGCAGGAAACACTCAGAATATGTAGGTTCCCACAACAGGCCCTAATGTGCCAATCCACCTTCTTCCACATGAATTGTGGTAGTTATTTCTTCTACACTAGTCATTTATTTTGAAATGTTTTTATTGGAATTTATATATACGCAGTGTTAGATAAATCAAGTTTTTCTGTATCCTCCATGCAAGTGCTCACTCATATACCTTGTTCATGTCATTAGTAACCTATAAACAAATCAACCAACACAAATCTCACTATGAGTGTTAGTCCTTGTCCCAAAACACTTGTCTTTAAGGTGCAGATATTTCGGGGCATATTTGAAAACCAACATTCTCTTCCATCCTGGTGTCCATGTGAACAACATCTATGGTATGCATTTTTCCTGACTATACAGCAGGACCGTGTCATTCTAGGGGTGATATACAAACATTCACAGGGGTTTATCGTCTGAGGGGTGAAATATGTCCCAGACCAGTGTTTTCCAAGATTCAAAGTGGGCACTACTATCTGCCACCGATTTGTCCACCATATTGCCCCAAACTCTTGTTTCTGCCCCCGCCCAACGTTCAAATTCCCTATGCCAGCGTGAATATTGCAGGCCCTTAGGTGATTTCCACACCATTGCAATGCATCTTTTGGCTAGCAGGCATGCCAGGTCCATACATTTTATAACATGTTTAAACTTGCTATCTCTGTGGTACGCACCTAGCAAACATTCCTTTGGGTTCCAGGCATACCGTACAATTCCTGCCTTTCTGTAAGCCTGTTCTATTCGCTCCCAGAGTGTTAGGGAGAATTCTCCTTCTAGGGCTAATTTCCCTCACCTAGTGAGTTTCCCAGCAGCTTTGCTGGATTTCTGGAGTTATATTTTTTTCCACCTGGTAAGAGTGTACATCTTTTTCCACTCTTACATGTATTTTGGCCTATGTGTTTTTACTCATTGTGTGATCTTGGGCACTAGAGCACACCACTCCAGGTGCCCCTGTTCTTGTATGGGTTACACCGCACCCTCAGTGTAGTAACCCAGGGTTGTCTTTAAGTCTTCCCCCTGACTCCATTTTCACTGAGGCTGACTACTGTCCCCCAGAGAAAGGTAAAGTTGCCATTTACTTTACATAGTAATTTTTACCACAGACCCAGTACACCCCATTTTACATGGAGTACTGGAAAGGGCTAATCTGTACCCCTTTTCTGTCTGTACCTCCCTGAGCATTGTTTCGCTCTTTTAACATTTAGACTTGTCTGGTGGCAGTGGTATCTACCCTAACTTTTCTACCGCGATTATAGTAGATAAACGTGGTACTGTTCTTGGCTATTATATTAGCCCCGAACATAAAGCCGCTTGACCAAATCGTCTTTCTTTTGGCTCCGGTTGGGTTTATTCGCCATTTCTTTTTGTTAAAGTCCTTCTTGTGTTTTACTTTGCGTGGCAAACTAGGTTCGCCTTCTTTGTTCACCGTCTTTTTGGCGGGATTCTGCAGAGAAGCCCTCCTCAAGGCGCCTGGGTGTCTAGGTGGGCTGAATGTGAGGGAGGGGTGGAGTCACCCCCTGCACAGGGTATCCTAGGAAACCCAAGTCGCACTTTGCCATGATTGACTGAGGTGGATGTCCCGGCTGGACAACCCCCCTGCTGCGTGATTGACAGCCAGGCTGTGTGAATGGGGGTTTTGCACATAAAAGGCAGTTCGAAGGGATTGTGTCCTCCGACGTATTCCTTATCTTTGATAATACGTTTCCAGCTTGCTGGCCTCAGAAATTCTTTCTGCAGAGGGCGCTGCACGTCGACGTCCGCCGAGTCAATGTCCCTCGACGGCCACCGTATCGGCGCCGACGTCACCATGCCCATAAATAGCCACGTGCTGCGTCCGTTGCTCAGTTCCGTTTTTCCGTGCTTCGTGTGGCCTCGGAACGTCATTGCTCAGTTCAGTCAGGTTAACTATTTATTTCGACTCGAATATTCCTTATCGTTCTCGATGGCTTCTTCATCAGAACCGACGACGCCGCGATCCGGCTTCAGGAAATGTCGAGACTGCAGTAAAAAAATGTCAATAACGGATCCACACAGGGTCTGTTTATGGTGCTTGGGGACCTAGCACCATTGTTCGGAGTGTGAGGACTGCATGTCCATGACGGCGAAAGCCTTGAAGCAGCGAAAGGGGAAGTTCGAGAGAGGTAAGTCAGCCAAATCCTCCTCGAAAGTTTCGTCGGCTGAGTTGAGACATTCGTCTCCTCGCCGTCGAAAACATTCCCATTCTAGATCTCGAAACAGCTCCCACCATTCATCGAGATCTAGACACTCAAAAAAGAGACGTCGAAGGTCCCATTCCTCGTCGTCTTCTGTGTCCCCAGAAAGAGTCTCCTGTCCCACCAAACACAGTTCTCAAGCTGAGTGGGAGGAATTCAGAAAGAAAATGTTAAGCGTCTTCGAGAACGCAGCCTCGACCCCCTCGAAGACAGCTGAGGGTGATACCCCGGGTGAAAAACCCAAAAAATCAAAACGCTGCGAGTCGCAGCACCCGGCGAAACATTACACCCGAGTGGTGTAAGAAGGCACCGTCTTCGACGCCGTCGTCGAGGATTCCTTTGACGCCGTCGTCGAAGATTCCTTCGACGCACGGATCGGCGCCATCGCGCCATTGTCGAAGGGTTCCTCGACTCATCGGTCGATCGACTCGTCGCCATCGTCGACGTCGACGCCGATGAAAGAGAGGACCAAGGCCTCCCCACAGCCAACGGTGATTTCAAGGGCCTCCGGCACGACGCCGAGGCCGTCGTCGATGCTCTCGAGTAGGATCCCGATCCTCTCGAGTTCTTCGAGACCCCTTCCAGTTTTTTCGACGCCGTTTTCGGCGCCTTCGAAGCCTGTTACATCGGCGTCAACGACATCGACGTTTTTTCGTCCAATAACAACAAGTTTGGCTCCTTCTGCCTTAGAAATGGGTTTTACTCCATTTCAGAGGTCAGAATACCCTGGACTTTCTTCAATTTATGAAGAAGGGGAAGATTCTGACCAGGAAACATTTGGATTACAGAGAACCACACTGCCTACTGCAGAGGATTTCACCTCTGAGGAAAGAAGGCTGAAGGAACTACAGGAGTCACTTCATGAGGCAAGTGGGCTGGACACTTCCCCAGAAGTGGAATTTGTTAAGTCAGACCCAGGGGAACATGCCGAAACACCATATAGAACCCTGATGACAAGAATAATTGAGTTGGTCTGCGCCTTCACCTGTTTTCCAACAGGATGATCTAACAGATATATTGGACAAAGGCCCACAGGAGGACCCAGTGGTCCCCTTCCATGCAGCCCTACAAGGAAAAATTGCATCTAATTGGGAAAGTCCCGAAGTTATCCCTGCAGTCAATAAAAGATTGTCAACAAAGTATAGGGTAGCGGCTGCTGACCCTGAATACCTGTCAAAACACCCGACCACAGAGAGCCTGGTGGTTCAAGCGGCAACTTCATCCAGCAGTAGGACTGCTTACCCTACTGTCCCACAGGATAGGGATGACAAGAGGTACGACTCTATGGCAAAGAAAGTCTTCTCTGCCTGTAGTATGGCGTTGAAGTCCATCAACGCCACCTGTACGCTCGCCAGGTTCAGTCACACACTATGGGAGTGTGCTTCATCAGCGGCTGACTGCATACCCGAAGGAGAGGAAAAGGAAGCCTTCCTTAACATCATTAAAGATGGCAAAGACGCCATGTGCGAATCACTTCAAACTGGCATCGATTCCGCTGACAGTATCAGCAGGGCCATGGAGGCAAGTACAACAATCCGCAGGCATGCATGGTTGCGAAAGTCGGGCTTTGCCCCTGACGTACAGGCCAGACTTTTGAATATGCCCTTTGACGGCTCTTCATTATTCGGGAAAAAGGTTGATGACAGTCTGGAAAAGTTGCAGACTTCTAAAGCAGCAGCAAAATCCTTAGGAGCTGCTATCCGCCAAACTCCTTTTCACTCCTCAGGAACCTCTGGGAGAGGAAAGTCCTTTCGCTATTATTCCGCATTCGGGAAAGGCAGAGGACAGCTGGCTCAAAGAGGCCAAAGAAGATCCACCCGAGGTGGACGGGTCAAAAGTACTAAGACTGCAGCAGCAGCAGGTGCCTCTTTACCCTCGGCATCTGCATCAGCCGCCCCCAAACCACTCTGAGGCCTACCCACACAATACACCTGTAGGGGGCAGGTTAACTCACCATCTGACGGAATGGCAGGCTATAACATCAGATGCTTGGGCATTGGAGACTATTGCCCAAGGTTACTGCCTACCCTTTCTACACATCCCTCAGAGTCATCCACCGGGGAACAGCTCTCTAAAAGTTCCAGATCCGCTCCTCTTGCAGGAAATTATAGACCTGCTAGAGAAAGATGCCATAGAACCGGTACCTGTAGCGGACAGGAACAAGGGCTGGTACTCCCCTTACTTTCTCATACCAAAGAAGGACGGAGGACTGAGACCCATCCTGGACTTACGAGAATTGAACAAGTTCCTCAGGAAGGACAAGTTCAAGATGGTAACTCTCTCTCAGATCCTTCAGGCCCTCCAGCTCCAGGACTGGCTGGTATCTCTGGACCTTCAGGATGCTTATTTGCATATGCCAATCCATCTCAAACACAGGAAATACCTGAGGTTCGCAATTGGCGACTCTCATTATCAATTTCGAGTTCTGCCATTTGGGCTCACCTCCGCCCCGAGGGTCTTCACCAAGCTGATGTCGGTAGTGGCGGCGAGTCTAAAGAGGGAAGGGATCCACGTCTACCCCTACCTGGACGATTGGCTGATCAGGGCCGTATCTTCAGACCCAGCTAGATTATGTCTGCCTCTTCCTTCACAGACTGGGCTTCTCCCTCAATTTAAAGAAGTTACAGATGATACCATCACAGAGACTCCAGTTCATTGGAGCGGTCCTGGACACTTCCCTGGGAAAAGCCTCGCCACCAGAGGTGAGGGCTCAAGATATTCTACAGATGGTCACCAAGTTTCAAAATGCCCAACGTCTCCCAGCCTTCGACTTTTTGAGGTTGCTAGGCCTCATGGCATCCTGCATCTTCCTTGTGCCAGAGGCTCGCCTGAGAATGAGATCTCTTCAGTGGGCACTGAGAAGTCAGTGGTCACAATTCTCAGGGAGAATGACAGATCTCCTCCGGATTCCGGACAAGGTAGCCCACGACCTTCAATGGTGAGCCTATCCAGAGAACATCTTGAAAGGAGAGCTGTTTTGGCAACCATGGCCGGAGATAACAGTAGTCACAGACTTGACCATCAGCGGTCGTTGGTCTCCATCGGAGTCCAGACTACATATCAACCTATTAGAGCTGAGAGCGATCAGACTAGCGCTGAAAGCTTTCCTGCCATCAGTACAGGGGAGAAATGTCTTGATAATGACGGACAACACGGTGGCCATGCACTACCTCAACAAAAGAGGAGGCGTAGGATCACTGCCACTGTGGAGAGAAGCAATGCAGCTCTGGTTTTGGGCAATTCGGGAAGGAATCTCTCTATCGGCAGTCCACCTAGCCGGAGAGAAGACTTTGACAGCGGACGCTTTGAGCAGGCAGAGCACAGTCTCCCACGAGTGGGAGCTAGCTCAGGAAGTCCTTCAAGAGATCTTCGCCCTTTGGGGAACCCCTCAGGTGGATCTGTTCGCCACAAGCCCCAACAGGAAGTGCGATCTGTTCTGTTCAAGGGAATTTCCCCCGAGAGGAGCTCTAGGAGATGCGTTCATAGTGGACTGGGAGTTTCCACTCCTTTACGCGTTCCCACCAGTCCCTGTTATTCCTCAAACGATCAGGAGGTTGAGAAGATTCCGGAAAACCATGATCCTAATTCCTCCAGATTGGGCCAGGAGAACGTGGTTCCCAGACCTTCTAGATATGTCCATCTGCCCTCCAATCTGTCTTCCACTCAAAGAGAATCTTCTCTCACAGAAGGGAGGTCAGGTTCTCTATCCAGACACCAGAACCCTCAACCTTCACCCTTGGCTTCTGAAAGGTTGAGGGACAAGGATTGGGATCTCTCTGATGACGTCATGGAGGTGTTGCTTTCGGTCAGAAGATCAGCAACAAAGTCTTTATACCGCTGCCGTTGGAACAAGTTTTGCAACTGGTGTAGGGAAGAGAATATCGACCCCTTTTCATGTGGTACACCAACGGTGTTATCGTTTCTACTCTACTTGGCAAACTCAGGCCTTCAAGTTGGCACAGTAAAAGGCTATCTCGCAGCGCTTTCTATCTTCAAGCGCACTGCGGAGGAACCATCGTATTTCAAAATTCCTCTAGTGGTACAATTTCTCAAGAGTCTAACTAATGTTTACCCTCCAAAACCATTCCAGGTTCCCTTATGGGACTTAAATCTAGTCTTAAACTTCTTAATGGGCACTCCATTCGAACCTCTTCACTCTTGCGCATTGAGATTTCTCACGCTTAAAACTGTCCTATTGGTAGCACTAACATCTGCTAGGAGGGTGAGTGAGCTACAAGCTCTCTCCTGTAAACCCCCACCTACAATCTTCAACAAGGACAAAGTTGTCCTACAGGTGAAGCCTAGTTTCCTCCCAAAGGTGGTTTCTGAATTTCATATTACTCAGAAAATTACCTTGCCTTCATTCTACCCTCCTCCCCATCCGGGGAAAGAGGAGGAAAGGCTACACAGGCTGGACCCTAGGTGAGCTCTCAGCTTTTACATCAGCAGAATGGCTAGGATCAGGCAAGCAGACCAACTGTTTGTAGGATATTCAGGTCACAAGTTGGGACTACCCATAACAAAACAAACCATCTCCAGGTGGATTATTTTGGCCATCCTGGAATGTTATAGACTAGCAGGGAAAGAGCCACCCCAAAATCTCAGGGCTCATTCAACCAGGGGTATCGCAGCCTCTTCGGCTCTCCAGAGAGGGGTACCGGTCCGGGACATATGTGCGGCTGCCACATGGTCGTCCGCACATACATTCACAAAATTTTACAATCTGGATTCCTCCACTGCTCAAGAGACCAGATTTGGCAAGGCCGTATTACATTCGGTCCATCCCTAAAGGGATACATAACACTATCACTCCCTCCTTCAATTACATGCCACTGCTATGGGAGTCTATCAAAGATAAGGAATACGTCGGAGGACACAATCCCTTCGAAGAACAAGTTACTTCTTACCTGGTAACATTCTTTCGACGGGATGTTCCTCCGACGTATTCCTTATCGCCCCTCCCATCCATCCCCGCAGTGATCACTTCCCTTGTGGTTGCAGCTTTCGCTCCTTCAAGGTCACTAACCAATTCAGGCATCTCTTTTCTTATGCTAGCAACGGACGCAGCGCGTGGCTATTTATGGGCATTGTGACGTCGGCCCCGAAACGGTTGGCGTCGAGGGACATCGACTCGGCGGATGTCGACGCGCAGCGCCCTCTGCAGAAAAAATTTCCGAGGCCAGCAACCTGGAAACGTATTATCAAAGAGAAGGAATACGTCGGAGGAACATCCCGTCGAAAGAACGTTACCAGGTAAGAAGTAACTTGTTCGTCTCTTGGGCTAGAAGTCAGAGTCTCCCCTGGAACCACCCCATCCCGGTGAAGCCCTGCTGCAATCCTGAGCTATCTACCCTTCGACGACTAAGAGGAGATCCAGTCCGGAGTCTTCTTCCCTTGAGCCTGGTGGGGATAACCAGCTCATCTTCTTCAGCCAGAGATCTCCGCCGTGGTCGAAATCGCTGCACACTGCTGTAGTGGTCCGGATAGCCACCTGCTGAGCCTCTGCTGTTTTTAAGTAGCGCATCTTTTATTCGTTGTCGCTGCCGCCGGCTTCATCCCTGTGTGGTGCAGACCCCCTTCAGACGTCCTCCTTCACAATGAAGCTCCAGGAATAGCAGGTCTGCGGGAAACCAACAGGAACAATTTCCAGGGCTCCAGCTGCATCGTGGAATAAGGTACTCTGTTCTACTCGAGGAAACTGGGTGAATCCCTTTTCTTCATCCTCAAGGCTCGTCCTTGTCTTCCCTCCTTATTATAACTTTTGCTTCCGAACATTGGCAATATTCAAGTACTTTTGGGCTACGCTGAATCGTGAACCATCTAACGGTGTGATCTTCGGCAACAGGTCTCCAGTGTCACTTAAACCTGGCTCCGACCCTTTGACTTTTGAACTCCTGTTTCTGAGTGTTTCTCGATACTGTCTGCCTACCCTAAATATTGCCTGTGATTTTTGCCTCCAACTCCCTCTGGGTATCTCAGGTGCTGAGTGTGTTTTGGCCCCGTTAGCATTTCATGTCACGGATACGCGTTTATTGAGTAGACCGAACTGTCAAAAAGGGATCGCAACTGTATCCGCGGTAGCGTTTTGTTCATAACACCGGTTCATTTAAACACAGGGTACTTACCTTGAGACATACTGTACAAAGTGAAGTGGTTAGTTGTAGTATATTTAACATGTGGTTTTGTTTAACGTTTAATAGAAGTGTTGTGTTTATAACTGATGGTTTAAAATTAAATGTACTTATATTTTTTACCTGAAACCTTGAGTCAGTGTTTGCTTGAGTCACAGTAATTGTGGTCCCTTTGTGTAATCTCTGCTACTGCTCATATATTCTTGAGATAAGCCTGGCTGCTCTGCTACTGCTACCACTATAACTTAGTAGTATGGGCTTGTACCAAAGGTAAAACTTTTATTGCCACCCGTGGTCTTAATTGTGTGTAGTGGTCCCTAAGGGCACTGCACAGGATTCTGCCTAACACAGAGTGCCTTTGTGTTTAAACATCACCAAAACATATGCATCAAATCGGCACCTGTCGTGCCACACCAGGGGCACGTCGCTTGTGCATTTCTATTGAATTTAGCCACCATATGCAGTGTCATGTAGGTACGGTACAGTACTTTAATCTGAATTAGCCTAAAGCGAGAGTTCCTGGACACCTTCCGGGGGTGCGTTCCCATTCCTTCTCCCCTATATTTTCCCCCAGGTCTGCTTTCCAACGACTTCTACACTAGTCCTACTATAGTCTGGGTCAATTTCTTTATTATCTGAAATATTTTCAAGCTTTTCTGATGCTTCTCAAAGCAATATTCCTGGTGCATGGGATGTCATCGGTCAGAATGGAAAAATGGCATCTTGAACTTCCAAGTGAGGCTTTGATGCGGTATAATCGGAAAGATTTTGATTTACATTACACTTTAATACCTCCTCTATGAATAATTTCTACTGGGTATGAGACATTACAGAGTAGCAATACTCTTTAAGATCCTTCCACGGCTCTGCAATGGTAAATTGTGACCACTGCATACATGCATCTTTCTTGACTATATTTGGGGATATCTTTGATTGTTGCAGCATCAAATCTGCCCAAGTAAATGCCGTTTGACAGCCTGTTTCCCTTCTATGTGGTATCGTCTGTGTTTTGGTCTTTCTTTTTTCCCAAGGCTTCTGTGGGGAAATAATAACATTACAAATTAAAATGAGGGTGTGATGCCTTGAAAACTAAAATTGTATGTCTGAATAAAAACACTTTTGAATTAGATAAAGTAATTATACTTTTGAAAAAAAGCTAACAAGTTGTTTGACAGTTTGAACATGGCAACTGGAGCATAATTACAGTGACAAAAGATAAAATAGTTAATTTGCTGTCTTTTGTTACTCACAATGTTACTTACCCTGAGCAGGGTAACGATAACCTCAAATTCCTTTTTCCTGTTTGGAAGGCAGTGGTCAAAGATCACAAGAACTGGAATCAGTTGGTAGTGACTCAAATTTGCAAACTAGTGCATAGCCCGCCAGCTGGCTGAAGTCCTCCACTTCAACCTCCAGAGCTTGCGAATATGCACAAACGTAACGTGAATCTGAAACATTCAAGGAAAGATCTTCAGCTTTTAAATATAACTCGGACCTCTCAAGAGGGCAATTTGGCTGGGACTTCTCTTTCCTGCACCCTAAATTTTATGTTGCTCACCACAAGATCATTATTGAAACAGGCTTTGGAAGTAGCTACCCATATTCAGGAGTGCAAGCTTGACATCTGCGCCCTCATGGAGACGTGGGGAAATGAGGCTGCTGCACCCTCATTAGAACTGGCCATATCAGAGGGTTATTTCTTGATTAGATGGGATAGAGCGGATAATAGAGGGGGAGAAGTGGCTTTGATTATTAAATCGAATCTCAAAGTCTGGGAATCTAAGACAGAGGATATCCCAGGAGTGCTATTGCTGTTGGTGAAAGTGGGTATAAGTGCTGAAACAACGCTTAACTTTCTCCTTTCCTATAGGGCTCATTCACCAGCACCTACATTTTCCTCACAGCTCTGTAACTATCTTCTAACCCTTTTTAAACGCAAGACAAAATTGGTTCTTCTCAGAGACTTTAATCTCTGGTTGGGCAGTGACACGGATGCTATGGCAGGGTCTCTGGAGATCGCTTTGGATGCCCTAGGCTTTTCCCGGTTCCTAAAAGAGCTAACACACATAAAGGGTCATACCCTGGATTGGGTCGCGACACATAACCTTAACGTAACTGATGTGGCAGTTATACCGTGTCCATGGTCAGACCATTTTTGCGTTTATTTTCAGAGTTGCATAAATTATTTTTCAGAAAGATGGCACAAGCCCAAAGCCCTCTTCCCAGTAAGAAGCTCCAAGAAATTGGAGGGTTGGGAGCGCTGTTGTGCGCCAACGAAGATGGGCGCTTGAGCTGAGAGCTCCGTAGCCCACGATATCCTGACACGGAAATCCTGCGGAGTGGTGAAAGTAGCGTGAGTTTATAACCCACTATGAAGTGTGGGAACAGACTGGGCACCATCTGTGAAAACTAGGGATGAAATCGTGTCCTCGATCGCCTGCAATTGAACTGTGCTGAATCGAACGACCACAGGTACGAGTGGCACTTTGCGCGCCAAACCGCCCCTGCTCCGAGTACACCACAGCGGGGATCGTAGGGAGCCACGATCCAGCCATCGGATCCAGCTGCCAGCGGGTCGGTCCTGCGAGGGGCTGGTGCAGAGGAGCCCCCCCGCGCCCTGACCGCCATCCACAACATTTGAGCAAGTGTGATAACCCTGCTCAATACGCAGGGCACAGCACCCGGAATCCCACGTTCCTAACCGCAGGCCTGAGTGGAGGCGGGCGGTAGGAGACCCTGTTTGCACACACTGCGCCCGCTCCTAGGTGCCCGCCACGGCCCCCGTCACCCGACAGCGCAGCAGACCCAGAGAAGCCACGATCCGGTCGGCAGACCCAGTTGTCAGCGGCTTGGACAGGCAGGGTGTGGGTGCAGAGGAGCCCCCCCCTGTGCCCTGACAGTCGCTCATTTTACTCGTGCAAGAGGGTGGACCCCGCCACACTTAACGGAACGTCAGGCCGCAATCCCTCGATCCCTACGGCCGGCCCGAGTGGAAGCGGGCAGCGGGAGAACCTGTGAGCATGCGTCGCGCCCGCTCCTCGGTGCCTGACACGACACCCCGTCATCCGACAGTGCTGAAGACCCAGGGGAGCATTCGGCTCTGGAGGCGCCAGTCGGCCAGACAGACAGGCCCCAGGGTCAGACTGGGCCATGAAATTGTCTCAGGCACCAATGGAAAAGTGGCCCACAGTTGTAAATGGCTTTTAATTCCTTTTGTGACACTGTTTGAATAGTAACCGAGGGGGCATTGTTTGATAAAATGTGATGCGAATTGTGCATTTTAAAGTATATTTATTCAGCAACACTGATCAAAACTACTAGCCACATAGTGAAGTAATTAATCAAACTAGCCGACATTGGCCCAAAAGGTGGCCTACTTTGACCCAAAAAACTGGCCCATGCCAGCATTTTGTGTTTTTGGTTCGGCCATGGCCCTATTGCCCTATAGGCCAGTCCTAGCCTGACAGGCCCAGCTGAGGTGCTGCCCTGCGGGCTGAAGGTATGTGTTGCTTCGGGTGGGGGTCGGGGGGAGACCAGGGATCGCCTCTCAAGAAACTGGTGCTGCATCTCCTCAATATTGTGACACATCAGTTCCCTAACCACCAGGCCGTAGGAACGAGGTGCCTGGCTCCCCATACCCCTCTAGAACTACTGGAACCCCAACAGGCCATTTCTGTGTGGGATCACAACCCCAACCCAAAGCACATAGCTACAAACTCCGGCGGAGACACCTGTAGGCTCTGCTAATCCAACCGCACTGTGCACAGAAGCTCAGCACAATCCGTTATGAGCCGCGCTACTGCAGCAATTCTGATTCAATGGTAGCAGGCTAAGAGGCATAACAAACAACAACAACTGCGCCCCACAGCTAGGAGGCATATCATTCAGACCACTAGCAACCGGGGGAAGAAAGCAACACACGTAACTCCCTGCTGCCGCCACATAACGACTATAACTTGTGGAGCCCTGGACTCTCCCTCGGATCAGTCTAGCTTCCAAGCCCACGTTTGGGCTGTACCATGCAAATCCATCATACTAACCGAAGCAGGCTACAATCGTGGGCACAGCACCACCTGGCTCTACACATAGCAACCCGCCCATCCAACTCGGGCATGACGAGAGGCACAAGGGGTAATAAGAAAGGCCTGGTGGACGCATTTACGAAGGCATCCAACATGGAATCATCCCGAGCCCCTGACCACCCCCCCGTGGGACATAGCTAAGTACAAGCTGAGCTGAATAACGGTCCCATACATGGCGGCAATGGAGAAAGGCTTTGCAGCCATTACCAACAAACCTGATGACATAGGAGATAGCATTGCCTCCATAAGATCCGACATAAAAAAAGTGAACGCCAGAGTCTCCGAGACGGAAGAGAGGGTGATCAACCTGGAGGACACATCAACCTCACATGGCAAATCAATAGAGGAGATTCAAAAAAACCTGAAGATAATCTGAGATAAATGCAAAGATCTTGAATCCAGGTCAGGCTGCAATAACATTAGAGTGGTTGGTATGACGGAGAGATCCACAAACATACCCATTGAACAGTATCTTGAAGAGGTCCTCCACTCACTGTTCCCAGAAGCCCAATTCTCAAAACAATTACTGGTGGAGAGGGCACATCGATCACTTGCCCCCCACCTCCTAAACCGGGTGCTCCCCCCTGCACGATAATAGCCCGCCTACTCAACTACCGCAACCTAATCCTTTGCCTATTGCGGGAAAAGGGATCTCTTTCCTACGACTCCAATCGGATACACATATACTCAGACTTATGTAGTGGTGTACGAGCGGTTAAACGCTCATTCGACCATGTAAAGAAGATACTAAGAGAAAGGAAAATAGTGTATGTTGTTCCCCGCAAAACTACGCCTCCAACATGCGGGCAGGGCCCACTTTTTTGAAGCACCAGAGGAGGCCATGGCCTATGTTGAACAACACATACCTGCGGCCCTGAATAATGGTTAACCTACAAGGACCAAGATGACGATATAACCACGCACATATGAAGCTGAATACTGCACCAAGTTATGAAATAAAAGGCACCTACTCCACCTAAACTAGAGGTTACGACTCCAGCGAGCGACACGTCTTCAAAAGTATAGTAATGGCCACACAAAGCCACCCACTAATTCAGATGGTTAAATTAAGTGTTATTGCGGGGATACACTGTCCAGTTGGAGGGATGGTGAGGGAGGGTTGGAAGGGGGATAATGGGAATGGGGATAAAAGTTTAAAAACCGATGACAGGTACAAGAACTATATTCATCATACTGACAACAGGTGCTACACTGAGGCTCCTCCTAATTCCTTATGGCAACTACATGTCCAATAGATCGAGTGAACTTCCTATCTTGGAACATTAAAGGCCTGGCAAATCCAATAAAGGCCAGAAAAATCCTGTCCTTCACCAGACGACATAGGATTGATATCCTCTACCTCCAAGAAACACACGCCTTACGGACATAGGATTGATATCCTCTACCTCCAAGAGACACGCCTTACGGAAAGTTGTGAAAGCATTCACCCGAGACTGGGGCCCACTAAGAATAGATACGGAATACTCCTCGCAGTCCAGAGGCGTTTTAACCATAATACCCCGCTGTGCCGGATTCCAACCAACAAGATCAATAACAGACACGGAGGGAAGATACGTAATTCTATGGGGCACACTGCAAAATCAGGAAGTAATACTGATAAATACATACGATCCAAACATTGACACCCCCGAGTTCTATATACAGGTCATGTTGCAAATATCGCCCACGGGGGATGCCAGAGTAATATGGGGAGGAGACTTCAACACCATTCTGGAGCCCCAAAGAGACAGATAGTTGAGGACCCCTAGATCACAATCCGAGGCCGCCATGACAATAAGGTAGGGCATGGCTGAGATACCACTGGGGGACGCATGGATAGAATTACATCCGACAACAGAAGAATATACGTTCCATTCCTCTGTGCACTCCTCTATCTCTGGAATAGACTTCTGGCTAATCTCACCGTAAATGGTCCCACTGGTGAGCAGATGCTCCATCCTCCCACACACACTATCGGACCACTCTCCGGTTCTTGTGGAACTAGACATGGGAGTGACGGAGAAGATACATCATATGTGGCGGATGCCGCCGGCTCTACTGCGTGACGATACGATCATAGAACCCCTACGAACAGAGATCACTGAATTTTTGGAGTGCAACGAGGGCACAGTGGCATCTCCAGCAACGTTATGGGAAACGTTCAAAGTCTGGACGAGAGGACACCTCCTGTCCAAGACGATGAGCACACTTAAATGCATAAGACACGACTTAAACCAAACTGAGGGCACCCTCCGCTCCTTGGAAAATGCCCACGCTCAACAAGACTCTAAAGCCCCTAGAGAAATTCAGATCCCTAGCAGACCGTAAAATAAAATACATGGTGCAACCAACTAAAGCCAGGAGATACGGGGAGGGCAATAAAGCTCGAAGGATGATGGCGAACCTGATAAAATTGGAACAGGGTATTAAACCGATCACATCCATAATGGGAACAGATGGGACTATCCGCACAAATGCAGTCAAGATGAATGGGATCTTCCTAGAGTTCTATTCCGACTTATACCAGAACATGGACAAAGTAACGACACAAGTCCACGACCAATGCATGGCCTCAATTCCACTCCCCAGACTGGAGCAGACGGACAGAGAAAGATTAGAGAACCCATTATCGCTAGAGGAAATCATCCAGGCTATCAAAGACCTGACAGCGTGGAAAGCCCCAGGCCCAGGCAGCCTCCCGTCAGATTTCTACAAAATCTATTCTCCCGAACTATCCCCCAAACTTCTGGAACGGTGGGAAGAGGCCACAACAACAGGCAAGCTCCCAGACACCATGAGAGAGGCAGTCAGACCTACTTAAGCAACACAAGCCCCCACAGGACCCTAAATAGTACCGCCCCCTCTCACTAATTAACACCGGCACGAAGATTTACGCGAAAGTCATAGCGAACAGGCTGCTCCCACATATGAAATATCTAGTACACCCCGATCGATCAGGGTTCATACCAACCAGATCCACATCATTAAACCTGCGAAGACTCTTTGCGATAATGTCACAACTAGACCCCGATACCAAAGTGGTAGCCATATTGCTCGATGCTGAAAAAGCATTTGTCCTGGGGGTACATGTATGCTATACTAAACTGTATGGGTTTTGGTCCCTGTTTCTGGAGTTTCATCTGACTCCTATACACAGACCCCAAAGGTAAAGTCCGGACTAACCATACCTTCAGCCTTCACCCTAAGGAGGGGCACAGGCCAGGGTTGCCCCTATCCCCCCTGATTTTCACCCTGACTATAGAGGGGATGGCTGCAGATTTGCGCCATAAAAAACTTTAACCGGGTATTCATATTTGCGGGCCCCGCCAGCTTATTTCTTTATACGCAGATGACACCCTACTGTACCTACTAGCCCCGGAGATAAATCTAAACCCAGTAATGGAAGACATCACGAAATTCGCCAAATTATCCGGTTACAAAATTAATCAAACCAAATCAGAAATTATCCCTTTGACTCCGAGCGTTACCAAAACAGCAGCCATGACACAGTTCAGCTGGTCGTCAAACACAGCCCGATATCTGGGAATTGTCATAGCCACTGACAAAAATGCACTTTACGAAGCAAACTATAGCCCGTACATCTCCTGATTAGAGACCAAACTAGCAATATGGAACAAACTTCCCATCTATATATATGGAGGCATCTGTAACGCTCACCTGACTCCCACGGAGGCGCTGGCCTGGTTCGCGCTGCTGTGACCTCTTCTAAGGTGATGCGCAGGGTTCGGAAGACGGACTGGACCGGGCCCCCAAATCTGGCTTGTCTGGCTCGCAGAAGTATCCTTCTGTAGGCGAAAATAGGGGATTAACTGTCTGCGGGGTAATGCAATCAGCCTCCCACTTTCCCCTCTCACCCTCCTCGAAACCCTTCTGTGATTCCTCGTAGCTTCTCACCTTAGGGTCTGGAAGGACGAGCTCTCCATCCTGCTTCTGATGCAGGGGCACGTTGGTATCCAGTTACTTCACTGGATTTTCGGATTGGTGAGAACCAAACTTGCTTGGCTTCCAGGTAAGTTTTTTTGATAAGAGGTTCCCCTTGTGTCCATGCATTAATGTACTAATGCTAGTGTCTTTTTCCCCATAGGGGCCGGGGTACGGAATGCCGGGGAACAGGCACCGACCCGAGATGAGAGGTGAAATCCTTGTAGAAATCAGGTAAGTCTTTAATGAGCGTTTTTTGGTAATGTCTTTTCATTCGCTCATTAACGCTGATGTCTCTTTTTCCCCTTAGGGGCCGGGGTCCGGAAATGCCAGGATGCGGCGCGGACCCAAAATGAAGAGGGAATGAATCAACAGGTAAGTCTTAACATGGAGATTTAGCTTTCCTTATTCCCTTCTCTCTCTCACCTTTTGTTCTGGTCTTTTTCTCCCTAGGCGCTGGGGCGTGACTGCGAATCCGGATGATCGCTGCTGAACATGGAGGCGCCCTGTAAAGGTGAGTGGAATGCGGCGCTGCAGCGATCGACGCGATGAGCTTTTAAATAAAAGTCTTCCTTTTCAGGATTGTCGGCGAGATGTCTCCGGGATGCGGATTTAGCAGGTAAGGACTTTTCCTTCTTCTGTTCTCTTCTTCTCTTCCTTTGCAGGTGATCCAGGATGCTGGCAGGCGTGGCAGAAGTCAGGATGCAGGAGCAGACACGGTGAGCCTCCAGCTGCTAGATGCAGAACAACGCGAAGCACGTGTGGCTGTTCGGGTGGGGTTTAAATAGCCTTGGAAGAAGTTCCAGGTATGTATCCTTCCTCCAATCAGGTATGTATCCTTCCCCGACCACGCCCGGATGGTAAATTAGTCCCACAGGTAAAGTAGTTCCTTTCAGGCCTCAAAGTGGCCGGGATCCTGCAGCATGGTCTGCATCAGGTAAGTGCACCCAAGCACTTCCATAATGAGCCTGGCGCCTATGGCGCCAGGACTGATGTCTTTCATGAGCCTGGCGCCATAGGCGCCAGGACACTGTCCAAAGAGCCCCTATATGGGGTTGCTGGGTCCTTCCTTGGGGACTGGATGTCCGCTTTCGGGGATGCAGGGCTTGAACCGGCTCCCCGGGAGCGGGCATCATGACAGCATCGCCCTCCTTAAGATGGTGGTGGTCCCCAAATGACTCTGCTTATTTAGCAATATCCCCATTTGGCAGGGCAAATCACTATTTGTGAAACTACAAAGAATGGCATCCAACTTTGTACGGGGGTGGGTGGGACGGTCAGACAGAGCTGTGCCAAGTTAAGCGAAAAGTTTGAAAGAGGGAGACTCGCCGCCCCCGACTTTACCCTATACTATCATGCAGCGCAAGCCCACTACGTCAAACACTGGTTCCACGACGAAGAATCGTATGCCCACATTCATGCAGAGAAACACTCCGCAGCCCCTCTTGATATACGATCAGTAATATTCTCCAAAAAACACGGGGACACGAACAGGGTAGACCCGGTTTCCTGTACAATATGATCATGGACAGCACTCTTCCACAGGGTTGGCTGCACACATCCCTATTGGGCGCCCACCCCATTATGGCATCACCCACAGATCACTCCCTCACTGGGCACAACAATGCAAAGGAAATGGCACCCAGGAAAAGTCCTGTCATTAGGAGATATGTTTCCCAACAGAGAATTCATAACACTGGTAGAAGCGCAAAGTAGCTTCGGCCAGGGCCTTATGGTGGCCCAATGGAGGTACAATATCACAGATTAAAAGCATCCCGGCAGCACATGTGGCCATCATTCCCCACAGAGCCACCACCACACCCGTTCATATCTGCCATGCTGAACCAAGATGGATTCACTGGTAGCATCTCTAAGATATATAGCCCGGTACAGGCCCATACCCCCTCTCATAACACGGCCAATCAGAAATGGGCAAGAGACCAGGGAAATGCGATTGACGACGCACAATGGGCCAGATACTGTCAATACACCAAGACCATATCGCTGAAACCAACTTTAGACTGGTCCAGTACAAAATCCTGAACCACCTGCATATTATCCCAGGAAAGATTGCCAAGTTTGACAGCTCTAAACAATCCGGTTGCCCCAAATGCAGTCTTCCAGAGGCCAACTCTGTACTGGGAATGCCCCCCAACCAGACATTTTTGGGACGAAGTGGCCTCCAACCTAAGCACCATTCTAGACATCCAAATACAAGCCACCCCCCTGAAGTACCTATTGGGGGACATCGGAAAAAGTACACATTAGGACGAGAAGACTATTCGCAATTGCAACCACAGTGGCCAAACTTAACATTCTCAAGAACTGGAATTCAAAAGCAGCTCCTACAATAGACATGTTCCGGGACCTAATTGGAGTCCAAGAAAGTGAAGTGACATTTGCAAGAGGCATAACCCCAGGGTGCCGTCCCAAGGACATATGGGCCCCCCTCAGAAGATACCTGACTGCAACCACCCAAAAAGATGAAAGGCCGACACAACCGACGACCCCATAATGAACTTACAAGCCCTATATTGTCCTTAGCATAACTATTATTTGAGCAATTGAAAACCAAACTTTGTAACAATCTAATGTTGATGTCTACATAATGTACCTGTCATTTAGATCAAATAAAGTTTAAAAAAAAGAAGCTCCAAGAAATTGAGTTCAGAGAACCTCTGCACCTGGGCCCTGCGTTTGAATACAGATATTTCCAATATAGTAGGGTTGGATGAGATTTCAAATATGCTTATGAAATCATTAAGTATAGTGACCTAGAGACTAGCTCCTCTTAAAATGGTTTACCAGAAGAAACACTAGTAACACATGGTTTAACGATACCCTGGGAGAACTTAAGTTGAAATAAATTAAACTCTTTTATGCCAGGCAGCAGAGTAAAGATCGCCACAGCCTGGATGCCTATAAAGAATTAACCAAGATGAATAAATCAGCAACCATTCAAGCTAAAAAAGACTCTCTGAATCTTAGAATTGCTGGTGCAACTTCCAATAGTAAATAGGTCTTTAAAATATTAAAAGAGCAAGAAAACCCTAAGGGCCCCATCCAAAACTCCATCTTAAAAGATGAAAAATGGTGCACAAGCATTCAGGATGCCTTGTGCAGCAAATTGGATAAGATCAAAATGTCTGTTAAAGAAAAAAAGCTCCTTATGAATATAAAGACTCCTGAAGCCTCTTCTCCCTCTGCTTCTACGAGGGATACTAAGCCTCAGACTTTTAATTTTTCACCTATTTCAGAGGCTGAATTAGCAAAAATAATTGCGCAACTCAAAACCACAAGCTGCAAAGGGGGCCCGTGCTCTGCAGTGATTATTAAGGAATGTCCCCCCGTACCTATAACGGCTATCACAAAATTTGCGAATGCCTCTTTCGAGCAAAATCATGTACCCAACAATATTAAATCTGCGTGGATTACCCCGCTAATAAAAAAGCCTAATCTCTGTCCTATAACTCCCACTAATTATAGACCGATTACCAACACTCCTTTTTTGTTGAAGATTCTGGACAGAGAGTGGCGTATAATCAAATCTCACAGCACCTCAATAATTTCCAGATTCTTCACAAATTTCAGTCAGGTTTTCGGCAGGCCCATGGGACTGAGACGGCCCTACTATCATTAAAATCAGAGATGCTCCAAATAATGGATGCAGACCAAATAGCCCTAATGTTGACATTGGATCTTTCAGCTGCATTTGACTTGGTGGATCATGCTATCTTGTCCAACAGGTTAAACCAGTATGCCCATTTTTGAGCCCAAGCCGCCCAAGTGGTGAATTCATTCTTGAATGGAAGACAGATGAGAGTAGCAAGTGAGACTGCAGAAGCTAAACCCATTCCTTTGCTATTCGGAGTCCCACAAGGAGTGTTTGTATCCCCTTGGTTTTATAATATCTTTATGATTCTGTTCTTTCACATGTTGGAACAAGAAGGGATCTTATTTGTAAACTATGCGGATGACACACAATGTGTCATCCCCATCACAGGTTCACATAAAGAAGATGAATTTAACATCAATAGGGTGTATCAAGCCATTCAAAGATAGATGGTTATGAATGGCATGGCTTTGAACAGCTCAAAAACAGAGCTCCTGCTGGTCGGTATTGACACAAGGCTGGCCAAACTTGACCCATTATATAAAGATTTCAGCATAGATAATTGTACAATAGAGGTCATGACGAAAGGTAAGACCATAGGCATTTATTTGGACAAGAATCTGACCATGAAGGCTCAGGGCAATAGCCTGGTCTCCTCTTCTTCATATTTTAACAAATTGCTTAGGCATCTGTGCCCCACTTATTTCTGAGAAGAATGCTGAGATCTTAGCCAGAGCCATCATTGGCTCTAAATTGGACTATGGCTGCTGCCTCTTCGTAGGCATTGCACAAACTGACCTCCACAGGTTCCAGGTCATTCAGAACGGAGCGGTGAGAGCAGTGAAAGAACTTGGGCGTAGGGACCAGATCTCAGATGCAAGAAGAAGCCTTCATTGGTTGCCAGTGCAGGCAAGAGTTCACTTCAGGAAGATTCTCATCACCCAGAAATGCCTAAAAGGTAAAGCCATTATACCTAATGGAAGCAATCAAAAAGAAACAACATATTAGATCTTTAAGATCTAATAATACGAATGTTTTAAATATTCCTCGATGCAAGTTAGCCAAAACTCGAAATTGAGCTTTTAATGTTGCAGCCCCGGCAGCCAATGGTCTGCCGCCAGATCTCAGAATTATCAATTCCACTGAAGTTTTCAAGAATAAATGCAAGACTTTACTATTTTACTAGTTTACTCTGCCTACTGACACAATCACTCGTGGCTAGACCACTATTCCATAAGGCCCCATAGGTTATGTCCTCTGACGCATTCCATATCTATGACAGTAATCACCACAGCTGTGCTGCTTCAGAAAATCTTTCGGCGTCTGCGTCCTGCGTCGATGATACGCCATCCTCGAGGGTCTCCGTCTCCGTCGAGCGGATGTCACATTATAAGTAGGACGCATGACGCCCCTTAGCTTCAGTTCCGTTTTTTCCACGAACGTGTTCGCTTCGGAGATCTCGGCGCACCTCGATTCTACTGATTCCTGTTTTTTCGGTTCTTTGAACCTGTTTCTTCATTGAATTTTGTATGATGTCTTCACTTCTTCCACCCCGCTGTCCGGGTTTAAGAAGTGTCGGGTGTGCGGGTCCAAGATGTCGCTGACGGACACGCACGACGCTTGCCTCTGGTGCCTCGGGGAGGACCATGATACAGATGACTGTGTCGACTGCCAATCGCTCACATCGAAGGCCTTGCGGGAGAGTAAGAAGAAGCTGTTGGTCGATAAGGTGGCCAAGCCCCGGAAGTCGCGTTCCACTGGTCTTTCAACGGATGATTTGAGGGGCGACTCTCCGCATCGTCATCATGAGTCCGGGGTCCGGGGGTTCTCGGTCTGGGAGTCGGTCCCGCCATTCCTCTGCCTCTTCGAGGCACTCCAGGAAGTGCCGTCACAGGTCGCCTTCCCCATCCTCGTCCGAGGACTCCGCCTGTCAGCGAGTTGCTTGTCCCAACAAGCATTCCACTCCTGAGGAATGGGATTCCTTCCGAAAGGAGATGTTGGCGATTTTTCAATCACAGGGCTCCGGTCCGTCCGCGCGATGTGAGGACGCCGGCCGTGGCTGTACTATAGACACCGCTTGTCAGCCTTCGGGCTCGAGCAGTCGTCGCGACCACCGGGCGCCTTCGAGGTCCCGGTCGGACAAGGATGGTCGCTCTAGGCATGCCCGTTCCAGGTCCCGGTCCTGGACGCCCTCGAGACCACGAGAACCTGTGAAGTCTTCAAAGAAGACATCGACGCCTGCGGCGCCAAGGTCGTCGACGGACTCTCTCTAGGCTCCGCCTCCGAGGAAGTCGTCGACGCCATTGGCGCCCAGGCTGTTGAGAGACACACTCAGGGCTCCACCCTCAAGGCCTGTGTCGACGCCATCAGAGCTGTCGGCGCCGAGCTCGACCTCGACGCCGATTCCGTCCACGCCCTCGACGCCTTTCGAGGCGGCTTTGTCGGAGGTTCCCCATGGTACGGTGGTACCCCCCAGAAAGGCTCTGGCCAAGGCTAAACATGTCTTTGTTCCTTTTTCTGTACCCTCCTTCCGGCCTCTGGATTATATTTCTGAGGTGGATGAGGCCAACTTGAGGACCTGCGTCAGTCGTTGCACGACGCCAGTGGTCTAGACACATCTCCGGAGGTCGAGTTTGGTAGGCCTGAGCCTGGCACGCATGCCGAGTCCTCATATCGGCGCCTGATGTCGAGGGTCACGGATTACCTGGGGTGGTCTGCCCCCCCTGGGGATTTTCAGCAGGATGACCTGACTGATATCCTCGACCAAGGTCCACCAACTGACCTGGTGCTGCCATTCCATATGGCCTTGCAGAGAAGGGTGGCTGCGGCTTGGACTTCTCCAGAGAGTCTCCCGGCAGTGAGCAAGTCCTTGCCGAAGAAATATCGCCCAGCCAGTGGCGACCCCTGCTACTTGACCAGGCACCCTACTCTGGAGAGTTTGGTGGTGCAGGTGGCTACGGACCCCGCAAAGCAGGCGTCATACCCTACCATCCCTCCTGATAGGGACGACAAACATTTTGACGGATGGGCGAAGAAGGTGTTTTCTTCTGGAGGTATGGCGCTTCAGGCTGCCAACTCCGTTTGTGCCTTGTCTCGTTTCACGCACATTCTGTGGAACTGTATCTCCTTAGTGGCTGATCATATTCCCAAAGGGGAGGAACGGGATGGTTTTCTTGCTATCATGCCGGATGGCAAGGACGCCATGTGTGAGTCTGTTCAGTCGGGTCTGGACATGATTGATTGCGTCAGCCGGCCCATGGCGGCAAGCACCGTAATACGTAGGTTTGCGTGGTTGCGGAAGTCGGGGTTTGCTCCTGAAGTGCAAGCTCGACTCCTCAACATGCCCTTTGATGGTGAGCATCTTTTTGGCAGCAAGGCTGACGAGAGCCTTGAGAGGTTGCAGACCTCTAAAGCTGCAGCCAAGTCGTTGGGCGCTGCAGTTCGCCAACCTCTGCCTTTTCATCCTAGGGGACAACAATGGAGGGGAGGTTCCTTTACTCGAGGTGCCAAGGCCGCTCGGGCAGTTGCCTCTTTGCCCTCAGGCACTGCCGCAGCCGCTTCAGCTCAGTCATGAGGCCATGTCCCATGGTTCGCTGGTTGGGGGAAGGCTGGCGCAGCATCTTGTAGAGTGGCGTGCCATTAGTTCAGATGTGTGGGTTCTGGAGATCATAGCCCACGGCTACTGTCTTCCTTTCCGGCAGAGGCCTCACGACAATCCACCAGGGAATCTCTCTTTGAAGAGTCCAGAGCCGCTCCTTGCGCAGGAAATTCAATCCCTGCTGGAGAAAGATGCCATAGAACTGGTGCCTGTAGCGGAGAGTAACAAGGGTTGGTATTCCCCTTATTTTTTGATTTCGAAGAAAGAAGGGGGATTGAGAACCATCATGGACTTGCGCAGGTTGAACAAACTCCTCAGGAAGGACAAGTTCAAGATGGTTACTCTTTCTCAAGTCGTCCAGGCCCTTCAACTTCAGGACTGGTTGGGGTCTCTCGACCTCAAGGACGCTTATTTTCATGTGCCGATCCATCCAAAGCACAAGAAATTCCTGAGGTTTGCGGTTGGCGACGCGCACTTTCAGTTCCGTGTCCTGCCGTTCGGATTGACCTCCGCCCCGAGGGTCTTCACCAAGCTCATGGTGGTGGTGGCAGCGTATCTCAGGAAAGGGGGGATTCACGTCTACCCCTACCTGGACGATTGGTTGATCAGGGGGCGCTCTCCTGATCAAGTCCTGGATCATCTGTCCGTCACCTGCCACTCCCTTCAGAAGCGGGGCTTCTCCCTCAACTTAAAGAAGTCCCACTTGACGCCAACTCAGCAGCTCCAGTACATTGGAGCAGTGCTCGACACATCCCTGGAGCAGTGTTTCCCTCCCCAGGTGAGGGCTCTTCACATTCAGCAGATGGTGCACAAGTTTCAACTTGCCCAGACGCTCGCGGCGTTCGAGTTCTTGAGGTTGCTCGGCCTCATGGCATCCTGCATTCTTCTGGTGCCAGAGGCCAGGTTGCGGATGAGATCTCTGCAATCGGCCCTCAAGCTCCAGTGGTCACAGTCCTCCGGCAGGATGTCAGACCCCGTTCAGGTGCCGCCCTCGGTCGCCCAGGACCTTCTGTGGTGGGCCGTCGAAGGCAATCTGATGAGGGGGGCTCCATTTTGGCTGCCCTGGCCGGAGGTGACGATGGTGACAGATGCATCCCTCACGGGATGGGGAGCTCATGCCAACGAGTTGACAGTCAGCGGTCGTTGGTCTCCGTCGGAGTCCAGACTCCATATCAATCTGTTGGAGCTGCGGGCCGTCAGGCTTGCCCTGAAGACTTTTCTGCCGACAGTGCGAGGGAAGAATGTCCTGATTCTGACAGACAACACAGTGGCCATGCACTACCTCAACAAAAAGGGGGGCAGGGTCACTTCCTCTGTGCAGGGAGGCGATGCAGCTCGGGTTCTGGGCCATCCAGCAGGAAGTTTCGATCTCAGCAGTTTATCTGGCCAGAGACGAAAACGAGACGGCGGACGCTCTGAGCAGCCAGAGCGTGATCTCTCACGAGTGGGAGCTGGCACAGGAGATTCTCCTGGAGATCTTCGCCCTTTGTGGGACCCCTCAAGTGGATCTCTTCGCTTCCAGTGTCAACCGGAAGTGCGAAAGGTTCTGCTCGTGGGAATTTCCTCCAAAAGGAGCCATAGGAGACGCGTTTGTGGTGGAGTGGTCCTTCCCACTGCTGTACGCGTTTCCTCCAGTCCCTGTCATCCTGCAAGTGCTGCAGAGGCTACGGAGGTTTGGTTCCCGGATGATCCTCATTGCTCCGGCATGGGCCCTGAGGATGTGGTACCCGGACCTTCTCGACTTGTCCATCTGCCCTCCACGTCGTCTTCCCTACCGAGACAATCTGCTCTCACGGGAGGGGGGTCGGGTTCTCCATCCAGAGGTCAGGTGCCTCAACCTTCACGCTTGGCTTCTGCAAGGTTGAGGTGCAAGGATTGGACCTCCCTGAAGACGTGATGGAGGTGTTGCTTTCGGCCAGACGGCTGGCTACTAAGTCTCTGTACCGTTGCCGTTGGAGAAAGTTATGAGACTGGTGCAGGGTTCAGAATGTGGATCCTTTTTCATGTGACATTCCTGTAGTTCTGTCTTTTTTGCTTTCATTGGTCCACAGGGGCCTGCAAGTGTGTACTGTTAAAGGTTACCTGGCGGCGCTGTCTATATTTAAGTGCTCGTCTGAGGAGTGTTCCTATTTCAAAATTCCTTTAATTTCTCAGTTTCTCAAAGGACTCACTAATGTGTTTCCGCCGTCACCTTTCCAGGTGCCTGGTTGGGATTTGAACCTTGTTCTGAAATTCCTTATGGGTGCTCTGTTTGAGCCTTTACATTCTTGTCCTTTGAGGCTGTTAACCATTAAAACTGTGTTTTTAGTTGCGGTCACTTTCGCTCGCAGACTGAGTTGCAGGCACTTTCAGTTAAGCCACCCTTCACTGTGTTTCATAAGGACAGGGTTGTCCTTAGAGTTCGTCCTTCCTTTCTTCCGAAGGTGGTGTCGGAATTTCATTTAAGCCAGAAGGTTGTTCTTCCGGCATTTTATCCTCCTCCACATCCTGGTAAGGAAGAGGAGAGGCTCCATAGGTTGGATCCTAGGAGAGCTTTAAGTTACTACATTTCACGCATGTGCCCGGTCAGAGTGGACGATCAGCTCTTTATTGGTTACGCTGGAAGGCGTTTGGGACAATCTGTGACTAAGCAGACTTTGTCTAGATGGATTATTTTGGAAATTTCTGAATGTTACCGCCTGGCGGGTAAGGACCCTCTGGTAGACTTACGGGCCCATTCTACTAGGAGTGTGGCTGCCTCTACTGCCCTGCAGAGGGGTGTTCCTATTCGTAACATCTGTGAAGCAGCCACATGTGCTTCGGTCCATACTTTTGTACGACACTACTGCCTAGATTCTATCCATGGGCAGGATATGGCCTTTGGCAAGGCGGTCCTTTACTCTGCAATTTGATTGGGCATTCTAAATTTCTATATTCTAAATTATTTTCCCTCCTCCATACGTTGGTACTGGTTTGGGAGTTTGTCATAGATATGGAGACCCAATCCCCTTGAAGAACAAGTTACTCTCTTACCTGGTAACGTTCTTTCGATGGGATGGTCCAACGACGTATTGCATATCACTCCCTCCCTACCTGCCCCGCTACAGAATTTCTTATGCGATTGCAGCTTACGTTTCCGCAAGGCTTTCTGTGGTTATACTGGCAGTGGTTTGGTGCCACACGTTCTGAGGAAAAAACTACAACTGAGGCTACGGGCGTCGTGCGTCCTACTTATAACATCCGGTGACGTCGGCTCGACGGAGGCCTTCGAGGACGGCGTATCGACGTCATCGACGCAGACGGCGAAAGATTTTCCGAAGCAGCACAGCTGTGGTGATTACTGTCATAGATATGGAATACGTCGTCGGACCATCCCATCGAAAGAACGTTACCAGGTAAGAGAGTAACTTGTTATTCTCTGTCATGTTTGATTTTCTGTCTGAGCCCTTAAGTCTTTGGGTACCTGGTTGCGTAATACAAATTCATCAACATAAACATAAACAAACACTTGTTTTATGGATAAGGGGTCTGACCAACGGACATTACACCTGTCTCAGTCTCAGGCTGCAAAAATAAAAATACAAATATGAGAATTATTCATGTTACTGTACCATATGGGTTGTTATTTGTTTGAGTTCATCAACACATTACAGAGAGTGAAACGATCCAAAGGGTTTGGATGCTGTTGAATTTAATCACTCCTTCGACACAGTGAGCAGGTAACATATCTTTATTGAAGAACATAGGTTAAAGCCCCTTCACAGTGATCCCGCTCTCTCCTTCACTGCTCCAACTGGCCAGATAAGAACCTTCCTCCCCATTCCACTCCAAAAGTCTTGCAAGTACAGTGAGCTATCAAACATATACTTAACATATGCGTTTTCCTGATTTGCTGGAAGACGTTTACTTTACTGCAAAAACAAAGCATAACTGACCTACTGGTATGGATTGCAACATGTTGGGGCGTACCGAAAAAGTACTGACTTTCACCATCTCCTACTTCAGACAAGAAATGTAATGGTTGAAGAGTAAAAGACACAGTTATGACATAATGATATGAGTGGGGCAATAAAGCCCACTAGGCGTAGACAAAACCGAAACAATACAGTAACAGGCTTAATCAGAACTTTTGCCTAAGAGAACATTCACAAGGCTGTACAAAGCCACCGTGACTGGCTACTTGCATTGCCTGTGATGCGTTGGTGGGTACAAGAAAGCACTGGCTGACTCCATCTCCTCCCACAGACAAGAAATGAAATGATTGAAGAGAAAAACATATATTTTTTAAATGCCCAACAAGGTATTCACGAGTGTACGCATGAGAACTTGAATATCATTTCTTTGACAAGTGATAATAATCATTCAATTGCAGCCTTTTGGTGCACAGGACGTATTGAACGCAGACAGATTTGGTCTCTTGTAACAAAGGAGGTTCCTCTCAAGCCAAATATTGGAAGGCAATTTAGTAACTGGGGATTCACCTCATAAAGACAGTTGAGGTAACATTTCTATAGCTGTATGAGAAATTTTTCTCACTGATCTGAATTGAAATATCAGAGCACTAAGTCCAGCCTTGATAAGGACCATAATATGGTCGAAACACGTGTCAGCTCAAGGGCAACACGCCTACTATTCTTTTGGCATAGCAAAGCTTAAAATTGCCTAACTTTGCTCGCCTGAACACTATTTCTTGTGTAAATTAAATCAATTTCCATAACCAGTGTTATTTGTTGTTCAATTGTTTGGACAATTAATTTGCTCACTCC
Organism: Ambystoma mexicanum; assembly: GCF_040938575.1. Taxonomy (NCBI): domain Eukaryota; kingdom Metazoa; phylum Chordata; class Amphibia; order Caudata; family Ambystomatidae; genus Ambystoma; species Ambystoma mexicanum. Next base: position 643,670,416 of record NC_090939.1, read on the forward strand.
GAATCAAGGTGTATTATTGTAATTCGTCGTATTTAGAGACTACAGGACATGAGCAAGAGTCTAGGGTGTACCATTACTGCTTTCTAATTGTTTATAGGCTACGGGTGAGGCCTATGCATACTTTCTCCAGTAGCAGTCTACCCATTTGTCAGTTCTGTTAGCGCAGCAGACTGAGTTTGCCCTTTCCCCTTGTGTATACAATGGGAGAATAGCACAACCCACAGCATACTGGTGCATCCTATCACCATGGAACCCACACAAGGGAAGGAGCAGTCACAAGATAAAAGGCAGCCAGCACAAGCAGTCTTCATCAGTCCTGTGACACGCTTTGTGACTACAGCAGTTCAAGAGAGACCCAAAGCAGAGAGGCTTAGCTAGACGAGAAAGACAGGTCTTGGAAGAGTCGCAAGAATGAAGCAGCAGACCCTAGGACACCTTGGCCAGAGAGTGTCCCCAAGAAGACAAGGGAGCAATGGCGATGTGCTCTAGGTATACAGCAATGGTGAGTGATAAATAGTCTACATAGATTGGCTCTAGTAGGAGTGAAACAGAGTAAAGTCAGTATGAGCTTGATATGGGAAACAAGGGTTATCATTTAGGAAGCAGGTGGGAATGTGGAACAGCATTGAGTTTTGAAGAGCCAGAGAGAGAGCAAGAGATTGCCTTTGACGAGAGACAGAAAGGTACCACCTGGGTGACAGAAACACAGATATGAAGCACTCGTGAATGGTAAATTCAGGAATCTCATCTTCATTGTCACTGCCTTGTTCTGAGAGTTCTTCATTTCGTCTTGCTTCCGTTTCTTCATCTGTGTACTTGGGTTCAAACATAAAGAAGTGAAAACATCCACAATACATTTTAAAGAGGCTAATTAAAAAATGATGATCAATAATAGAACAGTGGCCGTCACACTGTGAAATTAACAAATCGAGAAAACGCTTAGCACACAATTATTTTACAATATACATGCTAATAAACTGTAGTGAATCTAATATGTAAAACATCCCATTATCAGAGAATTCTTAGTGAAATGCAGATGCGACTGCAGGAGATCCTTTTGTATAATAAAAGTGTATTGATCCGTAGATGCATTACTCTGACAATACATGCTACACCTGTGATATATGGAAATATGTGTATATATTTATACTAAACGTTAAATACTTACTCTGACTGATGCGGAGAATGGTCAAGTTTGTTATAGTTTCATAAGGATGCCAGGATTGATTTGGTAGCGCAAACATGTAACCTTTAAGGTAGTTTTAATCATTGAAAAAAAGTCATGAGACACAATGGTGTAATGAAGTGAAAATGGAGAAAGGCTGTGTTGAAATGCATTGCATATGAGAGTGCCTCCATTGTGAAACGTGATTAAATAAATGAGTTGAGAGTATAGCTTTCTCCCTCAGCCGCAGGTGTCACATGCAGCGGGGTTTGCTCCAGTTTTTTAAATTATTATTATTATTTAATTCTTGTAGCGCGCCGCATTCCTATGAGCCACAGGGCACACCAAAAACATTGAACATGAACAGGGCAGACAGTTAGGGGTTCAATGCAGGGGAGAAGGGAGACACTTCAGCCTGTTTATGGTTGAACAGGTGAGACTTGATCAGGTTTTAAACTCCAAGATTGAACCTGCTGTTCTTGTTGCCAGGGGGAGGCCGTTCCAAGCTTTTGGTGCCTGAGTGTCAAAACGTGTGCCGCCAAATCTGACCAACTTGACCTTGGTTGAGCCATTTTAAAATTGTCCTGGGAGCACAGCGTGCAGCAGCAGTCCGGTTCACTTTTATGCGATCTATAAGATATTTGGGAGCTGTGGCCGTCCAACATTTGTAGGACAAGGTCAGGATCCTGTGAGTGATCCTGGGCTTTATTGGGAGCCAATGCAGGTCTCTTCTGGCGTCGGTAACAAGGTCCCATCTAGAGAGGCCATGGATTGCCCTGACTGCGCCGTTCTGAGTGACTTGAAGCGAATGAATGTTGGCTTGAGAAGTGCCAGCCAACAGACTATTTCAGTAATCCAGTCTGGTGTTCACTAGGGCGGAGGCCAGTAAGGCGTTACTGCTAGTCGAGATGTAGGGACGTATGTGGTTGATGAGCTTGGTCATGTAGCCACAGGAAGATGGAATATGCGAGATAGGATGTCTCATGGGGAGTTCAGCGTCTAGGTGCACTCTGAGTGTCTTCACACTTCTGGCTACAGTGATTCTACTGCCTGCAATGTCGAAGCTGCCATAGGCTGGTTTGAGTTTCTTCAGCTGTGGCCACAATCAGGAGCTAGGTTTTGTCCCTATTAAGAGCTAGGGAATTAGAGGCTATCCAGGTCTGAATTGCATCATAGACTGTGTCAATGGCATGGGAGTCCTGTGTGTAGTCACCTGTCAGCTCAAGGATTACCTGGGTGTCGTCGGCATAGTTGATATAATGTACATTCAGGTGGTCCAGAAGACTGAGCAGGGGCCTGATGTAAATGTTAAATAAAGTAGGGGCATTTGGAACCCTGTGGGACTACGCAGGTCAAGGCAATGGGGGTGGAGCTGGCATCATCTATTGCTACTCTGGCAGTGCAGGGCCCAAGGAAAGATGTAATCCATTGAGCCACCAGACTGGAATAGCAAGCCTGGTCCTGTAATCTAGCTACCAGACGGGGGGGTAAACCAGATCCAAGGGCGCTGAGAGATCCTGCAGCATCAGCAGAGCATGGTGTCCTCTGTCCAGTATGCTGGTTAAGGTGAACTTTAGATCCAACATAGCGGTTTTGGTTCCATGCCTGGCTCTGAAACCCGATTGACGTGCCCCCAGGATGCTGTTTTTTTCAAAAAGTCCTGGAGCTGTAGATATGCCACTCTCTCCATGACTTTAAGAAGAAAGGGCATGTTTGTAATTGGCCAGTAGTTTTTTCGCTACAGCTGGGCCCAAGTTGCTCTTTTTGAGAAGCAGCGTGATCCATGCCCCCTTAAGAGAATGTGGGACCCTGCCTTCGCTAAAGGAGGCGTTGACCAGTTAGGTGATCCAGGGGATGAGTAGTTAGAGTAAACCTTTAAGAATGTTGGCGGGACAACTATCTGCCAAGCAGGGCTTGAATTTCATGTCGAGGACAATCCTATAGATTTCAGACTCTGTACACTGCTTGAAGTTGAAGGTTATGTTATTAATCTAGGGGGTTGTTGCCACTAGCGGGCGAGCGTGAGGCCACCCCGTGTCCAGCAAGGCTTCGTTGTAGGTCCTGAATGGTCTGTTGATGCCCTGTGATTTTTGAGGAAAATTCGTTGTGTATTGCCCGACACCAGGCTGAGTCTCTGTTGTGATTTTGATTGACAGTGGACTTTCCTTAAAATTCTGTGAGGATTTTAAAGCGTTCACTTGAACTTGAGCGAGCATTAGATATCCTTGTGTTAAAGTTGTCCGATTTGGCATCCATGATAGCTGTTTTTTCACTGCCTGCTTGTAGAGACTGAGGGATTGGGAGCAAGGGTTCCTTCGCCAATCCCTTTCCAAGGATCCTTTAGTGCGCCTAAGAAGAATAATGTTGTTGTTGCACCATGTGTTCTTATGGATTTCAGTTTTGATCCTTTTAACTCTTACTGGAGCAAGAGTCTCTATGGCGGAACAAATAGTGACCGACAAGTGAGTCACCAGATCATTGGAGTTAGTGAAGGTATCACTAGGAAGTAGCTTGGCTAACAGCACTGCAGACAGTTTTGAGGCGTAACATTTTTGAAATTTCTCCTTTTTTTGATGTTTCTGGGCAGACCGTCAAATCTAGGAGGTGATGTTGCTGGATAAGGTAGTTAGTTCACCAGATAGTGATCGGACGAGGGACACAGGAGGGCCACAACATCTGAGATGGGCAATCGATGCATCATAACCCAGTCCAGCGTGTGTGTCCCGATGTGCGCGAGTCCTTTGACCCATTGGGAGGATAGCTCAGCGGCAACGTGCTCGCCTTGGAAGCAAGACGTCACATAGCAACACAGGTTCGATCCCCGGGTCTGCGCTTAGAAACCTCTGGGTATTAAGCGCGTTATAAATGACATATCATATCATTGTATGTATCCAATAGCATCTAGTGCATCAAGTATGGAGGTGGCTTGCTTATCGAGTTGATCTATGGCCCATAGATTGAGGTTGCCGAATATAATCAGCACAGAATCTTAACTTTGGTGATATGGTTGAGAAGTTCGAGAAATTGTTCCTCAAACTGTGGCATATCCCTGTGTGGTCTATAAATGACCAGTACAGTGAAGGTTATGTTGGCATTTATTTTGATTTTAACAAAAAGACTTCTCCAGCATGGGGTCTGGCATGGATTCACATGCTCATGAATATTCCCCGTCGTCAGGCTGAGAATCCTCGGTAAAGAAAAAACCAGTATCAGTTTCGTTTCTGATCTGTCTTTCGTAGTAATAACCAATCACTGGTCTCTGCGTCATACTGACCACAGCCAATGACTGCCCTCTACCTAAGCACCGCCTCTGGCAGCCATCTTCAGATTTTTACCGCACGTTCATGTGTTGGGATCCTCGTGCTATTGCTCTCGAGCGTTAGTGCTATTTTTTCACGTTTTTTCTCAAAAACTTCGTTTTTTCGGTCAAAAGAGCCTCAAGCTCCACCGACTCTCCATCCGATCAACGGGGACCCGTTTCGGATTCGTCTGCGCCCCTCAAGGGTGAAGATTTCGTCGAGCTACGCTTTTGGAGTACTCCAGAAGTTTCTCAGGCCCGGCCATGGCCCAAGAGAAGGGAAGCTCGACGCCCGGAAAGCTGTTCAGGGTCTGCCCTGGATGCCAGCTGCAGAACGTCTTCAAGGAGGACGAACACTCTTTTTGTCTTTACTGCCTACATGAGGACAAGACGCACGTGGAGAAGAACTGTGCGTTTTGCGGCAACATGTCTGAGCGGACCATGAAGGACCGCCATCAACGTCTCGCCAACTGGCTAGAAGGGAAGAGCCCGTCCGGCGAGAAGAAGAGGAAGAAATCCGAGCGGTCTTCTAAGACCTTTGAGGACGCCCCGGCGACGGGGGTCCAACATAAGGCTAAGCACTGTGAGTCCGCTGGCACCGGGAGCGCCGAACGGTCGGGCTCTACGGGCGCCAGGCAGGGCGCACCCTCCCCGGCACCATCAACCACGAGCCAACGCTCTGGGTCGGGTAAGAGGAAGGCCGAGCACCCGGCGAAGCTCCTGGAGAGGCCCCGGTCGAGCTCGAAGGCAGAGGGGGAGCGAGGCAGTGTCCCCCCCCTCAAGGATAAGGCGGTGAGCGCACCTAAGGTGGTGAAGGCCTTAATCCATCCGGCCAAGCCCTCTATCGAAACTGTCGCGGCGGCCCTGGCTCAGCCTGTGGAGGCTACACCAGTGGTGGCGACCTCGGGGCTCAGAGTCTCCCTGCCACCTCGGAGGGAGTCCTCTTTTGTGCCCATCGATAGGACCCCCGCGAAATCCCCCGTGGGGAAGAAAAAGGGGGGGCAGGGCGTCGTCGTAGATTCGGCCTCAACCTCGGAGGAGGAGCTGGTCGAGGTCTTAAGCCACGGCCTCGGCGTGGAAGAAGACCGGCCCGTCGGGATGGATCCCGACGCAGGTGACGACGACATCGTCGAGGGTACCGACGGGGCCCCTGATTGCCCGTCGGATTCCCCTCTGCCAGCGCCGCGAGACAACTTGGCGGCCATTTTGTTGGCTATACAGTCCTTATGCTCTGAGATAAGGACGAGACTACCGTTGCCGACGGAACCTCTCCCGTCGGGGGACCCAGAACCGGGACCTTCTGGTGTTCCCCCTACCAAGAAAAGAAGGATCCACCCTCCACCTCCTTTTCAGCCGTCGCGCCCCTTCCAGCCCTCCTCCCCGTCCACCCGAGGGGATGATACGGGGACTGACACGGCAGCGACGGGTACGGACGACGAGGTATACGACGAGGATGTACCGTCGTCGCCTCCCACCAGTGCTTCTCCGCCCGACGAGATTGGATCGTTCCACTCAATGATCGCCAGGGCATCCGAGCTTTTCCAACTCTGCCCTGAGGAGAAGAAGAAGGAAGGTTTCCTTTATCAGCGGCGCGAGGCCAAGAGGAAGACGGTCCTCGCGGTGCCTCTATTGGACGACATTTGGGATGAGGGCCTCACCCTCCTCAAGAACCCGTCCACGACGCCAGCTAGAAGAGACCGGTACGAGAAAAAGTACCGGGTCCCGGACACGGCCCCCCTGTGCCTCCGGGCGCAGCCTACCCCGGACTCCGTCGTCTCCGCGGCGGCCAGGAAAAAAGCGGGGGGGGTGCGGCCTCCACATCGACTTCCCCACCGGACGGCGAGGGAAAGAAATTGGACGCTATGGGACGCAGAGTCATCTCGTCTGCAGCAACGACGATTAAAGCTGCCAACGCCTTGGCTATCGTGGCCCGATACGACAGGGAGCTCTGGTACAAACTGGCTCCCCTGCTGGACTTCTTGCCGGACGACAAGAGGGCAGAGGCCCTGGAGATCCTGCAGGAAGGTGAGGTGGCTTCGGACCACGCCATTACCGTTGCGACGGACATCGCCGACACTGGGTTCCGCCAGTTGGGCAACGGGGTTTGCCTTAGGCGGCGTGGATGGCTCAAGGCTACGGACTTCCGTCAAGTCGTTCAGACCAGAGTCCTGGACATGCCCTTCGATGGGAACAACCTGTTTGGGAAAACGGTGGACGATTCCCTTCAGGCCATTAAAGCGGACACCGAGACGGCCCGGGCCCTTGGAGTTCTGCAACTACGACGGACGCCCTTTCGGAGCAGCGGAGGCAAGGGCGCCTCCAAAGGTTCCGGCGGCGGTTTCTCCTCCTACCGTCAAGCGGCCCGCTCGTCATCTCAGGAGGCCTACAGAGGACGAGGCAAGCCTGGCGGACCCCGCCGTCGTCGCCAAGGACAAGGCGCTAAAGCCTCGTCGAAGGAGGATTGAACCGGCCGGGGGGTCGGGCCCCCACCGAAGCACCCCGGTGGGAGGCCGGCTGGCGAGCTTCGTCAGCGTGTGGGAGTCCATCTCCACCGACCGTTGGGTGCTGGACGCCTTGGCCCAGGGCCACGCGCTCGAGTTTCATAGAAAGTGTCCGCGCGTCCCCCCCGTGGCCAGGAAAGAACTTCACGTCCCTCAACTTCTCCGGGAGGTGAAGGCGATGCTCAAGAAGGGCGCCATCGAACTCGTCCCAAAGAGGCTTCGGGGCTCCGGAGTCTACTCGAGATACTTCCTCGTGAAGAAGAAGACGGGGGGATAGCGCCCCATCCTGGACCTGCGACGTCTGAACAAGTTCATCAAGGCGCAAAAGTTCCGGATGGTCACCCTCCAGCACGTCCTGGGTCAGCTGGAGGAAGGAGACTTCCTGTCGTCGTTGGATTTGGAGGATGCCTACTTCCATATTCCCATCTTGAAGGGGCACCGAAAATTCCTCAGGTTTGTGGTCCAAGGGCGGCATTACCAGTTCAAAGCCCTCCCCTTCGGTCTACGGTCAGCACCCAGGGTGTTCACCAAGTGCCTCGCACCGGTGGCGGCTCAGCTGTGCCGCGAAGGGATCCACGTCTACCCCTACCTGGACGACTGGCTCATCCGAGCCAAGACAAGGGAGCTCGCCGTGGTCCACACGGCAAGGACCGTCCAACTTCTCACGGACCTGGGATTCTCCGTGAACTACGCCAAATCCCACCTGGTACCCGCGCAAGACACTCTGTTTCTGGGAGCGAGGCTCAACACAGTGTCCCTTCGGGCCTCCCCGTCGGAGGAGAGGACCAGGACCATCCTGGGCAAGGTGCAGCGGATGTTGGTGGCCGACGCGGCCAAGGTGAGGTCCATCAAGTCCCTCCTCGGAATGATGTCTTCCTGCATCTACCTCATTCCCATGTGCAGGCTCCGGATGCGCCCGTTGCAGGAGTTCCTGGACGCGCGCTGGATCCAAACGACGGGCAACTTCGAGGAAAGGATCACACTCGACGAGAGTTTCCGACGAGCGATCCGGTGGTGGGGCACCCGCGCGCATCTGATGGCGGGCATGGACTTCCAGACCCCAGCCCACCAGGAGACAGTGACCACGGATGCCTCCCTGGAAGGGTGGGGAGCGCACACCGAAAATCTGCACGCAAGGGGCCTTTGGCTCCCGACGGAGAAATCCTTACATATCAACGTCCTGGAGCTCCGTGCAGTGTTTTGGGCCCTCAGGTCCTTCCTTCCGTCCCTCAAGGGCAAGGTGGTGAGGATCTTCACCGACAACACCACCACCATGTTTTACATCAGAAAACAGGGCGGAACCAGGTCCCCAGCACTGTCCAAGGAGGCGCAGGACCTGTGGCATTGGGCAGTCGCCCAGGGGATGTTTCTGGTGCCGTTTCATCTGGCAGGGATAAAAAACACCATCGCCGACTCACTCAGCAGGGAGCTGCGCTCGTGCCACGAGTGGGAACTACGGCAGGATCTAGTGGATCGCCTCTTCCGACGGTGGGGCACACCCCAGATCGACCTGTTCGCGACGGCGACGAACTCCAAGTGCCGGAGGTTCGCCAGCAGGTTTCCCCAGGCGAGGAGCATGGGCGATGCTTTCTCGTTCCCCTGGGAGGGCCTGTTCCTCTACGCGTTCCCTCCTTTGCCACTGCTAATCCGGCTCGTCAACCAGCTCAAGAGGTCACGGTGCAGGATGATCCTCGTCGCACCTGCGTGGCCGAGGCAGATATGGTTCCCGGACCTTCTGGACTTGTCAGCGTCCCCGCCAATCAAGCTGCCGGTGGACGCGGATCTGCTCTCCAGGGAAGGAGGCGCCATCCTCCACCACGACCCGAAATCGCTGAACTTGCAGGCCTGGCTCCTGCAGCGCTAGAGTTTGGAGGATACGACATACCGGCCGACTGCAGAGAGGTTCTTGCAAAGGCCAGGGCGTCCTCGACTCTTAAATGCTACGGTCACAAATGGAAGAGGTTCTCTGTCTGGTGCCACGCACAGAAGATTAACCCTCTACGGATTACGGCTCCCCAAGTTCTGCCGTACCTGCTGACGCTGGCCAAAGCTGGACTGGCACACGCGTCCATCAAGATTCATCTTGCTGCGATCTCCCGATACACCAGAACCACGGGACGGACGTCCTTGTGGTCTCATCGTCTGGTGAAAGAGTTCATGAAGGGACTGTTCAGATCGTTCCCGCCGGTGAAGGCTCCGGCCCCGGCGTGGGAGCTCAACGTGGTGCTGACCAAGCTCATGGGACCTCCGTTCGAGCCTCTGCACTCGGCCCCGTTGAAGTTTCTGTCGTGGAAAACAGCGTTTCTTGTGGCCATCACCTCCGCACGACGGGTGGGAGAGATCCAGGCCCTTTCCTGCAAGGCCCCGTACTTGACTTTTCACGACACGAGGGTAGTGCTCAGGACGCACCCCTCCTTCATGCCCAAGGTACCGTCGGACTTCCATCTCAACGAACCCTTGGTGTTGCCTGTGTTCTTCCCGTCGCCTTCGTCGCCGGCTGAGAGGACTTTGCACTCGCTGGATGTGGCTAGAGCACTGAAGTTCTACTTGGACCGCACAAAGTGTTTTCGGAAGACGTCACAACTCTTTGTGAACTTTGGACCTGTCAATCAGGGGAAGGCTCTCTCGAAGGCTTCCATTTCCAGATGGCTCTCCGGCTGTATCATGTACTGTCATCGGTTGGCAAACCGACCGCTGCCCGGCCGTCCGAGAGCCCATTCCACCAGAGCGATCGCAGCTACCACGGCGTTCCTTTCTGGTGTGCCCCTGCTGGACATATGCAGGGCTGCTACGTGGAGGTCGACGCACACCTTCACGAAGTTCTACTGCGTCGATCGGGATTCCAGGGAGGAGTCCAGGGTCGGCCAAGCAGTGCTGCGCAACCTGTTCGCCTGAGGTGAGCCTGGTGAGGAGGTAAGATGCTTAATGTTGAGTTTGATGCAATGCTTAATGTTGAGCCTTTGCCACCTCCCGTGGTTGTGCATGTGTGTACTGCTATGTATTCTTTATTCATGAGCATGTGAATCCATGCCAGACCCCATGCTGGAGAAGGAACAAGTTACTTACCTGTAACTGTTGTTCTCCAGCATGGGTCTGGCATGGATTCACATGCGAACCCTCCCGCCTACCCCTCTGCGGCTCTTCACTTGGTCATACTGCCACTTCACGTGCTTCCAAATCTGAAGATGGCTGCCAGAGGCGGTGCTTAGGTAGAGGGCAGTCATTGGCTGTGGTCAGTATGACGCAGAGACCAGTGATTGGTTATTACTACGAAAGACAGATCAGAAACGAAACTGATACTGGTTTTTTCTTTACCGAGGATTCCCAGCCTGACGACGGGGAATATTCATGAGCATGTGAATCCATGCCAGACCCATGCTGGAGAACAACAGTTACAGGTAAGTAACTTGTTCCTTTCACATCCTCAGGATTTAGGTGATTGACCACGTGGCCGTCTAGATGTTTTTTTTAACAGAAGGGCGACCCCTCCCACCTTCTGACCTGAGCGGTCAGCTCTGAGGATATGGTAGTCAGATGGAAGAGCTAATGCAGCGTTTGTGCCACCAGAGCATTAAAACCCAACTTTCTCATGTCTGACTTTGCCACAAGATGGGTGTGGTAAGCAAGGGTGGGTCACAGTGATAAAGGCATTGAAATATAAGTGATGATCCATAGAAAGCACAGTTACTATACATCACTGTGAGGTGCAGATGCAGGTTTACTGAAGATTCATCGACATAGAGTGAAAGGCTCCTTAATGAGGGTGAATGCACTCTTCCGAAATGTGGGAGATGTAGAAGCTGCGTCATGCCACTGCGTCATGCTTGAGATGCTTTGTGCTTTCCAGCAATGGACTATCTTTTGTGTATCTAGGTCTGACTGTGCACACTGGGCAGTTACAGAATGAGAAAAAGCAGCTGTCGATTTACAGACTTATATTTGCCATTTTATTCCCATGACCCCAGCAAAAAAGATTATATGGCTCTAAACAGTTATATATCTACACCTAAAGTAAATAAACAAAGGTCTTACTGATATAGTGGCCCGACTTTCCGAGTTTGCTGGTATCCTGCCAGTAATTCCCGTGGGATGCCACCAAAACGGATTTAGCATTCCCGCTGCCTGATATCCCAGCATTACCGGGATATTGGGGGCGGCAGGAATGCCATTCCATGGAGTCCCATAGGAGCAGCATTTTCTTGTCAGTGGGGGCCTGATCTACTGGCAGGTCAGGCATGGAGATAGATCTGTGGCCCCCATCGGCAAACCTGGTTCCCCTGTCTGGTAAAAATGCTGGCGCTGGAATTAACAGCAATTTTACCAGCATTTGTTCCGGACCCGGAAACATGTAATGACGCCCGGTGTCTTAAATGCACAGCCCTCATCACATCTGATGAACATCTACTATTCACTACCTGTGTTAGCTGTTTTTTCTACAATGTGCAACCTGAACATCTTTATATTCATGCCAGTTAGCCTTTAGTTTCTGTATTCTGAGAAATATGATCAGCCCCAGATGAAAGCACTATCCCTTCTGTCAGCATGAAGTAGTCAGGAAAGTGGGGGACACGGATTCCAACATACGTTGGAAGACTAACACACTTAAACCTGAGAGTTTCTCATAATCAGATTGACAGTTGGAACTATCACAATTTCAAATGGCGTCGATGAATTGGCATAGTTTGACCATGTGGGAACTCTGCAAGCTTAGTCCAAATCAATTATGTTAGCGAGCATGCCTCATAAAAATGTTACTATAATAATTAACGTCAAAGAAAACAGACGTGCAATGAAGACGATGGTACAAATATGTCACGAGGCTCAGAGGTGATACCAGCGGGCACAACATGAGCTGGCATGAGGTAGATGATACCCCACAACTTGAAAGATCAAGGTCCAGTTGTACAACTGTGGGAGGATGACCTGTTAACCTGCAGTATAAAAATAGCTGCATAATTGGGCAACATTGAATTATGATTAATGTGAGAAAGGTTGGCAGTATGGAAATAAAGGTGCCAGTAGCAATGTACTGGCACCCTTTTTGGACTGCAAAACTGTGAGTCTGCTGGATCCGGCCCGTACCAGCATACTTTTCACTGAAGCACCAGCACCGTTACTAATGGTGCCGGTGCTTCAGGTTTCCCATTCTTATGGGACTCCATGGGAATGGGAAATAACTGTTCCACCGTCGCCTGTGATATCCCGGTAGCACCGGGATATCAGATAGCAGAAACAGTGTTACAGAGTTGGCGGCAACCCACCGGACCGGCAGGTTGTACCGCCAACCCTGTAAAGAGGACCAGACTAGACCTATACCACGCACACGCATGCAGCGGTCTGAAAATCGAGCTAACACCTATGTTCAGATCATTGTATAAACGTTAAGACAACAAACTGGATTTCTCTCATAAATTTAAGACAAGCATTGGCAAATCCAATCTGTATGGCTGTCCTATGTCACTTGCAGCCTAAAACAGTCCAAAAAACCTCATGCCACTACCTAAGGAAAGAAACGCATTTGACGCCACTACACATGATTTAGGTCAATAAAGCACAGGAGAATATTTCAAACAAATGAAGCAACTTTTCACAGCCAGCCCCAACTCAAACTGGATCAGAAGCAAGCAAATACATCCAAGGCACACACAGAATGCCCACCGCCCAGCCAATCACAATGCTAGATACACACAAAAGGAAGTACCAACAACATCCCTGCAATGCCAGTGTACTTGTGCACCGATGCCATCCAGCCGTAATTATAACATCAGTTTTGCTCTATAATGTGTCGCTTTAGGAGAGAGCATAAGCCACGGGGGGTGATAAATCAAGAATCACTGGCGATTGCTCTCAATAGCCAGCAGGTGGAGGAGTTGATGACCACAAGTTTAGCAGAGGACCAAATCAAGAAGTGTCATGCAAAGAAAAAGCAAAACAATAGCAGGTCTAGCTTAAAAAAAGAATCTATATAGCAATGCAAAAAAAATCACGGAGTAAAGTACAGTTGGGCAATAATGAATCTAGCTGTGTAGTATTAATCTCATAATTCAGTAATTAATGTGTGGCACAGTATTTAATCTGTGGCAATCAGGTAGTGAGGCACAGATGCTCAACAACTGATCTCACTCTGCAAAGTATGCCTAGCAGTGCAAATGGTTATTGGTATGTAACCGAGGTCTGAAATGTTGCTACGCGATAGCTATTGTAGCAATGCAAAAATCTAATTTGTAGTGTATGAGGTTAGTTTGGGGCAACCAAAAGGCAGCTCTAGATAGGTAATACGAATTGGGCGGTGCAGGCAAAATGCACTGGTATTACCGTATACCACTGCATTACCACACCACCTAACTATGAGTTTGGCCTAAAGTTGGTGGATTCACCTCCAGCTATGAGCTGGAGGTAAATCTGCCAGCTTTTCGCCAGGTTTTAGCAGAATTACTACAGTGGTAATTCTGCCAAAAATCCTCCCTAGCAGTCATATGGACAAAAAAAGGGGGATTTACACCGCCACTTATAATCCAGCAGTAATACCGCTGGACCAATTGGCGGTAATGGTAATACAGTTTGGTGGTATTTGGGTGGATTTATCACCCAGATACCACCAAACCCGTAATTGGCATGCATGATCTGGGTGGTTGCAGGAGTAGGGCTTCAGCAACAAGGCAAATGGACGTCACTGTTCGCCTTTGGCCGGTCCTAAGAATGCTGCACTTGGTAAATCTAAATTGTGAAGTGTTCCAGGATCATGTGACCACAGGGACAACACCAATGAGTTGCCAGGAGGGCAAGAGCTTATTTGGGATGGTAAGAGTGCAGGCTGCAAGCGACACTCTTGTTTTCCAAGTATAAATTCCAACAAAGACATATAAATTGGCTCATCCGTCCACCAAAGGGGTATTGAGGTTCTTAGGGGGTATGCAGTTGGATTCTTAGGGGGTATGCAGTTGGCACTACCATGTCCTATTCACAAAGTGGTAGAGGCAGCTTTTGTTTGGCACCGGGGTTTGGTTTTCTGAAGGGCACCAATATACTAAATAATTCAAAGACAGTGGCGGGTGCTCAACATTTACAATGGAGGGACGTTCATATTTCTCCCAAATTAGTTTGAGGGACCAAGCATAGCAAGGTCCCTTAAGAGATGTAGGTGGGAACAGGGATATTCACCTGTGGAATTTTTTAAATAATTGGTTTAATGGATGTGTTTTGCAAAATGTGTTGCAGAAAATGGGGTTAACGGGCATAGAGTTTACAGAAGAAAAATGTCAATAAACACCAGGTCACAACAGTACAGTTCATAATGCTGCACCGCCATATATGCCAGCATTCTCACTGCACAAATGTCATGATGGTACTCCCACATTAAATGCCATCATTACCACTGTAAAGCACTTCCATGATGCCTGTTTTAAAAATATATGCCAGCTTTCCCATTGTAAAACAGATTCATGATGCTAGTGCCCACTCTACAAGTCATCATTGCCACTGTGAAACTTTCATGACCATGCTCACAATGTACGCTGGCATTGTAAAATGTTGTGATAATTGTTTTAAAGTTTTCTTACTGTACAGGAGGAAAGTACAAGTTATTCCCTTGAATAAAGTAAAACATAAAAACTGTTTTCTTAGAGATATTGGAAGAGGGTGAGAGAGTGGGCACTTATGAGCGTCACTTTTCACATGTAACGCATAAGAGTCTGAATTTTCCCTTTTATGCATGAAAAAATTGACAGTACTGGTATAAACAACTACTATGTAGAAGAACATACAACCCAAATATTTAGAGCATGTTTTATTTCGGTAGTACCGCTGACTGAGTTCCAGAAATAATATGTCACAGGTCGACTGTGCCTGGGAGTCACAAAGACGTTGGCACACCCTTCATCTTTACAGACACGTTTTATTTGTCTACATTAGGGTAGCAGTGTCTATCAACCACAGTAGTGAATGTCAAACAAGTCGTTTATAAAAGTCTTTCATTGGCTCTCGTCCGAGACCTGTCCAACATACAGTGGGATATGTTGATCATTGTGTTGGGGTTGCATATTTTAAGGGGTTCCTGAGCCTGCTTCAGAAGGTTTGGGGATTTGGCCTCTCTCAAGCTGATTAACCAAATCTTGGCAGAGTCATATGGTCTCTCCCCTAGAAGTCTCAGGTAAGTGCAGATTCCTTCTAACAGCAACAGCTGCTCCATGGTTGGGGGCAGAGTGGGATGAGAGTCCACCCTTTTGTAACCTCCCTGCTCTTGGGTTTTGGTTCCTGGCACCACCTCCACCTGGCAGGGCCTAATAAATATGAATTACCCTGAATGATCCTTGATTGGAATCGTACCAACAAGATCCTCCACCCATGTCAAGAGTTAGTCCTGGACCGTTCTGTTCCACTGGAAACCTGCTTCTCCCTAAGGGAATGGGGGTAGCCTGGTCACCACCCTGCTTTTTAACTCTGAAGGTGACTATCTCCCCCTTTGGCCATTTGCTCTTTCCCAGACTTTCCCAATTGGCTGTCTCTGGCTCACCACACTGGCTCACCACACTGACCACCTCCTGACCAGAAACTCCTGTCTCAGATGGTAGCTCACTTCCAGCAATGTAAAATAATCTCCCAAAGTCGTACAATGGGGAATCTTGTTGCCCTGAGGCCTCAGTTCCTTTTTGTCATGCACTCAGCATGCTGCTTTGAAACTTTTTCTCTCCCTCAAAATCTTTTAATGTGACACAATGTCGTCTTCGGTCTGTAGTTGGAAGATGTCTGTTTCCGATCCCCTTACAATTTCTGTATGGTGTCTGGGGATGGGAAACAACATCTCGAATTGTGGTTCCTGTCAGGCCATTAACACCAAGGTGCTCAGAGAAGGGACAGTCAAATGTTTGGTAGGCTGCCTGCGAAATCCACGAGCGACCACCTCGAGAAGCCTATTATTGGAGGATGGGAGGATGTTGGAACCCACAATATCTGAAAAAGATTCTTCCACCTAAACTGGAGAGCACAAAAGGCACATAAAATCACCACAAACGCTCCCACTCCAGAAGTGAATCGAGACAACCTTGTTACGAGGTGGAAAGTGCATGGAGATGGCTCATCAGTTTATGTACCATCTTGGACTTGAGGCTCCTTAACAAGTTCATGGGAAATTACAGATTCAAGATGGTGATATTAGTCCAGATACGGCTAGCCCTAAAGATCCAATACTGGCTGGTGCCCCTAGACCTCTCGGACACTTACTTCCATGTGCTTCATTCATTGAAAGGATAGGACATTCTTGAGGTTTGCGATCAGAGAGACACATTACTAATTCTTCATCCTCCCGTTCAGGATCACCTCCACCCGAGGGTTTCTCCTGCAGGTTTAAGAAGCTCCATGTGACACCTTCTCAGACCCTAGTTATCATCAGGACCTTATTGAATTCTCGCTCAGGAAAGAATGTTTTCAGTCGAAGGACAGGGTAAATAATATACTGCAGATGATCGACTTGTTCCAGAACTCTTCTGGTCCAGATAGCATCCTGCATTTTTCTGGTGCCTCAGGCTCGCCTCCGGATGAGAACTCTGCAGTGATTGCTGACGTCCCAGTGGTCCCATTACTGGCAGAGCTGGGGTGATCAACTGCAAATTTCTATCCAGTTAGCACAGGGCTTACATGGGTGGTCCCAAGTGGAAAACCTGAGGGCTTGGGAACCGTGCTGGCAACCGTTGCCAGAGGAAAAATTGACCATAAACACTTCCTTAAAAGGCTGGGACACTCACCTGAGGGGCCTCAGGGTGAACAGGATTTGGTCCATGGCAGTGTAAGAATGCATAGCAATCTGCTGGAACTGCATCGAATCAGACTGGTTGTGAAAGCCTTCCTACTTTCTATCAGGGGCAGAGCTGTTTTGATACTGACAGACAACACAATGGCCACGCAGTACATCAACAAGAGAGGAGGTGTAACCTTGCTGCCCCTTTGCAAGGAAATGATGCAGATATGATTTGGGGTGTTGGAGAACTGGATTTCTTTGTTGGCAGCCCATCTGGCCAGGAAAGAGAATGTACTGGCAGATGCTCTGAGCAGGCAGAGCGCAAATTCCCACGGGTTGTGCCAGGAGATTGTTACAGAAATCTTTGACCTTTGAGGAACATCTCAAGTAAATCTTTTCACAACCTGTGCCAACAGGAGGTGTCAGCAGTTTGTATTGCGTTTTTAGTTGAGGGGATTTTCCCTCTCCTCTATCCATTACCACCGATTTCCGTCATACCACAGGTTCTCAGGAAGCTAAGCATGTTCCAGACCATGAGGATTCTGATCAACCCGGATTGGGCGTAGAGTATGTGGTATGCAGAACTTTTAGCAATCTGCTCTCCTCGATGCCTCACGATGAGAGAGGACCTTTTGTCCCAGTCGTGAGGGAGGGTTATTCATTCCAACCTCAACATTCTAAATCGCCATGCTTGGCTCTTGAGTGGTTAGGTACAGGGATTTGGATCTACTCTAAGAAGTAGTTGAGGTTCTCTTATCTGCACGCAAGCTGGCTACCAAGGCCATTATAAACCAGATCGGCAACATGAAAGGATACCTCAGCGGCAACGTCCTTGCCTTGGAAGCAAGACGACACAAAGCAACACAGGTTCGATCCCAGAGACCGGGCTTAGAAACCTCTGGATATTAAGCGTGTTATAAATAACCTATCATATATCATTCCTGGCGGCCATCTCTGTTTTTAAGAAGACCCCTGAGCAGGGCACCTTATTTGGAATCACTACGGTGGTGTAGTTCCACTGGGACATAGTAAATATGTTCCCACTGAGGCAGTTAATCGTGCCACCATGGGACCAGAATCTGGTTTTTACATTCTTGTTCTTTCAGATGGTTTACCTTAAAAAAGGTGTTCTTGGTGGCAATTCCATCTTGCAGGAGAGTGAGAGGGCTCCAGGCTCTTTCAGAGAAGCACCCTTACTTCTTGTTCTCTACATCTAAAATTACTTTGAGGGTACACCCTTCCTTCTTGCCAAACTAGTCTCAGATGTTCATCTTAATTAAAATATTTAATTACCAGTTTTTTTCCTGCCTCCTCCGCCATCCAAGGAGGAGGTGAGGCTGCATCGCTCGGACCCTTTGAGTTTGTACATTATAAGATGAAGGGAAATAGCCGAAGAACAATTGTTTGTTACTAATGGAGATCCCAGGATGGGCATGGAGTTAACTAAACAACCGATTTCAAGATGGATCATCTTGTGCATTTCTGAATGCTCCATCCCTGTTCAGAAACAGGTTCCTGCGGGGCTGTGCCTCCACTCCATGAGAGAGATGGCAGCCACAACAGCTCTTCAAAGAGGTGTTCTTGTTCATAATAGATGGCAAGCGGCTACGTGCTCCCGGTCCATACTTTTGCCAAACAGTGCTGTCTGGATGGTATGAATGTCCAGGATGCCCTATTTGGACGTGCAGTCCTCCAGAGTTACCTGGTTTTGGGACACACCATCGTTGCACTCCCACGTCCGGTTCGATGTCTGAATACTGCTGTGGGAGTCTATTTTAAGATGAGGAATCCGTGGGAGGATATCATCCACCAGAAAGAACATTGTACTTCTGGACCTTTCTTTGACACCAGATAGGAAAGCTACCTCGGAACAGACTTTTTTGTCACTCTAAATCTAGATCATCTAAATAAAAGCAAGTACCCCAGTCTTTCTGACCAATTGCTTAGGGATTTGGCTGCTTGGAAGAGGATTCATGTGTCCTGATTTTGGAGGATATCTTACATTAATTGTTTTATCTTTCCCAGACATTGTTATTCCCTTCAGCTAGAAAATACATTTTGAAATTCCAAAAAGATACTGGGCCTCATTACGGGTCAGGCGGTCCAGAAATAACAGTGGTGGTAAACCCGCTGCCACTGTTAATTCCGGACCGCCCGATCTCGAGTCCTGCAGGGAGGTGGCATTCCCGCCAGGTCTGACCTGGCGGGTGTATCAACGCCCACCTGCAGGCGGACGTGTAAACACCAGAGATGGAGCCGGTGTTTCCACTTCCCCATTCCCATTGAGTCCTATTGGACTCAATGGGAATGGGGATTTACCGAATTCCGCCTCCGGAATTCCCGGGACACCAGGGTCGTAATGCCCTGGTAATTCCGGGAGTCACGGAGGCGGAATGGTAATACGAGTCTGGCGGTAACCGAGCCGGAAAAATCGGCTGGTTGCCGCCGGACTCGTAATGAGGCCCACTGTATTTTGTATGGAAGGGCAAAAGAGTGAACGTGTAAAAGGAAAATGTATGTTACCAGTAGATTGAGATGATGTTCATCAACCAGACTTGAAATTGTACTATGAGCAATATCAGGGTTCTCACCACCTTCCCATCTCCTGTGACATCCATCCACTACAACCCAGAATTTTCATCAGTCTTGTCAGCCACAGCCTTTAAAGTGTGGCATACACATAAGGCTGGGTATCTCAGACCTGTTCCAGAATGGCCCAATTAAATTTCTTCAGATATGTAAGAGGGAATTCAGTCTAACAGAAAATGGGCTTCATTCCGAGTGCGACCGGTACACTACAACCCGCGATGCCGGAAACTACGTTCCCGCAAACATGACCCAAGGGGCTACTGTCGCTGGCGGCACCGTAAATGCCAATAGCAGCAGCCCCCCAAAGGCACTGCCGGAAACACCGGCACAACGGAAGTACAGCACCATCACGACTTCCGTCAACACGGAAACACTGGCATAAAAATGCCAGTGCCACCATGAAAATTGCACCGGTAACACTGGCATAGAAACCTCAGGCATTAAGCAGTCTCTGGTGTGCAGCAACAGTCCACAGGTGGCCATAATTCGCCCAGCTGCACACCATGAGCACTGTGAATGCCCAAAAGGACAACACCCACACCCCACACACCTTCCAACACAACCATGCTGGAAGCTTCAGTAGCCGTCATGGAGCTGGGGGCCCTGCATGCAGGGATTCAATATGAGCTGGAATTAGAAGAGGCAGACAGGCAGAGGAGGTGGCGGAGGTGGAGGAGGAGAAGGAGGATGATGATGGCCATGCAGG
The DNA here is from genome assembly GCF_040938575.1 of Ambystoma mexicanum. Lineage (NCBI taxonomy): Eukaryota > Metazoa > Chordata > Amphibia > Caudata > Ambystomatidae > Ambystoma > Ambystoma mexicanum. The sequence continues at coordinate 643,690,408 of NC_090939.1, forward strand.
TCAACAATGGTCAGCCGGTAGCACCCTGCAGGCAGCCATCCATACCTCGCACAAGGGCCACACCCTGGAACCTCACAGACACACAGATCCACACCCTGTATCGTCTGGACAGGGCAACCATAACCAACATAGCGGACCTAATCCAGAACGACATTCAGAGCCTAATTGGCATCCGGACCGCCACCCCCCTCGCTCAAGGTAGTATCAGTGCTGCATTTCCTGGCCACCGGCACCTTTCAACACACTGTGGGAGAGCTGCATGCGATATCCCAGCTCTGTTTCTCAAAGGTGCTAGAGCAGGTCCTGGATACCCTCCTGCATTACGTGTGTGACTACATTGCCCTCCCAGAACACCGGCCCAGGTCAATGCCACAAAAGTCTGCTTTCATGCCCTGGCAGGCATGCCGAACATGTTAGGAGCGCTGGACTGCATGCACGTTGCACTGGTGGTCAAACATGCCCATGAGGAGCTCTACCGCAAGAGGAAAATGTACCACTCATTGAACATCCAGGTTGTGTGTGATGCAAGCCTCCTGATAACCCACTGTAGTGCACGTTTCCCTGGATCCACGCACGACTCCATGGTGCTCCCTAACTCCACGCTCCCAGGGTACATGGCACGATACAGCAGAGAGCGGGCCTGGCTGTTGGGTGAGTGAAAGTACCTAATCATAGCATGTGCACTGTGAAGGGGCCAGGGGTTGTCCACTGTCACCAGTGCATGTGCGTTATGCAACAGTATGTACACAGATTTTATGCATGGGCCTGAGGGCATGTTTGTCATGTGGGACATGGGCAAATGGAAAGACACACCATCACAATTTGTGCACAGATGGACAGGCACATCACATGCACTACAGGTACCAGAATGCATTGACCCCATGCCATCTACCCCGGCATGTACACATTGTGCACATCCCCCACCGCCTGCGTCACAGCCATGTCTGCCAAATTTGACCTACCTCCCCACCAACAGTATCACAAACACACATACCCATATGCATGGAATCTGAACAATGAGGAACACAGAATAGCGAATGGGAGGGATGACAGATGTACGAGATGCAAAAGCAAATAAACATGGCAAACATCATAGACAATGTAGAAGCCTGTGGCGGCATAAGGATAATGGCCATGGTGGGTGTCATATGGTGCAGGGAATGTGGGCGCAACCCACCCACCCTGCAATACAATACACCAATAACTACGGTCATCTGTGCTATTCGCTACATCTTGCGGCAATCCCATGTGACACAGACCCACATCCAAACATAGCTGCATTGCCACTACAACCACAATGACTATGCCCCCCTGTGTCCCTCTGTTTTGTTTAAAATGGAAAATTGCATAAGGGGAATCCACCAGTACGTGAGTGCTAGCGTTAGTGGTCCACTCCATGCAATTATCGCTTTAAAAAAAAACATTTATTTAAGTTCAGCATAATATAACATTGCAAATACACTCAATTAATAGGCAATTTTATGGAGTAGTACAAAATAAATAGACACAATCCGCATTTCGTTTTCACAATATCTAACCAAAGGCATTACTGTTATTCCCCCATGGTTCCTCTTTAGCCAGGTAGGTTCTAAATTCGCACCAGATGTCTGTTGGTCTGGACGCTTAGGGCATTTTCAGTATGTACTACTCCTCACAGTCACTGACCCATGATAATTCTTTAAGTCGGTGGGCTACAGAATGTTTCACTTTTTCAATGTACACCTTTTTGCTAACACACAACCATCCTTTAGGTGAGCGCTCCGTTTCTGTCCAGTACCCCTTGCCACAGTCCAAACACAGCCGAGGTAGGAGATACAGTTATCTGCCTGCCTGTGATACTAGATAGCGCGGCATAGATTGACTTCCAATGGAGCCCCAGAGCGGGACAGCTCCATAGCATGAGTAGAGTGCTAGCATACGGCGAACCACACCTTGGGCATTGCCCAATACATTCTGGGTGTATTTTTCGGAGTTTGAGAGGCATATAATGTAACATGTGTATTATTGTATACTGAACTAAACGCATATTCATAGACACTTCTGTGGTAAATGTGCACATTGCTGACCATTGCCTATCTGATACTGTTAGGTTTAACTCAGCATTCCATTTCCCCCAGAACTGTCCAGCCCCCTAGGGGTCGTATTTAGGACCTTGGTGTATAACGTGAACAATAGATGGCGACATCCCACAGAGTTGGCGATATAAAACAGTCATTTGGTTTCGGGGGGGGGTTCTTTTGGGTACTCTGGCCATTTGTTACGTAATGCAGCTCAGATTCTGTAATAGTGTAGTACATCTGTCAGTGTGATCGCATGTTTGTTTTTACAGGTATCTAGGGACATAAACTCACCCTCTGAGAATAAATCGCCAATGACTCTGTACCCCCCTAGGTTCCCATCACAGTTTAATTGCCATGTCACTTAAAGGAAGCAGAAGGGGATGATTCCATAGTGGGAGCCAACAATAATATCGGGTCTCTATCTTCAATTTATTAAATACCCGCTTCCACGACTCCAGTGTACACAGCACAGGATCAAACTGGCAGTCGTCCTTCTACGATCTGTCGAGTATTATGTCCTCAGTTCCGCTCCACTGGCTGCTTTTCGTTCGAATTTAACATGCGGTGGGGTTGCATCGACATTGTACCAGTGGGTAGCATGCTGGGTCTGGGCTGCCAGCCAGTACACTTCGACATTGGGCCCGTTGAATCCCTCCAGACTGTATAGTAATGCCATGTCCAACCACTTGTTTCATACCACTCTCGCGTGCCACAAAAACGGGGACATGTTTCCATGCAGCTAAAAAAATAAACTTTTCCCGGGCTATATAGGAACATTCACAAATGTATACTGCATTTTGGGTACCAATACCATTTTTATTAAGGCCATTCTACCAACTAAGGACATGGGTATGCAGGACCAGGTACTAATTTTAGCCCCTGCTTATTTATGCAGGGAAGTGTAGTTGTCCGCCATTAGGGTTTCTTTAGTTCTAGACATTGTTACCCCAAGTATTTCAACTTGTCGGGGGCCCACTTTAATTGGGATATTATCTGGGGACGGGGAGTGTTGTCTGTCAAAGGGAATATTTCTGACTTGCTCTAGTTTACAGTGAATCCGGAATAAGCACCAATCCTGCTTATGTCTTGCATTATTGGGTCCAGATTGTGTGGTGGGCCTCTAACATATAGCAATACATTGTCTGCGTACAGGCAAATAAGTTCTGGGGTGCCTGTTATTCAAATACCTGTGTTACAGTGGCTTGTGTGGCTCAAATCAGCCATAGGCTCTATAGCCAGGGGGAACAACAGAGGTAATAGGGGACACCCTTGTCGGGGTCCCCTACCAAGTTCAAATGCGGCAGATTGGCAACCATTTGTGTGAACAGCTACCATTGCTCCTGTATGTAGTAACTTATTGTAACTTACAAAGGTGTCCCCCAACCCACATTTCTCCAGAACTGTGAATAGAAAAGGCCATGAAACCATATCAAATGCCTTCTGAGCATCTATGGCTACAGCCACCGCATTTGCTTTCGGGGATATTCGTGCCATGACGTTAAATAAACGCTGCAGGTGAAGGGAGTTTGCTCTGCCTGGGATAAACCCTGCCTGGTCTTGATGGATTAGAGCGGGCATTAAGGGAAGCATTCTGTTGACCAGGGCTTAAGCATAGATTTTGGTATCAGCATTAATTAATGATAGCGGCCTATAAGAGCTGCAGTCGTCCTTTGCTTTCCCAGGGTTGACTAAGACTATCACCACGGCTTCACGTAAAGATAGAGGTAACTGGCCAGTGTGAACAGACTCCTCCCAGAGTTTCAATAGCGAGGGGACCAGTAAAGCACTGAACTCCTTGTAGAATTTGGCAGTAAGCCCATCCGGTATGGGTAGGTCTCGAATTACCCGTGTAAGCTCTGTATCTGTTATCGGGGCATTCAGTTGGATTCTACCTTCAGGGGACAACAGGGACACAGGGATATCATTTAATAGGTCACCCATTTCGTGTTCATTCAATTGTCCATGTATATGATATAATGAAGTATAAAATCTTGAAAACACATCGTTAATGCCTTGCTCGGTATGTACCAACCGTTGACTCTCGTCTCTTACCCAGTCTACGTGATTTCACCCCCCTCACTTTTCACCAGGTTTTCCAGCATTTTCCAGCTCTATAGCCTTCTCCATATTTCCTGGCCGAAGCCCGTTTGCTAAAGTACTGTATTTCCCTATCTGCCAGTTTCCTAAGGTTTTCAAGTTGCACTTGGACAGTCGCTAGGGTGTTGCGATCGGGTACCGCAGCAAACTGCCGCTCCAGTGTCTGGAGTGTCTCCTCGCATTTCGCCAAGTCCCTACGTATAGTACATAAAACTCCCATTTCTCGCGACATCGCCATTCCTCTTATATATACTTTAAATGATTGCCACAAAATAGCCTGCAAGACTGTTCCATTGTCATTAGTTAGGAAGTATGTGCGGATATCCTCTTCAAGATCAGTTCTGAAGACTAGATCCTGTAACGCCAGTGACTTGAACCTCCACCCCCCACGGTCTATCAGGATGATGCCCCACATCAAAGATATTGTGATGGGGGAGGGGTCAGAGTAAGTTTGTGGATATATATCTGCGTCCGTCACTTGCCCCACCAAGTGGTCTGATATGAGAAACATATCTATTTTTGATGACTTATTATGTACTGTGGAATAAGTATATTGCCTCTCCCCCAGGTATAGCGTGTGCCATATGTCATGCAAGTTTAATCTGTCAAGTATCGTAACAATACAATTGGCTCCTTTCAACAGTGTTCTGGTGCTGGATCCAGTGCGGTCAAGACTTAAATCTAGTATAGTATTCATTTCTTCCCCCCAGACCACCGCGGCAGGCCTATATGGCAGCACCAGATCTGCTATTGTGTAATAGAAGTCAGGGTCGTCTATATTAGACCTGTATGTATTCACCAGGAGGATCTCTTGATTAAGTAGCTTGCAGTGCACTATAACATATTACCCTTCCGGGTCTATATGCATGTGTAATTGCGTGAAGGCAATTTTCTTATATATCAAAGTTAGCACCCCCCTAGATTGTGTTAAGTACTCAGTGTAATACCTTTTCAGACCCTATGTTGCAGCAAAAGACGTATTACCAGCACCAGTCGCATGTTCCTCTTGTAGTAACAGGATTTGTACATTATGCTGATTCACATACGCTGTAATTCTTCTTGTCTTAGTATAATTTCGTAGCCCTCTGACATTCCAGCTGAGAACTCTAATAGTCACAAGGGTGACATAGATTAGTAGTGTATACCATGCTGTTGTGTAAGTGGCACCTAATTACAATTGGATTTTGCCTATTACTCTGATGTTTCCTATGTATGTAGCTGAACATTTTTCACTCCAACTTATAACCTCTCTCCCCACCCACATCGCCCTCCCAATCATGGCACCACCCTCCCGCCTCCCTCACACTCCCGCACAACAGTGCACTTCCCCAACTCGTGCTTTTGTACCATAAGTAATCAAAAAAACACAAACTTGCTTGGGGGGTCGCTGTTTAACTTCCGAACCAGATGAGGTCTACAGCCTTGTCTGGGCAGATACTCTATTGCAAGGGCAATAGCCCTAATTAATATTAACCCACTAACACTACAGTGTAAGCTTGTCAAATGGCATCACATTTATAAGCCTTTACAATAGTTTGGGCGGCACACCCCACCCAAAATTATTGTTTTTTTCAATATGCTGTTACCGCGATGTTCATGGACACCGGCGGATGTCCGCAAATCCAACATGGCGGGCATTTCCAAAAATCTTACGCATCTGACACTTTTCACCATCCAATCAGCGGGCACATCCAATTTCCACGGACATCACACCGCCCTCTAGACCAATCGGAGGCCTGTCCGTGGACCGAATAAGGAAGTGAGTCTGCGGACCGAACCCAGATATCACACATTTTTTTTATGTGCTTTTTGGTTGTTTTAAAAAAACGACTTTACGGATTTACACCAAATTTACAAAAGCACACTTTCGGTAACAAGCCACTGCTCCTGCCGCAAATTTGTTGAAAATCCATTCAGCTGTTTGGGCTGTAGGCGTGAGCCACATATATTTCCCATTGCATCTATGGGAAAAAACACACATTTTGGGACCCCCTATAACTTTGCCCCCGTTTGACGAAATCTCACCGAACTTTGCATGATCAATCTGACAGGGCCATATACTTCTCTTGCAAAGTTTGAGGATTGTTTCAGGGGGGTTGAAGTTATAAGCCACACTGAAGGTGCTCTTCCTATGAGTTGAACAACTTAACCATAACTACAGGGCCACTACCAAAGGCCCTGTAATATTTCATCAACATTCATGTTACATTGATGGTTTGTAATTCACTCCTTCATACATGCACACAGAATATTTCACAAAAGCATGGTTTTGTATAAAAAGAAGTATTTATTTAGCCGAGACATAGGCTTTCTTAGGATGTCCAATGCATTTCGGACCTAAGGACCATCATCAGGGACCAACTTCTAAAAAAGAATAATCAAACATATTTTTGTGAGTGGTCTGTTACAGACACTCACAAAATCAAACACATTATTGCTCTCATAAATATCCATGTCATTTTGTACCATAATTACCTGACTATATGGTCTTCACTTTTTTACTTCTGTGGGAGCTTCATATCCTCCTATCAGGCTGTGGAAGGTATTTTCTTTATTCGGCTCTGCTTCTATGACCTAGCGTCCTAATGTAGGATCTGTGGTGTAAACAAGGTAGGTTGCTAACTTTTTTTCTTTTTTGCTTGGTGAATCTCCTCATTTCTTAACTAATGAGTATAAAAACATACCTTAGTTAAAATAGGGTCTTTAACATTAGTTAGATTCCTGTACTGGCGACACCAACGCCTCCTTCCCCGCAGTCATCTGTCGATGACCAGCTGCCTTTGGGATCTGACCGGGGCGGACCCCTACAGCTCATCTTGTGCAGGACTCAGACTCCCTGCCGTTTGGCAAAAAAAGAGGAGGTGCGATGATGGTGATGTCGGCGCACATGATGAAGATCCTTCAGCGTCCGTGAAGGTGTTTCATGACCGTCTTCAGGGCTTTGCAGAGTTTTTGGGGATCCCTCAGACAGAACAGGTCCCCCAGGAATCGGGCTTTGGCGTAGGTCCTGGCATGGCATGCCATGAGCCGCTCGGGAATTCCCCTTCTGAAAGATGTCCTCTCTGTGGCTAGAAAGGTCGTGTGAGATCCCCCGGGCCAACGTCCAGATGAACAAGAAATTGGACAGCTGCTTTAGGTTATTGGATAGGAACCAGTTCTCCTGTACGCCCATCCTCAACCACACTCTTCAGTCGTGTCGGCGGCCTCTTTGTCATCTGAATGCTGGGCTGCACCTGCAACAGGCTAACTCTGACGCCTTCCTTGCCACGGCGAACCAGAAGCTGTGGCAAGAAATTGGGGAGTTCCTGCCTGACCGCCTCCGGGGAGCCAGGCTTCCTTCAAAGCAGGGCTGGTTGGAAGCCTGTGCAGTTGCGCAGGATCTCATGGAGTCCTCGGTCTCGCACATCAATACAGCCAGCAGAGGCTTCTATGTGGGAGTCGAAATGAGGCAGACAGACAGTGTGGATACATGCCAGATGCAGGAGAGGATTCTAGACCTTCCCTTCGAAGGGACGGACCTCTTACATTCATCCACTGATGACAAGCTGACAAAAAAGAAGACCTCAACACAAACTGCTAAGCCCTTGGCCATCCTGACCAAACCAGGGCAAACATCCTTCCCTCACACAAAGGGCAGGTCCGACTTCAAACCCTGTTCCTTCAGTGGCTTCCAGGGGTTCAGGGACTGTGGTACGCAGCGGCCAGACTGGTCCCCCAGCGACCACAGGAGGAAGCAGTAGAGGATCTCGCAGTGCTTTTTACGCTTCTCCTCCTCTGCTCCTGCCTCAGACACCAAAAAGCAATGACATAATGGCCAGGGGACACAGCTCACTGGTAGAGGGTCAGCTGGCTCTCTTTGCTGACAGTTCGAAGCATTGTTTCAGGAGTCCTTGGATTCTTTCAGTAGTCTCCACAGTCTTCCTCTTCCTTTTCCTCTACCCTCTTCTCCTCATCTCCAGATAGGGTGGCCAGCACTGTTGCGGGAGATCCTTCTTCTTTTGGACATGTAGGCTGTGGAGCCAGTTCTGCAGTCAGACAGGGGCTCTGGCTTCAACTCCAGGATTTTTGCAGTACCCAACCCCAAGAACAATCTGTTGCTTGTCTCCATGACCATCAGTCTGGCTTCAGAGCAGCCAGAAGCACGGAAACTGCTCTCCTGATCACCGTGAGTAACCTGCTCTCTAACCTTGATTCTAATCTCCCCTCTGACTTCGTCTTACTCGATCTCTCTTCTGCCTTTGACACGGTCAACCATGCCATCCTGCTCAATCATCTCTTTGATAACCTGGGTATCACTGTTTAGGCCTTGGCCTGGCTGACCTTGTTTCTCTTCGTTCGACCCTCCCAGGTCCAAGTTGGGTCCTTCCTTTCCTCTATCTCACTCTCTACCTGTGGTGTTCCTCAGGGGTCTAACCTTTCTCCCTGGTTGTTCAACCAATACCTGGCACCTCTCGCCCACTGCATTGCTGCTTTCTGCTCCAACTTTCAGTGCTATGCAGATGACATGCTTGTTTTCAGGCTCCCCTCTGCCACCTCTTCTCCTTCTCTCATCTCTGACTGGCTGCTATACACGAGGGGTGTGCCGCCATCTATCTCTGCCTTAATGCCAGCAAGACAGAGATTCTCCTCATCGGCACACCTGCACCCTCCTTTCCTGTCGCTCTCTGGCCTGCCTTCCTTGTTCCTATTCCTGCTCCCACCTGGGAGGCTAAGAACCTCGGGTCATCATCGACTTGACACTCTCCTTTTCTCCTCACATCTCTGATGTCTCTAAGAAGAACCTCCTCAGAGGTATTCTTCCTTTCCTCTCCTTCCCTCAGAAGCTCACTGTGTCTAGAACTTTGGTTCTCTGTAGGCTGGAGTACTGCAACAGCCTCTTTCAAAATTAGCTTTCTTCTACTCTCCTCCCTCTGCAACTCATCCAGAACAGGACTCCGAGACTTGTCCTTGGCCTCAAGCCCAGGGATCGTATCTCTCCAGGACTGAAATCTCTGCATTGGCTCCCAGTGTCTGCAAGGATTAAGTTCAAGACCCTCTGCATTGTCCACAAGGCCTTCTGGGTCCTGTGTCCCTAATACCTCCAACTCTCTCTTTGCAAATACCTTCCTACTCAAGCTCTTCGTCAACGAGTTGGTGCTAGATCTCTTTCTTCAGCTGGATCCTGCCTCTGGAACAGCCTCCCTGCCTCTCTGAAACTTGAGGAGAACCATCTCTGGTTCCAGAAGCACCTCAAGACCTTCCTGTTTGCTTCTGCCTGCTCTCTTTCTCTCCCTTGCTGATTTCCTGTCTGATACTGCACTGGTCACCTGGCTACCCTCTGATTCGGGCCCAGTTCCCTGCCCACCCAGTTGCACACCCACACTGCCTCCCGGCAACCCTTGCTCTTGGGTCTGTATATGTAACCCTACAGTCCCCCTACCTGCACTTATGGACACCTGCTGTCTGCACTTACCCTTGCACTTGCCACCTGCTGGCCACACTTATTGTTATTGTTTTGATCCCATGTACAGCACTGCCCACCTCCCCTTTCCCCTGGCACTTTTACCCTTCCCCATCCCTTGCACTTGCGCGATCTAAATGCCACTTGGCCTAGTAAGATCGCTATCTCTGTCCTCCCTTTGTTCCCCCTTCCTTGCCTCATCGCACCTTGAAACACTTCTGAAGAGGTGCATTACAATGCCTTATCATATCATACCATATCCAGGTTGGCCTGAGGGTAGTCCTGGACCTGTCATTCCTCAACCTATTTTTACCTCTCAAACGCTTCAAGATTATCACCCCAGCACACATAGCAGAGTCATTGTGTACGCAGGGGACTGGATGTGTTCCCTAGACCTCAAAGATGCATACCTTCATGTCCCCATCTACCATCCGCACAAATTATTTTATGTATTGTGGAAGGAACATCACAAATATTAAGTGATGAAAATAAAACAATATGCTGAGTGGGGCTCTGGTTGAAATCTAATTACAGAAACTAGGATTTGCTGAACATTGTGGGGTGATAGGGTGAAAAGTGAGTAATATGGAAAGTTCTGGTTGGAATACTGCTCACTTTATATATATTAACGTTACACATACAATTTTAGGCAAAAGGAGATAAACTGTTCTGCCCTGAATCACAGGCTGGGTGGTCAAGTGCTGAAGCTGAGATTAGGTCTCCAGAGTCCAAGGTCAGAAATGTACACAATGGGCTACATCTCCTTCACCCGATTCATCATAGGCCTTTGGAGATATCGGGAAACCTATTCCTCTAACATTCAGGTCTGATTATAATACAGTTGGATTTTGTATTGACTAGTTACAATTACAGCAATGTTGACAGGCAAACATATTTTCTTGCTTTACTTTAATCATAGACACGTCAGCATTTTCAAATGAGGAGAAAGATAATATTCAAGATTCAGACTTGGCAGACAAAAGTAAAAATTCTGCTGAAAGGACATTTTCAGAAGATGAGATGGATGGAAAAACAGACTATCTGGTGATAAGAGTGGAAGAACTATTGCCAGCAGACCAGATGAAAGAGACAGAGGATACTGCCCAGCCCTTCACTGTTGTGAAGACTTTACACATTTCAGATCTTAAACCTGAGATTGTTCAGAATGAAGAGTACTATGATGATGCAGATGATGTTAAAGGCTCCTTGCAGGAAGAGTTGATCAGTGTTGATTATAATGAAGAGGACAAATCCAGAGGTATGTTGCTGTTTTCAAATATATTTTTATTGGTCTCTTTCTGTTTGATTGATTGTATTCATTTTTCAAGAAAGAAACACATTTACAAGGTAAGAAATGATATGGAATATAAACTTTTCCCTAGTGAATTTAAAATATCCTTTAGTTATGCAAGCATTGTGATCGCATACACCATTTTACTCGACAATTTGTGTCAAGCCCTTAATTGCACATGTCGCAGTCATGTTCTGAATTCGTCTCGAAAACAGCCTTCACAATCTTTTATTTTAAATGTGTTTTTATTGCTTTTTGGCAGCAAAGCCTTTAACAAACAAAAGAAAGATAATTTCATTTCAATTCATTAAATCACAATAAAATGATTATACAGTTATATACAAAAGTAAAAACACAGTTAAAAGTAATATGAAGCAGAAAAGAAGGCGAAAAAGCCACATAACCCATTATCATAAAAAAAGAGAACATGCTACGCCATTATTACACCAAAAGGTAAAATTGCTGTAGATGCAATCTATAACTCTCCCTATGATTTAGAGGCTTCTTACAAACATCCCAAAACAAACCTGGAATAGTGGTTAAACAACAATAGTCAGAATCTCATTTAACTCCAGACTTTTTATAAACCCCACAACCGCAGGGATTATGGACGGAGCTCGTCCTGCTAGACAGTCAGACCAGAAGTCAATGCTCCCATCTCCATGGCATCTATCCAAATATTTGTTTTTAAACGTTGTTTATTGGTTTATAACAATGCATACTAATAGTCCCATAACATACCCATTCAGAGTGCCATTGTTATAGAAAAAATAAATATGCATGTCCAAATCTGCTTTGCATGTCTCAAAATAAACTTGTTCATTATTCATTTATGAGTCCATTGAGGCCCCTTCTGATGTGTTCAGGTTCATACAGCACATGCCTTACAAAAACAACACACCCTCTCAGGACAGAGCAGTAGTGGAAGAAGCCCCAGATAATCCCAATTCATGGGCCACTGTCCACTGTGGCCCGCGTGTCACCCTCAGCTAATAGAAACTGTGCATACGGGCCCCATACGTTTGGAAGGCAGGCATGCAGTGACAATGTTCGAATATGGGCTTCCTTGACTTCATAGCAATATGCAGTATACTCCAACTACTGTGCCATCCTGTGTCCTGGACTCCTCTACCATGCTATCCTTCTACGAGCCAGGACCAGCAGCAGCCCCACGAGATGCGGATACGGCTGGCCCAAGGTCACTGTTAGGCCCAGCAATCTCAAAAGTAGGTCCATTGCCACGACCTCCTGAATTATTGCACACAGAGTGTCAAACACCTCCCCCCAGAACTGCATAACAGGGGGGCAGCTCCAGGCAAGATGTATAAAGTCGGCTCCCGCAGCTGAACACCGGGAACACTCCCCTGACACCTCACCTTAATAGTTATGTAGTTTATGTAGTTTGGATGGGGTACAGTAGGTCTGGTGCACATAATTAAAATGCATTTGCCTATAGCGTGTATTAAGCGAATCCCTGCGGGTGTGGGCTTTGATATAGTTTCATGCTTCCTCCCCAATCTCTATCCCCAGTGCCCTCTCGCACCTCTTTTTCACTTTATCTCCTGCCTATGGGATAGCAGCCCTCATCTTCTTATAGATATGAGAGACTAGCCCCCCACCTCAATCACCTCATTTGACAAGGGCAAGGTAGGCGGTTGTTATGGGAAGGAAAGTATGCTTGAACTCGTTCCTGATCTTATAACATAAAAATATGTCTAGAGAGGTTGTCCCCCCTTCAGTTTATCCACCATCTTCCTCCATGCCACAGATGTGCTTGCCATCACCCCAGTGCCTCCAGTCCTCCGACCAGCCTTTCCCACAATCTCCACTCTCAGCAGATGCAACGCCGCTATCGCTCTCTCAATCTGAACATGAGGTCTACTGGGTCTTTCCTCATACCCGAACGAAAGGAAGTGGGCCTTTTCAGCGTCCAACAGGAATGCTATCACCTGGATGTCCTGGTCCAACCCCTCAGTCCATAGGTGGTGTTCCTCCCTAGTATGAACCCCGACTGATTGCTAATACAAGTTCTCGCATAAAAGGAAGGAGTCTGTCTGTTTGCCAGTACCTTGACCAATATTTTATTGTCAAGGTTAATAAGAGATGAGGCACAATTATCGACCGGCTTCCCCTCCTTGTGCAACAGCATTACTGCACCGCCTCTTGGTATACCTGAAGCAGATCTGGAGCCACCACATGACTATAATCGTTATAAAATGTGCCCGTCAAAACATCTGGGCCCAGTGACTTAGCTCCAGGTACTTCTTTGATCACCCCCTTAATTTCATCCACAGTAATTTCCCAATCCAGGTACTCCCTTTGTTCCAGGGACAGTCAATACAGTGCCACCTCTGTCAAATATCGCTGGATATCGTCCTCCTAGTGCGTTCCTTTTGCAGAATACAGCCCACTGTAGTATTCATGGAATGCCGCACTCAATGGCTGAAGTCTCAAAGACAGATTCCCCTCTGGAATTAAACAATTTTCCACCTGTGTAGGTCGTCTCTCAGCTCTGAGGAGCCTCGCCAGGAAGGCACCCGTCTTCTGCCCCTCCCTGTACTGTCCAACCTGAGTGGACCGATGTAGATAGCGAGCCTCCCTCAGTGCGTTTGCATTAAACGCATCCAGGTCCTTCCTGATATCCGCCAGGATCTCTCCCTCCCCGGTATCCCGATATTGGTGCTCCAATCTTTTCAGGTTAGCCTCATTGGCATCTAGCTCACCTCTGATCATTTTCAGTATCCCTGTCTCTTTCCCAATGCAGAGCCCACGGCGTGGCATTTGAAGGTCTCCCACAATACCCCGGGAGAATCGACTGTACCACCATTGGAAATAAAAAAGGCCTTTATGTCCGTCAATAATTTCCTGGCAAACACTCTGTCTCCAACTTGAATCGCCAGTTTATTCCCTTAACCCGCACCCCGGGGACAAGATATTCTAGCGTTACTGAAGAATGATTGGAGAGTGTTCTCGGCAGGATCTCACAGGGTCCCAGATGTAGTCCTGATTGCATGGAGGCCAGGATAAAGTCAATCCTGGAGGCTGTATGAAGCCCCCAGGAGTGGAACCCATAGTCCTTACCATTAGCGTGCTGCACCCTCCACAGGTCTACCAGATTATAAATGGCACAAATATCCATCACCCTTCGGCTGGCCTTTGGCTGTCTATGTATCCCCCTGCAGACCCGTTCAGGTCGTCATTTAGGGCGGTATTAAAGTCCCCTCCCCAAAGGACAAAGGAATCCGGAATCGGCGACAGATGGGATGTGACCCACTCAAAAAAAGTAGGGTTGTCGATGTTCGGAGCGTATGTGTTTAACAAAGTGACCTTAATTCAATCCAAGTACCCAGTTAACAACAACGCCCTCCCTTCCTGATCTTTGGGCATCTCAACAAGGCGAAACCTGAGAGAGCTGTGAATTAAAATGGCCACCCCTCTTGCATAGGAGGATTACAGCAAATAGTAACATGGCAACCCCACTGAGCCGCCCACCTACCATCCCTCTGCCCCATTAGGCGGGTCTCTTGTAGGAAGGCTATTTGAATATCGTGGCGTTTCATGTATATGAGGACTTTCCTTATCTTGTGTGGGTGCACACCTCCCTGAATATTTCAGGTCATTATTTTAAAACTTTTCCTCCCTCTCCCTCTGCCACTACCATGAGAACCTAGGAACGCCATTCAACTATAACAATCTGCTCCCATCGAGTCTGATCCGCCTCCAGTCGACCCAGACCCATCCAGACTCCACTGCCGGCCTCATCCGCACCTCAAATCGTAGATGACACTACAAAACCGGAAAACCGACCCTCCAAAACACCCCTCGCCATCCCCTCCCATCAGACAACCACCCCACCAGACAGCTCCCCCCTACCCTTCCTCCTTCACTCCCATTCTCCCACCCCTGCTGAACAACCACCCCAATTTGTTCATATCCCCCCGCATGCAACTTGGTGGAACACACACAGGGAACTCATGCCTCCACCTAGCCCGTTCTTTTTAAGCAACAGCTATTGCTGGTTTAGTCCACCCAGATGGGTCACCGCTGGGCACCCACCTCCAAAAACCCACCCGCCTTGCCGGGCATTTAGCAGGGGTTTCTAGCCACTTCACGTTCAGTCTACAACGATGGCCGAGATTGTCAGACCCCACCCTGTTGTCCTATGCTATGCCCCCCACTACGCCCTGGCATCCAACAGCATCTCCCTACCCCGCACCACACCTTTCTTTCACTCTGCCTATAGGGCAGCTCCAGTCTTCATATTCCACCCCCTCAAGTTTGGTTTTGAGATGGTTCAGCCAATTCCTGTGCAGGCCCTGAGACAGCCGGCTCCCTCCAGTCCCTCTTTTCGGAATGCTGTCCAGAAATCTGCTAGCCCTCCTCCCGAGCTACAAAAAATGTGCTCTTCCAGCATATTGAATTCTAAGCTTGGCCCGGGAACATCATTGCATATCGGATGTCAAGATCACAGAGTTTGCGCTTCACGCCGGGGAAGGTTCTCTGCGCTGCTTGTATGGATGCTGAGAAGTCTGGGAGGATCTGTATGTAGTCTCAGTCGAATGAGAGGTCGCCCTTTTCCTTGGATAGCCAGAGGATTTTCTCCCTGTCCTTGTAATTAAAAACTGTTGCTGTTATAGGTCAAGGTGGGGCCCTTGTGAGTGGGCGCAACGCCAGGATCCTGTGGGCACGCTCCACTTTAAACATTGTCGAAAATTATTTCTTCCCAAAGAGCGACACACACAGTTTTTCCACGAAATCCTCCATGTGGCCCACCCCTTGTGGCTCATGGATCCCCACCAGTTGGATATTGTTTTGCCTCGCTTGTCCTTCCAGGTCCTCATTCTTAGCGGTTATAACTTTGACCACTGTCTCTAGGGCTGCCAGTCTAGACAGGGATGCCGCTGTTGCATCTTCTAAGCCATAGATCCTGTTTTCGTCCTGGCCCAAATGCTTGCCGAGTCTCAGCTGTATCAGGTCCACCTTTATGTCCAGGGCATCCAGCTTGGTGTCCAATTTCCCTATACCTTCTTTATGGTGCAAGAGAATCTCTTTCATGTCCAGATCAGTACACATTGCTACCACTGCTTCTGAGCCCCTGGGGGGGCTGAGTGCTCTTCTGCCATTCTGGGTTTCCTCCCCGCCTGCTGCCCATCAAAGGCCCGAGTGCGTGGACTTTTATCTCCTTTTACCATCTCGCCGCACCACTACCCCTTCAAGGCCTGAATAGCCCCCACCTGAGCCAACTCCACTGACCACACTCACTTGCTGCTGCCTGTTACTTTCAGAGCCTACACAGCACAGCTCTTCCAAACCTGCCCAACCGATAATCTATCCCTCAGTTGGGCCTCTTGCACTTTCTCCCTCTTCCCAGTGGGCCTATATGGCAGATTGCCAATCCTCGTTGTGGTCTGCTGAACACTCTTGCCTGAGCAGAGTCTATTTGTCCCCTAGAGCTGGTTGCGGCTACCTCCTCTCAGCTCTCAGCACCACGCCCGCACTCTCTGGGCTTGCTCAGCTGCTGAGACTATGCAATCACCTGCTCGCTAAATTACTGTCCCCTGCTGCCAGTAGCTGTCTTTCCTGCTCCAGCCCACCAAGCTGTGGTGCACTCTGGCACTCTCGTGGCTGCCCGCATTCTCTCTCACAGCTGGCGGCCTGTCCTCTTAATGCTTGGATATTCGGCTCCACCCAGTCCACTGTCAGCACACTCACTGCCGTGCTGGCCTGGGCATCGACCTCCCAGCACTCGTTTTGCCCGCCTGCCATTCTCTCCCTTGTAGCACCTGCACTGATCCCCTGGGCGCTGGGACTCCTCCTCTTCTCTCTGCTATTGTGGCTTAACCGACAGGGCCGTCTCACACTACACTGCTGATTCGGTTTCAACACCAGGCCAACCAGGTATGCGTGCTCCAGTCCCTGCGCACAGCCAGCCAGTCCCTACATCGGGCTGGCCAGCTCCTCTCACCACCGCACAGTGATCTTCCCCCTCTTTCATTGGCCTTTCCGCGGCCTCCCACAGCTGTTATCTGTGCACAGGATCACGCCCACCAATCGGGTCAGGAGTCATCCCGATGGTCGTTCTGACTGTGCGGCGTGGGTGCCCAAGTTTTAAAGTATTATAATTCCCCAAGAACGACAGAATTTTGCAGGATTATAGGGGCGTAGCTCACACAGGAACCACCATACTGGTCCGGACTCTCGAGCCCCCCCCCCAACATTTTCTTAAGTGCAATAGCCACTTCATTATTAACGCTGGATAAAACATGATGAATTGTTGAAGGTCTTCAACCAGCTCGACATTGCCACAGAATCTATATCTTATCCTACTTGCTTCACACTGGCTGTATCGAACCAGGATCTCTTTAGTGTAAAAAAGGTTCAATATAAAAAAATAAAAAAGTCCCCCTCACAAAGCGTTGAGGATAGATTGACAGATGTGGCGCAAGCACTCCTCGCTTTTTATGTTCTTTACTCAGATGACTTAGTGAGTCATTGGAGTGCATGTGTTCCATAATGTCCTAGCAAGGCTGTCCTTGGATAGAGCGTGCTCATTCAACAACTGTGTATAGTAGTCTGCAACTTCATTCAGGAATGGGACCCTTCTACTCCTTATCGCAGGTTCTAGATCCTATACAGACAATACAGACCTGTAGAGAGTTGTTTACCAGTTTGATATTGTTGCCATTCCAGGAGGTCCTATTACCTGCCATGTTCACCCACAGATCCCTTAGGCCATTGAGGTCACATGGAGGACCAATGGAGCCTAATGAGAATGTTGCCATCAGAATCTCATGATCACTAACAACGGAATCACATACACACAATTTGGAAGATAAAGAGTGAAGCCAATTTCCCACAAAAATGTAGTCTATTTTAGAGCTGGATTTATTATTTCTCCAGGTGTGTTTGTGTGGAATGTCAACCGGAATCATCCCATTTAGTATCTATAGACCCAAATCTTGAAAAGAATTCTGCCACATCAGCCCCCAGTAATCCTTGCATTTGTTTTTTGTCATCCCAGGCATAGGTGGCATGTCATGGTTGATGTTCAGGCAATTTGAATTATGGTCACCCAACACCACAGGGTCGCCTCTCACTTTGCTGCACCAATCATTGACCAAAGCTGAGAGGCAAGCCAGGGCCCTTTCTAGGTCAATTACCCCTGCATGCCAATAAATATAAATACATAACAGATGCAGCGGTTGACCCGCATCATACAACACAACATGGGTGTCTAGAAAGCCTCTACGTACCTTGGTCATTTGCACAACTTTTATTTCAGAGCAAGATTTAATTAGCGTTAGAAGCCCACCCGATGGGCGGCCCAAACGCCCTTTACAAGCTGCCTGGCAATGAGAAATATATCCATGAAATCACGGGTTATCAATTAACCATGTCTTTTGTAAGACGATCAATGGATGAGCTTTCAAGGTCCTCCACAATTCTGGGTTGGTGAATAGGTTCTGATGACCTCCACTATGTTCAATGATCAAGTGTGAAGTGAGAGCCCATGCCAAGTAGACTAGTATTATTGACAATTTCTACCTCTACCTTTCGGCGGTCTTGCCGTTTTTGACGTGCTCTTCAACATTGGTCAGGCTCGTCAGTGCCAGCACACCAGGGACCAGCTGGTCTACACTGGTCCACGTTGGGAGACGTCTGCATACCAGAGCATCTTAGTCTTCCTCTTCACAGCCGGCCACTTGCCGGGGAGGAACATTTTGCATTTAGGGCTAACTAGGTAAGGTTCCTCGCAGGTTTTTGAATTAATCTATTTCCAAGTCTGCTGTATTTCCTCCCATAAGGCAGGGTTGGGCCTATACTGTGTCCTGATCTCTTGTTTAATTACTTATTCACAGACTCTAGGTGTGCCATGGAAAGTATAAGGGACATCCTTGGCATGGAAAATAATACGGTGTTTTAAAGTTAACAGGGTAAGCTGTTGTTGGTACAGGATCGACTCAGGGTATGGCGAGCTCCCTCAACTTGGTTCTCCTCAACACAAGGTCCTTGAGCAAACATTGACTGGCCCAGTTATTGAACAAGTAACTCCACCAGGCTATGCATATTTTGGGAAAAATAGTAATACAGGTCTGGAGGGAGGAGTTGCCAACATTTGCAAAGAAGCTCTAGGGATGTATGAAGTAAAGGGAGAGTGTGAAGGATCTGAGTTACTGCATACTAAGATTAGCCCTAATTGTAATAATAGCATACATTTCATCTTGCTTTATAAGCCTCCTGGCGAAATGCCACTTTTCAATGAAAACATCATGCATTTACTGTCATCTCTGCAAAAAATGAATAATGCCCTAATCCTCTTAGGTGATCTAAACCTATGGAGAGGAGACACAAGCGATAAGAAAGTGTTGGAACCTGAAAAACTATTGAGTAATGCTAACATATCTGTGCTTAATGCAAGTGCTACCCATATAAGGGGGAATACTTTAGACTGGTTGGCCAGTGGGAATATATCACTGACTGAAGTGACTTCTACTCCATGTGTATGGTCAGATCATTCCTTCGTGTCAGGTCAAATACAGCTCCCTAAACCTCTCTGTCTGAACCATGAGCCGTTGCTCTCACCGAATGTATGAGTTATTTGATGACTCTGAACACCGATTCAGACTTGCCCGACGTGCTGGTGGAAAATTACAAAACTCTCTTAACAGCATTTTTGGATAGGGTTGCCCCTAATAAACTTTGGAGTTTTAGGGATTCTCCCAACCATCATAAATGATTTACCCTGCAGTTGGCCCAACTCAAACAAAAGAAAAGGCAGGCCAAAAATAACTGGCTTAGAGACAAGAATTTAAAAAATAAAGAGGAATGGAAATGTAGGGAGAAGGAATAGAAAAATAAGATTTTAAAGGTCAAACAAAACTTTTATAATGAGCAGATAAATAGCGCTGGTAATGGTACCATGGAACTTTTTTAATTGTTCAAAACATGGGCAAAGCCTAAGGCCATAAATCAAAATTTTAACCCAAGTAAGGAGGATTGCTCAAGGGTCCAAAGGGCATTTGCAGACAAAATCTTATCTGCTCAAGCCATGATTCGTACAGAATTGGATAAATTAATCACCCTTACACTGAGGGACATAACGGGAAATCAAAACAAGAATCTGTGGTTGAGTTTCCCCTCTTGGGTTTGAAGGAGCAGGAAATGGTCGACCGGCCTACTCAGTTTTATCTATCAAATGTGACGGATCTAGACGTTATGGACATTTTGAAGACCATGCCCTGGTGACCTCCTTCCATCTAAGGTCATCCTGGAACATAGTGGTATATTTATTCCCTTCCTTCGCAGGTTTAATAATGCATCCTTTATTCATTGTTATATTCCTGGAAGCATTAAGTATGCTGTGGTGACGCCGCTCTTAAAGAAGCAGGGACTGGATCACCAATCTGAGGCCAATTACAAATATTCTCATCCTCCTTAAATTGGTTGATAAAGTGGCAACCATGCTGATCCAGTCTTATATGGACACGGTAGGCCTTCTGCATAAGAAACAGTCTGGGTTCCGGCGTGCCCACGGTATGGGAAGTGCCTTGGTCGATCTGCAGACTCGGATGTCAACGGCCTTGGAGAGGAGTGGATCAGGGCTCCTGGTTTTGCTTGATTTATCAGCAGCCTTCGATCTACTGGATCATGAAAGGCTGTTGGACGGATTGGCCAAGATAGGGGGATTCTTTGGGGAAGCTGTGACATGGACAAGGTCATTTTTGGAAGGGTATAATTCATGGGTCCATTGGGTAGAGGTCTCATCAGAAAATGAAGTTATTACGTGTGATGTCCCTCAAGGGGCTTGTTTATCCCCCTCTCTCTTTAACATCTACATCCAGCCACTATATGTTGAACTGGAGAGCTCGATTGATTGATTGATTGATAGTTTATTTGTATAGCGCCTATACACAATGTGTTTCAAAGCGCTTCAAGGCAAAGGAAAATACAGTGACATTCCCACAAGGCCTTGAGACATTAAGAATCTGAAATTACTATCGTACTAGGCCTGTCGACATTTCAGATAGTGCAAGAGCTATGACAAAGATAAGGATGGGGGTGGTGTAGGAGATGAGACAGACAAGCAACTACCATACTAGGACTGACGACATTTCTGGTACAGCCGGAGAGTTGACAAGAGGTGCAGGGAGGGGAGGAGGAGGGAGAAGGAGAGGAACAAAACAAGTGAATATCGTACTTGGCCTGACGACATTTCAGGTAGTGCTGGAAGGGAAGGAAACAAACAAGGAGAGAAGGGGAGGAAGCGTACAAGTACAGAGCCGAGTGGTCCTCTTTTTTAGGGGGTTGTGTTGGGGAGGACCCAAAATACAACAGTTTATAATGGAGGTTCCACAATGCAGCTAACCTCCTTTACAAACACCAGGTGTGAAAATCCACACTTAACACGGATCAAGAGATGCCATTTTACAATTTAGACAGACAAAATGCTCAAACATTAACATATTTTAGGCTTCATACGCCAAATGTATACAAAAAATATAAAAATACTTAAAAATGCATGAAATGACATTTCCAACAAACATCACTTATTTGATAAAGCAAAAAGGAACAAGGATGTCTAAATTCAATTCAAACATTTTAGCCAATATGTGAGGTTAGTAAGGACGTGAGGGATATATTGGATGGAAAAGAAACCCTCAATACTATTTGTCCTTAGATTGGTCAACACATATTTGTGTTTCTAGGTCTCAAAACTAAACAACATGATTGATTTAATAAAATGTTTGTGGTCTGTGGAGCCCGTCTTCAGGACACTGTGTAAAGGCACAGGCATAGTCAAAAATCAGCACAATGCGTGGTGGTCATCTGATCGCCAAGCTCTAAAAGTGAAAAATCAAAAATATGTGTTTGTAATCATCTAAAAACGAGCATCTATTCTCTGTTGTCGGTGTGGTGGAAGGCTTCACTGACCTTACATTTCTTTGCAGGCGTGTAAGGAATCAAGTGATTTCATATCAATGACCACAATAGTCATTCAATGGCATACCATGCCACCTGGAAAAGAAAAAGTGAGTGTAATAAGTTCTCTTGACTTCTTTTACAAGTTTCTCACTTTAACTTTTAGTACAATAATCTTTGTTTATTTAGAACTATTGTACATCAGCAACATACAGTTGCAAACCATATTTGCATAGCTAGATAAGATTATCAAGTTCTGAACTTTAAAAAGACCACTATTTTATAGTTTGGATGTTTCCGATCACAATGAGTAATGATAGAACTTTCCAATCATCATTGAACAGCTAGTAACACCTCTGGAAATGCGTTATATATCATCCGAGAAACACTCTATCTCGGCAGAAGTGCCCAAACCATGCATTATTTGCCTGTGAATTGCAGATGTAAAACCCGTATTTCTCTCTTATTTCAGTGTGGTTCAATAGATATTGCAGCTATGCTGATGTTGGATTCCCATTTTGGCGTTTTAACCAATCTGTTTAAGCACATTCAGTGCAACAACAGAACAACATTTTCAACTTGCATCTGTTTGTACGAGAAAAAGTATATAGCCAATCAGTCATAAAATCGCGTTTGCAGCTACCAAACGGTATTGTTTCAAACAGTTTTGAAATATATCCTTAAAGCAACTTACTTAATGTTGGAGAAGACTTTCGAGAAATCGCAAGAAAACTTGCACCGTCGTGATGAACTTACGACGCCGACTGCAACATAAAAGTAAAGTGCGATTTCAATGAACTGGTGGGTAAATATGCAATGCCGGTTAGGAAACCACGCGCGAAGTTAAACGCATAGTAGGAATACAGCACTGAAATGTGCTTTCAATGAAGACAATCCTTCTAGCTAGTCGCGGGGAACTCACAACGCCGACTGCAGCAAACACGCGGAAGTGAAACGCGTGGTGGCACTATTGAAGTTCTGAAATGTGTTTTCAGTCTAGATGTCGAGTAATATTTCCATCGCCAACTTGGGAGTATAAAAACCCATCAAAGCTGATGTCAATAACTTTGCTTGTTATATTAAAGAGCATATTATCTTTTAAAATGCTCATTTAAATACTTGTATTAGAATTGTGATGAATCGGACACATGTTGCTAAATGTCCCATTTAATGGGAAGTTATTTAAATAAGGGAGTTGTACTAATCACGCATCTAGGTTACACTCTTTTCTAAACGCGAAACGGCAATATTAGCACACTGTGATATACTTTCAATCTAAATACAGAGTAGTATTTTCGTCGTCATCTTAGGCGTGGGAAACACATCAAGGCTGATGTCAATCACTTTACTCATTGTGTTGGAGAGCAGAATTTCTTTTTTAAAAATGCTCATTCAAATACACATTCTAGAATTGTTTTATGAATAATGTCATGTTGGAATCCAACGAAGGACATGTGTTACTAAATATCCCAATGCACGGGATATTGTTCAAAAAGGAGATATATGCTACTCACACATCTAGGTTTCACTTCTGATCTCTATCTTTACTTACGGGACAAAGGAACTTGTGGCTGTGAAATTACCAAACAGACAAGAACCATCCCAGTTATGTCCATGATTTGTTATTCAATTCAAAGAGGGGAAGCTAGTTACAGTGAGTGTATTGAAGAAGCGCGTGTATGGCTTTACAGTGTATCTTAGAGTTGAACATATATTTAAAGATGTTATTTGCAGATAAATAAGTTCCATTCAATTGCAATATTTAACCCCGCTTGGCCAGAGTTCAGGTCAAAAATCAATTTCTGTTCTAATTGCCTGAGTTTTAAATCTCTGTCACCTCCTCTGGGGTGGGCCGAGACTGTCTGAATAATAAACCAAAAGATGTCTTCTTGGTTATGTTAAGCACTAGTGAAATGCGCCACCCAAGGTTTATCAACAATGCCATTTTTCTTACATGAGCGATGCTCACAAATTCTTTGTTTTACAGGTCTATTTGTTTTTCCAATGTATAAAAGTCCACACGGACATTTTATACCATATATAGCCCATGGTGTATTGCAATTGGTAAATGTTTTTAATTGCCACTTGCGGCCATTCAACTCAATTTCTTTAAGATTTCTTGTTAAACGGCAAACCGAACAGTTGCTGCACTTGAAATGCCCTATGACAGGGTGAAATTACCATAGGGTGGGTTGTGCACATTTTCTCCCTTTGTCTTTAGTGGCATAGGTATGCACTAATTTGTCTCATAAGTTTGGCATTCGCTTAAATCCGAAACGTGGTTTCTGGATGGCGAAGTCTTCTGTGTGCAACATACCCCAATTTTTTGCATACATCTGCGAAGTTCATGACTGATAGGCGAAAAGGTAGATACACATGTGATTTTATCTTTCTTTACCTTTACATGTTTATCCAAGCAAAGTTCTCTGTTTGCATTGCGTGCACGCTTCCTGGATCTGCGGATAATATGAGCCGGATACCCACGTTCTTTTAATCTGGAGGAAAGATTTTCACTGTTGATGTCAAAATCCTCCTTAGTACTACATTTCCATCTTATTCGTAGAAATTGCCCATAGGGTAAATTCTCCCATAGGGCCTGTGGGTGAAAGCTGTTGAATAACAGAAGTGTATTGTTATCTGTGGGCTTCTTAAATAAAGTAGTGCCCTATTTATTCAACGGTGCTCGATATATCTCCAGGTCCAGGAAAGCAATTTGATCTTTATGCCAGGCCATGGTAAATTTAATGCACACATCTTGGGTATTTAACCAGTTCAGGAACAGCAGCAGGCTGTTTTCATCGCCTTTCCACAGCATGAAAACATCGTCAATATAACAGTGCTATGCTTTGATTTGTTCTTTAAAGGGGTTTGTACTTAAATACACTGATCTTATTTTTAAGTCATCCATAAACAATTTTGCCAAATCTGGGGCAAATGTGGCACCCAGGCTTGTCCCGTGGAGTTGTTGGCAAAATGTTCCATCCACAATGAAAAAGTTCTTAACAAGACCCAAAGAAAGGCATTCACTAATGAAATCCGAGGGGACAGTTTTATCTGCTCTTTTTTCCAGGTACGAATGCATGATGTGGACACACCGCAATTGTGGTAAGCTAGTGTACAATGATTCCACGTCCAATGTCACCATGAGGTCCAAACATATGCAAGTTGAAAATGTCATTCTGTTGTTGCACGGAATGTGCTTAACCAGATTGGTGAAAACGCCAAAATGGGAAAACGCCAAAACGGGAATCCAACATCAGCATAGCTGCAATATCTATTGAACCACACTGAAATAAGAGAGAAATACGGGTTTTACATCTGCAATTCACGGGTAAATAATGCATGGTTTGGGCACTTCTGCCGAGATAGGGGGTTTCTCGGATAATATATAACGCATTTCTAGAGGTGTTGCTAACTGTTCAATGATGATTGGAAAGTTCTATCATTAGTCATTGTGATCGGAAACATCCAGCCTATAAAATAGTCGTCTTTTTTAAAGTTCAGAACTTGATAATCTTATCTAGCTATGCAAATATGGTTTGCAACTGTATGTTGCTGATGTACAATAGTTCTAAATAAACAAAGATTATTGTGCTAAAGGTTAAAGTGAGAAACTTGTAAAAGAAGTCAAGAGAACTTATTACACTCACTTTTTCTTTTCCAGATGGCATGGTATGCCATTGAATGAATATTGTGGTCATTGATATGAAATCAATTGATTCCTTACACGCCTGCAAAGAAATGTAAGGTCAGTGAAGCCTTCCACCACACCGACAACAGAGAATAGATGCTCGTTTTTAGATGATTACAAACACATATTTTTTATTTTTCACTTTTAGAGCTTGGCGATCAGATGACCACCACGCATTGTGCTGATTTTTGACTAAGCCCGTGCCTTTACACAGTGTCCTGAAGACAGGCTCCAGAGACCACGAACATTTTATTAAATCAATCACGTTGTTTCGTTTTGAGACCTAGAAACACAAATATGTGTCGACCAATCTAAGGACAAATAGTGTTGAGGTTTTCTTTTCCATCCAATATATTCCTCACGTCCTTGCTAACCTCACATATTGGCTAAAGTTTTTCAATTGAATTTAGACATCCTTGTTCGTTTTTGCTTTATCAAATAAGTGATGTTTGTAGGAAATGTCATATCATGCATTTTTAAGTATTTGTATACTTTTTGTATACATTTGGCGTGTGAAGATTAAAATATGTTAATGTTCGAGCATTTTGTGTGTCTAAATTGTAAAATGGCAGCTCTTGATCCGTGTTAAGTGTGGATTTTCACACCTGGTGTTTGTAAAGGAGGGTAGCTGCATTGTGGAACCTCCATTATATTGTTTGTTTGTTTTATTTATTTATATAGCGCTCCAGACCCAGAGGTAAAAGGGTGCTTCAGGAAAAACAGTTACAGTTACATAGTACATAATATACAGATTGCATTTAGACATTTATACAGTTTACAAGTAGGAAACACGCTTAGAGTGTAGGCAAAGCCGTCAGAGAGGATGGTAAATGCTAGATTTTGTCCATTAGCCAACCAATAGCCTGCTTCCTAAAAGACTGGAAGGACTCCGTGGATTTGATGTTGAGTGGTAGGGTGTTCCACAATTGGGAGGCCAGGACTATGAAGCTGGAGCCTCCAGCTCTTTTCAAGGCAAATCTGGGTACCATTAGGCATAGGGTATTGGAGGATCTGGTGATTCTGGTGGCAGGTTTCAGAGTGAATTTGTTGGCGAGGTAAGGTGGGGCTAGGTGGTTTAAGGCTTTATATGTGAGACAGAGGGTTTTTAGGTCGATTTTCTGTTGTATGGAGAGCCATTTGCATGATTTTCTGCTAGAGGTAATGTGCTCTCGCCTGGGAATGTTTAATGCTGCTCTTAATGCGTTGTTTTGGAGCACCTGAAGTTTGTTGATTATGGATTGGTTAGCGCCTAGGTATAGACTGTTACAGTAGTCCAGTTTGGACTGTATAAGAGCCCTGGCCAGCGTAATGCAGCTATTAGAGGACAGAAAGGGTCTACAGGCCCTGATCAGTTTACCGGTGTAAGCTCTGGCAGAGGCAGTCATGTTAATTTGGTTGGATAGGTTAGTGTTGGCGTCAAGATGGAAAACAAGGGTTTTCACACTTTTAACAATGGGAATAGTGTTGTCATCGATGAAGATGTTAGTGTAGTTAGGGCTGAGTTTAGACAGGTTATTGTGTGAGCCGACTAGGAGAAGCTCTGTCTTCTCATCGTTCAGGCAAAGGCCGTGTAAGGCCATCCATGCCTGAATGATGGAGAAGATTTTGTTAATCCGGACGACATCAACATTGTAGTTACGTGAGAGGGTGAGGAGCATATCGGTGTCATCTGCCTAGTTGGTGTAGGTGACACCCAGATGGTCCAGTTTGTCAAAGAGTGGCTTTGTAAATATGTTATACAAAGTGGGCGAAACACATGAGCCTTGTGGGACACCGCAGGTGATAGGGATGGGGTCTGCTGCCGCTACTGGTGAGAAGACCCTCATGGTTCTATTGGCCAAGAAGGATTGTATCCATGTGACAGCAGGAGAGGAGAAGTGAGCTGCGGAGGACAGATGGTTGCAGAGGATTTTGTGATCGACCAAGTCAAAGGCCACTGAGAGGTCTAAAAGGAGTAGGATGGCACCGTTTCCTTTGTCTTTGATTTCATCAATCTGACTTTTGAGGTCAACAAGGGCAGGTTTGTTCCATGTTGAGGTCTAAAACCAGATTGACGTAAACCTAACAGTTGGTTAATCTCGAGGTAGTCTTGAATTTGCAGGTAAGCAACTCTGTCAAGGATTTTTAGCAGGAATGGGACAGTGGTAATGGGTCGGTTATTCGTGGGTATGGCTGGGTGTAATTATTGTTTTTTTAACAGTGGGAGAACCCATGATTGTTTCAGGTTGTTAGGTACTGAGTTGGTGGAGAAAGACAGGTTGATTAGTTTGGTGATGAAAGGGGATAGATCTCTGGCTGCGTAATTTATGATCTGGGCCGGGCAGTTGTCCCCTTTACAATTGGAAGGTTGTAAAGAGGTGATAATTTTTTGTACTTCCGGTATAGTTACCTTTTTAAATGTGAAGCATGTATTGGTTTCAGTGGGCGATGGTACTGGGCTTGGGCTAGTAGACTTACTACTGGTGAGTTGCTGTTGTTTATCCTCTATTTTCGTTTGGAGTCCTGTGATTTTGTTAGCAAGGTCGTTCTGAATACTGGTGCACCAGGGTTTGTCTTTCGTACAGGTGTCTGTAGGTGGATTGGGATTTTCTAATTCCTTTAATATATTAAATAATTCTTTGGTGCAAGATCCTGCCTGATTTATCCTGATGTTGAAGGCTTCTTTTTTGATGCAAATTATCTCCTTTTTATATAAGGTAGATATATCCGTGAGATTGGTTTTATTTTCAGTAGATGGTTCCATTTTCCATAGTAATTCTAACTTAGCTTTCTTTTTTCTTAATATTTTGAGTTTGGGGGTATACCAGGAGTTCAAATGTGCTCTGGGTTTTCCTTTGCGCAGTTTCAGAGGGGCGATGGTGTCAATGGCAGTGGCCATGGAGTCGTTGAAGGTGTTAACTAGTAGGTTAAGGTTGGCAGTGGCCGGTAGTGCGTTAAGAGTGGGGAGGACCAAGGTTATTAAGGCTTCAGCCGTGATATTACGCTTGTTTCTAGTCGGACAGGCTGGTCCCGTGGGGCACTTTTTAGGGACTGAATTGTTCATATTAATATCAAATGGGATGAGGTAGTGGTCAGTCCAAGCGAGTGGTTGGGGGGCCTTGCAAGTAATGTTGTAGTTGAGGGCCGCTACCCACTCGATGATTCTACCTTTCTGATGCATAGGTTCAGAGCTAAGTTGTGAGAAGCCATGTTCAGCTAGGGCGTTGGCTAAGGAGGAGGCTGGAGAATCGTCAGGGTCGTTGTATCCCAGGTTGAAATCTCCAAGGGTGATGATTTGTGCAGAAGGCTTGGGGTTCTCAGCTATTAGCGAGGTGATGTCTTCCTCGAAGGCTCCAGGATGACCTGGGGGTGTGTATATTAGGTGAATAGAGATTGTGCTTTTGGGAGAGGTTTGCCACTTGATTGTGAGATGCTCACATGATTTTAGTGAAGAGGAGGTGACTGAAAGTCTAGGGATGATTTAAAGATCATCGCTACACCTCTTCCTCGAGCATTGGGCCTGTCGGCTCTGAGGATGGTGTATTTTTCAGGAATAGCTACGGTTAAGTAAGGTCCTGAAGCTTCATGTAGCCAGGATTCAGTTATGGCGAGGAAGTCGAGATCATTAGTTAGGATGGTGTCGGCGATTTCTGTGGGATGGGCAGCAAGAGACCTGACATTTAGTAGAGCTCCTTTGACAGGGGAGTGATTTAGGCTTGTTAGAGGCTGTATCCTTATTATTAGTCTTCGTATGGGGTTTGTCAAGGAATTTGTTGGTCGTAAAGGGGAGTCTAGTGCCAAGTCTACTGTTACGGGTTGTAAGATTAGGGACGACTGTGTCTGTAGTGCCTAGAGGCTTAGTTGTAGGGGGCTTGGTACTGGGTTTAGTGTGGTTAGGCTTAGTACTAGGGTTTACGTCCTCTGTAAGACATGGGGCACTTGGATTAATGTGACACAAAGTTCTATCAGAGATAATGTTGCCTACGGTGTTGACTGGGCAATCACTGTCTGTGGAGGTGTGGAAAGGGTGATCGCTAGGTGGGAAGGGTGGCAAGGTGGGCAGAAAGGGTGTGGGGCAGGGGATAGGGGAGTGTCTCAGGCAACCAAGTTTGGCTAGGCCATTTTTGAAGGCTATGAAGTTATTGCCGCTGCAAGGTATATTATCCTGTATGACACAGAATGGGAACATAATAATTGGGAACCAGTTGAGCATGGTCTGGCTACAATGTGATAATGTGGTGGAGGTTGTTAGGTTGTGATGGGCAAAATCAACTTTGGCTAGGTGCACATAAGTAGGTAGATTTCAACCTCAACTAGGTGTACACCATTAGATAGCTAGGGGCTTGCAGATAAGCAAGTTCAGTTTGGGCTAGCAGATGCAGTGCAGCAACTAGGACCATAGGGCAGGCTAGTACAATGCAACATCTAGGACCATAGGGCAGGCTAGTACAGTGCAACATCTAGGAACACAATGTAAGGCTAGTACAATGCAGCAACTAGGACCATAGGGCAAGGCTAGTACAGTGCGACATCTAGGACCAAAAAAGCAGGGCTAGTACAGTGCAGCATCTAGGACCATAGGGCAAGGCTAGTACAGTGCAACATCTAGGACCATAGGGCAGGCTAGTACAGTGCAGTATCTAGGAACATAAGGTAAGGCTAGTACAATGCAGCAACTAGGACCATAGGGCAAGGCTAGTACAGTGCGACATCTAGGACCAAAAAAGCAGGGCTAGTACAGTGCAACATTTAGGACCATAGGGCAAGACTAGTACAGTGCAGCATCTAGGACCATAGGGCAGGCTAGAAAGTGCAACATCTAGGACCATAGGGCAGGCTAGTACAGTGCAACATCTAGGACCAAAGGGCAAGGCTAGTACAGTGCAGCATCTAGGACCATAGGGCAGGCTAGAAAGTGCAACATCTAGGACCGTAGGGCAGGCTAGTACAGTGCGACATCTAGGACCAAAAAAGCAGGGCTAGTACAGTGCAACATCTAGGACTAAAGGACAAGGCTAGTACAGTGCAGCATCTAGGACCATAAGGCAAGGCTTGTACAGTGCAGCAGCTAGGACCATAGGGCAGGCTAGTACAGCGAGGAAATTCACAAATGCAATACCTGTGCTAAGGAATAATGTTGTAAGATATGCAGTGGGCAAAACAAAGTCAACAGCAAGGCAATTGTTAAAAGAGGGTGATGACAATGGATGCTAAGTGTTGGGAATAGGTGATCAGGGTGGGGGGCCAGGGATGAGCGGGATAAGTGGCAACAGAACAAAATATGAGCTGCCAGTATATAGCGAGCCTCGGACGGTACCTTATGGCAAGTGGTGACGCTCGATAGGGAGAGTCTAGAAGGCAGTCAGGTCTTTCAGCGTAATGCAGCGCTCAAGTTGTAGGTATGGTACCGGTGATGTTATGCGTGGGATGCTTGAACGCATATGCGAGCCGAAAGCAATTGAGCCGTATGTTTTCCAAATAGCAATATGTTACGGGAATAAGTACAATTTGGCAGAGAGTTGTGCATATTATTGGTCATGGCAACGATACGATGTATCACGTACTCACAGCGTAGCAGTTGCCGTCCTTCGTCTCGACCGTCTCTAGACAGGATCCAGACAGGGAAGCCTTGTGGGTATGGCCTTAGGGGAAGGGCCGGCTACTTCACTTGCCGGCGAATGGGAGTAGGGTAAATGCGTAGCCTCGACCAATGGGCTACTGCGGGGATCGAGGGGCCGTTGCCATGGAGGCAGGCTATGCTGAAGGTGTTGAGTCGATGCTGGTGGCCATTTTGGAATGGCGATGGTCCTCGTGTTGTAAACCGCGCCGATCACCGTAGATCAGCCTTCCTTATTCTGAGTGCGGATGCAGGATGTATGATCAGGTGCTCTGTGCCTCGGATGCACTGCTGGGGAATACTCAGAATGCTGGTGAAATAGTATTGCTGGCGAGGGGAGTCAAAGGGAATATTTGCTCCGGGGCCCGCTTCCTTACCTCACTTCTGTGAGTGTCTGGAATTCACTGTGTGCTGCTCCTGCAGCATAGGTGGAGGGAGCTCCTGCTCCTCCTGGAAGCGATCATAGGCTTATACTAGGGAAGGGGAGGAAGACAAACAGCTACTATCGTACTAGGTCAGATGACAATTTCGGATAGAATAAGAGCTATGACAGGGATAAGGAGGGGGCGGTAGGAGATGGGACAGACAAGCAACAATCGTACTAGGCTTGACGACATTTCTGGTAGAGCCAGAGAATTGACACAAGGTGCAGGGAGAGGGTTGGGGGGGAGGGAGGAGGAGAGAAACAAATCAAGCGACTATCGTACTAGGCCTGATGACATTTACGGAAGTGTTGGAAGTGGGGAAACAAACAAGGAGGGAGGGGAGGAAGACAAACAGCTACTATCGTACTAGGTCAGATGACAATTTCGGATAGAGTAAGAGCTATGACAGGGATAAGGAGGGGGCAGTAGGAGATGGGACAGACAAGCAACTATTGTACTAGGCCAATGACATTTCTGGTAGAGCCGGAGAGTTGACACAAGGTTCAGGGAGGAGGGAGGAGGAGAGGAACAAAACAAGCGACTATCGTACTAGGCCTGATGACATTTCAGGTAGTGCTGAAAGGGGAGGAAACAAACAAGGAGGGAGGAGGAGGAAGACAAACATCTACTATTGTACTAGGTCAGCTTAGGTTTATTTTCCACGAATTACGCTGATGACTTCCAGCTTACGATGGAGCTTAGTGGAGACTTTGCTGCCGATCAGGAGAAGCTTAATAAAATATATACAGCCATTAAAAACTGGATGTCCAGTAATTGGCTATGCCTTAATGCCACGAAAACTGAGTTAATGATCTATGGATCTAAGCAGTCCCGAGAGAACCTAGGGCAGGAATTTTGTAGCTTCCATCTTGATGGAGGTCTAGTCCCAGCGGTTGGGAAGGTCAAAACCCTTGTTACTGTCATGGAGGCCACGCTCCATGCTGATGCTAATGTGGATTACATTGTTAGAAACTCCAATTAATATTTGAAGGCTCTCAGATTGGTTGGTCCTTTGATCACAAAGCAAAATTGTGCTAAACTGGAAGGGGCTATTGTATTACTGCGACTTGACTACTGGGAGGAGCCAGTAAGGAATGCATATATAGACTACAGAAGCTGCAGAATGAAGCAGTTTGTATAGTCTACAATATGTCATGGAGAGACCCTGTAACAGCCGCTCGTAGAGAGCTCCATTGGCTCCCGGTGGCAGCCAGAATCCAATCACAAATGCATTTTCGGATCCACACCACAGTATTTAAAAGAGAAGTTGGAGATTTACAAGCCTAACAGAACTTTACGCTCATCAGAGGCTTGTACTCTGAGGATCTCCCGTTTTAGAAGAGTTTGGGGCAATGGTCGCTCATTTCCAGTGAGGGTTGCACAAGCCTGGGTCAAGCTCCCGGAATCCCTGAGGAGGGAAGAAAACCATTTTGCCTTTTGGAAGCTTCTTAAGACCACCCTGTTTACTTAGAACCACAGCTGTGTATTAATTTTCGAAATCCTCCAGGAAGGTAGAAAACATTCTCATCCCCAGGATATTTCATAAGATTAGGTTGTTTGTTTAGATGCATATCTAGTGTCGTGTTTTTTGTCATGTTTTGTTTTTGCCTCTTGTAGCGCCTAGATGCCTGAGGGCTTTGGCGCTCTATTAATATATGATAGAATAAAATAGAATAGAATAGATTGACCCACTGCTCCAGACACCAAAGACCAGTATTGGGCATTTCCCTGAGCTTCAGGCTTCGGTCTGGCAAAGGTAAGCTCTAGTTCCTGGTTACCGCCATCTCTAGCTGAAATTAGAGCCAGCACCCTTATAAGGGGACAATTCAAACCCCAGTTGCCTCAATGATTGCACCTTGACATCGTAGACTATCTTAGACCTAACATGTACTATGATACGATCAGTTCTGTGTAGGTCGATAAAGTCAACTCTATCGATGCCCTTTAAGGACGGTGCTCGCAACCTAGAAACCTCTCCCAACAGACGTAGAATGTTGGATCGATTTATAAGACATCCCTGCTATCAGGTAGCACATTTTAGACCAAATTTCTAAAGTCATTTGCAGATACCAGCCCGAAGCCCGCTAATAACAAGGGCACATCATAGGTTTCATTAAACCTCATGTGATTGTTCTGTTGTAGGTCCTCATGATCCTGAAGCATCTCAGGGCCCTTACAGCCCATCAAGACGCTAAATGATTGAAGAGATACTGATCGGGAGCACATTACAGGTTGGGGCCGAAAAGGCCTAAGAGGTAAGCCCACATGGTGGGACCAGAGGTGGGTACCCCATGGGACATAAAATCACTAGAAGCAAGCTATTCACCGGTCCCCATCCAGGTATAACTCCAGAACATGTACGATTCCTAGGATCTGATCTCTTACAATCGTTGTTTTGAAGATGATGTACCATGTAAGGTTGATCAGACCTACGCGCCCCTGGAGGAAGAACATCATAAGTCATTGAGGAGCTCAATACACACAACTCCATGTTCTCAGGTTGCGGTGCCCTGCCTTTATCCAAGGCTATGTTCGTAACAACCACATCAGTTTTGGGCACATTACTACTAGGCCAGTGTGGCAAATCTGTTTGGACCTCATGCGATTCTGTCAGTTTAATTGCAGCAGTGTTAACGGCTCAGTGTGATTTGGGGGCCCAGGCAAGGTGTCTGCCTTCTTGACACTACCACTTCCAACAATTGTTTTCAGGATTTTTTTGGACTGCCTTGTCAATGTCCACAGGAATTTGCAGGATGACTGGTTGTTGGTATTGGACATTGGTTTATTTTTGGATTTCTTTGTCCCACCTTTCGGCTGTTTTAAAGACACTTTAATACCTTTGGTCTGCCTTTTCCCCTTCTTTGGCATGTTAGTAAAGGAGACCCTGATTCAACCACTTCTGTCACAGAGATGTTGAAAAAATTTATCACATGAAGGCCACGATTATGGTTACTACTTTCCTCTGATTCGTCATCTAATGACTGCCCTCTCTGAGCAGGCACTGTGCCTCAATATGACTAGTTGTTAAGGGTATTCTAGCCAGGGGGGTATAAGGCTCTGAGTCGTAGGAGTGATTTTGATCGTCAAGGTTACCATTGTCACCACTGTCAGCTCTGGCCATTCTCCTCATTTCCCGGTAAGAGTTGCTTGACCCACCTCCTACCGCCTTAGCAATGTCCTGTAGACTTTGGCCATGATGCTGAGATTTAGAGACAGCGCAGTGTGGGAAGACATTCTCTAACAAAAATGCGTTTAACTTGTTGTGCACTCCAATATGGTTGAATCTAAATAACAAGTAGTGTAACAAGGTAGAGTGAATCTGGGATTTTGCTTTCAAAATTTCATAGCAGGCCACAAGCGTACACAGTACTTGATTTATTTCTTGCAATAGGCCAACATGCCCTTTGCCCACAGAGTCAGAAATTCCATTGTCAACACATTTCATCAATGCTGATAAGTGTCTGGGAGGCACCGTGGCAGGAGGGAACACACAGGAAGATATTGAGGAGTCTGTATAATGGGTTAAAATGTCCAAGTGCTGATCGTTTACGAAGTCTGGGGCACTCAACATGTCATCGTCAGAGATGTGTGTTCTATACGACACACTATCCAAACACTAGGAGACATGGGCACAGATTCCTGTCATGTTGTGATCAGCGGGTGTAGCCCTTCCTCATCGTTAAGAGGGGAAGGCCCATGTTTGACACTGGGTTG
Source organism: Ambystoma mexicanum (assembly GCF_040938575.1). Classification (NCBI taxonomy): domain Eukaryota; kingdom Metazoa; phylum Chordata; class Amphibia; order Caudata; family Ambystomatidae; genus Ambystoma; species Ambystoma mexicanum. The sequence goes on from NC_090939.1 coordinate 643,725,642, forward strand.
CAGTGTTGATGACCATTTTTGCGCCGTTTGTAAAAACGTACCCCTGCCCCCAGCTAGCAGGAGATCGGACAGTGAACGGCGGAAGACGGCACAAGCGAGCCCACACAATGCCAGTCCTGATAGTGACTCCAGACACAGGCGGGACAAGAAGAAATACAGCTGAACCCGTGGATGAGAGGACCACATGCCATTTGAAGGTTCCAGACACGGGGTCCATAGACGGTATGTCCGATACATTCAGATGATGTCACCCACCAGTAGTGACTCACCATCGTCGGGTGATGATCAACGCAGGAAAGGATACTTCTGGGTGCTGAACAATAACACAGTGAAACAACACAGCCCAGTCCTCATGCTCCACTTCAGTGGCACCCCCCTGGAATTCCTCATAGACACTGGGGCGACAGTGAACATCATAAGCGAAACTCCCCAAACTCCCAAAACTAAAGCGATCCACCATGGACGTCTACCCATACAGATCAACCGTACCATTACCATGCAAAGGAGTCATCACCGCCATATGCAACCACAAGTCCTACACCATGAAAATCCAACTACACATACTCAAAACTGAAGTGAACAGCGGATGCATCCTCAGCTTTAAAAACTGCTGTGTAGATGGGACTTGTGCACATCTTATAACAACTTTTGGCCCACAAGTACTTTGCGAGGCTGGAAGAGATTGAGACAGCCTTCCCAAAATTGTTTCGAGGACTGGGAAAACGTGGGAACCGAAAGATTCAACTACACCTCATCCCAAAGGTCAAGCCAGTCACCCAACACTACAGGGGCATACCAGTCACTATACAACGACAGGTTGAAGTGGAGATTGACAAGCTGCTGAAGCAACATGTCATCGAACCGGCAACAGGACTCACTCCCTGGGTATCGCCAATAGTTCCCATCCCTAAAAGGTCACTGGACGGTTCAATCAGGCTATGCATGGACATGAGGAGGGCAAATGAAGCAATTGAGTCCGAAAGACTCCAAGCACCCAGAATAACCAACATGATCCACCTACTACACGGCGCAACATTTTTCTACAAGCTGGACCTCACAAAAAGATACCACCAGCTTGAGATCACCCCAGAATCACGTTAGATCACGACCTTTGTGGCCCACTGCGGAAATCTTCCAAAACGAGATCCCCAAAGTCACACGGCACGTCCCCAACTGTCTCAACTATTCGGACAATGTCTTAGTATTCAGCAAGTCCAAAGAAGAACATAACGCTGCACTCTACTGAGCATGCGCAGCACTCGAAGCAGCTGGACTGACACTTAACAAAAGCAAATGCGAGTTCCGGAAGTGCTTGCTAAGGTTTTTTCGGTCATATGTTCTCAGAGAAGGGGATGCGACCGACCCAGACAAGGTGGCAGCACGAATCACCGCCCAGCCACTGCAGACCGAATCAGAGCCCCACGCATTCTTAGGGCTCACGAGCTACTGCTCAAGGTACCTCCAGGACTACGTGACGATCAGCACCCCCTTCTGCTTACTCACGAGGAAGGACCAGCCTTTTGGTGGTCGGCGGACTGCCAATACGCCTTCAAAACCATCCGCCATAACATCTCCAAGGCAGAGGACATGGAGTACTTTGATGCAGAGAGGAAAACAGAAATGATAGTCGGCGCCAGTCCAGTTGGTCTAGGGGCCATACTGACACAATGGGACCCTACGGACTTGAGTAACACGTTCATTGTAGAATACGCAAGTAGGAGTCTCTCACACATGGAACAAGCATACTCCCAGGCAGAAAAGGAAATCCTGACTGTCATCTGGGCCTGTGAACTTTTCCATTGTTTCTTATACGGCAAGGCCTTCACCGTTGTCACGGACCACCAGGCACTCCTGACGATCTTTGGCAACTCATAGGCACAGGTGCCACCGAGAATAGTGCGGTGGGGCCTAAGGATGCAGGACTACAAATTCGACATCATACATCGGCCGGGCAAGGAAGAAAATCCAGCCGCTACCTGTCGAGACACCCCACAGGACCGGCACAAGCGAGCCCACACAATGCCGGTCCTTATAGTGACTCCAGACCCAGGCGGGACGAGCAGAAATACAGCTGAACCCGTGGATGAGAGGACCACATGCCATTTGAAGGTTCCAGACACAGGGTCCATAGACGGTATGTCCGATACATTCAGATGATGTCACCCACCAGTAGTGACTCACCATCGTCGGGTGATGATCAACGCAGGAAAGGATACTTCTGGGTGCTGAACAATAACACAGTGAAACAACACAGCCCAGTCCTCATGCTCTACTTCAGTGGTAGCCCCCTGGAATTCCTCATAGACACTGGGGCGACGGTGAACATCATAAGCGAAGAAGCATGCAAGTCACTCCCCAAACTCCCAAAACTCAAGCGATCCACCATTGACGTCTACCCATACAGATCGACCTTACCATTACCATGCAAAGGAGTCATCACTGCCATATGCAACCACAAGTCCTACACCATGAAAATCCAACTACACATACTCAAAACTGAAGTGAACAGCGGATGCATCCTCAGCTTTAAAAACTGCTGTGGAGATGGGACTTGTGCACATCTTATAACAACTTTTGGCCCATAAGTACTTTGCGAGGCTGGAAGACATTGAGACAGCCTTCCCAAAATTGTTTCGAGGACTGGGAAAATGTGGGAACCAAAAGATTCAACTACACCTCATCCCAAAGGTCAAGCCAGTCACCCAACACTACAGGGGCATGCCAGTCACTATACAACGACAGGTTGAAGTGGAGATTGACAAGCTGCTGAAGCAACATGTCATCGAACTGGCAACAGGACCCACTCCCTGGGTATCGCCAATAGTTCCCATCCCTAAAAAGTCACTGGACGGTTCAATCAGGCTATGCATGGACATGAGGAGGGCGAATAAAGCAATTGAGTCCGAAAGACTCCAAGCACCCAGAATAACCAACATGATCCACCTACTACACAGCGCAACATTTTTCTCCAAGCTGGACCTCATAAAAAGATACCACCAGCTTGAGATCACCCCAGAATCACGTTAGATCACGACCTTTGTGGTCCACTGCGGAAATCTTCCAAAACGAGATCCCCAAAGTCATACGGCACATCCCCAACTGTCTCAACTATTCGGACAATGTCTTAGTATTCAGCAAGTCCAAAGAAGAACATAACGCTGCACTCTACTGAGCATGCGCAGCACTCGAAGCAGCTGGACTGACAATTAACAAAAGCAAATGCGAGTTCCGGAAGTGCTTGCTGAGGTTTTTTCGGTCATATGTTCTCAGAGAAGGGGATGCGACCGACCCAGACAAGGTGGCAGCACAAATCACCACCCAGCCACTGCAGACCGAATCAGAGCCCCACTCATTCTTAGGGCTCACGAGCTACTGCTCAAGGTACCTTCAGGACTATGTGACGATCAGCACCCCCTTCTGCTTACTCACGAGGAAGGACCAGCCCTTTGGTGGTCGGCGGACTGCCAATACGCGTTCAAAACCATCCGCCATAACATCTCCAAGACAGAGGACATGAAGTACTTCGACGCAGAGAGGAAAACAGAAATGATAGTCGGCGCCAGTCCAGTTGGTCTAGGGGCCATACTGACACAATGGGACCCTACGGACTTGAGTAACACGTTCATTGTAGAATACGTAAGTAGGAGTCTCTCACACATGGAACAAGCATACTCCCAGGCAGAAAAGGAAATCCTGACTGTCATCTGGGCCTGTGAAAATTTCCATCTTTTCTTATACGGCAAGGCCTTCACCGTTGTCATGGATCACCAGGCACTCCTGACGATCTTTGGCAACTCATAGGCACAGGTGCCACCGAGAATAGTGCGGTTGGGCCTAAGGATGCAGGACTACAAATTCGACATCATACATCGGCCGGGCAAGGAAGAAAATCCAGCCGCTACCTGTCGAGACACCCCACAGGACCGGCACAAGCGTGCCCCTCCATTGCCGATGCGTGCCTACCCATAGACTTTACCACCATCGTGAAAGAATCAAAACGAGACCCCTCTTCATCGTGGTCTACTGCATCAGAACTGGGAAGATGAAGCACATAAAGAATCAGGCTAAAGGAGAGACAGCACAGGTGGAAGACGACATAAGGTGCCTAGAGCTAGTCAAGGACGAGTTAGCACTTGTTGACGACCACCTCATCATGAAGAGATGCAAAGTGGTGCGACCAGGAGCACTCAGAGAGAGGACGGTCATGCTGACGCACGAGGGCCACCAGGAGATAGTTTCCACAAAACGTCTCCTGAGGCAGAAAGTATGGTTCCCCAAATTGGACACCATAGTAGAAGACGTCATAAGTCGATGCACCGTTTTCTCTCAAGTGGCCCAGTCCCCTCATCCCAGAAATGTTACCTCTTCCGGAAGCGGTATGGGAAGAACAGCCCGTGGACTTTTTATCTCACTATGAAGTGGAGCGTATGCGCTAATACTGATCGATGAGCACTTACACTGCCCAGATGCTCAATTGATAGAATTCATGTCAGCCACCTGTGTCATACCCGCTCTAGACCACATGCTGTTAACATACGGGATACCCAATGTAGGGGTGTCACGGTATTAGTTTTATGACGGTACGATAACCTTCTTGCCAAATGACGGTATATCATGGTTATCGCGGTATAGCAGGTGGAGTTAACTAATCTTAACAAATATTTTCTAAAAGGTCATAAATTGTCAGATTTATCATCACAAACAAAACCAGGCACCCAGGGCCAGAATTGGGCTTTTCAACATACTTTCCACTGAAATGCCACCCCTTGCTTCCACCAAACACACAGGTGAAGAGGAGGAGGGGATTGTGGGGGGAGCCCTGCTGCGACTGGCAAAGCAAACTGAATAGCTTTTCTTAAGTGGTCATTTAGGCTTTTAGCTCCCCCATTGGCTACTGGTGAAGATGAACATGTTGCCATCTTGATAACCTGCATGCCACAGATCAATGGAGGCTGATGGTAGCATACGCTTGTGCGCATACGCACACACGCTCTCTTTACTTTACAGCCTTTAGTTTACTTGCGGGCCAAAAGGTGTTCAGTAATCACAGACATGTTACCCTTTGGTATGGCAGCAGGGAATACCCACAGAGCTGAGTGAATTTCGCAGAGTGACTTATTATATGTAAATTCAATGATGGAACCAGGGAAATCCCCCATTGTCATATGTTTAGCAAACAATATCCATTATAAATATATAAATCCCAAAGCCGCCATCCCAAAGTAAAACCTTTTCCTTCTTGGCACTGTATTTATTCTTCCTATTGCTAACATATTGATTTTATGTCAGGCATGTGTGGTTTATGGAATGGCATTAAAAACTGCTCCAACTGAAACTACTTGGCAGACGGCACATCCAACAGTGCAAGACCAAGACTGTGCAGCACTTGCTTACTGCAGCCTTTCCAAATCAGATTGAAAAGCACACTTAACGGTATAAACTGTATACCGGTATAAACAATGTGACGGTTATTATTGTTCAATTAAGTGGTTCACGGTATCTTTAACGGTATACCGTTATACCGTTACATCCCTAACCCAATGTTAATAAGTTAGACAACGGCCCACCCTTCACCAGCCAGGACTTCACAAAATGTGCACGCTACATGGGTATCCAGCTCAATAAAATAACACCACAATGCCCTCAGGCGAATGGGATCATTGAGAGGTTTATGGCCAACGTCAAAAGAGCACTACAAGTAGCCAACGTCCTCAATAAGCCTTTCGACCAAGCCCTATATCAACTCCTGCGTGAATACCGGCACACTCCCCACTGTAGCACAGGGGTCTGCCCATCTGACCTCATGTTCCAAAGAACCATGCAAACATGACTACCAGAAGGCGGCATGCAGCCTCCCACAGTGCCATTAGAACAACAAGCCAGGACCCAAGATCAAGAAGAGAAAAGAAAGATGAAAGACTGAGCAGACTCCTGGCAAGGATCAAAAGAGTATTACATAGATGTAGCAGATCAAATACTGGTGCATTAGTCCAGAATGAGGAAAGAAGACCCCACATTCACACCGGAACGGCCGGTCGTAACCAACAAAAAGGGAACCATGGTAACTGCATCTGGGGAGCTGCACAATTCCGTAACGCAGAGCTCCTCCCGCTTCTTTTTTTATTTTATTTTTATTTCATATAGTTTATACAAACTTTTAAAATGTAAAAAAACTCAACACAATTACTTGCACTAATACCCATCTTAAATTAACTTTTTGTCTTTCATAGCATTACCTACTACCTTCACCTTATTGTATATAAATATACTACAGAAGTCCAATAGTCTCTTTTCAGATTTACTTCTTACTTTGCTAAATATCCTTTCACATAGTATTTACAGTAACTGACTCCAATGAAATTTGGAGTTGATCTAGGAACCGCCTCATTGCTATCAGGAGGGATTTACTCTCGGTGATGTGTAATTACTTCCACCATTCTTCCAGACTAAGGGACTGGTATCGATTCATCTCCCTCTTTAGGCAGATCTCACGTTGATCTTTCAATCCAACACATGCAAGGACAAGGTGTTTTAGGTTTTCTTCTCCAGACGCACAGAATCTACACATTATGTTTCGTGGTGGGATCTGCCGTCTGTTTCTCAGGATTTCTTTCGTTTCAAAGCTGTTTGATTGAAATTTTAAATATAACCTTCTTAGGAAATACATTGTGCAATAGTCTAGTATTTTTGGCTTCTGGGGGAAGGTTGAGCATAGATTTTAGTTTTGCTCTTCTCTCCCCAATTTCTATCCAGTCAAGATCTAACAGCTTTCTTTTCACTGCATCCGGGTTGTACCAAAGTGTTGTTTCATCTACCCCCAACTGGCTCAAGATGTCTTTGCATTGTTGCTTCCATTTGTCAAGAGCTGAATTCCTTCGCAAAATTGTCTCCATCAGTATTTTCAAAGGTGGTAGGTTGGCTTCTTCATGGATCTTTCTAAATAACGCCAGTTTATTCCAAGCTATTCTCGCGTTTAGTGAGGAGATCCCCACTTCATACAAAATGCAAGCGGTTGGCGTACTTTGAGGGATCTGAAGAATTTTTTTCCAAAAAAAGCCTTTGCAACGTGACCAGATCTTTGCATCACATCCAAACATATTCTCCGCTCCATATGTTAGAATCAGAGTGACTTTGCTTTCGCAGAATCTTTTTACTGGCACGCAGGAGAATTTGCCATATTTTTTTTGTATTATGGCACTCTGAGTTGTTAGGTGTTTGCAATTGCTTAGGAGTTTATTCTTTATGGGTTCGTCATTTATGCTGGAATTAATGATTATTCCTAGGTGTCTTGTATAAGGGACTTTATTTAGTTTCTTCATCCCTAAGGCCCAATTTAGCCTTTGGTTGCTTGCCATACTTCCCTTTTTATTTTCCAGAACTAGAATTTCAGATTTTGCCACATTAATCTCCAATCCTAGTTCTTCTGTGAAGGTTTTTAAAACTGTCAACTTTCTTTGTAGGCCAATGCGTGTGCAATCCAAGATGACCATGTCATCAGCATATAGAATGTGATGTATCTGCACTCCATTTATTAGTGGTGGAAACGACACCACTTTTGCAAGGGCTACTCCAACTTCCATTATATAGAAGTTGAAAAGGGTTGCTCCGAGAGGGCACCCCTGCTTCACGCCCCTCTCTGTTCTTATGGGTCCTGTTAAGTTTCCATCGCTGTCCAGACGAACTTTGATAAATGTGTCAGAGTATAATTCTTTGATGGCTTGGATTAGACTCACATTACATCCCCTTTCTTTGAGTTTGGACCACAGCATTTCTCTGTCAACGCCATCAAATGCGTTTGCCATGTCACTAAACGCTAAATATACTTTTTTCCCTGTTCTGATGGGGTCGATTTTCAAGAGATTCAAGATGCAGAGATTTACGCTGCATCCTACTCCTTTGATAAACCCAGATTGTCGTTCATCATAAATCTTCTGTTGTTTAATCCATGCTGTACGTGAGCTAGTAGCAAACTTGCAAACACTTTTCCCACAAAATCAAGTAAAGCTATGGGCCGATAGTATGCGGGATCATTACGGATTCCTTTCTTGAATATCGGAACAATAATCCCCGATTTCCAGGTCAATGGAATCCGTCTTTCTTTGATTATTAATTGAAATAGAGCATTGCAAAATTCAGTCCACTCCTCGATATTCTCTTTCAAGTCGGCATTGGATAGACTGTCTGGACCAGCTGCCCTTGAGGCGCTAATTTTTTTGATTGTATCCCGAATGTCCTCCTGGTCAATCTTTATTTCCCAAGTACTTGTTAAATGTTCATTCTGAAAGTTTGAATTTTTCACTTTTTTAAATAGCTTTGTATAGTGACGTTCCCACTCCTTTTCTGTCACCATGTTTGATGTTATTGCTTTTTCTGGATTCATCGACTCATTTATTATTGCCCAGAATCCTCTGGAGTTCTTTTGATTTATAGCCGACTACATTATCTCTGCATCTCGCTATTCCAATAGCACTCTGCGCTCTTTACACCAGTTGTTGTATTGATTTTTCCCTTTCTTTAGTTGACTCTTGCGTTCTGTTTTTTTTGATGCAATAATTTCTCTTATTAATTTCCTTAGCTCTCTTTTTTTCCGAGCGATCTCCGGATCATAATGGTGTCTTCGATAATTGGGTCTATTTTGGACATTCTTCTTTTTGATTTTGTATATTTCTAGTAGCAGTTGGTATTCAATTGGGTCTGCTGGCCCTTCTGCCTGGTGCGGACTTAATATTTCAGTTGCTGCTATAATATTGGCGTTTCTTAGACGTAATCTGTTACATCCAGGTTCTACCGCAAATTGTTGTTTCCATTGTCCGCGTCGGGCTGGTTTAGTCCTGTACCATTCTATCGAGACGATGTTGTGGTCGCTTTGATTAGTCTTGCTAACTCTTAGAGTTTCAATTTCATTTGATAGGGCTTCAGAGGCAAAGGTGTAATCTAATACAGAGTTTTGGGAACCTCTTTCCCAAATCGGCTTGGCAGGGATGTCACCCTTTGTAACTCCATTCAACATTATTAGGCTTCGGTTTGTCATCTCCTCCAGCCATCTTTCACTTTTGCACCTCTCTTTCTGATGTATTGGTGCCTTGAAGTGGCCAGTTTCAATTAATTTCTTATTAAGATCGCCACATAATATGATTAAAGCTTTGGGGTCTCCTGTAAGGATGTTTTCGATGGCATCAAGGAGACCATCTTCGAATTTTTGGTGGGTTTTGGGGGTTGCATTCCAATATATATTTAGTAAATGTAAACTTGGTGTTGCTGTCTCTTTTTGTTCCACTGATTCAATGCAAACTGCCTGGAGATAGGGGGATATACATTCTGCTGACCTAATTCTTAACCCACAATTTCTTTCAACAAGGATTAATTGACCTGACATTGGGCGCCCTTTGTTTTTCTTGATGGCTGGGTTTAATATGGTTTCGAAGCCCTCAACACACAGCATTTTTGAGAGCCAAGTTTCTTGCATGCATATCACGTCAGCATTTGCTAGAATTTTTGGCATCGTTCCCAAGAGATGTGAAAAGCCTCTCGTATTCCAAGTGGCTATCACCAAGTTTGACTATTGATCTTGGCATTAGCTCTTCGTTGGGGCATTTAAATATTTCGCTATCCAAACCCATTTGTTACATTCATCCACATTGCTTTCCACTTCTTCGCTCATTGGTGCCTTTAAGTTCACAGATGAAGTATTTGCCACTGTTATTTTTATTTTCTTTAGTCTTATCTCCTCATTCGAGGGTGTTGTTTTATCCTCATCTTCTTCAGAGCATAACCTATTGTTAGCTTTGGCATTCTCTATCTTTGTCGTTGTCGGCGGTTTATTCCGGAGGACTTCCTTGCCCTTTTTTGTTGGAGATTTGATGATCTTTTGGGTTTCATGTTCTTTCACCTCCAGGGCATTGTCCACCTCATGGATTTGGTAACCTGCGTCCAGTAGTTGTCCTTCACACATCTTCATCATTAGCACAACTTTCTTGTCGTTGATGTGTAATAACACACATTTTTGCTTCATATCAGGAATGATCTCCACTCTATCGATTAGTGTGCTCTTTATGGATTTCAGCATGGGAATTGTTTGAAAAAGCTGTAATATGGTATATCTATTCAATGAAATATCGCTTTTCCTATTTTCCATTCTTTCTACCAATATTCTGTATGGTTCAATTTTTGTTAGGGCATTCAGGGCCGAAGGTAAGGGTTTGGACATTTGGCCGCCACTTTCGTTTAATTTTTTGACAGGAGTCTCTTCTGTTGTTTGCAAGGTGTTCGGCTTCTTTTTCAACGATTCAACATTAGCAGTGCTTTGCACAGATTCTTCGCTTAACTTTTTCCGTGTTTCTATATGGTTGCTAAGCTTAGTTTTCGTTTTCTGTAGGCTGAGCACTCGTTTCTCTTCTAATGTGAGGAAGATGTGTGATTCTCCAACCTTATCTTTTACACTCCCATTTGGGGAGGGGACCTTTTTTGGGGTTAGCGGCCACGAAAATACTCTTTTTCTATTTGCGCTATCTCCTCCTTCATATCCGCCTTCTCCTGTGGGCATCCGAGGAAGTTTTAGGTCGACATCTTGATCGGACTGTATGATTTTCTTGTCCATTCTCCCTTTTGTCTTTGCCGCGTTCTCGTCATCTATTGCATCTTCAGCAGGCGAACTGTATGTTGACATATTCATTAACTCCTCGATTTCATCATCATCATCTGCGATTATCTCCGGGGCGGAGTTTGGTTTCACCATTCCCATTCCTCCAGGTTTGTCATTTGGAATCTGGTCAGCTATATCCATACTATTATTATTATTTTTTTTTGTTCTGTGTTGTTTACTGTGATGTTCAAGGCTTTAATGTTTCTGAAGAAGTTTTCTGAGCTTTGCAGATTTTTGTTTTTGTGTATTAGCTGTTTTTTTTATTTTTTTGGTTTCTTTTGTTTACTCTGTATCGAGTCGTCGGACAAACCCTTGGAAATCTTTGCAGCTCCCAACTGTGATTTGGGTTTTTCGAAGATGTCGAACCACTCTCCTTCAATTGTATTTTTTGCCGCAGCTGAAGAGTTGCTTTCTGATATTATTGTTTGCGGGTCATGGTCCACTTGTTCTATAATGGAGTCATTTAACAACTCCTTGCTCCCTTCCTTTTCTTTTATGGACTAGGCAGCATCCAATATCTCCTCAGTTATTGGCAGCGTCTTCAGAATAGTAGACTCGACAGTATCAGCTTGTTTAGACCTTTTGTTTTGATCATTCTTTTTCGTTGGACTATTTGAATTCTCTGGCGTAATTATTAGATCTTTTCCGTAACAGCAGTTCTGATGTAGGTTTTTCATGTGTGACACTGTCGTTTCTTCGGGCGATTGGTTGGTTCTTCTCACACTTGGTGGAATTACAATAGGATCTATCTCAATCACTGTTTCCAAAAGTGGGTGATTTTTGCTACACTGTCGTTCATGGTCTTTTTCGCCCGTGCCATCACGTTCTTTTTGTAGTAGTAAGAGTGCATGTCTCGTTACTTCAGCTAAAAGCCTCTTGTCTTCAGAGCTGTTCTTTAGAGACTCCTTCAGGGCTGTCAATGAGATATCATTGCCTCGCCTCGTCATCACGACCTGTGACGTCATTTCTATCAAATCCGTCTCAAGTTTTACAATCTTAGAATTGAGAAGGGCGATCAAGGTTGTTTGGTCTCTAAAGTTCTCATTTAAATTTACATATAACTTCATCAATGGAGCCACCGCTATCGTTGTGGCTGACATCAGGATTGGGCTTAGATTTCAGATTAACTTTTCCAAGAGGGCTGATGTATCGTTTGGGCTCCTTGCTTTTCTCGGGCGTGTCGAGTGCAGACTCTGTTTTTCATTCTTGTAATCGAGGGGCTATCATTGACCTCTGGCTCTGAGGATGACAATCTAATTGTGCAGTCCCAGAGTTTTGTGGGCATTCTATTTTCGTTCAGCTCTTTACTCTCCGCTTCAGCCTCTTTCCCCCAATCTTTGAAGCGTTTGGTGGGACCTCCGACTTCCTTGTCTGAACTTGCTGCACATCTAGTCCTTTTTTGAGAGGCCAGGATCTCCTCATTCCTAGCCTCAAAAACAGGTCTGTTACGCTCCAGGCTCATCACTTTACGAATATCCCTGTCCACATTTTGCGTCCACTCAAGATACGGTGTTGTTCTTTCACTGGAGCTCGATTGAGAAGGTCTCCTCGGGAGCGATAGTTTATTTTTGAGCTCTGCCAGGTCTTTTATCACCTGGTCCGCAATCCCTAGTGAGTCCCTGCGCTTGGAAGGTTGCATAGTATTTTGGGCAGCCGCTCTCTCTTTCCAGGTACCTGGAGGACTCCAGTCGTCAACCATTCCTTCTGTCGGGCCGACTGATCTGGAGCTCTCATTTCCAGGTATCAGAGTTTGGCAGCAATTTGTCCCCAGCTTTTCTCTACGGATTTGGTCCTCCATCCTTAGACACATTGATGTCTTTTTTTTTCTCTTCAGGTCTGGTTTATGCATCTCAGCAACTCTTAGCCACGCTAGTAGTTTTAATGTAAAACCGGGTTGGCTCGCCTCTTCTGACTTCTTCGTTTGGGCAGCAGAGTCCATTATTTCTGTTACACCCATTGTAAGGGGTGTCAGTGCTTTTGACTGATCTGCAGCCATCTTTGCCCCCTCCTGATCACTCTCGGGGAACTCCAGCATGCCCTCCAGCATACCCTTTGGGGGGTCAAGGGGTTTTATACCATGGGGCGGTTTCACTACTGCAGGCTCTGTAAACAGTGTTCCATTGCCAGACTCAGGCACTTTATTCAATTAGTTTCCCTGGTATTCCTGTGTACCATGAGGTTTTTCGGAAGTCAATCTAATGGTCTCTCGCTCCTTCGATTTTAACTTGTCTATTTCTTGTGTTCTTTCCAGCCTCTTTGAAGAAGTAATGAAGGGCGAGAGAGACAGGAAGCTAGCTGATAATGGAGCGCAATGTATGAGCGCGGAGCACAACATTTCAGATTGGGTGCTAGCCCTCCTTGATTCGCTCTGTGCCGCTGCCTCTTCGGTGAGCACTGCAGTCGACTCTAATAAGAGCGGCTCTTTCCCTCCACCCTCTGCATCCTCCACCTCCTCCTCCTCCTCGTCCTCTTCCCTCTCACTCATACTCTCACCTTCATCTCGCGCTTCGATGTCTTCCGAGGGCCGCCGCGCAGCTGGAGTCCGATCCCTCCTCAAGTTCTGCTTTCCACGAGGCAGCGGCCGTTCAACTGGAAGGCGTGGCAAGTTAGGGGGGGTGACAGGGGGCATTTCTGGATTGACAGCTCTTTGCGATTACTCGCAGATAACTCGCAAACTTGAGGTTGTGGCGTCTGGCATTACATTAAATCCTCGTTTTACTTGGGCGCGTGTGTTTGCTGGTGTTCCGGTTCTCATCATTGACATATATGATATATGTCAGGTGTTGACCCCCGACGCCCGGCACCCAGCAAACAGCCAAACAGCACAGCAGTGAATCATGCGCCCTCTACTCGCGCGGGCTCAACGCTGCAAGGGCGGCTGGGGTGCACTTTTAAGAAATCACTTCCTGGTGGTCGGGGCCAGCATGGCGGAATCACTGCGGGATCAACTCCAAAGGAAAACAGGCAATTCCGGCAGCGAGTCTCCTTCCTGTTTGTTCAGGTATGTTAGTAAAGAAAAACTGGGCGGCGTTTTATGAGCGTTTTGACAAAAAAACAGATTGTTCAATAAGGCCAGTAAGTCCAGTGCATCCAATGCAATGCACGCAGCCAAACAGCACAGCAGTGAATCCAGCGCCCTCTACTCGCGCGGGCACCTCCCGCTTCAACAAACGTCAGGGCATAGCGCCCTCCGCATGGGAATCATTTCCTGAAGCAGCCAATGTGACCTGTTCTCTGATGATTCATATCTAGGGGATGGAGAACAGTGAGAGGAAGGGACCAATGGTGGAGAATCGGATGGCCCATTACGGGCGGATGCGCCCAGCCTACCAACGCAAGCCCAACGATGCCGCATAAAGCCTCAGAGACTCATTGAAGAGATGGGGTAAACTATAAATTGAGCTTGCATGCTAAAAAGGGAGGAGATGTCATGTCATGATCAGGGCGTGTAGCCCTCCCTCATCATAATGAGAGGAAGGCCCACGTTTGGGCTAGGACATAGGGAAGTGATGTTGGGTTAGGGGGGGTTGGAAGGAGGAGGGAAGTTCAGTAAGTTGTATGTAGACATGTAATAAAGATGTGTTTTCTGCACCGGCCTGCGTATGTGTATTTCCGTTGAGGCAGGACTCCTCGACTCCGAGCGGTCCCCTGGGTCGGGGAAAAGTAGAACTTCACACTTCCGTCATAGATTGATCAGTTCAAACACAGTCCACCCGTTCTGATAAGGGATTAAAAAAGCTGTTATCATGCGGCTATTTACTTTTTGCTTCAATCCTTTTGTCATTACCACAAGGGGAGCTGCCGCGGCCAAATCTGTGTTCGCCCCCAGACAAACTCTCACCAGATGACAATGGTAAGGGTAGGATGACGGGTAGGATGACGGCCAAGTTGCTACCAAAGAAGCAAGGCTAATTTTTGTTTGTTTGGCCCTGCTATGGAGCTCGTACATACATGCAAGGCAAGCCACAATGGCACTCACCAGCACAGAGTCCTTGTGATCAGCAGCTGCAGATGCTGTAACAGATGATTTCTCACCATCCGTCTGTAACCACCAGCTGACGTGTCAAACTGCAGTACACACTGTGCACACCGCATGCTCCATGCTAATATAGGTTTTTGAAGTCCAGGAGCCCTCCTCCTTCACCAAACACAGTGTAGACAGAAGGTCTGTCTTGCAGCACGCATGGAAAAACCCAGCATCCCCGCCTGCCAAACCGCAGTACACACCTTTCCAATCATCTGATGTCACCTTTCTACTATTCGGAAACATCTTAGAAAGAACCCTTTTGGCAGGATCAGCTGTTTAACTGAACAGTTTCGAATTTTGCACTGATTGTTTCAGATGATACAAGATGGGGCCATGTAAGAGTTACAAGAAGGAGGACGAGTCATTATTTCTTGTGTTTAATCCAATGAAGTGAGATTTGAGATCATAAAATATTCTATTGTAGCGTTGTCAAAAAATGAGAGTTGAGACTAGATGTTAGGAACTAGTGGAATAAGCTGCAACAAATTAGGATATTAGTAAGCACGCAGGGTTCAGGGCCAACCAAATGTGGGGAAGAACCATTAGGACCCGACTCATGGTGGTGATTACAAGTGGCTTGCCCCTAGTCTTCACAAGTCTCTGTCCTTCCTACGACACCCTAATCTATAACAAAGAAAGAAATGTACAAATGTAGCGACCAACATACGATTCATAACCTATTCTACAGATGTCCTGGTAGCCCCCAGAATAACCTTAGTTTGAAACAGAAGTTTTCTAATCCTTTGACAAACAAGCAAATCCTGCTATATGAATGTTTACAGTGTCATAAGTCAGTCCTCCCTCGGTCAAATTCTCTCACAAGCACACGTTGGTTCACAATTCCACTAGTTTCACTTCCTCCTGGTTCGAGCTCCAGGCCCAGACACTGGCTCCTTCCCTGGCCTCTGTGGTAAGGTGGTGACCTGATCTCCTTCACCACCTTTTTATTTATTTATTTGTATTTGTAAAGCACACTACAGCCCACGGACATCGAGGCGCTGAAAGCTTGGAGAATAAGAGGGCTTACTTAAGAGGGTTACAGTGAAGCCGCCTAAGGAATACTTGATAGTTACGGTACATGATTCACATAAGAATAGATACTAAGCCACACACAGGTGACTACAGGTAAAGGCAGGTTTACACAAACAAGCTTTCGGTTATTAATTACAAGAAAAGAGTACTCGCCCCACCCGCTGTCTTGGTTCTAGTAATTTTATCTCCCCTTCTGCCATGGGTCCTTGGTTAAACAAAAAAGGCCTCACAAATCTTGCAATACAAATGCTCACAGTGTCGTAAAACAGGTTTCCTTGGGTAAAACTCTGCCATGTGTAACTACTGGTTCAGGCTGCCTCACTCTTCACTTCTTCCTGGCTCATCTACAGGATGTGTCTCCTATTCCTAGGTTATGGCTTTTTCCCTGGCCTCTAAGCTAAGGTAGTGACACAATGTCCTTCCCCTTCTCCACTTCGGACATTATTTCACAAGAAAAGAGTACTTCTCCCCTCTCAGTCTTTCTCAGGCAGTCGATATCTCCCCTCCTGCCATGGGCATATTTTTCTTTTTTTTAATCTATGTCTCTGTTTATCTCAGAATGGGCTTAACTCCAGCGCTGCCTTTGTATGTGTATCCAAAAAGGAGGGATTCCCCAGCTTTCCTCCTTGTTTTTCAATATCCTCAGTATGAGGGTTTTATTCCAATTCCCCTGACCGCCTCCCAGCACTTTCAATAGGAGGTTGGCTCCATCTCCCCCCCCCACGGTCTCTTCAAACAGAGTAGCAGTATTGTGTTTCTCAACAATGTGACTACTTTTGAGGCAGCTATCCCCTCCACCCTCTGATGAGAGGGAGAAGCAAGTGGCACATCTGCGTCCTCCCATTGAGTAGTGGTAGGGTATCCCTCTACAATGCTTCTAACTTTTGCCAGGTAGCTTTTGCCCCCTGGTTAAAGGAAGTGGCATGTAGCATGTTTGATTCCTCCATTCCATTGACTTTCTAGGCAAACCCCTTTGTTGATGGCGATTGCTTTAAGCTTTTTTTGGATAGGTCAATGTGGTTTGCCATTGGTTGATAATAGTTCTGCATTGTTAAAAGAACGCTGCTTTATTAGTGCCACCTTGCATTGCTGTGAAGTTCTTCTCGTGGTTCCTGGTGTTCCAGTGTGACCCACTGCCTCAGTGTGCTTCCTTTATATTTGCAGGTTTCTTTCTGTGAGCGATCAGCCATCACATGCGGGTGTGGTCTGCAAACTGCACAGATTTCCGGACTCAGAACATGATCAGTGTCTCTCATTTGCGTGCACCCATTGTGGCTGTTCCTGATCCTCTTATTAAGTCTCCGGGCTTAGGCATAGCACATCACAAAGTGGATACAGAGACCAGGGAAATGCACTCCTTCCACCATCTGGAGGACACCTCGAGTAGCGCCTGTACACCACTTCATCACAACTCAGATACCAGTGGCTGGGTAAGCCTCACATTTCTGTGGGGCTAACAGCATAATTCTGCAGCGAGAAGTGGCATAGGCAAATCTCACAGCCCCAGAGATTTCTTTCTAGCAACAATTGTCATATTTCTGTATTTTCCGGCAAATATATTTTACAAAATGTGTTTTCTAAGAGGTTACTCAATCGAATTTTCTTTTGATGATTGCAGGAAATGTTTAAGAATAATTAATTTATTCTGGCATATATGTGAAAAGGCATACAATTACAAGTACACAATGTTCATATGTATTCATTTTTTGATTTAAGCAATGGACATCCCTCACTCATTATACTATTTGGAAGTTTTGCACCTTTTCCCCAGCATTGGATCTTTCGTAGATTCACATGCTGTTTGAATATTCCCAGTCGGTAGGCTCAAGATCCTCAGTAACATTGAAGCAGTTTACATTTAGATTTTAAAACTGCTGTCACTATAGTGCTCGGATAGAGTATTTGTGGGTTATATTCCCCCACAGCCAGTAGACAGGTCTCCCTTAGCTCCACCCCTTGGAGGGCATATTCAGATGTGTTACCACGCATTCAGTGTGGGGAGTCCTCAAGAAATCTCTGCATACCTTCAACCATTTAATTGTTATTTCTTCATTTTGAAAGGTTTGCTCTTTACACTGGCTCCTCATGTACCTCCTGCTGCTCTGGGTCCTTCGATGGTCCCCCCTAAGGACATATTGGACTTTGAAGGTCCTGAAGGTATGTTTTCCGACTACGACTATATGGATATTTCACCATCCAATCCAGCTGTTCCTCCATCAGCACACAACACCCCCACGTGTAATTTCTGCACCCTATGGGCCACCCACGAAGCAGGCTTCTGTACCACCAGAGCCTTCTGATCTGTCCATGAACATGTTGGATATGCTGCAGACTCTGGTCTCTGAAGTGCAACAAAGACTGCTTGCTCCATCTCTTCCTCCTTGTCAGTCTTCCTGCTGGCCCACTACCTGCTCCTCCACCTCTGATTGGACACCAATCACACGTCCCCATGCCAGCTCTCTGCCTCCCACCAGTCTAACAGATACTGAATCTGAGTGTAACGTCTCCCAAGGTGATGTGTCTACTCACACAAATATCACTGCCAAATTTGAAGATGTAGTACATGGGGATGGTGAACCAGAGGACCCTCCGCTCAGAGATTCTCTCCCTATTAGATTGGCTCCTTCCACGCCCTCATGTCTAGGGATGAAAATTCTTTGACCTGATACCAGAGCAACAGAAGAAGGAAGATTTTTTATACCAGTGGAGAAAGCACACAAGAAAATCTGTAGTTGCCATTTCCGTCCTCGAGGACATTTAGGAAGACGGTCTCTTGACCATGAATAATCCTTTCTCTGCCCCTCCCAAGAAGGACAGGTTTGAGATAAAGTATAAGGCTCCTGCTTCCGCCCCCATGTGTCTGCACACACAGCCCAGCCCATTCAGTGTCATCAGCAGCAAGGAAGGGAAGCAAGGGAAACAACTTGATTCCTTTGTGAAATGTATCATCTCTACTGCAGCAACCACCATTAAGGTGACCAGTTCTATGGCTGTCCTGTCCTGCTCTGGCAGGAAGTTATGGCACAAGATGGGCCCCATCCTGGATTTTCTTCCAGACAAAAAGGAAGACGCTAAGAAGATTTTTCCCTCCCGCGAAATGGTGAGGCTCCACCAGACCATGCTCTATCTGTGGCTGTTGACATTGCGGGCACCGCTTTAAGGCAGATGGGTAATGGGGCAGTGCTGCACCACCAGGGTTTGCTCATGGTCCCAAATTTCTGCCCGCAGGTTCAGTCCAAAGTAGTAGGCATGCTTTTCGACAGTGAGGACTTTTTTGGAAAAAAGGTGGATGATGCTTCAGGCTATCAAGGTGGATTCCAATACTGCCCGTCCACTCGGCACACTCCAGCAATGACGGCAGTCCTTTTGCTCCGGGTAGGCACATTTTTCCCAGATGTCTCACAACTACCATCCCTCCTGTCTCAGTCGTACCAGTCTGACACATGCGTTGGCTCAGACAACTACAAGGGGAAGCCTCAGGCTTACCAAGGGACTCGACGCCACCATTGTTCCTCTCACAGGGACCAATCTTCCAAGCAGGCCTGACCAGGCCCCGACACTGTCCCTCCACTTTCACACCCCAATGGGAGGGCGACTCTCCAATTTCGTTAAGCAATAGCGCTCCATCACCACAGATGAATGTGTGTTGTCTTTAATCCTGCATGAACGACCATTGGAATTTATCGGGTGCCCGCCCTACGTTCCTACCTTGGCAAAAGCTGAGACACGCCTGACGCTACTTCTAGGCGAGGTTCAGTCCCTCCTTTCTAAAGTAGCAGTCAAACGCTTCCTGGTCAACCAACAAGGCCAAGGTGTTTATTCAAGATAATTTCTTGTAAACAAGAAGTCCAGCAGCTGGAGACCAATACTAGACCTGCAAGTCCTCAACAAGTTTCTTTGGTCTCAAGTCTTCCAGACAGTCGCACTCCAGCACATCCTAATTCAAATGCAGGAAGGAGATTTCCTTTTGTCTCTGGACCAGAAAGATGCATATTTTCACATAACAATTCATCAACGACACAGGCAGTTCCTACCATGTACCATTATGGAAAGTCACTTCCAGTTCAACGCTTCACCCTTTGGCCTAAAATCTGCATGAGGGTGTTTACCAAATGCCTTTCCCTGGCTACATCTCACCTTCGTCGTTCGAGCATCCACATTTATCGATACGTTAACAAATGGTTGATCAGCTCCAAGTCTCTCTCGCTGAGCATACAGAGGCCATGATTCTTTGTTTGTCATTGCTAGGGTTCTCTGTCATCAATGCAAAGTCCTGTTTGACTCCTTCTCAGCGAGCTCTGTGCTTGGAGTCCCGTCAGGACATCTTGGATTGCGTCGCTAACCAATCAGAAGACAAAGTGAAGTCCATCCTTGTGAAGGCACTCCTACTTTCACAGAAGGCGACTGCATCAGTTCACAACCTGAAATCACTGCTGGGGATTATGTCATTGCACATCCAGCACTGCAGGCTTCGGATGAAGCCTCTCCAGGAAATTCTTGATGCCCACTGGAAGCAACTCTCTGGTTCTTGGGAGGACAGGATTCTTCTAACCCCTCCCTTCCATTACACTCTGCGCTGGTGTATGTTTAGTGCCAACCTCATCCAGGGTGCATACTTTCGACTACTGGACCTTTAGATCACGGTCACCACAGGCGCATTCCCTGGAAGGCTGGGGAGCACACATGGGACGATTCCCTGCCAGAGGTCTCTGGTCACAAGAGGAGAAAAGGCTACGCATAAGTGTCCTGGAATTGCATGTCCTGTTCTGGCCCTCAAGTCCTTTTGTACACAGCTTCAGGGCCTTGTGCTTTGGGTGTTCACCAACAGCACGACCACCATGTTTTACATTTGCAAGCAAGACAGCACCCGTTACACTGTTCTGTCAACAGAAACCCAAGCCTCGTGGACATGGATTCTAGCCCACAAGATGCTCTTCATCCCTTTCGGTCTGCTGGGGATACACAACACGTTGGCGGATTCCCTCAGCAGGGAGCTGCGATCCGGCCACAAGTGGTAACTTCTACAGAGTCAAATTCACTGCATCTTCCTGAGTTGGGAATCTCCAAACATCGACTTATTTGCTTCAGAGGCGAACAAGCAGTATGTGGTCTTTGCCAGCAGGTTCCGTCACGCAGGGAGCTTGGGGGTAGCCTTCATGTTCCCTTGGGAAACGATTTATTATTTAGCCATTTCCTCCAATCCCTCTCATCCATCACGTAGTTACTGTTTCCAGACAGCATCAGTGCAGACAGATCTTGGCAGACCCGGCTTGGTTGAGACAATTCCTCTTCTCAGACCTCGTCAGTCTCTTGTCAGCTCACCCTATCAGGCTACCACTTCAACCACCTGTCCAGGGACGGCAAGTTGGTGCTACATCATGATCTGGACTCCCTCAATCAGACGACCTGCCACCTGTATTCATAGAATTTGGAAATATCTCCATGCCCAAGGCAGATTAGTAGCGGCAGGCGCTTCTCGACTTTTGCCATGATAGGAATGGAGGGTGGGCACCCGAGGCATAGAGGTACGTCTATTCCTAAGGGTTTTGTTCTAGGCCCTCTACTTCTCCAGCATGGGGTCTGGCATGGATTCACATGCTCATGAATATTCCCAGTCGTCAGGCTGGGAATCCTCGGTAAAGAAAAAATCAGTATCAGTTTAGTTTCTGATCTGTCTTTCTTAGTAGTAACCAATCACTGGTCTCTGGGTCATACTGCCCCCAGCCAATGACTGCCCTTTCCCTAAGCCCCGCCCTTGGCAGCCATCCTCAGATTTGTACCGCATAAGTGTTGGGAGTCCTTGTGCTATAGCTCTCGAGCTTTTCCTGCGTTTTGAGATTTTCAAAGAGTTTAATCAAATTTTTTTTGGTCAATCGAGCCTCAAGCTCCACCGTTTCTACTTCCGATCAATGGGGACCTGTTTCGAAATTTTCTACGCCCCTCAAGGGTGAAGTTTACGTCGAGTTACGCTTCTTGGAGGATTCCAGAAGTTTCTGAGGCCTACCCCGCGGACATGGCACAGGAGAAAGGAAGCTCGACACCGGGATCCAAGCTGATTAGGAACTGTCCTGGATGCGGATTACAGAATTTGTTCAAGGAGGACAAGCACTCGAGGTGCTTCTACTGTCTTCACGAGGACAAAACGCACGTGGAGAAGGACTGTGCGTTTTGCATGAACATGTCGGGTCGGACTATGAGGGATCGTCAGACCCGTCTCGCCAACTGGCTGGAAGGCAAGAGCCCAGCAGGTGAGAAGAAGAAGAAGTCTGAGTGGTCTTCTAAGTCCTGTGAGGGCGCCCCGGCGATGGGGGCTCAACAGAAGGCAAAGCACCGCAAGTCCGCGGGCACCGGGAGTGCCGAACGGTCGGGCTCCTCGGCTGCCAGGCAGGGCGCACCTTCACCGAGGCCATCAACCACGAGCCAATGCTCTGGCTCGGGGAAGAGAAAATCCGGGAACCCGGCTAAGCTTCTGGAGAGGCCCCGGTCGATCTCGAAGGAACCGGCCGAAGGGGAGCAAGGCGGTGACCCTCCCCCTAAGGTGAAGGCCTCAAGCGCACCCATGGTGGTGAAGGCCTTGATTCAGCCGGCCAAGGCCTCTATTGAGGGAGTTGCTGCGGCCCTGGCGAAGCCTGTGAAGGCTACCCCAGTGGAGGCGACCTCGGGGCCCAGAGTTTCCCTGCCTCCGCGGAGGGAATCCTCTTTTAAGCCCATCGAGAAGACCCCCTTGAAGATCCCAGTGGAAAAAGAGGGGGGGCGGTGGCCGATACGGACACAGCTTCCGAGGAGGAGCTGGTCAAAGTCGAGGAGGGACTCGACAAGAATTTGGAAGAGGCCCGGTCCCACGGGAGGGATCCCAACGAGGGGGACGACGAGAGCGAGGGTGGCGACGACGAGGCTCCTGTGGAGGAGGAGCAACCGTCACACCCGTCACACCCGTCGCAGCCCGAGCCACAGGACAAGTCGGCAGCCATTTTGACGGCAATCCAAGCCTTATGCACAGAGATAAGGACGAGATTGCCCCTACCCCTGACGGATGACCCAACTCAACCGGGTACGTCGGGGAGCCCTCCAAACAAGAGGAGGAGGATTCATCCAGCCCCGCCCTTTCAGCCCTCACGGCCCTCTCAGCCTTTGTCTCCTTCCCCAGTCCGGAGGGATGACACAGGAACAGATACGGCCACGACGGGGACGGATGACGACGGTGGTGATGATGGGACTGACCTCCCGTCGCCGATTCCTCGGGCATCACCGCCCGACGAAATTGGCTCCTTCCACGCCATGATTGCCAGGGTGCCCGAGCTTTTCCAGCTTTGCCCCGAAGAAAAGAAGAAGGAAGGCTTCCTCTACCAACGGCGCGAGGCCAAGAGGAAGACGGTCCTCACGGTGCCGTTGCTGGATGACATCTGGGACGAGGGACTTGCTCTCCTGAAGAACCCGTCCACGACGCTTGCCAAGAGGGACCGGTACGAGAAGAAGTACTGGGTCCCCGAGGGCACCCCTTTGTGCCTTAGAGCAAACCGACCCCGGATTCAGTCGTCTCGGCAGCGGCCAAGAAGAAAGCGGGGGGGGCATCGGCTTCAACTTCCCCGCCGGACGGCGAGGGAAAGAAACTAGATGTCATGGGACGACGAGTCATCTCGTCTGTGGCGACGACGATTAAGGCGGCCAATGCCCTAGCGATTGTGGCCCGCTACAACAGGGAGTTGTGGTACAAGATCGCCCCCCTTTTGGACTTCCTCCCGGATGTCAAGAGGGCAGAGGCCCTGGCGATCCTACAGGAGGGTGAGGTGGCGTCGGACCACGCCATAACGGTGGTCACGGACATTGCCGACACCGGTTTCCACCAGTTGGGCAATGGCGTTTGCCTTCGACGGCGGGGGTGGCTGAAGGCGAAGGATTTTCGCCAAGACGTTCAAGCCAAAGTTTTGGACATGCCCTTCGACGGGAACAATCTGTTTGGGAAGACAGTGGATGAGTCCCTTCAGGTCATCAAGGCCGACACGGAGACGGCTCGGGCCTTGGGAGTTCTGCAGCAACGACGGCCGCCCTTTCGGAACTCCGGAGGCAAGCAGGAAGCCAAGCTCATGTGCCTCCAAAGAGTTCGGCGGCGGCTCCTCGACATACCATCAGTCGGCCCGTTCCTCGTCGCAAGAAGCCTACAGGGGACGAGGCAAGTCAGGGGGATCTCGCTGTCGTCGCCAAGGAGACCAAGGTGGCAAGGCCGCCGCCAAGCAAGACTGAACCGGCCGTTGCGTCGGGCCCCCGGAAGTTCGTCAGCGTGTGGGAGTCCATCTCCACCGACCGTTGGGTGCTGGTAGCTCTGGCCCACGGGCAAACTCTGGAATTTCTAAAGAAGTGCCCCTGCATTTCTCCCGTGGCCAGGAAGGAAAATCACGTCCCTCAACAGCTGTTGGAGGTAAGGGCGATGCTCAAGAAGGGAGCCATCGAGCTCGTCCCAAAAAGGCTCCGGGGCTCCGGAGTATACTCAAGATACTTCCTCATCAGAAAGAAGACAGGAGGATCGCGTCCCATCCTGGACCTGCATCGGCTAAACAAATACATCAAGGCACAGAAGTTCTGGATGGTCACCCTCCAGCACGTGCTGGGCCAGCTGGAGGAAGGAGACTTCCTTTCGTCGTTGGATTTGGAGGATGCATACTTTCACATCCCCATCCTAAAAAGACACCGAAAGTTTCACAGGTTCGTAGTCCAAGGGCGGCACTACCAGTTCAAGGCCCTCCCATTCGGATTGAAGTCGGCGCCCAGGGTATTCACCAAGTGCCTAGCTCCAGTGGCGGCGCGGCTGCGCCTGCAGGGGATCCACGTCTACCCCTACCTGGACGACTGGCTCATCCGAGCAGGAACAAGGGAACTCGCCGTCGAACACACAGCGAAGACTGTCCGGCTACTCACGGACCTGGGATTCTCCATCAACTTCCCCAAATCCCACCTGGTTCTGTCGCAGGTCGCACTGTTTCTGGGAGCCAAGCTCGATACAGTAGCGCGACTGGCCTTGCCGTCGGAGGAAAGGACGAAGGCCATCCTGGGCAAGGTGCAGCGTCTGCTGGCCACGGACGTGGCCAGGGTGAGGGCCATCAAGTCCCTTTTCGGGATGATGTCCTTGTGAATCTATCTGGTGTGCCTGTGCAGGCTTCGGATGCGTCCTCTACAGGAGTTCCTCGACGCCCGTTGGATACAAGCGGCGGGCAGTTTCGAGGACAAGATCTGGCTCGACGAGGGCTTCCGCCAAGCAATTCGGTGGTGGGGCACCCGCGCGCATCTTGCGGCGGGCACAGACTTTAAGACCCCAGTACACCAAGTGACGGTGACGACGGATGCCTCCCTGGAGGGGTGGGGAGCGCACACCGGAGATCATGCGAGAGGCCTTTAGCTCCCGGAGGAGAGGCCGCTCCACATCAACATACTGGAGCTACGGGCAGTGTTCTGGGCCCTCAGGTTGTTCCTCCCGTTCCTCAAGGGCAAGGTGATGAGGATCTTCACCGACAACACCACCACGATGTCAAACATCCGGAAGCAGGGAGGAACCAGATCCCCAGCCCTATCCAAGGAGGCCCAGAATCTGTGGCACAGGGCCGTCGCCCAGGGGATGTTTCTGGTACCCTTCGACTTGGCAGGAATAAAAAAACACCATCGCCGACTCACTCAGCAGGGAGCTGCGCTCGTGCCACGAGTGGGAACTACGCCAGGATCAAGTGGATCGACTCTTCCAGCGATGGGGCAAACCCCAGATCAACCTGTTCGCGACGGCGACCAACTCCAAATGCCAGAGGTTCGCCAACAGGTTTCCCAGCCGAGGAGCATGGGCGATGCTTTCTTGTTCCCCTGGGATGGTCTGTTCCTGTATGCGTTCCCTCCGTTGCCGTTGCTGCTCCGACTCATCAATCAACTCAAGAGGTCCCGGTGCAGGATGATCCTCGTTGCACATGTGTGGCCGAGAGAGATCTGGTTCCTGGACCTTCTGGACTTGTCAGCGTCCCCACCGATCAAACTGTCGACGGATGCAGATCTTCTCTCCAGAGAAGGAGGCGCCATCCTTCATCATGACCCGGGGTCGCTGAACTTGCAGGCCTGGCTCCTGCTGCACTAGAGTTTGGAGGGTACGATATCCCGGCGGACTGCAAAGAGGTCCTTGCAAAGGCCAGAGCGTCCTCAACTCTCAAGTGCTACGGACACAAGTGGAAGAGGTTCTCTGTCTGGTGCCGTGCACAGAAGATTAACCCTCTAGGGATCACGGCCCCTCAAGTGCCACCGTACCTACTGTCGCTGGCCAAGGCGGGAATGGCACATGCTTCCATCAAGATACACCTGGCAGCGATTTCCCGATACACCAGAACTACAGGAGGTCCATCCCTGTGGTCTCATCGCCTGGTGAAGGAATTTATGAAAGGACTGTTCCGATCGTTCCCGCCGGTGGGAGCTCAATGTGGTGCTGACCAGGCTCATGGGGGTGCGATTCGAGCCTCTGCATTCGGCACCGTTGAAGTTCTTGTCGTGGAAGACAGCATTTCTTGTGGCCATCACCTCCGCACAACGGGTGGGAGAGATCCAGGCCCTATCCTGCAAGCCTCAATACTTGACTTTTCAAGAAATGAGAGTGGTGCTGAGGACGCACCCCTCCTTCCTACCCAAGGTGCCGTCGGACTTTCACCTCAACGAGCACTTGGTGTTACCAGTTTTCTTCCCGTCGCCTTTGTCGCGGGCCGAGAGGACTTTCCACTCGCTGGATGTAGCTAGAGCGCTGAAGTTCTACATGGACCGCACAAAGAGTTTTCGGAAGACTTCACAGCTGTTTGTGAATTTTGGACCTGTAAATCAAGGAAAGGCTCTCTCGAAGGCTTCCATTTCCAGATGGCTCTCCGGCTGAATCATGCACTGTCACCGGTTGGCAAACCGACCAATGCCCGGCCGTCCGAGAGCCCACTCGACCAGAGTGATCGCTGCTACCACAGTGTTCTTGTCTGGTGTGCCCCTGCTGGACATCTGCAGGGCTGCTACGTGGAGGTCGACGCACACCTTCACGAGATTCTACTGCGTCGACCGGGATTCCAGGGAGGAGTCCAGGGTCGGCCAGGCAGTGCTGCGCAACCTGTTCGCTTAAGGTGAGCCTGGTGAGGAGGTAAGAGTTGCTTAATGTTGAGTTTATGTAAATGCTTAATGTTGAGCCTTCCCACCTCCCGTGGTTGTGCATGTGTGTACTGCTATGTATTCTTATATTCATGAGCATGTGAATCCATGCCAGACCCCATGCTGGAGAAGGAACAAGTTACTTACCTGTAACTGTTGTTCTCCAGCATGGGTCTGGCATGGATTCACATGCGAAACCTCCCTCCTACCCCTCTGCGGCTCTTCACTTGATCATACTGCCACTTTACGTGCTACCAAATCTGAGGATGGCTGCCAGGGGCGGGGCTTAGGGAGAGGGCAGTCATTGGCTGGGGGCAGGATGACCCAGAGACCAGTGATTGGTTACTACTAAGAAAGACAGATCAGAAACGAAACTTATACTGATTTTTTCTTTACCGAGTATTCCCAGCCTGACGACGGGGAATATTCATGAGCATGTGAATCCATGCCAGACCCATGCTGGAGAACAACAGTTACAGGTAAGTAACTTGTTCCTTTGCTCCCTCTATACTATTCCTCTCTCTGCCTGTATCAGCCCGTTTAAC
Organism: Ambystoma mexicanum; assembly: GCF_040938575.1. Lineage (NCBI taxonomy): Eukaryota > Metazoa > Chordata > Amphibia > Caudata > Ambystomatidae > Ambystoma > Ambystoma mexicanum. Next base: position 643,753,033 of record NC_090939.1, read on the forward strand.
CTTTCTTATAATTTCTATGCTGATGATAGAAATCTTTTTGTTTTATTCTTTCACTCCTGCTCTTATTTCTTCTGTATCATCTTTTCTTTCTGCAATCAAGACTTGGTTGGCCTCCCGTTTTCTCCATCTTAAACCATCAAAAACAGAAGTCCTTTACTACCTTCTGCTTCTCCTTCTCATCCCACCCCCCCCTTCAAGTCTATGATTTCCCCCATTGTTCTTTCCTTTTTCTTCCGGAGCTTGCCATCTTGGTGTAGTCTTTGATCCCTCTCTTTGCTTCTCACTCCATATCAGCAATACTGCCCTGTCTGCCCATTTCCACGTCTACAACCTTCGTCGTGCTAGTCCTTTTCTTTCTTTCTGGGCCACTAAACTCTTGATGTACTCACTTATCTGCTCTCAACTCAACTACATTTCCCACTCTGCAAGATAAATGCAGCTGCCTTACCGCTAGCTTGAGTTTGAGAATTTGTGCTGTGGATTCCGTCTGAAATTAGCACCTGGTAAAAAAAGCAGGTGGCTACCCTAGAAATGCATTATAAATGTCTCCTGCAATTGTCAACTGATGGAGGCATTTACTCTTTTCCACCAACATAATGTATAGTTAATACTGAAGGCGATTTTGCCTGTGTTTTATTACTCTACACTGTTCCACTACGCGGTGGAAAAGTCAAAAATTGCACAGCAGGGACCCTTTTCTCTTAAGAACAAATCAATTGTCCCCTCCGTGCAATTTCCAATTGTAATGAAATTATGCATCTCGGGGCCAATTTGTTAAAACGGCAAACTGCATGAAGGCTCTTCCAACTTTCACACTTACGTGCTCTTGGGTCCCCTGCATGCAATATTCACAGTTTTAAAAAACAGTGGAAAAACAGGCAAAAATGCCTTGGAGTTCATTTTTAATGTTTGTGTAAATTCTGCATGGAGGGGGCCTGTTAAGTTTGCACTTAAGTGAAAACATGTCCCCTCTGGCCAGTTTTCATAATGTTTAAAATAATGGTGAAATAAATTACCTTTATGCCTCGCTTTTGCACTTCGGAGGGCAATTTGAGTAAACGGCATCTGCCATTTACAAATGACAGGCATGGATTACTATGAAATCCGTCTGCTTTTTTCTGGTGTAGGAGTCCATTTGTTTTATACCAGCATAAGAATACGATGGTGGTGGAAAAAGAAAGTGGTTCTTGGAGGTGGGTGTGAAAAGGAAGGCAGAAACCTAAATCTGTTACCTGCCCTATTCTCGCCATTGATAAAAAACACAAAAATGCCCTGGGCCATAAATAAAGGCGTTGAGGCAGGCCTAACTCCATTACTCCTGTATCTAGCACCTTTATCTACAGTTATGGGACTTGAAAAAGGAACTACCAGGAGTCATTTGAAGGAGGAATACATGGTGGAAATGCTAAATCTGTTTTGTGCCCCCACTCTTCCTTTAAATACATTGTAAAAATATGGTGTAAATAACATACTCCTTGCATTCATGGCTGTTTTGCACTCAGCCCCTTATTGAATATCCCCTTTATGTTTTGATGCTTGTGATTGTTCCCTACGCAGCCAAGACTTGGTTAGTCACCTTTTAGGTTGCAGTTTTCTTTCCTGTGACCTGTAAAGTATTTAAAACAGTACTTAGAAGTAGGAATAAATTGTGCCAATTGTGTGTTGTTTGCAATTTGTTTTTACAAAGAAAGCTCACCTAGAACTAGTGGTGTGTAAAATAAACTCACATTTCTGTGAAATGTTTGTCATTAATTGTTTTTCATTATATTTTTCACAGGTCAGCTCATGAACGCTGAAGAAAAAGGTGGCGGTGCTGTGCCTTGGTCAGTGTATGGAACATATGTCATGGCATCTGGCGGCATCCTTATACTCATCCTAAATGCTCTGGTTTTCATATTGAACACAGGAAGCATTGCCTTCAGTAACTGGTGGCTTAGTTACTGGATAAAACAGGGTGATGGGGTGAGTGCAACTATTAAGTAAATACACACTTCATAAATAACTGAAATGGAGATGTATGTTAAGAAAAAACGATTACACTGTCGGGCTCCTTTTGAGCCCCACATAATGGGACTCAACAGCATAAAACCCTGCATAAGGCTTTTACGCTGTTGATTCCCATTACAGCTCATTTTCTTCAATTTGTGTGCTGGAGCTGAGGGGCAGAACGCGACTTACATTTCCACTGCCTCTCTTCCTCTCCACCATACAAATACTCCAGCACTTGCGTTTTCATTGATTTTCATGCCGGTGCAAATGCTGTGGATCCCTACAGAGTCCACCTGCTTTTTGCTGTGCATACATGGCAGGCAGCATTTACTCAGTTTGCACAGCAAAGTGAAAACAGGAGAGCAAAAGGTGGTGTTAAGGTACTGTGAGGCCCATAAAGAAATCCAATACAAAATTGGGTTCAGAATAATTTCATCATTTTTATGTTTTTGGTTTAACTCAAAGTGTAACACAGAGTTCGGGGTATTCTTGGACAAATGTAATGCTTTCTTAAAGAATGCATTCTCAATTGCTGGCTTAATAGGCTTCATATGGCCCCACAGCTTGGAGCGATACAATGCTCCAGCTTCTGCCTGCAGATTATCGATGGTAAGAGCAGGGGATAAAGCTCCCTTATCACGGTCAACAACAAATTTGCAGATTACTTTGGCGCTTCTCTCCAGTTTTAAACATACTTTCTGTATATGCTCTGTCCAGCAGCAGTTATCCATGAATCTCAGCCCCACATAATCATAGCGTGCTACCAGATCAATATTAGGAGCATCCATTGCCAGATACAACTTTGGGGCTTTGTAAATTCTGGGGTGGAAAACAAATGTTTTTCCAGCATTAATCACCAGCCCATACTTATTGCAACCTTCATCAAAGAACCATTAAAACCATTGGGGTTAGGTATAATAAGATTGCGTCATCTGCAAAAAAGCAGACGCAGAATCTTATCTGGCCTAGCTTTGGAGCATCTGTGTGTAACGGGGCGAGCATTTCTACTAATCGAACTATCTATATATATCAAAGTCACAAATTGTGTGTAGGTTTGTGCTTTGTGTGTTTGTTCGTTCCTCATACAATTCCCCACTGTTCCCCAATCTGTACCACATGTTGCAGTTACCTGTTAGGACTCTCCGGACAGCACTGGCTAATTTACATGTGGACAACCCAACCTGTTCCCTGGATTTCAGCCCCTGCACACATGTGACGGTTGCCTGGAAGTGGATAAACATCACAGTGATCGTAGAACGACCGGGTAGAGCTCATTACAAGCATCTGGATGCGAGAAGCAAAACTCTAAGGTGAATCGTATTTCAAAGCCCTAGGGTGCACCGTTTCTGAGATATTTGCACCGCAATGGACAAAACATGAATGGGCTCATAAATGGACTCAACGAAACTAATTTTAAGCGTCTTGACGCCAGAAACAAAACTCAAAGGTCCCTATGGGACCCAGAAAACCATGTTTCAAGGCCCTAGAACGCACTGCTTCAGTGATAACTGCAACGCACTGCCCCATGCCAGGGTGAGGCGACAGGTGGGGAGAGTGCGCAGAAGGTCCCATTATACAGCAGCATGCCAACTGTCACCTCCCCTCTACATCTGCTCCGGGGTATGCAAGCCAGCCATATGCACCCATTCTCAGTGCAGTCAACTTCAGAGTGCAAGGCACATCAAACGATAAGCGACTTGGTGCAGGGACTTAGAGGACCATTGACTTTCGTAGGTGACTCACAACAGGGACCTATAGAATCATTTATTTTTAACAAGTGAGGAGAGTGTTATGTCGGTCTACAGAAATCGTGCGGGGTACGGGTACTTTTTGCTGTCTCACACCTTTCTCTTTCTTGATAGGACAGATTGGCCCTCATTACGACCTTGGCGGAGAACCATGGTGCTATTTGCACCATGGTCCATGGCGCTAAGCTGCCAACTCCGCCATGGCGGTAAGTCCCCAATCCCCATTTACCCTTCCCCATTCCCATTTTTGCCCCATAGGGTATAATGGGAGTGGGGAAGGCGTTAATTACGCCACCGTAAATTACGGTGGCGTAATTAACAACAAGGTCCCTTAGCGCCATGGATTTTAACGCCTGCTAAAAGCAGGCGTTAAAATCACCATGGCGCTAAGGGAACTCGTACTCAGGCGGAAAGGGGCGCCATGGTTTACGCCGGCGTAAACCCCTTTCCGCCAGGGTCGTAATGAGGGCCATTGTGTCACTGCCTAGGTTCCAGCGTACAAAGGCCCTGTTATTACAGTAGAGGAATTTAATTGCTTTTAAGAGGCCGATGGGAAATCTGACCTCTATAAGAAAATCCCATAGTTTAGTTCTAGGAATCCCACCAAAAGCAATTTTTAGATCAATAAAAACTGCATATAGGTTAATTTTCCTTAAGATGAGAAATGTCTGTAAGAAGAGAAATAACCAAAGGCTCTGGTCAATGGTACTCTCGCCCTGCTGGAACCCAACCTGCAAATGAGTTATAATATTCTGATCGATTACCCAGCCCGCCGCATTAAAGACAGTACAACTTTTGCAAAGATTTTCTTGCACCTTCCAATAGAGAGAGACCAGCCTGTAGATTGCCAGATCTTCTCTATTTCCTTTTTTAAACAGCGGGACAATTTCTGCCGTGGTTTGGAAAAGTCTGTTACAGAATTAAAGGGACAGCAAAGAGATGGGGATCAGACATCTATGTCTGCTCAATGGGAATTATATTGGGTCTCAGTTCTGACTTCTTCAATGCTGAAATGTAAAATTTGTCAATTGACTGTGGGTATAGCATGACCAATCTCAGATTCCACGACATAGAATTGCCTTGACTCGGTGTAAACCTCAGAGAAATGACCTCACTAATATTTCAATGTTCCACATTCCTACCATTTGTGTTCTCCAAAATGATTAGCCTCCGCCTCCAGAATGATACACTGTCCTTAGCTACTGTTACATTTATCTTTTGTGTATTCTTCCTTTTTCTTCCCAATCAATGCTTTATATTCGTACCTGAGCTTACACATATTCTTTTTGGACATAGCCTCTGTATTTTTCTCCCCAGTTAACAATTCATGCATTTTTTCTCTGCACTCTTTGTTGTATCAGATTGAGGAGAGTATTTTTCCTGATTTCACTACTTTCCTTGGTTTTGTCACAAAGGAACTCACATGCTTTGCAATTTCCTCATATAGGGAACTCTTTATTGTCTAGCCTGTCGCAGATCAGGAGTTGGTCTAAGAGATCTAAAATCCCATTATATAGATGTAGAAGTGTGCTACTGGCATCAATCTCAGCACGTGTGTCTAGCATTCCCTGAAATCATTAAAAAAGTATTAGTCTTGGCTACCAAATCACTTGACCCATTTTTCATAGACATCCAATGCTTGCAGGCTATATGTGTGCTGAGTAGGCAATGATTGCTCTCATTACGGTAGAGTATTTCAAACACTCTTAAACAATGCCTGCTCTGATGTCCACTGGAATGTAATCTGTATGTGTATGTTTGTTTCCAATTGCACATGTCGGCTTGGCATGTTAGTCATTGCCCATCCTTCCTTTACAGGCCCTCAGCTCTAGGTTATAAAGAGTGCTTGCTGTTTCTGCCCCATACTTGTGTATTCTTTTAGAGGAATTTGTGTTTAGGTCGGGTATAGTGCACACAAGATTATTATTATTATTATTGATACGAAGCATAACCTTCGAGGTATGTGTTGGGTTACGACCGGGTTTCTTGTAGGGATATTATATGGTGAGACCCTATACGTTTGCACCAGTCATCATTTATAATATTTTTCTCCAAACCTCCAATATTCAACAATAGTATTTTTTATTAGTGCAGGCTTATTTGGTGTCTTTTCTGTGCCTTCGTCTAACGACCTGAGTGATGTTAGGTCCCCTTTTAGCCAGTGAACAGCTTCCAAGCCCGCTTCTCTACTTGATGACACATTGACCCTTCCGAGTTTGTGCTGTACGGTGGTTACTTGGCCAAGATGTAAAGGCGGTCTCCTGCTACATCCCACAGGGGTATTAGCTTTACTTTTAACCTCCCTGCCCCTTGTACATCTTGTTTTATTATTAATTAATTCTGGGCTTTTGATGGAGTATAGTCTTAACTCGATCGTAGAACCTTTGGGGGCAAGTGATGGTTTACATACACACTGCACAATGTCCTCCTGTGCAACTGAAACGCAACCCATGATGTCACTAATCCAATAAATGCATTTATTTGTTAGTGAGCTAGTTTCTTCCCTAGTCCCTTTAAGCCAGCTTTGGCACTTTGCACATAAACATTTTTCTTTTTCCCTTATCATAATTAATAAAGTGTCGCTCTAGCTGTGGGCCATGAACACTATGGACAAAAGGGTGTCTCACAGGTGAAATAGTATTTTAATGGTTTGCAGAAGCGTTCATCCCAACTCGGGATGCTGCATTTTTTAGGCTTATGCACTATTGCTCTCAATAGCTTGTCATGCCGTCTTATGTACATACGTAGAGGTTTTTGAGAATAGGTCTTCATGAGACTGTACCTTTCTCCTACAACAGCCATCATTTGCCGGCGTGTTCGCATGTCATAATATCGTTTTAGTGGCTTCAATGGCCCTACTGATATCGGCTTGTTTGCATGAGAGAATTTCTTTTCTTATAACTTCCAGTTCTTCACTGAGCTTCAACACCATTTTTTTATGTATTAATTTCTGTCAGGATGCTCTCGCATTTACAACAATTCCCATTGGTAACTGCAGCTTTCAGAATTATTGCTGTAGTGGAGGTGATCTATTGTGTTATGTTTCTGGAGCTATAGGTTTGTTATAATATAGTGTTATCAAATTCCGTGGGAACATTCTCACAGACAAGCTCACTATTAGTGGGCAAGTTGGATGCTGCATCTATTGAAGCTTCTTCCATGCTACTCAACATGGCAAATCTATTTGCAGTCTTTCTTAGTGGGTCAATAGTTGTTATCCCCCTCCCCCCACTTGCTCATTCTCCACCTCACTATTATCTCTATGGGGCCTACGGTCAGTGTTCTTGCCAAAACAGAGCTCCACTAGGATATTAACATTCCTACCTCCCTCCTGTTCTCTAGCTCTAGGTACTTCGATAAGGAAACATCATTAGTATTCTCGCCTCTGCGTTTCTTGGTGCATGCACTATTTTTGGTTTTAGCCACAGAAATGTTGCCTTTTAAGGCTGCAGGTCAAGTACACTCCTCATCAAGTTCTATTATACCAGTGGATCAACTTGTACGCAATTGGCACTAGCCGTTTTTTTGGATGATACCCTGTCACCATCATCCCAATCACAGGTCCTTTAAGAAAATTTAACAAGCTCTCAATTTTACTTTTCAATTTGTTCGCTTTCTCAACAGGTTTCATAAGCCTTTTCATTTCTTTTTAGTTGAGGTACATGGAGAGAGGCTTGTATTTGCTTTTCTTTTTGACATCTTACTGTACCAAACTTTCAAGCCCCAATCGATTTTAAAGAAGAGTGTTCGAGAAATGTTGTGTAAATATTTTGCTATTGTAAGTAGAATGTGTAGAGGGGCTAAAGTGCAATTACTATTTTAGGTAAATTAATTTTGAGTAATCGCAGAACAATAATTTAGTGCAAAATAAATAACAACATTCCAGGTCTACTACACAATCAAAGGTTGCTATCTACATTTCATATATCAATTAACTCAATGATAACTCAGTAATAAAACAATAAAAAGATAAAACACACAGATCATATCTTATATAATAAGAAAACAAACTATTTTGCTGACTGTTACTGCAAATACATTTTGGTACTCCACCAAATTACCTGTTCTGGTCTGTGGTGAGGGGCGTCCGACAGCTTGAGGGCTGCCTTAGTCCATCATCCCCCTCTCATCCAGGCATAGTAATCAATTTTCCCCAACTAAAGTTTCAGAAGAAAGGTCCCAATCCCCACATGTACTAAGCTATTTCAAGTGTGGGAGGTGGAGGGAGGTGGCTGTCGATTAAACAGAAAGGAATAGCACTTCAGTTTCCTCAGACTCATTCATATGTGGTAAATCCTTTCCAAGAGACCCCAGCTAATGTCACCAAGTGGCAGACACCCCCTTATTGTCAGAATTGTCTTGAAGATTGGGAGACTTCATGTTTCCAAATAATTTCAGAAGACTCTCAAAGCAACTTTCCAGGGTCCTAGTGGGCACACAGTTGGCCTCTCCATACTCCAGTCTTACTCACCAAACGCTGGGCAGCAGTTTTATACATTTGGCAATAAACCATTAGGCATGCTGCTGCTAGACTTGCCTTCAAGGTTAAATAAAACAATCAAATATAGACAAAGTTATAAAATGCGAGAAGCCTATATTCTTGTGTGTGGTGTCAATAGTGCAAGCCGTGAAGCAACTCACACTACCATTTGGCCAGAAGAAACTCTAAATAAAGATTGTGTTCCTTGTCCCATACAGTTCATGTTGGTCCAAAAGGTGAATGCCAAGAAATGGATGAGATGTGCCAAGAAGCACCAAATTGAACAAGACAGCACCCATAGCCTGGGCTTCACCACAGGCTTGAGGTTAGTGCTTTTGAGTGTGCAAAGCGGCGTATGGGCATGCTATTGTGGCCCCTCCCAGCTTCCACCATAGAATATCACGGTGACAAAGTTACAGTGCACAACAATGCCCTCAGCGTGGGGGTCACTGCAGGCTTAGTATCTATGCATTTGACTGTGCAAAACAGACCATATAGGCATGCTGGCGTTGCCCATCACAGCTTCTACCACAGACTATCAGAGCAACAAAGTTACTGCGTACAACAGCACCTTCGGTGTGGGCTTCGCAGTAGGCTTCTTATTGGCTCTTTTTTGAGTGCATAGAGTGGCATACAGTCCTGCTGACGTGGCCCTCTCAGCTTTCCCTGCAGAATGTATGGGTAACAAAGTTACAGCACACCACAGCGCCCTTAGAACAGGCTTCAATGGGAGATTTCAGTAAATAAAAACCCCAAGGGAGGGGTCTGTCTTGTAACTGGAAAAATGGTTTAGAAGAACTGCCTGCCCGAAACTAGCATCAGCCGTGGAGCTGGTGTCAAGACAATAATGTTTGCAGAAGGCTGATGGTGTTGGCCATGTTGCATCCTTGCTAGTTTCATCCATTGGACCTTGAATTGGTAGACTATAGAGGCAGCCTTAGCCACCACTGCGTGAGTGTATAATTCCTTTGGAGGCGGAAGCTTCTTTAGGTTATAGCAATGAGAAATGTTAAACACCAAGTATCTAGCAATGGTTACCTTAGATGCTTGTGTAACAGGAATTTGACCCAAGAAAAAGAGGGCGTCCGATTTCCTGAAATCCTTAGTTCTAAGCAAACAGAATTTAAGGGCTCTTTTGAATTCCAGGCAACAAGGTACAGTGTCTGTGTGGGTTGAGGATCTGATACGAACATTGGAAGAGTAACATAGTTAAAATGGAAATAAGACACTGCCTTTGATAAAAAGGCAGAGTGGGCTCTCAGAACAACCTTGTCTTTGTGAAAAAAGGTGTAAAGCTCAGAAGCCAAGAAAGCCTGCATCTCACTCGCCCATATCACTGATGCAAGGGTTCTGGGATTCATGTAAGAAAAGAACAAAAGTTACAAGAAGCTGAACAAAGGGGTTGAGGACCCATTGCTAAAGAAAGAGACACTTAATCAATCTACAGTTAAACCTGGAAGGATAATGTACCAGACTTGATGCTACAAGTCTTGAGTTGGAGAAAGAAACAAGGGGAAGGGTCTTTCTCACCTGGTACAAGGAAAGTATTCTTGTGATAAGAAGGTTTACTGTTAACTCTGGCAGGAGAATGAACCAGAGTTAATGTTACATTTGTGAACTGAAGAAAAGAGCAAGGGAAGAGGTGTCCCCCCTTGATATTTGGAAGTTGCGTTTACAGAACCAGTCATTGCATATCCTTATCAAGAGCTGAACACTTTATCCAGAACAAGAGAAGTCTTCTTTTGGATCAAGAATACACCCAGTTTTCCTTAGTTAGTTTAGTGTAAGGGACGGAAATAGGTTTGGACACAGGGCAGTGGACACTTCATGTCACAAGACATCCTGACCGTGTCATTCCTGTTTTTGTTGCGATAGGGCAACCCCTCATAGAAATAGTGCAAGACAGGTTTTTCCTTTTCTTTTATTTGATAGTAAAAAATCTTTGCCAACAAACATGCCACCAATGTGTTAGACTCGTAATTCTACACCCTTAAAGACCTTAAAATATGATCCCTACTCTGCCTAGCACTTAAAGTTGGACAGCGCTGTGTGGTGCAAGCGAGCAAAGCAAAGATGCCCACAGGCCCTTGAGATCCTGTGCACCTCAGGCACTCTGTAAAGCATACTGATGGATTCTGGCTAGTCACTGTACTGATTCATGGTACATCAGCTACATAACTGCTGGGAGCACCACCAGTTGAAGTTTGGAGATCTGGTGTTACACACCAAAGGAGTTTGGAGAAGTGATCTGCTGATGGTGCATGGCCTGGCGAGATGAACGAGGAGCGTGGTGGCCTGCATGGGGCCTCGTTCGGAGCCCATAGGCAAGTGTGCCTGATAGGAGCTTTCCTCAGTAGCTCTACATGATATGCCGAATAGCTGCATTGGTGATCAGAGGCAAAGAAGGGCAAAGAAGAAAGATATCGCTGATGAAGTGAGTGAGGCCAGCTGGGCAAAATATCTGAGGAGCTGCACCACAAGTGCAGGACCGACTGCGTGACACTAGGAATCGCTGTGCAGTCAATTTCTTGAGAGGCGCGTGGGCAGCCTCGGATAACGGATTGTGTGCTAGTGAGTGGTGCAGACCGCACCAGAGGAACGGTTTTTTGCTTTCTGAGAGCACGGCGGATAAATTGCAACTGACTCGGAGACCGCTGATGAGATTGCTGACAGCTGGCCAGATCCCGGTCTCAACCCTGGGAGACCAGTGCTAGCCCCGCATAGCAGGACGGTAGGGGTGCTATGACGGTGGTGCAGTGAGCCGCATTCTGACATGGTGATCCAACTTACTGGACCCCCTGGGGAGCCCGGAATATGTGTCGGCAGTAACAGTGCCATATATACAGTGAGTGTTGTTGTGAGCTGGAAGGAGGATGCAGGATGGCGCTGCACACCTAAACTTGGCAGCTCTGCCTTTGATTTCCTTAAGGCAAGATATTTGGACTGATCCAGGGCAGACCTGGATCCAGAGTTCACCATATCTGTGGCTCACTACTCCGTGGCTTATTGAGAGGTTGCTGACCCATCGGGCTGCAGAGGTGGCATAAAGGTGAGAGCACAGAGGAGGCAGCGACTATACCAGGATAAAGAGAGGGGGAGCAAGACTCTGCATATGCCCACTCACTGAGTGCACAGAGGAAGATATAGTAGAGGGAGCTGCTCTGCCCCTGATAGTGTCCAACCTAGAACAGTAGCCTAATTTATAGGGCCTGGACTGCGGTTCTTACAAGTGGGTTACTCCTTGAATTACAGCGCACATGCACAAACCATATAGGTGCATTCCAAGGGGGGATCTTCTCTGCAGGGGGTAGCACTGAACTGGTGTGAGTAGGAAGTGAGACCCGGATATGATGAATTACTCCATCTAAATGCACCGCGCCTGGCTTGGCTGCACGTACTGCTTGAGGTGGTATCTTAATTGGACAGCCTGGGATAGAGCCAGACCACTTGGAGACACAGAGGTTGGGAGGAAATGCTGTGGTTCCCTCCACCATCAAGTGGCTTGGAGAGGTGTCAACTGCGTCCTCCACGGGATACTGCAAATCATTTTGAAGACTAACTATGGTTGTAGCTGTAATGTACATCTCCTACAGGCAATTTCCAGTCAATCTGTAAAGGAAAGTAGCGACTGTGAGGGGGCTCTTGCTTGTGGCGACAGATGTGTGGTTGAGGCGGATACAGACAGTGTTATTTCACCTTGCAGTTTGGCGACGGACCCGGTACGGGATGGAAGTGTGGTGTGGAGGTAGGAGATAGCAGATAAATACCATGTCTAAGTCACAGAATACTGGGAAGCAGCAATCAAAATTGCAGTTTGAGGCTTCCGCCCAGGCGAAGCACCATGCAGTAATAGAAGAGTCCCCAGTCATGGCCTCTCAGTCCTCCACTTTGGACCCCAATGGAGCATTCAGCGACATTAAAGCCATGTTCAGTCCGTTGTCAGCAAGTATACAATTGCTGGGAGGGAAGACGGTCACCTTGACATGTAAAGTAGATAACATGCAAGTGGGACTATATAAACATGGGGAGAGGCTGGGTGAGGTTGGAACTTTTCCAAGTCCAGAGGGCTCTTAAAGAACTGGCCAATAAACACAAAGACCTTGAATTGCAATCACGCTGGAACAATTTGAGGATAGTTGGGGTACCTGAAGCAGCAGACCAGCGAGACATGGATCCCATGGTCAAAGCTATCCTGTGTGAGATCCTCGACAGCAAGAATTTCTCTGCAGTGTTCATTGTAGAAAGGGTTCACCAAGTCCCAGGCGGGCGGGAGAAAATCAATACCTTGTGCTCCAGCTAGGCCAATAACACTGCGTATGTTGAATTACCAAGATAGATATCATGAACTACGGAAATCCAGAGAAAAAGGGTCATTACTATATAAAGGTGACCCTATCCGACTCTTTTGCTACTTCTCGGATAAAGTGCAAGCATCCAGAAGTACTTATATTGATGTGAAGAAGAGACTCAGGGAGAGGGGCATGAGGTATGTCATGCTGTTCCCCACCAAACTCAGGTTGGAACATGAGGGGCGAGTGTTGTTTTTTTAAACCCCACACAAGGCCAATGCTTTTCTTGAGTCCTTGCCAAGAGTGCTGAGAAGGCGAGGGAATAATGAACAGGGGGGTAATTGCCCGTGAAGTAGGAACGAAGGCTGTTAGCTGATGATAGTTATTGTGCTACATATACTTACTGGTGAGAAGTGGGGTGCAAATTAATGTTGGGTTGCTGCGGCAGTTGGGTGCTAGTGCAGCCCTCACGCGGAAGAATATGACTGGTTATGTTTTGGGGGGTGGTGGCTTCTCGCTAATTGGGGTTGCTGGTGAGGGGGTGGTTCAGGTTTGGATGGGTGTTGGGGAAGGATAGTGGTTCAGGGGATCACTCTCCCTCAGTCCCTGACTGCTCTTTCCTGTTTAACGTGGCTGGGCAGAAGCACCAACTTCACATTGGGGAAGGATTGTGAATGAGTCACAGCAGTATGACTAAGGCACTCTAATGTATGACAGGGAATGTTAGGGGTTTGAATTTCCTTTCTAAGTTCTTCAAGATGTGATTGTATCTGAAACGCCACCATATTTACGTGGCGTTTCACCAGGAGACACACTTGACCCCATCGGGGAAAGCATGAGTTGGGCAGAAATGGGGTTTTCACCACTACTTATCCTCTTATTCTTCATGCTCCAGGGAGTCTACATACTTTTGCAGAGCTCTGTGGGGTTCCATGTGACTGAGGGGATTAAAAACCTAGATGGGCGGGCATTGTTTGTACTAGGATCTGCACATGGCCAGGCAATTACTTTAATTAATTACTATGGCCCCAATTAAGACTCAGTGGAAACACTAGAGTGGATAACTGAACAACTGGCAAGGAGCTCAGCTGGGGTGATTATATGGCAGGAGACATCAATGCAGTGTTAGAACCTGACTCGGATAGGACTGGGGGGTTCATGGATCACTGCAGAAAGTGACTTGTGAATTGCAGGATCTGAGCTTGGCCTGGGAGCTCAATGACAGTTGGAGAGCCAGGCACAAGCATTTCACTCCACGTTCCATCAATTGGCATCCTGATTGGACTACTTTTTCGTTTTGGACACAATTGTGGGTTGGGAGATCGAGGCCACAATACTGGAACGTAGATCATGCACCAGTGGTATTGACTCAGTAGATACCGAGGCGGATGGGCAGGACACCACCCTGCATGTTTACAAGTGAGGGGCTGTCTGATGAGGTATTCCACACTGGGATTGCATGTGCCATAGATACATTTTTTGAGGAAAATGTGGGCTCTCTCGTTTCATATCCAGTGTTATGGGAGACTTTTAAGTGTGTGATTTCAGGGGAGTGCATCTCAAAGGAATTTGGGATATTCAAGCAGATTTGTAGGGAATTAACAAAAAGAGAGACACAACTTTATATGCAAGTGGATACTGCATCTATAAATATACCCACCAGACAGAAGGAGATCAGGGAGGAACTGGATGAGTTTATAGATCAGCCCGGAGAGAGGTGAAGTTTATGTTGGGGAAGGTGGCTGTTTGACAATATAGGGAGGGAGAGAGACTTAGCAGGTCACTTGAGAGAGTCGCAAGAAACGACGTGCTGAGGGCACATATCCTGTCTGTTAGAAATGAACAAGGGGAACTGAAATATGCAGATGGAGATATTGTTGTGGAATTCTGAGCATTTTATACTCGCCTATATTCCTCACTAACTCAGACTTCACAACCAGTGGTACATAGCTACCTCGATTGGGTGGCTCTCTACTAGTATAATGATGAGGAGATAGTGTCTCCCCATAACGATAAAATAAATCTTGTTGGCAATCAAGGTGCTGTATTCTGCGGAGGCTCTGGGGCCTGGTAGCTTCATGGACGAGTTTTATAAAGATGTATCTACCATGATTACTACAGAAAGAGGCGTAAGACAGGGTTCATTCTAGCACCCTTTCTTTTCAACCTTTAATTGGCGGATCTGAACAGGTTCCTGATGAAGCATGCTTTAGCAAGTACCAAAATTGGTGAGGAAATAATATCCTGGTTGGCATACGACAACATCATTTTGATGGATTTCACCCCCAGAGGAATACAGCAATTGTTGTCGGCCATATGCTCCTATGCTGAGGGCAACTCATTACTTATTAACCCTGGGAAAACCCTGATAATTAAATGTTCTGGTCAGATTTTTAAAAAGGGTCATTGTAGCTGGTTTGGTTCACATGCAGAAAGTACCATTGAGCAGGGATTGCATCTACCTTGGCTTCCGTATCTCGGCCAGCCCAAATAATAAATGGATGGAAGAACGTCTAGAAGCAAAAGTCAATCAAGCATTATCACAAATGAAAATGATTAAGAGCTCTTATATACCCCTGATTAAGTATTACAAGGGTAAAGTGATACTGTCGTTGTTATACAGCATGGATATTGAGCTTCAGGCCTGGGGATTGAACTGGGGACGGATGGAAGGCAGAATGTGGAAAAGGGTGTTAAATCTCACACCATCGCTCCCAATGGATGCTCTCTGATATGAACTGGGCTTGAATTCATTAAAAGCCCATGTTCATTGGAGACCTTTGCAACTATATCGAAGTATTAAATATCCTTTTGAAAACACCTTGTTTGAAGAGGTATCCAAGGACGAGCTTAACCACCCGAATAACTATTTGAAGAATTTGACAAAGATCATTAGGGGCATATTGGCAGGCACCTCAAAAACAATCCAAGATCTAATGGAGGATCCTGCCAGGATGAAGATTGCCATTATGGAGTCTGACTGGGTTAAGACCATAGATGAGTTTTGTGGGTTAAAGCTTCACAGTAGTCACTCTTTCCTAGATAAACCTAAAGGAATTCTCCTGACCTACCTAGCAAAGTTCCCTGATGTAAGTGCTTGAGATACATTGCTCAGATTCCGTCTTCACTTTTTGCTGACGGGAGAAATAATAACCAGCAGACTTAAACAAAAATAACTAAATATCTCTTGTCCAACATGTGGGTGCCCCCAAAAACAGACCCTGTGTCATCTCTTTATGGAATGTTTGGTGGTGAGAAACTTGATGACGAGTTATTTTGCCCGCTTTGTACACTGTAAAGAGTGGCTGAACACAGAACATTTCTGACATAGACTATCTTCGGGTCACGAAACTGCCCTGTCAATAGAAGCCCTGAGATTTTCAAGAACTTTGAAATTGGCAACTCATTGAGGGCAGGGGAAAGAATGGAACCGAGGATTGGTGGGAAAGCCATTTAACACAAAGTATGTTTTAGTTTTAGATATGATGAAATGTATTTATGCTGTTTGTAAAATGTTGATTTATATATGTGAAAAGTACATTTTTTGGCTGTAACACATTAAATAAATAAAAAAATAAAAATGTTGCGTTAAAACTGTCTCAACACCTTTTAGAGGTGGTTCAACAGGCCAATTACCGGAGTCTATGAGTGAGGCGGAGGTCGCTATTTTATTAAAACCTGCGAAGACAGCAAATTAATGTTCTTCCTATCGCCCTATCTCCCTTATTAACTTGGACAACACAATCCTAGCTAAATTATTAGCAACAAGATTAGTGCCTGTAATGCACAGACGTGTGAAGCCAAATCAGTCGGGATTCATCCTGGCGCCTTCCGCCTCTTATGGGCTGCGAAGGATCTTTGGGATAATGTCGATGGTTCGAAAGGAAGAATCAATTGTGGCAGCACTATTGAATGCTGAAAAATCCTTTGATTTGGGTGAATGGCCATTCCTTTTAACAATATTGCATAAGATGGGGATGGTGGATAGATTCATCTCCATGGTTTCCTTGCTATACACCGTGCCCACCTCGAACGTTAGAGTAAAAGTGCACCTCTCCCTCGCACATACCGCTAGGGAGAGGTGCACGACTGGGGTATCCTCTGGCACCTCTACCATTTGCCCTGGCCAAATTTATTAGAGGCATGCATGTCCACAGAGGGATACAGCTATACAGATACAGGGCCTCAATACAAGTGAGCCGTTCCGGAAATAAAGGTGCCAGTAACGTTGTATCTGAAATGCCACCAGATTGACGTGGCGTTTCTCCAGTAGACACACTGTACCCCATCAGTGGAAGCATGATTTTGGCAGAGATGGGGTTGCCTCCACTACTTGTCTTCTTATTCTTCATTCTCCAGGGAGGTCTGCATACTGTTGCAGGGCTCTGAGGGGTTCCGCGTGACTGAGGCGATTAAAGACCTGGAGGGGCGGGCATTTTTTGTACTAGGATCTGCACATGGCCAGGCAATTACTTTAATTAATTACTATGGCCCAATCAAGATTCAGTGGAAACCCTAGAGTGGATAACTCAACAGCTGGAAAGGAGCTTGGCCGGGGTGATTATATGGGCAGGAGACTTCAGTTCAGTGTTAGAACCTGACTCGGATAACAATGTTACTGGCAGGCCCCGGCTTTTCACTGAAGCACTTTTACTAACAGTGCGAGAATGGGAAATTACTGTTCCTCCGCAGCCTGTGATATCCCGGTAGCACTGGGGTGTCAGGCCGCGGAAACAGTAAGCTGAGGTTGCCGGTAACCTCGTAATGAAGTCCACAGAGTGGTAGTTTCCCTTTATGCTGATGGTATGGTCATGTATGTCAATGACCCGCAGAATAATCTGGGACCAATCATGGTGGAAATACTAAACTCTGGAGATTTCTTTGGGTTGAAAACTAATGTCACAAAGTCAGTACTCTTCCCGTTCACTGAGTGTACAGGGCAATTTAACGATGGATATGGGTTTCAACGGCACGAGAGCTATACTCAGTATTTAGGGATAGACATTGCGCGGTCCCCAGAAGAGCTATCTAAACGGAACTATGAAAAGCTGTTAGAACATACTCAGGTAGTGGTTGGAAGATGGATGGGGCTACCTCTCAACCTCAATGGGAGGATCTCACCAGTTAAAATGGTCTTATTGTCACGGTTCCTTTATGTATTTCTCAATGTACCCCTGATGGTTCCAAGGTTGTATTTCCATGAGGTGCAATCTGGGGTTTTGTGATTTATTTGGGTGTGCAAACTGGCACATGTGTCTTGGGAGAAACTGATTGCGCCATAAGACATGGGGGGATTGGCATTACCTGATTTCAAGGCATAATATGAAGCAGCTCAAGCAGGATTTGTGGTTTATTGGTTTGGGGAAGTACAGATATAAGGCATGTGGAGGTGGAAAGGGCTATTGCAGCGCCATTTCTCCTGCAAGCTGTCTTATTAACGGGCCCAGACAGATCACCCAAAGTAGGAAACATGGTGGCTTTGACCTGTAGATCATGGGTCCGCATTGAGAAGAAAGTGAAGGGAGAGGTGGTCTATTCTCCAAAGCTTCCGACTATACATGTCACAGGTCTACCCTTGACCAGTGAACCGGGATTCATAAGCTGCATGAAACGACTGGGGATCTCTTGTTTTTGGGACCTCTTTCCGGAGGGATAGTTTCTAACTGTTGTGGGCTGCGGAGCAAGGGGGCTGTCACAGGTCTAGATCTGTTTCTATATTTTAGATTGAGAGAATCACTGAAAGGTCTGTTTTCTACCTTCCCCAAAGAGCCGGGAGTGGCCCCTATATTGAATGAGATAATAGAGCGGGTAGATACCAGTACAATTTTGTCCAACCTCTACAGCACAATACAGGGCACCCATGTGAGTTGGGCACAGTCCTCTTGGAGGAAATGGGAGATCTCTCTAGGGGGCACTGTCTCTGAGGAGGTATGGAGATACTGCTGCCCAACTGAGAAAGATAGCTTTTAACAGTCGATTTAAGATGGTTCATTAAAAATACTTACATCAGTTTTACTATACCCCTGCGATGTTGCATAGATTCTTCCCGGATACTGTAGATTAGTGCATTCGGTGTGCAACCACACCGGCAGACTTCATGCATGTAGAAACGAGCTGTCCTCTAGTGCTGCGATTTTTTGAAAAAATATTTGAGATGCTGAACGGCACTATAAGGGAGAGGGTTGTAACGCTCACCTGATTCCCACGGAGGTGCAGATCTTGACTGGGTTGTTACCGTGTCTTCAATTGTAAAGCGCAGGACTCGGCTGGTTCCCTGGGCTGGACCTCTTCTCACGGTATGCCTGACTTGAAGAGTGAGGTGTCTGCAGGCAGAAGAACAAGGGGTTAATGAACGGTGGTTGGACGGACTTCTCTTCCTCACTCTCTCTTTCCTTGAGGCCCAAAGGATAGGTGTCCTCACCTTAAGTAGGTGAATGCTGGGCTCTCCATCCTGCGACCGGTGCAGGGGCGCGGGTACCAGTTACTCCACTGGTGATATTGTAAACCTCTTACTTGCAGAGGACAACTTTGAGCGTGAGGCCGTCGTTAACTGCACGATCGGTTCCTTATATGTATCTGAACACCTTTAATGAAGTCCTTTTCTTTTACAGGCTTTGGATGCGGTAGGCGTTGTTTAATGGACGCCAAAGTACGTGCAAGCGCGTAAGTAGGTGGATGGCGCGTGTGAAGGCACGTAAGTTGAATAGCTGCTGATGGTTTTAAATGCACTCTTTAATGTCTCTTTTTCTCTTGCAGGTTTTGGATGCGGTAGGCGTTGGTTCATGGACGCCAAAGTTTGTGCAAGCGCGTAAGTAGGAAGATGGCACGCGTGAAGGCACGTAAGTAGAATGGCGGCTGATGGTTTTAAAAGCGCTCCTTACTGTCTTTCTTTATTTGCAGGTGCGGGTATGCAGCGCTTGTTGGAATCCGGAGCGTGCGTCGCACAGGTAAGCAGATCAAAATATGCAAAATGACAGATCAATGTTCTTTGCCTTTACAGGGATCGATGGACTGCCAAGGAATGCGGCGTGAGGATTGGAAGATGCCGATGGATCGGGTTAGTAAAAATGCTGGCTTTTGGCTTTAAGTTGGCTTTTGCTAACCTGTTGTTTTTTTGTGCTGGCAGGTGCGGCTGAAGACAGGATCCCAGGAAGGTAAGAGTTTGTTCCCACAGGTGCTGGAGCTGGAGTTTTCACTGGAAGACTGGAGCTGACTCGGTGAGCGTCCTGCTGCTGATGCAGAATAACGCGAAGCACGTTGCATCAATCGGGCGTGGTTTAAATAGTGTGCAGGAGTGCTTAGGCGTCTTCTTCCACTGCCTCGCCTAGGTAAGGAAAGAGTTCCAGTTTCCAGAAGAGTCCCAGTGTTCCTGATCCAAGGAGTGGAGCCTGCCCCACCCAGGTAAGAAAGTAGTCCCTGTCAGAAGAGGATGTGGACGTCATCTTGTTGGTGAGTATGCAGCATGGTCTCCTGTAGGTAGGTCCACCCAAGCACTTTTACACATCTTATGAGCCTGACGCTTCCAGTGCCGGGACCGATGATCTTTATGAGCCTGGCGCCACCTGCGCCAGTACAAGGTCCAAAAGGTCCCAATAGGGGCCGGCTGGTGCCCGGAATGAAGGTTATGAGCCTGCTTCCAAGGATGTTGGGCCGGTCCTGCATTCTTGGAAGTAGTGATCATGACAGCACCCCCCCTCAAGGCCCCTCCCAAGCTTGTCTTCTCCGGGGGTTTTGGTTTGTTGGGGAAAGTTCGATGAAACCTTTTGATCAGCCGAGGTGCGTGGACATGTTCTGAAGGTTCCCAAGAGCTTTCCTGGGGACCGTAACCTTTCCAGTCTATCAGATAGTATAGCTTCGAGTTGGAAATCTTGGAGTCCAGGATATTTTTAACTTCGTATTCAAGTTCTCCATTAACTTGAATAGGTTCTGGAGATCTGGTCAGTCGGGTCTCAGGTTGCATAGGTTTTAGGAGGGATACATGGAAAACTGGATGTATCTTCATGTGGGAAGGTAGGCCCAATTTAACTGCCACTGAATTTATTATTGCTGTGATAGGATAGGGTCCCAGGTATTTCGGGTTGAAGGTGCGTGGTCCTTTTAATGGTAAATGTTTAGTGGACAACCAGACTTGGTCTCCCACTAGATATTGGGGGGCCTCTTTTCGATGTTGGTCTGCTCCTTTTTTGTATTGCTCCTTAGCCCGTTGAAGATGAGTAGTGGCTTCCTTAAAGGCTTGAGTGATAGCAGAATGTAGATGGTCTACGGCGGGCGTTCCGAGATCCTGGGGTGGATCAAGGTTGGAGGTTCGAGGATGGATTCCATATAAGAGGAAAAAAGGGGTCTTTCCGGTTCCAGAATGGATTGAATTATTATAAGCGTACTCGGCGATCCAAAGAATGTCCTTCCAAGTGCCTTCTGACTGCTGCAGCATGCAGCGTAAATACTGTTCCAGAGTTTGGTTAGTCCTCTCGGTCTGTCCGTCGGTCTGGGGGTGGTGGCTGGTTGAAAGCCTTACGTCAATTTGAGCTAGTCGACAGCAATTTCGCCAAAAGTGGGAGATAAACTGACTTCCTCTATCAGAGACCAACACTGAGGGGAAGCCGTGCAACCGAACGATGTTTTCGAGGAATTCTCGGGCCAGAACTGAAGCTGATGGAAGACCTTTCAGTGGGATGAAGTGAGCCATCTTGGAGAATAGATCCACAACCACTAAAATTGTTTTATATCCGGAGCACGGAGGTAAGTCAGTGATAAAATCCATGGAGAGGGTATGCCAGGGACATGGTGGAATGTCTAATGGATGTAAGAGGCCTGCTGGTCTTTCCTTCAGACTCTTATTTTGGGCGCACACACCACAGGAAATTACAAAGTCCCTAATGTCCTTCCTCCAAGACGGCCACCAGAAGTGTCTTTTGATTTTCTCGGAGGTTTTGGCAATACCGGGATGCCCTTCCATTAAGGAATCATGATAACAAGAGATTACCTGTTTTTGTAACTCTGCACAAGGTAGATATAGTCGTCCTTGGAAGTACAGTAGGTTCTTATTCACCGTGAAGCTTTCTCCTTTAAGTGGCCAGTTCTGTAAATCTGCCGGAGTTACGAGTTGTTTGACTTTTGCTTCAACATCTTCAATGGATTGCGCGACGACCAGACCTAGAATTCTTTGTTCGGGAATTATAGGTACGGGTTCAGGATTGACCATGTGTTCATCAACTCCCATCCGGGAAAGGGCATCAGCTTTGCCGTTCTTGTTGCCTGGTCGATAAGTGATCACAAAGTCAAACTCAGCGAAAAATAGTGCCCAACGGAGTTGTCTCGAGGATTGAGCTTTGGCGGTCTTTAGATACTGTAAATTGCGGTGATCTGTGATTACTGTGACTGTGTGTTTGGCTCCCAGAAGGTATTGCCGCCAGGCCTTGAAGGCGGACTTAATAGCCAAAAGTTCTTTATCTGTGATGGTGTAGTTGATTTCGGGAGCCGAGAACTTGCGGGACCAAAACGCCACGGGGTGTAACTGGTTAGTTTCTGGATCTCTCTGCGATAACACTGCCCCCATTGCAAGACTGAAGGCATCAGTCTCAACGATGTAAGGAAGCTCCGGGGGGGATGTTTTAAAACCGGTGCGGAGGTAAACTTGGCTTTTAGTTCCTGAAAAGCTTGCTCCGCTTCTGCAGACCACTCAAAACCTTTGTTCTTTCTTAAAAGGGCTGTAATGGGCTGGACTACTCGGGAAAAGTCTGGAATAAATCTGCAGTAGAAGTTGGCGAAACCCAACATGCTTTGGACTCCTTTTACAGAAGCTGGTGAAGGCCACTTGATGATTGCGTCAACTTTTCTTGAATCCATGTGGACTCCGTTGGGTGATAGAATAAATCCCAACAATTCGACCTCGGTAACATGGAAAACGCACTTTTCCAGCTTGGCAAAAAGTTTATGTTGGCGAAGCCTTTCAAGAACTGCTCTGACGTGTTTCCGATGGTCTGCCTCAGAGGATGAGTATACAAGGATGTCGTCAATGTAAACAACTACACACACGTCTATAAGTTCCCTAAAGACGTCATTCATGAAGTACTGAAAGGCGGACGGTGCGTTGCATAAGCCAAAGGGCATTACTTGATATTCAAACAGTCCATACTTGGTGCGAAAGGCCGTCTTCCATTCATCGCCCTCTTTAATTCGTACCAAGTGGTAAGATCCTCTGAGATCTAACTTTGTATAGATACAGGCGCCTTTAACTTGGTCAAGGAGTTCAGGGATCAACGGCAGAGGATATCTGTTCTTTACGGTGATCTGGTTCAGGGCACGGTAATCTATACAGGTTCTAAGGTCCCCTTCCTTTTTCGGGACTAAGAACAGAGCTGAAGAGGCTGGGGACTTTGAAGGACGGATGAACCCGTTAGCCAGATACTGGTCCAAATACTGTCTCAGGTGAAGATTTTCTGGCTCAGTAAGGGCATAAATTCTACTGCAAGGAGGAGTGGATCCGGGTATCAGATCTATTTGACAGTCGTAAGACCTGTGAGGAGGTAGAGAGTTAGCTTGATCTTTCTGGAAGACGTCTTGGAATTCCCTGTAGTCTGGAGGTAGTTGGGGATCCTCGGAAGTAGTTGCTGCCAGCTTAATGTCGAGCCGAGGATAACAAGTGGGGACACACTCCGGAAACCGAATTGTCTTTGCTCGCCAATCAATTTGGGGATTGTGTTTCTCTAACCAAGGAATTCCCAGGATAACTTGAAACTGAGGGGCCTTGATCACATCAAACACGATCACCTCACGATGTCCATCTTGGCTTAACAACGTCACTTCCGAGGTGGTATGAGTTACTGGTCCGGAAGCTATTTCCGTGCCATCCACTGTGGTAATAACGTCTTTAATTGCCTTGGGACAAAGAGGCAAATTCATCCTGGATGCCATTTCGCGGTCCACATAATTACTGATTGCTCCGCTGTCAATGTATGCTTTAATAGCATGCAAACGATCCGGTCGCTCTGGGCTTATGAGGACCATTGACACTATGAAATGCAAGGTCAAAGAACTGTTTTTTATGCTCGGCAAGCGGACCTCTACACTTGTCGGGCGAGGTCGTTTCCCGGCTCTGGCTTTTCGGTACCTTTATCGGAAGCACCCACTGTCTTCTTCGAAGGTTTCACTGGGCATTCTCGAAGGAAATGTCCTGAGTTTCCGCAATAGAGGCACAATTGCAGTTGTCTTCTTCTGTCTCGTTCCTTTTGGGTTAATGGTCCTTTTACAACCCCTATTTGCATAGGTTCTACGGTATCAACTCCTTTGGTGGAACTCTGTGGTCTTGAAAAAACTCGAGCTTCGAACCTGGAACGATCTGCTTTCCTATTCTGTAATCTGTGGTCCAGTTGAACCACCAAGTCAATATATTCAGAACAGTCTTGTGGAGGATTCACTACCTGGGCTAGAACATCTTTGAGTTCTCCACGCAAACCTCTGTAGAAAAGCGTAATCCTCTTATCCTCGGGCCATCTGGTTTCAACTACTAGTCTGTTGAATGACGCAATATAAGCCAGGAGATCCTGATTACCCTGTCGTAATGAAAGGAGTTCATTATCCAAGGCCTGCCCCTGTGAGTGTCTTGCAAACAGTCTCTCCATACTGGTCTGGAAGGCCTGGAAATTACGGAGAATTGGGTCATCCTGTGTTACCAGAGGAATTGACCAGTCTGCAGCACTGCCACTAAGATATGAAAGCACGAAAGCTACCTTAGTCTGGTCCGTTGGAAAAGCAGCTGGTCTACACAGAAAGTGCAAGCGGCACTGATTGATGAACACTGCAAACTTTTTTGGATCACCTGAGAAGCGTTCGGGCGGAGCCAAAGGCACATTTCCGGGTAGATTAATTTATACCGGATTAGGTGAGGTTGCTGAAGTATAACTTCCCCCCGAAGCAGGCAGGGGTGTTTGACCCGCTTGCGTTTGTAACAGCTGTCTAGCGAGATCATCTGTTCGTTCTTTGAATATAATTAACTCTCTCCTCAGAGCATTTGTTTCCTGACGGGCTGCCTGTACTTCTGCTCTTAATTCCCCTAATAACTGGGCTAGTTGGTCAGTGTCTGAGGTTTCCATTGCGCCCGGGTGGGAGATTTGCGGTTGGCTTCGCGTTCTGTAACGCTCACCTGATTCCCACGGAGGCACAGATCTTGACTGGATTGTTTCTGTGTCTTCAATTGTAAAGCGCAGGACTCAGCTGGTTCCCTGGGCTGGACCTCTTCTCACGGTATGCCTGACTTGAAGAGTGAGGTGTCTGCAGGCAGAAGAACAAGGGGTTAATGAACGGTGGTTGGACGGACTTCTCTTCCTCACTCTCTCTTTCCTTGAGGCCCAAAGGATAGGTGTGCTCACCTTAAGTAGGTGAATGCTGGGCTCTCCATCCTGCGACTGGTGCAGGGGCGCGGGTACCAGTTACTCCACTGGTGATATTGTAAACCTCTTACTTGCAGAGGACAACTTTGAGCGCGAGGCCGTCGTTAACTGCACGATCGGTTCCTTATACGTATCTGAACACCGTTAATGAAGTCCTGTTCTCTTACAGGCTTTGGATGCGGTAGGCGTTGTTTAATGGACGCCAAAGTACGTGCAAGCGCGTAAGTAGGTGGATGGCGCGCGTGAAGGCACGTAAGTTGAATGGCTGCTGATGGTTTTAAATGCACTCTTTAATGTCTCTTTTTCTCTTGCAGGTTTTGGATGCGGTAGGCGTTGGTTCATGGACGCCAAAGTTCGTGCAAGCGCGTAAGTAGGAAGATGGCACGCGTGAAGGCACGTAAGTAGAATGGCGGCTGATGGTTTTAAAAGCGCTCCTTACTGTCTTTCTTTATTTGCAGGTGCGGGTATGCAGCGCTTGTTGGAATCCGGAGCGTGCGTCGCACAGGTAAGCAGATCAAAATATGCAAAATGACTGATCAATGTTCTTTGCCTTTACAGGGATCGATGGACTGCCAAGGAATGCGGCGTGAGGATTGGAAGATGCCGATGGATCGGGTTAGTAAAAATGCTGGCTTTTGGCTTTAAGTTGGCTTTTGCTAACCTGTTGTTTTTTTGTGCTGGCAGGTGCGGCTGAAGACAGGATCCCAGGAAGGTAAGAGTTTGTTCCCACAGGTGCTGGAGCTGGAGTTTTCACTGGAAGACTGGAGCTGACTCGGTGAGCGTCCTGCTGCTGATGCAGAATAACGCGAAGCACGTTGCATCAATCGGGCGTGGTTTAAATAGTGTGCAGGAGTGCTTAGGTGTCTTCTTTCACTGCCTCGCCTAGGTAAGGAAAGAGTTCCAGTTTCCAGAAGAGTCCCAGTGTTCCTGATCCAAGGAGTGGAGCCTGCCCCACCCAGGTAAGAAAGTAGTCCCTGTCAGAAGAGGATGTGGACGTCATCTTGTTGGTGAGTATGCAGCATGGTCTCCTGTAGGTAGGTCCACCCAAGCACTTTTACACATCTTATGAGCCTGATGCTTCCAGTGCCGGGACCGATGATCTTTATGAGCCTGGCGCCACCGGCGCCAGGACAAGGTCCAAAAGGTCCCAATAGGGGCCGGCTGGTGCCCGGAATGAAGGTTATGAGCCTGCTTCCAAGGATGTTGGGCAGGTCCTGCATTCTTGGAAGTAGTGATCATGACAAGGGTAGAACTAGAACTGGATATTGCTTTGTTGAGTACTACCAAACAGATTCCAGGAGAGTGGTGTTAAGTATTTCAATCAGGCGATACACCCTAGTCTCAGCCTAGTATGCAGCGTACAGCTGAAAAGCTTATTTCATTATATATATACTCAATATTCTGAGTGATATACCACTCATATCACACCCCTTCTCATACCCCAGGTCATGATGGACCAGGAATCTGCTGGTTGGTAAAGGTAATATTTATTTATATTCAAATCGAACATATGATATGATATGATATGGCATTTATAACGCGCCTATACACAAGTGTTTCAAGGCGCGACGAGGCAAGGGAGGGGGAACAAGGGAGGACAGACAACGATCTTACTAGGCCAGGTGTCATTCAAATCGCGCAAGTGCATGGAAAGGAGGGAGAGGGAAAAGTGTGTGGGGTAGGGGAGAGGGGAAAGTGTAGTACATGGGATAGTAGAATAAATAAGATAAAACGGCCAGATGGTAGCAAGTGCGAGGTAAGTGCAGGCATAAGTGCTGGTAGGGGGACTGTAGGGATACAGAAAACAGTCCCAGGGGTTGCCAGGGAGGCACTGCAGGAGTGCAACTGGCGGGGCCTGGGCCAGAGATCAGAAAGGGTGACCAGGTAACAAGTGCAGTTTCAGCCAGGAATTCAGCAGGGGAGAGAGGGAGAGAAAGCAGACGCAAAGAGGAAGGCTTTGAGGTGCTTCCGGAACCGGAGATGGTTCTCCTCAAGTTTCAGGGAGGCAGGAAGGCTGTTCCAGAGGGAGGCTCCTGCTGAAGAGAGAGATCTCCCACCAACTCGTTGCTTGGAGAAGCGTTCGACCCTGAGGGAGTTGGAGGCGGATGAGCGAAGAGCTCGAGAAGGAAGATATTTGGGAAGAGATAGTTGAAGGTATTGCGGCCCCAGGGCCCAAAAGGCCTTGTGGACAATGCAGAGGGTTTTGAACTTAATCCTCTGAGCCACTGGGAGCCAGTGCAGAGATTTCAGTCCTGGAGAGATACAATCCCTGGGCTTGAGGCCAAGGATAAGTCTCACAGTCCTGTTCTGGATAAGTTGCAGAGGGCGGAGAGTAGAAGCAGGCAGATTTAGATAGAGGCTGTTACAATAATCCAACCTAGAGAGAACCAGGGCTCTGGAGACGGTGAGCTTCTGGGGGATGGAGAGGAAAGGAATAATACCTCTTAGGAGGTGCAACTGGTAGTGTGACTTCTTAGAGACGTCAGAGATGTGAGGAGAGAAGCAGAGTGTGGAATCAAAGATGACCCTGAGGTTTCTAGCCTTGCAGGTGGGATCAGGAAGAGGGCCAAGAGAGGCCCACCAGAGAGATGCACGGAAGGAGGGAGTGGATGTGCCGATGAGTAGAATCTCAGTCTTACTGGCATTAAGGCAGAGGTCATTGGCGGCACACCACTCCTGGATAGCACACAGACAGTCAGAGATGAGGGAAGGAGAGGAGGAGGCCGAGTGTAGCCTGAAAATGAGCTGGATATCATCCGCATAGCACTGAAAATAGGGGCCGAGAGCGGCGATGCGGTGGGTAAGGAATGCCAAGTATACTTTTAATAGGGAGCAGCAATCACCAATGTGGTGACAATAACAGATAAGAAGGTATGTAAGGTACTTCAATTCACTATTTAGCAGCACAAATATAAAACACCAGAGAAAAGAACACTTTTGGCTTGTTTGGAAAGATAGCACTTAAGTTAGGATTTCCCCCTGCAATATTTCTCAACCCACAAATAAACAATTCTAAATAGATATATGGAAGCAGCAGGTAATCAGGAATAAGGAATGGAAGACAGAATTTGAATCCAACCTTCCCTCCCCAAACAAGAGAGAAAAACTGATTTGAAATCTTACACTTTAAAATGATGTTCGGAAATGGTTGGGTGAAACAATGAATGTGTGCAAAAATCCTTAAATCAGTAGAAATCTCTATGGGAGCAACATTGGAAAGATATTAACAATCATGAGCTATAGTTTGACCAAAAGTAAACACTTTGAATCTGAATGGAAGGTTGAAAATAATTTAAAATAAAAATCACACATGTAAATCTTTGCAAAATTATGGATTTACGCCTAAAATTAACCAAACGGTTTTTAAGAAAAACTGGTGAAATACATTTGGTTTGGGATGTAGCTATGTGTGTTAGGTATAATCAATAGTTGAAATGAAGTATCTAACTAGTAAACTGAGGAAGATATGCAAGGTTGAATGAGAGGCGTTTTTAGAAAAATCGAGTAGTGAAAACAGAAAAGAAACTCAGTTTGGACAAGAAAGTATTTACTATAGTTTTACTCTATGCTAGAGCATTCTGGCCAGAATACCAAGGAGGGACACAGTAAGCTCTAGAGTTGATTCCTGACTTCAACATCAGATCCCCAGTGTCCGCCCCGGCGGAACCAGTTGAATCACTCGAAGTTGGATTGATAGTTTAAGATTTACACAAGATAAAAATGACTAAGAAATGGATCTTAGCAAGATAAATCAAGAACAGGCTTGCAATAAGAATTCTGACAATGTTACAAATTATTAAGGTAAGGATAGGATGGTGATAGGATGGTTTAAAGATTGGAATGAGACAAGGCAAGATATGCTATGGTTTTCTATGATTCCTATTAATACTCACAGTCCACTTTAATTTAGGCTTTTGGACCGTCAAGGGTTCTGGTCATCACACGGCTGGGCAACTCAGGCAGGACAGGATCATCTAGGCTGTTCTGGTCACCGGACTGCACTGGACTAGCCTTTCTGGTTACTGGAGACTGGAGATCAGTGGGATGGCGAGTTTGCAGGCATGCATCTAGTAATAGCAAACCAGGTTTAACAGGATGCTTCACTTGGGTTTTTGGGATTTTTAGAATATGAGGCCTAGCTGAAAAGGGGTTCAGCAATGCATAGGCCTTGGCTTTGCAATGAAATCTGGAATCAGGATCAAACAGGATGAAGAAATCACGAACAGGACGCCACACAGGAAATCAGGAAGCAAGTCAGGAATCAGTGTCTGTGTTCTGTCAGGTTGCCTTATTTATCATGCCAAATGACATCCCGAAAGCCTATGGCAGGGGCAGGCTTACTGTCCACACCCATAATGCTAGGATTGGGCAAGAGGATAGTTTCCGCCTTACTCTTCGCTGATTAGATCACAGAAAAGGATGTCATGTTTATGGTGTTACTTTTACAATGTCTAGAAAGTCCCCTAGTTCCTAGAACCAAAATCTAATTTTACCACAAATACATATTTAGACAGTGATAGCCTCTGAGAAAATCAGATACACAGGTTACATATTTTGTGGTTCACATTTCAATCTAAACCCCAAGTCTAGGACCTGGCCTTTCTGCTACATTTTGGCAATTTTAACCATGAAAGATTTGGCCTAACATTTCCCAACTTTTTACACAGATGCGCATTTACCCCTGCAATGTGTGCACAGCATGTTATGTTTGCAATATCAATACTTTCCCCACAATCCGTCATTCTTTACAACTTCTGTTCCTTATGCAGTAAAAGATAGGAAAAGCATAAAATTAGATTTAAAACTACCAACTTTCATATTTTTCCTCATTTTTGCTGCAAAGTTAAATGTCTTAAAAGTGCTGTTACAAAATAGGCTTTTTAAAACCAACAGGACGTCTATTGTCACTTATCCGTTTTTTTCCCCAACTGTAAGCAAATGTCAATTCCTTTGAAGCAGGATGAGGGGCCTCTCTCTTGACTGAAGTTTATTGCCCCTCCAGCTTGAAAGGTGAGAGTCAGCCTGCTATTGTCTCATCCCGGAGCAAAGACGAATGTCTGATGCAACTTGGGAAGTCCCATTGTCCTGAGTCTTCAAAGCCTCCAAGCTAGCAATTAGCCTTTCCTGTGCAAGCAGTTTATGAGTTGTCACCCTTTCTCAGGGCTAGCAGCCGGCAGAGCAGGTTATTTTTTTATATATAGTTTACCAACTTATCCTGGGTTTAGCTTTTATTTTGTCAATTTAAATCTTGACGGAAACCTGTGGAGTCAAAACAGTTATATAGGAGTACTTTTACCATCGAGAAATATTTTTACATTTCTAAATGAGCATTCCTTTACATAATAATGTACTTTTAAATAGGCGATTTTGCTCTTCATTCAGGAAAAAGCACATTTAACTTGTTTCTTTAAATTCGGTTTTCATGTGCAGCAAATATATACTTTGTACAGCTCTAGTTCCTTCCTTGAGTGCTGGAGTTGTTTGCAGCATGGATAGATGTATCAGGCATCTGTTTAGAGTCTTTCTCTTACAGCGTATTCATTAGATACACTTGCAAAGTTTTAGCTGCGTTTCCCGTGTAAAATGAAAACACACTGGGCCTCATTACGAGTCACCCGGTATGGAAATAATGGTGGCGGTAAACCCGCCGCCACCGTTATTTCCATACCGGGTGATCTCAAGTCCTGCTGGCGGAGGTGTCATTCCCGCCAGGTCTGACCTGGTGGGTTTAACACCACCCGCCTACAGGCAGACATGGAAACAACGGCACCATCACGAGATGGTGCTGGTGTTTCCACTTCCCCATTCCCATTGAGTCCTATTGGACTCAATGGGAATGGAGATTTACTGAATTCCGCCTCCGGAATTCCCAGGTCACCGGGTCGTAATGCCCCAGTAATTCCGGGAATCACGGAGGCGGAATGGTAATACGAGTCCGGTGGTAACCTGCTGGAATTTCAGGCACGATTACCGCCTGACTCGTAATGAGGCCCACTGTCCCTGGTTGTTTTTCCAAAGATACTTTTGACAGGAACTGTCATTCAAATGAGGCCCGGTTTCTCTTGAGACACAATGAATGATCCTGAGCATTGCAGAACCTTTTTAATCACAGTGGATCAATGAGAAATTAATGAATTTAGCACCAAGCAGCACTTTTAAGGTTGAGAAAGTGTCATTTTAAAGAGGCATTTTGGGTTTTCAGCACAATGATGCTGCCTCTTTCACTTCACTCCATGTTAAATGTTGCAGAGCACACTGGCACCTTCCTGCAGTGAGTACTCGGTTCCACCCCACCTGAAATGGGGGTGGCAGGGTGGTGCAGCCATTTTCTGGTTGTTACAAATACGCAGTTTCGAGGTCTTGGCGCACACAGGAGTCAGCGCAGCCATTATGTGCTGTTCTTGCATCAATGCAGTAAAGTGATGTAGTGAAGCACATCTGAGTGGGTCAAAATATCCCACAGTGGCTATGGTGTGGGGTAGACCTCAGGGTCCTACAATGTAACAGTGGAAAGAGGACATTCTGTATTGCAATGAGATGGAACTGGAATACGGAAGAGTGGTGCATCCCTGTGCCAGACCCAGGAACATATGGGACCATTATAAACATCTTATTGTTCAAAAAGCCAGAGAACATAGGTAGGACTCTGGAGAGGGGATAGCCTTAATGTTTATAATGACAGTCTGTCGGGTTCGTTATGCAACTGTTGCTGAGGGTGGACAGGTGCTTCTGGGTGGGGGAGATATATGTTGGTGACACGGAGAAGCTAGACCATGTAATATGGGTTGGTTAAATACATGTAACTGGGGTAAAGGGGAACAGATGTATGTGGAAATCTGGAATGAGGGGGTTGGTTCAGTGGGCCACTGTCCTTTTTATGTGTGTTCTTGTTGTTGTTATTGAAATAAATAAAGAGTTAAAAAAAAAAAGATAGACAACGTGGCCAAAATTACCCTTTGCAGTCGCAATTTTCAGCCTCTGTTGGTCCAAATGAAGCAAAAAGGACAGCACCATCGGTTTGTCCCAAGAAAAGGGGTCAACATTTTTAGCTCTGCGACAACTGCAAAATCTGTTCCAATGGCCGCAGTACAGATTCTTTGTTGCTGATCTTCGGTATGAAAGCAACACCTACATTACGTCTTATGGAAGGTCCCAATTTTTGTATCTAAACTCATCAGAACTCAGTTGTGAAGATTCAGGGTTCTGATTTCTAGTGAAGAATGGGACCTCACTCTTGTGAGAGCAGATCCCCTCTTAGGAGAGGATGAATTGGAGGCCAGATGGACATGTCCAGAAGGTCCGGGGTGCCACATTCTGCTTGTGCAATGAGGATCATGGGCTTCCTGAACTTCCTCAGCCTCCTAATGGCATGAGGAATGACAGGCACTGGAGGAAACACGTACAGGAGTGGGAATTCCCCATCCACTACAAATGTTTCTCCCAGAACTCCTCTCTGAGGACATTCCCTGGAGCAGAACAGGTTGCACTTCCTGTTGACACTGCACGCAAACACATCCACTTGAGGGGTTCCCCAAAGTGTGAAGTTCTCTTAAAGGACTTCCTGAGCTAGCTCCCACTGGTGGGAGACTATGCTCTGCCTGCTCAGAGCATCCGCTGCCGTGTTGTCCTCTCAGGCAAGGTGAATTGCCGAAAGTGAGATTCCTTCTTGCAGGGCCCGGAACCGGAGCTGCATTGCCTCTCTACACAGTGGTAGTGACCCTACCCCTCCTCTCTTGTTTAGGTAATGCATGCCCACCGTGTTGTCCGTCATTATCAGGACATTCTTTCCCCGTACAGAGGGCAGAAAAGCCATTATCACTAGTCTGATTGCCTTCACCTCCAAAAGGTTGATGTGTAGTTTGGAGTCCAATAGAGACCAGCGACTGCTGATTACCAGATCGTTGGTATAAGCTCCCCAACCTGTGAGGGAGGCATCCGTAACTACTGTTATCTCCAGCCAAGTTTGCCAAAAGGGCTCCCCCTTCAACACGTTCTCCTCGCAGGTGCACCACAGGAGATCCTGCACAAACTTGCTCGGGACCTGAAGTAGATCTGTCATTCGGCCAGGCAACTGTGACCACTGGGATCTGAGGGGCCATTTTAGAGACCTCATTTTCAGACGGGCACTGGCACCAAAAAAATGCAAGATGCCCTGAAACTGAGCAACCTTAGAAAGTCGAAAGTCTGTAGACAATGGGAACTTTATGACCATCTTCTTACTATGTTGAGCCCTCACCTCGGGTAGCGAGGCTTTCCCTGAGGATGCATCCAGGACAGCTCCAATGAATTGAAGCTTCTGAGAAGGTATCATGTAGGACTTCTTGAAATTGAGGGAGAAGCCCAGCTTGTGGAGAGAGTGGCAGGACTTGTTTGCAAGAATGGGCCCATATCAGGCAATTGTCCAAGTAGGGGTAGATGTGAATCCCTCCCCTCTTTAGATTTGCTGCCACAACCACCATCAGCTTGGTAAAACCCTTGGGGCAGAGGTGAGCCCAAATGGCAGAATCCGAAATTGAAAAGGACAACTGCAATGCAATGGCGCTGGAGGAACTGGAGGATCTGAGAAAGAGTGACCATTTGAATTTGTCCTTCCTGAGGAACTTGTTCAAGCATTTCAAGTATAATATGTGTCTCAATCCTCCGTCCTTCTTTGTTATTAAGAAATAAGTGGAGTACCATCCCTGGTTCCACTCCACAACAGGCACTGGCTCTATGGCATCTTTGTTCAGCAGGATGTAAAACTCCTGAAGAAGGAGCGGATCCAGTACGTTGGAAGATTGACTCCCTGGTGGACAATCGGTCGGGAGGGCTTTTCAAGAGCGGGAGGCAGTAACCTTGGGCTACTGTCTGCAGGGCCTAAGCATTGAAGTAATGCCCCACCATTCTTCCAGATGCTGAGTCAGTCTGTCCCCCACCACAGTCCTGTCCACCAAGGCCTCAGAGACGTTTTGGTGACGCAGTGGTGGATGCTGATGGCAAGGAGATTGCAGTTTCTTGGGCGGGCTTATCACCTCGTCCACCACGAGGATATCTCCTCTTCCTCTGGTCATTTTTGTGCTCTGACCCCTTGTCCTTCCAACTGATGTAAAATAGCAGAAGGACAATCCCCTCCAACTTTTAGAAGCTGTTTGGGTCTGTTGCAACTGTCAAATTGCTGCGCTCAGCGATTTCGCTGCTGCTTTTGAGGACTGAAACTTTTCCAAACTTTCATCCGTCTTGGAGCCAAACAAATAGGAGCCGTCAAAAGGCATGTTCAGCAGCCTTGCATGGACATCTGGTGCAAAGCCAGATTTACGAAAACAGGCATATCTCTGCAAGACAGTACTGGCTGCCATTGCTCGGCTATCACTGTCAGCTGAGTACAATCCGGACTGGAGTGATTGGCACATTGCGTCCATATTTTTATGTTTCTTTATGTTTATGTTTAAGTACTTATAACGTGCCTTAGGCCCGAAGGCAAGCGGCGCACCAGAAATACCAAACAAATGCACAGAATCAATACAAACACAATGCGTCACAGATACAAAGCAATTAAAAACAGATTAAAAACTGTAACGCTCACCTGACTCCCACGGAGGCGCTGGCCTGGTTCGCGCTGCTGTGACCTCTTCTAAGGTGATGCGCAGGGTTCGGAAGATGGACTTGACCGGGCCCCCAAATCTGGCTTGTCTGGCTCGCAGAAGTATCCTTCTGTAGGCGAAAATAGGGGATTAACTGTCTGCGGGGTAATGCAATCAGCCTCCCACTTTCCCCTCTCACCCTCCTCGAAACCCTTCTGTGATTCCTCGTAGCGTCTCACCTTAGGGTCTGGAAGGACAAGCTCTCCATCCTGCTTGTCCTTCCAGACCCTAAGGTCTGATGCAGGGGCGCGTTGGTATCCAGTTACTTCACTGGATTTTCGGATTGGTGAGAACCAAACTTGCTTGGCTTCCAGGTAAGTTTTTTGATAAGAGGTTCCCCTTGTGTCCATGCATTAATATACTAATGCTAGTGTCTTTTTCCCCATAGGGGCCGGAGTGCGGAATGCCGGGGAACAGGCACCGACCCGAGATGAGAGGTGAAATCCTTGTAGAAATCAGGTAAGTCTTTAATGAGCGGTTTTTGGTAATGTCTTTTCATTCGCTCATTAACGCTGATGTCTCTTTTCCCCTTAGGGGCCGGGGTCCAGAAATGCCAGGATGCGGCGCTGACCCGAAATGAAGAGGGAATGAATCAACAGGTAAGTCTTAACATGGAGATTTAGCTTTCCTTATTCCCTTCTCTCTCTCACCTTTTGTTCTGGTCTTTTTCTCCCTAGGCGCTGGGGCGTGACTGCGAATCCGGATGATCGCTGCTGAACATGGAGGCGCCCTGTAAAGGTGAGTGGAATGCGGCGCTGCAGCGATCGACGCGATGAGCTTTTAAATAAAAGTCTTCCTTTTCAGGATTGTCGGCGAGATGTCTCCGGGATGCAGATTTAGCAGGTAAGGACTTTTCCTTCTTCTGTTCTCTTCT
Source organism: Ambystoma mexicanum (assembly GCF_040938575.1). Classification (NCBI taxonomy): domain Eukaryota; kingdom Metazoa; phylum Chordata; class Amphibia; order Caudata; family Ambystomatidae; genus Ambystoma; species Ambystoma mexicanum. Next base: position 643,788,422 of record NC_090939.1, read on the forward strand.
TCTCTTCCTTTGCAGGTGATCCAGGATGCTGGCAGGCGTGGCAGAAGTCAGGATGCAGGAGCAGACACGGTGAGCGTCCAGCTGCTAGATGCAGAACAACGCGAAGCACGTGTGGCTGTTCGGGTGGGGTTTAAATAGCCTTGGAAGAAGTTCCAGGTATGTATCCTTCCTCCAATCAGGTATGTATCCTTCCCCGGCCACGCCCGGATGGTAAATTAGTCCCAAAGGTAAAGTAGTTCCTTTCAGGCCTCAAGGAGGCCGGGATCCTGCAGCATGGTCTGCATCAGGTAAATGCACCCAAGCACTTCCATAATGAGCCTGGTGCCATAGACGCCAGGACACTGTCCAAAGGGCCCCTATATGGGGTTGCTGGGTCCTTCCTTGGGGACTGGATGTCCGCTTTCGGGGACGCAGGGCTTGAACCGGCTCCCCGGGAGCAGGCATCATGACAGCACTCCCCCCCAAGGGCCCTCCCAAGGTTGTTCCCTCCGGGGGTTTTGGTTTGTCTGGGAAGAGTCGGTGGAATTTCCTGACTAATCGAGGTGCATGCACATTGTCGCTGGGTTCCCACGACCTCTCCTGAGGTCCGTACCCCTTCCAATCAATTAGGTAGAACAGTTTTGACCTAAACATTTTTGAGTCTAAAATGTTCTTCACTTCGAATTCGGGCTCCCCATCTATTAGAATAGGTTCTGGAGGTTTGCGTAGTCGGGTTCCGGGTACCACTGGTTTCAGAAGTGACACGTGAAAAACAGGGTGAATTCGCATACTAGCTGGTAAATCAATTTTAACCGCCACTGGGTTAATTATTGCCGTAATAGAATAAGGTCCCAGATATTTTGGGTTAAAAGTTCGAGGCCCTTTGAGTGGTAAATGTCTGGTAGCTAACCACACTTGATCCCCAATCTGATACGGAGGTGCTTCACTCCGATGTAGATCAGCATTCTCCTTGTATTTTCTCTTGGCTTGTTGTAAATGCGTAGTTGCCTCTTTGAAGGCTTGGGTAATTGTAGAATGCAGATGTTCTACTGCAGGCATTCTGAGGTTCTGAGGTGAGTCAAGGTTTGAGGTTCGAGGGTGATGCCCAAACAAAGTATAAAAAGGATTGTGGCCAGTTCCAGAGTGTACCGAATTATTATATGCGTATTCGGTTATCCAAAGAATGTCTTTCCAGTTGCTTTCAGATTGCTGTAACATACACCGTAAGTATTGCTCAAGGGTCTGATTTGTCCTCTCGGTCTGACCATCGGTTTGAGGGTGGTGACTGGTCGATAATCTTACGTCGATCTGCGCCATTTGACAACATTTGCGCCAGAAGTGGGAAAGGAATTGGCTTCCCCGGTCAGAGATTAGTATAGATGGGAATCCATGTAGCCGAACAATATTTTCAAGGAATTCTTTGGCTAGGACAGAAGCTGAAGGTAAACCTTTCAAAGGAATAAAGTGGGCCATTTTGGAAAACAAATCCACAATTACTAGAATAGTATTGTACCCCGAACAAGGAGGCAGGTCCGTAATAAAGTCCATTGATAGGGTGTGCCAGGGTGCTGGCGGTATGTCTAGAAGTTGAAGGAGACCGGCTGGTCTTTTCTTTTGACTTTTATTTTGGGCGCAAACACCACAGGACATCACAAAAGATTTAACATCTTTTCGCCAAGAGGGCCACCAAAATTGTCGTTTCACCTTTTCCTCTGTCTTGGCAATACCGGGGTGTCCCTCTATTAATGCATCATGATAACCGGAAATAACTAGTTTGTGTAATTCCTTATGTGGCAGGAATTAGCGTCCTTGGAAATAAGGTAAACCATTATCTATAGTAAAGTCTGATCCCTTTTGTATCCAATCATGTAAGGTTGTAGGGTCCAGGAGTTGTTTCACTCTGGCTTGAATGTCTTCAAGCGTCTGTAACAAAGTCATGCCTAGAATCCTCTGTTCGGGAATTATTGGTACTGGTTCTGAGTTTGTATCAGATTCTCCCATTCCAATTCGGGATAAGACGTCTGCTTTGCCATTCTTGCAGCCAGGTCGATAGGTAATCACGAAATCATATTCAGCGAAAAATAAAGCCCATCGGAGCTGCCGTGATGACTGAGCCTTGGCGGTTTTCAAATACTGTAAATTCCGGTGATCAGTGATCACTGTGATGGTATGTCGAGCGCCAAGCAGATAATGCCGCCAGGCTTTAAAAGCGGACTTAATGGCTAACAGTTCTTTGTCCGTGATTGCATAATTAACCTTGGGTGCCGAGAATTTTCTGGACCAAAATGCTACGGGATGCAGTTGGTTGGTTTCGGGATCTTTGGGACAGGACAGCTCCCATGGCTAGGCTGGATGCGTCAGTCTCGACGACATGAGGGAGATCTGGACGTGGGTGTTTCAATATAGGTGCGGAGGTAAACTTAGCTTTTAAATCCTGAAAGGCCTGCTCGGCTTCTTCAGACCATTCAAAACGTTTATTTTTCCTCAAGAGTGCAGTAATGGGTTGTACCACGTGTGAAAATTCCGGGATAAACCTGCGATAGAAATTGGCAAAGCCGAGCATGCTTTGAACCCCTTTTACAGAGCTAGGTGATGGCCATTTGAGGATGGCATCCACTTTTCTTGAGTCCATTCGGACTCCTTTGGGTGTCAGGATGAATCCTAGAAACTCGACTTCTGTGGTATGGAAAACACATTTCTCCAATTTAGCAAATAGTTTGTGTTGGCGCAGTTTTTCAAGTACTACCCTGACGTGTTTTCTGTGATCAGATTCCGAAGAGGAGTACGCCAGAATGTCATCGATATATACGACAACACAAACATCAATGAGTTCCCGAAGGACATCATTCATGAAGTATTGGAAGGCAGCCGGCGCGTTACACAATCCGAAAGGCATCACCTGGTACTCGAATAATCCGTATTTAGTACGGAAGGCAGTTTTCCATTCGTCGCCTTCTTTAACTCGTACCAGATGATAAGCCTCCCGGAGATCTAACTTGGTGTATATGCAAGCGTCCTTCACCTGGTCAAGGAGTTCAGGGATCAGAGGCAGAGGATAACGGTTTTTAACCGTTATCTGGTTCAATGCGCGGTAATCGATACAAGTTCTAAGGTCGCCTTCTTTTTTGGGCATGAAGAACATAGCCGAGGATGCCGGGGACTTTGACGGGCGAATAAAACCATCAGCTAGGTATTGATCCAAATATTGTCTCAAATGCAGATTCTCAGGTTCGGTAAGGGCATAAATCCTGCTACAAGGGGGTTGTGCACCGGGCCCCAGATCGATTTGGCAATCGTACGATCTGTGAGGAGGTAACGTATTGGCCTGTTCCTTTTGGAAGACGTCCTGAAAGTCTTGGTATTCCGGAGGTAGTTGCATGGAGGCAGAGTGAACAGATGCTAGATTAATCTTCAGGTTTTCTGGGTAGCAGGTTTGTGTACAATCCGGGAAGGTTATTCTCTTAGCTCGCCAATCAATTCGATGATTATGTGTCTCTAACCAAGGGATTCCAAGAATAACCTGAAACTGTGGAGCCTTGATTACATCAAACACAACACCCTCCCGATGGCCGTCGGGACCAATAACAGTCACCTCAGTAGTGGAATGTGTTACCGGTCCAGAGGCAATTTCAGTTCCATTGACTGTGGTTATGACATCTTTGCTGGTTTTAGGACGGAGAGGGAGGTTAATCCTAGAGACCAATTCACGATCCACATAGTTTCCAATAGCCCCACTATCGATGTATGCCCTTTTTGCATGCAACCGCTTAGGCTGTTCTGGATCTACGAGAACCATTGGCACAATGAAATGCGAGGTCTGAGAGTTAGTTTTCAAGCTCGGCAAGCGGACCCCTACACTTGTCGGGCGGAGTCGTTTCCCGAAACAGAGTCTTCATGGTTTTTATCAGCGGCTCCTACCGCCTTTCGGGGTGGCTTTGCCGGGCAATCTCGGAGAAAGTGTCCAGAATTCCCACAATAAAGACATAATTTTAACTGCCGCCTCCTTTCACGTTCCTTTTGAGTTAAGGGTCCTTTAACCGCTCCAATTTGCATAGGCTCAGAGACATCAACTCCCTTGGGATTAGCATGGGTCTTGACCAACACCCGGGTCTCAAACCTGGACTGATCTGCTTTTCTGTTTTGAAGTCTGTGATCCAATTGGACCACTAAGTCTATATACTCTGTGCATTCTTGGGGCGGATTTACAACTTGGGCCAAGACATCTTTAAGTTCTCTGCGTAGGCCTCGATAAAACAACGTGACTCTTTTATCCTCTGGCCATCCCGTTTCCACAATTAGTCTATTAAAGGTTGCAATATAGGATAGGAGGTCCTGATTGCCCTGTCGCAGGGATATAAATTCGTCATCCAGAGCCTGCCCCTGAGAGAGTCCAGCTGTCTGGCCAGGTCATCAGTTCTTTCCTTTGATATTATTAATTCCCTCCTGAGGGCATTAGTCACTTGACGAGCAGCATGTACTTCGGCCCGTAATTCCCCCAGTAATTGGGCCAACTGATCAGTCTCAGAACTTTCCATAGCGCCTGGGTGGGAATTTGTAGGAAGGCTTCGCGTTCTGTAATGCTCACCTGACTCCCACGGAGGCGCTGGCCTGGTTCGAGCTGCTGTGACCTCTTTTAAGGTGATGCGCAGGGTTCGGAAGATGGACTTGACCGGGCCCCCAAATCTGGCTTGTCTGGCTCGCAGAAGTATCCTTCTGTAGGCGAAAATAGGGGATTAACTGTCTGCGGGGTAATGCAATCAGCCTCCCACTTTCCCCTCTCACCCTCCTCGAAACCCTTCTGTGATTCCTCGTAGCGTCTCACCTTAGAGTCTGGAAGGACGAGCTCTCCATCCTGCTTCTGATGCAGGGGCGCGTTGGTATCCAGTTACTTCACTGGATTTTCGGATTGGTGAGAACCAAACTTGCTTGGCTTCCAGGTAAGTTTTTTGATAAGAGGTTCCCCTTGTGTCCATGCATTAATATACTAATGCTAGTGTCTTTTTCCCCATAGGGACTGGAGTGCGGAATGCCGGGGAACAGGCACCGACCCGAGATTAGAGGTGAAATCCTTGTAGAAATCAGGTAAGTCTTTAATGAGCGTTTTTTGGTAATGTCTTTTCATTCGCTTATTAACGCTGATGTCTCTTTTCCCCTTAGGGGCCGGGGTCCGGAAATGCCAGGATGCGGCGCTGACCCGAAATGAAGAGGGAATGAATCAACAGGTAAGTCTTAACATGGAGATTTAGCTTTCCTTATTCCCTTCTCTCTCTCACCTTTTGTTCTGGTCTTTTTCTCCCTAGGCGCTGGGGCGTGACTGCGAATCCGGATGATCGCTGCTGAACATGGAGGCGCCCTGTAAAGGTGAGTGGAATGCGGCGCTGCAGCGATCGACGCGATGAGCTTTTAAATAAAAGTCTTCCTTTTCAGGATTGTCGGCGAGATGTCTCCGGGATGCGGATTTAGCAGGTAAGGACTTTTCCTTCTTCTGTTCTCTTCTTCTCTTCCTTTGCAGGTGATCCAGGATGCTGGCAGGCGTGGCAGAAGTCAGGATGCAGGAGCAGACACGGTGAGCGTCCAGCTGCTAGATGCAGAACAACGCGAAGCACGTGTGGCTGTTCTGGTGGGGTTTAAATAGCCTTGGAAGAAGTTCCAGGTGTGTATCCTTCCTCCAATCAGGTATGAATCCTTCCCCGGCCACGCCCGGATGGTAAATTAGTCCCAAAGGTAAAGTAGTTCCTTTCAGGCCTCAAGGAGGCCAGGATCCTGCAGCATGGTCTGCATTAGGTAAGTGCACCCAAGCACTTCCATAATGAGTCTGGCACCTATGGCGCCAGGACTGATGTCTTTTACGAGCCTGGCACCATAGGATCCACGACACTGTCCAAAGGGCCCCTATATGGGGTTGCTGGGTCCTTCCTTGGGGACTGGATGTCCACTTTCGGGGACGCAGGGCTTGAACCGGCTCCCCGGGAGCGGGCATCATGACAAAAACCACCAGAATAAAAACTTCAAATACATTACATTAAAAAGCTAAAAGGATAAAAACAACATGATATCAGCAAAATAAGAGCAACTGAACAGACCAATGCAGCTTAGTAAATAAGAAGGTCTTGAATGCCTTTTTAAAAGATAAATGAGAGGAATCCAATCCCAGGTTAGCAGGTAATTTATTCATGAGTGTCAGAGCTAAATAAACTGAAGAAACATCTTCCTGCTCTCTTAAAGGGGAAGTGTGCTCAAAAATGTTATTGTCCCGATAGTTCGGAGATGTATTTTTAAGCATACTGTAATCGATCGTAAACATTTTTCCTATGCATTTTACCTTAGTTTTCCTCACTTTTACAAATGCGAAAACAGCGGGTTGTGCGTGGCCATTTTGTACTAATGTTATCCGTTGACTAACTTCAGGGACGCTCACAGCAAGAATACAGATCGCCCACCCCTGAAGCTGACATCACTAGACGTGTATGGCCCTTTTCACAGCGCCAATGCACATCTCGTGTCAACGTTCTCTGTGCACAAGCTATTACGTGTATCCATTGAAATGGCAGGATGCCTCGTTCATCAACAAGTATAAACAGACCCCTTCTCATCAGACAACATTGGAGTTGTTTCTTCAATCGTTTCACTGAATTTTGTTTTGGATCGCCTGTGATTCGTTTCTGCTCTGTTCAGCTATCTTCATAGTACGAAGCCCCTGCGAACAGATACTTCTACTAGCAGAACTGATTTCAATCGTCACTTGCATTTTATTAGAAAATGTGTCATATAATGACAACAATTCAGCCCTACCAGTACGAGCCTGAGTATTCTGAGGAGGAAGTAATTTAAAGAGAAAGATGCAGAAACCAAGGGGATTTGAACGATAGTTGGGCAGATGAATCACCGGATCATGGCCCTGAGCCTAGTCGCGTGGAAGACGTTTCCACCTGGTGTACCTGCAATCGTTGCAAGGTCATGCCAACCGAGGTGGAGAACTGCTGCTGCCAATAAAACTTTTGATGCTTGGCCTACATATCAGAAGAAGACACACCACCGCTATGCGTTACCGAGCTGCATAACTTGAGGACAGCCTGCCTCACAAGGTCCGTGTTGAGGATTATGATGGTGCTTATGCGCGAACTGTGCGCAACAGGTCACCATTGCAATCCAAGTAACGAGTAAGTGTACTCTAGTTGTGATGTCATTTTGACCACTGAGAAGACTATAGATATCTATATCCATTACATGTCTGTAGCATATCGACATAGTCAATATGTAGATGCTGAAATGGACCATTCGGTTGAGGTATTACTCCTCTAATCGTTCTCAATTAATGCCCAGCAGTACATTTTTGACACACAATGCAATTCACCATAAACAGTGCAACGCGTTCCAACAAATTAGGAGTGAACCAGTCTTCTGCAATATTGGCAGCAAGACTTTGTCTAGTTACATGCGCGGGGTAATGCAGCTGTTCATGCGCAACCTTTAATAAAGTTACTGGCATCACTGGCTTTCCAGTTATGTCCTGTCACCATAATGCTTCCTTGTGGGATAAAGAACATCCCCTTTGTTTTCACAGTTCTTGCTCTTCCGTTTGTGCGCTTCCCTGATTCACTATTAATTGGGTTATAGACAACTTATTAAACCCCTATTGTTATAACATGGTTCTAGCCAAATTTGCTTTAATATCTTCAGTATCAAACTCGAAATATTGGAAGAGTATGCAACACTTTTGGCTTCTGCATCTGCGACTTCTTTCCCGTAAGAGATCAAATCTGTTCATTTAGTATGCGCTGCGCATTTAACGACCGCTATGGCTACTGGGAATTGTAGTGCTTTAATGAGCCTCTCAAATAACGACGCATGTTCCACCGGAATGCCGTCTGCCTGGAGATAGCAGCTCCCTTTCCAATGTGCCAGCCCTGCATGTACGGTTTATGTCACATAGGCGGAGTCACTGTACGCCGTCACTTCCTGTCCTTCATGTTTCTCAAGTGCTACAATAAGCGCTATTAAATCTGCTGCTTGTGCTGAACAGTGAGACAGTAGTATTGCACTTGGTGCGTCTTCAAATTCTTCATTAAATCTGTGTATCACTAATGTGGTGCCTGAATGCCTTTCCCCACTAGTCAAATCAATTTTCAAAGAACCATCAATAAAAAGAATCTCCCCTCCCGCTAATGCATTCTCCTTCACACTGGGTATATCATGATAAAATTCAACATTATTGGCACAGTCATGCACATGATCACCTTCTTCTATGGCTTCAGCTATAAATGTGGCTGGGTTCGCTGTTTCACATCTTACAATTTTGATTTCTAGGTTAGAAATCATTACCTCGCTGGCCACCAGGGGGCGCACGGATGAGTAGCCTTCCTGTGTGAGCTCTCTCCTCAGAGGTCCTGTAATGTGACTTGAGTCCCCACATTACACCGCCCCCGGCACCCCCAACGGTGGAGCAGACATGGGAAGACTCCCCATCAATCCGCAAAAAACCCGATTGAAATTGGACGTATAGACCGGGAGAAATCTGCAGTGAAGGTTCTCCCGCTGGTGACAACGGGAGACACGGGACCTACGCAGCTCATCACCGAGGAGGCCACGAGCTCCTGCTGCCCGACAAACAACTAAGTGAGTGCCCGACGTCCCGTCACCCTCCCTACGCATCCCCTGAGGACACTCGAACGTGGCCCGCGAGAGCAGGAGTGCAACCGGGCCCCCGTGTGCCCGAATTGAGGATGCCCGGTGACGACATGCTCTCACCCAATGCCCCAAGGGCGTGAGCATTACTTATAACGTGAGCTTTCCTTTTATTAACCCTCGACTCTCAATGTCTCTTTCACATGTTCAAGTGTCAAGCCTGCTGTGGTGCCTTTACACAAGTCTGCCAGGGCCTATTCTAAAAAAAATCTTGGCAGACATTTTTTTGCCAGCTGTAACAGCATTGGGAAACCTGCTTTGGCACACTCCGGCTAGGATTGTTGTTATATTATATTGAAGGTCTGAAACAAGTCTGTGCTTTGGACAATGGACTGCTGAGCGCCGTGCACCCTCCAAAATGATCAATGAAGTGCCAGTCCCACGCACGGTGCTTCCACAAGATAACCACCCATCGAGGCCTGCTCCAGCAGCACATTGCACTGTGCTGACCCTGCAAACCCCAGGAGTAGTGATCTACGCCAGACAAAAGAACAGTATCCTGAGTCTGGGACCCCTGAGAAACTTCCAATAGTGGGATACAAAGTACTGACTCCCTCGGCGCAGGGGCAATAAGGGGCGCCACTCGGAAGGCAATACTCACTCACCGTACAAGAACACCACAGATTCCTCACAGGCACCGCATAGCACGCAGCGATCTTTCGGCCAGATAGCTCCCCTTGTGGGAAGCGTCCCCAGGCGGAGCAGCGACCGGACCCCTCGGGCACCTCTCCAGCATCCTTACGATCTCCGTAACAACCTCAACACTTGGCCCTGCCCTTCAGCTGCCGACCTACACTCCTGCACAGAGGGTAAGGGCCCGATTCAGGGGCGTGTGCCTCCTCTAACCCCAGGACCACTACATGAACGCCAAGAGCAGACTAGTCACATACGCTTACGCCTCACCCTCCTTGCCCCTTGAACAGGAAGTAACAATGGCAACAGATGTTGCCGAAGCGGGGACCGCTGCCACCAAAGGGGACATTGCGGCACTTCTTTGTGAGATAAAAAACATGGGAGCCGGCCTACGTGGTAAAATCGACAAGATCACCCACAGAATAGACAATTTTGAAGAAAGACTGGAAGGTGTGGAGAACAACCAAGCCTCGATTGACACCCTTGAAGCTCAAATGGATACAAGGATACGTAATATTGAAAAGAGGGAGGGGAGATACGCCTGAAAATGGACGACTTGGAAAACAGAGAAAGAAGGAATAATCTCCGATTTTTGGGAATTCCAGAATCCGAAGGAGAAACTGAGGACTCACTCAAAACCACAATACATAACATCATAAAAATTTTAATGGCAAACGAAGAGATAGACGAGCCCAAAACAGAACAAATCCATAGGGCAGGTGGGCCCCCCGGTGGCCCACGCTCTGTCCTCGCAAGATTCCACTGATACCTGGACATGAATAGGATCCTGGCGAAGGCTAGAGCCGGAGATTTGCTTACAATGGGGGGTGCCCAAATTACCATCTTCCAGGACCTGTCATCGCTCACGTTAGCGTTAAGGCGTCTCTGCAGTCCCCTGACGAAATGGCTCAAAGAGCGGGGCACGAGATACAGATGGGGGTACCCCTTCTCCCTCACATTTGAACACGGAAGCACGAAGGTGGTCCTCCGGTCTGAGGAGGATATCAAGGACTGCATTACGGACATTCTAGGGACAGCCCCAGGGGATGGCCAAAGAGATCACAAGGGACGCGCCGAAATGCAGTGGGAACTTCAGGGCCCCAGACAAAAAAGGGTGAAAGGTTCAAGGAAATATAGACGCCCTAACACGCCCGAAAATGGAAAATGAAAAGGCATCGCTTGAACCTCGTGGAGCAACGGATTGAAATCTACGATTGAAATGTCCTGAGACAGCCATTCCTCATTTCACACCGGCATGAACGCTGTCAGGACGGCTGCACCTGGCCGTGGAGCCACCCCCCGAAGTAAGGGGGGAAACGGACTTCCGAAGGAAAGGCCGGAGAACGCACATATCGTTATATTTTTGTTATTTTTCTACTGTTATTGTTGAAATATATGATGTTGGGGGGAAAAGAGGGGCGGGAGAAGGGGACTCAACTGTATACTGCGATGTTATAATCGAGCGGGACCGTGAGGCAACCGTCCCCACTGGTGGTCCGATACTGGACTGAACTTTTCCACCAAGTCCAAATCAGACACCGCCAAAGTCCTGAAAATGGCACAACTTCAGTTCTTGGGTTTGCTTGAACGCCATCAACTCGGGAGGGGAGGGGAAAGGGGGGAGAGGGAGAAGAGAAACTTGGGGAAAGTAGTAGCACCGTCTGAACAAATCCGCAACATCAATAACAGTGTGGGACTGAGAGATTGGACAATTGCCTGGCCGCTGAAAGTTAGCATTGCCTCAATGATACCCAATGATGGCATCACTTGATGAACTTAAACTGAGGGATTCGCTTAGAGTGGGGACCGTCAATGTGCAGGGCCTGAACTCACCAACCAAGAGGTCATTAGTCCTTAGAGAATTCTGCAGATCCAATATTGACATACTCCTCCTGCAGGAGACCAAGTTTGCCAAAGGGGAGGAGCGAAGCATCCTGGGGTAGTGGGGAGGCCTGGAATTCTGGGGATCAGGCCCACTCAGGAAGGGAGGAGTCGGAATCCTACTCAGAAAAGGAATCACATTTGAACTGGCAAAGGTATGGTCCGATGTGGCGGGTCGTGCTCTCCTGATAACGGGGGAAATAGCAAAAGTGAAAGTAACTATTGCCACAGTATACGCACCCAACACTGGGTAGACTGCATTCCTAGAGAAAACGATCCCTAAAGTAATGTTGGAAGCCACAGGCCATATCATCCTGGGAGGAGACTTCAATCAATGGTCCGACCCGGATAGGGACTGGAAACCGGGCAAACCCGAAACGAGAACCCAACATAAGGGAGGGCACACTGAGCGGCCGCAATAATGGAACTGTATGACATGAAGGACGTGTGGAGAATTATGCATCCCAATGAGAGTGGGTATACCTTCTATTCAAACCCCACCACACGTTCACGCGTATTGATTATATATATCTCACGAGCGAACTCACATCCAGTACACAGCATGCAGACATCCCAATTGCGTGGTCGGACCACGACATGGTCCTAGTAGGCATCACCTGGGCCGACCTACCTGTCATGGGAGGGAAGTGGCGGTGCAACGAGACCCTCTGTAAAGACCCGGTTTTCAAAGCCGTCATGAAGACTGAAATACATCAATATTTTCAACTGAGCAATGATGGGGAAGTTACCAAACAAGCAGTCTGGAAGGCGGGAAGGCCACATGGAGGGCATTTTAATACGAGAGGGGGCCTCCAAGAACAGGGAGCGGAAGATCATAGAACAAAGGTTACGCACTGAAATACGTCACCTAGAGGTAGAGATAAGGAAAGACCCTAAAGTAGACCCTGATAGAATGAAAACAGCCCAACCCAAAAGAGATGAACTGCGGTTACTGGAACACAACCAAGTAGTAGGAAAACTGCGGTTCCTAAAACAGAAATTTTATGAAAAAGGGGACAAGGCTGATGCTCTATTATCCACCAGACTCAGAGAACAGAGAGCAGAACACAGGGTGAATTAAATATTTGAGGACCCGTCCTCCCCTGCCCATATCCCCCACACCATCCCGGAGGCCTTTGCCAATTTCTATGAGGACCTGTATACCTCTGAAAGAACCCCTGGCTAGTCAGATATACACTCCTATCTAGCCCCAATCACCATGCCCACAATAACACAGATAGAAACTGAGCTCCTTGAATCCCCAATTATTGAACAAGATATCCACGATGCAATTAAAAGGCTAACACTAGGTAAATCCCCAGGGGAAGATGGCTACACGGCTGATTTTTATAAAACTTTCACTAAGCAATTGCCACCCTTTCTGACTGAACTATTTAATGAAATAATAGAGACGGGCGTGGCACCGGAATCCTTCAAAAAGGCACTGATTACAGTGATCCCCAAGGATGGGAGAGACCCTACATTTTGTGGATCATACCACCCTATTTCCCTCCTTAACCTTGATGCCAAAATCTATGCTAGGGTACTGGCTGCCAGACTGGAATCACTTATGCCCCACCTGGTCCACCCAGATCAGGTCGGCTTTATATTGGGGAGACAGGGAGCTGATTCCATGCGGAACACACTGCACCTCATCCATGTGGCCCACAACCTCCCCAACCACCCCGTCCTAATGTCTATAGACGCAGAGAAGGCTTTCGATAGAGTAGAATGGGAATTCCTGGGGGCAGTCTTGCAGAAAGTTGGAGTAGGCCCAAGAACTAGAAGAGGGATACAAGCGATATATACGTCCCCCGAGGCTTCGATATTTGTAAATGGAGAATACTCCAGGTGGTTCGAACTGAAACGCGGGACAAGACAGGGATGCCCCCTCTCTGCAATCCTATTTGCTTTGTCATTAGAACCCCTGGCACAAAAGATAAGATCTGATCCTTTGATAGAGGGGATGTGGCTAGGGTCAAAAGAATACAAATTAGCTCTCTACGCAGATGACATTCTCCTTCATGTGACTAACCCCTCAGAGTCTGTCCCCCAGGCATTGAAGCTAATAGACGACTATGGCCAGTTATCTGGGTTCAAAGTAAACAGGTCCAAGTCCGTTTTGTTCCCCCTCCAAGGAACCGCAGAAGGGAATGATATCAAGTTCCTCCCATTGGGCCTTAAGTTAGAACATACTGCGCTCCAATATCTAGGCATAAAGGTCACCAAAACCCTGAGTGATCTATTTCAGGCCAATGTCCCCCCTCTCTTCCAGCGATTCGAAGCCGATCTTAAAAAATGGACTAAACTCACAATCTCATGGCTCGGCCGAATTAATGCAGTCAAGATGGTCTGCCTTCCCCGTTTCCTGTACCCATTCCAAATGTTACCAGTCGAGATACCGAAGGAATTCTTTATTGACGCCAAGAAGAAGATGATGAAATTCATATGGCAGGGGAAAAAAGCGAGAATCCCATACAATACATTAACACTTCCCAAGGACAAGGGAGGAGTCGGACTGCCCGACCTGAGAACTTATTATAAAGCCGCCCAGTTGCGCATCCTAATCCCTCATCTCAGAGAACACAAAAACCTACAATGGGTCCAAATGGATAACCACTATCTGTCCCCGGCCACGGTGTTGGAATGGCTATGGACTCCACACAAAAGGGTACTACGAAAAATCAAAGGCCACCCCATCCTGAGCACTATATGGAGTATACGGCGGACAGGCAAGGAAATGCGCAAAATCACCACCTGGCCGTCCCCCCTCAGTCATCTGTGGTCTCCCGGCATAAACAACCATATACCGGACGTGGCTAGGTTTCAAATGTGGTATGAGGCGGGGCTTGAGAGAGTGGGCCAACTGCTAAAGAAAGACTCGTTCATCACTCTCCCAGAATTGACTGAAGCCTTAGGCATAGGCACCCTATCCACGTTCCAGTACATTCAACTGAAAGGGGTCCTAACGAAGGCTGAATGGAAGGACAAATTGAACAGAGACCTGACCTCATTTGAGAAGATATTGGACTCTAAATTGGAAATGAGAGGTCTCATATCTATGATGTACCAGGAATTAATTGTGGCAGGCGAGGGTTCTACAGACCCCTTAGATTGAGATGGGAAAAAGACTTTGGGGATGAAACTCACCCCGATCAATGGGAAACAATGTGTAGAGCGGCCTCCAGAACGTCAATATCCAGCCAATACAAACTCCATGCCATCAAACTCTTACACAGGTGGCAATACAATCCCCTTAGACTTTCTAAAATGTCCCAAACAGTGAGCAATACATGCTGGAGGAAGTGTGGAGAAATAGCCAGTTACTGGCATATGTGGTGGGGCTGCTCGCGCATTAGAGTATTCTGGGACGAGGTCCTCGGGTGGATCAAAGAAATAGAAGGGATTCAAAGAGACGCTGACCCATACGGACTTCATTCTATTCAGCCTAGAAGGGGAGGAAAATGATTGGTCCAGAGTTAAAGGCTTGACTCCCCATCTACTATTGGCGGCCAGAGCCCTATTGGTGATCAAATGGAAATCTGCGACGGTTCCTGGAAAGAACGAATGGATCACCTTAGCCACGAATATTTACCTGATGGAAACAATAATTGCCTCTCTGCACGGCAAAGCCGCCCAATGTGAAGCGCTCTGGTTAGAATTTAAGAACAAACATTTCGTAACAAACATTGACTCCCAAGCGGAGGAGCCTTGCGGATCCTGACGGAAAACGTGAAATCCAATTGACAACGGTGGAAAAGGACTCACAATAAGCGCCCACAGAGCGACCAGACAATGGAAATATGACCAAAATGTCTTTAATGTTCCCATGCTTCTACAACACTCAACGGATGTGTGCTACACCAAGGAAGGGAGGGAGGTGGGGAAAGAAAGTTTTCGAGTTAAGTCAAATATACCCTGAAACAAGCAACGAAATACATGCTGTGTATGTCACTCGGGACAATGCGCCTCGTCTCTATTACGCAATCAATTGTGAATAACGGCATGTTGTATAATGTGTTTTTTTTTATTTGTCTTTTTCTCTCTTTGATAAATCAATAAAAGCTAATAAAAAAAAAAGAAATCATTACCTCATAAACTGAAGCTCTTTGAGATGTCAATGTGCCCTGGGTTTCGCTAGAATAGCAAATATAGCATGCTCCACGTAAAGGGTCATAGAGCAGCCCATGACAATACTTGTAGACTTCTCAATTTCAAATGCGGCATCTGCCAAAGATTGTTCGCAAGGGCAGTGTCCTATCGTAACTGGGTCTAAAATCCCACTATGATATGCCAAAGGTTTGTACCCTAATGTGGTTTTTTGTGTAAGCATTGCTGTCATTACTGACCCATTTGTGTGTGAAAACAAATAATATTCCTCGCCATAGTTGGGAATTCCTAAAACTGGGGCTGTACAACTTGCTTTTTTCAATTCTTCAAATCCCTCCTCCATTTCTTCGGACGATTCTAGTTTTGTTTTACCAACTTGTGCCTTTTTTAATGCTTGCAGAAGTTGTGTTGTGTATGTGCTATAATCAAACACCCAGGCTCTAACTTAATTGCACAAACCCAAAAACAGTTGCATCCCTCTCCCTGTTTTCAGTTTTGATGTTTTCATGATTGCCTCAGCTCTCTCAGGTGTCACTTTTTTCGTTCATGCAAAAGCAACTATCGTATATATAACACCACTTCTTGACAGTACTGTAACTTCTCCTTGTCTACCTTATATCCCTTATCTTCTCGAATAGTCAATAATCGGATAGAGTCTTGTCTGCACCTATCCACTGTTTTACTGCAAATCAATAAGTCATCTACATACTGTATCACCACACTTTCTAGATCGATATTGCCTAGATCCATCTGTAGGACTCTGTTAAAGATTGATGGGGACTCACAGTACCCTTGGGGCTAACAAGTATATTTTAGTCTCTTTTGGTGAAACATAAATGAAGTCAAATATTGGGAGTCATTATGCAACGGGATCGAGAAAAATGCATTTTTCAAATCGATCACTGTGAAGTATCAAGCTTTTACTGGCATACTACACAATATTGTCACTGGATTAGGAACTATAGGAAACTCAGCATCTACAATCTGGTTAAGAGCTCTCAAATCCTGGATAAATCTCCACGACCCTGCTTTAGATTTTTTTAGCAGATACACCGCGGTATTACACAATGACTCTGATGGCACCAGAATCCCATGATTCATCAGTGCTGAAATAGTCTGAAATATGTCTTCATCAGCTTCTCAAGACATGGGGATTCGGTGTGCAACCATGCCGGCAGACCTCATGCATGTAGAAACGAGCTGTCCTCCAGTGCTGCGATTTTTGGAAAAAATATTTGAGACGCTGAGCGGCACTATAAGAGAGAGGGTAGAACTAGAACTGTATATTGCTTTGTTGAGTACTACCAGACAGATTCCAGGAGATTGGTGTTAAGTATTTCAATCAGGCGATACACCCTGGTCTGAAATGCTTATTTAATTATATATATATAGGTTCAATATTCTGAGTGATATACCACTCATATCACACCCCTTCTCATACCCCAGGTCATGATGGACCAGGAATCAGGCTGGTTGTTAAAGGTGATATTTATTTATTTATTTAAATTCAAATCGAACATATGATATGATATGGCATTTATAACGTGCCTATACACAAGTGTTTCAAGGCGCGACGAGGCAAGGGATGGGAACAAGGGTGGACACACAACAATCTTACTAGGCCAGGTGTGATTCAAATCGTGCAAGTGCATGGAAAGGAAAGAGAGGGAAAAGTGTGTGGGATAGGGGAGAGGGGAAAGTGCAGTACATGGGATAGTAGAATGAATAAGATAATAAAACGGCCATATGGTGGCAAGTGCGAGGTAAGTGCAGACATAAGTGCTGGTAGGGGGACTGTAGGGATACAGAAAACAGTCCCGGGGGTTGCCAGGGAGGCACTGCAGGAGTGCAACTGGCGAGGCCTGGGCCATAGATCAGAAAGGGTGGCCAGGTAACCAGTGCAGTTTCAGCCAGGAACTCAGCAGGGGAGAGAGGGAGAGAAAGCAGACGCAAAGAGGAAGGCTTTGAGGTGCTTCCGGAACCGGAGATGGTTCTCCTCAAGTTTCAGGGAGGCAGGATGGCTGTTCCAGAGGGAGGCCCCTGCTGAAGAGAGAGATCTACCACCAACTCGCTGCTTGGAGAAGCGACTGACCCTGGGGGAGTTGGAGGCGGATGAACGAAGAGCTCGAGAAGGAAGATATTTGGGAAGAGAGAGTTGAAGGTATTGCGGCCCCAGTGCCCAAAAGGTCTTGTGGACAATGCAGAGGGTTTTGAACTTAATCCTCTGAGCCACTGGGAGCCAGTGCAGAGATTTCAGTCCTGAAGAGATACAATCCCTGGGCTTGAGGCCAAGGATAAGTCTCGCAGTCCTGTTCTGGATAAGTTGCAGAGGGCGGAGAGTAGAAGCAGGCAGATTTAGATAGAGGCTGTCACAATAGTCCAACCTAGAGAGAACCAGGGCTCTGGAGATGGTGAGCTTCTGGGGGATGGAGAGGAAAGGAATAATACCTCTTAGGAGGTGCAACTGGTAGTGTGACTTCTTAGAGACATCAGAGATGTGAGGAGAGAAGGAGAGTGTGGAATCAAAGATGACCCTGAGGTTTCTAGCCTTGCAGGTGGTTGCAGGAAGAGGACCAAGAGAGGCCAGCCAGAGAGCTGCGGGGAAGGAGGGAGTGAGTGTACCGATGAGTAGAATCTCAGTCTTACTGGCATTAAGGCAGAGGTCATTGGCGGCACACCACTCTTGGATAGCACACAGACAGTCAGATATGAGGGAAGGAGAGGAGGAGGCCGGGGTAGCCTGAAAATGAACTGGATATCATCCGCATAGCACTGAAAATTGGGGCAGAGAGCGGCGATGCGGTGGCCAAGGAGTGCCAAGTATACTTTTAAAAGGGAGGAGCAATCAGCAATGTGGTGACAATAACAGATAAGAAGGTATGTAAGGTACTTCAATTCACTCTTTAGCAACACAAATATAAAACACCAGAGAAAAGAACACTTTTGGCTTGTTTGGAAAGATAGCACTTAAGTTAGGATTTCCCCCTGCAATATTTCTCAACCCACAAATAAACAATTCTAAATAGATATAAGGAAGCAGCAAGTAATCAGGAATAAGGAATGGAAGACAGAATTCAAAATCCAACCTTCCCTCCCCAAACAAGAGAGAAAAATGGATTTGAAATCTTACACTTTAAAATGACGTTCGGAAATGGCTGGGTGAAACAATGAATGTGTGCAAAAATCCTTAAATCACTAGAAATCTCTATTGGATCAACATTGGAAAGATATTAACAGTCATGAGCTATAGTTGGACCAAAAGTAAACACTTTGAATCTGAATGGAAGGTTGAAAATAATTTAAAATAAAAATCACACATATAAAACTTTGCAAAATTATGGATTTACGCCTAAAATTAACCAAACGGTTTTTAAGAAAAACTGGTGAAATACATTTGCTTTGGAGTGTGGTGGGTTTGGGATGTAGCTATATGTGTTAGGTATAATCCAGAGTTGAAATGAAGTCTCTAGCTATTAAACTGAGGAAGATATGCAAGGTTGAATGAGAGGCGTTTGTCGAAAAATCGAGTATTGAAAACAGAAAAGAAACTCAGTTTGGACAAGAAAATATTTATTATAGTTTTACTCTATGCTAGAGCATTCCAGCCAGAATACCAAGGAGAGACACAGTAAGCTCTAGAGTTGATTCATGACTTCAACATCAGATCCCCAGTGTCTGCCCCGGCGGAACCAGTTGGATCACTCAAAGTAGGATTGATAGTTTAAGATTTAGACAAGATAAAAATGACTAAGAAATGGCTCTTAGCAAGATAAATTAAGAACAGGCTTGCAATAAGAATTCTGACAATGTTACAAGTTATTAAGGTAAGGATAGGATGGTTTAGAGATTGGAATGAGACAAGGCAAGATATGCTATGGTTTTCTATGATTCCTATTAATACTTACAGTCCACTTTAATTTAGGATTTTGGACCGTCAAGGGTTCTCGTCATCACACGGATCGGGTCTAACCAAGGACAGCTGGGCAACTCGGGCAGGACAGGATCATCTAGGCCGTTCTGGTCACGGGACTGCACTGGACTAGCCTTTCCGGTTACTGGAGACGGGAGATCAGTGGGATGGCGAGTTTGCAGACATGCATCTAGTAATAGCAAACCAGGTTCAACAGGATGCTTCACTTGGGTTTTTTGGGATTTTTAGAATTTGAGGCCTAGCTGAAAAGGGTTTCAGAAATGCATAGGCATTGGCTTTGCAATGAAATCTGGAATCAGGATCAAACAGGATGAACAAATCAGGAACAGGACGCCATGCAGGAAATCAGGAAGAAAGTCAGGAATCAGTGTCTGTGTTCTGTCTGGTTGCCTTATTTATCATGCCAAATGACATCCCTAAAGTATATGGCAAGGGCAGGCTTACTGTCCACACCCATAATGCTAGGATTGGGCAAGAGGATAGTTTCCGCCTTGCTCTTCGCTGATTGGATCACAGAAAAGGATGTCATGTTTATGGTGTTACTTTTACAATGTCTAGAAACCTCCCCTAGTTCCTAGAACCAAAATCTAATTTGACCACAAATACATATTTAGACAGTGATAGCCTCTGAGAAAATCAGATGCACAGGTTACATATTTTGTGGTACAGATTTCAATCTAAATCCCGAGTCTGTAGGACCTGGTTTAGCCTTTCTGCTACATTTTGGCAATTTTAACCATGAAAGATTTGGCCTAACATTTCCCAACTTTTTACACAGATGCGCATTTACCCCTGCAATGTGTGCACAAAATGTTATGTTTGCAATATCAATACTTTCCCCACAATTCGTCATTCTTTACAACTTCTGATCCTTATGCAGTAAAAGATAGAAAAAGCATAAAATTAGATTTAAAACTACCAACTTTCATATTTTTCATCATTTTTGCTGCAAAGTTAAATGTCTTAAAAGTTCAGTTACAAAATAGGCTTTTTAAAACCAACAAGAAGTCTATTGTCACTTATCAATTTTTTTTTCCCCAACTGTAAACAAATGTCAACTCCTTTGAAGCAGGATGAGGGGCCTCTCTCTTGACTGAAGTTTACTGCTCCTCCAGCTTGAAAGGTGAGAGTCTTAGCCTGCTATTGTCTCATCCTGGAGCAAAGACGAATGTCTGATGCAACTTGGGAAGTCCCATTGTCCTGAGTATTCAAAGCCTCCAAGCTAGCAATTAGACTTTCCTGTGCCAGCAGTTTATGATTTGTCACCCTTTCTCAGGGCTAGCACCCGGCAGAACAGCTTATTTTTTTATATATAGTTTACCAATTTATCCGGGGTTTAGCTTTTATTTTCTCAATTTAAATCTTGACTGAAACCTGTGGAATCAAAACAGTTATATAGGAGTACTTTTACCATCGAGAAATATTTTTACATTTCTAAATGAGCATGCCTTTACATAACAATGTACTTTTAAATAGGCGATTTAGCTCTTCATTCAGGAAAAAGCACATTTTACTTATTTCTTTAAATTCGGTTTTCATGTGCAGCAAATATACACTTTGTAGAGCTCTAGTTCCTTCCTTGAGTGCTGGAGTTGTTTGCAGCATGGATAGATGTATCAGGCATCTGTTTAGAGTCTTTCTCTTACAGCTGATTCTTTAGATACACTTGCAAAGTTTTAGCTGCGTTTCCCGTGTAAAATGAAAACACACTGGGCCTCATTACGAGTCACCCGGTATGGAATAATGGTGGCGGTAAACCCGCCGCCACCTTTGTTTCCATACCGGGTGATCTCGAGTCCTGCAGGTGGAGGTGTCATTCCCACCAGGTCTGAACTGGCGGGTTTAACACCACCCGCCTGCAGGCGGACGTGGAAACACCGGCATCATCACGAGATGGTGCCAGTGTTTCCACTTCCCCATTCCCATTGAGTCCTATCGGACTCAATGGGAATGGAGATTTACGGAATTCCGCCTCCCGAATTCCTGGGTCACTGGGGTCGTAATGCCCCGGTAATTCCGGGAATCACGGAGGTGGAATGGTAATACGAGTCCGGCGGTACCCTGCTGGAATTTCAGGCACGATTATCGCCGGACTCGTAATGAGGCCCACTGTCTCTGGTTGTTTTTCCATAGATACTTTTGACAGGAACTGTCATTCAAATGAGGCCCGTTTCCTCTTGAGACACAATGAATGATCCTGAGCATTGCAGGGCCTTTTTAATCACAGTGGATCAATGAGAAATTAATGAATTTAGCACCAAGCAGCACTTTTAAGGTTGAGAAAGTGTCATTTTAAAGAGGCATTTTGGGTTTTCAGCACATTGATGCTGCCTCTTTCACTTCACTCCATGTTAAATGTTGCAGAGCACACTGGCACCTTCCTGCAGTGAGTACTCTGTTCCACCCCACCTGAAATGGGGGTGGCAGGGTGGTGCAGCCATTTTCTGGTTGTTACAAATACGCAGTTTCGAGGTCTTTGCGCG
This sequence comes from Ambystoma mexicanum, assembly GCF_040938575.1. Taxonomy (NCBI): domain Eukaryota; kingdom Metazoa; phylum Chordata; class Amphibia; order Caudata; family Ambystomatidae; genus Ambystoma; species Ambystoma mexicanum. The sequence goes on from NC_090939.1 coordinate 643,810,124, forward strand.
CACAGGAGTCAGCACGCCCATTTTGTGCTGTTCTTGCACCAATGCAGTAAAGTGATGTAGTGAAGCACATCTGAGTGGGTCAAAATATCCCACAGTGGCTATGGTGTGGGGTAGACCTCGGGGTCCTACAATGTAACAGTGGAAAGAGGACATTCTGTATTGCAATGAGATGGAACTGGAATACGGAAGATTGGTGCATCCCTGTGCCAGACCCAGGAAAATATGGGACCATTATAAACATCTTATTGTTCAAAAAGCCAGAGAACATAGGTAGGACTCTGGAGAGGGGATAGCCTTAATGTTTATAATGACAGTCTGTCGGGTTCGTTATGCAACTGTTGCTGAGGGTAGACAGGTGCTTCTGGGTGGGGGAGATATATGTTGGTGACACGGAGAAGCTAGACCATGTAATATGGGTTGGTTAAATACATGTAACTGGGGTAAAGGGGAACAGATGTATGAGGAAATATGGGATGAGGGGGTTGGTTCAGTGGGCCACTGTCCTTTTTATGTGTGTTCTTGTTGTTATTGAAATAAATAAAGAGTTAAAAAAAAGATAGACAACGTGGCCATAATTACCCTTTGCAGTCGCAATTTTCAGCCTCTGTTGGACTAAATGAAGCAAAAAGGACAGCACCATCAGTTTGTCACAAGAAAAGGGGTCAACATGTTTAGCTCTGCAACAACTGCAAAACCTGTTCCAACGGCAGCGGTACAGAGTCTTTGTTGCTGATCTTCTGTACGAAAGCAACACCTACATTATGTCTTATGGAAGGTACCAATTTTTGTATCTAAACTCATCAGAACTCAGTTGTGAAGATTCAGGGTTCTGATTTCTAGTGAAGAATGGGACCTCACTCTTGTGAGAGCAGGTCTCCTCTTAGGAGAGGATGAATTGGAGGCCAGATGGACATGTCCAGAAGGTCCGGGGTGCCACGTTCTGCTTGCGCAATGAGGATCATGGGCTTCCTGAACTTCCTCAGCCTCCTAATGGCATGAGGAATGACAGGCACTGGAGGAAACACGCACAGGAGTGGGAATTCCCCATCCACTACAAATGCCTCCTCCAGAGCTCCTCTCTGAGGACATTCCCTGGAGCAGAACAGGTTGCACTTCCTGTTGACACTGCACGCAAACACATCCACTTGAGGGGCTCCCCAAAGCATGAAGTTCTCTTAATGGACTTCCTGAGCTAGCTCCCACTGGTGAGACTCTGCCTGCTCAGAGCATCCGCTGCCGTGTTGTCCTCTCCGGCAAGGTGAATTGCCAAAAGTGAGATTCCTTCTTGCAGGGCCCGGAACCGGAGCTGCATTTCCTCTCTACACAGTGGTAGTGACCTTACACATCCTCTCTTGTTGAGGTAATGCATGCCCACCGTGTTGTCCGTCATTATCAGGACATTCTTTCCCCGTACAAAGGGCAGAAAGGCCATTAGCACTAGTCTGATTGCCTTCAGCTCGAAAAGGTTGATGTGTAGTTTGGAGTCCAATAGAGACCAGTGACTGCTGATTACCAGATCGTTGGTATAACCTCCACAACCTGTGAGGGAGGCATCCGCAACTACTGTTATCTCCAGCCAAGTTTGCGAAAAGGGCTCTCCCTTCAAAACGTTCTCCATGCAGGCGCACCACATGAGATCCTGCATGATCTTGCTCAGGACCTGAAGTAGATCTGTCATTCGGCCAGGCAACTGTGACCACTGGGATCTGAGGGGCCATTTTAGAGACCTCATTTTCAGACGGGTCTCTGGCACCAAAAATATGCAAGATGCCCTGAAACCGAGCAACCTTAGAAAGTCGGTAGACAATGGGAACTTCATGACCATCTTCTGACTATGTTGAGGCCTCACCTCGGGTGGCGAGGCTTTCCCTGAGGATGCATCCAGGACAGCTCCAATGAATTGAAGCTTCTGAGAAGGTATCATGTGGGACTTCTTGAAATTGAGGGCGAAGCCCAGCTTGTAGAGAGAGTGGCAGGACTTGTTTGCAAGAATGGGCCCATATCAAACAATTGTCCAAGTAAGGGTAGATTTGAATCCCTCCACTCTTTAGATTTGCTGCCACAACCACCATCAGCTTGGTGAAACCCTTGGGGCAGAGGTGAGCCCAAATGGCAGAACCCGAAATTGAAAAGGACAACTACAATGCAATGGCGCTGGAGGAACTGGAGGATCTGAGAAAGAGTGACCATTTGAATTTGTCCTTCCTGAGGAACGTGTTCAAGCATCTCACGTCCAAGATGTGTCTCAATCCTCCGTCCTTCTTTGTTATTAAGAAATAAGTGGAGTACCATCCCTGGTTCCACTCCGCTACAGGCACTGGCTCTATGGCATCTTTGTTAAGCAGCATGTGAAATTCCTGAAGAAGGAGCGGATCCAGTACGTTGGAAGATTGACTCCCTGGTGGACAATCGGTCGCGTGGCCTTTTCAAGAGCGGGAGGCAGTAACCTTGGGCTACTGTCTGCAGGGCCCAAGCATCGAAGTAATGCCCCATCATTCTTCCAGATGCTGAGTCAGTCTGTCCCCCACCACGGTCCTGTCCACCAAGGCCTCAGAGAGGTTTTTGGTGAAGCAGTGGTGGATGCTGATGGCAAGGAGATTGCAGTTTCTTGGGCGGGCTTATCACCTCGTCCACCACGAGAATATCTCCTCTGGCCGTTTATGTGCTCTGACCCCTTGTCCTTCCAACTGATGAAAAATAGCAGAAGGACAATCCCCTCCAACTTTAAGAAGCTGTTTGGGTCTGTTGCAGCTGTCGAATTGCTGCGCTCAGAGATTTCGCTGCTGCTTTTGAGGACTGAAACGTTTCCAAACTTTCATCCGTCTTAGAGCCAAAAAATACGAGCCGTCAAAAGGCATGTTCAGCAGCCTTGCATGGACATCTGGTGCAAAGCCAGATTTACGAAAACAGGCATATCTCTGCAAGACAGTACTGGCTGCCATTGCTCGGCTATCACTGTCAGCTGAGTACAATCCGGACTGGAGTGACTGGCACATTGCGTCCTTATGTTTATGTTTCTTTATGTTTATTTTTGAGTACTTATAACGTGCCTTAGGCCCGAAGGCAAGCGGCGCACCAGAAATACCAAACAAATGCACAGAATCAATACAAACACAATGCATCACCGATACAAAGCAATAAAAAACAGATTAAAACCACCAGAATAAAAACTTCGAATACATCACATTAAAAAGCTAAAAGGATAAAAACAACAGGATATCAGAAAAATAAGAGCAACAGAACAGACCAATGCAGCTAAGTAAATAAGAAGGTCTTCAAGGCCTTTTTAAAAGATAAATGAGAGGAATCCAATCTCAGGTTAGCAGGTAATTTATTCATGAGTGTCAGAGCTAAATAAACTGAAGAAACATCTTCTTGCTCTCTTAAAGGGGAAGTGCGCTCAAAAATATTATTGTCCCGATAGTTCCGAGATGTATTTTTTTTTTCCAACTTGAATTTTATTGGGTTTTTACATCAAAAGTGAACAGTCAGGTGAATACATAACTGAGCAAACTTGGTTATATCACAAGATCATCGCGATCCACTTCAATAAAACCGCTAGTAACATACATGTCCACTCTCGATGGATATATAGTACGAACCCCCGCCCCCTTCCCCCCCATGTCCATTCTTTGACGACTTCCGGATGTCGGCGTTAGCTGAAATTGTCTTAAGTGGCGGTGTGACGTTGATCTCTGTCGGTGTCATAGGTTCTATGTGAAGGTTGTGACAGGGATGGCTATTAGGCAGTACGTAGATCGCTATTCATTTTCCGGATATGGGCCGTTGAATGGCGTTATGGTTAGAGCTGTGAGTCGGTAACGGCTGTACTTGTGATATATTGTTCTGTGAAGTCCATCCAGGCTTCCTCCTGTCGGGCGGCCTTGTCATGGAGGGCCGCGGTTATTTTCTCCATTGTGTATATGTTCATGGTGATTTGCAGCCAGTCTTTTTTGTCAGGTGGGCGCTAGGACTTCCATTTGAGGACTAGGGCAGCTGTTGCCGCCAACAGGAGGGGGGATATCAACCCTTTTACGCGTACCACTCTGTCTTCTTCTTCTTTAAGGCCAAATAAGATCAGGAGAGGGGATAGGACTCTTTCTATGACATATAATTGTTTAATCCATCCCAGGCCCTCTTGCCAATAGATGCGTACCTTGGGGCACTTCCACCACATGTGCCAGTAATCAGCGTCCATGTCGCAGTGTCTCCAGCATTTTGGGCTAGATGTTTGGAACATTTTCGAGAGTCTGCAAGGATCATACTGCCATCGATGGAGCAGTTTCAGAGCATGTAATTTGTACTGGATGGCGATTGATACTTTAGCTGGTATTTTGCAAATTTTGTCCCAGGCATGTTGTTCAAATTCTCTAATAAAGTCCTTTTCCCATCGCTCTTTGAGGCGAAGACTTGGAGTTTGGTCTCTGGTGATCAGGGCCTTGTACATGCGCGCTATTAAACTTTCCGATGAGTTGGCTGTGTCCACTATCGATTCGAACGATGTCCGCTCTCGCAGTGTGGTTTCCTTCCATTCCTTCCTTGACATGACCCCTTTTAATCGTAGATACAAAAAGATTGGAATTGGATGGATTTGGAGGGCCTCCTCTAGTTCCGAGATCGAGATGAAGTTCCCGTTTCTCCACAGTTGGCCTACTCTCTCCAGTCCGGCATCAAACCAGGTTTGGTATCTGGCGTGTTCGGGGATTTCCTCTCGGATCCCGGGGAACCAGAGATGACTTAGTGGAGAAGGCCATGTCGTGATTCCGGTCATCCCTTTGCCCTTCCTCCAGATGTTCCACATGGTGCCCAGTATTGAATGGTCACGTAAGCGTTTTGTGAGTTTTGCTCTGGGGACCCATAGCCACTGCGCAAGAGTAACATGGAGCAGGATGTCATTATCTAGTTGGACCCATTGGAGGTCCCTTCTATTGCGCAGGTGTGGGATCAGGATCCTGAGTTGGGTCACCTGGTAATACCGTTCAATGTCTGGGAGGCCCACTCCGCCCATCTCCTTCGGGAGTATCAGGATATCATATGTTATCCGGGGTTTCTTTCCGTCCCACAGGAATTCCAATATGGCCTTCTTAGTCTGTTTGAAGAAGTGGTCCAGGATTGTGATGGGCAGGACCTGGAAGGGATATAGGACCGTGGGAGGGTCACCATCTTGATTGCGTTCAAGCGTCCTATCCAGGAAATTGTGAGGGTTTTCCATTTCGCGAGATCCGTTTTGAGAGCGCTTAGAAGTTGCGGGAAGTTTGCCTCATAGAGTTGAGTTAGGTCTATTGTTAAGTTGATTCCCGGGTATCGCATTGTGGGGCCTCCGACAATCAGGCCAAGGCGTTCGAGGTCGTGTAGCAGCTCCGGGGATGGGTCATGGAGCGGGAAGACAGTGGATTTGGATCTATTTATCTTAAAACAGGAGAGTGTCCCATATTCTTCAATGAGGCGTATCGCCCTTGGGATTGATGAGAGTGGGTTTACCACGTGGAGCAAGATGTCGTCTGCATACAGGGCAAGTTTGTATTCTCTGCCATTCACCTGCATTCCTTCAACGGCAATGTCCGCTCGGAGGGCTCGGGCCAGGGGTTCTAGTGAGAGCGCAAAGAGAATCGCAGAAAGGGGACAGCCTTGTCTCGTTCCTCTTCTGAGGGGAAACCAGCAGGAGTACTGGGCGTTCACCGCTACAGCTGCTCTTGGGGCTGTATAGACTGCCTTGATTGCTCGTCGAAGAGTGGGTCCCAGGCCTATTTGTTTCAGCGTGGCCTCTAAGAAGTGCCATTCGACTCTGTCGAACGCTTTTTCCGCATCGATCGAAAACAGTGCTGGTGTGTTTGGCAGGTTTCTGGCCTCTTGTATGAGGTGCAGGGTCTTGCGGGTGGAGTCTGCGCCTTGTCTACCTAGGATGAAGCCTACTTGGTTGTTGTGAATTATTGTGGGCATGTGTGCCTCAAGCCTCGCGGTGAGAACCCTCGTGTAAATCTTGGCATCAATATTCAGGAGCCATATCGGGCGGTAGGAGGCACATTGCTTGGGGTCCTTTCCTTCTTTGGGGATCACCGTTATTAGGGCTTCAGAAAAGGAGTCGGGTGCCACACCAGTGCTGAGGATATTGTTAAAGAGGACCACCCTGAACGGGAGGAGTGCATTCTGGAAAATTTTGTAAAACCCTGCGGTATATCCATCGTTCCCCAGGTGCTTTCCCCTTTGGAAGTCTTTTAATTGTGTCCGTAATTTCTTCTCCCGTGATAGGGGTTTCCATGGCTTGCGTTGTTTCCGATGGGAGGGTCGGCATGGCTACTTTGGTCAGATAGTCTGTTATCGCCTCTGAGTGCGGTGTATCTTGTGAAGTGTAGAGTCTCTCATAAAAATTGGCGAAGGATTCGGGGATATTGGGGAGACGATGGTCCGGGGGTGCATCTGTATCGTGCACCGCTGGAACCCATCGTTCACGGCGTTGGCCTTGGAGTCTTGCAGTGAGTAACGCGCCTGCTTTGTTCCCATGCTCGTAGTGTTTTTGCTTCAGGCATTGAAGCTTGTGAATAATGCTATTTGTTTCCAGCTGCCACAGTTCTTCTCTTTTGGCGTTAGCTTGTTTGATCTTTTGCGGTCGTTCGGAGTCCGCCGATGAGCTGCAAGATCAAGTTGGGTGATTTCATTTCGCAATTTGTTTTCTATGAGCAGTCGTTCTCGTTTTTTTCGCTGCTCCCTCCCAAATGAGAAGTCCCCTCCATGTGGCCTTACCCGCCTCCCATACTATGTTGATGGGAGTTTCACCTACGTTGTTATGCTCGAAGTATTGAGTAATGTCCAACTCCAGCTGCTCCCGAAAGACTGTGTCCTTGAAAAGTGTTTCGTTGCACCGCCATTTGGAACTCCGCCTAGGGAGAGCGATCTGATCTATAGTGACCACCACCATGTTATGGTCCGACCAGGTAATTGGCGATATGGTAGCTGCCGTCATTGCAGAGGCCATTGCTGTGGTTATGTAAACATAGTCAATTCTAGAGAACGTAGCGTGAGGCGTGGAGTAGAAGGTGAAGGCTGTTCGGGTTGGATTCATGCATCTCCAGGCATCCGTGTAGGCATATCTACAATCCGGGAGTGTCCGGTGCCCTGTGACGGGGTTGTGGACGGGGTGCCTGCTTGTCTAGCCATATCCGGGTCCATCCACGTGTTGAGGTCACCTCCTAATATTACTTCTCCCTCTGCCTCGTTCATGACCTTGGGGATTGCTTGTTGAAGGAACCGGGACTGTCCAGTATTGGGCGCGTATATAGACGTGAGTGTGATGATGGTGTCCTGTATCTTGCCAACTAACACCAGCGTCCTACCGCTCACATCTGACCAGGACCTCAAGAGCTCAAATCGGATTGATTTACTGACGAGAACACCCACCCCGGCTTTTTAAAGCGGGCCGGAGCCCCAATGTTCAGTGCCCCATTTGGGGTAGAGTACCCTCCTCTCCTCTCCTCTCCTTTACTATATCGAGTTTCTTGCAGAAAGAGTATATCTAGATTGGCCCTCTTGAATTCTCGGGAAACTAGCCATCTTTTGGTAGGGGAATTTAGCCCCTTAACATTTAGCGTGCCAATTCTGAGCTTGCCATGCCTGTCACCAGATTCGTCATGTCCACCAATGAGTGGTGAGTCTTGTGGTCACACCGCCTGTGTACGTATCATAAATCGCCGCAGTGGAAGTCTTTTGACGATAGTCCCACATCCAATGGGACTTCAGAAAATTTTGGATTCCCTCCCCACTCCCCCTTCCCGGGCATTGAACTCAATACCCGTTGTCGGCAGTTCCAATTTCCCGCACAACATCTCCCCTAAAAGGAACTGAACCTTGGATTGATGGCGTCCGAGGCGAGCCAGGTGCTTGCAACCGGCCTACTATCAGACCGCCCGTGAGGGTCATAACCACGCGACCCCCAGCACGAATATCATCTCACCAACAGTTTGAGCTCCCCCGTTCTTAAAATGTCAACTTAAATTACAACTTAACACACAACAACAACTATTATCACTGAGTAACAAATGTAGTGATACATGCGGTTTCCGGTTCTCTTGCGGCCAGTCAAACATCCGTCCTGGGCCTGGAGACAAATTTGTCACGGGCCGGCTCTGTTGGCTGTGCTGTGCCGATCTCCAACGTGACGGAGGGACTCCGAGACCATAATTCCTAAACAGGCCTCGCCCGGTCAGAAGATACGTGCATGCCACTTCATTTGGCATTCTCTGGCGTGTCGTTGGGTCGTCTATATTTTCTAGCTACTTTGACCTTCTTCCTTCTCGGGCCTCGGGGTCCCAGCTGCGCACCCTCTCGTGTTGATTCGTCTTGTGACCCCTCTTTGGGGCCGGTGTCAAGGAGATCCTTGACAAACCCCACCTATATCTCGTGCGCTGGTCTTTGAGCCATCTGGTTAGCGGGCCACACAGGCGACGCAGGGCTAAGGTGAGCGAGGATAGGTCCTGGAAGATGGTTATTTGGGCTCCACCAAGGGTGAGGGTGTCGCCTGACCTGACTTTAGTGAGAATCCTCATTCTGTCTTGATATCTATGAAATCTGGCCAGGACCGATCTCGGACCCCCTGGTGGGCCTCCAGCTCTGTGTATTCTTTCTATTGTGGGTTCATCGAGATTCTCATCCGCGGTTAGGATTCTAATGATGTCATGTAGGGTGTGTTTAAGGTCCTCCTCTGTTTCCCCCTCCCGTTCTGGAATCCCAAAAAAACGCAGGTTGTTACGCCTCTCCCTGTTTTCTAAATCGTCTATCTTTAGCTGGATGTCTTCTTCTCTTTTCTCTATATTGCGCATGCGGAGGCCCAGCTGGGTTTCCAGTGTGTCAATTGAGGCTTGGTTGTTCTCGACACTTTCGAGCCTCTCCTCAATATTGTCCACCCTCTGGGTCATTTTGTCGATCTTGCCACCCAAGTTGGCGCCCATGTTTCTGATTTCGCTGAGGAGGGCGGCTATCTCCCCCTTTGTAGCCGCTGCCTCTGTTTCGGAGGGGTCCTCTGACATTGTGCAGGCAGTTCTAGGTTCGGGGTGCGGCAGGGTGTAGGTGTATTTGGCTAGTTTGGATTTGGTGCTCATGCGTTGTGTAGGTGCGAGGAGGCACTCGCCCCTGGAATGGGGGCACTACCCTCAACACCAAGGCAATGAGCCGGTACTGGAGAGCGTTGCAGGGCAGTCTCCGGAAAGTCCTGGGTAATGAGAGTCCAGCGTTGGGAGGAGGCACACGCCCTGGGGTCAGGGGCCCTACCCTCCGGATGCGTCACCTTGTGTTCAGTTCCGTGCAGGCCTCAGGTTCGGTGCGGGTTCCGCAATGTGCAGCAGTGAATGCGGGTTGACTCGTGGACCTTGTTGGGTTTGCATGGAGGGGGGTCTCTGATCGGGTGGCCTGGGTCCCAGGAGTGTCTCTTGGGAGGCGTACAGAGGAGGGCACATGCTCCACGCATGGGGGCCCAACCCTCTGTGGCGGGGTTCAGTGTCGGAGTGAGGTTTGTCCTGATGTCGGGAGCTTGGAGGATGAGTTAAATAGGGGAGGCATAGCTAGCGTCCAAATCCAGATTCAGTAGCCAGCGGCGTTGGGTGCGATCCTCTCGGTCAGGGTGTGTGATACTTGGCTTGCCCAGTGGACGAAATGGGGCTGGTGACACCGTACCGAGCCCGACGAGGGGTGAGGGATATTCTCCAGGAAATGGCAGGAGCAGCCTCCCCAGGCAAATAACTGGGGTTGCGCCGCACGCTCTCTCTCGTAAGGGGCCACTGTGCATGGACTTGAGGTCGGGGTTGGGTAGGCCTCTCGGGGAGCAGGTACAACGTCCGTAATGGGCTAGTGCGTCGGCGGGTGGGGGGCGGAGCACTCACTCTTAAGCATGGTGGGCTACAGGCTGTGCCGGGTGCGACGGAGTTGCTGCGCAAATCACGGAACGGGAAGGGCCACCTCCTCCTCTGCCGTCGAGGGTCTCCTCGGTCCACGGGGGCCCTGGGGCTGCGCGGTGAGGCGGAAACTGCCTTGGGGGCCCGCTGCGCGGCTCATTGGTTCCACGGGAAGGCAGAGGGCGGAGCCAGCAGTCCCGGGCTTCGCAGGTCTCAGTGCCCCGTCGTGAAGTCACACTGAGGGCCTGGAGGTGGAGGCACGATCCCGGAGGCTGTACTCGGGCTACAGAATTCCGATTTTCACCGGATTTTCACTCAGCATGTGGGGGTCCGGTTCCCCCGTCTCGTGGATCCGTTGTTATGCGGTGGGGGGGCCAAAAGCGGGGGCTCAAGCCACTTTTGAGGGTCGCAGGTCGGAGCTCACACGGAGGAAGACCGCATCCGTGCGCCCCCTGGCGGCCAGTTCCGAGATGTATTTTTAAGCATACTGTAATCGATCGTAAACATTCTTCCTACGCATCTTACCTTAGTTTTCCTCACTTTTACAAATGTGAAAAAAGCGGGTTGGGCGCGGCCATCTTGTATTAATGTTATCCGTAGACTAACTTCAAGGACGCTCACAGCAAGAATACAGATCGCCCACCCCTGAAGCTGACATCACTAGACGTGTATGGCCCTTGGCCCTTTTCACAGCGCCAATGCACATCTCGTGTCAACGTTCTCTGTGCTCAAGCTATTATGTGTATCCATGGAAATGGCAGGATGCCTCTTTCTTCAACAAGTATAAACAGACCCCTTCTCATCAGACAACATTGGAGTTGTTTCTTCAATCGTTTCACTGAATTTTGTTTTGGATCGCCTGTGATTCGTTTCTGCTCTGTTCAGCTATCTTCATAGTACGAAGCCCCTGCGAACAGATACTTCTACTAGCAGAACTGATTTCAATCGTCACTTGCATTTTATTAGAAAATGTGTCGTATAATGACAACAATACAGCCCTACCAGTACGAGCCTGAGTATTCCGAGGAGGAAGTAATTGAAAGAGAAAGATGCAGAAACCATGGGGAATTGAACGATAGTTGGGCAGATGAAATACCGGATCATGGCCCTGAGCCTAGTCGCGTGGAAGACGTTTCCACCTAGTGTACCTGCAATCGTTGCAAGGTCATGCCAACCGAGGTGGAGAACTGCTGCTGCCAATAAAACTCTTGATGCTTGGCCTACATATCAGAAGAAGACACACCACCGCTATGCTTTACCGAGCTGCAAAACTTCAGGGCAGCCAGCCTCACAAGGTCCGTGTTGAGGATTATGATGGTGCTTATGCGTGAACTGCGCACAACAGTTCACCCTCGCAATCCAAGTAACGAGTAAATGTACTGTAGATGTGATGTCATGTTGACCACTGAGAAGACTATAGATATCTATATCCATTACATGTCTGTAGCATATCGACATAATCAATATGTAGATGCTGAAATGGACCATTCGGTTGAGGTATTACTCCTCTAATCGTTCTCAATGTATGCCCAGCAGTAAACTTTTGACACAGAATGCAATTCACCATAAACAGTGCAACGTGTTCCAACAAATTAGGAGTGAACCAGTCTTCTGCAATATTGGCAGCAAGACTTTCTCTAGTTACATGCGTGGGGTAATGCAGCTGTTCATGCGCAACGTTTAATAAAGTTACTGGCATCACTGGCTTTCCAGTGCTGTCCTGTCACCATAATACTTCCTTGGGGGATAAAGAACATCCCCTTCGTTTCCACAGTTCTTGCTCTTCTGGTGGTGCGCTTCCCTGATTCACTATTAATTGGGTTATTGACAACTTATTAAACCCCTATTGTAATAACATGGTACTAGCCGAATTTGCTTTAATATCTTCAGTATCAAACTCAAAATATTGGAAGAGTATGCAACCCTTTTGGCTTCTGCATCTGCGGCTTCTTTCCCGCAAGAGGTAAAGGGCCTCATTACGACTCAGGCGGTAAGTGATTGAAATTACCGCCATGGCGTAATGAGCGTTAACGCCATGGTCCGATGGCGATAAGAGCGCCACATTACGACCCATCGCGCACGAGCATTACGCCATGGCGGTAACGTAAACTACGCCATGCCGTAAACAGCCCTTACCGCCCTCGTTAACAGCGCAGGGTGACCTACCGCCACCCATCATTGCGCCGACCGTAGTCAGCGGTCACCGTAATTAGCGGTGACCGCAATTAGGCGGAACCGGAAATAGCGTAATCGCGGCGGAACGGGAAACAGCACAGCGGCCATCTTAAAAAACACAATCCATTGCCATCCTACCCAACCACACCACAACCAACCCTCAAACCCTGACATTCCCATAACCCACCCATTTCCTCAGCCAACCATGCCTAAAGTTGTCAAGAAGGCATGTGACAGGCAGCGGCAGGAGCGCTTCAGTCGAGAGGAACTGCAAATGCTTGCAGACACGCTCCAGGAGAAGGCCGATGTTGTCTTCTCCAATGAGATGACCCGAACAGCCATAGGCCGCAAAAAGGAGGTGTGGGAACTTGTGGCACAACGTGTCAGTGCTGTTGGAACCACCCCACGCACCTCCAAACAGTGCCGCAAGAGATGGGACGACCTGCGGATCAGGGTCCGGGGCATTATGTCTGCCAACCGTAACCTGGCCCTGGGAACTGGCGGGGGAGCAGACTCCCCACTGAAGATGCAGCCATGGGAGGAGACATGTGCCTCTCTGATTGGCATTGAGTGCATCGAAGGTGTCGGCGAGATGGAGAGAGGGGCCCCGAGATCTGGAGACACAGGTAGGTGCCTCATATCCAGCCTTGCAAGACACCCTGATACACTTGCACGTGACAATCACAATGTGGCAGACGCAACACATCAGCAGATGAGCCACACCCTGCGCACATGCAGCATGTACACTGTACAGTAGGCAGACACACACCTGCATGCAAAACCGAACCTAAAGGGAGGCAACCTGTATGTCACGGGCTACTAACTCCACCATCTATCCATTACACTCTTCACAATGCCTGCTCAATGTCCGCTGAACCATCAATAACAGTCACCCTCCTCTGCTCCACCACAGGCTCGCAATCGGACACTGGCAGGGACGACAGCACCAGCACCCCAGCCAAGAAGGCCAGGAAAGTGGGAGAAGGGAACCATGCATCCACCTCTGCTGGACCCAGGCAGAATCCACGCCAGGCTGAAGAGCCCAGGGCAGCAAAGTCCCCCGAGGAAGGGGTCGTGACAGCACCTGCAGCCCAACCACACCCACTGTTGCCCACTGAGGGCAATGTGTCAGCAGGGAGCAGTACTGTTGGGGAGACTGCAGCCATCGCTGCCTGCTCCGACAGTGATGTGGAGGATGACACCGGACTTGACCACAGCACGCAACTGCACTCACCACACCTATCCCCAATCAGCCATCATGGAGATGACACCCAGGGCCCATCGCCAGCTAATTCATGGCCAGCAACTCCAAGCCCAGTGGGAGTTGTGGAAGATGGGAGTAGTCCCATTGGTCCCCCATTGGCACCCTCCATTGGGCCAGAATTCCAGCTGTCGCTGGAGCAGATTGCCAACAGGCAGGAAGCACTGGGCACACTCCTCACGCAGCATGTTGCAGAATGTGGAAGTACCAGTGCAGCCATGGAGAGGAGTGCTGATGGCATCAGGGCTGCCATCCAAACTGCCAGCAGGGACATTTGCACCGAACTTGCTGCAGGGCGGCAGATGATGAGCCAGCTCATCCAGACAATTCTGGACACATGCCGTACTGAGAAGCCCGGTACATCCTCGGCTGCAAGTTCAGCACAAGCCTCTCCCGTCCGCAGGTCATCCAGGACCCTGAGGAGCACAGGCAGGGGGGCCCCAGGTTCCGGGAGAGGGGGCAGTCAATAGTGTGCTGAACTATACACACTTCACCACGGGCACTGTCACATGTTTGCAGGGTGTTCAGGGGGGAGGGGGAGGGGGGAATTGGGTGTGTTGGAGTGTTCAGGGGGGAGGGGGAGGGTGGAATTGGGTGTGTTGGAGTGTTCAGGGGGGAGGGGGAGGGGGGTATTGGGTGTGTTGGAGTGTTCAGGGGGGAGGTGGAGGGGTACTGTTATACCTATTCAGTAGAACAATACACTTTTTCTTTTCTCACAAACGAAAAGTGTGGACATTGCTCATTGCGTATGTGTGCTTTATTGTTACAGTCCACAGTGTTGACATACCAGACACACACAGTGCCCCAAGTGCCATCCATATGTCACACACTCGCTGTGTGTGCTAGAAGTATCGGTCAATGACATTCTGACGCATTATATGGCCCTCCTGTGCATCGCTGCCTCCCTGAGGTGCTGCCCCATCCCCATCATCATCATCCCCATCATCAGGTGGTTGTGGTTCTGCGTCAGGGGGCAGAGGCACGTTTCGTCTGATGCACATATTGTGTAGCATGACACATGCCATGACGATCTTTGCAACCTTCTCATGGCGGTACAGGAGTGCCCCGCCAGACCTGCTGAGGCAGCGGAAACGTGCCTTCAGTAGGCCAAAAGCATGCTCTATCACCACACGGGTACGTGCATGGTTATGGTTGTAGTCCTCCTCATGCTGGTTCGATGGGTTCCGCACTGGTGTGAGGAGCCACCTCTTCAGGGGATAGCCCGCATCACGTGTAAAATGTGAGAAAAGAAGGTGTCAGGAACGAGATTGATATGTGAACATGACGCACAACCATGCCTTGATTCTGACTGTTACTGTGCACCAATTGGAGTTGTGGTTATGGATTTACACTGTGCAACCAGTATGTGTTCATGGCTCTCATGTACTGTTTTGCATGCTAAAACACAATGCAGGGGGGACGATTGCCTTGTGAGTGGCCATCCACTGTGTCCGTTCAGGACGTCATTCATGTGACCTTGCACGTGTCCTGTGAGCTTGAAGCTCACATGATAGCAACATCGATGTCTGGCTCATTATGACCCCAGTGAGCATTACTGGTGTCAATGGGGACAGTTCGTGGGACTTGTAGTGGTGCATTGATGTCCCTGTCTGTCATGTGCCTCCTTTGTGCGCAGTTGTGGGGGACAGGCCTTTCAGTAGTTGGTGCATGGTGACGTGCATGTTGGTGTTATTCTTTAGGGTCAATGCGGCCACAATTTGCACAATGCACTTGCAAATGGTTGTGTCGTTTTTGGGATGCACTTTCATTCACATGTTGGGATGATTAGGTCAGGCATGATGTGTACACTACTCTGTTGACGTCAGTGCTGCCACAGGGAATGATCTGGCTACTGCTAGTTGCACCCACCCCCCTGTATCTGCCAGATGTAATATGCATTGGTACGTCATTCAACACCCACTTTGCATTTCCATGCTCATGTCATTAGACTCACCGAGTAGGTAGGATCTTGGGCCTGCATGTCGCTCCATGTAGCGTGGTATTGTTGAGTTCCGAAGGATCATAGAATCATGGGTTGATCCGGGGAATCTGGCACAACAATGTGTGATGATCCTGTTGGAGTCACAGACCATTTGCACATTGATTGAGTGGAAATGTTTACGGTTGCGGTACGGTACCTCCATGGCATGTGGGACCACCAATTCAACATGGGTGCAGTCAATGGCACCAATGCAACCAGGTATGCCGGCCAGTGCATGGAAACCCACTTTGGTGTTGGCAATCTCCTGGGCAGACCGTGGTAATGAGATGTGGTCATCTGTGTGCTTGAGGAGGGCATCGAGCACTTGCATCAGTGTACGCGAGAATAATGGTTGTGATATGCCATGCAAGTGCCCCACTGTGTGCTGGTAGGTGCCTGTGGCCAGGAAGTGGAGCACGGACACTACCTTCAGTAGGGGGGGGTGGCAGTGGGTGTATCAATCATGCTGACGATGTCGTTGTGTATCATGTCCACAATGGTGGTGATGGTGTCCCGGTCCAGTCGGTACAGGGTGTGGATCTGCTCAGCGGTGAGGTTGAATGGGCTGGGTCTGATGCGTTGGATTGGGGGCTGCCTGCGTGGTGGCACTGGCTGTGCTGGTGGGGCTTGCTGGGCCTGCCTTGCCCTCCTTCTCCTCCTGCGTCTCCTCTGTGCAGCCTGTTGTTGTTGTTGTAGTTGCTGTTGTAGCACTCGCATTGCTATCAGGTCCTCCAGCCCCAACATTGCTAGTCCTATTGGTATCATTGTGGAGTGTGACTGGGTGTGGGAAGGGGTGGGGTGTGCTCTTTTTGTACTTCCTGAGTCTGTATTGCCTTCACCTGTGCTGTTTCTGTGACCTGTGGCAGCTGCATTCACTTTACATGGCCCTTTACGGTTGGTTCGCGATGGCGTAATTAGCACCATGGCGGTAAGGTACTTAACGGGCTGGGTGATGGCGTTAGGGGCATGTCCGCTTGGGTCGGCATTCCCGCACCTTTCCGCCATGGCGCTAAGTACGGTGTGGATGTTCGCGTGCGCGCGCCCTTGGCGCAGTCAGCGGCAGCGTTAGCTACGATGCCGCTAGTGACATCGTAGTTTACGGTCACGGGTCGTAATCGGCCCGAGCGGAAGACGATGGCGGTAATCGTTTACCGCCATCGTTTTTCGCTTTGCGCCAGGGTCGTAATGAGGGCCAAAATCTGTTCGTGTAGTATGCGCTGCGCATTTAACGACCGCTATGGCTACTGGGAATTGTAGTGCTTTAATGAGCCTCTCAAATAACGACGCATGTTGCACCGGAATGCCATCTACACGGAGATAGCAGCTCCCTTTCCAAAGTGCCAGCCCTGCATGTACGGTTTATGTCACATAGGCGGAGTCACTGTACACCGTCACTTCCTGTCCTTCATGTTTCTCAAGTGCGACAATAAGCGCTATTAAATCTGCTGCTTGTGCTGAAAAGTGAGACAGTAGTATTGCACTTGGTGCTTCTTCAAATTCTTCATTTAATCTGTGTATCACTACTGTGGCGCCTGAATGCCTTTCCTCACTAGTCAAATCAATTTTCGAAGAACCATCAATAAAAAGAATCTTCCCTCCCGCTAATGCATTCTCCTTCACACTGGGTATATCATGATAAAATTCAACATAATTGGCACAGTCATGCACATGATCACCTTCTTCTATGGCTTCAGCTATAAATGTGGCTGGGTTCGCTGTTTCACATCTTACAATTTTGATTTCTGGGTTAGAAATCATTACCTCATAAACTGAAGCTCTTTGAGATGTCAATGTGCCCTGGGTTTCGCTAGAATAGCAAATATAGCATGTTCCACGTAAAGGCTCATATAGCAGCCCATGACAATACTTGTAGACTTCTCAATTGCAAATGCGGCATCTGCCAAAGATTGTTTGCAAGGGCAGTGTCCTATCATAACTCGGTCTAAAATCCCACTATGATATGCCAAAGGTTTGTACCCTAATGTGGTTCTTTGTGTAAGCATTGCTGTCATTTCTGACCCATTTGTGTGTGAAAACAAATAATATTCCTCGCCATTGTTGGGAATTCCTAAAACTGGGGCTGTACAACTTGCTTTTTTCAATTCTTCAAATCCCTCCTCCATATTTTCGGTCGATTCTAGTTTTGTTTTACCAATTTGTGCCTTTTTTAATGCTTGCAGAAGTGGTGTTGTGTATGTGCTATAATCAAACACTGTCATGGTGCTTGCTCCAAAACCCCTGGAGCTGTTGGGCCCATCCCAGTGCCCACAACCAGAAGGACTTGGCAGGCCCCAAGGAAGTGCCCCAGAGTCTCATGGACTCAGTCCTGGCGCCGTTGGCGCCAGGCTCATGAAATGGGCTGAACTTATGGAACTATTTAAACTGCCTGTGAGGCTGAGTCTTCTGTTTAATTCAGGGTGTGGCAGAGGGACTATTTTTCCTGAGAGACAGGGTGTGGTAAAGGGACTACTTTACCTGCAACTACTTACAAGGCTATATAAGCCACACCCTGCAAGCAGAACACGCTTCGCGTTATTCTGCACTCCTGCAGTGTAACGCTCACTGTGTCTGCTCTGCCCTCGAGCTTCTTCAGCCACGCCCGTTGGTGCTTTCCATCCATCGGTGCCTGGAACAAGACAAGGAGAAGAACAGGAGTTACTACAGCGACAAGCCCTTACCTGCAATTCTGGCCATCGGTCTCATCTCCGGCTGGTTCTCTGATCGCCGCCCCTGTTGGAAAAGGACTCCCACGCAGATTCCGATACTCACCTGGGATTCTGCATCCTCTGGGTTTCTTCGGAGAGGTTCTTCCATTCTTCATCTTGGGGCCAGGCCGCGCCTGCAAAAGGGGAACAGAAAAACAGCAGGTTAGTCGCGCACCATACAAACGAACATTTACTCTGTCATCCGGCGCCACTCATTCGCACCTATACTCACCTGGAGGCAACCAGCTCAGCATCCGAGGAGGGCCGAATCTTCTCCCAGATGACGCACAAAACTGCATCTGTAAGAAAGACAAACACTTTTAAAGCCTTGGGACAATATGAGCATCTATACCAAGCTGTTATTGAGATAGAGACTCACCTGATTATCCAAGCATTCCGAAAAAGCAGCAACAGCACTCTGGAACAGTGAAGTAACTTCGCCCAGAGAAAGACTGAGCCTACCGCGCCCCTGCTGAAGGTCAAGCAGACGGAGCGCCAACCTCACCAAACTCATAGGTGAGCAGGAGAGGAGTCGGGCACCAGGAGGTGGCATGTAGTGGGGCCAATGCAACCCACTCATAGCTAACTTCTTGTTTCAACATTACAGGCTAACACCTTCTGGGGAGATAAGAAGGGAGAGGACACCGCTATACCAACAAAACTACACCAGTGCAGTTCCCAGTCATACGACTATGTGCTACGCCCCCGTGGAGACCAGGTGAGCATGACAAACACCCAGACTCTAACGTAATTGCACAAACCCAAAAACAGTTGCATCTGTCTCCCTGTGTTCGGTTTTGATGTTTTCATGATTGCCTCAGCTCTCTCAGGTGTCACTTTTTTCCTTCATGCGAAATCAACTGTCGTATATATAACACCTCTTCTTGACAGTACTGTAACTACTCCTTGTCTACCTTATATCCCTTATCTTCTCGAATAGTCAATAATCGGATAGAGTCTTGTCTGCACCTATCCACTGTTTTACTGCAAATCAATAAGTCATCTACGTACTGTATCACTGCACTTTCGACATCGATATTGCCTAGATCCATCTGTAGGACTCTGTCAAAGATTGATGGGGACTCACAGTACCCTTGGGGCTAACAAGTATGTTTAAGTCCCTTTTGGTGAAACATAAATTAAGTCAAGTCTTGGGAGTCCTTATGCAACAGGATCGAGAAAAATGCATTTTTCAAATCGATCACTGTGAAGTATTGTTCTTCTACTGGCATACTACACAATATTGTCACTGGATTAGGACCTATAGGAAACTCAGCATCAACAATCTGGTTAAGAGGTCTCAAATCCTGGATAAATCTCCACGACACTGCTTTAGATTTTTTTATCGGATACGCCGCGGTATTACACGATGACTCTGATGGCACCAGAATCCCATGATTCATCAGTGCTGAAATAGTCTGAAATATGCCTTCATCAGCTTCTCAAGACATGGGGAACTGTTTTGGTTGGGGTAACATTGCTCCTGGCTTAAGCTTTATTTTAACCTCCCCTAGCTCCTTCAATAAACCTACGTCATAAGGGCCTATGGTCCATAGGACACTCTGCACTTTTTCAAGATCCTCTTGAAAAAATGCTGGTCGCTTCCACATTATCGCCATTCACTGTGGGACTTCCCTTTTCTCTACCCTTAGCCAGTATGTAATGCTCATGATACTTTGTCATCGCTTTGGTCTTCCCTGAACATATAATCGGTTATATCAGTCAGTCTGTTCCCCTCCTCAAGAGCTATCACTGTTCTCCATGATCTACCCTCATCGTCCCTTCGAACATTGTCATTTCTTTTCGTAATATGGCTGCTTCCAACTCTATAGGAATAGTCTATCTACCCTCCTCATCTATAGGTATTTGTGGTCTAAATAAAAACTCATCAGGTATTCTCACAATCTTTCCCACCAGGCCAGGTAGCCATGTCAGTAAAATGCTTAACCCATATAGAAAAATCTCTGGATCTACTGGAACGCCTCACAGAGCCGCTTCCCCTGTGAAAACCAGAATGAACTCTCCCACATTAAAATAGTGTATTCCTGGATTGGAGCACACTATTGCTTGGTCAATAAATGAAATCGTCATGTTAAGTTTCTTCATTAAGTCTCTTCCTAAAATGTTAACCAGTGTCTGTCATGAATATTACAGAGGGACGGACATGTCACATTCTCCTATGGAAACTGGTAATTTATCAGTAAAAGGAACTCAACTCATAGCTCCAGAGAACACTTGAGCATTCATGGCAATATCTGACATTGGATATTTTCCCTCTTGTATACAGAAACAAGTTGCTCCATTGTCTACAAGAAAAGAAAAGTATTTGCCTACTATCGTCACATCGACCCTTGGTTCCTCTTGGGGGTCTGGAGACACAGATAGTAATGAATACATCAAGTCACCAACATTTTTTGTAAGTCACAAAATGATATACTATGGAAACAAAATAAGATCACAAGAGGCACAGAGATAGATATTAAATGGAAAACAGTTTATTATGCATGGCATGGGAAGTCAAAGGCTCACTAACAAGTCAAGGCCCCTAGCTCTCAGCTGTCACACTAGCACTAGCATTAGCACAGCACTCAGCACTAGCAATGAGAGTCCTAGCAAATGAGCAATCCGCCCCCTCTAACAATGAGTGCTCTAGCACCAAAAAGAAATAACCGCTGTTTATACATAGTGGCATTGACATACATTACATGCGTAGAAGCATTTCAGATAAAACAATCCTTCTGGTTATGTGCATACATTTCAACATTGCCATGTACTATACTGGACATATTCTAAGAAAGCAAGGCATATCGTGCCAACATTCTTTCTCTCGTATAAGACATTCTAACTCTGCAGAAACAAAAACATCAGTCATGCTATATCCGCAGTCAAGGCTGTATTCTCTGCTTGAGAATAGCTGACAGTCTGCCAACAGACAAGTTCTTCTAATAGCATCTGTACAATGTTCAGCTGCGTTCAGCATTTTCGCATTGGCACACAAACATATATAGCAATTCGAAACTAAAATTTGCGCTATACATATTAACACATATAAATTACATTATATCTTTCTGCATAGCTCTCAGCAAATGTTGATCCATGATAGCTCAAAGCAAACCATAGTGCTAAACATATTTTACATTAATGAATGTATGGATTATCTTATGGTAACCATAATAAATGCAGATTAACAAACACTCCTTTTAGCATAGGCTTGAACCAGAAGAAATATGTGATACTTGTTCTGCTAATGACTGTGGTAAAAATGATAATAACTGTCTTTTGGGCACTAGAGACTGCACAACATCTCAGAAAACTTTTGCCCAAGTCCCACATGCTATATTATGCTGTACTGTGCTATGTTTCTTTTCAAGTACACACACAAACAAGCTTGATCGTTTTCATCTTGAGCACCAGGTTGATATATATATATATATATATTCTGCTTTTGTACAAAGCTTGCTATGCACCCCTTACAGCAATGTTTTCAGGCTAATAGAATGATAGCACCCACATCTTTGTCACCATTGAAGTGCTTGACGGCTTCATCCTAGGATGCTGCCTATGAATACAATGTGTCCCTGTTTTAGTTTCCATGCTATGTACATGTTTCCAGAGATATGACTCACTTACCAGCCATCATGGTAAATTGCCAAAGATTTGCTTTCTTGCACTAAGAGAATATTGCACTGCCCATGTTACTGCCTTAGTATGCCTTTGTATCTAGCTACAGCACCTTCTTTTATCGATAGTTTGACTGACCTCCCTGTTATGTAACTTGCGTAATGTCATTGTACTGTCTCCTCCACACTACTGCCTAGCTTTACTGTCCTAGAATTGATTAGCCTATGCTAAAAGGAGACCAGTGCCGGTAATCCCTTACCGCCCTACTACGAGGTCCCTTAGCGGGTCCCTTCCTTAACGCTTGGTCTGACCAGGTGTTAAGGACGGGACCAGTTAAAGGACTTCAGAGCTAATAACAGCACCACAAACTGTGGTACCGTTATTAGCTACTTCCCCATTCCCATTGAGCCCTATGGGGGCTCAAATGGGAATGGGGAATGGGGACTTACCGGTCCTACAAAGGTCGGACTACACCGGTAAGTCCCCATTGAACGAGACCGGTGCCGGTACTGTTATTGAAGGCAGTCATGGCGCAAATAGCGCCATGACACAGGTCAACAGCAAGTTTCTGTAGGGTTTACATGTACACCAGAAATATGCCCTGTGTCTGAGCCAGTACCCATTACTGTTGGCCCCTTTACAGATATATGCCACTTCTTGCTAACATCCAATTGTGGAGTGAACCCATTGGGATTAAATATGTTGAAAGAATTGTACACAATGATTCATTGCAGCACTGATGGTGTATCAATGGCCCAGCAGAAAAATGTTTCCACACAGTATTTAGCATTGCCTTCTGATCTGGTAAGGAAAGGTGTAATTGATGGAATATCTGACAGCACTTGTATCAGCACCATTTTGGCAGTTTTTAAAAAGAGTGTCAATGTTTTGCCCTACCATTTTGCAATTTATTTAAAGGACAAATTCACCATGATTCCTGCCCAAGGAGCATACTTTTCTGTGATTGATGCATTGACGTTTACTAGAATACCACAAGGATACAATGAGAGTACTAGCATTTACATCAGAGCGCTTAGAGTCTGATTTGATAGATTACAGTTGCCACAGTACTGCACATTGTTACTAGTTGCAGCAGACTCTTGTGAAGTATGCTAGAAGGGCACTATTGTTTTACTAAAGGATCTTGCAAATGCAGGTCACAAAGATTCTTTGATAAAGTACCAAACTTGTCAACATGAGGTCACCTATGTAGGGTACCTCTTGTTGAAGGAGGGTAGTACATGTTGCATCACCATTGCCATGGGATTCTCACTGCCAGAACGCTTTTGTCACACTAAAAACTGCTTTGTGTTGCACTCCAGTTTTGGGGATTTCTAATTATGTTAAAAGGTTTGTTGTGTTTGTATATGTAAAAGATGGATGTACTTTAGTAGTGCTAACTCAGGAACATGGTGGAAAAAATAGACCATGGGGATATTTTTCCTTCACATTGGGTCCTGTTGCTTATGTGCTACCTGAATGTCTTAGACCAGTAGCTACAGCAGCTGCATCATGCAAACAAATTAAGGCATGGTTTTGGGTCACTCCTTAACCATGGTGCCTCACTCAGTCGATGTGTTAGTTACAGACACATGTCACATCACCTCAATTATGAACTTACTCAGTTCACAGCACACATTAGGATCACAAGATGTAACTTATTGAACACAGCTCAGTTACTACCTCTCCCTGAGCAAAATGATGGGAATGAGGATGACCATGATTGTGTGTACACTACTGAACAAGAGAGCAAAGAAAGAATAGATTTGTTTGACAGACCTTTGTTACTTCCTGAATCAGCACATATTGAATTGGAATGGCCTGACACCCAGATCCTAGCATTGCTGTCTCTGACACTGACTAGAACAGGTCTCACCTTGTATAAAATTGTGAAGGGGAGTGTTTATGCAGTATAATGCAGGGATGAATGGCTTTTGCCTTGTTTGAAAACAGTTTTACGATATATGCCATACCTGATACTTCACTTTTTTTTGCTTTGTTGAGCTACATCTGATGCGGGAAGACTAGCCTACTGATACAGACTGGCCTACAGCTGTACACCCAAGTCAAGCTATACTAGCGCAGTGGAATGCGTAATGCCTCAGAGTGTTGAGCGTGATAACAGCTCTGCCTGAGAATGTACACAGCAATGAAGCTGCCGACTCGAAGCCGAGAGTGCAAGGCTTCCTCATAGAAGCTGCCTGCAATTTAGGGATGTACTTCCATGCTGTTCTTTGAAATTGACATTTTTATCATAGGTACATTATACAAGCTGTTTGTATGGACGGCAAGAAAAGAAAATGCATCCATGCTGCACATCTGAAATGATTACCTTTGCCTCCACCCCAATGACAACTGGGTAAAAAGGAGGGCGTAGGGGACAGAGAAATACGTACCAAATACGTACCCCGGTGTGCCTTTCAGTGAGAGAAAATAAATACCGACCCTGGTTTTGAGCAACAAGAGGGTCCGTTGAGATCTGAATATAACTGAATTGTTAAGGAAAGTGTTGCAGCTTTTTGTGCAGCACCCACAAGAAACCAACGTTTGTTCCCTCTATACCCACGCAAAGACCCTTGGAGGTAGAGGGGGCAGGCAACAGAAGATTTGAATGGAGGAAGGACATGTGGTCAAGTGCCACCCATGGATGACCTTTTAGAGCCTATATCAGTGAGGTGCTCTACAATTATCAAACGGCGCTCCATCATGCGCCGTGTTTTGTGCAGTCACACTTGAATATCCTGCTCTTCTCCATATGCCGTCCGCCCTCTCCCCAGGAATGGCTGCCAGGAGACATTTTATGTCCTCTATGGCCAGCGCAGTTCCTCCCTTCATTTTCTCTAATTCATATATATCCATTTCCCAGCCCCCAAAGTCAAACTAGAGAGCTTACATTTTAAGTTATCCTGTCCATCTGTGGCCATGGAATATATTGTGGTCTTGCTCCTCCGTTCTCTAACAAGGGGAACTGCGTAAACCCCATCCCCTAGTCGGATCCCACTATTAGTCTATCCATGGCAGGGATAATCGTCCCTGTCTGTCTCCTTGTCGGTAATGACCTTAACCTGCTGTATTATGGTGGAGACTCTCCCTTCTCACTATGTGATCGTCCTCGAGGATGCTTAGGATATGCTAAGGGATCTGGCGTTCTATTTTTAGGTTGTTCCAGATCCGACCATCTCAATTCCATGCATTCCCACTTTCTGCCCCAAGACCGGACTCTCTTTCCTCGTCCGACATGTCTAGTCCCCAACTAGTGTGACTATCATCCCCCTCACCCTTGTCTTAGTTCAGTCTAAGCAAAGACAATGCTCGATGCTCATCACTAAACAGGGTTTCTTCCTCATTTCGTTATTGAGGTACTGACGATCGATCACCATTCCCTCGAGTTCCATACTCACTACCTCATCTTAACTGTTTATAGACCTTATCGATTCTTTCTCTTATGCTTTCTGCATCAAATCTTTCTTCTTCTAACGCTATTCTATATATTGCTGGCATTACTCCCTTTATCGGAAGGATCTCTTCCACTCTGTCCCATAGTATTTCTGGACTCGGCCTCATTTTCTCTTTACAAATGAGACTGGCATCAAAACCTTGCTGTCTTCTTTTTCGTTCTATATCTTCATCTATTTTCCTTTGCTTTTTGCATCCCTTCTAATTCTTTCTTCCTCTTGCCTTCGTTCTTCTCCTCTCCCTTCTTTCCTCTTCTTCTCTTTGTCTCTGTAATCTTTTGTCCCTTAGTCTTTGTGCTTCTTCCTCCTCTTTCTTCCTTTCCTTTCTCTCCCTTTCTTCTATCGCTCTTTGTCTATTGTCGTACTTTCTTTGTTCTTCTTCCCGTTCTTCAATTTTCTTTTGTTCCTCCTGATATATCTGCTCCCGTCGCTCCCTTCTTTTCTTTTCTGCTCATCTTCTTTCAATCTTTTCTCGTTCCTTATCCTTTCTTTCTTGTTCGTCCTTATCTTTTCTTCGCCTAACTTCCTCAATACTTTTCCCATCTATCTTGAATAATATCAGTCCTCCCATCCATTCATTTTGTACCAGCGCTGCATCGTCAGCCTTATCTTTTTCTCCTTTCCATCTCTTAATCTCTCTGTCTATTCCTGTTGACAAATTCGACCGCTCACTTTTTTCTTCCTTGTCTTGTATGAACTTAAAAATCCCTTCCTTTCTTTCATTCTGTCTGGACTATCGTTGCTACTGTAAGCAGGGGGCATATATCAGATTACTGTACCCCGCCACTGCCCTTAATTCTTTTAAGGGATGCACTCCTATCTCTTCTGTAGCAACACTCTTTGCTTCAGGCAAGATAAGGGGAGCTCAGGGCTCAACGCCTTCCCCCTTATAATGATTAAGCATCCACTCCTCAGGTGGTGGGTCTTCTCTTTCCTTTTGATACATCTTCCAAAGCTCTAAAATAGCTAATCTTTTCGCTAATTTCTTCCCTGTGTACGCAGCGTGCAAGTATGTGGTCATGTGTTGCAATATTGTTCTTGACAACGATCCCCCTTATGGCCACTGTATGAACATTTTATCTGCTGTGCCCTTACCCATTCTGCATTGTATTGTTTGAGCTTGGGCATATGTTTTGGCAGTGTCTTGCATAGATGCATGACTGGGGTATCCCCCATAATGACAAGTCCCAATTGACTGTCGATACTTACCAGCCCATTAAATAATCTTTTTACCTTGGCTTAAATCACCACTTTTCAATTTTATTTAAAACAACAGATATGAGCCAGCACCATCAATTGCTGCTCAATCCTCTTGTTTCACTGGCCTATCTATTCTTTTGATTGGCGCCAATCGTTTTACCACACTTTATCTTTACTCAGTATTGCTTTTTCAACTCTTCACAATTTCTATCGCTCCTCGATATTTTACTTAACAGACAACATTTAGACAAGTCAGACTTTTAC
The DNA here is from genome assembly GCF_040938575.1 of Ambystoma mexicanum. Classification (NCBI taxonomy): domain Eukaryota; kingdom Metazoa; phylum Chordata; class Amphibia; order Caudata; family Ambystomatidae; genus Ambystoma; species Ambystoma mexicanum. The sequence continues at coordinate 643,836,667 of NC_090939.1, forward strand.
ACTTTATAAAACATTGTGATCACCTCTTCCCTCGCCTTTACTTTTTACCGTATATAGGGCCTCATTCCGAGTATGGCGGTAAGGGATAGCGGCCACCGCTAACGAGAGCGGTGGCGGTAATCCCTTACCGCCATACTCCGAGTTCCCTTAGCGCCATGGTGCTTTTAACACCTGCTTTTAGCAGGCGTTAAATACCATGGCGCTAAGGGACCTTGATGTTAATTACGCCACCGTAATTTACGGTGGCGTAATTGACGCCTTCCCCACTCCCATTATGCCCTATGGGGCAAGAATGGGAATGGGGAAGGGTAAATGGGGATTGGGGAATTACCGCCCCGCCAACCTTGGAATGGGGCGGTAATTCCGCCAACCACCAAGGCGCTGCCGGTCCGGGTACGGCGTCAACCAAGGCGTTAATAGCGCCATTGGTTAGCGCCGTACTCGGAATGAGGCCCATAGGGTTTAAGAAATCGATTACGCAGTCCTGACTGCACATTTAATATTTCACTCTACTCCGACTGGAGTTTGAAATATCGTGCTCTAATTCCCTTGAAGTAGGACTCTTAGGTGGCCTCTCTTATCTCTTCCATTATTTCCCTGTTACTCAAAATTATCGCAATCCTGTTTCTTTATTTTCCATTCCCCTTAGTCTATTCAACATTCGCTAATCGACTCCTCCTCCACTCCGACCACTTCGCCTTCTGTCTGCAGAGCACCCGTGGAAACCGAGCAGGGATTTCTTCAAAGGGGGACCTGCCCACGATCTCGGTTATGGTATGATAGGTTATTTTGTAACACGCTTAATACCCAGAGGTTTCTAAGCGCGGACTCTGAGATCGAACCTTTGCTGCTCTGTGTTGTTTTGCTCCCAAGGCAAGTACGTTGCCCCTGTGCTATCCTCCCGGTTCTTCTTGTAAGTTTATTTCTATTCGGCTGCTCTCCACAGGGAACTCCATGATCTTCCAGCTAATGGTGGAGGATGCCCGATTGTCTGAAAATCTGCAGCTCAACTGGTTTGGATCTTTTGAACCATCCGCACTGTTACCACATTAGCTTAGGGCCCTTTAGGAACATGCATGTAATGTATGGGATCACACAGAATAACTCTGAGTCCAAATAACCGAACTAACTCAGGAAGATGGCAAAGTACTGTTTCATTAACAGTTATCGAAAACAGGGAGTTATAACGAACATCAACGGACGTACCCTCGATTTCTCTCAGCGATCTTCGCACATATATTATATCTTTTATATTACAAAATACGTCAGAGGTGACGACATGCTACATGGCAAATAATGAAAACCTACTAAGAATTGGGATTGGCTTAAGGGGAACAGTATATTATCTATAGGAACTAGGATTGTGATTGGCTGCCCACTGTCAGGTGGACAACATATGTCTACCTCTAAAAACATGTAACCTTTAGAAACATTACATACACAGTTTCTTATCAGTTTTCAAACTATAAGGTCATTCATTATATGGTCCATTACAATTGGTTCCCATGCTTGTGCCATGTCTGGAACATTCGGTTCACTTAGCAGCACGTAAACCCAGACCCAGGTGCAAGGAGATGGTGCATGACACTCCCTCCCCACCCAATTAGCCCAACATCTCTCATCGCCCATGCCTTCTGCCATGAAGATTGTCTTTGAACTTGGCCTTGCAAAGTATCCTTGTCTCTGAGAATACACCGAAGTGAGGGCACTCGCTATCATGTTCTAGGACTCCAAGTTCAAAAGTTATTTTCATCCTTGGCTCACGTGAAAGGAGACCATGATTTGGTCCTTTTTGCAGGTTTTAAATGTCTTAAATGAATTCAACTTGGCACTCTTGCTGTTATTTCTTAGCACCTTAACAAGGGATGATTCTTCCTTCGTAGGTTCGCTCCTTTCCAGGATAGATAGATGACCTTGGCTGCTTCGGTCTTGACTCCAGACCAAACAGCCTCGCCATGCAGCTCCATGATTCAGCTTATTCTTGCTGTGATATGGTTATCACTTTCCTCTTCATGACTCCTGGCTAAATTCCTAATACTGATGCCCAGCTCCTATACAATGGCTGCTTCTCCTGCATTCTATTCACTACGTGTAGCCAGCTTCTATGATGACTTAGTCTACATGCATTTCAGCGTCTGTACAATTATTGAACGGTTGATTCTCTGCAGCACTTTGTGCATTTCTAATCTTCATTTTCATATCTAAAGGAATAGTGCGCTCAAAAATATTATTGTCCCGAGCGTTCCGGCAAGTAGTTTTAAGAAAACTGTGATCGATCGTAAAAACATTTCCTATGCACCTTACCTTCGTTTTCCTCAGTTTTACAAATGCGAAATCAGCGAGCGGGCATGGCCATCTTGTGCTAATCTTATCCTTGGATTGGTCGCCCTAAATTCAAGTGTCCTTTCGGCACTAAATCATATCACCCGCCCCTGAAGCTAACATCACTATTACTAGCGATATTCTCCACCTATTTTCATGACTTTAGTGGGCAGCGTAGCCAAACGCGCCCAGTCATCATCCACGTATAAACGTCAGTTGACGCAGAGCCAGGAATATCAACACACACATCATCTCACAGCACAGTGATTACCCAAATCGGAATAGAAAACACTATTTTTAAAGGAAACATGAATAATCTGCAATTTATATGTGCTTTGATTTCACAATAAATGCGCAGAGAACATCCGTCAATTTCGATTATCAACCAAATGTTTAATTTCTTTGTGTTCTATCATCAAATCTTAATCATGAAGTGAACGGTGTTCCTTTCAGTAAAAGAAGTGCATTCCACGCACCTTGAATCGCAAGGCTTCGGCATCAGCTTCTTGCTAGACCACCGTAAATGATGACGGGTTGCTCCTCGTCGCTGGTACTGCCAAAGTGCATATCGGCCCTGGACGATCATCCCATATCAGCGTAATGGACATCCACCCGTTTAGGTGTATCTGCCACTGCCTGTTAAAGAAACCATCACTTGGAATCTGGAAACGATGACATTTGCAGAAAGGAAGAATTTATCTGCGTAGAAAAAATAACATAAATAGCCTTTCTTTATTAACTGTATCCATTTAACCTTTAATTCTGCACTGGTTGTGTTAATAATGAACACAAACCAGAATCAATGGAAACACAGAGAGAACATCGTGGAAAGTTGGAGTCTACAGTGTGCTTGAGAGGTTAGTGCTGTGGAGTATGTTTAGCTCGCAATGGGATGTGGAAGCTGATGGAAAAATTCAAACAACACATAGATGGAATTGTAACGGAATATTAGCAGCAAACTTGGGGTTGGTGTTACCTGGGGGAACCCAGATGTGGACTCCATGCTCACTGTGTACAGAGAGGCACAGCTCCACCTCACTGATGAGGCACAACAAGGCTGAAACAGATGTACGGGGTTTCTGTAGATACTCTAGTTAAAAGGGAATTGCCCTAGCATTTCGGTGCTGCACTGCCCATGTGCCCGGGACAAAGACAAATACATACAGCTTGTGTTTGTGTGTCGTCACAATATGCCCCAACCAACAACCCATAACAATGTAATCTAGCAATACCGGTCAGAAAATGAAACCTTGACTCGTTCGTCTATAAACTTGTCTTCAGCCAAACTTACATTATATTTGGTATTTCCATTCTCTTAGCGTAACGCAGAGTGTCCGCTCAGATCAACGGTTATCAAATAATGAAATTACATGTTCCTTTCTCCAGTTTTAAAATGGTAAACCTTATAATTTTTGCGGGTATTAAATACCTCACCATCCTTCAATCCATAGCAAATCCTCTCTTTTTTCCAAGGTCGAACAACAATTGAACCTTGTTTGTACTGCATATGCAAGTTTCGTTTAGCTGAAGGAAAGTCACAAATCAAAAACCTACTGTACAAGATGCGTTGGTGTGAACTTCCCACAAGCAACATGAAACACTGTGACCTTCATCCAATGGGAGCGATTTGGCCGGCAGACATACTAACATGGCATTTGAAATATGTTTGAAAAATAAACAAATTGTTTGCTGGCATCCACCAATGCCGCGCTACCATGAATACTTTTTTACTAATCTATATTGATAGTGGAGGCTGGCACTTTAGCATGCACGTGTCTAAATAGACAGAATAAAAGACGCATCCCAGTAGGGAATGAAACCAGGAGAGTAAATAAATGCAAGGGAACCACATTTTAGACAAGCAAAATAAATGAAAGCAAAGAACTCTGCTGCCCGAGAGCGCTCTGCCACATAATAAACAGGCAGCACCTTATGAATACAAAAAACGTCACAAGTGGAGTGATGCACTTACATACAGTACAAACTAAGAATTGTCATTGTTTAACTGGCCTATTCCAGTACGGGACATAGGCGATGTCTGATTAAAATTGGCCGTGGGTTCAGAGGTGGTCAGTTGGCATGTGGGTCAGCTCGGCTCATCTTCGCAGGGTGAAGGTCGATTGAGGATCACAAGATGACATAATCCAGACTGAGCTAAACTAAACAATGCAGATCGGCATGTGAAGAATAATAGCTGCCTTAAAATCTATTACATAAAAAAGAGGTTGTTTATACAATGAAGGAAAATATATATGCATTCCTACCGAGGTGAAGTGGGGGCATGGGACAAGGGTCTGGCTTTCAGGGGTCTCATCAGAAGTTTCGATCAGTGACCTGTTGTCCCTGGGCCTCTTGATTCCAGACACATGGGAGATAGATATTGATTTCAGAAGAGAATATATGGCCACACTGGATTTGTTATATGATGGGCAATATAGGGTGGTCCTGGGATGGGTCGGGTAAGCAGATGGGTCCAAAGGGAATTGGGGGCATTAGGCCCGTGGACCATGTCTTAGCAGGGAGGGGGTAGAGAGGGCATGAGTCGGTCAGCAGTCTGCGTGGGCCCAGTTTTCGCAAAGGAATGTGCTCTGTGGATAACGTGAGACACTGACAAGTCATAAATCCAAGTGCCCTTCCATCTCCACTGAACTTCCTGTGCACTAACAACCTACACCCCGCCAAGCCTGAGCCCACCAGCTCACACCCCGCAGTTCCTTTCATGCTGATATCCAACAGACCCTCCCGTGCCCTGATCAGTGAAGGACCCACAAGAGCTGCCCGAAAGCGGGAAAGGGGAAAACACAGAGTTAGACTGTATGGCTTCTTACAATAGGCAATTATTGCAAAAAAGAGTTGAAAAAGAGGATACATTTGAAAAGATAATTGGACGCTATGGCCACTTGGGTCGAGCTTTACAGATACTAAGCAACCACAGACATGCATGTTATCTTTAGAGATTTAAATTCATGTTTTATAAACCGGATTAAATGTGCATAATTAAAAACTTCTTAATACTTTTAATAACTTTGAAATTCAAGTTTAATAGCATACCATAGTTCATATACAATGTACAAACATTGGTGAACATATGCCAACAGGTATAGTCAGCACATTAAGAACATCGCTGCAAATCATTTATACCGGGAAGTCAACTGTTCAACGAGTTCAGCTTTAGGTGGACAGGGCTCGCTTGCAATGTTTGTGGCAATGTACGTGTCCTAGGAACAAAATCAGGATCAATTCCATGAGTGTGCATGGTCAACACAGTCAAAGTGAGATCTTTCACAAAATCAAATTCCATTTCCTGGTATATTGGCTTGGCCACCCATTTTTTGCTTTGTTTTGCAAAGGCCAAGGTGTATCGGGGCATCCCAAAGTTTCCTGTATTTCTCGAATGTTATCTCCCTGTGTTCTTGTTATGCGCTAATGCGGCTAGTAATGTCCGAGCTTGCATCCGTCTATGCCGAAATGCAATCTTTTGGGTCTGTACTTTAGGCACATATTGTGGAACACCTCAAAATCTCTGGTGTGACAGAATTCTATGAGTCCCTTTAGGTCTCTTGAAAGAGTTTTATCAAACACAATCTTCTCAAAAGCTCTGTGTGTAGGTGAAGTTGGAACCAACCACTTCTTCTTGCATTCCTGCTCCTCCGATAAAGGTCCATGTGCACATTCGTGAAAATTGTGGTTATCTATCCATGAGTGAACGTTGGAACAGTGGTGCATCAATGAGCGCCATTTTTCAAGTAGAGTTTCCACAGACCCATCACAAGTTTTGGAGCTCCACCAAAGATGGTTGCTGAAAGACTGAGACCACTGTAAAATAGTTTCTGAAATCTTTTTTGTTTTAACTGCAGCAGTAATTTTTTTATTCACTGGTTTGGCAACATGCCATACATCAAATTGGTGATCAATATTTGGAAACTGCTCACACATGGCCTTGGCTATTGAAACATGTCTGTCAGTGCCTAGGAGGTCTATTTGCATTCCCCTTGATTGATGATGTTCGACTGATTTTAAGAAACCATGTTTCTCCATGGCCACAGAGGATTTACATTGGGACACCTACACATTCTCCGAACTCACATTTTTTTTAGTTTCCATGCCTTGAAAATGGTATGTGCAGTGCTTTGCTGAAAATCCTGGGCTGTCCGTCGCCAGCTAGCCTGAACCGTTTGCCAGAGAATATACTTTCAATTGACATTTGTAAAATTTTCCAGGCTTAACTAATAGCGGGGAATACAAATTCTCTTTGATATTTTAGTACTGGGTTTTAGCAAGGAATTGAACTCCCACAAGTTGACAGAAACTGGACAACTTACTAAAAGTGGAGCCACTGAAAAGTAAAGCTGCTGAACATAGTAGATTTCCAGCTGGCACTTTGCCCAGCATAGGTTGAGCTGGCCATGAAAATGTATAATGTCTGTGGACACAGGTGGCTTGGATTTTCAGGTTAGTGCCTTGTAATACATGAGTCACATTCACCAATGGCTCCCCACATATTTTCTCCCTCACTCGATGGACACATTTCAGCATCAGTATAATCTCTACCATGCAGCTGTTTAATACAATGTATGTGTGCTTCTTTATTAGCCAATCGTCCTGCATGAATGTGGTTTGTGACTCTACTGTGGTGGACAAATCGCCCAAACTGCCCACACTGAAGTCGAGATCTTTGGCAAGTTCCACTGTCAATTACATTGAAGCTTCAGTATCTCTTAATTCAGCTTGTGCAATTTGCACACGAATTGGAGAAACCGTCAACATCGAATGTTTATTGTGCGGAATTTTATTTGCAGGCGCAGATTGTGTAGTGGTCTGGAAGGTATTCCAATGCACCTTCATTATATTCAGTTTCATCTTGCGGATTTCGCACATTGTAGCAATGGTCCAAGAACACTTTGCTGGCTTTGCCGGTCACATTTAATTTAGTTTCAGGCCATTGGACGTAAGCATCTCGAGTCTGCTTATTGACTGAAACACGCTGCGCCTCAAATATTAGTTGCTCCATGGTGAAATCTGTTTGGCAAGCAGCATCTTTGGTTTCATTTGTTGTCTGTGGCTTTATACTACTTTTCCTTGTGGGAGATGGTTAGTAAAAACACATTCAGTGTTTAGCACAAACACAGCAGATAGCACTTTAAATACAAAACCATGTTATGAAGAAAAGACCAGCCCAAACTACTTCTAGAAAAATAAATTGTTTGTTATTTACCCTTGTTTTCTTGATTTTCTGTGAAACCGTGTTCTTCTCTGTAATGACCGCAACAGCAAGCTGATCCACCACCTGTGATCCGTGTGCTTCCACTTGTAATTCCTTACCTTGTGTGCATTCCTTGAATAGAACATTCATTAAAAAAAGAAATAGTCAATCGTATTGGAAATTAAAAACTTCCATCCCACACAGCGAAATCATAAAAGTTGCAAACATTGCATGTTTATATGATTGTCACTGTCTAATAGTATCCCAAGTAGGGTTTACTTTCTTTCATTCAAGGGAACTGTCAGTACACATACCCCATACTCTGGACCTGCTCCGAAGGACGATGTAATTGTTGTCGAAGTACCAGCATCCCCCTGTAACTCAGTACTTTTTTTAGTACGGATGAAATGGAACAGAGACAATGGTACATATAAATAGAAACCCGTAAATGAGCACACAGTGTAAACAACCAACTGGATACATAAATGATTTCATATTATTTAAAATTCCAAGCATAATACATTCTCATAATTGAAAAGTGAAATTCAATTACCTGGTAGGCGCTTGAAGTTGTTGTGGACTCCGGTAAATAAATGTAGCAGAATCTTGCTCCTTCATTTTCAGTGCATTGTCATTAGATATGTGGCAAGATCCAACTGTCTAGAATATGAACTTCTGCAAGTCTGTAGGGTTCACCATTGGTATACTGGACGCGTCAGTGGTTTCGTCACTTGCGAGTGTCTGTGCTTGCGTCAGTATGCTCTCCTAAAAAAATGGACAAGTCAAGCGACTGATTACGAAAAGATTATCCTTCTTTTGTGGGGCAATATGGCATTGTTTTCTATGGTCATAATTACTTTCTTTGATGCTCAATAAACCCGGGACAGATGTGTAGAAAAATGTGGTATAGGTAAAAACTAATACAATCTGGTAAATAGGCAAACTTTAGTAAGAAACTTTTACACCAAAAGCACCAATACGTTCATGTAGTTTCTTGTTCAGTACCCCACCGCCTACAGCTAATTCATCATCCGGGACTCACCTAAGGCAGCGTGTGCATTAATAGAGTTGGAATTGCATCCGGAAGCAATTTACTAGACGTTCTGAGTCGATGCTTTTTTGTGTACCGTGATTGGTCGTAGATATCATCTGTAGAGTGCAGGCTGAAGATGCGGAATCGATTGGCCCTCAGGTCTCCCAAGATAGCCTGGGCTCTACTCTCAAGGTCGTCCACCCAAAAACCACAATGTCAAACCCATTCTCTTATTTAATCAATATGCCTCGGGAATGTATGCAGGATTGTGCCCTTACCATTGTCATGGCTCGTTGAACAGCAGCCGAACAACTGTATAAGCAAGCATTCTTGAAAGATCTATAACATCTGTGTAAGAAAAGTACACATAATTGCAAAAGAAATGGACTGACTGCATGATATTGATGGAATTATATCAAAGTTTTCTATGCAATGTTTGTTTTGGTCAAAGAAGCAAAACCTGTGTAGCGTGGTCGAATATACACTGGGCTAACTTTCATACAGAATTGATTGATGTAATCGTAACATATAACTCGACCGTTGAATGTACTTTCATGAATCAAAAGGAAACATGTTTATAGACATGGTCCAAGAAAGATGCGATTCTATCACAATTGACACTGATAAAATTTGCTATATATTCAGATTAGAACACTTTAAACATTAGACAATGGTAAAGTCAATGAGATGAATGTACATTACACTACTGGGTACATTCAGTCGAAATAGATTGAAATGTTAAGATCAGAAAGAGATGATTATAATGAAATTAATAGGTGACTTGCCCTTACCTTGACTAACAAACACTTTGATTCAGCAAGAAGGATAGTTGGTAGCAGGAGAACAGTTAGCACGATCACAAGTTAACTTCCAGTGCTCATAGATGTTCTCAAGATAACTATCAAGGGGTTTATAAAAAATTAGAAAAGTGGGTGTGTATGTGAATGGGTGACATGTTTCTGGGGCGGACTGCTTCAGGGGAGCCTGGAGGCACTGTGGGCCTCATCACGAGTTTGGCGGTAATGCAGCGGTTTTCCCGTCGAACGTAAATAGCGCTAACGCCAAGCCCCCTGGCGGATAATCCGCCAGATCACGAGTTTTCATGCACGCGCTCAGGGACATGGCGGTAGCACAAATAGCACGCAACGGGTTGAACCCGTAAATCCGGTGCACCGTGCGCTACCGCCATATTGTGCTAATAGCGCGCGCGAAATGCGTCACCGCCGGAACGGGAAACAAAGCGGTGGCCATCTTGGAAATCACAATCCGTCGGATATCACAGCCCCTGGAAGCCATCCACCCCACTGAACACGAAATCATGTCACAGGAGCGCACTAGGGGCAAGTCTGCCCTGGACAGGGTGAGAAAGCCCAAATTTAGCGACCAGAAGCTGGCTGTACTGGTGGAGGAGGCTGAGATCCATCATGAAGAGCTGCAGCAGCGCAAAACCAGTGGCCAGCGCAGAGCACAGATTTGGCGCAACATCAGCCAAAGGGTCACTGCAATGGGGCGCGTGCCCAGGGATAGGGAGGATTGCCACAAGCGCCTCAACGACCTGCGTGTGAAAGCAGGGGCACTGGAGGAGGGCCACCACCACCCCCACCCGAACTCACACCTTGGGAGGAGAAGATGAGTGCCCTGATTGACATCGGCACCATCGAGGGAATTGGTGGAGCGGAGGCAGGCACTGGCATTGATCCGACTGCAGGTGAGTCTCACCCCATATGCATGCAACTGAAAGTACCACACATGCAGACCCTGAGTGAATGAATGTGAAGAAATGCGTCTGAGGCACTGCAGACACCCATAAGTGACCCCTTGATCCATTGAACCGTAGTGTTGCCTAGACTACCCTGCACGTGCAGTGCATCAATAGAAGGGGCAGGGGACTGACATCCATAGCCATAGGACAGCTACGTAGAGTGTGAGTGTGCAAGAATACACCCCCATGACCCTGAGCGTAGTGCACCACAACCACGCATGTAATCTTGTCACACAAACATTCCCATACAGTGTACCTCCACTCTCACACCAAGCACCACATGGCGACTGAACAAAATGCAAGTTGAATGCATGATTGATACTGTCTTCAATCCCACTTGATGGCATGAACTGCTTGATACTAATGTATGTTGCCTTGAACTCAAACCACACCCTATGTACCCCACAGGCACACGGCAAACCCCACGGGATGAAGATGATGGGGAGGAGTCCACACCATCATGGTGCCCGAGGCAGCGAGCCTCCACCAGCACCACAACCCCACAAAGGGGCCGCACGGAAGGGAACCGACGCAGGCCACCTCCCACTTCACCACAACGCAGCCCTACCAGACCGCTGCAGCACACACATGCCCGCAGGGAGTCCACACCCAGCTCGCCCCAAGCCACCAGGCATAGCCCCGATGCAGAGGGACCCACCTGTGGATCGGAGCCCAACGTGGGAGTGACACCTCCACATGCGCATCAGGCAGGACGTCTGCATTCACCCAGAAGCAGTGACGCTGAAGGGATGGTGACACCCCAGGGGACCGCAGGGCCAGGCACACAGCTAGCACAAACCCCACCTGTGCATGCGCGTCGTGTCCGCACACCACAGCCAGACGAAGACATGCCATCATATGGCAGCCCTGAAGACCGGCACTCCAATCCCACCCGGCAACATGTCCCCATGCAGCCCCTCCACCCCCAACAGCGCACAAGTGGCAGGCCGGCACCTGCCACACCACGGGTACCCTTCATCACGGGGGCAGCAGTGATGGGCCGACTGGACGTGATCGAGGCCAAACAGGCCAAAGTTGAATCCATGGCCAAGGTGCACAGCCGGCACATCAAGGCCATCAGTGCATCCATACGCCATGGATGCAAGTACATAGCGCGCGACAATGCGCGCACACGCAGAGTGGTGGAGCAATGCACCGCAGCCCTGACAGGGTTTGGACAAAGGATGACGGAGTTGTGCGAGGCAGTATCAGCACTTGCTGACCAGACAAGGGAGGGGAACAACCTTCTCTGACAGCACATGCAAGCAACCGGCTCAGTCCCATCAACCCCCACTACACCCACGGAGGGATCCCTTGAGCCGTCTCCTAGGCGCCGTTCTATGCGCCACCTGTGGTCACACACACCAGAGGGGCCTGGACAAGGAAAGCGCCCACGACCATCCTAGTCGGACATGGCATCGTTGTGGGTGCCCTGATAACAAACATGCACCTGCCTGCACTGTTGTGGGGATTTCATTGGGGGGAGGGGGGATTGTGTGCTGGGTGTTCACTGGGGGGAGGGGGGATTGTGGCTGGGTGTTCCCTGGGGGGAGGGGGGAATGTGTGCTGGGTGTTCACTGGGGCGAGGGGGATTGGTAAACTGAGAATAAATCACGTTTCAAAAATCACGAAGCATGGACAGTAGTGATTGTGATAAAGTGGTCTTTAATGTTGAAGTGACAAGTGTTAAATGTAGCATTCACCCGTATCAAAAAAAGACATCAATCAATCCCTGTCTGACCAACCTCCCCTACCTCAGCCCAACCCTTTGTGCACGTGCAACACCTTCAGGCACGTCATCATCTTCACTCCCATCCTCAGGTGGCTGCACATGAGCATCAGGGGGCAGTGGCACATTCCTGCGACAGCAGATGTTGTGCAGCATGGCACATGTCAGTACAATTTTTCCAACTTTTTCGGGTGCATACATCAATGCCCCCGACCGTACGCTGTAGGCACCGGAAGTGTGCCTTCAGTAGTCCAAATGCCCTCTCCAGGCAGATCCGTGTACGTGCATAGTCAATATTGTATGCCCGCTCTGCTGCAGTGTGTGGATGACGCACAGGGGTCATGAGAAATGTGTACTGGGGATATCCAGAATCACCTGCAGGGGAGAGAAAGCAGGTTTGGGGACAAGGTAAGTTCAGTGGGTGTACAGGGCTCAGTCATCAGTGTCATTTTGCCATACTTGTCATTTGGTCACTAACATTGTGGAGTGTGCTGTGCTACGAGCAGCATTGATTCCATGAGGCACTCACAACTTGGTACGCCTCTGTTTCAGTATGTAACTCGTTTCACTTGTCACTGGGGAAGAGGGCCCTTAAATCTGATTGTGCATGCGAGAAGTGGCTATTTCATGTGTCAATGCCATTCCCTTTGGCTGCTGTTGCATTTGCTGGTTGTCACTATCGTGTACTGTTCTCCAGGCATTTCATTGGACATTCAGGGGACAGGGTTTGTGGGATGTACATTGGCATTACTCAGTCTGCTTATGTGTGGTGCATTTGTGGATTTGGAGACATTTGTGTTACATTTGCATGACTGTCGGGTGGGCAGGGAGGGATGTCTGTACTGTGTCAGTGCTGGAAGCCATGGTGCTACTCACACAGGAGGCTTTGTGGTGGTAGGCCTTCCATATGTCACTGTGCTGCCACATGTCTTTTACATCCTGAATGGGTGTCTTCTGCTGTGTTGGACATGTCCAAGGTTTCTCGTGCAAGGTGCTTGATTGGAAATGCTGTACTGCTGGTGCTGCCTATTGACATTCAGGGATTTCATTGTGTGTGACCAGCCCCATCAGTTGTGGATTAACATGCATTATGGTATATATTTGTACTCACCGAGCAGCCATGTGTTTTGCCCTCAGTGCCTTTCCATGTACGCTGGCAGGGTACTGTTGCGCAGAACCATGGAGTCGTGGGTGGATCCTGGGTAGCGGGCACAGCAGTGGCTGAAGGTGAGGTCAGGGCCACATGTCATCTGCACATTCAGGGAATGGTAATGTTTCCGGTTTCTGTAGGCTGCCTCATGTGCCTGGGGTGGTACGAGTGATACATTTGTGCAGTCCAGGGCTGCTATTACATTCGGAACTTGGGCAATGGCATGGAATTGACCCTTCAGCTGGTTCACCTGTGCCTGTGTGGCTGGCAATGCAATGTGCTCATTGACATGGATCAACAGTGAATCCAGCACCTTTTCCAACATGGCACTGAATGTGGACTGGGCCATGCCATGCATCATGGCAACGGTGTGTTGGTAGCTGCCAGTCCCGAGGAATTGTAGCACAGACATGAGCTTCACTAGCGGAGGTACTGCTGTGCTGATGGCTATACGGCAGCCGATGTCAGCCTGGATTGTATACAGCAACTGGGTGATGGTTGCCCTGTCCAGCTGATAGTCAATCACCAACTGGCCATCAGTCAGGGCCCAGGGTGTTGGCCTGACCCTGGGGATGGCTGTCCGCCTTGCTGGTGCTGCTCTCCTCCTCCTTCTCCTCATCCCCACCAACCCCTGCGCTCCCAGGGCCCTGGCCTGGTTGGCTGGCCTCTCTAGCTCCAGGCGCAGCAGGTAGAAGTCCACATCAAGGCTCCCGGCTCCAAATGGCAGCATGGTGTTTGGAAGTGTGTGTTGTGCATGGGTGGGTCCTTTGTAGGCCTCTGATTTGCATTGGTTTCACCTGGGCCCTTATTGCTGTGGCCTGTGTTCTTTTACCTCCAGCCTTTTGTTTGGGGTATTTTGTGTGGATTGTCCGCCGCTTTTCTGGCACTAATTGCGCCTACGCCGGACTCGTGATTACAAAGTTTTAGCGCGAACGATTACTGGCGCTAGTACAGCCGACGCTTGTACACCCGGCTGTACTTGCGCCGGCTGTAATGGCGCCGGCGGTATTTGGACTTGTGATCCGATGGACCCTTAAAATTGGCGCTGATAGCGTTACCGCCGATTTTAAGGGTTACCGCCCAACTCATGATGATGCCCTGTGTCTGGCTAGGCCATGTGCACAATTGCCCCTGTGCGGAAGATACCTTTGAAGTGTACATGGTGCCTGACACCTCGGCCGTTCCCACCCTGCCAGCCCCCTTGGGACCGCATGGCCATCAGGTGCGAACTGCCATTGATACTGGAGGGGGCATGGTTGGCCATGAGGCATGCAGAAAAGTCCCGGGGGAATGTGTGCTGGGTGTTCACTGGGGGAGGGGGATTGTTAAACTGAGAATAAATCACGTTTCAAAAATCACTGCTGAAGGGAGACACACGTATGTGGATTGAAGGGGCGTGGTCGGCTTCAGTGGAGTCTGGAGACACTGGTTCTGGGGAGGCCATGTGCACAACGGCCGCTGTGCGGAAGACGCCTTTGAAGTGTACATGGTGTTTGACACCTCAGCCGTTCCCACCCTGCCAGCCCCCTTGGGAGCGCACAGCCACAGGTGAGAACTGCTATTGATACTGGAGGGGGGTATGGATTATTGCAGAAGGGGTGAGCGCAAGAGGGCATCAACCATTTTTGTTTGTCACTCCTAAACAAGTGAGCGTGTCCTTGATTCACTGAAAAATTGAAACAACTATTCATAAAAGATGTTTTATATTTTATTTTGTTGCTGATGTGAATGGCTCAAATGTACTACAAATTGTATACTTCGGGTTGCAGCACAGTGTGGGAAAATCCCCTGTACTGACCGATGTCACTGGGGAATTTGGCTCGAATGGCTCCAACAACACATGCGGGTATTACTCGTCGAACGCGGTACCCAAGCCTCCCATGAAGCCACCATGTAAACAAACTATAGGCTACCAGCCTTTACCACCTGTGGAAGAGAAACATACATAATGTTTTTAAATGAACCTAATAAATGTACAAACCTTAGTTGAAAATACATCCTGTATCATATGGCATAGTTGCCCGTACAAATGTTACTTCATGGATCAATCAACTTGGGCTTTAAAATGTAGACACTATACAAAACTGAACACCCATGCAATCCATAACGTTTGGGGCACAGAGAAATGTTATTTCTTGGTTGTACGTGAAAGACACATAAGATGACCACTATGATTTCACCAAAACGCGAGACATGTATTGAATTGTCAGACTACATTCATTTGGCAGTGATTGATCAAAGTTACGACAATATAGTAGCCAAACATGAAATTTTATTGGCCTCAGTGGTCAAAGTGACTTGACATCCAGAGTACACTTACTTGTTACTTGGATTGTGAGGGTAAACTGTTGTGCGAAGTTTGTGCATAAGCACCATCATAATCCTCAACACGGTCCTTGTGAGGCATGCTGCCTTGAAGTCCTGCAGCTCGGCAACGCATAGCGGTGGTGTGTCTCCTTCTGATATGTTGGCCAATCATCATCATTTTCTCTGCAGCAGCAGTTCCCCACCTCGCTTGGCATGACCTCACACTGATTGCAGGTACACCAGGTGGCACCGTCTTCCATGCGACTAAGCTCAGGCTCATGATCCAGTGATTTGTCCTCCCAGCTGTCGTCCGATGCCCCATTGTTTCTGCATCTTTCTCTTTCAACTAATTCCGCCTCGGAATACTCCGGCTCGTATTAGTAGGGCTGTATTGTTGTTGATAATACTAGTATCTGTTTGCACGGGCTATGAGCAACGGAGACAACTGAACAGAGCAGAAACAAGTCACAGGCTATACAAAAGAAGACAGTGAAACGATTGAAAAAGGTATCTCTGATGTCTGATATGAAGCGGTCTGTTTATACTTATTGAGGAAAGAGGCGTCCTGGCATTTCCATGGAGACTCGTCAGTAGCTTGCAAGCAGAGAACCTTGACACGAGACGTGCATTGGCGTTGTGAAATGGCCTGTACGCGTCTAGTGATGTCAGCTTCAGTGGCGTGAATATGATTTAGTGCTGAAAGAGCACTTTAACGTAGGGCGATCGATCCACGGATAAGATTAGCACAAGATGGCAGCGGCCCACTCGTTGATTTCTCATGTGTAAAAGTGAGGAAAACAAAGGTAAGGTGCCTATCATATCATATCATAGGAAATATTTTACGATTGATCACAGTTTGCTTAAAACCACATGCCGGAACGCTTGGGACAAATATATTTTTGAGTTCCTCTATTCCTTTAAAAGTTCACTTGATTCTTTACTTTGTCGTTAGTCTCTTCAGGATCTATACATCTTCTTCAGCCAGTATCCCAAGACGTTGTTCGTACTCATTTGTGATGTCACAGGTCTCTTCAACAATTGCTGGAAGACTGCAGGAAAAATTACGAGGCTCTAGACCAACTGGCGCAGATGTCGTACAACCTAGAACTCCAGTGCGAAGACCTCGAGAATAGGTCATGAAGATCAAACATACACCTCAAGAATGTCCCGGAGGATGTCACGGATAGAGACCTTAAAATGACTGTCCAATCTTTCTTTGCCAAGCTCATTCCAGAGGCCTACCCAGATGGGGTCCGATTGGATAGAATCCACAGGGTAGGCCCTATAAGGAGAGAGCCGGGAGCCCACCCGAGGGATGTCCTAGCAGCATTTGCATCCTAGGGCCAGAAAGAAGTTGTTCTGCCCATAAGGCCACCTCACTGAAAACCAACACCACAGAGGTCCAACTCTTTCAAGACCTGGCACAATCCACTCTGCTTAAAAGGATATTGATGGGGCCAATTATTAACATCCTCAACCAAGAGAAGATCCGGAACAAGTGGACCTTTCTGTTTGGTTTGCTGTTTACTTGGAAAGGAAGGCAATGCAGGGTGACAACGTGTGAGGAAGGCCTCCGTGTGTTGGCGTCCAAAAGCAGCGGCAGGGCCTCAGCCCCATACGACATGGGCGGGGGTGTCCAGAGGATGCAGCAATGGGATTGGTCAACTGTGGTGAGAGAGAATAAGTAATCCTGTGCACCAAAAGGCTGGAACAACTGTGCAGACTTGCCGCAGGAGGGCGGGTGATAAAGGGGGGAAACTGCACCTACCCGGATGGTGGCACCGAGACAGTCAGGCAATGCATTGGCGGGGAGGAGGGGATTGAAGAGCATTAATCCTATGATCACTATTTGGGAGTGTATTGCAGTAATTGCGCTCAGGAGTTCCGAGGGGTGACTGTTGTCGCGTGCAAGCGGAGGGATCCATCTGGGGGAGTTTGCTCTCTTGTAATATCTCTGCAGTTCTTGGGAAAGCAGACTTTCTCGCGCTCCAAAAGACCCACATTTGTAAGAAAGACAAATCGAGGTTACGATTGCAGATGTATCCCCACGTCTATCAGGCAAATGCAAAGGATAAGACAGTAGGGATCTTGATAGCCCTCAAGCACATCCCTAATCTGGTGGTCCTAGAATGAAAATCAGATAAACAAGGCCGATACCTCGTTGTCACGTTCTGCATTGACACAGACACGTTCACCCTAGCGACAGTATATGCACCAAACTCCAGCCAAGACGTGTTTCTCAGAATGACCATGGCAGAAGTCGAGGGGATGACCGAGGGGCACATCATATTGACAGAAGATCTGAATGTGGTATGGGTGTGGTATGGGTGCGAGGAGAGGATCGCAGCAGGTTGCAGCACACAACCCAGGGCACACCATCTCAAAAATAATTGAAGGAGAGGTTCAGGGGAATAAGGCTGGTGGATGTCTAGTGCATATATGGGCATTCCGAAGCAGCACACACATCATATTCACACGTCCATAGGACACTGTCTCCCATAGACTACATTTGGGTGTCTGCCCAGCTCGTTCCGGAGGTTTCTCTGGGAGCTATTACACTGTCCGACCATGCTTCTTTGAACGCGACGATAGGTGTGTTCCAAGGACAGAGGGTGCTCTGGCATTGGTCCCTTCCGGAATGGATACTGGCAGACGCAGTCATGTTGGTGACTTTAGTGGGGAAAATTCAGACCTATATTCGGGAAAAAGTCATGTCTGATACCTCCCCAGGGATCTGGTGGGACGCTTTTAAAGCAGTTATGAAGGGGGGAAGTGATTGCTCTCAGAGCCTCCAGGGGCAAACAGAATAGGAAACTGGAAGAAGAGTTGGAATCACAACTTATTATGCCTAAAATGGGGAATTGCCCAACAAGAGCCACACTGAAAAGCTACAGGGCGATCCGGGCCCATCTAGATCTAATGAGGGCCAAGAGGCTGAGAGGAGTCTCGTTAAAACGAAGCGGAAGTACTATATTAGGGGGCATAGAGCGGGTATGCTATTGGTGAGGCAATTTAGCAGAGGTGAGTGGCTCAGACAATCCTAAAAATTTGGAACAGAGGGGTGGAGGATATGGTAGATATGAAGTGAATTCTTAGGTGCTTCAAGCGCTTTTATGGGGATCTCTATGCCTCAGACAGGCCTCAAGAGGGCCCACAGAAAGCATACCTGAACACGATAACCCTGCCATCTCTCTCAAGGGAGGACAAGGAGGCACTAGAAGGGGATATCGGGAAACTCCCCTCGCATAAGGCCCTGCCCCAGATGGTTTTACGGCAGCCTTTAATAAAAAGTACTGATCTATCCTCACCCCGCACTTGACGCAATTATATAATTCTATCGAAGCAGCAGGGGGCATTACGGAATCCATAAACCAAGCTAAATTGGTGGTGTTCCCGAAGCCAGGTAAAGGTCTGACGAACTGTGGCTCATACAGTTCAAGATCTATACTAAAATACTGGCAACAAGAATCGAGGGCCGACTTCCAGACCTTATTCACCCAGATCAGTCAGAATTGATCAAGTCCCTTCAGACTTTTGACAACAAAAGGCGGGTGTGCCATCTGGTGGAGAAGGTCACAAAGCGGAGGCATTCCGGCAGTCTTGCTTGCCTTGGAGACCAAAAAGGTGTTCAACCGCGTGGAGGGGTTGTTTCTTTTCCTTACTTTGGTGGCCATGCGATTGAGGGAGTGGTTTATTTGACGTGTACAGGCCAACTGCCAAACACCTACCCTACACCTGTCTATAAATGAAAAACTCTCATCTTCCATTTGCCTTTAGAGGGGGACCAAGCAGTGCTGCCCATTGTCTCCACTGCTCTATGCAATGTTCCTAGAATCCTTCTTGCACTGCCTGCGAGAGGCCCCTCCGGTGAAGGGTGTCCCGCTTGGGGGGAAGTGTCGGGGCTAGAAATGAACGTTCACAAATCAGAGCTGCTGAAACGCATACTGCCGCGAGAGACCCTGGGAGAAGCACAAGGGCATTCCCCATTCCAATGGGCGAAGGAGAAAATTAAATACCTGGTGGTCCACATAATGAAATCTTCAGACACGTTGTATGAAGCAAACTACCCCAAACTGCTTAGCACTCGTAAAAATTACCTGACACATTGGAACCCTCTCCATTGGAACCCTTTCGATCCTCGAGGGATGGGATGCAGTGTTATGCGGTGGCCACTGGATGTCGAACTGTGTACACCGCGTGTGACTCTGGGCAGATACAATCATCAGAAATGCTATTACGGTAAGTAATGCATGTCATCAGCCACTTTGACTCCCTAAAAATAGGCAAATACTCCCAAGAAATAAAGTAGGGAAGTAGAAATCCTCCCAACAAACCTAGGAAACGGACACATAAGAAACCTCAGCGCATGCTTTCACTCACACAACTGCATGGATATGTTTGGGCCAGTGGTAGAGGTAGAGCCATAGAAAGAAACTCTATTCTTATTACTGCCCGATCTGAAGAGATAACATATGTTTTATTGTGCATGAATAACTAGGTGCAAAGACATTTTTATTACATTACATTTCTGTAATACAGTAAAAAAAAATACTCTTATAAAATACTCCCATTGGGAATAGGGATTTCTTTTTTACTCCCAACTTAATACTCCTATATAAAATCTTATCTGGAGAACTCTATGTATACATCTACGTAAGGAACATGGACCCGAACTACCTAACAACGATAAATTTACTGGCATAAAAGGAAAACGCTTCCCCCCTCAACAGGTAATTGCTGTCTAAAAAAACTTCGAGTTGTAGGTATAAATGGCCTGTCCAAAGTAATTCTGATTCCAGTGCCATAATAACACAGCCTCTGCAAGGATTGTACAGGTAGTACACTGGCTACGTGTTGTGAACTATTCCATGTTTGGAACTATCACATGTTTATTTTGAAGACTATCCATTGCATGTAAGAGATGGCCTTGTTTGTTTTATCCCCCTAGACTTGGTATTAAGTAAATCTACGGATATACTGCATTGGTAGTGATTAAAACATAAATTCATTGTTGTTTATTCAGAAATGTCCATAAACATTTCCATGAAATACATAGCAAAATGTTATTGAACAAATGAACACACATGGGTGTTTCAGCATTAATAACGGTCAATAGAATATAGTGAGTTGGCAGGATGATCTATTCAAAATGTAATGTAAAGTGGTCTTCTATAGCGCTTTTCTGCCAATGTTGGCCTTTCTGTGCATTGCTCTGTAAGAAAGGTGGGCAGGGTGTGCTAGATGGATAGACTCTGCAGTTAAAGCATGTAGAAGAGGAAGGTCACCGATTTCGGAGGTTGTATGAGAAAGTTTAGCTGGGTCACTGCTAAATCGACCCCCAATATTTTGAAGCGGTTTGAGTTGATAACATTTTCTGCAGTTATGGGTTGTGAAAACCTGGACTGACTCGAGGACCGCTGGATTTGAAATTACTTTGTGTGGCCTTCCATTTCTTATATCGGTTGGTTTGCTTCAGTAATGGAGGCACTACAGAGTAGACTTCTTAGTGAGGTTGTTGAGGGTTTATTGGCAGACTTGCGCTGCCCATGACTGCAACAGAAGCAACACAAATTTGCAACACGGAAAATCAAACAGTGTCTCGATAGAACTAGGCCCCTTAAAGCCTGATGTGCCCAAAGCAGTAGCCAGTACAATCGCTTACAGGAAACTGATATTCACGACCTTTAGGCTTATTGGAGTAGATCGAGTGTCTACAATGCTATGCTACAGTGACCCCCAACCAGAAAGTCTTCAAAATCCGTGTGACCAGAACAGCAGTACCATTAATTAACATGAATTCCTCAGCTAAGAGCAAGTTAACTAACCCCCTCTTCTACCTTTTCTGGTACACGGCTGTTCTGGTGGTACCCCTCAGGAAATCATCAGCCAGTGCTGAGGTCATAAGTGTGTATGAGTGTTAGGCAAGATTGTATGCAGTACCCTTTGGGTACACTACAACAACCCGGAACTCCTGGCAATAGGAACCCAACTTTTGGTATAAGTCTGTACTACACAGGTTGGTAGCTTGTTGAGCAGCCAGGCTTATCTCAAGAGGGGTCAATGTGAGCTGTAGAGGAGTTGCACAGAGATTCTGTGACAAGTATCCAAATAAACTCTTACACACAATGGCCCTCATTACGACCCTGGCGGAAAGTAACTGACCTGACCGCCATAGCGTAAATAGCGTTTCCGCCATTGCACGATGGAGTAAAGTGCGGCTAATTCTGACCCATCGGGCACGAGCATTACGCCATGGCGGAAGTGCAAAGTCCGCGATGGCGGAAATGTCCCCAAAACGCCCCTCACCGCCGTCGTACGGCGCCCTAGGTGCAATTCCGCCACCCATCATAGCGGTCACCGTAATGAGCGGTAATCGCAAAATACGGTGACCGTAAATATGCGGAAACGGAAGTAAAAACATGTGGCCGGAACGGGAAACAGCACGCCGTACACCTACAAAATCAGAATCCCAACACAACCATTACAAATCCGACCCTGAGACACATCCCAACCCGTTAGCCACCCTAGTGAAAACAATCAAAATGGGAAAGGTTGCTAAAAAAGCGTGTGACCGCAAGCGGCAGGTCCACTTCTCACATGAGGAACTCACCGTGCTCACAGAGACCCTCCAGGAGAATGCTGCCGTCGTCTTCTCGACGCAAATGACCAGGACGGCACTTGCGAACAAGAAGGCCATATGGGCCCTGGTGGCACAGCGGGTAAGTGTGGTGGGGAGCGCACCCCGCAACCCACAGCAATGCAGAAAGCGATGGGACGACTTGCGGATACGCGTACGGAGCATACTATCAGCCAACCGTAACATTGCCACAGCTACCGGGGGAGGATCGGAATCACCCATCAAGTTGACCCCCTGGGAAGAAATCTGTGCCTCCACCATTGGAATGGAGAGTATAGAGGGAGTCGGAGGGATGGAGAAAGGACTGCAGACATCCGAAGAATCAGGTAGGTGGGCCAAATAAAACAATGCTAAATCCACAATGTCCAATCATGTGAAGTACCATGTGTCCACATAGTGCAACAGAAACACATGTCCAGGAGAACGTCCACATACATTGGCCTGATAGCGCACTTAAAAAGTCACATTAAAAACATAAATAATTAAAAATCCTAAAAACACCCTCTACACGTGCAGCATGCACACCCTAACTGCAGGCTGCAAAACAACTGCATCCTCAATCCACACAAAAATGAAACCACCTCCAAGGCCCTGACCCAAATCACCCTCAGGTACCACCCCAATGCATGTGATACATTGCCATTCCAATTTCCACAGACCCATAAATAACGCTCGCCCTCCTTTACTCCACCACAGGGTCCGATTCAAACGACGAGCTCCAGGACACCCCTACCAGCACACCTGCAAAGAGGGCCAAGACCAACGGCCAAAGACCCTCCACCTCAGCTGCACGGATCAAGACACGGCAGCAGCACAAATCAAGTGGCAGCACACAGGAGGGGACTTCAACAGGCACCCCAGCAGCCAGCATGCCCACAACAGCAGCACCACAGGTCCCCCCAATGGATGCCACAGAAGGCACTGCTTCTGGTGGCAGCAGCACCATAGGTGACACTGCAATAATGGCAGCATGCTCCGACACAGAAAACGGTGCTGTCGATGTAGGACCCATCCATGACCTGTCTCAATCCCCCTGTTTGTTTCATCCCGTACACCATGAGGATACCACGCAGGGGCACCCACAAGACGACGACTGGCCATCCCCCACAAGCCCTGTGGCAAGGCAACATGAGGTGATCAGCCCCTCTGTGACACCACCGCAAATGGCCATGGCCCAGCAGAGGTAACAGTCCCTCGACCAGGTGATCGTGCAACAGCAGCAACTGGCCACGCTTCTCAAGGAGCATGCTGATGAATGTGGGGGTTCTAAGGCAGTCATAGAAACATCTACTGAGACACTTAGGGCACAAATGGAGAGAAGTACAGAGACACTAAGGGTACAAATGGAGAGAAGCACCGAGAGCCTGAGGGGGGAACTGCATGCGACGTCCAAAGACGTATGTGGTGAACTTGCCGCTGTGCGCCGTGTGCTCACTGAGCTCTCACAAACCCTTAGGGACATGCATGGACGTGAGCAGGCAGAGACATCATCCGTTGCAAGTTCTGTCCAGGGCAGCCCCCAACGTAGATCTGGGAGGAACCTGCGCTCCACAGGCAGGGGTGCCCCTGATACCCGGAGAGGGGGCTTGCAATAGCGTCTGCCCACTGACAATGAGCATCTTTGGACACTGGTGTTCGGGGGGGAGGTAGGAGGGTGGAGGGGGGGTGTTGGGCTTTCTTGGGTGGCGGGTCGATGGGGTGTGTAATATAATTTCACATATGCTATAAACATTACATAATCATCCAATGAGATGTGTGGACATTGATGTTTGTGTACGAGGCCTTTATTGGCGTACAGTCCACATTGTGCATGTTCCAGACACACACAGTGCCACAAGTCCCGTGTCCATGTATCAGCCACCAGGCGTGAGTGCTAGAAGCATGAATCTATGATATTCTGACAAATTTCACGGGCCTCCTGTGCCTCGCGGACTCCTTGAGGTGCTGCCACATCCCCACCCTCATCATGACCATCTTCAGGTGCTTGCAGTTCTGCGTCAGGGGGCATGGGCACATTTCTACGTACGCACATGTTGTGTAGCATGACACATGCCATGACCATCTTTGCAACCTTCTCATGGCGGTACAGGAGTGCCCCGCCAGACCTGCTGAGGCAGCGGAAACGAGCCTTCAGTAGGCCGAATGCCTGTTCTATGACTACACGGGTACGTGAGTGGGCATGGTTGTAGTCCTCCTCATGCTGGTTCTGTGGGTTCCGGAGTGGTGTAAGGAGCCATCTCTTCAGTGGATACCCGGCATCACCTGTATGTGGACAATAAAGGATGTTTGTGGAATGACATTGCTACGTACGCATCCCCCCCCCTTCCTGCCAGGTCATTGCCGCATCACATACCCCACATTATCATGCATGAAATGAGACTCACCGAGTAGCCAGGATCTGTTCCCTGCGTGTCGCTCCATGTAGCGTGGTATTGTAGAGTTCCTCAAGACCATAGAATCATGGGTTGATCCAGGAAATCGGGCACAACAATGTGTAAAGATCCTGTTGGAGTCACACACCATCTGTACATTAAGAGAATGATATTGTTTCCGGTTGCGGTACTGGGCCTCCATGGCATGTGGGACAACCAATTCCACATGGGTGCAGTCGATGGCACCAATGCAACCCGGTATGCCGGCCAGTGCATGGAATCCCACTTTTGTGTTTGTAATCTCCTGCTCCGAGCGTGGTAAAGAGATGTAGTCGTCTGCGTGCTTCAGGAGGGCATCGAGCACTTGCGATAGTGTCCGTGAGAACAGTGGCTGTGAAATGCCATGCAACTGTCCGACTGTGTGCTGGTAGGTGCCTGTGGCCAGGAAGTGGAGTACAGACACCACCTTCAGTAGGGGTGGGATGGCGGTTGGGCTATCTATCATGCTGACAAGGTCAGCGTGTGTCATGTTCACAATGGCGGTTATGGTGTCCCGGTCCAAACGGTAGAGGGTGTGGATCTGCTCAGCAGTGAGGTTGAACGGATGAGCTCGGAGGCGTGGGATTGCGGGCTGCCTGCGTGGTGGTAGTGGCTGTGCTGGTGGCCCTTGCTGGCCCTGCCTTGCCCTCCTCCTCCTCCTGCGTCTCCTCTGTGCGGCCGGTTGTTGTAGTAGTTGGTGTTCGTCTTCTTCTTGAAGTTGTAGTACTTGCAGTGCTATCAGGTCCCCCAGGGCCAACATCGCTAGTCCTGCCGGTAGCATTTTGGAGTGGGTGTGGTTGTGGGAGGGGGTTGGGTGTGCAATTTATGTGTTTTCAGGCTGTATAGCCTCCACCTGTGGTGATTCATTCCACCTGTGCCAGCTGCAATCCCCTTTGGGCGAGCACGTCCCGCACACAACGCTGCAATGTGACGCATGGCATCTTGCTATTACAATCATGTATTTAATCCCGATGGCAGTGAAATATTGGTTTATATGTTCATTCTGCTATGGTCCCATTGTTTCACATACTATCTTTGCAGTCGCGAACAAACTTGTGAAGGGTCAGTGGAATGTAGTACTCGATTAACGGTGGGCCCTCATGCAGCACTGTACCGAGGTTCACCGATGGGCGGGGCGTCCCATTTGTGAGTGAAGCCAGTTGCCATTTTCACACACTGCCGCACTACATGGATGAATTTGTGATTTCAAGCGGTCACAGATGCCTTTTCGACGTGATGTTGCAAATGAGGAATTCGAAGGACAGCGCTTTCGGTTTTCAGCTATCGGCGAGGAGACGCCCACAGGTCTGACTGCAAATATAACGTTCTATTGTTTAATGTCCTTGGGACAAGGGCCATGGCGAGAATGCAATGATTGATATGAATAGTATGGGATGCGCAATAGCGTAGTGGACGATAAGGCAGGACGTTCCCAAATACATGTTACTTCACAACACTAGAATTCCGGGCTGGAGCACAGTGGATTTTGCAGACTGCATTAAGCACAGACTCAATGGAAATTTCAAATGTGATGTGAGTAAATGATCAGGCGTTTTTATACCGGGATGAGGGAATGATGTATGGATGCATGGACAGATGATTTAATTGAGAGTTTGCTATGTACATGGCTTTTTGGAATCTATCCCCTTCCCCTGCGCTATGTGATGCAGAGCTGCCATAGTGGGACCATCGTCTATCTGCCCTTGTTGAACCCTCCCTGTCTTGACGCGCCTTCAAACACTTGTGTCTATGCACGTTACTAATCCCATCTAATGGATTCTGTCTTAACAGACGCATGCACACAAACACTCGTTTGTAATAGTGTTTTCACCTCGATTTATATAGTTATGATTCGCAAGTGATTTTTGGGTGGAAATAATCCTTTTGAGTGGGCTAGCATGCATATGGCTGTAGATTTAGTGTGATCATTGAAGTGAGTAATACAAATGAAGTTCTGATGCCCATACTATTCTTTTTCATTTCATTTGGGTGACAGGTATCTCCTCCCCTTTTGCCGCTGCCATCTGTATGCCACTCCTGCAGATGGCTTTTACTCCCGACACCTGCTGCTTCGAGTTAATCAGTGGAGCACCATTACGATCTTATGGGACGATCGCCAATGGGCCACATGCCCTTACGCAGTACTGGTGGCTAGGAGCTACATATCAACCTTTCAGCTGGACTAGTGCCTACCTAATGGGACGGCCCTGCAGTTCTAGGCGCTTCCATGTTGCCTTTTTGAACGTGAATGTAGCCCCTGTGTACCATGAAGGAACAGGGCGTCACACAAGAAGAAGCTGGTCATTTATTGCGGATGCAGCCCACAGTGATGGAAAATATTTTGGAGTTTATGACCTAATAGCAGTATGGGCTTGGTGAATTTGATGTGCATTAAAATTTGATTCTGATATCAACCGTGTAGCGTTATTCTTTGCAAGTAATGTAGCATATTCCTATTTGTGGAGCGATGTATTGTGAGAAGATCTGCATTGGGTTCCGGCTTCTGAGTATAGTTGCGTGGTACTGTACTGGCCGCGTTTGCCTACGAAGCCCAGTAAGGTCAGGGATGGGGGCTGCCATTATGACTGTTTTAATGATGTCATGCTCAGGGGCGGGGGATTAGCTTTTGTGTAACAGATGCCGGTCAGCCAGGTGGATTGGTGGAATGATGTGATTATCAGAAAATGGCTGGTCACAGGTGGCTGTGTTTGCGTGCGTTTCTTGGAGGGAGACTGAGGTCATGTCCATTGGAATAGCTTCTGTATTCGTGCCATCTGTGCCCTGCAGCTCCCATTGGCCCCTCTTGAGATGAGCCTGGCTGCTCAGTCACTCTGCCAACTTGTGTGGTACATGCTTATGCTGATGGTTGGTTTGTTTACTGGCAAGGGTACAGGGCTGGTGCAGTCTCCCTCAGGATACTGCTTTGAATGTTGCCTTACACTGGTGTCAAGCGATGGGGGCCTGTTGTTGTTTTGTCTCATGTTTCAGTTCATATTGCTGTACTTGAACCTTCACATGCCTGTGCTGCATCAGTGCGGCAATGGTGCCATGCCAAATATGGATGGCCACTCACAAGGCACTTGGAGCCCCTACATTCATTTGTTCGTTGGCATGCATGGGTGACTTGTACATTTCACTGGTTGCATTGTGTAACTTCATTGCACCTACGAGGAGTTGTGCTATGTGGGCAGGGAGTGGTGTACAGGCACTCAGTAGGGCCATTTACGGTTGGTTCACGATGCCGTAATTCTCACCATGGCGGAATGGTACTTTCCGCCATGCTTGATGGCGTTAAGTAAATGTCCGCTAGGGTCAGAATTCGCGTACCGTTGCGCCATGGTGGTAATTACGGTTTTGCATGGCGCGCGTGCGCGTACTTGGTGCAGTTAGCGTTGGCGTTCACTACGGTGTCGCTGATGGCATCGTACTTTGCGGTGACGGGTCATAATCGCACCGAGCGGTATTCGATGGCGGTATTACATTTCCGCCATCGTTTTTCGATTTCCGCCAGGGTCGTAATCAGGGCCAATGTTTCTTGATTAAACGAGTATTAATTTATTTAAGTCAGTTAGAGTAAGCCGCCTTCAGAAGGGGGGCAATATAATAGTAACACCAAATACACTTCAAAATACCTACTCTTAATATTTCTAAATCAGTAAGTACCCTTTTGGGAAGGCACACGGATGCTTCCTACACCCTCAGGTGACTTTAGTAACTAGGACGCTGTGGACATTAATCTACCACTGTTTGCATTTAGAATCATACTTGAGAGTTTGTCAAAGGAAAAAGGTTATTAGAACAGAACAAGAGTTCACCCAAATATTCTGAAGCAGGTAAGTACTTTTAGTCAACCCCTTCCTGGAAGGAGGACAAAACACAGTGTCGGAGGGAAGAAGAGTCATTCAGGGAGCCAGGCTAGGCTGATTGGGCAAAAACCTTTTAGGAAGGGGGAAACGCCTGGCAGGATCCTGTGGGAAAGTGGAATAGAAAGGACGGCCCCTAAGTAATACAGAAGCTGGGAGAAGAGAATGCTGTTTAGAGTGTACCCATGATGCCGACAGTGACCAGACTGAGCGATTGAAGAATCTGTTAAGAGTTTGATCGGTTGCTGGCGCTGACATAGCCCAGAGTGGGATTCAAGAGGTAGTTGCAAGCTGTATCACAGGCACTGGTTGGGACTACCATTAGGAGGGCAATTTGTTCTACATGTGTGCACTAGCTAGCTTGTTGCCTGTCTGGAAATGTTCCTGCATATGTCCTTTTCACCTGTGCATTCAAGAGTTTGTGTGTGCATAAATGCATGTCTGTCTGGTGTATCATACATGTGCTGTGATGTGGTCTTCTGCCTGCTTCTGATGGTGATTATTGGGGGACCACAGGGTCCCCATTCACTTCTTACGCTAGCAGATAATGAGCTTGGGGTAAGTACGGGTAGTATCCCATGGTCATCCCCACTTACTCCTTGTGTTATGACAGTGTGGTCACAGTACTATATCCCCGGAAAGAATGCATCTTTGGTAGCAACGATTTTTGATTGAAGTAGTAATAGCTAGCCCCTGTCCTCAGAAAAAGAAAGGGTGCAGGGACCGCTAAAACCTGGTTCTGAGAGCCAAGGAGACTAGTCAAAGAGAAGTACAACTTTTTGTTGATGTGCCTTTCCAACATGGCCGCCGCTCAACCTCAAGGACTGAAACACCCTGTTTCTCGCTGAGCCCGCCTCTACACACTGGCCGAGGCTCTGATATGACTGTGGGTATGTGAGCCGGCAGGCAACGACGGCCTCCTATAAGGGCCTCTACGGCGCTGCAGTTCCTTTACCCACTGCACTGGATTATCCTCACTCATAAGGAGGCCTCCCCCCTCCGTTCCCTTGTCTGCACTTCCTAGTCCATTCTCTCCTTCCATCCTATTACACTCCTCCCACGCCGCAGCACATGGCAAGATGCCTTCCTTTCGTCTGTAATCAGTCACCTTACTGTCACTATATCACCCGACAGCCGTGAGCACACCCTTAGTGCCCCTGATTAGTCTGCCGGCTCCAAACATTGCGGTTTGAGTATTCTGACACCCTCTTGCCTTTTCCTGTTATTCCCTACCTCATTTCTGGGTGCAGCCTTGGCATCCACTGTCTACCGGTTCCCCTTTTCATCTGAAACTGCTGTTGGCCCGCTCGCCTGTCCTTGCCACTTCACCTGTCCTTGCCACTTCACCTGTCCCAGCAAACGAGACCGATCTGGCTGGCTGCCCATATTGTCACTCCTTGTGCTACTCGCTCACTACAATGTGAAAACACTGCTCCTCCACTGCTTCTGTCAACAAATATGGTCTTTTTACACACTGTTGCCCCATAACTTGCAGTGAGCTGTAACCACTGATCTTACGTTTCGCAGCCTGTGCTGTTTTACATTTTACCTACCTGCACCCACTCGATTGACTTTTCGCAGCCTGTGCTGTTTGCATTTAAACCATGATTTGATATTTGATGTAGCCCCCCCTGCACCATGAGCTGAGGCATTCCAATGTTGCTTTTTACTACTTGTACCTGCATATTTGATGTAGCCCATAAACCATGATTTGAGGCTTTCCCAATTTGTGCACCCACTCTTCATTTCCAGCCTTGTGATTTTTGTTCACTGGCACTTATGTGCCCTTCTCTTCCCTCCTTAAGTATCCCTTTCCTCCCTGTCCTGCACGTTCCCTCCTCCCCTCTCTCTCCCTCTTTTCATGTTACAGCACTTGCAGGATCCGAATGTCTCAAGGACTAGTAGGAACGTTTTTGTTATGTTTTTTCTTCATCCAGTGGATGGAGTGGATGGAACGGAAACTACCATATCACACTACCATGCTTACTCTCTCCTATACACCACCACTCAACTAGAACACAACGATACTATGACACATTCGGTATAGGTGTTCTAATACTAACACCTGCCTCTTACTCCCCAACATCCTAATTAAGCACTGCTAGCTGAGCACACACGGCTAGCCTAAGTGTCTCCTCAGGCCTAAAGCAACCAGAAATCAGTCTGGTGTCAACCCTCCAGAATGAACACATATTCCTGACCTCCCAAACACCAAACCTAGTGCTAAGAAGCAGCTATCATGCAAGTGCCACACCAGCTGCACACACATCTGGTGCACCCACGTACCTTATGACTCTCTCTCTCTCAACTGACTTGAACTATGGTTCCCGAGGGCGTTCAACCTACCAGTGCTTTGAGATCATACCAATGATACATAAGGCGCTATATAAATGCAAAGTAACATAACATAACATATATCCTGGATGGGGCTGATGGCCTCGTTTAGAATGGTGACCCTTCCACGATTCCTTAATACTTTCAGGCCCTACCAGTTCCTCTCCCCAGAAGATTCTTCAGCTCGCTCAACAGGCTTCTCTCTGCTTTCATATGGAGTGACAAAAAAAGGAGAATAGCTCTATGGGTACTTACCACCCGAAGAGTAAGGGGGGAACTGGTGGTTCCAGACTTTATCCAATACTACCAGGTGCCTAGCTACGAGTTCTAAAGCATTGGCTGACAGGGAAAGACAGTAAGCTGTGGGTATGTATAGACAGAGCGGTGGTGGGGGCTCCCCTGGAGGAGGTGTTGTGGCTGGCTAAGGGGGACCATCCAGCTAGTAAGCGGGCATCCCAGATTACAGCATTGGTCCGGGAGGTGTGGGATGACTTAATAAAACGAGGGGGGGTATCGACACTGCCGGGTCCGTTCTCTCCATTGTTTGGGAATCCATATTTCACACTGGGGATGGATGCGGAGGCATTTGGGAGGTGGAAAGCAGCAGGGTGTAAGAGACTCTGAGATATTATGCAAGGCCAGGAGATTAAATCTTTTGAGCAGTGTAAGCAGTCCTTTGGTCTATCTGAGGGAGACAGGTTTCGATACTACCAGCTCAGGCACTGGATGATGCACCCTCCCAAGAAACTAGCTGCGAGCAGACAATTCACAGCGTTCGAGAAACACATTACATCCTACTCAGGAGACTCAGATCTAATTTCGGCACTATATGCTCTAATCGCGGAGGGGGAAACAAAGACGACCTTGCCTGACATGAGGGGGAGGGAACTTTGGGACGGCAAATCTCACAGGAGGAATGGGAATTTGTGTGGGGTAACATTTGTTGGGAAGGAAATGACCCAATCCACCCCCTAGGTACTTTGTGGTAAGGTGAATCCCATGTAGAATCCTGTGATGTACGAGGGGAAAGGGGCATACTTAGAGACCCTGCACAGGCATAATATGAGGCTAATTGCAGACCTTTAAACAGGCGCCAATTTGTAGCTATGGCAGAAACATAGGGCCTGCATTGCAGAACGTTAGACACAAACTGCAAACCTGATGAAGGAACCTGAATAGGCCCAAGCACTGATGGGATAGAGACCTGCACTGTTAATTTCCACAGAAACTCTCCTTTGTTCTACAACTGTTGCCAATACGTTTTACCCCGAGAACAAATGTATCCTGCAAGGCCATGAGACAGTGCTAGGCACCTCGCTGTACGTGTTATCGCAACCAGGCCAGAGCAAGCCTTTGATCCCCACCCAGCTAACTACAAGTTATAGCCTGTACAACTGTCCCAGTCTCAAGACCCTTGAATCCCACTATAGAAGCTGACCCCAGGCCACCGACCATAAACCAGACAACCATAAAAGATCTAAAAGAATGGTCATCATATCTGTACCTTACCATGTACCTTAACATGGTATGATTTGTAAAGCGAGTTGCAGTGAGGGATACATCATAGTTCAAAAGCGAGGGTGGAAGCCTTGGACGCCAGACGACGTAACTGGGATGAGTGAAATGTGTGTGGGACACAGTGGTCTCGAGCCTCCCCCTCTAGTCCATAATCATGCCAGGTGCCCTGTGTAGCAAAGAGTAGCACTGTTAGAATGACACATGTAATTGTCTTTCAACCTTGGTTCCCTGGAGACGATGAGCCCAGCAGATCCCACATGATGGAAGACGGACGGGTCTGGGCCAATGGCCTGGCATCCAATATGTAGTAGGCTGACCATGCATAGGTTCGCACCAACCAGTCAATTGGGTTTTTACTGTATACCGACGATGCTGTGCCCCTTTTTAAGCTCTTTCTTGCACCTTTTTGGCTCAGAACATTCCTGAGCAGCAGAGGTGCTGGCACACCTATTTTTAGTATAATTAAACCGTGTTATCCTTGCAAGAATCTCTTGGCCTTTCTTCCCTAGTGATTTGTATTTTTCCTGGTGTGAGCATTTAGGGGCGTGACGTCATATTCACAGGCTTACCCGGTCTATTCTGCTGAGAGAAGTGTGGTATAAGGTACTCACACAATGGCACTATACCCCAGAGAGACTTGAGCTATGTACCCAGAGGCATTTCCTGACTGCTGGGGATGCAGCATGGAATGGGGGATGGGGCACATATTTGGTGATCATGCCCGGTCATATTAACCTTTTGGGAGCAAGTCCAACAGTCCATCAAAGAAACGTTGAATTCTGATATATCGCTGGTGATGGAGGTATGCATGCTGGGTCTTTGGGAAAGGGAAAAGGCAGCTCAAGGGAGAGCACAGTTTAAGGCTTGTATGGTTATGGTGTTGGCAGCGTTGGTGGTGGTACCTCGGAAATGGAAAAACAAGGAAGCCCCCACACTCCATGAGTGGTTGTTTAAGGTTTGGCACATTTTAGCAATGGAGTGGGTGACGTACAATATTCAGGGGGACTACTCGAAATTCCGGGAGGATTGTGGGATGGTGTTGATATACCTGTGGGAGGACTACCGGCCTCAAATATGCCTGCAAAGCCTACAGATTTTGGACATTGTATGATGTCGCCACTATGGTCATGATGTTGGGGGCAACATACTGCTATCTGTCTGCTGGGGGTAGCAGCTCTGGGGGGAAGGGGGTGGCGGTGTTGGCTGGGGGGAGGGGCACACTCAGTTTGTCATTTATTACAAAATGTTTATAAACATGTTATGTTATGTTATGTTACTTGGCATTTATATAGCGCATTATGTACCATTTAAAAAAACGATAAAATCAAAGGCTACCGATAAATCCAGTAAAATCAGCAGCAGTATCTCTTGATTGTCTGTAAATGGAGTCATTGGGCCTCATTCCGAGGCTGGCGCTATCCATGGAGTAAATAGCACCATGGTAAGCAACCATGGAGCTATTTACTCCATGGAAATCCGGCATGGTGAATGGAGTAATTACCGGTCCATTCCAAGGTTGGAGGGACCGGTAATTCCCCATTCACCATACCGGTTCCCCATCCCCATTCCTGCCCCCATAGGGCTCAATGGGAATGGGGAAGGAGTAAATTACGGCACCGTAAATTACGGTGCCGTAATTTACTCCAAGGTCCCTTTGCGGGTTGGATTTTTAACGCCTGCTAAAAGCAGGCGTTAAATGCCAACCCGCAAAAGGGAACTCGGAATATGGTGGTAAGTGTTAACGGTCACCGTTGCCATTAACGGTGACCGTTAACCCTTACCGCCAGCCTCGGAATGAGGCCCATTGTTGCCTTTAGACCAAGAAGGGCTGACTCTGTGCCATGGTAGGCTCTAAAACCAGATTGATTCGATTCAAGAAGATTGCATTCTTCTATGTAGGCTTGTAGCTGCAAATATGCCACACGATCCAGAATCTTTAGTACAAAAGGGACACTAGTGATCAGCATATAGTTTGTGGGCATATTGGGATCCAAAGCTGTTTTTTTTAACAATGACGTAATCCATGCATGTTTAATGCAAGCCGGTACAGAGGAGGATAAAAAAGGAAGCATTCACAAGTTTAGCAAATAATAGGGGCAATACCATAATACAGCTCTTAATAATTTTGGAGGGGCATAGTTCATGAGGACAATGGCCCTCATTACGACCCTGGCGGAAAGTGACTGACCTGACTGCCACAGCGTAAATAGCGTTTCCGCCATTGCACGACGGAGCAAAGTGCGGCTAATTCCGACCCATCGGGCACGAGCACTACTCCATGGCGGAAGTGCAAAGTCCGCGATGGCGGAAATGTCCCCAAAACGCCCCTCACCGCCGTCGTACGGCGCCCTAGGTGCAATTCCGCCACCCATCATAGCGGTCACCGTAATGAGCGGTAATCGCAAAATACGGTGACCGTAAATATACGGAAACGGAAGTAAAAACATGGTCCCGGAACGGGAAACAGCACGCCGTACACCTATAAAATCAGAATTCCCACACAACCATTAAAAATACTACCCTGAGACACATCACAACCCGTCATCCACCCTAGTGAAAACAATAACAATGGGAAAAGTAGCGAAAAAAGCGTGCGACCGCAAGCGGCAGGTCCACTTCTCCCGTGAGGAACTCACCGTGCTCACAGAGACCCTCCAGGAGAATGCTGCCGTCGTCTTCTCGACGCAAATGACCAGGACGGCACTTGCGAACAAGAAGGCCATATGGGCCCTGGTGGCACAGCGGGTAAGTGCGGTGGGGACCGCACCCCGCAACCCACAGCAATGCAGAAAGCGATGGGACGACCTGCGGATACGCGTCCGGAGCATACTTTCTGCCAACCGAAACATTGCCACAGCTACCGGGGGAGGATCGGAATCACCCATCAAGTTGACCCCCTGGGAAGAAATCTGTGCCTCCACCATTGGAATGGAGAGTATAGAGGGAGTCGGAGGGATGGAGAAAGGAGTGCAGACATCCGAAGAATCAGGTAGGTGGGCCAAATAAAACAATGCTAAATCCACAATGTCCAATCATGTGAAGTACCATGTGTCCACATAGTGCAACAGTAACACATGTCCAGGAGAACGTCCACATACATTGGCCTGATAGCGCACTTTAAAACTCACAATAAATACATAAATAATTAAAAACCCTAAAAACACCCTCTACACGTGCAGCATGCACACCCTAACTGCAGGCTGCAAAACAACTGCATCCTCAATCCACACAAAAATGAAACCACCTCCAAGGCCCCGACCCAAATCACCCTCAGGTACCACCCCAATGCATGTGATACATTGCCATTCCAATTTCAACAGACCCATTAATAACGCTCGCCCTCCTTTACTCCACCACAGGGTCCGATTCAAACGACGAGCTCCAGGACACCCCTACCAGCACACCTGCAAAGAGGGCCAAGACCAACGGCCAAAGACCCTCCACCTCAGCTGCACGCATCAAGACACGGCAGCAGCACAAATCAAGTGACAGCACACAGGAGGGAACTTCAACAGGCACCCCAGCAGCCAGCATGCCCACAACAGCACCACCACAGGTCCCCCCAATGGATGCCACAGAACGCACTGCTTCTGGTGGCAGCAGCACCATAGGTGACACTGCATTAATGGCAGCATGCTCCGACACAGAAAACGGGGATGTCGAAGTAAGATCCATCCATGACCTGTCTCAATCCCCCTGTTTGTTCCATCCCGTACACCATGAGGATACCACGCAGGGGCACCCACAAGACGACGACTGGCCATCCCCCACAAGCCCTGTGGCAAGGCAACATGAGGTGACCAGCCCCTCTGTGACACCACCGCAAATGGCCATGGCCCAGCAGAGGCAACAGTCCCTCGACCAGGTGATCGTGCAACAGCAGCAACTGGCCACGCTCCTCAAGGACCATGCTGATGAATGTGGGGGTACTAAGTCAGCCATAGAAACATCTACTGAGACACTTAGGGCAGAAATGGAGAGAAGTACAGAGACACTAAGGGCACAAATGGAGAGAAGCACCGAGAGCCTGAGAGTACAAATGGAGAGAAGCACCGAGAGCCTGAGGGGGGAACTGCATGCGACGTCCAAAGACGTATGTGCTGAACTTGCCGCTGTACGCCGTGTGCTCACTGAGCTCTCACAAACCCTTAGGGACATGCATGGACGTGAGCAGGCAGAGACATCATCCGTTGCAAGTTCCGTCCAGGGCAGCCCCCAACGTAGATCTGGGAGGAACCTGCGCTCCACAGGCAGGGGTGCCCCTGATACCCGGAGAGGGGGCTTGTAATAGCGTCTGCCCACTGACAATGAGCATCTTTGGACACTGGTGTTCGGGGGGGAGGTAGGAGGGTGGAGGGGGTGTGTTGGGCTCACTTGGGTGGCGGGTCGATGGGGTGTGTAACATAATTTCACATATGCGATAAACATTTCACTATCATCCAATGAGATGTGTGGACATTGATCTTTGTGTACGAGGCCATTATAGGCGTACAGTCCATATTGTGCATGTTTCAGACACACACATTGCCACAAGTCCCGTGTCCATGTATCAGCCACCAGTCGTGAGTGCTAGAAGCATGAATCTATGAGAATCTGACGAATGTCTCGGCCCTCCTGTGCCTCGCGGACTCCTTGAGGTGCTGCCACATCCCCACCCTCATCATGACCATCTTCAGGTGCTTGCAGTTCTGCGTCAGGGGGCATGGGCACATTTCTACGTACGCACATGTTGTGTAGCATGACACATGCCATGACCATCTTTGCCACCTTCACATGGCGGTACAGGAGTGCCCCGCCAGACCTGCTGAGGCAGCGGAAACGAGTCTTCAGTAGGCCGAATGCCTGTTCTATGACTACACGGGTACGTGAGTGGGCATGGTTGTAGTCCTCCTCATGCTGGTTCTGTGGGTTCCGGAGTGGTGTAAGGAGCCATCTCTTCAGTGGATACCTGGCATCAACTGTATGTGGACAATAAAGGATGTTTGTGGAATGACATTGCTACGTACGCCCCCCCCCCTTCCTGCCAGGTCATTGCCGCATCACATACCCCACATTATCATGCATGAAATGAGACTCACCGAGTAGCCAGGATCTGTTCCCTGCGTGTCGCTCCATGTAGCGTGGTATTGTAGAGTTCCTCAAAACCATAGAATCATTGGTTGATCCAGGAAATCGGGCACAACAATGTGTAATGATCCTGTTGGAGTCACACACCATTTGTACATTCAGAGAATGAAATTGTTTTCGGTTGCGGTACTGGGCCTCCATGGCATGCGGGACGACCAATTCCACATGGGTGCAGTCGATGGCACCAATGCAACCCGGTATGCCGCCAAGTGCATGGAATCCCACTTTTGTGTTCGTAATTTCCTGCTCCGAGCGTGGTAGAGAGATGTAGTCGTCTGCGTGCTTCAGGAGAGCATTGAGCACTTGCAATAGTGTCCGTGAGAACACTGGCTGTGAAATGCCATGCAACTGTCCGACTGTGTGCTGGTAGGTGCCTGTGGCCAGGAAGTGGAGTACAGACACCACCTTCAGTAGGGGTGGAATGGCGGTTGGGCTATCTATCATGCTGACAAGGTCAGCCTGTGTCATCTCC
The DNA here is from genome assembly GCF_040938575.1 of Ambystoma mexicanum. Taxonomy (NCBI): domain Eukaryota; kingdom Metazoa; phylum Chordata; class Amphibia; order Caudata; family Ambystomatidae; genus Ambystoma; species Ambystoma mexicanum. The sequence continues at coordinate 643,874,535 of NC_090939.1, forward strand.
ACAATGGCGGTTATGGTGTCCCGGTCCAAACGGTAGAGGGTGTGGATCTGCTCATCCGTGAGGTCGAACGGATGTGCTCTGAGGCGTGGGATTGCGGGCTGCCTGCGTGGTGGTAGTGGCTGTGCTGGCGGGCCTTGCCTCCTCCTCCTCCTGCGTCTCCTCTGTGCGACCGGTTGTTGTAGTAGTTGCTGTTCGTCTTCTTCTTGAAGTTGGAGTACTTGCAGTGCAATCAGGTCCCCCAGGGCCAACATCGCTAGTCCTGCCGGTAGCATTTTGGTGTGGGTGTGGGAGGGGGTTGGGTGTGCAATTTATGTGTTTTCAAGCTGTATTGCCTCCACCTGTGGTGATTCATTCCACCTGTGCAAGCTGCAATCCCCTTTGGGCGAGCACGTCCCGCACACAACGCTGCAATTCGACGCATGGCATCTTGCTATTACAATCATGTATATGATCCCGATGGCACTGAAATATTGGTTCATATGTTCATTCTGCTATGGTCCCATTGTTTCACATACTATCTTTGCAGTCGAGAACAAACTTGTGAAGGGTCAGTGGAATGTAGTACTCGATTAACGGTGGACCCTCATGCAGCACTGTACCGAGGTTCACCGACGGGCGGGGCGTCCCATTTGTGAGTGAAGCCAGTTTGCATTTACACACAATGCCGCACTACATGGATGAATTTGTGATTTCAAGCGGTCACAGATGCCTTTTCGACGTGATGTTGCAAATGAGGTATTCGAAGGACGGCGCTTTCGGTCTTCAGCTAGCGGCGAGGAGACGCCCACAGGTCTGACTGCAAATATAACGTTCTATTGTTTAGTGTCCTTGGGACAGGGGCCATGGCGAGAATGCAATGATTGATATGAATAGTATGGGATGCGCAATAGCGTAGTGGACGATGAGGCAGGACGTTCCCAAATACATCTTACTTCACAACGCTGGAATCCCGGCCTGGAGCACAGTGGATTTTGCAGACTGCATTACGCACAGACTCAATGGAAATTTCACATGTGATGTGAGTAAATAATCATGCGTTTTCATACCGGGATGAGGAAATGATGTATGGATGCATGGACAGATGATTTAATGGAGAGTTTGCCATGTACAGGGCTTTTTGGAATCTATCCACCTCCCCTGCGCTATGTGATGCAGAGCTGCCATAGTGGGACCATCGTCTATCTGCCCTTGTTGTACCCTCCGTGTCTCGACGCGCCTTCATACACTTGTGTCTATGCACGTTACTAATCCCATCGAATGGATTATGTTTTGACGGACGCATGCACACAAGCACTCGTGTGTAATAGTGTTCCCAGCTCGATTTTTATAGTTATGATTCGCAAGTGATTTTTGGGTGGGAATAATCCTTTGGAGTGGGCTAGAATGCATATGGCTGTAGATTTAGTGTGATCATTGAAGTGAGTAATACGAATCAAGTTCTGATGGCCTACTATTCTTTTTCATTTCATTTGGGTGACAGGTATCTCCTCCCCTTTTGCCGCTGCCATCTGTATGCCACTCCTGCAGATGGCTTTTACTCCCGGCACCTGCTGCTTCGAGTTAATCAGTGGAGCACCATTACGATCTTATGGGACGATTGCCAATTGGCCAAATGCCCTTACGCAGTACTAGTGGCTAGGAGCAACATTTCGAGCTTTCAGCTGGACTAGTGCCTACCTAATGGGACGGCCCTGCGGTTGTAGGCGCTTCCATGTTGCCTTTTTGAACGTGAATGTAGCCCCTGTGTACCATGAAGGAACAGGGCGTCACACAAGAAGAAGCTGGTCATTTATTGCGGATGCAGCCCACAATGATGAAATGTATTTTGGGGTTCATGACCTAATGGCTGTATGGGCTTGGTGATTTTGTGGTGCATTAAATGTCTATTCTGATTTTAACCGTGTAGCGTTCTTCTTTGCAAGTAATGTAGCATATTCCTATTTGTGGTGCGATGTTTTGTGAGAAGATCTGCATTGGGTTCCGGCTTCTGAGTATAGTTGCGTGGTACTGTACTGGCCGCGTTTGCCTACGAAGCCCAGTGTGGTCAGGGATAGAGGCTACCATTGTGACTGTTTTAATGATGTCCTGCTCATGGGCGGGGGATTTGCTTTTGTGTAACAGATGCCGGTCAGCCAGGTGGATTGGTGGAATGATGTGATTATCTGAATATGGCTGGTCACAGGTGCCTGTGTTTGCGTGCGTTTCTTGGAGGGAGACTGAGGTCATGTCCATTGGAATGGCTTCTGTATTCGTGCCATCTGTGCCCTGCAGCTCCCATTGGCCACTCTTGAGATGTGCCTGGCTGCTCAGTCACTCTGCCAACTTGTGTGGTCCATGCTTATGCTGATGGTTGGTTGGTTTACTGGCAGGAGTACAGGGCTGGTGCAGTCTCCCTCAGGATACTGCTTTGTATGTTGCCTTACACTGGTGTCAGTCGATGGGGGGGCCTGTTTTTGTTTGTCTCATTTTTCTGCTCATGTTGCTGTACTTGAACCTTCACATGCCTGTGCTGCATCAGTGCGGCAATGGTGCCATGGCATGAATGGATGGCCACTCACAAGGCACTTGGAGCACCTAGATTCATTTGTTCGTTGGCATGCATGGGTGGCTTGTACATTTCACTGGTTGCATTTGTGTCTTCATTGCACCTACGAGGAGTTGTGCAATGTGGCCAGGGAGTGGTGTACAGGCACTCAGTAGGGCCGTTTACGGTTGATTCGCGAAGCCGTACTTCTCACCATGGCGGAATGGTACTTTCCGCCATGCTTGATGGCGTTAGGTACATGTCCGCTTGGATCGTAATTCGCGTACCATTACGCCATGGTGGTAATTACGGTTTGGCATGGCGCGCGTGCGCGTACTTGGTGCAGTTAGCGTTGGCGTTCACTACGGTGTCGCTAATGGCATCGTACTTTATGGTGACGGCTCATAATCGCACCGAGCGCTATTCGATGGCGGTATTGCATTTCCGCCATCGTTTTTCGATTTCCGCCAGGGTCGTAATGAGGGCCAATATGTAGTTTTCAGCCCTGAAATCACGTTCTCTACCTTGACCACAGTTGCTTCCATAAAATCAACATGTGGTGGGCCAGTCTCAGTAGTTAATGATGGATCCAGGGGAGGTGACAACATTCTCTTTTGAATAACGTCTAGATTCAACAACTGCACTTTCTGAAAAAGTCCCTGTTGGATGCTGGAACACCAGTTGTGATCCTTGTTAATGAGTTCAGGAGTTCTAACCTTAGGATTCTCCGATTCTCTAATGATCATAAACAATTCCTTAGAGTTAGAACCTGCCTGACTAATACGATTGTTCAGATATTCCTTTTAAGCTAGAACAACCAATTCTTATATAACTTATATGTGACGGCATAAGTGTCTTTGTCAATACATGACAGAAACCTTTGCCAGCAATGATAGGTCTTATGATTTTGGGCCCGTAGTGCACGAAGTTCCTGAGTATACCAGGTTTGTATCGGCTTATTGATCACAGTAGATATCCTTGCCATCTAAAGGCACGCCCCCAAACGCTCACACCAGAAAAAATACAACCCGCTAGGGAAAAAGCCCCAACGCTATCTTATAAGGAAAACAAGTTTAATCTCACACAAAATTGAGAGCAACAGCAAAGAACTCTGCTGCAAAAAACGTTCTGCCAAAAAAGGGTACAGGCAGAGGCTTAAGACGCGACACATCGTCACTGTGACGCAACACCATACAGTAAATACCCATACGGCTGGTTGGTGTGCGCCTATACATGATCATCCTGCTCCATAAGGGATGCCAGGTCATTGGTTCCAGCTCAGTCCGTCCGTCTTCCATTAAGTGAGTGCTGCGGGCATCATCTTCTTCTCACTGACGAAGGTCAAAGAACAAATTAACTACACTCCTAACACAATGCTACTTCATCATTATACTGTGCACCTGGCAGGTTTTAAGACTGGCACAAGGGAGGTTCTGGGGCACTCTGACCTCCACATAGACATTTCACTCGCTCCCTCTCACGCCATCCGGTTCCAAGGTCTCCACCCTCGTTTTGAACTATGATGTATTCCTCCCAGCATCTCGCGATACAAATCATATGATTAGAGTTCAAAGACGTGCAATGTCCATTCTCTTTGAAAATTCTGGACTTGTTACTTCAGGGTTGGTGGTCAAAGGTCACCTGGTGCCATGGAATTCAAGGATTTTGGGGCTTAGTCAGTTATATGGGCTGTAACTCGTGGTCGCCTGGGGGTGGGCTGGGTTATGCTTTGGCCAGTGTGAGATAATATGCACACCAGGCGCCGGTCTATGATCGCGGCCTTGTAGGGCACATTCCTTTCAGGTAAAAAAACATCTTTACAATACTGTTAGAACAATGAATGAGCTTTGTGGCAGAGGGGGTGTGGGTTGTCCTCATGATATGATATGATATGGCACTTGCAACGCGCCTATACACAAGTGTTTCAAGGCGCGACGAGGCATGGAAGTGGGAACACAGGGAGGACAGAGACAATGATATAACTAAGCCAAGTGACATTGAGATTGCGCAAGTGCAGGGTAGGGGGAGGGGAAAAGTGCCAGGGAAAAGGGGAGGGAGGCAGTGCTGTACATGGATCAAAACAATATAACAAAAAGTGCAGGCCGCAGGTGTCCAAAATTGCAGGTACGGGGACTGTAGGGTTACAGATACAGACTCAAGTGCAAGGGTTGCTGGGAGGCAGTGCAGGTGTGCAACTGGGCGGGCATGGACCGGGCCTGAATCTGGAGGCAGTGCAGTATCATACAGGAAATCAGCAGGGAGAGGAAGAGAGAAGGCAGAAGCAAAGAGGAGGTGCTTCCAGAACCGGAGATGGTTCTCCTCAAGTTTCCCCTATGTGGGTTGATTATATTGGGGTGGGGTCTTATCACCGTCCCCCCTGACCCATCATAGTGCTTCGAACGCAGCTCACCTTACTCTAAAGCACTTACTGGGTGGGATGGAGACGCCCCCTTCATAACATTCCCCCATTTCGATACTTCTACAGTAACACACTCATTAATACACCTGCCCTTCCACTGTCTCCTCTTTGCTTCCATGTATGGCTGTATTCCCTTTATTGGCATCCAAGCCCTGCATACTGATCGCAAACTCTCCCCCCGTATGTGCATACTCATCAGATGAGCAAGTCATATAGATGCATCCCACATCCCCCACCAGGTCCACCCAAACCTTTATGTAGTTCTCTAGATCCGGGGGTGGAGTAATGATAGTGTGGTATAGGCAGTCAACTTCATCTCCATATGAGATGGGGAGCATTTCATACTTAGCGCCACTCTGTGGGATATCAGTCTGTACTTGACTATCTTTTGTCTCGCGAGGTGCTTTTGAAACCCCAATTGATACCATCATTCTTGCGCTATTGGGTGACGCATTGCCACAACATCGGAGGCCCAGTTGGCAGGTGCAGAAACTAACTAGGGTGAACACCATAATAGGCATCAACATCTTCATGACCTCTCTGAGCCAAGACAGGGCCCAGTGAAATGCTAGGGTGAACCAGTCATTCTCCTGTACTCCTCCCTCCTTCTTCATGCGGACACTCAGGCCATGGACCGCTGCAATGATGTGGGATAACTACGTGTTCACTGCATCTTCTGAAGGCATGAATGTACAGCAGGAGTCACCAAACTTTTTGCAAACCCTGCCTTCCATTGCTGTTAACATGTACAGCATGTTGCGGTTTTGCATCGTCATAAGTCTCAATGCATGCAACTCAACCTTGATCACGTTGAACCTGTTCTCTGTGTCATTTGCGAGCTGGACTAGCTCTGAGTGCACGATCTGCAGCCATTTGGCATTTGCTGCGGCCTGCACTCCCGGAAATAGTAAAGATGCGAAAAAGGATTCTGCTGAGCTGAAGAGTTGGTACTCATGTGGTATTTTAGCAAGCAATATAGATAAATCTTTGATCTTTTCTTCCTCTTTAGTTGTTGGAGCTGCCCTTTCAATGGAATAATGCAGAGCTCTTGTGTGGACAATGGGTTCTTTGCTTCTTTTTCAAATACGGGGGGACTAGTTGGCTCCTCTGCAGGCAGTGCTCCCCCTTCATATGTTCTTCTGAGATTACTGCAGGGTGACTAGCAAACAATAGCCCCTCCAGGATGGTGGGAGGTGCAAGTAAGCTTGTTGGCCACAGACTCAGTATTAATCCAACACAGCTGCCATCCCCCTCTTCATATCTAGAATCAGGAGAATCTTATAGCAACGTTTGTTCGAGCTAACAGACTGTACCCTTACTGCAGAAACACAGTTCATATGCTTCTTCCCTGTGCACTTGCACCGGCTTTTCCATTGTTGCAATCCACATCAGCTTTGTGATATGTTCTGTCCATGTTTGTGCACAGAAATTGTCCACCCACACTATCACTTCCCTGACATACGTTACCAGTCCTTCTACCAAGCAAGTCAGTGTGGTGTCCCGCCATTTTCTATTGACATATTTACACCCTTTCACCATCAAATAGGGTAGCACCACACACCTGATGTTTTTTGGATCGTCGTTGCACTTCACGCGATCTGGACCCACCATTTGCAGTTGCACACTGTGTGCTTGAAACGATCCTTTTATTCTGCATAGTGCAAGGCAAACTAAGCATTGTGCCTCTATAATTTGGACTGCTTCTGGTACTAACACCTTGGGAGCCCCTGACATATGTGGAATGAGTGAACACACATAACAGCTTCCATTCACAATGTTTTTTCCCGCCCCACTCATGTCAGAATACCAACTGTTGGTAAACACCAGTTGTTACAACACCTGGTGTTTACCAACTCAATTATATAGTGAGTATATCCTATGTAATTAAGTATATCCTCAATTGCATCTAAACCCAGCCCTTGATACATATCATACTTCTTTCGTGCTTCCCTTTTCATTCTTCTATACATGCTTTCAGGGGTCCTAGCCTTAACATTGCTATTGAAAACAGTCCTTGAACTGCTGGAAACAAACTCTTTACTATTACCCTCTTTGCCAATTGTGCACACATTCTCGCTGTCGTGTTGTTCATGCTATAATCATCACCAATACTTGTATTAGCACTATTTCTACTCCTATATGTATTTCCATTATTATTGTTAACATTAATTTTGCTACGAATATATGTAAATCCACTAATATTGTTAACATGTATATGTACTGTACGTACTGTCCCATTTAAGTATACAGTCCAGCCCCCCCGTTTAAATGACCCCCCATAACATACTCTCCCGAATGAAAGCCCCAGGAATACCATCAATATCATACTTAAATCTGCAATAATGGTCATTTGACAGTAATAGGCAGAGGCCTGTGTATTATCATTTGTGCCTTTATACCTCATATTCCTACTTAACAAACAGTTATTTATATTGGTGAGGTTCATCTTCTTCTCTCCTGAAATGGAAGCAGAATGCACATACCAAAAAAAGGAGAGATGTACAAGATGTACCTTTACACAGAGAGAGAGCGAAAGAAATAAAAAGAGAGAGAGAAAGAAAGAGAGAGAGAAATCTCAAATAAAGAAAAATGCAGAGCTAGCTGCTGAGCTCTGGTCCGTTAGAGGAGCGTGACACTGCACACTTGCCGTGCCTGCACAGGCCTGTGAGGTAGATAGGGCGCTGGTACTACTACCACTCCTTTAAGATCACTGAAATGCTGATGTGCTGTCTGGAGGTGCCCTGTGGACATCAGAGAGGGGGACCCAATATCGCTAGCTTGTAACCTTCACAGTGAGGGAAGTCCAAAACACTACCTCATAGGACCTTGTTCCACCTACGCACGTAATTGCAAATGTACACAAAGTCACCAGGCAGCAGCGGTTGTGTGGTCATGCAACAAGGATCTGTCGCTGTCGTGATTGCTACGTCCGGTGTGTCTGCTGTCTCAATTCTGGGAAGTGCAATCTGTCGGAAGACACATTTAATTGTCCGCGTTGGTGTGGTCAAATAATCTTTGAACTCATCACCTAACACCGCTGCTGCCCTATGTGCATCTGAAGCTCTTCTTACAGGAGATATCGGGGTGTGCATACGCCGACCAGTGACCACCTCATGAGGGGACAAATGGTGGTCTTTGCTGGGCTGTGTACGTAGACTGAAGAGAGCCAGGTGCAAGCAGTGCACCGAGTTCTTTTTCAATGTGGTACACGGTTTGGACAATTTGCTTTTGAGGATCCTATTGTTCCTCTCCACAACACCATTGGCTTGTGGGTGGAAAATTGAACACATCTGGTGTCTAATGCCAAGTAGTGTTGTGACATGCTGAACCAGTGCATTGAGAAAATGTGTGCCATTGTCTGACCTTAAAACCTCACCCACATCCCATTAAGAATCTATCAGCACATTTGACATCTAGATGTGCACAGGTCCTTGCTCCCACCTACCTTGAGAAAGGGCAAACCACTACTATGAGGTACCTAGAGCCATTGCAACGCTCAACCATTTCGGCATAATCTATGTGTAAATTCACGGAATGGCCCATTAGGGTGGGGCAACGTGCCCCGTAATGTCCGTAGTATCATCCCTGTACTGAAACTTTGACATGTGGTGCAATGTACAACCATTTCTGTGATGTTCTCCTGAATGTTTGGTATGAACCAGTCCTCCGGTATATCTGCTGCGATATGCTGCTTCGAACTGTGGGATGGATAGCGTAACTGTTCAAATGCTACTGCTTGCAGCTCCTGGGGCATTATTGTCTTGCAAGAACTCACTTGTCTCCACAATAGATCTGTTGGGGATTGCTTACACTCCCTTTGTAGCCACATTTCTTTCTCCCTTTCTGGTGCCCTCCCTTGTATCTCAATTAGCTGGGAGATTGGCAATGCCGTGTAAAGTACTGGATGTTCGCTTGCTGAGGGGGTGGTCACGATGTACTCAGCGGGCATTTTTTTTGGCAGATATGCCACCATTTTGGCTGCCCTGTTGGCGACTGCATTCTCCATTGATATTTAATCTGTCCCGTTAGTGTAGGCTGCGCACTTGACGACCGCTACAACAGATGGCTGGGATAATGCTTCTATCAGAGTTTCTAGCAGTGCCACATGCTTCACTGGAGACCCATCCGTCCTCCGAAAACCCGCTCCTCTTCCAGTGGGATAGACCAGCGTGCACATTTGTTCTGACGTATGCTGAGTCTGAATATATTGTGAGTTGGCACCCTTGGGACGCTCTGAATGCTTCGATGAGCGCTATAAATGCATGGGCAATCTTTTCATAACCTCTGTCTCGTATGCCCCTTCTTCAAGTTGTACCACCACTGCCCCTGCATGTCTCTATCCAGTCTCTTACTCAATTGTGGATGATCCATCAATGAACAGTACATCACCCTCCGTCAATGCGCACTCTTTCACATTGGGGATGTCATCCTCCTCCCCCTCGTATGTGGCACAGTCGTGCACCGTTAGATCTTCAGCAGTGGGTATATGTGTTAGGAAGGTGGCAGGATTCACGGTTCTGCATCTAACCACATGAATGTGTGGCTTTGAAATAATAATATCGTACACAGAAGATCTCTGTGTAGTGAGTGTGGATTTTGACCTCTCCAGGATCGCAAATAGAGAGTGTTCCACATACTATGTAACTGAGAACCCCATTACAATAGTAGAACTTTTTTCTATTACAAATGCAGCAGCTGCTAGTGTTTGTTCGCACACAAACTGCCATTGCATCACTGAATCCAGAGTTCCACTGTAATAGGCCAATGGCTTATGGCCCATAGAGCTCTTATGTGTCAACACTGCAGTCATGAGCTGGCCATCTGAATGTGAGAACAAGTAAAATTCCTGTGTGTAGTCTGCGGTGGCCAGTACAGGTGCTCAAATAATAACTTCTTTTAGATCCTCAAACTGTTTGATCATATCTGCAGCCCACTATAACGTATGATCCTTTGTTTTTTTGTGTTTCCTTAGGGCCTGCAGAAGTGGTCTTCTGTATTATGCATAATCTAAGATACATGCCCTACAGTAGTTGAGGCGTGTTTGGGGGTGGCGCGTACTGATGCTGCCCTGGTTGTATTCTTTTACCATTCGCTGATATGAACTGCACCAGATAGAGCACCTACTGCTGGCTTTATTGCAATTTAGCCTTGTAGACCTTGTACCCCTTATGGGCCAGCAATTGTAGGAGTATAATGTAATCCCTTTTGCAGTGCTGCTCACTGTCATTAGACACTAGCAGATCGTCCACATACTGGATAATCTTGCTGGGTATCTGAATGTTCCCTAAATCAGCATGCAGTATTCTGTTAAAGATGCTGGGGCAGTATCCCTGAGGTAACCTATTGTGTTTGAAACAGATTTGTCCCCGTGTAAATGATGTGAGGTACCTTGACTCAGGATGGAGTGGAATCGAGAAGAATGCATTCTTCAAGTCCACTACAGTGAAGTATGTGGCTTCTTTGGGGATACTGCATAGAATTATCACAGGATTGGGAACGACTGAAAATTCTTTCTGTACCACATTGTTGAGGGGGCGTAAGTCTTGAATCATTCTCCAATTGACCCCTGTTGATTTATTGACATTGTATATCACCATGTTATACAGAGATGATCCCCTGGTCCAGAAGGGCCTGTATTGTATTTCTGATACCCTCCTCCGCTAATATTGTCTTACCCTGGATAGCAGCGCACCTGGCTTCAGTTTTATATGCACAGGGGTCATGTCTTTCAGTAGTGCCACATTGTGTGGATTTGTAGTTCACAAATGTGGAGGCACGTGTAGTAAGTCTTCTTCAAGAAATAGAGGTGGAGTACTGCCATCAGGGGAAACTGCACCCTTCGGTAGTGTACCATTATGTTGCAGGGGATACAAATCTCTAACATGATCTCCCCATTTTTGTCATTGTTCTCAAACAGCTCATCATCCATCACTTCCTTTAACTGTACTGTTGGATCTATACATAGCACTGTGCGCCACTCACACCCATCCTTGTCCATTCTTAGCATGACAATCCTCTTGTCAAAGGCTAACAATCCCTGTAAATCCAGTGATAATATTGTTTCCGCCATTACCTCAGGCGACACAACTGGACGAAAGATAAAATCTGTAGGCACTCGGCAACACTGCTTGGCAATCTGAGGCACCGTCTCCCCAAGCACAGTAATACCATAAATAAACATGTCCGGGTCCACGGGAGTCCCGCGAACCACCACCTCCCTTGTCATTGTGTGTATTATCAGCATTGCCCTTATTGCACACATCCCAGGTGTGGAGCAAACTATACTGTGATCTGTGAATGATATTGTCATGTTTAATTTGCTGAGCAGGTCCCTGCCCAGCAAATTAACAGGGGAACTTTCAGAATATAGTAAGGGAGCCCGCAACACCTTCCCTCCCACTTTTACGTCCAGCTCCTCAGTGCATGAAACCATGGAAATAGCCCCAGAGAGTCCCTTTGTGTCAAGATATTTGCCTAATAATGGAAAATTCCCCTCCATGATGCATGATTTTGTTGCACCGGAATCCACCATAAATATGAACTGCTTGTTTCCTATCTCTGCCCCCACCAAGGGTTCCTCTTCTGGGTGGCTGGTCGTCGACAAGACCGGACACTTGAGTGCTCTCTGTGTGCGCTCTTAAGGGGGCCATGTGTTAGTTCCGGAAAAACGAGAATGGGGTACCCCCATCACTGTTGTTCCTCCAAAAGGGGCACTGGTCCCGTTCGGTACCCTATTGACCGAGACAACACCACCCTGCTGCTGCTGTGGTGGGTGCCACACTTGTATGTCAGATGCTTGAGGCTGCTGGTTATATGTTTGGTGTTGCTCATGTAGATACCCTTGATTCTGATACCCTATTGCGGATACCCTGGCCTTTGGGTCCCTTGATCCTACTGCTGTGACCCGTAATTATACACCATTTCAGACCTGTTCCTGCATTCCCTTTCAAAATGTCCCCACCTCAAACAATGACAACATTGTGATGGTCCAAACCAACCCCCTCTGGGTCCAAATCCCTCCCTCTTGCTCCTCGGAAGCTCTCTCTTCCTCACTGCAGTCCTCCTTGCTGCCTCTGTGGGCCGGGATATTGTTGCACCCCACCCCACTGTCCTTATCCTCCTTCAGCCCAGAGTGCAGAAATGGTGGCGCTCACAACCTGTTTGGTGCTCTCTATCCCCTTCACCTGTACTGGCGTCGACACAGGTGCCTGGTCAACAACCTTTGCCAATTTCTTTTCTACCAGTTTCGCTTCCTCTGTTTGATACCTTTGGGCTGTTTCCCTGTCCCGCTCCTTGATTCTTTTGCAGTGATGAACTATTATACTCTGTATCTCTGGCCACCCCTTTGCTTCGATACCCACAATCTTATGTAATGCCTGCTGCACTTCCTTTGGCAAACCCCTCTTTACAATAAAATAGAAAAATTGTATTGAACGATCTCACAGCCCTCCCGTTTCTGCTCTCCGCATCTCTTTTAATTTAGGAAGGAGTTTAGCTAGATCCTCATCATTGCCCATTGTACACTTTATCAGGGACTGTAAATCGGGGGTATCTCTGAAAGCCCTTCGTTGCGTATCGCACACCTGTGCTCTGATTCCATTGAACGATGCTCCATCATGTGCATCATCCCCCAGGGTTATTACCGGATACCAAGCTTTCACCCACACACCCCCGGCCTGCTCCCCAATTATAACAACCATCAGGCTCTTGATATCACCCACTGCCAGGGGTACCCCTGCTATTTGCTTTTCAAACTCATATATCCACTTACTCGCCCATGCTGTGATCTGTGGGAGAGCCTTAATCAAGTTGTTTTTATCATTCTGCGGCCAGGGCACATACTGTGTCCTCCCTGCCCCCTTATGTATGAGGGGCATCTGCATCTTCACCCCACTTCCCACACCCTTCTTCATAATTCCATTTTTCCTTGCTAATGCCATCCAGCCGACCCTATTCCTCAACCTGCCCCGCCCGCGAGCATTCTACTTGGGGCTATTCACAGCCACTTCTTCACCCCGTCCTTCTTCTTCACTCTGTCCCTCATTAAATGTAGTATTGTCATCCTCCCTCTCATTATTTCCCAACACTGTATTCTCCTGTCCCAAGAGTATCCGCTCACCATCTCTTTCCTCCTTCTCAATACATACATTTCTTATTCCGTCCTTATCCATCCTGAGCAAGAAGTCCCCTGATTTCCATTCTTCTGGTCATTTTTCTGACACCCTTACATCTCTCACTTCTCTTGAGGATACCTGCACCCTGTTCACCTCTGCTCGCAACTCTGCCAACATTTCTTTGAACTCTCTTTGCCTGACACCCGCGTGTGCCGATACTTCAGACGGATGTGCATATGGGGGTTGTGGAGCTGTATTCTGTGTTGTTACTGATGTTAAAGGGGTCCCTATCACGGTGGGCATATAGGTTGGATTTGTGTAGCTTCTGCAGGAAATGTCAAAAGATATAATCCCCCCATGCTCCACTGGTGCTCCACCCTCTCCTTCCCCTCTCCTGCACTTACCATCTTTCTGTATCTTTGCCCCCGCTCTGTCCCCTTGGTCCTCTGTATCCTCAAACATTCGCCAAAGGTCCAAAATGTCTTTTCTCTTCTGTAGCTGTTTCCCCTTATACTTAACTACTAAGAATGTGAACATATGTTCCAAGATGCTCTTATTGTGGGAGCCCTGCTCTGGCCACAGGCAGGGTATGCCCGCTTCTCCCATCTCTGCGATCCACTGCTTATGATATTTGTCTACCCTGTCACACTGCAGTGGCAGGGCCTTGTAAATATACTCTATTTGTGTTTCCTCCCCCATGCTGGTGATGTCTATGTCTTACTGACCCTGCAAATCCCTGCTAACGTGCCGCACACGCTGCCGCTGCTTATGATGAAACAAAAAATAAAAAAATTAACCTGCACCCTTTTTTGTCCCCCTCCCCCCACACACACACACACTACTTCACACAACCATGCAATGCCACACCACCTCGCGACACACACAGTTAATGCCCCTCCTGGGACCTGGTCTTTATCTGTTCTTCATCTATTAAAACACAATGGGGGTCATTCCAAGGTTGGAGGTAAGGGATTACCGGCGCCTGTAAGGGCACCGATGGCGGTAATCCCTTACCTCCGTATTCCGAGTTCCCTTTGCGGGTCCCTCTTTACCTCCTGCTTTTAGCAGGAGTAAATTACGGGACCCGCAAAGTGACCTTGGAGTAAATTACGGCACCGTAATTTACGGTGCCCTAATTACCTCCTTCCCCATTCCCATTGAGCCCTATGGGGGCAGAAATGGGGATGGGGAAGGGCTATGGTGAATGGGGAATTACCGGTCCATCCAACCTTGGAATGGACCGGTAATTACTCCATTCACCATGCCGGTATTCCATGGAGTAAATAGCTCCATGGTTGCCAACCATGGAGCTATTTACTCCATGGTGTAGCCCTAACTCGGAATGAGGGCCAATGTATTCCTCCTTTAAATAATATATTTTATTGTGGTACCACCTTTCCTCCTCCTCCTCCGAGAGGCTGCTGCCTTACCTTTGCCTTACCTTATAATGCCTTATCCAAATAATCTCTTTACAATACAAACACCAATAAGAAATAACATAAACCACACCCACGTCACATCAATGACCTCGCTCTCCATATGTTCACACCTCTCACACTTCCCCATGCATCTGTCCCCTACTTGTTATCGCTTACAAGAGTCTACTCACATGTGCGTGCTCACCCAAACTCCTCCATCACAGGGTTCCAACACCGGCCTGCACTCTCCTCTGAGCCGTGCCCTGCTTCAAGGAGTAGAGAGAACGTCTCTTAAAATGGCTCCTGCTAAACTATTCAGAACACATGTTTTTTCGGGACCGGTCCATGTAGGTTGGCACAGCTCCTTCTAGAGCAGCAGCCTGGAAGCCTCCGCAAATACAGGGGCGCTGGAAATCATGTCAGGGTCACCAATTGAAGGCACGCCCCTAAGGGCTCACACCAGAGAAAAATACAACCCGCCAGGGAAAAAGACCCACGTCGTTCTTGTAAGGATAACACATTTTAATCTCGCACAAAAATGAGAGCAACAGCAAAGAACTCTGTGCCAAGAACATTCTGCCAAAAAAGGGTACAAGCAGAGGCTTAAGAGGAGACACATCATCACTGCGACGCAACACCATACAGCAAAAACCTGCGCGGTTGGTTGGTGTGCGCCTATACATGATCTGCCTGCTCCATAATGGATGCCAGGTTCTTGGTTCCAGCCCAGTCCCTACATCTTCCATCACCTGGGTGTTGCAGAGATCATTTTCTCACTGACGAAGGTCAAAGAACAAATTAACTACACTCCTAACACAATGCTACTTCATCATTATACTGTGCACCTGACAGGTTTTAATACTGGCACAAGGGACGTTCTGGGGCACTCTGACCTCCACACACACATTTCACTCACTCCCTCTCGCACCAGCCGGCTACAAGGTCTCCACCTATAGTTTATTCCTTCCAGAACCGTGCGATACAAATCATATGATTGTAGTCGAAAGATGTGCAATGTCCATTCTCTTTGAACATTCAGGACTTGTTACTTTAGGGTTGGTGGTCGAAGGTTACCTAGTGCCATGGAATTCAAGGATCTTCGGGCTTAGTCAGTTATATGGGCTATTACTTGTGGTTGCCTGGGAATGGGCCGGTTCATGCTTTGGCCCGTGTGAGATAACATGAACACCAGGCGCCGGTCTATGATCGCTGCCTTGTAGGGCACATTCCTTTCAAGTAAAAAAAAAAACATCTTTGCAACACTGTTAGAACAATGAATGAGCTTTGTGGCGGTTGGGGGTGTGGGTTGTCCTCATGGGAGCTCGGGCATGGCTGGAGGTTTCCCTCGTCTCACAATTAGGACATAGTGCATGAAATCTTGCATTCTCCGGGTAGGCCTTCTCTCCTAACTATGATTACTAACATCTATGCAAAAATGGCAGTCTTGCTCTTGCCCTGCACTACTCTATGTGGGTTGATTATATTGGGGTAGGGTCCTACCATGTCCCCTCTCCCTCCCAGCCCATCGTAGTGCTTCAGATGCAGTTCGCCTTACTCTAAAGTGCTTAAGGGGCTGGGACGAGGTCACCCCCTTCCCAACACATCTTTAACAATATTGGAAAATCCGTCCCTTTCTTCGCCATCCAGGATGTGTTCAGCAGCCATAGCCACCACTTCCCACAACGTAAATTTAAGTTTGGCCAATGCACACATAACATTGATGGATTTGAAGGCCATACTACTGGCTGAGAAAACTCTCTTTGCCAGTGTATCAAACCTTTTATCGTCCTTATCAGGGGGAATTATAGGATAGGCAGCTGCCCTTGACGAAGATGTGGCAGCCTGCACCTCTAGACTCACCGGAGATGGATGTTTAGATAAGAACTCTGGATCTACACTTGAAGGCCTGTATTTCTTGATGAAACCCTTATTAACCACAGGATTTGTATCAGGACTTGCCCAATTTTTTTGACTCTGCTCTTTAGAGCAGTATGGAAAGGGAGAACAGGGTGTTTAGGGGGGCTCTTGTAGAGAATATTCATGAGGTCATCCTGCTCGTAGACCGCAGCTGGGCTCCCTGTGCCCAGATACTTAGTAACCTTGCCTATGACTGCTCTATAGGAAGCATATGCATGTGTAGGTGGTCCTGGACTGACAAATTCCACCTCTGCGGAGGTATGCAGCCCACTGGCATCTTTCAATGAGTCCAGCAGATTTTGCATCCTGGACTACTCAGAAATGAAAGCCCCAGGAACATTGGGAGTTCCAAATTCCAGGCCAAAGGGAGGAGTGTCCTGATCAGTTACCTTCTCCTCTTTAAGAAATCAAAGACATAGGCCGCATTACAAGTCTGGCAGTCCAGAAATAAGGTTGCTGGTAGCAACGCACCTGCACTCTTTCCAGACAACAGATGATGAGAATGCCTGCGGGGCCGGTGCTTCCAGGTCTGACCTGCCGGGAGTACCGGCTCCTGCAGGCATGGTTTTCACTGAAGCACCAGCACTGTTAGCAACGGTGTCGGTGCTTCTGTGTCGCCATTCCCGTGGAGTCCTATGGGACTATAAGGGAATAGGGACTTACAGTTCCCGCCGCCTTACATCCCGGGCCACCGGGACTTGTAATTTCCCCGTGGCATCGGGATATTAGGTGGCAGAAACAGAGTTACGAGGTCAGCGGCAACCCGCCGGTAGCACCAGCAGGTTACTGCCAACCTCGTGATGAGACCCATAGACCTGAAAAAGTCTGTTCTTGGTTGGTGCTTGAAAACCTTCTACACCTGCGTTGAAGACGTCAAAGGCTTCGATGCCTATGGTCTCGACGTCGAGGAACTCAACTTGATTCCCATCGAACGAGTAGAGGTGTGATTCTTAGCCTTCACCTTGTCTCGAGACTTTGAGGTCTGTGAAGCTTCTCGAAGGAGCTTTGAAGGTTTTTTGCCCGCATTCGAAGGGCACACGAGCAGCAACCTTTGTGGACTGTGGACTCCTTATCGGCCTTAGGAGGCGCAATAGGGTTGGAAGCCTTCTTTACCCCCTTAGAGGGGGCGAGAGAAGTCGCCTTCTCAAAGACCTTCATCATCTGGATGCAAAAATCCTCACATTTGTCCTTGATAGCAGACATACCTGTAAAACCCAGTGTGAAGAGTCCGAAGATGAAGAGCACAAACAATGTTGTCTCTTCTTGATCTTTTGCAGGAGGCCGAAGACAAAGAATGGTGGGAACAGCTTCTGCAATGATAGCGCTTGGAGTGTTTAAAGTGCTTACAAAGAGGCGAAATGCCCCTCAAACTTATCTCGTCCAAAGACATCCTCTAGGAAGGAGTGCAGGGACGTAATTTCACCAAAATGCCAGGGGTAGAGGAAGTGACATCACACAACCCTTGACCTCTGATAACATCACAGGTAGTGATGTCATTTGACCCCACCCCGAAGTGATATCACAGGAAGCGATGGAACACGACCTTTCACCCCTTGACAAAACAGGAAGTTGCATCACATAGCATTGTTCCTAAGTACACTACGAAAAATATGATATAAATTTCATACAAGAATGGATGACCATATGTATCGTTACGACCAGTGTGTATAGGCCCATATTACCAAATTATTTATTTATTTATTTGCATTTGTTAAGCGCACTTGCAGCCCATGAGGCATCGAGGCGCTGTTACAGAGGAAACACAGATTTAAGATTACATTCGGAGGCTCTTAGTTACAAGTTAGCAGGCATAAAGGCAGAAACAGGTTAAAGTCACACAAAGAGTCTGGTTTTGATAGCCTTACGAAAGGCAAGGTGGGACTCGATGAGTCTGAGGTGAGGTGGCAGATTACTGTGAATGGTGGCAAATTACTGTGAATGCAAGCAGACATTCATGGCCAAATGATAATGATGTGTTATTGTATAGCACTTACGCTTAAGTGCTTTATATAGAACACATATACATAAAATATCATCCAACCTGTGTTGGTACTCATTTATCAACTTCAGAAGAATGAAAGACTGAGTTGAGGTGTTTAAGAACAGACTAAATCATTGACTCACCCACTGAAGTGTTCCTGAAATAAACTTTCAATGAGTTTAGCAATTATTGTACAGAATTCCAGAAAGACAAATTATTTGTTATTCCTACTCGTTCTTATTTAGGGTCACTGCATAAAGTGTTAAACTTATGGAACCCCTGTTTTCTTTTTTTTTAAGAGGCCTGAACAAGAAAGCCAGCCACTCCAGAAGCAAAGAGCCACATGGTGCTGCCCACAGCCCAGGAGGTTGCATTTAAAAAGAAAAAGAAAAAAAAGTTTTTTTGTTTTTTTTAGGGGTAGCAAGGGAGACCTCAGGGGTCGCAGTTGCGACCCCTGGTGACCCCTAAATGACATTCCTGAAGGAGTGGTTGAAGGGGATTTCAAAACCCTGTACAAGTTTTCCCTTCCTCTCCTTCAAGGCCTTCACTGTCATGGACTGACAGGAACCGCAGTCATCGACCTTATGGTCAATTCTAAGGCACCAAAGGAAAATATGGTGTGGATCAGTGATAGACATCTTCGATCCACAATCCGCACACCTTTTGAAGCCAGTTTTAGGAGTAGACATTTATTGAAAAAACACTACTACGCAGTAGAAATGAACATTCGAAGTGTGCTGTGCATGCAGAAAATCTGAACTAACGTAACGGGCGTGGTGCATGCTATATATACCGACGTCATACTCGAGAGCTGACGCAGGCTGCCGAGGGACACGAGATCGATGATGGGATAACGCATGGTGCCATCTTCTGTGAACATATTTCCATAGCAGCTGATGCTGGATGGAATATATCAAAGATGAGGAATACGTGCGAGGACAAAATCCATTAGAATGTATGAATCCAGAAGGAGAATAGGACCCTCCAAGTGTAGGTTTATCATCTCGGAGAAGCAAATAACAGCTGGCTACTGAGGAGCTATTTAAATGAGGCGGGCGTTCTTGGTTCTTGCTAGCTTTGCTAGAACTCTGGGCAGCAGAGGAAACTGAGGGAACGCACACAGTAACGCTGAATGGTCAGGGCATTCTTCTGTGAATTTACTGAAATCCCGCAATGGGAGGCACAGAGGGGGCATTTGTGATTTTAAGAAATCACTAATAGAATTATTTATTTTATTTTTTATTAATTGGATATTCATAATGTGACTATACAGCAAAGGTGTTTCAAGGTACAACAAGACAAAAGAAGGGGGTGAGGAACCGGGATGACGAAAAAAAAACGGTGCTACTAGGCCTTGTGTCATTCGGATTGTGCAAGTGCAGTAATAAGAAGTACGGGGGAGAGGGGAAGTGCCGGTTAGGGTGGGAAGAACCCATGAGTTATACGACTGACAGGGGGAAGCCAGGTAGACAAGTGCCAGGGGAATACAAGAGTGTGGAGTAAGAAGGTCCACATGCTAAGTGCGAGGGACGGAGCTGGAAGGGCTCAAAGGGGTGCAGGCCCAGCCACGCTAGTGCAGTGGGAGGGAACCTAGAAGGGCACATGCATGTTAGGGGATGGGGGGGCCAGGGGAGACCAAGTGCAGTGGTAGACTGGTCACTGAGGGCCTGGTGCCCTGTAACAATCTGAAGGCACCAGGCAGCCAGCCAAAAGAGGCAGATGAGGTCATTAGCAGGGCAGGGAGAGAGGGAAGGCGGAAGAGAAAAGGAGGGTCTTGAGAAGCTTCTGGAACTTAGGGAGATCTGGCGCAATGCTGAGTGGGCCAGGGAGGCCATTCCAGAGGGTGCCACCTGCAGAGGAGAGAGATCTACCCCGAATGCTGTGCTTGGAAAAGCATCTGATCAGCAGAGAGTTGGAGCTAGAAGACTGGTGGGCTCTAGCAGGGAGGTTTTTAGGGAGCGAGAGTTGGATTTAGCGGGGTCCCAGGCCCCGGAAAGCCTTGTGGATGATGCAGAGGGTCTTGAACTTGATCCTTGCAGCAACTGGAAGCCGGTTGAGAGAATTTAGAGCTGGAGAGATGCGGTCCCTGGGCTTGAGGCCAGGGATAAGTCTCACAGTCCTATTCTGGATTAGTTAAAGGGGGCAAAGGGAGGAGTTAGGCAGATTGAGAAAGAGGCTGTTGCGGTAGTCCAACCTGGAGAGGGCAAGAGCTCTGGAGACATTGAGTATCTGGTAGAAGGTGAGGAAAGGGAGAATCTCTCTGAGGGGGTGCAGCTGAAAGTGGGCCTTCTTGGCAAGGTCTGTAATGTGAGGAGAGCAGGAGAGAGAGGAGTCGAAGATGACACCAAGGTTTTTAACCTCACATAAGGGTGAGGGGAGGGGGCCCATGGAGAGTGGCCAGAGTGTAGGAGAGAAGGTGGGAGCTAGGGTCCCAATGAGAAGAATCTCAGTCTTACTGCATTAAGGCAGGGATCGTTAGCAATGCACCATGCCTGAATAGTAGACAGTCAGGAATTAGAGAGGAAGAGGAGCAGTGTTGGGAAGCTTGAAGGAGAGCTGTGCGTCATCCACATAACACTGAAAGTTAGGAGGAAAGGTGGAGATCAAATGGGCTAGAGGGGCAAGGTAGATGCTGAAAAGCCATGGCGAGACGATAGAGCCCAGAGAGACACCACAAGTGGCGAGTGAGATGGAGGAGAGAAAAGGGCCCAGTTAAACCTGGGAAGGTCAATCAGAGAGGAAGGAGGTCAATCAGTCCAGAGCCAGGTCTGTGATGCCAAGGGTATCATGGAGACGATTTATAAGGGTGGCATGATTGACTGTTTCAAAGGCATAGGAAAGATAAAGAGGATGAGAACGGAAGGAGAGTTGGAATCGATATTTGAGAGCAAGTCTTCACTGGTGTTGAGTGTTAGGACTTATTTTCTATACTTTGGCCTGGTGGACAGATGTATAGAAGGCCAACCTATATTGTGACAGGGACAACTCTGGGGAGCTGTAGCCAAACCAGTTCGGCTAGCAGTGACAGGCGGTCTAGCTAAGATCTTCAGAGGTGGTGAGCTTGTAAAGGGTCCACAAGGAGGTCACACAATGGGTATCACAAATTACACTTAGACAGGATGTATAAAAATGCAATTATTATTTATTGGCCAAAACACACTTGAAAAATGACTACTAGCAAGAAGCGTTATCACAAAACACTGATAAAAATAGATACACATATACATTCACTTATTATAGGGCATAATACATATCAGAAACTCCTGCAAAGGAAAGGTAAGATTAGTATGTTGCACTCAAGGTCCACAGGGAATGATCCCTAGCGTAAATTGTCCAGCCCTAAGTTGTCTGGGGCCTTTTGCCCAATAGTTCAAGTAAAGGATCCACAGAATCTTTGAAGCAGGACAAAATGCAGGTAGGATCTCTGGGGTCCAGTGAAGGGTTCTTATGGTTAGAGTACAAGTTAAACTAGCTAACAGAAGTATCCCCAAATTTCAGAAGTCTTGCGCACTGACAGGATTTATCTACCTTTTCTGGCCAAAAGTGTATTACGATATTGTCAATCACGTCCAATCATGCAAATAAGTCTGAAAGGTTGTTACATAAGTTCAGTTCCCTATTCAAAAAAGCAGGGGTGAGACGCGCACTCCAATTCCTGGCCAATATATTAACTGAACAAGTGTCCAAAAACAATCACAGGGTTAAATCCCAATCACAGGGTTGATTCCCTTTTTGCACTGCTGTGCTGCTGCAAGTGTCCAAAAGATTCACAGGGTTAAATCCCAATTTGCTGCCACATAGTTCACAGGGTTGATTCCCTTCTTGCACTGTTGTACTCCTCCAGGCGCTTTCGTATCTGCAATACTCATCAGGGAAGCTGAGTTGTCATTCAATTCAGGTGAAACCAATATAAATTTAGTTGCAGTCTCTAGGAATTATGGTCAATGTAGTGAACACATTTAAACAATTCAGGTGACCAGTGAAAGACTTCCCTCCAACACACACATCATACCCTTAGCAGGGTGAGGGGGTGTTATGACCAGCCCTTGGTCATAGGGTTCACTCATCAAGGACACTCAGGATACTCAGGACAGGTACTCTTAGTGGTTACTTTATTAGCTTCTTAGTTACAGGATCAGATGTCATCAAGTCATTGAGGTATAAAGAGGAACAAATGACATTGAGCCCACTGGCTCCCACCACCCAGGCTCACATATTGTAACTGCCTGGGTTAGAACCAATTCAACTCCAAACATTCTAACCTCACACTCCACACTCACAGCCTACATTCTGATGATGACATCAATCCTGGCACAGCACACATGCAAGCATAAGAGCCAACTCTAACACCTCCTTTCCCACAACAAACAAACACACTTCAAGTTCACCTGGAGGAAGCAACCCCAACACCTCCTCCTCTTGCATAAAGACAAACCCACTACCAAACACTTTCAAACATCAGAACACTCCTCACTCTCAACCATGTTCCACTAGCACCCGGGAAATTGTACCAACAGGCGTAACTAACATTCTACGACAGACCCAGCCGCCACAACTAATGCTCCTAACCAATCAAAACACCACAATTTACCTTCCGTTCCCCCGTGCCACAAAGGAGCCTCAAACTGCCACTTTCGAGCACTAACCGCCCACCTCGGGCAAACACAACAAAACACTACCAAAGCCTACCAAACCACACCAATCGCCTTCCGTTCCCACCTTCCACAAAGGAACCTCGGACTGCCACTTCCGAGCACTAACTCCCAAATCCGTGAAAAAACAAAGTATTATCGTAAAAACCCAAGACACTTACTAACAACCCAACAATCTACCCGGGTCAACAAGGAACCACAGTCTCAACTCATACCGCTGTTAAATTACTCAGAAATACAAGCAAACAAACACCTCAGGTCACCAATCACTCACCCAATCACACCAATAAATAAAGGCGACAAGCTGTCACTAAAACAACCACAACTAGCCCTAGCTACAAATGTTGGCCAGACACTTCAGCCCTTCTAAACAATTCAAAACACCCCAAAGTGAACACAGCTGCTGATGAAAACGTTGCCAGGCTTCTAGAATTGACCAAGAAAAAACTCAAGAACAATTCCAAAAACCACCTAAAAGCTCAAGAAAAACAAGATGCAATTGGACCTGCATCTTCAGGATGTCCACCGAAATCCCTGGACCTTCACAACTCCACAACACGGTCACCAAAACAACATCAGAGCTTTACAAAGCTTCAGGCACTAGTCTCCTACTAGAAGCCTTTGGACTCCACAGAGCCACAAATCACCACAACATCAAATCTTTGCAAAGCTTCAGGGACTCAAAGCTTAGCAAAGCTTCAGGTACTAGTCCTTGCTAGGTACCTCTGGACTCCACCGAGTCAAGAACCACAACAACATCCAAGCTTCGCAAAGCTTCAGGTACTAGTCTCCTACTAGTTACCTCTGGACCCCGCAGAGTCGCTAACCAACACCATCAAAGCTTCAACAAGCTCCCATACTAGCCTACCACTAGTACTTTTGTATCTGACCTTGCAGGGCCACAACACACAAAAAACCCACCAACTCCGCAGAGTTCCTTGACCACTCCTTGGTCATGCACTACATCTAAAATCTCTTCCAAACCCCGCAAGGTTCCTTGACCAACCACTGGTCATGCACCACACTCACACACTAATCAAAAACATACACCCCAAACACAAACACACCACCAACCCATAAATAGAATGTAAAGCTGCTACAAAGCGCTGCAGTCGCTCTAGCAGAAATCTTGGCTACACATCAACAAACACACAAGCACACATCACACCTACAATGCCTCAAAATAATTATTCAAAACATTACATTGCAACACATTAACACACTGTGAATTGTAGGTAATTTCCTAAAATTGCAATGTTTCCAAAACTCTGGCAATTCTAATTGCTGAAATGCCTCAAAATGTCATGCTAACACAATAAAATTGATAACCTTCCCCTGATCATGCACAACAAGCACATCCCACTCCAACAACTCACATTTAACACATTCTGAAATATCAATGTGACCGCCAATTTCAATTTTTGATCTAAAGTCCATGTTGTCACCAAAGGCAACACTAAAACCTAGAATGCCTCAAACGTGTTACATCTAAACATAATGATCTAAGCATAATGTGCATCCTAAAATACCAATACCTTACCTTACACATACACTTCACCACCCCAGGGTTACACTCCGGCACTAGCAACAGCCCTACAATCACTCATACATATGCTTCACATCTGTATACACTTGCCGTAGTCAGTATTCCTTTTATCATTAACACCTTAAAACAGATTTTTAAAAATACACAAAATCCCAATTGATGTCTCCCATGCGGACCTCTGCACAGGCATCAGTCAGCCTCCATGAACAGCATTGCGTCCTAAAACATCAAAAGTAGATCTCCCCATGCCGCACTTACTTTGTAGTCTCCAGGCGGCTTGCCAAACCACGTAAAAGTTCAAGAAGTCTCCCTTAGGCTGCACCTCCCCATCAGCCCGGCAACGACAACTTGACCAACACTCCCTCGGCAGCAGACACAATTGCCTCCATTGTTCCGTCCAGACACTCGGAACACACAGTCCGGGATTGCCTCAGTTGCTCTGTCCAGACACTCGGAACACACAGTCCTTCGCTTCCTGAAACTTGGGCCTCTACGTACGCACGCTGGCATGAAGCTCCGATGACGTTGCAACGTAGACTGCCCCGCCTGGCAACATTGATCATTCCAACCACACAGCAACTCAAGTCTGACTTCCTGATGACGTTGCATTTGCCGGGTCCTTTACTCAAAAGTCCTTCCTTGTTACTCTGGACTCTTGAAGCCAGCGCAGCGAAGTTAAACACAGTGAAGATTCTAAATGATCACCAACACACCGTGTTGTTCCAATGACGGCATCAGTCACTAAACAGCAGCAGAACCGAACTAAGTTCTATTCTCCCAAAGGTCATCAGCTGGTTCTGACCGCTGATTCTTTCTTTTTCTGCACTTCCAATCACTGACAACACTGATCCTCATTAGCGCCCAGGATCACTCTTCACAACCGGCTCTGGTAACCGCAAACAGCCCTGGGTGCTTTAATTCTCCAGCATCTTGGGCAGCCTGTAATGACTCCTGGACTCCAGGAGGGCACTCTCCCTTCTCCCCAAGGGTCTCATCTGACAGGCTGCCCTTTCCAGCCCTGGGTGGTGGGCGCTATCCAGACCATGGGGGGCAGTGGGCTCTCCCTCTCTGCTTGCATTCACTTGACCTCTTGCCTGCACCCTCCGCAGCAGA
The DNA here is from genome assembly GCF_040938575.1 of Ambystoma mexicanum. Taxonomy (NCBI): domain Eukaryota; kingdom Metazoa; phylum Chordata; class Amphibia; order Caudata; family Ambystomatidae; genus Ambystoma; species Ambystoma mexicanum. The sequence goes on from NC_090939.1 coordinate 643,900,219, forward strand.
GTCTCTTCTCCTCTTTCACATGACATCACACAGGTACCTGCTTCTCTTTGCTTTCATGATGTCCACTCCAAGGTCCTTCTTCACCATACCTTGGGCCATCCTCGTCGCCAATTGTTATGACCAGCCCTTGGTCATAGGGTTCATTCATCAAGGACACTCATGATACTCAGGACAGGTATTCTTAGTGGTTACTTTATTAGCTTCTTAGTTACAGGATCAGATGTCATCAAGGCATTGAGATATAAAGAGGAACAAGGGACATTGAGCCCACTGGCTCCCACCACCCAGGCTCACATACTGTAACTGCCTGGGTTAGAACCAATTCAACTCCAAACATTTTAACCTCACACTCCACACTCACAGCCTACATTCTGATGATGGCACAGCACACATGCAAGCATAAGAGCCAACCCTAACACCTCCTTTCCTACAACAAACAAACACACCTCAAGCTCACCTGGAGGAAGCAACCCCAACAGGGGGAAAACCATGATGATGGCTCTCCAGTGTAGGGCAAAATAATCCAAGATAACATTTTCAGATGGACATCTCCGCTCTCCAATCTGAGCAGACGACCCATCAAACAATTTTGCATTCATTGATGGTGTGACTGGCAGACAACCGACATTGGTTATATTTTCAAAAGAGCAGGATTGTGTAAATTTGAATTTGACTGTATTGTTGCCCTGTGGCTTGATTCCAGGAATCGGCTAGATAGTGTTTTACCCATCTCATCAGCAACCGGGCATGAGGATGCACAAAACGAATGCCACCATGAGCCCCATGAGTCTCTGGAATCACCAGGTTGCAGTGGCTCTGCTGCTCCATAAGCATGCTACTGTAAGCCTTATGTCCAATATGCGTAGGAATGATGGAAGGATTCATAGGAATCCCATACAAATTCCAGGAAAGTCAGGCCCTGAGTTGGCATCAGGGAAGACTTCTTGAAGTTGAAAGAGAACCCAAGGTTGAGGAGGGTATCCACCAGCATATGGGTCACTGCAAGAGCCTCTTGAGGAGAACTTGCTCTCATCAGCCAATCGTCCAGTGAGGGATCCCCGGAAATGAAGGGCACTGGCAATGGCATTCATGAGCTTGGTAAACACCCTTGGTGCGGCCTGAAGTCCAAAGGGTAGGGCCTGGTATTGATAGTGATGCTTCCCGGGTTGAAAACCGGTGTGGTTCCCAGATCAACACACAAAGATACACATCTTTGGGGTGTACTGCACAAAACCAGTCGTTCTTCTGGACAGATCCCTGGGCTTGGCCTGGGGTGATCATCTACAACTTCTCATTGGGAAAAGAAAGGTTGAGGAAGGAGAATCAGGAATTGCCTGCAGGCACGCCTGATTCTTTTTGGGTAATAATATGATTCTCAAATAATATCCTCGATCTCTCTGGTCGAGGGGAACTGCCTCTATCGCTTGCATTAGAAACAGAGTAGAACCTAGTTGGATCAGAGGAGGAGAAGATTGAGGAAGAGCAGGGCTGCTGATGGCCAACCCCTGAGTAAAAACCCAGGGTTCCTGGGAGGTGGCCTGCCAGTGATTTAAATGGCAGGTGAGCCTGCAGCCAACTGGAGTCGAGTTTAGCAACATATCCCAGTCATTGTCTTCCATCTCAGAGGAAGTGGCTCCAGTGAAGAAACCCTTGAAGGTGGATCTGGCGTCCTTCCTCCTCTGGGAGCTAGGGGAGCACTTGTGGTACCTAGCTTTCTTGTCCTGATAGCCTCGAAACCCACCAAAGCCTCTCTGCCTTGAGTAGCTGGTGAAGGCAGTCTGAAGAAAGGGCTTTTGTCTAGGCTTGGCCATGACCGCTAGAGATTTTGCTGTCTCATTTGAAGTGTTGTGGTTATTGAGTACCTTATCTGTGGAGGAAAGAAAAATATGCTGAACATCAAATGAGAGGCCCACTATGTCGTCCTGTAGCTCCTGAGAAAATATTGTGGACTGCATCCATGACACTACTGGGGACATACCCCTGCTGGCTGTATCAATGTGATTCATAGTTTCATGAAGGAGGTCTTGTGTTTAGCTTATGTTTTTTCTGGTTACCTAGAGTATACCTGCATTGGCCTGACTGAAATAAAGTGAGGCTTTAGCATACACTTTACGGCCGTAGGAATACAACAACTTGTCATCTTTGCTGGTATATGGTGTCACTGACGCCACCACTTTTGAATACGGTGGGGGGGTGCAAGGTCAGACATAGCTTCTCTGAGGCCAACAGCCTATGTGTAGATTCCAGCATTTTCTTTGTAGACTGCAGCAGGGAGGTTTCACCCATAGTTTTGTAGCCTCTGTCAATACTATGATGAATTAACATCTTGTAAGGGTGTGAAAGCCCTGGCTTTTTGGATTGTTATGAAATGACAAAATGATGCAGGTAATTCCATCTCTGAAAGGGCAATCTGCTGATCAGATTCCCCTTCCACAAACGCCATGCGACAAGCAAAGTGTGTATCTGTGTCCTGCTGCATCAGTAGCCTACTCTACCAGTGGCACAGAGCAGGTTCAGAGGTCACATTTGCTCATTTGACAACTGCAGTAATAGCCATGTCTCTGCATCGCCGGGGCTGCATTTCAGATATGCATCCCTGTACCAAACTATGATGATCATAAATAGCCCATGATGGTGGCAGGATTATATTTTCAAAAAAGCAGGATTGTGTAACTTGCAGTCTCAATCTTCTTTGGGCACTCAAAGCTAGTACTTCAGTTAAACAGTTGTTTTTTGTGAATTGGGGTTATATCAAGACCTGCTGATAAAATTGGCATTTACTTGGCTTATTTCTGGTAATAGCCATATTACGCATGAAAAGAGTCTAGGAACAGTTTGCCCTACCACATTACTGTCCCATTTTACCCCATGACCAGCCCAACCCTTCCCAGTAACGGCTCACTCAGCCATTCATATACTAGCTGGGTATCACTCCATCATTGCTTACCTAGCGCCAAGCGCAGCTTCGGTCCTGAGGATATGCTGTCACCGACTCCACTTGGCACCAGATTAACCCAACTCCTCCAAACGACACCACGCTGTGCTCTGTTCGATGTTCAGCGAGCTGAAACACACTCCGCACCCTGGTTGTCTGATGGTTAGAGGAAAGGACCCAGGGACGTGTTCCACCACCCGTTCTAGCCATCAAGCTGCACACAGGGAAAGGCCCCTTCTGACAGCATGATGGTAGTGGGTGAAGAAGAGAAAGGGGAGAGAAGTCAGACCATATGGGGTATCCAAAGGTCCGGAGACAGGAAGACAAAAAGGATGTCATTGACAGTCTGTCAGGAAGAAGCGTTGACATAGGTGTCAAAGATGGGCAGGCCTGGATTGGAGACCAGGAGATCCTTCTTGAACTTTTTCTGTCCTGACTTCGAAAGAGAGACACGATAGGTAATAGAGTAGCAAGTAGAGAAGATAGCAGAGATTGAAGGCACCATAGAGGGAGAGCACAGAGGGAAGGAGGGGGGGAGAGAGGGAGAAACTGCAGTGCACGAACGCCCAACTTCAACATAACAGCAATGCAACCATCTAGAGTCAAGTGTCCAGGATGAAGGGAAAAGGCCTAGGTTTCAGGAATAAGCAAAGACAACTAGAAGCAAGTGTTCTGGAAGAGGGAAAGGAAAAACCTAGCTAGAGGGATAGAGGAAGGAACACCAAAATTTAAAACACACAGCAAATGAAAAACACCAGATTCGACTTTCCTGGAAAGAGGGAAAAAGGCCTACATTTCTTCAGTCTTCTCAGCATGACGTCCCAGCCCACCAGGGGATAGTCCATGGTGATGCACTCCTCATGAGGACTTTCTTGAAATGGAGATCCGTGTGAGATATTCTGATGGTCGGCCCACCATGCTAGTTCATCTGTCACTGCTGGGGAATCAGAATTTGACTGTATTGTTGCCCTGTGGCTTGATTCCAGGAATCGGCTAGATAGTGTTGTAGCCATCTCATCAGCAACCAGGCATGAGGATGCACAAAACAAATGCCACCATGAGCCCCATGAGTCTCTGGAATCACCAGGTGGTAGTGGCTCTGCTGCTCCATAAGCATGCTACTGCAAGCCTTATGTCCAATATGCGTAGGAATGATGGAAGGATTCATAGGAATCCCATACAAATTCCAGGAAAGTCAGGCCCTGAGTTGGCATCATGGAAGACTTTTTGAAGTTGAAAGAGAACCCAAGGTTGAGCAGGGTATCCACCAGCATATGGGTCACTGCAAGAGCCTCTTGAGGAGAACTTGCTCTCATCAGCCAATCGTCCAGTGAGGGATCCCCGGAAATGAAGGGCACTGGCAATGGCATTCATGAGCTTGGTAAACACCCTTGGTGCAGCATGAAGTCCAAAGGGTAGGGCTGGTATTGATAGTGATGCTTCCCGGGTTGAAAACCGGTGTGGTTCCCAGATCAACACACAAAGATACACATCTTTGGGGTGTACTGCACAAAACCAGTCGTTCTTCTGGACAGATCCCTGGGCTTGGGCTGGGGTGATCATCTACAACTTCTCATTGGGAAAAGAAAGGTTGAGGAAGGAGAATCAGGAATTGCCTGCAGGCTTGCCTGATTCTTTTTGGGTAATAATAAGATTCTCAAATAATATCCTCCATCTCTCTGGTCGAGGGGAACTGCCTCTATCGCTTGCATTAGAAACAGAGAAGAACCTAGTTGGATCAGAGGAGGAGAAGATTGAGGAAGAGTAGGGCTGCTGATGGCCAACCACTGAGTAAAACCCCAGGGTTCCTGGGAGGTGGCCTGGCAGTGATTTAAATGGCAGGTGAGCCTGCAGCCGACTGGAGCCGAGTTTAGTAACATATCCCAGTCATTGTCTTCCACCTCAGAGGAAGTGGCTCCAGTGAAGAAACCCTTGAAGGTGGATCTGGCATGCTTCCTCCTCTGGGAGCTAGGGGAGCACTAGTGGTACCTAGCTTTCTTGTCCTGATAGCCTTCGAAACCCACCAAAGCCTCTCTGCCTTGAGTAGCTGGTGAAGGCAGTCTGAAGAAAGGGCTTTTGTCTAGGCTTGGCCATGACCGCTAGAGATTTTGCTGTCTCATTTGAAGTGTTGTGGTTATTGAGTATCTTATCTGTGGAGGAAAGAAAAATATGCTGAACATCAAATGAGAGGCCCACTATGTCGTCCTGCAGCTCCTGAGAAAATATTGTGGACTGCATCCATGACAGTACTGGGGACATACCCCTACTGGCTGTATCAATGTGATTCATGGTTTAATGAAGGAGGTCTTGTGCTACAAGTTTAGCTTATGTTATTTCTGGTTACCTAGAGTACACCTGCATTATCCTGACTGAAATAAAGTGAGGCCTTAGCATACAATTTACGGCCGTAGGAATCCAGCAACTTGTCATCTTTGCTGGTATATAGTGTCACTGACGCCACCACTTTTGAATACGGTGGGGGGGTGCAAGGTCAGACATAGCTTCTCTGATGCTAACAGCCTATGTGTAGCTTCCAGCATTTTCTTTGTAGACTGCAGCAGGGAGATTTCACCCATAGTTTTGTAGCCTCTGTTAATACTATGATGAATTAACATCTTGTAAGGGTGTGAAAGCTCTGGGTTTTTTGGATTGTTATGAAATAATAAAATGATGCAGGTAATTCCATCTCTGAAAGGGCAATCTGCTGATCAGATTCCCCTTCCACAAACACCATGCGACAAGCAAAGTGTGTATCTGTGTCCTGCTGCATCAGTAGCCTACTCTACCTGTGGCACAGAGCAGGTTCAGAGGTCACACTTGCTCATTTGACAACTGCAGTAATAGCCATGTCTCTGCATCGCCGGGGCTGCATTTAAGATATGCATCCCTGTACCAAACTATGATGATCATAAATAGCCTATGATGGTGGCAGGATAAACTCTAATCATAAAGATATGCCTGAGTTAAGGCATATTGCATGGCACTTTGTATGATCATTGCAGCTACATCCAATTTGATGTCACACATGAGTCAGTTCCTGTGAGCCAAGCCCACCTGTGGAATGTGCTATGTATTCTGACTAGACGGGTTACACTTGTCAAAAGACAGTCCAGCCATGCCTCCTCTCTTTGTGAGGGCAGCTGCCCTGGGCGCAGGCATCAAAGGAGCACACCCATTCAAATTAAGAAGTCTTACATCAGTGTGCTCAATACCTAAAGGCCTTTGATTCTATTGAGAAGGGAAGGGGTTAGTGTAGGGGAAATCTGTACAAGTTTGAGAAACTTCTACTATCTTGTTTTCTCTCTTCCTCTTCTTCTCTTCCTGTCCCCTCCACTTCCTGTAGCACACAGCACTTTGGGTGTGATCTCAGAAGGGCAAGTCCACTCATTTCAAGAGCAGGGATTGGACCTCTGAAGCAGGCTAGCTTTAGTGCGATCACCTGCAGACTTGTTTTTACCTTTAAAAGAAGGGCTCTCACACCACTTCGTTGAATCATCGTTTGGACTTCAACACTTGAAGAAGATCTTATTTGGACCCTGCTGGGAGAGCATTCTTTTCCAGATCATCCACAAGCTCTGTCCCATAGACATCCCCAGGGATCATTGGTGGTAAACTTGCTGCTGACAGACAAGACCTGCCTCTCTGCCAGCCACAGTGATACCCAGGACCTCACTGTGTTGAAGGACCCCTGCAGTTGTGTGACAGCCTCCCCCGTGTTTGGGAGCAAGGAAAAAGGACTTGTCTTGCACCTGGGCCCCTGGATTGGGACTCACAGCACCCTTAGAGCCGAGACAGTCGGGATCCTAGTGTTTTTCGCCATTGAACTGCTTGGAGCTGTGTTCCAGAACTATTCGACACATTTGAGCCCACCAGGACCCTCTGTTGCTGCCTTTTCTCTTTCTCAAGTGGCAAGAAGTTTGATTTGGCACTGCAGGACCACTGAGAACTGCAAAAAGGTAATATTAACTAATATCTGCCCCCACCCCCCTTCCCGGTCCGTCTTTGGGACCTAGAGACTTAATAGGCAATTTGAATCCCTTTTGCTACTGCAAGAACATAAGATCATATCCTTTGAACATTGTGGTCTTTATTGCCTTTTCTACCCCTGTCTCATTACCCAGGGTGCTGCCTCCATTCAATCTTTGCATGTTTTGTGTTCTTTCTACATATAGATCCTTGATTGGACATTCCTTTATTTTGGACTGTTACTTTTCGCTGCTTGTGTTGCTACTGAACCACATTCACACCCCTCTTGAGATTATAGCCTTCTCTCTTCCCATGTTACCACAAAAGGTGACAGAGATATCTCTTAAATGTACCTGTTTTACGTTTACGATTGCGTTGGCTCTTGGTTTGTTGAAGTGTGAGGGCTGAGTGGGCGTTTTAGCCTCTACTCCTTATACTCCTGCAGGGCAGAAGTCAATTAATCACAAATACATCTTTTAGAATTACCTGCCCCAATCTGCATGAGTACCGGAGGGCCAGCACATCGGAATGGACTCCAGGATCTTGCTGAGGTTCCTCAAGAGTAGTGATACTGAGCAATTCAGAAAAGCTGCGCATTCTGTCATGGAAGGCTTTGGCTGAACAAGGGATATCCTCCTCTGTATCGCTGGCAGAGTCTTTTTCAGTGTCTGTTGTTTCTATGGAAGCCTAAGCCTTCCGTAGGCTCCGATCTTCATCCTTACTTGTCTTGGGTATACTAGTGTCTGTAAGCATGGGAGCAGTCAAAATGGGCTGTGGCTGAGGCGTCTGTGGTGGAATTTCCGTAGTAGGAAGAGGGGCTAGCAGTGGTATAGAAGCAACTTGGGTTGAGGCTGCTGTTGCACACACTGTTATATGTGTGACTTGGGCTGGGTTCTGGGGAATGAGTCCCCCCCCCCTGAAATAGTTTGCCATGGTGCCAGAAAATCTGTCCTCATGTGTTGTGTGAGCTGGGCATGATTTGTTAGAAGAGCATGAGGGAGTCCATGTGGTTGTTGTGAGCGTGGACAAAGCAGTAGGGGTACACGTTGAGGTTGCCTTGACTCAATAAAGCTTACAAGGTGGTGGGGCCCAAGATGATGATGGTGCTGGGGATAAAGATGGGTAAGGTATTCCCCAGTGTGAAGGGTTCCACCTAGTGCATATAAGGAATGCTTTTCACAGTGGAGTAGGCGGTAGCGGTATGGGAGGTATGAGAGAGTCTGGTTCCCCTGAGGTGGGTTGAATAGCAAGCTCATCTGGAGATGATAATGTGGGTTATCCTGGCCTGGCGTTTTAGGATCTGTGCCCTGACTTGGGAGTGTTTCTTGGAAGCAGACTTCTTCTTTCTTGTGGAACTGGCCCATTCCCTGGGCGCAATGTTGTCCTTGTCATCCATTTTGAGTACCCTGGGTAGACCTGCTTTGCGTGGGACACAAAGGATTTTCCCTGCCGGCATGGAGCCCTTAGTCTTAGGTCCCAGTGGATCCTTGGGAATATGGACCGGTGCTAGGAGCTTGTCCAGTTTCGAACGATGGCTGGGAGGTACTGTTATACCCTCAATGATAGGGACACTGGAAACACGCACCCTCCAGACCTAAGTCCAGCACTAGGTTCCAAAGGAACGCTCAACCCACGGGCCAGTAAAAGTCTTGGCAGTCTAGGAGGATCTGATGGAATGGCGTTGTATCAGCAGGGTGCCTGTAGTGAATACTGTGCACTTACTTCAGAAGCGTCAGATACTCTATGATGTATGAGTCTGCAAAGTCTTTAAGGGGACAAGGGAGAGACTCGCATAAGAGGTATTTCCTGCAGTTAAGCCAGCATTTTAGTGTTTGCCATCCCAATGCACAGCATGATAACACAGGTATCCCACTGGCGGGAGGGCCCTCAACACCTTAAGGAATACCTACGCAGCACCCGAAGAGGGGAAGCTCCTGACACAGGAGGACCAGGAAGTGGTGCCCGTTATCACCAGCATACGTGAAGGTATGGCTATGAGGGGTGGTGGTCAAGCTTATTTTGTAAAAAATAAAATAGGAAAGTTGAACAACATGGGATATAAATTTAAAAGCAGGTGCAGGGCTCCTGTTCAGTTGAGCGGTAAAAAGGATTGACGGACGAGGCTGGTGGGTGGAGTCAGCATGAGCGGGCACACTTGGCATGCCCCTGCGTGCTTCAAATTGAAAAGGAAAGTGGTTTTGCTGTCCAAAAAGTCTCTAGTCCCTTCCCCATGGGACAGACTTCCATCAAAATGGAGGAAAGGGAACTATGGACTAGTACAGTCGTCATTGCAGTGGGTAATTGTTTCTAACTTCTAGAGAAATTCAAGATGGCAATGCAATCAAAGATCCTGTCAGCCTTTCATTAAGGGTTTTGGTTTTGTTCGGTGAATCGGAAGGATGCTTAGTTAAATATACTTATATGGCCTCAATCCCGGAAAGTCCTCTGACTCTACCTTTTGGGGAGACATTACTAATACAAACGCCTACCTATTGGTCTTTGTGTGGCCCAAAGAGTATTTACCAAACTAATTGTGACAGTTGCAGCACATCTGCGGTTGAGGGGCATTCACATTTAACTGTACTTAGATGACTGGTTGATCTTTGCAGCAACAGCAGAAGCAGCCGAGGGGTCATGCCAGGCACTCTTGTCCCTTGTTTAGGACTTGAGCCTCTCACCCGGCTGGTCAGAGCTGGTCAGAGCTTTCACACAAGCAGAGCATTGAGTTCATCACACTCATGTGGGACTCCCAGAGTGCTAGGTTGTCCCCTACTGAAGGGAAAATCCATCACTTCCTCTTAAAATGGAACCAACTTCAGGGGGACAAATTGGTTAAGTGCACATTCCTGCATCTTTCTCAGAAGAACTACTATGAAGGTCACAGACCACAATAATTTCTGTATTATTTCCTTTTCGTCTGGCATCCTAAACATAATGGACTAGTAATAAAGGATTTATTTCTCTATGAATGGGATGTTAAGGACCTTTCCTTTCATGGACTCTGTACCCTGGAATAACAATGGGACCACATTATTCCTTTAGATCTGTCATAGTAGCTTTCTACCTCTGAAGGTTTGACTTCCAGTCATTTTGGGCATGATGGTGCATATTTAGGCAGGTAAAGTATATCATGTCATGATACCCAATAATTATAAAAATACTGATTTAATAAATGTGAATCCTTGAATGAAAAATGTGCATAAAAACAATTAAATTGATAATAATAAAGCGCTACAATAATGTGTTATAAATCCTTTGGACATTCACATACGTGATGTTTTATTTAACAAAATTGAACCATTAAACTACGTTATTCCACAAAATACAAGTGTACTATAGAAGATGGTACAATTTGGATGAATGAAGACTCGTACAAATGTTCCCAACTTCAAAATAATTGATAAAGTACAAGCGTTTCTCAGACTACACATTCAAAGCTGGTGATTGCTCAAAGTCTAATAATTTGATTATTCATAGTATGCATTACATCAATAATCAGAACTCCATAGATTTCTATAGATAAATGAACCTGGCATGTTTCTGTGCTAAACTGCTGTTATTTGTGGACATTCCTCAGAGGTGTACTCTTCCAGATAACCTATGTTTCTTTTGGACCCATAGTCGTGTGAAGAATTGTAACATGATTTCTGTCATAATCAGCTTCCAAACTCGGGTCCGGGTCTGTGGTCTTTGAATGGGGAAATACCGGGCCATTCCGACTTTGGAGGGCCTGGTATTTCCCCATTCAGGGAACCCGTACCCGGACAATCCCCATTCCCATTTGAGCCCCCATAGGGCTCAATGGGAATGGGGAGCATGCTAAAACGGTCCTGTTAATGTCGGGCCCATTGTTAGCATGCTGGTTTGACCAGACATCCAGAGCGGGACCCGCGAGGGAACCTCGTAATGAGATGGTCCGGGGTTAACGGCGCCAGCACCTTTACTGGCGCTTTTAACCCCTTACCGCCTCAGTTGTAATGAGGTCCAATATCTTATTTAGCACCTACATTAATTGATTAAAGGACAATAGTAGAGAAATTCTGCATTTCTACTCTATTCTGTTATACAGCTGGTGATATTGTGACGATTTATGGTATCACGTCACTTCTCCCCTAGGGGAACCGTTCGCTGTGACGCTATGGAGGGGAGCCCGCTACACAACATTCCCCTTAGGGGTGGCAGAAAGCTGGACCTCACAGGGAGAGACTCCCCTCATGTGGACAGGGACTCCCGTTCCATGATGGAACTCCCTAACCCTCATGCGCTTGAGACCATGAAACCCATAAAGTCTGCTGAGAAATAATCTGAAAACTACTGTATGCTATTGCAATACTCCTGGTGGAGTTATACAAACGTCTTCTTTGCCAAGTACAGAAGTTACTGGGAAGAGGTAGCCTCAAGGAGGCATGAAGAATACACAGTGGACACAAACAAAGGCATGTGACACTCCGCTTGAAAGGAACCTGCTGAATGAAATAAAAATTGAGAAAGGACCCAATGAGAAGTGAAGCAAGCGTGAAGCCTGGCAGACCCGGGAAGTTCAAACCTGGAAGTAAGAAGCTATGTCGGGGAAGCGAACCTCCAGTATGGAGGACTCTGACTGCAGATTACAGGAGTCTTTTGCAGGCCGAAACAGAGCAGGCCTTACTGGAAGCGGGAAACCGGCTGACGGTATAGTGAACTCGAGCAGGTCGACCGAGCGGTCCATTACATGCACCGACACTGTCTGGCCGGAAAGAGAAGCAGAGAGAATGTTCCATGGGAACGCATTGAGCCAACCCCACAGGAAGAACCAGCAACATGGCTCCAAACAGAGAAGAGGTAATGGTAGGGGATTGAGGAAGGGTGCTGAAGCTAAAGAAAGCTTCAGGAGTAATCTCCCTTGTCTGAGTCACTGTATCAAAAGTACTAAATAAAAGGAGGGCATCAGGAGTAATCTTCCTCATCTCAGTAATTGTCTCAAAAGTACCAAATGTAAAGAAGACATAATTGGGAGTAATCTCCCTCATCTCGCTACTTGTGCTAGAAGTACTGAATGGGAAGAAGACATCAGAAGTAAGTTGCCTCGCCTCAATAATTGTGTCAAGTGTATTGAAAGGAAAGAAAGCCTCTGGATTAATCTCCCTCATCTCCAGAGTTGGGATAGAAGTATCAAGTGTGAAGATTACATCATTACTGATCTTCCTCTCTCTTAGTTATTGTGTCAAAGAGACTGAAAGAGAAGAACATATTGGGAGTACTCTCCCTCAACACTCTATCATCAAAAGAGACACTTAGGCTAGAGGGTGCCATGAGAACAATCTCCTTTGTCAGTGTGTTAGAAGAAATCAAGGACACTACAGGAAGAGTTCCCCTTGTTTTCATCGACAAGAAGAGGGGAAAGAAAGATAAGCAATAACTGTGTGTTGGAAACAAAAGGAATGCTTGACTTTTAAGCAAGCACTAAGTGAAGCCTGGAAAGAGGTGCAAAGGTTGATACAAATTGTTGCAGGAAACTATCAAAAGTTAGCCAAAGGTTGAACCAATTGAACCCGGAGAAGGGAGTCATTCTATTGAATCAGAAACTAAGGCAAAAGGTTATCAAACAGCAGCTTGTAGACTGAGCAAGTCCACCGGGGGAACAGATTGCAGTTGTTGAACCAGGAGAATGGAGTCATTCTCCTGGTATTCTCTAGAAGTGCAGAGCTTTAACTATTACCAGAGTCTAATAGAAATATGGAGTAATTTATGTTAATGTCTTTTATTAGTGGTAGGGCTAGAGGAGGTTAGTTTGGACAGTGGACGGACATTTTGAGTTTGACAATTACCATGATGACAAGCATCCAAATTATTCTTTAGTTAGGTAAGGAAACCCCTTTAGAAATAGGGGAAGATAGGCTTTTTCCATTATTATTTAAATAAATATTGTTGTAAACATGCCACCCTAAGGTCCGACTTCCTTACTCCAGCACACCACATATGGTGTCTGGAGTGGCATCTGGCCTGACTGGTACATATCGAGGTACCCTTTAGTTTAGGAAACATCCCCAGGCCTAGCAGTGATTCCAGGGAGGCCCGGCATGTTCCCCATCCCTTTCCAGAGGGAAATTCTGTAACCCAACCCCGCCAGAGTTCCAGGATGGTTAGGGGTCATGTCCCTGGCCTTGGGCATTTGTTTCCCATGTGGGTTGAACGTCCCCAAGCACAGCGGAGGTTCCAGGGAGGCCTGGCAGGGTTGCCGTACTTTCCTCGAGTGAGAAGTTGTAATCCACCCCAGACAGAGCTCAAGGGTGGTAGATGATCATGTCTCTGGCCTCGGGCCGCTGTCTCGCATATGGGTTGAACATCCCCAAGCCCAGCAGTAGTTCCAGCGAGGCCCAGCAGGGTCTCCATCCCTTCCCGGAGGGACATTCTGTAATACAACCCAGCCAGAGCCCGAGGATGTTCGGGGGTGGTATCCCTGGCCTTTGGCGCCTATCTTCCATGTGGGTTGACTGTCCCCAAGCCCAGCCTGGACCTCTGGCTGATCTCCGTTATAGCTTTTCCCTAGGGGGAGTGATGGGGACCCAGCTGGGGCTCCCTTGGACAGCCACTGTGCTCGGGGATGGTCGATCCACATGGGAGACAGCCGCCAAAGGCTGGGGACATCACCCCCGACCATCCTGGAGCTCTGGCTGGTCTGTGTTACAGCTTTTCCCTGCCAGGGAGCCCCGGCAGTGTGCCAATACCTCCCCGAAGGGGTCCCCATCTGTTCCCGGAGGGAAATTCTGTAAAGCAGCCCAGCCAGAGCTCCAGGATGGTTGAGTGATGTCCCTGGACCTGGGCGGCTGGCCCTCATGTGGGTTGACCATCCACAAGCCTAGCGGCGGTTCCAGGGAGCCTTGGCAGGGTCTCCATCCTTTCCCTGAGGAAGAAGCTGTAACGCAACCCAGCCAGAGCTCCAGGGTTGTAGGGGGTCATGTCCCTGGCCTTGGGTTGATGTCTCCCATTTGGGCTGAACATCCCAAAGTCCAGCGTGGCTCCAGGGAGGCCCAGCAGTGTCCCCCTCCCTTCCCGGAGGTAAATTCTGTAATGCAGCCCAGCCAGAGGACCAGGATGGTCCAGGGTGATGTCCCTGACTTTGGGCACACATCTCCCAAGTGGGTCGACCATCCCCACGGACAGCGTCATGCCCAGGGAGCACCGAGAGGGATCCCATTCATTCCTTTGTGGGAAATTCTGTAACGCAACCCATTCAGAGCTCCAGAATGGTTGGGGTAATGTCCCTGGCCTTGGGAAGCCGTCTCCCATGTGGGCCTACCGTCTCCAAGCACAGCGGCAGTCCCAGGGAGCCCCGACAGGGTACCCATCCTTTCCAGGAGGGAGAACTGTAACGCAGCAGAGCTCCAGGATAGTCGGTGGGAATCTCCCCGGCCTTTGCCGGCTGTCTCCCATGTGGGTTGACCATCCCTAAGTGCAGCGGCACCCGCAGGGAGCCCTGACAGGGTGCCCATCCGTTCCCGGAGGGATATTCTGTAATGCAGCCCAGCCAGAGCTCCAGGATGGTCAGAGTGATGTCCCTGGCCTTGGACGGCCGTCCCTCATCTGGGTTGACCATCCACAAGCTGAGCGGCGGTTCCAGGGAGCCTTGGCAGGATCCCTGTCCTTTCCCAGAGGAAAAAGCTGTAACGCAACTAAGCCAGAGCTCCAGGGTTGTAGGGGGGCATGTCCCTGGTCTTGTGCGGATGTCTCCCATTTGGGCTGATCATCCCAAAGTCCAGCGGTGGTCCCAGGGAGGCCCGGCAGGGTCCCCCTCCCTTCATGGAGGTAGATTCTGTAATGCAGCCCGTCCAGAGCTCCAGGATGGTTTAGGGTGATGACCCTGGCCTTGGGCACACGTCTCCCATGTGGGTCAACAATCCACAAGGACAGCGGTAGTCCCAGGGAGCCCCATCAGGGCCCCCATTCATTCCCAGAGCGAAATTCTGTAATGCAGCCCATTCAGAGCTCCAAGATGGTTGGGGGTGATCTCCCAGGCCTTTGGCACCCATCTCCCATGTCGGTCGACCATCTCCAAGCCCAGCCTGCAGCTCAGGCTGGGCTGAGTTACAGCTTTTCCCTACAGGATGGGACAAAAACCCAGCCTGGGCTCCCCGGTGTGGCATTGCCCCGTAAGGGTATGCGCACGCGGCGGCGTGACGTTGCACGTCGCCGCGTGCGGCTTAAATAAACGGGGCGTTCCCGGCCGCGGCAGAGCAACCGGGGAGCCCGAACTACACAGACGTGTCACGAGTGAGGTCTGTGGGTTGAGGGGCTCACGGGCACGCAGGGGGTTGCTGACCGACCCCCAACAGTGGCGACGAGTGGTACTGGACGCCCGGGCCCGGCAGTGAGAGCCATCCCGGAATATTTCTTCGTACGTCGGAACATCCGCGGATGTTTCGTCTCACGCCGTGGCCGCGGACCATACACACGGCTGGCGGCCATTTTGCACACGTGGTTGCGGAACTTCCAAGAGCTCCGGTTTGGAGTCGGAAGGTGATCCGAGCCAAATTTTTGGACATGCTGACTGCAGGCAGCCTAACCTGCAGGCCTATGCCTGGGTTTTGATGTTTTGACCAATTTTGAGTCTCTGACGTCGTGTAACAGCTGGAGAAGGACTGAGGTGGCTGGGCCTTCTCAGCCCACTCCAATTTTTCAAGCTTAATTTTTGGGACATCCATTTCAAGGTGGTATGCGGCAGTGTCTCTGTCGCATTTTTCTTTAACCCCTTCATCATCACGAGGGTGGTGGCAGTGTGGGGAGAGGACTGAGTTGCGGCCCTCAGGACTGGAACGAGGGTGCCTGTGCGCTTGGTCCTATGAGTGATATCGGCGCCCTGGAGGGTGCAGCCGCCACGACCTCGGAGAATTCACAGGACGAAGGTTTGGCAGATCTATTTCGGCAGGATCCCCCACAGCCACCACCACCTGCAACATCTGGACTGCCGAGACCCGCTCCCCTGAATCAGCTAGGACCTGGGGTCTTGCAGGGCGCTCAACCACCTCCTCTGGCCATGGCCCAGGCCAGGGCGCAAGCAGCCCTGCAGCCCATTCCAGAATTTGATACCACGGGTCCCCCGTCCAGCCTGGGCCCCCGGTGGAGAAGATGGATCGGACGCCTGGACATGTACTTCAGGGCCGCCCAGGTGACGGACAATGACAGTATGGTAGCCACCATGTTATATTCAGCGGGAGCCTCCGTCCAGGAGATATTTGAATCGCTGACTCCGGTGGACAACTCCTATGACCAAGCCAAAGCCGCTCTCCTCGCACACTTTATTCCCCTTGCCAACGTGGACTACGAGAGATTCGTCATGCTGTCGGCCAGGCAAAAGGAGGATGAGACTCTGGACACCTTCTATGGTCGCCTGCGCCACCTCTCCCAAGGGTGTGCGTGGGGGGATGCGGAGGACATGATGCGGACCATGTTAATCCAGGCCTGTTCATCTGGCAAATTGAGGCGGCAGGTTCTGAGAGAGCCTGGCCTCACTCTACCCCGCATTCTTGAGCTGGGGCGTTGTCATGAGGTAGCTGAGGCCCGTGCCAACAAAATGGAAGCCGGATCCCGCGCCGCGCGGCCTGAAGAGGTGTGCGCCGTCTGGCGGGGCGGCAGAGGGGTGCGAAGGCCCGGCGGAGCTGCCAGAGCAGGAAAGCCTGTGGAGTCATGCCAAAAGTGCGGCTATGACCTTCCCCACTCATCGGAATGCATGGCAATAGGGAAGATCTGTGGCCGCTGTGGGATACCCGACCACTTCTCGAGGGTGTGTAGGGCGGCCCTACCGGTACTGACTCCGAGAGGACAACCCCGACTTTGGACTCCTCGCCAGAATCGCCCGCCCAATGTGGCTCAAGTAGAGCAAATGGAAGAGGATGCGGCGGCGGAGGTCGCGGAGGAGGAGGACGAGGAGAACATTTTCTTCGTCTCCAGCATGGAAGTCCTCAAGGGGAGGAGCAGGAGACAGCCGAGATGCGTCGTGGAAGTAAACTGCTCGCCAGTCCCGGTGCTGGTCGACACTGGGGCATCAGTCAATGTAATGGCGAGAGGTCACTATGCCGCGCTGAAACCACCACCGAGTCTGGCGACGCCGAGGGCCCGCATCTTCGCATTTGGGGGGCGGGAGCCCTTACCACTGGACGGTGCATTCGTTGCAAAGGTGGAGCATGATGGGTCCATGATCAAGGCCCGCTTCTACGTAACTCCAGTGAGCCGCAATACTCTGCTGAGTTGTGCGGCGGCGGAGGCTCTTGGCATCGTGAGTTTCGCATACTCAGTCTACCTAGAAGACATAAACGACCTGTTGGACAAGTATGCTGCCATCTTTAAGGGTATTGGGAGGATGAATGGTGACCCGGTGAGGCTCCACATTGATGAGTCGGTGCAGCCGGTGGCTCTGAAGCACAGGAGGATCCCCTTCCACCTGAGGGACCAGGTTGACAAGGAACTAGACAACCTGGTGAATCTGGACATAATCGAGAAGGTGGAGGGCCCAACACCCTGGGTGTCCCCCATTGTGGTTGCGAGGAAACCGAAACAGCCAGACTCTGTCCGTATCTGTGTGGACATGAGGTTGCCCAACAAGGCCATCAGGAGGGAACGGCACCTGACCCCGACCATCGATGACATAATTGCGGAAGTGCAGGGAGCAAGGTTTTTCTCCAAATTGGACCTACGAGCCGGATACCATCAAGTCGTCCTCCACCCGGAGTCCCGCTACATCACGACCTTCACCACCCACAGGGGGCTCTATCGGTACAAGCGGCTGAGTTTCGGAGTATTGTCAGCAGCCGAAGTGTTTCAGAACATAATTCGAGGCGCCCTCGCAGATCTGGAGGGCGTCCTCAACATTAGTGACGATATTCTGGTCTTCGCCAAGACTGAGCTGGACCATCTGAAACGCCTTGCCAAGACCCTCGAGAGGCTGCAGTCGCTGGGGCTCACCCTCCACAAGGACAAATGCGAATTCCTCCGCCCAACCATTGAGTTCTTTGGGTTCATATTTAAGGAGGGCGGTGTGTCGCCGGACCCGAGGAAAGTCCGTGACATCAAGACGGCACGACCGCCTGAGTCGGCATCGGACGTGCGAAGCTTCCTGGGGATGGTGACATACTGCGGGCGCTTCATCCAGAACCTGGCCTCGAGATCGGAGCCACTCAGGGCCCTGACAAAGAAGGAAACAGCTTGGCAGTGGGGTCCGTTGGAGCAGTCGGCGTTTGAGGACATTAAGGGCGCCCTGACGGCAGAGGATACCATGGCCTTCTTCGACCCGGCCCTTGAGTCGGAAATTGTTGTGGACGCAAGCCCATTCGGTCTGGGAGCTGTGCTCACTCAGGTGGGCCGAGATGGAAGGATCAGACCCGTGGCCTACGCCAGCAAAGCCCTCTCAGAAACCGAACAGAGGTATTCCCAGATAGAACGCGAAGCCCTGGCCGTCCTGTGGGGCTGTAGGCATTTTCGTCTGTATGTGCTGGGAAGACCTGTCACGGTGGTGACTGACCATAAGCCACTGCTCCCGATCATGGCTGGATCATCATCGAAGCCACCGGCCAGAATCGAGAGATGGATGCTGGCCCTCTTGGAGTATGGCGTCACCCTGATCTACCGGCCGGGTGCCAACAATGCGGCTGACTACCTGTCCCGACACCCGGGAGGTGGTGGAGAGCCAGTGCAAGACTCCTGCGCCGAGGAGGCCGACGACCACGTCAGAATGGTGGTAGAGGGTGCCACCCCCAACGCAATGCCGCTACCAGAACTGGAGGCTGCCGCGGCCAACGACGAGTGCTTCCGGATATTGAGGGACTCGATGCGGTCGGGATCCTGGAAGTCCGTGCTGGAGTTGGTGGCGGGGCGCACTCAAGAGGCCAAAGTGACCCTAGAGCAACTCTGGAAAGTGAGGGACGAGCTGTCCTTCTCGGAGTCAGGCCTTCTGCTGCGGGGTGATCGCCTGGTCGTGCCGGGTTCCAAAGTCAACGAGGTCATCAATCTGGCACACCAGGGACACCAAGGAGCCGCCAAAACAAAGGCGAGACTGAGGCTGAAGGTGTGGTTCCCCGAGCTAGAGAGGAAGGTGGACGACTTCGTGGCGGCCTGCGTGTGGTGCCAGGCGGCCTCCCCGGTGCAGCGTGAACCGGAGATCGAGGTGATGCCTCGAGGGACCCGGCCGTGGGAGGTCGTACATGCGGATTTTGGATCCACAGCAGTGGGCACCCACTTTCTGGCCATAGTGGACGAATACTCCCGGTATCCCGAAGTAGAGTTCGTTGAGTCAGTGGCATTTGAGCATGTGGTGGGAGCAGTGGAGAAGATGTTTGCCACAAATGGTTTCCCAATGACTCTATGCTCGGACAATGGGTCCCCGTTCCAGAGTGCACGGTTCTCGGAGTTCCTGGAGAGCTGTGGAGTGATACACAGGAAGGTATCCCCGCTGTGGCCCCGTGCGAACGGGGACGCGGAGCGGCTGATGAGAACACTGAATAAAACATTCCGGATAGCCCAAGGGCAGGGCCAGCCCCTCCAGCGGGCACTATACCAGTTCTTGAGGGTATATCGCACCACCCCACACGCCTCAACTGGGGTTGCCCCAGCGGAAGTCTTATTCCGACGATGCCCCCGAGGCCTCCTGCCGGAGGTACAAGAAAAGGAGCCAGGCGTGATAGACGATCAACGGGTGGATGCTGAGCGACAGACACGGACACACCAGGAAAATCTCCGGCGGGGTCTCCGTCCGCAGCGGCTGGAGCCGGGTGACGAGGTACTGATCCGGAATCGACATCCTCATGGCAAGCTCTCGCTCCCGTATGAACCGGATCCACTGGATGTGATTGCCGTAAAAGGGTCAATGGTGACGGCCTCGGATGGGAAATCGGCCGTCACTCGGAATGTGAGTTTCTTTAAGAAGCTGGGTGACTCTCGAGCTGAGCTCCCGCCAGACCCGGATGAGGTGGACCTCCCGGATGAAGGCACGCCCCGGGGGGAAATCCCGGTGTCGCCAGATCGAGGGACTGGAGCCATGGGAAGTCCTGCGGTGGAGGTAGGCGGGAGGTACCCCCAGAGGGCTGGGCGAGGGAAACCTGCCTACCTCGGTGACTATATACTAGGACCGATTGAGTGCGTTCCGGAGTGAGGGGACCCGGGTGGCTGATATTAAAGGGGCATGGGCTCTGAGTTTTCAATTGTTGTTTTTTGTGCAGTACAATATTTAGAAGTGTGTTATTGTTGTTCCTCCCGAAAAAGGAGGAGTGTGGCGTTGCCCCGTAAGGGTATGCGCACGCGGCGGCGTGACGTTGCACGTCGCCGCGTGCGGCTTAAATAAACGGGGCGTTCCCGGCCGCGGCAGAGCGACCGGGGAGCCCGAACTACACAGACGTGTCACGAGTGAGGTCTGTGGGTTGAGGGGCTCACGGGCACGCAGGGGGTTGCTGACCGACCCCCAACACCCGGGACAGCTGTGGAGCTTGGGTGCTGTCCACCCAAATGGGAGACAGGCACCCACGGCCGGTGACATCACCCCCAATCATCCTGGAGCTCTAGCTGGGCTGCATTACAGAATTTCCCTCCGGGAAGGGATGGGAACCCTGCTGGGGCTCCCTGGGAATGACGCTGCACTTGGGGATGGTCATCCCATGTGGATGACAGCTGCCCAAGACCAGGGACATCTCTCCCGACCATCCTGGAGCTCTGGCTGGGCTGTATTACAGAATTTCCCTCCAGGAAGGGGTCGGGCCCTGCTGGGGTTGCTTGAACCGGCGCTGGACTTGGGGATAATCAATCCACATAGGAGACAGGTGCCCATGGCCGGAACATCACCACCGACCGTTGCGGAACTCTAGTTGCGCTGCATTAGAGCTTTTCACTGCGGGCAGGGATGGTGCCCCTGCCGGGGCTTAATGGGACTGCCATTGGACTTGCACCCATTTGACACTTTTTCTTTTCCGCCCAGCTAGGTGCACCCACACATGTGAGGTACCATTTCCATCAGAACACCTGTTGGAACGTGGGAAGGTAGAACATGTGTTGTTGGCAGCGTTTTTCGGTGGCTTCCTGGTGGCAAATGTTTGAAAATTGTGTTTTTTCACCTACATTTTGGACTTTGCCGGGCTTTGTGGCTAATAAATTCTAGGGAAATTCGCGCAAGTCAGACCTCTGTGGATTTCCATAGGTGTCTTCCTTTCAGAAATGCTTGGGGTTCCCTGTTTTCCTTGGTGAATGGGACACCCCAGCCCCAAATCTCTAGTTTGTCCACAAGACCAAAATCCTAAAAATGTACTCTCCTGAAACCCTTTGGGATAACAGTGGTTTAGCCTCTTCCCTTTGTGCCCAGGTAGGTGCACCCACACATGTGAGGTGCCGCTTTCGTCAGGATACCTGTGGGATGGTAGGACATGTGTTGTTGGCAGCGTTTTTGGTGGTTTCCTAGTTGCAAATGTCTGAAAATTGAGTTTTTTTCTCCTACATTTTGGACTTTGCCAGGCCTTGTGGGAAATACATTCTAGGATGATTCACGCAAGTCAGACCTCTGTGGATTCCCACAGGTGCCTTCTTTTCAGAAATGCATGGAGTTCCCTGTCAAATCTGTAGGTTGTCCACAAGACCGAAATCCTAAAAATGTCCTCTCCCGAAACCCTTTGGGATACCAGTGGTTTAGCCTTTTCCCTTTGCGCCCAGGTAGGTGCACCCATGCATGTGAGGTACCGTTTTCGTCGGGAGATCTGTGGGAACGTGCAAAGCTAGGACACGTGTTGTTGGCGGCATGCTTCAGTGGTTTCATGGTGGCAAATGTCTGAAAAATTCATTTTTTTCCTTAAATTTTGGAAATTTCCGGACCTTGTGGGTAATACATTCTAAGGTGATTCGCACAAATCAGACCTCTGTGGATTCCCACGCTTGTCCACTTTTCAGAAATGCATGGGGTTCCGGGTTTTCCTTGGTGGCTGGGACACTCCTTGCCCAAATCTGTAGGTTGTCTAGAAGACCAAATTCCTAACAATCTCCTCTCCCGAAACACTTTGGGATACCAGTGGTTTAGCCTTTTCCCTTTGCGCCCAAGTAGGTGCACACACACATGTGAGGTACAGTTTTCGTCAGGACACCTGTGGAAACGTAGGAAGATAGGACATGGGTTGTCAGCGCTGTGTTTAAGTAGTTTCCTGGTGGCAAATGTCTGAAAATGTTGTTTTTCCCCCGAACCTTTGACTTTGCAGGACCTTGTGGGTAATACATTCTAGGGCGATTTGCGCATGTCAGACCTCTGTGGATTCCCAGGAGTGTCTTCTTTTCAGAATTGCATGGGGTTCCCTGTTTTCCTGGTGGCTGCGACACCCAAGGCCCAAATCTGTAGGTTGTCCACAAGACCAAAATCCTAAAAAGTTCCTCTCCTGAAACCCATTGGGATACCAGTGGTTTAGCCTTTTCCCTTTGCGCCCAGGTAGGTACACCCACACATGTGAGGTACCGTTTTCGTCGGGACACCTGTGGGAAAGTAGGACATGTGTTATTGGCAGCGTATTTGGTGCTTTCCTAGTTGCAAATGTCTGAAAATTGAGTTTTTTCCCCCTACATTTTGGACTTTGCCGGGCCTTGTGGGAAATACATTCTAGGGAGATTCGCGCAAGTCGGACCTCTGTGGATTTTCACAGGTGCATGGGCTTCCCTGTTTTCCTTGGTAGCTGCAACACCTCAGGCGGAAATCTGTAGTTTGTCCACAAGACCAAAATCCTAAACATGTCCTCTCCTGAAACCCCTTTGGGATACCAGTGGTTTAGCCTTTTCCCTTTGCACCCACACATGTGAGGTACCTTTTTCATCGAGACACCTGGTGGAATGTGGGAAATTAGAACATTTGCTGTTTCCTCTTGGTATTGATAACGTTTTCATACATTTGCTATTGAACTTTGTTACACACCCCTTTCCTTTCCCAAATGTAAACTACATTACTGCTTTACGCACTGTACTCTTTTGTAACCTGCAGAAGTCACATATCATTCAAAAGGTCTGCCTGTGCTCTTTCAAAAGATGTATGCTTGCCATTCCTCACCACATTTGTTTCCCTTACTTTAGCATGCTAAGTACATCTGTTTAGGCCGTTAGCATAAAAATCCTGTGTACCATGGCTCTGTTTTTGGTTTGTAGTATTGCTTGTTTTGTGAAACATTATGAAAGATTTGTGATTTCCTAACTAGAAGATTTAGGGAATGTAGCAGTGCATAGCATTTCTCAATATTCACAGAAGCCATTACCTTACAGGTCCAAACATGTCCAGTATATATATTTTTTTCTGTAATTTTTCAAATGCTTCCCAAACTATGAGAATTTTACCTACATAGTTGTTACCTGACCTGCGCAAATGACCCCTTCCTAAACTTGGAATTTTGTCTACTTTTTAGAAATGTATGCCTTTCTGTCTTCCCGTTCAGTTTTCTTACCCTCCTCTTCCATTCTGTCCACGCATGTTCTATTGGAAAAAAAGGGAAAAAATCGCCTACCTCTCAAAAAACTGATGGTAACCTTAGAAAAATATGTTTTTTTGTTTCCACTCAACCTGTTCTTGAAAGCCTGGACAATGGCAAATTCAGAACAGCAAACCATTTGTGCCTAGCTCTTACAAGGAAAATAAAACCACAGGCTTCTTTGAACTTCTTTTTATTGGCATTTTCTGAAAAAACATAACATTTGCTCTCTTTTCTGTTATTTACTTATTCCCATACAACAAACTAGGATTCTTTGGTGGCGTTATGACCGCCTACATGTGGAAAGAAAAGGTACCAAATTTGGCTGAGATATCACATGTAAAAAAAGGTTAAAAGGGATTGAATGGCGACATATCAAAATCACCAAAAAAGGGCTCAGCACTGGGAGGGAAAACCCACAGCAGTTAAGGGGTTAAAACCCCATATCAACCACATACATCTTTTAAAAGAGTGGAAGGTAGATCAGGTGGAAACATCTTCTGCGACCATGGCCACATTACTGACGGACAGAAGCCCAAAACCAAATTTGGTCTTGCCTGATTGAACATTTGAACAACAAATCAAATGGGCTATAACATACTTAAAATACTACCTCACGAGTGCAAGATAGCCACGCACAGGGAGTAGACGTGTTGGAGCTGCTCCTCGCGCCCCTCAGAAGGGAACAGCAGATGCCTGCCTGGTAAATGTGAGGTAAGTCACCCGAAATGGGTGGGAATGGACCCCCTACTGCAGGGAAACTTTGGCAGCAGAGCCTGTGACCTAAGTCAGAACACCAGGCGGGCTCTGGGAGAGCCAGAGGCCAGCGTGCTGGAGGTGGCAGGGGCACACAAGAGATTGGGCCACGCTGCTGCGGGCAGGTGAGTAAGGTGGCGGCAGCGGGTGACTCTCTGTACATATCAACAGCCCGGGAGGGTCATGGACGCCCCGCTATAACAGCTGCGGGAACCTTGGCGAGACACAGGGCAATGGAGACCCATATCCCAGAAACCCGCTTGCAGAGGTTGGAAATGAATGGCAGGTGGGGAAGAGAGTCGGCATGCAGCTGGGACATCAGCTCAATTCTGCACTTTGTTTTAGGAGGCCTTTTGAGTGTGTGCGGCTGGTCCAGCGATTAGGGGCAGAATGCGGAATGCTGCCCAGTACGCACTATGGTGCATGGACTCTGTGGAGGGAAGGGAGATAGAGCCCCACCGGGTGGCTAGAAATCCCCGGCCAGCCATTAGGATGAGGACTTGGGGCACCCATATGAGGGATAGTGGGGCCCCAGTGACACTTGTGGAAGGCCGGCACCAGGGAGGCGAAAGAGGAGCTACGCCACTGGAAGCGGATACACCCTGGAGACGGGTGGAAGCCCAGACCCATGCAGCACAAACCCCCTCCCTCCCCCTGAGGTAATGGACAGAACAGTAACCTAGGTGGGGCAGAGGCCAGGTCCCAGCAGGGGGTGCTGGGGTCTTACGTGTCCTTGGACTCTGAGGCAGTGGTGGTATCAGGGGAGACAGAGTACCCTTGCTCCCCGCTGCACCCCCCCCCAGCTAATCAGTCCCAGAGGGGTAAGCACACCCTGCTTGCAAGTAAGGGGGCATCCAGGCGGGAATGGTCGATACAGAAGGGTCGAGCAAACACACCTGGCTGGTCCCCCGGAGCAGAGGAGCCATCAGGACAAGAACCCCTACAGCGCTTTTGCAATAGGGGGTCAGTAGACCCCGCTGTAAGCCTGGGAGGGGAAATGTCAGCACAGCAGGAGAAGGGAGGACCGTCAAGGGCTGAGGGCCTGTCAAGGGAAGAGCTGCAACAGAGCTTCAAGGACTTTCAAGAAACACTGATGGCATCATTTTAAGAACAATTTCAACTCTTGCTAATGGATTAAGGTAAAAAAGAGGTGCAACAACTAGGAGAACGTATCGACCTGGCGGAGCGAGGACTGTATGATACATCATAAGAAACTAGGGAGAACAGTGAACTACTGGAACACCTAAGCAGGGTCTTCCATAAACTCGAACTCCAAGCAGAGAATCTAGAAAACAGATCCAGAAGGGCCAAGATTAGAATTAAAAACCTGCTGGAAGATATTGAAGATATTGAAGATGCCTCACTTAAATTGCAAATGCAGGCCCTCTTTGCTGACCTCTTGGGAAATATCACTCAAGACGAAATAGGCATGCACAGGACGTGGAGGAGGCCGATGGGGGGCAACCCAACGCCCATGGGACGTGCTGGTGGTACTCTCATCCCAAACCCAAAAGGAGCAGATTCTCTGGCCTGCCAGGGCTAAGGAACCAATCACGTACAGGGGCATGCACATCTACTTGTACCAGGACTTGGCTTGGAGCACCCTAGTGAAGAGGAAGCAAATGGGTCCTGTGGTTAAGGAGCTCGCTAGAAGAAATCTTTGCTTCAAGTAGACTTTCCCATTTGGCCTATTGTTTGCTTGGGAAGGAGCGCAACAGAGAATAATGCCACTTCAGGCGGGATGTTCACTGCTACAGTTAGATCCGGGAAAGGTGAACTAAGGAAGATCACTGTGTTTAAGCACAGAGAAGAGAGATAGACCATGAGAGTGGTCGGTCGTGGGAAGCCAAAGCAAAGGAAGGACACCGAGGGGCCCACCACCGGCCGGGGACACAGACAATTCCTGAAAAGGGCCTTCCTAGGGGGTTTTGTGATAAAAGAGTGGAGTCTGCAAATGAAGTAAGTGCCATACAGTAGAGAGGGAGGATCTACATAGCGAGGATATGTTTTAAATGGGGAATGCGGAGAGGAAACAAATGTACTCTATCTTGTTTTTCCGTAAAGCCAAGACTGTCTGGGGAAGGGGTGGGACGGGGGGATCATGGGCGAGGTAAGGGGCGAAAGAGACTAGACCAAGAGGTTGGGATGGAGCGGCGGCAAGCATCAAAGTGGAGATTTGAATCGGAAAGGGCACCACTACAGGAGACCTAACACCCCTCTTAAAAAGAAAACATTGGAACTATTTGTTAGGGCGCACCACCCGGACGTATTGGCATTGCAAGAGACACACCTGCTAAAGCGGACTAAGAAACTGTGAGTCTTAGGAATTTCCCACAGACCCTTCACGCTTCAGTAGCAATCAAAACAGGGGGTTCTTCTTGCCTTTAGGGAAGAAAATGATGTGAAGATAGAGCAAAGCAAAGCAGACAAGGCAGGGAGGCTTGTACTGGCGAGGGGATCTAGTAAGGGGCAGAATTATACAGTGGTTTCGGTATGTTTAACAAACACAGGGCAGGAGGCTTTCTTGAGGGAATTTCTGAGGGTCCTTGTGGATTTTCTGTGGGGGGAAATAGTGATCATGGGTGACTTGAATCTGGCTTGGTCAAGGGAGGCGGATAGAAGCAACGGCTGGAAAAAAGGTTGGGGGAATGGCATCTCAAGCACTGCGGGAGAGGTTCCAAGAGATGGGGCTCAGAGATGTGTGGTGGGAAACGAGAGGGAAAGAAAACAGGTTGACTTATATTTCCTGTGTCCATAAATCATTTCCCCGTATTGACTACATATGGGTATTGGTCCTGCTAATGGTAAGAGTAAGGGGGGTAGAGGTGGGGCTGATGTCCTTGTCTGATCATGCATCGGTCGCTATGGATCTCACTTTCCCCAAGCTTCGGCAACCATTGTGGAATTGGAGAGCCCCAATGGAGCTATTCAGAGACCCGGTCCTCAGACACGCATTAAAAGAGAACATTTCTTCGCAGAAAACGGAACTGACTTAATATCTGAGGTGGTCAGGTGGGATGCATATAAAGCAACTCTTAGAGGTGAGCTGATAGTATTTAAGGCATCAAGGGATAGGCAAATAAGAATCTTGGAGGAACAACTGGAGAAGGAAGCTGAGACCACTAGACAACAAGTACAGGACCAACCCTCTCTGGCTATGTATAGGGCGTATACAGAGGCCATGGCCAGCTTGATTTACTGTGAACAAAACCAGCCGAAAAGGCACTCCTGAGCACGAGACAACGCTCCTACATGAGGGCCACTGAAGCGGACAAACTTGTTGGCTAGGGCACTAGGATACCAGCAGGGAGCCAAGGCTGTGGGTGCAATAATGATTATGGAAAGAAGGTCACCCGTATGGAGGAAATTCAGAGGGAATTCATGCAGTACTGTAAAAGGTTGTACTCTTCGGAAGCACCGCAGGCAGCCTGTTAACTGGCTTATCTGGACAGAGTAAAGCTCCTGAGCATAGAGAATGCAGAGGCTGAGCGATTGGGCAAGGACATTTCAGAGGAGGCGGTCTGAAAGGTAATCAAGTCAACACCCATGAATAAGACCACGGGCATGTACGGGTAAACAGTGGGCTTCTACAAAATCTTTAGCCAGACACTAATCCCGCACCTTACTAATCTTTTTAATTCTTTCGGGGACACCGGGCGGATCACAAAAACTATGGAGGAAGCCAAGGTAATTCTATTACCTAAACCTAACAAGGACCTGATGGCCTGTGGGTCCTACAGACCCAACGGGCTCATTAATATTGACACCAAGATATACATGAAAGTATTGGTCAAGAGGCTAGAGCAGTGTATGACCTTCTTTATTCACCCGGACCAGCCAGGCTGTATAGCCGGGACAACAAACCTTCGATAATATCAGAGGGGTGGCCCACCTTCTGGAAAAGGTACAGAAGAGCGAAACGTCAGCCATCCTGCTCACATTGGATGCTGAAAAGGTGTTCAACCATGTCAAATGGTCCTTACTTTTCGGACCATGTTCAAAATGGGGTTGGGCCATGACTTCATTCGAATGGTGGAGGCCAGCTATAAAAATCCAACAGCCAGGCTCCTGATAAATGAATCATTGTCACACCTCATGGACCTCCAAAGTGGATTCAAGCAGGTATGCCACCCTGTCTCCACTTCTATATGCCATCTACTTGGAACCCCTTCTGCAGGCCATACGGGACTCTGGGGAAATGTATGGGATTCCGTTTAGGGGCACATACCACACTGTAGCTGCATTTGCAGACGACATGTTAACATTAACTAGGCTGAGGAGGCCTTTAGAAGGGGTGTTGGTGGAATTGGGAGAGTTCAGGGAGGCAGCAGGCCTAAAAATCAACGTAGGGAAATCGGAGGTGCTAAATCTGTCCCTTAGGGGCCATGAGAAGGAGGAGCTTCAAGCGTCCTTGCCCTTCAGTGGGAATCCAAAAGGGATTAAGTACTTGGGTGTCACAATAACCCCCACGCTCGATAGGCTTTATCATCAAACTTCCCACACACCCTAGTAGACATTAGGAAAGACCTCACTAAGTGGTCCCTGATGCATATTTCTTGAATGGGGCATATAGGATCAGTGAAGGTGGTCATACTGCCGAGAAATCTGTATTTGTTTCATTCCCTGCCTTTATCGATACATCGATCCTTCTTCAGGGAACTGCAGAAGTACACAGAAGCTTTTGTATGCAAGGGCAAAAGACCATGCATATTGAGACAAATCCTTACTGCACCCAGAGGGAAGTGGGGATGGGCTTTCAAGTGTTCCAGACATATTATGAAGCTCTGCAAATCTGCATTATATGGGAATGGTTTACCAAGGATACTTCGAGGCTCTGGGTGAGCACGGATAGGGCAGTGACGAGAGGTTTTTTGGGTGCCCAGAGAGAACAGACCTTCCCATATGTATTTAAGCCAAATAACTAAACTGGTGGGGGATATTTGGGACAAAATGGTCAAAGGATATAGCATTACTTCTTTCCCCTCCCTGTTTACACTGCTGTTTAGGAATCCTCAGTTCACACCGGGGATGGATCGTGGAGCTTTCTGAGAATGGGGCCGGGGTGGGGGAGTGCTGCAAGATGCGGGAGGTTTTTGATGGGGAAGGGGTGAAGTCATGTGTGGCTTGTAAGGAAGAGTTTGCTCTAGGGAAGGGGGAAAGAATGTGCTACTTCCAACTGAGGGCAGGACAGGACAAAGACTGATATGTTTGGGATATTTCTTCTCTGTGAAAGATAGTGAGCTAAAGACTCTGGGTAAGTCCCTCGTAACCAGGACTAATGTCTGGCAGAGGGACTCCCAGGACCCCCCTTGTTAAATCTGCATATTTAAGTAACTTTGGGTCTCACCCTAAGTTACTAGGGGAATCCAGACGTGGACCCCTTGCTCACTATTCTTAGAGAGGCACAGATCCACCCTACTGATGAGGTCCAACCAGACCGAAACACGTGTCTGGGGTTTCTGTTGGTACTCTTGTTCAGAGGAGAATTGCCTCGCATTTCGGTGCTGGACTGCCCCAGGGCAGGACAAAGACTGATATGTTTGGGATATTTCTTCTCTGTGAAAGATAGTGAGCTAAAGACTCTGGGTAAGTCCCTCGTAACCAGGACTAATGTCTGGCAGAGGGACTCCCAGGACCCCCCTTGTTAAATCTGCATATTTAAGTAACTTTGGGTCTCACCCTAAGTTACTAGGGGAATCCAGACGTGGACCCCTTGCTCACTATTCTTAGAGAGGCACAGATCCACCCTACTGATGAGGTCCAACCAGACCGAAACACGTGTCTGGGGTTTCTGTTGGTACTCTTGTTCAGAGGAGAATTGCCTCGCATTTCGGTGCTGGACTGCCCCAGGGCAGGACAAAGACTGATATGTTTGGGATATTTCTTCTCTGTGAAAGATAGTGAGCTAAAGACTCTGGGTAAGTCCCTCGTAACCAGGACTAATGTCTGGCAGAGGGACTCCCAGGACCTCCCTTGTTAAATCTGCATATTTAAGTAACTTTGGGTCTCACCCTAAGTTACTAGGGGAATCCAGACGTGGACCCCTTGCTCACTATTCTTAGAGAGGCACAGATCCACCCTACTGATGAGGTCCAACCAGACCGAAACACGTGTCTGGGGTTTCTGTTGGTACTCTTGTTCAGAGGAGAATTGCCTCGCATTTCGGTGCTGGACTGCCCCAGGGCAGGACAAAGACTGATATGTTTGGGATATTTCTTCTCTGTGAAAGATAGTGAGCTAAAGACTCTGGGTAAGTCCCTCGTAACCAGGACTAATGTCTGGCAGAGGGACTCCCAGGACCCCCCTTGTTAAATCTGCATATTTAAGTAACTTTGGGTCTCACCCTAAGTTACTAGGGGAATCCAGACGTGGACCCCTTGCTCACTATTCTTAGAGAGGCACAGATCCACCCTACTGATGAGGTCCAACCAGACCGAAACACGTGTCTGGGGTTTCTGTTGGTACTCTTGTTCAGAGGAGAATTGCCTCGCATTTCGGTGCTGGACTGCCCCAGGGCAGGACAAAGACTGATATGTTTGGGATATTTCTTCTCTGTGAAAGATAGTGAGCTAAAGACTCTGGGTAAGTCCCTCGTAACCAGGACTAATGTCTGGCAGAGGGACTCCCAGGACCCCCCTTGTTAAATCTGCATATTTAAGTAACTTTGGGTCTCACCCTAAGTTACTAGGGGAATCCAGACGTGGACCCCTTGCTCACTATTCTTAGAGAGGCACAGATCCACCCTACTGATGAGGTCCAACCAGACCGAAACACGTGTCTGGGGTTTCTGTTGGTACTCTTGTTCAGAGGAGAATTGCCTCGCATTTCGGTGCTGGACTGCCCCAGGGCAGGACAAAGACTGATATGTTTGGGATATTTCTTCTCTGTGAAAGATAGTGAGCTAAAGACTCTGGGTAAGTCCCTCGTAACCAGGACTAATGTCTGGCAGAGGGACTCCCAGGACCCCCCTTGTTAAATCTGCATATTTAAGTAACTTTGGGTCTCACCCTAAGTTACTAGGGGAATCCAGACGTGGACCCCTTGCTCACGATTCTTAGAGAGGCACAGATCCACCCTACTGATGAGGTCCAACCAGACCGAAACACGTGTCTGGGGTTTCTGTTGGTACTCTTGTTCAGAGGAGAATTGCCTCGCATTTCGGTGCTGGACTGCCCCAGGG
Organism: Ambystoma mexicanum; assembly: GCF_040938575.1. Taxonomy (NCBI): domain Eukaryota; kingdom Metazoa; phylum Chordata; class Amphibia; order Caudata; family Ambystomatidae; genus Ambystoma; species Ambystoma mexicanum. Next base: position 643,931,498 of record NC_090939.1, read on the forward strand.
CAGGACAAAGACTGATATGTTTGGGATATTTCTTCTCTGTGAAAGATAGTGAGCTAAAGACTCTGGGTAAGTCCCTCGTAACCAGGACTAATGTCTGGCAGAGGGACTCCCAGGACCCCCCTTGTTAAATCTGCATATTTAAGTAACTTTGGGTCTCACCCTAAGTTACTAGGGGAATCCAGACGTGGACCCCTTGCTCACTATTCTTAGAGAGGCACAGATCCACCCTACTGATGAGGTCCAACCAGACCGAAACACGTGTCTGGGGTTTCTGTTGGTACTCTTGTTCAGAGGAGAATTGCCTCGCATTTCGGTGCTGGACTGCCCCAGGGCAGGACAAAGACTGATATGTTTGGGATATTTCTTCTCTGTGAAAGATAGTGAGCTAAAGACTCTGGGTAAGTCCCTCGTAACCAGGACTAATGTCTGGCAGAGGGACTCCCAGGACCCCCCTTGTTAAATCTGCATATTTAAGTAACTTTGGGTCTCACCCTAAGTTACTAGGGGAATCCAGACGTGGACCCCTTGCTCACTATTCTTAGAGAGGCACAGATCCACCCTACTGATGAGGTCCAACCAGACCGAAACACGTGTCTGGGGTTTCTGTTGGTACTCTTGTTCAGAGGAGAATTGCCTCGCATTTCGGTGCTGGACTGCCCCAGGGCAGGACAAAGACTGATATGTTTGGGATATTTCTTCTCTGTGAAAGATAGTGAGCTAAAGACTCTGGGTAAGTCCCTCGTAACCAGGACTAATGTCTGGCAGAGGGACTCCCAGGACCCCCCTTGTTAAATCTGCATATTTAAGTAACTTTGGGTCTCACCCTAAGTTACTAGGGGAATCCAGACGTGGACCCCTTGCTCACTATTCTTAGAGAGGCACAGATCCACCCTACTGATGAGGTCCAACCAGACCGAAACACGTGTCTGGGGTTTCTGTTGGTACTCTTGTTCAGAGGAGAATTGCCTCGCATTTCGGTGCTGGACTGCCCCAGGGCAGGACAAAGACTGATATGTTTGGGATATTTCTTCTCTGTGAAAGATAGTGAGCTAAAGACTCTGGGTAAGTCCCTCGTAACCAGGACTAATGTCTGGCAGAGGGACTCCCAGGACCCCCCTTGTTAAATCTGCATATTTAAGTAACTTTGGGTCTCACCCTAAGTTACTAGGGGAATCCAGACGTGGACCCCTTGCTCACTATTCTTAGAGAGGCACAGATCCACCCTACTGATGAGGTCCAACCAGACCGAAACACGTGTCTGGGGTTTCTGTTGGTACTCTTGTTCAGAGGAGAATTGCCTCGCATTTCGGTGCTGGACTGCCCCAGGGCAGGACAAAGACTGATATGTTTGGGATATTTCTTCTCTGTGAAAGATAGTGAGCTAAAGACTCTGGGTAAGTCCCTCGTAACCAGGACTAATGTCTGGCAGAGGGACTCCCAGGACCCCCCTTGTTAAATCTGCATATTTAAGTAACTTTGGGTCTCACCCTAAGTTACTAGGGGAATCCAGACGTGGACCCCTTGCTCACTATTCTTAGAGAGGCACAGATCCCCCCTACTGATGAGGTCCAACCAGACCGAAACACGTGTCTGGGGTTTCTGTTGGTACTCTTGTTCAGAGGAGAATTGCCTCGCATTTCGGTGCTGGACTGCCCCAGGGCAGGACAAAGACTGATATGTTTGGGATATTTCTTCTCTGTGAAAGATAGTGAGCTAAAGACTCTGGGTAAGTCCCTCGTAACCAGGACTAATGTCTGGCAGAGGGACTCCCAGGACCCCCCTTGTTAAATCTGCATATTTAAGTAACTTTGGGTCTCACCCTAAGTTACTAGGGGAATCCAGACGTGGACCCCTTGCTCACTATTCTTAGAGAGGCACAGATCCACCCTACTGATGAGGTCCAACCAGACCGAAACACGTGTCTGGGGTTTCTGTTGGTACTCTTGTTCAGAGGAGAATTGCCTCGCATTTCGGTGCTGGACTGCCCCAGGGCAGGACAAAGACTGATATGTTTGGGATATTTCTTCTCTGTGAAAGATAGTGAGCTAAAGACTCTGGGTAAGTCCCTCGTAACCAGGACTAATGTCTGGCAGAGGGACTCCCAGGACCCCCCTTGTTAAATCTGCATATTTAAGTAACTTTGGGTCTCACCCTAAGTTACTAGGGGAATCCAGACGTGGACCCCTTGCTCACTATTCTTAGAGAGGCACAGATCCACCCTACTGATGAGGTCCAACCAGACCGAAACACGTGTCTGGGGTTTCTGTTGGTACTCTTGTTCAGAGGAGAATTGCCTCGCATTTTGGTGCTGGACTGCCCCAGGGCAGGACAAAGACTGATATGTTTGGGATATTTCTTCTCTGTGAAAGATAGTGAGCTAAAGACTCTGGGTAAGTCCCTCGTAACCAGGACTAATGTCTGGCAGAGGGACTCCCAGGACCCCCCTTGTTAAATCTGCATATTTAAGTAACTTTGGGTCTCACCCTAAGTTACTAGGGGAATCCAGACGTGGACCCCTTGCTCACTATTCTTAGAGAGGCACAGATCCACCCTACTGATGAGGTCCAACCAGACCGAAACACGTGTCTGGGGTTTCTGTTGGTACTCTTGTTCAGAGGAGAATTGCCTCGCATTTCGGTGCTGGACTGCCCCAGGGCAGGACAAAGACTGATATGTTTGGGATATTTCTTCTCTGTGAAAGATAGTGAGCTAAAGACTCTGGGTAAGTCCCTCGTAACCAGGACTAATGTCTGGCAGAGGGACTCCCAGGACCCCCCTTGTTAAATCTGCATATTTAAGTAACTTTGGGTCTCACCCTAAGTTACTAGGGGAATCCAGACGTGGACCCCTTGCTCACTATTCTTAGAGAGGCACAGATCCACCCTACTGATGAGGTCCAACCAGACCGAAACACGTGTCTGGGGTTTCTGTTGGTACTCTTGTTCAGAGGAGAATTGCCTCGCATTTCGGTGCTGGACTGCCCCAGGGCAGGACAAAGACTGATATGTTTGGGATATTTCTTCTCTGTGAAAGATAGTGAGCTAAAGACTCTGGGTAAGTCCCTCGTAACCAGGACTAATGTCTGGCAGAGGGACTCCCAGGACCCCCCTTGTTAAATCTGCATATTTAAGTAACTTTGGGTCTCACCCTAAGTTACTAGGGGAATCCAGACGTGGACCCCTTGCTCACTATTCTTAGAGAGGCACAGATCCACCCTACTGATGAGGTCCAACCAGACCGAAACACGTGTCTGGGGTTTCTGTTGGTACTCTTGTTCAGAGGAGAATTGCCTCGCATTTCGGTGCTGGACTGCCCCAGGGCAGGACAAAGACTGATATGTTTGGGATATTTCTTCTCTGTGAAAGATAGTGAGCTAAAGACTCTGGGTAAGTCCCTCGTAACCAGGACTAATGTCTGGCAGAGGGACTCCCAGGACCCCCCTTGTTAAATCTGCATATTTAAGTAACTTTGGGTCTCACCCTAAGTTACTAGGGGAATCCAGACGTGGACCCCTTGCTCACTATTCTTAGAGAGGCACAGATCCACCCTACTGATGAGGTCCAACCAGACCGAAACACGTGTCTGGGGTTTCTGTTGGTACTCTTGTTCAGAGGAGAATTGCCTCGCATTTCGGTGCTGGACTGCCCCAGGGCAGGACAAAGACTGATATGTTTGGGATATTTCTTCTCTGTGAAAGATAGTGAGCTAAAGACTCTGGGTAAGTCCCTCGTAACCAGGACTAATGTCTGGCAGAGGGACTCCCAGGACCCCCCTTGTTAAATCTGCATATTTAAGTAACTTTGGGTCTCACCCTAAGTTACTAGGGGAATCCAGACGTGGACCCCTTGCTCACTATTCTTAGAGAGGCACAGATCCACCCTACTGATGAGGTCCAACCAGACCGAAACACGTGTCTGGGGTTTCTGTTGGTACTCTTGTTCAGAGGAGAATTGCCTCGCATTTCGGTGCTGGACTGCCCCAGGGCAGGACAAAGACTGATATGTTTGGGATATTTCTTCTCTGTGAAAGATAGTGAGCTAAAGACTCTGGGTAAGTCCCTCGTAACCAGGACTAATGTCTGGCAGAGGGACTCCCAGGACCCCCCTTGTTAAATCTGCATATTTAAGTAACTTTGGGTCTCACCCTAAGTTACTAGGGGAATCCAGACGTGGACCCCTTGCTCACTATTCTTAGAGAGGCACAGATCCACCCTACTGATGAGGTCCAACCAGACCGAAACACGTGTCTGGGGTTTCTGTTGGTACTCTTGTTCAGAGGAGAATTGCCTCGCATTTCGGTGCTGGACTGCCCCAGGGCAGGACAAAGACTGATATGTTTGGGATATTTCTTCTCTGTGAAAGATAGTGAGCTAAAGACTCTGGGTAAGTCCCTCGTAACCAGGACTAATGTCTGGCAGAGGGACTCCCAGGACCCCCCTTGTTAAATCTGCATATTTAAGTAACTTTGGGTCTCACCCTAAGTTACTAGGGGAATCCAGACGTGGACCCCTTGCTCACTATTCTTAGAGAGGCACAGATCCACCCTACTGATGAGGTCCAACCAGACCGAAACACGTGTCTGGGGTTTCTGTTGGTACTCTTGTTCAGAGGAGAATTGCCTCGCATTTCGGTGCTGGACTGCCCCAGGGCAGGACAAAGACTGATATGTTTGGGATATTTCTTCTCTGTGAAAGATAGTGAGCTAAAGACTCTGGGTAAGTCCCTCGTAACCAGGACTAATGTCTGGCAGAGGGACTCCCAGGACCCCCCTTGTTAAATCTGCATATTTAAGTAACTTTGGGTCTCACCCTAAGTTACTAGGGGAATCCAGACGTGGACCCCTTGCTCACTATTCTTAGAGAGGCACAGATCCACCCTACTGATGAGGTCCAACCAGACCGAAACACGTGTCTGGGGTTTCTGTTGGTACTCTTGTTCAGAGGAGAATTGCCTCGCATTTCGGTGCTGGACTGCCCCAGGGCAGGACAAAGACTGATATGTTTGGGATATTTCTTCTCTGTGAAAGATAGTGAGCTAAAGACTCTGGGTAAGTCCCTCGTAACCAGGACTAATGTCTGGCAGAGGGACTCCCAGGACCCCCCTTGTTAAATCTGCATATTTAAGTAACTTTGGGTCTCACCCTAAGTTACTAGGGGAATCCAGACGTGGACCCCTTGCTCACTATTCTTAGAGAGGCACAGATCCACCCTACTGATGAGGTCCAACCAGACCGAAACACGTGTCTGGGGTTTCTGTTGGTACTCTTGTTCAGAGGAGAATTGCCTCGCATTTCGGTGCTGGACTGCCCCAGGGCAGGACAAAGACTGATATGTTTGGGATATTTCTTCTCTGTGAAAGATAGTGAGCTAAAGACTCTGGGTAAGTCCCTCGTAACCAGGACTAATGTCTGGCAGAGGGACTCCCAGGACCCCCCTTGTTAAATCTGCATATTTAAGTAACTTTGGGTCTCACCCTAAGTTACTAGGGGAATCCAGACGTGGACCCCTTGCTCACTATTCTTAGAGAGGCACAGATCCCCCCTACTGATGAGGTCCAACCAGACCGAAACACGTGTCTGGGGTTTCTGTTGGTACTCTTGTTCAGAGGAGAATTGCCTCGCATTTCGGTGCTGGACTGCCCCAGGGCAGGACAAAGACTGATATGTTTGGGATATTTCTTCTCTGTGAAAGATAGTGAGCTAAAGACTCTGGGTAAGTCCCTCGTAACCAGGACTAATGTCTGGCAGAGGGACTCCCAGGACCCCCCTTGTTAAATCTGCATATTTAAGTAACTTTGGGTCTCACCCTAAGTTACTAGGGGAATCCAGACGTGGACCCCTTGCTCACTATTCTTAGAGAGGCACAGATCCACCCTACTGATGAGGTCCAACCAGACCGAAACACGTGTCTGGGGTTTCTGTTGGTACTCTTGTTCAGAGGAGAATTGCCTCGCATTTTGGTGCTGGACTGCCCCAGGGCAGGACAAAGACTGATATGTTTGGGATATTTCTTCTCTGTGAAAGATAGTGAGCTAAAGACTCTGGGTAAGTCCCTCGTAACCAGGACTAATGTCTGGCAGAGGGACTCCCAGGACCCCCCTTGTTAAATCTGCATATTTAAGTAACTTTGGGTCTCACCCTAAGTTACTAGGGGAATCCAGACGTGGACCCCTTGCTCACTATTCTTAGAGAGGCACAGATCCACCCTACTGATGAGGTCCAACCAGACCGAAACACGTGTCTGGGGTTTCTGTTGGTACTCTTGTTCAGAGGAGAATTGCCTCGCATTTCGGTGCTGGACTGCCCCAGGGCAGGACAAAGACTGATATGTTTGGGATATTTCTTCTCTGTGAAAGATAGTGAGCTAAAGACTCTGGGTAAGTCCCTCGTAACCAGGACTAATGTCTGGCAGAGGGACTCCCAGGACCCCCCTTGTTAAATCTGCATATTTAAGTAACTTTGGGTCTCACCCTAAGTTACTAGGGGAATCCAGACGTGGACCCCTTGCTCACTATTCTTAGAGAGGCACAGATCCACCCTACTGATGAGGTCCAACCAGACCGAAACACGTGTCTGGGGTTTCTGTTGGTACTCTTGTTCAGAGGAGAATTGCCTCGCATTTCGGTGCTGGACTGCCCCAGGGCAGGACAAAGACTGATATGTTTGGGATATTTCTTCTCTGTGAAAGATAGTGAGCTAAAGACTCTGGGTAAGTCCCTCGTAACCAGGACTAATGTCTGGCAGAGGGACTCCCAGGACCCCCCTTGTTAAATCTGCATATTTAAGTAACTTTGGGTCTCACCCTAAGTTACTAGGGGAATCCAGACGTGGACCCCTTGCTCACTATTCTTAGAGAGGCACAGATCCACCCTACTGATGAGGTCCAACCAGACCGAAACACGTGTCTGGGGTTTCTGTTGGTACTCTTGTTCAGAGGAGAATTGCCTCGCATTTCGGTGCTGGACTGCCCCAGGGCAGGACAAAGACTGATATGTTTGGGATATTTCTTCTCTGTGAAAGATAGTGAGCTAAAGACTCTGGGTAAGTCCCTCGTAACCAGGACTAATGTCTGGCAGAGGGACTCCCAGGACCCCCCTTGTTAAATCTGCATATTTAAGTAACTTTGGGTCTCACCCTAAGTTACTAGGGGAATCCAGACGTGGACCCCTTGCTCACTATTCTTAGAGAGGCACAGATCCACCCTACTGATGAGGTCCAACCAGACCGAAACACGTGTCTGGGGTTTCTGTTGGTACTCTTGTTCAGAGGAGAATTGCCTCGCATTTCGGTGCTGGACTGCCCCAGGGCAGGACAAAGACTGATATGTTTGGGATATTTCTTCTCTGTGAAAGATAGTGAGCTAAAGACTCTGGGTAAGTCCCTCGTAACCAGGACTAATGTCTGGCAGAGGGACTCCCAGGACCCCCCTTGTTAAATCTGCATATTTAAGTAACTTTGGGTCTCACCCTAAGTTACTAGGGGAATCCAGACGTGGACCCCTTGCTCACTATTCTTAGAGAGGCACAGATCCACCCTACTGATGAGGTCCAACCAGACCGAAACACGTGTCTGGGGTTTCTGTTGGTACTCTTGTTCAGAGGAGAATTGCCTCGCATTTCGGTGCTGGACTGCCCCAGGGCAGGACAAAGACTGATATGTTTGGGATATTTCTTCTCTGTGAAAGATAGTGAGCTAAAGACTCTGGGTAAGTCCCTCGTAACCAGGACTAATGTCTGGCAGAGGGACTCCCAGGACCCCCCTTGTTAAATCTGCATATTTAAGTAACTTTGGGTCTCACCCTAAGTTACTAGGGGAATCCAGACGTGGACCCCTTGCTCACTATTCTTAGAGAGGCACAGATCCACCCTACTGATGAGGTCCAACCAGACCGAAACACGTGTCTGGGGTTTCTGTTGGTACTCTTGTTCAGAGGAGAATTGCCTCGCATTTCGGTGCTGGACTGCCCCAGGGCAGGACAAAGACTGATATGTTTGGGATATTTCTTCTCTGTGAAAGATAGTGAGCTAAAGACTCTGGGTAAGTCCCTCGTAACCAGGACTAATGTCTGGCAGAGGGACTCCCAGGACCCCCCTTGTTAAATCTGCATATTTAAGTAACTTTGGGTCTCACCCTAAGTTACTAGGGGAATCCAGACGTGGACCCCTTGCTCACTATTCTTAGAGAGGCACAGATCCACCCTACTGATGAGGTCCAACCAGACCGAAACACGTGTCTGGGGTTTCTGTTGGTACTCTTGTTCAGAGGAGAATTGCCTCGCATTTCGGTGCTGGACTGCCCCAGGGCAGGACAAAGACTGATATGTTTGGGATATTTCTTCTCTGTGAAAGATAGTGAGCTAAAGACTCTGGGTAAGTCCCTCGTAACCAGGACTAATGTCTGGCAGAGGGACTCCCAGGACCCCCCTTGTTAAATCTGCATATTTAAGTAACTTTGGGTCTCACCCTAAGTTACTAGGGGAATCCAGACGTGGACCCCTTGCTCACTATTCTTAGAGAGGCACAGATCCCCCCTACTGATGAGGTCCAACCAGACCGAAACACGTGTCTGGGGTTTCTGTTGGTACTCTTGTTCAGAGGAGAATTGCCTCGCATTTCGGTGCTGGACTGCCCTAGGGCAGGACAAAGACTGATATGTTTGGGATATTTCTTCTCTGTGAAAGATAGTGAGCTAAAGACTCTGGGTAAGTCCCTCGTAACCAGGACTAATGTCTGGCAGAGGGACTCCCAGGACCCCCCTTGTTAAATCTGCATATTTAAGTAACTTTGGGTCTCACCCTAAGTTACTAGGGGAATCCAGATGTGGACCCCTTGCTCACTATTCTTAGAGAGGCACAGATCCACCCTACTGATGAGGTCTAACCAGACCGAAACACGTGTCTGGGGTTTCTGTTGGTACTCTTGTTCAGAGGAGAATTGCCTCGCATTTCGGTGCTGGACTGCCCCAGGGCAGGACAAAGACTGATATGTTTGGGATATTTCTTCTCTGTGAAAGATAGTGAGCTAAAGACTCTGGGTAAGTCCCTCGTAACCAGGACTAATGTCTGGCAGAGGGACTCCCAGGACCCCCCTTGTTAAATCTGCATATTTAAGTAACTTTGGGTCTCACCCTAAGTTACTAGGGGAATACAGACGTGGACCCCTTGCTCACTATTCTTAGAGAGGCACAGATCCCCCCTACTGATGAGGTCCAACCAGACCGAAACACGTGTCTGGGGTTTCTGTTGGTACTCTTGTTCAGAGGAGAATTGCCTCGCATTTCGGTGCTGGACTGCCCCAGGGCAGGACAAAGACTGATATGTTTGGGATATTTCTTCTCTGTGAAAGATAGTGAGCTAAAGACTCTGGGTAAGTCCCTCGTAACCAGGACTAATGTCTGGCAGAGGGACTCCCAGGACCCCCCTTGTTAAATCTGCATATTTAAGTAACTTTGGGTCTCACCCTAAGTTACTAGGGGAATCCAGACGTGGACCCCTTGCTCACTATTCTTAGAGAGGCACAGATCCACCCTACTGATGAGGTCCAACCAGACCGAAACACGTGTCTGGGGTTTCTGTTGGTACTCTTGTTCAGAGGAGAATTGCCTCGCATTTCGGTGCTGGACTGCCCCAGGGCAGGACAAAGACTGATATGTTTGGGATATTTCTTCTCTGTGAAAGATAGTGAGCTAAAGACTCTGGGTAAGTCCCTCGTAACCAGGACTAATGTCTGGCAGAGGGACTCCCAGGACCCCCCTTGTTAAATCTGCATATTTAAGTAACTTTGGGTCTCACCCTAAGTTACTAGGGGAATCCAGACGTGGACCCCTTGCTCACTATTCTTAGAGAGGCACAGATCCACCCTACTGATGAGGTCCAACCAGACCGAAACACGTGTCTGGGGTTTCTGTTGGTACTCTTGTTCAGAGGAGAATTGCCTCGCATTTCGGTGCTGGACTGCCCCAGGGCAGGACAAAGACTGATATGTTTGGGATATTTCTTCTCTGTGAAAGATAGTGAGCTAAAGACTCTGGGTAAGTCCCTCGTAACCAGGACTAATGTCTGGCAGAGGGACTCCCAGGACCCCCCTTGTTAAATCTGCATATTTAAGTAACTTTGGGTCTCACCCTAAGTTACTAGGGGAATCCAGACGTGGACCCCTTGCTCACTATTCTTAGAGAGGCACAGATCCACCCTACTGATGAGGTCCAACCAGACCGAAACACGTGTCTGGGGTTTCTGTTGGTACTCTTGTTCAGAGGAGAATGCCTCGCATTTCGGTGCTGGACTGCCCCAGGGCAGGACAAAGACTGATATGTTTGGGATATTTCTTCTCTGTGAAAGATAGTGAGCTAAAGACTCTGGGTAAGTCCCTCGTAACCAGGACTAATGTCTGGCAGAGGGACTCCCAGGACCCCCCTTGTTAAATCTGCATATTTAAGTAACTTTGGGTCTCACCCTAAGTTACTAGGGGAATCCAGACGTGGACCCCTTGCTCACTATTCTTAGAGAGGCACAGATCCACCCTACTGATGAGGTCCAACCAGACCGAAACACGTGTCTGGGGTTTCTGTTGGTACTCTTGTTCAGAGGAGAATTGCCTCGCATTTCGGTGCTGGACTGCCCCAGGGCAGGACAAAGACTGATATGTTTGGGATATTTCTTCTCTGTGAAAGATAGTGAGCTAAAGACTCTGGGTAAGTCCCTCGTAACCAGGACTAATGTCTGGCAGAGGGACTCCCAGGACCCCCCTTGTTAAATCTGCATATTTAAGTAACTTTGGGTCTCACCCTAAGTTACTAGGGGAATCCAGACGTGGACCCCTTGCTCACTATTCTTAGAGAGGCACAGATCCACCCTACTGATGAGGTCCAACCAGACCGAAACACGTGTCTGGGGTTTCTGTTGGTATTCTTGTTCAGAGGAGAATTGCCTCGCATTTCGGTGCTGGACTGCCCCAGGGCAGGACAAAGACTGATATGTTTGGGATATTTCTTCTCTGTGAAAGATAGTGAGCTAAAGACTCTGGGTAAGTCCCTCGTAACCAGGACTAATGTCTGGCAGAGGGACTCCCAGGACCCCCCTTGTTAAATCTGCATATTTAAGTAACTTTGGGTCTCACCCTAAGTTACTAGGGGAATCCAGACGTGGACCCCTTGCTCACTATTCTTAGAGAGGCACAGATCCACCCTACTGATGAGGTCCAACCAGACCGAAACACGTGTCTGGGGTTTCTGTTGGTACTCTTGTTCAGAGGAGAATGCCTCGCATTTCGGTGCTGGACTGCCCCAGGGCAGGACAAAGACTGATATGTTTGGGATATTTCTTCTCTGTGAAAGATAGTGAGCTAAAGACTCTGGGTAAGTCCCTCGTAACCAGGACTAATGTCTGGCAGAGGGACTCCCAGGACCCCCCTTGTTAAATCTGCATATTTAAGTAACTTTGGGTCTCACCCTAAGTTACTAGGGGAATCCAGACGTGGACCCCTTGCTCACTATTCTTAGAGAGGCACAGATCCACCCTACTGATGAGGTCCAACCAGACCGAAACACGTGTCTGGGGTTTCTGTTGGTACTCTTGTTCAGAGGAGAATTGCCTCGCATTTCGGTGCTGGACTGCCCCAGGGCAGGACAAAGACTGATATGTTTGGGATATTTCTTCTCTGTGAAAGATAGTGAGCTAAAGACTCTGGGTAAGTCCCTCGTAACCAGGACTAATGTCTGGCAGAGGGACTCCCAGGACCCCCCTTGTTAAATCTACTTCCAACTGAGGCACTAAAAATAACTAGATCAAAGTTTCCCTTTTCCTCCTGTGGATGTTGCATGCGGTCCCACCGGGTGCACGCAGCTGGCGGGGGCCCCCTTTCAATCGGCATGATTGGATGCCTGCAGCTTTTCCACCAGAAGCAGACTGATGTGGGCAGGCGATCGCCAGCCCCCTCTCAAGACCCACACTAAGATCCCTGTCTGAGCCTGTCTACGCGTGACGGAGCAGCTCTCTATGCACCTTTTTTTCCCAGACTTTCGATACTGATGGAGCTAAGGAACTTCCACTCACTCTGGTAAGCAGCCTCAATGCACAACGCTCCATTCACCACTCAAGGACACTAACCCTGTTCTTATTGCTGCATGCTCTTTCGCCTCTACCAATCGATAGCTACCTGTCCATCAGCAACATCATTACCACATTGTTATGCATGCTTTAAGTGCCTTGTTAAAACTGAAAATCAAATCTAGGTGCTTTCCGACCTGTGCAGCCATTTTTGTTTTTATACCTTGGAGTGGCTGCTTAAAAAATCGAATCTAGGTGCTTTCAGACCTGTGCAGCCATTTTCGTTTTTGTACTTTGGAGTGGCTTTGAGTGCCCCTCATGTGGGTGAGACCGTCCCTCCATGCTCACTGCTTATTACTCACTTACCTGCAGAGCCCTTACTGTGTGGCAGCTTGATTGATGTTACCCCTCACTCCACTTTACCAGTTTGTGTAATCGTACCTATTTGACCCATATGCTGCCAGATGTAGCCCCCCATAACATGAAGTGTAGTTTTGCCAGTCTGTCTAATCGTACCAATTTGACTCATATGCTGCTTGGTGGAGCCCCCCTTAATATGAGGTGTGGCTTCACCAGTCTATGTAATCGTACCTATTGGCATGGGTGTCATTTTAGGGGGGGACGGGGGTGTTTGTCCCCCCCAACTTTCATGGCACACTATTTTGTCCCCATTCATTTGAATGGGGCACCTTTTCTTCAGAGGTCATGTCCCCCCCAACATTTTCAGCAAAGTTTCTCCACTGCCTATTGGACCCATATGCTGCCTGATATAGCCCCCTGTAACATGAGGTGTGGCTTGGCCAATCTGTGTACACACACCACTTTACATATGTTACCATATGCTTATTCTTGCACATCACCAATGTACCTTCCACTCTCTGTAACAAGCGCCTAGTTGCCTCAGAGTTTTGTGTGCTGAAATAAATGCAAAATGAATAAAATAAAATAAAATTCAAGTGCAAGAAATGTGGCATAAGCTACTATTGGGATGGCACTGTACTCCGGTCCGACTACATAAAAGGTTTCCTCCAACACCTCATGGCTGCTGGAGGGACTCTGGGGAGGTGGGAACCTGGTCCCACATATGGTGGGGTGCCAGAAGCTGCAAACCTTCTGGAAGGAGATTTGACAGGCACAGATCGCTATGTTTGGGTACGGGGGAAGGCAGATCTGCAGAAAATAGTGGTGGGGCTTGATGGGCTTGGGAAAACACCAAGGTGTAGAGCTCTGGTGGTACTGACCCTAGCTGCAATTCTGTTACTTGCACAAATATGGAAAGTGGGGAAGGTGCCCACATTTCAAGACTTGCTCCACAAGGTTGGGAGCACAACCTTCTCACATGCAAAGACGGGGGTGGCTGTTAGGCAGAATCATATGCAGTACCCTTTGGGAACACCACACACAATTAAGACTACACGTGACAGTACAAATTCACCTTTGGTACACGCCTGTACTACACAGTAAAGTGGTAGCGATGACTGAGCAGCCAGACTTATCTCAAGAGTAAAGTGAGCAGTATCAACAGTTGCACATATGACAGCAATTGCTATGATTCAAACAAACACTGACTCAAGGTTTCTGAGTAAAAGAATATACATTTATTTACACATCAGTTATTAAACATTTCACTATTATCAAGCAGTTGAAAAATCACAATCTTAATACATCACACCACACCCAATAGATTCTGGACAAGTTAAGCTCAAAATGAAGTGTGAGCAAAATGGCACTCCAGTAATTTAAAAGGGAGGGAAAGACAAAATTAGACAAAAGTTGAACAGCACCAACAAGTAAGTAAGCAGGGAAATCTAGAAAAAGGAACTACAGTGAGGAAATCAAATCAAGAGGCCAGGGCCAAAGTCAATGGACCAAAGTCTTTGCAGAGGATCACACAGTTCAGGGTAGTTTGTGGTTAAGTCTTTGCCAAGAGTTCAGAACGAAATTGGTCAGACGAAAAGTTTTTTTAAAGCATAGAGAAGGACAAGCCCTCAGATTGGCAAAAGATTTCAAACACTTTTACCAGGGTCGGACGAAACGATTGACCGGATTTGAACAGTACCTTAAATGGAGAAGAAGGCTGTAGCTGTGGCGGATGTTCCTGGCAGGTTCTGCAGGCTCACGGTTCCTGAAGCGACTGTCGGACTGGCACAAAGTAGAAAGACTGGAGGGTCCTGCACTGACCAGGGAAGAAACCAGCAGCAGGGCAGAGCAACAAATAAAAGGAGTGCTCCTTAAAACCCAAGCAGGGTCCGTTCCTCCTGGCTATCCGGTTCACTGTAGCTGTGCGCCGCAAATTCGACAAGAGGAGGGAGGCCTGGCTTGCAGTTTGGCGAACTGGTTGTTCCCACCAGTTCAAGGGGAGAAGATACCTTGCAGATCTTCACTGTCATCGAAGTTTGGAGATTCAGACCCACAGCAGGGCTTCACCTGGAGGTTCAGTCGTGGTAGAGGTCCTCTTCTGTCAGCTTCTCTTCGGGCCTCTCGATCCAGTGGTGACTAAGCCTTCTCAGTCCCAGAGACCTGCTTTTATGCAGTTTTTCACAATTCACACAGCCTGGCTGTCCACCACACAGCCTGGCTGTCCACCACACAGCAGGGTGGCTGTCCGCCAGGACGGTCACCACAGCCAATCATACCAGAGTGCGACATGGGTCTCCAAGGAGACCCTGTGCAGGGAGTCTCAAACCCCTCCCTCACATACTGTCCCCCTCAGACATTCAGGCGCCTAAGGAGGGCTTCTGTGCAGAAGCCCGCCAAAGGTCAGCGGACAAAGGAACCAAACCTGGTTTGGCGTGCAGAGTAAAACACTAGAAAGACTTTTACAAAAAGAAATGATGAATAAACCCAGCCGGAACTGTATATGAGTAAATATGGTCCAGTGGGTTTAAGTTCGAGTCTACTAAGATAGCCTAAAACAATACCAAGGCTATTTAAAATAACCGCAGTAGGAAAAATAGCGTAGTTGCCACTGCCACCAGCCAAATCTTTAATGAAAAGGGAACGAAACTACTTTCCATGAGAAACAGACAATAAGGGATAGCTATTAACCCTTTCCAGAACTCTATGTAAGATAGTTTGTACTGGGTCTGTGATTTTAAAAAGACTAATAAAGTCAATGGCAACTTTACATGTTCTGGGAGACAGTAGTCAGTCCCTGAAAAAGACAACCCTGTGTTACTGCACTGAATGTGCAGTGTAACACACAGTAAAAGGATGATGCCTATGGAGTAGGTGAGGCTCCACAGTCTATGAACACAAGAAAATGTTAAACACACACAGCAAAACACATGTAAGAGTGGGAAAAAAGGCTCACACTCTTACCAGGTGAAAAATGTATCCTAGAAATCCAGCAAAGCTGCTGAGGAACTCAGTAGGTAAGGGCAATTAGCCATTTTGGAGAATTCTCCCTAACGGCGGGTAGTTAAAAAGGACCATTTGTGTGATGATTCGTAACAGTTCCTTTCATGTCTTTTGTTCCTAGAAGAAAAGTTTAATAAAAATATTGTTAAAAAAATACTACCTCACAGGTCGCAAATTTCGATAAGTGACTGCCCATTCCCCTTTAACTTGGTTAAATCTGAGGAAATACACCAATCTTCGCATTATGGGTTGGTTCTTAGATCTCCAACCATATAGTTTTTCTATTGAACATAGAAAAGGGAAGGAGCAAGGAAACGTAGATTTCCTATTTAGATTGAGTGAGGCGATCTCATTGGGGGAAGAGTATATAACGAATCATGGGATCACATCACTTCTCCCCATGGGGTAACCCTTCCCTGTGAGGCTAGCAAGGGGATCCCACTAAGCAACATTCCCCCTAGGGGTGGCAGAAAGCAGGACCTCACAGGGAGAGACTCCCTTCATGGGGACAGGGACTTCCGTTCCATGACAGAACTCCATACCACTCTTGCCCTTGAGACCATGAAACCCATAAAGTCTACTGCAAAACAATCTGAAAGCACTACTGTATGCTACTGCAATACTCCTTTCTTTCTCTTTGTAAATATTGATACCATCAAGACCAGGAAGACTAAAACGGACATAGAGTCTACTCTCAAGTCATCTTCCAGGAGTACTATAAAGAAGATTGATGGAGTTATACAAACTACCTGCCAAGTACAGAAGGTACGGGGAAAAGGTGGCTCCAAGGAGGCATGAAGAATACACAATGAACATAAACAAAGGACGCCGAAGTCGTAACAGTTTTCTGGCGCCTGATATCCCGGTGCCACCAGGACATTACAAGTCCCAGCGGATCGGGAAGTCAGGCGCCGGAAAATGTTGTTCCCCATTCCCATGGAGTCCCATGGATTACCATGGGACTCTATGGGAGTAGGGAGACTGAAGCACTGGCACAATTGCTAACGGTGCTGGCGCTTCCATGACAAGTCTGCCTACTGGGACAGTTGCGCCCTGCAGGTTAGACCTTCTGGGTGCAACGGCCCCTGCAGGCAGACTTGTAGCATGGTGGTCTAGATAGGGTGCCTGTACGTTGCTACCGGCACCCTTATTTCCGGACAGCCACACTTGTAATGAGGCCCTGTGACACTTAGGAACCAGCTGAATAATAAAAATGCAGAAAGGACCCAATGAGAAGCAAAGCAGGCATGGAAGCAAGAAGCTACGTTGGGGAAGCAAACCTCCAGTATGGAGGATTCTGACAGCAGATTGCAGGAGTCTTTTGCAGGCCGACACAAAGCATGCCTAACTGGAAGCTGGAAACTGGCTGACAGTAGAGTGACCTCGAGCAGGTGGACCGAGTGGTCCATTAACTGTCTGGCCAGAAAGAAAAACAGAGGGAACGTTCCATGGGAACACATCGACCCAACACCCCAGGAAGAACTAGCGACGTGGCTCCAAACAGAGAAGAGATAGCGGTGGGCGAGTTTGGAAGGGCGCTCCCTCATCTGAGTCATTGTATCAAAAGTAATGAATAAAAGGAAGGCATCAGGAGTAATCATCTTTATCTCAGTAGCTGTATCAAGAGGATCGAATAGAAAGAGTCTCTGGAGAACTCTCCCTCATCTCAGTAATTGTCTGAAAAGTACTGAATGTAAAGAAGATATTGGGAGTAATCTCCGTCATCTCACTTCTTGTGCCAGAAGTAATGAATGGGAAGGAGACATCAGAAGTAATTTCCCTCACCTCAATACTTGTATCAAGAGTATTGAAAGGAAAGAAGCATCAAGTGTGAAGATTACATCATTACTGATCTTCCTCGTCTTAGTTATTGTGTCGAAAAAAGACTGAAAGAAAAGAACATATTGGGAGTACTCTACCTCAACATTCTATCTTCAAAAGAGACATTCAGGCTAGAGAGTGCAATGAGAGAAATCTCCTTTGTCCGAGTGTTAGAAGAAATCAAGGAGACTATGGGAAGAGTTCTCCTTGTTTTCACAGAGAAGAAGATGGGAAAGAAAGACAAGAAATAACTGTGTTGGAAACCAAAGGAGTGTTTGACTTTCAAGCAAGCCCTAAGAGAAGCCTGGAAAGGGGTGGAAAAGTTGATCAGAACTGTTGCAGGAAACCATCCAATGTTAGCCACAAGCTGAACCAACTAAACCCAGAGAAGGGAGTCAATTTCCTGGTTCTTTCATCTAAATTGTTGAAGCAGAAACTAAGGCAAAAGGTTAGCAAGCATCAGCTTGGAGACTGACCAAGTCAACCAGGCGGAGCTAGCAGTTTTTGAACTGTTAGACCAGGAGAAGGGAGTCATTCTCCTGGTATTCTCTACAAGTGCAGAACTTGAACTATTATCAGAGACTAATAGAAATACGCCCCTAGGGCTGGTCCTATTGCACCAGGAGAAGGGAGTCATTCTCCTGTAGCCATTTATGTTAATGTCTTTTGTTAGTGTTAGGGATAGAGTAGGTTAGTTTGGACAGAGGATGGACATTTGGGGCCTCATTACACGGACGGCGGTGAACCAAGGTGCTATTAGCACCTTGGTCCATGCCGGTAGAATACCGGCACCGCTTTGGAGGAAAGGGGAATTACCGCCCTATTCCAAGGTTGGTGGGGCGGTAATTCCCCCTTCCCCCATTGCCCTTCCCCATTCCCATTTTTGCCCCATAGGGCATAATGGGAATGGAGAAGGTGCTAATTACGGCACCGCAAATTGCGGTACCGTAATTAGCTCCCTGGTCCCTTTGCGGGTTGGTTTTTAACGCCTGTAAAAAGCAGGCGTTAAAGTCTCCAACCCGCAAAGGGACCTCGTAATCAGGCGGTAAGGGTTAATGGTCACCGGTACCATTAACGGTGACCGTTAACCCTTACCGCCATCCGTTTAATGAGGCCCTTGGACTTTAACAACCACCCTGAGGACGAGTACCCATGTTCTTCTTTAGTTAGGTAGAGAAAAACCCTTTAGAGATTGGGAAAGATAGGCTTTTCCCATTATTATTTAAATAAAGATTGTTGTAAACATGCCACGCCTTTGTCTGACTCCTTACTCCAGCATGCGACAATATGCACCATGTAGTTTTGTTTACCTTGAATGGTGCCTAACCCTGGACTTATTGCATAGCTCCGAGGAGAGATTCCATAGGGGATCGAACGCAAACGCTCCCGTAACTATTGCACATTAGATTCAGACAGGAATCGTATTGTCTTGAAAGCATAAATTATCGCACGTTACAGTGCATGATGATGTGATTTGGTGTGGTGATGTCACAGGTATTGATGCGCAATCTATCTCGGACATCTCAGTGCCATTTTTTATTAGACTGATAAATTGTTTGTTACTGTTTGCAAAAGTTATCTAAACCACAACAGTTTGGGTAATGATATTAACTCTTCTTGTATAGAGCCAACTTATAAAGGAGTGAGTTCTTAATATGAAGAGTTCATTTGAGTTGAAAGCACCATTTCATTTCTATTGCTCTTTTAACATGATTTTTTCCAAATGAGTACCCATTGAGGGGGGTGTGGTGGACTCCCAGCCAATGTGGAGGCCCAGAAAAGGGTCTTTACTACACTGTGAATAACCCCGCTCCAAGCTTCCTCAGAGCGGGAGGCCGCCACCTTCCCTTGCCGGGTAGCAGGTAAGTGCGCTCCTCCTGTGTCCTCTGCTCCTTCCTCCCCACACCTTCCCCTTTTCCACATCTTCAACTCACCCCCGCCCCACTTACCTTTTCCTGCCTCGTCCCTCTTTGGCGCCGGGAACACTAGCGTTTCCGGCACATCCCTGGCACGTGCATGGCCACAATGGAAAGGGAGAAGGGGCTACCTGTATTCCCTTATCCCAGATCCTTGGTGGCCATCTTTTTTTGTAGTATTTTTTCGAGTAGAGAAATGCTCAACACAGCAACTATATGTATGGCAACCATTTGTGTTGGGGTAATATTACCGGACACTGTAAGGAACTCATGGTGACAACAGTAAAGACAGACACAAATGATCACAGTTCATGGGTGATTATTAAACTGTATGAATGGGTTAGAAAAATGCCTAATCTAAACCTAAACCTAAGATGGGAGCAAGCTACAGCCATCAAATAATAATAAGGCAGTCCTAGTGGCGCCTTGTCAAATAAAAAGGGCTTATACTAAAAACAAATATTGCCAATCCTTGCCAGTAAGTTACAAAAGACTGTGGGATAATGTTCACCAGAAAAGAAAGAAGTGTTCACAAAATGATGTCAGGATGGTATGGCAGGAGTATCCCTTACCCACGTTTTAAGCACGGACAAGGCAGGACTTCTGTTCACAGCACACTCCTGGCTCTCTCCAGCACGAGGTTCACAATTCCATTCAACGATACCAGGACCTTCAGGGGCCACGTCTCTTTTCTGCAAAGTCTCTTGCCTTAGAAGTCCTGCCGGATCAAAACAACAAACAAACAAAAGTTCCTTCGGTGGTCTTGCACTTTGGACGATTGCTCTTCGCCCCTATGATCTCCATCCGCCGAGCTGAAATCCTCCTTACAAAATGGGCCTCCTTCCGTCAGGTTCACTACGGCCTTCTTTAACACAGTTCATGAGTTTCTAACACAGTTCATGCTTTGTTGTATATCATTAGAAAGCAAGTTTCCCTTCCTCTAGCTTTCTTTTGGCATCCCTCTGTCGGGTGCAGACTTGCCTCAGCTCACAATACGTGGGCATCCCTCTGTCGGGTTCACTACGGCCTTTCACTCTTATTCTTAACACAATGTTCTTGGGTGTATCCTGCCTCACCCCGATTCGCAGGCATCCCTCAACCGGGTTCACATTTGCCAATGTCAAAGTCCACTTTGCTTTTATCTCGATGCAGGATTTACTTCTCTGAGCTTTTCCTTGGCATCCCTCTGTCGAGTTCACATAGCCATTTTGACACAATGGGCCTCCTTCTAAGTTTGCCGGTTTGGAAACAACGGTGCTGGTAAGCTTACCAGCACCGTTGTTTCCAGACCGGCAAACAACGGGTTTGCCTGCCGGAGCCACTGTGCCCGACAGGTCTGACCCTGTGGTGCACAGCGGTCATGCCAGGCAAAGCCGTCACGGAAGCACCGTCACTGTTAACAATGGTGCCAGTGCTTCCGTGTACCCACTCCCATAGATATGGGACTATAGGGGAATGGGGAGTAACGAAATTGCCGACGCTTGACTTCCTGGCTGCAGGACTTGGAATAGCCCGGCGGCACTGGGAAGTCAGGCGCTGGTAATTTTTTACGGGTCCGACGGCAACCCACCGGCACGGTTACCGCCGGACCCGTAATGAGGCCCAATGTTCACTTCACTTTTCTAATTTTGTTCATGTTTTGCTCATTTCATAAAAAGCGGGGTTCCCTTCCCGTGGCTTTCTTTAGGCAATGGGTCAGAGACTTTCGATTGTGCGAGGGTTTGGACGTGACCCTGTAGCACCACTCTGACCCCTCAAGCCACCCTTTCCAGGGGCCTTCTGGTACTTGTAGTTTCTACACAAAACAAAGGGGCCAGCCAGAGTCCTTCACACAAGTGCTCCTGAAGCACTTTACCCCTCTGCAGCTGGCCCTTCTCTGTGTTTTTCCAAAAGTTCAAACACACACACGTCTTTGTTCCCAAGTTCCTTGCAATCATACAAGGTTGCCACTTGTAACCTTGGGCTCAACACAGTTCGGTTTGGTACCAGCTTTCTCAGACTCACCGGCTGTGCTGAACCCATTGGCTTGTCTTTCTTCTGGAGTCAAGGATGGTAGCCAGCGTGCCTCCCTGCCTGTGTTATCAACGCAGGAGGCCCCCATGTACCATTGACACTTGTCCTACCACAAGTCAGCAGTACTTCTCGGTCTTCTGATTACCTTTTTCGAAGCTTTGCGGTCTAAGTTAAAAAGGGCAAGGTCTCGCCGCCTTTCACCTCCGCTTGAACTGCTGGTCCGGAATAGCTGCTACACCGCACGCTCTGCCTTGCTCAAAGTGTGATCTTGTGCTCTGCTTTTTATCCCTGTGGGGAAGGGAAACGGCCATCAGGTGTGCGTACTTATGGTCAATTGCCTGACTCTGCCTGACCCTTGTGTTGGGACATGTCAGGTAAACGGCTCAGGTGTAAGTCTGTTGTTTGTCACAGTGTGCGAAAGTGTTTGTGTCGGAAAAGGGGGGTGGGTTGAGTTTCTGAAAATCCTACGGGATACGATGGGACAAAAGGTGCTATACAGAATTATAGCCCTTGTAGTAGTGGGGTTGGTAAACTAAGAAGAGTGAGATTTGTATGGGTTGTGAAATGAACAGGAATTACCGGTATTCTCATCGTGAAATGAAAAGGGGGAATTGTGGGAATGGTAGTGTTTTGTCAAAGCAGACTGGGAGTTTGGGAAATAATAACCAGAGGGACGTGGAGAAGAATGATTGGGTGTACTCAAGTAGGAAACATAAAAACAGTGATTCTGGGATATGTGGTTCCTAGGGGATTTATCAGATATGGAGGGGTAGTTGGATTTGGATAAAGGAGATTCTTTGGGTGGAAGGAAGGTAGATGTGATGCAGCCTTCAAAAGCCTCAGAGACCTCGTCCTCCTCTTCTTCGTCCATGGTATAATACTGCGTCTCACCTGGGGTATGCCCCCGAGCATAACCCTGGGCTCCCCTACCAAGCTGATCCTCCCTCGTTCGTCTGCCCCCAGGGTTGAGATCAGAGAGTGCCAGCCCATCCCTGGCCACCTGAATAAGGGATTCTCGAGGTCTACTTGGGGGAATACACTCAGGTTTATCATAATACCCTCTTCTGTCCTCCTGTTGCTCTCCATTTAATTCTTTGGAGCACTGCTTTAACTCCCACACTGATGAACCCCTTCTGAATCCTTTTATAGGTTTTGTACTGCATGTATGCAACTCAGTAATGGCAGGAGTTGGCTGGGCCCTTTCTATTTTAGCTTTGTGTGTAGGGATTGGTTTATGCTTTGCAGTCCCACTTTCTTCCCACCTTCTTTCTTACTGAAATCAAGTGTCACCCTTTCCTGATTTATATGTGTTCTTTAGTGGCGTGAGTGATTATGCCTTTGTAGGGTAGGGGCTCAAATATTTCAGCTGCCATCTTTGAATCAAGCGCAACTATCATGGCAGGGAGGCAATCCCAGATTTTTCCCTGGACTGGCAGTGATTGTATTCTCTACCTGACATCTTTACTGTGATGCTCAGGTATTACCTGAATCTTTCCTATTTTGCACAGGCATCTGCTTTACATGAGACTCCAGTTTGTTCTCCATCCCATGGCTTCTCTGCCTTTGCGGTGTACAGCAAGTAATTCAAATGTTGACTGACCAGGCTTGCAGTCTGAGCTTGAGGAGCATAGAAGTCTTGTGCCATGTATTGTCTATTACAAATCACTCCTCATTCAGTTGTATTATGTGTTTCGCCTCCTGGTACTACTCCAACTTGATTCTCTATTTAAGGAGAACATTCCCTACCTCACATATAATACATTTCCTGGTGGATCACATAGCGAGGGCTTCCCTGGTGGGGCAGCTGTGGGGTTCACTGCAGGTTCAGAGAGGGGAGGTTGAATGGCCTCTTGAGAATCTCCCTGTACCAACTCAAAGGATTGCATCAAGTAGTCGGTGGCTTCTCCTAGTGCTCAGACTCCCCCAGTCTCCCTTTGTAGTCCCCCTATAAGTGACTCCATCACATTAAATACTGCACAAAAAGTAAAGTTCCTTTTACATTTCACCTCTGCCTGCTTCAGTCCACATGGATTTTTTTAGTTGTTGTGCGACACACAATGTGTCATTTACCATCATTCAATACCCTGCTTTTTCACACGCAAACGTGCTTACAGTATATTTGCTTTCTTTTGTCTACAGTAGAATATGACCCAAAGACATAAAGAAAACAATCAACTGCACAGTACAGTACAGCATCATTATTTGCGTGCCAAACCACATTCAAATCTAAAATTGTGGCATTACTTAATCGTAACTTGCTGAATGTCGTATATTACTCCATATTTAATTCTATGAATTGATTGAGTGAGAGATTTCAGCCGTGACACGATTCCTTCATCTCATTCTTGGAGAGGAGAATCGGTTATCTAGTAAATCAAACCAATGGGTAATGTTAACATTTGGAACCATGCAAAACATTTAGCTTGTTTATCCGCCAAACAACCATACCCCACAACTCTTACTCATTGTGATGCAGGCAACAAAACCTCAATGCAGATCATGCACTCCGCAAGAGGTTAATTCTATTGCCTATCAACAAGATGCCCAAGACAGTACTGCAATTCCATGCAAGGAAGACATATCTGCAAGCCCAGAAGGGCCAGAGATAGTGTGTTACACAGACGGAACCTGCACAACACATGGCCCGGACAGGCAAGCCCAATGGAATAGGTTTGAACCCAGCTGTAAAATTACTATGGACCCCAGAACAATATTTGATTTATGTAACACATCTTCTACATGATTTGCTTTTGGTGCTGCCCACCCTTGTTAAGACGGCATGGACGTTCTGGAACCAAATCAAACTGGACTCAAAAACAGCAATAGATAAAGTGCAAGGCAAAACCCAGCTTTATTAACATCAAAATAAATCAGGGACAACTTATAAGCATAAAATGGTGTCGCTCTCAGAGTGCTTATCAGAAACACATTTGTCTTAGCTGACATCATACTGTTATCTTAGTTACCAAAACCTATGGGTTATGGGGATTGGCTAAGGGTATTGACTACATATATATTCTCTAAGGGTTAAAGTTCTGATTAAATTACACTTGTCGGAGTGCTCCTCCTAAGACCACCTGTAAATTGATAACATTAAAAAGGCGTCACCTCTTCAATAAACTATTGGTTGGCATAATACATACCGGGCCTCCTAGCATCAGAGGTTTTGATTGGCCGGCTTCATACTAACCAACCTTGGACAAATGACAGGTTGTTAAGACATAAGCTAGACAGGAGTAGGGGGAAAGAGGTCCACGGACTGCGTACCTTTCGATTAAAGAAAATACCATCCCTCATTCCTAGGCCATTAGCCAGGGTAATTTCTTTGTATTTGACCTTTTGTGGCACCTCGTGTCGGGAATATGTGTGAGGAGTGAGGCAGGTGTCCTATGTGTGTTCATTGCTAATGAATAAACTGCATATGTTCAATTATAGGTCACGTGTTATGAGACAGCCTTTGGAATTATTTCAACCTGCATTTATTGGGATTTTAGCCAATATTGGTGCTAGTGCTGTGGTTTGTCTTTCCACTGGGGACACTATTGAGCTTTTCTTCATAGAGTTTCTGGCTAATAATTGTCCTGCACCTGGCTAACAAAGGCTGGTTGTTCTCTTAATTAATCTTAAGAATATATGGGTTGGGAATTGGTATCTCGTGCTTTCACTGCAACGTTTCTATCCTCCCTTATTCATGGTAACCTTGGCTTGGGTTCCTAGCTACCATCTGAGCTCTGAACGGACCTGTATTTTGTTATTTCAGCATTTTTCCTTCTCATGAAGGCTTGAGGCCTTTAATTTACTTAGAAGCGTATTGCAGCTTCCATTTTGGAAAAGATGGCTGCCCATTACTTTTGCATTTCTATGTAAGTGAGCTATAGTCACGTGCCATTTATTTGCATTCAGCTTGTACATTGCATATGTTAGTGTTCTTCATTTCTTATGGATGCCATGTTAATATTCTTCATGTATAAATACATATATTACCTAATGTTCATGTCCTTCGTGTTGAGTGCACATTTGTTTTGTGTAAAATGCATGCACGTGTATTGTTTCATTGTAAGCTAAATTACTCTTGCCATCTTTAGCTTAAATCATGTCCATCTCCTGTTGTACCTAACTGGGATATAGCCGGTACAGTTGCCTTGGTGAGTAATGTTTCTCAGCTGTGCGGTATTGGACTGGGGGAGGGATAGAAACTATGGATGGCGTATTCATCTGTCCTTCAACACCCTGTTGAAAAAACATTTTAAAATAAAAAGGTCAAGCCCTGGCAAAGAGGTTCAAAGCCAACTCTGAAGTCTGATCCCTTTTCCAAAGTTGAGTGTCTGATTCTCTACACTACTAATGGTCACTTTGGGAGGAGCGTGAAAGCTTTATGAGCCTAAATACTGCACGGTATACCGCTACACGTTGTGCACAATCTTAGGAATGGCATTCAGTTCCTACACTGCATGACAGTATATAATGCAACCTGTGGGCATGTCTAAACCTCATGTATAGGCAGTGCAGTTTGCGTCTCGCATCGCATGGACGCACCACATGGAGGGAGGTACAATTATTTTTCTTTTAGGTTATCAATGATGGTGAAACAAGAAATACATCTACGAGAGGGAGCTCGCTGAGATGCAGCATATCATGTTACATCAAGGGACAAATTGCATGATGGCCAAAATGACTAATGTCGCTGTAAAATACTGCATTTATTGTTAGCTGTGATAGGATTGTTCACCCTATAATCGTCATAGCATGCATTGCAAGCCCAGGTTATATATAAGTTTAATATTGTGTTTATTTATGTCTTCTTTGACAGAACATATCCCAAGGCATTTACAACGAAACTGTCCTCAGTGGGAACATGAGAAACAATCCTCACATGGATTTCTACCTTGAGGTGTATGCATTGTCGTTGGTGGCAGTTTTCCTCCTTAAAGCATTGAGAGGCTATATATTTGTAAAGGTAAATCACTGTTTTCTAAAATTAATGACTATGTTATGAAATTACCCTCTGTTGCAATTATATTGTCCTATGATTTCTGGGAGAGGAAACTTTCCACACAGCCTTTGGACCCCTACGGAGTGACAGATTTTGCCGCCATTTTATCCTCCTGTCCAAATCCTGTCACTGCCTGAATGAGAATATTTGGTTCATAGTTACAAAAACTTTAATGCTAGGGTGAATGTTGTGAAAATTAAATAAGTACCAATCCTAGTGTTCATTATGTACTAAGTAATTTAAGCATATAACCCTTTTATCGCTGACACATTAGTACAATACTAATGTGCCAAACTGTCTATCTTTGAATGAAAATCTTTTATCAGAAAATAAATGATATGGTTATTCTAGGTTTTCATAATTTGCTATGCTCAATATGATAAGCGTTAGAAATTTAAATTGTAAAACTTTAAGAAAGACCATTTACAATGATAGGACAATTAAATAATGTTCTTTTGAATTGGCTACTTTTGATGAAAATACTCTCCATTTGATCTCTCAAAATGTTCATTCATCTTGAAAAGGGCTGCAATCATATTGAAACCAGTGATCTGTTTGTTTACATCAAGGCAATGTTTAATTTTGTGTGTTGGTCCCGGATTGGTTGGTGGTGCTGCCTCACCTATGGGTTTGTTACAGTATGTATAAACACTATTAATTAATAAACAATATAAAATAAACTAATTTGCAGACCATGCAGCCTGGTTCTCTTGTCACTTACAAGGTCTATCAGCAGCCCATCCCCCCAGCAGGGTGTATCTGCATCCCCTTACCTTCTACATACAGACAATGAGCCCTTGTTGCGAATGAGACATTCATGTAGGACATGTGCATTGACAATGTATGTCTCCAAATATCAGGCTGGTCCTCACTTCTTGGGGTGCCTCTGTTGCTGATGTTCTTATTCAAGTTTTAACTGTATAAAAACACAGCACCGTTCATCTTTCAAGTTCTTCAGCATGGGGTCTTGCATGGATTCACATGCTCATGGATATTCCCTGTCGTCAGGCAGGGAATCCTAAGTAAATTTAAAGCAGGGTAGTTTTAAGGTAAAACTGCTCATCTCCTCTATTAACTATTTATTTTATTGTATCTGGTTAAAGAAGATGTCAACCTTTACAAATAACAAAAATCAATTTGTTTATCATTTAAAATTGCATACGTACTATACAAAGAAAAGATCAATGCATTATTTGTAATTTCTATAACACTAAAATCTAGTATCAATTACAATTAATGTATTAATAGGTCCCATCATAAAACTCACACATTCCACAATACTGAAAACTAAACCTAAAATCAGTTACAATTATACATAAAGAATAAGATGTCTCAGGAATCCCACTGTCGACAATGCCACTGAAGTAGGATGACCCAAGAGTAGTTTACTCTATACCTCATCAACGTTACTGTAGACTGGATCATATAAGACATTTCTAAAATAAATATTTCACTGCACTAAAAGTGCTGTGCATTATAAAATAACATGTTTTTGTGTATTAAAATTTTTATTGGAATATTTACAATTCAGTACAAACAAAAAGACCACTTTACAAAATCTACAATATGTTTCTTCACAAGTAAGACATTTCCAGTGAAGAAGTGTAGATTTGGTTTTACAAATATCGACCTTAAAATGCATAAATTGATATCGAGCAATAGTATCTTGAAAAATATATAAATTAGAAGCCAAAGAGCCCAATCACTTATGTTTCTTGCTAAGATGGGCTAGTGACAAGTAAGAGTGCATTTGTTATATAGTGATTGCCCGATCCTGCCTATATAATTTATCTATTTATTTATTTTATGTATTTATTTGCTTGTATCGCGCTGGTCTACGCAGGCATCAGGACGCAAACATAGACACACGAAGAACTCAAAACATGTATATCACGAGACGACAATATTAAACAATAACATTAAATTACAACAGAATAAAGGGGCTTGGATTAACTCAAGTGGGCGCTGTTGAGTGCTAAGCTGCATGCAGGTCTGTCCGTGAGCTCCGTCAGCGTCCAACCGTGAAAACATTTTGAAAACATCCCGGTTTTCAACCAAACTGCAGGGAGAGAATCATGAAGCAGTGCTCCACGAGAGGTGCAAAGATCGAAAAAATCCATCTTGAAACGCTGGAGTAACACAGTGCTGAAGATTGCTCCCTGTCCGGCCCGTGCCATATGCTCTGAA
Source organism: Ambystoma mexicanum (assembly GCF_040938575.1). NCBI lineage: Eukaryota > Metazoa > Chordata > Amphibia > Caudata > Ambystomatidae > Ambystoma > Ambystoma mexicanum. The sequence goes on from NC_090939.1 coordinate 643,959,831, forward strand.
AAGAGGGCGGACCTTCACAGCAGAAGAAGAAAGAAGCAGTGCTTCGTGTTCAAACAGGACAGAAGACACAGAACTGTGTATCCCGCCCTGCCGGCGATGCTGTGACCCGGACCCTGTGTGGCACCTACCTCAAGCCTCGGCTCATGGCGGGAGGGGGAACGGACCCGTGCATCGAGGGTTTGACGGGATTTAACCCTTGAGACACGCCGTGCTGCGACTCCCTCCGAGAGCTCCCGGCCACGTGCTCTGCACACAGTGTTATGGCTGACCATTACTAGAAGGTCATGGAGAATCAGTGCAGGGGCTGCAGGGCCCACCGTTGCGGCATCGCAGGACGACTGGAAGTTGCGTTTGTAACTACCAAAGTTCCCCATACTGAGGGAGACGATGAGGAGGGAAGGAGCCTCTGAAACAGCAGGCCTCGCCTGGAAGATCAGACACAGGAGCGGGGACCGAGGCGCAGCAACCTCATCCCCCCCTGCGAGTACATAACTGCATATCTCGTCCCGAATAGACCTGTGGTTACTGTCTGACACCGCTATGGCTTGGGTGACAGAAGCTCGGATACTCTCCAGGACACTGTCAGACCATTCCCCTGTGTCACTCACCATAGACATACCAGAAGGTCTGTCAAAAAGGGCAACATGGCGCTTTTAACCTGCCTCGTTCCTTGACCCGGTGTTTAGACTGGATATAGCACACCACGTTTCAGACTATTATGATAACAATGATGGTGCAGTGAGCCAGCAAAGCACCCTATGGCAAGCATTTCAAGTTTATATGAGGGGGATAGCAATGTCCACCGAGTTCGCGGTGCTACGGGACATCAGGCAGGAACTCAGGAGAACCGAAGAGATCATAGCCCAATTACAAGCAGAATACCTAACTAATCCAACACCCCAGTTCACCCCTGAGATCAAAACACACCTGGACCGCTTCTGAGAAGCTGCGGATAGAGAACTCCATTACTTTGACAGACCCATAGCAGCATGCAGATACGGCGAACAGGATAGGCTGGGCAGACTTCTGGCATGGTTGGTACGCACTGAAAAGGGCAGTGTATCCATCCTATGTATCACCAGGCACGATGGCGTGGTGGTCACTAATGCAGGCGATGTCAGTGGGTTATTCTTTGATTTCTGTAGCAGCCTATACTGACCCCAGAGTGATGCTACAGAAAACGAGATTGACGACTACCTTGCTGCGATATCAACGACATTACTGTCGGAGGAAACGTGCAATACCCTTGAAACCCCCATAACGATAGGCAAAGTCAAGGCTGCTATTAATGACCTCCTGGGGGGCGAAAGCTCCAGGCTCTGACGGATTCTGAGTGTAATTTTATAAGGAGTTCGTGGAAACACAGGCCCCCCTCCTTCTGGCAGTGTGACGGAACCCCAAGACAGAGGCATCCTCCCTGAATCCATACGTGAAGCTGTCATAACCCTGCTCTTAAAGCCCCGGAAGCCCCCAGAAGACTGCGGCTCCTTCCGCCCGCTGTCCCTCATCAATACTGATGCAAACATTTTAGCCAAAGTCCTTGCGTCGCGACTTAACCCAGTGATGCCATATATGGTTCACGAGGATCAAGCAGGATTTGTACTGGGTAGGTCCACTCCGTCCAATGTACGCCAGTTTTACAATGTGCTAGCCGGGATCCCAGCGGACTATAAAAGGGTTGCCATATCCCTGGATATGAGGAAGGCATTCGACACGGTTTATTGGCCGTTCTTGTTTAGGGTGCTTCATAACTACGGCTTTGGCCCTAATTTTATCAACTAGGTAAGACTCCTATACACGTCTCCACATGCTAGGTTACTGGCAAATGGCACGCAATCAGAGGTATTGCAGCTGGCGGGAGGAACTAGGCAGGGTTGCCCCCTATCCCCAATGTTGTTCGCTCTTGTAATCGAGCCCTTAGCTGATTTTATGAGGATGGGACATGCCATAGTGGGTATCCCATGGCAGGGCGTGTAGAACTGATCACTCTATACGCTGATGACATTCTGTTATTCGTTAGAAACCCCAAGAAATATCTCGGCAGAGAGCTGGAGGCAGTTCAGGAGTTCGGAAGGTACTCCGGCTTGTAGCTGAATGTAACTAAGTCTGAAATGTTCCCACTGATGGATGGCATGACTCCGCCTAGAGATCTGTGCGGTCTGCATTGGGCGCCCCCGCAAATTAAATACCTGGGGGTGGAAATGGCATGGACTCCTGGCTCAGTACGAGCCCTCAATTATGAAGCACTGGCCAGGGCCCTATGCGTTAAACTTGACCGGTGGAACCGGCTCCCTATCTCACTCATGGGCAGAGTAGCTTTGGTCAAAATGATAATACTACCCAAAGTATCTTTTCGGTACAATACCGCTATGGCCGGGCAGATCCTTCTTCAAGAAAATCTCTACTGCCTACTCCGCCTTTGTGTGGAGGGGCAGCATGCGAGTCAGCTGGCGGCGTATCACCCAGACATATGAAAAGGGGGGACTCTCGGCACAGACTTCGAGGTGTACTACCTGGCAGCGCAAGCACAATACGCTATGCACTGGGTCGCAGGGGCACCATGTACCTCTTTTACAGAATTAGAAATGCAAGGGAAGCCTGGGGCCACACTGCTTCATGGGATAGCAGTTGGGGCATGGGGGAACGGCGATCATTTGAACCCGAGACTAGCTAAGCAGCAGGCGTGGGCGAAATTGACACAACATCTCCGAGGCACAGTGTTGTACAGCCTCTTCATGTCGATCTGGGACACCCCTTACCGGACCCCCTCATCAGACGCTGCACTCTCTACACACTGGAGGGAGGCGAGGGTCATGCAACTCAGGGACCTGTATCATGAGGGTACATTCAGACCATGGGACAAGGTTAAACTGCAGGTTGCCGACACCCCTGCCGACACCCCACTCCGGAAGTTGCAATACTTCCGGCTTAGGTTGCCAGTGACTGCGACATGGGAACGGTTCCTGCGTGAGCCGAAGTCACACTCATGCCTCAATTATATAGCTTCCACAGGGTTAGCCAAGAAAACTGCCTCCGGACTCTATAAAATAGTGCTTGAAACAAGCAGGGTACAGCTGCCGGACATCAAGGTGGAATGGGAGAAGGACCTAGGGGTCGGGCTCCCGGGCGCACATTGGACATGACAAACGAAACAGGTGTCTTTCAATTCTAGGTTTTGATTAATCCAATTTAAAATAATGAATAGGGTACACCGCACCCCTGCACAGCCAACACATACAGGAAAATGTCCTAGATGTGGAGAAACTGGGGCAGATTTGATACATATGTTGTTGTCATGCGGGAGACTCTCTGAATATTGGACCGGGATTTGTGAGGCATTGGACACTATGGTGGGGCAATCTGTGAGGTGGGATCAAACTGTGTGTGTGTTGGGATGTATAAACAAATTTAATACAATGAAACGTATACTTTTAAACATTGGACTTCTCCTGGCCAAGCGCGTCATCTTGATGAGGTGGAAAAGGGGGAAGCCTCTCACAGCGGAGGACTGGATACATGATATGGTATGGGCAAATGATCAGGAGGACACATATTCCAGCCTACTCCCTAACACTAACAGACCGAAAGACATATGGGGGGGGCTTCCGCCAATACTTAAGTGATAAAACTAGTACTGCCAGTAGCGAAGATGATGTGTTAGGAGTGCTCATTGTAAGATGTCTGTGATCGGCACACTATATAATACCTGTATTACTGTGAAAATATTATGACAATGTTCAATGTTGCTTACTGTGCATTTTAAATAAAGTTTTTTTAAGTGTTTATTACCAGTCAACTGTGTCCTTTATTGAAATAGATGTGTCTTTACTTTCATTCAGAAGATGTTATAGGAGGTCTGATCTGTGTTGGAAGATTGTTCTATAGGGTGGCAGCTATAGTATGGAAGGCTATTCCTAGGCCGATTGTTTTCCTGCATCTGGTAGTTTCAAGTAGACCCTGGGCTTGAGATCTGAGGGCAAGTCCTGGTATATACGTGACCAATTTAGTTTTGAGATAGGCAGGGGCTGTGCAATGAATGTACCGGTGCGTTAGGGTGAGTACTTTAAATTGAATTTTGTCTTCAATAGTTAGCCAGTGAAGGTTTCTCCTGTCCTCGCTGATGTGTTCTGTTTTCCTTTTTCCCTTTATGATTCTCACAGCATTGTTTTGAATTGTTGACATTTGCTATATGTCCTTTATTAGCCCCCAGCATGAGTGCGTTTCCTTAGTCCAACCTGGACAGGATAGTTGCTCTGGCAACTGTGGCTGTATTTTCCTCATTCAAGCAGGGACGAATTCTGTCTAATAGTCTTAAATAATAGGAACAGTTCTTATTAAGCTGTGTAACGTGCGTCTCTGGGCTCAGAGAAGCCTCAAGGTGCATCCCTATTGTTTAACTTAATTCACAACTTGTATTTGGGAGTTATTTATCACTAGAGGCTCATATTGGTGGCTTAGTTTGGCTCTGACTTGGTTAGTCCCAAAAATCATTAGTTCTGTTTTTTTAGCATTTAAACACAGCCAGTTGTTGGTCATCCAGATTTCAATGATTTTATAGAGTTTATCAACCTTGGAGCTGTCTTGAGCATAATCGACGTTCAGCTCGATGATCAACTGGGTATCATCGGCGTAATTGGTGAAAAATACTCCAATTTTCTCAAGAATTAAGCAGAGGTACCTGATATATAGATTGAAAATGAGCGGTGATAGGCTCGCTCCCTGAGGCACTCCACAACTAATTAATTCCTAGATATTGTCCCTCCAGTGCACCTTGAATTTACTGTTAGAAAGAAATAATGTCAGCCAGTTTACTGCTTCCATCGAGCAGTTTGCTCCTTCGCCAGCGCTTTCTTCAGTTGGTTGTGATCCAGCAAATCAAAGGCTGCGCTAAGATTGAGTAATATAAGTAGGCTAGCTTTTCCTTTGTCGACAGTACTCAGCATGTGGGACTGGAGGTCGAGCAGAGCAGTCTCAGTGCTATGTGCCACACGAAAGCCGGACTGCTGACTATGGAGAATCTCATTGGCTTCGACGTATGCCTGGAGTTGTTTGGTGGCGACCTTGTCCAATACCTTTAATAGAAAATTACAATTGGTAATCGGTCTGAGGTTACCCGGGTCTCTTTGATCTAGTTCAGGCTTTTTTGGCATTGGTGTGATTGTTACTGTTTTGATATCTGTTGGTACATGGCCATCCCGAAAGGAAGCATTCACCATTTTGGTAAGTAGGGGGGGGCAAAGATATTAGCATTCTCTAGAATGAGTTTGGATGGGATTATATTTTTCGGCACAAGCAGTGGGTTTCATAGATTTAAGGGTTAGCATAACTTCTTCTGTCATAATTTTCTGAAATTTAAAAGGTTCTTGGAGCTTTATGGGTGTTTGGGTGTATAATGTTTTGACCGTTGTCGGATTCTCGATTACATCAAGTGAATTACATTCAATGTCAAATAACAATCCTTTACAAAGGTCAGAGCACTTCTTTATAGACAGTTCACAATGCGTATTATCTTTCTGTATAATTTCAAAAAGGGAGGCTGGTGGCAACAAGATTTTCCTGTAAACTAAGAAGGACAACCATTTCATCCTTTTTCTTTTTATAAACACTTTTTATTAGCATTTTCATATTAAGACAAATGCCCAAATGTTAGTAATTTGCACAATGTGAATTCCCCACCCGCATTCCCTGAATCCAATTGCTTCCCCTGCCTCCCATCATGATTGCCCTCCTGATACTCTGTAACAGTCCCTCTTCAGCGTTCCTTGCTCCTTCCCTTACCTCACACTTTCTTCCCATTTCCCCCATATTTTGAAGAATTTACCTTGCATCCCTCTAGTCCAATATGTAATTTTGTCCATGATGCGACAATGTTCCATGCCCACTTCCCAGTTAGTTAGCGTTGGCATGTGTCTGGACTCCCACTTGACTGCCAACTCTCTTTTAACCACCATTGCCGTAATTGCTATCCGTTTATTTTCCCATCTTGTCCCCTTGAATTCTCTGTTAGTATGCAACAGTAGCATTTTGGGGTCCTTGGGGACTGTTCTGCCTAGGATCCTAGTCATCTTGCCAAGGCCAGTGTCACTCAGGTATAAGATCAGGCGGCATTCCCAAAGCAGCTGGTAAAAAGGTACCCACTGACCCCCCACATTTGAGGCACATGTCATTCATGGCTCTGCTCATCCTGTAGAGCCGGTCCCTCAAGTAGTATACCCTTTGTAATATCTTATATTTGATCAGCCTCATACGCAACGATATATTGACCTCCCTGGCCGCCACCACTGCCTCCACCCATTCCTTGCTTTCTATGGTGCTTAGATTGCTTTCCCATTTTTCTTTTAGGTGTGTGAGTGGGGGGGCTGAGAAGATGTTAATGGCTTGGTATAATATCGATATCCCTTTCTTTTGCAATGGCTCAGTGAACAAATTGATTTCTAATGGACTTTGTTCAGGTAGGTCAAAGTTGCCGCCAAACTGTGCCGCCATTGCATGCGCCAGGCGTATGTACATGTATCTTTCCCCCTGTCCCAGGCCGTATTTCTTTTTAATTCCCGGGAAGGTCATTAGAACACTGTGCTCAATCACATCACTGATTTTAGTGATCCCCGCCCTGGTCCAACATGGCTGGTTCCCCAGTTTCCAAACTTCTCCAGGCTTGGGTTGTCCTACGGTGGCTGCGATCTAGTAATCTTCCCTTTATAACACATCACTCTTTTGCTTTTGTCCCATATGTGCCCTAGTCTCTGCCAGGCTGGGGGGAGATGCCGCCACCTAGTACTCCCATACAGCATCTGCAGTGGGTCTGCACCTTGCATTGATTCTAGTTCTAATCATTTGTGAGACAGATCTCTCCTTGCAAACAGTCATTCATTGGCCTCTATTAAGTGGGATGCCCATTAGTACTTCCTGATGTCTGGCAGAGCCACCCCTCGCGCCCATATTGATCTGGTGTGCAGGTTTATGCGAGGGCTCTTGTTTCCCCATACCGCCCCCCTGATCAGGGTGTTGATCACGTTGAACTGCTTGTTCGGAAGCCGCAATGGGGTGTTTTGCAGTACATACAACAACCGGGGCAGTACTAGCATTTTTTAGCAAGTTGACCCTTCTTAGTAACGTCACCAGAATAGTTGCCCAATGCTTGGTGTCCTAGCATAGACTGTTGAATACTGTGTTGAGGTTACTCTCTAGGAATTTCCCAAATCCCGCTGTACTCTTATCCCCAGATATTTAAAGCCGCTTACTTCAACTTCCACCTCTGACTGACATGACGTTTGATTTCCCCCAGTTTATTTTTAGTCTGCAGTGCCCTCGAAATTCCTGCAGCAACTCAGTGATTCCCGGACTTGATCTCTCCGGGTCCCCCAGGAACCCCAGGATGTCGTCTGCAGATGAGGATATCCTGTCTTCCCAGCCCCCGGGCCACTTGAATCCTTGGACAGATTGGCCCGTTCTAAGGGTTTGTGCTAATGGCACAATCACCATGAGGAACAATAGGGGAGACAGTGGACATCCCTGTCGGGTGCCCCTCTGCAGCGGGAACTAGCAGGACATATGGCTGTTGACCCGCACCCGGGCCAATGATCGAGTGTGGAGCAACTGCACCCATCTCATGTATCGAGGCCCAAGTTCCATCTGCCCAGATGAAATCCCACCCAACTGAGTCAAAGGCCTTCTCTGAGTCCAGAGTCTTGACCATGTGGGTCTCATCCAGTGACTCAGAGAGTGTTAGAACGTTATGGAGCCTTCTAATGTTCATCTGGGTGGCCCTCTCCGGCACAAAGCCACACTGGTCCAGGTAGATTAACCTACTGATCCGCAGGAGCAGGCTGTTTGCCAGGACTTTTGTTAAGATTTTGGCCTCCACATTCAATAATGAGATTAGTCGATATGAGGGACATTCATTCAGTGGCATCACTTTTTTATGGAAGACCACTATGTTGGCCGTCGTCAGGGAGTTCACCTTTCTCTCGGCTTTCCTGTAGCATCTCTAACATGGGGTCACTTACTTTATCCCAAAAAAAAACCTCCACAATTATACCAGGAACCCATAAGACCCAGGTGTTTTCTCTGTCTACAACCTGTGGATAACCCCCAAAATGTCCTCTTTTGTTATATCCACCTCCAGCTCAGGGCGCTCCTGTTCACCCAGTTCTGGCAGGGCTATGCTAGCCAAGTATCTGTCTATCTCTATAGATGAGGCCCCAGGAGTCTCTGCGTAGAGCGTTTTGTACAGTAGCACCTTGGAGCATATCTCATGCGCAGAATGGAATTACCAGAGTAAATGACCTCGGACCCAAATAACCGGACAGACTCAAGGAATATGGCAAAGTACTACTTTATTGTCAGCTGAAATAAAGTAGGGAAATCTTGTGACAATAGAAAATGCAGCTCACACACTCTTGGTTAATTTTCTCTTACACAAAGACTTTATACTTCGATGTACGTCAGCTATGACATCATCCTACGTGTCAAACAGTAAAACCTATTGAGGGGAGGGATTGGTTAGGCAAACATATATACCTATAGTATGTATAAGTGTTAATAACATGAGTGGCTGCCTCAAAATACGTATAATACTGATTTTAAAAATAATAACAGTGATTGGCATCTGCAACATTGTAAAGCATGTTGCTAAATAGCCACTCTGGATTGGTTGGCATGCTCTCTGAACGCTGGACATTCAGTTCGCTAGCAGCACGTAAACAGAATGAAACCCTGGTGCAGAGAACAATGTCAGACCACTGCCCACATTGGTCAATTAGCCTACCATCTTCTCCTTAGTAGTGGACCTTGCTGGCTGTTTTCTTCTCTGGGATTTTAAGGGAGTCGGGGTACACCACTATTTTCGTCTGAAGCTTAATGAATAGAACTTGTTTTCGAGTCTTGTACCATGTGTCAATATACCATGCATTTGTACATTTCGACCTGTTATTTACTGCTATTTTATTAAATTATGCTGGGCATTATTACTCCTCTTGGTCTCTGGAGACTTGGTTGCTCTGTTTTACTTTTGCTTTATGCACTCTTGATTATCCAGTACTCAGCACTTGCTGCTGATTTCGCTTCTGCCTAAATGTGCCCTTTGTTCATAGCTTATCCTGGTTAACTCCCTTTGTACTTTCCAATTGTCTTGTTGTGTCTTGGTGTGTCATCCTTAGTCTTGGTAAAGGCGATATTCTTCGTTCCTCGCAGGAAGCTGTTTTCTGCTGTGTTTCTGATTTGCAGCTACGGTGTGTCGCTGAGGTAATTTTGACACGATCTGACTTCCATCTTTCGATCATGGCCGCTTTACTCATGTTATAGTTTCTACTGCAGTAAGCTTATATGTAACTCATCTACCTTGCATTTCTTCATATATACATGTGTTGAGCTTCATCTCACTTGTCTTCTCTGCATAGATGTTTTCTTCATCTGTTTATACTAGATTACTTTGTTACTTGGATTGCACCTTCATTCAGTGTTCTTATATCGGTTCTGTGCATCAACGTGTCTTCCCTTTATGACATCACTTTACTTTCATCTGTTTGCAGTTACAGCTCTTCTATGTCCAATGCTTTATGCCAGCATCCTTCAACCACATCAGTGTGAGGATACATTTGATACGGTTGTCTGAGTGCATAACGTCTCTCATATCTTCAAAGTGGTATTGGGATGATACCTGGTGCCATACACAGAGTCTTCTTGCTTTGCTTCCAGTATGACAGATGTGATGGCGCGGGCACTAGAGATTACTTCATCTGCTCCTCTACATTACCCCATCTGGAAGAGTCCTTAACCCCCTCATTCTTCTCCACCTTCTCTTCACAGCGTGGCTTCTTTGGGATTCATATCTTCGTTACCCCTCTTAGGTGACCTGCATTCTTTATATGTTCATCCACACTCCATGTCATATAGCAGCACTCCCCGGATGGTGGACAGAATACACAATGTCCTATATATTTCTTGTGATCCTTAGGGTAATAGAATTTCATTCCTGTGGGTGCCAGGGGACATCCCTTTATGTTCTCATGTTGCTGCTCTCATTTTGCATGTGTTCACCAGTTTCAGCATTTATATCGTTCATTATCTTAATAGCTTTCTTTGCTGTCTCCTGGCACTCTCCAATGATGATTCTCACAATGCAGAATCTAAGCTGTCAAGACTCAACCAAAGTGGTGAGAGTACGACACCCTCCCCCGAACCACAGAAGCCGAATAGATTGACCCCTCCCACTGTGAGCATGTGGCAGCCAATGGGGGGAAGAGGGATTAGGGAGAGGTTGTGGATAGGTAGTGGGTAGTAGGACACCGGAATGAGGATAAGGAAAATGTAGATTGGATAGGTATGGGGGAATTTTGGGGAAAGAAACACATAGCATTTGCTATACTCCTAACTCAATCCTAGAAACGCTACCTGTCATAATTTCCTACCCTGTCAATTACATCCTACCTCTATACTTCCCGTACCTGCTGCAGTGTGGAGATTTCCACTATATAACTTGAGACATAAGCGTATTTCACCAGAAGGACATGGCTGTAATTTATGACCCCATGAAGCACATAAAGTAGCACACCTGTTAACTTGGACAGGAAACAGAATGGGTTGTAGTGCATAGAGCACACATGAGCACAAGAGAAAGCGTGATGTGACATACAGGGGGGATTTTCCCCTTCATGAAAGAAACAGACACATGGCCACACCATGTAGTGATGGGGGCAATGGGTCACTTGGCTCACGTATGTCCCTTTGGGACATATAAACACAGGGGCCCTGGCTGGACTCAGCCCTGGCACTTTTGGCGCTAGCCTCAGATAGAGATGTGAGCAGGAATACTTTATTTCAGTGCAGGCATGATTTTACTTTATTTCAGTGCTGGAGTGCTTTTATTTTACAAGAACTTTCCAGGAGCTGAAAGCCTTTATTCCAGAGAACATCCTCATGTGCTGACTCATCGGGTGTGGCTCCCTAGGCCTGGTCTTCATGTGCTGACTCATCGGGTGTGGCAGGGTGTGGCAGGCAGGCTGAACCTGGTGGCCGTGGCTTCAGAAGCTCAGCTATATAAGGTGCTCCATCCTTAAAGCCGGTGCTTCACGTTACTGTGCACTCGCGTGCTACGTGACGCTCATCGCCGCTTGAACCAGTTGACTTACCTTTGAAACCAGGCGTTCTCCTGCATACTCACCTCCAGGAAACAAGTGCTTCATCGCTTCATCTGCAGACTCGTCTCCTGACATCCAGTGATCTTGATCCCGATGCCACAGCACCACACTCCGCATCCACGAACTCGGACCCTATGAAGAAGAAGAAAGACAAGGTTAGAACATCCATCCTAGGGCCGTGCCGCATTTGAACCCTGTGCGCCCCCTAGTTAACAACTTACCAGCTACTGTACCGCTGCAGCTTCGTTCCTCATTCCCTCCGGCTGCCGCCTCGAGCTCCACTACTTCTGTCGGGCCGGCAACATCACCTGCAAGGGAAGAAAGCAAAAGAGCAAACATCATAAGTGGAACGGACAACAATACAAGGCAACAAACTTTACAATACAACAAAAGCTGACGAGGAAAGACAAAGGCAGACAGGAACATTTACCTGAAGTATAGTGGCTTAGTCGCAGAAGGACTGGACTACCACGTGCAAGGGACCAGTGAAGGAACTCGGTCCAGATCATACAAGCGACCCTGCCAGAAGCAGCAGGACGGAGTGCTTGCCAAAACTAATCAACAGGAGCAGTCCGGAGCAGCATCACCTATTACCACAAGTCACCACATAAGCACAGGGGGTGGAGTCGGACCCGAGCGACTTCACCCCCGGGAGGGCTGCAACCGTGCCCCAACACCTCTGCAGAGACCAGGTGAGCGTAACACATAATTGCACCCATGTCTGATTTATTAGGGTACTGTACTGTAAGTGCTCTCCATACGTCTGCTGTGCAATTATTAAATGGCGCTGCATCATTTGTCATGTTTTATGCCATTACACTCGAAACCCTGCTCGTCTGCAGATGTCATCAGCTCTCTCTCCTATGATGCCTGCTAGCAGGCCCTTTACGTTGCACACTGCTAACGTAATTTCTGCCTTCATCCTTTCTAACTCATTGGGCCTCATTACACGGAAGGCGGTGAGCCATGGCGCTATTAGCGCCATGGCTCATGCCGGTAAAATACCGGCACCGCCTTGGCGGAAAGGGGATTTACCGCCCCATTCCAAGGTTGGAGGGGCGGTAAATCCCCCTTCCGCCATTGCCCTTCCCCATTCCCATTTCTGCCCCATAGGGCTCTATGGGAATGGGGAAGGCGCTAATTACGGCACCGCAATTTTGCGGTGCCGTAATTAGCTCCGAGGTCCCTTAGCGGGTTGGTTTTTAACGCCTGCAAAAAGCAGGCGTTAAATCACCAACCCGCAATGGGACCTCGTAGTACGGCGGTAAGGGTTAACGGTCACCGTTGCCATTAACGGTGACCGTTAACCCTTACCGCCGTCCGTGTAATGAGGCCCATAGATCCATATTCCTGCACCCGTGGTCAGACTAGGCAGTTTACATTTCAAGTTATCTTTATCTATTTGTGGCTATGGTATATATTGCGGTCGTCCTCCCCCTTTCTATAATAATGGACATAATGCATACCCTTGCGCATAATCATACCCATCTACACTTCTTGTTTTCCAGCTGTGGCTAGTTTTACCCATCTATCTTTGTCCTGCCAGTGACCTTAATCTGCTCTCATATGGCGTGGATATATCCCCTGCACTGCGCGATTGTGCTGGTGTTCGTTCAGAATATGATGTTGGTTCTGGTGTTTTCTCTTTAAGGTCTTCTAAGTCTAACCATTTTACCCCTTTTTCTATACTTGGATCTATTGAAAAACTACATATACCCTCTCTCTGTGCCTTTTCATTTTGTTCCCTTTCTTCGTCTGACATCATTTTACCCCAGCTTGTATTGCTATCATCCCTGTCCTCGTCATTAAGGTCTAACCCACTTACGGACAGTGCTCTATGTTCGTCTGCCTTTATGTCACCCACTCATTGTTCCCTTTAGTTTTATAGGCATCCTTTTCCCTCATTTGCCTATATAGATCCCCAATCATTTTCCTTATGCCTTCTACCTCTTGCTCGTCAGCCCATGTCTGAATTCTCGGTATTCCCTGTATGGCACTACTACTGGCACTATGCATCTCTTAACAAGATAATCTATTTTGTCATCTTTTTGTTCCCTGCTCCTTCTCATTTCTTCTTCCCTTCTCCTCTCCCTATTCTCTTCTTCCTCTCGCCTTCTTTGCAACATATGTTGTTTCATTCTCTGCGCTTCTATTTTGCTGCATATCTTCTACTCTATTCTCTCTTTCTCTTTCTTTTGTTCCTCATTTTTCCCTTTTGTTTCCTCTCTTTCTTATTCTGCTCTTTATATGTTCTTTCCTGTTCCTTTACTTTATATTCCCATTCTTCTCTTTCTTCCCTTTCTGAAATGCCATTGATACCTTTTCCGTCTAACTTGAGTAATATCTGTCCTCCCATCCATTCTTTTTGCACTACAATCCCTTCCTTGGCTCTGTCCTTCTCTTCTTTTTGTCTCTTGACTCCTTCCTCTATTTCTATCTGTCTACTTCTTCGTTCATCATGCTCTTTATATACATTGCATCTAGATTTTCTTTTTTCTTTAATCTTACTTTCTTCCATGCTTTCTTCACTATTATATTTGGGATGTGCATATGTTGGATTAACATACTCTGCTGCTGCCTTTAATTCCTCTATCAATTCCCTGTTTATCTTCCATTGTACTATCATTTTTGGGAGGACTTAGAAGAGCTGAGGGCGTTACGTCCTCGTCCTTGTGCTGATTGAGCATCCACTCCTTCTCAGGTGGGTCTTCTTTCTCATTTTGATACATCTACCATAACTCTAAAATAGCTAATATTTTTTGTAACTTCTTCCCCGTATACATAGCATACAGATATGTTATCATATGTCATAATACTGTAGACAACAATACAGAAGACAACAAGCCTTCTTGAGGCCACGGCATAAGTGTTTTATTAGTCATACCCTTCACCCACTCTGCATGATACTGTCTAATTTTAGGTGTGTATCTTGGTTATGTCCTTGAGAGATGTCAAAGGGTAGTGTCCCCCATGATGACAAGCCGATTTCAACTCTCAATACTTAATAGGTTCTTAAAACACTCACAACGCAAAAATCGATTTGGGCGAGCAATATCATTTACCAATAAAGATCACTAATCAATATTTTAACCATTTTTAAAATCTTTACAATATCGTTTCTATGTATGTCTTCATTTTTAGTTCTATTGATTCTTGCTGGCCTGTTGTTCTATTATTACTGTTGCACGAAACTTTATTTAATGTGACTATTTTTCTCTGTTTGATCATTCTTTGATTGACGTCAATCACTTCATTTTAAGACCTGATATTCAACTGATTTTATTACTATCGTCTTATGTTTCTTAGTTTATACACAATACAAGTTTTACACTGATGTGTTTATGACCCCAAATAAACGTGCACTTTTATTTTTCTGTGATCATCTTCCTTTAATTTCTCTTGGTAAATGTATCTCATCTCACTATTTACTCCATTTTGGAGTCTAATATGCATTCTTCTTAATTGGCACTTGCCTCAGCAATCCCTATCATATAATCTACTTAGAGTCTAATGTGTAATCTTTTGTCCCCTTGCAACCTGAAATCGAGGTATCTATCTCTTTAAACACAAATCCTGTTACCATGTACACTTAGACTATAGCCCCTCCCTTTTATTTGCCACTTTCAATGCTCTACTTACATCCGTGGCTCAGCTCGAGTCGCTCGGCATAGACTCTTCCTCAATCGACCAGTTCGACTTCAGTCCGTGGGGCACGTGCAGGGACCTGACAGGTATTTCATCAAAGGGGCACCTGTCAACCACTTCTTTTCACATGTGTGGATTGCACACAGCTCTTCACAGGAAGCTCCACAATCTTCTGGCTAATGGCGGAAGATGTCGATCGTCCGAGAGTCTAGATCTGTCCTGAGGTAGCTGCATCTTCAACCATCCGCACCGCTACCAAAATGTGCAGTAGCACTTTGGAGCGTATCTCATGCGCAAAATGGAATTACCATAGTAAAAAATCCCAGACCCAAAAACCGGACAGCGAATATGGCAAAGTAATACTTTATTATCAGCTCAAATAGAGTAGGGAAATCTGGTGACCATACAAAGTGCAGCTCACACACTCTCGGTTACTTTTCCCTTTCAAAAAGACTTTATACTTCAATGTAAGTCAGCTATGACATCATCCTACATGGCAAACATTAAAACCTTTCGAAGCGAGGCATTGGTTAGGGGAAGATATATACCTATAGTATGTATAAGTGCTAATAAGGATGCCCCTTATCTAGTAGGCGGGACTCGAAATACGTATAAAAATGATTATAAGAATAATAGCGAATTGGCTTCTGCAACATTGTATAGCATGTCGCTACATAGCCACTCATGATCGGTTGGCATACTCTGCCATCCTTTGACATTCGGTTCACTAGCAGCACGTGAACAGAATGAAACCCATGTGCAGAGAACAACATCAATTAGTCATTAGTCAATTAGCCTACCATCTCTCATCAGCTAGACCATGAGCCAAGGCTTCTCCTTTGTAGTTGAACTTGCTAGCTATTTTCTTCTCTGATATTTTTAAAGGAGTCACGGTACACCACTATATTCCTCTGATGTTTAATAAACAGTCCTTGTTTTCGAGTTTTGTACCAAATGTCAATAGATTATGAATTTTCCCATTTCAACCTGTTATTTACTGCTATTTGATTTAATTATGATGGGTGATATTACTCCTCTTGGCCTCCGGAGTCTTGGTTGCTCGGTCTTACTTGTGCACTCTTGATTATCCAATACCTGGCACTTGCAGATGTTTTCGCTTCTATGTGTTCTAAAAAAAAATGTGCCCTTTGTTCATAGCTTATCCTGGTTAACTCCATTGTACTTTCCAATTATGTCTTGCGGTGTCATCCTTGGTCTTAGTAAAACAGATATTTTGTGTTCCTTGCAGGAAGCTGTTTTCTGCAGCGTTTCTGATTTGCGGCCCTGTTTTGTCTCTGAGGTAGTTTTGACACTATCCAACATCCAACTTTCCATCATGGCCACTTTACTCATGTTATAGTTTCTACTGCAGTAAGCTTCTATGTAACCCATCTACCTTGTGTTTCTGCATATATACATTAGTTGAACTTCATCTAGTTTGACTTCTCGTCATGGAGGATTTCTTTGCTTCTTTATACTTTATTATTTTGTTACTTGGATTACACCTTGATTCTTTAAGTATTCTTATATCATTTCTGTGCGTCATCGTGTCTTCCCTTTATGATGTCACTTTACTCTCATCTGTTTGCACTTGCAGCTCTTCTATTTCCAATGGTGTATGCCGACATCATTCAACTACATCAGTGCGAGGATACATTCGATACATTCGATAGGGGTGTTTGAGTGCATAACGTCTCTCATAGCACCAATGTAGTATTGGGACGATACCTGGTGCCATGCACAGAATCTTCCTGCTTTGCTTTCAGTGTGACAGAGGTGAGGGGGAAGGCACTACAGATTACCTCATCTGCTACTCTGCAGTTTGCTAATAATACGCAAAGGCTAGGGCTAGGGCAAAGGCTAGGGCTATGTCCTCCCCCTCCATGTATTCTCCCCTTTCCCATCCACTATGGCCCGAACCCACCTCGCCCCTTCCTCTCTCCTCTCCAACCATGCCAGCATTCCCCCCCTTAATCCCCTAGCATGTATACCCCTACCTGCTCCATCAAGCGTGCCTGCTGGGCTTCATCTTTTGCTAGTACTTTGAACTCCCCTTCTGCATTGGAAAGGGCCTGCTTAGTTTCAACCGTCGTTGCCTGGGCGTGACAGCGCTCCATCTCCCCCATCTCCTCTTTTTCCCGTAACTGATCTCATGTGCCCCTATTGTGCATTGTGCTGCCCCCCAATCACTGTTGTGTACGCTTTCCACCATGTTCTGCTACTGTCTACCGTCCCCTTGTTCAGGGTAAAATACTCTCTGGTACCTTCCAGAAGCACCTCTTTGATACTACCTTTCCCCAGGTAATATGCATTTAGTCTCCATTTCCCCTTCCTGGCTTATGCCTTCCCTTCTAATTGAATATATAAAGGGGCGTGGTCTGACAGCCAGCTGTGCTTATACCGAGCCTCCACCACCTGACCTAATGCTGTGCACGTCAGCAACATATAGTCCAGCCGTAACTGGCAGTTATAGGCCTGTGAATGGTAGGAAAAATGCAGCTGATCAGGGTGTAGATCCCTCCACACATCCCACTGTCCCATCGCAGTCAGGGAGGATGCGACATTGGTGTTGCCATCTCCCATCTGAGGCGGTGCACCCTGGGACCATATGTGCCGCTGCCTGTCCATGACATCATTAAAGTTACCACCTACGATTGTGGTCTCAGCCCCATGTGTCACCAACATTGCCTGGATTTCCACCAGAAGGTCGGCCTGCGGTGGCAGAGGTGCATAGACGCTTACCAGTAAGACTGACTCCCCCCACAGTTAGTCACAATCCCCATGTAGTGGCCACCTCCATCTCTTATCACCCTTTTGACCTGTAGGGATTTGGATTTTTGCACCAATATTGCTATGCCCCGAGACCCACTATGGTAACCTGCGTGTTCCACCACATTGCACTGCCCTTTCCCTAAGAACTGGCACATCATGCCCATCAAGTGGGTTTCCTGTAGTAGGATTATCTCCACTCTGTGGTCTTTGATGTATCTCATTAGTAATCTCCTTTTATTTTTGTCAAGCATGCCATTAACGTTCCAAGTTAAGCATCTGAGCATCTTACGTTCCATCCCTGTGCCTGTCACAGCGTGCCAACCTTGGGCCCATAACATTGCTGGCATATGGATTCGAGTCGGTATTCGACTGATAACTGTCCCTCTCCTTAACCACGGGAGATGGGACCTGGTGTGCGTGGCTGTGCGGAGTGGTTGCCCGCCCCTACTGACACGTTCCAGCCACCTTCAATTCTGTTAATATACTGCTCTTGACCCAGTCAAATAGAAAATAACACAGTACTTGCTGTATCTGAGCCCAGCCGTCAGGCCAGGCCACTTCTTGTAGCCGGTCATCTGTTGTCTGTGGACATATAGCTTCAGAGGGTCCTGGCTCTGGGCGGTTCTGGTCGGGCCTTGCCTGGTGTCGTCTGTTATTGTCGGTCTTCCAGCTGGCCCACTATCGACTCAGCCCAGTTCCAAGCTTCAGAGGGTTTGGTGAAGAAATGCACGCCTGTGCTGACCACCGACATGCATGTTGGCCGAGTACATCATTGTGCACTTGACCCCTTTCTCCCAGAGCTTCCTCTTCACTGTGTCAAAGGATTGCCTGGCCTCCTGGACCACTTTGGCAAAGTCCGGGTAGATTGCCACAGCTGCTCTGTGGTGCTCCAAGGGCCCCCTCTTCCTTGCCATTTGGAGGATGACGTCTCTGTCTATATAGTTAAGCAATTTAGCGATCATTTGTCTGGGTGGGGGCCCCATCCGTGGTTCCTTCATTGGGAACCCTGTGTGCGCACTCTATGGAAAATAACATGATAGACCCTGAAGCCCATCCATTCCTCCAAGAACAGCTCCATGGAGGGGCTTTCTGCTTTCACCAGGACATCGCTCAGACGAATGTTGTTCAGGTGGGATCGCCCTTCTGCATCTTCCATTCGGATTTCCAGTAGCGCCGTTCTTTTTAACAGTGACTGCGTGTTCCTTTGCAACAGTGTTATGGCATCTTCGTCCGCGGAGATGTAGCCTTCGGCTTCCTGAACTCTAGCGGACATGTACTGGAGGTCCTGCCTCAGGAGCCCTACATCTATGCCCACTGTCTCTATTCTTTGCTCCAGTTGCACCCTCCCCTTTTGGATTGCCTTTAGGATGTCTTATGTCATCGTGAAAGCACCCTCCGTTCTTCCTGTCTCTTCCTCCGTGGTGCCTGACATTTTATCCTTTTCACTGGTCCTTTCTGCCGTTCCGTCCTGTGCGAGGTTGTTGCAACCTCATTGCTGTGTGCCAGTGATAGCATTTGTGCCTGTGGTACTCCCACAATCCTGTCCCTTTCCCCCTGCGTGGCTGTGGCTATCGCCTGCATGGAGGCGCCGCTGTGTGTGCGTTGCGTGGAGCAAGGGGAGCCAATAAGCCCTTGTCAGGCTCTTCTGCCTGATTGATTTAATGGAAGTCACAGCTCAGGGCCGTGTCTGGGGCAGGTAATAATGTTGGGGCCTTGCAGTGCTTCTCTCCACTCTTGTACCCTGCCTGGAGGCACAGCATTCACACAGCCCTTTCTTAGTGTGTGGATGTTGTGCACCAAGACCTCCTGTTTGTCACTGTCTTTATTTCATGGGGACTGTAGGTGAGCCCTCCTATTGAAAAATGCTTTAGATGACACAGGAGGGAAAACGTGCTCTCTTCCCTTGCCGCACCCAGCGGCCATGCAGTGCCATATCAGGATGTCCTGAGGCAGCCACTGCCCCGCTCTCTCTATTATCTTAAGTGCTTCCTCGCCGCACCTCCTCCTCCTCTCCCACCATTGCCGCTGGTCTGCTACTGCCTTGCCGCCCCTCCTCCACCACTACCAGGTGACTGCAATTTTCAGATTGTCCCAGCGCGGTCCTGCCAGAAAGCAACTTCGAGGAATGGTCTACCTCACAACCCAACAGTGTCCGCTAGCTTCACTTGTTCGTGTCACTTCACTTCCAACAGCTCCTGGATTCATTTTAAGGTTCAGAGCCTACTTTTTCAGCATTTTGGCAGCCCTTATGCATGGTTTTGGGGCAGAGTGATGTGGAGAGCGTCTAATCCATGCACCCTGCGCCACAGCGTCCCCTCCCAACCATTTCATTTGAGGCCCAACTCAAACCTTATAGCCACCAGCAGGATACAGTTCGGCAACTTCAAGAGTATATGCCAAATTAAGTGTTCACAGGCATCTAGAGCCTCACTCACATCAACTTGTATCACCTCCATTCCATAAATAATCTTTGGGACCACTTTGCCCTCATAAAATGTAATAAGTGGCCATACTGAAAACCTACAGTACCTGAGATTTAACCTTGACATTTGGCCTGCTAAAAGGACAGCTTTTTGCTCTAAATACTGCTTTGGAAATTCGTTTGTCGGTTTTGACCAAATGGGAAATCCCAAGTATTTCAGGCAGTCAACCTTTTCTAAGTTATTTACATTCAATACATATCTACCAGGCTGTTTTCTTCTTTGAAAGCCTGCACCAAACTGCAAGATCTTAGTTTTGCTAGCATCTACTTTCAGGCCATTGTCCGCTGAATAGCCGACAAATAGTGTAGACGTCTTGGAAACCAACAGCAGTACAGTCTAGCAATAAAAAGTCATTCACATACGCAAGATACATTATTTTAGTAGCTGCCAACTTCGGGGGAACAAAACATGCCTTAGACAAGTATTCTTCCAGATTAGAACCATACAGGTTAAAAACACAGGGAGCGAAAATGCACACCTGTCTGAGGCCAGATGTAGTAAAAATACATTTTATTTATCTGCCCTGTGCATCCTGCCTTACTTGGTTCCATGTAATAATGTCCCCACAAAAATATCGCCATTCAAAAATATGGCTGAAAAATGGCCGTTTTTTGTGGGGAAATTATTGCATGGAACATGTGGGGGACACCCCCGCAACCTCCAAACCCTTTTTTTTTCTTTTTTTGGCTGCCCCAATCCCCATATATATGGTCACTCATATAATATCGCCACAACCTTTTCCCGGCGATATTATGTACGGCGACCATATATATGGGGATAATATTACCTGATACCCCTTACTTGACTATTGGAATTGGAGTATAGTTTAATGATCAGAGTAAGTAAGCCAGGGGGATTCCTCATATATTTAACTTTGACCATAACTTTTCTCTATTTACCAAGTCAAACGCCATGGATAAATCCATTAACGCTATATTGATTTTGTAATATTTTTTCCCTTTCGACATCTCATAAAAACATTTTTAAAATAATCCATTAACCGAAGTTTCCATATACTTTTGGAATCCAGTCTGGAATATTGGAGGTCTGCCCACTGTTTCCACCCATGTGGTCAAATGTGTCAAAAGAACGGATGCAAAAATTGTACTGAGCTCAACCACTGTAATGGGATGGTAGTTTGATGGGTCTGTACGTAGTGCCTTCTTAATATGGGCACATTTTATGATGTTTTCCATGACTTTAGGTCACTCCAGATTCAAAAATGTCATTAAAATATAATGTTAAAATAGTGGCCCAAACTTCAAGAGAAGACTTGAACAGACTATTTGCCAATTGGTTAGGGCCTGGAGCAAGAGAAGAACTGGCCCGGTTAATGATTTCCAGGATCTGTTCCGTAGAAATACGATATGCAGAGAAATTAATATCATACCACTCGGCGCCAGTCGAACCTGAAATTATGTTAACAGTGGACCTTGTGTATAGTTTTGTATAATACACAGTCCAAAATTGGGATTGCCCGTATTTCGGGCTGATGTTCGCCCAGTGCATTTACCACAGTCTAAAACCTCATATCACTTTTATGAGTTAGTAGACTGAGCATTGTTTCTGCATCTCTCTGGAAGGCAATTCTACGATGGTTCTTCACCCAATTCCGATGGCTCTGTTTGTTTTTTTATGTCAATGACTGCCATCGATGATTCATTAGATTTTGTTTGCAGCTTACGTATATTAGATCTTAATTTCCTTTTGATTTCCCTTACTTCGGGATCAAATTTGTGTTTTTACGATGTTTATGGTTACTAGATAAAACATTCAAATTGGGGAATAGTTTGTTCAGTGAAGAATCTAGAAAAAGAGGAAAACAATCAGAACTCAGAACTAAAAGTGGCAAATTTTGGTATCCAGTAGTTATAACTAATAGAAAACAAAGAATGCATTAACAACGAAAACATTTACAATTAAAAAATATCACATTTAAAAAATATATATGTATGGAGGTGGGGTAAAGGGTTAAAATGGGTGTGGAGGGAGTTGGTGTGAGTTTAAAAGCATGAGGAAATGAGGGGGTTAGTGAGACCTCCACAAATAAAAAAAGAATACAAAATTCAATTCGTTAAAATCACATAAAACCCAATTTTCCAGTCATACGTATTGTCTCCCAGGGTTTCACTTAAATAGGCGTCCAACTGCGTCATTCTGTGGGTATCCCAGATAAAACAATTTCTGTAGAGTTCATTGTGCCTTGTAACAGAGGATTAACCAAAGAATCAGTAATAGCAAGTGCAAATATCACCCGTATCATACAGTGATCACTCAATGATGATGTTAACATATTAAAAGAGGTGCCCAATTGGAAAAAAGTATCAGCAAGAAGGCACGCGAACTACATGTATTCATGGAATCGAATAGGGAAAACCCGTGCACGTCAAAACACACGCACACGCACAATTACGTCCACCACACGAAAGCGGCGGAAGCACCCGCGCGCAGCATAAAAGTGCGTGCAAACAACAAACAAGCATATACAGCTACAATGAATGTCCCGTTCCTCGCAGCAGTGATCGTGGGACACCGCAGGAGGAGGAGAATAGCCAGGCCCTGCATTTCTTTGCCCAGGACCAGTCTTTTTGGGATGCCTGATGACCAGATCTATGGCAAGGATAGGTTTCCACCTCATAACATCCTAGAGCTGGTCAGGGAGTGAGAGGATGAACTCACAACACCCACCCTGTGATCCCAAGCATTGAGCCCCTTGGAGAAGGTGCTCAATGTACAGCATTTTTTGTCCACTGGATCATTTCAGCGGACAACTGCCATAGTTGGGGGTATCTCACAGGCCACGCAGTCACGCTGCCTACACCAGGTGTTGGCAATCATCACTGCACGCCCCTTAGTCCACAGGCACATACACATGCCCAGAACATGTTTAGAAAGGCAGGCCGTGGTCCTGGACTTCTACAGGGTGGCACACTTCCCCAAAGTGCTCGGTGACATAGATTGCACCCATGTGGCCCTACGTCCACCTAGGGCCACTGAGCACATCTATCGAAACCGCAAGCACTGGCATTCCATCAACGTGCAAGTGGTATGTGATGCCAAGGGAAGCATCACCTCTGTCTATGCAAACTATCCTGGGTCCACCCATGATAGTTTCATATTCAGAATGTCTGCCCTGAGCCGGGCCCTGGAAGCTGGGAAGCATGGCGACACATGGCTCCTAGGTGAGTACAAATGCCTGTGCACATGCATACATGTCACACATAGACAAATACACAAGCCCAACTAATGACAACCATTATCACCTTACCAGGGGACAGTGCCTACCCTCTGAGCACCTACATGATGACGCCCATAGGGAACCCCACCACACCACCCCAGGTAAGATACAACACAGCCCATATTGCAACCAGGGCCATAGTGGAGCGCACATTCGGAGTGCTCAAGTCACACTTCCGCTCCCTTGACCGCTCTGGTGGACAGCTACTATATGCACCCCCAGTAGTGAGCAGGAATATTGTGGCAGCATGTGTCCTGCACAACTTTGCAACATGACATGACGTACCGGTGGACATGGTGGTGCCCCCACATCCCCAACCACACGCATGGCCGTTGCGCATGGGAGGCGAAAGGGCATGTGTCGAGGCAGCCCGTATCCAGCTTGTGGCCACATTTTTCACCTAAACTCCAACCCCTGCAGAGTGCACACAGGCCTGGCACATACCAGGTCACAATCGATGATGAGAAAGGGACAGTTAACTATCACTACCTTACCACTCTGAGAATGTGTCTACAGAGGTCCCACATTGTGTGCATCCCTAGCTAATTAAGCACAACCAATCCCATGTGACCAAAGGGAACACATGAAAGGCACCCCCCCCTTGCTAAACAGGGCATGAAAGGACTGGTATGTCACCCAAACCCTCCAAACACTCCTGAACCCCGACTGCCACACCATACCATGGTATGCAATGGCAAAACATCCAACCATATGCACAACACATGACACAATAGTCATAAAGTGCCACGTGAGAAATGTAAATAGGCACCAGACAATTGTACCTGACATGGAATCGGAAGAAATGAATGACCAAAACCTCACACCCTGAAAACGGTGGCACAAATGCATGCCACCAGTGGTGCAACCAACAAAAGTCAGAATACCTGTTGCCATGCACATTGGACAATTGCAAATTGCCATATCAAACACTGCACACTGGACAGCACAGTGAGTGTGCTTTGCATTGGTGAAAATCCTTCTGCATCATTGTAAAAAATGGCATTCAACCAAATAGTACCCTGTCATGCATGTACAAGATCAGTGACTTGGAAGTGAACATGGATTGTCGTGACACAGTATGCTTGAGAAGGCAATCTGGGTGCACGCGTTTTGATGGTGTCAATGTAGTTGTGGGGGCGTTGCCTATGTGTATTTGTCCGTAGGGACATGCCTAGAATACATGCATGTGAAATGAAGTGAGTGCCAGTGTCCCGTACACAGCACATTTGAACAACGCACCAAGGACCCCCCTGTGTGTCAAACTACACCCATCCTCTGACATCTCAAAATGAAGCACTACCATCAGCCATTGACCAGCAGAACATATCATGTACAGGGTACCCCACATCGGAAATGGCAGACAGTGACCCATTACTGAATCTTAGAAATCCATAATACGACCTACACACAAAGTTCATCCAAGCGCATCAATGAGGGAGGGAATGAAGGAGAAGAACAGTACATTCCTGCATGTCCTTCAAACAGTCCACAGTGTGATAATGAACTGGAAACGCAAACTACATATTACAAGTGGCTGGAACAATAAGGGACAGTCTAGGGAGGGAATGTTGGATTGCATAACTAGCATCAACATTCCTATGCCTGACGGCAATAGTCGCATTGCAGGAGTCACATAAGGAGGTGAGTGAGGGAAGAGGTGAGGAGAGTAACAAAACAAGCGACAAACTGTGGTAGGTCTACAAAGATTCAAGATAGTGCTGGGAAGGTGGAGAAGAAAGACAGAAGGGAAAGGGGGAAGAGAGGACCTGTAATCAGTGATGGAGTGACTAATGATAAATGTAACTGGCAAAATCATACTCAAAATGTCGAAGGTGGGGTGTGGAAGGAGGGAGGCAAAAGGGCAAATGTCTGTAAAAAACAAGTGCGTACGTATCACCATGCCTGATGGCAATTGGGGTAGTGGTTGAAAGTGACAGCCAGAGTACAATGAAGAGGGCAAGGGTGGTGGAGAGGGAGAGGGAGGAGAGAAGGGAGGAGGGGGCCAAGCTCAAAATGACTAATGGGGAAGATGGTGAAAGAAAGCACATACAGGGGGCAGAGGGAAACCTGATGGTGCAGGAGAGTAGGGGATGTGATGATGAAGGGGGGGAGACAGAGGGACACTGACGGGCAGGGGAGACAGGGGGGCATTCAAGTGACTGAGAAGGCATGTGGACAGGTCTAGACAGGGCCACCTTTGTGAGCCTTTGGTATTGGTGGCAGGCTCAGTCATCCTGGTTGGCCGGATTGTCACAAGGGCCAAGTGCAAACAGTGGGAGGGGGAGCAGGTCCATGACACAAACAGTAAATTCAAATCACGAACAATGCAGTCATAACTCAAATGGCACATCCAAACCCCAGCCACGGCTGGAAAATGGCCAAAGTGGTGCTAGCAAGGAATGGGTGGTTCTTGAAATGCATGGTTACAGGGGTAACTCAGCCTTCATGTGGCATATCAAAATCACTGGTGGGAAACTGTCCCAATTGAACATTCTCATCAAATGACCCCTCCCACCATC
Source organism: Ambystoma mexicanum (assembly GCF_040938575.1). Classification (NCBI taxonomy): domain Eukaryota; kingdom Metazoa; phylum Chordata; class Amphibia; order Caudata; family Ambystomatidae; genus Ambystoma; species Ambystoma mexicanum. The sequence continues at coordinate 643,985,626 of NC_090939.1, forward strand.
AGTGTGTTGTACGCAGCCAAAGGGTGCATGGTACCAGCTACAGCAGGAAGTGCATCAACATAGACAGTCAATACATAACAAACATCTCAAGCAACATGATGAAATGCACAGTCAGCATAATACTCACCAAAGTGAAGTCCAGACATGCATTGGAGGAACCATCTGGAATACCCACTAGGGGTGTACACACAAGTAGAACTGCAGGCTGGCCACAGATATGACAGAAGCCCAATGCCCATGTGTGATATGCTGTTACACCGAGCCATCCTTGGGAGCTCATGGAAAAGGGAAGCAGGAGTAGCATATGTGTCAGGACCCCAAGCAAAACACATACACAAGACAAGCCTGAATGGGCCCAGCTGGTACACACAGTGGATGCCTTCCGATGCCACAAAGCACCACACTGTGACATGTATGCACAATAGACAAAATAAAATTGGGAAAAAAAAGAATTCCAAAGAAAATACAAATTAAATCAAATAAATAATTTAAATAAAAAATGAAAAGAGTAATAAAAGAAAGTAAAAAAAATCAATAAAATTTAAGAAAACCAGAAAAAAACATAACAAATAAAAAGCAAAGAGAAATCATTGTAAAAGAACAACAAAATAAAGGGGAAAAAAATGAAAACTGAAAATAAAAAGATAACATACTTAACAACACACTTACCAAAAACCATACAATTTTGATGAAAAATCAAAAATATATTTTATTAAAAAAAAACAGCTGGAAAAGAAAATATTTGCAGGAAAAAAACAAAAATCAAAAATGGCCATATATGACCCAGAGGGTGGGAGGGCACCCAGGAGGAGGGAGGTACAGGGTGCACCTCAACAAATACAGGTGTAGATGTTGAGGTAAAAAAAAAACTCACTGGGCTCTGCACCTGCACGCCCGACCTATGCGGGAGATAGGTTGTCATCGTCATCCTCTGGATCTAAATCAGAAGGTGGACGTGGTGCAGTTGACTCACCACGCCTAGCCGCACCTTGTCCCTCAATGGCAGCAAGCATGCGGATCTGGTAAGCCAGGTCCTGGCGGGCAATGAGATTGAGGTCAGCAGGCATTACCTCACGTGTCACACGTGCTTCCTCCTGCAGGGACTGATGTGTGAGATGGAGTTCTGCTTGCATGGTCTCACATGACAAACGGAGTGACTCCCGGCTTGCACGGAGTTCAGCCGAGATGGTTCTTTTAATCTATACCATCCTGTCTTCTGTCCGCCTACTCTCATCCACCATGAGGTCAGCTAGAGTAGATCGGAGGGCTTCTTGTTCCACCCTCAGGGCCTCACGGTGTGCCTCTGCTTGAGCATTAAGTGTTTCATGCAGAGCCACCATTTCAGCCCGGCGCGCCCTGTCACACGCCGCCATGCCCATCCTGAATGAGCGGCATGTGGACTGCTTAGCCCGCTGATGGAGCACCATTTGCCTTACAGAAGGGAGGACGGAATGGCCCACACTTTCCATACCTTGAATCATCTCAACTGCTCCCCCCTGTTGCTGTGCTATGGCAATCATGGAACGCTCCCACTCAGTTGATCCCGGTTGCACACGGCCACCACGTTGCCGGACACCACACCTGCTGGGCCCAAGCAGCCGTGGTCCTTGCTGGGTTGGTGCTGCCCGCGGCTGCAGGGCTGCATCCCTCCGTCGATCTGATGCCCCAGGAACATGGCCAACTGGTGTTGAGTGTGATCGTGCACCCGTAACCACCACAGGCGGACATTCCAACCCTGCCTGGCCCCCTACTGCAGGTGTTGTAGACAGAAGACCATCCAACATAGGATCACTTACCAGCGACGGCACGTCATGATGCAGATCCGGCTCAACATAGTGGTCAGAGGATACATCAGAGCCTGACTTAGAGTCAGCTCTGGACATGATGGCCTGGAGCACCTGTGGGTTCTCGTGGGCTGCCACCCCACGACCACCACTAGTGCCTGGTTGGTCATGTGAACTGACCACCGTGTCTGGGATGACATCTACATCCTCTGCCGCCAGTGCGTCATCACCTGCAACATAAAGAAAAGAAACAAGGACACGCATGTCAGTAGCACATACCACACACATACAGTTCACAACATTGACACCCAAATAATGAAACAGCCATGTCACAGGCAACTCAAACTCCAACATGCATCCAGTGGCATTGAAATGCAAGGCCATCCCAAAAGCAGAAAAGGATGTGTGCAAAATGAGAATGCAACATATGTATTGCATGTTGCACATCACCTGCATCACACACAACCTCTAGAAGGCATATATCCAATGCCAAAATGAGAGATGGGAACAAATGCGCAGGACTCAACTACAATCAACTATGCACATTACATGTGTTTTAGGAGGCACCTACACTAGTGAATTTCCTTACTGTGAGAGGAGGGACATGGGTACATACATGTCAGGTCAACATCACACAGCACCATCATGATTGCACATTGAAGTGCTTAACTTGGCACAGGATTGGGTGTGTGCGTTGCAGTGCATGTGTAGCCCCTTAACTTACAATATGAAGACGTACGTAGTGATGACAATATTCAAACATTATGGCAGTGTAACGGCAATTGCAGCCATCATGTGCAAATGGCATGCAGCATGGTTTCCGTGAAACACCCGCCCTCTGGCCAATAGCAGGGAGGCACTGCACGGCAATGACATGTTCCATGCAGAACTGTGCATTGCCAGACAGTGTAGGCATGTGTCTATTGCATTTCGTCATTCAAATGTCACTACAGCCGATGAGAAGTGGACATGATGGAGAAGAGGTGAGGAACCATCCATAGTACATCCATGCATGTAGAAGATACCAGTTGAAAAGAGGCCGTGGGCCTGTAACAGGGGGAGCCATGGCCATGATACAGATGTGCACAGCCTAAAGTCGTGCGTGATGACACAGAGACCTATAGTGAGCATGACATGGCTGTCCAAATGAGATGACACTTGGATAATCCTGGACAAATACAACCATGAGCAAGGACACCTAGGGGCATACATGGAATGCACAAGTAACATGATCGTGCACATATGTGCATGGGGAGCCACTGCCATCAGCACACTCAGAGTGAGCCACACTGCACCAAGGACAAAGGATGTGTATGACATGATGTGACATCTCATCAAGCCTGCACTCGTACACAAGTGGCTCAGAGCGCAAACAAGCAAAGGGAGGGGAACAAGGGAGAAAAGGAATTCAAAACAACTATCATACGGGGCACAGTGACATTCAGAACACGCACATGCATGGAGAAGGGATAAAAGGTTGAAGACCCAGGAAGGGGGAGAAGGGGAACGTGCCAAACAGAGGAGACCAAAGAAGGAAATTAAGTCCAATGATAGAATGCCCATTCAAATAGTGGTAGTGCAGCCAGCAAGTGGTAAGTGCAAGATGATTTGGACAGGGAAAATCTGATGAGTGCAGACAAAGAGTGCTGGACTGTATGGGGACACGCACTGGATCCATTGATATGGGAGGCCTGTAGGCAGTGTAGCAGGGAGGCAGGTTGAGCAGGTACCTGATCCGATGGACATAGTGTGTGCAGGGGCAAAGTGCCAACAGAGGAAACTGTTCAGTTGGTTAAAAGAGGGGCTAATGCAGGAGCAACTAGGTAGGTGTTGAGGTACTTCCAGAAGCAGATATATTTCTCCTCAAGAATCAACGTGGCCATTTGGCTGTTCAAAAGTGAGCTCCTAGCTGCACACACAGATCTGCTCCTACCTTATTTATTCAATTACCGACTGACCTTGAGGGAGTGTGGGGTAGAGGAGCAAAGGACTCAAGAGGGGAGGAATTGGTAGAGGGATTGTTGAAGGTATTTTCTACCCAGTCCCAAGAAAACCTTGTGCACAATGCAGAGCGTATGAAGTAACATCCTTGCATCCACTGGTAGCCAATGAAGGGGTCACAGAGCTGGAAAGATAGGATCCCAGGGCTTGAGTTCAAGGGCAAGTCTTGCCGTCCTGAACTGGATTAGTGGTGGAGGGTGGAGTGTGGAGGCAGGTCGAATATTGAAAGAGACTGTCACAGTACTCCAACCTTGAGTAAACCAGAGCCTAGCAGACTGTGAGCATGTAGGAGAATGTTAGGAAAGGCACAGTACCCTTGAGGAGGTGGAGCAAGAAGTTAATCCATCTCAAGATACATCACAAATGTGTGTGTAAAAGGAATGTGTTGAGTCAAAGGTGACCCTGAGGTTCTTGGCCTTGCAGGTGGAGGCAGGAGGAGGGCCAAGTGGGGCTGGCCAGAGATTGATGGCAAAGGATGGCAAAGGTGTATTCATGAGGAGGATGTCAGTCTTGGTGGCATTCAGACAGAGCCCGTAGGTAGTACACCAAAAGCAAATGGCAATGAGGCTATCAGAAATAAGGAAGGGACAAGAGGTGGCCAAGGGCAGCCAGGAAATGAGTTGGTTGTCATCTGCATAGCACCGGAACTTGTACAAAAAAATTATAATGCAGTAGTCAAGAGCTGCCAGTTGCTCTCCATGAATTGAGGCCGAGAGGTCAGAGCCCTGGTGAACAACACAGGTGGAGAGGGAGATTGAAGATAGGAAAGAGCCAACTTGTAGCTGGGCGAGTCACACATGCCAAACACACATTTCATTGAGTTACACGCATCAATACTCACCAGATGATGCATCATAATCCATCCTCTCTCCCACTCCACGGATTTGTTCTTCCGGGATGAACTCTGAAGCAATCTCCTCATGCTGAGTGAGTTCATCCTCCTCTGGTGGTGGCCCACCACCAGTCACCAGAGACATGGGGCCTCATTACACGGTAGGCGCTAAAAAATGTGATTTACCTTCATGGCGCTATTAGCGTGTCCGCCATCGTAGGAGACCGCTAATAGCGTTCCATTACGAGTTAGCGGACACGCGCATAGGGCCATGCCGGTAAATGACCCTACCGCCATGGCGGAAAAGCATCTTACCGGCTCCGACCAAAGTGCTGATAGCACCTCCGCCCTCATGCTGCACGCTGTTAGCGGTCACTGCTATTAGCGGTCACCGTAAAACACCGGAACCGGAAATAGCGTCATCGCACCGGAACGGGAAAGAGCCCGGCGGCCATCTTTAAAAACACAATCCATTGCCATCCCCTGCACTCAGGACCTGCAGCAACACCACGACTGGCAAAACCACATCCCAGAAGAACAAACAATGCCCAAGGCCCTAAAGAAAGCCGATGCGCGCCAGCGCAAAGAACGCTTCTCAAACGAGGAATTGAAAATGCTGGCAGACACCCTGGCTGCAAATGCAGACGTAGTGTTCGCTAGCGACATGCGGCGCCCGGCACTCCTGAGGAAAAAGGAAATCTGGGCTGAGGTGGCGCAGAAAGTCAGTGCGGTGGGCTCCACCCCCCGCACCGTAAAGGACGTGCGCAAGCGGTGGGATGATCTGCGCCTCCGTGTACGCAGCATTTTATCGGCCAACAGGAATCTGGCCATGGGCACAGGAGGCGGAGGTGGATCCCCGATGAAGATGCAGGAGTGGGAGGAGACATGTGCCAGCACCATTGGCATAGAATCCATCGAGGGAGTGGGCCGAATGGAGTGTGGTGTGGCAACAACGTCAGACGGAGGTGAGTGACCACGCAAGACACAGCAATGCCAAGCATGAGTCCCTCCCCCAAATGTGAATTGGGAATCAGCTAATGGATGGGGTCATCACACACACATGTACACAACCCTGCATATATGCCCTGCACATCCCCACACAACCACATGCATGCAGCACCTCACACACGTGTCACCCTGACACATGTCCGGATGACCCACCCATCTGGCCAACAACCTGCAGGCCCAAAGTAGATGTCCAAATCCAAAGAACTGCAGCAACAACAACATATGCATGATGCACGTTGACCCATCACTGATGTTATCCCTGTCTTGCTCCCCCACAGGGTCACAATCTGACAGTGAGGAGCTGGACTCTGCAACGCAGGCCCCACCACCCAAAAAGCAGGCCAAGGGAAAGGATGCAGGCACCAGGCCCAGTACATCGAGGGGCACTGGGATATCTGGAGTGGCCCAGCGTTCAAAAGCCACCCACGCAACGACCACACCAAGGGTCGAAATGCCATCCGACACTGTGGCAGCACCCCCACCACCCACCCCCACCACTCAGGAGCCAGTGCCAGAAGGCACACCGTCCGCAGCCAATAGCTCCGTTGGGGAAGCAGCAGCCACGGCACCTATGAGTGATGTGGACGACCCATGTCCGACACCGGAAGGGCAGCGTACACCCAGCCCCCAGCTGTCCCCACTCCACAGCCCATGCAACACATCCAATGGCAGCATCCATGAGGTGCATGCCGGAGATGCAATGGATGGGTCATTCAGTCCCGTGGCGAGCTCACCTGATGTCGGCCACATGCAGCAAGCTGCGCCGAGGAGTAACAGGGGCAGGGCCGCAGACGACACCATGAGCCTGATACGCCAGCGCCAGGAGGAGCTCAATGCCCTGGTTGCCCGGCAAGTGAGCGAGGCTGCCTCGACCAGGGAGGAGATCCGGGTGTTGTCAAGGGACATGAAAGCTGCCATGGACAGCAACACGACGCGCCTATGTGACGAGATGGCCGCTGTGAGGCAGGTCCTAACGCGCATTGCTGAGGCGATGGAGAGCATGCGTCACTCACAGGGAGCAGATCAACCAGCCACGCCCTCGTCTACTAGCTCCGACCAGACAACCATCCTGCGCAGGTCCAGCCGGTCCTTGCGGCGGTCAGACTCACAACCCCCCAATGGTGGTAGTGGAGGAGGGAAGTAGGGCCAGCCTGTCCCTGTTGACACTTGGGAACTAATGCAGCACTGATGTGCACACCATGTTCGGTGGAGTTGTGGGGGGAGGGGGGTGAGGGTGTTCGGTGGAGTTGTGGGGGGAGGGGGGTGAGGGTGTTTGGGGGAGTTGTGGGGGGAGGGGGGTGAGGGTTGTTGGGGTGGAGGGTACATGCACATTTGAATGTCATAATGCTCAATACAGACGTAATGGCATGGATAATCACATGACTGGACATTGATAATTGTGTATGTGTGCTTTATTGTTGAAGGGTGCACTGTGATTATGTCCTCCATACACCCCGTGCCCTGAGCTGAACACCAATTGCACCCTCCTAATCCATGTGCATCAGAAACAATGGTCTATCAGGTGCTGCCGCACAGCACGTCCCTCATGGGCATCGCCACCTGCATGACCTGCAGCCCCCTCTCCTCCATCCTCATCCCCGTCATCATCCTCAGACGGTGGTCGCAGTTCTATGTCAGGGGGCATTGGCACATTCCGTCTGATACACATATTGTGAAGCATGACACATGCCATGGTGATCTTGGCCACCTTCTCATGCCCGTACAGGAGTGCCCCGCCCGACCTGCTGAGGCACCGGAAGCGTTCCTTCAATAGGCCGAATGTCTGCTCGATCACCACGCGGGTACGGGTGTGTGCATGATTGTAGTCCTCTTCGTGCCTGTTCTGTGGGTTCCGCACAGGGGTAAGGAGCCACCTCTTCAGGGGATAACCTGCATCACCTGCATGGGTGCAACAATGGGTATGTGTAAGTGTCTACATAGTGGAGCGTGCACATATCACACAAACAAACATTGCATATTCAACGACATCCACTGATCCAAGCACGCATGGCAATCAGGGTAACTGCAATGTGGGAAGGTGAGGTGGTCCTTGCAAGTGGACATGCACCATGCATGCATACAGCAGGGATTGCCATGTCCCGCCAGAGTTTAAGTGATTTGTGTTTCCTGGCCCTGGCAACGTTAGTGCCACACTGCTAGTACACTGCCATTCCTTAGTTGATGTCCCCATGCTGTTTGATGGCAATTCTGTGGTGGGGTACGGGTGTGCCTCACCACAATGGCTACAGGGGATCCATTTGTATGCACTCATGTGCGCGGACCATTTCTGATGTTGTTCAGCGTACATTTCAGTTGTGATTTTGATATGCATGTTGCTGATTTGTGTAATGGGGGAATGGTGTGTTGTGCGGTGTGCATGTTGTTTGGAATGGCCTGTTTGGCGTAATGGATTGATATGTTTGCCGTGGCACTCACTTCCGGCATGTGGTTTTGTCTCTGGTCCATTGTGGGCTGCCTCACTGTACAGTGATGCAAATATGTATGTCCATTCTTCTCATGACACAAGTTCACGCCCAGTTGGAGTATGCATCTCCCCCCCCATTCACGCCCAGTTGGAGTATGCATCTCCCCCCCCATTCACGCCCAGTTGGAGTATGCATCTCCCCCCCCCCATTCACGCCCAGTTGGAGTATGCATCTCCCCCCCCCATTCACGCCCAGTTGGAGTATGCATCTCCCCCCCCACTCACAATCCACATCACACTGACATGTGGTCGGCCTGCTACTCACCAAGTAGCCACGAACGTTGTCCAGCATGTCGCTCCATGTATCGTGGTATTGTCGAGTTCCGCAGGACCATTGCATCATGGGTTGAACCGGGATATCGGGCACAGCAATGTGTGATGATCTTATTGGAGTCACATACCATTTGGACGTTGTTGGAGTGGTATTGCTTTCTGTTACGGTACACTACCTCATTGGCATGTGGGACCAGCAGTTCTACATGGGTACAGTCGATGGCCCCGATGCAACTTGGGATGCCTGCCAGTGAATGGAAGCCAACTTTGGTGTTGGAGATCTCCTGGGCAGTCCGTGGCATGTATATGTGTTGACTTGTGTGCTGCAGGAGGGCATCGAGCACCTGGTTCAGTGTGCGTGAGAATACTGGTTGTGATATGCCATGCATCTGACCTACCGTATGCTGGTAGGTGCCTGTGGCCAAGAAGTGGAGCACTGTTACTACCTTCAGTAGAGGGGGGATGGCAGTACGGATGTCAATGAGACTCACAATGTCGTTGTATATCATGTCTACTATGGTGGTGATGGTATCCCAGTCCAGACGGTACAGGGTGTGTATCTGCTCAGGGGTTAGGTTGACTGGACTGGCTCTGATCCTGGGAATTGGTGGCTGCCTCTGTGGTATCACTAGGTGCACTGGTGGTGCTTGCTGCGCCTGTCTTGCCCTCCTCCTCCTCCTCCTGCGTCTCCTCTGTGCTGCCTGTTGTTGTAGCTGCTGCACAGCAATCATGTCCTCTAGCCCATGTAATGCTGCTAGTATTGCATCCATCTTGGTGTGGGAATGGGTGTGGGGAGGGGTGTGGTGTGCTCTTTTGTGCTGCCAGTCTCCATTGCCTCCACCTGTGCTGATTTTGTCCACCTGTGGCAGGTGGGAACTCTGCTGTGCTCTTTTAACGTGTGGTTCGCGATGCCGGTATTAGCGCCTTGCCGGTAAGGGTTCTTTGGGTCTACTACATGCCGGTATTGCCATGTACGCATGGCTTGTGATGCCGTGATATTAGCGCTATGCCGCTATTTCCGGTCTGAGGGGCCGCGCGCTCACGGACTTGCCGCTAATAGTGCCACCGTACTTTGCGGTGCCGCTAATAGCGGTATGTCCGGTTCGTGATTGGGGAGGGGATTTACCGATACCGGTAATCCCTTACCGGTAACGGTATGTCCCTACCGCCTACCGTGTAATGAGGCCCATGGTGTACTTGGAGGCCCGCTTTTGCTTAGCACTGCATCTGAGGTCATTCCAGCGATTGTAGCAGTCCTGAGCTGTGCGCACCTGGAATCCCATGGATGTCACACCATCCGCAACATGCTGCCAGTGGTCCCAACGCTGGTGATGCATTGTATGGCACTGTGGGCCCACAAGCATATCGCGTTGGAGTTCCGACACGTAGTCCACAAGGAAGTCCAGTTCCTGATTGCAGAAAGGCTTCTTCCTTGACGTGCCGGAGGCCGGAGCTGTGTGTCTGGGTTCCCAGCCTCTTGTGCAGGAGCATGCTTCCTCCTTTTGGCCGGTGGTACTGACCCTGAGGGGGCAATGTGGCCCTGATCAGTGGCGGCAGTGGCGCTGGTGGACTGGACCAAGGCAGTGGGTGTTGGTATGAGGACAGAAGGTCTGGCTTGGGTCTGATTCACTGCCGGGGTAGTGTTGGCTGCATCTGCACATGCAGTTACCACCACCCGGCTGCTTGGGGCAGCAGAAGTCATAACTGCCCCAGATATGTGTGCCACAGTCACAGCCACAGTGGACACACATGAGCCCAACCTCCGGACAAGATAGAAATCGTCCTGGAAGTCCTCGTCACACAACGCAACATGCGCTGCCTGACCCAGAGCCCGGGTGGAGGTGTCCACAGCTGCACCTGCAGCTACCACCACTGGTGGGCCCGTGACAGCAGATGTAAATTGCTGTTGGGTGATATGGGCGCCAGGTTGTGATGCAACAGCTGCATCACCAGGAGCCACAGGGGGTGGTGGCATGTCTGCACCAGCACGTGGCTGGGCATCACGCCCCAGAGGAGTACCCCTGCCTCTCCCCCCCTGTAGCCACCCTGGCCACCCTGGACTCCCCGTCCTCCCTGGTCTCCGCGCCAACGTGCCCGACGACGTCCAACCCTGGGAGGACGCCCAGCTTTGCTGCCCTTAGCCTTTGGTGGCCTCCCAACCATGGCACCGATGGAAAATGGGCTATGGGAGGTTCACTCAACAATTGTCCTGGGAAATTGGCTAGAAGGGGGCAGGGTACTTGAGGGAATAGATACCCCAGTGCCCCTGCAAGGCTGTCTGTGACCCCTGGGGAAAAATGACAGATCACACAATGCTCAGGCACCCCCAAAAAGAAACATTTGAAAACAATTACAAATATCAAAAATTTACAAAATATAAGAACAAGAATTGAAAAAAAAAACAAAAAAAATGTGCATGTGACCCCGGTAGCCCACGTGTGTTGATCTTACTTCCAGCAGTACGGTGTGGCACCCAGAAACACAAAAGACACGTACGTGTGGAACACACAGGCTACTATGACCTCGCAAATGGAACGCATGCAGAGGGGGAACCACAGTGTGAAAAAAGAATACGTGACTCACCGCCTGCCTTGCGTTGAAAAAAATAACAAAAACACACACGCTTGTGCGCGTAGGCAACACCCCACCAAAAGAAGAGGTACGGACTTCAGACGCTGTGAAGTAATCGCGTGTGATTCCAGCAGAGTAAACACACGCGCCGGTCTCCACGAACAGCACGTACAGTGGTCTGCTGGGCCGCGCTCCCCTTTAACCCGTGCTGAGGGCCTTTCTTCTAATTACACGCATCCACACACGGACGTGATTTTTTTGCACGTGTGAATGCACCCGTGCTGAGAGAAACGCCTGCGCGTGTTACATCACATATGCGCTTAAGCGCTAAGGGCCTTTCCTCGAATTACACGCTGACGTGCTCTTTTTTCACATGCCAAATCACTCCGTATCAAGCTGGCCACGCGACAACAGACGGAAGACCACGCTCCTGCCCAGAAGGCCATTATCCTGTCCTCCAGAGCCCCGAGCAGACTCCCACCTGCCATCTGCTGCTGCCTGCCTGCTGGCCACGTGCCCTGCCATTTGGTGCCTGCACGTCAGCCATTTGCAGGGGTCCAGTTGCTGTGACCACCCCTGCTGGAACAGAAGACTCCCGACTGCTGTACCATTGCTCCACAGCCAAGCCCCAGGACCCTGTTGCCCACCCACACCTGCCTCGGGGGTTGCCATGTCGGGGGAAACACCATCAGACACCACTGGCAACCCCCAGCCAGAGAGGTAGAGGCCTGCCAGCTTCCCCAGCAGGAGAGGTTGGCATCCTGGTGGAGCAAGTCCCGGGGCATTATGATGCCCTTTACGGAAGAAGACACGCCGACAAGGATGGACGGGAGAGGATCTGGCTGGACATCGTGGTTGCCATCCACGCGAAGGGGGTGGCAACCCATGACATGCAACACGTCCGTAAGCGCTGGGAGAACTTCAGGTCCAGGACCCTCCAGGTCCAATTTACCACCAACAACATGAGGGTCCTGGAACGTATTAACCCAGCGCTTCACCGCCGGGTCCTCGAGAGGGAGTCTGGTCCGGAGTCGAGCGGTAAGTGTCCATACATACTTATTGGATGCAGTGCATGTTGAGGTGTGCAAGGAGTGTGCAGCTTGGACATATGTCTGAAAAGGCCCATGTATGGATGTGTATGTGCAGGGACATGACTGTGCTGCATGTGAGTCCTGGCATGAGTGATGCACATGAATGGTGTATGTGTTACAAAGCATGATGCACCACTGCATGTGGAGATGCACACATGTTGGTATTTATGTGTATGTACTATGGCATGGTTGGGGTGTAACACATGGATGCTGGTTACACCTTCATGTATGTGCACGGCATACATGTGCATGTGTGGGTTGCACGTGTGCGACCGTGATACAACATGGATGCATGTGACATGTCTGAACCCGATTGGCCGATGTGACATAGTTGCTAATGATTGCACTGTGACAGGTAGTGGAGATGTACAGATGCATGTCTGTCTGTTGGCGCGTGTGCATGTGTGCGACACTCCCCATGTTGCTTGTCACATCATGCCAACCTTTGGATGTTCATGCTGTTGTGTGCGTATGGATGCTGCTGCTTGCTGCACGATTCCTGTCAAATTCTGCATGTGTGTGGGTTCAAATGACATGAGTGTTGGGGAGTGTGATGGCATCTGTGAAGTTTGACACTGCCATTCATGTGCAACTGTGACATGTGTATCCAACCATTTTACAGTGCCCTGATGCCTGTGTTCTGTCTCTCCCTGTCTGCAGCGTCGACTGTTGAAGAGGGCGGAGACGGTTCTGTGGCGCACAGAGGCAGGGATCCCACCACCAGCCAGAGACGCAAGGCCCAGCTCTCCTCCCACGTTCTCATCTCTTCCAGGAGTGAGGAGTCTGGTGCCACGTCCACGGCCGCAGCCGCCGAGGGAAGATCCAAGAGGCGGAGGTTGGAGGTGGACTCCTCGTCAGCATCAGGGGCAGCTGATCCCCCACAGGGGCCTATGGAGGAAGATGGCACGGAGTCATCCAGGTTGGTGGGGAGTTTGGTTGAGGAGGAGGCCGTGAAAGGCCCATGCAAGGGGCCTGGAGGGGGGCATTCCACTGGTGCTAGTGGTGGAGTCCAGGGGAAGGGACAGGAGGCAGCACAGGCCACAGCGGAGGTGCCTGTGTGTAATCCTGTCCCCGATCCTGTGACTGCATCATCCCGCACCAGCAGGGATGCCTTCATCCAGACCTGTTTGCAGGGAGGGGATGCGCGAACAACAACTTGCCTTCGTCTCCCCGCGGACGTGGCAATCCGCGACCGGGTTGAGCCTGTCCTAGCTGGGGTGGCGTTGCGTCAATATGGTATTCAGGATGATGTGCAGGGTTCTCGTGAGGACAATGCACGTCATTTCGAATACCTCATTGACCACGTCGGCCTACTAGGACGGGTCACCCAGGCTGGGTTCCTCCTTGTGCTGGATCTTCTAGCGACCCCCTCCTCAACTGAACCCTCTATGCGCCAGTCGTCCTCCGTGCCATCTTCCTGCCCAAGTATCACAGTCGGGAGTCGGAGGTCCAGCAGGGGTGGCTACCCCAACAACTGGACCCCAGCAAGAGGAGGACTTGCAGGCATCGACCAGCAGGGCACATGCACGGCAGCAGCAGGTTCAGGGTGGGAGCCATGATGGCTCAGAGCCTTCAAAATCACAGGGGCAGGCATCGGCCGGAGGGCAGGAGGACCCTGGATTGGGAGTGTCTTCCATGTGGCAGCAGTTGGGCCAGCGGATAGATGCGGAGCGGCGGCGGGCGCAGGAGGCACGGCTCACTATGGTCAGGGCGGAGAACTCTATGCGCAGGGCATTGAGGCGGGCTGAGTGCCTCGAGGCAACTCGCAGGGAGTTGGAACAGGCCATGACTGCATCCCTGCGAGACCTCGAGGCCAGGGAAGAGGCCCGCCTCCGGGACATCGACATGGAGTTGGATGATGCCCTGGCCCGGAACATGAACAAGTGAGCCATTGGACTTGCCCGTCGCCATTGTACATAGTTCATTAGTGTTAGGTTTCCTTTGTTTTTTCTTTTGTTTTGGAGTTCATGGACATTGCTCCAATTTATGTGTATAGTTTTTTATTCATAGGACTTTTTTTGTAGGTTTCCTTTTGTTTGTGGATCATGGACCATTTGGACTTCCATTGTATATAGTTGCAGACTTGTACATACTTTCTTACCCAAATACGACCAGTCAGCATAAACTTCCAGCTCTTTCTAACAGCTCCCCGGACCATCCTGTTAAAACGTTAGAACTAACCACTGATAACATCAAACAGACTATTGTGGAAAAGCACCATCTTGTGGGTTTTGAAGGAAAATGCGATCTACTTAGAACAAATCGCATCAATAGACCGTTTCTTCTAACCTTATTTAGCCGAATCCCTCAACTACGGATGTTTAAATCTGAAGACATTTTGAGAGTATCACTTTCTACTGAAAACAATTATCGGTCAGTGTCTTACTTGTCCTCTGAAGTAGTTTTAAAATATCTATGGTTTAATCGGGAAGGCATAAAAGAAGAAGGCCTTGCTTTAAGTTCAATGGAAAACGAACAAGAAGCGATGAAATTCATTCAGTACAAATGCCCACAGGCTCCCACCTCTGATCTCAATGCTACTTCACTATCTAACACCAAAGAAGAAGGAAATGAAGACATTAATGAATTGCTAAACAAAGTGGCCATTTCTCACGACTTGTCGTGGTTAGCCCCAATGCTTAACTCCATTCTTAAATCTAAAGAAGCCTCTGCTCAATCGTAGCTTCCCTCTAAAACTTGTTTAACTGTTCAATCGTGGAACTCTTGTGGCTATCATAATCTTATGCAATGGCACGCAACGATCGATGGCCACAATAGGCCTTCAATCGTTATGATCCAAGAAACCATGAAAACTGCTGTCTTCTCGCTGCCCGACTATACAACTCATTGCATTCCAGCGATACAAGCTTCAGCTGGTCGTCCCTCCGGAGGCATCCTTATAGCAGTTGAAAATGCGCTGGGGTTCGGTTCCAATATTGTGTGGAAGGCTGCAAACTTATTAGCAGTACTGTTAAAGACAGATCTCCTCCAGTACCAGCATTTAATCGTCATTACAATATATTGGAACCCTGCACACACTCCAATTGATGAGATGTTTGATCTGGTGGAATCTTGCCTTGAATTTATCATCCACGAATACAAGAACGTTGAAATCATACTAGGTGGCGATTTCAACTGCGATTGCAAGACCACCACTGAGCTTAGAGGCTCAAAAAAAAATAATATCCTATCTAAGCAGAGAGATTGGGATTTAGACATCATTATTCCTGATTCACAAACGATATGGACCACATGGTCTAGGGAAGCTAAATCCTCAACTATTGATTTTATTTTCGTTACTTACAATTTACTTACAATATCTACCCCATTAAAAATCATCTCAACCTCTTATGGTGACCACACTCAAATCTTTGGCACCTTAAAGATTAATTTCACCATTCTTGCAGTTGATTCTTCTACAACGCTATGTGAAATTGATCGTCCCCACCTCTCTCTTAAATGGAGCCAAGCTCTATGTAAACAATTTATTCAATACGTAACGCTGGCTATTTCCAATCGTCATATCTCTGGCAATTTCTCTATTAATACCACAGAGATAAATTATCCAGAAATCATTCTGGCTGCCATATCTCATTTCAGCAAATATAGAAAAACTGTTACTACCCATCGCCATTCATTTGATCCCCTCTGTAAAATGCAGAAGCGTGAAAAAAACAAAGCTATTCGAGCTCTGGAAAAAAATAAGACTATTTCTTATAATACATATCAAAGACAGCGCAACCGTATCATAGCATTTTACAAGCAAAAACTCAAACATTTAAGAATTCTAAGACACAATGAAATCAATTGCAATCTTATTAGAGCAATTATAGCTCATGATACGCGCATCATCTGGCGAACCATCAAAAATAATCAGACTCAGGTTCCCTTATTATCATTACACGCCATTTCTGAAGCAACTTGGCGCACCTATATCAAGCACAAATTTCGGATGCCCGATCAATTCCAGAACACCATCATCAGTAAGTTAAGATACCAAGACCTTCCACGCTTAAGTTGGTCTACTGCTGATATTACATGGGCTATTTCTAAATTGAACCACTCCAAATCTGCTGGTCCTGATGGTTTTCCCCCCTGCCTATATAAAGCAGATCCAGATTTATGGGCCCAAATTTTAAAAAGTAAATTTGAGACCATTCACAAATCAGGAATTGTACCTATCTCCTGGCTATCGGCTAATATCATACCGATATTTAAAAAAGGAGATCCCTCTTTACCTCAAAATTATTGGCCCATTGCCTTAATAGATACAGAGGCTAAACTGTTCGCAATCTTACTTCTTTACGATCTAGAAAAATACATCGAAACTCATCAGTCATATTCCAAATATCAAACTGGATTCAGGAAGGGGATGAGCACCTCGCTCAATGCCTTGATAATGGCATTTACCATCGCCGGAGCGAAGCCAAAATCTGCTAACCCTGTTTATATTGCACTGATTGATATGACTTCAGCCTTTGACACGGTCATTCGGAACGTACTATGGTCCAAACTAATAAAAATGGGAGTACCCCTAGTGCTAATATACTGGTTCATTGCTCTTCATACTACCACTTCTTATAGAATCAAACTTACCACAGAGGGCCGCATAACCAAACCAATCAATACTGAAATAGGCCTAAAACAGGGCTGCAACTTAACCGCAACCTTTTTCAATTTACACTTAGCAGACCTTGACAAAGGCTGGGATGAGCAAAATCTATTCTCTGTGAAAATTGGGCTCATTCACCTGAAATGGCTCGCTTTCGCAGATGACATCATCCTTTTTGATCCAACTCCTGGTGGCCTTCAAACCAAAATACGGTTATTTGAACAATATGCCATAACTCATAACTTAGCTCCTAACCCAGCAAAAACAGCAGTGATGAAATTCGGTGCCCAGAAGAGAACTGGAAAAACTCAATAGCATATTATGCATACTATCATCCCTTTAAATATTGATACCATCTACCTAGGCTACTATTTAGCTGAGAAAAACTCCATCAAAATATGGACCGATCTATTGAACACCAAGATCCAACCACTGACATCACAGCTAAAAATAATACATGCAAATTATTGCAAATTCTCATTAATGCCTCTCATCGAATTTTTCACACTGAAAATTGAAAGTGTCATTCTCTACTCATTAGATATCTGTCTGAGTGAAATGGGCGTGATTTTAGATCAATTGCAAGGGACATCTTTGAAGCGAGCGATGTCTCTTCCAATGTCACTGCCCAATGCAGTCCTAAGACATGAACTAGGCCTCATAGCGCTATCCACACGCTGGAAATGGCGACTTCTCACCAATTTCGCAAAAATAACATATCCTAAACCAAACTCCCTATACATAGACATGAAGGAATCAATTATCTCAAGACCAACTGCCATTCTGAAGGAAGTTTATGTCACAGTGGAGGATGTTTACTACAGACCTGCTTATGCCAAAAAAAAGCTATTTGAGTTCGATTGGTGCAAAACTATTGACCAGATAGGTTCATACAAACTTTATAATGAATACTATCTTTTTACCAAAAAGCGGACACCAAGATACAATCATATTACTCTATTTCCCTGCAATCATACCTGCAATACTTTCTTACGATTTAAATTCAATCTGTTGTACACCAAAGAAAGAACTGCAAACTAGATTGGTAGTAGGACGAATAGTGAAAAGCAGTGTTGATTTCCGATGTGCACTGAAACCATAGAATCATTAAAACATCTGATTTTATATTGTCCTCATTTTAAATATGCAAGAACTGTCTTATTTATGGATTTCGTAAACATTAATTATATTGATTGTTTACCATTTTTATGGGCCCGTATGGTGCAAGGCAATCGCAAACCTCTTATTTTTGCCCTTACGAGATTTTGTAAAGTGATAGAGAGAGAGCTAGATAAACATGCGGACATGAATGCTTGAAAACCATATATGTAAATCTTGGTATTCTAAAGACCGACCTATACGAATGATGTCGAATTTTCTTCATCTTCGTTACACCTAAGAATGTCTGTATTTGCACTCTCTCAAATTCAAATTCAATAACTGCCTTGCTCTTTGCACATGTGCTATGTCCTTTTATGAATTTATATGGAATGATGTTTTTACATGTTTTATGAATTATACTGTAATAATTATTGTGTTTTGAATTTTGTAAAGGTTCTGTCATTTTTTGATAGAACCACATGCAAATAAAAAAATAAAAAAATACTTTCTTTTTCTATTTTCCCATGGATCAATGGTTTTCTTTCATTTGGATTATTCATTTCTTATTGACATTGGCAATGGACCACTTTTTTATTCAACATGTCGTTCATTTTTTTTCCCTTGAATTACAATTTTTTTTGGTTATATCTGTCATTGTATATTGATTTTCAAGTTTGATTTCCTCAATGTTACTTCATTATGTTTTTAATACATTTTTTCTAACTTCATGATTGGTGTTGTGTTCTATCATTGGTTTTGTGCATGTCTCAATGAACATTGCCTCAGTCATGTTTTGCCACTGTGTGGCTCTGTTGTGCATTCATGCATGGGCATGGTGGTTCTTTTAAGACTGTCATGGCATGGGTAATTTGGGAGTGGGTGCTGTGGATGGTTGCATGCTTGTACTGCGGGGCAATGGGGATTTAGGTTGGCATTAGGGCCATAGGTCTGTTTTCTTAGGACATGTTGTTTGGTGGGCCATGTGTCGGGGCCTGCTGGCAGGTGCCCGTCAATGGGGGTCGGTGGGGATGCAGGGGGACATGAGTCGGGGTCTGCTGGCAGGTGTCCGTCAATGGGGGTGGGTGGGGGTGTGGGGGTACATGAGTCGGGGTCTGCTGTCAGGTGCCTGTCAATGGGGTTTGCGGGGGTGCAGGGAGACATGAGTCGGGGCCTGCTGGCAGGTGCCCGTCAATGGGGGTGGGTGCGGGGGGACGTGTCAGGGCCTGCTGGCAGGTGACCGTCAATGGGTGGGGGACATGTATCGGTGCTCCCGAGTGCATGGTGCCATGTGGGCTGCCTGCGGGGCATGCCCAGGGATGTAGGTTAGTCCCCTGTGGTGTGGGCTGCCTGCGGGGCATGCCCAGGGGTGTAAAACAGTCCCCTGTGGTGTGGGCTGCCTGCAGGGCATGGGGAAGAGTGGAAAGAGCACACCCGGGAGGGCCCACACTGCCAAATTGCGTGTTAAAGTCCACATGCACCCCTCGGAATACATGTACCCCGCTTGCGCTAGCGAAAACGCGTGTAAAAGTCCACACACACCCCTCGGAATACACGTACCCCGCCTGCGCTAGTGAAAATGCGTGTAAAAGTCCACGCGCACCCCCGGAATATGTGCAGGCAGCCCATCCACCCTCCCCATGCCCCACAGGCAGCCCACACCACAGGGGGGACTTTCTTCCACGCATTTTACCTAATGCGAGTGGGGTACGTGTATTCTGCGGGTGCGCGTGGACTTTTACACGCGTTTTCGCAAGCGCAGGCGGGGTACGTGTATTCCGAGGGGTGCGTGTGGACTTTTACATGCGTTTTCGCTAGCGTGGGCAGGGTACACATATCCGAGGGGTGTGCGTGGACTTTTACACGTGTTTTCGCTAGCGCGAGCGGGGTACACGTATTCCAATGGGTGCGCGGGGAGTTTTCAATACGTTTTCGTGGTTGGGGGGCTGTATGCTGGTTCACTGGCCTTTGCGCCATGTAGGGGATTTGTGCAATGTTTTTGGCGCACAGGGCGGGGTTGGGGCGTAACTGGCGCTGCTGCAGGGTACTGCGCCGCTCTGCGCCACGGCTGGTTATGGATATTGAAATCCATGAATACGCTGTGCGCTGAAATGGGTTTTGGAGCACGCGGCTGGTGCAGACTGCCGCACGCGGACTCTGTGCGCCAGACGTGTGCACCACTTGTGCGCCGAATTCTATGAATTACCCCCTAAGTGTTTAAGATCTTGTGTTGTACCTGGATGATTACAGTGGTCACAGAGAAGTACAACTGGATTGCAATCCTTATTAGGAAAGTATAGAATCTCTCCAGTAGGCAAAATATTAAGCCTAAATCTCAAAAGAAATTCTCTCAAGGATGGACAAGGTATTTAGGCAATACCCCCAGGGCTTTATCAATCGTAGAGAAAGTAGAATGCAATTTATACTTACATGTTTATTGTATAGTATATATCCAGTCCATTTCTTTCATATGCTTTTTCACCCTTAGCGGATTTTCAATGAGTTAAAAAATTCTCTTCCACTGTGTTCTAATACAGTTGTTACATATGACTCCATCATATTTAGGAATTTGGATGACTTGTCCATAGTTGCTGCTTGTACTAGCACATTCAGAGTGTTTTATCAGATGACTGAATTTTTCCCCTGAGCGATACTGCTCTCCATTGAAACCACGCTTCCAGTGACATGAGGCCGAGATCATAGTGTAATGATGCCATGGGTAATGAGGAGGGCCAGTTCAAAACCCTCTTCCACCCTCTACCCTCCAATCTTTCCCATGGTAAAACATAGGCCATTTGTTCCACCTCTAAACCACATAGCACTTTGGGTATTATCTTTCCCACATAGAAACTCAATAATGGTTTTATTGAGAATCTACAATATTTGATTTCTTTTTTATTTGAAAAACCAATTGATCTAATTTGTTTTCAATTCTTTCCACAAATTCTTCCCTCTTTGGCTGTGCTGTGACTAAGAAGCCCAGATATACAATGTCATTAATTATATCTATTTGGATGCCATCGATAGTCCATATGAATAGAGGCCCTTTTTTCCAATTTTTACAGAAATTAGTAATGCTACATTTTTTATGGTTGTTAAGCAGAAACCTGTGCAGTTCCCTCTGGGACCACTGCAAAAGATTTAAGATTACAGGTGTTGGCAGTAAACCCACTTGGTAGCAGTCTGCACCACACAGATTCACTGTGGCAGCTGTGGCTGAGCAGTCAGACTTCCCTCAAGAAGAGTTAGGCAGTATATAGAGGATACAGGATAGGTACAGAGGCACAGTAGTACAAGCAAACACTGACCAGAGCTAGGTGTAAAAGTATATACTTATTTATTTTAAAGGCACACTCATAAATTACACTAGCACAGAAAAAGGTAAGTAAGTCAAAACACAGTCACTATTACTTATATGTACATCCCTAGTCATTTGTTGGACAAGTCTAAGTTAACACCACTTATTGCCAAACACAGGTGAGCGCTTAACGTCAGATGGCACTCCAACAAGTTATTAGAAAAGGGAGGGAAAAAGCAGAAGTAATGAAAGCAGCAAGGTAAAACACTTTCCACATAAGGTTAGCAAAGGCAGTCAACTGTGGAACAAGGAGAATTGGTTCGTGGCCCGCTTTAGAGAGAGCCAGGCGAAAATATGCCCAAGATCACACAATGTCACAAGTCTTTGCAGGTGAGTAGAAAAGGTTTTACTGAGTTTAGAAAAAGTTTAGTTAGGGTGTCCCAGGCTTACCCAGGGTCGAGAGCCGAGGGCTAAATCTACCCCGTACAATCGGTGGCAAGGGAAGCCGGGCGGAACACAGTACCTTTAAAAGTGGAAAGGATCCCCCAGCGGTGGTAGTTGTTCCTGGTAGTGGGTGTAAGTCGCGGCGTCGTCCAGGGGAAGAGGTGATCTCGACGTGGAGGAAAGCTGCAGGTCGTTGCACTACCAGGGATGAGACCAGCCGTGGAGTTTTCCGGTCACAAAGGAGTTTCCCCCTCTTTCGCGGTTGAGGTAAAAAGTGGTATCCCGGTTGCCGGGGTGCTTGGCACAGGCAAGGCGGCCACGAGATGCTTCGGGACGGCGAAAAGAAGGCAGCAACTGGTTGTCCCCACCAGTAAAGGGAAGGAGACTCTCCGGCGGGAGATCTCCTCTGTCGTCGGAAAAAGTGGTGAGACGGTTCCGCAGGGCTTCACCGGTGGTGTCGTCTTGGCAGGTCGTCTCGGCTTCTCCCTCTTCGGCTTCTTAGGTCCTGTGGCGACTTCTGAAGAACCAGTCCCAAAAACCCTGCTTTTATGCAGCAAACCCCCATTCATACAGCCTAGCTGTCACTCAAACATGCTAAGCGCTGAGCGGGGTGGCTCACCACTTGGGCCAATCACACCAGAGTGCGACATGAGTTGGCAAGGCAACTCAGTCCAGGGTGCCTAAACCCCCTCCCACACCCCCTGTGGTACCCAGACAGAATGGCACCACTGTGGAGGGCTTCTGTGCAGAAGCCCGCCAAAAGTGGAACAAAGGCTCGACTCGGGTTCAGGGTTACTGAAGTGAATCTAGATGCCATTTTGGCAGCGAGTTCTGGCAAAAAATCCCAACCGGTGAATTTATATTAAATAAATAAACCGGCGGTATCTTTAACATTGCACCAAAAAGTGGTGCATTAAAAACAATGGGAAATCCCATTGGGAAATATTCCGGTGGAATATTTCCGTGGTATCCACTGCCACCAGCCAGAACTCGGCAAGGGGGGACGGGACAGGACCCCCTCGACAACAGACCCAGGGGCAATCTAATTGCCCCTACCAGTATTTCCACAGTAAGATGGTTTGTACTGGTTAAGTTCCTAAGTTAAGACTAGTAAAGTCAATGGTGACTTTACAGACCCAGGGAGACAGTAGTCAGTCCCAGGGTGTGGAGTCTATGTTTGGGGGTCTCTATGACACCCCTGTGTTACTGCACTGAGGGTGCTGTGTAACACACATTCAAAAACCAATGATAGCCTATGGGGAAAAAATACCCCCTAGCCCATAAGCACATAGCAAGTCACAGTAACACTCTCAAATCATGTCCAAGAGTGAGGGTAAAAGAGTCTCACTCTTGGCAGGAGAAAAAAAATAAACCCCAAAAATCCAGCAAAGCTGCTGGGGGACTCACTAGGTTAGGAAATTCAGCCTAAACAGCCTAACAATGGTTTATGATCAATTCATATCTTTTCGCATAGAACAACCAACGACCGCTGAAGTCCAATAGGTGTGATGTCTAGGAGAGCAACATCATTGGCATATGCAAGCTAACTAATTTCCTGCGCTCCTAGTTTAGGACTAACCAATCCCACATTGAATAAGGCCTCTTCCAAATCTGCCAAATAAAGGTTTAAAAGGCAGGGAGCCAACATGCCCTGCCTTAATCTTCTTGTTATAGTGATATTTTCGGTGAGTTTACCAGACATATCCAAAGAGACCTTAATCCTTGTATCTTCATGAATATATTCAAGAATCGACAATAATGATGGAGGAATATTAAATTTTCTCAATTTGGAGAAAGAGAATTTGCTGATTCACAGTGTCATATACTTTTGAAGACTCGATCATTGCCACGTAAAAGGAGGATGAACAGGTTTTTACACCAGACCATGCCTTATCTTTTAAAACGGATGAAATCATACCATTGATTGTAGTTGCCATCCCCTTTCTTAAACCAGTTTGTAATTTAGACAAAACACTTTTTTCCCAAATCCATAATTGAAATTTTCAAGGATCAAAGTGGCAAAGATCTTGCTATCACAATCCGGCAAGACAATTGGTCTGTAGTTACACGCATCCCCCCAATTCCCTTGCGTATGGATTGGGAATATAATTGAGGCCTTCCAGAATTCTGGCATAGATCGATGTTTCAATATGTCTTTAAATAAATAAGTTAGCAGTGTTCACCACAGTTCTTCGTTAGGTTTTAGTATCATGTTCGAAAACACGTTTGGTCCTGTGGCCTTAGAGTTTGAGGCCTTTCCAATAAGTCTTCCTATTTCCTCTCTCTCAAATTCTAAGTCCCAGGACACTGGCTTATACATGATTTTATTACTCATAGTTTTGCCATTCATCTCAATCCAGTGGGTTCACCAACTAACTTTGCTTACCCCACTACTTTGTGAAAGAGTTTGGAATTTATCTTGACTGTTTATTAGAGTCCAGAAGTCCCTGGAGTTATTCTGAAAGAGGGACCTAAGGGACCTAAGCATCGTCTCACCATCTACTTGGGCCATTTGGTATTTATGATTACGGATCCACTGCTTATATTTTCTAGATGACTCAGTTTTCTTCTCATGGTAGCTCCGGTCACTTACCCGATTCAGTCTAAACTGTCTTAATTGATGCTTAAGCATTTTTTTCCTGTACCGTAGAACCATATCAAATACATGAGAACGATTGCCACTTCTATATTGATGATTTTTTGTCATCTCATTTTCCCACAAAAATGACTTAAATTCCTTTGTTGAGCATACGCCCTTCTCCAGCATGGGGTCTGGCATGGATTCACATGCTCATGAATATTCCCCGTCGTCAGGCTGGGAATCCTCGGTAAAGAAAAAATCAGTATCAGTTTCGTTTCTGATCTGTCTTTCTTAGTAGTAACCAATCACTGATCTCTGGGTCATACAGCCCCCAGCCAATGACTGCCCTCTCCCTAAACCCCGCCTCTGGCAGCCATCCTCAGATTTTTACCGCACGCTCAAGTGTTGGGAGTCCTCGTGTTTAGCTCTTGAGTTTTTACTGCGTTTTCACGTTTTTTCAGGATAATTTCTCATTTTTTCAGTTTAATCGAGCCTCAAGCTCCACCGTTTCTACTTCCGATAACGGGGACCCGTTTCGGAATTCTTCTACGCCCCTCAAGGGTGAAGTTTTCGTTGAGTTTACACTTCTTGGAGGATTCCGGAAGATCTGCGGCCTACCTCAAAACATGGCCCAGGACAAAGGGAGCTCGACGCCCGGATCCAAGCTGTTCAGGAACTGCCCTGGATGCGGATTATATAACGCTTTCAAGGAGGACCAGCATTCGCGATGTCTCTACTGCCTCCATGGGGACAAGACGCATGTGGAGAAGGACTGTGCGTTCTGCAAGAACCTTTCGGAACAGACCAAACAAGATCGTCGTTCCCGCCTCGCCACCTGGCTGGAGAAGGGCACAGCAAGTGAGAAGGCGAAGAAGAAGTCTGAGCGGGCTTCTAAGTCCTTTGAGGGCGCCCCGGTGAAGGGGGCCCAACAGAAGGCCAAGCACCGTGAGTCTGAGGGATCCGGGAGCGCCGAAAGGTCGGGCTCTTCGGTTGCCAAGCAGGGCGCTACTTCCCCGGCACGTTTGACCACGAGCCAGCGCTCTGGGTCGGGGAAGAGGAAGTCCGAGAACCCGGGTAGGCCGCTGGAGCGGACCCGGTCGATCTCGAAGGGGGAGCGAGGCGTTGACCCTCCCCCCAAGTTGAAGGCCCAGGACGCACCTAAGGTGGTGAGGGCCTTGATCCACCTGGCTAAGGCCTCTACCGAAGTGGCCTCTGCAACCCTGGCAGAGCCGGCTAATACTACGCCAATGGAAACGGCCTCTGGGCCCAGAGTATCCCTGCCGCCGCGGAGGGACTCCTCTTTCCAGCCCATCGCTAAGACCCCCGTGAAGCCCCCGGGCTGAAAAAGAGGGGGGGGGGGCGGTGGCCGTTACAGACTCGGAATCAGCCTCTGATGAGGAACTGGTGGAGACCGAGAGGGGCCTCAACGAAAGGTCCATAGGCCTCAGCGAGAGGTTCATAAACCTCAACGAGAGGTTCCAGAAGGTTCGATCTCAGGGGACGGTCCCTGCTGACGTGATCGATGATAGCGACGAGGACGACAAACAGGGCCCACTGAAGCGGCCATCCCGTCCGTCGCAGCCATTGCCCAAGCCCCAGGATAGCTTGGCGGCCATTTTGTTGGCAATCCAATCCTTATGTACCGAGATAAGGACGAGATTACCACGCACCCTGACGGAGGAGCCAGAACCAGGCCCGTCAGGAAGCCCTCCGAACAAGCGGAGGAGAGTCCACCCCGCTCTGCCCTTTGTGCCTGCGAGACCGGCGGTCCCCACATCCCCCTTGCCGGGAGAGGATACGGCGACGGATATGGCGACGGGGACGGACGACGACGGCGGCGATGACACAGCGGACACCCCGTCGTCACCCCCCCCACGCGGGCGTCCCCAGCCGACGAGGTTGGCTCTTTCCACGCCATGATAACCAGGGCATCCAAGCTCTTCCAGCTCTGCCCTGAGGAACAGGAAAAGGAAGAGTTCTTGTATCAGCGACGAGAGGCTAAGAGGAAGACGGTCCTCGCGGTGCCTTTACTCGACGACATATGGGACGAGGGGCTTGCTGTCTCAAGAACCCTGCCACGACACCCGCCAAGAGGGACAGGTACGAGAAGAAGTACCGAGTCCCCGATGCCGCCCCCTTGTGCCTCAGGGCCCAGCCCACGCTGGACTCGGTCGTCTCGGCAGGGGCTAAGAAGAAGGCAGCGGGCGCGGCGGCTTCAACTTCCACTTCCCCACCGGACAGCGAGGGTAAGAAGTTGGACTCTATGGGACGACGAGTCATCTCGTCGGCGGCAACGACAATTAAGGCGGCCAATGCCTTAGCGATCATGGCCCGCTACGACAGGGAGCTCTGGTTCAAGATAGCTCCCCTGCTGGATTTCCTGCCTCATGACAAAAGGGCAGAGGCCCTAGAGATTCTGCAGGAGGGCGAGGTGGCGTCGGATCACGCCATTACGGTGGCAACGGACATTGCCGATACCGGATTTCGCCAGCTGGGCAACAGAGTTTGCCTCCGACGACGAGGATGGCTCAAGGCGACAGACTTTCGCCAGGACGTCCAGACCAGAGTGTTGGACATGCCGTTCGACGGCAACAACCTCTTTGGTAAGGCAGTGGATGAGTCTCTACAAGCCATCAAGACCGACTCGGAGACGGCCCGGGCCCTTGGGGTGCTTCAGCAGCGACGGCCCTTTCGGAGCTCTGGAGGCAGACAGGGTGCCTCCAAAGGATCCAGCGGTGGCTCCTCCACCTTATGCCAGGCGGCCCGCTCCTCTTCCCAGGAGGCCTACAGAGGTCGCGGCAAACAAGGGGGTTCCCGCCGTCGTCGCCAAGGAGGCCAAGGCGGCAAGGCCACCTCCAAGCAAGACTGACCAGGCCGTGTTGTTGGGCCCCCACCGAAGCACCTCGGTGGGAGGCCGGCTGACGAAGTTCGTCGGCGTGTGGGAGTCCATCTCCACTGACCGTTGGGTGTTGGACACCCTGGCCAACGGGCACTCGCTGGAATTCCAAAAGAAGTGCCCTCGCATTCCTCCCGTGGCCAGGAAGGAAAATCACGTCCCTCAACTGCTGTTGGAGGTAAGAGTGATGCTCAAGAAAGATGCCATCGAGCTCGTCCCCAGAAGGCTCCGGGGCTCCGGAGTGTACTCGAGGTACTTCCTCGTCAGGAAGAAGACAGGCGGTTGGCGCCCCATCCTGGACCTGCGCCGCTTAAACAAGTACATCAAGGCGCAGAAATTCAGGATGGTCACCCTCCAGCACGTGCTGGGACAGCTGGAGGAAGGCGACTTCCTATCGTCGCGGGACCTGGAGGATGCTTACTTCCACATCCCCATTCTAAGAAGGCACAGGAAGTTCCTCAGGTTCGTGGTTCAAGGACGCCACTACCAATTCAGATCCCTACCGTTCGGATTAAAGTCGGCACCCAGGGTTTTCACCAAGTGCCTGGCACCAGTGGCAGTGTGGCTGCGCCTGCAGGGGATCCACGTCTACGCCTTCTTGGACGACTGGCTAATCCGGGCAAGGTCGAGGGAACTCGCCGTCGATCATAGGGCGAGGACCGTCCGGTTGCTCACGGAGCTGGGGTTCTCCATCAACTACCCCAAATCCCACCTGGTTCCGTCGCAAGTAGCACTGTTTTTGGGGGCGAAGCTCGATACAGTAGAGCAATTGGCCTCCCCTTCAGAGGAGAGGACCAATACCATCCTGGGCAAGGTACGGCGACTGTTAGCCACCGACGTGGCCAGGGTGAGGTCCATCAAGTCCCTTCTCGGGATGATGTCCTCATGCATCTACCTTGTACCCTTTTGCAGACTTTGTATGCGTCCGCTGCAGGAGTTCCTCGACGCCCGCTGGTTTCAGGCGGGGGGCTGCTTCGAGAACAGGATCCCCCTCGACGAGGAGTTCCGTCGGGCGATCCTATGGTGGGGCACCCGGGCTCACCTCACGACGGGTACGGACTTTCAAACCCCGGCGTTTCAGGAGACGGTGACTATGGACGCCTCTCTGGAGGGTTGGGGGGCCCACACCAGAGATCTCCATGCAAGAGGCCTTTGGCTCCCGGAGGAGAGGTCCCTTCACAACAACATCTTGGAGCTCTGTGCAGTGTTCTGGGTGCTCAAGTCGTTCCTCCCGTCCCTCAAGGACAAAATGGTGAGGTTCTTCATCGACAACACCACCACGATGTTCTACATACGGAAGCAGGGGGGCACCAGATCCCCTGCCCTATCCAGGGAGGCCCAGGATCTGTGGCACTGGGCCATCGCCCAGGGGATGTTTCTGGTTCCCTTCCACCTGGCAGGAATAAATTGCCGACTCACTCAGCAGGGAGCTACGCTCGTGCCACGAGTGGGAACTGCGCCAGGATCAAGTGGATCGACTCTTCCAATGATGGGGCAAACCCCAGATCGACTTGTTCGCGACGGCGACGAACTCCAAGTGCCAGAGGTTCGCCAGCAGGTTCCCCCAGCCGAGGAGCATGGGCGATGCTTTCTCGTTCCCTTGGGACGGCCTGTTTCTATACGCGTTCCCTCCATTGCCGTTGCTGCTCCGCCTCATCAACCAGCTCAAGAAGTCCAGGTGCAGAATGATCCTCGTCGCACCGGCGTGGCCGAGGCAGATCTGGTTCCCGGACCTTCTGGACTTGTCAACATCCCCGCCAGTTAGGCTGCCGGCAGACGCGGATCTTCTCTCCAGGGAAGGAGACGCCATTCTACACCACGACCCACAGTCGCTGAACTTGCAGGCCTGGCTCCTGCAGCACTAGAGTTTGGAGGGTACGATATCCCGGCTGATTGCAGAGAGGTTCTTGCAAAGGCCAGGGCGTTCTCAACTCTCAAGTGTTACGGTCATAAATGGAAGAGGTTCTCTGTCTGGTGCCATGCACAGAAGATTAACCCTCTGCGGATTACGGCCCCTCAAGTGCTGCCGTACTTACTGTTGCTGGCCAAAGCTGGACTGGCTCACGCCTCCATAAAAATACATCTGGCTACCATCTCCCGATATAACAGGACTACAGGACGGGCGTCCTTGTGGTCTCATCGCCTGGTAAAGGAATTTATGAAGGGACTATTCCGATCATTCCCGTCGGTGAAGGCCCCTGCCCGGCGTGGGAACTTAATATGGTGCTGACCAGGCTCATGGGAGCCCCATTCAAGCCTATGCATTTGGCGCCTTTGAAGTTCCTGTCATGGAAGACAGCGTTCCTCGTGGCCATCACCTCTGCACAACGAATGGGAGAGATTCAGGCCCTATCTTGCAAGCCTCCATACTTGACTTTTCATGACACGAGGGTGGTGCTGAGGACGCACCCCTCCTTCATGCCCAAGGTGCCGTCAGACTTCCACCTTAACGAGCCCTTGTTGTTACCAGTTTTCTTTCCGTCGCCTTCGACGCCGGCCGAGAGGACTTTGCACTCGCTGGATGTAGCTAGAGCGCTAAAGTTCTACGTGGACCGCACAAAGGGTTTTTGGAAGACGTCACAACTGTTTGTGAACTTTGGGTCTGTGAATCAAGGGAAGGCTCTCTCGAAGACTTCCATTTCCAGATGGCTCTCCGGCTGCATTATGCATTGTCCCCGGTTGGCAAACTGACCGCTGCCCGGCCGTCCCAGAGCCCATTCGACCAGAGCGATCGTTGCTGCCACGGCGTTCCTGTCTGGTGTGCCCCTGCTAGACATCTGCAGGGCTGCTACGTGGAGGTCGACGCACACCTTTACAAGATACTACTGCGTCGATCGGGACTCCAGGGAGGAGTCCAGGGTCGGCCAAGCAGTGCTGCGCAACCTGTTCGCTTAAGGTGAGCCTGGTGAGGAGGTAAGAGATGCTTAATGTTGAGTTGTTGTATTGCTTAATGTTGAGCCTGTTACCACCTCCCGTGGTTGTGCATGTGTATACTGCTATGTATTCTTTTATTCATGAGCATATGAATCCATGCCAGACCCCATGCTGGAGAAGGAACAAGTTACTTACCTGTAACTGTTGTTCTCCAGCATGGGTCTGGCATGGATTCACATGCGAACCCTCCCACCTACCCCTCTGCGGCTCTTCACTTGGTCATACTGCCACTTGGCGTGCTACCAAATCTGAGTATGGCTGCCAGAGGCGGGGCTTAAGGAGAGGGCAGTCATTGGCTGGGGGCAGTATGACCCAGAGAACAGTGATTGGTTACTACTAAGAAAGACAGATCAGAAACGAAACTGATACTGATTTTTTCTTTACCGAGGATTCCCAGCCTGACGACTGGGAATATTCATGAGCATGTGAATCCATGCCAGACCCATGCTGGAGAACAACAGTTACAGGTAAGTAACTTGTTCCATCACTTCTGCCACAATAGCATTATTATGAAATTCTTCAAGTGTAGTCACCAGTTCCGTCCCTCTGTGTTGGAATTTGTTTATCCTATTACCTTCAGGATTTACCACCAGATTCTCATAATTATTTGACTGATCCCCCTTTGTGTGAAACTCAAAAGATGCTTCTGGATATTGTGATCACTCAAAGTGCTTTGCGTCACTTTGAAGGTACATATAGCAAACATTGCTCTAGATAGTATAACATAACCAATAGTTGTTGATTGTGCCCCCCTTTTCCATGTTACCTTTCTCTGTAGGTCTCCCTTAGTGTTACCATTTGCAATCATCAGATCCCACACCTGGAACATTGCTCTCCATTTTTCTCCCATTTGTAATAGTTTGACTTTTATTGACTCTACTTTTGTTTAAACAATCTGAGTTTAAATCCCCAGCTAATATCACATGAGATTCTCCAGCAGATAACCAATCCAAATAGTGGTTTAGCAAAAGGATAGATTATTGTTTTCCATTGCTTTCCTCTATTTCAATGGCAGCAGCTAAAATACCAGGTACACTGTCTGACACAGTCCTTGAGGTTTCTATTTTTGAATTCCTTATAGCGGTTAATACACCCCCACACCCCCCCAAACCCCTCCCCACCGATGGCCGGTCACCATTTGGAATAACAGCCATTTGTTGAATAAACATGAAGCCATATGTACAGATTTTCTTAGAAAGCCACGTTTTAAAAAAATATATAATTTATATAAAAAATACAATGTGCCCCCTCGTTTCTCAGGAAGCTATTAAAGCCTTTAGTATTTCAGACTGTTATGTAACTCATCTAGTATCAGAGTGACTTCCTAGTGCATTCTTCCTTTGCCAATTCTCATTTCAATGTTTCCAAATTCCAGGCCCAATTTCCCTGTGTGTCTGTCATACTCCGATTACTCATCCTTTCAGTGACATTTTGCACTTTTCCTTCATCCTTATTCGTCTGGGCCCTACTGGCTCGAGCAATATGAGACACTAATGCTTGGGAGTGATGTGTATCTTCAAGTATATTATCTTTCTGACATAGTAGTATATCTCACTTCTCTCTTGATACACAAAGCACATGAGTCTCAACAACTCCCTTTTATCCACTAATAGAGACTTAACCACAAAAGTAGACAGCCCGTGCACCTCTGCTAAATTTGTTTGTGCCTCATAGGGAAAACGGACAATATCTGATGTAGTTATTCTCCTTAGGGCAGGTATTTCACGCAGGACTTTTAATATATTAGCCTGATTAAGGGCTATATCCAAGTTTAGTTGTGGGCGCAGTTCAAAATATGTTATCAGATCTTCTTATGTTTATTTTTGTAACCCTCATCCAATGATCTACTCCCTTCTGGTGCTTTATTTTTTCCCCAGGAGTCTTCCACCTGATTCGACTCCTTTCTACCAATAACAATATCTTTTATCTCAAAGATTTTGGTGAGTCGCTCTCTATCCCCTACGTCCCATCCCTCATTAAATGATTGGCCGGGGGTCAGTTCTAATATAACCTCCACCCTCATTCTGGGGATGGCTCAGAGATGGGTTCACACTTGTTAGCCTGTTTCCAGTATTCTACCTCCTCAATATTCCCTTTTCTTGAGGACTGGGATTTTCTATGACCGTTTAAGCATGTTAAACATTGCTGCCCATTGCTCTTTCCCCACTTGTTTACCTTTTTTACTTGATTTGTTTGGTCTATGGATTTATCATTGACTGTACTGAAGTCTCAGTCGTTAGCCTTTCATCAGATATTATTTGCCTCTCAACCTCATTAACCACATGACACACAACTCTTTTTGAAACTTCCTGCTGACCCTCTTGCATCTTCAATCATCCCCGACTGCATATCTGCCATTCAGTCCTGGTGCACTACCAACGATCTCTGCCTCAATGCCAGCAAGACTGAGATCCTTCCCATTGGGACCCCCGCTCCCTCTTTCTTCCTCTCACTCTGGCCATCCTCTATGGGCTCTCCCACTTCTCCTTCATCTGAAGCCAGAAACCTGGGAGTCATCTTCGACTCTTCTCTTTTCTTCCTCCCTCACATTCAGGACATTGCCAAGAAGTCCAAAGTTCAACTCTTGCTTCTTAAAGGAATTCTCCCTTTTCTCACTTTCCCCCAGAAGCTCAATGTTACCAGAGATCTGGTGATCTATAGGCTCGACTACTGCAATAACCTTCTCTTGAATCTACCATCCTCCTCTCTATGACTCCTTCAGCTAATCCAGAATAGGGCAGCACGACTTATCCTTGGCCTCAAGCCGAGGGACCACATCTCTCCTGCCCTAAAAACCCTTCACTGGCTCCCGGTTGATGCAAGGATCAAGTTCAAGTCCCTCTGCATCATCCATAAGGCTGTCTGGGGTTGGGGGCCACGCTGGTATTACCGAATTGTTTGAGTACAATTGTTTGAAGGATACAATTGACCGAATTACTGGGGTCCTAATTGACCTTCTTCACAATTTACTGTATGTTCATTTTTATATATATAATGGGTTGGGGTAATAATAATATAAGGAGATTCGGTGGGGGTTGGGGTGGGGGTTGGATTGGGTGGGCGGCTGCAGGGGGTCCCCCCCCCACATATATATCCTAATTGACCATTTAAATTCGGCCAATTGTGCAGAAGGTCAATTGTCATTCGGACAATTGTCATTCGAACAATTCGTATACAACCGGCCACGCTATCTGCAACTTGCTCTTACTAAATACTCTCCCTCTAGACCTCTACAGTCCTCTGGTACCAACTCTCTGTGTGTCAAGTATTTCGGTAAACAGAGGGCTGGTGGCCGATCTCTTTCCTCAGCTGTCTGCCACTTATGGAACAGTCTCCCCCTTCCTCTTCGTCTTGAGCCGGAGCTCCTCAAATTCTGGAAGCTCCTCAAGACATTCCTTTTCACCTCCTCCTTCCCTTCTTCCCTCCTCTGCTAATGGCACAGTTGCTGTTGATTGGGGACCAGGGCCCTTATGTGTCCTTCGGGCCCTGGCCTGTCACACCCAATTGCCTCAACCTCTGCCTACAACAGCACTTGCTCCTTTGCCAATGTAGGCCTGCACTTACCTTTTCTTTTTTATTTACAGATGAATGTTCCCTAGCATATCCTACACTTGGTGCTTGCACCTTGCTGCTCACTCATGAGCATGGGCACTCCAGCACTTACCCCCCTCTCCCCCTTCCATTCTCCTGTCCCTGCACTTGCACGCTCTGAATGCTCACAAGGCCTAGTATGTTCGTCTTTATCGTCCAGTGTATTCATTGTTTTCTATCCCATGTTCCATCCCTGTTGCCCCGTGGGAGCTTTGAAACACAATTTTACTTTGTGTATAGGCGCCTAACAAATGCACAATAAATAAATTAAATAAATAACAATGCAAGGTGTCTGCATGTAGGTCCTGTTTTTTTTTATTCTCAACAGTCATGTGCACCCTACTTGATGAGGCAAGACTAGGGACCAAAGGAATTTGACTAGGTTGAATCAGTTACATCCAAATGTGCACAATCAATTGGGGATACCTTATTTGGATTATTTACTGGGGGTGGCCAGAAATGACTCCCTTTGACTTCACATTTGTAATATCAGTATGGTAAACATCCTCCATTTCCATTTCTTCCAATTGTAAGTTTCTGAGAAATTTTCGAAAGTAGCATCTCAACTTGTTTCTCCTCCCATTTTTGGACTTTTTAAGGGCTTTTTTTGATTGATAGCCTAGACCTTCAGGTTCATGTTTTTCTCTTTCATCCAAAGGGTTCCTGGACTCATCCATCACAGGTGTCACCTTTACACAGGAATTTGTATTCTGGATACCCAATTATCTGAGTTAACATTACATGTCTTCTTATGTATTTGTAGTTGCTCTCTATTGCCACTTGCTGAGTTGTGGGCGCAATGATTGTGATCCTCAGTTCCAACTTGTTTATCACTTCTGCTAACAGTGTTTTGCTTATTTTTAAAGACCCAATTACTCAATATATCGATTTTAACATTTAATTCATTCAATATTAGGGTGTGTGCCTTAACCTCATCCCTAATATTATCATACAGTTCTACCGAGGTACTAGGAATGGAATTGAATGCTGAAATGGATGGTAGTGACAATTTATTTTGCTTATCCGTCTCTCCTAATGCATGGTGCATTAACTTTGGTTCGCTAATATGTGGACCTTGTGCTAGGTTACTCGTGGTAAATAGTTCCACAATCTGAGATGAAAAGCCTGGGGTTATTTTGTCATGAAATGATGATATTTCCCCCACCCACCTTTGTCACTTGTCCCATCCGCACCTCCCACTCCAGAAACAGATTCAGCACCATCCGCCCCTCCCGAAGTCGAAATTGAGACCGGGGAGGCGAGAGGCGGGGCTGAAGCAACAGGATTTGGACAGGTAACTCGAAGCGCGATCAGCAAAGAAAGAAAGATTGAATTACAGCAAGAGGCAGAAAGGTACATAGAAGGAAACGATGGGACGGCAGCATTGGCCTCATTGTATGGGTACCGAAGAAGCAACGAGAGACAGGTAGTTTTGGAATGCATGGGGGAAATTTTGGTGGGAGAATGGAAAAAGATACTTGGGAATTTACCGCCACAACGATTGTTAGATTTGAATAAGTTAGCACGCAGTGAGCAAAGAGATGAGGATGTAAGAAAACATGTGTACAAACTCATTGAACTGAAAAATGAAATGGAAGATAGATATGCTGAAATGTTTGCTACACCTGAATATAGTAGTGAGTGTATTAAGAAAGGTAGGAAGGAGGCGTCGAGGTTGTATATGCAAAAATCGTGGCCGAGAGTTCTTTCAGGTGGTGCAAAGCATTTGCCAGTACCGGGACAAATAGGTGATAAACAGAGTTTGCAGGCATGGGTGGGGGAAACAATGCGATGGATGTCGAACAAAAGAACGTCAGTGAAGGAAGTAAGTGAGATATGTAATGGGTACCCATTGGAGATGAGAAAAGAAGCGATGCGAACGATAGTAGGGGTGTTACTGCAGCAGGTCATTGGATACAATAGAGGTAGAGGAAATGCACAAGGCAGGGGAAATTTGAATAATATGCACGTGGTGTCATTGGGAGTAATTCAATGTGCGTACTGTAAGGAGGAAGGACACTGGCGAGCGCAATGCCCGCACCTACAGAACAGAGGTGGGTTTGGCCAGAGAAGGCCTCATAGAGGACATCAGGGGTCAAATGGCCCAAGCAGAAATAGCATGCAGCAGCAACAGGGATATACCAATGGAGGTAATCAAAACCAATCCTATGGTCAAAACCAAGCGCAACAGAACCAGGTATTGAACCAAAGTGTTCCGAACCAAAATCAGGGCAGGCAGGGCCAACAGAGAAATGATCAGAGTGGAGGACACCGAGGGGGAAATGGGAATATTTTTGATACACAGCCAAACACGTATTATAGCAGCAGCGGTGACTACACATCGGACACTGTGTTATTTTCACAATAGGACAGCCCACGGCAGGGGTCGGAACCAGTGTCTATTCCCGTGAATCAGAGAGGACCCTACGTAGAAATGAGAGTCGGGAATAAGGAGCACCGTTTCCTTGTAGATACAGGGGCGCAGAAGTGTTCGATAGACCACCACTTGGTTCCGGAGATCCCAATGTCGGGGCAAAAGAATGTTTCTGTAGGGTTCGCAGGTACACCAGTAATTAACCCCATGTCCGAAGCTGTCCCGTATACAATAGGACCATTTACGGAACAGTGTCCATTTCTTCTGACAGAAAATTGTGGGGAGAACTTGCTAGGATTAAATTTGTTGAGAAAATTGGGGGCAGTTATACATTGTACGGCAGATGGGGTGTTCCTCACGATGTGGCCTCACGATGCACCGGTGACGGAATTTATGTCAAAAGCGTTACCAGAAGAGCTAAGTAGAGTACCAACCTGTCTGTGGGCAATGCATGATAACGATGTAGAATGCTTGAAAATAGAGCCAGAAAAAATAACTTTGAAAGAAGGTGTTACATTACCACAAATTCCCCAGTATAAAATTTCTGTTGAAGGTGAGAAGGGATTAAAGAGTATTGTTACTGACCTAGTGAGATTGGGGGTGGTTGAAGAAATTGCAGGTAGCACGTGCAACAGTGCGATTCTTCCAGTTTACAAGAAAGGAGGCAATGAAGTACCATATTGTTTCATAATTGATCTGCGCGCATTGAACAAAGTGGTAGACCCACAATTCCCTTTGGTCCCAGATGTCACAACAATACTGACAATGATACCGGCCACTGCAGACTACTTTAGTGTAGTTATTTGAAGAACGCGTTCTTTAGCATTCCAGTGGATAAAAGCAGTAGATATCTGTTCGCGTTCACTCTAGGAGGTCGATCATTCACATTCACACACATTCCACAAGGATACACAGAAAGCCCAAGCATTTACAGCAGAGCGCTAAAAGAGCAGCTAGACATGTTAGAATTACCCGAAGGTTGCGTACTCTTGCAGTACATAGATGACTTATTACTAGATGCTGAAACAAAAGAGATCTGCAAAGAAAGTACTATATTACTATTGACACACCTAGCGACCCATGGTCACAAGGCAAGTTTGAAGAAATTCCAGTATAATCAAAAGGAGGTGTCTTATTTGGGTTACCTACTTTCGAAAGAAGGGAGAAGATTAACACCAGAACGCATAGAAAGTATTTCTAGTATGCCTATTCCAAAAA
Organism: Ambystoma mexicanum; assembly: GCF_040938575.1. Taxonomy (NCBI): domain Eukaryota; kingdom Metazoa; phylum Chordata; class Amphibia; order Caudata; family Ambystomatidae; genus Ambystoma; species Ambystoma mexicanum. Next base: position 644,022,717 of record NC_090939.1, read on the forward strand.
CTCAAAAAGAAGTGAGAGATGTAATAGGCATGGCCTCTTATTGTCGGCAGTGGATCAGTAATTTTGCGTTGATTGTGAAGCCGATGATAAAGTTAACTAAAAAGGATGCAGTGATGCCTTTACCAGTTTTAGGCACTCCTAACTATGAAAAGATCTTTAGACTATTTGTGAGCGAGAGTGAAGGATGTGCATTGGCGGTTTTGACACAAGAACAAGGTGGAAGAAATAGGCCGTGCAGCTATTATTCTTCCGCGCTGGACCCTGTAGCGTGCGCACTACCACAATGTTTGCAATCCGTCGCAGAGGCTGCTGCGTCAGTGAAACAAACGGAAGGAATGGTATTGGGGCACACTTTAATTCTGATGGTGCCACATTCTATAGACGTTCTATTAAATAGAACACAGACGCAACACCTCACTTCTGCTAGACTAACAAGATATGAGCTCATCTTGTTTGCACCCCACATCCAAATTATGAGGTGTAGCGCATTGAATCCTGCGGAATTAATGCCACTGCGCATAGCAGAAATTGGTGACAACGAATCACCACCCCATGATTGTTTAATGGTCACTGAAGAAGAGACAAAGGGAAGAGTTGACTTGAGCGACATCCCACAGAAAGAGCCAGATGGGGAGTTGCTTTGTGACGGCTCAAGTTTTAAATTACCTGATGGCACATCAACGGCCGCATATGCAATTACTACCCTAGAGAGTGTTGTAGAAAGCAGAAGAATCCCCTACAATTCGGCACAAGCAGCATTAATAATAGCACTGACCCGAGCCTGTGAACTCTCTGAGAATTTGAATGTGAACATTTATACTGACAGCCAGTACGCCTTTGGCGTGGTTCATAACTTTGGCCGACTCTGGGCTGAGAGGGGTTTCTTGACATCACATGGGGCCAGGATTCAGCATGGGCCTTTGATTGTGCGATTGTTGTCTGCACTCACGTTTCCAAAGCGCCTAGCTATAGTGAAATGCGAGGCGCATAAAAAAGTAACATGTAAAGTGGGAGAGAGAAACGCATTTGCAGACAGGATTGCAAAACAAACAGCCACAGATTTGGGAAATAAAATGATGACAGTACAGACTGAGGAAGTACCTTGTATGATAGAGAATGGAGTTGCCACAGTCAAAGAAATGCAGGCTGAGGCCACGACCGAAGAGATTCAGGGGTGGGCTGAGGGCTCTGCTGAGTTAGATTTGGAAGGATGTTGGGTGGACAAAGAGACCAAGAACTGGATGTTGCCAAATTGTTACATAACCGCAATGGTTACAATGGCGCATAGCCCTACCCACATTTGCACGGTATGGAAAAATGAGCACATAAAAAAGAATGCAGAAAGGCTAGTGCAGAATTGTATTACGTGCCTGCAACACAATGTAGGGAAGGGAACCATGACTCCAGTAGGTAGTTTTGGCCCACCCTCTATGCCATTTGAGGTGATCCATTTTGATTTCATAGAAATGGAAAGGTGCCAGAACTACAAATATGTGTTAGTGGTGATTTGTGCATTTAGCAAGTGGGTGAAGGCATATCCTTTAAAAGACTGCACTGCCATGTCAACGGCAAAAGTAATGTTGAAAGAGTATTTCTCCCGGTTCTGGTTGCCCCGTGTCCTGTGGTCAGACAACGGCCCACACTTTGTGGGCGCAGTAGTACTACAGATCTGTGCAGGTCTACAGATAGAGAAACGATTCCACAGTTCCAGGCATCCCAGTTCTGCCGGGCTTGTTGAGAGACATAACGGTATCTTAAAGTCAAAGATAGCTAAAATCTGTGCTGGGAGCAAGTTGAGTTAGGTGGATGCATTACCCCTAGCGCTATTGTGCATGCGCACGTCTGTGCAGGCTAAAACTGGGCTCTCCCCCTATGAAATTATAATGGGGAGACCGGCAAATGTATGGTGCGCACCGCAGCCCAAAAGATTATGTGAGGTCGAGCAGCCTATGTTAAGCACGTACTGTGGCCTTTTAATGCAGAAGTTGCGTTTAATTCATCAGCAGGTACAGGAGGCGTTACCAGTGCGATACACTGGACCGGGGCACTCGCTGGAACCTGGAAGCTGGGTCCTGATTAAGAACTTTGAGCGGAAGACAGCATTAGCACCCAGGTGGCGCGGCCCTTACCAAGTACTTTTGGCGTCGCAAACGGCCATTCGAGTGGACGGACGGAAGGCATGGATCCATGCGACACATGCCAAAAGATTCCCTGGACTGCTGACAACTTCCGACGACCAGAGAAAGGAAACGGTCTAGGAAACGAAAGAAACTGTTGCCAGTCCATTGCCACAGCATCAGCCTGAGCGAGAAGTGGAAGTTGAAACAAAGCCCAAGCGAGAAGTGAAACTCGAAACAGAGCCTGAGGAGGCTGCCAGTAAGAGGAAAGGGCGAAAAGTGCCCCAACGTTGCTCAGCAGAAACAACATCACTGCCGAGCGACACCAACCCTGCATTGCAAGCACGAGCAGAAACAACGCGTGTACCCCTTTGGCGCCCGCCAGTCTCTGCAAACACACCAAAGCCAAAGAAAGAAACTACATCATTGCCACGGCGCTCATTGCTACCCGTCATTGTGCCGCAGGCTGACACTGAGCCTGATACTGAAAGTGCAACGGCACTATTCACGGATCATACAATACCAGGAGTGAAGCGGTATAATTTGCGGCCTCGACAGGCAAAGTAATCCACAGATCTTTGGTGCTTTTCTTTTGCCTTTGGTTCCACTCACGGACGGAGTAGGAGCCAGGGGCGTAGAGGTGAGAAGTGTGAGAGTTGTGCAAGTCGGACAATTCAAGACTCACAGCTCCTCGGTGTGCTTATAAAAGTACATGTGTCAGGAGCCAGAGCAGGACAAGCTGGACGCACATAAGTACTAAGGCTGATAGAGTACATGTGTCCTAAGCCAGAGCGGGACTAGCTGGATGCACATAGTACTCTATCAATAAAGAAATGTTCAGAAATCGTCTGAGCAGTGGGAGAAAGAACAACTAATCTTGCTCGGAGTGGATAAGGGATCTAGGCTGTGAAAGGGCTGGCAGAATTGAACTGTGACATTTTCGTTGAACTTTTCTGGCATCAAGAACGAGAGACATTTGCGACGAACTTTGCCAGCAAGAAGAAGGACGATGAAGAACAAATCAAGACCGGTTTCAGCTTCCTCTTGCACCCCTGCTGAAAAGTTGATAGATTTAGAGACTGTAGATTTAGGGAAAAAGCATGGTAAAAGGAATAAGGTACTGATTTGGACATTGGTCCTGTGTTTCTTAAGTATGGTAGTACCAACAATAACAGCTATTACACTATGGTTCCTGGAGTCCGCGCACCCATTTGAAACACTTTTGCCAAAAGCAGCTACTGAAAGCCCGGTTCATGTAATCACTGATACTTTGCCCCCAATGGAAGAAAGACATAGAAAAGGATACGGCAACAATACATTGTTGCTCATCATGAACATGACCCATGCGGTTTTAAAGAAAAAAGATTGCTGGGTGTGTGCCCATTTACCACAGCACGGTGGGAAAGGGATAGGCTGGTATGTACAACCATTACCATTGGTTTATTCATGTGAAGTATCGTTGAGTGCAATGTTCTTTGGGAAATGGAACAAGAGTAATACGGGTCAGCTAGATGAGACCAATATGAATGAATTTGAGGAAGTGATCATGAGACCTGTGGGTTGTTCCATATTCCACAAAGCTCGCGTGTTTTCACCAGATCCCATGAGGAAGAATACATGAAAGTCAACAAGACTAGATAGATTACATAGGCAGAATATACCGTCCCCGCCAGCAGAAGAAACATCAGTAATGATATTTCAAATGAGTGATGAATGGAATAAAGATGCTGTGCCCCCTGCCTATACAGTGGATCACAGCCCCGAAATTGCTCCCCTATGTTTACAGAAAAAAGGTTCCTATAAAGTAGGAACGTTTAGCAACTGCCTGAACACGGTGGTTTTAAAGCACAAAATAGAACCTGTGTACGTAGGGGACCCTGTCTACTTTATATGTGGGAAAAAAGCATATCCATGGTTACCTAGGAACTGGGGAGGTACATGCTACTTAGGTCTACTGTTTCCAGGAGTGTTCCTCCTTGAAACAGCAGAAGTAGCCAGACGAACAAAAGGTAGAACTCAAAGGAGTAGCGAGGATGGAATGATAGCAATAGATATAGCCAAATCATTTATACCATTCTTGTCCCAAATAGAAAATTCCTACAATATAAGAAAACTGTCTAGAATATTAAAAAATACAATAGATTCAACAACGGATATTTTATTGAATATGACGTTAGAAGAAAAAGGAATAAGACTAATGGCACTACACAACAGGATGGCTCTCGATATAATATTAGTTGATCGTGGAGGAGTTTGCAAACTCGTAAAAACTGCATGCTGTGTGTATATAGATGATTACTCCCCTACGATATTTAAAGCAATCCGGAAATAACATGTCCTAAGTTCCACACTCTCTACTGAAGAAGGGGGTTGGGGGATAGGATCCTGGTTGTGGGGACTGTTGCGGTCCTGGGGATGGAAGTTAATTTCGATACTAATGGTGGTACTTGGTATATTCATAACCTGTTGCTGTTGCATACAATGCTTACCAATAGTTTGCACAGAAATAACTGATGGATGTACTAAGGGATGTATGCATATGGTGTTGAGAGGAAAACAAACGCATGGCCGAAATAACAGAGACACTGATGAAACAAAAACAGTAAAACAATTCATGGCTATAGACATTAATGATGAAGATGATGCTCATGATAGCATGAGAGGTTCAGACATAGATACCCCAGACTTATCCTCATCAGAGGAGGATACAATGAATGAATAAGACGTTTGGCATACGGCCAAAAGGAGGGTTTGTCAATCTGGAAAAGTGAATACCCTTAATTTGAATGACAGACGTAACTTAATGGCCGTAGGCCAACCGTCTTATGCACCGAATTATAGAAAATACAGACTGCTATGCTTGACCAACAAGCGGCCATTTTAAACGTAGCAAGAATCGCCATTTTGCTTGTTAACCATTGCTCATTGCTTTCTGTCTAAAACTGCTTTGCAGCTTGCAATTCTTGCGGATTCTGCTTACTCTGCTCAACTGTTAACATTGTTGTCTGAATATGAAAGGGCAAGGTCGCGGGACTGAGGAGTTCGTTGAAACTCCTCATGAGTAGCCCAGAAAGGAATGCCCATGCTCCCTCTCTGTAGCCTTGAGGGAGAGCTGCAGGGCATTTAATCATTTCACAGCTGCCAGCCAGTCTCGTACTGTGGTAGAATATGTTAGAATAAAGCAGCTAAAGGCTTGAATTATGCTCTTCTTACGGCCCCCCTTCGCAAAACCCTTTAGAGTGTGTCGGCTCCCAGGACACGAATAGTACCTCATAGATAGCAAAGCTTGGAATGTGACTCTTGCCCCGTGTGCAGTTTGCTTCCAAGAACAGAACCACTGTGTTCTGTTCAACAACTAAAAGATGCCTCCGCACTTTCTAATTGCACATTGTTACTAGAATAGACATCGAAAGTGTCATAATTGTCATACCCGTGGGAAATGTCCATCATCATCCCGAGTTCAAAGAAACTTAATAAAGGAGGGTGTTAAACATGACATAGCTGATTGTATGATATGCATTTTGTATATATGTAACTGATGTACGTAATTCGCTCTCTTGCGACCCTCGAGGTCTAGGAAACTCACGTCGCGGGGCGTGAGACCACAGTTGGCCAATTGGGACTATTTTTGCTTGCAATAAGCCCTAGCATTGGGAATTTGAACCTTGTGTCTGGCGCATCTTTTCGTGTATGGTTATTGCCTTGTTTCCATATCGCGAGGGACCCCTAGGGGCCCCTTTCAATCCAACCTTCAAATATAATAAAAATGGCGTTTGTTGAGAAACCGTCACAAAGTTGTCTGCCTCACATTTCTGACCAGACATAGGAGTGGGAAGGTGCATGTTGTTTTTCAGCAGTGGTGCTGCACTTTGTGCCTGACCGCCAAAAACATATGTTATCAAGGAAGCAAAAAGAGGGAAGTACTTCAAATATAAAAATATTGCAGGTTTGACATATGCCCATTTCGACTATGAGAATTCCATGGAAAAAGTGCCCTCAACAACAGAATGAATAAGTGCAATGCTGACACTTCATTGAGCTGTCTCGTCCTAGGATTGATGCATTGAAAGAAACAGTCACCCAACTCGTAAGCACATTTGAGGACCTTGGAAATTGCTCCAGGAGAAATAACATTTGGATTAGATTTTTGAAGGAGAAATTGAAGGGCACTGATATAGTTGGTTATCAGATGTATTTATTCTCTTCTCTCTTAGAGACCCACTGGAAACAACCTATAAAGTCCACAGAGTGCCGAGAGTTGGCCATAGAAAGAGAGTTCCCATGGCCCAGCAAAGAGACATTTTGGTGAATATGCATCATTTTCAGATGCAGGAGAAAATTGTGTTGGCATCACTGCTTAAATGCGAAAAAAGAGTTTTTTTGATGGCTCCATACAACTGAATCACAACATCACTCTAGTGACCGTAGTCTGCTGGAGGGAGCTCAGATGGGTGGTGAATGTTCTGCAACAGTGCAAGATTATTCAAAAGTCCTCGAGCAGGTGATCTTCGACCAGAACGCACAGAACGCATCGCTTGGATACTTGATCGTGGCATTTAAGCCGGTAATCCAAAAGTTAAACTTTGGATGATCGACAAGCAACTGTATTCAATGTATTCAATGTACTACTATCAAGGGACATTATTGAACATCTCGCATAACCAGTGTATACAATACAAGAATTCTTCATGAAACAATCAACCTCCAGGAATGGGAGTACTTCCTCCTTTGCATGACAGGCCTATTTACTGTTTGGTCATCGTTAATCAACTCAGGCAATTCAACTTAAAGACAGAGGACCTTGTCACTACTGCCCTGATGAAGGCGGAATATTTTACGTTTTATGTTAATCTGGTTGTTAACCGCCGAAATGCAATACAAGTGAGGGGCATGTAGGTTTTCATTATATTCCAACATGACAACTTGTAAAGCCAAAACCCGTTGGATGGAGCATAAGTCAGACATTAGAACAAGGAATCAGAAGTCTCCGATCGCTGGCCTCTTCATAGAGGCAAAACACAGTATTGCAAAAGTACAATTTGTGATTTTAGAGAGAGTGGTGATGCCTAAAAGAGGGGGTGATCTGCAGAAGAGATTATTGCAGAGAGAGATTAAATGGATCGAGACTCTAGAATCACTAACCCCACAGGTTATGAACCTGGAGTGGAATTTATCATGTTTCTTTTAGGCTACTAACCTGTGGATTATATTGTGATCCGACCAGCGATTCATGAGGAATGGGTTACCATGGTGAATTAGATCTGTGTTATGTTCCCTGAATGAGATATATATTGTGACTGGAGCTCTAGTCTGGGAGAAAGCAATGCAATCAAAATAATTGTGGGTGAATAACTACTGTAATAGCACTACTCTTGTGAAAGACTACTGATGATGCATTTGGTCGAGGAGGTATAGCAGGATAATGATGGTGAGAGTTTGATGGCAATGTTAGGGACTTACTAGACTGCGGTTCTTTGAAAGGCAGAAAGGGTGGAGAACAATGTAATGGACCACATTTGTGGGCTCTTATACTGCACCCTAGTAAATCCTTTTGAATGTCCATTTTATTGAAGGAAACGATACAAATGTGACAGAAGTTGCCTAAGCCAAACCGAGAGATGGCCACTTTGTCAACTAACCCGTCTGGGTGTTTGCACGACAATACGATCAATACGAGACTGAAAGATCAGAGCTGGCATACCCGAATATTGGTAACTGTCCATGTATGGCCAGGAATCGAACAAAGAGAATAGGCCAAACCTATGTTTATATCTGGATTCATAATGTAGGCGCATTAACTGCCCACAACTTAATATGTAAATGAAGTAGATAAATGATGGGCATGTGCCTAAGAGAGCCCCAGTGAAAAGATAACAACTTAAAGGTATAATTTTTTGAATGGCCTGGTCTGAAACATAAGAATTGAGTGTTTGCATCTGAATAACTGGATAGCTACATCAGGCTAAGATGGCTGCCGGGTTATGAAGTGGATAGCCCCGGTTTCACTGTACCGTGGCTGCCACAGTGGCAACTGTGTAAACATATATGCGGACGCGGGGCATTCGACTAGTTAGCCGGTTGGATGCCTCGCGTTTTGCGCTAACAATTATCACTGGGAGGACAATAAGTATACGGGAGAAAAGGAATGTGCGAACATGAGTGAGGATAGGTGTTTTAACTAGATGTTACAGGCGGTGCACTAACAGGACATTATGTTCCTTTAGATGCACTGTGAGTGACAGAAACAGACACGCTGGGGAATTGCAACCAGAGTACACGTGCAAACCGACCATAAATCGGGTAAGTTTGGGCATTAGTGCTCTCCAGTGAATTTATACGGATACATTTTTTTTTTTTATGGATTGAGTGTCAAGGTCTGGCAGTAAAATGGGTTTATACTTTGTATTCTGGACAACTGAATATGGAGACAAATCAGTGAGACTTGGAGGTGGTTGATAGATATAAACACAAACGAGGTGATGTTTTGAGAGAACATGAAATAAGGATATATTTTGAGACATATTATTTCTTTTGGTAGAATACAAGACATTGGGGATAGAAATTGAGAAACCACATCAGATTAGCCTAGGAAGAAGGACAAATTAGATATCCAAAACGCATCTGCAACAGCATTTGAAAATGAAAATATTGTTTTTGATGTGAAATAACCACTGAAGTGGGTGTTGACAAACAGTGTTAGCATAAAAACAGTAAGATTGTGTAATTACTGTACCCAAATCACTAATGAGCTGGAAAGTTAGATCTGAGTTAGAAGCTTTGTTTTCTATTTTATTTTTAACATTTTGTGGCAATTAATAATCATGTGGAAAACATAAAACATATTATGAAAAAAGTGATAACTGTACTTAGTTTTAATGTAGCAGAATTGATATACAATTGTTGTTTGGGGAAGTTCCCAACATAGATTGCATTGGGACTATCGGTTGGCAACAACGGGTTTCGGGGAATTATTTGTTTGCACTCGAGGCAGGGGAGTCCTATTCTGGTGCACCAGGATCAGTCATAAAAATTGATGCAAACATAACACCAGTACTATCCAAGAATTTAGTTGTGCACCTCCTCTTTGTGCTTTCGTTTCAGAGAGGTTAGGCCCATTACACAGTCTACAGCCTCTATTGGTACACATTTTGGTAATTCCTAAATATGTTTCAAAAGTTTCCTTTCCATAGTGTGTAACCACAATACTTCCCATTCTGAGAAGGGTTTGAACCCGTATTATATGCCTGGTGTAATACAGCTTGTGTATAGTTTGATAAGGCCTGCAACTGAATAGCCTCCTTTACAAGTTGTAAATGCTTTAATCAAACATGCTTTTGACATGTTTTTCATCGCAACATAGTTTTGCAACACATCGGCCCTCATTACGACCCTTGCGGAAATCGGAAAACGATGGCGGAAATGCAATACCGCCATCGAATAGCGCTCGGTGCGACTATGACCCGTCACCGCAAAGTACGAAGCCATTAGCGACACCGTAGTGAACGCCAACGCTAACTGCACCAAGCACGCGCGCGCGCGCCATGCGAAACCGCAAACACCACCATGGCGCAACGGTACGCCAATTCCGACCCTAGCGGACATGTACCTAACGCCATCAGGCATGGCGTAATGTACCATTCCGCCATGGTGAGAAGTACGGCATCGCGAATCAACCGTAAACGGCCCCACTGAGTGCCTGTACACCGCTCCCTGCCCACAAAGTACAACTCCCCGTAGGTGCAATGAAGCCACAATGCAACCATTGAAATGTACAAGTCACCCATGCATGGCAACGAACAAAAGAAACACAAGAGGGGCCAATGGGAGCTGCAGGGCACAGATGGCACGAATACAGAAGCCATCCCAATGGACATGACCACAGTCCCCCACCAAGAAACGCACGCAAACACAGGCACCTGTGACCAGCCATATTCCGAGAATCACATCATTCCACCAGTCCACCTGGCTGACCGGCATCTGTTACACAAAACCCAATCCCCCGCCCCTGAGCATGACAACATTCAAACTGTCATATTGGCAGCCCCCATCCCTGACCTCACGGGCTTAGTAGGCAAACGCGCCCAGTACAGTACCACGCAACTAAACTCCGAAGCTGGAACCCAATGCAGATCTCCTCACAATACATCGCCCCCCAAATAGGCATATGCCACATCACTTGCAAAGAAAAACGCTACACGGGCCAAATCAGAATAGAAATTTAATGCACATCAAAGTCACCAAGCCCATACAGCCATCAGGCCATGAACTCCTAAACACCAATCACCATTGTGGGCTGCATCCGCAAGAAATGACCAGCCACTACTTGTGTGTCGTCCTGTTCCCTCATGGTACACAGAGCCACATTCACGTACGAAAAGGCAACATGGAAGCGCACAGAACCGCAGGGCCGTCCCAATGGGGAGGCACTAGTCCAGCTGAAAGGCCGAAATGTTGCTCCGAGCCACCAGTACTGCGTAAGGGCATGTGGGCCATTGGCGATCGTCCCATAAGATCGTAATGCTGCTCCACTGATTAACACGAAGCAGCAGGTGTCGGGAGTAAAACCCATCTGCATGAGTGGCATACAGATGGCAGTGGCAAAAGGGGAGGAGATACCTGTCAACCAAAAGAAAAGAAAAAGAACAGAATGGCCATCAGAACTACATTCCAACAACTCACTTCAATGATCACACGAAATCCACAGCCATATGCATGCTAGCCCACTCCAAAGGATCATCACCACCCCAAAACCACTTGCGACTCCTAACCATCTATATCGAGGTGCAAACACCATCACAAACGAGTGTACCTATGCATGCGTCTGTCAAAACAGAATCCATCAGATGGGAATGTTAATGTGCATGGACACAAGTGTCTGAGGGCGTGTCGAGACAGGGAGGGCTCAACAAGGCCAGATAGACGATGGTCCCACCATGGCAGCCCTGCATCACATAGCGTAGGGGAGGCGGATAGATCCCAAGAAGCCCTGTACATGGCAAACTCTGTATCAAATCACCTGCCCATGCATCCATTCATCATTCCCTCATCCCGGAATCAAAACGCCTGAATAATTACTCACATAACATTAGAAACATCCATTGAGTCTGTGCGTTATGCAGCCTGCAAAATCCACAGTGCCCCAGCCCGTAATTCCAGTGTTGTGAAGTAACATGTATGTGGGAACGGCCGGCCTCATCGCCCACGTAGCAATTGCGCATCCCAAACTATTCATATCAATCATTGCTTCCTCGCCATGGGCCCTGTCTCAAGGACATTGAACAACAGAACGTTATATTTGCAGTCAGACCTGTGGGCATCTCCTCGCCGCTAGCTGGAAACCGAAAGCGCCGCCCTTGGAATTCCACATTTGCAACATCACGCCGAAAAGGCATCTGTGGCCGTTTGAAATCACTAATTATTCCATCGAGTGCGGCTGTGTGTGAAAATGGCAACTGCCTTCACCCACAAATGGGACGCCCCGCCCGTCATTGCAACTCGGTAAAGTGATGCATGAGGGCCCACCGTTACTCGAGTACTACGTTCCACTGACCCTTCACAAGTCTGTTCGCGACTGCACAGATAGTATGTGCAACAATGGGACCACAGCAGAATGAACATGTCAACCAATGTTACACGGCCATCGGGTACAAATACATGATTGCAATAGCAAGATGCCATTCCCAGATTTGCAGCGTTGTGCGCGGGACGTGCTCGGCCAAAGGGGAGAGCAGCTTGCACAGGTGGAATTAATCACCACAGGTGGAGGCCATACAGCCTGAAAACACATAAATTGCACAGCCAGTCTCCTCCCACAACCACACCGAAATGCTACCGGCAGGACTCGCGATGTTGGCCCTGGGGGACCTGATAGCACTGCAACTACTCCAACTCCAAGAAGAAGACGAACACCAACTGCTACCGGCCGCACGAAGGAGACGCAGGAGGAGGAGGAGGCCAAGGCAGGGCCAGCAAGGGCCGCCAGCACAGCCACTACCACCACGCAGGCAGCCCGCAATCCCACGCCTCCGAGCACATCCGTTCAACCTCACTGATGAGCAGATCCACACCCTCTACCGTCTGGACCGGGACACCATAGCCGCCATTGTGGACATGACACAGGCTGACCTTGTCAGCATGATAGATAGCCCAACCGCCATCCCACCCCTACTGAAGGTGGTGTCTGTACTCCACTTCCTGGCCACAGGCACCTACCAGCACACAGTCGGACAGTTGCATGGCATTTCTCAGCCACTGTTCTCACGGACACTATTGCAAGTGCTCGATGCCCTCCTGCAGCACGCAGACGACTACATCTCTCTACCACGCTCGGAGCAGGAAATTACCAACACAAAAGTGGGATTCCATGCACTTGCCGGCATACCGGGTTGCATTGGTGCCATCGACTGCACCCATGTGGAATTGGTCGTCCCACATGCCATGGAGGCCCAGTACCGCAACAGAAAACAATTTCATTCCCTGAATGTACAAATGGTGTGTGACTCCAACAGGATCATTACACATTGTTGTGCCCGATTCCCTGGATCAACCCATGATTCTATGGTCTTGAGGAACTCTACAATACCACGCTACATGGAGCAACACGCAGGGAACAGATCCTGGCTACTCGGTGAGTCTCATTACATGCATGATTATGTGGGGAATGTGATTTGGCAATGACCTGGCAGGAAGGGGGGGGGTGTGCGTACGTAGCAATGGCATTCCACATCATACGTTTCTCGTCCACATACAGGTGATGCTGGATATCCACTGAAGAGATGGCTCCTCACACCAGTCCGGAACCCACGGGACCAGCATGAGGAGGACTACAACCATGCCCACTCACGTACCCGTGTAGTCATTGAACAGGCATTCGGCCTACTGAAGACTCGTTTCCGCTGCCTCAGCAGGTCTGGCGGGGCACTCCTGTACCGCCATGAGAAGGTTGCAAAGAAGGTCATGGCATGTGTCATGCTCCACAACATGTGCGTACGTAGAAATGTGCCCATGCCCCCTGACGCAGAACTGCAAGCACATGATGATGGTCATGATGAGGGTGGGGATGTGGCAGCACCTCATGGAGTCTGCGAGGCACCGGAGGCCCGTGACATTCGTCAGCATCTCATTGATGTATGCTTCTAGCACTCACGCCTGGTGGCTGATACATGGACACGGGACTCGTGGCACTGTGCGTGTCTGGGACATGCACAATATGGACTGTACGCCTATGATGGCCTAGTACACAGAAATCAATGTCCACACATCTCATTGGTTGATCGTGCACTTTTTATGGCATATGTGATGTCATGTTGAACACCCTATCGACCCGCCACCCAAGTGAGCCCAACACACCCCCTCCACCCTCCTACCTCCCCCACGAACCCCAGTGTCCAAAGATGCTCATTGTCAGTGGGCTGTCGCTATTGCAAGCCCCCTCTGCGGGTATCAGGGGCACCCCTGCCTGTGGAGCGCAGGTTCCTTCCAGATCTACGTTGGGGGCTGCCCTGGACGGAACTTGCAACGGATGATGTGTCTGCCTGCTCACGTCCATGCATATCCCTAAGGGTTTGCGAGAGCTCAGTGAGCACACGGCGCACTGCGGCAAGTTCGGCACATACGTCTTTGGATGTCGCATGCAGTTCCCCCCTCAGGCTCTCGGTGCTTCTCTCCATTTGGACTCTCAGGCTCTCGGTGCTACTCTCCATTTGTGCCCTCAGCGTCTCTGTGCCTCTCTCCATTTCTGCCCTAAGTGTCTCAGTTGATGTTTCTATGTCTGCCTTAGTGCCCCCACATTCATCGGCATGGTCCTTGAGGAGCGTGGCCATTTGCTGCTGTTGCACGATTAACTGGTCGAGGGACTGTTGCCTCTGCTGGGCCATGCCCATTTGCGGGGGTGTCACAGAGGGGCTGTTGTCCTCATGTTGCCTTGCCACAGGGCTTGGGGGGGATGGCCAGTCGTTGTCTTGTGGGTGCCCCTGCGTGGTATCCTCATGTTGTACGGGATGGGACAGACAGGGGGATTGGGACAGGTCATGGATGGATCTGACTTCGACATCCCCGTTTTCTGTGTCGGAGCATGCTGCCATCAATGGGGTGTCACCTATGGTGCTGCTGCCACCAGAGGCAGTGCCTTCTGTGGCATCCATTGGGGGGACCTGTGGTGGTGGTGTTGTGGGCATGCTGGCTGCTGGGGTGCCTGTTGATGTTCCCTCCTCTGTGCTGCCACCTGATTTGTGCTGCTGCCGTGTCTTGATGCGTGCAGCTGAGGTGGAGGGTCTCTGGCCGTTGGTCTTGGCCCTCTTTGCAGGTGTGCTGGTAGGGGTGTCCTGTAGCTCGTCGTTTGGATCGGACCCTGTGGTGGAGTAAAGGAGGGCGAGGGTTAATGATGGGTCTGTGGGAATTGGAATGGCATTGTATCACATGCTCTGGGGTGGTACCTGAGGGTGATTTGGGTCGGGTCCTTGGAGGTGCTTTGATTTGTGTGTGGAGTGAGGGTGCAGTTGTTTGGCAGCCTGCAGTTAGGGTGTGCCTGCTGCACGTGTAGTGCGTGTATTAGGGGTTTTTAATTATTTATGTATTTATTGTGGGTTTTAACGTGCGCTATCAGGCCGATGTGTGTGGCCGTTCTCCTGGACATGTGTTTCTGTTGCACTATGTGGACGCATGGTACTTCACATGGATGGACTGTGTGGATTTGGCATTGTTTTATCTGGTACACCTACCTGAATCTTCGGATGTCTGCACTCCTTTCTCCATCCCTCCGACTCCCTCTATGCTCTCCATTCCGATGGTGGAGGCACAGATTTCTTCCCAGGGGGTCAACTTGATGGGTGATTCAGGACCTCCCCCGGTGGCTGTGGCAATGTTGCGGTTGGCAGAGAGTATGCTGCGGACGCGTATCCGCAGGTCGTCCCATCGCTTGCGGCATTGCTGTGGGGTGCGGGGTGCGGTCCCCACCGCACTTACCCGCTGTGCCACCAGAGCCCATATGGTCTTCTTGTTTGCAAGTGCCGTTCTGGTCATTTGCGTGGAGAAGACGACGGCAGCATTCTCCTGGAGGGTCTCTGTTAGCACGGTGAGTTCCTCGCGGGAGAAGTGGACCTGCCGCTTGCGGTCGCACGCTTTCTTCGCTACTTTTCCCATTTGTCTTGGTTTCGCTAGGGTGGGTGACGGGTTGGGGTGTGTTTCAGGGTAGTGATTTTAGTGGTTGTGTGGTTTTAGTGGTTTTATAGGTGTACGCCGGGATGTTTCCCGTTCCGGGCCCATGTTTTAACTTCCGTTTCCGTATATTTCCGGTCACCGTACTTTCCGGTAGGCGCACACTGCGGTGACCGCTAAGAGGGGTGGCGGTATTGCACCTAGGGCGCCGTACGGCGGCGGTGTGGGCCGTTTTGGGGTCATTTCCGCCATCGCGGACTTTGCACTTCCGCCGTGGCGTGGTGCTCGTGCCCGATGGGTCGGAATGGGCCGCACTTTGCTCCTTCGTGCAATGGCAGAAACGCTATTTACGCTGTGGCGCTCCGGTCAGTCGCTTTCCGCAAGGGTCGTAATGAGGGCCATCGACTTTTAGCGCAGAGGAAATAGGTATTCCCATATGTATATATTCCTTGACTGTTTTAATCTTACGATCATCTAATCTCAATGCAAAATTTCATCTCTTTCTATTTTTACCACTAATATCCATTATTTTTTTCTTAAGGAGATTGTTGCACAGGCCATTTTCTCTAGAATATCTGCCAATCGCTTCTAGGCTGCGCTGTAATTCAATTTCCGTACGATCCATAAGCAGAGTATCATACGCGTAGGAAAGCCACTAATGGTCTGCCCCCCACTTTTGGTGGAAAGAAGTTGCACTTGTTCCAACAGTATTGCATGTCTGAAACAAAGAGATTGTATAATAGGGGTGCAAGCATGCACCCCTGTTTAACCCCGTAATTAGTTGCCATGTCAGATGAAACAGTACCCCTTTAAGCTATCCTAATGTTGAAAGTTGTTCCATCACATAATTGTTTCATAAGTTTTAATATTGAGCAGTCACAGACCCACTCAGCTAGCTTTTACCAAAGCAACTCCCGAGATATTGAATCAAATGCTTTGCTGTAATCGATGTAATCGATGAAACATATTTAGAGTTTGCTATCCTTAGATTCTATGGTGGTGAAAATCAAGTGGGTCAATGTCAATATATTATATAGGGTTCCCATCTCATTGTGAAAGCCTGGTTGTTGACTAAATATAATTTTGTGTTTATTTAACCATATTCTAAGCCTCTGTAAGAGGCAGGTTGCGAATATCGTTGACATACGATCTGAGAGAGACAATAAAAGTTTTCCTATCTACTCTTTCCATCTTCTAGACAAAGTCCTCAACTTTGCTGCCCATAATCTCTACAACCTGCCATGATCCTCCCCTACTTCTCCCTACTTGCAACATGCTGGTTGGCTCTCCGTGTACAACCATTCTCTTTTCAGGTTCCTACTCTTAGGATCTCATTACAAGTTGGCCGCTCTGGTAATAACCTGTACCAGCACTTTTCCGGACCGGCCAACTATAAGTTTGCCAGTAGGGTGGATGATTTACCTGCTAAGAGCTGGAGGTATATCTGCCACTCTACCGGGAAAAATCTGCCAGCATTACGAGCCCAGCAATACCGGTGCCAGTAATGCAGGTAAATACACCCATGGGGTCCTCTGCGACTCCATGGAACGGGGATTTACTGGCGTTTCTGCCACTTGCAATCGGCCAGTAATTCTGGCAGACCAAGTGGCAGAAACGGTAGTACAGTTTGCTGGTATCCCACCAGTATTACCTGCAAACCTAGCGGTAGTAAAGTTTGCCGGTATCCCGCTGGTACAATCTTGGCATGGTAAAACAAAGGAGGAGTGGGGAAGAGGATGGAAGGAATGAGAGAGTGATATGAAGGCAGGAATGCAGTTGACAGTGATGGGAGAGCAGGAGGGAAAATCATAAAATAGAAGAGGAACATTAGAATGGGAAGGACTACTTTTCTTTTTATTTCAAATGCATTTGGTTTATGTCTTAAACCTTACATTTGTACACAAATGAAATTTACAGAACTGTAAAATCTTTTTACTTGCATAAAAAGGCAAAACTTCTGTCTTTCCAGAAATGGACGATTGTAGTCACCATCTTTCTGTTGTTCCCCATAAAAATATGGCTCCAGCATTCTTCAATTTTTAGTTCATAGGGAAGGACTACATTATGGGTGGAGAGCCTTGACTGAGATATGCCTGTGGTTTCTTCGAGAACCGAGGGAAAGTAGAATGAGATGATGAGAGGTGGGTGAGAAACGAGGTGGAGTTGGGGGAAAGATGAAGGAAGGTAGTATACGAGGTGGAGAGAGAGTGTTGGGATCAGAAGAGTCAGCGAGGAATAGGGAGTTCTTACTCAGAGGTTCCGATAATCTGAGAGGGCTAACCATAAGGAGAGAGTGAGATACAAGGAGAGCAAAGAGAGTAACTTGCTCAGTCAAGGAGTCACCAGTGGGTCCCCAAGGCAGGGTAGTTGGCCACCCCCTCACCCTGTCAGCTGCTCCTGGCCTGCATCCACAACTCTGGGAATTACCTTGTGCTCCACCGAGGGCCCTCATCACTCTTTATGTGCTCCACATTGCAACAAGCAAGCAGAATGCAGATGTAGTGATCCTCCCAATGTTTCTCAAAAGGGAAAAAGATTCCTCAGACTGGAAAGACCCCATCCTGGAGCAAAAGGACCAGGAAGGGAAGAACATCACCCTGAGACCAATATGGGATTGTACTCTCCATGCAATCCCAGAGAAGAACAAGACTGTGGTGTGGAGACCCCATGGACTTAACCTAAAAACTATGCTACAAGAACCCTATGATCTTTACCCTATGAAACTGACGAAATGTGATCTTGTATTTTTTTGTTATAAAGATTTGACGCAACTTCAGTGAGTTGTAACCCAGAGAATCATCCTAACATTTAGTTGAAGTTTATTCCATTCCTATTTGTTATTTTGTTTCACTCTATGTACATACCATGATAAATTATGTTCAACTAACACTCTCCATGGTTCTTTGTGTGTTTGCCAAAGAGTTTTCACTGTGGATTTTTGTTCTCCAACAAAATGTTTGTTTTCTTAAGAAAGAAAGGAAACCGAATATTCTCTTTGAGATGCATAGAACTGGTACAGTGAACATAAAACAGTTTCAGCAGAGGACGGCCACCAGGGGGCGTGCGGATGAACACCACCTCCGCGTGAGCTCCAGCACCCATGGTCCCTGAGGCGACTTGAGCCCCCGTCTCACGACCCCCCCACCGTTTGAGAAGTGCTGAGGAGCTTTATGAGGGCCCCACCTGGGAGCAAACGCGATCAAAATCGGACCGGTAGAAGCGGAGATACCACCGTGTGAATATCTAGGCCCGAAGGTGGCCCAGCGATGACAGTGAGACCGTGCCCTCGCGTCACGGCAATCCGGCGAAAGACTTCCTGCGCCCACTGATCGTGAGGGCGGTGCTTGGAAGGCGAATCGCCCAGCCCCCGCTGAAGGTGGATGGATGTGCCCCTCGGGTACGGAACGCAGTAATTAAGGAGGGCCCAGCCACTTTAGCATGCCCGTTCCCCACGAATACCGTTCCGTTAGAATCCCGAGCGGAAACCCTCGTTCTGGCCGGTCATAGACTGTGGCCCAACCCTAACACCAGGCTACAGGGTGAGGATCCGAGTTAGTAGTGGGCACCCTGCCTTGACGCCCAGAACGACAGCCTTGTATCAGTGCAAGAACGCCCCCGGAACTCAATCGCCGATGACACACTGGAGAGGGTAAGGCCCCCGACTCGGGGCGTGTGCCTCCTCTCACCCCGGACCCGAGCCCCGATCGAGGAGCACGAAGATCTACGGCACTACACTACCATCGTGCCTTAGACCCACGAACCCAGACACATTGAATACACGTGAGGAGCACCCCTGCGTTTGAGTCAACGGCCTGAGGAAGAGGAACCGCGGCCTGGTGGTAAGCAGAACCCAAGCTGCACTGAAGACCGACATCACAAGCGAGGCATCCGAATCTGTCCGGTGCTAAGGGCCCCACACGACCCCGCGGAGGGCAAGGCCCCCAAGCCAGAGGCGTGTGCCTCCTCTGACGGTAGGTGCATCTTATGAGCGTGTGACATAGACTTTCCAGATTCGCATACACCCCATCCTCTTCGACTGTGCGGCACATCTCCATCATGTCGCTGGAGGCCTCGGAGGCGGGAGCCGCGGCCACGAGGGGGGACATTGCGGCACTACTAAGTGAGATCAAAAGCATGGGCTCCAACCTTGGTGGCAAGATCGATAAGATCACCCAGAGAATGGACAGCTTCGAAGAAAGATTGGAGGGTGTCGAAAACAATCAGACGTCGCTCGATACACTCGAGATACAAATGGACATGAGAAAAAGGAAGAGGAGATGCGCCTTAAAATGGACGATTTAGAAAATAGGGAAAGAAGGAATAACCTGCGCTTCTTTGGAATCCCGGAACGTGAAGGGGAAACCGAAAAGGATCTCAAGGACACGATCCACGATATCATAAAAATTCGAACGGCCGATGAAGAAATCGACGAGCCCAAAACTGAAAGAATACATCGAGCTGGTGGACCCCCCGGTGGCCCCTGCTCGATCCTGGCCAAATTTCATAGATACCAGGACAGGACTAGGATTCTTGAGAAGGCCAGATCCGGAGGCCCACTCACGATGGGAGGGGCACAAATTACGATCTTTCAGGACTTATCTGCGCTCACGTTAGCACTCAGACGCCTTTGCAGCCCCTTGACAAAATGGCTCAAAGAACAGGGCATACGATACAGATGGGGCTACCCATTCTCACTAACTTTTGAACTCGGAAGTAAGAAAATCGTCCTTAGATCAGAGGATGACGTAAAAGAATGCATCGCCGACCTTCTGAATACAGGCCCGAAAGACCGCAAAAATGGGGATGACGGACGAGACGGAATGCAATGGGAACTACAGGGACCTAGGCGCAAAAGAGTAAAAGGATCCAGAAAATACCGACACCCCAATAACACACCCGATAACGAAAAGTGAGGATGTTCCTCCTGAATGCCAAGGCCATGGTTGAAGCATGAGACGCTGGTCGTATGGAGACCGAGAGCTGGGACGCCAAGTGCTCGGGGGACGAGGGAAGTAGAACACCCCTCTGAAGTAAGAGGGGGTAGGAACCCGAGTGAGACGACCCCGGGCATGTACGTAACGTTATACTGTTATATCTTTGTATGGTTATTGTTGTTATAGATGTTGTAT
This sequence comes from Ambystoma mexicanum, assembly GCF_040938575.1. Taxonomy (NCBI): domain Eukaryota; kingdom Metazoa; phylum Chordata; class Amphibia; order Caudata; family Ambystomatidae; genus Ambystoma; species Ambystoma mexicanum. Next base: position 644,043,118 of record NC_090939.1, read on the forward strand.
TACATGAAGCGAGGGGGGGGAGTGGGAAGGGGGCTCACCCTTATGTTGGGATGCAAAATTTGAATGGGACCGTGAGGTAATGGTCCTCATTGATGGTCCGACAATGGACGGAACACTGTCACCTAGTCTGTTTCGGACGCCGCCAAAAGCTGCCGATGCAGCACCCTCAGTTTGTGGGCTTCTTTGAGCCTCAACAACTTACGAGGGAAAGGGATGTGGGAATAATGAAAGCACCACTTGGATTCGTTTGCAACACCAACTTCGATATGGGCTTTGAAAAGCGAGCAAATGTCTGGCCAACAGTCTTGAGAGACGCCGCAGAGACACTTAAAGATGGCGTCTTTTGATAACACAAAAAAGAAAGACTCACTCAGATTGGCGTCCATTAATGTAAAAGGGCTGAACTCTCCAACTAAGAGGTCATTAGTAGCAAGGGAATTCCGCAGATCCAACATTGACATAATGCTTGTGCAAGAGACCAAGTTCGCCAAGGTGGAGGAGAGAAGCATCATCGGGAAGCGGGGAGGTCTGGAATTCTGGGGCTCAGGCCCACTGAGAAAAGGAGGGGTTGGCATCCTGCTCAAGAGGGGCATCCAATTTGAGGTAGAAAAGACATGGTCGGATGTGTCAGGTCGGGCCCTCCTGATCACGTGGAAAATAGCCAGAGTAAAAGTGACTATTGCTACTGTATATGCCCAAACATTGTTCAGACGGCATTCCTACAGAGAGTAATCCCAAAATTAATGATGGAGGCAACGGGGCACGTAATTCTGGGGGGTGACTTCAACCAATGGGCAGACCCAGGTATTGATCAGAAACCGGGAAACCCAGACACAAGGAGTCAGATTAAAGAGGGACATACCAACCTCGTCGAGATAATGGACCTGTACAACATGGGGGACATATGGAGAATAATGCATCCCGCTGTAGCTGGATACACCTTCTACTCAAATCCCCACCACACTTTTACACTTATTGACTATATATACATGTCGAACAACCTCATACCAACCACACAGCACTCAGATATTATTCCAATAACCCTGTCGGACCACGACATGGTGCAAGCCGACATTTCCTGGGCGGACCTACCCACCATGGGAGGGAAATGGCGGTGTAATGAAACCCTCTGGAAGGACCCGGTTTTCAAAGCGACGATAGAGACCGAAATCGAAGAGTACTTCAAAATTAATGACGATGGGGAGGTTTCCAAACAAGTGATCTGGGAGGCAGGGAAGGCCACATGGCGAGGGACTCTAATACGGGAGGGGGCCACAAAGAAAAGGGAACGGAAAATTATAGAGTTAAAGTTGAGGGCCGATATAGGTCGATTAGAAGCGGAGATGAAAAAAGAACAGAGAGTTGACCCTAATAAATTGGAAACTGCGCTGTTGAAAAGGGAAGAATTGAGGCTCTTGGAGCACAATCAAGTAGTGAATAAATTGTAATGTTTAAAAGAGAAATTTTATGAGAAAGGCGATAAGGCCGACGCTTACTGGCAGCACGACTTAGGGAACAGAGAGCTGATCGTAGAGTGAACAAAATCATTGAGGACCCTGTCCCCCCTCCCCATGCTCCACCCAATATCCCAGAATCCTTTGCCAAATTTTATGAGAGCCTCTACACTTCTGAGATAATTCCCGGCCGACCTGACCCATCAGCCTACCTGTCTTCAATCCCTATGCCCACGATAACGAAACGCAGAAACTGAGTTTCTGGATTCCCCGATTAATACACAGGAAGTGCACGAAGCGATCAAAAGGCTAACACTAGGCAAATCTCCAGGTGAAGATGGCTATACCGCCGGTTTCTATAAGACTTTTGCCAAACAACTAGCCCCCTTCCTCGCAGTTCTATTTAATGTAACATTAGAGACAGGACAGGCCCCAGACTCCTTTAAAAAAGCCTTGATAACTGTGATTCCCAAGGAGGGTAGGGACCCCAAAAGCTGCGTATCTTATCGCCCTGTTTCCCTTCTCAACCTTGATGCCAAAATTTACTCCAGGGTATTGGCGGCTAGATTAGAAACGCTAGTGCCCCGCCTTGTCCATTCAGATCAAGTGGGGTTCATACTCGGGAGACAGGGAGCCGACTCCATGCACAAAACATTGCACCTCATTCATGTGGGCCGCGACCTCCCTGGGGACCCCGTCCTGTTATCAATTGATGCCGAAAAGGCCTTTGGCAGAGTCGAGTGGGATTTCCTGGGAGCCGTTCTGCAGAAGGTCGGAATAGGCCCCAAAACTAGGAGGGGCATACGGGCGATATATACAGCTCCTACAGCATCGATAGCCGTAAATGGGGAATACTCCCGTTGGTTTGAATTACAACGAGGGACTAGACAGGGATGCCCCCTCTCCGCGATCCTCTTCGCCCTTTCATTAGAACCCCTAGCACAAAGGATGAGATCCGACCCTGCAATAGAAGGGATCCGACTAGGCCCGGTGGAATATAAAATAGCGCTATATGCAGACGACATTCTCTTACACATGACCAATCCCACAGAGTCAATTCCCCAAGTCCTTAGACTAATGGACGAGTATGGCCAATTCTCCGGCTTTAGAGTGAACAAGGCAAAATCCATTCTATTCCCCCTGCAGGGAACTAGATCAGAAAATGACTCTAAGTTTCGCCCGCTAGGTCTTAAGCTAGAACACCTCACTCTACAATACTTGGGTATACAGATCACTAGGAACCTGAATGACTTATTTGAAGCTAACTTCCCTCCACTCCTCCAGCGGTTCACTGCGGACCTTATGAAATGGGGAAAACTTACGATCTCCTGGCTGGGCCGCATCAACGCAATTAAGATGACATGCCTCCCACGCTTCCTGTACCCATTCCAAATGCTACCAATCGAAATACCCAAATCGTTTTTCATGGAAGCTAAGAAGATCTTGACGAGATTTATACGGCAGGGTAAGAAACCGAGAATTGCATACACCACATTGATACTTCCCAAGGACAGAGGAGGGGTTGGGCTCCCGGACTTGAGAGCATACTACATCGCCTCCCAATTACGAGTCATGATTCCCCACCTCAGAGAACACAATGACCTACAATGGGTCCAAATGGACAATCATTACTTTGCACCGGCCACAGTATCAGAATGGCTATGGGCCCGCACAAAAGGATACTACGGAAAATAAAGGGCCATCCGATACTGAGCACGATCTGGAGTGTATGGCGTGCGAATCGGGAGATGTGCGGGATCACCACCTGGCCATCCCCTCTCAGCCATCTATGGTCTCCTGGCGTGAACGATCGCATACCAGAGGTTGGCAGATACCAATCCTGGTATGAAGCTGGCTTAGAGAGAGTGGGCCAGCTCCAGAGGAAGGACTCCTATATCTCCCTCCCGGAACTGACGGAAGCATTGGGCATAGGTACACTATCCACGTTCCAATACATCTAACTGAAAGGGGTCCTGATGAAGGCTGAATGGAAGGACATGCTGAACAGAGAATTGACCCCATTCGAGAAAATATTGGACTCTAGAGTGGAGAGGAAAGGTCTCATATCAATAATGTACCAGGAACTAATAGCAGCGGGAGACGGCTCCACGGATCCTCTGAAAGCTAGGTGGGAAAAGGACTTTGGGGAAGAAATAGACCGCGAGCAATGGAACCTAATGTGTAGGGCTGCCTGTAGAACATCGCTATCGTGTCAGTACAAATCGCATGCCATCAAACTTCTGCATAGGTGGCAATACGACCCCCTAAGGGCTATCCAAAATGTCTCAGACAATGAGTCCGACATGCTGGAGGAAATGTGGGCAAACGGCTAATTATTGGCATATGTGGTGGGGTTGTCCGCGTATCAAAGTGTTCTGGAACGAAGTACTGGGGTGGATCAAGGAAATTGATGGTATTCAGAGAGACGCTGACCCCTACCTGGTGCTTTTTGCCCTGGAACGAGATGTGGACGAGTGGAACAGAGTGACAGGCCTGACCCCCTACCTACTCCTGGCCGCCAGGGCCCTCCTGGCGATCAAATGGAAATGCGGTACAGTCCCAAGGAAGAGTGAATGGATTGCCCTAGCCACCAACATCTACCTGATGGAAACCATAACGGCCGCTCTGCATGGAAGGGCAACCCAATGTGAAACCCTATGGATGAACTTTAGAAGTCGACACCTAACGACAGATAAGGAGTCCCTATCAGATGAACCTGAGGACACCTAATGGAAATCCAATGCCCAGGTAGTAGTGACTGAAAAAAGAAAAAAAAAAAGAAAAAGGGGAAAATCTCTTGATACGAGCGAAGACAATGTGGTCAGACACTGGAGTCGGAAACATTGCCCTATCAACGTCTCGACGCTCTAATGGTGAAAAACGAACTGGTGCTAAGTTAAGTGAGGGGGGGAGGGGGTAAAGGGGAGTAGTTTTTTCTTTCTGAGTATTAGGAAATGCACCTCCATTGAGAATTGAGATAATTGTATGACACTGTGAGCTGACACCAAGCCTTTTTGTTTTTGTTTTTTCTTTTACCCAACTGTGTCAACCGGTGCATTATTTCGTATGTATCTTGATGTTTCTTCATTGTTCCTTTTTTTTTTGTAATTATTGTTGTATATGATAAAAACCAATAAAAGCAAATTAAAAAAAAAAACAAAAACAGTTTCAGCAGAATAAAGAGAGAGCATACCCACCTAAAATTCCTCCCGTTCCTACTTTAACATCTTTAATGCACTTGCTGTAGTAAGCAAATCTGGGTATCTGAATCCGATTGTCCACGTGGTGGGGTAACTCCTCCACTTGTTATGTGATTAGACACAGGGCCTCATTACGACCCAGGCGGTAAGTTACCGCCTGGGTCGTACCCTTACCACCATGGTGTAAACTACGTTTTTACCATGGTGGATGGCGGATTTACTGCCCCATTCCAAGGTGAGTGGGGCGGTAAATCCCCATTTCCCATTTTACCCTTCCCCATTCCCATTTTTGCCCCATAGGGCATAATGGGAGTGGGGAAGGCGCTAATTACGCCACCGTAAATTACGGTGGCGTAATTAGCACCATGGTCCCTTAGCGCCATGGATTTTAACGCCTGCAAAAAGCAGGCGTTAAAATCACCATGGCGCTAAGGGACCTTGTAATCCGGCGTTAAGGGTCGGCGCCGTTTACGGCGCCTTTAACCCCTTAACGCCTGACTCGTAATGAGGCCCACAGTGTTAAAATCCAAACAGTTGCAAAGCGCTTAATCATTTTGGGCATGACAGGTCTGTATTGTCTTTGGAAAGATAGAATAGACAAAGACAGAGTGGATGGAGTAGATGGAAAAGACGGAAAACAAATGGAAAGGACCGAACAGATGGAAACAATGGAACGGATGAACTGGATAGAATAGACTGAACTGATGGAATGCATGGAACGGATGGAATGCATAGAACGGATGGAATAGATGTAACCAATGAATAGATAGAACGTTTGGAGTGCATGCAAAGGATGGAGTAGATGGAAAGGATGGAGGGGATGAAACGGAAGAAGTAGTTGAACAGACGAAGTGGATGAAACAGATGAAGTGCATGGAACGGATGAAGTAGTTGGAACGGATGAACTGGTTGAAACGGATGAAGTGGATGGAACGGATGAAGTAGGTGGAACGGTTAAGTGGATGGAACGGATGAAGTAGTTGGAACGGAGCATGTGTATCAAACAGATGAAGTGGATGTAACTGATGAAGTGAATGGAACGGGTGAAGTGAATAAAACAGATGAAGTTGATGGAACAAATGAAGCAGATGGAATGGATGAAGTGGATGGAACGGATGAAGTGGATGGAAAGACGAAAGGACAGATGAAATGGATAGATTGAATGGGTCGAGTAGATGAGTGGATAGATAATGAGCACATGGAGTGGATGGAACGGACAGAGTGGATGGAATGGACGGAGTGGATGAAATGAATGGAGTGGATGGAGCAGATGGAGCAGCTGGAACCCATGGAACTGCTGGAGTAGATAGAACGGATAGGGTGGAAAGAACGGACAGAGTGGATAGAACGAACAGAGTAGATAGAACAGACAGAGTAAACTGAGTAGAATGAGTAGATTCAATGAATGGAATGAATGCAGAAGAGAGAACGGATGAAGCGGATGGAACGGATGAAGCGGTAGAACAGATGTCCTGCTCTCGTGCTTGGTCTCAGGCGCATTAATGATAATCACCATATCACACTACTGCGCTTACTCTCCCCTATAAACCATCACTAAACTAGAACACAGCCATGCTATGACACATTCGGCCTAGCTGTTCTAATACTAACATGACCCCACATACACCTCATCACCCTAATAAAACACATCTAGCTGAAACACATACCGACTAGCTTACGCGTCTCCTCGGGCCTAACGCAGCCAAGTCTCAGTCTGGGTGTCCACCCTCCAGACTGATCACATTCCAACTGATTTCCTCAGCACCACACCTTCCGCTATAAAGCAGCTACCATGCAACGACCTCACCAGCTGCACACATATCCGGTGCGCCCACAAACAATACAACACTCTCTCTCTCTACTGACTTGAACTGCGGTTCCCGAGGGCGTTCAACCTACCAGCCCTTTGAGGTCATACCAATGATACATAAGGCGCTATATAAATGCCAAGTAACATAACATAACAACATAACATATAGGGATAGCAGATTGTTCAAAAAGTTTCTGAAGTGTGTAGTTCTGATATTAAACTCTCCATAGCCCTCATATGCCAGATCATGTGCCAACATTGGGTTAATGATGGAGGTCCTATCTTCCTCCAAGACCCCAGAATGGCTAATTTAGCAGCCAGAAGCATGAATGTGATTAGCCCCTCCACCCCTCGCAGGGGATTTTAATGGGTAACAGGGTAACCATTGTGATCCCAAGCAGATTCACTGCTCAGTCCCATGTGCAGGATCGTTTGATCACTTACTCTATTTCCTGTATTACTGCCCCCCCATTCTAGAATGTCTGAATTGATGGGCACAGCCAACAAATGTGGAGGAATCCTCTGAAGCCTAGTTGTAGTAAATACCATCTTTGTAAAACCTTAAAGGCTGCTTTCTTATGCTAAACACAAATTGAGGAGATTGAAACTCTAGCCCAAATGTCTTCCCACATTTTACTGGGTAAGGGAGTACCCAGGTCCCTCTCCCATTTTGCCCTGTATCTTGGGAACAATGCTCTTATTTGTCATCTCCGAGGCGTTTATACAGATTAGATATTAGGCCCTGTGTGCCCTCTGTGTCATGAAACACTGATTCCGGCCCTTCTGGACTTCGTGGTTCATGATGCACCGCAACATCAGGTCGGTGATTCTCCCAACATGGCCGACAGCACGAAAATGCTGCTCTCTAGTGTTTTCGCACAACATACTGTTTCCTAGAAAATAGGCACGCCCCGCGGCTCTGCACGTCTCAACGCTACTGTTCCGAGTTGTTCCGCGAGTGTATTGTTTCTGTCTATCAGTGCTATTTTCCAGTTACTTACCTTTTTCTCCTTCCTGGAATCCCCTTCTTTTTCCTGCCTTGCTTCTGCCAGGCCATTTCTCCCTTTTATTCCGGACTCCGTCTCTTGCTCGGTGCCGCAGGCTCCCCGGCATCCTCTGAGCATTGGACACCTGTTTCCCCTCCTTCCTGGATTCCGCCGCAGTAACCTTCCTGGATACTGAACGCAACCCTGCTTAAGGCAGTCGGCACTCCTCACACTGGAATCCGAAGACTCACGTCCTTTCCTGTACAAGTCCCGATCAGTGAGGAAGAAGGAAGGAGCTCCCAAGAAGACCGCAATCAAGGACAAACAGGTGAGAAAGAGGGAAGGGTGTGACAGATTGAGACGCCTTGAACCTGATATCGGAGTAGATATGGAGGCTGCAGTCCAAGACCTCATGAGAGGAATGCATGAATTAACTACAGAGGTTCAAAATCTCAAGGCCGAAAATGCAGCATTAAAACAACTTGTCTTGTCCCGGGATTCCGTGGTCAAAGAAAGCGCCCTGGTAGGGGGTATAGTGGACGAATATGATGGCTCTTCCAAGTCCCTGCGTTCCTTCCTTGACTCCTGCCTGGTACATTTCATGTTCAAACCCTACTATTTTTCCACACCCCGGGCTAAGGTAGGGTTTATAATATCACACCTCAATGGCAATGCCTTAAAATGGGCGACTCCCTTGGTCAACTCGGGAGACTCACTCCTGGATAATTACGATGGATTTATAGAAGCCTTTAAGGCCATGTTTGATCGACCAGAACTCATCTCCAGCGCCCAGAAAAGACTTCTGGAATTCCAGCAAGGGAGTCAGGATATGCTTACTTACGTGACTTGTTTCAAACAATTAGCTAAAGAAGCTGATTGGTCCCAAGAAGCTAGTTTCACCCTATTCCGAAGAGGGTTGAATGACGAAGTCAAGAATGAGTTAGCCAGAGTGACCCGCCCAAGTTCCTTTCAGGCCTTGATGGACTTATCCCTGCAGATCGATTTCAGAATCCAGGAGAGAAAGGCAGAGAAAAGAAAATTAAGAACAACATCCTCAAAGACAACCGTGGAATACCCTTGCCTCAAGGAAGCACCCATTCAACATTCATCAGATCCTGAACCAATGCAGGTGGGTGCCTTCCGCGGACCAATTTCTCCACAAGAAAGGATCCGTAGGATCAATACTGGACTTTGCATGTATTGCGCTTCTGATAAACATCTTGTAAGAGAATGCCCAATAGCACTACCCAGGCGTTCGAGAAACGCCAGCTCCCGATCCTAAGTGGAGCACAGCTTCGGGAGAAAGATGCTTGCTCCGCATCCCTTCCTTCCTTAAATGGTCCCGGCCAAAACACCTTAGTGGTTCTCCAAACAATCTTGTCACTCACTGAGAAAGACTCATGTCCCATCCTGGCTCTAGTGGACTGCGGTGGCATGGGAGTATTCATAGACCATGACTGGGCTGTCAGACACAATATTCCTCGAGAACCCAAAGAAATAATACAACCTGCCGAAGGAACAGACGGGAGACCATTACCTTCTGGGCCCATTACTCACCAAAACAAGGAACTACTGCTTTTGATAAACAACCATCAGGAAAAGTTCTGTTTTGATATTATAAAGGCCGCTCACTACCCCATGGTTTTAGGCATGCCCTGGCTCCAGAAACACAACCCGTACATCAACTGGGCAGCTGGATCTCTATTTCTAGGTTCTGAATTCTGCTTGTCCAATTGTTTGTCTCAAGACTCACTGCATAATCCTCCTGTGAACTTGCGGAATTCTGAACAATCACCTTTATGTGTGTCTAACATTACCCAAGTGCCTGAGATTTAGCAACCATACTCGGACGTGTTTTCAACAGCTATTGTTCAAGCTCTTCCACCTCACAGACCTGAGGATTGTGCTATCGACACAGATGCTTCAACCGTAATCCCATTCGGCAGAATGTTTATACTATCTGAACCTGAAAAAAGAGCTCTACGAGAATATTTGGATACCAAACTGGCTAATGGAACCATTTGTCCTTCAAAATCTCCAGCCGGTGCTTCTCTATTCTTCGTACCAAAGAAAGATACCAAAGAACTTCGACCCTGTTTGGACTACCGCGGTCTCAACCAGTGCCCTCTCAAGGATCGTTTCCCTCTACCGCTCATTTCTGACATCTTGGAGGCAGTTTGGGGTGCAGTCATCTTCACCAAGCTCGATCTTGGGGGTGCCTATTACCTCATTCGGATAAAGGAAGCTGACGAGTGGAAGACAGCCTTCAGAACCCCTTTTGGCCATTTCGAATATCTGGTAATGCCCTTCGGTCTCGCCAACGGCCCTGCGGTCTTTCAGCAGTTGATGGATAGAGTCTTCTCAGATATGCTGTTCCTTTTTGTCATTGTATACCTGGATGATATACTGATCTATTCCAATGTCCCCCAAGTCCATCAGGAACATGTAAATGCAGTTTTACAATGACTACGCGAAAACAAACTCCTGGCCAAACCAGAAAAATGTCTCTTCCATGTCCAGACCGTTCATTACCTCAGATTTGTGCTGAGTTCCAAAGGAATCGGAATTGATCCTACCAAGGTTGACTCCATACTCTCTTGGCCAGCGCCTACTACAGTAAAACAAATTAAATCCTTCCTGGGACTTGCAAACTTCTACAGAAAATGTATCCCTACATTTTCAGACATAGTGCATCCCATAGTCGCCCTCTTAAAGAAAGACACACAGTTTAATTGGTCTGCTGCTCAAGAGACAGCCTTTCAGGAGCTAAAACGAAGATTCACTCAAGCTCCCATCCTGACTCAACCTGACATAAATAGGCCCTTCGTGGTGGAAACAGATGCCTCAGACTACACCATTGGGGCAGTCTTAAAACAAGAATTCGAAGACAAGGTGGAACATCCTATTGCATACCTATCCCGCACATTGACTCCCAGCGAGACCCACTACTCTGTCCTGCAGAAGGAACTACTGGCCATCCGACAAGCCTTTACTGACTGGCGCCATCTACTCTTGGGCACCAAACATCCTATGCAAGTGTGGACCGGTCACAGAAACTTGCAAGTCCTACAGTCCCTGGAATGCAAAAATAGTCATGAAGCCCGTTGGGCCTTTTTTTTGCCCAGTATCAATTCCACATTCACAACTTTCTTGGAACCAACAACATTATAGCAGATGCCTTATCCAAGCGTCCTGACTACGAGCCTGTCGAAGCACGTGCCTTCCCGAAGATGTTACCTGATACCGTGTTTGTGGCCCAGGCCAATTCCTTCCTGGAAGATGTCTGTGCCGAAACACCTTCTTCTGATCTCTGGCAGGACTACATCAAGACTAATCAATGGAGACTGGTTGCTAAGGATGGCTATCTCTTCAAGGACGAGAGATTGGTGGTACCCACACAAAGATTGAGAGACAAGATCATAAGTCTTTGTCATGATACCTTCCATTCGGGGCATCGAGGCATCACTACAACTCTCCACTTCATTCAGAGACAATTCTGGTGGCCGAGGATGATCGATGGTGTAAGAACTTACATCCAAACCTGCGCTGTTTGCAATCAAAACAAGTGTGATAACAGAAAACCTGCAGGTCTCCTACACCAACCCGCATTACCAACACCCCCTTGGGAGACAATCGCCACAGACTTCATTGTGGAATTGCCCCCATCCAGGGGATATACAACCATAATGGTTAATATCGATCTGTTCACCCATATGGCTCACTTCACACCCTTGTACAAGCTACCATCTTCACTTGAATTGGCAGGGATATTCTTAAAACATATATTCAGGCTTCATGGATTACCTTCCAAGATCATCTCCGACCGAGGACCTCAGTATATATCCCAGTTCTGGAAACATCTATGCCAAATGTTAGGCATCCAGCGTGCATTGTCCTCGGGATACCATCCGCAGACTAATGGAGCAACTGAACGTGTAAACCAGACCCTGGAACAATACCTACGCTGTTTTGCAACCAAGGTCCAGGATGATTGATCACTTTTGATTCCGGTAGCTGAATTCGCTTACAACAACTCTGATCATTCGGCTATCAAGATCAGTCCCTTCTTTTGCAGTCAAGGGTTTCACCCTTCAGTTCTGTCATCTGCTCTACCACATCCTACCACGGTTCCATCACTTGATTCATGGATTGAAAGACTGGTAAACGTACATAGGGACGCCAAAGATCACCTGGAGAAAGGCAGGATAGGAGTCAAGAGATATGCAGATACCAAGCGGAGACCCAGCCTTCCATATGAAATTGGATAAAATTGGGGACAAGGTCTGGTTATCCTCAAAACTCCTACCTCGCCATCTACGACCAAATAAACTGTTTCCCAAGTATTATGGACCTTTCTCCATTAAGGAAATCCTCAATCCAGTGGCCTTTCGACTTCAGCTTCCAGAATCCTGGAAGAAGATACATCCTGTCTTTCACACTTCTTCATTGAAACCGTATGTACGGTCCACCAGATAGACCTAGCCCTGTGCTCGTCAATGACCAGATTGAATTCGAGGTCTCCAGGATATGTGATTCTAGATACAGACAGGGTCAACTCCAATACTTAGTGGAATGGAAAGGATACCTCCCCAGCGAACGCACCTGGGAACCAGTCTCAAATATGAATGCCCCCCATTTAGTGCAAAGGTTCCATCAAACCCATCCAGGCAAACCCGGTGGATCAAGATTTAAGAGGGGGCATGCTGTCATGAACCACTGATTCCAGCCCTTCTGGACTTCGTGGTCCATGATGCACCGCAACATCAGGTCGGTGATTCTCCCAACATGGCTGACAGCACGAAAATGCTGCTCTCTAGTGTTTACGCGCAACGTGCTGCTTACTAGAAAATAGGCACGCCCCACGGCTCTGCGCGTCTCAACGCTACTGTTGCGAGTTGTTTGGCGAGTGTATTGTTTCCGTCTGTCAGTGCTATTTTCCAGTTGCCTACCTTTTTCTCCTTTCTGGAATCCCCTTCTTTTTCCTGCCTTGCTCCTTCCAGGCCATTTCACCCTTTTATCCCGGACTCCGTCTCGTGGTCGGTGCCGCGGGCTCCCCTGCATCCTCTGAGCATTGGACACCTGTTTCCCGTCCTTCCTGGATTCCGCCGCAGTAACTGAACGCAACCCTGCTTAAGGCAGTTGGCACTCCTCACACTGCAATCTGAAGACTCACGTCCTTTCCTGTACAAGTCCCGATCAGTGAGGAAGAAGGAAAGAGCTCCCAAGAAGACCGCAATCAAGGACAAACAGGTGAGAAAGAGGGAAGGGTGTAACACTCTGACTTTCTAATGCATATATCTAGACCAGAGAGGGCTCGGGTGGCCCCTCTTCCGTTATTGGCTTGTAATGTCCAATGTCTCACCTGGAGATACTCAATTCTATTATGCTCCCACGATCAAATTCTTGTTTACATTCCATGAAGGGTTTAATGTTGCAATTTGTAAAGAGGTCCCCAAGGCATTCACAGCCCCCTTTTTCCATTCCCTCAACCCCATAAAATACATTCCTGGGTTGAGTCTGGGTTGTCATACAAAGGCAGTAAGGGGTAAGGGAAATACCTTTGGTCCCTCCTGTGAAAACTAAGACAAATCTACCTTTGGCCTAGCCCCGCGTGGGCAACCATGTTGTCAGTCTTAGACAATCTCCTAGGGGATGTGGATCACTATGCCCTCCCTGCTCTTGTATCTCAGGGCCTTTGTGCACTGTGTTACTCCTAGATTACTCCTAAATTACTCCTATGGACACACTAATATAAGACACAAAGAAAACACATGAATCGATTCAACAATAGAAACACTTTTATTGATACTTAGCAATGCATGAAGCATACACTACTATAATGCAAACCTTTTATGCTTTTGGTGCAACTCTACCAGCAATGCACTAACTGTAAGCCTTACAGGCTTCTAATGCAAGCAATCTAATAGCAACTCCATTCCACACCATTCCTCTCCATTCCACACCATACTTCACACTCTCTCTCTAAGACAAACCCTGTCTGATTACCCCATCTATCATGTCAGCCAAAGCTATGTGTGAGTGTCTGTTCTAATTCCCCATGCATGTGTCTTATTCAGCAAGACTCCCCTTTTTCTCTGTGTTGCTCTGTCTCTCCTTTCCAGCTATCTGCAACCAGCCAGTCAGTCAGGGCTAGGCCTCTCTCTGCCAGATCCCTGACAGATCCATCTCATCAGCTCTGCTCAGAATGTTTCCCATCTGCATATCAGCCAAACCCGCTTCCCGAAGTACATCCAATCACTCCCAAATGCCTCTCCAAGTCATCTCTCTGTAAAAGCAAGGAAATATCGAGGCTGAGTACCACAAAAGGAAATACACCAAACACGGGCTTGTAAAGATTCACAGATCTTTATTCTATTACTGTGCAGTTACAAAGAAACAGAACAGATAGCTATCTGGCCCTCAGTACATCACATTGAATACCAGCCATTCAGTGTGAGAAGTGAGAGGTACTGGACATCTAGATAATTGTGCATTTTATACATTTTCGGTAATAATGTCCAGCCCCTCTGCAAGTTAATAATCCATGGTCTAGAGTTAATGCCAAGTTCACTTATGGCTTGTACGACAATATGCACATGGATCATCCTCGGTTTACATACAAAGAAGTCACAATGGCAACAGTGTATTCTTGGATTTAGCAGTAAGCCTTAGCACATGTCCCTCACAATGTAGTTCAGCCAGTGTCCACGTTCGATATTTGTTTAACATTGTGTTTGATCTATGTCCGTGGATCAGACTTATTGGTACAGACAGCCCTAGGACCACAAGTCAGGCATGGGACAGGGTCTCTTTACTCAACCCAAACATTCGGCCAACGGACAGTCTAATTATTAACTATAGTGCAGAGTTCAGGAAGGCTCAGTTACAAGCGGAAAACACTGTCCATCATTTTAGAAACAGAGTTACTTTTAAACTGAAATCAAAATGGCGGATGAACCTAAAATGGCGGCGAAATCGATCTAAAATCGGAACTTTGCAACTGTTTTCTTTGTAGAGCGACTGGGCTTAGGCCAATATATATGAGAAAGGAGGCACGATATGATTTCCTGTTTAACAAACCCTCCTTTTGGCCTAAGCCAAGCGCTAAACTTCTTCTAGTCACTTTACGAGTAACTCCACATCTCAATGTCCATACATCCTGAATCACTATCAGAGATATCGATGGTCATGAGGTCAGATACTAAAATTTCTTTCAACACAAATACGTTGGTCGTTTTCTCAGGGGCGCATACCTTGTGTCCTAAGGTGCCCATCGCCTGTGTACAACATCCTCCTAACGCTGAACATATACCTGGAAGACATTGTATACAACAACAGAAAAACAACAGAATACCCAAAATGATCAGCAAGACTGAAAGCAGCTTCCATCCCCAAGATGGCAAGAAGTCCCAGAACCAAGCGCTAAGATCCCAGTTTCCCTCGGGAACATGCACTTCTGAACTAAGGACGTGCAGATTTTGTATTGCCTTAAAGATAGTTGGGGAGGAATCTGGCACGAAAATGCAACAAGCGGACCCCACTATTTTACATACCCCACCACACGCAGCCAGGATGACGTCTAATGCCATCTGGTTCTGAAGTGCCACTAACCTTATCGCTTTTTGTTCTAAAGTCATGTTATAGAGTATGTGTAACGCTCACCTGATTCTCGCAGAGGCGCCGGTCTTGACTGGGCGACTACCGTATCTTCAAAGGTGATGTGTAGCACCCGGTTGGCTCTTTGGGCTGGACCTCTGTGCACTGTATGCCTGACGTGTAGAGTAAGATGTCTGCAGATAGAAAATATGGGGTTAATGAACTGGGGTTATTGGGGTGTCCCTATCTCTTTCCTCTTCTCCTCTCCGGTAGACCCCCAAAGGTTAACGCTCTCACCTTAGGTAAGTGAATGCCGAGCTCTCCATCTGCCTCGGGGCAGGGTGCTGTAGCCAGTTTCTTCACTGGATAGGTAGCGCAGGCCTCTTGACTTCAGAGGACTGCTGTCCGTCGTTTACTGCACGAACGGTAAGTTTCGAGTCATTCAAATGTCTTTTTAAAGTCTTTAGTAATGATGTCTCTTGTTTTGCAGGGTTCCGGCGATGGCGGATGACGGGCTGAAGTGAGTTGAAGATGGAGCCCGTGTGATGAATAGAAGCGCCTGGAAGCACGTGAGTAAGCGTTTGTTGCCTGCTTCACGATGCGCTCTAACTGTCTTTTTATTTTGCAGGTACGAGTTCGGAGCGGCTGCAGGGTGCCGGAATACCCACTGGATTAGATGCGGAAAGGAGTAATGGCACGTGAGTATTTAAGTTCCCCAATGTCTTTAAACGCACCTTGTTTTGTCTTTCCGATGCGGGATGCAGCGCCGAAGGCCTCCGGAGCGTGCGAAGAGTTGGTAAGCTTTTGTCTTTCAGATGCCGGAATGCAGTTTGAAGACCTCCGGAGCGCACGAAGAGTAGGTAAGCCTTTGCCTTTCAGATGCCGGAATGCAGTGTGAAGACCTCCGGAGCGCACGAAGAGTAGGTAAGCCTTTGCCTTTCAGATGCCGGAATGCTAACCTGTTCTTTCTTGTCTTTATAGGTGTTGCTGAAGACTGGATTCAGGATGGTAAGCCTTTTTCCTTAGGCCCAGGACTGGATGCAGAAGACACGATGAGCGTCCTGCTGCAGAGGGTGCAGAATAACACAAAGCAAGATTCATCCACCGGGTGTGGTTTAAATAGCCTCCTGTAGTGCTTAGGTGTCTCCTTCCACAGCCACGCCTAAGTAAGAAGAGAGTTCCTGGTAAGAAAAGAGTTCCTGCCTTCCAGAAGAGTTCCAGTGTTCTAAATCTAGGGAGTGGCTCCAGCCCCACCCAACAGGAAAAGTAGTTCCAAACAGAAGAGGATCAGAGGCTCAACTGGCAGGCAAGTAAGCAGCATGGTCTGCTGCAGGTAAGTCCACCCAAGCATTATGAGCCCGGCGCTTCCAGCGCTGGGACTGGGCATATTTATGAGCCTGGTGCCACTGGCGCCAGGACTGGGTCCAAAAGGTCCCAATTGGGACTGGTTGGCACTCGGAACCTGGGTTATGGATCTGCTTCCAAGGGAGTTGGGAAAACCCTGACCTTTTGGAAGCAGGGATCATGACAGTACCCCCCCCCTCAAGGCCCCTCCCAAACCGGGCTTCTCCGGGGGTTTTGCTTGTCAGGAAATGTTCGGTGAAATCTTTTGATTAGGCGAGGAGCGTGGACATATTCAGCAGGTTCCCAGGATCTCTCTTGGGGGCCGTAGCCTTTCCAGTCAATTAGGTAGAATAGTTTAGATTTGGAGATCTTGGAGTCCAGAATGCTTTTGACTTCAAACTCGAGTTCTCCATCCACTAGGATAGGTTTTGGAGATTTGGTTAGTCGGGTTTGAGGTTGCATGGGTTTTAATAGAGAGACGTGGAAGACCGGATGTATCTTCATGTGCGGGGGCAAGTCCAACTTGACCGCTACTGGGTTTACTATGGTAGTGATGGAATAGGGACCAAGGTATCTTGGGTTGAATGTGCGTGGCCCTTTTAGAGATAGGTATTTGGTGGATAACCAGACTTGATCCCCTACTTGATAGAGAGGGGCTTCCTTCCGATGTTGATCTGCTCCTTTCTTGTATTGTTCTTTAGCCCTTTGAAGGTGAGAAACAGCTTCCTTAAAGGCTTGGGTGATTGTAGAATGCAGGTAGTCTACTGCTGGTGTCTCAAGATCTTGGAGGGGATCCAACTCCGAGGTTCGAGGGTGACTGCCGTACAAAAGAAAAAACGGGGTTTTCCCAGTTCCCGAATGGACAGAGTTATTGTAGGCATACTCAGCTATCCAAAGGATATCTTTCCAAGTTTTTTCAGTTTGTTGCAGCATGCAGCGTAAATACTGTTCCAGAGTTTGATTGGTCCTCTCGGTTTGTCCGTCGGTCTGAGGGTGGTGACTGGTCGATAGTCTCACATCAATTTGAGCTGACCGACAGCAACTTCGCCAAAAATGAGAAATAAATTGACTACCTCGATCCGAAATTAGAACCGAAGGAAAACCGTGCAGTCGGACGATGTTTTCGAGAAATTCTCGGGCCAGAGTTGCTGCTGTTGGCAAGCCTTTGAGCGGAATGAAATCCGCCATCTTGGAGAATAAGTCCACGATTACTAGAATCATATTGTATCCGGAGCATGGAGGTAGATCGGTGATGAAGTCCATAGAAAGCGTATGCCAAGGGCGAGGTGGGATGTCAATAGGGCGTAAGAGGCCTGCTGGTCTTTCCTTTTGACTCTTGTTTTGGGCGCATACTCCGCAGGACATTATAAAGTCTCTGATATCTTTTTTCCAAGACGGCCACCAGAAGTAGCGCTTGATCTTTTCTGAGGTCTTGGCTATACCGGGATGACCTTCCATTAAAGAGTCGTGATAACAAGAGATTACTTTTTTCTGTAAATCTGTGCTGGGTAGGTATAATCGTTCTTGGAAATACAATAAGTTGTCTTTTACTGCAAAGTCCTTTCCCTGCAGATGCCAATTCTGTATATCTGCTGGAGTTACAAGTTGCCTGGCTTTATCCTTAACTTCCTCTATGGATTCTGTGGCGATTACACCCAGAATTCTTTGTTCGGGAATGATTGGTACCGGTTTAGGGTTGATCAAGTGTTCCTCCACTCCCATCCGAGAAAGGGCATCGGCTTTACCGTTCTTTGTACCAGGTCGATAGGTAATTATGAAGTCAAACTCGGCAAAGAATAATGCCCAACGGAGTTGTCTAGAGGATTGGGCTTTTGCGGTTTTCAAATATTGCAGGTTTCGGTGATCCGTAATCACAGTAACGGTGTGTCGGGCCCCCAGCAGATAATGCCGCCAAGCCTTAAAGGCAGACTTGATAGCCAGAAGTTCCTTGTCAGTAATCGTGTAATTGACTTCAGGAGGCGAGAATTTGCGGGACCAAAATGCCACGGGATGCAACTGATTGGTTACCGGGTCCTTTTGTGATAGAACTGCCCCCATGGCAAGGCTTGAAGCATCAGTTTCCACGATGTAGGGGAGTTCGGGGCGAGGGTGTTTTAAGATTGGTGCAGAGATAAATTTAGTCTTCAAATCCTGGAAAGCTTGTTCCGCCTCGGTAGACCATTCAAAACGTTTGTTTTTCTTTAACAAGGCAGTGATGGGCTGGACTATTCGAGAGAACTCAGGGATAAACCTGCGGTAAAAGTTAGCGAAGCCTAACATGCTTTGCACACCTTTTACGGAGGATGGTGATGGCCATTTGAGAACTGCATCGACCTTCTTTGAATCCATACGCACTCCGCCAGGTGATAATATGAATCCCAAGAATTCAACTTCAGTCACGTTGAAAACACATTTTTCCAACTTAGCGAAAAGTTTGTGTTGACGCAATCTTTCGAGGACCATTTTCACGTGTTTCCGATGTTCAGATTCCGATGAAGAATAAACGAGGATGTCGTCAATGTAAACAACAACACATACATCTATGAGCTCTCCACGTAGACCTCTATAAAACAGCGTAATCCTTTTGTCCTCAGGCCATTGAGTTTCCACTATTAGTCTATTGAAAGATGCAATATAAGCCAAAAGGTCTTGATTACCCTGTCGCAACGAAAGAAGCTCATTGTCCAAGGCCTGCCCCTGTGAATGTCTTGCGAACAGTTTTTCCATACTAAGCTGAAAGGCTTGAAAATCATGGAGAACCGGATCATCTTGATGAACTAGAGGGATCGACCAGTCTGCCGCATTGCCACTAAGGTACGAAAGTACAAAAGCTACTTTAGCTTGATCAGTTGGAAAGGCTGCTGGCCGGCATAAGAAGTGCAACCGGCACTGATTGATAAATACTGCAAACCTCTTTGGGTCACCAGAAAATCGCTCGGGTTAAGCCAGAGGTACATTCCCAGGTAGGTTGATCTGCACTGGATTCATAGAGGATGTTGAAGGAAGATTTGCCCCTGATGCGGGTAACGGGGTCTGTCCGGCTTGTGACTGTAGCACTTGTCTAGCAAGATTGTCTGTTCTCTCCTTGGAAATAATTAGTTCCCTTCTTAGAGCTTTCGTTTCCTGACGAGTTGCATGCACTTCTGCCCTTAGTTCCCCAAGTAACCGGGCTAGGGGGTCAGTATCCGAGGTTTCCATAGGGCCTGGGCGAGAGTTTTGCGGTAGGCTTTGCGTTCTGTAACGCTCACCTGATTCTCGCAGAGGCGCCGGTCTTGACTGGGCGACTACCGTATCTTCAAAGGTGATGTGTAGCACCCGGTTGGCTCTTTGGGCTGGACCTCTGTGCACTGTATGCCTGACGTGTAGAGTAAGATGTCTGCAGATAGAAAATATGGGGTTAATGAACTGGGGTTATTGGGGTGTCCCTATCTCTTTCCTCTTCTCCTCTCCGGTAGACCCCCAAAGGTTAACGCTCTCACCTTAGGTAAGTGAATGCCGAGCTCTCCATCTGCCTCGGGGCAGGGTGCTGTAGCCAGTTTCTTCACTGGATAGGTAGCGCAGGCCTCTTGACTTCAGAGGACTGCTGTCCGTCGTTTACTGCACGAACGGTAAGTTTCGAGTCATTCAAATGTCTTTTTAAAGTCTTTAGTAATGATGTCTCTTGTTTTGCAGGGTTCCGGCGATGGCGGATGACGGGCTGAAGTGAGTTGAAGATGGAGCCCGTGTGATGAATAGAAGCGCCTGGAAGCACGTGAGTAAGCGCTTGTTGCCTGCTTCACGATGCGCTCTAACTGTCTTTTTATTTTGCAGGTACGAGTTCGGAGCGGCTGCAGGGTGCCGGAATACCCACTGGATTAGATGCGGAAAGGAGTAATGGCACGTGAGTATTTAAGTTCCCCAATGTCTTTAAACGCACCTTGTTTTGTCTTTCCGATGCGGGATGCAGCGCCGAAGGCCTCCGGAGCGTGCGAAGCGTTGGTAAGCTTTTGTCTTTCAGATGCCGGAATGCAGTATGAAGACCTCCGGAGCGCACGAAGAGTAGGTAAGCCTTTGCCTTTCAGATGCCGGAATGCAGTGTGAAGACCTCCGGAGCGCACAAAGAGTAGGTAAGCCTTTGCCTTTCAGATGCCGGAATGCTAACCTGTTCTTTCTTGTCTTTATAGGTGTTGCTGAAGACTGGATTCAGGATGGTAAGCCTTTTTCCTTAGGCCCAGGACTGGATGCAGAAGACACGATGAGCGTCCTGCTGCAGAGGGTGCAGAATAACGCAAAGCAAGATTCATCCACCGGGTGTGGTTTAAATAGCCTCCTGTAGTGCTTAGGTGTCTCCTTCCACAGCCACGCCTAAGTAAGAAAAGAGTTCCTGGTAAGAAAAGAGTTCCTGCCTTCCAGAAGAGTTCCAGTGTTCTAAATCTAGGGAGTGGCTCCAGCCCCACCCAACAGGAAAAGTAGTTCCAAACAGAAGAGGATCAGAGGCTCAACTGGCAGGCAAGTAAGCAGCATGGTCTGCTGCAGGTAAGTCCACCCAAGCATTATGAGCCCGGCGCTTCCAGCGCTGGGACTGGGCATATTTATGAGCCTGGTGCCACTGGCGCCAGGACTGGGTCCAAAAGGTCCCAATTGGGACTGGTTGGCACTCGGAACCTGGGTTATGGATCTGCTTCCAAGGGAGTTGGGAAAACCCTGACCTTTTGGAAGCAGGGATCATGACAGTATGTCAGTGGTCCGGTTGATGGTCCTCTCCAGTACTCTCGCTAGTCTTCTGATATCTTCAGAGTTTAATATTTGCCCCCAAAAAGGTACGAAGGATTTAGCTACGTCACCCATAACTTGTGCTGAAATATCGCCATTCTCGTCCCGCCTTGGACAAGCCTTTGAGATTTCTATAGTGCCTGCTATAAATACCCCGGGTAACAGAATACCTAGATAACAGGTTCCCTGTCAATCCCTGGGTAACCATGGGAAAGCTTCATTACCGCAAACAAAGTTGACAGGTTCACCTACATACAAAGGTCTGTTCTCACTAGTCAAGTTCGCAACATTGGCGCAGCCCTTGAAATCACCCATTGACTGAGTAGCATTCCTCTGTATGCAGAAAGAAACTGAATCGGGCTGTGTTTAACAGTATAGGAAGGATGCCTGGCATCCCTATTGCCTATAGGAGCCATCTTGAAAGAGATCAAAGATTGAAAAGGATGGGACAGTCTATTAGAAGGCCTAATAGAAGCAACATTAAGCTTGCTCCTATTCGCAAAGAGTGAGCAACCAAGGGGCGTTAGAACACGTTTCTCAAAGTCATTCAAATTAGTTCCATCGAAGATCCCCGAGATGCTATCGTTCCATCGGGAAAAGAATAGTGCCCTTAAAGAAGCATAGCATGCAGGAGTCAAAGGTAAAGGATGAATATACCAGCCCAGCCCCTTATCCCCTTATCCCCGTGTTGCGGTAAATGTGAGCAGATTAGATTTGTTAAAAATGGCATGTGTGGCATTCATAATGAGTAATAGAGTATTGTTATGGTAACTCTGTCTGTGCTGAGAGTCTCTAGGAGATAGAGTGTGCAGATGCACGAAAGGTGTAGAAACAGTAGGTACATTTTCAGTGGGTAACAAAAGTTCAAGCAGATGTACCTCCTCCAAATACCAAAACCCTAAGGCAATTACTATTGTGAAACCAATTAACATAATCACAAGACAACAATATGTTTTCAGGGTCCACGCATTCGATTGTTCATTACTACGGTTGGTCACGCAGTCTCTTATCTGTTCTGTACGAGTGGGAGCGGTTGCAGGCATTGTTTCTTCAAACGAATAATCCAAAGTCTGTTTGCTGACAATCTCCAGATCACGTGTTTTCTTAGTCCTTCCCAAACCCTAGCCAACAGAATTCCCTTACGTGCAAAAGAACGGGCCAAAAAGACAAACCCTCCAATGATTTTTCCTGGTGGCACAGCCGAACTGTGCAGTAAGTCTAACTCCTCGGACGCAGATCGTACCTTGTGACTCCTGGTACTGTGTGGTCTGCGTACAATGTGTTGTTGTTTCCTGATGGAAGTGGCGGATCCGTGACAGACCCTGACAATGGTGAAAAAGGATCTGTAGGAGAGTGTGGAGATAAAGCGTCTGTTTCCCCAGGCCCCACGGGCTCAGGGAGAGTCTCTGAAGCACTCTCGATGCAGCTCGATGCTACGTGATCGTTGGGTTTAGTGCAGGTAGGAATTACTGTTTCTTCTGTATCGTGTGGCAGAGGGAAGGGAATCTTCTTGATGTGTGACGCGTGGATCCAGTGCTTCCGCCCCGACACTCGTACCGCGGTCTGTGTGACCAAGAGAACTTGATGTGGGCCCCTCCAACGAGGTGCGAGGAAGGATGCTCTTTCGTATACTTTAACGAGCACCCACTCCCCAGGTCGGATGCTGTGACCTGGGCCCTTGTACCTTACAGGGAGGGCTTCTCGCACCTGTTGATAAATCAAATACAGGTTTTTAGTTAACTGGCCACAGTAGTCGGAAAGAAGTACATGTTCAGTGTCACGCAACGATCTGGGCTTAGGTAAGCCCCAAATGTTAGCTGGCCTACCCATAACCACCTCAAATGGGTAGAGCCCAGTCTTAGTCTGTGGGGTCGTCCTCATTGGTAACAACATGATCGGTAATGCGTCCGGCCATTTTAATTTGGTGCCGGCACACGTCTTAGCGAGCTTGCAAGCTTGTTCTTGATGATGCCGTTGTGTCTTTCTACCAAACCAGCACTTTGAGCGTGTCCAGCCGAATGGAATCGTTTATCGATCTGTAATCCAGTGCATATCTGCAGAATTACAGCAGCGATAAAATGTGGACTATTGTCCGACCAGATGACTCTGGGCAAACCAAACCTAGGAAAACATTCCTTCAGCATGGTCTTCGCCGTTGTCATTGCTGTGGCATCTCTAACAGGAAAGGCTTCAACCCATTTACTAAAGGCGCAAATAACCACTAGTACATATTTGTAGTTATTGCAACGCTCCATTTCAATGAAATCAAAATGTATCACCTCAAAGGGGACAGAAGGTGGACCAAAACTACCCCTTGGAGTCGATGTGCCCTTTCCCATATTGTGCTGCAAACAAATCATGCAACTCTGAACGAAACGTTCAGCTACTTTGGAGATTTTATCGTTCACCCAGACATTTTGCAACATTTTGGTAACTTTCCGTGCACAGATATGGGTGGGACCATGAGCCATAGCGACCATAATTGTAATGTATGCATCTGGCAGCAACCATTTCCCTTCTACCTTGTCCACCCAAAACCCGTCATCATCCAATTTTGCCAAACCCTCAGCCCATTGTTTAGATTTCTCTAAAGTGGCATCAGCTTGAATACTTTTCACAGATTCAATACCCTCATCCAAAGTACAAACATTTGTGGCTTCCCTTGAAGTATACATTTCTGAAGAGAGATCAGTGGCAGTCTGTTTGGCTATCTGATCATTGAAAGTGTTCCCTTTTCCCAAATTATCTATGATCTTCTGATGCGCTGCGCATTTCATGATTGCTAACTGAGTGGGGAGTGCAAGCGCTGAGAGTAACCGTACTATCAAGAAGCCGTACTGGATTTTAGTGCCATGTGCGGTCAAGAAACCTCGTACTGCCCAAAGTCTACCGAAGTTGTGAAATACCCCAAAAGCATACTGACTGTCAGTATATATCTTTACGGTAAGCCCTTCGGAAAGTTCACAAGCTCGAGTCAATGCTATAATCTTTGCGGTCTGCGCAGAGTTATGCGTGATTCTTTTGGTCTCCACAACCGTGCTCAATGTGGTGATTGCATAAGCAGCCGTGGATGTACCATCCGGAAGTTTGAAGTAGGAGCCATCACAAAACAGCACCCCTTGTGGATTGTTCAAAGGAGTATCTTTTAGCTCGATTCTGCCTTTTGTCTCTTGCTCTGTGGTATAAAGGCAGTCATGTGATTCTTCGTCACTGCAAGCAGTGCCTTGCGGGAAAGGTAAAAGTTCAGCCAGATTCAGAACGCAACACCTCTGAATTTTAATGTGCGGAGCAAACAAGATCAATTTGTATCTCGTTAATCGTGCGGAGGTGAGGTTGTTGCGTTTTTTGTTCTGTTTAATAGAACATCTACAGAGTGAGGTACCATCATGGTTAAAGCATGGACCAGGACCATTCCCTCGCTCTGTTTTACAGACGCAGCAGCAGCGACAGCTCTCAAACATCTTGGCAAAGCGCATGCAACAGGATCAAGGGCGGAAGAAAAGTAGCCGCACGGCCTATTCTTCCCTCCATGTTCCTGCGTTAATACAGCCAAAGCACATTCATCACGTTCATGCACATACAACACAAAGGCCTTTTCATAATTTGGTGTGCCCAAAACTGGTGCCGAACACAGTGCAGTCTTGAGCAGATCAAACGCTTGCTGGTGTTCCAAGTTCCACGGCAATGGCAAAGAAATGCCCTTCTTAGTCAGAGCCAACATTGGCTTAATCGTTAACGAGAAGTTGGGGATCCACTGCCTACAGTAAGAAGCCATTCCTATCAAGGCTCTGACTTCCTTCTGTGTATTTGGGACAGACATGCCAGAAATGATTTTTATCCGCTCAGGCGTCAACCTTCTTCCCTCCTTTGACAGGAGATATCCTAAATAGGCGACCTCTTGTCGACAATACTGAAACTTTTTGAGTGAAGCTTTGTGTCCATGTTGTGCTAGGTGCATAAGCAACAACACAGTGCCCTTCTTACAGGCACTCTCTGAGTCAGCAGCTAAAAGTAGATCGTCTACATACTGAAGCAGTGTACAAGTGGTGGGCAACTCGAGTGTATCACGCTGCTCTTTCAAAGCCCTACTATAGATGCTAGGACTTTCCGTGTAACCTTGCGGCGCACGGGTGAAGGTAAACGAGCATCCCCCTAAGGTGAACGCGAACAGATATCTACTATCTTTGTGTATAGGAATGCTAAAGAAAACATTCTTAAGATCCACAACACTAAAGTGAGTAGCAGAAGCCGGAATCATGGTTAATATTGTCGTCACATCAGGCACAATAAGAAATTGTGGAGCAACAATCTTATTGATGGCACGCAAATCAATAATGAAACGAAAAGGAATCGCATTATAGCCTTTTTTGTAGACGGGCAAAATCGGACTGTTGCACAAAATACCTGCAATAACGGGACCGTGTCCGCCCTCGTTCATTGGGGACTTACCGGTCCAGTTCGACCTTGGCGGGACCGGTAAGTCCCCATTGAAAAAGCCATTCCCCATTCCCATTTGAGCCTCCATAGGGCTCAATGGGAAGGCGCTACTAACGGTACCGCAAATTGCGGTACCGTTATTAGCTCTGAAGTCCCTTAACGGGCCCCGTCCATAACGCCTGGTAAAACCAGGCGTTAAGGAAGGGACCCACTAAGGGACCTCGGAATAAGGTGCAAAGGGATTACCGTCACTGATATCCTTAATGGTGCCCGGTATCCCTTTGCGCCCACCTCGTAATGAGGCCCTATGCATTTCAAAGCTTGCTCACCATCGACCGAGATCTTATACTGGGGAATACGTGGCAACTATACTCCATGTTTCAAAATGATCTTAACAGGTTCAATCTGTAGAACACCACATCATTGTCATCAATAGCCCACAAACACTCCGGAACATCACTAAATTCCGGCAGCAAAGGTCTAGTCAGGAACTGAGAGACAGAAAGTTGCTGTGGTGAAATGGTCCAACGAACTCCATCCGAAGAACAATGAATTACCGCATGTAATTCCTTCAACAGATTCAACCCCAACAAATTCACTCCACAGTTCGTAGTCAAAAGAAATGGACAGTGGTCTGTGAAGGGACCCAATGTAATCGGTACCGGCGAAGAAACAGGACAGACTATTCGTGTACCAGAAAACCCTACAGAAACATTGGTTTTCCCTGACAGTGGAATGTTTGGAACCCGTGAATGGTCAATGGAACACTTCTGTGCTCCTGTATCTATCAAGAATAGATGTTTCCTATTTCCCACTATCATCTCAATGTAGGGACCTTTCTGATTAACGGGAATAGGCATCGGTTCCAAACCCTGCTTCAGGCTATCCTGAGCAAACAGAATGTCATCAAAAGGAAGTTCTTCAGAGAGGTAAACGGCAGAAGGATGATAAAAAATGTTCCTATTATCCACACTCAGTGTCTGATTATCCTGCGAAAAAAGGTTGCAAATTGTGTGAAAACTGACTTCTACCAGGACCGCCTGCCCCAAGGCGGCCTCTGGATCGTCTACCCATGGTACCGAATGCGTTATTCGACCTCTGCTGGAGGATCGGGCATTGTGCATGCCAATGACCCTCTTGTCTGCAATAAGCACACTGATTCACGTTTACAGGACCCAATGGCGCATTTCCCTGTGGAGCATACTGACCCCTAAATTGTGAAGTACCCCCTCTAGGGCCTCTGACAATTTGTTGTAATAGAACTTTTGTTTTTAGGTCTCCCTTTCTCTTTTCAATTCTTTCTTTTTCGTTATTGACACGGTTCTGAGCCATATGCTATACTTCTGACTGAGACTTAGCTTGCCAAGCGCTCTCCGAAGACATAATTTGCGACTGGATGTCAGGCAACAATCCACGCACACATTTGTCCACAAATAGTCATTTCCCAGACTCTGTGTTTAAATCTTGTCCACAGAAATCCGAAAACACTTGTTCGAACCGATTAAAGAATTCGGTAGCACCCTCAGATTTCCCTTGGACACAAGCAGTAAGTTTGTCCCAAATAATCCTTCTTTCAGGAATTATAACTTTAAGCTTCATGACTATCCTATCAGACAAAGTCAGTATTACCTGTGGTGGTCTCTCGCCAGCTGGCCTTTCTCTATCCAATCGAATTATATTTACCCATGTGTCTCCCAACCCTGGTACATTGTCTACATTCCTAATTTGTTTCCACAAATCGATAGGTAGGAGCACGGGAAATAACGAATCAATATCGCTCAAGGTAAATAGTGATGACTGCAAGACAGATTCTATCTCTTTGTAGAACCCTGTCGGATTCTTCCTAATATCGGGAATGGATTGTTTAATGGTATTCACTTGCTGTCTTGAGAACGGGACATGAACAAACTGCAATACATAATGTGCAGGAATTTCTTGAGCAGCAGTACCTGCTGCAACATTAGCTGCAATCTCAACTTTTGGGACAAATGTCGGCGGAACCTCTCTCATAGGCCACTGAGAGATAGGAAACTCAGAACGCTTACTGAGCAGCAGAGCTAGATCGAGCGCTAAAGCAGCTGAAGAAGTGTTAGATGAAAAAGCTCTCTTATAGATATTCAATAATTCTGCGGGACAACAAATCTTTCTTTTTATGCATTGATCCTGCAGGTATTCTACCATTACCTGTATCACTTTCCTCTGCATTTCTGGCATATACTGACTATACGTGTTCTATACTTCTACGGGAGATATCGACATGTCTGAAATCCACCTAATCGCATCTTTTGTGCAAATTCGTATTTCCTCATGTATCGGCTTACGACAAGGAAGGAACCATTTCTGTACAAACATAGCATCCAAACTATCACCATCAAAATCTTCATTCCGTAACCTTTCGAACTCCCTTCTATACTCAAAAACCCTCTTGACGTGCTCGTGTACTTTCTCCGCAGTATCTCTTGAATATGCTAAAACATTCAGATCCCTCAAACCTTGTGGGAGATCTATATCATCTAATCTGTTCCACATTATACGTAAATGAATTCCCAATCCTTCAATAAAAATGTTTTTCTCAGGAAAACTGGCTAAATTAGAAAGTGTGGCAAAAACATCAGCTTGTTCACCCTTCTCCATGCAGTGTCTAGCCCATGCAGTCAATTCACGCTTTCTCTCTTGAGACACAGTATTGCGAGTTACAATCTTTGATCCTGCTCCCTTATCGACTTTGAGCGGTACCGAACCACTTGGAAGAGGAAGAGTAGGCAAATCTTGCACATTCGGTAACAAAGGTGCTATCACTGGCGTAATGGGCAAATCTATCAAACCCGTAACAACAGGCAAAGGTGGAGGAGCGAATGGAGGAGCAATGATAGGAGGAGGAGCAACAGCCGGAAGAAGAGGAACAACAAAAGGAGCAATAGGAGGAGTAGGAACAACTACGGGAGGAGGAAAAACAGCAGGGAGAGGAACATACGGAGGTGGCGCAGTGGCACCAGGCCTTTGTTCATTTAGAAGTTTATCAATCAGCTCATCAAATACATGAAAGTCTTTAGATGGATACGTTTTCTGGATACCAAGTGAAAAAGCCCTATCCATACTCCTAACTGACTCAGACTGTTTATTTAGATCATACAACAACGCTTTTTCGCCGTTGGTCATATGATGGCGTACATGTTTTTCTCTACTTTTAAGTTGCTGCATAGCTTCTTTCTTCCAATTCTGTAATACATCAAATGCTGCAGGACTGGCCTTTTAAAAAAAAATAATATTGATTCTAAGTATTCTATGTAAGGAATTACAAAACTACCTTTGGTTGGCCACTGAAGTTCGGAAGCATGTCTAGTTTGTCTGTGCCAAATATCATTAAACACTATACTACCAATGCTGTGCTTGCAGTACATAGTACACGCCAGCGACCCCTCCATTGGCGCCGGTCGGCCAAATTCCAAAGATTGTCTGTCACTGTGGAATAACGCCCTGAAGCAGGCAGACAATTTCCTAGGCATATCAGATTACTAGTGTTACCTGGTCAATAATTGTACTTGCAAGTGCAATACGCCAAAACAAATTATCAGTATACTTAAGAATCGGGACACGACTCACCTGATCAAAGTAATCGGATTTCTAAGAACTCAAAGGACCCACATGGTTGGTGATTTCGGCAAATATGCCCGCCTCGATATATGGACCCTCGTCAAGATGCCGTCTCGGACCGCGGGCTCACCGTCCAGGGATCGGGTCGTGCAGTACTGCTGAGGTATCGCGTCTCATCCAAGAAAGGGGCCCCCTTTTTCACCGTCTGATCCCGATCCAATAGCCACGTCAACCTTCAACGAGATGGCATCAATCTTGAGGGTCCCTATTCGAGCGCCATCTGTAAAAGCAAGGAAATATCGAGGCTGAGTACCACAAAAGGAAATACACCAAACACAGGCTTATAAAGATTCACAGATCTTTATTCTATTACTGCGCATTTACAAAGAAAAAGAACAGATAGCTACCTGGCCCTCAGTATATCAAAGCGAATACCAGCCATTCAGTGTGAGAAGTGAGAGGTACTGGACATCTAGACACTTGTGCATTTTATACATTTTCGTTAATAATGTCCAGCCCCTCTGCAAGTTAATAATCCACGGTCTAGAGTTCGTGCCGAGTTCACTTATGCCTTGTACGACAATATGCACATGGATCATCCTCGGTTTACATACAAACAAGTCACAATGGCAACAGTGTATTGATGGATTTAACAGTAAGCCTTAGCACATGTCCCTCACAATGCAGTTCAGCCAGTGTCTACGTTCGATATTTATTTAACATTGTGTTCGATGTATGTCCGTGGATCAGACTCATTGGTACAGATAGCCCTAGGACCACAAGCCAGGCATGGGACAAGGTCTCTTTACTCAACCCAAACATTCGGCCAACGGACAGTCTAATTATTAACTATAGTGCAGAGTTCAGGAAGGCTCAATTACAAGCAGAAAACACTGTCCATCATTTTAGAAACAGAGTTACTTTTAAACAGAAATCAAAATGGCGGATGAACCTAAAATGGCGGCGAAATCGATCTAAAATCGGAACTTTGCAACGCGGTTTTCTTCGTAGAGCGACTGGGCTTAGGCCAATATATACGAGAAAGGAGGCATGTTATGATTTCCCGTTTAACATCTCGATCTCTCTCCGAGTGTCAGTGTGCCATCTCCAACTCCAACTAGCATCTCGAATTACCAACTCCCTCTTTCCTCAGAGAGCAGACCAGTAGAGAGCAGCCACTCAAATCTCAGAGCCTCACCTCTCATTATACTGTTCAATGACGTATACATATCCATGGTTACACTCGTTCTCTCTCTGCTAAAATGCCTCTCTTTCTGTCTGTTAGCATTTCTAAATATGAGCAGTGCCTAAAAGTCTGTGATGCATGTCTTGTACTTTTCAATCACTGCATGTTCTTGTCATCGTGACTTTTGTCATCATATCTATACCATATCTTCTTCTGTCTGCGATCACCATTTTACCATCTCCTCATATTTCTCCATTCACTCCCTCTATCCTTCTGCATGTCTCTCCGTGCAAAGCTCCTCTCCCTTCATGGTGCTGCCTGGCCCCACCTTCTCTCTGTCTGCGAAGCACACCCCAGGCTGATAAGGCCTTCAATGCCTTCTCGACTCAGACAAGGGTCACGTTATCTGTCTGCCAAGAAAACTGTTTTTGCATACTTTCTTCACACTAACTCATAACAACTTCGCACTCTGCGGCGCTTCTGTGTGTCTCAATGGAATGGCTTCATGTTTTCTCTATTCTCGAATGTAGTGCTTACTCTCTCTCGCAAACCCAAGCGCTATACATAGTGTCTCAATTCATCTTCTAAGTGCACACTCAATGCATGTCTCTCTGCATGCATACATAATACATAGCAACATATCTCTACATGTGTCTACATGTCTCTACAAATATAACATGTGTCTCTAAATGGCACTTCAAATATAACAGGCCTGATTCTATAGCAAATTGCAAATGCATACAAAGTGGCAGAATAATGTGGATAGTCTAATGTCACTACCTCATGTCACTACTAATCAATACTAATCAGAATGATGATGGATAACTGGATTCCTTAATGGGTAATGATTCTCTAATAATGGGCAATGATTCCATATATTTTTTTTTTATTGTAATTTTTAGTTTGAATCAAACTTTTATCACAAAACATTTTTTTTTTATCAAAACCTTTAAGAAAACAAACATCCTCCATAACAGTTGACAAGCCCAGACTTAGGTTTCTATATCCAAACAGGCTTCCAAAAAATGTATTACTGAACACGTCAGATGAATTGAACTTCCACCTAAGATTCTTAACCACCGTTCAACCATGTTGTCATTTATAGGCACAAATTGTGTTAGGTGGATTGACCTTAAAGTCTTAAGTAAGTTCTGGGCATTCTATTATTAGATGTTTGAGTGATTCTATGTTGGTCTTACAGAATCTGCAACCGTTGACATCTGATTTTTCAATGTGACGTGCCACTAACATTTGTATTGTCTTTACGCCATTTAGACGCAATCTCAAGAATCCATTTCGATGATGTTGAGAAGGAAATTTCTGCAAATATTGAGGCAAATTGTCTAATTTGTTCATTATTAGACCATGATCCAGGGCGGTCGAAAGATCTTTATATTTGGACAGATTTTGGATCCAGAACCATTGTTTATTTTTTTCTTTGCGATTTGAGGCTGGTCTGGCAGTGTTTCGATATTGATGTCACTCGCCTTTAGAACTTCCTCTAGCTTTTGTGTCCAGATCTTAAGTAGTCCAGTGTATTCCAAGTTATCTCTTGGCGCTAATAACTTGTATGCAGGTTCTGGATTTGCGATTTGCATTTTTCGTAGCATCGCTAGGGATTTCCAGACGACACAGCCGTATAGTTCTTCTAACGCCAGTTCATATCTTATTACATTGATTGAGATATAGTTCGGTAGTCTTAACACTCGCCGCCAGAAGATTCCCTCTAATTTTGCCCAGTTTTGATGGTCCAAGTTCCATCCTGTTTCTGATCCATATGTGATTCCTGGGACTACCTTTTGCACATAAATCTGCCGCACTGGGATTAAGCTGAACTTTCCAAACAAGGTGTTAATTCGCGCACCTTGTAGAGCGAACGTTTTCATTCGTTGCAGCAGGTTTAGTACCCAATTATTTTCTCGAATTGACTTATTTATTAGAACTCCTAGATAGCGTATTTCGCCGACTGCTTCAATTTCTTCGTTGTCGATCTTCCATTTGAAGGCTCGGTTTCTTTTTCCTTTTTCTGGGCCAAACTTCATTATTTTGGTCTTTTATTATATTCTCCATATATTGTTGTAGACCTAATATTAGTCGCTGTAGCCCTATTTGAGTTCTGTCAATCAAAACCAGGTCATCTGCATAGGTAATGCACCAGATTTGATGACCATTTATTTTTGGAGAGAAGCGATGTGTGTTTGTTAATGCATCCGGGATATAAGCAATAATAG
Source organism: Ambystoma mexicanum (assembly GCF_040938575.1). Lineage (NCBI taxonomy): Eukaryota > Metazoa > Chordata > Amphibia > Caudata > Ambystomatidae > Ambystoma > Ambystoma mexicanum. The sequence continues at coordinate 644,075,708 of NC_090939.1, forward strand.
TTTAAACAAGACTGCAGCTAGAGGGCAACCTTGTTTTACCCCTTTATTCGTGACTATTGCTTCAGTTAATTCACCCTTTCCGTTTATCCTTACACAAATCGATGTTTTAGAGTGGAAGGCCATTATTGGGTGTAGAATATTTTCTGGGCAACCCCAGTTTTTAAGTTTTCTCCATAGAAGTTCACGATTGAAAGTATCAAAAGCCTGTTGCATGTCTACAAAGGCAAGGAATAGGTTTGAGCTTTTCAACAAGGCTTCCAGTTTCAGTAGGTTTACTATGGTTAGATTAATCTCCGTCCCAACTCCTCTAGTAAACCCAGTCTGACGACAATCCATTATTCCTTTGTTTGTAGCCCACTTTGTTAATTTTTGTTGGAGAAAGGTAGTCATTATTTTTCCAATTGTATCAAGAAGGGCGATTGGTCTATAATTGACTTGGTCAGACCGATCCCCCTTCTTGAATACTGGCACAACAATCGCCTCAGTCCAGGATGCTGGGAGTGATTTTTGGGTTGCAATTCTGTCAAACAGTATAGCAATAAAGATGGACCATTCCGTTTTATGAGCCTTTAGCATTACGTTGGAGATGCCATCAGGCCCTGCTGCTCTTGAATTTTTTAACTTGGAGATTGCATGTTGTATATCTTCCTCGGTTTCCGCAACTTCCCATCACATTAACTCGCTATTCGTGTCTGTTATTGGGCCTTGTTGTGATTGTTTGAAAACGCCTGTAAAATGATGTTTCCAGGCTCCCTTGGAGACTCCATTGGCTAGCTCGTCTGTTTGATTTGTATTGTTGTTGTTTAAAATGTGCCAAATCTCTCTTGCATTGTTCGATTGAATCAAGGATAGCATCAACTCGCCCGTTCTTGATCTCTTGCACAGGCAAACGATTTGTGCCAATTACAGTATTTTTGTCGCCGTTGTTTAATATGTGAGGCGGCGTTCACTCCCATATTCCGCTTTAACTTTCTTATTCCTTTATGGAGCAGTTTCTTCTGGTCATTTACTAGTCTGCTCCATTCATGCCTGTGTGTTTTTCTGTTGTTTAGAACCCTTGAATTGCTCAGTTGTTGATAAGGCAATAAGGCGACATAGTTTATCGAATTTGCTATTTTATTAGGTAGGGTTCGATACTCCTCTGTTAGGCCTTTTGTTTGATTTTCTTTTAAGCGTAACCGATTTCGCCTTTGATTTACTTCAACTAATTGTTTGCATAAAGCTGCTACCAGTTTCTGACTTAGAGGCTAGGACATTTCCAAGACGTCATGGTTGCTTCGATCTGTCTGGATAATTCGTAACTTTATGATCTTAGTCCATATGTTTCTTGATGTCCATATGTAGTCAATAATCTTTTTATGTCCAAAGTTTCTCCAGGTGAACATCGGTGGTATGTCTCCAGTTATTTGTCCATTTACCCTGTGGCAGTCTCTTGCGTCCATTTCATTGTCCCAACACACTCTCCTTTCGCTGATAAACTGTGTGTCCTTTGTTTTTGATGAGATGGGCTTCATTTCGTCATTGAACCATGATAGGTTCATATCACCGCATATGATTATCGATATTTCTCGTTATTTCCTTTGATTTTTGTCAATTATATTTGTTATTGATTGGATGAACTTCTCATTTGTGATCTTCACTGGGTTCCAATACAGGTGGATTAGGAGCAGATATTTTGAATCCGTAAGTTGACCATTTGGTTTTTGAATTAATGTTGCCTGTACGAAGCTATTTGGATCTTTAGTTTCACAAACTTCCCATGTAGTTCCGTGTTTCACCATTGTAATTAAGCCGGACTGTGGGCGACCTCGAGCGTTTTTTACTACTGGATTCAGCAGAGTCAGGTACCCATCCTTTACAGGCAGACTTCGTAACCATGTCTCCTGTAAACAGATTAGAAAGTTTTCTGACAAACCAACTGGGAAGTCATCAAATAGGTGTTGGAAACCTTGCGTGTTCCATGAAATCAGTGTGACCAGCCCTTCTCGGTCGTTGTTGTCTTGTTTCCACATCACTTTTTTGCGCTTGACCAAACCGACTGGCTTTAAACTGATTTCTCAAGGTATCACAGCGCTGTTCTATGGACTCTTTTGCATTTTTGCTACTGTTTGTGCCTCTAGAATTTTTTGAAAGCGGTGGATCTTCATCCGAGATCTCGAAGCCCATGAACAAGAGTTCATCTTTTGCCGCCATGAGGGTTTTTCGTACAGCTTTTGAATTTATGTGCAGAAGAACTTGGTGTCCTCGTTCTTCTGAGACGTATTCCACTATTCCAATGTCACTTGTTGTGACAGTTCTCAGTATCGGCACTGAATGCAATAATCGAATGACATTGCCTCTGTTCAGATTTCGTCTTTTTCCTCATGGAATATGTTTTCAATCCGTATTCTTCCCTGCAGTTCTTTTGTTTCGATTTGTTTATGTTTTTCAGCTGCATGTGATTTAATCTGTGATTGTGCTCGTGTAAGTTTCGGATTTAATGAAACATGATGTTTTATCACTCTGTCATGCTCTTGGCTGTCCTTAGATTCTGGTAAGCTTTTCAGCTTTTTTATATTTTCCCATTTCCCTCGAGGCTCATTTTTTTTTTGTTAATTGCGCTTTTGGTTGCATCAAGAATCGCTTTGCGGCTCCTTCGTTTGGTTCCTTTGTAATTGACTGACATGTTTCATCCAACTCTTTGGATTCAGCCATCATTTCTTCTACAAAGTCGTCAGAATAAGTTGAAAGATCGCAGAGATCCACCGAAGATTGTATAGATTGGATGGAGGCGTTGTCTGAGTCTAATCTCATTCTTTTTTTGGGATTTATCATGCCAGAATTAACTGTTACACCTGTTATTTTTATTAGAGCTTTCTCCTTTTCAGGTCCTTTTTGATGAACCTGTTTATCTCTTACAAAAAGACTTTGTTTGACTGGGGTAGGCAAGTTTCGTATGAACGTTCGCGAACCACTTGAGTGTTTTTTTGCTACCTCCAGGTTTTTCTTTTTCTCAGTTTTTTATTTAGCTGAACACTATTTTACCAGATTAGGTTGAGCCGATTTGGCATCACCTATGATGTTTTTTGCTGCACCTCCAAAAATTCCATAGGTTAGTTTGTCAGTCGAACAGTGAGGAAGGGCCGAGGATTTTTCGGCATGTACTTCACCAATAGTCACGATTTTTGTTTTCCTTGATAATGACGTCTCCTCAGAATTGATTACATCAGCCGGTGACACATCACTGCCGCTCGCCTGTCCCTTCTGAGGTTCTCCAATTGGTAAGTGGGTGTTGTCGTGAGGACTTTGGCTGTGTTTTTCGATCAATTTTTGCCGGGATTCTATGGTATCATTTTTATTATTTGGTGTTTTTGACTTGTTGCCACCATTTCTGCCTTCAGAGGGCTGAATTGCCGTGATATTTTCCGGTTCTATCAGGCTTGCGGCGGCTTGTGTTTTTGGGATGCAAAGTACCTTGCGTTAAGCTACACCTTAAAGATTTCAGTAAGGAGTTTTTTCCATACAGTCATTCCTAAGCTGTGCGCTTAGCTCAGTATGCCGGGTCCAAGTTTTAGACACTTCGTTTTCGAATTGTTGTGTGAATACTGCATTTGCACTTTCCATTTTGTTGAATTTTTCATTTAGATGACTGAGTAGCACATTATTGTTTTGTAGTTCATCATGGAGTGATTCATACAATTTGATGAATGGAATTAGTGCCAGGGATGTTGCGGCGAGTACATTGTTATGGATTTGTATTGCAGCCGCCGTAGACAAATTGGATTTGAGTGACGACTCGTTTTCTAACTCGTGATGTTTTGAATCGTTCTTCTCTCTTTCCATGTCAAGTCCATCCCGTTTTAGAGCATCTTTGATCATCTGCGGCAATGGACTGACATCGACTGAAGAGGACATCAGGACTGGCGTTGAGCAGCTTACCATTGGCTGTGAAGAGTTTCTTAGACAGCTCCTTTTTTCCTGAGAAACATGCGGCTTGTCATTTGGTGTATTTACGGGAGTGCCATGGAATTGGTTTCTAAACATTAGTCTTTCAGTGTTCGAATCACGACACCCTAATCGGCAGTGTGCTTCAGGAGTTGTTTGTGAGTTTATAAGTTCTTTATTCTTTGTAGCTTTTTGAAGAGACTCAGTGCGAGCTTGGCTGTCATTGGATTTGTTATTTGCCATAAAGCTTTCTGCTAATTTGTGCTTTATTGCTTCAAAATCGGCTTTTAAACGTTCTGTAAGGCGTGCTTCGCAACCTGCAAAATCAAAACCGCTGGTCTGCTTGCATCCATTTGTCACTATGCTTTCATTATTGTTTTGTCCATTTTTACTTTTGCTCAGGCTTGCTAGACCTTTCACAAGCCTTAATTCTGTGATTGCCCTATTTCCGTTTGCTTTATCAATCTGATCCTTGTTTGGTCCTTGTTTATCGGTAAAGACGGACGTTTTATGGCATGTTTGCCCTGGATTTGCTATTGTTTTATTGAGAATCCTTCCCGCACCCACATAGTTTTTCCTTCCTTCTGTGGGCGGGTAAACAAATCTCATTGAGTTTTCTACACGTTATGACTGGAACCTCGAGTTGCAAAAGCTCAAAGTCTGTTACGTCAAACGGAGAATCAAACACCGCTGTATTGATTTCAATCGCATTATCTCTGGATCCGTCTTGTGAGTTTTCAATTGTATTTGCTTGTAAACAACATGCGCTGATTTTATTTGAAAGTAAGTTGCTTTTGGCATAGTTCGCATTGTCCTCCATCACGATTTCACTGTTCCCTAAGATTTCCTTACAGCTATCAGAGGTGAGCTTGTCACCCTTGGGGGCGGGGTCTGCTTCACTTTTCCCTTCTGCCTCAAGTCGTAGTGTTGGGGCACTTACAGACGAGATTCTAGCAAGATAATTACTAGTGAGTTGAGCTAATGATGGGAACACAGAGGTATTGGTACTTGAAGATTGTAGTACTTGCACTGTTTGAATGGTGTGTCCCACAGTGTCCAGTGTGTCATTTTGTTGCTTTTGGCTCGACCAATTATATCCCTCAAGCTCGCACTTTCTAGTGTTCGTTTTACCATCTATAGACACGGTTTTGTCTGCAGCCAGTGCACATATCTTTAGTTTCGGTTGTGTCAGAGGGCCAGCCTCAGCCATTATTTTACTTCTTATCTGTACTTTCGAGGGATCGTCAGGCAGCGCTCGCAGCGTTTGGTACGCGGACCGCCTGTCGCCAAAGCCGCCAAACAGCTAAACAGCAGGTTCACACAGCCCTTCTGCCACAGAGCTTACGCCGCAAGGGCGGCTCGATTCTGCTGTTGTCCCCTGCAGGCTGTCACGTGACTTTCACGTCACGGAAAGGGGAATCCTCGTAGGAACGAAGCACTTAAAGCAGCGGCGTCCTTTTCACCGCTCGCTTTTTGCTTCGCTCGTCCAGACAGCTGGAAAAGGGGAGAAGGGGGAGGGTCGGCTTCCTCTTTTCAATCCAGCCACAGTAATCCAGAGAGTTCAAAGAGACAAAAAGACAGTCTAGCTGCCACAGCTAAACAGCAGGTTCACACAGCCCTTCTGCCACAGGGCTTACCATAATGATAACAAACCAGGCTTCTCCATACAATCAGGTTTTACACTCCATTGCCAATCTATGGTGCCAGACTTCGAGGACCGCCCTGGTGGTAGTGCTGATATATACCGAAACCGGCCTATGTTCTTTTGGCTGCCAAAGGAGCTTCCATAGCGCATCCAAGCAATAGCTCCTTCCATTTCCCACCATTCTTTCGCTGATGTATCCTTTGCCGATTCCCTCGGGATTCTCAGTTGGGAGGCTTTGTAATACCTGATTAAGAACACCCCAAACCCCCTCCCTCACACCGTGAGGTGACTAACTTTTGTGAAATCCTGGGATTTCCCCCTCCAAATATATGTCAAAAGGTCCCTTTCTAGTTTTGTAATGTCTGTTTTTTTTTACAGGGATTGCCAGGGCTAGAAATAAATATAGAAGACAAGGCATAATGCTAATTTTCACTACATTAATCCTACCGAACCATGAAATTGTTAAGTGTTTCCATTTATTAAGGTCTCTTCTAATCTTTTCATATATTGGGGTGTAATTGTTCTTGTATAGCTATTTTAGGTTGTAGGTAATATTGACACCTAGGTACTTTGTGGAGTCATTTACCCATTTGAAACCTGTATTTTCAGATCAGAGATTGCCATGTGCTTCTGAGGTGTGCTGGCCTAGCAACTCCAACTTGTCAGAGTGAATCTTAAAGCCTGAAACCTTAGAGAAGGCGAATAACTCGACTTCTCCCTTTGCTAGTGGTTTGCTTAGATTGGATAGTGACAGAAGCATGCCATCGGATTTGACTGTATCTTTCTGGCAAATGATTTCCTACTCAGGATGAAGAGCAGGATGAGAAGGGGCATCACGACGAACCCCCTGCCCCCTCCTCCCTTATTGAAAGGTTGGGAGAGCCTGATCCTGGCTGTTGGCTGCTATAGTCCGTCATAATATTGTCAAGATGTTATCTCAGGATAATTGGTAACACAATATAGTTCCTAAAGGTCCATGCCATTTCCAAGGGATACTGTTTTAATAGGTGGCTGTTTAGGATTTGTCAATTCATGCCCTAGGACAAGTGTTAAGTTGTAGTAGGACCCTTTGTGACTAGTCGCTTGGACTGTTGTAATGCATGCACAGGGGTGCTTTAATGAAACGTATTAGCAGCCTCCAGGTGGCTCACAACTGGTTTCTGGATCAGGGAAAAGATCATATCCAAGCTGGTCACAGGCACCGGAGTGGCATTCAGTAGAGTAGAAATGTCACGTTATAAACCTTGGCATCCTTTTCAAATGCATCAATGGGGCTGCTACTGCCTACCTTCGGGGTAGCATCATCCAGCATATCCCAGGATGGAACCTTTCTATGGAGGGTCATAGACTATTCATCCCTAAAATTCTCTGTCAAGCCAGAGGAAATAAAACGTTCATTCTTGGGAACCAGGATTTGGAGACAATTACTAAATTCTGTTCATGACAATGCAAGCTTTTTCTATTTCCAGGCCCCTGTTGAAGCAGCATCTGTTCTGGTAGTTATTAGGTATAAATTATAGTGGCGTTAGGATCAGCGAGTATAGGCAATATATAAATGATCCCACTGACTGATCAACTGAGAAAAAAAATAAAAACAATACAGGGGTACCGCCTTCATTCGCCCATTCCACCCACTTAGCTCTGAACCTGCCCCGGCCGCCACACCTTGCCATGTGTCACACTATGCTTCTGCCTACCCCATTCCCCAATGAGGTCACAATTCCACAATTTTGTTTTGGGGGTACACTTCTACCACTGCCTAGAAGTGCTGTCTGCTCTCCTATTCGAATTAAAATGACTTTGGCCTCGTGGGCAAAGGAAATCCATTCGGTGGACAGCTACAGTGCAGGGTGTGACTTTCTGCAGATTGGGGGAAAAGGGAGAGAACGGTTGGGCCCTTATTTCTCTGTCCTAATACTTATTCCACTGCGTTCTTACTTACAGTCACACCCTGCTTCTCCTTAGTGTCACCGCCTGTTTTTTCTTCCAGTATCACTCCTTCATGGTTTATTGACCTCTACCTTTCACCTCTTCCTCATAATGCTTTGAACGACCTAACAGCGGTGTTAAGCACTATACAAGAAACCTGTGCAAACACACTTCTTTGCATCTAAGACTTACGTGGATATTTCAGTGTCCCTTTCCCTCAGAAAAAAAACATTGCCCCTTTTAACACTGTGCTTTCAAGCACCATTAACCATGTTTGTGGAAATTAGACCAGGACTTAATAGCATGAACACTCACGTATTCTTACTTTGAGATCTTATACCTTGCGGACAAGCGTCAGACCTATTTGGTAGGCTTGTATCTGCCATTAAGTTTACTTTGGTGCCATTCATGGAGGAACAATGTGAATAATAGGGGGACGTAGCAGGTAAGTGGAATGGGTGTGGGGAGAGTGACGGTGGGGCCACACTGTTGACAGGTGAGGGGGGGACACCATGAAAGGAAATGGGAGGAGGAAGCGAGAACAAAAGACCGACCTCACAGCCTTTCATTCCAGACATTTAGACCCTGATCCAAATATTTGCATCCTGAAGGACAGTTTTATGTCTTGATACTCTCCTCGGGGTAGTCCCACTCTTCCTTTACATAGATGGATGCAGTTATTATTTACCAGCAACAACCTGGCATTATAAACTCCTGAAATTAGCAAATAACCATGCAGATCCAAGTAAGTTCTGTAGGCAAGTTAATGCTATGAATGAAGCTGGAGCACTGGCCAAGAACTTACTATTTGACGCAGGTCATAAAATGAATTGAGCCTCATAACGACTGTGGCAGAAATTACGGGATTTTTCTGTGGAATGACTTCCAAAAAGGTATCTACCGCCAAACTTGTAATGTGGCCCATTGAGGGCGAGACCACATAAAACAGGTACTCTCGACAGCATATAAGCAGCACAGGACGGCCTTCTTGTTCTAGGTTGACTGGCTCAACTTTTCCTCTGTTAGGTCGCTGCTTTGCTCATCTTATATACAGTTTGAGTGAACATAGCATACACAGCTCTGATTGGTTCTTCAAGCGTCCAGGTTTCCAGAAGTAAATTCTCTACTATTTATGTGGACAAAGAACACACATCCTTGACATTCAGCTGTATTGTAATCTAGCTGTGTTCCAGCATAGGATATGTATTAGACTGTTCTCTGCGTTTAGGCACCGTACATCTTCTCCTTGGCTTCCCTTATGCCATTGACAGATCCATACTTGCAAATCATAGCTTTTTGCAATTCCTCTCTTAACTACTTTCTGGCTGTTTGAGGCTTGTGAACATGGCTGACCTCTGCAGCAAGCAGGCATAAAGATACAAGATGGCTCTGGACAGCTCATCTTACATGTCATGAACCTGGGTAGAAAAGCCAAAGGTATCATATAAAATAACAATGAGAAATAACCTCAGCTAAATAAAATAAGTAACGTTCATCCATTCTGACATCAGATAGAAAAACCTGGACAGCAAGGCAAAGATGATTTTTTTATTCTGTTTTTTTCCACCCTGCCAAGACTTCAAGTACTTTTATATGTGCAAAATGTAGTTCCTAACTGTAGCATATCTCACAATCATTGAATTACTTTGACATTCAAGGGCAATGGGGTAACAGCAGTTAACCACAGAATTGGTAAGCCAAACCAGCCACTTCTGCAACGCTTAGAATTGGAAGCAACTCGGCCTAAAGCAAAGCATGAAAACTGGATGTTATTATTATTATTTATATAGGACATGTTTACCTACTGGTTTTATGCGCGTTTTCAAAAAAGATTCATAGTTTCTATGATACCTAAGAATTCTAATTTTGATTTGTGCAATATTGTTTTAACTTTTGAAAAATTGAGTGATTATATTTTTTGTAACTGATGTTTAGAGCACACTAAAGGCATCTTCAAAACTCCATGACCAGCTTTTTGAAAAAATTCTCCGAAGTCCAATTAAATTCTTTGACACAACACCTCTTGGCCGCATTCTTAACAGATTTACCAAAGACATGGATGAAGGTCAGTGCCACTCTGAAAAAGTATAAACTGCCCGTATATGTTTCTGGAAGCTTACCCTACTTACAGTCTTCATTTGGGTACTTGTTTTCCACGTCGCTCATTCTCTTGTGATTGTTCACAAGGCACTCTTGGGATATGTTGTGTGATCCCACTGCCAGTGACGATTATGGACCTGATTCTAACACAAACCTCTTTGGATCCATGTTGCACTTGCTCTGTTTTATTCCCAGATTATGCAAAATGCTAGCCAGCATACAATATGATATTCTGTTCAGAATTAACAACTATTGTTTGATTTATCCTTGCTTTGACAAATTCCAATGCTTTTATATGATACATTGTGGTAGGCTTTTTGTGTTTTCAGATCAGGTTTTGTATACTGTGTTGGAATGTAACGTGTTTTATGCGTTTAATAGCAGCACACTGAACTATTTCACAAAAAACACTGTGATCTTACTTTGATATGGTTTGGTTATTCTGTGCAAGTTTGACAACAGACCCCCATTAAGAATTGTTTACTGCATGTGCAGTCATTATTATTAATTGGTCTCTTCAAAGTAAGAGGCCTTGAAAAAAGCAAGGGGACATGCTACTCACACACGTGTTTATACGTTGAAAGAAAAGGAGTCGTTTACATAAAAACAGTATTTTAAATCATTTTAATTTACAATAGTAATGTAACATGTAAACACAATAGTTTTAGAAAACAACTTAGTTGTTGAATTGAAAGCAGTAGATGATGTGCGTAATATGTCTGTACAAAAGCACTTGAAAGTGCAATATTTGCATTGGTGAAATATTAAAAGTTAAATATTTTACATTGATAATAATAAAGGTGTTTACCTTTACAGACGAGACGTAACATTTTTAATGTCATTATTATTATAGTTTTGCAATACTCAGGAGCAAAACTGTTGTATAAAGGTGATCACCAGACATATCCTTCAGTCTAATCGTTCATATTTATAGCATAGACATTGCAACAGTACCCTCAACATCTTGCATAGGTTTGATCCCTTTTTATTTAATCAGCAGCACAGACCTACTGCAGCGAGAACTAAAGGTTTTTGATGAAATACAATAGGGTTCAACCAACTTATCCTATATTCACTGAATGGCACTTAATGTAAATGACTCTTGAATCTAAATGCTTTCCTCCTCCCACCCCTTATCCTCCATGCAAGTTCCAAAGATCGAACAACAAAATTCAAAAATAATTCCACAGTCAGAGAAAGAGGCGATGCAAATGTCTTTTCTCCCACCCCCTGCAACGGGGAGGCTAGAAGGTTGACTGCTGGGACGTCCGATTTATCCTGAAAATCGTCCGTGTCTGTGGTATGCTACTTTGAAAATAAAAGTGAATTCTTCAGTTGGTGTGTTCGTGGGGCATTCCTTAATCCAGTTAGTTTATGTTCCGAGGCCTTGTTCAACCACTTTGCTTTGGAAGGTGGCCTACCTCTCGTCCACACAGCACCAGGCATGACCTGGTCATCAGCCACAAATGATGGTCATCATTGGATCCTCTTTAACCCTTCGATATAAGAGAGTACCTCCCCCACAGTATACCAGCACCTTCCCACTTTCCCACCAAACATGCCAGAGTGTTTCCCTTGCCAAATATAGCCTCTTGCGTACGTCACTTACAGCTGGATATATTTGGTTATTCTTGTCAGGGCACAGTTATAAAACAGCTTTCTCCTGTGTAGTTTGAACTGGCTCGCTATAGAGACCCTGTATGAATTTTTGAATGTCTTTCCCCAAAATTGGCCCACAATGGAAATTCAAAGTCAGCGTCATATTTGCAGTCATTTATTGCATCTATATTGATAAAAGACTAGCTAAAAGTTGTCTAACTTTCTCAAGTCCTTCCCCTTATATGTGTTCTGGAAAGATAATGTCCATCAGCTGTAGGCAGGCTGAGACCAGGGGCTCCCCAAGCTGAACTGGTTTTTCCAACATCACAATATCCAAAACTTCCCCCTCCCTCCACAACTGGCTACCACTTTCTAAGCTAACCTAAAACCATCCATGAAAGTAGGAATAATCAGTCAAATCCTCTAGGAACGGGGAAGCCAAAAAATAGCTCATGGGAGATCGTCAAGTAATAAGGAAATTAATATGTCAACGGTGTCTCCATAATTCTCAGAGTGTGGACAAAACTCATTTTTGTCTAACAGTGCTTGAGATTTCTAACTTGGGGGCCCACCGCCATTCCTCAGCAGTTACTGTGCAGAGAGTGATATATTCAAAGGCCACCCAGTGTTTCGTCAATTGAACTCTTAATTGGTTGCCATCATCACCCTTAACTGACCCACAATGTAATACAACTTAAAATCCAGGAGACCCACTCCTCCCTCCCTCTGACAGTGGTAGTATTATTATTATTTGAAAATTTATAGAGCGCGAACTGAGGCCCAAAAGGCATGAGACTGTATCAAGCCATTCTCAGGTGTTTATAATCCCACAAGAATCTCATTATCACGGCCGTCATCTTTCAGGGAAATAGTTTTGGAAGCAAAATCTGTAATGTAAACAAAAACTCTGGGAAGGATATTCGGTTAAGTCAAAGTTAATATCCTCCCAAAGACCAGGGAAATGAATTTCTAGAAGGGTTAACAGATCCCTAGACAACTAAGCCACCAAATATTTGACATTATACATATCCACAACTGTGCCAATTCATCTGTCCGATCCTGTACGCCAAAAACCAGCAGAAGAATCACAGATTATCATTGACATTATACCATACATTTCAATTTCACTCGACAGCACTGAAATTGATAACGTTGGCTCTGTCAGATATGACACACTCTGCGCAAAAAAAGCCCATCTTAAATTCTGATGAGCCTACAGGAGTACCAGTAATACCTTCATTGCTAGTGATTGCTTTCACCAATGGCTCGATGGCAAGAGCAAGCAGAAGCAAGGAAGCAGGGCAATCCTGCCTCTTACCTCTCTGAATAGAAACCATGCAATATGGAACCACATTCAGCCTAACCATAGTGTTGGGCATCACATTCAGTTCTCTGTCACACCTGAATGAGTTTGGCCCAATTCCAAACCCCCAAAATGTCTCAGCAGGGAACCTGCATCTGACCTGGTCAGAAGGATTTTTGGCATCCAACAACAGCAGAACTGGGTCAGACAGAGTATCACAGGCCAGGTGAAGAAGATTAATATTTTTCAAATGTTTTCTGAGTGAATCAAGTGCGAGAGGTGCCTATCCAACCTTGAAGCCCACACACTAGTCAAGAACTTGTCATTTTCATTCAGTAATCGAATCATAGCATAAAACCCACACTGTTCTAGATCCCTACTCTCATTAAGGATCACAGATATCCAGGCTTCTAGGAAAAAATGCAGGACAGCATAACTCTCGATGATGACATTCAAATCATTCCTAAGCCTGTGGGCCTAAGCATTTGCTGAATGAGAGTCATGTGAGCAGTATCTGCGGTGCCGTAGCACCCCCATTTACGTTATCTTGAAACAAAATCTGTTGTGCTGGTGCCAATTGAATTGAATTAACCTTGCCTGGAGATTTGGCTGTGCACTCGGCTCCTGGTTTCTTTCCCGCTCCTCCTCCTCACCGCCTTCTCTCTCCCAGCCGCCCTCGGCCCGCCGATTGGTTGTGCAACATCTCATAGCTGGAAGCTAATTCCAGTCGTCAGAGCAGCTCTGCAGCTGAGGCCCTGTAGAGCACTTGCTGAATGAGAGTCAGGTGAGCTGTATCTGCGGGCAAGAGCGCCCCCATTTTCGTTATCTTGAAAGGATATTCATTGTGCTTGTGCCAGCTGAATTGAATGAACCTTGCCTGGAGATTTAGCTGCACACTCGAAGCCTGGATTCTTTCCCCCCGCCACCCCCTCATCGCCGCCTTCTCTCTTCCAACCTGCCCCCTACCACCTGATTGGTCCCCTCGCCCCATTCAGACACCTCACCAGGGCAGCCTATGGCCTGGGCAGCCCTTGGCTAAGGGCCCCGGGGCAAAGGGCTGCTCCCACAGAAGCAGCTCCAATTGGTGTCTGCCTTTGTCCGCCGGAAAAGCTAGAAGCCTACAGCCGTCAACCCTGCTGCAAATCAGGTAAGTTGAATCTGGGTGTTTTACATTGCTGCTATGTTTAAAAACTAGGCCTTTTTCCCCTTTTAGGAAAGTAGAATCTGGGTGTTTTAAATTGTGGTAACTGTGGTACTGTTAACTATGTCCCCTACTCTCCAGGTTCCACATCCCGCAAGGGGTGCTATTGTACTGTTGTGACTCACTTGTTTTCTCCTGATGTGTCTTCCCCTTGTGTTGTTACCCCAGCGACACCCTCACCCCTACACATCTTGCGTTGTGTGGCATTGGGCTGTGAATCTTTCTCTCTTCTCTTGCGCCCTTTTCCTCTCACCTTCCTCCTTCACACCCTCTATGGTGCTCTCTTTTTCTCCTATCTTCTCTAACTGCTACTCTAGATCCTATCCTATCCCGCTCACTGAGACTGGAAGGAAGTTCAAGAGGGACATCCTGGTTGCCAACCCTGGCCTCCCTATCTTGATACCTACATCAGTGCTTCCTCCAGACAGACTCTCACTGATATCCTTTTTGTCGTTCCCTCACCGGACCTATGGACGCCTCGTATGGTCTCGGCTCTCTCTCCTATCTCCTCCTCTCCCATTCATAGTGGCACTCGGTGGAAGGTCCTCTTGGTCTTCTTCCATTCCTCCAAGACCATCATTAAGGTTTGCTTGAATGGCACCGTCATGGTCCAGGGCCCTCCACCCAATCTCCTCCTTTTTGATAGGCGTTTCCCGCATCTTATCAACTTCCTTCCTACCCCTACTCCTACTAGCACCTCTCTGGCCTGTCTGCCACCTCCTTCCTCCACCTCCTCTCTGGCACATTCCTCCTCCTCTCTGGCTACCTTGCTACCACCTGCTATCACCTCTGCCCACTCTCAGGCACCCCTACCACTTCTGCCAGGTGTACCTCCAGCCTGTACCCCTGCCCGGAAATCTTTCAAATGTGGCAACCTTCTCCACATTGCCACTCTCAAATCTTGCTCTGCTGTCAAACACTCCTCTGACAGTGCCACCTCCTTGAAGAGCTTGACGGGGATGTCCTCGCTCTTACTGAGACATGGTTTACGGCCACCTCTGTCACGACTTTTGACACTCTCCTCCCTGATGGCTACAAGATCCTCTCCGTGCCCAGAACCAACCAACCCGTTGGGGGTGTGGCTCTCATCTTTCCGTAGTGTGTCCCTGCCTCTGTCATTCCTATGCAGGCCTACACTTTCTATGAATGCCTGGTCTGCAGGCTCTTAATCTCTCCTGCCCTCTCTCTGACTGTGGCCACAATCTACAGACCACCTGGCCAGGCTGCCATCTTCCTCTCAGAGTCTGCTGACCTCTCCACATATCTCCTTGCCTCTACCTCTCAACCTATCCTCAGAGACCTTAACATCCACCTGGATGCTTCTAATCCCTCCTCCTCTGGGCTCTTCTGCAACCTCTGCAACTCTCTATCTCTCCATTCTACCCTCTGAACCGACACACACTGCCAGACACATCTTGGATGTTCTGATCTCCTCAGACATCCCTCTCTCTAACCCTCTCACTACTCCTCTCTCTTGGACTGACCACTTTCTTCTTTCCTCTCACCTGACACTCTCTGTCCCCCAAGTTAAACCCACCCCAGCACTGCCACCTACCTTTTCGGTCATTTGGCCCATGAGGCGTGTGTCAACTAATGCCTTTGCCTCCACCTTCTCTTCTCCTCCTACTCCTGTGGCTGACTCACACCCTGACACAGCCCTCTCTAATCTTCCTCTTGTCATTTCCAACACTCTGGACATCCTTGCCCCTGCCATGAGAATCCATCTGAAGCCTACCTCCAAGTGCAACTCTTGGTATGACTCCGAACTCGCCACCCTGAAACGAAAGTGCAGGATGGCTGAGAGGAAGTGGAGGGCTTCGGGTGCATCCCCTGATGAACTGCCCTGCCTCCTGCTCCAAAGCAATACAGACTCTCTGTCCTGTCCAAGAAGAGAGTCCACATCCAAGCCTGCGTCTCTGTGACCTCTAACAAAATGGCCAAACTCTTTAAAATCTGTAAGGAGCTGGCCAATCCGTCTTCAGTCTCCACATCTCCTGTTCCCTCCCAGGCCCTCTGTACGGCCCTGGTTACTCACTTCATTACTAAAACTCAGGACATCCTATCCTCACTCTCCTCTTCCTCTACCGCTTTTGGCGCCTCTTCCTCTACCGCTTTTGGCGCCTCTCCGGCCACATCGCCCTCTCCTCCTCCTTTCTCCTCTTTCTCGATGATAACAGCTAACAATGTTTCTAGACAAGTCCGATCTACAAAAGTGTTGTCCAAACAGGTGCTCCCCTGCTCCTCCAGGACCATCAAGGACCACATTGACACCCTCGGTCCAGCTTTGGCGGATTTCTGCAACCACTCCTTCGCCACTGATGCTTTCCCCTCTTTCCTCAAGCACTCCCCTGTGCACCCCCTCCTTAAAAAGCCTTCTGCTGATCTTACCTGTCTGGCTAACTATCGCCCGATCTCTATCACTCCTTTCCTGGGCAAGCTCCTGGAAAAGCTGGCCTTCTCCCAGCTTACTCTCCACACTGAAACTGTTAGCTGTCTCCATGACCACCATTCTGGCTTCAGAGCAGCCAAAGTCACGGAAACTGCTCTCCGGACCACCCGTGAAGATCTGCTCTCCAATCTTGACACCAGCAGCCCTCCTGTCCTCATCCTCCTTGAACTTTCCTCTGCTTTCGACATGGTCAATCATACCATCCTGTTCAACTGACTCCATAAGAACCTGGGCACCACAGATCAGGCCTTGGAGCGGCTGACCTCTTTCCTCCTGCACGGACACTTCCAGGTCCAAATTGGGTCCTTTTTCTCCACCACCTCTCTCTCCACATGTGGTGTTGCCCAGGGCTCTAACCTCTCACCCTGGCTCTTCAATCTCTACGTGGCCCCTCTGGCCCACCTAATAGCCACCTTCTACTCTAACTTTTAGTGTTATGCGGATGACACTCAGCTCTCTTTCAGGTTCCCTACAGCCACCTCTCCTATCTCGCACATTCTAGACTGTCTATCCGCGATTCAGGATTGGTGCGCCTCCAACGATCCCTGCCTTAATGGCAGTAAAACAGAGATCCTTCTCATCGGGACCCCTGCTCCTGCTTTCCGTCTCTCCTTTGCCTTCCTCTGAGGCAAAAATCCTTGGTGTCATCATTCGACTCCACTCTCTCCTTCTCTCCTCACATTGTGGACCTTTCCAAGAAGGCCCACTAGCAGTTCTCACTTCCCCACAGAAGCTTATTGTCTCCAGAGCTCTGGTTCTCGCTAGCTTGGACTACTGTAAAAGCTTCTTTGTCAATCTACCTTCCTCTATTCTCCGCCCTTTGCAACTAATTCAGAACAGGACTGCAAGACTTATCTTTGGCCTCAAGCTCAGGGACTGTATCTCTACAGCCCTGAAATCTCTCCACAGGCTCCTGGTGGCTGCAAGTATCAAGTTCAAGACCATCTGTGTCGTCCACAAGACTTCCTGGTGCCGCTGCCCGCACTACATTCAACACTCTCTTCCTAAATACATTCCTTCTCGAGCCCTTTGCTCTGCTGCCTCCAACTCTCTGATGGTCAGACGCTTCTCCAGGCAGAGAGTAGGGGGCGGATCACTTCCTCTGGAATGACCTCTCTCAAACTTGAGCCGGACCACCTGAATTTCCGGAAGCAGCACAAAACCTTCCTTTTCTCCTCTGCTTTCTCTCCCTCCATCCCCTGCTGACCAACCTGTCTGCTGCGCCGACTGGTTGCTTGGTTACCCTCAGAGTCTCACTGGGTGCCTGGCTCCTCTTGACTGGTCTCCCCTGCACTGCGTCCGGGCCTGTCACGCACTAGGGGCTGTAACTAACCTCTACAGTCCCCGCCTTCTTGCACTTACCCGTAGCATCTTGCACTTCCAGCTGAACATCATTAAATTGAAATGAATTTCAACTAGAAATCTAAAGTCAGCAGTAATTTAACACATGCCTTCTTCACCTTGGCTGAGGCTAAAATGACTAAAGAAATCACTTGTCCTTTAGAGTCACCTTCCTTTCCTTCTGGGTATTTTGTTTTTTGCACAAACAGCACATCAAGACTTTTCTTTTAAACTAGTAGGTCAGCAGGGATCTTCTTTGTGTTGAATTCAGACCCTTCACATTGAGCATGGCTTATCGCCATTCCCCATCCCTCATTAGTCAAGTCCACCATATCCCTAAAAACCACTAGACGAACCTTCCCATGGTCCACATCCCGCTGATACATCAATATCTGCTTATAAGTGACTCATCCTACAAACCCAATCCCCACCTCACTCCTACCTCTTTTTCAGCCAATTTGAAGTCAGTCCTACAAGGTGGATCTACATTAATACCTTCCACTACTGGAGAGCTAACAACCATCCACCGCACAACATAGGGCGTACACCCCCCCTCTGGCATAACAAAGTTGAACAAAATGTACTTTGAACAACAAGAAGTAAATGACATACCCCAGATCAAGTAAACACTTGTCAGTGTCTTCTTATTTTTCCTGGCAGAGTATTTAATTTCTTATACTCCCTGGATCCTGAGACTCGTAGACTGGTTCCTTCCTGTCCTTCCCTCAATTCCTTTTGACTCTCACCAATTTGCAGGACTGCCACCTTGTTCCTTTCCTCCCCCATCTGAATCTGTGCTACCTGCCGGATTTATTTATACTATGTCAGCGAGGGAGTCCTGCTCAATTTCGAAAATCAGGTTGAAGGGATAAACCCCCTGTACATTATATACTTCTCAAGCGCAAACAGTTTGGGAGCACTTTCCAATCACGTCTCATCACGCTTCAAACAGAACAGGTCCTGATAAATACATATTGCATTTCTTTTGTAGTCAACAGAATCTTTCCATCTAATCATATTCATCTTGTCAGTGAAATAGTAGTAAAAAATGACTGTACAGCGAAGTTCAGTGCTTGATCAACCCCCAGCCCTTCCTGCTCTATGAACTCATCATCAGAGCATCCATTCCCCCTTCCTCCTGAAACAGGGTTTTTATTATATCCATGACAATCTTCTTAACTTGCACTAGCAACTCAAACACCAATTTCAGCACTCCAAAGAAGTACAGATTTAATTGATGCTCCCCACTTTCAATATCACCCACTTTAATGTTAAGTTCACTGTTTTTTTATCTCTTAACTCCTTGAAGCAGGCCTCTTAATTCAGCTCAGCTCAAGGATGTCAGTGGAGAGCTGGTTATTCTCAGCTGCTTGCAGTCTGTCCCACACTTTCTCCACTCTCCCCTTCAATTCTTCAATGAACACTGCTAGATTTGACCTGAAGGCATTGTCGAGAGGATGTCTTGTAAATCAGATTTATTTAATCTGCTGCCAGGTGTTTGAACTGTTCTGGACAAATTCCTGCAGCTTTGCTAGAACTTAAGTCATAACAGTTCTTTCAAACATAAAGGGCCGCCTGCCCTTGCCTCCCCAGTCCTAGGACCCTTTCGACCACACTGTTTGCCAGCTGTAACTATTTGTCTTTACCATAATTTTATAAACAAGAGAGATCTCCAGTCACTACAAGGTCATGGAGTTGAGAGTGCCCTCTATGTGCTGCCTATCACAGCTCTACTTCTTCTGTAGGTCAGCACCACCCTGCCGGAGCACAGCTCCATCAGCCCTTCAGCTCCTACACCGCAAATCCATCTGCGATATCTTCCTTGCTGCACCTTCCTTTTTACACTACTAGGTGGGAGTGGGGGTAACCACCCAGAAAGACTGAAGCATCCAACTAAAACCGTTCTCCTGATGTGCATATCAAACTCTCCCCCAGTCTCTTGCACACTTGCAAAGTTAGCAGCTGTGCAGTCCAATTAACCATGGGGGAGTACAGTGGCACCCGATATCAACACTGGTTAGGGTTCTGGGTTCATTACACCATAACACACCTGTGAACCTTCCTGGAGGCCCATCTGTTGGGTCCTGCAAACTCCTCTCTGCCATCACCAGCATACATTTGTGAGGGGTTGCAGGTTTCCAAGAGGTGTTCCTGGCCCCTGGCCTCTCCAAGCCTTGCTGTCTAGTATCTCATTTCCCTAGCATCCATGAAGGGCTCCACTCATTTTCCAAGACCTATAGGCAAAACTGCAGGGATCCCTCTGGTTCAGATTCAAGGCACCATCACATAGGATTACCCTTGGGGCTGCCAAAGAGGCTAGCTGTTGGCAGCATTCAACGATAACAAGGTTACCCCCAAAAACCGCGGTAAAAAACCCCTTGAAAAACATCCCACGATGAAATGACATGGTACCAGAAGAGCTCTCAATTCAGGCAACCATATTCTCCACACCCTCTTGCGGTCTCTGTTTTTACTTTTTTCATGTTGTAGGTCAGTGTTGTCTGTTGTAATGTTGTCAACTCATTCATAGGACTAGCAGAAAGTAATATGGAAGAGTGTGTGTGTGTGTGTGGGTAGAATCACGAGAGACATTTCCATTCCGCTTAATTGTGGTTTCAAAAGTGTTTATCTGCTCAGCTTTGGGGAGAATTAATGTTTTTTCAAATTCAAAGCCTGGGATGATGTTTAAAGAGGGAGTATTATAAAGTATGCTTTTCTAATTCATTATGAGCAGTCAGGGAATTAAGCACAGCCAGTAGAGACATGACACAGTTTGCCTGTTCATCAACATGTAACAGCAGTAAAATGCCATTTAGTTGTGGACCATTGTTGAAAGAAGATGATTGGCTGAGAGGCCAACACCTATCCTCCATTGTGTGCTAATTAGCCATACATAAGGCATGTTGAAATCAACTAAGATGGATACACAAAAGGGAAAGGAAGAGCACTTTAAAAAGACATTTATTAAGATTAACTATGAAGAAGGTTGTGAGAGCCTATTACATAAAACCATCTGTGTCCATTGGTGGCTGTGTCTGAGCCTTTTTTACAGTATTTAGCGAGCATGAAAACATACAGGAAATCCCAATGCCTAGTTGTAGCACGCCATAGCACAATGATAGAGTAGGTTGTTTGTGTGCGGTTGATCCAGTTCATATAATAATGCGTAATACGGTAATTGTGCAACCTCAAAAGGCATGTACCTGTGAACAAATGTAGGCCATGGAACTATTTTGTAACACTATAAACCATTTACAATGCACATATTGAGAAACATTAGGCTGTAAAATACTTGTGAGAACGTTTTGTTCTAGCCACTATCATTAAATCTCTTTTGTTATTCCAGCACCCATTTTCATGTGTCCATTTAAACACTCATCAGGCTCATGTACAATTTGTCTTTTGTGCGTATTTATTGGAGATTGTTTCAAATAATACTCTAGTCCGTGATCCACTAGAGAAGTTTTACTATGGTTAAACGCTTTTTAGTTTTTAATCTTCTAATATGCAATAGAAGTGTTGAGGTTTTCAGTTAACTGTAGTGCCTTTCTTAAGGCTGTCTTCACAATTTTGCAATCAGTAACATACAAACAGAACTCACTCCCCAACCATGCACAATCCAGTAATCCATCTATATACATATCACATAGATCGATAAAGAGGAAGAAAAACAAGATATTCTGTGGCTAAAGAGTCTGCCACTTAAGTCCCTTCTGACAGAGTTCCTTCAAGAGCTGATCACTGTGAATGTCCAAATACATACAAGTCATTCACACAATTTAATTTCAGATGTATAGTTGCCAACATGATCCATTTTAAACTGTAGGTGATTATCCAGTGCTGTTATTCTCCTTTGAATTCTGGGACATGCAATTCTGCTTTTCCCATTACAAATCTCACACTACTATTCCCAAATCGCAAAGGGAAAACACAGGACTGGATAAACACCTACAGATTGGATTGAATCATGTTGGCAACTATGCAGATGCAATTTCCATCTCCATATTGAATGGGGATTTGCAGACATCTATAAAATGGCAATGTGCCAACTGGCCAACAGCAATGCAAAATGTGCAAATTGACACATTTGTATGTTTTGTTTTAAAACCTGTATTAGTCCCAACAAACACATATCAGAAGTAACATTTCAAATGATTTGCAGCAGCGAATTTGCCAATATAATAAGAGCTTGCATTACAAAATCTGCAATAGACGATTCTCATATGAAATGAAGGAGCATACCCAACCACATCTGGCACCATATAGATTTGTAGGATATCCTAGTTTCAAAAATGTGTAATTTTAGCGTTTTATGTAACTGATGTGTAGACCTTTAAGCTGAATATGTTTACATTTCCAGTTTTGTTTAATTTGCTGCCCTCTATTACTGCTCTCTCTTGTTTGTAATCTGTAGCCATGCTGCAAAACAACCACTTGGTAAGGAGTTTAGGGCCTTTTTGGAGGGATGGATCTGTCTGTGTTTTTACTGTGATTTTCAGGCCATTTTTTGATCTGGACTGCTCCTACAGTGCATTGTTTGTTTCTGGACTTTTTCCTATCCCCTCCCATCCCCATAGCAATTGACTGAGGCAGTCAGGTGTTCTTGGCCTTTTAGTTGCAGTCATCTCTTACTGCTCTCCTCTGCTTTCCTGCTTCTTTGCTTCAGACCACGTTCGAGGGAGGATCCCAGCCACAGGTGATGCAAGGACTTAAGCTTTTAGACCCCCATAAACTCTGACCCACCCCCATCCTCAGGGATTGATATCCCTTCTGTGCATCCCCTTCCCACCCACCTCCTTAACCCTCTCGCTACCCGCCCACCACATGCCCTGATTGTTGTTGCTGGGGGTCACGAAACCGGGAACAGCACTCTTCTTGCACCCTCCAAGGACAGCCTTGCCCTCTCAGCCAGTGAAAGGCTACTTTCCTGGTTGCCTATTTGCCTGGTGACCTAGCCCTACCAGATGTCTTGGTTTCCATCACCAGCCACTTTGACGTAAGAAAAGCCGATTGTACCCCTCGTAGATGTTGTGCAGAGGCAATCAGGCGCTGCACCTGTCCCACTACTATGCCAATTAATCCAACCACTAATGTTGTAACACTCAGCCTCTTCGACACTCAGCCACCTACATAGCTCTATCTGCTTCCCCCTCAAGTCTGCTGGCCAGACATTTTGCTTCACACACAGTCAGCCTCTACCCTCCGATAACCGCACAGACTACACTTCCAACTTCATACGCCTTTCTACACTCTGTTGCTTTCAAACTCTGCCATGGCAAATTCTTACAGCAAGCAGTTCTTCAGCGGCCCCACAGTCATTCTGCCACTTGGAGTACTCCCCCTATAAGTTCACGTCTTTGAATCTTGCTACTATGCTATTATATTGGGCTGTGTGTCAAATGCATTGCTCTAGACCTACAACAGTCTCGACCCTTGTGCGCTGCGACCCATCGAATATAGCTTAGTCCCACAAGAAAATGTGGTCCTGTTGTTCACATAGCCGTTGATACTTTGACACAGTACCCGTCCACACACCTTTGCAAAATAGGGTGTTTCTAGAGATTGAGCCATTGTCTTCCTTCCTTCCATTTGGCAATAAATGCATGCATGCAATTTAACACTCCTTTCATTACAGGTAAACACAGACTACGGTCTGCCACTTGGAATACTCCCCCAAAGGGTGTTAATCCACCACAGCGCTTCGAGGCCATACCAATTGCAGTAGGCGCCACACACATCACCTAACATAACATAGCATTTCCAGAAACACGCTTTACTAATCCCCAACACTCGTGCCAATGATCATCGGACATTATAATGGACAAATCCTCCTTCCATTTGGGCCTCCCAAATGAACTGTTTACATCTCCACTATCTTACACTATACAATACTGCATTCTATATTATCCTAGTTCCAGCAACTGAGTCTATGAACCTTTTCAATGCGGGATTATCGATTGGGGCCTCAGGGAAGAGCAGAAAAATGTAATTTGAATGTATGGAAAAGTGAATCTATAATAAAACCTCAATCCATTGATTAAGACATTAAGCTCTGCAAATCATCCCTACACAAAGAAATCTGCCAACATAAGTATGCCCACATCAGTGAATTACTTAAGAGTTCCCACCTATATATGTGCCGGTCAATAAATAGAACGGGATTATCACATCTCCTCTTCCTAATGACTACATGCTAGACAATAAAAATGGTAAAGTTGGTCTAGGTATGCCACGTATTTCATGGTTCTTCAAAAAAAGTAATTTATACAATGACTGTTGATCAACCTGCAAGTCAGGCATTTTTACAAACCAACCGACTATATTTTGAAATTGCAAAGCTCAAAATTACCATAATAAATTGAATATCAATGCAGAATAAAAGAACAACAACATATTAAAAGTGTGCCAAATCTTCATCAACCCTGAATTACACGTACACTATGTACTTCCTCCTACCCACTTTCTTTATTAAGGGGGAGTACATTTAAACATGCCATTAGCATGAGCTTCCTACATTTTGGGAATCTTATTTCAGAAATGTCTTCTTGTTGACGTGCATGCATACATAAGTCTGCATAGAAATAGGCTTTCTGGTTTTCAGTTGAATCCAAAACACCCTGGAAAAACACCACAGGTAGAAAAAGTGCCATCCTTTCTCCCATTGCTTCCTGTCCGCTGACCTCATTCAAAAACACTGCACTTCTATGTTACATCGTCTTCTTTGTAAAGAATAAAAATATATTTGGCAGTAGTCAGGGGCTATTTTTAGGAATTGTATGTGGACAAATTTGAGCAATTTTTGTGGCTGCCAATTCATGTCTCAAAATTCCTGAAAATAGCCCTTGACAAATAACAAATATTTGATCTTAAAAAGGATTTTTCAGTGTCTCTATTTGGACTCTCAGACCCTCTTGTTTCCCCCCACCCCTCGAATGTAGGGTTTGAATAAGATATTGACAGACACCAAAACATGTATGTTACATCTTTTTATGCAGAAGAAAGTATTTAACAGTATGTATGGCAACTCCCCATCGATCATACCAAGAAAATACAACTCACTAGGGAAAAAGGCTAGGTGCATAATTTTTCGAGAAAGAAAAGAGCTTTATTTTGTATACAAAAAGGAAAAATGACAGGGTATTATGAATCCACTACCACAGAGCTCTCTCTCGTCATTTGTACAAGATTCAGGGTATTGTTTTTTTAAACTTTGTTTGGGTTCCAGGCAGACAGGCAGTACACGACGTTCAATCTTTTCCATTAACTCAATTATTGATATTCATATGCAATACATTTACAGTTCCGAATACTGGGGGTATGTTATTACATTTCACTACTGTTTGTCTCTCACATATTCCCGGAATGGTCCCCAAACGTCTTTAGCTCTATTCAGTGCTGCTACTGTTGCAATTTATCCCTCCTCTCTTTCATTTACAAATGCCAATTCTCTGAGCCATTGCCGTATTTTTGTTGCTGATTCAGATTTCCACTTTAACAATGTGCATTTCTTTGCTATAACACAGCACATGTTAAACAATCTGTGTATTTTGACATTAACCTTCCCTATGTCGACCAGCAAATATTTAAGGGGAAGGAGGGTTGGACGGACCTCAGTCATATCGCATGGAGTGGCTCAGTGACCTCTCGCCACAATTTTATCACCGCAGGACAGTATCGAAACATACAGATTATGTTTGCCCCCTCAGCCTAACACTTCATACATTTGTCTGTCACATCAGGAGAAAATTGTGCCACGTTTGCTGGAGTGTAATGCAACCCATTCAACACTTTAAATTCTATGAGCCATATCCAGGCATTGAGTGAAACTTCCTTTGTTAATAGGCAATATCCCCGCCACTTGGTCTCATCTATACTTGCTGCAATGTACCCCTCCCATTTCTCCTTCGCTGTGTAGCGCTGCACCATGTCGTTCTGGACCTCCCCATACAACCTTGATATTAGCCACTTCCGGTTATCCCCTAAGATTATAACATCCATGCAATTACAGGGCATCGGCACTTGGGGAAATGATGGCCACCTCTTCTGTAGCGCTGCTTGCATCTGGAAGTACTGTAATCTCTTAACCATGTTATCTCCCAGTTTTCGTCCTTTATTCCTCCTCGGTTACAAATATACCCTCCGGGTCAAGATCCCCCAGCTGCACTACCTTCCCTGGATCTGATGATAATTGAACATCAATATTGAATGGTGGGGGGAGCCTTGCACAGTTCCACAAAGGGATTTTGCTACTATATGGGGTGGTTATGTCCAGGCGTTTAAATATTCAGTGCCATGCGTTCACTGTTGTGCGCACTGGGTAGAGCGAACATGAATCTATGTAGCGGTCATCCAGAATGACCGTTTTGAGGTCTGTCTGGGCTGTGCCATAGCACTCCAGTGCCCAATGTCGAGGGCTGGTGTCTGGCCGGTACCAATAACCTGCATAGGATGCCTG
This sequence comes from Ambystoma mexicanum, assembly GCF_040938575.1. Lineage (NCBI taxonomy): Eukaryota > Metazoa > Chordata > Amphibia > Caudata > Ambystomatidae > Ambystoma > Ambystoma mexicanum. The sequence continues at coordinate 644,101,654 of NC_090939.1, forward strand.
TGTCACCAGATAGTATAACTCGAAATCTGGGGCAGCAAGTCCCCCCCGGTCATAGGGCTCAGTCAATGCCTCCCATCCTATGCGGGGAACACTGCCTTCCCAAACAAATTGTATTGCTGACCAGAGTCTTTCAAAGAATTTACGCCCTGGCCATATTGGGATAGTATTAAAATAGTACAGTAGCTAAGGTACTACTGCCATCTTCAGGAGGGAGATCCTACCATATAACGACATCTGGAAATTAGACGACATGTTCAGTTTCACTGACAATGTGTGGAGGTACTGTTCATTATTCCCTTCATATAGTAGTTTCTGTGTGCGTGATACCATAACCCCTAAATACCTAACGCTGGATTGGGCGCATCGGAACCCACAAAACTCCTTCGGCTCCAAAGTGTCTTCCATCAGATGTGGCCGCATTTATTTTGAACCCTTAATGGTGTGTGAACCTGGCTACTTCCTCCATAACTGGTTTGATGTTTACCTCGGGGGTCCGCAGGTACAGTAAAGTGTCATCAGCATAGAAGGAAATGATATGCGGGGTTCCTACTATATGTATGATGTCTTATTTGTTGCACAAGTGACACTATTGAAAGTGCGAACAAAAGAGGGGAGAAGGGATAGCCCTGTCGTGTTCCCCTGGCCAATGTAAATGGCTCTGATATAAGCCCATTAGTGTGAACCCTGGCCATCGGGTTAGTATAAAGTAGTTTCACATATCCACTAAATCGGTCCCCTAGTCCAAATCGTTTGAGCACACCAAATAGAAATTGGATGATTGGCTGATGGATGCCTGTACTTTGTCTGACTATGAAAGAGTATTGCTGAAGAAACAAAAGCAAGAGGAGCTGTATTTCAGAAATTGGGGTTCGTTTAACGAATTATACAACTGATGTTGATTTGCTGCATGCATATTCATTTGAATGGGATTGATGGGGGTTATTGGGATTTCTGTTCAGTGTTGTGTGTTGAGGTTTGTCAGTGATGTATTGTCTGTTGTCTGATGTTTGGAATCCTGTGGTGAAATAGAGGTTTGTAGTAGTAAGTTAAGGTTTAAATTTACAACTTTTGGTAATATTAGGATTAGTTACTTGATTAGTGTATATATTTTGTTATTCGATTGCATACCTCTGATATAATGGATATGTTTGTGACACCTTTCTTCTGTTTGGTTTGTATTCTAAATAATAAATAAAGAGGTTAGAAAAAATAAAAAAAAGAAAGTTCCATGATACAGAATCAAAAGCTTTTTCAGCATTTAATGAGGCCGCTACTGCGAAGGCAAGGGGGTCTATCTGTGAGAGGATCCCAAAGAGGCGTAGTATTTTTAAAGCCCTGGATCTCCCAGGTATGAAGCCCAATTGATCGGGATGTACCAAAAAGGACATGTAGGGGAGAAGCCTGTTCGCCAAGATTTTTGCATCTGAATTAATCAGAGACAATGAGCGATACGAGGCTACATACTCTGGGGTTCTACCCGGTTTCAACAATACAGTTATGACCACATCGGTTATCGATGATGGACAAGACCATTCTCCTTCCAAACCTTGAGCAGTCGCAGGCCAAGGATATCTTTATATATCTTATGGAGCCCTATTCCCAGTCCGTCTGGCCCCAGTGCTTTGCTAGAGGACAGCGAGGAGATAGCTTCATCGAGCTCCTCCAGTGTTACCAGTCCATAGAGCGCCTCACAAGCCTTTTCAACCAGATTTGGGAGCGCTATCCCTTCTAAGTACTGGTCCACCTCCTCCTTGGTGCATGTATTTGCATTTGCGGACAGCTTCTGGTAATACTTCCGAAACACTGCATTAATTGCTTCTGTCTCAGTTGAAAACCATCCCTCCATCTTCTCTATCCCTGTAATGAGCTGTGAGCCCTTCTCACCTTGCAAAATCCTTGCTAGGAAGCGTCCGGGCCGGTCCTCCTCTCTGTATCTACAGACCTGAACTGGTTTCCCCATCAAGCGCACTTCCGGGTGCGCTTACTTGCGGAGCTTCAGTAAGTTGCCTTTGATAATCCCCAGGAGAGCCCTGTCACCAGATATACCGTTTTAATTTTTGAGTCTGCACAGTTCCCGTTCCACTTCTCCCAGATTTCGCCTAGTGTTTTTCAATATCCAAGAAGTGTCCGAGATCACTGTGTCCGTAACCATACTTCTCCCATATTGTCGCATAGCAAGATACAGACCTTTCATTAGTTTTAAAAACACACCTCTATTCCTTTGTGTAGTGTTGTCTCCAGTGCGACGTCCAATAGAGCCGCTGGTGTCCTCCTCCACACTGGACAGATTCTTGGTACCTTGTTCAATGACAGGGACATCACTACCGGGGAATGGTCGGACAGGGTACGCGGCAAAATCTTGCTGCCGAGCAGTCTGTGTGACCAAATCGCAGACACCAACCAAAATTCAATACAAGACATTGCATCATGGACCATCGAGTAATATGTGTACTCGGTCTCCTTTGGGTGTTCCTCGCTCCAAAAGTCCACTAGCCCATATTGAATAATTATTTGCCTAATTGTCTGGGCAGTTGCAGTAATTCCCTGCTGTCTGATACTGGACCTGTCCTTGGATACATCTAGGATTGTGTTGAAGTCTCTGCCCCACACCACAGGGATATCTGCCACCTTACCCAATATTTTAGATATTTGGGTATAAAACTGGGATTGTTGACATTTGGACTGTATGCATTTACTAAGACAATCTTTTCACTTGCGATTTCCCCTATGATAATAACATATCTGACTTTAGGGTCTACTTGGATTTCCTCATCTTGAAATGCTAGTGATTTATGGAGTAATGTGAGTACTCCTCTCGCCTGTGATGAATAGGAGGTGTAGTACCATTGCTGCCCCCATTTTGGTGCAAACCCATTGTGTGTTGGCCAAGAGTCTCTCAAGATAAGATAGAACCGTTCTAGCTTTTACTGGATTGTTAAGGCCATGTACATTCCACAATATCAGTCTTACTGCATCACCCATTCATCTTTCGTTTTCGTACACATTGTCTGTGCATGCGCACCAGTATATCAATCATTGCCTTGCGAAGCCGTTCCTGCCTGCCAGTCTGTCTGCCAACATTTTTATAACATCCCTGCTTCCCAGTCGCCCGGCATACCATCCTCACTTGTCGACTGGGGTCAGACCCCAATCCCAATTTCCAACTAAATAAACTCCCCCCTTCCTCCACCCTCCCTCACCATCTACCCCAACTTGATGTACCCTTCATACAATCATGGAAATTCCCTGGTGCAGGTTGCTAGCAGCTGTTTCTCTTATGGTCTGCCAAGCAGTCACCCCCGTCCCGGATTCAGATAGTCCATCCTTCATTCGTGCCTACTTATTTGTTACACACCAGAACCTTGATACTAATCACTTGATAAAGTTTCCTGCACCTACCTAACCATCATCACCTCTAGGGGCCCAATTCAGATCCTCGCCGCGGTCCAATGGTAAAGGAGGAATAGATGTCTCAACGTAGGCCATAGCGTCTGTTGGAGTCTCAAGGAAGTGTGCCCTTGCCCCATGTTGAATTTGCAGTTTGGCTGGCAACATTAAGGCGTATGGAACGTGCCGTGCTCTTAATAGCCGTTTCACTGGGTCATACATTCTTCGCTGGGCCTTGATTCCAGCAGCAAAATCCGGATAGATATGTATGTTGTTTGCTTCATAGCGAAGTGATCCTTGCTCTCTGGACAGCCTCAGGATAAGGTCAGGATAAGGTCAGGATAAGGTCTATGTCTCTGTAATTAAGCATTTTAGCAATAATCGTGCATGGAGGGGTGCCCGGTCTTGGCATAGGGGCAAGGGTACGGTGTGCACACTCAAGTGTGGAGAAAAGGTGGCTGACTCAAACAAGGTTTTTAGGAGCGTCTCAATAAATGGTTATATTGGACCTTTGCATGCTGCCTCCGGCACCCCGATAATGCGCACATCATTTCGTCTTGATTGCGATTCCAAATCATCACACTTACTCCTTACTTTGATAAGTTCTGTTTTTAAACTGGCAATGTCGCAGTCATGTTGGCCCACCTATTCCTCCACCTCACTGATCCTTGTCTCTGCCTTATTGATACGGCCACTCTCTTTTTCCAATTTATATTTTAGGGACTCAGTCGCTGCTTCCGCCTCAGAGTCTGGGGATGGGGCAGCCGCCCTCGGGTATGGACCTGAGAGCTAGCTTTTTTATTCCCGGTGCCTTTCGTCATGTTGTGCTGCTAATTATTGACATAGATTTTTCTCACCGGGAGTCTGGAGCTTTTGTTGACTTCTACTTGATGATATGTGGTTGCATGCGCAATTTGTCTATACCAGCGTTGTTCTGCAATAATGCTGACTTTGTTATAGCGTGTTCAGTGGATTTCTCGCTATGATATGTCAATATAGAATTGGCTGTGGGGAGGTGGTAGATCCCTTCCAGTGATTAAGGTGGTTCAGGGGCTGTCAGAACTTTAAGGGTTTGTAGTTTATATCCAGTGAGATGCAGTTCCTGTGCTGCCGGTATGTCAAGCATGCCGCTCAACCCTCTGCGTGTGGTTATCTGCAGTTTAATATGGTTTTAAACAATGTTTGTGGCCACTGCTGCTCAAATGTGAATGATAGCCCCGTTGCCCTTCTATTGGTTTTGTGAAGATCCTCCTCTTCGAAGGCAGATCCCTGGTGTAAGGAGCAGCTAGATCAGGATTTCCCCGCCAGCCTGCACCTTTGGTTTGCTGTGGATCTTGGTGGCTATATATGCGTGACCGTGTCAAGGAGTCTGTGGCCAGCGTCTACGGGTCTCAGGCCTCGCCCCAAGCTTTCTGAGGTATGTGCTGGATTGCCATCCCAGGGGTTCCCTCTGGTTGTCAGCCGTGGCATGCAGCATCTCGCCTCAGCGCGCTCTCACCGTATATACAGGGTGGTAGAGCTGCAGTGTCTTTTGTGTCTGGGCTTCCAGCTTCTGCGCTGCTGAGGGGCGGGGGGGTTCCACACCGAGTGCCGAGGGGTGGCTGTGTCCCAGCATGGTCCAATTGATGGTCCGCCTCGATATGATATCCGGCAGCCGGGAGCCTCTGATCTTGTGCTGGGAAAATGTTACAGGGCAGTCGTCCCAGCGCTCCAGCAGGGCTCCCTTCTCCTCCTCAAGGATGTCTGGGCCAGCACTTCTCGTCGCCTAAGCTTCCAGTGATCGCAGGCATCGTCCAGTACTGCCCCTCCTCACTGGCTGCCTTTTATTGTACTGGAGTTCTGGTAGTAGGCACTTTTAAGGATCTTTTAGCGTTAAGGATGTCTTATGGTTATTAATTAACTTTTGACAAAGAAAAAGAAAACAGACTTACAATTTTACACATTTTCAAAAATGAAAAAACAATTCATATAGGATAAAAAGTACATTTACAATCAATAGCTTAACACTAATTAAAAAAATCTAATGAAATTCATCCAAGTGCATTCAAACAAGATACGTAGTACATTAACAATCAATAGCTTAACACTAGTTAAGAAAATCTAATGAAATTCATCAAATGCATCAATTACTAAAAATTCATATACATCAAACACTGTTACACGGCCCGTGGTAGCGGCCGTGTAGTTATGGTTAAGTTGCTAAACCCATAGGAAGACCACTTTTTTTCGGCAGATTATAACATCAATCTCCCTGGAGGAATCCTCACCAAAGTCTGCAAAATAAGTATATGGCTCGCTATGAATGTTTTCGGCAAGTTTGGTGAGGTTTCATGCAAGGGGAGCAAAGTTATAGTGGGGTCCCACATTTAGTTTTTTTTCATAGACTGAATGGGGAAAATCTTTGCGCACGGCTACAGGCCGAATGGCTGGACGGATTTGCACCAAATTTGCGGCAGGAGCGGGGGCTTGGGGCAGAAAGTGTTCCTTTGTGTCTTTGGTAGAAAATTCGACCAGTACTTTTGTTGCAAAGAACTAAAATGTACGTCTCAAAAGATTAGTGATATCTGGTTCGCTCTACGGACCCATTTCCCTGTTCGCTCTGCGGGCAGAAGTCTCATTGGCTTGCAGTATGTCGTGCTGTCGGCGAGCTTTGGACGCGACCGGTGGTTGGCTGGAGGGAAGCGTGCTGTGCGTCAAAGTTTTTGGGAAACGCTGCCATGGTGTATCGGAGGAGAGTGCTGTGGTCAAGTGGTGTGGCCAAGGCCTAGACTGTTGGGTGCATGGCTAAAGGCCGTAGGACGTACGCCTTGCACCCAACAGCCTAGCCCTTCACCACAGCCACCACAACACAATGCAGGAATGCATTTGTAACTCTGCATGTATTTGAAGTTGGTGTCTTTTACACAATGGTTGTGGAGGACATAGTAGACTTGGTAGAACAGCAGAAGTGAGCTGCTATGCGTAGATTAGCATATGGTGTAGATCATTGCACCTGTTGCACAATAGAGAGCCACATGTGACCATTTGCTTTTGCTTTGTTTAGGCCCTAATCAGACCTTTGCTTTAGGAAGTGCTGTAAGATATTGCGGCATGAAAGGAAGTGCTCAGCACCACACATGTAAAATATGGCCAATGTACACAGGCACCTACATAACGTTCAGCACACCTGACGCAACGTTATGCAGCCATGCATGCAAATATGTGGTCAGGGAGAAAGCTGGCAGGCTCAATTGCAGATGGGGAGTGAAATGCCCATGGCATGAGCATTTAAACATAAGGTGTACTATGGTGTGTTCTATGTGGTGAGGGCTCAGTGCCTTGGATGCACAGTTGGAGTGGAAAGGGGAGAAGGACTGTTCCTGCTATACTGGAGCGCAGCCCTCACTGTAGCTGAGAAAGAGCATGTACCACATCTTGCCCTTTTAAGCATGCTGGGTTTGGAAATGGAACTGTTGGAATTAGCCAATCAGGTGTCGAGGGTGTGCCTCAGAGGAAGGGCCGGTACTATTTTTCCCCATCAGTCTGTGTAGTGAGGGTGGCAGGTAGTGACGGAGAGGCGCAGAGTCCTAATAGTGGTGATAACTTTGTGCAAGATCTGTACATGTATGCAGCGCAAAGAGGCATGGCTGCTAATTTTGCATTGGAAGGAGTGGAGGCTTTCTGGGGCACTGTCTGTGAGTGCAGTTTCGGCGGTAGGGTTGACCTTTGCAGATGTGTGGCCTTTGTCGGTACTGTTGATGCTGTCGTACTGCATTATGGAGCTGTACATTTGGGTTACATGTCATGTGGACGTTTGCTCAATCGCCTAAAGAAGTAGAAGTGATGCAGATTTTTCCCGCTGCCAAGGTGGTTTTCTCTAGAATACCACCAAGAGGAGCATGGGACCATGCAGGTGTAATGTGTCCCCAGCCAGAGGTCGGAAGGTGTTTCATTAACAGAAGAATGTGTCAGTTTATGTCCACTGGTGGGATGTTCTCCACTGACTATGACACCATTAATGAGTGAAATTTGCACTGGTTCCATGCAAATGGGATTTTTTTGACGACCATTGGAAATGCTGTTTTGTTTTACACTGTGCAAAAAGTGTTGAAGAAAATCCTGTAACAATATAAGGAGGCAACCAAAAGAGAAACTCAAATAAATAGCAAAAACAAAAAAAGTTCTTTGTAAGCACGTAAAAAAAAGAAAAAAAAACTCTTTTCTGAAGGAACAACAAAGACCCAATCCCCTAACCTGTTTTACACTTCTTCCCCCACACATCCCCCTTCCTAGCACGATAACTCTGCAGATTCCACTGTAGTTTCAGGATTAAACGTGCCACGTCCACCCCTTTTCAGGATGGTAGTCATGGAAATGGGATTGTGGAGGCAAAGGTATTGCTCAATTAGTTTTCTGGTTGTGGTGTGTTCGGAAAAACTGTGGCACAAGCAAAGAGAAAGGTTTTGAGGTGCTTCCGGAACAGGCGATGGTTCTCGTCACATTTCAGGGATGCACAGAGGCTGTTTCAGAGGGAGGCCTAGCCGAAGAAAGTGATCTACCACCATCTGATTGTTTGCTGAAGCGAGTGACCCTGAGGGAGTTGGAGGCGGATGACGGAAGAGCTCAACCACAGAGATCTTTAGAAAGTGAGAGTTGCAGGTTTTGCGGCTCCAGGGCCCAGAAGGCCTTGTGCATTATGCAGATGGTTTTGACCTTATTCTTCGCAGCTACTGAGGGCCAATGCAAACATTTCATTCCAGGAGAGATATGATCCCTGGGCTTGAGGCCAAGCACAAGACGCCCAGTCTTCTTCTGGATGAGTTGTAGAGGTCAGAGAGTACAAGCAGGCCCTTTTAGAACGAGGCTGTTGCAATAGTCTAGCCTAGAGCGATCCACCGCTGTGGAGACAGTGAGATTTTCGGACGTTGCTTTAGGTTGGTAACATACATTCAGTGCTGTTGTTGGTGGCATATTTTTACGATTTATGTAGGAGATGCGTTAGTGGGGAAACAAATTCGTAGTATTGCCGGAAGGAAAGAAGAAGGTTCCTATTTCGATATTACAATGGGTGATACAGGTAAATGTAAACGTTGCAAGCATATACAATTGAAGTGCCACTTGACAATAGTGGATGGGAGACAAAAACAGTAACCTTTTTAAGAACGTAAAGTGACGCTCACTGGCAGATACCGTGCGCACAGGCACTAATGACGGAGTCGTAAACATACTGCAGAAACAGTTTTCATACCTCCACTTTCTGGTTATGGGTGCTCATGTGGATGAATGTTGATGCACAAATCTTGCATTCTTTTACTGAACTTTTTACTTGACGTGCTTTCCAATGACACAACACTTGGAGGCTCAATGTGCAACGGTACATATGCAGTGTTGTACAGAAGTGACAGTGTTAGATGCTAATGTCTTGGATGCCATTGGTGGATGCGTGTGTGACTATTTAACAGCACCCAGTGAGATAGTGATGGACAAATAATAGTGGAAGGTGAAGAAGGACTGCTCCTGCTTGACTGGCGCGCGACCCTCACGGTACGTGGGGAAGCGGACGTGCCACATGCTGCGCTTCTCACCATGCTGGCCATTTTAAATGGGACTGTGGGGGATTGTCCAATCAGGTGCTCAGGGTGTGCGTCACAGGAAAGGGTGGCAACATTTTTTTCCATTTCTCTGTGTAGTGAGGGTGGCAGGTAGAGATGGAGAGACGCACTGTTTTGATAGTCGGCAATGCCTTTGTGGAAGATCTGTTCCAGTATGCCGTTGAAAAAGGCTTCTTCGTCAATTTAGATTTGGAGAGAGTGGAGGCTTTGTGGTGCTGTGGCAATGTACACAGTTTTGTTAGGCTAGTTGCAGAATGTCGAGTGCCCACTTTCGCAACTGTACATGGTGTGCTCGTGCACAATGGAATGTTGCATTTGGGTTCCTTGGCTTGTTCCCGTGTGTACCGTCAACTGAAGAAGTTGATGAAAGCAGTGAAGCGCATTTTTCCCACTGCAAAGGTGCTTTTCTCATGTATACCACCGAGAATAGTATGAGACTATTCCAATGATTGTTGTCGCCAGCCAGGGGGCAGAAGGGGTCTCATTAACAGACGCATGTGTGACTTCTTGAGTGCATATGGGATGTTCTCCTGTGAGAATGACATTAGTTCTCGATATATATACACCATTTCAAAGCAAGTGGCATTTCTTTGTCGACCAGTGGCAATGATATTTTGTTTTACAATCTACAGGCTGCACTGAAGACCCTGTTGTAAGAATGTGAGCTGACCTACAAAACACAAATAAAAACTGCAAAAACAGTGTTTCTATGGAAGCACCTTTAAAAAACAAAAACAAAAAGGCACTTTTCTGAGCCGCCACTTCTAGCGAAGTCACCTACCCTGGTTAAAATGTATTCCCCCACTGCCGCACGCGCACAGCACAAAAAGTCAGCGGACATCACAATAGTTGCAGGGTTGCACGTGTCAGATACGCCCCTTTTGCAGATGGCGGCCATAGAAATGGGCCTGTGGAGGCTACGAGATTAGTCAATAAGGTTTCTGGGTGTGGTTTGTATGCACAGACTGTGGTACACAGTGTATTTGTTGACAGAAATGCAGAGGGTGCGGTTATGGCTGTGTGTTTCATGAGCCACAGCGTACGGTTTTTGGGGGAGTTCTAAATACATTGATTGAAAGTGAATGGAAAACACTGTGCAGTGGCTCCCCATTTTGGATTCTATCATGTGGATTTGTACTGCTATAGAGTACCTACAATGAAGTGACTGATTTTGGCTTGTCTGTGTGAGACTTTGGTGACACACAATCATGCCGACATTATTGCTCCTCATTTTGGAGGGAAATTTGCACAACATGTAAGACGAGTTTCAGTACTGTTTGCGATGAAGGAGGCACTTGCCCAGGTCATGTGTCTGTTTCCGGTCTCCTGCATAATCTTTTTACGCATTACGCAGTCACCAATGTGGCTGTGTTATTTTTCATTTGGTCCGCAAATGGAGAAAGCGCAGTACATTGTGAAGACGTCGATTTTTTCCTTTTTACGACATGTGCCAATGGTGTACTTCAAAAATGGGAATATGAAGTTTCACAGCACAAAGAGTTTTTCTCACCAATAACGTTCATCTTACTATTCCTGCCATTCCGATTTCTGCATGCCCTATCCAAATTGCCTTGCTGCCCTTCTTGGAAGTACAGGAAGATTTTTTGTAGTAAGTGCTGCGCACTTACACTCTTCAAACCGCACTGCAACACATAAAGAAACTTCTTTCTACAGCGAGCCCTCTCTACCCGATTCCACTACAGTGTTTTCCACAGGGCCATGCCTCCCTTTATTTAGCGCACATTCTGTGGAGCGTATAGGGTGCACAGACCCCTGCATCAGTTAATTGGCAATGCCATTGTTCAACTCTGAAAGGAGCTTTCTTTATTTAACTTTTTTCCTTTTCCAGTTGATTTCTATTTATTTTGGTCTTGTAATACATGCCACAGAAGGAACGTAAGGCAAGGGCCGGTACGGAAGGGGCAGCACCTACAGGGATAACATAGGGGACGTACAGAGAGAGGGAAATGTTGGGTGTCCTTCACCTAAATAGGTGCCTGTCATTGTCATGCTCCCGGTCGGATCCTTCCCAAGCACTTCCAAGTAGCTTCCCTCTGTAGAGTAGCGCGTCGCAGTACATGCACAATACAATGCCCTTTGCCAGGTAAGGGTCTGTAGCGCAGCATATGGTCTGCAAGGATGTTTTAAAGCTTCACTGCCCTACAGGAGTGTCCCTGTTGTTGGCCGCAGCAGATGTGGAAAATACTGCACATGTAATTACTCTACTGCTTTGTTGGAAGGGCAGTACCCTGCCCACTGGTCCCTTGTGCTTCCATTTCAGTTATCGTCACATGCAGTATGGACACTTCATGGTATGACATTAGCTGTAGGACCAACATTCACGGAGATGAATACATTCTGAAATACAAGACTGCTTACAACAACGAGAAACGCAGCTTCATTACGTGGAGCAGTCCCTTGTGGAGGCTTTTCATGAAAGGTAAATGCACATGTGATGTCATCAGTGATGTCATCAATGACATTTGTGATGTCATCTTTGATGTCATGGGTGTTAGTCTTAGCAGTGCACAGTTATGGCGCCAATTATGGGTGTTTAGCTTACCATAACGGGCAAATTTCTGGGGTTTTTACTTGTAACCGTAGTATAGATAGGTTGTTGTTAGTGCAAAGTAACTGTAACATCCCTGTAACAAAAGTTTTTGCACTGAAGTTGCTAGGTTGTTCTTAGGGCAACTGATACATAACATCCCTTTATGAACTTTTTTTCACTGAATTTGATAGGTTTTTACTAGGGCACTAGTTTTTTCAGTCAAGGGGATAGGTTTGTAGTAGTGCAACTTAACCATAGCGTACCTTTAACCATGTTTTTTGTTAGTGAATATATATATATATATATATATATATATATATATATATATATATATATATATATATATATATATATTATAAGAAAAAGACTCAAGACTCATTCAAGTTTCATAGCTCTTAAAAAGCCAACAACCGCCACAACTACAGACGTTGCACGCCCAGCTAACCAGAGGTGCCATTCAGTGGCAAGCAACGAGGGAAAGCTCTTGAAATACATCTCCCTTTTGCCACTGAGTGTTAGGCAACCCGTGAAAAAGTGCTCCAAGGTTTCAACCAGGGATAAAAAGTTGCAGAAGCGACACATCAGGGTCAGAGAAGATTTACAGTTATAACGGGACAAAATCTCCCTTATTGGAATAAGATTCCATCTAAATTGATGAAAAAGTCACCTCACCGAGGGTTGGGGGTAAATAGTTAAAAATGGTGCAATTATCTTAGCAGCCTTAAAATTAGTTCTTAGGTGGTACATTGAATCATAGGATTGAAAGGAATCAAGGGTTAATGTCCAGTCCTGTTTAAACAGCATCTTTTTGACTATGTCAGGATTTGCAATTAGATCCTTCAAAGACAAACTCAGATCCAACACAATTCCAAGACAGACGTTTGAGAGAGCACATCAAAATATGTCCCCCTCCCTCCTCAATTATACACTTCAAATCTGCATAGAAACAAGAGTCAGTTGTTTATCCTATGATTTTGTAGTAGAGTGATAGGAACTTCCACTGTGCTTTACTCCTGAGGGAAAAAAGACCTAATTCATAGCGCACAATAGCTCCTGGGGCGCTATTAGGAACCTTTAAAGTTCTCTTCCATAATTTCCCTTCAATAGCTGGGAATAAGTCGACAGCCCAACTTGGTAAAATTTCAATTCTGTATAAGAGCTTTGGTACAATCTTCCTTTTGCAGTATTTAATACACGGGAGAATAGAAAACTTTCTATACTTTGAGTCAACTCGGAGAAGCTGATTCCCCATAGCATTCCCCATAGCAACAGCACGAGAACACAGCCACACCTTTACTGGCAATTTTGACTCGAAAAACTGGGACATCCCAAATACCTAAACTTGTCCACTCTTTCCAATGCCTCTGAACCGACACACCACTTAAACATCTTATTAAGAATTTTTTTTGCTATTTGCACAAGCCACAACCTTTGTTTTGATGGAGTTAATCTTCAGGCTGTGTGCTAGAGCAAAAGATGAAAAGGCGTTGATCAAGCATTGCAGGCCCTTTGGTGTCTTTCAAAAATTAAGAAATCGTCCGCATAAGCAAGCCAGATGATCTTCAAATTATGAACTTTCGGAGTAGCTGATGTGGCCTTCATAAGGTATTATCCAATATCTCACAAATAGAGGTTGAATAGGCAGGGTTCAAGAACGCAACCCTGCCTAACCCCTCTTAAAGAGCCATCACGTCCAACTGAATCCTAATATTCGAGTTTAAGTGTAGGGCTATTATTAATCGGAGGAGACCCCCCAGGAATTCCCCACCCCAGCAACTTCAACCAAAGCAAGTTACAGTCTGCTGCATCAAATGCGACAGACAAATCGATTGTTGCCAAAAACACTAAATTGTATCTATGATTCCAGACTTGGCTCAGAGTTGCCTTTAAAATCAAGCCATTCAATACTGTATTATGATTTTTGCAGAAGCCAGTTTGCCACTTTGTAATCCTGCCAACCGACTTTTGCCAGGACTCCAAATGTTGTAGTAATATAACAGAAAACACTTTACTATCTGCATCGAGAATGGCGATTGGGTGATAGTTTACTGCATCTGAGCTAGAGCTTTTTTTGTAAATCGGAACGATTTGTGCAACTGACCAAGATAGTGATAGTATCAAGGTTTCTACAATATCAATGAAGAGAATAGTTACAATGGTAGCCCAGATGGCAGGATCTCATTTTTAAAGAATGTTGGAAAGATTATTCAGCACAGGCGCCCTTGATGAGCTGATACCTTTAATAATTTTACAAACTAAATCAGTGTCGAAAGAGAGAGACCAATTCTCTTGCCCAGCAAAATGAGTCAGTGCAGGTCTACTCATCACCTCAGTTGAGCAAGTAAATATTCTGTCAAAATGTGCTACCCATTGCTGCTCAGAGATAGATGCAGTTCCATGATAGGCCTGAGAGCCTTGCATATCATTTATTAAAGATTAAATTCCAAAACGCTCAAGCATCTTTGTTTCTCAATGTATTGAGCATAGATTCCGAATCTAACTGTAAAAGCAAAGCCTGATTACCCTTCAGCCATAAGTGTGTTGAATGTTCTTGATCAAGAAATGCTTCTCTTCAGCCCTTTTTAGCTGCAAACTCTTCACGCCCCTAATCTCTGCACACATAGTCCTTTTTTTGGACTAAAGTGTAATCACAGGTATGCAAATGGTTCCTGTTCGTTTTTTTTTTACCAGAGGTACTAGACCAAGTATTGTTGTGTAAGAGTACTTTCACAAAATCCTCAAATCCCCAGACTCCAAGAAAAACAAATTGCCAACCCGGAGTCGTATTGGCCAAACATTGCGAAGAGGATGCATTTACCTTGTCAACCAGACTAGGGTTCCATCTGATGTGGTTACCATACGGGTTAACACTGTAGGAGAAGAGAATTTTGGGGGGAATATTACAGACAGCACAGTGAAAGGAGAATATAGTTGATAAATAACTATGATCGCTAAAGTTATTTGCAGAAATAGACAAATAAATACAGTACTCGAAACAGAGGTATACTCACATAGATATAATCAATGGTCGGTTATGCCCTCCCATTTCTCCATGGAAGCTTACTAGGTTCGTCTCTCTTTACGCTGCCATTCAACACTGTTAATCCTAACACCTTAAGGTTTTGTTTCGCCAGATGTTATTATACTGCTTCTTCCCCAGATGAGTCTGAGACACATTTGTAACTGGCTGCATTGATATACAACTAGCATTTAGCTCTCCCAATAGGATTAGTTGATCATCCTTATTCAATTCCAGTCAATCATTAGCAAAGGTGACTATGGGCCTCATTACAAGTCCAGCGGTAACCCTGCTGTGCTTCTAGCGGGTTATCGCCGGACTTGTACAATTTTACCGCCGCCTTACTTCCCGGTGCCACCAGGAGATTACAAGTCCGACGGCCTGGGCAGTTAGGCGCTGGTAAAATGTAAGTCCCCATTCCCATAGAGTTCTATAGGACTCTATGGGATTGGCGACTCAGAAGTGCCGGCACCGATATTAACGGTGCCGGCGCTTAAGTGAAGAATCTGCCCACCATGACCGCTGTGCCCAGCAGGGTCAGACCTGTCAGGTGCAGCGGCTATAGCAGGCAAACACGTAGTTTGCCGTTGCAGAAACAAGGGTGCCGCTGAGCTTACCGGCACACTTGTTTCCGCACCGGCAAACTTGTAATGAGGCCCAATCTCTTCAATGAAGATGTCCAAAGGACACAAACCATTGTGCCAGTATGTATTTAGCACCAGTATATCCCAAGTGACATCCAATCTTAACCTAATGTGAGTGGCCAACATTCCAAACATTAGTGAGCTTGAGGTCATGATGGATATAAGGCTAGAGATTTTAACCGTTGTCAACAGTCCTCCATAGGGCTGCCCCTACACACCTTTTTTTGCCAATTGGGAAATAATGACATAACCATCCAGAGCGGTACGCTGTAACAGCCATGTCTCTTGCAAGGCAATCACAGAGTGATTTTTCAACATTCTTCCAACATCAGAGTTAGATAACAAAACACTCTTCCCCCTAGTATTCCATGAAAGAACAGGCTTATGAAAACCTTAGATCAATATTAAGGATACAGAGGAGAATTTACATTTCTGTTAGCTGCTGACACCCCTAGGGAGCCAGATGAGCCTGGTTGCAAATGTGCAGTCAACCCACTGCCCTGCGAATGCTGTTTTTGTCTTAAGTATTCATTTTCCCTACAAAGGGCAGCTACCATTTCCTTAAGGGGCTTTTCATCCTCACTGCATTTAGCTTGGACTGATCTTGGCTCCTGATACAGTGAAATATCAAATCCCATTGATCTTATTGCGTGTAATTCCCTAAGCAAAATCTTAGATACAAGATATAAAATCACTCGGTCTGTTCTATATCGAGCCAAAAAGATCAACCGGTCAATATCTGCTGATGAAATTGCTTTGAGAAGAGAAAATTACTGCAGCAACCCCAGAACATTAGTTTGATTCAGGACAATTTCTTTGTTTTCAGGAAGAACATTTTAAAGTAATACCAACAATCCATAGGACTCACCCTCAGGCTGTGTGCCCTGCGGACAGTAGTCAACCCCCTGCCTCTTCTTAAAGAATGATTTGCTTAATTGAAATGGGCCAATGGGTGCTCTTGCAGTCTCTCCGCCCCGTAGCCCACCCGGGGCTGCGAGGAGTATAAGAGATCATGCCTGCAAGGTGCTATGAGGAGCAAGAGGCAGCGTGCGATATGATTTTTAGGTGCAGAGAGCAGGTACTGATGAAAATACAGGAGGTTTAAAAATCAGTGAGGATCTACTCTGTGGCGCTCCTTGATTAAGTGAAAACATATTCCTTGCTCAACTAGCCCTTCGGTACTCATCCGGTTTCCCTACCACCCTATTTGATCCCGCCCCACTTCACCCTGATGTTGAGACACATTATCACATGGAAATTCCTGTATGGGCGGGGGATTATCCTGCAAGAGATGATCACTGGTATGTGTTAGTTTGCGCCCACGGTAAACTCCTGTACAAACCACCAGTAGACATAGCTGGGAGAAGGGCAGTAACCAAGGGTTTAGCCAGGTGTCCCAGGGGGTTTCCCCCTTGGACGCGAGAGTTGCACTCAATTCCTCTAGCCAAGTGTACTCCCTGGGGCATTGAGCCTCCAGAGGTAGTAACCTGGTCCACATCGGCTGCATTAAAGTGCAGGTCACTAGATCTCAATTTAGATTGAACATCAGACTTATGCAACAGGGTGCGAAAGAAAGTTTTCGATGCCTGTCTTCTTATTTGGCAGCACTATGGCTTCGCTCTTCCATCATTTTTTGCCAGATTATCTCCAAAGATGGGGCAGTGCAACCTTCCCGACAGCAGTGGTCGACACTTCGACCCCCCCCCTGGTTTACTAAGCTCCCCAGGATGGAATTATTCTTCCCACATGCCTCCCCCTCATTTCCAAGCTCCCCCACAGTCCAATCCACCATCACAGGAACTGATATTGGCTGAGGTAGTGAGTGACCAGTAGGTACAGCCAGCTCAGAACCAGAAATGTTGATTGTCCCTTTAGATGAGTTGTGTAAAGGAGACATACCCGCTGATGATCGATGACTGTTGACCCACTGCATGTTAACCCTCCTTAAAAGACTTGTCGAGGGTTCTTGGAGATCAGTGACTAAGACTAAGGGCCTCATTACACGATAGGCGGTGAGCCATGGCGCTATTAGCTATTAGCGCCATGGCTCATGCCGGTAAAATACTGGCACCGCCTTGGCGGAAAGGGGATTTACCGCCCCATTCCAAGGTTTGAGGGGCGGTAAATCCCCCTTCCACCATTGCCCTTCCCCATTCCCATTTCTGCCCCATAGGGCTCTATGGGAATGGGGAAGGCGCTAATTACGGCACCGCAATTTTGCGGTGCCGTAATTAGCTCCGAGGTCCCTTAGCGGGTTGGATTTTAACACCTGCAAAAAGCAGGCGTTAAATCCCCCAACCCGCAAAGGGACCTCGTAGTAAGGCGGTAAGGATTTACCGGTACCGGTATTTTACTGGTACCGGTAAATCCCTACCGCCATCCGTGTAATGAGGCCCTAAAGGTGTCTGATGTGTAGTAGCAGACTTATTAGATGAAACCAGTTCAGCTTTATCCGACTCCTCCGCTTGACCAAATCTCTGGAGGAAATCGCTTGCTGTGAAGTGGAGCTTTCACATTTTCAAATTTAAAAAGGAGGACTCCTTTGTTTCTGCTTTAAGTGCCTCATATAGCGAGACTAACACTGATAACACTTGGTTTATTTCCCCCAGAGGTTCGAGGACCAAAATATTATCTGGTCCTTTAGAGTGTATAAAAGCTGTGGACATCCGCCACGTGGGGGCAAAAATAGAGGTTGAAAAAAAAGAGGGAATACATCTGGTTCACACAAACCTTCCCTATAAACCTCTGAGTGCACAATTACACGATTTAAAGAGGGGTTCACAGTGACTTGATCAGTTAATACTGATTCCTGGCATGCGTTACCAACTACACACACTCCCAAGGTTGGGTCTAGGTCAGCCGAGCTTTTTGCAATCGGGGAAAATAGCTTTTAATTTTCCTTGTTTGAGAGGCTTCTCCAGGACAATATTCAGGAGTACCTCCACTTGAGGATCAGCCTGCAGTTCGTTTAACGCAATGCTCATTAACACACACTCTGATGGCGAAATTGGTGCCTGCGTTAAAGGAAGCGAAACAGGCCACAATATTTCCTGGTCTGATATTGAAGAATAGTTAGAGATTAAATACATGGTTAGGGTAGAGCCTCTCCTTAGGTACATTGGGGCTCATTTTTTTCATTTATTAAAAGTTGTTTATTTAGTTTGATTAACAAACTTTAACAACATGTAAAATAGCATATCACAAAAGTAAACTTCAAGCATGTTACATATACAACATAACCGTTCCTAATTACAATTGCATTTCAAAGCTAGTATTGTTTAAAACAAACATTTTGCATTTATCTCGATTACTGTATTTTTCTTCTCTAACTCTAAAACCAATTTTAGAAGAAATTTACAAATCAAAATAATTCTATTAAGTGAATACCCCCACATAAAGGTCTTCCAGCGCCATTCCGTCGCTTGAAGAGTCATGCGCAGGACATTAGGACCCATGAGAAAATACCGTAATGTTTAACAAACCTTTACAACATATAAGATAGCCTATCACAAAAGAAAACTTCATCATATATGCATGTTACATCTACAACATAACCATTCTTAATTGCATTTCAAGGCTATTTGCTGTTTAACATAAAACAAAAAGTGTCTAAACTTAAAGACACTCCCGTCCCCTGCACACCTTACAAGCTGAAATAAATCAGTCAAATTTCATAACATTTGCACTTTTATATATAGAAAGAATTGTCAATTTAGAACATAGGTAACAAAATATCTTCATAAAAGTACAGAAAAAAGGTATCAACTGACTTCCAATATGGCCAGCATGAAAAACAAATCAAACCAGACAAAAAAATAAGCTCCCAATTTTGAACTGCAGCTTCAAGCTTCAAGCTCTACGCGTTTCGGGGACTATCCCCTTCTTCAGGAGCAAAAATATCTGCAAGTATAGATATATATATACAATTAGAGGACATCTCACATAACATTAAAAGTTTGGACAAACTAAACACATTAAATAAAGAGAATACATTAAATAATTATGTACACATAAATCCAACCACAATTCTACATAACATACACAAGTGGTTGTATATTCACAGTGGTACAACTGGTATGGCTCCAAATGTAAATCTCAAAATGCATTAAAACCTAAAACACACTGGTTGTGGATTTTGGTGATCGTTGAGCGGCACAGATTAGTTGCCAATGAGTAATAGGTGTTTTTTGAACTAGTTGTTTAGTCATTAAGGTTTGGTGATTTAACTACGTGTAATTAGAGCTGATAGATATGCTTTGGTATTCCAGAGTTCGGCAATCACATTTCACTTGTTGAGGACGGCAGGAGTATTCGCAGGGATCCTGGTTCTGTGTACGTCGTGCACAGACAGATGCACAGACAGAGACTCTATTTTCTTTGACAACATTCCCACTGTGAGGTACATACGTATAAGTGTTTTAGGTTTTAATGCATTTTGAGATTTTCACGCGATCGGGCCTGGGGGAGCGGGCTACGTGTATTACAGGGGTTCGCGTGAACTTTTTCACGCGATCGGGCCTGGGGGAGCGGGCTACGTGTATTACAGGGGTTCGCGTGAACTTTTTCACGCGATCGGGCCTGGGGGAGCGGGCTACGTGTATTACAGGGGTTCGCGTGAAGTTTTTCACGCGATCGGGCCTGGGGGAGCGGGCTACGTGTATTACAGGGGTTCGCGTGAAGTTTTTCACGCGATCGGGCCTGGGGGAGCGGGCTACGTGTATTACAGGGGTTCGCGTGAAGTTTTCCACGCGATCGGGCCTGGGGGAGCGGGCTACGTGTATTTCAGGGGTTCGCGTGAAGTTTCTCACGCGATCGGGCCTGGGGGAGCGGGGTACCACTCACCGTCTGCCTTGCGTGTAGAAGAACGCGTAGCCAACACCCGCTGTGAAGTAATAGCGTGTGAACCCCAACGGATGGAAAACACACGCACCGCACGAAAAGCACGTACAGAACATAAAGGCACGCGGGATCACCAAGCCCTGCCAGGGCAACGCCCGTGCGCAAAACGTCACAGACGCGCTTACGCTGTAAGGGCCTTTGGTCCAATGAAATCGCGTACGCGTGCTGACGCGCTTACGCGCAAGGGGCCTTTCCTGGATTTTCACGCTGACGTGCAGGATTTTCACGTGCCAAATCACTCCGTATCAAGCTGGCCACGCGAAAACACACGGAAGACCACGCTCCTGCCCAGAAGGCCGAATTACTGCCCCCCAGTGCCCCGAGCAGCCTCCCACGTGCCATCTGCTGCTGCCTGCCTGCCTGCCTGCTGCCACCGTGCCCTGCCATTTGGTGCCTGCACATCAGCCATCTGCAGGTTTCCAGTTGCTGTGTCCACCCCTGCTGGAACAGAAGACTCCCGACTCGGATAACATCGCTCCACAGCCCAGCCCCAGGACCCAGTTGCCCACCCACTCCTGCCCCTGGGGTTGCCATGTCGGGCACATCAACATCTGGCACCAGTGGCAACTCCCGGCCAGAGGGGCAGAGGGGCACCAGCTTCACTGCCACCG
This sequence comes from Ambystoma mexicanum, assembly GCF_040938575.1. Taxonomy (NCBI): domain Eukaryota; kingdom Metazoa; phylum Chordata; class Amphibia; order Caudata; family Ambystomatidae; genus Ambystoma; species Ambystoma mexicanum. Next base: position 644,122,356 of record NC_090939.1, read on the forward strand.
AAGTTGGTGTCCTGGTGGAGCAAGTCCTGGGGCAGTATGATGCCCTCTTCGGATCGTCCCGCGCCAACAAGGAAGGACGGGAGAGGATCTGGGCCGACTGTGTGGTTGCCATCAACGCGGAGGGGGTGGCAACCCGCACCATCCAGAAGGTCAAGAAGCGCTGGGAAGACTTGAGGTCCAGGACCCTCATGAAGGCCCGGCGCCTCGTGGAGGGGGGCCGGGGCCGCATGAGTTCCATCCAGTTGAGGGTCCTGGAACGCGCACACCCAGCGCTCCATGCCCAGGTCCTTGAGAGGGAGACCCGTCTGGAGTTGAGCGGTAAGTGGCCAAGCATTGCTGTGTGAGACAGGGCATGTTGCAGTGTGCTGGTTGTCTGATACTTGCCTGCATGTGTGACATAGGCCATGTACGCATGTATGTGTGCAGGGACATCTTGGGAATGCATGTGCGACCTGTAATGTGTGAACCGCACGGTTGTTGCATGTGTTTGAATGCGACATGGGGAGCCCTGTGCAGATTGCACACATGAGAGCATGGCAGTCTCTGTTCCTGGACATGGGTGGGGGCGAGGGATGGGTGCTGATGCCAGATACATATGTGGTATCCATGTCTGTGTGCCTGACCTGCGTGTCTGTGACTTGTGAGTGCCATGGATGCATGACACATGTCTGTGACAATGTACAGATTCACTGATGCAGCCTAGTCATCCTTGTATGCACTGTGATTGGGGTGTACGGGGCCAGATGGATGTGACTGAGGTGAAGTGTGTGCATGTGATAGGCATGACCCATGATGCATGTGAGTCCCATTACATTGTATGATTCGAGAGTCCATTGGACATGCATTGAAATGTCCATGGCACGCACCATGACTGTCACTGTGTGTGTTTTGCCTGGACTGACACATGTGTTGTGGTGTGACATGATGGAAGTGTACTTTGACAGTGGCACTCATCTGCTATTGCTTCCTGTCTAGGGGACAATTGTACAGTACCCCGATGCTTGTGTTCTATGTCTCCCTCTACGCAGCGGCTAGTGAAGGAGAGGGCGGAGACGGCGCTGTGGAGCAAGGCGGCGGGGATGCCCCCACGGCTGCAGCGGAAGGGGTGGGTGAGCCCCCACAGGGGCCTGCTACGGCGGTAGACGGCGAGGAGCCATCCAGGTTGGTGGTTTCCACAGAGGAGGAGGAGGCCGCCACTGAGGCGCACATGGGGCCTGGTGGGGGCATCCCTGCTGGTGCAAGTGGTGCAGTCCAGGGGCAGGAGGCAGCACAGGTCACCGTGGAGGGGCCTGTGCATGTCGCTGTCCCTGAACCTGTGGGTGCACCACCTTGCACCAGCAGGGATGCCCCGTCCCAGGCCCGTCCGCAGGTAGAGGGGATGTCCATGTCATCTGACTCCCCTCCACCTGCGGACGAGGGGACCCCTGGCCGTGTGGAGAAGGTCCTGATTGGGGTCGCGATGCGCACGGCTGTGATTCGTGATGCCGTGCGTGCTTCCCAGGAGGAGCACGCACGTCATCACGAAGAGCACCGTGCCGACGTGGCCCAATTGGGATCGTCCATGTTCGGGGGTTTCCTGCATGTGTCGGCCAATCTGGCGGCCCTCTCCTCCTCTGTGGAGACTCTACGCCAGTCGTTCTCCTTGCCGTCTTCCGGCCCAGATGCCACCAGGGCCCCCTGTGGACCTGCCCTGACCAATGCAGCCAGCTCGGTGGGGATCCCATCCCTGCCACAGTCGGGAGTCAGAGGTCCAGCAGGGGTGGACAACACAGCAACTGGACCCCAGCAGATGGAGGAGGTGACGGCATCATCGGGCAGGGCACGTGCACGACGGCGTCGGTGTGTTCCATCATCCTGGATGCCGTCGTGCTGGCAGAGGCAGTGGCGTCGGAGGCAGCAGCAGGCTCGACGTGGGAGGCATCATGGCTCGGGGCCATCAAGATCAGAGGGGCAGGCATCGGCCGGAGGGCAGGAGAACCCTGGGATGGTAGTGTCTTCCGTGTGGGAGCAGTTGGTCCAGCGGATAGGTGCGGAGCGGCAGCGGGCGGAAGAGGAGCGGCTCACCATGGTCAGGGCGGAGTTCTCCATGCGTCGGGCGTTGAGGCGGGCTGAGTGCCTCGAGGAAGCTCGCAGGGAGTTTGAGGTGAACATGGGGTTATCCCTGCGAGACCTCAGGGCCAGGACAGAGTCCCGCCTCCAGGACATAGACATGGAGTTCGATGATGCCCTGGCCGGCAACATCACAGAGTGAGCCGCAGGACTTGCCCGCTGCCATTGTATATAGTTCTTTAGTTAGTTAGTGTTAGGTTTCCTTTATTTTTGGAGATTTTTTTGGACCGCTCGGACAATGGCCACTTTTCTGTATATAGTTTTTTTATTAGGTAGTAGTAGGTTTCATTTATAGTGTTGGGCTCATGGACCCTGGATATTCTTGTGTATAGTTGGATTTTTTAAAAAACATTTTTTTGATTTATATTTGTGTTCACGATGAGGCAATGGTTTTTCCTTATTTTTTTTCACCATGATTTTGCTTTGGACAACATTAGTTTTTGGATTCCTTTGTTTTTTGGATTTTTACATTAATTATCGGACATGGACAATTTATTTTGTTATCCCCATTGTTGTATGTTTGATTAGTTTACTTCTTTTTCTTCGAGAATACATGTTTTTATAACTTTCTTTTGTGGTATTTTCTCATTGGTTTCATGCATGTCATGATATGGGTTTTGACATTCACTTGCACCCATTGTGTATGTGTGTGTGACGGACATGTGTTCATTTACATACTTGCCATTGGGGTTGTATCATGTAATTGCATTTGCTATGTGGGTGGATGCAATCCTTGGCTGGGTGTTTGTGCTGGGTATGCTGCCCATTACTGCCATGATTGTGTATCGTCAGGACCTGGGGGCAGGGGGACATGGTTGGGGGCCTGCTGGCAGGTGCCCCACAGTGCTGGGGGGTGGGGGTGGTGGGAGACATGAGTTGGACATGGGGGGGGCCTGCTGGCAGGTGCCCCACAGTGCTGGGGGGTGGGGGTGGTGGGAGACATGAGTTGGACATGGGTGGGGGCCTGCTGGCAGGTGCCCCACAGTGCTGGGGGGTGGTGGTGGTGGGGAACATGAGTTGGACATGGGTGGGGGCCTGCTGGCAGGTGCCCCACAGTGCTGGGGGGTGGGGGTGGTGGGAGACATGGGTGGGGGCCTGGTGGAGGCTGCCCCTGGTGACTGGGGGGGTGGGGGTGCTGGGAGACATGGGTGGGTACCTGGTGAAGGCTGCCCCTGGTGACTGGGGGGGTGGGGGTGCTGAGAGACATGGGTGGGGGCCTGGTGGAGGCTGCCCCTGGTGACTGGGGGGGTGGGGGTGGTGGGGGACATGAGTTGGACATGGGTGGGGGCCTGCTGGCAGGTGCCCCACTGTGCTGGGGGGTGGGGGTGGTGGGGAACATGAGTTGGACATGGGTGGGGGCCTGCTGGCAGGTGCCCCACAGTGCTGGGGGGTGGGGGTGGTGGGAGACATGAGTTGGACATGGGTGGGGGCCTGCTGGCAGGTGCCCCACAGTGCTGGGGGGTGGGGGTGGTGGGAGACATGGGTGGGGGCCTGGTGGAGGCTGCCCCTGGTGACTGGGGGGGTGGGGGTGCTGGGAGACATGGGTGGGGGCCTGGTGGAGGCGGCCCCTGGTGACTGGGGGGGTGGGGGTGCTGGGAGACATGGGTGGGGGCCTGGTGGAGGCTGCCCCTGGTGACTGGGGGGGTGGGGGTGGTGGGGGACATGAGTTGGACATGGGTGGGGGCCTGCTGGCAGGTGCCCCACAGTGCTGGGGGGTGGGGGTGGTGGGGAACATGAGTTGGACATGGGTGGGGGCCTGCTGGCAGGTGCCCCACAGTGCTGGGGGGTGGGGGTGGTGGGAGACATGAGTTGGACATGGGTGGGGGCCTGCTGGCAGGTGCCCCACAGTGCTGGGGGGTGGGGGTGGTGGGAGACATGGGTGGGGGCCTGGTGGAGGCTGCCCCTGGTGACTGGGGGGGTGGGGGTGGTGGGGGACATGAGTTGGACATGGGTGGGGGCCTGCTGGCAGGTGCCCCACAGTGCTGGGGGGTGGGGGTGGTGGGGAACATGAGTTGGACATGGGTGGGGGCCTGCTGGCAGGTGCCCCACAGTGCTGGGGGGTGGGGGTGGTGGGAGACATGAGTTGGACATGGGTGGGGGCCTGCTGGCAGGTGCCCCACAGTGCTGGGGGGTGGGGGTGGTGGGAGACATGGGTGGGGGCCTGGTGGAGGCTGCCCCTGGTGACTGGGGGGGTGGGGGTGCTGGGAGACATGGGTGGGGGCCTGGTGGAGGCTGCCCCTGGTGACTGGGGGGGTGGGGGTGCTGGGAGACATGGGTGGGGGCCTGGTGGAGGCTGCCCCTGGTGACTGGGGGGGTGGGGGTGCTGGGGGACATAAGTTGGACATGGGTGGGGGCCTGCTGGCAGGTGCCCCACAGTGCTGGGGGGTGGGGGTGGTGGGAGACATGAGTTGGACATGGGTGGGGGCCTGCTGGCAGGTGCCCCACAGTGCTGGGGGGTGGGGGTGGTGGGAGACATGAGTTGGACATGGGTGGGGGCCTGCTGGCAGGTGCCCCACAGTGCTGGGGGGTGGGGGTGGTGGGAGACATGGGTGGGGGCCTGGTGGAGGCTGCCCCTGGTGACTGGGGGGGTGGGGGTGCTGGGAGACATGGGTGGGGGCCTGGTGGAGGCTGCCCCTGGTGACTGGGGGGGTGGGGGTGCTGGGAGACATGGGTGGGGGCCTGGTGGAGGCTGCCCCTGGTGACTGGGGGGGTGGGGGTGGTGGGGGACATGAGTTGGACATGGGTGGGGGCCTGCTGGCAGGTGCCCCACAGTGCTGGGTGGTGGGGGTGGTGGGGAACATGAGTTGGACATGGGTGGGGGCCTGCTGGCAGGTGCCCCACAGTGCTGGGGGTGGGGGTGGTGGGAGACATGAGTTGGACATGGGTGGGGGCCTGCTGGCAGGTGCCCCACAATGCTGGGGGGTGGGGGCAAGGGGACATGAGTTGGTGTTCATTAGTTCAAGGAGACATGTGCCTTTGCTGGGGGGCATGCCCATGTTGGGTGGGCTGCCTGCGGGACATGACCAGGGATGCAGGGTAGTCCCCTGTGGTGTGGGCTGCCTGCAGGGGCCATGGAGGGTGTACAGGGAACACCTGGGAGGACCCACACTGTCAAATCACATGTAGGACTCCCCGGCACCCCTGAAATACACATACCCTGCTGATATCGCGTGTGGAACTTCACGCACAGCCCGAAATACACGTACCCTGATGGAATCACGTGTGGAACTTCACGCGCACCCCGAAATACACGTACCCTGATGGAATCGCGTGTGGAACTTCCCGCGCACCCCTGAAATACACGCGCCCAGGCTATTCGCGTGCGGAACTTCCCGCGCACCCCTGAAATACACGCGCCCAGGCCAATCGCGTGTGGAACTTCCCGCGCACCCCTGAAATACACGCGCCCAGGCTATTCGCGTGTGGAACTTCCCGTGGACCCCTGAAATACAAGCGCCCAGGCTATTCGCGTGTGGAACTTCACACGCACCCTGAAATACACGTACCCTGCTGATTTCGCGTGTGGAACTTCACGCGCACCCCGAAATACACGTACCCTGATGGAATCGCGTGTGGAACTTCCCGCGCACCCCTGAAATACACGCGCCCAGACCAATCGCATGTGGAACTTCCCGCGCACCCCTGAAATACACGCGCCCAGGCCAATCGCGTGTGGAACTTCACGCGCACCCCTGAAATACACGCGCCCAGGCTATTCGCGTGTGGAACTTCCCGCGCACCCCTGAAATACACGCGCCCAGGCTATTCGCGTGTGGAACTTCCCACGCACCCCTGAAATACACGCGCCCAGGCCAATCGCGTGTGGAACTTCCCGTGCACCCCTGAAATACACGCGCCCAGGCTATTCGCGTGTGGAACTTCCCGCGCACCCCTGAAATACACGCGCCCAGGCTATTCGTGTGTGGAACTTCCCGCGCACCCCTGAAATACACGCGCCCAGGCCAATCGCGTGTGGAACTTCCCGCGCACCCCTGAAATACACGCGCCCAGGCCAATCGCGTGTGGAACTTCCCGCGCACCCCTGAAATACACGCGCCCAGGCTATTCGCGTGTGGAACTTCCCGCGCACCCCTGAAATACACGCGCCCAGGCTATTCGCGTGTGGAACTTCCCGCGCACCCCTGAAATACACGCGCCCAGGCTATTCACGTGTGGAACTTCCCGCGCACCCCTGAAATACAGGCGCCCAGGCCAATCGTGTGTGGAACTTCCCGCGCACCCCTGAAATACATGCGCCCAGGCTATTCGCGTGTGGAACTTCCCGCGCACCCCTGAAATACACGCGCCCAGGCTATTCGCGTGTGGAACTTCACGCGCACCCCGAAATACACGTACCCTGATGGAATCGCGTGTGGAACTTCACGCGCACCCCGAAATACACGTACCCTGATGGAATCGCGTGTGGAACTTCCCGCGCACCCCTGAAATACACGCGCCCAGGCCAATCGCGTGTGGAACTTCCCGCGCACCCCTGAAATACACGCGCCCAGGCCAATCGCGTGTGGAACTTCCCGCGCACCCCTGAAATACACGCGCCCAGGCTATTCGCGTGTGGAACTTCCCGCGCACCCCTGAAATACACGCGCCCAGGCTATTCGCGTGTGGAACTTCACGCGCACCCCGAAATACACGTACCCTGATGGAATCGCGTGTGGAACTTCCCGCGCACCCCTGAAATACACGCGCTCAGGCCAATCGCGTGTGGAACTTCCCGCGCACCCCTGAAATACACGCGCCCAGGCCAATCGCGTGTGGAACTTCCCGCGCACCCCTGAAATACACGCGCCCAGGCTATTCGCGTGTGGAACTTCCCGCGCACCCCTGAAATACACGCGCCCAGGCTATTCGCGTGTGGAACTTCCCGCGCACCCCTGAAATACACGCGCCCAGGCTATTCGCGTGTGGAACTTCCCGCGCACCCCTGAAATACACGCGCCCAGGCCAATCGCGTGTGGAACTTCCCGCGTACCCCTGAAATACACGCGCCCAGGCTATTCGCGTGTGGAACTTCACGCGCACCCTGAAATACACGTACCCTGCTGATTTCGCGTGTGGAACTTCACGCGCACCCCGAAATACACGTACCCTGATGGAATCGCATGTGGAACTTCCCGCGCACCCCTGAAATACACGTACCCTGATGGAATCGCATGTGGAACTTCCCGCGCACCCCTGAAATACGCGTACCCTGCTCGCACGGGGCCAATCGCGTGAGGTACTTCCCGCTCACCCCAGTGTTACACGTAGCCCGCTTGCTGTGCTGGTACAGGGTTAGCGCAGCCCTTTGCGCTGGATTGGGTATGTTGATGGCTTTTCCCTGCGCGGGAGGTGTTCTTGGGGGCGTAACTGGCGCTGCTGCAGGGTCGCTGCGCCACTGTGCGCCACGGCTGGTTTTGGTGGCTGGAATCCATGAATACGCTGTGCGCGGAAATGGATTTCAGTGCACGCGGCTGGCGCAGGGATTCGCACGCGCACACTGTGCGCCAGCCGCGTGCGCCACTTGTGCGCTGAATTCTATTAATTACCCCCTTAATGTTATGTGAGATGTCCTCTAATTGTATATATATATCTATACTTGCAGATATTTTTGCTCCTGAAGAAGGGGATAGTCCCCGAAACGCGTAGAGCTTGAAGCTGCAGTTCAAAATTGGGAGCTTATTTTTTTGTCTGGTTTGATTTGTTTTTCATGCTGGCCATATTGGAAGTCAGTTGATACCTTTTTTCTGTACTTTTATGAAGATATTTTGTTACCTATGTTCTAAATTGACAATTCTTTCTATATATAAAAGTGCAAATGTTATGAAATTTGACTGATTTATTTCAGCTTGTAAGGTGTGCAGGGGACGGGAGTGTCTTTAAGTTTAGACACTTTTTGTTTTATGTTTAACACATGCTCCAGTGTCAGGGCGTGTATTCCTCCCCAGCACCCAGAATTGTAATAAAATTTCTCTAAATAGTTATTTAGTTTTTGAGTAATTAGGTGTGCTCTGATAGATACTTCTTTTTGTTATTTGCTGTTTAAAACAGGCATTTTTAATTTATCTTGATTCCTGTATTTTTCTTCTCTAACTCTAAGACCAATTTTACAAGAAATTCACAAAGCAAAACGATTCTTTTAATTGAATACCCCCACATAATGGTTTTCCAGCACCATTCCCTAGCTTGAAGAGTCATGCCCTAGACATTAGGACCCATGAGAAAATACCGCAATGCTTCAAATTTAGAACAATACATGCATAGATGTTTTAAGGTTTCCAAATGTACACCCCCCACACAGAACCTACAAATTGGTTGTGTTTTATTGGAGATGGTTTCATCCCATCTCACTATTCTTTCATATGTATGTAACTGGTTGAGCTTAAACCTTAAATACAGGTCATGCTGCTGTTGTGCAGGGAATTTGAATAGGTATGCTCCAGGTGGAGTTCTCAAATCCACAAATTTAACAGCTTCGGAATACAATTTTGTTGTGTGCATCCCATTTAAGGTCATCAACCAATCATGTTCAAACACCCGTTTTTTCACATAGGCCACACGAAATTCTAAATCTACAGGTTTCAGCCCACATACATCCCATTTGTTGATCATCAAGTTCGAAAACGCCACCACAGAAGATGGATTTGCATCTTTTATCATAGTCAAAAAATCATCAGAGAGCGAACATGATGGAGGATAAAGCATCTTTCCATAGTTAGTTAACTGTTGCCAATGAAATCTAGTGGACAATGCAGTTATTCCTAACTCTTGTCTCAATAAACAATTAGGTAGAGAGTTTGCCAGTCTGAGCGTAGATTTCCATAGTTGCCCCTGGATTTTATCAAGCAATAAATCAATATTGTTCAAACATAAGTCTAAACCATAAAGTAGAATAGCTTCCACTTTTAGCAGATAAAACTCGAACAGCGGTGTCAATGAAAATGTACAATATTTCGCGAGCACTATTTTCATTTGAGTGCCCAATACTGCTGTTTTCTCATTTAAATTCAGTCTCCATGTTTTTTTTTAGGAGGAATCAGTAACATCTTACCCCAGATATCTCATTGTTAGATTGACAGTTAAAGGGATTGAATATATGGACCATTGCATCGTGGAACAAGTTCTTTTTAGATTTTTCAGTATAAAAATACCAGATTTAGTCGGGTTACAAGTACGATTATGCTTATATAATTATTCTGAAAAAAATGCGAGTTTGTTTTGTAGACCATAGGGAGTGCGATCGAAAATGAAAACATCATCCGCAAATGCCATCCACTGAATTCTCAAGTGGCCCAACTTTGCCAGTTAAGATATTTCAGATTTCTAAATTTGCTCAATATCCGAGAGGTAGAGGTTAAACAGGGTCGCTGCTAAATTGCATCCCTGCTTAACCACCACCTCAACGGGAATCGGACTTGTTGTGGCACCGGCTTTATTGACTTGTACGAGATATGATGTATCTTTATGCAACTTGGCTATAAGCGCAATTAGCTGGCGGGGAATGCCCTTTGAGTCAAGTTTTTTCCACAACACCCCACAAATCACACAGTCAAACGCTGCGGATAGATCCAGCGATGCCATATATAATGCCCCTCAATTCAATGTCCCATTTTTGTCCACATTGGGGCTCATTAGGGTTCGGCGGTAAACGTGCCGGTGCTACCAGCGGGTTGCGACCAGACCCGTAAATATTTACCAGCGCCTGACCTCCCGGTGCCACCAGGAGATTACAACCCTGGTGGCCCGGAAAGTCAAGCGCCGGTAAAATGTTGTTCCCTATTCCCATAGAGTCCCATAGGAGTTCCCACTCTATGGGAATGGGGACACGGAAGCACCGGCCCCATTGTTACCGGTGCCGGTGATTCCGTGACGGGTCTGCCTACCATGGCTGCTATGCCCGGCATGGTCAGACCTGTCGGGCATGGCGGCTCTGGCAGCCAGACCTGTAATATGCCGGTCCAGAAACAACTATGCCGGTGAGCTTACCAGCACCCTTGTTTCGGCAAGGTCTGAATGAGGCCCAGTTGTCAACTTTTATTTGGTCGTTTGGTTAACCAAGTATTAAGAAATAGATTGTTCACTTCAGTGCTTTGACTAACCTTTGGGAGCGGGAGTAGCAGTTCCTTTCCCTGTCCGTGATCACTAAGCAAAGTTTTATTAAAGAAACAGCCTCCCCGGCGTCTCCTCCTCAACGCAGCAAACAGCAAGGAACAAAGCTTCCACCAGCATAGCTCTCCACAACCGAACTCTTGGAGAACACTTTGCATTATAAAGACAATAATTGTCACTTGTGACGCACTCAATATACAGTATTAATCCCACCCTCATTGGCTACGACCTATATACATGCTAATAATTACATACAGTCCATTCTTCAAATGTTTCCGCCGTCTTCTCTTCCATCGTCACCACACGTGGGTAACATCCTCATACATCTTAAAATGCTGCAAAGCAATTGGTTCAATTCAACTAGCACCACCCAATCTTAGATCCTAACCACGTAATATGCACTTGGTTATCAAATTGAACTCAGCAGAAAACTTCGAGGTCAGCCTGGTCCTTGCAAGCAAAGCAGCCCTTTTCTCATCCTAGACAGTGCCCCCATCATACCCTCCCCAATGTATGGACATCACTCTTAGCTCTCCCTGGCACAAATCATAGATCATGTTGTTCTCCGCTTTCCCTGTTATTAGTTCTCCTCCCCAAGAGTAGCCCTACTAACCCACTAATCAATCCAGTTCACAAAGGATTTAGGACCCATTTCTCTGCACATCTGGTAGTTGAAATGAAATGACCGTTATTCTGTCATTCTGGGGGGTGCTAGTGTCTTAAATCTTGGTTCGTGTTTTGACAACTCAAGACCTCTACCTCAGCTCTCAGGAATATGACCTTGGTACTGGGATGCAGCCCTTTGTCCATTCAGCTACGCACATTCCTTCCTTAATTTGTTCAAAGGACTAACTGCTGTGGGTGTATGTGTGTGTTCCTTACCGTGCCTGGGAACCGGAATGGGATGGTGAATCGAAGAATGAGCCCTTGTTGTTCTGTGTCTTCAAACACGGCCTGCACGGATTTAGGCCTACTCTTAAAGGATTTAGGCCTACTCTTAAAATAGCACCACTTCATGTTATATTTATTATGTGTGTATATACTGTAACCCACATAATTGGATTGCCAGGCTATTGGTTAGTTCCCCGCATGTGATTTCCCACTCCTGACAATTATTCCCATCGATGAAGTACCCCCCTCCTCCCTACACTGTCCTGTAACTCATGTTTCAGTATATCTTTTGCAATCTAAATCCTCTAGGAGGGGCTGCGATCTGGATATGCATCCCAACAAGTATTTGAGCGATTGTTGCCAATTCTGGGCCTTTTTATGTGACCATGAATTCACACCCCACCAAAAACAAGCGTATCTCACAATTTGCCACAATCCCTAAAAATAGCCCCTGGCTAGTGACAAATACTTTTTTCCCCAACTAAACAAGGATGTAACATGGATTTTGCAGCACACATATTTGTTCCCCAAGGCTGTCATTATAGCTATTCCAATATATGCAGTGTTAGCATAAGACATGCACAGGCACTGCAAAATCTCTGTTGCATCCTTTTATTTGCAAAATCAAATATGTATCAGTGGACAGGGGTTATTTTGAGAAATTGTAGCCATCATTTAGACATTTTTGTGTCCATGTCTTCACTTGGCCCCAAAAATAAAATGTTATCTCACTGTGACTTATCTGTGAAAAGTAGACGTCCCTGGAACAGATTCTGCCAACATTGTACCCTAGGAACAAAATGTCCCACTATTACACTATATATAATAACAGTGACCATTCGTAGAGCACCTGGATACCACAAAAAGTCAGCGTTGAGCGATATAAATCTATGTAACATATATTGCACATCTTAAAATGTTGCTATCCATAATACCATCAAGAATCAAAGCTTCATGTCACTTCCTGTAACATAATGTTCTGTGATTTGACACTTATTTCAATACATATGCAAATTTTAACCCCTACCCCCCGCAAATCATTTGTCATGCAGGCCCTTACACATCATAGAACCTGCCTGAAATTGATAATGGGCATCATTCGGTACACAAAATTGCATGCATCCGTTCTAGGGCTGGCATCGCCTTTATCAGCAGAAGTGTGTTGGCTACCCTTTTTGATAGACTCTTCCTTCAATAGCCTGTCCTTTGAGAACATTGTATATTCCATGATATTTCCAATCCAAAGCGTATGCACATCAATAAACACACGTTTTTCATATACACTGGATAAACACTGTTGCGCTCCATTATTTTCTGAAGAAAATGTATACACCCTGATATACGGATTTGCAAAGTTTGTGAAAACGCTGGAACAACACCACTGAAATTGAAAAAACACTGACAACCAGAAACCCTACACATAAAGCTAGGGAACGTATCTTGTGGACATTTTGGTATATCTCTTTTGCCATCTGACATGCTGTCACATGAAGAGCTATTTTGAGTTGAATTAACCCATTCACCAAACTACCAGTAATTTACAGTTCCTATTATACCATGAGCATTTATCTTTAACCGAGGAATCCAAAATCTCACATATGACAGCCTGAACATTATAAAGGAACACAATCACAGATGTTCTTTTAAAAAATATGGTACAAACCTTGAATGTACCGGGAGCTTAATGCTAGACGCTCCCAGTTCAACGCTTAGGGTGGTAGCCGGTGTGCCTGTGGGGAGACCGATATTTGGCACAGGCATTTATTTCGCAATATCTCCAAGGCATGATAATTCAAGTAGCCGCAGCTCGCACTATCATATAAAATCATGGAGCAAATTTTACCCTTATATGCCTCGAGGCACGTATCTAACCAATAATCCCCAAACTTAAAATAAGATCTTAAAAGCCCTTAAAGAGGCTCTTTAAGCTGTTTCCTTTATCCCAGAAACTACTGTTCGAGAGAAGTAGTCTCAAGTAAGAATATTAATTTGCTGCTTCGAATCTACATCAATTTTGAAACCTGCTGAAAGGTTTGCCCCTTTTCCCAAAAACATAATTTTTGTTTCCATCAAGTTTCATTTCAGACTATATATTACAACCCCGGCGTTAAGGGTTAACGACGACGTTAACCCTCAACGCCGGATTCCCACTTTAACGCCTGTTTTTGGCAGGCGTTAAAGTCCATGGCGCTAACCCGCCATGGTGCTAATTACGCCGCCGTAATTTACGGCGGCGTAATTAGCGCCGTCCCCACTCCCATTATGCCCTATGGGGCAACAATGGGAATGGGGAAGGGAAAATGGGAAATGGGGATTTACCGCCCCACTCACCTTGGAATGGGGCGGTAAATCCGCCATCCACCATGGTGTAAACGGAGTTTACACCATGGTGGTAAAGTTGGTGCACTTAGCACCAAGGTTGTAATGACCTCCTATGGTTTTCCAAATACTCATTTATGTATAGAAGGCCCTGTTTGAGTTCTGCCGGCGTTAAATAAAAAATATCTGTTTCATTTGCTTGGAGGAGTGACCTATAAAAGATGCCCTTCAGAGAGGGTGGATTAACTTTCCCTGGGGAGGTACAGAGATCCAAGTCTGAAAAAGTAAAATAAGTAGAGTTGGAGAAAGTTTTCTAACTGTCAATCAAAACAAGTGATATATGCCATAAAGGGCCCATCTTCATATGTGTATTCTGGAATGACCATTAGAAAAATAACAATCAGAATAGGTGAGCACCGCTCCAACCTGCATAGAAAAGACAATACTAAGCCTCTTGTACAACATTACATAGACAAAGGACACAACCTCGAGAAGCTTGAATGGTGGGTAGTAGAACAAGTCACAACAAGCCTAAGGAGAGGCAATATTGAAAACGTATTACTTTTTAAAGAAAAAGATGGATTTGTCATTTAAACACCCATAAGACAGGGTTAAATGAACAAATCTAATAGTTTAGCCTTGCTACCATTTAACCAGAATACTGTTTCTTTATATTCAAATCAAACAATTAATTTACACGAAAACTGGATAGGATATTAACATGTGTCTATAAAATCTTAAAAACTGCGTCTAATGGAATAATTGCAAGGTCGCACACTATCAATCAAGTAGCACTAGTAAGATCGATGCAATGCATGTATGATCAAATACTCAAATTGTGCTATATGATCTAAAGATAGTCAAAGAAACTTAATGTAAACGAGTTTAGGCCAACCATAAACATACGGACCACACATCATGGTATATTATTGGGGTAATGATCACCAGTGCATAATGGTAAAAAGTGTCACGTGCCAGCGATCTTGGAAAAAGTAATGCATACCACCCCATTGAGTGTTGAAGAGGGTGAACCGGAAAAAACATTGGGCCTCATTACACGGTAGGCGGTAAGGGTTTACCGGTACCGGTATTTTACCGGTACCGGTAAACCCTTACCGCCTTAACCGGTACCGGTAAACCCTTACCGCCTTACTACGAGGTCCCTTTGCTAGTTGGCACATTAATGCCTGCTTTTAGCAGGCGTTAAAAAACGAACCCGCAAAGGGACCGGGGTGCTAATTACAGTACGCAATTTGCGGTACCGTAATTAGCGCCTTCCCCATTCCCATTATGCCCTATGGGGCAAAAATGGGAATGGGGAAGGGCAATGGAGGAAGGAGGAATTACTGCCTTCCCAACCTTGGAATAGGGCGGTAATTCCCCTTTCCTACAAGGCGGTACCGGTAAATTACCGGCATGAACCATGGCGGTTATAGCACCATGGTTTACCGCCTACCGTGTAATGAGGCCCATTGACTGGTAAAATAAGGCAAGAAAGGAGTTCAGCTAAGGTGCTATGCATTAAGTACGTTTCCAGGCAGAGGTTATAACGTTATGTATACAACGCTGCACAGGGACTGTTGTACATATACTCTTTAATGTATTACTGCTGTGAAAGGGTGCCCTTAATAACGAATACAGAAAGGAAAGAACATAATTAGTGAGTGGACTAAAAAATCGTGTTATGTAATTTACTTAGAAGCATGGCAACTATCTAAGTTGTATTTGTAAAAACGGGGGGAATACCGGGACACACTAAGAGGTAGAGATAATGTGCATTCTCTACCTCTTCCCAGAGAAAAACCATAACATTAAACATAAGGTTAGAGAGTTTATACAAACTGTAATATGATGCAATAAGTCATACAGTGAAGGTTAGCAAAAATAAACTTTATTCTAGGTAGATAAAATACATACAAATCAATAAACCAAAGCTAGTTTATACATAATAGTTGGAAGACAGGACACAACAATCTGTAGTGTACAATTAATATTCTAGATACAAAATAGTGACTATTGACCTTTCTAAGTTCTCCAACTCTTATAGATAGTCAGTTCTTGTTTGAGGGAAATATATTATCTATGGTCTCCAAAATGTATTGGTAACTCTGTGTAGTTGGATTTCATACACACATTGCCTCTGCTTTTGGACTTTGGCACATTCTCAACATGTTTCTGTTCGTGTTCCAACAGATGGTGAACATTCGTCAGGAGATTAATATTGGGGTCACAAATAAAAGTCGGACGCTAGAATTAGGAGTCCCATCAATCTCTATTAGGTCAGCTTCCGAATATGTGATCGAAGGGCACATGTGACTGCTATCACATTATAGGCTGTACATAAAAACAAAAAAGTAGCTATCAGTGCTATATCTATTTTTAGAGATTAGGTAAAATCTGTCAAGCAACTATTGGCAATTGTTACCTCAGTTGGTTCATGGGGGTAACCAGGTTATGCAAAGTGAAGTCTTGTGATTAGACCCAGTTCTGTGTATACTCTGTAAAACACACATATGTTGGTGTGTAGACGCTACCTGCTATACATACTTGCTCATCCCTTTTTCCCTTCCTCTTCATTCATGAATAGTCAAGGTGGAGAGTTCACCTGAATTTTTGACTGATGGGGGGTCACTGAAATTGCCTCAGTTGATTTCATTATAGTCGTCTGGTTTCTCAAGTCGTCTTTGTTTTCTCTGTAGCCATAAACTCTATTATGTCATGGGGGAATGACATGGCACTTCCCCATTGGCCAATTTCCAGGCCATACAAGCCGGTATGGCTCTGAAATTGGGCAATATGGGGATGCCACATCATTCCCCCAGATGGGAGTGCGCTGTTGGCAGGTCTGTCAGCGCGGCACTCCCTCTGATCATGGGAGCACCGTGCTGTGAGCCCAGCTGTCAGCACTACTCCCTTCAAGACTCTCTGCGTGCCGCTCCAGTGATTATAGAGAGAGCTGCGCTAACAGCCTTGCTGCCAGCGCATTGGCTCCTGGTGCAGCAATGCATCTGATAACGGGAGCGCTGTGCTGTGAGTCCTGCTACCAGCGCAGGAGCACTTGGTACAGTGCGGATCTTCCGGGTCGCAACAACCAGACACGACCCGGACAGTAAACCAGTAAACCGCCCTCTCCCCCACTGACTTACCTTACTGGGTGGGGAGGGTGGCCATCCCTCCAGATAAAACTAGCCATTTCCCAGCAACCACTCTAGGCAGATTGCCATTCAGATGTCCCCCACAAAAAAGAGCTTTATAGACAAGGCCTTTGGGCAGTACTGAGATTTATGGTCCCTGAAGACTTTGTCAAATGCCCACACTGCACTCAGGTCTTTAATTTGATATTCAGGGTCCATAACTCCCGGTACTGCCCTTGACTAGGTTTATAAAGCTGAATTGCTATCTCTTAGGAGGTTTTTAACATTCATTACTGATGCAGGATACTTGGAAGCCATCCTTGGTGAAGCTGCAAGCTTTCACACTAAAGTCTACCCAAATTCTCAAGGCTGATCACTAAGGCTTAGAATCAGGAGATCAAGGATTTGGTTCAAAGGACAATTAACATGCACAAATGTTTGTCAAGTAATAGATTGTTAACACAGGTAAGTAAAGCAATACTTCGATTTATTGAGCAAAACAGATGCCAAAATGTAAGTAAAATAATATATACACATATACAATCACAGTTTGGTGTCCAAATCGGAATACACCACACACCTTAGAATTCAAGGTTTCAACAGAAGCACTGTAGCAATACCTAGAATAGGGGGAGAAGGTGTTACACAAATTAACATAGTAATTATAATGATAAAAGGAAGCACCAACACTGAAATATTAAGCTTAATGAGTCCAACAATATTCAAGAAAAGTACCTAGGTTTTGGATACTTAGAGAAAGTTTGTAATGTTATTCTCATTTCTTCCACAAGGATCAGTAGTGTTTGATACTACAGTAGTATTATAGTCAGTACAATCAATTCATCTGGTTTCCCAGACTTGGAACTGGCAGCTACCAATCCCAGTCATCTACGGAGATACAAAACCGAATGGCCAAGCTCAAGTTTTACCACCAAATGACAGGTGCAGGAGGGTGGGACTTTACGGCCATAAATTGGAAACAGGGGGCCATCAAAACAGATATTCACCCAAGCCCTTCAAACCTGGATCAGAGAAAAATAAACACCATCAGGTAAGTTAGGACTGTTGGGGTCAACTGCTCCCACAATTTGTTCTGCAGTTGGCAGTCTAGGTGTTATGGGTGCCAAGTGTTCTACGGGTGACAGCTGTGACAGATAGGTCCAGCAATGTTATGGTTTTTTGTCACCATCAGCAACCTTTTGGGAATGGATCACCACCTGTCTGGAATAAGCTAAAGCTGCAGGAAGGACTTTGCAATGACTCCTATGACACTGGAGGACCCCAAGGACACCTCAGGCATTATGAGTAGTTGGGGGGACCCCACATGGTCTGCAGACAGCAGGACGAAGGGCCATAGTACATCAGTGCACAATCGCTCAGCATGCAAGCAGTATTCTGTGCTGATGTTTCTCTGTGTCCAAATGACACTATCTGGCATTGACTCATTCTCCAAAGTACATGGGACCCTTCTACCACTCTCACCTAGCAGCTTTACTACTTGTACTCGTTGTCACTGTGGACTGCATCACTAGCTCTCCTCCTCTCAGTGGTATTGCCCCCCTCTGCAAGTTGTCCACCTTCTCATCCATCTGCGCGAGCAGTATTGCTTCCAGAGATTGCCTTCCTCGCCCCTCAGATCAGAATGATTCACCTCTAAACATTAGCTCGAGTGGTATCCGCTCTCATTCCTGCTCCCTTCTCAATTGCCAATAGTGCCTTCACTTCAGCAGGGGTATCTTACATGTCTTCTTCAGAATCGACTAGTCAGTGTTTTAGAAACCATGGCGTGTCTGTCTTTCTAGATAAGAAGCAACAGGAAAGCTAGCCTAAAGTTTTCCCTGATCTCGCCCACACTGCTCCCAGCAGATCTCCAAAGTCTATTATTGCAAAGCAAAATGTTGTTATGCCGACTGATGAGGAGAACGCCTCTTCTTCCGGATGGAGTTTTTCAAGTAGCGCATTATGCTGGCAGAGGTAACATGGTCACCAACAAAGTAGACAGACTTATGAGAACATCTGTCCTGGACTGAGGTAATTGATGACTTGTCACAGTTGATATTGCAAAAATGAATAAAAGGTGTTAAGGCACTTCATACCAAATGTCTTGCCTTTTAATATGTGCCTATCGAGAATGGAACGCATGGGCTGCAGGTTTGTAGACGTTTTCTTTAAAATGCTGTAGCTGAATGCTTGAATAAGTATGGGTTATGCATTCCTTTGTTGCACCGCTGTGTAGGATAAACAACCAATGACTGACCAGTTTATATTCTAAGCTTCAGGTCACTCTCTTTCTCACTAGTAAGTTAACAAGCTTACATTATGTCATGTTATGGTCTCCTACCTTATATATTGTGTTATAATGTGTATATGTTGCCTGGACAGCATTTTGCAGCTAAATTGCTAGACTAAGAAAGTCAGGTGGTCTAATTATGACTACCAGTTCAGAAATTCTGCTAAATCGGCATGATAAATCATGTTGTAATTTGAAGATTAAAAACACATTTCTACCTCAAAATGCATTCTTAAACAAGCTCACTGTCATGTGTTGTCGAGAATGTTATTATTCCTATCAAAAGTTATATTGGTGGAAGTTTGCCAAGATCATTCTAGTCCATTGTGATAGGCACAGTGAGCAAGGCATTTAATAGGACTTGCCTGAACTGTATGTAAAATCAAGATATCATCCAATTGGTGAACTTTGTTTTGATGTAATGTGATGAATCTAGGGAATGTGTCCCCTATCTAGAAGGGGTAGCCACACCTTTTGGCACTAGGGTGGTGAGCCTGCTCAGTTTAACATCCTCTAGGGGACAGGGCAAGCGGGATCCCCCTGGGGGTTACCCTCCTTAGAGCACACTAGGTCCCTAGAAAAGGATGCTAGTTGTTGTCCCTATCCCCAAGACTTCAATACTATCTTTGTTGGCCACATGGGGATTATAGTGACTGATACCCAGAAACTTCCTGCAGACATTGTTTGTGTGGTTTCTGACCCTTTATGTGTACAGTATTCTCGAGGATTGGACGAATCATGGGATGTTCAACACCCTTACAGAGTAATAAAGTGTTCATCATCATTAGAGGAAAGAGAGAGAGATCCACATAGCATCAGAAGCGCAGAGCCCCACCCTCTGAGGTGTGGTAGGAGCAGGAAAGAGCACATGGTGCATGGCTGCCCTGACCAAGGCTGAGCAACACAAAGGGCTGTGCTGGACACTGAATCGGTAATGCAAGGCTGAGGAAAACAGTACAGAGACCAGGCCACGCAACAACTGGCCACATGAGAGACGGGTGCTGCAAAGCAGCAGTGAGCCTTCAAGAGAAAAGCAGAAGTCCCACCTGAAGAGAAGATGCCAAAGAACGAGTGACGCAGCCACCAAACCTCCCCAGCCTGCCAAAGAGCACCACACTGAGCAACAAGATATGCGGTTGCTCTGGGGAATCTGGGAGGCAAAGCAGGCTGACAGAAGCTAGACCCTTGGCCGATGTCCAGGAGATTATACTCCAGGGCGGGGTGCAAGAAACCGTAACCTCCGGTGGGGTGAGAGAAATCATACCCCAAGGCCATGTGAGAGGAGAAAGACCCCAGGAGGGGGTGAGGGACACTCTACTTCAGAGTGAGGTGTGAGCAACTATAGCGAAGGCCGGGGGGTGTGGCCTGAGCCCATGGAGTGAGGTTGTCTTGAGACGGATCTCCCGTTACGATCCGTGCAAATATCCGACTTAGAGACATCCTGGCGCACGCTGCAGCGGCCTGAGTGCAGGGTAAGGAGGAAGAAGTAATCCTACAACGGCTGAGCGAAATCCCGAGCAAAAACGGAGCGATTGTAAGAAAGCCCGGCAAAAATCCAAGATGGCGGACGGAGCCGCGGCCTCGAAGTAGAGGGAAGATCCCCGCGGTGATACGACTGGGCCAAGGAGCAGACCAGCCAGCAATCCCGCGGCAACCGACCCCCCCTCGTGGGGAGGAAAACAGAAAACAGAAGCCAACCGCAGGAAAACAGGCACGGCAAGGAAAAGGACGCGGGCGCCTCAGCGAGGGAAGGAGCGGCCCCGGAGGAGACAGACCCCATGGAGAGGCTGACGGGCACGGACAGCGAAAGAGAGGTCGCCGCGCAGCGGATTCCCGACGGTGGACGAGCCAGGGCCTGTGGAGAAGACACCGGGCAGCGCACGCCGGACAAAGCGGCAGGACCCCCGGCTCCAGGTCGCTGACTGAGCGGCATAGGGGAAAGGCCTCCCGGCGCCGGCGGAGAGGCCACGGACCGAGGGGGAGGCGGCCCGCTTTACTGGACACCAACAAGCACCAAGCAGGACTAACTGCCGCCATTACATCACCCCCAAGAGAAGGGAAAGTCCAGGCCCCCGGCGGACCAACATGGCGCCCACGCAATAAGGTGAAGGGCTACAGTACACGACCCGTAGAAGGCAGAGGAGGAGCCGGGTCGGGAAACTCGGGGACCACCTCATGTGGTACATCTAGAGGCAAATATCAGGACTTGGTACTAGCACTCCGCTTTGGAAACGCCGCCCCCCACCTTTGGCCCAGCTGTCCACGGGATCGAAAGGGGATAAACACACAGGGGCACAATGCCAAATAAGAAAATTGAAGGGAAGGCCAAGCAGAGTACCATGGACACCTACACCAAGACACCAGGGCAAAAACAGACAACGTCAACAGACATGGAAATGGCTGCAGCTAGTGCACCTCAACCGACAGAAGACGCAAACGAGGGCACAATCATAGGAGCAATAGCTGCCATGAAGGCATCTCTTGAAAACAAAATGGACGCTGCAATAGGGGCCCTGAAGGTGTCGCTAGAAAACAAACTGGATGCGGTGATGGTGGATGTGGGTTTCCTTCGTCAGGATACGAGGAACCTGACGCAGAGGGTGGGGGTGATGGAGCAACAGGTGCAGCAAAACACGGCAGGGGTCGCAACAACACGGACGCAATTAACGGAAGTATTGCAAAGAGTCAAGGCCCTGGAACGGAGAGCGGAGGATGCGGAGGGCAGAGCTAGGAGGAACAACATCCGTGTAATTGGACTTCCGGAAGGCGAAGAAGGTAACGACCCTACGGAGTACATAGAAAACATGCTCCTCCAGGACGTAGGGGCGGGGGAGTTGTCCCAGGGCTTTGTGGTGGAGAGGGCACACAGAGCACTGACAAAAAGACCCCAACTGGGTGCATCTCCGAGACCAATAATTGCCAGAATCATGAACTTCAAAGACAGAGACAAAATACTGGCATTCTCAAGGGGGGGGGGAGATCGTCAGACACTCCTCTAAGATCACAATGTACCCGGACTATACAGCCTTGGTCCAAAAGCAGAGAGCACAGTTCGGCCCAACGAAAGAACGACTTAGGTGTGCAGGGGTGATATACATGCTGTTGTTCCCCGCCAAACTTAAGGTGATACACCAGGATAAAACATGCTTCTTCGATTCGACGGAAGAGGCCCACAGGTGGATGGACGCGCGAGGCATCCCCCAGCTGAGGCAGAGAAACGCCAACAATAATGCAAACAGACCCTGATAAGGCGAAACGAGAGAGAGAAAACGCAGTCACGCGCAATGATACTAAATAATTGATAAACAACTAAGCCGGAAGACAAGTATGAAGGAGCGATCAACCTCACTTCAGTCAAGGTTGGCTGAGAAAGGCGACGCCCCCGCGCAGTGAGAGCGATCAACAAGTTTAGATGCCAGTTTTAAGGCATCACGCCGCTGCAAGTCGGCCCCTTCCAAGGGAGTACGATGAGGAAAGCGGTGGAGCCCGAGCAGGGGAAGGGTGGCTGGGCGTTTGTTCATTAGTTTTCGTTTGGGTTAAAGACGTTGAGTGTGGTGAATGGACAGCATATGGTGCAGTCAACAGGGAAACGACCGCAAAGGATGAAGGGGAGATACGAGTAGAAGGTGACCAGAATTATATACAGCAAGTGGCAAAAGATGACAAACATGGCCGCACCAGACGGGGGGCCCCCGCAACAGGAACCGTAGGAGACTCCCATACAGGGAGAGTAGAGGGCAGGACACGGAGACACGGCTGAGGGACGAGGAAGCCAGACCGCAAGAAGAACAATGGGGCTAGATAGCACGACAATAGTCACCTGGAACGTGCAAGGCCTTAATGCGTATGTCAAGAGTCTTAGGGTCCATGCATGGCTAAACCGAATGAAGGTCAAGATAGCGATGCTCCAGGAAACACACCTAACCTCACAAAAGCAGGCCAAGGTGAACAAGAAATGGGGAGGACAAACATACAGTGCCACGTATTCGAACTATGCACGGGGAGTACTGATATGGATTGCCGCCGGGGGTCCCGTTTCAAATGCTCCGGCAGGAGACGGACTCGGAGGGAAGGCTGGTGTTGGTACACGGGATGCTGGAACATAGGGAAGTGTGCCTGATCAACACCTATGCCCCGTATTGTGACGCAGCGGACTTCTTTAAAAGGTTGGTGCCCAGGCTGGCCCAGTACAGGGAAGCGACGTTCATCTGGGCCGGCGACTTCAACTGCACCTTGAACCCGTTGCTGGACAGGTCGGACGACAGGCACAGGAAGCCAGTGCCCCCGGCAAAGGAACTGCACAGGACCTTACAGGGATTACAACTGGCTGACATCTGGAGACAGGTACATGGAGAGGGGAGGGGGTACACACACTACAGTGCACCGGATGGGACATTTACACGGTTAGACTACATATTTACGGGCAGGGAATCACTACATGATTTCACAGAAATCACTATCAAAGCACGCACACTCTCCGATCATGCCCCAGTATTAGCAACATGGGCACACACCCACAGGAAAGCCCCGATACCAACCTGGCGGCTCCGGGCAGAGGCCCTAAGAGAGGGAGAGCTGGAGGAATACCTCCAGGAGTCCATAGAGGATTACTTTGAGCAGAATGAGGGTAGCGTGGAAAGTAGTTCCACACTATGGGACGCGTTCAAAGTGGTGATAAGGGGGGCGGCAATAGGCAGGACAGGGGGATTAACGGGGGCAGCTATGAAAGAGTTCAGTGAACTTGAGAAGGTGATAGAAACGGAAGAGCGACGAGCGGGAACGGGAGGGAGTGAGCCCCGAGAGCTAGTGGAATTGAGGTCAGACTGTATGGTACTCTGGGAAAAACTGGGAAGGCTGAACTACAGGAGGCATCTACAACGCCTACACGCGGAAGGGGATAAACCCAGTAGACTTTTAGCGTGGCTTACTAGACAGGAAAACAAAAGAGACCCCATAACAGTGTTAGAAGATCATACAGGGAAAGAGATCAGAAACCAGGAACATATTAACGACCTATTTGCCCAATTCTACGAGTGACTATACGCCCCGAACCCAGAAATAGATTCAGAGGACATAGTGGATGCACTGGCAGAAATTAGATTACCAAAATTGGCAGAAGAACAGGCTCAGTCGTTGGACGCACCTATTACGGTAGAGGAAATAGAGGGCGTGATTGTGGAGCTCCCCACCGGGAAGACCCCGGGTCCGGATGGAATCCCGGGGGAGTTTTTTAAAACATTCAAGAGTACCATCTCCCAGAAGCTACTTGACGCGTATCAAGGTGCATACGAGAGCAATCGGCTGCCACCCAGCATGTCCGAATCGACGATAGTCCCGATCCTAAAACCAGGGAAGCCGCCCAAGCAATGTGCCTCCTATAGGCCAATCTCCCTTATTAATCGGGACGCTAAAATTCTGACGACAGTGTTAGCCAACCGCCTGAAACAAGTTGTGCCCACCTTGATCCATTCGGACCAAACGGGTTATGTCCCGGGGAGAAACACATCGTGGAATCTTCACAGACTGCACCATGTACTAGAAGAGACAAATCAAAGACAAGGCGAGAGCGCAATAGTGTCCCTGGACGCTGTCAAAGCGTTTGATTCGGTGCGTTGGGAGTGGCTGGTGAGTGTACTCGCCCACTTCGGCATTGGTGAGGGATTCCTCCGGTGGATCAAACTACTATACAACGATCCTACAGCAAGGGTGAAGACAGGGCGATTCATCTCAAGGGAGTGGAGAATACATAGGGGAACCAAGCAGGGATGCCCACTGTCGCCATTGTTATACATTCTGGCCCTAGAGCCGCTCGCGGCCTTCCTTAGAGCGAAATATGGGGACACCGGGATAAACATAGACGGGGTGCTCCATCAAATCTCGCTATACGCGGATGACATGCTGTTATTCGTAGAGAATCCAGCCGCCAATCTACCATGCCTTCTAGAGGCGATCGGGGCATACACCAGATTATCGGGCATAGCAATTAACAAGGACAAATCCCTGGTACTCCCTCTGGCGGGGCTAAGGCGGGTCCCCCCGGGCAGCCTCCCGGACCTGGGCCTGACATGGGCACGGAACTCCTTCAGATACCTCGGAATAGAAATACACCACGACACTGCTGACACCCATAGGAAAAACACACTGGCGGCACTGGAAAAAACACAGAAATCAATGGTCTTCTGGGGAACACTCCCGCTGGGGATGATGGGGAGGGCGGCCCTTCTGAAGATGGTGTTGCTGCCGCGCCTGCTATATTACTTCACAAACATCCCAGAGCCTTCTTCAACAGATTAAATATGATAACACGGAATTTTCTATGGGGAGGAGGGAGGAACAGAATTGCTATGGAGACTCTCCAGAAAGACTACGAGGACGGCGGTATCAGGCTACCGGACTTCGAAAAATATTACCTAGCAGGACAGCTGCAGTTCGCAGTCAAGTGGCTGGGAGAGGATGAAACAATAGACACAATTGTCTTTCAGCCAGCACTGAAACGATACTATTTGAGGGAGATCTTGTGGCTTAACACGCCCCAGCTCAAGACCCTGCCGAACATGCTTAAGATCGCAGTGGGGCTATGGAAAAGGGCATGGAAACTCCAGGGTATGAAAGACCCGTGCTCGACACAGATCCCTCTGGCGGGCCTCCTAGGGGGGAACACGAACATGCTAGCGATGTACCGAGTGCACTTGGAGGCCAAAGGTGTAGCACAAATTGGAGACCTGAGGAGAGGGGAGAGGTGGGCAGACTTTCAAGAAATAGTGGAAGACCACGAGATACACGAAGGCCAATTCATCCTTTACAATTGCATAATACGAAATATCAAAAAAAGATGGCCAGAATGGATAGACCCGGAGGAGGAGGAGATGACAGAGTTAGACGTATGGTATGACATTTCAGAGGGAACCCACACAACCTCCAGGTTATATGTACAATTGTTAAAAACAGTAGACCCGCAAGGATCAAACACGAGGCGACGTTGGGAGGAGGAACTCCAGAGGCCATTTAGCGATCAAGAATGGGCCAGGGCGCTAAGATACCCAAAAAAGGTCTCAAGGAATGCACGGTTCAGGACGGCACAGCTATATATCACACACCGAGCATACCTCACGCCCAAGAGGATGCACAAGATGCGGACAGAAAATCAAAACAGGTGCCCACACTGCCTGGCTGAGGACGCCGACGTGCTCCACATGTTATGGACATGCCCAGTGATACAGACCTTCTGGGACAGAATCAGAACCAAGATAGCACAAGGCGGACTCCAACTACAAGCAGAGCACCCAGAGAGATACCTGCTAGGCCTCTTCCCAAGAGGAAGCAGACATGAATCGCACCAAGCAAAAATGAAGGACTTAATATGCATATTGGCTAAAAGAAGAATAGCAATGTCATGGAAGTCAAGGGAGGGCCCGAACATAGATGCATGGTGGTCAGATCTCCAAAAGTGGGCACAGACAGAGACTGCGGTGTGGATAAGAGCGGTGAAAAGAGGGGAAGGAGAAACAGCACACAAATTGACCGCATGGAACTCCTTGATGCAGGACCTATTCGACACGAGAGAAGAGAGAGACAGTGAGGACCCCATGGGGACGGCAGACTAACGAGTAAGAATGAGGTTACCCGGCATGAGCTCCGTGGCGAGACACCTCTGTAAAGAACTCTGTGGTAGACCCAACAAAGGTGATGGACATGAAGGGTACGGTCGCCTGAGAACCCGAAGCTGCGGAAGTACAGCAGGCTCCGAGAAACATACTAACGCGCCAGTGATGCTGTGTCATGTCAGATTGTATGTTTTGTTTTTGTTGTCTTGTTGTTGTTCAAAACCAATAAAGAAATAAAAAAAATTTAAAAAACTATAGCGAAGGCACAGGGAGAGAAGCAGAAACTCAAGGCGTGGTACAAGAAAACAAACCCTAGAGTGGGGATGAAACCAGAGTTAGGGAAGGACGAAAGACACAGCACACCATGGCGTGGTGTGAGAAACCAAACTTTTATGCAGTGGGAACTCATGGAGCTGTCCCATAGACAAGAATGTCTGAAGCTCTCTGGTAAAGTGTACAAGGAGCACCCCATTACTAGTTTTGGTCTGTATAAAGAACACTTGAACTGTCACCAGATGAACTGTGTATCAAAGGCTTGCAATCCCTAAAAGGATAAGCCTATCCCAGTCACAGAAACCAGCCAACAGTCACATATCAAGGCTGAGGGCCAGACTGTATCTTTGTTTGCTTTGTAAGTTTTGTTCTACGTGTTAGGGATAGAATCTAGGTTAGTGCAGGCTTACGGAAGTAGGACTTTATTATTTGTAACGTCCTTCCTGACGTGCACCCTTCAATAGTTTCATTTGTAGAATAGATCCTAGGTCTATGGACAGAATAGGTTTATCATTGTGAAAAAAAGAGAGTCAGACATCATGCAACCTTGTCCATCTCCTGATTGTGACTTACCACAGTAGGTATTGTAAGCCACTATGCACTTAGCACATTTTCAATTATGAGTACCTAGTAATTGTATCTAAAGTGTTATCAATTCATTTCCTAAATAAAGTGTGGCATTATATTGTTAAAATTATAATCTTTATTGTTTAAAGTTACAGTAACAACCAAATGTTGACACCTACATTTTATTTTTTAGTGGATGTGCGCATTCCATATCAAGTTGAACTGCTTCTACAGAGCATGATACTGGTTTTCTTCTGCATTGGCATAATAAGCTCCGTCTTTCCTTGGTTCCTGATATCCATTTTGCCGCTTGCTTTATTCTTCTTCATAGTAAACAAAGTTTCCAGGTAATATTTGGTCTCATGATTATATGCATGCATGCACACTATAAAATAAATAAATGTGTATGAGTACTGCTGCATATCACATATTCCTTTGTGTGGCTGAAGTCTCCTCATGTCTTTGTCTGGTATATCTTCTGATCTTTGGCAAAATGTGTGAGAAAGCAAACAGCCAGTGCAAATTATGATAACTCTTTGTTGACACAGTTTTATCCCATATCACCTGTTAAACATGATTTATCTTAGATGTTCAATGTAATTGATATTAAAAAGTAACTATAAAATCATCAATGGAGCTTTTTTTCCATACTAACAAAAAGGAAAGTGCAGATTAAATAGACCTTGTAAATCAGTATGGGAAATAGTGGCAAACATTGTGCATGTAAGGTAAACGTTCCTTATATTTGTATATATCTGCAGAATGTCCTTGATCTTTCTATTCGAATCTTTCAGGCCTTAGACATTATGTGCCTGATTCATGGAATGTATTCCTATGGGATTGCGCCATTATTAAACACTTCCACTAATCAGGCCCTCTATCTACTGCACTCTTTCCATTGTCCACTATCCCCTTTTCTGAGTTAGAAGTATATATATATGCTATATATACTATAATCATAGTATATATAGCATTTACATTTAAAATGTTTTAAATGCACTAGGTATTGTTTTGCACATAATTCCACCCTCCAGAGGACCATACAGGGTAATTCATAGAAATTCGCACAAAAGTGGCGCACGCGACTGGCGCACAGCGTGCCCGTGCGAATATCTGCGCCAGCCGCTTGCGCTAAAATCGATTTCCGCGCACAGCGTATTCATGGATTTTCGCATCCAAAACCAGCCGTGGCGCAGCGTGGCGCAGCGACCCTGCAGCAGCGCCAGTTACGCCCCCAAGAACGCCCTTGCGCAAGGAAAAGCCTTCAAAATCCCCAAATAATCGCAAAGGGCTGCGCTAACCCTGGACCAGTTCACAGGGCTGGCAAAGAGCAAGCGGGGAACGTGTATTTCAGTGGTTCGCGGGAAGTTCCACACGCGATTGTCCTGTGTACGCATGCATCAGGGGTGCGCAGGAAGTATCACACGCAAAATCAGCAGGGTACGTCTATTTCAGGGGTGCGCTGGAAGTATCACACGCAATTCCAGCAGGGTACGTGTATTTCAGGGGTGCGCGGGAAGTATCACACGCGATTCCAGCAGGGTACGTGTATTGCAGGGGTGCACAGGAAGTTCCACACGCGATTTCAGCAGGGTACGTGTATTTCAGGGGTGCGCGGGAAGTTCCACACGCGATTTCAGCAGGGTACGTGTATTTCAGGGGTGCGCAGGAAGTTCCACACGCGATTCCATCAGGGTACGTGTATTCCAGGGGTGCGCGGGAAGTTCCACACGTGATTGGCCCCGTGCGAGCAAGGTACGTGTATTCCAGGGGTGCGCAGGAAGTTCCACACGCGATTTCAGCAGGGTACGTGTATTTCAGGGGTGCGCAGGAAGTTCCACACGCGATTTCAGCAGGGTACGTGTATTTCAGGGGTGCGCGGGAAGTTCCACACGCGATTTCAGCAGGGTACGTGTATTTCAGGGGTGCGCAGGAAGTTCCACACGCGATTTCAGCAGGGTACGTGTATTTCAGGGGTGCGCGGGAAGTCCCACACGCGATTTCAGCAGGGTACGTGTATTTCAGGGGTGCGCGGGAAGTTCCACACGCGATTGGCCCCGTGCGAGCAGGGTACGTGTATTTCAGGGGTACGCGGGAAGTTCCACACGCGATTGGCCCTGTGCGAGCAGGGTACGTGTATTCCAGGGGTGCGCGGGAAGTTCCACACGCAATTTCAGCAGGGTACGTGTATTTCAGGGGTGCGCGGGAAGTTCCACACGCGATTTCAGCAGGGTACGTGTATTTCAGGGGTTCTGGGGAGTACTACACGTGAATTGGCCGTGTGGGTCCTCCCAGGTGTTCGCTCTACAACCTCCACGGCCCCTGCAGGCAGCCCACACCACGGGGGACTACCCTGCACCCCTGCTCATTTCCCGCAGGCAGCCCATCCACCATGGGCATGCCCCCCAGCCAACCCACATGTCACCTTGCACTACTGATCAACAATGCATGTCTCCCAGCAAACCCACCCCCCGGCAGTCAGGGGCACCCTCCGCCAGGGCCCCACCCATGTCTACCACCACCCCCACCCCCCAGCAGTCAGGGGCACCCTCCACCAGGGCCCCACCCATGTCTACCACCACCCCCACCCCCCAGCAGTGCAGGGGCAGCCTCCACCAGACCCCCACTCCTGTCTCCCTGCATCCCCACCCCCCAGCCACCAGGGGCAGCCTCCACCAGGACCCCACTCATGTCCCCTATTATCCCCACCCCCCAGCAGTGCAGGGGCAGCCTCCACCAGGCCCCCACTCATGTCTACCACCACCCCCACCCCCCAGCCACCAGGGGCAGCCTCCACCAGGCCCCCACTCATGTCTCCCACCACCCCCACCCCCCAGCAGTGCAGAGGCAGCCTCCACCAGGGCCCCACCCATGTCTACCACCACCCCCACCCCCCAGCCACCAGGGGCAGCCTCCACCAGGCCCCCACTCATGTCTCCCTGCACCCCCTACGCCCCAGCAGTACAGGGGCAGCCTCCACCAGGCCCCCACTCATGTCTACCACCACCCCCACCCCCCAGCAGTGCAGGGGCAGCCTCCACCAGGGCCCCACCCATGTCTACCACCACCCCCACCCCCCAGCAGTGCAGGGCAGCCTCCACCAGGCCCCCACTCATGTCTCCCTGCACCCCCTACCCCCCAGCAGTCAGGGGCACCCTCCACCAGGGCCCCACCCATGTCTACCATCACCCCCACCCCCCAGCAGTCAGGGGCACACTCCACCAGGGCCCCACCCATGTCTACCACCACCCCCACCCCCCAGCCACCAGGGGCAGCCTCCACCAGGCCCCCACTCATGTCTCCCTGCACCCCCTACCCCCCAGCAGTGCAGGGGCAGCCTCCACCAGGCCCCCACTCATGTCTACCACCACCCCCACCCCCCAGCCACCAGGGGCAGCCTCCACTAGGCCCCCACCCATGTCCAACTCATGTCTCCCATCCCCCCCACCCCCCAGCAGTGCAGGGGCAGCCTCCACCAGGCCCCCACTCCTGTCTCCCTGCACCCCCACCCCCCAGCAGTGCAGGGGCAGCCTCCACCAGGCCCCTACTCATGTCTCCCACCACCCCCACCCCCCAGCCACCAGGGGCAGCCTCCACCAGGCCCCCACTCATGTCCCCTATTACCCCCACCCATCAGCAGTGCAGGGGCAGCCTCCACCAGGCCCCCACTCATGTCTCCCACCACCCCCACCCCCCAGCCACCAGGGGCAGCCTCCACCAGGCCCCACCTCATGTCCAACTCATGTCTCCCATCACCCCCACCCCCCAGCAGTGCAGGGGCAGCCTCCACCAGGCCCCCACTCCTGTCTCCCTGCACCCCCACCCCCCAGCAGTGCAGGGGCAGCCTCCACCAGGCCCCCACTCATGTCCAACTCATGTCTCCCACCACCCTCACCCCCCAACCACCAGGGGCAGCCTCCACCAGGCCCCCACTCATGTCTCACACCACCCCCACCCCCCAGCCACCAGGGGCAGCCTCCACCAGGCCCCCACTCATGTCTCCCACCACCCCCACCCCCCAGCCACCAGGGGCACCCTCCACCAGGCCCCCACTCATGTCCAACTCATGTTCCCCTGCACCCCCACCCCCCAGCACTGTGGGGCACCTGCCAGCAGGCCCCCACTCATGTCCAACTCATGTTCCCCTGCACCCCCACCCCCCAGCACTGTGGGGCACCTGCCAGCAGGCCCCCACTCATGTCCAACTCATGTTCCCCTGCACCCCCACCCCCCAGCACTGTGGGGCACCTGCCAGCAGGCCCCCACTCATGTCCAACTCATGTTCCCCTGCACCCCCACCCCCAGCACTGTGGGGCACCTGCCAGCAGGCCCCCACTCATGTCCAACTCATGTTCCCCAGCCAACATGTCATCACAATCTAGATCCCCAGTCCCTATGGTCAGCCTTGAAATGCAAAACACCCCACCGAGTATTGCATCCACCCACTCAGAAATGGCAATAACATGATAGAACAGCAATTGCAAGTTTGGAAACGAACACATGTCCCTCACATACACCCAATGGGTGTCAGTGAATCTCAAAACCCATATCACGATATGCATGAAACCAATGAGATGATACTACACATTGAAGTTTGATCAAAAAATGTGTATTAAAGAAAACATGAATTGAATCAAAAATAAACTAACAGAAATGGGAATGCAAAAAAAGTAAAAAGAAGCATGTCCATGAAAAAATGCAAAACCAAAAATCAGAATCCAAAGGAATGGTGTCCAAATTCACAGTCCAGAAAAGAAAATCAAATGGGAAATTATAATTGAAAGCCATTGCTCCATGGGTAAATTGTAAAAAGAAAAGAAAATCCAACAGTGAACTATGTACAGGTGAACAAGCCAGGGTCCATGATCCCAACAAAAGAAATGGAACCTATCTAACAACACTACCTAACAAAAAATAACTATATACAAAAATGTGGCCCATTGTCCAAAAGGTCCTAAGAAAATGCAAAAACAAAGGAAACCTAACACTAACTACATAACTATTTACATGGGCAGCGGGCTAGTCCAACGGCTCACTGGATGTTGTCATGGGCCAGGGCATCATCGAACTCCTGTTCAATGGCTTGGATGCGGGCATGTTCCCTGGCCCCGAGGTCTCGCAGGGATAAAGCAGTGTCCAGCTCCAACTCCCTGCGAAGACCCTCGAGGCACTCAGCCCGCCTCAGCGCCCTCCGCATGGAGTTCTACGCCCTGACCATTGTGAGCCGTTCCTCCTCTGCCCGCTGCCGCTCCGCACCTATCTGCTGGCCCAACCGCTCCCACACGGAAGCCACTCCCATTCCAGGGTTCTCCTGCCCTCCGGCCGATGCCTGCACCCCTGATGTTGATGGCCCCGAGCCATGATGCCTCCCACGTCGAGCCTGCCGCTGCCTCCGACGCAACTGCCTGGCCTGTGCCAGCACGACGGCATCCAGGCTGATGGTATCCACCGACGCCGTCGTGCACGTGCCCTGCCCGATGATGCCGTCACATCCTCCATCTGCTGGGGTCCAGTTGCTGGTGTGTCCACCCCTGCTGGACCTCCGACTCCCGACTGTGGCAGGGATGGGATCCCCACCGAGCCGGCTGCATTGGTCGGGGCAGGTCCACAGGGGGCCCTGGTGGCATCTGGGCCGGAAGACGGCATGGAGAACGACTGGTGCATAGTCTCCATAGAGGAGGAGAGGGTCGCCAGATTGGCCGACACATGTAGGAAACCCCCGACCATGGCCGTTCCCAACTGGGCCACGTCGGCACGGTGCTCTCCGTGATGACGTGCATGCTCCTCCCGGGAAGCACGCCCTCATCACGAATTGCACCTGTGCGCAACGCGACACCAATCAGGACCTTCTCCATACGGCCAGGGGTCCCCTCGTCCGCAGGTGGAGGGGAGTCAGATGACATGGACAACCCCCTACCTGCGGACGGGCCTGGGATGGGGCATCCCTGCTGGTGCATGGTGGTGCAGTCACAGTGTCAGGGACAGTGACATGCACAGGCCCCTCCACGGCGACCTGTGCTGCCTCCTGCCCCTGCCCCTGGACTGCAACACTTGCACCAGCAGGGATGCCCCCACCAGGCCCCATGTGCGCCTCAGTAGCGGCCTCCTCCTCCTCTGTGGAAACCACCAACCTGGATGGCTCCACCCCGTCTTCTGCCGTTGCAAGCCCCTGTGGGGGCTCACCCACCCCTTCCGCTGCAGCCGTGGGGGCATCCCCACCGCTTTGCTCCACAGAGCCGTCTCCGTCCTCTTCTTCACGTGGCACTGTGTAGAGGGAGACATAGAACACAAGCATCAGGGTACTGTACAATGGTACCCTAGACAGGAAGCAATAGCAGATGAGTGGCACTGTCAAAGATCACTTCCATCATGTCCCTCCACAACACATGGCTCAGTGCAGGTAAAACACATGCGGTAACAGGCATGGCGCATGCTATGGACATTAGCATACATGTCCAAGTGATTCTTGAAACAGACACTGTTGTTTTGGAACTCACATGCATCATGTGCCATGCCTATCACATGCACACACTTCACCCCAGTTTCATCCATCTGGCCTCGTACACCACAGACACAGTGGATACAAGGATGACTAGGCTGCATCAGTGAACCTGAACATTGCGACAGACATGTGTCATGCATCCCTGGCATTCACAAGTCACAGACACGCAGGTCAGACACACAGACATGGACAGCATACATGTACATGGCATCAGCACCCATCCCTCACCCATGTCCAGGAACAGAGACTGGCATGCTTTCATGTGGCCATTCCGCATAGGGCAACCCATGTTGCATTTGAACACATGCACCAGTTATGGTTCACACATAACTGGTCTCACATGCATGACGTCCCTCCACACACACATGCATACATGGCCTATGTCACACATACAGGCAAGTCTCAGTCAACCAGCACACTGCGACATGCCCTGTCTCACACAGCAATGCTTGGCCACTTACCGCTCAACTCCAGACGGGTCTGCCTCTCAAGGATCTGGGCGTGGAGCGCTGGGCCTACGCGTTCCAGGACCCTCATCTGGATGGGACTCATGCGGCCCCGGCCCCCCTCCACGAGGCGCCGGGCCTTCAAGAGGGTCCTGGACCTGCAGTCATCCCAGCACTTCTTGACATGTTGGTAGTCACGGACTGCCACCCCCTCCGTGTTGATGGCAGTCACGATGTCCGTCCAGATCCGAGTCCGTCCTTCCTTGTTGGCGCGCTTACTTCCAAAGAGGGCATCATACTGCCCCAGGACTTGCTCCACCAGGACACCAACTTCGGTGGCAGTGAAGCTGGTGCCCCTCTGCCTCTCTGGCCGGGGGTTGCCAGTGGTGCCAGATGTTGCAGTGCCCGAAATGGGAACCCCAGAGGCAGGAGTGGGTGGGCAACTGGGTCCTGGGGCTGGGCAGTGGAGCGATGGTATCCCAGTCGGGAGTCTTCTGTTTCAGCAGGGGTGGACACAGCAAATGGACCCCTGCAGATGGCTGATGTGCAGGCACCAAATGGCAGGGCACGGTGGCAGCAGGCAGGCAGGCAGGCAGGCAGCAGCAGATGGCTCGTGGGAGGCTGCTCGGGGCTCTGGGGGGCAGTAATTCGGCCTTTTGGGCAGGAGCGTGGTCTTCCGTGTGCTTACGCGTGGGCAGCTTGATACGGAGTGATTTGGCACGTGAAAATCCTGCACGTCTGCGTGTAAATCGAGGAAAAGCCCTTAGCGCGTATGCACGTCAGCACGCATATGCGATTTCATTGGACCAAAGGCCCTTAGCGCGTGAGCGCGTCTGTGACGTGAGGCGCGCGGGTGTTTCCCTCATTACACGTGATGACAGAGTACACATGGATTTCCACCAATCGCGTGTGGAACTTCCTGCGCACCCCAGAAATACACGTACCCAGGCCAATCGCGTGTACGCTCACTTCCCTCCGATTACACGCGATGACACTCGGACGTGCAGTTTTACCACGTGTGCTCGCATATGCGATTTCATTGGCCCAAAGGCTACCATGCGCAGCTGTGATGTCACGCGCATGGCCGTAGAGAATGGCGCGTGTAAAAATGAAGAGATACACGTCCGAGTGTCAAAGCGCGTAATTGGTGGAAATGTCCTCATCGCGTATGCGCGTCTGTGACGTGTGTATAAAAGGTACGTGTAGAACGCCATTTCCTTGTACGTGCTTTTCGTGGAGAGCGAGTGGGTGAAATCTGTACTTCTTGTCGGTTCACACGCGATTTACTTCACGGTTTTTCCAGTTCGTACTCCCTGTTACCTCTGACAGCTTTTTCTCTTTTCCTCTTTTTCCTGGGCCTGTTTCCTCAAACAGCGTTCCCTACTACTGTTGTCCTGTCTCCTCAGACAGCGTACAATTCTTCTTTTGGCGGGGGTGTTGCCAACGCGCACACGCGCATATTTTTCACGCTTTTGTTCCTGGCGGACGGTGAGTCGCGCACGTATTTAACATCTGTGCTTGCCCCGTGTGTCGCATACCCCTTCAGAGGTCATTCTAGGCTGCGTGTGACACGCATACGTTCATTCTTGTGTTCCTGGGTGCCACAGCGTAGTGCAGGTTTATTTTTCCATGCACGTGGTCTAGGAGGGGTTGCATGCACCTTACTTTGATTTTTTGGGGTGCCTGTGCGTTGCATGACCCGTCATCTTTCCCCAGGGGTGACATACAGCCTTGCTAGAGCACTAAGGTACGATTACCATCTGGTACCCAACCCCTTTGACCCCCAATTGCCCAGGACAATAGTTCACATCGACTCCCATACGCACAATAACATCAGTGCCATGGCTGGGAGGCGAACAAGCCGTAAGGGTGGCAAAGGTGACCGAGCCCCAAGTGGTGGCCGTGGTGGATCCGGTAGGGGACGTGGCCATGACTTGCAGGGTGCCCCTAGCCCCCCATGTGTGGAGGAGCAGTCAGGAACACCCATGCCCCCCCCCCTGGTTGAGGTTACAGTGGCTGACACCATCCATGCTCAGCCCGTGTTGGACCAGCCCACTGTGGAACCAGACCTGGCACAGGGTGACTCCATGGCTGACTTCCAGGTCAGCAGGTCTAGGCCACGTGCGCCGGTGAACGTTGGTGTCATCAGGCCACGTGGATCAGGGGCAGCTAGGTCATCTGCTGCCCCGCGTAGGCAGGCTGGGGAGGCTGCAGGGGCAGCTGCGGCTCCATCCACCCCACCTCTCACACACCCATCCAGGACAGTGTCGGTCCAAGTCCATCATGCTGACATTCCCCCTGACACCATCACACTTGAGATAATGCCTGCACCAACTCCCATGCTGAGTGTGCAATCCCACGCTCCTGCCCCTAGTATCCAGAGCGGCGCAGGACACTCCGGATCCCCACCACCTTCCAAGCGGAAGAGGAAGAGTGCTCGTCCAGTAGAGGCTGATGCCCCAGACATGGCTACACAGTCCGGCCCGTCAAGGAAGCCCAGCTTCAATGAGGCCGAACTGAATTCACTTGTAGAGTATGTGTCCGCACATGACCGCGAAATGGTGATTGTTGCAGGATCCAAGACCACACCTGCACAACGTCAGGCACACTGGCAGACCATTGCGGACATCATAAGTGCCCTTGGAATCGTGAGGCGCACAGCTAATGAATGCTACAAGCGCTGGAATGACCTGAAGCGCAGGGCAAAGAATAAGCTGGCCTCAAGTCATGCAGCAACTCTAGTGACTGGAGGTGGGTCTCCAGCAGACGACATAGAACTCACTCCACATGAGCAGGTTGCTGGGACCCACGTCACGGAAGAACAGATCCAAGGCGTGGGAGAAGTGGCAGATTACGAGGCATTGTTCGGTGAGTGCACATGCATGTGTGTGTCATCCATGTGCATGGTGTGTGTGGGAGGGCTTCTGTTTGGGTGCCAGGGGAGGGTATGTGTGCCTGAGTGGTTCGGCTCACCCATGTGCCTCTTCCATTCTTGGCAACAGCATTTGGGTATAGCAGCATCCCTTCGGCCAACATTAGACATCCAGCCCAACACCACGCCAGTTGCCCTTGGAGTGTCATCTTGCCACAACACTGTTGCTTATTTACCTATGTTTATTCAGGCAGATTGTTTGCATACCACCACTTTTACTCGGGATTTCTCAGTCCTATTGTCACATGTCTGACATGGCTATGGTACAGTGGACTGGCTCAGTTTCGTGGACATGATTAGTTTGGACATGTCCCTGTGCTATAGGACCATTTTTGACTGGCAGCTGCAGGTTAAACATTTGAACCATTACAATGAAAATAATCAATTATATGAACAAACTGGACTGAATGAACAATTGGTGACCTCCTCTCCCTCTTCACTTCATGGCTAGGGTACATGCCATCTGTGTGATGGCATGTGTATTTGACCTGCCAATCACTGGCCAATGTGTGATGCCACTGCTAGGCAGCATGCAGCAAATGTGTTCATCTTCCATCTTGGTGTCATCAATGTGTGCCATCTGCCTCCCCATCACACGCAGTGACGG
The DNA here is from genome assembly GCF_040938575.1 of Ambystoma mexicanum. NCBI lineage: Eukaryota > Metazoa > Chordata > Amphibia > Caudata > Ambystomatidae > Ambystoma > Ambystoma mexicanum. The sequence continues at coordinate 644,160,136 of NC_090939.1, forward strand.
TGCATGCATGGGGGTGTTTTAGTCATGTGGGACATGTGTCAATCAAGTACTGTTTCTGTAGCCTCTCAGCCCTAATTGTGTGCCATAGTGCTAATGCCTGTTTCCATTTGTTTTCTTTTATGTCTTTGCAGGGGAAGACGCACTTGATACTGCTGGGGTTGTGGAGATGGTGCAGACCCAGGAGGGGTCTGAGGGCCGACAGACCACCAGTGAGGGACGTGGTGTGGTGGTGGGTGAGAACCCACAACTGCTGCAGGTCTTGCTCTCAAGGGGTGTCTCTGGCTGCACCTCCCCCGAGCTGTACTCAGGTGTTGATTCGGATGATGAGACCTACGTGCCGTCGCAGGTGCGTGTTCCTGGGAGGGATTCTGTTCTGTCCGACCCACCTGCACCAGGGTTAGAACCCTCAATGGGGATGTCAGTGTTGGCAGGTACGCCTTTGGTGGTTACGGATGCAGGGTCACACTCTGCGACATCTGATCCTGTTCCTGGGCCAGCAGATCAGAGGGGGAATGCAGTCCTGCAGCCTCAGGCAGTGCCGGCACAGCAAGGCGCAGTTCGCCTTGCCCCAGACAGGTGTGGTGCCCGCCGACGTGGTGGCCGTACGCCACCTGGCAATACCGCATGGGAGCAATCCATTTACGGTATGGCAACCCAACAGGCAGCATCATCAGAGATGATGGCTCAGGCCATGGATAGGGTGGCCACTTCCATTGTCCCCCCCGAAAGGCTGATGGAGCGACTACAGCAGGCAACCGACTCCATCTGCCAGTCACACAGGGAGGACATGTTGGCGTCCGACAGGGACAGGCGAGTGGCACTGGCGACTCTGCAGGAAGCCATCTCCATAGAGTCTCAGGGCCACAGGGAAGCCCTGAGGCTGGAACTCCTTCACCTCAGGACGACTCTTGTTGAGCTTGAGGCTTCAACAAACCGAAGGACAGAACAGCAGCTGGAGCGTCTCACCCGTACGCTCTCAGCTAAGATGCAGGCAACTAGGGCGGAGGTCCGGGCATCCCGTGAGTTGTTGCATGGGGACCTCTGCACACTTATCCTCCAGAACGAGACCTACCACACCCGCATGCTTGCAGCCATGGAGGAACAGACTAGAGCTTTGCGTGGGCTGCCTCCCATAGTGCCACCACCTCCAGATGTAGCTGCAGAGGATGAGGATAGCGACAGCAGTGATACTCCCACAATAGGGTAGCCGTGTAGGCCATGAGCCCATGGAGGTGGTTTTTTTTCGCAAGATCCACACAGGTGGGTTTTGGTGTGCACCCTGTCCTCGGACCTCCTGGGTGGCCTCCCCAACCCCCCCCCCCCCGGGCCCATTAATGGCCATTTTTTTTTTTTGGGACAGTGTGTTGCCTTGTGTGGCTCCCGTGGGCATACGCTGCATTGTGGCTGGGCACATGCAGGCGTGTCATAGATTTGGTTCAGATGCTTGGGTTTTTGTCACACACACCCCTCCTGCTTCCCGTTTCCATGGGCTTGCAAAGGGTGTGCCCAAGTGACATTGACGTACATGGTGACATTGGACTCCCAAGAGCTGTGTGGGCAGTCTGTAGTCAATACTGTGTATACATTCATAGTGCATATTGTTGTTGTATTGTACACTGCGTGGTGTATTGATATGTGCCTCTGCATCCATTTCATCCCCCATATTTGCAGGTCCATTCCTCATGTCTTCACAATGCGGTCCACCTTGGAACTGGAGTCCATGTTGTAAGCAGTGCACCTAAACTCTTGCGTGGCGCTAACACTGTATACTTCGAAGTGTTTGGAGGGCTGTCATCATCAGGTGGTGAGGCTAGCTAATTTTTAAGTCTGTAATGTCATGTTTAAGGTAGGTTGGAGGTTGTGTAGGTGATTGGTATTCTTGGTAAGTATTTGGTAATGTGGGTTGTAGGTCCTGCATTACTGTGAGCATTTCATGTGTGGACATGTTTCCATTAGGGACACTGTAGCTGGTGACACTTGGGGCATGTTGTGGGGATTAATTTTTTTCCTCTCACATTGCATGACATGCCATGGTGTGTTGTGTGGCCGTGCCAGGGAGGGGGTGGGTGACATGGCACTGTTTTCATGTAGTATTTTGCAAGTGGGTATTCATTTCTGCAGCATGGAAGTGTCTTTTCATGACACTGCATTGGTGGTGTTTGTGGAGGTAGGGATGCACACATTGTGGCACTTCCACATGAACAATCTCAGGCTGCTATGGTTCTGACAGTTGACAGTCCCTTTGTTCGTCTTAATTGTCAGGTCGAGTCATCATTGCTTATCAGATGGTATGTGCCAGGCCTGTGTGCACTCCACTGGGGTGTGATTTCTATGTGAAGTAATTACCCACCAGCTGCGTACGGGCTGCCTCAGCCCGTGCCCTCTCCCCTCCCATGCGCAGCGGACGTGCATGTGGTTGGGGATGTGGGGGCACTACCATGTCCACGGCCAGGCCCCGGCGTGTTGCAACATTGTGCAGGACACATGCTGCCACTATGATCCTGCACACTACTGGGGGCGCATATAACAGCTGCCCGCCAGAACGGTCAAGGGAGCGAAAGCGTGACTTGAGCACTCCGAATGTGCGCTCCACTATGCCCCGGGTTGCAATATGGGCTGTGTTGTATCTTACCTCTGGAGGCGTGATGGGGTTCCGAATTGGCGTCATCATGTGGGTGCTCAGAGGGTAGGCACTGTCCCCTGGTGAGGAGGTGATGGGTATCATTAGTGGGGTAGTGACATAACTCTGCATCTGACATGCATGCATGTGCAGTGCTATTCATACTCACCAAGCAGCCATGTATCGCCATGCCGCCCAGCTTCTAGGTCCCGGCTTAGGGTAGACATTTGGTAAATGAAGCTGTCATGGGTGGACCCTGGATAGTTGGCATATACTGAGGTGATGATTCCCTTAGCATTACATACTACCTGCACGTTGATGGAATGCCAGTGCTTGCGGTTCCTATAGATGTGCTCAGATGCCCTGGGGGGACGTAGTGCCACATGGGTGCAGTCAATGGCACCTAGCACTTTTGGGAATTGTGCCACACCGTAGAAATCGAGGGTGGCAGCCTGCCTTTCTGCAGGTGTCCTGAGCAGGTATATGTGCCTACGGACTGATGGGCGTGCAGTGATGATGTTCAAGACCTGGTGTAGGCAGCGTGACTGCGTGGCCTGTGACACCCCACCCACTATGGCACTAGTCCGCTGAAATGATCCTGTGGCCAAGAAGTGCAGTACATTGAGGACCTTCTCCAGGGGGCTGAGTGCTTGGGAGCACAGGGTGGATGATGTGAGGTCATCCTCCCACTCACTGACCAGGTCCAGTATTATGTGTGGGGGAAACCTGTACCTCCCATACACCTGGTCATCAGGCATCCCAAAAAGGCTGGTTCTGGGAGTGAAAATTCGGGCCCTCACTATCCTCCTCCTCCTCCTTTGGTAACCCACGGCCACTGCTGCTAAGAATGGTATATTCATCCTGGCATATGAGCTTGTTTGTTGTTTGCACGCACTTTTATGCTGCGCGGGTCGACGTACGCCTGCTTCATGCTGGCGTACGTGTCTCAGGATTGGACCATTTATTTTTCGGCACGTCGTAGGCGAAGGTGTGAATCTTCCCGCCCACCCCAGGAATACATGTAGCACGCTCTCACAGGCACAGTCGCGGGTAAATATTCCCGCCCACCCCTGGAATACATGTACCCCACTCTCACAGGCCCAATCGCGTGTGGAAGTTCACGCGCATCTGGCGTGTGGGACTTCCCGCGCACCCCGAAGTACACGTACCCAGGCAAATCGCGTGTGGAAGTTCACGTACCCAGGCCAATCGCGTGTGGGACTTCCCGCGCACCCCAAAGTACACGTACCCAGGCCAATCGCGTGTGGGACTTCCCGCGCACCCCGAAGTACACGTACCCAGGCAAATCGCGTGTGGAAGTTCACGCGCACCCCGAAGTACACGTACCCAGGCTAATCGCGTGTGGAACTTCCCGCGCACCCCGAGGTACACGTACCCAGGACAATCGCGTGTGGAACTTCCCGCGCACCCCGAAGTATACGTACCCAGGCAAATCGCACGGCTGGGGGGTGGGGGTGCAGGGGGACATGAGTGGGGGCCTGGTGGAGGCTGCCCCTGCACTGCTGGGGGGTGGGGGTGGTGGGAGACATGAGTGGGGGCCTGGTGGAGGCTGCCCCTGGTGGCTGGGGGGTGGGGGTGGTGGGAGACATGAGTGGGGGCCTGGTGGAGGCTGCCCCTGGTGGCTGGGGGGTGAGGGTGGTGGGAGACATGAGTTGGACATGAGTGGGGGCCTGGTGGAGGCTGCCCCTGCACTGCTGGGGGTGGGGGTGCAGGGAGACAGGAGTAGGGGCCTGGTGGAGGCTGCCCCTGCACTGCTGGGGGGTGGGGGTGATGGGAGACATGAGTTGGACATGAGTGGGGGCCTGGTGGAGGCTGCCCCTGGTGGCTGGGGGGTGGGGGTGGTGGTAGACATGAGTGGGGGCCTGGTGGAGGCAGCCCCTGCACTGCTGGGGGGGTGGTGGTAATAGGGGACATGTGTGGGGGCCTGGTGGAGGCTGCCCCTGGTGGCTGGGGGGTGGCGGTGCTGGGAGACAGGAGTGGGAGCCTGGTGGAGGGTTCCCCTGCACTGCTGGGGGGTGGGGGTGGTGGGAGACATGGGTGGGGGCCTGGTGGAGGCTGCCCCTGGTGGCTGGGGGGTGGGGGTGGTGGGAGACATGAGTGGGGGCCTGGTGGAGGCTGCCCCTTGTGGCTGGGGGGTGAGGGTGGTGGGAGACAGGAGTGGGAGCCTGGTGGAGGGTGCCCCTGCACTGCTGGGGGGTGGGGGTGGTGGGAGACATGAGTGGGGGCCTGGTGGAGGCTGCCCCTGGTGGCTGGGGGGTGGGGGTGGTGGGAGACATGAATAGGGGCCTGGTGGAGGCTGCCCCTGGTGGCTGGGGGGTGGGGGTGGTGGGAGACATGAGTGGGGGCCTGGTGGAGGGTTCCCCTGACTGCTGGGGGGTAGGGGTGGTGGGAGACATGATTGGGGGCCTGGTGGAGGGTGCCCCTGACTGCTGGGGGGTAGGGGTTGGTGGGAGACATGAGTGGGGGCCTGGTGGAGGCTGCCCCTGCACTGCTGGGGGGTGGGGTGGTGGGAGACATGAGTGGGGGCCTGGTGGAGGCTGCCCCTGCACTGCTGGGGGGTGGGGGTAATAGGGGACATGAGTGGGGGCCTGGTGGAGGCTGCCCCTGGTGGCTGGGGGTGTGGGTGCTGGGAGACAGGAGTGGGAGCCTGGTGGAGGGTGCCCCTGACTGCTGGGGGGTTGGCGGTGGTGGGAGACATGAGTGGGGGCCTGGTGGAGGGTGCCCCTGGTGGCTGGGGGGTGGGGGTGGTGGGAGACATGAGTGGGGGCCTGGTGGAGGCTGCCCCTGCACTGCTGGGGGGTGGGGGTGGTGGGAGACAGGAGTGGGGGCCTGGTGGAGGCTGCCCCTGCACTGCTGGGGGGTGGGGTGGTGGGAGACATGAGTGGGGGCCTGGTGGAGGCTGCCCCTGCACTGCTGGGGGGTGGGGGTGGTGGGAGACAGGAGTGGGGGCCTGGTGGAGGCTGCCCCTGCACTGCTGGGGGGTGGGGGTGGTGGGAGACAGGAGTGGGGGCCTGGTGGAGGCTGCCCCTGCACTGCTGGGGGGTGGGGGTGATGGGAGACATGAGTTGGACATGAGTGAGGGCCTGGTATAGGCTGCCCCTCGTGGCTGGGGGGTGGGGGTGGTGAGTGGGGGCCTGGTGGAGGCTGCCCCTGCACTGCTGGGGGGTGGGGGTATTAGGGGACATGAGTGGGGGCCTGGTGGAGGCTGCCCCTGGTGGCTGGGGGATGGGGGTGCTGGGAGACAGGAGTGGGAGCCTGGTGGAGGGTGCCCCTGCACTGCTGGGGGGTGGGGGTGGTGGGAGACATGAGTGGGGGCCTGGTGGAGGCTGCCCCTGGTGGCTGGGGGGTGGGGGTGGTGGGAGACATGAGTGGGGGCCTGGTGGAGGCTGCCCCTGGTGGCTGGGGGGTGAGGTTGGTGGGAGACAGGAGTGGGAGCCTGGTGGAGGGTGCCCCTGCACTGCTGGGGGGTGGGGGGGGTGGGAGACCTGAGTGGGGGCCTGGTGGAGGCTGCCCCTGGTGGCTGGGGGGTGGGGGTGGTGGGAGACATGAGTGGGGGCCTGGTGGAGGCTGCCCCTGCACTGCTGGGGGGTGGGGGTGGTGGGAGACATGAGTGGGGGCCTGGTGGAGGCTGCCCCTGCACTGCTTGGGGGTGGGGGTGCATGGGGACATGAGTGGGGGCCTGGTGGAGGCTGCCCCTGCACTGCTGGGGGGTGGGGGTGGTGGTAGACATGAGTGGGGGCCTGGTGGAGGCTGCCCCTGCACTGCTGGGGGGTGGGGGCAATAGGGGACATGAGTGGGGGCCTGGTAGAGGCTGCCCCTGGTGGCTGGGGGTGGGGGTGCTGGGAGACAGGAGTGGGAGCCTGGTGGAGGGTGCCTCTGACTGCTGGGGGGTAGGGGGTGGTGGGAGACATGAGTGGGGGCCTGGTGGAGGGTGCCCCTGACTGCTGGGGGGTAGGGGGTGGTGGGAGACATGAGTGGGGGCCTGGTGGAGGGTGCCCCTGACTGCTGGGGGGTGGGGGTGGTGGGAGACATGAGTGGGGGCCTGGTGGAGGCTGCCCCTGGTGGCTGGGGGGTGGGGGTGGTGGTAGACATGATTGGGGGCCTGGTGGAGTCTGCCCCTGCACTGCTGGGGGGTGAGGTGGTGGGAGACATGAGTGGGGGCCTGGTAGAGGCTGCCCCTGGTGGCTGGGGGTGGGGGTGCTGGGAGACAGGAGTGGGAGCCTGGTGGAGGGTGCCTCTGACTGCTGGGGGGTAGGGGGTGGTGGGAGACATGAGTGGGGGCCTGGTGGAGGGTGCCCCTGACTGCTGGGGGGTAGGGGGTGGTGGGAGACATGAGTGGGGGCCTGGTGGAGGCTGCCGCTGGTGGCTGGGGGGTGGGGGTGGTGGTAGACATGATTGGGGGCCTGGTGGTGGCTGCCCCTGCACTGCTGGGGGGTGAGGTGGTGGGAGACATGAGTGGGGGCCTGGTGGAGGCTGCCCCTGCACTGCTGGGGGGTGGGGTTAATAGGGGACATGAGTGGGGGCCTGGTGGAGGCTGCCCCTGGTGGCTGGGGGGTGGGGGTGCTGGGAGACAGGAGTGGAAGCCTGGTGGAGGGTGCCCCTGACTGCTGGGGGGTAGGGGGTGGTGGGAGACATGAGTGGGGGCCTGGTGGAGGGTGCCTCTGGTGGCTGCGGGGTGGGGGTGGTGGTAGACATGGGTGGGGGCCTGGTGGAGGCTGCCCCTGCACTGCTGGGGGATGGGGTGGTGGGAGACATGAGTGGGGGCCTGGTGGAGGCTGCCCCTGCACTGCTGGGGGGGTGGGGGTGGTGGGAGACATGAGTGGGGGCCTGGTGGAGGCTGCCCCTGGTGGCTGGGGGGTGGAGGTGGTGGGAGACATGGGTGGGGGCCTGGTGGAGGCTGCCCCTGCACTGCTGGGGGATGGGGTGGTGGGAGACATGTGTGGGGGCCTGGTGGAGGCTGCCCCTGCACTGCTGGGGGGGTGGGGGTGAGGGGAGACATGAGTAGGGGCCTGGTGGATGCTGCCCCTGGTGGCTGGGGGGTGGGGGTGCTGGGAGACAGGAGTGGGAGCCTGGTGGAGGGTGCCCCTGACTGCTGGGGGGTAGGGGGTGGTGGGAGACATGAGTGGGGGCCTGGCGGAGGGTGCCCCTGACTGCTGGGGGGTGGGGGTGGTGGGAGACATGTGTTGGTGATCAGTAGTGCAAGGTGACATGTGGGTTGGCTGGTGGGCATGGCCATGTTGGATGGGTTGCCTGTGGGACATGTGCAGGGGTGCAGAGTAGTACCCTGTGGTGTGGGCTGCCTGCAGGGGCCGTGGAGGGTGTAGAGGGAACACCTGGGGGGACCCACATGGCCAGATCACGTGTAGCATTCCCCGGCACCACCGAAATACACGTACTCTACAGAAATCGCGTGTGAATCTTCCGCGCACCTCAGAATACACGTACCCAGGCCAATCGCGTGTGGAAATTCCCGCGCACCCCGAAGTACACGTACCCAGGCCAATCGCGTGTGGTACTTCCCGCGCACCCCCACCTACCCAGGCCAATCGCGTGTGGAACTTCCCGCGCACCCCGTAGTACACGTACCCAGGCTAATCGCGTGTGGAACTTCCCGCGCACCCCGAAGTACACGTACCCAGGCTAATCGCGTGTGGAACTTCCCACGCACCCAGGAACACGCGCACACGCTATTTTTCACACAGCGGGTGTCCGATTTTGTCGGTGCCCCTTTGCACCTCATTTTTCCTAGAGGGCCACTGTATGGGCCATTCATCATGGCTGTATATGGGTGCTTTTTGTTAGCGCACATTTTGGCGCACATTTTTTTTCAGTCGCAGGGGCGCTACCGCCTGCTTTCTTGTGGCGTACTTGTTTGGCCCTGTGCGCGTCTTTGACCGTGCGCTGGTTTGCCCTATTCGATTCCATGAATACGGGTTGTAGGCGAGCATGTGGGCGTTCCGCGCACTTGCCTCCTGTACTTCCCCCGTGACGCCCATATTTTCACGCGTTGTTCCCCATTCCGAGTGTTACGCCCCGTGTTCCGCCTACTTTTGTGATGTGCGCCGCGCTATGTGCGATTTCGCAGTGGCCGTGGCGCACGCTGTTGGATGACCTGTGCGCCGGCGTGCGCGGCGCACATTTTTAGCGCACATCCAATGTTTTTCTCGCGCACAGACTTCCATGAATCGCTGTGCGCTGGTTTTCCTGCGATTTTCGCACTTGCACTGCGATTTTCGCACTTTTCCTGCGATTCGCACGTTTTGGCACCTCTGCGCGGGAATTTTCGGCGCACATTAATTCCATGAATCGACCCCTTAATGCTTTCTCTATTCAGCATATTTTACCTTGTCCAGATCACCCACCCACTTTTTCCTTAGCTTGCACAAGTTGTCTACTTTCAAGGCTAAAGTAGCATATTATGGATATTATTTCATGTCATAGTTTTGCTTCCATTGCTATGGTATATCACCTAACAGATCTACGAATGACCTTAGAGCATTCCGTAGCAAGAGGTACTGGTAGAACTGCTATTTTCCTTTGTGAACTCTTGCTTCAGGGGATTAAAGGTCTTGATATATCATAGTGATGTAATCAGATTCATTATAAATTGGGTGGTGCAGTAAAATGCAGTGGTAAAACCATATACTGCTGCGTTACCGCACGCCCAAATACGAATTTGAGGTTAAGGTGGAGGAAAAACCTCCAGCAAGATACTAAAGGTATTTCCTACATCCTACTGCCCAAAATCAGCCAATTCGATGGTACTACCACCGGCTGAATTACCACTGATGGTAATACTGCCGAAATCTCCCATGGTGTCCTACATACTTTTTGTATCTTGTTTTTATTTTTAACATTTTTATTTGCTTCTGCCTTTTTTTAACATATTTTTAAACCTTAGTATTTTAGATTTCTGATCTTTTATTGACTCTGCTGCTTTTGTTTTTAGCATGTTTTTATTCTGTTTGTTGTGCTGTTCGTCTGGTTTGTTTTGTTTAGAGCCTGTTTGCCCCCGGGCCTAAGGCGCTCTACAAATAATTCTAAATTAAAATAAAAAAATAATGGGTACTAACACTGTCTACCGCCACTTGTAATAAGCTCGTAATGAGGCCAATGTCTCCTAATTTAGAGATGCCTATGAGGTGCAACATCTGGAAACTTTCAAACATACTAACATCTATCATAGTCATCAGGCCATGTGCAAGGAATTTTGGCAGCCTAGTTGAAAGGTAATTTTGCCGGCCCCAGTACCAACTGTCCTGACTAACAATACCCTCATCCCAGATGTGTCCTCACCACTATCCCAACATTATCACAAGCTGCAGTTTCTCCATCCTGTGTTATACCTTTTCATAACAAGGTAAAATGAAATCCTCTCTCTTACACACACAATATATAACATACAGACTGGATTAGAAACTATGTCCAGATTAGGAAGGATTAGCAATCCATATAAACAGAAACACGACAAATGTAGGATATCAGTCAAATGGAAATCAGACATCCCCTTCCCAACTACCCACACACACATCTGTGGGCCAGTCGGTGCCAGCTTTCTGGGCTATTGTGAGCACTTAATATGCTTACAGTAGGCGCCTATTTAAAGGTTGTTGGAAGGAGGCTACTACTTCCTTCCAACAACTCCACTGTCTCTCTGTGAGCACCCATGATTTGGAACTACCACTGGCTATTCTTGCCATATCTCTGCCTTTGCCCTGCCTACACCTGCCTGCATTAAGCCTCCACTTAAGAGCGTGGCAGAAACCGTTGGCACTCTTGGTTGTTAGTGACTATGACTGTCAGTAGTTTTGCTACAACCACCTCTAGCTCTGTTTGGTGGAATCCCCTCACATCCTCTTCCCAAATAAGAGGCATGGCAAATAAAATGCCCTTTGTTCGACTGTATTCTCAGGCAGTAATTACTTTGGCATCTCGGAGATAGAGAGACAAACATGAGCATGCCATACCCCACCACTCCGAAGTAGGTGGAAAGCACCATCTGGTGTTTCAGGAAATCCACCAGGTGAACATTTTTTGCCCAGGCTGATGATCACAAATGGGCTACCATTAGGGCTAGATATGAAAATGGGGCAGTGGCTCTGCCTCACGGCCAGGCCACCGTAAGGTGAAGTCAGTCACCTCTCTATCGCACTTTCATGTGTTAGTTCCAGAAAACTGTCAGATCAAGTGGGCAAATAGAGAGCTCTCGAGGAGTGGCTATTCTTACCTGTACTTTGTTTAAATCTCACAATGAATCTTAACACTTAGTTCTTTGTTATCGACCCCCTTGCCAAGCCAGCACTTTTCTTAATGAATTTGGTGTTTGTCTTGGAACAGGAGCACTATATCATCTGAATGTAATTATCTTAGGTGATTTTAATATATGGTGTAATGATTCAGATAATTTGGATTATATCCAGTTGAAGGATATTATGCACTCTCATGAATGTATGCTATTAACTGAAACGGCATCCCATGTAGGTGGCCACTGTCTGGACAGTGTAATGTTCAGAATGAAAATACAATATACCAGTTAGATGGTCTGATCACTATGTGGTGAATTTCATCATCCCATGGGAACAAACGCTGAATGAAAATAGGAAAGCTAGCAATGTTCAATTGTCACGTAGTAAAAAGAAAATGGATGCTATCACAAGCGCTCAACTC